>NW_023416311.1:73245821-83245821 GCF_014176215.1 Rousettus aegyptiacus
GAGGGATTGCTGAGTCAAACAGTAGTTCTCTTCTTAAATTTTTGAAGAACATCCATACTATTTTCCATTGTGGCTGTAACAATTTACATTTCCAATAGCAATGTATGGGATTCCTTTTCTCCACAATCTCTCCAACACTTGTCACTACTTGTCTTGTTGAGGATAGCCATTCTTACAGGTGTGAGGTGGTATCTCACTGTGATTTTTATTTGCATTTCCCTAAGAGGCAGTGAGGTAGAGCATCTTTTCATATGTCTATTGGCCGTTTGTATGTCTTCTTGGGAGAAGTGTCTGTTCAGGTACTTTGCCTATTTTTTAATTGGATTTTTTTTTTGTTTTTGAGTTTTATGAATTCTTTGTCTTGTTGGTTTCTCTTGCTGTGCAGAAGCTTTTTAGTTTGATATAGCCCTATTCATTTATTTTTGGTTTTACTTCCTTTGCCTTTTATATCATATTTATAAAATTCTCTCTAAGACCAAGAAATAAATACCCCTCCATTTCTTATTTATTGAGTTCTTTATATATTCAGAGTATGAGTCCTTTGTCAGATATGTGTATTGTAAATATCTTCAACTATGTGAGTTTCACTTTTCCTTTTTGGTGTCTTTTATCATTTTTTCCTTTATGATTATCACCTTTTGTGACTTTTTTTAGAAAGCTTTTCCTACTGCTAGGTTACAAAGATATTCTCCTCTATTTTCCTCCAAAAGTTTTATTGTTTTACCTTTCCCTTTAAAATCTGCACTCTATCCAGAATTGACTTTTTTTTTTTTTTTTTTTTTGGTCTATGATTTGAGGTAGGGGTCAAATTTTGTATTTTAATGAATGGATATACATCACCATTTATTTTAAAAATCATCTTTCTTAATTTGTATCTTTTATAGACCTGAATGTCTTCTGTTGACTATTCTTTCAATTTTTTATTCAAGGTGGTTCTTACATTCTTTCTTCTTCATTTTCAGAAGCATAATCCCTCACTTCGGCCCCTTTACCACAAATATCCTAATTGGCATCTCTGTTACTGTGACCTGGCCACTCTAGCAGCTATTCTCCTCTCAATTTCTAGGTTATTCTCAGTAACATTTGCAGCTTATTCAGTTAACTAAGACATATATTAATTTTTTTGTGTGATTATTGTAACAAAGTGCTACAAACTTAGTGGTTTAAAATAACAGAAACTTATTCTCTCACAGTTCTGGATACCAGAAGTCTGAAATCAATATCAATGGGCAAAATCAAGGTGTCACCAGAGCTACACTCCCTGTGGAGGTCCTAGGGGAGAATAAGTTTCTTGTCTCCTCCAGCTTCTGGTTGCTATTCACATTCCTTGCCTTGTGGCTGCATCACTGTGATCTTAAAGTCCAGCATCTTCAAATCTTTCTCTGCTCCATCTTCACATCACAGGTTCTAAGGATTAGAACCTGATATATATCTCATTTGATGGGGCTGTTTTTCAGCCTACCAAAAGAGGCTTCAATCAAGCTCTAATATATTTAATTTTTTTTAATTTTTTAATAAGAAAAATACATGCGGCAAAAAAAATTTCAAACAATGTCAAAGGACATAAAGGAAAAAGTGATTCTTCACTCAACCCCTCTCCTCATTCCAGTCCCTGGTCTCAGAGGTCACAGCTATTCCTAGTTTTATGCATATATTTCTAGAAATGTTCTAAGCATATCAAGCGTGCGCACACACACACACACACACACACACGTATGTATTTAAGCAGTTTTCGATTTATGGACATTTAATTTGTTTGTAGTCTTTTGCTATTATAGACAATGCAAGAAACACATTTGTATGTGTAGTCTTAAGCAATTTACTTTCATAGAATGAATTCCTAGATATGGAATTGCTGGTTCAGAATATGTCTTAGTCTGTTTGGCCTAGGTGGCTTATAAACAATAGACATTTAATTTTTATAGTCCTGGAGGCTGCCAGTCTGATATTAGGATGCCAGCATGGTCTGATTCTGGTGAGGAAACTTTCTAGGTTTTAGATGGCTGACCTTTGTTGTATCTTCACATGGCAGAGAGCAGAAACAGGAGGCAAGCTTTCCTGTGACCCTTATGGGGCATTAATCCCATTCGTGAGGACTCTACTCCCATGACCTCACCTAATTCTAATTGTCTCGCAAGGGCTCCACCTCCTAACACTATCGCATTGGGGCTAGGGTTTCAACATATGAATTTTGGGGGTATGCAAACATTTTGCCAGTGACAGTATGTGAACTTAAAATTTTTATACACATTGCCAGTTGTCTGGATAGAGGCAGAGGCTGTCCTGTTTTATGGTCCCACTACCCAATGTCCCCTATTACTTTTCACTTCACATGAAAACGGATCATTTGTTTCAGAGTAACTAGTTGTGATTCCAAGCATGCTGCAGAGAGGAACAATTAGGGAAAAAGGAAAGAATGATGTGGTCTCCTGGGTCTGATATCACATATTTTGGGCCAGAATAGATGCAGGCAGAATATAGAGAAAAGAACACATCTGAAATGAATGAATTTGTAAGACCAAGACCAGCTACCTAATTTGCCAGGCATAGTGCAAAATGAAAATATATGTCTTCTGTTCAAAAATTAGTATTAATTTTGATTATATGACAGGAGAACATTAAACCAAGTGCAGGACTCTTCTGAGCACAGGGCCCTGTGCAACTGCCCAGTGTGCTTGCCCATGAAGCTGGCCCTATAGAAGACTTGGTAACTGATACACTGTGGGACACAAAAGACAACTAAAATCCCAGAAACCTGAGGACATAAAGTGAACCAAATACTATTGCACTGCTATCTCCATCATCATCAATAACATTACTATCAAAACCATTCTGTTTGTTGACTGCCTAGTATGTCTAGGGCACTGTGCACTGAGCATCCAGGAGAGTATAAGCTGTGTCTTTGTCTCAGAAGTACTTGTAATTCAATTGAGAACTCAGGCCATAGTCAGAAAATAACAGTGGAAAGTAGTGATGTTTCAGTTTTAGTGTAAATCAGAATCACCTGGGAGAACTGGATAAAAATACAAAGGCCCTATTTCTCAAGACCGATCCTGTGTATTTTTTATTAACTGTCTATTAGATTTTGATACACACTGAAGTTTGAGAATCTCTGAGAAGGACCTATTGCTGGGTGATACTGTCAGGATATTGACAGATCATATCTGTTACAGGGATGCACCAGGAGGCTGTGGAAGAGGTTCTCAAACTTTAGTGAGCATTGGACTCACCTGAGGACCTTGCTAAAATGAAGGTTCCTAGCTTCACCATCCAAAATTCTTATTCTGTGAGTCTGGGTTGGGACTCAGATATAGGCATTTTGTTCCTAGGCAGACAGTTTGAGGACTGTAGTTTAAAAAATATTGGTCCGTGATTTGCAGGAAATTGTTTTGAAAGGGAGTGACACTTGAACTGGGATTGAGGGGAGAGCAATATTTAAATGAGAGAGAGGGAGAAGGGAAGGGAGGAGGAGGGAGGGGCAGAGAGAGGGGTGAGGGAGAGCAGGAGAGAGTATGAGTACAAGAACAAGAGCGCCAGTGAGTACATAAGCATGTACTTTCATGGTTTGAGAAAAAGCATAGAAGTAAGAATCTAGATGCCATTTTTTGATAAAAAGAGTTTCAGTTTGGCTGGTATACAGGGTACAGGTAGTGAGAGGCAAGACTAGAGAGGCAGGTCAGAGCTGGATCAGGTAAGACAGGCCCCAGCCATGCATCTTCAGTCAGGACCCCTTGACATATGAACTCCGTATGGATCACAGCTTAGGTGGGGAATTATTACTTTAGATGCTAATTCTGAAGCACTCTAACTCTAGCAGACACACACGTGCTCCTATCTGCTTGCTTGGAAAAGCCCTATGTCCTTATCAATACCAGCCACTTGGAGGACTTTTAAAACTTCTGTCTTAGATCTGTCAGTTCAAACTTCCTTCAGTTCACCACCTGGCTATGACTTCATCATTGCTTCTTAAAACAGCCAAGGCAAGAAAGAACAGGGACTCCATTTTGCTGACTTCCCTCCCTACCTCCTCCATAGGCTTTTTAATGTCCATTTCATTTCTCCTATGTCCTGACTCCCACACTGCTCACAAGGCAGTTTTTTTTGTTGTTGTTGTTGTTCTTATGTGGAGTCTGGTCCAAGCAGACTAAAGCCCAGAAGGCACTCAGCTTAAATTCCAGGCTGAGGAGTGGTAGCTGGAAAGGGGTTATTTATATATTCCTCAGCTTGGAATAGTAAAACATTTTAAAAGTTATGGTGTTTAATCATGTCTAGGCCTGAGAATGTAGAGCCCCTGTGAGGAATTCTACTTCATGAAGATAAAAATAAAAAATTGGTAGCTTCTCCTGTCAAGCCTTCCAAAATGTTCTTCTTGAATCTCTTGCCCTGTCGTACTTTATTTTCCTACTGTTTCCTTTGTGTTCTGAAATATTACTGTGCTTCAGACTAACATCTAGTTCACCAAGACTTCGAATACTCAAGCACTGGCTCCTCTTCCTATTTCATGCAGTTCTCTCCTGCATGTATCCTATGCAAAGAGAATAAAAGCACATTTACTCCTCAAAATGGATTGTGCAATATTATTTATGGACCAGCTAATTATCATTTTCAAGTACTTAGGATTTCCTTTTCATTTACCACACTCAGTCTTTGAGAGGTAGGTAGCTTTTTTGATTCTCATCTTAAGGGGATAAAATCCACCAACAAAAGGTGCTGAAAAGCAAGATGGGCAAATTCTCTTTCCAGGAGACCAAGCTTATCTTTTCTGTCGCATTCTTAGGCTTCCCTTGCCCACTGTCTGAGAATTTGAGACTTGAGCCCGATCCTCTCAAATTGCAGTGCAATATATGGCAATGACATCATCTGAAGATCTTTTTAATAGAAAGTTCTATTTTTAAACAAAGACAATTCCTACCTTAAAAAAAATAGTATTATTTAGTATGTAATCTTTAGAATTAAATTGCAAGGCACTATAGGTCTGGGTATGATGTCAAACAGGTTTAATCTCAGACATGCAGGAATGTAAAAGTCACTCTGAAAGGTTATACTCTAAATGACAGGCCTCCTCACTTGAGCTGGGTATGGCACCCAGAGTCAATAGAAAAAAAGGTCAAGATCATTGTCATGGTCATAATTTACACTGTGTCTCAATTCTCCCCCAAATGCAGCAAAGTATCTAATTCCTTGTAAATGAAACACTTCGTTTATAGAAAATAATGGAGAAGGGTATTGTCAATTATTCAGTTAATTTGCTTTATGTAGAAATAAACATTTTTATTTTTGGACTGGTTGCAAATATTACTGAGAACTCTACAAGTTTCTTCATGCTTTTATGGCATATCATATTCAACTTTATTTTTGGTCACAAAATTCTCAGCCAAACTTCCATTATGGGAATTGAGAGCCATAATATTGAGAAATAATAAAAAAAGAATGATATATAAGGCCCAGGAATATTTTTTTTCTATATTCAGTACTAGTCAAATCTTTCTATATTCAGTATTAGTCAAAGCTTTATTAAAATACATGTTCCAGTTTTGGCCACTGTTACTTCATGGTAACCTGAAACACAAAAATAACTCAAGTGTTGAACAATCGAGCCTATAAAACTATGATGTTTTGAAAAGTTTTAAAAATATATTAAATAGAAATTATGGAATATTAGAAAGGAAAAGCTGAAGAGTATTTAGAGATATGAGTTCAACAACCAAAATTTTTTCTACCACCATCATTTTACATATAAGGAAAGAGAGAGAGAGATACAGAGAGGTCAAATTCATGTTTACATGACTAAGGCCTGGTGGAGCTGGGACCAGAGCTCAGGTCTCTCAACTTCTAATCTAATGCAGTTTCCACTAAGGAAAAAGGGGTGATTTGATGACGGAGGTCTCTGGATGAATTGATCTATGCGGCTATTCCTGTTTCCTCAGCCACTGCCTTGGTTTCTGCAGAGTAGGAAACTTGGCTTTCCACTCTATATCACTCTCCATTATATGAACTGAGTGAAATGAATCCCTTTTGAGTGTGTGATGTGCAGATGGTTTCTGATGATTGTGGAGGATGAAAAGGAGATTTTGTTCAGTATTAAGATGTTATTGACTTAGAAAGACTATCTAAGGTGATTGTAGAGTCTCTACACTCAGAAATGCTAAAAACGGAATAGAAAATCATCCCTTTTGGATTTGTTACACTTCTGAAGCTGAATGCTAAAATATGACTTCTTGAGATTCTCTCCAGATCCAAGAGATTGTGATTCCAGTCCAACTTCTAGCTCATCCTTTCTTTACATATATACCTAAGCAAAACTCTAAGCTCTTAAATAAATACCTTAGGTACTGTTATGGACTGAATTATGTCTCCCCAAAATTTTATAGGATGAAGCCCTAACCTCCTATGTGACTATTTTGTAGAGAGGGACCTTTAAGAGGTAATTGAGGTTAAATGAGGCCATAAGAATGAAGCCTTAATCAGAGACGACTGATGTCCTTTTAAGAAGAGAAAGAAACAGAGCTCTCTCTATGAACATAGAGAGAAGAGACCAACTGAAGACACAGTGAGAAGGCAGCTATCTACAAATCAGGAAGAGAGGTCTCACCAGAAACCAATACTAGTGACTCCTTGATTTTGGACTTATAGCCTATACAACTGTGAGAAAACAAATTTCTGTTTTTTAAACCACCTGGTTCGTGGTATTTTGTTAGCATCCCAAGCAAGCTAATACAGATTTTGGTATGATGAGATGGGATGCTACTGTAACAGATACCTAAAAATGTCAAAGTGGCTTTGGAACTGGGTAATGGGTAGAGGCTGAAAGAGTTTTGAGGTGCATACTAGAAAAAGCCTAGATTGCCTTGAAGAGGCTGTTGATAGAAATATGGACATTAAAGCTGATTCTGGTGAGGCCTCAGAAGGAAGAGAGGAGGGCTATACAGTAAACTTCACTTCTGTCATCATATAGATATATATGTATCATCATGAACAGAATGTTGGTAAAAATATGAACAATTAAAGGTGATTCTGGTGAAGTCTTATGGAAATGAGGAATGTTATTTGTCACTGGAGGAAATATGACAATTGTTATAAAGTGGCAAAGAACTGGGCTGAAGTGTGTTCTAGTGCTTTGTAGAAGGTAAAACTGGTAAGTGATGCAATTGAATATTTAGCTGAGATTTCTAAGCAATGTTTGAAAGTGTCACCTGGTTTCTTCTTATTGCTTTTGGTCAAAAGACAGAGGAGAGAGAGAAACTGAAGAAACTGTTAAACAAAAAGGAACCAAAACTTGAAGATTTGGAAAATTCTTGGCCTGTCCATATTGCAAAAAAATAAGAAAGTATATCCTGTAGAGAACAATAAAAGTGTGGTTGGACAATCACTCTCTAAGAGAAATTACCCATGATTTTTATCAGCTATTTTAGCAGAAGCCAAGGATAGAGAGGGGATTATATCAGCAGAGACAGTTCCAGCTTGAACAAAAAAAGACAGAGACAGGATGAAATAAAGGAAAACTGTCAGACTTCTGGATTCTACAGAACAGGACAATAGAGCTATCTAGCTGCAAATATGCTTTATTCTCCAAGAAAAGGGAAGCAGGACCCCAAAGGTGATTCAGAGATCATCAGAGCTGCCTAGATGTACAGGTGTGTAGAGGGGATCAGGGGCAGGGAGGGTCAAGGCTGTTTCCTTCTTGTTTGCAGCATTTCATCTAATTTGTCTAAATTATTTTTGTTTCATATGTCCTGTATATTAGAGAAAATGGGAATTGTGAATTTATAAAAATGCCATACAAATATCCAAAGTTGTGGTTGGTATGAATCCGAGTTTTTGTTTATTCATTGCATTCAACTCTATGTATTTGGAGCCTTTTTTTTTTTTAATTTTAATTTGACGTACAGTTGCTTTCACTGTATGTCCATTAAAAATATTTTCAAGGCAGTCAATACTGACAATGCATAACAATTAAAGAATTAGCCATAAAAAATTATACAGTTAGTTGATGATGTTTGAGAGCAATCAAGCAAATATGAAAAAAAGTTGACCCCCCCCCCAAAAGGAATATATACAATGTAGTTTGGAAAGTCAGAAGAAAAGGTAAATTTTAAGAATGGAGGGGAGCAGTAGAATCAGGGGAGGAGGCAACTCAAAATGGAGGGCCTAAAGAAAATTAATAGTTTTAAAACAGAGAGACTGATCAGAGGTGTTTTTTAAATTAAAAAGAGATATGAATTACTTATAATTGGAATTTTAGACATAAATGTTTATATAGAAGCAAAGCATTCAATAATAATTTGTTTTCATAGGTAAGATACTAGTGATCCAGCTTTTATAGAATTTTACAGTTTAGTAGGCATATTAGTTTGCTAAGGCTGCCATAAAAAAGTACCACAGGCTGGGTGACTTAAACAGAAATTTCCTCACAGTTCTGGAGGCTGTAAGTCTGAGATCAAGGTGCTGGCAGGTTTGGTGTTTTCTGAGGCCTCTCTCTTTGGCTTGTAGATGGTTGTCTTCTCCTTTCATCTTTACATGTTTTTTTTCCTCTGAATAATCTGTGTCCTAATCTCCTCTTCTTAAAAAACATCAGTCATATTAGATTAGGGCCCACCTCATTTTACCTTAACTACCTCTTTAAAGGCCCTATCTCCAAATATAGTCATATTTTAAGCTACTGGGGGTTTGGACTTATATGAATTTTGGTGGGTAAAGGTCATGACTTAGTCTATACAGTAGGCATTTTTTCATCAACTTATTTTCCTATCAAAGTCACTCTTGGAATTGAGTTAGAAGGTCCTCCATACCCACAACAAGCAAGAGAGCTAGGATTCAAATAAGGTCTGATTACTATAAATCCTATCTCTATCATGACACCCCTAAACTTGAATTTATATTAATGTATAATAATAATATATAATATATAATAAATCATATTATTAATTGGAAAAATATGTCTTTGTTTTGCTAGGGTAAACTGTGGTTCAGCCCAATGATCACAAATTCCAAGGGAATTGTGTTGAATCTTTGGGGTATGTGGATATATGTATTTAGTATCTTATTTTATATACATATAACGCAGAGAGTGTATTTGAAGCTTGAGAATTCATGCTCGTTTAAGTCACTAGGATCACATTTAGCTCATTACTTCCTGAAAAAATAAAGCAATCAAGTTTCTAATTTGCTCTCAAAGAGGCACTTAAGTACAAGAAGAGAATCAATGCTTTTCTTTTTGGATCACCTCTGGTATGAAGTCAGTGAGATATTTTGGTGAACATCAATAGTATAACTTCTGAAAGAGACAGTATTTGTGCAGTATCCGTATATGTACATATATACATACCTATATAGGCATATACATATCCATATGTATGACTATGCATATACTATATATACATTTGTATGTATGCATATACATATATAATACACATATATGCATAATACATATATGTTTATGTAACATGTGTGTATTACAGACATTGTGTATTATATATGTATAAACAGTTACTATATATTATTATAATATATCATATTATTATAATACATTTAATAGTTATATATTTATAATATTAATATAAACATAAGAGGGGCTCAAATGGTTCTTAGAGGATACATATATACATCAAATACACACACACATATATAAAATTCATATATAATTATATAGGATATATATATTATATATGTGTTCTATGTAATATATACTATATATTATTATATAATTATTACATATAGACTATATAACTTAGTTATTTAGAATATATATACAATATATACATTATTTATGTATATTATGTGTGTTTGGTGTATGTGTGTATCCTCTAGGCTTCCTCTCGGTTCCCAACTCCTGTTTAAACAGTATTAGCTAATGCTTTACTCTGTTCTCTTAGGCATTTTGTAGAGAAGAACTTATGTTGTGTCCACATACACACGCACACACACCATTCTCAATATTAGAAAAATTTCCTACTTTCTAACAATGACTGCACACAATGACTATACTAAATAATAATTTTTGCAACATTCCTAACCTGGAGGTTTAATCATTAATTATTGTGGGAAATTAAAGATGATTTTCCAAAAAGTTGAAAATTGCCCACAAAATATCTCCCTGCACTCAGGTCTTGTAAGACACTCAGGATTTGTCAGAAATTTGTTATCTTACATAGAAAACATCAGGTTGGACATGGTCATTTCCCATCATTTTGCAGATAATGTCAGCAGGGAAAGCCAAGTATGGAATAACTTGAGCAAATATGTAGGGTAAGGCTGAGTACAGCATAATGCAGATACTGGGTATAAAGAAGATATGACCACAAAGTTACTTTTTAAACAAGCTTTCCATCTTCATCACACCCCCTGCCAAAGATCATGCAGCATGAGTGGCAGCAATAACCAACTCTATCCCTTGGCTCTTGGTGCTGGCTCATATTTCCTTCCTGTGAAGTACAACATTCTACAGGAGATGGCATATGGAAGAGCTAGCATAAACTCTTTACTCTATATTTTATAGCCCTTGATTTTTATATAAATATAGTTCCATAGAATGTTTGTATTTCTTACCAAAAACAGATAAAAAGGATATATCAATGTATCATCTTGTTCCTGGACATGTTAGATTAGAGCAGTTTGCCTTTTGAATCTTCTTCTTTCCTGGAATGGAACTACAGAGGAAAGCCCTGACTCAATTAGCAGAGTGTTTTTTCAAGAGTAGGTAGACCTATCTCCAATATTATGAACTGATTCTATACAGCTGTGTATTTATTGATATGGGTACATTCATTAGTGTAACTGGGTATAGAACACTGTCATGGAAAACGGAAGTGGAAAGGAAAATATGTGCTTTTTTCTTAAAGTTGAAATCAGATTCATTCGATTATTCTTGCCAGATTAGCTAAATGTTATACCTTGTTTTTTTCCCCAAAACTCCTTTTGATATGTCTCACTGCCCTTGTCTGTATCTGCCATGATGAACATCATAAAAGGTAGAGCTAATGGACTGGGCCACACAACTAACTCTGTTAGCTGACTAGATCTCACTGAAATAATTCAAAATTAAACAGATGACCATTTCTCACTAGAAATGGTGTGTGTATGAAAGGACAAAGAGCAAGTTATGTTTCTAATTTGGGTCTGACAATATAGGTGACATTAATGGCATATATGTACAGAGCTTTTTCTCTGATTAAAATCATGCATCCCCAGTATAAAGACAGAAGAAATGAGCTGAAGAGCAGTGATAAGTATCCAGTTCACTAATCCTAATTTCAGTTATTAAGCTTTGCTCTGTTACTGAAGAGGGCTATATTTTTTAGCCAAATTAAAATCAAATTTCTGAATCTTAACTGAATCTACTTAGCTAGTAGCAGACACCTATGGTTAGTTAGAAAGAAGATGCCATTTTGATTTCTAAAATCAAGAGCTTTGTGTAAGAAATAAAATCATGTTCTAGAATCTGCTGATAATTCTAAATCTTGAGAATCCATTGAAATGATGGCTTCCTTCCATGGAAAAACACAAAAAAAGCTTCAATGTCAGGGGGTCCATGGATTCCTCGAAGCAATTTCATGAGCCTTCGTGGACTAGATTAGTAAATCTGATGTCTAATGTATACTTCACTCCACTGCTTCCTCCCCATACCTACTTGAGCTGCTTATTTATAGCTGTCCTCACCTCCTTAATAATTAAAAAAATTTTTTAAATACAGTTGGCATACAATATTATATTAGTTTCAGGTGTACGATGTGGTGATTTATACAACATTTATATAACTTTCATTTACATGTGGAATCTAAAGAACAAAAGAAACAAACAAAATAGAAACAAACTGATAGATACAGAGAACATTTTGATGGTTGTCAGATGGGAGGGATATTGGTGGTGGGTGGGTGAAAAGCGGAAGAGATTAATAAGTATGAATTGGCATTTACAAAATAGTCATGGAGATGTAAAGTATTAGCATAAGGAAGACAGTCGATAATATTGTAAAAACTATGAATAACGCCAGATAGGTACTAGATTTATTGAGATGATCATTCCTACTAACCCTTTCCATGGCCTCTCACTGATCTGCCCTTAGTAGACCTGATCCCTGTCATCCACACTGTAGCCAAAGTGAACTAGCAAACACACAAACCCAGCCTGTTGTTCTTCTGCTTCCCCTTCCAGGGCTTTCCTCTACTCACAGGATAAAGCCCAGATGCCCCCAAGGTCTGGACCTTATCTCTACTTCTCCATCCTCACCTTTCGTCATATCCTGATTGATACTTAATGCTTCAGAAGTTCCAAACTTTATTTTTTTTGACAGTTTCCTGCACATATTTTTTGAGTCCATGCTTTTATTTTTAGCAGTCACATCAGCTTGAAACCCACACACTCTCCTCACTCTCGTTCTCTTTATTTGATTAATTTCCTTTGCAATGTAATGACTCACCTCAGTTGCTTTTTTCACCAGCAACCTGTCCTGACATCTTCTCTCTATTCCTGGCTCATTCAGGTGCCATGCTCTGGCTGTCTGTAATGCCTTGTACATATCCATATTGCTTACTACATTGCATTCTAATTATCTGCTTAGATTCCTATCTTTTATACTAGACTGTAAGCTTCTTGAGGATAGGGGCTGCATGTTAGTCTTTCCTGTATCTCCAGGTCTTAAAAATGGGCTTATAGAGAGTAGGCATTTGATTAATATTTGGTCATCAAATAAATTTAAAAAATGAATAAAGAATAAATGCTTAAAAAAAAAATCACTGATTTTTTTTTTTTTTTTGGCTTATTGTGATGCCCGTTTTGAGATAAACAGTAACTATTCTTATGCATCTTTAGGCTTTAAGAGGGAACATGTATAGAAATCTAAACTAAATGAAATATGTGAAAGAACTTAGTAGAGCGCTTGACATACAGTAATGCTCAGTGTTGATTCTTTTTCCCTTTATATTAAATTATATAATATAAATTTAATTAAAATCTTTGTTATATAAATTTTGTATAATGTATATATTTTATGTTATAAAATATATACTTTATAAATTAGATCATACTGTAAATTTATTTTTATTAAATCACATTTTAAGTTGAACTAAAAATTATGAAAAAAAGTTTTACTGAAGTTATTCAACCAGTAGATGTTGATTGGACATTACATCTACGTGCCAGCCACTGTGCTAAGCACTGGAGGTATTTTGAGGGTCAAGATTTGGTGGTTCCCTGCCTTCAGGGTGCTTACAATCAAATGGGCTTCACAGAAACCAAGTCCTCCATCCATGCTTCCTCATAATTGTAAGTATATGTTTCTAGGTCCAAGTTAATTTGTTACTCCATTCTTCTTCTTATTTTTTTTTTTATCCAGAGAAAGTCATTATTTCTATGAAACAGTGGGTGCTAGGGACAGATATGTTCTATATTTTAGATCTTATTTAAGAATAATTCCTAAGATACTTTCCACATGCCATCCTTCAGAGGCTGATTATTCAGCCTCAGCCTGGATTGGGACATTGCCTCTCTTGCATAATCACAAGAAAGGAAAAAGTAAAATTCCTTTGACTTCTTCATCATAGTCTACTCAAAGGTCATGTGGGGAGGAGACTACAATACTGTAGTCACATGAGGATGAGAATTTGGAACTATGAACTCCATGGAGGTTGTAGACATCAAGAATTTGGCCATGAATTCCAGCTCGCCCTAGTTAGTAAGCAGGCACCAACTATCCCAGGAGGTTGTCTTGAGGACTTAACTGATTTACAGCTGTTAAAATATTAAAGAAATTCTCCAAAGACACAAAATAGACATTGAGCGAAACTTCTGCCCTTTGGGGTCTGCCCTTCTCACTGTTGGATTCTGGGGATTGGTTTTTAGTGCACTGAGCTTTTACTCAATCACCTTTCGGTGCCTTGGGGAAATATGTCCCACATAAAATTAGATTTTATAGTTTTAATGTCAATATTATATATGTATGAATTTAATGACACATCAACAAGAAAGCAAATTCAAGACATTTCAGAGATTTGGTTATCCAGTGGTTTAATTTTGTTCCCACCTCCTCACCCCAACATGCAGGGGACATTGGGCAATGTCTGGAGACATTTTTGGTTGTCACAGCTGTGGCAGTGTTGCTTCTGGCATCTAATAAGTAGAGTCCAAGGATGCTGCTAACCATCCTATAATAATACATAAGAAAGCTCCCCTTAATAAAGAGTTATAAGGGCCAAATGTCAATAGTGTGGAGGTTGAGAAACTGTGGGTTAGGCCTTAGATGGTAAAATAAAAAATAAGACCCCCATTCTAGTTATCTTGTTACATATTTCCATTTATACTGTGCTTACCCAAATTTTCTGTTTTATTTTATTTTTGTTATATTCCTAAGCTTAGTTAAGTGAAAATAATGAAACTGGCATAATTCTAAATGTTTTAAAAACCAAATATTACTATTAGAAATGCCAAACTACAAAATTAAATAGAAGTTACATATGAAAACAAATGTTCAAGTAAAATAGGCTGTCTATCCATTCCAACAGAGATAACAAATACTTTTCCTATTTTTTTAAAAAAATTATGTGTAATTGACATACAATATCCTATTAGTTTCAAGTGTATACCATAGTGATTAGATATTTATATACATTATGAAATGATTCCAACATAAGTCTCTTTACCATCTGTCATGGTACAAATTTATTTCAGTATTATCGACTATATTCTTTATGCTATTCTTAAAATCACTACAGCTTATTTACTTTAAAACCGGAAGTTTGTAGCTCTTAATCTCTTTCACCTATTTCACCTGCTCCCCAACTCCTCCCTGCTCGAATAACCCTCGGTTTGTTTCCTGTTTCTATGAATCTGTTGATTTTGTTTGTTATCTGTCTTTCTCTGTCTGGCTTATTTTCCCTGCCATAATATCCTCTAGGTCCATACACATTATCTGAAATGGCAAGATTTCATTTTGTTTATGGTTGAGTGATATTCCATATTGTGTGTGTGTGTGTACCGCATCTTCTTTATCCAGTTGGCTACTGATGGGCATTTAGGTTGTTTCTATATCTGGCCTATTGTAAATAATGCTGTAGTGAACATAGGGTGCATATATCTCTTTAAATTAGTGTTTTATGATCATTGTTATTATTATTAGATACATACAGGCATGTATGTATTTTTACTGCACTTTGTTTTATTGCAATACACAGATGTTGCGTTTCATCAACATTGAGGCAAGACCCTCCACCAGCAGAGATTATGACTAACTGAAAGCTCAGATGGTTAGCATTTTTTAGCCATCAACTGTTTTTTAAAGTGTATACTTTGTTTTTTCACACATAATGCTTTTGCAAACTTAATAAACATAATTTTTATATGTACTAGGAAACCAAAAAAATTATGTGACTCACTTTATTATGATACTGTATTGTGATGATCTGGAACTAAACCTACAATATATGATGCATGCCTGTATCCAGAAATAGAATTGCTAGATCACATGGTAGTTCCATTTTTTTTTATTATTGAGGTACCTCCATACGCTCTTTCATTGTGGCTGTACCATTTTACATCCCCACTAACAGACAAGGGTTCCCTTTTCTTCACATCCTTGCCAGCATTTGATAATAGCCACTCTGATAGCTGTGAAGTGATATCTCATTGAGATTTTGATTTGCATTTCTCTGATGATTAGTGATATCAAACATTTTTTCATGTGCGTGTTGGCCATCTGTATGTCTTCTCGGAAAAGTATCTAAAGTTCCATTTTTAAAAATTGGATTGCTTGTTTTTTGTTATTAAGCAGTGTTAATTTCTATATGTATGTTAGACATTAATCCCTTATAGGCTATATAATTTGAAAATATCTTCTCCCATTCGATAGGTTGCTTGTTTTGTTGATGATTTCCTTTGTTGTGCAGAAGCTTTTCAGTATGCTGTAATTTCATTTGTATATTTTTTTGCTATTGTCGCCCTTGACTGAGGAGACTGGTTCAAATATTGCTAAGACTCATGTCAAGGAGCTTACTGCCTATATGTTCTTCTAGGAGTTTAATGGTTTCAGGTCTTATATTCAAGTCTTTAATCCACTTTGAATTCATTTTGATATGTGATATAAGATAGTGGCCTAGTTTCATTCTTTTGCATATAGCTGTCCAGTTTTTCCAACATCATTTATTGAAGTGACTGTCTGTTCCCTATTGTATATTCTTGTCTACTTTGTCATAAATTAATTGACCATACATGTGTGGATTTAATTCTGCGCACTCTATTCTATTTCATTGATCTATGTGTCTGTTTTCACGCCAGTACCATACTGGTTTGATTACTATAGCTTTGTAGTATAGTTTGATATCAGGGAATGTGATACCTCCAGATTTGTTCTTCTTTCTCAGGATTACTTTGACTATTTGGGGTCTTTTGTGGTTCCATACAAATTTTAGAATTTTTTGTTGTAGTTCTGTATTTTTTTAGCGATTGTGTTGAATTTTAGTACAGGTATTTTAACAGTAATTCTTCCATTTTATAAGCATGGTTTATCTTTCCATTTGTTGATGTCATCTTCAGTTTCTTTCATTAGTCTCATAGTTTTCAAAGTACAGATTTTTCACTTCCTTGGTTAAATCTTTTGAGGTTAAATTTTTTCGATGCAATAGTGTCTGAGATTGTTTTTCAAATTTCTCTGATAGTTCATTATTACTGTGTAGAAATGCAATTGATTTCTGTATATTAATATTGTCTCCTGTGACTTTACTAAATTCATTTATTAGTTCTAATAGTTTTGTAGTGAGTTTTTAGAGTTTTCTATATATAGTGTCATGTCAACTGCAAAAAGTTGTAGTTTTACTTCTTCCTTTCCAATTTGGAAGCCTTTTATTGATTGATTGATTGATTGACTGATTGATTGTAATTGTTGTGGCTAGGACTTCCAAATCTATGTTGGATAAATTTGGAGAGGGAGGGTAAATATTTTCTAGAAGGTTGGGAGGAATTTCAAAGTAAAAGTCAGAAGAACAGAACAGAACTGATATATATCAAGCCCCATGCAGCTAGCTCAAAGAGGGTGTTAAAAGAATGGAGCAAGGATATAAGAAAAAGGAGGTTGGTGTTAGTTTTGGAAATTTGGATTTGCTTTATAGATATTGTGAATATAGTTTAGGGTTTCCGTTTGTTCTCTATTAATCTCAATTCCTTTCATGACCTACTTGTTTGAATCTGGGGATGGCTCTAATTGCCCTGCAATGAGGGCGGATGACAAGTGTATGTGTGTGAGTCTGCACATATATGGGGAGGGAGGAGGTGTTGTATTACCTAGTCTTCCTCTTCATCTAAATGTCTCCCTGCGCCTCTTGTCTGAACCTTGTCCTTTTCTATCCAGCCCAGGCTGAGATCCCTGTTCCTGTGTGTGGCAGTGACTCAGAGAGAGGATGGGAGAAGTGCTGCTCAACATGTGCTTGGTCACTGCCTGCTGGGACTCCCATAGGGTCTGTGTATGAAGACCCCACTGTTCCTGAGGAAATGGCCACATGATGTATCTACCTTTGAGGAATGTAGACTTGTTGTCGTTATAATCCGGCTGCCTCTTAAAGTGAAAGTTTATAGCAGCCCTAATGCAGCTGTTGGTCTCCCCAGGGAAAGTGGAAAAGGCGAGAGGCAGGGAAGGGTTTGTAACAGGCCGTCCTGCTTACTCTTCTTCCTCTGCTTGGTTTGGAATCCTGCGTGGGTAATGCAATTGGGGGTAATAACTCCAACAGGGCCACAGGCCTAAGTCTTTCCTGGGCACTAGGGAATACATAGGAAGGGAACAGACAGGGACAGTAGTTCCATCTTGCCTGGAAGGGAGATTCTTTCCAGGCCTGGTAAGCTTGAGGGGCTCCTTTTCAAACTTTACCCTTATTTTCCTTTGATACCCATGTCTTTGTGAAACAGAAAGGTGTTATAAGGCTGCCAAGTGCCCAAGCCAGCTAGACAAAAGACGAAAAGCTATTTCTGAACAACCTCTGACTTAAAATGTTTGGCCTGCACTTGGTAGCGAGGGCACCAGGATACTCAGGTAGTAACCATTTGGGGAAGGGGTAGAGTGACATGATTTTGATGGCTTGCCTCCATTCACACTATTATTAATTATGATGATGCCCACAAGTGTCATAAAATCCAATGTGTAACATTAAGATGAGAGTAACTTGATTTCACATTCTTTTGTCAGTGACTGATGATGATAATGATGTGGATTATTATGTTTTAAAGCAATTCTGCTTAAGGCTGAGCAGTGTGGATCACTATCTCCAATTTACAATGGAGGAAATGAGTCATCCAGGAAAGTTCACTTACTGACAACTGAAAAGGTCACCATGTTTCCCACTAAAAGAGTTCACATTATGTAAGACCTGTAAGATGTTTACTAAGGTTGAATCACATGAAATGAGGGATATATGGTAAAGTTTTAACATATAAAATTGGCCGTTTCATAAATCCAATTCAAAATTATCAGTGAAGCAGTCCTTTCTATCTTTTATCTATCAGCAGATCTTCTTATACTTTGGTGTGTGAAATGATCAGTCTTTTTTATAGAGTAAGGTGTTTCGGGTCATTATTATATTTACTTAGGACAGGCATACCTGGTGTTACCTCCATTGCAGAATAGGTTTACTTTTTAATTCTAGGAAGGAAGCCCGGTCTTCTGTGCTGAGAAGAATGGTCAGTACTTGCCTTTCCCAGCTTCTTGGGTTGCAGCCCTAAGAACCTTTACTCTAGAAGCATAGCCCTGCCCAGTGGCTGAGCAATTCCTGACCCAGGCAGGCAGGTTATCAGTGGCTCAGTCTCTCCACAGGTGGACTCTGGAAATAGTCTGGCTTCCTTGAACCAAAGTCCACATGCCAGGGATGAGCCCTGGGCGCCCATAGCCATTACTCTGTAATCTACCTCCTTGATGCAAACCATGTTCCAATATATACAGCTGCCTTGGTTTCCTGAGTTGTACTACTTTTTTTTTTCCCCTTGAGGTTTAGTAGTATTCTGAATCCAAGCCAGCTTGACACCTGATAAGCTTTTTGCTCTTTCATCCTCTGAGAAACTAAACTTGCCCCCCAATATTCTAGCCACTAGCTGGTGTCCTGCTTCAAAATGGAAGAGCCACCTAGACTCATGGAACTGCCCCCTCCATCTTTGGCCAACTCCCCAGGCGTCACTAGGCCTGATCACGTCAGACTTTGACACTCTCATCTGGTCATTGACCTTCTCACATAGAGGCCCCATCTCTTCTTGGCTGTGTTCCAAGACCCAGCATGACTCACAGCATGGGTTTCCTCCCATGGAGAGATGTGGAACCTTTCTAGATGGCCTTCTGGGTCACTCTCGGAGCAATGACCACCAACAGTTGACTTTGGCTGCCCCTATTCCGCATGTGTTGGGAAAGAATTCCAGTTTGTGATGGTGATTAAGATATGGAAACAGAAGCAGGGTGGGAGAAAACCCAACATGAGCCAGTAAGAAGCAATGCAGGGAGAGGATACTACAGAGCAGATGCGGGAGAAGGAAGGAAGATGGTCACAGTTGTTGCTGTAACCCTGGTCATCTCAGATGTGACTTGGCTAGGTGTGTAGTGGAGAGAGTGTGAATGTTGGCCTGAAACAGCAGACCTTATACTTTGGTATGTAAAATTAAACTGGCCAGAGAAGTCATGGAACATGCCTTTTAGTGACCCAGTTGCTTTACAAACCACATTTTTTCCACAGTCAGCTAGAAAGAAATATAAATGGTAAGGTGATTTGGAATTGGGATTTGTCCTTTAGTTCAGAAATACTTTCTGCAAAATAACGATTTCTTCTTACTCCCTTTAGATTACAGGAATAATGATTTCATTTCAATTTATTCTTTCCCATTTCTTTTTTGCTATAAATGTTACAAAGTAATAAATAATAACTTATAACATTTATAAGGGGAAAAGAAGAACACATTAGGAGCTTTCGCTGGGCAAGCACTAAGTATTTTTTTTTTCCTTCACTGATTTTAATTTTGAGAAGGGGTACAACATCGTGGAAGAACACTGAAGGAGGAGTCATATGACTGTTAAAAGTTAAACTGAATCGAACTACAAATTTTAAGTCTATTTGAGCAAAAGTAGACTTGAATTGGCAAGTGCCGAACCGGAAGTGGTTAGGAACGTTCTACCAACAGCAGCTTGGAGAGACTTTTAGAGAGAAAAAGCAGAAGCAAAGCAAGGAAATTACTGATTAGCTATAGATTATCACCTAGTTAGCTGTTTGTGATTAGGTTCAAATTGCGTAACCTTCTATTTTGGTTTGCTTAGGTAGGCCACCAAGGCATGCGGGTCACCAGAGTCTAGTGGCTTCCTTATTTAAAATGACTCAGGTCCGCACTCAGTCATTAACGAGTAGCCCATCACCTTTGGTGGCTTCAAATTGCTCATTAGCAGAATTTGTGGTTAGACAGATAATCCAGAAAACTGATTCTACTGTTCCTATTCAGTGAGTGCGGGATGCCTACTGCAGCCCTGAACTCTTTTCTAGCATGCATTCATAATACACCTTACCCCATTTTGCAGCTATTAACGTACATATCTAGATGTGATTTTCTAGAGGGCTGAGTTCATGTATTAAAGAAATTTTTATTTCGAACATTTTAAATGCATTGAACATACAAAACACTTGAATATAGGAAAACTCCAAGTACTTATCACCCTAAATTAACTAATATTAACATTTTGCAGTATTTGTTTCAGATTTCTAAAAAACAAAAATTATCATTAGTTTATTTTACCCCCTCCTCAGAGGTAACTACTACCTCAAGGTTGCTGAATATTAATTCTGTCTGTTAAGATGTTAAAATGCACTAACTACCTGCACATATGTTCATTAGCAAAATAAAGCATTGTTTCCCATGTTTCAAAATTAACACGAATACTTATCAAACTGTTTATAACAGTCTGCAACTCCCTTCTTGCTTTTCAATTTATAATGTTGAGACATTTATATGATATTCTGGTATCCATATTGCAGCTTTATTTATTTCAATTGTCATGTAGAATTTCATAGTGTAGACGTCTTATAATTTATTTAGTTATGTACCTGTTTAGTGGACATTTAGGATATTGTCATTTTTAAATGGTAGCAAATAAGGCTGCTGCCTACATTTGTGCTTGTTTCCTTGTGCACCTGTGCAAGAATGTCCCTGATGTACATGGATGCAGAGGTGAAATTTCTAAGATGTAATGGAGGAAAGTTTCACCTTTACTATATATTGTCAATTGTTCTTCAAAGCAGGTGTACCAGAGAATACTCCCAGCAAGAGTTGCCATCTTCACTTTCTCCAAATTCTTGTTAAACTAGGGTGGTATTAAACTTGGAAATTGCTCCTCATTTGATAGTTATGATATGTTATTCCATTGTTGTTTTAATGTGCATTTGCATGTTCATATATTTGTTGTCAATTTAGATTTCTTCTCCTGGGAATTATATGTTCCTATCTGTATCAATCAGAGTCCCAGCAGGAAACAGATGTCACAAATTATAATTATTTAAGGAAATCGTTTACAAAATTGAGGGCAAGTTGTTGTTTTTATAATGGTTAAGAAAGTTCTTTACTAGTTCTCGTTTTCTATAAAGATTTTTATTGTTTGTTTGTTGTGAGAGTGACAGTCAGTTCCAGAGCAAGGACTGGGATTTTAAAGGTTTCCTTTCTTTTACTTTCTATTTTATTCCTGGCAGTGGAATTCTGCAAATAGTTTTTGGGCAGCGGATATGTTTGCTTTGAATTTCCCTTCCAAAAGTGTACTACCAGTAGATCTCTGAGGGAGATCCCCCAACCTCGCTATCTTCATTTTCAAAATATGCTGTTTATCTTTTGATGGAGGTGGTTTAACCACTCTATCTCATTTAGAATATTTCTTTTCATTCATTTGAAATTATCTATTTCTTCTTTCTATCTTCTCTCCTTCCTTCCTTTTCAATTTAAAGTCAGTCAAACTTGGATTCAAATTCTAGCTGTCACTTTCATAACCTCTCCAAGCTACAACGAAGCTTCAGTAGCTTCCTAATCTCTAAGGGAGTAATAATATGTACTATACCCATATACACACATATACATGTACATACATATGCATACACACGCATACACATATATGTATGTATTATTAATAAATATATGCAAACTGGACATATACCAAATGCACAACAAATGGCAGCCTGTCATTTCTATGATTAAGCACCTACTATTAAGTGCATGTAATAGGCACTAAAGATATGAGATAAATAAGACATAGGCCCTACTTTAGAGAGGCATTTAGACTTATATATAAACTAAGAAGTACAATGTTGTATTCTAGCCGACATTACGGATGTATGCACAAGGTAAAAATTGGATTAAAGGAAGGAAGCTGGGAAGAAGTTCATAAAAAGGTCCTTAAGAGAAGACTGTGAACCAAATGCTAATGAGTAGGTTAGCTCCCAGACAGACTGGAAGTGGAATTTCTCCAAGTAGAGAGTGTGTTATGAGCAAAGCAGTATGGGTGAAATAACTCATCTTATATGCAAGTAAGCAGCTCAGTACATAAGAAGAATGGGTGGGAAAATATAAGGTAAGAAAGATGGGGAGGATAGAGGCTTTTAAATGCTATTCTGTGAAAAATACGTTTTGAATAAACCCCTATAGACATGAAAAGCCACTGAAGAACATGGCGCTGAAGAGTAATATAATCTGATTTGCTTTTAAGAAAAAATTATACCGGCATCATTTGGCAAATTAGAAGGGGTCATAGTATTTAAGAGTGTGAACTCTGCTGGCTGACAAAATGGGTTGGCGTCCTTGGTCCCCTGCCTATTAGGTTTGTAAACTTGGGCAATTTATTCAATCTCTCTAAGCCTTAATACTTCTCTTTGTAAAATGGAGTTAATTATATCCTTATCTCATAGAGTTTTGGGAGGAATGAATGAGATAATTCCCACAAAGAACTTACTGCAGTGCCTGATGTATAATAAGTAAAATTATATAGTAGAAACCCAGGGACCTCCCTGAGCCTGTAAGCCTTTGGAAACATCTAACTCTTGTCCAGAAAAGAGCTTACGCTTTGGAATTGCCCCAGTCCTCTGGGTCAGAGTTGATGGTAACTAATCTAGGTTGGCTGTGCGGATCAATTAATTCCAATAAAGCAAGGGCAAGAAAGATACAAAGTAAAACAAAAATAGACAGTACTAAGAGTTCATGATCTTTTTGTGTGATGTAACAGGATGTATATAAAAAAAGATTTCAGGATATTTAAAATGTAAAGATACCAAGTAGACATAATGCTAAGTGGAAGACCATTAAGAGAATGAATAAGTTTAATCTGACTTTTCTCTGTGAACCATTGCTGAATGAGTCAGTTATGGACATTATGTGATTTATTTTTATGACTTGCATTCGAGGGAAATATTTAGCATAGGGCTACTTTATCTTGAACATCTAAATTCAAGACTAGCATATGGAATTCCTATTCATATGCCCCTGGGCCTTGTTGCAATATAGGAATCCTACAGAAAAGATCGAAGTAGAAGAAAGGGAACCGTGTCATTGGAAATATTCCTATTCCTGGCATTTCTTCTCTAGTGTTTGGTATTTCATTTATTTTAGCTCATAGTTGCTTGGATAATGTATAGGTATTTCTACTACAAACATAAGAGCTCAGTTAACTTGGATGGTATGGAAGTCCTATCTGAAGAATGAGATTTTAAAATAATAGACAATTAATTTTGGCAGTTCTAGGGAAGAATGGATGCTTCTGAACAAATTAATGTAAATCTGTATTTCTGCACATCATAGCTGGTGAACTTCCTGCCAGAATGGGAACTTGAGGAATGCTCTCAGCTTCCTGCTAATACCTGTAGTATATGTCTACCTGGAAATTGGAGCCCTCTTTGACCATGGTCCTCAGACAGGACGATTTGCTAACTGGTTTGGTCTGCCAACAGGGTGGGCTTCTTTGGGACTTAGTGAAAGACTACTTTTATTTTCTTTTTCAAAATAAAGTTAAATAAACCAAAGAAAAGAAAGTCAGAATATGTGGTTATACACAGCAACAAACTCTGAACAGGGTGCCCATCAATTTGCACAACTTGTGCATAATTTGCACAACTGGGTAAGGACTATATGACCTTAGACAAATCCCTTTGCTTCTTTGGCTTCAGAGTCACAGGCCAAGAAAGGGGATTGGGCCGGTAGATCTCTAAACCCCCTTTCAGTTTCAACTGCTATGACTTTCTAATATTTGCCACCACTTTCAGATACTTAAAATCAAATAAAACTTAACATTTATTTTCTAAGAAATGTAGTATTTACCAGCTTCACAAAAAGGAACAAAGAATGAGAAAACAAGAACTGCAAGTCTACTAAAATATCATATTTTTACTTGTGAAGGGTGACTAGGATAATGTAATACAAATATAGTATGTCCTCACTTAACATTAACGACAGGTTCTTAGAAACTGTGACTCTAAGTGAAATAATATATAATGAGACCAGTTTTACCTTAGGCTAATTGACATAAACAAGAAATAAGTTCCTACAGCATGTTTTTGGTCACAAAAATATCACAAACTTCTAAATAAAGACCCAAACACTTATAATATTAAACATTGAAATAAATGTGAACTATACTTGCATTTAAGAAACATTAATAAAAACAAGTAAGATCATTATTTTCCAACCTAATTATTTCAGTTCAAGGTCATGGATGGCGACAGCCCATCCCAGCAGCTCAAGTTACAAGGCGGGAACACACCCTGGACAGGATGCCCTTCCATTACAGGGTGCCTAGCATTCACTCATTCATTCACCCTCACTCACTTACTCACTCTGACTGGGATAAATGTGGACATGCCAATTAACCTAATGTGCACAGCTTAGGGATATGGGAAGAAAACCAATGTCCTAAGAGAAAACCCACACAAACATGGGGCTAATGTGAAAACTCCACATAGTGACCTAAGCTGGGAATTGATTTTTTTTTTTTCCTCATCAGTGCTAGAATGGAACAAATGTTTAACATTATGCTATTGGAAAATCTACTGTACATCCTTACGGGAAAATTACGGAGACAGTGACTCTTACAGAACAGGGATGAAGGGGTGAGGTTGGAGCAAGGTGCGAAAGATGCCTGTAGGTTAAATCTTGCCCACTGCCTGTTTGGTAACTGAAACTTTATCAGAACACAGCCAAGCTCGTTTGTTTAGATTTTATCTATGGCAGCAGAGATGAGTAGTTTCCACAGAGTTTTGTATGGCCCATGAAGCCTAAAATGTTTATTCTCTGGCCCTTTCCAGAAAAGTATGCCCACCCTGCTACAGGAAATCAAAGTAGGTTCTCTGAATCAGTATCCACGGAGCTCTGTTCTCCACATAGGAGTGAGTACCCTCCTTGAGGAAGAGTGGAAGCTCCCTCCAACTTGAGGACTCAGCAAGACTGTGGGTTTTGAGCCTACTTTTGATGGGTGCAGCCACTGGATTCACACTGCATTCTTAGGGGGCTTGGAGTTTTAAATGACTCCATCCAACAAACATCTCTTTTCTGGAATTATATCAGTGGTAAATGTTTTAGGTGAGAGAGGCTTTGGAGCAGGGGACTTGTGTCTTTCTTGAAGTAACTGCCCAGAGATGTGCTGCCCTGATGCTGAGGGCCATTGTTGAAAAATGTGGCCAAGTTGGATAGTTGGTGGGAGTCATGGTGGCTGCTGCCCTGGTCCAAGTCATTGTCATTTCTGCCCTGACTCCTAGGATGCTTTTCAAATGAATCTGTATCTTTTATCCAATCAACCCTGTTTATTGTTCTAGAAAGAATTCTCTAAAATATATATCATAGTTTGTAACTCCACTGCTTAAAATCCTCCAGTGATTCCTCACTATGGACAGCATAAAACCCACCCTTTGTAAATGGGGCAATTAAGGTTCCCAGTATCTGGTTCTCTCTTTTCAATCTTTTATTCTATTTCCTCTGAACCCCTCATGTACTAAATTTCATGAGGGCAGGATCTGAGTGAAATTTATATTTTTGTCCACTGCCCATAGCCCCTTAATTTTTTTTTGTAATGAAGATGTTGTCTATCAAACAGTGCAGGGTCTCCATCTGTCCCATTGAAATCTGTATTGCCAGTGCTAACAGAAGCTTCAAATTCCTTTCCAGCCTTAACATTCTTATTTATTTTTGATGGTCTAAGTCTTCTTTTGATGCCCAGTGCCAAATAACTACACTATTAGAACACCTTGAATATCACAATAAATGGAATAGAAATTTGTCTTTCAGAAAGCTCTTTTGGAAAATGTGAGCTCTGAGAAAGGGTTTGGGGGAGGGAAGATAGTTCATCGTTAAGTAGAATTTTACAGTGATCACAGGGAAAAATATTAGAAAGTATACTAGCTTTGAGGAAATGGGTGAGAAAAGAGCACATTAAGAGAGTCAGTATAAAAACAATAGGATAATGCTTCAATTCTTCCCATGAACTATCTTTTCCTGTGTAAGCTGGTGACCCTACATACTTACATGTAAACTCAGAGTTCAAGTTATGTAGACATATTTAAACATCTCTACTTTAGACTTTTGAAAAGATATTCTCGTTCATTCATTCATTCACTCACTCTCTCCCTTTCTCTTTTAAACGCGTGCGCGCGCGCACACACACACACACACACACACTCCTTTTCCAATCTGTTTCTCTCTCTCCCTCATTTATTTTTTTTCCCCAGGATTATTCCAAACAGCCCAGAATATTTACCTCTCAGCTTGTACATCTCTGGGCCATTTAATGCGTATCCCATTTACTGAGGGTTCAAAGATTAATAAGGCAAATACATTAAATTGCCCTTAGCTTAGTAAAAAGTACTTTTCAGCTGGCTGGGAAGTTATTTATGATTCTGTGCAACTCAGAGACTCCCAGGAGAAGAGTAAAGGATCCATTTAATCTGCCTTTCCTTGTCTGTGTTTATGCTCAAGGTCACAAGGGCACTTCCCCCATGAGCTTGTGGGGAGGAGCCATTTTGCTTCCACAGCGTGTGAAATTTCTGGTGGATTTTATTTTAGAAAAGATCAAGGCTCTGAAGAAGAAAGGCTTGATTGGCAGACAGCCCCATAAATTCATATTCCATATTGTCTTTGCACTTAGTATTCGGTGGGAAGACTTTTCACAGTTCTAATTGTCAGTAGCATTTCCTGTTAGGAAATAAGAGCTAGATCCTCAGAGGATTCATTTCTCACCACTAAAGAAAGGCAATCAATCAATAGGGTTTTAGAAAATTAATTAGTAGACTAGTTTTTAGAACAGTTTTAAGTTTGCAGAAAGTACAGAGTTTGGTATATTTCTCCACCCCCCCTCCCCCCACCCACCCCTGCAATCAGTTTTCCTTATTATCATCTTGCTTTAGTGTGGCATTTTTCTTATTATCATCTTGCTTTAGTGTGGCATTTCTTTTTATAATTGATGAAGAATTATAGATTATATTAACTAACGTCCATAATTTACATTAGGGTCCACTCTCTGTGTTGTACAGTTCTATGAGTTTGGACAAATGTATAATGAGGTATATCCACCATTACATTATCATACAGAGTAGTTCTACTGCCCTAAAAATCCCCCATGTTTCCTCTATTCGCCCCTTTCTCCCTTCCTGACCACTGAGCTCCCAGGCAACCACTGATCTTTTTTACTCTCTCTATAGAGTTGGCTTTTCCAGAATGCTATCTAGTTGGAAATATATACTATAAAATCTTTTCAAACTGGCTTCTTTCACTTAAGTCATATGCATTGAAAGTTCATCCAGGCCTTTCGTGGCTTGATACTCATTGCTTTCTATACCTAAATTATATTGTATCAGTTTGTTTGAATGACATCTCCATTGCTTCCAAGTTTTGGCAATTATGAATAAAGCTGCTAAACACATTTGTGTGCTGGTTTTTGTGTGGACTTAAGTTTTCTACTTAGTTGAGTAAATATCAAGGAGTGTGACTGCTGGATTATGTTTAACTTTACGAGGACTTGCCTAACTATATTCCAAAGTGACTGTATCATTTTGCATTGCCACCAGCAATGAATAAGAGTTCCTGTTGCTCCACATCCTCACCAGCATTTGGTGTTGTCAGAGTTCTGGATTTAAGCCCTTCCAGGAGGTTTGCAGGGCTATCTCCTTGTTGTTTTAATTCGTAATGCCCTGATGACATATGATATTGAGCATCTCTTCTCATGATTATTTGACATCTGTATATCTTTTTGGTAAAGTGTCTGCTCAGATCTTTTGCCCATTATTTAATTTGGTTGTTTGTTTTCTTACTGTTGACTATAAGAGTTATTTGTATATTTTGGATTGGGAAGTTTTAATGAGTTCCTTCTGCTGTGACAAGTCCTGGGACCACAGAGTGCACTAAGTATATCCTGCCCTTACTAGACTCATCATCTAGTTGAGAATGGACTAAAATTAACACACGTGAAATGGAGAAGAGCACAAGACCACAGGTGTTTGTTTGCTGTAAATGCATTCATTTTAGTTTGTGAGATACAATATGAAATCCCACTCAGCATTATTTTATAATCTTTTAGATAGAGTGGAGCATCACAAGTCTCTCATTTTTTAATATTTCATGATTTTCTATATCCTCCCCTGACCCCAACACACTTAAATTGACAATTCAGAGGGTAGTGTTTGACATTACTGGGGAAGGGACACTGACTTTTAGGTCACTTTCTAAAATCTACCTTGTAATAAAAATTTAGAATTTCAGATAGAGTTTTATATTTTATAACTATATAAGATTTTTCAATTAGGATTTTTGTTTGTTTGTTTGCTTTGATTTTATTATTGTTTTTCTTAGGTGAACTTTAAGAAGGAAAGCAAGCCTCAGAAATGTCTGCATGTTGATATTAGGAAAGAGAAGTTTCAGAATACTGGAGATTTTCTTGCAAAACTTTCTCTACAACCCCATAAGGCAATGAGGTGAGATTAAAGGAAGCTAAATGGCAGCACTCTTAACCAGCCTTACGTTCTAATAACAAATGAACCATTTCAATTGTCTAGCACTTCTTAGGTTACAAAGCATTATCTCATTTACAAGCCTAGATAGTAATAATCATGAATTTTAGGATTGGGAAACAGTCTAAGAAAGGCCAAGGGATATGTTGATGAACACGCCACTGATTTCAACTTGAACTAAGGTATCTGACACTAAATCCTATGTTTTAAAGTTTTGTCTCTGTCTTAGAGTCTTAGTATACCTATTGAGGATCACTATCGCTAAGTGATGCTGTCTCAGAAAGAGTAAGTCTGGACCAGTACATCGTGCTTAGATCGTGCTTTACAGTTATCTCTAGTAGACCTACTTATTTATGTCTATCATATTTACTCATAGCGTTTCCCATTATATTGAATTCATGAAGGTTTTTTTAATCAAAGACTTTTCAAATTTAATATAACCAGTTAAAGATACAGAAAATGTTCATTATATATACTAAGTGAAAGTAAGTGAAAATAAAATAGAATGACTAGTGTGATTCTAATTTTAGAAAGTAAACGTGTACTATATAAGAGATATTATTGGAAGATTATAAACCAAAATGCTATCAGAGATTATGTTTGGGTGATGGGATTATGGATAATATTTTCACATTATGTTACCATAGCCATCTTTGCTACAAAATTCTCCAAGTTTTTAGGGCTCATATTAGCTGGGTACCAATACTCCTATTCTTTCTCTGTGAGGAGAAGCTGTTAGGAGCATACAATTTGGGGCACTCAGTGACCAGAGCAGTAGAGGTGCCACAGTCTGGCTTTCTCAAATCTTGCCTCTCAAGACCTGATTATGTGGCGATTTTACCCGGTGCCTAGGAAGCAAAATTACCAGATAGTAAGCTTAGGACAGGTCTGAAATATAACCAGAGAAAGAAAATTTACTTTCCAAATCAGAAGGCAAGAGTAGACAAACGGACGGAGGGTTAGGGCTGAGCAAAACTGGGAGAGAGTAGGAACAAGAAAGAGGAGCGAGACTGGCAGGGAAATGAAAAGGTTGGGGGCAGTTGCTATGACCAGGTCTGAAATCAATGAGGTGCCTCCAGCACAGTTGGTTTGGTAGGTTATTTCATCTTTTGGCTGGGATAGAACCATCCTATCTAAAAGGGAAGATAAGAGCCTTACATGTCATGTATAATTTAAAAATCTAATTTGAATCACCTATTTGCATTTTATTAAAAACAAAACAAAACAAAACAATGGATAAGCAAAATCCTAACCCCAAATAATGGATCTCTGATGGCGTGAATTTTATTCATCCTGGTAGAAGTGCTGAAGGGCTTTTTACCAGGTCTTCCCAAATCATACTACCTAAGAAGACTCCTGAGAAGCTTCAGAACCTGATGAAGGCACATGCTTCCTCTGTTGCCTTAATAAAGGCACTACCTAGGTGAACCGTGCTTGGATCAGCATACTTCAAAGAAACTTGCTCAAAATACATTCATCTTATTATAGTTTTTCTCTTTGTCTGGGAGCCAATGATCTTCTAATTGTCCAGAGCTGTATGATCTTTGTCCAATTACTGTATACAGGAATTTTAAAAACCTTTTATTATTGGAAAATATGAATCATGATGGCTTGCTGCATGCATACTGTTGTTTTGAGGTCCTGCTACCCAAGGATCTGCATTTTCTTAGGAGTACTTGACTTCTAATTGCTTTTTCTACCACCAATCCATAAATAGAAAATGTGTTTATTTTTGCCAGAGAGAACATTTTTTAATAAAAATCATGAGTTTCAATTCTAAAGGAAGAGGAAGAATTTCATGATCGTCCAACTACTCCATGGACGTGTGCACAGGTGGCTCAACTCGCTCCCTAAGGCCAACCCAGTACGAGCATCGGAGAGCACTTCGTCTAAGATAAGTGTATATATAACGAGCCCAGCGAGAAACCAACTGAGCAAGGATGGCACACACACACAAAGTTGCCAAAGTGTCGCACAAATTTAATCATACCAGATCCTGATGGATTTCAGGCCTAGTAGACCACCCAGCGGTGCTGGCAGAGACAAGACGCGTATTGAGCAGTGACCAGTCGATGCTGACTCGGATGCTGTTGATCTGCAATAGTCGATCAGCGGAGGCCTCTTCTTCAAAGCAGAGCAGTCAGGAACCAAGAAATGGAGGAACGTAGTCCCGGGAGGATAGGGACCATGCTCTCTAAGTCTTCATTAGAGTCCCTTTTCTTTATACTCTGTGATGACGTCTTCGATGTCTTATTAGGAAGCCTCATGGGTGTCTGTTTATCTTACATACTTCGGATAGCTTAGACAGTTTTTGGAGTTTGCATTATCTGGGTTACACACAGACACAGACATCTGCAACAGTAGCAACAGGGAAAAATACAACTTTTAAATTCTTATATTCTTATATCACACACACACAGATCACTGCAACAATGATAGCAGGAAGAGAGGTCCAAAATTCGATGAATCTTTGAATGATTTTGGTTAGAGCTCCATACCTCCCCCATGCCCCATCCCCTCACCCTTGGACAAAGTAAAGGAATCTTTTGATCCTCGGGGCCAAAAAAAAAAAATTATAACATTTTTCTTGACACTCCAGTCACTGTGAACAGAGCCATAAGGAGGACAAGTGAAAATGAAGACCACTGTGTAGCCTCTCACCTAAAGTCTGGAACGTCTACTCAACAGAACTTCTGCTTAAGGAACTTAAGCTGTTGCTGAAAAGTAGTGGGGAAGCATGGTGAGCTGCTGCAGTCAAGTCTTCGGCATTCAAGCACTGGCTTTACAAAGTGTGGACTAGCTGAATCTCAGCTCCTTCTCCTCTTCCAAGAGGCTGACTTTCAGCTACAAATGCCTACAATTTCTGCAAAGTTCATACTTTTTTCTTGGAAGGTTTGATAGGGGAGAACTTTTCCTGAAGGTACCAAGGCTGATTCTATCCTTTTAGGGTTGAATTTAAATCTCATTTCTTCCAGGAAGCTCTATCATCCCTTGAGCAGAAAATCCAACCGCAATTGTTTGAAGTCTTTGCTAGAAGGAAATTTAATCCTATCTATTCATTTCCTGGTGCATAGAAGTCTCATACAGACACACCTTGGAGATACTGTGGATTCAGTTTGAGACCACTATAATGAAGTGAGTTTTGCAACAAAGTGAGTCATAAGCTTTTTGCTAGTGTAGGGTCTTGCCTTCAGTTTGTAAGAAATGCAACACCTCTGAAGCACAATAAAGTGAAGCGCAATTAAATGAGGTATGCCTACATTATACTTATTTGTGTTACATATATTTTCCTCTCCCAGAGTATAAGTTTTTAAAGGAAGTAAACAGATTTGGGGAGAACTAAAACTGAGTGTGTAAAAAAAAAAATGGAGAATCTTGTTAATATCTTCACAAAGTGACTTTTATTTCAGAAACTAACTGGAGCTTACTAAAGAAACTGCTTACAAAGAATCTAGGCTACATTTTTGGGGTTTGGAGGATGCTTCATCCCACAAGGACAGAAGTGATCCCAGAAGTGTTTCTTAAACCCAGGGCAACAAGGGAGGATGTATTAGAATATTGCTGGCAGGTTTGAAGAGAGGGCTTGTGTATTTTGTGTTGTTTTCTCACTCTATGAGAGCTGGTTCCAGGGTATATGTATGTGTTTGAAGTCTGCACAGGAAGTTTGGGTTATGAGAGCCTCACTGCTAAATGAATTCCAAAGCCCTGGGAGCATGGGCCAAACCATGGGCCAAGAGCAGTGCCGAATGCTGGCCATTGTGTGCAAAATGCTGGCCATTGTGTGCAGAGTGGGGCTGGAGAGAAAAGAAGTACACTGGCCCAATGGCAAGGAAGCCAGTGGTTTGGGCAAAAACATTATGATACAATTGTCATTTAGGATTGCCTTAACGAGCTGTATTTGTCTAATCTCCAAGGTACCTGGCCATGACCCAGTGTGGTGAGAATTTTGCTGTGAGAACCTGGACCACAGTCACTATGGAAAAAGATGTTGCCTCACTGTGGAAAGATTTTTACAATCTGCAATTTGCTATAGGCCAGCGATCCTCCCACTGACAGCCTTGAAAAAAATTAAAAATAAATTTAGAGTTCATGCATAATAAAAACTTTATGTGCCATAAAAATTGTTTCTCTGGGACTGTGCTAGGAAGCTTGTCTGAGCCACATCTTCTGGAGCTTGTGTTTGGTGATGTGTTGATTTAATTTTCCGATCCATGCCAAATGAAATAAATACCCCTATTTTTGATCTGGTAATGTAGAATGAACAGCCAAAGGGATTTGTGATCAAAGGTTATACTCCCCCAAGGACTAACAGTTGAATGCTGTACTTTAGCGAATTATAGTTTCAGACTTGTTGGTCGAAGACAGTCGAGCATACACTTACATGGAGACAAGTAGTAAAGTAATATTAAAACAAATAATTTTGACTGCCCAACTAGTCATACATTGGCTTCAATTGCATATACTTTCATTTAAAGTGGGGCAGCAGACCTCAGAATGTTTCTTTTGCAGTATCTTAATTTGTTAGGGTTATACTGACCAAAATTAATTGGGTTTGGCAGTGAGATCAGCTTAATATTTACTCAGTTCTTAGATTCTTCTGGAGAAACCATACTGAATCAATTCAAATCAGATAAGAGGTATAAAGTGCCTGAAAATGAGCCATTCATACTGCTCGATGCCTGGTCCAATACCCTGCTAAACTTTGATTCTGGAGAGAATTTAAGTTCTTTGTCTTTTAAGACAGGCATGGCCTTCCCATGGCCTCCCCTAGCTCTCTGTTATGGGCCTGGTTGCCACATGCAGCGGTTGTCAATCTAACCAGCATTCCTGCCAGCCATTACCTTACTGAGGCTCTGCCATTTAATCTACAGATGTATTCATACTTCCTCCGATGTCTTCATCTTCATATATAAGGAAGTATACATGTATCCCCACTAAAACTGAATTCCAGAAGCTTCTTAAATCTTCACAACTAAAGAAATCTACATGGTAACAGAAAGCTATTAAACACAGACCAGACCTCTTAACAAAAGAGAATAAACTGCATTACAAATAGGAATATGTATTGTTGGTGTTTTTTCTCAAGGGTTTGGACCAGTTTCTTCATATATTGTGTATCTGAAGAAGAACCCCATAGGGAAATGTAAAAACAATTTTTGTATTTCTAAATTGATAGGGTTCAGTTTGAAATTAAATGATCTTTGAACATTAAACAAAGCAGGAAACTGAGACACCAGAGAACGTGGGAAACATACAATGGGAGAAAGCAGATCCTAACCCAGTGTATGCACCCTGGACCTCAGTTTCTTCTAAAAAAAATCACAAACACCAGTAATTCTAGCTTAAGTTTGCTTCTTTCTTTATAGAAGTTATTTTAAAAAATTAAAAATATTCTAATGAATTAATGATAAATACTATCATAAAATGCCATGGTCTAGTTTTTTTAAAGTGGACATATGAAGATAGATAAGAATATCCTAATACTTTTATTTAATTAATGTAATTGTACAGTAGAAAGGTCTAATTGCAGGATTAGAAACAGGAAACTGCTGTTTCAACATTTCTGAACCATTAATATTTGGAATTGTAATGGCTATAGCCAAAAATTTCTCATTTCCCTGAAGGGAAGGAAAGATCTCTTACTCTAAATGTTTGCCTAACATATTCCACACACACGTATACACACAGAATCATGATATGTATTTAAAGTTTTTAATTTACTTTCTCACTGGTATCATTTGCTATTTAAGTCCTCAGACAGTGTCAGAATTATAACCTAGATTCCTTCATCATCTTAAAATCGATTGTTTACTTTATGGTGAGAAAGTCTTCCAGATACTGCAATCCATAAGGCTGATAAAAAAATAAATATTGTTTCCAAAGGAGTCATCCAATTTTAAATCAAATGCTTTTACCAGCTTTCTTTAAATTTTTCTTAAATCAGTATTCCAATATGGATGAAAGAAATGTGAATAGCTTATTTTGCAACGATACCTAGAAGATTTGCGTAGGCATCCTCAGACTATTTCTTTAAAAGTCACTAGTATTCGCATTTAACTGTACTAGTTTATGTACGCAGATTTTAAAAAGTTATGGAAAATTTCAAACATACACAAAAGTAGAGAAAATAATATAATACACCTCCATGTACCCATGATCAACTTAGCAGTTAGCAACATTTTGGGATAAAATTTTGATTCAATAGTTTGTTAGGGGATATCATAAAGTATAAGAAAGCTGTGTAGCTTCCATCAGCTACCCATTCTCAGTTCAGGAATGGACTAATTCAATAATGGAATACACATTGGGAAAGAATTCTTGAGTAAATTGGAGGGTAATTGAGTAAGTCTAAAATAGGAAGATGGCCATCATAGGGTAAAGGATTTCTGTATTCATTGTCTCGTTCATTTTACAAGTGATTACTAAGCACCTATTGTCAGACACCAGGAGGCAAAGATGCTACCATTGGTTCCAAACTTCTGGCAGCTGACAGTCTAGTAGGAGATGGAAAACAGTCCCTCACCTTAAAAAAAAAAAAAAAATCAGAATAGGCTAGAGTGGTTTTATAGGAAACTCAGAATCTCAAAAAACTATCATGATAAAAAGAAAATTACCAATAGAAATGATTACAGTTTAGTTGATAAAATAAAGAACCAGCAATGTCTTTAGTTCAGTGGATGATATGTGGGTTACAGAATTTCTGCTGAGTTGAGTCTAACCATAAGCCAACCTATATGAATTGGACTTAAGTCCTTAAAATGTAAAGGACAGATAATGCCCAAATCTTAAGGGCATTGTTTCAATCCAGAGAAAGAGCAAAGGAGAGAGTCGGGACAAAAAAGGCAGTTCTATGGAAAGTAACCTCACAGGTTGAGCTGATCATAAATTTCTAACTGGGTAGCTCATGGTGGGTAGTCACACCTCAGGCATATAGTTTCTTAGTAAAAGGTTTATCTTTGCCTTAAGCAAGCCTTGTCCATGATTTCCATGCTTCTAGGTTAACACACCTTTGAGACAAGCAGTAACCACCCTCAAGGGCACACAAAATCTTAACTACCTGTAATCCAATCTCCATGTGACCACCCTCCAGAGAGCACATGATCTTAACTACCCTGTAATCTGATTCCTGAGTTACTTCCTCCCACCCCCATCTAATCTTCCTTAGGTTCCCTTCTTAATCTCAACTGCATAGAAGCTGCTGCAAAACTGTTATTTTCTGGAGCATTTGAGATCTTTCTTCCTAACACATGTTATCAGGTTGGCTCAAATAAACTCATAAAGATTCTCTACAGGTTTGGACATTTTCTTATGTCAACAGAAGTTTTTTACTAACCTTCAGAAGAAAAATTCTTTGAGACATATAAAGAAAAAGAAATGTTTATTTTCTGTGCATGCTTTAAGTAAGCAAATCATATTTCTTTCTTCAAGTATCTTCAAGGGGACCGTCCTCTTATCTGCCGAATGAATGAATGAACAACTTTCAGTTTATCTGAACTATAGCAACTGCTTTTAAAAAGGACTGTTTTTACCTAGGGGCATACAGTGGGATAGAAAGAAAAGAATGAAGGTGGAAAAGAAGACTAAAAGAGAATAGGAGGTTTAGGCTATAATGGATAAGTAAATAAAGTCTCACCATTTACTGAAAGGGAAGCCCTTTTAATAATACCATAAACTTGGCAGCCTAAATGCATGAGTTCAAATTCCGACTCTACCATTAATTAGCTAGCTGTGTGTAAAGAAAATTACCCAACTTCTCTGTGTCTCAACTTCCTCATTTTTATAGTGGGGATAATAAGAGCTTGTTGAGAGGATTACCTAAAATACATAGGAGGGTACCTGTAATATAATCATAACCATATAAATGCTTGCTATTTATCAGTTTGCTGTCTCCTCACAATTCCTCTTACAAACTGTAATTTGTTCTTCATCTAATAGGTTCCTGCATGTTTGATTATCTTGACAAACCTTTATCCAGATAACAAAGTTCCATTATATTTTCCTTAGAAGACCCTGGTTAACTGGTCTGATGAGTTCTCTAGTCTCTGTAATCCTCTGTCAAGTAAAAATAAATCCCAATAAAAAATAAATTCCAATAAAAAAAATGCAATGGGGTGGGAAGAAGGGGGAGGAAGAGAGAGAGGCAGGCTGAGAACCAGAGTTTCTGAAGTTTAAGAAGCAAAAGTAGGGCAGAAATAGAAACCACAAGTATGGACATATTCAAACCAGAATTATATAGGAGCTTAGCAGGAAAGAATATTATGTCCTGTTGTGGTTTATCCACAAGTTGGAGTGCTGGGCCAGTCCTGGAGATTCTAAGGCTGTTTTCAACCCATAAATTCCTGCCTTTTAGAAGAGCCAAATGACTCTTCTAAAATGTTGACGGACAGAGCAACTTCCTAAGATAATGGCTCCATTTTCTGTGCTACTGAGATGCTGGAGCAGAACTATATTTTTAGTTTTGCAGAATGCTATGACAACAGACCACCACCAGTTCCTGAAACGGATCTCAGTTCCCTCTTAGAGCAAAGATCTTCCCTAGAGCTATTTAAGGACATCGTTCATCTTTTCTGTATATTATCCTTTTTCACTCTGGTGGTTAAAAGTATCTATTGTCAAATAGGCATCAAGATTTGTTGATTGAATGAGGCAGGAGGCAAACCTTCACTCTGCTGCTAGCAGACCCCATATCTGCCTTCACTCTCCACCTACCACTCCTACCTGGAAAATTGGGAGGGTGGACTGTCACAATACTTATGGGTATATTTTTGGCCATTTCCCCTAACAAAGAACTGGCCTGGCACAGAAGAAATCATTCAGTATCATTTGGTGAATATAGGAAAAGACACTGACAGCCAGCAAATTGCCCCAACTGGTCTGAGACAGCTGGGAAATTCCACTAGAGCAATTTAGTTCTCTGGGTCAGCATCGCTGCATCCCATAAGTCCTCTTTTAAAGTTCAACTACTCCAAATTCCCTAATCCTTTTAGAACCCTGACATGTAAAGACAGCTCCTTAGAGAGTTTCCTCCCAGGAATCTAGGTAATGAGTCCTTGAACAGTTTGATATCTGGAGAGAAGGTATAATCAGAGGGAAATAAAAGTACTAAAAGGAAAAAGTCACAGAGATAGGAAGTGCCTACTGTACAACGTAATTAGGGGAAAGCAGGATTTTGTCAATACCAAGTTCACAAGCTTTCACTCATGACTTCTCTGCAGCTCAGCTTCTTCATGTACAAAACAAAGATAATAATACATGGATCATAGAGTTGAGATGACATGACATGATGGAGAGCTTTCTAAAATCATCTACTGAAATGTGGGGGCACATAAAACATGGGCGACAGGGTGCTTACTGTAGAGCTGCAAACATAACATTTCTTAGAAAACTCAAGTTTTATTGTAAAAATATATGGCTAGTTTGTATTCTATTTAAAAATATTGTTCTCCTCTCCTTATGTTTTAGTAAAATTTTACTCTGAGATGATTAGCTATGTTTATCCTTTAGCTTTATAGATCCCCTGAGACTCCTTAATGTGAGAATCTTGACCATAAAGTACAAAATCGTTCCTCATTGCTGAGTAGGTTCTAGCTTTTACTACAATTGTTACTATTTTTATAAATATTATTTCTTTATAGTACTGCCTAAAGATGGATCTAGTGAGATCTGCACATTTTCATAAATCCTGGACAAAGCTGTTCCGTTTTGTAGATGGAGAAACTGGGTCTAAGTCTTAATCCCCTTGTCATCTCTGGTGCTGTGTTGACCCTATTTTACTGATTTTCCACCCTTGTATGAAGCTGTCCACCATCCACCCCCTCCAGCACTCTTTCCCAGTCTTGATAACAATGAGGCAGGTGCAGTCTGCCCCCAGCACTCTTCCTGCATCAACAGAGCCAAAGACTTGCCTGGCTCTCAGCTCCCTCCTGCGGCCTTGCTAAAACCGACAGTTGAGAGCAAAGTCCATGCAGGTGACATCTTTGATTGTCTGGCCCTGGTGGCCAGAGGGCTTGTATTCCTGGGACCCAAAGGACCATAACAATGGGAAAGACAGTCCTGGCAGGTTACCCCCTGCGCTCCCATCCCCCAACACCAGGGCACTGTAGAGACAGCAGACTGAAACATACAAAAATTCCTCTGTGAAAAAGGCCCATTTATTTGTCTGGAGCTTCTAACTGAGGGACAGGCTTTAGGTTGGTCACACATCTAGCATGTTCAGAGGCACTCTCAGGGAATGTAGGCAGTGAGATACTATCTTTGTGCTCTCCTTTGGCCTCCCCACATTTCGCTAGTACTTCCCAGAAAGAAGCTTATACAATTGTCTGGAGCCCTGATTTTTACAACTGTCACCCAGGGGATACCTCCAGATTTCCTGGTCCGGAGGTCAGCAAGGTTTACAGTTATAGTCCCATAGCACTGTACATTTTGAATCTATTTTCACATCCTAGAAGCTGCCTGAAGGTCTGGCTTCTAATCAGCTTGAAACTAGGTGCTGACTGATATCCCTCCCTTCGGAATACCACCAGGTCTTGGCTCACAACTGGGACCTGTCATGAATAAATCAGGGTATACCGATAATCGCTAAAATTTGAGAGACAACCAAGTTTGAGCCAGGCAAATCTGTGGCTCTACTGAGCTAGGGTAAGTTTGAATAAAAAGGTTTATTTTCTAAAGAAGGCCACTCCTTCAAGACTGGGAGAGGTGGTTGTTTCATTTAATACATAGAAACAAACACAGAGAGTTAAGCAAAATGAGGAAACAAATATGTTCCAAACAAAAAATAAGACAAAACCTCAGAAAAAGACCTTAATGAAATGGAAATAAGTAATCTACATGAAAAAGAGTTCAAAGTAATGGTCATAAGATGTTCACCAAACTTGGGATAAGATATGGATAAACACGGTGAGAACTTCAACGAAGAGATAGAAAATATAAGAAAGTACCAAGCAGAAGTCACAGAGCTGAAGAATATAATAACTGAACAGAAAAATACACTAGAAAAGTTTACGGGCAGACTAGATGATGCAGAAAAATAGATTAGTGACCCAAAGCTCAGGGTAGTGACATGCATCTAAACGGAGCCTTGAAAAAAACCCAAGAATTTTAAAAAGTGAAGATAGATTAAGGGACCTATGAGAAAACCTCAAGTAGAATATTATTCACATTATAGGGGTCTCAGAAGGAGGAGAGAGAAAGGGGCAGAAAACTTATTTGAAGAAATAAAGTTTATTCGATGTAAGGTAAGTAGGTTGTGTCCATAATTTTTGGTTTTAATTTTCTAAGCCAACTGCAAATCAAACTTTTTGTATTTCTTCTTCTTCCCATTATTTTCTAGGTTCTCTTTGGTCTCATTTAAATGGATTCAGTTTAAACTCCTTTTTTCTTCTTTTTTATATTAATTATAGATATTGAGACCCTTATATATATATACTCAAATGTGTTAGGTTTGAACAGCACTTTACTGTTTACAAACACTTTCTCAGACCTTGTGTCATTTAATTTTCACAAGATACCTACTGTTAACTTATTGTTTTCTCCAATTCTGTAAAATAATATTTAAGAAAGAGTAAGATACCAGATTCTTAACCTTTTAACTCTTTAAATAACCACAAAAATCACATGTCTTGTGGAAATTCTGACCTACCACATTCTCTGGGGCAGAGGGGAGCACAAAAATTTCACCTTCAATTAAGAGTCATCAATATATATATATTTTTTTAAATAGAGTTAACTCCTATAGGCAATTTTCAGTCAAGATTTGGTTAAAACATACTTTCTATGATTTTTGTTACAAAAATAATTTGTGTTCTAAAATGTAAAGTTACAATATTGAATATACAGTTAAAATAACCTGCAATTCCAGGTTTCTGGCATGTCTTACCAAGTTGTGTACCCACCCCTTCCCACACTAGTTTGTAAATTACTCGTGCAGAACCACAGAGCCATTCGATAGCCACCGTGGCCCTTAGACTTGGGCCTTTGGCTCTGTCTCAGTGTTCTTTTCACCACAGGAGTTCCCTTCAAGTTCTGTGACACTTAGCAACCACCCTGGCCTGTGGATAGTTAATCCATGGTTCCAGCAGGGAATGGAAAGCTTAGGGTACATAAATGTTCTTATATTCCTCAGGACGTCAGAGGATTGAGATATGGATGAATGTATTACTATGGCCTGGAGAAATTACATAAAAAGTACTTGGACTGGATGTCAAAAGATGGGACTTATTCAGAAGGGGTCAGTGTTTTCTGACAAGAGAACAAATAAGGCAGAAGAGGAAGGTTTGGACCACAATTAGAAAAGAAGGGTGATGAAAATCATGCCAAGTGGTACGAACTTTCATTCAGTAGAATATGGGCGGGGGGGGGGGGAGGTTATTTCAGCCTTTGAGCAGGATAGCGAAACAATGAAAGCAAACTGATGCTTCCGAAGAGTGGGGAAGGGTCTTGTGAGGGAAAGTGTGAATAAGACCAATGAAAAAGCTGCTAAAATACATGTAACAGAGAGCTAGAAGGGTCTTAGTGGTCCTCTATTCAACACTTTTTCAGTGCATGTATCCTCCTTTATCTTCAACAGAAGATAAAGACCAGAAAAAAATGAAAGTGTTAAATAAGGATAGTGAATAGAAACGCCAAGAATGTGATGAATGCCAGTCTTACACAAAGAGACAAATGCCTCTACAGTTATCAAAAACTGTCTTCTCATCTTTCCCAGCAGCCTTTGCTAACTCTTTGGAATTTCTCTCTAGCTTTCCCTTCTTCCTACTGGAGTAAAATCTATCCACTAAGGGTAGAACTCCCTAGGTTTTTGACATAGGTATTATAAATCTACGTCATACTGTCTGCTGAGTAAATCCTGGATCTGGGACGATAATTTGTTAAGTGGTGATTGGGCCATTCTTAGGGGAATGTGGGGTCAGCTGGGCCCAGGATCATTATGATCATTGCCCAATGCAGCCCTGGGTAGAGGTTAATACAGTCTGGTACTGACCTGCCCAGAAATGGAGAGAAGAGGCTACTGGCATCTGAAACCCCAAAGACATTCTGGAGTTGTTGCTTAGGGCTCACTGACACTGCTACCTGTGCCCACTTCTGTCACCTGACTTTGTTCAGCTTTGATTATTCTTCTTTTTGAAATTGGAGCCATAGAGAAAAATGAAAATTGAGCAAATAACATGTATTTGGACTTTATCAAGGCTATGACTTTTACTTCCAAAAGTTGTCATTGCATCATGTCTAAGCTTTTGCAGATATATAGCTAAAGTCACATTTTCTATAGTCTTTATTTATGCATTTGATAATTATTAGGTCTTATTGTATGGTAGGGTGGGGGAGGCAAAGACAAAAAAAGATATATTTTCTGCCCTAAGGACCAACAGGAAGAGAGATACTCAGAAAATTATTGAATATCACACTAACCATAATGAATTATATTTTTAATGTACTAGGTTCGCCCTTTTAGAAAAAGCCCCCTAGAGTAAAGGGGCATTTGGTCTCTTCTTTAAACTGATTTGGCAACTTGAAACTTTCTTTTGAAATGCTTGGGCATACTAAATTTGAGTCCAACAACATTCTCATGCACTTTAAAACATTTTTTCTCCAAGATGGTGAAGTTTTTTTATTTTTTTGCTTATAGAGGTAGCAGTAAGGGGCAGGAGGAAGGGGCAGATGATGTTTCGACTGCATCACCCATTTCTTTCAGGGAGTTATGCAAACAAAGAGAAAATGCATTTTCCACTCTTGAAGCCCTTTGATCACTTTTTGCTCTTACATAACTCCCTAACAGCTGGAACTGTAAACCTTAAAACTGGCAGGCTCATAGTTCATATTGCAAAAGGAAATTCATCCCAAATTTGAAGAGAAACAGCTAAATGTTTTAGAAGTGATTCTAGTATTTGTGTTCTTAACATTTAGTGAGTGCTGGTGATGTTCAGTACATTAAGCAAAGCTCCCAGAGACATCACCGTCCTAAGACTATTCTCAGTGGGTCTGGCTCAGGAGAATGGGGTATTTATCTTTCTTTTCATTTCCAAGTTCTGGTCTGCTTGGCATTGCCTATAAACCACAGGTGACCAAAGGAATGCTCGCTCTAATGTTTCTGGGCTGCCAGGAGTAGATTCATGTCAATCTACTCACTCCTCTTCCAGAGGCCTCGTGGTCTTCACTTGGCTTGCTTAGAAAATATGCCTGTTCTTCTCAACAGTGTTACTTCCTTCGCCTACCTTCCCAAAGGTATCCCCACTACCTTGTTCTCAAATATACCCCTGTCCTTCCTGGTTTCCCTACCTCTTTTCTACCTATTTCCTCCTCCTCCTCCTCTGTTGGCCCCTCCTTTTCACCTCCTTTAGGTCTGGGATATGAGCTTGTTATCCCCTAAAGTGCAAATAAATCTGTACAAGTCGCATGTTTGTTACGACAACTTTTGTGCGATGAAAAATAGCCAACTAAATTCAAATCCACTACTTCAGAATCAATAGCTTTTTCAAAGTTGCCTTAACACCTAAATATAGTTGACACCAAATGCAGAAATTCGTTTGTATAAAGGTAATGCGACCTCTAACTTGTTTAAATAAAATTTACAGAAAGGCGAAATTGTGGTTTTTTTTTGTAGTGAAATAATTCACTGGAATCGCTGATAATAGTCAGTTAAATATTTAGAGTTTTGAGGTAACAAGAAATCCAGGCATCAGTCTTGTATGTTCTCCTTCCCAGTCAAAGAACTGTGGATGTGTGGAATGATGCCACGAGCAGAGGTTGTTGCCTTAAGAAAGACTCCAAATCAGTATCTCCAGGAATGGCAGGTTGCAAGTGAGGAAGGTGACAATTATCTCCTTGATACACTTAGATTTGATTGCTGCCAGTTCAAGAGTCTCTGCTCTGAGGTACTCCTGGATGGCTGCTCCGTATAGAGAGGTAGTTACCTTGTTGTTATGTCTATGGATTTTGGGGGTCAATGAGTACTTCATAGGGGGAACATAACATAGCTCCCTGAAGCAGAAGCCACCTTTGTCTTGACCTGGAGGCCGCCTCAGTCTTGCCACCAGTTATTTTGAATTCTGATAAAATATAAACTCAAAAGCAAAAGGAATAATACAAAAGCAATGAGATCCTGTTTCCTAGTTCTTTGCTGCACCATGATTCTAACTGCTTTTTGTTTTTTTCTTTTACATTTTCTTTTTCTTCTGTTTTTCTTTCTATCATCTATCTATCTATCTATCTATCATCTATCTATCTCTTTCATCTATTATCTATTTTTAGTATGGTGACATTGGTTAACAAATCCAGTAAGTCTTGGGTGTACAATTCAATGGTAAGGCATGTATATGTTGCTTTGTGTGTTCAACGCCCATAGTTAGATTTCTTTCTGTCATCATATATGTGACCCCTTTATTCTGTCTACCTCCCTCCTCCCCCTCCCACCCTCTAGAACCACTAGTTTATTGTTCATGTCCATGAGTCTCTGTTTGTCCTGTTTCTTTGTTGCTTTTAGGTTTATATCCCACATATAAGTGATACCAATTGGTTTTCGACTTTTTCTGTCTGGTTTATTTTGTTTAGCATGATTATCTCAGGGTCCATCCATGTTGTCACAAAGCCAGGGTTCTTGTTATTCTGAGGAAGAATTCAGTTTTATCTACTGCTTCTTTCAGTGCCTGCCCATTGTTCCTTCTCTCTGTGGTCTTGAAGGTGTACTTGTGCCTGCCGTAACCACTCTTCCTTATTGTACAATGGTGTTTTGAGGCCTGGCTTCCATATACTTTAGAATGTGTAAGCTGTTGATTATAAGAAATGCCTAAGACACAAAGGTCATCAGGGCACACTGGGTCTTATGAGTACTGTATTTGTGTCACTCTGATTTCCTTCCAGGATCAGCTAGGCTTCTGAAACCACCTTGAGAGGATTTTCAGAAAGGAAGAGGTATGATTTTTCAGGCATATAGCATGAGGTTTTTAAATTTTTAGTTTTTGAAGACTTTTTATGTAATGAAAGAATAAGTGAAATAAGAGGTAGTTATTATTTTTTAATCTAAATGACATATATGTTGCTTATCCTGATATCCATTTGTTTAATGGTTGAAGTTCGTTTTTGGTTATTCCTTTCCCACAGAAATACTGCAGTACCAAGCACAGAGACTGCAATCAGGTATACCTTGGGGTAGAGAATAGCTCACAAGTCAAGGGATAAACTTTTCATGAGGATTAAACTGGCAGGTGTTTAATTGCTGTTAAATAGAAGTAGTAAAGATGCTTATGATAGAGACATAGGAGACAGTATTTACCATGCCATGGCATTTGGTGTGGATTTGGGAGCTGGTGATCACCATCACTGGCCGGCACTCTGTATGCAAATGCAAGGCTTCTGTGAACTGGTGTCCTCCCATGATTCTCCTACTCAATCCAGCTATTACTCTTTGCCAGAAATGAGCTTCTACGTCAGAAAGTTTGCTGGCATTGTTAGAAGTTCATTTGAAACCATGCAACTTTTTCTCAATGGAAGCATTTTTGACTAAAAGAATAAAGAGCACATGTGTTTAAAAAGGAATGGGTGTGTGTCCACTTCTTCTCACCTACTGGAGAATTGAATGCTTTCAGGAATCGTTGCCAGGCATAGTTTCCTTTTTGTTCCAGGTTGTTTCTTTTGTTGTTGTTGTTCTCACTTGAAAGAATCTAAGAAAGAACTTGACGTGATGTGATATTTTTAACTGTTTCCATGCCTTATCTTTATTTCCTTTCAGACAATTTCCTTTCCAATGATTACCGTGATGATAAGAGCTGACCTACATTCATCGAATACTTGTGACCACATTGTATACTTACTTAATCCTCATGAAATCTTATGTCTTAGATGCTGCTACCCTCATTGATATAAACATGTAAACTGAGGCACTGACAAGTTTATTAATGTGTCTAAGGTCATACAGATAATGAATAGTAGAGATAGATTTAGACTTGGGCATTCTGACTTTAAGCTCATAACTTGATGTTATGCAGCTTCTCTTGTAGGAGATAACAACAACTGTTGTTTAGTTAATGAGAATTTATGAAGCTGTTACTATATGCGAGGTTCTAATTTAGGCACTGTGAAACTGAAATGAACAAAGTAAATATGGTAACTGTCAGCACAGAACTTAGAATCTACCGAAAGAGAAGAACATTAAGCTAATAATTATGTAATTGAAAATTATTAAACATAATGAGAGCATATAACAGGGGACATATTAGCTTTATGAATGACATTTAAGGTGAGATCTGAAATAACATGAGATATCTAGAGAAAGGTGGTAGGGGAAGGTAGTCAGTAGGAGGGAACATTTGCCAAAGACAAAGGCTGGTGATTTCCATTGTTCCAGTGAATACAGTGACCACATGTGATGCGTAATTTCTTAAGTTAATTTCTTTTAAAGTATAGAATAAACTTTGAATTTATTTATATGTACATGAGATGGTTATAACTAGATCATATTCTATGCAGGAAATCAATTTTCAGTTATAAGACTGAGAATGGGATGTTTTATGATTATGGAAACACATAAAGTAAGAAATGTTGTTGAAATTATTCTGAAGAGAAACTCCAAGGAAACCAGAAGTGTTGAGCCCAATGGAGAAACACATACAGAGAAGATGGTGAACTGTAGAAGACATGGTCACTGTGAAAAGGTGACTATATTTTCTTGTATCAGAGCTATAAGTTATGATTATTGCATTTCCAAGTAATCTTTAAGTATCTCATATTAAATGAATTATAAAGCCAATTAATTAAACTTTTGTGGAATACATAGATCAATGGAATGGATGGGAACTCCAGAAACAGACTCGAATATGTCCTCGTAATTGGTAGTCAATAATGTGGCTCCTGTTTGCTGACGTGCTCAGAGATGAATAGGACAAGACATAGGCATCTGACACCTAGTCCTTTACTTTGCAATTCTTGATTATATCAATCAGTTTTTAGGATGAATTGGCCACTGAAAAATTTTGGGGACTCTTTGGCTTTAAAATTCAGCAAAGACATTATCAGTATTGAAGTAACTGATTCTAGTTTTTTAGTGCTTACTGGTACTGGGTATTCTCCTAAGCAACTTACATGTATTAATTCATTTAATTCTGTCAGTAATCCTTTAAAATAAGTATTTGTTCTAATTTTATGATAAATAAGCTTGTCCTAGGTCATATGGCCAGGGAGTGGTGGAGATGAGAATCTGGTCACATCTGTCTAACACGGAAAGCCCATTTTTAAAAAACCACTATATATCAGCATCCTAAGGTGAGAGTGTTGAACTCTTTCACTTGCTTTAGGGTTTGTGGTCTTTCTAGCTTCTCTTCTCATAGCTGTTTCTGACAGGAAAATGGAAATATAGTGTTTAAAAGTAAGTGAGCCATAGCCATTGCTATACCCTTTCACTCTTCTGCACTTGAACCTTTAAAAAAAATAGCAAGACAGACTCTAACAGAGTAGAAATGGCCTGTATAGAATGTAAGGGAGGGTTTGAGGGTTTCAGGACATGGACTAAATGGCCTGCCACAAGCCTTTTAAGAGAGGCGCGCCTGCTAATGTGTGGCATGTCAGAGCCTGAACACCAGTGTGTGATGGGCCTATCACTTTCCTGAAAGGAATCCCATATGCCCATCCATGTAGGGGCTACAAGTATCCCTGCAGCCCACTGAGTTGGGTGCCAACCCCCAGACACTGAGGCTATTCCTACCAAGGGAAGAGGGTAACAAAAGCACAATGGCATGATCTGGAGCTGAAGGTCTGTGCGAAATCTAAGACTGTCACATAGTTATGAACGGAATCCACAAACTGTGGGCCTTCTTCACATTCGCTCTTTGTAATGCTTAATGACATTTGCCACAGAGCAGAGGTCCTCATTAATGCTGATGATTGTGATAAATATTTACATAATAGTATGCTGCACATGTGTTAGCTCCTGCTATAAAAACAGACATAATATAAATAATGTATTGGATAGGATTTTGGCTTTTGCATTTATAGCCTCATAGAAAAGGCTCATAAAATGTTAGGGCTAAGAGGAATAATAGAGAGCATAGACACTCTAACTCTCTCATTTTTAGATGATAAAACAGGTTTTTAAAATATATAATGACTTCCTCAAGGTCGTATATACATATTTAATATGAATGTTAGATAAACATAAATTTAAAAAATATTTTAAGAGAGTTAGCTGTTTTAAGAAAGATCTTTTTGTGGAGGTCAGATCAAATGTCTGAGTTGAGGTCCATAAAGCTGATTTTTTCTTATTATCTTATTATAAAACTATTTAAACAATAGTTTTAAATTTTACATATAGCTATAAAATTAAGGTTTTCTATTTCTTTTGAATCTGTTTAACAGCTATTTTTTTCTTGAAAAAGTCAATTACATTAAAGTTTTTGACATGCATTGATGTATAAATCTGTCTTTATTAAAAAATTGCATGTGTTTTTAAAGCTTTTAAAACCTACATATTTTCTCTCCATCTCTTTTTATCATTCATTTTTTTTCTTTAGAGGAACTAGGGCATTTGACTTGTACAATTTTCTATACGCAGAATTTTGTTGACTGTATATTTATGGTTTATATGACAATTTTTTTCTATTTTCTAAATTTCCTGCAAATTGACAGCTAAACCCAGAGGTTTGATCAGACTCAAGTCCAGGAAGAGAGTATAATCTGGGCCCTGTGCAGATTTTCTATAGGACAGCCATTAGCACTGTGCCTAGAGCAGATAAATATTACTACATTTTAATTATCTTTTTTCTTATTATTATTACTAAGAGTGGATTGTGACTATTTGTTAACTCAAGTATCTCCAACCATTTTTGATGTACTATCCCTATTTGTACCTTTTTAAGCATGCTTCTCCAAAATTTGTTTATATTCATGTTCGTATTCATATATTATATATTATATAATGGACAATGCAATGTGTTATTTACATTATAAAAATATATGAAATAGAACCCAAAGGGTGGAAAAATAATATATTTTTGTAAATGGGGTTCATTTTAAAAGTCTGTTACTTTTTTGTATGTTTAAGTGTCTCTGTAATAAAAAAGGAAATGGAAAGAACAATATTAAAAATAATATTTTCTGTCTCTACTTTTATGGATTGTCGAGTGGCATATCTTAGTTTTCTAACTTGAAAGTAGAAAGCTCAATTAATCACCTGAAACCCTTCTTTGACTTCTTGAGGTGGACGCTTTTATAAGAACTTGAAGGCAGCCACGTTCTTCAGTTTCCAAGGGAGATCAGTGTGGTGGCAGACAGGCTCCAGAATAGGACATGTCTAGCACTTCTCAGTGGAGTTTGAAAGAAGAGAGGAAAGTCACACTACTCTGAGTATCCATGACATAGCTGAGCTCTTCCATCACTTCGTTCCCTTTTTCCTGACTCATACCCAACAAATCACCCAGTTCAACTGAGTTTCCTAATATCGACCACACATTATTGAGTTTAAGTAGATAGATGCAAAATGGAGTTGTGTAACAAGGCTATTTTGGCATTCATCTTCATCTCATCCTCTTATAGAAAGCAAATTTAAAAAAGAGCAACAACAAACAAAACCGCTCCTTTCATCAAGCAGACACAGTCATGAGAATCCTTCATAAAGTACCTGGCAGCCAGAACAAAAAATGCAGCTTGTCAAAGGGACACAGACATGCTGTTGGACTACTATAATATCTATCACACACTCACAACCCGAATTTGCGGACTATCTGGGAGAAGGATATCAACTGATGAACATTTAAATGCATTTTTAAAAGGGCAAAATAACTCTTAGAAATAAGGTTTCTGAAATAAGGAGCAAACATCACTCAGATCTAATCCAATCCAAGGGGACTCACAACAGAGGCAGGACCTGCTAGCTCAGATGCTTCCCAAAAATCTATGGGCTGAGGGTAATTGCCTCCTCTCAGGTTAGGAGGAGCCAGTACCTAACATCAGCATCAGTGTATATCTTTTAGAGGTCATTGTTTCTCAAGGTGTGGATTTAGAACTATCTGATTTTTTTTTTTTAAAACAAAATAGAGTTTCAGCTATTTCAGTGGTCTCCTGTCATCTTCATTAAATTCTGAGTTAAAGGTTCCCTTGGATTTATCTTCTATGGATAGATTTGGCTTTAGAATCAATATTTTAGTGGCCAGAACACTGTAATATGACACCGTTTCTCATTCATCTGCCTATCCCCAAAGCCTAGCACAAAGCCTGGAATACGGCGGGTGTTCAGTTGTGTGTGCTGCACTTTTGAGTCAATCCCAACAGTTTCGCGCAACTTCTCAGCTCTTCCAGAGACTCCCCACTCCTGACACGTGAGTCTTTTTAGCAGACCCTTAAGTTCTTGTTTATTCTTTCTCTTTTTCTTTCCTAAATGCAACCTTCTTATAAATTCTTGCTCAGGACTCACTTCTTACTAAGACTACACTGAGAGTTGCCATATTTTTTACATGTTTTTCTCTTTTTCTTTTAAGCATGGTGAATGCGCGGCACCACATAGCCCTTACTCATATTGTCCTGTAGCTGTTCTCTCATTGTTCTAATTGCAGTTACATAATGCCAGCTGGGTGTCAGCCTGGGAGTTAAAAGATTTGAATTTTAATCTTAGCGCTTCCTTTAATAAGCTATTTAATAGGAGCAAATCATGTTCTCTTCCATATAATTCTTTCTTCTTTTGTTGGATAGCATTCTAGCTTTAAAATTTTACAACTGCTTCCCCAATTACATTGTGAGATTTCCCAGGGAACGAGCTGTGTGTTTATTAATTTTTGAAATAGTACCTCCGCATTTGACAGGCGCTCCATAAATATTTGTATAATCTTGATTTTGGCCAATTAAAACTGAACTTCTGATTCTCAATTTCAAGGTTTTCTACATTCATTGCTTGGAGAAAAGGTGCTGTGAACATGTATAAGTAGGAGGCAGAACACTGTGTCCTTTGCTTGGTGAGCTGGTTCTAGTCCTGGGCACCTTTCGCACCTCCCAACGGTATTTACCTTTCAGGCCTCAGTCTTTTCATTTGTAAAGAGGGTCAGCTGAAGGCAATAACTGCTCTCATTTCAAATTCCCCCAAACGGCACAATCTTCTAGTCTTTGGCAAACTCGTTCTCCCAGATCTCCTCCAGCCTACATATCTTCCAGAAATCAGGAGCCTCAAAACACTAGGGACAAATGCTGCCTGCGGAGATGGTGGGATGTGCTTAGACGTAATAGCGCTGTTCGAACCAGTGCCCCTGGGGAAGTTGCAATGGGACAGGACATTCACAGAAGGGAGTGAAATGGGGGCGTGACCCAGGGGAAGGGACAGGAACAAAACACAGCTGCTCACTTAGTCCTTCAGGCAGGGCTGAAACACGCTGTTCTGGCAGCTGTAAGGAAGGTGACAAGAAATCTGAGAACAGGGAACTTAATTATCACTAAAGTTTCCAGAGACACCTCACACCTTCTCATGATTTCTTCCAGCCTTGATTGCATGCACTTACAGATCTGGTATTGTGTGCTTTCCTTGTGTCTGACCACAAGAGAAATAAGAGAACTGGATTGTCTGTTCACCCATGAAAACTGCAATTGCTTATGAATCAATTTAGGATGAAAACAAACTCGAATGTTAAATATCAAACATTATATTAAAAAAAACAGAATGTAAAATGTAGACTGTACTTAGTATGTTTTGTATTTTGGGCAGAGTGTAGCCATTTTTTTAATGAAGCCCTGAGCCTTTGTTAATTCACCGATCAACACAAACATTCATACATTCACTCAGCAGACTTTTTTTTCAGTGCCATTGTATCAGGAACTTTCTTAAACACAAGGGAGACAAGGTGAAGGAGTCTTAGTTGGCCCTGGAGGCTCTTGCAGCCCAATGAGGAGACAGAATAAACAGATGGTTATGATACAATATGATGAGAAATATAATAGAGCTACATTAGCCTCTAGCTCACCCCCTGTATGTTTCTTTCATGGCACTGATCCCAGTTCACAGTTATTTTATTTGTGTAGCTATTTTGCTTTCTTTCCAATTAAAATATAAACTCTATATGGAGGGGAATCTTTTGTGATGTTTGCACTCTTGTATACTTTATACCTAGCCCAGTGCCTGGCAGTAGTAAGCACTCAACAGTATTTATTAAACGACTGGATTAATTTGTTGTGGAATTAAGTTGTTCGCTAAGAAAGTCAACAACCATGGCTATGTTAATGTACAGCACTACCTAAGATGTTCTGAAAGCTGGAAACACTACGAACTACAAGCTGAAATGGAGGTATGTGTATAGATGATATAATAATGATATTGGGCATATATCTAGATAATTACACACACACACACACACACCCCTTTTGGATAACAAATGTCTGCTTTCTTTTCCTTGAAAGAAATGTTCAAAACACAAACTTGGAATAGAAACACCTAAGGGCAGAGGAGGAAAGGTCAGGATACAGACTGAGATTTTGCTTTAAGCCTGACACCTGTTTCCCTGACCAGCTGCCTGGCTGAGCACATTTCGGAGCAGTGGGTTACATGTTCTAAGAGAGGAAGGAAGTCTTTACAGGTCTTTGCCTTTCCTTGTAGGAAGCCTTAACTGGCACAATATTCGCAGCAGGCATTTACATTTTTCTAGATGACCCTCTGCCTCCTTCTGCCTTAGCCACGGGTGTGGTCTGCTGGCAGTTTTAATAATGTTCACACTCTCCTGTGGGAGGGACACCGAACCTGTGAGGACTGTGGTTATAGTCCCTCTGTCAACAGGTGCTACCAAGCCTAGAAAGTTTCATGGAAGGGTGAGGACAAGTCCTGGCTGCCAATGGGGAAGCTTTAGCAAGCCTATCAGTAGCTGTGTGCTTGCCACTTCTACAGAACTAAGCAGAGCAGAGCTTCTCCACCCCAAATTTAGTCAGTTTGTGACTAAGGCAGGAGTGCTATCCACCAGGCACACAAACGCCTGCTGTGGCCAGAGCCCAAAGGGGAAATCTATCCTCCTCTCAAATCTTGTCCCCAAGCAGAGAGGCCAGAAGTCTGGGAACCTCTGTGGTGGGCAGAGCATGCTCACTACTTACACCAAAGTCCAACATTTCCACTGGATTCTGGCACAGAGGGAAGAGAGCAAGGTGGAGGGGAGAGAGAAAGCAGGAAAATCATGGTCAGAACCCAAAGCCAGAGATGCTGTGGGGGCTCATGGAAAGCTGTGGCTCTGCTGTTCTTCGGGGTGGGTACTTGTAGCCCTCCAGGCATGGGCAATTTGAGTAGTTAACATCTACTTCATTACGGCACATAAACTTCTGGATTCAAGGACAGTTTTCTTCACTGAACATAAAAATTTTCGACAGGTTTGAAATCTGTGGCTAGAGATAAAGACAGTGACCTCAAAGACAACATTAGAAATCCAAGAATCCAAATATCAAATTTAATTAAAATTTCTCATGCTTTTCTTTACTCACAATTCTTTATAGTTGAGACTTAAATATGTATTGACAAAATATGTATTGACAAAACATATTTGTATTGATATAAGGTCAGATGTTTAAGAAGCTAGAATAGCACTACCCCAGAATCTTCTATAATATTATGCCTAAAAAGCTTTAAGTTATTATGTGTGTTTTGATACATAATAACTATTATAAGAATTACTATATTCAAACAATTTTCAAATACTCCATGGTTTTCAACGCTATTAGCACATCAGCAATTTTATGAATAAGAAATTCTGGAAAGCCTTTTTATCATAAATACCTAGCAAAGCTTCTTAAGAGTTACTAATTGCTTTTTATAAACACAGGCAGTCTCAGAGAATGAGAGCGAATATGAGAGTGAGATAGAGATTGATTGAGAGATTGATTGATTAATTGATAGAGAGAGAAGTCTGTAGAAATCAAAACCAGAGTCATAAATGTATAGAGAAAGGGCTACACTGGAGGGATCTGTTAATACTAGGAATTCAGCATCTGGGTTTTAGCAGTAAAATTCATATGCAAGAATGAGAGACAAAGGCTTTGCCATACCTACATCAAGTGTGGAGAAGGAACTGAGACTTCCAAAAACCTTGCATTTGTGAAGGATTACAGCCACAGTGAAAGGCTGGGCTAAAAATCCTGTTTCCTGGAAAAGGGATATGTCAAGAAAATTTGTTTAAGGTATTGGATGGGGTAAAAAAATATATATCTCTGGAAAGTAGTAATCCATAAGCCTACCCATACACAGATAAAAGATTTGAATTTATATAATTTTCATTGCCTAAGGAAATTCAATTTAATAAATTAAATTAAAATACTTCTGGATCAGGGGTGTTCCAGAATGCTTGGAAAAAAGATAGCACAAATCCTCTTTGGAAGAATGCACCTCAGCCTAGGCCTTTCAGGATTTGTACAGATGAAATAGCCAACTATAAGCTCCCTGTCACATTTTTCAAAGAAAAAATGATCACACCAAGATGGTAGAATGGGAGACCTCAGCCTCCATCCCCAATTAAAAAAACAATTAGACAGCTATCCATAAAAGAAAATAGTTCTGGGAGAGATCAGGAATCCACCTGAGAAATTTCAGCAACACAGGGTACAAAAAAAAAAAAAAAAAAAAAAAAAAAAAAAAAAAAAAAAAAAAAAAAAAAAAAAAAAACCAAAAAAAAAACTCAGAAGAACTACACAAAAAGGGTAGGAAGAAGAGTTCCACTTTGCCTGCATTGTTCCATTCCCCAAGCTGACACTGCCCAGTGCTAAGAAGGAACTCTCAAACAAAGAGGCTTTTCTTTGCTGGGAAAAAGGGCAGTGTGAGCAACCAGCTTTCCCAACCTGTTAGGGACTGTGTGAAGGACCCAATTCAGTTTCACCTCACCCAGAGAACAGCAAAGCTGAGATATGTAGAGATGGGAAAGAACAAGGAACAAGGGCAGGGGATACCAATATCAGTCATGAGCATGAGTTCCCAGTGGCTTGCTTGGCAGAGGACTCTTGCAACTAACCCCTGCAACCATGCACCTGCATGCAGTGACTCTGAATCTTGTCATCACCTCCACTGCTATACACATGCATGTGGCAAGCCCCTCTAGCTGCATAAATGCACACTAACAGCCAAGGTCCCCAGAATTGCTTGTGGGCTTGGATCCAGCCAAGACTCCTGTCACTCTCCTGCACCTAAGTGCAGCTGGCCCCTATATGTCTGCACCTGCATGCCACCAGCCCGAACTTCCATTGGCAACTTCCACTGCTGTGCATATGATTGCAGCTAGGCCCTGCTGTCATGCAAATGCATGCTGGCAACCAGGTCTTTGCAGCTGCTCATGCCTTGTAGCCACCATGGACCACCCCAACTCCACAGCTTTTACCAAGGATCACAAAGTTGTTGAAGTCCTGGACCCCACCTGTCTGAGCCAATAAGACACCATAACCCCCAGACCCAAAGCCTCCACATGCCTGTACAGATGGCACCTGCACATTAGACCTGGGGTCACAGCACACTCCAGTGCCCTCAGCCAGTGTTGAGTCTTTCCTTATTAAATTTAGTCCATAAAGTCTGGAAGAGATGCTGTTTCTCCGTATGTGCAGACACCTAAGCAAGGCTATAGGAATCATGAAGCAGGGAAATGTGACAGCGCCAAAGGAACATAGTCAATGTTTAACAACTGATCTAAAGAAATTGAGGTACATGAATTGCTGACAAATGATTCAAAGTAAGGTTTCTCAAAATGCTCAGAGGGAACTACAAGAGAATCCAGATAAACAATTTAATGAAGTCAGGAAAACAATACACAAACAGAATGAGAAGTTCAACAAAGGAATACAAACAACAACAACAACAAAAAATGCATGAAAATTTTGGAGCTGAAGAATACGATGATTGAACTAAAAAATTAAATAGAGAGTTTCAACAGCACACTCAACCAAGCAGAAGAATCAGTGACTCAAAAACAGATCATTTGCAATGATCAAGAAAGGGGAGCAAAAAGAATGAAGAGGAATGAAAAAAGCCTACAGGACTATGGGATACCATTAAAAGAATTAATCTGTACATTATGGGAGTTCCAGGAGATGAGAGAAAAAAAGGAGCAGAACGCTTAATTAAAGGGATAAGGGCTGAGAACTTCCCACATTTGGGGAGAGATGTGAGATCCAAGTTCATGAAGCTCTTTGGTCTCCAAATTGAGCCCATAGAGAGGTTCTCCAAGACACATTATAATGAAACTGTCAAAAATGAAAGACAAAGAGAAAATCTTGAAAGCAGCAAGAGAGAATGAGATTGCCATTTACAAGGGAACCTTCATAAGGCTATCGGCAGATTTCTATGTTTGTCTACTAAAAACTGGCACAAGTCACATGGTCATCCCCAGCATAAATGATGTAAGAAAGTAAAATCCTCTTGCGCACAGGGAGAAGAGAGTGGATATTTGTCAAATGATGATATGACCTACCAAACTCATAAATATTTTTAAAATTTCTTTGTTCTAGGTACATTATATAAATTATATATATGCATATATATTTAAATTACATTCACTAGACATACGTGGTTGGTGAAGAAAAGTACAATTCCTTTTTTCTTATATCCAAGTTTTATTGACATCTCATGTTAATTCTAATTATGAATACTCATAGTTATCTTTTGTGTACTTACTCTCTAAACTTTTTCCTTCTGTTTGACACACATCTGAGAGATTTAGATAACACAGTATTTAAACTGTCTGTATGAACTCAAGATAGCTGAGCTAGGAAATCAAATATGTCCTAAAAGCATTGACTGCTTTTTTAAATTCAGTCTTTTGCATTTATAATCTTGAGTGAAGTTAGCATGTAATTTTCCATTATCTTTTACTTGTCTAGTTTAGTATTGTACAAGCCAGAATAAGTAATACTAACTTCTGTAACATAAATCTCAAATCTTAGTGGCCAAATATAATAAAAGTTTTTTTCTCACTTATACAAATTCTAATCAGTTTTTCTTTATTCAGTGGCATGATTTCACATGGTCATTTTGGGACACTTTTTTAATGATCTCTTTTCTTTTAATGTTTCAGAAGTCTGTAGTGATATTTTTTACATTTTTTTAAAAATTAAATTTATTGGGGTGACATTGGTTAATAAAATTATATAGGTTTCAAATGTACTATTGAGTAATACATCACCTGTATATTGTATTGTGTGTTTACCACCCAAAGCCAAACCTCTGTCACCAAATATTTGACCCCATTTACCCATACCTACCTTCCCCACCCACCCTTTTTCTCTGCTAAACACTTCACTGTTGCCTGGGACACATTCCTTTTTATGTCTCTGTCATTGACTAAGGCCTTGAAGTCCTCTACTTCTTACTCTGCATCCTGCTGCCAGAAGGGCAGCAGAAACAGTGCCATGGATAACACGAGACGTTTTTAAGGTCCGGGCTTGCCTGGCAGTGGCCCAGCAAATCACAACCACTCACATTCCATTGGCAAAAACTGAGTCATGTGACCATATCTAAGCAAAGGAGGCTGATTTACATAGACTGGTTTGTATAAGATTAGAATAAACTTTTATCTGACAGTTGACAGATTGTTCTGATTAAAACTATTTGAATCTGATTTTTTCTTGTTAGGGAAATTTTAAACTATTATTTAAACTTCTCAAATGGCTATAGGATTATTAAGGTTTTCTGTTTCTCTTTAATCTGTTTTACAGCTATATTTTTTCTGAAAAAGAAAGTTGATTACATTAAGTTTTTTGAAATGTATTAACATAAAGATTTTTCTCCTATTAAAAAAACTAGGTATGTTTTTAAGTCTTTTATAAACTTTCTTGTCCTTCAGTTTTTCTGTGGTGGAACTAAGACATTTGACTCGTACAGCTTTTCATACACAGGAGTTTGGTGACTATATATTTATGGTTTTATACAACACGTCTCTATTTTCTAAATTTTCTGCAAATTGGCAGCTGAAACACAGATTATGCTAGGCTCAGGGACCTTGAAATGCTGATGAAACTTTGCTTCATTTCTTTTGATTTCGATTTCCTTTCTTTTAAAAATAAATAGACGATGAAGCCACAAAATGCAAATAAAAACAAGTAGACTTTCAACAAAAAACAATAGTTAAACAGTTCTTCCAGCTTGGCTGGAAGAATAAAAGCTCTTCAAATAAACAAATATCTTGCAAAATTTGGTTGTCAATTGCATCCACTGGTCATTATGCAGATATGTTGAAAAATAAGCATTGGAATTTTCTTAGTGCCCCATGATCCAGAAATTATCTTTTAAAAATATATACAGTAACTTGCTTTTAGAGACAAGGGGCATTTGATGATTAATATTAGTTTCCTTGGGCTACTGTAATAAAGCACGGTGAATTGTGTCACTTGATATAACAGAAATTTATTCTCTCACAGTTCCAGAGGCTAGAAGTTCAAAATTGAGGTATCAGCATGAGTCCTCCTCCAGTCTCAGTTGGAGACACTGTTTCATACCTCTCTCCCAGTTTCTGGTGATAGCCAGCAGTCCTTGGTATTCCTTGGCTTGTAACTGCAGCACTTCAATATCTGTCTCTGTGGCCTTTTCAGTGTGACTCTCTGTATGTCTTCTCCCCTTATAACATCACCACTCATTTAATTTAGGGCCAGCTTAGTTCAGTATGACCTCAACTTAACTGATTACATCTGCAAAGACTCTATGTCCAAAGAGGTCACATTGTGAAGTTGTGGGTGGGCATGAGTTTTGGGGGAACACTATTCAACCCATCACAGATAATTTGCACTTTTTAAACAGTCTCTGAAAACTTTCAGCCTTTCAAAAGTCTACCAATGGTAGTTGTGTTTTATGATAATGAACTGAATAGTATACAATCTCCTGAATATTTTATCCTTGCTGTGCTTTTACTTTTGTTTCTGAAGGTCATATTTCTTTTGTTCTTCTCATTTCTATATATTTCTACCCCCTTTTGGGAATGAAAAATTAGTTTCTTAATCAAGGATTCTGAAGGATACATTAATGAAAATGTAAAGATTGCTTGTAGTTCCACTGTTTAATACTACTTTTGCCTTCCTACTTGTGGAAAGTCTGTCAGTGGCAACTTTTTTCATGGCACCTAAAAAATTGTTGAAATTGGCAAATCTCAAGCATTGAATAAAATATTAACATTGTCCAATTGGACTGCCATTTTATGTATAAGTATTCTGATCTGGGAAAAGTTCAAGGAATTATATACTGGTCTCTTCCTTATTATATAAGGTATAATTATTATTATGAGTTCATGTTTACATTTCCCATAGTCAAAATACTCCAAAATATTAAATTCTTTTAATCAATTATGCTTTTTCCTGTCATCTGACAGCATGCTCAAAATTATAATGCAAAATACTTCTGTCAAAAGGGCCATACAACCTCTTAGATGAGATCGTAAATTACAATTTAAGTTCAAGTCCTCCAGGCATGGACATTTTTTTTTTTTCTAGATTGCTAGAGTTACTTGATTACTATCAAGAAGACATGGTAGAATTTAGAAGCACCAGGGCTTTAGAAAATAAAAGAGTCATTACATGTGTGAGACAAAGCTAGACAAAATCTACATGACTGTGAGCATTTGCAGTTTTTCAAATACTTGACTTTTCAAATAATCGATTTTCCTTTCTCACAATTTTGGGTTTTGGTGTGCCCACAAACCTCTAAGGAGGTAAGTCTTTATATTAGTTAGAATTAGATTCAACTGAATATAACAGAAAATCCAAAATAATGTTGGTTTAAATAACACAGAAGTTTCTCGCTCCTGCTCTCATTCCCTCTCCCTCTTCCTCCCTCCTTCCCTCCCTTCCTTTTTTCCTCCCTTTCTCTCTCTTTTTACTTCCCTCTTCTCACTCTCTCTCAAGAGAAATTTGCAGAAAGGCAGCTAAGAGCTGGTATATCAGCCACATGATGTTACTGGGGACCATAGCTCCTTCCATCTCTAGCAGAGCTATGGTATGGCCTTGTTCTTTATGGTCTTTCTCCCCTTCTTTAGTTATAGGCTTCTCAGACAGCAGTATGGATGATACGGGAGACAAAAAAAAGAGTACGACCCTTTCTTTTAAGGAGACATTCTAGGAACATCTTTTAACATAAACTTCCATCTCATCGGCTAGGACTTGGTCACATGCTCACATCATAGTCTAAGCCTTGGAAATGTAGTCTTAGCTGGATAGAAACATAAGCAGTCAGTAGGGGTGCATGATAAAATAAAGAATAACTAATAACACTTGATTTTTGATAAACAAGTTTTTGTTTAAGAATACATATTTGGGACATACTTATATTAAAAATTTATCTGTTGTTTTTCCAAAAGTCAAGTTTATCTTGACGATGTGTATTTTTATTTGCTAAACCTGGCAACTCTTGGGAGAAATCACAGTCCTACTAAAAGGAAGAAGCAAATAGATACCAAAGGAGATAAATAATGCTCTCTAGCACAGCTACTTGAAAACCTGATCCAATTAAATGTTACCTATCTATGAGATTAAAAAATAGGCTTCATCAAGATAAGGGATAGGAAAACTGGGAACCAGACCTTCTGAGATCATCTTTACTATCTTCAATAATAAATCTATACCAATAAATCTTTACTAATAAAGTCTATAATTGGGACCATCACATAAAATTGGTAAACTTTTGAATCTAGTATTTGTTAATGAAGCTGTAGAGTACGGCACATGATTTTTGGTATATACAGTAGGAAGCTACTGATCATAAAAAAAAAAAAAAAAACCTTTGTATATTGCTTTTAGAATTCTGTAGGTAAAAAGACACATTCTTATTTATCCTGGGTCATATTCTCCTCTTCGAGTCTGATACAACGTGTGACCATGTCCCTTTCTGAATGATCCCTTTTTAGCTGTCAAAGATTTTGAATATTAATTCAGACGTACTATTTATTTAACTCATTTAGTTTACTTTGAAATATGAGGGGAGCTCCCAGGGACCACTGGTTTTATTATTGGCGCAGGCTGAGCTTCCTAAATACAGAAGCACTTTTCTGTCAGATCATAAAGTCATCTGTGAATGGACCAACCTTCATTCCTGAATGGGCCTTCAGACATCCAGGCTAGGTCCGACTCACAGCAGAAAAGGAACACTTTCCCTTTCTATTTATATTCCATTTGATAGAAAGCAGCAAGCTACACCTTGAAAATAGAGGCACAATATTCACTTTCCTATCTTCACATCCTGGACATCCTGGCTGAGACACTGATCATCAAAATTTTATCTGATAAAGATGCATCTAAACACATTTTCTTGATCACCTGTCTCACTTTTTATCCCTACCTATTCTCCCCAGGACATCTGTTCCTGACTTTAATAAGAACATTTTGTAGGAAGGTTTCAAATTATAGCTTTTCCTGAAAAAATTAGAGTAAAACAGGATGACTGGAATACGTAGGATTATTGCTTTTCTTATCCCTTTGGATTCTGAAAGTACTGAAAGATTCATAATTCATTTCCAGGCATGAATACTATTCTGGCTGCCTCTAAGTCATGATAAGGAAAAAAAATATATATCCTCAGAGAGCAAAATGAGAAGCAACATATTTGTGGCTCAAGTTAGATGAATGGAAAAGAACAGAACACTCGGTGGATTAAATAGAATACTGCAAAGCTAGGCTTAGTGATTGAATGGTCGCCCAGTTTATATTAAAGAACTTATTTCCATTTACAAAACGATTCTCTTTGTATGGTTCAAGGCTTAATATGCTGGGCATCATCCCAGCTCTGAGAATTTATTTTTAAAAAGCTTTACGTGTCAAAAAAATGCAGGTTCCAAAGTGATAAATTTATTGCTGAGATGTCCAACTTGAAGTTCTGGCTAATTTCAGGTGCTGAACATCCTCCAACCATTTTTACTGGAATGGAAGGGATATATCAAATGTCATGACTCAGTTCCAGTTGTGTTATCACCTCCAATCAAATGAAAATGTCCTTGAAGCCAAGGATATGCATTCCTGAAAGTGCTTACGCTCAACATATGGCTACATGAAGCCAAACTTCAAGATGAAAGTGAAGGAAACCAGACAGTTGCCCAGAAATTTCTAAATACTGGCAATATATTTGGATGGATGACTAAATTCTTAACTTTTCATTCTCTCTTATACGCCAAGTCGAAGTTTTCTTGGTAGGTGCCCTGCCTTGGCAATAACAGGCATAATAAGCTTCTTAAGATCACGGCCTGCAGTACTGTGAATATCAATATTGATATATATGCAGTTTTAAATACTCCTTCTCAGGTGCTCTGGAGTATGCTTCAGTACCATTACTGGCAGCTCTTGAGCTTTCAGTGCAAGGCCTGATCATTGATCATCTCCAACTCCTGTTTCTCAGCATTGACTCTGCCATATGGTTGGCGCTCAGTATGTGTCTGGTGAATGAAATGAAATGACTAACAATGCAGTGGAAACTTAACCACAATAGCTGTTACACTCAGAAGAAGTATTTCAATAGCTAAGCCAAAAAAGAGTTTTAAAAATGCAAGGCTGAACGAAAGGAGCTAATATAAATATAAAAACCAAGACATGAAGCCAAGTAAATCAGCAACTGGGCTACTTTCACATATCTGGTTAACATCCTATTGAACTTGGGTTTCATCTGGAGGAGAGTAGTGTAACCCCTATAGACACAAAAACCCACACAGCAAGTAACAAGAATAGTTCAATGGGCAAAATGAATTTAAGCAACATTTTTTTCTTTACAATTTTTTTGCAAAGAATATTTAAGAAGACCTCATTCTCTAGTCCACAGCACTGTGAAATCTGTTCCATCTATTCATTTCCTTCACTTATCCCAGCAATTCAGAGTCTCCTGATCTCCTTCACCACTAATTCCCAAAACAATACTGTTTTTCTTCCCGAATCCCAAAGAGCCTTTCCCTTTCTCCTTCACAGGATTTCTCTAAGTCCTTTATTGTGTAGATAAACTTAATTTTTTCCCCAAGTACCAATTACCTATTTCCTTTTGGAAGTATAGATGAAGGAAATTGGGTTAGAAACTGCAGAATTGTGTTTGGCACACTAGAAGTGTATTAAAGTCTGTATATATGCTCAGATTAATCATTTTTGTCCTGATGCCATAGTATTTTTATTCAGTTAATAAGAATCAGCCTTTGATGTATGAGATCCCATAATATACAGAGTATTCATAAACATAATTTTATAGACATTGCAGACATTTCAACGCATAGTAAAGCACACTCTGACAGATGACTTATCTGCTATAGTAGGGTAGCAAGTCAAGTAAGAAAGATCATACAAGTTTAAAAAAAAATTAATTTTTAATGGTGAAATTGGTTAACTAAATCCAGTAAGTTTCAATTGTAAACTTTAACAGTAAGGCGCATATATATATGTATGTATATATATATATATATATATATATATTTACGCTGTGTGTTCACCTCCCATAGTTAAATTTATTTCTGTTAGATATTTGAGTCCTTTTACCCTATCTACCACCCCTCTTCCCCCTCCCCTGTCCTCTGGTAACCACTAGTCTATTGTCCATGTCCATGAGTCTCTGTTTGTCTTGTCCATTTGTTGCTTTTAGGCTTATATCCCATATATAAGTGATATTATGTGATTTTCAACTTTTTCTGTCTGGCTTATTTCACTTAGCATGATTATCTTGAGGTCCATCCACAGTATTTCATCTCTTCTAATGGCTGAGTAATATTCCACTGTATATATGTACCACAGCTTCTTTAGCCAATCATCTATCATAGGACACTTCAGTAGCTTCCATCTCCTGGCCACTGTGAATAATGCTGCAATGAACATAGATGTGCAAATATCTTTTTGGATATGGGTTTTCAAGTCTTTAGAGTAAATACGCAGTAGAGGGATTGCTGGATCATATGGTAGATCAATTCTTAGTTTTTTGAGGAACCTCCATAGTAGCTATATCAGTTTGCAGTCCCACCAGCAGAGTATGAGGGTTCCATTTCTCTGCATCCTCTCCAACATTTGTAATTATTTGTCTTGTTGATCATAGCTATTCTAACATGTGTGAGATGGTATCTCATTGTGGTTTTGATGTGCATTTCTCTAATAGCTAGCAATGTTGAGCATCTTTTCATGTATTTGTTGGCCACATATTTTTATAATAGAGAATTGGTAAAAGGTGTTTTTATAAACCTAGCATCCTTGGACTTAACAATTTTAGGTGAAAGTGTGTCATGCTTTAGACAGCAGCACTTATTGGCGGAGGGCGAATTAGTAGCCTAGCTTTATGACAACTGTAAGTACTCAGACAAAAAGAGATGCTCAAAACTAAGCCAGGTACTTCCCATTTATTCTCTGGTGGCAGCACATATCAAATGACTATTTCTAGTGAAGGCTCTTGAGAGAATTCTTATATCACTTAGTGACATTGGTTTGACACATTTTCTAAGGTCCCTTCCAGCTCTGAATAAATGACTTTACAAAATTATCTCCAAAATAAGTAGTTGAAATGTTTTGCTTATTAAGTACATATGATGTCTAGGCACTGATTGGCTATTGTCCATATTGTAAAAATCAGATTAATTCCAGAATGATGCAATAATGCAATAAAGCTAAGCATGTATTAGAATGAAAACCAGAACATTTCTGGCTGGAATTTCAGATATTGTTGATTGTACCTGAGGCTTTAAAAAATATATTAGTGGATACAGGAGTTTAGTTAGAATAATATTTCCAGTATTTTCACTCCCTGAGCCTTCTGACACCTCCCTTAACGGTGGTCTCCATCCCCCATCATAGCCATCGTATCTCTGTAGAAAATGGTTTTAATGTAACACATGTTTACTTTCAAGTTACAAGTGCATCCTACCTGACCCCTACAGCATTCCTCTCCAGAATGCTCTTGGCCTTGCTCTTTACTCTGGCCACTGCTGCAGGGGGTGACCTATTGCCTATAGGTTTTGACCAGATCAGCACAGCTTTCAGGGGTTAGAACCTCCCAATACTTTTTCTCTGTCCTCGTCAGATACCTCTTGCTTCTTTAGTCTGCAAAACTGGTGGAAACTTGCTCATTCATTCATGGCCAGAAGCATGAGTGTGATAAAGCCTGAGGTTCATCCTTTAGCATTGGGAAATGGGAGCAAAAATCCTCTACTGCTCGCCCCATGTCATCAGTTCTGTGATGATACATTTTACAAAATTTCTCAGAAGGTCCTACCAGGGTGTACCACCAGTTGCCTATAGCAAAAGTCAACACTACCACATATTTTTGCTCAGACTTTCCCTCCTTTTCTGTTTGATACTCTCATATCTCTGCTCTAAAAGATTATATTCCCAAAGAAACTATGGGTACACAAGTGTCTGTCTCAAGCTTCGGGGAGACACAGGATAAAATATGCCTATATCACACTGTTGAAGATCTTCTTATTCTTTGGAAGGAAGAGTTACATAAATTTGTTTCTATGCTCCTTTGTTTGTTTTGATTATCAAAAACTTATGCCTTGGAGAGAGACTCCAGAGATCTATACTGTCTAATCAGTAGGCACAAAGTACATGTGGATATTGAGCACTTGAAACATGGTTAGCCCAAATTGAGATCTTCAATAAATGTAAAATACATACCAAATTTTAGAAAATTAGTATAATAAAATAACTTTATGCAAAGTTCATATTGTAATATTTTACATTAGTTTAATAAAATATATTAAAATAAATGTTTCCATTTTCTTACATTTTAAATGTGACTATTAGACAATTTAATGTTACATATGTGGCTCACATTATATTCTTCTTGGACACTTCTATAGATGAAAGAAAGCTTAAGAGACATATGAGTCAACTGTAATTCACTGACTTTGTTTGAAGCTAATTGAAAAAAAAACTACGTAAAAATTATGAACCAATGAAAGTATTTAAAAACTACCTGATTTACCACAAAGACTTGAAAACCCATATCCAAAAAGATATTTGCACATCGATGTTCATAGTAATATTATTCACAGTGGCCAGGACATGGAAGCTACCGAAGTGTCCTACGATAGATGATTGGCTAAAGAAGCTGTGGTACATATATACAGTGGACTATTACTCAGCCATAACAAGAGAGGAAATACTGCCATTTGCAACAACATGGATGGACCTCAAGATAATCATGCTAAGCAAAATAAGACAGACAAAAAAAGTCAAAAATCACATGATATCACTTATATGTGGGATATAAGCCTAAAAAGCAATAAATGAACAAGACAAACAGAGATTCATGGACATGGACAGTAGACTAGTGGTTACCAGAGGGTAGGAGGTGGGAGAGGAGGGAAGAGGTAGATGGAGTAAAGAGGTCACATATAGAGGTTAGGGATAAAGGGAATCAAATATATGATAGCTGAAGGAAACTGCACTTTGGGTTGTAAACACACAATAGAATATACATATGTCAAATTATAATTAAACCTAAAAATTACATAATTGTATTGACCAATGTTACCCCAAAAAACTTAATAAAAAAATAAAAATAAAAAATGTATAAATAAAATAAAAACTACCAGGATATTTAATGTAAGGAATAATTTTTTTTTTTTTAGGTGTGATGAGTCTTAACATTATGTATTTGTTTTTTTTTTTTAATAGTCCTTGTCTTTTAGAGATACATGCCAAAATATTTATGAATGAGAAGACATAATTTCATGTGTTTGTTTCAAAGTAACCCATGCACAGAATAGGGATATAGTAGTAGGCTTATAAATGAAATAAAACTGGCTTTCTGTTGACAATTAGTGAAATTAGGTAATGGTACATGGGAGTCTGTTGTCATATCTCTACTATTGTATTTGTTTGGAATTTTCTGTGATAAAAAATGATTTACAAAAAGAAGAAAACCTTTGTCAGTGTCAGGTTATAGCAAGGCACTGACCTATGGTGATATGTTTACTGATGTATAGGGGCAAAGGCTCCACTTCTGTTTATTTTGGTCTCCTGAAAGAAGGATGTCACTTGATGCAGTTTTATTATCATAAATGTGCATAAAATGCTAGGAGTCCTTATGGTCTGGAGAAGTTAACATGACTAAGTGATTTGAAGAGAATTAAGATGTATTGAATTCCAGAGTGATCTTGGTGCCATTCAAAGAAAAATAACTTTTAAAATATAATATAAATAATATATTCATAAATATATTTATATAAAATATATTTACATATTCATAATATTATTTGTTTATACATATAAAATTTAATACTTAAAACATTTAAATATATGATAAATATAAACATATTATTTATATGTAAATACATAGGTATAAGAAGAACTTCCTTTCATGTTACATCTTGTTTTCTATTCTCTCCAAATCATTTTCATTAAAGTGCTTCTAAAGTGTATACCCTCATACACTCATTTTCTCTCTGTTATAAAAGTGTTAGAATCTGATTTTCTATTTTGTGAACTTTTTAATGAATCAATGGCTCTATTGCAATAGTCCTGAGGCAGAACAAGATTGACTTTAACCATTCATAAATGAGAGATGTTGGAATCCATAGGCAAATACTCTAATAAAACTTGTCTGAATAAGAGGCGCTCTAGTAGACTGATATTCTGTGCCCTCCCTTTTTAAGCTTCTAGCATAACGATGTGAAGGAGCAAGGAGTGGATTTGGGAATAAGTGAGGGTGATAGGGATAAGCTGCCTCCCTTTTTGAGCCTTGTCAGAATAAAGTGACCAGTGAAGATCATTCTTGCAGATCATTTTCCATCTGCTTTCTGATCTCTAACTGATAAAGTACACTTGACTTCATTGTGCCCAGGCTGAGAGTTAGGACTCCACCATACTCCTACACTGAGCCTCATCACATAGACCACCTCATGCTGCATTGTATATGTTAATCTTCCCATAGTAGTTCCATTTAAATGAAATAAAATATCCATCCTTACAGGCTCTAATTGAGAACACACTATGTCATTTTTACCTTGCCTTTATTTGGGTTTCTCAAAATGAAGAATGTTTTCTTGTCTAAGAACCTATTTGATTGGGCGATCCTCAAGAAATCTAAATCCCAGAATCTACTATCTATAGCTTGGCACATAGATGATGTTCAATATATGCTTACTTGTGAATAAAAAAATGAGCCAGATTTCTTGCCTAATGGGTTATTGATCTCACATCTTGTATAGTAGAGGTGTCTACTACTGTTGCACTATTGATTTATAAATCGAGTTGTACTTTAATCTCAAAAGAACTAAATGTTTTCCACATTAAGCTGTCCATGCTCTGGGATCCACAGAATCATATTTTAATGCAAGATACATTAGATAATGTCTAGACCAAAGGTTTTCAAACTGTGTCCTTGGAAACTGCAAGAATTCATGAACAGCTTGAGACTTTTCAGGGGACACAGAGAAAGTCTTCATCAGCTTCCACCTCCAGCTCGAATCCAATTCAAGCTTATGATGGGATTATTTGGAGGAGGAAAAAGAAACGGTTCTTGGTCTTGCATGGTTTGAAAATCGCTGGTCTTGACTAACTACTTCATTTTACAGTGAAGAAAGCAGATTCTTAAATAATTCAGTGTGAAGTAAGCTCAAGCTCAAGCTCAAGCTCAAGCTCAAGCTCAAGCTCAAGCTCAAGCTCCCACTGTCAGAGCAAAACAAAGTTAAGAACTCCTGGTCCAGGCCAAACCCCACTGGCCCCTTCCACAGTCAACTATGTTGTTCCTTTGTAAAGAGTTACATGACTTTTCTTCCTATGTGGTCGTAATGACCCAAATGCATTTGAATATGTTTATACATTGTTTGAAGTGATCTTAAATTTCCATCTTGAATGTATTGTATATTTTCCAAAATGTATTGTTATGTTCTTGAGAAAGGGAGGTGAAACCTCAATTTTCTTTGTACCCTATCTCCTACTCCCGGTGGGGTTCCAGTAAGTGTTCAGTAAGTTATTTATGGACTGACAGCAAATGGAATCTAAGATATATGGAGGCTTTGGAAAACTTTGAGACTTAGCCACGGACAAAGTTAAAGTTTCTAATTTATCAGACAACATATTCTGCTGTATAACTTGGAGACATGGTTTTGGTAAATAGCTGCGCTGATCTATCAGTTCTATAATGCTTTAGAAAATTTTCCAGCTTTGAGAGGGCTTGGAAATAAGTCACTGGTGTGCTATGTATAATTTAGAAAAAATGAGAAGTGCTTTCTCACCCACGGCAGAGAAAAATATATACATCAGAACTGAGTTGGTAAATTAATCTAGCAATTAATGCTGTGTCTAAGATAGGATCAAGTTGACCTCACTGAGTTTTAGTGACTTAAATTTTTTTCTTCTGCTTTTTCAAACATTTTTGAATCTCAGCTTTGTCAATTGTATAACCTTAGACAAGTTATTTAACCTGGCTAAGCTTCATTCTTCTCATTGGTAAACTGGAGATATTTCCTCAATAGTGTCTGATATAATGATGAAGTGAGATATTGCATATGTAATGTTTTGGACGGCACATTGCTGTGCTAAGTTTTCATCAGTGGTTGTAAATATTATTGGCATAAACTGAGAAGTCACAGGATAAAGGCAGACATTTTTATTTATTTATTTATTTGAATAATGGTGCTATGAACATTGGTGTACAAATATCTTTATAGATATGATTTTTCAAATCTTTAGAGTAAATACCTAGCAGATGGATTGCTGGATCATATGGTAGGTCAATTCTTAGTTTTTTGAGGAACCTCCATTGTGTTTTCCATAGTATCTGTACCAATTTGCAGTTCCATCAGCAGTGCATAAGGGTTCCTTTATCTCTACATCCTCTACAACATTTATTACTTGTCCTGTTGATTATAGCTATTCCAACAGATGTGAGATAGTTTTGATTTTTATTTCCCTAATAGCTAGCAATGTTGAGCATCTTTTCATATATTTGTTGGCCATTTGTATGTTCTCTACAGAGAAGTGTTTGTTCAGGTCCTCTGCCCATGTTTTTGACTGGATTGTTTGTTTTTGTTGTTGTCGTTGTTATTGAGTCGTATGAGTTCTTTGTATATTTTGCAGATTACGTGCTTATTGGAAGCATTGCTTGCAAATATATTTTCCCATTCAGATGGTTGTCTCTTTACCTTGTTGATGGGTTCTTTTGCTGAGCAGAATCTTTTTAGTTTGATGTAACTCCATTCATTTATTTTAACTTTTACTTCCCTTACCTTTGAGGTCAAATTCACAAAATCCTCTTTAAGTCCAAGGTCCTTGAGTTTAGTTCCTATGTTTTCTTCTATGCGATTTATTTATTCCAGTCTTATATTCAAGTCCTTAATCCATTCTGAGTTAATGTTGGTATGTAGTGATAGACAACAGTCTAGTTTCATTCTTTTGCAGGTAGCCTTCCAATTTTCCCAGTACCATTTATTGAAGAGGCTTTCCTTTCTCCACTGTATATTTTGGCATTTTTGTCAAAAATTATTTGCCCATATAAATATGGGTTTATTTATGGACTCTTGATTCTGTTCTACTAGTCCGTGTGTCCGTTTTGCTACCAATACCATGCTGTTTTAATTACTGTCACTTTATAGTATAACTTGAAGTCAGGCAGAATGATGCCTCTAGTCTCATTTTTTTTTCTCAGGATGGCTTTGGCAATTCAAGGTCTGTTGTGCTTCCATACAAATCTGATGGTTTTTTGTTCTATTTCTTTAAAAATTACTGATGGGATTTCAATGGGGATTGCATTAAATCTGTATTATGCTTTAGGTAATATGGTCGTTTTAACTATGTTAATTCTTCCAATCCAAGAACATGAAATATCTTTCCATTTCTTTGCATCTTCTTCGATTTTTTTTAATAGGGTCTTATAGTTCTCATTATATATGTCTTTCACTTGTTTCATTAAATTTATTCTTAGGTATTTTATTCTTTTTGTTGCAATTGCAAAAGGAATTATTTTTTCCACTATAGGCAGACACTCTACATTGCTGTTCTATCTATGGTTATTGTTGTTTTAGTTTACGAATGAGAAGACTCAAGGTGGTAAAATGAAAATGACTTGCTGTTTTGTTTGTGTCAATTGTTTTTTTAGTTTGTTAGTGATGTGTGCTTTCTATGCTTAGTAATATTCATGCTGTTTAGTTTATAGTGTGTAAGGAAGCCATGATATATGCCTCTTAGATCTCCCACTGCAGGAGTACCACTGACAGAAGCCCCAGCTATTGAGTTCTGAAATCCTTCTGGGGGTTGGTTCTGAGGCCACATGTCCCACAGGCTGATCCAAGACAATAATTAGGGATACTAAGGCAGGCTCATTCTTGGACAAGGGAGGGCTTCTCTGATGGGCGATAGTGGCTGGAGGATCCCCTATTGGCCTTGCTGAATTTCCTTAGACTTACACTACCACCTAAGATTTTTCCACTCAACCTGCCTTCCTTCCCACTCTCCTTCACAAAGGTCAGACCAACATTATGGTCTCTCAGTTATCCCAGCCTTCCCTGGTTCTCATACGATTTGTCCTCACAGTTGTTCGCCATAAAAAGAACAAACAAAAACCTTGCTCATACTAAACATTCAAAGCAGAATTAATGCCTATTCTTCTTAAACTATTTTTAAAAATTGAAGAGGAAGAACTGCATCTAAACTAACGTCATAAAGCAAACATTATCCTGATACCAAAACCAGATAAAGACATTACAAAAAAAGAAAATGATAGGCCAATATTCTTGATGACCATATATGCAAAAATTCTCAACAAATTTTAGCAAACCAGATTCAACAATGCATTAAAACGATTATACACCATGACCAAGTGAGATTCATCCCAAAGAGGCAAGGATGGTTCATTATCTGTACATCAATCAATGTGATATATTACATTAATGAAATAAGATAAAAATCATGTGATCATCTCAATAGATGTAGAAAAAACATTGGACAAATTCAACATGTTTTTATGATAAAAACTCTCAGCATATACATATAGAAGGAACAAATCCCAATATAATAAAGGCCATATATGACAAACCCACAGGTAATATCACACTCAACAGTAAAAAGCTGAAAGCCTTTCCTCTAAGTTCAGGAAAAAGACAATAATGCCCATTATCACCATTTCTGTTTAGCATAGTATTGGAAGTTCTAGCCACAGAAATCACACAATAAAAATAAATAAAAATCATCCAAATCAAAAAGGAAGTAGTAAAACTGTCATTATTTGAGGATGACATGGTACTTTATGAAGAGAACCCTTAAGACTCCACCAAAAAAATTATCGCAATTAATAAATGAATTTAATAAAGTTGCAGGATGCAAAATCAATGCAAAATCTGTTGCATTTTGATACATCAATAACAAATGATCATAAAAAAATTAATAAAACAACCATATTTACAATTGCATCAAAAGTATAAAACACATAGGAATTAATTTAACCAGAGAGCTGAAAGACCTGTATTCTGAAAATTATAAGATACTAAAGAAAGAAATTGAAGAAGATATAAATAAATGGAAGGATATACCTTACTCATGGATTAGAAGGATTAATATTGTTAAAATGTCCCTACTATTTAAAGCGATACACAGATTCAATGTAATCCCTACTAAAATACCAATGACCTTCTCCTTAGAACTAGAACAACCAATTAATCTTAAAATTTATATGGAACCACAAAGACCTCAAATAGACAATGAAATCTTGAGTAAGAAATAAGCGCGTGCGTGTGTGTGTGTGTGGGGGGTATCATGTGCCTTAATATCAAACTATGCTACAAAGTTACAATAACCAAAACAGTATGGTACCAGCATAAAAACGGATATATAGATCCATGGAATACAATAGAAAGCCCAGAAATAAATCCTTGTTTATATGGTCGCTTAATCTACAACAAAAGATATAATTCAATAAATGGTGTTGAGAAAATTGAATAGATACATGCAAAAAAAGTGAAATTGGATCTCTTTCTTACACCATAAACAAAAATAAGCTCAAAGTGGATTAAAGACTTAAATGTAAGACCTGAAACCATAAAACTCCTACAAGAAAACATAAGTAATTAACTCTTTGACATCAATCTTACCAGCATCATTTTGGATGTGTCTCCTTGGGCAAGGGCAACAGAAGAAAATAAACAAATGAGACTACATCAAACTAAAAAGTTTTGCACAGTGAAGGAAACCATTGACAAAATGAAAAGAAAATCTACTGAATGGAAGAGGATATTCATAAATGATGTAATCAATAAGGAGTTAATATCCAAAATACATAAAGAATTCATACAACTTAACACCAAAAAAAAAAAATCCAATAAAGAAATGTGCAGAGGATTTGAATACACATTTCTCCAAAGAGGACAGATGGCCACAGACATATGAAAAGATGATCGACGTCATAAATCGGGGAAATGCAAATCAAAACCACAATGAGATATCACATCGCACCTATCAGAATGGCTATCATCAAAAAATCAACAAAAAAGTTTTGGTGAGGATACGGAGAAAAGGGAACCTTTTATTTTGTTAATGTGATGTATCATGTTGCTTGAAAGTGAAGTGCAGATACATGTGCACTGTTGGCAGATTTGCAAATTAGTGCAGCCGCTATAGAAAACAGTATGGAGAATCCTCAAAAATTAAAAATAGAGCCGATATATGATCCAGCAATTTTACTTCTGGGCATTTATCTGAAGAAAACAAAAACAATAATTTGAAAAGATGTATGCACCCCTATGTCTGTTTTTATGGAACTGGCTATTGGTTATTTCTTGGGTCTATAGTGCAGACCCAAGAAAATAGACCAGAGATTACTAACCCATGAATTGATTTTGTTTCAAAAATAGGGCATGTGCTTGCTCATGGCAGGGTCAGCTGAGCACTGCGATGATAGTAGGTAGAGGGAGGTGAAGAATGTTTAGAAGAAATGGTGAGGCCAACTGGGTTTTTTATTTGGAAATTGTTTTATTATTCACTTTATTCTCACAGGGATTTATAATTAGAAAGTATTTGAAAAATATTATCCTATGAACTTTCAGATGTCACATAAGACAACTGCCAGGATAGGCAGAGTCATAGTCATTCAGGCAATTTAGATCAACTTATGTTTTTTCCTCACTTGCTTAATATTCAGCAAGACAGTGCTTGGGGCAGGTGGTGGCAGATACCAAGTAATTATAGAAAAGAATATGGTGTTGTAGGAAGAGCTTCTGATTGTTAGTCAGAAGACCTGAGTTCTTGTTTTGAGTCCAGTACTAGTCAGCTGGGAGATTTTGGATAAGTCACATGACTTCAGGCTTCAGTCTCATCATTATAAAATGAAAGGGTTGGATTCAATGAATTTCTAAAAGTCTTTTCTAACTCCAATATTCTATAACTTGATAATCCTGGCCCAGATTGGCTGAGAATTCCTGTGACAGTCCTTGAAGTGTTGCCAACTTCCTTCTGAGCAGTGATCATTTTGGCTGAGCATGCTTCCTTCATGCCATCTGTCCTGTTCAGTGCCATACATAGGCATTCCCCTCTAGCATGGGCCTCAGCCATGTGTCTAAATCTGAGTGTGTTCCAGAGTTGGTACCACCAACACCTGTTTAAAAGTTATCTAGTCCTACGATCTGAGGTGCTAAAAAATTATAGCAGTTCTATACTAAGCCATAGGAGTCTTTTAGAACATCTGGGCCAGGTTCCTTTTGAGTGGCCCCAGAAAAGGTATTTTGAGTAATCACAATAGCAGTATTGACTGTGAACCCCAAACTCTCACTGCCATGTAGAGTAACTTTCATAGGGTGCCCTTACTGAGAAGCCAACTGTGGCAGGTGGTGTGTGAACGTGCATGTGTGTACTCTTTTAGGTGCCCAGAGCAAGGTTACTCAATATCTCCAGAAGTTGCATTTCTCAGCACAGTTCCCGGCAATGCTCTGATGCAAATGACAAGGAAGTTGAAAGGTACTTCTGCACAACATTTGTTCTCATTGACATCCTCTCCACCTGCCATTTGTCTTAGTGACATTTAATGGGCAGATGTGATAGTTCAAAATCCATACTAGTTTTTTCTTTTCTTCAAATATCTCATATGTATAAGCCTAATCAGGGATATTTCCTAGACATTCTACTAAATCAAATGTAGAGATATCAAAAGAAGCCCTGATATTCTATGTAACTCTTTACTAAAAATAGAATGTATATTTGAGTGTCTTAGTTGATTAAATAATTTAAAAAGTAAATCCCTTTGAATTTAGATCCTAGAATGGTTCTTTACTTTCTCCCTCTCTGAAAACTATCCTAAGATCAGAAACACGACAAAAATGTGTACTTGAATATTTTTATTCCCCCCCCCTCAAATACCCTTTTCACTTTGATTCAACATTGTATTGTTATTTTAACCAGCACAACAAGGCAAGAAAAAGAAACAAGAGATACCTGATTGGAAAGGAAGAAGTAAAGCTGTCTTTATTCAGAAAACATGATTTTCTATATAGAAAATCTGATGCAATCTACCAAAAATTACTAGAATCAATAAGTAAGTTTTATCAAATTTGAGAATGTAAGATCAATATACAAAACAATTGTATTATGCAATAATCAGAAATAAACTTAAAAAATATCATTTATAATAGCATCAAGATATGAAACATTTAGGGATGAATCTGGCAAATGATGTGAAAGATATTAAAACCAGAAGACACTCCTGAGAGAAATTAAATAAGACCTGATTAAACATAGAGAGATATTCTGTGTTCCTGGATACAAACACTCAACATTGTTGAAATGTCAATTCTCAAGATGATTTCTGAGTTCAATGCAATATCAATAAAAATCCCAACAGTCTTTTTGGGGGGGGTGGGGGAAGGGTAAAATTGACAAGCTAATACTAAAATTCATATGAAAGTACGGAGGACCTACAATAGCCAAAACACTTTGATAAAGTACAAAACGGAGGGCTAGCACTACTTGATTTTAAGACTTATTATAAAACTATACTAATCAAAACAGTGTGGTATTGGAATAATGATAGACCAATAGATCAATAGAATTAAATATAAAAGCCCAGTAATAAATCTACACATGTTAAAAAACTGATGTTTTACAAAAGTACAAAGACAACTCAGTGGAGAAAGAAATGTCTTTTCAACGATGGTAACAAAACAATCAGACATCCATATGTTAAAAAAAAAAACAAACCTTTAAATCTGTATTTCACACTTCACACTAAAATTGATTCAAAATAGATCATGAGCCGGAATGTAAAATTTCTACAAAACTTCTAGAAGACTACATTAGGAGAAAACTTTTGTGACTTAGTTTAGGTAAATATCTCTTAGATACAACATCAACACAGCAATGCATAAAAGAATGAATGGTTAAACTGAACTTCAACAGAGTTAAAAACTTTCACTCTTACCAAACACTAACTGTTAAGAAAATAAACAGCTAAGCCACAGTTTAGAAAAACTATTTGCAAATATTTACAAAAGATATATCTAGAATTTTTAAAGAAAATCTTTAAAACTCAAAAATAGGAAAATGAATAACCCAACTAAACAATTGGCAAAAGGTTTAAAAATAGACTTTACTAAAGAAGATACACAGAGAACAAATAAACACATGAAACAATTCTCGGCATCATTAGTAACTGAGGAAATGCAAGTTAAAATCAGAATGAGATAACACTACATATCTATTAGAATGGCCAAAAATCAAAAGACAGACATAACACATATTGATGAGAATGTAGAGGAACTGGAACTCTATTACTGTGCTAGTAAGAATGTAAAATTGCACAACCAATTTATAATACAGTTTGGCAGTTTCCTAAAAATTTACACATATATCTACCACATGATCCAGAAACTTCATTCCTAGTTATTTACTCAAGAGACATAAAAGCATATGCATAGAAAGACTTATACATGAATGTTCATAGGAATATTATTTGTAATAGTTCCAAACAAGAAATAATTCATACTGGAAAACAGTATAGAAATTCCTCAAAAAATTAATAATTGAATTATTATATGACTCAGAAACTTTTCTTCTGGGTATTTACCCCCCAATCTGGAAACATTTATCTATAAAGGTATATGCACCCTGATGTTCATTGCAGCACTATTCATGGTGGCCAAGATATGGGAACAACTGAAGTGCCCTTTGATCGATGATAGGATAAAGAAGATGTGATACATAAGATGAAATACTGCCATTTGCAACAACATGCATGGATCTTAAGATAATCATGCTAAGCAAACTAAGTCAGACAGAAAAAGTTCAAAACCATATAACTTCACTTATATGTGGGATATAAAACTGAAAGCAACAAATAAGCCAAAGAAACAAAAACCTATAGACACAGACAACAGTTTATTAGTTATCAGAGGAAAAACAGTGAGGGAGGAGATAGATAAGGGTAAATGAGTTCAAATGCATGTGACAGAAGGAGATTTGACTTTGGGCGATGAACACACAATATAATACACAGATGATATATTATAGAATTGTACACTTAAAACCTATGTAATTTTATTAGCCAATATCTAATAAATTTAATAAAAAAATAATAACCAAAATATCACTCAATAAATAAATGGATAAACAACTGTGGTATATCCATGCAATAGAATAGTCGTCAGAAACAAAAAGGAATGAACTTTTGACACATAGTACAACATGGATAAATCTCAAAATACTTTTGCATGAATGAAAGAAATCCCATAGAAGTGATTGTATACTGAATAAGTTAATATATATAAAATTCTAGAAAATGCAAACTAATCCATAGGTACAGAAAGCAGATAAGTGGTTGCTTGGGAGTAGAAGTAGGAGGTGAGTAGGAGTGGAAGGGGAAAATGACAAAGATATCTATGGATGTCTATTACCTCCAAATACTTCCTAGTAATGTGAAATGTTTGGAGGCAATAGATATTTTTATTATGTGTATTGTGGTGATGATTTCCTGGGTGTATACATATGATCGAACTGATTAAATTGTATACTTTTTACAATTTTACAATTTTACAATAATACATTTAAAAGCACATAAAATAGCCTTGTAAAAAAAAACATAAAATTTACTCCAAATTAACAGAACAGTTCATGAGATCAATAATTATTAAATGCATGGAGTTATTAATTTAAAAAAAAAAAAGGAAAAAACCTCCATTTCTAACCCAAAATGATCTTGGCCCAGACTGTTTTGAAGAGAGGAATGACAGAGGTGAGTCCGAGAAGAAGCTGACCAAGTGACCAGGAGCAGGCAAAGGGATGAGTGAGGTTGAAGAGCATGGATTTACATTGGTATCAATCAGTCCAGCCAGCTGGTTGATAGAAATGAGAGTTCTGTATGCATTAATGACTAAACAAGTGAATTCTGAAGAGAGGGCAATGGGTTTGCTTGGTTCACTTTAGTCAGGATAAGTTCTACTAGAAAGTGAGACTTTCCAAGAGCTCTGAAGAAAAACGGAAGGCTTGAAACCCAAGAACAAGAAAAGTTTCTGGTGTTTATCCATGTGAAAAAAGGCATGCACAAGGAATAGGAGATTCAGGTAAAGGGAGCAATGAATGTGATCATCTGGAGGCAGCACAACCCAGTTAAGAGCAGGGACTTGGGAGGTAGAAAGAATGTAAGTTCAAATACCTGTCCTGCCACACACTGGTTGTGAGGCTTCAGCTAAGTACCTATTCTCTTTATGCCTCAATTGCTTCTTCTATGAAATAGAGATGATGACATCTCCTTTCTGGGGCTGTTGTGAGGATTACAGAAGGATTGTATGTACAATGTTCTTAGCCCAGTGGCTGTCGCACGGTCAGAGGTCAATAAAGGCAACAGGACAGCTTTCTGCATGAAGGAAAGAGACCTGTCATTGTTGCTCAGGGCCTTGAAATAGAGGGTACTGAAATTCATGGCAGCATTTTCAAGAGGATAGAGATGATTTTGAAGTGCCTAACTTATGTTGCCTTTATTTCACCATTCACAAAAATTATCCTATTTTCCATAGAATTTCAGGTTCTTCTAGGATAGAGGTAGAGTTGTGTGATTTTGGAGGTTCTTATACCTGACAGGCATTCAATGAATTCTTGTTGTTAGGGAGGGTGAGGTAGGGGTAGAGGACAAAGGATCCAGAGGGAACATTACCATTCAAGATTCCCTGTAGGCAAGAGATGGTCTGAAGGAGGGCTCAAAGTTATATGTTGGCCTGATGAAAGCTTAGTAAAGAAATTGAATGTGAGTCTGAACTGAATTGAATATTTATGGCTTCTGAGTGGGAGGAGACAGATATGGAAGCAAACTTTAGACTCTTACATTTAGATCTGAAGAGGGAAAAAAAGATGGTATCTTAATCAGGTTTTTCTTTTTGGAAAAAAAGGGCAAAATGGTGGCACCATCCACAACAAAAATAGAGCTTGGAGGAGTGGCGTGCTTCAGAATAATGTGACCGGTTTGGTCTTCGCTCTATTTATCCACTCCCAGATGCCCAGAGCCTGCACATTATAACTACAAAAGTATTTGTGGAATGTAGTAAGTACAGGTGCAAAGTAGCTCTTCAAGGAAGTTTATAGTTTCAGTGAAATCCAAGTAATTTAAATCTATTTACAGCCTATTTTGTATCTGGCAAAAGTGTTCAATACTTGTAATCATAACAGTTATCATTTCCTCAGTCCTCTGTATATACTAGGCTCTGGGCTCAGTACTTTATGAACATCATCTGTAATTCTCAAACTACACTTAAAAGTGAGTAGCGTGATGTCCATTTTATGGAGGAGAGACCCGTTATAAAGAAATTTGCCCAAGGCCACACAGTCAATAAGGGGAAGAGCACGAATTTGAACTAAATCTTTCGGACACCAAAGCCCCTGCACTCTCAGTCACACATGGCTGCCAGTGCCTGAGAGTTCACCATGTTTGACCTTTTGATCTGGAATCTGCATGGTGATTCTCTTAGTACTTGTATTTTATGCCATCGATCCATGATCCTCCTGACGTCTCTGTAATTATTATTCTTTTAATCTATTCTGAACTTCTCATTTGAATAAATGAACTTGCTAATCCAGAAGTCTTCCTTTTGAACCGGAACAGAAAAACACAAGTGGAACAAAGCAAATGCTGGTGCTATCTCTGAACAATATTTTTCTAGGTCCTGGCTTTTGCTGGCCTTTTACAGAGGTAGAGAAAGGGGCTCCCAGGCATCTGCGGGTGAGAAGCAAAAAGGCCAACCTGACAAAAACAAACAAAAAACCTGTTTGGTAGTTTTCTCATAACAATTGATCAAATGTAACTCTCTTGGATTATGAAGCTAGCAATCTACACAACACAAATTTTATCTAGGAGTAGCAATTCAATAGTCCATTGTCAATTAAAAAACTTAACTGGAAGCAGCTTACAAGATAAGAAGGAGGTTCTAGGAAACGTGAAAGAATATCCACAAGGTTTGTTAAGAGAGAGGTGAGAGAAAGACCTAAGTAGGGGGAGCTCCTGGTAAGATCAACTCACGGGAGACCACCTCAGAGCCCAGTTGAGTTGCTGATTGCTGCATCAGCACAAAGCATGGGCTTCCCAGAAGGAAGAGAAAATAGAAGTGCACAGAGTGGGGTGCCAAGCTTCCCCTCAGGCCAGCTTCACATTTTACTCCTACCCCACCTCCCGGCTGCAGAGGAGGATAATTAAAACCACCAAAACCAGGCCACACACCTATGAGGACTTACAAATAGATATAATAATAACAAGGAGGCTATGGATATAATATCAACTGAGTTAAGAGGGGGACTGTGAGGTTTACTGAGTGTGAGTTTACTCACAACAACAAGAGAAGGCTATAAAAAATCAGAACCATAGATAATGTAGACCTGCAGACAAGAATCTTTTCTGTTTTTCTGTAATTGTGTAGATCAGAAGGACGGCTTACATAGGCACAGAAATAGGCAAACAGAAGTTCTGGGCTGTACCCTGCATACTGACTAGGAAAACCTATTGGCTATCATTGATAAAGAACATCCTTTAGCTTTTAAGTGAATCAGACCTGGAGTATACAAACTGAAGAGAAGAAATGAGTTTAATTTTTATAAAGATATCCAGGCAGGGTAAAACCACAGACAATAGCATCAGTATTTTCAACTAAGTCTTGTTTTTACCTGGTACCCTGCTTATATTTCTAGTTAAATGAAGGCTTTAAGTGAAAGTTCACACAGCCTCATTAGATTTATTTTGCTTATTTTCTGTCTTTCTCCACCAGCTTCAAGGAGGAAGAGATTTTTTTCTGTTATATTTACTGCCATATTCTCGCAGTCTAGAAATAGTGCCTGACACATAAAAGACATTCAGAAAGCACTTATTTTTGAAATAATGAATTAACTCTAAATATTATCAGATCACCCTCTCTGCTTCCCATTTTACTTGTATACAATATACCATCATCCCTGAAGACAGTTTTTCTAAAACATGAATCGTTATAGAAGTACTCTGCTTTTTAAACTTCTCAAAGGTTATATAAGGCCTAGGAGAAATTCTTTATTATTAAATAAGAGTCTCTTTGATCTGGAACCTTCTTGTGTCCAGATTCCACTTCCCATAGCGTTATGCTTCCTAAACAAGGGCTGCAGTTATCCTAGTTGATGCATTCTCTCTGCCCTGGATACCTTCTCCTCAACTTTTACATGGAAAACTTTTACTTGTCCTTTAAGATTTAGAAAAATGTCAGTCCTTCTGCTGAGTCTTCTCAGACTAACTCCAATCTGATTTATTCACTTTGACACATAATGGGACATACATATTTCTATCGACATGTTTATAATACATCGGGATGATGAATTTGTACGTCTGTGCTCCCTACTACTGTGTTTCTTATAATTACCTCTAGGTTACATATTGTGACTTAGTCATTTTTTGTATCCCCAGCACCAGAGAGTGTGTTTGCCGCAGAATCAACACTGGATAAATATTTGGGAATAGAAACACTGTAAAGGGACGTGGAATTAGTGGCATTTAAAATTTTTTTAAATCAAATATTTATTTTGGCTTGTAAATTTTGATGTTATTTTAAAAATACCACTGCAAGTTTCATTGATTACATATTACCTGGTACACAGTATACCTTCACAAATCATGAATCTTCATTTTTTAAATTTTTAATCGTTTTAACTATTTTAAGTATACATTTCAATGATATGAAATACAATGTGCAACTATCACAATTACTCATTTCTAGAACTTGTTCATCATCCCAAACAGAAATGCTGTACCTATTAATAATCCTCGATTCCCTCCTGCTCCCAGCCCTTGGCAATCTCTTTTACTTTTTGTCTTTATGACTTTGCCTATTCTAGGTACCTCATATAAGTGGAATCATATAATATTTGTCTTGTGATCGCCTTATTTCACTTAGCATAATGTTTTTAAGATTAACATGTGTTATAGAATGTATTATTCATTCTTTTTTTTAAGACTGAATAGTATTCCATTGTATGAATACACCATGTTTTATCTTTTAATAGACAGTTGGGTTGTTTCTACCTTTTGGCTGCTGTGAATAATGCTGCTGTGAAGATTGGTGTGTAAGTCTCTGCTTGAGTCTCTGTTCTCAATTCTTTTAGATGTATAACTGGAATAGAAGTTCTGGATCATAAGGTAATTCTGTTAAACTTTTTGAGGAACTGCCAAACTATTTTCCTGAGCAACTGCAACATTTTACATTTCCACCAGCAATGTATAAAGATACCAATTTCTAAATATTCTTGCTATTTGTTGTTTTCCATTTTTAATAATAGTCATTATAATGGGTATGAATCAATGGTATTTTCATGGCATGAAATTTAGATTTTTGCTATATTTATAATTTTTAACTTCGAGAATGAAACTTGAGTGATAAATTGCTGTGCTTAAATCATGAAAAATTAGAAATTTACTGTTATTTATAAAACTCTGTCCCCAGCCTAGGTATAATTTTGAAAAAAAGTAAAGATATAATATGGAAATAGAAAGTGTGTGTGTGTGGGAGGGGTGGGGGGATGATAATATTCTCATGACCTGCCGTTCAGCAATTTCCTATGAGTTAATAGCTTTCACAATGCAGTCCATGGGAGCTTCTGAAAACACATTTAATTGACAAATGTATGAATTCGGACCATTCTAGTAATAGTCTCTATTGAACTTAGTTCCATATTTTTGCATTAGTTTGAGCATTTTTATGATTTCAAGGGCGAGAAGAAGCTTACAGAAAACCACATATACATGAATGCTATGGATGTGAAAATATGCATAGAAAATGTTGCTTATTTTTATGAAAAGTTTTTTTACAGCATATTAAAGCAAAACCAATGTTATTGCAATATTAAAGTTCAGAATTTCAGCCATCTATTAAGGCCCCTAGAGGAATATTAGTTACAGCAGGCAACTCCAGCAGTTTAGATGGCTGCCAATAAACAAAGATTGATCTCTCACCGATGTAACTAAGGGAAGTATTCAATAGGAGGAATTTTATAAATGTGATTTTATAGCACTTTTGGGGGGCAATCAAATACTCTGAATTGATTGATATGTAGGAATTTGGCCTCGGTGTTTGAAAATGAGTCATCAGTAGACAGCAGTATTCTCATGAGACAAGAAGTAGGAAGATCACCATCCTTACATTGTATTCTGGTACCATATAAGTACCATCTGCTGTTATAAGATCTTGTAAATTGTACCATACGATTATCTAACAAAATCCTCCTATTACAACTCTGTGAAGTTAGCTATTGCCGAGACTGTCATTTAGATCTGTGCAAAGTAGACCCTGATGCCTAGAGATGGTCTTGTCCCCTAGTGTATAGCAGAAGATGCATGGACTTTAGAGGGAGACAGAGCAAGGTTCAAATCCCAGCTCTGGTACTCTCCAGTTCTTTTCTTAGAAAATCTCCTTTAGTTCTTTAAGCCTCAGTTTCATCTTCAATAAAATGGGCTTAACAGCATCTGTCTCAGAGTTGTTTTGAGAACAAAGTTTACTTGGGAAAGTTATTTTGATACATTTCTTTTATTCTGTACATGCCAGACATCACTAATCAATCACAGCACACTTTTACATGGAGCATAGAACAATCTTGGAATACTTCTCAAGGCAGAGCTATGGGAAGCTAGACCAATTGAACAGCCCAGGCAGTAGAGGTGGGACTTATTTGTCACCCTGGTCCTCAGAGTTTCATTCACGGATATCTGTGTTTATCCTTTCATCTGTCCCTCAGGAACATTCTTTATCAGCTTACATGAAACTCTAAGACATTTTGTACCTGGCTGCATTTGCTTAGAACTTGCCCTTCCCCTTCCTCCTCTCTATTGCTATGAAGCTAATCTATTCTCACCGGCCTGTGACACTATCCTTGAATTAGGAAGAGGCAAACAGAAGAGGATAAGTTAAATAGTTAAATAGAGAAAAGAGTGAGAAAAAAATATCAAGGGAGAATTCTAGTCAAGATGGCAGAGTAGGTAAATACCATGCTGGCCTCCTCTCACAACCATGTCAAAATTACAACTAACCCAGAATAACCATCATGAGGAATCACCTGAAGTCTAGCTGAACAGAAGTTTTATAACTAAAACTATACAAAAGAAGCCACATTGATACTGGCAAGAAACGCAGAGGGCTTGCCCTATACCCACATGTGGTGGTTGAGAATTGGGAAAGATAGCTTGGCTATGGAGGTCCCCCCTGAAAAGCAAGGGGTCTCAGCCACATACTGGGCTTTCCAGCCTCAAGCATTAGTGCCTGGAAAAAAAAGTCCCCATAACTTCTGGCTGTGAAAGCCAGCGGAGTTTGTGGCTGAGTGAGATACAGGACTGTGGGAGTCCCAGAAATTTCCATTAAAGGGCCCACACATGGACTTACTTTCTGACAGACTCATTTGCTCTGATCTCCAGTGCTGGGGCAGGAACTCAAAAGGCACCAGGGACATACAGGGAGGAACTGAATTGTCTGGCTTTAGGGTTACGGCTGGAGGGGCAGCTTTCTCCCAGGCAGAAGTACTGGCAGAGGGCGTTGCTCCTTTATTGAGCTCTCTTCTGTCCCAGTGTGTAGATGCAGGTGGTCACTATATTTGGATTCTATCAACCTGGCTAACATTGGTCGTTCTGCCCTGGCGATTCACTGAGAACGCCTCCCTCCTCCCACCTGACTTGGAAGCCCACTCAAGCCGCTTCCAGGAGCTTTTCCATACAGACAGCTTGTCTTGGTTCATGCTATGGACTTTCCTAAAATCTTTCAAACATTTACAAACCTCAAACAAGAAGCATCTAGCCTTGGCGTGCCCTGTACCACTTGTTAAGCATCCCCAAAACTGGAACTGGTTGCAGCCAGCTGTGGTTTGCAGTATAGACCCTCCTAGGCACCTCCAAGCCTAGTGTGGGTGGAAGACATCTGCAGATCATTTTGTGGCTCATGGCAGATGCCCTAATCTGGCCACAGGCTATAGCTAAACTTGGCCTGTGGAGCCTCTCCCAGGAGGGCTTGGGCCAGCATACCTGGTAGCTGGTTGGGATGGAGCCAAGTACCACCTAGTCACTGCCACAAACGACACACACCCAAAGAGCAGATTGGGCAGGCACCAGAGCCCTGCTAAAGCAAACCTTGCTTGGTAGGGTCAGTCCCTGCACAACAGATCCTCCGCTGTAGTGATGGCCAGTCCTCACAATCATTCAGCCTGAGGGTCAGTCCTGCCCACTGACATGCAAACAGCAACCAAGGCTCAACTATAATAGGAAGGCACATATAACCTACACAAGGGACACACACCTGGACATCCAGCTCAGGTGATAAAGGAGACTATGCCACTGGTACCATAGGACACTTACCACATAAGGCCACTGTAAGACCCAGAGACATAGTAGCTGTAACAAATACATAAAAACAAACACAGGAAGGCAGCCAAAATAGAGAGACAAAGAAATATGTCCCAAATCAAAGAACAGACCAGAGCACCAGAAAAAGAACTAAACAGAATGAAGATAAGCAATCTATCAGATATAGAGTTCAAAACACTGGTTAGGATAAAACTCAATGACCTCAGCCTCAATGAAGAAATAGAAAACATAAAAATGGAGATAGGAAACATATGAAAGGACCAGTCAGAAATGAGAAATGTAATAACCAAAATAAAGAATACATTAGAGAGAATCAACAGATTAGATGAAGTAGAGGCTCAAATCAGTGACTTGAAAGATAAGGTAGCAGAAAACACTCAATCAGAACAGCAACAACAACAAAAAATATCCAAAAAAATGGGGATTGTTTAAGGGGCTTCTGGGAATGTCAGTATCAAGCATATTAACAATCTCCTCACAGGGGTACCAGAAGAGTAAGAGACAACAAGGAATTAAAACCTATTTGAAAAAAATAATGATGGAAAACTTCCCTAACCTGGTGAAGGAAATAGGCATAGAAGCCCAGGAAGTGCAGAGAGTTCCAAACAAGATGAACCCAAAGAGGCCCACACCAAGACACAGCATAATTAAAATGCCAAAGTTTCAAGATAAGGAGAGAATCTTAAAAGCAGCAAGAGAAAAGCATCTGGTTACCTACAAGAGAGTTCCCATAAGACTGTCAGTTGATTTCTCAATAGAAACTTTGCAGGCAAGAAGGGGTTGGCATAAAATATTCAAAATGATTAAAAGAAAGGACCTACAACCAAGATTATTCTACTCAGATAAGAACTGAGGACAGATAAAGCACTTCTCAGTCAAGAAAAAGCTAAAAGAGTTTATCACCACCAAATCAGTATTATAAGAAATGTTAAAGGAGCACTTTAAGGAAAAGAAAAAAATATATGAATAAAATGGCAATAACTACATATTGATCAACAATTACTTTATATGTAAATGGATTAAATGCTTCAATCAAGAGACATAGGGTGGCTGAATGGATACAAAAACAACACCCTTACATACTCTGCCTACAAGAGACTTATTTTAGATCAAAAGACATACACAGACTTAAAGTAAAAAGATGGAAGAAGATATTTGATAGGAATGGAAATTTAAAAAAAGAAGCTGGAGTAGCAATACTAATACCTAACAAAATAGATTTTAAAACAAAGGCTATAACAAGAGACAAAGAAGAACCCAATGATCTCACTTCTGAGTATTTATCCAAAGAAACATAAAAAAACTACTTTGGAGGGACATGTGCACTCATATGTTCGTTGTGGCATTATTAATAGTAGCCAAGATGTGGAGGCAACCTGAGTGTCCATTAATAGATGAATGGATAAAGAAGAGGTGGCACATATATACAATGGAATATTACTCAGCCATAAAAAAATAAATGAAATATTTCCATCTGTAACAACATGTATGGACCTAGAGGGTACTGTGCTGAATGGAGTAAATCAGACAGAGAAAGACAAATGTCATATGCTTTCATTTATATGTGGGATCTAGAGAACAGGATAAACAAACAATGGAAACAAGCTCATAGATATACAGAGCATTTTGATTGCTGCTGAAATGGGAGGTGGGGAGTTGGTTGAAGGGGGGAGGGATTAAGAGGTACGAGTTGGTAGTTACAAAATAGTTATGGGAATGTAGAGTACAGCATGGGGAATATAGTCAGTAGTATTGTAATAACTGTGCATGGTGTCAGATAGGTACTGGATTTATCTGGATGATCACTTTGTAAGTTATATAAATGTCTATTCACTGTGTTATACACCTGAAACTAATATAATATTGTATGGCAACTGTAATTGAAAAAAATAAAAAATATAAAATTTAAAAAAATTACCAGTCTAACTTGGATCTTCATTGTTTTCTAATTTTCTGTACTACTGACATTTTTCATTCGAGTTTTGTCCAATAACAGTATTTACTGAAGTAGTCAAATCTCTCAGCCTGAAGTTTAGCTGTTTTATAAGTATTCGTAGAAAGAAAAATAGAGACACTGATGTGTTCAGGGTCACCCAGTGAGATGTGACTGGCAGATAGCTTGAGTTTGGTACCCTCAATGAATGAGGTTATAAAAATGGATTCTTGTATTTAAATCTATGTATAACTTCTGGAAGTAGTCAACTCTTCTTTTAGGTTTTAATTGTATGATCAAAGAATGTACTTAAAAAAAATACTGAGGTTTAAAGTTTAATTTTTCCTAAGTTAACTGAGAAGGAAACATGATTTCTAATTTGCCTAATGGTAAACAAAGAAAATCTTATCCACCCCACTCTCTTGGGCTCAAATGTGTCTGAAAGAATTTCACTTAAGCTGTGAAACAAAACAAAAACAGCTATCTCATTGGGTTTACCAAATATCTGTTAGCAACTGGCTTAAAAGCTTCATTTGGAATTCTTCCTGACTTAGAATCAGCACTTAGATTATGAACCATTTTCTTATTCGACCTTTACATAGTGTTCTGTCATCTTCAATCTTACAATCCTGCTTTGCAATTTTTACTGTCTCCTAGATTCATTTGTCATCAAAACTGGACCTATGCTGCATTTCCTCCAGTGGCTCCCATATAAAACAGATGGAAAGTGAATAGAATATTGTCTTAAAGTATAGACATAATCAATCAGGTCTACTTCCTAATACCTGTATGTAGAAGAGTGGAGATAGAGGGCACTGTACTGTAAGCCCTTGATAAATGGCTATGATGTGGACTAATTGGGCTAGTACTGAGGCCAGCATACTTCATTTGAGGCTCTCAGTAGATTCATGCCAATGGAAGACCCTAAGAAGTCTCTCACAATCCTGAGATCACTCGTTGGGCTGCAGAACCCAGTCTAATCAGTTCTCTTTGTCTAAAATTTGGCTCTCGTTCTCCAGAGACCAGATCACTCCAGGGATAAGTGGGATGTTTAAAAGCCTCATTCTTGTTTCTTAAATGTCTTCGTGAGTTGAAGATCATTTAAAAATAAAAACAGACATTTGTTTCTCAACAGTCACAGTATAAAATAACATGCACAAGTCTCCCTGCGGTCATTTCCGAAACTTAAAAAGCTTTTCATGTCCCTTCTAAACAGAAAAGCATTTGGAAGATGAAGGAAAGCATTTAGCATTCCAAAATAGTGACCCTGAGTGTTGGCTCCCATGGAACATTATCAAATAACTTTGGTCCACAGGGACTGAAGAGTCAGAGTCTGTGAACATGGCACACGGTAAAAGACCCACTTTGCAGATGTGCATCAATTCTGGTTATCACTAGAGTGACAGAAAAATTAGGAAAGGCGAATTTATCTTTGGCATTTCCTGTACTGTGGTACAGTGAAAAAGAGCAAGGGCTTTGGAGTTAGATCTTGATTTTTACTCTAGTTCTATCTACCATTAATTAGCTGAAGGATTTTGGATAAGAATTTTAACCCCCTAAACTTCAGTTTCTTTAGCAGTAAACAGAAGGAATTATGATACTTATTTTACAATTTTTGTGATAAATTACTAGCACAGGAAAGGTGCACAATGGGTGGTCATTTCTTCCCCTTGCCCTCCCCCATCCTCCTCAGCTACTGAGATTGCCACTCGTAGCAGTTTCCTGGGCCTCACTTAACTGTATTTTAGGGTGAGATTCTCCATTAAAATTTACGTGCACTGTGATTTACGTCCTCAGATTCCTGTCTCTGCCAGATAGGCTGACCAAAATTCTCTACAGTTATAGCCTTACATATAATTCATGGATCATCGAAATGGGTGTCAATGGGTTAACCTCTTACTCCACCTGAGTAAGCATAACATTTTACCTAGAATCTTCAGAAAAAGTGTCTGAATTCAAAGAAATGCCCATAATGGAGGAACATTCAGGAAAAGTAGGGAGTTAGTTTAAGGATATGTACGTGTGTATGGGGTCATTTTTCAGTATTTACCCTTCAAGTGCCTGCCTTCTACTACCAAACACAGGGCTGACTGAGCCTTGGTGTTGATGCCCTGGTATCAATGATGACCTAATGGTAGATTGTTAAGACTAGTGAGCAAGTATTTGTGAAGCACATTCTGGAGGTCTCTCTGACTCTAGGCCTCTGCTTACCCTATACTCTTGAAACCAGAATACTTAGGTCTCACTCAGGAGTTCTGCCTTAACCACGGCCTAGGAACACTCTGGATTTCTAGCTAGATCAATAGAAGACACTCTACCTGAGAGGCTCTCAGGCTCTGCATTCCTCTGGTCCATCAGCTGACCCTGCTCTGGTTATATGCTGGCTTTCAGTGCTGGCCTTTTCCTTTGTTTTTCCATCACCAAACTCTGCCCCTCCGCTCACTTTCAATAACCAAGTCCCTGTTTTGTGGCTCCGTGATGAGCTCAGATCCTCCCTGCTTGATACTCCGCTTCCTCCAAGACTATCATCTCAATTCTCTTCCATCCAGTCCAGCCCTCCTTACTTCCCAATTTAGAGCCTAGGTTTCTATCCCTGAGTTCTATTCCCCCAATAAAGAACACCCTTGGTTTGAGGATATGTTGAATCACCAATGTCAGTGAAACTATGGGCTTGGCAGATATTAAAAAAAGATACCTTGCCCTAGCAGAAAAATGTACACTGAAGATTGAAAAGGTGGCATAGCTAATGGTAGAAAGTATTAGCATTAATACCAGACAGACCTGGGGTCTAATCGCTCCAGGGTCAGGTATCAGGCAATGGGAGACACCCCAACGGCCCAGAACCTGCCAAATGATTCAAACTATCCAGTCCTAAGCCTGTTCAGATGCTTACCTTGCCTCACCCATTCCCTCAGGCAACAACCACAGTAAAGTCTGGTGCTCATGCTTTCCCCTCATTCCTTCTGCCTCCTGACCTACCTTGATATTTCCCTATGTGGCCCCTTAAGATGTGGCATGCACTCTCCTCTTGGGAACTGTGACAAACTATCTTTCAAAGGCAGTTGTCACCTGAATATGAATAAAAACAGTCCTAGTTATATTTTTAAACAATCCAAAGCAAGAGAAATTTGTATTCAGAAGTCTCCAGGTTTTAGCTAGATCCTCTTAGACAGGTATCTCAACCATGTAGAGCCTTAGTTTCCTTGTGTATAAAGCTAAAATAACAGTTATCACCTCACAAATCTGTGGGGGAAGATTCATACACATGAAAGCATGAATCATTCATTGTTAATGCTTAACTAATACATCCTTGCATTTCTTTGCTTACCCAGTCATTGCTTTCCACCTGTAACCTATAAACACTATCCAATTTTCACTTTGTCCATGCTAGTTAATTCTGTAGTAACTCTGATGTCTTTCAAAATGTGTCTATTGCTGCTGAGCACTGTCATAAAATCTCACTCTCTTTTTCACTGCATGAGACCTCATTGGGTCCCCTCCCCTTGAGTCTTTTGCTTGATTTGCGCCACAGGCTGCTCCAAAGCCAGGCATTTCAGAAAGGCCAGACTCACTGATTCTACTGACATTTATCAACCTTATCAAGAAATTCTGTCTGCACAAGGGGAGTCAAAACCCTCTGCCAGGCAGCAAAAGAAATCACATTTTTGGCAGATAATTAGTAAAATAAACATCCGAAAGCTGCAGATAATTTGTATAGCACTACAGGCTTTGTGGATGTTTTACCGCCTACACTCTTCTAATTAGGGAATAGGGGCTGATAAATGCTAAAATAGAGATTTCCTGAAATCAGAGAGCCAATGCTCCCACCGAACCGAAATCACCAGAGGATCAATAGAAAAAAAAAAAAAAAGATAATCAGAAAAAAACTGTGTGTGGCAAAGAGCAGTGTCCAGTCTGAGACAGATGGTGAAAGAGACAGCTTCAAGAGAGACAGCCAGTTCTGCATTTGTACTTATATTCCTGAGGAATAAGGCTAAGGAGAAAATGGAGCACTTGTAAAAACTGTGCAAAAGGAGCTCATGCCAACCGCAGGGTGGGGCATGGGGGACAATAGCCTTGGATATTCGGGACCTGCTTGCAGATTCAGGCAGTCCTGCCCACAGAGAGGTTCCACTTTTTACAGACACAAATAATTCCACTGTTTTCTTGTCATGGTCATCTGAAATAATATTTTCAATGACTTTTATAAACTCGAAGAGCTATATAAAAGGGATTATTATCAATTACAGAATTGTATTCTGTCTCCTGCTTGAAGATATAAACATTGATATTTAAAAGCATAGGCTCTGGAGGCAGATTAAGTAGGTTCTAGTCCTGGCTTTGCTACTTGCTTTCTGTGTGGACTTGAACAAATGGCCTGATTTTCTGAATACTCAGTCTTCTCTTGCAAAATAAATAATAGCTCCCACCTCATTGGGTTATTGTAAGGATTAGAGGAGGTCTGCATATAAATATCTTACTTAGCACATGCTTGGTGTACAGTAAGTGTTCAATAAATATTACTAATTAGTATTTGCTTAGTCTCTTCATGTTACTGTTATAAGTAAAACTTCAGGGTTTTTGAAGAGGCAGAAAACTCTGCTGGCCAGACAAGGCTTTCTCTAAGTGTGGGTGGGTCTGTTAACTTTAATGGGAGGGTTGAGGCTGACTAGAAAATTCCCATGATGGTAATGAGTTCCTGCAGAAGTGTTACATGTTTAATGTCATTGTTCTAATATCACACCATACTTAATGCATTTATTTCAGATCTTGGGTCAGAGTTTACCGTTTACTCTTCTGTGGAGTTATCAGACCCTTGGACTGACCTAGAGATTTCTGGGGTGTTATATAAATTCCACATCTTGCCGTGGATAATTATTACCTAATTAACAACTTAGTGAATGATTTTTTTTTTGAATTAGTATAGAATTTCTTCACACAAATTCACTTAAGCCATTTGATGGCAAGCTTGAAGACTGAATGCCTTCTGACATTTTTATGCCTTGTAAAAACAATCCCCATGTTGTACATGTCTTACGTGAGGTTTGTTACCAGTAAGCCACAACTCTTAGTCACCACTCAACTCAATATAAATATAAGACATTCCTTTGTACTAAGTTTCATACATATATATCTCTAAGCTGTGCAAATATTAAGAAAAATCATGTGAAATTCTCTCTTACTTTAAAAGAGTCCTATAGCATTTCATAGTCCTGAAACTTAGATTTTTAATTTCTCCAATAATTAGAAAAAAACAGTCCTAAAAATTGCTTATTACTTTCTTTTTTTTAAGTTCTGCTCTTCTCTTGACCTATCAGGTCCCTAAAAATCGACAGAAGTATACAACTTTAATATAGTCAAAGAAGACGTCAAAATTGTTAGACTTTGTTTACCTTGCTTTGGTTCATCAATTCGAACAGACACTACAGCCAAAAAATCAAGAGAAGCCTGAGATTTAAAAGACAGCAATTTCAGAATTAGGAAAGGTCATCAAGAGCAAAGGTGAGTCATTAGAGACCAAGGCTAAGATCATCCATACTCTTGTATTCCCAATTACTATCTACCTGTATACAAATGTGAAAGCTGGACAGTGAAGAAAGATGATAAAAAACTGATTTATTTGAAATACATCAGAGGACAGCTTTACGGATACCTTGAAACACCAGAAAGACAAACAGGTGGGTCCTAGAGCAAACTAAGCCTGTAACGTTGCTGGAAGCAAAAATGACAAAACTACAGCTGTCCTACTTTAGGCACATCATGAGAAGGCAGGATTCTTTGGAAAAGACAGTGATGCTGGGAAAGATACACTGCAGCAGGGAAAGAGGAAGAGCGAATATGATAGGTTGATTCCACAAAAGAAGCCATAGGCATGAGTACACAGTTGCTGAGCAAGACATTTGAGGACAGGAAGTTGTGGACATCACTCATTTTCATTTGCCAGGAGTCAGAGTTGACTCAGTGGAATGTGCCAACAAAAAAAAAATCAACAATTTCGCAATTTATGCAGTGTCCACTCTGCATATTTTCTGCTGATGAAAAACACACCTGATGGTAATCTGTTTGGGACAGCAACCTCAGTGGCACAGCTAAAGTGCTTCCTGCCCCCAACCAGATGCAATCCGCTATTTATCCCCAGGATTTGGGGAGCAGAGCTAAACCAGGGGGTCAGGCTCCAGTGCTACATGGCCGTTTGTGTAAGAAAGCCAGGCATCATGAAATAAAAAGATGGGCAGAGGACCAGACCAGCCAGGCAACTGGTTTTATCTGTAATGAAGGCTCTGTGTTCAGCGGCCAAGTCAAAGCAAATGAGATACGTACATTAACAAACTCTGAACACTAAAAAGCTATATATTATAAGGGACTATGAATGTTGATTTAACTGCTGATATTCTCATTTCATTGAAAACTGGTAGACAAGAGAATTTGCAATATTATTTAAAAGTTGTGTCTAGATGCTCTCAGAATGGAGTAATTTGCTATAGTTCTCTGAATATTTTTGATAATTTGAAAATATTTTAAATCTCTCATTTGAAAAATATCACATCTATAGAAAAGTCAAAAAATACAATGAATACCCATTTACTCTTTCCGAAGAATTATGCAGTTACTAACATTTTACCACATTCATGCTGTCTTATTTTTAAGTTATTTGAAACTAGCTGATATCATGATATCTCACTTCTAAATATTTTAGCTTATATCTCCTAATGAATATGGACATTTTTCTAGATAAATACTATCATCTCACCTAGGGGAGATTAACATTTACTCTATATTATCTAATATGCTGTTGACATTTACATTTTCATAATCATCTCCAAGGTATGTTTTAAAGCAGTTTTTTCTTTAAATACAGGATGCAATTAAGTTATCCCACTGTACTTGGTTGTTATATTTTTTAAGTCTCTTTTAACTTATAAAATTCCCATCTATTCCTGCTTTTTTTTTTTTTTGATGACAATGACTTTTTTGAAGAGTCTAGGTGCTATCTTATAGAGTGTCCCACACTCTATTTGAGTGATTTCTCATAATTACACTACTTTTAAACATTTTTTTAGCAAAAATACTGCATATGATTTACTGGTTCACATGAGGGGCACAGAATGTCAGGTTGCCTCTCCACCTGCAACTGTGATCACTTTAAGATTGGATTTTGCTGAGCTATCTTAGGTAATACTCTAGGAAACACTAACGCTAACACTTCTGTCTATTTCTGTGAGCACACTGCCCTTCCACAGCTCTTCCACTGAGAAACATCCAGCTGACAACACTGGGGACCAAATGAAGCCATCAAGGAATGACCAGTAAGGGTGATGCTGAAGAAACTTCCCTTTGGAGACACCAGTTTGTATAATGAAAGATTGAGGCAGTCCCTCCAGGAGAAAGCCTGATTGGCATCCTACTGAGATTGGCATGTGTTAATATTTCCCAAATACTAGATTCTTCCTGCAATGGTGGCAGGCCATGTACTGGCTGGTTTCTAGTTCTGGGCATGACTAGGTGGGCAGTGACATATCCACTATGGCATTGCTACCACTTGTTTTTGTTCTTTAAAGCATTTATGTCAGTCAACAATTAAAGCAATCATGTTACCAAATGGCATAGATGAAAACTATAGAAAAAGGCTGAAGCTGACATGCTATGGGCCACCTAGGCAAACATATAACCCATTTACTGCCAGTGACTCAAATATATCATTCCAAATTCTTAGCTGGGAGTTCCAGAAGCTTGACATTTTATGGGTCCCAAAGCTCAGCCTGCATGAAACTTTGCTGGAACACTCTTTTCTCTGGAGACAGTTCTGATAAAGTTACTCAGGAGAGCAGGTCTGGAAAGTTTTTCTCACGATGCACAATACATCAAAATGGAAACCAAGAGCAAAGGCTCAACTGGTTTACTTGCCTCTTTCTGGCAAAAGGTGTACAAGAACAGAACATTTCACTTTACTGGAGGGAATTTATTCAAATAGACTGCACGAAGTTTGAGCTTCGAGTCACGTGAATATATACAACAGAAGATGGAGTTTCACCCTTCTTAGTTCTACTCAACAAATGGTGAACCAGCACAGATGTCTGTGTTCTTCCAACACAGCATTCCCAGCCAGTGCTTCCTAAAGATCTTAATTGTGAGTAGGATGGATCCAATGGAAAAGTCAAGTGAGAAAAATCTGTGGTAGCAACTTCAGCAAATATAATAGTAATATTTGCACTTTGTAGCTGTATTTGTTTCCTATTGCTGCTGTAATAACCATTACACACTTAGTTGCTTAACACAAGATAGATTTATTCTTTTATAGGTCTGGAGGTGAGAATTCCAAAATCAGTTTTGTTGAGCTATAGCAAAGGTGTAGGCAGGGCTGGCTCCTCCTGGAGTCTCTGATGGGAGAATCCATTTCCTTGCTTTGTTCAGTCTCTAGTGTCCACTTGTATTCGTTAGCTTGTAGCTGCTTCCTCCTCTTCAAAGCACATCATTACATGTCTGTCCTCTTCTTTACATAATCTTCCCCTCTTCTGTGGTCAAATATTCCTGTACCTTCCTCTTGTAAAGACACTTGTGAGTATATTTAGAACCCACCCAGATAATCCAAAATAATCTTCCCATCTTGATATCCTTAATTATATCTATAAAATCCCCTTCACCATATGAGGTAATAGGCTCTGGGGATTAGGACGTGCACATCTTGGGTGCCTACCCTAGTACCCTACTAATATATGTACCTTTCACAAGTATGTGTCCCTGGGTAACTCTATAGTAGCTGACTTTGTTACCAACTTCATTTTCAAGTGAAGAAGTAGGAACTCAGAGAAGTTAAGTGACTTACGTTCAGGAAATTAATGGAACGTAGATTCTAACCTAAGGACCTGGCCTCTTCATTCACTGCTGTTTCCTACTAATAGCAAAAAAGCATAAAAATATCATGAGAGATAAGGATTTCCAATAGGTTGGCATGTTGATCTAGGTCCAGTCTAGGAAGAGAATCCATACCTTAAATGGAGAGAATTTAACAGAAAGAATTGTTAACCAGATACAGGCAATCTTTGCTTTGCCTGGTAGTATAGGACTGTAAAAATAATTGTGCAAGCTGCAATACACAAAACAATATTAATAATCAATGAGAAAAATTATGATTGTTCTGAACCTTGGAAATTTTTTGTTGAAAAATTTGAAAATCTCTGTCATCTATGAATGTATAAGAAAATGAAAGTCATAGTAAATCATTTACTGAGAACACTATAAAGTATTAGAAACATTAAGATTTAAAGTGTTTTATATCTTTATAAAAAAACTTCTCAAGAAGAATTCGAACAAAGATTTTTTTTTTCTTGTCTTACAATTTACCATACTGAGCAATCACCTTTTATATGCCTTGGCAAATTGTCATACTTATCTCTAAGTTTAATCAGCTTTCAACATTTTATCTTTTATGCTTTCAATGTTATGAAACACCTCCTAGAATTTCTTTAGAATTTGCCAGTGTCCCTTCTTTTGGGACATCCTCATCCTCATTCTCATCCTCAAACCATTTTCTTCATTTATGTTGATAAGTTTGTCCTAACTTCCTCTAAATATCTTAAGTCTCTCAAGACATAACAATATCAGTTTTGGCTATTTCTTCTCTAACTCCATTTATGTTCAGTTTGCTAAAATGCCTTGGTTGGACTTGATCCTGACGTTAATACTGGCGTCATTTCCCTGGGTCTTCAAGCTTTTACTCAACTGTAATAACCATTTCTTCACAATCTTTCTCTTTTACATCAAGAATATTATATACTTCAAAATGACATCTTTCAAAGTATTAAAGTTCTTTAGCTTACTTATTCCATACAGTGACCTTGTGAGATGTGTAAACAGGACTATTATTAGCCCCATCTACAGATGAGTCTCTGAGACTGTAAGTAAATTGAAACCAGGATTTCTTACTCCTTAGTCTCTTTCCCCTTCTCTCATGAGTCACTCTCCAAACTTAATCCAGATCATTCCCTCTGAAAATACCATGGATAAGCCTAGAAGGAGTTAATTTCTCCAAGCCAGTCTCTCTTTGTTCTCGTTTTTCTCCAGGCAGTTTATCTAGATAAGGTCTTCTGTGCCAGAGATCCTCTGTAAAGTCTCAAGAGTCTGTTGTAAATCTGGCCAGCTTATTTACATAGGTAACAGACTTTAAAAGATTGCTAGGGCTTGTTCCCGGTTCTATTGTTTTGTAAAAATATACATGCTGAATAGAGTCCTTTATTTTGATCTTCCTGAAAGGAAGAACTCTATACTGTAATATTTTTACTTATGCTGGATTTTTTCCCTGTATATCCATATATCTTGAATTACTGATACTTGGTACATTAACTATGAATCATCTACATGTCTAGAACCCTATTAATTTTCTATAGAATTAAATTAGCCTAGCTTAAATGAACTATTATCAGTTGAAAGGATTTTTTTTTTCAAAGGGGGCATATTCTATTAAACAAATGTCCACACCCCAAGCAGAAACTACTCATGGGATCTTTAGTCATAGCAAGATGCTTTATAACCATTGGTCTAACATGATTTTGAGTATAGATGAAAGAGTTTGGAGTTTTAAAGTCAAAGTGATAGATAGCCCTCTTTTCTAAACTTCAGAGTGTCCCAAAAGCACTTGTTCACATTCTAAACAAGAAGAGAAGACGGTCATGACAATTTCAGGAAGAAGGAAGAAAAAGTAGTGAAATTATCTCTCTGTCCCCACAGGCAAAGAAAGCCACAAGGCTAACTTTTCCCAACAATTTAAAACACACAGCTTGAAAATTTGGGGAGAAACTGCCAGGGCATCTGTGGCTGAGTCAGACAGAAGCCAGGTACTGGCTACTTGTTTTTCATGCTGTTATCCCTGTGCTTCTAAATGACACAGAATCAGTCCTTTCCACAAACTCCTCATGATTCTACAACGTCACACTTGGGAGCCTGTGTTAATAGGCACTGATTCTGCCACATTTAATTCCTTTGGATGCTGGAAAAGCTTTGCAGTCTGTCTGACACGTCTCCCTCACTCTGTGCATGTTGTATGAATTCCGTATGTGCTTCGCATTTACCACAGGTCTAGGGTCATTTTTGTCAATTTAGATGCCCTTGCAAGGAGAATAATTGTAGAGCAGACTTTGTTCTCAAATTGCCAGATCAGGCTTTTGCTGACAGACTTGAAGAGAAAGAACATACACCTTCTGGACATTTGAATCCTGAATAGATGCAGTTGGTGCACGTTTTATTACATCAAGTGCAAAGAACAGGGAATAAAACAGTCCTCTTAGTGGGGCTTTAAGGAAGAGATTTCTCATATCTGCTGACAGGCAGTGGTAATTCAGAGAGAGGGCATAATGATGGCATCTCAATTTCCTGCTTCTCCTCCTAAAATGATGAACATCGAACATTCTGAAAGCATTTTATATTTGCTATGTGCCTTCCTGTTTTTTTCCACTAAAGGCTGGACACGGCTACATATTATTCCCCTCACGGTCACTCTCTTAACAGTAAAAAAGTTTGATTTTTACAACAGACAAGGATCTGAAGCAATTTGATCTGGTTCTGCACCTAAATAACCTCTTGGATAGAAGTGGCCAGAGTAAAACCTATCTCTTTGCTTCCTAATCAAGAGTCTTCTGAACATACTTTCTTTAGGAAAACTTTTCTCTACCCTGATAACTTTTTTTTCTTCTTAACTACATATATGAATTCACTAATTTTTCTATCTATTCAGGGCTACATCCTTTCTTGGGGTCCCACTGGGCAAAAATTATACTTAAAACTTCTTTGCATGATCCTAGCATAGTCCTGAGCATGAAGCAAATGCCCAAGAAGCTCTTGTTGACAAGTGATAAGATTGCTGGCTTCTTGAAATGCCCATAATTTTCTCTCAATCTCCTTCACTAAGTGCCCATATTCTATTTTTATAGTTACTTCATATATTTTTATATTTCCTTAGCATATGTGCTCCACTAAAAATTTTTTGAAATTTTGTACATTTATTGCTTAGAGTTTTTTATGTTCTTAATCTACCTGCTGCTATCCTCCAGGATAATACATAAGTTCCATGAAGAAAAAAAAAAGCTCTTAAAAGAAAAACACCAAAAAACACCAATGCCTATTATATAGTAGTAATTCAAAAATTCTTTTGAACGAATGATTGGATGATTTCTAAGTCATCTCCAAGTATAACCTCTTGACCTGTAAGAGATGGGACAGACTACCCACTGATATATATCCCTGCCACGCCCCCGCCTCCCAACCCCCCCCCCACCACCAATCTGGTGGCCTTCTATGGGTTACACAGCTAGAGAAAGAGTGTTCAGGTTCTCAGAGCTCTCTCTCCTTGGATAATCCAGTTATGTCTATTGAAACACAAGAAACACACATACATACACATGAAGAATATTTACATTGCTAGGGACAAAACCTAGAGTTTATTCTGAGGACTAAAATTTACGCAATCTATAATGTTCTCTATGAATTGCTAAACCACTTAATGTAACTGGTATGCAGTACTGGCATAAAAAAAAATGCATAGATATGTGAAAATTCATAAACAGAAACCTCATTTAAAATGGAATTGGCAGGCTAGAAGAGAGAACTCTCATATACATGTCACTCAATGCATATTACTGACCCCAGCAAGAAGAGCTAACCCTTGAATTTCAGACAGGAAGAGGTATTACATTATTACCTCAGCAGGAGGAAGAAAAGATTTCTCCCGGCCCAGTAACAGCTCGGCCAATGGGAGACTGCCACAATGCAGTCAATGAGAAATCACTATATTTCAAACTTTCAGTTTCTTCCAATGTATTCGTCCTTTACAACAGCTCCTCCCAAGTCCATAAAATAACGTTCCTCTTTCTTGTTTCTCTGGACTTGCATGTGGTTTGCCATTAGATCTCATGTCCCAAACAATTCTGTTGCTCCCAAATAAGCCCATTTTGCTGAAGAAATGCCTGGCTATTTGTTTAAGGTCAACATATCTATTTTATAGTTTTTTTAAAAAATAAATATTTCATTATAATCTGACAATTATGTTGTTTTCATGAGTACTCCCTTCAAAATGAGTAGAATCTAAGGAGCCAGATAGTACCCCAAATTTCTGTATGACATTTGTCAACTGTTTCAAATGAAGGACAATTTTCAAGTTATTTCCCCCCCACCCTTTGTTTTCTGTTTGGAATTTTATTTTGAAGTGGTTATTTGGGGGGTGGGGTAGGGAAAAAAGACCCTACTGAAATTGAATTTAAAAGAAAATTGGGCTATTTTCTCTGGCAACATTTCATTTGGGTAAGGTCAGTGAATAGCACCTGCTTTTCTTAAGAATTTGCATAAACAGTACAGTTATGGATTTATTCCATACCTAATGTCAACACATTGTCTCAAAAAAAATGCCCATAGGGAGGGCCCCTAATCATTTGTCATCTGGAGCTTGTCTGCTCTTCTGGCTACTCTGGAAAGCCATCTGGCTACTTAATAAAACCAGTATATTTCTTGGGTCTGTTCAGTGATGCCTACATGCAATTTAGCTTTTTCATAGACTTGCCTAATAGCTGCCCTGACATGCATATTGTGTGCTCCACAGAAAATGTCCCTCTCTTATTTTTTACTTTCTTTGTTTTAAGTCTTAGAAAGTGTATACAAAGGCCTTTGTGTGTGTGAATATAGACATATCAAATACATAGTAATTAACAGTGGATGGAAGGTATACTATGGTTACTGGTCATTTTCGAGTCTGTTGAAAGCAGAGTCTGTACTTTGTGTTCCTCTGTTCTTAATATGAACAATATTTGGGGTGGAGTGTAGGTTGGCTATGGAGCGAGTAACTGGTTCCAAGGACACTACACAAAGCCTGATTGAATGGGCCTCTTAGAGAGCCTCCTGGCCAAACTGCAACCTGTCTTCAAGGCCTAGCTTGACTCCCATATGTGTTCAATGACATTTATTAAATATTTATTGGTCATCTACCATGACTGGACAGTAGGCTAAACATTGGGGAAAAAGTGAAAAATAAGACAGAAAATCTCTGGTCCTCAGAGAACTTACATTTTGGTGGGAAATGTGAAACAGACAAAACAATGAAATAACTAATAAATGAAAAAGACAAGTATAGCTGGCACTATTGGTGCTCCCTTTTCCTCCCTTATCTCCCAATTCCCCTTGGCATTCACTTTTACACACAGAGAGCTGTTCCCTGCAAATACCTGTGACTCTGCCTAAGGGCTTTATGGTCAAGAGACCATACTCAGCCCATGCACAGAGCAAACTGGAAGGGCCAGAATGTTAGAATTCCTTAATCAATGCCAGATTGGAATCAATTTATAAATTCTACAGCTTCCTAGCCATTCTGGTGGGATAACTCTGAGGTATGCTTTACATCAATGTAAAATTAAATGTGGAAGTTTTTACAATGGGCAAGAGACAACGGGGTTTCATTTCAAGGGAATACAAGGTGTGGTCTGGAAATGCTTGGGGCATTCATTGTCTATTCTATACAAATGTGCAATTTTGAATGTCTTTGACTAGATATTCTACCAGTCTGCAGAGACAGAAGTTAACTTATAGATGGTGAAACAAATGTTTCCTGCTCATGACAAAGTCAACAGATTTTGTCCAACAGAAGATAAGCCAAATTTTATTTGATCTTGTTGTAACATCTTACTTGTTCCCTTGTAGTCGATAAGTTAAACAAAATGTTTGATATGTGTTCATTTTATATTTGCATGAGAGGCATAATTTTGCCTTTTGAAAAATTTTCTTCAATACTCCCATCCAGAGCTCCCCAGTGCTGAGCTCCCACCAGCTTCCTTCCTTTTCCTTCCTCACTTTCTCATTCTTTAATCCACTTTTCTGAAAAATTTATTACCTTAGGGTCTACTTCAAAAGGAAATGAATCCAAGACAAGTTAAATCTTATTTCCTGAATTCCTGAAGTAACAGACCCATCACTTCCCTGGTCTTTTATCTTATAAAGTACAACATTCTGTGAACTATTTGGGGGAAAAAAGTGAAAGAATATGCTGGTTGCTCCAGAGGCTGAGGTAAAGATACAGAAAATGGGAAAGTAAAGAGCTGCGAGAGGTCAAAACAAGAAAGACTTCATGATGCAACCCCTACTTTGTGACTCCTGAAATCTGTGAAGTCATTAAAATTAAGAAATGCTTATGTGAGTCAAATCTGACTTTGAAGTAGTAGAGCTTTATGTCTGGTGATGGTACAGGGCACAACCAAAACTAGAGGAATGCAGAGACAGAGAGAGGAATAGGAAATAATCTTCATTTGGAGCCTCAAGACAAATGCAGGGAAAAAAAATTTTAAGAACAGGAACAAAACTATGACCTTCGAATTGGCTTACGTGCATTAAATTTTTCTTCCTTAATAGACTTTAAGATGTTAGAACAGGGCTATTTTATAACTTATTCTATCCTTTCAGAGGCTACACAAATGGGTGGCCCCATAGTCCTTGGTGAATTACACTGTATAACTGGAAATCAAGAGTCAGTGGTTTTAGTAAACCAGATTAATACAGAGAAACTAACAGAAAACTATCATTAATTTAATATAGAGTCTATAATCTAATGACAGATAACAATTTGACAAAGTATAACCTGAGATAAAGGTAGAAGAGAAAAATGGACTGGTTTTACCTTGCAACTAGGTTAGCTTTAAAAGATTCGTGGAGAGGTTCCAAAAACTACAGGATTTTCTAAAAACTCTGACAGCATTCCACAGATGGAGATAAATGGGGAGGCTAGCAGGCAGAAGCATGATAACTGCATAGCAAAACCAAACCACCTAAAAGATGTTTGTCCTATGATTTGTTAAGGCGGGGAGCATTACTAATCCAGTTTATTTAAAAAAATTAACCAATTATAAGTGAAATAGAAACAGGGCAAGATTATGATTTACCACATTAGAATTGCAATTACATCTGTCATAAACCTGTTTTACTTATTATGGCCCTGCTGGTGACGTTGATAATCCATTAGCAAGTTGGAATTTCTCCCAAGATTGAACATTTTGGGGCCCAGACTCTTTCTGTTTTGAAATACAAGGCTTTCCAGAGAGCAGCAAAACCACTGAAGGATCTTGTTTTTAACAATATTCTCAGTAGGGTGAAACATGCTTCATCAATAGAGGAACATTTTGGCTTAAACCCCTATTTATTCCTTCTGTGGATTTTAGATTTAAATGTCTACTGTTATCATTTGTGGAAAATTAAGCTGGACTTGAGAGCTAAAGTACTGTCCCACAGATTAATGGATAAGTAATATAGAGAAGAAAGAGCTGAATTCTCTTTTTCAGTTGAATTGTACTTTACTATGGATCTATGTTGAGGAATCTCAAGAAACTGGAGAAAATATCTCGGCAATATTGTATTCCACAACTCATAACATGATAGTTCTGGTTTCAAGAGAGCTTCCTTTCTCTGGTGGATCTTATCTCAACATTAAGTGAATGATTGGAATAAACAAACAGGTGATATATTTCACTAATATGGGCCAATCAAAAACTATGAGACTTGAAGAAATATACACAGCTTAAAGCACCATCTCCTAGCCCAGAGCCTAGCACAAAGTAATGATCAGTTAGTTAGTCTTTGTTGAATGACTGATAAGCCTTGCTCAGTTACCTATGGACGATGAGCATTCTGTCCTGGCATAAAGTCACTACAATGCAGTCTCTGGACTAACATAGAAAACGATTGGAAAACAGACTGCTTCTAAGCCTAATAAAGAACTGTGGTTCTAAGCAGGGGAAAGAACACTCTATCTCACACCAGGCCCTCTTACACTCTGGTCTTCTTTAGGTCCTTTGGATAGCTATGCTCTTCTTACCTTTGGATTTCTGTATATGCTATTCCTGCCGCCTTGAATTATATGCTCCTTTCATTTCAAGATTCAGTGTGAGTGTCATTTAATAAAGAACACTTCCCTGGATTTCTTCACTAAAACAAATCCCCCCCCCCATACACTCTCATAGCATTATATACCACTCCTCTGTAGCACTCATCGCACTTGTGATCTTGATATTTGGGCTATTTATTTGATATATGTATTTTTCCTCTAGTAGCTCCATATAAGGCTGGAATCGTATCTGCTTTATCTTAACGTTAGGTGCTAGGGATACGTAGGTGCTATCCCTAGCACCTAGCATGATGACAGCACTTAGAAGATATTCAAACTACTTGTTGAATAAATGGCTTAATCAGGCTCCCCATAAACTTATCCACACTGATGTTGCCTTGCGGGCCTTGAGAATCTCCCCAGATTTTTGTCTTCCAACCTTTACCTCTCTTCTTTGTAATTGTTCACTTCTGTGAACCCTCCACTTGGGGTTTCTTCAAAGCTTTTTGCCCAAATGTTCTTGGCTTCTTGACTTCCTTTTCTTGTTTGCTCAAGAAAATGGTGTTTGGCCAGGTCAAATATCAGACTTTGAATTTAATGCCCCTAATTCCCCTATAATTCAGAGCCCTGACAATGTCAATCATTTCTGTCCCTTCAGTCTTAGAGTCCCTAGGAAAAAGGCAGAGAGTGAATCATCTTTGTAATGATTCCTGTAAACCAAAGAAAGAACAATACTGACCACAGAAGCTGCTCACAGACAGAAATGGAAGAATTTAAAACTAGCTTCCTTGGGAAAGGAATTTTTCTCATACCATCATTGGGATCTCAGACCACAGGGCTGGGTAGTAAGAAAGTGTCACATATATCTAATGACTTAAAAATTAAAATTGTGCCATGTGCAACAAGTAAGAAACCAAAAGGATAGATCCATCTAGTTCCACTGACGTGTGCACAGAAGCAGAGGCCCCGAGACTTGCTGATCAGAGCCCGGGCCCTATGAGAGAAAGCAGGGGCACGGTCTAATCTGTAGGCACATCCTCCCTTTGCAACTTGCCCTAAATTCTACATTTGAACAATCTACATTTCTACATTTCAGCAAAAGGAAAGCAGATCTACCAGGACTTTGCTGCTGTGAGAGCACGTCTGGCCTCCCAAAATTGCTGTGAACAGCCATAGATCCTTATGAAAAACTGACATTGACGCTTCAGTATCCAATCCCTCTGCCCTCTGATATTAGACATCTAGAATGGAATTTCTAATGCTTCTTTCTCTTTTGCCTGACAATGTGGCAGGGTTAGGTTCTTGTGCAATAGAGCAGTGAGTGGGGGGAGGAGGAGGATCATGACTGCCGCATTTGTGCAAAAGGCCATTCTTCACCTAGCAGTACAGTGCTAGAGCTGAATTATGTAAACATGACTTTGAGAAAGCATGAAAGGTGGGAAACCCACATTCTAACTGATTAATAACCCTCTTTTCACAAATGGCAGAATAGTATCAGTATTTAGCTGGCTGTAGGAATAATTTTTCTCCTCTTTCAATATCCTAGAACTCGTATTTAACAAGGTATGATAAAATGTCTAATCTAATCACTTTTTATTAAGTTATTTATTCAATTTTTAATAAATAATAAGTTACATGGCTCTATAGAGGGGAATGTCTCTATTCTTTCTCTGCCCCAATCTGCCCAGTTGTCATTCCTTCCCATCATTTGTCTGACCGCTTTCTGAAGACATCACTTAGATAATTCCTCTCTATTTCCCATAAACAAAAAGAGCTTTAATAGAGTCGAGTAAAACATTTAGGGACACAGTACATTCTGTGTGGCATAATATATATTGCACTACAAAGTAATGGCTGATCCTTCCACTGCTCAGTTCTCCTCCTTGAGCAGTGTGGAGCATTTGGGAGCACCATACCAAGGTCTAGTTCCTCCTCAATCATTTGTTTGATGATTTTAATCTCAAGATCTTTGGGAAATGATGGTAGATGGATAAACCCCATCCTTATTGATTAGCAATTATTGATCTGCCTGAATAAAAATAATAATAAAAATCATTTGTGGTTGCACAATGATGATTTTTCTAAATCTATTGTTCTCTTCATATATATCAATTGTGATTCTTCTATAAAGTAGAGCTCCCCTTTATCAAATGGAACTATTTGGTAAACTCAAAATACAAATTCCCCTGGAAAGACAGGATGTTTAATTTTCTCCTTTTAAATTACCAGTTGTCAAAGTTGATTTGATTCAACAGACTCCTCAAATGGTGACCAATGTATATTTTTCTTTCTTTTTGACCATTTTTGTTGACATGGATTTTTGTAGGTTTAATATCAGTTACAAACAGTGTTCTTTCTGATGCTCAAATTGTCATATTTTTGGCCAGTTGGATCCTCAACAAACTGGATTCCATACTATTTGTTAGGATTTCATTAATCTGTAAAAGCTTTTTGGTTCATCATCTTGTGCTCTCCTTGCTCTAAACCAGAAATCAGATATTTCTTAAAGAATCTTGGCACCCTTTATGGGGCAATGATATCAAAAACCAAACTCTGGGCATAAGGGTTGTGGATATTGCTGAGATGACCTTCTTTCTAGGCAATTTCAGTGCTAGATAATAAATAACATGTTTTTAAACTACTAGTTCACATTGACATTTCAAATTTATTTTTAATATATTGTTTTCATTTAATTTTGATTTGATAACTGATATTTTCTTTCCCACTAAAATTTTTTAATTCTAATGCCATTAACATAAGTTATTTGCTTTATAGAAAGGAATATAAAGAAAATTATTTCAAAATAGCAATATCAGTATTACTAAAATAAAATTCCTAAATGTTGTTTCAAATGTATTTGTATTATTTGTATATGAAATATATCCCACTAAAAATATGCCCTCTAACCCATTTTATTTATAGATACTCATTTTTATTAAGTATTTGTACTCCCAAAGAAAAAAGGATTTACTGCAGAGTTGTGTTCTAAAATATTTTTTGTAATTATAAGCAAATATATACATATATATGTTCTGATCATCACACTTTATTGCATTAAGCACAAAACTATTCTGTTACTTGCATTTTTAACATACTATGTCATTGAGATCTCTCCATCTTAGTACATAGCGATCTAATGGGTCTCAATCTTTTTTTTTTAATTGTTGCATGTTACTATAGTCATAGTAATAAGCATGCTACTTTATTCAACCAAATATCCCACTGCTGTTATTTGGGTTTTTAACAGCAAACTTTTGCTATTGCAAACAATGTCACAATGAATAATGTTCTCAATATATCATTTTGCACTTGTACAGGGGTATCTGTAGGCAAGGTTCTTAGCAGTGACTTTTCTGAAGCCAAGAGTAAAAGTGTATGTAATTTTGATAAATCTCACCAACTCTCACCTTCGAGGTTGTTTAGGTTATTTCAATTTTGCACTTGCGCATTCAATGCATTAGAGTGCCTATTTCCCAATAGTCTCACAGACAAAACATGCTGTTTTAGAGATATTTTCTCCTAAATTTCTAAGTGTAAAATGCTATCATTATTAACTTGCATTTCTTTTATTATGAATGAGTGAGCATTTTTTTATTTGTTTAAGGCCACTCTCATATCTTTTTTGTCAGTGTGACCATTTATTTTTATTATCAATGGAATTTTTCACCTTCATTTCTAGATATTCTTTGTGTAACTGGAGAGATTAACCTTTCATCTGTGATATGAATTGTAAATACTCTTCCGAGAGTATTTTTTATTTTGTCCCACAAAAGATGATATAAATAAGTTTAGACACCTATGAGAGGACTGAAAGGTTGTCTAAGAGAGGCTGGCAAAATAGGAAAGGAAGGTTAAGGTACTAGTCAAAACAGCTCAAATTCTTTATTCTACTGTCACTCAATTCTATAAATTCTTCTCTTTAGTTATTAAAAAATCTTCCCTCCCCTCTGACTTACTCCTTATCTTTATTTCCTCTTCATTCTCCATGCAGATCTTAACATGGCATTGCCTTTCTGAAGATACTTTCATGGCTTCCCTCTGCCTACAGAATAAGACTAAATTTTTCAACTAATATTTAAATAACAATAAGCTTACATTCATTGAGAAGTTATTTTGTGCCAATTGCTGTTCTAATGTATTATCATGAATCATCCCATTTAGTTCTCACAATAACCCAATGGTGTAGGTATTATTATTATTCTCATTTTACTTATAAACTGAAGAACTTGCCCTTAGTGATGAAGAATAAAAATATAAGTTGATTGCAGAGTTATTCTTCCTTCCTGATGGCCCCTTGCAAACTTTTCTGGCTTCATCTACCATCCTCTTTGTCTCATCCAAAGCTCCATGTCCATGGCACTATTTTCTGAATTTATTACATTTTTTCATGCCTCTATACCTTTGCACATGCAGATTCCTCTGCTTTTCCTCTCTGAATCTCCTGCTTCCCAAAAAAGTCTTACTCATCCCTTTATTTGAGAAGCATTCCATGATTGTTTCATCATCCCTACCTAGAGTCGATTGACTTCCAAAGAGTTTTTCAACATGTCCCTCTCATTCACCTCCATGTAATATTCCCACCATTATATGTTTCTACTATGGCACTCAGCAAAGGACCTTTCAACAATTTTGTATGTATGCATGTTTTCACATAAACCCTAAGCTCTTTGAGAGTGAGAACTATGTCCCAATAAATCTGTTCAATGCATGTTCTCTGGATGATTAAATGAATAATAAGTGCTGACCATCCTCTCACAACACTAGATATGTGTTTGATTCTCTCCTCTCAATTTTCAATGCTGTAAATAAAAATTTTAATACCATTTGGAAAATTCTAATATTCCCTAAAATTCCCAGTCCTATCTAAATCCCCATATTTTATTTTTCCACAACACTGACTGTACCTTTAAGAAAATGGTATATATTTTTTTACTTCATTCCAAGTCAAGTAAACGTAGTCTAATGACCTCTTGAGTTTACCATTTACGAAAATATGGTGCTAATCCACTGGTAAAAGTAAAAGAAAATGCCAAACTACTCAATCCTGGTGGCAATTTCCTCTCACAACAAAGTGATTTCTAAATATCACTATTTACTTTTGCAGAAATACCATTGGACATATTGTTCTATCCCTTACCATTCCAAATAAATCAACCGATTCTTTAACTTTTCTTCTTTCTAATCATTCCTTCAGCCTGCCATCATCAGAAACAAAACTTTTTTTTCATCAAAATAAAAGAAAAAAGGCTTTTAACTTGTCTGCACAATTTCCCAATGAAGTCAGCATGGATGGCATGCATCATTCTTGTCATTTTAGGAGTGGGCAGACACAGCACAGAGACTAAGCAGCTTTGCCCAAGGCCATAGGACAAGTTGGTACGAGAGCTAAAATCAGATGGAAGGAGCCCTGGCCCTTAGTCCTGGATTCAAACACAAGTTCCTATTAACATAAGAATCCATAGTTTCATACTCCAAGGAAGATAAGAGGGTGAAAAAACAATGTAGCTGTTAAAGAAAGGGTCTCTTCCCTTACTGCCAAACCCAGAACAATTAAAAAAGTTCTGAATCAAATTACAACTAAAAGTGATGCATGTGCTTTTCCTCTTTGTTTTTATTTTTCCAAATGGTGAAAGTGACCACCTTTGAAGTCACCACAGAATTGACACCTCATGGTTTGGTCCTTCAAAAGCTTGTCCCTAAACATGTTTTGCCCTTGGAAACGTTTGAATTCGGAGATTTTAAAGGGGAAATTGTTGGATTCCATGCTTTCACCCTCCACAAGAAAAGTTATCCTTAGCCACTCCTTAAGCCAGAGTTCCACCTAGCAGCTGTTGGCACCTTCTTTCTCAGATAAGAAAGAGGTGCAAGCGGCAACTCTCTGTAGTTGCTCTGGGAACAGGGGCCCCAGCGCCTGTTGAAGAGAAAAGTGTTCTCCAGAACCATTTCTTGGCATCAAGCAAAAATGTCCATAAAGCTCTCAAATATAATAAAATGTAATTAAAGTGCCACGTTGAGTTAGCTCCCTTTGAAGTTTCACACTTGCATAATAAACTGAGTCATAAACCAGTATTCCAATTGGAGATTTTATTCCTTTCTACTGATTAATTCTCATTAATTATCTACTTGATCCCTCTTGTTATAGAGAAGTAAGTACCTGGTACACCATAATTTGTGCTGATAAAAGGTAAGTAATAAAAGATGAACTCACCACTGAAAAGGCACTCTCACACACTGAATGTCATTTTGTAGCCAGAGAAAATTAGAACCTGTGTTTAGAAATCACATTCTCACAGCCTCATATGACCTCAGAAATATGAGTATATTCTGCATTTTTTGGTCTTTTTTGTCACGGATCATTTCAATCTTTATGCCAAGTGGTTGGCCCTCTGATGAAAAAGGTAGCCCCTTACAGAGCAGGTTTCTTGTTAACCCAAAGTGCACAGATCCTAAAACCACAGATCAAATAGTGAGGAATAGTATGGGACAGGTTTTTTTTTTTTTATTTTTTTCCCCACTAGTGTGAAGAAATAAGGGTTTAGGGCTTCATTTCACCTTATCATGCAATTTTAAAAACACATTAATAACCACAAGGACAAAGAAGGCTTTTCTCAAGACCAGTAAGAATTCACTAACTCATAGGTTATGTCACAAAGACTGATTAACTGTGACTTAAGCTCAGTGAAAGATACTTTCAGTGAACTCACAGAGTTACAGTGCTTAAAATGAATTTGCTTTGTGTACAGGGACATTTATTTGTGACCTGCACACCCATGTGTGTTTAGGCTGTCTACAAGTAGTTTATGTGTTCTTTCTTCCTGAGCTGTAGAGACTGGGATAACTCCAAGGACAAGAGTATCTCAATACAGTGAAAGGACTAGGAAAGGATTGCTCAGAGAAACAAAATTGAATGACTGGTATAAAGAGGCAGTCTAGGAAAGGCTTTGAATTGTGCTAAGCTGATGTCAAAAAATAAAAACAGGAGAAAGTATGATGGATAACGAAAGCCACAGGTTTTTAATAGATTCTTCTTAGCTTTGGGAAATGGCTGGGTTTAGACAGGAAGAGACACAAGAGAATTACACAAAAGGAAGATGGATTAGCAGTGTTGGAAATTAAGCAGCAGAGTCAACCACAGAATAATTCTACCCAATTAACATTTTACTGTGCTCCTAAAGTGAAATCCTGCTGTGCCAGGTCTCATGGGTGAGATACCTTGACCACACTCAAGGAGCTACCAAGTTCCTCAAAGAACATCTGCATCACAGAGGATAATGAGCACTATCTAGTTAAAGAAAAGCAGGGGGTCATTGTAGGCAGAGCAAAGGCAGGTTAGGTCAAGAAGAAGAAGTTCAACTTATACCAAGATGGATTAGTTAGAACTCTTTGGGCTGTAAATAACAGAAATGAATCCTAGCAAATTTAATCACAAAAGAAAAATTTATTATTGTAATACAGGTTAACTCATTGAACCCAAGGGCAGGCTTATAGCCAGGTTTTGAAAGAGACTAGAATCAGAAGCTGGGATCTTGAGAATCTTGAAGGCACTCTCTCTCCAACTTTCACCTCATTTATGTTTCTCCCAGTCTATGTGCTTAACCATAGACTAGCTTTTCTCTCCTCAACATGGTAGAAAATTCCTCCCCACAAAACTCAGTAGCTAACAGTTTACAATGATATATCTCCTTTGTCTATGAGCCCAGCATGACAGGCTAGAATCTAAATTCTCAAGAGAGTTTTTGATTGGCTCAGGTTTAATCAGATGTCAACTGCTGACCAATTAACAGTGTCTGAGAGTGGACATGGGGGATGAGATGAGGTTGGAGGGATGTCAGGAACCAGCTGAATCCACTATAAGAATGTAAATGTGATGGTGGAGAAGAAGCAGTAGCAGTTCCCCCAAATCAGGGGCAGAGTGAATTACATTGGTTAGATGAAACTTAGGCACTTACTACAGAAATGCAAGCTAGATGAGAGGACATAAGAAAGATAATATAGACAAAAATAAATAAATAAATAAGTTAACGATGGTCATCTATGAATAGACTATGTAGAGAAAATTCTAGAAAGGGCTTGATATAATGGCAGGTGCACCAAGGCCAAGTAGTCACATGTCTGTTTTATAACATTGTCCTTTGAATTGGAGAGTTTATGTTCTCGCCACTTGCACGTTGATGTTATGAACCACTAAGCAACAACATTAAGCAAGACAGTGGGTGGTGTAGCAGAGTGCTACTGGCAGACTTGATGTTGTCATAGGTTTTATCCGTTCTAACCTAGTTTGTTTTGTCTTATCTAGGGAAAGGGAGAGGTGACAATAAGAAACAAAAGGATGAAGACTACCCTTCTCTAAGCAACTACAGACCAATTTCTCAAAATGTCACCAGAGCTAAAGCAAAGGGAAGAATCGTGAAGGCAGCTGCATTTAGTGAGAAAATGAGTCTGCTTTTTCACTCACCATGTATACAGCTTGACTGAATCAAGTATGTCACAGGGCTATGTGACTAGGTAAATGGTTTCCCCACAGAGAATGCCAGCTTAACCTGGGGCAAAAGCCTATGAAGCCAATGTTCTCATAAAGAACTATAAAAATCAGGGATAGAAAAAATGTATGGGGTCATCCCCTCTGTCAGCCTAGAAGAACTCTCTCCAAAATGTTCTCTGGTGAATCTTGTATAGTCATTCTTTGAATAGGAATAAAAACATTTTAGGAGTTTCTCAGAGTGTGTATAGGTTTATACACAAGGTTGAATGTCTTTGTAGTCTTAAGTACAACCATTTGGCTGGTTAAATTGAATTTCATTTTCCCCATTTTTTTCACAGTAATTGAATTTGGTATTGGCCATGAGCATGATACACATGATGAGGGTGGGGGGGGGAAGGGAGCTGCTGCAGTTGTACAGATCAGCAAACGACAGAGAACAGCAAGGAAATGTAGCCTGCAAATCTCTCTTTGAAAATATTTAGAAATCTCAGAGAGCTCGACAGTCCATGGAGATAATGGAGGGAGCCTCCGAACACATTTTTGTGTGTGGCAGGCCTTTGCACCAGGAGAACTCATCCCATCTTGCTGGTAGGAGCCTGACAGGGATCATTTTATGTCAAGGAAAATGTTCTTGACTTTTTCTAATATATTAGAGAGGAACAGGCTTTCTTCTAACTCCCGGCATTCAAATCCCTCTTCTAGTTGCTGAACAAGAACTAAAACTGGAACATGGAAGCTCCAGGGAACATAGTAGGGAAAACATATCCTGCTTTTTTAATGTATTCTTGATCCATTTTATAACCATTTTATGACAAGAACAGAGCATGAGTCTCATTCTACTAGCTGGTCAGGGCTCTAGGACTAAAAATTCATTCTTGACTTTCCCCTGAGTGATAATTGGCCTCTTCTTATCCATCTGAACTGACATTTTATTACTTATCTTATCTTAGACCTTGATATCCTTTCCTTCATGCCCTCATTCTCTTGACCCAAGAAAATTCTAATGCATTTCTTAAAACAAGCCACTAAGCATTGGGGAAACAAAAAATAGTTGAGCAGGAGAAATAATTAGAGCAAGAAAAAACAGAACAAATAAAAACATAGGATTCTAAGCCACTTTTTTTGACATCAGATGAATACACCCATCTCCATAAGCAAAACAGATTGCATGCAACATCCCAGTGTTCATCGACTGCCTCTACAAAGTCACTTCATTTAAGAAAGGTAAGGCTTCCTGTTTGTTTGGGATATTTACCTGGAAAAAAGCAAAGCAAGTGAACCTCTGCCAGAAGGCTCCTGCAGGGATCACATTGTGTGCAGAACTTCTTGGTTCTTTGGTCCAGACTGGCATAGAGTTGTTTGCTGGAGTCGTGAACAGCTGAAGAGTCATGATGAAATAGATACTTAGAAGCCTCTAGGGATCTCCAAATGTCCACTTTACTATTTCAAGAGAGGTAAAGCTTTTTGGGGGCCAGTGATTTTCACAGCCTCAGAACATGGCCAAAAGATGCTCTCTGATAAGAGGGGTGTCTGAGACAAAGGCAGCAGAACCATATTTTTGTTGTTGTGGTGGTGGTAAAGTATATCACTTACATAGCACAGGAAAACAAAGCCTATGCTGACACAAAAAGTTTAAAAGAGTAGAGTTAAAGGCAAAATGATAGTTTACATACTTCTCCCACTCAAAAAGTCTCTGAGCTAATGAGTAATTATAGAAGGAAGATTTCTCTCATTTGCAAGTATGGATACCAGGAGGAAAGAATAGGCAAGGAGAGGCTTTTATGATAATCGTGCGCATACTTGGCTGCAAGGGTCTAAAGGAACACTTAGGGATCTGTATTCTACTGTGACATGTAGAAATCAACACAATCAACCCAGTTCAAGTTTTTGAAACTTGTGGGCCTGTATTGGAGGCCAGCTCCACCTAGGAGACCACTGATCACTCCTCTTGTCCCGAACAGGGAAGAGGCAAGGCTCTAAAAGAGAACACAGGATGAGGCAAGGAGGGATGGTTTGGAGAGAAAAGGAAATGCCTCTTTTCACTCTGTGGACACATGTTCCCTGAGGCTCAGGGAGCATGGGAGTTTGTTCACATCTGTGTATACTAATGACAATGAGCTTGGCTCCATCTGAGAAGAGTAAATGGCTTTGAGAGTATAAGAGAAGAGTAGGCGTACCAAAGTCATTGACCACACATGAGGGAGTGGGTGAAGCCAGATGCATTTTAGACTTGATAAATGTCTTGAAGAACCTTCCAATGTCTTCAGTTCAGCAAATCCCAAAACACATGTCACCAAGGAACTCCTTTATTTGCCTTTATTTTAAACCCCTGTGTATTTTTAGGACAATGGAATCCATATGTTCCTGTTTCATTTACACTTAACTTGTTAAAGTGATGTGCCATGAGTGCTATTTGATGTCCAGAATGTTCTGTTACCATTTTATAAGCATTTTGAGCATTTGCATTCAGAATCCAGGAGCCAGCTAAACCATATCTGAACAGGACCCAGTCTGGCTTGAAATTTAAAACTCTTGAGGCTCTACTGGATCTCATTCTTGGCAAAATCTCTTCTCCCGTCCCAGATCCGTAGCCAAGAAGGCTGCTGTAGCAAGTCCAGCCCCAGAAGAAGGTTTAAGGGAAGTGTGTCAGAACACTTAATTGAAACAACAAACCCAAGAAATGTCTCAAACAAATGAAATGCCCAAAGGAAAATTTCATTTTAAAGTTGGTCTTTGCTTGCTTTCATGAAATGGAAACTGAAAGAGCAAACATCAGCCTGAATCAAGACAAGGAGAACTTGATAACAAACTGATTTGTTAGGATACAAAACTCAAGGTTCTTTGCCCATGTAGATTCCATCAAACACTTTATATTTTTCACTGAAGTAATCATATAAAATATAAAGCGTTTTATGGGATCTATATAAGCAATGGAAAACAGATGAGTGTGTCATTGACAAGCCAAAGCAATAAATAATTTTTTAAAGCTACAGTATAGATTGGACTGGATAGAGAGAAATAGGGACTAATCTGTATTTCGGTGGTTCTTAAAGTATGTAAGAGAATGAAGTAGATCCTTCTCTTCCAGTACTCTTCTATATGTAAGAGAATGGTCAGTAAATTAGCAAATTAGGTATGGTCTCTACTCATAGAGAACTCACAGTTTAGTGGGGGAGACAGGAAAAAAATCTCATCAGAGTAAATATCTGATTATAAACCATGATTGGTATATTTAAGAAAAAAAAGAGAGTGAAATAAAAGTGTTGAAGAGGGGAGCTAATTTAGGGTGTGCGTGGGGGGGGGCGGGTTCTGGAAAGACCTCTCCGAAGAAGGGACATTTTAAGAAGATACATAAAGACGGAATAAGAATGGGGTGAAAAATGGGCCAGCTACCAGACAAAGAACACGGTAGCCACAAAGGCCCTTAACTAGAAGTTGGTCGAAGAGGCAGCTGGGGAGGAAGGGCACAACCAGATGATGCTAGTCTTATCCATCTTTAAAGCTGCCGTACTGCATTAATCTGTACTGGATGCAGTTCCCCCAAGATACTTTATCTGCTAGGCTATATTATTCTTACTTCATTTTGTTTTTCCCCTGTGCTTTTGCTTTCCAAGGCCCTATTCATGTATTTTTTCTTTTGCCCCTGTTCTAAACATAGGTTTCAGGTCTCTTCACCATCTTAGACAGTGGTTCTTAAAGTATGGTGGTCTCTGGACCAGTAGTATCAGCATCTCCTGAGATTGGTGAGAAAGATAAAAAGGGTAGGGGGCAATAACTGACCTTTGAAAGCTGGCATGGCATGCAGAGTAGGCCATGTCATCCTTGTAGTGAACATAAACAATCCCACAGAGCACCAACCACATGCAAGGTTACTCAGAACTCATGATGAAATGAGACACAACAAGGCCACTTCATAATTTTATATAATCAAGGACAAAAGCAAGGTCTTTGTGCAGACCACAGATTCTTAAACACATACTCTTTTGGTCAAAATAAATGGCTGCTATTTCTCTACCAATTCTAGCTTATCCTCTCGCTGGTGTCCTCTCCCTGAGATAAAGTATATTAAGATATCCAATCACAAAACTGTGCCCATTTTCTGACAGCATCAAATATGGAACAAAATCTGTCTTGCTCGACCTTCCCTCAAATCACTCAACCAAAGCCCAAATCTTACAGTAGGATGTTTCTAGCATGCTTTTACATTCATGGTTCCTCAAGGTGTGTGTTCTCCCTCACTGCAACACATAATGAATTCATCCTAACTACAGATGCATTCCTGGTGGTCTCCTGGCTGAAGACACATTGACACTTGGGCCCCACCCCAGATCTACTGAATCAAAATCTCTGGGGTGAGTGGGGGCAGTTCAGCAACCTGTATTTTAGTATACTTGCCATGTAATTTCAGTGCATGCTCCAGTTTGAAAACCAGAGCTCTAAGGCAATGGTTCTCAGTCATGGATGCCCCTTAGAATGTAAGTGCCTGAATATCAGAGATTTTGATTCAATTAGTCTAGAGCCAGGTCTAGAAATTTGTACATTTTTAAAAGCTTCTCAGACAATTCTATTGGCAGGTACACCATTGAAGAAGAATGCCCATATTTGCAATGAATTCCTATTAGTAATAGACACTTGATGCAGTTTACAGGCAATTGCCAGGGGAGCCAGTTTTAATTCTGCCCCTTGCTATCTATGACATGCCATTGTCCTACAGCAGAGGGTGAGAACTTTGAGTTAGGGGACTTTGCCTTGGCTTTTTGGTCACAGGTCAATGAACTTCCTAGTCATGTCTTCTCTTGCACCTAGCTACCTTCCTTCTTTCTTTGATTATATAGACCATTGCTAAGCCATGCATGCAGGACTTTTGATGTATATGTATGTACTAATAATATGTATACACTAATATCTATATCTATTGTGAGGCACACTGATTTTTTAAGTCTCAAAATAACTAGTTAATGCTTACCTTGCACTTAATTTTGCACCAGTCACTAAGTTAACAATCTTTACAACCATCCTGATGAGGTAGATACTATTATTAACTATCTCTCATAGATGAGAAGACTGAGCCTTGGAAAGGCTAAGTAGCTAGCCCATGTCATACAACTAGTGAACTAATAGAGCCAGTTTTCAAATGCTAGTGTCATGCTCCAGAATCTACCCTGCTAAGTTTTCCTATTCAGATGGCCACATCTCCCCAGTCTACCTTTTCTCTTGCATCTCTATAACCTTCTTTGTCTTTGTTGACTCACCTCTCAGCATGGGGTAGGAGTGGAAGCAGATAGGGTAGGAAAGACTAGCATGCTGAGATGTCTGTCCTCTCAGAAACAATAAATTTTCTATGCTTCTCCTCCTCACCCTACCCCCAGAAATGTCCCTCTCTGTCCACAACTGTAGAACAAAGGGAAAATAGTGTTGCCTAGTAGTCAAACTGTATAGTACACATTCAAACTGCCGTCCTGGTGCAGAGGGCCTTTTCAATACTTCAAAATGTTTAAACTGTTTCCTGCCTCCCAATTTGTGGGTTATAGTAACATCATGAAATAATTTTTAATGAGACATTCACTTATTTATTTTTCCCCATTTAGATTTCTAGAAGATGGTCTTTAGGATCACTACTATTCATTGTTTCTTAAGTCCTTTTGGTCAGCTTCTGTCCTTATGTCTTTTCAGAAAGTTTTCTACCAGAATAACCAAAGGATCTATCATCATATCTGGGGGATTTTGCTTTCCAAGGACATCATAACCTGGGATAAACCAGGACTCAAACTTAGTGGCCCTTCTGCCATCTATTAAGGTACTTCACAGAGCAATGGTAAGTTAAATGAGTTAGCTTATTCAAATCACACAGAAGAGCACATGTACCATATTTATGACATGTATCATATTTACAATCCTTACAATAGTTTTTATTTCATATTTAAACAGCTGTAAAATTTGAATGTGTCTTAAAGATGATCATCATTAAACTTATAATTGACATTTTTTGATGTATTTTTAAATCTTAAATTTTGTAAAAAGTATTAGTAAATTCTCAAGAAATATTATTCCTCCTCCTCATCCTTTTCCTGCTCCTACTTTATAACCCAAGATTACCAGTCCTCATCTGGTATCTGAGGATGGGAAATACACAGGAGATCTTTTCCCTAGGTCACATGGTCGGCCATTTTACTACCCCTGTGAGATAAATTAATTCTCATCCACGTACCTATGACAACAGATATTGAGAGTCTACTATATGCCATAAACTCTGCTTTATACTAGGGATACATCTTTCCCTCAAGATGTGCAGAGGGCAGGAAGACAACACAAAAAACAAATAAGCACACACTCTCCCACCTAGGACCGATATCAACATTTTGTTTGCCTCAAAGCAGGACTGACCATTTCCCTTGCAACCTTTAAAAAACAAATCTAACTTCAAAATGATAAAGATTTTTCATGTAGAGTGAGAAGGATGTTCAATTTTATACCACTCGGAAAACATCGAGAATTCTGATTAGACTTCTTTAATTTCCTCAAATTGACACTTCAATTGCCAAATGTTATTTTTCTCATATAACCCTTTTTTCATTAATCTTAGTTCCCTGGCTTCAACCCATTCCCCACTCCAGGATGGATAGAAATCCCCTTCCCATCATACTTCCATGCCAACACACACATGAACACATATACTCACACAAATACACATACACAAATATTCCTTTCTCTATATCTTTCCCTTCTCTTATACAAAGACCTTTAGGTCTCTTTTAGCTTCTCCAAATTATTTACATTATCACACCTATTGATATTTTATATCTCCACCAGTAAACATTCACCTTCCTCAGTGCTTGAGGATTCTGGATAATAATTAGTCTTTGAGAGAGGGAAAGGAAAAAAGGGAGAGGGAGGAATGAACAGGCAAAAATAGGTGCCGATATAACAGGCAAATATAGGATAACATGAGAAAAGCAAATAAAAACAGGCCCTCATTCTGACTCCAGAGAGAAGATCAAGGCATATCAGTGGTTCTCTACATTTAGGGCTATCTGGAGACAGTTTTAGTTGTCACAATTAGTGAAAGAGAGTGGTGTGCAACTAACATATAGTGGTAGAGGCCAGGGATGCTGCTAAATATACCAAAATGCACAGGACAGGCTCCACAACAAAGAATTTTCTGGCTACAGATTTCAATAGTGAGGTTGAAAAACTCCTGAGTTATACATTTCAGAAGAAATGACAGGTTACTGAAGTTTTTAAGTAGTTGGAATTTCCAAGGAAATGAAAAGAATCCAGCAGAAAAACCTATATGACATAGTTTTAGATCATTTTTGCAAGTTTGATAACTGCTTCAAACATTTAGAGGGAGTTATCACTATTTAGAATGTAGAAAGTCACAAGAAACTTTTGCTCCCACCCAAAAGCCAGATATTTACAAAATTATTATCATTGTAAGTCTGACAAAGAGATGAGATTGCAAAGTAACCTGGTAAACTAAAATCCAAAAGTAGACAAATTTCTCCTAAGGGAGATATGAATCATGGTTGCTTTCATCTTTGGGAGAACCAAGAGGGGAAAATAGTCATAGATGTGGGTAAGAAGAAAACAGCTGAATTTCTAATAGATTTTTGGAAGTGGAGCATGGGCTAAGTCTGAGGGCTTAGAATCCCTAAGAATGTTTTGTTTTTTGAGTACTATCCTACTCTCTGACACCACAAGTTACTCCAGGCTCATCTTATATATTCTCAGCCGTAGCCATTTCTCCAAGGAGTCCTGTTTCCTTTTAATGGAGAATGGTATTAGAAACCAAGATCTGCATGTTGAGTGTTCTTATTTGTTTTCACATTGTCATTATATTTTCTTTTAATTCTTTTAATGAACTGTATTTTTTTTTTTTTTTACAGTTGTTTGACATCTTTGCTAATGCCAACATTTGACTGCTTCTTTCCAGAGTAAGGCTCACACTTTCCTGTTTCTTTGAATGTCTCAATATTTTTGTTGTTGAAAGTTGGGTATTTGAGATAATATACTTGGCAAATCTGGATTTAGATTTTTCCCATATGGTAATTTTTTAAACTCACCTGGATTTAATTTATGAAATCTCCCTTTCTGATAGTATATAGTCATGGATGTCTCTGCTCTAATTTTTTTTTTTTTTTTTACCTTGCTTGTTAATGATTGCTCCTAAGACTGCATAGTACCTTTTTTTTGCTAATTGGTCAGCCAGAGATGGGGCAGATGTTGTGCTTTAAACATTCCACTCTTAAGGCACCTACCCTCTTCTGGTTGGGTAATATGTTCAAAGTTCAGGCTTTTGTGAAGTCTGCCTCAGTATCTACCTTCTGCCAGGACCTCTCATATCTCCCCTGTATATGTCAGAAGTTACAAATGTATGAAGATGAGATGTGTGAAAAGCTTACATATCCCCTCTATAATTTTCTCTAGGGTCTCACTGTTAAACTTATGGCTGGTCTACCATTTTCACTAACTAAGACTGCAACCCCCAGGCTAACAGAGCTGTGGGTTTTCTTTTTTTGTTGTCTACCAAGTTTATTACTTATATTGGCAACATGGCTAAGTATGAATTATCTTGATATGTTGTAAATCATGTCAACCGATAAGCCTGCTGGTCTTCATTAAAAGTCCCACCCTGATAATACTCTATCACCAAGTGAGCTGGAGCAGGACAGGGGATAGGTACAGCTCCAGACAAGAAGGCTAAAGATTCCCACTGTTCTTACCTGAAATTCTGGCAGTTTTTATCATTTGTCTTTGCTTTGGTCAATTTCCAGATGACAGAAATGGTTCTTTTGAAAATTCTGTCCAGTATAGTACTTTTTGAGGGAGATTATTAGCCTATTTCTTCATTTCATTATGGCCAGAAGTCCATCTCCTCTGGTTTGGTTTCACAATAATTCTTATTTTATTTTAATAAAACAACTGTAGTCTCCATTAGCAGAAGAAGCCTGGAAGATATGGACTCAACTGTCCTGTTAACACTAGACACAGGTGACCTAATTATCTGATATTTTATATTGTGAGTGACTTCTACATGGGAAACTTATGAAAATAGATAGTGACTGTGTGAGAAAGATGCCTTCTATCATTTTTTTTCAGTCTCAATCTAGTGAATAACATCTCTGTTGTTTCCCAGATATGAGCATCTAACAAGAGAAGACTATTCACCTCCACTGGCTCACCAATAGTCCCTAAGCCCCCAATTAATTACTCCACCTCATAGTTATAGAAAACAGCAGCTTCAGTGGGTGTTATATCTGGGTCAAAGAAAAGCCACGGAATGGATGGCTAAGATCCTGTCCCCCAGTGGAGGAATCTTAGTAGTTCCAATGGTTTTGAACTTCATAAATACATTTTCTTTTTTGTTTTTGTTTTGTTTTTAGAATATCAGGGCAATTTTTACTTTACCAAATAAAGACATTTTTAAAAGCAAACATACTGGCCATCAACCATCACCATCATTACATAATAAAAGAAAAGACATTTGTCTAGTACCTCTAAAATAAGGTTTTGACTACTAATAATCCTTGTGATTTTTCTTATTTTTCTACATAAGACACAATTTTTAGCTACAAATACATCTCTAGGAGAGGCCTAAAACATGTTTGTGGCTTATATAATCAGGGGCAATGCCTAAATATACTTCCAGATGACCCCATTGGAGCCCATCCTGGCTCTGAGATTGACACACGTATTGTAGTCTACACTGCAGACACTAAACGTGAGATGCCACCACCAGGCCATCAGCTGCAGCTTTCTTTAACAACGGGATTTTGCTAGCTACACTTCTGTTCTATCCCAGGGTCCCTAGAAAACAGAACCTAAGGCAAAGCTTACATGCTAATGCTTTAGGTGTGGGTGCAATCTTAGAGAAGCAAGACCAATGACAAAAAAGAAAAACAAGAAAGAAGTGTATTATTGGGATGGCTACAACTTCACACACACACACCCACACATCAGTAGTTATCCAGGCATATGAGATGTCTATAGAGAAACTGTGAGTAATACTAAGTCTTGCAAAATTTCTTGGTAGCAGGGAATATGGGTGATTTATCTACATTTTTTTCCCCTGGTGAAATGTCATTTCATGAGCCACTGAACTTGTGCTACCTGGATCCTCCAGGCGTCCATTGGGCACAACGAGTTTTCATAGGTCTGGTGGGTTTGGACCTGGGCCCTCGAACTGCCACAGACCTCACCATGGTGGGAGTGATAGAGGACATGCTAAGAAAGGCAGAGATAAGGAGCAGTGATAGTAGATAAAGCAGGAACAGTGTAAGTCTTCACTGGTTCTGCTCCAGCCAGGAAGCAATGCAAGGATCTGAATTCCTGGGGTAGACATGTACTTTCCAACAGCAGTTCTCCAACATCAACTGAGTGTGCTCCAACACAATTCAAGGCTGATGCTAACTACCTAGAGTTAGCACAAATCCCACTAAGGGCAAAGTGTCAATTCTAACACTAACCACCGGGGAATTAGCATCAAATTTCAAAGTTAAGGGGCTCAGTCCTTTGAGACTGTCCTCAACTTAGACACCAGACAAGAGTCTCAGGGCCTATCCGTACTTCTGACCAGCCATCTATAAATTTTCTGTGATCCCCCTTCAGGTTTGATAATTCTCTAAAATGACTCATGGAACTCACTGAAAGTGCTATACTTACAATTATAGTTTTCTTATAAAATAGGATACAATTCGAGAGCATCCAAATGGAAGAGACACATAGCCCGAGATCTCAGGGGAGCTTTGTCATCATGGCATCAGAGCATTGCATCCTCCTAGGACACTAATATATTCACCAACCAAGAAGCTCCCCAAACATCAATGTTTGGCATTTTTATTCTAGGTTTCATTACACAGGCATAACAGAGTCAATTATTGGCCACATGACCGAACTAAATCCCCAGCCATCGTTGCTTGCATCCTTGGTTGAAATTCCAACCTTCTAATCATGTCATTTGCTTTTTGGGAAAATAGGCCCTATCTTAAAAATGTCTAGGGGACCAGCCACGAATGACCTTGTTAGCATAAACTCAGATGTGGTCCAAAGGGGTTCATTATGAATAAAAAGGGCCCTCCTATCACTCGGGAAATTCCAAGGGTTTGGACCTGGGCCCTCTATGCTGAAAGAGTCTGAGTCCCCTGGAGAAGGCATGTGCCTACCAGGGATAAAGACCAAACAGTTTTGTTACATTACAAACTGTTACATTTTGTTACAGTATGCCGAGTGAACCTGGGGAGAGCATGCACACTGGGCACAAATGCTTAATGGTTTTCTGAGGCTTTTTCTTTTTCCTGTCACTGGCTCCCAAGTAGGAATTTCAAAGTGCCTTGCTGGTGAGTCCAAGGCCATATGACTGACTTTAGGCAAATGAACATGACTACTCAAAAGTATAGAAATTCCTCTAAACATGGAACATGTTCATATGTGTCAATTGTCTACTGCACTGTGCACCACTGAATTCTTTATACAGAGTGACCCTAATACTGCTTTTTAGAAAAAGGTCATTAGACCACAGAATTTTTTTTCTACGATCCACTTTGTTGTCCCTGTTATAAACAGGACACATTATTTTCTCTGTGATTATCTAACTATATTCATGTCTTAAGACAGGACTGAAAAGCAACTGACATTTCTTTATATTAGAACTTTAGGCTCTAATATAAAGTTTAAGCAAAAGGATTAAAAAAAAGATAACTATTAATTCGTTATCTAAATATAGAGTAATAGTTTCTGCACTTAAGGAAAAAAAGGAAGTACAAGCAAAGCAAAAAAAAAAGGAATTTTTATCTAAATATAAAGTGCTTATTCAATGGTGATTTAGTAAGTGTCTAACAGATATTAATCACTCTCTCTTATGTGAATACCAAATACAGTAATTCTGGGAGATAAGAACTTTTACTCCTATTTTATAGATGAAAGCACAGAAACTCTGAGATACAGAAGCCGATCGCATAGGTGCTTCGTGGAAGAACAAGGATTCGACCCCATGACAGGTGGCTTCAAGGTTGGTGCTCCTTTCAGTCTCTCTTGACTGCTTTTTGAAATGTAGCTTTTAGATACTCCAAGAATGTAGATACGGTTTTGCAGCTCTGCTTCTTTTATAGTTTTATAGAATTAATTAAATACCCTCAAGAGGGAAATAACCCTTTCAAATATTCTAGAAAGCTGAACAAAAATTCCTTCCTTTAGTTTAGAACAGAGTGGTCTGAAACGCCATTTTCCTTCTGACTCGTACTTGATACACTGATGTCCTTCTTATTCTCATAAACATTAATAAGGAAATGTTTACTAACCTCAGTCATATTCTAGGCTTTCTGCCAAACAGTTCTCATTGAATCCTTTTCTAGTTCATTTTGGTCCTTACCTGCATGCTACTTTATAGCAAGTTTTAGTTGTTCAGAGTGTGTACATTTCAGCTCATCAATACCATGGTGTGGCCCCTGAGTGAGGGCGCATACCTGTTGTCACCATCTGGTATGATTCTATTTATTTGAAATATTAAGAAAGGGTAAGTTTATAGAAACAAAGTAGATACGTGTTTGCCTTAGGCCGGGAGGCGGGGCAGAAAAAGAGAGACGATGGGAAGTGATTTGGTAATGGGTATAGGATTTGGGGAGGAAGGTGATGAAATGTTGTAAAATTAGATTGTGGTGATGACTGAATTTTGCTGAGAGTTGCAACAAAACTATGATATACTAAAAAGCATTGCATTGTTCAGTTAAGTGGGTCAGTCGTACGGTATGCAAATCATATCTCAATAAAACTGTGAAAAAATCTGCTTGAAAGATAATTCATAGCAAAAACTAATCAATCTAAATAGGAAATTTTATTATTTTTTTATTTTGCTAGAACTTGTTTTTAAGAGGTCATTTGACATATCTTAACCTAACTGAATAATAATATCCAACATAAATAATGCTTAAAATAACTACCATATTGAAAAGTCAATGAGATAACAGGTAAATGGATTTTATTTGATAATTTAGTATATTTGTATCTTTTAATGTTATTAACTATTATTGAATTTTATTATATATTTATTGAATAGTACCTACTACAAATTAAAATATTATTTATTAAATTTAATAAATATATTATTTAAATATGCATTGTATTTTAACATACAAACCATTTACATTTTATGAATATATAAATATTTATATATTTTAATAATGTATTATTGATAATACACTATCTCATGGATTTTTAAACACACTATTACTACATTAAGCAATAGCATAAGATATATAAAATATGAATTTGAAAGCAAAAATAATCTGAACCAAATTATTGGCAAGTACTTTTGTAAATTAACAACTACAATTTCTGGGAGCAATAACACTTTTAAAAAATATTTTTTAGTCGTTGTTCTCTATTTCTGCTATCTCGAGAATGCAGACATTGGGATGGAGATATTCACAAGGCTCTGTTTATCTACATAAAAGGCTTAGTTAGAATCACATTTTATAGCCTTAAAAGCCTTTAAAGGCAAGTCTTGTGTCTGTCATACATTCATTTTAGATATGGACATAGCATAGGCATATAATAGATGTTTAAATAATATTTTAAAAAATGTATCTCAATTCCCCAACTCTAACCCTTCAACCATATTCATATAGCTGATAACATTTTAAGATAAAACAGACCTCCTAAGAAGCAACCAGGACATATGTTGCAAGAATCTTTAAAATATTTTATGAAGATGAATACAAAGATATATGTACAAGGAAATTCATAACAACATTATTTTCTAATAGTAAAATTTCAGAAATTTAATAAATGTGCAATAAAGAATTGGCTAAAGTATAAAACATATAATGGAATATTATTCAGTGTTTGTAAATAGTTAATTTTTTAAAAACTTCTTTAAAATTTACTTCTTTAAAAATTGTTTTTGAATTACAGGTAACATTCAATATTATATTAGTTTCAATTGTAGAGCATAGTGGTTAGACATTTATATAATGAAGTGCTCCCCTTAGTTAGTCTAATACCCAACACCGTACATAGTTATTACAGTATTACTGATTATACTACCTTTGCTGTACTTTACATCCCCATGACTGTAACTGCCAATTTCTACTTCTAACCCCTCACCTTTTTCATTCAGCCCCTCAATCTCCTCCTATCTGGCAACCATCAATTTGTTCTCTGCATATATTTTACAAAATTGAGGTCATACTTTAATATAATGCTTTAGCCTGAAGAAATGAAGGCTAAAACAATACATAAACAACACAACCTCAATTTGTAACATATCTACAGATAGCTAAACAAAAATGCAAAAAAAAAAAAAAAAAAAGTACCAGAAGGAATCATATCAATATCAATATAAACTACATTTATTGTGGTACTAGTGTGAGAATAAACAGGCATTAAGAGACTAGTATAGACGGTCTAGGAATAGACACCTATGTATTAGAAAAATACGTAGGAAAGTTGACATCTAAAATCAATGATGGCAAGGATAGATTAGTTCACAAATTTTATTAGAAAAAGTTACCTCTTTATGAACAAAAATCAAATTACCTTGTATCCTATGCCCATATATATTCCAGCTTCATGAAATATTTAAAATTTTATAAGGTTACCTAGGCACTGTGAGAAATAGAGAAGTTTAAATACTTTGGGGTTCAAAAAAAACTCTTTAAGCATAACTCCAGGCAGAAACCATTGAAGAACAGATTGATAGATTTTACCACATAAACATTTAAAAAGTATGACTTCTGTCAAGCAAACAGAATTAAAAGCACAATAGTAAACTTTAAAAAATTATTTCAAAAAATTATTATTGGCAAAATGTTAATATCATAAAAGGAAAACTATAAAAACTTTAAGAGAAAAATATTAAAAGAACGTATAGTAAGTTCATGACAGGGGGAAAAAAAACAATGATGACAAACAGAAGGACACAAATTTAAAACTTTCATTTCCAACCATGATTGTATAATGTGTATCAGTGTTTCTCTTCAATGGTAAAGAATTATAAAACTGATTACATATAGCAACTGTTTCCAGGCATTGGTTAACATATAGTAGAAAGCTGTAATACCCAGAGAAGGGAAACACACAAGATGACCTAACTGTTTACCTGGACTTGTCTTAAGGCCCTTTTCAAACTGTGACACAAGGAAGTAGAACTCAAATGAGAACAGTGATCTCATTCAGCTTCAGATTATCAGTAAGAAAAAAAAAAGAAAACAGAAATCGAACTGCAGTATACAGAATCCCTATAATTTCTGGGGCAAGATACTGGAGGTGAGGTTGCTACACAGAGAAACAATTTGCCCACAGAGATGACTCTGAGTCTTTGGATTACTACGAAGACATGCATGCACAGAATGAGATTCCATGAGTCCTTAAAGTGAAGCTGCTGGGGAACTGTGACTTGAACAGACTCCAAAGGTCACATGAGCCTGGGAAAGACTGGAATTTCAAACAAAGTGGAGATAACACTAAATATCCTGATATTCAGTAGTGATCTCAAAACAACCATGCCTCAGAAGTAAGGCTACTTTAGACCCAGCCTAATAAAGCATTAAAAACAAGCCTCAACAGAATCCACCAAAAAGCTAGCTGCCTGACAGAAAAATACTCACTATTCTTTAGAGTAAGACAATGAAACCTAGACTCTTAATGGTACCTACAATGTCCAGCATAAAATCAAAGTTACTAAGCATAAATAGAAGAAGGAAAATGTGGCCATAACCAGGAGAAAAAACAACAAATAGAAACAGATTCAGATATAACACAGATGTTGAAATTGGCAGACAAGAATTTTAAAATAGTTGCTACGAGCATGGAGTTATACAAATGGAAAATCTCGACTAAATAAAAGTAAAGAATTAAACAAAAACTGTAATTATAAAAACTATAAAAACTGAAAAGGAAAATTTCTTGAATGAGTGTAACAGCAGGTTAAGCACTGCTGAAGAAAAGATGAGCGAACATGAAAGCAGGGCAGCGAAAACCGCCCAAACGACCCGACTGGAAGCACGTACTAAAAAACGAACAGAAATTTAGTGACCTGTAGTACAATGAACTACAAACATAATATTGGAATTCCATAAGGGAGAAATTTGGGCAGAAAAGACATTGGAAGAAATCATAGGCAAATTCTTTACAAATACAATAAAAACTATAAACTATCGGATCTAAAAGATTCAGCAAACCCCAAGGAGAATGAACTCGATGAAAAATGTACCTAGACATAACATAGTCAAATTTCTAAAAAATAACAAGAGGAAATCTCAATAGCAGCCAAAGGGGAAAAGTTACATATATTACATACAACTTCACATGCCATGTACAACATATTGTGACAACTTCTCATCAGAAACAAAGCAAACCAGAATGAAGAATTTGTCTTTAAAGTCCTGAATGGAAAAGTTAACACGTAATTCAATATTAAGTAAAAAAATCTTTTAAAATTAAAGGCAAATAAAAACATTTAAGAACAATTTAGATAAACAAATCTGAGAGGATTTGTCAAAAGCAGAATTTCTTTGCAGGAAATGATAAAGTTCTTGAGGCTAATACCAGTTCAAACTATGTAAATATAAAAATTCCATAAATAGCATATATGTAAATTCATATACGGAAGTCTTCTTTTACACTTTTTAAGTTCTTCACAAGACAAATGACTAAAGCAAAAGATAAGAACAATATATTGTGAGGCTTGTAAGTTTTCAAAATTAGAATATATGAAAACAATCACACAAAAGGCTAGAGGAAGTAAACCAAAGTATAGTGTTATAAAGTTCTTATACTATATAAGAAATGATATAATATCAATTCAGGTTAGACTATAATAAAGATGTATATTGTAATTCCTAGAGCAAGTATCTACACATGATTCATAAATTTAAAAGATAACAAGAGAAGTTTTCTACAAAATTTGAAATTTTAGATAAAAAAATTTTATTGCAAAATACATTTCAAAACTGATACAACTAAAATACACAAGGAAAAATAAAAAGTAAGAAAAATGTGAAAAAAATAAATCTAAATATCCCCATATCTATTACAGAAATTGAATTTGTAATTTAAAAAAAAAACAACTTTTCACAAAGAAAACTCCACACCCCAGTGGCTTCCATGATAAATTCTAAAAATGCATTAAGAAACAATATAATTTTACTTATAGTTTTTCCAGAAAATATAAGAAGAGAGAATCTCTCTAAACTCATGTAATGAGGTTTCATAACCCAGATATTAAAACCAGAGAAAAGCATAGCAAGAAATGAAAAATTACAGGTGTAAAAGCTTAAAACAATTCAGCAGAAAATCAGCCTTGTAATATATAAGAATAATGCATGAAGACTGGGAAAGTTTTATCTCAGGAATGCAAATTTGCTTTAACATACAAAAGTCAATCAATACTATTTAACATTTAAAAAGAAAAATAACAGGGGGAGGTAGATGTGGTATAGAGGCTCAAATATGTGGTGACAGAAAGAAATTTAACTATGGGAGGTAAACACACAGTGTAATATATATATGCCTTATTGTTAAAGTGTACAGCTGAACTTATTAGACTTCATTAACTAATGTCACCATTAAAAAATATATATGTATATATAATAAAAAATAAAAAAAAAAACAAAAAAGGAAATCCAGTACAAATTATGGTTCATATATACAATGGAATATTACTCGGCCATTAAAAAAAATGAATTCTTACCATTTGCAATGACATGGATGGACCTACAGGTTCTTATGCTGAGTGAAATGTCAGACAGAGAAAGGTAAATACCATATGATTTCACTTATATGCGGAATCTAAGGGACAAAAAGAACAAACTAATCAAAAACAGACTCACAAAAATAGTGGACAATTTGGTGAGAATAGGGTAAAAGGTTAAAGAAGTACAAATCAGTAGTTGATATTTGGTTACAGGGATGGGGAGCACAGCAGAGGGAATGCAGTTAGCATTAATAAGATGGCTAAGTGGAGGGCCAGCAGAGGGAGGGAGCAACGGGGGGATCATTTTATGAACTATATAGATGTCTAACCAATGTACTGTATACTTGAAACTAATTTAAATAAATTAAAAAATAAGAAAAATAATAAAATATAATCATTTTGATAGATCTAAATTCACTACCCATTTATGATGTTTTTTAAAAGTCAACAAACTAGATACAGGAAAAAAAAAAAAAACCTTCCCAAGCCAGGACAGGAATCTACAAATTTTTCTTAAAGCCAGCATCATACTTAATTATAAAAGATTAAAGATTTTCTCCTTAGTTTTGGGAATAAAAGAGAAATAAAGTCTCCCATTATCTCTATTTATCATTGTACTAAAGGTCCTGGAAAGTCCATAAAACAAGAAAAACAAGCTGTATTGGTAAAGACTGGTAAATAAGAAATAGTTTTATGATGGGCAATATGGTTGTACAGGTAGAAATCCTTAGGAGTATATAACAGAAACAAAAAGTTCTGCTAGAACTAAGGAGTGATTTTAATAAGCATATGTGTTACAAGGTCAGTATATACAAATATGTACATAAGTTATATTTTCTATATTAATGATGAAGAAATTTTAAAAAATTAAAATACTGTTAATCACATCAAAATAAACCTAAATTCTTAGGAATGAGTTAAATGATAAACCATTAGCTAGAATCACCAAGAAATTATTACCGAGGACACAAATTGTCAAGATCAGTAATATAATAGCAAACTACAATGCTAACCCAAAAGAAATCAAAAAGATTATAAAGAAATCTCATGAAAACTTTTATTCTAACAACTGAGAAAACTTACATTAAATGAACACATTAATAGCAAGATCTAATCAAAATTGACTCAAGAAGAAATAATTTCAACAGACCCATATGAAATAAAAAAATGAAATTAGTAATGAAAAAAATATTCCCACAATATAAAATCTGTACTAATGTCTTTACTGATCAATTTTATTAAGTATATAAAGAAGAAATAATGCAAATCCTACACACACTTTTTCAGGAAAAAAAAGGAAACTCTACATTAATATCCTTGATGAATATAAATGCAAAAACCCTTAACGAAATATCAGCAAACCAAATCCAAAACATGTAAAAAGTATTTTACACAATGACCAAGTGGATTTATCTCAAGAATACAAATTTATGTAACATTTGAAGATCATATAATATGCTATATTAATAGGATAAAGAAACCACATTATCACTTAAGCAAGGTAGAAAAAGCGTTTGACACAATCAAACACCCTTTCAGGATAAAAACTCTCAACAAACTAAAAATAAAATGAAACTTCCTCAACTTAATAAAAGGCATCTAAAAACAAACTATAGCTAAAATTGTACTTAATGGTAAAATAATGAATGCTTTCTCTTAAGACTAGAAACAATACAAGGATATATGCTCTTACCACTTTTAATCAACCTTGTACTGGAGAGTCTAGCCAGTGTGAGAAAAATTTTAATAATGTAAATCACTAAAGAGATATTCAAGATAATGAATTGGAAGACTTACTATTAAGATGGCAATTCTTCCCAAATTAATCTGTAACTTCAAAGAAATCCTTTATCAGAGAAATTGACAAGATGCTCCTAAAATTTATATAGAAATGTGAATGATCTAGAGTACACAAAAAATTGGAAAAGGAAAAAATCTGGATGGCATTCACTGATTTCAAAACATGACAAAATAACATGAATCGCAACAGTATACTACTGCAGTAAGGAGAAATATATAGATCGATGGAACACAATTGAAATTTCAAAAATAAAGACTTACTTTATAGATTTTGGAAACTAATTTTCACTGAAAAGGTCCAAGGCAATTCAATGGGGAAAGGATAATTTTTTTCAATAATCAGTAAGAAATGGAAATTAAAACTTCAACTAGAAACCAATGCGTACTTGCTAGAAAGCTATACTAAAAAATGGCAATATCAAGTGTTGGAGAGAATATGAAGTAACAGAAACCTTTATACAGTTGGCCTTCTCTATCTGCAGATTTGTATCCCAAGGATTCAACCAACTGCATTTCAAAAAAATTCCAGAAAGTTCCTAAAAGCAAAACTCGAATTTGCCACACACCAAACACTACGCTGAATCCATGAGAATGAAGTGATGCTGAATCCATGAGAATGAAGTGATAGGTAGGTATGCCCTGCTGTAGCTTATATGCAGATTTAAGTTATGTGCAAATACTATGCCATTTTGTATGAGAGACTTGAGCATTTGTGGATTTGGGTATCTATGGGGGTCCTGGAAACAATCCCTTCAGATAGGATAATGAGGAACATCTATACATTCCTGGAGAGAATATAAATTGCTGTAGCCACTTTTTATAAGTATGGTAGTTTCTTAAAATTTGACATATTTACCATATAACCCAGCAATTTCACTTCTATGTATCTGTATAAAATCATATGTCTGCCCCAAACTTGTACATAAATGTTTATCAAAGCTTTGTTACATAGTAGCTTCAAACTGGAAATGGTCCAAATCAATAAACAAAATATGAAAATATAATACTATTCAACAAAAAGAAGTGAACTATTAATACATGTTACACCATCAATGAACCTTGAAAATATTATTCAAGGTAAAAGAAGCCAGACTTAAAAGATTACATATACATTACATTATTCCAACTTCATCCAGAGATGAAGGATCTGAAGCTTCAAGAATAGCCTGTTAACCCTCTGCCTTCACTAGTCATGGGGGAATAAGAGAAAAATATAGGGGAGGGAAACCACATCAGGGAAGATGGAATAGCTGAACTGCTTGATCAGGGAAGGTTCTGGTAGCATTGGAGGAAAACAGTCACACAGAAGGGAAATGAGTCCCTAGTCAGAGTCGCTATTTGGAGTGGTCATTTGTACAGGAGGGATGCTCATGTCAGACATTCTAAAGCTGGAGACTCTCTGAACACATCCTAGGAGAGTAGCTGTGACAGGACAGACATATATGATACGTACAGACAGCAGAGGGCAAAGGTCATGACTGGAGACAAGAAAGGTACATCTGTCTCTCAGATGTTTCTTGTTTGGCCTGTCCAATGTTTCAGAAACAAGAGCGAATACCACATACATATTGACGTTTCTGGATTTTAATGAAGTAAACATCAGAATTAGGTAAGCATAGCCACATTTCAGTAAAGCAACCATCAGCTGGAGTGTGCACTCTCCAGTTCTCCACATTATCCTTCATTCCCCGTTGCCTCACACCCAGCTCTCTTCATTCTTGTAGGTGAATGGCCCTGATCCTGGAGGCATGTGGGTTTTAAACCCCTGCCACAGGCTAAGTACTCCTGGAAGCTTCATAACATTCATCTGTCCATTAGAATATAGTTAGGGAGTCATCTTACTTGGCGCTTTAGCCACCTGTCTTAACAGCTACTGTAAATGAGATGTTTCAACTAAAAAGCACTTAGAACAGTATGTGACACAGAGCAAATATTCAATAATAATAATAATTATTATTATTATTTTTTTTCCACTGATTTAGTCTGGCCAATTCTTACCACCCAATAATATTAATTTTTCCCCCTCTAAATCTATTTTACTCAAAACGAATCAAATCTACTCTTATCAAGGAGTCAATATGAGCCTAGCTGTACATACTGAATTCCAAGGAGGACAGTGTTAGCCTGATGTTACATGTTGATTTGATCATTAATCTGCTCATGGAGGAGGAAGCCTAACAACCAAACTAGATGTAGCAGCTCTCCTCTGGAGAATAAGACTTAAATATGAAGTTACCCATTTTTAAATAAAATAGGACATCTCTAGGATAGACTTCAAAAGGAGAGGTTTCTTTGGACAGAAAGAAAGAAAGAAATGAAAACAAACTGTATAAATGTGATATGTAGTCATAATTGCTTAAAGTAAGCATGGCCCTAAAGGATGGGATAGTCTCAGAAGAATGGAGTGGGACGAGAACTCAGACAGTTGATTCAATCCTTTTCTTTAGTTAAGGAAGGTGCTGAACTGAAAACAGGGGATGATGCAGCAAGGACACTGACCCATGGTGGCCAAGTCGGGCTGGGTCCAGGTTTGCTCTCTGTGGCCCAAGGCTCCCTCCCCTCAGCAGAGACCTGCATGTGGAGTCACGTGCTTGGATTTGTCAAACATGGTGAAGGATGCCCTGGGTGCTTCTCCCACCTCAGCACTGATCAGGCTTTTATCTGAGCTCTCTCTTCACTGCAGCTCTTTACCCTGAGATATAGCTCTGGAAAAGTACAGAAAATAGCAGTGAAAGTTATAGAAATAGTCCCTGGGAAGAGAAGCAGAAGAAATTGGATTATTACTGGAAGAGGAGAGGAAAATTCAAAATAATAGTCTCTATAAAAGAAGATAAATATGTTAGTAAGAAGGCAATGAAGGTAAGGGTTAACAAATCAAAGAATCAAGGCTTTGGAAAAGCAAAGAAACTTAAATGTTATGAGTTCAAATCCCTTATTTGAATTATGGAACTAGAGGTTCAGAAACTGTCACTGACTTGCTTAAAGGTTGTGACAGAAATGGGAAAAGATCTTAGAATTCCTAACCTCTCACCCCCTGCTTTTCCTTCTATGAACCACTGAAAGTAATTCCACAAGAAAAATATAAATACAGGCACAAAAAATTAAGAAAATTGTCCAAAGTTCCCAATGGGTAAAAGATAAATCAGCATAAGACAAACTTCTTCATTCTCCTGTCAGTTTGATCATTAAATTGCTCTGAAGCTTTGGTAAAACCTAGATTTTCCAGACATTTTAAGCCAAAAGCTACCACTATCTGGCTGGCAGGACTTTTAAAGATGCCCAAGGTCCTTTTTAACAGAGTTCGTTGAAAATCTGCTAAAATAAAAAGTCGCTTTCTACTATGAGAATATCAGGTTTATTCTGATGGGATCATATTTCTCCTTTTTCTTTTTTGGCTAGTGAGAATTCAAGCTTTCCATATGCTTGGCTGTACTCAGCAGTGGCACAGAAACAATAACATTTGATTTCTGTTTCTGCTCTCTGTAATTTGAGGTGACTGGCCCAAGTTACCTTCATTTCCATAATGCCTTCCGGTGGCCATTTTACGAGACACTCTTGCTACCTGAGGGCTCTCTGGCTTGCACCTGGAAGTTTCAGATACAGAAGCCAAGGACAATGGTAGGGTCTTCCGCATTAAGTAATTAGAACATCCTTTCAGCACCACAGTGTGAGGGCCTATCCCGTGGCATAGAGTTACAGATCAGATATGGTACAAAGCTGTCTTCTTTATTTCCTTTCTCTCCTTGTCTATCTCACAAGAATCTTCCTCAATAGTGAACATGATCTGATCTTTTCAGAATGCTGTTAAGCTCCAAACTAGAAGCAAATGACTCTTTCATTTTTTTCCCACAAAATGATATTCAGCCAGAGTTCCAGGTTTGTGTTCTGAGGTCAGATTTAACATCTCAACCGTGGGCAGAGAACTTGTCACTTAGCTGGCCTGAGCCCACAGAGGATGCAGGGGAGCACACGTACTTTATTGATCTCAGGCTTGCAGCAAGCCTGCTTACTTCATTACCTTACCAAGCTGAAGCCTTTCTGGGGATGGGCTATTTGATTTTATTATTATTGTTGTTGCTATTACTATTTTTGTCTTTTTGTTAAGCATGGAGCTGATTTTACAAAGATTAATACATTTACATTAATTACATTAATACATTTAGATTAATAAAATCCTGTTAGCTTCAAAGTTAAAATGAACCTGTTGCAGAACTGATTATATGTCACTAATGATGACTTCTGTCAACTCTAGGCAAGGCTAGAACATTCTTAAGGGGTTACTCAGCAAAAACGCCTGTTGGTTATGTAAAATCATTTAATGAACAATGTGTCAGAAGAAAGTGATTCAGTTACTACTAACTCTTTTCTCCCAGCCTCATTCCATTTGACCATTGATCTGTGCATTTCTTTATTTCTTGAGATGAGTCATGGCACCAGTAAGTACTCTTAATATTATTGATTGGTATGTCAATTGCAGCATTTTTACTTTAACAAAGCAATATAATTTTTGAGTTGGAAGAAATCATAATTTCTCTCTGACTGTTGCGGAAAGGCAATCAACTAAATTTTGCTTTCATACTTTGAGAGGCTGGGAATACACCATTTTTGACGGGCTCTAAATACCAAAGACGTCACCCTTATACTTCATTTCTATTGTTCAAAGCTTTTTTTTCTTTCAGAAATGCAGTAAAGCTGGTTAAAGAGATTACAGATTATCCAATATAGATTATAGATTGCTCTGAAAATTAGATGTCTTGAAAATAATACATGTTTCAGTGGAGGAAATATAATGGTAATTTTTTTTTTTATTCTGGTATATATGAGCTTCATATTTTCCTATTTCTTAAAGTGGAATGCATCTTAGAATGGATATGTGCATTTAACGTAGAATTTTTTTTCCCCTGAAAAGTTATTTAATCAGTAATGTGTTCTATATTACTGATGGCATTGTGTAAATAAAGGCATGTAGTGATTATAATACCTTATATAATATAGCCTTGTAAAGCACTTTTAGTTTGCTTATTTGTAGACAATGTGTATATTTTATAGATGTTTACCCAAATGCCACAGAAAAATATGTTGAACATCCTGCCCTCCATCTCCCACTCAAGCAATCAGAATTTCCTAGATAGTAAAAAAAAAAAAAAACTATGCCAAAGAAAACTCAGGATAGATTTCAGAAAAAGACAGACATAGAAGCAGAAAGTTAAGATTCTTTTAAGCAATGGGACCAGCTCTCCTCTACAACTACTAGAGTTAAGTCATTTAACTTCTCTGAAGTTGCGGTCTCGTCTATAAAACCGAGACATGAAAGCAACTCTCTAAAGATTACAAGGGACCTCTTGTGATTTCTTTAAGCTCAAGTTCAATAGCAAAGTGTTAGACATTACTTAAAAATTTTGACTGTTAATATTTTTTTTGAACCACATCTTAGCGATGACTGATATCTTTGCTTATTTGTCTACTGCTGTCATTTGTAATGTTAAATTTTAGAGTGTGCTACATTCGGAACTCTAATTCCTGTTGTTATATATAAAAAAAGATTGTTTAAAAGTAGGAAGGTTAATGGTTTCTTTAGGAATCCCTCAGTATTTTTAAGAATAATGGTGGGTAAAGGCAGTTCCAAAAGCACTTTGAAATAACATAAAGAAATGATATATTGCAAACCCAATATTTCTCTCAGAAATCACACTACAAGAGAATTTTATTGACCAGGACTAGACCTGTCATTATTTGATATTGCGATCCTGAGGACACCAGAAAAGGAGCGATGGAGTCTTCTGTATCAGGTGTTTTCAATTCTCTGTTCCCATATTTATCTAAGTCACAATTTCTGTTGTAATTAATATCTGAGATTATTGCCATGCATATCATGGAAGGAGCATGGCTTAAGAACTGTCAACACTGCCATTCTTTAAAAGGATGGGAAATGTTGTGTACCTATGTGACTTACCTATCTCTTTAGCTACTTATTGCATTTCTTATTCCACAGTACCATTTCAAATCTCTATTTTTCCCCTTGAATGTTAACAATGACCCATTCAGAGAGAAAAAAAATGATAATAGCCCACATGATATACACAAGGTCCTAATTATTTAGCATCCAAAACAAGGTTTTGAGAAGAGTATAAAGACCCTAGAGTGTATAAAGCATTAATTATGCTTTTGATAAACAATTGGTCCAAATCTAGTTCATGATAGATTTTCTAAATATAATCCAATAGGGGAACATATAAGCAGTGGCGCTTATAAAACATGCCAGGTCACCAATGATAAAATATTCTTATGTCTGGCAGTTATCTTGTCAGTAAATCCACTTTGTCTCACGTGTAGCAATTTCTAGAGAAGGTGAGTTTCCTCTGCATTGTGATCAATATTGTGCTGTGACAGGAACAGCAGGAGAACATGCTAACTCTGTTGATGAGACGCTATCTTGGAACACAGGAATTCACATCAGGGATCTATCAAAATAAAGCCATGATGCAAATATTATCTTCCCACCACTCCATGTCCTCAATAAATCTTCTTGTGAGTCTATTAATGCATTAGGTTCAGTCATGCTAACAGGAGATTCAGTTTGGTGGGAATGGCCTCTTTCTTTCCCAAGAATCTCACTGGCCAAAAGGAGAACATCAATGATATAGAGAAACATTTTGTGTTGTTTAGATACCATGCCTGTAAGAACTAGCCTGAAATGCCTTTCCTTCAGAAGATTTAGCTGTTTCATAACCATTTTGAAGAAGTACCAACTAATCTCCTCCTACGCACCTCAAGTCTACAGGATTTGATGGCCATTTCCTGGTCACTCTAGTGATAGAGCACATGGAAGGGACACAGAGCATCAAAGCAAAGCACTCCAGGCCCTGCCTTTAAAAGCATCTGATTTTCATTTTTCCTTTGGAAATTTTACACATATCCTTTTACAAACTTGATTCATTTCTTTTTAGCTCTGAAAAAAAAAAATGCTCTGGCTGGAATAAGAAATCAGGAATGTGGGAGTTCATACATTGAGTGCCTGTGTGGTTAGTGGTGTGTGAACCATTTGCACACATCACTGACTGGGGAAGTTAAATCATTTTTGGATACAATTTGTAGCAAGAGTATCCTATGTGCCAGCTCCAGGTCTTTGAAGTAACATTCTGCACAACCTGTTATTGAAGCATGTCCTGCCAGCTTAAAGTAGAGGAAGTGCCCATTGAAAAGGAATATTTTTCCTTCTTTTGCCATTCAACCCACACAGGAACAGTCTTTCAAGTCATCTGGGGAGGGGGGAAGGACTTCTAAATGTTTATTTTCCTTCCATTTAGTGAGGACACAATAACTGATGATATGGATATTTTCTCACCTTAAGTTCTTCCTCTGCCTCTCATCTCTTCAAAGTAGGATTTAATAAACAGATGTGTAAATAAGAGATGGTTAAAGTGCATAGATACAGTTAAGGGAAGAACCCATTTCAGAGAAGAAATGACTGGCTTAGAGGTCAAAGCTTAGAAGGATAAATCTACCCTGTTCCTCTAAGGGCTAAATGTTCAAGTCTTATGCCCCTGCTGAGGCCTCAGGAATTTTAGTATACTGTTTCCTCTCTTGATACTTTATGGATACAGTGAAGATAATGACCACTGTTGCATCACCTTCTTCTTGTCCTGAAGCTCATTAAACAGAGGAAGAATGCTTTGGGAGAATCAACCACTTGATAACAGCCTTGGCTGACAGCAGACCCCTTTCTTTGTTTTCCAGGGTTCATGGATTTGTGGGTAGTTTTTAAGAATTTATCCTACTGAGTTTATAAATGTGCTGGACTAAAAATTTACATATAAGAGAATTTTTAAATGCATATCAACTCCAGCTGTGCATATCAAAAACTTCAGATTTTCACCGCCGATAAGAGTTTCACAAACCAACAACTGGCTGAAGGAACCACCTGCCTTGTCATAGAGTTTTATCAGCTCCTCAATTCCCAGGTGTGCACATGGCTTTCTGCTTAACTTCTAGTTCAGTTGAGAGAGACATAGGGGCATCCAGTTTACTTAACTGACTGTGGTTGAGAGCCGTGATGCTGAGTGAGGCCAAGGAGCAGTTTCCCAGACCCTCCCAGGCACGTTGCTCACTGTTTCTGCTCTCATCCTCATAGAGATGGAGGGAAAACCCCTGCTGCCTGAGTCTGCAGCAGGCTGGGATGGCTGCATGGCAGCTTGGCTGGGCCCCTTCCTTGTCATCTGGGAAGCTGAGTCCAAAGGGTGCTCACCCTTCACTCCAGAGAAAAGCACAAAGGCAAGGTAGTTAGATTGGGTGAGAGCTCTGTGGTTGTTGGGAGAAACAAAGAGACCTATATTGTTCTGACTTCCTCATCAGGTCAAAAAGGTGCTGGCTGAGAAACCTTACCCATGCACCACCTGGGGAGCTGGCTGGTTCCTAAGCCAATAGGAAATGCTTTCTCTTGAGTATCACATATAACAATGCTGTCGAATGACTTACAAGGGGCACCTGCCATTCACCTCCTCCTTTTAAAAAACATTCCATTATCATAATAACATCTTAAACAAAAAAAGAACTCACCAATCTTGTAACTCCACTCCTACTAATTATCCCCTGGGACTCAGAGAGGCGAGCTATCAGCTGTGAGACAGTGGTACAGCTGAACCCTTTGTTTCCATTGCCACTTGTCAGTTTAAGGAGAGCTTACAACATACGGATGCAATTTTCATTAGAGGCACCTGCTGACGAGGCGCGGATTCTTGTTCGCAAATCACTTTTCCATATTTCTGACACTGACCAATGGATCTCCCTACCCTGAATCAGTGGACAATTTGCAAGAGCCCAATTTAGGGTGGTATTTCTGGGATCTAGGAGCTGCCTCTTCTTCCAACTTGTGCACATTTACAAATTACCACTAATTGATGAGGTCTTCTTTCTAGAGAAACCCCAGTCCTCTGTCAGCTTTAGGTCTCCCTGCATGCCTGTTCAGGTACCTAAGATGCCTTGTGCGTTGGGATTCCTACTGATGATAAGAGGGAAGTGGATGAGCAGCTCTGCCCTTTGTAGTGCACGGCCAGTACACAGGCCTCACAGCGGGGAGGAATGCCAGCTCCTCAGTGAAAATGATCCCTGCAGCAATATTTTTTATACTTCGCTTTACTATACTCCCTATGGGTCCCCTTTTGCTTTAGTAATAGAAGGTGACTGGAGCTTCTATTACTGGCAAAAGATGATGGACTGATGATCCATTTCCTCTGCAGCAAATAAAAATATTTGGGCTCCCCACTAATGTATTTCCTCCTCCCTCTCATTGAGCTGTAGGTGCTGGGCAATGAGTTAGTTTGGGCTACAGTAAAACGTGTTCACCAGGGTTTTTTTTTTTTTCTTGGTATGCAGCAATACGTATTAACAGTATGACCTCCTTAATTTATTACAAATGATAAGGATATGGTACAGGAATCCGGATTTTATACAGAGAAAGAGAAAGACCAATAAGAAAATATACTCTTTAAAAAGAAAGTGAGTGAGACGTTGAAACCACATTTCTAGGCTAACTAGTTATTTGCAATGCACAGAAATTTAGAGTCAGGAAGAGCCTGTCTTCTAGTGCTAGCAAAACCGAAATCCATCCCTTTCTGGTGCTGGTTCTACAGCTGTGCTAAGCCACTAGCCACAATTATGAGCAGTTTCCTTCCTTGGGCGACATCAGGACATTCCCCCAAGTGCTTTTGTGCCTTATTGTCTTCACCATCATTATATTTCTTGTTACCAAATACATACACTTATTTTGCTTTCTGGTTGAAAGAGCAGTAGGCAAAATTTGCAAACACTTCCCTGAATGATTTTACAATATAAAGATCACAACAAGAAGTAGGCAACTCTGAATAAACCATATTCCAAATAAGCAGTGTTACGATGACTTCTTAGGAACTGTTCACAAAATAATGAGATCTTTGATGAGAAAAAGGTAAGCCAGTGAGTTACCATTGAGTATGAGTACTCTTTTGGTTTTGCTGACCAATTTGATTCCCACAACTGTCATCTCTGTGTAGTGAAAGAGGCTAAAAAAGACCTTTACAATGGAAGTTCACAGAGAATTATTGTAGGAATGGCAAAATGTTAGTGAGTGGAGCTCCTTATCTTGGATAGTGGAATATTTCCTCTCGGTGGAAATGAGCTGTTCTGCCAAGGGAACCTGAGGGAGTAATTGGGAGGTTTTTACATGTTATGTAAGCGAGTTTATTTTAGGAGCTCAGGGTATGCTGTGCTTCTGCCTCTAACCACATCTGCTCTATTTCTATAATGACCACTTCATTGCTGGGCTGTGTGGAACATAGCCTGCATTAGTGCTGGGTCATTAGGAGGTGGTGAGGCTCCAAAGTTAGTGAGATGCTCCGATGAAGCTTATTGAACTCTGTTCAGAAATAAACATCAATTTGGAAATTTAAAGACACTGCCAGTTAAAGCAATGTATTGCATTTGGATCCCCATTCACAAATATGCCCAAACACTCCTTACTTTGCTCAGCTTTTGCTCTCTGAGTGAAGGTTTTTTACTTTTTCACTTTATTCAGTTAAAAGAAATATTGTCTAACCCGTCTTAATTAATTCATAGTGCAAACTGTGTATGCTTCAAACTTACAACCCCGAAAGTTCTGGCTTTGGGAAGTTCACATATCTCTTAGGATTTTCTCAGCTTGGATTTTGCATACTTCCTCCTTTTTATGGCTCTGCTGCCTATGTTGTGCTGAATATATTCATTCCTTCCATCTTAATAAAATTGGTGCTTAGTCTGCTTTCTCAATTTTTCTTTCCACTGGCTTGATAATTGTTAATGCATAATTTTCAAAAAGGTAAATCTCATGATTCTCAGGTGAACATAAAACAAACACATAACAATGATTCAATTTAACTCATCAATTTATAGAAAAAAAGTAAGCTGTTAAAACCAGTCCAAAGAGGACTTGAAATATTACTATAGAGTTAATTTAACAAAGAAATAGTAAGATTTCTGGGTTAGATATAATACTGTTTAATGTCCAATGGGTCCGTGAACCTGGTTTACACTGGTAATCTACTTACTCCAGATGGCAATTATTTGTATCTCTACTGGATAAAAGTTTTCATGTTAAATTCTGTCACTACAGAACCATGAATTCAAAAAAATTGGAAAAAGTTCAGATTGGCACGCTACTAAAAGTATACTCAGCAATATCCTTTCCAAACACTGAATAACTTTTCAGACACAATCTCTAGTCTCTCATATTATAACCCTACACCCCACGAAAATTTTTTTACTGGATTTTTTTTCTCTAGTTATCTCTTTCCTAGACAAAGTTGTCTAGTTTTATTGGCTCTGTTTCTTTACCTCCCATTAACTCTGGTCAACTCCAGTATGAATTCTGGCTTTTTTTCTTTCTTTCTTTTCTCCTCCCCCTACTGCCCCGTCTTTTGCTCTGGTTACCAGTGACTACTTGTTTCTGGATTCAAAGAATACTTTTTTGTTCCTAATCTGACCTTTCAGTGGGTTCTGAACTTTTGACAACACACTCCTTGATATATTTTCTCATGTTGGCTCCTGGGACCTAATACTCCCCTGGCTATTTTTCCCTGCTGCTTCTCAGTCTTTTTGCAGGCTTATTACCTACTAACCTACCATTAAATGTTGGAATTTCTCTAGGCTGGTACCGGGCCCTCTATTATTCTTTAACAATGATGTCTCCTAGATATCATGCAGACTAACAACTTTAGTTACCCATTGGCAAATGAAGCATAAATTTGTATATCCAGGCTGGATATTTCAGCTCATATATCCACCTCCTTGACAGCCTCTCTTTGAAATCCCAGAGACACCTCAAGTTCAACATGTATAAATGTGAACTTGTGAACTCCATGGCCAACACTCCTAGAGTCAGTCTCCTTCCAGAGTTCCACAGCTTAGTGAATGGCAACACCGCCTACTCAGTTATGCAAACAACAACCTTTGAAGCAACCTGGACATATCAGTTTCACCAAGGCCTGCCACTTCAGACCAGACTAGGTATCTATTTCTGTGCAGAGAAGCTCTCCAGAGTTCAATGAAATGGCCTTTAGAATTTAAACCAATCTACAAAAAAAAGAGGTGTTCAATTATTAAATATGCTGTTTAATAATTATGCCTGAGAAATGTCAGGTAATTTAGATTCTACTGATAAACTCCAGCATACACAGCCCAATTCCAAAAGATTATATGTGGGAGTCAGGATTCCAAGGAAGGACCAAGTTTGTTGGTCCAAATAAGGCTGGAGATGGGCATGGTGGACACATTTTGACTGGGTCGAGCTAGTGATGCTTCTTCAGGTATGGAGAGAAAAAATAAGGGTCATGTTTTTAAAATAACTGAAGAAGACTTGAAGGAGAGCTCCTTTATTTTTTCTTATTTTCAACTTTTCCTTAATGATATTTACTTTTTGATTATAATTACAAAAATATTCATTGTAAAATCTCTTTTGAAAGCATAGAAAAAAAAATAAAGAACAGAATGGATATCAGCCTTAAATACATCACTCCAATGAAACCATTGTTAACATTTTGTTGTATATATTATTTTAAATATATCTCTATACTTATATACAATTACATATAATATATATTTCTTAAAAAGGAAGTCCAAAATTTACATCAAACTAAAAACTTTTTGCGCACCAAAGGAAACCATCAACAAAATGAAAAGACAACCTACTGAATGGAACAATATATTCACCAGTGATATATTTGATAAGGAGTTAATATCCCAAATTTATAAGGAACTCACCCAACTTGACACCAAAACAACAATCCAACTAAAAAATGGGCAGAGAACCTGGATATTTCTCTAAGGAGGATAATAGATGGATAATAGACATGAAAAGATGCTCGACATTGCTAATTATTAGAGAAATATGAATTAAAACCACCTATTAGATTGGCCATCACCAATAAATCAACAAAGAAGTGTCAGTGAGTATGTGGAGAAAAAGGAATCCTCAGGCACTGTTGGTGGGATCACATACTGGTCCAGCCACTATGGAAAACAGTATGGAGATTCATCAGGAAATTAAAAATAGAACTACGTTATGACCCAGCAATTCCATTTCTAGGTATTTATCTGAAGAAATCTTAAAGACTAATTTAAAAAGATACATACACCCCTATGTTTACTGCAGCATTTTTTACAATAGCCAAGATATGGAAGCAACCTAAGTTCTCATTAATAGACAACTGGATAAAAAAGTGGTACATATATGCAATGGAATATTACTCAGCCATAAAAAATAATGAAATCTTACCATTTGTGAAAACATGGATGGACCTAGAAGGTATTATGCTAAGTGAATAAGTCAGAAAGAGAAGGACAAAGATCACATGATCTCACTTTTATGTTGAATCTCAAGAACAAAATAAACAAAAATAACAGAAACAGACTCATAGGTGCAGGGAGTAAACTAATGGTTGCCAGATGGGAAGGGTGTTGGAAGGGTGGGGTTCAAAAGGTGAAGGGATTAAGAAGTACATACTGGTAGTTACAAAACAGTCATGGGGCTGTGGGTAAAGCATAGGGAATATAGTCAATAATATTTTCATAACTAGGTAAGTATTGGACTAGTCAGGGAGAATCACTTCATAAATTATATAAATGTCGAACCACTATGCTGTATATGTGAAACTAAAACAATATTGAATGTCAACTGTAATTGAAAAATTAAAAATAGGAGGAAAGGTAAAAGGAAGTAAGAGGTTCAAATGCCCAGGTATGAAATAAGTAAGTTATGGGGATGTGGTGTACAGCATGGGGAATGTAGTTGATGATATTGTGATAGTGTTGTACAGTGTTGGATGGTTCTTGGAATTATTTTGATCACTTATTTAGGTAAATAAATGTTGAATAGTTATGATGTATACTTGAAACTAACGCAATATGGTATGTTAGCTATATTTTAAAAAATCATTTTTTAAGAAAAGGAGGTCTAAACTACATATAATGCTAGAGAAGGAGTTACAGTTTCAAAGATAAAATATCCTAACTTTCAGAATTCATTAAATAGAGATTTACCTTTCTACAGGCTAGATTTCAATGCCAATTTAGGCACATTGCACTCCCTATCGCTTTCGATTCTTCCTTTCCTGCTTGCCCATTTTCTCCCCTCCTCTGTCATTGAGTTCTAGTAAGAGCCACACTCAGTACTCACAGCATTGGTAATAACAAAGTCCTGCTCAGGAGGAGTTTGCAGTCAAAGAGATGAGTATCAATAAGAGTTAAAGATATACTTGAGGCACAACAGACATGTGCTAACAAAATCGATTTTCTTATTTATTCTTTCCCCATCCATTTAATTGTTTTTATTTTATTAGAAGATGAGATTATAGCAGAAGGAACGGTAGAGGTGGGAGGACTATGTGTATGGAGGTGTTAGATAAACATGTAACAAAGGAAACATTTTCTACCTTGCTAGGAAATTCCATTACATGACTGGGTATGCAGCGCAGCATCAGATGATCAAAATCATGATACAGTGAAAACTTGGTTTCAAACTCAGAAATTATGAGTCTGGAGTGTATTATCACAATATACTTTTTTTTTTTTTTTACTAGTTTTAAATTTATACTCATTAACAGAAGTTATAGCTCTTAAACATGAAAAGCTTAATTCAAAAATAACTTTAAAATAACAGAATATAACCCCCAGAGTTATTTGATAAAAAAGTGACTTACATATTCATTTCTGCCTATGTAGGAAAATACGTTTGAAAGAAGCCTTTACAGTAGAGGATTATTGGCATTGCTATAATTATATATTATTGTAATAAGGATTCAAGTGATTGCCAATACTTCTGAGTTTATGCTTCTAACTCCTTGTTGGTATTAATGGAACCGTGTGGTTATATACAAAAAGAATGTACAATGTAGCAGTGACAACATCAAATTAAGTATTTGCATCCTCCAGAGGGAAATATATGTTAAACAGGAGCTGATTTCTTGAAAGTGACATAACCATCCTTAGGCAGTATGCTGACGAGAAAGCCAGAACATAGGTTACCTACAATTGCTGCTAGGGAGCCACCCACGAGCCCAGGGACTTATGTTACTTTTTACACCTGGGTCCAGAACCACCACATTTTGCCTTTGACAAATGTGGTAGAGCCTGACAAAATATTCATCAAACCCATTTCCTTTCTCCTGCGTATACAGCTAGACAACATATTCCGGCCTTCCTTGCAGCAAGGTGTGACCTCTAGACTGAACTCTTGCCACCAGAAAGTGGGCAGAAGATTGGCTCCATCACATCTCCTTCCTCTCTCTATCCCAGTTGGCAGGATGGAAATGGAACTCTGAATTCATGCTGATTGGAGGAGCCACAAGATGGAATGAGACTGGGTCTCTGAATCACTTCTTAAAAGACTCTCTACTAAACATCTGTCTTAATCTCCAGAAATGAACTTCAATTCTCTAAAGACACTAAGATATTGAGAGTTTAGCACATAGGCTTACCTTAACTTATAAGACTATCAAAGTGATATATGTGGCTTTTCAGTACCTGGGTAGTTCAGCATTACCTGCCATAGAATGACACAGGTTATTCCTGATGGGGCCAACCCTCTTGTCTGTCTTTAACTTTTTCTCTTCTGTCTCTTATGCATCTTCTTCATTAGGCATATTTGTTGTTCCCTAAACTCACTATGTATTTAAATCCTCTTTACTTTTGTAAATTCCCTTGCCTCTGCCTGGGGTGCCTTTCCTTGGCCTACCCATTCTGAAAGAAATCCTTTTCCTCCCTCAAGAAATAGTTTGTCACTTCATCTGTGAAGTCACTTAAATATCCTCTCACTTCTTCTTTGCCTCTGCCTTCATCCATCCATTTATCCACACAGCCACTCAACCAGCGAGCATTTACTGAGCCCAACAATTTGTCAGGCCCAAGCAGTCGAGACCCAAAAATGAATGATGTCCTCTCTCCATAGAGACGGCAGGGTTCAGTTTGAGAGGAGAAACTTATAAGCTGATATTTATTATACAGCGAATAAAGACAAAACTACAAAAAAATATTGAGCACTACGAGAGCAAGAAAAGGCCTTTGTGTGTTTCTCCTTCCCCCAGGAACACGCTTGCATGACTGTGCCCTCCTTTACCTTCAGCCCCAGGTGTCCTCTCAGAACCACAGTCTTATTTTCTTCATAACAGTGATCACGAACTGTCTCTTTTACCTGTTGGCTTGTCTGTTTTTGTTCATTACCTGTCTCCTTTATTAGGACATAAGAACTCTGAGGACAGGACACAGTATTTCTTTTTGCCGCTGTGTCTCTAGATCTAGTACAACAAAACTGATGCGCTATAATGTAGGTGCTCAATAAAAGCTTGTTGAATGAATGAGTGAATGCATAGAGCCAACCTGCCTGGGGAATGGACTTATAGGAAGGGCTTCCTGAAGGAGTCGATGCCACATCCAAACTGTAAAGGATAAGGAGGAATTTGCCTGGAAAATGGAAAAAAAGAGATTCCAGGCAGAGAGTACAGTATAAACGAGACCACAGAACGTGGTTCGACGTCTGTGGAAAACTAAGAAATAGAACATTACTAGAGCAAAAGTGGTAAGAGTCATAGATAAGGGTGAAAAATAAACAGGCCAATTATTGCTTCTTCTCAATTCATGCAACAAGCACTGTCTTTGAATTCCCAAAGTATTTCACACATAACACTTATGACACCATGTTGTCACTTTACTTTTGAATGGCTCTGTGGGCTTGAAGGGCAGGAACTGATTCTTACTCACCTGGTATCTCCAGCTCCTGATTTTATCATTGATGTAAATGATAGGTAGTTGAGAAGAAAGAGGATTAATTAACAGTGTTTCTAGTTATTTTTAAAACAAAAATAGGTGATACGTGGCATAAAATTAGAGAAAAAAAGCCTACAAATGGCTTAGTTTTGCTTTCAAGAAAAGCAGAAATACACACACATAATATAAAGCTAAGTCCTTAAGAAGAAAAAATAATTTTATCTGTAATATGCAACCCAAAAATTAAGGAAACAAATACCTTACACATTTAAAAGATGTTTTCCCATTGCTCTGATTATAAAAATTTGTGCTTAAAGTATTAGGATAAAATAAAAAATATGCAAAGCCTACTACCCAATGATAAACAGGCAATTATTTTTTGTAAATCCTTCCAGATTGTTCAAACACACACACACACGTAAAATGAATCCACACATGCACACAGGAATCATATTATACACGCTGCTTTATAATTCGATTTTCTACCTTAATATCATAGATGTTTTTCATATTAATGGCTACGACTATCGTTATTTAAAAAGTCTGCATAGGATACAGTCCACTGTATGAATAAATTTATATGTATTTACACATTTTTAGTACGTAATTTACTTGTAGGTCGATCAATCAGCGAATTTTGATTGAGTCTTACTCTAAGCCAGCAACTGTGCTACACAAGGAAGCAGAGCTGGAGCCTGGCGCCTTAGAACACCGGGACACTGACACCTCTAGCGACTGGTCTATACACTGACGACACGACAGCAGACAAAATAGAGCCCCTGTCACCTAGGAGATGAGGGTCAGGAAATAAACACCTGGATAAATAAACTAATACCAGGTCCTGCTGTGTAGTATAGAGAAGATAAAAGACAATAATATGCTAAAAAGTGACGAGGGCAACTTCAATTTCTGGTGATATGGTAGACTGAGAACCACCTCTTTTTATACCTCAACACACATATACAGCTTGGAAAGAATACAGATATATATATATATATATATATTTTCTTTTGGAATGCATAACTAGCAAGCAAGAAAGAAAAATTCCTAGACACCAAATATAAAAGTAAGCAATTATTTAGAATATATCTTAGCATTGACTTTCCCTAAGGCCATATACCAAGAGACCGTTTTCATGGCCTCACGGGTAGAGGAGACAAAGATTGCGGAGCCTGTAAAGAGGAGCATGAGAACCGTAAATCTGCAGAAATTCAGGGCCTCTAAAGTGCTTACCCACTCAGAAAAAGGGTGAGATAGAAAACATTTCACCTACCTTCCGAAAGAGATGGCGAGAGAACTTCTGTCTTAAATCCAAGAAGAAGCAGAAACTGCTCTCTCCTGCGAATTTTGGCACCACAGCCCTGCCCTTATGCGTGTTTGAGGTTTAAATTTACATCACCTGCATGATCTGGGAAACCCGAAAGTGAGAAATTAAGAGGATGGTCAATACTCTGGCCACCTGACCAAAGCCAAAGAAAACTCTCAGTTAAGTTTGAGTTGAGGGCCTCCTGAATTCCAAAAGATTTCGGTTTCTCAAATAGCTCAAAAATATTGAAAGACATAAGGGAAACAAACCACATGTGAGTGAGATGTGTGAAATTCAAGGGACATTTATAGTTTTAAATGCTTATAGAAAAAAATGAAACACCACCAGTAAAGATCTAAACATCCGACTTAAGGAGTTAGGGGGAGAATAAAAGCAGCAAGCAAGGAAGAAATAAAATAAACATAGAAATAAATGGGAAAAAAGATATTAACAGAAAGTTGACTTTTTAAAGGACTAATTAAACAAACCTCAGCCAGACTGGTCGACAAAAAAGGAGAGAAGGTGCAAAAAGTGTTAGAAGTGAAAAAGGTACAACCCTGATTAAAAATAAAAATATATTAATTTTATGAAATAAATTTGTTTATGCCAATAAATTTGAAAACTTAGGAAAACTAGATAATTATCTTAAGAACCAAAATTTAAAATTGTAAGGGGGGGAAATAACCCCCTGAATAGATCTATATTATTCAGAGATTAGATCGGTACTTAAAAATCTACCCATCAAACCAGCGATGGATGCTCGCATGCTTGGGGGCTTTCTCATCCAGGCTCCAAGCCTCCCCGAGGTGATTCATTTCAGTTGAAACCTGAATGGTGAGGAGTGAGCTGTGCAGAAATCTGGAGAAGAGTATTTCAAATCTGAGTAATATCAAATGCAAAGTGTCTAAGAGAGTGAGACAGGAAAAAGGCAGAAATAAACTAAAATAGGTCACTGCAGACACTTATAAACAGCTGGTATATGTTGAGTTCTATCTAGTCTTTACCAGTTGCAGAGCCTAGAGGTTTATATATGTGATATCCAGTTCAAACTACCCCATTTTATAGAAGAGGGCTTAGTGAGGTTAAGTCATGTGGCGCATAAACACAGAGCTAGTGAGTGTGTGACAGATCCAGGATTTGAAACCAGTCTGACATTGAAGTCTGAGTTTTGAATGATGTAAGCTGTGCCTAAGGAGAAAGTGCTCTAAACAATTGCCACCTGGAGCAATTGCTTTCTAAGTGTGGGGCCTGGATCAGCAGTTATCAGCCTCACCGGAAACTTGTTAGGAATGCAAATTCGCCAATTCTGGACCTCACCCCAGACCTACTGAATCAGGAACTCTGGGAGGTGGGGCCCATCAATTAGGGAGATTCTGAACCCCTGGTCCAGAGCAACGAGAAAGGTAGACTGCTGTAATGAAAATGACACAGACTTTAAAGTTGGGCAAACCTGGGTTGGAGCCCCAGGTTTGCTACTTCCTAGCTATGTGACCTACATTTACCTGTAAAATGAAGATAATTATAGTACCTACCTTTGGGTTTTTGTGACCATTAACTAAGGCAATGTAAATATTAATAAATCAGAGCCTGGCACACAGAGAGTGCTCAGTACATGTTCTCAATAAATGTTTGCTCTCATTACTCTCTCTTCCATGCTGGGAGTCTGTTTTCCCTGAGACCTGTCCACAGGCACTCTGCACCCTCCTGCCCTGGAGAAGAATTGGAAGGATGGAAATAGCTGGAGCCCAGAAAACGCTGGGGTTAAGTCCAGGTGAAAGACAACCAGGAGCTATACTAGAGCAACAGTGGGGGCAGAGGAGAGAAGGGAGAGGTTCAAGAGCTGTTTCTCTGGAAGTATGGTTGGGCTTTAGAGCCTGATCAGATGTGGGGAGGGGAAGAGCAAAGCAGAGTCAGAGATGATTCTGGGCTAAGAATTCAGGAGCAAGAGCAAGTTTGGGGGTTATTAGAATTTGTTCATATTTAGACGAGTAAGTTTAAAGCACCTGAGGTAATACAGAAGTGCCATCCCAGAATAAACGTGTGTGGGGGCGGGGGGAGGGAGGGAAGAGGGAGAGAGACTAGAACTATAATGTCAGTGTGACAAACCAATGCTCCTAGTTCTTTGTAAATGAAATTGTTTCCTTCCTGTGAATACCAATGTGACAGAGAAGGTGCTACTTGCCAGCCAGCAGGCCCTGCTGGTATTGCCACATTCCGTTGATAACCAGCAATTATGGTCAGTGCTAATGACACAAAGAAGTGTCATTCAGGAGACAGACTATGTGGGAAGGGAATGAAGCCATCACTAATGAATAGGCTAATGGAAGTTGATGAGCAGTGAAAATCAATGAGGCAAAAAAGGCCTGCCTCAAAAAGCGAATGAGGTAAGAATGAACGAGCACCAAACCACCGTTTATCTCAAGTCTGTGCTACAGACTTTGTCACCCAGTGAGACACAGTTCATATCAATTGCACATTATCCCTGGCATGGTCGTGGGTCATGGTAATCAGCTCATTTAATTCCATAATGTTAATAGCACCTCTGTGCAGGGCTAGGTTCAGTGCAAGACACTGAGCACAAAGTAAGGAAAAAGATAGACCTGGGCCCTGCCCTCATGGACTAATCCATTCATATGCCTGACATGAATTTTAGCTCATTTAGCCCATTGCATTTAAAGTAGACACTGCATATCTCCTCTCCTTTCTCCACTCTCTTCCAATTAAAACTACTTTTGTAATCATATCATCACTATTAATATTATTTTATCACTCAATATCGGCATGAACTACCTCTAAATTTCTTTAGCTGCTTATAACTGCCTATCTTGCAAAATCATAATCACTGATCCCAATTAAGAAATTTTATTTGGTATTCCTTTCTGTTGTCCAGACAAGTACTTTGCTGTATCTGGGACATTTTCTACCACTTTCTCTACTACTGGAGCACCCATGATATCTGGTCTTTGCAGCCAGGCTTCCTACTAGGCCTATGAGTCCCTTAGAAGGTCATGGGATCTATAGGAACAAGTGCCTGGTGATGACTGGGTATCCCACCTTGACCTCCCACCAAGTGAAAAATAAACCCTTCACCAATAAACCCAAAACTCTCTGAGTAGAGGTAGATCCTCCTTTCAACCCAGACCCTAAAGGATTCTAGGTTAGCAGGGTCAACCTTCCTGGCTTAAGTCTTACATAGTGCCAGCTAATGGAATAATCAGCAGATTGGAAGCGGGATGGTCTGCTCCTGACTCTACCTCCTCCGTTAAGCCAGTGCATTTACGTGGGTCTCAGATTCTCACCAGACAAAATGACTACATTCAAAGCAAGCCATAGTATTTTAGTGTTTTATCTTCTCTATAATTTCCTCACTAATTGCTTTACATAAAGGCATGACTTGGTGCTTTGCATTTTCTGGAGGACATTTTCTCACCCAGCACCATATCCCACATTGGTGACCCCATTTGTTTGTCTTCTACAGAAGGCTCTAGGCAAGCTGTACAAGGCCACTGTTTCTTTACTTTAACAGAAGAAGCATAAAAAGTCTTCGATTAACAGAGTAGTAGCCTCTGATATAGAGGCCAAGTGTCTCTCACCTTGCCTGTGTTGTGCTCTTCTTTTGGCCTACCATGTGTCCCCTGATCCTGACCATCTATTTGGACATTTAGCAATCCAAACCACCTTATCTGTTGGCATTTGTGCCTCAGGTTTCAAGGGCACCACATCTCTTGAAGACTAGGGTCTGCACATGCCCAGTGCTCTGTGTGCCTGCTTGGGTTTCTAACTCCATGCTTCAAGTAAACCATTGATGGTCCTTGACAGCTGGTGGCTCCTCATACCTTTTCCAGATTCTGGGTGACTGCATTCATTCTCAGACACTTGGTTATCTCAGGCCCAATACCTTGACCTGTGTTTATAACTCATGAGCTCTTGCTATTCAGATAACGCCATGCAGATAGGATTACACAAAATGGTAGTTGACTGGCCTGAAAGAGGCTGTTTACTCAGACACTGAAGGGAAAAGATGTCAATATTAATTATTAAAGCGGTATTCATTTCTTGCTATTTGTGATGTTCTAAAGACCCTGCTCAGGCAGAGGAAAGGGTTTGAACTTGCTCTACCTTTCTAATCAAGGATTTGCTTAAAGGTACTTGCTCTAGTTTATACCCCTGCAGAAGGTCTAGCAGCTGCTGCCTTTATTATATGAGGCAACTTCAGCTAAACAAAATGACTCGGAACTGCACACTGTAAACAAGGGATGTTATTTCTGTCATTTTTGGCTGCCAACAAAATGCCAAGAAAATTACAAAGTAATAGCTACCACTGTGAAAGAGAATAAGAAATAAAATAAACTTTTTATGCCTAAGGAAAGCTTCCTATTCTCTCCACTTTTACAGGGCAGTACAAGAGCCTTCTGTGGGTCTTGGCACCAGGCATCACATAAACAATCATTTGCACACACTAGGAATCCAAATGTGCTCTGTTCCTGGGGTCTGCATCCTTTGCCTTGACAGAAACAGAATGAGTTTTAATCCGATTTATTTTATATGCAGCAAATGCTTCTTTTGTTAGCAAGAAAGAAATCCAGCTAAATGGATATTTTTATAAAGGGCAGTGTAAGCACTTTTAAAATTAAATCACACCTTATAAGAGCCGACCTTTCTTCCCTTTTTCCTCACTTCCTCCCAGTGCACCACACAAACTTGGCAATGACCTGCCTTCTCATTGCTCAAAGCACTGGCAGGATCCTATAGAGAAAGAGAAAAGCTGTTGTCCAATTAAGCTCTAAGTGTACATTTAATCCCTGCTGAAAATTTCTAAAAAGAAAAGGCCTCAGGTGGTGGCAGTGCAACATTTGACATGTCTTCATGGCTTTTCCTACTTTGCGTCAGGGTTGAAATCTGTAGGATCTAGACAGTGCATTGGTGGGAGGTCCTGGGGTTTCGAGAAGGTTGTCTATGTGGAGCCAGAAGGGCCTGTAGACTTCAAAAAGAAGACAAAACCGGGGGCAGAAGGGGAGGCAGTAATGTAAGAAATGACTGTTCATCGATTCCGTTCAATTTAGAACATGGTGAGTTTATAGATGAGAAACATACTCTGAGAGTGATGTGGCTGCACTGAACTGCCATTTACCTCTGGAGAGCCTGTCACTCACCTGGCTAGAATTTCGGGCAACCAAAGAAGGAGTTTGCTTCATTAGGCTCCCAAACCATGAAAGGATTAGATTGTCAGCTCCTCCAGGAGAAATAACACAACCTGTACCTTATTTTTGGCATTTGTGAAAAACCTGTAGAAAAACCTGAATCTCCTTGTCTCTAGCTCTGAGCATTCCCTGCTTATGTCACATCTAGTGGTCAGCATAGTATTCTGATTTGAAAAGGAGAAGAAAGATGAAAGGTTGAGAATAAAGTGTAAATATCTTTAAATGGTGTTTGCATGAGAAGCTAAGGCTGTTCCTAGGTGAATAATGATGGCCTTTTTCATTGGGTAGATAACAAGTGTCTGAACTCCATGGAAAAAAATAGAGAATTTTGCAGCAGAAAATGTGGACTCAAGTTCTTGTTTTGCCATTTCTTAGTAGAGAGATACTGAGCATGTTCCTTAACCTTTCTAAGGTAAGTTTTATTCCTTTATTAAATAAGGATAATACTTGCTTATTATGCATTCTTATTTGTTATTTGAGGTCAAAAAAAGATAATGAAAGTGATCTGACCAAGATGAATTAAGCAGTCTTCAGCTCTCACAAATCAAATACTCTAATAATCATCCGTGTGTGCTTGTTTATGATAGAAAGCATATCTGAGGTCTGGGGATCAAGGGTAACTGATAAATGATGCTCAAAGAAACATTTTTAGAAACAGCAAAAAGCAGTAAAATATGTCTCTATGCCATGTCAGTTATGTTACATTCATCTTAGATCTGGTGCCACAACCCAAGTGTAGGAGTTGGGTGAAATGCTGGGAAGACTTCTATCAGAAGCAAAGCAGTGCCCGCTCTGGCCATCCATGTATAATTTAGATAAGACATCGAGAGCTCGGCTTCTGTGCTTTTGGTCTATATCAGCCTTTCGCCTCTCATTACCACTTTGCAGGAAGTCTGGTAAGGAAACAAACTGAAGGTGAGGTTAGAAAATCACTTGTTTTCAAAGAGAAACTAGATGGCCTGGTAGTTTTCATCTATCAAATGATTCTCAGGTCAAGTATGAATATATAGATACATTTAAAAGTTGTCTGAACTGTGACCACTCTATTGGCCTACAAATGTGTGTGGTGGTTCTAAACTCCCACCTGCTTAACCGTGAGAAGACAAGTCTTATAGACCCTTTTCTAAATATTTGTAGAACACACATGCACCAAGGTCAAACTTTGCCATCTTTCGACAATGCTAGCCAGCAAAACCAGTGCTTTGGAATCTATGAAGTTAAAACTTATTCTTAAAACTGTATTCCTATTGTGACATCTGCTTTCACAGAGCTGCAAATCCATGGTACCCAATGTAGTGAATCTGGCAGATGGCTGTGCCTCAGGGCCGGAGATCTTGCCACTGCTCTTGCAAAGTGAGAAGGGGACATTTCAGTTTTTAGCATAGCTTGGTACTGTGGAGGGGTCCTCAATAAGGATGCTTGAGTCCCAATATGCCACAGTATTTAATGCTATAGCTCTTACAGTGGACACACTCAACTTTCTTCCAGGCAAACAAACACAACACGAGGGTGCCTGGGTGACGTTTGGTGTCCTTTGTCATAGTTAACCTGTAACCTTCATTTTTCTATAATACTCAACCTTGCTTCTGGTTTGGGTTTATACTTGAAAGATTTTCTTCCCTTGCTGGGGCCACCTAAATCTATCTGCAACATTTGATGACTGAATCGCAATGGATGAATAGGCTTCAATTCCAGGATGTTCCTCAGGCCAGCGTAAATCAGAGGGTGAGAACAGATTTGTGGGAGATGGGACATTGCCTTCCTCCACTCACCAGAACCAGGAGAACCCTGGCTCCAGCCTCGCCACGGCCCCTGTTAATATTCTCAAACCACTCCAGCTTTCGTTTTTGCTTCTCGGTAATGGTGAGCTCCTTTTTGCTTCAGGACTTTGCACTTATTTTTCCTTCTCTGGGTACTCTCTCCCGCTGCTAACTGCTCACTAATAGTCTCAGTTTAACTGCCGCCTCCTCAGAGACGTCCTTTCTCAGTTAGTCTCTGTTATGTTGCCCTGTTTATCTCCTCCGTAGCACTTCTCACAATCTGCATTTCTCTTGTTTATTGTTTCCTTGTTTCATTTAAGAGTCACGAGAGCATTGGCCTTGCCTGTCACTGCTGTTTTCCTGGGCCTGGATTAGTGAATGTCAGAAGAACCAGCAATAACAGGTAACACTGCAGAAGCACTTACTATTTGCCAAGTACTGTACTAAGTACTTTCACACGTACTAACTCATCTAACTAATCTTAACTATAGGCCCAGGAAGTAAAAACCATTATGTATTCTCTTTCTACGATAATAGAAATTGAGGCTACATACGTGTAGTGACTCGTCCAAGGGCACGGAGCTAATGAGTGCTGGTGGTGGGATGCAGATCTGGGCAACTGGATTTCAGAGTTAATGAGCTTAACTGCTAGGCCATGTGGCCTCCTAAATTAGTATGTACTAATGGTCTTTTTGCTCTATTCCAGGGATAAGAAAAAAAAAAAAACCTCTGCCCATGCTCACACATGAGAATGCTGCCACTTTGGCACACATGTAGAGAATAGTAAATGTCTAGAGAACACTGATTCTAGTGGGAAAAAAAAAAAAAAAAAATATATATATATATATATATATATATATGCAATAAACACCTCTGGAGCACTTGCTTTGCCAGATATTAAAATTTACTATTTATTATATAACATATACAACTTCATGAACCCCAAGCCCTTCATTAACACAACCCTATGTTAGAACATGAATACTAAAGCCACTGCTTAGGCTCTAATGCTGGTTCTGCCACTTACTAGATGTGCAATTTCGGGATATTTACTAAACCTCTCTGGGTCTTTCACAGGATTATTGTGAAAACACTTAGAACATTTAATAACTATTAGCTATAATTGTTAGTATTTGTAAGTCTTCATGTGACTAATTTTCAAAGACTATCTGGGTTGACTTCATAGAATCTCACAGAAGTCCTTTGAGGTAGATATTGTAATTATCCCCTTTGACAGATGAGGAAGCTGGAGCTTAGAAGGGGCTTAAGAACCTGGCCACATTTAGTCAGAGATGGAGCTATGGGTAGGCACCATAGGTGGGCTGCACAGTCCAAGCTTTAAGCTTTGCATTATTCTGCCTCTCCTTGTCTGCTTCTAAAGACAGCCATGTTAGCATGCCATAATATGGTCTGAGTGCCTTTTTTCTTTTCAAAACTACCTCTGTATTCATTTGCTTGTGAAGAAAATCCACATACCATTTTCCCCTTTTGCTAGCATGACAACTCACTTTAGGGGAGAACGTTCTGGGTCATCAGAGGCATCAAAAGATGTTTCAGCCCCAGCCTTTAAGACTTGTGTGCATGCCTTCTCTCCAGAACTGGTTACTGGTCAGAAGGGGGTGGTCCTGCAGGAAGCTCTCACCCATCCTTCAATACACAGATGACGGCCAGAGGCTTTTTTCCTTCCCATGAGGAAGGCGTCTTACTTCTCTTCTATGGCTGGTGTCTTTCTGACATTAAAAATAATGTCTTTTTCTCATTCTTCGTGTGTGTGTGTGTGTGTGTGTGTGTGTGTGTGTGTACTATGCCTGCTGTTGTTTCATCCATGCTTCCTTGCCACACTGACACCATCTCTCTTTCTGCCACTACACATGACGGCGTAGCAACCTGCTTGGAACTTGGAGGGACAGGGGAGAGACAGGCTGTGTTTCTCTTTGCCTGTGATACACTATTTCCTTTCACCAGTAAGCTGCTCCTCCAGCGCTGTCTCCGGGGGACATGTTGCAGCTCTGGCCTGGAGCTGCCCTGGTTACTTGGTCTGGGCTCATGTACAGCTCTAATTCAATTTACAAGGCAGTTACATAACTGTTCCCAGTCTCCAGTTGACCTTGATGTCAAGCAGCGGTCAAGTTGTACCAGCCCGGTGAAAGGAGGAGGAATCTCTGGTCAGCCCTTGAGAACATTGTAGCTAGGCTTCTGGAACGGAATGTGGCACAGAAAGGCCAAACCAACCAGTAAATTCTTTGGAAGGGTGAAAGGCAAGGGTTGTTAATTTTTGTAAGATGGATGTTGTTGACTTTTAGGGCAAATCTGTGTCGCTCAAGATTGTAATAGCTGTCCTCTGACCAAAGATAAGGGGACTGTCTTCCTTCCCCATGAATCGCTGTGTGTGAATGAGCCTTTTGGCCTCATGGGAAGGGCTCTGAGTAGCGGAGTGTCCTCAGCTTGGAAATCCCTGAAGCACAGACTTTCAGCACATTCTTTTCCAGAGAGCCCTGGTTCTACCCAGTTCTAAAGAGAGACCAGGATAGCTAAATTTTGATACTTTCACTGCCGGTCTTAATAAAGCCAGGAAAGCTAGGGGTTTCAACATGAAAGCAAAAATACAAAGAGAAGACTGAGCAAATTAGTGAAACTTTCCGAAATTCAATAGTATGAAAGCTCTCTGAGAGCAGGGACTCTTGTTTATTTTGTTCTCTGTTGTATCCTCACAGCACAAAGTATTCAGCATAGTCTAGGTGCTCAGAATATTTACTGAATGATAAATAACATGTATAATTATAATTTATAGGTAGTGAATTAATCTTTTTCTAGTTAATTTGCACAATGTTATCATACCAAAAGTTTTCAGAACTCTGTCTTGCATATTTATTTATATATGTGTCTATGCAAATACAATGTTAGATAAATATTGTACAAATTTATACATGTTGTAACTTTATATATATATATATATATATCATGGTCAATTACTATTAACTGGTTGCTCATCTATGATCAGCACATTAGTAGATTGTGCCTAGACTTAAAGGTTTGCCTTAAACACAGTTCATTTATAGTCATTTAGCTATTGTCATTGGAATTAGCTTCGTGAGTGTGAGGCTTATGCAGTTGTACAGGACATTTTACTTAGAAAGCCCCACACTTAGTTTGGTGCTTTGCTTTCACCATCTTGAAATTCTTAACAATTTTTTTTTGAACAGGAAGACCCCATTTTCATTTTGTACTGGACCCTGAAAATTATGTATCTAATCCCATCAATAGTATAGAAACAGCTAGTGCAAAGAAATAGCATCTAATATCACCTACATGTGCCAACAGCTCATGGTGAGAAAAACAGATACTTATTAAACAAGCTGACCACTGCGATAATGTACTCATGAAGAAAGGAGTAGTCTACTATCTACAAATCATTGAGAGATATTAATAGATTCATTAACCTTACAAATAAATAATACATATATACTTTGAAATAAGATAATCAGGGATATAACTCATGAATTTACTGTTAGCTCTTTTCTGCTATGAACAATCTATCTCTACTTTAGTTACCTTTACTTAACAAAATTCTGCCATTTTTTCTGGGTCTATAAATATACTTAAATCATCTATATTGCCTACAAAGTGCTTTCCTCATCACATAAACCTCTCGGTTCCTGACTATCCCTAGTGCTTAGACTGTATCACATTTAAGAACTTGATCAAAATCAATTTGGACTGTAATACATACTATCTAATGCTTTCATAAATGTATTTCCACATCAAATTATTTCCACAATCTTACCTCCCAGGAAGAATAGATAAAACGTTAATTTTTCTAATAGTACATAGCCTAGGCCTAGACACATCCAGCCACTAAATAAATATCTAATTAATTAAGTTTAACTAACTAGTAATTAGTAATTTCTTGTGTGTCACACATTGACATAGGCATCAACAACTCTCACATATCTTTTGAAAGTAAAAGTTCAACTTGCTGAACAGTTGCTTTTGCTCAAAAAATTTTCCAAAGTTGCCATAATATTAGATGATAGCCTAAACATGCTGCTTGTATAAAAATGAATTCAAGTCTCTTTGTATTTCCAAATTGAGAAGCTGAAGAACTTTCAAGAAACATCAAGTCTTTGAAACAAGTGGCGATGGTATTTTGGTTTAATTTTCCTGAAGTCTCCCAATTGGAAAGCACGCCAACTGCTCAAGCCTTGCTTTGCAGAACCACTTTTATCTCATACAGTCTCCTGTGCTTGAATATTTATTTGTTTATTTGTTCGTTTGTTTGTTTATTAAGATGCCATGCCACTCAGCACTGTGGCTGATTAGAACAACCTGATCTTATGTATGCCTTGATGCAAAGTAACAAAGTTGTTGCTTTAAGTCAAATGGGGACAGATCTTCACAGTTGGATAGTTGTTAATTGCTTTATTTCTTAGATAGAAATTTTCTGAAATATATTTATTTTGCAGTGGAGAAAAAGTTTTAAAACTTTGCTTTCACTTCACACTGAGAATAAGAAATAGGCAGATGGAAAATAATGAGTTTCCTCAGTGCTGTCTTGGCGGAAGAAATATTTTTTTTAAACTCCACATTTTTCTACATATTTCAGCAACACCAAAATTCTGTTTTTCATTAGTTTGAATCTTGTTAACTACAATTCAATCCTCTCTTGGTAGACTGGATCACAGATGGGGTGCCATCTTATCATGATGCCCGGATAGCAAAAATGTTCTCAAACTTTGACATTGATAGAAAAACTAAAATTTAAACTCACACCATACATACTTCCTAGTGAAAAGAGTCCTCATTTATGCTGCTCTTTTCTAAAGAAGCTCAAGCTTTTTATTGTTTCTTCATTAAAAAAATTATTATCCTTAGTCAAAAAAAAAAAAAAATCCTCAGAAAAGAACACAATGAAATAATGACTTACTACATGTAAACAGGCTGAGTGAGAGTAACTAATCTCTGAAAAGAATAAACTTAAACTGTTTAGATAGCTATTAATTTAGTGTTGAAAATAGTGTAAGCCCACATGTCCAGGTATAACGCAACGAAAAGATTAGGCCTAAATGGCAATTAGGAGACATCCTAAAAATGTTCGCATCTCCATCATTTTCCACAAGGTCTGCTTTTCATAAAAATTGTTGTCTCTGGGAGCATTCAACCCTTCATTTCCTGCCGACAAATAACTCTTTTTTTAAATTTCAAGGTTCTCAATCCCTGAATTGAGATTTAGGTAGCACAAGTGGTTTCTCTTAGTTCTTTCTGATTTGCCTGATTTTAAAAACATATTTTCTCCATAAATGTTTCTCTACATTCGAAAAACAACATGCTTTCAAGAAATCTGCATACCTACAATAATGGTTACCTAATTAGATACTCATTCTAAAAGAGAAGAGAAAGAAAGTGATGAGGAACTTAAAAGGATTGGTTAAAGTAGGTGACCCTCTAGGATGTTGGGACTAAGTGTTTCCCAGACCCCACAACCTTGAACAGCAGCACATCGTTCTGTTCATGTGAGATAGGAAGCCTGAGGAAGTTGAGGTGAGGAGGGTGGCATGGAGAGGGAGCAAGTGTACTTGATAAAGTAAGTAATAGTACAAATCCAGTATGCAGCTCTGACTCTCCGCTGATTAAATGTTTCTAACCAACCAGTTTGGTGGGTTGATAACTCATCTTTTGAGCTAGTGTAAGTTTTCAGAAACTGGTGTTACCATGGGTAAATATAAATTCAACATCAACTAACACTCTAATACTTAGTGAAATTAAATATATTAAAAACCTTAAGCAATACTTTGTGAAATTCTTAAAACATCATTTTAATTTATTTCATTAAAAGAGGTTCTACCAAATATTGTGTGAGGTGAAGGGAAGGGGTCAGGACGGTCAAAAAGTCAATCCAAATTGTTTGAATTACTACTTTAAATAGAATTAGCATAACGAGCCCTGTATGTATCTGCTATTTCCCAAACTTTCATCTGTGACTAGAATTATAATGGTATATCTGACCAACCCTGCCTTGGGAAAGAGTGCCCAGGCAACTTAAGGCTAGTCAATAAATAAAAAACAAAGTTAGATTTAGGTAGTAACTGAGAATATTTATAGAATATTATTATAAAATATTATAAAAGAATATAACTCAGGAACAGGCAGCTAGAAGAGCTGAATGGGCAAAGTATGTGGGAAGGGGCACAGAGCTTTCATGCCCCCTCTGGGCCCAGAAGCAATCTTAACCCTGTCCTTTTGGGTTTATGGGGGCTTCATTACATAGGTACAATTGAATAAATCATCATAGTTGATTGATTCAAGCACCAATCCCTCTCCCCTCACTGGAGGTCAAGGGGTGGGACTAAGTAACAAGCCTCTAATCAAGGTTGGTTCCCCTGGCAACCAGCTCCCATCCTTAGGGGCTTTCCAAAGGTCACTTCATCAACATAAACTCAGATGAGTTTGCAGAAGCTTGTTACGAATAACAAGATATTCCTTTCATCTTTATGCTCTGAAGTAATTTCAGGAATTGAGGACACAGATCAAATACTATAACGAAATTTGCTCCCATTGCTCTTATGCTTAGGAAATTCCAAGGACTTTAGGAGCTCTGTTTCAGAAATGAGATGAAGATCTAATATACATATTTCTTATTATAAATCACAATATCACAATATTAATTATATATTATATTATATTATATTATATTATATTATATTATTATATTATATTATATTATATTATATTTTTAACACCAAAATATTTTAGAGGCTAGATCTATTAGTTAATCATGCCAGAGAATATATTTTAAACCAAAATGAATATATTTTAAGCCACAATTCCCTTTGTGGCAGTTAACCATGCTTGCAGAAATATATACACAATTGAATTGAGCTGGCAAGTTAAAAGCACCCCAGGGACACTAGGGAAAGAAAAGCATAATGTCTTGCAGGGAGGAGAAACGACCATGGCGTGTATGGTGTGTAAGGAGCACTGCCTGGCCTGGGTGGGGAGTTCTTACTGAGAAGCAGTGAGATGCACATGCTGGTTCTAAAAGGTCAGAATGAAGGGAACGTACTTGTGTAACGTTAGGACAATTCTCTCTCTTCTGTTCTGTGTGATATTTTCACATCGTGGGACTATTTCACAGGTTAATTTTTAAAATTATTTCCTATTAAGATTGATGTTTATAAGTATATACATATCATGAAGTGTCTCTCTTTTAAAAGAAATAAAAAAACCTTACAAAACTCTTATAGGTGCTTTTACCCCTGAAGGAAGTATATGGTGTTTTATGATAAAGAAATGGCATCTGCGACCTGCACCTTACACAAGGATGAATCACTGAACTTTTGTTTTTTAGCGGAAATTAAAGAGCTTGAAATAAATTCTTTAAGAGTAGTAAATCCATTTACAAAGAAAAACGAATAATGAACAATTGATCATATTACATCCAGTAACCTTGTGCTTAGTAACCAGTTAGTCACAGTACCCAGAGGAGCCTACCTAGCACTTGGTTTTCTGAGGTCTAAATAATAGACAAACAGGCTCTTGGAGAAAAGAAGTCTTTTCAGGTGGTTTTGTTTTGTTTTGTTTTGTCTTAACAAAGGCAGTGATGCACTAAGGACTCCCTAGTTGAATTCCCCAAGCTAGGCAAAATGTTTAAGTGTTTGTTACGGTAAAGCTACTTTAAGTATTAAAAGCAGATTTTCTGAAACAATGGTATTTAAATAAAAAACATAATGTAAAGAGGATCGTGGTTTGGTGGTAGAAAACAAGAGCTTTTCCTTAACCTAGCTATTGAGTGAGAATTCCCAGATTGGCAGGCAATTTTGAATTTTTACAAGATATCAATGGCATGTCGAAAAGATGCTGTTGGTGGATTGTGGGTAAAATGAAGCTGCAGAGATATATAGAATTATAGTTAAATCTTCTAAGGTTCAATCTGCAAAGACAAATCTCTCCTGCACGGATTATTCATTTTTTCTTCTTTTTTTTCTTTTATTTTGGTTTCTCCTCCTCCTTCACACACTCTTGTCTCCTTTAAAAGTTTCTTGAACTGAACTGGCAACCCAATCACAGTAAAATGCCACATCTCAACATGAGAGCTAGAAAAGCCTAACCTCACTCTAGACTCTGCCACTTAGTCCCCTTTCCTTCATGTGTACGAATGACAGTGACAATGCTTCTGGACAATATTGTTCTCAGAATTAAAGATGATAATACATGGAAAATGGGTAACAACGTACTCAGAAGAGCTTAAACCCCCTTCACAAATGTGATTCCTTTCCCCTTTCACTTTCCATGCCCCCACTGAGACTCTTTGGAAGGACCCTAGGAAAATCTCCCTCTAAACTTTTCCTTTCCCATTTCCCTGCTTGCTTCACTTATCCTACTTTTGAAACCCACCTGACCTGCCCAGGCAACCTCTGCTGCCTCTTTGTTTGACTTGTATGTGGGGAGACCAGGAGAAGGAGAGCAGAATAGGAGGAAGGAGGAGGCAGCCTAAAGCTGACAGAAATGGCAGGAATGAATACCCTTCCCCACTCTAATGCGACTTGGTAGAGTACGGGGCTTGCACTAAGCCTCACTCACTAGTGAGAGAAATTACTTTGCCCCATAAGCAGGAAATAGGCTACCCTTGTGTCTTCATTGTCTGCCTCATGGAAGAGGGTATGAGAGGTCACGGGCACTCTTTTCTGCCACTATGTAAATCATATACCTGGGTTGAAGTCCGAGGTCTGCCTTCTAGAGGCAGTTCTGGTCTAACCAGGCAGGTTTGACTCATACATTAGGCACAGTGCCTATGGCTCAAAATACAGGGAGCCGCAAAATTGTTTTAATTGCTTTAAAAAAAAAAAAAAGAACACTAAGGTCAAAAATAACATTTTAATATATACTATTAATATATTACTGTTACTATTAATCTCTATCTTAACACTGTCAAAAATATAGTTTTGATTTTGTTTTTTGTTTGGAGAAAGAAACCTTTAAAGACAAAGGTACCTAGGGCCCTTGAAAGTCACATTTTTCTTTCTGTCGCTGACCTGGTAGAAGTGAGTCTGCAACCCCCATGTTGACAGAGTCTGCTCAGTAGTGGCCTCAGTCCCTCCATGTGGGAAGAGAGATTAAGAGACATCACCTTGACTTTAGTTCAAGGTATAATTTCCAGTTGATTCTAGCTAGTTATTGAGTGTTTGCCCATTAAGAAAGCTGATGTTATTTGTTTGACTTTTCTTTTTTGTCTTAATTTTCCTTCTAATTTCATCTGTCAATTTCTTACAGCTGTTTTGTATAAGTTAAAGTTGGTACTATGTAGAGATGTTTTAGGTCCCCATAATCTTCAAAAGATTTTCACAGTTGATCCTGACCTATTTTACCATGGTTTTTTTTTTTCTTCCTTACATTTCCCTTCAGATTTATTTGGTACTACTTTATTTTTATTAGAAAACAAAGACTTATTTGGAATCTAAAAATTTTAGAATCAACCAAGAGTTATATGAATAGAAGGGCTTGGTTTCCAAAAGGAAATTTAATTGCAACAAATACTTCCCATACTGCTGCTTCTCACAGTACTTTTTGGCTCTACATCACAGAAATCCATTGAGGGACTTTGTGCCACAATTCTAAGGCATTCCATCATAATTTACTGAATGCTTACTAAGTTTAATTACCTATTCCTGACCCCGGGGATCATATGACACAGACCCAGCCCTTCAGAATGGAGCAACACTGTATTCAATGACTATTAGAGGTTGAATTGTGTCACTGCCAAATTCTAATGTAGAGGTCTTAACCATAAGTATGTTTGAATGTGATCTTACTTGGACATAGGATCATTGCACATGTCATTAGTTAAGATGAGGTCACTCAGGTGGACTCTAAACCAATATGACTGGTGTCCTTATAAAGGAATTTGGACTCAGAGCCAAGCACTCAGGGAAAATTCTATGTGAAGAAAAAGGCAGAGACCAGGGTTATGTTTCTACAACCCAAGCGACACCAGTGGTGACCAGCAAACCACCAGAAGCTGGGCAAGAGCATGGAACAGATTTTCTCTCACAGCCCTCAGAAGGAACCAACCTTGCCAATACCTTGATCTCAGATCTCTAGTTTCCAGAACTGTGAGACAACAAATTTCTGCTGTTTGATACACTAAATACGTGGTATATTATTATGGCAGCCCTAGGAAACTAATACAGAACTAACTAGACCCCTCACATAAAACAATAGAATCAAGTAATCATTACTTAGCAAACTTTAAACATTAAAAGGCATTTGCTATACAGAAAGAAATACATAAAAAGACATGAAGACACAAAAGGCTAGTAAGTATTTCCATTCTGAAAATGAGCGTAATTTAAAACTTACCAAGAAAAGCTCCAATTTTGGTTTTTCTGATGAGAGGGAAGTTGGATTTTTCCATTAGCACCTCAGGCTACCTTCCTCTATGGCCTGGGTGGTGACCATGTAGCTGTCAGCCCTCTTCACACCACTTGGCTGTGGTCAGGGTTGGCCCACAATGTTTGATTTGGTGTGGCCCTTTCAACAGACTCACTTACTGGCAGATACCCTGCCACCACAGAGAGGATTTTTTGACCAGGTTGTGGCAATTTGCAATAAAAGGATAAACATAAATGGAACTCCCCGTACTTTTTCATTATAGAAATAGTCAATATTTAGTACTTAAATGATACAGTGTACTTTTCTCTGAATTGCTCTGTGGGAAGCATTTTTAAATATGAGTATCTGGTCCCCAAATAGATAGAACATAATAGCTTTAGATCAACCATGAAACTGAAAGATGACTATGTAGAGCCTTATACACATCCCCACATCTCAATATATAAATAACAATAGTGTCTACCTTGAAAAGTTTCTGAGAGCGAATCTCCTATCTTAACAAGATTTTTTCAAACAACCTATGTAGATGTCTATCCCAAATGGGTATCCACCATAATGAAGGGGGGAAAACAGTAGAGTAATTAATAAAGAGAAAGCTCTGGTTATAAATAAAACCTAAATGTAGGACCAACAGCCTGAAAAGTCCTGTAGGGCAAAAAGCCATTTCTAGACTAACCGAGAAGATAAGTTAAGGTTAAAGAACCTTTGTTGTTTAAGGAAAGAGCCGACCAAGGGCCAGCTTATTAGGTTTCATTCATGCATGCATTTATTCACTCACTCCCTCATTCAGTACTACCAAATACATATAAATGTACTGAACGAAATGTACATGGACCTTGTCTTCATGTAGTTCTCACGGGACATAGGAGAAAAGGCTATATACAATTAAGTCAGTACTGTACATTGTGGGGAAGTAGAGGTTGTCACAGCAGCTCACATTATCTTAATTATGGAAATTCTTCTAGACCTTCAGGAATCAATTCTGTCTTTACCACTCTTGTTCCTGCCATATCAGAGTCAATGGGAAATACAGTCATCTAATAAAAGTTCCTAAATACTTGGCTTACAGTACAGTATTTTCTAAAGTAAAACACACGCAACATAAGCAGATCTCCCCTTGGTGATTCAGAAGGCCAAGACTAGGAGAATACTGTTTAATAGCATGTTCAATGCATTTGCTACTTGTTTCTCAATGGAACTTAGTGATTCAATGAAAAGGAAAGTGACATTCTTTGGCTTAAAGTGCTCAGGAAAACGTATTTAATGTGTATTTTCCCTTAATTTTTTACGTATGATTCGTCCCCACTCAACTGATCCATCAATAAGTCTTAAGGATTCTACAAAGCATATTCCAGATCCTAAACATTTTTCCATTTACAATGCAGCCATTTGACCCTAAGTTGCTACCATTTTGCACTGGATTACTGTGACAGTTTCATAATGGGTCAACCTGCTTTCACTATTAGCACCCCCCTACTCCTACCAATGCACTATTACACGAGCTTTTAAAAACATAAATTATACCGTATCAGTCTTTGCTTATAATATTTGCACAGCTTCTCATCAGATGAGAATCTCCTCACTGGGGCATGTAAAGCCCTACATGATCTAGCCCCAGCCTACCTCTCCGACCTCCTGTCATAGAAGCTTCTCCCTTATCACACTGTCATTTTGTTTCTCCAAAACATACATTACTATCTTAAGGCTTCTCCACTAGCTGGTATTTCTTGTCTCAATTCTGAATTGGGTTACTCTTGTCATTTGGGCCTCACTTGAGATGGTACCTCTTCATAGAGATTTACCTGATTCCTCTATCCCAAATAACCGCCGAGTTACTGTCCCATCACTGTCTTCTACTTCTTTGCATAGCACTTAAAACCCTCTTCTATCTTTCTTATTTTTTCCTGCCCTTTTCCATTAGACTGTAAGTTCCATGATAATAGAGACCTCATCTACCTTGATCAATGATGGGTCTCCAACACCTTGCACATTTGAGACCCTCAATTGCCATTTGTTGAATGACCAAGTGTGTTCCTGATTTACTACTTGCTAATGGTATTGAGTCGGTTCCTTTCAGTTTGCAAGGGACATAAGTTATGCTTAAGTTACTGTATTCATTGCTAGAATTAAGGGAGAATAGGACATAGTCTTAGGAGCTACACAGCCAGGCCACAGGGACTAAAGAGTTATTCAGATGTCACACCCCCAGCAACCTCATTACCTGCGCTCTCCATTAGAAGGCATCTGTTGCTCCCTCCTCTGGAGTATGAAGACTTATCCATCTTCACAGATCTTGCCCCTCCTGATGATTCTTTCCTGATGATTCCCTTTGTGAGAGTCCTCCATTTTGGATCCCTCGGTGAGGATCTGCTTAGGACCCTGCTGGTGGTGGAGCTGCTGACTCAGGAGGGCTTCACAGGCCACCAGCTTACCTCACTCAGGTTTGAAGTCAGTGCTCATCCTCCATGAAAACAGCTGGGGCCAGGAAGATAGGGATTATATGAGAAAGTGATCTCCCAAAGAGAGTTGACAGCAGTACCACCAGTCTGAGCCTTCTGAAAAGAGGAAACGTTTTCATCAAGTCACTCCCCTGGTCTGCAGAATATATTGCAAGTTCTAAAATATATAAACATAAAAATGAATAATGAGGCCAGGTGTTGGCCAAGCACCAAAGGACAAATGTATTTTGAGGATTAATCTCAATCTGATAATTTCCCAAATATCCATAATCAAAATTTGTATGTCTGGCCTATACCTATCATTAAATAAAGTAAGTTGTTTGTAAAATACTTAACTATTAGTTATAAATTGCCCACATGTGCAAATATGGTTGGCTACAAATTTGAAGAAGGTGAGTATAGAGCTGCTTATAGATTTAAGCAATAGTGTTAATTTTCAAGTGTTTTCAGAGAATAGTGAATTTGTTTTTAGAGATTTATTTCAATGTTACTTCAGTAGAGGGTAGTTTGGCTCAATATTTCTCAATAAGTTTGCATAGGTAAGCAAAATTATATCTATATGGATATTCATTGCATAATAGTTTATAGAAGCAAAAGTCTAGAAATAATCTAAATTCTTATGAGACAGATTACAGAAATTATAGTATAGCCTTAAAACAGAATGTTCTGCAGCTATTAAAAAGAAAGTCAATCTATATATATATATAAATATTGAAAAAAAACCTCAAATAAGTGAAAAAATAAGGTATAGAAATACAAATGCCATATATTATTTTTGTGATAAAAAATGTGGCCTCCGAAGAGAGAAACAGTTATCTGAGGCGGGAGAGAGACTTACTTTTCAGTCCATAGCTTTTTTACTATTTGAACTGTTAAAACCCCATTCATCTTTTGCTTTAAAAAGTAGGAAAAAACTCAGAAACTCATTTTCCTACTAAACAAAAAAATGTATAATGCTAGCTTTACATTTAGTTGAGAAGCGATAGAGAAGAAATCTAATCAGTATCTCTTACACTGAGAAAACTAAGCCTGTCAGTACCTAAAAATTTACTCAGTCTTTGCCATTTTCCTTATACTCTATTTATGTAATTTGTAACAGGAAAAACTTAGAAATAGAAAATCCCTAAATATAGTATAAAGATTAAAAGCATTTGCAATATAAGAAAGTACTTAATACCAAAATGGATGTTTCCCTGAGGGAGAACCAGTTAGACATGTACTCTCACTATGTCATTGGGCCCTCCTGGGCATTTAGTATGACATACAAATTATATACTTCTACAATTAATTAAAGAATGCTATACAACTCTTTTTCTACTTTGGCTATTATGAGAAAGTAGAGATAGAATACTCTGCTTACACGACCTTCATCATCTTTTCTATTTTGCTTTAATATTTACTTGTATTATCTTGGTGTTACAGAATGAATTACAATAGAACATTAAAGATATATTCATATTCCTAATCAGAATAGCATTGTAAATTCACAATTTTAAATGTCCCAAATGTTACAAAGATATAACAATGATAGACTTAAAAAGGAGAAAAATATAAAAAATAAAATAGATATTTTTATGGGCTAGAAGAGGAATATAAATTATACGGTGAAAAGATAGGTTGAAGTTGAGAGACACAAAAAGACACGTTCTGTGTGATACCACTTAGATGATGTGTTTTGAACAGTCAAAATCAGAGACAGAAAGTAGCTCAGTGGTTGCCAGAGGGAGAAATAGGGAGTTGTTATTTAATGGCTATAGAGTTTCAGTTTCGTTTGTTAATTTATCTTATTTTTACTTAATGCACACACACTCAAAATGATTGTCATTTGTTAAAGTCAGTATTCGGTTTAATTTTACCCATTTTTGTGTTTTCCATTGTTCTCTGCTTCTCAGTTTCCCCCTTTGTGATTTGATAAGTGCACTAATGAATGTTCTGCTGCGTGCTCTAAGATGGGGGCGGGGGGGGGGTTGGGGAGGGAAGACATGTAAGTCTCAGCTCTGTGCTTTTAAGCTGTGTACCCTATCTTGGTCTTCATGTTTCCCTTCCAGTGGGATCCAGGCCATGGAGCCAAAAATGACAGCCAAAACAAAGGAAGTAAAAAGAGAATACCTGAGAGAAACAATGATGTTTATTTATTCACAAGACAAGAGAGCTTTCTCTTTCCCTCCAAGGAACATAATAGCTCTTAGTAAGATTATCACTTACTAGTCTTGGTTCATATGTTGCTCTATACTAATAATTAACGTTAACTGTATGTGTCTCATCTCTTCAATTAAACTGTATACCCTTTAAGAGATAGCATTTTGTTAATTTTAGATCTCCTGCACCTAAAGTAGTGTTGGAGCATAGTGGATATAATTATGTTTATTGAATAAATAAATGTTACAGATGAAAATGAATTTTTCTCCATAAAATGAAATTAAGACATCTGCCCAAAGAATTTAGCGGCAGAAGCAGAATAAGAAATCGAAGGCCTTGCCCTTCCCTCAACCCAAAGAGTCAGCACCACATCCTCTAAATACACGTGTGATCTCTGCTGGTTATAAAAAAATAACAATGATCTGATGGCTTTAATGCCTACCAGCCATGATCATGATCCTTAGGTGGACTCCTTCTACACTACATATTGTAATATGTAAAGGAAATATCTCATCCCTTCTACAGCTCTCTTTTTCCTTGAAATAGTCCCAAATATTGACTCTCCAACTTGCCATTATATGATTATCAGCTTATTTATTTCATATTACAGGGCACTCCCTTTTAGTTTCTTTGTTACTAATTCAGTAATTACCTGGATGCACTACCTACCTGGAGCCTAAAGGTGAGAGGCAATAATTGTCCTCCTTAGTACACACCTTCCCTATTTTATAAACCTTTCTAATCTAGTATAAAGATCTTTGAAGAACATTAAAAATCGGTTGGTAACTCCTCTTTAAGTTATGAATAATATCAAAATTGCCCAGTTAATTTTTCTGGGTAGCGTAGACTTTTTTTTTTTTTATTAGAAAGGGCCTATAGGTTCATTGATCAGGACATATTTTTTCCCCTTCCAACCCTATTTTTTAAATTATGAAGTCTTGCCTTGTATTTATTGCCTCAGAGACTAGAAAGACAGGAGAAAATTGGCAGCAAGAACAGCTGAATGGAGTTGTTAATTATGATTGACAAAGAGCTGCACTGTGTGAGAGAGAAACAAGGAGACCTTTGTGTTGGTGGGAAGCATGTGACCAGCTGCCTCAGTTCAGCCAGAGCAGTTCCATTTGTTAGTCTACTTTTCTGGATTTTCTTCAAAATTCTGATTGAACCTGGTTTTTTCCACACCCCTTCCCACTTTCCCTCAGTCATCGTAAGGGATAAGAAAAAGAGAGACCCCTCCGAACAGCTGTATGGCTTCTTTCATCCTGCAGCCCTTCCCCCACTGTTTTCTAAAACAGTCTCCAAATATTTTTGATCATGGATTTAATCAGTAAAATATATGGTGTTATTTATAAATTGTATTCATGTACTACTTATGTTGATATTTTGTGCTAACATATTAAGTACTTTATAAAACACACAAAAACAGAAGTTAAAAGGGTGATGTGAAAAAAAAAAAAAATTCTTAACATTTTCCCCCTGTTCCCTAATGCATCATCTTGTGCACTCCTAGGGTGTTTGTACCCAATCTGGAGGCTCCTGACTAAAAGATGGTTATGAGTTGACCAAAGAAAATTACAGTCCAATCTAAGAAGCTGCACTCTCTTTTTGACATCATTTGGGGATGTGACAACTCAAGCAGTTACCCATGCTCAGAAGACCATGCAAAAAACACAGGCAAATGCCCAACTGAAGGTTTTGAAGACCTAAAATCTAGTCCTACCCCTATCATTAACCAGCTCTGTGACTCAGAAAATCATCTAAACTTTCTGAGTTTAATGTCATTGGTAAAAATAATAACTTTCCTGCCCATTTCTCCTAATTGATGTAAATATCAAAGTAATAGATTTAAAATTTTATGCCCATTTCCCCTAATTATTATAAACATCAAACAAGGCAAAAGATTTGCAATCATTTTGTGACAGCATGGAAAAGAAATATGGGCAATATTATCTTTTTGAAGACCATGGTAGATAGGGTTATCCCACACACTATTGTTTAGTGCATCAAGGAAATTAATACAACATAGCCTCACCTCCCTTTTGCCCTCTCCAACCCTATAAATGATCATTAGTGAAAATTCAAACCTTCTATGTTAGACTTTAATGACTAATTTTCCATTTCTTCCTTTCAAGATTTTAGGAAGATAAAAGACAAAAAGAAGAAAAAAGGTTTTAGAGGTAAAGAAAACTCTCAGGTCATATCAGCTATAAGAATTTTTTTTGGATGAAGATTCTGAAGCTCAGAGAGCTAAGTGAGCCACATTAAGACCTGTACTCTTGTTTTGGAATCTTGTACTTTCCTGTAATGCTGCTACAATTACTTTCCTTCTTTCAATGCTGCCATTCAGGGCTCATTTGCACGATCATAGTTCTCTAGTAAATCATTTATTCCTTATCAGCTGTATGTTTCTATCAAGAGCAAATAAGGTCCTGATGAAATCCAGTCTATGTCTATTCTGCATCACAAAAGATTCTCTCCCTTCTCATATTTATAATTCTTACAAGTTGACACAACCCCCAATCCAAATGTCTTGTTCTTTTCTGCTTTTGTTTGATTCCTATTCTGATTTCTTTGTTAACTATCAGTGATATTTTTCTTGTCAGGAAAGGACTGTGGATTGGATGGCCAGAGGTGGCCACTTAAATTGTCATAGAAGGTGTTTGTCCTTTTCAAAGCCCTGACAGACATTACACAAGACACTCAAGGTAACAATCTTCTCACAGAGAGTGAAAAGAAGAAGATAAAAATAACGTTCTCACAGAAGTCTCACAGCAGAAGTAGGTGTGAATATTTGGAGAGGAGAATTTAGAAAAGGGTGATAGAGATGACAGGAACAGGGGCTGGTTAAGTGATGTATGTCCTTCCAGAGGCTGTGTCCTCTCTAGGGTTTGTTTCTCTAATCAAAAGGGCCTTCCTCTTTCTTCTTCTCGTCTTTTCTTCCTGAGGCTGCAGTCAATCACTTCCCGTATCCCAACCTACTGATCCCAAACAATCTCTGATTTAATGTGAAATCGTACTCATGTTACATTTTCAATGGGTCTCATTTTCCCCTACCTAGATTGTTTCTAGGCATTTAATGGAAAAATATTTTTCATAAGTAAGATATATTAAATCTCAGTGTACATGTCTCTAAAGGGATAAAAGACAAATTAGTAAATTCATTTAATAAAATGTCTTTAAGTGAAGCCTTGACCCAAGATGAAGCAGCCAAAGACCAAAGCAAAGAGCTGGCAAGGTTTTGTGTGTGTGTGTGCGCGCGCGCGCGCGCGCGTGTGTGTGTGTGTGTGTGAGATTTCCATTCATCCTTGACTTTGTTCTTATAAAAGGTCCCCTTGTATAATAGGATCAGAGCACCAATTACCAGATCACTAGTGCCACTTTTCAGAACAAAGAAAAATTTATACATACTCCATTACCAATTTGTCTTTTAGGAATTCATGGCCATTTAAGTATTCATGTCACCCTGGTCTGTGCATGGAAGAAAGCCCAGCATTTTCTAGTTGTTTTTTTCCCCCCTGAGCATTATTTAGTATGTTTGAAACCAAAGTATGAGCAAGTCTCCTAGTACAGAGCAGGTGTTCCATAAATGATTACTACGTTTAACTGGTGTTCAAAACCAGAATAACCACTATCAAAATGGTGAAATGTTTTTGTCTAAATGTTAATGCTAAACACAATGTGAGCGTAAATTTTCAAAAAAAGAAATTAGAAAATTATGAGTTAGAGGAAGGGAGATGGGATGGCAGAGAGATTCTTGAGACCTAGTCCAAAACATTTCAAAAAAAGAAACAAATGAAAGGCCAGTGTTCCCTGGAATGTGTCATAAGACTCCTATGACCAGAGGTGTATTAATAATCACTGAGAGAAGGTAAACCTTAACCACAGAAGATGGAGAAGAAAGAGAAGTGAGCAAGGAAGTACCTGTAGGAGCCTGGAATTGCTCACCCGTCATCTCTTCTTCCTTCCCTCCCATTCCAGACCCCATGTGTTGGCGGGCATTGCAGTAGAGGTACAGATAAACTCTTTCCAGGTCCATCCCACCAGAGTTCATGGGTGAGAAGGACAGGAAAGGAATTGCTATTTGCTTCTTCACCTCTCACTCCTCCACTCCTTTCAGAAATTTAAAATATTTAACGTCAAAGACACAATCATTCCAATTACTAAATTCTTAGATGACAATATGGCCCAAACACTTTCACTGGTCTTTTCAAGGAACTTTTTTTCTCTGAAGCCACACATGTCCTTAAGTGCACGTGTATGTGCATGCATGAGTGCGTGTGTGTGTGTGTTGGTGGAGAGGTGATCAGCTCTAACCTTAGGCCAGATTCACCATACTAATAAGAATTCTTAACTTCTGAGGGCAACTAGGCTCACACTGGAGCATTTTTCTTAGTATAAATTTGGTGATTTTTTTAAGCCCAGAAATGTATTTGGACACAAGGTAAAACAATCAACCAACCAATCAAACAAAAAAAACAGCAGCAAAAACTTACTCTGAGGTCTGAAACTTACCTTCAGGCCCACTTGCATGTTATAAAAAGATCTCACAATACAATCAATGTTTTAAAATTGATACATATGTATTTTACAGGAGACCTACAGGGTACATTATGCCTGTCTTGATTTCTGTTATTTCATCATCTCAAGATCTTTACTCCTTCCTTTAAAGGTCCTTGGAAGCCTGACTGAGCTAATTCGATAGCTCAATTAAGTAGAGCTTACAGGTAAGATCCCAAAGGCTTATGTGATTTGCAAAACTTTCATAAATAACTTCTAGATATTCAGTTGCCTCAAGTTCATTTACAGCATTGGAAGAGTTGGATGAGAGAAAAGATAAAAGGTCTAGAGCTCTTCTGATCAACACAATAGCCACAGGTGGCCATGAGCACTTAAAATGCAGACAGTGGGACCAAAGAAATATAAAGTATGTTTAGAACAATGTGGGTACATAAACATTCTTTTCAACTAAGTACAGATCAAGGGTTTGTGGTGAGAATTTAGTATCTGAATTAAGATGTGCTCTAAGTATAAAATACACACCAGATTCTTTACACTTCATATGAAAAAACAACCTCATGAATATATATTTGTATTGATTAAATGTGGGAATGATATTATGGATCTATTGGGTTGAATAAAGTATATTGTTAAAATTAATTATACTTCTTTCTCTTTACTTTTTTAAATGCAACCACTAGAAAATTTAAGATTACATATTATGCCTGACATTGTATTTTCATTTGATAGTGCTGGTCCAAAGGGCAGTTTTGATTTAAATCAGACTATTGTAGTTCACCCACCTGCCTAATCATACCTTTGGCGGTAAACCTTAATATGTCTTTGTCAAATCTGCTTTTTGTTTTCAAATAGAATTACTGAAATCTTCAAAAGGAAATTTTTTTCCTTTGAGGAGGTTGGGAAGGAAGAGAAGCCAAAGAGACTAAAGGCTATCACCAATGAGCTCCCTCCATAAACAAGCGAACATAACTGCTTCTTACTGCAGTCTCAAAAATTTGCAAGTTTTAATTCTCGGAAGTTTTAAAATTACATATGTGTGTTTGTGTGTGTATAGTCATTGATAGAATAATAGAGAGATTTAAAAATGTGAAAATTACAGAAAAAATGGAAAGGAAACTGAATTCTGAACAGTTTTCCATGATAACATATGGGAAAAATTGGAAATGGGAGAGGGATGCTTTGAGAATAAATTTTCACGGTATTGTCAATGGAACTTTGTACTTATAGGAAACACATTTCTAATGATTTGGTGACTACAGGCAGTCAAGGCATGGGGGTAGGAGAATGAGAGTCAGAGAGAGAACACAACTTATAACATTTCCCCATCAGAGATTTGTCTTCAGATAGTTTCACTTTTTTCTTTTCAGAAGGCTTAGCAAAAATCCAGGATGAGTGGCTTCTGTGTCTTAAAAATTACACTCTTGGCATCTTTAATACTAGCCCTGCCAATCACTACTGGATGTAGTATACATGACTTTTTGCACCTTGGATGCCCTGGGATTCATTGTCTTTCACGTGGCAGCTCCAGACTCATTCATCTACAATGCTTAATCTAATTGATAGTTTCATTATCCACCCCAACATGTTGTAGAAACCTAGTCAAGTTCAACTTATCCTTCTTCCTTACCTCCCCAACACCCAATCAATCATTCAATCAATCAGTCAGTCACCATGTCCAGAATCTCTCAATTTTACCCTCACTCTCCATCCCCATTCATCATCTCTATACTGGACCTAAAAGCCTCATAATTCATCTCCCAGTCTTCAGTATTACCCCCTTGAAATTCATATTTCAAAACCATTCAAAAACTGTCTATCTAAAATTTACTCTGATTACATCATTGCCCTTTGAATACATTCAAGTTCTTCTGCCTGGCTCGCAAGGCCCTTAGTGCCTGGCACCTACCCACCAACCTCTACAACTTCATTACTTGCTACTTCTTAACTCACACTCCATCTGGAACACCTTTCCCATTTCTCTAATATCACTCGTCCTTCAAGACCCAATTTAATTTAATCTCTCACAGGAAGTCTTCCCTGAAGCTCCAGGCCAAGCTATGGGCACTGTACTCTGTATTCTCAAAGGACAAGGGCAAATTTCTAGTTCAGTACTTACTATGTTATATTGAAATTATTCCAATTATCTGCTTAATGTGTTTCTTCTGCTAGACTATAAGACCCACTAAAGTAGGGTCCAGAACTTACTCATCTTTGTAATCTCACTGCTAATATCAGCTGACTTTTGGTAAATACTTGTTGGAATGAATTTAACAAGATAAAGTGTCTAAAAGGATTAGGAATAAAGGCCTGTATACCACAGCTTAGACTATTGGTGGTCTCACTGACACCCAGGGGATTGAAATAGGAAAAAAAGAAATATTGTGAGAAAGCTGGAACCCAATGTTGTGGGTCCCTGCTCCACACTGTGATCCAGGGCCCAGTGCTGAGAAGAGCTGTTCCCACAACAGCTGGCTATGGAGAACAGTAGCAATTCATCCCACCCCAGGGAGACAGAGGTCCGCTGTAAATAGACATTCTCTTAAAGGGCCTGCACACACTCACTCCCTTACAGGCACTCACCCTGAACTCCAACAAAGGGACAACAGCTTGAAAGGCACCAGAGACACATGCAGGGAGAAACTGATTTGTATGGTTTCAGGACAAGGACTGACATTGTCCCTAGGTTGAGTCCTCCCCCACACAGACTCCAAATCTGAATCTACATTAACTAGTATAATATACTGCTGGCCCCACCCTGGTAACTCCCCGAGACCCTGCTTCATCCAATAAGCACCCTGACCCTGGCTCTTTTAGTGCTATGCCTCACTGGCAGCCATGGTCTATACTGTAATCTTTATTAAAAATGCTCCAAGGTCTTCAGGCACCAGACTGGTGGCAGCTAGCCTCAGTGTACTTTGTGCCACTTTCTAAGGGCCCCAGGCCCAGCTTTGGTGGCAGCCAGCCTTGGGTCACAGTGCGGCTTCTCCCACATGCCTCTGGGCCCAGCATAGGCAGCTGCCAACCTCAGATTGCTTTGTAGCTTTTAACAGGTGGTCCAGGCTAGGCACAGGCAGTGGCTGACTTGGCCTACATGAGAGCCCCTCCCAAGAGGCCTTCAAACCAACACATCCAATGCTCAGCCTCAGACCATAACAGAGCACCATCTAATTAGCTCTGCAAACAGCACACTCAAAGGATATAAAATTAATATCCATAAATTGGTTGCATTTTTATACACCAATAACAAACTACCAGAAAGAGAAATTAAGAAAACAATCTCATTTATAATTGCATCTAAAAATAAATATCTAGGAATAAATTTAACCAAGGAGGTGAAAGATCTGTACTTAAAAATTTATGTCAGTGAAGAAAGAAATGGAAGAAGATATAAATAAATGGAAGTATATACTGTGCTCAATGTCCCAAATTAAAAAGGAGAAAACTCCAGAAAAAGAACTAAATGAAGTAGAGGCAAGCAATCCATCAGATACAGAGTTCAAAGCAATGGTTATAAGGATGAGCAACGAACTCAGGGGAAGAATAGATGAGCTCAGTGAGAACTTCAATGAAGAGGTAGTAAACATAAAAAAAGACACAGCAATCTGAGAAAGAAGAACAAAGTTGGAGCTATCACACTACCTGATATCAAACTATACTACAGGGCTATAGTGACCAAAACATCATAGTACTGGCATAAAAACAGACATATAGATCAATGGTACAGAATGAAGAACCCAGAAATAACCCCACACCTATATGTTCAATTAATCTATGACAAAGAAGGCTAGAATATACAATGGGTAAAGACAGTCTATTTGATAAGTGGTGCTGGGAAAACTGAACAGACACACAAAAAATGAAATGAGGCCACCTTTTTATACCATATATAAGAATAAACTAAAAATAAATTAAAAACTTAAATATAATACCCCAAAGCATAAAACTCTTAAAAGAAAACATAGTTAGTAAACTCCTGACATTACATTTAGTAATATTACTAAAATATTACTATTTAAAATTTAGGAATATTTTAGTGATATTACTAAAAATATTTTAGTAATTTTTTTCTGATATGTATTCTTGGACAAAGGAAACAGAAGGAAAAATTAAACTAAAATGTTTTTGCACAGCAAAGGAAACCATCAACAAAACGAAAAGACAACCTACCAAATCCAAGAAGACATTTGCTTTTAATACAACTGATAAGGGATAATATCCAAAATTCATAAAGAACTTATACAACTCAACACAAAAAAAACTCACAAACAATCCAATTTAAAAAATAGGCAGAGAACCTGTCTGAATAGGCATTTCTCCAAAAAGGACAAAAAGATGGCTAATCGACATATGAAAATATACTCATTATCACTAATCATCAGAGAAATGTAAATTACTAGCACAATGAGATACCACCTCACACCTGTCAGAAAGGTTATCATTAATAAATCAACAAACAAGTGTTAGGATGTGGGGAAAAGAAAATCCTTATGCACTGTAGTGGAATTGCAAATCAGTGCAGCCACTGTGGAACAAACTTTGGAGGTTCCCCAAAAGAATAAAAATAGAACTACCTTATAATCCAGAAATTTCACTTCTGGGTGCTTATTTGAAGAAAAGATAAACACTAATTCAAAAGGATATATGCATCCTATGTTCAACACAGTACCATTTACAATAGCCAAGATATGGAATCAACCTAAGTGTCCATCAATGGCAATTGAATACAGAAGTTGTGGTACACATATGCAATGGATACTTCAGCCATAAAAAATGAAATCTTACCATTTTCAATGACATGGATTACCTAAAAGGTACTATGCTAAGTGAAACACGTCAGACAAAGAAAGACAAATGCCATACAATTTCATTTACATGTGGAATCTAAAGAACAAAACATACGAATAAACAAAACAAAAAGACTCATAGATTCAGAGAACAAACTGATGGTTGCCAGATGGGAGGGGGATTGGGAGGCTGGGTGAAAAAGGTGAAGGGATTAAGTACAAACTAGAAGTTCCAAAGCAGTCACAGGGATGTGAAGTACAGGATAGGGAATATAGTCAATAATATGGTAGTAACTATGTATAACTAGACTAATCGGGAGATAACTTTATAAATCATATAAATATCTAACTGCTAACCTATACACTTGAAACTAATATAAATTAATATTTACTGCCACCTGTAATTAAAACTACATTAATTAAAAAATAAAAAATAAAAACTGTGGGTTTAGGGAATGTAATTTTCCAATGTTCAAACAAATCTGATTGTGGCCATGATTAAACCAAGATATGGTAGATTTAAGGGCCAGCCCTTAAGAAATCAACACATCAGCTTTCAATATGAAAATCAGACAGAGCTGAAAGCAATATCCAATGACATTCAATGACCATTTTAAGAAAGTTTTCTGATGACAATCTCAATCGACAGCAAATACTTAGTGGTCCATAGTGTGATTATCATCCATTTTCTATCTAGGAAGATCAGCTGGACCTGGAAGACTGAATCGGCAATCTTAGTTTCTAGCTCAGAACCAAAAGTTTTGCCTAGATGAGTGGCTAATGGCAAAGTTAGGTTTAGTTACACATACTAGGTAGCATGTGTTTGAAGTGTCTAGGGATTGTGACTAACATTTTATCTAATCACTTTATTGAGATACCACTTTAAATTTTATCTAAGAGGCTGAAACTCAACAAGTCCCCATAATGAAGAACTTCTGTCCAGAAGACAGCTAGTAGAGAGGGGAGTTGCCTCTTACAGCCTCTTCTCCCATGTTTGCATTTGGCTTTATTACAGAGGCAAACCAATCACCCTAAGAAGAGCTGATCTTGTGGCTTGAGATTTTCCAAGCCAGATGTGCAGATGAATGTTCTGAGTAATGATGAGAAAGCATATTTGAAAAGCTTTCAAGTCCACTTGAACTTGCGTAGTTTTCACATGCACTCTGTGAGCCCAAGGTTTACGAAAGCATCTGTGTTCTTGGGCTGTGGTGCCTTAAGGTCTGTAGACATGCAGGTATTTCTAACACCAAAACACTGAGACAACTGTAGCCCTGGAAAATGAGCACAGCAGTCTCTCCCTCCTTTTCCCACACTTGTGGCCCTAGGAAAGTATAGCATTAGCTGGGACAGCAGGAAGAGGTAGGCAGAGTAACAGTGACACGGGAAAGAGCAATGAGGTCAAGACTAATAGCAGAGTAGTAGAAGGGAGGTGATGATCTGAGAAAAGAGGCAAGTCTGACAACCCTGAATTATGTTGTCAAATGCTAACCCAAGTGAGTCTTATTCTCTTTTAGACTGTGGGAAAGGGCGATTATGACTGAGCCTGGTTTCCCACATCATTCTCTAGTGATCATACCTCTCCAAATGGCAAGCAGATGAGATTCTATCGGATGCAACACAGGCAGTTGAGCTCAGGGCATGACGGAGGTAAAATGATAAACATCTCCCTTGTATAATTGCCTATATTTAGAAATGAACTTTTCCTTGAGATATCCTTTTCATAGCACGCCATGCATTATGAAAGTGTCTCTAATTTTTTGTGTTATCAAATATTTGTTCTTGTACGTGACATCCCAAGTGTGAATGGCAGAAGTGCACACTTGTGTGCCAAATGCCTAATGCATGAAGGGACCGGCTGTTGGTGCTGGCCAGCTGCTGACCTAGACTGGTTCTGCACAGGAAACAAACACCTTGTGTAGAACACAATGTGGCCTCTGCTGAGCCGCAAATGGATTAATACTGGCAAGACATCTAAAGGAAAATCTCAGCTGCCAAATTCCCTTCTACTCAAACACAGAACTTCAACTACTTGGTCAATCTGGATGGCTATAGACAGTGACAAGGACACCAATGACAAGGACGCCAGGGCTTTGTTTCTTTGCCATCCTCTAACATTTGAATAGAGAGTTGTTAGGTACGCTGTGGCTGTCCTCACATACACTGTTTCATCTCCATGACAGCTCCGGTGGTGAGGTCAGTGTCAACACTTTGACCTCAGCTCCTACCATCTTCTCCTTTTTCCCACCCACTCTAGTCATACTTGTCTTCTTTGATGTTTTTTCCTCAGCCTTGGGTCTTTGCAATAACTAACTTCCCGCCTAAAAGATCTACTCTTAGTGTTTGCAAGGCTAATTCCCAGGGTTCAGTGCTACTTACACATCACAACCTCAGAAAGGCTTTCTCTGACCATCTCATCAACCTTCTCCTCCAATCTGCTCCCCCCGATCCCTACACACTCTATCATCTACATTGCCTTATTTTCCTGCAAGCAGTTTTAACTACCTTAAAACTATATTAGTCCTTATTTGATTATTTTGATGTTGTTGTCTGTGTCGGCAATTAAAACATAGGATCTATATAGGCAACGGCTTTTTTCTCTTTTTTACTGATTTCTAGTGCTGAGACAGTGCTTAATATATGGTTGAGGAGCAATCAATGTTAATTGACTGAATAAGTGAACGATAAGAGGAAAACGGATAGTGGACTGGCTCTGTTATACAGAAGGGGAGGTGTGACTCAAAACAGGCCTGTGGATTTCAAACTCCATTCTATTTCCTGTACACAAGGTTGCCTCTATTGCAAAACTTACATTTGGTTTCAATATTTATTCTAGAAAAAAATAAACTAATCTAGACAGAAATCCTAAGGCCACTGTCACCACCCTCATAATTTGGAAACTCTCTCATAATTTATTATCAGACATTTTATTTTTAAGCTTCCAAAGATGAAAGCAGCAGTTTCTCTACGAGAGTGCAAAGCTAGGCACCTAAGACAACAGTTTCTGGAAGAGTGAGATGTATAAAGTCTCAGTGAATTTGGGATGTTTCCAATTAGCTTATAATAATGAACAATGTTAAAGGACTAGCAGAAGGTAGAAGACTCACTCTGTCAGGTGAACGGATTATAATTCTGAGTGTAATGTGTTACTCAAATGGTCAATTTACATATGAGTAATAGTGACTTTCCTGACTCCCCAGGTCCCCTGACAGAAGGAATTTTTTTCTTTGAGATCTGCGACACTTGTTTTATATCTCTTGTATCTTCCTCATCACAAGATCCATGTATATAAAAAAGTGCACACATTCTAAAAATCTTATTATGTACTTATTAAATATGCATTAAGCGTTTACATTATTATTGAGTATTTTTCAGATGTGATATATGCTTATTACATAAAATTTGGAAAATAAACTTCAAATGAGAAAATCATTCATGATCTCATGTAATTTTTCAGATGAACTGCAGAATCATTTAATAAAGTTCAAAAAAGGAAAATTTGCCTGGAATTGTATTTTATATTTCTTTTTATATTCTCTTAAATTTATGAATTAACTTGTGAAGAATTGACATTTTTATAATATTCAGTCTTGGATTTTGTAAACGTATATATTTCCATTTGTTTAGTGTTTTAAAAACATCTCAAGATATATATATTTTATATCTACTATATATAAATAAACATTTTATATACACATACATTTTATATATATTAAATATATAAGATATATAAATATAATGTGTATATAATATACTATACACAGACATATATCAAATATACATAGGACGTATGTGAAGAAAAATGCAAAATTTTACTGACGTATATAACAAAGACCTGGCTATTTATCTGAAATAATGAATATTATTATATATGTATAGAAATATATATTTTGAATAATATATGGATCATTTTGTATATCGTTTTACAGTTTTTGATCTTGAAAACAGTTTTTAATAGCTCCATTATATTTCATTATATGATTGTTGCATATATTATTTAGTTTTTGTATTATTGTTGGCTGTTTAGTAGTTTCCAAGTTTTTACTCTAAACAATGTTAAAATAAACATCCTATGCACAAGTCATTGTATACATCACTGATTATTTCCTCTAGGTTTTCAGTAGTGGGATTATGAAACTGAAACATATGAACTTTTTAAAGTATTTTGATACATAGCACCATATACTTTTCTAGAAAGGTTGTTCTAATTTATTATGCCTTTGACATCTCAACTTAATTTACCATTTTTTTTTTCAATATTTCAAATTCATAGGCAAACATACTATCTAACTCTCACTTTAGTTCATATTTCTTTGAGTAGTGAGGTTGCTGTTTGGGAAAAGAATTCAGCAATATTACTTGTGTTTTGATAAAGTTCCCACGTTCAGGTCCTAGAATCTGACCTGATTTCAGGTTGTTTTAGGAAGACAGTAAGTGATATGCTGGCAAATATTTAACAACTAGCTTTTGATTGGGGAGCTCATTTGTAGCATAGGCTGATTTCTATGGTGTAAATACTCCTACCATGGCCTCTTTCAAACTATGAACATGACATGACTGAACATGGAGTTGGGAAGAAGTACATTCTTCCCAACTAGTGAGTGGGACACTAGTGAGTGGGAATGAGCTGGTACCAGCATACCACTGGAGGAAGTATGTAATTTTTTGGTTAAATAATGAGTTTAAAGTTATCAGACTTTGGTTCCCAGTCTCACTACTTACTAGCTGTATGATCTTGGGCAAGCATATCATACACAGTTGTTCTGAAGATCTAATAAGATAGTGAAAGTGTTCAGTACAGTTACTGAGTAATAACTACATTACAGCTGTTATTATTATTTTTCATGCAGTACTAGTAATGTTTGCTTTTTCTTTCATTAATTGTCTGGTCCTATTCTTTGATCATTTATTTTTCAGGGTATTACTATTTTTCTTACTGGCTTGTAAGCACTTTATATATTGAGGCTATTCGTTAGGAATATTTTTGGCTTTTTAAAATCTTTTTGCTTCTTAATTTTATGTTTTTAGATTCTTAGAAGTTAAAAATATGTGTTTAGATATGTTTGTTATTTCTTCTACCATATTTATGACTAGAAAACATCTTATATCACATAATCAGACATGGCATCCAAAAATTTTTTAAAACTCTCTTCTAGTTATTTTTCTCATTTTGTTTTGTGTATTTAACTGTTTAAGTCTTGTAGAATTTATTTTGTTATATGATGGGTAAGAAAACAATTTTTAAATATATAACCTACTAACTATGTACTGCAGGCTATGTACAAAATTCTTTCTCTTTACCTCAGTTTCCTCATTTATAAATTAAAGATGATAATATTAACTACTTAATGGAACTGTTCTGAATTATAACATGTAAAGTACAGAGAATGCCTGATATCATGGGAGTGGTAGATTGAGTTAGCTATTATCATTATCATCATTGTTATTATTACCATCATCACCATCATCACTTTTACGTCTTCCACCCTGTCATTATTATTATGGGTTTATTTTTTTGTTTTTTATTGTTTTTTTTTTTTTTTTTTTTTTTTTTCTTTTTAAAGGAGATGTTTTATTAGCAAAGCAAAACAACACAAACAAAATACCACCACTATCAACGAATAAACTCTGACAGACTTCTACATGGTGCCCTGGCCCAGCGTCCATGACTATAAATAGCTGTGAGGGCCACTGTAGAATCAATTTGTTTTCCTTATGCTTGACCTATTAGAGAGACAGTCTTGAGACTGCTGACTTTCACCTTGCAGTGTTTTGTACACGGAGATAAGGTGCTTTAGGATTCAGCCATTTCTCCTCTCTAAACCTGAAGTCAAGTCTTTGACCTGTTTTTCATAGAAACTCTGTTGTGGGTAATTTAGTTCTACAAAGAACAAACAGTGCCAGAGGTCCACAAGACTGGTCCTTTTCAGAAACATGGAACTTCTTTGGCAAGTTTGTTCCAAATAAACAAAGGTCCGTCATTGCCTCACAGACACCTATCACCGATTGTCAGGACTGGGCCAAAGATTCTGTTTCACAATTCAGTATAAGGGTTAGAGAGGCATTTAGTCAGTTTTTGCTGTGAATGAACAAACCTGTGTGATTATTATGTACTAATGTGTACATGGCTGACCTAGGAATTTGGCTGAAAGTAGGGAGAATCACAGTGCTATCCACTGCACACTTAAAGAGGTAGGGAGTCAGTAAAGATTAAAGTAAAGGGAAAGAATAGTTAACAGAAAACAGCATCATAGCCTGGCCCTGCTTAGGACAATTGACTCTCATCCCCAAAACAGCTTCTTGGTTCTGTATAAGGGAGCTTTTCATCACAGTGTGACACAAGCTATTATGTCAAAGAGATTTGCTGTGTGTATTTCCCAGTTTGTGTTACACAACTCTGAACAAACAAACCAAACTCAGCATGTATATTCTACTGAGTGTTGCCTTAATTTAATGTTTCATTTCCCTCCTTTGAGCTCTTTAGTCAAATGGGTATCCATGGGCTGCTCCTTCTAAGGAAGGTTTTCTAGGTACACTTGTCTTAATACTGGGTTACAGACAGCAGTTTCTCCTTGTCCAAAGTTTGATTTTCTGTGGTTTTAGTCATCCATGGTCAACCATACCCTAAAAGTATTAAATGAAAAATTCCAGAAAAAAACAATTCATAAGTTTTTAATTACGTGTCTTTCTAGTAGTATGTTGAAATCTCCAGTCATTCCACTCTGTCCTGCCTGAGATATGAATTATCCCTTTGTCCACCATATACATGATGTTTATGTTACCTGCCTTTTACTTAGTAGCCATCTTGGATATCAGGTAGTGCTTGGGTTCAAGTAACCCTTATTTTACTTAATAAGGCTTACCCCAAAGCCATTCATATCTTTTATTATAATATATTGTTATAATTGTTCATTTTATTGTTAGTTATTATTGTTCATCTGTTACTGTGTTTCATCTATAAACTAAACTTTATCATAGGTATGTATGTATAGGGAAAAAATAGCATATTTAGGGTTCAGAGCTATTCACAGTTTCAGGCATCCACTGGGGGTCTTGAAACATATCTCCGGTAGATGGGAGTGCTATATGAGCAAAAGAGAAACCTTCGCAAGGAGCTGTAGGCCCTGCTATGAGGTGTGTGTGTGTGTGGGGCGGGGGGATCTTCTATCATGTAGCTCAATTTTTATTTGTTTGGGAAAGTCTATCGTCTTCACTTTGAAAGGGTAATTTCTCAGGATACAGAATTTGAGGTTGGTAACTTCTTTTATTTCAACAATTTAAATAATTTGCTCCATTCTCTTCTTGCTTGCACGGTTTCTGAAGAGAAGTCAGATATTATTCTTATCTTTGCTCCTCTATAGAAAAGGTGATTTTGCTCTCTGGCTTCTTTCAAGAGTTTTCCTTTATCTTTGATTTTCTACAGTTTGAATATGAGATGCCTAGATGTAGTTTTATTTGGAATTTATCCTGTTTCATAATCTATGAGCTTCCTGGATCTGTAGTTTGGTGTCTGATTTTAACTTGGAAAAATTCTCAAAGTAAAAAAATAAGAGATGAGCTTTTAACACACCTAATAGAACATTTCCTTACTTAAATTTCAATTTTTTAAAAAAAATTTTTTTAGTTATTCTTGAATGTTTCTTTTTACTTTCAGGTGAATTTAGGATGATCTTAGTGGATTTAAAAAAGAACACTCTGTTCAAATTTTAAATAAAATTATTAACTGTGAAGATTGACAATACAATAGTCATCTTGGAAAAGGGTGTGTGTTAGATAATGTTAGATAATGTCTTCCATACTCTTTCCCAGAGGCAGTTGGAGAGTAATTACTCTTGAAAGTTTATTTTTTCTTTTTCTCCATTATATCCCAATTTGAATATATGCTACTGACGAAGTGGAGATAAAAGTAAGGGAAAAATGCTATATGACAGCTTTTGTCTTATGCACACAAAGGTAACAGATTTTGTGAATAAAAAATTATGTCCCAACATCTTGAGAAAAGTGTCTTTATCCCTGGCACATAGAATCCCTGTTCATCAGGAAGGGATAAAAAAAATAGAGAGATAAATCGTTTCACAATGACAGTTGCTTATTGCAACATGCAGGGATAATAAACAAAAGCTGGAATTCTAAATTTATTTGTTTAATGTGAGAGGTTTAAACTCTGTCTCTGGCTATAGAGGTAAAGAGTAAATAATATAGCTATCTAATAGACTCGATCAAAGTAGACTATCAATATGAATTATTTAGCCCAAACAATCCTTTCAATAGCAGTGATTTTTGCGCTAAACAACCTAGAAAATTATTTCAACTCTTAAATAACTTTTTTGATTATAAGTAATCTTATTTTCAGTCCATTACTTTGAAAAATATTTATATTCTTTAAACTCTCCTGAATATACTTTATAATGTTTAAATAATAACATACATTATGGTTATTGAAATTGCATTATTTCTACATATATATTTAAGTTTTTTTTCTTAAAATCAATTTAAGTATTTTAATTAAAAACATAATTAAATAAATTAAGATATTTATATTTGTATGCAAATGAATCGTGTATCTACTCATAAATAAGTCAAATATGCTATATTAACTAATGTGTTAATTAAAATTTTCTCAGGTACATTAATTACATAAACATTTCTGGGGAGAGGGTGTAAAAAATATGGATAAATGATGGCACCAAATGCTTTTTCAAAAATTTAACTTCAATAGCGGCAAAGTTAGAAGAGTTTATTATCTTAACTATTTCTAAGTATACGGTTCAGTAGTAGTAAGTATAGTCACATTGCTGTACAATCAATTTCTAGAAGTTTTTCATCTTGCAAAACTGAAGCTCTATATTCATTAAATAACAACTTTTCATTTTCCCCTCCCTCCAGCCCCTGGCAACCACAAGTCTATGTTGTCTTTCTATGAATTTAACTACTTTAGATCTTTTGTGTAAGTGGAATTAGCAGTATTTGTCTTTTTGTAACTGGCTTATTTCATTTAGCATAATATCTTTAATGTCCATCCATTTTGTATCATGTGCCAAAATTTCGTTCCTTTTTAATACTGAATAATATTATATTGCAGATACAAACCATTTTTTTTTTTAAATTCATTTATATGTCAATGGACACTTGGTGGTACTGCTACCTCTTGGTTATTGTGAATAATGCTGGTATCAGCATGGGTATGCAGATGTCTCTTTAAGATCCTGCTTTCAATTTTTAAAAATATATTCCCAGAATTGGAATTGCTGGATCCTATGAAAACTCAATTTGAAATTTTTGAGGAACTGCCTTACTGTTTTCCATAGCAGCTCTGCCATTTTACAATCTCACCAGCAATGTACAAGAGTTCTAATTTCTCCATATCCATATCAAAACTTGTTATTTCAATGGTATTAAAAAATTATAACAGCTATTTGAATGGGCATGAAGTGGTATCTCAGGGTGGCTTTAATTTGCATTTCCCCAATGATCAGTTATGAACATCTTTTTATGTGCTTATTGGACATTTGTATATCCTCTTTGCAGAAATGTTTGTCCTAGTCCTTTGCTCATTTTTTAATCATGTTATTTATTTTCTTGTTCAATTGTAGGAGTTCTTTATATAGTCCAGATATTAACCCCTTATCAATTACATGCTTTGAAAATATTTTCCCGTTCCTTGGGTTGCCTCTTTCGTATTCTTTGATACATGCAAGTGTTTCATTTTGATCTAGTCCAACTGGTCTTATTTACTTTTGCATCTGTGCTTTTGGTGTCACATCCAAGGAATCTTTGCCAAATCCAATGTTATTAAGCTTTTCCTATTTTCTTTTAAGAGCTGTCTAATTTTAGGTCTTACATTTAGGTCTTTGATCAATTTTGAGTTAATTTTTATACATGGTATAAGATAAGGGCATAACTTCACTCTTTTCATATGGATATCAGTATCCGCATCCCCAACACCATTTCTTGAAGAGACTGTTCTTTCACCCATTTAATAAATAGAACTTTTGTCAAAGATCATTTTACCATATATGTGAAGGTTTATTTCTGGGCTCTCTATTCTATTCTCTTGATCTGTATGTCTGCCTTTATGTCGGTACCATACTGTTTGGATTACTGTAGCTTTGTAATAAGTTTTGAAATCAGGAAGTGTGAGAGCTTCAACTTTGTTTCTTTTTCAAGGCTGTTGTGATAATGTATTTCTTTTTAGTTCTCATTTCTCATTCTTCTTCCTTTAAAAAATTTTTTTTCTTATTATTGAATCTTTATATTTATGTCCTGCATCCTTCACATCTGGGAGGAAGATGTAGTAAGACAGACTAATTAAGTGACCTAAAAATACTTTTTAAAGTAGACAGGTCCAAACACTGTTTTTAATAAACCTCAAAGTCTTTTCTAGGAAAGAAAGTATGGAACTAGAATAGAGATGTGAAAGAGGAGTTACAGATCCATGTTCTTGTCCTGTCTGCAATACTCTTTAGTCATCTAATTTTGAGCAAGCCACTTGACTCTTCAAGAATCAAAAGAGGAAGAGGTTTCTACTCTCGAGAATTCTATCATTCTTCAGTAGACCAGAGACATCACTTAGGGACAAGATCTTAGCCAAGGTAATTCAACCCCCAGGAGCTAAGCAACCTGTTTCTTGTCCTCTCTCTTCTTTTCTCTTATTCTATATTTCCTCTATGACTTCTTATTGGGGTTATGGAGAACAATGAGAGGTGGGACATTCAAGCCTCCTTATTTATTCCTTCAGAATATTAACTGGTCCTTTCCATTTTTTTTCATTTCTCGAATCAACGGTATAGTCATCCTAACTTGAAAAACTCCACTAGTCTCAGTCTGGTCTCTCTCACTTCATTTACCTTGCACATCACTGCAACACTAATCTTCATAAAAACTGTACTTACAGTTGTCGTCTGCTCAAAAATCTACAGTGGCTTTCTGTTATCTTTGGTATCAGTTATAAATTCTTCATTTGGTTTTCCAGACCATTCATCATTTGATAGTAACTTTATTTCCCAGCACTCCCCACCAAGATTCCTCAACAGTTCATTTCCTTTCATGTATTCTGCTCTTACTTCCAAATCCTTGCCTCTGCCCATGTTATTTTTCAGTTTTGCATCATTCGTAAGAACTTCTCTCTTCTTCTCCGTCTACCTAGCATTTTGTGCCTCCTATGCAAAGCTTCCCTCAACTACTCTAGACAATACAGATTTTCCTAATTTCTTATTGCCTATTTAATGAGCACCATACAGTTCTGCACTAATTATTTTATATACTTTTGTTTCCCCGGCTCAACTGTAATTTCTTTTAGGTATGTAATGTTTTCATATAATGCCATATGCAAATGAAAAACTATTTTTCGAAACAAAAGAATTTCTGTGTGTTCAACGACCTATGTATTCAAGTCCCTGAAATTAATTCAACACACAGAACTATTGTAAGTCATATGCTCTATAAGATGATACCTAGTATTGATGGGAACCTTTGGGTCTATGCCAGTAAATTTCAAATTAAATAATTTACTTCTCTGTACCAGAAAGTCTAGCAGGTACATGTATTTCTTTTTTAGGAAACTACATAAATGAATCCTTCCAATTGATGCATCCAAGTGCAGTTCAGTGTCTTTCAAAATGACGACAATGTACAAAATAAAAGAATACACAATTAAGCCAAATCAAGTAGAAATTTCTCAGCTTGTCAATGAGATGAAACAGCTTTAGAGGCAGATTCCCCAAACGGCAAGCCTCCAAACCTTTTGCAGATATAAATTAAGATGTTTGAGAAGTCACATAAAAAGAAAGAAGCCTAATTCAGAAAATTTTCAAACTGAATTTTAGTTCCTCCTCCAAGTAGTTTGTAATACATATTCAGTTCTTTTCATATGAATAAGGAATGCCTTCAATGCTGCCTTTTAAAAGAGGCCACATCTATGGTAACCTCATAAATATGCTGACAGTTCACAACTCTATTAGTTATGTTCCCTAGCTGCACTTCTCCTAAATCTTCCTCATTTCTCATAGATACTAAATATTGCTTTCTTTTCATAGATACTAAAGGCTGGCAAGTGAAATAATCAAAAAATACAAAGGCCACTGGCTCACTCACCACTTGATTTTAATTCAGCTATGTAACTAGCAGATAATTTATATAAAGTATCTATCATAAATAATCCTAAAGGTGTTTAGACTTGAATAAGTGTGAGATAAATACAATGCTAGCATTTTCGAGAGAAATATAAACTTTTATAAATTGGAGTAGAAAGATGAAGCGAGGCTGGTGAAACTTTGCTTTTGCCTTTGCTGCAGAAGCTGAGAGACCAAGAATATTTTGCAATGAATATGCCTGTGCACATGATTCTGAAAGTCTGCATAGAAGCATTGTTTTCTCTGAAATATAGAGAAAGAGTTGTGGTCTCCCAGTCACTGTAGAAAAAGGAGCCATGTGTTCTGTTGCAGATGGTCAATTTCCTCTAGTCACATTCACTCACTGTACATCGGGAAGGCAAAGAGAAGTGTGAAATGATTAAATAGGAAATGTTTTTTATGCAGAAATAGTGGATTATTTATTTTTGAAAGGTCAGTTAGGAAGGGGTACCATGCATTATAGAGTAATACATATGAAAATTAGTTAAAGTCATGAACTCCTGGCAAGGGAGATCAGTATTTAAAAGTCACTCAAAGACCTACAGTAAATGTTCTGTTAGATGGAATAGTTAGAGAATTAGACCCTTTGGCTAAAAATATGTTGCAGTTAAGTCTCCATTGTGATCTCTACATCATGTCTAGCTTTTAAATGTTTAGGAATTAGGGTAATATAAGGTAACAAAAATTCTGAATTCAGGCAACCTGATTCCAAATCCTGGCCACAGCCCTAACCAGATGTATATGATGTTAATGAAATGATCTACCCTCTCTAAGCCTTAATTTTCATATTTAAAAAATGAATATAAGTCTAGATTAATACCATGCTAGGTCTTCTATTTATGGCCAAAATGGAGTTTTGAAAACTGCATTTCCCCTCTTTCCTCACGCAAATAATAAAGTAAGCAAAATATATAAAGCATTGGTTTCCAAGACACTGGCTATTAGACCATGGATAGTAATCTCTGGAGCATGAAAAATGAATGAGGTGAGACCTCTGACTGCTCCAGCTTACTACCTGGAGAATGTTTCCTGGTCATGGAACAGAGAGGGAAAACCAGGTATAGTCCAGCAGAATCCCTAAATGGAAGAGACAGAACTGGATATCTAGGGACACTAAGGCTATTAGAGTTCATAAGACAGAATACAGAGAAGAGTCATATAGAACAAGAACTCCATAGAATTGTACAAAGTCCACCCCCAAGTTCAAGAGAGTATTTCTCAGGGCATACACAAGACTGCAGGAATAAATCACCCACAGGATTAGAGGGAACAGTACCCACACAGAGTCAGAACGTATTTGTTCCCAAAAGCTGGAGTGAAAAACTTTGTAAGTACATAAAATTGAGAGAGTACCAAGAAGGGTCTTGCCTTAGTAGTAGAAAATAATTAACTCTAAACTAATCATGGCTCTGGTATTGCATAACGAGGATTAAAAGAAAGACTTGAAATGATCAGATGGTTCCCAAAGAACTGTGTCCCCAAATAAATCACAAGAATATCTATAGAAATACAAAAATATCTAATACCTAGAAAAGTAAAATTCATAATCCCTAATATCCAATAAATAATTACCATCATAAAAAAGAAAAAAAGAACATGGCTCATACATAATGAGAAGAAAACTCAATCAAAACTGATCCAAAATTGACACAGATGTTAGAATTAGCAGACAAGGATTTTCAAAAAGTCATTATAACTGTATTCCATATATTCAAATAGTTAAGTTGAAACATGGAAATACAAATAAAAGCCCAGATCAAAAATTTAAACATGAAAACTACAACATCTGAAATGAAAAAATGAACAGGAGAGGTTAAACTTCAGATTGGACCTTCAGAAGAAAATAGTGAACTTGTAGATATAACCATAAAAACTGTTCAAAATTAAACACACAAAAATAAAAACATCCAAAAAAGTGAAAAGAATATTAATGAATTGTGGAACAACTGCAAGTGGACTAATAGCTGTGTAATTGAAATATCTGAAAGAGAGGTGGTGAAGAAAAATATTTGATGAAATGATAGGATTCCCCCACCCATAGAAATCTGAAGAAAACTAGAAGCCTATAGATGAAAAAATAGCTACACAAAACCCAGCACGTGTGTGTGTGTGCGTGCACACACACACCCACACCGATAGCCCCCCAAACACATGGAGACATGAAGGATAAAATAGACTATACTAAGGCACATTATAATAAAAGTGCTCAAAAACAGTGATCAAGAGAATATATTAAGAACAAGCAGAGAAAATAGATGTATTACATAAAGAGGAATAAATACAAGGAATACAGAAGATTTTTTTAAAATAAAAAACAATACAAAAAGACAGTGGCCAGCACTCAAAAGATAGAATGTCAACTTAAAATCCTATGCCCCAGGAAAATATCTTTTAAACACAAAGCCAAAAAAGAACCTTTTTCAATCATATAAGAGCTGAAAGACTTCATCACCAGCAGAAGGACATTACACAAAATGTGAAGGGAAATTCTCTAAGCAGTAGGGAAATGATATCACCTGGAATGTGGATTTACACAAACGAATGTAGAATACCAGAATGAGAACAATATGAATGAATATGTAAGATTATTTTCTTGCAACTTAAATAATTTTAACAGGTAATTGACTTCAAAAAATAACAATATGGCATGAGGTTCATAAAAGATAAATAATATTGAAACACACCAAGAGCACCAAGGTTGAGTAGGGAGAATTTCAAGTGTACTATTGTAAACTTTTTAAAATATATATAAAGTGGCACAATATCACTTAAAGATATACTGTAATAAGTTAACAATGTATACTATAAACCCTAAAGCAACCACTAAAATAACAAAGATTTAGAGTTAATTAACCAACAAAGGAGATAAAATGGAATCATAAAAAAATACTCAGCTGACCCTCCCCCCTCAAGAAATAGGAGAAAGAGAAGGAGAATAGAATATAAAACAAATGACACGATAATAGAATTATACCTAATCATGTCAATAATCACGTTAAATGGGAATACAAGGTAGTGATTGTCAGATTGCAGATAAAAGTAAACAAATATTTTTAGGCTTTTAAAAATTGAAATTGGCAAGCTGATACTAAAACTTGTAGGAAAATATAAAAGGCTTATTGTAGCCAAAAATATTCTGAAAAAGAAAAATCAAGTTATAGAATAACATTACCTTATTTTAAGATTTATTATAAAACTATGTTATTTAATATGAGGGGCACTGGCAAAAATATACATGTATATCAATAAAACAATAAAATCCAGAAATAGGCCCACACATATATGGACAACTAATTTTCAACAAAGGCAACTCAATGGAGAAAAAACCTATAACGGTGACGCTAGAAATATTGTATATTCACATGTAATGAATGAATTTGGGATTATAACTTGTATCATATACAAAATTAACTCAAATGAATCATAAACTAAATTTAAAACCAAAAAATAAAAAGGCATCATCTAGAAGAAAAGAAGAGAATATTTTTGTGACCTTAGGGTGGTAGATGATTTCTTAGGTATGGCACTAAAAGCATTATCCATAATATTGAAAGTTGATAAATTAGGCTTTAGGGAATTAAAACTTTGAACTTTTTGACAGACACTCTTAAGTAAATAAAGAGAGATTAGAAGAAAACTACTCCAAACCCAATAAGAAAAATCATACAGTTTTTAGAAAATTGGCAAAAAAAATTTTAACAGATACTATACCAAAGAAATATATAGATGGCAAATAAGCACATGAAAACATGTCTCACATCATTACTCATAAGAAAAATGCAAGTTAAAACCCACAGTAAGATACTACTACACACCTATTAGTATGACTACAATTAAAATGGCTATAAACAAACTCATACATATGGAGACTATGTTGATGGCTGCCAGGTAAGAGGGGTTTGGGGGGTGGGTAAAAAAGGGATAAGATTAAAAAGTATAAATTGGAAATTACAAAATAGTCATGGAGATGTAAAGAATATAGTCAATAATACTGTGATAACTATGTGGGCTGTCAGATGGGTATTAAATTTAGTGGGGTGATCACTTCATAAGTTATATAAATATCTAATCTCTATGTTGCATACCTGAAACTAATATATTGCATGTTAATGGTAATTTATATATATTATATATATATATAATATATATATATTTATTTATAAAATGTCTGGGAATTTCAAAGAACTGAGAACTCTCATACAGTGCTGTTGAGAATATAAAATGGCACAATCACTTAGGAAGACAGTTTGGCAATTTCTTAAAAAGTTTAACATATATCATTTCACTCTTAGGTAGTTACAACATAAATAAAAGTGTGAAATGTGAGGAATTAAGGAGGACAAACTGGCATTGAGAAAACAGTCATGAGGATGTAAAGTGCAGCATAAGGGAATATAGTCAAGAATAATGTAATAACTGTATGGTGCCAAGTGGGTACTAGACTTATCAGAGGGATCATTTCGTAAGTTATATAAATATCTAACCACTATGCTGTACATCTGAAACTAATATATTGAATGTCAACTGCAATTGAATAAAAATCGATTTTAAAAAATATAAATGAAAACATATGTCACATAAAAACTTTTACAGAAATGTTTATAACCCCAAACTGGAAACAAACCAAATGTTTGGCAAGCATTAAATAAACAAATGGTGATACAATGATAAAATGGAACACTACATCAAAGCTCTGAAAGAGGCAATGCTGGTTGGACAACTTCACTTCTCTGGACCTCAGTTTCCTCATCTATTTGATAAACCAGAAACATTTATTGTTTTCTCTAAAGTGTTTCTAATTCTCTTACTCAAAAAAAAAAAAAAAAAGAATAAAGAAAGTAAGGCAGAGGATCTTATAAAAAGGATAATGGGTTGTCTTCAATTTCTTACTGTTGATGGGCTATTCTGGAGAAATTGTGATATAACTAGAAAAGGACATTTACTTCAAAAGGAATAAGAAGCCAATAGCTCACTCCTGAGTATAATTCTCTAGTTTTTTGGTAGTTCCAGTAGAGTTCTTTAGACAAAAATTTAGTGAATATTTGCTTTTCTCTCCTCTTCCAACCTACCCCTCCCCAGTGTTTCAAAATTATTTATATAATTTAGCATTAAAAACAAAATTACATAACCAAATAAAAAGTCTATTTAACCACAATGACACTTGTATGGAACAAAATCTGTAGAGGGACACAAATCCTCAAAGTCACAGGAAATCATCTTTATAGTCAAATTTTCTTAATTCCACAGCTGGGTTAGCATCAAACCAATCTGGACATGGCAACTGGAGGATAATTTGCCATCCAGAAAGTTATATTCCTATAGAAAATTTTACAGGTTGATTATAACTTGGAGTGGTGCCAAACTTTTTAGGATATATAAAGAAGTGTTTTAAGCCAAGAGGATTTGTCTTCTAATGCAAAGGTTAAAGTGAGTAATTTTAGCGATGCCTAAGGGAATGGGTTACATTTGGAATTTTCATTTAAATGAATGTATATATACCTACCCATATATAAACACATGTATAGCAGTCTTATTGCTTATTCTTATCCTGGTAACATGTATAAGTACTATTCTGATTTAGTTCATGCCTTATCCCTCTGAAATCTTCTATAATCTTATTTGAAATGTCTTCACACTAAAGAAATTTTTTTTTTCCGGCTGTCAAAAATAAACCACTTTAACATGGACATAATCCCCTGAGAACATTCACACTTACAATCACACTCATGCACACCCCAGGTCTTTTCTGACAGCTTGCAAAAATTTCCATTCTCCTTTTCATGCAGCCTTCACAATTACGAAGCTGAAATATCTTTGGCCATTTCCTCCCATGTTTATATAGCTCAGCTTTTCAAAGGGTTTTTAAAAATGGCTTAGACACACCTAAGAAAAATATGCATTTCTTTTCATTACTTGGCTAAATGCCAAGATTTTGTAATCCTCATTTACCCAGAGAATAGTGCTCTCAAGTGTGCTATGTATCAGCAAATCAAAGATGCTCTTGATAGAGATCCACTTTTTTAAACCTCAAACAGCCCATATAATCTGTTCATTTTCTTCTGTCCTTGGTGCAGTCATTTGTTATCCGTAGAAAAAGTTATCTCAGTATTCCTATTCTATTGATGAATCTGACTCATCTTTGGTGTTTGATAGAAAACAGACAATGCAAATATCACCCCTTTACCCTATTCCTTATAAGCCTCGTAAGAACGCAGTAAAGTGAATAAAAATGTTCCTACTTTTCAGGGACATTTTGTTCCTAAAAAGAGTTTACTTAATGTCCTGAGTTTCCCAAAACCAAAACCTGAGTTGATGTTTTATATGCAAATGATTCATTGAAGATATATGCAAGAGACACTTGTAAAGGAATGCAGGAAGCAGAGTACCTATGGAGTGAGCCCAGCAGGGGTATAATTAAGGCACATTTTGCTCAGGCAGAGCCTTACAGAGCCTTCAAGTTCATCCTATAGAAGAACTTGGAAGTATGACTTACACCTCAATTTTTTTCTCCTTTGAGGTCAGAGGGCTAGGCCACTGGCTAGGGATGGGCTAGGGACATATATAAAACCCTAGGCACTTCCAGCTCTCTAAATATCCTAACAATGAGGCCTTAGATGTCTCCAAGGGAGTCCCTTAAAGCAAGTCAAGGTGTAGGCCATGGGAAGTAAAAGCACACAGAAGCCGGGGAAAGGCACGCAGAAACTCTAAAAGGACCATTGGGGATATGGGCAGTGCCAGCAGCATCACAGCACTAACATTCACCAAGCAACTGCTCTGTGCTGTGTCCTGTGCTGGGTGCCAGGGAAAAGTTGGTGGCAAGTGGAACCGTTGCCCATTCCAGTTAAGTTTAAAATGAGGTGAAAAAAACAAAAGATGACTCTTAAGCCAATACTCACACAAATGAATAGCACATTACAAATTGTAAAGTGCTTTCAAAAAAGTTATGGGAACATTTATTAGAGGGACTTGACTTAGTCTTGTGTTCAACGAATGTTTTTCTGAGGAAACTACCAATATGTAGCAATTTGGTTTTCTGGCTACATGAAGAAAACCCACATTGTAGTTATTAGTGTTTTTGCTAGGTAAAAGCAATTTACACACTCCTAGGTGTGCTAAAGTAATTCCCAAAGTCAGGATAAGCCCTATGAAAAGCCTTAAATAGAGAACCAGTATAAAGGAGATGATATGAGGGTGTTCAGATTGGGTAAACTAGGGAATATTCTACAGTCCAAACTTCATGTAGGCCTCACAACATAACACAAATGGCCTGAATAAGAACATCTCTCACACACACCTACACACAAGCAATGGTTGGGTTTCAACAGCAAGAGAAATTTTCTGACTAGAAATAATAGAAATTTCCACATGGTGAGACAATCTGACCTGCCAAATACTAGGTTAGGTGTTCTACACTCATTATCTGATTAGGTCCTAATAAACAACCCATGAATTAGGTACTATTTTATCTCAACTTTGCAGAAAAGAAAATAATATAAGAGATCTTAAGAAATGTGCCCAAGGTCACACAGATGCAAAGCAGTTGAATGGAACTGGAATATAAGTCTGTCTGACTTCCAAGCTGAGCCATAACTAATTTGTTAGACTGGGTGGAAAAACAGTATCCGCTTACGTGAAAACTCTCACTGGAAAGAGAAATAGAAACTGTGGCAGCTTAAATCCAGCAGGGTACTAGCTAATTGTCTACTTTAACTACAGAACTGGCTAGCTAGCCAAAGAAACCCTTTCCAAACAATGTGGTTTCACTTAGGAGTCGGCTGGAGCCCCTGGCTCTATCGACATGCTCATGCGTGGCCTTGTAGGCAAGCATATAATGATACCTTTTTTGTAGCTTTAAACACATCATACCTGAGACTCTAAATTCAAACATTTTTATCAGGGAATGTACAGGGCGAATTTCTGAAGGTGGGTGCCAGAGGGCCGCTGGATCGTAACAACTAGAGTCTCTAGCAAGAGCATGTCCTTTACCCTAGCACAAGACATGGCTTGTTGGGTAACTTGCTCAATACTTTCCTTGAGCAGTTAAAAAAATGTGAATTTCACATCATGAATCTATTATCTATTAATTGCAATGTGACGATGGATTGGTTTTGTTCTCTCTCACATGGTGACCGAGAGATTGGTAACGACTGCTCTGAACACTGTTGCAAAGAACCCAAAGGCCTTTTGCAGGCTCTGCAGGACGGAGCATCGATATCAGCTGATAAGGTCTCTAGTAGGTGCCAGAACGGAGAGAAAGTGTAACCTTTGTCACATTTGATGAAGCAATAGTTACCGAACCTATTTAATCATAAGAATCACAGGGAACTCTGGTCAAAAACACAGATTCCCAGGTCTTGGACAAAGCTACTTAACCTGCAGGAATAGGTGCCTGGGAACAGGCATTCTAACAATTGCACTACTATCAGTTACAGGTATTCTTTTTGTTAACAGCTTCCCCTTCCCCCAATTCATCGACTGGCCTCTAAGATCCCACCTCATGACCTCTCTTTCTCTTTCTAGCACAGATTTACCCCATCTATAGTCTATCCTCTTTCCTCTGTGTGTGTGTGTGGCGGGGCGGAGGGGAGTGCGGAGTTGGTGGCGGTATATGCTGCACATACCTCAAGCTCCTATACTTCACTTCCCTAGGGGTCTCTCCTGATTTTCCTGGCCTGGAAGGAATTAAAAGGAACAACAACAATGAATACCTACTGTTTATTTTCTTCTCTCATGCCATAACAATTCCAGTTTTCCTTTTAGCAATATAAATCCCTTTTGTTCTGCCTGATATTGTGATTAGGAAATGCAGAAAAAAAAAAGAAATGGCAAAAATTCAATATTTTCTGGTCTTATTTTGCTAATTCTTCACTAGAATATAAGTTCCCTGAAGACAAAAACTTGGCCTGTTTTTTTTTTGTTGTGGTATTTTCAGTGTTTTGTCCATATTATGGCACATGTTAATAAATATTTGTTAAATTCATGCATGAATGACCATATTTCCAGACTTGAGTTTTCTAGTGCCCTCTTTATATTCATAACTTACCTATTTTTTTAAGGCATAGCTCAAGTCTTACTTCCTTTAAGAAGTCCTCCCTACTTATCCATTTTTCTCTAATCCTTTTGACACTTTTATCTATATCTCACAACACCATGTTATTTTAATAATTTTTAGATTATTTATTTAATGAAAGTGATATTTTCAATGATTTTACAATAAATACTGTATTAAATTAATTTTATTCAAGTTGTATCTTAGAAATCCCTCAAAGCAGACCAATGGCATTGTTTGAGTCTAATTCAAGAAAAGTAAGTCGGGTCAAAACAATGCTCTCTGGGCACACAGCTCTTTGACTTTTTGACTTGTCATTATTCTCTTATTTTTAATATGTGTCATATTTCCTCCTCGCTTCCTTCATGAACAAAGGATTGTGCATTTTTCTCTACAGAGATGAGCGTGGCACAAGGCACGTAGCAAATTCCCACTGATTACTTGATTGATTTAAAAGACTATAGGGTTATTTCAGAGACTCTAATGTTTTTTACATGGATAGTTTTGTGGGAAATGTGTCTCTCCTAATTCGCAGGAAGACTCTCTTAGTCTTGTATTGTGGTTTCAGTGAAAGAAAATGTATAGGACTATCGACATATTTGGTCTCCCATCCTCCACTGGGATACAAATGATAATCACAGTCCATGAAAATGATTAATTAAACTTTAAGGTGTGTTTCTATTTGTTCTAAAAGGTTGCTTTTCACTAATATAAAATTAAATATCTGGAATGCATGGGCTATTAAATGTTCTATTCCTTTTCAACACTGTCTCAGCTCATTGTTGCTTCTGCATTTTTTTGCCAGCAACTGAAGGAAAGAGAATATTTTTGCCACAGAATTTGTCACCATTTCAGCAATGGAAACATAAATGTTCAAAAGGCACTGGCAGACAGCCCAAATTTGAGGAGGTGCTTTTTCTTACACACCAATCTTTAATATTGAAAAGTGAAACAATAATATTGATGGGATTTCATACTAAACTCCAGTAAATAACAATTTCTAATAAAAAGAAGCAAAATATAATAAAAGAAAAATAAAAAAGGGCATCATTAAACAGTGAACCTTATGCTAATGAGAGAACAAGGCTTTGATTCTTTACCCTACGACTGAGCAGTGCTGGTTGGGAATGAAATGATGAGGGTTTATACCTAGCCCAAGCACAGATTTTTACCACAAATTTCTCATGTCAGAATGTTATATTCTTGAACTCTAGTGTTCTTCCCTGGTAAAGCAAATGTTTGTTATTAATGGTTTCTCTGCAATTAAAAAGTCATTAGATTCGTTGAGCACTATTCTAATTGAGGATGTTTAGACACGTACTTCAACAAAAATTTAAAAAGGAATCACGGACATTCAAAGGGCAGTAGCTTTTTTAAAGCATGTATATTTTCTCAATTTTTTGATCATTTCTTCTAATTCGTTTACAAGAATAATATAGTTCTTGGCTTAAAAATATTAGAAGGAAGGATCATTTTGTAAGAATGTTTTAGCCTAAAAAACTTCATACATTTGGTGAATGTGTCACCATGACTTTAATGAATTTTAAAAGTATTTTGATTTTCCTAAGATTCAGACAATTTCCAGGTGCCTGAACATTGGAAAGGAGTGAATTAGACCAGGTAGAAAGCATCATTCATGACAATAAGTGTCCTTACACTGGGACTAACCTTTTGATTCTTCTGTCCATTGGGACTCCAGCCAGATTTTAAATGGATAGTATTTTCTAAATCCTCAACTTGTCAGCCAAGTGGCAAAAGTAATCCATTAGCTAAAAAAAAAAAAAAAAAGCATCTTTTGATCAATCTGAATAAAGTGAAAAATGAAAAATAGAAGCTAATGACAGACCATAGGCTTTGCAAATTTTAGTTAAAGAAACTCCTATTTGGACTCTGAATCACACAGAAAGCTACAGATAATATTCGGCAGAAAAGATTTCTTGTTTTTATTCACAGTGAAAAAAGTGACTGTAATGAATTTTCTGCTTAATTTTAAATGATTTATCTGAGGAAAAAAATACCATTAAACTGATCCAAAGCAAAATCACAATACCCTGGGGGAAAAAAATAGATTGTCATTTCTTTATTATACTATAGACTAGGGGGAAAAAAAGTAAGACTGGGTAAAAGAAAAATGCTTAAAAACTTTAGAAGGTTCCCAATGTCTTCCTCATTAACATGGAAATAATTATACTAGCAATGAAATAAATACTGAACAGGAACAGGCCACAGGAACAGGATCCTAAAAGCATCAATCTTAAATAACAGAAAACTAAGGAGTATATCTAATGAATACTAACTCTAAAAGGTATTTGGTAATTGTGTTCTGCTTCTTATCTCTATTTCTGTTTGACATTCACCTTCATATATAGTATTTCTTTTACCAGTTGATGTGGTGTCATAGCAGAGAAGCATAGGCAGTTTGCATGGTATATGAGTTAGCTTATAAAGTTTGGCTTCTGTAACGAAGTTCCAAAAATAACAATGGCTTAAATAGGATAGAAGCGAATTTCTCTTTCATATACTAGGCTAAATATAGTCGAGACAGAGACAGGGAATGAGACTTCTAATTTTTTGCTCTGCCAGTCTCAATCCTTATCTTCCATTTGTACTCTAAATAGCTACTCTAGCTCTAGCCTTCATGAGAGAAAGGCTTTGTCCCTTTTCGTTAAAGGCAGGTTTCAGAATTTTTGCACATCACTCTGTTTCACATGCACTTGGCCTGAGTGTGGTCACATGACCACACACTGCTGAAAGGGAGGCTGAAAATGCAGTCTTTGAACTGGAAGTAATGTGCCCATGGCAAAATCTGGTGGGTCTTCTCTTAATTTTTATGCCCAGTTCTCTTACAGTCCTTTAGCTCTTCATCGGACTTTTAGGTCTCTTATTATTTTAGGGACAAAACTTCCTTCTAGATACCACTTTATGTGCTTTGGTAAGAGAGTTCAGGATGCTTGCCATTTTTTCATTAGTCACCAATGGCAAACACCTTACATCAGTGTTATCACTTGTCCATTCTTGTCAGTTCTTCCCTACTAGATAGCTCTGACACTGGGCTAAAATTTTATTTCATTTTTGCTTATTATGACATTTAGCATGATACTTAAGTTCCACTAAATGGTGCCCTTTAGAGTCTCCAAGTGTTGGATTTGCTGAGAGAGCGAGAGAGCAAGAGAACAAGAGAGCAAGAGAGTGAGAGTGAGAGAGAGAGAGAGAGAGAGAATAAAAGTTTTGTTTTATTGGGGGTAGGGAATGGGGTTGGTGGAGGAGGAGGAGCTCCAACTGGAAAAACTCCACAAAATTTTTAAAATAATTAAAGGCATCACAAAAAGTTAGTGAAAAATATTGGGGCTGTATCCCTAGAGAAGAAAGAAGCTGAGACATTGGGTTTGATTTGTTCCTAAGGGCATCAGTAGATTCTGAAAAGAACTTAGGCAGAATATTTTTCAGACTCACAGGCATGTTCCCCCTGTGATAATTTGTCAAGCTATATAAAGTTAGAATGTAATTTCAATAAGAACGTTATACTTAAATAAAAAATTTTAAGAGACATATGTTTGAAATTAAAAAATCATATAAAAATAACACCTGTGAACCCAAGATTTAAAAACTCTCATTAAAAAAAATACTTCATATTTCTTTCTATTTTTATAAGACATAAAATGTTTTAGAGATAGCCAGGTATCTTACTCCTATCTGTATCCCCACTAACCTTAGAGAAAACACCATCCTGAAGCTGATGCACCATTTCTATGCATATATTTATACTTTTATTATATTTTCAGTAAACATTTATAAAAACTTTGGTCTAAGATTTTGAGTTCTAAGTTTCATATAAAATGTGTCTTTCTCAATTTGCATTTATCAATCCATATTGTTTTTGAGATTTATCCTTGTTGAAATGCATAGATCAAATTTATTTATTTAGACTCCTACATATAGTTTCAATGTGTGAATAAAGCAATCTATTTTTCATTCCCCTATTGAAAGGCAGGTAGATGGTCTTCACACTTTTACTATTAAAAATTACTGCAGCAAATATCATTGTACATATCTTTTGGTTTTGTTTGAGGTAGAGTATTGTTTTTGTTTTTCTTTTTAGCACTTTTAAATGTTGTTTCATTATCCTCTGGCCACATTGTTTCTGATGACATGTTAGCATATTTTTAAAGGTAATTTTTTCCTTTATTTTTTTCTGTGGCTGCTCTTGAAATTTTTCTATCTATTATTGCTTTTCAGCCACTTGATTAGGATGTGCCTAGGTGTGGTTTTCTTTGTGTTTATTCTGCTAAGAGTTTTTAAGTCTTTTGAAAATATGGATTTATAATTTTCATCAAATTTGGAGAATTTTTAGACTATTTATTTCTTCAATTGTTTTTTCCGCCCTAATCTTTCTCTACTCTTCTTTCAGGCTTCCAATTAGATATATATCCTTCTTATTCATAAGTTACCAAGTCTCTATTCATTATTTTTACTTATTTTTCTCTACATGTAAATTTGGATAGTTTCTATTGACCTATTTTCAAATTTACTAATATATTCTTCTGCAGTTCCCAATCCATTTTTAAGCTCACCTAGAAACTTTTTAAAATTCTAGATATTACATTATTTTTGATTTTCCATGTGGCTTTTTTTTTTTTTTTGGTAGTTTTTGTTTCTCTGCTGAGCTTATCCAGTCCTCTTCACATTATAACCAGTTGTTTTTTCCTTTAAGCCTTTAAACATACTTCTAATCGTTGTTTTAAAGTCTTTATGTGCTAATTCCAACATCTGTCTGATCTCTGGCTGCTTTTATTGACTGTTTTCTCTCCTGGTTTGGGTAAGTCTTTCCTGCTTCCTTATACGTCTAGTCATTTTTATTGTATGTTCTATTTTATAGATGCCACATTATTGACAATTTGTTTTATATTGTTTTCCTTTAAAGAGTGTGGGATTTTATGGTGGATTAGCTTGATCCTACAGAAGCTCAACTTTCTAGATTTCAGGAAGAGTCCAGTACAGTCATTACTCTGGGGTTTCAGTAGCTCTACTTGCAAGGCATGTTATTTCTGGGGTTTCCATTGAGTGCCTGGGCTATCCATGAGGTGTCTCCATTCTGATTTGTCAGAACTCCAAGGTTTCTCAGTACTGTGTCACTCTTGGAATCCTTGTTTTATTCATACTCTCCCAAAGCTATTCTCTGCCAGATGTCCTGAGAGTCTTGCTTTGTGCATGCATAGCTTAGTATTTGGCTAAATTGTTTAGAGGATCCTTCTGGAGATTTCTAGGTTTCTTTCTCTGTATACCTCACTCCTTCTGGTACTCTGCTTCCCCAAATTTCAGCTGCCCCAGTAGCCCCAAACTGTAATATCCCCGTTTTCCATTTAGGCCAACTATTCCTCTCTGATAGGTCCCTATTTCCCTGTGCTACAATTGGGAAAATGCATTTAGGTGGGAACTAGGCAGATTGGTTCAATTAAAGAACTAATACTGAGACATTATTAACTAAATTTCATATTTTGTTCAGATTTCCTTAGTTTTTACCTAACACTTCCTTTTTTTTTCTGTTACAGAATCAATATCATTGATGATTTTATTGTCTCTATAGTTTTACCTATTACAGAATGTGATATAATAGAATTATATAATAGGCAGCCTTTTTACATTGGTGTCTTTCACTTAGCAGTATATTTTTCAGGCCTCTCTATGTCTTTTCTTGGCTTGACAGCTCATTTCTTTTTATTGCCGAATAATATTTTATTGTATGGATGTACCAAAGTTTATTCATCCACCAACTGAAGAACATCTTTGTTGCTTCTAGTTTTGGGTGACTAGTTTTGTGTGTATGTTTTGTGTGGACATAAGTTTCAAATCAGTTGGATAAATGCCTAGGACCACAATAGCTAGATTGTATGGTAAAACTTTAACTTTGTAAGAATGTGCCAGAATATCTTCAAAAGCGGCTGTCCTTTTCTGTTTCCACCAATAATGAATGAGAGTTAATATTGCTCTGCATCTTCTCTAGCAATTAATATTGCCAGGTTTTTAAAAATGTGTATTGTTTGTTATTCTAATAGCTGGGTATTAGTATTTATTTTTGTTTTAATTTGCAATTCCCTACTGACAAGTGACATTGAGCATCTTAACATATGCATATCTATATGTCTTTAGTGAGGTATGTATTCACATTTTTTCTCATTTTTAAATTGGATTATTTTCTTATTGTTGAGCTTTAAGAGTTCTTGCATCTTTTGGATACAAATCTGTAATAGCTAAATTTATGTGTCAATTTTATTGGGCCATGAGTGTACAGATATTTGGTTAAATATATATGTGGGTGGGTCTGGATGAGATTAACATTTGAATTTGTAGACCTAGTAAAGAGACTGCCTTCCCTAATATGAGTGAGCTGCATCCAATCAATTGAAGGCCTGACTAGAATAAAGAGGCCCTCTCACCAGTGAAGGAAGACTCTCCACCTGACTACCACCTGCAGCATCAACCTTCTGCCTTCTGCCCTCGGACTCGAACTTGGATTGGAACTTACCCCATTGGCTCTCCTGGTTCTCAGGCATTCATACCCAGAATGGAACTATATCTTTGGCTCTCCTGGGTCTCCAGCTTGATGACTGAAGATACTGTAACTTCTCAGCCTCCATAACTCCATGGGTAGTTCCTTATAATAGATCTCTCCCTACCCATATCCTCTTTTCCCCACCCTCTCTTCTTCCCCATCCTATCTCTCTGTGTATGCACTGATGAAAGACTGTGTGACAACATAGTAGGAAGGCGAACATCTGCTAGCCAGAAAGAGCGGTCTCACCAGAAATTGACCGCGACAACATCTTAACCTTGAACTTCTAGACACCAAAACTGTGAAAAAATAAATTCCTATTGTTTAAACCACTGAGTCTGGTATTTTGTTATGGCTGCCTGAGCATATTAGTACAACTAAAATAAGACTACAACTTTTGTAAATATCAAATAGCCGAATTATGTTTTCTTAATCTAATCTGACAATCCTTGTCTTTTAACTGATAAGGTTGGTTCTTTTAAAGTTATTCCATTCCTGATGGGTTTTGTTTCTAATGCTTTGTTTTATGCTTTCCATGCACCTTTTTTTTCTTTTCCTCCTCGTAAAACAAGTATTAGACTGATTTATTTTTCCTAATTCTTTCTTTCCTTTCATTGGTTATGGAATTATACATTTAATCTTTATGGTTTTATGGTTTGTCCTTTTATTTTAAATATGTGTGCCTCTCTGAATAGAATCCAAAGTGAATTCATAATTTTATCACATTTTGAAATATTACAAGGACATTTCAACTGCGATTATCACCCTCTTCTTTAATGTCATTTTTTAAGATTTTTATTTCAACTTTATTTTTATGAATCCCATTGTTCATAATTATTTTCATTTTTTATATTATTAACATGTGTTTAGGTTTACCCTATGTTTGGCAATTGTTTTGACCACTATTGATTTTGGAAACTCTCTTCTTTCTTCTGGGTTTAATTTTCTTCTTTCTAGGGTAAATCTTTTAATAATTGCTTTAGTAAGGGAATGTGGGTGGTAAATTTTCCATGTTTCTTTTGTCTAAAATTGTTCTTATTATATTTTCACTGTTGATTGATAGTTTGTCTGGTTTATAATTCTAGGGACAATTATTTTTTTCTCATCAATTTGAAGATATAATTCAATCATACTTTGGCCTCTATTGTTACCATGAGAAGTCTATTGTTAATAGTTTTTCCTTGATTTATCTCACTTAAAACTTTATTCTTAGATCTAAAAATTCATGTTTTTCATCAATTTTATAAATTGTCAGCCATCATCTTAATATTGGACTCCTCATATTACTTTCCTCTTGAACTTTTAGTACACATATATTAAATGTTCTCATTTCCTCCTTTATGTCACTGAATCACTTTCATGTTTTTATTTCTACAACTTCCTCAATTGTATTTTATTTAATTCTTCAGATCTATCTTCTAGTTCAACATTTTTACTTTAGCTCTTTCTAATATGCTCCATAAGCCATTTGTTTATTTAAAAGTTTGATTTGATTTGTTTTAACGTTTGGTTTGTTTCCTGTACATTTCTTACAAATTTGATTCTTTTTATTACCTTGGCTATTTGAACACAATTTTATATTTTTATTAGAATATGCTATAATGTGAAAATATTGATCTTCTAATACTTCTACTGTGTGCCTTTAGTTTCTCACCCATGTTGGATCATTTACTATGAAAGCTCAATTTATGAAAGCTCTGTGGAGGTCATGAAGCACGTATATACACAGTGGAGTGATGCTGTCTTTGTGTCTAACAAATGCTTCCAAATTATTATTCGTACAGAAGCATATCGATGCTAGCTTCTCAGTGTGGGGATTCCTAAATCTTGAGAACTAGGAGAGTAGCATAAATTTGAATCTCACATTTGTGTATGGAACAGACCCAAAGAACAAATTCTTACTAAGGAACTTAGGCTGAGATAGATAAACTTTCTGGTGCCTTCCTGTGCCCCTGGGCACAGCTTCTTTAGTCCTGTCATTTAATGAGGTATAGCCCTTCAAGGTTTATAGCTCATCTCATGTGCTTACAGGATTTATTCTATTACGCTGAGGATCTTAAAATAAAAGCTCTCAGAGTACTCACACCTTAACTCCTGATCTCCTATACACTTCCGGACCTGGGATTAACCAACCAGTGAAGCCACAGCTGCACTTTAGAGATTATGCCCTGATTTCCAGATTACCTACCACCTGGGGATTTTTCTAATGTTTCCTATTATCTCATCTATGCATTGGGAGCAATACTATATTTTATGTGCTTAGGGTAATGGGTTCTGGTAAATGAATTTACATTATTTAAGGAACAAGAAGCTCTGAATCTGCTTCTCCATAGATGGTAGAGAAGGAATCTAGCTATTTGCAGGTGCAAGAGAGAGGTTCAATCTAGCAGGCAGAATATAGTATCTGAAAGGCTGAGCAATAGATGGCACGCCAGGTGGCATGCCAGGTTGGCGCAACACTGGGGAGGCTCAGTTTGAACTCACAGGGATTGGTAGTGGAACTTGGCCTTAGGGAACCCAGGAGCAGATGGTCAACAGAAACACAGGCAAGCAGTTGAAATTTGAGAAATTTAAGAAGTCAGACCCAAACCACAATATTGCTGGTAGGATTTTGCTCTTAAACATTGTGAAAACCCTCCTCAACACTTTAACTTTTACTCCTTAGGCATCGATCTTCCTCTGTTAGTATTCCGTCACTGTGGTATTGCTCTAATTCTGCCCAATTCTCCTGCCTGCTGTTCCTTCATGCTAACCCATTTGCTTTGTGTTTCAAGGAAAAATGGTGGCCATAACAGGAGCAAATTCAGTGGAGCAGTGGGGGTGGACGTCCGATTGGAGTGGGGTGCGGAGAGAATGAGAGGTAAGAACTAAAGAGTCTTTCCACGATAGAAGGGAGATAAACGAGAAGTCTCTCTGGGAACTGGGCAGTCTTCTGGGTCCTGACCTTTCACCACCTACACTGTCTCTGGAAGTCATCTCACCTAGCGACTTCTCTTTCAACATCATTCATACAGTGAAATCTGACTTCCCGCCTTAGTTTTAAATCTCTAACTTAATGCACTGTAAGGATTCACAAACCTTGGAAGGTCTCTCTGGGCTCACTTTAGTATTCCATTGTGGTTGTGGCAGGTCAGACCCCTAATAAAGGCTGTGCTTCTCTATCAAGCACATACTCTCATGTGTTTATCAAAATTAACAGAAAAGACAAAGGAAACAGTAACCAGAGAGAATGGAATTTGGTAATAAGGTCTTATTTATATTTTGCAATGGGAAAGACTAGACCAAAGTTCAATAGACAGTAAGGCCTTTGTCACTAGTTATAACTCATCTTCTTAGTGCTCAGTAAAGCAAGACACAAGAGTCCTGGACGAGTTCACTAAGAGCTGATAAAAAAAACAAAAACAAAAACAAAAAAACAAAAAAACTTCTCTATTTTGAACTTACAATTCAATGTATACTCAGTGAATTACATAGGCTATTATTTTTCTGAAGCTTGTTATGTGTTGAATTGTGTTTCTCCAAAATTCATAGGCTGAAGTCCTAATTCCCAGTACGTCAGAATGGGACCTTATTTGGAAATAGGATCTTTGCAGATGCTATTAGTTAAGAAAAAGTCATATTGGACTAGGGTGGGATTCTAATTTAATAGGACTAGTGTCTTAAAGAATTAAATTGTATATGGACACACACATACGCATGCACGCGCACACACACACAATGCCAGGTAAAGATAAAGGCAGAGATCTACAGCCAAGGAACCCACACATTGCCAGCAAACCACTCATGCCAGGAGAGGGGCATAAAACAGGTTCTTCTTCACAGCCCTCAGAAGGAACCAGCCCTGCCAACACCTTGCTCAGACTTCCAGCCTCCAGAACTGTGAGACAATACATTTCTGTTGTTTAAGCCACTTGATTTGTGGTATTTTGTTACAGCAGCCTTAGCAAATGAATACGAAGCTTGAGCAGACAAATAATATTCTCTAATATTTTAGTAATGGTTTCCATCTTGCATTAATAAAAGTGCAGCACAATTTGTCCACACTTCAGAATTTTGCCATCACAAACCCTCACCTCATCAAAATCACCACAGGGAGGATAAGAAAACAAGCTGAAGAGTGTGTGTGTGTGTGTGTGTGTGTGTGCGCGCGCGCGCGCACACACGCGCGCAAACACACACTCGCTCTTCTGAAGAAACTGATGGAGCACTTTTTAATTTAGACTTATTTCCAAAGAAGCTATTGAAAAGAGAGCACATTTAAAATAAACATTTACCTTTGTTGCTAAGTAAATGCCTCATAACATTAGTATAGTATCAGATATGAAAATTAAACCAGAATTATGCAGTTGAGTCTAATGCTGTCTATTCAAGTGCTCATGATAGACAAAGAGAAATAGTTGCATTTAGTATGATAATTATTTGGGGGTGTGCAGCATGCATTTAAAAACCATGCCAGGACACTTTTATATATCAGAAAACAATCTCATTAACACATTTTGTGAGACATTTGTATAGTCAAAGAATTTTAATTATCCCTGAGAACCTGGGCAAGGAGCACAATACGAGCCACTTCACTAACAGAAAAAAATAATCTTTATACTGCACTTGGTAGTGTCAATCTCATAGTTGCATCTTTATTAATATTTTATCATTGTTTTATTGGAATAATTACTAACTTGCAGTATAAGTAAAAATATGTGCTTATGGAAATGGGACATGGACAGTTTATTGTTTCCATTTAGCTGACACAGTAGAATCTATTGAAATCAGGAATGGGATGAGAAAGAATATAAAAGAAAAATACTCATTTCTTGTTTGTGACTTTCAAATTTGTACAAAACCTGAAGGATAAAAACCAACAGGTCATCTCTTCAAACTTCATCTGGTAGTCTGGGTTCATAAAATTTGCACTGAATAAAATATTAGATTCCACATGGAACTGACCAAGAACTTTAGAAATCACTGCCTCTTTTTTGATACCCCACCCCCCCAACTCCATTCCTCATCTGCTCCACCACCACCCCAACCTGACACACAGGGCTCAAGACCCCTTTTGAGCAATTCAGACAGGACAAAGCAGCAGTGATATTCTCCTAGCCAGACTCTAACCAGCCTCATTTCCCAAACCTGTCTGTTAGAACTAACTTAAGAGTGAGTCACGGGGCTCCTGCGCACCAACCAACCTGTTTAGGAGCATTGCTCAGTCATTTTAATAGCTAGACCTGCAGGCAAAAGGTACTCTGTTCTGATAGGATGAGGAGTGTTCGGCTTCTCTAGGATCTGATTGGCAGGGCACTTTAGCACTTGGTAATGGTTCTTAGAAATGTTTACAGAACACCGCGTTTTGCACCTCATTGTAAAGCACACTGAGTGAAGCCACACCACAATCCACTGTTAGAGCTGGGAACAGTGAGAAATTTCAGTTTTCCCAAGAAGGAGCGGCCTCTCTCTTTACTTCAAACACTGTAAAAGAGACATTAAATTTAGATGGAAATAAAAGAGATGTAGATAAGATATAAAGGGCTTAAGGCTCTAAAATAAAAAGAATGGTTTGTCTATCAGAATTCAGAGTCTCCCTGGGATATTTTAAAGAATGAGAAAGTAGATCTATCTCTCATTCATTTTGGAATACCTAAATTCAGTTCTCCTTGGAAGATACTGAAGAAATGTGTAAGACTAAATGGTGCCTCATGATTTTCACACTAAGACTCTATGTTCTTTGCTGTTGTTATGAAATCTCTATGAATTTACAGTGGATAAATTAGTTTTTTCAACTCGTAACTGATAAACATCTCAAATCCCACTTACGGGTGCTTTTCCTTTAGGTGTTTTTGCTTTCAATCCTCTTTAAGCTGCTCTTTCTTCTCTGTGTTTGGTCTTCCACAAATGGCTCTGAACTATACATTTAGTTAGTCCTCTTGTGGACAAAGAACAACAACAATAACAACAGCAAAAAAAAAAAAAACAAAAGAAAAAGAAAAAGAAAAATACAGTGTGCTTTCAAAAACAGCTGAACCTTTCTACTCCAAGCATAGTATGTTCACATATAAAGATCCAAGAACTCACCTCATTGCTTGGCCTTATCTTGGTTTGTTGGAGTTGTAAAATGAAGGAAGTATTTTTATGTTTAGACATACCCAGAAAGGGTGAAGGGAAAAGAAATGTGTATTTCAATAAGGGCTCACTAAGAAGGAACCATTAATGGATGGATGGAAAAATCAGCTTTCTACATTATAGAGATAAAGCTACATTAATCTCAAGTTCAAACACAGATGGGTATTACAGGCCTCTAAAGATCTGGAAGTTAAGCTTTGAAACTCTTGAACTCTCATGCTCCCAATTAAATTCCAGATTTACTTGTGATTCTGTGATGGGTCAGTTTGACTAGAAGTAAGAAGGGGAGATGGCATTTCTCCCATCATGTTTCCTTTCTTCGTAAGTCTCTGATGAATAGTGGTGAATGGTTTTGGTGATTTAAAGAAGACTGGGAAGGATTCTTGCTGCCACCTTATGTCTATTTTTTTTTTAATTATTTAACTCAAAAGATGAGATTTAATTATGAAAGTTCAGAGAGACAACACTTTTCTGTCCCAGCTGTGCTAGTAGCTCCCACAATCATAGTCTTCTTGATTCAAATGTTACTATTACACCATTCTTTCATTCATTCTTTTATATATATACTATATATAATATATATATAGTATATATAATATATAGTATATATATAGTCAATAATATAATAACTATGTATGTTATCGGATACTTACTAGAGAGAGAGAGAGAGAGAGAGAAAATACTACATTCCAGATATCATTCTAGATTCAGGGTTACAGTTATAAAATATTTGACAAATGGTTCTACCTTTATAGACTTAACTTGTAGTGAGAGAAGATAGACATTAAACAGGTAAGTGAATCTGCAGGATCTCAGATGGCTAAAGAGACTATGGAGAAAAATAAAGCAGGGTAGGGGGATAAGTTGAATATTGAAGTCCAAAGTGGGGTAGGCAGGCAAGACTTGGCTGAGAAGAAAATATCTGAATAAAGATCTAAAGGAGTGGAGAGGACTAGATGTGGATATTTGCAAGAAAAACATTCCGGGCAGTGGAAATAGCAAATACAAAGGCCCGAACATACACCAGACAGAACATTCATCAAAGCTTGCCATTATCCTTGTCCTATCAAAATAAATGTCATGTAGAATACTCTAATGCTGCTCTAAAAAGAGCAGTAAACAACATACGTATCCTGTGCTGATAATTCTGCTCTGCTGTTTATTCTGCTCAGCAAGACCATTACAATTTGATGGGATGAAGTGCCTTGGAACCTGGTCCATGTGTTATATCTATTTCATGGAGCTCTCCATTTGTTTTTATTTTATACTGCTTATACATATATGTTTTGTTGTTGAAAAGATACAAACAATACAGAAGTTTAAACAATAAAATACACAGGTTCCTTCATACAACCTCCCTGCTCTACTCCCTATTTAATTACTGGTCTGTTTGTCTCCCCCAAAAAACTGTGACTAGTTTGATATGCATTCATCAGTACTTTCTCAGTGTATGTACATATATATGTGTGTATATGAAAAGTTTTGTTCATACTTTGAATAGGATGAATAGGATCATACTTTACCTATTTTTTGACAACTTGCTTTTTTTACTTAATAATGTGAAAGATTTACCTGGAGTAATGCAGAAATATCTACCTCATTCTTCAGTGACTGTGTAGTTATGGTATGGATTTACCATAAATTGTTTATCTTTCCCATTGGTGAAATTAAAATTAAAAAAATAAATAAATATTCCTGTATTCAACTCATAGCGAATGTATGTACGTATTTCCCTACAACAGACATGAAGAATTTGGAGAATAATAAATGCAGGCTTTTCCAAAGGTGTTTGGTAACAGCTTCTTTGAGATTTAATTGACATACCATACAATTCATTCAAAGTGCACAATTCAATGGTTTTAGTACATTCGGAGTTGTGTAGGCATTACCACAATCGATTAGAGAATATTTTCATCACCCTAAAAAATCCTTGTACTCTTTATATGTCACTACATGATTCCCCCATCTTTTTTACACCTAGTAAACCATTAATCTATTTCTGTCTCTATGTATTTGCCTGTTCTGGACAGGCAAATTTCATACAAATTTCATATAAAGGGAATTATAAAATTTGTGGGTTTTTGTGTCTGGCCTCTTCAATTAGCATAATGTTTTTAAGCTTCATTCACAACGTGGTATGTATCAGTAATTCATTTCTATTTATGGCTTAATAATATTCCCTTATATGGATATACATTTTATTTACCCATTCATCAGGTGAAGGATATTCGAGTTATTCACACCTTTGGGATATTGTGAATAATACAGCTATGAATACTTGTGGATAAGTTTTTGTGTGAATATGTGGCTTCATTTCTCTTGGGTATATACAAAGGACTAGAACTGCTAGATAAACAGTAACTTTATGGTTAACTTTTAAAGAAACTTGTGGAGGGGGAGAGGTGAAAAAGGGGAAGGACTCAAGAAATATAAATTGGTAGTTACATAGTCGTGGGTATGTAATATATAACATAAAGAATATAGTCAATAATATAATAACTATGTATGTTATCGGATACTTACTAGATTTATCTGGGTTATCACTTCATAAGTTTTATAAATGTCTAATCACTATGTTGTACACGAGAAACTGATATAATATTGTATGTCAACTGCAATTGAAAAATAAAAAATTTTAAAAATAGGCAATAAATGTAGAATAATATTATAGAGAAAAAGAAAAAAAAATAAATTTTCAAACTGTTTTCCAAAGCGACTGCACTATATTAAAATCTCACTAGCACTGTCTGTGGTTTCCATTTCCATCACAATTCTCACCAACACTTGTTATCATCTGTTTTCTTGATTAGCTATCCTATTTTTCCATCTATCCATTAATGTTTTCTTCTTAACGAGCCCTTATTTTAAATCCACATTTCTTTTTCCTTAACCATTTCTGAGTGAAGTTTGTGTCAAGTGGCATCTCATAATATTTTCATTTCCCTGAAGAATTAATGATGTTGAGCATTTTTTCATGTATTTCTTAGACATTTGTATATATTCTTTGTATAAATGTCTATTTAGATTCATTGCCCAAACAATTTTTGTATTACTGGGCTATAAGACTTCTTTATGTATTTTAGATCACAGTCCCTTGTCAGTTAAATGATAAAAAAATATTTTCTCTCATTCAGCAGATTGCCTTTCTATTTTCTCTGTGGCGTTCTTTGAAGCATGAAAGTTGTGGGTATTTTTGTTGTTGTTGTTGTTTTTAATTTTGATGAAGTCTAATTTAACTACTTTTTCTTTAACTTTTGCTTTTGGTATCATATCTAAAAAGTCATTGCCAAAGCCAAGGAAATAAAAATTTACCTTCATGTTTTTTTTTTCTTAACAGTTTATAGTTTTAACTCTTACATTTAGGCTCTTTGATTCATTTTGAGTTAATTTTGTTAAGTGTAAGGTAGGGATTTGACCTCATTCTTTTGCAAGTGAATATCCAGTTGTCCTAACACCAATTGTTGAAAAAACCTCTTCATTCCCTATTTAACTGTTTTGATACCCTGGTGGAATATCAATTGTCTATAAATGTGAGAGTTTATTTCTGGAATCTCTGTTCTAGTCTATTGATCTATATGTCTGTTCTTTTATCACTACGATATTGTCTTGCTTACATTTGCTTTATGGTGAGTTTTCAAACCACAAAGTCCAAATCCTTCAACTTAGTTCTTTCTCAAGATTGTTTGGGCTATTTTTGGATCCCTTGCCTATTCATATAAATTTTAGGATCAGCTTGTCATTTTCTGCTAAGAAGTCAGCTGGGATTTTGATTCAATTATACTGAATATGTCGACTGATAATACTGTCTTCTAATCCATGGACATAGAATGTCTTTTCATTTATTTATGTGTTAAAATTTATTCCAACAATGTAAACTTTCAATGTACAAGTCTTATACTTCTTTCGTTAAGTTTATTCCTAAGTATTTTATTATTTTTGATGTTATTATAAATGATATTTTCTTGATGTTATTTTTAGATTGCAAGTATATAGAAATACAATTGATTTTGTATACTGATCTTGTATTCTGTGAACTTGCTCAACTTATTAGACTAAAAGGTTTTTTTTTTTTTGGTGGATTCAAATTTTCTATATACAAAATGTCAACTGCAAATAAGTATAATGTTAGCTGTGGGCTTTTTGTAAATGGCCTTTATCAAGATGAGGAAGTATTTTCTATTCTTAGTTTACTGTAAGTTTTTATTGTGAAGGTTTGTTGGATTTTATCAAATGCTCTTTCTTCATCTATTGAGATAATCATGTTGTTTTTGTCCTTTATTTTATTGATATGGTATATTATTTGATTTTCATATGTTAAATCAATTTTACATTATTGAAATAAATCCTACTTGGCCATGGTGTATAATCCTTTTTATGCATTGCTAGTTTCAGTTTACTAGTATTTTTTTTGTGTGAGGATTTTTTGTTTATAAGATATTGGTCTGTAGATATTCCCCCTCCTTCGTCCCCGCTCTGATATTGTCTTTGGTTTTGGTATCAGTGTAACTCTGGCCTCATGAAATGATTTGGAAAGTGTTTTCTCCTCTTCTACTTTTTAAAAGAATTTGTGAATAATTCCTAATAATTTTTTAAATATTTGGTAGAATCTATCAGTGAAGCTACTTGGGTCTTCGTTTTTCTTTTGAGTAGTTTTTTGATTATTCATTCTATGGTTATAGATCAATGCAGATTGTCTATTTTCTCTTGAGTCAATTTAGGAGCTATGTTTTTCTAAGTTATCTAATTTATTGACATGCAGTCATTCACAGTATTCTTATAATCTTTTTTTATTTTTATAAAGGCGATAATAATGTCTCATTTATTTCTGATTTTAGTAATTTGAGTTTTCTTTCTATTTCATTTTTCTTGTTCAATATAACTAAGGTTTGTCCATATTTGTGATCTTTTCAAAGAACCGACTTTTCATTTTGTTGATTTTTCTATTTTTAATATATTCTTTATTTCATTAATTTTCATTCTAATCCTTAGTATTTCTTTCCTTTCAATTATTTTATGTTTAGTTTTGCTCTTCTACCAGTGTCTTAAGGTGGTTATAGAGGTTATTGATTTGAGATACTTTTTTAATACAAATATTTACAGGAATAAATTTTCCTGTAAGTACCTCTTTAACTGAATCTTATAAGTTTCTGTGTTTTGTGTCTTCATTTTCATTCATCTCAATGTGTTATCTATTAATCTTTGTGATTTCTTCATTTATTTATTGGTTATTTAAGATTATGTTGTTTAACTTCCACATCTATATGAATTTTCCAAATCCTTTTCTGTTTCTGACTTCCAATTTTATTCTATTTCGGTTGAGGAGCATACATTGTATGATTTCAATCCTTTTACATTTGTTGAGGCTTTATATGTAGCTTTTAGAAATAATTTTGATACTGTCAAATAGCCCTCCCAAACCAATACATATCTTCCCATTATATGATTGTTTAAAATATGCAAAGGATTTGTAGCAAATCAAAGTAAAAATAAAATATCTTTTATAATTCCTTTTATGAATTCATTTCATTAATGATTAAAATTAGCTGAAATTATGGTACTTTTGTGGAGATCATAGAATGATAGAGTTCTTACTTAACAGTATGGTCTACGTAATATGTTATATATTTAAAATGTATTATCTGCAATCTTCACTATAAAATTAGTATGAGTATTTTCATATTGCAAAGAAGGAAACTGAGTCTCAGATTATTTAAGTAACTTGTCCAAAATCACATAAAATGAGGAAGGATTGGGATTAAGACTTAAATTTATTTCTACCATCATACTTTCCTAAGGTGTCAGAAAAATACTCAGAGGCCATTCTTTCCCCTCATCTTTCCTTGCTTCTGTAATACTCAAAGACCCATCAAGAGCTATATTCAGACTATTCTTGGTGGCCATAAACTTCCATTTTCCATTTCTACTTTTACAGTTTTCCTATTCCAGAGGCCTACTGCATATTACAGTTGCACAACATGCTATGGCCTCCTCCCAAGTAAATTTACTAATAGATAAAAAAGGATTCAGATTCTGTTACATTCAATGAAAATACATTGATATTTTCACAATGCTAAATCAGCCTCTTCTTTTCTTTTGACTTGGCAGGTACTGCACAAGTGTGGATCTAATTGTGTTGCTTTTATTTTCTCCATGAATTCATCAAAGAGGAGAAGAGATTATGCCAATGGAAAATAAAATTGTAATGACAGTAGCATGTATAAATGAGTGGAATCAAAGTAAACCAGATGCCACGTTTCACTAATTCTTTGGAAAGTGTTCTTTTATTTTAAAAAAGGCACTCAATTATCTTCATATTTTCAATAATATTTAAGTGTTAAAAATGAAATACAAAAAACATTGAATAAGTAGATCCTAAATCTCCATGAGAGCAGTGGCTGCCACATATCTGTTTCTTATCTTCAGTGTATGGTGCAGGGCTTAGATCCTATAGGTGTCCAATATGTGTTTGCCAGATTAAATTAATAAAAAATGAAATGATTTCTGAAAATAATATTTTTACTATGTACTAATAAACATGTACTCCTTAATATCCCTCCTAAAAATTATTTATACATCCCACAAATATTCATTTTGTGCCCATTATGTGCTAGGCACTAAATAAGGAACTGGGGCCACAGAAGTGACCTGGAAGGACACAGGCTCCAATTTTGTAGATCATAAATCCTTAAACAAAGAGTCAGAGGGATTATTAGATAAAATTGTGATAAGTGGGCAGTACATCATGCTAGAATATCATAGAATAGGGAATCCTTACCTAGTTTGTGGAAGGTTTCCCTGAGGAAATGATATCCTAGCAGATCTTTGAAGGAAGGAAGGTGTTGCTATGTTAACGTGGTCTCTTAGAACTGCACAGTGGATTATGTGTTTTAAAATATTTAGTTGTTCTTGCCTTTAGATGAGGCATACACTTTCTGGTTATCTACGATGCTTATCACCTTATTCTGACTTGTTACCTGCTTGTTCCCTGTAGGTCTCTGAATACTTGAGTATTGATGTAGACCCTTGGTTTTTGATTTTTTTTTTAACTCAATCTATGGTAAGAAATGCATTCTACACTTGGTCCAGTATGCACATATATATGTATGTATAAGAACCTACCCTCACTACTGATCTATTATTCAAAAATCTCTGATTATGGTCTAATACTTTCAGTTTATTTCATGAGACAATAATGGGCTGTAACCTGTTGTTTAAGAAAAAACTTAGAGTTTGAGAACTCAGAGAAAAGGCTACATCAGGCTAGTTTTTCATTGTGCACTGAATAATAATCAGTCATCATAAAGAACAAAGAGACATCTTTCTTCCCATCACACCTCTGAAACTCTGAGGTCAAACTTACTATAATTCTTGTCCTCACTGCCAATTCCCCATAAGCTTAACTACTTTAACTTTTAGAAAGCCACAGCATAGGAAATGATAAGCAACAACTAGACCTATTATTTTACTCAATTGTACATAACTTTTCAGAATGCTCTTTTGGTTGGATTTTCAGTACTCTCATCTTTGTACTGCAAATACAAGTTTAAAAGAAATTATAATAAGGAAAATGGAAGACTAGGCAGGATAAAAGGAATGATAGAATGAGAAACTTGGCCAAGTCCACCTCAATGAAAAAATTTGTTCTATGGCATCTAAAAGGTTAAGTATTAAGTTTCTGAAATGGGACTTGGAAGGGCTGAGCTTTCCTGGGGGCTGACGTAGAGGCAAAGGCATGGAGGCAACATAAGTGAGGTGGGTCTAACGTCTACAGATGCAGAGTTTATGGCACATTACATGGCCCAGATGTCCATCAAGGGGCACTTCAGGCAATGCTAAGGCGAAATCAGCAGGTGATCCTGAATCTCTGGGAGAAGACATAATGATTCACTTGCACTCTGAATATCTGGAAATCTTTTTCATATATCTGTCCATCCTCCCAGCCCCACCCCAACCACCCCTTATTACTGCATTATTTAAAAAAAATTAAGAAAGCTGGCTTAACAATGAGGTATCATTCAACACACTCTACTATGAATACAAATTTTAAAAAGTAATATTTGGAAGGGACATTTTCTAGGCAGCTTTAGACAAACAAAATTATTTAATGACCCCTATGGAAAAATTACAGCAGGTTACGAGAGTGGAGTAAGCCATGGTAATTTGGAAACAATGTATGTTTCTCTAGAACGGACTTAACTAATAGAAGACACTTGATTTTGTTGGTGATAATTGCAACATTTCCATGATGAAGTAGGCAAAATGCTCTCATGCTTAGAATTTTATCCAGAATTGTTTTGACATGTTGCCTTTTCCTTTGCTGGTATTCTAGAATCAAAGCACGGCATTTCTCTATAATTCTTGCAACACTTGTATGGAATTTGGGGTTGCTGAGACTAATTTAGACTCTTCCCAAAGAGTCAGTTACTGCAAGTATCAGAAGGACCTTGGTATATACAGCCTTACTTATACCATGGTAATAATTTCTGCTTAGTTGTTTATATAATATACATATATATGTGTGTGCGTGCGTGTGTGTGTACATGTATATATATACACACACATATATATGTATATATATATATACACACACATATATGTACATACATATATATTTTATTTTAAAAACTCTGATTATGATCCAATAAGTTGATCTTATTTTATGTTACAATAATAGACTATCACCTATAGTTTAAGAAAAACTTATATCTTAAGAACCCAGAGAAAAGGCTAAGCTAATATATATGTATACATACGTTTGTGATATATATGCATAAATTTTTTGTTTATTAATTATTATATATAAATACATATGTGTGTATACATACACATAAAATCTCAGAGCTTTCCCTGAAGCATATGTGAGGTCCTACTTGACCTATTTATATGGCTACAGCAATCTGTTAGGTTGGGCTCTCTGGCAGCTTTCCTTAGATTTTTGGAGTTAAGTTCATCTGTTTTTGCTGCAATCTGTTTAATATTAGTATGACTTGGAAATATAAGTTCAAAATCCAGTATAACTGTCCCACTTATATCTGGGGACACATACCGTTTCTGTGGCTTTGTATAACCCTATTATAGGTGATGTGTTTTGCTATATATGGCTTGAGACTTATCTGTCATTGTTCTCAGGCAGTTTCTGTGCCTCATTAGTTAGGATAATTGAGAACCGGCTGGATTTGTAAAACGAAGTCCATTGGCTTAGCTTCAAAGTCTCTCATTTGTGCTACACGGGATGACATAAGGAAGATGGTATTGGTAGCAGACCAAGTCTTGTACCCAAATAGCCTAATAGCTTAGCTACTTGACAATAACTTATATGCTCTGCAGTGATGTCTATTTGTGTGAGGTGAGGCAAGATGCTGTCTAGCTGGGACAAATTGGGCCCCCCACTCCTGGATAATAAAAATATTTATTAGATTATTGTTGCAAAAGTTGTTTAAAAATTCTTCAAACAAGGGGTATAGAGTGGTGATGAGTTGCAGGCATAATGTCAAATGGGTCCTGACTTCCCCAGCTTATAATTTCCACAGTTGGCTATAGCTGAAAGTCCACAGGGATAGAAGTAGAGATAAAAAGTGTTGACTGCTTGGACCATTCCTTCCTGTTATCTCATTCAGCGCATAAAGTGAGAGAAAACCTTAGGCAGAACCCAGACTTTGGGAGCCACAGAAACACAAGCTTTCAGATTCAAGGAAAACCCACATCCAGGACTACAGCCTTAATGTACAAGCTTCTCATTCATTCCTTAACCATCTTAACCCTAAAAATAGAATATCCTATAGAGAGCAGTAGCCAGAGATATCAAGCCAAGATCCTAGGGGAGATCATGTCTCATGACAGACAGATTCATAATGTCTGAGGTCAGACATTAATTTCTGGCCCCTCCTGTCACTTCCATGTCCCTAGCCACTGTTTAGACTCTCCTTCCTGAGCTCCTCTCAGCTACTCTCTTGTTCTTATTCCACCTCACTACTACTCTTTGAGTGGTTACTGGTGACTTACAACTTTACTGTTTTTTCACCTGCTTATGAAAGTCCTCAGAGTATAAAATTCATGGCATTTGTAAAGAGGCAGATCTGAATTTGATTTTGGCTCTCTTGCCTATTTGCAGTGGAATCTTAAGCAAGATGCTCAACTTGTCATCTGTCATCTTTGCACAACGGCTAGAAGAATTAACTCATTCCTTCATTCAGTAAATGTTCATTAAATATCCTAATGTAAGAGAAGCACAATGCCTGGCATATAAGTACATGATAAATAGTAACTGTGATTATGATGAAAATAATAATAGAGACAGAACCAATTTTAAAGGCCAATCTAAACTGGGTCCCTTTCAAAAGCTAAGCAGGGTTGGGCCTGGTTAGTACTTGGATGAGAGACCACCTAGGAAGACCAGGTGCTGTAGGTGTAAAAAAAATTTAAAAATAAGGGCTCGTAAGTTGACAAGGTCCTTGCAATCTGTGAGGTCGACCAAGGGTTGTCTCGCCTAAAATAAATAAATAAATAAATAAATAAATAAATAAATAAATAAATAAATAAATAAAAATAAAGCTGGGTCTCATATTCTTAGCCATCTCTTTCCGAGCTCAGTAAATATCGATCTGTTTCTATGGCTTTCATTGGGCCTCAAATTTCTAGTTCATTCTCACTATAGATACCACTTTTTACTTTTTTATTTTTTTGGCTTTGCTTTTGCAAAGATCTCAGGTCTTTTTTCTCTGGATAATAAAACCACCTATGAGAATTTAAACTCCTTCACAAGGTTCATGTATCAAGTAACCCTACAAGAGTTCCTGTGCCGAGAAGAAGTTGGATGACATCCTGAAAAATTTCCACCTGCCATATGGTGTGGCAAATGTCAGGAGGTAATTGCTTCCTTCATTACAGTCCAGCTGGCTAGGAACCTGATGCTACCTCCGCAACACACAACACCAATGGCTTAACTGCACTCAGGCCTTCAAAAGCAACTACTTTGAACGTTCTGACCCCACAAATTCTCTGAAGTCTCCACAATCCAACAGAGCTTCAGTTTCCGGAGTTCATCCTGCTCAGGACAGCTCTCTAGTTTTATGTTAATTATGCTTATTCTTACTATTAGCTCTTAGAATTGGTTCTAAATTAATTAATGTTCCTAGTACAATGACCAAATGACTGTTCTCTTAGTATTTGTGGTTAATGAACCCCAGCTAATAATGACAACTTAAAGGAACTTGTTTATAATTATTTATGAGTATTTTGTCTATCTTATTTTTTTATGTTGAACAATATGTTAATTACATTTTTTTGCTGCTTGTTCTATGGCTTATTTGTCATTAAGTGACAGCTTCTATGACATGGGTATCTATAAGGCATTGTCTTTCCTTAGCTGAATATATTGTCTAATTTATTGACCACATTTATGGGTGACTGGTCAAATTAATTGCTTTACATAAGAGGCCTTGTACAATAAAGTTTTTATTCAGTATTTTTTAGTCACATCCTTAGGTTTAAGTAAGCGTAACATAGTTTATCCTTAACCTCTTAAAACCTTCATTTACTAATTGTCTTGTTAGCCATTTTGGTATTTCTCCCTAGAATTAAAAATTCAGATTTCTAAATAGGTTAGAATGGTCATATGAGAGAGGACCGGAAAGAAGCAGTAAATACATGTCCCAAATAGGCAAGCCCAGTAGTGCTAGTGTTTCTTATTTTTTAGAATATTAGTTAAATAGGTACTAGAAGTCACTAAAAATATCAATGGGCCAGACATAATTCAAGGAAGAGCAGTTTACTATCCCGATTTACTGTCTTGGGTTTTTTTATTCTATATTCTTTACATCGAAAAGGCCAAGATACTTTGACATTGAGATCTATGCTATCGGGATGACTGAATATGTTCCATTATATTAATAATAGAAATTATTTTTATTTTAGGACTTCAAATGTATTTGAGTTTTTAAAGTGTCATTGGTTGATCTGTCAACCTTTCAATTGCTTCTAGAGAGTGCGTGAGTGTGTGTGTGTGTGTGTGTGTGTGTGTGTGTGTGAGAGAGAGAGAGAGAGAGAGAGAGAGAGAGAGAGAGAGAGAGAGAAGTGACTCTACTCAATTTTATATCTAGGCACTTTCTTATTAGCATAATGTATATGTATCAGTAGGACTTTCTATATTTATGTAATGTCTCACAGGGTTTTCTCCCATAGTTATTAAAATAATAGAGATTAGATAATTCAGATTTTTTTCTTCAAATCTTCGAGACCTTGGCAAAAGAAGCATCTCACTAACATTATGATTGACAGATCCACAGGTTCTTTGCTGAGTACTTGCTAAGTCTCTCCCTATGGTTGGCATGTCATGTTCTCCTGATTTTTGTAATGATAAAATGTTACCAGAATCTAAATTCTCCATTTCATTACTCACCTATTTCCTTATGGTTTCTTGATATGCTCTTAACTTTTCTGTGTCCAGCCTAGAAAAAAGGAATCATGGCCACTATGAACTAGCCCCAATCTTTAGTGGATTATATGTTGGGGAACCTAGACACAGCTTAATAAACTAACACAGAGATAGATGCTTATGGAGGAGGGAGAATTAAGGGAAAAGCAGAGGTGAAGGAAAAAGATTTCAACCTTCATAGAAACTTCAAGATATGTTTGACAGACACAATTGGTAATTCTGCTGGAAAACGATGAGTACACAATTGCCCCCCAGAATAGCTCTAGCCATCCCCAGTAGCCTTTACCTTCTCAGCCTGCAGATAGTTTAATGTCTTAAAAACAAACTTCCCTCATCAAAATTCTAGGTTAAGTCTTAGATAAACCAGAAGAAAGCTGAGCTATCTTGGAACAAAGATTTTGTTTATATTGCCCCAGCAGGAATTTTCTTGCTCCATTAAGTTTCAGGTTCCTTGTCCTTGGCTGACTTTTTAAATAAATTTTCTGGTCTTAAAATTCAAAAGATGACTAAAATTGCTGTAGTACTCATTGACATCTTTATACCTGGACCATGATGTGGTGGATATTGCCATGTACTACTCAGATGCCCCTTTCAAGAACAGGGTAGTCGTTTTCTTTTCAGCTGCCAGGACTGCTAGCCGCTGATGTCTCACAGGTGCATCTTAGGTCAGTATTCATAGACAAAGGAAGTTGTCTCACCTAAGATAGCACTCCCTGCATGGAGGAGTCAGCATCCAATGATTGGTTCCAGTGGCCTCCTTTCCTCAATTTGGGAAATCTCTGAAGCATCATCACAGTACTATACATCCAGTGAGACCACCTAAGGCCTTTCTTACCATTTATAGTTAAATTTTTCTATCTCACAGCCCTGCTTCTCTCATTTTCCCAGCAAACTTTCTGCATACAAATCTCTACCTCAGGGTCTGTTCTCTTAAAAATGGACAAAAGAGAATTGATACCAAGAGTGGTCCTAGGAAGCGGACTCTAAAATGGAATTTTTAAAGTTGCAATGGGAGTCTACGGCCATGTTACCCTGAACAAGCCCGATCCTGTCTGATCTTGGAAGCTAAGCAGGGTTGGGCCTGGTTAGTACTTGGATGGGAGACTCCCTTTGAAGACCAGATGCCGTGGGCATAAAAAATAAAAAAAAATAAAATAAGGGATTGTAAGTTGACAAGGTTCTTGCAATCTGTGAAGTCAACTAAGTGTTGACTTGCTTAAAAAACAAAAATAAATAAAAATAAAAACTTGCAATAGGAAACCTGTCACCAGTGGTAGGTAGAGTACTGAAAGCTCCTGGTGTGCTGTACCAGTACGATTGCTAATGATCTTACCCGTGGTGAACTGGAATGGGATATCAGATAAAAAGAATCCATTGGTTGGTGCAATATCTGAGGAGAGTTTGAGAAGTATGCGCAAAGTAGCAATCATGAAGATTATGAAAATGGATGGCTATTCTGATGCTACTGATATACTGGCTAAAGACAGCAAAATGCAGAAAGAAGTTAATTCCCTACATAAGACAAAATGTGAAAGTTAAAGGGTTTTATTTGCAGCATAGAAAGAGACTCATCTCTAGCCAGGACAGAAAAATCTGAGAACCAGGCCCAGCACTTAATAAGGGTAGTAGAGTTCAAGAGAAGGTTGAATTCTCAACCTCAACCAGTCTGCTTCACAAAGATCAATTTATAAACTTGAGGCTATGTCTCAGATTTGAACTCATTGACAGGGAGAGAAGCCATATTCTGATAAGAATCGTTCAGCACCACAGCAAGACTGTACAGGAATGAGTCTTCCAGTCAGCATGGAACAGCATCCAGTTCTTTGGTTAATCACATGTTGAATTAGAGAGAAATAATCAAACATTTTGAGTTCTCTTTGACAAAAGCTCTGTGTTCACAAAATTAGTCGAAGACTTAAAGCAGCACCATAGCCCTTGTTAGAATTGCGATATCTGAATGCCAGGTAGCAAACGCAATCTTGTGCTATGTCTGGCTCATAGAGGATCCAGTTGGTGGTCATTTCCCTATTTACCAAATGTATATTTTAGAGGGGTATGCTTAGTAATTGGCAGCAACCTTCCTTGGCTTGTGGTGAAGTAGCTATTATAGTGGATAAGGCAAAGTAGGAGCTTATGAAACTGCCTTTTCTTCTGTCCAAGAGTCAATTGAAAAGATTTTAGCATCCTGAAGGGGATTTCAGGGGTTAGTGTTACCTTTGAAGAACTAGGCTGGTGGTTATCTTCTTATCTTCATTTAACTCACCAGTCTGTTCCCTACAAGTACAGGTTCTAGTGGCAGCATATTTTATACCTGAAAACTCTGCTCCAATCTATTTATCATGTGACAGGAAGGATGAGAGCTTTAAGGGTGGAACCCAAAATAGCAAATGCAGGCCATGCCATAAGCAGCCCTGTACCGTAGATCATAAATCCAGTCAATGCTATAGTACTAGAAGCATCGGTGGAGATTACAGCCAGCCTTTAGGGGAAAATCACAATGTAGAGTGAAGCAAGCCAGGCCATTTGAAGTCTAGAACCAGATATACCGTTAGAAATACAGCTCTTGCTATGCTACTGGGCCCTGGTAGAGTCTGACTGAGCTTCTGACCTGGGTGATCAAGTGAACATAAAGCTATAGCTGTTCATTATAGATAGGCTCTACCTACCAAGCCATAGGTCATGCAGTCTTGATAGCAACTTATCATAAGATGGAAATAGTGTATCCAGGATCAGAAATTACTAAGGCCTGAGACACAAGTGCACAATCAAGTAGGCCAGACTACCATGTTATTGCCCACTATTTCACTGGCTTCTTTCCCTCAGATCATGTTTATGACTGCATGGGAGTCCTTCACACCAATTGAAGGAGAAATTAAGAGACTGAGGTTATTCACAGATGAGTCAGTTCAAGTGTGAGTACAAGTTAAAAATTGACTGTTACTGTACTATAGTTTTACTCAGGGATGGTCTAGAAAAAGAGCAGTGAAGAAAAATCCTACTAATGGGCAGAGTTTGGGGTATTACATCTGGTCATCCACTTTGTGTGAAAAGAGAAATGGTTGAGGAGAAACAAGACATGGATTCTTGGGCAGCAGTGAATGATTTCACTGGTTGTTTAGAGGTCTGGAGTGAATAATACTGAAAAATAAAGAAGGAGGCATGGGGAAACTGCATGGGGATGAGCCTATGAGAGAAGGTACAAAGGGTGAAGACTGTTACTTTGCCTGTTAACACATCCCAGAGAGCATCCACCCAGAAGAGCGTTTGCCAGGGTTCTACGAAGAGAATAAGTGTCCAATAAGGTGTATTAACTGGAAAATAATGGCTAATGGTAGTTGTCCCCAGTTGAATGCAATAGGTAAAACTAACTATTTGAGACATACGGAGGAATGAAAACCTCCCCCAAATTCTCATTTGAGATAGCTTTAAAAATAGACATAACTAGAAGCAAAAAGGAGAAAACCAAGCAACCTCAAGTAAAATCTTATATTATTTTACATCACATTACTATCAGTAGGATGCAATGAGGAGGATATTTTAACTTGAGGTCAATAAATGGGCATCGGCATTTCAAGGGAGATTTTGTAAAGCTGAGTGGATGTTTGTGTGTGAGTGGGAAGTGTTTCACTACCTTGAGGACCACTGGATAGTTCAAAGTACTGGTCGTAGTCATGAGACCCATATTCAGCCTCTTGCTAACTAGCAAGCTTTCAGACTCGAGTCTTTCTAGACCTTGATTTCCTCATCTATAAAATAAGGGGTGGGCCTAGATCAGAGACTCCTTTTACTTTTCCTGCTCTAGCATGCACATGCCTGTGTGCAGCTCAGAAACATAAATGATGCTTTCACATGTATGCCCAGACTTCGACAATTACTCAGCAGCCCTGATAAAGTGACTATTTAAGAAATTCCTACACTTAATCACTACAATAGCAAAAGCCTTGTTCAATAATGTATTTACGTTCCTGTTCAATATAAATTCTATCTTTTTTGATACAGCTTCTAATAATAGAAATTATTATATAATAAGCAACCATTATGCTTTTTTTGTTGTTTTGGTTCTTGGTTTCTGTTCTTGTGCTGCTAGAATACTCTAGGGTGTACTTTGTTTTTTCAATTGGCTGTCACTTTTTGGTAAGCATGTCTTTATCTTGACCAAAATGTTACAATTAAATTGTAAAGTTTATAATGTACTGCCAGTTTTATGCACCCTACACTTTTTCTCTAAACCCATCAAATACTTTGTTTGTGACCACAGCTATATAGCAAAACAAAAAGAGTAAATAACAAGTGAACTAGAAAATGGTAATTCTGCAGGAAGTATGTTAAGTAATTAAGAAGCTATGTCTAAAGTGTGAATTGGATGAGAATAAAAAGTAAAATATGAACCCTCCTGCAAATGGCCTTTTGGCACATACAAGTATTGCTCTTTAAAAAAAAAAAGATATGCTCTTGCAAAATCAAAAAGTAACAGAAGAGTAGCCATGAGGGAAATACAAATCAAAATGACAATCAAATACCACTTTATATCCACTAGAATATATATATATATATATATATATATATTCTCTCAATATATATTCTATATATATATATATATATATATATATATATATATATATAGAGAGAGAGAGAGAGAGAGAGAGAGAGAGAGAGAGAGAATATAACAAAAGAGAGATAATAACAACAAGTGTTGGCAAGGGGGCAAGGGTGTGGAGAAACTAGAACCCTCAAACACTGCTTATGGGATTTTAAGATGATGTAGCCACTTTGTAAAACAGCTTGACAGTTTCTCAGAGGTTAATTATAGAATTACCCAGACTTACCATATGACCCAACAATCCCACTCCTAGGTATGCACTCAAGAAAAATAAAAATAGAGGTCTGCACAAAAACTTATACAAGAATGTTCATAGTAACCTTATTCATAAAAGCTAAAAAATTTAAGAACAATCCAAATATCTATCAACGGAAGAGTGGATAAACAAAATGTGGCATAACCATATAATGGAATATAGTCATATGATTTAAAACAACATTTCCATCAACAAGGGAACGCATATATGATGGTGGTCTCATACAATTCTAATGGAGCTGAAAAATTCCTACTGTCTAGTGACATTGTAGTCATCGTAATGTTGTAGTGCAGCATATTACTCAGGTGTTTGTAGTGATGCTGGTGTACACAAAACTACTGCACTGCCAGTTATATAAAAGTATAGCACATACAATTATGTATAGTATATAATACTTGATAACGATATATGACTACATTACTGGCTTACGTATTTACTACAATTTTATCATTATCGTAGGGTGTACTTTCTACTTATTAAAAAAAAGTTTGCTGTAAAACAGTATGCTGTGTTACACCAGCAGCAACAGTATCCATTTTATTCTTATCATGTCTCTCGATTGCATCATTTTCTCTTATGCTTGATTTAATCTGTTTTGTACAGTAACATTCTGTACAGGTTTGTAGCCCAGGAACAATAGGCTATGCCATTTAGCATAGGTGTGTAGTAGGTTATACTATCCAGATTTGTCTAAGTATACTCTACAATGTTTACATAATGATGCAATCACCTAATGATGCATTTCTCAAAACGTATCCCCATCATTAAGCAGCACATTACTTTATTATTCAGCAGTAAAGTATTGATACATGCAACAATGTGGATGAACTTTAAAAACATTATATTAAGTGAAAAAGAACAATGCAAAAGGCCACATACTAGTGATTCACATACTAGTGAATAACATACTAGTGATTCTTTTAAATGAAATGTCTACAATAGGCAAATATATAGAGATAGAAAGTAGATTAGTAGTTGTCTACTTTCTTTTGGGATCATAAAATTGTTTTAAAATGATTATAGTGATGGTCGTACAACTCTGTGACTATACTAAAAACCCATGAATTATATGGTATGTGAATTATGTCTCAATGAAACTACTATGAAATGTGATAGAAGAGAGACAAAGACTCAGAAGATAAGGCAGGTTGTACAATACAACCAAGAAGTGATGCAAGAAATTCTACTATGACAACTATGCAGCAGGCTGACAAAAGCTGATACATATTAGAGCAAACGGGGCTACAGGAGGAATATCTTCAGTAAGAAAATGAGTGTCATCACATGAATCACATGATTTAGAAGTACAGTATGGTCACAGTGGCCAGGACATGGAAGCAACTGAAGTGTCCTATGATAGATGGTTGGCCAAAAAAGCTGTGGTACGTATATATATTACTCAACCATAAAAAAGAGATGAAATACTGCCATATGCAATGACATGGATGGACTTTGAGATAATCATGTTAAGTGAAATAAGCCAGACTGAAAAAGCAGAAAATCATGTGATATCACTAATACGTGTGATATAAACTTAAAAGCAACAAATGAACAGGACAAACAAAGACTCCAGGACATGGACAACGGACTAGTGGTTACCAGAGGGAAGGGGGTAGGAGAGGAGTGGGGAGGTAGACAGAGTAAAGGGGGTCTAATATAGGGAGGTAGGGAAGGGTGAAGTGGGTAAAGTGGATCAAATATATGTTAGCTGAAGGAAAAAAATAGAAGTACAGTATGGTATTGATAAGATGAAGGCATAAATCTCTTCAGATAAATAAAGCTGGAAATAATTACTTTTTAGTAGCGACTTCCTCTTATGTATCACTGAAAAACTGTCTATCCCTTACTGCTCATCATTGAACTTAAAATCTGGAAATAAAATATTGATATTTAACTGAATGAATTTATATGATCTATCAGTTTAATGAAACGCTAGGTTTTGGTTCCCAGAGTTCATCTCTTTGCATGGCCAAGTCTTCAGCCACAGAGCCTTTCACCTCTCAGACCAGCATGAAGCTGCTGATCTTGCAAAAGAGGTAGGTGGAGCTTTTTGGACAGCTTGAATGGCCTCAAAGAAATAAGGCTCTATTGTGTCCAGTCCAGGAAGGAACAACAGTTCCAGGGCAGGCAGGTCTCAGCAAGTTCAGTCATAATGGTAACATTCAGGTAAGTTTTTCACAGGTCAGACCCATAAGTCACTCATAAATTATTAAAAAATAATACTAAAATATTTATTTTTACATTCTAACAAAAATAATGTTGGAAGCTAAATTTAAGCTTCTATATTATAATCGACTTGTATCAGCCGGATTATATTCAAGGCCTACCTATTTCCATTTATTTAGGAAATAAGGTTGCATTTGCTGAAGGGATTTAGCCCCTAAATAGAATTTTCCCAGAGACTGTCACCAAAGGAATATTTAATAAGAATTAATTTATTAAGCACATACCATACTCCAGACATTGTTCTAAATACTTTACATATAATAATTTGTTTACTCCAATGAGGAAATTATATAATTGAGGAAAATAAGTCTCACACAAAAGATAACTGACTTACCCAAAGTCACACGACTAAAAATGTCAAGGCCAAAATTTGAACTCTGGTAATAGGGTACCCAAGACTATGTTCTTAACTACCAAGTTATTTGATAAAGCTAAAAGAAAAAAATTGAATGTGGAAGAATAGTTGGCTATCTTTCTGATTATAAATTGTTATAGCAAATATAGATTTGAAAATTTATGATGTGTCTAAAGAAATAAAATTACTATCTTAGAATTTAAAAGAGAACAAAAAGTTTTGAAAGACAGGTTGGCTCTGGCTAGGATGGTGGGTTAAATACTGAGGAGCTGAATTGTGGTTGCCAGTGATTTGTGTCTATTAAAATGTACCAAGCCAACACATTAAGCCTCATTACCTCAGTCATATTGAATTACATTTTGTAATTTAATGAAATGTGAAGTTAGACCGTGAAGTGCAGTAATCATCTCAAAGTGCTGATGTGTTCTCTGGCAAAGGATCAACTGGACAGACCTGATTCCCAATATTTCCTGCTGCAGAGGTTGATCACATCGAGACCCTGCCACCTTTTGGCCAAGGTGCCAAATACTCTCCCCCCCCCCCCCCACCCTACATCTTATCTCAAAGTGTTTGTCAGAAATAGACAAACTGTGTTTATATTTTTATTTCTATCTTTTATTATTCTTTTTTTCCTTTTGATAAGAAACTCAGAGTAGAGAGAATGCTGGGAAGTACAGCCCAAAATTTTGAAGGCTCTAATATAATGCAGTCTTGCTTAGGAGATGGCTTTAGCATTAATATAATAGAGACCATTAAGTGTGCTCTTGTGTTTTAGAAAGATCTTGGTACTTTAGTAAATAGATCTTTTAGATGAGCATAAATACACACATTGACATACTCACATAAACACACTAGAATCAACTGAGTACATTTCTTAGTATTTTTCATCTATCTTCATAAGAGTAATTGGATTAGATTTTTTTTTCTTATATTTTTCTCATATAATTTTGGTATCAAAGTTAAACTACCCTTCCAAAACGAGTTGCGTGTTTTTCCTCTACTTTTTAAATTCTCTTAATGAGAATGTATAATATATGGGTTATGTGTTTCTTAAAGTTTTGGTAAATGTTGCCTAAAAATCTGTCTGGGCAGGTGGGTATTCTTTGTGAGAAAACTAGTTTTTCTATAATTTCAAACTCTTTGAAAGTTATTAACATACTGAGATTGTCTATTCTTGAGTCAATTTTGATAATTTGGTTTCTAGAAGAACATTTTAGAAATAATGACTTAAAAATGTGGAGGAAACAAGATTAAGCCATTATAATAGGAAAATTCAAAGTTTATTAAGATCTCTACAACCTGATAAAGTCTGATTAAGAAAAAAACAGACTTTGAGATAATTTTAACTTACAGAATAGTTGCAAAAATAGGACAGAGATCCCATATACCCTTTAACCATCTTCCCCTAGTGTTAACATCTTGTACAACCTTAGCAACATTATAAAAGCCAAGAAATTAACATTCCTACAATACTATGAACTAAACTACAGATTTCATTTGGATTCACCGGGTTTTTCACTAATCCTGTTCCAGGATCCAACTCAGGATCCTGATCATTGCGTTTAGCTGTCATGTTTCTTCCCATATATGAGAGTTCCTTGATTTCTCTTCATCTTTTATGAACTTACCATTTTTGTGGAGTACTGGTTAAGTATCTTGTAGAATGTCCCTCAGCTTGGGTTTCTCTGACATTTTCTCAGGATTAGATTAAGGTTATGCTTATCAGGAAGAACACTAGAGAGAGATTTGTCCTTCACAGAGCATCAGATCAGGGTTTAGATAATGTCAACATGTCTTATTATTGCTGATGTTAACCATTATTACGTGACTAAAGTGTTATCTATCACGTTTGTCCACTGTGTTTTGGGGGCAGGTGACACTTCGAAGTTATGTAATATCCTGTTTTTCTTAAGATTTTACTCACTGAGTTTAACAATCATTGGTAGATTTTGCCTGTAGCAATTATGGCATTCTATGGTGATTTTCTATTTTCCTCAGTCTTTCTCTGTTTGTTAATTGGAATTCTTGTGTAAGGAAGAATAATTCTTTCTTCATCCTTATTTACTCAGTTATTTGTATCATTATGATATTTGTTTATCCTTTCTTAACTCTGAAATCTACCAATTCTCCAAGTAGCCCTGATTACTTTTATTGGTGAATGGTATTTTAAAACCAACATCTGGATTGTGAGTGCTTTAATCTTATTTTATAATCTGTGTCCTTTAACAAGTGAGTTTGATATACGTATATTTTATTGTGGAGACTGACAGATTTGGAATAATTCAGCCCTTTTAAAAATAAATTTCTACTTATTATGCATTTTCTTTCATTTTTTACATCTTTTCTACTTTCTGTTAACCTGATGAAATTTTCTTTATTCTATTTTTTTTTTCATCTGCAAAGCTATGGAGTATTACATATCTTATTACCATTAAATTATTGATGTAAATACTTATTTAAATTTTTTTTTTTTGCAAATCCAGTATTTTTATTTCTAATCCTCTCCTAAGCAAGGTATTCATCCACTTTTATACATTGAATCCCTTCCCATCTTCGATGATTAATATCTCTAATCTTCAACATTTAAAAAACTTTTTTGATTTTTTTTAATTTTAAGTGAATAATTTGCTTAATTTTCATCAAATGAATAATTAAACACACTGTATAAAATACATGCAGATCAAGAAACAGATTATTGTCAGCCCCCATGGAAGTCCCCACTAACCCGCCCATCCTGGAATCATAGCCAGCCTTTCAGCCATGGGTAACCATTACTTGACTCTAGCAGCACAGGCTTGTTTTACCTTATTTTGTACTTTCATGCAAACGTACATAAATGGAGTCATGCAGCACTTACCCTTCTATTTTTAGTTCCTTTCATTTAATATTATTTTTAAAAAATTAATCTGTATTTTTGCATATAGAAAATAGTCTAATTACTGTATACTATTTATTGCATAATTATACCATTTATTTATACATTCTACTGCTAACAGGCATTTGAACAGTTTCCAGTCATGCTATTTCTGCTATGTCTTTTGGTGAACATGTATAGAAATCTGAAGCCAACATGACATTTTTCCCCCCCATTTTAGGTGATTTGTTTCTTCTGTCTTGATGCTTTTAGAACTTTCCCTTTGGATTTCAGAATGTCATAAGAAATTATAGATTATTTTCTAATTACTTTGCCTAGTGGAGCAATTCTTTTTACTTTGCATAGTCAAAGCTCCTTTCAATTAAAGTACAGTTTTTTCTTTTGTATTTTTAACTCTTTTTAAAGTACTTCTTTCACACATGGTATGCATATGCAGGATCTCTGCTTTTGCATTTTGTATCTACTACTTTCCCTCTGATTATTTCCAGTTTTCTGTCCTTTTCTTTGCATGCTTTAGAATTTCCTCCTGCTCATCTTCCATGTTACTGACTTATCGTTCTGCACTATTGATGTTTCTTCTCTTCCCTCTTCTCTTCTTTATATCTATGGTCTCTTTTGACTTATACCACTTAACATTTTGGAATAATGTACTTGTTTTTACAGCTGAGCTGGTAGTTTTACATTTCAGTCTATTTACTTATCATTTTTATCTTTTATCTCCTTTTTGTCATAGTTCACATTTCTCTCTTTTTTCTATTATCTCTTTTAAATGAAATGAAAGTATTTATTACCTACTTTTCAGTTTCCCAAAATCCATATTTTCAAAAACTATGCTTTTTGAAATATAATAATTATTTTCCTTTTTTATAACAGATTTTTTTTCACATTTCATTCCCCCCTATTTTTTCATACATAAAAAGAAGACATGGCTATCTATAACTGTCATTTTTTAAAATATATAAAAAACAATAAATAGCATAAATGTATTTTTTTTGCATTTCCTCCAATATCTGGGTAAGTTTTTGTTTCCCTTTAGAATCTAGGCCGAATATGCAGCTAGACAAACTAATGTAACCTGTTCAACCATTAAGCCATTCAGCAGCCTCTGGTTGAAGAGGAAATAACTGGTGATTATGAGCCATTATAATTAAAGAATTGTATGATTGTAAGCTTTTTCTTTGCATTTTCAAAACCATTTCATCAAGTTCTAGTTCCACTGAGAGAATATTCTGTTTTATTCATATACTCTGGTTATCAACCATACTGGTATAAGTTCAACATCAAGAAATTTTTACCACTGTGTCCTTTCTCTTCGGTGAGGGGGGCATATATTTTTTCCCCACCACCAGCTCCTCCCCTTCACATATTACCTTGTGCTTACATTCATAATATGTAGCAGCAGAAATAGCTCCAAGTGAGTTAAATCTCATCTTTTCCAAGATCCACATTCTAGACTCTACTTACTACCATTGTCAATCACCCTGTGGGACAAAGAATATTAGTGGGAGGAGGGGGAAGATCCCATGCTTCCCTTAAAAGGTCTATGACATCTAAATGCAGGACAGAGATGGGTTCTAACTGCAGTGCTGCTTGTTTTTTCAAACTAAAAGATATTTAGGGAAATTTTCCAGAATGCTCTCTTCTTACTTGTCACAATTCATAGTGTCCCATTGTTTTCTCAGTTTGGTAGCTCACCGAATCTTTCTTTACTTTGATTCAAATGTTATTTTATTTTATTTTTCTGATAGAAATATCAGAAGTTTTATATCGCCAGATTGACACTATCACAAAGATTAAGTGCTGGTATCATTTTATTACATATTTTTTCTTATCTGTAGTCTTTCAGTTGGTTTTGATGGTTAGTAAAAAAAAAAAAAGACTGTTAAAATTATTTCATTTCCCTCTTCTGCTAAATTCTTATATTTTAGATATTAGAAGTTCTAGATATGATTCTTTTTGGTTTTCTTTTAATGAATCTTGTATGGTCCTAAACCTTATAAGGTATAATATCTTGGGACAATTTACCTCTCTCTTTATCTGTTTAATAAATGTGGCTTTTCATAAGACAAATTTAATATATATGACCTTAACTGTTGTTATAGTAACATACTTTTCAACCTGCTCACTTTTTTTTCCTCTCTCTTGATTTTGAGTGTGGCAATTACACTTTTTTTCCCCTCATATGTAGAGTTCTTCTGCTGGGAGCAATATTTTGGCTAACTTTGCCAATAATATTTCTATCACAGCAATACGGCAGAAATAAACGTATTTTTTTCCATAGAAATATAGTTTTAGTTCATTTCTCTAAGGTTTCCACTTTATATATTAAATATACTACAACTTATATATAAGTAAGAAAGTTTTGAAACTAATGGCAAAAGATGATGAGAGATATTTTAACAATGGTTTTATACAATCATCCTGCTTTAAAAGTTCTTTGAAGGTAGACCATTATGGAGCTGCAGAAAAAGCAAATATAAAGTTTGATTGCTGGATTTCTGGTCGAGATGGCAGAGTAGGTAAATGCTATGCTTGCTTCCTCTCACAACCACATGAAAATTCAACTAAACTACAGAAAAACCATCATTGAGAATTACCTGAAGTCTAGCTGAACAGAAGTCCTACAACTAAGGACATAGAGAAGAAGCCACCTTAAGACTAGTAAGAGGGGCAGAGACACTGAACAAGCTGTTCCCATACCTGTGTGTGGTGGTTAAAATCAGGAGGAATATATCAGCTGTGAAAATCTCCCTGGAAAAGAAAGGTGTTCTCAGCTCCACACTAGGCTCTCCAGCCCAGGGTTCTAGTGCTAAGAAGAGAAATCTCAACTTTCACTGTGAAAACCAGCAGAGATTGTAGCTAAGACAGAGGCCTGCTGGAATCCCAGACATTCCTGTGAAAGAGCCCAATCATGGATGTATTTGCTGATGAACTTACTTGCTCTGAGCTGCAGGGCTGGAGCAGCAGCTTGAAAGGTGCCAGGGACATATGGAGAGGAGCTGAATTGTCTGGTTCGAAGTGAGGGCTGGAAGGGCAGCTTTCCCCAAGAAAAAAGTGCTGACTAAATCCATATTCTCTTTGTTGAGGCCTCCCTGCTCCCAGCATGCAGATTCAGGAATGGAGCCTAAGTGTGCCCCATTCCTCTTGCTGAGCAGTCCCAAGCCCAACACTAGCAGTAGCCAGCCTTGGTTCACAACTTGGCCTCTTGAGGCACCTCCAAGCCTAGTGCAAATGGCGGCCATCTGCAGATTGCTTGGTGACTCATGCCAGGTGGCCCTAGATAGGGCACAGCCTACGGCTAATCTTGGCCTACAGTGGCTAAAGTGAATTCTGCTCCATAAGGTCAGCCCCTGCACAACAGCTCTTCTACTAGTCACTGGCCAGACTTCACAACCAATCAGCTCAAGGGTCAATTCCAACCAGTGATATGCAAACAGTAACCAAGGCTCAACTACAATAGTAGGGTACACACAACCCATACAAAAGACACACTTGGAGCACCGAGCTCAGGTGACCAGGGAGACTGAGACACTGGGATTCATAGGACACCTACTACATAAGGCCACTCTACTAAGACCAGGAGACATAGCAGCCCTACCTAATACATAGTAGCAAATACAGGAAGGCAGTCATAATGGAGAGACAAAGAAATATGTCCCAAATGAAAGAACAAAGCTCCAGAAACTAAACAAAGAACTAAACAAAATGGAGACAAGCAATACCAGATTCAGAGTTCAAAACATTGGTTATAGTCACACTCAATGAACTTAGGAGGAGAGTAGATAAATTCGGTGAGAACTTTAACAAAGCAATAGAAAATATAAAAGTGAAGATAGAAAACATTAAAAAAAAGTCAGAAATGAAAAATACAATAACTAAAATGAAGAATACATTAGGAGGAATCAATAGCAGATGAGATGAAGCAGAAAATCAAATCAGTGATTTAGAAAATAAGGGAGTAGTAAACATCCAATCAGAACAAAAACAAGAAAAATGAATCAAAAAAAAAATGAAGACAATTTAAAGGATCTCTGGTACAACATCAAACATACTAACATTTGCCTCATAGGAATACCTGAAGGAGAAAAGAGAGAGCAAGGAATTAGAACCTATTTGAAGAAATAATGATGGAAAAATTCCCTAACTTAGAAAATAAAATAGGCATAGAAGTGCAAGAAGTGCAGAGAGTCCCAAACAAGATGAACTAAAACAGGGCCACAGCAAGACACATCATAATTTAAATACCAAAGGTTAAAGACAGAGACTCTTAAAAGCAGCAAGAGAAAAGCAGTCAAGTTACCTACAAAGAATCTCATATAACACTTTCAGCTGATTTCTCAACAGAAACTTTGCAGGCCAGAAAGGACTGGCATAAAATATTCAAAGTAATGAAAAGAATATATTACCAAAATTATTCTACCCAGCAAAGCTATCATTTAGAATTGAAGGACAGATAAAGAGTTTCTCATACAAAAAAATCTAAAGAAATTTATTACCACCAAACCAGTATTACAAGAAATATAAGAATTTTTAAAATAATAACAAGAAGAAAATAAGATAAAAAATATAAATAATAAAATGGCAATAACTACATATCTATCAACAATTACTTTAAACGTAAATGGATTAAAGGCTCCAATCCAAAGATAGGGTGGCTGAATGGATAAGAAGACAAGACCTTTATATATGCTGCCTACAAGAGACTCACTTCAGATCAAGACACACACAGACTGAAAGGAAAGGGATGGAAAAAGATATCTCATGAAAATGGAAATGAGAAACAACAGCTAAGGTAGCAATACTTACAGCAGATAAAACAGACATTAAAACCAAGGCTATAATATGACACAAAGAAGGACCCAGTAACACTAATTCTAGGTATTCATCCCAAAAAACCCCAAATTCTATTTCAAAGAGACATATGAATCCACATGTTCATTGCATCATTATTTATAATAACATAAGATATGGTGTCAACCTGGGTGTCCATCAATAGCTGAATGGATAAAGAAGAGGTGGTACATATATACAGCAGAATATTACTCAGCCATAAAAAGAGATTGAAGTCTTGCCATCTGCAATGACATGGATGGATCTAGAGGATAGTGTGCTGAGTGGAATCAGTCAGACAGAGAAAGACAAATGTCATATGGTTTCACATACATGTAGAATCTAAAGAAATAATAAACAAATAAAACAGAAATAAACTGATAGATACAGACAACATTTTGATGGTTGCCACATGGGAGTGGGTTTAGGAGGTTAGCTAAAAAAAGTGAAAGGATTAAGAAGTACAAATTGGTAGTTTCAGAATAGTCTTGGTGATGTAAAGTATGGCATAAGGAACATAGTCAATAATATAGTAATAACTATATATAGTATTAGATGCATACTAGATTCATCTAAGTAATCATTTCATAAGTTATATACATGTCTAATCATTATGTTGTACACCCGAAACTAATATAATATTGTATGCCAACTTCAATTGAAAAATAAAAAAATTACTAAAAAGTAAAGCAAGCAACAAATCATAAAAAGAGTACGTTATTAAAAGTAACATTCTTGTGATCTATAAACCTCTTGTTTCCACTCCTTTTACTTTAAGAGCGAATGTGAATTGAGGGCTCTCAGTGCTGGTTTTCTAAAGGAAGGCTGACAGTGTGCCCCAAGACCTTAAATGAGACATCAAAGCCTCTGGCACAGACCATGGAGTTCTCAAACAGCCTTGGCCAGTGACTCTGAAGCTCCTGGACAAAGACCACCAAGTAGGTAGAAAAACAGAAATAGTTTCAGTTGCCCTTAGGATATGCTTAGATATTGTCCAGGTAAATATTGGGAAAGATACTTTGATCACCACACAAATTACTAGACACTCATTTAAACACTAGAACCGGCACAACAATGTAACACCAATTGTGCTGCCAATATTGCTGCATTAGACACATCGAAAATATTATTCATTATGTCTGAGCATCACAACTAAGCCCACCACGCCCACTTCCTCTCAACAGAGCATTCCAGAAACTGCTTCCAGTCAATTAAGATCAGCAGGTAAGATGTCACTACTCTGCCATCCCAAACCCTAAAGAGTTACTTAATATTCACAGTAGGTTACATTTTAAGAGACTTAAAGAAACTTGCAATGCCCTACACTGCTTATAGGGCAATAATTTACTGAGAAATGCCCTACCATCTTCCTTGAAGACATTTCACAACTGAAAACATTTTGAGAAAACTTTGGGAAACGATTTCTATTAAATATTCTTGGCTTATGGAATTTAATTTATCTCTGCTTTTAGTTATAATCGATCCATTACAAGGACATATTAATTCTTTCTTACACAGATAAGGGTTGGAAGAATGGGGAAAGAGCTTGAGAATTTTGGCCACTAGAAGGGCTGCTGAAATTTTTCCACAAAAGCTTCCTGAACTGGGACATCTAATTACAGTGAGGAAAGTCAGAATGACTTCATTTTAGGACTTACTAGCACACTCCCAGCAAAGGTACACTAGTAGATGCTTAGAGAAAGAATACATGTGTAGCTGCAATTTTTCCATTTATATAAGAAACAAATATTTGATGTCAAAAACTATGAGAGAGATAGAAGATTATAAAGAGAAATAATTACTTGTTATCCCATTACCTTTGAAAAACTGACATTGGTAGTTTTTATATATAGGTATTGTTAATAAATTGATCAGAACATATAACTGTTTTATACCTGATAGAAAGGCCCATTCTTATAGCATATCCCTGTGCTCAAGCACATTTTCATCTGTTGGCTAAAGTTTTTTGAGGTTGAGAAGCTTCTTTTTACCTAATTGAATCCTTTAAACTCTAAAATCATAAAAGAGCAAGCTGGGGCATGGCCTTCAATGCTCAGGTTTGTGTTTTTTGAATTTTTCATTACAAACATAGAAATATCTTTATTTGGAATGAAACCAAGAAACTTGAATCGCAACTAAGGAAATGTCCAGATTTGTCAGATCCAAGTTTACTTTAGCAGTTTCGGGGTTGTTTTTTGTTGTTTTTGTTTTGTTTTTAACATTTCCATTTGATTTTTGTATAACACTCATCACTTTTTAAAGGATGAGCACTCTCTAAGTATTTCATTGAAGCAGAATTATGCCATTGCCCAGAGCTGAGTAACAGCAACCTGATGTTTAAATCAGTGTTATAACAATGAGCACTGATGTGGAGGATGAAGAAATAGCCTGCATCTTATTATAATTTCTAGTGCTTTTTAGCCTTACTGGCCCACTTACAGGAAGGATAGAACTTTAGGAATTACATCTCTTTACATGAAGCAACTGGTCCTACTATTCAGGGGAGAAACGTTTGCAAAGGTTCTCCTTCCCTTTGGAATGTCGGTCAGTACTGCACCCTGCCCTCCACCCCATAAGAAATGGGAATTGCTCACTGACTTGGCTTTTTAGTAGTAGTGTGTTTTTTGAGAAGTGGCAATGTACTTTTTACCTTTCAAAGATGAGAAACCATATTACTGATAGTCAAAGAGAGCCCACAGGAGATTTCACTTTTAGGAAAACACATCTGTCAGTGACATAGTTAAAGAGGGAGGAACAGGGTGAGCGAACATGCACTGACGGAGCGGACGCTTGCACGCACACACGCAGCCAGGACGCTTGTCCAATAGGAATGAGTCGAAGAGCCCAGCAAGATGTCCATTCCCCTCTTGCTAAAAACCCAATGACAAAGAAGAGGACAGTTCTGGCGATGTTTCCATGAGAGCACATGAGACCCAAATCCAAAGAGAACAGTTGCCAAAAGGTTGAGAAAACTACAACTACAGGGACTCCTAAAGCTTTCATCAGGGCCAAAAATATAAGGTATTAAATCCACCCATCTGGTTAAATGAGCTATTCATCTTATGGCCTGGTGGTTCATAATTGTCATTCCATTACTTGGGAATCAAGATGGATCCAAGAAAAGACCCAGTTAGAACTGAAGAGAAGAAATATTAAATTGTTCTATCTGGTTTATCTTTTTAGAGCAGGCAATGAAACAACTGTGAAGCATATACTGCATACTTCATGTCTTGGATCAACAAGGGAGCCACGCCAAATGTCAGATTAAATATTCCACAGCTGAAGTGTTTGCATAACTTTTCAGTGGCTACCATTTAAAGAAAGAAAAACAGTGATGGGCCTTTAAAAAAATATTCCCTTGACTTGACATGCTCACGGTGTTCTGCCAGCAATTGCTCTGAGCTTGGAAGGCAAGGCCACGCATATCTTGTCCCTGAAGTGTCCGTGCCAGCTGGCAAGCGAGGCTCAGTGTTTTCATTCGCTCCAGGAGCATGAAGCCCCACTGTGCGCCCTGAAGGCCACAGCTGTACTGCTGTATTGTTTAACCACGTCTGCTTTGGCTAAGAAGCAAGCCATTTTAAGAAGGAATTTCCTGGTTCTCGAAATGTCTGTCGTGTTTCAACAGTTAGTTTGCAATAGCTGCGTGTGTTTTCAGTTTGTGTTGGCTCTGTGGGTCTGCTGAGGAAACTGGAGACATATCTTTTATTGAAACAAATAATAAGTTAGAACAAACCGGCTTTATTGTCATTGGCTCTGGCATGGTTTGGAGTAAATTTAGTTTTATATTTCTACAGAATTTCTCAAGAGATGATGCTCTTCAATCTCAGGTCATGTGAGGGAAGGGAAAGAACTGACATATCTATCCCAGGTGCCTACTAAGTATCAGATGTTTTTCATGTATTATCTCAATGACTATTCCTAACAATCTAAGGAAGGAGCTGTTCTTCCATACACTTTACTAACGGGAATATGGCCATTCACTTGCCCAAAGTAACACAGTTAAAATTGGGAGCTGTGCAGTCCAATTGCTTTTCTCATCCCAGATCTGCCACTTACTCTGTGACCTTGAGCATGTTACTTCACAACTCTGCTCTAAGTTCATCTAGAAATGAAAATAATAATGGGAATTCTCCATCGAGGATTAAATAGAGTAACATGTATAAAGTGATCAACATAGTGTCTGGTCAATAAATTCAGCCACTGTTACATGACTGTGCAGAGATTTCAACCTAGTGCAGTTTTTCTCCAAGCTGGTGCTGAAGGCACCTCACCACACCACAGGGAAGGTCTAAGTCAATGCTGATATTCAAGAAACTCAAAATAGAAAGTAATTTAACATCTTCATTTTAAAATTATTTTCTTTATTGATGCAAACAAGGCCTGTAGGTCTGGCTCAGGCATCTAAAAAAAAACAGGTCTTTCTGCAAAGGAATGAGAAAGAGAACTGATGGGAGCTGTAAAGGCTGGAGGGTTCTGTAATATCCTTGTCCAGGTCAGTGGTTTTGATTCAAAATTAATAAATGAAAAATTACCATGTGATATGTTCTCTCATGACAGATGATATCTGGTCTACTCATTGTAACAAAAGTGGAGAAAAGAGGTGATGCTGACTGGTAATCATCCTGGTGTTTATGGCCTGTCAGCCAGGTGTTCAAACCTCTCCTGGATGTTTCCTATGTGCCAGGTTCTGTGCTAGGCCCTAGGGTGCAAAGATGAGTAAGACATTGTCCCTGATCTTGCAGAACTCCAGATGAGTAATCAAATGACCCTATATAACACAGAGTTGTTTAAATTCTTGATCTTCATCACGGCTATTTAAATTCCAGACCCTCTGGAATCCATTTAAAAGAAAACCTTATAAACATCATTAGCTGTCACATAACCAGGAATTTTTGAAGCTTTGTGTTAGGTCATTTTAATAAGCCTCGGTGAGAAAGCAAAATCCACAAGTAGGAGAGAGGTCCATAGTGCAACCAACATAGCTAATCACTTGGAATTTTTTCCAGTCTTGCATGGATTCCTTGGGCCCCAGCAGCACCAATAACTACCTCTGAGGATTTGGAATCCAAAGACCCAAACATGAGTTTTGCCACTTTTAAGCTATATAATTTTAGCTCAAATCATTCAACTTGTCTGAGTCATATTTTTTGATTTGTAAAGTAAGGATGATGAAAACTATTTAGGTTATAGGTTTATTATGAAATAGTGGATAGATTAAAGCCCTTTATATGCAGTGAAGACTTATAAACGTTTATCCTTGTTATTTCTATTAAAACTTTCACTTCCATTCATTTTGGATAAATTTGGCATTGTGTAACTTTTAGATTGTAAGTTTTTTATTTTATAGTTTGATGTTTGTGAATATTTCAACAAAGAGGGTAGAAAAGAACAGCATCAGTGAGCGATTTTTAAATACCACATCCATGAGGGGCAGGAGATAAAATGACGGCACTTCCCACTGTTAAAATTTTTTAAATGAATATTTATGTATTATTTATTTTATGTCAGATACTGTTCTAAATATTACGTATGTTTTAAATCTCAGACATTCTCATTCTCACAATGAGCTCTACAAGTAAAAAAAAAAAAACTATGATTCAAAAAAAGAGGTGGTCCATACATACAGTGGAATATTACTCAGCAAAAGAATGGAATCTTGCCATTTGTAACAACATGGAAGAAACTAAAGGTCATTATGCTAAGTGAAGCAAGTCAGACAGAAAGACAAATACCATAATTTCATTTATATGTTGAATCTAAAAAAACAAAACTAATTAATAAATAAAACAAAAACATACCCATAGGTATAGAGAACAAGCTGATGGTTGCTGAAAGGAAGGGGGAGAGATAGGTAAAATTAAAAAAAAAAAAAGTGTAGTGCAATTATGTCCAGTACATACACAATTATGTGCAACGCGTAATACTTGATTTAAAAAAAAAAAATAGTATGGTTCTGCAAGCCTAAGTAACACTCTTGAGGCTTGAAATCTAGTAAACAGCCGAACTAGGATGTGAACTTCTACTTGATCCAAAACACAAGTTCTTAACTATAATCTACTCTGTGTCTGAAGATGATAATAATAATCTGTAATGGGAAGGGATGACTAAAACCCATGTCCATTTATTATCTTTATAGAAAACTAAAATGTGATAGTTTATGACTTTCTTTGAGGGTTGGATAATAATTACAAATCTGAACCTACAGATAGAAATTTATGAGATATAATCTAAGCAAAAGGTAAGTGAAAAGAATTCTTTTCTTCCACAGAAGTGGAAAAGATATGTCTCTGAAAATTTAAAGCCATGGCCATCCCTTCTTTTCTCCTAAGTTTATATATATTTAAATTTATATAAATACATTATATTTATAATAATATATGTAAGTATATATTTATAAGTATATATTTATAAATATACGTGTGTGTGTGTGTGTGTGTGTGTGTGTGTGTGTGTGTGTGTGTATAGTGATGGAGAGAAAGTCCTTAAGTTTTTTTTTCTGGATTTGATGAGCTCTCTAATCCCCAAATACTTCTGTAATGTCATTAAACATGGGATCCCCTGGAACCATCACGTGAAGTCAATCCAGATTCTAAACTCAATGAGATTTATCTACCGCTAATCTTTGTCTCTAACAGAAATATCTTATTCATTTCCAAGACAGAACACATCTCTATAACATGCCTCTGCAGCAAATTCTACATCCTCATAGATCAGAATATAAAACAGGGTGGAGAGCTAGAACTCAACCCAGAGATTTTTTTTTTTAAGGTTGGACTATAAATGGAAGAACTGTATGATTTAGCCATTATGCAGACTAATTAAAACTCAAAGATACTTTAAAATATGAATGCCTGTTAATGCATCATTATGCTTCTAATTCCATTCTCTACTCTACCCCACCTTTGGCCAAAGTAAAACAAATTAAATCACTCTCCACCACCACCCAAAAACAAAATCTGAAACCTACTTTATTTGATGACAATAATGTGGGACATTTTTTCAAGTCACATGATAAGCTGCTTTTCCCTGGTACCCACCAAACATCAAAAACTGGCATGTATCTAGTGTGACCTGTCAAGAACCTTTAGAGGAGTTCTCCCAGACCCTGCTCCCCAGAAGGCCTGCAGTAATGACACCATTCCCCATCTGAAACTCTTCATGGGAAGTGAAACCATCTTTAAGGTTGACTTGGGAAGAGGAAAGAAATGTTGAGCAGATAAAACTAAGATGCCGCCATACTTTTTGCATTTACAGTATTAAGGATACAGACTGATTAAGAGAAATGTTAAGGACCTTTTTGGCTTCAAAATTCTCTGATGATCTGATTTCTCCCACATGTAATATGCCAAACCCAATTGTATCTTCTTTCTTTGCAGAAACCCTATCTACTTCACACAGAGTAGGCTGCTTAATATAATCTCCCTGTGAGGAAAAAAAAAAAAAAAAAGACTTCTTTGAGGTTCAAAATAAATTCACAGTAAATCAATGCTAGAACAGTTATTATCTTCTTTGGTTTCTTATTCTGGGCTCATGAGACACAGTTCATCACATGGACCATTAGCTGTTTATCCTGCTTCCAACAGGCTTCAGAAGCTGTCAAGGTCTGTGCTAGAACAATGAAAGGAATATATGTCCATCGCATTTTCAGAAAATCCAGAGTTCCCAGGAAATAAATTTCACACTTTAAAACATACTAAAGCAACTTGTTACTTTAAGTATTGGCCTGACAAAGTATTATTTTCTTTAACAGATAATCACTCTGCAAGTTCTTCTGTTTGGCAAGTCAAAATTTTCATAAGTCAGGTTCATTTAAAGTAAGTACACCTGTGAGTAAAAAGAGGGTGTTAAACTTAGGAGAGTGACAAATTCCCAGTGGACTGGCTGTGGCTTCTATTTGATGTCCTAGCAGCATCATGGGGGTTCCTCATTGTCACTACATTTAGAAGCTAAGAATCTTGAAAATATGTGCTTAAAAGCACATATTTATTGTGGCTGCTTGTCTATGACTATTTCCAGAGTGCTATCGTTTGATAGCTAAGTAAGTTTAAGAGAAAACATTTAAGTGAAGATTCTTCAGAAGAATGTAAATAAAAACAAAGTGTAGAAAATAGTTACTAAAAAAAATGGTGGCTGCAAAAAACTAAGATCTCAGCATGTGCTCAGAATATATTTTGAAATGGAAAGACACAGAGGCCCTTTTCTCTTCCTGCTGTACTTTAAGCCTTCAATTAACTAAGCAGGGATTGGCTAAAATAAGTGGTTTAAATAAAAATTAATTTAGGGATGCAACAAAGAAGTCATTTTATAATGACACTGAATCCGATAAAACTTTAACCTTCAACTTTTCCTGAGGGACACTGTGAGGAAGATTTTTCTTAAAACCCCCCGTTTCCATAGCTTCAAGAGGGACTACTGGCATTGTAGGTTGTCACCAGCATGACTTTTCACAAGTCTGATGTGTGGGCGCTTTCTGAGCCAGTGCAGAATCATAGCATTATAGACTGAATATTTGTGACCCTTCAAAATTCACATGTTGAAATCTTTTCTTTAATCTGATGGTTTCTGGAGGAGGCGTTTTGAGAGGTGATTAGGTCGTGATGGTGGAGCCCTCATTCACGGGATTAGTGCCCCTATAAAAGAGACCCAGAGAACTTCGTTGTCCCTTTCACCATGTGAGGACACAGCGAGGAGACAGATGTTTATGAACCAGGAAGATGGCTCTCACCAGAAAACAGATCTTCTGGAGCCTTGATTTTGGACTTCCAGCTTCTAGACTGATAAACGTTTGCTGCTGATGGCACCCAATCTATAAGATGGTATCTTTTATAGCAACCTAAACTAAGACACAGAATAAGCCCTGACTGCACTGCTAAGAAGCAAACTTTATATACTTTCCTTTCTTTTTAAGAACTCTAGCTTTTCACTCTTAGCACCTTGTAAGCTCATACAAACTCTTCTGTCATCTGTTGCTTAGTTTCTCTTAGCTTTTTATAGCCTACGTTGCATCCTCCTCGAGTCTGCTTTTTTTCTAATTTCAGAAATTGAGTATTGTGTCCCAACATGTGAGGCTTATTTTCTTTGCTCCTCTACCATTCCCTATGTTAGGGATCATTTAAAGTGGTTAGAAAAAAATTATACATCTGCCTAACATTCAATAAACATCTATATGCAAAACACTGTGGAACATTCAAAGTTGAATAAGATTCAGACCCAACCGTCATGTAGTTTCAATATATAGGAAACATGAAACGTAAATAAATCTTGTAAGAAGAAAGTGTTAGGTGTCAGCAGCAAGTTCCAATGAAAATGATATTTGGTTTACCTGTAGTTTAGGAAGACTCTCATGGAAGTCATTTTGGGAACTGAGCCTTATAATATACTTCTAATTTTTTTTTTTTATAATAAACTATTCCATTTTTCTAATGTAATAGCCTCGATGAGTGGTTTTGTATGAAATATAATGGAAGTTACATAGAACGTTTTGTGTGTGGGTATAGGAAAAAAAAGGAAGGAACCACAAAATTAAAACACACACACACACACACACACACACACACACACACACACACACACGAAAACCCTGGATAATTTTTAGCATCTGTTCCACTTCCACATTAATAAAATTCACCTGGGAATTTAAAATAAAAGAACAGAAAACAACAATGTGGGGAGAGGGGGCATACTGGTGAAGAAAAAGTCACAAGGGAGAAAAAAGCTATAGAGCGTCCCAAGGACAGACCTCACTCGCCCTCCCCAAACCAGGAGGACTCTCAGAAGGGAAGATGAAGGTCCCCTCTATCTCCCCAAAATCAAGCTTGGGGGAAAAGAGCAGAGGGAGGCAGGGTGTGAGCAGGCAGGGGTGTGAGGAGACATTAGGGAAGGAAACACACTTAGCAAAGGCGATGGCGAAGAGTGAGGGAGATGGATTTATATAGACAGTGCTAAGGAACACAAACTGGGTAACAAATTTCCTAAAATTTATTTTTTTAAAAAAAAAATATATATATTTCCTCCTTGCTATCCCTACCCCATGCTGAACTTAGTCCCTTTAATCCCTCTATCCTGTGATCTTGTTGACTTGAGACCTGGCATGGATGGACCTGTACCTAGAAAGAAGCCCAGAATTTCCACTGACACTGGACCTTCCATGCCAGGCATTCTAGGCGCTGGTTTGCCTAGGACCTGGTATGTCCCGGTATGGGAACTATTTCAGGTTCTGGCTGGGTTTCTCAGATGAAGTAATAGAAGACAGATCCAACTCAGGTTTGACCTCCTGTAGATCTGGGTCCATAAACACTGAGGGATGCCGTTTCCCAGCATGGTGAAGGAGTCAGGACCCCTCATGCCTCCAGGCGTGCAAAGTGCTATAACCGCTGAATTTTGAGGTAAGTTTTTGGTATGGTCAAGCATGCCTTCTCCTGGAACACCATGTTTCTTAGGAAGTTGCTTTTCCTCCACAGGAGCCATGGTAAAGAAATGGTACCTGCTGTGAAGAGACCATACTAAAGGGAGCTCCTGGGAAAACCCATTTGTCCTTGAGATACTATCTGAGGACCACAGGACAGATGATCTTTCACAGTATTGTGTGACATCATATCAGATCCCATTAGAACACCATGGGGGAGTATATTGGGTCCCACGGCATTCAGGAAGGGCATCTTGTTGGAGTGAGAGGTGACTGGGTCTTCTCTATTATAAATTTGAGGATTTTGTGTATTAAGGTCAATTCCTGGCATGTCATTCATTGATAACAAGTTGGGTGAAGGCATCGAAGGGGAGTTGTCATCTGAGTTGACTGCGGTCTTGATGGTATGATGAGGAAGAAGTATATACTGCAAGCTGGACATTTAAGACATCATCATGGAGAGCAGCTAGGGGAAGGATAAGCTTAAGAGATCACTTGTACCAGGGAGAAGACATTATGATATTTACAGAAACAGATCAACAAGCTGAGCAGAAGTAAACCCTGTAATAGGACTATTTAATGAATGCAGCAGTGTCTGAGTCTGCCTTCGAGCCCACTACATACAGTGCAGCCTAGAGGAGCATGAGGTTCTCTGATGGTGAGTTCAGCATTGATGACTGCACTGTACATGGTGGGAGGTTTCAGAGGGCTCACACCAGGAGAATGCCCATGGTTTCTTGCCACAGATTTATTTAAGGGCTTCTGTACCATACCATAACAAACTGAAAGAGCTGTGTTTGAGGCTCATGAAGTTTCTAGAAGAATTGAGAGGTGTGGTGACTACAACACAGCTGTTAGTTCCTTTGGTAGGTCTGCTTCGTTCTCTGAGATTCTGCAAACCATTGTTGCTTCTTGGACCTTAAAACATGGAAGAGATGGCCTGATGCCCATACCATATGCCTGCTGAGGCTGTTCACCAGATTGTAGGGGGACCATCTTGTGCTAAGCGGGCATTATCTCTGAGCTGACCTGAATGCAATCTCCCCAGGGCACATCAATTCTCTCATCTTTTGAGGTATCATCTAAGAGCTGGATCCTGTGTTGACATTTAAATTGACATATCCATTCATGACATTAAGGACTATCGTAAATTGAAATTCCCAACCAGGGCCCATCTGTGGCATATTGCTTTTGTAAAGTCCCTGGTAGGACTCTGAAGGAAAATGAGAATGTTCACTGAGAACCTTGTATCATCCTAGTCTTGTCCATGCTGAGCTTGATGATGCCTACCATGCTTATCCCAGGGAGTATGCCTTGACATTTCTCTGCCAGCTTCAGTTCAAACATCTCTGTGGATAATCTTTGGGGGAGGGGGTTCGGATGTACTGCCTCAGTCAATACCACTGAAGACTTCTTGGCCAGGAGAGAAGTGTCAATAATCTGGAATTTTTGACATTGTCAGGCCAACTGACTCCAGAAAGATCTGGTATGAATGCAAAATTTGGGACATCTGCTCCTTCCATTTCAGAGTTTATTATTCTTGAAAATCTAGGGAGGTATATCTGACCCTTGGCCTGTTCTGTCCCTAGGAGCAGAGAACATAGCATAGTCATATTATTAGAAGGTGGCTCTGCTTGCCCAAGTGCCCAGCCTTCACTAGGGGCCATCTGGTATCAAAGGAGAGGCCCTTGGACCAATTCTCAAGGTCCATGCTTATAAACCTCCATACACTGAAAGGAGCACTGTGGTATAGCAACTTGTTCAAATCATCTGCAGAGCAATCATATGATCTGGGTGGCTGAGTCCCTATAGGGTCAGACTAAGAGTTCATAGAAGGTGGAGGTACTTCATCTGGAAAAAGAGGGTACATGTCTATATTTTGAAAGGATAAGTGGAGCCCCCACATCTGTCTGGGGCCCAAGTCGCTTCCCTAGGCTTTGGTATTGAGACATCGTGGCCTATAACAACCCTTCTGGTTTCTTTGGAGAAACATCTAGCAACCCAGCGTTCTGCATTCTTTGTGTAGCTGTGAATGTTTTCTCCTCAGGGAAAAGCATATGGTGTATATTTCTGAGAGTTTGTAAGGAGTGCTCCTGATGCTGCCGCTGCTCTTGAGATAGTCTCTCCAGCTTCTCTCCCAGGGAGGGGAGATCTCCACTGGACTAGAGGAGGTGTAGGTGGAGGAAGACATTGGGGTCTGCCAAAGAGCGACTGTCCCTGGGGCAGATGGAAGTAACTGTTTGGTTTGGGAGCATGAAATTTGGCCTAAGACCATGTAGGAGCGGTGGAGCAGAAGGCTGCTTGCAGGAGCAATCGATTTGTTTTCTACTCCAGGATTATCCCAGGCTAGGCGACACATGAGAACAACAGGTTTGGGTGCTGGTGCCAGAATGCATGGAGTTGACTGCTAATATATTGATATTCAGGGAAGAAATCAGGCCCTTGTTGGCTGGAACTAGGGGCTCTTATGGGACACGTTTCAGATCATTCCAGAGGCAGATATCTGTGTGTTTGGAGGCGCTCTGCTTTTCTCTATTCTATTGCTAGAAATGTTCTGAGAGTGGAAAGGAACACCAGTTTCAACTTGATACTCAATGCAGCTTCTTCAGCTTAAAAACATATGCATCACTTGGGCTAATGTCTTCTGAGCAGGTGTAGACTTTGGACAATAGTCTGGCTATGGGGAGACTGGGAAGACCTGAGGATTGCAGAATGTGATGGGGTCATCAGTATATTGTGTGCTGGGAATCCTAGGTCATTACACAGTCAGCAGAATTATATTCTTTAGTCCCAGGAGTTCTCCGACCGAAGAAGTAGGTGGAAATACTTTGCTGCCTTGGCAAAATTCCCATTCTCATTCTTCAGACCCTTGTTTCCACCTGGCCCAAGGAGTGTGTGAGGGGTATGGCTCCCCATGTTGAAGTCACAGTGTGGTGGAGGGAAAGGAGAAACTGGGATTGACTAAGCAGCTTTCATGTTCATTCTGCCTGGAGAATTTGAAAACCAGGTGGGGGTTCCACTGTAGGGCGAAGGCCCATCACTTTCTGCTTTAACTTGAGCTTTCATTCTCTTTCATGATGGAGAGCTCCTTCCTTTAGGGTGAAAGGAGTGCATTGATTGACTTCTTCTCAGGAGTTCACAGCTTGCAGTTGCCATCAGGAGCAGGCTCTCTGTTAAGGCCGTGATAGTGGCCTGCTGCTTACTGGGTGCATCTCTTCATGTTGGCTACCCATATCCCTTGTTCTTCTGTGTGCTGGAAGTTGGTCTTGCAGCTTCAGCATTCCCTGGGTGTGCCTCCTGCTGCCAGAGGAGAACTTCACATCTTGCGGGCACACGTTATATGGGGTTAAACACCGCTGAGCTGATCCTGGAGCTCAGGGCTACAGGAGCTGCACTCTCAAAAGCAACCCTCATCTCTCAGGCCCTTCAATTTGCTCTTATTTCTACATGGGGACACAGAAGAACTTTCCAAAAATGATCTCTGCCTCCCAAACAGAAGTGAATTCCTAGGTCAAAATAAGGCTGACACTGGCTAGTTTCACATTCAAGCCCCTGGAGGGAAGCCAGAGCAGGGTTTGGTCCAGGGCCAGCCAGCTGCTTGGCTGGGTGGAACTCCTCTCTTTTCGCTTTCTTTTTGCAGCTCTTAAAGTGTTTTAACTACTGGAAGGGATCGTGTAAATGAAGCTTATGAAAAATAAGCTTGGAAAGGTAAGTTGGAACAACATTTGAGAAAGTCTTAAATGCTAGATCATAACTTTGGGGTTTTTTGGTAAGCAGTGGGAAACTACTGAAGATTTCTGAACATGGGAGTAACAGGATCATGACTTGGCTTTAGATTATTTCACTCTCCTATTATTGTTTAGAGAAAAAATAGTCAAGATGCTTTCAGATATAAGCAAGAGAATATCAAACCAAGATGGCTTAGATGACAGAGATTTATTATCTCACATAACAATCCATAGCTATAAAGAGAAATATGATTGCTTTTCACAAAGCAGTAGTGATATCTGAAACCAAGATACCGTCTGAGGGTGTAAGGAGAGGACATGGAGACAAGAAGAACAAAAAAGTGACCAATAATAGATATGTGGAGAATGTCAAGGAAGAAAGTTCCGGAACCAAATAAACAAACAAAAACAAAACAAAAAGTAAATTCCTTATTATCTAATTTTTTTCCATTTCTAGTTTAGCACAAGGCCTCACCCTCTACTCCATAAAAGATTATTGTTGAATGAAAATAATTCAATATGAATACTCAGCCTTTCATGAATATTACATTTTCATTACAGAAAACAAATTTAGCCAAGCATAAGGATAACTAAGAGAGTCATTTCTCTATAGACAGGACCTCTGATCCATTTCAAAATAATTTTATTTACTGTCACCAAAAGTAATTAAAGCATTCATCCTTTGGGGCCACTTGTCATCTTACGAGATTTCCACATTCATACAGGGAGCACCCACTAAAAAGCATAAAGAAACTCGGCAACCCACAGGTCAGTCTCCCACTGAAACCAGGAAAGATACTATTTCACAGACTTGCTACAGTTGTCTGTAACTAGGCCAGGTGCTAAGAGTTTCAGATATGAATGTCCAAATCAGGGGCACCTCTCCACATGTCTTGACAGGACATCCTCTAAGACCTTATTGTAATCGCCTTGAGATTCTACTTGGCATGGTAGGATAGAGGGATGCAGACTTGAAGTTAAAAAATGAAAAGACTATTTGCCACATGGCGTTGTTGACCTAGCGTGGTTAACGTATCATCTCTGCCATTCTTCTGAGCATTCTAGGTATGTGTAGTAAGGAAGGCATTGCTCAGTGCCTTGCCACATAATTGTTGTTTTTACCAATAGACCAAAAAAAAAAAAATGGGCACTGTTGATTCTGTGGAGAGACAAAAGGGGATGATGAGCCTTTGTAGATGATGAAGTAGTCATCAGGCAAACTGACCCTGCAGATTGATTCTACCCCCCATGCTCAAAGACTTAACTCTTTGCCCATTATTTTGCCACAGAAAATAATAAAATCTGCCTAACTTAAGTTCAATGGTGCTGCATTCTGTAAAATTATACCAGTGCTTTTCATCTAAAAAGCTCACTTGTGTAATTTTTTAAGTGATCGCTCTGACACTGTATTTTTTTTTTAGTGGATTTGAATGAATGAAAGGATAAGTACATACCTATAGACAGTTAACATTTATTGAGCACTTAACATATGCAAATATATTTACACATATTAACTCATTTAATCCTTATTAGGTAGTTACTATTATTATATATATATTTTTTATCGATGAGAAACAAAATACAAAAAGATATTAATAGATGGGTTACAATGAGTTCCAAAATGAAAGCGACAAGTCAAATGTATTCAATGACATTTGTATATTTCCTATTTATACATATTTGTTTTTACTTTTTCCTCTTTCCTTTCCAAGTTTCATCACACAAAAGTTTTGGACCTGAATAGGCTGAGCAGCAATCTGCAGGACTGTAAGGGAAAACTGCTGTTAATGAGCAGGATGTAAAGCACTATTCTCTTCTGGAACTAGGTATCTATGGACATCTTCAGAGAGGGAGCTGGCCAAGAGCTCTATGGTAGCTCTTCATACCTACAGTTACAATATGCATGTGATTCAATGTATTAAATAATTAGTTCTCACCATCATGTGAACTGAAGACTTATTTCCAGAGTAATTTAGTGGTTTCCTCTGAATTTCATGCTGAAAGAGGAAATAATTAGGCTCGGAAGAGTTTTACCTAAAACCTAGTGTCTCTACTTATCTAAAATAACTGTGCCAATTAAAACTCTCATAAATTTTCCTGCTACACTATTCTGAGCGCCCCAGTCTTCACCTCAGGTGTTTCCTTGGGGTCTGACATGGTGCTGGAAACCCATTAAGGTAGGAGTCATTCAGTCTGGAATTCCCGGAGATATGGAATTTACTTAGATACACAAGGCTCTTATATGGCCATCCATTCAAATATGAGTTTTTGCCCTAACCACAAATTCAACTTGTTCTGCTGGAGTTTTGAAAAAAATTCATCTAAACAGGCCTCCACCAAATGTGGTCTACAGACCAGGTGATGGTCTATGAATTATTATTGATTCATGGAACAGTAAGTACAAAACTCAGGAGGAAGCATTTAGAAACATTTATAGTAATTTTCCAGAGTAATTTTACTATGTCCATTAATTATAAAAATGGGGCTTGTATTTTATATGTCATTTTTTCTGTTATATTTTTTGTTATAATTTGTCTTCTAAGAGTTGACTTTTTTCTACTTATGGATTATATTTATTGCTTCTTGGCATATCTGGTATTTTTTTTTTATTGGATTGTAGAAAGTATGAATTTTCACTATCAAGTGTTGGATTTTGCGATATTTCTTTATCTAGCAGTGGACTTTATACAGTAACCTTACCAGAAATCAGTTTGATCCTCTAAAGGTGTGCTTTTAGGTTGCCTTCTAAAAGTAAGCTGAGTCAAAAGTAGGACTCACTTTGTTTCCCTTTTCTGAAGAGATAATATTCCTAAAGGGAATTTTATCCAATATCTTAAAATCGTTGTTTCATATACTTTTCTGGTTTCCTAGCTGTTTAAGGTGGAAGAGTGAATTGATCCCTTTTACTTCATTATGGCTAGAAACAGATATCCTAGGACTTTATCTTAACATCCTTCATCTTGGTAATCAGTAATTCATTGATAATAATTTTACCATATTTTATAAAAATATTGATCTACAATATGAGATAAGTTGAAAAACAGAATATAGCAAAGTAGTAACAACAACAAAAAATCTAAACAACTCAATTAAAAAATGAGCAAACAAATAAACATTTCACCAAAGAAAATATACAAATGACCATTAGCACAGGAAAAGATGCTCAAAATCACTAATCATTAGGGAAATTCAAATCAAAACCACAATAAGATACCACCTCATACTCATTAGGATGGCTATTAGCACAGACAATAACCATGACAAGCCCCCAGAAAATAACAAGTCTTGGTGAGGGAGAAATTGAGACCCCTGTCCATCACTAATGGGAATGTAAAATGATGCTGCCTCTATAGAAAGCGGTACGGTTGTTCTTCAAAAAATTAAAATAGAATTACCATATGATCCAGCAATTTCACTTCTGGACATATACTCAAAAAAAATTAAAAGCAAGGACACAGATATTTGTATACCCATATTTAAAACAATATTATTCACAATACTCAAAAGGTAGAAAAAACTCAAGTGTTCATTGAAGGGTGAACAAATTTTTTTTAATGAGGCATTCCATACAATGTTATTCAGCTTTACAAAGAAAAATTCTGACATATGTTATGTGAATGAACTTAAAGATATTACATTAAGTGAAATAAGTCTGTCACAAAAAGACAAACACTGTATGATTTCATTTACATGAGGTACCCAGAATAGATAAATTGATAGAGTCATAAAGTAGAATGGTGTTTGCCAGGGCCTGGTGGTGGAGAGAAAAATGAGAAGTTATTGTTTAATAGGCACAGAGTTTCAGTTTGGGAAGATGAAAAAAGTTCTGGAGATGGAAGGTAGTGATGGTTACACATTGTAAATGTACTTAATACCCCTGAACTGTATATACTTACAAATGGTAAAGCAGTAAATTTTATGTTATGTGTTCTCTCTTTCTCTCTCTCTCTCTTTCTCTCTCTCTTTCTCTCCTCTTTCTCTTTCTCTTTCTCTCTCTCTTTCTCTCCTCTTCCTCTTTCTCTTTCTCTCTCCCTCTCTTTCTCTTTCTCTTTTTCTCTCTCTCTCATACACACACACACACACACACACACACGTACGTTGAAAACAAAAGAAAACAAAATAGCAACTGGATTTTCCTCCCAGATAGCTTCCTCAGCTTGAAAATCACTGATCTTTAGAAGCGAAAGGTGGGAAAAGGCCTAAGTGAAGGGGAGTTTTAAGAGCTTCCACCCAGGATTAAATATGACAAGCAATAGCCTTTCAGGCAATCCAGGGACCACCCAGTCAGGAAACCAGTAAGTCTAAGTATGTCAAATCTATTAAGACTGCCATGGTTATTATTTTGTATTATCTGTTTTCTTATTCAATTAATAGTGAAATCCTTAACAATGGTCTGTGCAGTGGACTTTATGGACAGTGAGGAAAGAAGAATCTGAGGACGTCGTAATTGTTTCTGCAGGGAGTCGTGGGAAGAGACCTCAAGAAATTTGGGAAAGTAACAGTTGCTCTGAGGAGGAACAAAAGCGATTATGGTCTGAAGGGAGGAAGAGGGGCAATATTAGCCCAGGACACACCGTTTATGATGAAAAAGAGAATGCTATTAAATAATATGTATAACATAATCCCATTCCTATCTATTAGGAAAATAAATATATATTTCTATGTATATATGTATAAAAGAAAATTCCCCAGATGGATATAAACCAAAATGTAAACATTGGTTATATCTGTGTGATTATACTTTCTCCTTGCAGTTTTTTTTTTTATCATGTTATTTTCACAATGGGTAGGTAAAAACTTTTATAATTGGAAAAAAGGTGATTTTTAAAAAAAAATTTAGAAAAGGATTGAAGGAAGATATTATGTGACCCAGACTTGAGGTACCTTTAATTTTGTTTTTGGAGATTTATGCATATATTAGTCTGTTTCACTATTTCTCATTTCACTCTGTTTTTAACATCAGAGATCTGACCACCCGTTTTATACATTATAAGGTAACAATGCTTGCTATTTTGTGTGCTGGTAATATATTCATCTAGGTCAGATAAGATTAATTAAGGTCACTAGACTTTATCATTTAACAAATCCTTAAATCCAACTCATTACCTCATTCATTAACGCTGCAAACAAAAGGGTTAATCACTAACCTATAATGTTTTATGCCCATCCAGACACAAATGTTATAATATTAAATATTATTAATGCATTGCTTTGTGTCCTTAGAGAGATACTGATGTATTCAGTACTCTAGGAGTTACAGATTTATTTGTTCTGAAGAGGTTATCCCTGGGGTAACTCATTATCGCTGGTACAGGCACGGAATGTTCTGTGATAAGAGAATGTCTAAGATGAAATGACCTAATTAATCAAGATGGGACATGCACATGGTGACTATGCAATATGAACAGATGCTTTCAACTCCTGCATTGTCACCACGCAGACTTGTGGCTAAAGCAATGGTTCACAGAGAACAGGTTGGCTGTTGATGTGGGCATCCTTCTTACATATTGCCACATCGAACTCATGCACTGTTGCCTCAGCTTCAGCCTGAGCCTGCTGGAAAAGATAATCCTGTTGTCTTATGATTCTCCTACATCAAAACTGTCACCACTTTAAAAAGGAGACAAACAAAGATTTGAGTTTTAATTCCTCTCCCTCCTCTCCTTCCTCTTCTCTCTCCTCTCTCCCCTCTCTCCCCTCTCTCTCTCACTCTCCCTCCCTCTCTCTTCCTTTTTCTTTTCCAATTCTGACAAAGGTGCTATGGAGGAATGAAAGTTCTTATAGGCAGTCTTGAAAGATCATCCTCCAAGTATGTTATCTCAACCTTTATAATCCTCTGGAGGCATTAAAAATGATGCTGTAGAAGCTTTTTAAAGACATGGAAATGTGTTCGCTTTGTGTAATTGTGAAAAAAGCAGTTTATAAATGTAACCCTACGAATGTAGGGTATGATTCTAATTTTGTAAGCTAAAAAGATGGTGAGAGTCTCTACCTACTGTAAAAGACAAGGAGTGAGTTTCAGTCAAGATAATGGAGTAGGAAACATACTCGCCTTCTCCCATGACCACATCAAAATTACAACTAAATTATAGAACAATCGATCTGGAGAACTATCTGAAGACTAGTTTAACAGAAGTCCTATAACTAAGGATATAAAAAAGAAATCATGTGAAGACTGGTAGGAGAGCCAGTGACTTGGAATGGGCTGGCCTCACACCCATGTGTGGCAAGTGAGAATTGAGAGGGATATCTCAGTTGCAGAGGTTCCCCCTGAGGAGAGAGGGGTCCCAGTCCCACACTGGTCTCCTCAGCCCAGGGCACCAGTGCTGGGAAGAATCCCAACAATATAGATCTGTGAAAATCAGCAGGGATTTTGTCCATCTGGGTCAGAGGTAGAGCTGCTGGAAAACTAGAAGCCTCCTTAAACGACCTGTGCACAGACTCACTATCAGGCATGCACCTTGGGCTCCAGTGAAAGGACAGTGGCTTTAGTGGGGTGGGTGCCAGAAACATACAGGGAAAGACTGAGTTATATAGCTTCAGGATGAAGACTGAAAGGACAGCTACCAATATCTCTGTGTTGGGCCCTCCTCTCATGCAGCCTCCAGTCAGATGCCATCTTTCCTGCATTGAGCCTTCTCCCAGACATGGCCAAAGTTGAGTCTGCATTGGCCAGGCCAACATCACTCGCCTCACCCTAAAGACTCCCTCAGACATGCCCTTCCTAACTTGTTCATCATCTGAGGCCCTTTCAGCAGCAGGCAACCCGTCTCAGCTAATGTGTCAGTCTTTGTCGAAAATTCTCAAAGGTCCACAGGCTCCAGGTGGGTAATGGCTGGCCTCGTGTGTCCTGTGCCTCCTGTTGAGTGACCCTGGGCTCAGCACAGGTGCCAAATCTTAATCTGCATTAACTTGGTGAACAAAACTCCCCCCACCCTTGTGACTCCCTGAGACCCAAGCCAGCCAATTCTCTCACCTCCAGAGGCTCTTTTAACAGAGGCATCTGGCCTCAGTCCATACTTTGGTCTTTCTTAAAAACTTCCAAAGGTCAGCAGGCCCCAGGCAGGTGATAGCTGGCTTTGATGTGCCTGTTCCTCTTGGTGAGTAGCCCAGGCTTGGCACTGATATCAAACTGAATACTGTGTTAACCTGGTGAACATCACTTGCCCACACTGGTGACTTTCTTGGACCCGGCCTCCCCGAACTCATATATTGCCTAAGTCTCTTTCAGCTGCTGTGCCTTACAGGCAGCTGGCAGGCCACGGATTGCTTTAGGGTGCTGTGTGTCTTTGGATGAGCAGCCTCAGGCCTTGTATTGGTGGAATCTAGCCTTGGTTCACAGTGTGGCCCTTCTATGTGGCTCTAGGCCCACAACAGGCAGCTAGCTACCAACTGCAGATAGCTTTATAACTTCTACCTGCTGGCCCTGGGCCAGTCACAGTCAGTGGCTGATCTTGGCCTGCAACCAGAAGTTCTCCCAAGAACCAACACAGCTGGTGGTTGGCTTCAGCCTACAATTCAGAATACCTAGTTAGCTCTACAAGTCCGACATTCAAAGTGTGGTCTTGGCAAGCACCAGAGCCCACTAGGGCAAATCCCACTCTATGGTGTCAATTCCGTATAGCAGCTCATATATTGTGATCATAGCCAATCCTCACAACCAGTAAGCCTGAAGGTCAACCTCACCCAATGATGTGTCAACAGCAATCAAGATTCTACTACAACAGTGGGGTACACACAACTCACACAGGAAAGCATGAACTTAGGTGATCAGGGAGACTACACCCCTGGGACCTCCAGGACACTTGCTATATAAGGTCAGTCTGCCAAGACTGAAAGTTGCAACAGGTCTACCTAATACATAGAAACAAACATAGAGAGAAGGCCAAAACCAGGAAACAAAGAAACTTTTTCCCAAATGAAATAACAAGAGAAAAATTCTCAAATAAGAATTAAATGAAGTAGAAGCAAGGAACCTACCAAATACACAGCTCAAAACACTGGTTGTAAGGATGCTCAATGAACTTAGGGGAAGACTAGGTGAACTCAGGGAGAACTTCGACGAAGAGATAGCATTAAAAAAGACCATAGAAACCATTTTTTAAAAAGCCAGAAATGAATAATATAATAACTGAAATGAAGTGTACACTAGAAGGAATCAACAGCAAATTAGGTAAAGTAGAGGCTCAAATTAGCAATTTGAAAAACAAGGTAGCAGAAAACACCCAATTTGAACAGCAAAAAGAAAAAAAAAATAATGTGGATAGTTTAAGGGACCTCTGGGACAACATCTGCATTATAGGAATACCAGAAGGATGAGAGATAAAAGAACTGAAAACTCGTTTGAAGAAATAATGACAAAAACTTTCCTAACCTGTCAAAGAAAATAGACATACAAGTCAAGGAAGCGCAGAGAGTTCCAACAAGATGAACCCAAAGAGGTTCACACCAAGATACATATAATTAAAATGCCAAAGGTTAAAGACAAAGAGAGAATCTCAAAAGTGGCAAGAGAAAGGCAGTTAGTTTCCTATAAGAAAGCTTCCATAAGACTGCCAGTTGCTTTTGCAACAGAAACTTTGCAGACCAGAAGGAATTGGCATAAAATATTCAAAGTGATGAAAAGGAAGGACCTATAACCAAGACTACTATACCCAGCAAGGCTATCATTCAAAATTGAAGGAGAGAGAAACAGTTTCCATACAAGAAAAAGTTAAAGGGGTTCATTAAACATTATTACAAGAAATGTTGAAGAAATTTCTTTAAGAAGAACAAAAAGGGAAAAATATGTAAATAGGAATAAGACAATAGAAAGATTGTGTACCTATCAATAATCATTTTCAATGTAAATGGATTAAACGTTCTAATCAAAAGGCATAGATAGGCTTAATGGGTAGGAAAACAAAACCCATACATATGCTGTCTACAAGAGACCTATCTCAGGTCAAAAGACACATACAGACGGAAAGTAAAGGAATGGGAAAAAATATTTTGTGGAAATAGAAATGAAAAAAAAAAGCTGGCGTAGCAATAATTAGACAAAATAGACTTTAAAACAAAGGCTATAATAGAAGACAAAGAAAGATATTTCATAGTGATAATGGACAAGGGGATAGCACCACTGTTAACATTTAGGCATTCAAGAGAGGAGAACCTAAATATATAAAACAAATATTAATAGCTCTAAAAGGAGAAATGGACAATAATAGAATCATAGCAGGGAAATTTAAAACTTCATTGTTATCAATGGATAGATCTTTCGGATAAAAAAAAATCAACAAGGAAATAAAAGCTTTAAATGGCACATAGGACCAGATATAGTTAACTGATATTTTTAGAGTATTTCACTCCAAACAGCAATACACATTCTCTTCAAGTGCACGTAAACATTTTCCACACCAGACCAATAAATTTAAAAAGATTGATATTATACAAGCATTTTCTCTGATCACAATGGTATGAAACTAGAAATCAACTACAAGAAGAAACTGAAAAACACACAAATACCTGAAGGCTAAATAACATGCTACTAAACAATGAATGGGTTAACAATGAGATCAAGGAAAAAATCAAGAGATATCTTGAGAAAAATTAAAATGAATACACAATGAATCAATATCTATGGGACACAGATAACTCAGTTGTAAGAGGAAAATTCATAGCAATGCAGGACTACCTCAAGAAACAAGAAAAATTTAAAATAATCTACTCCTAAAGGAACTAGAAAATGAACAGCAAAGTCGAAAGAGAGTAGAAGTGAAAAAAAATAAAGATCAGAGCAGAAATAAACAAAATCGAGTAAAAAAAAAAAAAAAAAAACTATACAAGGGTTAAAGGAACCAAGAGTTAATTCTTTGAAAATATAAATAAAATAAAACTTCAATCAGACTCATTAAGAAAATGAGAAGATTCAAATAAATAAAATTAGAAACTAACCATCTGAAAAAAAAATTGATAAATTCCTAGAAACATACACCCTTCCAACACTGATTCAAGAAGAAACAGAAAATCTAAACTGATTACTACTAACAAAACTGATTCAACAATCCAAAAACTCCCAACAAGAAAAAGTCCTGAACTGAATGGCTTCACAGGTGAATTTTCCCTACCGCTCAAAGAAGAATTTGTACCTATCCTTCTCAAACTATTTCAAAAAATTCAAGAGGAGGTTAGGCTCCCAAGCTCATTTTATGAGGCCACCATTACCTTGATTCCAACCCTCCCACCAAAAAGGATGTTACAAAAAAAAAAAATAATAAACCAATATCCTTTATTAACATAAATTCAACAATCATCAACAAAATATTAACAAATCAAATTCAGCAACACATTAAAAAGATCAATGGCTATATCTTGATCATATACCTTGATCAAGTGGGATTTATTCCTAGGATGCAAGTTGGTTCAATATCTGTGAATCAATTAACATAATACACTACATAAACAAAAGAAAGGATAAAAATCATGTGATCATGTCAATAGATGTTGAAAAAGCATTTCACAAAATTCAGCATCCATTTATGATAAAAACTCTCAGCAAAGTGGGAATAGAGAGAACTTACCCCAACATAATAAGGGCCATACCTGGCAAACCAACAGCTAACATAATATTCAATGGGGAAAAGCTTAAGATCAGGAACAAGAAAAAGACATCCACTTTTTCCAGTCTCTTTTAACATAGAAGTAGAATTCTTAACCACAGCAATCAGAGAAGAAATAAAAGGAATTCAAATTATAAAGGAAGAAGTGAAACTCATTATTTGAAGATGACATGATAATATATCTAGAGAACTCTAAATATTTCATGAAATTAACTGTTAGAACTGATGAATAAATTCAGCAAAGTAGGATATAAAACTAATATTCAGAGTTCAGTTGCATTTTTATACACTGATAATGAACTATCAGAAAGAGAAATTAAAACAATCCTATTTACAACTGCATTTAAAAATACCTAGGAATAAATTTAACTAAAGAGATAAAAGACCTGCACTCAGAAAATTATAAGTCATTGAAGAAAGAATGCAAATAAATGGAAGATGCAAATAAATGGAAGCATATACTGTGCTCATGGATAGGAAGAATTAACATCATTAAAATGTTCATACTACCCAAAGCAATCTATAGATTCAATGCAATCTTTATTGAAATACCAATGGCATTTTTTACCAAACTACAACAAATAATCCTAATATTAACATGGAACCACAAAAGACCCCAAATAGCCACAAGAATCTTGAGAGAGAAAAACAAAAGTGGAGGTATCACGTTATTTGACATCAAACTATACTATAAGGCTATCATTATCAAAACAGTATGGTACTGGCATAAAACAGATACATAGATCAATGGAACAAAATGGAGAACCAATAAATAAACCTATATGGTCAATTAATCTATGATTTTAAAAAAAGGCAAGAGTATATAATGGGCAAAGACAGTCTCTTCAATAAATAGTGCTGGGAAAACTGAAAAGATACATGCAAAAAAAAAATGAAACTAGACCACTTTCTTATACCATATACAAGAATAAAATAAAAAAAGGATCAAAGATTTAAATATAAGACCCTAAATCATAAATCACAAATGGTATAGAGGAAAACATAGACTGCAAACTCTTTAACATTATTCTTAGTTGTTTTTTATATATATCTCCTTGGAAAAAGGAAACAAAAGAAAAATAAACAAATGGGGCTATATCAAACTAAAAAGTTTTTGCACAGCAAAGGAAACCGTCAACCAAACAAAAAACCAACCTACTAACTGGGAGAAGATATTTGCCAATAATAGATCTGATAAGGGGTTAATATCCACAACATATAAAGAACTCATACAACTTAACACAGGAAAACAACGAACAATCCAATAAAAAATTGGCAGAGGACCTGAATAGACATTTCTCTAAAAAGGATATATAGATGGCCAATAAATAGACATATTAAAAGATGCTCAAAGTCACTAATCTTCGGAGAAATGCAATTAAAACCACAATGAGGTATCATCTCACACATATCCAGAATGGCTGTCATTAATAAATCAACATACAAGTGTTGTTGAGAATGTGGAAAAATGGGAACCCTCATGCATTGCTGGTGGTATTACAAATTGGTGCTGCCACTATGGAAAACAATTTGGAGATTCCTCAAAAAATTAAAAATAAAACTGCCATATGACCCAGCAATTCTGAATAAATCCAAAATATGAATTCAAAAAGCAACAGATGCATCTCTATGTTCATTGTAGCATTATTTATAATAGCCAAGATAGGGAGGCAAGCTAAGTGCCCATCAATAGATGATCAGATAAAGAAAATGTGGTACATATGTATAATGAAATACTACTTGGCCATAAAAAGAATGAAATGTTACTATTTGTGATAACATGGATGGATCTAAAGGGTTTTAGCTAAGTGAAATAAGTCAGACAGAGAAAGACAAGCACTGTATAATTTTACTTACATGTGGAACCTAAAGAACAATATAAATGAACAAAACAAAGAAAGACTCATAAATACAGAGAAGAAACTGGTGATTGCCAGATGGAAGGGGTATTGGGGAGCTGGGTGAAAAGGTAAAGGGATTAAGAAGTACAAATTGGCAATAACAAAATAGTCACAGAGATGTAAAATGTAGAGAATATAATCAATAATATTATAGTTAACTATTTATAGTGCCAGGAGGGTACTAGACTTATTGGAGGGATCACTTCATGATCTATGTAAATATATAACCACTATGTTGTACACATGAAACTAAAATAATATTGAATGTTAACTGTAATTGTAAAAATAAATAGACAAGAGGTATAAAAGATCTAATGTCTATCTTAGAGAAAGTAAAGATTGTTTTTTTTTTTTGTTTGTTTGACACAAGTGTCATTATCTGTCCTGACACTGACAGATTATGTGAGGACATTGCACAAGCAACAACTTCAGCCTCATAGAATATATAAAAGAATATACACTGTACTGATAGCTAGAACTAGGCCTTGATCTCCCTCTTCCATCTTTATTCTTTCTCCCTCCTATTCTTAATTTACTAAAAAGAACTTACTAAAAGAACTTTCTACTTACGCAGAAAGTTCATTCATTATTTGGTCACGTCACAGCATGTTTGTTTGTTTGTTTTTGTTTTTGTTTTTGTTTGTTCTTTCAGCTTGATACAAAACAAAAAACAATACAGAATGTAAATATTAAACAGGGTTTTGTTTGGTTTGGTTATATACTTTTCTACATTTTCCAAACATTCTAGAGTAGAAATGTACTACTTTCTAGAAATTAAGACTCCTAGTAAATGTTATTTATAAAGTTATTCCCTAAAATCAACTATAGAGTAGCTTCTATTTCTTGATATGAATTCAACAGCAATAGATATTTTCCTGTAAATCTCCACCTTGTCATGTTGGGATTAGGCTTAAACAGAAATTTTTCAACCAAGCCATATTTTTCTCAAACTAAAATATTATATGCACTTTGACCTTTTTTATCACAAAATCAGAAAACTTATCCCAAAGCGGAAAAAGACACTGTCCAATCAGCTCTGCTTTTTCTCTACAGCAAGATTTAGTAAAAAGACTGCCTTGCGCCAAGGGGTCACTTCCTTTGGGAATGCTTTTCCCTCTCTTTGCCCTGATACCAGGAAGGAAAAAAAATAACAATTGGCATTCATACTGTGATTCAGAGCTTTAAAAATAGCATCACATATAATAAGAAGGATACAAAGAAAAACTGTCTTCAGAATAGTCTGATGCCATGCTGATAAACAAATCCCCTTACCCAAGCATGTTCTAAGTTGGGTCATAAGTGGCAGCAAAGGGAATCACAGAGGCACAAGATAAGGGAATTGATGTTATGCCAAGCACTATTCTAATCGCTGGACAGACAACATGTACTCCTTATGATCAAACTAAGAGGAAAGCATTATCTATATCAGGGTCAGCAAAATACAACCTATGGACCAAAACCAGCCTATAACTTGTTTTTGTAAATAAAGGTGTATTGGAACACAGCCACGCCCATTTGTTTCTTGTCTATGGCTGCTTCCCTGCTACAGTTGCAGAAATGAGTAGTTGCAACAGAGACCTTTTCTGCTGCAAAGCTTAAAATTTTTAATATTGGGACCTGTACAGAAAACATTTGCTAACTCCTGGTCTACATGGTACCTACGAGGAAAATAAGGATCAAGGACTTCAATAGTATCCCAGTGTCACTCGGCTACTTTTTGGCAGGGCCAAGATATAAACATGTGTCTATCTTACTTTATAGCCCATGTTCTTTATATTTCTCTAAATCAGAACTTAAAGAATAAGACCCTAACATCCTCCAAAGTATTTTGTACATGTGGCATAGCAAATTACAAATTGAGAAAGATGAGACATGAAAAACCATGCTATTATTTTTAAGATTCGTATGAGACATAATTACTGTTAGATTCCTTAAGCTATGTAAACAGTTAATTTTTCCTTCCACTTTCTAATTTAACTCTATAGCAAAAGTTATGACAAATCATTTGGAAAAAAAAGTGAAATTTCACATGCAAAATTGACATAAGATTTCATTGTAAAGCTTTCACATTAAAAGAGATCCTAAACTATTTTATGTGTTTCCTTAGTGTGATATGGTACTGCCTGTATAAACTTGCTAGCTTCTTTCCAGTCTAGTTAGAGAGGGGTAGGGAAAAGTGTGCTTTAAATAATAGTCTAACCTATTCTTCATTTTTAGCATGACTGTTTTAAATGTCAATTTCTCTTTCAAAATCTCTTTTGCTTGACTCCTTAACTACTCAATTAGCCGAGGCAGAGGACTTTGCAGAGACTTTTTACAGGTACCTGATGGAAAAAATTGCTGTGGTCGGAATTGCTAACTCTCACCTGGCTCACACTACTGACATAAGAGTGCAAGGCATTACAAATGGAGACTAGAGAAGAAAGATATGCTGGCTCAATTCAAACCAGGGGGAGCAAATGCAGGAAAGGCAGCATCCTCCTAATACCCTAGTCTCTCCTAGACAATTCCAGCTGTTTTGGCAATCTGAACAAGACTAGGTGAGGGGAGAATAAGATGGAAGATCACAAACTGACTTTTGCCTTTTAGATAAGTTAGAATTCAGGTTTTTGAAAATAAGAACTTCCATGCATTCAGTTCCCTTACCTTTGATTCAGGACCCAAAAGGGAAGAAATTAAATCAGTAATACAGTAGTAATCATCCCAGGCAAATATAGGAAGCAGAGATAAAAGCCTTCATTCCATAAGTCTAATTTGGGAGCATACACAACTCTGGCAGTCAGGCAATGAACTTTCGACTTCACTTGCTAATTTCGCCCAACTTTTTCCCTCCAGGAGAGGGAAGGGGATACAATTCCAACCAATCAGCTCAACTTGGTGAAAGTGTTCATTAATTGTTTAGTGGAGATGGCAGTGAATGTAGAGTGAGTGTAGCTTGGGGATTTCCATTTCCTATTCCAATTGTCTGTTAGCACGAAGAATTGGGTTGGCAATTATATTCTTGGAAGGCCCCTAAGAGAACAGCCTTTGACCTCAGCTCATTCTTCACTGGTGATGTGAAAGCCAAGTGCATGGATTCTATCTAGCAGGATGCACTCTGAGTCAGTTGGGTCACACTGTATAATCGCAGGGTCAGGATGGCACACAAACACAAGACAACTTCTGCCAAGTCAGCTTTTGCTCCTCCTGGGTGAAATATTCCTCTTTTTATGAAGGCCAGTGGAAGAGTGTGAGGCTGTTAATTCATTTTTCTCAATCCCATTTTACCTTTATGCAACCTGCTTGCAACTTGTAACTTCAGAGGGGAATGTTCTAGAAGCCTGGTATTCATACCGAGGCACTGCTGGGACTATTAGTTGGCTCTCCCTATCTGCCTGTCATCCATTTCTCCAGATGTTGAAGGGCAGTAGAACTATTAACACCTCTGTGCCCCTTTTCTGACTCTCCCAACCAGAAAGCATTCCTTTCTTGCCCATGTTTCCTCACATCTCCTCATAAAACTCATCACTTCATAATGGAGGCATCTGGTTATTATCTGTCCAATCATCACTGTGTTTATCTTTGTAGCCATGGCACCCAGTTCAGTACCCAGCACAGTGTAAACATTTAGAAGATTTTTGTTTATGACTAATCAGAACACGTATTTGAGTTGTTTTATAAAAATAAATATTAAATATTAATTACAATTATTAAACTTAAATTGAATCAAGTGAATTAAAACTCAATATTAATTAAAATATGGTTCATAGAATCACAAAATATAATTTGTACCCATATTTATTAGAAGAAAAGTTTAAGCAAAGAAGGAAAGGACAAAGGAAGAGCAGGAGTAATTAGGTTTTGCTAAGGAATGTGTACAGGTAGCATCTCATTCTTGAAAAAGCCATGTAAGTGGACACATGATCCTCATTGCCCTCAGCTTTTAGGGAAACTATAAATAGGGTGCTGTCACTAATGGGGTAAATAACCAAGTTGTAATAGAAAAAACAAATGGATTTCTATCAACTGGAGAATGGATAGCCAAACTACAGACTACTTATGTGATAAATTATATAGCACTGAAAAATGAGTTAATTACAGCAACATTATGGAGGAACTTTAACAATATAATAAATGAAATAATTTGCAGAAGAATATGTATAGAATGACTAAATTTTTCTTAAGCCCATAAATTAGGAAAGCTAAATGAGATGTTATTCACCATAGATATGTAATATTATTAGGGGAAAAAAAGAGAATAAAAACCTACAATTCAGGAGAGTGGTTACCTCTTGGCACCGGGATCTGCAGGAGGGTGGGACTGGGGCACACATATGTAACTTTGACAGATAGGGGTGGGTTCATAGATGCTCATTTTTTGTTATGCTTCTGACATACACATAGGTTATAGACATTCTTCTGTATAAATCAAATATTAGATACCATTAAATCAACTTTTTATTACTAAAAGTCATTTTGTTTTGAGTAAGTTTTATATCAAGAAGCTTTGCTATCCATTGTTCCACTACAGAAAAATGAAGGAGAAATGAAAACCCAGATATGGAGTATAAACTTCTTCAATGTGGAACAATTTTTCAAAAAAACCATTCATCCTTAATTTAAAGATGAGGAAACTAAGGCACAGAAGGACCAATAAATTTGTCAAAATTAACCAATAGGCAAATGTAACTTTTTATTTCTTATTTGTCTAGTCAATAGTAATATTAAAGCTGTTTAAACTTGGGGTTGAGGAGGAGGAAAAACCAGGGTAAACTTTTCAGCAAGCAGAAATATTTTAAAAGGACCCAAATTTATATTTTTGTAGTAAGTGATTTTTTTTTTCCCTTGAGACTCTCTCTGGTCATTTCCATAAGGAACTGACTAGAACAAAAGACTATGGCCTCCTACATTCTAAAAATATTTAGAAACAGGTTTCTACCAAAATCTCCTTTATTCTTTCCATATGAAATACAAAAAAGGCTCCAATAAACTAATACTGATGAAAACTTTAAGGATAAAAATGTCAAAGAAAAAGCTTGAAGCTCCAACATGCTTTATATTTTAATACATAAAAAGATCCAGTAAATTGAAATTCTCTTTGAAGTAATTTTGCTAAACTGCGAACCTGGTTTAATCATACTGTAACACAGAGGTAAACAAAGATATGTTGCTACTGAGAAATATAAGAGAAATTTCTCTTCAGCCAGAATGAGAATAGATGTGTCATAAGAGGAAAAGTTCTCACTCGGACTGAGGGTTCTCAGACAAACCAGCACCTTTGTGAGAGTGACAATGTAACTCACAAGAGACAAGCAGCTGCGTGCCTTGGGATCCAGTAGTTTTGTGGTGGAAAAGCAAGGGAAAACCTAGAGGATTTGTCCTTGGCATGCTTGGTGACAAGGAGGATCTGGTTCATTTTGTTTCTTCCAGTGAATCCCCAAGGAAAATGTCACAACTCTGGGAAAAGGCAATTCCTCTAATGTTTACAAAAAGACATAGAGATTCAACCATCTTCTGGAAGGAACCAACAGGGGCTAAATGAGTATAAAGAGCATAAAGTGACATCCTTACCACAGAAACAGAAAGAAGGGAGATTAAAACAATGTGGTGGGAGAATGGTGAAATAGTTTGAAGCCTGTAAAACCTTAAATGAGAGTTCACAGAGTAAGTTACTATCATTCAAGGAAAGTAAGAACCTCAGTTGCCACTCTGAAGATACATTATGAAGAGCTAGCAAGAGACTGAAAGTAGAAAGACGTTTCCTCTCAATGTCTTTTTCTTTTAAACAATTTTATGGAAACATAGTCAACATACCATACAATTTACATATTTAAAGTATACAATTTGATAAATTTTGACAGATGTATAATACATCCATGAAACTATTAATGCAATCAAGATAATGAATATATCCATCATCACCAAAAGATTATTCATGCTTCTCTGTAATTCCTCCCTCCCAATACTCTCCACTCCCACTCCAGGCAACCAGTGAACTGTCAAATGGATTAGTCTGCATTTTATAGAATTTCCTAGAAATGGAACATAGAGTTTTTGTCTGGCTTCTTTCACTTAGCATAATTATTTTGAGATTCATCTACTTTATAGATCATACTACAGCATCATGCCTTTTTATTGCTCAGTGAAAAAACATTCTATTGTATAAATATACTACAAATATACCACAGTTTGTTTATTCATTTACCTATTAATAGACATTTGGGTCATATCCAGTTTTTGGCTATGACCATTCATGCTCAAACTTCATAGAACATAAGCTTTTATTTCTCTTAGGTAAACACTTATGAGTTTAGTAGCTGTATCATATGGTACCTGTTTGTTGAAAATTTAAAGAAACTATTAAGCATCTCCAAAGTAGTTGTACCATTTTATATTCCCACCAGCAGTATATGAGGATTCCAGTGGCTCCACATCCTTGTCAACACTTAGTATGGTTAGTCCATTAATTTTAGTCATTCTAATTATTGTATAGTATTAGCACCTTATGTTTTTAATTTATATTTCCCTAATAAAAAATAATGCTGAATATCTTTTCATGTGCTTATTTGCCCTTTGTATATATCTTTTTTGATCAAGTGTTATTTATATCTTTGTCCATCATTTAGCTGGGTTGTTTTCTTATTGAGTTTTGTGAGTTTTAAAAAAATATTCTGCATATAAATCCTTTATCAGATATAGATCTGCACAAGTCTGTGGCTTGTTTTTCATTTTTTTAATAGTGTCTTCCAAGGAAGCAACTTTGTCATTTTAATGAAATCCAACTTAGCAATTTATTCTTTTATGGAAAGTGTTTTGGTGTCACAACTAAAAATATCCTTGACTAACACAAAGTCACAAACGTTTTCACATATGTTTTCTTTTAGAAGTTTTGTAATTTTAGGTTTTATAGTTAAGTCTATGATCCATTTTGAGTTTATGTTTGTATATGATATGAGCTGTGGATTGAATTTATTATTTTTGCATGTGTATATTCAATTGTTAAAAAAGTTATTCTTTTTACACTAAATTATCATTACACTTTGTCAAAAATCAGTTGTGTGTGTGTGTGTGTGTGTGTGTGTTTTCATGCTCTCTCTTCTGTTCCATTGACCTGTCAGTCTTTATACCAATTCCATAGTGCTTTGATTACTGTAGCTTTTAATAAATCTTGAAATTGATTGTGTTAATCCTCTAACTTGGTACTTTTTGTCAGTTATTTTGCTATATTATGTCCTATGCATTTATGTATGAATTTTAGAATTAGCTTGCTAATTGCTGAGAGTTTCATGGTTATTACATCAGATCTATAGATCAATTTGGAAAGAACTGATAACAATACTGAGTAATTTATGAATATGGTTTATCTTTCTATTTACTTAGGTATTATTTAATCTCATCACAGTACAGATCTTTCTCATCTTTGTCAGATTTATTCCTATGTATTTCATTTTTTCAATGATAGCTATTGAAATTTTTAATTTCAATTTCTGATTATTCCTTGCTAGTATATAGAAATATAATAAAATATTTTATACTGATTTTGTTTCCTGTAACCTTTCTAAATTTACTTGTTAGTTCTAGTAGTTGTTTTGTGGGTTATAGCAGATATTCTACCTAGTTGATTATGTTGTCTGTGAAAAATGGCCATTTTACTTCCTCCTTTAGAATTTTGATGTCTTTTCATCTATTCATCCATCCATCCATCTATTTTGGTTTTGTTTTGTTTGTTGTTGTTGTTGTTGTTGTTGTTGTTTGCACTCTAGAACCTCTAGTACAATGCTGAATAGCATAGTTGGAAGAGACATCCTTAATGTCTTCCTAATCTTATACCTATATATGATTTTAAAAGCAGTTTTTAAAGAAGAAAGAAGACAAACACAAGAAGTAGGTCAATATCATTCAAGTAAAGGAATAAGAAGGGAAAAGAGACTAGACCAAGTTTAGGAACCAGTAGGTAAAGGTAGAGTTTAAGTAAATTCTGTGGAGAGGTTAAGCATTGTTCTAGTCTTTGGAAGAATTTGATATAAACAGTATTTGTAAGCTCCATATATAGGCACCAGTACAGACAAGCTGGAAGAAAGTTGACCACAATGCAACTTCTCTAGTAATCATGGATTTGTTCCTCAATGTGCTCTTGCATTATAATAGTGAAATTACATTTTCAAACTCACGATAATAATTTATCAACCAGTGAGATTGAAAATTCTCAAATTCTAAGTTGCAGTCTTTAGGTTGCTGGGATTTGACTCAATCCTTAGATATTAGTAAGAAGCAAAAGCACACCTGGATAAAGTGACCCAAAAGAAAGCAAACATAGCCCCAGAACCAGCATGAACTTATTTCTTATCTAACACAGCTTGATTAATGTGTTTTTTTTCCTTCCAGTGCTTTATATGATTATATCCCATGAAAAACAAGTTGTATTTAAGTTAAAATAATTCTGCTTGGAATTGAATCATCTGTTCTCAAAATATAAGCAAAATCTCATGCTCTTTACAGGAATTTTGCTCTATGTATCTCTTTGTATTATGATATGTAAACTCAAACATCACAAGTTTATTTTTATGTCAGCAAGTAAGCCTAATGCCACAAAAAGAGCACTCGATCAGGAGTCAGAAGATTTGGATTCTAGGTTAACAAGACTTCTTAAAAACAATAAAACAAATACAGAGAGGCAGACTGGAGCCACGGGAAAGGACAGTGGAGCCTCTGGAATAAGCGGGGAAGGAAAAGAGAAAGAGAATGACAGTTAGAAGGGGTCACAGTTCTTCGAAAGGATCATACAAGTGAGATCTGAGAGGCAGAGCAAGGGTGAAAGTTCTGAGGTCTGCAGCAGGAGAAACATGGGTTTCAAATCTGCCTCTACAATTTTCTGGTTGTGTTAAATTAGGTTCTTTATTTTTCTTGCCTTCCTTTCCCATTCTTTACATTGGAATGATAACAATGACAGTCACGTGGTATTTTGTATGGCTTAAGTGATGCTACACAATATGCACACCCCCCATAAATATGCCTAAAATATAAAAATGTAATCCGGTAACATTATAGATGAGGTAATTTCATTTATTTAACAAACATTTATTTAGCATCTTTTATGTGCCAGCACTGTTCTAGGCACTTTAGGTACGTCAGTGAACAAAATGGAAAAATCCCTGCCTTCCTGGTGTCTATAGTTCATTGGAGGTAATGGACAGTGGATACAAGTAGTAAACAAATGGTACAGTATGATTTAAAGTGATAAGTATTCAGGAGGAAAGACATAAAGCAAGTAAGATGTCAAGGGGATTAGGCGTGCGGAAGAGGCTGTTATCATAATGAATGAGGTGATCAGGGAAGTCCTCATCAAGAAGATAATATTTAAGAAAAGACAAAGTGGGAGAGCAAAGCAGTCAGGTATGTGGAAAGAGGATGCTAGGCAGAAGAAACAGCAGTGCGAGGCACCAAGGCAGCAGCATATTCAGAGTGTTTAATCAACAAGGAGTTTAGTGGAAGGAGAAGACTTGTGAGGGGTGAGGTTATAAGCTAGTTTATTAGAGCTCCATGGGTGCTGACAAGGACTCGGCTTCTATTCTGAGTGCTAAGCCACTGGAAAGTTTGGCATAAAGGAGTAACTTGATCCAATTTATGTTTGAAAGGCTCTTGTGGCTGAGAACAATCTCCAGAGTCACAAGGTTGTCTCTAGGGAGGCTACTATAGCAACACCGGGGAGATATTAGCTTAGATCCAGGGTGGTTACAGTGGAAGAGATGAAAAGCATTCTGAAGGTAGAAACACAAGGATTTTCAGAAAAGTTAGAAGTCGGGTATAAGAGAAAGTAAGGAACCAGGATGACATTGAGGTTTTCGGTCTGAGTAACAAGAAGGCTGGACTTGCTATCAATGAGACAGGACAAAGGCATTAAGATTAAGAGTTCAATTTAAGGCATGTTACGCTCAAGATATCTTTTAGTTGTGTGTATTCATTTTTGTGATGCTCAAATAAAATATGTAATCTGGATGAGTCCTTAAACTCTATCTACATAAAGATATGAAGTCACGGCTTTAATCTAATTACCTAGTACTTCTCTCTCTACTGTCACTGTTTACACTTGAAGTATTTAAAAATTTATATTAAGTCACATGACTCCAAGATTTTCTTTCCATCTTGCCTGTTACATTTCCTATAAAATGTTCATTCCAACCTAATTTCCTAATATGAAAGATGCAAGAGTGAGGTTTGGCTATCACCTAGCTGGGGGACAATGGGAATCTTGGACCACTTGGCAGCCAACCCCCAAATCATCACTACAAAAACCATCACATTGTTGCCTTACACCTGGACTGAGCCAGGCACTATATAAAAACACCATTTCCTTCTACCCCCTCCATGTGCCTGAAGCACTTACATATGCTATGCTGAGTCTATCATGGGACAGGGTCCCACTTCAGCAATCTTGCTGACAGGCCCACCCTGTGCAGCATTATAGGGATGTGTTGCAGATGCTTCTGTCTGCCAGAAGGAAGCCCCCCATCACACATTAGATGAGGCAAACCCACATTGTATCAGCCACATAAGTTATTTGAAAAATTAACAAATCATTTGGAGTTTCCTGACTATGACTGAGGACTTGAAATCTGGGAAATGGGAAATAGTAATGACGATATTTATGGCATTTTCCCACAGCAGTGCTGATAGCCAAGTCACCCTCAAGCCTTGTTCTTTTGGGCAGCAGATGTGTATGTACGTGATTGTAACATCAAAAATCAAGGGATCACCTTCCTGTCCCTCTGTTCTGTTTTCATGTCCTCCTCCTATAAACCATGTCTCTGGAGGGCAGATGGCAGGCTCTAGGGGGCTACCCAGGAAAGCTAAGATGTCATAGCTTTATTTCCCCCTCACTACGCACTCATTTAAAGATACCAAGTCACCTCAAAAGCCAATTTCTGACTTATTTTTGCTTATCCACCAAAAAAAAAGTTTTTGATGATGTTCGTAAAATATTTGGACTGAAGAATAGTGATAAAAGTCAGAATAAAGTTTATCCTGAGATTCAGAAAAAAAAATGAGGAAATCTAATTTCCAGTTTAAAAAACAAACTATTCTTTTGAAATCTATTTAGAAGTGGGGGAAAACATCAATATTCCGCTTCAGTGCTTTAATACTTAAAACGGATATATTGGGCTCCATAATTGAACTGCCAAATTCAACATTCATATCCATCTGGACATTTTTAAAAGGATCCTTGAGCCAGTCAGAATTGGCAGTTGACTGTATAATCACACCTGCATATGGCATAGGAGTTTTTTAAGTGGGTAATAGTGAGAGCATGAAAGTACTGCATGATATGCCTTCACTGAGATCCCACACTTAAACATGTTTGCATGTGTGAGTAATTATATTTTAAAGCCCTCTGTTAACAAGTCTTTGTTCTTTATTTCCTACAAATCAAATTTGTTGGAGACTCAGTTCATTTTGAAATTATCTGAAAAATGTTTTGGCATTCCAAAATTTCCTTTGTACCAAAGCTAAATGGCAAGCCACAAACCTCTACAACCAGTGAAATAAATGTGCATAAAACCAACAAATGAAATATGACAAACACTCATGCAATTAGAGAGTGTAAGTCAGCTTGTGTCTCTAGTATGACGTGTCAACTTCCACGTGGAATATACCTCTGATTCACTGTAGATAAAGACAATCTTAAATGCTTATGTATCTGGACAATGTAACTTCACAAAATCTCATCTGTCTCAGGCCAATGTAGGCTGCCATGTCTCTCCTTCTCCCTCCCTCATAAGTGCAAGTCTAACTACCTATCCCCCAGCAACATCTAGGAGTGGAGCCGTTGTACGGGAGTGCTACTCTCTGAGGTGATTTCGAAGAAAGATCAACGGTAATGGGGAAGGGAGCCTCTTTACTTGAGAGAGCCCAAATGAAAAATCATCTTCAACCACCTACCCTGTCTCCTGTATAAACGGAAGCTCAGTTTGGGAAAAGTAATGAGATAATCTTAAAAAAAAAAAAAAAAAAAAAGCTCTTGGGACAGTCTTATTAAGGATGGCCCACTGACTCTACTACTCTGTTTCTTTAGAATAACAGTCGCTGTGTGAAAATCCTATATAGAATGGCCACTCATCTTCATGGCAGAGATTGTATCTAAACATCTTTTGAAGAATGCTTTAATAACTTCCAACCACCAACATGGAATGGGGACATCCAGAAACACCTGGGAAATTAAACATTGCATTCAAAACACATGGTGGAAGCATATAGGCAACTTCCATCTCACATGTGCAGGGAATACGTCTACTTTGGTCATGCTGGGCACTCCTTTTTTAGTCTCCCCGCCACCTTCCCTTTTTCCTACTTTCTATCTTCCTATTTACCACTGGCTGGGCCATCAGTTTCTGACACCAAAAGCCATTATTACCCTTTATGTGCAGACAATATTTTTGAAAAATCAGAAATGTCTAATGTAAAAGACTGTAGTCATCACAAACATCATTTGAAAATAAAATCATATTTCTTATTAAACTTGATTCTCTTTCTTCGGTAAGTAGAAATAAAACAGGTATTTGAATTTGTGGATAAAACTCATGCTTGGTTTTGACTCCAGAAATAATGAAAAAAAAATCATTTTGAATTTCTTAGGCAGTGGAAGAATCAATCTTGCCTTTCCAAATGGGAAGGACTTATAAGAATTGGAAGGGGCAAGTGTCTACACACAAAATTTTATAATTACTACAACTATGATTTGAGCAGTCAAGCCTGGAAGGGATGCATACTGGTGGGAAGGGTGAGGATAATATTTTTTAAAAAGAGCTGTTCTTGACTAGGATCATAAGTTTGGGTTGCATAGTAGTTTTCTCATGACTAATTTTTGTTTCTGATAACAAAAATCCAATTTTTAAATGAAAATAGAAAGCTCAAATTAATTCATTTCAATTGCTTCAATTTAGTCACTTCATGAACAATCAATAATTGACATGGATATGAATTTATATCTGATATAGATGGATCAGTCAGAATTCAGTAGAAGATAATAAAACCCCTATAGCTATCTTATGTGGAAATTATTTAAAAGGTATTAAGTGCTTACAGTATGGGTAGAAGGACTTGAGGCTGACTTTTGCACAGATGACCTATAGAACTACACTGCAGAACCTGCTCACCAAGGGCACTGCTCTCCATCATTTTCAGGTATCCAGAAAATCGGGGAGCTTCTGTGCCAACTGCAGGCTGTAGTCCCACTGCACTTCTGCTGAGGTTAACCCCAGTGAAATGGATGCCCCACCTCCTGATATCTGTGAAGCTAGAGATAAACATTGGGACCCCTGAACTGCTGCTGCAGGAAACCCACAACTGCTTGCCAACACAGAGTCAGACTGTCGCAGCGTGCCTTTCAAATCATCCTCAGATACATTTACAGTTGACCCTTGAACAACATGGTGGCGGGGGGGTGGGAGTAGGGGTGCCAACTATTCAGGAAGTTGAAATCTGTAAACATAGTCTTCAGCATACTCGGAACCCTAAACACCAGGAGGCCCTTGAACAACATGGTCTGAACTACGCTGGTCAATTGAAAAAACTCTGGATATAAGCGAACCTGTGTAGTTCAAACCCACGTTGTTCAAGGGGCAACAGTACTTAGATGCTGTTAGGTCATTTGAAGATATAAGATAGCTGGAAAATATTTTGTTTCTCCATCTCTAGCATGATAAGACAGTGGTTCTCAAACTTTGCTGCATATTAGGAATAATCTCAGAAGATTTTAGAATTCAAATTCCAAGGTACACTTCATAAAAATTCAATTTAAAATCTCTGGTGAGAGAGAGAGAGAGAGAGGAGAGAGAGGAGAGAGAGGAGGGAGAGGAGGGAGAGGAGGGAGGGAGAGGGAGGGAGAGGGAGGGAGAGGGGAGAGAGGGGGAGAGAGGGGGAGAGGGGGAGAGGGGGAGAGAGGGGAGAGGGAGAGAGGGAGAGAGGGAGAGGGGGAGAGGGGGAGAGGGGGAGAGGGGGAGAGGGGGAGAGAGGGAGAGGGGGAGAGGGGGAGAGGGGGAGATGGAGAGGGAGAGGGAGAGGGAGAGGGAGAGGGAGAGGGAGAGAGAGAGAGAGAGAGAGAGAGCGTGCGCGCACACACGCGCGTGATAACACCACAGGTGATTCCAATGTGCAGCCAGTGTTAAACCAGTGACACAAGGCATAGCTTCTCAAACTTCATTGTAACATGAATAAAATGGGCATTTTATAAAAAATGCAGAATCCGATTCAGTTCTTCTCGGGGTCCAAGATCCTACATTTGCAACAAGCTCTCTAGTGATGCCAATGGTGATGCAGATGACACTTTGAGCAGCAGAGACATACTCCAATGATTCTCAAACTTTAGTGTGCATCAGAATCACCTGGGGGGGGGGGCTTATTAAAATACAGATTGCTGAGGCCCACTTCCAGAATTTCTGATTCAGTAGGTCTGGAGTGGGGGCTGAAAATTTCAATTTCTAACAAATTTTTAGGTGATGCTGAAGCTGCTGTTCTGGAGACCACAGCACCACTGATGCAAAGCCTGCTACAACGGGGTTGAAATGGAGTTGAGTGAGCCAATAGCTATGTCTGCAACAGATGGCCACCGTGTGGAGTTTCTAATGAATTCAAAGAGTTTATATTCCATTTGGATCCAACAGATAGCGAGGGACTCAGAGGAAAAAGTGAAATGCAATTACTTATACCAAATTCAGTTACCTTTATCTGTCTTCCTCCTATATGTGAAATTACTGGTGAGTTTGCTGGCGATACCTCACAGGAACATTAGCTAGATAGCAGGAGGAAAAGAAAAAAAAAGTTAGTGTCCTACATCTCAGTAAATAGATAGGACTATTATCTCCACATTTTACTTTGGAAAATCAAGGGAAAAAATTGCAAAGTTAGGTAGATGACAGATGTAAATAATATATGGCGCATGTTGTTCCCACAGGAAGAGATTGCAAGTGGCATCCAGCTTACTGCTAGCTCATTAAACACACATCAGTTGTTGGGTATTGTGTCTTCATTGAAATGCACTGGGATGGGGACATTTCCTGAATGTACCATCATTCAACAGCTATTAAAAAGTTTTATCATAAGCTAGGCAAATATAACTGGTATAAGGCAATAATAACCTTCAAACAATATGTTTCATTGTAATTTACCAAATAGATAGTGTTTCACCCAAAATTTTGGGATCATTACTTATACTTTATTAGAATACCTCTTATCTCCTCATTTGTACTAATTGTACTTCATAATCACAGGGTGCTGCACTCCCAAATGGAGATCAAATATCTCACTCATGGTGACTGCATAAGCCAAATGAACCTGAGAACATTATGATCTGAGGCGCCGCAACTTCCATTTATTGAGGAGCTGAGACAGCTAACTATATATTCTTAAAATACAATAGTGTCCACTCACAGGATATGGAAAAAATCCCATGTGGGAAGATAGTTTGACTCGTAATTTCTGACTCTTTTGAGTTTCAACTCAAAATGACCACAATGTCTTTCCCTGCTAACTTGTTCCCAGTGGTTCAAAGTCTTTTTTCTGACACTAGTAGAAAGCCTATCAAAACTATTTAAATGTATGGGATATACCTAGGCCTTGGAAAACTAGTGATCTCTTTTTACTCATAATGGTTCTGACACAGAGTTCCCCCCCACCCACCCACAGCAACCAATTCTCTGATGCCCCAGACACCAACTGAGTGTCCAACAATTCAATTTAAATCCAACATTAATTATCCACAATTAGCAAAGGCTAAGGGCTCAGTCCCACAAGATTTCCCCCTGCCTACTTCAGATGCCAGTCACTAGTTCCAGATGTCCCTACTTCTGACCCAATGGTAATAACTGGTATTTCTCAGACTATTTATTGCCTTACATCAATTTTATCTGCCTAGTTTATAATAACTTGCTGGAATGGCTCACAGAACTCAGCATACACTTTATTTAAATTCACTGGTTTTATTATAAAGGGTACAACTCAGGAACAACCAAATGGGAGATTAATAGGTTAAGGCATGGAGAGGGGAGGGCTGCCACCCACTAGAACATCAATGTGTTCACCAACCCAGAAACTCACAAATCTCATTATTTAGGGGTTTTTAAAGAAGGTTTTCTTACATAACCATGATTAATGAAATTATTGGCCATTGGTGATTAACTCAATCTTCAGCTCCTTTTTTTTTTTCTCTGTAAGTTAAGGAGTGGGCCTAAAAATCCAAACTCAATAGAAAATTCAAGGCTTTGTCTTTCTGTTGACCAGCTTCCATCCTGAATCTATCTAAGGCTCCAGCAAGAGTCACCTCCTTAGAACAAAAGTCTCTCCCATCACCCCTCTCACTTAGGAAATCCTAACTGTTTTTGGAATTCTGTGCCATGAACTGGGGATAAAGACCAAATAACTTTCTATGATATCACATACAAAGTCTACAACCCTTGAAAGTTTTGCATCCAACTTGTGGGGGTAAGACGTGGACATAGTAATACAATTAGCAATACAACAATACATCATCTTCAAGTACAATAGACTAAAAGCATTACAGGAATTCAGAAAAGAGGATTCAGTCACCAAGGGCTAGAATAGCCTGGGCCAACCCAACCTCCTAGGTAGTTTGGAGGTTGTTGCACTTACTTTATGCCAGGCTAGGTACAGACCTGAAAACAAAGAAACAAACAAACAAAAAAGATTAAAGCTCAATGCTTTCAATCTGAGGGATAGTGGAGAAAAGGAGAGAATGAGATCAGGAATAGAATCCCATGCCTGCATTTATTCTTCCTATCTCTAGTCTGTGCCTCTGTTTTGGGGGGAGGAGGAAGTAATGCAAGGTAGAGGGAAAGAAACTTTAGAAACATTAGATGAGTGACATTTGGAGGTACTGGCCTGCCTTCTAGTCACAGTGAAGAATAGCTTATGAGCCCTTAGAGCAGGAGTCCCCAACCCTTGGGCTGTGGACCAGTACTGGCGTGTGGCCTTTTAGGAACTGGGCCGCACAGCAAAAGGTGAGCAGCGGGGGAGCCAGTGAAGCTTCATCTGTATTTGCAGCTCCTCCCCAGCACTAGCATCACTGCCTCAGCTCGACCTCAGATCATCAGGTATTAGATTCTCATAGGAGTGCCAGTCCCTGATGCCAAAAATGTTGAGGACCACTGCCTACAAGGAACCCCAGCCTACAATTTGGCACTAAGACATATGTAATATATAAGTTATAATGTTGGAGAAGGCAGCAGGAGGAAAGAGGACACAAGAGCATTTCAGCTTGCCACACTTTGCATGGGATGTAAAAGAACCCAAGAAATCCTTATGTGGTCCATGAGGAGATGCAGAGGTTCTGAGAGAACCTACAGAATGGAACGGCTCGGGGAAGGATGGAAGATGCCTTTGTGGGCAAGAAATTCAAGATGGCAGCAGGTGGACAAGACTTTGAGTGCTGGAAGAACACTCCAAAAAGACAGACAAGCCCAGTCATACTGCAGCAGGGATTGATCAAATGAGTAGACCAGTCTGGCCACCTCTGATGCAGAGGCCAGCAAAAATCCAAAAGTCACACCAAATGTTTAGTTAGGTCAGATAGTTTCAAGAAATTCAAAAAAATATATAGGAGTTTTCTTTGATTCTAAAAGGAAATGTTGAATATATAGATAAGGGGTTCATCCACATAAAAGCAAAAACCGAGACCCTGCTAGGAAATGAAATCTGAGAGGCGATGTAATATGAGACAGGAAGGAGGAGTATGGCTGTCAGTGATGGAGAAGTAACCACAGTAAACTTTTACTTCTCATTTTTGCTGTAGAAAGTGAAACTCAAAACCAGAGAACAGTTTGTGATTTATAAAGATGTTGTTGAAAGAGATTTCTAATGCTGCCCAAAACCTGTTGCCAATTCACGATTCACACATCAGATGCTGGGAGCTGTGTTATCGACACCATGTGGCAAGAAAATTCTGTTAGAAAAAAACACTTCTGAATTTTATCAGTGTATCATCAATTAATGATTATTAAAGAAAAACAGCAAAGTGGTTACAGCAGTAGATGACTGCACACATAGCAGGCAAGGAAGAAGAGAGCCTTATGAAAAAGTAAATGGCAAACAATGCTGAATGTCCAGTGAAGCCAAAGTCTAAGCTGAGGCCTCGTAGGGAGTAAAGTTAGCAAAAATAAATAAATAAATAAATAAATAAATAAATAAATAAATAAATAAATAAATAAGAAAGAATGAATAAATGCAGGGTGGGGAAGAAAGAGGGAACGAAATTCTATTCATAAGAAAAATTTAGCAGTACAAAAAAAGAGGGTGCATTTCAAGGGGTTTAAAGAAGAGTTTTGAGTCATCAATCATTTAATATCTATTTGGAGGATTCCTAGTAAGTTAGGAAAACCTGGTCTATATTTATAGACAAAGAGGAAATGAAGACTTGTAGAAAAAATAATAAAGAATCTAAGAGTAGAACAAGGGGAACGTGTGATAGAGTGAAACCCGAGAGGAAGAAGGAAGGGCTCAAAAGCACGGGGAGAGAGTGGAGGGCATCTCCTCTTCTACAACAGAAGTGGAGGACAGCACGATGGAGTTCTAGACCATAAACTGTGGACAAGGTATGGAGGCAGCCATCGTTTACAGCAGTTTCCCAGTCTCAGCACTGTTAACATGTTGGGCTAAGAAATTCTCTGTTGTGGGGGCTTGTCCTATGCAGGGTATTTAACAGCACCCCTGACACTACCTATTGGATGTCAGTATAATCCTCTGAGTGTGACAACCAAAAGGTCTCCAGAAATTATCAGCGTCTTCTGGAGAAGACAGGGGCAAATCGCCCTTGGGTGAGAACCACTGGGTTAGAGACATGGGAGGCATCAAGGTGAGAAAGCTGCTCACATATCCCAAAGGGCCTCAAACCTCAAACAGGTGAGTCCATACAGGAGAAAAAGAATGTGTGTGTGCAGGGCACTGGTATAAACACTGAGGAAGGGGTTATAAAAGATAGAGAAGGAGTTAAACACCACTAGAAAAAGCCTTCTCTCGCTGCAGTGGTCTTTTAAAGCAGCAATGTCTCATGACCTGGTTAGAAAAATTCACTACCATTCTGGAAAGGCAGCCATAAATCTCACAAAATTCTTGTCACTGTTCCATACACTGTGGTAACTGAGGGTTATAGTTGATACATGTCTGCTTTTGTAGAATTATGTAATCTATTTCTTAGGTTCAAAAGCCTTGTGGAATGTTTATAGTAAATTACTGTAGCCACTTTTAAAACTGCATGTGAAAGAAAGGGCTAGGGAAGGGCACACCCTGCCACACAGTGGGTCCTCAGCCCTCTTCAATACCACAAGGCCACCTGTCACATAACATGAGACAGTGAGTGTGGTTGCCAGGCCAAGTGGGCAAGTGTGCTTAGTCTTCATGTTCTCAGGGAAGCTCTGTGGAACAGAGATGGGCAGAGTTAAATAAACTGGAGATTTGAGAACTCTTTGCTTTTGAATCAAACTAGTAAGAATAATAAGTTTACTATTTGCAAGTGTAAGCTTAGGGACATCCACTACATGGCAAGTGGCTATCACTCTCAAAGATCTCTTAATCTCTAGTCTCCCTGTCACAAAACGATTGGTGGTAGGGATTACTGGGCACTCACTTCTTCAAATATTAGGCATCTGCAGTTAGCTAAGCTACAAATAGTTCCCCTGCCTCAGTAGTACATAAAATAGAATTAGGAAACTTTCTTTGGCTCTGGACAAAGCCAGACAAAGCTGTAGTTTAGTTAAACATGAGTACACATTTCTCATCAAGTGAATGGCACAAAATGGGGGACAAATATTGAGAAAGTTGAGGAGAAAAGCAAAAACTCACCTTTTCTGGTGATTCTGGACAAGGGAAGTTGTTCTGTCTACTTTTATGGAGGAAACTATCTCTGAAAAAATGAAATAGGGCTCCAGAGGAAAAATGCCTCTCATCTTCCACTAGGCTTATCCAAACTGCCACTTAGGTAGAGAAATCACTTCTATTTCCTGAATCTTCATTGCATTCTCCCTCTCATAACTTGAAAATAACCTCTTCTGATGATATGACGAAGAGTACTATAGGAGAAACAGCACTGGGTTCACTCACTCATCCATCCATCCATTCGTTAGACCTATACTGATTGAGCATCTGGCACTGTTTTTAGCTCTGTGGGTAAATAACACTTGAAATGTTTCTGCCCTCCTGGATGGATTATAATGGGGCCACATGGTGCTGATCATCACTGCTTCCAAAAGGCATTGGTCTTTAGGTTTCTTTTATCCATAAAAAGCAAGGACATCTACTCTTATAGCCTATTCTATCTTTAACATCCACAATTGGTAAGTCGGTCCAGAGCGGTGGAACAAAACATTTGGTCTGTGCTATGAAGTGAATCATGTTCCCCCAGCAAAAACAACAATGAAAAACTTGTTAAAGTTATAACCCTCGGTACAGGGAAACATGATCATATTTAGAAATGGGGTCTTTACAGAAGCAGTTAAGCTAAAATGAGGTTATTAGGGTGAACCTCAAGTCAATTTGAGTGGCATACTTATAAAAAGAAAAATTTTGGACACACACACAAGTACAAAGAGACCATGTAAAGACACAGGGAGAAGATGGTCATCTTCAAGCCAAGGAGATTGACCTCAGAATGAACCAACCCTGCTGTCATCTTGATTTCCGACTTCTGTGGGAAAATAAAATTCTACTGTATATGTCACCCAGTCTGTGGAATTCTCCTAATGGCAGCCCTAAGACTCACTCAGAAACACTTATTTAAAGATACACAGGACTGGGCTAATTCATTAAACTAAATGAGAATGCCCAGGTGTTAGGGCCCCAGCTATAAGTATAAAAATTTTGAGAGTGATACATCTAGTGATACATCTCATGTCACCAAAGTCAAGTGGACTACAGAATTCAGTCTGTTGATCCTATTGATATCTTTAACCTTTACTGATGTGTTATTTACTTTCGTGGAGACATTTAAGGAACCTTCACCTCTCTTCAGATGCTGCATGAAACACAGAAATGAAGAGACCAGACTTCCCAAGATGTCCAGTGTCACAAGTCATTCGCTCTTTTCATATCTCACTAGGTTTTCTTCTGAACAAGGCAGAAAAATTGTGCATGGCTTGCTTCATAACGATGTTTTGAAACTTGATTACTAAATGCTTGTTAAAGCTCTCCATAAAGCCTTTTGATAAAACAAACTCTCTTAACTACAAAGTATTGTTTAACTTGGAGGTACAGCCTGGAGGCCCTGCAGGCTCCAGCAAAGCCTAGCTCCTTTTTCATGCAAATTAAGTACCAACTTAATTCACCTGGCAAATCACTGAGCCAGCAGCAAGGTTTAGTCTGGGGCTCTTCCAGTGTCCTCCTTTTTTCCAATTCTTCTCTACTTTTTCACCTCAATCATTTTAGTGTGCTCCAGTCAGAAAATCTCATTTGTGTAATTTCACATTAATGACCTTCTTGACTCCTCTTGTTGTTACACTGGTGGGGTAATGCTGTGCTCTCTTAAGCATGAGTCTGAGGGAACTAACTGCCTTTATCTCTGTTGTTCTGTCATTTGGAGTAGAGCCCAGAGGGAGTGTACCTGGAAGGTTGGCTGTGTTGAGTTCAAAGGAGGTAGAGAAAGGTATCTAGAAGCCTTGAGTAATCTAGAAGCCACAAGGAGAGAACCAGACAGAGAGGGCTTAGTAGGAAGTTAGAAAGAGGGAGACTCAGTGTCAATTTAGTCAAAGGCACTCCTTATCTTTGAGGGTATTTGCATTTCAGATTGATGTTCTTAAAAGAGAGAATATAAGCACCAGATATAGGATTAAATCAGAGCTTTCCAACAGATGTGCAGAAAATGGTTTACGGGTGTGTTGAAATGCCTAGATATTGATTCTCTTCAGCTCTTGGAGCACTCTACTTGCCTGGGAGTACGGGTCCTCAGGCCTGTCCCCTCCAATAGCTGGAAGCCTAATCAGAGTCTTCAAATTCCCTCTAGTGTACATAATATGTAGAAAAACATCATTTTTTATTTTCATGTATCCCATAATGGAAAAAATTTTAGAAACAACTAGATTGATGACCTTCCCACAGCTTCTTATAATTTTTACTGCATCCTGTCTTAACCCTTCTAGCTACCTACACAACTACCAGGTGGATCCTGCTAAAATGCCCAGCCTTGGTTCAAATTCTTCCCAAATTGCCCATTATTTCAAGGATAAATCTCTTAAAATGGCTAATAAAGCCTTTCATGGCCTGTCTCTATGTACATTTTAGGCCACACATCTCACCTTCACCTCATTCCCTACGCTGACCAAGCTGAACTGTTTTCAGTTTCTCCAAAAACTCACAATGACTCTCAATTCCAGGTTTTTACACACAATGCTTCCTATGTCTGGAACACCACTGCCCACTCCCATCACACACACTCAACCTGGGCAACTCCTACTAGTTCACAAGGGAAGGAATCATATCTGTTCTGCTCACCATTGGTATCTAATGCTAGTACACTGTTTCACATATACTAATACTGGTTGGATGTGTGCATAGATGAATGTTTTTCATACTGGAGAGTCAATAATTTCATTGCTTTTAACCTTAGTATTGGTTTTTGTTTTGTTTTAAATTCTGCATCAGTATTGGAAATAATATAACTTTCTTTTCATTGAATCTCTTCAAAGGGGTCCCACTATCTCTGGCCACATTATATGCAGAAACTGGAACAAAATCAGGGCTCTGTTAGCAAAGAATAAATACTGAGTAAGAAATTATTAATGTTTTCTGTAGTTTTCGAGAGAGGGGAAAAAGAGAAAGGAAGTAATAAAGGATTACAGTTCAACAAATATTGAGTTCTTATAATGGAATGGGCATGGTGCTAAGGATTAGAGATAGGGTGGCACACAAGGCAAATGGCCTCTCTTGAGAGAGAATTCAGAGAAGTAATTTCATTTTGAAAAGGGTATTATGAAGAAAAGCATAGTTGCCATGAGCAAGTATAGTGAGCCCATCTAACCTGATCTAGTGGGTAAGTTAACACTTTCTTGAGCAAACGAAACCTAAACTAAGACTTGAGAGATGGCTAGGAGTTGTACGCCAAAATGGGAAGAAAGAGTATTCTAAGCTGTATGTCAATGGCCTGGCTTCCAGAGAAAGAATGATGGGCTCAAAAAGCTGGCAGGATATTGGTGTGATGGGAGTAGAGACAGTGAGAGAAGTTCTCCTAAGTGAGTGTGAAGAAACAGGCAGCCCATGACACACAGAGCCTTGTAGAGCATGTTACAAACCTGGGCCTTTATCTCAATGGCAAGTGAAAACAAGTGCTTCACGCTGAGGAGTGACACAATCAGATTCGTTTTATAAGGTCACGTTGCACATAGTGTGAAGAATGCTTGAGAAAGACAAGTGAGAATGTAAAGCCTCATACGGAATGTCCCTATGACATATCAGATGGTGTCTAAACTAAGGTAGCAGCGGGAATGAAGAATGGTAAATGGATTAAAGAGAGTTTTCGTAAGCAGCAGCAACAGGGCTTAATGATTTAACTCTCTAAGGGAGGAGGAGTGAACGGGAAAAGACTTTGAGACTGCTTGCTAGAAAAATGTTCCTCCACTTACTATAATGGGGAAAAATAGGGGAGTTTGGCAGGGAGTGGATCACGAGTCCAGTACTTCATACTTGGGTTTGAGGTGACTGAGGAATATCTGTATTGAAGAGTCATACTATTTGCACACAACAGTGGTTCTCAAAGTGTGGTTACAAAGCCAGCAGTTTCAACATCACCCAGAAATTTGTTGAAATGCACATTTTGAGGCCACACCCAGACTCACTAGAGCAGAAATTCTGGAGGGTAAGCCACCGATTCTGTAGCTCAATGTTCTATTTAAAATTCACTACTTATCATACACTGTTTTTTTATGATGACTAGGATGCAGGGAGACGTCATGGAAATAACAACACTTGGAATTCAGAAACTGTGGGTTCGGGTCACAGGAGCCTCCTTTTACAAGGCTTCCATGTGATTCCGATGCGCTCCCAAATTTGAGACCCACTGGACTATAGCCAATCTATGATGAATATAAGGAAAGGGTTGGAAGAAAGGAAACAGGAAAATATACCAGACTAGCACTATTCTGGGTGGGAAATTATCTACTTTCTCCCACTTCAATGACCAAACTGGATTGTTTTAATTTATCGTCTCTAACTCTCCTATTTTGTATCTCGATGGAAGATTTTTTTTTCAACAAGTCTCCCTCTAATTCCTCTTGCACCAATTTCAGATGGTTGTTAGAGACATCTTAATAAAATATAGCTCTGACCATAACTGTCCTCAGGTTAAAAAGCTTCAGAGGCCACAGGGGGCTTCTCAACCAATCCCAAGTTTCCCTGACTGGTAGTTAAGGCTGTCTGCACTAGACCTGGTATAACTGCTTATCCACTACCCACAACCTGTTTTCAAACCCGGTTGCGCTAGCTGTCATTCCCAGAACAATACTCTCAGGCATTGATGTGTTGGGAATGGCTTACACACACCTCTTCCCAACTCATCATTCTGTGACTTCATGAGGGTAGTTTTTTAAATAAGTCATAATGGGGGTAGTTACATCACAGAAACTAGCAAACACTACCTTTCAGGCTTTTCCCTCCCCTCCCCCCCCCTCCAGAAATCAATTCACCACTACGAAGAAGGGATGAGTCTGCCCTCCTATGACCCTCTATGGCAAAGACAGACAAACTATGAGACATATTTGGACCACTGCCTGTTTTTGTATGCATTGTTAGCACACAGCCACACCCATTCACTGATGTGTCATCTACGGATTCTTTCACACTCCAGTGAAAGAGCGGAGTCGTTGCAACAGATCATATGCCCTGCAGAACCTAAAATACTTACTACTTGGACATTTAAGAAAAAGTTTGCCAGCTCATGCTCTTTAGCACAATATTGTATATTCACTACTTATCACACACTGCTCTTTATGAATATTAGAATGCAGTGAGATGTTATGGAAATAACACCTGGAATTCAGAAGATGTGGTTCAGGTCTCTACTTGGTATCTGTGAGTCTTAGTCAATCTACTTAAACTTGCTGAATTTGAATTTCCTCATCTAAAAAAGAATGGCCTACCTGAGAGAAATGTTCCAAAATCAGACGTGTGAAAACACTTTTTAAGTTATAAAGCATTATGCAAACATAAGATAATGGCATTGTACTTTATGTGCAGATCTTTTCACCTGCTACACTCTCAGGGCAGGTTTCATAGCTTGTTCATGTTGTCTCCACCTCAGTTAGCATCTTGCATGCTGGTGGTATTCATTAGGTTACTATGGAATGAAGGATGGATGCTGAGGATTCTCTTTTAGAAGCCCTAATAGTGAATGTGGTTTCTCTGCAATGACAGCAAGATTAGCATTAAAAAAAAAAAAAAAAAAAAAAACTGAAGTGATCCCTGGTCTCTTTTCCTTTCTGTTGCTATTATTCCTATTTAAACCTCCTTTCCCCTAGGATCCACCTTGTGCCCATTAAATGTGTGTGTTGATAAAAACATGTAAATGGTCTTTTGAACAGTCTCAGATCCTTGGGATGTCAGCACGAGATAGCTTTATGTTTTTTTTTTTTTCAAACAACTGTCAACCGAATTTGCTTTGTTGAGCCTCATTTCCCACTAGTTGGTGGCTCCTTTTAGGAAATCTTTTCTAGGTTTTTGTAATTTTCCTATCATGATCGGTATTAGCCTGTATTATTGTCCTTTTAATTTTGTTTTGTTTAACAATTATTATATACACTTAGAGAAGTACTGGCATACAGTAGGTGACCGATAAATATCTGTGGAATGAATGAATGACTTTCAGAATTTAATACTCATTGTATTCATTTTAAAACTAAAGTGTCAGCACTATGTAGAAGTACATTATTCTCCTCTGCTAGCACTGGCTAGGCCTGCCTGGGGGAAGAGGAATAAGGTATGCTGTTCACACAATTCTGCTCCCTCTTCCCAGCTCTTTCCCTCAGGCGTAGGGGCCAAGGGAAAAGAGGAGAGGCAGTTTTTTAGGGGACTGCTATGGGAGGCTGAAGTCACCTCTTGGGTTGATCATTGCGGTCTGTCTTGCCAGCACTGACCAATCACCAGCGTCCACACAGCAGCTGTCCACCTGCTGCCGTCCACCTGCTGCCTGTCTCCTAAGCCAAATACGTGTTCCTCAGAAGAAACCACTAGGGTCTCCTCAATCGATGGTTACTGGTGAAAAGATTCAGCTGTGACTTAACATGTCTCATCAACTCCGCCTATAGCTCCCACCTTGGTTGTCCACCGCCCACTGGTGATCCACTTCTGCCACTTAGGCTGCTCTCTTTGATGGAACCCCAGCAAACTAAACTAACTTTCGTTGGTCCACTCGGTATGAAAAAAAAATCATAGATTCTTGCCACGCTATGTGGTAGGAGTACAGGCTACTTAGTCTTTACCTCTCCTTTGGCCCCACAGTCACTCTCCAATTCTTTTTTTCCCCTTCTGCTAGTTATGCAGTCTCCTAACAGGTTAATAATAAGGCAGCACCCAGTTTGACTAGTAATTCTATGGAGGCCTTCTTTCACTGGCTTTAGGAAAACCAAAGCCCCCACCTTACTGGCACAATGTGAAATAAAGGGACCAGTCTCTCTCCATTCAGACCTCTTGCTGTAATGATCAGATTGGGAAAAGGAATGCAGCTGATTCTGTGGCCTCTTGATGAGCCTTTAGGCTGGGAGGACAGCTCTAAATATTGACAGCTGCCTAGACTTTGTAAATACAGTTGACCCTTGAGTGATTTTAGTACCCACTTTTGGCTTTAGCCATAATTCTGGGACCACAAGAAAATGCATTTCTACAGCCTGTTATGATTAAACAGTGATACTGTTTAAATTCTTCAAAAGGTAAAAGCTAAGGAAGTCACTGATGGTAAAGGGGGAAGAGAGTAGGTTTAAGGGTGAGGAGATCACATGAGAAACAGACATCCCCACATTCATAAAAGTGCCCTCTACTAAAACAAGATGAAATAAAAAGATTGTTTCTAAAGTCCTAAGGTTAGGTCTAAACTTTTTGTACCAGGGAGTTGCAATCCAGGGAGAATGCACAAGGGTCAACAAATAAGTAGATGAAAGCAAAGCAATGACAACGAAGGTTCAGATAAATGAGTAAAATATGATATTTCCTGGGGAAAAGACTGTATTGAGTCTGAATCTTGCTGGTAACCCAGCATCTTTGTAAAGTGAACTAAAGTGACCATTTAAAACTTTTAATGAGAACTACTTGAAATTCTTTAAATTTGAGAAATTGTCATTCTTCATTGTCTTTCTTCTTTTCCTTCCAATTAGAGAAATCTTGAACAATGTTTAATAGATGTTTTCTGATAGAATATTTCTTTTTCACAAAAAGCCTCTGCCACAAAAATCAGTGAATAATCTGTAAGTGCTCTCAAATGATAAAAAGGGATGGAAATGGAAAAGTAATTGCATGTCTTGCACCTGCCTCCTGAAATTCATTAGCAGCTTATGGTACTCTGAAAATCTTCTTTGAGGATGTTAAAAACAATCGCACAATTGTTCTGCCTCATCTTCTGTTTTATGATTCCAGCACTTAAGTGGCACAGACACAGAGAAAAGTTTTAGATACATAGCCTGTTTTCAGACACGGAATAGATCTCTGCTTGTCATTAATTCTGAATTCTCACCACTTTTCAAAAGCACTTGTTTTTGCTTCAAGGAGCCATATACCAACTTGAAACTAGCAAATCAAGTTATGCATAAAGCAAAGAGAAGTCTGAAACTGATTGTACATTTAAAGTAATTTCACACGCAGAGATCTTTAATCAGTAGCTTCTTCAGTACTCTAATTTATTTAGAAGAAACACTTCATTTGCTTACATAGAAATGCCAAACAAAATGATAGGTTTAGATGCACAAATAAGAGAATCTCTCTCCTTTCCACATCTCACTCTATCATTGTTCCTCACTGCACTTATGGACACCCTCCCTGACTCCATCAATGGCCCCTCTTGCTTAGTACTGTTTTGACAGGGCTTCTGCAGTGCGCTTCACACAATCCATTGCCCACAGTCATCCTGCAAAGTTTTCATGACAACATTTTCACAGAAGAGGAACCTCACCTCTCCCACTTACTTGTCCCATTTCCTTTTTGTATAGTTGTTTATGAACGATTATCTTTACAAGAAGAAATGTCAGTCATTGCTACCATTTGTTGAGTATTTACTATGTGGTGCTGTGCTAAATTATCAAAATTTTTCACAATAATTTAGAAAAAAAGTGTATTTTTAGCCCATTTTATAGTGGAGAACTGAGGCTTGGACAAATTGTGCATGGCCAAAGACAACCTATCTCTTTCTGTCAGAGGTTTTGTCTCAACAAAAAAAAAGTAAAAAGGTCATGAGTTGGGCCCTGACAAAAGTTCTAGGGAAAAAGACTTGAGGGGTCAAACTACATTACATATTTCAAGAGTTCAAATAAATCTGGTCAAGTCATCAGAGGTTAGTTTAAACCCCAACATCCCAGGTGACAGAAGGGATAAAGAGCAAGTACCTAATCATACTCTCCTTCCCTCGGGAATATACATTTCACCTACCAGACAAGATTATCTTGGGATAGAGAGAATCAGATACAACAGGTTCAAGACAATATATTCATAAAGTGAAAAACTATGTGGCAGACAGAAAGAGTTAAAGCAGGCCAGAACGATGGCTTTGATTTAAGGAAGGAAGAGGGAACTGAAAGAGGCCTGTAAAATTCATTGTGATTTCAATAAAAGGAGGAGAGCTAAGGGCTTTTCAAACAAAATTTCAACCATTTTCTGCTTACTCAAACCTAGCCTTCCCCCGTTTCTGCTTAAAGGAGAAACCTTACCTTGTTCTCATGTTGGGGCTGAGAGCACAGGCTCCTTCAGAGTATGAGATTGCAGAGCTGACTGAGGCTGTTGCTCTGTCAGCCCCCAAATGCAAGGAGTCAGCCAAGATTGGACTCTCATGAGCCGCTGCAAATTGAACTACTGCTAATTGAGCTCAGCTCTCATTAATTGACTAGATATTTCGTGGTAAGTTGCTATCAATTCTACTTGCCATGAGCTTTATTTGCCTTTCACAGTTAAAACAGTAAATAAGCAAGTATCAGCTCCCAAACCTATCATGGGTCATCTTTCCAGTAGAAAAATGTTTCTCTGGAAATTACATTCTGGTCATTAATTATTCTCCACCCACAAGCATGCTCCTTTGAGACATCTGTTTTTGCATGAAGTTTTCAAATACTCAGGTAGAGTATATTGACTATTCTAGTTTTTTCTCAATATAAACTTTATAAAAATTCTGCCTTGTTTTTTCTTACCTATATATACCTTTTAGAATTAAAATAGTATTAAAAAGTGTTCAACTTAGTCTCTAGTATGTAGTGGGTACCCAATAACTATTAATTATTTTTCTTTTTGTGTTTTTCTCTAGCAATTTATAGATGAAGAAACTAAAGCTCATAGAGATTAAGAATCTCACCAAAGTCACAGACCTAAAGGTATTGGTCCTAGGAGATGCATTTAGGACTGCAGAATGACTAAGCTTTTGTGCTTTCTATGGGACAAAACTGCTTCTAAAAATATAACCAAAAGTTTAGTTATCTACGTCTATAATTCGATAGTCTCCTCTCATATTCTCTCTCTCTCTCTCTCTCTCTCTCTCTCTCTCTCTCTCTCTCTCTCTCTCTCTCTCTCTTTTGGTTTTGGTTTGGTTTGGTTAGGTTTTTTGAGCTGTTAAGTTACATACAGTAAATTGAGTCATATCAAGTATACAGTCTTATGATTTTAGCAAATCTATTCAGTTCTATAACCAACACCACAATCAAAACATAGAACTTGCCATTACCTGAGTTTCTTCACCCCTTTTTAGTTAATCCCTTCCCCCAACTCTCAGGCCTTGGGATTTGATTCTATTATTTATATGACATTCTTTTCTGGAATGTCATATAAATATTATCACATAATATATAGGCTTTTAAAAATTGAGACATTACTCACATAACATAAAATTCACACACCTTTGAAGTGTAAAATTCAGTGGTGTTTAGTACATTTGGAAAGTTGTGTGACTATCACAATCTAACTCAGAACATTCTCACCAGTTAAAAAGAACCATGCTCATTAACTGTCACTTCTCATTCTCCCCACCACTACACCATAGAAACCACTAACCTACTTTTTCTCACTATGGACTTGCCTGTTCTGGACATTTCTTGTAAGTGGAATCATATAATATGTGGCCTCTGTGTTAGTTTTTTTCAATTATCGTAATGTTTTCAAGGTTTCTCCATGTCGTAGCTGGTATCAGCCCTCCATTCCTTACGGCTGAGTGACATTCCATTGTATGGATATACCACATTTTGTTTACTCATTTGTCAAGTGATGCATATCAGACTTGTTTGTACTTTTTGGCTATGAATAATGCTGCTATGAGCATTCATGTAAAAGTTTTTGTGTAAATATGTTTTAAGTTCTTTTGGCTATATACCTGCAAGTGAACTTTCTGGCCCATATGGTGGTAACTCTATGTTTACCTTCTTAAGCATCTGGCATACTATTTTCCAAAGAGGCCAAACTATTCATTTACATTTCATTTGGGTTGCCTTTTTTATAGCCTTTTATCTGACTTCTTTTATATAGTATAATGTTTTGAAAGTTCCTTAATGTTGTTGCATTCCCGTTTATTGTTGAGTAGTATTCGTTATATGCCTATGCTATAATTCGTTTATTCATTCACTAGTTGATGGGCATTTGAGTTATTTCCAGTTTGGGGCAATTATGAATAAAGCTACTATAAATATTCTTGTACGTATGGTTTCAATTCTCTTGGATAAATAGAAGTCAGATTATTTCATTATATGGTAGTATATGCCGATCTTTGTAAGTAAATTGATTTTCAGAGTAGCTCTACCATTTTGTATTTTCACCAGCAATGTACAAATGTATGAGATAATTCATGTCTTGATATCTCCTTGTCAGCACTAAGTATTTTTAGCCTTTTTAAGTTTAGCCTTTCTGGTACATATATAATAATATCTCATTGTGGTTTAAAATTTCATATTTAATTTGTAATATTTAATGATATTGACTTTCTTTTTAATTTTTTTAAACTTATGAGGGATTTTTTTATTGTTTTAAATTAAGAGAAATTTTTTAAAAAGAGTAGATTTTAATCAAAAACAGACAAATATGTAGGACAATCTGGTGATGGCCAGAGGGGAGGGGCATGAGGGGGGGGCTGGGAGAATGGAGTGAAAGGTTAAAGTAGTACAAATTAATAGTTGATAGATGGTCACAGGAATGGGGAACATGGCATAAGGAATGCAGTCACCACTAATGTAACGGTTAGGTGGAAAACCAGAAGAAATAAGGGGGATCATTTTATAAACTACATAAATGTCTAACCAGTGTACTATATCTTGTAACTAATAAAATAAAATAAAATTTAAAAATGATTGAAAAAAATATGAAAAAATAAAATAAAAGCAGTTTTACATTACAAAATAATTTAGTGAAAGTATAGGATTTCCATATATCCCTCACCATGCCCACCATCCCAGTTTCCTCTACTATTAATGTTGTCCATTAGTATAGTACAATTAATTACAATTGATGAGCCAATATTGATACATTATTAACTAAAGTCAATAGTTTATATAAGGGTTCATTCTTTGTCTTCTACATCCTGTGAGTTTTGACAAACGTATAATAACATATCCATCACACAGTATCATTCAGAAGAGTTACTCTCCCCTAAAAATCTCCATGCTTCATCTACGCATCCTTCCCTCCCTCTCCTCAAAGCCCTGGCAAACACGGATTTTTTTTTTTTTACTTCCTCTGTACTTTTGCTTCTATCATATAGTTGGAAATATATAGTATGTGAACTTTTTAGATTGGCTTCTTTTCGTTAATATTCATTTAAGGTCCATCCATGTATTTTCATAGCTTGATAGCTCATTACTTTTTATTGCTAAATAATATTCCATGTATAGATATACCACAGTTTGTTTATAAATGATCTATTAAAGGATTTCTTGACTGCTTACACCATTTGTCAATTATTAAAAAAAAAACCTGCTATAAACATTTGCGTGTAGATTTTTATGTGGACATAAGTTTTCTGCTCATTTGGATAAATACCAAGGAGTATAAATGCTACATTGTATGGTAAGAATATATTAGTTTTGTAAGACAATGCTATGATGTCTTCCAAAATGCTTTACCATTTTGCATTTCCATCAGCAGTGAAGGAGATTCTTATTTCCTGACATCCTCACCGGCATTTAATGTTGCCAGCATTTTGGATTGTAGTCTCTCTAATAGGTTTACAGTGGTATCTCATTGTTATTTTATTTAAAATTCCCTAATAATATATTATGTTGAGAGTTTTTTCATATGCTTACTTCTCATCTACTTTTCTTCTTTGTGAGATGTCTGTTCAGATCTTTTCCTCATTTTTGAGTTGTTTTCTCATTGATGAGCTTTAAATATCCTTTGTATATTTTAAATACTAGTCCTTTATCAGATATTTGTTTCACAAAGGTTTTCTCCAAGTCTGTGGCTTGTCTTTTTATTTTTTATTAACAATGTCTTCATAGAGGAACATTTTTGAATTTTAATGAAATCCAATTTTCAATTTTTTCTTTCATGAATTACACTCTTGGGGTTTTAACTTAAAAAACCAAGATCATCTGGATTTCCTATTACATCTTCTGGGAGTTTTATAGTTTTATACTTTACATTTAGGTCTATAACCAATTATGAGTTAATTTTTGTGAAAGGTATAAGGTACATGTTTAGATCCATTTTTTTCTCTTTTTGCATTTGTATGGGTCTACCTTGAGCTCTCTATTGATCTGTTTGTCTATTCTTTTACCAGTATCACACACTCTTGATTATTGTAACTTTAAAGTAAATCTTGAAGTCAGCTAATGTGACCCTTCAGACTGTTTTTCTTTCTGTTTAAGTTTTTAAAGACCATGTCTTTCAAGGGTTGATACATTTTGTCTAGATGATCAAATTTGTGATCATCTAGTTCATTATATTTTATTACGTTTTTAATGTCTATGGAATCAGAGTTCATAATATTTTATTGTTTTTAATGTGTATGGAATCAGAAGCGATGATGCCTCTTTCATTTATGATATTGATAATCTGTATCTTCTTCTTTTTCCTTATTTAGCCTGGCTAGAGGCTTATCATTTTTACTGATCTTTTCAAAGAACCAGCTTTGGCTTCATTGATTTTCTCTATTAACTTTTTTGTTTCAATTTTATTGATTTCTGCTTTACTTTTTATTATTCCTTTTCTTTTGCTTGTGTTAAATTTAATTTTATCTATTTTTCTACTTTCCTATGGTGTAAGCTTAGATTATTGATTTTAGATCTTTCTTCTTTTTTAATATATATATATGCAGTGCTATAAATCTCCCTCTAAGCTCTGCTTTCTCTGAATCCCACAAAGTTTGATGGGTTGTATTTCAATTTCATTTGGATCAAAATATTTTTAAATTTATCTTGAGACTTCTTTTCCTTATTTGCTATTTAAATGAGGAGTTTTTGGAGTTTTCCAGCTATCTTTCTATTATTAATTTGTAGTTTAATTCTATTGTAGTCTGAGAGAATAACTTGTATGATTTCTATTTTTTAAAATTTGTTGGTATATGTTTTGTGACCCAGAATGTGGTCTAACTTGGTGACTGTTTCCTATGAGATTGAGAAAGCAGAGTAAATGAAGACCGATGCATAGCCATTGCTGGATGTGACAGTGATAACTTTGTGAGAACTCGTATGTTTTAAACATTTTTATTGAGCTATGATATATATGCATTAAAGTTTCCAAATATTAATAGTATAGCTCAATAAAGTTTTATAAACTTTTGCTCATGTAACCACTATTCAGATCAGGAAATAGAACATTCCTTGGAGTCCACTGGCAATCACATTAAGTTCCCTCTGTACTATCACAGCTTCTTCAAAATGGTGGTTGGGCACAATATATGGGGTAGAAGATCTTATTAGAGGAAGAGTTGGTGAGACAAACTACTGCCTGACTGCTTCAGTCAAATGGTATAACAGAGTTCATTATCCTCATCCTCAACAACACAGTCTAGATTTGCTTCCCTCTTAGCCAGCACATCTGCTAGGCTAAGTCATTTGCCTGATGAAGTGACTGAGGATTCCTGATTAACATGCTTGTCAGTCTATTATTGATATAATTTTCCACTTATAGGTCAAATTGAGCATGGGAAATTCATGGGATAACCTACTGGATCTCCTCCTCCTTGTCCCAAAATGGAATCCCTATTTTATTATGCAACAGCAAAATTTACTTCTTCTTTATGATCAGAATCAATTACCCTTAACAACATAGTAGTTCTTTTCTTTGCCTATTATCCACCAAAATGAAAAACATCGAATTACCCAAGTTGCAATGGTTGGACAGGATGAGAATTGTGCTCATCATCTCTCAATTGCTTCTGCATCATTACAAGTACTGAGTCTAACAGATCTCTTCTAGTTATCACTGTGCATACTTATGAAATGGAAGAGAGGGTTTTATACTCTGAACTAATAATGCTATCTTGACTAAAGGTTTAGAGGTCTTAATACTTTGGTATTTATAATATATCCTTTTCTCCATCAGAGACTGACATTTATCACATACACTTACTTGAGTGCTGTAAAGTTGTTTTTTTTTTTTTTAAACTCATCTCTCCTATTAAATTGTAAGTTCCTGACACTGTCCTATGTCCTATGTGTTGTTTGATATTACTAGAGTCTGGGTTCTAATTGATCAACAAATGTTTGCTAAAGGAACAATATCCTTTATAGTTTTTCTATACTTATGACTCCATAAATAACTCACAGTTTTCCAATAACACTAAGTGGAAGTGATTTTAAAATATACTTACAGGATCTGACACTCCATAACTGTAAGATATTATCCCCCTAATTTGGACATAATGTGATTTGTCTGTGCACTATTCAAAACAGTTAGTCCCAAACATAAAGTATTGACTTAGCCTCTCACCAAATGTTGATTTTAATCTTTCTTACCAGAGTCTGCTTTTCTGCAAATAGCAGAAGTTATGGCCATCAACTGTATCCAAGTTGTACATTTTATAACCTCTATTACCTGACAGAAACTGATCTAAGCTCACTCTCAAGTCAAGGAAATTCTGTTGAAATCTCTGGTTCATCAGTTTAAGATAAGTACCCTAGGGCACGTAATTGAACTTCTCAAGCCTCAGGCTCTGAGGATAGAGGATTAACGTTCATGTCAAAATATGGAGGCTCCTTCTGAACCACTGGTTAGAGTATGAAGAAGAGGCATTTCTAGAAGTGACAATCCTGAGATAACCAGAAAACAGGTATCCATCATCTCTAGTAATAAATGAAAAAAGAAAAAATTCTATCTATTTCTGTTAACATAAATCAAATATCTTAAACATGGAAAGTTAGCACTTGCTGGATATTGTATTGTTCTCCATTTTATATTAAAAAATCATGTTTTCATAAACTGCTTTTAATGAAAAAAGTTGAAATGCTTTATTTTCCTCTTTATGTTTTTAGGCAGCAAAGTCACTGATAATTGCAAGGCAGTTGCCTCTTTATACATTCGGCCATTGCAGTAGTTATAGCTTTTGACAGTAAGATCAGAGCAAGATAAACTGACTTCAACATTTTTGTTAAAAATAAAAAAGCCCCAGAAATCTGGCTCATCATTTTCAACTGGCAGGAATATAAATAATTGTTGGACTTTACTATGCATAAAGCCAAACAAAGGCCAAAAAGATGTTGTCTAAAGGTGATTAGAATGTGTATGTTTATGAAATCAAGATGTGGCCACCCTCTGGCTTAGGGTCCATCTGATTTGGTCTGTTTATAAATAGAATTCCAAAGTGAATCAACCCACTTCCTGTTAGTTTCTCTCAATCTCCTTTTTTTATTCCCCCTCTACAGTGCAAATTTGATGTTTTTTTTATACTGTTTGGAAGGGGGAAATGCTGCTTGTCATTTATCAAACCCTAAACAGCTGCCATTTAACAATGTTCATTCAATTTTAATACTAAGTAAATAAATGTGAGTAATAACTATATTATGGAAACATGGACCTGAGGTTCAAATTTAATGAATTTTACTTTTAATTCAGTTTCACACATTTTCAGATTTTCTTAAGCTCTCTTCATGTTTCCCAACCTTTCTGGATTAGTATGGACAGCAGATTCTGTAGAAATAGCCTCTTAACTCACTCTCAAACCATAGTAATAAGCCTGTTTGAATCTGAAGGTTTTTTTTTCTTGAAAGTTCAAAATAATTTACTTTAAGAGTGAGTGATTTTAAAATGTGCTGGCTTGAAATCCATGAAGCAATTAAAGGCATCATTATATTTTCCAGATCAGGTGTAAAATGGAGTGGTAAAACACGTGCATTTCTCTAGAATGCCACCCATATGACTCATCCTCAATCCATAATAATTGTGTACTTAAGACTTGCTTCACTCATTAGCCAGCCATTTTAATGCACTTGTACTTTGGATCAAACTCTGGATCATTTCAGTGTTCCATAGAATCAAGGTGATTAAGATCATCAGCACACAATATTTATTATGAATCCATTGTGTGCCATTTCCAATTTATATCCTTCAAGAAGCAAAGGTGGTCTGCATTTGGACTCTCGAAGTGTGTTTGCAGTAAATTACATGGTAGAATGGCTTGAATTAAAGAACAGTCATTTAGAACCAAGCTAACATTCAACTCTTTTGAAAAACTAATTTGAAAATTAAAATTTTATTTTTCTGTTGAAGCATAAGTAAATATAGAACTAATTTGGAATGATATCTACGCTAACATAAAATGTGCTCTAAATAAATACTTTTCTTCTTCCAGCTAAGAGTATTTTAATTAATGGATTTTCTAAGATTGACTAGGGTAGCTATACCTACTGGGTATTATTAATACCCTATTAATTCCCCAGGACACTCCCCATAGTAACTGCTCTAAACTTCTTTAGTTTTCTCACGGCCCAGTTGTATTACTGTACTTCTATTCTCACAGGCCAGAAGGGTGAAATTTTTTTCTTTTAACTTATTAGTTGTTAGACCGCAAGAAGGTATATCAAGACAGGATACAGAAAACTGCCTTCTACCCAGAGATAATGAACTTCAAGCTGATGCATTAACTGCATGAGACTTGGAAGGTCATCACACGTGAGTGGGGTTAGTGCATTCCATGCAAAGCATAGGTATGGGAGTACTTTTGATTATAGCTGTGGTGGACTAACTGGCTTATATTTCTGCCTTAAATACTAGAAAACTGAACCAATTTTCAAACTTTGGACAATAGACCACATAGGACAATGATGCCTAGGAGGAGGGAAACAAAGAAAGTGATCTCTGTGAGTGCCCCGCATCACTACCTTGCGAACCTTTCCAGACTGCACAACAGGGAGAAGCCCAATCAGAGTAGTGGTTTCCCTATGTTGAGGGAAAGAGTTTGGCATTCAGAAGGTGGCTAAAATTTTCAAGGCAAAGTCTCAGAGAGGAGAGAGTTGCACAGAGGGAGAAAGAGCTGCAGAGATCTACAGAGGGTAAAGTTCAAGTCTTTGCCTGAATACTGACTTGTGCATGCATGTGAGGAAACTGTAAAGGCTAAGGGGAAGTCAGCAGACAAAAGTAGAAGACACAATCCCCACAGCTTACAAAAGCTGGAAGTAGCTTGTTTTTTGTTGTTGTTATTTATTTGTTTGTTTGTTTTTGTTTTTTATTTTATCAGCACCCGGAGACTAAAGGCCTCCTAACACACATTGAGTAATGTCATCATATAGGTGTTGTCTCAGTAGTGAGGGATATTTAGTCTGTTCTGGACCCCTTCTAATGAAGCTCCACACCAAGGATCGAACTGATTCCAAGCAACTTAACTTTGTCTCAGAACAAAGCCCCAAAATATTTAATGAAATATAAAAATTTTAAAAATAGAGAGATAAAATATAGTACCAAACAATGTAAAATTGCAACTATTATAAATATACTTCTCTAGTTAAGGGAAATAAATGAGAGTGTGAACATGATTGATAGGAAAATAAATGTCAGATATAAAAAAGACTCAAATCAAACTGCTAGAGATAGAAAACACAATATCTAGGATAAAAAATTCACTGAATGAGATGAATAAAAAGATTTTTCTAGAAGATTACTAAATATGAAGATATAACAATAGAAGCTGCCAAAAATGTAATTCGGATAGAAAAAAAAGTTAATGGAAAGTCAAATATGTGGTGACATTAAGAATAAACAAAAAAATAAAGTTAATGGAATATCAGTGAGCTGTAGGATGACATCAAATGACCTCCCCAGCAAGAGAGAAGAATGACGGTGCAAGAAAAATATTTGAAAAAATAATAACTGCTAAATTTCCAATTTTTAGATAATCTGTAGACTACGGACCCAAGAAAAGCAACAAATTCCACACAGAAGGAACATTAAGTAAAGTATGCCTAGGCATGTCATAATCAAATGCTTAATGAAATGAAAAGAAAAAAAAAAAAAAGAAAACAGAAGAAAAAAAGGAAATCTTAATAGCAGCCAGAGGAAAATAAGACACATTATAGAACAAAAATAAGGATAACAACAGGCTTCTAGTCAGAAACAGTGTAGGCCAGAAGAAGATAGTGGAGCAACATCTTTAAAAAGAAAGTCTCACAAAGTAAAAGATGTTTTCCTTGAGCCTTCGTTTCTGTCTTCAAGTAGCATGAAGATATGACTCTTGTGACACACACTGCCAAACTGGCACTGTGAGGCAATAGCTTGGGGACCAAAAAAATATCATGCTAAGGACAACAAAACAGAAAGATAGATAGAACCTGCTCTGATCCATTTTTGAGTTGCCAAATCAATCTTACAAACCTTTCACTGTGGATTATGTATTAAGTAAATAAGCATATACTTATATTTTAAGTCACAGGTTATCAACTTCCTATTACATGTAACCAGATAAAGGCTATGGTCGTGGAGCTTCTTGACTAGGAAGATAAAGGTCATTTAGCATAAATTCTCTCATCCACACTGTGTCTCAGCCATAAAAGGAGTACACAGCTTTGCCTCTAGTCTTAAAAGTAACCCCCTCTCTTACAAATGCAAAGATCTCTATTTGGGCTCTGTGTCTATCTTTTCTTCTTGTGTCTTCTAGCATTTTTTTCCTCAATTACTCTCTTCCTATTGCTTTTACTGCTGTTTCCTCTGCTTAATTCAGTTGTCACTGGGTAGAATTTGTCTTTTTCTCTTTGGCACCTCAAGTTAGCGGTAGTGCTTGTCATTCTATATCTCCATCCATGAACTTGTTCCTCACACTGCAATAATCTATTTCTTCCATTTATTCTAATTTCTCATAAAACCTCCAAATATTTGCTTGCTGTATTTGATATTTTTCCTCTATATGTATTCTTCCCTTCTTCAATATATAACTTTGCATTTAAAACTCTTCGACATTGACTTTTATGACATTATATTATTTTGAATCTTCTCCAGGTCTCTAATTGCTTTTCATTGTTGTCAAGAGCATAACATCCTCCCATTCCCAGCATTCAATGCCTGTCGTTCTGCTCTTTCTCTTTTCCTCTAAAAACTCATCCCTTGTAGTTGTAATCATTATACAAATGCTGGTAATTTCCAAAACTATATCTCTAGCCCCCAACCTTTGACAAATTCTCAGTGTCATATCTCCAATTGCATTCTGGATAATTATTAGTTGAGGCAACATATCTAAATACCAACTCATTCTTATTCCCAATCCAGCTCCTTAATTATTTTGCAACACTGATAGAGAGTGCCACTATTGTACCAGTCACCAAGCTTAAAATTTTAAATCTACCTTCAACTATTTCTTCCTATCATTCATTTAAAAGCATTCATAAATTATGACCCAATCTTGTTTTAGACAATATCATCCTATTTTAGATCTTTATTATCTTCCAGTTATAAAAATTTAATAGCTTAGTTCTCCTACCCTTGAATCCCTCTCATTCTAATAAATTTATATCTATACTTTGTCAGCATATTGCTAAAGCTTTCATTTCACCAGATCACGCTAAAAAATGGCTTCCCATTACCTGCTGCATTTCTCAATCCTAAAGCAGCTTTTAAGGAGTTAAAACCAGGCACGGCAGGAAACCTTTAGAACTCCATCACAGCAGAGGCATAAGATTAGTGAGTGTTTTGTATAGAACACCTGCAAGTACCCAAGAGATAGCTGCAATTAGTTACCGGCTCTATTGGATTGTAGGCCATGGGTAATAAAGGTGAAACTTGATTTTCTCAACTGTGTAGTTACTAAAAAAAAACGGGTTTCTTGATTCTTAGCAGGTACATTATCAATAGACAATATTAGTAATAAATCTTCAAGTTACCTTCCTTCCTATGCAAAACTAAAAATGCTAAATCGAGCTCTTATCATTCAAACCACACAGATGTTTCAAAGCTCACGTTCAGACACAACTCATCTTCTACCATTTTCTCTTCTGTTTTGGTGCCCTATTTCTCCCTAATATAACATTTAATTCTTCTTTATTTTGTCTTCAGTTGCCATAATATCCAGCAAGCCATTAAAAATTAGTAAATAACACTTTTAATTGTGCATACAAAAAAAAATTGGGGCTTAATCAATATTTACCCAAGCCCTTTAGTTTAATTATGTCAGCCACACTCTAAAATGATGAGAAATATGCCAATGTGTCTAACATGTAGATATAAGCAGAGCATATTTTTTTTTTTCTTTCACTCTGGACCAAGGTCCCAACATTTGACTAGACCAAATCAAAGAGGCGAGCTCCCTATGTTTCACTGTCAAGGATAGAGAGGATTGCTTCAAGGTTTTCTGAATTTGTTGTAATCAAGAAAATGTTCATGGCTTCCAATTCTGGATTTTTTCCTGATTTTATTGATTTTATTTCTATTTTCCAAATCCTCATTTTTTATTTGTAAAAATAATTTTATAATAATAACACAATTTCATTTCCAGGGCTGTTTTTAAGGTTGGAAGTTGGTTTGTAGGGAATGGGAACAGATTTTATTTCAAGGGTAGGTAATTTAGAATAATGGGAATAATGGATTGAGAGTTTGGAGTCTAGGGTCATTTACAGAACTCTAAGTAATCAGCATTGTGATGTAGACCAATGATTTTTTAATATGCACAGAATCACCTATGATGTTTCTTGAAATGCAGATTATGAGAGTCTATCTTTTGTTTTATTAGTAGTAGCACTAGAATAGGACAAGAAATCTGCATATTAAGCAAGTTTCCCAGGAACTGAAATAGGCAGTCTCTTGACTGCACTTTGAGAATCACTGCATTAGGCAAGCCAACCTCTCTGGACTTCAGTTTCCATCTCTGTAAAGGAAGGAGCTACATTAGATGACAGTATGGATAGTGTCAGCTCTTAACACTCTATGACTCAAAAGTGTTTTCTATTTCTAGGAAGAAAGTCTTGGTCAGTTCCACAAAGGTGGCATACAAGAGACTGTACCCCTCTCCTTTCATTAATGTACTGCCTACAAGAAAATTTTTCTATTTCTATACCTAATATTATTTTTTGTGTATTTATATTATCTCAAAGGTAGTTTTTCAAGACTAATCCTAATAGTTTCCCATCATATAATTTGGAAGCAGAAAGGGGAAATAGAGACTATCAAAAATGGGTACCATCCCCAATAATACCCCAAATAGATTGACATTCAGCTTGTGTTTATTTCCATTATTAGGAACTATCTTGAAACATCGAAATGTCTTCTTTCTATTAAATAAGAATCTTCTTCATTGTGGGTTTTATCCAGATGTCCTGGTTTTGACCTCTGGTTATATATGAAATTAATATAATTCCTCACCCATGTGAAAACCATTTGAATACAATCTTTGTCCCATGCTCAGTTTCAACTTTTTTTTTACATGTTATTTATGTTTACTTGCTCCTCAGTGGATCTCTCCTAAAATGTGGTCTAGGCAGTGCCATTGATAGCAGGACCATATAAGACAAGGGAAGGGAAATGCATTTGAAACTCATATCGCAAAAAAAGAAAGTATCTCCCTAGCTTGCTGTTCCAGGTTAAGGTTATGTGCTTACTCAGATCTAAATACTTATCTGCCTCTCTCCTGGACTAGCTCTAGAAAAAGCTTATATTCCTAAGGCCATGTAGGCATATCACTACTGCCTTCGCCATCTCTGCAGACCAAGAGCTTGTTGAAGGTGCTCCTCCAGGTTTCTCTTGCTGCTCATGGAATTTCTCCAACACAATCTCACCTCATGTCCATACTCCTCAGTTTTTATTTCCTTCCCAGGGGCTTCCTTCTTGCCAAGGAGAAAACAGAGACTGTTGGACCTAGTTAATGGCTTTTTTTTTTTTTTTTTTAACCAAGAGGAAACAGGAATTGATCAATACATTTTTCTTCATCTTTCCATCACTAAAGCCACCACTCCTACCAGGTAGCTGAAGATAAAGAAATATTATCCTCAGGGAAACAAGAACAGTTAGAGCTGATGTTTTAATATAAACAATGGAATATATAAGGCAATGCAATGGCAGTTTTAAGGTGATGAAAGGGGAAAAAACTGTTAGACAGGTATTATATATCTAGCAAAAAATGTTCTTTAAAAATAAAGGCTAAATAAAGATATTTTCAGACAAGAAAAGATGAGAAATTTATTATCAACAGAACCATACCACAAGAAATACTAAATGAATTTCTTCTGATTAAAAGGAAATTATCCGAGATGAAAGCATGGAATTAAAGAAAGAGGCAAACAGAATTGAAAAGAGTAAATACAAAGGCAAATAAGAAATCAATTTTTATACTCTGTAAAAAAGACTGTTTATAGCAAAACTAATAATGTTTTGTGGGATTTATAGAATATATAAAAGTAAACTATATGAGAATCATTGCAAAATAGCAAACAAGGCTGAAAGCTTCTTACATTATTTGTGAAATGCAAAATTTTAATTCAAGCTTGTACTAAGTTAAGGATGAATATTTTAATATACAGTACAAACACTCCAAGGAAATACAAATTTATTAAAAAATCCAATAAAACATATAAAATCAAATAAACATACTTGAATAATTTAAAAGAAGGTATGGAAGAAGTAACAAAGAAACCAAACAAGATGCGAAAAATAGAAACCAAAATAGTAGACTTAGGCCCAATCATACCAGTAATTACATTGCAAGTCAAACGAAGAAACTTAGATACTTCAATTAAAAGATGGAGGTTATAAGAATGAATGTTTTTCAATCCGTGACTAAACATGTGCTGCCTGCAAAAGACATACTTTCAATATAGGGAGATGGATAGAAGAAAAGTAAGAGGATAAAAAAATTATGCCACATAGACATTAACTCTAAATATTTTACAGTGATGAAAGGATCCATTTATCAGAAGATGAGACAAGCCTAAATATATATGTAACTAATAGCATAGGTTAAAATATATGATGCAAAACTGACAGAACTAAAAGGAGAAAGATACTAATTTATAATCATAATTGAGGATTTTCACATACCTCTCTCAGTCAGAAATGAAGTGAAATCTTTAAAATAGCAATATACAGAAGGTTTTTATAATACTTAACTCGGCCTAACAAATATTTATTTGATGCTACAACTAACAAATGGAGACACACATACTTTTCAAATATACATACATGAAATAATAATTGAAGCCATACCCACATCCTTTAAATAATCCTTAGTACATTTTAAAGGATTGACTCATTTAAAATGTGTTCTCTACAATAAAAATTAACTAGAACTCAGTAACAAAAAATTAACTAGAAAGTCTCCAATGTTTGGAAATTAACAACCCATGTCTAAATGGCCCATGGGTCACAGAAGAAATCACGATGGGCATTAGAAAATATTCTGAAGTATATGGTAGTTACCTGGAATTATGGACTGAATTATGTCATCTGAAATTCTTATGTTGAAGTCTTAATCCCCAGTACCCCAAAATATGACTGTTTTTGGAAACAGGGCCTCTAAGGAGGTAATTGAAGTAAATGAGGTCAAATGAATGGCCTTAAGCCAATGTGAATGATGTTCTTATAAGAAAAGGTTAGAATACAGATAGCACACAGATCAAGGAGTAATCATGTGAGGACACATCAAGTAGGTGGCCATCTGCAAGCCAAGGACTGAGGCCTCAAAAGAAGTCCCGCTGACACATTGATCTTGGAATTCTTGCCTCTAGAACTACCAGAAAATAAGTTTCTGTTCTTTAAGCCAACTAGTCTGTGTTTTTTACTTTATGCTAGTCCAAACTGACTAACACACATAGCTAGCTTTCCAGAGCTGCTGTACCATTCTCACCAGCAATATATGAGTGATCAGTTTCTCTGCACCATGTGCAAAATTTGCTGGCATAACTATTTTTTACTTCAGCTATTCTGATAGATCTGTGAAATCTCACTGTCGTTTTAATGTCCCAAATGACTTATCCTTAGCTAAAGATATAAAAGAGCAAATGAGCATGTTCTAAGATTCAAAATTTTCTTTGGTGATACTTCCAGGTTCATGACTCTTATTCTGCTCTGATTCATGATTATTTTTGTGAGGGATCAATGTTAATTTGACTTTGTAAGTCTATTTATAGAAATAAATTTGCTAATTTAAAAAAGTTATGGTCACATCATGTTCCTGAACAAGTGTTAAAAACACAGTGTCTGCACGTACATCACTGATAGCATTCCATGGGCTAAGATACAAGGACACCAAAATTCATTCCTGGCACTGAGCCCATGCTGAATATTTTTTGAATAACTATAACCCACAAGAGGGAGATGAAATGATTAAATGGCAAAATGCTGAGCAGAAATAGCTAAGTAAATATTTTAATGGCCTGACAACAGCTTAACAACAAATAATTTAACTAAGTTTTGTACCCACTGAGCAAGGTGCTGGATGGATAAAAGAAAAGCCGAGTCTTTGTGCTTTAGTTTGTGGATGAGGAGAAAACTAAAGAGATTATGACAGTGAAGGTGTGCCCTGGGTTCTGAGGGAGTACAAGGAGGGATAAATGTCATGGTCTCCAAGTTTACGCATCATGGCAAAAACCCATTTTCAACTCACACCCCCATTGGAAAGTTATGCTCTTGATTAACAAGAACAAAATTTAATCCAGAATGCATAAGGGCAGAACCCAGGAGAAGCCAGCCAGAGAACACAGTGTACTCAGATTAAAGAGCCGAGGAATTCAGGGTCTCCCAGCAAAGACAAGAAGTCACACTTCAGTAGGAAATAATTAGAGACAGGCATTTCACATAGCTCACTGAAAGCAGCTTGGGACAAAAACAGAAATAAGTCCTTCTGGACCAAAAAAATGATTAAGTATATTTTAGGTGTGTGTGTGTGTGTGTGTGTGTGTGTGTGTGAGAGAGAGAGAGAGAGAGAGAGAGAGAGAGAGAGACTTTAAAGGTAAAACTGCTTTAAATGTTAACTAACGGTCTTGATAAATCAAGACTGAAACATGTTCTTCATAAATAATCTTTTACTTAACTTGGTGTAATAAAAAGTAACAAATATGATTTTCTTTATTAAAAGAGGGTGAGAGCTAAAGCCCAAGTGTACAAATCCCAATTTCTAGAAACATTCTGAATCCTCCTGAGCCATCTCCAAAAAACAATGGTGACGAAGCTGAAAGCTCACATCATCTATGGCATTTGTAATGTCAAGTCCAGGTCTCGTTAATAAAATTTCTTTTACTTGTGTTTATACAATACCCTTCCTATGCACTGCTCACCTCCTCCATCTCTTTCCTTCATTCATATAGAATGAAGATCTATTCTGTACGGCTTCACAATTGCCTTTCAATCACTAGCCATATTTTGAAACCACCTGAAATATCCAAGAAGAGAGGAGAGGAAGAATGTATAAATAGAACAGACAGATGAATTTGGATGTATGAAAAGTCAGGCTGACTGTGAACACACAAAATTTCAATCTCTTCCCTTAAGGAATTTACAGTTTAGCAAGAAGCAGGTAAGTAAATCAGTATAATATACAATTGCTTCACTGCAGAGATACATAATGCATATTCAACAGGGACAAAGGAGCAGTGAAGTCTGCCAGGGGAAAATGGAGAAAGCTTCACAGAAGCACTTGAGATAAAATTGAAAGATAAGTAGGAATTTTTTGAGCAGGCTACTGGGAGGCATTCAATACAGAAGGACCACATATGGAAAGATACAGATGAGTAAGAAAGTATGATGTATTTAAGAGCCTATAGAGAATATGATATTGCTATGAGGAAGGTTAGGGGAAGAAATGTGGGGTGGGGGAGGAGGTGAAGCCTGATAGGTAAGCATGAAGAACCAGGAATAAAAAGTCATAATGGTGGTAAAGGCTATAGAAAAAAGACTAAAAATGTATTCGGTTTAGTCATAAAGGTAAGGCATGCTTCATTTTTTTTGCTTTTTATTGTTCATATGGGTACATTTTTAATTTGGTTTTAATGTGTACTAAGTAGTGACTAGATGAAAAGAATACATAAAATATGGGTAGGGTATAAACAACAACAATATAAATAATACTCCTTTACCTGGTTTGAGGAAGGGAAGGTCACTGTCATCTGTAAAGCCCCTCTCAGGGCTGTGCCTTCGCCTTCTGACTCAGAAATCATCATTAAAGAGCTGAGCCCAGGCTCAACCCATGTTCTTTCCACTCCCTGCCTTCCTGTGGATATCTAACTGATTCTTCCCTTTTCAACTGAATTTCATCCTCTGGACATAAAAATGAATGCTTTAAAAAAAAAAAAAAAAAAAGAAGGGATGTCTCAGATTTTCTATTCTAACACTTTTATTTTATACCAGAAAGCTGAGGCATAAGCAAATAATATTCTCTTCTTAATTAGTGGTAAACTCAGAACTAGTACCTAGCACTCCAAATTCCAATTCTAGTTTGAGTCAGAAAACCAACCTTGATTTCACCTCTAGTTGTATTACTGTCTCACTTTGCATGATACCTCATTTCCTTGGAATTTTAGAATTTGAATCATAGGGAGACTCAGGTTAAAAAGCCAGAAGGAGATCATAGAAAAGCACCACCAACTGCTACCTCCACATTTGAGTAACTTTAGATGAATTATTATCATAAATCACATGTTCCCCATTGCTGCTGTAATATTTATTTTGAGGGTTTGAGGGCATATCATTTCCTAATGGACTAATTATCAATAATCTGAGCCAAGAGGTGTATCAAATTAAAGTCTGAATCACAAGGAGCTTCAATTTAAAATTCAAGAATAATGTTAGCTCTAGATCAAGGATGTCATTTCGAGTAACACTAAAATGAAAAAACAACAACAACATTTTTTGTCCTCATTAAAGAACCAAAAAAATTACGACAAAAATTAAAACATCATAAACAAGTACCATGGGGCTCTGCTCTCACCCACTGGGCACAAACTCAGAGGTGTCCGAATTTTGTCTGCAGATGTCTATTTATAGACACATTAGGGAAGGTAGCTTTTTAAAGACTTTGCAACCAACATATGAAAATCATTATTTAGCCAGTAACTTCCAAGCTTCAAATCATTAGCTATTCTTCCCTCATCTAGGCCTTATCTGTATGTCCTTTAGAATAAAACAACCATAAGGGCAGAAACAGACATCTAAAGGCCATTCAATTTTTGAGTGTTGGTGGGAAGGGACTTCAAAGACTGCTTCATCAAACTCCCTTTGTTTACAAAGAGGGAAACTGGAATCCAGAAAAATATCAATATCCATGGAAGGTCATGAGAAGGTGGGATTTGGGACAAGGTTCATTATTCTTTTTACTGTATCAGTCATTTTTTCAGGCAGCAGTACAGAGTGTTCTTATCATACAAAATGTCTGCCCTTGAAGGGAGATGGTGTTGGTTGAGTCTGTCAGTGAATGTAGCCACAGCCCTTGACTTTTCTCTTTGACTCCATGCCTTTGCACAGAAAGAGCCAGCAATCTGTGTTTCCTCTCAGGAAAGACATCTGGAAGGGTTTCCCAGCAGCCCGCAGAGACAGCAAGGTTCTCAGTGTGAGCCCAATGTGAGCCTGTTGGACCATCAGTCCTGCAGGTGGATCCTGGGGTAAATGAGTAGGCGGGGTGGTGTTTCTGTCATCAAATACCCTTGGGGAAAACTAGCACATTAGCCTGTCGATGCTTTGCAATAAGCTGCCTGACTTCATTGAACCCAGGGTATCTCCCACAAGTTTGACCACAATTTCCTCTCTCCTTTATTTTCCTTTTTATATACCTATCATTAGCCCGCAGAGTTATAGCCTGCGGAATGCACTTTGTGAATTCAGCACTAAGTAATGTCTTCTGCTCACCTCATTGCCTCAGTTTAGCTTTCCAAAAAAGGCCCATGCTCTGCTTAGGCACACAGGTAAGCCAGGGTCCACTGCTGGTGGATGGAGTGATTTTAACATCTCATTGGAGAGGACCCAAAATATTGTTACTGTGACACCTGACAAGACAATGATATTTGTTAAAAGACTTAATGCTAAGCTACTTCTGTCTATGCTTGACAGAATAAAAATATCAGATTTATATTTTTATTCCTAAAAAAAATCTCAAACTTTATGCCTTTTTCCTTCCTTCCTTCCTTCCTTCCTTCCTTCCTTCCTTCCTTCCTTCCTTCCTTCCTTCCTTCCTTCTTTTTTTTTCTGGCAACATATACACATTTTAAACATTGGGTCATAACTATATCAAACATAAATTTAACTGATCATTATAAATATCAATGCTTTATAAGTGAATTGAAATTCCTTTTTACTAATTAAATCCTTTTTGAAGGGTAGTTCTTTCATTCATTCACATTCATTAAACAAATATTTACTGAGTACTTACTATATTCCAGATGCTCTATATAAAACAGACCAAGATACCAACACTTCAGTCTTATGCTCTAACAGTGAATACAATCGATCAATTAAGCAAAAAATAAGCAAACATATGTAAAGATTATTATCCGCGCACGCGCGCGTGTGTGTGTGTGTGTGTGTGTGTGTGTGTGTGTGTGTGGTAAAATAACTATGCTGGCAGTTGCTGGTAAGTGCTATGAAATCAAAGCAGGATAAGGTGACAGGGAATCAGATGGGGAATTATATTATTTTAAATACAGTGGTCAGGGGAGGTGTGAGTATTCTTCTGACCATCTCATTCTAAATGTGATTACCTACACTCCCCTGGGAGAGAGAAAGGCTGGAAAAGTAGAAAAAGATGCCTGCCTTAGGTGGCAGCCTTGTGGGTGTAGCTACCCTTTTCAGTTTCCCTGTGGTGACACCTGTGGCACGTCCAGGTTGGATAGCCCTGTGCAGAGTCACCTGTCTCCCTTCATCTGGGACTCAGCTGAACATGTGACTTGAGACCATACTGACAGGCCCACTTCCTTTCATCCCAGAGTTGCCTACAGGTGGGACACCTGGAGGTACAGAAGGTGATTTGGGTGCTATGCAAATATTCTTAGGAGATTCAGCAAATGGTCTCAAATAACATTGTAATTGTCTTTTAGTGTTCCTTGATTTCTTCCAGGAGAAGTCTCAGTTCAGTGACATTCCCTAATACCCCTCTAACTCAGCTCGCTTTTGTGTTTTAGCAGAACAGAAATGAGATCAGAGTCTTTCACAATAACAATATCTAGCCAGAATTTAATGACATTGATTTACTGTCTTTGTACTTACTTTTGCTTAAAATAAATTTATTTAAGCAAAAGTAAGTCGGTTTCAAAAAAATACTTAGTAAATAGCATTACAAGTGATTTTTAGGTGGTGCAAAAATTGTGAAGTTGGAACGCAATTGACTAAAGTTAAAAATCACTATTCTTGCCTCATAAAAGCTGAGAACAAACTTCTGGATTTCTCTCTTGCTCTTAGATTCACAAATCACTAAGTCATGAGTTATTCAAAAAGCCAGTTACCAGTGATTTTTATCTCTGTATTATATGTAGAAATTTCTGCCTGGGTCTAAATACTTTCCTGATGATAGTAGTATTCTATCAATAACTAATATGTGATTTCAGTCCTCTTTGAATCTGCAAGCTGCCCTTAATCCTTTGAAAATCTTGCATGTGGGTTAGAGAACAATCATGAGCACTCTGTACTTCCCTGATGACCTGATTACTCTTCCAAGGATTTCTGGTGATGTTTGAAATTGGAGTACAAAGAGCCTCCACAACAAGCTGAGGATGTTATTGCAGCTTTTTATTTTAATAAATGACTAAAATTATTATAAAAATCCTGACATCTGTCATTAAGATGGGGAAGGAGTTGGAAATTAACTCCAAAACATGGATATTTCAGTTAGGTCAACTTCGTGAACTGAACTGGTTTAAGTACCCATTTATCCCTCATATCTTATGTCCACAGATGGGATATAGGATGTACTGGTGTGGCGGTGATATTAAAAATAAAATATCACCCCATAGGTTTAAATGTGGTCAAAAGTAACACTCATGCAACACCTGGAACTTCCTAGTCACCCTTTCTCCCTCCACAATCACCTCACATATTCTTTCCTGCCAACATGTGGCAGAAGGAGATTGCCCAGAAAATGTATTTTTAGTACAAATCATATTGTTATAAATCAGTCAAGCTATCAAGAGAACATTTTATTCCTCTTCTATCTCTGTTTCTTACACACACACACACACACACACACACACACACACACACACACACCTTTGCTTTTTTTACCTTGTGAATCTACATGTGAATTTATCTTATCTTTCAAAGCTCTTATATTTTAATATTATCTTAAACTTTGGATTATTTCCTTCCAAGATACAAGTGAATATAAATACTCCTTATACTAGTCTTCAATTCTTAATCAATTTGTTCCTTGAAAAACAGAATTTAAAATTGTTTTCTGCAATCTTGACATCCTCTAAAAGTAGTCCTTGTTATTAAAGCCATTACAACATAGCTCACTCTGGAAACTGGCTTTCTGTGTAACAGTCCTAGAGAAAAATTAGGCAAAATCGGTTGAGTATATGAATGTTCTCAATATATTCCAAACGAAGCCATGCTGGGTTAAACTTCCTATGCAAGTCCAGTAAATCTGCTGAAGAAAAGAGTTATAAACTGATATCGAAGAAGCAGAGAATGAGTTATTCCACTGATCTCTGTGTCCTATGCCTTCCTCTCACAACAAGGCCAGGCAAGGTATAGAGTGATACACATCAAGGCCAATGGGGCAGCAAGAACTCACATTGCTTTTTTGCTTCTAAGAGCACACAGGCTGAGGCTGGCTTACTTTAAATTTTTAAAATTTTGTGTGTGCTGGCAACTGCAGCTCATCCCCAAGACATAATCCAAACAGAAAAACTATAGAGTTTTCAGACTGGATCCACATGGAGTGTCTACAAAGGCCTACAGTGCACCTTGGATGACTTTCAAGTTTTTTCAAAGTCATCTGGAGTCTTTTAAAGTTGTCATTGTTTAAAGAACCTGCAGAGAGGGGAGAGAACATTTTGGGTCTCAGGAGGAAAAGAAAGAAGGAAGAAGTAAGGTAGCCAAGAGATATGGAAAAACTGGTACTGCCCCTCCCCCCCTCCCAAGTGCTTTGACTCTTCCTTGCCTTTCTCCTGCTGACTCAGCTGCCCTAAGGTGGTTCTTCCTCTGTGAACACCACCTGCTTAGATGCAGAGAAAAGTGGCAGTCTGCTTTGTCTTATCTTTGAAAAGCCTGGGGTCTTCTCATTGTCTAGAATTCTATTGTGTTATTTAAATCTACATAACAGCTGTTTCTCCTTTATTTTTCTCCTACTGTTGTAGGCATAAATTGCTAAACCTAGTTTTGAATGAGCCACCAAATAATTTTAATTCTTCCAAGTCTCTCTTACTAAATTCTGACATATCAACGTTTTACTAATAGTAACTTTTCTGCTTCTCATTTCTGGCATATTTATGCTTTTGATTCCTTCCCTATAAGAAGATTTCCCTCTGCTTTTATATCTTCCACTTCCATTTCTATACAGTCCTTGATTTGAGTCTAACCATCTTTCTCCTCTGTCTCACTCTTCAGCATTCACCTGCCATGTTAACGATTTCTCACTCCCTGCATCTTATCTGCTTGGGTCATGATGCCAATATTTACTTTGCTACCAATTTAGGTTATGATTTCCTGTTTTTATCTTTTTAGCCCTAACTTTCTTCTCTATTGCACTATTGCTACTGAAAAAAATTTCAAAGATCTCCATTAGTAAAAAGAAATTTTGTGACATAAGACTTTAACTATATTTTCCTTGAAAAGCACAAAATAAAAGTACAGTTTAAAGAAAAGGTGACCCAGCTTGACTCAGCGATGTTCCTCAGTAAACTCAAATAAGGATGATTTACTATCCATGCATTAAAGAGTATGCTGTGTCAGTATCATGGAAATCCCATAAGTTTTGTTCAGGAATAAAAGGTACACACGGTTCACATTCTTCCTATTTAGATAACATGGTCTTAATCAGCAGAGGCTAAAAATAGAGACCCCTGGTTCCTGGAAAGAACTGACTCCAATTTTTCTTTCTAAGGAATTAGAAATGGGAAGTCAAAGGGTCTTTGTCTCCTGGGAACATCCCAAAAAAATTAAAAACACATTTCCTCTACCAGTATTCTCTAAACATAAAAAGATTGATGAGTACATTTAGGCTTTGAAAAAACTTTTTCTATGCAGTGTATAACCTAGAGAAATATATAGTTCTTGCTACAGTATTGAATATATTTATGAGCCTTGTACTCTTGGAGAAAAAGTTAGTCCTAAATCTATGAAATGCAACCTTACGAAATGTAAAGTTTAACAATGAAAGGTAAGTTTTTTTTATCCTTTTCATCTTTAGAGTTACTAGAAATATTTAGGAATCTATCATATATCTAACATCTGTCTATCATATATCTATCTATCTACCTATAATGATTTTTTTTTTATTACTGGGATAGTAAATCTGGTCACTAGATTACAAATTAATGATCCCAAACATGGTCATCTGCATAAGCAGATCAAAAGAAAAGAAATTAAAATGTTCTGTTTCTTAGTCCTTAATTGATTTTAATTATCATATTTCACTTCTCTCTGTTTGGACATATAAAGAAAATCAAGGTTTTGAATATGCCGGAGTTATGTAGAGAGGTGAGTTAAGGGCAGTGTTGGAAGTCATTTCAGGTACTCTGACACAGTAATATCTGAAGATGAACAAAGCTCAGTAAACATTGATGATGTTCATCTCCTCCCACTCCAGGCCTGAATGAATCATCCAGAGTGACCACCCACAAAGTCTTGATTGTACTTAATGATTACTCCACGCTATTGTGACCATATAAAATTTGATTACAGTATTTCAGAACATCCAGAGTTCTGAGTATAACAAAACCCAAATATATGCTGGATTTTATCCTCCCGTTTTCTATGTAATGTCTTGTGCAGAATGCATCTTCACTATTATCAAAGCTTAAAAACAATAAATACCTATGATCACAAGGTTGAACAAATTTCCCTGAGAATGGAGAGAGTTATTTTATTTTCATTATGCTGATATGCTTTCTAAGGGCTAAATTACTTCTTGGAAGTAAATTCAGAGCAATAAAAAAAAAATTGATTTAAATTTTTTGAGCTACTTAGGGTTAGATTATGGTTAAATTGTCTATTTTAGGGAACAATTTTGTATTTTCTATCAATTAACAGCATTTGTTCATAAGCTCAAAATACAATTTGAATTTTAAATCTATCTCTGAATATAATACAGAGAGTAATAAACAAATTATGTTTATTTGTAAGAAAAAAGAGATGAAGAGATAAGTTATATAACATACTATTTAGAAAAGAATCAATGAAAATACATGGAGTACTGCTGGCACAAAGAATCACATCTTATCCATCTTCTCTGCTTTGCCAAATGATAAAAGATCACATTATTTGAACAGCTAAAAGAAAGATGATTCCTTTGGCTGGATTTTTCAAGGGCAAAGGGGTAACAGTAGGGTGTTAAACATGTAAACCCCTTTCTTATAATACTGCTGTGCAAATGTCAACATCTTCAAACAGATGGCAGGTCACTAAAAAGCTAATAATTAAGTCCCACTTTTTTTTGGCTAGAAATAAAAAAGGAAACATCTCACATAAAAATCATTGTGACTTAACTACATGAATAAAATGGCTACTTCTAGAAATAATTTAGTTGCAAACTTCTGAGGAATAAGTTTTTTTTCTATTTGGAATGATCTTTTAAGACATAAAACATAAATTATGAATATGAAATAGAAAATCCCCAAATTCAGGTAATAGTGATTTTTTTGTTTGTTTTTGGTAAATTAGTCTGCTGTCAAAGAAGGAGTTAGTAATAAACATTTGAAAGGCTGTCCCATTCAACCTTTGAGCAATACATGCAATCCAACAGTACCATGGAATACATTCTTCCTTTCTTTCTCTTGTTCGAATAGTATTTAGGGTGGAATATATACAATATGTTCTGAGCATGTGAAACAAAAAATGTATAGGAAAAAAGCACCAGAAAAAAATATGTTAAAAGTCAAAAAATGTTTGCCTTTCACTGGTAAGATGAGTAGTGACTTTTTCCTACTTTTCTATATTTTAAGTATCTCCCTATTTTCTAGATTGAGCATTTATAACTTTCATAATCACAAATGAAAAGGAGGAAGGGAAATTACATTCATTTACTCATTTATATGCCAAATATTTGGGGAGTGTCATGCTTGATGACAGAAGAGATATAGCACATTTCTCAGATCCCGGAACCACCTATACATCAGAATCTTCTGGGAAGCTTGGACCTGGAAATCGTGGATTTTCAGAAACCACTTTAGACCAAGTTGATTCTTATCCTCTGGAGAGGTGCTCAGGAAGTTGTATATTTGAATCATACCCAGGGGATTAATTTGCATAAGAGATTGAGAAGCTATTGAGACACATTGGAAGAACCTCTTTACCTAACTGATGTAAAAGGCTTCCTTAAGCTGAGACTTGGAGAAGTGATTTGTCAGAGGGAAAAAGGAGCAAAAGAAGAACAATATGACCCTAACATCTGATCCTCCTACCTTAGCGTTTCTCTATTCCGGCAGTCCATTATCATCACCTAGGAATTTGCTCCTCAAAGATGCTAAGCATTGGAGTCAGTTGGGAGCTTGTTCAAAATGCAGCTATTCAAGCCACAGGCCTGGACCTACTGGATTCAAATCTGCATTTTCCCATTATTCTTGGATGATCTGCATGCCTATTAAATTTAGAGAACCATTTCTGAGAAGCATCCCAGATCAGGGGTTCTCAAATAGAGACCTTTCATTAACTCGAGTTTTTCTCCTGTCTTTACTCTTAAATCTGTATATGTATTGAGTGGAATTTGGTTTTCTTTGCTTTGAATGATGCTTAAATTCACCATAATGCTACCACTTAAACAATTACATAGACTGGTAAATGAAAATTTTCCTTTTCCCGAGATAATTGGTATTGACAATTTGTTATAAAGAAACATTCTGATCTTTACTGTAAATTTATGAAAATACACCTCAATTCCTTTCCGTGTTGGGTTCTTCACACACATTATTACTCATTCATGGGTCTTCTGTCACTACTCACTTGAACTCCATATCATGTTAAAAAGTCATTTTCTCAAAAATATTTCATTCTCTAAAGTAGCTGAATTTTGCTGGTATGTCCTTTTTCTTTAATCAATAGAAAAAATTTATTTTACTATTTTGTCTAGCCAATAATTTTATAATTTTCTACAATAATTTTGACCTAAGGGGGGCATATTTTCAAAACCCTTAGATACATAATGCAGTAAAGCAGTCTTCAACAATTCATACCATATTTAAACTTAGGCTGAGCACGGCTATATGTAGAGTTTTGTTGCCTATGTGAAAAAAAAAATGATTTTCATCTAAGATTGGGGATTGGGATATCAAATCGTAAAACATGAACTCACTTTCTATTATGAAGGAATCATTTCTAACTCAACTTTTTTGGTAAAATCCTTACAAAATTATTTTCTTCTATGTGAAATTATTTCTTTGCAGTCATTAATCTTTCCTTTGCATAATTTCAGAAGTGCTTTTGTAAACTATGTTTATTGTATTTATCATCCAACAAATGTGTTGTACTTAACATTGCCAATGAAAATGACATTTTGTGGTTTAAAATTCTTTAGCTATTATCACGCTGCTGTTTACCTTGAATCACAGAGATCTATACCAAATGTTTACTGTTACTTTACGTTTGCCTTATTTCTTCTCTATGTATTTTTTTTATTATGAAACTAGATCAAATTAATTTAGAAACTATTTTAGTCATCTTATACCCATTACAAAAATATGCAAGTCAAGCATGCCAAATATGTCCTCTTGGGCATAATTTTGAATATATAAGTGTAAATTATGTCAAATCTTAAATTTTCTATAAAAAAAATGGGCTGTCACAAAATCAGTCAAGTGCTAAGGTGATTACTGAAACCATTTCCTTGTAAATGGTTTAGAATTTTCATGCTGGTTTCTCATTTCCCCACAAACTTTAAATGTTTGATTTTAAAATATTTAAAGTTTTTGTATAGTCTCAGACTGTTTTGTTTTACACGTTTTCTGCATGCAGACATCAAACTTTAAAGCTAATTAACTTTTACCATTTTTTAAAATATAAAGCAAGTGATCAGTTAATACTATGGTCAGAACTATGTCAGTGATTGATTATGATTGAATGCAGGAGGCACTTTGTCTAAGTCATTGAATCTCCTCAAAAGTGTAGGAGGTATAAGAAAGTGATGAGAAAGGGAAATGTGCTTATAATATATTAGACAAACTACAAATTCGGTATTATTAAAAATCATATGTACTAGCAGGTGCTTAATAAGTGTTTATTAAATAATTCTCTACTGAAAGACATTGATCAAGATACATGTGATAAACCAACTTTGTATCACTTAGTCCCTCTATCCCCTTTTATTCTATTTGACTTTTGGCTACATACTCAAAGGTCAAGTTAAATTTTTTACTACGACTGCATCCCATTGTGTTGGCAACTTGACCTTAAAATTTCTTACAATGTTCTTGCCCGTATGAAGTTTGCATTCTAATCATGCTGTCTGTAATTAAAACAAGCCAGCGAATACACAAAAAATGTACTTGTTAGTGGTGTTTATTTTCATCAAAATTTTATCCTCATTCAATATAAAAATACGATACTCTTATTTTTGTAATAATTTCTACTTAATCTTTTTTTTCATGCTAGCATGAAAATTCCTAATTCTAATGTTAGCATTTGCCTAATACACCTCTGTCCTCCTTTTCATTTTTAATGTTTTTGGTATATTTTATCTTGAGAGTGTATCTTTTTAATAGGAGAGTTAATTCTATTCACATTTGTTATTACAAATAATATTTGGACATATTTATGTCATAAGTATGTAGGGTTTTTTATACTACTGATTTATTCTGAGGAATAACTAGGCCATTTAAAAAATATATAGATTAAAGTAGCCTGAAGAGGAGATTACAAATGAAGAAATGAGATATTAAGGAACCAAGGGAAATTCACTTGGTCAAAAGATGAAAGATGGTCAAAAAACTCAAAAAGCTCCAGGGAAATTAAGTAAAGTGATGACTGACTTTAGCAGCTCAAAAGTCAACAATGTGCTCTTATTTTCAGCAAGTCAAGGAAAGAATGGGAGGTAAAATCAAGTGCAAAAAATGCATATTATCTTCTCTAAGAGGTCTTGCTCTCCTCTCACTTTGTATTTACACTCTGTTCATTTCCTTTCTCTCTCTCTGTCTCTGTCTCTCTCTGTCTCTGTCTCTGTCTCTGTCTCTCTCTGTCTCTGTCTCTGTCTCTGTCTCTCTCTCTCTCTGTCTCTCTCTCTCTCTCTCTCTCTCTCTCTCTCTCACACACACACACACACTTATCAACAGTCATAATAAAAAGAACCTGGGCATACAACAAACATTAATTCTCAATAAAACATCTGGGGCTGTACTGATCATCTGAGCTAATTCTCTAGAACAGCATTTGCTGCACACACCATTGCTATTTAACCAGAAAACATCAATCACTGCAGTTACAGGCCAGGATAGTTGTCATCTACTCTCAGGAGTTAATTTTCCAAACTCAAGGGTCTTTATTCCAGGCTTCATAAACTGCGACCCAGGACTTTTAAATTTTTTTTAGTGTCGTAGACTCTTCTACATTCTTGTTTGCATCTTTGCTAATTCACTGCTATGGTAATATAGCCTCTGAGGGAAGACTTTCTTAAATTGACAATAGGATCCTCTAACGAGAGACAAAAAATTAAATTTAAATTCCACTGACTACAAAGAAATAGATCAGTAATACTTATTTACTAAATGGTTCCTCCTTTTAATTGTTTTAATCACTTTTGAAGGAACAGCAACATTTACTACTTGGAAATTTCACTAATATCTAATGTTGTCTGCCAATTTGCAGTCTTGCAGCCAAATTAAGTTTGTATAATAGAAGCAAGATGAATGACGATTCAGATAATTTAAGTTCAGATCTGAATTGTACCTCTTTCTAGTCAGGTAAAATTGGGCACATCACTGAATTTTCAGAACTTTGGTTTCTTAATTCCTCAACTATAAAACAAAACTAGCATCTGCAGGAGTGCTACTGAATTAACTGAAATAGTTAATTCAGTAAACAAGTAAACAAGTGACACACTTGTTTACTGGAAACAGATAAAATAATAATATATATTATTAAGAGAGGCAGTATGACCCTTTTAGAGTTAGAACCAATCAGATCTGTATTCAAATCCCCACTTTCCCACTTACCAGCTATACTAACCTGAGCAAAACATTTAACCTCTCTGAGCCTCAGTTTTCTCAAACCTGTAAAGCAGAGGAAACACTAGCTAACCTAATATTTGTTGTGAGAATCCATAATCATGTTTATAAAATATTTAATAATATCTAGTATATAGAAGATGCTCAATAAACATTACATATTATTAACATCATTATTACTGCTACAACTGGGAATATCCAAAATTTTTTTTTGACTAAGAAAAAACATTTGTATAAGGGATTATTTTTGTCTACAAGCTAACTGAGGAATGAAAGAAGTAAAAAAAAAAAAAAAGATGAGACATTTTATGGACAGAAAAAGCATTCACATCCAGTCTAATGTCCTGGCTCATTTTCTAGAACATTTCATTTAATTCAGCTTTCTTGAATTTTTCACCAGACTCCTCATAGCACTTTGGAAAGAGCAAATTATTATGTAACCAAGATGGGAAATGCCACAAATTTTTATTAACTCCAAGAATCCCAAAGACCCTTTCTCCATCTGTTTTTGTTTGGTTATATACAAATCACAGAAGATGTGGACTTAAAATTTATAGTAGAGTAATGTTATTTTTTTCTGGTATTTTAAAATTATAAACCCAAATATATTAAAAATCCCCAAATAAAGTTATTTTATAGTCATATTATATTTCCAGAACTGATTCTTCTTTACTGGTATGTGGCTTTGTATATTCTGTCCACCTATATTGGTTTTAGGAGAAAAAGGTGAAAATAGTAGATGTTTAAGTGCTTAAAACGAATTGTACAAATTGGCACTACAGCCATAGAAAATGTACTTTCATTCGGTCTGATTAAAACTCATCTTTAATTTTATTCCCCAGCATCTGCTTATATTAGACCATCTCAGCTCAATACCCTCTTAAAATCTGAAAAGAGACTGAATCATCTTTCTTCATAACTCTAAAATTATAATCATATGTTTGATTCTAAATGTTGGCCAGGCTCTCTCATTCCAAATTAAATTAATTTTCAAAAGCAAATCTAAATCAGAGATAACCATATGCTCTCATCCTAGTAATAGGCACGTAAAGCTATTTCTAGGATGCTATTTTATTATGCAATCATTAGTGATTCCTTTTCCATGGTTTTCTCTTATGCTAAACTGACCTCAGGAAAATCTAGGTTAGTAAGCATGACATCATATACAACTCCTCAACAAATTATATCAGTAACACCTGCATATCATACATAAAAACACTAGGACAGAAGCCAGAAAGGGTACTTGGAGCATAGCCAAACCTCAGTCTCAGAGGCCACATTTAGCACAAGTGAAGCAGCCCTGACTTAGTTTGGATATGATGGATGGGCTCTGTAAGGCATTGCCATGTCATCAGTCATCGTAGTTATTTGGAGGTGCCTCTTGGCATGACTATGGGGTTGAGGGGGAAAGGCAAAATTCTCAAGTTACTGAAAAGCTGTTAGGAGGTCTGCTTATTAAACTCATTTAAATTCTTCTTTCTGAATGTTAAACCACGCACCCCAAACATCACAGCTGCCTCTGTATAGACATTCGTAAAGCCTCTATCAGGGAACATACAGGAGCCCTGTGTGAAAATGAAAATACAAAGAGATGGCCAAGACTGAGAAGCCAAACCATGTAGCCAAGAGGACAAGATATGCTCAGAAAGAGAAACCTTTATTTGGGAAAAAAAAAAATCTATATCTATATCTATATTTATATCTATATCTATATCTATATCTATCTATATATCTATATCTATCTATATCTATATATCTATATCTATATCTATCTATATATCTATATCTATATCTATCTATATATCTATATCTATATCTATATCTATATATCACCTTTGGAGATAATTACCTGGCTAGATTCTATTCTCAGAGAGGCCAAAGATTTATCCAGCTCAGTATTTTGTCTTCAACAGTGGCTCTAAGCACTTTTTTCTGGAAGGATCTGACTACTGTCACTGCCAGCAACCTTAATTAAAAAAAAAAAAAATCTAGGCATGTACCTATACTTCCTTAGAAAATTCTAATAGATTCTTACAGGGAATTGTAGGTAGTGGGATGGTTCTTTTAGTGCCTGTACTATATTCCCAACTGAAAGGAGGATCTGTCCTAGACAGCGGAGATTCTCAATATTTTAGCTGATGGTAGGTCAGAAAATGGAATACGGAACATATCAATGACAGCAGTAAAAAGAAAGTAGAAGCCCAAAGCGTCTTCCATTTATCATTATCAGAGGAACATCAGGAACCACAAGCTTAATTCCTGTTAAGATAATCTTAAATTTTGTCATCTCCCTTGTATGTTATTTTGACTACTTTGACTCTTTCCCAATACAAATCTAAAAGAACATAGGGGTACTTCTTGGCCAATTTTTTGCCGAAAGCCTATAATCAGAAGGATAAAAATGTTGATGTTTCAAAAGCTACTTTTGTCTGGAAATCAAGCATTTGAACTCTGTTTCCAGCTGGGCCAGAGATAGAGGTCAGAGGCCCAGGCTCTGTCCAGAATGGGGAGACTTGTAAGAATAGTTCTCCCCACTGAGATGGGGTGTCTAAGACTTATTCCCTCCGGTTTAGAGTGAAGACCTAGACTTGACCCACCTCCTCTCGACCCTGGAGAACTTTAGAAAGGACTGCCTTGGTATCATGCATACCTGAAAAGAAAAATGGAAGGAAAAAGGAAACAGGTTTTGACTGAGTGTAGCTTCAGAAGAACCATAGGATAAATTTGGACCTAGGGTAGACCACCTCAGCTTTTCTGGAGACCCTAAATGGTTTGAGGGAGCCCAAATAATAGAACCTAAGGTATCTGACAAAAGCAAAGGTAAATTCCCTCTAACCAAAATCACTCAAAAAGAAATCAAAATCCTGATTAGCCAATAATAATAATTATAAAAATAAATGATTAGTTATAAATATTTCCTCAAAGAAAATCCCAAGCCTATTTGTCTTTATTAAAGAACACTATTACTGCCATTCAAGGAAGAAATAATTCCAGTCTTACATAAACTCTCAAAGAGTGACACGGCAGTGATAATAAAACCAGATAAGGATAATATGACACAGAAAATTGACAGACCGATCTCTTTCATGAACATAAATGCACTAAATAAGTAAAATCCAGCACACACACAAAAATACCTCAGCACTAAGCTGTTTTTTTTTTTAATCCAAGAATGCAGAATTTATTTGACATTCAAAAATCAAATGACATAAATAAGTATATATTAGAGTAAGGGGGGAAATTATATTATCATCTCAATAAATGCAGATAAAATATTTGATAAAGTTCTAAGTCTATTTATTATAAAAACTTTTAGCAAACTAGGAATAGAAAACACATTAGTGATTTTTTTTTCTGTATTAATGATGTGTAACAAACCATTGTGAAGCTTGGTTTATTAGAAAAATAATTACAAATCAGTAGAGAGATTATGGCTCTGATGAGCTCAGCATAACCGATCGACTTAACAGGCTGAGTGTTGTGTTTAGGTCTACTGCATGTATAGGCATACTTCATTTTTACTGTACTTCACAACTATGCCATTTTTCACAAATTGAAGGTGTGTGGCAACTCTGTATTGCAGAAGTCTGTTGAAATCATTTTCCCAACAGCATTTGCTCACTTTGTGTTTCCATGTCATTTTCCAGTGCAATATTTAAAACTTTATTATTATATTTGCTATGATAACCTCTGACCAGTGATCTTTGATGTCATTATTATAATTATTTGGGGTACCACAATCCATGCCCACAGAAGATGCTGAATTTAAGCAATAAATGTTATGTGTATTATGACTGTCCCGCTGACCAGTTGTTCCCATATCTCCCTCCTTCTCCTCAGGCCTCCCTATTCTCTGAAACAAAACAAAACAAGAACAACAAAAAACCCTAAAACTAGGTCAATTAATAATCCTACAATGGCTTATGTCTCTCACTTTTAATCAAAAGCTAGAAATGATTAAGCTTAGTGAGGAAGGCATTTTGAAATCTGAGGTAAGCTAAACGCTAGACTAAAAGCTTGAGTGAAATGGTGAGCCAAGTTGTCAATGCAAAAGAAAAGTTCTTGAAGGAAATAAAAGGTGCTTCTCCAGTGAACCAAAGAATTAAAGAAAGCAAAACAACTGTATTGCTGATATGAGGAAAGTTTCAATTATCTGAGAAGGTCAAACGACCCACAACAATCCTTTAAGACAAAGCTTAATACAGAGCAAGGCTCTAACTTTCTTCACTTCTGAAGCTGAGAGTGGTGAGAAGCTACAGAAGAAAGTTTGAAACTAGCAGAGGGTGGTTCATGAAGTTCAAGGAAAGAAGCTGTTCAAGGAGAAGTTAATGCCTGGCTTCAAAATTTCAAAAGTCAGGCTGAGTTTCTTGCTAGGAGTTAATGCAGCTGGTGACTTAAAGTTGCTTATTTACCATTCCAAAAATCCCAGGGCATTTAAGAATTACATTAAATATACTCTGCTTATACTCTCTAAATGGAACAACAAAGTCTGGATCACAGCACATGTGTTTACAACACATTTACTGAATATTTTAAGCCCACTGTTGAGACATATTGCTCAGGAAAAAAAAGGTTCCTTATAATATTATTGCTCATTGACAATGCAACCAGTCACTTAATAACTCTAATGGAGATATATATAAAAATATTAATGTTATTTTCATGCCTGCTTACACAACATCCATTCTGCACCCCATGGGTCCAGGAGTAATTTTAACTTTCAAGTCTTATTACTTAGGAAATACATTTTGTAAGGCTATAGCTGCCATAGATAGCAATTCCTCTGATGGATGTGGACAAAGTAAATTGAAAACCTTATGAAAAGGAGTCACCATTCAAGATACCATTAAGAACATTTATAAGTCCTGGGAAGATGTCAAAATACCAACATTAACAGGGGTTGGGAAGAAGTTGATTTCAATACTCATGAATGACTTTGAGGGGTTCAAAACTTCAGTGAGAGAAGTAACTACCAATATTATAATGGCAACAGAAGTAGAATTAGAAGTGTAGCCTAAACGTGTGACTGAATTACTGTAATTTCATGATAAAACTTTAAGGCACGAAAAGTTGCATCTTATGGATGAGCAAAGAAAGTAGTTTCATGAGATGGAATATACTCCTGATAAAGATGCTGTGAAGACTGTTGAAATGACAACATAGGATTTAGAGTATCATTTAAATTTAATTGATAAAGCAGTGGCAGGGTTTGAGAGGACTGACTCCAGTTTTGAAAGAAGTTCTACTATGGGTAAAATACTATCGGATAGCATGGATGCTACAGAGAAATAGTTTGAGAAAGGAAGAGCCAACTTATGTGGCAAACCTCATTGTTGCCTTATTTTAAGAAATTGTTACGGCCACCCCAACCTTCAGCAATCACCACTCTGATCAATCAGCAGCCATCAATATCAAGGCAAGACCCATCAATGGCAAAAAGTTTATAACTCACTGAAGGCTCAGATGATGGTTACCTTTTTTTAAGCAATAAAGTATTTTTTAACCAAAGTATGTACAATTGTATTTTTAGACATAATGCCATTGTATACTTAACAGACTTTCACATAGTGTAAACATGATATTTATATGCACTAGGAAACCAAAAAAATTGTGTGACTTGTTCTAATGAAATACACACTTTATTGTGGTGATCTGGAACCAAACCCACAATATCTCTGAAGTATGCCTGTATTTTCTCATGCTGCTGGACAATCAGCTATCAAGGCATATGTTTCTCAGAGTAGCTGGCAGAAGGCTGTGAAGACAAGCAAACCAGGCAAGCACAATTAAAATATTTGCTTACATCACATGCACTGACAATCCATTGGTCAAAAAGAGGTCATCTGGTCAAGTGCAATATCAGAGAATAAGGAAATGTATTCCACCAACATTGGGAAGCAATGAGCAACTATATAGCAGAGTGTATGGACATATGATTCTAACATAAAGAGGGAGTAAAGTATTAGAAACAATAATCTAATATGCTATAGAGGAAAAACTTCCTTAATCTGATAAAGGTAAGCTATAGAAACACTACAGCCAACATTGCATATAATGGAGAAAAGTTGGGCATTTTCCTTTTTTAGAAATATGACAAGGTTTGCTGCTATCTTTACTACTATGCAATGTTTAACATTTGAAAGAACTGCCAAACTGTTTTCCATATTGGCTCACAATGTTACATTTTTTTTTCTTTTTTTAACAATTGTAGCCATCTTAGTGACTATGAAGTGGTATTCCATTGTGGTTTTGATATGCATTTTCCTAATGGCTAATTATGTTGAACATATTTTTACTTGGTCATTTGTGTATCCTTTTTGGACAACTGTCTTATCCAAATTCTTTGCCCATATTTTTAATTGGGTTGTTTTTTATTGTTAACTTGTGTGAGTCTTTCATGTATTCTAGATATGTTTTTTTCCTATCAAATATATAATTTGAAAATATTTTCTCTCATTCTATGTGGGCTGTCTTCCACTTTCATGATGGTGTCCTTTGAAGCACAAAAGTTTTTAATTTTGATGAAGTCTAATTTATCCATTTTTTTTTTCTTTTTTCACTTGTGCTTTAGTTGTTGTATCCAAGAAACCATTGCCTAACCTAAGGTTACAAAGATTTATTTTCATGCTTTCTTTCTTCTGAGAGTTCTATAGAGTTAGCTCTGACACTTAGAATTATGATTTATTTAGAGTTCATTTTTGTGTATGATGTGAGGTAGCAATTCAAATTTGTATTTTTTTTAATGTGAATACTAATTTTCCCAGCATCATTTGTTGAAAAAACTGTTCTCTCCCCATTAACTGGTCTTCACACCATTGTTAAAAATAAATTGACCATAAACACATTCTGTTCTCTCAACCACATTCCAGTGACCTATATGTCTATTCTATAGCCATACTACACTGTTTTGATTACTATAACTTTGTAGCAAGTTTTAAATTGGCATGTGTGAGACTTCCAACTATGTTCTCCTGTCTCATGACTGTTTGGCTAGTCTGGGTTCCTTGAAATTCTATAGACATTTTTGAACAAGCCTGTCAATTAATTCTAAAAATGCAACTTGGATTTTGAGAGGTATTGAATTGCATATGTCATTATTTTGTAAAGTATTGCCATCTTAACAATATTAAGTCTTTCTATCCATGAACATGGAATGTTTTTCCATTTATTAATGTCTTATGTAATTTATTTAAATAAAGTTTTGAAGTTGTATGTCTTATCCTTATTTTCTTAAAAAAAAAAAAACCTATTCCTAAGAATTTTATGTTTACTTTTTGGTGCTATTGTGAGTGAAATTGTTTTCTTAATTTCACATTCAGTTTGCTCACTGGCAGTGTCAAAAATTATTTTTATATATTGATCTTGTCTTCTGCAACTCAGAAAAATGAGCGCATAACTTGAATAGGCACTTCACATACACACACACACACACACACACACACACAGACACAACCCAAATCCAAATAACCAGTAACCCAATGAAAAGGTGCTGAACATTAGAAAAACAAAAAATTAAAGCCATGATAAGATACGAACACTCACCCATCAAATTGAGAAAGAATAAAAGTCTGACAGTACTTCATGTAGGCAATGGTATAAGCATCAGGAACTGTTCTATTTGTAGGAGTGTAAATTGTTATGGTAACTTTAGAAAACTATCATTATCTGGTAAAACTGAATATATGCAAACACTAATATCCAGCAATTCCACTCTATACATATATACCTGAAAGATATTTTTGCTTACATACACCAATATTCACATTTAAAAATGTCATTGCAATATTGCTCATAGTAACCAACTTTTTGAAAGAATGCACATGCTCACTATTGGTAGTATGGGTATATATAAAATGTATTACATCGTTATAGTGGGATACCACATCAAAATAGATCTGAATAAATACAGATATGTAGACAAACTTACAAATGTGTGTGGAGAAAAAAGCAAGTCATAAAATAGTATTAAGTATTATTCTATTCACATATAGTTCAAGAACAGGTAGTACTAATCTAATTTTTAATGATGCATAAACAGGTGGTAAAAAAAAATCTAAAGAAAAAAAAAGAGTGCTAGAAAAATCAGGATAGGGTCATAGTTGCTGTAAGATGCCCCAGGTTGCTTTATAGTGACATAATAAAGACAAAGTGATGAAGAATGTATGAAAAATTCTGTGGTTCCTATAATGCTGTTTCACAACTTCGTGGAGTTATACAGGTGTTACAGACAAATGTTAAAATGTACCTATGATTTAAAGTATGCAATTTTCTGCATATCGCATTTTATAATAAAAATGTTTAAGCCAATAAACAAATGCATTGCTCTTTCCTGATAAGATTACATTGACCTATGACTTAGTTCATCCTGCCACTTATCAGAGATAGATGCTTGCAAATTTTAAAGTTTCCGAAATGGAAATTTTACACTGAAACCCAACACAGAAAACATATCAAACCTAGATGCTCTGTTTAAAGTGGGGGATGAGAGGTCTGGATTATGTTTCACTTAAATCTCTCCCTGAACATCCTTCTCTCAACATATAAGAAATCATAGAACTCCGGGGTATGAACAGTTTGGAAAACACTGTTCAAGGCTGTTGAGGCAGGAAAATATCTTGGATTTCACCTAACTGAAGCTTCTTATTTTACAGAGAAGGCTTTATGACATGCCCAAGTTCATCTAGCTAGTTAATGGCAGAGTTGGTTTGAAACCTACCTTTGATTTTTAATGATGTATTTATTTTCACAGCTTAGTTTTACAATGAACATAGCATTGAAAATCACTCATCTATAGTTTCCAATGTCTTTCAGAATTATTCTTATGGCAACTAGTTCTATTAGCAATGCATTTTCAATAAACCAATGCACAAAATTCTCTGGGGATGTGTATGCATTAATAAATATACATCTATACTACATACCATAGATACATATTAATAAACATGTTATAATGTATATTCAAGTATATATATCCTAAAAAATATAAGGCCACTATATTAAAAAAGTTAAAATCAGTTGAGCTCCTTTAACCTCAAAGAAAAAAACAAGAGGAAGCATTTATCGCTGGGTAGGTGAAAATAGGCAGTGTTTCTTCTCCACTAAGTTAAGCGAGATAAAACGGGTAGAACAGAGCAGGATCAGAGATTTAAAACATTATCTATCTATCAGAAGACTTTCCTCATGAGTGTTAAATGTAGAAGTAAAATGTATCACATCTTTAAAATAAAAAGATTCAAAAATACTTTTCTCTGACGGTTTGTAAAATAGAATAGATTTCTATGGGAATTTTAGAGTAAAATACCCCTTTCTTCGGTGGCATTTTATGCATAACGACATAAGACTCAGGCTTTTACGGAGGTGTGGTCACAGCGTCAGCCTCGCTCCATTCCCAGCCTTGTGCGCAGCCCAGGAAGTGTGCCGCCCATATCTGCCTTCAAAATATATCTTGCCAGTTAGCTGTGATCAGCAATGTTCGAGCCAGGGTCACACTCTTCCTGGACAGTCTCTAGCAAATGTTTCAGCCAAGCAGAGGTACCAGGCACCATCTCTGATGCTATGGATGCCTCTGTGGGCAATTTTGTGCCTCAGAGCCCATGGGACTGGCTAAGACTCTGTGCTGCTGCACTGCAGTCTAAAGCTCTTCCTACCCAATCTTCTTTCCCTTCCCTTCTCCTTTAATGGGTAGCACACCTACTTCATGACCTAAAGTTTTTCCTTGACTCTTCTTGCTCCTTCTTCCTTTTATATTTCTTTCATGAGCATTAACTCCGATAAATCTCTGGCACTCTGAATTATCTTTGTATCCCAAAGGACCCAATGGACACAGAGGGGCAGAGAAGCTCTGATCACTTCAATCTGTGCTTTTTTTCTTCCCTAAGGACACTACAATATCCAGTTACATAAAAGATGGAAATCATTTTACTTCATTATAGTATATGCAGTTTAGAAAGAAACGAATTTTTAAAAATTAACATACTAGTCTAGGAAAACTTATCATGCCCACAAAATGGTTCCTTTCCAGAAAAATTTTGAAAGGACTTCTTTTCACTCAACCCCATTCATACCTTCCTTCTCTATAAGATTTAGATAAAAAATAAGGACTAAGAAAGGCAGGACACCTAAAGGATCTCTCTCGTCCTCCATCACAGTTTGAATGCTCATGGCCTACTCACCCATAGCTACCCTTAGTTCTACTACCAGACATTCTGAACACAGCGTTAGCCCCAGTTGTGGCTTTTTCTTTGGTGTCATTGGAATTGATAAATGAGAGCCCAGGGAGAAAAATAATGAAAGGGTTATATCTTAGTTGGCTTGAAGGTAATATTTATAGAATTCTCTATTCCTATGGATCTTTGGAACCCTTTGGGCCACTGACTTCCAACACACACACGCACACATGTGCACACACATACACTCACACACACAGAAATACACATAGACACACGCATAAAACTCAAGCACTCTACTCTCTACATCTCCATATTCATACATCTATGACTTACACTGTCTCATCTCTCTTCCTACATGAAATACAATCACTTTTAGAGTGGTTATTTTGGTCTTGTTGTCCTATGTATCTTTGTACCCAGGCATCTACCTTAATAGCAGAATTATGGCAGGAATAAAATAATTCAAGGAGAAAGGAAGAGGGAGGAACTAAATGAATCTAGGATCCATTTAAGTTTAAGATATACCTAGACAAGTAATTTGTTTCTAAACCTCAGTTTTCTCATCAGTAGAATGGGGATATAATGTCTTTAGAATAGTTTTCTAGTGCATAATGTAAAATTGGAATACTCTTAAATCAGAAAACGATTTGTGTTTGCCCAAAATTATGCTACATTTTTACATTTTTAAAAGTAAATATTAAATATCAATTTGTGTTAAGAATAATTCATTTAGTTTTAAAGGTCTATGTTCTGAGATTATTGTGCTACAACGAAATTTCATTTAATTCTCACCCTTACCCCTCCATCATTCTTTCAGCTGCAAAGTTTTATTTATATAATAAATATTTTCACTTACGTTCACCACGACAGCCTGAGTTTTCTCATATATTCGTGCAGGTAGACTTAAAAAACCATCCAGATATTTTGTGGATGAAGCAACTATACTAGCATTACAGAGTAAAATCTTCCAGAAAGAAATTGTTTAGACTAGTACATGTGACCTATTTGTTGAATTCTCCCAGAAGGCTTTATGCAAAGAAGAATTTCTTCTCCCTTTAGATTAAATCAAATATAGATTGCCAACACATTGCCAACACAAAGATTCACTGAACCGCCATCCAGTAGGTTGACTCACTTGAATTTATAGTTATGATAAAGTCACTTGTGAAAACAAACTGAAGCTGGTAATCAGTGAGAACTAACCCCTCATTTAAAATCTAGTCCACGAATGGAGTTGTACCACTATGGCTGTAAACATTAGTTCATGTAAATGCCGCTTCCCCCACCCCTACCCCCTAGATAGCTCTGAATGACAAGCTTGATGGAAAGGAAGGGGGAATATTGGGCCCACAACATTGTTCACCAAATGTAGTGACTAAAGAGAACAAGCAATTCCGTCTGGGACCGAGAGTCGTTGGCAGCTATCAGGGCAGCTTTTGCCTTTGTGGCACAACAAAGTTTTTTATTTTTTTATTTTTTTTATTGTTTTTCTAAAGGGGATGAGTACAATAATTTTTTAACATTGGCTCCTTTGTGTTGCAGACAGTCTGTTAGCACACATTTTCAGATTCACTTGAGAAAGGAAACAAAATAAAAGTGTGGGTGCATGTTAATTACCCAGAAACATGGCATACCAGATGGGAACCAAGGTCTGCTTCAGTCTGATAGGTAAATAATGCTTCCTAGTCCCCTTGTTCCCTTTGAAAACCAAATTTTGAATTACTTTCCCTCCAATTACTGTTAATTCAGGAAATAACCAAGGGCAACAAGAAAGCCACATTTACAAGTGGACCAGAAAGAAGGAAGGTAAATATTTTTCCCTCTTGCTAAATTCTGCAGAACTTCTGGGTCCAGAAGAAGTCATGAGAAATTCTTACAATGCCTAAAAGCGTGGTGTCGGCTTTCAGTCAAAACACAAGCACTGGAGAAAATAAGTTTACTTTTCCAAAGCATGCTTACTGTTTCAGGCCTTGTTTGCCTCTTTGGTATAGGTGTGATGATTTTGACTTCAAGGTTACCCTTACTGGGTTCTGTAATAAGCCCTCTTGTATTACTCATAGGAGATTTAAAAAATTCATTGTCAGTATATACTGTCATGGGCCATTCTAAGAAAAACAAAACTTGCTTTTTTAAAACATCTTTCTGCTGAGTTGAGTATACACAATAAATTCTGTGTGACATTTCATTTACTATGTATTACCTCAGTGTGCTCCATGGTTGAAAGCATTAACTTCCATAATATGTTTGTGAATCTGAGGGGCAGGGTAGTTGGCTATGATCGTTGTTACAAATGAGGGATGTGACAGGTGAAGAGAGGAATTAACCTACGAGAGAACTTAGTGGCTTGAGTATAAACCAAGCAACTGGGAGAAGCTGGCAAGAAAGCATAGCTTCCTCACTCTGTTGGAGTCCCACAGTCTGGCACACATGCAGTTAGGGAAGACATCAGACAAGATGAGAGGCACAGGAGAACCATGACCTCCCAGTGGGACTAGTGATGATGGATGTTGAGGATTAAGCCAAAGCACAGAGATAACAGCCACTTGCACGTTTAAGAACAAATATCTCTTCTTCCCAAGCTTTGACATCATGTATGCTTCACACATTTACATATAACCCCGAGTAAAGGGTCAGAGAAGATATCCTCAAGTTGATGGAGGTTGTTACTACCCTCCCTGGCAGAATAAGTTCTCAAAAATAAATAAATAAATAAATAAATAAATAAATAAATAAATAAGCAAACAAACGAGTAGGTAGATAAATAAATAAATAAATATCAGGTTTCGTTTTAATAAAATAAAATAAAAAATTATTTTGTGTAACTGAGTTTGTTAATGGAGGATCAGGCTTATAATGTTTATAGATAATATTGTAGTTTGAGATAAAGCAATTAGAGAGAACGGAAAAAAATTTTCTAAATGAATTTTGGGAAAGGCAAAAATGAACAGCTTACCAATTCTGCCGAGGGAATTTTCATGTTTCAGAATATTGGCCTAGCTATATAGAAGAGTTTCCTGTATGCTAAGAGCTTTGCCTGCATTAACTTACCTACAACTCCTAACAGCCTGGACTATTATCTCCAATTCTCAGATTAGAAAGTGAATGCTCGTAGCAGTAAATGACTTGCTTGGAATTTGAAACTGGGCTAGAAGGAATCTAAAGGTACAAAACACAGAACCTTAACCTCAGTACTCCGCTGCACCCTGAATGTGCAGAACCGATGCAAAGTAGGAGGCGCTATTTAAAGCATCCTCCTCTTACTCCCTAACAGCCTTGGCTCAGAATCCTAGCAGAATTTGGAGCAAGGATTCTTCCCCTTCAGAATGCCACCTGAAACTACAAATTCATCATGGCTCGTTTATTTCATTCATTTCCCAGTCTCTTCATGGTGTGATTAGCTTTAATTACTTTTTCCCCAATAAAACTACCACTTTTTAATGTCTTCAGGTAAAATGCCATGTAACTGAAAAATACAATTAAACTCATCTCTCCCTTCGGAAAATTTCTACTTATCTGAAATGAAATGGTTTTCATAGCACTCATCTTTTTACTAGGTTAAACAATCATCATTTTCCCCCAAATATAGGTGGGAAAGTGTCCATTTTTATAAAAAAGAAAATTAGGAAGAAGAATGGCTGTCAACAAAATTATAATTTGAGAAAACAAAATATTTTTGTTTAAAAAAATTAAAGGTTATACATTGAATGAACAGAATAATGTTTCCTTTTTTTGTACCTTTTTGTTTTCCTCTCTGACATCAATGTCACTTTTTCATTTCACATAAACTGACTCAGTTTTAAGTAGCACCTCCCTATAGACAGAGAATCTAATAAGAAATATGGATTCAACTTCCAGATGACAGACTGGCCCAGTTTCCAGAACAGAAACCAAGATTTGATTTAAAATAAAAAACCAGATAGTTTCTCAAAAAATAAAAATAAAAAATAAAAAAACCTGTTGCCTAATCATCCAAAGAGCCTGCTCAAGTCACCAGTTTAGTTTATCCAAGGCATCCTCTGTAGTTTTCCATTCATTATAGCTTGCAACAACATGCCATATTGTTTACCTCTGTTTTGAATATAAGCTCCCCTTGCCCAGCTGGGCAGTTTTCCTTCTGCCATGTTTGCTGTCCTTTCTAAAGCTCCTTTGTTGATTTATTTTCCTCTACTTGACCTTTAACAGTTGAAATTTCTCAAAGTTCAACCCTTGGCCCTCTTTTACCCAACATTCTCTCTCCAAATGATTTGGTAAGCTCCTATGGCTTTTGTTACTGTCATAATGCAAGGGCAACTAAAGGTCTATCTTTAGACCAGAACTCTCTCTGAGCTCCAGGACCCTATGTCCAGAGACAGCTAATATTTATTGACTACTCACCAAGTGCTATACCAAGTGGTATACATGTATGTTTTCAATTTACTCTTTTATATACTTTTATATTTAACTCTTTTTTTGTAAGTATACATATAATAACATATATATTCTTTTTAAAATTTAAATGATAAGAAATGAAGAGTCATCTCGGGCTACCTACTGTCCTCTTCCTATAACACCTCATCTCGTTTCCACTCTTGAATGTTAGTTTTATGTGTATTCTCACTTAATATTCACAACAACTCAATGCAGATACTATTATTATTAACTCCATTTTAAAGATGGGGAAAGTGATGCCTAAGAAGATGTAAAAGCTTGTCCAGGGTCTCGCGGATGGTAAATAGTAGAATAGGGATTACAAATTCAGGTTCATCTCACTTCAGCCCTTCTACTCTTCCGTTTTCATTTTGCCACTTCACTTGGGTGTCTCTCAGAGGAACCCCAAATTCAACAGTTCAGTCTCGAACTCATACTTTTCCTGCTTCGTACCCACTCACCAAGCTCAGTCCTCTTTGAGTTTTAATGTCAGCAAATTACAGTCAAATTCTCATATGTTATTGAGGAAACTTAGGGTCACCCTTAATACCACTTCCTTTTTCATAATTCATATCTAATCGGTCATATCTAATTGGTCCCCTTGTCCATATCATCTTAAATCTCTCCCAGTTCTGTAGGTTTCTCTCTATCACCACTGGTACCAGCACCTCTTCACTAAATATGCTTCCAGACTTGCTACTTTCCAAATCAACCTACACATGAGCACCAAATGGACCTTTTAAAAACGCTCACATTGGAGCATGTCACTTCCCTCTTTAAAATCTTTGGTTTCCCACTGCTCTTAGAATAAAGGAAAATATCATTATTAGGGCTTACAAGGCTCTCTTCAGCCCAATCCATGCCCACTTTCCTGGCCTCTTGGCCCCAGTCTCTGCTCCAGTCACAAAAGTCTTCTCTCAGGTCCTCAAATAAGTCAGTCCCCTTTAGCCATAGAACCTTCACATCTGCTGTTTCTTCTCCTTGGAGCTCTTTTTCCCTTCTTCTTAACATACATATAACTCTGTTCAATATGCAAACCTTAAGTTACCCAGAAGAGCTTTTATTGACCCTCTAATCTATTTCTAGCTCCATTCCAATATGTTTATAAAACTCCTTTTTCTGTATTCATTATATTTATATGATATATTCAATTGACTAGTTTAATATGTTTTCTTTAATAAACCATAAGCTCCAAGAGGGTGAGAACAGTATCTCTCTCACTCACTCCTGATTATAGCAGGCTCATAATAATTTATGAAATGAAATTCAGTATGACCCTTAATATGTAGTGTACTTAATTTGCCCTCAAGTTTTCAGTCCCAGAAAAGAGGGATGGCAGCATGAGGTTAGAGTCACGTTACCTTTTTAGGCAAGTTGGATTCATGCCCAGCCAGTCTGGCTTCTGGTAAGAGTATTTCGAGACAGTTTAAATAGTTTGAGAAGTTAAAGATGTTCTCCAGTGGACAATCCTAAAGAACAGAAATGGGGCACTTTAAATCTTGACCTTCTTCCTTCTCTCTCCCCTTCATCCCGAGAGTTGTCAGAGGAACTCTAAACATCACAAAGCAAGATTACTGGAAAATCTTTTGCAAACTCACGTCTCTGTGTATTTCCAAACAGTACTACTTTAATTGATTCAAGTTTGCAAAATTGGATTCTAATTTCAAAACAACTCCCCAAACAATTCACCACAGAACAGAACGTTAGAATTATGGTAGGTATAATTAAAATGCCAGTGCATGCTAATATTGTCTCTTACTCCATTGCTTCCACCCATAATTGGTTTTCCGTACCAACAAAGAAACAGCTGTATGATCAGTGGGCTTCCATCTGTAAGCGTCCATCTGCAGTTTCTTTTGCACTTTGTAACAAGTGGATCTGGAAAAGCAAAACACATTCTATTCTTGATTTTACTCTTTTCCATGATTTCACATGCAAAAACAATAGTTGAACAATCCTTCGGGGCTTTCCCTAAAATTAGTACTTCTAAGAAGTTCAAAGGTTATTAATGATATTCTTTGATTTTCTGATTAATGTTATTGCTCAGAATTCAGAAGCAATCAAGGACGAGGTAAGGGACAGAAGAAAGACAATCCTTATTATATACATGAGAATGGTTGTGAATGCTCAGGGTAATGGCACTGTCATGACCATGGCTCATTCAACATAGAAAAAAACAGATTCCAAAAAAAGAAAAAGAAAAGAATGAGGCATCTAGTTCTTCAGAACGGTAGTTGTTAAACTTCTTCACTCCCAATATTTCCATCATTTCCCACCACTAAACTCCCATCAAATATTAATTTAAAAAGTTAACTTTTTACTTGTCATTTGAGCATATTTTAAAGCCTAGGGAATACAACATGTCTAAGAAGTTATAAAGTTATAATTCTGATCACTTACTATTTCTTTTATTAGTTTTTTGGATGTTTGTTCTTTGAAGCAGCTTTTTGGGCCAGTACTGCTATATGCCACATATAATACATATCTATATCTATATTTATATCTATATCTATAGATATAGATATATATATGTAGAAATATGTAGATATGTATATATATACACACACATATAATTTTCATATATATATATATATATATATAATATAACAGGTGCTTAAAGAATTAACTGTCAATCTCTTACTCATTCTTCAAAACTCAGTTCGATTCTTACCTCTTCAGAAAGTCTTCTCTGGTTTCTCCAGAAAAAGTTAAGTGCTTAAGTGGTCATTTTATTTTTCTCTTACTGTTGCATGTTCAAATCAATTATATCTCTGATTATGTGCTATAACGTTATTTATATATTCGGCTTCTTAATTGACTGATTTTGATTTTTCCTATTCTTGCTTATGTCTTCAGACCCTAAAATATGAATAAATGAATGAATAAAATTAGTTGCTTCATTTTTATTAAAATCTCATTTGTACAGCAAAATGCACCAAACCAGTAAAAACTCTGCAAAATATAGTACAATATTCATTGTCCAAAATACACTATAATTCATGGGCAGGCAGAGCATTTTTTTTTTTTTTTAGCCTCTCATTTCTACCTTCTCTCCAATCATGTTTTTACCATTTTTAAATATTAAAAAAAATGAGAAACTAGCTCTATTATGTAACTGTGACAGCTTACTTTACCTTACCAAACTTCGATTTCTCCAAATAAGGCATGTAGGGTTGGTGTGAGGATTTAATGGGGTGATGCACTATGCACATAAGAGCACTTGTTATAGTACCTGACAGATACTGAGTGGTGAAGACTACTTAACTGTCATTTTTATGACTATTAGCACTTAACATCATATTTTGATTTCCTCTTATTCTCCTTATATCCCTGCTTTACAAAGCTGTTAGCCATAAGGAAATGATCAAAAGACAGGAAATGCCAGAGAGAATGTGAAATAAAAACCCAGAAAATTCATCTTTGAAGAGTAACAGTATATTTTATGTAAATCAGATCCACAAGAAATCTATCTAAAAGAATTTTCACTACCCACATGTCACATGTTTGATAACTAATGGTTTGACAAATCTTTTGGCTCCAAAGACTTATCAACCTATATAGTGCAAGGAATGTGTTTACTGAGGACAGCATGTACCAGAAGCTGCTCTGTAGATGAACTTTATTTAATTAGTTACTTCAGGCATTAGGAAACTGATTATATATATATATATATATTATATATAATATATATATATGACACATATATATGTATATCTTACGCACATGTATTATATGTATCATATATATTATATATATATATATTTCAAAGGTGCTAAAGCATTTGTTTCATAAGTATAGCATTCTAGTTAAAATTTATAGACAAAAGACTGTAAAATATCAAAGGGTAACCACATTTATATCTGCTTTTCTATATGTAGCCCAAATAGTCCCCTTTTTGTCTTATAATAAAAAATAATAAACCAGAGACCAGTTAAAGGTCAAATTAAACTTAAAAAATAAGACAAATTTATGCCTAAGATTTTCATTAGGTATACCCAGGATCTCTCACTTTCCACTCAAGTTGGCATAATTAATCATTCAACAAACACATATTGAGGTTCTGGGAGATGCCAGGTTCTGTGCTCTTAGTTGCAGATTCTTATTTAAGTAAAATCAAGTTCTTGCTTTCAAGAAACATACATGCTAGTAGATAAGACAGTTTAATAAATTTAAATTGTCATACTTGGCAACAAGTATTATTATAAATTTAATGATATAGTACTTGTGAAGCCCAGAGGAGACAGAACATCAAGGAAGGCTTCCTGAAAGAAGTGACATAAGTGGAATTTTAAAGCATAAGCAGGAGACATTAGCCACAGAAGGAGAAAAGAGGCAACCAGGGGGGAGGGACCACGTGTGCAAAGGTGTGAAGGCCAACAACAGAACTTGTTCAGTGAGCTACAAACAAACCACTAGGGTGCCAACAGGAGTAATCAGAGGCTGTAGAAATGAGATAAGTCTGGAAAACATCTTAACTAAGATCTCAAAGGACCTTGGGTATTGAGACTTAAATTTTTTCATGAAAGCTAGTGAGAGCCATAAAGAATAAATCGGAAAGGGATATAACCAGATTTTCATTGCAGCAGATCACTCTCACTGACTTATAGAGAATGCACCAGATGTAGAGATATATCAAACTTTGTTACCCATAGTAAATGCTCTGACACAGCAGCCTAGTGCACTTGCATGCAGAAACGGAACTGAAGAACAGTTTCACAAAACAACACAATGTTGCACTACATGTGAATCACTGATACTTTCTATTTGTTTCATTTTTTACAATTCTGGTCTTGGCTTACTAAATTGATTTCACAGCCCACTAGTGGGTTGTGACCCATGGTTTGAAAACCCATTGATGAGAAGAAACAGACTAGAATCAAGAAGATCAGATAGGCGGTTATTGTAATAATTCAAGCAATAAGAGACCTGCTAAGGCAACATAATGAAAAGGGTCTGGCAACTTTTGCCTCTTTACTAAAGCTCTATTTATTTCACTTGCTATAAGCAAGTTAAGTAAACTTGGCAGCCTTAGTGCAATTCTGAGATAATTATCATCTGAGTGTCTGCCAGGTTTCACACTGTGCAAAGAGCTCTACACATATAATAACTCTAAACTTGACTGCAACACTGCAGAGTAGTTATTGCTATGTCCATATTACAGATAGGAACACCAACAGCCTTGGGAAATTAAGTAGCTTTGCCAAGTTCACACAGATAGAAATTAGCAGGTAGGTGCACAGCCCATCTATTTAGCACTAGTTAATTCATATTAACTATTGTACAGTAGCCAATTGAATGAATACATTGCAGTACCCCCTTGATGATTATTTAGCTTATTTCCAGCTTCTTGCTATTATAAACAATGCTATCATAGACATTTTTGGGCCCATGTGGAAGAGTTCCTTTAGAATAGAATTCCTGAATCATAAGGAAAGATTATATGTTTTATTCTTATTAAGGGGTATTCATCAGTTCTATTTTATTTATTATTTTTTAAAATATAGATTTTATTGAAGAGTTAGTTATTTGTCCAAGTGACTTATAAATAGCATTGTTAGGCTACTATATTTTAAATGCTATTTATATGTGCTAATCTTCTTTTAGCAATGCAATTTTATGTCATATGATTGAAAAGAAAGGCAAGATTATAAGATTGGTTAAAATATAACAAGAATTTTATATATCAAATTTAGCATAAATGAAGGACATCTCTTACAGGTTATTTATTTATCCAGAAACATTGTACTATGAGTGTATAAGAGGATTTTTGAATTAAGTTTATTGAAGTAACATTGATTAATATTATATAAGTTTCAGGTGTATAGTTCTATAATACATCATCTGTATGTTGGATTCCATGCTCACCACCCAAAGTCTAGTCTCCTTCCTTCTCTATATACTTGACTAATTTTGCCTTCTTTATTCTCTCCCACCCCCTTTCCCCTCTGGTAACTACCGTACTGTTGTCTGTGCTTATGAGTTTGCTTGTTTGTTTGTTTTGTTTATTTGTTGCTTTCTGCTTTATATCCCACATATGAGCAAAATTATATGGTCCTTGAGAATTTGACCCCAAAGGCAAGGGAAGTAAAAGCAAAAGTTCATGAGTGGGATTACATCAAACTAAAAAGATTTTCCATAGCAAAAGAAACCATCAACAAAACAAAAAGGCAACAACCAAATCAGAGAAGTTATTTTCAAACAATGCCTCTAATAAGGGGTTTATATTCAAAATATATAAAGAACTCATACAACTCAACCACAACAACAACAACAAACAAACAATCCAATTAAAAAATGGCAGAGGACCTGAACATACACTTTTCCTAGGAAAATATAACAGATGTCCAACAGATGTATAAAGACATAAGGGAAATGTATATCAAAACTATAATGAGATACAACTATAATGAGATCTAACAGATATATCTGTTAGAATGGCTATTATCAATAAGACAAGAAATAAAAGTATTGGAGAGGTTGTAGAGAAAAAGGAATCCTCAGAGACTACTGGTGGGAATGTAAATTGGTACAGCCACTATAGAAAACAGTTTGGAGGTTCCTCAAAGCTACTATATGACCCAAGACTCCCTCTTCTGAGTATCTACTCCTAAAATGTGAAAACACTTGTTAGTAAAGATACATGTACACCTATGTTCATTGCATCATTATTCACAATAGTCAAGACATAGGAACAACCTAAGAGTATTTTGAAGTATAAGTGGATAAAGATGTGGTATACATGTACATGCACACACAATGGAATACTACTCAGTCATAAAAAATGATAAAATATTGCCATTTGCAACAAGATGGATGGATCTTAAGAATATTATGCTAAGGGAAATGCCATAAAATTCATCTATAACTTTCTTAATTCTAAGCTCATTTTTAAATGTTAGGTTATCAAGTTATACTTTTTTTTAAAGGTTATACATTTTACTTATTTTGTGGGCATGTCTTTTTGGCTTCAATTTTCTGTAGGGACATTATTATGCTCCTTGTTCTATTTTTTTCCCTTATAAATACTTAACATGTACACAAATTAATTTTTCTTAATTAATAGGAAAGATGAATGGATCATAATAGCTTTCCAGCATCACTTATCTAGAAATCTGTCTTGTAGTTTTAACAAAGTGTTAAAAGATATGGTTTCTTACTTTTTGACAATTTCTTGGCTCTGTTCTCCTCTGTCACTTTTATATAAACTCCTCTTTTTGCTCCTATCGTCACTGTTCTGCCTAATTTATATTATAAGCCTGTCAATTTCTCATAGATTTGTGTTTAGTTTTGAAAGTTGATGGTGCTGCTCTGCCTCTTTCAGATCTTATCACATCCCTTGTGCTCATTCTCAAATTCATGTATGTGAAAACATTTTCTAGTTTAAGCTGTTATTCCCATATTGGACGATAGTGATTTCCAGTAAGTATCTGTTGATTAGTTTGAAATATTCTGCTGCTTTCTACTTGCCCATTCATAGATCATACAATGTCAGGATTTGTTATTCTCTAACCTATGGTTTTGGAAATACCATGTCTTCTTGTTTTATTGTAGATAGTGTCCTTTTAGTCCACTAAAGTGATGGCCCAGTTGCTGGTTTGCATTCGTAGAGAGATTCCAGAAGATTAAAAATATATATACCACTTCCATTATTTTCAGAAAGTCCTTATCTATCTTTTTAAAGTGATCTTTAAAAGGCTTATCCATAATAACAATCGATACTTGCAAATGTGAGGTTTTATACTCCCTTTTCTTCAGAAAATAATCTTTCAGGCTATGTATGGAAGTAAGCTCCAAAGGTACAACTCTTATTTCTAAATATGTTTTTTAATCATTATTCCCAACTATTTTATTAGACTAAAATCTTCCCAAGGCTACCATGTCATCACTTTATATATTTAACATTCTCGTTTCAATTTTTGTTTTGTTTTGTTTTTGGCTCCTACAGTTTTTTCCCCCAGATACATTTTAAAAAATTTAAATATACATTTTTTTCTGAATTTTTCTGTTTTAATGAGCAGGGACCCTCAGAAGCTCAATCTCTCTTGTTACTGGAATCAGAAGATGAATTTTATTTAGTATGTACTTAAAATAAAATGTTCTACCAAATTAGCATTTAGATTGTTTTTCAATTTATGGCTATGACTTACATTGTTTTAGTAACATTTTTGAGTACCGTTGTGAGTATTTCCACAGGATATCTCTTTCATTGTTCAATGTGGAATGCTCTATGTGTATTTTAAATTTTAGCAAAAATTTCCAAATTGCTCATCGAAGAGGTTGTAAGAAAGATCTATATTCTTCATCTTGCACTGCTACTCTTTTCTGAGAGTTGAAAAGCCAAATGTGTATATAATGTTCCCTGTGATAGGATGGAAGTGAGCTGAAGGTCAACCCATGAAAAGGTTCGAGATTTTCAAGAACAATTTTTGAGGGTCTCTCCAGTCCAAAATCTTATCACAAGCCAACGCTACAATAATTTTAACTTGAAAAATTGTTATGTTAATATCAGTAGACATGTACTAGGCCAGATAATAATATCTCCTCCATTTAACTTTAACTTTCCCACGTTCCCTGTTCAGTGTGTAGGTTTTCTCCACTACCACATGCTATGAACTCTGCTTCTTGTCTTCTAGTTAGCAAATAAGTCACACTTCCTTTAAGAGAAAATAATATATTTGAGTAACAATATATTCAAAACATAAAATCAAAAAGTAGAAATAGGTCATAAAAGAAGTTAAAAGCAACAAATAAAGTAAAAACAAATTTAAAAGAGGAAAAAGAAAAAAATTGACAATAGATCTTAAAGGTAATGAGAAAAGGAAATTTAAAATTGGAGAAGCAGGTAAACTAAAATAAAAAATTTAAAGTATTACACAGCCTATATTATAGCAAATATATATATTAAAATATTACTTATTTTCTGAGCAATAAAACAGAAGATAGCCTTAATACATAAGTAAATAAAACAAAGAAAGCAAGAGAAGAAAAAATGTTGACACCTCACTGAATGCAGGATTCCTGTAGCAGAGTACCTTACAGCATAACATGGAGACAGAGCCCTTAAGAGCTCTTTCTAATTCTTACCATCCTACTGATACTGACTATGCTTTAAAACAATCATCAAAGAAAATTATGTTTTTGTTAGAAAAAGAGGAACCTGCCTTCACTGGCTTCGGCTAAAGGTAAAAAAGTTGTAGAAATCAATTGAGATCATGCTACTCATTTTCATCCTGTAACCACAGGACCAGCTCAGAAATTGTCCTTCCCTGTTTAACAAGATAGTGAGTTTTTCAGAAACAACAGACCAAAACTGGAAGTCATGCAGCTGAGGCATGCACAGAAGAGAGAACTTCGATCTCCAGCTGCCTCACCCCCACCTACACACACACACAGAACCAAAAGACTAGGACATAACCAGAACCTGAACTTCCAACCTTTTCACAGAGGGTCCAGTTGTCCGAGAAGATCCTGTGTTGATTCCCTTTAACTTAAATGACCAAATTCCAAGATCCTCCGATTCAAACTTGCCCCTTCAGTTCTTCCACATCCTGTTCCCCCTATACCCTCAAACACCTGCCCAGAGCCCTGGATGGAGGAGTTCGGGCTTTTGAGCATTAGCTTCCCATTCCCCTGGGTGGTGCCATTTATAATAAAATAGCCAGTATTTCTCCACTGTAATTCTTGGTGTTTAATGTTTGCTTCCATCAGCATTAGGTGGCAGGTGGACAAACTCTTTCTCTTCTATAACAATCCTTTTCCGCTATTTTTTCAAATAATGTGACTTTAAATTTCAATCTACACTCAGGTAAGTGGGATAGTATAACTTTATAGTCTATAACTGAACTGAATTTTTACTTTGAACTCCTGTTATGCCAGATGACAGAAGCTAATTCGTCAGTATACTGTGCTCTCTCCTCCTCACAACTTTAGCACTGAATCTAAGTTCTAGGGGGCTGACCAAATCTGAAGACACAAGAGAATATGCAACATTCTTCTGATTCTTGAAGCCTTCTGTATACATGGCTATATATTGAACTATTTATTATCATATTGGACACTTTGGTTTGCTCCCTATAGTGCTTTAGACAGCCCTCTTTGCTCTCTGCTTGGTGTTTTTAGGATTGGATCTTCTTCACCACTTCCGAAGAATCTCTACTCCAGGAAATGGGGGCCATTCTGGTGAATCTATCTGTGCAGAAGTGTCAGTCCAGGATCTTTTTGGAATGTAGCAATAATGGATTTCAAGCTCTCCTCTAGTGTCTACCAAGTCCATCTGGTGTTTTATATTGCCTTCATGGGGCAGTCAAGAAGCAGGGTCCAGAGCCCTTCTGTCCAGGATGCATAGCCTTTCACCTTAACCCAAGGATATCTTTTCTCTTTTCCAAAGAAAGCTCTACTCTCCTCAAAACCATGACACTTGTTTCCCTTAAATCTTGAGTATGTGAAACTTTGAATCCAAAAAGCACACAGGAAACAACCAGCTTTGGCCAACTACCAATTAAAAGACAGGCGAGGAAATGGGAAATATTTGGAGAAAAAATATTGGATAATAATTTCACAAATATGTTCTTATCATATGGTCCTTTTCCTTCCTCCTTATGTCTTTCTCATCTCAAAAAATTTTGAACTGAATTTAAAAGGTTGCTTTATATTTTGATTGCTTATTTTTAAGATTTTTAGAAACACATTTTCCTCTTTTAATTTATGACATTTTTTGTATGTTAATATTACATATTAATAACATATTAATAAGGTCAGGTTAACATAACACTTAATTATTAACCACCTGGCAAAATAAATATTTCCCTACCCTTTGTGAGCTTCTGTGCTAAAATATGAGGGTTAGCTTTCTAAGCTTAATGTTAAAAGAAAACATGTCTACAATTTTTATGAAAATTCAGTCTTCTTTGTCTCCCTTTGGTATTAAAATAATTTTAAGTTTTAGAACTTTTTAAAATCTTAAACTGAGACCAGTTTTAGAAAAAAAATGGTGAAAGGGAGGGAAGGGTAATCTTATTCCTTAGTATCAAGTATACAGATGTGGAATCAAAGTTTGTGTTTATAAGACAATTTCCAACAATATTCTACTGCCTAGTCTATGTCCCTCTTTTTCCTCCCTCACCTTATGGATGGAAAAGAACTAGGTGTTACTCACTGACAGCCAATTAAGTCTTTTGCGTAAAAACTCCTCAGAAGAGCTGGACCAGGGAGCTTGAACTATATCTTCTGACATAATTTCAGAGGATAATGGCAGCACTACTTAAACACTAAATGTATATAATTTGAAACCTTCTCATATATCATTCTTGACATATTTTTTTCACATTAACAATCCAGAGCTCCAGTTCATGTAAATTTTCCTGATGATTCTAATTTAAACATTAGAAAGTCATTATAACAAAATATGATCTACCATATCCACCTTTGTTCAAGGAGAACTATACATATACCACCCCAGTAGGAGGATCCTATATTAGTAAAATAAAAAGAAGTAGGCATTTGGATTTTTTTACATCATTTTATTTCTACAAATCACTTCCAATTTCCCCAATTAAAGGTCACATACAATATGACTGCTAATTGCTCCACTAAAATGACTTTATTAAATTTTCCCATCTACTACTTCAACACAAAATCTCTACATTAAATGAAGATTCTAATTATACGATCTCATTGACAGTAGCATAAAGAGAATGCCCATAATGGTTTCCTAGAGAACATAATCAAAATAACTAAACAAGGTAAATAATCATAAAGACTGAAAAAGCCTTAGAAACAGGAAAAAAAGAGAGGATATAAATATAATAAAAATAAGGCTTCTGAAAATCTACAGTGCAAGATTTTTACTCTATACTTTCCTAAGTGGTTTAAAATATATCCATTCCAATCAGGAATAGCAAATTATGTAAATCTGTACTCTTAACACAGAACACTAACTGAGGCCATGAGAAAGTATGAGCAAATGGAGAGACCCTTGGAAGAGCTGATGTCAATAAAAACTCATGAGGCAGACAGGATCCTTTCACGCAATGGGAAATCCCAAGCTTTTTCCTGAAACAGTGTTCTTTTTGTGCACTTAGCTATTTTAATAAAGAGTGCAATAGAAATGTGCAATAATGAGTTGAATCCACCAGAATACTCAACCTTCCAAAACAGTATCTAGTTCTACTGTTAATAATTTAGTACGATTGATCATTTTAGAGAAAAGTTGATTCTCCTTTCAGAGGGCCATTTTTCACCAACCACATTAATTTCTGAATTGAGAGCTCAAACTCACTTCAAAACTAGTAAGCCACAGATTTTAGTCACTTTCTCATGGGCATCACCAATCACAGCAGTGATCCTCATGAACTTAAGTAAAAAACCTGGTGGGTATTTTTTCTACATTTCACCCTGGTTATTGAGGCTATTGAAGGGAAGACTTGCCTTATGAAAAATAAAAACATTCTAGAAAGTTACTGCTAACAAAAGACTATGGTCTTGGTATGGGAATATACAAATAAGTGGAATAAAAGAAAGTGAAGATAAATAAAACCTAACATAAACTGGAGTTTAATACAGGACTAAGGTGATATTTCAATCAGTGGGAGAAGGTAGTTTATTTCACAAATGGAGCTAGAACAACTGGTTATCCATGTGGGAAAAAATTAAGTTGGACCCTTAATTCACACCAAATGCATAAATAAATTCCAGATGGATTAAAGAATTATGTATAAAATTTAAAATAATTATTTTTCAAAATTCTATACATACAATCCTAGAGGCAGGGGAGACCGTTCTACCAATTTTAGGAACCCAGACATACAAAGAAGAAAGCAGAGATGTACTTTAATTTTTAAAATTAAAAATTTTTTTTGAAAAAGAGACCATATTGAGAAAAATATTTACAACGCATGACAAGTAAGTGATTAATATTTTAGCACACAAATAGGTCTTATAAATTAACAAAAAGGCAAATCTAAAAGATGACCTTTTTAGTGAGAAAAAAATAATACTGCATGTGAATGATTACTTGTATTTTTCTTTTTTTAAAAAATAACATTGTTATTGATGTAATTCACCCTTTCAAAGTATACAAATCAGCACGTCATTTATTTTTACATCCATCTCAAACTTTTCATGGAAAACTATCAAAGGAAGACTGGGGCACAGAAAGACTAGAGCACAAGACTGTCTCCCCAAGCAGGGGACAGAAACCCAGAAGCACCAGGGGCTTATCCTTGAAGCACAGGCACAATTTAAAGATACAACACTAAACGCCTGTGGACACTGGTGCCATGTAGAAACATTCCGATGAAAAGGGTCAAAGGACAGAATAGTCAAAGTATATTTCACCTCGAGCTTCTTGCTGCTTCACTTGAATGAAACTCCTTTTTTTCTTGATTGTACCCTCATCATAGGAGCAAAAAATATTAGAAGACCCTGACTAAGAATTTGATTGACACCTTGTTCGAGAAAGATTTTTTACCTCCTGGCATCCTCTTCTTTTTATATGCAGCTCTACCCCAGATGGGCATATGCATTTAAACGCAAGAACAGATGACAGCGACACGTAGCACAGTTCCAGGAGCACCAATTTCATCCTCCTAGAGGTGTGCAGTGTGGCCATCTGGGCCATGTGAGGTTTAAATATTGAAAACACTTTAGCTAATATTAAACTGAGGATTTCTACTTTCTCCTTTAATGTATATTTCATAGCAGCGTGTCATCTGAGGGTCAAATTAGGAGAAACACTACCCCATGGGAAAAGAGGGAGATTTTACTTCTCTCTCTTTTTGTGCACTTAGGGAGGGATATTTAAGGCTTTACGAACCAGGGTTGGTGGAAAGAGAAGCTTCGCTAAGTTCTTTTGCTGCTCCCTTAAAACATCCAAAGCAATTCTGGAGGGCTCATCTAACCCGCTCCTGTAGTATAGAGATGACATCCCCAGGACTCTTATTTAAGGCTTAACTGGATTCAACAGGAAGGAAGAAAGGAAGAAAGGAAGAAAGGAAAATCCTAGTCTTTTATTTCTTTCCTGAGGAAAATAAAGGGAAAGCTAGGTATGAAAGAGCAGCAATTGGACACCTGTTTCCTGACTACCACTTTCCGGGCTTTGAATCCAAGGATAGAAAGCATGAGAGAGAACACAGAAATCAAGGTGCTGCAAGACTCCTGCCTGAGCTAGACCTCAACAAGATAGGGCATCATGGTCAGGTAACAGAGGAGACCTGAATTTTGCACCAGAGCTGATCTCAATCTCCAGGTGGTCCACATGCTGAGTTGGGAGAAAGTGGTCCTGCCAGGGACCTCGTCAAGGCAAAAGCAGGGGGAGGTTAATGCAGGAGGGCGATGCTGTGCGGCCAGTGAGAGCTATGGGGAGTCAAATCATCAAGGAGAAAGAAGGTGGCTGAAGCTTCATGGGGACATTCTAAAGCAAAAAAAGCCACACGCTTACCACCTGCAGACATGGAGCCAGTAAGATCAATACCAGAGAAGGGACCGGGGACAGTGCCCAGAAGACAGCTGCTATTAGCCACTTCACGCCAAGGCGAGCTAGAGGCAAGGGTTCCATTTGCTCTCATGGGTCCCAAGACTCATACAACCAGAGACCACTGAAAGGAGAGAAATGGGAAGGAAGAGACTTTGTTCTGCCTGAAAAGAGTGATGAAATGACTGGGGTAAAAGTAAACCATTAAACTGCACTGGGCAGTCAGTTAATTTCTGTTTCCTGTTGAATAGCCAGTGATGTCATAGGGTCATGCCAGCTAAATCACAAATAAAAGTAGTTAATTTTCCCTGCAAAACCAAGTGGTGATGCAAATTAAACGTTTTCCTCCAGCACACTCTCGGATTCATATCGTCTTCTCCCGTGTGGTTCGCAGATGATCCCCGTGGGCCTCGGGAGAACTTCTTCCTGGGAAGCTGGCCTATTTCTGGATTGCCAGGGATATGTCAGAGACACAGCTCCAGCCAGGGCTCATACAAATCCCCCAAATGGGTTTAAAAGCCCCAAAAATATAATGCTAACTATTGTCAAAATGCATCTTCTTAGCCCACTCCCCATAGAAATTCAGGTACAGAAAAACATATTTCTAAAAAATTATATTATCAAGTAATGAGCTGCAGAGCTTAAAAGAGCATGTGGATAAAACTTCTCTCATCTCTAAGCTTGCTTTTTCCAGCCTAGTTTCACTCCTCCTTGGTTAGGCATTTGGTCTTGGCTAAACCAATGTGTTCTGATGTTTTTCTCCCTTTTCTTTTCAAACCACAGAAACTTATGTAGGAGCCAAGTCCCTTAACTGAAGAATAATTTATGACAGAACAACTAGTTTTAAACAAAATTATTTTGGGGAAGGGGGAAGAAAAGCCAAGAGGTCAGAAGTTGATTCCTGAGTACGGTATGCTGGCAGTCTCCTCTCCAGGGCTGGCCTGCTGGGATTATCACATTACTCCCAGGGCCTGTGCCAAGGCCAGAAACAATGACGCCCGGGTTCTATTCAACCCTTCCATGGTCTCAGCAGAGCCCACAGAGCCGCATCGCTCACTGCCCTAAGGACACTGGCCCTACGGAAGGGCTTGTTTTTCCCCAGTGGAAGAGTTATTGAAATGTAAGAAATTGCGTTGCCTCAGTGAAGAGGAGCAACTGTTACTTGGTTAAGTGATCCTTAAGCACATTGTGTGGTTCAATTGAAGGCAATGCAGTCCACCAATCAAAGTTCTAAGTGGTGCTCAGCAGGACAAGGCCCAATAAGCACAATACAAAAGGATGACTCACTATAGCCTTCCTATACACATGCTTGACTTCTCTCAAATCGCACGCAGAAGCTGCAGATCAAGACACTGAATTCCACTCCTAGCTTACCTTGTCAGTTAGTCAGGTTTGAGGCCAAGGTGTCTGACCCAGATGCAAGTAACTCAGAGCTGGCATGCAACCTTGAACAGTGGGCACAAAAACTAAGCCAACTAGGAAGGGCTCGTGGGGTGGGATTTCCAGATCTACGTGGTGGGAGTCACTGGAGGCAAAGATTGAAGCAGACTGGAGAAAATCCTATTTTTCCTTTTTATTATAGGGAAAACTTCAGATTCTCTGTAGAAAATGAAACAATTAAGTAAATGTCCTCTGGGAGACTGGCAGTGAGTGTAGGGATAAATAGTGTGTTGACTCTTGCTTGAGCAAGACTGGTTGGTTTGGACATCTTCAGGTGGAGACAGCTGCTGCTGTGGTGGTACCCAAGTCCCAGTGAGGCCCTTACTCCTCCTGCCTTTCCAGAGGGCCGCTGACAGCTGTTTACATCAGTATGCTCAGTGCCACGGGCTGGTGCTGTCTCCTGAGCATTGTGCTCCACTGCCTTCAGAATCCTCTGTGCCTACAGTAAGCCTGGGATCCATGAGCTAAGGGAGCCGCTGCCATCTACAAATGGGCCTCCTTGGGGACTGACTGGGCTGGCAAAGAGTGAACAGGCTCATGAAAATGTCTGTGGTGTGGTAAAATGTGGTTTAGTTGGCAAGGCTGCCCTGTACGATATATGAATGAAATCCATAGGTGTCACTCCTGTCGACTCAACAAATTCTTCCAGCAGAATTTCCCAAATGGTTTATTAACAGTACATATTTTGCATTTCAAGAGCCAGCATTCTCTTGGAAGACTATGAGGTATACCAACAGCCATATAAAATCTCCCATGTCACATATGCTATTTTTTATGGCTGCAACTATATAATATCTAATAGCTTTTCTCCCAGATAAAGAAAGTTAATTTAATCTACTCATTTTCCATTTACTATCTTTTCAGTTTTAATGAGGAAGATAAAAGCAAAAGTAGAAAATGAATTATTTTTGTTTTAAGAGAATATAGCAAAGAAAGCATGCCCTTCTAGACTGGTAATGACAGGTCCCTGCCCGACTCCAATAGCAGATACCGTTTCAAATGTTATAGCACTTTGCTGATGAACATGCCCCACTGAATTTCTAACCAGTAATTTTCTAAATTGTACATTTTAAACTTGACAAGACTTGTTTGGTTACTGAATTATATCCTCTTCTGAATTTCTGAAAGTTTTTTTTTTTCCCCTTAAAGGGACATTTTGCAAAAGTTTCTTAATAGTCTCAACACACTTCTCAGGCCCCTCTAGTCCCACTCGTTAATTTTCACATCTGCATGGTGGAAGTTGAAGACTAATTTCACAGTTAGAAGTTGCCTAAATAGTAATTTAGTAGAGAAGGAAAGGGAAGACAGTGTCAGAGCAGGTCTGACACTGGTGTTGACTTAGTTGAGAAAAAGAAATTAGTAGTGGTATCTGTAACTCTGTCAACAGTATAAATTAGATATTTTTATATCATGTTATAGCTGTACATATGGAGGAATTATTTATACTCATCACTGTGTTGAAATCCCATAATTTTTGTAAAACCTCACTGGCAGATATTGTTTTTAGTGTACATACATATAAAGAAGTAAATTTACTTCTATATTACAAATTTTAAAAATATTTTGGAAACTACATGTCAAAATAATCCTATGTACTTTATGCATTTAAAATATTTTTCTGAAAAATAAAATAAATATTATTCTGAGAAAAAATCCAGACGCATCGCCAAACTGCTGAAGACTGTGGTATGCATGCACACGTGCATGCAAACACACACACACACACACACTAAAATTCACATACCAGGCCTGCATGATTAGTGGAGTGGCCCAGTGGTGATACATAGAGAGGATTTGAAGAAACTAGAGAAAAGAATGTCATCTTTAGTTATCAAAGTCAGCCGTGTATAGGGATGGGGAAATACAGAAATAAGTATAACATATTTGCTTTTCTCAACTTTAAGACTTTTGGATGATATTTACATACTTGGTGGGGGGGATTAGTGAGCTGCTGCATAGTTCAGTCTCCATAAGAAAATTCTCATTCCTTTTAAGTCCACTATTGCTGAATATTCTATAGGCAAAATTTATGCAGCTAATATCATTGGAAGGATAGTTTTAAAACCCTACAAAGTGCTTCTCTATTTTGAGGCCAATGCAGGAAGAATAACCTGAAATGAACACTTCTTCTTCCTCCATTGAAATGTCTGCATTAGAAGGTATTGTTGGAAACTGGGAGCTGGGTCTTCCAGAAACTTGAGGCCCAAGGAGTAAATACTTGAGAAATTTATAGCAATAACTTTCTCTACCTTATTATATCCTTCCCTTCTCCTTTCTCGATTTTCTCCTCTAAATTTCCAAACTTTTTTTCTCTTTTCTGTTCTCTATTTTTTATTCTCTCCTCTCCCTTTCCTTCTATTTGCTAGCTATTTTCCAGTCTCTTCTTTTGTTCTTTTCTTCTTTAATTTCTGTTTTTTCTTCCCCTTCCTGAAGTTCTGTGAGGAAACCTCACCTTTGTAAAGGGAGTAGTCACAGGACCCCTCAAGTGGTAATACTGCATGATATATTATTTCTCATTCTTTACTTTCAAACTAATTAGGCCTTGATATTTGGTGTATCTCTTGTTAATAGTACATATTTTGGTCATGTATGTGTGAGCATAAGTGTGTTTTAATCCATTCTGATAATCTCTTTTAATTGGAATATTTAGATCATTTATATCAAATCTAATTATCAATAAAGTTTGAATTATCTCTATCATTTCCATTCTCTTTGTCCACTGTATCTTTTATTACTGAAATATTTGAGATGGAATTCTGGCTATTGTATAACCAAACTGGGCAAAGCTAACCAAGTTCTCTAGTTATATTGGTGAGAAAAGCCTGCAATAACTTTCTCATGACACATTCTCAGTTTTAGAGCACATTTAGAACTCAATGACATTCAGATTGAAAGAACCAATTTGTTTCTTCTCTAACTATACCCCAATATGTGATGAAATGTGGCTATGAGAAATGGCTTCTCTAACCCCTAAATTAATGAAAACTATTTTGTCATGTGGTAACTTGAAAGCTGTTTTAAATTTAAAGTAAATTTCACTGAGTGGTGATTAGGAAAAGCTCTGCACGCACAACAGGATTTCATCGTGTTTCCTAGGTCAGTAGTTTTCAAGTATTAACTGCACATCTCTGAAGTACCTGCACTGTTAGAAATGCAAATTCTTGGGCTCAGCTCTACTACTGAATCAGAAGCTTGGGTTGGGGCGTAGCAATCAGCTATTTATCAAGCAACCTAGATGATTTCAAATAGTTTAAGAATGAATACTCTAAATGGCCTTTCTTGGAGATTCTTAAAGATCTACTTAGAAAAGAGGATATGATGGCTAACATGTACTGAAAAAAAATTTATTCCATGATGAATTTGTGTAAATTTTACAGCCCTATTATTTATCTCTGAAAGGTGAAAATTCTGACGTTTATCAGAATTCTTATAATGAATAGACAACATAGAGACATTTCAGAAGCCAATCCATATGTTAATGCGCTCCTCTTTAACGTGGAACATGGTGAAGAGAGCAAAATCCTATTAAAAGAAACTTGGTCTTATCTTCCATTACATGTTGTCATATAATACCTCTATGTTCTCCATGTATGTTCATTAAGTTGGACTCACACTAACATCAAAGCCCCGAAGTCCACCAACACTAATATAGTAAGAAGGTTCTCCTATCATCGACATACACCTTGAAAAATAGAAATTAAGATTTTATCTTTTAGTAACTCAGAAATATGTTAGAGGATAAAGGTAAAGAATTTGGGGTAGACACTATTAAAGATAATAGAAATTTGAAAATTATCGATTTAGCTGTGGTGAGTCTACATTCTATAGCAAGAATACTTTCTAGAAAAGAAGATCAGACAATACACTTCGGTGGATGATGAGACTCATGTCCATTTTTAATTACACACAAAAAATGTGTATCAGCAGGGATGATGAATAAAGTCACTTTTGTTTCAGAGTTATCTCTGGGACTTCAGAAGATTTTTGAACATATTGTCTCTTTAATCTTTAATGCAGAGTGTTTTCATGATCTTTTGCAGTTATCTATTTATTTTTAAATTGTATGTCTACAACTTGGACAATACTCTGTGAGGATAGCTCGGCTCTGTCCCACATGTCATCTACTAGTTTGGCTTAAAATGTGGGGCCTGAAGTGAGTGAAGATTCATTGACTCAAATGTCTGTTGATGGCTCCTAGTTGTTGCTTGAGGATTTAGCTATGATTGTTGGCCACTTTGCCATGTCTTCTTTGTGTTGCCTGGGCTTCTAAGTGTGAGCATTCTGACAGAGTCAGGTGGAAAGCCATATTCCTCTGTAGCCCCACCTCTAAAGTCAAGGCTGACAAGACTTCTGCCATTCTCTATTAGTGAGAGTACTCACTACCCTTCCCAGAATCAAGGGGAGAGAATGTAGACCCACTTCCTGATAAGTGAGTGCAAAGGTTCTAAAAGAGCATGTAGAACCAGAAATATAACTATGGCCACTTGTCCAAAAATATAATGTGCCACAATCCTCTGGCCACAAGAATTCAATTCCTTCCCTAGACATAAGAGTGAGCAATCCTTTAGATGCTTCCAGCCTCTAGCCTTACAGCCAATCCAGCTTTTCCAAGAGAGCAGAAGAAAGTTATCCCCACTGAGCCCTGCCCAAGATGCAAATTCATGAGTAAAATAAATGTTGTTTTTGTTTTAAACCATTATGTTTTAGATTGTTTTGTTATTCAGTAATTGATACGTGAAACACAAATTTTCAACTTTTTCCCCTAGTTAAACAGGTAAAAGACACAATGACACTGAAGACACTGTTCAACACAACCAGATGTTTGAAATAAGATGGGCTGGTTCTCATCCTCTCATTCTATTATTCCAGAAAGTATTTTCAAATACAATTAAGTGACAGTTGTATCATTTATATTAATAACTCTGACTTCACTTGAATTTATACAAAAATATTATGTTACAAATTTTGGTACCTTACCTATAATTTGTGACATACCTCACAATTGATTGCACTCTGGTGAGTTACAACAAGAGTTACATTGAAAGCCACTGTCCTAGATACTCTTGGGGGTAAATGTTGCTTCAAAAAGAATTTAACAAATGACAGCAAAATTAACAAATGAATGCAAAGATCTGAGTTTAGTTATTTCTGTCTTTCAAGATTAGCCTGAAATAGCTTGCTGCTGGCTATACAGCAGCATGTATAAAAGAATGAGAAGTGAAAGCATTATCGATAAGCAACTTTGTCTGTTCACGCTGAGGTTGTCATGGAATCATCAACAACTCTCTCTATCCTCAGACACTCAGCCCATTGGGAAAGTTAAAGCTCCATAAGTACAGGGAGCATACTTCTCGTACCCAGTAAAGTCTTAGCATTCCATCTGATTTCACGTTCTTCACAAATAAATTTTTGAATAATATTTTAGGTGGTCATTAGTCTTAAGTAAAGTGTTCATAAGTAAAGTGTTCAGAAAATAACTTGTGGCTTTGTGGGATATATTCTGATCTTTGGACAAAGTTTTGGAATAATTTCTAAGAGAATGGATCTGGATAATGTACTTTACATCCCAAAAGATAGTCCCAATCTGGAATCAAGACATGAGAATCATAATTGCCCTGGATTCATCATGTTACACTCTGTTAGCTGTCCTCCTCTTAACAATCTGAATCCTTGCCAGTTATAACACTAAATCTGTTAGTTACAACTGGGCAGTAAGTAGGATTTTTGCTAAAAGCATTCGATGTAATTTTCCAATGGTTTCCACTAGCACTTTAAATTAAGCTTCTAAATGCTTTGTAAAATTAATTTGCTTGCTCGGGATTCCATACTTCCTTTATCTGAGCGTGCAAGAAAGCTATGGGAAGAAAGTCTTTGCCCAAGTTTCTGTTGATGAAGGAACTCTGCCTTCTATGCAGCCCAGTCACCTTGCAAAAGAGGTTCCAAATTTAATCAAAACATGTCATTCAGTTTTCTAACAGTAACATAATTTCTGATAATTAAGTCATCATAGTTTAAGCTTTTTTTTTTTTTAGCATTTATTAAAAACAAAGACCCATTAAAAAAAAAAAACCACAAACAGATTATGTCACTACAAAACTGGAAAATCTGAAGCTTTAAAACAAGTAGCCTAGTACATGCTGTCCTTAAAATGCAGCCAAGGTCTTGGTTTTAACCTGCAAGGAGCACATACTTTGCACATATGGGAAGACACTGGGTCCCTAATGCTCTGGTCTAGGCAATAAAGGGCGCATCATGAGACAGATAAAAGCAGAGCCTGCTTTTCCTGTCTGCTCCAAACATCCAAAAGATTAGAAGGTCAGTTCTTGTCTCTGAATTCTAAAACCATCAATTATGAAAAGTCTCTCAGCTTCGGATTACTATTATTTTCATTAGTCTTCATAAACTTGGAAGCGCTGATTGTCCAAGTTCATAAGATGTATGTTTCTCTGACTTGCTCACCAATCTATGGAGGAGACTTGTGTAGGCACAGATATCTGATAATACCTAAGATCATCTCTCGATATTTTATGAAACAAAAACAGGCCATCATTTGCATTCATAAAAGAGCCCCTCTCTCTTTTTCAGAAAAGCAGGGCTTTTTAAATAAAAGGTGCAACATTCCTGTGAGACAGATCCCTGCCAATCACCTTCTACATTCATCATTTCAGGTGAGCTTCCAACTGAGGGAACTGACTTTGAGCATTAATGGGATATGGTACTCTCCAGGCTTTATCTTCTATTTGCCCAAATTAAAAAGCTCTGTAGTCCCGGAGGTCACTCACCCTGATCAGCCTCTGCTCCTTTACCTAGCATTAATAAAGAGATATAAGTTTGGAATACTTGATTTGGTCAAAGTGACCAAAATGGAAGTTTATAAAATAAAACTGGGTAAAAAGCTTTGGGGGCTGGGCCACAGGCATCCAGGAAGCCTGCTATGCCTGGTGTGGCCTTGTGTTCCTCTATCCCTGTGCTCTGTGCCGGTTGGATTTAAACCCAAACTCCCCCTGCCATGCAGGGTGGCCCAGGGCTTCCTGGGATGTTGAGCCTCTTCCCCTGGCTCTGTGGCTCCTCCTAGCTCAACCAGGCAACAGATGTGAGCATGAGTAAGTTCACAGTGGAGCGGTTCTTCTCAGTGTATCTCTGCAAGAACTCCTTCTCAAAAAGTTCAAGTTTAGGTAACTTTGAGATGAACTACAAGAATCAAAAACTAAAATCTTTTATTGGGTTCATTAATTTCTAACTGTGGTGCAGTAAATCTTTTCAAAAATACTAGCTATCACATAGGTAGGCAGAAAGCGAATGAGACCATGTTGAATGACCCCTTTATGTCTCTTATCAACAAGATATCAACTGCCTGTGTCTCAACATACCTAGTTCCTGAGTTTAAACAGTGGCCGTTTCCCAAAGGTTTAGAGCTTCTCCAGTGAGCCTCCTTTGGGGGCAGAGACTGTACCTAACTTACTTTTATATCCCTAGAAGTTATTATAGCATCTAGCAAAAGTGCTGTAAATATTAAAAGAATATAGCATTGTAAACTCAATTTAGTGTGTAAACATGCTTTAAGGTCATCCAAATGTTATAAAGTCTGTTTCTTAAATTTATGTATGTGATTCCCTAAAGTGCTTTCAAATGGTAATTGTTTAACCAGTATTTTATTATCATCTGTGGGAAAATAACTACAAGGTGTTATGACTACCCTCTCCAACAACAACAACAAAATTTCTTCTGCTTGTCTTGTCATTAGTACAATAGTAAAAAGTTAAAAATATAGAAAAAGACTTTTTTCCCTGGGATAGTAAAATAAAAATATAAGTTACAGCTCTTGCCCAGCAGCTGTGTAGATGAAGAAAAATCCTGTTAAAGAAGAAATAGCAGGGCAGGCCAGAAGGGATTGGCAGGAAATATTCAAAGTGATGTAAAGTAAGGACATACGATCAAGATTACTCTATTCAGCAAAGTTATTGTTTAGAACCGAAGGACAGATAGAGAGCTTCCCAGAAAAGAAAAAGCTAAAGGCATTCATCACCACCAAACCAGTCTTACAAGACATGTTAAAGAAACTTCTTTAAGAAAAAGAGAAAAACAATATATCAATAAAATGCAATAACTACGAATCGACGATTACTTTAAATGTAAATAGACTAAATGCTCCAATCAAAAGACATAGGGTAGCTGAATGGATAAGAAAAAAAGACCCTTCTATATGCTGCCTACAAGAGATTCCTTGCAGTTTGAAAGACCCACAGAGACTGAAAGTAAAAGGATGAAAAAAGATAGTTCATGGAAACAGAAATAAAAAAAAAGCTGGGGTAGCAATACTTATCCCAGACAATATAGAGTTTAAAACAAAGACTATAATAAGAGACAGAGAAGAACCCAGTAATTTCACTTCTGGGTATTTATTTGAAGAAACCCATAACACAAAGTTGAAAAGACACATGCATCTATATGTTTATTTCAGCAATATTTGTATAATAGCCAAGATACAGAACCAACCTAAGTGTCCACCGATAGATAAATATGTAAAAAAGAAGTGGTACATATATAAAAAGGAGCATTACTCAGCCATACATAAGAATATCTTGCCATCTGCAACAATATAAATACATAGAACTGGAGGGTAAAATAAGTCAGAAAGAGATAAACAAATATCATGTGATTTCACTTATATGAAGAATCTAAAAAACAAAATAAACAAAACAAAAACAAACTCATAGATACAAAGGACATTTCGATGGTTGGCAGATAGGGAGTTGGGAGGATGGTGGATGGGGGAAGGGATTAAGAGGTACCGATTAGTACTTACAAAATTGTCATGGGGATGTAAAGTATAGCATAGGGAATATGGTCAGTAATATTATAATAACTATGTATGGTGTCAGATAGGTACTAGATTTATTGAAGTAACCACTTTGTAAATTATATAAATGTCTAATCACTATGTTGTACACCTGAAACTAATATAATATTGTATGTCAACTGTAATTGAAAAATAAAAAATTTAAAACCAAATTTAAAAAAGAAAGCACAAACACAATGCTAGTGGCACTCTTTGTTCTTAAGGATAATCTTTTCAAAAGCATTGTACCACAGTCCTCCTTTTGTCAAATCCAGTGATAAATATCAGTTCCAGAGAGATCATAAAAACCTTAGAATCTTGAACACAATCCGCGAGGAAACATGGAATATTGTCTGTGCAGCTACTGACGAATGTGGCTGATGTAGACAAAAGTGGTCAAGAAAATCCCTTTAAAAAGAATGTATCCAACAAAGATGCCACATGTTCGAGAAGACCTGAGACCTTCTTAAACTGGGACCCAAGAAGCCAGAAAGAAAGCTTATGCTAGGGAAACAGATTTCTAGGACAGTTCAAGAAGACAGTACTGGTTAGTAAAGCACAGAAAGGTAAACCCAGCACTGATGGCCAAGTATAAAATCTATCTGACAAAAACATTATTGTTTCTTTTTCAAACTATCCAAAATATTGTGTATTGTATATCCAATATGCAAACATACGAGATTCAAAATAAAGATAAATTATATGAAAAGTAATCGCAACCAGAGCAGTCACAGTAGCCAAGGCTGAAAGTGTTGACTTGAGAAGTTCTAGTTACTTGTATCTTCATAGAAGAGACACTACTGCTACAAGAAAGCCAACCCAGTGAAGAACAGCAGGATGTAGGGTACCTGAAACCAGAAGCGGCACCAAGGCTGAGATGTTGCTTTTCAGGAATTGTGTATTGATTTTGTCAATCCATGGGGAGAAATATAAATCGAAAGTGAATAAATCTGCAAAATGTGCGTGTGTGTGTGTGTGTGTGTGTGTGTGTGTATCTCCACTCATTTATAGTCAATTTGCATTTATTAAAAATAAACAAACTGTGTGTGTGTGTGTGTGTGTGTGTGTGTGTGTGTGTGTGTGTAAATATCTCTTATGTATTGGCTTAAGAGTTTTTACTTCTGGATTTCTCTGAAGAGACTGAGTTTGTCAACTTGAACAAATGTCTCAAACTTTCCATCATATTCTCTTCTGGTAAACTGAATCACCTCAAAGAGACTGCCCATGGGATAATCATGCTCAAGAAATACCCAAGGGCACAGCCAGGTCATAGGTTTTCCATTTTTACTGCCTTGAAAGTTGCAGAGTACTGATTTTCAAAACTAGGGTGACTTTCCTTGGTCTAAGTTCTTCTTATATCCATTTATCCACTTCTATTAGATTTTGAGCACAACTAGGTTGATCAGAGAATGGCGAAAAAACACTTTCACTGCATCCAAATCAAGTATATTTTATTTAGTCAGATGCCTTTATCCATTCCATAAGAATGTTAGAAATACTCTTTCCAGTTAAAAATACCTCTTAATCTGCTTATTCTCAGAAAGAACTAGATTTACTCCCAAAGACTTGAGTCACTGATACCCAGGGTTTTAAATTTCACAGGACCATAAACTAGAAAAAATAATTAAGGAGCTACCTGTCAATTTATTTTGCTAAGTGAGCATATTAAAAATTTTCCGACTACTATTACATCTTATATTTTTTCAAAATTATATTTTAAAACACAAAGAAGTAAGGATATAATCTGAATATACAAACAAGGACACTTAATTTAGAATTATAAAAATTTACTCCATTTTCCTAACATTACTTAATTTGTTGTGTAAGAAAATTTAAATCTTATTGTGATTCACTGGTTTAAGTGAGAGTTCTCTCACCAGTAGAGAACAAAATCACATAGAAAAGAAGACATTGGTGTGGGTAGAGTATTACATTTCCCTTAAGATTTCGATGAAAAAGATATGAGAATGACAAACAAACATTAGCCAGTCTGGACAACTGAGAATCATTAAAGAGCTGTGCCTTTTCTCTCCTGCATTTTGTTTATGGATATTTACACTGGCCTTTAAGACAGCACAGACCATCTATTTTACCCTGCATATACTCATTTGACCGAGAAATACTCTCATACAAGTATGTATGCAAGATATTAATATCGGAAACCTAAGCCCTCCCCAGATTGGTTTCCATATTTAAAATGAGAGTCATATTTAATAAAAAAATATTTTCAGCTCGTTAATAGTTGCTCCATTTCACATACCCTTTGAACATGAGACAGAAGAACAATGTGTCCTTCACAAGACAGTTTCAGTTAAGCACCCACTGGTATTGAGTTATCATGCTGACTTAATTTACTTCTGCAACTCTCACATCAATCAAGCCAGAAGGATATAATTAGAAGGAAGATGTTCTTCAATATTAAAAGTGTAATCATGGCAAACCAGGTCGAGGAGAAATGATTACCAGGGCTGGACGGCTTCTCTCAAGCAGCCATCAGGGTAAATTTCCAAAATGACAAACCATTAAGAAAAACTTTTAGAGAGACCATTGACATTTACTTTAAATACTTCCTGAGAAAAGTATAGAAAGCAGAGGTCCCTAAAATGATTTCAGTTTGTCTTCTGAGATAAATTGTTCTCATAATTGATTTGTTCTTTTTATTGGTGCATTTGCCTACTTCAGATAAGCTGTTTTCTGTGTTTGTTTCCAGTTTGTATTATTCTCAATTGTTGGAAAAAAAATCACTTTTTTTTGTGTGACATGTTCAGCTAGGGTTTTTCTTTCATTCTAGGTCACAGGTTTTCTTTAATTTTATTAGAGAAGAAAATTTACTGGCTACATTCTGTCAGCCGTGCTTTACAAATCAAGTTCCCTGATCTTCAGCAGAGTCCTGACTTTACCTACAGAGTCCTCTACAAACCCCATGCCGTGATGAGGTAGGGTAACCTTCTGTTCAGCTATACCACGAGATCATAGAGCTGCCAGTGTTCACAGGGACAATGAACAGGGAGCACCAGTGCTCTGACCTTTATTTCCAGTTTCCATCAAAAGCCCAGCAGACTTCAGCCAAGATGGTACAGAAAGTCAGCTGTCAGATGCAAACCATTTCCCCCAACATATAGCAACAATATGGGAAATTACAAAGAAAAACTTCAAGAAAGATACAGGCAGATTAAAACTCAGCTTATAAAAAGCATTCAGAAATGCTGAAAGCAAAAACATAGAAAAGTTCTACTGGGCAAATAACTGCATGGTAAAATAACGGGAGACAATGTAGAATTTAAGGCAAAATTGTTAATAAAAAATTAATACTCTTATTAAAAAAATAAAAAATAAGAAACAGTTCCACTAAGGAGTTCTAACAACTTTTTGCTACAAGTAATGGAATCTCAATATAAATAGAATAAAAACTGATAGAACAAAGAGGAATTAACCAATCCACATTATCAGTAGTATATTCTAACAATCCTCCATCAGGCAAAGAAAAAACTTGGACTATACAAGATTTAAAAATTAACAACACATATACATCTTTATATTTAGAACAACACATGAAGTAAACACAATTTTTTTCTAGTTCATATGGAAAAGTTATAAAAATTAATCACATACTAAGCCACAAAACAAGTCTCCAAAATGTCAAATAATCTGTGTAATAAATACTATACCAGATAATGCAATTTAGATTAAAATAAATAATTAAATGTCAATTTATAAATATATCTGAAAACCCAAAAAGCAATTCTAAATGACTCCTTGGCTAAAGAAGAAATTAAAGGGGACAAGAATGACAATAAACATTCTACTCAAAAGTATAGCTGAAGGGGTACATAGAAAGAAATCACTAACTTCTTTCTGAAGACAAGGTTGTCATGAAGTAGAGTTTAAAAAAGACAGAACTACAAAAATGCATAGATTCTAGAAGACTAATAATAACAACTTTTGAACTCCTACACAATGTCTGATGGCCTATTAGACATTGTTACATCCACTTTGTGGTATTTTAGTAAACACTTTGTGTTGTATTTTTACAGACCATAAGAGTTTTCAAGGTTACAGGGTTTACGCTTAAGGAGTCAGATCATGAACACAGAAGTTGGATAGAATGGGTTTAAATTTCTGCTCTTCTAGTTGAATGAGTAAGAGTAAGTGATTTAGCTTCTTAAGCCTCAGATTCTTCATCTAAAAAAGTTACATAGTAATAATCTTTGCTATGTAAATCCTCATGACGTTAAATGATTCAAAACACATGAAATATAGTGTAATACCCAATAAATAGTAAGAGTTCAATAATTGTGAACTAGTATTTTTACATAGATAATACTTACTTGGTTACTTTTACCATCATTCTACATGGCTGTATGTTCCTTGAAGAAAGAAATAATACTTTGTTCACTTTTGACCAATAAAGAGCATATACTAGTGCCAAGTACAGAGTGCTAAACAAATTTGTTGTACTAATAAATGAAATGTTTTAAAACTTATTCAGTCTACTTTAGTGTTAGGTTGCAGAACTAGATACCTAATGAGCAAAATAAAGCAATAAAGATGAAGATATTGATAGTTTTTCTGTAATTATATTTAAGTTCAATATTTAATTATCACTTCTCATCGAGTGTTGACTCTAGAAATAGAGTCAGATCAATTGTACTCCATTAAATCTGACATTTTCAAATATTTATTAAAAATTAAAATGGTTCAATAATAAGATATTTTTGCTAGGTGAGATTGGGGTTAGAGCCTGTTTTGATTTTCTAATTTTAGATATACGATGCTGAGAGAAAACATACATTCACGGATGAGATACAAAGACAAGGGCATAATGGTGTATGACACAGAATATATACACAAAATATATTGTTAGATGTAAAAAATTCTTGTATTCTCACAGAAAAAAATTAAAACTTCTGTAGTTTTCAGAATCAAGTATTTCTACAAAATTTAATAAAATTAAAATGCTAATTTCATCTTGATTACAGCACATTTATTTTCTCTGAGTCCATTAATTATGGCAAATAACTCTCTGCAGGGTTTTTTTTTCTGGTAATAGCTGTGTAGCTTATCTGTTATTAAATTTCATAGTTTCTTAATGTGAATTGTCCTTGGCTGAGTCCACGATAGATAACTGAAGGGTAATTTACCTTGCTACTGGTACAAACACCTCTGGCATTCTCTTTGTTGTTGCTCTTTTTAAAAGTTTATTTAATTGTGATAAAATTTACCATTTTAATTATTTTTAAGTGTACAGTTCAGAGGCATGAAACATATTCACCTTTTTGAGCAACCATCACTACCATCCAGCCACAGGTTTTTCTTCATCCTGCAAAACTGCAACTCTGGGCTTTTTAAACAGTAACTCCCTTCTTCCCCTCCCCCAGTCCCTGACAATCACCTTTCTACTTTCTGTCACCATGAATGTGACTAAGTGAAATCACATATAGTCTTTGTCCTTTGGGTTCTGGCTTATTTCACATTATGTCTTAACGTTTCATCCATGTTGCAACACGTGTTCTTTGTTTTCTGTATCTTATTACAGAAGAAATACATGTTCATTTTATAGCCTTTCGACAATATAGAGATGAATAAAAATATTTCATAGTTCTCTGACCCAAAACAACTCTTGCTATTCTGGTATATATGCTTCCATTGAGGCTGTGTCTTAAAACAGAATGGTTTGGAACAAAATCCTACATTTACTAGGGCCTTTGGTCTCCTCTTTGGATATGAGGGAAACTGTTTGAAGATGGTGAGCAATCAAGTGTGAGTCTGTATGGGACTGTGGTGAAGGAGTAGAGGGGAGTTTGCGGAACAGTGAAGTGGGACTCTCAAATGTCTTTTATGAATGGGACATTGTCACCTTTGTAGCTTGAGTGTGTGCGGTTTTTTGTTTGTTTGTTTGTTTTTGTTTTTTTTTTTCATTTTTATTTATTTATTTATTTTTAATTGAAGAAATGATTGAAAAATTTTCCACCATCTACTCCCCTCCCCCTTTCCACGCCCCTCTGGTAACCACTAGTCCACTGTCCATGTCTATGAGTCTTTGTTTGTTTGTCCTGTTCATTTGTTGCTTTTAGGTTTATATCCCACATATAAGTGATATCATGTGATTTGCAACTTCTGTCTGGCTTATTTTGCTTAAGATGATTATCTCGAGGTCCATCTACATTGTGGCAAATGGCAGTATTTCCTCTCTTCTTATGGCTGAGTAATATTCCATTGTATATATGTACCACAGCTTCTTTAGCCAATCATCTACTGTAGGACACTTTGGTTGCTTCCATGTCCTGGCCACCATGATTAATGCTGCTATGAACACCGGTGTGCAAATATCTTTTGAGATATGGGTTTTCAAGTCTTTGGAGTAAATACCTAGTAGAGAGATTGCTGGATCATATGATAGATCAATTCTTACTTTTTTGAGGAACTCCCATACTGTTTTCCATAGTGGCTGTACCAATTTGCAGTCCCACCAGCAGTGTATGAGGGTTCCTTTTCCTCCACATCCTCTCCAGTATTTTTTATTACTTGTCCTGTTGATTATAGCTATTTTAACAGGTGTGAGATGGTATCTCACTGTGTTTTGATTTGCATTTCACTAATAGCTAGCGATATAGAGCATTTTTTCATATATTTATTCGTCATTTGTATATCCTCTAGGGAGAAGTATCTGTTCAGATCTTTTACTCATTTTTTTGATTGGTATGTTTGTTTTTTGTTATTATTGAGTCATATGAGTTCTGTGTATATTTTGGATATTAGGCTCTTATTGGAGGCATTGCTTGCAAATATATTTTCCCATTTGGACTGTCGTCTCTAAGCTTGTGGGTTTTGTGTCCTTTTATTTTAACTTTCTAAATTCATAAATTTGTAATAAATAGGTATCCTGATTTTCATTATGTACAAATATTAGACCTCAGAAGTGTAGTCCCTTCCTTTCAAGGTGGGTAGTTTGGGAAGGAAGCTCTGTATTAAGCACCAGGGGAAGAAAGGGACCCAGGATGAAAATGAAGGTGAATGCAGTGCTAAGGGGGTCACTCCTCAGACTTAATCCAGTGGGGGTAGCTTCCAGTAAGCTTGATCCCTTCTCCATCCCCATGCTCCTTCTGACCTCTGGCATTCTTTTCATAAAGCTAATGATGAGATAGAATGAGCATCTCTTTTCTTTTTTCATGGAGTAGGTCTTTAGACACTGGAACATATCACCTAAAAAAATGAAAGTTTTTTTTTTTTTTTTCTGGAGATTGTTAGGAGAGGAGAGGAGTGGAGGGGAGAGAAGAAAAGAGAAGAGAGGAGAAGAGAGAGAGGGAAAAGGAAAGAGAGGAAGAGAGGAAAGGAGGGAGGGAGGGAAAGAGGGAGGGAGGGAGGGAGGGAGGGAAGGAAGGAAGGAAGGAAGGAAGGAAGGAAGGAAGGAAGGAAGGAAGGAAGGAAGGAAAGAGGGTGGGGGAGGCTATTTCAGTGTAATAGTCCTGTTGTCCTAACCTACTGGGAGTGGGGCAAAAACCTACATGGCATGGTGATGGTTTTTCCATTCCCTGAATTTAACTTTTTAAAAAATTTCTGAGGCTTAAACTAAAAATAAAAATCATGCAAACATACACACACGAATGCAAAGATGACAAGATGACCTGAAAGGGAAAACTTTAAATGTAGCGCTAGTTTCCATGAACATAGTACCTTCCGAGTATGAAGATTCATTTTAGCTCATCATGGAATGTATGCTGCATCTTATGTGGATTAGTTTCAACCTCATCAAGTTTTTTTCTATTCCCTGAATCTTAACTTTTTAAATGCAACAATGTCAGTGTAAATTTTTTGTCAGTATTTTTAATTTAGTTCTCAATGACTGCCTTTTGTGGAAACACTTTTCTGTTTTTATCGCTTTTTCTTTGTACCACATGAGAGTAAAGTAACAATATTTCTTGTTGGAACATAGAACCTACCCAATACTCTACAGAAATACCTGTGAAACAAGTGCATTAAATAGTGAATATTTTGGAGATGGGCAGGAGATAGGACACATCTTAGCTTAGGAGCTGTATATGATAGATTTTCAAACGTCCTTAATAATATGACATATCTTAGAAATACATTTCTTTCATTTATAAAATTGCCCTAAGATTTTAATAGTGTGTACTTGTGTGGAAGGGAAAGATTGAAATTCACCTCTTCTCAGGAAAATTTTCAGACATAGATGCTTCTTTTCTGAAAGATCACTGCATCCAGACGCCTCAATTGAAACAAAGCTTTGAGTATTCCACATGAAAAACATGTACTCCCCTTTTATATATAAGGAGTTTCAGTCACTCTGTGTTCCTAGATGACATCCTGTTTTGATTGTCTAAAGCCCTCATAAGATCATTTTTGGTTCTTTCTAAACTCCTTTCTCATACAAACTAGTTGTACTATAAGATTTAAAATAGATGTGAAACTATTAAACTAAACTTATTTTGAAGGAAAAGGAGAATGGGACAACTAATATAGGACCTGAGGAATAAAGCTATGGAGATCTAGAGGGTAGAAGGTAGCAACATTTGGACGCTCCGTAAGCCATACTTTCTTTATTAACGGAATGGCAACTCTAAGAATCAAGTCTAAGCCCATATTCTTGGACAACAACAACCAAAAAAAAAAAAAAGAATTTTCATAATTCCAATGTTTGCATGTCGAAGGGACTATTTTGATAACTAAATGTCATTTAACAGAATAGAAAAGGAGGAAAGACGTAGAAATAGAAGAAAAGGCTTTCACTACATAGAGAACCCTGTCCCTCTGGAGATTTCCAGTATTTTGTTTCTAAACACCACTCAGTGAGGTTCCTCCACTGAGAGCTTAGACTCCTGAACAAACTCTCTTCTTGCTTCTTTCCTGGGGACATCTCTTTTTATCCTGATTCACCAAATCTCTTTAGAACTCCTTCATGTACACCAATAAGTGAGTTTAGAAAGATTGCAGGATATGAAGTCGACACACAAATATCAATTGTATTTCTATATATAAGCAGTGAAAAATTGGAAACCAAATTTAAATACCTGACCATTTTCAATAGAATCAAAGTATGAAATATCAGTTTACATTTTAAAAGCATATAGAGACTTTCTATTTAAAACCACAAAGTGTTGAGAAAAGAAATCAACAAAAAGACCTAAGTAAATGAAAAGACATACCATGTTTATGAACTAGAAATATTAACACCGTAGTGATTTCAATTGTCTCCAAAGTTATCTACAAATTTAATGAGATTCCTACCGAAATCCCTGCAGGGTTTTATGCAGATTTAAACAAGTTGATTCTAAAACTTACATGAAAGGGCAAAAATCTAGAATATCTAAAATAATTTTGAAAAATAAAAACAAAGTTGTAGAAATCATTCTATCAAAATTAAAACTTATTATAAAGCTACATTAACAAAGGGAATGTGGTATTGATGAGAAATAGACACATAGATCTATAGAACAGAATAATAGGGAGTCCAGGAATAGATCCACACAAATATGGCCAATTGATCTTGACAAAGGTATAAAGCAATTTAATGGCAATTTTCCAGTTAAGATAGCAGAGAAGGTAAACAGGAAGGTATTTGCCTCCTCTCTTGACCACATCGAAATTACAACTAAACTACAGAACTACCGTCCCTGAAAATTGCCTGAAGTCTAGCTGAACAAAAGTCCTACAACTAAAGGCATACAGAAGGGGCCACCTCCAGACTGGTAGGAGGGGTAGAGATGTGGAACAGGCTGGTCTCACATCCTCCTGTGACAGTTTGAAATCGGGAGGAATATCTCAACTGCAGAGGTCTCTCCAAAGGAGGCAGAGGGTCCCAGCTTCACACTGGGCTCCCCAACTCAGAATTCTAGTGCCAAAAAGAGATATCCCCACAAAATCTAGATGTGAAAATTATCAGAGTGGCTGAGTGTGGCAGAGGACTGTGTTAGTCCTGTGCATGGATTTACTTGCTGGCAGACTCACTCACTCTGGGCTCCAACACTGGGTCAGTAGCTCAAACAGCACCAGGAACATATGGAGAGGAATTGAATTTTCTAGCTTCAGAGAGAGGGCTGAAGGGGCAGTTTTCTCACAGAAAGAAATGTTGTCAGAAGCTCCTGTTCCTTTGTTGGGCCCGCCTCCCACTCAGCATACAGACAGAGGCAGCCATCATATCTGAGTCCATCAAACAGGCTAAGACATGTCACTCCACCCTTATGATTCCATGAGATGCCCCCCACTCCACCAACATTATAGCCCCACCCAAATGGCTTCCAGTGGCTTTTCCATAAAATGGCCTGTCTTGGCTCTGCTGTAGACTTTCCTAAAAATCTTTCGAAGGTTCGCAAAATCCAAACAAGCAATGTCTGGCCTTGGCATGCCCCATGTTTCTTGTTGAGCAGCCCCAATCTGGCACTAGCAGCAGCCAGCCTTGGTTTGAAATTTGGCCTCTTGAGGCATCTCCAAGCCCAGTGCTGGTGGTGGCCATCTGCAAATTGTTTGGTAACTCATACCAGGTGGCCACAGACAGGGCACAAACTGTGAGTGAACGTGGCCTGTAGTGGGGTAGATCCTGCTCTGTAGAATCAGCCCCTGCACAAGCTCCTCCACTAGTCACAGGCCAGACCTCACAACCAATCAGCCTAAGGGTCAATCTCTCACAATGATGTTCAAACAGCAACCAAGGCTCAATTACAACAGGAGGCACACGTAACCCATACAAAGGACATACCAGAGCACCAGGCTCAGGTGACAAGAGAGACTGTGCCACTGGGCCCCATAGGACACCTACTACATAAAGCCATTCTACTAAAACTGGGAGACATAGCAACCCTACATAACACATAGCAACAAACACAGGGAGGCAGCCAAAATGGACAGATTAAGAAACATGTCTCAGATGAAAGAATGGAACAAAGCTTCAAAAAAGAACTTTACAAAATGGAGACAACCAATACCACATACAGAGTTCAAAACACTGGTTATAAAGAGGATCAATGAACTTAAGGGAAGAGTAAATGAACTCAGCAATAGAAAGAGATAGAAAACATAAAAATGAATACAGGAAACATAAAAAAGAACTGTAGATGTTTAAAAATAATATTTTAAAACACTGCATTTGGCATTGCCAATTCAGAAAATGTTCCAGCCATCTTTGAAATTTACAATGTACCCCTATTATTCAAAATTTAAGTTTTAAATCTACAATTCAATATGGAGGCAGCTCCACTCAACATATTCAGAAAATGGGGTGAGTCCTCCAAGCACCATGTCCCTTGGAGTTAGCAGCTGCCATAGCTGCAGCTACCATATGAAAATAATTTTTTTTTTAATTGCTTCATTCCCTTCTTGGGTAGTCCCTGAACCAACAGCTGTATTTGCTAGACCAGAGAGAACAGAAGAGAGGACTGTTAGTACTGCCATTATCCAGAAGACTGGAAGAAGAGAGAAGATGCCGTTTTACAGAACACAGTGATATTGCTTAAATCAAGAGTCAGGATGAGGGCTGCCATGGTTGTAATGTAGTATAAGAGAGAAGAAACAGGACTTTCCCTGGCTTTCAAGTCATCATAAAAGCTCATATACATACAAACCCATCTCAGTTTTTCTAGAGATTTCTAACACCTCAATATCAACCTTATCCTTTACCTGATTTGTTTCTTTTGTCTTCTTCTTTTCTTTCGTATGTATTCTACATTCTACTTCTATGAAAAAATGACAAGCAATAAGCTAATACAGATTTATTTTAAAATAATTCTACGGGTCTACCCAAGGTTAGTATAGGCTCAGCTCCACTTCTCATGGCTTCCATATATGCAGTCCTGCATTACAGTAATAATAATATGTTACTATATGGGTTGATCTTACAGTTTTTTGTTTGTTTGTTTTTGTGCCTTAGTTTAGAAATTCCTGAGGTATCTACAGATTTGAACCAGATTAAGTCATTTCAGAGATACTGTCATTGCTAAGTGTATTATATTGAATTCAAATTCATATATCAAAATGCTCAGTTAATCAAAATAGTCATTGAACCAGAAGTCAGTCCCACTAGAGGTAAACAATCTTATGCAAAATAAGAAAAGTTCACTAGTGCTAAAACGTGCAATGAAGAATATGCAATGAAGTCATTACTTTGTCAACCACATAATTGGAAAAAAAATGTTAATGGGTGTTTATGAATCACAAAGAAGGAAGGATAAAGGTTGCAATCCTTAATCTTAAGGTCCTACACTTTTTTTTATTCCTCAAGAAACATTTTAACACTTAAAAAAAAGACTCAGATAGCTAGCACTCCCAATGAGCTGCTATTTATCACCTCAATTTCCTTGAAAAGCCTACACATTAAACATTCTTTATATCTTCCCATGCATAAATGTTTGACACTTCAGACAGTGGCTGATATTTTTAAAAATCTTATTTATTTTCCAGCATTTTGTATGTAGACATCAATTATTAAATGAATCAATTAATTAAGAAATGAATGCACGAACAAACTACTATAAACAAAAGTAGTAAAACAATTCTGCCTAGCTAGGCCAGTGAAGATGCTAGTCACAGACAGTATGCCACAGTGCTGAGGAGATGTACACAGACCCCACCTTCCTTCGTACCAATCATCTAAGATAAATTAATGAGTCTATAGTCTCTAAGCTTTTTCATGGACTATACCCCATAATCTTGTACTGCACCCCATTTCTTTGCCTAATTAAAGCATTCCTTCTAAAAGGCATCACTAAGTTAAAGATGCTTCAAACCAGATGTGCTTGGCATGCAGAAACATTCTGGCCCAAGAAAACTGCACTGGCCTTGGCTGTACCCAATTTAGACACCAGAAACTTGTCCATTTGTACTATGCTATTTACCCATTACTCTCATTCAATTTTCCCACATACCTTTTCCAATTATCTACCAATTTAATCCATTTAATCTATCTCTACTACGGTAAATATGTTCCCCTTTAGCATTTATTAGCACTTGGGCTGGACTTTCAAAGGCCTCTAACAGGCTTTGTGATTCATTTATTTTTCCTCTTCACATTCAATTTTGTACTTATGACTCATCACAAAAGTGGATGCTGCTGCCATAGACAAATGCACTGGCAAGAACCTAACTACACAATTGGCCATTTAGTCCTGAAACTAAATGTAACAGAATAATGGCTGCAAAATTGATCTAGACCACAGGGCAGAAACTATACTTAAACTTCATTCAGCATAGCACCTGCCACAGAGCTGATGTCTGGGTGCCATTTACTGTCCTTTCCATTATTGTTGATAATAGCAGTGCTTTCAAATGGAACAACATTTCTCTTGCTGCAGATCAAAAGGATTTAGAAAAATATCCTATTATTTTATTTGAGAGGTGAATAAAGTAATAATTCAATTTCCTGAGTTCTGCTGGGACCTTGGCAGCTAATGTTAATTATTATCTCTAGCCACCGGACACCAGTAAAACTAGTACTTCTAAATTAATATAAACAGAATTTGTCTATTTTTGTTTTGTAGGAGATTTAGCCTATTCTAACTTTTGGAGAGAGGACAAGTGTGGCTCATCTGACTCATAGATACTTCTCTCAGCTACTTCGAACCATCCCTAACTTACTCCTTCAACATTGACTATTTGGTATTAAGATTCTAAAGGATGATTTGTAATCAGTTTACTTTTGCATCCTCCATAATATCCCACAGCCATCTCTTTATTGTGGAGGCGTCTCTATCTTCATATGTTTCCTAGCACCTCTTGAAAGTTATTTCTCCTATTTGCCAAGCAAAATATGGCAACACTACACAAGAGAACTATACATGGAACCTCCAAAACTTCAGCATTAGCCACTACGAATATTCTGTTGTGGAAAGGAAATCAGTTAATATAACTAAAAAACTGATTGGAGAATTATGAAATTCATAAGAATTTATAAAAAGACACATTCTTGGGAAATATTATTTATTTGGCATACTTAATGAAACAGGGTCCTTTTTCGATGTGGCCAGTTTTGGAGGTCAAGGGTTAAATGCCTAATGGATGAATCAACAATTTCTTCTACTCAGTTTAGAAAAAAGGAAAAATATAATTACCTAGCTGGCAATAGCCATATCAGCCTTAGTAAGACTAACTGAAAAAAACAGATTGTGGCAAGGATGGCTGTTTGATCACCTACTTGGCATTTCCCCTTCTTTCTTATAGAATCTGATTGTATTTAGGGAGGTATTTTGTGCTGCGAAAACAGTATATTTTCTAGTCTTTCTACAACAAGCAGTGACAAATGAGACTAAAGTGGAAGTAATTGTGTGGGGCTTCTGGGAAAATTCTGATTCTCCAGGAGGGTGTTTATTTACGGTCTTCCGTACCACTACAAAGTACTTCTTTCTGTCTAGTATATAAATGTGATGGACAGCAGCACTCCAGCTGTCACTTTGGAACATTTTGGAGATGAATGAGAGGTGCAAAGGATGATGACACAGAAAGAATAGGAGGCCGGTTACTGGATAACTATGGTCCTGATGTACCAGCCCTGAACTTTCTACCTCTTATAGAAAAGAGAAAGGAAAACCTGCATCTTTTTATGTCACAGTTATTTGGGTTTTCTGTTCAGGGGATTCTGCCAAAGCTAATACTAACTGACAAACTGATCAAGCAATTATCTAAGCTAATGGAACACTATCTATATTCTTAACACTGTGTTACATGCTTACATTAATACAGTAGACGTTCAAGAGACTACCCTTGCTTTTGTATTTAAAACTTAGAGAAATAAGACCAACATCGAGCTCAATAAAGTGTCAATGCTTCTGTCAGAAATACACATGAACACACATAACATTGTACTTCTGCTTTGATGACACTTTCCGTCAGATATTTTCTTCTTAATAAGACTAGATAATCCTTGAAAGAGAAGCTTTAATTCAGAAACGGAGTAATCAATAAGAGCATCACAACTACGACACAGTGATAACAATAGTATGCAAGTTTTCCTGTCATTCTGCTTCTCTCTCATAGCTAGAGGTGAATTCAGTTGGTCAACCTTGTCTCCTTCCTGCTCCTCAAATTCAAGAAGACCCTGCTTAATCACTTAAGTACTTGGACTTACTACATTAGTTAAACAAGGAGGTCATTAAACTGAGGTGACTCTAATGCAGTAGCATCCTACAAAGTAAACCAAAACCTAAGCCTGTAAATGCCTCAATGGCATAAAATCAAAATCTGACAACCAATTGCAAACAGCCATCTAGACTTTAAGCTATAGCCAATTGATAATTTTCTTACTTTGCTTCTGTTTTTGCTCTATAAATCTCTCTCCTGCAGCTGTCTGTGCAGCACTCCCAAGCATTTTTGATTTGACACCACTTGATTCAAATCAATTTTGGCTCAATAAACTCTTAAAAATTTTTAGTATGCTTTAGTTTATCATTTAACAGACTTCTGTGACAAAGAATCAGAAAGAGAAGAAAGAGTAGGAGTTTATTAAAGCAAGAGCTACACAGTGGCAAAGACTGAAAGAGTGTTTTCTTCTTAGAGTTCAATAGCTTTTTTCAAATGTTTAAATTTCACTTCTCTTGGTCATCTCGTAAGTGTATTTTAAATTTTTCAGAAATTGCCAGACTATTTTACAAAGTGGCTATTGCATTTTATAGTACCAGAAGCAATGAATGATAATTTTAGTTGTTCCCCATTCTCAGACACACTTGTTGCTATCAATTTGGTTTAGCCTTTCTAATGATATACAGTGGTATTTCACTGTGGTTTTAACTTACATTTTTATGATGACTAACATCATATCTTTTTATGTCTAACTGGCTATTTGTAGATCTTTGTGAAATGTCTGTTCAAACTTTTGCCCATTTTAATTGGTTTAACTTATTATTATTGAATTATAACAGTTATTTTTATATTTTGGATACAAGTGCTTCATTCCGGATAGTAGCTATTATTGTGCCTTCCGTATCTAATACATTAAGCTCATTCTATAAACTTTTCAACTCATTTTTTTTTTCAGCTCTGGAAGCTCCACATGGTTCTTTTCTATACATTCCATTCTTCTCATTATATTTATGTCGTACTTTACAGAATATTTAAAAGGCTCTTTTAAAGTTTTTGCTTTTAACATTGGTTAGGTGTTTACATTAATGTAGTAGACATTCAGCCTTTGTCTAATTCCCTCATCTCGGTCATTTCTGGGTCTATTTTTTTCATATCTAATTTTCTCTTGGTTATTGTTTACATGTTTTTTGCCTCTTTCAATTTCTAGTAAATTTGGATTGGATGCTGCATTATGAATGCTATGTTGTTATCTAAATTGTTCTGTCTCCCTTCAAAGAATGTTGCCTTTTGATTTCAGGCATTTAAATGCCTGAACAAACAATATGTTCCTTTTAAGGTTCCTAGGTTTTGTTAGGGCAGGCCTAATTTAGCCTTATTTCTGAGGTTTGACCATTTGGAAGTCTCTACTGAATGCCTATGTGTACACTGAGTCTCTCCGTTCTTGCTGAAACTAGAATGTCTCCCAGCCCAATATGATCTCTTGGAATTGTTTGGCTTACAGCTTCTTGATTATTCTTGTCCTCCTCGAGTATCACCCTATACATACACAGTTTAATTTTTGTTCAGAAATTCAAGGGACACTCACCCTCACCCTACCCCCACCCCTGCTTTCTTCATGCAAAGTTCTGGAGCTTTGTCTCTAAGGAGATTCCTTTCTTCTACCTCCATTTTACTCAACTCTGATCTCTGTCCCCTCAGGGGAAATCGCCAACTACTTGAGTCTCTCTCTCTGGGCCAGGATCCATTGAACACCTACAGGCAGAAAGATGAGTCAGTCATAGAGCCCCCTCCCCCTCATTTTTTTTTTCTTCTCTCAAGGGAGATGATCCATCTACCTATTGCCTGATGTCTAAAACCAGTTGCTTTATATTTTCTCTTTATAAGTTCCTACTTTCTTACAGGGGATGGGAAAGTCCATTACTAGTTACTTTGCCATGACCAGAAGCACACTTATCCTAGATAAATATTTCTGTGTATGGATTTGTAATAAGATGGTTATTGAGAGGAGAGATATTGAAGAAATTGTGGTGTATGAGGGAAGTTGATGCAACGAAACAGAGAATTTGAAGATGAGTAGCTGAGTATATGTTCTCTTGAAATAAAGGACTTTAATAGACTGTGTATATTCGCCCATGACACCCCTCTAGAACTGACCACATGAACCATGACTTTATGTGCGTTGTGTAATAACAGCAGCATACATTCAAGTATAAAAATAACAAGATGTTGACTCTACATGTTTTAGGAGACCAGAAATAAGAGATAAATGGACAAGAACAAACAGGGATATTTATTTTCAGAAGGTTGGTTTGAACTAAACCATGAAAAAGTGATAGGACTAATTTAAGCTGAAAAAAGTGAGGATAGTCTTATGAAGGAAACCTCCAAGGCTTCCAGGTGTCACCAACAGGGTAAAGTATTAAGGCTTAAGTCAAAAAGCTACTTGCATTTGCTCAAGTTGAATAGTTTAGCTCTGTACAGGTGCCTGGTATTTACTGCCTCTCTAATTAGCATTATATGTCCACTCAGTTTATGAGGTATCTTTTAAAGCCCTTTCAAAATAATAATGTCCTTTGCAAATAGTTATCAATATCACTATTAACCCACATATATGGGATGGAGTTCTGGTAGAATTAAACCCAAACATTTGACAGCTATTACCAAACAACTCTATTATTGAAATAAGAAGAATTCAACCTATATACTCAGTGTCATATGTTTCAAACATAAATGTTATCCAGTCAATATTGCCTGATCAACCCAAGGGTAATATTTAGTGATACCACTTTATATCTAGATATGCCATTTAAAAATAACACAGATTTAACAGATGTTGTAATAAACAAGTAAATATGTTTCAGGCAATAAATCTGCAAATAGACATTCAGGATAGAAAAACTTTTTTTGCTCAATTCTAACCAATATAATCACAGCTAGTAATATCTTATGACTAATCACAGATGCATACGAATATTCATGGTATACTGGAAGTAGCATCTCCATGTGGACTGACTTGTGAAGACCTCATACATCTCATACATCATTATATAATTGAGAGAACACTTTTGGCATTGTAAATATTCTGTATTTCACATAACAGATGACTATGTGACTTGGTAAAAAAAAAAAAAAAAACATCACCACCTATTCTTGTCACATCTGGGTCACAAACTGAATGTACTCACTTGGGAACATCATTTCATATCTCATTATACTTGAGTTTCTTCATTTCTAAATTAAGTTATTATCTAAACTACCAAGCAACTTGGTGGAATAAAGGAAGAACAGAAAGTTGTTCTTATGAGGCAAATATTCTGTGTACATTTAAAGAAAAATAATTTTATAATGTAATATGGATTTATTGCTGCACATATTTCTTCCCATGGACTCTAGAATGAAAAATTAAGGCTGAAGACAGAAGCAAATATGGCATTAAATTCTTTGAATTTTAAAGTAAATAGAAGTAACCAATTATTCTCACTTCATTCTTTCTTCTAGCAATAACATTCTGCAGAGGCACTGCACTTAGTGAGATAATTGAGTTTAATATTGAAGATCGGGATTATAAAAATGCATGACTAAAGAAAGATTTTTATTGCAAAATAAAAAAGATTCATTCCTTAGACCAAGAAAATATTTGAGCAAATATTGTTCACATTTTTACTTCACTAAAACAATTTCTTTGGCTTTAATTCTTCATATTGGTTAAGCTAATTCTTCTAATGAGACTATTTGCAATGAGCAAATAAATTTGTAAATATGTTACCTAAGTTATAAGGTAAAGCAATAGTTAATTTTACATAAATAGAAAAGGTGAATATATTATGTAAAATTTTTAGTTAATAAAGAGAAACAGGTTATTGATTTTGAGCAATATCACTAGTGTTTCCTCTAGACTCTGGCATAGTTGTGGTATACAATGGATGCTCAATAAATAATGGCTAAATAAATAAGGAGATAGTAGTGGGAATTTCTTATAAGATTACAGAAAAATAAACAAATTCAAGAAATGTATAACTCACATTGGAAAAGCATGCAACTTATTTACAAAGTTATTTTCAGGTACTCCAACATATTGTTTTATCCCTGTATAGTACTATATAGTTGTTGTTGTTGTTGTTTTGTCCCAACTGCAAAAACTAAAAAAGGAAAGTAAGGCTCTTACTCTAGGACTCAATTTAAACCTGAAAATGAATCTGCAAAATGAGGAAAGAATTTGTATACTAAAACCAAGTGTTCCAAGACCATTTTCCTGCAGTCCTGTAGGTAGTTACTCTATATACTATCCTGCACTTCACACACTAGCAGCATTGGGTAGAGTTAATATGTGAATTAACCCCCTTCTCTTTCTCTATTTTACTTTCATTATTCCCAGCCCTGGGCAGTTATTCTAAGGTACGGCCAATCTGCTTGAGTTTTCAGTTTCACATCTGTCCTTAAAACAGTACAACTTAAAACAATACTTTAAACTAAACAATATATTAAAAAGTATGTCTAAATTTCAAGCCTATATTGGCAACGTGTGTTCTTGGATCATGTTGAAAGATATTCTTTGATGCCCAGTGGAGCTGTGAAGAAGCATTGGGATCATCGAATTACGTGCTGGTGTCTGCCTAAAGAGAGGTTGGGGCAGTTAACCAGCCACCTAGCTGTGTACATTGTAGTCTTCATTACCACAAACCAGCCACTTCTCTTTGTGTTTTAGTCTCCATGGCAGCAACATAGAATCAATAATAATGAGTTCAGTGTAAGCATTATTCAGTATTAAATAAAACAATCTACCAAAATGCTTTGAGCTCCCAGGAAACTGTGTAAACAGTTTATCGTTCGAATTCTGAGACCTTGTCCTTGTTGGAATCATGTGGCACCCAGCGCCATGTTGACTGTGCATTCTTTCCACATTGGCAGCCTTTTCTGTTTGATGTTTGGACACGTTGGTCCAAGTTTTTATAATTTCCAGCCAAACTTTTTTTCTCAGTTTAAGAGAAAATTTTCCTATGCCTATAATCATGCATTTTTTCCTTCTTTTTTTAAAAAAGTGAGGTTTTTGGTTGTCATTTTAATACTAGTTAATTTGGAAGTCAGGCGACAAGTTCCAGGCACTGTGTGATTTTTAGATGGCATTTAATCATTGCTCTGGGTTCACTTTGAATTACCATCAAAATGAGGATGGGAGACTACGCAATCTTGGAGCAGATTTCTCCAAATATGGACTATGGACAAGAACATCTGCTTCAGTAACATTGGGCTCAGTGAGAATAAAGTAGGTACCATCTAAGCCCTCACTAAACACAAATATTTAGTTTGAGACATTTTAATAAGCACTCCAGCCATAATTAACCATGATAAAGTTTGAGAGCCACTGGGCCAAGATCAATAATTGATGACCTCCTGGTATCAGAGGCTTCTAATCAAGCTTTGCCATCACTGTCCTCCTCCTCCTCTCCCTCTCCTCTGCCTCCACCACCGCCACCACTTCCTCCTCCTTTTTTTGAATGAGTTTATTTGAGCCAAACCGACAATTTCTGGGAAGCAAAATCTCAATAGATTGAGAAAATGTTCCTTTTGTTCTTCCTAACTAAACTCTCTGAGGAATATGTCCTTAGTAGGGCCAACCCTGCTTTACACACCTTCCCTCAGAACATGCTGAGCAGAGCCATGGTAAGCTTTTGTCTACAGTGCAGTGTGGCACCTGGTAAGTAGTAAGTAGCGGTAAGTAGAATCTCATCTCCCAAACCCTAATCTTGAAGAGTTTAAGATCTGCCTGTTTTTCTAGTCTATCCCTGTAACAGCTTTCCCCAAGAAACATAACGAGACTGTGCAGTCTCAGATAAATTCAAACGTCATCAACTAGAAGTTAATCTAGTTAATAGTCAGAAGTTACTTATTCTTTTGCTTCTTGGGAGTTTATAGAAGCATTTTTGATGCCAGCTCAGCACAAAGGTTCTTGTTAAGTCCTTTACTCTAAAGAACATCTGATTTTTAACTTTTTAAACTTTAGATAAAGAACTTCCCAAAACATCTTTTCTTCTGTCCTGAAAGAAGAATGTACCTTTTAGGCACTCTTCGGTCTATCCAAGATATATAATAAAAAGAGTAAGATGTTAGAACATCAATCTCACCTCTATAATCAGAAAAAAAGATTACATGATTTTGTCAAAATCCTCATTGACTAGTACCAGACAGAGCAGCTTTTACTATATTTGACACAACATTCTTTTACTCTATTATGAACCTATTACTTACACCTATAGTGAGGCTTTATACCTGTCAAAAAGTTTGACATTGCTCAAGAATAGTATTAGGAGTCTGAACTGTGTTAAATACCATATGATATATATTATATAATTTTGTGGAAAGTTTCACCTCAATTTTTTATGATATTCTTTAAAAACAAAAGAGTTCTTATTATTTTCTGTAGAATAAAAACATGTTTCCCATCTCATGAAGAATAATAAAGAAAAGGGGTTGCATGGTGTATTCTGTCCTATACGAAGTTGATAAAAGGTAATTACAGAAGAGTAGTATGAAGGAGTCTTTTCACAGTGATAGAACAGTTCTGTATCTTGGTTGTGGGGATGGTTACATGAATTTATATGTGGGATAAAATTTCCTAGAATTATGCACATACAAAATGAATACTTTAAAAACTGGTGAAATTTGAGTAAGATCTGTAGTCTAGTTAATTGTATTAAGCCACTGTCAACTTCTTGGTTTTAATAATGAACTCTAGTTATGTATGATGTTACCATGCAGGGAGGAGGAAGGTAGCCGGGTGAAGAACACATGGAACTTCCATTATTATTTCTGCGACTCTTTGTAAGTCTATAATTAGTTCAAAATAAAAAGTTAATGGAAAAATTAAGAGTTCATCTCATTGTTTATTTCTCTTCAAATAAGCTGATGGCAGATGCTTTACCTACACATGTTATCTGTGCAAAATACAATTTATTTAATTTGAAAAATCCAACAGGGATCAGGGTCAGCTTCACTAATCACTCATCACCCTTTAAAACTCAAGCTAAATTCTACAGAACGTTAAGTAACCCAAACGTGAAACTCGAGCAGGTGTTTTAGCTGACTTATAAACACACATTTCTCAAACTTTGAAAAACTGTCAAGAGATTTATTTCCCAGATCTGGGCCATCTGGTCACTTGAGGAAGTTGCCTCTCTTTTAACCCTTCTCTGAACACATTTGTTTTTTCCTCTCTACATCTTCGTATTGCCCCTTTACTTGCTAAAAACAATTAAACCCTTCTTGGAAGTTTCTGAATTTTCTCCAGAAATTGGACCTTGAACAGCCTTCATCGAGTGTCATGGATGGTCTCAAGGATTTGAGATGTGGTCTCTTGTAAATTTCTCTTTCTATGCTTGGAAGAGCTCGAGGAGCATGAGCCTGTTCTGTTCACTTCCTTCTGAAAAGTTTCTTGAGAAAGTGATTTGAGTTTTAGTTGCTCAGTCACTATTGTAGAGCACTTCAGGAACTCCAACACTATGCTTAGCATGCCATTATCAATGAAATCTGAGCAAAATCAGGATTAATTATATGGAAGTATGTTTGGCAAGGTAGTGTGGGGAGGGATGAGCAGGCAAGAGATATGAATGTGTGTTTAAAAGAATTAGAGATAAATGGGAAAAGAAAGATAAACCAGTTTTATCTCTCTCAGCCTCAGTTTTTTCATCCGTAAAATAGGAGTTTTGACTGAAAAACCTAATAGGGTAATGTTCTGTTATTTGGATTATCCTAATCCATTAAGCAAATAGTCCAAAAGGTAGAGAAAATCACTTCTCTAAATGGAACTCATTTTGTAGATCAAATGTAAACATTTTCTTGTATTTTACCTTAAAGAATTCAATCACTGAGAGCAAGGAGAGATTTCAGGAGTAATTTTCTCCCAGATTCTCTTCGTAGTTAAACTGTAGACATTAGATTACATACAGTTCTATTCCTATCTGCGATCTCCAATCTGATTGCTAGAGCTTTTTCTGCGTGAGTATTGGAATAGAGAAAAATGGTCTGTAATTCTTGGTCCCTCCTTGTGTTCAACTCACACTGGGAATTAAAAAACAAAACAAAGCAAAGCAAAACAAAAACAAAAACACATAAAAACCATATTGCAGGCTCCAGAGCAGCCTTGTCTATTGCACCAGGAGAAAGAATGTTTTCCTATTTTAGTCTGCCTTTGCTCTGCAGGATTTATTGCCCGTTGAGGGCTCTGGATCACCCCAGTTCATATAAACAGGAAACACAAATTTAAGTAAATTCAAAAGGAAAAAGAAAGCTAGAGCAAACTAAATACTATAGGTACAATGCATAATGAAGAATTAACATACTGCTAAATTTCCTTCACCCAAGATTATGCAATTCTGGAGTTCCAAAGACCCTGATATTATATATAGTTGATGCAAATCAGGTGCCTCTGAGTTCCAGATGGTAAGTTCACAAATCCAAAGTTAAATGGGGTAGGGGTGACCTGTTGCAAACACTGAAAATAAGATAGGTAGGCCCCATAAGTACTGATGTACTGGGGAACTGGAAGCATTATCTGACACAAGCCAAAATGCATTTAGGAAGTGAAAAATTAAACAGAATTTAATGATACAGTAAATCATGAAACTGCTAGAAGCTATACAGTAATGGTGCATAAAATTAAGCCAAAGTTTCCATAGAAAACTTTTTTTAAATAATGAAAATTCGTGTTTAAGTATGACATTTTATCTTTCTATATATCATATTTTACCTTTCAATATATAATGCATAATTGAAAATTTGAACTTACACACTTTTAGTATTCCTAAACTTCAATTCCTTAATTGTCGATGCAAACAGATATAGCAACAGATCATAGATGACAAAGGTATTCTAATAGTGTGTTGGTGACAAAAGCTACACAGACATGGCCCTTTCACTCCTTGGGCTTTACCATGCATGTTTATGCATAGCAGCAGTGGCAAGTTATTGCCTTACGATTGTGCTTTTATTCGATAAGATTTAAACTAGTCTCTAGAATCTATTACAGAATAGAAAATTCAATTTGTGAAAATCAATAAGTTGAAGCAAGTGGTAGGGTTGACTTGAAGATAATGAATAAAAGAGAAAAAATTCCTATCTGAGGTGCTCACAGTTTTATAGTCGATGAGAGATGGAGGCATCTGAAGATATATGTTATGGGGCCAGGCATATTCTGGAAAGTTTAAGACTTTATGGAGTGACCTGAGCAGGAGGAAACATGGGAGCACAGTAGGTTGGGCAGAGAAGCAGCTTGTACCAACCCACAGTATAAAGAGCATGGGACACAGGGAAATGGCAAGTGCATGATATTGCTATGGCCAGTTGACAATGCTACAAAGCTAGTAGTGGTCACATCACCATGGGCCTTATGCATCCTATTAGGAATTCAGAACTTGATCTTAAAAGGTATAGGAGAAATGGAAGGATTTTAAGCAAGGGAGTAACATGTTCATATTTTCCCTTTAGAAAAATCACACTGTCAGTTATATGACGAATGAATTCAAGTGACAATGTGACCAGTTAGAACCTCTTGTACAGATTCAGATAAGAAATGAAGAGAACCTGAACTAAGACAATGACAACAGAAATGGAAGAAAAAGCATGAAAATGACAGATAATGAGACACTGACAGGACTTAAAGATGAACTAGGTGCCGAAGGGAGAGAGAAATGAGGAGGTTGGGTGTTTCCTGGTTTAATGTGCATGCACAGTAGCATCAATCACAAACAAAGAGTATGAAGAGGATTTGGAGGGTGATGAACTTGTTTCTAGGCATGTTTAATTGTGAAGTATCCACAGAACAAGAAATAAATAATTTCTTTTAATCAGAGTCTCCAAGAGAGAGACTGTAATTAAAGATGCACCCTTGGGATCATCACAATGTCCATGATCGAAATTGAGAATTTAGCTGAGGTCACTGAAAGAGAAAGTAAAGCATGAAAAAAGAGAATTTAACTCTTGGAAATGAAACTGTTAGAAGTATGACTTAATGGAGAGGTATCCATGGAGCCATCTGAGAATAAGCAACAAGACACAGCAAAAAAGTATCATACAAACCAAGAGAATACAGTGTTAAGAAAGAGGGAAAAATCAGGAGAGAAGACTGAGGCAACAACATGGAAGATTATCCACTAGATTTGACAACTTTGGGATATTGGCTAGAGCAGTTTGAAAAGAGAACAAAGAGGGAAAGTTTAGGATTAAATTATAAAAGCCTTGGACAAACTTATGCACTAAGAGAAAAAATTATTAGAAATGAATAACTGAAGATCTAGAAGAGAGACCTCATGTAGAGTTCACAAAGTGAGTGTGTGTTGTGGGGAGATGGGGAGTATAGTGAGTATAGGGGTTTAGGACACAGCTGAAGAGATTAGCCTTAGACAAATGTGAATAGCTTTTTCATTGAGCTAGAAATAAAGGAGAGGAGAGGTGCATAAAGTTGAGAGGGATATTCTTAAGTTGGCTTCTATCTTCTCCATGAGAAAGGAGACAAGGTTATCGGTTACCAGTAAATGGAGAGAAAGTAAGATTTTTTTTTAAAAAAATGAGATGACTATGAAGGTTTCATTCATTTAACAACATTTAATCAATACTTAACTCAATTCAACAACACTCACGACAATGTACAGCCAGGGCCAGAAATTGAATTTAAGTTGCTCACAGATGCATGGTAGGAGAAAGATTTAGAATAACCACCAGAAGGATTTGAATAAGAGCTAAGAGCTGACAGGCTGAAGATGGAAGAATCACTGCCAACCAGGCTGGGTATCACTAATAGCATTAATGTAAACATTTGAATGGAGTGAGATCTACCTATGAGCAGAAGCTTAAGTATAAAAGTAAAATGCAGATGCTTAAATAGATCCTGAAGAGGGTACAATAGAAAAGCAACAATAGAGAGTACAATGGAGAACAGAGAATATTAGTGAGAGAATTAGAGAGTAAGGCATTGTGAAGCGGGCAAGTATTTAAATAGAGGAGGAAGCAACAACATCTCTAAAATGGTAACAGACCTGTACACAACAGAGGATTCAAAAGGTTGAGGTAGGCAAAGAGGTAAGGTTGATAGATAAATAGAAGGTTTTCTTGTTTGTTCTGAAATCACAGCAGCTGTGATAAATTCTTCAGGAATGTGGCTATGGGAGTAAGCTGCTGAAATGGAAGCAAATGTGATTAGGATGTTAAGAAATTTGGAAGCTAAGGCATTAGAATTGTGGTCCATCTGAACATTGGACTTTGGAGTGATGAGCAAGAGTGTGACTCATGTGCAGGAGTTGGGTCAAGAAAAGGATGATCACAATGGCATGGACCTCAAAGAATAAACACAAGACTAGGTATGCACTAACCTGGAAGTAGAAAGAGGAATTTAGGGGGACCTAATCTAATCTTGGTCTAATGGCATGTGGCAGAGAGATCATCACAAAATAAAATAGAAGTGCTGTTTTCAGAGACCAGATAGGTTTCTATTATGGAATATACTAGAGGAAAATTCAGAAAAAAAGGATACTGGGTAGACAGGTCAAGGGAAGACTGGTGGAAAGAATTGAGATGAAAGGCAGTAGAAAAAAGGATGAGGAGAATACACAGAGCAATAAAGGACATGAGTAATAAGATGGATTTCTGAAGAAGCTGGTGCATTGGGAAATGGCCAAAGATGACAGCATTGAGTCAAATTAATTTAGGTGCAGATGGAACTCTGATTGATAAATTATTTCAATGATTGTGGAGGCTTACATAGGAAGTCAGGCATTGCACTCTGGTGTGGTTAGTGGCCAGGAAGAAAAATGGTGCAAGAAAATATTGTAAGAGTGGAGTTTGAGGAACAAGTTGACGGGAATTGCCATGGTACAGTTGCCAAAAGAAGAGGAAGGCTAGCAAGAGCACTGTCGTGGAGTTTCCTAAGCATCTTTGGGCTTCCATTATACTTAGTATTGGTACCGTAAAGCATGAACAGCTCTCATACCCCTAACATTCTTTCCTTCCCTGTGGATACTGTGAATCATGTAGCTGATCATGTTTCTTTTCACTGGCTGCCAGGAAGCTCAAAAACGAAAATTTGGCTTGTAGTTATAAGACATTAAAGCATACATTTGGAGTACTAACTGTGTCCCAAGTTTCATCTTGGTTTAACTAACCTTATTTTTTCCTTTCACTAATTTTTCCCACCTTTTTTTTCTTGTTAGGTTTGTTTTTGTAAGACATCTTTACTTGTTTAAAATGAGAGTGGGTATAAATAATAAACATTAGGCTGTGATGAATTCAATCTTATACAAAGGACATAATTAAACACTCAAATATTCAACACCTGAGAAAGAGCATTTATTTGCACAAAACTTAAAAGAACATTAATGATTCGCAGGGTGTATGTGCTGCCAGGTTCATAGGTTGTATGTATGTCCCTGTGTACCTCATTATCATACTGATCATAAAATTAACTGTACAAACCCTGGCACTTTTGAGAGTCATTAGAAGAACCACAATCAATTATGCCAGAACAATAAGTATTTGCTGAAACATATGATCGCTCTCCAAATAGATCAATTTTAAAATATGAGCTTAAGTTCTAAATTACCCTCATTCTTTAGGAAAAATCTTCAGCTGTTTTATCACTCTTAATTTTTTTCCACAGAAAAGTTGCTTGTGTGAGAGTTTGTTCAATCTCAGAGTTATTTGGAATGTCCACAAAGCTCTGCTGATTTTCAGTAAAGTATTATAAAGAAACTAGTCTGATGGCTAGGAACTCTCCTGCCAGTCAATCAAGAAACTGGTTAGTTCACTATACTCATGGAAAATGGCCTGGAAGGAGAGAAATAGAGGCGTGAGATTGAATTTAGACAGCTGTTCTGTTACCTTTCCTGCACCAATGAAATTTGTTTCACTTGATTACATCTATGCAATATGAAAATAAGTCTCATGCATTTGAAATGCACAGTGTAAAATGTCACATGCATCCTGTGGACCAATTATAAACTAAAATCATTTGTGTTGGATTATGGCTCCATGTGAGCTATTAGAAAATTATATTCGAGGTCATTTTGGTAGATATGTTTTTTTAAATAAAGTTTTTAAAGGGAGCTTTTTCCTTTTTTTAAAAAAAATGCTACACAGTAGTAAATCCATGTTCATATCCCAGATGGTCCTGAAGTCTCATGCCTGGCTACCCACTGAAATATCAGAGAAAAATGCAGAGTGTAGTTCTAACCTAGTGAGAGTGAGAAACAAAAGAAATTTCTGATGGAAATTTGAGCTGACAAGTTTTCCATCTTCAAGTGAAATCCCTAAGACCACCCACATGGCCGGGTTTTCCCACCTCTGAAAGAAGGGCCCACCCTGAATCAGAGTGGCATCTGAAAACTGCACGTGGAGCTGAGTTATTTTAAGCTTCTTGCTGATAGATCCCTTTTCCAGACCATTATTAAGCAAAGCACTCTTTAGGAGGAGATGGTTCCAGAGACTCTGTGAACGTGTTGGCTGCTTCTCTAATCATAACTCCGGTTTCCTTTGTTCTGCCAAGGAGGGCACCTCAGGGTTGCAGCGGTTCAGGGGTGCCGCTTAATTCAGCTGCATGTTCGTGAAACCGATGGTCCCAGAGAGGTTCTGAGGGTAAGTTGGGAGTTAGGCCTCTAAGGGGAAAGTAAATGGCCCACATAAAGTTTGGAGCTGAAGCAAAGAGAGCCATTGATAAGATACACATATACCATGAGGTTCAGACGGCATCGCTTTGAGGTTGCCTTCCTTTATATACCTTCAGATTAAAAATAAAGACCACAAAGAGTGGTGTAATTCTCTGTACATACCTGAAGTATATCTTAGGTCAATATTTATATGATAAAAATTAAGTCAACAGACTATATTAATGTGGCTGATAATGATAAAACATAACCTTAAAAAAAAAAAAAACTACTGGTTCCTACATATAAGCAATTCGTTGAGCATCTTGTGTGCATTAGCTTGTTAACCTTCACAGCCATTCTATAAGGGAAATTTCTGCTCTTAATGAAAAAAGCGAGAATAGGTGAGTGAAAAGATAATAAAGTTAAGCGATTCTCTTAAAGACACATGACTAGTTAGTGATAAAGCTACAGTTTAAACCAAGTCCTTTTCATTTCAAAACCTTAAATCTGCTAAGTTTATTGATGAAATTTGCAGAAGGAATCAATACAACAAATTTTTAATCTTATAGCATGTAGTAGAATATATTAGTAATAAAGAGCATCAGCTGAACTTCTCACCTTTCTGTTATCTTTCCAAGGATAGTCTAATCAAGATGTAGGCATGACATTTACTAGCAAGAAATTTTCTTCAACACTTTGAGCTTATAGTTTGTGAGTGTGTTACTACTCTCCATTCTAGGAATATTTTACAAAAAGTAAAAACCAAAACAAAATAAGTTTCAAATGTTTCCACATTAGAAAAGGATTGTGTGGTACTTTAAAAGAAGGCAAAGTAATACAATGTTTTTTGTTGTTGTTTTGTTTTACATATGATAGACAATGTAACAAAGCACCAGTATTTGCCTGTAATTTTGCAAATCTGGTTCAGAAAATAGGATAATTCTCAGAATTTTTGCAAGTAAAAACACTTTTCTTTGCCAGTATGTATTTGAGACTAAAGTGAAATAACATTAAGCAATTAACCAGAAAAACTCTCCTAATCTGGATCTTTTTGCTATCATTGGTCTAAAGGATAACTGTTACCTTGAACTGAATCAATCTGAAATTGTTAGTCGATCTGGCCTCAATCATTCTGTTTCTTTCCCACTTAAAGATCCTACTATTCTCTTCCAGTGACACAAGAGTTTATCCTAATAGTATTATAAAATTCCATATGAAAATCAAACATATTTTCCAAAGTTTTATAGAACAGAAGTCTGGCTTTTTAGAATTATTGTATTACAGACTGCAGCTACTCCACTAACAATATAAGTAGAGGGCTCCACCAAAATCCTGGCTTTCCTTAAGCCCCAAGTGTTGACATAAACAGAATGTTGACACAGCAATGCTGTTTCAGCACTCTCCCTTCGCTTTTGTTACCCTCCTCTGTCTCATACTAGCTGTTATCCTAAACAGGAGATGTTTGCCTATCTTTTACTTTCACTCTCAGCCAGAAGGGAAATCTGATTTGGTCTCGTGGAGATATAAAGTAAAAATAGTTTAACCATGTAAGACTCTATAATAAAAGGGGGAAATGGTAAATTCTAGTTTGTTCAAGAAAAATGGACATATTTAAGACAGGTTTATAAAGGACATTTCATATCTTCCTTAAAAAGGGGGGGAGGGGCAGGAGAATAGCTTTGACAAGAAAGGAAACGAGGAAGAGAAATCCATCTCCCACAGGTCCACACAGCATCCACTGTGGAAGGCTCTCGGCTTCCTTAAAGGTGAATTTTGCACCAAGTCAGCAATATGCTTGGGGGCAGGTTCTGTAGCCTCAGAGAAATGTATTGAAATTCTCCTTTCATTTGCAGAGTAACTTAGGCAAGTTACCAAATCTCTCTAACCAAAGCCCCAAATAGGTAAAATAAGAATGATGATAACAGCTACTGCACTGAGTTGTCCTGAGAGTTAAATGAGATAACACGTGTGTTGAATACAGTGCCTGGCGTGCAGTAAGCATTTTAAAAAGCATTGTTGCTCTATTTTATTTTCTACATGAAACCTTAGTACTAAGAAATGTTTGTGAAACCTAGTAAATTTGGAATATTTATTAGCAGAACTAATGGTAATGCCATATCAAGGTACACAAACAAATGTATTCATGTTTTAGGCAAATATGAAATTTTATTATTCTCTCCTGTCACATGGTTCACTACTTCTGCCACCTTGCTTTTATTAATTTTCTTCATTGAAATAAAATTATATACCCCTGTTATCACATCTGAAGAAATCATGATGTTCTGTGAAATAGCTGCCAAGGTCTTTGCTTAAATGAGAACTTGCAAATCCTACCATTTAACCTAAATATCACCAGTAAAAGCACCTTTTCCATTTGTTAAAAAGTAAACAGAGAGAAAAATTCATGAATTTGAATAAAAGTTTCCCTGTCATGAATATTACCAAAGCCCTACGAAGAATGTGATAGAATTTAACATGTGGCAACATCAAAGCATTTAGATGATTTCTGATAGGTCAGGCTGCAGCACTAGTTCTCAAGAATCACTTAAATTTGTCAGAATAGTAATGTCAAAAACACAGTTTTATCCATCATAATCATACACTGCATGCAGAGTTCAAATACTCAGCCGTTTTCATTTATGATGGGCAAAATTTTAAAGGTTGTAAGCACTTAAGAGGAAGAAGCTGTTCTGGGTGGTCTTGGTAAGTGGGGAGGGGACATAATTAGGAATAACAAAGCAAGGGGAAAGCAGGCAAACTTTAATCTAGGAAAAGAAAACTATTTTTCTAACTATACCAACAGCTAATATATTATTTAAAGGAACGGAAACCAATGATACAAAATAATTGGATGAGGCCAAAGGAAAGATTTTAGTTCTTCAACATCATCAATGAGATTTTTAGCTGAAAGCTAGAGCATTGTAAAATAAATAATGGCACACATATACTTTGTCTTGAATGTGAAATGAATAGAATAAAAAGGAGGAACATTTGTATTTCAGACGTGACTTTCATTCTAGGTTTGGAAACTTCAGCAAATGTGGCAAACCAGGAGTAAACCAGGGCAAGAGCTAGCATGAATCTCAACTTTTCTCCCGCCCTATTCTCTGGCTTAAGATAGTGAACACCTCAGCCAAATGAGATCAGAAAACCAGAGATCTTTTTCTAGAACTAATATTTTGGATGCAGATACCATGAATCATTCCAAAATTGGCAGCAGAAGTGTGAAGAATTTGGAAAGGCACAAAGGGGAGCTGTGTAGACAGCACCGATGCTTCAAAGAGAAGAGAGGCTAGAGGGCTGAAGCATGGCCAGGGGACAGCTGGGAACCAGAATTTCTCTGGGAGAAAAATACAAGGCATGATGGGAAAGGGCTCTTCCAAAGAGGCCAAGAGCAGGCTGCCTACCCTTGTTTGAAAGAGAAAGTTGTTTATTCTATCCCAAATAGTTGGTCTCTGGTATCAGACTCATCTCTTCCTTCCTTCTCTGCCCACACTGGCCCAGGTAAAACTTATTTGGTGCTGGAGAAAAAAATGAAATAATTAAAGTTAACAGAACCTATTTCTCAACGCTTTTGCACGTACATAATTAAAACTCAGCAAATGAGGAAGAGAGGGGAGTATTGGGAGATGGAGACCAGGAGAGGGTTAGGAAGAATGCTGAATGAGAGGAGGAGGAGGATGGGTAGGAGCTTATAGGAATGGAAAAGAGAAGAGGGAGATGAGAGTGAACTTTGAGGGTATAATGGGGTGGGGTCAGGATGAACTGCTGGGCTTGAGGCTCCTATGGGCATTTCCAGACACAAAACATAAGAGTGAGGAAATAAATGATTTCAATTCCTATGCCTACAATGAAAGAGAATTCTCCATTTTCTGTGGAAAATTAGAGACTGATCTAAACACTGCTGGTGATTATATCTGATTTTCTGTGCAAATGCTATACTATAAAATGCTAATACTAAATAATCTTGACATTTTTATTTTCAAGCTCATCTAAGGCACAGAACAGCATCTCCCATTTTAATTTTGGAACTCTAAATTCTCAGAATTTAAACCATGGAAGTCAACTAGGCCCAGCTCTTATCAGATTCACAGAAAAATCTTGCTTGATGAGCCAACACCTCCCATGGAAATTAGTTAAGCAATGTGATCTAAGCCCCACGTATTCCCAATAGAGTGATATCTCAGATGACTGGCCAAGGTTTAGGATTGAGAAACATAGATTTCAAATTCCAACTCTCTAGGCACTTTAATAAACTTCATATGAAATTCTGAAACTCTCCTGACACTAATAATGATCCCTGCATTTAGATAGCACTTGTGAGTTTGCCAAAGCCATTTACAGTAGTCTCTCATTATCCCAGGTTTCATTTTCTGTGGTTTCAGTTACCCACGATCAACCATAATTGATCATTCAAAAGAAAAAAAAAAAAAAGCCTCAGAGAAGTCCAGGAATTAACCCCATGTCACACAGCTAATAAATGACACAGTCAAGCTTTGGCCTAGTCTCTTTGGGTCTAATTGTCCTCAATATTTCCATCTAGAGAGAGTGATGGTGGACAGGTCAACATGACTGCTGTATGTTATCTGTACAAATATCACATATCAGACATCAATTCTGCAAACCTATAATCATTCATTTAAAAGTTAATTTTTAACAAATGAGGTCTCTTGAAGAAATCGGTATCCTTTTGATCAAAGTTTAAGAAGTCATGAAGTTATTAGGTGTTCTGCAATTTAATTTTTGCATCAAATGGTTATTGTCTATATTATATAGTTGGAACAACAGGTTCAGAAAAACTGGGTCTTTCTGGTACTTCTCTGCCGCATGGTTAAGGAACAATGCTGCATCTGAGTGCACAGCTCTTTTCTCTGCTCACTTTCATCTCTGCTAATTTACACTTGTGTTGTTTCTACTTTTTCCTGAAAAAAATTAATGTAATCCTCCTAACCAGATGTGCCCCCAGAGAGCCACTCATCAAAATATATTGTATTTTACCTGCCACAGGACAAACCCTGTGTGAACAAGACACACACTCAATATACTGGAACCAGCTTAATTCTATGAAAAAGGTGCCCTGCATAGCACAGCATACTCTTTAAGTGGCTTCATAAGTGAGTACTAATGCAACATTTAGTGAAAATTAGTAAGGAATGATTAAATAATAATTATTAAAGAGAGTGAAACAAATAAACTTTTTTGGGGGTGACTAAAAATTTCACTTCCACATCTGTATAACCACTTAGGTGGTTGCAAATAACAGAGAAAATAGAAAAAATCTCCTTTATTAATTTTACTTATACTAGAAAAATATACTTTAGTAATGAGCATTAAAAATGTGCTCATGTTTGATCCTGTCTTAAATCTAAAAATGGAGTAGGAAATGAATGCATATATAGTGCTTTTCAAGGTTCTTGTATAAAAACTTTCAAAAACATCGATGTGGAATTAGGGTATTTTAACATTTATCCAGCAATAGGATAGTAAAGCTAGTCATGTTTTCCCGTCCTCCTAACTATATCCCAGGAAAAAAGATCCAAAGAAGCTTCTCTGAAATTTTACTTACACAAAATTTCAAAGGTACCCTCTCCAAATTGCTACTCAGCAGAAAGAAATCACCAGTTTCAGTTCACTTGGGACATATAAATTCAGAAATCAGGAGAAATAACTTTGCATCCACTGATTTGAGTTGGGTGATGCAACTGAACAATTTCATTGAAATATTTCAGAGCACAGTTCTAAGTAGAAAGTCAAAAATAAATCAGATGGCATGTATCTATCACTTCTCCAAGAACGTTAGACAAGTCCGATTTTATACCCTCTGGGGAACGAATGTCCATTTTGGAGATCGTTCCAACATCTACTAAGAACAACGTGTTATATGGTTCAAAGGTAATCACATAAGCAGGACTTACAAAGCTTTATACCACAAATACTTCCAATCAGTAGGTATCTCCATCAATTAATGCCAATATCATCAGCTAAACAATGAAAGTAAAAATAATCCAGTTTTTTCTGGTCCATTATTCCTCCTTTCACAAAATGGAAAAAATTTTTCGTTTATCTGTGATTCTAACTATTGAGATTGGAGCCCTTAAAAGTTTTCAATAAGATTTAAATCATGTGTATTTTATATGGGTCAGAATGGGGGCAGTGTTGGGAAGGGTTCACTTGAACTAATTCAGTTCCAGTTACTTGCTTCAGTGTTAATTAATGACCTGGGGACATATTTTGAAAACAGTAATGTTTCTAAGTCCCTTAGCAATGTCAAATCCAGAACTTACTTCTCACTTCAGTGAAGGTTGAGCTTAAATTCCCCGCTTCATGAATAATTGGAAACAAGCTTTCTCTTACAGTGGCTAAAAAACATATGTCCACTTCAGTGACTGTGTCATGAAACAAAGAAACAAAATATTGGAAAGGTGAAACAGAAACAGGGCTAAGCCCAAATAACTGAGCACGCTTGTCCCAGCCACAACAAACAGCAGAGCGTTTAAAACCACTCTTGCAATGCTCCTTATAGCCCTCATAATGAGATGTCAGGAGTAGCTAGCTCAAAAAGAAAAGGCCCTGCAGAGGTACATCGGCAATATCATGAAATAATGCACAAAAGAGAAAGGAAAACACTGCAGGTGAAAGAATTAACAATTACACAGAGCATTCCCTTTTGGGTTTTATGAATTCTAATGACATTTTCTCAAAAGCATGCCTAATCCATTTTTAACCTGAAAGAATATAACATTAGATGAATATAAAATATGTGTTAAATTACAAATGCCCTTTGGGAATGTCAGCTTCTAGCTGGTTGTACAGTTTCCTTGTTCTTCTGTCCACCATGTTGGTTTGAGTTAATGGTGCTAAATGTTGACTGGAATAAGGAAATCTCTCATTCAAAATCTCTTCCTCGGTATCATTTTTTTTTTCACTTGAAAGCCATGCACATACAGCATCTACTCTATTTCTATTTTTAAATTATAGCTCAAATGATCTCTCTTTTTAAAACAAGTATATATATTCACTATAATTTCTCTCCCTCTTTTCCTCTAACTCATGTCTAATTACTTCTGCAAAATCTCTCATCTTCTCCTGGTTACATATGCAAATAACACAAAAAATTTTTGTTTTAGAGTTCTAAAAATACAAAAACATTACTACTATCACAGCTATATCGAATAAAAAGGAACATATCACATTTTAAATGAAATTAGATCTAAGTATTTACAAATCTAAAATCTTCTCTAAAGTTTCTACTTCCTCATTCTCCTTTCCCTTAAGCACAATCACATATGAGTAAATTACAATAACAATCCGTCCTCTATTTTTACCAATGTTGTGATAGCATTGCTTCTTTTTTCTCTTATTTTATTGCAAATGAAAATATTTAGCTATCTCATGGCTTAAATAAACTATGGATTTCCCTGAAAATTTAACTGCTCTTTATGACATTGTTCCTGTGGAAGAATATGTTGGTGTTTCAGATACTTCAACTTCAAAATAATTGCCAAACAGAACTCATTTAAAAGATGTAAAACACTGGCTTTTGAAGAAGCTGACAGAGTGTATGTATAATTCATTAAAGACTAAGAAAAACTGAAGCCCCCCCTAATGGGTTTGCTCTTCCATTCATCGTCATCAAGAGCTACATAAAAGGCAGGGTGACATGATAGTGAATAATGCAAGCTTTGGAGCTAGAAAGCCCATGTCTAAACCTTGGCTGGATCACATACTAGATGGGAAAACTTGAGCAAGTCACTTACTCTTTTAGTGCTTAAGCATTTTTTTTGTCCTTAAAATAGAAATAATTGTAGTACCTATGTCATAGAGATGCTATGATAATTTAATGAATTAATGCATATAAAGTTTATAGAAATATTATTGGCAGACAGCATTCAATAAATATGAGATGATGATGATGATGATGATGATGATGATGTTGTTGTTGTTGCTGCTGTTGTTGTAATACACCAGAATTGCTTCCTCTTTTCTGTTGCCTCACTAAAGTGCACATGGGGATGGGTACACCAGAGAACTCAAAAAAGATTTAATAACACCCAGATGCATGAAACGTGTGAAAGTTGGGAGGCAGGGATGCCTGCAAAGTAGCTACTGCTATCATCCAAAATTAGCAAGTGCTTGAATGAGCCCAGCTGTAGGGAGAATGAAGAAGTAGAGAGGATTAGGTGATATGAGAAACTCTAGGGATCAAAATGGGAATATGACCCTCAGCCCAACACACTTGCAAACATTCCTGATATAGCACAGAAGCCTGTTAGGAATAGAAAAACAACATTCTTAGGTGACCAGCTCTGCCATATTTCTGGAACTCTGCCTACTTACTAGAATCTTCAGGACTCTGTTGTCAAAGGAAGATGGAGTACTTGATTCCTAAAATCCTTCACAGGACTTAGGTAAATATCAATATTACTGAAGTATTTTCCTTAGCAAGCATCAAGATGTCAGTGGTGAGATGGGGCTAGACACTGACAGTCTCTATGACAGTTTATTTCTTCACAAATGAGAACAATCTGGAGCAAGTAAGGTAAAACATTAACATGAGAATATGGATATCATTTTGTTTTCTGAATTGTCTATATCTTTCAAATATTTGATAATGAAATTAATAACTACAAAAAAATATATAATTATAATCCAGAATGGTCAGAAGCAAACATGTAGTCAAAATAAAAATACATCAATGTGTTTTTTAAAATTTCTCATTTAGTTACTAGTTATACGCTTTTACTTGAGTAGATTGGCTCTAGATAGACAGGAGTAGAAATAAGGTATCCAGTTCAGGGTGGAATAATGTGAGGTAAGGGAGATAGTTTCTATCATTGTCCATGGAATTAAATTTTGTTCAGATAGATGAAATAAGCTGTTCACTGAGTGGTTTTAATTTCTTTCAAACTAAACCTCTTCATGCTTAGGCTCTAAAATGCCTCAAGATTCAGGTCCAAATAAGGGCCCAATCTGTAAATGCCTTCCACCTAAAATTACCTCATCTGAAAACTCTTCCTTGACTCTCCAGGCCTAGTTAGTGGCCTTCCCCCGAGGCTCCACTCTACAACAGCGTAAAATACCACGAAGAAAGGTCTTGGGGAGGCTTCAATCATGTGATTTTGAGGAGCTATTTGGCTTAGGGGTTTGAGGGTAAATCTGCTGCAGATTCTGATTTTTCATTTTTATTCTTCAGGATGAGGCAGCCTAAGCACTCTGTCACTTTATCTAATGAACATAAATATACAGCGATGAGTCATGTTCTCTTTTGCCCCGGAATATTTTCATTTCTCTATGCTCTAGGCTAGATATTATTCTCAAACTTGGGATGAAAATCAGTTATTTTGGGGAAAAATTTTCATAAACAGTTACAAAGCTTCATACCTGACCCACTGAATCAGAGTCTCCTCCCTAGAACTGAATATTGATTCCAGGTTTCCCTACTCCTAGATGGGTGTAATTTGACATCTTATGGCTTTATTGTCCATCGCCCAAACTCTGGAGCCCTTACACTTGCATAAAGTTAGATTTATTTCTAAATTTCTACCCAAAGACCCCAACAAATTTTTGGCTAGAAAGAAGACAGCAATATGCGGAATGGGAAACATAGAGATAGCAGGTTGAGGTCTCAGGTACAGGAAATAGAGAGTGAAGAACATCTAAAACTTATATGGAACCACAAAAGACCCCAAACAGTCAAAGCAGTCCTGAGAATGAAGAACAAACCTAAAGGCATCATACTTCCTGATTTCAAACTATATTTCAAAGCTTTAACAATCAAAATTTGGTATTGGTGTAAAAAACAGACACATTGATCAACAGAATAGAGAGTCCAGTAATAAACCCATACATACATGATCAAATAATTTATGACAAAGAAGCCAAGAATATACAATGAGAAAAGACATCCTCTTCAATAAATGATATTGGGAAAACTTGACAGCCACATGTGAAAGAATAAAAAGGGACCACTAACTTACATCATACAAAAAATTAACTCAAAATGGATCAAAGATAAACATAAGACCTGAAACCTTAAAATTCCTAAAAGAAAACACAGGCAGTTTTGACATAGATCTTGGTGATTATTATTTTTTTAGATTTGACACCAAAAGCAAAGGCAACAAAGACTAAAATAAACAAGTGCAACTACATCGAAATAAAAATATTCTGAACAAAGGAAAGCACTAACAAAATAAAAAGGCAATCTAGGGAACTGGAAAAAATATTTGATAATCACAAATCTGTTAAGGGGCTAACATCCAAAATATGTAAAGAATTCATATAATTCAGTAGCTAAAAGGAAATAATGCAATTTCAAAATGGACAGGGATTTGGATACTTTCACCAAATAAGACATACGGATGACCAATAGGTACATGAAAAGGTGCTCAACATCACTAATCATCAGAGAAATGTATATCAAAACTACAATGAGATATCACCTCACATCCTAGCTATTATCAAAAAGAAATAACAAGTTCTAGTGAAAATATGGAAAAAGGGAACCCTTGTGCACTGTTAGTGGGAATGCAAATTTGTACAGTGGAAAATAGTATGCAGATTCTTCAAAAAATTAAAAATAGCACTACCATATGATCCAGCAATTCTACTTCTGGGTATTTATCCAAAGAAAACAAAAACACTAACTGGAAAAGACATATGCACCCATGTTCCTTGAAACATTATTTACAAAAACCAAGACATGGAAGCAACCTAAGTATCCATGGATGGATGAACAGATAAAGGAATAGTGATATACACACACAATGAAAAATTATTCAGCCATAAAAAGGAATTAAATCTTGTCCTGTGAGACAACATGGATGGATGTTGAGAACATTACATTAAGTGAAATAAATCAGATAGAAAAAGGCAAATATTGTATATTCTCACTGATATATAGGATTCCAAAAAAAAAAAAAGAAGAAGAAGAAGCTCATACATACAAAACACAGAGAACCAACTGACTGGTAGCCACCAGAGGCGGGAGAGGGAGGTGGATGAAATCCTTGAAGGAGCTCAAAAGTACAAACTTACAGTTATAAAATAAATAAGTAATGAGATATAATGTAGCACATGGTACATTATAGTACTGTGTTACATATTTGAAAGCTGCTAAGAGAGTAGATCTTAAAAGTTTTCATCACACACAAAAAATAGTGTGACTAAATAGAGTGATGGTTGTTAACTAGACTTATTGTAGAGGTCATTTTGCACTATATACAAATATTGGATCATTATGTTGTACATCTGAAACTAATATAATGTTTTATAGCAATTATATCTCAATTTAAATAAAGAAATTTAAGTGAGGAACATATATAATACAGAATACCCAATTGACTCCTGACTTATGTCTAAGTTTTGCACAGATTGCTAAATATTGACTAGCAGAAAGACAGTAAACAGGTGGTTACAAGCACAGGTTACACAGTCTGAGTTCAAATCACAATTCTGCTACTTACTAGTCATGTGATGGACATATTGCTTATCCCCTCTCTGTTTCCTCCTTGGTCAAACAGAGATAACAATGGCACATCCCTCATAAGGATGTTATGAGGATTAAAAAACTTATAACCCTAAAAAATTTAGAACAATGCCTAGAACACAGGAAGTTCTAAATGTTAGCCACTATTATTGTCATCAATAACATTATAAGATTTGTCCTGTTATTCTTTGTACTGAATCTCAACTGTAAGAAATTTTCTTACTTACAGATATGCAAACCAACTAGTTCTGAAATTCCATTCATCCTTCTGCTCCATGGTTTGTATCTTCTGGACCTTTGATGGGTGCATATCCATGTATATCAACAGTGGCCAAAATGACTGAACAGGTGAGACCAAGAGAGTAAGCCTCAAAAATCCAAAAGGACCTCATCAAGAATGCATCAGGACATTCTTTCAACATGTTAGAAAAATCACTATTTGTTTGGGTTATGAGCTAAGAACGCACATCCCCAACACCAAGACTCTTCCCATAAAATTGCATCGAAAGTCTCCCTTGAAACAGCAGTAAATGTATAATACTACTGTTTCCATTCACGACCAATCATTTTGTAGGTGGCCTAAAAAAGGATTTCTTAAACACATATTGCTGAACTTTAAAATCTTTGGCTTTTAGAACTGAAAAACAGAACTAAAATTGTGTTACATGCATGGGCAAAAATACAGTGATACCACAGACTCATAAAGGTCACATAAACTCTTCTATGTAATGTTGCTTATGTTAAAAATTTTTTTCCACAAGCTGCTAAAATCCCTGAGGCTACAATAGTTTGGACCACTGTCACTATATCCTTTTAGAGAGGAGAGAGGCAAGAGATACCAGGGAAGGTACAAAGACTTAGAAGAAGAAGAGATACTCCAAGAGTAGTTAGGCAGAAAGGACCCAAAGGCATCAACTAGCCCAGTCTTCTCAGTATCACATATAGGTGAACTGAAGCAGGGGGAGAAACCTGTGCCACCCAAGGTCGCTTAGATGGTTGGGGCACATGTGGAATAGAGGCTTCAGTAACCCAACTCTAGTCTAATAGTGTTTTTATAGTGCTCCATAGTGCTGTTTTATACACGGGAAAGAGGAGTAAAAGCACATTTTAAATATAATATTTTAATTAAATGTATATTTTTGCAAACGAAAGTAACCAAGAAGCTCTCATTGTGATTTATATTAGTTTTTTTTGCAACCTGAGTCATTAATATAAAGGAAAAGGAGGGACATGGTTTTAGTAAAGTATGCTTTATATTTTCTATTCTAAAAATAAAACACATACATTTGAATTAAATCAGACAACACAAAACTAGAAAGCACCATCAAAATAAGCCTTGGGCCCACCATTCAAAAAGTCCCTACTAACAAATGGGTAGTTAAATTTCCCTCTATTTTTATTTTTCTGTCATAATTTTTAAACATTTGTAACTAGATTACATACATAATGCTGAATTTTCATTTTTACTTAATGATATATTATAAGCAACTTTTTTTATTTTAAAAATGCATGCTCTCAGAGAAAACTGGAAAAGAAAAACATAAAATTCATTTTAACTAAATTTAAACATTAACATTCCTGTTAATTTAAATTGTTTTAATAAGATTTAAATCATCCATAACACCACACCACTGGTACGTAATCTTTCCTATCGTTGTTCAGGAGGCTTCCCCCTCCCCTCTCCATTTTCCCTGCCTGGGCACCTACTCTACTCTGCGTAATTCCAGGGCTTGACTTTGGAGACTTTGGGTACATCGAGTGAACAGAGAAGAGAAGAGGAATTAGCAAGAGAGATCAACCCTGTGACCTCACCCTTACTTCCTCCTCAAGTTCCACCAGGCTTAAAACTCTCTTCATTTAGGATTGTGTTCAGCTGAAGGAGGAGATTCTAAGAGGATAAAGAGGAAACAGAATGATCCAGAAAATAGGAAAAAGGCTCCGACCATAAGTGAATAATAAATCTCAAAAAAAAAAAAAAAAAAAGCCTCCCAAGGAAGTTAGGGCCAAGCAGGTGAAATCCAAGATGGGAGAATGGAATGAAGAATACTAGAAGAGAAAAACTAAGACACAGAAAAAGATAAAGAAGAGATCGACACAGAGAAAACGCTATTCCCTCTACTCTACCTGCTCTTCTGTGACCTAGACTGATAATGTCACTGCCCGAAGCATGATGGTAAATTCTGACAAATTTTCTTCCTCCAACTGATACTGTTTGGCTCCTCCATACTATTTTCATTTTGATATAGCACTTTATCTCTGATCATCTCCCCTTCGGATGGGGAAATACTGTGATCACAGCTTCTCTTACCCACTTCTGCCAGGTGGAACAAAAACTTGAGAGAGCCAATGGCTGAAACAATGGCAGGTCTATAATATTTACAAGTATATTTAAGAGAAGGTTCTGAGGTTTCAAATCCATTCATTTTTACAATGATGTTTATACCATTTTCCGTAAAACAAGTTTTGACTTCAGGAAAGATTAACCATCATTTTCAGTGATTGGCTGTACTGTAATTTACTCAGTTGAGATTTGTACTATTGTCTTTGACATCTTTCTTACAACGGAATAAACTGTTTTACTTTCTAACGGGTGTTTGTGGGCATATTCATTGAGTTTAGAGCTCCATATTTAAAATATCTCTTCAGGCAAGAAAAGATACCAGAGGGAAGGTGTGATTTACAGTTATTAAAACAACAAACGGTATGTCCCTTGATTATATTTACTAGGGTGAATTTAATGGATTTATAAGAACTTTTATAATTAGATCACTTTTATAAAATAATTGTCCATTGTTTAGTCACCTTTATTTATAAATTAGCTACCCAAGATACTATGAGAACCAGAAGTAAGCTCAATTGGCTTCCTCATTCCCATTGACAACTGGCTACTTTGCAGCAATTGGGGGTAACCCCACCATCCTGCTAGTATGAGAAGCATAAATTAATCTAAACTGGATAAGTTTCCACTGGCTTCTGCAGAACTCCTACCTTAGGTCAGACGTCACATCTTTTCTAAACCTGTGCAGGTTCATTTGTGGTGCAGTTTGAAGCTAAAGAACAAGTAAAATTCTTCCCTGGCTTGTCTTTAAACACTTCCTATACCTCATACAAGTACCTATGCCAATATTATACTGGTAAACCACATACCTGGTTGAATATCGGTGTTCTGGCTCTGCAAGGCTGCCATCACAACCTTATGTACATATGTGAATATAAATAGATATGTTTCCCACTCAGAAAAGGATTGCAACTGTATTTTCATGTATCTTTGAGAGGCCTCTTTGAAAATGAATAAAAAGAATAGAATTGAGTTGAATGATCCATCATAGCCAAATATGTGAGGCTAACGACTTTGTGATATGGGGACTTTTGAAGCATTATATTGCCACCAAGCTCAATTTACGTATATCAACCGATATGAAATGAGAAAACAGTAAAAAAAAATCAGGCTGGGAGAAAGTGGTGTAGGGTTAAATAAGTACAAATCAGTAGTTGATAGTTGGTCATGGGGATGGGGAGCACAGCATAGGGAATGCAGTCGGCAGTAATGTAATGGCTATGTGTAGAGCTAGAGGAGGGAAAAAGCAGTCAGAGGGATCATTTCATAAACTATATAAATGTCTAACCAATGTCTAACTAATAATAAAATAAAATTTTTATCTCTTGAAAAGAAGATAAACCTATGTGGGAAAGAGTATACTCGTTTTTATTGTATCCAAGCAAATCTAGGTTTGAAACAATCAAAATGTTTCTTTTAACTTTGATCTCTACTTCTTCTCTTAGATTCATAGTGTTTTCTCATTTCTAAGTACTTATCCCTTTGTTGACTCTCGCCCTCAATTCTCACATTTCTAAGAGAAACATTAAACAACCCACCATACTCCCACATTATCATATGGATATGGTTAAGTAGCAGATCAGACATAGGAAAGAGAGTGCCTACTAAATGCTCACACCAAATCTCCATTCCAAAGTTGAATGAAAGTAAGTTTAAGAAGTTCCATTGAGCCAGGGCCAGAATGCCACAAAAACATATTTTATATTAAGGTGTGCTTGGCCAAGAATCTACTCTTTCAGAGTTCCAGGAAGATGCCAGCACATGGCCTAATCATAGGACTAGCAGCATAGCTAGTTGCTGGCCAAAGACATTGTCTAATAGACCTGCCAGTGTGTCTAAGAATCCATTAAAAACACATTCCCTCAGGTTAAGGCACTGCTTGTTCTTAAATAACCTCCTTTAAATCAATCTAAATTCTAGAAAGGATAATATAATAATATATTATTTACCAACAAGACCATTTTGTAAATATGGCTCTTTTTATCCTGATTAGAAAAGCTTCCTGGGTCTATACTGGTTTGATGTTGTATATGTTCACAAATTACTTTATCTTTCTGAGCACTGTTGACTGTACTTATAAAAATAAAAGATGATTGTGTAGATTCATTCATTCATTCATTCCAAAACATTTATTGAGACTTTTATGAAAGGCACTATTCCAGGAGCTGGGACAAAACAATACACAAAATAGGTAATATTCATTCATGCCCTCTTGGAACAGACAATAGTTTTGGGTAGGATTCAAGGAGGCAATCAATGGATCAATAGTTGCCTGATGGTAAGTGCTATAGAGTGTTCCACTTTTATATAAGGTGATTAGCAACAGCCTCCAGCTAGTCATGCAGGCGTTTGATGGAACAGCCTTTCTGGCAGAGGAAACAGGTGAAAAGGCTCTAATGCAGCACTATGTTTATATTCTCACACAACAGTTAAAGGCGGCTGGAGCGAAATGAGCTAGTGAGTGGTGGGGGATGAGGTCAGAGAATGGGGAGAGCTAAAGATCACATAGGGCCTTGCAGGCCAGCGTAAGGACTTTGGGTTTTACTCTACATGAGACAAGGGCCTCTGGAAATTCTAAGCAGAGGTACGATATGGCCCAACATCTACTATGAAAGGAGCATTCTGGCTCCAATGCCGTAATTAAACTGCGAAGGCAAGGGCAGAAGCAGGGAGTCCATTTAGGATGCCAAGGGAGTAACCTAGGACGGAGGTAATGGTAGCTTGGCCCAAGGTGGTAGCAGGGAGATGAAGAGCAGTGGCTGGATTGTGGAGATATTGTCAAGGTTGAGGAGAGAGGACTTGCTGATGGGTTAAGAAATAAATGAGGAAGAACAAAGTCTAATGTCAGCACATAATAGATGCTCTATATGTGTTAGTTACCTTTCATTTCTTTCTTCTTACTAGATATTTGAGATAAAGCACTGGGGAAAAGAAGGATTGGGAGGGATGAAAGGAATGAAGACTGATAGGGAGAGAACAGAGCATGGGCTTGGGCACAAAGACCTACTTGGTTGGTTGTCTCTTTCAATCAGCAGGAGGAGTTTGTAAAGACCTCCCACACCTCATCCCTGGCCCCTGCTGCCCTGAGGGGTAGAGAGAGGCAGAAAGTAGTACCACATGGTTTCCAAAGGATACTTTACTGACATTATTCTGAGTTAAGATTATTCTTTATTACCCTACGAGAGGAGGAAAATAACTTCATAAATGTTGATCAGGTCTTAAGGTCTTAATCAAGTCTCACCAATGCTAAACTCCACACCCCAATCTCCTAAATATCCTCTCTGACACACCTACGGTATCAGATATACCCTGGAACCTGGATGAAACAAGAGAAAATGGGGCCATCCGAGGACCAGAACTGATTAGAATTTATTTTCACTTTCCAGACGAATGAGGGCTCAAATGATATGGTAAAAATAATCTGTATTTCATCCACCAACCAAAATATACCAATTTTGTGGTATAAGATGCTACCCATTATAATGCTACTATCTACTCTAGTAGTTTAACATTCATCTAAAAACATACATTTGAATTTCAATTTGCAAATATTTCTTAAGAATTTAAGCTTGGTTATATTTCAAACTCCAACTCCAGAAGGGTAAAATAGCTTAATTTATCAACATATGACAATTATACTGAGCCAATCTCTATCTAGAGCCTTAAAAAAGGTGGGCACCACAGGCAGAGGCTCCTTTTCCCAGGGATATGTCAGAGTAGATCTTGTGGAGACGGGATCTTGTGGGGAAGGGATACTAGACATTTGGGCATCGCTGCAAACTAGGAAAAATGGGAATTCTATAGGGTTCTGATGTTTCTTTCCTTGATGAAAGGTAGCAGGGGGAAAAAAAGGAGTTTTTTTCCCTTTTCTTCAAGTTTCTGACAGCTTTGGTGTGTTGTGTTGATAATGAGCCTCTGGCAGAATTCTGGACTTCTGCTTGAGTTTCTCTGGGCACATATTATGCAGAGGAATTATGACAGTTCTTGAAACACACATTTTGCCCTCACTGCTCTAGGGGTTTTCTCACTCTCATAACTTGAGACAAAGTTTTATTTCATTTCCTTCTCAACCTTGGCCATGGCCATTTCATGCTCTTACTGCACTTCAAAACCTATTTCTAACAGCCAGAAATCACTTGAGATGAGAATGAGAGTCTTTGAAAAGCTATGAGTTTCTAGAAGCCAAAAGTTTCAGAAGAGAAAAGTGAAGCCAAGGAAGTCTGAGTAATTGCTCTCGGGTATGAGAGGAGAAAAAAAGAAAAACAACGCCGTCGTGTGACATTCATGTTTTCTTCAGCTTTACAAAATGTTCAGGTTATATACCATAAGATTCTATTTTTATAAAATCTTTTAAAGAATAAATTTTAGAAATGAAGTACAGATTAGTGGTTGCAGAGGTTTACGGGGGGAGCTCAGGAAGGTGTTTGTGATTATAAAAGGATCCTTACGGTCTTGGTTGGAATTGTTGAGTATCTTGACTGTGGTGGTAAATATGCCAACTTACACAGGTGACAAAATTTATTGAACTTAATATAGACACACACGCAAGTGATACAAGTAAAACTGGGGAAATCGGAATTAAGATTTCTGATTCTATCAATGCCAATATCCTGGTCGTAATTTCATAGTTTTGCAAAATGTTAACACTGGAGGGAACTGTCTGGAGGTTCCTCAAAAAATTAAAAATGCATATACCTTTTGACCCAGCAATTGCACTTCTGAGTATTTATTCAAAGAAAACCAAAATAATAATTCATAAAGATCTATGCACCCCTATGTTCATGGCAGCACAACTTACAATAGCCAAGATATGGAAGCAACCTAAATGTCCATCAACAGACAACTGGATAAAGAAGTTATGGTTCATATATACATTGGAATATTATTCAGCCATTAAAAAAAAATGAATTCCTACCATTATCAATGACACGGATGGACCTAGAGTTATTATACTAAGTGAAATAAGTCAGACAGAAAAGAATAAATACCATATGACTTCACTTACATGAAGTGTTTCAGGAACAAAAAGAACAAACTAATCAAAACCAAACTCACAACAATGGAGGACAATCTGGTGACAGCCAGAAGGGAAGAGGGTTGAGGAACTGGAAGAATGGAGTGAAGGGTTAAAGGAGTACAAATTAGCAGGTGATAGATGGCCACGGGGATGGGGAGCACGACATAGGGAATGTGGTTAGCAATAATGTAATGGCTAGGTGTGGAGTCAGAGGGAGAAAGAACAATTAGGGGGATCACTTTATAAACTATATAAATGTCTAACCAATACACTGTATACTTGAAACTAATAATAAAATAAAATTAAAGAATTGAAAAAAGAGAAATGGCCCGATGTTGTATATGCTTTTGGCCCCATTAACCTGGATCTATTGCTGAGTAGGATTAATAAGGCCAGTATATGGCTGGAAGGACAGGAGCTCAAAAAAGAGAATTATATAAATATTTACAGAATGCTAAATATGCTAGGCCCACTGAAAGGTATTTTATAAAACTAAAGTGTTGACAGAATCTCAGAGCTTAGATTTCCTACATTGGAGCTCACCCTCTCACCTCTTGGCTCAGTGGGAAGTAAGTTTGGCTAAAAAATGAGGCCTAAAAAAGAAAGCTGGATCACAGCTACCCCCGCGGGATGAGGATAATGAGAAAGTGAAGGGATGTTTATTCCTGCCTCAGATCTTCAGATCTTCATTGTCTTCTGTTCCTTTCCTTTCTTGCTTTATAGCACTGCATTTTATTCACAATGCACTCTTTGGTTTTAAAGTGCTTTCTAACACATTTCATCTGAGCCTAAAACTACCCTAGAAGATAGGCAGGTACTATTAAAGCCATTTTACAGACAAGAAAGCTAAGATTTACAGATGTTGGCTCATTTGCTGAAGCTTATAAGAAAATAACAGAATAGTTACGGGAACCTAGGCTCTAGAACACCCACTCACCTTCCCTCTACTCCATCTCCTGAGGCAACATAAGAGGCGAATGGTAAACAGAACTTCCATCAACAATATAACACAAGTTTTTACAAAAGCACCTCTGGGCCCATTCCAGGCTAAATCAGGGCTGCACATAGCCACAGGAACTCAGAAGGAGCAAAAACATTAACATGATCATCTTTTCTCTTGACTTTCATTATGAGAGTATCAATAAACAAGCCCATTCATCTAATCCAAGGCCAATGACAAGCACTGAGACCTCGAATCTTTACTTCTAAAATAAAAGCATCGCCCATGGCCTCCACCACCATATCTCCAAAATCTTAGTCTTCTCAACTGTCTTCCGTAAGCTTCCTCCTCTCCACTCTCTCCCCACTGTCACTCTGGTATTTCAACAAATTTGCCCTGTCATAATTCAGATCTCATTTTACTGAATGTGGAAACCATGAAAGTTGTTCATGTCAAAACAGAACCACTTATCATCATCCAATGTTATTAAAATAGAGAAAGAAGTTGACTGTGAAGATGGCCAAAAAGATGACCTTGCCAACTCTGCCCGTATTTCGCAGCTATAGGAAATTCTTTTCCCTCTCTGACTCAAATGAAAAGTTTTTATAACTCAAACTGAACCAACCAAATGGAAAAGTAAAGGTAAAAGACATGAAAAATGACTTCCAGAGAACATGAGCACATATCTAGAATAAGTGGGTTATGGCCATTGCTTCCATTTTTTTTTCTCACTTCTTTCTTCACTACATCTTTGCAATTAGCTTCCTGCCTAAAGTGAAATGGCACACTTAAAGTCTCCAATAGCTTCTTCTTGACAAGTCAGATTGCATCCTAGTCCTTGTTTTCTGTATTCTCTAGTTGGCCCTTCATCCTATTAACTTTCTTGAAACCCTTCTTGAAACTTCCCATGTTTTTGGCCTTTGAAGCACATCAGAGTTCTGGTTCTTCTCTGTTTTTCCACCTAATACTTTTTTCATCTCTGGTTATCCATATAGAATATTCTACTAATCTTGGTCTTTTATTTTGTTTTGGTATTTTTCCCATTTCCAACTCTACAGCAAACTATTCAAACTCATATGACCCCTCTGGCCCCCTAACCATCTGAAAGATAGGCCACTTATTCTCACTTAAAAATATAAAGTGTTTTAAGAGTCTTTCAGCTCAGAAGAGACTCTGAAAGAAGATATGGGACAAAATGTACTTTCCTTGGGTTGAAACGTCATAATCTCAGGCTAAATGAGGTTGTGCAGAAAATTAATGAAAGCTCACAGACCGCTCTGCCAAAGTCTTCCCCAAGGTGAGAACAAATAATAAAACTTTATATATCCATCATTATAGGCCACATGGCAAGGTCTCAAGGTCCATAGCCCAAGGGCCACACACTTAATGTGATTCTCTAATAACCATCATCTTATTGCTGATCAGTCACAAGCCAAATTGATATGTAATTAAGAGCATCTTTTGCCTGTCAGCACTCTGTGAGAATCAGCATGATTGGCTAATAGAAGGGCAATGTAATTAGAGAAGTTATGAATAATGAAATTAGGAATTCACTGAGAAATATGCTTGCCCACAGTGTATCCTACTTAAACAAGGCATTCTCCAGAGCCTCAACATGTCTCATGCCCAGGAAGAAAAGCAGTGATCATTGACTAAATGCTTGATTAATCTGATATAAATAGAGGTTAAATTCTTTGCTTTCCCATTATAATACTCATTGAATATTAACAAGTAGACACTGTTAAATATCACTTTAAGTTTTATAGAGCTCCTTAGGATTCATTCATTTAACAAGTGACTTAATTGACTTTTGAACATGCACATAAGCACTGTAGGAAATGTAAAGTTAAAATGGAAGTATTTTCTCTAGACAAGAAATTGACAGCCTAGCAGTATGATTAAACATGCACTTAACTACAATATATATGGAAAGTAAGCAATACTGTTTAGCTTTTTTACTATTAGCATAGTAAAATTACTATTAAGTAGCATTTTATCTGCATTTCATATCCCAATTCATTTCTTCATTACACAATTACTTATAACTTGCTCACAAAGTGCATACATGTGGAGAATACAGTGCCAAAGCACACAATGATCCAGTCTCTATGTATCTCACAGTCTTATCAGGAAAGCACAGGTTATATAAGTAATTTCAAGAACACAGAGAATCACCAAAGCAAAGCTCTGGGTCTTATAACAATATCCAAGGAGACTTGCCTCCTCTCCCACAAGACATCTTTGTGCTTCCCCTTTCCCAGCCAGGAAGCCCTGGAAAGTGGCTATAAGTTTGAAAATGTCTACCTATGATATACGAAAGATCCATTTATGAATTACATACAATATCGTTTTATTTCCCAAGAATCGTATCTCTGCTGAGAAATAAAATTAGGGCCATTGAACATATGTTGGTCATTCAACTAACCATGGATGTAGACTAATTACTAGTAATGTTTTTTAATTAGATGTGATAATCCTCTTCATTAAAGCCAGATAAGCATATTACGTTTTATACCAAGCCCCTTAGCTTGTTCATGGCCTTATATTGGGTAGCTGAAACAAACTTGGCAATGACATAGCCCCCAAAATTGCAGGTTATAAAAGAAAGTGACTCTTTTCATGACCCATAAGCAAAAATATTCAAATCCATTCTTGGTCATTCATTCATTCCAGATACAAAACAAACTCACTAACAGGTAATTCTAAATATAACAGGGCTCCATTAAAAAAAAAATGAGGGTTCTTTTATACAAGTTTTATTGTACCTTGAAAAAAAAAAAAAGCCTAAATGAACTTTAAGAAATTAACAAACTTACTTCATTTATTAAATGATTTATTCTATTTGTTTGTGTATTTAACACACATTTGGCATGGTGTGCTGTGTACTAGACTTGAGTTAAAGATAAATAAAGCATAGCCTCTGCCCTCAAGGTGTCCACAGTCCAGCTGTCAAACCATAGAAGAGGAAGTGATCAATATCCAAAGCCTAACTATGGCCCCAATGAAGGAGGTCTTAAAGAAAGACAACAGCCATTACTGGGTCCAAAAGGCAGCCTGAGCTGAAGGGAAAAACTCAGAGGCTTACGGGAGAGCAAGGAAGGACCTTTCATGGTTAGAGCTTGGTATAATTACATATTGATTTAACAAGACTGTTTATCCTGAGAGAGTCTTGGAAGACTGTAAAAACACATTGACTATGGGCTTTAAGTGTATCTCTCTAAGTAAAATCTTTCTACAAGTCCAGTATTCAATCTGAGATGTGAGGCTTATAAAAGTGCTGTTTATTAAAAGTATATCTTCTCCAGAAAGGAAGGTAAACTCGAAGTCCTAAGGACCAGTGTAGAAGAAGAATCAGAGTCTAGTGCAAGCCTTAACAGTTACAGTTGCTTTAGCAAACACACTTAGAATTACCAAAAAAAAAAAAGAGCTTTTACAGTCATTAAATAATGACCAATATTTTCCTCAATACTTTTTCATTTCTATATCACAATATCCTTGACAAGCATCGTTTGATAGAATTTTTCTTATTCCACAGCTGAAGTCTACAGGAGTTAAGAATCTGATACAAATATATTAACCCAGGATAGCAAAGATGGAGCTAGATTTAAGGCTCAGTGCCCAATCTACCATTCTATTTCCAAACTAGTTCTGGACAACACTTTTAAAAAATGAGCTATAAATCAGAAAGGAAATGAACTCTGAGTCACCTTGTAACTGATCCAAAACACCTCAATTCAGTGCCACCACACCCTCCAACTTAGAGTGACCGAGGGCCAAGACATTTCATAGATCTTGTGCCGTTCACGCTGAACCAGTGAATTTCTGCACGAAACTGCAGAGAGCTTCTCCCACCCTTCTCTTTCCATTTCTCAAGATTTAGGAAGTGCCCTTCCTCCAGCTATACTCTCTGGGGGAAGGAGTAGATGATTCTTTTGTGGCCATTAATGTTAGCTCACATTTATTTTTTTATTCTCAATTGTACAGTTTGATGAATGTTGATGAATATATAATTTTGCATAACCACTAACCCTATCGAGATATACATTTTCACCACCTGAGAACTTCCCCTAAAGTCCCCTCCCGGTCAATCCCTGCCCATCCCAGGCACCGTCCCTGGCACCATCCCCAGAAGAAGCAGCAACAGCACTGGTTTCCGTTTCCATAGAATAGTTTGGCCTGTAATCAAATTTCATAAAAATTGAGTTATCCAAAATAAACTTCTTTCTGTGTCTGGCTTCTTTCTTGCACCCAGCACATTTTTGAGATCCATCCATGTTATTGGACAGGTTCTTTGTTCCTTTTTATTGCTGAATAGCATCACATTGTATGAATATACCACAATTGTCCCTTATTCTGTTGATTGACATTTGGGTTGTTTTCAGTTATAGGCTATTAATAATAAAGCTACAATAATTATACCCTAATAAATCCTTCTGGGGGACAACTGCTTTCATTTCTCCTGGTTAAATACTGAAAAGGATCATAGAGCTAAAGGCTTTGCTAGGACAGGGCTACAGTAATCCTTACTATAGAACTAAAATAGCCCACTCCTAAGGCATGGCCTTCTGGCATCTCAACCAATCATTTAATATGTTCATTGAAGTCTTGACCCTCTGAATGTTGGGAATTGCAACATCTCCCAATCCTATGCAACTTTTAGAATATCCATCTATCTAAGAGCCGCCAGTAGATACTTTCTGCCAGGGATGGCAGAGTCTCACCTATACATGCATATTCAGCTATAGACCCAGAGACTTATACTAAAATTTCTGAAATTCCTTCTCTGTACAGTATCCTACACTCTGATACCCTATCCTGAAAGTTTTGTCACCCCACAAACTTTGACATCTATTCCTTTGTCCAGCAAGGCACCTGTTTCCTGTGGGAGCTCTTCTTCCATGTGTTGTCACTTGGGAAGTACTCTGACAGAAAGCCAGGGTGAATGCGGAGCTCACCTTGTTTATTTACCTCTCTCAAGGATCACACACTTGTGCCTTCTGTTTTCCAATAACTAAAAATAGGCTTCAAATATTTCACCTAGTTTTACATTTTTTAATGGAGGAAAGATAAATCTGATACTAATTTCTTTATCATGGATGGAACTATAAGGCCATTAGTAGAGGTTATAAGCTTGTCTTTTCCGAAGTAGAACGATTGCACTCATACACACGTGCACACACACTTCAGCAGCTACCTCTCGACAGAAACTTTTACATCTGAAATTTGGGACCTACGCTCTTCCAATTATGATTCAATTATCCTCTCACACCCCTCCTCCAAAAAAAAAAAAAAAACTCAGACATTTACTGGTGGCAACTCTTCTTGCTTTGTTTTAGGAAGATGAGGGGGAAAATATCATACTTTGGACAGGTGGCTTCATACGGCATGAGACTATAGAAGTTTGACCACCTGCATTGCTGAACCAGTCTAAATTTGTTCCCAAGCATGATTATCAGCTCTACACACATGATTCTCTAATAACCTTTAAAATGACATTTAGCTCATTCATTTAGTCAAAGGGTGACTTCTTCAAAGATCAATATCTCTTATGGCTAAGCTGATCATATATTATTCAAACTGGGAAAATTTGACAATTTTAATAAATAAAAGGACAAGAATCATACACAATGACTTGGAAACATGGTCATCTTGCTTATATTGTGTTCATGAGGAAGCAGTCGGAAAATGGTCGTCTGTCTGGAGTGTGGATATAAGGAAGGAAGGTGCTTCTACTACTACTTGTAACTCATAAACTCAGCATGGTGTGGGAAAGCTAATACTTTTCTCTTTGAAGAAACAGGTCTGAGGAGGTTTATAGATCTACTAGCTTCAAGTGCTCAGTTCTTACTTTCCTTTCCTTTAATATACTTCCTGTCATGTTTTGCAAGACCACTTCACTCTGACTGCTGGAATTACCATTGTGTATATGCTGTGCCTGTGTATGTGTGAGGGGTTAAGAACAGGGAGAGTGAGAGAGAAGAGAGTGAGAAAAAAGAAAATGCGTTTTGCCATTTTTCTTGATAAGCACATTAAGTTGCTTTCATCTTTTCCATCAAAAGTTAGCGAAATGGTACTCAGGTCCTATTCAGGCCAATTACATCATCTTTTGTGTTATCTTCATTAAGGACATTGTGTCATGGATTGAAGTAAAAATCTTACTTATTAAAGTTTGTTTACCTCATTGTGATTAGTGGAAATACTAATCAGCTGAAGAAGAAACAGGAGAAAAGACCATGCAAGGACTAAAATAAATAGTTTGTTAAAGGGAACAGCTTTATCTCAGCACTTGAAAAATATTCTGTCAATACCTCTTTTTAAAAGGCTTGCAGCATAAAGCATCCCCAGTCCTCTTCTCTTTAGTCCCTTGATTCTATTTAACAGTTGTTCCAGAACATTTACAGCCATTCGGCCTGGTTTCCATTGATTTCTTTAACTGTTCTCAGAAAAACTGATTACAAAATGTTCTCGTACCATTGGCATATCAAGGAGAAAGTACGTAATAATGTTACAAAAATAAAAAACCTTATTTGTCCTATAGTCATGGCCAGATAGGAAATATTTTTAAGGGAGAAATGAACAAATGTTTTCTCTAGTCTTCCTTCTTAATTAGATGGATAAGAAGCAGGTAATATTCTTTATATAGGAAATATAAATATAAATGATGTATAACTGACAGATTTTTCACAGTGGCTTGATTGTTCCGATGTTATCCATGCATCAGTGGGCAGGAGATATTTAAATTAAAAAACAAAATGAAACATTGATGCCATTTGGGGCAGAGGTAGCATTTAATACAGAACATTGATGCAATGCAGTGAAGAACAAGCGCTCCTAAAACCTCCAGAGTCCTGGAGCAGACATTCGTTTCCAGTGCAGATCTGCCAGAGCTTCATCTCCTTAAATTCTAGTGTTATACGGTTATATGAATACTAATCAGAATATGAATCATCATAGCTTTTTAAAGACAGTTTATGAAGATTCTGAACTTAAAATATGAACTTTCGGCAATTGAAAAAAGTGATTAAAAAATTCTCTTCAGTGTCTTTTAATCCTGATACAGGAAGGTTATTCATTTGACCTAAATAAGATATAAACTGGAAGAAGCTGAAAGATGGCTCAGAAACAGGAGATGAAAGAGAAGAGACAGTCGAGACTAGGACCAATCCTTCCCTTAGCCCCTTCTAGAAGAACTGTTCAACTGTTTCATGTTGAGAATTGATACGAAATACTAGTTAGCATTGCAGAGGACGGTAAGTTTATCCTAATTGGCTGAGCCAAAAACATCCTTCTAATTCCACTAATTCTTGCATTTTATAGCCAATTCACCAGGAAATCTTGTTGACTCTACCTTCAAATATATCCAAATTTGACCAATTCTTACTGCCCTCAGTGTTCTTACTCTATCTAAGCTATTGTCATCTTCGGGTACATTACTGCAATAGTACCTAAGTAATTTTTGTTTCCATTTTTACTTCCCTACAGCCTAGTTTCAGCCCAATAGCCAGAGTAATCATTTTAAAACTAAGGCAGATATTCTCACTCATCTGTTTAAAATGCTGCAATGGCTTATCATTTTACTGGGTGAAAAAAAAATTCTCATAATGGTGTATATGTCTGTATATACTGGTGTAGAACCATCAGCATCACTCAGTCAGTAATCCTACCCTATGGTTCAGTAACCACATCCACATTTATGCACAAAGCAGAACATACCACTTCTAACATCTAAATGAGATGACTTTATGGAGCCAGATAGTCTCTGTTAAAAATCCTCCTCTTGTGATAGATAATAGAAATTCAAGCAACGGGATATTTATGTCTGATCTTATGACTCTGATCTTTGTTGAATAACAAGTATATTTTAGAAAGACAACAATGTATGCTCTTAGAAATTATATTTAAGAGCATAAATTTCTTATACACTTTCTGACAGTAAATTTTGATAGAAAAATAACATGGATGTTGCAAGTAGGGGAGATTTGATTCTGAATCAACTCTTACAGAGTAAGGAGGCAGAAGACATGAACAACAAACTTCAGCCATAGTATAATTTTACCAAGGGCCAAAAGTAAAAGTGACTTGTATTTAAATTTTAATGGCCTGTTAAAAATTCACTATCAAAAATAACAGTACACGTTTGGTGTTATAGTTCAATACAAAAAAGTACATAAAAGGAAAACCTTCACCTTTACCTCCAATCTACCCCAACACCATCAAGATATATTCTTTTACAGTTTAGTGTATATCTTTCCACTGAGATACATTTAAATTTAAAGTATAACCCTAATGCTAATTGAGCTAAAACTTTTTTACAATCAGTTCCATTATACTATTTACTTTGGTTAGGGTTATTTTTTTAAAAAAATCATCAAAGCTTTCTATAGACTATTTGAAGGTAATTATTTTATTAAAAAATAAAGTATTCAAATGTAGAAAACTTCTCATTATATTTCTCACTAAGTCTGGCAAATTTGCTCATTAAGCAATTTTTTCTTAAGTTTGAGATTTTTGTCAAAGGTCATGCATTCTTTCAGAAGAAGGAAATGAGATGCTATTTTCTCAGTGGAAATTCTAAAAAATGTTTTACATTGAAAATACACTTGGATAAATTAATGATAATTTCTGTAATTGTTTAAACCTTAACTCAGGGACAGGCTCTATGTTTGATAAACTCTCTTCATAAATTATCTCCTATAAATCCTTATAATAACCAGAAAGGTTTGTTCTGGTTTTACAGATTACACAGTTAAGGACTAGAAATTAATCAAGGAATTTCCAAAACCCAAAAAGAGAATACATTATAACTAAGGTTTCTAGGATTTATAGAAAAGTGTCTGTAAAATGTCACATTCAGATTTCAATTTTTTTATTTCAGTTTGGTCTTCAAATTTTCAAAAAAAAATGTTTTGAACTAAAATCTTTCTTTTTTTTTTTGCTAAAATAAAAGGGAAATACCTTTCCTTTTGAAAAGATGGAAGAATAACCAAAGTAACAAAGTTCTTACAATCGACTCAGCACAGTTTAACTTTATATAATCAAATCCTAGTAAATAAACATATCTTTGGTTTCTTGGAACCATTTTAGAATATGAGAAAATAAATAGAAAACTCAAGAGAACATGGCTAGAATCTATATTAAAACGAAATCAGAAGGCAATGTGATAGACTGAGAAGGGATGGAGACAAAGCAGACAGATGAGCTAAACCATATTTAGATATGGGAAAATAAAATCATCTTTTATTTACTCAGGGCAAGATGACAAATAGGTTTATTTCATGTGTGAATCTCATCTACAGCTACTTGTAGTGTTGTGCTGAAAGAAATTCTAAGGCTTTCCTTGGGCTCCACCAGGCAGTATTAGGAAGATTTTGACATGTCTAACATGGGCATAAATTAGGGAATGGTAACATATATGCTATGCGTCTGCTATCTTTTGGCCAGAGGACAAAGAAGAAATGGGGGCTAATAGTCTGCTTGGCTTCAGATGATTCATATGTATTCCCTTATTAAATTCTCATGGATCCAGTGAGGTTAACATCATAATCTATGGTTTACAGATGAGGAAAGTAACTCTCTAAGTGAAATCTCGAGAAAGGAGGAAAGAAAACAATGACTGACAGAAGGAAGGCAAGTGAGGGTGCAAATTACGAGTCCTACATATGAAAAGTCTATGAGTTGGCTGTCATCATTCAGGAAGAACCTATACACACTAATGTCTTTCCTTCCCATTGCTTCCAGTATTCCCAATGTTTCTTATATTTACATATCACAAATATTCATCAGTCTAAATTGTCTCATTCTTCAAGATGTGCCATTATGCTAATTATAACTTCTTCATAAATGGTGAATAATTTTTCCCTTTGAAAATTATCTTAGTTTGAAAGAAACTTTATTCGAACTATGATTACTGCTCCTAGACCACAAAGAGATTATTTTAGAACAATCAAAAGGAAAATATGCTAGTCTAAGAGTACAGAATTCATCAGCAGTCTCAGCTACCAAGATAATCAGCTACTAATAACTAGATCTGCATCCTGATTAGTTACTTTCTCCCTCCAGGCCTTAGTTCTCCTGATAGGGAGTTGATCAGTTGCTCTAAGGTCTATAATGACTCCCAAATGTTGTGGTTTCTATGAGTTCAAATGCAATTCTTACTAGAAAGAAACAGAAAGGCTTTAGCAGAAATAGTAAATTATGTTGGTTGGGAATAAAAAATAAATGTTTCTTTGTCTATTTTTTCAATTCACATAAGATATTTCTAAGATATATTGGGCATCTTCTAGCTGAAAGCTCCTTGTTAGGCTCAGAGATGCAAAGAAAGTCATTTCTTCACTCAATATGTGTGTACCAAGCACTGGCTATAAGTAAGGCACTATGTAGCTTTGAGAAAAATTTAAAGTTGCATCGAGGATAAATTTGCTATAAACTTACACTAATAAAGGTACTTTAGTAACAAAAACATATAGCAGAAACTAAAAAGAATTATTAAGAGTTATGTAGACAGGCTGCTGTGGGAGGTAAGAGGAAAGGCATAGTACTTCCTGTGGAGCCATGGAAGTTGTAAAAAGAGTCTCCATGGACAGAGCCTTTAAAAATAAGAGAACCTTGGTCACACAGTGAAGAGTAGGAAAAGGAAGGTGATCCCGACAGGTGGTCCAAAGACAAGGAGGTGGGCAGGCACAGAAAATCAATGGAAAAGAGTAAAACATTCTTCTCAGCTGGGCTAAAAGGCCCTCAGAAAGGATTAGTAGTAAATGACAATGGAAAATAGTACAGAATCTTCAGTGCTAAACAAAGGAGTTAAAGGCTTTATTTTCTAATTTAAATATTTTTTTGAGCAAGAAAGTAAAATTCTTTGCCATTTGTCAGATAAACCTAATAGCAAGATGGAAGATGAATTGGACTAAGAAGATCTTGGGAAGGTCAATTAGTAACTATTTTAATATCCAACCAAGAATTAACAAGTGCCTAGATTAGCATCATTACAGTGAGAATGTAGAAAGGAAGATACATGCAAAAACTAATAATAATCATAATAATGCCCACTCCTATTGGGAGTTTAATGTGCACTCTGCACTGTCCTGAGAGTAAGTAAATAACTCATCTAATACAACAGTCCTAAGAGAGAAGTTCTATTTTTCAGTTATACAGATACAGAAAGTAAGGCACAGAAAGGTTAAAATTTGCCCAAGGTAGGTAGTCCATTCAGGGATGCAACTTCTGATTTCAGGATCTCATTTATTAACCTTTCAGAAGTAAAACTGACATAACATGGCCATTGATTGACAATGAGAGGCAAGGAAAAAGGAAGAATAACAACTGTCACCAAGATTCCAAACCTGGTGGCAAAGAATATGAAGAAGCCGTTGACAAAAGATGGAGGAGAAAAAAAATTGGGGCAAATTCGGAAGAAAGATTATGAGTTTAGGGGCTGTTACTTTGGAATGGCAGCTGTGGAGGAAGGTAAATGGCAACAACAAATGAATGGAGGCCAGGAATCTGGGGGAGAATTGGGAGCCAGAGATGCAGACTCAGTGGGGCGCAAGTTGACATGTGGCATTTCCCAGGCTGAGTGTGGTGAGAGGAGCCTAAGGTCAGGTACTGGTGGAATATTTAAATAGAAAAGAAGAGGAACTTGAAGGAGTTAAAAATGCAGATTGCCCACAGGGAAAGGGAATATGGAGAGTAAGTACATGCTGTGGAAACTAAAGAAAAAGTGACTCTAAGAGGGAAAAGCAAAGATGTCGGTGGAATTAGGGAAGAGAGAGCAGTGTGTGAAGCCATCTAGGAGAGCCCTTACTTGTGAGTCTGCTATTTCATAGTGACCCCAGAGAAGCAATGTCATTCCCCAGGGACTTGACCTATGATCAAGGATACAGAGAAAATCAGATTTGTCTTTGAATGTAATTCATGTTAAAGAAGCAGAAATCAGCAAATCATTACCTAGATTCTGATTCTTTCAGGGAACCTCTGCTTATGCATGTGAAAAATAAAATAATAAGCAGGTAAATAAAATGTGTAATAAGTAAAATAAACACTCCCAATTTACCTATAACATATGCTCAATTCTTCAGAAATACATTACTAAATGGTCAACTTTATGGATCAAATAGCAGCTATTCCATGACATCAGGAACAAAAGAAAGCATGCTGTGGACCTCTGAGCCCCACCTACTATTGCATACACTGTTGCTCCCCAGATAGAATACGAGAAATTTGTTTTTGAATTTAGTAAGAGAAAAGAGTTCTCACTCCCATTCCATTGTGTGACGGCTAATTTTACAATGGAAGGTGTGTGGCCTTATGCAGGGTAAGCCAAGAGTGTGGACTCAATAGCTGTCTCCTCTGAGCAGTCATGCTGACTCAGCCTGGGTCCTCTCAGCCGTTGGCTACAAAACCCAAAACTGAACCAGTGATTAGAAAACATGTGTTCTCAGAGAAGGACACAGGATAGGAGTCAATTTAAAAAACAAAAAAATGTAGTAGCATATTTACAACTTCGAGTCTCCCTAGTTCTCAGAGGGAACCCTGATATCTGCAAGAATAGTCAGTGACTACCCCTTAACAACCTATCTGTAGCCCACATTACGCTGCCACCAAACCATTTTCTTTTGATTACTTTATTGCTTTTTGTTTGTTGAGCTGTCAGTAACAGCGCCTAGAAATACAATGACATAAGCGACATAAAATGCTGGAAGGGAGAAGAAATGTCAGTGATTAAAAGTCAAAGAGATTCATATTTAGAAACAAAAATAAATGTCAGTTACATAATTACAAAGAATAGGCCCTTGCTTTTGTGCAGATGCGATTTCAGTGCCTCTGTTCTCCTACGGCCCTTGTACATCTGTCTTCCCGCTGGCAGAATGCAGCACGGGGAAGAGGGCTGCTGTCATTTGACAGAACGCATTTCATTCCCAGTGGGGAAAATTAACTGTCTTCACAATGCTTCTCTTGATGTAAATATACTCTGTGTTTAATTCCAGTACACCTACTGATTTGCTTTCAATTGTCCTAATAATAATTATTGCTTTAAGTTATGGCAGTGAAATTGCTTCTGCTTTTTGAAAAGTTAATTTTGACAGTAGGTGCTTTTTATGCCACTGTAATTTTTCCTATAAAGATCATTAACACTTAAATGGCAGCTGCTTGGAGGGTATTTTGGTTCCTGATGATGCGTTGATTGATAATTGGAATTCCAATTCCATCATGTTTAAGAGTCTAGTCTGTTGGGATTTATGAAAGGCATCACTAAAATTCTTAATATCAGCTTATATTAGTTCACTCTGTTGCAAACTGTCAGCCATGAGTTAATGGGCTTTTTATAATACACAAAGACAATTATCGTTTCCTTTTTGGTCAACAAATTTAAAAAATAAACAAAACATTTGTATGTGGCTTCAAATAATATGTTTCTTCAGCTTCTCACTTAACCAGATATGCTTTTAAGACAACTAATTTAGGCAAAGTGTTTTGTTTGAAGGATATTATTATATTTAAGGAGGAACAGGAGTTCTCTAGATTTTAAAGGAAAAAGTATGATGAGACTTTTCATGTTTTGAAAAGTAATGCCTATCTTCTTAGAAACCTGTTGAATTTTGTCATTTTCTCCAAACTATATGACAAACATAAAAGTGAGCGGATGTGGTTACCCTTGAAACTTAAGCAATCTTTAGGTTAAAGGTTCTGTGGATATGCATCGACTTTTGTTTTTCATCAGAGAGAAGGATGTTTAATACATTAATCACAGAGACATTCTGTCCTTTTTGGTAGCCTAACTCAACAAAGAAAGAACATAAACAATTGCCTCTGCCCTAGACCGTCTCCTTTTCTAACTTCTTAAAGACAAGCAGCTACATGATCTTTGGCATGGAGAAGCCCTCAGCTTCTCAATGCTGCAATAGTCTCATCTATAAAATGGTGCTGACAATATGACCTGATTTTGTGCAAACCAAAAGATATAACCTATATTAAGTTCTTAGAAGAATTATTGTTACATATAAAGCCTTCAAATATTATAGGCTGTTTTATGTTCATTATTAAAGAACCACACAATTTTACTGAGCTTCTCAGAGGCACTCTATTGAGTGAAAGAATGAAATATAATCTCTCTCCTCTAAGGCCAGGGTCAGCAAACTGCAGCCTGTGGCAGCATGTTTTTGCTTGGCCCCCAAACTAAGAATCAACTATATATTTTCAAAAAGTTGCAAAAAATAATAATAATATGCAACAAAAATCTGTAGAACCCTCAGACTCTGAACTATTTATTATCTGTCTCTTTCTAGAATGAATTTGCCAAGTCCTGCTCTGGAAAGGATCTCAGTATAGTGAGGGAAACTGTGATTACTATGCTAAGAGCTCCGTAAGGAACAGAAATGGTCTGGTGAAAGAACACAGGCTATTAATCTTGCCGGGGAAAGTGGGAAGAAAGTCAAAGAAGGCTTTACAAAAGAGGTTATATTTGAACTAGGCTGTCTAGACTTGCAGAGCAGGTAAGATCACATCAGCCAGAGAAGGGATGGAGGCATGCACAAAGAAAAAACATGATCAAAACATGAGGGCGGTTCATTCCGGGAATTGTAGTTCAATAAAGTGTGGCTTGATTAAAGGGTGCCTATGTGTGTGGGAGGTGGGGTGGGGACAATTAATAGCCAAAAATGAGTGTGGAAAGAGCCATAATGTGAAGAGTCGTAGACTCTACTCAAGATTAAAAGTTTGGAAGGTAAAACGTTATTACCAAAGGTGTTTAAGTAAGAAGGTGACAAAATTCGAGATTCAGAACAATGAACAATACAAAAAAAAAAATTATAAAGAAATTGTGGTTTGGGGCAAAGATGAAAAAAATAGGAGTCAGATTTAACCTCCTTCATGAAACAACTTTAAAAAATGAGACAAAATATATGAAAAAAGGTTTTCAGACATTGACAACAGGCCGTACCAATGACCCCAGGGAGAAGGGGAAAAAAGAGAAACTGAGCCTTATTTTCCAGATTCCTGTGTGGAGAGAGGTTGTAGGCGTCAGCACAGGGAGGTACACTATGGCTCACGGGAGGGGAAAAATCAATCGACAGAAACAGACTGAGAAATGACAAAGATTACAGAATCAATAGACAAGTATATTAAAAGTTATAACTATATTCAAAAGGTCTACGTCAAGGTAATATATGAGCATGTTAAGGAGAGACATGAAAATTATTCTTTAAAATACCTAAATTGAACTCCTACAGATAAAAATAATAATGTGTAAGATGAAAAATAAACTGAATAGATAAACAAAAAATCAGACACTATTGAAAAAAGTATCACTGAATCTGAAAACGCAGAGGAAAAAAGGCCTCCTTTCTACACACACTCCCCCCCAAAAAGTTGAAATGAAACTGTGGGAAAACTTCAAGCTTCCTAATGTATATGCATTGAGTTCCTGAAAGAAAGAAAAAAAGAGGCTGGACAGAAAAATATTTGAAAAAATAATGAACAAAAGTTTCCAAACTGAATATAAAATATAAACCCATTCAATATAAACAGATTCAAGGAGCCGAATTAACCCCAAGCACTTAGTGCATATAATAACTCTTAAGTTTCATCATATTCCAATTGGTTCAATAGAAAAATAGAAAATTCTAAAAGAAGCTGGGGCATGGAGTAGAAAAAAAAATAATTGTGTTGAGTGAAAGAAATCAGAAAAAGAGGGACTGTTCCACTTGCATTAAATTCGAGGAAATGCAGACTGAGCTACAGTGATGTGAAGCAGGTTTTCGGCTGCCGGGGAATTAGGTGTGTGGGGAGAGGAGTGAGCGATCACAAAGGAGCACGTGGAATCTTGCAAGGATGAAGGGTATGCTTATTGTCTTTATTACGGTGATGGTTTCAAAACTCCTCAAATTGTATACTTTAATTGTGGACAATTTATTGTCTGTCAATTATACCTCAGTAAATCTGAAAAAAAAAAAAATGATGTTCAATAGTGAGATAGAATCCATTTAGGAGAGAATGAGAATAGACAAAGAGAGAAATTATGAAGACTGGAGCCAAAGAAGTGACTTTGGGAATGAAGAGAATAAATGGGTATAAGGTAGCCTTCTGAGGAGGAATGGAAACTTGAACAGCTGCGTGTATCGTGTAACTGTTAACAGTGCTAAGGAAAACAGGAAGAACAATTGACTGAAGGGAAAAGGTAATGATTTGAGTTCTAAATATGTCCTATGGGGCCTCTAATTACAAATTGAAGAAACAGTTGCATATATAGTGCTGGTTCCAGGAGTGAAATCTTGTTTGGAGATACAGACTTTGAAATTTCGAGCATATATTATAGAAAACTGAAGCTAGGGAATTGGATGAGAATGCCAAGGGAGAGTCTTTAGATTAAAAAAGAAGCAAGAAAGTAAAGCCTTGGGGGTATTGAAGGATGAGCGATAGGCTTTGTTCTCTGATGAGCTTGGTTTTTAAAATTGTTATCTTATACTCTAAATTGTTCAGTCAGGTCAGATAAAAATACACAAGCATCTTCAACAAGATATTTCTTTCCAGGAACTGACAAGATGTGGGCTTATAATTTCAACTCAGTCATGGATTATAACAAAAACTTTCATCAGGTTCTCAAGCGCCATACAAAATACATACGTAACTCTTGTCAGAGTAAAATACACAGTGTACTTACCTTTTGCTATGTTTGGTGGGAGAGACAGCAGGGAATAGGAGGTAAGGAATGAAAGGCTGGCGTGAAGCTTAGAAGACAAGCTTCCTTATCCTGGTAAATACTTCTGTGGTTCCCATCAAGGTGTACTAAAATGTAATTTAACCAGTATGAAAAATACTTAATTCTCCTTAAGATAATAGAAAATGAAGTTTCTACTTCAAATTTTCTGTACTTAACAAGAAAAAAACAAGGAGGACTGGACTGAAAGCTGTCTTTTATTGACCAAGCAGAGAGAGACTGTCTCCCTCCTGGTAAAGTACACCCCCCTGGGCTACAACCACTTCCCTCCCCCACCCCATTCCACCCCAGTCTTAGCTGCTGCGTGTGCTTAGAGAAAACAAAATTGTTCACATAATCACTGTCTCTAATGGAAATAAACTTATATTTTGATTTCTCAGAAAAAACTCCAGAGTCAAAGCCTCTTTATTCTTTTCCCTGTTCAATTAATTCAAACCCTTCAGTCCCAAAGGCATCAGTAACTAGTGGAACACAAATTAAGGAGCAACACCAGAAGGACCTTTTCTTGGATAGCCCTACAATCTAGACAGTATTTTAACTTCTGGGGGGAAAAAAAAGAGTTTACAGTCAGACAAGGCTGCTCCTTGCTTTCTAACATTTAACTTTATTTTTTTCCACTTTATTTTCCTTTATTTTTTTTCCACTTTCCATATGTAGACCAAATTCAAACTCACTAAACTCTAATTCATCATATAAAGTCTGCTGCAAATATAAAGATGGAGTCAAGTTGTACATAGTACTTGAAATTTTGTTTTTGTTTTTGTATTTGTGAGTCATACTCTGGACTACAAGCTACCCCTCTACCTTGACAGTTCAGATATCTAAGTGTTTCTAGGGTGGATACAAGCAGAGAAGAGAAAAAAAAAAATCAGATAGATAGGATAGAAAAAAAAATTCTGACTTTCACTGCAGAGGTGTGTATTTAGGACTCCCACAAGGACTTCCTTCCATAGGAAGATAAACTAGTGGCTCTCAAGTAATTCCTCCTGTGATTGCAATATAGTAACTGTTAAATGGAACTTTGCAGGTCTTAGAAGACATGGCATGGTAAAAGTATCCTCCTCATAAAGGGATTGTTACTAACACAAACAGATACCAATATCATTTACTTTGTTTTTAATCATCTGAGGTACACTGTATTCCACAAAGCGATTTAACTGAATATCTGGGGAACAGCAGTAGATCTAAAGAGCCGAACAAAGGCAACTGAGTGCAAGGTCCAACCCCAAGTACAAAAGGGGTGAGTTAACCTCAAGCCTCTAAAAGATTTGTTAGTCAAGCTCTTAATATGTTTATCAGACTTTTGATTCAAGCAGATTTTTTTTTCAGGTTTGAAAGTTTCAATAGCTTTTATTGCCTCTTGCATTGTTTTCTTTCTTATGTGTCCTCTTTCCTTACTTTCATCCTTCATCCTTTTCAAAAGAATTGACAGTACTTCGGCCTCCTACACAATGACCCTCAAAGAGATTCTGCACTCAGTTTATTTCAAATATAATGTAAGAGGGAGAGAACTGCAAGTCCGTTTTAAGAACAACAACATGTAATCCAAACGAATGGGATTACTCAAAAGAGGTAGCCCCCTGAGGAAATACATGACAATAACCGATAAAGTAATTAAAACATTCCTAGTATATTCCAAAGTGGCCAGAAGAATTAAATTATAAACTTCATAGTTACAATATGAAGATTGACACCAAGGCTAGAAGCAAGAAGTGACCAAGCTGGGAAAGACTTAATCACAGACGACATTAATTACTTCTTTCAGAGAACCACTTGTCTCCACTCTAACAGAAGCATTTTTCACCATTTCTTAATAGCATTCTCATAAACTTTTTCAAAACTTGTAAAGCTCACAAGTGACAATGATGGGGAATGGAAAAGATGTCATATTCAGATCTTTTGTGAGAAGAAGTAAAGGAGCATCCTCATCTAGAATGGCCAGCCATCATCACAACACCAACCAGAGTATACACCCAGTAAAACACGCTCCATCTGGTTCCATGAGAAAGGTGGGCAGGTTTTAACACAGTGGCATTTACAATTTTCTCTTAGGCCTCATTTGCTCTAGAATAACTAACCTCCTACTAACTTAGAGTTCCGCTTACCTCTGATCAAGTGTTGAGTCATTAGAAACAAGAGTAGATTAAAGAACAAACACATGATATTGTTTTCAGAAGGCTTCTTTTGCAATATAGAAACTACTAAGAAGCAGAGGAGATGGGTTTTATTCTACTACCTAAGATAATGATTCTGAGGATGCTTTTGGCTACGAATGCAACTGCCTTAATCAGTTAGAAAATTTATGATTCCACATATAACAAAGCACAAATATAGGAGAGCTCCAAGAACATATTGTGGTACAACAAAAAAGATATTTGGTCTTTATTTCTGGTTCCTAGCACAGAGCTCCTAAAACTTAGAATTTCATAAGTGATAAAAGGATTTTTGTCATTTATAATAAGCTACTTTCTATTACACCTGAGTTTATGCTAATTAGGTGATTTAGGGTAAGGCCCCTAGAGAGCCTTATGGTAGGGCTGGTTACAGGAAAGACCAAGTGAAGTTTCAGCCCCACCCACCATCCTTTGGAATGTGACGGGAGGCTGGACATCAAGCTCTACAAAAACTCTTGGACAGTGAGGTTTGATGAGTTTCTGGGTTGGCGAATATATCAAGGAGTTGGGAGGCAGCATGCATGAAAAGAGAAAGAAGCTCTGTGAACCCCTCCCTCCGCATACTTTAACCTATGTGTCTCTTCCATTTGTCTATTCCCAAATTATACTCATTATAATACACCTGTAATAGTAAGTTAAGCACTTTCCTGAGTTCCGTTATTCATTTTAGCAAAGTGTTGAACCTGAGAAGGGGTTTGGGGGACCCTGCTGATTTATAAGCAGTTGGAAGTACTGATGGTCTGGGACTTGCAACTGGCATCTAAAGTAGAAACAGTCTTGTGCAACTGAGTTCTTAAACTGTGGCATTTGTGGTAACTCCAGTAGTTATATCAGAACTGAATTGAGACACACAGTTGGTATCTGGAGAGCTGGAGAATCAGTTGATGTAAGGTAAAATTCCCACATGTTTGGTGTTTGAAGTTTTGTGTGTAGAAACAGATCATAATACATACTAAACTGGGTTCTAGTTCAGGGCTTGGCAGCTACAACCCACAGACCAAATCGAACCAACTGTCTTTTTTTTTTTTTTTTTTGGTAAATAAAGTCGTATTGGAACATAACCTTGGCCATACATGTATGTATTATCTGTGGCTGCTCCTGTGCTGCAACAAGAGAGATGAGTGATTGTAACAAATATATGGTCACAAAGCCTAAAATAATTGCCTGGCCAGTTGCATAAAAACAGTTGTTGACCCCTGCTCTACTTCTATCTTTCTGTTTTCTCTAAGCTCTGCTTTCTTCCATGGATTAATTCTATGGTCAGCATATGACCTCACATCAAAAGGTAGGTAGATATTCCAGGTGTCATATTCAAATATGACAATATTTCCAGGTGGCCGGGGGCGGGGGGGAGCCACATTTTTCATGTATCTTTTGTAAGAAAAATGTTTTCCTAGAAGCCCATGGAGAACTGGTCTAAAACGTATCATAAACCAATAACTAAACAAATCACTAGCAAGCAAAGTAGCTTAGGCCAATCAGAATCTACTTTCTCATTCTGGGGATGAGTCAGCCTCTCTCAAAGCACATGGCCATGGGAAAAGGGTGTATGTCTAAACCAAACCAGGAGTCTCTTAGGACAGATGATGGAAAGGACAATGAATATTGGCTACTACTAAAAGGATGAGTTATCGGAAAGGCAAAGAAACTAAACGTGGCCTAGACACCCACAGAGGAAATTAGTAACAGGAAAGATACAGGAGGTCATGGAGAATATTCCAGATTGAAACTAGGAAGGGAACAAATGCCACCTATGGTGATGTTATCTACAACTAGCTCTGCTAGTATCCAAAACGATTAACGTCTTATTGTTCACATGGCTCTACTATAAAAATATAAATTATATACTCCCTCGAAGAGTGGCAAGAAGAAAAGAACCAAGAATGTAACTCTCCTGGGGAGAATTCTGGAGTGATTCTCTGACTTTTTGTGCTTAATAACTATGTGACACATATTTAATGCAAGTCAGCAATGTCGATCCAAAACTATTATTAGAAAACGGTTTATAAGGTGTTCTTTCTAACCACCATTAATCAATAAATACTTCTTACATTATAATATCTTTAGATATAAAATTATCAAAGCATAAAAACATAAGATGTGTATAAAATTATATTAGCATAAAAAAATAAGCTGTGTAGTTCACCTCCGGAGGAAGACTTTTTATAATTTCGACATGGGAAAATTGTTCTTAAACATTTCTTATGTATAGCTCCTCCATGATACATGAGAGTATGTGGCAAGTGGTTTAAACACAGGCAAGTCTGGACAGACTGCAGTATATTCTCTCAGTCGAATAATTTTATAGGTTCTGACCTTCAATGACCTGTACACCTGATACCACCTACTTACTTCTCAAACATTATTATATCTTATTAATGGTTTCACTAAATTACAAGTTCCCTGACGGATTACATGTGCCCTCCTTCCCAAGGGTAAGGATTTTGTTTATGCCTGATAAACCTTGTTTATAATAGATGAACAGCATAAATTAAAGAACTATCTTTTTCATCATCCAAAGGTTTTGAATAATTTGTGTTTCAAAATTTTATCTATAAACTGGAACTTGAAATGTGGGTCAATTTTTTCCCCCTTAAATCAAATACTACAGATAGTAGTTAGGTCTCTAGAATAGTACATGAAACATTTCTTAGCAAAAAATGCAACTAGTTTAGTTTACCTTTATAATGAAAATCAGTGAAAAAAGTACTAATAGAAGGCTGCAATGATGGCTTTAGAAGTTCATGATTTCAAATCATGAAAATTGCCCTTCAAAGTGAAAGCATTCAGTAGTTACCAGGGCAAGAAGTGCTTCCACAATTAAAAGCATTACAGCCAAAGAACATTGATTCTAGCTCCCACCTTATTTCATAATCATTAGCGCCCCAAAAATTCTTCATCTGGCATTTTGTGTGTCTGACATGCTGAAAAATCACACCAGTACCTTAGCAGTTTTAATCTAAAGAACAGTGATAAGCAGTTCGAATAAAAAATATTTTCATTTTGTTTGACTCTTTGCTAAGAAAAACTTTACAGGTCAGCTGCATCGGAGGAAAGATAGCTTGTGGTGAGCGAGGAATGGAGGAAGATGAGGAACACTGCACCCATTTATCAATTAACAAACACAATAGTTTTCAAATTATTGGTACACCACTTAAAATATATCAAGTATAAATACTCAAGTTTACATTGGATTTAGGTCTTATTTCTAAAATCTTCCTTTAAAAGGAATCTCTCTTAAACTTAGGATCAAATCTCATAAACATCTAACCAATTTTTTTCTTATATTTGCATAGTTACCTATGACAGGTATAGAAATGGTTTTAATAGTCCATCCTGTACCTCTGTTTAGCAGTTCCAAACGAACTCTTAGAGTAAAATTCAAGTCATCATGGTTGCTTGCTCCCTGGAGTTTGTGCCATAATTAGCATAATTAGCCAAAAGGTGGTTAAAAGGGGAAATCATATGATTTGCTTCCCAAGGACATGCCCTGTGATGCCTCGCCGGTTTTTTTTCCCCCCACCCCACTCCCCGACCTAATGGAGAGAGCGGAGACTATAAACCTAGCCTCTTGATTAAACTCAACCCAGAAAGTTAACTCCCAATATCTAAATTACTTATACTTTAAGATTAGCTCAGGATTGATTCCTTATTCACAACTTTGTTTAATTAAAACACACAAAACAAAATTACTGTCTAGGAGATAGTTTTCTAAGGTCAAATTCTTCATAATCACCAGAGTTAAGGCAATAAAATATTTACTGGTTCTTTAGAGAGTAAAGAATATATTGTTTTTGCAAAAGTGATGCCTGTTCACAAAGAAATCAAATAATAACAGAGAACTTTAAAAATCACCGTAATCTCCCAAATCACCATTGACATTTCTAGACATCTCTCTATGAATATGGACAAATAAAAGATGGGCAGGTAGATAATGAATAGATTGAGATCATTTTATTAAAATAGATACATATTACTTATTCTACCCTTGAATAAAAAGCTTGAATTTAATTTTACTTGAATTTAACAGAAACAAGTACAGTGAAATTAAAGGAACAGCTAAGCTTTAGACTTTCTCAATGTTAAAAATATAATATATAAAACTTTTAAGAAATAAGGACAATTTTCTTTAACTTTAGGCAGTATCTGTTGACATCTTGTAAGAGATAAAGTATACATCTTACATTTATTTCTAGTTAATCTTCTTTAACATCTTTTTTTAAAAGTCAGTATTTTCGAATGTTCAATACTTATAATATTTAGGTTCCATTCTATGAGTAAAGATCTCACAGCAGTTTCATGTTTTAAATTAAAAAAAAAAATTCAAAGATTAATATCAGTTCTTTCAAAAGAGCTTTTCCATTTGTTCTTTACTTTGATTTACCTCTTGGTTGGCTGGATTTTATAGTATAATAAATTTTCAAAAACTATATTTCCCTAAATTACTTCATGTTGAAGATGTCAGTCTGTTGTGTTTACACTTGAAAACCAATTTGGCCTGATACATAGCTTTTAACTCATTTATTTTCCCTAAACTTTCTAGATAATATTCAACTGTCATATATTACTTATTGTTGCTATGGAGAAGGTACTAGGGGTTAGGGTGCTAAGAAAGCATGAATAAGTCCTACAATTTAAAAATACTTAAAACAGATTAACATTCTGAAAGTTGCAAGGGGTCAGGAACAGGATCTTATTTATTAAATTAAAGAGAATCGACGAATGATGAGCAATGTTTCTTTTGAAAGCTGATTTATATCGCTAATCTTTTGATTATATAAAAGTATTTAAGTGCCAGCCATGCTACATTTGTGTTACAGGCAATGAGAATCTGGCAATTCCAAAGCTATTTCCTTACTTGTAAAATGAGACTATAACAATATCTATGGCATAATTATTAGATCAAATGAGAAAGCTGGAGAGAGGGGTATCTAATTTGTAACATTTACTAATTTCCATGGTATTAATATTCTTATAATGACTAATTTTAAGCTACTAACATGATTTCACTAACCAGGGAGCTTAGAAAGAGAATCACTATATTTATGTGGACATTAAAAAAAGAGAAAACAAAACTAGAGTGAGTTAAAGAGAAACTTTAAGGCTTAAAGTTTCCTAGGGAGTCTATGTAATAAGAGAGAGATAATCTCTTAAATAATTACAGGATTCGGTAAGTCTTATGAGTAAAAAATAAAGAGGTTAATGAGAGATTATAACAAGGAGACCTGGTTAAAGAAAAGTTTTGAAAAGATTTAGGCTGATTACCAAAGCATGACCAGGTAAAGTTGCAAGTTGTTCCAGGAACTAGAATACAAGGCTCATGAGATGAGGAAAGTGTGTTTCAAGAACTGATATTTACTATGGGAATCTGGTTGAGATGCTGGAACCAAAAGGGTCTATGCCGACAGCCAGTGTCTTCATAGCTGCTTGTGAACCCACACCCAGCCCTGCTTCTGTCGCTGGCTGCCCTGCCATGCTGACCTGCAGGTAGCTCCTTCAGCTGTGCACCTGCACCCTGCTGGTTCAACTTTCATCACTGACTTCTGCTGCTGTGCAAACACCTGTGGTGAGACGCTGTAGGAACAGGAGTGACAGCTAGGGCTCCTGAAAATGCTAATGCACCTGCTGTTGGCTTCAGCCTTTATTTCTGGACTTGGCCCTCCAAACTAATGTATATCTGCAACTGGCCCCTGACACTACACAGAAACTTGCTTTCCCTCTAAGATGAAGAACAAGAGAATGGTAACTCTCACTATTCCTTTTCAGCATAGTACTGGAAGTACCAACCAGAGCAATTATGGAAGAAAAAGAAATAAAAGACCTCCAAATCAAAAAGAATCAAAATTGTGTCATTTGTTAATGGCATGATCTTATATGGAGAAAATTGCATATAAACTCCACACACACAAAAAGTCAGAATAAATGATTTCAATAAAGTTTCAGGATAAAAAGATCAACATTTAAAAAACTAGCTGTGGTTCTACACCCTAACAACAATAAACTATCTGAAAAGATATTTAAAAAAAAAAACCATTTATAATAACATCAAAAACAATAAACTACTTAGGAATATATTCAACCAAGGAAATAAAGGATCTATACACCCAATAAGACATTGATGAAAGAAACGGAAGACACAAGTAGATCAAAAGATACTTTATGTTAATGGATCAAAGTTAACAGTATTAAAATGTTTGCCCTACCTCATCTCATCTATAGATTCAATGCAATCCCTATCAAAATGCCAATGGATTTTTTTTGCATAAATAGAAAAAAAAACAATACTAAAATTTATATGTAACCACAAAGAACCCCAGATAGTCAAAGCAATTTTGCGATAAAAGAAGAAAGTTGGGGGCATTTCCTGATTCAAATTAATACAAAGCAATAGTATGATACTGGCATAAAAACAGACACACAGACCAATGGAACACAATTGAGAACCCCAAAATACACCCACCCATTCACATATGGTCAACTAATACTTGACAAGGGAGCCAAGAATACTCATTAAGGAAATAACAGTCTCTTCAATAAATGGTATTGGAAAACTGCATGTTCACATTCAAAAGAATGAAATTGGACCCCTATCTAATACCATTCTCAAAAATTAACTTCACATAGATTAAGAGCTTAAGTATAAGACTTGAAATCATAAGACTCCTAGAAGACAACAAGGAAAAGCTCCTTGACATCAGTTTAACAAGGATTTTTCTTTTCTTTTTGTATATGACACCAAAGCACAAGCAACAGAGCTAAAAACAATAAGTGGAACTACATCAAACCGGAAGGCTCCTGCACAGCAAATGAAACAATCGACAAAATGCAAAAGCAACCTAAGGAATGAAAGAAAATATTTGCAAATCATATATCTAATAAGAGGTTAACCCCAAAAATATATTAGAAACTCATACGATCCAATAAAAACAAATAATCCAATTTAAAAATGGACGAAGTACATGAAAATGTGCTCGACATTACCAATCATAAGGGAAATGCAAATCAAGACAATGATATATCATCTCACACAAAATGGTTATTATCAAAAACAAGTGGCTATTGTTATTTTCTATTAAATAAAATGATTTTTTAAGCAGTGAAACATGCTGGCAAGGAAATGGAGGAAAGGAAGCTGGAGCGCTACTGGTAGGAAAGTAAATTGGTGCAGCCACTAAGGAAAACAGTGTGGAGGGTCCTTGAACAATTAAAAACAAAACTACCATATGACCCAGCACTTCCACTTCTGGGCATATATCCAAGGAAATATATATATATATATATATTTTCCCAACCATTTGCTTCAACAAATGGAAAATTTTCCGTTTACATCAACATGAGTAGATTTTGAGGGCACTGTGCTAAGTGAAATAGGTCAGAGAAAGACAGATACTGTGTGATCTCATATGTGGAATCTTAAATCATCAAAGTCATAGAAGCAGAGAGTAAATTGATAGTTACCAGGGAGTAGAGGATTGGGAATATGGAAATTTTTTGGTCACTGGGTACAAACTTTCAGTTATGAAATGAATAAATCTCAGGGTTCTCATGCACAGCATGCTGGCTATGGTTAGCAACATTATGTAAATACTTGAAAGTTGCTGTGAAAGCAAATCTTAAATGAGCTCACCATAACAACAAAAAATGTAATTATGTGTGATGTGGAGGCTGTGTTAACTAACCTTATTATGGTAAACATTTCACAATATATACATTTATCAAATCATTACACTGTTGACCACAAACTTACACAATGTTATATGTCCATGATATCTCAATAAACTGGAGGGGGATTGGAATTCAGCAACAACAAAAGAATAACTAGGAACTAAGAACATATTCTGAGCCAAGAAAAAAGGACCACAAAATGAGGCCATAGAAGAAGGTAGGGGTCAGATCCCAATGCCTTGTGCACCAGCCATGTTGAAGATTTTGTGTTTTATCCTAAATGCAATAAGTAGTCATTGAAAGCTTCAAATTATGGTATGAAATGCAATTTGAAATGTAAAAGGTCATTCTGAATGCAGTGTAGAAAAAAGGATTATAAGAGAACAGAGGAATGAGAGTTAAAGAGCTGTTAGGAAAATGAGGAACGATTATAAAGCTCAAGGCAGGAAGCTGTGAAAGTACTTCCAGAAGAAATGTGATTTTGAGTTGATCTAGGGTGGAGAAGGCAAAAATGGACAGTGAGAGATTTAAGAGCCATCAGTATATGGGGAGCGAAGGAGAAAAAGAAGCAAAGATGACTTCCAGTTTCTGGCTCATACAAGTAGGTTGATAGAAATGCCATTTACTGAGAAGAACAAAACTGATGAAGAGCACCTTGAAGAAAAAGATTATGTAAGATGTCAATGGAATATCAAAGTGAATTTTAGAACATCCTTTTGAATACATGGTTCTGGTCTTCATGTGAGCTCGAGACTGAAATTTGGAATTGGTCTATCTATAGCTGGGATCTAAACCATGATGTAAATGAAGATGCCTGGAGAAAACGTGTAGAATAAGATCAGAAAAGGGCCTGGGACCGAGCTCTGTAGTTGTGACAGTTAGTAGCTGGTGAGAGAAAGAAACACCTTGAAAGGAGCCTGAGAAAACGCTGTCAGAGGAGAAGAAAGGATTCTGCAAAAATGTGGTGTCATGAAAACCAAGGGATAAAATTTTTCAAAGACACATAATCGTTAACCACTGAGAGGTCACATAAAATAAGTAAAATGGCCATTGGATTTAGCAATTTGGGAAGTTATTGGTAGTTTTAGGAAAAATTGTTTCAAGGGAGGGATTGGGGTAGAATCCAGGTATCGGTGGCTTGAACAGAAAATGATTCTACCATATGATTGTTCTTCTTTTGAATGTAAATTCAGGACACTAAGATGGCCTACAATTCTTGATGATTTGCTCAGTTACATGACAAAAAGGGCCATGTATGATATCCACTATAAAAACAGTAACTTACTTTCTTGAGACAAGCTGCAGTCTCATGAGATTTATATGTCCTTCGGAGAAAAAAAAATTAAAATTTCCACAAAATACAAAAAATAATGAAACATCTTTGAAGAAGTATGTCTAGCAGCCTTCTCAAGGCTCCTTTCACAAAGGGTACTATGTGCAGACAAGAGCTGAAGAGAAGAAAGAAATTGACTAAAAAATAAGACAGCACTGACTTCGCTTTCCAGTAAAGCAGTACTAGAAAACATTAGATCTAAATTAGTATAAGAACGGTATAGGGTTTCTTTTTTATTGGTTTTGGGGTGGTGATGATGGGTTTTATAGTTTTGTTACTGTTGTCATTACTTGCTAATAAAATAGTGCTTTAAAATTATGTTTATCTAAAACTGTGGCATAGCAAAAATGTACTGTTTTCCATCCAAACCTCAGGTGTTATATTTCTAGGCAAACATTTTAAAAGGTAATTGTGCTATGTTCTCAGATTCTTCACTCTGAAAAGAGAAAAGTTAAATACATTATGATGCACTTCTCAAAGTAAATGATTTGCATTTCGTTATGACTAAGAACCACTATTGGTCAACTTCTGACATTCTTGCTCAGGTTTCTTTAAAAGACCATTTGGCAGACTGAATTATTTCTTCTTCAGTTTAAATATTTGCATAAAATAAAATATTCCTTAAGTCTATTTTCTCTTTACAGTTGAATGTATAACTATAAATTAAAAATCTTTAAGTAACTAAGGAAAAAAAGACAAAAAGATGCTCTTACTCAGTCTAAATCAATATCTTTCAAACAAAAGTGTGTTAGCAGCCTAAACAATATCTTTTTCTCATTGTATTGCACATATAGAACCTGCTTATGCCACCACTATTATGGAAATTTATAGTTGAGAAATTTAAAAGTTGAAAAAAGCCTAAAAGATCCTTAGTCAACTAATAATCATAGAAAATGAACATATCTACATAACATTTTTTCATGAACTTTGCACAATGTTGAATTTCAAATTTCTATCCAGAGACACATGATGAATATTGGAAATGACCTTCTGTCCTTTTGAAAAAAGAGAATTTGAATGCTGCATTGTGGAAATTTTTTTTTCCAGATACGAGAGGTTTAAGGTATAGTCCCATCCTTAATGCACATATTAACCAGATAGGAAATGAGAAAAGAGAAGCAAGCGAGGGCAAAAGAGAAGGGCGGTCCATCAATTTTTGCTATAATCTAGACATGAGGAGAGTAGAGAAAATGTCTGGGGTGCCAATGGTGGGAAATAACAAATGAGAAGAAGTGGGGTACAGAGTGGAAGTCAATGGGATAGGTTCCCGAATGACTGCTATACATAGGGGATGGGAGGAAAAAGAAAATATAAAGACAGACTGAAGTTTTCAATTGCAGTGAGAATGGGGACACATTGAAAGAAATACGGAAACCTAGAGTAGAACTTAGAGAAACCTAGAGTAGAACTTAGAGAAAGAAGATGAGCTCAGTTTTTAAATATATGAACTGAAGTAAGGGTTGGACCACCAAGTTATCAGGAAGAGAGGGAAGTGAAATTGGTGCTGAGGAGAGAAGTCAGGCTCAGAGAAGCAGATCTTTAAGTCATGTACATAAACATGATGGTTAACTCAAAAATGGATGAGCAGTGCAAGGGCAGGAATAGAGAGGGAGGAGAACGAAGTAAGTGTTCCTCCTGATGCATCTGAGAAAACCCATTATTTTCATGGACAGCAAATGGAAATCAACTGAACATAAAGGATTCTCTATATTATTTCTTCTTCAGTTTTGCCCAAACTTTTTTGGCACCACCTGATGATCTGAGGTGGAGCTGAGGCTGTGATACTGGTGCGGGGGAGCAGCTGCAAATACAGGTGAAGCTTTGCTCCCCCAAGTCAAAAAAATATAGGTTTATTTATTATCTTTTCCATACAGATAAAAATGCTTAAATCTCATAACTCTACATTAAAATGCAGCTGCAAACAATTCTACTAGTAGAACTTGAAAAGAGACAAAATGAAAATAAATAAAATTAAATTTGAAAATAATACCGGGTAGTCTACCTTTAAACCATCCAAGACCCCCAGTGGATGCTTGAAACAGCAGATAGTACCAAGCTCTATGCACACTATATTTCTCAAATACAATTAACCCTTGAATAATGCAGGGAGGGGTTGGGGCACCGACCCCTGGGCAGTCAAAAATTCACACATAATGTCTGACCCTCGAAACTTGACTACAGTAGGCCCTTTGGAACAACAGATTTAACCAACCATGGATCAAAACCAGTATTTTTGATCTGTGGTTGGAAATATGCAAATACCGTTTTCGATCTGCAGTTTGTGGAATCCACAGATGCAAAACCCACAGATATCAAGTGCTGACCGTATTGAAAAATATCTGTGAATAAGTGGACCCACACAGTTCAAACCCATGTTGTTCAAAGGTCAACTATACATACATACCTACATAGTTTAATTTATAAATTAAGCACAGTAAGAGAGTAACAATAATAACTAATAAAATAGAATAATTATAACAATATACTGTAATAAAAGGTATGTGAATGTGGTTTCTCCCTCTCAAAATATTTTACTGTGCTCTACTCACCCTTCTGCATAATTTCATGTCTAGAAGATTCTCACTATAGCTTTTAGCAATATCAGCATACAAATTTTTCTTATTACAAGACCTTTCACCTTTTCACTTAAAGGAGGCACTTTACAGCTTCCCTTTGCCATATCCGAATTGCAAGCATCACTACCCTTGTGCTTTGGGGACATTATTAAGTCAAGTAAGGATTACAAGCACAATACCTCAACAGTGGATCTGATGCCCAGAGGGCTGCTAAGTAACTAATGGGCGGAGCCGAGCACGTATAACGCAGAGACGCTAGACAAAGGAACAATTCACCTCTCTGGAGAACAGAGCCGCTCACGCAAGATTTCATCAGGCTACACAGAATGGTACACAATTTAAAACTTATGAGTTATTTCTGGAATTTTCCATTTAATTTTTTCAGATCGTGGTTGACTGAAAGTGTAGATAAGGGGCTACTTTAATTTTAATTTGTTGAAAAACAAAAAATCTTGAGATGAATGGGGAAAACGGAAAAATTTTTAAAGAATTCTCATTGTCTTTTGTTTTCTATTATCTAAAATACAATTTGCTGAACCTGAATATTAGACTCTCTATACCAGTGGACCCCAACTTTTCTGGGACCAGACACTGGTGCTCCTATGAGAAACTAATGCCTGATGATCTGCGGTGGAGCTGAGGTGCTGATGCTATTGCTGGAGAACAGCTGCAAATACAGATGAAGCTTCACTCATCTGTTCCACAGACCAGTACAGGTCTGTAATCCAAGGGTTAGAGACCCCTGCTCTATACTGATCATTTTCCCTTTCTAGAAATGTGAGTTTTCCCATTTAAGAAAACATTTAAGAGATTAAAAATTAATTTCATATTCTAAAAGGCTTACCAAGTGGTTTGGTGTGTGTGTGTGCATGCGTGCGTAGTTCTCTAACCCCTTGAAACATCTACATCGGCAACAGGAAAGACTGAGTCTTTCACAGGGTAATTTCTCATGTAGCTCACAGAGGGTGAAACTCTAAAGATGGAAGCCACAGTCCTTCCTCCCATCCTTTTTCCTATCCTAAGTTAGGTTTACTTTATCCTCAGGACTTTTTTTTTTAATCTACAATTAAAAGCACTAAAATTAAATAAATATATTTTTCAGGAGTGACGAGTTCTTTTTCCCTTTGCTACATGAAGACAGAAAACTCACCAGTGGTTAATGTTTATCCTCTAATTTCAAAAGCCCAAAAATACAGTGTAGCCAAAAAAAAAAAAAAAGGATAAAATGTTTACTAAGATGGGGTTAAAAAGTAGAGTGAGTATATAATTTAAATACAGTTGGCAACCTTAGATTACTTCTCCAAGGTGGAAGCATATATGTTCACAATGCCAGATAGAGTTTACAGGCAATTTCTCTTCTACCACCTTTGTAAATGCAAAAAAGTTCAAGCACCCCATCTGGCAGATGTGCCCAGCATTCTGGAGAAGGCAAGTCCAAGGAGCTGGGGGAAAAAAGGTCTTGGGGAAAGCCCAACACTGTGTGGAAGGAAGAAGTGCAGATTAAAAGCAAACAAACAAAATTCTTCCCAGGTAGGTGAAATTTTTAGTGTTTGCTGGTGGAGCCATGGCAAACTCAGCCCCATTCTCCAGCACTGTCCTATTCTGGCTGCCTGCCACCACTACTGAGTGACAGATGCAGCCCCACAAGGTACTCTGTCATCTGCCCCTTGTCAGTCATTCATCCGGGCTGACTCACCTTCACAGGGTATTAATATATTGGAAAACACAGCTGATGGTGAATATTTCAAGGTGCCATTTATCTTGGTAGAAGGCAAAGGCTTTATCTCTAACAATTCACTTTCAAGCAACCATCATCCCCTCAGAGTGGTCCTCTTGTGACCCTATTTAAAACTCTAGCTTCTCCCTCTCCCTCTCTCTCTCCCTCTCCCCCTCCCCCTCCCTCTCCTTCTCCCTCTCCCCCTCCCCCTCTCTCTCATACCCACACACATATGTGTATCTGTGTTTGTATCTGTCTCCTCTACCAGAATAGGAGTTCTGTTAACAGAGATATTTTTTCTTGTGGTGTTTAGTGCTACACTCCCAAAACCTATAACTGTGCCTGCCATATACAGGCACGAGTAGTTATTTGTTAAGTGACTGTATGAACTATGCTAATTATTCAGTGCCATCAGAACAGTTTGCTTATTTTAGATAACTAAATGTGAACTGAAGGAAGCCATAGTCTTCTTTGTTCTTATAAATGACTGCGTATTACTTTGAAAATACTTTCTTGCTAATTGTCAAACACTTATTAAATTATGTCAGGATGAAAAATGTATAATAAAACTGGAAATTTGGGGCGGGCTTTAGACAAAGTGCCTATATAAATAAATTCAGGAGGCATCTGATTCTAAGTTATCTGTAGAAGAATTAAAAGCATAATTTACATCTTGCAAATGCAGACACAACAGCCTCTTGATCAGCACTTCATGAATTGCTAGCTTTGATAAACACAGCCAGTGACAGACTCTGCTCAATGAGAAGCAAGGAGTCACCCATTTTTAAATGTAGACCTCATCTTCGATACTGGTAATGGTAATGATAAGAGCCATAATAGGCGGCCGTTAACTTTTCTGAGTATCTCTAAACATACTCTCTCGTTAATGCTGCTACTTCCCTCTCCGATAACACTGAAATTGCTTCTATTGGTAACAATTAAATGAAGTAATCTATGTAAAGTACTTAACGACCATATCTTACACCTAGTAATTGCTTTAAAATTGTTAGATATTATTTAGATTATAATTTTAAAGATGAGGAAATTACGTTAAGCATCTCACCGAAAATGATAGAGACCATAAGTGGTAGAACTGGGATCTGAATCTGAATCTAGAAATGCATTATTTCCAGATCTGAGCCGTTAGCCTCTGGTCAGTTCTGCCTCCCTTGCATTCTGTACCTCCAACCCTAATTTCATTACTCCATGCATTTTATATAATGCATTTGTTTGCACATGACTATTTCATTTAGGAACACATTTCCCCCCCCCCCAAACCCTGCACCTATACATAACTTAAAAGGCCAAGTCTGAATAGAATCAGTAAATATGATCAACCAAAATTATCTACTCAAAGAAAATTCAAATGCCTCTGAATTCACTAATTTTGTAAGGTGAGCATTCATCTGCAAATGCTCATTATTGACACTTCTTTCTTCATACTGTTTGTCACTAGTCACAGACCTAACTGGTTCATTGAGTTGTCACCAATTCATCTATACTAACTAGAAATGTGAAAAATCCATCTCTTCTATATTGGACAAACAGCTTTATTTAATTATATATGGTAAAGTAGCCTCAGCTTAATAGAATGAATGCAATTCCAAAAATGTTTTAGAGCTTCCATCATAGAAGTTTTTTTCTTCTCATTAGATTTCATACAAATTTCATTTTGTCTTCTACTGGAGAAAAAAAAAATGGGTTCCTAAATGCAATAAAGTCATGTGCAAACAAAAAACAAAATGCATGATATAAAATCACATGAGAATGATATTTATAAAAAGCTACCCATTTGAATTATGATGAGAGACAAAAAATTACCAACATGTCTATACTTCAAATAAGTCATAAAATGCCATAAACTATGCTTGCAGTGCCGCATCTGAAAAGGCAAGCAGTCTGGCCCACTGTCTGCCTAATTTGCTTTGAGAACAACAGGAATCTGAGTTAAGCAGTATTTCTGTATTTTCTATTTCCCTTATGGAATCTTCAGATAATAACACAAAGATATAATAAGTAATTCATTTATTTATACATTTCCTACCAAGTATTTTTCTCCCTAATCAACTTTAACAAACAGCTCTTCCAGAGAAATGAAAGCTGACCATCTGGCAGACACAATCCAAATACTTATTTTAGTCAAAGTAATTGAATATGAGGATGTGATGAGGAGAATGAGATTTTGCTGAACAGAGCTGATCCTAGTCAGCAGTTTCTAGCTAATCAGTAGCTAATCCCACTTTGGCTGCATGAAACCTGAAGCTAGGAAAAATTCTAAGCTTCTTTCAAGTACTCAAGAGTCACCTTCTAGAAATAATGACATCATCTAAGAGGCAACCTATGCTCTTCACACCACCCAACACTTCTGGGTCTACAAGTTTATCCAAGTTCAGCCTCCTGCTTGAGTTATCCAGCCCTCTTTGCATTCCCTTTGTACTTATCTTATACTTGTCTTTAAGTTGCCCTGTCTACCGCTTTCCTACCAATTACATTTACTTTCTACTGGGAGCAAATGATTTTTAAGTCTTAGTTCTACGAGAGCATAAATTCTCTGAGGACACAAGATTCACCTAATTCTTCTAAAGCAAATGCCTCTAGAGCGAATGCATGCTTGATTATTTTAAGTACAATTGCTTATATAGGATACTTACTGGGCTAGGACTGTGCTGCAGGAATCAACTGCCTATAAGCCATTTCTCTAGCCTGGCTTGAAGTATTTTAAATTAAATCTAGACTTGAGAAAATAATAATTCTTCTCTCTGTTTTCATAGGAGGAACTGATGCAGAACAAAAAAAAATCAATGCCAACACTATTTCCTCCTTGTTTTTCATGATGAGGACCAAGTCCTACGATCTAATTCCAGTCTTATTTCCTTGCTACTGAAAGTGTGGTCTGTGGACTGGTCCAAGGCACTGGCGTCTCCTGGGACCTTGTTAGAACTGCAGCAACAGAAGCTGCATCCCAGACCCAGTGAATCAGATGTGCAGTTTAACAAGAGCCGCAGGTACATTACAGGTATATTAAATTTTAAGCACTGATTTAGCTTATAACTGTTTTTATTTATATGTTATATTTACCTTGTGTTTTATTTTATTTGATTTTAAAGCACTATTCATCTGATGTAACAAATCAAATATAAAATTGTATATGTAAAAAGTTGATACTCCCATCCTAACCGCCTGTGATAATCAGTGTTAAAGTTGACTATAAGCCTTTCTATATCTTTCTCTAGGTTCATATATATTTACACAAAACACATATGCACATAACTGATAAGTTATGAGTGGTGGAACAATCTTATTTTCTATCAGCTCCAGAATTGACACAAAGAGGCTGTTAACTAAAATCAGCATCAGCTGCCTACATCTGCCCAAGCCATTTCTCAGACTCCTTAGGTGCTAATGGGCATTTTCACAGCCATCCATGCACAAATGCCAACCTCCAAGCAGCAAAACAAAGATGAATAAAGCTAAGGGACAGAATAAATCTCAGGCTACCAAGACCTAAGCCTTTGTACATATTTCACATAATGGTATGCATGCGACATGGATAGAACCAAATGTTTATGTAATCAGATCAGTGCACTGTGGTATTTTCTTTCTCTACTTACAATTGGCCATCATTGACAGTGATGAAAATTATATGGCTTAATTCAGAGGACAAAAGATTCTCTAAGCATGGTTTTTCCCCCTAAGGTCAAATGCTAATGTTACAAAGCTAGAAAATGGCCATTACATATTCACAAGTTTTCTCTGTACAAACAATGTATGTTGCTCAGATATCTACAGAGTAGATTATACAAGTAAAAAGGAAAGTAAACTTATTCTAGGACAACAAATAGCTGGAATTATCAAAATAAGATAAAGCTGAAGAAAAATAAAGAATAATGTTAACAATGATCAACAGCAGCATATACATCACATTATGAACCCGGCGACTCCTCTAGGAGATGGCTTCCTTAGCGTGGGACAAGTCTAAGTCTAGAGCTATTAATTTGCACAGTTGTTACATTAGACACTCAAATTAGTTCATACAGTAATTCTACATGGCTTGAAAACTGGCTGTACCTTTTTCCTACAGACAGAAATTTGATAGATCCATCTAGCGCCCAACCCAGGAGCTGGGTCAGTGAAAGGCCCAAAGCCCTTTCTGATGGAGTTTTTTTTTTTTCTGACAGCACAACCACCAGCACAGGGCACAGAGTGTGCCATCAAAAGTGGAGTCAGTCCTTTTAAGTTATCCTTGGGATCGCACCCCATGGCTTAGCTCTCCAAATATTTAAATTATAACACTACATGATTTTCAACTTTGATTCAAGCCTGCTGATCTGGTCTAGTCTGGTCTGCAGAAAAACTGAAACAAAAAGAATCCTTGAATAAATGAGCAATGACTAAGGTGAGCCCAGATGATGGTATAATTCAAGGCCATTAACCAAATCTCAATGCCCTGCAGTTAGTGGATATATTGATCAGGGTTCAAAGAGCCCAGAATCCACTATATTTCTCCTTTCTCATGAAACCTTGCTTGTATATAATAGAACTCCATTACGAGATGTGAAATAGCATAACATCGGGGAGGTTTGAAACGTACTTCGAAAAGCATGATATTTAAAAACAGAATTGTTCCCCACAAGTTACTCTGCCAAGAACATCCAGTTGGCCTGACTTAAAATAAAACAGGAAACCAAAAGCTAGGAGTAAGTATCATCGAATGAAAGCTAATTATGTACCAGACAACATGCTAAATGTATTATCTACACTATCTCATGTAATCATTAAAACAACTGTGTGCTAAAATTTATCATGTGATAGATAATAGAGCCCTGGAGAGATTAAATGGCTTCCAAGGGTCACACAACTACAGCAGCAGCAGAGATGGCTTCTGATGAAGATTTTTCTGCCTCCAGGGCCCAGCGTCTTTCACACTTTTTTATGGAGGCTTTAGAGTAAATACATTAACATATGGAGGAAAATAAAGCACTGGATTTGGAGTCACAATATGTGAGCATAAAGCTGGCTCTGCCACCTGCCATAGGAGAGTTACTTAACATCTTTGAATGGCAGGGTCCTCATTTTAACACAGGCTGTTTTAAGAATTAAATAGGTTCACATAGAAAATAAAGTGCTTGACGTATAGTATAGCTTTACAATTCTTACTTCCCCCAAAGATGAAGATTCTTCACCATTTGAAGAAATGCAGAGACTCATCCTTGACGTATATATCTAAGCTCCTGCTGCATGTTAGACAGTGGACAGACAAGGGTCATCAAGTACTTAATTATCTCATTGGAAGAAAAATGACATCACCCACAGATACAATGGAAAATGAGGTTGGAGAAAATGTAGTGTTTTACCTTTCCATTAATGCATGGCTTAAAACATAAATTGATAAAGATTTTTATCCTCCGAAGATCAATCTAATTAATTCAAACAATTTGAAATTAATATCCAGATTTCAATTCAAGGGCATTGTTATTTTTTAACTAGTGATGTATATCTTGGCTTAATATTTATGAAACACTACAAATCTAATTTAGCAAAAAGTCTGCTTCTAAGCTGGGTGATGTGCAGGGCTCTCCAAATCTCATCAGCACGAAAGCCAAAAAAGGTTAATCCTGATTTACCAGCCTAGACATTAATAGCTGATCAGCTGTTTCTGTCCTTTTGTTTTATCCTACCTGCACAAATCCTCAAGGCTCCATTTAATTCCTTTGCAACGTGCTAGGTGTCAGGAGGGCCCCAGGCTGGTGACATAAAGGGACTTTACGGAGAAAGTTCCATCACCATCCCTACCCTGCACACGTTGCCAGAGGGCTCACACATGGTGTCCAGAAGCTCTGTTGGGAATATTATGCATCTGTTCCAGCTTTACATCATATAGTGTCTTTTAAGAGTTCGTATATTCTCTTTATTTTTGTTTAAAACCAAAGAATAAGAAAGATAGAGTGATCAGATTTTTGAAGTATCAGGGAGTATAGATTGGGGCTGGTATATCTGCAAACTAAGAATATCTGTAGTGCCCTAGGTGTCAACCCAAGAAAAGCTGAGAGTAGGCAAGGCAAAAAAGACTAAGAGTCACAGAAAATTCTGCAGCTTGGGAGTAATTTGTCATTATCACACACCAAACAGGCAAACAAGGAAACAAACAAACAGGAAATGATTTGGTCTAACACATAAATTTTGCTGATTAAAAAAAAAAAAAAAAAAAGGGTAGATACAGAGTTGGAAGGAGAGGAGGGAAAAATTCAAGTCTCTCTCTTTTTCACATATTGCCTTGGTTCAAATCTTGCTTCCATAGAATTTACTAGCTGTAAGTTTATGAACAAGTTGTTTAAATGATTTGTCCCTTATTTCCTAATTTGTAAAAAGAGGATACCAAGAGCCCATACCTTATCAATTACTGTAAGGATTAACTGAATGCCTGGAAAGAGTATTGAACTTAAGAGGGACACTACAAAACCATGGCAAGTCTGAGTCTGTACCTTATCTGCAAGACAGGACTGGCTACTACACTTGGAGAATGTACCTCACAGAAGGGTTTCACTATGAAGTTCTAGAGCAGGTACTTCAAGTAAAGAGACTGAGGGTAGCATGGAGTCTACTGAGGAAATTTTGTGCACTTTTAACTCAAGGTTTTTGATATAGAAATCTGAGCAGGTAGTGGTAGAAAATAAGGAGGAACAAAAGGGCATTTGGGAGATATTCAACCCATGGGAGAGAAACTTTGGGTTAGGAGAATTGAGAATTGTTGTTGAGAGGAGGAGGAGGAAGACACAGACCAGGAGATAGCTCACATCTAGTATCAGTAACCAGGGACTCTGAAAGAAGAACACCACTGTATTAGTTTAGGGCCTCTGAGGAGTAGAAACCAAGACAGGATTAGATACACAGGAGATTTGATGGAGGAAATACCTGTGAAGGAAACAGGGATGGGACCCAGAGAAGGCGGGGAAGAACCTTGAGACTATGATGCAAGTCTGAGTCCTTTGAAGAAGAAAGGGATAGAAGAAGTTCAGGTAAGAAAAGTCCCAGTCTACAGTGCTGTTCCAAAAAAGTCTTGGGCAAGCCAATGAGAAGTCCTCAGCCTAAGCTGCTGATCAGAGGGGCCCCACATCTCACAGGGAAGGGCCTGAATTAGTCCCCCACTGTGCTGTCACTGACTGTGAGAAGCCTGGGGGGAGTGTGGCTTTAGTCGAAACATGGTCTTGGATCCTGAAGGACAGCAGCTGGGGCACTCAGTGATGCTTCTGCAGCAGGAGACCTGAGGGTTCATTTTCATGGCCACCACACTCCCCTGTGCTGCTGATTTATTCTGTGCACAGGCTCAGGGGCAGCTCCTCCATGGCCACTGGAGAGGTCCTCGTACTGAACGAGGTTAGCTGGTCAGAGGGCCTCTATCGCTACCTCACCCTCACCCTCTGCTGTCACCTTGGCAGATCTTGGGGGCTTATCTAGTAGTGTGGCCCAAACTCTCTTTGCTTCTGGAAGATCACACCCTTTTGAGCCCAAGTTTTCTACACATATCTGTTCATAGCTCTAATGGGGTAAGGGAGTCCCAGCAGAAGCCACAGCAAATCAGAAAGTTTCCACACACATTCTTCCCTGGCCCCATTGGGAAAATGTGACGCTACTGCCCCTGCTGGTAAGTATCAGTCACCCCACCAGGAAGGTGACTTTTCTTGTCTACTGGGCCCTGAACACTGGTTGTTGAAAGTGCTTTGGCAGCAGGGGTGACTTGGACTTCAACAGAACCTGACTGTGTCCTATGGCAGAACATTATCCTCTTAAACCCTGCAAGCTAAGAGTTTCAGGGACAGGAACATCACCAGTGGGTCACTGGGAATGATGGTATCCACACTTCATTTCTCAGACTCATATATTTTTCCCTTTAAGGACACAGTGCCATAGAAAGGTCTTGATTTAACACATACATTGCATCTTGAAGAATGGCACTCCACTACTTCATAGAGTTGCCTCCAAGCTAGTGCTCCAGCCATCCCTTCAGATGGCCTTGCTAAGGTTTCCTGAGGTCAGCTCCTTTTGAATGGTGGGCAGTACTGTATGTAATAAGACCAGTGAATCTTATGGTCATAACCACATTCCACTCTCCCTTTGCCGTAATGTTGGATTCTTGGTTGGACCCATGTCTGTGGATCAGGCATTATGTGAATCCTGGGATAGTGGTACTGCTTGAGATTCTGCAGACACATACCTGGAGGAGATATCTATCCCTGTAAGGAAGACCCACTGGCCCTTCCAGGACAGGCCCAGTGTAGCTACTTTACCACCAAGCGTCCAGTTGGAGTCCTCGTTAAATATCTATATCAGGACTCAGATTTGGCTCCTTTGCAGATAGCTAGGGTGCTCAGAGGCAGTAGGAGTTACATCTGAGTTGTGCACAGTTCATGGCCACCACTTCATTTACACTGTCGAATGCGCCATGTGACCTTGAGCCAACCACATGGCCTTTCCACTTTTCTGAATAAGAGAGGCTGAACTAAATGTTCTCTACTGGCTAAAAACTGCCAAAAAACAAACAAACAAACAAAAACAAACAAAACAAAACACTATGAAATGAAGATCTGAGATCTTACTGAACAGAGGTGGAGGTGTCCTCTAGCCTCTGAGTGTACACACAGTGAGCCCTCTTTTTAATTACTTGAATTACTATTTTCTGTGGAGAAGTCTAGTGGCAGAATATGCAATAATTGGAACTGTAAAATATTTGAGGCTTTGTTACTTTTAAGTAAACTAGGCCAATGCCTAGTAAAGACTCTAATCGAGGGAGAAAACTTTATTTTTTTATTTCACTAATTTGCACATGAGTGAATTGTTTAAAAAAAATAAAAAGAAAGAAAAACTCTCTAAACCTCTGCATCTTCCTCCTGTCTCAAATTCACTACTTAACCACTAGCAAGGCCTTCTGTTTAAATCAATTCCGTTAGGGTACCATTAGGGTGACAGATGTAACCAATGTGATAAAATTCAGATGTTTCATTATCAAGATTGAGGTTCCAGGACTTCAGTCAGTTACTGGCTTTCCTGTCTGCTCTGTCCCTGCTTCATCTCTTCTGGAGGACTTCCTGGTTACTCTCATCTAGCTTGACCTTCTACAAGTTACATAACTTCTCTGTAACCTTTGCTCAGTTTCTGCATCTATAAAACGAAGATAATTATGTCTACTTCAGAATGTGGTTCAGAATATTAAGTGAGATAATATATATTCATGGTTAGCCCAGATCCGGAGTGTGGTAAGTGTTGAATGCATTATCATCTTCATTATTTTGATTTGTTGATAATTTAACTGTCTTATTCTGTTCCCTGCCAATGCCAATAGATGCCCTCAGCAATATTATTCGGGTCTCTTCTCATCTTTCTCAATTTTCAGGAGAAAGTTAATCATAATGTCCACTGTTCCCTTGATGCAGACACTGGCATTTCCTATGTGTCTCAGCCTTGGTAATTTCCAACAAGAGAGATCGTGTTTTACCTTCATGCTTCCAATGTGAAGGTGCTCAGAAAGAGTGATCTCAAATATTTTAGTCTCCCCTCCCTACACTGAGGAACACAGTCGTATTTGTTCATGACAACTGTCACAGTCTGTGAGGGAAGACTTCATGTGCCCAACAAAGATAAGCCATAGCTCGGACTTGGTCCAAACTACTAGGGTCTGATTGAGAGGCAATGTCTAGTACATGCTCAAAGCAAGTAATCTGATGGAGACTGTTCTACCTAAAATAAAGTTGCTATAAAAGAAAAATCCATTGTTTTTTCCCTCCCCTAGTTTAAAAGTTGTCCCATTGAAACTTACTTTTTCAATGGCAAGAGGCTACAAGTGTTGGATGATACTACTTAGTAATTTACTAATGCCTAGTTGCAGGTGATGGTTTTCAAACTGTCCCTCCCTCCTTTTTTTTTTTTTCACTTGCGAGGATGTCAAGTTTAATAATTCCAAAGTCATGGATAAGGAGACAGGCTCAGTGCAGACATGTAGTTTGCCAGGGATCACAAAGAAGATGGAACAGCTCTAAATAGAGTCAGCAGACTTTTTCTGAAAAGAGAATGATGGTGAATATTTCAGGTTTTCAGGCTACATGTGGCATCTGTTGCATATTCTTCTTTATTCTGTTTTACAACTCTTTAAGACTGTAACCATCATAGCTCAAATGTCATATTAAAACAGGTGCCAGGCTGGATTTGGCCTACAGGCCATAGTTTGTCAATCTGTGAACTAAAACAACTTTGCTTATGCACTATTTGCATTTTATTGTTCACCCTGTCCCATAGATCAGATAAAATTAAAAATGCCTTCATATTTTACAACTATGGTTTACTCTCGAACAACATAGGTTTGAACTGCATGGGTCCACTTAGACGCTGACTTTTTAAAATAAATACTCTACCAATTTTGATCAGCAGTTGGGAGTATGCATATGTAGAGGGCCAATGAGAGGCATTAACCTTTGCCATTTTATATAGGTCCTTAAGCATCTGAGGATTTTGGTTTCCGGGGGGGGGGGGGGGGGGCGGCGGTGGTCCTGGAATCAATTCCCTACAGATATCAAAGGACAACTAAGTTTTGAGGAAGCCAAAATTACAAGCAAATTTTTGACTGTGCAGGGGTTTGGCAACCTTAACTCCTACGTTGTCCAGGGTCAACTGTAGTTTTCGATTTGTTTTGGGGAGGTGGTGTGGTTTGTTTCTTCAACAGCAATTATACATTTTTGGATTTTTTTCATAGTTAATTCTCTTCCTAAATTTTTAAAAAATAAATTTAGAATTTATAGGTCTAAAAATTAATAGATCTTCAGCATAAAAAAAGCTAAATAATTTGACTATAGTTCTATGAAGAATAAAATATGTCAGTCTAATCCCTTTGATTTAAAAATACCTTACGTAACCTAAACTTCCAAAGATTTTGCATGGTGCCTTTTTTTCCTAAAAATTTCTGCATATAAAAAGGGGGAGAAAATGGGGCTTCTGGGCTTAAGCTAAACTTCACTAATTGTCAGCACTTTGAACTTAACTAATAAGTCTTTCTCTGAAAAATTCATCAACCCACATAGAAAGCACACAGAGAAGTCAAAATGAATATAAAGAATCAGGTTCTTTCATTAATATTCACTTGTCTGACTAGTCCTCATGACTTTTTCAGAAGTCAAAGATCATTTTCTATATTGACTCAGAAAAAGCAAACAGGAAATCGATAACATATTAATAAATATAAGGGTCATCCTTGGTGAAAATTAGTTGTTCTTCAAATGTTATTGGCTTTAATCTGTTATAAGAATTGCTCTTATGTCCTTGAGTTATGGGAAATGTGAAATTTCAGTAAGCCAGATGCTAAGATGACCTTCTTAATAATCTATTCCATATGTTAATTGTTTCGCAAACCCACTCATCTCTACAACCAGGTGCATCAAAATCTTTCCGGTATAGATGAAAAGCATATTTCATATGTTATGCATTACACACTTGGCATCTGCACAATAGAGACATGATCCATCCTTCTTTTTTCTTCCACCTTCTTTTAGAGAATAAGGATTGGCTATAGCCAAAAGCTGGGTACTATATGTATTCCAACAATTCCTGCGGGAGCATTTCTAAACCAGGCCCTAGGTTACAGTCTTTGCCTGCTGCTTTACACAAACACCTGTTTCTTCTTTATGGGCCTCGGTATTACCTTCCATTCTCCTTTGCACTTTTGTACATTTCATTAGAACTTCCCCCATTTTCCCTTAAATAAAAAATTATACGTAGGGCTATTTCTGTGATGTTTTAAATTGAATATGTCATATATTCCTATTCAAAAATGACTAGATCCCTGATTTTAATAAATTGGCTCATGAGGTTATGGAGATTTGGCAAGTCCAAAATCCAATGGGGGAGCCTGGCAGGCTGGAGACTCAGGAAAGAGCTGCAATTCAAGTCCAAAGGCAGGTTGCTATAGAACAAGGAAGAACCAATGTTTCAGGCGAAGTCTAAAAGCATGCTTCTAGAGAATTCTCTTTTGCTCAGGAAAAGTCAGCCTTTTAGTCTGGTAAAACCTTCAACTTCAACTGTTTGGATAAGGCCCACCCACATTATGAAGGGCAATCTGGTTTAATTAAATGTAAATCTCATTCAAGAACATCTTCACAGAAACATCCAGAATAATGTTTGACCAAATAGCTGGGCATTGAGGTCCAGCCAAGTTGTTACATAAAGTTAACTATCACAGTACAACGGGTTGAGATTTAGGAGTCATTGTAATCCTATAACCTCTGGTTATCTGATTCATTAGTTTTCCAGCTTTAGTACCATCTCTAAGATTTAACTTTTAAAGTAAAACTCCCACCTTTAATAGGTAGATATATTGACTCTTTCTAAGGGTTGCTGGGCTGATCATACCCCTCCTACACCCAAATTGCCAGTAATGTGATGGAAAACATTTCTAAATAACTCCTTGTGGTAAAGAATACCCTTAAATGACTTTGAGATACAGTTAATTTATTCATTAGGAAACAAAGGCCTCAAGATCTTTAGTATCAGGCTCTAACTAATTGAATAACCTGACTATAAAGAAATAACCTGATTATAGGCTTTGGAAATGGGCATGAGGTTTTCTCCTTACTTTAAATATGCAGGTTGTAATCTGAAGATTCAGGAGGTAGTTTTACTTTTGTTGATATCTTGCCATTCATTCATTCCATTATTTAGTCTTTGTTAAGCTACTACCCTGCTTAGGTTTTGACATGTGAGGCATATTAACATAGGTAAGAGTGTCCTTGACTTCAAGTAGGTTAAATATAATAATTGTACACATAGCAAAAATAATTATAACCATTTACTGTGTGATACGAATTGTACTATATGTATATTTTCTCTAAGCCTCACAAGCTCCTTGTAGGGCAGTTAATCCAATTTTACTTTGAGAAAGCTGAACCTAAAAGTGGTTCAATAGCTTGTATAAGATCTCTCAGCCAGTTTCTGAGAGACTGAATTAAAAATCTACTACTGTGTATTTCTGACTCCAAAATCCACACTCTTATTCTACTATAGAACTATCGAACAATAGAAGCCAAATAATTGTGCCACAATCGATATAGAATGAAGAAACACGAGGATGATTGATTTGGAAAACAAAATTTAAACTGGCCCCAAAGAGCAAAGTTTTGCCACACTAAAATAATAAGAAAGCGTATTCTAAATAGACAAACAGCACGAACAATGGTACAGTAAATGGAAGTGTCTATTTTTAAGTATCTAGGGATAAACTGATAGCAAAATGTAGAGATATAAAGAAGAAAAATTCAGAGATGATGTTCAAATATGTAAATCTTAAGTATTGACTTTCCTTACTATGAGGATGTTTTCAATTAAGTTTGCCATCACCAGATGGAAGGCCATTCTGTCATAATGATATTATAGTGTGAACAGTCAAGATTCAACTATAGTTACTATTCAACTGAATTATTAACATTTTCCACTCAATCAGCATTTACAAAAAGAAAAAAGCTCTTAATTTTACAAGCATAGCAACATTAGAATCAACCTGTTGGTTCGCAACATCAGAGTTTCAGCTTTAAAAATATCAGATTATCATAAACAGATAAATACTTGTTTCAATGGAGTAAAATCTGTTAAAAGCAAGAGATATTTACATTGACATAATAAAATGGTTTGTCCTTCAGGGTTCTAATTAGCAAACAATTTTTTTATAGTATAAGAATATTTTGCTATTGTAAGCTAAAAATAAGTTGGTTGATAAGGTAAATGCTTTTTTATTAGCCCTTCAGTTCCATACTTAGGGGGCTCCTAATCTTTTCTCATCTTTGCCCTAAACACTGTTGGCAATTCCATCACCACTTACCAAGGAGAAGTAGAAAAACAAAGGCCAGTTATTCAAACAAAGCACTTCAACTTTGTCGGCAGAGTTTTGATTTACTTTGGGGATACAAATTCTAAACATATTCTAATTTATGGGTCCACACCATTCAGTTTGCATCCTTTAGTCAATTGACATATTATTTGATTTTCAGTTTAATAACTCACATTACCAAAACTCAAGCATTAAGAGAAATGTCCAAGGTTTAAAATAGCTTTCATAACTATCTGTATTAAATTTAAAAGCTTACTTCCCCTTAATTTTTAGATTTTCAAGGTGAGAAACAATTAGTTCTTTTCAGTCACTTACATGAGATTCAAAAATCTAGGATTTGAATTTATAGGTACACCCTTTGTTCTCAACTTCTTTCATAGCTATAATTGTAAAAATCTACCAAATGATTGCTATATATTTCCTTATTTTATCATCAGAGGAAGCATGGGTCTTTGATATTCTCTTTTAAATATACTTTCATAGGTTGAAACTCTAATTTCTTAATCTGCATTAATCAAATGGAGTTCCAAGGACCTCCAAGGGAATTTCAAAGAATTTGCTTTTGCTTTTAAAAGCTTATATGAGCTGAAGACTCAGTGTGGACAAGTCTGAGAATTAAAACTCCAGGGTACCCATTTATAGGGAGGTAATTATTAGGTATTTTGTAAGTTTTACCTCCAGGAACTCTATCAGGTTCTCACAGTGAATATTAGAGAAGAATTCCCTTGTGTTTCTGACAGGAGGAAAGGAAAAGGAGCCATTTTTAAATGCACCAGAGCATTTAGTTCTTCTTAACAAGGCCTGCACTCAGGAGAAACTATTTTACCCAGAGTCTAACATGTAGGGGTTTTTATCAGAGCCTAACCTACTGGGGAAAGGAAACACAGTTCCCTATAGCTTTCCACGTTCCAGCTAATTTATCTTAATACACTGTTCCTATTAAATTGCTACACCAATAAAAAGAAAAAGAAAAGGAGCCTATATGGTGTTCAAGCTTGAAAAACATTGCTTTGCAAAGGTTATACCTAGCTCGTTAACAAACCAAAAGTCCTTGTTTTGCTGGCAATAAAGTGGAAAATGCATGCTCTATACAGATGTTCCAGATTTTCTTGGTTCACATGTACATTTTAATAGTGAAATTTCCACAAGGTAGATTCTGGAGGAAGATAACCTAACACCAACACAAATAAGCATCATCAGGGGGTGGCTCCATAGTGTAGTGGTTAGGACGTCTGCTCCACATGCAGAAAGTCCTGGGTTCGCACACGCGCGCGCACACACACACACACACACAGATGGCATGGCAGATTTAGAAACCAGATCTAACATAACAATTATATAGAGCTCTATTTGAACATACAGACTGAATCCGTGGGAAACTATGTGCTCAGTCAGCATTTTTTAAAATAGAACTTTGCAGGAGCATACCACTTCATGGCTCCTTTCCTCACAGAACTTAGTTCTGTCCAAATCTTGGTTCTGTGTGTTTCCTCTTTTCTCTAGCATAGAGTAAACTTCTTATACATGATTATCATAAACTATTACGAGCCTCTCAAATTTGTGTGTGTATAATTTTGTTCACAAGCATATTTTTTCTTTTCCAAAATTCTGAGATTCAGTTTAGTCTCTTGAAAGCCTAAATAAATTCTTGGATTAAGTCAGTCCAATCATACTGCCAGTTCTAAATATTGGCTACAGCACCAGAACAAACAGATTTGTGCTTGTGGAAAGTGTCCTGGGGTTATTGGTCAGACCCATTTTGGTTGTTGGCTTGATTCCTCACAAAGCCCCTTGAGAAAGGTCCATATTTCTTAGGGACAAATAATCCTCTTCAGAACCATCTCTTCTTGAAAAAGTTAAAACTTTCATTTATATTCTGAAGATGAATGATTGGTTTACCTGTTGTGAATCAGTCGTATGGAGAGCACAAAGCATATAGCTGAAACATTTGCCCATCCAAATCTTCTTTGAGTATCTGTGCTCAATGATAAGGGTAAACAGATGAAAGGATAATTTTTTTCTCCTCTGAGTGCTAAATTCTACTGGAAGAGACAGATATATAAGCAGATAATTATAGTACCATATACTAAGTGCTGTAAGGATATGTGAATACAGTGATTTGAAACCCAAAAGAGAGGAACATTTTTGTGAGTGTGTATATGTTATTATTTTTCTCCATTACTGGCTTCTCTTTCAAGAAGCCTCATTAGATGGAGGCAGAACAAAAAATGTCTTGCATATGCATCTGGAGGTATCACACAGGAATGAGGGCTTCATTGTATTGGGATTGAATGAGGTGTTGATTACATAAGTATCATTACCTGTGTTGAGCTTTCACTATTTCTAGCACATTGCTAAGAACGAAGGCTTCTCAGCAGCAGTGCCAAGGAAACTGTTGGAGGTTGCCAGTCATTTTAGAGAAATGCCATAGAACACTGCATGCCAGATGGCTACTGATGAAAGTGATGAAGGTTCACGCTTGGAAATGAAGTCCAATTCCATATTTGGTCCTTCTTTCCTTCTTTCTCTTTTGACTACCTAAGAGAGGACAGACTCAATCTTATTCTACTCCTGCCCTACAAAATCCCCATTAACTTTTCTTCTTTTAATAAGGTCCTAGAGCAATGGAGTCAAGTTGAATCTGCTTTATTCCCAAAGCCTTGGAGGCCCTGGAGTACTGTCTCTCTCCCATTGGAAGCTTTCTCTTTCACTTCTTCTTATTCAGGGAAGCAAAGTGGTAATGGAAAAAATAAACTGAGCTTGTTTCTACCAGCCTCTTTCTTCTTTCGCGGCAGGGGTCAAGTCACCACTGCTCCTCCACACCTGTGCCTGGGTGGGTGAGTCTGCTCTGTCTGCGTCTAGCATCAGTAGCCATTTTACCCAGAGTCATACAACTGCCATCCAAACTAAGATTTTTATGATAGTAAAGTGATATTTTGATTCTTTTATTAGATCCTCTCGAAGACCCTCTTCGAGTGAGAAATAGTGATACTAACTCAAAAAAATAGCTTTCAGTCTCTCTGAGTAGACTGTTGTTATTGGATAGAAAGCATTATGTTACTTTCCGTTCTTTGGCCCAGAGGCATAGATGGCCTCACTAGGAGAAAGGGAAATAGCAGCACACTACTTAATTCACCTTGAGGGTGATAAGAAAGCTCTGAGATGAGGCAGAACAAGTTAGACAGGGGTCCCAAACCCAGGCCGCAGACCAGTACCTGTCCTTAGCCCCTTAGGAACTAGGCCACACAGCAGGTGTGAGGTGGGTGATTGAGTGAAGCTTCACCTGTATTTGCAGCCGCTCCCCAGCACTAGCATCACTGCCTCAGCTCCACCTCCGATCATCAGGCATTAGATTCTACCAAGAGCATCAGTCCCTGGTGCCAAAAATGTTGGGAACTGTTGAGTTAGAAAAACCCTACTTTTTGATGCCCTTAACTCGGTTCTTGTCTTTTAAGGTAGATAAAAAACAAACAATCAAACAAACAACGAAACATTCTGAAATTTATATGTTCTGGTTACATAACAGCCTTGAATCTCCCCTTTCCTTCCACCATGTCCTCATAACTACATCTCCAAAAACCCTTCCTAAAGCTTTCTAATAAATGTTCCCTGGCCTCTGACAGCCAGAGTGATATCTCCCTCCTCAAGTTTTCCAGTGTACTTGGTCTAAAGGCATTTGAATGAATGAATGAATGAATGATTGTTTTTAAAAATGAAACATCTCTTGTTCACCCATCTGTGGAAGAGAGCTGGAGCCTTCCCTGATCTTCCGGGTTACTCTTCTCTGCTACTTTGAGCCCCATTGAAATGCCTCAGGGGCAGCAGGACCCCAAAACGCTTTACCTAATAGCCCAATAAAATGTATGAAGATCAAGGCAGTTCAGAATATGCAACTTTATTTTCATCACACTGGACTTTTCTTTGCATTGCCTTGGACTTTAGGGTCAGCTTAAGGTTCTTAACATTTAGGCTTAGAGTCTTTCTATTCAGGCCAAAGAGCCAGACTATTCAGCTTGAGACCAAGTCTCCATCAGCACAGGATGGTGAGGTAAAGGGCAGTGTTCCAGGCTATTTGGAGAAACAGAGACTGAGCTTGGCTAGAAAAGACCTGAGAAAAGCAATTTTGATGTCTGGATAATTGCCCCCATTGCTTACAAAGCGTGCCAGTGGAAACCTGTCTCAGGGGTTCCAAGCTTAAAAAGTTAAGTGATTGAAGCTCAATCCAGAATGAGGGTAGTAAGGCAATTAAGCAAGAGAACAAGTGGGGCCTTTGCCTGGAGCAACTTCTGTTCCATCAATTGAGAGAATTTACTTGCCCTCAAAGGAAGGTTATTTCAGCACCTGGCACCAGAATTCTCAGTATATGAGCTTTGCAGTCTCCTTTGATCTGCATTTACTAGCTCCTGGATTATCAGGCAGTAACTAAGGGAAGAAACATGTTTTCTAGCTTCACTTGGCCCATGAGCAGTGATTAGCTCTAAGGGCTACAGCCCCCATGCAGTTAGCCTACTTCTTGTATTGCCTTATTCATCAGGGATTCCTTCCAAAGAGAATTTACTCACCTCTAAGGTCAGACTACACCAATGTCTATGCTGTAGGTTACTTTTAGCTTTATATAACTTTCATCTCCTAGCCCTGCAGTGACGGCCCCAGTGCCATGGCACCACCCAAACAGATTCAGGTACTACTTTTTTTGGGGGGGGGGGGGCGGGGAGGAAGAAGGACTTTGGAGTCAGGCAACACTGAACTCAAATCTCAGTTGTGTGACTTAAAGAAGCAATTTCACTTATCAACTTCTTCATCTCAAAAATGGGAATGGTAAGACGTAATCTCATAGACTCGTTACGAGGACCCAATGAAACATTTTATGTCAAGAAGCAGAACAGTGACTTGCAGGTAGAAGGTACAGAATAAGCAATCACTCCCTTCCTTGACCCTTTCCCCTAAGCAGGCCACAGAGAGCCGTTCTAGACCAGCAGCTCCATCCCCATCTGTGCGCAAGAGGGCCAATTCTTAAATGTTTAGACATTTTCTGAAACAGCTGATGTCACACTGGGAGCTTGAAAGTGACCACAGTGGGAGTATTTATACCACAGAAATCAGCAGATACTGGGTGGGTTTGCATCTACCCACCCAGATATCTGATTTATCAGCATACCTAACCAATGGTCCATAAGGTGTGATCCCTGAAATGTCAGTAACAATGGCACTTGAAATCTTTTAGTATTGCCTGTTACTGGTCACATCCCAACCCCTGAGCCCTGATGAATTATGAACTCTGGAGGTGGGGTCCAGAAATTCATGTTTTAATAAACTCTCTTAGTGAGACTTGTGTCTCTCCCTAAGGTATATTCAACTAGTGGAGAGACCAACGTAGCTGGAGTGAGTGAGCCAGACTGGGGTGGTAAAAGGACATTGGTGGGAGAGTGGGAGGGGTCGCAGGGAGTGTGGCAGGCCGCTGAAAGAATTTTGACTTCTGTTCTAAGTGATAAGGAAATCAATGAAGCGTTTTGAGTAGAAGAACATAAACTCTTTTAAATCTCATTGAAAAAAATCATTCTGACTGCCGTGCTGAGAATAACAGAGATGTTAAGAGGATAGTGCCTTGGTCGGAATGATAGAGATACACATGGCAAGAAATGATTGGCTATCGGATATACTTTGGAGATGGAGTCAATAGGATTTGATGTTGATGGCTTACATGTTAAGATTGAGATGAAGAGGAGTCAAAGATGACTCAAAGTTCTTTAGCCGGAGCAACTGGAAAGCCAGATTTTTATTAAGATGCAGAAAGGATGGGCTGATGGAAGATGAAAAGATGGTGATTGGAGAATCAGTCTACTTTGGATATGATTTTTAAAAGTCTATTAGACATCAAGAGGAAATGTCAAGACGACCATTAGGAATGAGTTTGGAGTTTGGGGGAGAGATTAGGCTGAGAATTCAACATTGGAAGTCATCACCTTCCAGATGGTACTTGGTGAGTCAGGATAACAGTGAATACAGATGGAGAGAATGCAGACGGGTCCTGGCCCTGGTAAATGTAGAGGTCTGGAAGATGTGAAGGAACCAGAGAAGGACACAAAAAAGGAGCAATTAATGAATATTAGTTCAATACAAGTTATTGAGGTACTCAGAGTTAAAATAATGCATTGCAGGTAACTACAGCTTTAATTGATGTTTCCCAGTGCCTCCATATGATCATTCTTAACCATTAATGAGTAACATAGTCTTCACTCGTGGCCTTCCAGATTAAGGCAATGTTGAGTTACAAATGAAAGGTGACCCACTGAGCAGGTCTGCTCTTCCTTCACTAGGATTCTGCAGGACTCACTTCTCCCATTTCTGTGGGAGTAGACGAGTCATTAGCACAAGCTAATCACAGACAGCAGCCGGCTTAGCAGACTAGTCTGAAACTATGCCTGAGTTTGTGAATTTTTGCTTTATCAAAAGAAACATGTTATTATCTTAAAAATATAATTCTCCTCTTTAACATAAACTGGAACAGTCAAATCTCCTTAAGCCTTGAGTGCTTTTACAAGGGCAGTTTATTTAATTACCTTTGCTTTTAAAAGTCTCTGACTCATTCGAGCAAGTGGAGAAAAAAGGCAAAACATCAGTATCTCGCTGGAAAAATATTGTAGTTATTGGCACTGAAACAAAAATAACACTATGATAAAGGCATTGTGTTCCCCAAATCAAATGTATGCATTTTTTTTTTTTTTTAAATCTTCCTGCCCTGGGGACTTTGAGTCGTGAGTGTTTGCAACCCACACATTACAGCCTTGGACAAGTTCTTTTCTCTGATTAGCTTCCTACTGGGTAAAATAGGGGTAACGATACCTGCACAATAATATGTGCATGGAAGGCATCTAAAACAATGCCTCACACTCCATTCACTTTTCATTGCCCTTAAAACAAACATGGCCACAGGAAGCTGAAGCGACCACTCCACATTTGAAAGAACTGCTGTTACTGCCTGCCACCATCCTTTCTCTAACTCACAGACCTACTCCAATTGCCAATATAAAGCAACGCAGTGTGTACTTGGACTCATTTTTGCCAAAACAGGGCATTTTGACTTGGTTGTTTCTTTGTAGAGAATATTAGGACATAGCCTCATCAAAACAGCAGTGAACAAAATGTAAAATGACTTTTAAAAACATTATAAAGTAATGTGCAAAGCAGATATCTACTCCATCCAAGGCTTTCACCTCATTCCTGAAGCCCTTCCTCAAGAGATGGATTAGGGCTACCTATTTCTTATCTTATTTCAGTTTTCTAAATTGAGAATTTAGTGCTTATCTTTGTGACTTTGTCAAAATGTATTGTCAAAAGCCATCTTGTGGTAGATACATGCCATTATACCGTTAACATATATCCAAACCCATAGAGTGTACAACATTAAGAGTGAACCCTAATGTAGACTCTAGACTTTGGGTGATAATGACATTTCTATGTTTATTGATTTTAACGAAAGTTGCTGTGAACCTAAGTCTGCGCTGAAAAATAAAATCTATTTTAAATTTTTTAAAGCAAAGCTAAATAATATTTAACAAACATAAAACTTATTTTTAAAAATCATCTCAAAGCAGCATATACCCATCTTTATGGTCAATAGGGAGACTCTGTGATAACTAAGCAAAGAGTTATCAAATAGCACGCCAAGCAAAAGGATGTAGTCTTGCTCAAGATAGAATGCCAATGGCATGGCCTCCGTAGGGATGAAGTCTGAGGAAAAGTTGGCCGAGCATCTCACCCACAGTTGGGACTTGGCATGTGGATCACCTTAAGTGTAGTTGCCTAAAGTAGCTATTTTCCCCATATGTCAGACTTCTCCAGGGAAACCTTCCATCCTACTTCACTTTTGCTCCTTCTAGAAAGTTCAATAAAGATAAAAAAAAAAATCATAAAAAAAAAGTCACAAGCAATAGGGCAATCATGTTTACTATCTTCTAAGAGAATACTTTCAAGGCAGGTCAGATTTTACCAGCTCTGAAGGAAATTCAGAGGAGTGGTTTCCTGACCACTCCCTCTTTCTTAAAGCTCTCCCGCCTTACCTTCTGTGACATATAATCTCCTGGAGTCCCTCCTGCTTTACTGACAGGTCCTTCTCTGTTTCCTCAGTGAGTTCTTCTGCCTTTACCTACCTCTAAAACATGAGGGCTCCTCTGCTTTTCTCACATTTACTCTCAGATTGCCCCTTCCAGGCACAAAGAGGCACCTGGTTACTCACCTATGCTGGGGTTTCAAGAGATACTGCTGGACCCAGGAACAGAAAATACCTGGGTTAGAAATTTAGAGCAAAAGAGTAGCAGAGTGAATGAAGAACTTTGCCTGAACTTCCAATCGTAGAGAAAATTAAAAGCCAATTTTTTTTCTGCTGCACTGATTTCAGTTACCATTTATATGGTAAGAAATCACCAAATCTATATCTCTAGCACAATATTTCCTATGAGCTTCACAATTTTATATCTCCACTTGAATATCCCACAGGGAACTCAAACTAAAAAATTAAACTTACATTATTTACCTTCTAACTTCAAGTCTACTTCTTATTCTTTTCTTTCGGGAGGACCACCATCTGTCTACTTAGCAAGCTAGAAACCTAATCCCATTCTCTTCCAGTTCCATTCCCCAAATCCAATCAGAAATTTTATAAATTCTGCATTCCAAATATTTTGTGGACCCATCACACTTCTCCATTACCAAGTCAAAGCAGTACAGCATTGATAAGGTGCCTTGATCTAGCCCCAGCCCAGCTCTAGTGATTAAATCAAGAATACATAGGATGGTGGTGCTGTGCAAAGAGAGCTCAAGAGACACATCAACCTTCGGGCTACACATTTTCTCCTGCCAGTAATTAGTTTTTAATCCTATAATAAAATGCTGGGCATTTAAAAATTTCCTTGATAGCTAATGTTCTTTTCGGTCTCCCAGGTTCTCTGTTGGCATGCAGTCAACTCTTGAGAATTTCAGGATTCAGGTCTTTGCCAGGCCAATGCCACTATTGTCTGCTAGCTATGGCGAAGGGGTCTCCTGAGAGTCAAAATGATATTACAGCCATGACTATAACAAGTTGCACATGTGGAGATTTTCAACACTAAGGACAGACATGGCCTTGGGCTGGCTGTGCCCTGGGAGGACACCATCACAGAACTAGGTTATTAGGCATTTCCCAATTCTGTTAAGAAACTAGGTGTCTATTTTCTATTTGAGTTTCCTGAAGGGATAAAAAAAATGTAGAAGTTTGGGATAAGCAAGGGTCGGGCGAAATTCAGAAAGGCAGCATAGATACATCCCCATCCCAATGAATAGAAAGGAAACCAGGAAAGTGTTGCCAGTTCTCATGGAATTGACATCATTTTATGGATTTTAATTGTTCTACAGATATTTAATGAAACTCTACTCTGACTAGGCAGTAGGGACAGATTAACAGAGCTGCAAATAAGATAATCATGATTGTTGTCTTTAACAAGCTTACAGTATACAGAAAAATGAAAACAAGAAAACAGGCTCATACAGAGCAATGTCATTAGGATTGTAATTAGTGTGGTGGGGAGCTTGAGAAGGGGGCTGTATGTGAACATTTGAAATGGGCAGAGAAACAGTTTAGGAGAAAGGGAATAAAATATTGCTGTGAAAATAATATTCGAGTGAGACCAGAGGTAAATAAGAGTTAGTTAGGTTACGCCAAGGGAATGCAATTGGGAGAAAAGGGTTCTGGAAGAATGGAACAGCATGAGCAAAGGCCCATAGATAATGACAAATGGCCTGGTCCATTTAGGCCTCCAAGAGAAGTTCAGTCTGGCTTGTATAGAATTCAGGCACAAGATAATGAGATAGGAGACCAGAAAATCAAAGTTTGGGTTTTGAAAGCTCTTATTAGCCACATGAAGAAATTTAGATGTTGCCAAGGTTTGTGTCTTAGAAATATCACTCTGCAGTGGGCAAAAAATGGACACAGTGGGAGAAGACTGCAGGAAAGACTATTTATTAGAAGGTTTATCACAATAATTTGTACGAGAAATTATAGTGGCTAATATTACAGGAATAATGATGAGGATGTAAATGAGTGGCTCTGTTTGAAAAAAATATTAGAGTTAGAATTAATAAAAATTGACGATTACATGTGAAGAGAAAGATAAAGAGAAACAAAGGATGACCCCCAGGTATCCGACGTGAGCAGTTTGTTGGGTGGGAATAGCATTCGCTATAACAGGAGTCTAGAGAGAAGAAGCAGGTTTAGGGAATGAGAAGAGGATTCCTAGAGAATAGAGCTGGGTTCCCAGTGTGTTAAATTCTGCATTTTTACAGTATATTCAAGTGGAAGTATGAAGTAGGCGATTAAGTATGAAAGTTAGAAAAGAAATGTGGACCCAAGGTAAAGATTAGAGAATTGGTAGCATGTAATAGTGAATAAGAGTAGACGGCGTCTACCGCAGAGAAGGTGAGAGCTGAGGCTCAAACTCTTAAACAGGAGCTGGTCCTTGCAGAGGAAACTGAAAAGACGCCTGCAGGCGAAGGAGAAACACCACTGTGGTCGGAGAGCAGGGTCTTTTCAGAAGAAGGGAGTTTACAATAATACACTGCAGTTATCAAAAATCGAATCTATATGTGTTGATATGTAAAGATGTTCAAAATACAGGTTGAAAAGAGCAGGTTGAAGAACAATATATGTGGTATTATCTTACTGTGTTTTTTCATGCTAAAACTGAAGTGAATATTTCTAGGACATGCAAGTGACTGTCAAAAAGAGGACCTTAAGAAAGTGAGACTGGAGAGTCAGAGAGAAGAAAGAGGACTGGAATATTTTACCTTGAGTGTGTATCACATTTGTATATATTTTTAAGTTAATTAAAAGGGTGAGAGTGACCAATAATAGTAAAAGGTACAGAGAAAAAAAAACTAAAAATGGAAACTGCTCCTTAGCTTTTAACAAAAGGTCATTCGTCAGTTGATGAAAATCTTTTCAGTAGAATGATAGTGCTGCATTCGTAAATTATTGCATTGAAATGGAAGAGAAAGAAGAGAAAATCTGAGTAGAAAACTCATTCTAGAAGATTCGTTATAAAGAGAAGGGTTCTTAATAGGGAGAGTTTAGAACTCTTTGACATCTTGAAGGAATTCACTTCATGAAGAATGCGGCTTCTGCAGAAGCGGGAAGGGGGGCAGACACTTGAGACAGACATCTCAGTGGGGTAGAAGGGATGGGATTCATAGAAAATTAACCATGGGCAGGAGAGACACCTCTTTCACCGCAAAATAATGTAAAAAGAATAGAGTAAAGGCAATGCAGGTGAATCTGTAGGGTTGCTAGCAGCAATACACACTTAGTTTCTTAGACTTTTGAAATTTCCTTTGATCCAACAAAAAAATATATAATCAAATTCTATGTTCCAGGACTGTGGCAAAGTAATTTAGACTTTGAATACTGACATCCATGATAAAAACATAGTCCGTCTTTAATATCATTAATATTATTGTGTAAAGCAAGCACACGTGCTAGTAAAAGACTATACGCACAATTAGTGCTTTTGAAGGAATTATCATTTACATCTGGATAAGCTGTATGATTTATAAGTTGTCTCTTCATTCTTTATTTACACCAAGAAGTCATGCAATATGGTAACACTGATTTATTTTATGAATAATGCTGTGAGTTTTTCGAGGGCAGGATTTATGTCTTTGTCTTTGTGTACAAGTATTCAAGCACCAGGCCTATCACAGAGTCACTACTCAATTAATGTTTACTGAAGAAATAAATGTAATTCTAAAAAAAGAAAAAAAAAACAACTTGGTGCTTTATTCTAACCTACACCACCCAAAAGTTTAAAATGTATATATGTACATATATAAATTGCCATACATATTTTATTCTTTAAAGCCTCAAAAGAAGCAATTACAAGGGTGCTTTTAGAAACAGGGGGGAAAGAAGAGGTTGCAAAAGCTCTTAACAGTGCAAGCTGGCCTGGGTGCATTTATTCCATGTTGCTCACTCCAGCGTTAGTCATGACTTCAAAATAATAGAACAAGTTAATGTATTTTCACATCTCAGAAAGAAGGCTACACTCCTCGCCCCAGCCTGCTGTGCACAATTATAGGAGAAAAACCACAGGGAGTAACAGTTGCTACAAAGCATCTCATAGGACATCCGATGGTTTCTACCAACACGTTCGTTCACTGGAGCCACCCAGCACAAACTCGGTCAGATTTTTCCTTTAAAAATTATGCATCTTGATGGCAGACTCTTCTAAAGGACCAGATTGCTGCAAGAGATTGCAGGGAGAGGAGCTCTATATATCCAAATAACTGACTCCATTATTTTTTTCTCCCACTTGGCTACAATTAGAATTCATTACCATCTGAGGACTGTTGACCAGTCCGTATAAAAGGAATTAAATGTTGAGCTAACAATTTGCCCCCCCCACACACGCACACACACTGGTACTCATAATGGCAGCCTAGGAAAAAGAATAAGAATGTAAAATATATCACATCTACTTAAGTGCATCCTCTGGTGGGCCAGCTCAGACAGGGTTAAGGCAGAATGACCAGAAAGCCATTATCAACGTGCACTCTCTGATTTTACTCAATAGGAAGAAGACCTTACAGAAGTACTCAATTTATTTTTAAAAGTAAATTGAAAGGCTGGCCTTCTACAGAGACTGCTCTCCATATAAAGTACAGAGCTTGCCTTGTGACCCCACACACCAAGAAGAACACTGTTTTACTGAAGCATCCTTCTAAAATACCCTGCATTTCTTTCTGCTCTTATTCTCACCACATACGCTAGTACTTCAACAAGCTAACCTCCAGCGATGTTCTCTCTCTTGCTAGGCTTAAGAGATTTGAGAAGAAAAACAGAAAAAGCGAGTGAGGCAATGATGCGAAATTAGAAGGTAAACAGAACAAGAAGGAGGTCTCGATGTGGGTGTTTGTGACATCTTTCTTTCGGGGAGTTTAAGGCGAAATTATACGAACCCATCTAGACTCCAAAGTACATTGATGGCATAAGCATTCATTGCCTCACAAAAGCAAAGGCACCATCATCTGATATACTGACCAAACCCTTAAGCCTCAGCTTCCACATCTGCAAAATGGGAACAATGTGTATATCATGGGCAAGTCATGAGGATTAAATGAGATCATATAGTAACATACTTAGCACAGTTCCTGGTACCACAAAAGCACTCTATCCATTCTGATCATAATTATAATGACGCAGAGCAAAATATCTTACCTATGACTGAAAGAAAAACTGCCAGATTACCTTGATACATGAGGTACAAGGTCAGTCACCACATCGACCTACATTTCAGTAAAAATAAAAAGATCTTAGCCATTGATTCACTTATAGCAGTTCAAAGGAATCTGATTAAACACTACAAATGATTGAATTATCCTCATATTCACAGAGTCGCAGCACAGCTGGAAGATACAAGAGCACAGGCACCCTCCACCGCCTTCAAGGGCACCAGCTCCCGACGAGCCCTAGCTACGCGCAGCAGTAACCTGCTCAATACTGCCACCATCGGCTTCGTCTCCTTCCTTCTCTCACTTCCCCACTTTACTACTTAATGTTTCCTGGGACCACCTCCCAAATCTTTGTCTTCGTGGTCTCCTTCATTCATTCATTCATTCCTTTCTAATTTAGGGGCATCATAAAGAGCTTCCCAAACAACTTCTACCCTGTGGGAAACAACACCAGCCAACATTTCTTGAGTGCTCACCTCGTACCAAGTATAAGAATCAGTTTTTATGCACTATTTCTAACCATCACAATAAAGTAGATATCATTATTACCCCCACTTAACACATGTGGAAATCCAAGTTCGGGGAAGTTAAGTCACATGCCAAAATCTAACAAAGCATGTGAGAGGGAAAGCTGGGTTGGAGCCCACGTGGGTTCAGCATTGATGACCATGAAGTTGAATTTCTTGTGCTCCCCATAAAACCTGTTGAGTAGCAGTTCTGGGGGCTGTATATTTATAGGCTATAATTGGGTGACTAACATTTTGACTTATTGACACAGTCTGTCACGTTTTCCTTCTTTTCCATTAGCAACTTATAGTCTAGTCTGCTTTACTCCATTCTTCAGATACTTTCAATATATAGTTTAATGGCACGAGTGGTATGGCAGACAGATATTAGTCTCCTCACATGATTCTTCTCTTCCTTCTTCTGATAATAGAGCCCCTATTAACTGCAGACTTGGCTGCCAGATAGAGACTTCCTCTCCCAACCTGTTTTACAACTAGATGTAGCCGAAAGGATGTGAGCAGAAGTGCTGAGGACAATTTTCAGGACCTACCGGGTTGTGGTTTACCTCAACACCTTCCTTCTCTCTTCCTTTGGGAGAGAATTCATATTTTGGGGGTCACAGAGTGTCAACAGTGACCAGGAACATAAGGACAATCCCCTTGGGTGGCAAGACAAAAAGCCTGGATATCCAGACTCCCACACAGAGCTGACTTGCCCAGTCTCTCTGGTGACCCGCAAGCATACATTGTCATCTAGAGATAAACATTTAACTAGTTTGAGCCACTGTTATTTGTTCTACTTTGAAGCAGCCAAACTCAAAGCCTAAATAATACAAAGAGAGAAAAGAGAAGGGGGAACAGAGAAGAAAGTCGGCAGGAACGTGGTGTAGGCCGATCAGGGCCAGGGGCGTGCAGGTGGGAGGACACCAGAGAGGAGAGCACGGCTCAGAATGAGAATGAGCTATATTTTATTTGTTTGCTTGTTTTAAAATTTCAAAAACACAAAGGAAGAGGAGAAAATCAAAGCCAGAGAAGAAAGCAAAAGCAACGGCATTCTCTTTTATCCTGACTCTTGGGAGGCTGTGGGTGGCAGGAAAACAGAAGGGGAAAGGAATCCCCAGCTGTTATCAGAGCCCATAAAAAGTTCAGACCCAGCCTTTGGCTGGAAGATGTCTCCAAAGCAGAGAGAGTCCTTGGGATTAACTGGGTGTCCACAGACACCTGAGCACACGCGGGGATCTCAATCAACCCTGGGCCTCCCTCACTGTGGAACAGAACAAACTCCCCACATTAAGGGGAGGGTACAGATCAGTCATCACAGGTGACCATGTTTCTACTTTCCTCACAAGTATGATCACTGCACAGTGCAAACATATGCACGTTCCCATTTATTTTCTAAGAGGACAAATGGTTTGAAACATTCATATCCAGAGTCCTCTCAGCAGGACATTGTCAGTTATTTACATAAAAACAAATATGGCTACTCTGAATCCAGGAACACTTTAAAACATCACATGCTAATTATTCTTCCATGCACTGCCGTAACCACAGCCAGTACTTTTGTGAGTGAACATCATTCACTGCCTTTCAGGACTTGGCAAGGCCCCAGTCCCACACGAGTCCCACACACAGTGTTACTTAAGCTGGCTGCCAGACCTCAGAGGCTCGACCGTACTTTGCTGATGCAGTGGTTGTTGATGTGGCACTTTATAAGCAACACGAAGATCAATTGGAGAAACAAATTAGGCATGGTCAGTGAATAATGACAAGTGAGAAAAAACTGTGACAACGGCACACAATTCGAATCAGAATATACCAAAAGTTAAAAACCAGCAACTCCAGAAGAATATGAATTAAGAGTGAGCAATCCAATCTATGGCCATGCTACCCTGAACAAGCCGGATCCCATCTGATCTTGGAAGCTAAGCAGGGTCAGGCCTAGTTAGTACATGGATGGGCGACCACCTAGGATGACCAGGTGTTTGTATGCATAAAAAAATTAAAAATAAATAAAAAATAAGGGATTGTAAGTTGACAAGGTCTTTGAGGTCGACCAAGTGTTGCCTCACCTAAAAAAAAAAAAAAAAGAGTGAGAAATCCTGTCTCCCTATTTATTTTGAGCCTCTCTTGCCTTTCACACCAGTCACCGAAGAATCCATTCTGCAGAACTTCAAGTAGCCCAGGCTTTGGGGAATTTTCCTCTCTCAACTATTTCTGAATTTTTCTCGATGTACTTCCATATCATACAAGTCCTTCCTGTTGTTACCCAGCACTTTATTCAGCCATTTGTTCTCAGCAACAGATCCCTTCTGAGGGTTGTTACTTGGCATCTCACAACTACTTGTGCAGGCTGTTGCCTTTTTCCCTAAAATATTTCTCCCTGAGCATTAACATTCTCAGGAATGGCTAAGGCCAGGATATAATGTCTCACAATAGACAGGATAGGAGATTCTTAAGGGAATAACAATGCAGAAAGAAAATCTTAAGTAGGCTAGTGGACATCAATCCACTCATGGATCCACAGACCAGGTGACTCCTTACGTAGTGCTTGTTACCAGCTTGCCCCTCAGTCCTCTCAGGCCCACCAAAAGGTTGTGGGAGAAAGGAAGAAGATCATACTTTACTCTGACTGGACTTCAAATCATCCAGGACCCTGGAGCATCTCCACTAGAACAATTTCCTCTTTGCCCTTGGTCACTGGTGCGACCTTCAGGTCAACATCCCTTAGAGATGCAACTCTGACCTCAAGAGCGGTGACTTTGATATCATTAGGCAGAGTCTCTTGAGTCCTCAGTGTCCTGAACCTGATTTGGGATTTGTTGTGCATAAAACAATTTACGGACTTGAGGAGTCTATTTAAACCTCTAATTAAACAGAAACTGCCAACAGCTTAGAAAAAGCAGCTATCTCTCCTCCTCGCTTCCCTCGACATACGCACACTTTATTGTTATCAAGATTTCAGAGTATGGAGGTTTAATAAGGCCTAGATTAAAACCTCTGGAGAGCGGTATTGCCCTTCGGAGTGGATATTTCTGTGACATTCATACAGAGAGTGCTGATGTTACCCACTAACTCTCTCTCCAATCCAGCCAGGACTCTCCAGGGAGTGTGCTCCCTTCCCCTTCTGTGTGTTCCTCTCATCTCAACCACAGATGAGGGATCTGGCCTCTCCTTTCCCCTCTTTGGAACTTCAAGGCCGTGGGGTCCTGATGGCTGTCCCGCATCTGACATTGCACTCTGTGTTCATCCACAGATGTTTTCCTTCCTTCGCATGCTCCCGAGCTCGAACATGTATCAAGGCTGACAAGAATTGCTTCCCCTCCTCCACCGCATCCAGCTTGTACATAATGGATGTCAGTATATTTCCTCACCATACTAAGAGAGCAGATCCAATTTGACTTAATTATCACCAGAGCTCTGTAAGCAGCCGCTAGTCAGTGCCGAGCCCTGTGGTTTATAAAGAGAACACCACAAATGACAGGAAGCTGCAGGGGGAAAATGGTCTGAGCTGCCTTTGGCATGTTCATTTTCGAGTACAGATACTTCCATTCATCAGTGGGAACATTTATGAAACCTGGGCTGTCAAGATATTCTAAAAGGGAACAAAAGAGGCCCAGAATGTTGTGATTATGAGGCCATCTCTGAGCAGGAGCCTTATAACTAGAATGCAAGATACTCTTTGGGAATCAGGATCAGCCAGACACGTGAAGCAACCTAAGTGTGAATGTCAGTGTCATCCTGCCCCCACCCTCAAACACACACCTACCCTAGTGTTTGGGAATAAGTACAGACCCCAAAGCGAATTTATTTAACCAGAACTTGACTTTTTAAAAGAAAAATTTCCACCAACAAGTGCATGGTTTCACAAGACAAAAGATGCCATACCATCCTCTGATAGCATGAAAGCAGCTGCATGGGCACAGAGAGAAAAGGCACCTACATTATCTTTCCTCGACACACTCGGGAGCCCTGAGCTGAGGGCCTACTGTGCACAGTGAGGAGCTGTCAAAGGGGTACTCAGAGAGTGACATGCTCAAGTGTAAAAGTGGGGTCTTATTAAAATGCAGGTTCTCATTCAGTGGGTCTGGGACAGGGGCCTAGCATTCTGCATCTGGAACAAGCTCCAGTGTGAGAATAGACGGGGGAGTGAGTCCACTTAGGAGGCCATTGGGAGCACCTAGAAGTCCAGGTAATAAGCAAAGCCACTCTGCTTTGCCTCTCCGGAAATATCCAAATTGGGGCAATGATAAACTTTGTTACATGTTAGATGTAGTTGATCACCAAGAAAAATAACTTATTAATTCAATTGCTATAGCAAGTCTATGTGTTGAATTAAGGTTCAAAGATAAATATAAGTAGTTTTTAAAACATGATAAATCAGTCTCTCAAAAGAGCCTAAATGTGACAATCATCTGGGGAGCAGTTAAAAACACCTGTGCCTGGGCCCCATCCCACAGCAACTGAATCTGGATCTCTTGGCGTAGTGTGTATTCATGGGAATGGGGGTCGGGGGCGGGGGGGATGAAAAGTAAAAGGTAAACACCCCTGCAGGGAGGGAAGAGAAAAATCCCAAACAAGAGAGACTGAAGAGAAAGATTAAATCCACACATTTCTTACTTTTATTCTCACTTCTTTCAAATTCCACTTCTCACTCCTATTGCTTCTCCCCAGTGTTCTATGCAAATTGTACCATGGATCAGCATCAGCACCACCTGGGAACTTATTAGAAACAATCCCAGCCCACACCCCCCAGACCTACTGAATCAGAATCTGCATTTTAACAAGATCCCCAGATAATTAGTGTGCGTGGTAAAGTCTGAGAGCTCAACTCTACGTGGACTCAAGCCCAAGCTTTCCTGCGCAGACACAAGCAAGGTACAAAGATGATCATTCAACGGCTCAGGCAATGAAAACTGGGATCAGCTGCTGCTTATACCCCCGCCAGGCGACTGCAGAAGGTGCCTGCAAATGTGTAATTGATTTACAACATCATCTGGCTGTAACCCAGTGAAAGCAAAGTTGTCTTTCTCTGTATTGATATAATTACTGACATGAGGGGAAACAGGTTTCTTCTTCAGTTCAATAACCTTGTTATTTATCAGCCCGCGCTAGCTCCGCTTCTGATTAGCAATTTATTCTGGGTGGTTATTGACTGACCACACTTGGTTCTCATTATTCATTCTATTCCCACCAGCAACAATCATTTAGCTCTCAGGATGATGGAAACGTAGATGCAGTTGTACATATTTGCATTTTCTGTGCATTTTTCTATTTCCCTTGCCTGCCTGTATATAGACAGAACATTACTAAGGACCATGATTGCTTTTTTAACTCTTCATAATACCTAGCAAAGCAGTACTTGTTGAAAAAATTTAATGGATGCTGCTGGGCGATGCCAAGAGCCATTCTTAACACTGTTCATCTCAATTCTCCACATCGTGAGCTAGAAACAATACTGTTTTAAAGCCACATTAGAACATTCTCAATCCAACAAAACTCACCACCTGCCTCTGTGCACTGACTTTATACTGTAAGTCAATCATAAGGAGCAGATGCTGTCACCAGCTTAGAAGCCGTTTCCCAAGAGTCCATTTCAAAGTCATTTATTGGAACTGAGAGTACATTATCCCAAAACAATCCCTTCAGTTCCCTCCATTACTGGGTTGGACTCCAAGAGCAGGAAGCTATACTTTTACAATACCACTTACTAATACACTGCAACAATGTTAAATAAAATCCACATGGGTTTTTATTCAATTTGATGTTGATGCTTAACTGACATCAGGTGGGTAGGGGCCGGTGATGGTGCCAAACACCCTACAGTGCACAGGGCAGCCTCCTATGAGAAAGACTCGTGTGGCCCAAAATATCAATAGTGCCAAGACGGAGAAACTGCCTTAGAAGTAAAGAGCAACAGGTAAGGCGATCATGGGCTGGAGGCAGACCTGGAGAAGAGGACCATGGAGGTCCTGGAGGTGGGCTCATGCCATTTGCGCAGAGAATTCCAGGGTTCTGGGTACCAGGGGGATGATCTTGAATAAGTGGTACGGGCTCTAGCTGGGCATATGAGGAAAACATACTTGAACAATGGCCAGAGAGGATCTAAAGTGTGGAGCCCTTTAGTCAGGGTGATGCAGAAATGATTGTCCCCAATATTTTCTCATGTCTCCTAATGCTGTCAAGGAAACAGGTGGGAAAATCAGTCTATACTTCTCCGAAACAGTATCAGACCTCTTACAGGCTCAGAAGATTTCATTACACTGACATCTCAAAAAATATTTCAGGAGAGGGGGCACAAATCTCTCCTGCAGAAGAATTCTAACAACTGTAAGTATATATCCTCACTCCAGGAAGTAGAAGTTAAACCCTTCCTCCTTGAGCATGGGCTGGACTCAGTGATTTGCATCCAAAGAAGAAAGTATAGAATAAGAAAATTAACTTTACAATGGAGAAACCTGGCAGACACTATCTTCACAAAACGATCAAGCTTAACCTAATCAGTGAAAATTTATGTTGCTATTACACACCTCTCAATAATAACATGTCATGTTGATGAAGAGGGACCTTCGCTATGGTGTTCTTCCCCAAAATCCATAACCATAATCTAACTAGAGAAAAAAATCAGACACGTCCAAAATGAGGAACATCTACAAAATACCTAGCCTAAACTCCTTAAGCCTGTCAAGGTCCTAAAACGCTAAGAGAAACAGAAATTATCACAGAACAGAGATTAAGGAGACAGGAAAACAAAATGCTGTAGGAACCCTGGATTGCATCCTGGCACAGAAAAAAAAAAAACATTAATGTGGAAACTTGTGAAATACAAATAAAATCTGGAGTCTATTTAATTGTACTGTAACAATGTTGGCTTGATAGTTTTGATAATTGTAGTATGGCGTAATATGTTAGCAGTGGGAACAACTGGGTGAGGAGGGTAAGGAAACGCTGCATTATCTCGGCAACTTTTCTATGAATATAACATTATTCCAAAATAAAAGTTATTTAAAAAAAAAAAGTTCATCCACAGCATCAAAGAATCACAGTAAATCCATCATTTTGTCTTATAGTGACCTACATTCACTCAATGGAACAATGGAATGGCATCTCATGGGTCCGGATTGCTAACCTGGAGCCCTTTGTCATGAGATCTTGAAAATGCCATTTCCCACAGCCTAAATCAGTCTGAGCCCAGAGGGGCACACAGGTGACAGATCCTCATTACATCAACATGTGCCTGTAAGTATTCCAAAGAAAATAAATAAGGTTTAGAAAAAGAAGGAAAAGGGAAATTACTTGTGGCATGTTTACAGTTTGAAACAGCATAAAATAGGAAACAAATGACTTACACAAAACTGGTAATAAACTTGAGGAGGAATCATAAAACACACTATAGAGACCGTATCTCTCTAAGATAGAACATCTGGCTGTGAAATCTCTCTTTATCAAGCTCACAGTAGGCACACCACAACATTGACTCAAAATGAAATGAATAGTAAGCGTACACCATCACCTGCACTTACTGTTAAAGAGGGATCATTGGGAGCTTGCATTAAACTTGATCAACTATTTTTAAGACAAGCATTTGGTGTATTGTGGGAAAGTAAGTCAAGACCTGGATCTGGCCATGTACCAGGTTCCATTCGCTCTAGTTCCCGAAGAAAACCTTGTGAGTGTCATACACATGAGCAAATAGGATTTGATGTGAACAAAATACATGACTTCAAGTATTTTCTGTAGTTAATAATTTGCTCTGGGCAAAAATAATAGTGTCTTTTCTAATTAATTTAGGTATTCTTCAATCAGCCTTACGATATTTCAGGGGATCAAAATCATTTAACTGCACTATAGCTGTTCCGGTTGTAAAGAGAGGATCAGAAAATATCAGTACATTTTCGAAAGCCACATTTTGCTCTTATTGGGATTCTTACTGCTGAGAATTTGTTTTGAAAGTAATTAATTATATGAAACTCTAGATCTTAAAATTTGGCAGCAAATTACAAACACCATTTACATAGGACTAGTTACTTTAGAATAGATGTTTCAACATCCATCTAGGACTTAATTGTTAAACCTTCTTTTGTCAAGTCACCAAAAGGGATTTGAACTCAAAGTGAAAGATATTACTCTAAGCCCATACAGCTCCCAGAAATACTTTGGAGGACAGAGGAGAGAAGGGGAGGGAGGAGAAAGGGAGTTAGCGGGAGTACAGGAGAGAGAGAATGAGAATCTGCTATAGACAGATTTTGAAATAAAAGAAGTTTCTCTTGATCTGGCCATGCTCTGAGTGCTTGCTTTGTCCTCTTTCTTTCCTCCTCATCCCAACTTTCCTGTCTTGGAAATCATTTCTGCCAGTTTACAACCACTTTAGTTGCAATTAACAGAAATCCTAGCTCAAAATGGCTTAGTTAATAGAGGAAAATTTTTAGATCAATTGCTAGAAAATCCAGAAATAGAGCAGATATCAAACCAGGCTCTGACCTGGGCTCAAAACAATAGGGCTGGGAGCTGTTTGGTCTCTCATTTCTTTCACCCACATTCTCAGTGTTGTCTCCATTCTTAGAGTACTATAAATGCTTCTCAATTTGCACCCAAAGAGAAGCATGTTCAAAATTGAGGTGAGAAAGTGAGATGACAGAATGGGCAGAATGATTTAGAAAGGTCCAAATTCTGCCTTGGCCCGGTAAGCCCTGCCCCTCATCCTCATCACCACCAACTATCCCTCTCCTCCAGCTTTGTGGTTTCTTATGGGACATATGTATACAGGACAGCAGGAACCAGAGAGTAAAACTCCACTTTACCGTTTGCCAAATGCACATTGCCCACAAAGCAGAGTTCCCTAATAAATTCAACAAAAGTCCTTGATGCAGGCTTAAGACAAATGCAATGAGAACTCTCAAATACTTAAATGTTTCTGTGAGGAGAGAAGAAAGATCCCACCTAGCTGGCAGCACGGTGGTAGAAGAGGAAGACAAAACAAATCCAGGGCCAACTTCTTGTTCTAAACACTACTTCGATGAAGGAAACAGCGGACAGCCATGTCCATGTGTGGAACTTCTCCCACTAGAAAATGTGACTCCATCAGTGGCCTGAAATCTGACCAAGTCATTTCAGTATTACTTCCTCTGAGGAAAGTACACTATCATTTGGCAGTACCTCCAAAGCTCAGAAGATATTGGTTCCTAGAAGGAGCGTTCTAGTTTCTTAGGTGAGATGAATGATGTTTCTTATGATACAACCAGGACAGAAAAAGGGACCCAAAAACTAGCTGGGGACATTGCTTTGCATCACCATCCTGGGGAAGCATGACCTTAAGCAGTAGGTCAACTCTACTTGCTTTTTCCACAGTGAAGTAACTGAACAGACTTCATGTGGATTTGTAGTACAAGAATTTGCTGAAAAATGTCTGCAAGATGAGTCTGGTTTTCACACTCAAGTTATTCAGAGCCTAGAGGCTGTCACCTATTGGGTAACTCTAGGCACATCACTTCCCTTCCCTCTGCTTTAGTGTTCTCATTTATACAGTGGGAGAAGGTGGGGTTGGCTGAATGCTAAGGTTTTTTTCAGGGTCTCAAATATTGAAAGGGATGAACATTTATATATAAATGTGGATCTGAGCGTTGTCTGTTAAGAAGTAATGCTTGTTTGTGTACTACCTTATTTTACAATGGCTGTAAGCCTGCTATTATTTTTTAAGCTCAACAGAGAAGACATTGTGCCTTAAAATGATATACAGCGTGTTATGTTCAGAAAATCCTGGGTAAATATTTAGTAATGGTAAAATGGAGATGAAGTCACTCTCACTCAAGGGTCCAGTAAAGAAATAAGATCTTAGTTAGTAACTCAGGTAGGTAAACAATTTCTATATTTGTTTTAATAACCCAAACAATGAAAATATATTATAAAAATAAATGAATTTGAACCTATAGAAATATTCTAATAATATTCTATGTCCAGCTTAGCTTTTGGCTTATTTAGCACATAGGTGAAAATGTTCCATCTTGCTCGTTTTCTCTTTCCTCAAAGAGTATATTACTCTTCCACTGCTAGGCATGAGTTGTGTCTGCAATATGTCCTTGATTCTAGAGCTTTTTGCTCCATTATTAGTATTTTTTTTTTTAAATAAACTGTGTGGTACAGTGAAACAAGTATGAGATCAAAAGAACTAGGCTCGGGGCTCGGTTCTTCTACTTAATAGGTGTGTGACCTAGGCAAATGACTTCACTAATATAAAATAAAGAAAATGATTACATTTGTCTTATTGAGTTATTGTGAAAATTATTTTTATTTATTCACACTTTATGCTCTTTAAGAAAAAAGTTAAGACAGCTGTCATGAATCTATAATATAAGATGGAATAAGAAATAGAACTAAGAAAACACATACACGAAAACAACAAGACGGGATATAAAATAAAACTGAAAACAAAGTTAAAAGAGTTCATAACAAAAAGACCTAAATCTTTGCTGCAGGTAAGCCACAAACTGGATAGCTCTGGACAATAAATGATATATTGGACAGAAGGATGCCTATGAAGGTATCAAGCACTACATAATTGTTACTTATTTGTGTAGGGAAAAGCCCAGGTTTTAAAATCATGTCAATCTCAGTGTGACCACTGTGTTTTACTTATATAACCTCTCAGAACCTCAAATTTTCTCATCTAAGTGACGAGGAGAATAAACTCCTCCTTGCATGGTTGTAGAGGTATGAAGTGCCTTGTATATGGTGGGCATTCAATGAATGTTAGTTTCCTGCCCCTTCTTTTTCTACTTCCCTCCTCCTGTGAGAAATTTTGGTAGTTTACTAAATTACCCTCTGTTCATCATTTTACTTATAATAATTAATAGTAGTACTGCAGTACCTATACTGACCTCAGAGAGTTGCATATATCTATATTTGCTAGAAAAGTTTCCTCTCAAGATGTCAACGATAAAAACAAAACTGAAAATTACCTTTAAAAACTTGCTCTGAAGCCCACAGAGCCATTAATGCCACATGCAATATAGCAGAATTGATTTTTTGACAGAAGGTTAATTAGTTCTCCCCCATTGGATGGCATTGCTACAACTAAACCAATTACAACAACAACAAAATACACCTCTTGGCAACTGAAGACATTCTGACAATAATGAGAAATGGCAATGGGCACTGGGTACCAATTTTCTGTTGTTTAATCATCACCGGCACAAGAAATCAAGGCCTCCCATGCCAGATAACATCTGTTCCTGAGAGAGCCCCATTTTAGACGGAGGGTATTTCATCTTTATTCTAGGTCTTTATGTTCTCTTAGTAAATAAAAGCAATAAGCTCCAAATGTGAACAAAACTTTGTACCTGTGGTTAGACGGTATCATAGATCATCTCCCCTGGTAACAATATGATTAATAGCTTCTGTTCTGTGACCTAATTATACCCAAATTCATGTATATTCATGACAGGAAGAGGAGGAGGGAAACCCACACACATTAGGAGCCCACCTGCATGGATAAGTTCCCCTAAAGGAGAGTGCTCAATAAGACCCCTGCTAAGACTGCTATGCTGAGCATTCACAGACACCTGCCGACATGGCTGGAGGGTGCATTTTTCTCTCCTCCATTCAGGCATAGCAGAAGTGCACAGTTTCCCCAGGACACATTTCTCACAGTCCTGGAGAGAGTCCAGGTAAGTAGTATTAGACAGCTTGGACTCACTGAGCTACCCTTCAGAAAAGTTTGGGGGGTTCAAAATTCAAAGAAGAAGAAAAGCAGTGCCATGTGGTTATACATATTCCTATACCTATGCCTAAAGGTCGGCTACGTCAGGGAAACTACAGCCTTCCAACCCTTATATATTCAAGACTCCACTGGGCTGAGAGGTGGCCTTCAATATCCAGTCTGACCTTGATTCAAACACCACTACCTTCAAGGCTTAGCTGGGTGTCTGGGACTTGTGGCTTAAAGCAATCAAGAAAAATAGACTCAAACAAGATGGCTGCTCAGAATATCTAAAAACTGCTCAAAAAGCCTTCAGTCTGAGTTCCTGAGCACTGACTGTCTACTAAGCCTTGTCTCATGACATGATTTTGGAAGGTCACAGGTGTTAATAGCTCCTAAAGACCTTTACCATGATCTTCCAACAGAATTTGGATGCTGAATATGCAGGTCTAAATGAAGAGTCATACTTCTTAGTCTGAAACTTGGCTCTATAAGAATTTGGACATCTGCTTTTTTTTTTTTTTTTTTTTTTCCAGAAGAACTTCTGATTCCTTTCTGTCAGTTTCCTGGGCTCAGCCTAGTTTTCAGCGTAACACATGAACCAGTGTTTGCCAGATACAGGAGTGTGCTCAAAGGCAGAAAGTATGAAGATGGCTATGGTTCCTTCAAAGATGAAGGACATTAGTAAATGTAACCAATGGGCTTTGCAATCAGACATCCTTGGAATGTCTCTTCAGTGTCACCGAGAAGTCGTAAGTTGATGCTATTCCCAGATGGTTTCTCACATATGACATTTAAAAAGTTTACTTGCTTAGAAATACTTTATAAGAATCTTTATTGAGACATGATTCAAAGCAAGGTGTCAGAATACTTCTAAAAAGCTTCAGAGTCCTGCAGTGATTTAAACACACCTTAGCTAATTCTGGATAATTTAATAGAAATTTTGTTTTTTACACAATCAAAAAGTATAAATTATTATATGAAAAATCCTATGAGGGATACAACAGAAATTAAGATACAGTCACTGACCTCCAGGAGCTTTGTAACCAAGGTTAAAAAGTAAGTGATATAAAATGAATAATAGCCTTAATATGAAGCAGGAAGTGGTAAATTCCATAGGATATTGCAGAAAATAGGTACCTATCATGTCCGGGTATAAAAAAACAAAAACACAAAACCCAGAGACCTATTATTCCATCTCCAAATAACATGAAACTCCTTCATTGATGAGATCTTAATCGATACACATTTCAAATCAATTATTCATTTTGTGGCCCAGTGCTATAACCTTTTCAAGTAGCCACAGCTATAAATTCGCCAAGATGACTAGGATTACAAACAGATTACAAATGAGATGCTCTGGTGGCATCATAAACACAGAAGGCAAACTAATCTTCAAGATAGAAAGTATTTGACATATTCAAATTTAATCTTGCTATCTATTTAATAAGTGGTGCTCATGGGAGAAATGTCAGACTCTGTAAATGGAAAGTTCATTGATTGAATCTAACCTCAAAGTTTAAAAACATGTAACATCAAGATAAAACCACTGGTTTGGGTCTAAACCAAAGGCTATTGAAAAGTCAATTTAGTACTTAGTAAATATTTATTGGTCATTGACTTAGAAAATATAATTGCCATTCACTTCATATATTTTATCATTCATGTTCTTCACAGCCAATTATTATTTACTCCCCAAAATGGCATGGCACATATGAACTAAGACATTATAAATGGGAAGGGGATGGGTCCAAATGCTCTTAAGTCAAGCGTATTCTACATGCTGCTAAAACCTAAATATTTGGAATGCACATGTCTCAACGTGTGCTGAGCCCCCCCAACATCTAACATCATTTGTTCCATCGCATCTGCACTGACTTAAAACAAAATCTCTGCCAAAGAACATGTAAATGATAAGTCCCCTTTCCTTTGTCCTTTTGCCTTCTGTGTACCCTCTTTTTACCTTGATGAAGGAATTCATTTATAACTAGGAATTTGATCAAACTTTGTGGATGATTATAGATCTTGGATAGCTCCCTTTTCACTAAGTTAGGATATAAAAATTAGGTTGCTTATCTTTAAATATTCTTATTAAATCACTTCAAGCTTCATTATCATGAATGAGTGATTATTTGTCTTCCATTTCTGTGATAAGTCCAGGACCATGACAATGCTGACTCAACAGGAACAGTTTGGTGATCACCTCATGGAAAGAAAAAAACAAAATCGATCATTCTCCATGGAATGAATGGCCACCTTTCTGCTGCTGTTGTTGACTGAACCATTAATTTTCTGTTGTTGAAAATAGCAGCTCAGCACAGTCTTTGTCAACTGCTGGGACAGTTTAGTGAACTAAGCACATCCAGATGTCTTGATGCCTCGAGTAGTTGGGGTGGTCTAAGTATGTGCCCACCTGGACCTGACTGAGTTTGTGCTGCTCAGGCTTTGCACCTTGTCCTTGGCTTCCTAGCCATGAAAGCACTAACAATGACTCAAGATGTCCCCATAATTTGAGCATCTACTGCTGGTAGTGCCACCACCAAGACAAATGGGCCCCATGCCACAGCTCACAAGAAGAGACTACACTGGCTGGCTGGACCCACAGAGGCCCCAGGTTCCCAGCTGTTTCCCAGAGTGACCAGCTACACACCCCAGAAGTGCATGGGGCTGGGTGGTTCTGAGATGCCTCCTTTTAAGGCCCCTATGAGGATATCCCACAGCTGAGCAGTCAACTATGCTTAGTGCACAAAGCCATGTCTGCTCTTTAACACAGTTCCCTGTGTTTCCCCTCCTTCCCTCCCTGCTTCATATCCATTCTCCTCCCTGCTCTTGCTTCTCTGGAATGATACCCTCCCCATAAAGCATTGGGAAACACCTAAGCTTTTCCCTCACTATTTTCTAGTAAATCTGAGCTAAGATACCACCTTTGCTGCTTAAACTGAAACATCTGTCTTCCAATAAATAGAGAAAATCTCTCTTCATACATATTACACACAGTTCTATTAACTCTATATCATTATAGTGTGGGATCCCAATGCTACTGTAGTCACAAGTAGTCAGTACACACACACACACACACACACACACACACACACACACTCATTATCTCCATGAAACTATGACACCTCCATCCCAATGCCAGAGTAGCTAGGACAGAAGAAGCATTAATCCCAAATCATACTGTGTTTAGAAATCTGCTCCCCTCTCCAACCAAATCCAAGATATTAGTGTCAGTTTTGAGAGTATTTTTCCAGTCTAAAGACACACCTTATTTCCTGCCTTAAAAGGACTGACATTTTATTTTCCAGGAAAAATCTTGGCATATTATATGAGGTTATGAGAAAAATCATGATCATCCAGAAGTCTGCTTCAGTTAGATAGACTCTATGTCTCTCTGGACTCCTGTGGGTCACTATAGGACATCACAAGGTGGATCATGACAAGCAGATATTATTCTCCCCTCATTGTTGTTTAGCCAGGACAAGGCCTACTAGGAGACATTTATTCAGCCATTCTAAATGCATAATTTAAATGGCAAATAAAGGACTCTTTCACCCAACTATCCAGTCTCTTCTTTCCTTCTTGACATATTTTTAATTTCTAGCATTGAATTACTTTCTTAAGAACCTTTGGGGACATGGGAATCTCACCCAGATAAAACCATTAAGTGGGGAAGACAGGAAGGGAAATGATTATATATTAGCCAGTCAATATATGTGCACAGATTCATTGACAGTAAGCCTGGTTCTAATGTAATTGGATCTCATTAAGAACTTTCAGACAACATACACTGAGCACTTACTATGTGCCAGGCATTGTGCCAGATGCTAGGAGAAAAGAAAAGCAAAAATGCCTATCTCTGTCCTGGACAGACACACTGCAAAATGATTTGGGCTTATTTTGTTTGCTCTGTTATTATCATTTTGTTATAAAACTTCATGTTTTGTAATAAATAAATATTGAAACAAATCCATATTATTGTCATTCACTGAGTGCATTTTAGGGGATCATAAAAATAAGTAAATAGCTTTCACATGGTTATAACAATTATTTACAAAGAATTTTAAAATAAATATTATGTCATGTATATCATTTCCTAAATGAACCTAAATATTAACATTTCAATAATAGTATATAACAGTAATTTTTATCCTTTGTTCTGTACCTAATGAAGCGACAATTTACCAGTGACAACGGCTTGTTAGAATAGTGGTCAAGTATGCCTCTAGTTCATGCCCCATATCCTGAAACTCACTGATATATAACATTCCATGATTATAAAGAACCAGAGGTACTTAAATGTCACTGTACTGATAATTATTTAGGTGACTGTTCTTCTTTTATATAGTAATAGGCACACCTCAATGCTATGGACATTTTTTAACAAAGCATTTTTTTTCTCTTTTGTGGGTATAGTCCTCAAAGTAAGTATATAACTATTGTTAAAACATGTCAGATCACTGCTCAGAAAGATTAGAAAAACATAGGGCCACTAACATGCAATTGATGTGCATTTGTCTCCTTAGCCCACTAGATTTGATGAGTTACAGTTATTTCTGCTGAATCAAGATGTTCTTATTTTCATTTCCTCAATTATTTTCGAAGCTATGTATTTAATCTATATGTAATACTTCCTATATTTCCTTTTATGCAAGCCATCTGTTCAAATCCTTTGACACCTAGAAGTGAGTTTTTATGAGAAATAGGAGGTAAGAAGAGACTTGGGATGTCTTAGGGCTTATTGGCTCTGACTACCAAGGGGAGGTTTCTAAGAATGAGGACAGGCCCCAAAAGGAGAGGGACAAGATCAAGGGAATTTTATGCTGGGCCAGCATTACCTTCTGCACAGAAAGCCACAGACCACCACCTAAGAAAGGGAAATCCCCAACCTTTGTGCCAGGTCCCAAACCGTAGACTATAGCCAGTCATTCTACATGAGTCAGCATTTTCAAAGGCTTTTTCAGACATGTCTCACAGCTTCCGAATTAACCTGGCCACCCCCAACAGCAAAGAAAGGAGCTGAGTCATGGAGGGTTAGCTGGCTAACTCAGAGGTCCAGGGCCCAGTAAAGAGAGAGTTAGAGACAAGAAGTAAAGCTCCTGAATTCTGGCTCAGGGAAAAAATAGCCACCCCGCCTTTTAATTGTGTCCATCAAGGAACAGGCAGCCAATTGTGACTTCCCCACCTCCCATAAAAGAGCAATTTGCTGCTTTGCCAACAGTGTGAACTGAATAGATTGGCCTTTGTGCTGAGTGTACGCTGAACCCAATTTTCTGCACCAAGCTGAGAGCAGCTCCAGCTCTCTGGCCACCCATATTATATGCAGGCCAAATACCCTGGGTGGTGGGAAGTTCTCTCTTGCAGTGAGAAATTGCTTGGGTAAGAAAGGGGGAGTAAATAGCTTGGCCATTCTCTCCATGTTATGGAAGAAGAAAATAAAAAACGCACAAAAGTCAAATTTTTTTAAGTAAATTAATCCTAATTTATGAATTAGAAATTTTAATTTATTGATTCTCCAGAGTATTAAGACAATATCAAAACACCCAATCAATTTTACTGCCCCCCAAATTGCTTAGCCAGCTTTGCCTAATACCTATGTAGATTGTAGCACCACGTTATTAGTACTCAACAGACCAGGTGTTCAGCAATGAATGTTTTCTTAAAAAGTCAAGGACTCTGAAACCCAGTTCTTCAATATTCTGACTTTTCTATTTCATGTCATCTGGAAGTAAGAGAAGAAGGCAGATCTGTCTGCTTCCAAATTGACCCTTTCTAAATCACCACAGGACAATTTGGATGCTACTTAAAGAGTTAGTCTATTCTCCCATACAAAACCGAATGAGATTTTGTTGTCAGGGTTTTATTTTACTTTCTAGATGTCATAAAATAGGCATATATATTTTTAAAGGAGATAATGGATCATGAAAAGAAGACTAAGATTTTATGAAACTACTGTTCATGTGCCCCCTTGGAAATTTGCTGCCAAATGTATACACTGAGAGCCTTGGGAATGAAGACATCTTTTTAAAAGCTCTTCCTTCAATGTATTGTAATCATTCTAAGCAAATAAATAAAGCAGGATTTGCTCCAGGCCTCATCTGCATAGGACAGACACATTTAAAGCCTTAGAGAAAGATCCATGAACTCTGCCAAGCCCATTTCAGGCTGTTAGCTTTGTCAGGGTAGGTGTCTAAAAGACCAACTGCCCATTGAGACATGCAGTAGAGCCAACTCCTTAAAGTGAGAAAGCAAAGGCTCAAAAAGACAAAGAGTGGTTTGTCCTAAGTCACCTGACTTCAGGTAGGTGTGGCAAGCTCAGGGGCAGGGTGGAGCTATGCGAAGTTGGTGATATTTTAAGGTAGAACAGACTTTCTGGAATCTCTAAAATCATACCAGGCTACTCCACAACAGGGAAAGCAGACCCTGAATTCTCATAAAAGGTAACTGCCTAAATTAGTTAAGAAAAGCCAGACTATTCTGCCATAACAGCTCAAAAAACTTAATGACTTAAAGGCACTGCAGGTTTCTTATCATGGGTCGGCAAAAAAAGTCTGTTTATCACAGTCAAGTAACTATCTTAAACATTCCCCTAGAGGGAAAGGAGAGCTCTGGAAGGCCTCACATTGGCAATGAGACATTCCAACTCAGAGGTGACATATGTCACTCTGCTCAATATTCATTGGCCGGGCCAACTTAAATGGTCCTTGCCAAACACAAGAGAACTAGATATGCAGTCTACACACGCATGAAGAGGAGATAAAAACTGGAAATGCTCAGTGAATTGCACTTATGACTATACATTAAATTCTATATAGGCTGTACCAGCAAATATAAAAACCACCACAGGACCAAACAAAAGGCCTTTTGTTTTCTATCCTAGAAAAGTGGAGGCACTATCAGGAATAAAGTAACCAAAAAACATAATGAGGAAATACCCAACAGGCAATCACTTATGGTTACTATCAATAGCAGGAAGAAGGGGAAAAGTGCAGCCAGGTGAGGAAGAAGAATGCCATGCTAAAATCTGGATGTTAGTTCCCAGGATTCTTAGGCCTTTAGACCATGGATCTAAGAAATCTTATTCTATTAGAAAAAGGAACCCTAAAATGTATCTTAATATACAGTTAGTAGAAAGTCCTTATGTTATTTTAGAAGAAAGTTTCAGTGGTAAACTGGCTCCTGAAAGTCTTGGCTGTGACATAGAATCTGCTCACCTCAAACATTTTAGAGCTATTTCCCTGCCAGGTAAGGCTGTCTAATCAGGTCAACTCAGTCTACTCATTCCCTAGGATAATAAATGGTGAAATAAGGCCCACCTACATGCTCATATCAACTAGATCTTGTCTTAGAAATAGGTACATACAAGCTTCCAGTCAAAACAACAGCATAGGTAAATGCTGTGCTTGCCACCTCTCACAATTACATCAAAATTACAACTAAACTGCATAAAAACTATCACTGAGAATTGCCTGAAGTCTAGCTGAACAGAAGTCCTACAACTGGGGACACACAGAAGAGGCCACCTCAAGACTAGTTAGGAGGAGCAGAGACGTGGAATTGGCTAGTCCCACACCCATTCATGGTGGTTGAGAATTGGGAGAAATATCTTGGCTATAGAGGTTCCCCCCAGAAGAGCAAGGGGTCCCAAAACCAGGGTTCTAGTGCAAGGAAGGAAGTCCCCACGATTTTGGCTGTGAAATCCAGCAGAGATTTTGGCTGAGACAAAGGACCTCTGGAGTCACACACATTCCTCTTAAGAAGCCTACATGTAGACTTACTCACTGATAGGCTCACTCGCTCTGAGCTCCAGCACTGGGGCAGCAGCTCAGGAGGCACCAGGTACATACAGAGAAGAACTGAGTTGTTTGGCTTTGGGGTAAGGGAGCAGTTTTCTCCAAGACAGTAGTGCTTGTGAAGGCTACTATTCCATTGTTGAGCACTCTGACACCTAGCTGGCAAACACAAGGTGGTCGCCATATCTGAGTTTCCATCAACCTGGCCAACAGAGGTCATTCTGCCTAGGGGATTCCCTGAGACCCTCCTCTAAATTGGAGGCCCGCCCGAGCTACTTCCAGTGTCTCTTCCATACAGCTTGCCCTGGCTCATGTTACAGACTTTCCTAAAATCTCTTAAACAAGCAGCATCTGGTCTCAGCATGCCCCATACCTCTTACCGAGTATCCCTAAGCCCAAGACCCACAGCAACTAGCCTTGGTTTGCAGCTTGGCTTCTCAAGGCACATTCAAGCATGGCATGGGTGGCAGCCATCTGTGAATTGTTTGGTGGCTCATGCCAGGTGGCCCTGGGCAGGGTACAGACTACAGCTGAACTTGGCCTGTGGTGGGACCCCTCCCAGGAGGCCAGCCCTGCGTGCTGCATGCTCCAGCTTTAATCTGAGCTGGAGCATCATCAGGACCATGTTCCAGCATGATACACTCAAAGGACAGACTGGGCAGGCACCAGAGCCCTGCTAAAGAGAATCCTCTTCCATAAGATCAGCCCCCACACAACAGCTCCTCCATTTGTCACTGGCCAGACCTCACAACCAATCAGCCCAAGGGTCAATCCCTTCCACTTGTATATAAACAGCAACCAAGGCTTAACTACAACAGGAGGACACACCCAGGGCACTCAGGGAGAATGCACCGCAGGGCCCCACAACATACCTACTACATAAGGCTACTCTACTAAGACCAGGAGACAAAGCAGCCCTCCCTAATACATAGAAACAAACACAGGGAAGCAGCAAAAGTGGGAGACAAAGAAACATGTCCCAAAAGAACTGAACAAAGCTCCAGAAAAAAAACTAAACTAAATGGAGACAAGCGATCTACCAGATGCAGAGTTCAAAAAACTGGTTATAAGGAGGCTCAATGAACTTAAGGAAAGAGTAGATGAACTCAGTGAGAACTTTAACAAAGAGATAGAAAACAAAGTAGAGAAAGGAAACAAAAAAGAACCAGTCAGAAATGAAGAAGATAATAAATGAAATTTAGACTATTTTAGGAGGAATCGACAGTAGATTAGATGAAGCAAAGGATCAAATCAACTGTTTAGAAGGTAAGGTAGCAGAAAACACCCAACCAGAAGAGCAACAAGAAAAATGAATCCAAAAAAAATGAGGATAGTTTAAGGGGCCCCTGGGACAACATCAAGCATACCAACATTTGCATCAAAGAGATACCAGAAGGAGAAGAGAGAGATCAAGAAATTGAAAAACTAATTCAAGAAATAACTGAAAACTTCCCTAACTTGACAAAGGAATTAGACATATAAGCCCAGAAAGCACAGAGAGTCCCAAACAAGATTAACTCAAAGAGGTCCATGTCAAGACATAGTATAATTAAAATGGCAAAGGTGAAAGACAAAGAGATAATCTTAAAAGCAATGGGAGAAAAGCAGTTACCTCCAAAGGAGCTCTCATAACACTGTTAACTGATTTCTCAACAGAAACTTTGCAGGCAAGAAGGGATTGGCAGGAAATATTCAAAGTGATGAAAAGTGAGGAATTACAACCAAGATTATTCTATCCAGCAAAACTATCATTTAGAATTGAAGGACAGAGAAAGAGCTTCCCAGATAATAAAAAGCTAAAGGAGTTCATCACCATCAAACCAGTCTTGCATGACATGTTAGGACTTCTTTCAGAAGAAAAAAGAAGAAAAAAAGATAAAAATATGAATAATAAAATGGAAATGAGTACATGTCGATCAACAATTACTTTAAATGTAAATGGATTAAATGCTTCAATCAATGGATAGTGTGGCTAAATGGATAAGAAAACAAGACCCTTATATGTGCTGCCTAAAAGAGACTTGCTTTAGATCAAGACACACATAGACTGAAAGTGGAAGGATAAAAAAAGAAGTTTCATGAAAATGGAAACAAATAAAAAAAGTGGAGTAGCAATATGTACACCAGACCCCCCCCCCAAAAAAAAACTTTGAAATAAGAAATATAACAAAGCTATAACAAAAAGACAAAGGAGGACCCAGTTATCTCACTTCTGGGTGTTTACCCACAGAAATCCAAAACTCTACTTCAAAGGGATATGTGAATCCATATGTTCGTTGCAGCATTATTTACAATAATCAAGATATGGAGTTTGCTGGGTGTTCGTCGATGGATAAATGGATAATAAAGTGATACGTTTGTGTATTATATATATATGTATAGATATACATGTACACACATACATACATACACACAGGAATATCACGCAGTATAAAAAAGACTAAAATCCTGGATGGACTTTGAAGGGATCGTGTTGAGTGGAGTAGGTCAGACAGAGAAAGACAAATGTCATATTATTTCATTTACAAGGGGAATCTAAAGGAGAAAATAAACAACAGAAACAAGCTCATAGATACAGAGAACATTTTGATGGTTGCCAGATGGGAGAGGTTTGAGGGTTAGGTGAAAGAGGGGAGAGGAGTAAAAGTACAAATTGGTAGTTATAAGATAGTCATGGGGATGTAAAGCGTATCATAGGGAGTGTAGTGAATAGCACTGTAGTGACTGTTTGGTGTCAGATGGGTACTAGGTTTATCAGAGTGATCACTTTGTAAATTATATAATGTCTAATCACTATGTTGTACACCTGAAACTAATATAATATCGTATTCCAAGTGTAATACGGCCTTTTAAAACCTACCATGTCTCAATTAAAACTGGAAGAGCTTATAAAAAAGAAAAATAATAGGCACATACAGATTTACTGCCTACCTTTACCTCAGGCTCCTGCAGCCCACCTAAAGTTGTCATCTACTGCCTGTCCTGGCCTGAGCGATTTTGTGTAACCTGGTGATTATGGCACTATTATTGCTCCATCTGGTACAAGATACAGGAAATGCCACATACACACATGCCCATACTCTCTCAAATGAGAGCTCATCCTCTCTAACCCACCGTGTGAATGCTGAGGAATAGAATTATCTTCTGTTCTCTTTTGCCCTAGCATAAAAGTCCACAACAGGATTTAGTGCTTTAGTGCTCTGTTCTCAAAGGCCATGATGAGTTTAAAAATTCAGTCCAAGGACCCAGCACTTCAAAAAAACAAAACAAAACAAAACAAAACAAAACAAAAACACACACACACACACTTAGAGTTCCAGTAACATGAACCCCAAAACTTTGTTGGTTATTTTTAAATCTTCAAAATCTGCCCACTTTCCCCACATATATCTTTCTCTTAGCATCCTCTTTACCACCATCCCCCACCCCACTAGAGGGAAATATTCCAAAATCACATAGACTTAATGGCTACAGAATTATTCACTACTTTTTCATGGAAATTGTGCAAAAAAGCTGACTTTACAGCAGGATGTCAAAATGTCCTCAGCCTGCTGGCTTCTCTGTATGAAACACTGAAATCCTTCTTAAGGAAATTCCACCCAGTGACCTTTTTTCTGTACATAATTAGAGTGTGGGGTTTTCTTAAGCCCTTGCTAAGATGTTTCTGGTATAAACCCATTGCCGATCTGAAATCTCCTGTGATTACTGCAGATTGCTGTGCCACTTCTCAGAGTTCAAAAGCCAAGCAGATAAATACTGCTGGGCTTTGGGGACACACGGCACCAACGTGTTTGCCAAACCGAAATACTTTCTCATTAGAACTACACAAAATCTGCAATTATTGGCCTGCTGAGGCTTTTGAGAGAATTCCTATACATTTTCTTCACCTCGCAAAGAACCTGCAGGAGTTCACAGACCACCTCCACCCCCTTCCTCCATCTGGCTCAACTTTGTCAAGGCTAGTTTTAATCGTATTAAAATGTCACATCTGAAGGATAAACATTTTCATGGGGCCGCACACATGGTCTTTATGAGAGACTTTTAGTGCTGATTCATGAGCTGTCTCCTGTTTGAGCTGAGGTTCTGATTCGGCTTCTAGCCAATGGTGATCTCTTCCACTATCCCCTCCTTCCACCTCACCCCTTACCACCTCCACCACTGGCACTTGATCTATGGTTCCACCAGTCACAACCGGGGAGGAAATTCCCCCTCATCATCTACTTTGCAGCTCACTTCTTCCACTGAGTCATGCAAGAGCATTAGTTTTACCAACTTAGAAGTAAATTTTCAAGAGTGGTACACCCTCACTCCTCCAGGCAGCCTGCCAAAATTCTATTAGCTCAATCTCCACCAAAATATCCCTATTGAGTGCTACCTTTCCAGGTTTATGCGAGAAATAATTCTTTGCTAATGTGAAAATGGGTAGTAGTGGGTCACTGGTATTGACTTCAAAGTCATTATCACCATCATGGTTGCAGCTAACATTTCTGAGGCCTTACTCTATGACAGCACTAATTTTTTCTCTTCTATATCATCTCATTTAATCCTAAAAATAAATGCATGATGGGGCAAATATTATTTTTCACACATTAGAATTGGAAACACTGAGGTTCAAGGAAAGTAAGTAACTTGCAAAGGTCATGTGGCCAGTTAGTAATAGAGGCAGATGAAAATTCAGATATTCTGACTCTGGAGCTCATGTTCTTTGCATTCTTTCTAGGTGATCTATAGAAAAACACAAAAAGGTGTTCCCGCAGAAAAGGATGCTCTCATGACCTATGTCCTACCTATTTTCTGCTCTCTCCTTCTTTGCTCCTGAGAAACAAAGGAATTCCCCCTTGCAGAACAGTAGGGATCTCAGAGTAGGGATCTCAGTGAGGCCCAGCCATAAGCCCAGCACAGGCCTCAGTGCCACACAGTCTGGTTATCAGATTTTCATCGGCCATGTTATGTAAAAAGAAGGCAGACACAATCCCCAACTTTCAGAGTCATGGACTCCTTTGGGACCGGTTGGGGTCTCCTTTTATTACCTAGGTAGGCTTATACCCTAGGAAAGACCAGTCACCAGTTCCTCTAATACTAGGAAGAAAACTAAATAAATCCAAGACTGACTCCTCACTCCAGCATTGGCAGAGTCAAGATGGCAGAGTCAAGATGATCTGAGTCTTCTGACACTCAGTTATATGGATATGGGAGGCTATAGACTTGTGATGAATCAAAGAGTGTAAGGTATAGCAACTGTCACACAGGCCTAACACATGTTTGTTCTCTCTGGTTACTGGAGGTCTCTGCCTCTTGCCGTGGCATTAGTGAGCTACACTATAAGGACCACTAAATTCCACAGGATCCTCAGCTCCTGACATATCCTGAGTCTGTGGCCTTTGATATTCTCTACAGTTCTAGTTTTGTTTATAATCTCACATCTGACTTCTACTTTACCTCCCTCATTTTCGGCAATATGTCTTTCTTCCCTGATTCACCCCTGCCTCAAGGCTGGCCAGCCAACCACATATGCATGAGGCTGCTCCAGGCATAAGGATGTGAACTGCTATGTGTGTGAGCAGCAAACTCATTGAAGGTCAAGGCAAAATCACTAAGCAGGTAATTTGTTTCAGCATACCCACCAAATGTGCCTAGTCTATCCTCTGCTGGCTTATCTCCTGGATAAATCCTGGCACTGGTTCCCTCACTCTCATGCTCAGGAGATTTTGAGTAATATTTTATGGCTCAGAGAATTAAGCACAAATTCTCACAGAGGCATCCCAGCCCCATAGCCATCCTTTTCTTGGCCAACCTTGGCTCTATTCTCATTACACCTCTCCACAAGAACTTGCTCCAAAAAAGCGGAAGCATTGCAAGCCCCCATAGAGCTACTGCTGACTTCGATCAAGTTCTTTCATTTTTCGGGACTTCACATTCACCTGCTAATTGCAGAGGATCTCTAAAGCCCTTTCCCAAAAATATTCAATTCACAGACTTGAGAAAACAAGGGTTTATTTGACAGCAACAGGGCTAGGCAGACACATGTTTTAATCTTAGTGGAAGTTATTTTTGAGTTCACGCTACTTTTAAAAACCTACCATTTCATTTTGTCTAGTATCACCTTAACCTCTGCTTCAAGGATGACTATCTCTGGTTCATGGAATGGCCCCTACCTACCTTAGTGTCAAGCCACTGTGGAATAACAAGTGTTTTCATATCCCTTCAGATTGTGCCAAAGACTCGTCAGGGTCTGGAATGATCCAGTAATAAAAACCTACTAAAGCTAAAGTTGCTACAAGTGAGAGAACATTTATGAATGAGATTTTTCTCACTGCACTAATGGCAGGAAGTGAATCATTCAACCTCCCACCCACTAGAAATTCCTCCCTTTAGATCTGTAGGATTCACCATCTAACAGTTTTTATATACAGTAGGGGAACAGGAAGGCGGGTCTCCCTATGGTGGGTGTTAAAACAAACAGGCTCTGGCAGCATGAAGAACCTCTTGTTTCTCTAAGAGGAAACTGAGACAGAAAAGGAAGTACATGGACATAACATGCATAACATGCAGATTTTTATATATTGCTCTAATGTATAAGTCAAACTCAATTTGCAAATTATGACATGAATGCTAATACCCATTTCTGTATATAGCTGTAAACCCCTTTTTTGTTTTTTAAGAGTTTATGCTGCTATTTGCTACAGGCAAGAAGAGGAAAACTGAGGAAAATAAAATAGCATGAAAGTTACAGATGCTGCAGAAACCTCCCTAGTCCTGTTATGAGGTACACATATTCTTTGTTCAAAGGCAAATAGGTGCTAGCCCATACTTAGCCACTTCCAGTAATTGCTTTCCTTGTTTCACTCTTCATTCCTGGAGGTGGAGCTCAAAGGACACATGAACCCCTAAAATATCATCCACATCCTTGTATTTATAGGCATGTGTACATTCCTTTAGGAAGGGAACTTGTAAATTTAATTAAGCACCAAAAGGATTCAGAAACCCAACAAAGGTTAAGGACTCACCATTCCAAAAAGAGGTCCTCGTCCATCTGTTAGGGTAAAGAAGTACAGTTGACCCATGAACAATGCAGGAGTTAGAGACGCTAACCCCTCTTCCACATGTATAACTTTTGACTCTACAGTTGGTCCTTTGCATTAGAAGATTCAAGCAACCTCAAACCCAAGGTTAAGAATGGGAAAATAGTGTTTTCAATCATGCTTGGTTGAATTCATAGATGCAAAGGGACAACTGTATTCACTGATAAAAATCTGTGTGTATGTGGACCTATGCAGTTCAAACTGTGTTGTTTAAGGGTTAAGAGTAGATCAAAAAGAGCCCACATGGTTATCTCTAGACTCCACAAACTATTTATACCAGGAGGGACTCCCAACAGATGTATGCATTTGTACCCTCAATGCCCAGTCAGGACCCTAACTACATGTATTCAAATAATCTGGTTTCAATTCAAAAAATAGGTATTGGACACCTATTTGTGCCAGGATTGTGCTAAGCATTAGTGATATAAATGGCACTCATCATATGGCTGCGTGAATTGTTAAAATAGTGAAGTTCTTTCATACTGTCAATGTCCCCTCTCTCTGAAACTCCTGGAGTTGCCCCAAATTGCTCAACTAAAGGTTTAATACCTGGTAATGCAAAGGGCCTCCAGGGCCTCCAGCACTGCAGTCAGTATTCCTGAGGAGTGACTGGTCCCAGTATTGAGGCATCTGTTAACATTTTGAATGTCACCCCTGGATATAATTGTGAGCAAAAACTGGAATAGTCCTTGCCCTCTTTTTACTTACATTCTGTATTAACCAGATAAATAGAAGCTGCTGTGAGAAATGACCCCAAAATCTTAGTTGCTTAATACAATGAAACTTTATTTCTTATGGCCCTGTACAGCCTGGCAGTATACCTATCAGGACCCAGGCTTTGACAGGGATTATCTCACTTCCACGATAATGCAATGGCCAGAACTCAGTCATATAACCAATATACAGCTGCAAGGGAAGCTGAGAAATATAGTCTTCCCATGTGGCTAGAAGAGTAAACAAGATTGGTAAGCATCTAGCCACCTCTAGCACACAATCTGAACTTAGAGCCTAGTAGGACACATGGCTATTAATCAAATTAATAAATGTAAAATGTTACCTGGACAAGCTTCTCACTGTTACCAGAGATCACCTAGATAGCTCTGAATGTCTTAGAACAGTGCTTCTCAAAGATTAGATGCATCTAAAACCTGGAGAGCCTGCTGAAACCTGCACTGTTGGACCCCACCTGAGCATTTCTGATTCTATAAGCCTAAACATTTGATTTCTAAGAAGTTCTCAATGATGCTGATACCAGGATGGTACTTCGATTACCAAGCTGGAGTTTTCCAAGTTCAGCAAAGAGGGACTGAGCTAGGAATAATTCTCTTCTGTCTCCTGCTCGACATTTCTGAAGCTCTTCTCTCCTCTCTCTCTTGGGTTTTCATTTTCCTCTCTGGAATTTTGGCATTTAGAGGGTATTTGCTATCTTTCTGCCTGAGATGGGGAGCTCGCTGGGGCTCTTCAAGACTAATTAAAGCTTATTAACTCCTGCCTTTCATGCCTCTTCTCTCTTTCTGCTCAGTGTCCTTACCCAAAATCAGATCTCTCCAAAGACAAGCAGAGCCACCGAGGCCACACTGTGGGGAGGTCATCGTCAACCACCTTCCTTTCCTTACTGCTCCTTTACTTTTCCCACTCAGCCACACTGTGTTTGCAACAACCATCACTTCCTTTTAGAATATGAATGCTAGCCAGAAGGAAACATATACCACATAATTTACTGTAACCAGGAACTAGCAAATCAAATTTTATCTGAAATGTTTACTCTTCAGTTTCTCTTAGAACACTGACTCCCCAGATGTCATGAACCCACTGCCTGCTATATCTGTTTCATATCCAGATATGTTTGCTTTTATTTGTTCCACAGGCAGCTAATATAGTGGAGTCAGGCAGATTGGAGTTCAAACCCCATCACTGTCTCTGCCAGCTATGTGACCCTAAGTCTCAATTTTCTCATTTGCGGTAGCAAAACCAACCTCATAAAGTCCTTCTGGTGGTAAACTGAGATGAATCATGTGGAAGCTCCAGGCACAGACAAGGCTGAACTCCAGTTTACAACCTGGGGAGTATTTTTTAGGTACCCTATACATAAAGATTAGTAGTCACTTAAAATGCAGTATCAATTGAGAACTTAATGTCAAGTGCCGGAAGCACTGGACGGCAAGTGAGCATGCGTGTTTTACACCAGATCCCGATTCTAGCTGTGTGACCTTATACAAATCGTTTAACTTCTTCTCTGTGACTCTAGGCCCTTTGGCACCTGTAAGAAGGGCAATTTAGTTTCTATTGAGAACATTCCGAAACAAATAGGAAAAGAGATTAAATTCTTGGAGCTCCTTGAAAAGGAGCATTCCATAAATTCAAACATATGATTATATAATCCTACAATATCAAAAAGTGAACTAAATAGAATATTTGCTGCAAACTCATTTTTCTAGGTGAAAGGTTTGCCTTCCAAGATGGAATTATCTACAAATAAGACACACTAAAATTTTAAGCAGGAAGTTGGGTTCTGGGTTGCTTTGTTTTTTGTTTTGTTTTGTTTTAGTTGATTTATACCCAGGTGAGCCTGAACATAAATGTTTTAACCTGAGATCCAATACCTAAATATTTAGAAAGGTTCTATAGCAACTTGAGGATTAAATATCAGTACATCACTCAAGAGAAAGCAGATGTCACTATTTTAATCCAGGATTGAATTAGTATAATCTCTTTCTCTCCTTATCGCACATGAAGCATCTGGGCCATTCGGCATATGCTCCAACAGCCTCCAGAATCTAGAAATATCCAAAGGCAGCATTGCTGCTCAAAGGAAATGAGGAGGGCTGATGCCATCCATCAGGAAATTGAGTATTTAGCATAATGTACTTTTCCAGCTTAAAAAAAACCTTGTGAATGACATCTTTTTCACCCTTTTAATGACAGGAAATGAATCACTGCCTGTTTGGCTAGCCCAGGGAAGTTCCATTTTCTGACCTTAGGGAGTTAACCTGCAGCAGGATTCCTCTCCTCTCCCTCTCCTCCCCCTCTCCTCCCCCTCATCTCCCCCTCCCCCCGCCCCCCTCTCTCTCTCTCAGGCAACACTGGGAAGGCCTCCATCACTCAGATTTGCACAACAGGCCTCGACCGGATAGGGAAGGCTGGTGCAACTCAGCACGTGAGGAACACATGTCTACTGGGATGGGAATTCAAAAACGTGGCGTCCCTTCCTCATCGCACTCCAAAGAAAAGAAAAATCTTCAAAGATGTGTGTGTGTGTGTGTGTGTGTGCACGTGCGCACACACGCTTTGTTCATTCCCTGTCCCTCTCTGCTTTGCACAAAGAATGAGTCTTAAATATCTCAAAATCAATCATAATGGATAGTAAAATGAGAACTTGCCAGTGAAGACTCTTGCATCACCGAGTGGATTCTAATGAGTTTAAGTCGACACATTCTATAATCTATCTCCCTCCCTGTCCCATCCCCCAACAATTCTTCCACTAAGGAAGCCTGAGCAGGTCTTAAGTGTTTGTGGAGAAAAATAAGTTAGGGAGCAATTAAAACAAAGGAAATCTCTTCGGTTAGTGCCTAACTGTGCCAATCTCCCTTCTAAGTGTTCCATAGGGCTTATCGAACCAGATAACATGACCTGAACTAACCAGTCCTATGACTGGTCCAGCCCTACCAATTAATGACTTCTTCCATCCCAGTGTCTGCTACTTCTCAGGAGAAGCCCTCACATAGTGTCACCTATTTTAAGCAGGGATACTTGATTAGAGGCAAAAAGGGCAAAGCCACACAAGATACAGCATGATCAACCTGCACAGACAGGGAGCAGTGGAGGCCTGGACCTGCAAAACAGGATTTCCCCACTCACAGAGGGAGCCTGCCCCCAGGCCACTGCTTAGCACGTATTTCCATGCTAAATTCTATATCCTAAGTGGATAGTGTGGAGAGAAAACAAGCAGATGCCAAGGTGAGGGAGTGGGCTTTCTAGGTGAGGAAAGACCATAACAAAGCAAAAGGATCCCAGAATAAATACAGAGGAACAGCAAACTGTTCCATAGCACTGACAAGGAACAAACAGTGGGCTTACTCAATGTGAAAAGAGGGAAGGAAGGAAGAAGAGAGGAAGGCGGAAGGGAGAGAGGGAAAAGAGATAGGAAAGGAGGGGAGAGGGAGACCGACAGAAGTAGAAGAATAGAACATACCCAGAGGGCAACTTATGCTATATCTGGAGTGACAGGATCCTTTTTCTTCTCTCCAACATGTAAGCAGAACGATGGCTAACCTTGACATTGAAAATGGATTTGATTTTATTCTTTTTCCTCTCTGCTGCCACTCCCTACCCCCATACGCACACTGAGCAGAAAGTTTAGTGATTTTCATCCTGATGATTGGAAACACTCAGACTCCCTGGAACCATAGGTTCAAATTCTAGCAGAATAATGAAGGCTTTCCTCCTTTAATGGCTGCTGACTGGGAGTGTATTCAGTTTACTCTCTTCCTCAATATCCAAGTGGGTGAATTTCTAGTCTGCAGCAAAATTATTTATCAGCGTAGGAAACACAAGAATGGGTGTGTTCTTAAGAGGGTAAAGAGAAAAAGATCTAAAGTGCACAATAGGGAAATATTTTAGAATTAATGACTCACATCTCTTGTTACCTTTCTTTGAAAGGAGTAACTATTTAATTTAGATTAGTACAAGATGAAATTTCTTGATCAAGCATCAGTAGATAAATGTGTTGATTAGAACTGAGTCCCAGCTCGCAGATGCCGTAAGCAGAAAATTCAAACACACTTAGATTTGCTCCTGAACACTCATGATTTTAATTGAGGGATAATATCTTTTATTAAAACAAATGATTAACTGTGGCTATAAGATGAAAATGAGGTCATAGTGGTTCCAGAGCCCATTAGTGGTTAAGATCACTGGCTCCGAAACAAGACGGCCTGGGTCCTCTCTCTGCTCCATCACTTACTGAGGGCTCTGATCTTGGGCAAGTTACTTAACCTCTCTGTGCTTCAGTTTCCTCATTTGTAAACATGGTAAATATTTAGACATCGATTAGAAGTTAGGAGACAAAATTATCAAAAGACTCCATAGTACAGTATTGGCTGTTGGTGATAGCCTAATTGAAAGACAATGGAATAGAAACAAATGTTCTTGTTTTGGTTTTGGTGGGGTTTTTCACATACTAAAGAGCCTCTGAAGTGATTAGATAAAGCTGCCCACAGGGATTGCGAACCAAGTCTTGGAGTTTAAGGAAAAGATGGGAATCTGAAACATAGACCTACACATTGCTGGACTTCAGGCTACATTTGAAGACAGGGTCAAGGAGAGCACATAAAGTGAGGAGAAAGTCGAGGATGGAATCCATGGGCACACGAAGCTGGGTGCAGGTGACGGAGCTGCGGGAGAGATAGGAATGAAGCTAAAGCATCTCTCTGGTGGAAAAAGGACTCAGGTTCTAACTTTGGGGCCTCAGGCTAAACTCTGACTCCTCAAATTTTCCTTTTCTTTAAGCATACTGATGAGAAGAAGAGTGCTTACCTCTATTTGAGCTCACAATGAACAGCTAAGTAAACATCTGTGAAGAATATAGAACCTGGAGCTGGTATTGAAAACATCACTGACGTATGACAAGGACACCACTTTCTGTCTCACTAGCTTTTCGACAGCTTGCACATGACTTCACATGTTCTTTGCACAACCTGTCACTGTTGAAGGATTAGCCTTTTCACCCCTACTGTTTCTCTAGAGGCGCCACCCCACTTCTGGCTCTGTGCCAGGTCACGCTGGCTCCACGAGGCGTTCTCTGCATTCCATATTGCTAAGTGTTAGGCTTCAGTTGATCCATAAGCTTTTACAATCTCCTAAAAGGATCTTGCTTCAAATGCAGTCTCATGGAGAATATTTGCAAAAGATACAAGACAGCTATCTATTTACCTGTTTTAGAGATGTGTAATCATTGGTGTTAGATAAAACAGGGATTATAATTTTGTCTCTGCCCTTCACTAGCCGCAGGACATTAGACACTTAAACTTTTTGATTGTCAGTTTTCTTATCTGAAAAATAAGGATGATCCTTTAATTGGATACTATTGGGTGCCAATCCCACATCTAATCATCTTTCTTAACAGGACCTCAGTTTTGATAGGTAGCCTCACCCTCTCATCTAGGCATGAGCCTCAGGGCAGCTAATCCCACTCTTAACTCCAGGAGTGGACCTGAATAATGTAAGAGTAATTATATCTGCTTTTCAAGTGATTGGTTCAGAGACAGGCAAAATTCTGATTGCTAAAATATAAAGGAAAATCTGCTGCGGACATTAGGAGAAATTTTTCTCACTTCTAAGAGAGGGCCACACAAAGAGATGATCTCGCTCTGGACTTTGCTACGTTTGGCTGTGATGTCTGGAACTCCTACCACCGTCTTGCTTCTAGCTTAAGAGCGAAGCCAATGCGGGATGGCAGATGAGAAAGGATCAGGGTTGCACCCGACACTTTGGATTCCCAAATCAACCAAGTCTGCAGACTGCTCTAATTCTGGATTTCCTACTGGGAGTGAGAATTTTTTCCCTCATTTAAGCCAGTTTGCTTTTGGGATTTCAAATATTCTAATTGACAAAGCGATGGTATCCACTTCGTAGGATTGCAGTGACAATTTAAAAAGAAAATCCTGTGAAGTGCTTGAAAGGTAGGAAGCACTCACGTAGCTATTGTTACTATTGTATTGCTCCATTTCTTCCATTTCACTTCGCCCTCCACGTCAGTTACTCTTTGCGGTAAAGTTCTATCGTGTATGGCTCACACTGAGAAAAACTATCACGTGACCACTCAATATATTTTGTTCTACAGTCTCGCAGTTGGTAAACTAATATTCATTAATTGAATACTCTCTATATCATGTACACTGTGCTGAGCACATTCCCCAAGTGATCCCATTGAATCCTTACAATAATCCTGGCTCAAGTGTTCACTTTTAATATCCTTGTGAAGATGATAGAACTGCATCTAAAGAAATGGACCTGAACACAGCCTTATGCCTCCAAGCCTATTATTATACTGCTTTGCTTTTGAATGTTGAAATGATCCATTTCAGAGGCACTTGTGAAGGAACAATAGGTATCTCCTGCAGCTCATTCATGTGTAATAACTTTTGCAAATGGACACTCCTGTCTGTGAAGCTCCACACAGGGCCAGCTGAGGTACAGAGAATTGAAGCTATCCAGACTTAACTTTGGGGTCGAGAAAGCATTCTGAAAGAAAGCAAGCAGAAAGGCAAATGCTGAGATGCACATGATTAAGCTGAGCAGACTAAACTAAAGGGTGAGAGAGCTCACTAGAAATGAGCATAGCCTCTGAGAATATTGGAAAGATCAGAGAGGGCCAAGGAGTAAGTTTCCTGTGTCAGGGAAAAACTTATTTATTCTACTTTAGCCTAAACATAGTTAACGATAACGAGCAGGTGTATGGTCATTTGCAATCTAAACTATATGTTATATATGCATGTGCGTAGTCATGATAAGACAACCGGAAAGAAATGTAACAGTATTTTAGCAGAGATTTCTCTGAATGGTGAAATTATGGCTATTTATATTTATCTCCTTTGGGTTTTTCCGTATTTTCCAAATTTCCCAACCAAAATTATTTTATATATATTATCTAATTAGAGAAATAATTACATAAGAATTTACGCTCACACACACACACACATAACATTTTGTGTTAATCATACTTCTGCTGAGTCAGCCTAGCTTTATCATTTCCTCTCTTTTTGCCCAAGCTCTCCTCTTCTCTAACCACTTGACACCTTTTGTTTGTTCTCTGCTTTCCTTCCCTAAAGGAGTGATCTCCTACCTTGAGGGGAAGGAGGCAGTCTAGAGATACATCAGCTGTCCTGCCACAGGCCAGGGTGAGAGATGCGACCCGGGGGAGGGGCAAACTAAGCATGTCCTGCAGAAGGGGACAACTTGCTCTCAGATAACGGGTCCTCAGGGGCTCCATGCTCAGTCTGCAGAAGAAGGGAAGAAGGGATGAAGGGATGAAGGGAGGGAGGGAGGGAGGAAGGAAAGGAGAGAAAATGAGGACCAGCAACAAAAAAGGTTTCCTTTTATTGAAATCAGTGTCAGAGTTAAAAACAAAACAATACAAAAAAAAAAAAAAAAAAAACAGAAAAAACTTAACAGCCAGCTCCCAGATTCTCTTTAGGCAACTGTTTATTAAAACATTGTAGTAAAGGAGGATGTGGAGGCTATGTGGACAGAGGTTAAGAGAAGACAAGGTAACCACAGCTATAACATGAATAACATGGACTTTGAAGATAAAGCACATCCAATTTGCAACTGAGATTATATGCTTTTCTGAGAAATAAAGAGCTAATTTACCACTGATTCTTTCGAACTCTTGGTAAAACCTACTAAACACACACAGGGACCAGAGACATAGAAGTAGTTTTATGGGAATTAAAAGGACTGAGTTCTATGTAGGGGTTTGGCATGGGGGTGGGACCCAGTACCCAAGGATGAGGCCCTCTATAAACTGAATTTATGTAGTAGAAGTATGAGCTTAGGACCAGAACCAACATCCACAGCAATCATTAGGGCAGAGTCCCAAGCATAGCTGTGTGCTGGCATGGATGAACTCGATTAATGCTCACAGCAACCCTGTGAAGTAGAAGTCATTCTTAACTCCATGTTATAGATGAGGTTGGTGAGGCACAGATGGGCTACCATGTCCTCCAGAGGCCATGTGCCTAATCACTAAGATGAACCACCTCTCCTGTAAAGAAGATACTTACCTAGAAACTTGCAAGATGCCATTAGATTTTTCTCACATTTTTGAATGGGAGTGAGTTTCAAGATAATCTCGTTTATTAATATCTGAAGTGGCAGGAGGGGCACAACTGAATTTGGGTCAAAGTGATATAACACAGTAAAGATGTGCCGTCAGACACCCCAGTTTTGCTCATTTCTCTCTGTGTGATCCTCGGTTTTCTCTTCAATAAAGTAGTGGGTTACTAAAAAGACATACCTCATAAGATTATGTAATAAATCAGCTAATGAACCTAAAGCGCATAGTACAGGGCTCAGTACTTAAGTGCTCAATAAATGGAGTCTTTTATTTGTTCTCTGCACTTAAACTATATACTGGTGCTGAGAGTGCAAACAGCTGGTCACCAGCAAACCCGCGCAGGCTCTGACCATCAGGTGCTCCTTCTGTAAATGGAAAACATCTGATTTATATAGTCCACTAGGGTTTCTGTCAAATAAAATAATTACAGGCCTAAAGAAAATTTAGGGAAAACATGCATTCAAAAGTCACTTTAATGCATGATTGTGTGAACTGAATATTAAAATGGGAAATAAAAAGGTCCTGCCACTGTCTGAACAGATTGTGATTAGCTGAAAAAATATACTGTTTTTCCAAGGATTAAAGTTTCTTGTTCCAAGTTCAACACACATGTGGAACTCTTGCTTATTTTCTCCCATCAGGATTTTTATAGGGAAGACTGAATTAAGATTAAACAAACATATAACAAACCCATATCACATTTTCAGATGAAAAAATAAAAAATCCCGAATTAGTCAACCCACTTCTCTACTTCCAACTGAGCCATAAACGTCAGTTGTTCTACTTAAACAGAAACAGAGGGCCTGTCTCATGCCTCTGTGGGAGCCAAGTGAGATGAGACATCAGAGAAAAGAGACGATTGTTTCGAAAACTGCAATGCTAGTGTACTTGGAGTTCTCAAAAAGCAATAACTGCTGAACACCAAATTTTTAGCTATCAAAAGGCTTCTGTTCAGGAGTTAAATCTCATCCCACAAGAGGACTTTGATAATATGCGATGTGAATAAAAATGTTTATATACATTTTCTTTCTTAACATATTCTAGAGAAAATACTAAAGCTGGTAAAAGAGAAGCACTAAGTGAAAGGAAAATAACCAATTGCCCCAGCTTTCAAAAATCACTGGAATGCACAGTGGCTGAGACATGGAAACAACTGGAGTGTCCATTAATAGATGATTGGATAAAGGAGACGTGGAACATATACACAATGGAGTATTACTCAGCATGAGAAGAGATGAAATACTGCAACTTGTGACAACATGGATGGATCTTGAAATTATCATGCTAAGAGAAATAAGTCATACAAGAAAAGCCGAGAACCATGATTTCACTCATACATGGGATATAAAGCTAAAGATAACAGAGTTGACAAACAATCAGAGACTAATGGGAGTGGACAGTACATTTGTGGTTACCAGAGGGAAGAAAGAAGGTCGGAAACAGCGAGGAGTCAAATATTTGGTGGCAAAAGGAAGTTTAACTTTGGGTGGCGAACACACAATGCGATATACATATATGTATTATTGAATTGTACATTTGAAACCTATTTGATTTTTTTAACCAATGCCACCCCCAAAACTTTAATAATTAAAAAAAGAGAGAGAAAAAAAGAAATACAACCCGAGAAGTTTCAAGAGAAACAACAACAAAATCACTGAAATGCCTCCTGCATATAAATAGTGATCTGAAGTGTAGGGTCCCAGGCATTCATGTTGATATGCACCTGAAACATTAAGGGTGAAAAGTATAAAATGGAATCCATAGATTTGCATCCATAAAACAGTTCCTTTTAAAAAACTGTGTATTTGATATGTCTTAAATGAAAGAAAGCTGAAAGACAGAAAGGAAAGAAGTTTCATGATTTTCAGAATTCCACGTGGCTTAAATTGAATTTTTTATCCTCTAAAAACAAAATCAGAGAGTTTCTAAGAAACATAGGAAGGTCTTGTTATTGCACCCCTGAACTGATGCTTTAGCAAGTGGTCCAAAGTAGATACAAGCTAACCTTTAACAGCAGTGCCCTAGCAACTACTTTGCCAGCTCACATGCCCTGTGCCTTAGAGTTGGACAATCCTAGGTGCCAGTTCAGGGAAACCGGTTTCCCACAATTCAAGGAAAGCAAAGTTATTAATAATGTCTGATGAACAGTAGTTAGTAATATAGGCAAAACTACCTCCCTACCCCAACACCCTCAAACTCCTACTCCTATTAGGAAGCCCATGCTCCCTCAGAGATCATTCCTGGGTCACGCCATTGCACTGAGAAAGTCACACTCTGAGAAGACGTAGGGCAGAATGTTCAGTAGCAGGGAAAAATCCTTGGAACAAGAAATCTAAGGGAATAAAAAAAACCATTGAAAGTGTTTTTGAAACAGTGAATTTTGTGTATGGTGAACAAAAGATCATTTGAATTTTTTGTTTTTTAATGCTCGTGGGCAGAATGGTCTGATGTGCCACTTTTGTGGGTGTTTCAGCAAGTTCACCCATGATGAAAATCTATCCAGAAACTCTCCCCTTCAAAAAGAACACATCCCACCATCTCCACCTCTTCATGCATGTTCAGAGGTTAAAAATTTAGCAGTAGCTGTTTCTTTACCAGAGGCAGAGGGTATCCTGGGAGTATTAAGAGTTTCACCTGCCCAAAGATTGCTCCCCATTTAACTTTTCAATTATAGTCAATCATTTGAGGAAGGGGATGTTGAACAGATATATTTGGGTGAAGGGTTGGAGCAAAGAAGAAAGAGACCCCACAGAAAAGCGTGTAGAGCAGAAACCTGCTTAGGCTTCACACTGTGGCTGTCAGAGCCCCCTGCAGGGACGGGATGAACAGGCACAATCAGGAACCAAAATGATTAAAGGAGCTAAAGACTCATGTTTCCTACTTCTTAATTAATTTTCCCCAGAGAGCACAGACACGCTCAGGAAACAACAGTGGACCAGAGCACTGCCTGCAGCTGCTCTCACGTTAAAATGACAACATAACAAATTTAGCGAAGCCACCATCAAGCCCCCTCTCAGAAAAAAACAGAATAATCTTAGAATCACTGATGTGCAACAGCATATTCAAAGAGAGGATCCAGTTCAGGGATTCTTAACATTTGGGGAGTGCTGGACCATTTTTGGTAATATGACAAAAGCAATGAGGCTTCTCTCCAGAAAAAAAAAAAAAATGTCCATGCTCACAAATCTATAACACACGGCAAATTATTTTGGAGGGTTCACAAGATCCCTGAACCTCTGAGTCATGAGCAAAAGACATCTAACCCAGCTGCCTCCCACCTAATCTTACTCCGTTATAAATTGAGAAAACAGGGCCCAATGGCTAACATGATATCTCTAGTTTTGAATAGCCAGCGTTGCAGCAGAGCCAAAGCTAGATGCATTCCCCCTTGTTTTCTAAAACAGCTTTCCATCGCTCGTCAATCATTAAAATGAATTTTTATTATTTTTATTTCTCACTCCCATAATAATTCACATAAAATCAGTATCTTCTGCTGCCACTCAACTCTAAAGGGGCCACAGAGCAAAAAGTAAGATATCGAGACAATTAAACAAGAGCATCCTTGTTTTTATATACAGATTATTATTATTATTATTACTTTTTTTTTAATTCTGGGAAAGGAATGTTCTGATGAGAGATGCCTGGCTACTCTTAAAGTCCGCATCCCATTTATCCCTGTCAACTCGCTTCTGGATATGACTGTGCTTGAACCGTCCACAACATGCACAAGTGTTCTTGTCTACTGCTGGCTGGACATCTTTTTGAAGCAGTTTCATCTTATTCTCATTAGCATTCAGCTGAGAACTCTGTCCCCTTTTCTCCCTCTATTCAGAACACGAGCTGCTTATCCTTTCCAAATCAACAGCAAACTTTCCAAGTTGTCATGGGGCCAACCCCCCACCCCCACCACTCACTAAAGAATCCTCTTGAAATCCAGGCCTGAAGTGTAAGCTATTATATTTTGGAAGACCCCTTTCAGGGTCCCTTTAGGCTATGAAACAAGGATTTGGGTGGGCTCTCATAGAACTTTGGAGCATGTAATATATCTTTATCACTTGGCTAGGGGTTCTAATTTAAAGTTACTGTGGACCAATATTTTTTGGATCCCCTGCTTCCTTCACTTTGCAAGACCAAGAATTAGTCCTTAGAGAAGCAAAGATTCTAGGAAAAAGTAGAACACTAGTTGCATAAATTTTTTTTAACCAAGAATGTAAAATGCTAATCTTTCCAAGATTGGTCATTATCTCGGGTACTTTAGTCATTGCCTAATGGGAGAGGAAGCCTGGAACAAGAATGCAGGTCCTTGGGGGCACCGGCTGAGCCTGTCCCAAGAAAGGGAAGTACTGGTACCAGATCAGATCATTACAGGACATGAAGGGTAAGCATTCTGAACTTTGTTATGAATTCCAAGCTTGTGCCTACATCATCTGCTCTCTTATCCAAAAGCTTAACACTAGGTACACACAGCAGAGCCACCTTTTGGGGGCTCCTGAGGTGTCGTATGTTAAACTCCAGAGTCTGATTTGGCCCCCAAGGGCCAACTTAATCCAGGAAGCTACAGGAATGTGCCTATCTCTTTACCACCCTAGAGTAACTTTAAGCCCAAACACTATGGGATCATCCCCATTTCTCACACGGGAGAACTGTCAGACAGCCCACTGCTGGACCATCACTGGGTAAGGGGCAGAGCTGTCCATCCATGGCAGGGCTTCACCTCAGTGGAGAAGAGCTTGTGCATTTCCACTGCAAGGATGCCTGGTGATGTGCATGTGAATGGCTCCTGGAGTGCTGTCCCTCGTTTGGCTTTCTGGTGCTTCCTCTACAGTGGCTCCACCAAGGAGTACTTTAAGGTCTAATCTTCCACTCACCAATACCTTGATCTCCTTTAAGATCAAGCCTGCCCCTCTCAACTTTCCCACACTGCTGGGTGACTGTCTCCATCAGTTCCCCAGGTGCAAAGTCCTAGATCCTCTGCCTCTGCTTTTTCTCTTCCAATATGTTGATACAGTATCAAGTATATGACCTATTTCCCTAAGGACTTTCCTTTTCATTTTTAAAAATTTATTTTTGGCAATTCCACTTCTGGACACATACCCAAAAGAATTGAAAGCAGAAACTAGAACAAATAGTCATACACCTATTTTCATAGCAGTATTATTTAGAATAGTCACAAGGTAGAAGCAATCCAATTTCCCATCAACAGGAGAGTGGATAAACAAAATGTTGTATACATATACAACGGAATATTATTCGGTCATTAAAAAGGAAGGAAATTCTGACATATGCCACAACATTGGTGAACCTTGAAGACATCATGCCAAGTGCAATAAGCCATCCAAAAAAGGACAAATATGGTACCTTTACACTTAGGTGAGCTACTTAGATTGATAGAGACAAAGTAAAATGGTGGTTACCAGGGGCCGGGGGAAGGAGGAATGGGGAGTTATTGTATAATGGGTACAGGGTGCCAGTTTGTAAAGATGAAAAAGTTGGATGGATTGGGTTAATTGTTGAACAATATTATGAATGTACTTATCATTAAACAGTACACTTAAAATGATTAAAAGGATATATTATGTATATTTCACTGCAATTTTTAAAAAATTAAGAGTCTATATTTGGAAGGAAAGTGAAACAAAAATTACACAAAGTGTCACCTCTTGAGGGCATATGTGCTAAATGCTACACTACTGAAATGGAAGATGGAAACACTTCTCAGGCTTCCTTCCGCTTGTTCACTCCCCTGTTCTGCTTTAATAGCTGCCCTCAAGTTGCCAGTGGCTCCAGGAGCCCTGGGAGGCATGACATGACTCTGGAAGACAAAGCATCCCTGCAGGCTCAGGAAGATGCCATCTTTTCCACATGTTTCTGCCGAGATGATAAGTATTCACAGCATGACATTCTGAGAAAAAAAATTACATAAAAGCAATTTTCCTCAGTACTATTTCTGGACCTTGTATGAGTCACTCACTGCCTTCTGAAGTGCTTGCATTGCTAATGAGGGCTTTCAATGCACATTACAGCGAGAAACCTTCAAAATTCTATTGGGGTGGAGAATAAAGAAATTGCTGTTTCATTCTTAAGTTCACCCTGAAAAGTTAGAGACAACTAGATAGAAGAATCAATGACTTACTTAGCACTTGGTGCTTTATCTACAAAGCAAACCATCTGGGAAGTACGAGCTCAATGCGTCTAGAACCCCCACCCACATGACTGCACCTCAGTAACCTTTAATGCTTCCAAGAGCTTTTTGTTCCAGTAGTGGGAGAGAATGATAGGTCCAGCTCACATTATGTATAGGGTTGGAATCTTGCACCAAGTATGACCAACGACATTTATAATGACCATCTTTATAACGACTGTTAGTATGATGAAACTCAAGGTTGAAGAGCTCCTAAAACATCAGTTCAAAAGTCACCATAGATAGACTAGGGTCCTAGTAAAAAACCTTCTCATACATAGGCTGTTCATAAGATAGCCCATCATCAAAACACTGAGGCAGATAGCCTTTCTTTTCGCCTTCCCCATTGGTGGAGCAAAATAAACAGGCATGCGAGGTTACTGTGAAAAGCATAAATCATTACTCAAACGTGAAGAATTCTATCAGCCCCCTTTGTAAAAATGAGGAAACAGACATGTCAAGACATTAAAGAGTGTGACACAAGGCTGCTCCAAGACTTTTGCCTTTCCTCCTCACTCTACTTACCTGCGAAAAGCTCAGAATTCAAGGAGTGTGCACTTGCTAAAGGAACTTAGATCCCTTGGTCTATTCGATGAAGGGGCAGAAGAGCAGGGCAGCAGCCCGCCAAAGATGGGAACTCTTTCTTTCTCCTCCCTCTGTAAACAACCTACACAGCAGAAAAGCTCATTTTTTTTGTTTTTTACTTTTTAATTTTTTACATTTCTTGAAGTGACATTGGTTAATAAAATTATATAGGTTTCAAGTGTAGGACTCTGTAATATATCTTCTGTATACTTCATTGTGTTCACCAAAGTCAAATCTCCTTGTCGCCATAAATTTGACCCCCTTTACCCTTTTGTACCTCCCCCTCGCCCCTTCCTTCTGATAACCACTAAACTGTTGTCTGTGTGTCTGAGTGTTTGTCTTATTCATTTATTGCTTTCCGTTTTATATTCCACATGAGTGAAATCATATGGTTCTTGACTTTTTCCATCTGACTAATTTCACTTAACACGATAGTCTCAAGATCTATCTATGTTGTCACAAGTGACAGTATTTCATCTTTTCTTATGGCTGAGAAAAGCTCTTTATTTTGAAAAGGCAAATGACCCCTTTTTGAAGGAGACTTCCACTTCCAGTGGGCTGCTTTCCCCGTGTGTCAGGTGGATGTTGCCTCATTTACTGTTTTCTTATTTTTCCCTCTGGATAGTATTGCCACCGAACAGAAATCCTTTCAGAAGTCTCTGACACCTAAGCTATCCTTCCCTCAGCCTCCCCTATTTCTGTTGAATTTTAAGAGTATCAGGAAAAAAAAAAAAAGCCAGTATTAGAAATTCAGTCCAATCCCAGAGAAGTTCAGTGACTTGCCTAAGATCATACAGCTAATTAGTGGCACACCTAGCTGGTGGAATATCATTTTTTTCTCATCACCCTATCCTTTATCTCTAGCTCAGTGGCTGGCATGTAGTAACCGTTCAATCCATATTCTATATAGTAAATGAATGCTTTTTATATCTTACACAAAATGAATTCTTCTATTTCTCTATGGGAAGTGGGATAGGAAAGAGAGATGCAAATCACCTTCATTAGTATTTGACCAGAAAATGAGAGGAAAAACTACCTGGGGCTAAAGATTCTGAAAGTATACTCAATCTTCTTAGTATCAAAGGTTGCCTTTTCTGTCACCTACATGTCTAAGTGTAGTCATGTTTTGTGCAATTTGTAGATGAGCATCATGCCTTGCCCTTGGTCTTGCATGCATAGTACAAATTGTGTGTTAGTATTTGTATGTGTGTGCATGTGCACATGTTGGAGATGGGGCCAAGGCAAAAACATAATGACTAACTCTTGCAAGTAAGGACAACAGATGAAGAAGAATAGGAGTGTGGGCCTCAGGTTGCAATTCCTATGCCACCAAGTACCTCTGTAGCAGACAAGTGTTGATAGGAAGCATCACGCCATATTTGCAGATAAAATTAAATTGAAGAAGAGCAAATTCTTAGTCACTGTTATAAAATCCTGAGCCCCACCAATACACTCTTCCTGTGGACTGGAAAAGAAGTGTGTTGCACTCAAGCACATTTCCCAGCCCTAAGCTGCTTCTCTTGTTGAGAATGACCCTGAACAGGTAACAACCATTAACAGCTAGGGCTGGACTCTCTCCAGTTCACTGGCTGCTCTCTGGCCTGTGGAAACTCAGCTCAGTCCCAGACCCTTCTGTGTGTTTGCACGTGGCAGGCTGAGGGACAGGGCCTTAATTGCTAAAGTTTTGCATGTGGCTGATAAAGCTTTTAAGCATTTTCAGAGGCCATGTGTCATTTGAGTGAAGAATGACACTAGGATTTTCAATCTAATTTATTATGCACTGTAAGCCAAAATCCTTTTAAAACCTCAATGAATTAGAAAGAACAAAACCATTGCCTTCTGCTTTTCTTTGCCAAAGAAAATCAAGGCCAATCAGTGTTGGTGAAGTCCTATCTTGTGACAAAAAGAGCTGTTGTCAGCTCCTTTGTAAGGACAAAATAGGTGCAGATAAAGGCAAAAGGGTTTCTTTGTGAGATGTTCTTGCTTTTTCTTATCCTTTAATATTGGTCTTTTATTTGAGGTCCTGGGACCTGAAATCCCCAAAGAAGAGGTGGCAAAGTTAAAAACTTGTTAAAGGTTGTTCAGACCTAAAGAAAACAAAAATTACAAGTTGTGATTAACTTCTCAAAGAGCTTATTATATTTTCAAGTGTAGAATCATGTCTGACGCGTAGATGTTCAAAAGTATTCCGCCCATTTCCAAAAGCTAGATATCACAGTAAAAATAAAAAGACATCTGAGAAAAGGCTTTTTTCTATGCAGAGACAAGAGCAGAGAAATGGACAAAACAAAGCTTTTCAATGGACTCTGCTGAGCGTTCGGCCAGGCTGAAATAGCACCAGCAGAACCCCAAATGGCCCCATCAGCATGTTGACATGCAGTGACTTTCACACTTCAAAATCTAAGTGACAAGCTTATCTCACTGACACTACTACAATTCTCAAAATCAATAAGACTCTCAGTACAGGTGGCTTAGAAGGAATAAAATATTACAAAACACAATGAAGATGAGAAAAATGGAAGTTGAAATAAAAAGTGTTTGAAATTAAATTCATAGCTTTTTGAGGACTTTTCCATCATTAGGTCATTCCTACCTATGTTGGGCTGCTAGGGAAACGAGTTGGAGAGCCCATGAGAAAATCAAGGTTGAGCTACCCTAGGCCAGGTCTAGTGTTTCTAACCAACAGGGGAGAGCCACAGGAGAGAAAGAACAATTAGGGAGATCATTTTATAAACTATATAAATGTCTAACCAATGTACTGCGTACTTCACACTAATAATAAAATAAACAAAACAACAAAAACAAACAAAAAAAGTAAAGCTCTTAAAGCCAGAAGGAGTTCCAAAGGTACCTCTTCTTCCAAATTTCAGGTGGCACCTCGAGATACTCTACGACAAGGTTCAACACCCTACAACCTGTTTTAATGTGGTTTATAAGCTCAGAATGCTTTACACATTTTTAAATCAAAAGAATTTTACCACATGCAAAAATTACATGAAATTCAAAATCTCTTAGTGTCAATAGGTCTAATTGGAACACAGAGCCACTTGTTCATGTCCATGTTCTCTGTGGCTGCGTTTTGCACTGCAAGGGCAGAGTTAAATAGTTGCAATGAAGACCTTAAGGCCCACAAAATCTAAGATAATTTCTATCTGACTCTTTACAGAAAAGTTGCCCATCTCTAAGATCACAGAAGAAAAGAATAAAGAACAGGGAACATTCCTGGTGCCTCTTCCTGGGACCAGGAGGAAAGAAGCTTGTTTTCCCCCAGTAAAGATTCCTTGAACAAGGCAAAGGACCCTCCCTGCCTGGCATGCTGCTCTCTTCGATGCTGAGGCCTGAGAAAAACTACTCTGTCACGGGGTTCTGACCCCTCTGATCATTTCCACAGTTGTACAGCCATTAAAGTAAATGATCTGTACATTTTCAGCTCCTGCTTGGGCCCCTCTATTATCTCATGGTAAATAACAGACTGTAGTCACACAAACATGTAATTACATCAGCTAAACACTGAGGAGGGCAAAGAGGTAAATGGTCTCCCAGTGTGTGGCACTGGGCTGAGTCATCTTTCAGACACTCCACACATACCCCAGGGCAGACCTCTAGACTTGCCTATTGATAAAAGGACCTTCCCAAGATGAAAATTGCTTGGACTGATGGTTGTAATGCCACCACGTTTTTATAATGCCCTGTTTTTATAATCGAGCGCCAAGCAGGTCTGGATCTTGGGGTAGTTGGCATTTATCTACTGACCGTCCCACCAGGTTTCATACCCCAGCACTTGGTGCTGTGCAGAGCTGGGAGAATGTTGCCCCATTTGGGGGACTGATGGAAGACAATGTGAGATTGTTTCCCAACAACAAGTTCCAGTCATCCCTTTGTTAAAATGAGTCTGCAGAGCTGCTGCATCTGTGTGTACTGTGAAGTCAGCACAATTGCCATTGTTTACAGCCCTGTTTGTTGTGGCTGTTCCATGTGCATACATTTGGCCAGGGTGGAGATTTCCATATTAAAGCCATTCTTTCCGTGTGCTTGGTATTTGGTTCTCCAGATACATAAATTTTTGCCTACCATGCTCTTGGGCTTCACAGCTCCAGCCTGAAGGGATTTGCGGATGGGGGTAGGACATGAAGCAGCCAGTGCCTTGAGTCTGAGGATGAACAAGCATCTTGAGATGGAGGGACAAGATCAAAAGAGCACTCAACACAGAGGACACATGCAACATAGCTCCAGTTCTCAGCAAGAATTTGTCCGACAACAAGCATCCTAAAAATCCAATCTGCACCTTGAACACTTGAGTTCTAATTCTCAAATTAAAATGTCTGAATCTCTTTAAGACAGATGGAAGGCAGGAAGGAAAGAAGGAGGGAAGGATGGTTTTTTGATATGTCCAACTGACTAGGCTAAGCTACTGGGACAGGAGAGGGCAGCAGACACTCTATAGCAAACACACACCATCTCCCAGTTATTCAACCAAATACTAATCTAGGTACTGCTATGAAGGGGTTTTGCAGGTCTAATTAAAGTCCTTAATCAGTTGACTTTAAGCAAGATTATCTCAGCAGGCCTGACAATCAGTGGGAGCTCTTAAAAGGCTTGGGCATTCCCTGAGCTGTATTTCAAGTAACATCTGGGGCTACAATTGCTTCCCTCCCTCCCTGCCTGCAACGGCTTCAGCCCGTGGCTGTGGGGCTCCATCCTGCTCCTGATCTTCCCTCCCAGACTGCCTGCCTATGAATTTCAGCTTCCACAATCATTTAAGCGAATTCCTTGTAATGTCCATCTTCTGCCAGTTCTGCCTCTCTGGTCAAACCTGACTCAGAGAGAGGACAAGTTAGTCTAGCCACGAAAATAAGCACAGGATCACAGGCCAACAGCAATATGAACTCTACCGGCAAAGTCGTTCTCAACTTTTTTTTCAACTCCCCACCCCTCTTAAGGAATGTGACACTTTTCTATCAAAACCATGGCTCACTCAGGTCATGATTTCATTAAGGGGGTTAGTAGACAACTATCACAGAAACTCTAAGAGAGTGTAGCTGAGAAAGCCTCCCAGAGGTCTCGCTCTGTTCCTCCCACGCCTCAGCTGAGAGTCCATCTAACCAAGGGCCTCTGTGGCACAGGCAGGGCACATCAGCCCCATTTCTTTCTTTGAGATCATGTTCACCTGAAAGAGTATCAAGGTAGGAGAATGTCAGGACCTGGAAATGATATAGTGTTCACAGACCACCAGATCTTGATTCAACATAAGCTTTTCTTTGTCCTCTCCACTTCTAGCACCCACGCAGAAATGATTAGGTATAACCAGGACATTGTTAGTTATACATACTGTGAATTACACACTCAGTAAATCATCTGTTGAAAACCTTTCTCTGTATTTAGACAATCTGGGTCCCACCTGGCCTTGCACAGAGTTGGAGGAGGGAACAGGTTTGCATGGTGGGCTGGGAGGTGTCTGGCCTTCAATACCAGACCGTCCTGGGATCCTCACTTTCCCTAGGGAAAAATGCAGGACCCCTCAGTGCTAAAAAAGAAATGGAATAAAAGAAAGGAGATGGGTGAGCAGGGATGGTGAGCCATCCTTTTCCTTTGGCCTCCCCATCAAATTTCCAGAATCTGCATTCAGTTTCCGGAATACACATCCAGGATGGGGTGGGGGGCTTGGAACCTCGCTGGGGTTCCTGCAGCTGGAAACTCCTGTTTGATTTTATGTTTATGTTGGTGCAGTGAAATCAATAGGATCTTCCAAACACAGCTTAGGAGTTTCCTGCTTGTTAATGACTTCAGAAATGACCAGGAAGAAGGTGACACGCAAGAAGTATGTTTTTAATGATTTACTAATTTAAAATTTTATATATGAGAATACCCAGAGCACATAGTCCCTATCAAAGTCAATTAATCCTGTGGTTCTGGGTCAGAAAAAACACAGATGGAAACTGAGGTAGTGATCACTGAGAATAATGTTTGTGTCTCTTTCAGTATCCCCGCTTGTGTGGAAATCAATGGGCTAAGCTTGCTCTCAACTCAGAAATATTGCAGAAACAATATTTTCATATGCTCTTTACGAAAACACTTTCTTTTATAGAACCTTAATCTTCAGCAAAAAACTATTTCTTTTGGGATTAGACTACAGGATAATGACAATTTGAGAATGAATTTTTGGCTAAGTTGAAGATTTTCACTTGGCTGGATCAAGTTTCTGGAAAGTAAAATTAAAAAAAAAAGAAAACGTTTGAGACAAGGCACTCTTTTGTATTTTGTTGATTCAAAATCAACTATATATCAAAGGAGGGAAAAAAAATGAAACTGATCATATGAATAGTATTCTCAAAAGGAGAGCACTTTTCCCAATTAAAAATATCTATGCAAACATATATGTCTATAAATATGCACGTACATACTGCCCTATGGTTACAGGCTCACCAAAAGCAAGAGAAAAATATACACACACAACTAGACTTGTGCATCTTTCAAAACTAAAAAAATTAATATTTTTACAGAAATCATCCTGAAGCCTGTTAGCCTCAATGAAGTTTATGAACTTTGCTATAAAACAGGCATTATGTTTGTAAATAATATATTTATAAACCAAAAATTGAGTCACAATGTCTGATACATGGAATTTGCAGGGGGAGAAAGGGTAATTCCAGGAAATCCTGGACACATGATGGCTGTAATAATGCCACAAGTCAAATACATCAATTTTCAAAGTTCTTTCATTCTCTAAGAATTACATTTCATATATTCCTTATACCCTTCCTCCCTCAAGCCCCTGGAAGATTATAGGTCACACAACAGCCTCAATATTCTTGGATGTTGCTTTACAGTTTATAAAATATTTTTACATTTCTTATTTTATTAATCATCATAAGTACCTTGAAATGAAAGCAAAGGAGCTATTATGACTATGTCCATCTTACTGAAAGTACTATTAAAATTTCTGTTATAGAGAAAAGGACTGGATACCCCAGGTTATAGAGACAGTAAGTGGCAGAGCTGGGACTAATGGATGCTCACAGATGATTAAGAAATTGATTCAAGGAACTGAACTTTGTCACTTTTGCAATGGGCAAAGATAAGAATAGAACCAAATATTTGCTGATCGGATTAGATGTGCATAATTTTGTCATGAGTACACATTAAGAGAGTCTCTCTACAAAAGACTCTGGCAATATGAAAAGTGTTTGAAATATCACGATTTTCCAAAAAAAAAAAAAAAAAAACCCCAACTCTAGGAATCTATCCTATATACCATCCAATTTCCATCAGTGGTGGACTAAAATATTTGGTATTCAAATGACAGAATATTCTGTAGGGATTAAAAATTTATCTTCGAATGATACAGAGAAAAATACACTCGATAAAATATTTAATAACAAAACGAGATTCAAATCTGATTTTAGAATGCACTTAAAAGAAAAGAAACAGGAAATACAATAATATATTAGCAGCAATTATCTTTAAGTTGTATGTTATGGGTGACTTTTACTTCCATTCATGCTTTTCTTCATTTTTACATTTTCATATGATCAAAAATAGTCCGTTTTCCCCCACTGAAAAAATAAGCAAGGTGGCTGGGTGTGGCCGCTCTAGGACCTTGAGCACCAACAATTTTCAGCAACCAAAATCTTGGCAATTAGGAAGTACTGGGATGAAATATGACAGAGATGAAATTGGGATGAGAGGGAATGCTGCAGGGGGTCAGTTCTGGGATGAGGGGCCTCAGTACCTCCAGAGCATCAGTAATAAGGAAAGATAGGATGGGGACTGCAGGGCAGGGAAAAGCAGGTCGCGAAAGTGATCAATGCCCTGGGTGGCTCCAGGTGCGTGAGGTAGGAAGGGCTGTGGAAATGCAACTGCAGGCAGTCAACGGGCCTCAGAAACAGGAAGTCATATCATCTCTAGCCTTTTCCAAGTCTGAGATAAACAGGCCCCATGGATGAATGTTATCAAATAAGCTTTTCAGAAAGAAGTATAAGAACAGGGTAGCAAAGAAATGGGGCAGCCTCCTGAAGCAGTTCTACCTCCTCGGGTTTTCAAACCCTAACACATTCCCCACTCCATAGGCAGTTTCCCTAAATCCTGGCCTTTTCCCAGGAGACAGTTTCTAGCTGTTAGGTTCCACTAATTTCCCTGGGAGAAAGGAAGCATATCAGACATATGAGTGCCTGAAGGATGTTCTCATGCTCCTAGGCCTCTGGGCTACACTGTCTGTGTAAAAGAGGCTAGAGAGAAGGAGACACACTGAATTCTCTTGTCTCTGAGACATACCCCCACACTAACTGCCTTTCTACACACTGAACAGCTGCATACGCTTTAGCTTCTTTATTCTTCCCTCTCCCCTACTTCTGCCCCTGGTTCTCTCTGCCCCTAAGGTGACCTCAAGAATGTATTCGAGTGGGGGTAGGGGTCCTCTGCTAGATACTTTATAGATTTCTGAACTGTAAGCTCTACCTGACGACAGGTATTTCCCTCTACTAGAAGGCAGCTTCACCTCCTGGGTCTAAAAGAGGAGAAGGGTACAAAAAGGAAAAGATTCTGCCACCTTCTTTATAACCCTGCATACACTGGGACCTTTATCCATGCCACTGAGGGCTGGCAAGAAGTTGTAGGGAGTCGGGCCAGGCCTCCTCAGGCTTGCTGCACTGAGAGACGAGTGTGGTCAGAACCCAGTGGGGGCAAGTGGCTCTGCTCCCTGTCTCAGAACTCTGAAGCTGGGATGGAGGCAGTTTGACATAACGGAGGAGACAAACTTGTTTCGAATCCCTGCTGAGAGTATTATTTTGGACGAGTTAGTTGATTCCTCTAAACCTTGACTTCCTTACCTTTTAGTGGAAAAATACAAATGCCTTATAGAGATGGTGTAAGAAAGACTATGACACAAAGTGTCTAAAGTACGTTTAAACAGTTTCTAGAACACAGAATTCATACAACAAATGGTGACAAAAAGAAAGGTAGTAGCAAAACAAGAACAGAAGTCCTAAACTCACACAAATACCATTCTTCCCCCAATACTGTTCTCTCTATTTGCTACTGACATTTTTAGGGAAATTAGAGCTTATAGGAGGATAGGTGATAGTTCACATTTTCATCATGTTTATTTGTGGAATATGTTTAATATTCATATTAGAGAACACATATATAGTAAGGTCAACTTGATAAAAGTGGTCCTAGTAACATATCTAAAAATTAAAGGGGATAGGAAATAAAATTAAATCCAAAAGGCAGTTTGAGGAAACTTCAAAAGTAAGTAGAATAATGGGGGAGAGGAGAACAGCATTACGCTGATACCAGAATCAAATATAGATATTACAAGAAAACTACAGACCAATATCCCTCATGAACATAGATGTAAAAACCCTTAACAAAGCATGAACATATTGAACTAGCAATACATGAATAGAATACTATGCTATCACCAAGCAGGATTTATCCCAGGAATGACAAGTGGTTTAACATTCAAGAATCAGTTTTATAAACAGACTAAGGAAGAAAAACCATATCATCATGTCGATAGATGCAAAAATAGAATTGATGAAATTCAACATCCATTCATGATAAAACTCTCAGCAAACTAAGAATTATCATACTGATAAAGGATATCTATGGAAAATCTACAGCTAATAGCATTCTTAATGCTGAAAGAATTAATGCTTTTTCTCTAAGGCTGGGAACAAAGCAAGAATGTCCACTCTTATCATTCTTATTCAACATCTTCCTAGAAGCCCTGGCTGGTGTGATAAGGCAATGAAAGAAATAAAAGGAATCCAGATTGGAATGGAAGAGAGAAAACTGCTGCTATAAACAGAAAACATGACTGTTTATGTAGAAATCCTAAAGAATTAAAAATAGCCTACTAGAACTAATAGAATTTAGCAAGATGAATATTTGAAAAATATATAATTCCTATATACAAAAAAATTAATAACTATAAATTTAAAAAATTTTTAAGTAGATTTACAAGAAGACCTAAATCAATGGAGAACTAACACATATTCAGATATTGGAAGACTCAATTTGTTAAGGTGTCAATTTTCTCCAAATGAAGATATAATTTCATTATAAACAATGAAAATCCCAGAAGGCTTTTTTAAAGAAAATGGCAAGCTGATTCTAAAAGTTATGCGTAAAAGCAAAATACATGAAATAGCTGAAACGCTTGAAAAATAAAAAGGCAGCTTTTTAGAAAACCTCACTTCTATGAGGTTTTCTCTCACATGACCGCCACATTCACACAACTTTTGACACTAGATGTGTGGGGTTTCCCCACACCGAGAATCCTCTGCAACCAGCTGGGTGTCCTACAATTTAACTCAGCTCTGACTCTATTTACCTGGAGACAGCAGCAGATCCCACAGGTTAAGGGTTCAAACTGCTCTCCTCTCCCACTTCAGATGCCAGTGGTAAGTCCCAGGTTTTCACCTGCATTCCTGGCTGGCCAACTATAAATTAGAATCCCCACACTCCCACCTTGGGTTCGATAATTTGCTAGAGTGACTCACAAAACTCAGGGAAACACTCACCTATGTTTACCAGTTTATTATAAAATGACATGATAAATGATACAAAGGAACATCCAGATGGAAGAGATCCATAGGGCAGGGATGTGAGAGGGGGCACAGAGCTTCCACGTCCTCTCCAAGCGTATCACTCTCCCAGCACTTGCACATGGTCACCAACTCATTATCTCCTAGAACCTCATATTTTGGGGATTTCTATGGAGACTTCTCCACATAAGCATATCGATAATTAATTCCATTTCTAGCCCCTTTCACCTCTCTGGAGAATGGGAGTGGGACTGAAAATTTCGAGCTTCTAATCATGGCTTGGTCTTTCTGGTGACCAGCCCCCATCTAGGAGCCCACCCAGGAAACTCCGAGCGATTTAGGGGCCTGGTAGGAACCAGAGTCCAAAATCAAATGTTAGAACAAAAGATACTCCTAGTGTGCTCTTTTTACTTAAGAAATTACAAGGTTTTAGAAACTCTGTGCCAGAATGTGTGAACAGAGGTGTGTGTGTGTTTATGTATGTATGTATGTTCCTATCATTTCCCAATAAAGAAATATCACATCTAATTTAAGACTTCCTATAATGCTACAATGATCAAGACAGCGTGATACAGTAGAAAAGATAAACTTACATAAGAGTACAGAAGAGAGTCCAGAAATAGACCCATGCATATACAGTCGATTAATTTTTGACAAAGGTGCCAGGGTAAGGAGAAAGGATTTTCAACAAATGATGCTGGAAAATTTGGACATCCATACACATGCAAAAAATGAATCTCAACCCATAACTCATGCCAAATACAAAAATTGACTCTAAAACAGATCATAGACCTGAATATAAAACCCCAAACCTGTACAATTCATAGAAGAAAACAATGGAGAAAATCTTGGAGACATTGAGTTAGGCAAAGATTTTTTTTGACTGAACACAAAAAAAACATGAAAAAAAAATTATTAAAACTGGACTTAACCAAAATGGAAAGTTTCGGCTACATAAAAGACAATTCTGAAAATGAAAAAAGAAGCTGCATATTGTGAGAAAATACGCACATAGTGCATATCTGATAATGGACTACATAAAAACTCTCGTAATTTAATAAGAATACAAACAACTTTAATTAAAAACAGGCAAAAGATTCGAAGAAACATTTCATCAAAGAGATACAGATAATAAATAAACACATAAAAATACTCTCAAAACATTAGTCATTAGGAAAAGATATCTTAAAATCATGCCGAGATACCACAACCCACCTATTAGAATGCAAACAAACATAAAACTGGTATTACCAAAGGCCGATGAGGATGCAGAGCCCCTGGAATCCTTATACATTGTCAGTGGGCATAAAAAGTTGTATGGCCACCTTGGAAAATACAGTTTCTTATAAAGTTAAATGTACATTTTTTTCCATCCAGCCCAGCAATACCCTTTCCTCTGTATTCATCTAAAGGAAAGTAAAATATATGTTCACACCTGAAAAACCACATTGTCAAACCTCCTTTATAGATATAGATTGTCAATAAGATTTAAGCAGAAGTTATTGGGGAATGTTTCAGGAAAAGATTTTCAAAAGTTGATTAAACTGAGATTCAGGCGCCTTTATCCTTCTCCTTTCCTTCTTTCTGATGTCTGTAAGGTAGACGTGATGGGTGGAGCTTCAACATCAATCCCGTGACGGTGAGGGGAACTTGAACATAGAAGGCAAGCACCAAGGCTGCAGGATCAAAACGGATATAAGGTGCCTGGGTTCCTAATGACCATGGAGCTACTGTACTAGGCCTAGACTGCTTGCCTCTATTTTACATGAAAGAAAGAAAGAAAAAAAGATGGTGAGGGAGCCTTCTTTTGTTAAAGCCGCTGGTGTTTTGAGTCTCTTTTAGTAGCAGTCAAAAGCAATTCCTGATTCAAGGATCTAATTAACTTTATAAAATGATACTGAAAACTAGAAAGAGAAAGTGAAAAATGATAGTTTGATTTTTCCCCTGCTTTAGCTTTCTCAGAACTAATGTGCTAATCTCACAGAAGATTTCTATTACTTTAATCCACTAACCTTTGCTCTTTTCTTTTTCGGTTACACTGAAAATGAATAGAAACATATAATTCATAAGTCACACCACCCTATGTGGTACCCAGCCCTGTTACTTGTTACAAATTGGGGGAAAAGTTACCTTAGCAGCCAAATTTCTAACTTCCCTATCCTCTCAATGTACTCAGAGTATCAAAACCCTTCCCTACTAAACTACATGATTTTGCATCTTATAGAGGCCAACTGATCTTGACTCTCAAGAATTCAGACAATTTTCTCTTAAAAATACAATTAAATCTACCAAATGGGTATAGAGGTGCAAGTTCTAAAATCTAACAAAAGAAGTGAAGTCCCAGGTGAAAGAATAGGGAGAATTGTTGATTGAAGTAACTAAAAGCAGATTTACAAAAGAAAAAATGTTGGTGATGGTGATGATGATGATGATGAAAAGAGCTGCTGAAGGTACAAAATCTGAGGATCAGCAGCTGGTGTGACTGATTGCCCATGGGCCTGAAGCATCTCTGCCTCATTTCTGTTGACAAGAGCCTCATTCATACCACTTCACAAATCCTCCATTCACACCCCCTTACAGACTGTCCTTGGGGAGCAATTTGGGGGAATTCAGGACTGTAAATAGAGGGCATAATAAACAAGATCACAAGCTCTGCCAGGTATAGGACATAAGGCAGGACAGTTCATCTACACTGGGCTCCTAATTTAATTTTACCCTCGTTTGCATTTCCCTCTTCCCCACAATGTTTCTCTGAATGAGGGTTTAAACCAGCACAGGAGAAATCAAAACTGAAACGTTTTTGTTGTGTGCACTTCCAGTTGAAAGGAAGCCACGGTACACACAGAAAGGAAGAGGCTGCATGGAGCACTGCCCAGTAAACCAATCCAAGGACACTTTCAAACAACTGTAAACATAAATGTGTCTCATTTATGCCACTGGGTAACAAGATTAAGAGGAACGGGGAGTCACTTCGGTTGCACTTTAATTTCAGTTTAGGAACATTCTGTGAGGAAAATTGAAAGATCATTCATTCACACCGTGGAGAGGATTGACCTCAGGTTGGTAGGGCCAAAGGAATAGAGCTTTAAGTGACTGAAGATTTAGGTATGAATCTGCCATGATTGTTATATGACCTTAAACGAGTTACTTAACCTCCTTGAGCTTTGTATTCCTCTTTGAAAAATTAGGTTGTTAATACATTTTATCCCAGGATTAAGTGAAAAACAGTGGCCCATAAGTGATCAGTAAATTCTGATTCATTTTTCCCTTCTTCTACATATTCTCATAACCCCAAACTGGCAGCCTACAGGCCTAAGCTGGCCCCCACATGTTTTTGCTACATATTGTATATGTTTTGCTTTAAGTAGCCACGATTAAATATTTTCCTAAAACCGCAGTTTCTATTTATCTTAAAAACTGTAATGCTAACATTGTGCCTATAGTCACTTGACGGCTGGCATTGATTGTTTAGGCAGAGCATCCAGCTCATCAGCTAACCCAGCCATGTTCAGTGCCTTGAGTTCATTGCCACTGCCAAATCTGCTAGCAATCACAAAAAGGTCCACTCAAACCACCATCTTTCCTTCCTTCTACCACATCAAATGTTCCTTTGGTACCCTAGTCTAGTATCAGAATCAAACATGCCATTTAGGCTAACTCTACTCATGATGTAGCAATAGATTGAATGTGAAACTGAAAGTCCAGTCAGCCGGTTGCATGAGACAAAGTTATATGAGAGGAAAGGACAAGGAGACACATACCCACACCCTTAACAGATTGACTAGACTGAGTTAGGTTCATTTGTTTTCTTTTGTGAATTCAGTGAAATGAGTTTAGAGGAATAAAGTGTAAATCATACACTTTAATCCTATAAGTGTTAATTAATGTTTAAGTATATTTCTTTATTCTAAGATAATTTGAGCCAGCTTATACTTACACATATACTCAAATATTATGTTAGCTTAATTAGCAAATAAATAGATAAAGGAAACAAACTTTTAGGAGAGCATGAGTAGGCTTTCTCATGTTGCAGATGGGAGTACAAAATCATACAGCCTCTGCAAAGAAGAATTTGCCACTTAGACTCCAAAAAATCCACTTCTAGGACTCTATTTTGAAGATACACCTGTATAAGTAAGAAATAATATATGCATAAGCGTATTAGTTATCTATTGCCGGATCACAAATACAGGACTTTGGGTTTTATTGACACTCATAATTTTCTGTACTAAAACTGGAACGGTTCCAGGCAAACTGGAACTGTTAGTCATCTTAGTAACCAATTGCCCTAAAACTCAGTAGCTTAAAGCAATATACATGTTTTTCAACTCGGTTTCTGTGAGTCAGCAATGCAGGCATGGTTCAGCTGGACCTCTGCCTCACAGTCTCTCACAGCACTGCAGTCAGAGTGGGAGTCTCGTCTGAGTTTCAGTGAGGACAGGATCCACTTCTGAGCTCACTTACCTGGATATTGGCAGATTCTGTCCCTTGGGGCTGTTGGAATGAAAGTTACTTGCTGGCTGTGGGCCGGAGGCTGCACTTAGTTCCTTGACATGAGGATCTCTTTAACATGGCAATTTGCTTCATCAAAACCAACAAAAGAGAATTTTCTAGTAAGACAGAACTCAAGATTATGGCAACCTAACCATAGAAGTAACGTCCTTTAACATTACTTTATTCTATTGGTCAGAAGCAAGTTACTCAATATGGCCATACACTATTGGTTAGAAGGTGGGGGAGTGGGACTTACACAACGCCAGGAGATAGAAATCACCTGGGGTCAGCGTAGAATCTGCCCCCGCCCCAGGTGTATCAGACACATCTGTGTTCCATTTCAAACCTTACCACACACTTCTTACTCTAGCTACTGATGCAGCGAAAGCTCCAGGTCTTAATTAGCTTTACACAGGTGTAACTTGACATTGCTAATTTAGCTTCACACTTGTGATTAGGTCTGATACAGATCATAGTATTCTGAGGAGTAACACAGATGGACAGCAGTAGAGTGTTTCTTGACTTTTATTTAAAGCAAAACAAAACAAAAACCTTAAGAGCTAGAAGGCAAAAGACTGGTCAGAAGCTATGATGGAAAAATCATGGCCCTCTACCTGAATTCCAGTGAAATGACTTCATAGACCCAGAACCCAGCAATGGAAGGGGAGGCTGCATCTCTCCCTGAAGAAAACCCCTGCAGGTCCATTGCAAGTACATCCAACAAACATTTCCCTAATCATTCTCCAGAGCGACCAATGGCCATTTACCAGAGTTATTGTGTACGGGGAGAAGGAGAAAACAAAGATCTTAGAGATACATTTAATCTGGATTTTAATTTTAAATCACTACCAAGAAATCACAAACATCTCTTACTGTCTCTGGTTAGAAAAGAAAGTATGGAGGACAGGTGATAAATGAGATTTTGGCCCAAATCCACCTCACAGTGGAACCAGTAGTTGTTTCCCCATTAACTGAGTCTATAATTGGAATAAACTTAGATGATGGAAACCCCTCACATGTGTTCCCTGAATTTCAAAGTTAGAGACCTTATGGTAAGAATGGCCAAGTGGAAGGCCATTGTGATTTTTATTGCAGTAACAGCTTTGGGTGATAGGTACATGTAAAGCAAAGTACAGCAAAAATCAGATACCTATTTTCTTCCTGGGTATCATTTGAGGTGGGACTAAAAGTCCTAAATCCAGAGTGTACCCTCTGAGTGTGATCTAAGACACAATAGTTAGGTTTCTGGACTCCTAAGTACATTCTCCACCTTCTAGTCTATCTTTGTAAACTGTAAGCACCCTGAGAAGAGTAACACATTAATAGAAAGTCAGTAATATACTCTCTATGCCAAAGGTCCCCAACATTTTTGGCACCAGGGATAGGAACTCCTATGAGAATTTAATGCCTGATGATATGAGGTGGAGCTGGGGAGGTGATGCTAGCCAGCTCTGGGGAGCAGCTGCAAATACAGATGAAGCTTCACTGTCTCTTCCGCTGCTCACCTATGCGGTGAGGCCTAGTTCCTAACAGGCCACGGACCAGTAATGTTCCGTAGCCTGGCAGTTGGGGACTCCTGCTCTATACCACCCATCAGAGGGTCTTCTTGGCCTCACTACACACTCACACTCAAGGTAATTACAGGCCACAGCCAGTCGACTCAGAAGGATGTAGGGCGGGACCACAGATCACCAGCAGGGCAGCTCCAGGTGTTTCTCTCCATAAATGTCCAATATTACTAGATCGACTCGAATTAGCCATTCAGCACTAATGTCTCCCCAGGAACAGCACAAGTACAAGGGATGAAATCCATATTGGGCAGCTGTGGGAGCTAACCTGGCTTAAAATCCTCACTCCCCAAAGGAACCAATACTATGTCCCAAAACAACTCCCCAGAGGTAACTTTTATCCACCCCCCCCCCAAAAAAAAACACACCTTACAAAAGTTACCACACTCTGAGAAGCCCAAAGCATGATGCCCTTAGCAAGAATTCATGTTTCTTTATAGTTTTTCCCAGTCCAGATGCAATTTACCAGCTAGGGGGCATTTTTATTATCAGCAATGTTGCCTGGTAGTTTGCGTCCTACCCTTAAGAGGTTGCCAGAGTGACAAAGCTGTACTGTCAACCTAAGGCCAAGTTCTCATTCAGAAGGAAAAGGTTTACCCTTTCCCCACTCTACAGATTCTGCTCTTCTTTAGGAAGGAGCTACTGCAGCTGCTGCATGAATGTTCCAATGTCTTTGGGGAAGCCGCCCAGAAAGATATGGGTGGAAGGAGAGAAATTCCAGCACCAGATTTATCTCCTCCCCTTGTTTATCTAGAGCAAGCCCTAGTTCAAGCATAAGGCTGACATGTTTTTTGATTTGTTTGTTTGTTTCAAAGAGGGAGACTACTATAGTAACAACCCAGCCAATCTTAGGGATTTACCTGAGAGCCAGAGATTGAGGTTCTTGGGACTACTAAAACACAATGTAAATGTTGGCCACTCTGTACTATGCCTCAAACCAGAGGCCAGAACGATCTTACCCAGAGTCTGAAAAGCCACATTAGGCTCACCCTGCAGAAACAATCAGAAGCAGTTCTCAACCTGCAGGAGCTCCACTACCTCCCATCTGTATACCTAGGACACAGGTTGCAGGTGGGCGGGAACCTCTCACCTGTTCCTTTCTCAGGCCCCTGAGCCCATAGGCCCTTTCAACTCTGTGCTCCTTTCCATAGTGCACCCTGGTTTTCTCTTCCAGATTTGTCACTTGGTTCCATTCTGTGTTCCCTGGCATGGAGCTGGAAAGAGTTTAGAGTTCATAAGGATGAAGAGCAGAATGGAGGTCATGAACTTATTCACATTCGCACACAATCATTTTCCTGGGGATTGTGAGTGTCTCAGTAAAAAAATCTCCCACTCTACTTTGCTAAAAGGATCTCTGAATCTTTTCTCCCCCATTTAGTTACATTAAGAACATGTCCTGTTCTATCCTCTTAGCTTGATGGGTGCCTTACCCTGGCATGGATGGGTGAAGCCAAGAGACTCATTCTGCACTCAAATACCTCCAATTTTACAGAAACCTGCCTTATTTGTTTTAAGAAACTGAACATCGTGGAAAGAGATGTGCCCTGAAGACCTCACCTCCTCCTAAGGATGTGTGGCAGGTAACATCTTCATGAAGACCTGTGTTTTCATCTTGAGGGCTCTGCTCTGTTTTCCTTCTGACCAAAATCTCCCTTTGCAGCTTATGGACTGGCACCAGCCCAATGGAGAAAACTCAGGTCTTTTCTCCAGCAGCAAGTCTAGTATGCATCTTTAATGATTCTAGCGGGGCTTTGGTCAACAGTCCAGAAAGCCAGCAACAGGCTCTTGGGGGGGAGACAGACAAGACAGCATCTGTGGGCCAAGGAGAGCTGTGCAGCGATTTCTTAATGAATTTGTTGAAGGGGAGAGATGAAATATAGGGCAAAGTCCAAGAAGACAGAGGAGGAGAGCTGGGAAAAGAGAGCAGATGTTGTAAAAGATACTCTTTCATGTTTCCTGTGCACTAGAAATCTGCAGATGTATGTTGGCAGAGCTACAGTCAGAGAACAGAGGGAGGCTGGAGTTTACACATCTGGAAATCATTTGGCAGGGGGCAGAGTTCAAACGCTTTCTGCTTCAGCTGCTTTCAGACATACCTTGCCATCCACGCCGTTGCTGAGTGAGGGGCCAGCCACTCAGAGTCCCTCTGGCCTCACTCTGGTGGAAGCCCTACCTAAGCCAGTGGGTTTTCCTCAATATCAACTCAGTCACGTGGAAAAGTTGAAATAATTATAAAAAGACAGAAAGGGACAAGGGAAGGAGGGGAGTGAAGAGGAGAATGTGCCACAACTGAGAGAAGCCTGGCTGGAAATCAAGAAACAAAATGTACTTGGACCAGATCCAGTGCATGAGTTAACTTGAGAGCAAAGAACACCATTCAGGAGAAGAAAAAAAAGGCGGGGAGGAGCCTTTCTCTGTACATAGTAACACCCAGGGATCACGCTCACACCACATTTACTTTTCTCAGAAACCCTTGTACATTTTGCCTTCACTGAATTTAGGAATGTAGAGGGATATCTTGATCCAGAGAGAATTACTCCCTGTGGAAGGATTTATGGGGTTCTGTAGAGAGGGAGCAGTGTCTCTGAGGGCCTGGTCATCACCCCACTGACCCCCAGCCTCCTGCCACCACTATGAGATGTGGTCCTCCCTCTCAAAAGGGTCATCTCGGGTGTTTACCTTCCCTCAGAGGAGAAACACATCTTTGGGGGTAAAATGACGTCCTGGCTCAAATTTCCTGCCATGCTCAACTCTGCACACCATACTGGCTGCAGCTGCTGGCAGGCTTAGGCTGGGGCTTCACGTACTTGTGTGTGGCAAGGTGAACTTGCAAGGAGTGGTAATGAGTTAAAGGTGCCGGAGCACCCCCAGGTTGGTCCAGGACCTCAGAAGGATTAGAGTGCACCTGGGGAGAGATGAGTAACAAAGATAACCAAATACAATGAATGCCACATGTGAAATAAAACACATTCGGATAGATCTCCTTATAATCTCACCCTCAAGGCCTGCTTACCTTCCTGTCCCCTCTAACTTGATGAATGTTTCTGCCATCCTTGAAGATGCCCAAGCTAGTTTATTTCTTCCCCTCCATCACCTTACACATCCAATTTGGCCACAAGTCCTGTTGACTTTATGCCCTTATCCCCTCTTGAATATGTCCATGCCCCCCCTCCCCCACCCCTCAGCTTCTCTCACCTGAATCACTATAGCTGCCTCTGAATTGGCCCTGTCTCCTGAATCATTCTCTGAGTTATCTTTCTGAAATGTAGAACCGAGCATTTAACTTCTCTAAATGGGCCAATGGTTCTCCACGGCTTTCAGGATAAAGTTCAGCCTCCTGAGCATGACATCCAAAGTATTCATGATCTGGTTTTTGTCTTCTTTCTCAATCTCATCTTCCTTGCTGTGCTGGTAAATGTTTGATGACCAGACCTCCACATGCACCATGTGTTACCTGGCACTCCATACACCCCTTCAAACAACAATGAAGTGCTTCCAACTTCCTGGTCTCACCCTAATCTCTCCCTTACCTGGGTCTCTGCATATCTTTCTCTGCCCAGAAAGAGCTTCTTTCTACCTCCCTCTTACCTACTAATGCTTCAAGACATAGCTCCTCCAAGAAATTGCCACATAACAAACATAGTGAACTGTCCATGGCCACCACAATGCTGGATTGTCATTGTGTGCTGGTGGGGCCTGCTGTTCAAGCTAGGCACCACTAAGAATGAGCACTGTTTTTATCTTTATATCCACACTGCCTTAAATGCTTCCTGGAACATAGGTGTTTGGTAATTGCTGAATTAAAAAATATAAACGCTGCTGGTTTTTAATTGACTACCATCTTATAAAAAGTTACTCTGTATCCTCGTGTAAAAATAGTCAAGTCTGTGGGGGTCCTCAAAGATTTAAGACTCAAGAAGACGTGCCAGACTGGAAGGAGTAGTCAGAAGAGGATGCACTTCATTTAGACAAAATGACTCTGGTGTGAAAGCAGGACACCCAAGGAGAAATGCACAGCCAAGTTAGAGACGAGGGGCCAGGGCCTGAGCACGACAGTGACTGATCTGGGAGTGACCCTACGTAAGTCAGGTGATGATTTGCAAGAGCTCTCTGTCACTTACATGCTCCACATTACACGACAAAGGAAGGGGGCTACCCTCACTAATATCCCACACAGTGAAATAAAACACTAGCACGCTCGGGCATTCAACAACTTCTCATTCCAAAGCTTCTTAAGAGTCCACTGGTCAGAAGACTGACTCTGCGGGGAATGATTAATGCAGTTCACTTTGACTTATAAAATGGAAAAGAGCACTTCTCCAGTAAGTCACCTACACGTATTGTAAAATGCGAATTTAGTATAGCACAGATTGGTGCCTGAATGGAGAAAATTGCTTATCTACACAAAAGTGGCAAAAGCACAGTTTGTGGAAATAATAGGTATAAAAGTGCTTTGAAAATTATAATGTACTATACAAATCTAAGAATATTATTATTCACACAAACTGAATATCTATGACAAAATAATCACAAAGACAGTCACAATTATGCCAGACATCTGGATATTTCAAGACAATTAAATTGAACCCTCTTTCTGACACTCCCTTACACCCCTCTTGTCTCTTTTATATAGCACTTATCACCATCTAGCATACTCTACAAGTAACACCTTATTTTCTGTTTTTCTTGACTTCCCACAAGAATGTATGAGCTTTGAGGGCAAGAATTAATGTCAGTTTCATTCATGGCCATACCTTTCCATGCCCCAAGCAATGCTTATTTCTGATTGAATGAATTAACTTTAGTTTTCAAAGAGATGACTGAGCTTACCCAAATATATCTTGGTCGCTGGGAAGTGTCCTGAAAAATAAAAAGCAAAGAAATCTCCAAATCACAACATCTATTGTCCTATATATGGGCATCAAACTGTTACTCAGGCCTATAACTGGGCATCAAACTGTCATGCAGGAGAACCTGATTGTCCTCACAGTAAGATATTTGTAGGCCAATGCCTAAGTCCTTCTTTGTAGAGGATGCTATAGGTTTCTCAGGTGACCTGGGAGAGTTAATTTCCCTCCCTCAGTATGGACCTTGCTAAGTGTGACTGTTTGATACTTTCTATCATGCCCAAGGGGCTTCAACCCATCCCTGCTGAGAACCGACTCAACAAAGGTGCTGTGTGGACTGCGCTTTTCCAATCTTCCTGGGAGACTGTATTTGTTTCAAACACCAAAGAAGAGCCCTATTTGAATTCAGATGCCAGAGCTCAGCGTGTCTATTTGAGCCAATGGTTCTTTTTGCACAGTTCATTCCCCCATTTCTGTACCGATCCTGACTGCCTTACAGTGCTGACTGGACACTGCCCTGCACATGGTGTTCTGCAGAACAAATGGAAGAGAAAGGATTCCTGCTAGGCTTCCCAGCATGAACTGGCATCCCTAATGTAGACAAACACACACACAAAAACACACTGCAGCTGAAGCTCAGATGAGCCTTGAAAGGCCTCCAGCTGCACTCTTAAACCCAGCTGGTATGTGTCCTGGTTAAATAACGGAACAGACTGGCAAGGCTTGGAGAGCCCAGTCCAAAAGGCTGTCATGTCTGAGAGTGTTTGGCCTCCCAGGGAGGCAGGAGGCTGGAGGGAAAAAGGCTCAATGGCATGATGTTATGGAAGAAGGAGGAGTCCTAACTAAGAAAGATCCTACTGAATAGCTGACTTTCTCTTAAGGTCTAGTTTCAAGGAGATGAATGCAAATTACCAGTGAGGGGTGGGCCACAAACCCATAATTGGGCAAACTGGAGAACCTAAAGAAGTCAGGTGTGGTGGCACCTGAATTCTCAACAGGTCATCTTGATAAGAAACCTCACGCTGTTCTCACCATAACCCTTTATGTATTACTTTGACTTCTCTCTTCTCCTATGTGTCAATCACCTGGCCACCCACAGAGGAGGTTTCCTGCTGTCTCCTTCTAACTCAGTGAACTGCCTCCTACAAGCCTTCCCCTTCCTCTGTAAAGCTATCCAGCTCCACAGAGGCTATCAACCCTTTCTCTTTTCCATTCTTGTCCTCAGTTGATTCATTGCAGTATTACTTTGGCCTCCTAATTACTGCCAGACATGAAGCTGATGGCTCGGGCTTTAGAGATGCTATTACTGCCAGATCCCCTTCCCTTCATTGTCTAGAAGCCTGTCTCTATTTAAGCCCTAATCCTTTTTGCCATTTTTGACCTAGTTCCCATTATTTTATATTTTTCCATATTAAGTTAAATAAGCACTTGTCGGCCTGCATATGTCTTATTGGATCCAGCTCTTCTTTTGTGATTCAAATGAATGCCAGGAGGAAAACAATCCCACTGGCCAGTTCCAGAGATTACCCACTTTCTTAACTTACAGTCTGGTGATAGTCCTTAACCAGGCAAAGAACTACTGTAACTTTTTACCACTGTACTCCCTGCAGTCTTCAGATGGGCCAATGAGTTTAAAGATGGCAAAAAGATGAAACAAGTGTGGATAAAGCACTTCTTACAACTGTTTAATCTACTCATTCATTCCTGAATGAAAAAACTGATAGCAGTTGATGAATGTGTTTCACAGATAAGGAGGCAGAAGAAGTAATTAAGCAAGAGAAGAAAAGGAGCATGAGGAATCAAGAGTTTAACAATAATTAGACACTCATCTAAGGCATAATTAATCCTCCTGCCTCATCTTAAGCCCCAGATAACTGTATATGTAACTGAACAAAATCCTATGAGGCATCGCTTTGGAAAATATTATTTCTTGAAACATGCACAGTGTGACCACAGGTCTAAACGAAGACACTTCTAGTAATAAATAACCCACAGACAGCACCTTGTCCCTTCTTGGGCATATTTTAGAAGAAATCAAATGTACCCTGTTTGTACCACAAACGTTTTGCCCCAACCCAAACTTTTAAATGCCCTCACTATTGCTTTAATGTGTTCTATCTTACTTACCCATCACTTGGGGAACACGGGAACTTCTTAGGGATTTTTCAGGTTCTATTCTCAGCCTTTTTTTCTCCTCCCGAATCAAGTAGTTTAACAGCTTACCAACTGAAACTGCAGAGCTTGTGAGATCCTCAGGGACTGCACCGAGAAATAGTAATATCGAGGTGGATTGATAATCCCCGCAAGAAGTGTAACTGCCTGGCCCTGGCTGGTGGCATATTGCGCTATGCAATCCAAAATAACATCTGGGACAGGTGAGAACTAAGAAATAAAATCTATTGGTCTGACCCTACAAGAAGAGGAGTTGATGCTTCTCCAATCCCCATCGAATTATAGATTCCATCACTCTGTTTTAAAAGAGTATTTTTAAAATTAACAGAAATAGCAGTGACAAAAAATATGCTGTGCACTTTTTATATATTACTTTCACACAACGTTCTATCAGGTAGGTATTATTGTGATGGATATTTTATAGGTGGAATGAGGTTTAATTAGCTAACCAGTGTCAAAGGACATTTGATAGATGTGCACAAGTCCATCTGAGCCCAGAGCCCATACTCTTCATAGTTATAATGCTTTAAAATATGTTCATAATAAGCTTTTTTAGATGTATTAAAAGGAGAGCAAAACCAATTATAGCCTCACTCGCTCAAAGACAACATGACAAAATCTCTTCAACAGGTTTATACTGTACATATACCAACAATTTCACAAAAAAGGGGGTGGAGCTCACACAACATTTGCATAAGCTTTGCATTTTCATTTGAAATACATTTTGGAGGCCTTTTATGTCAATAAATACGCTTCTACCACATCATCTTTAATGACTGTTTTCACTGTTATCCCTATACCATAATGAACATAATCAATCCTCTTTTTGGACATTTTCTGGAGTACAGTAATCGCTGACTTCTTACACACATATTTCTTTAAAATACATTTTTGGAAACAAAATATACATTTTTCACAAATTTCCAAATTGCCTTGGGAAGTGTGAATTTTCATTCTCATCAATGTTTTAAAGAGCGTCCTCTTCCCCACATGATCCCCAACATTGAGTAGAAACGTTTTATCATACCTGCCAATTCAAAAGGGGAAATAAGATCTCATTGATATTTTACTTGCTCTTTCCTGATTGGTATGGGGTAGAACATTTTTCTTCTCTCTCTCTTTTTTTTTTTTTGTAATTATATTAGCTCTTTTGTGAACTCTCTACTCAGTCGAAGCAGAGAGTTCATGGCTCATTTTTCTTTCAGGGTTCTTACGTAGTAATCATTTGCCAAAATCTTTCAAATATATTTCTCCCAATTTTTTGTTTGTTTTTAATTTTTAAGTGTTTTAATTGCATAGAATTTAAATTTCTTCTTTTCGTTTTTGATTTATGTCATTGACATTATCCTTAAAAAAAAAGAAACTCTCCCTACTTCAAGTTTATAAAAATACCTAAATTTTCTTTCTGCATCTCAAAGTATTTTTTACATATAATGTTTAATTTATCTAGCATTTCTTGGTATAAGATCTACTTTGTTTCTTACAATTTATTGAACCAAACATCCAAATACCATTTTTAAATAATCTATAAATTCATAACTCATTTATAATTACACATTTATTTTCTACCAAAACTTTAAATATACTTCTTTTGAAATGTTAATTTTTATATGTTAAGTATGTTCATTTTTAAAAATATTGCTCCATTTCAAATACTTTTCTCTTAATTCTTATGCCACTGTTATCTATTTTACTTTTACAATTTTATAAGCCATATTAATATCTCAGAGGGCAATTTTCCCTTTATTTTTATTGTTTATTTATTCAAATGCATTTAAGAATTATTCTGTAGTTCCCCCCCCCCCAAAAAAAACTGTATTATGGTTAGAACTGTGTTACACAATTAGAATAATTTGAGAAAATTCGATAGCCTTACAATTTGAGTAAATTTTCCTTCCAGGGACAAGGAAGTCATGTCTATTTATTCAGGTTATCTTTGGTTTTTCTCAATAATGCATTGATTTTATTATAATGTCTGTCGTTATATGAATAAAATCATCTTCTCTTTGTTGTATTTTACAACTAGCTATTGTAAAATTTAGATGTATACAACTAGAATCCAAATTGTCCTCATTCTTACAAGGGTAAACTTGGTCCCCAATATACTAATTGTCATTCGAAAGTCACCCATTTCACTTGTGACACAACTCAGTATATAGAGGCACCAGCTTGTCCTGATGATTCTGTCCCCAGGATGCATTTTTAAATAGTTCACTTCCTATCTCCACCACACTGGTCAAAGTACCAGTAACTTTTGCCTGGACTATTATTATTATAACTTTCTAACTGGTCCTCTTGATTCCACACTTCTTCCTTTATTTTTTGAATTTCAAAAATGAACAAATTATATTAGTCCCCGACCTCCTAGGAGCTCCTTAAATCCAAATGTCTTACTTTCGCCCCACGTGGCTCTCTCTACGTGATCTGAGCTCCAGGTCTCTTTCCAACCATATCTCCTACCTGTTCTCCCTTCTCAATCTTCTCTACCACTCCTGCTTTCTTCTAGCTCTGCACACATTTCCTCCTTGGGGCCTTTCTTCAAACTCTTCCTCTGCCTGGCAGCTCTTCTTCCAGATGATTGTTCCTTCTAATCATTCAAAATTCACCTTACATGTTACTCGTTCAACAAGGTCCTCCCTGGCCATTCAATTTAGGGTAGACCCTGTTGCTCTCTTATCACAGCCTTCTGTTTTATTTTCATAAATCACTTATCACAAAATTTTAATTTATTTGTGTGTTGTGTATCATATCCCTTCTATTCGTAGGTGTTCGTGATTCTATTAAAAATATCTCCCCTCATCTTCATCTTGAAGGCAAAGTCTCCGAATTGTCATAATTTCTGTCTTAAACACTATTGAATTACCAGGGACTAGATGAGCACCTGACATAAAACAGATATTCAATAAAAATCTGTGAGACGAATGAATAAATGAATGGACTCAGGTCTTCTGAATCATGGGGACCATCATTTGGTGCAAGCAACACACATTTTACAACCGGACACACCTGCATTGATATCTTGGTCTTGGTCCTTATTTAATTTGAGTCCTCAGGAAAAAATACTCAACATCTTGAATATTGCTTTCTTTTGTCATAAAATGGAATGATTAGTTACTGCCTTATAGAATTGGTTTGAGAATTAAATGAAGAAATATTTATAAAACCTAACATAATACCTGGTACACAATAGGTACTCAAGCTATGTTAGTTATTTGCACATTCCTGAGCTATTTTCATTCGGCAGCTAGCATCTTTACCTATGTTGCAACTGGGGTGCTATGGAATTTAGTACTCAGAAAGCCTCAATATTAAGTTAAATGAGACTTTCAAATTAGGTACAAAACAGGAAGTGCTACCATCTGGGATGGCTCTTTGTTGCAATTTGTTTTCTGAAATTCAGAAAGAATAAACATTTCAGCAAATTATTTTCTCCCCTAAATTGGAACAGAGAATCAAAGGCAGGGACAGTTGAACAAGTCAACAACAAAAAAATTCGTTTGCTACAAATCAACACAATTTGGGTCTCTAATCTTAATGCCACATTAGGGGGAAATACTCATTGCTCAGATGTCACACAGAACATTGAAATAATAAAAGGGGACTTTAAACATAATCCCTGGAGGAGGATCCAAAATTCAAAGAAATGGATGATGGTTTTCTAAAGCAATTTTGCCAAGTTTCCATGAGCCTTCAACATTAGGGGAGTACGTAAATTATATACAGCTATAAAGTCTGACACAGTAGAAGTGGTTTATTCTGAAAAAGGAAATGAATGCTTTGACCTTGACTATCAAAATGCCACCATTGATTTTTCTATGCTTTCCTTTGGAGTTAGTTTACAATTGAGAGGCCAGTTCAATTTGTTTATCTTTTATTGATATTTTTTCACTTTAACCCCATGAAAGAAATTTCCTAAATCTAAGGAAAGGTAGGCAGGTCACTGGAACGGCCAGCAATCTTAGTTTGTGGCACCCTTTGAATCATGAGTAGGCCTACTTAGGATAATGCTCACTCTCTTAGAAATACTACCTGGAAAATAGTGGGCACAAAAGTACAAGTTTTCTGCAATTATAAAGAGGTTATATAAGCCTGTTTTTGTTTGTTTTTCACTTTAACATGTAGCATATGTTTTTCAAAGAGGAACTAGAGATCAACCAGCACCAGGCAGCCGTATCAGCCCAGTGTAAGGATTGAGAGTGTATCCTCCACGGATACTGCAGGGTTTGAATTCCTGTTCTACACCTTACCAGCTGGGTGACTTCAGGAAAGTTATTTTACCCTTCCGTGCTCAGTCTTCTTGTTTATAAAATGGAATCATAATAGCATTACCTACATTGTAGGATTGTCATGAGGAACCAGTGAGTTAGAATTTGTAAGAAACTCAGTAAAGCTTATGAAAGTCTTTACGTTACTCAATTGTAACTCAAGGGAGACTTTTAAATGTTTTTGCTCTGTGAGCTAGTGTCCCGAGTAGGAAAGGAAGGAATAAATTCCTCCACTCACCTTTAGTGGGGTGATTGACAGGGTCTCTGTTTACCTTGCCCCACCTTATTCCTACTTTGTGTCACAAAATGGAAGAGGGAAACACTGTTATCAATGAAGAAACTGACATAAGTGAAACGGGCAAAAAAATCCCAATCCGACTTACCTTAAAAATCAAAAAGAATGCAGACGTTGCACCCTGGTTCTTGCGTTTCCAGGCCTGCCTGCCACGTGTTCTGAAGGTGTCATTACAAATTATCACCCGTTCTCAGGGCTCAGATCCTAAAAATTACCTTCCATTGCTTGGCAAACGGCAGAACATCAAAATCTGCACCTTCGGAGGGTCCCCCACGGTGCCAAAGGAAGCAAAATAAGACAACACCATTCTAATGCTCCCAAGAATGTAAAGCCTTGGCATGGAAAAGAACACTTCAAACTCTTCAGAATGTCAATTTGACCATACCCTACTCCTCACCATTGCTGCCTTGCTATGTCTTTCCTTTGTCCCTGAGTACTGGGTTATCCCTTTGAGATCTGAAAATAATGTTCAGTACAGTTTCTGAGAGCGGCCCATCTGCTGAGAGGAAATTTAAATGAAACTTCTGAATGGCCTTCCTTACCACTAGATGGGAGTGATTTTAAGAACTAAGGTTTGTGAGAGGGAAGAGGAACAGTAAGTAGTCTGTGAATCTCACCGGGGTGCCCACCTAAGAGAGCTGTTCATGGCTTTCGGGCCAGTCCAGATGAGCTTGGGTCTCCCAGGGCAGAGTCTCCTAACTAGAGGATAATTCTAGAAAGTGAGAAGACAGTGTCAACCCATTCATCACAACTGCAATAATGAAACAGCCGTAATGACAATGGCAAAAGAAAGCAGAGAAAATAAAATGTTATAAGACGGGAAGGCAGTTTTAAGGAAAGCTGCGTAATGATCATTTTTCCTCAAGACACACCACTGAGAATAATTAAGTCTTTAACCTCTGATAGCTTCCTGTGGCTAAGCCACAGAATCTAATTGAGAGACTCAGGTTCAGAAATGTGCTGTCTGCTCTGGCTGCAGAATCGTATTATTATAAACATTTGACTCAATTACTGTAAGATATAAAGAATCATTGCTACAGCATCATTGTATAGACCGTAAACCCAAATGATGCTTTCCATCATTATCTCCAGCAAATAGATGAAGGGGAAACCTCAGGGGATACTGTATTCTGTTTGGTTTTAGAGTTTTCCAAATGCGCTTTGTATTTCCATTGTCAGAAAGACACAGAATTGAGTGCTTGTATAATAGACAGAAGGACAATTACTTCTGAGAAAGCACTGTAATATTACTGATATTATAATACACGTTTTTATCTTTAGGGTTAGTCAACAGGTTGGAACCACAATGTCTTCTCACACTTAAGTGCTTCTCTTCTCGTTACATCTGTCCATTGCACATTCTGAGACAGTACAAGTTTAGCTTTCTGTTCATTCACAATATTTGCACAGAATAAATCCCAGCTGAGGGTTGAAGTCTCAGTGTAATATTGTATTTTTCCATTCCCTGGCTAGTGGCAGGTGTAAAATATTTGACAAGGCCTGTGGGCTTTAAGAAAAAGTAGTAGCAGCTAAAATATAGCCTCAAATGCCCCTCCTGTTCTTCCTTAGAGTAACTTTATTCAGTATTGCCTTAAACCTCCACCTCTTCTTTATCAGGAAAATCCCCGTGTCAAATATCACCTCCCCGGTGGTCTTTCCTATCTCTCCCAGGGTAGAGAGAACTGCCCTGGCCTTCTCCTGCCCAAACAACCTCCTTTACACCAAACTTTTCTCACACTCATCACTTCCATGACAATGAACTCTCGGCAACACTGCCTCCTCCTACTTGGCGTTTGAAATCCTAGCGCCAAGCTCAGTGCCTGGCTCTCAGAAAATGTTCTCTGAATAAATGGACAAACAAATTAATCAGGCGAGGACTGAAACTAATGGGTCAGAGAGCCTCAGGATCATGGGATGTTGATGCCTGCTAGGAGTATGCTTCTCTCATTAGGTATGCAGGTGAAGCTGAAGTTGCATATAGAGAACTCCCAAAGGAGCATGGTATTTTTTGATTGACCAGAAGTATCCAGAATCAGTTGTATTAGCTTATTCTTCTATGGCATACACTTTATATAGCCTGTGGGGCTAAATTTAATAGCCAATATATTTTTAAAATTTATCTTCAGGTGTTGTTCAGTTCAAGGAAATAATAATAATGCTGACGATAATAACGAAACAACCAGTAAGGGACAATACAGTTAAATTTACCATAACGAGTGGTAGTACAAGTAGATGTTATTTTTGGTGATATCTTTGTTCTGGGATGGGGCAATAGGTTCATGGGTGTTCATTATTCTATTAAAAATATCGAACTATGCATATCTTGAACCGAAAATTATGATAAGTGATCAATAAAAGTTTGTGCAGCTAGGGATTAAAAATAAACTAAGAGAGCGAATCTTCCTACAATTTGTAATTCTTGATCTATTATTATAATTATCTATCTTTGTGTACCACTTCAACTTAAATAACAGTGTTCTATTTCACAATAATTAGATGTTTAAGGTTTAATAAAATCCTTTGTTAATACTGAAAATGGTAGGTAGACAGCTCTCAGTATCCATGAGTGAAGTGAACACGTGATGTAAGTCTTGATTATAAGCAATGTTTTAGGGGACTTTGTGGACTTGTGACCTATTTCAATCTATACAAACTATGTTAAAAGAAAAAAAAAGTGAAAACAACAGGCTTCTGCTGTATATTCAGGCACAAAGCTTAAAAAATGTGAAAACCAATTGAATTCTATTTTCCCTCATTCGTGAGCAATGTCCTTAGTTGTTAGAAAAGCTAATCCTGGTTAAAGTTCAATTCAGAAGACAGAATTGAATTAACCAATGTTCCAACATCAATAACAATAATAAGAAGAAGAATAACAGAGTGATGACTTTACCCTTAAATAAGGCTTAACTGTTTTTTCATGATATTAGAACCTAGATTTGTTATCAGTGCTAAGATCATTCAGCATGCAGCCAGTGGAGCAGAGCGTCCCATCTGGGCTGGATAAATAACCATTGAAGAGAGTAAATGCATTGACAAGATTGTCCACAGCATTCTACCACTCAGAAGTCAGTATGAAAATGACCATAAACACTTCGTTTTATGGCCTGCTTAGTATTTACCTACAGAGAGCAACACAATTAATGGGATGGGATTAGATTTTAAGCTGGAGGGAGCATTTTACCCTGTGAGGTTACAATGCTGCCTAAGAAGAGTCAATTAGCTTCAGGTTGAGTGCTAACACTGCATGTGAGGATGTTTAATTAAGAAGAAATTGCCATTTTTCTATATGTTATTAGAGAGACCTCCCAATTTAAATCTGGGCTATGTAAGACTATCGCTCCTACTGCCTTTACAATTGTTGTAAAGGTGGGTCTCATGGTTTGTAACCTGTCTGTCATGCATGGGCCTTAGAGAGAAATGCAACATCACAGAATATGGCTCAAGGAAAGGACTTTATTGAGCAAAGTGGAGGCTTGCACAGGTACACACAGCAAGAGTAGAGAAGGCCTGGTCATCTATCGTCCCTGTGGAGAGGTAGTCAGGGCATGCTGCTAGACAAGCATGTGGTTTATCTACCAGTAAAGAAACCCAAGCCCTCTTTCTCTATACCTTTACAAAGGACATACAAGAAAAAGTATCTTCGTGATAGGAGTTACAGACTCCTGCTGCTAGTCAGGCTGGGTTTAGATGTCACTGTTTACTGGAGTTGTCCAGGAAAGCCAGCCACAGAAATCTTGAGGCCCATGAAAGACCAGAGGTCTCTCTGCTGGAGAGAAAGGCCACCCAGGAGCTTAAGCACACTATCTCTTCCTGGCAGAGCGAAACTCCCATACCAGCTTAATCATCGTCAAGGCAACCCAGAAGGGCCAGCTAAGGTGGTTTCCAGAAATAAGATCCTTGCATCACAATATGACCCATGAAAGTTTACAAAACATTATGAAATAAAATCATGCTAACCTGAATTCTTTGCTTGCCTGTGCCTTAATCTGGTCTTATTAGAATGATTCTGTTACAATTTATGTCAAATAAAGCACTCTGGATCTTCTTAAAGAAGAAGATATCCTTTGCCAGGTGTCTCTCTTTTCTCAGAAAGAAGTGTACATATTTCTACACACTTGTAAATTATAAATCTTAAGCTTCCTTTTATTTTGTAATCTAGGACAAATGTGAGAAAGAAAAAAAAAAGAACTACGATGTAGGTCACATTCGTCATCGGAGCTCCTTGCCTGCTCACTGCTGTCTCCTTCCCCAGCTACAAGACCCCTGGGTTGCCCACCTGGGTCTGTGCTGCTGAGATCCCAACCTGAGCCCCTTTTGCCAACAGGGCATACCTGCTTCCTGTCCCATTCTCTAACAATAAATGATGATTTGATATACAGATAAATTTACCCCATTAAATGTTTTTCATTATCTAGTGTGCGGTGAAATGAATGATGAAAATTCTAAGCACTCAGAGAGAATATTTTTTTTGAGGAGGCTTCCAAGTTCCTTACTTTCTGTCTGTGGTCCTTTTCCACTTAGATTCAGCTTAGCTTGCCGCCAGCTAGAAGGCTGAATTGGAACAGCTGATGAGCCTCCAAGTAACATACTTGAAGTCCTTTGGTTAAGTTTGTATCAGCCTTTTGTCTTGATCTATATCTTTCGGCTCCTCCATTTTATATTTTAACATTACATTATTGTGTATGTTAGGTTTTGTGTAAATCAATTTGTAATAAATGTATAATTTGGGTCTTGTTCCCTAATGTTTAGTTTGGGGTATATGTGAATCTTGAAAATATAGTCACAGTCTCAAGTTCTTGTTGATTAGCTATTAATTACTTGATTCGCTATTAATAATACCAGAACAGTGGGCTGAACTTGAAACCCAAAGATCTGTTTGATCCTCGACCCTGCATTTGGTTATTTTCCCTAAATTTTCCTTTCCCCTCTGTTGTGTCTCCATACTGGGGAGATGTGAGATATCATGAAAAAAAAGAAAAAAAAGAAAAGAAATGCAAAATATATTCCTCAGGAAATCATCAAAGATTCTGCTATATTCTTGTCAATCCTTTGCTGTCAATCCTTTCCTTTTTAAGAGGAAAAAAGTACCATATTGAAATGATTTATTAACTGATTAAATACCAAGGTAAGATATGACTCCTAAGTGTCATTAACAAACCAACTGCTAGCCAGCTCTCCAAACCTCTTTTATGAGACCTTTTAGTATCCCTTAAACTAAATCTCCTAAGGTTTAAAACAGAATGCTTGAGCTCGAGTTCAGATAAATAAAATTCTCCCAAGTATTTCCCCAAACCCTCAAAGTGAGGGTCTGACAGCTAGCTGGATGTGGGCATGATAGAGGAAGTGCAGTGTGTACTGCACAACGCATGCCGGGGAATGTCTACAGCCTTGAAGATCAGGCAGGTACCTGTCTATGTTTCCTACGGTCTCCATGAGCTGAGAACTAGACCAAGTCACACCATATTTCAACTGCAGCAAATCGTTAGCAAAAGGAGCAAATGGCAACAGTGCAATTGCAACAAGCAGGTGGCACTTTTTCAACACCAATGGCGTCGTCCTGAAAACACAAGTAATGGGCCGGAATGTAAACAACACACTTTTCTCATAAGCAGTGAAGCCTTGCAGTTGTCAGTTGATCCGAGGCTTCTGACTCACACATGTCTTTACAGTGGACATTTGAGACCCCTTCAATATATATGAGTGAATAAATGAGCAAAAGAACAACTAAATAAATGGCACTCCTATTAACATTTCAGAACCACTAGAGGACACAATTAGGAACTTCAGCATAAACTCCAGGTTTTCTGCTTCTGTCAGAATGCTTCTTAGTTGCTCTTACTTTCATATTAATCAGCTTCCAGCTGGTTCGAGATTTGTCATCACAGAGTGAGATTCCATTTTTTATATCAAATTAGGAATTTAATTCCTTTCTGGTGCATATCTCTGAGAACTATGGTTTTTTTGTTTTTTCCTTCTCAAATACTGCGTCGCATCCAATTCTGATCGCCGTAGGACACAGGGGATCTAGTCTCACCTTTTTTTTAAATCATTAAAATATCTGATTTTAAGTATGACTGTATGATGATTTGTCCTAAATAAACCACTTAGATTCCTGATGTACTACAGGACTTGATGACAAAATTGAATATTTCACGTATACAAAAGTACTATATGTATCATAAATAGCTTGCTGCTCCAGAATAAGCTAGGATGAATGACCAAAGCCCATCTCTCTCATCACACTCCCAACATACCACCATCACCTGCCCATACACAATCCTTCTCCCACACAGCTTGCCAGATGGACACAGAGGCGCTTCTGCTAAATATAAACTAAAAACTACTAGAAAATTAGAAAAGCTAATAAACATATAGTTCTTTCAGATGCTTCAAAATAATGAAAACCAAATAGATTGCTCTAGGCTCAGATTCTACCAGCATGTTGAGTATCTAATATGTATCACCATCCTCGGAGTTATATATTCTCATTAACATAATTTTTCCCTAAGCAGAAACCACTTCATTTCTATATTATGAATTGTATTTCCAGCTGGGTCAATGCCTCTGCAGTATGAATTATCTGGGAGCTATCACGGCTACAATTTTCCTAATTGACTTATACTGCTTTCCTCAGCCATAGCAAAAATCCAGCCATTTTCCCAGACCCTCTGCTTTGTGGATGGTAAAAAAAAATATTATAGTAATGTTAAAATAGAAGTTGATCAAAATTATGTAAGAGAAGTAGAAACACACATACGTGTGTGTGTGTGTGTGTGCGAGTGTATGTGTCACCATACATATAGACCTCCTCTGGTTGTGGAGGAAGCAGGCATTGAAACAGAGCAGGTCTCTTTTTCTTTCAGAAAGCCATATATATATATATATATATATATATATATATATATATATATATATATATATATATATTTATTTATTTATTTATCAGATTTTATCTAAATACAAATCACAAGAAAATCCAGACCTTTTTTTCCCTTTTACTTTCTTGCATTTTTCTCCCTTGAATAATTTCTGGGTTCAACTCCTGATCCTGCCACACAGTGGCTTTGTGACAGTTAGCAGGTTATTTAACTTCCCAGAGGCTCTCCTTGCGAATGGAGGTATTAACATCATCTGATTCAGAGAGTTGCTATGGAGATGAAATAAAGGAGCCTCAATGTAAAGTTCTGGGCACTTTTATTCACTTGCATTAGATCATTTTTCACTCTTGCCCTTTCTTCAAGTGTAGGATTATCTGCATCACTAGATCAACACCTCACCTTCAATGTACACATTTGCAAAATATCAGTTTTTCATCTCTCTGTCCTTCAGTAAGTGGATACCCCATGCACAAAGATGAAAATGTTCACTTTTAATAACAATGGTACTGGCATCAAGAAAGCTGCATAATAGGCAACATGTTTTAAAATAAGGAATTATTTCCGAGTATTAATTTACCAACTTTTTACATACCAAGTTCCCAAAGTAGTCAAGGACATCTCAGGCTCTGCAGGCTTCATGTTTCCTCTAATGGGTCACTAATTGTTTTCAAATAAATGCCCCAAGCGTGCAAACTCTCTATGTAGAATGAAAGTAGATAAAGGAGTGGTCGGCTTAACCCATCATTCTCGTGTCTACAATGTCATACTCAGAAGATTCCAAGATCTAGTTGGGATTAAATATATTTAACATAAAATATCTAACATCTGAATTATGAGTATCAATTGACAAACCACACTATCCTGTCACTACTCCCCATAACTTTTGCTTTTCCTAAGATGATTACATCCTCAATACAAAGACTCATACACAAATAAGCATTACACACGCGCACTCCACTTTTTTGATTTAAAGTAATTTCTATGTGAAAGGCTCTTTAATTTTGTGTCTTCCTTCTTTATCTGCAACCTTTTTTTAGGACTTTAAAATGAAATGTTTTAACAGCACCACCTTGTGGTAATGAGCCGTTTCAAATTCACTCATCCACCACTATTTACTTGTCTTCCCCCACCTTCCTTGCTTCTATTTGTGAGCTGTTTTTTCATCTGCATTCATGAGTCATTGTTCAGCTTTAGTGTTACTCGAAAAGATAAGGACTGCATCAAAACAAAGGAGGCCATTTTTAAGAACTAACAAAAAAAGCAAGAGTAGGACCTGTACTCTTAAGAATATGCCACTCATTAGGGAAAAGAAGTGTAGCTAAAAATGAATAAAAGATTTATTAGGAAGAAGTGAAAGGAGGAGAGATAGGAATTCCAAAGTGAGCTTGAAAGGGAAAGCTAACATAATTTAAAGAATTTGGGCCAGAGTTTTCACTGTATAACCACCACATTTTCTACTCTATTGCCAGTCTGAAAGCCAGGCAGCTTAGAACAGTGAGCGACTGCTTCCCAGCCATGAACAATGCAATATTAAAGCTATTGATATTCTTCTCACAGCAGCAAGAACCATAGCCAGGTGCTAAATAAATCGGTTGTTTATGAAGAAATAATCAGATATTCCTTTCTTCTTTCTTCTTTCTGCTCTCTCTCATAACTACCAGCATCCCTTTCCCCAGAGCCCAGAGTGCTACTTGAGGAAAATAATAATAGCATATGATTTCTTCCCCTAAATCACTTCAACTCCAAGGATTTAGACATTCATTAGGAGCTTATGCTCAGTATCAGGTAATGCATGGCCTTTTTGAGAATTAGATCATTAAATCCATTGACAACTTCATACAGCCTTTGAAAGTCCTTAACTCTTTCGACATTGAAACAGACCCTGATGTGAATTCACATAATGCAAAATGAGAAAGACATGAAGAGACATTCTCAAGAATGATGACCGGGGAACATCTATCTACTCGTGAGTCAAACCAAGAGCACCCAGGCTGCTGAAGAATCTTATCTAAGCAGCAAAGCCCAAGGGAAAGATGATCTGATTTCAAGGTCAAGTTCAGATATACATACATATTTGCACACACAGGCACACGCATGTGACTAGCTCAGTAAAAGTTGGTATACTTTGAGCGGCCCTGCAGAATAAACCCTCATGTCGTGCATTCTATTAAGCATAGGGTTTATTCCAAGCTCCTTATGATGACCTTTCATGAAAAGACTTTTGTCTTCTTAGGCTTCACACCTAGGACCTAGGACCAGAGATGGGAACATGGGGCAGGAGACTCAGTCAAAAGTCAAACTGTCAAGTTTTGTGAAGGATGGAAGTTGGTCAACAGGAACAAACGGGCAGCATCAGCCAATGACAAATGAGGGTGAAATAGTCGGGGGGGGGGAGGGGGGAGCGGGGAGCAAGCAATTAATCACCTGACTGTGAGAAGGAAGGGATGACTCGGCAGCCAAAGGAATCTCTGAGTGGGCCATAGAAATAACCGAAACCCAATGTATTATCCAGTGAGTTTAGGTCCCTGGAGGCCTGCCAAAATCAGACAGCTGACATTTCCAGGTCTGAGTGACTCCCAACCAGGCTGAAGACTGTGACCAAGGAGTGAATTCTTTTCCTTCCTGGTGACCCTGCATTACTTTCCAGTAAGTTCTCCCATGGTACAATTGTTCCTTTATCTTCACAGGAAGGAATTTGTGATTCCTTCTGGAAATTGAAGTGCTGTGGGTGCCAAGCTCACTCTCTTGGCTGCTGGCTCTGAGTCTGACCATATACAGACCTGGAAATAAGCCCAATCATGTGTGGGCCATGATGCAACAGCCCGGCTCACCACCACGCCGGGTAGCAGCTTTAACTCTCTAGGATCCAGTAGCCTTCTGGTGATCACCAAGCAGAAATTGCCATGATTCCAATGGTATAAAACAGGAGTCAGCAAAACATAGCCCACCTGTGTTTAGAAATACAACTTAATTGAAACAAAGCCACATTCATTTATTTAAGTATCCTTTATGGCTACTTGGCAGAATTGAGTAACTACAACAGCAATCATCGCCTCAAAGCCTAAATTATTTACTATCTCACCTTTTATAGAAAAAAAATTGACAACGTCTCGTTTAAAAGGATCATCAAGAGAAGCCAGTGCAGTAGACCAGAAGGACCATGAGAAAAGGACACCGAAGGCTTTGGTTCTAGTCTTGGCTTTGTTAGAAACCATCTGGGTCTCTAGCTCTGAGTGACCTCTAATGTATCTTCTAACTACAAAGGATACCAAAATTCTGTAATTTGAGCATTTGGTAATGCACAGGGTTTCAGATGCAAATTTTACCACCCAATACTTTTCATTTTCAAAAAAATGTTATTTTCTATTTGTAATCCAAAGATTGTAATATTTAAAATCATTAGATTGGAAATCATAATTCATTCTTAAAAAAAGAAACACACAAATGCACACACACACACACACACACTCACAACAGAGCAAGCCATCTAGCTTTCTGGTATAAATGTAGAGTTTCACATCCAAGCTCCTTGCACTGACCTTCTATAGAAAAGACATATGTCTTCTAGGGCCTCACCACTTGCTCAAAGAAAACTGCTGTGTCTAGGGCCTCACCATCTGTAAAACTGTGATCAAAACATCACTATTTAGTTACCACCTAGGACACAGCTGTAGAATTATAGAGAAGTATTTTCGGAAAAGTGAGCAATTGTCTGAGTCTGTCTTCTAACTGAAGAATGCCTAATTCCCAAAAGATTTCATACTTTACAGCACATTTATATATAACACAGTGGATGCTTTCCTATTTGTTTGTATCCTATACCATCTTTATTTAATGGCTACTTTATGAGACTTGTGAATAGTTTCCAAACATCTCTCAACAAAAAATAAAACACAGTAAAGCTGGTTTTAAATCAGGGCTTCTGTCTTAGTCTGGGTTCTCTCCAAAACCGGAATCTGAGACAAGATCATTTATTTTGAGAAGTGATTCCAAAGAACAGGAAAAGAGAGGCAGGCAGATTGAAACAGCTAGTCACTGGTATGGGCAATCGCAGCTCCATGCCCCTGGGATACTTTGAGTGGCCCTGGAGAATAAACCCTCACGTCTTCCTGAGAAATAAAGTGGGGAGAGTATTTATCCACCAGCTCCCATCACTGACCCATTGGAAGTTGAGTCACTTTCCAGGTCTATTAGTTTACTTTCACTTTCAGTGTGTCCATGGGGCAGAATGGCCTCAGAGAAGCTCCAGATCAAAAAAGCAAGAGTTGTGTGGTACAGCTGAGGCAGGGAACTGACAGATCACAACTGCACATAGTTGTCACATAATGGCTGGAATCAAAAGATAGGTTGAAAGAATATAAGGAAGGGCACAAAAAGTAACCCAACCACGTATAATGCCTATATTTTACATCTCCATTCTCCCAACACAACATCAGTCAGGTTCACATGATCACATTATTCTTTTAACCAACATCAGAATAACTGCCTTATGCAAGACACCTGGGATAAGAAATGAAGACACTTTCCTTGCGGTCAAGGAGAATTCCAATTTAAAGGACACAACTCTGTAAACAAGCCATTTTAATTCAGTCAGATCTACATTACCTGTTAACATGTATTGGGTGGGGAGCAATGATTGAAGGTCAATATAAAAGATGTCTTCAGAAAGAGAGTAACGCCTGAGAGGTTTCAAAGGACCAATAGGGGTTTTTCAAGAAGTAAAGCAGGATGAGAGAATTAATCACTTATGCAGAGTCATGGTAATTGGAGAAGTCAAAATGTGTGCAGAAAAACACAGGGATTTTAGAAAGGTTGAAATAAAGATAATGTATAGGGAAATGGTCACCATGAAGAGTTAAGAGAGCTCGGACCACGAAACCCTGGATTTCATCCTAAGCACCTTGAACTCTATTCTACTGACAAAAAAGGACATGAAAAGATTGTAAAAAAAAAAAAAAAAAAAAAAAAAAGGAAGAGAGTTATTCAATTTGCTTTTAAGAACGAAAACTCCGATAACATTATGGAAGGGAGTTTATATCATTTCAAAAGAATTTCAGAGGTAAATTAAACTTGTGTATCTTGATGATCCCAAGATTAAAATAATTCAGTTCTGTCAAACACTTCAATCCATAGAATATACAATATTGTGTTTTTCTGTAAATGTACAGAACATTATGGCTAAATATAACACAAGACTAAATGAAAACCATTTCAAGGCTTTATCAAAGCAAAGACTTTTGTGAGAGTGTAGGTCTGTTATTTATTATATAGTGTTCACAGCACTTTACAATGCAGGCCTAGAAATAATTTAAACCACTGGTCATTTTCCTGGCCCTTTACTTCTACAAAACGGTATGATAATTCAGGAAGACTCAGTCCAGAAATGAGAAATGTAAGTTTGTCTCATTTCGTTGAGAAGAGAATCAGTCATTTAGTCTTTTTTAAGACCATGAACAATGGGAGTACAATAAACAAAGCTGACTTTCTCAACTGAAGTTTAGCAACACAGAGTAATCTTAAATCTCCTTACCCGAATTTATGTGCCAAAGACAAAAGACGTGGTCATATCAATGGTGGAAGAAGGCAAAGATGTGAAACTGAACATGAAGGGACAGACACAGAGACAAGAGAAAGACTTAAAGGAGCAAAGAACTTGCTGTGCCTCAGTTTCCACATCACATCGAATGAGCAAGTACCCTATTTACCCCTTTGCTAGATTGCCCGCAATAACTGATGTTGATGTTGGCTGGCTAGAAATATAACCCATTTCTACAGAGGCAATCCAGAGACTCTCAGCTTATGTTCATGTTCTCCCACTTCTTGTAGCCAAGGCCACCCTCTGTTTTAGAGCCATGGACGACTTTGACAGTATGGTGAGAACTGGGGACACTTTTCCTAATTCTATTTTCTAAACAGTAATGTATTCAAATACATAAAGTAAAATTAGATTGAAATACAATTACCAAATAATTACAGAACAAGTTTTATGATATACTGTGTGTATTTCTTTATCTATGTATTTCTGTATGTATTTCTTTATCTATGCACAACATAAAGATCTAATGGTGACTCTGATAATTAGCATAATTTTGATGACAGGATAAGCACGAATGATATTTTAAAGTATCTACAATACTGTGAGGTAACATGAAAGTTCCTACTGGTGACAAACTCATAGGTGCTGCTAATACTGCTGCGTTTTACTGTATAATAATAATTGATGCATATGCTAAAGTTCAGTTAGAGGCTGGCAAAACTAAAGTTACAATTCACACCTTCCCACTTAAGTCTGCTAGCCACACTTTTGAAGGCATGGCTTCCATTTTCTGGAAAAAAGCAACTCCCGTTTCAAAGAATTCCTCAGATCGCCATACAATAGAAGTTGTAATTTTTAAATCTATTGATTGAAAACATACTTAATAACTAAACACTACTATAAATTTAGAGTTATTTAGAAATACTTAAATTTTATAAATCACAACCCCCTCTGCATGTATTAGAGCTAGTCATACATGCAAGACCTTGTATTTATTCAAATGACAGAGAATGCACTAAGCATGTAAGAATTTGGACAAAAAGTTATTTTTAACATAACTAACATCTGAGTTTAATAGCAATATAATCCCAAGTATAAACCATTGACTTTGGTTTCTTTGTGTGACCTTGAGGAAATTGACTCAGTTTTCTCGTCTGTAAAATGGGTATTAAAATTTTACTGACTAGTTTGTTATGAAAACTGAAATGAGCTAAAGAAGCATCTTTCTAAACAATGGGCTATAAACCTTTAAGCAGGACATAAAATCTATTAACATGTCACAAAACAACATTCTTTTTAAATGAAAGAGAATAAAATGGAAAATAGCAAAGTGTATCACACGTAGTAAAAGTGTTGTTTTGGGAAACTTTTATTCCAAATATATATGTATAACACCATTTTTTTGTCATGAAAAAAATTAATACTGAAATAAAACATTTGAAATATATAGCATAAGGCATAGCACATAGCAAGTGATTGTTAGTAATTACAGTAAACCATTGGTGTCCCAAGGTCCAGAATCAGGAACCACTCCTCTAAAGATGCTACTTAGAGACCTGGCCAGCTAGGAATGTATGGAACCAGAATTTTCAGCATACTATAATCTGGCAGAGGGACCAGAACAACTCTTACCATGGAGAGAGGAGAAAACAAAAATATGACTGTAGAAAAATATGATAGAATTTTATTTAGCTTAAGAGCTTGAATACCTCTCCATTAATTACTGGCCTTGTGATCTCATACAAGTTATTCAATTTCTCTGGACCTCAGCTCCCTAAAAATGAAGATAGTAATAGTGGCTACCCCACAGAGTTGTCATGAGAATTTAATCAATTAAATGTGAAAAGTGCTTACTATGCCTGGCATATAGCAAGTGCTCAATAAATGTTAGCCCTTGTTGTTGTTGGTATTATTATTATTACTATAATGAGAATAGACAAAAATCTATGGTGATCATTTTTCTACTTCCCCTTTAGTTTCAAATGATTTTTATCTTTTATTGTAATTCTTGCAGCAAACAAAAGACTTTTTGAAACCAAATAAATGGTTACAAACAACTTCCCTTTAGAAAGTCCAGTGTATATTACCACCTACATTCTTCTTTCCTCTGAAATCTGAGTTCTTTCACCAGGGTTATTTTTTATTTTTCTGTCTTTTGTGACTGGCTGAGGGTGTGTGTATACAAATGCTCGCATCCTAACCACATGCTGAAATTTCATCAGGAGATCCAAAGGTACTAAATCCAACTTTTGTGATTTATGATTTCTTGCTTCCACATGGAAAATACCATCAGGAGTTGATGTGACCCATGCAAAGGGCGATGGAGTTTTTCTAATGTTCACAGACATATTTGCCCCTGGATTGAATTTGGGATTTAATACATCAGAGCTCCATCCCCTGACAGTGCCTGGTAACCGCCTGACTGAAAATAGACTTTCTGGATGACCGCTGAGTTTCTAAATCACATTAGTCTTTTGTCAAGTCACACAGCAGGTAAACAGTCGAATAATTTAGAACCGACACATCAGGGAAAAGCACACACTCCAGAGAGGAATTAGCCTCTCCAAGGCTGCATTTTTTCTTTGCTCTCCCCTGCCCTAGAAGTGTCTTTTAAAATTGTGAGGCATCCACCATCCTTCGAGTCTCAGTACCCCTGCCAGATCCCTATGCTCTGTGTCTCCTTTACGTCTCCAGAGGCAAACATCTCTGATCCACAGTAAATAAACGCCTAGGGGGCTGGACATAATCTCATGACAATAAATACTGGCAACCAAAAGCAGAGCCAAAAGAAACAGACCATAACAGAAAGGATTTGGCCCGACTTTTTAATATGAAAATTTTCTAAAATGAAAGTTGATAGACTAGTACAACCAGTATCTACACATCTACGATTTAGATGCAACGAGTGTTCATATTTTGGCATTATCTATGTATGTATGTATTCATTTGATCGTATGTGTGTACATGTGTGTGTCTGTGTGTAAGTGTGTTCACTGAACTACTTGAAAGTACATTGCTAATATCAGGACACTGCACGCCTAAACATTTCAGCAAGGGTCTTTCCGAATGAAGACATTTTCTTACATAACCTTAATAGAATAATCATACTTAAGCAAATTAAGAATAATTCCATAATATCATATATTAGTCCACATTCCAATCTGCCTTCTTATCTGAAGAATTAAAGCATTCTGTTTGCTTGCCAATAGCTCTTTTTATTCTAGAGCAGTCCTCTTACCTCTTATGTCAATGATGTTGGCTTTTTCATGTGTCCAGGCCAACCATCTATAGAATATCCCACATTGAGCCCCAGTGAGTTGTGAGTGGAAGGGGCAGGAGAGGGAAAAGGTCCACAACAGGGACCGGAAATTGGACTTTCCATCTCACTCAGAGTGGAGGGCAAAGGCTCCCCGCTCTACACACTCCTGCCCTCACCCCACTCGTTCATCCTCACACAATCCACAGCAGCCGCGTGGCCTTCTTGTTGCTCTGTCATCCTAACAACACACCAACTCAGTATCTCAGCCCTGACTCTTCCCGCTTCTCAGAATGCCTTTTTCCCACATGTCCAAATGGGTGCCCCACAACTCCAGCAGGTCTTTGCTCTGTGAACCTTCCTCAAACATCTTATTTAAAATTGCAAACCACACACCCAACCTGATCCTTTCTTTATAGCATGTTTTGACATCTAGCTTTCTGTGCATTTCATTTCTTTTGATGATTGCTTATCTCACCACCTGGAATATATGCTCATCTAGGACAGGGTTTGTGTGTGACATGCTCACTACTGCATCTCCAGCTCTTTTCTATGAGTGCCGAGCTCTATTTAATCAATACATATTTATTAAGACCTGCTGTGCTCCAGACACTGACAAAACAGCAGGTTACCAGAGGCACCCCTCAGAGCTGACATAGCCTGGCTGTCTGGTCCCTGCTGCCCCGGGCTAATAGTGAAGCCACTGCCCAGCACTGAGAATGGCTCTCAGAAGCCAGCTGAGGCCCTGGGGCTGCCCAGAGCCATTCCCAAGCTGTAGCATTTACTTGGAGCTAAGGCTGCCCACACATTTCACTCCTACTGTCCTATTGTCCCCACAAATGCCTGTGCAGATCTCTGACAATGCACTTGGGCCAGACGACTCCTCAGTGTGTCTCAGTCAGAATATCCACTGCGAACTTTCCATCCACCTCCCCCACAGGATCACTTTACCCCCTCCAGCCACTCACCCTCTCACCAGTCCTCCTGAAGACACTGCACTGATCTTTTTAAAAGTAAACACGGCAAAACCATTACCTCAGCTCAAAATATTTCACCTGTTGCCATCCTCACATAGGAGAAAACATAATCACCCAGGATGACCTATGCACAGATCCTTCTTGATCTGACTACCACATCCCCCACCCCATCTTAAGCCACTCCCCTCCACCTTAGGTCTGAACACACTAAATTACTTTTAGTACTTTCTGGAATACCCATGCTCCTCACGCCTTGCACTTACTTTTCCTTCTGCTCAGCATGAACCTCTGCTCCTACTCCATCACATCCAGTTTGTGGGCCTGGGAAACCTCTACTCTACCTTTGAATTTCAATTCAAATGCTGCCTCTTCTGGGGCTTTTTCTGCCTCAATAGGTGAACTGGAGCATTTCCTTCTATTACATTCACACAGGGCTTTTTGTCTAAAATGAAAGTCACTTTAATGATGACACTTCCCCATTATTTGTTTCTCTCTCTGAAGGAGCTCGGGTCTTTGCATCTTCTTATCCACAGGGTCTTCGGCAAAATACTAGGTGTGTAATAAATTTGGACTACTTGGTCTAAGTAGCTATTTTGCCCTGGGCAGAGCTATTTGTTGAGGGCTTTTAAGGGTCAGAGTTAATGAGCCTGATCTTCCCCATTCTGATTTTATGGCTCAGGCCTAGAGCTAATGGTAAATGTCCTCATTTTGGTTTGCTGAAACATTATGTAAACCAGGCATCAGGCAGCTGTTTGACTGGCGACAAACAATTCTGCATTCCAGAGCTTGCTGACCCCTTGGCCAGTTTGTTCTGTTTGCTTTTCAATAACAAAGAGACTCTCATTCAAAGCTCTGAAAGTTAAACCACATTCTATGTTCTAGCTTGCCCTCCCTCATACAAATGTGAGTGTGGTACGTGTGCACATGTATATGAGAGAGACAGAGGGAGAGAGATAGAGATAGAGAGAGAGAGAGAGAGAGAGAGAGAGAGAGAGAGAGAGAGAGAGAGAGAGAGGGAGAGGGAGAGGGAGAGGAAGAGAGGAAGAGAGGAAGAGAGGAAGCGAGGCAGGCCATGGAATTAGACTGGCTGCTGTTTCAAGTTAACTTTAATGTCCTAACCCAAAAGGAGGACTCTATAACACACAAGGGATTAAACACTAGGTCCAAAGGGCCGTGGTAGGCTGCTATTGACCTTTGCAGCCCACCTACTTCCAAAGTATTAATGAGCATAGACCGCATCCTTGCTAATTCTGACCTCCATTTTATTTTCCTCTTAGAGACATTATCCTCTTCACCCACCTGCATCTGGACAATTAGATGTGCCTGACATTCTCATCGTGGTCAATACCCAGTAAATGGCAGCATTAGAATTTCTGTAAGGAGTTTAGGCTAATTTTTACAAACAAAGAATCTTCTATATTGTGACTACACTTCTGACGTTTCTACCTGTGATATGTTCGCATGGCTGCAATATCTTTTAATGTCATTATTTGTAAATTTTCAACCCATAACAGAACCTGCATTCACAATTCTGTGTAGTAAGAGTGTACAGAAGGACTCACAAACGAAGAGCTCACAGACTTCAAGCTGAAGGTGAGTAACCATTTCTCATAGGGTCCTGAGACTCCCTCCCTTTGCTATTCGCATTGTTTTAGTTTGTATGGTTTGAAACAAAGCCAGTTGAACCTCCTCCAAGTTCTAGATTTGGTCAGATCTCAGGAGACAGCCTGTCTGGTTGTTCAAAAACAAATATCTGCCTGAATATTCACCGCGACCTGGAGTCCTAACGGATCACTGATGCTTCGTGACCCCACCAGGTGTCCTCACCCATGGCGGAGGGGAGAGGCGATGACATAGGTGCTGTAATCTCCACATCTGAGGTTTCAGAAGCCTGAATGAGAAGTCCTGAGAGAAGACAGACAGCGGGTGAGGCCACAGAGCCAGCGCCCCTCTTGCACAGTCACTCTCCCCTGCCCGCCATCTGCATCCTCTTCATTTTCCCCCTTATTTACCCATGGACTCTCCCCTCATGGCATTGAAGCACTTTTGACTGTCTGCCACTAATTAACATATAATGCGTCTGACCCTGAAAAAATAAGAGAAAACTAGAAGAGAGATCTCCACTCACAAGGAATTTGCAATACAGAGGGGGGATCGTTTTTATGAACATTCTAGATGTCTAACCAATGTACTGTATACTTGAAACTAATTTAAATAAATAAATTGATTTAAAAAATTAAAAATTAAAGAAAATAACATTCAAAATAGAATAGATATGTGGAAATTTGGGGCTGTACACACATATCAGGGGCCTTATGATCAATAAGTTTTTCTATAAATGAGTGAGATCATCTTTAGATTGACATTTAAGACTTTCCATGAAGGGGACAGATGTGGGATGGAATTTGAGTCAGTGCTTTAAATTATCTACTTTTAAAACATTTCAAAATATTTTGGAATTGAATTACTTTAAATATCTTTAATTTAATTACAGTCTGACTTTTTAATTTAGTGAAAAATTCCTCATCAAATTTGCCATTTTTAAACATATTTAAATGTGTAAGAATATGTATATTTTATTAAACTCTCTTCATGATAGATAGATAGATAGATAGATAGATAGATTTTTTTCTTTTCTACCAGGAAAATTAGAGCAAATTTTAATGCTAATGTTAATCTCCAAATGCTAACATAACAGGTATCTGGTAATTAATATTATAAATAACTTAATAAAGAGGCAGGTAGGTGTGGTAGAAAGAGTTTGGGCATTGGAGAAAGGGGGCACAAATTTTAACCTGCTACTTTCTCATTATGTGAAATAATTTAATAATTAAATTATTAAAAACCATGATAACTTAACTCTGCTTTTAAAGTTAATAAGTGTTTATTAGTTAATTTTAGTATTTTTAAGAATAAAATCATGTTCTCAGGCATTATCTAGAGACTTGTGATACCAGATAACACTTGTAATGGGACAGTTTAATCAAAGTCAGGTAAGGTTTATTTAGTAATAGCTTTTCAGAGAAACTGTGTTTAATAGAGGTTTTAATTAGGAGGGATATGTTCTCACAGAGGAAACAGAGAGAACATTCCATTTGAGGAGCACATGAGTGAGACTGAAAGGACAGGAAAAGGCCAGAGACAAGAAATAAAATCCATCGATGCAAAAAGAAACTCTCTAGTCCCTGTGAGGAGATGGCATGCTACAATACAGTGCTCATAGGCATGGCAATCAGCTGCTTCCAAATTCGTGGTCAGCCTCTGGTAGTCGTGTGACCCTGGTAAGGACATATGACCTTTCCAAAACTCCAATTCCTACCAGCCATGGAAGGTTAGAGTTGATCTATGTAAAGTGCATGATACAATACCCTGTCCACAGGGCCGTCTACTAAATAGTTTATTAATTCCTCTTGGTTATCATTAGCTATTGTAATCCTCTAACGCCAGTGTGAAGTAGATTCTTAACATAACAAGTGAAAACTAGCTGACTAGTCAACCAAATGAGAGCAGACACTGATGAGCTAGAAAACAAACATACAATAATAAACAAGAGAAAACATCTTTTTGGAGTTTTAGCAAGATCAACCAAGAAAAAATAAAAGGATAATATGGAATATTATGGAAAAATGTTTTGATGTCCCCACTAGGAATGAGATTTTAGGGAACTGGTAGCTAAATGTCAGGAAGCAGGAGTTTACCAGCTAGACCTTACCACCTTCAGGAAGTACAGCCATGTTCCAATGCAGAGCTGCCCAGGTAGAATGAGACAGAAAAATAGTTGGGCTACCAAACTAACCTTGCAGACATCCACTCAAGAAATTCTTTATGTACCTGATGGAATACCCTGTTTTTAGAGATGATCAACATGCTGATTTGGGAAGTGGGATTCTGGCTGTTGGAAGGGCGTATCCAGGTAGAGTCAATGAGTTTTTCCTTCTCCCATTGTTTTCTCATCATGGCCACCATACAACAGTGATCAATAATAGGACACTGTTTTGAGGCTGACTGCTTGAAAAAGACAGGAAGGATAAGTAAAACCACAATGACTGGGACCCACAACATTCTCTAAGAACTTCCCTGCAGGAGCCAGAGTGGGATTACTTAAGACAAGGCTCATCCCATTTGTGGGTCCTCAATGCCAGATCCAGGAGAGCAGCCTCATCCCCACAACTCACAGGAAAACAAAGAAGTAAAAAAAAAAAAAACAAAAAAATGAAAAACAAACAAAAAAAAAAACGTAACTTCCAGAATCATTTAAAGCAGTAGCACCATGTCTTAAATACTACAAAATAAGAATAAATATATCTTATATTGATTATATAAAGTGTATTCTATAAACAGCTCTACCGTATTTAGACTAACAATGTATATTCTAGCTATAAGAAGCTTTAAACATGTAGTTGACAAAAATTTCCTTCTTGGAATTTAGAAGAGTTTTATGAGGTTATGCTACAAATGGCCTCGCTCTCCTAACATAAACCAAACAAATACAAACTCTAACCCAATAAGTTTGTGCTGCTTGCCTTCTTATTCTCATCCCATTTGTTAAATTAATTAAACAAGGAGGCCATTAGACTGAGGTGGCTCTAATGCCTTGGCAGGCCTACATAAGCAAACCAAAACCTAAGCCTATAAATGCTTCAAGGTTAAGAAATCGAAACCAACCGAAGACAACCAATTACGAACAGCCAACTAGGCTTTTCCAAATAAAGCGAATGCTAAGCTATAGCTCATCAAATATTCCTTTGCTTGCCTCTGAGTCTTCTCTAAAAAATTTTTCCTCTAACTTCCTCTGGCCTGTCTCTGCTCAATTAGAATCCATGTTTACTCAAATAAACTCTTAAACATTTTAATATGCCTCAGTTTACCTTTTAGCACATTCAAACTTGGTCCTAAGTAGCATCCTAGCTTATTGTCATGTTCTCAGATATTCAAAAGAAGAAAGTGTTTTGGAAACCATCTAGCCCATCCCACCCCACCCCTAATCTCACCCCATCACTGACTGTTTCAAATAAAGGAACTAAGACTCAGGGAGGTTGAGAGATGGCAGTAATGATAATAAAGTTTATCCCTTCGTGAATGTGGACCAAAAATTGTAAGAAGACTTAACTATATTCAAGTAGGTTGCCACTCCACACACGTATTAGCAACCAATGCTGCTCAGTTATGACTGATAGAAAAACTACAATGAAAGTCAAAGTGATGTCATGTTCAGTCACATGAGAAATCTATTCCTTCGAAAGTTGCCACAAATTAACTACAATTTGTATATTCGTGCCAGTCCAAAGACAATTTGGAAACAGGAGGTGTTTTTAGTCACATGAAGCTTATCGTGACAGCCCTTCAAGCAATTCACACATCATAGAGAAGCGTTTTTAAATTATTATTTTATACGACTACATTTTAAAAAGCTACTTTAAAGATCTTTCACTAAAATGAATCTTTCACTAGAAGTCATGAGAAATCATCTGATTAGAGCTTTCTATACTTCCTTGGCCTCCCCTCACCCTCCAAACCACCATCACTTCTCACTGGACTCTGGACTCACTTCCCTGCCATGAACCCCTAGGAGCCATCATTTCAATGCTTGCACTGCTGGCCTCTTTAAGAAATTATTCTGATCTCCCCCTTTGTCTTTCTGCCACTAATCTGCATGTCTCTTTCTGAGGTGTAGTGGTTCTTTTTTTGCTTTGAATAGACCTACTTTCACATTCTACATAATAATAACAGCAAACTCATTCCAAACCGCAGCCTAAACCCTACCCAATCCACATGGAGAAGCAGGCCATCCAAGCACCTACTACAGGTACCAATTTTCAGGAAGATGTACTAAACCAACACGAGAATAAATCTACAACATGTGGTCAGTGAACTCTGCTTTCCATACGAAACTCTTTACATAGCTGGCCAAACATTAGCCCACTCTTGCCTCCCACAAATCTCTGTATTTAAAAGCACCCTGTATGGCACTGCCTTTTCACCGGTGGTATGCTCCAGAAGTTGGATGGCCCACAGACGGAGTCACAGATCATGAGATCAGCTCACAGAACAGCCAAGGTCTTCGCCGAGGGACCAATGAGATGCAGAAAGTGCAGAATGCAGGGTATAGCATTATTTACCAGTAAATAAAGTGATTCTCATTATGATCTCAATATGAAGCACTCCTTTAAGTTCAGAAAAAAAAAAAATCTCAAAGAAAGAGAAAGCAAGAACTAAAGAAAAAATAAAATACACTTTGCTATTATGGAAGTCAGAAAAAGAAACTTTTAAATATGTTTTGAACAAAACTTAACTACTTTTCATGTAGTTTGTCTGAATATTTAGTAAATAGGTGTACCTATTACTACAAAAATATGTGAGACAAGAGACAATTTTAACTAAGTCTGAATGTTAAGCTATAATTAATTTGGTGTGTGTAATAAACTCTAATTTTTCAATATCAACATAAGTATGCAGTTTTTAAATGAGAAATCAGCTTCTTTCAGCTTCTCCTTGCCATCAAAAAATGACTAGTGGAAAAATATTTTTTAAAAATACACTTGAAAGCTGCCACATTATTGCCATGCTCCCCGAACCCTGCCCACACGTGCCAATTCCACCTTGACCTCGGCCCTCTTTCATCAACATACCATAAATACCAGCTTTCCTTGCATTCCCTCCTCTCCATGACAAAGTTGCCCCCATCCCCTACTTGCCATTTCTGTCTGTTGCTTCTGTTTCCTGTTTCAAAAGCAGAGAGGTTCCCTTCCTTTCTGAACTTGTTTTGTCCTCAGATCCAGATATAATTTTAGTTTTATCAATAGTTTCCTCCTTTACCTCTTCACTCTCCTATTCTTCCTCTTTGACAACACCAAACAGAGCTTAAGTCTCCATTACGTGAACATACCCATTCTCTCCTCACTAGCACCCTGATTTACCATCTTCTTTCACTTCTACACATCATCTCCGAATTTTTGAAGGAGTAGTCTCCACGAAAGAGTAAACGACCCATATTTCCTTACCACCTCTACATGCCTTAACCAACAATGCAAACGGACAGATAGCCGAAATGTGAGAAGGAGGCTGGGTACAACTGAGGCAACCCCCACCTCCCACACTTCCCCCACCGCAACCCCGATGCTGGGGCTCCAGCGGACACCCAGCCCCAGAGTAATGAGGGCCCTGGGTAGCCAGATCAATTGCTTAGATTTGGAATTTGGGATTCTTACATGAAATCTAAGAATTTTTAAATGTTCACAATTAATTTGACTTTCTAAATTCCGAGGATTAAATCAACAGCTCTTCTGGTTGGATACAGCATATGGCCTTCAATTTGCAAATTATACTTTAAACCTTTGGCTTCCTTGACATAACAATCTCCAAAAACAGTTTTCTTAAAGTCGTCAGTGACCTCTTAGCTGCCATAAGAGATGGCTTTTCTCAACTCATTTTTCTCAACCTTCTGTTTGTGCAGGACATGTGTTTTGTTGTTATTGTTTTTCTTTTTTAAATAAACTCCTGTGTTAAACTGCCATAACTGAAATTCTGGGACTCCACTCTCTCTGCATTGTTCTGCCTTATTTCTTCTTTCTTAGGCTAATCTTAACTTGATCATTCTTTTTTCTCTTTCAAAAATATCTAATTGAAAAAAATCATCTAATATCTGGGCTCCAATTATTCCCACTACAAAGCTTGGTTTCCCCAAAATCTCAGTTTTCTCTTCAACTCCAGTCTCAAACTTCTATGTATTACGTAAAAGAACCATCCAGAAAGACCTATGCTGACTCATCCTCTTCCTTAGCACTGTTGACACCAAACTCACTTATTCCATTTCTTTCCTCGTAGCCAACAAGCCTCAAAACACCAATTTCCCCCTCTCTCCCAGCACCTAATCTGTCATCACTTCTCTTCTGTGCCCTTTGAAAATCTGTTATGAATGTCTCCGCCTCTTCTTTCTTTCTTTCTCCTTGACTCTCATTAGCTCTCAGCTGCACGATAAATCACAGAGACTGCAAATCTGTCCCCCAGGCTTGGTCCTTCATTTCTTCACCCCCATTCTGCTGCCACAGCCATCTTTCTGAAGAGCTCAGGTCCTGGCCCTTTTGTGCTCAGAACTGTTAACAGGCTCCCACTGCTTACAGAGAATGGATCTCAAGACCCTTTGCCAGTTGATCCTCCCCGACCTTTTCAGCCTGTTCATCTTTCACTCCCTTTCAAATACGCTGCATTTCAACCAACTTAACTTACCTGTTCCATAAACACACCTCCTTTTCTTTGCTTAAGTCAGTCTCTTGAATGAAATATCTTCTCTTCCCTCTAATAAAATCCTAAATGGCAAGCAAAGCCCTTTTTTTTTTAACATCTCAACTGCTTCCTGACTAATATCATCCTTCTCTTCTCTGCAATCCCATAATTCTCTATTCCTCTGGTGGGACTTACCACAGAGGAGCCTCCATTGGAGTTCATGGTGCATGTGTTATTTCTGTAAGACAGTGGATTCTTTGGAGTGTCAGGCTTTTCTTGGACTCTTTGCAACCCTAGCACAGTGACTTTTATCTATATATCTGAGGACCATATGACTGGGCTAGTCTCCTGCCAGCTGTAATAATAATAATAATAATGTCAGCTTTTCACCAGCAAGGGTTGAGTCTAATAGGATGAGAAAGTGAGGCCTGCTTGTCTTTCAAGTTTAGATAATCTTGTGATTAGAATGACATATACATTGTGGGAAAGTTATAGGTACAATTTCACATTCCTCAATTTAGCTTGACACTGGTTTATGTCAAGTGAACTTTAACTGCTACTTCCAGTTCCCCTTTCAATTTAAGATTCGAGCTATTGCTTAGTCACCAGTTCTCCTTGAAGATCCCCCTCCCTCCTGCACCCTGGTACTCTATGCACTTTATTACCTTGGACTTGTCCTCCTCCAGGATTCAGCCCAGAACATCTGATCTACAAAGTTGCCTTGGACTATAAAGTCTTCCTTTTGTTCTCCTTAAAAAGAAGTGTATTGTTGAAATTGAAACAGGAATATATCCCACATGTTAAAAATAATTTTAAAAGAACAAAAGTGTACTGAATGAAAAAGTCCCTCTCCCACACCATAGTTCTCTCATTCTCTCAAAATACAACCACTATACCATTTTTGGGTACCCTTCCAAATGTTTTTACTCCTGTACAAATATATATAAAATATAATTTATTTTTATTGGCACAGAAAAACCACTATGTACATTCTCGTGCTACTTGGTTTTTGTTCTTGATAGTAGTCAATAACTTATAAATCTAAATTAATACATGGCAAAGCCCTTAGAATGGTGTTGTCTAGCCCATGGTTAATGCTAAATAAATGACTCTTCATGTGGAGTACATCAGAGGACATCCCAGCATTCAAGAGTTTGTACCAATTACACCCCAAGAGCACACAGGAAAGTTCTGTGGTTCCACTAGACAAGAGCTCAGAGGTGTTTCTCTGATTCATGTTCCCAGAGATTGATTCTCGGCACACTTGGCTATCACTTCGTACTCTAATATGGCATTTGAAGGAAAAGCTGCCACCATCAGAGCTCATGTCTCCCTAAATGAAGTCACACCTACCTCCCTCTGATCCTGCCAAGTCTAAACTATAGATGGAAAAGTAAAGGGTTTGGCTGCAGAAAACTGGAAAAAAACTTTCAGAAAACTGAAAAAAAAAAAAAACACCTTCTTGCACTTTAATTTGATTACATGATAACAAAAGATAAATTCTCCCAGCTTTAATGAGCTCTGTTGAATCAGCACCCCAAACAGTTTTGCCTAAGCTGGCTCATCTCTGCACTAGGTCATGGATAATGTGGAGTCCCTTGCATTTGGTTCCTGTCCCAAACCTCTCTGAGTCCTCTAGTTAGAGCAGAACTCACAAGAGGTGTAAATTAAGAAGGTGATCAGGGTGAGGAAAAGGCCTTTGTGGGATGACCAGTGAAGTCCCTGTTCCCTCTCACAAATAAGCTGTTTTCAGTTGGGATGACAGCATCCTTCTGAGGGCTCTGAAGAACACATCCCCTATTTCGCTATTTTCTATATTTTCGGTTCCTTAATCAGGAGGCCTGCAGCACTTCCTGTTGTCTGTTTGGATACCTGCTGAGCCTTTCACTTTTCCCTGCTGACAGCCATCTTACCCAGAATGTGCCTCCTCAGACAGACAACCATGTGGAGGGGGGAGGTGTGGGGTGATGAGGATCAGGGCACGGTCAGAGCTTTTTGGATGTTGAGTTTTGGGGAGGTCTGTGGAATTTGCGACAGTTTGTGATCGCATTTGAGAAGGAAGCTGGTGACTAACATAAACATTGACTGTTTCTGAACAAATTAGTTGAGAGTCAAAAAATTTGAATTCATTCTCCCAGAGACTTTTCTTTCCAAGTATACATGGGTTCATGGGCTCACTGACACAGTTGCACACACACAGGGTCCACCGGGCAACTGAAAATTGGGAGAAACAGTGGCATTCCTGAGTCTTATCACAAGACAAACATGAGATGCTTGACCCCTTCCTGTTACTTGCTGAGAGGCTTATGTGGGGTGAGAGACTGGGTCAAAACAGGGCCTGTCACAGACAACTGTTCTTGCCACTGGCTCTCCAAAATATTTCCCAAAGCCCTAGAGCACCCGATACATTCACCCGCATAACTGCACATACATGGAAGATGAGCTTTCTTTCATAACAGCTGCAGGTTCTTAACAGAATGGTCTTTTCACTGAGCCTGTCATACAGACTAGCCCAAAGCCCCTGTCAATATTCAAAATCCAGGAGGAAGTTGAGTAAACAGAGCACAGTTACCTAAAGTGGCACTTGGCCAGGCCACCTGGCTAACAGAGATCCAGGAGCTACTGAATGACCTCAACTGTTCTGGACCAGAATGTGAAGTTTTGTGAACAAAATAATAATCAGGCAAACCTCTAGAGTCCTGGGCGTGAACACAAAGCTGGGGTCAAATGGGCACTCCGCAGAGCGTATCAAGGATCAGACCAACCTGGAAAGGAAAGCCAAGGATGAACTGTGGCTGTGTGTCGCACATGGAATGTGGGCTGCAGGATGAGCATTGTACAGAAGGAGAATTGACCAAGTCCCCCTGCACAGATGTGAGCGAGGAGTGGGGCTTAAGTTTAGGGATCAGACACTCTCCAGGGAAGAATGGATGACAGCTCTGTGCAGCTGTCTGGAAAGTTCAGGTCGGTTGAACCGTTCCAGTGACTTTAGAGAATTAAGATGTTTGGGGTAGCAGTTCCAGACAAAACTCTGAATTTAGTCTGGCTTCCAGTTGTTCAGGCCAAAAACCTTGCCATCATTTTTGATATTACTTTCTGTGTCTGTCTCTGTCTCTTTCTCTGCTGTCTCTGTCCCTGTCTCTCTGTCTGTCTCTCTCAATCTCTCTCTCTCTCTCTCTCTCTCTGTCTCTCTCTCTCTCTCTCTCTCTCTCTCTCTCACACACACACACACACACACACACACACACACACACACACACACTATATCGATCAGGAAATCCTATGAAATCTTACTGGCCCTACTTTCAAAATATATCCAAATTCTGTTCATTTCTCACCACCTCTGTCGCTATTTATCACCCTGGTCCAAGCCACTATCATCTCTTACCTTGATTACTGAAATAACATCCCCAGCGCTCTTGTTTTCACCCTTACTCCCCTACAGTACGCACAGCAACCAGAGGAATACTCATAAAATGAGCCACTATTGTCCCTTCTCTGCTGGAAACCCTCCAAAGGTTCTGCAGCTTATGCAGAGGGAAAGCCGAAGTCCTTCTACTAATTTCAAGATCCTAAAGTCTGGCCCCATGGCCACTTGTCCCTAATCTTCTCTTAGCCTCACTCACTCATTTAAGCCTCCTCATCCAACTTGAACTGCCCAGGACCACTCCTGCCTCAGGGACCTCCTCAAATGCAGTTCCTTTGGCCTGGGGAGCTCTTTCCCCAGATGTATTCATGACTCATGCCCTCACCTCCTTTCCTCAAATAGCTTCTCAGAAAGTTCCATCCCATCTAAAATTACAAGTATTAAATACAAATCCCCTTTTTAACTGCTCTGTTCTTTTCATATCATTTATCACTTTCTATGTTACATATAAACACATATATGTCGAATGCATTTATTATATATTTATTAAACTTTCTGTCTTTCCCCTCACTAAAATGCAAAAGTTCCATGACAGCAAAGAGTTTTACATAATTTGTTAATTGGTGGATTCTTTGAGCCTCCTAGCATATTTGCTATGTAGATATCAATATAAAGAGTTTAAATGAGCGAATAAAATAAGTTTGGGTCAACGGCTATTAAATGTTTCCTTCCCCAGATTAGAATTCTTCCATGGCAGGAAATGTACCATCTATTCATTCATACATGAAGTAAGTATTTTTTGAGCACCTACTCTATACCAAGCACTATGCTGTGATCTAAAATAATATGGTGAACAAAACATATATGATCCTGCCTTTATGGAGCTCACAATGTAATGACTAGAGACAGACACTCAACAATTAACCACACAAATAAGAAAGTAATTACAATTGACATGAATGTACTATTAAAATAGTCCAGGAAAGACATTATGTTTTAGGTTAGGTTGATGGCAGAGCTGGTGAAAAAAGCTAAGATTCAAGATTTTTTAGAAGATAGAAAATAAAGGAATTGTCAATGGATCCAATGGGGTTGGAAGGATTTTAAGACAAAGGTGAGTCCTAAATTTCTGGTTTAAGAAACTGGGTGGATTAAAGTTGCATGATTTAGTGTAGTAGGCTGAATAATGGTCCCCAAAAGCTATCTATGTCCTAATACTTATAATCTGTAACTGCTACCTTGTCTGAAAAATGAGTATTTACAGGTGTGATTAATTTAAGGATCCAGAGATTATTTTGGATGGACTATCTGGGTGGGCTCTAAGTGCAATCACCTGTATCCTTACAAGAGCGAAACAGAGGGAGATTAAAAGACACACACACACACACACACACACACACACACACACGCAAGGTAAAGATGGAACAGAGAGATTTAAAGATAGGAGGCACATGGGGAGCACAGATATTTGATCAAACATCATTCTGGCTGTGTCTGTGAGGGTATTTCTGGATGAAATTTACATTTGAATTGGTAGACTGAGAAAAGCAAATTACTTTCCCCACATGGGTTGGGCTTATCCAATCAGTTAAAGATCTGAACAAAACAAAAAGGCTGTATAAGAGGGAACTCCTATCAGAAGAAAAAGAAAAAGAAAAAAAAAGGAAAAAAAAAGGAAAAAAAAAAAAAAAAACAGGGAACTTCTCCTGGCTGGCTGCTTGAAGTAGGATCTCCATCTTCTGCCCTCAGACTGGAATTTATACCATTGGCCTTTCTGAGTCTCTAACTTACCAGCTATAGATCCTGTGACTTCTTACCCTTCATAGTTGCATGAGCCAGTTCTTAAAACTATAAACACACACACACCCACACCCACACACACGCACACACACAATATTGGTTTTGTTTCTCTAGAAACCCCTCACTAATACATTAAAGAATGCTGACAGATTCACCCCTGAAGCCTCTGCAGGAAGTGTGGTCCTGCTGAAACACTGATTTCAGCTCAGTGGAACTGATTTTAGATTTCTGGCCTCCAGGACTATGAAAGTATAAAATGTGTGCTGTTTTAAGCCAATGTGTTTTTTATAATTTGTTATAGAAGCCACAGGAAAGTAACACAATAAGAACCCATTGTGAGAGGAGTATCTAAGTGCAGGGGGCATCAAGATTCAGTTTGGGACATAAAATCTGTGACGCCTGTCACACAGCTAATAAAGAGGTGGCAATTTAGATGTACAGATATGAGACTGGTAAAATGGTGTGAGCAGGTGTAACCTGAGGTCCCAGGGACTGGAAAGCATAAAAAGTGGAATGAAAGAGAAAGATGGCTGAGCACCACATCCTGGGGAACTCTCAGCATTGAGAGGTCAGTAGAAAGGTAGCCTGAGAAAGGAATAAGAGAGAGACCATGGGGTCTTGGAGGCCAAGGGAGGTGAGTGCTTTTGAATGATAGAGTGATCAGCTCTGGAGCAGAACTGAGTCTGGAATAGATTTAAGAGTGAATGGTTGATCCAGAAGCAGAGGCAGCCTGTGTGGGCAACTTATTCTTGACGTTTGTTTAAGTTAGAAAGTATTTAAAGAGAGCAGATAATTACAGGGGATATTGAATCCAGGGAGGCTTATTCATTCTTATTTTCATATAGGAGAGTCTAGATCATTGCACAGGACTTGAAAAATGACCTAATGGAGTGGAAACTATTGAACATGCAGGTGAGGGTGGGGTTACCAGGTGAAGCCTAAGAATGCTAAAAGGAAAACTTTTTAAAAATCTTTATGCCTAGTCTGCTCCCAAGACCAATGACATCAGGTTTTCTTAGTTGGAACACAGACATCAGTCATTGTTAAAGCTTCCCAGGTGATTCCAGTGAATGGTCCATGGGTTTCAGAGCAAATCTGGAAGGCATGGTCCAAAGTAGGGGTCAGGTGCAGGCACAGGAACAGACAGGTTGGGAAGTTTTGTGGGTGTAAGTTAGGGGGTTCCCAGCTTCAACTTTGAATTTCCAAAATTCAAGACAAGGCCATGAGCTCAGCATGTGTTGAGCATATAATGGAATAAGGGGGAGACTGAGAGCTGAAGAAAAGGAAGAAAAGATGACATGGTTCATACTGAGAGTGGAAAAGGAAAGGTGCCCCAGCTGGGGGGATGTGGTAAGGGTGCTGGAAAGGGTGAGTTTATAGCTCACCTCCATCCATTCATCCAAATGACATTTGTCAGGTAGGCAGCAAACTAGGCTGTGGGGGTTAAACATAAGCAAGACATTGTCCTCACAGGTTCCCCAATCCAACGGAGGAGAGAGTCATATACGTGAACAGAGGATTCCAGAACTGTAATAGAATCAAGCACAAGGGATAGCAGGGACTCTCACTCTTGTGGAGACGGAACTCTCCTCCCATCACAGTACTTGGCATGAAGGATGCTCTTGAGACATGTTTATTAGACTCCAAACACTTTACTGTTGTGGGGAAATCAGAGATGACAACTCAGCTCTTATTCCACAGGCATAGCTAAAGCGACCCTAAAACAGTAATGACATAGTAGCAGCATAGTGCCACATGGGGTCACTGAGCAGGGGAAAGTCTCATCGCTCTCCGGAAGGATAGCAGTGCTGGAGTCAACAGAGGATTTTCTACAAAGTAATCGCGATGTGACATTCATAAAGTGGTCACTAGGTGGCAGGGCTAACATTTGCAAAATAACTGCCAGCAGCTGGATATGTAGAAAATAATCTGATACCACTAGTGCCAAAACCCCAAACTTCCTGGCTTCCTTGCAGCTTCCTGTGTCATCGTGACCAGCATGGAGAAGAATAGTAAATAAAGGATAATTTTGGGTCACTGTTTAATGTGAACCAACTGGCCCTTGGTTATTTAGTTTCATTTATCTCTAGCCTCCAGAACAACACTCTAAAAAGGGAGCCGCTAGTCACACTTGAAGTGTGGCTAGTGCAACTGAGAACCTAAATATCTAATTTAATTTATTTAATTCATTTAAATATAAAAACTGTACTATATTTAATTACTGAAAAAAATTTCAGAGTGCTTGGAACAACTAGGGCATATTGATCTACTTGAAAAACTAGTTGAAAAACTGTGATTTTTATGAAATCTAAATACCGATCAAATACTTCCAATGAAAATGTAGTGTCACACTGAGATGTACAAGTGTAAAGTACACAGTATGAAAGATAGAAGGTAAATATCTCATTAATATTTTACATTGATTATATTGATTTCTGCATTGCTTGAAATTATAGTATTTTGGGCTAAATAAAATATATTATTAAAATTAATTTCACTTGCTTTTTATAATTTTAATGTGGGTATCTTAGTCTGCTCAGGCTGCTATAACAGAATACCATCAACTGAGTGGTTTAGACAACAAATATTTCTCATAGTTCTGGAAGCCAGGTAGTCTAAAATCAAGGTGCTGGCAGACTAGGTGTTTGGCAAGGACCTTCTTCCTGATTTGGAGATGGCTACCTTCTTACTGTATCCTCACTTGGTGGAGAGAGAGACCATTTCTCTTGTGTTTCTTCTTATCAAAGTGCAAAATGCATCACAAGGGCTCTACCCTGATGACCTAATTACTTCTCAAAGGTCCCACATCCAGATACTATCAAATTGGGGATTTGGGCTTCAACATATGAATTTTGAAGATACACATTCAGTCCATAACAGTGGGCTGCAAGAAAATCTTATATTATATACATAGCTCCCATCACGTTTCTATTGGACAATTTGGTCAGAAGGATGTATAGAGTTGGCCTAGGCAATAGGACTTTTGTTTAATGAGACTACAGGAGAACGGGTGAGTGTAGGACAGGAAAGAGAATAGGGAATGAGGCCGAGCTGGAGGTCACAGAGCGGTGGGCTGGCATTCTCTCAACCTTGCCCTGCTCTTGACCCTACGGCGCTGACCTTTCTGATGGCCCTTTCCCTTCTTCAGGTTTCCCTGTTACCTTCTGTCTATTTTATCTATGTACCAGACTCCCTAGGTTTAAATCATATCTCATCCACATAGCCAAATGAACTTGAGCAATTTATTTAGTTTCCTTGTGTTTCCTTACCCAGAAATGACTACTCAGAGTGTAGTCATAAAGATAAATGATTAAATATCTGTAAAGTACTTAGAACAGTACCTGGCCATAGTAAGCACTGTGTGCTAGGTATTATTATTATTATTATTATTATTATTTTATCAAGGAAAAAAGTTAATGTTTTTTTTTAAACTTTTTATGAAGATGGTAAATAGTTGCATTCTAAGTTGTAATTAAAAAAAAAAAAAGACTTCCAATCTCAATTTTGCAAATGACAGTATAAAGAAAAATTTAACAACTTAAAAAAAAATAAGGCACATTTACTCCAGAACTCTGACCCATGGTCAGGCTATTTTCCTGGTAGAATTACAGATTGGAAATGGGCCACTCCAGCTTCCCATTCCATCCTGCTTTCTACTCCATCCCCTGTAGAAAAACCAGAGCCTGACGCCAAGGCCAGCATGTGTCATGCCGACCTGTCACCGGTCTTGTGGTGGTAGTTCAGCCATTCCCTATAGTAGCACACCATTTTGACCTCGTAGCTGATCTTTCCAGACACTATAAAACTGTACTGCTCCACCCAGGCTGGTGGCAGAGAACTAGGGGACATTTTTTCAGAAAACCACAACCTAGGACACTATTATAACTGACTCAGAGTCTGGTTCTAATGTTACTGACTCACAAGAAGCAAACATTTCTTTTTTTTTTTTTTTTTTTTGTCATTTGTTTCTTATTGGCTCCAGAATATTAATGTATACATGTTTCAAAGCCACAAGTCAGCTTCACTTTACACAGCAGATTATAGGTGTAGTTCAATTTTGAAAAATAGGGTCAAAAAGTGCAATAGATTTGGTTGCAGTTTAAAGGAATTCTACAATACAGTTCAGTCATAAATAAACTTAGCCTTTAATAAAATAAATCATTGTATTTTATTAGTTCTACAAAGAAAAAGATTTTCAAAAAGGAAATGAAAAGGAAGTGAAATGGGGGGTAGGCAAAAAAATAAATGCAAACTATGAGAAAAGCAAAGGAAAAGAATAATAAAGAGGTCTTTTCTTGAGATAGAGGCAAGAATGATTGCAAAGTTTTGACCGATTCTCCTATCTCTGCCAAAACTGATATATTCCTATGATTGGGTTGGTTTCGTTTTAAGTCAGAAACAATAGTAAGTCAGTAAATACTTGTAAATGCAACATTTTTTATAATTTCGAAGTAAAGAAAACTCTCAAATTTAAATTGCCTTGGGTCTGCAAACCTTACCCCATACCCAAAAACTGTAATTATGTTTCATCTACTCAGGAACTAAGAGAGAAGTATTTGGCACAGGCTTTATTTGTGCCATTTGTGGGAACAGAGATTTCAGGAATCTGCTTGGAGTAAATAGTGTCTCTCTCTGAGGAGTAAAAGGGGAGAAAGTTTGGCTCCAATCCTGTCAAATTCAGTGGTTTAGGAAATTTATTGGAGGGACCCAAGCTCTGCTTTAAAATAGACAGAAGCTGGTATGTGAGATTCAAGCCATCTCTAGAAATGTGTACAGAAAACATAGGCAAGTTTTGCCACAATAAAAACCCTTTGTGTGGAATCTTACCTTTTTCATTCTAGTCCCTCAGCATTCCCCAAGCCCCTTGATCCTCCACCCAGGGTACGTAAGCTCAGGCCCATTGCTCAAGAGCTCATGTGACTGGGGAGAGCCTCCCTCACAGGAGGGAGGAGCAGCAGTAAGCATAGATTGGGCATGCAAATCTGGTGAGCCACCTTATCTCATTTCTCTGTGTGTGCAAATATTTTCTCTCAGCCCTACTTAACAATCAGCAGTCATGATGTGCCCTAATTACAACAATAAATTGGGCCTAGGGCAGCCACCTCCTGCTCCATCATTAAAGAAAACTATTTACAGTGGCCTTTGCAATCAATTCATCTCCTTAGCACTGAGAAGTCACCATGGCTCACAGTAGTCACTGTTGTGAGCAGGGAAGCCTTCGGTGGCCAACAGAATTAGGTACTCACTCAGCAGCCCCAACAGTAGCTCAGAGCTATAGATTCTGCACAATTTAAAAAATGCATCTGTGCAAAGCAAGGAGTGGCCCACAGGCCTGGGGGCCAAGTCAGCATGTCTTTGGCATTTACTAAGTCCAGATGTCTTTATCTTCTGGGCAGGAAGTCAGAGTCTGTCCAGATGGCATCTTGATTGCTTTCAGTCCAGCTGATTAAATTTCTAAGGCTGACATCTCTTCCAAATACCCTCTCCATCCAATGAAAATATGGTTGCCAAATAAATGCCAGGGAGAAACCCTGCAGAGGATGGCAAACTGGGAAACTGAGTGCCTGAGACATCCGTGCCACGCATATTTCCTGCCCCATGGCTGGGGTTCTGGGATTCTTTCCACTACAAGCAAAGGAGTTTTTGGAGAGGCGATGTGCTGAGGGGCAAGATTGTGAGTCTGGGGTCGGTCAGATTCCATGAGGAGTCCTACATGCTCTCCTTTCTGCCTTGTGACCTTTGCATTATCCCTGAGCCAGTCTGGCCTCAGCTTATTCACCTTTATGTTTGGAATAAGACTAGGACCTACTTCAACAAGTTGTTCTGAAGATTTTATGAGATAATGCATTCCAAGTGTTTGCAAGAGTGCCTGGCACTGGTAAGGGTTCCCTGCATACATTTTCTTAAGTCATCTACTTATTTTTGTCTCTAGCTTTACTTTGCCTTTTAGGAGCTACTCCTTAAAAACACAAACCCAAATAAGGGCAAGGAACCAGCCTGGTCACTGGCATATGCTTTATACTGGAAGTAATGTTATTCTTCACAGTTTTTTATGGGTTACCCTTCTTTCATGAGCATGCTCGAGTACTCAGGAAAGACAGTGTTTCTCTTTTATAGAAGTTGAGACTATGAGACTAACGACTTGTCTAAGGTTACACAGTAAAAGCCGTTGAAGGCCTGTCTGCTGCTAAGCCCACTTATGCCAAGAGGACAGTGCTCCATGTGGAGAAGAGAACCAACAAGCTCTCCTCAAATCACCGCCATCCCACCCGCCACAGATGCTGCCTGTCATCCCAATGGGATGTTCTGAGGTTCGCCAGAATGAAGAAAGGACACCATATTACCATTTACAGAAGTTGCCCCTTATTCTTTTGCTAGTTCAAAAAATCACTTTCTCCCATGCTTAAAGGGTTATGGGAATTTAATCCAATACAAAGCTCACAGTAAACAGTCTGATGAGAGACAGGATGTGAAAAATGTTCTTGAAGGCCTAAAAGTAAATGGCTTAATAATATTATAAATAATCTCAGCTCTTGGGAATGTTAGACAAATGTTTTCCTTTTACATTCTTTAAGTAAAAAAAAAAAAAAAAAAAAAAAAAAGACGGGGTCAGATTAGATTATTTTAAAGCTTTCTTTTTAGCTTTAAACGTCTGATGTTAATGTACTACTCTTAGGACAATTTCATTTTAGAGCTGAGAGTATCAGAACCCCAATTCCCAGTCCCATAGCCTAGTCCTCATAGCTCCCTGACTGTTAATATCACACGCATTTAAAGCTTGAGTGAAAAACACTAAAGAACAAGTTAACATTCTGATTTTACAAAATGCACTGTTTGAAAGAGAAGTTAGTGACTGGCGCTGACCTTATGTTTGCTGAAAGTTTTAAAAATATTCTAACATGTTACATTTATATCTACAACCATATATGTATATACAGCCAGGCAACTGCAAATAATGGCGAAACCTAGATTTAGGGAAATGTCCCAGCATCAGATAGTTTTTAAATTGTTATAATACAGCCCCAGGGAGTGGATATTTTCAATATCAGTCATCTGGGAAAGAGATGAATCCTGGGGCAGAAAATGCAGACTGTCCCCGGATTGGGCAAAGAACAACTCCCTCTCCCTGTGAGTACAGAAGCCAAGAAAGCTTGGGTCCTGAGATGTGAAAAGGCCTGGAGTGGTTCATTTCTTTTTCTTTATTATTATTATTATTATTATTATTATTATTATTATTATTATTTTAGAGAGAGCTGGTTATATCACATGATGATACTGTGTCTGCTTTGTTGGTGGTGGTGGCAGTGCCATCAACAACAGGGCAGAGAAATAGCCTGTTCTGGAGCAGCAGGATCAAGGGCGGCACTGTGAAAGCCATCAATAAAATGGAGCTTGAACTCAAGCAGGGCATGAGAAAGCCATGTCTCCTCTCCAGGTGACAAGAGGCTTGAGGGCTCTGTTCCGATGCGCCCATGAGGCAGAACAGCAGGAACCCCGCAGAGAGAGGTCAGGATGACATTGAGATGGCTTTACTTCCGGCCTTTATGCCTCTGAACCTTGTGTTGTAATAATTTGGAAAATTATTTGGAGTAAACATGAACATTTAATGCATTAGAATAGTCAAGTTTAAGTAGAATTTTAGATGCAAATAGATTTATCTGAGGGCAGAGGGGAAAGCAGTCATGACCCAAAAGCAGAACAAAAACTAAGTGTACAGAAGGGAAAAATTAAAAAAGGACAGTTTAACACCATCTGGTGCCCATAAGCGAAAATGAAAATGGACATCTAGTTCTGTGCAAACATTGAATCAAAAAAAAGCATATTTTGTTTCGTACACTCTTAAAAGAAAGTAAATAACCCTTGGGTTGTAGCAAAGAAAGGGTTGGAAGAGCTAAACAAGGTTTCTTAGGACCTCACATCACTCTCCGGACTATAATCACCTAGAAATAAAGGGTAGAGAGTACACAGGTCTCCCAGACATGAAAATGGACAATTCTTTGGAGTCAACCATGGGTAGCAACCAGCTCAAGGTATGAACTACATGGAAACCTGGTGAAATAAAAGAACAACTACAAAAAAAAAAAAAAGTGGTTTGGGATGTGTGTACAAATATGTGATATAAGGGTACTTGGACTTTATGACATGCCTTAGGTCCACAAATCTGTCGTTTCTCTGCTAATGGGTTTACTGGTCACAATTTAAAAATGAGTTTCTAATCTTCTCCTTTCCATCTCCACATCTCTGCAAGAACTGTTCTTAGAACAGGTGACTGCAATTCCATCCCTTAAGGGCACTGTAAATGAATTAGGATTGCAGCAGTCACGATGTCCTTCACCCAGCCAAACCTTTCTCTCTATTTTTTAAGTTTGCCAAGAAGGTTTAAGACCAACTAGTGTACAAAAGAAAGAGAAATTGTCAACTAAAACAAATGTAACTTCATTTTATTGGCTCAAGCCAATGACTTACATAAGTAAAATGGGAATCGTTCTTTTAAAATAAGAGTAAAGGCATTTTAGATGAAAAAGTATTTTATAGATAACCTAGTTCGACTTTATCATTTTACAGATGAGGAAATTAAGACAGAAAAACTTTCCCAAGCACACACAACTAGTTAATGGCAAAACTAGAACCACGATTCATCAGTGCTTGTTTTGGGAGATTTGGAAAATATTGAGATAAACAAACCGTTAGAGACTATAATGCATGAACTGAGACACAATTGGTTGAGCTAGGGATTTTTAACCTAGAAAGAGGATGATTCGGAAACACGACTATTTTCAAATCCATGAAAGACTGGCAAGTAGAAAAAGGGCTTGAACTTGTTGTTGCTGAAGGTAACAAGGACGATTATGGGGAAGTTGGAGGAAAAATTTCAGTAGTTCAGAATAAGATAAAACCATTTAAACGGTCAAAATCTGACAAAATAATTTGTTGAGAGAATAGTAAGCTTTCTGTCACCTGAGGCATTTTACAAGAGCCTAGTATGTTTTTGTCCATTAAAAAGCGTGGAGTAAGGGCTGTGGAGGAGAGGATTCAAGCATGAAAATCATTAGGGTGGGGTGACCTTTAAGAATATGTGATTCTTTACAACCTGGGACCCAATAAGGGTTTCATTTTTGCCTCCAAACTCTAAAACTTATCTTCTTATCTGTTTGCAATAGTTTAAATTTTAATCTATTTCCTATTTCAGGGTGTTACACCCTGAATATTTGATTTGAATGCTGTGGCAGAAGGTCACTCATATTCATTTATTTTCTTTTACTCTTATACACTTGCAGTGAATCTTTTGAATTCATTATGCAAACGCATGCAAATAATATGCAAATGATGTGGCCTCAGAAAATGACAAAACCTTAACTGAGTCATCATACCTTTTCTTAAGAAGAAAAGTAATATGCCTTTTCAATGTTTTGAGGAGCAAGAGACAATTTTCTGAGAATGATATTTATATGACATTGGAATTGGTTACTTAGAGGAGTCTGCCTCATATTCTTCATATTTATGTAGGATTTTAAGGTTTAAAAACGCATTTTTACATAAATGATCCCATTTGATCCTTATAATTACTGATGTCAGCGAGAACAGGAATTGAAATCCTTGTTCTATTATTCAGATGGGAAATAGACTCAGAGAGGTGGAATGACTTGCCCGAGTTTGCTAGCTGATGAGCGATGGGTCTGGACCTCCTTCCAGTCCAGACTCTCCTCGTTTTACCATAATGCATGCCTTCTTTCAAGCAAGGAGATCTGACGTAGGTCTGGGTTTGCGCAGACTGTGTTTCACCAGAGCATCTTCAGATGTGCTTTCATTGATGAAGATGGCATTTTATGTGTGACCATAAAAGTCTAAATATTTGTAGTAGCCTCAGCACAGCACTATGTGCATCGTTTCTCCAAACCCCTCTGTTCTTTGTCATCTGCTCTGAAATCTCCAAGGAAGAACTTTCTGCACCCTATTCACTCTTCGGCTCCTTGAGGAAAAAATTGTTCTTAAGCTATGGAGAATAATAAAACAGCCTCTACAGTGAAACTGTTGGAATCTGAAGCCCTAATCCACCACTCTCTAGTTGTGTGGCCTCGTAGAATTCATATTATTTTTCTAAATGTCAGTTTTTACATTTATAAAATGGGATAAATAATAGCACTTCCTTAATTGAATGTGTGATAAGAAGATACACAAGAAAAAAAACAACCTGCCCACTGTCTGAAACATAGTTAAGAGCTCAATAAATGGTAGCTACTATAATTATTGTATCAGTGGTGGAAATACAGTAGTGGTTGTATTAGTAGCAATATCTCAAGTTATTGTGACCCCAGTGCTAATGATTGGGCTCTTGGAAATGGAATGGGAAAACAATAATGCTAAGTATCTCCTATATGCCAGAAGGTTAGAGAACAGAGTGCCCTGCTTTCCCAGCATGCCCTAGCACCTCTCCCAGTCACTAACCTGGGACAACTAACAAAGTGATGTCCTTTGGGAGGACAGCTTTCTGCTTCTACAACATCTCTCGAGGAAAGGGACCAGAAGCCATGGAAGTTGTCCATACTCTTGAAGTTAGCCTGAAGTCAACAGAAAACATCACACAGGATCTGTGTGACCAGTCCAAGAGGGCTGCACAACTAATTTGTGTTGCCAGGAAATGCACTGGGCCATTCTGGGGCTGGGTCCTCAGCTATTTTTGGCAAGGAGGGGGTGGTATGAAAAGAGACTTCCCCTTTTTGCAGCACAGAGTCACAAAACACTGGGCAGTCAAGAGGATTTCTTATTCTGAGATTGCCCTTCTGAATACCTCTAGCTGCTGAATTACCGAGGTCATCAAAGCTTGATTAGATTTCTCAGCTCCAAGCATTTGATAAGCCCAGCAAGTGGGAGGGGCTTCAATCCTGTGATGGCTCCCCTTGTCAGCGGCTTCATGCTGGCAGTGTTGTTTTCTGCCAGCGCTAAAGTTATCACCTCCTCGGATCAGATGTGCATGGAGGTGAGTCCTATTTTTTTGTCTTTCTCTGGATTAAACTGCCTGGAAATTTGAGATTCAGCCTGCAGTCCTATCTGAGCTTTGGCATCCTAATATATACTGTCTTTGAAAGGGCAACAAGATGCATAGAATGTGTTTTGTTTCATTTTGTTTTATTGTGAAAAAGGAGCAACAGAGTTCATCTAGGGGATGATCTTGTAGATCCTTAGTAGGAAGAAATGAGAGTATTCCTTTTCTATATACAATTCCCCCTGAATAATCCTAATTGAGATGTAAATTATCAACAGGGTTCCAGTGGAAAGAGCAGATTTGCAAACCTGCTTCCAGCACATGAAGGAGCTATTTGTCCAACATCCTAACACATGGCCACTACCCCAAATAGTCCTTTCGTTTCCTGGCTCTCAGGGTGGGGATTAGTAAAGATGACCTGTGCCAGGTTTTAGAGCAAATAAAGATCATTCTGAATGAGTCTGGCGTTCTCCTGGAGTTGGACAGCCATCCATCTGTTTTCCTAGCTCACAGGAGTAACATCCAAGAACAGAGCCAAATTGCACCTTCTGTTTTGGACCATAGCAATATTTATCAACCTGTGGGAAGTCTTGGAGTAGTAAGAGAGATAGGAGAGGGCCTCAGTCTCTTGCCTTCTTGTAAAATGCTTCAATCTTTCCCTGACTGCCTCTGACCCCAGCAAGTATCTAGCACCACACGGCCTGTTGGACAAGGGCTGAAGGCAAGATGAACCATCCTGGTGGCTAGGTGGGCTGCTTTCCTAGGTTGAGGCTGAAAGCAGAAGTGGATGCAGGAGAAGCAAGATGCAGAAAGGTGGTTCTTGAGAGGCACAAAAGAATGATAAAGGAGAGCAGGGCAAAGATCTGCCAGGCGACAGCAAGAATCCCAGCCAGGACTGGAACAGGCCTTGAAGCAGAAAGAAGCAGAACTTTGTTCATCTGGTGTTAGAATAGAGTCAAGATGGGCTCAGGCCAAGAGGAGGCACAATGCCCAAGAGAAATTAAGGCTGGAAAGATAGATAACTTTCTTTGGGCTGCCATAACAATGTCCTACGGATGGGTAGCTTAAACAATAGAAACTTACTTTCTCCTAATTCTGGAGGCTAGAAGTCTAAGATCAAGGTGTTGGCAGGGTTGGTTTCCTCTGAGACCTTTCTCCTTGGCTGGTTGATGGCCATCTTTACCCTGTGTCTTTACATCATCTTCTTTCTGTACTTGTCTATCTCTGAATTTATTCTTTTTATAAAAACACTAGTCATGTTGTATTAAGGCCTACACTAAGAATCTCATCTTAATCTAATGACCTCTTTAAAGATTCTATTTTCAAATAAAGTCACATTATGAGGTTCTCAGGTTAAAATTTCAACATATGAATTTGAGGGGACACAATTTAGCCCATAACAGAAGGGGCAAGTAAGATGTATTTAACAGCTCAGAAGGCTGCCTCCTCATCATTCAGGTTGGAAGGTCAGTTTCACATAAATATATGGGTGGCATCATAAGAGGGTAGGAGTGGAGACACCACCTTCTCAGTAATTACGTAGGCATGCCATTCACTTCTGACAATATTCTCAGAGATGCTAATATCACCATTACAATGCAGCTCATTGAGAAGCAGGCTTTTTTAAATGTCACGCTCTTAAGCCTACCAGTTCAACTCTTAAATTCCTATATTCCTGCAAAGCCCCATCAGCCCTCCTGAAGACCACAAGTAAAACCTGGGAGATCTGGAACACCCATGAAAACAATGAACCAGTCTAGCTTCCTACTGAGGCCACCAGGCCCCAGAGCTACTAGTTTCTTTTATTGCAGATGATTCCTGCCATGATAGGGGAAGGGGCAGGAAGAGGCAGGAAGAGCATCCTCATTCTTTTGCTGCCTGTTCTGGAGCCTCCTGTGATAGTTAGGTAGCAAGAGTGGTGCTGAGGGTCCCAGGACCTCCAGGCCTGGCACTGTGCTGGGGTGAGAGTTTTCCTTTTTAGATAAGTTCATATTGTAATCTTCTAATACAACCACCTCTCTGCAACTCTCCCTATGAAAGGACTCTGAATCTAAATGCCCTGGGACCTATTCAAATAACATTGGATTTGTATTTTCCTTGACCTCCCCTATCATGTACGAGTTCTGGCAGCAGGATTCTAAGGCTGAGTATTGAGCTCTCTCTCACTCTAGCTGAGTACTGAGGAGTTGTGGGAGATATAAAGATGAATGAGAGCTTGTTCCAGATGGTAAGAAACTTGTAGGCTACAGGTAAGTGGGACAAAAGTGAGAATGAGGGGAGAAGAAGCTTTGACTTAAGGTTTGGCCTTTTTTCAAGTGCAAGTTACCCGGTTTGCCCACCCCTCCCCCTTGCTTTCCTTTCCTCTTTAGTTCTTCCGCTCCAGCTTAAGCATAACTAACCACATACTGTGATGGTGGGTCATGTGACCACCATTAGCTTATCAGACCCTATTCCGAAAATAAGGTTTTTGTTTTGCTTTGAGTTTAGTAAAGTTTTAATTAAAGTAAAACACATATGCAGAAAAGTCTGCCAATCCTGCATGTACAGCTCAGTGAGTTTTCACTAAGCGAACACATCTTATGGCCCACACACGGATGGAGAAACAAAGTTCTCAGCACCTCAGAAGCGCCCTCACACCTCTTCCCAGTCGCTAGTCCCCTTGCCTCTTTTTGAATTTTACATACGTGAGACCATGCAGTGTGTACTCTTTTGTGTCTGGCTTCTTTTGCTCAATCTTAAATATATGAGATTTCTTGATGATGTTGTGTGAAACAATCATTTGTTCGTTTTTGTCACTGCATGGTATTCGATTGTGTTAGCGAGTCATCATTTATTTATTCATTCTATTTAATGAATATTTGCATTGTTTTTAATTTTTTGGCTATTATGAATGCTGCTGCTTTGTGATTCTTATCTATGTCTTCAGTAAGTGAATGTGCAAATTTTTATTAGGTGTATATCAGGGAGTGAATGTATTTGGTCACAGAGTATACCCATGTTTTACTTTAGCAGACATTGCCAAACAGTGTCCAAAGTGTTGGCACACGTTGGCAATGTATATGAGCTCTGATGGCTTTACAGACTCACTAATATTTGATATTATTTGTTTTAAAAACCCATTCTGATGAATAGGTAGTGGTACTGTGGTATTTCACTGGGATTCAATTTTTATTTTCCTAATGAATAATTAAACTGAATATATTTTCATACTTTCATCGGTCATTTGCATATCTGTGTGTTTCTGTGTGTGTGTGTGTGTGTGTGTGCGTGCACATGCATGCATGTGTCATAAGCAACAAAATTAGACCCATGACCAAGTCTTTGAAGTCTGACAAATATGGAAAGGGTAGCTGGAATTCAGTGTTCTGTGATTTGGAATCTGGTAACATTTTAGATGTGCTCTTGAATAATTACTTGTAGTTATTGCGTAGGAATGATTCCTTATTTCAGATGGTCTCATTTTGGCTATCTTTTCCCCTCAAAACCATGGTAGGAGACAGTCTTTCAGTCCTAGGTATGTGAGGAGGCAATCGGTGCTTAGTAGAGTTCATTTTTTAGAGCTTTAAGTTCATGGATATGAGGACCTCTCAATAGCTATAGATAACGATATGATGCTGTGATGATCCAGTGAAATGCTGACTCCTCTTGGGAGTGCTTCACGTACATTACCCAATTAATCCTCAGAGTTGTCCTTCAAAGAAGGGTTATTGTCCTCCATCTACAGTTGGGGAAAAAGGAAACAGAGAACACAGCTCGGTGGTTGAGCACTGGGATTTGAACCCAAGCAATCTGACTGGAGACAAACAGAAAATGAACTACACATAATTGGAATGCTCTTTGCCGGGAGGAATCAGATTGACAGCAAAGTTTTAGGACTATGCCCTCTTGGGAATGCTTTGTTTTACTTGCAGAGAGTAATTGCTACACTGGGATTTGGCTCAGTCAAATTGCTATCTCTGGATAGTGTAGTGATTAAGTGGGGGTGGCCTGGGTTCAGAGTCCCAGACTTCTTGTGCATGGGGGGAGCTGACTGCTGCATGTGCCAAGTGCAGATGAGACATCTGAAAAGGTGGGAATCAGCACCAGAGTGAAACCCAAATGATTCTAAATTAGAGAATAATTTCGACATTTGTGAGAAGAGAAAATACAGTGGGATGGCCGAGAGTTAGAGATACAGCACAAAGAAGCAAAATAAGATTCTGATTGAAAAAATGCAAATGAATACCTGCAGGGAAAAGGGATTGCAAACACAGATGTAATATTTGGGAGTCCTGCTCTGAGCAAAAGGCACAGCTCTGACATGAAGCTAGAGACAAGAGGTTGGTGCAGGTCCCAGGGCACAGTTCCTGAGTAAATGCCCCACAACTTGGAATGGGTATGAGCAAGGGGCAATTATCCTGAGTACCATGTAGTCTGGTGCAGTCCTGCTGGCTGCAAGAGTTCATATCCAGAAGGGTGCTGTCTGCTATGGAACCAGCCAAAGCAGAAGAATGAGAAGGTGACTTTGGAAAGTGACTCCAAACAGACGTCTGGAGAATGAAGGCTGGGTTTATAGGAAATGGTTATACAGAGTCCAGAGAAACCACAAGGGCTGCAGAAGTGGTGGTGGATATCGCCCTGAAAAAGCAACTGAACACGTAGCTCTGGCAGCCAGTCTAGCTCTGGACAAAATGGCTGTGGTCACACTGTATTCCTTTCCTGCATCCTGCCCCTTTCTTCTCTGTTACATTATCATTCTGCTGTCCTGAAATCCTGTGCTATGTATGCTATCAGAACCCAGTCTTGAAAAGTTTTGATATGAATCCTGACACAAAAAGAAAAAATCTCGCTGATTTGGCATGTCTGACAAAAATGTATAACCTGAATCAAATCATGAGGATAGATTAAAAAAAAAAAAAAACACACCCTGATGAGGGACATCCTGTCAACTGTGAGCCTGTGTGTGTGTGTGTGTGTGTGTGTGTGTGTGTGTGTATGTGTAAAATCAATGCCATGAGAGAATGAAAGGCTGAGGAATTCTCTAAGATTAAAGGATAAAGAGACACGCACAAAAAAATGCAATGTGTGGTCCTGGATTGGAAAACAAATATTACTCTAATAGACAATATGGGGACAATTGGTAAAATTTGAATATAGACTGTCTATTGGATAATAATATCATATCAATGTTAAATATTCTGAATTTTGTGGTAATGGGATTATTGTAGTATAAGAAAATATCTTTTTTCTTAAGAGATTTTGGGGTGATGGCATCTGCAATTTACTCTAAAAAAATGAGAACAGCAGTGTGTGTGTATGTGTGTGTGTGTGTGTGTATGTGTGTGTATCCTTCCTGCCTTAAAAAATACAACAGACTGAAAACAATTTAATGCTGCTTAAATGATTACAGAGCATGAGGAGTTTGGACACTACAGTCCATAATATGTGAAATGGTCATTTTGATTGTATAGGAGTGTGAATGTAAAAGCCAAACAGAGAGGCCGTGAATATGTGAAGTCCAGCACGTTCTCTGAAATGTGTTTGCTTTTTAAATTCTCTTATGAGCTACGGTTCTTGTAATTTGCCTCTTTCTCCCAGGAATCAAGGGCAGAGAGTTCAGTGCCATTTTCCCCAACTAGAAATGAATGCTATGACACAGGCTTGTGGGGGAGGGGGGCTTCTCAGTACTCCTCAGCAGTGTTAAAAATGCTGGCTCTGTTTCTCACTGGGTTCAAATTGAGCTGCTTCATTTACTTGCCTTTCTTTTTGCTAGGAGCCCCCTCAGGCCACTAGCTCAGTAGAGCTCCTGTTAGATTCTCAACTTTTTGAATCACATTAATGCAGTAAAGTACTTAGTAAAGCACAAAAGAGGGATAATTTAGGTGTCACAGGCACTTATATATTCAGGAGGAGGGAATTGCCAACATGAAGCCTTTTCCTGTAGAGCCAGAATAAAGCAAGACAGACTGAGAAAATGCCCCTTTCTCCAAGTGTATGTGACATCAGTTATGCCAATCGAGACCAGAAAAGAAAAATGTCCCCTCATAGCTAATATGAACCTTAACAGCTCTTGGGGCAGCAGCTGTATGTACATCTCTCCATGTTCTCATCCATGTTCATGGGCACCAAAAAGGGGTCTAGCAACATCTGTTTTTCCCACTAGTCAGTTAAATTTTAGTTTTAAATGAAAAGTGTGGATTTCAAGGATATTAGGTAGATTTGTGGCAGTGCCTGGAGGACTTCGGGTCTATAAAACAAAAAATGAATTACAAAGAAATATAAATGTTGGCATTTTCATCAGTGACATTCATAATATTGTCACAATATAGAAGAAAATAAGTGATTTTCTGTAGAAGAGGATGCTCTCTAACTATAAGAGTGCAGCACTAAGCAGAAGTTGGAGTGAGTAAAGCAAAAAGCAATTAACATGGTGACATCTCTAAAACATCATGCTTCAGAAAGAAGGAGGTCGTGTGCATTCTTATGTTTCCAGCTAAGAAGGTCTGTTTGTAACTCAGTATAAGGAAAGTTTATGAGGTAAGCTGCTGATCTAGAGTTTGATGGTGCAGGTCTTTCCCGAACCAGGAAAGTCTCAGTGAGGCCTCTAGTGAGAACGAGTGGGCAGGGAAAAGGCAGGGTCTGAAAGTTTAGATGAAACCACATGGAATGTGGTTTCTGAGAGACGGCTCCCAAGTGCGCTTTCCTTGTAGATTATATCTTTCTTTCCTAGGAGCCTCCCCATACAAAATAGACTCCATCAGACCTTCCTACCTGCCTCACGACCCTTCATCCTAAGGCATCATCCAGACGAATTATGACTCCATAATTCTATAGACTTCTAATCAACTCCTTCTCATTTTTACCTAGTTAGTCCAAAATTTACAACTTGATTTAGAGCATCTAACAAGTAGTGACTGGCAGACTTCTGAATACTTGACGCTCTTGGGACACAGGATCAGATAGTCCTTTGAATTTACATGCAGGAAGTACCCAAATGCTAGGGTCTGGTATCAGCAGCCTGCAGTTCTAGAGATCCCAAACTGACTCACACATCAAGGGTGCAAGGCTGGAAGTTAGGCTTAAAGTCTTGATTGGATTCAAGCTTTCACTTTTTGGGGGAGGGGTTGTGGGGTGAGGGGAGGGCAAGAATATCTCACAGTTGGTACTGTGTACTTAATATTGCATTACATCAGAAAGCATGTAATGTCTGATTGTCTAATTTTGTTGATGCTAATCTAGAGTTGATTTGCTTTCAAACTAAAATAAAACATTTCCATGCATCTAAAATCAAAATTATAAAACAAAGTATATTCAGAGAAATCTTGTTTCTATTCCTGTTCCTCTATCTGGTTCTTTCCTTCCCCTTCAAGAAAACCAGCCTGGATTTTTTTTCCTCCCATGGCTTCTTTTTGCAAATATAAGAAAATATACGCATACTTTCTAACTGAAAAGGTAGCGTACAATATCCTGCATACTACATTCCGTTTACTATGTACACTATATATGTACACTAGGCACCTTGATTTTATTACTGTACAATATACCTGGATATCATCTCATGTCAGTGTATAGAGATATTACCCATTTCATTTTTAGCTGCTAAAGTTTCCAGTTTGTGAATACCATATTTTGTTAAACTAATCCTATATTGATAGTTAATCTGGTTATTGTCAATCTTTTGCTAATATGAGAAATGCTAAAATAGATAACCTTATGCATAAGTCATTTTGTGTTTTAGCAAGTATACATTTGGTAAAGACTCCTAGAATTGGAATTGTTGTTCAAAAGATAACATATAGATGTAATTTTGCTAGTCAATCAAATTATGAAGTCTGATATTAATTTACATTATTTCTCTCATCAGAAAGAAGCCAACAAAACATATAATTGTGAAAACGTATAATTGTGATATTAATTTACATTATTTCTCTCATCAGAAAGAAGCCAACAAAACATATAATTGTGAAAACTTAGGTCTCAGAGAAATTCCTGACACTCTACCAACCACAACAGAATTTTTGGAATTTGCCTTTAATTTCTTGCCCACAATTCAAACTACAACTTTCAGCAGACTAATATATCTTACCTTTTTGGATTTAACCAGGTATGTATCTGAGTTTCTTGTGTGCGGTTGATATTTTACTTAAGTAATAATACAACTTGCATTCCAATTGTTTCCAGGACCTTTTGGGGGGCTAGGGGATAATCTGCTTATCCTGTGTGGTTAGATGGGGTCAGTTGTGCTTTTTAAGAAATTCTAAAAGATAGCAATAACAAATCAAAAATAGATCTTATGCTAAATCAGATGCCACGTTATACTACATTATTGGGTGGTAATATTTTAAGAAAAATTTATAGGAGAAACACACACAATCCACTAACATTTTTTCCCCTACTAACTGGGAAAAGAGTTCCATTACTTGGTTTTAGAGGCAGAATCAGGATTCCATATGTTGAACCAGAGTTTGTGAAACAAAAGGCAGGAGTATCACAAGGAAATAAGGGAAAAAGCAAAAGAGAAAGGTAGCATGTGTGTGTGAATGAGAGAGAAAGGGCTCTGCATGTGGACAGTCTCCGTATCTTTTACAGCAGCTCTGTTTCTTTGGTTGTTAAGATTCAGCTTCTGCAGAGTGGGAGAGCATTCACATCCATAATATGATTTCATCTGTATAACCACCACGATGAGGAAGGAGTGATCATCCGCTCATGTTTGTTGAGGAAATGTGGGCTCAAGAAGATTTTGTGAGCTTACATAGTAAGGAAACCGGGACTCTGCTCTCCTGATTCCCAGTCCAGAGTCCCCAAATACCTCTAGGCCACCTGTGTTGCATTTTCATATACATCATTTGATTCACAACCATTCTACAAAGCAGTCATGGTTCTTATACTTAATAAATGAAAAAACAGAGGTTGAGAGAAGTCGTCACTTTTTCAGAATGGCGTAGATTTATACATAACATGTCATATTATATATTATGCATTATTTATGACATACTTTATTACTTAAAATAGTAAATAATGGTTTGCATTTTTCCTACAATCGAGCCACTAATTATTCCCTAGATTCCAAACACAAATTTCTGAGAGTTCAATCTAAAGGGGCAAGATATCTGGGAAAAAAAGAATCTAAATCAGAATGTTCAGAACTGAGGCTAATCATTAATTCAACAGGAATCTATGGTTAATGAAGAAGATTTTTTATGTTTTACTTTAAACAATAATGTACACTGTTTTTACTATGTACAAAAGATTATTTTGTTCATACAGGTCAGGTCACTGTGACAGAGTTTTTTCGTTTTTCTAATTAATTAGTGTTAAATACCATTATCTTTTTAAGGTGCCAGATTAACTGGATACATGAAGACACTTTTGAAAGCCATCATCAACTGAACACAATCGTGTTGACTGGAAATCCCCTGATATTCATGGCAGAAACATCACTTAATGGGCCAAAGTCACTGAAGCATCTTTTCTTAATTCAAACAGGAATATCTGATCTCGAGTTTATTCCAATGCACAATCTGGAAAACTTGGAAAGTTTGTATCTAGGAGGCAACCATATTTCCTCCATTAAGCTCCCGGAGAACTTCTCAGCACGGAATCTGAAAGTCTTGGATTTTCAGAATAATGCTATCCATTACCTTTCTAATAAAGACATGAATGCTCTGGAGCAGGCCACCAACCTAAGCCTTAACTTCAATGGCAATGACATTAAAAGCATTGAGACTGGGGCTTTCCATTCAAAAGTCTTCCAAAGTTTGAACTTTGGTGGGATTTTTGACTTGTCTATTGTAATGAAAGGTCTACAGAACTCTACTACTCAATCTCTCTGGCTGGGGGCATATGAGGACACTGAAGACCAAGACCTTACCCCAGCCATGCTTGAGGGACTTTGTGAACTGTCTGTTGAGAGCATCAACCTGCAGAAGCACCATTTCTCGGACTTGTCATCTACCACATTCCGGTGTTTCACACGACTCCGGGAATTGGATCTGACGGCAGCTCATTTGAAAGAGTTACCTTCTGGGATTGAGGGCATGAACTCTCTCAAGAAATTAGTTCTCAGTATGAATAATTTTGACCAATTGTGTCAAATCAATGCTGCCAGTTTCCCATCCCTTACAGATCTCTATATCAAAGGCAACATGAAAAAACTTGACCTCGGTGCTGGGTGTTTGGAAAAACTACAAAATCTTCGGAGACTTGATTTAAGCCATAGTAAGATAGAGGCTTCTGAGTGCTGCAACCTGGCACTCAGAAACCTTGACCACTTGCAGTACCTAAACCTGAGCTACAATATGCCCATCGGTCTCCAGAGTCAGGCGTTCAAAGAATGTCCTAAGCTAGAACTCCTGGATTTGGCGTTTACGCACTTGCGCATTAGTGCTCCACAAACTCCTTTCCAAGACCTCCATCTCCTGCAGACCTTGAATCTCTCTCACTGCCATGTTGACACCAGCAATCAGCACCTTCTAGAAGGCCTGCCAGATCTCCGGCATCTAAATTTACACGGAAATTCCTTTCAAGATGGGAGCATCTCAAAGATCAACCTACTTCAGACAGTAGGCAGTTTGGAAACTCTGATTTTATCCTTCTGTGAGCTCCTCAGTATAGACCAGCAAGCTTTCCACAGCCTTGGGAAAATGAGTCACATAGACTTGAGCCACAACAACCTGACCGGAAATAGCATTGATGCTCTTAGCCATCTTAAGGGCATCTACCTCAATCTAGCTGCCAATAGCATTAGCATCATCCCGCCCCATCTCCTCCCCATTTTGTCCCAGCAGAGCACCATTAATTTAAGTCACAATCCCCTGGACTGCACTTGCTCAAATTTCTATTTCATAACATGGTACAAAGAAAATCCGCAAAAACTTGAGGGCTCAGAGGAGACAGTGTGTGCAAACCCCTCATCTTTAAAGGGAGTCAAGCTGTCTGAGGTCAAGCTCTCCTGTGGGATTACAGCTCTGGGCATATTTTTTCTTGTAGTATTTTTACTACTGTTCACCATTCTGTTTATTTTTTCAGTTAAATTCATTTTTAGGTGGAAATACCAGCACATTTAGTGCTAAAGTTCTCTAGAGATGGCAAATAAATGTATTTAGCAAAATTGCCCTAAGTAGAGAAACTATTGTCTGTCAGTGACCAACTTTACAGGTTAGTTTCTGGCACTGAGCAAGGATTTACTGTGCTTTTCTGAATCCTAGAACTAATGAAACTCCCTGGAAAGTAAACTGAATAATGCCAGAGAGCCAGAGACAGCTATGAGAGATGTAAAGCCCTTTCCCCACATGGAGGGCAGGTGGAAGTTGAGGGAGAACCCCAGGAAGGGAAAGGCCAGAAGAGTAACTCATGAGGAGGCCATTTCCCTTACTCTCACAGAAGTCCTCTGAAGCACCTTCCACTCTGACCTTGAAAGGAGACCATCAACATCCTCTCGCTGAGGACCTCAGCTCTCAACTCTCTCTCCTATAATTCGGGCATCATACTTGGGTTTGAGTTCTCAGTAATGTAGTCCTTTGGGAAACTTGCCAGGGATAAAGTCTTAATGTTTGTTTTACATGAAAAAGGAAAATAATGAATTTAAGTAAGTAGTTGAGAAATAAATCTTGCCATTAAATTGACTCCATTAATCCCTTAATCATTAGATTTCTGAGGTCTCTACAATGCCACTGGGGTACAATAGCTACAAAAATAAAATAAAGACACCATCCACCAGGACCACTCTCCCCCAAAGTTTTGGATTTTGGTTGCATTGGCCACCCTTACCTGAGAACCAGGGAAGCTCCTTCTGCCAATTTGATATTCTCATTCTCATGTTACAAAGCCTAACTTACAGGTGGGCTATGGTCCAACTGCTCTTCTCATTTGGATGTCTGGTCCTTCGAAGTTTCTTTCCCACAGGAACTCTGAGATGAATGATAATTTGGTTCCCAGGGCAGCTCTCAAATGCCTATTCACCTGGGACAGCAATTGAGATAGCATATTTACAATGAAATCTAGTGGAAGAAAGCATCTCTGCATACTAGCTGTCTGTAAGGAACACAATAAGCTGGCTTAGTGAGAAGTAGTTTCTGTTGAGGCTGTGGGTGTCAGCAAAAGTAGTACCAGCAACAGAGAGGGGAAAGACCATTGAATGCAGATAGAGGAAGAGGACAGGGAAGCAGGCAGTGTGGTGACTTAGGCCTTCCCAAGGCCCAAAGGGTCACACTCTGGCAGGGCTTGACCTTCTGAATTCAGCATTGGTGGACGAGAGAGCTCTTGTACTCAGGCGCTACATTTACGAGGCCTTAAGTTCTGTAATGAAGTTTAGGCTAGAGATGGCAACTTATAGTTATGAAATTCTGATTAGATGTCATAGTAAAAATAATTAACTTTTATATCCAATCAGAATTTATCAGCCCTTAAGTTAAAGGTGTAATAGTGGGACATAACTGAGTGGTAGCTTGGGGTCCAACTGCTCTTTGCCTCTGAATGACTAGAAAAAGCAGAAAAGACAAGGGAATGGTGAAGGGAAGCCATAAACCTTCATTGCAAATGCTCTGCTAGTCTTAGGGGATATTTTGTACTAAGTAGGAAGCCAAATTTTCCTGCAAGGCTTGGTTAAGGGCATAAAGCCAGGGTAAGGGTAGGATGAGTGAGGCCCTTGCCTTGAGTACAAAATTTAAGGGGATACCGAGAATCTCAGTAGTCAAGACAAAAAATTTAATACAGTATTTTTAAAACTTTAAGTCAATGCCAAAAAATCGATAATAAATAAAACATCAAAATTTTAAACAAAGACAGAATCCATAGCAGTGCTATGTTGAACCATATTAGAGCCTGAGGCAAAAGGAAAAATTAGTTATACCAGTCCTGCCTTTGTTTAAACTTTTGATGTTTTGTTCACTGTTGATGTTTTGTATTAGTTTTTATTTTTTAATGTTGCATTAAAATGTTATTTATCTTCATTACTGAGTTTTTGGTGCCCCTTTAAATTTCATGCCCAAGGTGAGTGCCTTACTCACCTGAGAACTGGTAAGAAGTGGGTATTCCCAGGGAACTCCCAGGCTGCAGTTTACTGAGAGCCTATTACCTGGCACATTATCTCAGCTTTACTCAAAAGTGTCCATCTCCTTCCCCTTCACTTTCTGGAAGTAGAGAGAAGTGTTTGAGATCTTCTACTTTGTTAGGTGTGCTAAAGGAGAAAAAAAATGTGCATGAAAATACTAGGACATTTAGACATAGCCCCCAAGCCACCTTTATTTCTTCCCTGGGCCTATGGTGGTGGGGTATCCTTCTGAGAAGGCCAACTGGAGACAATACTGGGTTGGTATTGGTCTTGAGTCTGGCAGCAACCAAGGTCTTTTAGCACTGAGTTTTTGGCTCAGAAGAGACCTACTGCAAAAGTGAGCGTGTCTACCTTGGTCAGACTCTCTGAGCGTGCAAGTCAGGGTTCTCCCAGTGCCTTTCTAACTGCTGCTACAGGGAAGCTCCCTCCTTCTAGGGACCTTCTAGAGCATGGGTTTAGAAAGGTCAGGTAGCCAACCCTCCCAAGCCAGAGAGTACCTCCTGCTGACCACACCAACCCTGCTGCCTGTTCTGCCCAGGAACCATTCACCTTTGGGAATTCAATCAGGAATGTTGCAGGACACATGGTTTTTTTGTTGCGTTACTTGTGTTTATTTGCTTGTAGTGAGATGACTGGTTTTGGAAACTTTGGGAGGTATTTCTGGTGATGACCATGAAAATGCAAAAACCATACTCACTGGAACCTTCCTCTCTCCTTTCTTTGTTTCTCTTTCCTTGCTGTTTCTTCTCTTCCTTCTTTCCTCGCTTCCTCCCTATTGTAGAGTATGGAAGTCCACACTCTAAGAATTCAGTCTAAGACAGCACCAACCCATTGAGTTCCCTGTGTAATCTAGCAAATTTAAGCTCTTCCCTCCTTAAGGATTTAGGCTATAGACAGAAAATATTAATTGTCAATCTACCACTTCATAGACACACTGTCCTCCATAATATTTAATGTATGACTTGGAAAAACCAAAGCATTCTGCAGAACATTTCTGATGTGGATTGCATCACATTTAGGACTATAGGGTCCCAAGCCCTAGCAAAATGTAACTACCCATCTTGCTTTCATCTACCAGGCATGCACTCCTTCCACGCAACGCAACTTGCCACTCCATAACTGCACACTGATCTAAGACTGTGACAACTCCTCTGTTTTAAGCACCAGTAAACTCACCTTACAAACTCAGAAAGAGAGATTTTGATGACTGCTGTCAATTTTATTGCTTTATCCTGGTTACTAGGATAGAATCTGTAGACACGGTGTGTTTATTCGTTTTATATATCACATGTTGTTGCTGCTCTGACAAGCTACTCCTAAAAATGTGTTATTATTGCATGTTGTAGCTCAGTGAGCTGACCCTGAATTTCAAAGTGTACTGAAGCAAATAGCATTGAAGTCCATAAAAAACTGACTGGCCTCCATCACAGAGAACTCTGCGCGAGCTGAAACTCCCACAATCTGGGAGCAAATTATACCCTTCTCCTGTGCCGGCAGCCATCACTCTTAACTGAACACAGCACAAACCCAAACACAAGCATTATCTGTAAAATTTCAAGACAGGAAACTGTCATATCATTCCTACTCATCTAATTCCTCAATTACTGTCATTTTCATTTTTTAAGTTTATGAAAGTATGGAATAAATGGCTTTTTAATGGTTTATATATTAGTACTGGATACAAGAGGGGTGGCTGACACTGTTTTCTATCTGCTCTGCATGCTGAAGAGAAAATTAACTTGAATTACAGCAAGAGAAGATGTAGTTAGTTCTAAGCAAGTCACAACTTGAGGTGCTAGGTGTTCAGCTAGAATCAAGTGCCTGATATGTTAAAAGTTAGAATGTCCACCGTGGGGCGAATTAGCCTGAAGGCTGCAGAGAATTAGGGCAGCCCAGCGTGGCTCCCAGATACTGGTTTATCACTTGAATCATCTGAGGTTTCTTTACAAAACAGATTCCTGTATCCCACCCACAGTTCTAGGATTCTGTTAGACTGGGATTCATCCTGGACTCTCAGCTAAATGATTTCATATAAAATCCTTCCCTAATCTTAATTTTATCAAAAAATAGCAGAAGCATGTGTTATGCTCCATTAATCGAATGAGCTAAAGAAGTGCTCCATATTCTGTAAGAGGAAATGTCCTAATAAAATGGGAAAGGGGTCTAAGGAGCTTTGAAACCAAGGGTGAGACATCCTGGGCAGGCAGTTTATTAATCCCTTCTGCCATCACTGCCAGCCCACAAGGCTCCACTCCTAAACTATCCTGTTCTCACTTCTACCCCATGCATTCCCACTCCATCTCTGCTACTTAGATTTTGAAATAATATATTAGATATTGTGGGTCCTGAAAAAGGAACCTATACCTATGGATTATTTTTAAGAGCCATCATGGCTCGTGAAAGATTAAACAGTGAACTTCATTGAGTATCCTTTTGTCCCTCCCACTCCCCATCTTTAGCTAATATCCTTTAAGCATTTGATTGTTCAAGACTTACTAGATCCTGCCAAGGTAAGCGGAGGAGAGGGGACCACTGGAGCATCCATACATCTCCTCCTTCTCCCTTCCTGTTGGTTCACCGGCTTTCTAAAGAGCTTTGGCTTCTCCTTTTCTCTTTCTCCTATCCTTGGAAACAACCTAAATATTGAACAATAGATAAATGATTACATAAATTAGGACATGATCTGAACAAATGGGGAGACATTCCATGTTCTTCGGTGGATAACAGCATTATGTTGATTCTATTATGAAATAGAGAAATACAAGTTAAAATGAAATAAAGTTTTATATCTATTAGCCTCGCAAAAAGAGAAATCTGGATAATAGTGTAGGTGGGAAGTGGTTATAGAAACTGCATGCACTGCTTATGGGTATAGACTGGGACCATGTAGCAATAATTAGTCGAATTAATATGTGACACATAAATTCTGTTCTGGGTATATATCTAAAGAAAATTTTACAATTCCAAAATTATATTCCATGCAGAATTATTTCTGGAGGAGGAAATGGATAGGTAAAATGTGGAAGACACCCACCATGAGGTACTATACAGTAGTTAGAAGTGATGGATTAAATATAGCTATAGCCATGTAATTAAATCTAAAACATACAGTGTCAGAGGTCATTGGGAGTTCGTGACTGCCCATCGACCCGCCGGCTGGACCCTGCAATCGGAGACTCCTCAAACCTTTCCCCTGTCCTCAGAATGTACACTCTGTCAAACATTTCCGGAGTGGGAACCATTTTCAGGAAGGGAGACTCTTGAGACTAAAGTGTTGTTGAGATCATTTTGATGGTATAAGTGACTGAGTCCCATTAAGGCTTCCATTTAACTTTTAAGATTTTGGCGGGCAGATGAGATCTACTTTCTTGTAGCTGCCCTAGTCAAGCTTTGTTTGTAAGTCCCCTTGCTTACAAAACTGCTATCTACCAATCTGGACTGGTCTGCCTCTCCTTGCCCTCCATGTACTGGGCCAACATATATGGCTTGATAGGAAAAAAAAAAAAAAAGAAAACCTAAAATGATATATTAACATGATCATTTTTATAAATTAAAAATACATGCATACAAAACAATGATATCTATATTTTGTAAGACCACAGAAAGATAAACCATTAACATGGTTACGTACTGAGTGGGAGAGGCAGATAGGAGGGAGTGTAGGACTAAATTAAACGAAATTTGGGATAAGCCAAGGTTGATGTTCCAAGAGCTGAGTGGGATGACTTCATTCACCTGCACCTGAGTTTCTCTATTGTGTGCATGTGGATGAAAGAAAACAACATGGCACATCCATAAAATGAAGTGCTGCTCAGCCATTACAAATATTACTGAAAAACACCTATACACATTAAAATATATTTGTGAGTTAATCCTAAGCAAAACAGCAGGTTACCAAACACCATGGTATTATTTCATTTTTTTTTTGAAAAATAAAAAAATAATAATTAATTAATTAAAGATTGACAAAGGGCTGGTGGGATTGCAGTGATTCATTTTTCTTCTTGCTTTTCTGTGTTTCTAATTTGTCTTCAACAACCATGTATTGAACAATAAAGAGAAAATGAGGGTCTTGTTCTTAAAGACAAACTTTTTGTTTTTACAAAGGTACAAGAAGAATAACGAGGTTACTGGTCATGAGAATTTACAGGTACTGAAAAAGAAGACAGCATTTTCTAAGTTTCATGTTTTCAAATGCAAATGGTAAAGTCCAAGATTTATGAGTTGTTCTTTCCTTTGCCCCGAGGACAGAGGGAGCGAAGTTCTAAGGATTCCCCGCTTGAACAGGTTGTGGTCTGGGGAGCTGGGACTCGCATTATAGGGTGGTGCTGCGCTGATGGATGTGGATGGGCATGCACAGGAACTGCCCTTCATCCCAACAATAGCATATCTGTCTCCAGCCCAGGAAAGGTACTTCAGTACAGCACTGTTTAACACAGTGCGTGTATTCCGAAGGGACAGAACTTGCAGGCAAAGTATTTACAGGTCAGGGCTGGAGGGTATGGTGATGCCAGTCTGACACATGAAGACTTGGTAGCCACAATATGGTTGCTTCAGGCCTTGCGAACATCTTCATTCTTCACCTCCCGGCTGTTGACAGCCATCTCTGGGGAGTGCTTACTGAAACAGCAGATGAATATCTGTTAGAGGTTTTTGACTTTACAACATTAATAGACTTTTTGTAAAGCTACGTGGGGCAATGATGAGTAACCATATGCAACAGATCTTTCCTTTTCCCACATCTGATCAGACTTGACTGGCGTGTCTCAGTATACAGCGAACTTCAGTCTTGGGAGCAGATCCCCTTTTCGAAGTGCTTGCCTGCATCCGAGTATTGGAATTGACAGCCCCACTGTCAGCCTGTGACATTATGAGATGACAATCTTGTCTTTTGAAATAAGTGGTACCAGAATTCAGTGAGATGCTGTTGCATGTTTTTCTATGCAGGGTAGTGCTAATGACTCCAGTCCAGGTTTTGAGGTATCTGAATTGTCAGAGAACTTGAACCTGGGCCAAACTGATTGACTTTCCATATGAAAGCAGTAATGAAACTGAGGTTCAACAAAGCTGTAGTCATGTCTAGCTTTCCTAGATATATGAGATGTGTATGACATTAACTGGGGAGGAAGTAGAATAAAAGAGGAATAACACAAAATGACTATTTTGAGGAATTAGTTATAAATAGATTGGTAGGAGAGAAGTTAAATTTGAGAGCGTTTCTATCACTGAGTTCTTTAATGGCCGGCCTATACTGAAGGAAGCCAATTTCTGTAGTTAATATAGCAACATTTTTCATCTTATATTTGTGTTGTGAACCCAAAATGCTAGATAGAAAATTATCTGCTGATTAATTGAAACTAATAAAGAAGCCCTATTATAGAGAATGATTAGATTCCTTGGCTAATTGTGTCCCACCAATCATCAAATTTGTAATTTTCCATTATAAGATTTTTCTGCATGTAAAGAAGAAAAAAATGAGGTGGCTTACATCATTCACAGAGGGACCTGGGCCTGAATTCAATGACATGACACCTGGTACTGTCTGGAAAGCTCAGGAACGTTAGATCCAGAAAAATCTGGACTCTTATCCAAATTTTCTTTACAGAGTGTACATAAGCAAATTCCATAGCTTGTCTGGGCCTGGTTCCTCCTCTGTAGGATGGGGATGTCACCACCATCTTGTTTGAGCATTGTGTTGGGGCTCAAATGAGGTGGTTGATGAAAATCATCATGCCCAGTACAAAGTGTCTATTCATCTATATTATATATGAATCTATCTCTATCTATCATCTATTATCCATGTATCTATCATCATCTGTCTATCATCTATCGATTATCTATCTACCATCTATCTATATCTACCTATTGTGGGTAGACAATAAGTGTGAGGTTGCTTCCTTCAATGGTTTTAATTATGAGAAAACAGGAGGAGAGAAAAAGAAAGATGACACAATAGTAATTTATGGAGCAAGCTTTTAGGAGACTTGAAGAAGGTGGTGTCACTGAGAAAGGACACCTCTTCCTAAGACCGTAGGGAGATGGTGAGCATGGTGTGGAAGCCGGTAAGCTTTACAGGAAAAAGGTTGGTAGAAACAGGAAGGAGTTAAAGGAAAACTTAATCTTGAAGAATAGAACATGTTTGTATAAATTTTAAAAAGTTAGCAAACCATCCCACTCAGCAAAAAGCAATCTGTGAAACCCCATATTTTCCATAATATAGAGTTATATTCCATAACATTTTGGAGATGGTATGTATGTGTGTATACGTGAAAAAAAACTTATCAGTCATTATCTTTTCATGCTAAATTTTTATTTCAATGTTATGCAACTGCATAAGTATAAATATTTGTTCAATATACAACAATTATGACATCCATAGGGAATTTCTTAGAGAAAATAAGACTGCAAACACTTTATTGCACAGATCCTAACAAACTTTAAGCTGGTAAATCTACCGTTGGGAGTACTACCGAGGAGCACATCTTACGATCACAGGAGACTGACCAAAGAGAACACAGGAGAATTTCTATCAGCTGATTGGAGAGGTTTACAACAACAGACAAGGATTACATGAAGCAACCTCAAGTACTCTTTACTCATCCAAAATGCAAAAACATATTTGGCAAAAATGATAATACACTCTATAAAATATACATAAAAATATCATTTGTAAACGAGCACCTAGTTGTGCTTTAAAGGAAACTGAACAATTAAATAGCAAAGGCTGTAAACCACAAACTGCCTCCCCGATAGACCTATCTTGATGTCTGAGTGCAGAAGCATTGAATTATGACAACTGCCAAACACAGATACGAATTATAAATGTTGAGACCACTTTTGAAACTCATTTAAGTTCTTGTAAAGTATTTGTTTCTTCTAAAACTTCACAACATAGTGATGGGGAAAAAAATAGGGGCAAGGAGGAGACTTTGCCTATTTTTTTTTTTTTTTTTGGCATTGCCAAATCATTTTACAATGAAGGACAACCAAACAGTCAGTGAAGTTACACCTTTTGTTTTTGGGGTAGAGTTTACAGCCTTGCTAAATGATTTATACAATCCACAGGGCTCTAAGATGATGCTGTGCTTACATGAACAATTTTATAGCCTGGAGATACTAAGACATCCCCAAGGAGGTTTGGGTGCTGGGTTAGTATTCATTGGTAACTATTTTTCTCTAATAAAACAAAACAAAAATTCCTGCTATGGATCCCAAGCATCTTGTAAATACTTATCTGTGTGTATTTTATCTTAGTGCCTTAGTACTTATGTCAGCAAGTGCCATCTTATAATGTAAAACAAACCACCAGGAAAACTGAAACAAAAAACAAACAAAAGAAACCCCTCAGCACTAAAATGATTGGACAAATTCTACATATTTCATGGTATACAAAATTTAAATAAGGCTTAGCAAAAGTAAAAAGGACAGTCACATTCAAGCACCAAATAGCTCCAACAGGTCTTTTTGTTACAAAAATGCTGCTCTTTATTAATACAGTATTTTTTTTTTTTGCATACAAATAAAGAGATCATGTTATGAAATGTATGGAGCTACTCGATGCATACAGAAATGAATGTGAACCCCAGGAACTTGCTAAAAACAGCAAGCTTCATCTACAACATAAGGCCCCAGCTATGTATTAAAATGTATCAGATGTCCTGATTATTCCTTAATAGATATGCTGTGATGCCAAAATCCACTTCCCCTTTCCTTCCTCAAAAAAGCAAATTTAAAACCTCTTCCAATGCCTGATGCTTATTACTCAACCTAAGTACTAGATGATTTGTGTGCGGCCAGTAATTTTCCTTTTTGTTCAAGGGCAGGGCTGGTGGAGGACGCCTAAACAATGTGTGCTTCTTAGACTAGTGACTCACAGCATAAAGGCCTGAGTTTAAGAGCATGAGAAGAAGAAAAAGCAAGAGAACAGAAATAAAGTCGATGTGTGTTTAATAGCCCCTGCTCTACCTAGGGTGAAGATCTGACAAACACATCCATAGACAAGGACAGCTGGCCTTTCAGACAGGTGGACCCAGGATCAAAATGTCCATTAAGATGGCCGTGAAATGAACATGGCTAGGCTCCATTTGTTCTGGCCTTTCCTAATGGAGGATTCCAAATGCAACGATGAGAGTAGTTCTTGCTTTATATCTGGAAACACAGGTAGCCAGATACAGTACTATCAAAATCTCTGGTTAAAAAAACAAACAAAAAAACAAAAAAAACATAAAAACTAACAATCTACTGTATATAGGGCTTTCTTGCATCTTTCTCTCTACTTAGGATGTTTTAACTTAGGAAAAACGTAGCCTTGAAATAGTCTCTTAAACCACAGACCAAAACATGTGGGTGGATGTGTTTATACACAAATAAGGGTGTAGCTATACTTTCACATTCACCTGATTTTAATCATTTTTGCTTCATTACTACATTATGATAAGTGGTAAAGCAAAACTCCTATTTAAAAAAAAAAAAAAAGCTGTAGTAAACGACGCAATCAGCAGCAAGGTATAGACTCTATATCCCAAACCAAACACATTGCCAGATATTTACAGGGAAATCTTTTTCCTCAACAACCCTCGACTGTAAAGGTATTTATTTTTTCTTGTACAAATACTATCTGGTAACAGTTTTACCGGTTACAATTGGGAAGGCATTTGGAAGAAGGTCCGCTCTTTCTTTCCGTCTTTCCTCTTTCCCCTCCTTCAGTGAGGCTCCAGGCTCTGCCTGGTGATGTTCCCACAGTGCTGGTTTCGAAAGGTCGTCAAGACTCAGTCACACATTCGAGTCGGGTCTCCCCAGTGCCACGCGGGCCTGCCACATTACGAGGCCTTTTTGTGAGGGCTGCTCCGCAAACTCTCCTTCCCCCGCCTCTGCCGGACTACAAAGTCTTTCTCAGAAGAAAGGGCGATGGGGCGGTCAGTGCTGGGTACAGGGGACAGCCTGGTCACCTCTCTGCCCACATTCTGTTTCCTAGTCTGAGGAGGCTGGCCTGGGGTAGGCTCTTTCCCTTTGGTTTCTCCCGTGGTGGCAGTCACTGAGAGGGCCCTGTCCCGCGGGCCGGCTCCCCCTGCCACATTCGGGTTGGGGTGGTGTGACTCCAGAGTGATGGTGGAGCTCCTAAAAGATGGCAAAGAGTCGCTCTTTGTCATCTGAGTTCCGCCATCACTCCCAGGCAGGGCTTTCCTATGGTCCTTGTTGCTTGGGGCTGTGGGCTCAGTCGTAGCCCCATTGGCCTTGGCAGAAGAGGTGTCGCTGCTAGTGATAGAGGCCTCTCGAACTCCCAGTCTGACTTCAGGAAAGCTGGAAGAGTAGCTCAGAGACTTCTCTGGGAGGACAGTGGATCTGAAAGAACTCTGGCCGGTGGCCGAGGGAGACCGTTTCATGCCGCTGGGCTTACCTGCCTCAGTCGGTGGCTTCTGGGGACTGAGCCCTTTCCCCTTGGCCTCTGGCAAGCCCTTCCCCACCATTGCTGGAGGCCTCTCTGTGCCTTTCAGCCTCGCCTCACCGTGTGCCAGAGAGAGGCTGGCTTCCAGCTTCCTGCTGTCTGCTGGTACATGAAGTGCTTCCGTGCATTTCTTCCCTTCAGACTTCCTGTCTGCGGTGGTAGGCTGTGGAGTGGGGCTCTTGTCTGTCTGTCTGCAGGGCGGGGAGCCATCTTTCACAGTGGATGGTTTGGGGTGCTTTGGAGACAGGTTTAGCTTTTCACTGACAGTGGGGAGTTTCTGGTCTACAGACTCACTAACCCCTGGATGTCCTTGCCGTGGCAGATATATGGACTTTTCCAGCATCTCCAGGGGACGCCCGCCACCGGTGGGCTTCAGCTTGGTGTCCAGAGGAACCCCTTCAGGGGGCAGTGTAACTGAGGGCCCACTTCCTCCCCGGGCAATTGCATCACTGGCTGTGTTCAGGGAGCATGGGAAGACAGGGAACGCATCTGACACACCTTTACTGCTGCCCTTCCCCTCTAGGCTGGGGCCGCCGGGGGGCTGCATGCCCGGCTCTCTGACCACCGCACCACCAGCACTTGGCTTCTGTGAGGAGAGCGGCCTGTCTGGGTGCTTGGATTTTGGGAGGCCTAGTTCAGGGCCAGGCCGGGACTTGTGGCCACTGCTTTCACTGTGCACAGCAGTGGGCTTGGGCGGGTCCTGGAGGCCCAGGCTGGGGTCTCCAGCACAGGGCTTGCTCCCTGGCTCTCTGCCTGAAGAGGGGCTGGGCGAACTGCAGTGCTGTCGAGTGGCCATGCCGGGCAGTTCTTTGGTGATCAGTGGGGGCTGAGAGCCACTGCCGAGATGCTGTTGTAGAAGCTGTTCTTTACTTTCTGGTTCCTTGAAAATGTCTTTCTGCAAAGATGGGAAACCAGACAGCTTTTCATTCTTTCCACTCTCAATTCTGGGTGGCTGCAGAGACCGCCTGGCAGGAGGGGCTTCCGGCTTGGGCTCCACGCCACTCCTGCCCATGCCCAGCTCCCTCTCACGAGGAATCCCCACCGAGTGCAAAGAGGAGTCCTCTCTGGCCGGCTGCCTTGCCTCATCTCGGCCTTCTCTGTGATTTGTTTTCCCACAAGGCCCCCATGCTTTCTCCATGGCCTGGGTCTGTGTGGAGAGGTCTGGGTGGGTCCTTCCCACAGAGGGGAGATTTCTGGAGTTTTCACTGGTTTTAGCAGCTTCTGGAGAACGCAGCTCCATGGAGGAGTCTCTGTGGACACCAGCCTTTACAGTAGACCGCTCGCTTCCGGCTGTGGAAGGGCCCGTTTCAGACGATTCCCTTCCACTCGGCTCCTCCCTTGAGGGGACGCTTTCAAGTGGGGGTGGGCCACGCGGTCTGCATGTGTCAGACCTGTGCAGATTCTTCTCCAGGAAGGGCCGGCGCTTAGCGTCAGAGCTGGCGTCTTGGTGTTTGCTAGGGCCACCTTCTCTCCGCGGAGGATCATTTTCCGCAACTGTCACCAGGCTCCTGGTGGCATGGGAAACTTTCCTGTCCTGCTTTAGCTCTGGGTCAGGCAGAGTTGCTGCTGGTGAATTCTGAAGACTCCGGCTGGGTGGGGGGAAGCGAGGCTCGAGCAGGTAGGGTTTATTCATCTTGAAGCCAGCAGGAGAAGGCTCCCTCTGACCAGCAGTGTCGCCCTTCTTGCCCCCGTTGCTGGGAAGAGCCAGTGGCACGGAGGGCCCCATGTCACTGCCTGGGCTGGGGCTCTGTGCAGGTTCTGGCGAAAGCAGCTCTGTCTTGGAGGCCTGAGGTCCCGACAGGAGAGCAATGTCCAAAGTGCCCTCAATAGGCTTTAGGCACGACACAGACCTGCATTCCAGCTTATACTCAGAGGGGCTTTTCCGGACAGGTGACTCAGGAGCAACCAAACTTGGCTTTTCCACTCCACCATCCACCCGGCCAGTTAAGGCCTTGAGAGGGACGAAAGAGACACTGCTTATCTGAGCTGCATGGGCACTGCTGATAAAGGACCTGCTCTCAGAGGCCAGCGGGGCCTCCTGCTGCCCACCGAGGGGCCGGACTGGGTTCCCTGGCAGGCATTCGTGGCCACTAGATGTCATCTTGGGCTTGAGCACAGGGCAGAGGCTGTCATCTTTGTCATCAAGTGACATTTTCTTCCGGAGGTAATCAATGTTGGCCAACTTGCTGTCTAACTTCTCACATCGGAGACACTCCTTGGCCTGGGGAGCCTTCTCTATGTTGTCAGCCTTCCCAGAGGTGGACCTGTCAGTGGAGTGACAGAGGGTGTCTTGGTGGGTACCAGGGGTGGAGGCTCGTTTGAAGTCACAGTTGCCCTGGCTGTGGTCGGCAGGAGCTGGGCCACAGCCAGCTGCTGCCCCATCTGAGGTCACACTCTCGCTGGCCCGCACGCTGGCCTGCTTATGAAGAGCGTCCTTCAGCAGACTGCCCAGAGACTGGGTCTCCTGCATGGCTGCTTTGTTTTCAAAATGATTAGATCTTTCTAAAGCCTTTGGGTATATCTTTTTCTCTCTCTCTTCTAGCCTCGAAGTAGAGAGGTTTTCCGAATCACTACCAAGTCCGTGGGGTTTCTGGTAGGAGTCTTGTTTCTCTGGGAAACTCTCTGGTTTCTTCACCACTACCTTGGTCTTCAGTTTCTCTCGGTCCAGGTCGTCCACAGACTCCTGCCTTCCCAGCTTCCGGGAGACGGGGCGTTTCAGGCAGCCTTGTTCCACAGGCCTGGCTCGGCTGAGGGCAGGCGCATCACACACGTTTTCCTCCAGGCTCTGCAAGGTCACGTCCCGCTGGGACTGTTCCCGCTGTCCCTCCTCCTGGGTCACCTCCAGGCTGTGCTTGCGGGAACACAAGTGCTTTTTGTCACTGCCGTAGGAGGGAGAGAGCTTCTCCTCTGATTGCACACGCTTCAGCAGCGGGGATCGGGGGGGCTCAGCGCTCTTGGGCCTCACGATGTGTCTGACGATGGTTGGAGGGGAGTGCATTTTGCTGGGAAAGGCTTGAGTAATCTTGGAATTGCCAAGTGAGTGTCCCAACAGAGGAGATGGAGATCGCTGAGGGGAGGTGGGCTGTGGCGTTGGAGAGGGTGTCCGGGCCAGCGGGGAGAGCGGGATGCTGCCAGCCGACTTGCGTCTTCCGGACCGGTATCGCTGTCCACTGAGTTTGGGGGCCAGACCATGGAGAGTGCTGGGCCGGATATGTCCCGACCCCGCTGGGGAATTAGGAGCACTAGAACTTGGGGAGCTGCTCTGGGAGGAGTTAGTACCTGTGGGTGGAAAACAGAATGCTGTGAGCAATGGCCACCTTCCCTTTCCTTTCCATGCTTCCAGCCCAAACTGTTTTAGGTAAGGTCAGGTAAAGGTCAACAATTTGCATCTAACACCAATGAATGAATGCTTTTTAGATAAACCTCCCCACTCCAAGGATTAATCCAGAACTTGCAGTCACATTTGAATGGTGTGAATGGCCCTATCTGATGACCTTTAAGCTGGAACAATCCTCCTGTGTTTTAGGATCTCACATGGTGACTCTGACCTCTTAACATTCCCTTGTTGTCTCGTCCAGGAGACTCACTCACCGGATGGGAAGTCAGGGGTGGAGCGATAGCTGGGCGTAGGAGATCGGGGAGACAAGCTGTGAGTGGGAGACCCTGGGAGGCTCTCCCCTGATGACAGTGATCGGTTTAAGCAGGAGAAACTTCTGCTGGTGTGGAGTAAAGGAGAAGGCTGCTTGGCTAGTTTTTTGAAAAGGGATCTCCTCCTAGAGTGAAAACGGGAGGCAATTGATCAGATTCTACCTTCAGAGCTACTCTGCGTCCCCACAATACCAGCTGTTCTGTTCGTACCTCTGTGCCAGAGACAGCAATATGGTGGCAGATCCTATCAAAGAGTAGGATCTCACTTTATATTAAAATATTTTTTATGTCATTGCAAATGGTAGGCTTTCATTTTTTTTAATGTCTGAGTAATATTCCATTGTATATATAAACCATAATTTCTTTATCCAATCATCTTTTGATGGGCATTTAGGTTGCTTCTATATCTCGGCTATTGCAAATTGTGCTGCCATGGATATTGGAGTGCACATATCTTTCTGAATTATTGTTTTGGTTTTCTTTGGATAAATACTCAGAAGTGCAATTGCTGGGTCAAAAGGTATATCCGTTTTTAATTTTTTGAGGAACCTCCATACTGTTTTCCATAGCAGCTGTATCAATTTCCAATCCCACCAACAATGTATGAAGGTCCCTTTTCTCCACATCCTCGTCAACACCTGCTGTTTTTTGATTTATTGATGATAACCATTCTGACAGGTGTGAGGTGATATCTCATTGTGGTTACCATTTGCAACAACATGGATGGACCTAGAGGTTATTACGCTGAGTGAAATAAGTCAGAGAAAGATAAATACCACATTATTTCACTTATATGTGGTATCTAAGGAACAAAAAGAACAAAGTAATCAAAAACAGATTCACAAATATAGTGGACAATTTGGTGGATAGAGGGGAGAGGGGTTGGGAGGCTGGAAGAATGGGGTAAAGGGTTAAAGAAGTACAAATTAGTAGCTGATGGTTGGCATGGGGAACACGACAGAGGGAATGTAGTTAGCATTAATATAATGGTTAAGTGGAGGGTCAGGGGAGGGAGGAAGCAATTTAGGGGACCATTTTATGAATATTATAAATGTCTAACCAATGTACTGTATACTTGAAACTAATTTAAATAAATAAATTTATTTAAAAAATAAATTTGTGCTGCCATGAATATTGGATTGGAGTGCATAGACCTTTCCGAATTATTGTTTTAGTTTCCTTTAGATAAATACTCAGAAGTATTTATGAGTATTATGACTTAGAAAGGAAGAGTCTTTGATAGTATACAATGGAAGTTTTCTTCTCTTAACTCTAAACACTTCAAGAACAGCTGGGAAGATAGGAAAAAATATATATTCATTTATTTATTTGCCAGGTTTATGAAGAGGGTGTTCTTTGCCTTAAAGCTTCTGAGTATGTACCCCCAGATATTTGACAAAATTTAATTAAGAGATAATACAAAGTACATCTCTGGGAAAAAGATGTATCATCTTGGATATAGAATACTTCAATAGCGACACACTGGGCAGAGGCTTTATCTATGAGGGGCTGTTAGCTGTGCTTATTCCATTGTGGGCTCTTGAATATTCCTAAGGACAATGTAGGTTGTACATTTACATAGAAAAACCGAAAAAGGTGAACTGAAGCTTATCATATCAGCGGGGCAGCAGACACCATGCTACGGCAGAAGCAAATGTGTATTTAGCGCTCAACAAGCACATGTTAAAGCAAAAAGCACAGCTTCAAACGGCTTAGAAGTGCAGATGGCTGTACAGAGTTCCTTAACCATGTGGCAAGCTTGACTAACCCCCAATAATCTTAAGCAAAAAGTTTAAACTCTGCTACCCCTTAGAATAGTGTGTTCTATATGACTTAAAGCACAATCAAAATATAAAGCATACATTAAAAAAAAAAACAAACAGAATCTCAAAACTTATGTGTTTTTGCATGTGTATAATTTTAATCAAAGTAATAAATGCACTTGGGTTAAAACATCAAACCGTTTTATAAACTTATAATAAAAAATAACAATGCCCCTACTCTGTCTTTTGCCCACTCCCCAGAGAAATCAATCTCTACCCTTTTATCTGTTTTTTTTTTTTTCTCCCATTGGTCTGTATATTGCTAAGTAACATGCTTATGTTACTTTTTAGTTTTTCAGTTTTTAAAATTATCTGTTGAGGTCCTACCACAGAAAATGAGAATTAAGCTTTCCTACCTTCTGACCAAATACATGTCCACTTTTTTCTTCCTCTCAATAAAGCCAAACTTTTGGGGTAGAAAAAAGGGTTGGTGTTTATTTTATATTATAAATATCGTTCGAAGCTGGGTCACGAAAAGCACAATTCTATTTCTTTTCTTGTACAACTTGGTCTTTCCTGAAGTTGATAAGCATTCCTTTTACATTTGCTTATTGTTCTACGTTTCTATCATCAAAAATCCCTTTAATATAATCGGGGCCATTAGATTTAAGCGGGTAAAGGAGAGGAGCTTCAGCACCGTGCAGGGAGCACATCCAGACAACTGCCTGGCAAGAAATGTCCCCATCATAAACACACACCTGTATTTTGCCAGTGCCGGCACAGAACACAGAAAGAGACTCACAGTGCCTCCCAGATGGCAAATGGGTGATCTAGTGAGATTTTTCCATCAGTAAAACAAAGTCTTTTTATTTCTAGGCTTATTTAGATGCTTTAAAATATATAGTTATTTCAGAATAGCTGGCATTTAGAAAATAGCAAATCTTTGTTTTTAGAAAATGTGAAGGGCATTATTAAATGTAGATTTAATGCTTTAAAGTCCCTGAAGGTTTGGTTCCTCAAATCCAAATCAACTGAAATGAAGTCTAGAGGCTTAAGAAAGAGCAAAGGGCTTTTCATGGTTCACACACATGAGAAAAAACAATCTGAATTGTTCTACAATATAACTGTGTAAACCTTTTCACTAAGAAAAATAATGCTACTGTGGATATGAACTTTAATGTATAAATACATGTAAACCTCAGCATATCTTTCATATGTAAGCATTTAAATTAAGTAGGGAGTAACTTTCCTCTAATATAAATATACACTAACCTCGCAAAGAACTCTGCTTTAACTAACCTTTCTAGACTTTCTTTCTTCTTAGATTTCTTGCTCCGCCTCACCATCCGGCTCTTATAGCTGTTTCTCCTGGCTGGTCCCGTTTTGATTGATGTGTTTTCAAACGGGGTAGTAGTGATTGACACCTTATTCCCACTCTATAAAAATAAAATGCGTTGATATTAAAGGGAAATGCTGTAATGAAACAAGATCAGAACAGAGAGGAGATTCAAAGACAAATAAAGATACACAAAGACATACATACAAAAGGACTTTAATTTCTAAATGATCCTTTTAAACAATGAAATCCTGGGGAATACAAACTGGATAGAGGCAAAATGTGAGGTTTCTTTTAGAGGGTGGGCTCTGGACTGCATAGATCTGAGTTCAAATCCGAGTTCTGGGACCTGAACAGGTTGCTTCTCCTCTCTCTACCCCCACTTCCTGTGCTATCTCACAGTGAAATCACACCTGTCTCACAGGGGCTCCTCTGAGGATCACACACAGGGTACAGTTTGTAAAGCCTTTAGCACCCAGTGTGACACATACAAAAGCTCTATAAATAACAGCTTCATCCATATGTATCAAGTGCAAATGTGCCCAGGGGCTGTCTGCTCTTCCTTGATTTATTTTTCTTTTTTTTCTCATTTTTGTGTTTTTCCTTTGACCTAGAAATCAAAGAGTAAGGAAATAAAATGAGACTTTTATTTTTTATTATTTTTAGAGGTTCCTTTCCTATCACCGTAAAACCTGTTAGTTTGCAGAGCTGTCAAGTTTATGCCAGTGAGTATGAAGCAGTCTTTCTTCAACCAGGTCACATGTGGTGTGTTCGTGAGCCTTTTCACTCAGCCCTGGGATAAGGGCTTGCTGGGGATGAACTGGAGAAGGAGTCAGAAGTTGGGCTGTGGGGTGCCCAGGGCAGGTGGGCAGGACTGACTCTCTTTACTCCTGCATCAATGACCCCTTCTTGAATTTCTTAATAACCAAGGGAGAAACATGTCCTTTCAAAGTCACAAGTGGGTCTAATTACCCTGAAAAGACCAGCAATAAAAGAAGGGCCTTTTAAAAAGCCCGTGCCTGGAAGATCCTTAGCAGTTCAAATCTAGGTGGTATCAAGCAATGGGGAGTTAAATATGGTGGAGGAAGGGGACTGAAAAAAAAGGGTGGACTGTTGTAATGTCTACTCTCCCACTCCTTCGATTTGGGAAGTACAGATGCCATTATGAGAAGAAAATAAAGTATAGGTAAAAAATGAATGAATAAAAAATGAATCATTGAGAAGCCTACAACACTCAGCTAACACTGTAATATTTCAGTATTATTTCCTGCAGGTCTTTTTTCGAGCAAGCATAAATTATGCATATATGTAGACATACTTTATAAATCATTTCAATTTTAAATTAATCTAATATTTAGTTTTATGTTGTTTTTTTCATTTCACATTATGTAACTTTGAAAAACTTTCCCTTCACCACTGAATATCCTTTAAGAACATAGTTTTTATTGGGCGCATTATAATATTTCATGAGATGAGTGAATTAAAATGTAACTATTTCCCTACTGCTATTGTTTTCTACTTTTAAATTCTTCTAAGAGTAGAAATAAGTATCTTTGTCTATATATGACTGTCCTAACCTGATACTTTCCTTAGATTAGGTAATTAGACTCCAGGCGCTGAATCAAAGGGTCTATCTGAACTTTTTAAAAACTCTTGGTACATACGGATACACTATTTTCCAGAAAGCTTATGCCAAAGAGTATCTGAGTACCTGTCCTATCATGGGTTTGTCAGAACTGAAAATTAACATTAAACAAATTACCAATTGTATAGGAAAGAGTTATATCACTTTTTATTTTCATTTTTTGACAATTAACAGGCCAGATGTTGTTTCATTTATTTTGGTCATTTGTATTTCTGTAGGGAATGATTCGTTCATGTCTTAGATCCAATTTAGTATCTAAAAGTCTTGGTATTTTATTATTGATTTTAGAGTTCTTTATATATTTAAGAACATATAACCCCATACCTAATATCACCATTATAAAAAATATTTTAGGTAGATAGGATTTAAACTTGAACAATAGAAAATTGTTTTCATTATGAAAGAATAAATTATATGTTCCATATGCAAATGCCAGAGCTTTAAACATAAACCTTTATCTGAGAGTAGAAACTGACATTCTATTTATTTTTAGATGGAAATTTCAGCTTGTTTAAGGCTATTTAGAATGGAATCTTTTCTTCGCAAATTGAGCAAGACCATAATAAAATTTTAGTTTTTCCCATATGCCTTCAGTGAAGGAAAAGGGCACAAACAAGTTTGGAGTTCATCTTTCACAGAAGTTCTTCCAGTCCTTTTCTACGTTCACATACAGAGCGGACACACAGGGCCATCATGATCATGGGCGCTCCTCTCTCCGCTGAATCTAATTCTACCCTTTTCTCACATAATACAGCACTGACTTTTCAACCTTTATCGATAAGAGGCTAACAATGCCACTCTGCATTTTAAAAGCACATTTTGAATATTAAAGTATTGTTACATATATTCTTTTACTTTGTTTTCACAATCAGGTACCAAGGGCTGTTTTGTTGCTGCTGCTGTTGTTTTTACAATGGGATGATGTGGGAAGGGATTGTAATCCTTGCATTATAGATAAGGAAAACAGATTCAGAGACACTGAGGTTCTTTTTTTCCAGGGTCATGGCACCCAATGGAAGAGCCCAAACCTGGCTGCCCTACCCCTCATCCCCACATCCTGCTCCTCAAGGGCACAGCAGGCCCAGATCCTCTCCACCGGTCTTGTTCCGAGCAACATGCATGTCTGGTACTTAAGGAAAAGTAGTAGTGACGGGACCAAGCACTGCACTGACAGGAGGAATGATCATCGTATCAGACTGTCAAGAAGAAATTAAGGAGATATAAAAATAACGTAAACATTGTGTAAAAGAAATATAAATGTTGAACATTTGTTGTCAGAAAATAGTTCAACCAGGAATGCCAAATCAGAGCACATCACTAGATTGTACAAATGTCCCCTTTGCCTATAAAAAACAAATCCAGTTTTCCTTGTTTCTACCTAAGGTTGGTCCAGAGGACAGTTCATTAGACTTATGGAGACACAACAAGAGATAACTTCCCTAAAGAAAAAAAAAAAAAAGAGGCAGAGTACCAATATTTGGTTAGAAACATTAATGATTACAAAAATCATAAATGACTGGAAAAATAACTTCATAGAGAATAGGTGAGAAATAGGAAGGCTGCCACCTGGTGGATCCATCAGCTACAGGGGAGGCTGCCTAAATGGCACCATGTGGCTAACCGGGTTGGTTCCTCAACTAATTCTCTTGGAGAATGAGCGCCCTCTCATCAGAGAAATTTTGTGGTATTTGTTTAAAAATAACGACAAAAAATGGGGCCAGTGATTGTTAAATGTTCAGTTAGTTCACTTTTACTTTAAATGATTTGTGTGATCAGTGCACAGTGGGAGAGAAATTATTTTAAGCTGGCTGAACTGAATACAATAGCAGAAGTCAGTCTATTCAATCTCTTCTCTTAATCTGGTTCTCTGTTACTTATCAATTGGCCTTGGGTACCTCTTGAGCTAGACTGTTTTTACATTTCTTCCTCTGCAAAACGCACATGGGGAATGGCACTCTTGCTCATACCTGTGTCCTTGCTCTAATTCACACACATCACAGTCCGGCCCCAGCCATCTTGCAATCTTGCATTGTTCAACCCTTTTTTGAACCTAAGCTCCAGCCACACTGGTTTACTCATGCATCTCAAGCACTTTGAGCTCTACGGCCATTGTGTTTTTATGCACTCTTTTTGTTTTACCTAGACTGTCCTGCATCCCCTTCCCATATACTAAATATCTAACCAGCCTTCACAGCCCTGCACAGATGATCCCTAACTGTGCACATGTGCCACCATGGTGGAAGGCCATCACCCTTTCAGAACTTGGGTCATATTTTAGTCTGTTCTACAACGTTTTGATTTTAGCCTGGTATGGCCACTGTCTTCCCCTGTGAACGTCAGACTGTCAGCTATTGGCAATCAGAGAACTTCACGTATAAGCAATCTATCTTGTGCAGTAGTTGAAAGCACAGGTTCCATTGCTACACTGCAGGGGTGCAAATCTCTGCTCCCCCCTAGCAGATAAGCTCGGGCTGCTCTGCTAACATTTCTCTGCTTTAATCTCTAATTCTGTAAAATGGGGGCATTTATATTTATAGCACCTACCTCACAGGGTATGAGGATTACCTGAGCTTATTCATGTAAAGTGCTCTCTGTTACCTATTATTCTTATGTGTCATCTGTTATGGGACTCTTGCAGTACCCAACACAAAGCTCTGCACATTTCAGGGGCTCAGCAAATATGTGAGGGTGGTAATAATGAGGCTATTTGATGGTCCCCAGAGGTTTAGTATCCAGAGATTTCCCAGAGTTCACGGAGAAGAAATTTTTGAAGCAGGGGCTGATAAAATTTTAGGGCTTCTCTTATACGTTGGGGGTTTAAACAACTGCTATCCTGAGAAAGCAACCTGGCTGAGCACAGTGTTTCCTGGACTGGAGAGGTTAAGCCGGGCAGGTTATGTGAGCAGGGGAAATGACGGGGTCGACAGGGCCTCCGCCCATGACCGCAGTGAAGCCATGAAACAAACATGGACTACGCTTACTGTGTTTACAATTCAAACAATAAATAAGTAATGTACATGTATTTCTAATCATATACATGCAGCCCTATGTGATAGCTCTTCTTCCTGTTTCTAAGGGTGCCACGAGATTTTGTGAAGTAGTCTGTAAGTACAGAACATCACGTAAACAGCATCCAGGAATACAAAATACAGCTACCACCCTGATGTTCCACCAGTGATGGCACACGGGAGCCCAGTGTTGATACTAGTCACGTTACATGTTGCCTAAGACCTGTGGTTAAATTTGGAAGAAAGCTGCATGATTACACAGTTTGCTGGGAAGATAATTAAATCCCTCGCATCCTCTTTGTTTTGTTACATTGGTTACCCCTTCTGAGTGCTTCCTTAATGAACAGAGGCAGGATCCTCTGCCTGGGTCTGTGACAGGGCATGCCATGGCTTTGAAGGGTGCCAATGGTTCTCCATTTCAGCATGTTTACACAGTTTCAGACACACATTGACTAGATGCAGGAACGAAGGCACTCCATAACCAGATGAGGGCAAAATGTTAAACATGAGATCACAGGATTCTGCCGAGAGACCTTTGGGAGAAATGTACATTCAAATTTCATAGAAGAGGGAGAGAGGTTTTAAAATCCAGAATCATATTAAAATAATTACCAAATAAATGATGAAAATGATCAATTATGTCTCAGTAAACAAATGCATATTTTCTAAACATGCATATTTCGGTTTATTATTTCTTCTTCTGTTTTTATGAGCAGACATGTGAAATTATGTAAAGATACGTTGTGGCAGAAACTAAGCCATAAATAACACAATATGGTTATAAAGAATGTAGAAGGTCAAACATGTTACCATTTAAAACCCCTTTGACCTTCTTTTAATTGCTGATGCCAAGATATGGGAAAGCTCTAGTAGGACTGATAACAACTAAGACAAGTTCACCTATAAAACACAGATTTATTACCCCAAACAAAGGGTCAAAGTGAGTTCCTAGAAAAGTTCAAGGAGCATTTTAGAGATAGCACCTCTGTCTGCCTACCTTTGTGGTCCCTAACTAACTGAAAAATCTTATATATTGATAAAGTAGACAGAAAAACAGCCCAGGGATCTGGACAAAGAATATTATCAGAGACAGATGGTGAATGAAACCAAAAACTCGTCTTATCCATGTAGGTTCCAGACGTGGCATGTTTCTACTCAGTAGGCGTATTGCAAAAGTGTAAACTAACTCCATTCACCTTAAGGTTTTAATTATCAAATGAATGACATGTACAAGACAGGAGTCAAGACACAACAAAAGTAGATATGCAGTATTTGACTCTTCCCATGGTTAACGTTTGGACAGCAATCAAAGGAGAAACCCATCATAACCTCAATTCCATGAACATTTATTGAGTACCCATCTATATACCAGGATCTGGGGAAAGGCTGGGATTATGTGGAAAATTTGAACTCTCCTGCAGAGATGCTGTCACATTTGCTATGTGTCAGCATGACCATAAGCTGATTTCCTGCCTATGGCTCTGCAATGTTCTCTCGATCTTCAGTCCTATCCCTCTGGTGATCAATAGCACGCATTTGTGAGAAAGCTGGCTAGAGTTAGAGGAATACCCTTTGGGTATGAATGACAGCAAAGCCAGACCCCAACCCCTTTGGGACCTGAGCCCAAGACCAAAATCTCATTAATGCTGTGAATTAATCAATGGCAATAACTTTCCTATAATCTGCTACGTCACACTGGATCTTTAAGCATACATGCTGTGACTACTCCCGGAACGTAGGTCAGGCCTAGAATCTTTTGAAGAATGCACTTCTATTGGCTGAGGGAATAGTGGAGAAAGAATGAGAAAATCACTCAACTAAACTTACTTTTGAAAGGGTTTTACAAACTTACTTTCTGAAGTACCTTCCAAATCTCTCATTTTTTTTCAAGTTCCAGTTAAATGTCACTTCCCTGTGAGGTCTCTCCCCATTTATTGAATGTACTAAAAACAAGTATGAAATTGCTCCCTCTGCTACAGCCCTAATTAAGTTGTATTTGACCTGCTTACACATCTCCTACATCTTTCATACTTCATGAAGGCAAGAATCATACCTAAATTCTATGTTACTAATGTCTACTATGGCACTTGCCTCAGAGCCAGTGCTCTAGACATGATCCAAATGCACATTATTTAAATGGCATATATGTGTATATGCTTTGTTTCTCAACAGGCCATAGCTTATCCGAAATTTGGCTCACACCTCTACGTCTGGCAGCCTCTTACATGCTCATGAAGCAAGAAGGTCAACCAAAAATCTGCTGTCTGTAAAATAATCCTACAACTAGAGACACCATATTTCTGATCCCAGATAAATCAATTTTTTTCTGAAACAAATTTATTATCAAACTCAAATTCATCTTTGTTTTAACCAGATCCATATTTGAAACTATAATTTTATATCCTAGAGTCAGCAGGTGGCAAAGCAAAAACACAACAGAATTGAGAGGATCATAATAGATTCTTTCTCTCCATTCCTATTCATATTTCCTGTGATCTTATTCCCTAGGTTTTATTCAGCTTACATTTAAATAGAAATTAATCTCTATTCAAAGCCATTTGTATGTGTGTGTATGGGGGGGCTTAATGATTGCTAGAACTCCTTCTTTGATTAACAGTTATTTATATAATTTATAGTATATGTGTTTACATTCACAATTCTATCTTTCCAAGGAAATCCAACTCTCAGACTAAACTTTCAGATCAGATCCAACTCTCACACTAAACTTTCAGATCAGATCCCATAGTTTAATACCATTTGGACTTCTACTATTCTAAAATAAAACTTCCTGAATGTTCCTGAAGAAAATTACCTTTGGGATACTTGATTTCCAAACAGATTTTCCTATGTGAAATATATAAAACAAAGAGAATCATTTGTAATTTTGAATAAAAATTACAAATAAGAAGAAAAATTAAATTAGGAAGTGTTAGTGTATATATAAGGACATGTTTTTCACCATATAAAATGAGAGGATTCGTATCTTTGTCTTTAACACTGAACTTGAGACTAATGAACATTTTTCCCAGTAACAAGAGTACATCAGAGATGCACTCTATCTAGAACTCAAGTATAGAATTCCTAGTACTTGTTCTTTCTGGCTACCTGCCTCATCTGTAGAGCTGTGACATAAAAAAGACAATACCTTTAACAAGAGCTCTATCACTTCTGTGTGGACAAGCCCATGCACCGGCTCCCCGTTGACGTGTGTGATCAGATCCCCAGCCTTTAGTCCCGCCTGGCATGCTGGGCTTCCTTCTTCCACATTCTAAAGTCCAAGAAGACAGGGTACATTTGTAAGGAAACGAATGACAGCCCTAATGCCCCCTGTTTCTACAAGCAGAATATTCTGAATTAATTAGCAAATGACCCTTAGGTTTCTAAGAGGAAGTCAAAAAAGCACAGTTACTATTTCTATTTTGTTATCATCTTATAACAGGATAATTCCTACGGTTCCTTAAAAAAAATTTTAGGTGATTTAAGAAGCTAGTTTTTTTTATTTGTTTGTTTGTTTGTTTGTTTTAAAGTAGGCCAGGGAAAAGGCTGAAAAATTAATAAAATGAAGTGAAACGAAATGAAATGAAATAAAATAAAATAAAATAAATAAGGATGGAAATAAGGCTGTCTTTGACTATTTTTACCAGCTTGGTACAACCAGTGGACAATCAAATATGAAAACTAACAGAACTATGAGAAAGGATTAGTTTGTACTAAATTCAATTTCACCACATAGATAAAAGGAAAAACTAAAGGAAAAATGGAACAGGTCCCAAATGCCAGCTTAACAGAAAATACAGTTGCTGTTAACTGTGTGTGAACCAATTTATCCATTCTCCAGTTTGGCTGGAAATGAAAAGTAGCAAGGCGTGAGGGGCTGCTGGTCTTACCCAAACAATATGGTGTACTGTATAGATGTCACTGTCTCCCACGTAAACCCGGATGGCTCGAATGGTGAAACCATAGTTCTTCCCTGAACTATGGATGACAATGGGCTGATGTGGACTGGCAGAGGCCGCAGAAGAGTCTCGGCTAGGAGAGGAATCCCGTGAAGAAGAAGGGTCCGAGGACAGGGAGTGGGGAGACATTGGACTTCCCAGTGGAGAAACAGCAAACATATCTGCAAAAAAAGTAGCCAGTCATCAAAGCTGATCCTGGTCACACAGACATTCATGCAGCCAGCCCTCACCTCAGACCTCAGGGATTGGGAGCGTGGTTGCAAAACAAATGTATTTGTTTCTAATGGAAAAATAAAGAAGAAATAATATAAAAATATTTCTATTAGTAACTAGTATGGATTTCAAAAGAGAAGCCTGTCCGGGAAACTTTCAAAGTGTTTCAATTTTAACTAATTTTTCAATTATTATCAAAAATGATAATTTCTTAGTTCTCTAGGCTAATTAAAACACACATAAAACTTAAGCATTATCTTGTTGTGATATTTTTATTTAATGCATTTTATTTTAAAGAAACAATAGCTGTATGGATTTCAAATCCACCCTCACAGAAAAGACTGGACTATACTAAAACATTCTCAGGCTCCAAATCTTTCCCGTAACAACCTTAATGTGGCCCTTTTCAAACATTCACGGCCAAGAAGCAAATTTACCAGCTGCTTTTTACATTATTATTGAATTACCAATTTGAAAATTTTGACCAAGAAAGCACAGAAATGGCGACTTCTTTATAAAAGAATCACTCCTTATTACTATGGTTACATTTGATTCTCTTTATATATTGCCTGTGTATTTAATAAGGTTTTTGAGAGGATAATGCAGATGAAATGTAGAAATTTTAAGAGGAACTTAGTTATTATTACAAAACACCAATTCTACTGTTTTCCTTCTTTTATAAGCAAACATCTTTTTAATTCATAGCTAATATCACTGTTCCAGTTATGTGAATCTAAACAGATCTTAACTGTTAGGTAAAGTGTGTGTGTATGTTTGAGAAAAAGAATAATCTACAAAAGGTGTTGAGGTTTAAATGTGAGCTCAGCTGGAGCCAGGCTACAAAGTGCCAGCGCTACCAAAGACTCACCAGTGTGGGGGTAGCACTGTGGCCACAGGAAGCTCCAAGGACCCAAACCACATTTTGCTCCAATTCTGATGTCTGTCCAAAGTAGAACAATGAGCTAAATGTATCACTATCCATGCTCCTTCCCTCTCTGATTTCATGTGGCATCTTGGTGCTCTTTGGCTGACTACTTTCTGTCTAATCAAGAGGTCAGGCGAAAAGACACACGCTGGTGGGCAGGGAAATTCAAAACATGCAAGCAAGAGGAGGGAGGACAGGGTGGATATACAGACCAAACCGTAGAAAAGCCAGGCCCGGGATCCATTACTTCATGACGGTTTCCCTTTCCTCCTGAATTGCTCTACTTTACCAAGATATGGGGTTTCTCACCGGCTTTCACAAGTGGGCTGGAGCACATTACACTTACCTCCTTGACAGCAGCTGCACTGAGGCCACTGCATTTGGGGGTATGACTAGTCATTCAAACTACGGGGACAGGTGTTTGTTTTATTGTGCTGAATGTAGAGTGAGCACTACCCCCAAATGAGCATTTGTTTATAGCCAGTTTCCTCCTGCACGAATTTGAAATTTCAAAAATGTAAACAATCCCTTTAATACATGGTCTGTATTCTTCCAAATGCAAGCCATCTGCAATATAATTCGACTGCCACTTCAATCCTCATTTTGTCATATGACTGAGAAGTCATAACCACGAGGCTGTGTATTCCATTTTTGCTAGTAGGATTACTATAGACTGAGTGAGTACTAGAGGCACAACCAGGGTGTGCAAAAATACTGCAATTCAAGAAAACTATAATTAAGCCCAGTTTTCTAACACAGGGCAGAAAATGACTTGCCTACCAGTAGGAGGAAGCATAGCTCAACAGACAGGGCTGGGAAAACATCATTTCAGTGCTGCCTGTGACTCTCTGCATTCCCAGAAAAAAAAAAAAAAAAAACTTATGTTCTCTGTGTCTATTTCCTCATTAATTAGATGAGAAAAACTATACTTAGCTTTCCCACACAGATGCTGTAAACAGCTCTGTAAAGTATATAAATGATGCATAATCTAGAGAAGAAAAATTATTCAGAGGAGGAACATTTATCACTTAACTTGGGGGTAGAGGTAAAAAAAAAAAAGGAAAGAAAAAGGAAACACATAAAAGCAACAATGCTTTGTGAAAGGAAGCCTGCCTCATCTCCTGATGCAGAAAGAGGCGAGAAGCAATAAGACACACAAGCTCTCTGGGAACTCTGGAGAGCCTGGGCTAGGTACCCTTGCAGCTTCACACAATCTTGCATCTTAATCAGCATTCCAAACTGGGGGAGAGGGAGGAGGCCACATGCACAAATCACACAATTTCATGCGAGTAGATATCTCTCTACCTCCTGGGATCATGAGGGACAGAGCACTGGCAGAAAGGGACTTTGTGACTTTCCCCGAGATTTTCTTTTTTTCTGTGCTTTCTAAGCGCTGCCGAGCCATGTGAGAAGCGGGTTCACTGGATGGCTTTGAGGAATTATCTGTACTGTCCACACACTCGCTTCGTCCATTTATCTGATCCAAGTGCTCTGAAAAACTGCCAACTGTACAAAGAAGAAGGGATAAACACGTTCAGGAAAACCGGATAGGAGAGGTGGGGAAAGGGGAGAAGAGAGAGAGAAGAAAGGACAAACGCTGGGAAACATACTCCCTCGTGGCTCATGAGTCCCTCCAGTGTCAGGCAAACATTAGAAACACATGACCGGGTTGAGAAAGGTGACGTGGAAGAGGAAAAGGTGAAAAAGGTGTCCATTCGGGTTTCATTCCAGTTGTATACAAGTCTGCTAATTCTCAATCAGTGATTCCATTTAACTGGAATAATTATTTTCTAGAATCTTTATTTTATACCCTTGTTGAGACAACTTTGCCCCACCCCACCATGAAAGGCCATGTTATGAACCAAATATCACTTTATGAATACCTTGACTATCTACTGTATATGATAACAATGATCATAATCAGCAATGCTATTAATAATGGTTTTTGATATGTGGACATCATTTAATTACTTCATGTAGACTTATGTCTATGTCATCTCCTACCATCTTCCCAGGACGCACCTCATACCAGGCTCAGGTGTGTAACTTATAGAAAAGTACCTAAAGCGTCTCCTTTGACTTTTCACACCTTTCACTCTAAGCTTCTTCTAAATTTCATAGGATGAGACAAAGGATATTATTTTGACTACATTATTCAATGGCTGCCTAAATCTTCCTGGCTTTTAATCTAGACAGTGGCAAATGCTGATCTGCCCCAAAGTTATTAGACGAGTAGGAAAATCCCCTTTCCTTTAAACCAGCCATGCTTTCTTTATTCTTAATTTTATCAACCTTTAATGTTAACTTGAAGTTTTTTTATAAAGTTAGAAATTAGAACTTCCTTCAGCAGAGTATCCTAGCAGAAATGGAAAATCACTGATGTCAGTCTTGTGACTGCACAGACCAGGAGTAAAAAGTTCTTGAGCAGGGTGACCTGCTGAGTGCCTCAGAGGAAAGCTGAGTGGCCACTCACCCCTTTTGGTTTCTCCTACTCTTTCTTTCACCAGCTATCAGCTTCTCTCTCTCTCTCTCTCTCTCTCTCTCCCCCTCCCTCCCTCCCACCCCCACCCCTTGGTTGACCTCACAGATTGCAAGGACCTTGTCAGCTTACAATCCCTCATTTTATTTTTTATGCCTACAACAGCTAGTCTTCCTAGGCCGTCTCCCATCCAAGTACTAACCAGGCCTGACCCTGCTTAGCTTCCGAGATCAGATGGAATCGGGCTTGTTCAGGGTGGCATGGCTGTAGAGTATTTTTCTTTTTATAACTGATATCTCTGTCTCTTCTGAAGAAAAATGCTTACTTTGTTTTACTTCTAAATGCTACATTACAAGCCTACGCTCTTAAAATCATCAACACTATTATCACCTTAAGATATATAATCCAAACAGAGAATTTAATGCCACTATTAATGATCCTTTGAAAGACCGGCCCAAACATTTTAAAGTGCTGACCATATGGCATTCTTTGCGTAGGAAAAAGTTAGGCTTACACTTAGCTAACATAGATGTACCACTTGACTGCACAGTTGAAGTTTGGCCTTAGTTCACAGGAGGTGGCACAGACTCTACAGGGTCAAAAGGATGGGAAGCCTGTGACTTGGGAGAGTGGGCTTAGGCACAGCACAGGACTGTGCTGTAGGTGCAGAAAAGGATTCATGGACTTCCATTTGACACCAACTCGACCAACAAAAAAAAGATAATCTTAAGGCAAATATCTACAATCTTATTACCATTATATGCCAAACTCAATCTCATTAACAGTATATCTATTCCATTCACTCTAAATAAAAAAAAAATGACTGCTGAAGGACTTAATAAAAAACTGTTTCACAAATCAAAACTCTCATCTCAAAAACCTTAAGCTTACTTTTGGGTAAGTTACACACTTCTTTCTCCTTTCTAATTTGGTTTGGATAGTATCATTGACAGGTATAAATTGAAAAGCTGAATCTCTTTACAATGAATAATTTATTTCACTGCATTTGAGCCCTATGACTAAGACTTCAAGACTTCTACTTTTCTCTGATTCAAAAACGTGATCATGAGAAAAGAGAAATAGGAATAAAGCTGTGAATATGCTGCGTCTCTAACCATCTCTTCCTTGCTTCTGCCATCTCGTTTCCTAGCACTGTACACAAGCCTGTGTTTCTTTTGTGCCATTGGTGGATGATGTCACCTATATGTTCTAGAAATGTCAAGGGTTCTTTATTTTTGATGGTGGAGCAATATAGAAAGCAACAAATTTAATTTTACTATGGTCACAGTTTTCGGATTTCATAATTACCCTTGGCTATGAGCCAATCACCTCATCTCTCTATTCTGTACAGCCCCCAAGATCTTTGATTATTTTTAGTGAGTGTATGGGGGAGACAGAGAGAAAGGTGGTTTGAATCTATTAATCAAAATGCATGGCAGGACCTAGGCAGATTTTTTTTTAATTAGGAAAGTAATCTGTCAAATGCTCAGACACCATTCCCCTCCCTTTACCTCCCACCTTTCTGATAGCGAGTAGGTTGAAGAGACCAGGGGTCATCAACAATGTACTATATTAAGAACAAATTATAAATGGAGGTAAATATACTCTATTCAGAGTAAGAAAATAAACTAAGAAACAGAAACCTTAGTAACCAAAAATATAAAATACTGAGATTTGATTTGATTACCGAGATGAACCAAAAATGATCAGGGAGCCCAGATTCCTAGGTTGTTTCTATGCTACCTCCAAATTGCTATTCTCTTGGCTTTATAGAGTTAGCACTAGTCAATTTATCCCAATGGGAACAGAACTGAAGAGAGAAAAGAAAAAATACGCCCATTATTTTTCCACATGATAAACTCTAAGTATATGTGAAACTCCTCCATAGAACCAAACTTTTAAATGAGGCTAAAATAAACCCATCCTGTAAAATTTGGTTTTCTGAAACCAAAAAAAAAAAAAAAAACCAAAAAAAAAACAAAAAAAAACTTTACACTATGAATATTCAATTTGTTTAAAATATATTCAAGAAAAATCTTGGAATCATTTATGGTTATCGATATAACATATTGAATGTGATTTAATGAAAACATTTATTATAGCAACCCTAAACCATATCCACGTTTAATTTAAAAAAAAAAAAAAAAAGCATAAGTGCACGTTGCTCTGTAGAAGGATCTGCTGTGCATAAAACTTTATTAACCAAACATTTTAAATGCACTTCAAGGGTTTGAAACCTGATCATCTGATGAGGAAATCTCCATTATTAAGGGCCAGCAAGTATGTACAATACATTAAGAATTTTAAAAACCTGCGAAGACACCGTTCCTGTTGTCAGGAAGGTTACTTCACACAAAAGTGGCATTATACAGTGCTTCCATAGAAAAGGTCCAAGCCCCTTGACTGCCTTCCAAAGTCATCTCAGGAGTTTTTTACCCAGTGACCCAGAGACCAGGAAGATACGCACATAAAAGGCCAGTTTGAACTGTGTTGGTACTTCTGACCCTCCTCCCCCTCCCAGTCCCAGATGTACAGCAGATATCTGTGAATCTCACAGTGTAAGCACCTTGCTGTATTCACACAGTCTTGTGCGGAGAGGTAAGTGATTTGGTATAACACAGCCCCTTAGCAAAAACCACCCCTCTCAACGTGAAAGGGAAAGCTGGCTCTCTGCTGTACCTTATGGGTGACTTCAGACATTTTTGAGGGTGATTTTGACCACTTGACTCTTTGATACTATTTTTTACTCCTAACTCTGAGTTAGATGCAGCTTCATGACTCATGCCTTTGCATTAGACACAACTCTACAAGACATGCTTTTGCATGAGAGAACACGCTCTCTCAGTGTGGTCTGTCACCACAGGATCCTACTGAAACCCAACTGTGAAAGTTATGGCTGGCTCTCAGGTCAAGCTGAAGCAAGAATGGTATGCTATATGGTCATGCACTTAGGCGGGGTCTGAGACATCTTCATTCTAAGGAGCTCAGTCCCCAAGCCCAAGAAGTGGGGCCATGGAAGGAGTCTAGCTGCACAAAACACCGTCATCCCTGCCTGGCCAGCCCTAGGACTCAGCACTGGCAGACGCTTATCAATGTGGGCAATGTTTGGATGGCAGGCACCACACCCAGGGGTTTACCTGACAGGGTGGAGCTGCTGATGGTGCTGGCTGGGGTGGTGACCTCAGGCTCCTCCTGAGCACACTCTGCGGGAGGTAGAGCTGGCTTTTCTGGCTCTTCATGGAGGTCTCCAGAGCAGGGAGCAGCTTCACCTTGTTCTACTTCTGCTGAAATAGCCAGTTTGGGAAGCAGGCCAGAACTGAGTTTATGTCTGTTGCTTTCAGTATCTGAAGAGTTGGATGTGGATAACTGTTGCCTTAATTAAAAATAAAAACAAAGTCCTGTATACATACATACTAGGAAACTGTGTTCAAGATGAATTTTGGAAAAAATCAGGTAGAAATGAAACTTAGAAAACCTAACCAAGACACGTCTAGAGCAGTGGTTCTCAAAGGGTGGTCTCCAGACCAGCAGTATCAGTATCCCCTAGGAGCTCATTAGAAAACACATCCTCAGGATATGAATCGGGCACTCTGAGGATGGGCCCAGCAAACTCGTGTTTCCACGGGCCCTCCACTTGATTCTGCTACACGCTCACGTTTAAGAACACTGCTCTAGCGGCCACGGCTCATGATATTTCTTAACAGGCATTTCACATACATTTCAGAATATTCTGAACTCCAGCTTAGCGTTTCCGTGGATGGCAAAGTTGTGCTTTTGGTTTTGTCCACTGGGTCTTCCTTCTCTTCTCCTGAATTTTGAGTTATTCGATCTATACTGCTGAAAACCTGGAAGGCAAATAGTCAGTGTTTATTAACACCTTCTTAAAGAGTTTTTCAGAAAAAAAAAATCGCGGGAGAAAAAGCTGAGAGTGTGACTAAAGTTTGGATCAGGACTGTGTATTCAGAAGGTACTTTCCAATGCTGTTTACTTGAGTCCTGACATGAATGGTATAATCTTTCTTTCTTTTGGAGAAGTGAGCTATGAATTCCTCACCCTCTCACAATACTTTATTATGGACTTTGTATCTGCAAACAAAATCCATAGATGCCTGGGGACCAACGCACACCTTAGATTACGTTTTAAACATGAAGTCACTTAGCAAAAAGAAAATCACAGACAAAAAGATTTAGTGGCCACCAGTTAGGGGTGGGAAGGAGAAAAATGAATTGGAATTGAGTGCAAAAAGAATTAACTACCTATTTCAGGATGTGTGTATGTGTCGGAGGAGGATGTGGTACAGACTTGGTTATGAGTCAGAGGTATTCGTTTGGCCTACAAATCCCATACACATACAGGCAGCTTCACATGTTGATGCTGGGATTTTTTAAGGGGATCAGAGCTTAAGCAAATCTGAGATCTCTGCTGGCTCACGGGAAAGATGGAAGGTAAAATAGGAAGCTGAGAGCCCAGCCCAGGAAGCACCTCCCATTGCCCAAGTGGGCCTTCTGCTGCTCTCATGGGAATGGCCCTGACACTGCCTATATCTACGGGGGTTAGGAGGAAGGTGGCTAAAGCACAGCAGACAGTGGGAAGGAAATAGAGTTTAGGGGTTGGCTTTGATGGGCCAGGGAACAGGTACTGGGAAAAGCCAGCACTCAATGATATCAAGGCTTCGGTCCTGGCTCTGGGACAGAGAAGCCACCACGCCCTCCAGGGAAGTCCCTACCTCTTTCTGTCCTTCCTATAAACAGGGAGGGCTTTGTTGGACAATTTCCAGATGCATTCTAGATAGCCATTTAGAAAAAGGTGCAGAACACTAAAATTACTAAATGCTATGGAAGAGCTAAAGAGTAATCAGGCAAAATGCCATGGCAACAGAAAATATATAGCTATTGAAAATAGCAAAAGGGAGATGGGGTGCCTTCTAGGTTTATTTCCATTTTCCCAAAGCTCTGATGCCCTGTCTCAGAATTATCAGGTTTCTTTGTTTTGTTTGTTTGTTTCTTTTAACCTTACCACTCACTATCAGTAAAAAAAAAAAAAAAAAACAAACAAAAAAAACTTTCTCTAACATCAATTTTATTATCCTCTACCATTTCCAAAATTCTAGCTTAGCTTCCTCCTGTCTCAAAATATAACTTATATTTTAGATTATTGTTACCAGGTTTTCTCATTCCACAATCAACTATCCCCAAGTGTCTTAGCTTTTGTCAAGGACTAAGCCTTCTCCTTTGTGTTTTAATCTGTATCTTCCTTGGAGAGGGCTCTGCACACACGGAACTCAAAGTTCTCATTATAACATGAAAGAAATGGGGGACACCTCCACCACCTGGCACTGACCTAGACTAGGGCATGCGAGGTGATGCCAGTATATGCATGGCTGTAATGTACCCCAAAGATATGACTATGAGTGGCAAGTCTGTGCCTCCAAGAAAAAGGATGTTTATCTGTGGAGCGTAAAACAGAGAAATATATTCCTGAGGTGGGGTAAGGGCTCTGGATCATGAAGACGGTAGTGGGGGTGGGGTGGGTCACTTTTTCTAAACAAAAATACATTTTAAGTACAGGAGACCCCAAGCTCCAAAGCACTCTAGGTGGTTTTTACAATCATGTCAAGCTGTTGAGAGGTATCGACTATCTGGCCAGTGGGAGTCCCTCGAAGAGACCCTGTATATTTATTCCATATTTCACTTACTTTTGAAAACCTATGTGAACATGAGGAAAATTGCCTTATTTCCACATTAAAGTCTTCATCATTCGTGTCATCTTCTTCCTCAGTCTCCATATGATGATACTTCTCTGACCGAGCTACGGAGAAACGTTTGGGAATAGTCCAGTTACTTAGAAGTTCAGCTTTTGATTTAGGCATTTTAATTATGAATTCTATGTCAAAGCAACATTACACTTAAGAGCTCATAGGTTCTAGACGGGAAGATTCTATGAAAAGTGAAAATAATTTTCTACAAACTAAAGGCCAAATAATGTTTTATGTCAGATAGTGCACATACTATCAAAATAACTTGTGTCATCCTCAGATTCCAGTTGGGGGATAAATTCTGCCTTCTGCCTCAGCAAGCTGTTCCAGTCTAGAGAGCGGAAGAACCGATGTTGTTTAACTTCATACGCACCACCTGGAGGGGTGGGGAGAGGGCAGGGGAGAAAGTGTTAAACTACCCTCCAGGTACAGGTACACATCTGCTTTTAAGAATAACAACAACAACAAAAATCTATCAACAGAGAAACAAATCATGGAAGTCTTACTTTTTCATTCTATAACCAAAACACACTAAAATTTCCCCCATAATTTATCAGATGACTTATTTTTGTTAAGAGCAGTCATTATGGCACAGATTTTCATTGTCAATTCTTCCAGGGCTTCCTCCAATTTTCAAAGGTTAATGACATGACCACTTAAATGCACATTATTCTGAACCTGGGGACATAGACACACGTCGGCCCATCACAGACTTTCATTACAATCCCAAAGAAATTCTAACAAGGCGCAAAATGTGTTCACAGCAATATTTTCCCTGGAGGTTGGGTTAATAAAGATGAATTTTTCCTAAATAGTATATAATGGTTACCATTTGATTTTATTGGATTGCTCATTAACATGGGTAGGAATTATATTCTGTGGATTACAGATTCTTAAGTAAGAAATGGGCAAACCTGTTTGATAGATGTATAATGCATGTGATAAAAATCAATCCTAATTCTTAAGTTTTAGGATTCTTTTTGTCAAGTCAGCATAATAGCACAGTTCAGTAAAATAATGTTTTTAATTCAGTTCATGAATTTAAAGAGTGATTTTGAAGGGCAGGCCCCATCAAAATATTACACTATACCCCATGTAAAGAGAAGGCATACGTGCTATAAAATCATAGAGCGAGGATCACGCTGTTGATAAAGTAGATAAGAATCAACCCTGAAAAAATATCAGGAAGAGAGGTTTCTCACAAGACCAATACCAGGGTCTAATCAGTCTCCCTGCCAGGAGATGCCCTTCTAGGTGTGATGCAAATGCCTCTTTAATGAAGTTGTCACCCATGCTTCTCATTCTGTCCTCAGTGGGGCACGAAAGGACTAGAATGAAAAATGCAAGCTGAATGAAAAATGGCCTTGGATCTTGGAGTGGGAGAGCTGGCTGTGTGTTCCCCAGCAGGTCCCTCCAGCACAAGGTGTAGGTCAGGGCATCAAACCCAGCCAGGGGAAACTAGCGTTCTGAAACCAATGGAGTAGAGAGAAAAGAACAAAGTGGGAAAATACCCCCCAAAAGAGAGAATGACTTCTTTACAAAGCATTTGATTAGAATCTTTACCCAGGATTCTATCCAGACATTCTCTGTGTTCACAGCACAATACTGCAGTCTGGTGTGATGACAATAGCAATAGCGGCAGCTGTCATTTAAGGGCTGATTTGACAAGTATTGCACTGGGTAGTAGAGATATCATTTTTCCTTTAATTATGTCATTGAAAGTGACCCCATGAAGTAGGTATTATCAACTCCATTTTGGGGTGGGGAAACTAAGGATAAACAAGAAAGCATACTGGACCATGATCCTCGAGTAGGCTGAACAAGGTCTTTGTAAAAACACCCGAGTCCATTCTCAGTACCATAATGTCACATGCTATATAAAGGGAAGTCATGTTTTAGTTTGCATCCTACCCTGCCAACTTTCTTGTGTTGATTTGAAAGTGAATTCACAACTGGCAATACTAGGGAACTGAGCCACACAGCCAATTTCTAAGGCTGTTCTCACAACACCTTTGCATAGTCCAATGCCAGATCTCCATGCATCATCTACTCCAAAGCTCTCATTTAGTCCAATCGATGTCCTCAAATACAGCTGTCAATGACATTTTCTTCTAGCGCTCTCATCTTGGAGAAGTTAAAGGGTTTAAATATTTACCTATACAACTTCCTCACTGTGCCAACGACACTGAGGTCCAAAGAGTAAAGACCTACTTTGTGGCCCGCCACACACTATGCTCCAATGATCATTACTTCAGCAACTGCTCATGGGGCCATACCAAATGGCAGCTCTGAACTCCAAGGTCACTCAGCTATACTCAGAAAAGCACAGTTCTCTACAGCCAAAGGCTCAAACAGTACTTCTGGACCATATCCAGAGTGTCTGTATTTTTACTCCCCTGCCTGCTACCCTTTGGAACACAAGATGGTGCGAGTCTCCACTTATCTCTGTGGACAATGACAAGTGGGTCCTCCCCAAGGAGTTAAAGCTCACTACTGACCAGCTCAAATTTCTTATCCTTTGGCCTTTGTGTCCCACTGAGAAAAGGTTGCTTATCACTGGGTCCTATTTCTCATGAACTTTTGGAGAAAAGGGGAACAAAAAATTAAAGGAACACACTGGGGAAAATTTTCCTCTAGGCTACACTGCTGATAGAACATGAACACAGAAACTCATGCAAACGACAGCTCTCATTGCATGAATTCACTGGGCAGGGGAGGGGGACACTTGAGCTCCTATGATGCACTAGGTTAATGTACTAGACACCTGCATGAATGTTTACATTTAGTCCTTGCAATAACCCTAGGAGGTGTATAACATGCCTGTTTCCACAGATTAGGGATCTGAGACTCAGGGCAATGCAGGAACTACTCCACACCTACAGCTGGTACATGGGTGGACTGCCACTCGATACAAGTTCAAAAGTCTAGTTCAAGTACAACAAGTTCCCAAATTGCGAGTTATGCTTTGGCACTAATGTTCTACTCCCTTGAGTTTTTTTCTCCTTTCATGGAAGTTTCTTAAACATCCATTATGTTCTTCACACTCCTTTTCTCAACCTCTCTAGTCTCTCGGGCAAATGTGCATTCGCACATTTTCACGGTGCATTATTTTGCCCACTAAATATGCATTCAATCCAAAATGCCGTCATTGGAAGCAGCATGGCAGGCCTGTGGGATTCTCAGCCTCTTTCTTTGAGCCCTACTGGGACCTGTCACATTGGACCTGCCTGTTTGGCAAGGACTTCTTGACAATGCTAAGAGCTTGGGCAGGGTCTTTCAAATGTCTCTTTTGAGCTTTTGCTAGGAGATTTGTTTCTCAAACTGTCAAACCTGAAAAGACCAAAAGTAGCAGTCAAGGAAAAAAATTGCAGCAAGATAACTTGCAGCATATGATATATAAACATGGATATGCTGACCATCGTCATAGCCCTGTCTCATTAAATCAAGTCCAATCAAGAATCCAAGTATTCTTAGAGGAGGGAAATGGGCAGAATATTAAGTAGGAAAACTCTCCAAACTGACATATAAACACTGAAGAGAAGGGGACTCTTTAGAAGGGGTAAGCTGACTGTAATACAATTTTAGTCATATCTTAGGATGACACTTCTCTGGGACAGTGGATTAGGACATGTAAATACATATTTGTATTGTTGCAGGGTACTCTTAAAACGCCACCGCATCTCATATTTAGCTCAAGTGAGTTAAAATCACTCCTCAAAACTCTGCCCCACAGAGAGCCTTGACACCAATTCTTTGACAGCTACTCTCATCTCTTGAACCATAAAGCAAATATGACTGTAGGTCAGAGAGAGTGGGAAATCACGAGTTTGCACGTCACTTCAGAGAAGGAGAAACCAAATAGGATGGGAAGAAATGTAAAGTACTATGTGCAGAGAGTTCAATCAGCTCAAAGGTAGAGCTCCACCACCATTCCTTTATCTCAGATGTCTAAAGGGGAAAACATGAGATTATACATGTAGAAAATTAAAACAACAATACCAACAACAACAGTGTTACACCTGGTTCTAAGAGCCAGAGTGGGTGATCTTTTATCATTGCAATAATCCTAAGAGGTGATACTACTTTATGCTTCATTTTACAGGTGAGGACATGAGGCACGGAAAAGGAAATAACCTGCTCATGGTCACACAGCTGAGATTTACACTTGATCAATCTGACTCTAGTGATTGTGTGCTTAACTTTGTTTTTATTGCCTTTCCCAGTTAAAGGTCCACTCATCCCCTGAAAAAGGCAGAAAGGCATAGATGATACTCTAGTAAGAGGCTCAATTCAAAATAGTTTCCCCAGTTGAGCCTTGATTTTAAACTTTGATTCTTTAATCAAATAGTCTGCAAGATTTTTCTGTAAAGAGTCAAATAGTAAATATTTTAGGCTTTGTGGGCCACACAGTCTGTCATGACTACTCAGCTCTGCCACTGTAGCATGAAGGCAGCCATAGACAATATATAAATGAATGGCACTGCTGTGTTTCAATAAAACTTTATTTATAAAATAAAGATTTGGTCCATTGGTTTTAATGGTTCATCATAAACTCCAGTATCACAGCCTTCCACACTTAAGCAACAAGAGAGCTCTCCAACTGGGGAAGCTATGGGCAAATGTGGAGAACAATGTAAGATAAATATTTGGGACTGTTGTAAATAGTTCTTGTCTTAGAAAAAAGGGTGAAGAGAATAATTTCTTCCATATTTTCTGATATTTCTATTAAAATGGAGTAGAATGAAACAGCTCAGTGTAAATAACCCATCAAGACGATTTTCACTGATGGAAAATTGTGAATACTGTTTACTGTGTGTGTGTGTGTGTGTGCGCGTGCGCGCATGTGGTGTGTTCATATTTAATATTTAGTCTCACCTAGATAAATTTATATACTGGGGCTGGCTGGGACTCTATACTGGTATCTTTAAGTCTGTCTATTCAGAACAAGGAAGAAAAAGAAAAGGAGGGATGGAAATTAAAAAAATCTGGTAGCAAAACAGTCAGGAAAAATAACCAGCAACCAACAAATCTAGTATCCCTTTAATCTTGAAAGCCAGTGATTTTTAATCCTTTCTCAGGTCTTAGTGCTGATCACCATGATGGAACAGCATAGCTCCACCCCAGGTACTCATTTTTTGTAATTAGTTCAAGACCGATAACACATTCCAAAGCCTGTAGATGGTAACAATGCTGGGCCAAATCCCTCTGAAAATATGTATTTGAAAAAAAATCTCCAAATAAAAAAAATCTACATCTCTAATTCTCTGGTTTAAATTATTTAAGATCCATGCTTTTCAGGACAGAAGAATTACATATACCCTTGAGGTTTTCTTCCAGAGAAATTGTATTTATTGAAACAAATTAACAATAATTTCTGATTTGAGAAAAAAAAAATAAAAGAAGAAAGAAGAGAAACAACACCCAATGTTCCAAATGTGCATACTGTTCTGAATCACACAAACACACACACACACACACAAACACAAAATCCAAACAACTACTACTGCTATAATGTCTTGTGGTCATGTTCTACATCAACTAACAGATGTTTACTATGCAAAAAAACAAAACACAAACACAAACCTCTGAGTGCTCCACATGGACATTATTTCTTGCATATTAGCAAAATTAAAACATATGCGCTCTAACCTGTTCCCAGTCTCTCCAGGGGATTCTGCCTGAGAAGCAACGTAATCAGATCCTGGGCATCAGGTGGTGGTGCCTCATCCTTTTCCGGCCAGTTGATCTCATCTAAAAGGAAGAAAAGCAACTTTATAGCTCCAACGGTGGTCCACATCTCAACAGCATGGACATCCCCTGAGAGTTTGTCAGAAATGCAGAATTTCGGGCCCCACCTACTGAACCATAATCTGCATCTTCAGTTGATTCTTAGGCCTAGTCAAGTTTGAGAAGCTTGTCTTGTTTCACAAGACAGGAATATCACAGCTTTAAACAAGGCAGGGAGAGAATATTTCAATAACCAGTATCTTTCATTTGCCATTTTGATTCATTTTTCTTTGGCAGAACTGGCTCATAACAAATTGCTCCTTCTAGTCATTAAGAAGACTTAATGGAGTGGAAACTCTAAATACCTGTGTTTCAGGTGGCCACCCATGCAGGGATCATCTGAGAGTAAGACTTTCTTTCCTACTATCCTCAGCTTAGAATTGGGCCACGGCCATAGAGTTCTGCAGCTCCAAGAAGCAGAAAGTAGTTTTGTAAAAATAACTATTTCCAGAGACAAAGGAAAGATCAAAATGCTAAGTCTGAAGAAGAAAAAAAATCTGAAGTATTCATAGTAAGGGAAGTATTTAAAATTGTCATAAATATTAGAATATGTTCTACATTCTAAAGGAGTTTGCCTGAAGATAGGTGTGCATGCTTGTGTGTATGGAAATGCAATAAAAATATGAGTTATTTCTGTGTGTGCCTGCCTCTAGCTTCTTCTGCTGCAGTTTAAATCTGATTTGGAAAATAAAACATGAATATGCATCTGAGCCGTAAGGCACTGAGAACAAAGCCAGCGTTTGCTGCTTGTGTTAATTAAACAGTTGATTCCTCTTGCCATTCAGGCCTCGGTATATCAGAAAATAGCCTAGTTATAAATCCATAAACAGCTCGGATATTGTATAAAAGGGTTATTCACTGCAGGCAACTCACAGATCTACTTTGTTAAAATTTATAAATATGCCTGACTCACAAAGTCAGTGATAAAAAATAATGCTGTGATTAAGGGGCTCCAAAATGAATTTTCCTTCTGTTTCCACTGTTGGGCCCCGTAAGCACAGTCCAGAGTGAACTAGAGGTAGCTGATGGAGGCGTCAGTAATGACTGACAAACTTTGAGAGAAGTATTTTTAATCTACATTTCAAGGAAATTTATGAAAACAGCAGATAGGGTAGGAATAGAGCCTATTTAATTATCATTTAGTTTTGCCACAAGCTGCATAACAATAGTTAGGGTCAGCTTGCAGGTTAAGATCTAAAGGTTATTGAATTTTAAATGAAAGATGAACAGCTGTTACAGAAATAACATTACACCATAACAACTACCAATGAAATCATTAACAATCTGTGGATTAAATTTGCTTTCTTCCCATTCTCATTATTTATTATTTGCTAGACATTTGTTTTAGGGTTTATTACATTTTTGTTAATTTCTTTATTGTGCCATTAGCCATTTTTCCCATTTATGTAAACGTTACCCACATTAACCTTCTCTTCCCTGGTGCAACTTTGTTATTATGGAGAGGAAGACTGGACAGCAATGAATCCATCTGCAAATCCCACAGCAATTTCTTTTGCAGAAAAAGCACACCATAAAATTGGTTACATTGCCGGTATGTTTCCAAATTCTATGTTAACAAAACTTCTTCAGACCAATTTTCAACAAAAATAGCTCTCTTGATATTGTAAAAGTCAGTTATGTGCTATGATGAGTGAGTTCTTTTAATTTGTTGGCTAAACTGTATGATAAAAGTTAACATTTTAGTAGTAAATATGGTAATACATCACAGAATTACATTAAATAGCTGCTTCACAACAGTGGTTTAAAGATAGCTCCCGATGATATTTACCACTGATGACTTGTCCAAATAGCTCTTCTGGAGTGTCCCCAAAGAATGGCACGCATCCAACTAGAAATTCATAGAGGATAATCCCCATGGCCCACCAGTCCACTGGTTTCCCATAGCCTTGCCTCAGAATTACTTCTGGTGCAATGTATTCAGGTGTGCCACAGACCTAAAAGATAATTGCAAAATTAGAATAATTGGAATACTAGACATGAATTAAAATAGGCAAGGAGGCTAAATATCAATTATTTTGCCCAGAGTGCACCTGATCAACCACATGGAAACACACAGATAAAGAACTTAAGAACAGCAGTTACAAGTCGGTATCCTAAATACCAAATGCAGTAAATTATTTAAATACCAAAGAAAGGAAGTTTAGAATTCTACTCTAATGTTAAACCATTTGTAATGCATCCTTTCAAATTGAGCAGCTGACCCCATTTGGTAGTTTTATTTATTTTATAATATTAAAAACATTTGTAATCCATAAATTTAAAATAATAAGGCATTTTTTTTATCTGTCAACATCAGAAATAGTTTCAGCATTTATATGGCCAAAATATATTCACACTCTGGTTACTTCATAAAAGCATGACAGTTGAGATGTGTTTACCTTAAGTAACTTTACAATGAACAGATTGTGGGCACATGGTAATGAGGCATGCTTAAAGGGAAATGGGCCATGGCTCAGATTTTAGCACCCATGATTGTACAATGCATCATGAGTTTCATGAGTACTCTACTGAGACTCCTGAATTCCTTACAAAAACAGTTTTCCATTTGTCTCTCTCACACTTTCACTTGTGTGCAATTAGATCTTTCGTCTTGCTAATAGACCATAATATGGGGGAGGAATGTGGAGGAATGGACAGATCAAAGAGGCCCAGGGAGAAAAACAGAGGCAATTTGCACTTTATTAAATGTAAGGCTTATTTAGACATCTAAACCCCCAGTACTAACGTGGAGATTGCTCTTACACACTGATTCCGAAATTCACTGGAAATATCGTACTTTGTTATTTCTCTATAGGACCGAACACTATGCAAGCTTACCTGTTTGTCTAGGAACTCTCGAGCATCCTTCTCAATGTGACCCTCATAAAGATTGGTAGTCATGCTCATTAGTCCCACCTTGGATAATCCAAAATCTGTCAGTTTTATGTGTCCCATGGAGGTGACCAACAAACTAAGAAGCAGAAGGACATATATTACAACATTCACTTTGGAGCTTGTTTTTTTTTTTTTTTTTTTTGCTTCCTCCTTCTGTCAATTTAGAAGACCATTTAGTATATAGGTGTCAACCTTATTACAAAACCCAGCCTGGGAAGAGATGAAGTCACAGGAAGATGTCAAATATTTGCATCTGGCAGCTGAGTGTAATTCACAAGGGAGGCCCAGAGACCGGGCCCAGCTATTCTTTGTTGGAGCAGTCAAATACAGTATCATTTAAAACTTGAAACTGTTAAAAAAATTTCAAGTGTGGAACTCTGACATCTTTCTATTTTCAGAATAAGAAAACAAAAGAGAAAGTGCTACCAATAATACCATGTCACACACATCAGGAACTAAGATAAGCAACCCATCTGTGATTCAAATAAAACCAAAGATAAAACACTTGGACAGGAAAATGAGTATTGTTTCAGATTTCAACTTCTGGCTTGAATTTAAATTTCTACTTATTAGGCACAAAACATACACTTCTTATACATATAAAGAATTCACACTTGACAGTTTTATGAGTTTATATTTTAAAAATTTTTCATTTTAAGGGGGAAAATTAAGATTTTAATTAAAAAATTAAAGGAATTGAGAAGTCAAGGGAAAAAAGCTTCTGAAAGGAAATAGGCTAAAATTCTAATAATTGTCCTTGATGATGTTGTGAGTTATCAGAAACATTTAAAGAAAACTGTTTTTCTGTATTTTGGCATTTTCCAAATTTTCTGGAATGAGCATGAGTTAAATTTATTAGACAATTTTCAACACACATTAAAGCTTTACAAATTAACATGTAATGCTTTTAGAGGCTTTTCAAATTAGTGGAGAAAGAATAAGACATTTAGTAAATGGCGTAAAGATAAATAGCTAGTCGTTTGGAGAAAGATAGTCTATCTGTATCTCAAATCGGACACCATAATGAACTCTCGATAGATTAAATTCTTAAAAATTATATTATGAGTAAGATAGAATTTAAATATATCTTGGAGTAGAGAATAATTAAGTAAGTATGTTGCCATATGCAGAAACTATCCGGAAAATAATAGCTGCCATCTATGTAGCTATTTAAAAGTTTACATAATAAAGCTTTAAAAAAAATAATTAACTCTCCTTTATAATCATCCTTTTCTTTTGTTTCTTATAAGCTATTATTAGAAGCATCATAGCCCTTAAAGGATTATATATAAATTACTACATATACTGTTAAAATAACTCATCCAGACACATTACGGGAGAATTTTAAAATGTACAATGTAGCATTAAAAGAAAATATTTTTATAGACCTAAGAAAATTTTTGTATTGTGTAATAAAAAAAAAAAAAAGAGAGAGACATTTTGTCAGTGTACATACTTGTCTGGTTTCAAATCCCTGTGTACAATTCCATAATTATGTAAATATTCCAAGGCCAGCACTGTCTCAGCAAAGTACATCCTGGCCATATCAACGGGAAGAGGACCCATGTTCTTCATTAAGGTAGCACAGTCACCCCCTGTTAAACAAAAGAGAAAGGTTTAGCAGGTATAGTGTAAGCTAAAATTGAAGAAGACCATCAGTTTAGACTGCAGCATTTCAAAGCAGAATGGCCTTTACTCACAGATACACCTTATCATATCTGTAAGTGGAAACTATGTTAGGTGATTATGTTTCTAATTAAGATGTGATGTGGAGAAAATATAGCTTTTACTTAAAAAGCCATAGTTATAAGAGGGCAGAGTTGTCTCTGAAATGGAACTGAAATTTGAAAAACTGCTGGCATAATTTAGGAACACGGTGTAAATTTAAAATACACATAACTCAGGAATCAAGCTTCCTGAGTTCAAATTCTAGCTCTGACCATTACAGGTGGAGGGACCTTAGGGAAACCTGGCTTGGATCTTTCATCTGTAAGATCAGGATAGTAAAATAGTGTCATCTCATTTAGTATTATCGTGAGGATTCGATGAGGTAATATATGTAAAGAAACTATGTAAAGTATGTGATAAATGTTAGTTCTTGTAAAAATAACCACAACATAGGTTAATAAAGCAAAGTATTGGCGTGACAAAGAGAACAATGGGTGGAAATCAGGCAAGCTTTGTTTTTGTCTTATATCTGTCACTGAATATCTAGTAAACCTACCCCCTTCTTGGGTTTCAGTTCACTCATCTGCAAAATACAAAGGTTGAACTAATCGATATTTAATGTTTCTTCCAGTCTTATAGTTTGAGGATTTTGTTCAAATAATTACAAGAACTTAAATTAGATGTTTTAAAAATTATTTTGGCCCTTGACAATCAATTCACTTTATTTATTAACTGTTTATTTCAATAAGTCATGGCCACTCAAATACTCAGAAATTTAATGTAAAATTGATGGCAAAAAATTACTTGGAGCACTTAAAAAGCAGACCACAAACAAAAACAAAATTAAACAAAAGAAAAAGCTAGATTTTCTTGAATATGTCTCCTTTCCCCTAACTTATTTTTAATTTCCTACCACGGACCATAAATAATATATTTTAATTCATTCTTTAAGATCAATAGTAATGAATGTTATGATATGTGATAAAAATAAGTAGAAAAAATCCCATCCCCTATATTCCAACTTTTATGACCAATTGAGAGGAGGTAGTTAGGATTAAAAGCTATTAAAAAAAGAAAAACAACCTTTTTCCAAATAGCACTAATTTTCCCTTTGTTATAATAGAGCAGGCACTTTACAAGCAATTATCACAAGATAATGACTGGGAATACAGCCATCTCACTGCCTGGCTTCATTCAGTTCCTAGGTGGATATAACCATTATGTGGCAGAAATACAGAAAGCTTCGGCCACACAAATGAGCAAGGAGTTTCTGGGTACAGGTGTCACATTCTGTGCCACAGACTGATTTACCTTCCACATATTCCATAACCATGCACAAGTGGCGCCTTGTTTCAAAGGAACAATACATGCTGACCACAAAGGGGTTCTCTGCAAAAGTCAAGATATCCCGTTCCACAAAAGCCTGTTGGATCTGGTTTCGGAGGATGAGGTTCTGTTTATTAATCTTCTTCATGGCAAACCTCTGCCGGGATTCTTTATGCCGAACAAAGTAGACTGCCCTGAAAAGGAGCACAAGAGTTGGGGTTCACCGAAGAGAGGATGCTTCTGGGTAAAGTAAACCATGTGGTCATCAACTTTTTAAAGTTCACATAGCAGCCAGAATTCAGTTCACACAAGCTATGCTGGCAGCAACGAACATCTGATTTCTGGCCAAAGTTCTTTGGCTAGATTGATTTTTTAAAGTTCTTTCAGTAAAGGTCAGAGGTCATACATAAGGCATCAAATTCATCTTCACTGCTGAAGGAAATAGACAGTCTCAAGAGTGAGCTATGTTTTCAGTTTTCCCACAAACAAAATCCAATATATAAGTCAGAACAGAAAAGAATGAACAAAAGTACATCCATATGACGAGAGAAAGATATTTCCTAGCATTAGATATATGTTAGGCATTTTTTCTTGACTGACTAAAACAATTATTTTCTACATAATACCCTAAGGATCTGCAAAAAGACCATAGCTTCTTAGAGTAGGGTTCCAACTTGAGAGTAATTTACTTCCAATGAAATTTTCAGATAAATGAGAAGTGAATAACAGGTCATATGAGGCTATCCTGAAATAAAGAGTAGCAGGCCTCGGCATGAGTCACCTCTATGCCTGTTTCCCAACATAAAAGGTGGCCAATAATATACTGGCTTCTGTTCCATTCAACCTATGGCCAAGGTGTCAGGCAACTTTACTGTAAAATGAGCAGGATGCAATGATTCTCTGGCGAAAGCCTTAACCAAATACTCTACAAAGCCAAATCTGGCTGGTCCAGAGAAAATGGATTCTTTGAAGCTTCGAATAATGTGGACAAAGGAAATAATTAGAAGAAGGAGTCTTAAAACTCCACCAGGAAATGATGAGCAACAAATGTCTTGGACTGGCTCCTTTTCTCATTAGTTATTCCTCACTTGTCATTATTGTGAGAGAACAGGTTTGAACTCTCAGGTTAGATGATGCTCAGATAAATAATAATTGACCTAAAGAGCTATCAGTCATTAGAATTGTATAATAGGTCACATGGGGCTGCCTGTAACAAATGTGACGACCAAGTAAGTAGTAATTTACATAAAAAGCAATTAATCATAGCAAAGTATATCTAACAATCTGCCTCCTAAAATGAGGGGTTATCTGATCTGAGATGCATTTTCCACTAGTTATAGTTATCGTCCTTAAGAATGAATATGAGGGACTAAGCTGCCCTATATTCCTGCTGAACCAATATATCAGGGTAGTCCACTTACATATAGCTCACTCAAGTATATTCAATCTCAATTTATTGACAGTCACATTTTCTCCTTAAGCGGTCAACTGTGAATTAATTATTCTTTCAAGTGTGTGTATCTTTATCTTTGTCTTCTCATTGCATTCCTCTTTCCCCTTCACTCACAAAATTACACATTTTTGGGGTGGGATCTCTGTTTAAACGTTACTCTTCCAATTTTTTTTTTCTTTACTCCTTTTTCTCTCTATCCTTATATCTTTGGATTTCTACTTCTTCTTTATTGTATAGTAAAAAGCTAGCCACACTCTACATAACCAAGTCAAGGAACAATCTGGTGCTATTATTCCCACAACATGACAAACTGATGTGAGAGATGGGCATCTGGGTGCCCAGGGTTTTCTTCATGGGCTAGGGCTACTTCAGAAGGCCCCAAAACTTAGGCTCCAACCAGCCAGGTTTATTTCCACACCTGTTTGTACGGCTAGGCTTGATATCATAATTAACTAATTTAAACAAATATTTAAACTGATAAAACATGAGTATGAAAAAGAAAAGCTTTACTGTTTATAAGAAAACTAAACAGAATGCTTTGGAAAGTATTGATAAATATGAGTCACTAAATAAAAATTTTATTGATTTAGTATGGGTGAGAAGATTTCTAAAAGTTGAGAAAATAACAAAAATCTAGATTCCTACATTCAGATTGCTTCAAGTTCCTGCTTCATCTATAAAGAAGTTAAAGTTGGAAAACAAAAATTATGTATTATAAATATGGTTTATATTGTTTGTTTTAAACGGACCTTACATCAAAAGACAAATTTATACATACATATCATTTTTTTTATAATTTCCTACTTTGACTAACTTTTTAATTAACCAGCATTCTTTCTAAATCGGAATAAAGGCATTTACAATATTTTTCTTTTTCCAATTACTGATTGAATAAAATCTTCACCTACTCAGATGCTGGTAGCTGGACAGACAAGTAAAATGGGAGCAGAGAAAATCATTTGGCCTCTCCTTCAGTATAAGACAAACACTGGTAAACAAATATTGTCACGAAGAAAAATTTCTGAAGTAGAGAATCTATTTTTCTATGAAATTTAGAATTCAAAATGTTAAAAGGAAAAAAACAATATCATTATATTATCACTTGCCTAAGTCAACTATGATATGGTTTGCTTTCCATCTCTCCTTTGAATATTTAATATTTAATTCTAAGGACCCTCAGACATACAATATTATTAACTTCACTTTTAGACTATCAGAAGGTTGTCATTTTGATTGTCAATCAGGAATCACCATTTTTTACATAAATAACTGTTTGGCAATATGTTTGAAAACAACAGAAAGTAATGGAAGAAGAATGGAGTTGTACACAATTTTATGAAAAAACAAAAGAGAAAGATGCCTCAGGCCCAATTTGACCAGCATCCAGAGTAGGTTTTTATTGGCACTGTGTAAGAAAATGGCTTCTGCCTTTATTCTTAGGAGTTCAGGGTATAAAATTTGATTTGACTTTCTGCTTTCTCTCAGTATGATATACTTAAAATAATCAGTTAATCCTTAGGGAAACTGACCTACACCAATTAAAATTAATCCTATAGGTAGCTGAGCTATCACTGCCTAAGGATACATACATCTTGTTCAAGTTGCGAAAGCCGAATAGACTTCTTAATTAGAATTTGATATAGCTGGATTTTTGTTTATTTGTTTAATGTTCTTCATTCTTACATTTCTATAGTGCTTTGGAAATATTATTTTTAATGCTGAAATGCATTTTAGTAATAATTATCTCTCACGTACACATTTCCTCCTTTCCTGTTAGTCAGTGTTCCAAATCTACTTAAGTGAGGAGAGAGAGAGAGAGAGAGAGAGAGAAAGAGAGAGAGAGAGAGAGAAAGAGAGAAAGAGAGAGAGAGAGAGAGAGAGAGAGAGAGAGAGAGAGAGAGAGAGAGAGAGACACAAAGAGAGACAGTAGCCAACAGACATCTAACACTGTTAAGCAGAGCTGTAAACCTCCCAAGGATATAAAACTGGAGGGATTCATCCTCATATTTCTCTGCTTTCTGAGCCCCAGGGTTGTTTTCTTTGAAAAGGCTGCTTCTGCCTCTCTTTTCCTGTACTGACCTCCCTGTGAAATCAGAAAACTCAAGGGTGGAAGGTGATGCAGGCAGCCGAGGGCCCTCATTCTCTCTAAGCCAAGCTTCACTCCACCCATGCAGAACTGAGGTGTGGGAGTGGGGAGAGATGGAATCAGAAGCTGACAGAATCTGGAGCAGAATGAATCAGTTCTATGGAGAGTGTGAATGTCTAATGCGTATAAAATTATGCATGAATCTGAAAGCTGATACATGAATCTGTGCAAGCAAATCTGCATGTGGGAATGAGGGTGCATGTGTTAGAGAAAACCTGAGAGGAAGGCTGCAGGGAGAGAATGTATGGAAGTGGGGGCACAGGCAACTGGCTCACATGGGTCTCTCAGGTAACTGACTCCCCTCCTTTGAGGGCCAAGAGAGAACAACTGCAATCAAGGCAAGAACGTGAAGCAAAGTGGGGGAGAAACGTTGTGTCTTTCAAATTTAGGCTTTTTAAAACAATTTTGAGATTTTTAAGTCAATTTTATTCTTTCACTTAAAAAACATTCTGAGTTGTAATGTAAAAATCCAGGTGAATGTGCTCCATGGAAGGAAGACCTCTATACCCTAACTAAGACGGCCAGAAGTTATAACAAAAGAATACTTAGTCAAAAAGAGTTCTGCTTTGAACTGGTGTCTGTGACCAGATCTCTTTCCTCAGATCTAAGTGGAAACAAAAACAGCTACCACACAAAGCTCTTGAGAAGCGAACATAGATAAAAGAAACGAGTACAATACCTGGCACGTACTAAGTGTTAGCTTTCTACGGAGTGCTAAGTTGTTCTAACTTTCAGTCAGGGATCCAAACCATGTTAAACAGAGAAGGAAATCAGATGTTCATTAAATTAGCAAATTGGCTTTATAACATGAATTGTCACAAAGCAGGATGTTGAGAAAACCATGATATTAGCATGACAGGTAAGAAGCTCTTCCTACTGAAGGTTAGTCTCCAACATAACCAATTTTCAAGAAGTCATGGAATCAATGTCACTCTGAGTCACGTACAATGGTACCAAGATACCTAAAGAAAGTCTCTAACAACTCCAGTTCAACTATTCATAGAGGGATCCATTTGTTTCCCTGTTCACAGAAGTCTGTAATCCGTATCTTGACTGGGTGGACCAATGGGTGTAGCTCCATTCAAATTTAAATTAGAAATAATTAACATGTAAAGGACATCTGTCAAAAATGTAATGAGAGATTAAATCTGAGAAGAGGAAAAGAGAAAAAAAAGCATTTTGGTTGATTGGCAGAGGCTCCTACAGGCAGCTTGTGAGCCCATTAATGACTTGGCCTGCATCCTGGGTGTTTACTGATTCACAGCTTGTTTAACTTCATGTATATTCCCAACCATTCCCCAAAGTGTGATATACCTCATCTACTATACAGTGGTTTAATTGCACTACAAATGAGTTTACGCAACCAATTAGAACTCCAAATACTGCTAAGATATATGCCCACATTTTATCAACATGGTGCTTCGCAGATAATCTTATTCCAGAATTCCACTGCCAATAAAATCTAGCAGTATTCGAAACCATAAATCAAAGTCCAGTCTTCTCCCTAAGAAATCTTCAGAGGTGCTCCAAAACTAAAAAGAATGAAAAACAAATAAACAAATAAAACCTACAAAGAAGAGCATGTTGAAACACTCTCTTAGGTAGAAAAGTTTCAACGAGGTCTTTGAAGAAAATAAAACATCACAAAAAGAAAACATCAGAGAGCATTTAGAAGCCCCATCAGGAAATATGCCATTTGACATAATCCTGAAAGCAAATCAGCGAAGCATAGGAAGGACTCACAAATATTTAAGTTCTTCACTAAGTTAATGGTGTGGAAAATATGAGAGGTAAAAAAATATTGTAAGGAGAAAGATCCCTTGTGGCACAACAAAAATGACTTTTATCTCATCTGCTCATATGTGCGAAAAATGGCAATAAATGTCTAAGAGATTGTTTATTGCTCTCCTTATACAGATGGAGATTAATACTTAATTAAACTAGAATTCTCAGGCTGTCTAAAATGGACCAAACATTGTTTGTGTATTAATTGTCCTTTCATACTATTTATTAGTAGCTCAGAGAATCATGTCACTATTGACCCTTTGCCATGAGAAGGGAAATCACGTGTCTACAAAAATGGATTGAGGAAGGGGCACCACGAACGTGATCAGATTATAGCACAGAGTTCAACTGAAAAACAATTCTGATGTAATATAAAGACTAAAAGAAATGTACGGCTCTTAATTTTCAACAAGTCTTCCTATTTTAATACTTTTCTATGAGGCTGACTGCTAGTCAGGCAGGAAGTACTGGCTAATTCTCAAGAACTAACGCTATATATGAATTTATACATATTCATATATGTATAATGTTTTTATCCAGATGCTAATATATATTCAGATACACACATATATTCTGATATATATGTGTGTATATATATATATTCATATATATATATATCCAGATGTATGATTTATATATACATATATCTATATGAACCAAGAGTCAGTCACTTCTGAATCCAAAAGGGCAGAATAAAGGAGGAAGAAGCAGGCATATATAAACATTTTCCTTTAGTTTACAAATTTTTACTTTTAAAATCTTTCTCTCCAATCCTCTAAAATAACTCCTAGGCCATGTGATATGTTTTCTGATAAAGTATCCAGTGAAAACTGATTGTGGCTATACATTATACCCATCAATGAAGGAGCAGTGATCTGGAAACTAAAGTCCCTAAACAACATCTATTTGGCATAAGATAAATGTGAAGAATACATTACTCTAGTGTGTTAAAATACAATAGAGAGTTTTCTTGAATTACTCACCCATAGGCTCCATTGCTAATCAATTTAATCGTTTCAAAATCACTTTCCCGAGGTTTCCTTCGAAGTTTCAGGGAAGTATTAGAGCTCTTGGAAACAAAATATGGACGTTAAAAAGTAGTTGAGAATTCAAGAAAATGATTTTAATAGCAAAATAAGTAATATCTGAATTACATGCTGTGTTGGTTAATATGTTGAAGGGGCGTATTCTAGCAAAAGAACCTGGGAGACAACTTTAAAGATCAATTCTCCAGAGCGGTGCTGATAAACCACTCCTCCTCACAACAGTGTCTGAGTTACACTTAAGTGAACCTACACTTCCAGGAGATGAAGGCACCAGGTTTTTGAAAATTCCTGATCTTAATTTACCTCTGTTAAGGTTAGCCTTACCCTTGACTTTTAAAGTTTTGAGATTTAAGAGCAGAATGCTCAACCTTCCTTCTGATTCAGTCAGCCCGAAAAGAATGGGCTAAGGTGACGGCTATACATGGGCTGGTAGATGCAGTGGCTTCTCTGTCCCTGACCAGAGCACATCTATTTCATCCCTGTGGTAACCTTTCTTGTTTGGAAAAGGTAGTCAGCAACGAATGGGACACCCAAGCACAGAATGCCTCCCTTTTTTTACTTCCATACCATAAGGTTTACCATGATTTAGATATCAATTTTCAAAAAGAGCTATTTAAAAACTTTAATTCAAAGGACAAGAACAAATAAAGTGCTTCAAAATTTTTTTCTCACACCTCATGTATTTTTAGCATTGAGAGGGTGTTACTAGCCTCTTTGCCCCTTCTGTAGAACCCAGAATTCCCTTCCTATAAATTGGAAGACACTCCATGACTCTAAGTTATGTCCCATTCTCCCCGACTCAGTGTTGTCGTCTGTTGATCCTGTCATACTTTCATCTTTGGGAGACTCAGGTACCCAGCTTCCCACCTTCCTTTCTCCTTGCATTTTTTCACCATTTGGGTGGCCCCAGTGTCTGCACAGATGACTCATTCAACACCTTGGCCTCTGTGCTACCTGACCACCTCAACTCAAACAACCAACTCTCTCCTCTAGTTTCCCCTGGCCTTTGGCCATAGGACCTGGTCTAGCCATCACCTGTCACCATCTCATCTTGGAAAATATAATTCAAGACTGGGACCAACTTGTCTTGGTAACGCTTCCCTACCTTAAAATGGTCTCATTTATGTCAGTGCATGACTCCTAAGTCATTCAGACCTCTACCTAAAACTCCCCCTCCAAGTGCCAAAGGATACCACACCTTATACATAGTTGTTAGTTTGATGGCTCTTCTTGGATGTCTCAAAGGAACATCATTCTCAACACATTCAAATTTATGACAGTTATAATAAAATGAACAAAACCAGCATTTATTTAGCATTTACTATATGGTGCTATCCTACTTTACACAAACCATCTTATTTAATCTTTTATACCCATTCTACAGATGAAGAAACTGAGTCACGGAGAGATACCACAATTATTGAGAGTTGGAGCAGGTTTCAAATCTAGGCATCTTGATTTCAGAGCCTGGGTTCTTAGCCCCCAGGCTACCCAGCTGCCCCTCTTTACTGACAGCCCTCAACCTGCTCTAGCCTGAATCCTCTTCTAGTGCTCATAATTAAGGAGAATGGGAGCAGCATCCAGAACCTCTCATCTGAGTCACTGTAGCGGCCTCTTAACTGGCTTCCTCAGGGTTACTCTGCCTGTTCCTCTTAGCCCATCTACTTTCTACATTGTAACCAGTGTGATTTTTTCAGGCTATAAATCAGACGGTGTCATCTCCCTGCCCACCCCGTTTTACCCTACATACCCATACATTTTCTCCAAATGCAATAGCTTCCCACTATTATTTGAAAGAAAAAAATTGGTGAAGATCAACTAGGACCTCTGTGTCCAGTTTACCTAAGCTCTCCAATCTCTACTGTCCCCCTTGCTCTTAGTCCTAAGATGGACTCTGCTCCCTTGTGTCACAGTCTTTGCCCACGATGTTCCCTTGGCCTGGACTGTTCCCACCGCCCCTTCTCATCCTAGTAACATCTCACATCTTGGCTCAAGTGTCATTTCTTTGGGAGATCTTTTTGGACTGGCAAGACTAAGGTAAATCTCTTCATGTTATTTTCCAGTTGCACATGATCATATTTCTTCATAGATCTTATTCAAATTTATTATTTAAAAATTTTTGCATGATTTATTTTTATTTTATCATCCCCTAGTAACGGAAGCATCACTTCGCTGGAAGCAAAGATCCTTTCTCTTTGAAGGGAGGAGCTAAAATTGTATGCCTAGTGCCTTACACATAGAAACACAATAAACATTTGTTGAAACAAATAAAGTAATTAATAGCCCAAATCTCCAGCTGCCACAAACAGAAAAACCAATAACATATTTTATCAAGAAAGATACTTACACTCACTGATTCATCTGTTTCTGGTGTTTCTGCTGTCCCACTATCATAGTTTCCCAACTGAGCCATTTCTACGTTAAAAAAAAAAAAAAAAAAAAGCAAAGTTTAAGAAAAACAAGGCAGTGTTGATTAGACAAGGCAGTGTTGATTATTCTATGCTCCAATGAGCTCATGGGAAAATCTAAAATTCGAAATGGCAAGAACCAGCAACTAACATTTGGAAATCGTTTATTACATGTCCTTCCCTGGAATCTCACTGCTTTAAAACACCTAGACACAGGTACTTTAGAGCTGGGCCTCTGCTCCAGCTAGCGAGTTTCACTGGCTGACACAATCACCACAGCGTGGAAGTGATTTGGGGGTCAGTGACTGTGCTTATAATCAGATAGCCAAGATAGGCAAATCTTCCCAGGCTCTGACAGGCAACAGAGAAGCACCAACTGCAGCTCAGATGATTCCTTCACAGCCACTGAGATATAGTTCACCTAGTACACTAAGAATTTGTAGTTTGTCAGAAAAGAAGCAATAATAGTGGTTAAGAGAGGTTTGGGGATGAAATGATTTAGGTTACCACCAGTATCAGCACTTACTAGCGACCTTTCGACCTCGGCTATTACCCTGTAAAATGGCAACACTTTTGTGATCTCTTAAAACTTTTTATGAGTATTGTATATGACAATGCATATAAAGCTCTTAGCATGTTGACTAGCAAAAATTAAGTGCTAATTGAATATTGACTGTTATTTAAAATTACATCATGTAGTCAATCCTGGGCTGGATGTCACATGCTTGACACCAGTTTAAGTACAATCTCGGTGGTCTAGTTAAAGAGGCAAGGACATCTAATTCCTCAGCCTACACTGGTATGCATCCTTGAAGACTCAAATCTAATTCATTTTACTGTTAAGGTTGATTTTTATACTTAAAAAAAAAATGTTTTATCAGAAAAAGAACATAAAAGAATTTTCTCCAAAATATTGATAGGGATTATTGCTGAGTGGTACAATCATAGGTAATTTGCATTTTCTAGTATTTCAAACTTGAACTTGTATAATAAAAAGGGTTTTTTTTTAGTTATATATTTTTATATGTATCTAAACTTATTTCTTAGGCTCTTATTCATGTACGCATGTTCTTATAAATATAATCGTCCTTTTTAGGGGACAGATTACACATAAAAGATATAAAGCAAAACGACATTGGAATGTTGTCTTTGAATAAAAATAAACTCCAGATTCTAAAATAACTGGACATCGGCACTCACCTTCCCGGTTTACCTGCAGGGAAAATTCAGGAATAAAAATGAGCTGAGCACAAAGTGTATGCTTTCTTGGTGTCACTCAAATGCTGTCAACAACCTATGAGACCAGCACTTTAGATTTATGAAGTAGGAGGTAAACTAAAATGTATTAGTTGGAGGAGATTTCAAGGAAAGGAGCGATTTTAATACTGTTTAAATAAAATAGTAACAGCGGCTAACATTTATTATGAATTACTATATATTAGGTACAGAGATAAATCGATGTAACCTTGAAAACAATGTTATGAATAGGTACCACTGTCGCCCCATTTTTACAGAAAGAACATTCAGGCACAAAGAAGTTCATGCATCCAGAGTGCGGTCAAGGGCACACAGCCTGCAGTGCTGGCCACCAGGGCACGGTCCTAGGCAAAGGTCACTCCTAACCTGCAAAGGTCAGGCTTTAGGATTGTTAGTGTAGGTGTAAACAAGAAGAGGCAAATGTAGATCAGAGTTTGTAATAATCATATTTTAAGTGATAACAAATAGGTTAAAAACTGTCCTCAGATCTGAATCAAGAAAATTAAGCGTCGAGTTAAAAACACAATTCCTAGTTATCGATTTGTATTACTGACCCTGAAACTTGTCAAAGATCACTATTAAATTTTTTAGACTCTGTGAAGAATGTATATAAATGGGCCTCAAATTATTCATCTACCAAAGTTCAGCTACAGTGATATTTACTACCAGGTAAGAAAACTGTGAAGAGCTCACTCAGTCTACATTTCAAGAGCTGATGCCACCTTAACTATGCAGCGTGAAAAGTCACTGTAATATACCTTGACAACTTCCCCAACTCCAATTATTTTTATGAAAAAACAAATTAAAAAATGGTTCTGTTTTAAATAGAATTTCTACTAAATAACTATTATCTGAGAAATACATATTATTTATAAGCCATGGGTAGTAATGGAATGGAACCAAGAGTCAGCTTTTGAAGCAGAAACCTAAGGCATCATTTTGTAATGCCTGAAGAGATTTTTAAAACTCATCTAAATACCATTAAACATCTGCCCTTTTTATTTCATTGATTTAAACCATTTCTGAAGACTCATGATTCAAAAAGGTAAAGATGGTAATTTAAAAGCCATGGGGGAAAATCTCTCCCCAGGGAACTTTTCAGAAAAGCAGCCACCAGTCTCTGATAAGTGCTGAATCTGTTGTGGTATTGCTTTCGGTACAGTATAAATTTATCTAGCATTATCTCCCCGTAATGCATGCATCATTTCCCTGGAAGCAAAGATCCGATGGCCGTAAGCGCAAACAAAGCAGGGGGAAATAGGAGAGCAGGGGAGAGAGCAGCAGGGTCTCTGGCTTTAGATGGAAAAATGTCTGTGCCAACAGTTATCATCATTACAAACAGTTTGGTAAAACAAACACTATTCGTAAATTCAATTTAATGAACCAGGGAGACAAGTCTGAATGAAGGAGTCTAGGATTATTTTTGAGTCTCTTTAGGCAGTATATGTAACCTAAATGTTTTAAATGACAATCCCAAACAACAATGAACACGAAAAGGTTGAGGTGGGAGGACAGACAGTGGCTTCCCAATATTAAATTTAAAAAACAAATAATTAACAGAATGCTTCCTCTTCTTTGTATTTAAAAGCATTAGACCCTTTTTTTTTTTCATTTGAATCAACCATAAATCCTTTATGTAAGCTTAAGAAACTTTTTCCCTCTTCTATATTACTATTATTCAGACATTTTTGGGACAAGTAAACAAAAATATGTCAACTAACTATGCACTTGGTTTAAAGTAACCTATTATCAGTCACCTTATTCTCAAATTACTTTAAATTTAAATGTGACTTTTAAATAAATTATAATTAATTTCTTTAGCAACAGTTTCAAAATTAAAAGTACCTTTGAGAAGAACCCAATTAAACTACTCAGAAGATTGAAATCTAAACCCTTCTGGGACATTCTGGCACTGTTAAGAATGGCTGATGGGCTGCTAAGATTTCAAGGTGGTCCCCTTACTCTAGGGTTATGCTCACATGTTTCTCAGGATTCAACTTATCACTATTTCCTTCAAATCGCAATTGACCCCCTAATTAGGACTTTTCAATAGATAGAGCCGAAATATGGGGGGGAGGGGGAGATTTATCACTAAGATCTTCTGTGAGGTCACATTGCATACGCAATTGAAAGGTTAGCCCTACACCAAGGCACTCACCTTCCAAAGGATCCTTATTGAGCCCCAGCTGGCTAATGATGTATCTGGGAATGTCAGTTTTAATACCCTGTCCTTCTTTTGCATGGCCCTCTGCTGCTTCCAATAGGTAGTAAAATTCTTCAGGATCAAATTCCTAGAAGACAAACACAGATGATACTTTGATCAAAAACAGTCTAAGATTTTATTATGTAAGTCCTATTCACAATAAAATTGCTGGATATATATGGTTTTGGGTTATTTATGATGAAAGGAAGCAAATGGCTTTAAAAAGTATATAATTCTCACTTCATATTTAAAGCCTATTCATATTTGAAGCAATACATTTATGTACTTGGTAACCCAAACAAAATGACCATTTCCAATTTCCTTGTAATGCAACTGTGCAGGTATTACCCTCTACTTCAGGTATCTATCTTACTGAGAATGAACAGATTTGAATTTTTAATTGTGTTTTTTTAGCAAAGTTTGAAAATCTGGGAATCTCATCCTGAAGATTCAGTTTCTCTCTCTACACAAATAGCCACACACAAAAGGCATAATGTTAGGATACATTTTCACCAAGGTTTCATAGGAAATTTCCTTAGTACAGAGGTATCAAAAATATTAGAAAGAAATAGCTCAAAATTATTATTTTATCAATACGCTCTCAAATTAAGTCATTAACATCCACATAATGGGAAGGCTAAGAGAAACATAACATTAGTTCTTCCAATTACTTTTTAAAAAAAATTCAGTAGCACATTTATCCCACGTATTTTACTTTCTTGATGTCTGTTGCTTCTAGCATGTAGTAAAAATCTTTATATCACATCACTCTAGATGAATGCTGTGAATTTATGTGTTATAAACAATAATGCTTACAGATTTAAAGCACAGTTGCTATGTTAAGTTATACTTCCTAGATTTTTTTTCTCCCACAATTTTTCCTATTTTTATTAATGCCCCAAATAGGCAACTTTGGAATCTCATGATTTCACCTGACAATTACTCAGATGTTTCTAAAGGGCGTTAAAAAAAAAAAAAAAAATTCTGCAAATGGAGTTAAGCCAAATGAATGCACACACTAGGTGCCCTTTTATATAAAAGCTACAATGACCAAGAAAGCCAGGAACTACAGGCACAAGACTGTTGTGTGGGGAACACACCCCCTAAAACTCCAGTTTCATCTGAGCTTCAAGCGGTGCTGAAAGCAGCAGCATTTTCAAATCTGCTAAGTTCACTTGTTTATATCTTCAAAGGCGATGCTTTTACTTTATCTCTTTTGATTAGGAGTGATTACTGTAAAAAAAATTCATTCCCTCTTTTAAGGCAAGATTTCTGAGCCTACCTGTTGCTGTCCAGAGAAACGCATTTTAATGTTAAATGGTATTGCTCTCGAAATTACACAAGTACTGGAAGTACACACATATATATATATGGTGCATAATTCAAAAGGTACACTAGGAGAATGAAGTCTTCCTTTTACCTGTATTCACCAGTCACACAGTTCTCCTCCCCAGAGGCATCCAGAGTATTTTTCCCCTTTATCCTCCCAGAGACACCAACTGCCAAATGGTGCTTTTGATTCTGTAGTTTTAAGGGTCTTGGCCTTTGATGGAAAGCCCTACTCCACCATGTCCCTACCTTTCTCCTCAAGATTTCCCCTCTACCACATCTCACCATGCATTGCTATCTATTTATGGGGCTGTGAACATTTCACCATTATAATAATTAAAATAAGGGCAAAAGCATAGCAATGTAACCATATATGTACGCATTTGTGTATGTATAATTTTGAAAAGCTGTATTGTACACTGTGTTAAAAATATTTTAATAGCTTGTACAACTTAAAAGTGAATGTTGATACTATGTTAGGCCCTTTTAAATATTATTCCTATTTTCAAAGCTTCATATTTGTTCGCGGTGAAAGCTCAATCAAAATTACATAAAATAAAACAGAAATTTTAAAACAGGGAAATTATCATTGACTAAAAATATATAATTGATAAAAGTCTCATTTCTTTAAGTCTGGATGAGGCCCTGTTGCATTCCCCCAAATGATCTGCTGACTAGCACTTATCTCTAGCATGCCACATTTTAAAAACAAATAATAATTATAACCACAGGTTACCATATATAATATTTCTCTCTGCATCTTGGCAACACCAAAAATGTGAGGCTCACCAAGTGTTTTAAATCAGCTGTAACACAGTAATTACACTGAGGTAAGGTAAAGCACGTATTTCATAATCATCTGTTAAGTTTGTTCAGAATGTGCTATGACTATCACTTAATACAGCACAAGTCCTAGGATTCTTACTTAAAACCAGAAAACAAAAATCACATACGGATGTCATCATAGACGTTCATAGTTGTAGTTCTTGTTGACTCTTTTATTTAGCTCTGGTCTTTGAAACCAAATGAAATTGGAGCTTTCTGATGGCCAAGGGTTTCCCACAGTTGACAATTAATAATGGAGTTAAATCTAGGGGCAACTTACCAGGCACTCTAATAACCGAGCAGGGCGGGCAATAACAATTAGGATCTTTCGGACTAGTTGTTTAATAAATGCCAATTCTCCACTTTCTGAACGATCATGAGCCTATGAAAAAGCAATGAAAAGAATGATGGAACAGAGTTGCTCCATTAAATGAAAAGGAAAATTGGCAAAGCATGCTAATTAGATAATTGCAAATATTCTAACATTAAGTGATTTAGAAAATACTTTTAAAAGATTGATGAGCAGACATTATCTCTACATAAATGGACACTATTAAATGTCTGTATCTACCAAATAGCTCTATTAGCTAAATTTTAATTACAAACTGATTTATTCTCTGTGTTAAAAATCAAACGTTAGGGCTCCTAATGTAAACTACAAATGAAGGAGACAGCAATTTATGACACATTAAGAACATGGTGCAAGTAGAGTGGGTAGTTGCTAAAGAAACTTGATTTTCCAGATGTAAGATCTTAAATGTACAAAACTGCTAACAGAGTAAAGGACTGCTTTAGTTTCCCTGGGCACTTAACATATGCATGAAATATAGTTTACATATACAGCACATTTAGCCTATAAATTAGTTATTTCATTACATGTAAAAAGTGTGCATAACTTATTTCTAAGTATAATGTTTATACTTAGATACATACATACGATTCTACTTTATGTATTGAATAAATAATACCTAGGTATTCAACTCAATAAAGTTCAACTGACTTGAAATTTTTTAAAATTTTATTTTCATGCTGCCTACATGTGAAATCAAAGCACAACAAATATGCCAAGAACAAAACTCAGTTCACTCAGAGTTATTTTAATTTTCAATGATACTGTCTTGAAGAAATGAGGTAAATTTGTATCAAAGCAGATATAAAAGCAGTTTTAAAAGTTTAAATGTAAACTTCTATGAATGCTCACTTTTAGGCTTTCTTAATTTTTAAATGATTATAATTTACTTTCCTCTAAGGATTACAAAAAGTTCAAGGTGATGTTGGTGCAATAGAATATAATTTCACAGATATAATAAGAAAAATTTAAAATCATTCTTGAAGATACTTTATTCTGTCAAGGACCAGAATCTCTCATGAAAAGAAATGGCAGGCCAGATCTATAAAAAATTATTATATTTAGCAATAATATGACTACTGAATTTAAGCCACCAAATCAAAGGCAACTCTCTAAAAATTAGGTATAAAAACTATATACCAGCAGAAGCAAAGCAAAACAGCTAACATTTAAAAGAAAAAGACATAGAAAAATGACCACTGGTGAATAATTTGTGAATAGAATATATTCAAAGCAAACCAACTAGTAATTATAACTATAGGTTCTAGTAACCATTAGAATGCTAGGATGTATATAAAGAAATTACATATATATATATATTCAAACTAAGTTTTCTTCCCAATTTCTGTTTTGTAACAAAAACATATTTTGAAACTAACAATGAATGCCAATAAATAAAATTATATGTCTTTTTTATAGTTTATCATTAATCAAAACTAAATAGATGAAGCAAACTTAAAGACGAAGCAAAAAAAAACTTCACCTAACTTTTTGATTGAAAATTTGGTATAGACACTGAATTTTCTTCTACTATAATAATTACTGCTTTATAAATTCAGAAATGTGAAGAAAATCTAAAAAGCCTGAACATGCTTTGGTGGTTTCTTCAAAGGGAAACAACTCTATATCTTAAAAAATTAAAAAATAGTTTAGATTATACAAATTCCATTTTAAAAACTATAAAAATAATCAGTTCATTCTGACTTTTTACTTCTTACTTTTAAGAATTATCAGCCACAACTAAGGCCAGAACATATAATGGGTTATAGTAACTCAAAAATATTTTACCTACTAACATTATTGGGGTGAGGGTGTTTTATTAAAAACAACACCAAACAAAACTATACACATAGCATGAGAAGAGTAATAGTTTTTTGGCTGCCAACAAGCTTCAGCACTCATGGATCTTTGTGTTTATATTTTAAGTGCTGGCTACTATGAAAAATACTGACACCCAGATTCGAAGGTAGGTTATAACTTCCTACATATTTTATTTTCTTTGGCTAAATACACCTAAGTAGAAAAAAAAGAATGGAGACAATAAAGCATTCATGTAGGATTGACCTGGACATTGGGACTTTAAAAGCCATCAGTTAAATCAAGCTGTCCAGATTTCAGAGAGACCTTGCCTGGGCATGGAAAGGATTGTAGTGGGACAAGTGGCTGGAAGACGGGCCAGGCACAGGTGCCGAGTCGCAGCTGGGAACTGACAGCACTGCATCATGGGGCAGGCGGAGTGGGTTCCCACAATTTGGGCCCATCAAAAAGGGGCACGTTTCCCAGCAACCGAAGGGCCACAATCCCGAGACCATTTTGCTCCAAATTCTGGAATGGTATTTTAAACATGACTCTGAAGATAGTTTTAATTTTCATTAAAGGACTGAAGGCAATATTTATCTGTGAAGACAAATAAGAAAACATCCTTATTCATACCTAACAATGCCCTTTATGCTGCAGGTATACATGCTTCCCTGGCCCCAAAAGAAGTTTCTCTAAAAATCAACAATTCTTTATCTATTACATGGCCTACTCAGATAATTTTTTGAAATTTTGTTTTGTTTTGTTTTTAATTGCCACGCAATGATCTGCCAAGTCTATCATACAGTAACAAAATTGAGAGATTTCAATGTAAGTAGCTTTGGATATTGATTGTACCCTTTTCAAGGAATGCCTATGAAGAAATGAAAAACACAGGATTGAATTGGTCATTATGGTAATATCTCGGGACAGAACTGTGTGATTAAGGAAAGAGTATCTTACATAGGCTGACCCTAGGGCTCCTCTCTCATCTGCCTCCCCTGTTTCAAAATGCACTATTTAACAAATATAATTTTCAAGATATTCTCATTAAAAGTAATATGTGTAGTGTTTCCTGTATTTTTCAGAAGCTGATTTAATTAAAAAGAACAGCAGAATTAGATTACTTGATGAGAAATCATAACAGATCAAATATTTTGGCATGCACACAAACACATCTTGCTCCTCCAACCCTGCCTACCAGGGAATTAGAGATGATTAGGAGTGAAGATTTGGATGATGCTCATGAAGTGAGGCTCCAAAACAGATCATTACAATGCACAGAGATGGAGAGTATAACCACAGGCCATGGTATGGTTTTTACTTGTAGGGCAGAATGAAGCCACTGAAGGATGCTAGACAGACGTTCCTGCAGCTGCACAGAAGTATGAATGTGAGGGATTAGGAACGAAAGGGGGGCAGAACAGTCAGGATGGTGGTCTGAGCTACGTAGTGGTTATAGAAAAAAGGGAAGAGCTGAACTTATATCAGGGAGTTTCGTGAAAGGGAATCCAAAGCCATTTATCCAACATATATTTATTGAGTCCTTCTGTGTGTCATACCTATTCTAGGTGAGCTTACACAATATCCCTGCCCACATAGACATTATATTTTAATGTAGTACTACTCAAACTGTGGCCCAAAGACTGGTACCAGTCCATGAACTATTATCAGACTGTGACGAGATAAGCACAGTATTGAGAGTAAGCATTTAGCAACTCTTACAACGACTCTCCAATGCTGGAACACTCAAATGCATGATGATTTTCCTGTAAATTAATTTCACTTTAATTTATAGGAGAATTGGTCCATATCAAATTGGAAATTAACAACGAAAACCAAAAACAGTGTGTGTTCATCCCCAAGGAGAGTCTGAGAAACACTGCCTCAGTGAACTGCAATAGGTTGAAATGTGAGAAATGGGAATAGAGTATAGAAAACAGTTGGGAGGCTTGGATGGGAAAGGGAAGAAAAACTGTGGCTGTTGGACAGAGAGGCACCTTCTCATCTCGCCACAACAGAATTTGGTAGGGATAAGGACAGATGAATTTCTAGGAAACTAGGATGCTAATATTTTCCTTCAGTTCCATGCACTTATTTACATATTCATACTTAGAGAAAACCACCTTCAATTATGTTTACATAAGCATAATTTATTCTCCATGAGATACAGAAATACAATATACCCAATTGTATAGGCTAAATAGGTTTTACTTGTAGGCCGTAGCTGATCAATTTCAGTTAGAATAGCAATATTATGCACTAATTCCATTCTGCCATACACACTTCCTTCCTGCCCTGGGTATTATCAGGAGCTACATATGCAAGTGTTAGACCTACACACGCCTGTGTTTATCTGTCATTTGGGAAATTGGATATTTTGTTAGAAGAATAATCGACATTAATGAAAATATAAGTTGCCATTTACTACCCAATACCACATGTGGGTTAATTAATAGGACACAGGCCTGGAAGAAGCCAGCAATTTTCCATTTAGCTTTTCCAGATTTAGAACTAGATAGCATCATCAAATAATATACATACACCCAGGCAATTTATAACTTTATGGCTAAGAGGGGGAAAATCACTGCTTCAAAATCCTTCACAATCCACTTATCCTAGGGCCATAGATTGTTGAGTCCCAAGGTTCCTGTAAAGGTTATTACATTAACTTTCTATTACTATAAATGATGACCAGAATCAATTTACGGCAAGTAGAAATCAGGTTTTTTTGCCTTCTTCTTCTTTGCTTCCATGGAATATGAATGAACTCCATCTCACAGTTAAGGCTTGTTAAGCACATGCTCTCATAAAATTTTTCTTTTTTTCAGAGGAAAAGCAAAACAAATTAGAAAACTTTACATGGTATATGGTTCTTACCTCCTGTAGCAACTTATCTAATTTGTGCTGTAATTCAAGGAAGTATCGTGAGGTAATGAGACCCTGGTGGGATTTATCCAAACAATCTCGAGCCAATTCAATAATCTGATGGTGAGTGAAACTCAGCACTCCATCTGCTAGGGGAAGAACGTGGTCAGGAGAGTAGCTGGTGATAATATCCTTTAGACGTTCTTCCATCTGAGCTGTAGCCTATTTAGAGAAGACACACACACAGATGTAATACAAGGAAACATACAGGTGGACAATTCAATTATCATATTTATCTTGCCTTTTCAGAGACCTCCACAAGTTATTAAATAGAATTCTAGAAATTAAATTTAAAAGAAGTCTCACTTCTGTATATGATAATGGTGATATATGCCATTATATATTCATCAAAACCCACAGAATGTTCGGCACCAAGAATGAACCCTAATGTAAATTATGGACTTTGGGTGATTATGATGTGTCAGCACAGGTTTATCAATTGTAACAAATGGACCACTCTAATGGGGGATGTTGATGGGAGAAGCTGTGCGTGTGTGGGGTCAGGGAATTTTGGGGAACTCTGCTCAATTTTGCTATGAACCTAAAATGGCTCTAAAAAAAATAATAAAGTCTATTTGACAAAAAAAAAAAAAAAAAAAAAGGAATATCACACCAGGTGGAAGAAAGATTTGTGGTATATAAGGGAAACTGAATATCCTTGGGTGATAATTACTTTTTTAATGCCCTATCACATGTAAAATGGGTCATGTAATTAGCTTCCTCAAATATCAATATCTGTCAAATGTTATGCTTTCATTTCAGATCTTGGGGTCTTTCACATAGATCATCAAAAATATCAATTAGTTCTGTTTACCTATTCAAAAATCAAGACTGTTGCAGGAGTTCCACAAGGCAGGCCAAGAGTCTGTTCTCTTGGCTATATTTTCATGTACCACGAACAAGCATCTTATATCATGTTGATCCTTTTCTCAAAAAGCTACATCATGTGCAAACGGATTCCCTTGGTAACATAAATCTAAAATTTCCTTTCCAACTTTTATTTCCTTCTCTGTGATGCCCTAGTATTGCCTACTCAACACTCCTTGCTTACATTAATCACATAATCAAGAAGATTCCCTCTGCCTGACTCATGCTCCCCTCTAAAATCTTAACCAGTATTAACTAGCATAGTCAGGACCCGCTTCCCTGGCGAAGAGGTGACATCTGATAAATAGCTGAAACAGCTTTAATCAATGCCATCAATGTTGGGTTCATTACAAATAATAAATACTCTACTCCTGATTTATGAAACCAAAGATTTCCTTTTCTTCTCTTGCCTAAGGCTACAAAGGTGGCGGAAGGGGGGGGGATGGTTGTGGGGAGAACAGGAACCAAATGGAGAGACTGCCTTCTGCCACATGTGTGGGAGCACTTTGGTGGAAAAGCCATAAAAACGAGTCGCCAGAGACTATCAGACAGAGGCTCCTTGAAGCCAGAGCATCTGGTGACAATCCTTCACAAGGTCCTCGCTGGCTCAAATTCCTTTTGCCAGGCTAATGGGGGAACAGGGCTACTGCACCTTCCCTTCCAAATTAATGGGGTTAGACATATAACTGCCCAAGAGGTAGGTAGTCATAGAAAAAAAAAAAACAGTTAAAAAAGAATAAACAACAAAGACTTTCCTGACAGACTTGTCTACATACTGAGGGAGAAAAACTCTCTCTGCTCGACAATGAGTAGGCCCAAGATTTGGGCAGAGGAGCCCAGGGTCTAGGGGCCTTTCAAAGCAGACTCTCCTTGGAGCACCTCGCCAGGCCCATCTACCAACTGGTGGTTGGTACATAAAAGCAGCAGTATTCGCTTCAGAGTCAGTTCAGCACACAAAGAGTGTGGCTAGTTCTCAGCAGTTTTAAAAAATGTTTACTGATTTTAGCTTTCCAGGAAGGCCATGGTGCTGTTTTATGCATGTCATTACTAGATCGGACCATTACTTCCCTTAAAACCACCTTAGAGACGCTAAACCTATGTTGCCTGTTCGTTTCGATGTGAAGCATCTTCAATTCAACTCATTACCTTTGGGAACCTTTCTTTGTAGACATGGTTCATCATAATTATTTCATGGTCACAGCAGGCGGGAGAACGTCCAGGGCTGCAAGCAAAGCAAATTACCCTTTTAAACTTGCCACAGCATGAAATGAAAATAAGCCTCTTATTTATAAACAATTGGTTGCATCAAAAGTACTATGAAACCTTTGTAAAAAAAAAAAAAAAAGTATATTAGGTAATAAACTACAAAATCAGTCATTAGAACACAGATACATACCCACAAAAATACAGACACCCTCAAGAGGATTTAAAAAGAAAGCTCAAGAAGTAGAATACCACAAATTAATTATAGCTACACTATATAACTAGTTTAAAAAAGACTCTTAAACTGAGATTACATTCTGTACGTAATGCCAGGCACTTGTGTACTGGTTCTGGAAACCAATTAATAAACTGCAACATAAAAGATAACAGGATAGCTACAAAAACACCACCAAGGACATGTCGAAGTGTACAATTTCACACTTTTTTTCATACACCTGCGCTCTGCCACATCCCACTGAAGAGATTTAGGCGGCTTCCATGACACAGGTGTCACCACTGAAATCCATTTTCTAGACGAGCAAATATTTATTTGAGGTGCTGAGGTATGCATTGTGTACAATGTGAAACGGAGGCATACAACTGTTGTGAGTCTTTCTTTATTTCAGTAGTAGGTTCGTGTTCCTTCCTAGTGGTATATAGCTGCGCACCTTTGGTGTATTTATATACCTGGGAGGAGATAATTCACACTAGATATCCTACATTCTCTTTTCATAAAACCCAACGGGCTCCTGTGTGGTAAAATACAATGCCATTATATGAATTTGTAAAATTGGTCTTTTATTCCATATCTCAAAATAATTGGACACATCCCACAATTACTATGTGCGGCTATATTTACTATCGGTTTACGATATTAAATAAGAAAGGTACAAAGGGAATACCCTTCTCAGTAAACTTTGATATTCAACTGAACATCTGACAAACTGTTTTATAATGAAACCTTAATACGTCAAAGTGTACCAATTCTATAGCATCAAGCTCTCATAAACTTATGGACCTGGAGATAGACTGCTCTGATTCCCTGCAGAGAAGGACCTGTTGTCCCAGGTCCTCACCCGAAGCCTCATCCTTCCTAGGATGCTATATCCAATGCCTGAAGCGGGGATATAAAGGAAGGCCATTTGGCCTGGAAGAGTAACTCTGATGGGCCACGTCACCCCCCAGAGTTCTCCATGTGGTCAGCTGCAGTTTTTGGACCTATATTGCCTCTAGGCATCTCCCTCTGCCTAATCCTGCTTCTTCCTCTCTCTTCCACAGGAGTTGATATTGAGCACTCCCTAATAAACATCCTCATCTCTATTTTAGAATCTGCTTCCTTAAGAACTAAACTGTGATATATAGTCTTTTTTTTTTTGAAACAAGGTCAATATAAAACTTGACCTACTAACTGTCAAATGAACTACATTTGACAACCACAAAACTCCAGAGACACAAACTTCTAATACTCTGTTCATAACCCTGGAGAAAGTAATGGGAAGAAAGAATGAAAGATCTGAGTGGACTTTTAAATCAAAATTCCACATCCACGTGAATCTGAATGTGCTGTCCTTCCTCTTCAGTCAAGTTTCTCCCTCTTAAAGTATTAGCTGTTCTTGCACCATAATTAGATTGTCTTAAAATTGCCAATGGCTAGAAGGTTTTATAGGTGGTCCCTTCGGTCCATCGCGATTACTGCTAGTACAGCAATTAGCAAATTGTGAGAATTTAAAAGAAAAATAATAAGATGCCTTTGAATGGTCATTAACAATATCATGTATAGATGGAAAAATTATACTATATTTATAGTAGTTCATAAGTCGATTAACACATATATGAATTAGAGGATCAAAAAGTCTTCCCTTGAAATGTTTGAACAGAGATAATCCAATAAAATAACATTTTTTTCAATCAGGTCTACACACCTCAGACTTCGGGAACGGGGGCGCATGGGTGTGTTCCTGCATCTGTTCTCTGTGGCGATGCTTTCAGTGGTACAAAAGTGTTTCGATAAGAAGTGTAATTCATCTGGCGTTGGCTGATAGGGTAACTGATGCAACTTCTCCTGGGAGGAACAGGATGACTAAAACAAACCAAAGTGAAGTTATATGACTATCTCGAAAACTTTTTTTCAAATGAATATGACATCAAATCACTAAAACTTGATATATCACCACTTTATATCATCTCGTTTATCTATAAGACAATTTCCCTAAAGACAGTTTCTTCTCTGAAGAAAAGCCAGGCTCTGAAAATGAATAGGGCACAGTCAAAGACAAAGCAAGAAAGTGACAATTGGAGTGAGATTTTGGGTGCATTAAAAGTCATATTAGTTCTCAAATGAGTATGGTACACATCTATTGCTGTTCACAATCAAACACTGTGCCTTTTAGGTAAGTAACATAAAATGAATTGTATGATATATGGCCATAAATAAGATATTGAGATCTCACTTTATAGAGCATGCTGTCCTTCGATGCAATTACCATCAATATGTGCCCTGGGTAAAAAGGAGAATGGAAGAAGTTTTCTCTAAATGTCATTATTTTAAAAACTGAAATTCTTTTCTTTTTTCTTTGGCTAAGCCTATCGTTATTTCTTAATAGCTTCATTGGGGGTGAGTTTTTAATCCCTTAAGTACAAGTTTGCTTTATGAAAATTTTCATTCAATATTTGGAGCCAGGTAAGGTAAAAAAAAAAGGTGAATAGCTAAATAATGCTTTTATTTATCAGTCTTAGAAATGTAACTATAAAGCAGAGACTTGTTTTTGTTTTTATTGGGCCATGAACTCCGTAATCAATTTTAACAAAAGAGATGGAGAAAATTATGAGTAATGGAAACATGGTTAAAACAAGCATACATTGAACAATAGCATTCATTTGAAAATTCAGTTATAGTAGGCTTTTTTAATTTTGCAAAAGTTATTAGGTTAAGAGCACACTTCACAAACACTGAGCACTACAATGCAGTAACACTAGAAATTAATGACTAGAGCTCAAAAATATCCTTATACCTTGAAATTATAAAACACCTTACCAAGTACATACTGAGACAAAGAGATTTTTATAATGTAATGAGATTATTTTATAAACCATAAAAATGAGAACACTACTCAAAAGACTTATGAGATAAATCAAAACTATTCAGAAAGTAAAGGCACAGCCTTAAATACTTTCACTATGGAAAAAGATATAAAACATATAAACAAAGTCAACTCAAGAAATCAGGAAAAGAATACAATCAATGCAAGCAGGAGAAAAGCAACAGTGTTAAAACCAAAAATAAGGAAATCAGCAAACAGAAAAACAGAATTAAGAATCTGATTACCATAAGAGGTGGACACACATTGCTATATATATATCTTAGTGTTGAATTGTACACTTGAAACTTATTGGATTTTGTTAATCAATGTCACCATAGGGGGGAAAAAATTTTGTACATATGTCTCAAAGGTAAATAAATGTTCATGATTCTGTATCTAAGATTTCAAAATCCACAAACGCAGAAGTTTATTCATATGTTTATAGTAATCCCTTTTGGTGGAAAGCATCAATTGAACTGATGGGAAGCTATTTACACTATGTATTTAATCCACTTAGTATGAATGTTGATTCACATTGCTGTAGAAATATTAATATATTTGATTATGAGTTGCTGGTCCAATCACTGCTGGGCTGTTAGGTACAATACAGAGATTGTATTACCTTTCTAAAATGTGAAAATTGTTTCCAAAAAACACCAGGCTCAAGAGTTTCACATAAGTTATTATGGAGCTTTACTTGCATGAGAATGATACCAAGAGACTTCGAGAGGGTGGCCCCCTTTGTGGTGGAGAGAGGAGAAAGGGAAGGTTTGGGTGGGAGGGGACTGAGTGGTATATTTAACATTTTATTTATTAAACAAAATAAAAATTTACTTAAACAAATAGTTGCAGCAAGTGTAATAAAATGTTAACATGCGTTAACTCTAAGAGGAAAATATTGTGGTTATACCATATATTTAGCCACATAACTGAACTCCGTAAGGAATGTGCCCTGTGTTTACTTATGGGGAATATGTAAAACTGAATGATGCAGTGGTGTGAGTATTGTAACCTTTACAGCATTGAAGCATGGGGGCCAGGAGCTTCTCTGGGGAGGGCCTTTCTTTAAGCTCAGTTGGAACAAGTAAGGTGTAAATAAGAAGAACAGGGTGACACCGGGATGAGTCCACAGCACTGGGAACAACTGTAGGCCAGCAAAATGTCCCGGGGATTCGAAAGGTACCGAAAAGCGAGTTGGTATTGAACAATAGAGAAATGCAAGGTTGAGTTTCAGCATCAGGGACTCAAAGGAGAACTTGCAAAGCCAGTGAAGAGAGCTTTGAGGAAAACAGAGGGTGCAGGTGCTGCCCTCAAGACCTCATGCACGTATTGAAAAGATGCCCCCACTGGTCAAAATATCTTTAGAATACCACTTTTATAAGAGTTTCAAAAATTAGTTGGGGAGTTTCCTAATAAACTGAGTCTCATTATTTTATATATCTAGCATGTTCTTTAAGTGTGGTACCCATAAGTCTCATCACTCAACTAGTCTGCGTATGACCTTTGACTATATCATAAGCCAAATCCACTTTGCTGATAGTTTTCAAGGCAATTAGAAGAGTTCCCCAAAATGCTCTGAACAATGACATCATTCAAATAAGCATTTAATCTCTTAAGGTAACCACTTTGCAAAGCACAGTATTCATATGTACATTAAATTTCTGCTTGTTATTTATTTAAAATATTAATATTTTATAGCCATATCTCATATTTATAGGCATTATATTCTTATTTCCATTCTTTCCCTCAGTAGAAAATAATTTATCTGGTAATTTATCTCCATATAAGGGAGGATGTCTTCCAATTGCTGCAATTCCAATGTTTCTTATTTTAAAATTAAAAATTATTATCTGAATATTATCTTGGAAAAGTCCCACAAATTAATTTTAGCTGCACAATTTGAAGTTAAAGGAAGTTGTGAGACTAAATATTCCCTGGAAGGACTGAGTAACTTTATATGATCAAATCTTTCCAATTTCAGAATACAGCATTTTTAACACTTGCCAATTTTGCAGTTTCTATAATATCTGAAGGATACAGACATGATGGTTATATTTCAGCACAAGTTCTGGGATTCAGCTAATAACACAGTTATGTATAAAATTTAAGCTATATTTTCAAAGAATCTCTTTTATTTGTATATATTCAAATTTTATATTTAAAAAAAATAACTAAAATGCATTTCTGATGGGCTAAATAGCTAACAGTTAACCCAGAAAATGAGAATCTAAGTGTAACAGTTTAGATTTAGAAGAGAAGAGAATGCAGCTACTATGCAGTTTTGCACAACTTTTGCTCTAATATTTAGAAGACAAAGACACAAAGAAACTGAAGGAAATGATAAGTAGCTTTTCAAACTTCCACTCATTCCTATCAACGACTAATAGGGAGAAAAGATAGCTGAACTTTTGTCCAACACCACCTATGCTCCACAAATTTTATGAGTCCTTATTATGTCTTTTTGCAAAAGAGTACTTTTGAAGGTTCAATTTTAATTTTGAGGGACAAAACACAAATATGAGAACAGTGATAAGATACCACCTTCTTCAATAAAATAAACACTTGAGAAATCCGATCTTACTTCTGGTCAGAAGCTGTCAAAAACAGATTATGTGTGCGTGACTCATATTGCCTCAGGAGGCTACTTTTTTACACACATATGGAAATCAGGGACAGTGATGACTACGTTATGGCAGATGGCTAGGTCAGGTTTGCTAATTAAAAGGTTTGTTTTAAGAAACACCATGTAAATTTCTTTAAAAGAGCCAAGAGACTGGGTCTAGCCCACTTCTTGTATTCTTATCGATAAAACAAGGATGCTAGTAAACAGTCCTATGGTTCATTCTCTGTGCTTCAGATTTCATGCTTCCTATTTTTGATTCATCAAATGCAACAAACAATGGCAAATAGGGTATGTTGCCAGGATTAAATGAGCCAATGCATTTTAAATAGACTAGTGCCGAGCACATAATAAGTATTTAAAAATTGTTTTATAAAATTATTTGTATCAAATGGGGTCTGATTCGATGTAATTCACTCCCTTCTTTTTTTTTTTTTTTATAGATTTACTTTTTAAAAATGTGTATGACTTACTAGTTAGAGACAGAAAGAAGAAAGAACATGCATTATCCCCATCTTTCTTGCAAAAGAGAAATTTCTATATCCAAAGTACAATAAAACTTGACTGAAGGACAAAGCAAGGTGATGGAGTTGAAATAAAAAAGAATTTGAAGTTAAGAGACATGATATAAATTTGGGGCATAGGAGAGTTAAACGAGAATATGAGTGGGAAAGTCATGGAACAAAGGGCCATGTTTTCTGTTTATTGGTGACTGGGTTCTAACTGGAGAGATGCCCAAGGGTCTGGAAAAGAACAACACTTCAAACTTAGAAAATGACTCTTTTCTTCTTTTTGGTCAATCAATTTTAGCATTCATTTTCACACTGTGGTTGTTCATGTTTTCAACATCTAAATTATGGGGTAGTAACCAATAATGGTTACTATCACAATAACAAAGGGTGACTTTACAGTGACAATTTTATCCACTGAAACCATTCAGGAGTTTTAAGCATCCTTTTCTGATATAAGAATGAAGTGCCATTGAAACCACTGAAGGTTGTCTGGATGCTTCTCAAAAACAATCAAAATGGACAATAAACTCATAGACCACAACAAAATGGAATCAGGGATAGGAAAATAAATTACCTCTCCTCAATGAAATACTACACAAGGAGATGGTAAAAATAATCCAACACATTTTATTTGACAAGTCAGTTTTAAAAGTGCTCCAAAAACCCACATTATTTTGCATCTGGAATTCTGGAAATACATAATATAAGGCAGTGATGACACCAGTTAGCATTTATGAATTTAATTGTAGTTTCTTTTCAATTCAAGTGTTATTAAGCGGCTGGTGCTATATGCTTAGCACAGTGCTTGGGTCTGTGGAAAAAAAAAAAAAAAAGATGGATAGCCTTATTCGAAAGACCACAGATTTTGCAAAGTGGAGATGGAGATTAACCAGAAGGGGCTCTAAAATCATCAGCTCATTTCTGTCTTGCACAAGAGCATTTGGACTACTCCATTAAGTATTTACTGAATGCATACAACAGATTAAGCCTTTCTAAATGGCCACTGGCTTTTAAGGCTCTGCAGAGATAGGTAACCCATGATATCACTAACTTAAACCAAGAAATCATATATCTAACCTACTTTCTAGTCATTGCTAAGCATCTTGTTGAAATGTTATAGTTTGGGGCAAGAAAATATTCTTCTTCCTCTATCCTATTTTTATGGTTTCATCTCATCTCATTATTTACCTTAACCAACTACTAAGTTTTTTAATCTCTCCTTAAAAGAAAGCTTTTCCCTAGAAGACACAGACAAATTTAAGGCTTGCCATTTTTTTTCTTTGCAGAAAACAAACAAACAAACCAAAAAACAAAAACAAAACAACAAAAATAAACAAACAAGAAACTCCACATCTAAGCCATATATACATTTTTTAAAAAGACCCAGGACATCAAAGTTTAATGGCATTTCAGTGCTAATATCATTGGCATGGAACCAAAGCAATAAAACCAAATTGTGTTTCCCCCCAAACTATACCAAATGGTATTCAAACAAAAGCTCCTGACTGCCTTCAAACTTGTGATCCTGGGACTTACTCATTTTGTGCACCAAAGTTTAAAAGCTTGCAGCAAAAAGGATGCCCTTTTTATGTTTGTCAGCTCATCATCTGATGTGTAACCTATTCAAAGTGGCAGATGTGCAGGATCTGCCTTCTCCTTCCTACCAGGAAACAGCAGAGAAGACACCACCTGCATAAGAGTTCTACAGTTGTGAGGGAGAGGGAAGAAGTCAGGCACTTACAGAGACCGTGGAGCTGGGTGTGTTTGTTCCATAGCCAGAGGAGGGGAGAGAAGCCAAGGACCAGCGACGTCCATCAGTCCTATTGAGAACATGAGATTAGCTTAGGCCCACACTGGAATACTGTTACACAGGAAACCCAGGGAAACCGAGTATTTTTAGTCAAACGAATGACACAAACACAGTCAATGAGGGTGTTCAGGAAGGGCCATGGTAAACAAACATTATACAGCAGGTTGACTTTTATTTAAACTGAATCAATATACCTAAACAAGGAGGAAGTGAATGGGTTGATCCATATTATTGATCTCTCACTAATACACTTTGACAAAATGAATACCAGGGATAATTACAATGGTCAGACTCAGCAGATTCAAATGAATCAAAACAGAAAGGGAGGAGGAAAACCACTCTTATCTGGAAACTGATAACTGGGGCCGTGATCTTTGGAAGGGCCTGAAATTCGGTGCTACTAGAGCCTGTGGAGACTTTCGTTGCATCCTAAAGACTTCCCCTTATTATTTTCAGGGAGACAGTCCTACTCATTATTCTTGGAGAAGAAGGGATCAGTGAGCTCATGGCTGGCTAAAGTCTTAAGTGGCAAGTAACTTTAGCACTAAGAAAGTGACTGACGTTATACTCAGAATCTCTTAAGAGTTATTACGTTCTGACATGACCTGGCTTTAAAAAAGGGTTGCGGCAAAAGTCTCTTGCAGAATTTATGAGTATACAGCCCTGCTCTAGTTGACAGTGGGGACAGAATGAAAGCTTTGAACTAGGCATAGAGCTTAAAGCAAAGAGTAGACTTATCTGCCCCAGTTACAGTGGCAAAGGTGTCAGAGGTCTAGAAGAAAGTAGTTTTATCTCCAAAAGGTGATAGGATGAGTAGCTCTCTGGGTTAGGCTCTAGTTATTAGAGTCATTACAAGGGTTTTAGATGAGTTAATAAAGTAGTAGAGACAATGCTATTGCCAAGGCAAGTGGACATTAGAGAGCAAATTTTCTGAAATCTCTGGCATTCCAGAGCCATTACTTCATTAGCAATTTCAAGTAAAACTGTACCTTCAAAATCATGTAACACTGTGACAAATACATAAACTTGCCACGGACAAAACAGGAAAAACACACTTTATAAGAAACTCTATTTCATTCTTAGATGGAATATCACATATAGACGCTTGGTAGTTTGTAATTATATTGATTTACCATGTGAGAGATAAGGGTGGACAGAATTTACCATAGACACTCACAATAAGATCAAGTGAGAGAATTCAACAGCATTAGATTTGACTTTGAGAAATGTCACAATTAGATGTTCATCTAAAAAACTGACATTTTCACCTAAATTACATTCAAGGGAAAATGTAATCATAGGCTACCATGAATGTTGTCTCCAAGAAATGCAAATGGTCTACAAAGACAAAATGGAGATATTCAAGTGGACAAATCACAGAAGTACTACAATGTTAAGATTTTAGTAAAATTTACCTGTCATTTCTGTGACCATGATTGAAGTACAATTGAATCAAGTATGTTTTTTAAAAAAAGAAGCAAAATAAGATATTTGTAAATATACCAGAGAGAAGAAATGGGGAAAATTAAGTCATAAGTTCTTTTAAAATATTTTTTAAGCAATTGAAAATCTTCAAGATTTAGGAAGAAAATAATTATAATAACATGCTTCTAAAGATTTCCAAATATCAATTAAATGAACATAAGTTGGCCCCATTTTATTTGGCTACTCATTAAAGACTTAAAAACTCATTCCTGTACTTCATATTTTAAACACCTCCAATTTTTAAAAGTAAGAAAAGGATATAATTTTAAAAGGATTATTCAGTCCATTCAATAGCAATTATCAGAAACTAGTCTCTGGAAAGAGTAAGGGACAAAATTTCCCCCACCACGATTTTATTTTGTGATTCATTAACTCTACTTTCCCTCAGGTATCAATGAACATATTTCAAATGAATGAACAAGTCCAAGATGAGACATGTTATTAGTTCTGAAGTATAAATTACACTTGCTTACTCTGGAAAACACATGACTAGAAAGATATTTAAACAAGGATGTGCTCAGTACTTTGTGCAGCCACAGACCAGAAATAATTTATGTCTCATAAAGTTCCCTAAGTTGTTCGTGTCTTTTTTACTCAAATGGAGCACAAAGGACCATTGCATTTTCATTACCATGACACCCGCACATCAGATGTTACTATTTATGCTATAATATAGTACTTAAAGAGAGAATGCTCTTTTTTTCCCCCAAGAAAGCTATCACACGAGTGCAATTTGGATCCTACTAACAATGTTGTCTTTCCTTTGCAGTAGCTACCAATAAAATGTTATCTGAAAAGAAAACTATATTCTTGCCAAAGCAACAAGACTTTTTTGAAAAAAGTGTTCTCTCTGTGGGTAGAAATCTCAGCATTACACTAAACGAAAAAGAAGGGAAAAACATCTGATGGGAACAAAGGATGCAAAGAAATTGGCAAAAAAAAAAAAAAATCATTTCAACACCACTCACAGAAATTTAAATTAATATGGTATACAATAAAGAAAGAATGAAAAGTTTTCATATCAACCTGGCTATTATAAGTGCATGAAGAGAAAGCAAATTCTTTATTTGTTTAATTGTTATAGTCACTTGAAGTGATATATTTTATATTCTAGTTGAAGTTGGACTAGGCCAATATAATGTAACCAATTAAAATTCATTCCGGAAAGAATTCTGAAAGAGTAACTTTGTAGGTTGCTCTGCTCACCAGCTCTCTACAAGTGTCTTTGACCTGAACTCATCAGGAAAGTCTATCCTAGTAATTTACCTATGGAATATTCTGTGATTTAACTTAGTAAATAACAAGGAGACAATTAGGAGACACTCATGGCATTTATTCAGAGCTCAATATGCCCAACAAAAGTGGAACAATTTATAATTCAGAAACCTCTACAACTTTGGGGAAAGGCAGAACAACTTATTATCAAGGAAAAAATGGCAAACTCCACAGTCAGAGAGATTGTAAATCAGCTTTACAATTAGCAAAGTTAAAAGATGCTTCCTTGCACCAAACAAAATCAACTATATTACGATGTTCATTTTTGTTCTTTTAACTCTATATTAAAAAATTAACTAGATAATTTTACTCTCAAATGCATTTAGATAATATAAAAAGGAAGTGTGCATCATCATATTTTTTTTTTTATCTGAAATTAAACTACTATATTACAGAGGATGTCTACTGGGGGAGTATTATCACGTGGTATAAACTCAAAAGAGATTAATAATCTGATCTTTATCCCTTCACTCAAGAATAATTTTTAAAAACAAGGCAATCGCTCCTCTGTTGAACCAAATATACAAAAAAAAAAAATGCAGCAGTTTGAAAATGACATTACTTCTTAAAGGCTCAGAAATATGTACCAAATGGAAGCAAATGGAGAACCATGAGGGGAATCTAGGTTTTCTAAATGAAAATCAACTTTAAAATGGAAGAGAACGACCCCGGACAAATAAAAATATGCCAACTTGAGTTTTCACAGCAAACACAGAATTCTATTTACTTGAATAAAAGTTTTAAAAGATGATCACTCATGTCCTAATCTAAATTAATACTTTTTGAAGAGTGTGGCGGGAGTTCTATCTGGAAATTCATGCAAAATGAACTAGAGGTCTCCTGTGATAATCTTCTGTCACGCTTTATGGTTTATTTGTCAAAAATTAACATGCCTTGGGGTTTGTGTATTTTCTTAATAGCAGAGAAACCAGATTCACCGGTCCTCTAGTCACCCACTTAATTATTAAATTCTCTTCATTTTTATAAATCTGGCAGGATTAAGAGACTATGATTTCTGTCATGTTTAAATTCATGCTGTAATGAGATTGAATTTTTCTTATTACTTAAAATAATTAAATGCATTCTCCTTTTTTAAAGAGATGTATTTTAAAGACTATGGTAGGTTTATCAATTTTTTTTTTCACTTGGAAGAATAGCATCAGCATAAAATAATATTCATTGCACAAAGACAGGCTTTATGGGATGAGTTAATTTTCTCATTTTGTTTGCAGGTTTGTTTGCAGGAAAATTGGGGCGTGGGTCTAAAGAAGTTCTCTGGAGATCATGTCTTAATTTCTTCTGTGTTCTCCCAACGGTGGAGGAGCCAGTACCTACATAAATGAACATTTAACATATGGTGGCAAATGCGTGATGTTTACAAGAGAATCTTAATTATAGAGAATTCTGAAAATACTGCAAACAGATCCTCTTCTCTATATTTAGCAACATAAAATGCATTACATGCTAACAAATGGCAGTGAGGACACTAGGTTTTCCAGGTTAGTAACATGTGTTAAAACAAATCTATTTTTTTGACCTATCTATATGTCTTTAGTTAGTGCTACTTTAATCCACTTTAAGGTATAGTTAGGTCTCCAAGAAAATTCAGCAAGTATTTCGGACATTCAGACCATAAACCGAATTATCCTAAATATTCAGAGACTGGCTGAAGGGGTGTTTTGTTTTTTGTGTGTTTTTCCTTGGCAGAAAAGTACAGAGTGTGTAGGTGAGAACAGTGATGGGACCCAGGAAGGTGAAGGTCTGAATCTGACAGGGTGAAGCACACTAATCCCATACGCAGAACATAGAAGAGGTGGCTGTGTAGACTTAACTTGGCAAAACCACAGAGGAAAACTGGAAATTGAAAAGGTTCGATATGAGACCACATGCCCACTATCCTTGGAGCAACACTGCCTCTGGACTCAGTGACCCAAATATGAAACATATATCTTTAATATCTGATGCCTACTGCTAAGTACAATAGGAACAGAAAATATAAAACATCCTATAGTTCACATGTGGTTTTATTTCAGGGGGATCATTAAATTGCTGGCTTGATGCTCTCAAGTAAAGGGGTGTCTTAGAGTTTATACTTTGTGATCCCAAGAAAGGTCATTTTTAAAAAAACATTTTAACAACAACAACAAAAATATATCACACCAGGACACATAGATGAATCAAATCCTTATAATATGAGCTCTGTTAATTTAGCTAAATCTGCTGTGTATCAAGCATGCAAAAGGCATGGTACTTGGGATGCAAGAAAGATGGAAATGCTCATTCCCTGCCCTTGCTGGAAGACTGACATCCAGTGGAGGAGCAAGAGGTAGAGAAAATTCTAGCATGAGACAGAAATCATTACGACTGTTAAAGTAAAAGTGTTACAACAGAGTTCTACAATGGTCTAATGCTACCTTTGGTTGGAAGAGCTTTGGCGAAGGCCCTGTATATATGATTATGAGCAGGACCTCACAAGGCAGAAGGCCGAGGTGTAAGGGACAGTTGTGGGGAGTGTGAGCTGGGGGATAGGATTCTTTACCTAACTTTATTGTTCTACTCAAAAAAGTCCTTACCTCCGTGCAAATGAAAAATGGGCTGAGGCACTGGGGGAGAAATTTCTTGGGCTATCTTGAGGGCTATTTCCTGTAGAGAAAAAGAAGGAAAAAATTTACAAAGTGATTTTGTTTTTGTATCATTAACCACATCCAGCATCTTCCTCCCTTTAGCAATAAGTTTCTGTACACTTTGTAAGATGTTCATCTCTCTGTCATGTTTTAATTATACCTGGAGCAGAAACTTGATGGCGAGGGGAAACTGAGTTCCCAAAAAACTTTCCAAGTGTGCAAGATATACAAACACATTCGCCTATATCATCGACCAGTAGTCCTCCATATATTTAACAATCTGAATATCTCAGTTGTTTTGAATAATGAATATACAAATGTCTTGGTTGTTACTCTTCCAGATGTGCTAATATTTCAAACAGCAGGATGGATGAAGAAGCATAAGCTTCAATGGGGTGGCGGCGGGTGGTGGCGGCGGGGGGAGGGGGGTGACGGTGCTCGGCTCTTTTAGTATTTTTTATTTAGTCAAGTGAATAAAAGTCTCAGTTCTCAAAAATAAATCCTCATATTCCCATGTACATATTTTAAAGAGAGATGACTATGTTAGAACTAGTCATAAAATACTGGAAAGTACCCAGCAGTTTGAACCTACTTCTCAAATGAGCCAGACCTATCTCAGCATGGCGGAAATGGCCCAGTAGGATTAGCCCTTATCATTCCTTTCTTCAACAGATCCCTCTGTTCCTAAGCAGCTGGGCCATGACTGACCAGGTAGCCATTAAAAGCCACAGGCACACGAAGGCTGGCAGAGGGTACTCTCCCCAGCTCCTTCCTGGGCGGGTGGGGCACAGATTGCTCAGTGTAAGGAGAGCAGCTCTCTCCGGACTTGTTAGAACACTCAACCTGCTGCTGATCATTGAGAAGCTTGGCAGGCAGATGGTGTGGGGAAGTTCAGGACACTCCAGACCACCCTGCTTCCCTCTGCATGTTTAATTAGACTGGCAGAACTATTTGAGGACCTGAGGGATAGTAGCTGGTTTAAATAAGGAGGTGAGGAAAGGCTGCAAACTCATCCTGTATGTTCTCGAAACATACAGAAAAATAATCAAGAAGATATTTGTAATCCTTAACAGCAAGCCGGTTGCCACATTACTGATTTTGTAATGGAAGTGAAGACTGTAATTAGGTGTAAGGTATACAAGATTGCACATTAAAGTCAGTGCCTAGCTGTAAAGGTAAACAATTTATTACCGATGTGCAAAAAGAATAGACTAACACATCAAAGAGGATAAGTTTAGTGTTACCTTGAGGACTTCTGGACTGGTGACACCTCCAGTGAAATTTTTCAATTAACTTAAGGTTGCAAATTTTATAGTGATGTCTTCAACAGATGCCATTAACTTTATGACAGACAGCATAATTAAAGCCATTTAAGTGGGAAGCGCTGAAAAGCCCATTTCTTTGTGGATAGAGAATCAAGAAGCATTTTCCCCCTGCCGCAATCAAATTTATCATGCCTTTGCATCTGTTGTTCCTTGGGCCCTGGAGAAATGGATTCTGCTTTTGCCATCAAGTAATCCAGAACTATTTTTGTCCATTTATCTACACAGCTAAATTAAGTGCTTTCAACTTCTCTCAACAGCCTTTATTCCCCCTTGTTTGTACATCACTTTTCACATTCCTTAAAAGGTCCCCATAATTTCAAGATGGCTAAAAATTTTGTTTCCTAAAGAGAAACAAATCTAATGCCAGAAATCTTCATGTAAATTTTGTTGTTTTGTTTGGAAAAAAAAAATGTTTACTTTGCTTACACTCCATATACAGCAAACTACCAGTAAATTATTAGGAGAAACAAAACAATTGATCATTTGAAGCTAAGGCATTTAAAAAAAAAAATCCCTGCTACCTTATTCACTTAGAATAAATAATAGGGCCAATGAACCTTGTCACCAAATTCTTAGCTCTGTGTTCTTTATGAAGAAAACACTGTATCTGGAGATTATATGAGATCACCTAGAGAAACTAGAGAGTGCTTATTAAATATATTTAAGAATCCGAAGGAGAGAGAAACAAGGAATTAGCTTAAAAGCCTTTTTGCTTTTAGAGATTTTAATGAGCAGTCCTCGGAAAGCTATGTAACATCTGATAACACACAATGGTGACCCATCACTTTGAAAATGAATGGACAGAGAGATACAGAGGTAGGTTAATTTAACTCTGCTTAAAAAAAAAAATAATAATAAGGCTACCACTAAGGATTTCTAATCTTTGGGTTCTGCCTTTCCTTGGCCTGTTCATTGAAAATGTTCCTCATTTTCTTCTCACTCACTTCTACACTGCTGCAAAACCTACATCAAATTCGCATATCTTCAACATCAAGACTATAGAGGCATCTGTACTATCTTACTAATCACAGATCTTTCTTCTTGTTTCATGTCAGATTGAAGAACTAAACCAAAATGCAAACACACACACACACACACACACACACACACACACACACACACCTCACATTATCACAAAGGCTCTTAAGTGTAGTAGGATATTAGAGAAAATGAGAATGCTGTGACCTAGCATACCTGAAATCTCCTAAAGCACAAGAGACTATAGCTTAATATGCAGACAGCTCAAGAAGCTCAAGGTAAGAGAATAAGTGGAAAGACTTCAAAAGAGGACAGAAACAACCCAAACTCAGCAGGACAAAGCAGGAGAGACAGCCTCTGTGGAAGCAGGGAATTTAGCCTCCTAAAGGCAGTGAGCTGTGAGCAGTGTTTATTGGTTCTAACCAGTGGGAGGCCTTAAGAGATGTCTGTGGGCAAGAGAGAGACCCTAGAGATTTTAACCTGGCTTGAATGTTTCGGGTAGGTGGACAGAAAAAATGGATGAGGAGGAGGAGCTGGATTCGGACATGGAAAGCCCATAGAAAAGTTATTTGGCAAGTAAACCAAGAACAATTGGTGACAGATTAGAAACAGCTGATGACAAAGATTACATGCTAAAAATGATCAGTGTTTCTAACGTGGGTAGATCGGAAGAATGGCTGACCCATGGATAGCTCTTATTGATAGGGAACTTTGTGGGAGTGGTAGTGGCAGAAAAGGGTAGATGAGTATTCTGCAGATTTTTTTGTGTCATTTATTATAGAGAGTTCCTCAGTTGTCTTTTGGGAGAAATTATAAGATTAGCAGATTAGATAGGTAGAATTCTGTTCCTGAAGTCTTTTCTTTTTTGAAATAAAAATTGATTTCTGTTATCTGCTCAGTCTTTGAGGACTTAGGGATATCATTTAGTTATAGTGATCAAAACATCCACAATTTAGAACAGCTCGAATTACAAAGCATGCTTCATATATACTTAACTCAGAGAGGAGGACCAGACTGCCGTGGACAAGCACAGCACTTTCCCAGGATGAGAACAAGATGGATTGAAACCAAAGTCCTATACACGACCTTCACTCCTCACAGCACTGCTCTCTGAATCCATGCCCCCATCTGCAGAGCAATACCTGAGAGACTCTCAAATGACAAGTGGTGCCAGTTAATTCTCTGCCCATATGTGCAGCACTTGCTTATAACTCAAATCCTACTGCTCCCAGGGATTTACTGGCTCTTGGATGTTTGAGTGCTAGGACACTTTATAGACTGCTGGCATCGCTGCTGCTGTTTCTGACCTGGTCAAGTAAACCTTAATAGTGGTCGGGCCTTGGGTAGGTAATTAACTTCATGATCACCAGGGGGAACTAGCATGGCTAATAAACAAGCAGTATATTAAAATGGTACTTTACCTAATGGCGCTGCACAGGGTGCCTCATTTTAGAGGCAGTTATTGTTAAGAAAGTGATTTCCAGATTAATTAAGTTGTTTGATTGCTTTGTAATTAGGTTGGAGAAGTCCTGTGTCTTCACCACAGAGAAACAAGCTGCAAATCTTTTTAAAAGGCATATGCTATAACCGCTATAGATTATTAATGTGCTTTTAATAGCTGTCTGTTCAAAACAAAATGATAGTTTCTGGTTGCCTTGGTTTTCTATCAGGACAGAGAGAATCCAAGAATTAATGATAATTATGATTTGAAACTCCTAGTGGATCAAAGAGTAAGACCCCATTTGGATCCCTGTTGTTATTACTTGATTATCTGCTTAAATGACTTGTGATGTTTTACATCGTAATAATCAATGTTATGTTTCTTATTGCTTTGGAGGAGATTCTCGACAAAGAATTGACACTGCTTAAAAACCTCAAGACCCAACTTCACAGAATCGAAGCCAGGATCTTCCTACAAGACAAATGCCAGCAGATAAAGTGGACGATGAAAAAGTTATGTAGGAGCTCCAAGCTGAGGGAACTTTTAAAAATAATAGTTCAAATCACCTGAGAAGTTTGAGTTTTTCCTACCAGACCCAGCTGATGCAAGTTAGAAATCTTCCTTTCACTTAGACAGCTGTCTCAGAAACTGGCTCCACTCCAGATATAACTGCAGAATATTAATTAAACCTGGACAGCTGTTCAGAATCTAAGCGGACAGAAAAACCTTGATTGGCCTTCAGTGGAATTACCTCTTGGTAAGCTGTGAGGTATTCACAGCAGGCCAATGTATAGAAGTAGACTTATATTCCTGGGTTTTCAAGTAGAGAGGATAGCATGCAATGAACAAAACTTCCTTATTTTCTAGGCTCTCTGAAACTCTTTTGGTTTTCTTTGTCCTCTCATTGCTTATTGATCCTTCCATAGCCAGCACCACTATTCAGTATCACCTGATTAACTGATTCAACAAATATTTATTAAACTTCCATTACATAGAGGGGAGTGGTATGATTCAATTTACATTTTAATAAGACTTTTCTAGCTGTCCTGTGGCCAATCGGCTCTAAGCGGACAAGAGTGGAAGGGGAGATGGCATTGGAGATGACCAGCACAGACAAGGTAAAGGACGGCAGTGCTTTGGAAAGGACGGCTGTAGATCTCAAGTAGGTGCTGGCAGTAGAGCTGACAGGATTTGCTGAAAAATCAGATTAGGGAAGTGATGTGGACAAGAGAGGAAACAAGGATGACTCCCAGATTTCAGGACTAAACCAATGGGTAGGTAGGGGAATTGACTGAGATGGGGAAGAATGAGAGAGGATAGGGTTTGGGAGTGAGAGAGAATTAAGACCAACACTTGAATACTGTGTAGGCTTTAGACTCTTTTACTTATGGAGGCATCACTTAAAAAATAATTTCAAATGTATTAAAATGTACTTATATTCCGCATTGTATGCAAATATGTATAACAATGTTATACTGAGTGGCTGTTCTTACATATAATATTTATATTAATTAAACATTTAAAAGTTCTGCTATATTTTTTATTGTACTTGAGAGCAAATAACATTTTTCTAGCTCACATTATTTAGTGCCTAACAGATTTAATAGCCCTGATCTGTTTCAGATACTCAAACCAGTCAATAGTACTAGGGAAATGTTTGTAGAGAAGGAAAATTCTACAGGCTAACTACTGAAGCTTGGGTAATGATAATTTCAATCATTCCGTCTCCTGTCGCTATAAGTAAAACTGAATAAAATGTAATGACATGTCTATTATATAGTCTATCTCTCCCTTCCTCTCACTAACTTATAATTCTAAATGCTGGTGAGAGATACATTCTGGTTATATGTATGGACACACGAAAAGTGTATTTTGATTTCTCAGTCCTCAATCTACTCCCTGTTATATATTAAACTAGAAAGATCATGGATTTTTCTAATTCAATAATTGTGTATTAAGTTTTTTTTTTATGCACAGAGATTTGCACTACCTGCTAGAACGGATTAAATAAGTGAATAAGACTCAAAGAGTTAAAAAAATCGACTGATAGATGCAGATCTGCATATCGCTAACTCTAGACTCATCTTGTGAAAAAAATTCTGGATCCTTATTCACATGAAAAAGAAATCTTCTGAAACCAAAGCCCTTAAATGTATAAAAATTGCTAAGGGACAAACTCTCAATGATAACACCACATAGAGAAAGTCCAGTGTCACAACAGACTCAACAAATGTACATGTAATGCTTTTTAAGGAATGACTGATGAGGCTATAGGGTGGAAGACATGGAGGGAGTGAAAGAGAGTTCCAATAACAGGTCAATTTCTATGTCGTGAAACTCTCGTAGATGCCTATTGTCTCCATTTCGTGAAGCTGTTCCTCTGGAATTTGTGTACTGTATTTGAAATGCTGTGGCACTGACACGAATCCCTTAGAGATGTGTTATAATGGGTTCTTGAGAATGTTTTAGCTTTTCGTTGACCTTTCCTTATTACTCTGAATTGATGTCACATCTCAAGGTGATCCTAAGTAAAGACTGGTGAATGTCAAGAGTGATGAAGAAAGCTGATTTTTAGTTGTATGTTTTCTTCCCATCTATAGTCATTCATCTTCCCAGCAATAGGGAACAGATTACTTTCAGCCTTTGCTTAAAGTTACTGAGTAGCATTTGTAAGGTCAAGGAAGGGTAGATAAGAATAAGAACACAGCCACTATTACAGTGGTTTCATGCAATTTTGTGAAATTTGATGCATTCTATTAGTCTTAGATAATTTGTCTCTGAATCTAGATAAAAGACTGAGTTAAAGAATGTAACCTGAGGTTATATATATGTTTTGTATCTTACATGAGGGGGTTTTAATTTTTTAATGTAATTAAATGCAAAGAATTTCCCTTTTTACTTGGAAGAGGGGTGGATACTATCAGGAAATTGCTTCTTCTCAAGATTGTTTGCTTCAATTGCTAAGTAATTTCTAGTACAAGAGGAAGTATTTAAATTAAATGCTGAAATCCATGTAACTTGAATATAATGTAATCTAAATGTATTCCCTATTATAAACCTCTTCCTTTCAGCTCCTCTTAGTTAAAAAATAATACTAAATTTAAAATAGTCCCATTTAAAAAATGCCAAATGTTTCTTTGGTCTCTGGTATAGAGGAATTCTGTCAGAAAGAAGCAGAATATATGTACATATTTTTTCTTTTAAAACGTTAATCATTTTTCAGTTTTTATCTCCAGAAATATGTTCAGACTTCACTTAAAAGAACCACTCATTCTTTTGCTTCATAATAAAATGTGCCAAGAATCTAACAAATCAGAATTCTGACTTTCAGTTTCCATAAACCATACAGATCCTGGAAATCTCCCAGTACTGAGATTCTTTCTCCTCTAATATTTTTCTCTTACTTTCCTCTGCCATTTCCTTAGGTCAATACACAGTTCCCTCTCTGCGGGGTATAGGAGAATCATCCGGGAAGCTTTAAAAATGCTGATGGCCAGGTCCTATTCTATCCCCTTTGAAATGAAGTGATTCTGATACTCTGATAGAGTTGAAAGCCATGGCCTTGTCCACTGTAAATCAATTTCAAAACCTCCACTTGCCCCTTAGATCTCTAACTAGGAAGTCTTGGATTTTTCCTCCACTTCCCTATTTTCTTCTATAACTTTTCCTATCAACCCAAACCAATAGCATTTTATCATGTCAACACTCCAGAAACCCACCTGCCCACAAGTGTCCTCTTAAGTTAATCAAGTATATTACACATACCCTACTCATATTACTACTCTTCTCTAAGTCGTTTCCACAATTTCTCTCTTCCTCTAAAACAGAAACATATTCAGTCTAAGCTGAGTATCCTTTTCATGTTCTGGGGTTAAGATTAAAAGTCTCTGGAAAAGGAAAACATAGGGGGAAAAATCCATTAATCACAATCTTGTTTACACTTTTACTATCAACTTTAATCATATGATTGTTCAAAGTTGAAACACCAGTTTTCATTTTATTCAGTACCTTAAAGTAAATGAATGAGACATTTGACTTAAAACTGTACATCTCATGCCTTCATTTTTTTCTTAGGCAAAATGCCTATTATTTGGTCCACATAATTTGAGAACATTTAAAATTATTAGCACAGTTAAAATCAAGGCACGGGATTTCATTCAACAAAGTGAGTATCAGAAGCAAAAGTAGGATCACTTTAATTATTCTAGTCATTCCCCTTTGTAGAAAATATGATTTGCCCTTATCCATGACAAGGACATGTCCATTCAGGGCCTTACTCTATATTCTATAGATGTGCCCATGATATTTTTAGCATAGAATCCTAATTGATGGGTGGGGTGAAAGGAGCTTGTTTCAAACCACACACAACCCTGAAATTCTGTATGTGTCAAAATCAACTACCTGAATGAGCTACGGTTATTAATTACAATGGTTGAACCCTTCTGTGTTGGGGTATATTTAGGCAGGGTAAAAAAGTTGTGATTACTCTCCTAAAAGGTAAGGCAGAGTCCTTAAGGACCTCAAAATAAAAAATTAAATATACACAACAGGTACATATTTTGACATATAAATAATTTGACAAATATTTATCTTACTTAAATGTAAGACCTGACACTGTAAAACTACTAGAATAAACATAAGAGAAAAGCTCCTTGACATTGGTTTTGGAGACAATTTTTTTCTTCTTTTTTTTTGGATATGATAATAAACTCACAAGCAAAAATAAATAAGTGGGGTTATATCAAACTAAAAAGCATCTACAAAGCAAAAAAAGCAATTAGCACAAAGGCAACCTACCGAATGGGAGAATATATTTGCAAACCATGTATCAGATAAAGGGTTACTATCCAAAATATATAAAGAACTCATATAACTCAATGGAAAAAGTCAGATTAAAAAATGGGAAAAGAACTTAAATAAACATTTTTCAAAGAAGACATATAAAGTCCAACAGGTACATGAAAAGAGGCTTGATGTCACTAATTATCAGGGAAATATGAATGAAAACCACAATGAGTTATCACCTCACACCTGTTATAATGGTTATAATCAAAAACACAAAAGACCACAAGTGTTAGTGAGGATTTGGAGAAAAGGGAATTCTGGTGCACTACTGGTGGGAATGTGAACTGGTACAACCCCTATCAAAATAGTGTGGAGGGTCCTCAAAAAATTAAAAACAAAACTAGCGTGTAACCCAGCAACTCCACTTCACTATCTTGAAAAGACATTTGCAATACTACTACAGTATTATTTACAATAGCCAAGACATGGAAACAATCTAAGTGTCCACTGATGGATGAATAGATAAAAAAAAATTGTGGTGTATGTTATACAATGGATATTTTTCAGTTATAAAAAAGAATTTGTGACAACATGGATGGACCTTGAGGGCATTATGCTAAATGAAATAAGCCAGACAGAGAAAGACGAATACTATATTTCTCACTTATATGTGGAATCCGAAAAACTTAAACTCATAAAAATAGAGAGTAGAAAGGTGATGGCCAACAGCTGTGAGTGGGGGAAATGTGGAGATGTTGGTCAAAGGGTACCAATTTCTAGCTAAAAGACGAATAATTTCTGGGGATTTAATGTAAAATGTGGTGATTATAATGAACAACACTGTATTATACACTTGAAAGTTGTTAAGAGAATAGATTTTAAATATTCTCACCCTACCCTCCCCCCCCCCAAAAAAAAGTAATTATGTGAGAGGAGTGGGGTGGTCACCACCCTCATTTTGGTAATTATTTTGCAATATATACATGTATCAAATTGTGCATTGTACACTTTGGACTTACATATGTCATATGTCAATAATACCTCAATAAAGTTGGGTCAGGAAACAGTCAATAAATGCTGGGGACTTTGTTAGACTCATTAAGTCAAAGATGATTGATACTCGAAGCTTTCGTCAAGTGACGGAGGCAGCAACAATGAATGAAACGAAATAGTGGCCATTTCTGGAGGTTATGTTTAAGCTGGAGCTTTGTATTCTGCGAATACTCAAGGGGTCTGAAACAGCCAGTCACTCTGGGTGTCTGACCAGGCGTGACTGTAAGAGACTAGTGCTTAGCAGTTGAACAGGAAAGTATCGTTACATTTTCCTCATTTTTAGCAACAATGTGGCAGATCCTTGGTAGCTTTTAGAGAAGGTTGGATGAATCAGACCACCCTTTTTCACAAGGCTCTCATCCACCAGGGAGAAAAGAAAGACACAACAGAAGATAATAGGACACTGTGCTCATAGTGGTATATGTTAAGGGAGGAAGCCATGAATTCAGAAGGGAAAGGAATGAATGGCTGCACAGAGGCGACCTTCAACATGAACCTTGAAGGAAAGTGGTAAATGAAAAAGTTAAAGGAAACTTTTGAGGCAAAGGAAACTAAACAACCAAAGGAACAGAGTTCCAAAAGTGAACAGTACATTTTGTTTTCATTTTTATTACAAAAACAATTATATATACACAATAAAAAAAAATTTCAAATAGTTCAATAAGGCATACAATAAAGACTAAAAATCTCTCCCAACCTCTGACTCTCAATCATTACCTCACTGAAATATTTATTATGAACTCATTATGTGCTAGGCACTAGAACAAGCTTTGGGCTCTCGTGACCAGATCGCCACTCCCAGTTCTACTCTTCAGATACAATGTCTTTTGTTAGGGTATGGATTTGTCCAGAAATATATATATATACACATACACACACACACACACATACAATATGTATTATGTATATAAAAATTCCTCAAGTAGTACTATCGTGCACACACAAACACTGTTCTATACTTGTTTTTTTCTTTATAATCTAGCTACAACTTTCTACATCAGCCCATCTAAATCTGTCATTATCTTCTTAGCATCAAATAAAATTCTAGTATGTCTTGTACCACAACTGACTTAGTCTTCATTAATGGGTATTTAGATTGATTTGAGTGTTTTGATGATTCAATAAATATCTTCTGAATACTTAAGCAATTATACAAATGAGATAAATTCTAGAAGCTGAACTGCTGGGTCCAAAAGTAGGTTCATTTTTTACTTTAGTGCATACAGCTAAATTGCTCTCCAAAGTGCTCACCACACTACTTTATACTCTCACTAGGTCATGGAGAGGCATCTCCCCCTCAATCTTGCTAATATGGAATTTATTCAGATTTTGGTGGTATCGCATTATTTGATATGAATTTCTTTAGATTATAAGTAAGGCTAACCATCTTTTAATATGTTAACTCTTTGTGTTTCTTTTTCTACAAACTACCTGGTTCATACTTTATTCCTCTGAGTTGTTAGTCTTTTTTTAAATTGATTTGTTGTTTTGTTTTTGTTCTTTTTTTTTTTTTTTTTTGCAATTGAGGCAATTCTCTCAATACACCGAAAATGTTTCTCCCGTCTGTGCTTACCTTTTAGTGCTGTTCATGGTAACTTTTCTGTGAAATTTTTATTTAATCACATTTATCAACCATTTTCCTCTATGGCTTTTAGGTTTTATGCTTTGTTTGAAAAGGCCTTCCCCACTCCCAAATTATTTTCTAAATGCAACCATATTTTTTCTCATACTTTTATGAGTGTTTTAAATTACCTATATGGGATTTCTTCTTTGGCATAAAGAGTGAAATAGCAGTATAGTTTACTCCTATAAATGGCTATTTCAATTGATTCAAGACCCTTTTTCTTTTGGCTTGAAAAATCTACATTTTCTCCAATAATTTAAGCAAAGCACATTTAAAGAACTCCAAGTAATTTAATGCCATGAAGGGGAAGTTGTAGGAAAATAGGGCAGGGCAGTGAATGGTGGGGAGCAGAGAGAATGAAGATCATACTAGAAAAGTCTGAGGGCCAGTTGGAAATAACCATTAGGGCAGTATTCCAGGTGAACATTCACCTAGGTGGGACCCTGGGGTCCCCATTGTTATCAAGTGCTTCAGGTGACTCTTAGGCACACTGCAGTTTCAGAATCCTAGCTTTAGAACAGTGATTCTGAAGCTCCACATTATAATAGTCTAGAGAACATAAAAATAAAAACCCTGATGTTTAAGTTATACTTCAGTTCAATTAAATCAGAATGGGAATGGGGGTGGGGGTGGGCATCAATCATGCTTAAAGTTTCCCGGATGATTCCCAAGTGCATTCAAGTCTCAGAAATGCTGTTTTGGTTCTGCTAAAGAAAGAATATTTTCCAGATTAAGTTGTTCTCTAACTTGACTATGTGTCAAAATCCCTTGGGAAGCTTTTAAAAAGATATATACTGATGCCAGGCCAGACACTTGCAGTTTTTGATTTAATTGGTCTAGGACCTGAGGCTTTTTTAAGTTCCACAAGTGATTCTAATGTGCAGCCAGGCTTTAGGACCTACAGTGCAGTAATTATCAAATGGTAGAGTACATCAGAGTCACCTTGGCAGGGGTCTCCAACCCCCAGGCTGTGGACCGGTACTGGTCCTGGTCCTGGTCCATGGCCTATTAGGAACAGGGCTGCACAGCAGATTGTGAGCAGCAAGTGAGTGAAGCTTCATCTGTATTTGCAGCTGCATCACCACCTCAGCTCCACTTCAGATCATCAGGCATTAGATTCTCTTAGGAGTACCAGTCCCTGGTGCCAAAAAGGCTGAGGACTGCTGACCTTGAGGATCTGTTATATCACAGATCACTGGGCACCACCCCACAGTTACTTAATGAGTAAGTCTAGGTTGGAGCCTGAGAGTTTAAATTTCTGGCTAATCTGGTGCTGCTGCTCCCGGTCTGGGGATCACACTTTGGGAACCAGTACACTTGTGTGTGTCATGACAAATCATGGAATATGTTTCTTTAGTTAAAAGACATAATTAAGTTTACATCTTTAGTTAAAAGACATAATTAAGTGTTACATCTTGAAACAAAAGGGCTTCAACACAGAAAAGAGGTTTGGTGGAAATGGCACAGGCAGTGAGAGCACACACAGAGAGGGACCCAGTTCTCATTCTCCTACAGAATCCCTGAACCAGCGGCTGGGGAGAGGAGCCTGGTGTGGAAACATATCAGGGAGAATAAGGCTTAGCAGAAAGGGTGTAACGAAAGATGAGGCTGGGTTTGCTAACTTGGATGCAGGTGGATGATGATGTTGCTAATAACTGAGTTATGTTAGTCTTCAGAACTGGCGAGGAAAAACTTGGTATTGGGTAAGAGGTGCTAGTGGGACATATTCGGATCGAGAAAGCTCCACTAAACAGAATTATGCATCTGTGCTTCAGGAGAAATGTCCAGGCCCAAATTAAGACTGTGGGAAAAATCAGCACATGCATGAAGCAGAGGACCTTGGTCAGAGTGCTTGTCACAGGTGAAAGGGTGACCAAGGATGTAACCCAAGGGATCCATCCCAATAGTTAAAATGAATAAGGAAATTAAAAAGAGCCAATAAGGAGGATAGAAATACAGAAAAGGTATCATATGAAGCAAGGGAAGAGAAATCTTCAGGAAGCAGGAAAAGGCTCCTGTGGGGTGTTTGGGCTGAACAAAAACAAGTTATTGGATTTGGCCGCTGCGAGGTCACGGCTTGAGCGGGAGTGGCGGCACGCCTGAGCGCGTCACCACTGAATCCTGGCCAGCGCTGTACCTGAACTAGTTTCCAAAGGGTAACGAGGCAGGACTTGCTGGCTCTGTTTCACCGAGACAGAAAATGAAGATAATGAAAAACAACACTTACGTTTAGTGATTCACTTAATCAAGTTATAATTTTAGAAGAAATTTCAAACGTTACAACAGCTAATCATTTTATAGGATAATTTAAAAACCTAATATTAAAAATGTGCTATCAGGTGGAAAATGGATGAGATAATGCCTCAGTGAGAGCTTAGCGTTTACATTTTATGATATGAAACCACAGCAAAACAAAACGTTGATATTGCCCCCACAGGATACAAGATTTACAGTTTTGGAATCCTAGCACAGAATGGTTTTACTTAGGATATTTTTAATTAATATCTTTTTTTAAAAAAATCACAAAATAAAGTAAAATGTTCTGCTAAATAGTTTCGTAATGTTTTCGAAGAGAAATTAACTCAGAACAAATAGAAAAAAAGATTTGTATTCAGCATGTACATGATAAAAACCACTCCAGTCTTTACTCAGTTCCTACACGACCCTCCGCAGATGCTTTTCTAGGTGATATTAGGTACAAGACAGGAGCATGTGCCATCACCACCATGGGGCTGACAAAGGATAAATTGGACTGAGGGGATAACTTTAGTACTGCTGCTACTCTTGGAAAATGCTAAACATAAACCTGTTTAACAGCTCTAAACTGGATGCAGATGGTGAGGGTGGAAGCAATCCGCATATGGGATTTTGCTGGCGAAATGTTAAAAATCCACAGAAAAGGAACTGCTCACTTTTAAAATAAGTTTTAAAAACGTGATCAAAAGTAACATCATGCTCATAGTGAAGGGCTTGGAAAACACATTAAATTATTAAAACCAAATTGGTAACCCTACTAATATAATGTGGTGTTTTTCTTCAGTCTATATTTTGATAGTGCGTACATGTATACACAAACATACATATAAATAGGTTTATAAACCATATTCGGTTTGTGTCCTGTTCTTTACAGATAGGCTGTAATTATAATTTTCCAATCCCATTAAATATTTTTTAAATGTGAGGATTTTTTAACGGCTACAAATTACTCATACAGATAGTTTACAATTGAACCTTCACTCTTATTACTTAATGTTTGTTTCTAATTTTGTATTATTATAAATAATGCTGCAATTAACATCCTGAAATATATATTTTGGAGTGCTTTTCTGTTTATTTCCTTAAATTACAGTTCATAAAGTGCAAATAATAGTTCAAATGATATGAACTATTTTTAGGGTTCTTGACATAAAATATCACCTTGCTTTCTAAAAAGATTGTAAATTTACATTAATGTATTGAGAATATCTGTCTCACTATTCAATCACCAAAAATGATTTTTACTATGTGTGCTTTTTAATATTTGCAAATCAGTTGAACCTTCTCTTTCATTACGGTGAGTAGCATTTATTTGATTAGTAAGAGATTGGACTTTTCATTTGTTTACTTGTCATTTTTACTTCTTTTGTGAGCTGCCTGTTAATGTCCTTTGCCTGTTTATCGAGTGAGGCACTAGAATTTCCTCTTACAATCATTTAAAAGAGCTCTTTATGACTTAAATTTAAATATTAAACTTCTGCCCATCGTATTTGTTCTCAGTTATTTGTTAGTATCTTAATTTTGTTTATAGTTTTTTAATTACAGAATTTTAAACTCTTAATATCTCATATCATCGATCTTTTCCATGGTGATTTCTTCCACTTTTTCATGCTCAGAAATTATTCCCCCATCCTAAACATATTAAATATTCAACTAGATATTAATTTTACTTTAGGGGATTTAGTTTTTACAGGCAATTTAAAATCCATGCAAAAATCATTTTAATATAGAGTATGAAGGCAACTCACCTCACATATTTTAATTTAGATAAGACAATTTTCCCAATACTATTTGCAGATTAAACTATTTCTTTCTCGGTGGTGTGTGATGTTTCCTCCTCATATCGTTATCAATCCCTGTCAATTTTTTTATGTGTAAATGACTGCTTGCATTTATCACTTTATTTTTTAATTAAATGTATTGGGGTGACATTGGTTAAGAAAATTATATAGGTTTCAAATGTACAATAATACATCATCTGTATATTGCATTGTGTGTTCACTACCCAAAGATGAATCTCTTTCTGTCATCATATATTTGACCTCCTTTATGCTTATCTATCCCCCTCCCCCTTTCTCTCTAGTAACCACTAAACTGTTGTCTGTGTCTATGAGTTTTGGTTTGCCTTATTCATTTGTTGCTTTAAGTTTTATATCCCATATGTAAGTCAAATCATAGGGTTCTCAACTTTTTCTGTCTGACTTATTTTACTTAGTGTGATTATCTCAACATCCATCTATGTTGTTGCAAATGGCAGTATTTCATCCTTTTTTATGGTTAAGTAGTATTCTGTATACACACACACACACACACACACACACACACCATCTTTATCCAATCATCTATAATGTGTGAAAATTTCAGGTAGTCAGGTCTAACTCACTGAATTTACTTGGTCAATTGTATTTGCTCACTTTCCCAGATGCACCACAGAGTCATTACATCAGTTTACCATAGTGAGCATTTGTCATCATTATGGTCACCCAATATCTTCCAAGAAGCCTCCTTATATAAGAGGAATTTCCTATGTTATGAGACCTGCCTCCCGAAGGCCGATGCCATCACCCAGTTTTCCAGCTTTCCTTGCAATTACAGCATAGGCAAGGCTTTGCCAATTAAGTCTAAGTTCAACTTTGGCTTGAAAGGGGACAATATGAGAAAGTACGTGCCAAAAGAATCCAAAAACGATGGTGGAGGCACCTTTCTTGGGGAGCAACAGTGTCAGAATTTCTGAAATCCAGGGATCAGCAGAAGTAGCCAGGACTTGCTCTGGGGCTGTGCCATGTTGTGGTCTAGGTGCTTTTGTAGGCTACGTGGCCCTCAATGACCACTCTTTAGCCCTCATAAAAATTCTGGGGGCTAGCCAATACACTTTAATAAACTACTCCTCTGTTTAAACTAGACAGAATGAATGTGAAGCTTGCAATGAAGAAAACAAAACACACACAAACATATACACAGACACACACAAATATAAGAATTCTGGTTGGAATTGCTTTAGAATTGTAATTTAATGTGGAAAAATTATAATATTTAGCCTTTTGTCTAGCGAACATGACATGTCTTTCCACTATTGAAAACAGTTTAGCTTTCAAATAAAGTTGTATTTCTTTGTAGCAATCTCCTTCAAGTCTCTTTCTTGTTACTTTAAAGCCATGGTATTTTATGGCCTTTTTTGGGGGGGAGGGGACATGGGAAAGGAGAATGAAATGCCATCATAAATTGTTTTCTTTCTTTATGTCATTATCATTTCTAACTGGTTGTAGTTGGCAATATACAATAATATTAATTTCTATATATTCACCTTGTATATAATCTACTTAATGAATGCTTTTGCTAATTTTAATATGCATATATTTAATTCCTTGAATATTCTAGGTTATTTATATCATCTGAATATAACAGATTTTACCACCTTTGAGTTACAGATTTTGTTTCAGTTTTATGTGCTGATTGACTGCAAAGAACCTCTAGAAAAGTTAAATATTAATAGGGAGAGATTTTAATAGAATGCCTGTAGTATTTCACTCAAGTAAGATATTGGCCATTAGTCTAAATTAGATATGTCTTACTATATTATGGACTTCTCTATTCATTCTCATCTTCTGAAGAGTTTTTAGCAGAAATGGATGTTTAATTTTATAAAGTGCTCTTCCAACATCTATTCAGATGAACATTTGACCCATTGCTATGATATATTAGTAGTATTCATAATATTAAACAAATTAACATTTTTGTGATAAACCTCAGTAGTTTATAGTAAATAATTCTTATAGTTTTTATTGAATTTTAACATTTATATTTCAAAGTGAAGTGGGTTGGTAATTTCTTACTCTGTGCTGTATAATTATTTTTATTTTCTTCTGTGACATAAAAGGAAATCACTTTTCTTCATGCTAGTAAGTTATAATTTTTAAATGTTAAAAAAAACACACTTCAATGCATATTCTGCTAATTAATAAATTCTAAAGGAATACAGTATAACTTGTTTCCTGACCCACATCTCGAAATCAGTGAACTTAGCATACGTGTACTTCTGTTGCACCTCCATCTCTCTTCTCAGTCGATGAGTTTTAAATCTATATTGTTATTAGTGAATCATTATTTATACTATTACATTTTAAAGACTCTTTTCAAATTTTCATTTTCTATTAATGCTTACCATAGTACTTTTATACCTCCACCTTCTCAATTCTTTAGTTCTTCATTTTAATTTAATTCTCAGTCATCTTCTGTATATCTCTACTTCAGTTTCTCAGAAAATACATGGAAAGTATATGTTTATGTGACTTCAAATATACAACAGTGCATTAATACATGAATATACATGTATAAAGCCCTAGCAAGCAGAATTCTTTGGTCTCAATACCATTACCTAGCAATTTGTAGAAGAGAAGTCTGAGGCCAGCATGAATTTTATTCCTTCATTAGTAATCAATTGTTTTCTTTTTTTGATTCAAAAATTGGTTGTTTTCCTTTATTGCTTACAAGTCAAAATTCACAAAACTATATCTAGGGTAAAGCGTTATTTCTTTGTTTCTTGTTTTTCATTACTCAATTTTTCTTCCAATTTGGGAAAGTGTTCATTAATATCATCCTTAATTATCACATTTGTTCCATTTATCTAGTTCCCCACCAAAAAGATATATTGCTATAAATTAATTAAATTCCCAATTTATATGATGTTGATGTTTACCACCAGAAAGTATAGTTTTTCAAATTTAGTAAAGAAAAATAAGGTTGTTGTGAGGGCAATGGAAGTCTCTGGTCAGTTCTAAAAACAGTTTTCTTGTGGTGGGAGGTGATTGCCAGATATTTTGGTTTGTTGGCATAGATACAGATGTCAGGGTATGCATGCATTAAAGGAGGGTGATAGCTACCTTCTGTCTTCTAACGATCAGGCTGTCACACTGTTTCTGAGGTCAAGCCATGAGTTGACTGTTCTTGAATCATGAGATATTGTGTTGTACATAGGGGGAATTTTTCATGAAGACATGACCAATCATTGGTATATTCTCAATATCCAGTATTACCATAATTTTACAAATTGGGAACAGCAGGATGTTATCAATATTTTGATTAAAAGAGTAATTAGCTAACAAACACACAACCCATAAGTCAACCCATCACTTTGCGGTATGTTAATGTCAGTGACTTCAATTTAGGTATTGTAACTCCTATCTTGTTAGTAAAGACAATTTCAGGAAACAAAATGGTACGTAGGGCTCAGGTTAGATAGGTACACAATCATGGCAGAAATAGTTAAAGCCTTACATCACTAGAAGAAGTGAACATCAATCATTTATGTCAACAATAAGAACAGGAGGGATGAAATAAAACAGATTCGTAGAACTACTGACAAAGCAGATTGCTACTCCTTATGTGAAATTTGTTGTCAGGGGAGGTATGTACACCTCCTGATGTTAAAAGTCTGCCTGAGTCTCCGGAGAGGGGAGAAAAATATGCATTTGGCCTTACTTTTTTCAAAATCAAAACTGTCAAATGAAATGAGTATCGATAAGCTTAAAACATCCATTTCCTACTGAAATAATGGCACAAAAGTACCAAAGCTGAACCAGCTTACGTATTTTTTTTTCCATTTTCAAGGATGCTAGAATGTATCTATTTCCAAACCAAATTACTGACCCCCAAGTAAGTGGGCTGTTTACCAGTTACAGAACTAGCTTCATTTCCTGCATTTGGCCTATTTAAAATGATTTGCACCCTGCCATTTGCAACAGCATGGATGGACCTTGAGGGCACTATGCTAAGTGAATAAGTCAGACAGTGAAAGATAAATATCATATGATCTCACCTGTACATGGAATCTAAAAAAGCTGAACTCACGTAAACAGAGAGTAGAAAGGTAGTTACCAGGTGCTAGGGGTTGGGAGAATTGGAGAGATGTCTAAAGGTACAAACCTGCAACTAGTAGATAAGTAAGTTCTGGAGATCTAATGCACAGCATAGAGATTATAGTCAATAATAATACTGTATTATAAATTTCAACTTGCAAAGAGACTATATCTTAATCCTTCTCACCACGAAAAAGAGATGATACTTAAATAATGTGATAAATGTAATAGCTAATGCTATGGTGGTTGGTGGTAATTGTATTGCAATATATAAACGGATCAAATCAATAGCTGTATACCTTAAACTTTACACCATGTTATATGACAAATATATCTCAATTTAAATAAATAAAATAATAATATGATCTGCATCTCCGATCATTAAAGTCGGGCATATTCTTTGCTTGAGATTCTTCTCTCTCTCTCTCTCTCTCTCTCTCTCTCTCTCTCTCTCAATTCCTCCCTCCCTGCTATCCCCTCCCTTTCTCCCAAAAGCTTCAACACTAAATTCATTCCTTTCATCACTGGTTGGTCACTCTGGTAATTATTGTAGAGTTCCAGAACATTCTCATATGTGCAAAAGGAGACTTTTAGGCCTAATTGTTCCAGTGTATAGATACTCCAGATAAGCAAGGGGATGTGCCTGGGAGACGCAGGAAACAGGGCAACTAGTTTCCCATCAAAAGTGCTTTCCAATGGAACTTCCATCCTCAGATGATGATAACATGAAAATACGATCATATCCAGAACATACTTGTGGATCACTCAGGCATGTCTCCACTCCTTTCATCTTAGGTCCGTGGAGTCCAAACTATTTTACATGTTGAAAGATCATTTTCATCAGACCCTAGAATACTAACAGCAGGCTGACAATGAAGAACACAAAGCCAATCTGAATTAATCCTGAGAACACAGAGTGAAAAGGATTCCCTTGAAACAAAAGAACTAGAAATAGGAAGTTATATAGCCTTAAAAGAACTATTTTAAAAGACTATTAGAAAAAAATGCATGTAAAACAATCTCCTCCTTTAACAGAACAGAAAATAAAAATGGAGATAAGAGAATTGTTCAAAGTATGTGATTGATAGCAGATCACCATAAAACTTTAAACATATTAACCTGAAATATAACTTCTTTATAGCTAAGGAAAAAAGATGAGCATAATCCCACTTGTTTACTAGGTAAGTGCCATTTCCTGCTGGCCATTCTTGATCTGATGTGGAGACCTGTTAGTATACCATGACGACGTTCATCTCCTGACTACCAGTTAGTCTTTTAAAGTATCACAGCACCATAGTTCATTTCTGAAATAATCTGGAATTTTTCTCTTTCCTTAAAAAAACATTGTAAACGATAACTACAACAACAAAATGTCTGTAAACCCTGTGTTTCTTTTTTTGAAAAGTGATTTTCCCCTATTTCCCCTCTACCTTCAGGTGGGAGAACCCAACTTCTTTAACAGAGTAGGACAGAAGAAACATATATGAAAACCATTAATCTAGACATTGTGTTCAGGCCCTAGAGAGAAATGTGAATCAATGCTCACTCCGAGACTATCCCAAGTCTTCCCTGAGGACCTCCATAAGGCACCTTCGGGGCCAGATTCCAGGGCCTCACTGAGAAGGAAGCGAGAGGCAGTGACCACTAAGCAAGGTTCCAGACCTGGTTCTGATCTTTGTCTTCAGCTCAAGCAAAGGATGACTCTCTAGCCTAAAATGTGACAAAGATTGTCCTTCTGTGGCTGAAGCAGAGGTAGACTAGGAGGTTGTGAACCCCACTTCCCAAATCACCCTGTCTACTTTCCATCCCTGAGGCAGGCCCTCTAGAACTGTTGTGGTTCTGATCCACCACAGTTGACTTTTTTAAAAAGTGCTGTTCATTTCCCAAATCAGCTTTAAGCCGGAGTAACTGCACCAGCTGAGGGAACTCTGAAGGCTGCTACGCCGAAATGAAAATATCACAAACTACTACAAATGTGTCCCAGCAGAGACGGTTACAAGGACGCCACATTCCATTCTCAGCAGCCCACTTGGAGACTCCAATGAGCCTGTGTTCTAATTTGTTTTGTATTTACGCACTATGATGTCCTATCATTTTAACCAAATTATGAGTTATTATTGGTTATAATATTTTAGTAGTTTCTTAAAACCTCATACTGGCACTTTATAATATTGCAAATAGTCTCATATTTAATCATGCGTATGAGGTTGCAAGGGCAAGTTCTATTATTTATATTTTACAGATATGGAAGTTGAGACCTAGAGAGTGATTTTCTCAAAGTAGCGCAGCTGATAAATAGGAGAGAAGCTGAAATTCAGATTTTAATTCTGAGGTCCAGTATTTATCACATGCACCCACTATAATTTATCGGTTGTTAGCTCAAAATTAATGGGGCTCATATAGCAGGACTACTGAGTTACATAGTAGCCAGAGGTTTTTACGCTAGAGTCTAGTTCTCAACTCCTGGGAAAGCAGGAACACAGTGTGAGGTGTGAACGGCTCTGCCACATTGCGTAATAGTTCCTTCTTCATTTACCTCACTAACTTTGCCAGGTCACCATGATGCCACTGGGTTCAAAGTTCCTGGAAGTTTAATAGGATTAGCTGTTGTTTCATCTAGAGAGAACACACTTTAGATGTACTTAGATACATATAAAGTTATTTTGGTGCCTACATAACACATCCTTTATGCTTATTAAATGTTCTTTGCAGCCAGCATTAAAGAACATTTCCTGTGGAACCAACCTATGACTCTTAGAGCCTGAAAAATCATAGTTGGACAACAATGGACAACCGAACAATACAAATACAAGACAATAGAAGGCCAGTACTTTAAAAAATACCTTCCCAGATTAAGCTGAGAAACTAATCAGAGTTGATCACAAAGAATTATGTATAATACTGTTCACCACAGTACCATCTATAAGAAAAAAAACAAAACTGGAAATAGCCAAAATATTCATTAGGGGAAGATAACTATGGCACATTCATGAAATGGAATATTTTGTACTCATTAAATCCATGTATTTGAGGAAAAAAGACATTTAACGATATGTAAAAGTATCAAAATAATATCAAAAGATCTAGATAAAATTATATTTGATCCCATACTTACACATGTATATACAAATGTATGTGTAAAGATAAATTTGTTTATATGCACAAATTTATGTATACATAAATGTTACCAATATTATAATAGATATAGATATATATAATATGCATAGTTAGACAAATATCCAAATGTTAAGTAGTTAATTCTGAGTGGTGGGGAAAAATATAGATGATTTTTACATTCTTTTTACTTTCTTGCATCGTCCACATTTTCTACAATAAACACATACAGCTTTCATTAATAGAGAAAAAGTGTTTTAAAGAGTTTTTAAAAACCTAAAATATTTCAGCTGTTTTTAAAAGCAAATCTCCTCGTCTCCTTAAACTACATGAATTTCCTTTTATTTATACATACTCTGCTAAATTTTCTCCACCTCTCTCTTCACTAGTCCAGGGAAACCAAAATTGATTTCCAAAGCAGGACCGCTGATAGGCAGCTCTTCCCTAATGCTGAGCCCTCTGAACTAGCGATGGTTACCACTGTGTATAACACTGTAACATATCGTGACAATCTCTATAATTTACTCAGTTACTCCTAACATAAAAGCTTAGAACTTGAAAAGCCTGAAATCTGCATGGCTTTTGTAGAGAAGTACTCACACATTGAGGCAGTAAATACAAAAGCCTGCATTAAAGCTGATATTGCAATTATGCCAGATTAAGTTCAAAGATAGAGGTGGCTTTGTTGTACATGATATTTAGGAAAAACCTCTTTAGCATATGTAGTTGAATTTGAAATGTAGATTTTTTTTTTAACCCTCTCTTGTAGGTTTCCCAACAGGTAAAGGACACTTTAGTTGTGTTGAACATTTAGCTTTCTATCATGGGCACTGGGAACTTAATGAAGGAAGCTGTCTGATTCCCATGCCTTAAGTTTTTTTCTTTTTTTAATCTCGGTGGAATAGTTTTTCTGTGATGTAAATCCACACACTGACGCCAGCTCTGATGAGCCGAAGAAGATAATCAGTATTTACACGCATGTGAAGATTTCTAACTCAAGTTCAGAGATAACATGGGGCTAAGCTGGTGAAGAGCATGCCAGAAGCACCAAAGTACCAGAAAAACCAGAAGCCACTGTGATAGTCACTGAGGCTGCCCAGTCCTAGAACATCGAGTTCTGAAAACCTCGAGGGTGAGAAGTGATTTGGCAAGGATTTTAAATGGACCTTTTTATTTTCCAGGTGATCATTTATCATATATCTTAGACTAAAAGCAACTCTATAAACATAAAACAATCTGATTTTTCAAATAGATTTTAAAAAAGGTTTCTTTTTCTCTGGGGGGCAATCTGAATAATATAAATTTTCAGGAATTTAAAAGACATAACAATAGATGTCATTTACATATTTTAAAACGATCAAATATGCATCATACTATATTAACTTGATAATAAAAAAATTAACCACTCCCTCTCTCTGGGAACCCTAGTTTCTCTTGAATCCTGAGACCCTACATTTTCCTCCTTGCCTCTCACATTGCTGCTTCTCAATTTCTTGCTGGTTACCTGCCCTCTCAGAATTTCTAAATGTTGGCACTGGGGACTCAACCCCAGGATCTGTCTTCTCACTCCAAACTCTTTCCCTCAATGATTTTCTCCCCTCCCAAGGTTTTAAATACTACCTATGAATGAAGGGCTTCCAAACTGATATCACCAGCACAGACTCACCACTGAGTTTCGGGCCCGTGTAAAAACACCTGTTTATTTATGTCACTGAGATGTCTTATGGGCATCTCAAACCCAAAGTGCAGGTAAGTGAATTCTTAAGCATTACCTAAGATCTGTTCTTCGTGTCTCCTCTATCGTGGGCAATGCCCCCTCCATCCATCCGTATTCTCACCAAACATCTGGAAGCCACCTTTGGTCAACTCTTTCTCACCACAAATATAATCTATCACTAAATACTGTCAATTCTAAGTTGGAAAATATACAATTAGGATCCAACTGGTACTTTAGCAATCAAACCAAGTCAAACAAAATCCATAATTCATGTATAAACAAAATATTGCAAAATTTTGATTAAAAAAAAAAAGAATGACGAATCTTTCCCAGTGGATGGAAGAATAAAATCTTCTGGAGTGGCTGCCCAGGGGACCCATGTTCTAAAACAAAAACTAAACAAAACCCAAAAAACTGACACTACTTTTGTTAACACAGGGAAGCTTTAAAATTAAATTAGAAGTCCAAAAGCTTCAACTTATGGTGAAAGAAAGACCAAAATGCTAAATTTGAGACCATCCATATTAAATTCTACATTTAGAGATTAGGGGAATATGAAAGATGTCAGTCATTAAATTATTAGTAGGAATAGATTACATGTGAACATTGTAGTCTTCTCAGAGGACCGAAATGAGAAACACAGGTCAACAGGGCAGATGGATTCTCATGAAAAAATTAACAAATACTAATGATGTTGGTATATACCCCTGACTGGTGAGTCAACACAAAGCAATACCCAAAAACTAGGAAAACACACTGAATGACGTCAGTCCATCTGATTTTATCATCTTTTTCCTTAAGCAGGAAGGGCAAGATGTGTCATTACTCAGGCCAACGATTGGTAATTGCACAAAAGCTAAGGATTAAAGAATAAAACTGTGAGGCTAAGGATTAAACAATAAAATTGTGAATACTGTATGGAGTAAGAAAGATGGTATTCTCTATAACACGTAGAAACTGTTTTATGAAATACTTGAAATCACAGAACAGATACATTGTAAAATCATATGGTTCGGACACACACACTAGATTAAAAAAATCTGGTCTCAGGGTCCACTTAAGTTTTTAATAAAACAAGATGATTTCCAGGTGATGTTCTACCCATGGTTGACTAAGTGTAGCCAATTTTAAGCTACTTAAAATGGAATCTATGAGGAAGACTCCAAGTTCTGAACTGAACACAAATTTAACTTTTACAAATTTAAATTGATTTTTTTGAGAGCTGGTTGTAATTAGAAAGAAAATGACAATGAGTGATGATATTAGAGATTGCTCCTGAGTTGAAAGTTTCTAGTATTTTAAAGAGCAGTATATGGAGCATCAGGAAACTTAATGTCTATTAAGGCTAACAATCAATTTGCTGTAACTCCATGGGCACACAAGTTGCTTTGTCCTATTATCCAAATATGAAGAAGCAAAGGAACTATTTGTCTGGTACCAGCATGTCTATGTGGCAAAAAGAGGTCACTGCTGTGCTGAATGAACATTTTTATTAAAGAGCTGCAAAGTAGATTTAAACAATTTGGCAAATAATATTTCAAGCATGAAAAACTTGCCAATGGCTTTTGAATGAAAGTCACAAAATAAATAAAACCAAGGCACTATTATTACATTCAGGGCTATGTCCTTAGTCTCACTTTATCAAAGGAGAAATGTTTCACCAATACCTAAGTATCATTCATCTTTATTGACTAAGTTGTTCTCATCAGCAAACTGAATTTCACAAGTAACAGCTTACTCTCTGTGTGCTGCATCAAACCTGATGGTACAACACACATCTGAGCAGAAATACATAAGCATATAATGTCTTCTAGTCATCTAGAGTGTGAAAAGAAACTGCTTTGATGTCTTTATTGATGGCTATCTTCTTCTCTTTGTAGGCTAGTCTATAAAGTTTAGGAAGAATTCAGAAAAACGTTTGTAGCTCAGAAACTCTCTCATTGCTTGCGAAAATCATCACCCTATATGACATACTAAGGAGTATGAGAAGGAAAAGAAATGTGTTGCTGATACTAAACTTGCCAAGCATAAATGGGGTAGAAGCAGTGAGATCAGAGCAGAGATTCTTAGAGCAAGACCAGCCTTGTTAATAAAACTCTTGTTAATGAAACTCTATAGCTACTAGGCACAATGACAACAAAAATGGAAGAAACAAGAAAGAAAAAAAGACTGACGAACTAGACCACAATAAAATTAAACAACAAAAAAATGTTAATCAAAAAACATCATGAAAAAAGTCAAATAGCAAATCGGAAAAAATATCAATGATATTACAAGTGATTAAGAAAACATGCACATTAAAACATACTAAGACAGTCACCTCATGACTATTATGATGGGTATTACCAAAGAGACAAGAGATACATGCTGGCGAGAATGTAGAGAAAAGAGAACCCCCGTGCACTGTTGGTAGAAATATAAATTGGTGCAAACACTATGGAAAACAGTATGAAGCTTCCTCAAAAAATTAAAAACAGAACTACCATATGATCCAGCAGTTCCACTTCTGGGTATATATCTGAAGGAAACAAAATTAATATCTCAAAAAATTATCTTCCCCCTATATTCACTGCAGCATTGTTTACAATAGCCAGTACATGGAAATGACCTTAGTATCCATCAAGAAATAAGTGTATAAAGCAAATGTGACACACACTCACACTCTCTCTCTCACACACACACACACACACAATAGAAAAATATTCAACCATAAAAAAAAAGAAGGAAATCTTGCCATTTGTGATATGGGTGGACCTTGAGGGAATTATGCTAAGTGAAATAAGTGAGACAGAGAAAGACAAATACTGTATGATATCATTAATATGTGGAATCTAAAATAACAAGCAAACATAGATACAGAGAACAACAAAATAGAAAAATTAAAAAACCACAAGACTGGTGTTGCCATGTGGTGGGCATGAGGGGTGGGCAAAACGGTCAACAGTGGTCAAAAGGCACAAACTTCCACTTATAACATAAATAAGTTCTGGGGGGGTGATGTACAGCATGATGACTAAAGTTAATAATAATGCATCATAATTCAAAAATTGCTAAAAGAATAAATCTTAAAAGTCTCATCATGAGAAAACAAAATGTGTAACTATATGAGGTGGTACATGTTAACCAAACTCATTGTGGCAATCACTTCACATTATACATGTATATCAATTCATCATGTTGTGCATCTTAAACTAATACAATGGTATATGTCAATCATATCTCAATAAAACTGGAAAAAAGTACTACATTGTGTTTGGCTTGTGTTGATGAAAGCTGAAAAACTGTAACATAGGTGTTGGAAAGGGTGAAATAAAATAAAATGTCTCAACATATGGATTTCAGTCACATCTATAGACATACAGACACACACGCATGCTACAGAAAGAAAAAAAGACAAGATACAATAAAATGTTAACAGGGATTATCTCGAGGTAATGTGTTTATAGAGGATTTATATTTTCTAGGTAATTTCTTGTATTTTTTACAAACTCTATTAGAACATCACATTTAATTTTTAACCATACACATCTTGAAGGTCAGAGTCATGGGAACAGAGCCTGCAAAATTTCTTATGAAATTTTACCATATTTTTAAAATGGCACAGAGTCATGTGGATGTTGGTAAGCAGACTAAGGTCTTGGCTGGCACTGAGGGACAATCCCCTACTGCCCAACTACACATCTTCCAAGCTTATGGTTCTGCTCCAGGCAGTGAGTTACTATGCAGTTCAGTTTCTTGCTAACATCAGGGATGCTCTCAAGTATGTCTCTGGCACCACTTCCTAACCCTGTTCTATCCCAGACTGTTTTCTTTGAATTCATTAGTCCACCTTGCTTATTTTTTACCCTGTCTCTACCTCATTGCCAGACTATTAACTTTCAATTCTTCGCATCAGCATGCCTGTCTGCGAAACCACTGCCTTTTACCCCATCCAGCTCGGTGTCACGTCTGATGAATGAGTACAATTGATACAGCACAAATGCAAGGAGAGCATGTTTAAAGCGAAGAGACCAATTTTCACGTGTGACTCAGAGTCCAAAACAAAAAGGTCTTCACAATTTTCTGAAATAGTAAGAACGTTATTGAAAAAAATATACATGGTCTCGGTTTCTACTTAGAAACCAGCTTAATTTATACACTGGGTAGTGTTTGTTAAGCCAAAGCCCGGAGCCTGGAGCCTGGAGCCTGGAGGTGGGGAGGAGGGAAGGTAATGAGGAAATGGGCATCACAGAGGGATTCCTTTTGAAGAGTGGGACTTAGGGTGATTTGTTTTGTTGCCCAACCCTCAAGAGCCTACTGAATGCTTTTCTGGGTTTTCCAAGTTTCTACTTGGAGTCATATTGTTTTCATACAATCTCCACTTCTCTGATTATTTTCACCTCTATGGGTCTCCCTTAGCTCAGCTATATCTTTAAAGAGGGGTTTGGTGAACAGAGCAGCAGCACATACAGTGAATTATATATATATTTATGTATATAAAATATGTAATATAGTAAATATAGACAATTTATTATATATTAAATATATATGATTTATGAATGTTTTTCCAACTAGATATTAACCTAACAGGTTATGTGAACTTTTTAGGAATATTTCCTATCTTCGATAATTCCTAGAGTTGCCCAGTTAGGAAAGTTAGACTTTTGTCCATTTTTCCTTCCAGAAACTCTCTTATAAATGAATCTAAGTGGTCACTTGAAAATTCCTAGTAAAACAATTCTTGAAGACAAAGTTAGGTATTTTGCCCAATAGAGCAACATTTGCTTTGAGTTCTTTTGAATACAAGTCAGTAGGTCTCAGTTATTTACGTGTATCTGGTCTGCAGCTCATTCTCTGTAAGCATTACTCTTAGAGCTCATGCTTTTATCATTAAGTTCAAAATGGAATACAGAAGTGAAATTGCGGTAGGCAGAATTTTAAAATGGTCTCCTCAAGATCCCTGTATACACAGATTATTTAAGTGGGCCTGGTCCAATGAGACAAGACCTTTACAAGAAAGAATTTCCTCTGGTTGATGGCAAGAGAAGTTAGAGATGTGAAGCATGAGAAGGACTGGATGTGCCATTGTGGCCTCTAGAAACTGAAAAACAGCCTCGGGCTGACAGCCAGGATGAAATGGAGACCTTAGTTCTACAACTGCAAGGATCTGAATCTGTCCACAACCTGCATGAGCTTGGACGTAGATTCTTTCCCAATCTCCAGACAAGGGCCCAGCCACTGACGCTGCTTCGGGCCATATGATACCCTGAGAAGAAAAACTAGATGAGGATTCCTAGGGAACTAGCTTATGATTTTCTACCTGTCTTTCATTTTGGATTTATGATACCTTGAGCCCCACCTTGAGTTCAAATTAGTCAAGCCTGGACTTCTGCCCCATACAACTATGAGATTAATAAATAGATACTATTCTAAGACAACAAATTTTGGTAATTTATTACACAGCAATAGAAAACTAATGCAGGTATCATTTTAGTTTTTTTTTATTGGTTTTGTTTTTAGAGACTTATTTTATTATAAAACCACTACATGCTAATTTCCCTACCTTCCTAGTCCCCAAAGATACACACTGCTAAGTTTCTCCTTTCTCTTTCCAAAAATTCCCAACAAATATGCATAAATATACAAGTGTGTATGTATGTGTACATGCAGTCTAACACACACACATACATATAAAATTACACAAAGCATTTTTTCACTCAACAAACTTTCTTGGGCATCCTTCTAATATCAGAACATAGAAGTCCACCTCATTTTTAGTAACCATGTAATGCTAGATTATATGCCTGAATCACTTCTTCTAAACCAGTCCCTTATTGTAGGACAGGTTAAATGACAAAGCAGCAACAACTTACCTTTTTATTTGCTAGTTACAAGCAATGTTAGACTTACTATTTTCTGTTATCCATGAGAACATCAGTAAGATAAATTTGCAGAGAAAGATTTGCTAGGGCAAAGGCAGTTGGTAAATGGCAGTTGAAATTTTAATCAATACTGCAAATCACTAACTAAAAGGGTTTAATAAATTGAGATGAACATGTATATCATGTGAGAGTGACTGTTTCACATGATATAAAAATTTTGACGATATGCTAGATGAATGATACTATCTCATTATTCTGGTTCACATTTCTCTTATGATTGCAATGAATCATTTCAAATGTTTTTGTTGGGCATTTTAATTTTTTTCAGTTACATGCCCTTTACATTTTTTGCCTTTTTTTTTTTTCCTGGAGCATTCACCAATTTTCACATCAATTTACACAAGTTCTTTGCATATTAAAGCAATCAGATATTTTTTAGTTATAAGCACAAAAATATTTTTCACTGTTTGTTTTCTTTAATTTTGTTTATTACACGGAAATTTTGATTTTAAGAAAGAAGTACGAGTCTTTCCTTTGGGGCTTCTGGATTATCTTTTATGTTTAGAATCTTCTTGGAACTAGAAGCCTGTGAAACTATACCTTTCTTTTCTTACTGGGACTGTCCTGTTCACTGTTCTTTTAGGAATCCCTGACTCTCAACAAACACTCCTTTGTTTGTGAAGATAAGCTCCAGAACACTATGTCAGTATGCCTTCTTCCTTAGAGCACTGGTGACACATCTACACAAATAATGTCCTTATCTCTATTGATTCATTTGATGGGTATAAATTCACATGTCAGTGATGAGTGGCCTGACTCACAACATCCTTACCTAAGAAAAATAGAAAGTATAACCTTATCTTTTGGGTCAATAATCATGGAGAAATGGCAGTTTTTCTTTCTCTGTTTTTCCTAGAGACATCTAAGAACCCTCATCTGGCACTCTGTGTATCAAAGACATGAGAGAGAAGGTAGAATAGGAAGGAACAGGTAGGAGGCATGGTGAGTGAGGAGGCATTTCACATGATTGAGAAATGAGGATGGGTCCTATATTTTCTTCTTTTTTATACAGAAAAAAGGAAACTACCAGACTGTGATAAATGCCATCTCTCACAGAAAAGTCTGACAGATTTCTACAGCTTCTGAGTGAATAACAACCTGTTGGCTCCTTAACATAAGGAAAAATACTCTCAGAACCTGAAAGACAGGCTCCTCTCTGCCCGATCCTCTGATTAAATGCTAACATTCTGTTTAAAGGGAAAAGAACTCAAGCTAAGTCTATGTAGAGAAAAGAAAAATAATTAAAAGGATCATTAAAGTCTTAACCACATTTCCTCTAATATCAGTATGAGAACTGAAGAAAATCACAGCAATAAGAGACTAATCAACAACCACATAAAGTGTGGTGCAATTACTACAGAACACAATAAAGAGGAGTAGAATTAATTTTTTAAATCATTATTGAATTTTATCTAAGCAGTAGAATTCATCATTCACTTAGCACCTAGTATATAATGCCAGGCACTGTGCTGGAGGAGAGTAAAGAAGAAAAAAAAGATGTAATTCCAGTTCTCAGTAATGTATTTGGCCTTGCTTGACCCTCTGTCAGGTTTTACTATTATGACAATGATATAATGTAAATCTCCAAAGTATAAATGGCAATAATATAAATCATTATGTATATATCGTGCAACTTTGGAAATACAGCATTACCAAGTGCTTATCCTTCTCTTCAATTATATCCCCCACACCTTCTTAGATAACTACTATCACGAAATTCATCCTTCGAATTACCATGCTTTCCTTACTCTTACTATAAATTAAATGTACACATATATATCATACATATTTATGTGATGTGTGTTTTTCTCTAAACAAAATATTGTACGTAACACCATGTTAACATTACATGACAGTTTTAAATAATATTCTGTTGCAACTTGCTTTTGTTGCCCAATACTATCTTTGAGTTTCACCTTTGCAGTTACGTGCAGTGCTAGTTCTTTTTCTTTTATGTGTGCAGTGCTTTGTGAATGACTATGCTGCAATTCATTTCCCCATTTCCCCATTGATAGATAATTAGGTTGCTTCAACTGCTTAGCTACTAAGCACAAGGCTGCTATGAGCAGACTAGAATATGTCTTCTAATGTATATGGGCAAGAGTTTCTCAAATTTTCCCTGGGAGCAGCATTTCTAGATGTTAGTGGTCATGCAATAATATCATACAGCCCCCTGAGCAAAAGGGGGGAGTCACAGCCCTACTTGCAAATATGAAATCAACATCATCTGAAAGCCATCAGCATTAAGTTAAGGTTTTCACAATAGTACAATAGAGATAGAGCTAAATGGCTCATCCTTTCAAGTCATCATCCTTTGCAATCCTGAAGGTATCTTTCTAAAACACATATCCTTCTCAAAATCCTTGAAAAGCACTTAAAATCAAAATACCTTCTATTCTCTGACTTTCATTTCTTTCCACATTTATGTTCTCTTACAATCAAGCATACACATCCTGCACTCTAGCCAGACACTGGGGATTTTCTTTCTCTCACCCCATTGCTACATATCGAAGTCTTGCTCATCTTGAGAAAGTAGCTTCCTCAAACTCTCTCAGACTTTCCTGATTGGAATTAAACCTTCTCTTCTTTGCGCCATCTTGGATAGACCATTAAAACACACACATGCACACACACAACACATATAAAGTGGTCTTCATTTTAGAGTTTTTATAATATGGCTTTACTTTCTTTAAAATTAGTACTTGAAGCCACAGACCTCATCTCTTGAATCTTTATTATCCCTGCAATGATTATTAAAAAAAATAGATAATTATATATGCTACTAACAGGTAAAATTTTAGATACACTTGTGCACACATACAAGGAAGACATGTTTGAGACTGCTCAGAGAAGCATTGCTTGTACTAGCTAAAACATGTAATAGGTTAAGTTCAACTTTAGGGAGAAAAAATGCTGAATAGTTCTGATGAAGTATAGGACATGCGAACTCAAAGTACATTATCTTGGTATATTGACTATTTTAAGCTGAAGGAATGTGATAAACAGTATGGGCAGGAAGAACTTTCTGACCTTCCCCTAAAGCAGGTCATAAAACACTCATGTGAGAGGTGCTCTTCCTGTACCTGGAGGAAAGAAGCATCCTTATCTCTAAAGACAAGGCACACAGAGGAATCTGAACGAACAAGTTTCCCCCAGTTTACTAGAATTAGCTCACCTTTGTCCTATAATATATTTGTACAGTTTTCCATGCTTAATCAAACCTGCCATAAAAACACTAAAGTTTAACCATTTCTTTGGATCTTCATCACCTTATGAAGGCTCCCGTGTCACGTAAAGCTTATACTAAATAAATCTGTATGCTTTTTTTTCTTGTTAATCTGTGTCTGGCTATTGGGTTCCCAGTGGAGAATTTAGAAGGACAGAGGAAAGATGTTTTTCCTCCCCTACAGTTCTTAACACTAATCCTCTCCATGTGAACCAACATGTCTGCAGTTCCCAAAGATAATCCTAAAATGGAAACATGTTTTGCATTTTCCACAAATATAGAAATGGAGAAAGGAATAATTGAAAAAGGACCCCATATTAAAAGAAATTCTTGATTTTAATGTCCAAACACTGAAAACGAAGATAAGGTTTAGGCTAACTTACCAAAAAAAAAAAAAAAGAAAAAAAAAAAGAAAAAAGAAAAGAAAGAAAATTCCAGCAATAGAACAACAGGAAAACCAAGATAACAAGATGTAAAGACACGCCTGAATTTCAAAATGCCTGGCTTATTTCCAAAACTAGCAAAAAGAAGTAAAACGAAACTCAAGAAAGGGTAAATACCTGCATGAGCTGAGAGAGGTGAGTGCGGTCGAGGCAATGCTGGTGACTGCCCATTGCCTATCAAGCTCTTCCGGTTGCTTGTTCTGCAACTGTCAAAGGAAAGAAAACAAAGTTTTTAAAAAAGAATACAGCATTAACAATGTTAGGGTATGTTCAACAAAAGCATAACCTAGAGGTTGAACAACCTATCTGCTCGTAATATTGCCAAATGTTTGCAAGTTGATATGCGTTCACTAATATTTGAGGGATGGCTGCCTCTTAAATATTAGGAAATATAATGTGTTCATATAGTATAACACCATCAATATTCCTCCCCACCAGTGAAGTTATAATCAAATGCCTTTTTCAGCTCTTGACTACCAATACGTGACATGCCATACACACAAGTGATAAATTACGGATTCAAATCAGCAAACCACAGGTAGCATCTTTGTTGACATGAAATTTCTAATACAAAATTACATGCAATGAAGCGCAATGACATTAATCTTACAATGATGCACTAATTAAAAATCTAATTATTTAGACAAATTTCATATTTGTGCCTCTTGTCAATAGAACAGCCGATGCCTAAGATAAATGTATTTCACTACTCATTCATTTTTCATTTTGTATACTGCATCCAAATTCCTTATTAAGGTAAATATTTTGGAATCATAAAAACAGATTCCAATTATGAAAATAACGGTGAAGATCTTTTTTCATAGGCGCACTGCCTACTGTTTTTATCCTGGTACTCAGTGAGTAGAAATAAATTACTACATATAGGCACAAGGCAACTCTTTTTTCCTGTTTTTCCTAGTAGAAAATTATAAAATGGCTAATTTGATTCCAAAGTAACTTTCACAAGCCTCAAAGAATAAGACAAACTCAAAACTGATTGATGGTGAAGTAGATATTATTTTCATTGCTTTTCTTCAGTACAGATTGGCACTTCATTCTCTATTATCAGTATATGTTAGAAAGAATAATAAAAACCACCAGGTTACCGCATTGAATTCACTTATAATAAGGTTTAGGGCCCTCATCCTCCTATACTTGGGCTGCCTGCTCTCTACCACCATTAAAAGTTTATTAGAATGTCTTCTTAATTCAGAATATACCTCTGTCAGAGCAAGTTCTTGAAACAAGAATTTTCCCCTGACTTCTAAATTAGGTACAGTGGATGTATTTGAAAGTTTGTGTCAAATATTTGAAAAGAACATTTCTAAATATGCAAATAATACATTTCAAAACCAAACCCAATTTCTTTTAGCAATTTTGACTTGGAAACCAATCCTCTCTTTTAGATGTTTGCTGCTATTGTCATTTGTCAACATTTTCATACTTACAATTCCTTAGGGACAGGCTGCATCATTTTATTTTCCTTACTGGAGTAATCAACATCTCCTAACATTATCTGTGAGTTTAATTAAGATCATGTTTACTCAGCCTTAAAAAAGTTGTTGAATAAAAATAGACCCTTGATATTTAATTATGAAGGTTGATTGTGATATTATCAACTCATCTATCAAGAACTGTATTCAATCTATTAAATTAATAATCATTAAATCAGATAGTATGATTGTTTTAAAAAGAAACTGTATAACATATTTAGTGTTAATTCAAATTAATGTCTCCTTTTATTCAATACAAATATTTTAAATATATCAACTTGCTGATGCTACTAAAAGAAATTAAAATTACAGATTTATATCCTGGAAATCTTAGCAAAGTTATTTGTTAGTATGAGTAGATTAACTGAAACATAGGTTAATTGTCACAAAAATGGCTATTTGTATTTTTTTATATTTAGTATTTAATCTAAATCTTTAAAATGTTTCTCTTGATATTCAGTTATTAATGTTTATATATGCAAATCAAATAAGGCATATGAATCAATAGAAACAATAATGTGATAAATATCTTAAATATCAGTGAAATATGCTGACTTAGAGCTAAAATTTAGAAACTATTTCTAAAGAAAATTTTTAAAAACTGAATTTTCATGAGACATAGAATGACTATTACACTACCATAACAAGCGAAATAAATAGCTAACAATTTAGATTCATAACAAAGAAAAACACAAACAAAAAATTCTGACAATTTGATCAATTATTTAAAAATCTACCATAAAAGTTAAAAAAATATTGATTTCTAAAATATGATTAAAAAATCTCAAAAAGAAATATCTAAATAAAATGAGAATGGAATATATTTGTTTAGTCAATATAAAAATACAAAATATGAAAATATTTTAAAAAGTATATATTACATTCATCCTGTGTTTGTCTTCTCCTGATAAAGATTTGTAATTTTTACATATAAATGATTATGAATGCAATTTAGAGTGGGAAAAAAAAAAACAGGATTCTTCATCTATGAATACCTGAACAAGTTAAAAGAACTTAAAAGCAAATTGCTTCAGAATTGGAATAGTTTACCATATTTAATGTACTGGTATTACGTTACCCAGAACCTTAAATAATCAGTTTAAGGTTATTGAAAAATATTATGAATAATTAGAGTTGCAAGTGTTCTCTCTAACCTTTCTATATGAATCTTCGGCATGAAGCTAGAAACAGTATTAAAATTATAACAGGCTTGGAACTTTCTTGAATCTCTCAACAATCAAACAGGAAGATTTTAAACATAAAATGTTCCTCGATTTGGCAAAACCAGGCTATAAAATACAGGTAAAGACAGAGGTGTCTATGTGTACACAAAATAAATTTCTACACCCAGGAACTATGGTGTCAGATTAACAAATGAATTTATTTATTGGTAACCTTCTTAAGGGTAAAGGGGCATTTTATACTGTATTTAACCTCAAAATACCTATATCTTGATATATAAATATCTGTAAAACCCCAAGACCCTACTAAGATATTCTGTCAATAACTTTCCAAGGTTCAGTGGGAAGGGGCAGCCATTCAATCTCAATGCTATCTGCATCTGACTCTTGAGAGTCACCTAACTGTATTGTTCTAGGTACCTGATTTCTAGCAAATGAATTAAAAATCTACATTTAACACCACAGAAAGAAAACTGAGTGGACAGGACCTATGAGTATGTACTAGCTAGATTGCCTCAGCACCTGGCACTGCCCACATTAATAATGACACTAGTGCAAAATGCTGAGCTGACCTCTGTTGTCATTATTTATTCATCCAGATATAAAACTCTTTTCTGCTAATGAAAGGAGAAGACTTTGGCTTCCATGTATGATGCAGCTCCTCAGGTGATGGTGACCACAACATACTTATTTGATCCATAAAGTGATAAAATAGTGGAAACATCACACCTCAGGCCAAATCAAGGTCTCTTTCTTTCCACCAGCCTAAGTCAATTCAGTCTTGTTTTTCCTCAGGCAGTGTCACCCAATGTAAAAACAGGTAATGTCCTATCAGATAAAACAGGAAAATGACATCTATTCTAGCAGAAATCTCTTAACTTGTTTAAAATGTATTCTCATCTAGGCATGTGAGCTTGTAGAGTTATCCCATTTTCAGCCTTAGGAAAAAAAAGTTTATAATTCCAAAATGAAACCAAAGGACAGTTATGAACTCAAGTTTCAGCTACTCAGCCCCAAATGCATTCTTTCTGCTTCACTCTTTAGGAAGAAAGAAAGCCTTTCACCCAGTTCGGCTCCATCTGAAAGCCAAACACAGGAATATCCACTTCCCATGAGGCGCCTCCTCCTCCTCCATCTCCGGCTGAAGCAACACATGGAGACACCTACTCTGCCGGTGGATAACAGGCTCAATGTGTTCTCTCAATTTGGAAGGTGGCACAATGGCACAGTTAGCACAATGGCACAGTTAGAGTCTTTACTTGCAAAATCTAATTTCACCTGATTAGACAGCCATGTGCAACTTGAGACAAGGACAAAGGTAAACAATGGTTTAGGACAGAGGCTAATGGTGCCAGTTAGCATTTCTTTTTACCTCAGTTCTTTGGTTCTTCCCTGGAAAGATCCACCAACAGACAACACACACACACACACACACACACACACACACGCACGCACACATGCACACATACAGTGTGATAAATACTATTGACTATGGACCTGGGATCTGAGAAGAATGGAAAGGTGGAAAGACAATGACAGTCCTTTTGAGTGAGTAGGACTGGCTCGCCCCTGTGAGCTGCAGGGAAGGCAGGCAGGGACAGAACACTCTGACTAAGAACATTACAGCTGAACGGGCACAGTTGGATGAGCACTTGGGTGGAAATGCTTTAGAGTGATATGAGGCCACCAGAAGGACATGTTTTATTCGTCTGCATAGTTTTTTGGCTCAGGCAAGTGAAATGAGGGTTGAACGGGGCACCACTCCTGCTCCCTGAGTTCACTGTTCCCATTCACCAAAGCAGTTTCACACGGAGCTTCTCAATCTCCTAATTACTGCCAACAGCACCTTTCATTTGCTAGGAAGATAAAGAGATAAATCATGAATTCATCATCTAAGTCAGGCCCGACTCAGTGTGAAACACAAAGAGGAACATGGCCTGCTAAGCTGAAGGAGAGGAGGGGAGTGTGGTGAATGTATTTTTGGTCCAAAGTGCCCATATTCTATTTCTGCCTAGGTTGGCCTTATGCTCAAACTCCATATGAAGGGCTTGGCAGGACCTGTAAACGTTTCACATCTGGATCTGTCACATCTCTCCTGGCAGAAAAACCTGCTAATTATCCCCTTCCAGGGCTGTAAAAGCTGTGAGGCCCATCAGGCTGTGGCCTTTCGCTGCTGTTCTGAATAGCTGAAATCCAGCTTAATTTTAAATTACATTCATTTTGAGACATGAATACTGATCATGTCTGATCATGGCAAGGCAAGCCAAAGAGGGAAAATCCCAACAGGCAGTAATTTCTAACATTCACAGCTGACTTATAAGGTCAACACTCAGTGTAACATATGACCGACCACAACTGAGGAGCTGTGATCACACAATGCATTGCATAAGAAAAGCCCCAGTAATTCTGAAAAGCTAGGTTATAAATTATTACTTCATCTTAATGAAAAATTTGATAAATTTGCACAGGAGACCAATTATAGACCGAAGCTTTACTGGATATAAACATCACTAACTAGTTCCTGACACCTTAATAGAATCTGAAATTCAAATATTCCTTAAACAAAGAGGAAGGCTGAAGTAAAGGAAACTGGGTAAGACCAGGAGACAGAAAATGTCTAGCCAATGTGTTATTGCTTAATACGTGTTATAAACCAGACAGGCTACTGTTTATCTTTACAATGAAGGGGTTGGAGCAGGTTAAAGAAATAGTAAAGCTTTTACTTTTTTTTTTTTGAGGGGGGGTGCATAGAGGGGGTGGTTCTAGAAATTTTTAAAATATAAAAAGTATAGAAAAATAGTCCAATAATTCCCACCTCCTGTAATGGCCAACTAATCATTTTGTCATATTTGTTCCCAATCTTTTATTTATATGAGATAGGAAGAAATGTACCCTTTGCCAAACCAATAATCATTTCCACTTCCCAACCATGAAATATTAAAAGAATTGTGGCTTGTAGCTTTCCCATGCATTTTGAGTACTTTAGTGTACACACATGTATACCCATGAACAACATTTTTGTATGTATTCATACTTTCGACTTGGTATCACATATTGGGAAAAACTGACAAACTCAGAATTGAGCAAAAGATGAATGACTTTCCTTTCAGTGGCTTATGCTATATAGTGGACCCTCGGGGATTATCTGGGTCTATAAGGATGTGTAATTTTCATTGTTTTTCTATTGACTAGGCTATTAAAAAACTCTGTAGGGGTAGAAGTTGTACGAACTGGTAGCAATACAAATGATTCTTGTCCAAAATAATGGAAATTAATTTTGTATTGTACAGATATAACTGATAGCTACTCCATGAAAAGATGACCCCAAACATTTAATATCACCATCTTACAAGATATGAATCAGTTTCATCATTCCCTGATTGGAAAAATATGAATATGTGTGCACGTGTGTCTGTGCATCTGGCTTTAAATACTGCCTTTGAACTTGTTTTAATATATTACTGCTGCCTTCATTAATTAATAAATTAAATTAAATCTGTGACATGTATTCATTTTACATTTCTATGACAGTCATGTTCCTGACGTTTGTATAAATTACAGTTTAGCACACACTGTACATTGTAGATATTTTGTAACTTCTCTTCATTCAACATTAACCATGGCAACGTAAATAAGGGTCTAATTTATTCCTTTTTTTAGATTATTCACTTGAAGCAAATTTTAGGATTCTTAAATGTACCAGAATTATATATAATGGACTTTTTTTCTTTTGCAATATGAAATATCTAAGCCTCTATGAATTTGCAAATACGACAGCAAAAGCATTGAAAAATATCTCCGAGGCTGTATTTAAAAGAAAAACCGTGTTATGCAAGATAAAGCAAATCTTCCTTAAAATCTTTTTTGGACACTGTGAGCCACAAATTCTGTTCATTTTTTCAGAGACTGCCTTGCCCATACTTTCACTCTGTCTTCATACTATTGTCTTCTTTCAGAAATTACTTTTTGTCTTTTTTATGTAAATCAATCTACGCTTTTTCTGGGCTGCTTCAATTCCACAGTTCTACTCTTTTTTCCTGAACAGCACAACAAGGCCAAATCTGGTAGCTGGCTGAATAAACAAGAGTTCTCTTTAGAAGGTAACGGAGTACAAACCAAAAATATTTCTGTTTCTGTAACATTGTTACTTATGTGAAGTCAAGGCACTACTGGCATCTTTCCTATAGCCCATCCTTGCTTTATTAATTCACTCAACGAATTACTTTTTGAGTACCTAATATATGCTAGAAACTATTCTAAACAAACAAAATTCCTGATGCCCTTAAGGGGCTTACGTTCTGGAGGAGGACGCAGGAAATCAACACAATAAATTAGTACATTTTATAGTATAGGGGATGGTGATGGCATTTATAGTGTGAGAGAGAGCGAGGGAGAAAAATAATGCAAAAAGTACGACAGGGAGTGCAGATGTGGGAATTCACAATTTGAAATAGGTGGTCAGGAAAGGCCTAACTGGAGAGGTGATATTTGAATAAGACCAGAGGATGAAGGTGTGAGCATCGACTCTAGGTGAAAAGGGAAGTTTTTGGAAGGTTTTGAATATACTCTGACTTTGTTTTAAGAGAATCATGCTGGCTGCTAGGGTGAAATAACCCAAGGAGGATGTAGGGAGATTAGTGAGGAAGTTGTTAATGTGCATCTCTAGTCACACTCATCTCCTGTGATTCCACTTTAAAATATTTTATTTATAAATTAATTCATGCCAAAAAGAAAAAAAAAAAAGCCCCAACATCATTCAGTGCAAGCATTAAACCAGTCTGTGCTCTTCTGCCCAGCTTCCAGGAAACTGGAGAAACAGCAAGGGCTAATACTAAGTGGTGACTACCAAGCTCGAGTGCTTCAGGCCTTTGCATATTTGCATCAGTGTAATGACCTGGTTCATAGTTACCCAGGAGAAGTAATTACGAATGCTTATTGTTGATATTATTAGCTTGATAATCGAACTTAACTTTTTTATTAGTAGAAAAACTTTTAAAGGCATTAATTGCAATAGAAATGAATGGTTGCTCATACTATTTTCACCTATGAGCAAAAAAAAAAAAATTAGGCTTATTATATGCCCAGAGACAGGGATAGGTCTCCGAACTTTCAAAAACTGTGAGAAAAAATCAATAGGAAAAAAATACGTATATATTACCGCATATAGTATTTCTTGGGAATATATCTAATTTATTAAGATAAGCCTGTAATGAGGTATGGCCCAATTCTCTGTCTTCATAGAGGAAGAGATGGCTGAACATACAGATATTAGCAAAACACCACTCGATGTAACAAATATTTATGGAATGTCTATGTACAAAGTACTATGGGAGATAAGAAAATGAAGGAAACATTTTCAGTGTTTTCAGTGTTTACAGTAATGAAAGAAAAGAGAAGACTAAGTCACAGAAAACTGTATCCTACAGCAGAATCTGGAAGAGGGGTACAAACAAAAATGTGTTGCCATCTAAAGTGTAAGATAAAACACTTTGCAACATATTTTGATAAAAAATAAGCACTAGAATTGTATAGTATATACTATACATGGCAAATTGTCCTTCCACTGCATGAGTCTTCCCTAAATAAGGCCTTAATCTCAGTGATCTAACACAAAAATATTTTTTAAAGCTATTTCTTCTTAGTTACTCTATTTTGTGGCTATTTCAAAGTGAGACATACCAACACAGCTATTTCTCTGTGGTTGACATAGTGAGCTCTGATGTCACATGTTAGCATGAGACAGTGATCCTGGCAAGCAGAGCATCCACTCTGTGGTAACTCATTCATTCAGTAAACATAACTGAGAATTCTATAGAGAGATTATAATGTAGGAGCGGGGATAAATCTCCTGAGGGCAAAGATAATACTTTATATAATAGTGACTCTCTGGAAACCCAGAAAAATTTAAAAAATAAAAATGATTTGAATAGTCAGTACATATTTTTACATGACTCACTAAATACACTTCCTGCCTCTAGGAAGTTAACTTGGAAGACAAACATAGTCTAATTTACAAGACTAAATTGATTCAAGATGGTAATATAACATAGCCTAATACTTCTAGATTGATCAAGGCCATGCATAACTAAAAAATACATACTGGATACACAATGTGAAATATCGTACTAGGAAAACCTATATACATGTCATACTGAATAAAATCACAGCGAGGTAATTGGTAGAATTAAAAGAAGGGCATAACAGAATGGCCAAAGTCAAGTAGGAGTTGCTAATGAAATGAGATTAATAGTAACACAGTAAATTCAACCACTGAAAATGTAAGAAGTTAAAAGTAATTAAAGTGAGAAGAGTCTCGATACCTGTGAATTGTGGGGTGCAATTTATCTGCATTACGAATCACAGGAGGTACTAAGTCTGTATACCCCCACAGGAATCCTAAAATATCAAGGTAGCTCTTCTATTTGAATGAGGACACTTAAAGGCTGGGAAGGTCAATGGTAAGATGTCTTTTGGACTTATGATTACTTAGGCAGAGCACAACTGTTCAAACCTTACATGAAGTACACATATCTCTGCTTGGGAAAAGGGTGTGAAGAGAATGCTGGGAAGCCATGGTAATGAATTCTGACCTAAGAGTTGAAGGGCATGTGCTGTATTTTGGGAAACTGCTCTAAGGGCTGATCTGGTCAAAGCACTGCGTGGTCTTTCAAGACTATAGTCTGATCTGTCCTGGCTGGGCCTACCCAAGCCTTGACTGGGCTATCGAAGTCGCAATGAAGACAGCTGGTGAAGGGGTGAATGTGATGGCCCTAATTTTAATGCTGGGAAAAGAGTCAGGGTCAAATACCTATGACACTGACACCCAAGCCTTAGGTTGTTCTCAGGGCAGTTGGGTTGAGGAACCAAAGATAAGTCTACAGACATGTTGAGGAGCTAAGGAAAAATAAGCAAGATACAAACTAATATTTTTCTAAACCTCCACTTTATAAGCGCATGCGCACGTGTGTGTGTGTGTGTGTGTGTGTGTGTGTGTGTGTGTGTTGGGAGGAATGTATGTGACTTAAACAGATTTTTTTTAAACTTCCGGGTTTCATATTCATTATGAATAAAAGTCAGAACTAGATACATTTTTTTTCTAAGTAGCAAAAAACCAAGTTCAATGTCCAAATATAAAAATTATTTTTAATCAGTTTAACTTACTAACATTGAATTATTCTTAGCTGGCCAGTAATAAATCTTTAAAAACCTGTCTTCATTGCGTTAAGTCTAATGTTCCGATCTGTCTTTTTGGAAATACCTTAAAAAAAAGTTACTATTAACTCCTTTCCCCTATACCTACTATCTCCTACTTTTATTGCTTTTAAGAAATGGTCAACAGTTTTATAAAACTGGATTGAAAGATTCTCTTATATCTCAATCTTATTTGAATATATATAAAACAGCTGAACTGATAGAATCCTGTTTTACCCATTCCAGGCTTCTCTACACAGAAATTAAATCTCGGTTTAACTTGCCATACCTAGGAACATTTAATTTAATGGATATATTTTAGTCTAGAAGGGTAATTCAACTATATAAACCAATGCCCATAAAAATCAAAAGCTCTGCTCCTTCTTTCTGGCTCAAGGTAATCTGGAGCCTCTCCTTTCTGACCCACAAAAGGGAGGGGAGTTCACTTCCGTATCACCGGATCTCCTTTCATGAACGCAACAGAAATTTATGTCAAGCCCGGAATGAACAGCATGACTGTTTACACCCTTCCAGCTCTAAAGCATTTTGCATTTACAGCAGTTTGGCATCACACTTTGCCCACAAGTGAACTGTCCCTGATTCCATGTGCCTCCACAGTCGGAACACAAACACAGACACATGTGAAGCCGACATCGGCGCTCCACTCCGTTCTTTTCTGGGAGGAAAAGTTAAGTGGCAAGAAGCCATTATCTTTCTGTTCGGTATGTTTTGTTGCTAGCTGTGCCTAATTCAGTATCTTGCAAAATGACATTCTGTTAATGACATGAATGCCGAAGCTGTGATAATGGGCAGAAGTAGAAGAAAATGTTTCCTAAACGGAGAAACAACAGGAAAACTGCCAAATGGATATTAAAATTAGTTGTGTGTTCACCCCATACTTAAGCAGTTAGTCCACCCTCTACTATTTGTTTCCAACATAAAAGAGATGCAGCCCTCTGAGTCGGGAAGAACAGCTCACCTTGGCGGAAAGCACAGGAAAAAAAAAAAAAAAGAGGTCAAAGGAATGTTTCCCTTAATTAACTTGACAGATGTCTTTTCTTTTTCTCATTTGCATCCACTGATGTTTTCTTAGTTGTCTCTCATTTTGCAATGATGAAATTGGCCACAAGGAACTAATTCTGTTGCTAAAGACAGTTGGGCTGGGGAAATACCAGAAAATGCTGGCCTTTAAGTTGCTCATTATTCAGTCTGGGTAATGAATACTCCCTTGCTCTTGTCATCTGAGAGCTGAGTAAGTGAATTTTAGCTCTGGAAGACGCAGTTGACTGCCAAGGCAGCACCAACTAGTGGCAAACAGGGCCTAAGAAGGAAGGTTGTGTGGCTCCCACAACCAGGGCACATTCAAAGTTAGAAATATGAATTAGATATAGAGATACATTTAACTACTTATGTGAACATATAATAATTCTATTCCACAAAGGAAGAGATAATTCTGTTTTAGATTTTATAAATTGGCTATTTTTATTAGGATTATAGTACACTTATAAAATGCCATTGGTAGATCTGATTTCAAATTTTAACCCCCTGAAGCCTCAACTTACTGATCTGTAGAATGGAGATAAGAATATTAACTCCCTCAAGGGGCTATATAGAGATTAAATAAGATAATGTATGTAAAGTGCCTGGCATACTGTAAGTGCTTCATGAATATTAGCTGTCAAAACAAAACATTTTGGTCTTTCTCTCTTGCATACATTCTTTCATGCATTTATATTTTCATATTAAATTTAAATTAAAATTATATTTAACTTAAAATGTTACACTAAAGCTTTCCCTCAAGGATTTTGGAACAAGAAGCTTAACATTTCTCACAGAATTAACTTCTAAAATCAATACAATAAATTATGTGAGAGTTACAGAGGCTGGTTCTAAGGCAGCAAGGCTTGACAGTAAATGTAAATATTAACACAGTTATAGAAAGAATTTAACAATAAGATGCGAAAACTGAAGAACTGAAAAATTCAGAAAATTGTCTAAGATTACATAGCTAGTAAGTGGTAGAATTGGAATCCAAACCCAGGTAGTCTGTCTTCAGAGCCTGTGCTTTGAACCATTTAAAAAAAAAAAAATGTTTATAAAGTTGAGAAGAATTTTAAGGGGCGTAAGCCAATAATATTAATATTTATTCTTGTAAATTAATCTCAGCATTCGAAGTTACAGTGAGCTTTGTAACTATGGATCCATGCCTAGGAGATGGAACTGCTTTGGGGATATTCACCAAATCAGATTTTTGAGCCTGTAGCCTGATGGTCAGGTGGAGGAGGTGGGTCAAGTTATCAAGCTTCATCCCAGATTGTGAGGTTTTTCTGGAGGTAGTAAGCCAGACCTTGATGAACAGACATCTCAATGTCAGTGAATGGGGCAGGCTTTTTGTCCTGGAATATACTTGTCTACGCCATTTTTGGGCATATGGTGGACAGACAGGTGAGATGTCATGATTTAGATATTCTTTTCTCCACAATATTTTCTCAAGGACCCAAAGGCAGATGACCCAACACATGGGTTATCCATGGCAAGGAGGCACTTCTTATCCCTGCCCAAACCAGGTGGTCTAGTGAGACATAACAAGTGAAGAGAATTGTGTTTATAAAGTGCCTGATTTAAGAAGTTCAGATTTTTTTTGTTTCACTTCTTATTAATAGATCTCAAAAGTAACCCCAAATTTCTATATAATAGACTCTTTAAGGCTTTTTTGCTTTTCTTTTTCTAGATATCTGAGTCTTTTTTAAATATTCGAGAACAAAGGGCTCAAATCTGTAATGTGAAACATCGTTGTATGCAATGGCTTTGGTGAAAAAAATTAATGGCCTACACCATAAAATGCATTAGGAAGAGAATTTGGCTAGCAGGTGATCTAAAGTGTATAATAAGCTATATTGACTGTACAATTGAGACGGCTTTTTTTTTTTAAAGTAAAGTATTTACAAATGATAGATCTCAAAATAAAATAAACTCAACATTATAAAATCTACATATTTACAACTTCTATAAACTTGTGACTCCAAATCTTGGACACTTCTGTTGCACATTATTCTTTCGATATGTCATTCCTTTATTCTGGCATCTTCTCCCTTTCTTGCTCCCCAAAGACCTTCCAGACTCTAAGAGAACATATACGAGAATGTGTCTGTATTTAGAAAAAGGTTTCACAAAATTGTGTGAATTATAATAAATTATAGCAGGAGTTCAGACAAGTCAGAGTGCCTTGAAAGCATCAGCTACCTAGGAAAAGTTTAATGCTGGCTTCACTCCCCTCAAATCACTGCCTGTCACTTATGGGCATGGCCACCTATTTCTCATAGGCGTTTAAAGAGGTGACCTCATTTGTCCCTTGCCTGGGGTTTGGCCCTTATTAGTAAGTACCCTGAGCTCCAGAACAACACACCAACTCCGCCTCTTCATCCTATTCACCGAGGCATCCAACCGAAACGCATTCTACATTCCCTGCAGTGACTCAGAGAGTTCCTGCTCATTGTGTTCTTGGATTCCTGTTTATTAAAGTGATGGAATCCCTGACCTTCACACGAAAACATTTCTAAGTAGAAATTCAATGGTATAGAGAAATGGCACTCTACTGTGTAAAATTTCCATATTGAAAAAGATCCTGAGTAACTAACTCACCCATAGGAAATTAAATTACATCTCAAGACTAAAATTAGGATACTTCAATTTACTGTAAACAAATCATTGATACTTTGAAAGAAATAAATGTGAAATCCTCTACTGGCTACTTTTGTTTATTATTTTCTAAATAGACCCTAAAAGTGAGTCATTTTTTTGGCTTTGTGGTCACATAATATTTTCATTCACAGTATAATCATAAAATTGTAGGGCTCACTTATAGAACAAAGAGCATTTTCTTCCTGGGTCTTCAGATATTAGCTGTGCTGACTTTATTACCATGGGAACCAAAGTTTCTGAACTCACACAATTATATAGTAACAGCAAAAACACTTTGTGCTGGTAGCTAATCTGCCTTATGGACAGTACGCCAAAAATTTGATGCTATGTTCTTCAAATGACAAAAGTTCCTTCTCATTTTATTTAGGAAAAGAAATCACACAAACACTTTAGTTATATATTTTTTTGCATGTGAAAGGTTCAATATTCTAAAATAATTTAAAAGAAGCAGATGAGTTACCACTGTGGCAGTTGAGCAACAGGTGATGTCACCTTTGTATAAACTGGAGTCTAGCACCTGGTGATAAACAGTTTCACAAGATAAAGTTATCTCTACCAATACAACCATCAACTTGGTGTTCTTATTTTAATTCAACTTTTGTTTCTGATATGTAGCTTTATTACTCCACCAGAAATCCCCCAACATTTTTTAAAGAGTGTTTCTGCCCTAAGCAGAGGGAGGTCTGGTACAGGACCTGAGAGATGTTCTTATGAGTTTGCAATCAGGATATCTGGGGAGGGAGACATTTCCCTGAGTTTTTAAATAGTTTTATTGTTTAGTTAGGCAACATTGTATATTTGAGAGAACAAAAAAAAAAAATCTGTTTATCCAAGGTTTGACAGAAACTAGGCAGTCATTCTTTTTATAAAAGACTAAAGAGCAAAATAAAATAAAATGAAATAAATCAATATATAATCATCTAAATTAGAAATGCACCTGTTAAAGAAAGGTTTCATATCCGGATAAGCAAACTGTTCCTATCTTAGTCAGGTTAAGACATTTTCTCAAACAAGTACTATAGTAAGTAAAGATTCTTAACATAGGAATAATGTTATTTTTGAGAATAACATTATTGAGGGAGGTTCCAGGAAGATTAAAAAATGTGTCCATAATACACTGCTCAACTAAAACATATAATTCCATTTATAAAATAAGTTTTTAAATTATATTACAGCAAATACCAGTAGAACCAATAATTAATGTTTGCATTCTAGTTGGGAAAAAAATACATGAGTCTGGCACCATAGAATTAATGGTATATTAATTATAAATGATAACTCTGTCCTCCAAATCCTCCTGGCTCTCGTTGTCACAGCTTTGCTTCAGAGATTAGCCATTTTTCAACTGTTAAAACTTCCTCTTAGAGAAAGAACTTTGATTAGTTTTCTACCTCCTCTTGCAAGATATGATTTTGCCTCAACAAGATTAATCTCTAACTCATCTATGTGAAAAAGTTAATCAATTTGTATAGAAATGGAAAAAAACTACTTCTCTAATCTTTTTAAAATATTGTTTAAAAATTGATAAGATTCAGGAATAAAAAGAGTTTGCAACTTTTCTTAGGATAGCTCATTTTTTGACGATTCTAGCCCCAACGTGCTTTTTATGTTTTTAAATGAAATATATGTTTTTAAAATCTACACCATAATAAAGACTTTGCTCTGCCTGAATCGAGCTAGCCTGAAAACAAATGAAGAAAAAGTCCAGAATTAAAGGCAAAAGGGTGGTCCAAAATGGCAAAAGGACTGAGGCTGACAGAAAACTGTCTTTCCCCTTAAGAAGTGACAAGCTGGAAATTGCAACAAAACCTCTCTGCTTGCCCACTCACTTTTCTCTTTTCTTACGATAACTCACTCAATCACCACCTAGAATTAAGAGCCTTCTCTCTTTGGAAGTTTTTTGTTTGTTTGTTTCTAATCAAGCCAACTTACCATCCCCCTCATACACACATCTTTATTTATTTATTTATTTATTTTTTACCTTTTTCTGAGATGACAGAGAACAAAGGATGATGCAGAACAAATTATTAGTCTTGTTCTCTTAAAAACTCTGAGTGAAATAGTTAAATAAGCTATACGGCAATCACAAGATTGGACATTATTCCAAAAATGCTTTCAAAGACATAGATGAAAAATGCAGAGTCCAGAGCCTGATAGCAAACATACTTAAAATACGTGCAATGAAAAAAAAAATGGATTGGAAGGAAGTGTACATAAATGATTACTTCTCAGTGGTGTGAAGATGGATGTCTAAATGTGTGCGTGTTTGTGCTTTAGTTTTCAAAAAATTTTAGTCATGAATCCTATAACCTCTTAGTCTGGAAAAATACATGTGTGTTTTATAAAGAAAAGCAGATGCCTTTTTTAATACTGCTAGCCACGATACAGCCAAAAGGAATGGAGGGAGGTAGAGAGTGATGACAAATGTATCCCGTGACAGGACAATTTATTGAGATACTGATTTGTGGTATTCTTCTACTGGAGGAGAATAAAAAGGATGTTTTCTTTCCCTATTCCAATAAGCCTTTGTGTTCAGCGTCTGGGATCCTAGGCTTTAAAGGGTATTGAGTGGGCTCTGGTTTCAGGAGTGGAAGCCAAAGTTATGAGGCAGCCCAAAGGCGAGCTGCTCTACCCAGGTCTTTCCCTAGGGACAAAACAGCCTGAGTGGTGCTCCTACTGGGAACGGAAGGGAAGGTCAGAAGCTGAGGTGAGCCTTCCTGAGACTGGGTTGGGGGATGGAGAGAAGGCAGAGTGCCTAGTTGTGCATCTGACTGTGAGTGACCGGGATCTGTGCCTACTCCTTCCCAACGCAGGGCTCCAAGAGGTAGAAGATGACAGGCCTCGTGGTGGATATGCATGTGGCTGGGGGATAAAGGTGAGCAGGAAAGAGTTAAGAATGGGAGCTAGACTTGATTGACAAGTGCCAGTCGTAGATGTTCGTGCCCACTATAGGCATCCAGGAGTACCACATACCAGCTTAGAACAGGCCTCATCATTGCAGGTGGGCTTAGACTATAAGCAATTTATATGAGTGGGAAGCAACTGCTGGTTTCCATACCACATGACAGTATCAGAAAGGCTACATTAAGCAGTTACAGAATGGCATAGATTGTGATGATGGTTGCATATGGTTGCAAGGATCTATACTTATCTCCAACTCACCAAGTTGTATACATTAAATATGTACAATTATTTGGATGTCAATCATATAATAAAATGATTCAGAAAGAAAAAATACAGTAGAAAAAATGATACTCTAGATCTCTCTTGCTTGAACAGCCCTAACTCACTCAGAGCGACCCTGAACACCACAAACTGTCTCTTTCAGGAAATCATCAAAAAATGTCATTTTATTATTTTATCAAAAGTCTGTCCTTTCTCTGAATCTGATCTTAAAAATGACACCAAACGAAGCACAGAATGTTGACCATACAAGTTTGCTAATGGAAAGACACATCTATGCCCCTTTTAACTACAGTCTAATGGCTTCTGGTTGTGTAGTCACAGTAGTGCTAATCGAAGCTGAGCCAGGCGCAATTCTAACAGTTATTAATGATGGGGGGTGGGGGTGGTGTGCGGAGGACGACGCAGCTAGATTTTGGCAGGCTTGGTCAACTCGGCAAATAACAAAGTGAAAGGAAAAAGACCTCCTTGAGTTAAAATACCAGTAAAAGCTCCACATGCAACCCCGGCACTGCAGAGGTCTGACAGTGAACACAGGTGATCCCAGGAATTCGTTCTAAACCAGCAGCCCTTCAAGGGAATCTTTCTGTGTTCATAAATTAACCCCCTGAGTTACATGAGTGCACTCATAAATGAAGACTAGCATCTTTTCAGAATATTTACACAAAGCACACTATTTTCATAGTGTTAGACATCACCAGCTACTCTAAAATAATAAAGAACTCTATAGACATCACCTTTTCTCAGCATTTATTGTTAAATATACTCACTCCTTTCGGAGCTTTAATTACTGATTTGAAATTCAAGTGGTGATTACCATACTGCATTGGAACATAAAGTGTCTCACATTCAATTTGCAGAAACTTACAAAGTAGAAGCTGCAATACCAAATCTGAGTAGAATCACACTGTCACATGCTAAGAAAGCATAAAGTTCCCAATATTGGGGTTAGTGATATGGAACAAACCATCTGTTACTACGTAGCCAGAGATTTCAGGAAGGTCACCCAGTCCTCACCATAGAATTTCTGGCTACAGAATCAATGGGGGGAAATGTAAGTTAGGAATCTAGCACAACAGGCTCAATGGAGGGGACTTGTGGTTTTGGGAATCATTGTTACATACTTCTGCACACACGCCTCACCCAAATGCCCACAAGTATCACTTGGCACAGATCCCATCCATTTCCCTGCCTGAGACTTTTATAAAGGTTGAAGAAACGTCATGCTTTTGAGGTGACAGAGAGCATTTCAAATCACCTAAGAGTTCAGGACTCAGAAAGGATATGATGCTTTTCAACACCTTACATAAAAGCAGCTTAGCAGAAAACACCTGAATAAGCTCTAAGAAACAGTTCTAAATACTCTAGGTGTGGCTTGTGATGACACCACAACAAAAGACATAACCCTTTTAGGTAAGTTGTTTTAAATGAAGATACTGCACAAAGCCAGATAAGACATTTTATACTTAAGTCACTGGCCAACTGGCTTACACTCTAATCTCTTGTTTGAAATGTGGTCTGGTGTGAAAGTAACCTGCCATGAAGGGCCTCTTTCATTGAGAACCAAATAGATAAACAAGGTTATACCTATAATGAAATGTAATATACTGTAAGAACCTGTTCGTAGACTTCATTGTTTATATGCACCTCCAGATGGATGGTATATTAGATGTAGATTCACAATGCCATATTATTTGACAATAACCTGATACTTTCCTTTGAAACCTGAACTTATTTTGCTTATCACAGAAAAGTGGTTGAAAAGCAAAGATAAAGGTGACAACTGTAATGAGAAAATGAACACAGGCAGACTGTCTTTCCAAAGCAGAGTCAACATTAATCAGTGATCATATTGCAAAATCTAGATCATTCTAATGTGACACAATTCATAGGGCACCACACATCATTGCTTCAGCATTGTAACTCTGCTTAACTAGCTCTCAGTTACTTTAAAATTGGCTGCTTTACTTATGATTTTGACCAGAAGCTCCTGTTTCTTGGTTGAAAAGCACAGAACATTTTCTAGAATATAAACCATGGCTCTGCTGCGATACATTACAGGCTCAGCCAGATCTTGAATTTTTTCTCTACATGTTCTCCCCCAAAAGGAGAGGTACCTATAACAATCTGTAAGAAGCACAAAGAAATTAAGACCCAAATAAAGTAATGCTTACAACTCTATCAGTTAGCAGAGAACAACGTTCTACTTTGTTAATTTAATGTTAATAGCTGCCACTTTTTAAAAAGTGGTATCAAGTCAGCAAGAGTTTATTTTCTTTTTTAAGGGTGAGTTTTTCACTGTAAGAACTAATTAAGTGCCAAGAACAAGATGGGTTTCAAAAAGAATACTATTGTACTATTGTACTCATTGAATGGTGATTTCCAATTTACTTCCTCTGTGCACTTACTATAAGATTATTCACTTCCAATCTGAGAGGATGTCAATAAATATGGTTAAACTATGGCAAAAAAAAACCCCATTTTTTATATTATTCTAAGAAACAAAATAGTTAAGTAATGTTGATATGAAATTTATCTTGTTTAATTTGTTATATTAACTTCTAATACTTGAGGTATGTACATTAGACATGAAATTAACAAATCAGTAATAAATCTGAGCTACCATATGTTGTTTGTAGTTGTTATACATATGCGTGTTTGTGTATTTGTACTTAATAAAATATATAATGTAATCACATCAATTGCTTCTTCTGGGGTTTAGAATTCTGCTATTTTCAGTAAATCTTGTCATAAAATTTTCTGATAAACCATTCCACGTACTGACATACATGGCATGCGGAGTAGATAAGGTCAAGAGAGACAAGGCTGATGCTGAGAGGAACAAAGTTAGGTAAAAAGTAACCCTTATTTTGGTCTTAATGTAGATATTCTGCACTTCCCCATATTTAAAATGGTGTTTTAAAATCGATCTTACTCTTATAAACTTTTTGCCGGCAAGCATCTGTCTTACTCTTTTTGTGACCCTAGTGTAATACCTGACCTAAAGGCACAATTGATGAAAACTTGTTGAATAAATGAATAGCATATAAGAATAAGCTAACAAAAATGAGAAAGATTTCGCTGAAAATGGGAAAGAATCTTATCTGATCATACTAAACCCCGGCCTAATAAATCTTAAATAATCTTAAATTAGTGAAAATTACCATTTTATAATTTCTCCTCAAAAGCCTAGAATCTTCATTAGAAAATCATTAGAAAACAGCAATTGTGGGTCAGGATGTGTTGAGAGCTATACAAAGTCAGATTCTATCCCTTGCCTCTAGGGGCTCATTTTAAAATGGATTGTATGTACAACAGAAAAATTGATAGGCAGATTTAGGTAACTGTAAATCCTAAATTAACCCATAGGATAAGAGGTTAAAGTAGTGATGAAGCAAGTTTCTGGAAGAGGGACAGATGGCTTTTGACAAATAAGTACACCTTCAACGCAAGTGACAGAAGTAGGTCATGATGAGTAAGTGAATTTTCCACTGACTCATTTCCACATGTATCATGGGCAGCAAAGGATACCAGTGATCTAATTCTCCACCTGGAATAGCTGTACAAATTAGTTCTCTAAGGCAAGGAGCTGAAATTAAAACTGATTCGGCAGGGAGAACCACCACCTTGACTTATAAACAGGTCAGTAGGCAGTAAGGTCAATAGGCCTGACAAATAATATGCACTTTATAAAAATCCTTGTGTATTCAGAAAATCTAACAACTTAGACTGTAGGTACATGAAAGTAAAGTGATTCTTGCCCTTTTCCCAGCTAACAGATCAATGTAATCAGGTTTAATGGGGTTACACCAATTAACATATATTCAACAAATATTTACTAAGTCTGCATGCAGCTTTTCAGTTTTTAACTTTGCATGCAAATAACCTCCATTTTAACTTTGATAGGTGAAAAAACCGGTAAATTATTTTTAAAATACAAATTCATTTATTTTAGTGCAAATGGAACATACCATTGTAAATGTCAAATAGTTACCATCCATTATGATAATAGGGTCCGGCCAATCTTACCAACTTATTCAAAGTTCACTGCATGAATGATCAGAGCTCTCAGTCCCCAGACAAAGTTAAAATATGTCCTATTTAAAAAATTCAAAGGCAATAAATCAGGTTAAAGAGGTGACAAGATGACCCTCCTCTGCCATCTACTCCGGGAACTGCCTAGTCCTTTCTGCTGGAGGAGACAGGTGGGCTCAGTTTCTCTGTCTATGCAGAGGACACCAGGGTGGGGCAGTACTATGAAGACTGATTGTCCCTATCCACCAGGAATTTACGTTAAAATAAGTCTGCTGAAATAATGCATGCATTTTCCCCTAGTGGGAGACCATCCACAGATGAAAGAAAATGCTTTCCTTCACTCAGGAAAAAAACCCTGCCCCCACTTGGTAAGGTTCCACCCAATGGGCAGTTTTATTTTTTCCAGTTTAGTTAATGAATTAGGCAGCCTTATCCATACTTTGAGCAAAAGTACTCAAATGTTATTAGCCAGCTCTGAAGCACCAGTTGAAGCTATAGGAAAAATAATTTTCAGTGAAATAGCTGACTGGCATGGAATCAACACTCATGACCTTGGCCTCTTTAGCACAATGCACTACTGAACCAAGATACTAAATAAAAATATAGCTATTGAAACACCCAAGGCTCTATACAATGAGACATTGTGAGAGAGTGACATAAACGCTTGGGGTAGAAAAGTGCTGAGGCAAAGAACATTTACAAGACATTAGGTGCCCCAAATATATAAAGCTCATATGGTTTTAATATTTCAAACTAAAGCCACTTGAAACCACAAAATAGAATGAAGAGGTTTAAGCCACAATTTCATTACTATATTCCAAATATCATCCCTGGGACTGACCAACTTGCCTTAGGACTGCTCTGGAATGACTGTTTACAGAAATGAAAAGATTTTTGTTGTTGATGTTGTTGTTGTTGTTGTCAGTTTCCTTGAGTTGAAATGCCACTAGGGCTATGATTATCTCCTTGAGAACCAAACTGATGAAGATGCCTTTTTTTATAACAGCTATCCAATAACTATCAGCTAGTAACCTCAGGTCTGTCACTCAGTACTAACCTGGTTCAAGTCAAAGTTTAAAAGGAAAACAACCCTAAAATATCAAATATTGCCTCTGAAACTATGAAGCAAAAGAGATATGGAATAGAAGTATCATACCATGGGATTACTAAATTAATTACAGAGCTGTTATAGTGTATTGCCCTTGGTAATTATTTGTTAAATGAAGTCCTGTAAGGATGTGATGGATGTGAATTAATAATATTTATCCACATGTATGCAAAACATTTAGATAATACAAATATATACTTAGCATGGAATATGGCTTTAAAACTCTAGATGTTCTTAAATATACATAACATTTCACACGAAATCGTGAAATCAAAGTAAATTCCAACTTTAAACATGTCTACACTTTTTAATTTAAGTTAAAATTTTCATTAAATAAACCTTTGTAGTATGTAATTCAGAGGAATTCAAAATGTGTAAAAATAATGTCTGAGTCTTATTTTCAGATTAATTAGGATCAACTTTGTACAGACCTGTACATAGCACAAACTTTTCAAGCCCACATTTAGCTATTTCAATGATGTAGTTAACATCAGATTATAAACTCAACCAAAATGAACTTACATTTTCCTTCCTCCTATCCTTTTCTCCATAGTAGAAAACATGCTTTCTTCTAAAACTCCTACCATCCTGTCCACCTCATTTTTCCTCTGTGTGGACCCAGAAATCATGATGCTGACAGAGGTCTTCTAAACAGAAAATGTCTTTTGTTTTTGTCAGGAAAAACAGAGTGAAAAAGCAAAATAAACAAAACCCAACACTCAGAAAACATGAACTATATGCCACAAAATTTTACAACTGATTTCTTATTCATATTCAATCATCTCTTTCCATCTTTATTATCTTCCCCTTCGAGAAAGAATATACAGAATGGTGAAGTTCCCCAACATACTTTTAATTATAAGAAAATACCAGCATTACCATGAAACTTCAGTAGCTTTCAAATTCTCCCATGATCAAAGACATTTAAATCCCAAATTCTACTCCAAAATAAAAGGAAACACGAATGCCTATGGAAAAAATAAATATATGGTTCTGTGGCTTGTCCAGCCTAGAAAACACTACTTAAACCATCCGTAAATCAGCCTCCTGATTGCCATTTCATTAAGGAACGCAGAGGGCCTGAAAGATAAGATTCAATTTCTGGTTCTAGGCGACCTTAAAACTTGAGGCTCCTGAAAAAAAAAAGACTCAGCACTAATTAACTTTGGCACTGTCCATTAATCTTTAAGTGGATGACTGTTAATCCCTAACCTGGAACTCTTCCCTAAGTTCCAGTTCCATCCAACGGTCAGCCGCACATCTCCCCATGGATGTCTACAGAAGCTCCAAGTCAATGAGTCCAGAACTGAAATTACTATCTTTACCCAGCCTGTCTTATTCTGTGTCTCTAATTTCAGTGACAGGCACCACTATCCAACAGCTTACAGCAGAAAAAAAAAAAAAAGGTCACAAACTCTTTGGCCCTTCCTCATGATAATCATCTATCTTTTGATCCAGGCCCATGGATTCCATTTCCTGAAACATCTCCCTTAACCCTCACAGCCACCATCTAGTTGTGGTATCACCACCATCTCTGGCCTGGAACCCTGCTGAAGCTTGCTCTCACTGGAATCTTGGCCTCATTCTTGCCCAATTCCAATTCATCCTTCAACTGCCAGGAATTTTTCCAATGAGCAAATGTGACCTCATCATTGCCCTTCCGTTAAACCCTTTCATGGTTCCTCAGGCCCGCAGAGTAAATTCCAGACCTCTGTTTATCATTATAATCGAGTTCCTCCTCAGCATTCTCTCTGAGGGTTCTGTGTACAGGTATTTGTCTCTTTGCCTGGAATATTCTCTCCCATCTTTCACGACTCCTCTCTTACCCGCCAACCTTGTTTACTTCCCTGATGGCCCATTTTCTGTTACATGTCCCCAGGATACTCTTAGAACACTATTTATTCCCCCCACATCATGACATGGCTAAGAGTAGGCAAGCACAGACATATAATCACACACAATGTTGTAAACTCTTGTTAATCCTTTGTGTCTTCCTCCCCCCACATCCACCCACACCACATTCCCCAAGAGACTGCAAGCTTTCCAGGGGGCAGAAACTATCTGCCTCCTTCGCCGCTGCTTCCCTAGCACAATGCTCAACAGAAGAAGAGACCCCACAAGATTTACTGAATTCATGCAGAGGACAAGGGCAGACTGCACCCGGCTCCACATCTCCCAAGTGAAATCTCCCTGCTTTAGGCATATTTTCTTAAACTCAAAGGTGGCCATAGCAACAGATCCTATCCTAAGGGTGGCTTCCAGGAAGTAATGATATTTCATACCTAAATTGCTTAAAATATACTAAGAGCCAAACAACTCTTTCCTCATCCAACTCTCTATTCACGGACAACCCACAAACCTTTTTTAGCCTGAAAACTCTCCTGGGAAAAAGGTTTATCATTCTTGGGGAATAAAGAGCTTCTATTTTTCATTCTGGTAGGTAAAGTTTTCCATTTTGAATGAGCTAAAGAAAACTAGAAAGAAGCTCCCTCATCTCTCAGGCAATCCCATATACAGGCACCAAGTCTAAGACCCCATCACTATATGGATTTTTCTTTTGGAATTGTACCAATAGGCCCCATTAGCCCCTCGAGATCCTTATGTGCACAACATGTTGGCATTCATCCGTGGGTGAGTGCAGGGCTGTGGAATACAGTTAGAGTTGGCTTTGCTTCCACAGCATGGTTGAGACTCTGATCAGAATAAAGCCCATATGTATGAGTTACTGGTCAAGAAAGATATATTTCACTTTGTTTTTGTAACAACTGTATGTTTCAGTGAGTCCTGTACTACAAATAAATGTGAAAAGTAGTCAAACCATCTATCTCAGTATAACATTAAAGTAAAAAACTGCTGTCTTCTATACTAATTATCTGAATAATATCATTAAATATGGAGATAATAAATATTCTTATACATCTATGAGTAATAACTGATAATTTACAATAATTGCATAAACACACCATCTTGATGAAGATAACTTTTAATAATCTTATGCAAAAACATTAAAATAGGATATATCATAGTTCTTCTACCTTCCATATTTAACATGATATATTTGGATTTTCACAAATAAAGGTGACTGGCTAATTTCAACCTGATTTCTTTTCAGAGAGTGTTTCATTTGCATTTGCATTTAGAATCAAAATATAAGGCAAAGCTCAAACATAAAGAAGGAAGAAGTCTTTGCCATCCACATCTGTGTCAGCTCTATGACTCACTAAAAAATGATGGATTGTTTTTTTCATCTCTTTTGAACAGAATTCTGTGGTCTCAAGTATTACAGAAAGGAAAAATGTGCCTAAGGGGCTATGATTTACAATTATTCTGTTTCATGCTGATTAGCATAAACGACCATGATGGAAAATTGCATGCAAACCCTTGAAAAGTCAATAAAATATATTGATCCAGAGCAGCAACTAAAGGAGGAAAAATTGCTTACAGCCTATGCTTCAAGCTTCCTATCTAATTTGGCAGAGGATCTTTTAACCTGAAAATGATTCCATGTTTACAAAGCATTCTTATGGTTGCATGAATTACTTTTCACAAGCAGATGGACAAATCAAATCTCAACACTTTGCTCCACTCTCCAATCTACTAGGCTAAAAGTTTGTATCCTGATTAACATGGAGGCATTTATAATGAAACTGCAAAGCCAAAAAGAATCGCTGTCTCTATGAGAAACTAATATTGTGAGATTATGTTGTAATAGGCAAGTGGCATGACATTTAAAAGTGTTCATAGTTGTCTCTCTTCCAAAAAAAAAAAAAATCTCTCAAAAAATGCAAAGTTGAAGGTTGTAGGTAGGTTAGAAGAGGAAATGGCTTCCATTTTCTGAAAAGATTAATTTTGTTTGCCATTTTTCCCATTCAGACATTCTTAAATCTTTATCATTAATAGTTATAAACTCTAGGAAAGAAAACGAGTTTTAAGACTAGTAAATGAGAAATGCTTTATCACTATTATTTCATAACTTCTTTTTATTTCAAAAAATCTTGCTTCCCGGCTGGGCAACACAATTCAAGCTTGGTATGCAGGTAGTGAACCGCACAGTCCTTGTACATTCATGGCCCTATTTAAAGAGAGGAACGCATGTGGTTATGACAGAGAGGGAGATGCTCTGATGGCAAGATGCTGAGAAACAGGCTCCTCTACTGTAAGTAAGTAAAGGACACTACTTACTACACGCAGAGCAGGCGACACAGCCACATTTCCGCGAGCCCTGACCTTTAGTTCTTTCCGAAGGCAAATGATCAGAGTGATGGTCAATGCTCTCATGTTGCTGTTATTGTTTGTTTTAATAACTCCTGGGTTTTCCTAGTTGCAGGCTATAAAAGTTACCGATGAAAACCCAGCCCATTTCTTACTGCTTAGTTCTCAGCTTGATTCCTAGGTGAGTCAAAGGTTACTTTTCTGGCCTAAGATCTGCTTAATGATGCCAGGCCCAAAGTCAGCGTTCTGATAAACTCAAGAAGCCGTCTAGGTCAGCTTGTCTCTATGGTGTCTGAGCTGCCAGGAATGGCAGCAAGCTTCTGATCCAGCTAGTCCTAACCAGGACTTCTAAGGGGTCTGTGAACAGAATTTATTGGGACCATGAACCTGGATTGTTTTGAGGTTTTCACTAACCACAAATTGAAATGTATCATTCCTTTCATGTACATTCACAGTATCAGCAGTCCTTTTGATTCTGTCACCAATAGAAATCACATATATTTTCATATCATGTTACAGTTGCTGCAGATAAAACAAAAAATAATTTATACTCATTATCACTTTAAAATCGTGGTATTACTAGACCCACCTCCAGATCTTGATATCTGACGTGCTAACAAAGTATCACATATATCACAGTTTTTAAATGTTTCAATATAACTAGTGTCCTTTTTTTATCCTAAGCATTTTATTTCATACATTTTAAAACATTATTCTGAAAAGTGGTCCATAGGCTTCACCACTCTGCCAATGGAATCTAGGATTTTAAAAGCAAATAGGTAAGCAGTGGAGGGCCCAGAAAGTCTTGCCAATGTCACATAACTAGCTATTAACAGAAATGTCAGTAGAAACAAGATCCCTCAGTCATACTTCAGGCTCCTTTCATTATATTGTATGGCTTTACTGACTCTAGTGAGGAACAAAAAAAGTAGAGGATCCTCCAAAGAAAAAGCATGTACTATAAGCATGTTCCAGGCATTGTTTTAGGCACTGGACTCTCAAATCCATCACCCCTCCTCTTCTTACGCTCCCTCATTATCATCAGTACACATGGAACCACAAGTTTCTTCTTTCGTGGTATCCAATGGCAAGTTTAGATGTTGATAAGTGTGCCATAGAATTAACATCTAAGAAACAGAAAATCAGTTCACTTATTTACCATCAAAGAGGATTATCTTCAACTGACCCAAATAGTATTTAAACATTACTTAGGATGAAGATTCTATACCTTTTCTGCAAAGTACATTTAAAAGTCTTTCCCACTGGTCACAGAAAGGTAAGGAGGACAAAATATGAGTGAAAATATAAGACTCAAATCACTTTGATGCAGGACAGGGCAAATTCTGCTGGGTGGGGGGAACTCAAGCCCTGTACCAAGAGAGAGTTCTCAGCTGAGCTCATGAAAGAATTCGAATGCAACCCAGAGCTAGAGTCAAGAGGAAAGTTTATTAGGGAAGAGGTAATGCTCCATAGAAAGAGCATGGTCTCCTCACAGAGACAGAGTGAGAGAGCCTGAGAGAGACTCAGAGAAACACGGAGAGAGACAGTGACAGAGTAAAAACAGTGAGAGAGCCTGAAGGAAAGACACCGAGAGGGAGCTCAGGTGTTCTGTGGAATTCAGTTTAAATATCACTCTTAGTTTCTATGAATTACAGTTTAAAGACTTTGTTTGCCCATTTTCCTTTGATGGTATGGACATGTAGTATGGAAAAGATAAGAGTATATAATGAGAAAAAGTAAAAATATGTAGCATGAAAGGCCTGATGACAGTTCCCAGTCTTTTATCCATAGGTTCCCCATGGTTTGAGCCATAGGTAATGAATGATTTTATTTTGTACAGGGCGTCACATAAGGACTCTGATTTCCTGTTTTTCCTTTATGGTGTGGGGAAATGGTTTGTTAGAGATCCCATCAGAAATTTTCCTTTGTTCTTCAGGTTTCTTGTGGTCTGGCTATAGGGCTGATCGCCATATTGCAGTCTCTGAATATAGCTCGATTTAACATTTTAGTTCTCTTGCCTCCTCCCTACATTAACTTCACACCCATCAGGATGGCAACTATCAAAAATAAAAATTAAAAAAAAAAAACAAGTATTGGCAAGGATGTGGAACCCTCGTGCGCTGTTGGTGGGAATGTAAAATGATGCAGCCACTATGGAAAACAGTGTAACAGTTCTTCAAAAAATTAAAAATAGAATTACATATATATGTAGCTACCAAAAAAAAAAAAAATACCCTTCTGCGTAAGCACCGAAAGAATTGAAAGCAGGAACTTGAAAAGATATTTGTATAACACTGTTCACAGCTGCATTGTTCACAATAGCCAAAAAGGTGGAAGCAACCCAAGTGCCCGCCCATTGATGGATGAACAGATTAACAAACTGTAGTACACACATACAATGTAATAAAATTTGGCCTTAAAAAGATATTCTGACACAGGCTACATAACATAGATGAACCTCGTGGACATTATGCTAAGTGAAATAAGCTATTCACACATACTCACACACACACAAATACACATACTGTATAATTCCACTTACATGAGGTGCCTAGAGTAAATTTATAGAGACAGAAAGTGGAATGGTGGTTGCCAGGGCCTGGGGGAAGGGAGAAATAGGGAGTTATATCATGGGTACAGTGTTTCGATTTTGCAAGGTGAAAAGGGTTCTAGAGATTGGTTGTACAAATGTGAATGTACTTAACATTACTAAAACGTACACTTAAAAACAGTATAGATGGTAAATTTAATATTATATGTATTTTACCACAAGTAAACATTGTTGAAATCTTAAAAAATAAATACGTCAAAGGCTTGAATGGAATGAGAAGAGGGAAATCAATCATTGCTAAAAAAAAAAAAAAAAAGAGAGAGAGAAATGAATGCATAAATGTAGCATGTTAATGCTACATTTGCCAAACAGTGTTTCAAATATCAAACTATCACTAGTCATGATTATCACACTATCTTGCCCTCCACCATAAGTTTGTGAATAACTCAGAATAAAACTACTCTTATCTTGAATGACTTAAAGCTATTTGGGTTAGGAGAATCTGTACTTAGTCCTCCATCACCTTTACTCTAATCCATACAAATGAGATGGGTTTTGGTTCTCTCTGAATAATAATACCCAAGATTTGCAAAAAGACTTTTTCTCCGATTCTCCACTGCCACTTCTCTATGAGGCCTGTCATCTATCTATAAGGCCGTTACATGTTGAAAAATGACCTCCCCTTCCCCACCTCAACAAAAAAAAAAAGGAAAAAAAGAATGGGAATCTGCAAACATTGACTTCATTGCTCATAGAGTCCTCTACAGCTGCTGCTTGAAATTACCAAAGTGTGGTCATGTGCTACCATATAATTGTTGGCTTCTCAAAGATTCCCCCAAAAATTGTCTATCTAGGTCAAGGGCCATAGACTCTAGTATGCTGGGCAAGATGGAAGATATTCTCTGAAAGTCAAATCGACCCCATAGAAAGTTTCTCTAACTCTCTTATCTGACTATCTTTCCAGAGTCTGAAGTCATGGCTTTGTGTGTGGATTGAAGCTAAGCTGGAAGAGAATACATACATAAACACACACGGTGAAATATGTAACAGAACACTATTACATACTTAATCAAAAAGAAAGCTATTCACTAGAACCTTCAATCTCCACAAAGAGTACTTTTAATTGAACACTGCTCTTGCTCCATTCAGCTTAGTCCCCATAAACTTTATATGCCATCTATAAAGTAGCATTTAGTTTCCTCTGTGTTCATCAACTGCATATTTGCATCAAAAGGTAGATATGGCTATATTAACTTAATCATTGGTAATTTATGAGCCTAGCAAATACCAAATGAGGAAAGGGAAAATAACAAACTCAAAAAAAGCTAGTATTGCCAAGGTCACAGCATGAAGGCTCAATCTTATTTCACACACACAAATCAGATCAATTGAAGATGGAAATGCATAATACATTAGACAAACAGTTTCAAACCTTGATAAAAGCAGACCTTGGAATGTGCATGAACAGCAATTTACATTTAGTAATGTTTCATATTTGAACATTAAATGTGTTGAGGAGAAGAGGCACGTAAAAATATCCAATTGCTTTCTTGAAATATTGATAACAGTACAGTAAAAGTTGAAGGTAATAATAAAACTCTGAGAGTTATCTGCCCCTATAAAAATATCTTTTATCCTATACCATACCCCTGCTTCCCTCCAATTTCCAAGTTCCACAGGAGGGATTTTTATTCTTTTAGAAGCTTTTCATCCTAAATCATATACAATGTTCATTCCAGACTTGAATCTGGCGATGATGTACCCTCCTGTCATTTTTTTCTGCTAGCGAAAATAAGGAACACCAGGCTGCCAATCTAGCAATACTGTACCATACAATATGAGAGTCACAAATTTGGAAGGAACTTCAAGTAGACATAAAAGCTACTTGGCATTATGTATCAAGATTCATAAACATGTTCACGTCACTCTGGCCTAGAAATCTCTATTCTGGGAACGTATCCTAAGGAAACAGTTCCAAAAGACAGAAAAAGCTATATGCATGAATATGATCACTATGGAGTGCTTTCATTCAATAAACTTTTATTAAGTGTCTATTATGTGCCAGGCACTATGCTGGCATAAAGTCTCTGCCTCAAGACATTCACAATCAGCTGGGAATTCAGACAAGTATACACAGAATTACAACATGTTGGGATAAATGCTAATGGTCCTGTTCAGAAGCACTAGAAACACTCAATGTGCTGGAAAAGAAGGGCAAAAAGAATGAGTCAAGACTTTACAAAATTTTAGGTAATGGTTTCAAAATTCCTTCTTACTGTTCTTTTAAAAGACACAAATGTTAAAATATTTTTAAAATCCTTTATTATTCTGAAAAACCATTCCTTGATACACTTTTAAAAATAAAAAAATAACAAGCAAGCATAATTGCCCTTAACAGCTCTCAGAAGTCCCCCATCTTTCTCTCTACTATGTGAGGAAGTTGGAGCATAGCCATCAATCACAAAGTCCTCACTGGGCGCATTCCACTTATCTATTCCTGTTCCTAGTTTTCTACTAGACACCAGGATGTCCCTGAACAAAACTGCTGAGGAACTCTGAGTTCATCTTGCTTAAAACACAAGACAAAAAAAATTTTATCACTTCTTTAAGAACTTTCTCTTTCAAATGGCCCAGAGACTCTTCAAAAAACTCTTACTTTAAGATTTCAGAAGGCCATTGGTTACATATAGTATTTATAATATGTTATAATTTTTTAGTGTATTTACAAATAAAAAAAAAATTCCAGTGTTTGGAAACTTTTGAAGAAGTACAGATTGGACATACCTAATATAATACCATACCTGTATTTATATATGGATTAGCATAAGTTCTATTCCTGTAACATGTACAGCATCCAATTCAAGTCAAGACAGCTACATATTAGGGTGTGGGAGCTATGGAAATCTCTTTCTCAATGTGTTCTGTCTTGTGTCACGGCTCAAGGCTTTGGCCATCCTCCAGAACTGGGCAAGGACTTTAGAAAGATTACTAGGGAAGGCCACACCTGAACTATTTTTCTTTAAAGAGTACCTAAAGACTAAGTCTAAAACTGAAACCTTCAATGGTAAGAAGGTAAAACTAATATTTACTGAATGCCTATATTTTCTAGGCATTGTCCAAGGTTCAGGGTTGGCAAAGTCTTCCTGTAAAAGGCCACACAGCACACATCTTTGGTTTTGCAGGCTGGAGTCTCATGCAACAACCACTGGATTCTACTACAGTAGCACAAGCAGCCATAGAAGATTCCTAAATGAAGCGGTGTGTCTGTGTTCTAATAAAGCTTGGTGTTCAAAAAGAGGTGGTAGGACAGATTTGGCCTGTAGGCTGTAGTTTATCTGCCCTGACCTAAGTGCTTTACAATTTACCTTACTTAAGACACAAAATAGGTTTGCGGGTAACTTTTCCTACTTCAAGTTGGGAAACCAGTATCAGAAGCAGGTGACCTGCCAAAGACACATGTCTAGTTTGTTTCAGAGTCGGGATTCCAACCTAGGTCTGCTTGAATCCAAAGTGTTAACACTTTTTACTATATGAATTGAATACAGATGAAAAAGAGAAATCAGCTTGGGAGAAAAAAAAAAAAAAACAGGTTTAAATCCTTCCTTTTACTCAACATTAACCAATCTATGCCCATCTATGACAAAATAATGGAAGATAGCAAAAATGCTGGTAAGCATGTTTACAGGTGAAACATTTCTCCCAAAAGAAGCTTCTAAAATGTTCAGTCCTGACTGAACTCCTTCATATCATAAAGGAAAAGGAACCAAATTTTTCATCATAATGTGTCAGATTATGGCAAAGGTATAATGTGGGCACTCTCCTAGAATTCTAACACTCTCTGAGAGGATTTTGTAAAACAACCCCGCTGACATTCACATATTTGGTAATTCATTCATTCCATGCCAAGAGAGCACACTATATAAGTGCTGTAAAAACCACGTGACTCGTGTTTTTCAGGGACATCAACAGAGTTGGGGGCAACACTCAGTTAATCACCTGCTAACGTGAACTGCCACTTGAGTATGAAAAGAAATGACAGGGGTAATACATATAGCTTAGTGCCTAAAACTCAAGGGAGAACAAGCAATAAATATTGCTTCTCCTAGCTGAACCTTGTTCAAGGTTCGCATTCCTTTTATTCTCCTCAAGAGATTAAAGATCATATTTTCCCCATGGTTGCCCTAATTTGGAACCTGAAGACCAGGTTCCAAGTCCATCCAGGTTCCAAGTTGCTTACTAGCTTGAAACTTTGGTACCTAAATATTCATTTCCTCCTCTTACAATAAAGGTGTTTAACTAGATGTTTCTAAAACTCTCTTCCAAGTTAAGCTTTTTCATGAATCAGTTTTTAAACCTATGATTCTATTTGCCCAACATTCAAAAAAATAAAAATATCCTGGATGAAACTTAGATGTTCACATGTTTTAATCCATTACATGGGGTTCTTTAAATCTTTAGAGTGAAAAAAAATATCAATTATTAAAACTATCTCCCTTAAAAAGCAGAAAGTATCACTTAGAGAGTTGCACAATTATTTCTGAAAATTAAATGATGATTTTCCCCAAAGGACACAGGGGAAAGGAAGATGTGGAGCAGATGGATTCATTGTTCCCCTATGGAGAAAAAAAACATTTCTACACCTTGCAAAAATATATTAATTGGCCTGCCATCTGGCAAACCTGCTCACATACATAAGGGATGAAGTTTAGATCTTGAGGTTTAACATTTAAGCCTGTGGGGAGATGGTAATTGGAATCTTTCAGGGTTAGCATTAGTATTTTTAAAGGGAACATTTCAAGAGAGATCTAAATACAGGTGGAGAAAAATAGAACCTAAAATGTGAGACTATCCAAGGTGGCGTCATTGGTGTCAACGGCCTCAGCCTCACTGCTAACCAGGAGCTGGCTGTGGACACTCCTACATCAGCTGAAGCTGTGTATTATTAGCTCCGTGGCTCTCAGAGCACAATTTTGAATGCTTCCCCACAACAGGTAACCTGCCACTCCATATTGTCTAGTACATTATAGGTATATATTTTTTAAATTTCTGGAAATCTTACCATGGTAAAGCTGGGTATTTAAAGAATCTCTTTAAAGGAAAAAAGCAGCTCATAAAACAGGAGGTACAATAAAATATGAGTTTTGTGGTATATATGTACACATGTGTGCACACATACACATGTACCAATTTTAAAAGTTATATACATTCTACGGAAATTAAATATAATAAAAATAGTGGAAAGACATGATAAACTATTTTACAAAGCAAATAAAGTATCTTGAATTCATCTTTTGTAAAAAGCATGTTTTGTTCTGTCTTCACTTGCATCGAAAAGCTCAAAGATTTTTTTCTGGATCTCTACATTAATTTTCCAACAATCATAATCTATGTCTCTAACTAAATACTTCCAAATCTTACACCTTAAGGCCCTGTTTCCTTTACCACTAAACTCCAAATTATTCTTAAATGTTTCTCTTGCTAGTTGAATTTGTTTATCTGGTTTCTTACAATTTCTTCATCTATGAAGTATCAAAGAGGCTATCATATATTAATGATCGACCACACAATTTAGGTAGTTTCTGCTTTTCTCTCAACTATCTCATTCTGATGCATTTCCCTGGTAGCTTTGACATTATTGACCATGTAATCATACTATATATTAATCACCTTCCTCAGCAAAATGATTTTTAGAAAGGATGACACAATATAATACGGTATCCTAGCTGGGATCCTAGAATAGAAAAAGGACATTAGGAAAAACTATTCAAACTTTAATAAAATAAGGAGCTAATTTTTTTTTAAATGGGGGTCAGAGGAGAACAAAACAAATCATCTTATTCTAATCTAATATTAGCATTATCAAACAAATAGAAAAACATCTAAAACTTTTAGAGGTGATAGAAATATTCTGTAACTTAATTGTAGTGGTAGTTATATGACTATATTTGCCAAAATTCATAGAACTGCTTACCTAAGAAGGATATTTTACTATATGTAAACTATATCTCAACAAACCATATTTAGAAAAGAAAACAAAACAAAATAAAACACAACCTCGCTGGCTGGACTTTCTTTTTCTAGAATGAGTAAATAGAAAAAAAAGTGGTGAACCCTCATCGGTAGAAAAGGGAAGTAGTCTTGGGTCTAGATTAGGGGCCATGAAAAACATCTACTTTAATATTTAAAAAAGCACCTGAAGAGAAGATGTCTTTCACTCCATCCTCAACGGGCAGCTATTCTTCAAAAGCAACTCACATATGTAACACTGAGAGCTCACAGATGGCCGGTGAAGGGTTTTTGTGGGGTAGAGAATTCTGGACACAATATGTGTGCCTTTCACATATTGTAGATTATTTATACTTTATTCTCATACAACTGTTGTATGTATAATGAAGCAGTTATTTCTAAGTCCTCTACAAATGATTTTCCCAAAGGAAAAGATGTATTTCAGTGAGAGTCATCATTCATCTCTTTAAAAACTTAGTTAAACTAGCATAATTCAAGAACAACTATTATATTTTTAAACGAAAAAAGAAGAAGCCTGTAAATAATCCATTTCTAAAATCTCCCAGCATATCTTTTCAGGCATTCACACTGTACTGCTATATAAGACTCAAGCATGTCTGTCCCTTCTATAAAATGACCCATATGTGCAATTATTACAAGATCAGCAAGGATTCTTGAGATGTGTGCATAACATGTACACTCATGTGAATGCACAGATTTTATAATATACACAGGGATATCTCCGAAAAATAAGCTTGAGTGCAGTGAGCCGTTATTCATTTAAGAGGCCTGTAAGATAGCGGCTAATTCACAGCTACACCGTTAAATAAAATCTCCATTTTAAAAGCACAAGCCCACTCAGATACCATTATAAACAGCGATACTTAACGATGAGAAAATTACAGGAGAATACGTATGCAATTTCCATTAGTGGGAAAGAGAATCAGCAGGTGGCAATTTTAAAACAAAGTAAGATCTGCTTCTATTTTTCACTTTCTTCCCTCAGACAGCAGAGGAATTTCTATAGCAAAGATCAAAATGATCGAGGCTCCATATTCCACAAATATCTCTGAATTGCCACGAGGCTGCTGTAGTATAAAAATTAAGATACTAAAATCTTACTTTGCAAATATTATTTCCAATAATTAGAATATTGCTGAAGTTATATTTCCTTTGGAGACAAGATAGTAAAATTTTTACCTGGATTTACCACTTACTACTGGTGAGGTTTTCAGACAATTTCTCTATGCTTCATTTTTTTTTTCATTTATATAAGATATTTTAGCTAGGATTAAATGAAAACACATACCAAACCACCTCAACCTCCATCTACCTCCTCCTTTGTTGATGTTGGTAGATGTATTGGTTATTACACATTACTATCATTTTCTGTCTACATTGTTTTCTAACCCCACTGGATTGAGCTACTTAAGAAAAGTTTCATGCCATACATGTATTTCTTTCTCGGAGGATAATCATAGTCCTGGTCACATAAAAGTACTTGATAAACATTTGGCACATAAATTGATAAATGAGGCAATGTGATAAATTCCCAGACCATGTCCACAGAAAGCAAACATTGTCAAACTAGGTTATTAGGCTATCAGGCTTCAGAAGGTGATTCAGGCTCACTCACAAGCCATGAAGCAGGAAAAGGGTCACAGGGATGTGCAACTCATAAATAACACCCTCTAAGTATTTTTAAATATAATCAATGACCCATATATCAGAGGTTATTCCCCCAGCTCTTGGCTTCTGGTTTCTCTCTCTTTTGACCCAGTTTATAATCATTTGACTCCTCTTTAGTGCTTCTAAGGCAGCCAAAGAAAAGGAATCAAAAGAGAAGCTACTGGCCTTCAGAAGTAGGGGCTACCCCCATCCAATCCTATCCATAAAACATCTTAAGAAATTCTATGACGAGAAGACAAAACAAAGCAAAGCAAAACAGAACCAAAATCATGTAGTCCAGTACACCGTAACATAGTTTAAGATATATACACACCTGGAACTTCCCAACAAAATCCATAAATGTTGGGCCATGAATTCCCTCCAAACATGTTAGTTTCTTATTAAATAGATTTGAAATCAAACCTGTTAAGTGGCTGAAGAAACAGCTACAAGCGACTGCTTGCAGGACACACCTAAAAGAATGGAAGGTTTGAAAGGCGAAGGTTGTTTCCTCGGCTCCAGGCTGGGCATGTCACTTACATGGGAACTAGAAAACTGGCTTAAAATGAGAACTATAATCTTTCTTGAACAATAGGTCATGACGAGCTTCCTTAATGCCAAAATAAGTGTTTAGAAGTGACTTCTGCTAACTGAAAGAAAGAGTAAAGGGCATATATGTTTACTCTGGCTTGAATACAACATTTCTGAATATGTCTATCAGTGCCAAGAGTCAGAACCCCTTTCTTCATGGATTTTAAACCTGGGACCTGTTCCATGGAGTGTTTGTATTTCCTAGGAATGGCATCCAAAAGTTCCATCATATTAATATCTAACCAGCTCAGTTATTGGTACCTTTTGACCCCGAAATCACCCTAGGTTTGGTGTGAGATAGTAAACTAATTTTAAAATAAAATCACAATTTCTCTTATTCAAAGTATTTTTAAAGAAGCCATGACATGATAAGTAATCAATCACAATTTCAAAAAAAAAAAAAAAAGTCCACCTATCACAAGGGCATCTTGGCAATGGTCATGCTGGTAACTGACATCAAAACCACTAAGTTCTAAGAAGTGTACTGAAGAAAGCAGAGCTCTGATCTTGTGCCTGGTTTCCTGTGTTAAGACGACTTATAAAAACCACTATTGACTTTTCACCACAAAAATCCTAGATTTTTTTTCATTTATTTATTTACTTATAAGAGTTTGAGGGTGCCTTGTGTTAATAAAATCAAATAAATTTCAAGGATACAATTTAATAATACTTCATATGTATATTGCATTGAGTGTTCACTACCCAAAATTAAATCTCCTTCCATCACCAAATATTGACCCCTTTTACCCCTATCTACCTCCCTAGATTTCTAAGGCTAACTGATCTGAAACTGACAAAAGTATTGAGAAAGAATGCCACATACGAATTTTAGAAGTCACATAATAAAAATGTGGCAATTTTTATTCCTTAATACTCTGCAGTCCAAACATCTAACCCCAGACATCAAATCCTAAAACATATAGGAAATTATAATTCGTAAGCATAGCAGCTCATTTTGCAGAATGCACAACAAGAACTATGACCTAAAACACCTAGAACTATCGTATGCTTTACCTGTCCCCGCCACTGGCCACTATGGTCATTTGAGATTAAAGATAAAAAATTCCTTTGCTTAGAGATCTATTGTCTGTGGAAAATGCAAATTAATAATCCTCCACGGAAACTCCCTATGCCAGTGACTGTGCCCATCAGCTGGGTTGCCTCCCGTCTGCCCTCTGCAGTGGTTGAGCAAGCGCAGGTTAATTTTACAATAAACCAACTTTTTGGATTAGCAAGTAATTTGTGGTTATCTAGATGAGTACTAGAATGGAGAATATCAAGTGGATAAAATTAATCCTCATGTGGAAAAAAAATCTACCTGACAAGGTGCCCGTGTATCCGATGTCTGGTGGCTAACCTAAGTCATCTACCTGGAAAAGTCTTTGATTGTGTATCAAAAGTTTTGAGATAAGCCAAGTGAAAGTAATATTTTTACAGGAATTATATCGAAGTTCCAAGATCAACAAGCCATTCCAAATCAGACTTAAGAAATAACATTACATAATAGTCATTTAATGGCTATTGTTTTACAATAACAAAGGTCTCATTTACTGAATTTCCTAGAGTGCTTTATTCAGCGGGCAGTTTTTCCCATGACAAACATAGTTTTCCTTTAACTCCTCCAAATAGCTATAAAACAGTTAATAATTATAATTTCTAATGTAAAGATAACCATCACAGCATTTTAAAACATATGAATGTTAAAGGGACATAGGTGCTTTTTATGTTTGCTACAGGCTCAGTGATTTTCTTTAGATTTAGTAGCTAAGAAATCTGGCAGTGGCCAGATTATTCTAACAGAGACTCACAAGAGAGAAATGCAGTAAGATCAAAGTTAGGGTCCTGAGACATCAATATGCACTGTAATGTTTAAAATTAGATAGAATAAAGCACAGCAAATACTCATTAGGCAAAATAAACCTGGTGACTCCATCAATTTTCTTCCCTGATTTTATGACCCTAGGAGACCTTAGCAAGTTTCACTGGGTCCTCATTCCCTCTACCCAAGTGATTCATTCTGAACCTAATATATTACCCTCCAAAAGATACCTTTGATTTGAACTTCGTGTCAGGTTAGAAAGTTTCCAGGGACGCGCAGCTGACCCTTACCTGTGAAGAGCTAAAAGCTTATTTGAGAACGTTGGAATACCAGTGGTAGCTGGCCTACCACATGTCAGGAGCTGGACTTCGAGACTTTGCCCTTACTTTTGCCTGCAATTAGTTTTCTAAGAGACCCCAAACTCTAACAAAATCCAAGTCATTGATAAATGCAAAACCACAAAATATGCAGAATGTGGAAAGTCCCAGGGTTCTATAATGAAGCAAGCAAGAAGAAAATTAAGGTGAGAAATAACAATAATTACTGTCCATTCTTCTTACCAATCTATTTTACCTTCAAATGCTGATCAAAGCCTAAATTCTCTACTTGTCTTTAAAATAAAGTTCAGTTTGATATTGGCATAATTACCTTCTCTAATAAGCATGTCCAATTGCCATCCATGTAGCTAAAACTCCCACAGGTCCTCTCATTCTGTTAATCAGGTTTAAGGTCAACATTTTCAGAATTTACAACCAAGTTCACATGGGAACTTTCCTAATTACCAAGACAGAGAAAAAATAAAATAAAATACCAGAACTACAAGTATTAACTACTATGTGAACTTTTACTTAGAGATCTCCCTAGTTACACAATGTGCCACTTATCACAAAAACCAAATTTGCTATTATACGGCCAAGACTTCTACTGATAGAGATTGACTTTGCTTTTAATAAATGGTTTTATTCACACCCTGTGCCTACTTTCATCCAGGTAGCCCCAGGACCATTTTAATATCTTGTCTCTACCACTTAACTTTCAGAGGCATTACTCAGTTACCATGATGTCACTCCCAAATGACTAGGTTAAAAGTAGTAAAAACAGCTCAGATTAAAATAGCTTGGTGGAAGCTCACCCACACTAGAGATGGGTGTGTATGGGGGGAGGTTTGGGGTCAGGGCCTCTAGTCTTACTCTCCCTGAGAAACCGACTTATTTCCATTTCAACCAGTACAAGGAGGTATCTCCTGAATTATTCAGAATGAGCCCTATTTCCAGCTTTTCCCTTTGCGGGCCATCTCCACATAGGAACTCAAATGATTTCTCAATTCCAGCATCCATCAGTTTTAGCCCAGAAGGCAGATGGTCTCTATCTTAATGCTTAAGTTTCCCCTGTTTTAAAGACATTACTTAGGCTTCTGATAATAGGATAGATGTGAAAAGAGAAACAAGCAAAGCCATAAAAGCATACAATGTTCTAGCCTGTCACCGTGAACTTACTGACACACACACACACCCCTTTAGAGCAATGACTAGCCTGTGCCTGCCCGTGGAGCATATGCCTCATGTTTTTACCACACTTCTTTTGAAATCTACTTTCTGCACTCCTCTCTCCTCTCTCCCTTTCTGCCTCCCTCTTCCCCCACAAAAGACCTAATATAGTCAGTGGCAAAACAAACAATTTGTAATCTTCCTTTTGTAAGCTTTACAATACAGACTAAAAGCAACATTTTCAAAACCTACATATTTGTGCTCACGTCCTCTGCATCTGGGAAACTTTAAGAGTGCACATGGTGCACATGGAGTCTGTGGGCACACAGTACCCTGGTGTGGGACCGGCAGGCTCTCCACCAAAATCACTCAGCTTGGGGCTGGAAGCTCCTGGCCTGGGGTCCCAGCTCTTCTGTACGAGTATCCCTGACTAGGCTGGGGAGAGGGGATTCATGCGTGAGGACCTCACGGAATAGTACCAGTGTGAGAACTGACTAGGAGAGGATTGCAGGGTGAGCCCTGCAGTGATAGGCAGGCCTGTCCCACCTGCAGAAAGTAAAGTCTAGGGCATGAAAAAAGGAAAAGCATAAAAGGAAGCAGTTATGAAACGTGCCTGGGCAAAGCGAGGAGTGGGAGAAAATGGGCACAGAGACACAGGGAGTGGCAGAGCCTACAGGTCAGGCGTGGAAGGATGAGAGGAGGAGCCGCAAGGACTGCAGGTTTCAACCACCTGTGGAAGAGGCTCCCGGGAAAGGCAGGAGGATGCGACTCAGGCTCAGGAGGAGACCAAGTGGCGGTAGGTGGGAGCTGGAGACGCTCAGAGCCAGGGCGTCAAAGAAAGAGAAACTTTTACTGTAATGTAAACACATTAGAAAGGAGATACTCATAAGCCTGTGAAAGAACTTGAGCTTCCAGAGGGGAGGTGAAAAGGAAACTGTCATTGCCTATTTGGGTGATGAAGCAAAGTGAGCAACAGTTGAGTAAGGGGATATGATTCAGGGAAGAGGGATGACCGGCCAGCTGTGAACATGCAGAGGTTATAGGGCACCATGATGTGTCATTACTGTATTTAGCTACCCACAGAGAGTGGTTACCACTCATGGTCTTCGATTCTCGCTTCACTACTGTTTTCTAGCTTGACACACAGCCCCACCCCGAATCACTGTGCTGTTGCTGTTCACGCTGAAGTCATCGTGACTTCTCAGCTGTCAGATACAATGCACACGTTCCTTTCCTCTGTGGAGTGGCACTGTTGACCATTCTCCTTTTCGGATCTCTGTGAGAACACTCTACTAGCTTCCTTCCTTCTTACAGGACTCTTTTCCAAGTCACCTTTTATATACCTATCTGCATCTCTGCCCAACTCTAGTTCTCCCACGGATAAGTCTAAAATATTTCTCAGATGGTCCTACTGATGACTCCCAAGGTTGTCATTTCTGGTCCACCTTCCCTGAGTGCCCTGGACCTATGTACCCAGTTGCCCAACTGAGGCTCTTTCTTTCCTGCTTCAGAAATTTTAGAATTCGCAGATGTCTGCCCCCAAACTCTTCCCACAGATGGCTCTTTCTCATTCTTTAGGTCTCCCCTTAAATATCACCTCCTCAAAAGATGTTCCCTAACCACATTATCTGAAATAGCCCTCCACACTGTTACTTCTCAGCTCTTGTTTGTAGCTTTCAGAACACTAATCACCATTTGACAATTGATTTATTTAGATGCGTGTTTATCTGTGAGGCCCAAGCACTCTGTCTTGTTCACCCCTTGCCCAGCACCAGACGTTGGCACTGCAACATTCCATGGTAATCAGCATGCAACAGATGCTTACTAAATGTAGACTGACCGAGCTTCTAGGGATAAGGGGTGAGTACAGGTTCTTGTGTCTTCTTTTCCCCTACTCTTATATGTATGGGTGGTTTATCCATCCCCCTGGTCCCTTAAGTCAAAAACCCCAGGGGCATTGTGAAATCTTTCTTCATCCCTCAGAGCCCTTGGCTCATTAACTTCTATCAATTTCATATCCTTAGTATCTCTCAAAGGCATAACTCACTACATTCTTTGCTCAGGTCTGCAAACCCCTTTAGATAGGGTTTTGCGATAACTTTCTAACTGGCTTCTAGGTCTCAACCTCCTCACCGAGACCTAAACTCCCAGTGCTGCGAAACATCTCCCACCCCCTCACCCCAGATAAAGGCCAAGGTCCCACAAATACCACGTACCTCAGATCCCCTCCTCAGCCTCATCATCCACTACTCATCTTCTTGTTGTGATGACAGTAACAATATTAATAGTTAGGATTTGAGAGCTTTTATGTGCCAATCATCGCATTATGCATTTTACACATATGATCACATTTTAATCTTTACAACAATCCTATAAGTAATTTACTCGTCACTATTTTATAGATGGAGCAACTGAAGTCCAAAGAAGTTAACTTACCCAATATCTTTCAAAGCCGGGTGCATTGGCTTCAGATCAACCCTCCTGTGCTATATTATACCACATCTTGAAACTTATGCTTTAACAAGCCTGAGTTATGCTTCTGGTTCTTTATGCCCTAGCAAGACTGAGCTATGTATAGTCCCTTGAACTGTGTGTTGCAAGACCACCATGTCCTGTACACACCATTTCTTTTGCCTTTTGAGAAAGTCTTGTCCTTCTGTCTGATAAATACCAATCTATCCTTTAAAACCTCCCTGAGGTATTGCCTTTTTAATGTGGTGCATCTTCTGGCTCCTTGAGACCAAAGTCTGTCTTACCTACTGACCACTCCCATGGCTTATATGTACCTTGTAAATACTTCTCTATATCTAAGTTTGCAATGATTCATTTGCATAGCTTCACTGAAGGCAAGCCTATGTCTTTTGGCTTTGGGTCACAGTGCCCAGGCACATACAGATGCTCAATAAATGTAGATTTAACTGGGTTTTCCATAAAAGGGGTGATTTCACTAATATCCAACATGTCAGGGCAGGAGAGAAGTGTATTTTCCATCTTTTTAGAGACATATGTTCATGAGCAAAACAAAAAGGAAAACTCACCAAACACTACAGATGTTTTTGAAGGGAAGATGCAGTGTACATAAATATTCAATATATTCTGACAACTACAGCAGTTAGTTGAAGATTCCTGAATATACCTGCTGTTCATAGCAACTACTGAGTACTGCAAATTCAGCAAGAAAACAAAACAAAAAAACTTTTATCCCATGGGTTTTCAGAAAAATACATTTGAAAACTTGCTCAAAGTTATTTACTGAGATATTTATTTACTCTCATTGGCATGGATAAGAGTTTTATTGATTGAAGTCATTAAGGTTTGGATATTATCACTTCAACTCAATGAAAACATGATAGGTTTATGACCATTAGGATTAAAAATCAAGCATCTTCTAGATTCTCTACACTGTACTTCAGCGAAACCAAAGGTGAACAGTAAAATTAAAGGTGAACCTTGAAACTGAGCAGCAACATTAGAAAGCAATGGTAGCCTTTTCTTTACAGTGTGACATAAGTAGAAGCTTAAAGCCTTCCCCACAAGTTAATCCAATGGGAAAAGACGTTATAAACCTAAGCGGTAACAGAAAGCAGGTAAACTCACTGCTATTCTAAGATGTGAGGGGTTTTTCTAAGGAATGGAATATCCCCAGATCTATGAAGTTTACAATCTCTAAAACATGCAGGCATTACTTCAGTTTAAAACGACAAATTTGGGTTGAAATAATCTGTCCAGTCAGCCTGGATTTCTGTCCCTCAAAGAAGCAGGTAAATGGTTGTATGGTGACTGCCTTGAGGAAATAAGAGAGGGGGTAAAGTGCAAAGCCAGCCACAAACAAACAAACAAACAAGCAAACAAACAAAAAACCTGTTTCTAATGGAATATGTGAGCCTTACAGAAAAACAGCAGACAAAATCAGTGTGCATCTAGACAACCCAAAGTCTGCCACACTCAAGACAGAAAAGAATGATAGAAATAATATATCATTTTTGGGGACATAGGACAAGGAACCTGGACTTTGAGTTCATTAGTACTGTGTAAGAGTCTAAGCCTGGGAGTAAGCTTGTAGGCATCTTTCCCCAAGAACCCAGGGTGTTATAGGCCCAGGTAGGACTCTGAGTGGGGAGAGAAACCTTTAAAGTTTTCCTGTGATAGGACAAGCCAACAAACCGGCGTCCTGCTGGACTGCCAAGGCGAATGAGATGTAGCAAACCAAAAGGTTTCCATGATTACGATTCCTACCATAATATAGATTTAAGGGAAGAGTCTGAAACTATTCAACCTCTCTTTCTTTTGTCTAAGTGGTACACACACATCCTATTCCTAGGAGCTCTAAGATGCTCATTCATAGGCTCAAAACCAGATTTTATTTGGATAGATGCAAAAAGCTGATAGTAAAGAAAAAGTAAAGATGAAGTCCTCTAGATTACAATGTTAGTCAGAACAAGTAGCTAGGATAAAAATATGCAAAATGATTAAAAGTCAGTGAGCATTCAGAAAAGAAGCTAGTCTTGGACAGGAGAGAGATTCCAAGGGATAAAGCACACCCAAACAAGGACGAAGGCAAAGCGTCCTCCCTTGGACACTGGGCATGCCCTCAGTGAGACAAGTGAAAGGAGGGGACATCTTAGTAATGGAGAGATCTTTCTGAAAGGCCATCTTTAGGGAACGTGATCAGCTAAGTAAGGAACGGGGTAAATGTGGGCCTTCGAGAAACAGACAAGATTTAGAGATGTTAATTTAAGGGAGGTCACGGAGTCACACTGTAAGCATATGCTATATGTCCTTAAGAAAGGTCACCCATCCAGAATTGATCTCTGTATATTAAGAGAATACAACAGCTTCATACACTGCCCTGGAGAACATGACTCCTGCCCTTCATCTTCCTGAATCTACATAATAAATATGAAGCAGTGCTGGCCCTTTGAGACCAACAAGAAGTAGAAGTATGTACAGATGACTTTCAGGACACGTGTTTCCAAACTCTGTGAATCTTGGAAATTCTCAAGGTAACTAACAGGTTGTCCCCCCATTTTGTTGAGAAGAACCCAGGTTACTTTAGAACTTAGGTTCTCTGCCAGCATGAGCTGTCTGAATTGGTATGTTTGAGCTGGAGATACTACCCTAAAACCAGCGTCAGAGAAGCCTAAGAATTCCTTATGCATTTGACTCAATAATACTATCAACAGGTGGTGGTGGAGGGGGGCGGGCAGTGCTCCAACTTGCTTGTCAGGTTCAGACACACAAGTGTGGTGCCAGTGCTGACTTATTCCTACAAGAACTGGGTCCAGGTGAGAGGAGAGGCTGCATCACAGCCAGACTATACCACTTAGACATATTCAAGGGCTACTGACAAACTGAAAAGGTAAGAAGTTATAGGATTTACTGCCATGAAGAGTAGTGTGGCCTTGTTCACGTATAGCACATCTCTCTTCAACTGATCTATTGTTTTGGGAGTTTGAAGCATGGATGACACAGCTTGAACAAAAATGACCAATCCCAAAAGAGTGTCTCTGAACACATATAGAATGAGAAAAGCATAGCCACCTTATTTAAAAGGCACAACTTTAGAACCTAACATGGTTTAGTGGTACTAACACTGTTACAGTTGCACTAAAGGTATGACTTTAAAAAATCTATGAGATCTCTCTTTCTCTCCCTCTCCCTTCGTGTCCCTCTCTCGCTCTCTCTCTCGCTCTCTCTCTCTCTCATTTGTGTTTTTTGATCTGTGTATATATACACATGTATAAATAGTGTAAGTATGCAAGTATTCCAGGATGCTTCTGAAATATAAGAAATACCACGGGAAAATTCAAAAGAAAAAAGACTAAGTTTTCCAAAGTATTACATATTTGCATTTATGCTACAAAAAGTTACAGGTATAACCAAATAGAATGAACCATGTGTGTGTGTGTGTGGTCTTTAAACACTGCAGTACAGCGATTATGAAGCGCCAGATCTGATAGCATGCATCCTGTTTATTTGACGGCACTGTTGCTCTCATGCATGTTCACGTGTATGTATGTGCAAGGCAAGTTTTGAAGGAAAAAAAAGAATCTATATTTATACAATTCAGAGGGTGTGCCCCTCTAAAACCACAGTAATGCCACCTTCCTGTGCTGGACACAAATGTGGAAGAGGAGAAAACCTCCTATAAAATCGTGATCTTGCAACCTAAGTGTCAGCAACTAACTAAACTGCCTTTCACTTGAGGCATGAGCTTCATCTTGATTTTAAAAGTCTATTCTCAGCCCCCCCACACCTATTCTGTCAAATATATGTTACCAAACAAAAAAGGCCAGGCCTATATTAGAAATAAATGTCAGCGAACCAGTAAAAAAAACCCCAAAATGGCAAAATGGTTATGGAGACAATCCAAAACAGGCTAACTTGAGTTATCTTTGCATTGTACCTCTGCATCTTATAAAGGTCAAATATTTAATATTGAGGACAAAGAGAAGCAGAGGCCCTGATGTCTGGGTGAATGAAATGGATAAACATGATCAGATCAAAGAGACAGACTTAGGCAAAGTACCTCCTCTCCCTTCCCTTTTTCTCTCCCCACCACTCACAACTCAGCCTCTCATTAACCACATTTCAAAAGGAGGAGAACCCGGAGAAGCACATTCATCAGGATTCCCCAGGAAATCCACGAGGAGAATACCTGATTAATGCCCCCTGTCAGGGAATAAACTTTTCAAACTGTCAATCAACAAACAGACCCCGTTTCTAAGGCAGCTCCAGCAGTCAGGCTGCCTCGGAAGGCAACGCATTCCCTCTGTAGGCAAAGGATCCCCACGTTTTTACCTTTGTGTTCGCCGTAGCCTGTTCCCACTCCTCAAATGAGGCAAAGTAAAGTTTGAGAGCACAGTCCAAAAATTGGGGTCAGACATATCCATTCCTTTCTCTTCAATTCACTGCGGGTTCAAGGCCATAAGACCAAAACGCGGAGAAAAAAAAATCCCCAGTTATCTATTCGCTCCCTCCAGAGGAAACGTGCTGCAAACTGTGATCTCGAGAATAACTTGGAGCATGTCTGAGAAGTACCCGTCCCAGCTTTTCAGTAACGCATAGCCATTTCTCCAAGGTTCAGGAAACTTATTTCCTCTTGGGTTTGCCCTCTCCGGGTCAGCCTCAGCCAGCTACAAACAGTAATTAAAAGAGTTGGGCCGTGCGTTCTGCTCAAAATGCTGTCTGTGTGATTCAGTCCAAGGTACTTTGTCATCTGTTTGGCAGATACCATTTGCAGCTCCTGCGGGGGGGTGGGGGGAAGACGACTATTTTAAGTCTTTGGTTCCGGGAGGCTGTTGATTATCAGTATACCATTCAACATCCGAACATGCCCAGTGCTGAGTTTCCTTTTGGGATCTACATACAAGGAAAAGAATTTCAATCGAAAAAGCCCCTTTTCTGTTCCCCCTCCCCCAAAAAAGGAAACTTAAAAGCACTTTTACAAAATTGGCCTATTGGCGGACTTGAGCCGGACACCTTTGTGTAGCCTCCCCAGCCAGGAGCTGAAAGGGGTTGGGCGACAGGGACCCTTCCCCACTGGCGCGGACACTCGGGGAGGAGCGGGGCCTCATGGGAAAGGGAGCAGGCGGCGACCTGGGCGGGAGCCCCGGAGAAGCAGCCAGGACACCCAAGCATTTTCCCCCTCCGCCGCGCCCCCAGCCCAGAGTCCCGAATGGATCGGTCCCCCAAAATAAATAAATAAATCCAGGCGTGGTTCCCCAACGCAGTGAAGTGTGCGTGGCTGCACACCTGAAGGATCATCGGTGATTCACTGCAGAATGGATCACCATTAAAACACTGCAAGGAAGTCAGTCATTACTCTGCAGAGACGCTGTTTGTTGGGTAGGAAAATCACCGCAATGGGATGCCACGCTCACCTCTGTAAACTAAATTTATGAGTTTACATCCATTTGATGAATTACTACAGTGCACAGTTTGGCTTCAGAGTGCAACGACTTATGTAGAAAATGGTCAACCACTATGAGTAAAGACTACTTACGTTTATTTAGCAAATGCTAGAATTATTTTCCTTCCAAGCGTTAGAGCTTTAAAGGAAGGAATGAAGGGGAGGTTGAATCCATGTTATTGTTACTCATTTTGAAAAAAGGCATGGTATTCAAATAACTCCCAAACCTACAAATGCTGGTATAAAAGTATATAAAGAGAGAGAAAAAAAAGATGGAATTTAAATTAGCTGCCTTAACTCTATAATATGGCAAGAGATGCTATTTTTTTTTTAATTAAGCAAAAATAACTTGCAAAAAATGGTCTAGTTCATCCAATAAACACTGGGAACAAATTGCCTACAGAAATAGGAGGGTGACAAGAAGTAGGTGGGAGCAGCTGACAAGACAGGGCAACCCATGGACAGGAGTCCACTTTGGGATCCTCTTTGTCTAATTCTTGCAACCTACAGAAATATTTCCACTCCAGGGCTCTAAGTTTCTGATAATAATTCTGTACAGGGCTTTCTTATGCATTATCTCCTCAAATATTCACAGGGCTACCTCAGATCCTTGAATTCTACAAAGGTAGACTAAGAAGGCAATATTTTCTCAAGTTTACGAGTGACAGAATACACTTCACCAGACACTTAGGGGCTTGGTCTAGTACTTTTGCCCTATACTAAGCCATTTCTCCTTTTAAAAATGTTTTGAAGTACTTAAAAAGGTATTTTTTTAAAGGCCAACACAAAGACAGTATCCATGCTCCAGAGCACTTTCTCAGCCTTGGTGCTACTGATATTTTAGGCTAGATAATTCTTTGGTAGCTATCTTGATCATTGGAAAACATTTAGAAGCATCCCTAACCTCTACCCACTAGATGTCAGTTGCAAATGTCTGTAGACATTGCCAAATGCTCCTTGGGGGTGAGGGGTGGGTGGGGCAGGTGGGCAAAATTACCTCTGTTGAGAACCACTTCTCTAGATGAAAGCTCCCTCTGAGAAAGGTGGCATAGAGCACTGGTTAAGAGCAAAAATCTTGGGTTTGGATTCTGGATCCATCAATTAACCATGACTTGCCTGTCACTTAATTTCTGCCCATTTTCTATGTTTATGGTGTTCATGATCGGACCAAACTCTAAGAGGTTCACCTATGTAAATGAGATTGCATACATAACCCCCTCAAGCAGTGTCTAGAGTATACTTCACATAAACACTGGCAATATGCAGAAGCTAAAAAACATTATGCTGAGAGATGTAAGACTAGAGCAAAGTGCACCCCATATGGTGCCCTCTACTTTTATGAACAGTCCTCTACCTAGGTACTGGTCACTCTGCATTATTGTTGACTGTTCACTGCTGTCTTCCCTATTATTCTGTGAGGTCCTCGAGGCTAAAGTCATGTTTTATTGATCTCTGTATTTCCAAATAAAACAGTTCCTGATTTATATAAGCATTTAATGAGTGCTTTTTGAATAGAGACACTTCAAATGCTCAGGTATCTGTTCTTTCTCTTAAGGTGCCCTGAAATTTTCGATATTAGTGGTCAGTTGATTTTCTCGAATAATCCTAAATTCTTAAGAACCCCATGGGGATATTTTTAAATTCTAAAGACTTTCACTGATTGACTCATTTTTATCTATAATCTGTAACTGGAAATAGATGGGCTAACATTCCTCAAGTCTTAACATGACTCCGAGAAATGATACAATCAAATCCAAGGGAAACTCTCTTTGAATCTCACTTTCCTGGCCCTGATCCCCAAACGTAAAATCCAGGGAATAACTTTTGTGCTCAGTTTTAGGCATCTGAGTTTAAGAGGGATAATTACATGTGAGAAGCTTCCTAGAGAAGAATTAAGATGGTGAAAGGGAACTTGAAAGTGCACTATATATATTATGGGTTGAAGGAACTCTGTCAAAAGTGAAAAAGAGAAAATTTAGGGAATGAATGATAGTTGTGCTTGACTAGTGAAATAACTATGTGGAAGACTCTTTAGATCCAAAGGTAAAGAAAAAAAAAGACTGAAACAATAAGGGAGGACTTCCTATAAGGATGTTTGAGTAGAAGTAATTTGAAGGAGATCCAGTGGGTGGGATTCAAGTTCTAGATGGTTTCAAGATCTGATGACTCTGTACCTCCCAACTCTCATGCTCTCTAGAGCCTTCTAGAAAAGCCCATGCATTTGGGCAACACCCATAAATAGGATAGAAACTAAAATGAATAAATTAATGACAGAAAACATTTATTTTTTCTTCTCTTAATTGAATGATGCATATCCTGGCCTGTGGACAGCAGATGTCATTACTATTACCACTCTGTACATTTTGGGGAATCCATCATGCAGATTTTCAAAGGAGTGGGTAAGGACATGAGTATTTTTAACTACCTAATTTTAATATGGTTTTTTATTTTCACTTAAAAGGCTTGGAAAAATTTGGGTTGCATCTAAAATTTTACTAAATAAATAAATAAATAAAGTGCATGAGGATCCAGGAATGAACTAGTTAATACAGTGAAAGTTATATATTCCCACACTCATTTAAGATAAAAGTAGGTGTGACACTAAAGTGTAACTTGTCTTCTAACCTGCTTGACTTGATTTGGGAACCTATGATTCAGAAGGCAATGTAGTCAGTAAACACAAGAATTAAAACTGTCAGAACTACTGACATTTTCCTACAGACAAAATAATTATATGGGTAGAAACTAGAGTATTTTTTAGTTGTAACTGAAGTAAAACTCTGGCTACAGAACTAAAATGAAATTGAGATTATTGGAAATTCTTAAGATAATAGCTGATATAGGTCAATATACAGATACTAAGCAATATTTTCTATTTATTGCACAACAGCTAAGCCTACACAGCAATGAATGAGCTTTGTGATTCACGATGCTCATTCATTTAATCGGGTTGGTATTAACTGACATTGTTTTTATGAGAAAGGTAAATTAGATTGAAATATAAGCTGGCATACTACAGAAATACTAGCTGAGGACTCAATGAGTATTTCAGAAAAAGTCAAACTCTTCACTATTTATTCCCCTCCTACATACAAAAACTTCTAGGTCCTTTTCACTGACTTAAATTATCCTCTCTACTTCCTACCCTTTGCCATGCCCACTTGGTAGGGTTTTACCCCACCCTATCCAGAACACATTAAGTATCCTTGGGGTCGTGCCTTTGAACTTAGAAGCTATGGCAAACTAAGTTTACTAGTGTAGGTGTGAGGCCTGGGAAGCTGACAGTTCCCTGCAGTGACCTTCTGGCCATAAAGCCATGTCTAATGAGAAGACACTAAGGAAAGTGGGGTTGATATTGATTTTCAAAACATATTTTACCTCTGTGAATCCAATCCTCAGAGCACCTAGAAGTGACTACCACCCCAAAGCCATCAACACTTACAGGTCTACCTTGGTCACCCCTAAATGCTGTTTTGAGAGTTTAAGGGTAGAAGCGTAGATAAGAAATTGCCCATCCTGAATGGGCAATCTTCGTAATTACTGCACATTTTGAGAAATACAGGTTAAAGAAAGCAAAGAAAGCTGCATCAATAGGGACAAGGTTGAAAGAAAGCTCTTCTAGTGTTATTAAGCAATTTTTTAGCTTGCATTACTAAAATATGAAGGAAGATAAAAAGATAAATAAAAATTAACTTAAAGGAATATATCTGAATGTTGAAAACCTAGAGGTAGATAATAAGACTGTATCATCCTTGGAATATTAAAAATACTTTTAAAACAATTTCACAAGGTAGAGAGATTCAGATTTCTAAAGTGAATAGATAAAACAAAGAAAATAAAGTAAGACTGATTTATAATTCCTGATAGGTTGAGCAGAGAACTAATTACATAAACTCCAAGGGCAGGCTGAAGGATAAGGCCCAAGAGGAGAAAGGACAGATGAAAAGACTAACCAGAATGGGAAGAGAGCACAACATTTTCCTCAGGTGTTTCTCACATTCCAAGAGGATGAGAGGCTCCAAAAATGTAGTAAATAACGAATAACTTTAGAAAATCCAAGAGGAAAGAACAGGTAGATATGGGAAATGAGGCACTTTTCTCCCAAATTAGTGACTACTTGATTTGTATGATAAAGAATTAGAGTAGAACATGCTTAATGGCAGCCCAAAACATAGGACCAGGGAAGGTTTCATAATCACTGATGGTAAGCATATCACCTTAGCACTCTATCCTTTGACTTTCGAGCAGAGGAAGGCCCTGGGAGAAGCCCCGTTACTTATTCTGACAGAGCTCCATCCCCTGAAAGAGGAAATGGGCAGAAAAGGTTTATTATCCTTATAGGGCTGAAGGGGCCATCCTGTAGAAAGGAAACACTGGGAGAGAGCCAGTGATGAGTGTCTCTTTGTATCAAAACCACTGAGCCCTGGCCTCCAACAGAGCTAAGCAATTCAATTATGGAGCTAAGAGCAAGGCTTGGAGATCAAGACCTTCATCTACTTTAAGACCAAACTCGTTGCCACTTACTCTAGGCAGCCTCCCTGTGAGCCTCCTGACCCCCACTTAGTGAGATATTCCTCTGCTGGGCTCTGCTCCTGAGAACTCCTACAGGAAAGGGTTCTCCCACTCTGTCAAAATCAAAATCAGTTCATTTGCAGATCAGTCCCCCATAGAGTAAGAGATCCTGAGGGCAGGAGCTGTATCTCCTTCATCTTTACATCCTCAATACAACCATTAGGATGAATGTCAAGATAAGGGAGGAAGGCTTTGCTCAGAGTTAGAAAGACACTTGATAGCAAAATTATGTCTAGAATCCTGATATTTTGAAGACTCACCTTGAATATCTTTTAATAAGATTTTTCAATATCTGTTTTATGAGCCCATTCCATTATCTATATATGCTGTACCTGTTAAGCAGCTTTATTTTCTCAGATTTCAAAATCTCAGAAATTACAGACTACACATACATAGTTGTAAATGTTTATGTATGTAACCAGTTTGTAAGAAATGTCAAATGCTTTTGACTATAACAGTGATTCTCAGTTACTAATCATCGTCTAAGACTCTTGGTCTGGAGTTCACTTTAAGGACATTATATTTCTTGATCTAAAAGCTTGGGTCTAAGAAATATCATTTCTCTTTCAGCTCCTGAGCATAAATTACGATGCAATTACAAGTGTCAATTTGGTTTAAGTGGGACAGTGTAGTTATATTTAGCCCTTTAGTAACTGATACTAAGACCTTTCGGTAATATAGGGTTAAGGTTAATTTATCAGTTCTTCTCTTGAATATTTTTCCAGGTCAGACATCTAAAGTTATGAAAAATTATCCTGTTAAAATAAGAGGTAAGAGTTTCCATCAAAGTTCCATATAGGGAGTATATACAGACAGAGGTGGAAACTATCCTTCTGTAACAATCAAAATTGTACTCCATTGTTAAAGTTGACTGAAATTATCACACAAATCAAGGACAGTATGTTACTGAAGACACAATATTTTTAGCCAAGGAGTTCTCAACAGACTTTAGTATCTATATCTATTATTATGTAATTTTATAGCAACAAAAACTTTAAAAGAAATATTAATTCATAGGGTAATAAATATGTGAGGCATGAAGAGTTCACTCTAGTTATAAAAATGCAAATAAAACATCAATCAGATATTTTTACCCAATTAAATGGTAAAGATTAAAAATAATAATAATTCTCGATGACGGTGAGAGTGCAAGGAGCTAAGTGCTCTCTACCAACTCTCCGGAGAGCAATCTGGAAAACAAGAACACGCTTACGCAGACGCATACATATAAATGTGTATGTGTACATATATACATACACATATAATACACACATACAAACATATATTTGAACTATAAATTAACATCCTAGGATTTAGACAAATATAATCAAGCATGTGCATAAAAAATGTATGTAGATGGAAATTTATCTCAGAATTTCTTAGAATATGAAGGGGAAAAAACACAAAGATAAAAAACAAAGGCAATTATTAATAAATACCAAAATAGCCAAAAAATAAAATATTATAAAACTGGTACAGACGATAGTGGTAGGTAGAATAAGATATTCTAAAGATAACCACGTTTTAATCTCTGGAGTTTGTGACTACGTCACCTTATACGTCAAAAGGAAGTTTACAGATATGATTAATGTAAGGATCTTGAGGCAAGATTATCCTAGATTATCTGGGTGGGCCCTACATGTAATCATAAGTATCTTTATAAGAGGGAAGCAGAGAGAGCTTGAGCAACAGAAGAAGGCAATGTGACACTGAAGCGAGATGTTATCTGTGCTGCTGGTTTTGAAGTTGGCGGCCAGGGCCATGAGCCGAGGAATATAAGGAATGCAGCTCTAGAAGCTGGACAAAGCAAGGAGACATATTCTACCCTAGCATTTCTGGAGGGAGCTCAGCCCCGCGGACACCCTGATTTTAGCCCAGCAAAAATGATTTCAGACTTCTGACCTCTAGTACTCTAAGAAAATAAACTATATGTTGTCATACGCTACTTAGTTTGTTGTAATTTTTTACAGTACTAATTTGTTATAGTAGCCATAGAAAACTAAAACTATGTTTAAAGATGATCTAAATAATGAAAAATGCTGAAATATGTTTTAAAATAATGGAGCCCTACTTTGATATAAGTTATTTTTTATATATATAAATATTTATATGAAAAAAGTTGGAACTAAAAAAAAATATCAGTGGACATCTATGAGTGTGGGATTATGGCTGATTTTATTACTCTTTATACTTTACTTTTTTAAACGCATCTATATTATTTTTAATTAGGGGGGAAATAATCAACTTCCAGAAGCCATGCAGTTGCAGCCTTTTTATCATGACCTGAAAGTTCAGGTTTCTTAAAATTTTAAAATACTTTGAAGAGTTTACAAACTTAAGAACACACACTTTTGCTCAGACATTTTCATAAATTTGAATGAAACTTTTTGACAAATAATAAAATGCACATGCAAAAGCTCTAAAAACTTTAGAAATAAATACTAAAATTGCTTTAAAAAAGAAGTCTTTCCTACTCCTGGGAATTTTATAACATAAAAATGAAAAATATCTGTTTTCTACACATAAATCTTTACCTGGCTAATGGTTAACTGAGCAAATAAGTATTTTCAAAGCTGACTGGGTTATAAATGCATAAAATATTTTGCTTTTGGTTGAAAAGACATATTATTTACAAATTAGTCAGGCCATCCATTTCACCTTTTAAGTTTTAACATGCTTCACTCCGTTGTACTGTACATGAAAAAGTTATGTGCTTTTGACAAGTGCACTCAATTTTAATATTAGCCAAATATGTATATGGTAAAAAATAATGTTCTTAATTTCAAAAATATATGTTAGCTATAATGTGGGATTATCTCTCTTCAATATACAAAACTTTGTTATTTTCCATGAAGCTAGATAATTGAACATTACTATCTTTATATCTTTATTTAGCCAGACTGTGAGTTTAGAAAGACAAAGATCAAGTTTCTGGTACCGACCAGAGAGAGATTCTTCAAACCAAAGTACTGTCATACATGCCATAGACAACAACCATATTAAAGTTCTTAATTACCAAAAACTTGCAAAAATAGTTATTCCAATTAATAAGAGCTGTAACAGCAGCCACTTGGGTTATCCAATACAGTGGCAGAGGGGTGATGAATGAATATTTACAAATGTAACATAAGAACTGTCTCTGTAGGTGGACCTTCGGAAATGAACTACATACAGAATTATAAAGAATGCTGGCACACCAAGGATAAAAGAAAAACAAGGTCAGATGACATTTACACAACGGGAATAAAAAATTGAAGAGTAGAGCAAATCACTTAAAAGTGGCAGAAAAATAAAATAGTTTGAGAAATTAGAAAATGGGAGAAAAGTAAATTGGATAAAATTTTATTGCAGATAAAATTATAAAAGAGCAACAGATTTTTGTGTTTTCTCCCAACTGGCCACACCCTGGGCATGGCCTCCATGACCTCTTACCTGAATTAATACAATATCCTTCCTGCTCTTCACTCCAAACTAATCTTCCAAAGCTGCCCAGCCCCAGCGTGTGTATACGGTACAATTATTTTACTCTCCCATGAAACAAAGTTCAATGGCTCCCCATGGTTCTAGCAATATTTCAAATGCTGCTTCTGTGGCATGTTGGGAAATCAGTGCTACTGAATTATCTGGAGTGCTTGTTAGAAATGCAGATTTTGGGAGGCTTCTCCACACCCACTGATTCAGCATTTGAAGGAGTGAAGTCCAGGAATCTGCATTCTACCAAAGTGCTCAGTGTATTCTTATGCATATTAAAGACTGAGAGGTTCTTCAAAGGAAAATCAAAACCTCTCTAAGGAGAATACTTTATAATGCAGGCCCTTGTTATCTTTCCCACCTCATCCTTTGACACACATCCCTTGTGGTTTATGCTCCAATAATAATAAAACGTGTACTTGTCAGAAATATTGAATCACTTTAAGATCCCCAGGCACAGTAGCTTGGCCACGCCTCATTGCCTTTGCACATCCCGTTCCCTGTTCCTAGAATTTCCATCTCCTCTGCCTGAAAAACTTCTGCTCATCTTTCAAGTGTGAGCTGTAAGGTCACCTCTTCAGCAAAGTTTGCCTGAATTTCTCTTGCAAACATAAGTGCTTTTTCTCCTGGGTCTTCAATGAATTTTATGCATATGCATGCCTCTTTTATAGCAGTTATTCTACTGCAGCACTATTGTGTGTTTATAGGTCCAATTCTTCACTATGCTTTAAGCTCTCTGAGTACAAGGACAGTTTCTATTCATCTGGGCATGTCTCGAAGTACACAGCAGATTCTCAGCAGAATGTGTGGATGCATACACATTATTTTCTAGGGCTAGTCAAAAAAAAACCTGTCATTTTTCTATTTCTCCAACTTCTACACACAAGCCCTAGGGGGATGCTTCCAAAACCATGTTGCCATTTGTCAATTGGCTGGATGATTTTTCTTTCAAATCACTGTCATTATTGACAATCTTCAAGATGATTAAGAGAAAGAATAATAAAAATTTAAGTCTATGATTTTCGGGCAGATATTATTGGTTCATTAAGAAATAAACCAAAAAAAACACTATTAGCTTTTTACTTTCCTTCACAAGCGTGGCTGAAGTAGTGTTACTTCATTTCCTCTGAAAAGATGACTAAAAACAGGAACTAGGCATGGGTGACCTTTCTCCAAGGTTGGGAACTCAGTGCTACTGGGGACATGATCTATTCACATACACCCCATCGCTGTGGACAGAGGAGAATTGACAGTGTCACAGGAGTGGTGCTCAAGGTTTGCTGGCTAACGCTTCACAGCCCAGGGCTCAGGGCTCAGCTATGCCAACTTCCACAGAAAAACCTTCCATCCCGTTTAGGGGGAACTGCAAAGATGAACAGACACAGCCAATATGAGTGACGTTTGACAGTCAACCCCCTCTGTCTGCCTCCTCTCCTAAGTATCTCTCTTCTCTTCAGCAAATGCTGATTTCTACATCTTGATCTTGATCTTATTCCATGCTCAACCAATCCCATCTGAGGGGTTAACTAAGAATTAAAGTTTTAGTTGATAATGCTGACAATGCGACTATCCAGCTGGGTTTACATTTTAAAAAGGATTGAAAGTTTTAGAGGCAGGTACAAGAAGTAGGGGCTGGGCAGAGACTACCCACTACTGTAGAAGTTTGAGTTCAGCGGGTGACCTGCCATTAAGAATCTGGAAACAGGCTTCCTGAAGAGTGGTGGCCACCATGTCATCTCCACACTCATTTTTATTAAAGAAAAATAGAAATGAAGATGCAAAACCTTGCATTTAAAGGACTATCAGCACCTGATGTAAATACTATTGTCTTATTTTCTACACAGGCATCAAGGGTAAATGGCTGACTACCTAATTATGCAGACACGAAAATGATCATTTTAACATTACTTGATACAAAACACGCAGAAAGTGGGTGGATCCAGGCTGTATCTGTTGGGGGCTCAGGGAGGGGTTGTCCCTCAGTTGTTGAAAAACATTAACTATAATTGCTAAGGGGTAAAAGATAAACATAACTGTCATTGAACATCTTGAGTGGCATTTGACATTATCGAAGTCCTTTCCCTGTCAAAATAATCATTTCTTCTATTTATCCTTTGTAATTTCTAGTCCCACAGCTTTAAAAATTAAGGTATTATTTGTTACTTTCAACTTTACTGGGAGCAAAGCCTGCTGCATATAATTTTCATAACTGAAGAGCTCTGACCCAGTCTCCAAATCACAAAGGCTATTTTAGTATGTGTTTTTAAAATATAAGACAGATAATATCCATTAGTCAAAATGTAATCTGTGGGTCGAGTCCATCAGTTAACATAAGTATTTACACAGAGCCATTTTGGAGGGAAAGGAGAAAAGAAGTCTTCATGATGTCTCATAAATATGAGCCATGCCAGAAATTATTGAACTTTTTTTCAGTGTGCTACTTCTAAGGAAAGCAAATGGAAGAATAAGTGAGAAACAATGAACAGATGAACAAACCAGAGTATGCAACCCAGACAGCCAGTTTTCATAAGTGAATAGTAAGTTATCAGGAAAAACGTTTTCTGCCTATAGAGTCTATAACATCCTTTCTTTCACCCCACTTGCTACCTTAGAGTAGATAAAGGCATAACTGCTTCTTTGAGTAAAATAGGAATTTAAGATCCTATATTTCAGAGTCATGTCTTGAGATGCTTTCACTGACACAATTCTAAACCTTGCTTATTATTTTTTCATCCAAAGAATCCGCACTTCAAGAGGAAATAACTAAAACTGTAACATGCCGTTCTCCTAGAAATAGCTCAGTAAATTAAAAACAACAACAAAATACCCATCTTCTGCAATGAAATGATACCTACCTGTTGATGAAAGTTTCCAGATGCCAGAAAACTCGAGAGTCATATCTAGAGTTTCCAAGACAAGTTAAGAGACTTAAAAATTCTCATAGAGAAATATGGCCAGATAAATTTTTTATCAACTGAGAGATGAAGTAATATAGAATAATTGTGTTCCTATGGCTCTTTAAATTTGGATATGAAAACTGACTTCGCGAATAGAACATAGTTCTAATTAAAGTTTCAAAACAAAACTAATAGTTTTGTTTCCAAGTTTCTAAGGCCATATAAAATTTATTTTTATTTCTTTGGTAAAAGAGAATAAGTGGACATGAGGAATAAATTTCTCCATAAATTGCACCTTATGAAATTATTTCAACTTCTTTTACACTGAACCTTCCACAGAGCTATCAACAACTGGCAAGCTCTAAGTCTAAATTTCACTTCTGCATCTCCCTGTGAAACCTGTATGGGCTTACAGGAGAGCAATACCCTGAGAGAGAGATCTAGAATAAAGCTACAAAAGTAAAATTCTCAGTCTGTGTATATACAGATAGTCCAACTATTCGGGCATTGACTACAGATTAAAAAATTAATGAAAATCAAACATGGAATACAAATATCATTTAAAAGAGAGATTTAAGATAGATGGTCTAAAAATTCTTTTATGTTTTACCTAAAAAATACCATGTTTTACTTATTCTAGAAAAATGTTTTCTTCTTACTTGATTGAAACAACTTTTGCCTAGTGTGACTATGTGCTTAATTGCAGATTCTCGGGAACTCCCTTAAAAAAATGTATCTGAAACTATATTTTTTTCCTTAAAGGACCTGGTTTCAAAATGTCAGTGGGGGTAAAAGATAACACTTTACCATACAAAATAGTATTTTCATGGGGCAACATTTGTGTGGCAATACGAGTTTTGGCCAAGCACACACATCTGCAATGTTGTGCCTCTATTCCCAAATACCACAGACACTGCCCAATTTGCTTGAATAATTCAGGGCTCTCACACACTTCAATGAGACAGTAAGAATTTCATTTGATGAATGGCGGGCAAAATCACTCCAAAGACAAACAGCTCTCCCCAGATGTTCTACAATGTTACTATTTTTGAAGTCTTGATGAGAATAACTGGCTTCCTAAAGGGAAAATAACTAGCCTTAAACCAGATTATGAACAAGGAGGGGTAAAGAGAGACAGGCATGGTTAAAAGGTGGTTCTGAGAATCCGAGACAAGGCAGAATTCAAGGACATCTAAAAATGGCAAGGTTCTTGACATTTTTAAGGTTCCTGACTCTTACTTTTGGAAGTCTCATTTCACAGACCATCAACATTATTTCATCCCACACTAAACCTTTTTTTTCCTATGAAATATGTTGTATTTTATGTTTTTACTTCATATCTAAGCAATCATCACATATAGTTGGGAATTCTCATGAAGTACAAGGATCTAAACTAGAAATTGTTTCAAATATTACATTTTTGTGATTTGTAACTGTAACAATTAAGGGAGTTGATATGTTATGTTTACAAATACCTTATTTCCCCTAATAAAACTGTAAGCCACAATCAGATTTCAGAAAAGTTAAAATGTTAAAAAAATATATATGCATGTTTTCATAGATAAAATATGGTACAATTTTTTATTCGAGTTTGTGTGGAATAAACTACAGACTCAAATCTGTCATAATTCTATGAGCGTCTCCTCATGCTTGGATTATTACATAGTGGTTGAAAGCATGTATTGAAGCCACTGCTTTGGTTTGTAATTTCAGCATCAATAGTTATTAGCTCCATGATCTTGAGTAAGTTATTTAACTTTTAATTGCCTTAGTTTCCTATTCTGTAAAATGAGAATAAGAGTTTTTACCTCATAGGACTGTTGCTAGAGTTATTGTTATTATTTTTTAAGTGTTGAAAATAGCACCTGATAACCTAGAAGTATTAACCATGGTACTATTATTTCAAAACCAACAGATGGACTGGTTCTTGAAGAATCACTCTTTCCTCAGCAAAACTGTCTTAAAGGACTTGGACAGACCAAATGTTTTGAGAGACATATCCCTATATCAAGTCCTAGACCAATGCCTTTAATCTGCCTAGAAAGTCTTCTTTAGGATAAGAGGAAGGGTGAGCCCAATGCTAAGGATAACCGCTTCCAGGTTAAGGGTCAATAAGTAGGCAAAGGACCAGAGAGATTAAACACCTTTTCTCCCCAGAATAAAAACTAGTGTCACTTCCCTCTAGTGGCTGAGATATACAATTACAACTCCCCCAGGCAATTGTAATTCTTCAGGTCAGCTGAAATGGAAATAATTCAAAGGACAGTCCACTTAAGTGAAAAGTCAATTTTAAGCCAGTGGGGAGCAAGGCACAGATTAACATATCCTTGAGATTTTTTTAATAAAGTAATATCAAATGTGTGTACAGTGTGATAATTATTAACCTTAACATCACAAAAAAAGCAACTTTAATTAAATATAACCCTATTGTATTTAATACCTACTTCAGTGTCCTCTAAGTACAGTCAGTGTAATCCACATGATAAATAGCTTTTTCTTTCCCTAAGTTTTTTAATGGATGGGGCTCATTAGTTTACATAATCATCCCTAAAACTAGGACAGTATTCCCACTGTCGCTCTGCAGTAAAATATTAATTCTACTAAACCAAATATTTGACATGATCCATTGGTCTTGGAGTGTTTTCCTTAAAACATTAACTTCTCAGGGGCGTGGGAGACAGAACAAAAAAACCATATCATTCACTAGAGTTTTGTTACATATGGAATATATAACAAAAGAAAGAAAATTTTTCTTAAGAGTATTGAAATTCTTTTTTAGTAGTTTATGTCCTAAGTCATTTCAGCCACTCAGGCATCCAGATCTTCTGAAAGGTTCTGATTTTAAAAACACATTGTCCATGATTCATCAGCATACACAATGTGCTATAAAAAAACTATAAAAGTAGATTTATTTTTCATCTGTAATTTCACTTAATGATATAAAAAAGTTACCTACAAAACATAGAAGATCTTCCTAAACCGAAACTATTTCTTTCACACAAACTTTACATACATACATATACCCATTTGACTTTTAAAAACCTCATAAAATACACTCTATTGCTATTAAATATACAAACATCAAAAAATATTTTCTGTAGCATGAAGAATCTAATAAATCTACGTAATTTCATACTTAGGATACTGAGAGGTGTTTAAGAGTACACACAAACATGAATATTTGTGTGAAACAAAATATAGACCCTGTTGGAGAAGGAAGAATATCAGTTTCAGACATTTTTATTTGATGCAGTAGCAATTCACCTAAGTGATGATGTTCCTCTCAGCATTTGTACACACAGGGCTAGAAATAAGCAGGAAAAAAGACAGACTGATATCTACATTTATAATTCTCTTACTATAATAAAGGTAAATTATTTCTGTTTAAAAACCTATGATCCCTACAAATCTAAACATATCCCTACTATCTGATCCAGCAGTTTCACTTCTTAGAATTTACATAAAGGAATTAGAAACTTATGCCCACACAAAAACCTGCATGCAGATGTTTATAGCAGCTTTTTTCATAATCGCCAAAACCTGGAAGCAACCAAGATGTCCTTCAGTAGGTGAGTGGATAAACTACAGTACTTCCAGACAATGGAATATTATTATTCGATGCGGAAAATATATGAACCATAAAGGCATGAAAAGACATGAAGGAATCTCCAACGTGCATTACTAAGTGTAAGGAGGCAATCTGGTAAAGGTGCATACAGTACGATTCCAAACAAATGACATTCTGGAAAAGGGAAAAGTATGGAGACAGTAAAAAGATCAGTGTTTTCCAGGTGTTGGAGCCCAGGGCAGTGTCGGGGGAAGAGGATGGATAGACAGAGCACAGAGGATTTTTAGGGCAGTGAGAATACTCTGTATGATACCATAATGATGAATACATGTCATTATACATTTGTTCAAACCCACAGAATGTACAACACCAAAAGTGAAGCCTAATGTAGACTATGGACTTTGGGTGATAATGATGTGTGAATGTAGGTTCATTCATTGTAACCGATGCACCACTCTGGTGGGGAATGCTGATAACTGGGGAGGCTGTGCAGCACAGACCTGGGAGTATGTGGTATGTGGAAATCCTCTGTACCCTCTCTTTAATTTTGCTGTGAACCTAAAACTGCTCTAAAAAAATAAATTCAGTTAAGTTTTTTAAAACCTGCATCTTTTAAGACAAAGGATATCTGTGATTATTGATAAATTGTTGTTTTTTTTTTAGAGACAAACAAACAAACCTATGATCTCTACTGCCTATACAAATAAAGCCCAGTTTGGCCTCTCTTGGTCTCAGTCTCCCTTTCCAATCTCAGCACTACACAGTTATTCCCTCTCGTTCTGTTCCCCACCCCTGTGCTCACCAGGAACGACAGCTCCCTGTGCTGTAACCATAACACGCGCTCTGAACTTGACATACCTGCTCCCGCTGTGCCCTCTGCACAGAAGGGGCTTCCCCGCTAACTCCTCTTCTCTTCCTGATTGACATCTTTTCATCCTTCTATAGCCAAACAGCACCTCCGCTGGGAGCTCCCTACTGAAACTAAATCAGACAGAATTAATCCTCTCTTCTCTTTTCTTTTTCTGTTATTATATTACAGTTGACTGTGTTCCTGTCTGTCTTCCCTGAGGGAAGGTCATGGGTCATCCATCTGGGTAGCCCGGCCTCTATTGTGGGGTCATTATTGGCAATCGATACCTGTTTGTAGGATGAATGAGTGGTTCCACGATGTGTGCCTACATGTAGGGGGCTTCGAACCTTTTTTAGAAGCAGGTGATGTACAGTAATAAGTGAAGCTCATGTTTCCGTTGTGGCTGTGCTACTTACTGGAGTTTTCACTACCATGTTAAATACATTGCTGATTTTTATCCCCTGACTCAATTGTTTCTATCCCCTCCCATTCTCCACACCCTTATTTCTACCTCCTCAAATCTTATCCTTCCTTCAACCTTGGCCTCCTATCGTACCTACCCTACAGGGCTTTTTCAACTACGCGGACATGCACAGGCAGGCTACAGGTTGAAGAAAAAGAAATAGGTTAAGTCATAAAATCACTCCCACATTACTACTTACATAAGCCTGGCACTAAACATAAACCTGATTTGGCAACAGGGAAGGGAAAGGCCTCAGAATGGGTAGTTCTCAGGTATCTTGCAATGACCAAGATCCTCAATTTCCCAGAAGGAAAATTTAGCAGCCCTCAAGCTGGAAATAATTAAGAGGATGGTCAACTCAAGTGAAAATAAGGTATCATAAGGGCCTTTGTCCTTTATCAAACATTTCTTTTAGCACCTACATTATTCTACCTTCCACCCACCTGCCTCTCCCTGCACTCCTCACCCTACTGGCCTAAGTCCATGACCTATGCACAGATCGGCTCCGACCTTCCAGCATCGTTCTGCACAGTGGACCACTCTCCTGCTTGAAACTCCTTCTTCATTTCACTTCTATGAAACCTCCGGCTTGGTTGCTCCTAATCCCTGGCCACGTTTCCTCCAGCTCCTCAGCTTGACATTTATTATCTGTGGTGTTTCAGGATCTGTCCTGAAATCACTTCTTGCTAATTGATTTCATTCAGTCCCATGGCCTTATAGAAAACCCACTGGCCTAGAAGTCTCAGACTTGCTTCTCCAAATCTAACCTTTTTTTGGAATTTCAGACTCAACATGGGTATTATATAGGCATCTCAAATTTAACATGAACAAAACCAAACTCTTAAATTTCTGCCACAAGCTGCTCCTCCCCCAGTCTTCCCCACTTTGGTAAAAATACCCACCATCTACTCTGTTTCTCCAGCCAACAGTCTAAGGGCTAACCTTGAAGTGGTTTTCCTCGAACCTCCTCTTCCATCTCATCTCCTGGGGAGTCCGATGCATTCTCTCTTCAGAATACAGACTGAATTTGACCACTTCTCTCCAGCTTCACCATTTACACTCTGGTCCACCACCATTATCTCTCATCTAGAGTACTTCCTAAACCTCTAAATTGAGCTCAATCTACCCATTACCCAGAAGCCAGAGGAAATTTAAAAAAAAATGCAGATTACTATGTTATTCCCTTATTTTGAAATCTCAAGCACTTCCATATTAGGCTTAGGGAAAAGTCAATACCTGACTCTGACTTATGGAGACTGTCACATATGGCCCGGACCCTGGCCTGCCCACACCAGTCTCCTTTGGGTTGCTCTTGCCCTGGTGGTCTTCTTCATTGAACACCTTTGCTTTGGTATTCTCATGGTTGTCATCTTCTGGTCATTCAAGTCCAGCTCATGTGTCACTCCCTCAGAAAAAGAGACGCCACCACACCAGGCCACCCTGTTTAATTCCTGTGCAAATCACTGGTGTTTTTCTGGCTTGTTTATGGTGTGTCCTCTTCCCCCAAATTCCCACACCCAACTAGGATAGCAGCTCCATGAGAGCAGAGACCTTCTCCATCCTGTTCATTGCTGTACCTGCGAAGTCTCAAACACAGCCTAGCTTGCAGTTGATGCTCAAAATGAACAAGTGTCATACGAATGAAGGTCAGGCCTGTGACCCCTGTGTCACTCCTGAACACTTCTGGCTAAGACTTTGGGATGCATGGTCCAGGATTTCTCTGTCCTCCCTCTGTTTACATTTTCTGATACACGCTCTACACTCCATAACCCGATATTGTAGGTTACATCTTCATACCTATCCAGGATTGCTATCTTTAATAAGACCTCATAAAAGGCATAGCACTGGAACAGACCCTGTGTCCATAAGTTACCTCATTACATAAGGAAATAACTCCCAGCTCCTCATCAGCTTGATAGCAACTATTCACTGATCATCTTCTCTGCCAGGTACTCAATTATCCTCAACACTGAAAGATGTGTGTTAACTACCCTATCACACAGATGAGGAAAACTGGTCCCAGAGATACTACATAACTAGCTCCAAGTCTCTTAAAGCAAGTGACAAAGCTATATGTGCCTCGCGAATGATAGGTTAGATAGATTGAATAGGATAACTGTCTATTCACCTTTAAATCAGCATTCCAAATCCTAGTTTGTCAAAATCATGAGAATGATCAGATTGAGAGTCACACATTCAGATTTCTGGAACGAAGCTAACTACCGGCCATCTGTGATCATAGAGAAGAAGCACCATAGAGATAAGTGACATCAACTAACGTCTCCAGAACTAAATCTATACTGTGATTTTATTCGGGGGTCTCACCACAAATGCTGCCGTTTGTGATGGTACTAGTGAGATTTCATATCCTCCTAATGAAGAAGCTACACTCAGGTGTCGAAAGCACAAGAAGAGCAAACTGGCAGCAAAGGCTTGAAACTTTAAATGGTCTATCTACTCCTATGAAATTAAGTCAGCTACACAATGAAAGCGATGCTCACCACGGAACTCCCTAAATAAAAACGCTATATAAATATTATAGGCTAAATAAAAGCTATAACTCTGACAAACGGGGCAGCATTCCTTGATACATATTTTGGTGTACTTTAGATGGATATTAAAACTAAATTTAACTAGACAATGAACCTTGTGTAGTTGGGCAAATCAATCACCAGCAAAAGGGCACCACACACCAACAGTGGTTGCTGGCTGGCAAACTCCTCTGAACAAATTGCAGACAGGCACTTTAATGAGGGAGAAAATATGAGCTAACATAACTGTAGTCAAATCAGTTCCTACAGGAGGGAAAGCACATTAACTGATATGCTGATATCTGCCGCCGAAATGTCAGCTAGGGAGAACAAAAGGCTGTCAAAGCAAGATGCCATTAACAAAGCCAAGACAGCCCAGGGTTTGGGCTTAAGCTGCAATATGACATTCTCAAGGGGAACATGAGTTTTGTTTCTAATGTCAGTTCTTTAAGTGATTTTTATTGATGTCATTTTTTTTTAGGACTCTCTAGTTCTCCCTGACTACCAACAGGAGATCCCAACAGATAGTCATGATGACGTTAGATATACACATTTTGATAAATAATAAAAATGTCCTATCGTTCTTAAATATTATTTTATGACATAATTTTCCTACCTATGTAGATAATGGTGTCCAGACACATTCATATCACTGTTACGTTTTTGAGTGACTTTCCATTCCAAGTGAGACAATTTACGAAATGCTTACAGGATCCCCCCCTTATCTGCATGCGATACGTTCCAAGACCTCTAGTGAATGCTTAAAATCACAGATAGTACCAAACCCCATACATATTATGTTTTTTCTTATACACACATATCTATGATAAAGTTTAATTTGGAGATTAAGCACAGTGAGAGATTAACAATAATAATAAAATAGAACAATTATAATAATATACTATAATAAAAGCTATCTGTATGTGTTCTCTCTCAAAATATTTTATTGTACTGTACGTGCAGCATGGATATGCTGGACAAAGGGATGCTTAATGTCCTGGGCAGTATGGAGTGGGATGGTGTGAAATTTTATTATGCTACTTAGAACAGCATGTAATTTCAAGCTTATAAATTGTTTATTTCTGGAATTTTTCCATTTAATATTTTTGGACTGCAGTTAACTGCTGGTAACTAAAACCGTGGAAAGCAAAACAGCAGATAACGGAGACTACTATATGAGAATCAACTTTGGTCTCCTTAAGAAAAATGGAGAAGAAAAAGGGAGCGAGCACAGACACACACACACACGTGCGCACATGCGTGCACGCGCACCCACACACATACCAGTGATGCCACGGTTCAGAATGGAATAAGGCCAATGATGTTAAAGGGAAAAGAATACATCAGCTGCAGAAAACTGAGATGTGCAAGGCAATAATACAAGGAGAAGCTGTGCCGTAGCCTTATCACCTTCTAGTTTCTGAGACTCTGGACAAGTAACTTAATCTCTCTGTAAGTCTTGCTTTCCTTACCTATGAAATGGGAATGACACCACTGAATAAATCTACATTTTCTCCCTACTCCCACAAAGTGGGGGCCTCAAATCACTGGGGCTGCCTCAAGCATTATAGAAAAAGAAGTGATGGAATAAAGTTCAAATAAACAAACAGTAAGAATGACCTCACTGTGTTTTAATGAGGAACCAATTAGCGTTTGTATGTGAGAAGAGTCCCTAAACTGGAAAGCACTTAACAACTACTGAGACAAATTGATCTTGGCTGAGATGCTGAGTTTTTAATGCTTCTTCAGAAGTAATGCCACCATACAGCACTCAGAAGCAAAGTGGGTCAGAGTCTCTTGAAAAAAGAAATCCCAAATTTAAATGGGGCAAAATATGTCTGGCTCTAGCCTTTCTTACCTTTCGACAACCCAAATCGATTTATGGGGTCCAGATGCATGCTCTCCAAACATAACAATAACAATCCAGGGATATATGTATATTATATATATATATATATATTATATATATATATAATATATATATATAATATATATATTTGGTTTTGTTTTTAGAAGCACCTGATGCTCCTGGGTAATTTCCGTCAAAATAAATTCAATGCAACTATGCCTATTTCAGATCACAATTTCCATTGGTAACTCTACAGCTTAGGAGCTGCCATCCCCATCCTCACCTCTATCATCATCACAATAAGAACTGCTGACTGATCATATAGTTTGTTTGTTGCCTCTAAGCCCCATCAGAACCCTTCTCAGCACAGATTTCTGAGTGGATCTTACAACAGAGTAGTCAGAAAGAAATGTCTATTATTTTTCATCCCTAGAATAGAGAAATGAGCAATTGCTTATAGTCCAATGGCTTTCCAAAATAAAAAAATTCTACTTTGGGCTGATAATTTCCAATACATAGAAACATTAATATTAAATAATTTCATTCAATATATTCAGCAATTCTAGGTAACAGTTTGCAAGTACCACACACTAGGAGACTTAAAAATAAGCAATGCCATTCAAAGCATCCTATTAGAAGGTAACGTGGAAAAGGCAGCAGATTACGAAATTTTGCCTTTACAGTTGACTCTCCTACAGTCAATTGCACAGTGCTTTGGGGTCTCAGTCCAGTGCTATTTTTCTTTAGCATAGTCCTTGTTCTTTCTTGTGAAAAGAATGGTGGTCTGGCTAACAGCTACCCCTGCGGTCCACCCACACAAGAGAGAGAGACTTTTGGTACTGCTAGAATTCTTCAGGCTTCTCACTGGCATTATAAGCAGATGAAGCTCTGCTGCCTGGCTTCTGGGGCATCTCTAGGGGGTCTAAGAGGCTGTGGGCCCAAACTGGAACTTCAAGCTATTCGGCCGTTTCTCCAATCAGAGTATGAGGCTTACTGTCTAGTTAAATGACCTCAAGAAGTCTCAGTTGCAGGTTGCAGCTGAACATGACTTCCCAAGGCTAGCCCCTGTTTCTTGAACTGGAAAACTTCATTCTTCAGGCTGGACCGAAACCACAGGAACAACAATTAAGGTGGATTTTGCAGAGTACCTGCCTCACCTCTCACAATTTAATAGAAGCCACGTTGTCTCTGTTGATACCTCCCCTACACCTTCATTCACATTTTACATGAAGTCTTGTAAACTCTTTTCAGCTCTGGGATGCATTTCCGGCAGCATGCTAGATGTTTCCACTTGGCTGTTATGCCATCAATTTCAGGTTGGACATTACTAATCATAATTAAAAGTGAATTGTTATCTCCAAAATTGACTTTTCTCCCAAATTCCCTATTTTTCTCTGAGATACCACAATCTGCATAATACCTCCATTTGTTAAGCAGGTACTGTTGACTCTCCTCTCTTAATACTCTTCACAGTCTTCCTTATTCTCAACACTGTCTGCTCTTTACTGTTCTTCTTCTGCATTTTGCTTCTCTCTATTCATATCTTGTTTTTCCAGTGCAGAAATCTTGCTAAACTACCATTTCCTGGTTTAAAATCTCAGACGTTGCACACTGAAAAAAATTAAACCCGAGGCTTGTAAACTGTCATGTAAGACACTCTACAGTTTGTTCCCAGACTTTCTTTTCCATGAAAACTCTCTCTATGCAAATTCTAGTTTTACTTAAGCTCTCTAGAAAGCTGTCTTACTCCCATCCTTAAAGAAGTCTCCATCATTCCTTTCATTCCTACTCCTCTGCTCATCCCTGATGACTTTCCTTCCTCCTCTCACTTACTTTGCCCATAATCAATCGTCAGAGTTCATTCAAATTTTGCTTTTAAATTCCCAAATCCTCTGGCTGTATCACTTATGTAGCCTTCATAATATAACCATTGCATTTTATTTTTTCAGGTGTCTAGCCTTAACCAAACTGTTACTTAAAACCAGAATAAGTTCTGAGAAAATCAGAACACCTTCCTTTCTTGACATCTCTAAAAGCATTAACAAAACAAACCAACTAGAGTTGGTCATATTTTCTGATCAATATGCTACAACTTATAAATAGCTTTAAGATGACTTCCTAAGAAGATTGACTTTTAAACAGAGCAAAGGAGAATGAATGCATTTTAGATCTTGTCTTCAAAAGATTTACTCTCATTAGTACAACTCACCCATTTGACCTTGGAAGCTATTAAGAATTACATAAATTTTGGAGGGAAAGACTGTTTCTGATTTTAACACCATGTTAAAATAATCACAATAATTTCAAAATATATCCTCTCTCATATTCTTTCATAGCCAAACTCATAAACCTGTGCATATAATAAAATAGTGCCTCAACATAAACAAGCAATATAAAATTTTATATTTGTAATTTTATAAAAACGCTACTTTAGGCAATGGATTCTACATTGAAAGATAAAATCCACTTTGAAGCTCCGAAGAAGCAGAGCATAGAAATGAAAATGTCATGGGAGACAGGATAATAATAAAATATCAAGTACTGAGTTCAAATCCTCTGCAATCATGGCCGTGCTATCAAAATGTCACCAGAATGCACAAAATTATGCAAAAACTGACAAAACAAAAAATACACTTTCTGTCAAACTTTTTCAGTTCTGTTTTCACAAAAGAATATAGCATCAAATGGAATCTCACTTATTTCTCTAACTGTAGTGATTTATAATCTTATTTCCTGTTGGAAAGAAACAATGGCCAGTATAAGCTGAGTACAGACTAATAGGTCATTAAGGTAAAGGACAGTGATTGAGCCCAGGAAGCTATTAGGAGGAATCTATGAACCCAGACACTTCTAATGGCTTAAAGAAACAAAGCCACACATACTGCATTAGTATTTTATTCAAATTTCTATAGATGTTACTGTAATCAACAAATTAGAAAATTATAAATGCTCTAAAATTCACGGTCATTTTATGCTTTCTGTCTTTTCTCAGTCAAGAGATATATTCAGTCAAGAGATAATGTGGGGTATTCTACAAAATACCCGACATTAAAAAGGATCCCCTGAGTCACATCCCTGATGCTGACCCCATACATCATTCAATGTCATTTAGATCTAGGGCTTGTCCAAGTTCTCAGGCTGGCGGTCTCTTTGCAATACATATAAAATTTAGCTCCTTTTATACCATCGATAGAAAATATAGATGCAAAGGAGTTGAGAATGGTGGCCAGTGGCTATTAAAAGGACAAAAAGGGTGATTAATTATCCTTACTGTATCTCTAAACAAGAAGCCAATATGATCAAGTCTCTCAGACAGTGCTATAAGTTCCAGAAAAGTAACAGGTAAAGAGTGGATGGGTAATCGAAAGCACATTATAATAAACACACACAAAATACCCAGATCTGCACTGTGGGGATACAAACTGTCCAGATCTTTCTGCCAAATGCCACAGTCAAGGGATTCTCTTTCATGTTCTGGTTCCTGGATGAACCTGCAGAGTCCCTTTTATTAAACACATCACTTTGTTCTCCCAACGTTTGTGCGGAGAGAGCAGCATGAGATGAGCATCACTTTTATTGCTGTCACACTTCAGACAAGCTGTTTCCTTGTCTGGTTCCCATAAACGTCTGAAAACTCCCCGAGGAGAGAGATGGAATCTCATTGTTTTTCATCTCCCTAGCACTGCCCCTGGATCATGGAAGCAAGATGGTTGTTGAATAAATTTGGGAACATGAAGCCCCACTACTGGGCTAAGTAGCAGGAGCAGCAGTGCAGGCCATGAGGCTGAGAGCATAGATCTGTAGCAGGGTCCACAACAGGAGAATCTTAATGGCTGCTGGAGAGAAAGAATGAGCCACACCAAGTGTTTTCCAAGAAGGGTTAAAGCCCTAGAAGGCTGGAACTGCAGCTCAGTCCATGGCTTTTATCCAGATCCTGCGTAGGCTTATCCAGATCCAGTTGCTTATAAAATGTTAGGAAGCCACCATGCACACGGACACTGAAGAGGCAATCTTTTCATGAGATGGGGCCCAAATCTGCTGTCATCTAAACAAAGGGTTCTCTCCTCCATGTGTATACAGACACATGGACACATACGTGCTCAAAGGCATCCAAAATCTGGGAGGTTAAAACAGCACTTGAAGGGGAAATAAGTCCCCTGGACTGTGGGAAACAGGGCTGGTTGTCTTCCAACTCTTTAAATGTTTTTATCCTTTAAGGATGCCCTCGGGGTTCCACCTCTCACATGTCTGTCCCTGATCTCACTGGTCACAGTGAATCTGCCTCTTGTATCAACCAACTTTATGAGCAGTCTGTGCTGTTCACTGGCTCTAGTTATTAGAAGGAGGCAAGGTGCCAGAGTGAAAGGAGCACTGGACTAAGAATCAGAAATCCTGGTTCGAGTCACATGATTCCCTCAGCCTTTGCTCCTTCTTCTATGAAATGGAGGCAAAAGTACCCACCACATAGCTCCCACATAGTCATTTGACGGTCACAATACAATAAGAGAATATACAGTTCACTATTACATTTGGTTCCTGTAACTGCTATAATAAATTAACACAAGTTCAGGGGTTTAAAAGTACTTAACCCACCTTAATCACAGTTCTAGGAGCCATAAGTCCAAAATCAGCATCAATGGCCAAAGTCAATGTGCCTGTAGGCCATGTTCCCTCTGGAGGTGCTAGGGGAGAATCTGTTCCTTGTTCTTCACTTCCCTGTGTGTCAAATCTCCCTCTGCCTCTTTCCTATAAAGAGACTTGTGATTGGATTTAGGACCGGTGGAATAATTCAGCCTAATTTCCTCATCTCAAAATCCTTAAATTAATCACATATGCAAAGACTGTTTTTTTCCAAATAAGATAACATTTACAGGTTCTGAGGATTAGGGTCTGATAGCTTTGGGGCCACCATTTAGTCCACTACAACTATCAACTATACACTGTTAATAAGCAACTCCTGCCCATTATTCTTTTTTAAATTCTCAGCATCTCAGCTAGAATAGAAATTTTGGGGGGATGAGAAAAACTCATACTTTGCAAGTCCCACTGGCTTTCCAGGTATTATTTACTTATTAATAAACAATTATTTATTCACTTAGAAAATAAAATATCTATTCCACTCAATTTTTAGTTACCAGCATTAGATCCCATGCAAAAACCCTAACATAGTGTCAAATGTTTCATTTTTTAATTCTAAAATAGCCAGACCTTCTGTTCAGAGAAGCTTGGAGAAGGAGAAACTGTATCATAAATGCTTCCACTGTCATTGCCAAGTGCTTTGCAGTGAGTATCAATTGTAATGAACTGTTAGTAAGAGTTGAAAATATCACCAGAATCCAAAAGCAAGAGAGTTACTAGAAGTAAAATTGTAGTGAAGTCCAAATAAATAAGCATGAACCCCCTGCAGCCTCTGTAGCCTGATTCATCTCAATGTCAAGAAATAGAAAAGCAACAGCTAATATGGAAGACTGCGATGTAGGCTCAAGATGGGGGAATTTATCCATTCATTTTTTTCCAACGGGTACTTGTTGAGAACATACGATGTCCCAAACATCAGGGATCCAGTAGTGAACAAATAGGAAAATCCTTGTCAATTTAGAGGTTTCATTCTAGTTGGGTAAAATTAACACCCATATCATAAATATCACAAAATGTGTTTAAAATCAGATGGTGCAGGGCTCTCCTAGAGGGACTCAGGAAGGCCTCTGTTGTAGTGACATTTAGTACAGATGTTAAGGAAGCAAAGGAGAGATGGGGTGATGGGGAGGAAGAGTGTTCCCTTAGCTGTTCTGTACAATTAGAACATCTTTTTGCGCCACAGATTGAAGTGCTCAAAGACTAATAGGGTCATGTCAAAAGGACCCCGGGAGTCTGCTGGAAAGGGACAACCTAATCAACAAAAAGAGGAATGATGATCATGGATTATTATGCAACAAATCTATATTTGTTTTCTATCTTATTCTTTAAAAAATGGATGAATCATTAGTAATACTCCTAAAAATGGGAGAGGAAGCAGAAAATTTTTTTCTTTAACTGAAAAACACCAGCTAATATAGAATTAGGAAATTGTCTTTAGACACACAGCAAGTTAATATCTGCATTCATGCATCAGTGAATGCAAAAACCACTGGATGAAAGCTTGTTAAGAAGAGTATATTCACATGGACTCGAAATGTCACTTCAGAGATTACTCAATAAAGCAAAAAGGGTAGGTAGCAACACGAGGGAAACACCTGGCAAAAAACAGATTTTGAACTTTGCAAAGCTATGAGGAAGACATCATCACCTTTTTTTTTGCCAAATATGTTAATCCTGACTCTAATGATGAAGAAACCATGGGATAAATTGAGATTATGGGATAGTCAGTCAACAAACAGTTGTCATGTACTCTTGGAAAAAAGTGTCAATGTTATGAAAAGACCAAAAAAGTAAAAAGGTAAAACTATTCTAAATTAAAGGAGATAAAAGAGATATGAAAACTTAATAGAATATATAATCTTTAATGGATTTGAAAAAAAACAAAACGAAAACTATAAAGAGCTATTTGGGACAATTAGAGAAATTTGATGTGGCCTGCTTATATTTTAATCACATTCGATGTGGGAGTTTAATAATGATGTAATAATATTATGGTTATGAAGGAGACTGTACTTGTTCTTAGGAGACAAATGTTGAAGTATTTAGGAGTGAAGTGTCTGAGTATCTGCAAACTACTCTCAAATGATTCAGCAAAAAATGTATATATTTAAATATATATAGGGGCCAAAAGGGAAGGAGACAGGAAGATAAAACAAATGTGGCAAGTTTTAACTGATGAATTGAGGTGAATGTGGTGTTGACTATACTACTCTTCCGACTTTTTCCTATAGGTTTGGAATTCTTCTTTTAAAGGTGAAAGGGTAGGGGGAGAATATTCCAGGAACAGGAAACAATAAGCCCTGACACAAGCATATGGTCGAGTAAAAGAAGAGTTCCATGTGGCCAGAGAGGAAATAATCGATAGGTAGCAGGAAGTGGGGTCATGAAGGATGGGAGGGCAGCCATTGGAGGCTATTGCAGATGACTGACATAGACTACAAAGGTCACTCCGAGAGCTAGATGGAGAAGAGACTGTAGGAGGGCAAAGACTGACCCAAAGCAGCAGTATAGGCTAGGAGGTCACTACAAAAATTGAGGGATAAATTATACACTAAGGTGGCATTTAGAGGTGATGAGGAAAGTAGATTGCAAAGGTAGAATGAACATAATTTCCTAACAGTGAACACATATACACACACCCATATACACAAACTAAAACCAAAAGAGAAGAATTAAAGATGACTTTTTGACTAAGAACTTGTTTAAAATTGAACCAAAATCCTATTTTACATAAAGAGGAGGGGAAAAACGATTCTGATGCCACTGCAGGAAAATAAGTGTTCTCTCACTTGGGGGTATCTCCACACTGTTTTTACAAAGTAGATCCAGCAATAATGCAGCTGAGCATATTGTTATGAAAAAAGTTATGGAAAAGCATAAAAATCCAGGAAATTCAGCTCATCTCGTTTTGCCTGGGATCATCTGTACAGCTATCCCAGTTTCATAATATCTCATGATTCACTGTCACGTTCAATTAGAATATGCAACATCCTTGATACAAAAGTCGGGTTTTGTAGTTCATTTTGAATGCTGCTTTTCCAAGAATAATATGAAGCTAATAATAATAAAACAGAACGCTCATCTTGGAACTTTTCACAATTAATTCTTATTACACCCCCAAAAGATATTATTATTCCCATGTTACTGCTGGAGAGACTTGAGAATTCTTTTTTAATTCTGCATTTGTATCACTCCTCTTACTGAGACGCCTCTGTGTTTCACATTATCATCACCATCTTATGCTTTCAAAGAATATCACAACTTAATTCTCTTATCAACAGGGTGGGTGTTAATAGCTGCAGTCCTATTTTGAGTGTAGGAAATAGGTTTTTTTTTTTTTAATAGTGTGAAATATCTTCTTTCTCTAGTTACAAAGTAATGCAGTAACAAAATGGAATATAGAGTAGTACCTTCCCACACCCCAACTTACATACTAAAATAATTTTTTCATTTACCTCTAGATGATCTAGTAAATAAGTGATAACTGCTGAGGCTCCATAGAGTAATTCCAATATATTTTAAAACCAACCAAAATTCCAAAAGTTGGTTAAGTAACCACAAGATTTAGTCCAGAAAGCCTATGTAATAAAGAGCATTCTTGAGTGATTAGAATTAAAGGAAGCGTCCTGGCTCCTTGCCCATGTGGTGAGGTTTCTTCTTTAGGCCTGAAGAGGCTTGTCTTCTAATTGGGCTCAAAGGGCCTGGGACCATCACAGCAATGATGAGACACTGTCATGCCCATGGCAGTAGCAGGCCGCCTGGATGACAGAACCCAGTAAAAGCCACTCAGGTTAAAGCAGTAGCAGATATCAGAGCTGCCAAGGCCCACAGCCTGCTTTTCAAAATGAAACCAACTTAGCCATCATTGCACCATTGTAGGCTATGTCTAAAATAAAAATAGGAACATAGGACATCATGACTGAAAACATGCTCCCCAACCCCATAACTACTTTCAACGAAGGACTGAAAATTTTCGTGTACAGTGAAACCAAGAAGAGTAGCACCAAACAAAATCACCTCCCCTGTAAATAGAATATTCTATTCTGAATGCAGATTTAAATAATTGCAAACTGAAGTGTCTGAAGGAAAATGTAGACAGTGCAACTTTATGCCACTGAGTAAGAGTGCGGGCTCTCTCTCCAGATGCTTGTTTGAACCAGACCACGCTGCTTTCTAGACACTGGTAAGTGGATATAATTTGTTGTCCAAATGTGGAGAGTTTCCAAGTGAAAAGGGGCACTTTTCATAATCACATTGAGACAAGAGACATAAAAAGAACTAAACCTGTGCAAATAGAGACGTGTGTTTTCTAGATATGTTTACTTCTCCGTACCTAAGTTTGCACATCTGTACAATGACAATAGTAATCTTTGCCTCAAGGGCATGATGTGAGGACTACATGAGTTGACACATTTGAAGGATTAAGAACAGCGCTGGGCATGTAGCAGGCTCTAATAAATGATGGAAAATTAGCCACTGCATGTTCCCCACCCAAGTAAGTAGACCAAACAGGAAAGTCAACATGAAAAGGTGAACACGTAAAAATAATGAGAACCATCATGAAGAAACTCAAAGCTCCGGAATGCCTCCTTAGGCCTCGCATACGTGGGCACCTACACCTGCATGAGCAAGGCTCTGAAAGGACCGATGTGCTCCAAGGACTCAGTGGACCTGGACACTCTGCTTGCCATCTGACCTCACAAGATTTCATCCCCCAGGCTCAGTAACTTTTTAATAGATAACTTACAATATCAGTTCAAAACATGTGCTCCAGAAAGATCAAAGGAAACTACCCAAGCATCTTTCTGCAGTAAATATATTATACTCATCTTTCCCCATTACTCCTAACCATGTGATTTAATTACCCCACCTCTAGTACCATCTCATTCTCTCTTCTTTGGATTCTTACAAGCAACAAAAGCCTCCAAGTGGTGGCAGAAACCGGGTGGAGCCAAGGGACATGCTAACCGGCCTGTCCACACCTCCTCCGCTGCCCCTCCAGTGACGTCGGAGACTGCCAACCCTCACCATCTCTGCCCAGCCCCACAGGACTAGCGAAGTGCTCATGAGCGAGCTCATCTCTGTTCAGCAGAGCTGTTCCTTGGAGTGTCTGCCCTAAGCAGATTCAGTCCTACATCGTAATTCAGAAAGAAAACTCAGGGATGCATAATGCAATTCATTAAGCCATCACATTCACAAAACACAGGAACTGGTATCTGTAGAGTACAAAACAAATTACCATCTGGTACCAGCCTCTTCAGATTTTTTCAGTGTTCTCCATAAAGCGAAAGGGAGAAAAAGAGAGAATAATAAAGACAAATGATCCTGCTCATCCTACAAAGTAAATGAAACTGAAAGGGTTGAACAGTCAGGTGACTTTCCCACCCTTATGGTTCCCTATGAAAAGGCAACACAACATCACATCATATTGCCATGTATTTGGTAAATGCTTATTGTGTCTGCCCCTCACCATGGCAACAAGTGAAGTGAGGAAAATTCAGGCAACTATGGATACTCAGTGACCTTTCTAGCAGCAGCAGGACAAATGAACAAGCTCCCAGAAAACTGGACAACTGTCTCTGACACCCTCCTCTGTTAACGTATTGTCTACCTGTCCTTCCCATTTCCCGTAGGAACACCCAAGGTCCCATTCTTGCCCATACAATTTCATTGTGCAAAATACCTCTAAGCTATTATTCTTATTCTTATATTATCAGTGAGGTTGGGGATTCACAGAGGAAGACAATGAAGGTCCATGACATTCATGACTTGCCCAAGGAAACAAAGCTTATATGTATGTGGTGGGGGCAGTGACCGAGATTCAGGTTCTACGACTCCTAGTCTGTTGGGCTCCCAAATTCAGTTCTTCCAGGGCCTACCAGGTAACTTGAATGAAGGAAAGTAGCCAGGTGAGGTCTGCGGTGCACTGGAGAGCAGGAGCCCTGTCGGAAGGGGCGGCAGTGACCCGGCTATAGGTTAGACGAGGATCACACCATGAGGGAATACAGACTCACCGAAAGGACTGACAGCTTCGGTTTGTTCAAAAGCAGCCCCCCAAAATCCATGATTCAGAACTCCCTTTTTGGTTCAAAGAGCATTCAATGACAACAGCAAATTAATTTCATTAAGTATGTATTATATGCCGAACACTATTACAGGTGCCAGGGAAATGGCAGTGACCATGAAAAACAGGCCTCCACTCCGTGGAGCTCACATCCTAACTACATGTCCTTAAACAGACTCATCCTCTTCTGGGTGCGGTCTGCCATGACTTCCAGGTCGTTTTCTTTGTCCCTCATCATATCCAAGCATAATCTCTAATATACCCTGAGGTTTACCTTCCTTTAATAAAGCCTTTCTGCTTTGTCCTTGAACCTTATTTTATTTATAATTGGTACCTGATCAGTTTTTATATTTGATGGCTATAATTTAATATTTATGGAAGAACAAAATGCATGCCCTACCTCCCAAGGTGTCAGTACCATTCTCAAAGCATACATGTCACATAAGTATATGTCATGTTTTGAGAGCAGGTAAAAAAAAAGAAATGAGAACAGATTTGAGTTATAGGGAATAACAGTCATTCACTCCATTGATACATAATTTATGGAGCCTACTATGTGTGTCAGGCACTATTTTTGGTGTGTGGTTACGTGTTTTAAAAAAATAGACAAAAGTCATTTTCCCCATAAAGTCTAGAGCACGGTGGCAACATTCTTCCCTGAAACTGGTGCTGCCTCCTACCAGCAGTGTGGCATGTGTGTTTTCGGTCACAGCTGAGACAGGAACAGGGGTGCTCGGGAGAAGAAATGTAATACCTGCTCTATTGTCTACTACCTTCAGACTTCAGGAACCAAATTGAAAGGCCAATAAAAGGATGGAATAAATAAATTTAAAGGCGTGCAGGGGGTGCAGCAGATGTTCCAATGGTTGTCTTACAATTAGAAGTTGGGGCATGAAATGGAACATTGCTATAGTAAGACAGAAAACTCACTGAGTTATGGTAGCCAGACCCCAGCTACTTACTGGGTCCCTACTGAGAGCAAGGCATGCTAGGTGCCAAGAAAGATCTTGAGAGTGTAAAATGAGGTAACTTCCTCTGGAGTCCTATCTAATCACAGTCCAGATTACGAGCTGGCTTAGGTTATATCTGCATTACTCATAAGGCAGTGATGTCATCATTACGCGAACAGGCACTAAATGGTGGTCAATTTATGCACAATGGATTGTGGAAATTCTGAGTGGCTATGGTTACCTCAGATGGAAAAAAAGGGAGAAATACAAAAATTCCCCTCAAGGTTTTTAAGATGTTTTCTACCACATTGGTATTTATAAACTGATATTTGGGCCTTATTATTTTTCTTTTTTACCTTGTGGACAAATAGTGTATTTGCCTTTCTCTCTCCAGCCCTGCTGGAAAAGCATGAAAGTGCCACAATTTCAGGATGGAAGGGCCTCTGGGAATAATAGGATCTCTAATACCCTCCTTGATGCAGGAATGACTTCTGCATCTTCCCAGCTAAGAAGAAATTTGGCCTTCTGGGGAAACTTCCAGTGGCACGGAACGGATGGTCGGATGAGGCAGCCCATTCCACATCCAGAAAGCTTTCTTAGAAAATTCTTCCTGTCATACTGAGCTGAAACTTGCCTTGCTGTAGCCCTCCACGCAGCAGTTCAAGGTTTCGTTCCCAAGACATACTATACTAAACTTGAATTTCATGTAGCAACTGGGCTGCCCTGGAAGCTGCAGATCTCTTATTTCTGGGCAACCTTCAGGAAGCCTGAGCTGGAGAAGCCCGGGAGATGGAGAGCCAACTCACATCTCAGCACAGCCTGCCTCCTGGGCTTTATTATAAAAGGAACAGAATCTTCCCTTGCAATTTTTAGAAACTCTGTGTGTCAGCACCTCACAGGGCAAAGATACAGTTAATATTCTCCTCCAGACCTTCCGACCCCACTTACAAAAAAAGAAACGAGGAAGAAATTCGATCCATCACAATCAGTGGAAGAAAAAAAAAATTGTGCAGGGTCAAAATAAATGAAACCTTTTATGGTAATATCATGACTACAATTGTAATCTCTATAATTCATTTCAGATCATGATATGAGGGCACCCTGTCAGATAAACCAAATTCTGAGCTGCCAACCACATATCTCTACCTAGAGATGTCTCAATCTGTTTAAAACCAGACTCATCATTACTATATTTCCTTCCCTCTTCAACTCTGCTTTCTTGAGTTCCATTCATTCAATGCTAGAAATCTCAGTATCAATCATTCATTCAGAATTATCTGCTATATACCTGCTATGGAAAACTTTCTTTCACCAACTTCAGTGACAAAAATTTTTTCTTACCAAATTCATTTCCTCTGCTTCCTGGACAGAAGTAGGCTATATTTTCCAGCCTTCCTTGTCCTTAGGTATAGTCAGAATACTAAATTGTAAGCAATGAAATGTGACTGAAGGTGATGTGTGTACCACTCCCATGCTCTTTCCCTTTCTACCAGCTAGAGGTTGATGCCCAGGGCAGCCCTGAAGGCAATCTGTGGAAGCCACCCTGGATCCCTAAATGACTGCATGGAACAGATCTTCTCCCACACTCTTGCTCTGTGAGAATTACAATTGTATTACTGTATATTTATTTGTGGCTGATTTGCGAACAGCACTGTTAATACAGCTTCTATTTCTAATTCATTCTTTAATAAACATCTCAAACACTACATTCCAGGCATTGAGAGAGGCACTGGGGAAATAAAAATGACTAAAGAAGATCACAAGGTCTACCTAAACCAGATAATTAAATCTCAGTGTAAATGATCTCACAGCAATATTTATGTCTTACTTAAGTTAGTCACAGTGGAAAGATTTGAGACTTCATTTTGAATCCTAGGCTAGTCAAGCTACCTAATCTCTAAGTGTGTTAGCATCTTCATCTATAAACAGATCAAATTGAATGAGATAATGTATGTGAAAGTATTTGGTCAACTATATTTTATAAACGCTAATTGAATTTATTATACTTGTTCTAACCCAGGACATGTTACTCATGAAATATTGTACCAGTATCCTCATTGGAATTTCTGCCTAAAATCCAACCTGTTCTTTATACTGTTGAAGGTAAATTTTCTCACTCTGAGATCATATTGGTTATTTCCTTATTCAAAAATATCTTCTAATATTCTGGAATGTTGACAAAATGAAAGTCAACCTTTTTAGCCCAGTATTCAAGTCCTTACACAGCGTATTCTCAAGTTATTTTTAAAGTTTATATTAATAACTGTATAACTCCATGCTTTTTTTCTATTCCATCCATTCTATGTTCCAGCTACACACATCATTTCTACAATGTACCCCACTTTCTCACCTCCCTGCCTTTGATTTATTCTTTGTCTGGTTTTGTCCTTCACCACATTCTCTCCCCACTGAAACCCCCAAATTTTTCAGCTCAAAGTTCATCAGTTCCAAAAAGTCTTTATTCAAAAATCCCGTCCAGAACGTCATCCTTCTCTGTACTACCGTAGCATTTACTCTCTCTCTTTTCTCCTCCGCCAGTGATGGCACCTTCATTTTGAACAGCCTATTATTGTCTTTAGGAAGGAAAAAGACAATGTGAGCATTTAATGAAGACATATGACACTGAAGAAAAAAATTCAGAGGACAGTCCAATTACTTTTGGTTAGACCAAAAATAGAAAAATTACAAAAGCAATGGAATTCTCTGAATTGTCAGAAGATTATTTCTATGCTTCAGGATCTATTATATTCAGAAGATGCTTTCTAAAAGCTATGACATGAAACTTTCATGTTGAAAGTCATTTTTACAATAATAAATATAATTCTATCAGCAAAAGAGTAGAACCAAAATTCAAAGCCATTAATGCATTTCCCTAGTCAATTCTTCACAGATTTTAGTTTAGTGTCATGTTAGAAAAATGAGAGAAACAAATTTGTTAAATTATCCCACTGATATCATCTGAGCATAAAGCTTTTAAGTTAGTATTTTTAAGAAAATGGCCATGAGTGGCTAATTTTTCATTCATTTGCATATGTGAAATAAAAAGTATTCATTAATAAATAATTTAAGTCACTTTTGCCATCAACTGAGAGTTTGATGCTACTTTTTCCCTTATGATTAAAAAAAAAATACAAGGGGGAATGCTGGGTACTCTTCTAATTAGATACAGGAAGACCCATTATATCCACAGATATTGAATTCATGAAAATTCCATTAGAACATATATACCAATACATACACTACCAGCAGTATTTTCTATCATGTATTTCTGTAACAAACTGGTCTAAAATGCAAGTAGAGTTCCTTGGAGGTAACTCTCTAAAGAACAAAGAAGGAAATTATACAGTAGCCTATGAGTAAGGAGGGTAGACGGGGCAAATAACTGAGCATTCTTAAAAAGATTTAAAAATACTAACCCATTTATACAGTTTAAATACTTTGTACTGTAAATAACAGGATATAAAATAATCTGTGGCAACAGATTCTATGATACTCTAACATGAATTAGGAAATGTTTTCTAGAAATTGTAATAAATTGTATCATTATAAGAGATTGATGAAAAGTTGTGAAATTTAGTGCAGAACATTTCCTAAGAAAGCGATATGAAAAACTGTAATATACACACTGGAGTGAAACAAATAACTAGTCACCAGACACTAAGTGAAATATTAGTAAGATATGATAAATGGAATAAGCGCAGTGCATTTTTTCAGTGCTCCTGTAAGTCATTAAGCAAACAACTCAAGCCATTTCCTCACTCTACATGTTAACGGTAGGATGACGATTAAGAAAAAATTGTTTATTGTATATTGCAGAGTCCATAGTGTTCAAACGCCCATGGTGGGAACTGGGGTAACGCAAGGGGAAGACAAAACAGCCTCAGCAGGCCCTGGAGCACGCTTACCTCCAGAAGTGAAAAGCGAAGAGAGGACTACAGGGGCTGCCTGGGCTGGATGGGGTTGGACTCAGGCTCCTTGGAGTGAGACTGAAAGTTAAAATAATGTCATTCCAAGTGGGAGAAATGATGGCAGTAAAAATAGCATAGCTCATTTGAGGGACCGCGTTCCCTTTAGGCCAGAATCACTATAGCACGCCTATCGATACCACTGGGTAATCATCTCATCACTTGTCCTTTTTCAGCTCTACAATGCAGAACAAGTACAATGCTTCCTGCTGAAATTTACATTCTCAACGCTACTACTGCCGTTTTTATTTGTGCCTTTCCTTTGTCACAAAGCAACTTGGCAGATATTTTTGACGTGATTTTTTTACAAAGAAAATCTAGTGCTGTTTCATATTGAGTATATTCCATCTCTGATTAAGGATCAATGGTAGATCTTTAGCAGAACTAAAGGGAAGTAATTTTCACACAACAGAAAATTCAGGTTATATACTGTAGTTTTTAAAAACAAAGCAGCATTTCCATATAGGAAGATATGTTTTTAAATACCTTACACTGCAAAGCACCTAACATTTTTTCTTTAATTGTCAGGGGCAATGATAAAAAGTGTTCTTATACTTATATTCATAATAAATAACTTCAAATTTTCTTACATATAGCTATAAACTATTTCACTTTTCAGAGAGGGTTTTCAAATCTATATGTCAATGGAACACTATAATCCCCACCCCCACCAACCATCCACACCACCAAATGTATTTACCAGCCAACTCTCAAATATTCATCACAGGGTGATGAGCTTACAGTCTCTTTATCTTTTTTTTTTTCTTTTTGGCCTCACGTCTCTCCTCCTTTAGAGAAGAAAGAAAACTAAAATTTGTCAAATATCTTACTAATAAGAATTTTGCCAAGAGATCTATCAAAGTATGAAGTTAATACCAGTCAATTCGTAATTATTTCTACATGGCAAAATCGAAATAAGAATTAGGTGTTCTGACACCCGTTCTTAGGTTGAAGAGGTTGAAGTGAGCACTAGATACTCCTGCTTTAGTGCAATCAGTTTCTTAAAGAACATTCCTCTGCCTCTCCACTCTATGCCATACTATGTTTTTCTACTTTGGAGAAAGCGATCTTAGAACAGAGCTGTATGTTGGTTCATTTAAGCTGGCTGTTCTCTTCACTGAACACATAAGTGGCATCAGCAGCTAAAATCAGATTTGGGCTTACCAAATACTTAATGCCACCACTGTTTCCCATTAAATGGATAATTGAGACTTGGCTGTATTTATCTTAAACTGAAATATAAAATTATTGTTCAAAACGCTCCAATTTATTAAATAAAATGTTTTAACAGAGTAAAGTTTTATATCTTCTGGTTTGGTTTCAGTACTTGGTAAGCTAAGAAATTGGTTTCTTTAAAACATTCAGAGCACATTCAAAAGCTGTTGACCTTAAACATACTGTACTCTAACTTAGCAGCTCACTGGAAAGCTCTCAGGAATGTCCACGGATATAGCCATCAATTTATCTGAGCAGAGTCTTATCAGTCCCTTCCAGTCCTAAAATAAGCATGCACAGGCACTGACACCGCTCCATGTCTCCAAGCTGAGACACACATGATGTGTGCTACAGAGTGTCTGTGAACCTAACTCCATACATACATTGAAAATATGGAAGAAAAAAACCACTTTCTCAGAAACTGGAAAGCCTTGCACAGGCTATCTACGAGTCATAAATTTCTAAATAAATTAATGATCTATTAGTTTCTGAAATATTTATATATTTGGCATCTCATATGCAGGATTTCAATTTCTGAAGTAGGAATCAGAAAACACCTCATGTTATTGATAAGTGACATGGAAAATTCTGAATTGCACCTACAGGGTATAAAATATGCTAGTGTAATAGTTTGTGGCTGCAGTACATATGGAATAAACTCTCCTAAAAGAAAAACGGTAATGTTTCATGAGATACCTCATAACTGTTCCATACATCTGATTTGTTATAAGATCTCTAAATATTTAAAATTGTATACATTAATCTGCTTTTAATAAAATCAATGATAAGACTTTCCATTATAACATTTCTCTGCTGTGGTTAGAAACTGAATTTCCTCAAAGACTGCAGAATTATCTTCCTCCAAGAATGAAGGTAAAATTAGTTTTCACATTTCAGGGTTAAACAAAATGTTCAAAGTAAGTTTCATGCTAACATGACAATGACATTTAAGAGTGATACTCTGTTTTAATGTCTCAAGCTTAAGTGGAAGAGTAATGTATTTTAAATGCACATTAACATTTACCAGGGCAGAGGCTAGACCAAGGGGGTTTGGCCTGAGACCAAAACAAAATACAGGGACCCCATGGTTAGCTGACCCATATGTCCTGTGTTATCCTTGGCAAAGCCATAAGCTTGTGGCATTATCCCTCAGACTTTCAAAATATAAACAGAACACGATACAACTGAGTTTGTCTTTTAAAAAGTTACTTTGAAGTGTCTCTTCTTAATGTGGACAAGACACAAAAAATGAAAAGAAAAAAAGGCATAGTGTCAAATGATACATACTAGTCCAAAGAAAACAAGGAAGCAGCACCACCAGAAACAGGTGAGAGTGAAGCTGGGGCTTAATGCTCTTGGGTCTCGAACACAGAGCTATGGGCATCCCAGCTGTGCATTTCCAGAATGCTGGAGAGAGGAGGGTTAAGGAGAAGAATCAATGCATGCCATTAAAACATTCAGCACAGATGGTAAGGGTTACGGTGGAGAAAGAGATGAGGGCAAAATATTAGGGTTATAGGTAAATACTGTTTGTATCTCTCATAAATAATGCCACATCTAGCAAGAAGGTTGTTAAAAGCCCTCTAACTTTTTCGAAGTGAGTACTTGTTAGTGCAATATCAGTGTACAGTTTTAGAGCAAGAACTGATTAGAAAAGCATTCCAACCACTTCGGAAATGTCCTGTTCTTATTAATTTACTAATTAAGGAAATAATTTCTCTTGCATGACGCATCTACAGAATTCAAGAGAAATAATTAATACTGAGAACTGGGAACAGCTCTCTTCCTGCAGTATCTTCCTGGAAGTGGTCCAGTATGAGATGATTGGGTTTGTACAGATTTCAATTAAAATGTAATTTTATACCTGTATCATAAGTTAGGAAAAGGAATATTTGTGCTTTTCTACCCATTTATATTTTACTTGTTATTAAGTGTGCCAACACAGACTAACTCACAGCTTCTGCATCTTTGATTAACAGATTTAAAATAAAAATTTGCTGACACTCTCTGCATCGCAGATGTTTAACTTCTGTACCACAGATTAGATGTGGACGTTTTCACATGGTGACATCAAATCAGAAGGCAGTCAGATGAGTTAATGGGTTAAAAAAAAAAAAACAGCTAAGCAAACACAGAGCTCAACTAGGTAAACACACTGCATGCAGTGGCTGGAGACTCTGCAGAGAGGATTCAAAATGCACTACAGTTCATTAATATTCTGTTGCACAAATAAAACATGGATCACATCTAATGAATGTCACAAATAACCCTTCTCTTGTACTCTAATCCATTGTCACGTCTTCTATTATTCAATGCAGACAGAGGCCTTTCTTTAGAAAAAGACAACGTGGGGATAAACAAACAGTAAGAGAGAAAGAGAAAAAGACAGATACACCATGGCCTGCTGATGCATTCTTTCCAAATGAGCTGTTAAGATGTTTCCAGCACTGAGGTTTAGTAACTTTAAATATGCAGCAATGCTTTTCCTCTGACTGCAATGCAAAATGCAGGGTCTGGGTTTCCCCATTAGCTGAAACCAAATGCCATGCATTTAAGACATGTTCCTCCACCTCACACTGCAGTGCTCTGAGGCTGTCAGTACAAACAAATGCTAAATAGCTATTGGTCGCAGGAAAGCAAGTGCCATGCAGAAAGCATTAAAATATTAAAGACAGACAATACTTACTCCAAGGTCAGCCCCGGAATCTGTAGCCTTTCCCGCTGGGCTTTCATGGTTGTTATATGTTACCACACTCTATTGTAACCATGACACACATCCTCTGCCAGCGTCCTGGTGATGACAGAGAGCCAAAACGAACCTCTATAAAGGACTGGACTAACAATCTCTCGAGGGGGAGGAGATCCTGCAAGTTTGGGTCCTTCCACCTCTAGCTGTAATCAAGAGATGTCAGCTGCTTTGCTCAGGTTAACGGCAGTGCACACTGCACTGATTTCGTTAAGGGAATGAGGCTTTCAGCTCTGCATATCAAGTAATTGGTTTCTGATTTTTTTTAAAAAAAGAAAGTCGCTCCGCTCATAGACCCAGTTTTCACCTCAGTGAAATGAAAAGTCCTTTTCACCACGCAGACTGAAAAAAAAAATATAAAGCAACAGTATCATACTTGTAAAAGAGTTTATCTCAGAAAACTTGAACTATTCCCCACCTCTCAGTGATGCCCTCAAATAGAATTCAGCCACCCTGAGAAAGTTCTGCTTACTCTTGGTGGAATTAACAAAATCACTCACGTTCCACAAGAAAGGCATGGGAAATGTTGCCCAGTGAAAACAGATTTTTTTTTTCTATATATGGCAATCATCAGAAAGAGGAATAAACTAACTACATTAATTTGGAAGAAGTTGAACTCTGAGGCAAAGTCTTGTGTGAACAGGCAAAATCCTACGGTGGGAAAATACCAACTGGACAATCAAGAGATAGGAACTTGCATTTTCATTTTTGAAAGCTGTTTTTTTTTTAAGAACATCGCGGTGTGACATTCTTTGCAAAAGGAATCAAATATGAACAAGGAAGGAAAGGGAGAACATATATTTTGAAAGCCTGAAAGTTTCATCCTGTACTTATTCAAAGAACACAATTTTTCATAGTATTCATAATAGGACTGAGTGTACTTCTATTGTCATGTATGAAGAACATATCTGACTCATTTCCTCTAATGCATTTTAAAATGTTTTAAAATTTCACTACTGGTTGGTTGAGCAGAAATACTAGAACAAGTTAGAATTTTATTTTAGCAAAACTTCTCATTTTCAAGTACCTCAAGTCCATATACACACAGCCAAGCTGTGGTGAAACAACCATGTTCAAGTAGTCGCATTTAAAAGGCTGTGAAGGCAAACTTCATCTTTTCACAGATGAAGACACTGAGGGCACGGAGTTGGCGGCAGTGCCGGGATTCGATTCTGGTGTGCTTACTGTGACCCCAAAGGCTTTCGCAGACAGGGGCGCCATGTGCAGTTGTTCATGCTGCGCCCTCCACAAAGGAGCTAGGCAAGGAGGAAAGCGAGGGCTGGAATCTGGGCTGCTTTGACCTTGTTTTTCCTCAGTTTCACAAAAATCACCCTTAGCTCTGTACCCATCTAGAGGGTCATCCGTTTTTAATTCTACAAAGGTACATGAGGGCTAGAGGAGGTTCATATGATAATCCTATAACACTTCTCTTAACCCTAACCTGCCGGCTTGCTTGGGGTATTTGTCAGTGCTAACTAGGAATCGGCTTCTTCTGTGTGGGCTCAGAGAACTAACCAGCCCTCCTCTTTTTCAGGGGCAACATATCTACGCTGGGAATATAGTCACCAGTTAGTGACCACAGAGCCAGGCAGAAATGTAAACAAATAACTGTAATTCACATAAAAGCATAACAACAAGAAATAATGAAGACATAATGGAACACAAGCAGGGATCGACTTTGTCCCCCATCACACCCTCCCCCCTTTCCAAATAAGCTTTTTTCACAATGTAAAATATCTAGAATCTCACTATTCTTTCCAACTAAACCACATTGGTCCAAGATACATCATGTCTTGGCTAAAGTACTGTAACTTCCTTCTGCCCTGGCACCCTCTACACTTTGTTGGCCACATAAACTCCAGAATGGTATTTTCCAGAATATATCACTCCTCTGTTTAAAACCGTTGAATAACTTCTCTCTCGCTCTGAGTTAAAGCCAAGAATCTATCAAACTTGACCAAAAAATTGGATATTCAAGCATCAACAGAAATGATAACAGTAATGTATCAAAACATATCAAATATTTAAAGCCACGAGTTCATGAAGATAATGAAGAAAGCGGGGAGGAAAAGAAATAAGCAAGCAAGGGTCACCTTTGGAAGATGTTAGGGAACTGTTAATTTTGAAAACTGGCAAAGGGAGAAATAATAAATCATTTATCCTGATTTTCCTATAAACTTCACCTCGTAGATGGAAAAATGATTCTTTTTATAGAAGTATTCCAACTGGCAAATAAAGAAGGAAAGACAGAATTAGAATCGCACCATTTTTCATACTCTAATAAACAGATGGATCTAGGCTATTACCTGGACAGCCTGACACCACACAGACAGAGGCAACTGGTCATTATGCGCCTCTCAATGCAACACATATGAACTCATCTTACCAACAAAGCCATATTCCCTGGATAACAAGCAAGCCTCTACATCCAAATAACAGTTTATAGAAAATATAGGGACGAAGAAGCATATGTGATGTGATCAGCAAAACCTAGACTATAAACCATTGCCCCTCTAACAATGACCTCATTTCTAAAAGAAAAATTTTCAAAATGGGGAATTAAAAGGGGTAGAGGAAGAACCTAAAGATTAAAAAGGACTTAAGAGACATATCAACTATCTGCAACATGTGAACTTTTGGAGTCCTGATATCAAATGAACTATTAAACAAATACACAATCAAACATTTAGAAAATCATATTTATATACATGTATATATATATACGTCGGCTGTGAATATATAAACATATATGTCTATACACACACATAAAGGATATCTGATAATACTAATCAATTATTTTTTAGTATAGAGATCAGAATAATTTTTAATTCCCTGTCTTTTAGAAATATATACAAAAATATTCAGTTAAAATAAGTCCAGGCTTCACTTCAAAATAATCTGGGGAAGAAGAGTAAGATACAATGCATATAAAAGAAAACTGTCTATGAGTGACTATTTATTAAACCTGGGTGCTGGGTAGATAGAGGACTCATTCATTATATTGTTCTCTCCAGTACCTGCCTCAACTTTGTCTAATAAAAGTTGAAAAAGAGTTCTCACCATGGCCTACGAAGCTCCACGTGACACATACATACCCATCCTCTTCATCCTCCTCCCTTGCAACTCTTACTCTCACTCCTAGCTGTTTATTCTTCACAGAAACAAAGCACATGCCTACCTCAGGGCCTTTGCACTTCCTGCACCCTCTGCCTGGAGCTCTTTTCCCCAGAGATGTCCAAATGTCTTATTTGAAATCCAAAGCCTTCCCCACTCCTACTGGTTCCTCTTCCTCATCCTGATGTGTTTTTCTCCTCAGCATTTATCATCACTTGACATATTTTGTATTTATTTATTGTCTCTCTGCCCTTATAAGAATAGGCTCCAAGAAGGTAAGGATGTTGTGTGTATATCCAGTGCCAAGAATAGCTCACATAGGTATTCAATAAATACCTGCTGAAAAATAAATAAATGACTCTCCCAATAATGCTGAAACCATCAACTTAAGAGACTCGTGATCCATTTCCTTATAATTATAGTTCTCCACATTGTTAGGTAACCAAACAGTGTCCCAGCAGTGACCTCAGAGAGTGTCCTTCAAGAACCTGGAGATTCTGGACATGTTCAGTTACCACATGAAGACCTAGAAAGGCCCTCATTGGCTGGAAGGCACACACTAAGAATGAGCTGCGTGCACACTCATGCAAAGGGGAGGCTAAGGTTACACTAGAGAAGTATACTACATTTCAGTGAGAGGGGGAAAAGGGGGAGGAGACTGGTTTAAAGTACTCAGGTATGACTAAGCAGACATACACACAATGAGGCTGAAGTTAAACAGTCTTGTATTCTTACGGAGAGGGGACACCATGGTTACCTCGATGGCCGCAATATGGTTTTTGAACAGACTCACTGGCATAGCTTAAGGCTCAGTCATCTAAGTATTCTTTGGAATGGTGGTTTTCAACCCAGCTGGCGATGTCAGGAGACATGTTTGGGTGTCACAACTGGGAAGAGGGGGCTGCTGCTACTGGCATCTAATGGGTGGAGGCCAGGGACGTTGCTAAGTAGACAAGCATAAGACACTCTCCACAACAAAAAAATTATCCAACTCCAAATCAATCGTGCTGCTCCAGAAACCCTGCTTTAAGGACAAGGGTTAATTTCTGCAGGACCCTCAATATCATAAATCAGTTTTAACCATTTTGGTTCTGATTTCATTGCAGTCAGCTTAGGAAAGATAAAGGGCAGTCTTATTGTTTCATTCCTCATTCCACATTTCCTCTCTCAGAGATGCTACTAACCTTAGCACAACTACATGCTTTCTGTCCTGTTTTCAGGGGGAATGGCTTTTTATAGTCAGAGCCCCAGAAATGTCTCTTAAGTCACAGAAACCTAATTAACAGGGTCTCCAAACCACAACCTAAGAGCAACCTAGATATGGAATTCTGCAAAGCAAGATGACCCAAACTACAAACAAATGAGCTCCACAGCTGCTCCAAGGTCATAGCTGAAGGTGGCGGCAGGGGCGGGCAGCTCGAAAGTCCAGCCAGGTATGTAAATCTGAGGCACGTGGGCAGATGAGATTTAAGTATAAGGGTTTGACTTCTCAGATAAAATTCCAAGAACAGATCCCCCCAGTTCAAACTTTTCTCCTTTTTCCCCTATCTCTAGATTCAAGGCTACTGCAAGGAATAGATAAACCCTAAGTAAGGCAAGAGTAATAGTGAATATCATTCTTCCTAAATATTTAATTATTTATATATTCTTAAATAGTGTACATGGTTGAGGAGGAGGGGGAGGAAGGAGAAGGAAGAAGGAAGAAAGAGAAGGAGAAGGAGGAGAAGAAATAGTGGTAAGCAGAAAAAGGACCCCTCGAAAGACATCAGAACCCCCTGAATCTGTGAATAGATTACTTAACATGGAAAAGGGGATTTTGCTGACAATTCAATGAAGGCTCTTAACATAAGGAAATTGTTCTAAATTATCTGTGTGAGTCCAGTGTAATCACAAGGGTCTGTATAGGGAAAAGAGGGAGGCAAGAGCATCAGAGTCAGGGGAGGTGACGTGACAGAAGCAGAGGTCAAAACGATGGAGCCTCTAGAAGCTGAGAAAGAGAAGAAATAGATTCTCCCCTAGAGCCCCCAGAAAGAATATGGTCTTTGATGTTAGCCCTGTAAGATCCATTTCAGACCTCTGACCACCTCCCCGCCCCCCGAACTGCATAATAATAAACGTGATTCATTTCAAGATACTAAGTTTATGGTAATCTGTCATGGGAGCAGTAGGAAACTGATATGTAGATAATCGAACTAATATGAATACTAATATTGATTTACCAAAAAAAAAAAAATTGTGCTGTAACAGTGATATAACTATTCGGGAATTTGGAGAATGGAAATATGAGGTAGAGTTACGTTCTCATGTTCCATAATAGGAAGTCAATATATAATGCACACAATTGATAAATAAAAGGAGCAATGTACAGTGTTATTGTGAACTCTGAGGAACATTATGGAAAGAAAGAGCCCCGAGACTTGAAGCAGAACTCTGGAGGGAGCAGGACTGGAGTCTGGCATGGGAGAGGCAGATCTCTATAGTCTTTTATAAGCCTGGTAGCAACTTTAAAAATTACATATACATATATAATTTTGATAAGAATAAAGTTAATTTAAAAAAAAAAGAAAAGATGAGTTGCCAGGGATACCAGTAGTTCCTCACCGAATGTTTGGATTTTGCTTTACAGACTTTTATTGAACCACTGCCTAATTTCCACGCACTGGTTATCAACTAAGGAACCAAAAGGGACAGGAGCAGAGCTGAGTGTGAATGAACGTGTTTGCACCGTAGGTCAAGCTGTGCTTGAAGCCGGACACCTAAACTTCCCAGTTTTGTGATCCAGCAAACCCCTTCTCTTAGATCAACTTGGGCTGGATATTGTCACTTGAACTAGTAAAGATTACAAAGTAATACAATCAGAAAGTTTTATCAGCTATACCAATAATTTCTTTAACCACTTTCCTTTCCATAATGTAAGAAAATAAAACAACTAAACAAAATGACAGAATCTTAAGACCTAATTATAATATGTGCTGCAATAGTAGTATTAGTAGTATTACTACAAGTAATAGTAGTATTACTTGTAATGGCATCAAACTGGGAAATTATCCAAATGCCCATCGACAGTAGAAAGTCTAAAAACATAGGGGCACATTTACATAATGGAATGCTACACAGCCATGAGAATAAATGACCTACAACTGGAGCAGTGTGGATAGATCTTACATACATAATGTTGAGGAAAGGAAAATGTAACTATCCTGTGGGAATGTAAAACGGTGGAAAACAGTATGATGATTCTTCAAAAAAAGTAAACAATTACCATATGATTCACTCAGCAGTTCTACTTCTGGGGGTGGGGAGGATTATATACACAACTTGTGAAAGCAGAGGCTTTAACAGGTATTTGTACAATCATGCTTGTGGCAGCATCATTCACAACAGCCAAAAGGGGGAAGCAGCCCAGGTGTCCACTGATGGATGAATAAATAAAATACGATATTTACAAAAATGAAATGTTATTCAGTCTTAAAAGGGCAGGTAATTTTGACATAGACTGTAACATGGACGAACCTTGAAGATATTATACTAAGTAAAATAAGGTAGCCACAAAAGGACAGATATTTGACTGAACTTAAATGAGATAATTAGAATAGTTAAATTCATAGAGATGGAAAGAAGAATGGTGGTTGCCAGGGACTGGGAGGAGGGGGTGGTGCCTGGAAGTTAGTGTCTAATGAGTATGGAGTCTCAGTTTAGACTGATGAAAAAGTTCTGTGGATGTACAGTGGTGATGGTTGTACAACAATGTGAAGGTACTTGATACCACAGAACTATACATTTTAAAATGGTTAAATGGTAAATTTTATGTAATGTATGTTTTATTACAATTTAAAAAAGAAAAAGAGTGCATTTATCTTATGGCTCTACTTATATGAAGTTCAAATCAGACTAAACTAATCTATACTATTAGAAGTCAGGATAGCAGTTATGGGGGTGGAGTGGGGCAGTATTCAGTTGCTAGTGACAGGAAGTATGAAGGGGACTTCTGAGGTGCGAATAGTTTCTTGACCTAAGTGCTGGTTACGTGGATGTGGGAAAATTCCTGAAGACTGTGAATCTGGGGATTCCTCAAAATTTCAAGCTGCATCTCTCATAAAAGCAAAGAATCTATTTTAGAAGTTTTACAACTTTCTCACAAGCTTCTCAAATAAACTCCCTCTTTTAAAAAAGTTACTCATACTCTGTATCATCACTCCAGGAAGGATTTGATGCAATACATAAAAACTACACACATACAGTACTCAATAATTATTTGTTGAATTAACAAATGAAGCAAGGGAAAAAAAAGTAAAAGTAAATTAAATCAGGAACAGAGAAAATAGGAAATGGAATAAATGGACAAATCTGTGGGAAATAAAATAGGAACATAAATATACAGAAGGTACAGATCCTAAAGTAAATAGGTAAATTTTATGGAGCTATATGGGACTAAAATAATTATTACTTGCCCACGATAGTAAGTTGCCCAATTAGTACGTGATTGAGCCAGAATTTTAAATCAGATTTTCTGAACCCATTACTTCATTCTTTTTATTTTAATACACTACACTTTTCTAAATCATAAAGTATAGACATTGAGTTATTTGACAAAATCACTCCAGGAGCATTTTTCTAGATAATATATTCAACATATTTAACTTATACTAAAAACTGATTTTCAATAGCATTTTGGAAAACATAATAAAGGTAAGCTGGATGTACTTGTTGAAAAACTCTGAATGTCAAAAATGGTCAATAGACAAAAATATTAAATTACATGAAACAGGAGATGTGAAAAAGGTCCACAAACTATAAAATTCTCTAGAGGTGATAATGAATAAAAGAGCTCTTCTATTTCCACACTCAGCAATACCATCATTATCTCCTATTCACAGGGTACCACGGGTATGGAGTATAGCACTATCCTTATTATTTTCCATTTTTGTGAACTGCTTAATTACCGGTGGCCTGACCCATTATTAGGCATATCATCCTCTTTCAAGAGCTCAACCCACATTAGCAGAGTTCTCCATTAGAAAAAGGCCATCTTTAATAGGCCATCCTAAGGATGTCTGATTTCGTACTACATTTTTTATTTTCCAGTTGTAAATGACATAACTAAGATTTTTTTCACAGTTGAAGCTTCATGAGAATGTTATAAACAGATGTGAAATCTCTCCACTTTCAGTATTCAGTTTGACCCCTGAACACACATTGGCGCCTGTACATCCTTGTCCTTCCCACAACAGCATAACTGTGTCCTTCTTAGACTCACATCCTGAACCTTTAATTTAAGAGACATCTATGGAATATTTTAGAGATGAGAGTTGTCCCTTTTCCCTTTCAAAGAGAAAAGGAGAGAAACAGACAATGTTTCTTAGAGAAGGGAAGGAAAAGATTTCTTCATTGATCCAGAGCATAGGATCTTAAGGAAAAAAAATCACAGAAGAGGGTTTCTTTTTTTAGTCAAAGATCAAGAGCGGTCAAGTGAGTCAAAATTTTAGAGGACTAAAAGAGAAGATTCACAAATAAAAAAAAAAATCTTACCTTTTAAAGAGGAAGGGAGAATGATAAATTTACAGCAGTTGAAAGAAAGAAGGAAGAATTTATATAATTATCAGTGAATTTTAAACATAAAAGGCCATTTCTTTTAGAGAAATGTTATGATGAACATTTACGGATACCAGATTCTGAAAATATGTAAAGAAGGGGCACCAACGTTTGCATCGTCACTGAAGGTTTACATTTTTTTTCTTAAAAATGCTCACGTGTCTGAAATGTTTTCCTCCAGCATATCTTACACAATTCCAAGTCAAGGGTGCCCTTAGTTATTATGAAATGCTATGAATGACCCATAAGAGATGACCCATAAGTGTGTGTTTCTCTGCAAGTGGAAGTCATGGAAACAAAATAACGGATTTAGATGACAGGGTGCAATGCATGTGGTGGAGACTAGCAGAGTGATGAAAGAAACAAATGTCATTTCTTAAATTGTATGGTTAGTAAGTAACTATCATTCCTTCCACAAACATTTATTGAATATCTACTATGCGCATAATACAGGAAATAATTTAAAAATTAGTATTTCCTAATTTTATTATAAAATGTTTTCTTGGCTTGAAAATGTTATGAAAAAGGTTTTATTGGCTGTATTCTGAAAGAAGAAAGAAAGGGAAAGAGGAAGGGAAGGAGGGAGGGACAAGCTGACCCATACTTATTTGCCTTGACAATGGTCTTTATATTGATTTTCATCCTGATATTCCAAGTTCTACTAAACAATAAAATAAAGGTAAAATTAAAGACTGGAAAGACTAGTGTTGGCTTTGTGGTCACTATATCTGCTAGAATTTCAGGCATTTGCATGTGAGCAAAAGAGAAAATGCAGCCTTACCCCTGTTTATTTTGATTAGCCAAGCAATGCAAAGAGATTGACATGTTATTAATGTGATATTTTCACATCTTTGTCACTGTGCATTTTAAAAAGTTTTTTTGAAAGAGTATGTCCTGCCTCATCTCCTTCACAGCCAACTATTTTTTGCAGCCCCCTAAGTACAAAGAAGCTGCATCTTTATGGCATATGAATCCAAAGAAGAAAACCAAAAAGAGAATGCAGCGTAAAACACAAGCCAGTTTTTTTTGGTAATTTGAAAGTCCTTCTCTAATTTCCATCCCTTCCAGAAACAGCTAAATAAAGTCATAATCTTTCGATGCAAATATATTACCCTTTCAGGAATACTAGTGCCTGCAGAAATAAGTGTCGTATAAAACTTAAAGATCAATGAATTTTGCTAGGCTATCAAGTGATCACTAAGGTATACATGGAGATAGATCATGTCAACACACAAAATGCATGTATTCTATAGAACGGTGCTGAAAAACACATTTCGAATGATTGATTTTCTCCTGAGCAGAACTTGAATACAGTTATAAATTTATAATATTTGTATTAACTATTATTATTACCTTCTAAAGAATTTCTAATTGTAATTTTTATGTTTTTCTTTTAGTCAAATTTTATTTAGAAGAATTTCTAAAACTCTAAAAACATTAACATTATTAATTTCTAGTAGTGTACTATAACATTTAACACTTATTTGTCAATTTCATATACTTTCACGTATTGGCATTCTTATCGCTATTTTACAACCTAGGAAAGGGAGGTGGAGAGGTGGTAATAAACTTGTCCAAGGTCAGCTAGCTGGAAGAGTAGAGAAGCTTTAATAGTATGCTCTGTATAATTTATTGAGATTGCTTTCTATAGCCTAATGAAGGATCGATTTGATGAATGTTCCTTAAGTATTGAAAGGTGGAGTGGGGAAGATATAGTCTACATTTATAGCATATAACATTCAATATAGATCCATTCAAATCCTAATTAACTTTATTTTTATTTACTTGACCTAATACTGATTACATTGTGTTAAAACACCTGCTCCCTCCGAAAGAGCAAGCTACTCTTACAGCAGTACACTGAATGTTTTTGGTGTTCAGGATTGTCGAAGGGCATCATTTGTTTCTGACGAAAAGGTATACTTGTGGAGGGTTGACATGACATCTTATTCATGTTCTGGCACACTCTCTGTCACACAGCAGTTACTCAGAGTTTATCGATCTTAACTCAGACCTTTCCCATTCCCATTCATTCTCTAGTGGTATATTTACTTCTAATTCTCATTATTTTTATATTCAACTATGTTACCCCAATATTTAATGTTTGCCCCAATATTCTTGCCCTTAATATGGTTTATTATTTGTAAACACTCTATATATTTTAAATTACCTGTTTTTTTTTTAATTTGGTCATGTCTAAAGTCTATTGCTTGTGTTAGCATTGTAAGATTTAAATATATATATAAAGAATCTATTATTTCAACTGCTCAAGGACCCTCTGATAACCCAGAACTACTCAAATTTTATCTTAGAAAAAAAGTGCCTTTCTTCTGTTTTACTAAATTAAAATATTTACCTCAACTTAAATAGCACTAGTTCAAAGAAATATCCTTTGACCTCTCAATCTAAATTAGACCCACAATTATCCTCACCTAAAACATTCTGCTTTTTTGCTTCAGAGCATCTACCACAATCAGGATACCTTTTAATAAATATATATCAATATAAGCAGGGGCTGTGAATTTTCTGCTCACCATCTTGTACGAAATGCTTAATTAGCACAGTGCTCACACACAGGAGGCATTCTGTTAATACTTGACAAAGCAAAGAGTTAATTAATAGTAAATAAAGATTACTAAAAATATAGTCACAGGGGGTGAAGGTATTAAATTCAACTGGGAGGTTATTTCTAGAAGGCTTAGTTATCCTTCCAGACTAGAAAAATCAGAATTACTATTGGCTATCTAGAAAAGTCCAACACCCCATGTTTTATTTAACTCCATCGAAGCCAGTGACGCAGATGGCATTGTCTATGAATAGAAATAAAAGTCCTGTCACTGCTTTAGAGGAAAGTTGAGAGCTACCTTGAGAGAGTGACAGAGAGGCTGAAGTGCCCTGTCCTGCCCTGGACTGGGGGTGGGGGTGGGCAGAAGCAACAAAAGGGTTTTGGGTATCAGGAGGTGGGGAAGTACAAGTATAAAACCACAAATTTTGATAATTCTGTCATCATGCCCAAAAACAGAGAATTTCTCAAGAGGACTCTCCAGTGACATTAGAGCATTTGTACATGGATACCAATAATGTCTTAACCCTTCCCAGTTAACCTACACCTTGAAATCAGATTATATGTATTTCTTATCCCCATAATCCAACAGAACTCAGGCTCTAGTTCTGTAACAAATAGTACAGTTCGGAACATGACATGGGTTCTCAACTCCACCTCTCCTTTCTGTCAGCCTTTAAGCATGTTTGAGTCTTGGAAGCCACCTGTCACCATCACTCTACCCCTTCTTTACAAAGGTGGTACTCAGACGGGGGTGGGACATGTGCGGGTTGCCCTGGGGATGAGAGGCACAGTCACTTTGTATGAGAAGCCTGTGAGTTAGCTACCTTGTTTCTCTTCCTCTATTGCAGGGAAGAAAAAAATTTATTTTAAAAAGTCCCCTGACTGCACAAGATAATTAAATAAGTATTAACGTATCTTTACCAATTTCAGTCCCAAGCTGCCTCCTCATATCACAGACTATTGCCTCTAAGAATGGAACCCAACATTAAGAGGTGGAATGTACCCAGGATCTCAAATTCAAATTAAAATTTAACTTTCTTTTCCTGTGGGGCCCGATCAGGCTTTAGTAACATGTTACTAAAGCTTTAAGGTTTATTCTGTCTCCTGCCATAGAACATGCTTTGCAGATGGGCGAGGACTATGGCAGGGAAGAGGGACATTTCATTATAAAACTCTTATAGAAAGACAGACCACAGGGCAAAGTGGTGTTGACTGCAGTGAGTGTGAGGCTAGCTCCCAACGTCCAGATAGCAAAGAGAGCTTAGAACACTTAGTAATCAGAGAATAGTGTAAATTCATTCCCTTGTGATTTCCACAAAAGAACAGACTTGAAATTTGAAGTGCTTTATGAGAAAAGGCAGAAGAGAGAAATATTCATACATTTTTCTTTGTGAGGAGAAGGATACAATATAGGAATTAACAATGTTTCTTTGACAGGTTAGGATCAGGTAGAAACTCATGTCTGATCCAAACCCTGCAGGGAGCATGAAAGTCATTCAGAAAAAAAAAAAAAAAAAAATGCCTATTTTCCAGGGCCCTACTTCTTCTAGGGCAGAAACAACAATAAAGATTTCAGAGGTGAAAAGAATTAGTACGTCGTAAAATATAGAAAAGAAAAATAAAATACTCTCAATTGATTGTCCCTAAGAGAATTTATTCACATACTTAAATTTATGTGGCAAGTTACCAGGAGCCTCATAAATACTAGACCCATAATCAAGCTGTAATCATTATTTTATTTACATTTCATTAGGGGAAACTAAGGTAATAATCTTCAAAAGATTTCACTGCAGTCAATGCAAAAGGAAGTGGACATCCTAAAGGAAGAGGGCATAGAAAAGGAATGTCATTTCTCCCAAAGGCACAGAATTATTAAAAACAATCTGTTTTAAAAGTTATTGTGTGCTTCTATGTTTCCCACTCTCAACTGCATTCTAAATCATTTTTTACTCCACACATTACATGTGAGGTAAGACCTGACTCTATCTGACTAAAGAATTTAGAATGAATTTTGAGCATTACATGAGAAACAAACCAACTTCCATGAAACAGAGGCTGCAACAATAATTTGCAATGCACCTAGAACATTCACCATATATATTACCACTTGTCATTTACTGGTGGCAAAATCCATGATACCTTTCAAGCACCTCCAAAGCAATTTGAATAGCTGCACCAAAGGGCAGAGCAGCAATACCCTGAATAAAACATACTGCCTGCATCATTCCTTTGAAGGCTGTCAGCCATACATTTTGAATAACCTGAAATGAAGATCAAAAGGGAATAGAATTCATTTATTTATTTATTTTACCTAAGGCAGTGAATGAAAAGAAAGTAAAATTTAGAATTAAAAAAAAAATTAAAATTAGGCTTATATTAATATTTGGTTCCACAGATCCATAAAGTTCAATAATTGTATCTAAATCACCAAGCATGGCACTGAGGCATGAAATTGAAGCCAAAGCAACAAAAAGAGTTAAAGAGAAATAAAACCAGATATTGCTTCCACCTATCTTTTCCCTTCTCAGTCCCTTTCAACCTGACCTTCCATAGACACAGTTCCTCCTGTATTCCAGTCATGAGCATCTCCTCAATTCTCTTCAATAATTCTAGCTTGAGAGTGCTTCCTTCTTCCCCTGGGGATTCCTGGGAATCATTCATGTACGCGACGCCCCCCTCCCTTTTTTTCTCAAGCACGTTTTAAAGACAGGAAAGACATGATGAAATCAAGATATGAAAGAGGAAAAATGAGAGGCTACAGTTGCATTATTTTGAAACTATTCTGCCTAACGTGTAGATACTAGTTGGATATAAGCCTTATAAACTACCTTTTTAAAACAGATTTTAAAAACAGGATTAAAGAAAACTAACTGAAGGATAAAAAAATGATTGTTGGATAGTTTCACACATAACCTACTGGTCGAGTTTAATGGCACCATTTCAATACCTGGTATCACTAGACAACCTATTCTATGTAAAGATAATTCAGCTCTAATAAGATTCTGTATATAGAGAATAATGATTACTTAATTGGTAAACTAAATATGATCCCAATTTCACAATACTGAAAGATTTTGCTACCACTGAGGGGCAGCACCCACTCCTGCCCTCCCTGGGTGGCCTGGGCCTTGGGGACAGCCATCTCTGAGGAGCTGTCCCACGCAAGGCAGCCACAGCAGCTGCACAGTGCCAGGAGCTTTGATTGCCTCCATGGTGCTCAGGGATTAGGACCCGAGAGGTTCTGGATTACCGTGAAGACTATTTTCCTGAGAGTATGTATTAAGCAGGATTCTGTGGAGCAGATTGGGAAATCACCCATCATTCATATATAGCTTCACTGGGGACCTATGTTCATAAGTTTTAAACAACCAAAAAACAACTTTTTTTTTTGTTTATAAAATAGCTCATTAGAAAACCTCTTGAGACTGTTTATGATAAAGCAACTGAAAACGAGGCTACCATTCACTTGGAGATTTTCCCTCCAAAGTTTTTTCTTTGGCTCTTAAAATCAATGAGACTTTGTGACAGTGAGTTAGTCTCGGTGAATCTGTTTTACTCATTTGTAAAATAGAGGTCGCAACACTGTGCCTGGTGATCAGGAGGTTGTCAACGGATGGTCATCTATTTCCTTCCCTATACAGAAGTTTAAAAAGCCCAGGATATGATGAGCAAAGTTCTAAGACCTGCAATAAGTTACACTCTTGTGTACTCCCCCTCCTTGTAAAGATGATGTAATATCACTCCCATGATTTGGTTATTAATTGGCCGACTCTGAGTAAATCAAAATAAGATTACCCTGGGTAGGCCTGAGCTAATCAGGTCAATTCTTTTAACTTTTCTTGTTTAGAAAAAAAAAAAAAGAAAGTGCAGCTTGCATAGGAATGCTTTGTTTTCTAGGATTTGACATTTTCAGCGATCAAACTACTAAAAACAGAATGCTATAAATAGAATGATGTCATTTGTTTCCAAAGACTCAATATACAAGAGTGATGTGAAAATAACAATAGATGCAAGATATTTCATGGCAAACTTTGGGGATAAGGTTATGACTGTAACCCACAAGTTATCTCGGTGCAAATGAAAATTATAAGAAGGTGAAATATTAGAACTGCTTCTCCTGCCTGCCCTGAAGAAGATGGCAGCCATTGCGAGCTCTGCGACCGTAAGAAACTGAATTTTGCCAACTGCATGAGCTGGGAGGAGAATCCAGCTAAGCCCAGTCCAGACTTCTGATCTATACAACTGTGAGATAATAAATGGGTATTGTTTCAGGCCATTAAGTTTATGGTAATTTATTACACAGCAATAGAAAACTGATATAGAACATAGCCATAAATTTATGTGTTTCTATAACTCTGGGGAAAAGGAGCATCAGAAGTAACACAGTATACACATATTAGAAGAGGAAAGGGAAGAGATTTGAGATGTATCAGGCCAGACATTCTGACAGATGCTTTACAAACGTTATCTCTTGTAAAGAAACAGTTTTATTTAGGAAGAAGTAGTAGTACCATCTATTATTCTAATATAGAGTTTCAATTTAAAGCCAAATTACCACCAACTAAATAAAATTTTAACTTAACTGTCGTGATAAAAATCTTCTAAATAGTAATAAAGATTTCTCTAAAGATTTTAAAGATTTTTATTTTAAAAACACTCAGAACAACCAAAAGGTAGGTGACTGTGACCTCTGAAACAACTATACACAATAAAACTTATTGCTTAGCAAATTGGCCATTTAGAACCAATTTTCTCTATTGGTGGGAAAATAAACATATTATTTCAGAAATCAATGAAACATAATTTGTAAGGCAATGCAGAAAGCAATTAGCTGTACCAAAGATATTCACAATAAAATATAAATTGTGAACTATTTTTTATATAGCATAATCAGAAAATATCCCTACACTTTAAAAATAAAAATTGTACACATCAACTCCAACAAATCCATAGAGCAAAAAGTAGGGAGAGGGTTACCTGTATTTTAAAAAGTCTTGACATCTATGTAAGACATGTAACATTAACTTTACAAGCACTATTTGGGTTACTTGAAAACCAAAATTGACTTAGAGAAGACCAGTGAATGCAAAGCATACCTTTGCTACTTCAGAATTATTTTGAAATTTCTACCATTTATCATGGTTTAACTTTGATTATTAAAAAAAAAAAAAAAAAAAGAGGAAAAGCATATGCATCAGGCTTAGCCCCAAACATTTCAGAATGCTGTCATAGGGTAAACATAACACTGTTTTTCTGTAAGCCCATATTTTTCTGTATCATAATTGATAGTCCAGTGATGCAGGAGATAGAATGAAAATATTCAAATAAATATTAAAATGTTTCAAATACTACTAGTAGTAATTTTTGCTCAAAGACAATACTTGAGAAAGTGAATTCACCATGGAACTCTATTAAACAAATGAGCCTTTCAGAATTTGGTATCTTAATTTTTTATAAATATATTTCAAATATTGTGCTACAGATTCTACAAGATAATGATAAGAGCTATTTAGGCACCTGAAACTTCCCTGTAGTCACCGTTTATTTTTTAAAAGTGGTAACAACTTTAGAAAACAGGAAAGAATCTTTAAAAACTCCTTAATGTCAGAGTCTGACCTCACATTTGGTAGCTCTTTGTTCACCTTTCTGTACTGTAACCATGATATGAACAAGTGTGTCTTACCAGAAATGCTAGCCACAACTTCCAATTATAAGTTCTTGCTCTGGGCTGGCACTTGACAGGCATCACATTTAATTCTATGAGGGAGACAGTATCATCAATCTCATTTCATTGGTAATGAAATTAAGATCTAAAAAGCTTATTTAACTTGTCCAAGGTTAAGTGGGATGGTGGGTGGAGAAACTAGGATAGTCAGTCTCCAAAGCCAAAATAAGTAAGTAATCCTTAGGTTAACTATTGTTCGTGACATAATTAGCCTTAATTGAAACAGAGGCATGATATCTATCATGGCTACTTTATCACAAAAGGGTGAAATCACTGCAATCTTTTTTTTTTGTACGTATGTCAATAATCTAATAATTTTAGATGTATACGAGAATATCACACTTATTTCCTCACTCTCATACACACATAGACACGCTCTCATATTAGCATCAACAGAGTGATAATCTCAAAATGCATGAAAGCTACAAGCCACTTAATCACACCTAAATAAATGCTTAAACTTGCAAATTAGAAAATGGTTATATTAATGAATTTCTAGGCATAAAGTAACCTGACATAAGTAATCTAAGACCAAGAAGAGAGTCATGAAGAAACTTAACTGAGAACGTAAAGTTATCTCCAAAGATTTGTCAAACAAGCTAAATACAAAGGTAATTATAAAACACACATACAAACATATATATGACAGTCTGCAATATAGAAAATAATGACTGTATTCTTATGAATGTGAAAACTATTATTGTTCATCTTATATAGTCTTCTAATATAATTCTCAGTATACAAATCCAGATTTCTTTGCTTCAAAATATTATTCATAAATTTTATATATATACATCTAGAAAATGTTTATAATGGAGATGAAAGGTTATATTACATATACAAAAAAAATGTACAAATTGATAAGAAAAACATAAATGACCCCAGAGACATAATGGCGAATACATATTTTTAAAAAGAACTTCTAAATAGTAAAATGAAATGAAAAGATTAAGAAATGTTTTGTTAGTAAATGAAATGTGTATTAAAATAACAATGAAATATCACTTTACACATAAATTGGTAAAATATAAACAGTTAAAATACCTATTAAAGGCAGGGATACAGAAAAGATGGTTCTTCTCAAATCATTAGCTAGTAGAAATATGTGCGTATATAATTTCTTCCCCTGGTTTGGATATTTTCTACTAACCTGTTTTCCAGGTTACTAATCCTGTCTTCTACTACATCTAACTTGCTGTTAAACCTATCCATAGAGTTCTTAATTTCAGATATATTTTTCAGTTATAAATTTTCTATATGCTCCTTTTCTTCTACAAATTTCTATTCCCTGAAGAAATTTTCCAAATTTTCATCTGTTTTTCTTTAACATATGAGTCATATTACTTTTAAGTCTCTACATTCTAACTTCAATCTCTGGAGCAATATTGTGACTATAAATGATGATGTCTTTCCTTTCTCTTGTCTTTTGGTCATTAGGTTCTCAGTATAGCTATAACTTTTGATTACCAGATGTTATAAAGAAAAAAACTGAAGAGGGTCTAAATCAATGTTTCCACACTCTGCCCATGACATTTTAGTAATACAGATAAACTGTATATCTCTCTATGTACTGTGGGCCTTCACAGGGCCACAAGCAACTGTTATATTAAACCCCTAAAGAAGCAATTTTTATTCCCTTGGGTAACATAATGCCCTCCACTGAGAATGCATATTCTAAATGATGTTTCCTACCAAAGAGAGTTCTTCTTCTTCTAGGCAGATAGAGAATAAATCATCTTAATCCATTCACAGACGAAGCTGATTCCAGGTAGGTTACAGCTTTGGTATGATTTAGCATACCTCTAACTTGTCCCTGTTCCTAGGGTAGAAATCCTCTGCAGGATTCAACTGGGAGTACACAGGACCTTTGCCCAACTCTCTAAACCCATGACTAGCACACAGAAATCAACGTTCTCACTGTATAACCAACCAAGGCAGTGTTCTTCTGATTAAAAGGAGTCCATTGAATTCAGGCAAGTTATTCATCTCTTGAAGCCATTTCCTCTTCCTAGAGAGCAAGCAACTCTCAAACATGAATAAGGCACTATGTGACAAAATTACTATGTAATGTAAAAAAAGTTCAGTTATATGGCCCTTTAATTGTAGTAATTCTTACACCTACAGAGTATATTTCACACTAAGTCTACATTTATCTTAATAGGACACTAGAAGCATCTCAGGAACAAACCACCTACCACGATCATTATGTAATGCTTATTCGAGAATAGGGTCTAATGCAGAATGCCAGTTAAAAAACAAGGAAAACATTGGGAGAAAAGTGAAGATAGTTATTTGTACATGACATGATTTTAACAAGGAAGCCAAACATAACCAATTGGAAAATTACTGGAGTTAACAGAAGAGTGAAGCAGCATGAACAGGTCACATATAAATGTATAAAATCCAGTGTTTTCGCTGCCAATGATGAAAATCAAACATAGTTTACATAAAGATTTTATTTACATAAAAAACACAAGAAATAAAAATACTCCAAGATATCAATGAAAAAAAGGTGTACGATCTATAAGAAAAAACAAACAAACAAAAAACCTTAGAAAGATAAACTAATACCAGGGTCATTAAATGAATATGACAAATGTTCCGAGAAGGAAGACATCATATGATGACACTTCTTTCCAAATAAAATGCATACTTTTAATATTTAGGGAATACTCAAAGAAATGAGGCATGGTGGGAGAACTTCAAATATGAATAGATAAAAGTTAGAAAAAAAATGAATAGATAAAAAAAAAAGAACAGATGATCCTATCACAAAAGAACACTAAAAAAGAAGAGAAAATATAAAAATATATGCCTACTGTTGTAAAAAAAATGGTGTAGTACTAGTTAAAGGAAATGCAGATCAAAGAAAAAGTGAGAATAAAGGACATATATTTAATATAATGAGATATAAAAATCAGTGGGGAAAGAATTATTCCGCAATGGGAAGAGAGTAAATGGTTAGCAAACTAGGGGGAAAATTTGCCCTACTATGTACCAAAATAAATTACAAATCCATTTAGACAACAAACATTTATTTTGTGCCTACTAAGTGCCAGACTTTGTCAGGTACTAAAGATTCAAAGATGAAAAGACAGCCTAGCAGTATAATAAATGATGTAGCACGTGTGAAAGTGCATGGAAGTTCTCCTAATCCTTCCTAGTGGGAAGTATTTTGTTATGCTAATTTGAATGGGCACTTATAAAAATGAGAAGATGCTATGTGTGCTCTAATCACTGCATCTCCTCGGTGCCTCCACACCCAAATGCACAGTGCCTGACACACAGGAGGTGATCAAGTATTCATTAAGTGTTTTAAAATAGCATGCCGGTTTTTCTGTGTGTCTTTCCCATAGCAAAGCCTGGGATCTTGTCCTTCCACCTCCAATAAGGGGAAGCGTACTACATTTTTTCATTTGGAGGTTGATTAGTGGGACAGAAACAAAGGGTAAATTTCATTTAAAGAAAAATTTAAAAAAATATTTTTCACATTTTTCATTTTTTGCCAAACACTGTACTGGGGAGGAAAGAGTAGATCTACATAAAAGGGACAGAGAGAGTAAGAAATGGATAAAAGATTTCCAATTAGCAAAGAAGATACTGCTAATGATCGTGAGCATGATACCAAGAACCCAAACACTTCAAGTTTATGACCTTCTAAAAGCAAAGACTGGCAGCACGGGAGCTCAGAGATGAAGATTATCTAAGAAAAAGACATTGCTGGGAAATGAAACTTAAAGAGACTTTTTCGTTGACTTATATCAAAGTCATTTTATTGTATTTGTTTAACACATCTACACAATGCTTAACATATACCAGGAACTGTTCAAGGTACTTTTATAACTATTATTTCATTTAATCTTTATACTAACCCATAATTTGGGTGCCATTTGACCATGTCCATTATATAGTAAAAAAACTGAGGGTTAGAGATGTTAAGTAACTTTCCCAAGGTCATGTGGCTATTAAGTGACCAAGCTGGGATTTAAATTCACCCTGTCATAAATAAGTTCCCATTGACATAACTCATCCCAAATATATGACTCCCAAATTAATACTTTCTTCTTCTAAGATGAGAATAGCAGAATGACAAGAAATAAAGGGAGTAGTCAAAAGAGTAATGAAGACCCAAGTTTGAATTCTCTTTCTATCAGTTACCATCTGTGAGACCCTCGGCCAGTTATTTAACATCTCTAGGCCTTGGTTTTCACATCGGTTAAATGGAAATAATACGGAGATAATACAACAATACAACCTAGCCTCAGAATTAAAAACTTAGAGAAAAATGCCCATGGAGAAGCATCTGGCAACTAAGCAGCACAAAACTTGAATAATTGCAGCAAATGTAGCTATAGCTGCATTGGGACTGAATGTCACACTGAGTCCTGAGCTGGCGAAGCTCACCATGGAGTCCCCCAGGACAGAGACATAAGAAAGAACAGAACTGGAAAAATGGCTCAGAGTATTTAAAGGAGTTTAGGGATAACTAGGTGGGAAAATAGCAAAATGGCAAGTTTTGTGGGAGGCAAGGAGGTTGCAAGGTTACAATATAATTGCCCTCTATGGGCACATTGGGAGATAGTAATCCCTTATAAAAGACCTAATAATAATAATGCTAAACATCACACTGCATATTATGAAAAACTAATGACTAAGTCGAGAAATGGGGAAGCCTCTTCTTAGACTTTTACTTGTCCACTATGTAAGATGAATCAAAAATCAGATATTTTGAATATGTTTCTTATAGTACCAGTAGTACTAATAGGATTCAGCAAACGTTTATTGGTGCATAGCATAGGCCAAGCACTGTGCAGAGCACTTTTGATGTACTATATCACTGAATCCTCATAATGGTCCTAGTTCCATCATTACCATTTTAACAGAGGTAAAGTTACATAGCTATGAAGTGGCAGAACTGGACTAGAAGAGAGCCTTACCTCGGGAAAAAAAAAAAAATCTTTGATCTTAACTACAGTAGTTATTGCTTTCCAACATGGAAGTTTTGGGGAGCCACCTTTAGAAAAAGTATGGAATCATTAAGTAAACAGCACCACTGTTTCTACTCACTGCAAAGGTCAGGTACCTTTTAACTCATTAACACATGGTTTGCAGACATTCTTCCCAATCCCGCCCTTGAGATTCCTCCTTTGCTGACAGCTTAGTTTACCTGCAGTAAATGAGACAGCTAAAAGCAAGGCTGGATTGAAAATAAGAGACAACCAACACCAAATACAAAAAAATACAAAGCTTAGATATAAATTATTATTTTAGTAAAGAACAGGAAGACAAGGATTAATTAAACCCAGCTCATCTATTTTACGTATAAACATTAAATCAGTCTACTTATAAATCAAATCACATCTCTTAACGCACTGAAAGTAATTATACCAATTGACCCTTCATATATTCTATGCCAGTGCTCCTCAAACTGGAGTCCAAAAATTATTCTTAGGGAAATAGGAATACTTAATACATTTTTTAAATGTTTGTTGACATTTCATTGATAGTCTTAAAAAATACGAACTGTGTAATGACTACCCTTTCCTTTCACACTGCTCCATGATTTTAATGTCATATTTCCACTGTGTTAATGATCAAGTTAGCCAAGTATTACTATTTCAATTGCCCTGAGCTAATGAGAAAAGATCAGAGGCCTAAATACTAAATACTCAAAGTGAGGGCCGAATGATACCATCGGACTCTTAGGTATCAGAAAAGTCAAATTAAAATGGAGCTTCACGTTGCTTAGGATAAATATGCCAATTCAAAAAACTGCTGTAGCAGTCAACAGTATATTCACATCGCTAAGGAGAATTTAGTTTTAACAAAGTATCATCACTAATATGCAATATTAAATTGATATTGTTATTTTAAGCATTACTCTGCAGTTTAGTTGGGTTTATTTGTATTAGTTGTCATGGTAAAACTGTTCAGTGTAAGCATATACCTGGCTTTCTCCTTTGTACATAATTAAACATCATTAAATTAAATATGTTTAAGTTGGCAGTGTAAGTTTGAAAAAGTTTCTCTTAAAAAGTTCACAATCATTCCGATTAGAACACTTCTATATGTAAGGTCTCAAACCACACTGGTTTGAGAAGTGTTGAAATTAGTCAGTATTTTCCACACACCTCCACTATGCTGTTGTGTACTCCATACAGAACAAGTGTGAGGCAAAGTCCCTTACCACAAGAAGCTTAAAGTCTAGGTAGAGAGAAGAGGTCCATCTGAGGGAAACAAACAGTGTCAACTCTGGGCAGTCAAGGAGGCTTTTGAAAATCACGTAGAAACTATAGAAATCACACACATGCACACACATTTATATACAATTTTAGGGAGTTTATAGATTTCAGAAACACATCCATGGATCCCAAGATGAGAATACCTGAATATTTACAGAAAAAAAAATACCTTGTAAAAGGTGAATTATTCTATTAATAAGTGGAAATGGAACAATGACATGCAACAAGGAAAGAAATAAGCAGTGACTGGAAAATTTGAACATAAAATAACTTCCTGGACCTATTAATAGTTTTGGTTGGGGAAATTTTGCTCAAATACAAGTATATACAATTCTAAATTTCATAATCTTATTTGTAAGGAGTGAAGTTATAAAAAAAGTCTTATCACTACAGAAATATTTTTATTTATAGAACATTTTCTACATGAGGGACACATAAGTACAATTAGGCAGAAGGAGTTATCAGAAGTATGAGCACTTAATTTGCTCTAATTAGAGAGATGGACAGACTCTATGGATGGCTAAATGTGGTAATAAATGACAATAAAGTCAAGATATATAAAAGGTTAGTCATATTAGCCTTTGAAAGGCCGAAGATCTCTGGCTTTCTAATGTCTATGGGTTTCAAAACATGATTCAAGTTTAGGTGAGACTTCAAGGATATAATTATCATATTAGAAATAATTATAAAGAGTTACATTTACTGGTTGCAAAAGAATCACTGAGTAATATTTAAAAACCTCCAACACATTGTTTTGTTGAAATTTATTCAAGTGCACACTTTGAATAAATAAAAGGATTTAATTGCTAAATTTCATGGATTGCCATAGAGAAAATATCAAGTTTCACTGTCAAAGATTAATAGAAAAATCATAATAAAAACTGTGAAAATTATTTACATACCTTGAGTAGATATCCGAGATTGCAGACATGCTCTGAAGAACAGAACTAATCATCGACTCATGACCTTTGCATAGCTAATTATCAACCCCAATATGGAGAAAATCTTTGTCGCCTATTCAGTTTATACTGTAGCTTTCAGATCAAGATTTCATCATTTCTGGTCTTGAATAAGAACCAGCCACGTAGGGAATTTGATTCAAAGTGCAAGCACAATTTTAACACAAGCTTATTTCATCTTCTTTTTTCACTAACTTTTCCTTAATTTTCATGAGAAAACCAACTGTGTATTTCTTGAAATACACAAGCTGTGAGGTTGTCTAGAGTTCTCAGTCACCTCCACATCTGAAATCATACCACCCAACTTTAACAAAAATAATAAAACTGAAGTCTTCTATAGAAAAGACATCTTCTAAAATTACTATTTGTGTAAGCATACTAGAGATTAAAACAAGACATTTATTTCTCAGATTGAGCTCCTCTCTCCATGGCCAGGAATTCCCAATGAAAAGGGCAATCTCTTATAAAACTGATGAGGTTTTGGCATCTTTCCCAGGAAAGGTGACTGAGCTTTTCCTGATGAAAACTTCTTACCTACTTATCTCCAGAAACCTCTCAAATAATTCGAATTGAAGTCTGACAGACTTACCTATAAAAATCCTTCATTGATTATGATTTTATACCCAGCAATTCAGAAGGGATAATTAATGGAAGGCACTCAGTATGTTATATTTCTTACCAGCTAGGTTATTGTTTGAAAATAGCCTCTATACCATCACCACCCTCTAATAATGCTGGATTCTAACCTCTGTTTATAGTGTTTCCCTAATTTCCTGAAGATGACATGGTTTTAATGCTCCTTCCAGCTACCTGAAAGACTGGTAATACCATCCAATAGGATCACACGGTGTCAGTACTCTAGTATTGGCTGGAATTTCAGTGAGCAACTATGAGAGTCCTACATTTGAGAAACTGGATGCTCTCTCTCTTTCACACTATTTTGTATACGCATGTCTTCCTGGTAGCAATACTGCCCTCAATAAGATCTGAATATTTTTGGTGATGGACAGGGACAGTATGGATAAATAAAATGATTTTCAAACTAAGTTGCTGCACATTAACAACTAGAAATTAATAATTGAATGGCCCAATCTTATCTACAAGTGGTAAGCATGACAACTTCATCAGGTATGTATTAAGAACACTATTAAAATAGGAATTAGCCAGGATCTTTTCACCTACCTTACCACTCCCCCCCGTTCCGCCCCCCCCCCAAAAAAAATAAAGGAATGAAGACATTTATCCAATCCCAGTGCAGAAATTCCTCTCTCACCACAAAGAATTTGAATCCTGATAAACACCAAGGTGAACATACAACTGATAAAGCCAACAGCTTGGGGAAAATAGAGTAATAGGAACTGAGATTAGGAATGGACCTTTAAAAGCCCTGGTAAATATCTGAAAAACGATTAAAATAAGAAAAAAATGTATTCAGTGAGAAAATATATTTATACTTTAAGTAAGTATAAATGGACAATACTAATTGCCTCATAAGTTCCTCAAGCAGTAGATATTTTTTACAGCCTCACGTCACTGTGGCTTCAAATGAGACACTTAGAAAATGACGTCGCCTTGTTACAAATAAAATAAAGTTCAAAGAAGCTATGTTTCCTCTAAATTTGAACCTTCATGAAAATGTTCATCTCTGGAGGCTAGATATGAATCCAGAGATGGAGAAACATAAATAATTCAAGGCGCATCATGACAGCTTCGGGATAACCCTTTTCGCCTATACAGCTGTGTGGAGTGGGTCCCCTTCCCAACACCAAATATACAACCTTAGTTCTGATACAATTTTATACATCTCTGCTTCTCCTTCCTCACAGGTCCACCACTGTACAGTCCTAAAGCAGTCTCACTCATCCTCTTTTCCTCCCAATTCATTATGGCACATGTGAGAATCAGTTGCTAAAAAGATAGTGAATCCACATATAGACCAGTTCTCTACTTTCTTGCTTCATACACTCCTGAAATCATGTCAGAGAGTCAAATATATATCAGGGAATTTTTTATTCCTTGAGAGATAATAAAATTTTACAGCCCTAATTACTCCTCATACACTCTTCACTGGTATGCTTTCAATCTGTCCACATCCTCTAATTTTGTTCTTTTCATTCCCAGTCAACTGCACACATCACTGGCCTAAGTACAATGAATGTCTGATTGAAGCTAAGTAGTAATCCTTTTTGGAAAGTCAAATAATTTCCCTCTGGTGTCAGCTGCATTAAGTTTATGAGAGCTACACTTCTAATCACTGATATCAGCACATTCTTTTCTCTTCTTTTCTATTCAACTTTCTGAAACAATGGTAAAACCCAATGAAGTACTCAAAACAGAATTGGACTTCCAAGATGGCGATGCTACTGAAACTAAATGTTAGCTGGCAAAAGATAGTAATGACTAACATTATCTATGCTATTAAGAAATAGTGTTTAATAAATAAGGCAATAGTTAAAAGGAACACAGTTTCAGAGCCTTCTCTTCCACTTCACATAAAATATATTTTAAGAAAAAGATGTCACAGGGCAAAACAGACTACTTATTCTTTAGATCTTAGAAAAACGATTCTCTTCTGCATTCTCCTTGGACCAGGCTTTCCTTTCTGATATACTGTGCACTCTAAAGGTCAGTGACTGGGGTTCCTGTGGGGACAGTCTCTGGATCAGTTGGGATTAAGTATAGCTGCAGCTGCATATAATTGGTAACTCAATATGTGGCTTAAACAAAATAGCTTATTGCTTTCTTCTGTAAAAGAGGATCAGAAGCAAGCAGTCTAGGGCTGCAGTGCTGGCTACCAAATCATCAGACTCAAGCCACTTCTGCCTTTCAGTTCTATCATGCTGAGTAGGTAGTCTATCTTCATGTTAACCTCATGGGCCATTATGGTTGCTGAAGCTCTAGTCAACACAAATGCATTCCACACAGGAAGGAGGAAGTAAGAGAAAAGAAAAAGGATCCTCACCAGCTGTTTATCCCTTGAGTAACTTCTGCTTAGATATCATTATCCAAAATATAATACCATATCTATCTGTAGACAGAAGCTAATAGTTATTGCCTTTTAGTTGAGCATATTAGCACCCTGACAAAAATCAGAGTTTTATCAGTAAAGCAGAGAGAATCATGCATATGGGGTATGCAGCTGGATGTCTCTGCCAGTGTCTCAGCCTGGGTATAAGCAGGGAAGAACACAGTTGCTCAGAGTGTCCTTCTGTATCCTCCTCTGCCAGGCACTCTGACTTGGGAGAAAGATAAAGACCATTATCTCTGGTCCTGCCCAACTCCATTTCCCCAGCTCATTTCAAAAACACACTCCGCTGTGCTTTGAAAATGCATCTATAAGGTGGACATCAGACCACATTCTCAGAAAAAACAATGTTATAAATTGTGGGGGAGATTTTCAGGTTTATTCACAAAGGCCTATTTCACAGGTAATGTAGTAGAAATAGTATTCATTTGCCATCATCTAAAGTAAAATTGATTGGATTTCAATAGATTAGTCTTTGATCTAATGAGGTGTGCAGAAGAGCTTGGATGGAAGAAAGAAGAAACAGTAGCAAGGAGCAACTCATTTCATCTCCTGGCTTTGTTCTCTGGCAAATGTGCCTTTCAATTGCTATCTCCCTAACAAGTAACCTGTCTTATCCTGTGCTTTTCCACAGTCCTGTCACGCTCTGTCAGCAGGGTTATGAAGCCCATTCAGAGGATTTTAGTGAGAAAAGGAGACATTCCAGAGCACAGGAAGCTTGAGCTAGACAACGCTCCCTGACAAATAGAATCTGCCTTCCAGATTTGAGCAGTGGGGATGATGACAGATTAAACTGTATCCACTCCCCAAAAGATGGTAAAATCCTAACCCCCAGTCCCTGTGTACGTGGTCTTATTAGGAAATGGGGTCTTTGCCGATGAAAAAGTCAGGATGAGTTTATTAGGGTGGTCCTACTCCAATATGACTATGTCCTTGCAAAAGGGGGAAATTTGTACAGAAATGTACACAAGGAAAATGCCACATGACAATTAAGATAGAAATAGAGATGATGCATCTACAATTCAAGGAATATCAAAGAGTGCCACAAACTATCAGAAGCCTGGAGAAGATTTTCCATCATAGTCCTCATCAGGAAACAACTCTGCCAGTACCTTGATTTTGGACTTCCAGTCTCCAGAACTTTGAGACAAGAAGTTTCCATTATTTAAGCCACCCACTTTGTGACACTTTGTTATGGCAGCCATGGAAAACTAATACATGGGGGATGGGGGACTGGAAAATCTTCAACCACCTCCCTGGGTTCAGCACAATTTTTCCTTTCTCTCCAGCATCTACATCTGTGTGCGCCTCAAGTTACTCATCAAGACATATAATTTCCAGATATTATCATTTACATACTTGGGGCTCCAGCCATGCAGGTTCCAGGGATAGTTCTAGGAATATTCAAGCAGAATGAGAGAGAGGGAAAGCCATAGGACCTTCCACCCTAACAAGGATCACCTATCACTATGCCCAAGAAAATGAGAAGTCAGATGCTGCTAAATTGGGTACTTATGTTTCAAAGTCCATGCACGTGATAGAAATGCATAGATGTGTAGTTGCCAAAGCTTATGTAGAAGCATAACTATCTAAGTGAAATAATAAGAGTAAATGATTATGCATTGGGAGGCACTGTAATCACTCACTTGATGATTCAAAAAGTTCGAATATTAAAGTGTATTCTATTTGTGTCTCTTAAATGTGTTGTTCTGCGCCTACATAACAACTCTGCTTTTTTTTCCTTTTCCTGGCCTTTTAGACACAGTTTAGGTCTGGACACACTGGGAATTGCAGAGGCTGAAAAAGCTGGTAAAAAAGCTAAACTTTTTCATAATAAAAGTGACCTGGAAGAAATCTGACTTCCAAGCATATCCACTCTCCATCTTTTATTGTTTAAAAAAAAAAAAAAAAAGTCTAAGAAAGGAATAACGTAATGAACATCTACCCATGTACTAACTACTCAACTTGACAGGTCAAATGAGCACTGTTGAGGCCCTCAGTACCCCTCCCTGATCTCAGTTTCCCCTATCCCCACAGAGGTAACCATCAACATAAATTTGGCATTTATTAGTCTCAGGCTTGCCTTTGTACTTTTACTACAAAAAATAACCCACATAAATGATGGTGCTCCTTGGTCACAATCCCATTGGTTACTTAAAAACAAACAAAAAACACCTTTCTATATCTTTTGTTTCTTTCCCTCATCTAGCCAAAGAATAATTATTAGATAAATATATTCATACCACAGGAGTAATAACTGCGAGTAGATTAATTTTATTCCTATCAATAAATATCTATTTTATTTACCTATGTGACCTTCTTCCTTCCTCCAATAAAGCTGTGATATAGGTAGTTCAAGCCAAACTAATGAGAAATCTACTTTGAATAGCTATATATTTCTGGCACTCCTCAATTCAGATTGGCAAATGGAAGCCTACATCGCTTATACTTAAAATTTTCCTTGACAAAAAAAAAAAAAAAAAAAAAATGAACAGATTAGAATTTAGGATAATATTAAATTTAAATTGCACTCCTTTATATAAAGGACTGGAAAAACATTAAAATGTTAAACAGTAATGAATCTATCACTTATTTATTCCCATAAAAGAATTAAATACAGATAATAAAAACCTCAAATATATTAAGTGGAAGACCCAACATCTATCATCATATTTGGAGTGTAGCAAGTTCTTATGAAAAATTTGGACAACTTAATGTAGGAAGTCAATGATTGCTCAATCAACTAATGGGTTAGTCCATGAAAATGTTAAGCAGTAAGGAAGATGTGTGATTTTAAAACTTAAAACATTAGTCTACAAATATTTATGTAACAACTGTGACATGCCAGGCACGGTTTTAGGCATGGAGGGTACAGCAGGGAACAAAACCCCCTGACCCTAGGGATCCTACATTCTGGCAAGACAGCATGCACAAAGTTACACTAATGACATTTCCTGAGGCATTCTGGGAAACCCTCCATGATCAATAAATCACTCTGCAAATCACGACTTGGCGAAGAATGGCTGCGTGCTGGTTTCTGGGGGAATCTTATAAAGTCCCAAGTGTTAAAGAAAAACAAAGAAAATCTGTTCTAGTTCCTAAATGAACATAGCATCTCTTTGTTGACTACTGCAGCCTATTAAAATGTATTGTTCAGAGTGATTCCTGCACATAAAAAGTACAAGCTTCTCTGAACCTAAACAAATATCACCAACAGCTGCAGAAAAAAATGTTACACTTGGAATTTTATGAAATGAATTACCAAAAGTAAGGAAATGCCTCAGTACCCTAAACAACTATACACGATCATTAGAAACAGTCCAGTACTTCTCTCTCCTGCCTGTTTCTGTTTGAAGATACAGCAAATTTTGTGGGCCAGTAGGGCGCTCAGCTCCTATATGACTGGTCAGCTCCACAAAGTATTTCCCAGCTGGAAAGAAAACGCACACCAAGAGCCATTTATCAGGTAAAAAGGATTTAGAAAATAGCTTGAAAAGAAACATAATAAAATGCTTGTGAGACAAGAATATGGATGAAAACTTTCATTTGTTATACTTCTGTATATTTCTACAATGGAAATCGCCAGGAAACAATGATTAATGCTTTATGACCTAATAATTTCCATGGTAAAACAAAATGCTACCCCATTTCTTAAATATAAGAGACTGTAATGCTGAAAACACCTGAAGGAAAAATTATTTAATGTGTCAAAAGACACAAGTGAAATTCAAAATTCTCTGCTTTTTAAACTATCTTTTCTTTAAACTATAAAATATGGGGTAATTTTCAATGCATTTTTTTTCCTGACTGTGTTTTCTAGTTCTTCTACAATGGTCACCTGTGTGATTAATATAAGTATTACTTAAATTATTTTTTAGAAAGATCAGTTAGTCCTAATTTATTCAGATACTATAAATTCTACATTAGTGAAAAAAAAAAAAAGACCATGATAATAGCTATCCATATATCAGTTTATTTTCCAAAAAACAATTCTTATTCTTGGAAATGCCTCCAAGTTTGAATTACTTCCCTCTTTGAAAGGAACCATAGAAGTTCAGAGAGGTCAAAATATACAAACTCTCCTGAAATTAGCTATTTTAAGGGAACACAGGCCCCTGGTCCTCTGCCACTGGTACTCTGATGGCAAAGCAGCACCAAATCTCAAGAGACTGAGAGGAGATGGCAACAGAGAGAAAATGGAATAGCGAGATGATCTGGTTTTTAAACCTCTATCACACAGTATACATTGCAGAATTTGAGTGCTTCCTGATGATGCAAAAATAACTGAACCCAGGGCCGGCTACTTCTTTTATGACAGGTTTGTAAAGCTCATTGTAAGATGAGCTTTTTCTTCTTTGTGCTCCAAACCCCATTTCCCAATAATTGGATGGTAGGTTATGAAGCCAGATAACAATTTGTTACATCTCTGAATCCCTCTACCTACAAGGCCAAGTTTCATCAGTCTCCCCGCTCCTCACCCTCAAACAACTTGAAATATAGGACTGCGTTCTTAGGTTAAGGTCAGTACTCAGGGTTACAAACATGAGCAGAGAGACTTCTATATGAGCAACACAAAAAAAACCAAGCTCTCTGGCCTCCTCCGTATAGTCACTTACACTGTAGAGAATAGGGATGAGAGCTGCCCCTAAGGTGCAAGGCAATGGAAACTTTGGGGCTTCAGAGGGACACAGATCTTGGACCAAGAACAAGAAGATAACTTGAAATGTGTGAGGCACGACCTCAGGAAGTACCTACAACCCTCAAAACACCTCACTTACTGGCCAGCTTCATTTCTTTTCAAGGCAGTCCTTGCAATGGTTGGCTAGAGATGTTTTTTTCAGCCTTCATTTTAAAGGTTCCTGCTGCCAACACCTATCTCAATTGTCACTGGCTAACTGCTAGACAGGAGAGTGAGATTCCCCAATATTAATGTACCTCAAGAGAATAATTCTTTCTGCCAGGCTCACATTGAGTAAGAAAACCTACAGCTACCTGGTCTTTCTTTTAATCAGTTATACTGCTTTGGGGCTCATTTTTCAAAGCCATATGGCTTTGTACACATCAATGCAAGAACTATGAAAAACCCTACTTTTTTGTGCCCTTGCAATAAGGAACAATTCGCTTCAAAGCCTGTTAAGCTCCCAGGGTTCTGGTGTAGAAATAGCTCGCTCAGATTCATCATTGTTCAGACATCCAAGGAGCTTAGCCATCTAGGAGATAAAAGAATTCTTCTGAAAGCACCATGTAAAAGAAAATATTTGTTCAGTCACAGTGTCCCTACAAATGTGATCTTATGCTCCATGGCTGGGTGTCTAAGAAGATGAAAATGAAGGGGCCTTAACAGATCTGGCAGAGACCTGGTAAGATAAATTGGAGGTTGGGGGAGATATGCTATCCTGAATTGGAGAATGCTGAGGCGCCCTCCTTCCTGGAAATATTCTACTCAATCTTACAAAATGTTCCACACCTCAGGATGGCATTAAAGGGAAATGCTTTGACTTTTTTTCACTACTGAATACAACTACAATTATATTTAAAATATCTTTACTTTCTGTCGCTTTGACAAGTCCACTTTTGAAGTTTCTATTCAACACATTTCAATAGCCCTATCCCTTTCTAAGAAAGAGTAACCTGGCCCTTAACAAATCCAATGCTAGGAAAAGGGACCAATGTATTAAAAAAATTTTTTTGCAAATAGTTCATTCATTTGAATATCAGCAGAAATGAAAATAGAAAACTCAAGGAGACTGACATTCACATATTTAAATGTACAAAATATTGTGGGGATTAATAACAAGGGATCAAATCTAAGGTGTAATATTTAAAGTCATCTTTGAACATAGCTTAACCTGGAAGTTAAATGCAGCTGGCGGTACATAGCCCTAGCTCACAATAGATTTGCCAAAAGAGGCAGCCATTCTTCTTTAAGGCATAGAGAATAAAGGTCATTGATTGCTGACCCTGTGCCTTCATCCAAATAAATGAAGTCGTCTCAACACATTTCTTAATGGCCAGAAGACCTAACAGCAGAATAACCAAGTACTTGGGTCACAATTACAGCTGATTTATAATGTCTCTGGTGAGCCCAGGGACAGAGTGGGTCCTTACTCCTAAGGAACGATGTCTTCTCTGGTGATAGTACACTCTACCACCTACAGGCCTGTTTAAAAGTGAAGCAATTTGGAAGTCTCTTGCTTGCATTGGACCTCGTGTCTCAATATTTTTTTCTACCCTCTGTGTGTAAGAGGCTGACATATTCTACTGGTGGATTAGGGCAAAATAAAGGAAATTGCTGAGATTTTATTATGAGACAATTTTAAGATAGTGTCAAACACACAAAGGTAATATTTAACAGGGTAACAAGAACAACAGGATAGTATTAAATTAGGACAGAGTTAAGTGATGTTACATTCTACTGTGGCCATTTGTAGGTATTTACAAGGCTAAAATGTGTACAGAACATTTACCTTGATTCAGTTTTAATTTTTAGTTGTAAGATTTTTGTTTTCATCCTTTAAAAGTACAAAACTATACAAGGTTGTTTTATTGTAGTTTGATGTAGATTAAGAATATCTACAAATTAAGGTGGATTCCAGTTTATCTTATCTCATTAGGTCCAGGAAAGATATCTCTGGCCTTAAGCTACATAATACCAGAAATGTTTTTGGAGGTATATCATTGTATTTTGGTCAGCAGAGTAATATCAGCATTTGCCCATGTAAAGTCGATGGGCTCAATATACCAGAAGTTGATTCATTCAAATCAACACAGGATTATATTTACCCAATGTTGCTATTTTGGGGCATATCCCTCCTCATTCCTCGAATGGTCCTATAAACATTATTTTAATTATTCTAAAGCTTCTATCTTCCCAGTTTATCACTTCAAGTCCTCTAATTATAGTGACTTTTTGAATATGCTGGTGCACTGCAGCAACTAGACTTTTTATGGCTTCAGAAATAAAAGAACTCTGTTTATTGCTTGTGGACTCCTATAGTCACTCCAAACCCTAGTCACAAATGGTTGTTTGTTTGTTTACAAAAGTTTAAACAATTGTATTCTTCCAGAGTGTTTATGATTGGGCTGCCCTGTAGCAAATTAAAGACTTAAATATGTGACAATACCATAAAGGAAACATTCTTTAATTATTAATCTCATTATACTCTTATTTATTAGTTTTTACTGTGATTTTAAGTCCCTGCAATAGCCTGTATATATTTAAAAACAATTTTACTTTAAGATTAACAATGCAGAATTTATACACATGCATAATTATACTTAAAATACATTGTAATTATACCTTTTTGTATTTATCAACTCTGTCAGTTTCGACGATGATTAAAACTTGAATGCAGGAAACACAATTTGAGCTGATCAAAATACAGCTTTTCTGGAAACATTGGCACCATGATATGCTCTTTACTTAGTGTGGTTTATGTCGTTTATCATCTTAATATAACATGATTGACTCAGTTTTTGGTAGGATCAGCCTGTTCAATGGCTTATTATTACCATTTCCTCTGTCACTTGAATTTCCAGTAATGGCCAGCAGAAGTGCCTTCAGTTTGGTTCATCTGTGCTTTATAGCTCAACCTCCACACACTATTGAAAGCATACTTGCTCTTTGGTAAAAACAAAAAACAAAAAACTGTTCCGAACCAACAAAATTTTCCTTATCCCAATCATGGCATCCAGTTATGTTCCAAAAAGAGCCTTTCCACTCTTTGGTGGAAAGTTATATTAGAGACCAAAATTGGGGTACAGCAAATGCCTATTAGATGGTTTCATATAACTATGGAATGGAAGTCAAATGGTAACTGTTTATTGCCTTCTTTAGAATAGAGCAGAAAAATTATATTTGATTTCAATTTATTAAAGATTATATGTTCTTGTAGAAGGTTTAAATTTAGCTCTAAATTTACTAAGTCCTTCTTTGGTCTTAATGTGAATAATTTCAATTAATGTCCCCCTCTTTTCTAAATTGCCATCTTTAATATTTATATACATGCAAAAATTTGCCATACAAATCCATTTATTTGAATTCTAATGCCATTGAAAGTACGAGGTATCTCATTTTTTAAAACATGGTTATAGTTTTTCCAATTATATCATTCTATAATAATCATAATACTTTATTTCATCATTTTATTTTTGGCTAAAGAACAAACTAATGTTTCTTTTTTTTATCCTACAACCAAGTAAACATGAGTAGAACCTCCATGGGGCTATCCCTCTGCTTCCATAAGCAAAATACAGACATATGTATTTGTACATGTGTTCATTCGTAAGACAATATTACTATCATTTTTAATTGCAGGCAGTTTTATTCTTTGGCTCCAATATTTCAAATGTCTTTAGAAAACACAAAGGTATTTATTAGTTTAATATTATAGCAAGGAAAGTTTCCAAAAAGCAATTAAAAATGTCAGTGAATCCAAATAAATTACTACCACATTAACATGAATTTAAAATTAAGAATTGTCTTTAAGATTCTTCAAACTAAAAAATACTAATTTTGGTTCTAGCTATCATATTTATTGTTATATTACCTTTTATATTCCAAACATTTAAGAAAAAATGACCAAATTTTAATTTTTTTAATTTAATTTAGCCAGGAAAATATGAAAAAAATAAATGGCTAAAAACAACCATGAAGAGAATGAAAGCCACTAGAAAGCCACTGCATTCAAAAAAATAATGGTGTTGGCACAGAAAGAGATATATAGGGATCAGAATAGAGTCCAGAAATGATCCAAATACATATGGAATCTTTATGTATAGCAAGGGTCACATTTCAGTCCCATGAAAAATAAAATTTCTTGTTATGACTAGGACTTAAGTAACTGGATATTCAACCAAGAGGGAAAAAAGAAAGACTCCTATCTCACACCATGTAAAAAATTTAAAACTGGAGTAAAATTTAATGTCTAAAATAACTGGGAAGAAAATTTAGGAGAATATTTGTATGACCTTGAGATGACGATATCACCCTGAGCAAAACAGGTAACTAAGAAGCAATAAAGACAAACATATTCAATTAAATAATAATTAACAATCTTCATTTGGCAAAAGATATCATACACAGAGACAAAAACTGTAAAGATATATTCGCACACATACAACAAAGGAATAACATTTCTAAAACACAGTAAGTCCCCAAAAACTGTGAAACAAAAACATTACAAAATAGAAAATGGGCAGTGGAAATGAATATAAAATGGAGAAAAGAGAATTTCAAATGGACAATAAACATACAGAAAAATATTTAACATCAGTGGCAGTGAAGAACGGTAACGATCAAAGATAATAAGAGTGGCAAGAACTAAAAGGATGGGTAGCATCCAGTGCTGGTGACAATGCAGTAAATGGGTACTTTTATGTGCAATTTGCTATTCCTTTGGGGAAAATAATCTGGCAGTATCTATTAAAATTAAAAATACACATACCGTTTGACCAAGCAATTCCACTTCTGGGAATCTATCCTATAGGAAAAAAAAAAAAAAAAGGACCAGTACATAAGGATATAGGTACAAAAAGATTTATTGCAGCATTGCCTGTTGAGGAACAGAGGAAGAGAGGGGACTTGAAATAACATGAATGTCCATCGATGGGGAAATGACTAAATGAAATGTGATATATCTATAATATAGAATACTATATAATGATTTAAAAAGAATGGGCTAAATCTGTAAATAGTAATTTGGAAGATTGACATGGTGAGAAAATCAAATTCAAGACTGAGTGCTACAATCTCATTCTTACGACAGCAACAACAAATGCAAGAAAACAATGTGAATGCACTTGCATGCACACGAAGTAAGGCATGGAAGAATGCAGACCAGACTAATGATGACCACCTAGGGTTTTGAGTGGAGACAGGGATTGAAGGAGGAGGGGATTATTGAGTTGCCCTTGGTATATCTTTGTGCCATTTCACTATTTACTATGGGCACCATACTAATTTTATAATTTTAAAGAATATATTTAAGAAAAACTTATTAGACTTTATTATGAGTAGTAGAGTTGTAGTATTTCCAGATATTCATCCTCAGTAAAATAGTAGTAAATAAACAAATATTCCCTTCTCTGCTTATGTCAGTCATATATGGTTCATTTTTTATTACTTTCCCAGTATCCATTCCATCTCTTTCCTATATATGTATCAGCCATGTGGTTTGGGTGGTAATAACTCCACCCCATTCCCAGGGATTCCCGAATGGTCTAAGCCAGTTCTATCCACCAGAACTACAATTTGAAACCACTTACATAATTTCAAATTTTCTAGTAGTCACATAAATTTTTTAATGGGTGAAAGTAATGTTAATAATGTATTTGTATTCTAACCTATTATCATTTTGACATGTAATTAATATAAAAATTATTAAATACTTCAAATTCTCTTTTTCACATCTCAATTTGGCCTAGCTACATTTCAAGAGCTCAGTAACTACATGTGGCTAGTGGCTACCACACTGGACAGTACTGATCTAAGCTAATGAGAGTAATGTTATAAATACTGCCATATTTAAGGGTGGACACATAATTTAGGATGGCACAATCAAAGAGAAATCCATAAAGGCAAGGGGGAAAAATCCTTTTCTCATGAGGATGAACATGACAAAAGTAATCTTGAAAACTGCTGGCAGCCATCTATGAACTAGGAAGAAAATCTACAGTGGGATAAAGGAGAAACGGGGTCCTTTTGTCACTACTGAAACTCTAGATCAACCCCTGCAAAAAGCCTGAACTTTTTGGTTACATGAGTAGATAAATTTCCTTTATTTTTTTAGGCACTATGAGTTAAGCTTTCTATACTTGCAGTCAAAAGTATTTTAATTAATAAACTTATCTACGGCTAACGCCCTGTCTAAACAAATGTTTGTTTCTTAAGTGAGTTAACTCAATGGTCAACATTTCTTTATTTGTAGTCAAAGCATGCTTCTGTTAAACTAGTTTTATTTGATACTGTTTTTAAACATCTACTGGAAACATGCCCAAAGAAGATTTCCACAGACTAATTCCTGCAGAAATAATAACTTTTATAGTCACCACACAAGAGAGATTTTCTCCTCAAGACAATACAGACATGAGGTGTCGGAGCCTGGTCTTTCCTGGTCCTCCCTCTCTAGACCAAGTTTCCCCAACTTTGGCACTATTGACATTTTGGGTAGATAAGTCTTTGTTGTGGAGTTGGAGGATGTTTTCCTGCACATTTTATGATATTTAGTAGCATCCCTGGCCTCTGCCTTCTAGATGGTAGGAGAAACCCTACTCCCCAGTAGTTGTGACAGTTGACAATGTCTCTAGATATTGTCAATTGTCTCTTTATGGGACAAAACCAACTCTGGTTGAAAATCACTGCTCTAGACCAATAATGGGTTCAAAAGTACAACTGACCTCCATTGTCCATCATTAAAGGATGATGTCAATCCTCCCTGACTGTTCCCTGCATCATAACCTTTCCAGGCCTGTGGTCCTTCCCTCTTCTAGACATGAACATGAGGTTCTAGACCTGAAGACTGTCTGGTCATGCTCTTCCTCCTCTACTTCCCAAATACATGGAGCCTGAACTTTCCATTTCAGTTCTTCTTTCCAGAGTAAATGTAGCTAATTCCCTATGACTTCAGCTTGAAATCGTTACCTGAGCTGCTCCCAGAATCAAACACCGAAGCATTTCTCTTGGGATTCTCTAGGAGATTTTTCTGACAAATTATTTCCTCATTTATGTCCCTCACTTCTCAACTCAGTCTCCTCCAGCTGGGCCATCCATCTCCTCCAAAAGCATATGTTGGGGGATAATTCCATCCTGGCCTGTCCACATTGCATTAGCTCACACATCATAGTCACTTATCTGTCACTAAGACTAGTGTTTTATTATACCTCTGGAAAACTCTTTATAGCTTTTCAAATTGACCTATAGGTTTAATGAAATTCCAATAAAAATCTCAACGGACTTTTTTTGTAGAAACTGGCAAACTGATTCTAAAATTAAAGAATCCAGGACAATTTTGAAATAAATGAACAAAGGACTGTTATTTAAACTTATTATAAAGCTACAATAATAATTAAAACAGTGTGGTATTGATATAAAGACAGGCAAATAGGTCAATGAAATGGAATAGGAGTCTGTAAATAGACACACATATATATGGACAACTGATTTTTGGCAAAGGTACAAAACAATTCCGTGGAAAAAGGCTAGTCTGTCCAACAGATGGTGCTGGAACAAGCAGATACTTATACGCAACAACGTGAACTTTGAACATGTACTTTACCCCATATAAAAAATTAATTCAAAATGGATCATAGATCTAAATGTACATTCAAAAACTATAAACCTTCTCAGGCAAAAAAAAAAAAAAAAACATAAACAATAAATTAGACTTCATCAAAATTTAAAACTTCTGCTCTTGAATAGATGCTATAAAGAGACTAAAAACACAAGCCACAAGCTGGGAGGAAATTTACCAATGATATATAGCAGCTTTATTTATAATAACCAAAATCTATAAGAGACACAAATATCCATCAACAAGTGAATGGATAATCAAACTCAGGTGTATCCATTCAACAAGATATTACTTAGCAATAAGAGTAACAAAACATTAACATAGGTTAATCTCAAAATAAATATGCTTAGTGAAAAAAAAACAAAGAGAACGGTATAAACAGTATCATTTCATTTATTTAAAATTTAAGAAAATGTAAATTAACCTTTAGGTATGGAAAATATTAGTAATTGCCTGATTGAGCATATGGAAGCTAAAGAAGTGATGATAAATTGGCACAAAGAAACTTCTGGAGAAATAGATATTTCATTATCTTGGTTGTGGCAGTTGTTTCACAGGTATATACATATGTCAAAATTTATGAAATTCTGTACTTTAAGTGTAGTTTCTTACACACCAATTGTGCTTCAATAAGGCTGTTTAAAAAAAATGGTGGGGGGAAGCATTAATGTTAGTTGTTGGGCAAAACATTAACTACTAGATCATGTAGGGTTATATGCTGCTTCTAGGACCACTGAAACTGGTTCATGCTACATGGGATTTCCTGAGAGGAAGCTGTTTTAGGTTGTCATTTTACTTTCTTGTCTTAGGATATGCTGTGGGTTAACACAAATAGAATTCACAATTCCTGGGTACCTAACATAATACAGCCTAGGATGCTACATGGTAGATAAAAGGTACATGTAGAGTAGGGAGAGACTAGATAGAGCCTCAACAAGTACCAATTTGAACTATGTTTGCTTTAATTCTCCTTTTATGTGTCTCCCAAGACAATCACTACCATTAACATCCCTACTGTGTCTGATCAACATATTTCAGAAAAAAAAAAAAAATAGAACAGAGCTAAGTAGCCTGAATTTTCAAAGATAATAATTAAGTAACAGGCTTTTAACCAGATGTTTGATGACATTATTTTCCCTGTGATTCTATAAGAATCAAGTACATTTACATACAAATTGGTAATACCTTGGAATCCCACCTAAAAAGCCACCACTATTCTCCTAACACATGAAACCAGTATACTGATTTCTATATATAATGTCAAGTGCATTTTTAAAATACACGCCATTGCTTCCAAGTGCTTCTTTAATCCACAAGGACTGGTTTTAGCATTTAAACTAATTTATCCCAGACATAAAAAACCTTCTGCTTATTCTCCCAGATAATTGATTCTTGATTTGTTAAGCTACTAAACACCATCCTTTATACACTAAAATACAAAACCCCTGGTGAACTTACTCATGTACCCCGTGCAGAGCAAACACTGTTCGGTGCCTCAGCAGAGAGGCCAAGGGGAGCTGAGAAGAGGAGCAGAACACCCCCTCCCTTTGTCCTGCCCCTACCCTGGGAGCAGGTCTCCACTGTCCCTGCAGTAAACATCATTTGTTCCAGAGCAGCTACACGAGGATGTCACATGGTGTCAACTCCTCAAAGCAAATGCCCTCCTCAATTTTCAAAAAAGAAAAATAAATTTAAAAGATAACCTCTGCCTCAAAGCTGACCTGCCTAAGTAACAGTAAATACCACCCCCAAGAATAACAAGAGACTTCATTGGAAAATCGAGATTTAGTCAGAGTTCAGCAATCAATGCTAATGTCACCACAAAGTTAATGCTGTTGGTCTCTATGACACAACAAAAGTTAGAAATAATTTTTTCTTCATAATAAAGAGCACAAGCATATGCTAAATTAATATTTTCTAATAAAGTAATAACACTTTCATATAAGCATCTATAAAATATGAAAATATTTCCTGAAAGATGAGTTTACACTTCTAGAATGAAGGCATTTAAAAAACTTTCCCTCAATGTAATTTAGATATTTGAATTTATTATCATGAGAATTTTCATTCTTAAGATAGTAAAGTGTACTCTTCCATGGTATGTGAAGTCGATGTCACCTATTTCCACGTACAAATAAAATTCATGGAATATACTTAATAACATACTTTCCTCTGGTGCAATTGTGTCTATAAAACCAACTGCCTAGAACTTCTTTATGGTACTAATCGCAAGCTACCTGGGTAACTTCACCATGAAGTGAAGCAGAGCCCAGAGGCCACTGGGAAGAGCAGCGTACAATGACTGGCATGTGCCACGGGCACGTCTTATGTTCCGACATGTAAGGATGGAACAGCCCTCAAACTCATCCCAGAAGTGGTGATTTTATACAACAAGACAGTGCATGGGACTCAGATGAAAGAAATGACCCACTGGAATTCTCAGAGAGGGGGGCCTCTATTGCAGAAAAGTTGGGGAGGAAACCCTAAAATAATTTTACCCCAACTGTTGCGGTCTGACAGTCAGCTGCTGCAAAGAGTAAAAGAGCAGGAAGCTGAATTCTCAGGAGTCAAAATGGCAGAAGAAATGACAGCGTGTAAGGAGAAACACCAAGACAGAAGCGAGCCATGGAGGGCCCACATTACTACAACAATGGTGCGAAGAGAACAATACAGAACTCAGCTGCTCCACTCACGTGTCTGGTTGGATGATGGACACATCTGGGGACTGCCAGTTACTGCAGCTGAGATGGCCACACCCCACCAGTGTAGTTGTCACTAGTCTTTTTATTCGTCTGAGCAAACTTAGTGTTGCTGTGTGACTTGAGGTCTTCCCTTCAGTTGCAGTTTTAAGGGTAAAGAGTTTCAGGCTACGTTTTCCAAAATGTTGAGAGAAATCATGACAGCCATAGTGAAGTCAAGCATACTCTGAAGTCTACCCTTCATTTGGTCACATCATTTGGATGTCGATGCTAAAATTCGTGTGTTTGTAGAACATACCTTTGCCAATTATCTCTTTCAACTCAAAGGTATTTCCTTCAGTTTTGCTGGGTAGGAATCCTAAATTCTGGTCGTGGTTCACAGCTAAGGAGCTATCTAAGTATAAACAAACCTCAAATCCTTCAAGTCCCTCACTCATCAAACAAAGGTATTTAACATCAGATTTCTGTGAAGGTTTCTTTCAGCTCTGAAACCCTATGGTTAAAAGTTTCCATATGGAGGTCCACATATCCCACTTCATTTCCGTCGATACCTATCCCAAAACATAACTTTAAGAAGTGACCTGTCTACCATGCTGGGAAGAAAGATAGAAAGATGAGCAGGTCTAAAGTGATGGATTATTCTGGAAGAGGGGCCCACGAGCACAGGCAGTTCCCTTACAACCTGATGATACAGCAGCAGAGCATGTATGGAATCTGTCACTACAGGACACCTAGAAACCTCTTGTTACTAATACTGGCCATCATGGGATTCAAGTGGAAGATCTACCCAAGGCTATGGGGTTACCTGCTCTCTTGAACACCTCTTCATTGAAAGAAGAATTGGTAAAACAGTCCCACAGAAAATCCTACGATCTGGCTTTAAGGGCACTTCCTCAGCCTACTTGCAGTCTTTTCCCTAACTACAGTACAAAAACAAGCGACTGAGGGAAAGAGGAAGGCTTAATTAGCAATATGTTTTCTGTATTTAACAAAATGATTACATAATACTGCATGCCAAGCACTGGTATAAACACTTCACAAATATTAACTAATCTAATCCTCAAAACCCTCCAGGAGAGACTAGTATTCCCATTTTAAAGATGAAGAAACTAAGACACATAGAGGTTAAGTAACTTTCTGAAGGTCACATGGCTGATTAAATGGCAGAGACGGGATTGAAATCCAGGCACTGTGGGTCCTAAATTCATACTCTGAAATGCCTATTGAGTAATAGACTTAGAAAGGTGGCTTTAGTGCGAAAGCACCGGCATCTGCATGCCTCAGTGAGCCACCCTAAACAAGCTGAAAAGGATTGCTCACTGAAAAACTCTCCCCAAATTCCCATTTGATACAGGTTTGATAAAAAGCTATTCTAGCAAATATGAAATAGAGAACTTCCCCTCATGCATTTGGGTATCAAGAAGCCCACTTTGCCACTACACATACCTGAAGCTCTCCGAAGAACAGTAGTTCTTAACTGTGGGTGGCATTTTAGATTTACCTTGAGAATTGGTTAACTGTCCACAAGCCTCCAGCTGCCTCTGCCCCCAAAGAATACGCACACAGGTTCTGATTTGCACTCCCAAAGTGTGTTTGGAAATGCACACGTATTTTGATAAACCTCCCTAGGTGACCTAACTTCCTCTTCCCCTGGAGCAAAACTAAGGTCTTCCTATAATTATCAAAGGTAAGATCAATTCTACATTGTTTCTATCTCCCAGGTATCCTCCCCTACTCACTTTACTTCACGGGAGATGAAGGCAGGCGTGATACGAGGTGCTACGAATATATACCAAATACCAAACTGGCTATTCGATGAATATATAAATGCAATTGACATTCTTTCACAGTCTGAAATCCCCTCTTTGCTCTCAGGATATATTACACCAATCTCTTTTTATATAAACATGCCACTTTAAATGCTAATTCAGATGCAACACTCAATTTTTTCTTTTTTTGTTTCTGGGTTTCTAACATTCGAAACAACACTGGACTTCCATCTGGCTGCAACAATAGACATTTTGAATTCTTGCTTCGATATTTGTGGGGATGGGAGGGAAGAAAGTACTATAAAGAAAACTAAATTTATTCTAAAACTCATCCAAATATGGTTTACATGTCCTTTATTTTGCTTGAATTACGTAAGCTCTTTCCTTTTCTTTTAGAAAATGTTGCCTTCACCTTGCTGAAAATCTCATAAATCTAATTCGACTCAGTTGTAAAACTAAGGTGATTCCCTCTCCTTCATTCTAGAAATAACCTCATTTTATTCAAACTACTTTTCTAAACAGCTTGTCAAGGTAGCATATTCTGGCTGAAACACAACTGACCAAAATGTCTTCTTTTTAAAAAATACATAGACTCATATATGCCAATAACATCAACCCAAGCGTTTCAATTATACAGAAGGTCACTTTCTAGCTTGTCTTAAAATGAAGAATTCCAACCTAAGAAATACCCTAATCCAATATATTCAGTTTAATATATATATAGTGAGACAAACTATCTTCTAAGTCTGACAGGCCCACCCCGACCCTGAACCTTCCAGCAATCATATGGTTCCTTTGCCTTTGTAGTGTTAATCACTCTTTGACAATATTTTCTCCCTCTTCTGCTTGCTCTCATTCCCCATCACATACCTGAACACTCTGTCCTGCCCCTACCCAAGAAATATAAAATTAGAAAGAAGACAAATAAGTTTCATACAATTTCACACATTTATTCATTTATACATGTGGCAAAATGGTTCTCTCAAACCGCTGCCCTATCTGGTAGCCATGTCTCTCACTCGTCCACCAGAAGCATCCCTTTAATGAATGGTCTTCTGCTGTGCTAAATGCAGCTCAACAACACCCTGTCCCAAGGTATGTACATGTCAATGAGACACTGAAAAGAAAATATCTTTAAGATCCAACTGAACAAATTTCTAGTACTGGAATGTCTGGTACTGTGCCAGGTATGTTTAAGATGCCTGTCTTCTTTGTGGATAGGGAGGTGAACTTCCCTGCAGACCAGAAACTTTTGTATGCCAATAGACACCCACCCTATTTTTCCCATGGCCAGTCCTTCTAGACCCCAACCAGTTTCAGGATAATAATGAAAGGAATGGCTGAATGGAGAAGGAACACAACTCTATAGAGAGAAATAGTTACTAGATACTAGTATTGTTACTAGATCAAGAAATTAAAATAAGCCAAGAGATTCCTAAGCTGTCTTTTAGTAATTTCAATACTCCCAGCAATTCCTCAGTATGCAGAAACACAGTTTCCCAGGACTTCTGTACACCCGAGTTGCTGCTTCTGGTTTGGGTTTCTGCTGCTGGATACCCCTTTAAACTGGGTCTGGCCAAAGAACGTAAAGTCAAGAAACTGATCAAGTGTCAGTCACTGACTGTTTCCACTAAAATAAAGTGGTGATTGTAGAGAGTTTAAATGGCACCATGAAACAATTCTCTCGTGTTCATGATTAAAAGATGTAGAAGAAAAGGCCATTTTAAGTAGCAAGGAGAATTTACTTGCTAAGAATGGACAGTGATTTCCTTTTCTCTGTGGAGAAGTCTGAAAGATCATTAAAAAGCAAGATTGGAGGAGGCAAAGGAGCTGACCCCAGCCAATTTCCGGCTCCTCTCTCCAGGGAATCTCATGAAAAGAGAAGCTCTCTCTGTCCTGGAGAGCTGTTTATTTGGGCAATTAACAAAACCCAAAGGGGTCCTTTATAAATAAAGTGTAGCTGCCAGGAACACCTTGGTTTTGCTCCTAACCATCATTAACTCACACTTTAGGCTTTTCCCCTTTTTCTACTTTCCCTTCCTAAAAACAAACACCTCCCAGAGAGTTTTTCCATTTAGAAATGTTATTTCAGGACCTAAGATCTGAATATGAGTTAGACTAGATAAGAGACCCGCAACACTATCAGAACTTTCATTAAGATGGACAGTTTAGATTCATCGTTATGAGAAAAATCAAAAGAACATCAAGAGAATCGATGGTTTCCACACTGAATTTAAACCAGGAAGAAAATGGTGTGAGCTGTTCAGCTCATGTGCTCGGGTAGCATACACTATAATAGGAACTAGAAAGAAAAAAACAAGGTGGTTCGCTCTGCTGGGAAGCTCACAGTCTAGCAGGAGGAGGCGGACTTGTAAACGATCTACAAATATCTACACTGTGCCTCACCGTGCTCGCTATGTTGTGGAAGACCAAGAGTCCAGAGTCATTTCTTCTAAAAGGCTAAAAGTTCAAAACAACAAATCTAGTTCTGGAGCTCAATGTCGTACTGTACCATTATATATGTTATCTCGTTTGCCTCATTTCCTCCACCTCCAGGTTAGTCTTTCATAAAGCACTTCAAAGGTACCAAAATTCATCATCACAATTTCCTCTATGATTTTTTGGCATTAACCAAGAGGTAGCTGCCACAGCAGATATTCCAATTATTGTAAAATTTTTCTTCGAGTTATTTTTAAGTCTCCATAAACATTCGGTTAAAACAGTTTGAATTCTACCTTCATATAAGTAATGAACATTTTCAATAAAATATTCAAGAATATCAAAATGTAGAGGGTACATTGTAAACACTCATGTACACACCACCACATTAGTGATATACAGGAAACTCTCTTGAGAGCCATCGAAATCCCATTTCTTCCATTCCTTCCACTGGTAACTAAGCTTTACTGCTTCCCCTGAATGTTTCTTATATTTTTACTATAAATGTTTGTATTTTGTAACAATATAATACCTTGCTTTGCATATTTTTAAATTTAAATTTTAGAGTGTAAAAACTATCTTGTACTTGAAATATGCTTTTAACTTTGCTGGGAATTCTATTTTTGATAATTATACTTGATACATATACTCTAGGCCATTCATTCCATCTGCTGTATAGTATTTTGCCGTATAACTATATTATTATTCATTCAAAGGATATACATATTTTGACAGGCAGTTGACAGGAGGGGGAGCAGAGGGTCTGACAACTTTAGTTCCATTGAGAAACAGAGGAAAAGTGTTGAAAGGATTTGGGATCAGACATCTTGGCAAAAGGCTAAATACTTCTTTGAAAGCAAGAAGAGAACTATACAAAATTCAGCCATGCAAGGAGCCAGAACAGAGATAGGATCTGGAGCTCTGAAGCTGTTGGTAAAGGCTGGAAAAGCCTCTGGCAAATTGATGTGGGGTCACTTGGTTATTTAGTAACATCTTGCCTGGAAATCAGTTCCCTCTCTTCTGTTGTCCTTTGCACCATAAAAAAAAATAAAAGATTGCCTTTGCAATCTTTTAAAACATATATGAAACAACATAGACCTCAAGTTAGTTATTGAGAAAATGATCATTAATTACAAATTAGTGGGGATCCAAATTACTTTTTCCTAAACAGAATATGAGTTGCTTTTTTATACTTTTAATTAGCAATAAAAAGAAAAGCCTATTTTCTGTGTTTTCTTATTTGTGAAAGCTTTAACATTATATATAACATAAAGATATGTTTTATATGATTTCAGACACAAAAATAATCTTTAAGTTTACTTAAAATAATACTAAAATTTTTAATCTAAATTCATACATGTCTGAATGATGAAAATACATTTAAAAAATATTATCCTTTAAAACATACAAATCAGAAGTGGCAGATATAACAAAATCAGGTGCCTCTCGGAAGAGCACAGCCTTTCTGAAGGTACATATCCTCTGACAAGTTCCATTGCATTTTAAATGGCTTAAACGTAATTCTAACTTTCTCTGACCAAGTATTCAAAGTATGGTCTCCAAACTTATATCATCACCTCTTTTTTTTTTTTTCATTAAAGATTCATACTCCCCAGAGGAGAAATTTAAATATTTTATTTATCATATATTTCCCCCATCAATTCATGGCTATCGGTTAACATTAACATAATTGAGATTTGCATGAATATAAAAGGAGATATGGCCCTTAAATAGATATGGGGAATCTAATTTGCTAATTAACATTACCTTCATAATAATTTACAGGAAACATACTAACTCAGAAACAGAAAATAAATACAATTTATTATAAATGCTAAAAAGATTTGGCTGAAAGTCTAAAGTTTTCAAATAAAGTATAAAAGACAAACCTAGGATGCTTTAAATATTAAATAAAAGCAGTAGGAAAAAGATTTGTTTCTATAAATATATTTAATGTAATGTTTTTGTTTTTTATTTACTTGTGTTTTATTTCTCATCATGATAGAAATATCGAGAAGTTTGTACTTTTCCAAGTCTGGGCAAAAGAGCCCAAATCAAGATGCAGAAGAAGAAAAGTTTTTGTCTCTAAGGGAATTCATATGACAAATTATTATACCATTAACTTCTAGTACACAGATATATTAAGCTAAGGGGCTAGTGAAAATTTATCTAGGCACATTTTCTAGGAATAACAATCCAGTGTCCTTCCAACAGCCTAAATTTGTAAAAAAAAAAGAAAAAAAAAAAAGTAAGAACCAAAATGGGTAGTTATGAAAAGTTAATGATTGATGAAGTTTGGTTACCAGATGCAAAGGCTGAAGTTTTCCAAAATTTAGTCAATAGAATGCACTCCTGTCTTTCAACAGTCAACATACAAGTTTCTAATCCTCCAAATTGAGATTGCATAAACTTAAATATTATAGTCATTTTTTAAAAAGAGACTGCCCTATCCATTAAATTCTTCAACTTAAATCAGAGATCATATTCGACTACTTCTAGACCAGCCCTTACATGGTACTAGTTGGTAATATAACTACCCTAAATTTAGTGTAACAGTAAAGGCAATTAATTTCATTCTGCAAGTGACAATGAATAAAAAAAACAACTATGATTTATGCAAATAAAAGTTTGAAACTCATTATAAGAAATCGAGGTTCATAAATCTGCTATTTAAATATCAGAGCATTATGTGAATCAGTTCAGTAAGATCTAGATCTAATAGCAGAAAGTTTAACTGACTCAAAGTCTTCTTCAATTAAAATGTGAATGTTACCTACTCTGCATAAAATCCATAGTATAAAGAATGATCATAGATTTCCAGGTCATATAGAAGAGCATGAATTCCTGATTCAGATCAATTTATACTATCTGGAGACCAAATGTTTTTGCTTGATTACATGGAATTTTTTAATTTAAATTAAGATACTATCAGGAATAAATACGTATTTTGGCTTATAATGCCCATAAGGAAGAAAACGCTGGACAATTCCTTCCAAGTTATCTTGAAATCATTAATATGTGACATTTATAAATAAACAAAAAGCTTTTCATTTTCCTAATTCAATTGATTATCATTAATCTTCCATTTGCTACCGAAAGCCTAACAAGTCAGAGAATAATCAGATTAGAAACTGTACAAAAAAGAAACAAAATTGTGCTACTTACAAACTTCCTCTTCTGGGAAGACTCAGCTCCTTCTGCAAAAGAGAAAACAAAACGTATATGTGAGAAACTACATTAACCTTAGACTACTAGGACAGTGAATGGATGATGAAAAATGTATGCCCCTTATGCTTGATTTGGCATTTTCTATACTGAATAGGTTTTAATGTCATAATTTTATGCTAGATCCCTTTTTACATTGTTCTTTTTATACATTGTGTTTAAGGTACAAACACAGTTTATCTAAATTCCAGAGATGGGAAAAAAACCAATCTTCCCAAAACAATGACAATAAAGTACTGAGTTGAGTTACATGGCCCTATAATTGAGCATAAGAAAAATCTGAGGAACCAAAGAACTTACTCAAAGAGGAAACAAATATAAGGAGGAAAAATTTTTCAGGACTATAATTTAATGAAAGGTGAAATGAAAATAGCAGTTAAATCATACTATCTGTCCCTGACAGAAGAAATAAACTCATGCAAAACTTTGTGTATACCAAAGATTATAATTCACTTTTTTAAATAAAGAAAAGGTTTCCTCTTGATGCTATTTTTTAAAACAAATGTGAATTATGACTTAGGATATTTAAAAGTAGGTTAATGAACATCTAAAAAGATCACCAAAAAGCAACACAATTAATAGAGTGCTTTATAGTTTTGAAAGGATGCTCTCACACTTATCTCAAATTAAGTTCATTATCTACCTAACTATAGGGGGGCTGTGAGGGAAAAAACAACAAGCAAACAAGCCAACCAAACAAATGCAAAGAGATACAGATATACCTCCACCCACTAATGAAGTTTTCAGAAGCCGGGGTACTCAAGAAGGATTACTTGATGACAATAATTAAAGAATAGGAAGCAATGAGTCATCTGGCTATTTAAACTCCAAAAGAAGCACTATAAATTCTACAGCCTCGACTAAATTTGTGTTTTCATTTCCATAATTATCATTTATTTTTTTGTCTTCCAGGAGCTGAAGTATTATTGTTTGAAAGGCATTTCCCTTCAGCTTCATACTCACCTCTCCTGTCTCCCATTTTTGTGGACTCCTTCAATGTTTGCCCTGCACAGTAGCCTCAGATCCCAACAGTGCAATTTGCTCCAGCCTAGTTTCAGAAAATGGCCTTGAGAGTAGCAGACCAGAGAGAAGGATGCTGCTTTAAATATGACGCCTTACTTATTAATTAGCTGATACATTTTGATACAGGGCTATAATAATCATATCACCATTTAATTACAAGAAGAAATAATCAACAACAGAGTATCTTCGTCCTTCTCTCAATAGCTAACATTTTTCCCCCCAAGGGCTGCAGGGTTCAGTGGTGAAATGCTTTATTTTTTTAGTTTGTTTCGCTTTTTTCTCTAAGACTTGATTAGCCCCAGGAAATTACAGTGTTTGCCAAGCCTGCTCCCTAATTTTAAAACATAAACATATCTTCATTTACTAAAGCCTCTAACGATGAGAAAAGTCTCTAAGACAATTTTCCTTGGGAACTGAAATGTAAACGGAAAACCAATGAGTAATTTTCTATCTGTGTATCTTTGGTTATGACAAGGACTTAGAAATTAGTTTTATATTCAGGTATAAAAAGAAAAAAGAGGACTCCCTAGAAGTAATTGTTTAGCAGACTATTCCTTTTATAAAAGAATCACCGAAACCCACTGAATAGCAAGAAACCTAGCACTCACATAAACACTGCTCTGCCCAGGACGTTGACCTGACAGCAGTCTGAAAACAAAAGGAGGCACGCCTGAGGTGTTAGCATTAATGACAGAAAAAAACCCCTCTGACGCTATTTCAACTTTATATGCAAATAGATCACTATAAAAGGGAAAGGGCCAAATGAAGGATCCCAAAGAGTTGAATCAATCATATTTGACCAAATGACCCCACTGTAAGCTGGCTGCTTTGCTCTGAGGAAAAAACAAAAACAAAAACAAAACTGCTGAAACAGCAAGATAAGGGATAAAAACCAACTCTGTTTTTAATCAGAAGCCTTTTCAATCGGTCTAGAATTATGAGTTCTAAACAAGAAGAAAGGTTACGGTGTGTAACCCAGCACTGCTGCTCCGTGGGACGGCAGCCGAGATTCCAAGATGAGGCGCCGAGGACATTTAATAGGCCACTTGTCAACTGACCTGAAGCTTCCACGCTAACCAAGCTGAAGGAGCTAATCCACCTGACGGCTTGAATGTCAGGCTCGAGACTGGAAACTCAATTTGGTAGCAAATTGGAATCAGATGCGATGGTAATAAAGTGAGAGATGAAGGTGCTGCGGCCAAGGCCTTGTGAACGGCGGCTGCAAGGGGCTGCAGACACCAGCCAGGCTAAGCGATCGCAGCCCGAGGAGTGGCTGCTGCTCTAATGCATGGGGACCACACGCTGACGAATCCGCACCAGTCAGAGGCAAATGAGCAGCATCGAGGCTTTTACTGCCCAAGCCCCTGTGGCACTTGCTGTGTGTGTCCTCGTTTTCTTAACGTCAGGATAAAGTCACTAACACACACGTCGGTAATTAGACAAGACATGTGGTATTGCTCCCCGTCATGACCCGAAGTTTAGTATATTTGAAACACATGTTAAAAATTTAGCACCAGGTAAGAATTAGAGGAGGGGAGGGAACAGAAAAAAGGCAAGAAGCACCAATCTGAACTAAACAGGATTAAGAAAATTCGTAAGAATATATTTAAGGTTAAATGTTTTTATTTTTAATTTTTTTGATTACTCAATGATTTCTAATATGTTTTAGAATTGCTTTGTATCATTATTTGCTTGATATTATGGTATCTTTTATCTCTTCTTTCTAAAAGTGCTAACTAGCAAATATGTACATTGAAAATAAAGGTAAAGGTAATCTTATTTGAGAACTCTGATGTTTTTCTTGTGATCCCTTAATAAGACTGAAGACACATCAGGGTTCAAGTCCAGAAAGAGAAGAGAATTTCTGGAGTCCAGGAAGGAAAGGAGGCCGCAACAAATGATTCTGCCCTCTTACCCAACCTAGGCCTTAAAAGGAGAAAATACCTTGTTTCATTCATGAAGACAGTAGAGAAAACTATAATGTTTAAAATGCACAAGCAATTTCCACAATGGTAATTTTAAAAAATGTATACTATTTAATAACTGTACATATACAGATAGAACAATATTGCTACACAGGCCACATGTGCTCGAGGAATCTTTGAACAATTCAGTTTAACTGATAAATCAAGTTTATGATATAAAAGAGAAAGGAAATTTATATATATTATATTACAAATTATATATATATATTTTAGGACCAATATCATCTTAACAACTGATCAACACAGTAAGTCATGTTAACATCCTGCATCCCTGATATGATGTGATGAGAAAAGATTTGACCTTTATGTTATTCTCCCTAAATATCCTTAATTCTAGGGTAATTGCAGAAAAACATCAGACAAACCCAAATGTGAGGGAGATTTTACAAAACATTTAACCAGGGTTCTTTGAAACTGTCAAGGTTGTACCAAATAAGGAAGAGTTGAGAAATTGTCATAGATCAGAGGACACTAAGGAGAAACGATGACTAAATGCAATATAGTTTCCTCGATTCAATTCTGAATCAGAAAAAAAGGCATTAGTGGAAAACCTGATGATATCTAACTATAGCTTATCCTTTAGTTAACAGTAGTATACCAACGTTAATGTCATAGTTTTGACAAATGCATTAAAGTTATATAAATGTTACTATCAGGAGAAACTGGTGGTTGGGTAGATAGGAATTTTCTGTCTTACAAATTTTCTAGAGAGATACGGTAGGGAGAAAGGAATATTGCTGAGAGATAGAAGTTAGGATAGAGCAGGGATCCCCAACCATTTTGGCACCAGGGACCAGTGCTTCTAATAGAATCTAATGCCCGATGATCTGAGGTGGAGCTGAGGCGGTGATGCTAGCGCTGGGGAGTGGCTGCTAATACAGATGGAGCTTCGCTTGCTCACCCTCCACTCACCTCCTGCTGTGCAGCCCCCAGAGTAGAGAATGAAAGGGATAAACAAATAAATGTCTAAATACTTTAAGCTTATTTTAAGGCAATAATTAATTGCAATTTTTAGGAGATTATGAAGTAGTCTAAGTGAGAGGAGATTGTGGCTAGGATCCTCAGTGAAGATGGTGAGAAGCAGTCTGATTTGAGCTTTGTTTTTAAAGAATTTACAAAAAAAAAATAAACAACAACAAAAAAACCTGAATATGGAATGTAAAAGAGAAAGCAAAAAAGAGTTAAAAGTTTTTGGCCTGAACAAATGAGTTGGAGGGAAGAATGGTCCTGTTTGAACATGTCATAGTCAAAACACCTATAAGAATTACAAATAGAAATTTCCAAGTAGGTGGCTGAACTTACAAACCTGGATTCAGGAGATCGATCGGGGCTCAAGATAGACTTTGGAGTCATTATTGTATAAGTCAGTACATAGAGCCATGGAACTGGAGGAGATGGGAAGAGAGAAAACAAGAAGAAAAGGAGAAGAGGCACACCGTTACACAGGGCCGTGGCAGGTCAACATTTAAAATCTGGAAGTGAAGAGGATTGTGCTGCATGTTGTTAAGTGACATGTTGCACCACACAGCAGTTGCAATTCTTAAAAAACCATAGAAACAGACTAAGATTAACAAGTAAAACTCTATCGATTGAATAGATCCCAGCTCTCACGTAGGTGGCAGGATAGTTGGACAGATAAGATCAGAAAATGGGCAGGTAATAGGAAATGAAATGCTAGAGAAGAATGGCCACACTCAGGGAATGAACAGCTGGACACTCATCTCCAGCTCAGACCCCAGGAAGAAACTCTTAAATGTCCCAGTACTTTTCCTTCACCACTCTGCGCAGGCTCCTGTGTCCTGTGACTGACGGTGTGATCAGGCCTGTGTCTCTGCCCCAGGGGCCAAGGGAGCAGGAAAGAGAAATACTGGCACCCTTCACCAATACAGGGGAAGTGGAACCAAGTCTATCAAGTTTCATATTCAAAAAAAAGAAGAGGATTTGACAGTTCAGCAACTGTCTTCCCTTCAAAAAGAAACTCTGCAAATAAACAGAATGGTAATGTCTAGCACATAACATTTTCTCATCACTTTCCAGAAACCATTAGATGTAAAGTTCATGAATTTCTCCATTACCGTCATTCGTGGCCTTGCCCCATCACTGAAAGTTACTACCACTACACGGCACTGACAGACAAATCATTAAGAAGAGAGTTCAAAGGGCCTAGATGTGCAAGGCAGTATATTAGGCCCTGCTGGGGACACATTAAGAGGAAACAAAATAAAACATTTAAAAGCTAGTAGGGGAAACACACACACACATATACTCGCAAGAGAGATATCACCAGGGGCAAGATGACGCAGTGCAATTTGAATGTGTAAACGCTAACAGGGGAGGGAAAATTAAAGCGTGTTTAGTAATTCAGGTCACCAGTGGTTCTGAATGCAGCCCGACTACCCATAATGTCACTTTTAAAAATACCGATGCCCGAACCCCACCTCTAGAGAGTTGCAGAGGATTGTTTGTATAAGTTAGTAGAGGCTAGTACTTTACATCTCATTAAGGCTATTAGTTTAAATAAATCATTTATCTTTAGATCTTGTTTCTTTATGGAATATTACTTTTCTAGGTTATTACAGTAGTGAACTTTTCGGTTTTCAGTTATTTCCTTTGCAAGTGGAAAGTGTTGTAGGGCAAGGTAAAGTACTCCAAATGAAACTCTCCCCACCTGACAGTGTAAAATTAGCTAGAGAAATAGGCTCATCCACAATTGGTCCTCTAAAGAAATGCTTTCGGCCCCATTTTTCTGGCCTCCATTCCTGAGTCACTTGTGATGACAGAAGCAGGGTACAGAAAAGTTCACACCACAGAACCAGATGTTCCCATGAAGGCCTGGTTCTGAATCAGAGCGGCAGGCAAAATGGCTTGTGTTCAAAAAACCCTTCAAAACTTCAGTGAACTTCCCAAAAGGTACATGATTTTCTGCAGAGAAAGCTGGAAGAGCCATAGGTAGACCTCTACAGATCTGCTGGGGCATTTGAACCATCCACCCTGTAAAATACCACTAAAATGCTACTAAAATGAGAATGTGAGATGGGGGAGACTCCTAAAGGATCTCCGTTTTCTCGCACGTTTTATTTCATTCCCTTTTTCTATCTATAACCATAATGTACTTTCATATATTTACTTCTAGTAGTAAAGTTCAACAAAATAAACCATAAAAGGTACAATAAAATGCTTGCTGGGTTTTCATATAAATTTTACTTGCTCAAAACCACAAACCCACTTTCTTTGAAAGTCAAAAGAAAGTAGTGACCAACTGCTTTTCTTTCCAAGTTTGCTTTTTCTGCCGTGAATCCAAAGGAACAGCTATCAGACTCAAGACTTTGGCATCAATGTCTTAGGCCCTTTCCATAGACAATTTCTGAGTCACAATAAATGTGTCCATCTTCTTATCAAAAACCTAGTCTATGAATTTAATAACAAAATCACCTGTCTGCCTCATAGGACCAAGTGTTCCTGTGGAAAGCCCAGAAGAGATTAGCAATTGCCCAGGGTCACAAAGCCAGGAGATGATAGAAGCAAAATGTGAACCCGTATCATCCAGTCCCAATTTTTTCCCCTATACTCCACTGTAAAAATGCCAGAGTGAGACAGAGTAGTGATGTGAGCGATTGAGAGAGGGATTTGAATGACTACACAAGTGGAGAAGCTAGAACCGATAATTTTTCAAAAGAGAGGGCAGCTTTTCCTCTAAAGAGAAAGAAAGGTACAAGTGAAAACAGGTACCTTTGAAAGAAGAATAAAACAAAACTGAAGCCATTCGCTTGGAGTTCTACAATTTCAGAAACACAGAAGGAGAAGGGAATGGGGTATATTTGGGATTAAAGCAGGCAAAATAAGTTTCTTTTACTCCATCACACTTTTTTTATAAAGGCCAATGTGGCAGGTGTTGTGCCAGGCACTAGGGATAAAGAACTTCACTTGCTATAAAATATATTGTGGAAAGGCCTGGGAGGGAGGTCTTTTCAAAGTATGCCACAGCACTAAGGGAGGGGAGTGATCAGCTTTCTTTGAGGAGGGTTAGGAGTGTTTCTTGCTCAAAGATCTTCCCCATTATTCATGATGACACAATCTGGTGAAACTGACATTACTCTCAACCTCAAGGCAAAGTTCAGGTTAAATTAAGCTAATGGCAAAGCTCATTGCTTGGCCAAAGGAATTGGTTCAAAGATGACATGTGATTCAATCTGGTAAAACGAGATCCAAAACAACGTGTGCTCCAGGCTCCATGGACAGAACTTTCTTTCCTTTTCCAAGAGAAATAGCAGGAAAGAAGGGGCCTTAACCCGGGAAGCTGCTGGCCACCAAGGGGGAGCATCAAAGGCGGCAGAAACACAGAAACTGGGTCTTAGGTGACATCTTCGAGACAACGGATCTAGCCTTGCCTATTACCTCGATTTCTCAGTTACATCAGCCAATCAAGTCCTTTCATTGTTTAAACCAGTTCAACTCGTGTTTTTGCTCCTTGCTATTGAAATATTCCCAAGTGGCACAACACTTGAGCTTCATCTTTCTTAAGCATTGTCTGGGAGTTGGCTAGGCAGCCTCAGGAGTGGGCGAGAAAAGGGGCATTCCAGAAGAGGGAGCAGATGTAGCAAGGCAGGGTGGCGTGATACAGCACAGAGCTCTTGGTAAAGCTGGAATGGCTGGGACAGAGAGGAGAAAGAAAAAAAAACAATAGGATGTGAGTGTGGAGGTGGGGACAGAGCCAAATCATAGTCAGTTTTTGGAAGGCTCTGCCTTTATCTTATGGTCAATGGGGAGCTCATGGGACATTTTAAATAGAAAAAAAAATGATGGTCAAATCAGCATGTTAAAAAGGATCTTTCTAGCATCAGGGTGTCAAATGACTTAGAGAGGACAAACAGAAAAGGAATTAGGAGATTTACGCAGTTGCCCCATGCATGGCCAGTGCCAGGACCATGAAAAAGAGACACTGGGCAGGGAGAAGAGGGGCAGATTCAAGAGACAAACACGTGTACAGAGACCACAAGAGGGGAGAACTCCTGGGAATGCTCAGAACCTTAGGAGGCAGCATCCAGAGATTAGGGAAAAGGGAAGTCCGAAAACCCTGAGGGCCTTTCAGAAGTTAAATAATGGAAATCTGAATGTGGATGAGGGAATGGAAAAACCATTTAAGTTAGGCCAGAGAGTCCCTGATGGGCAGGGAAATGAGATAAAGTTGCAAAGTAAGATAAAAGCAAAGGTTGACATCCCAAATCTTTCTTGCATGGAAGTTAAATATCAAACCCCTTTTACACGTTGAAATTTTTACACAAATAGTGAAATTGATTTTTTTTTCCTCACTAAGCTCATCTGCCTTCATATACTTCAAAACTGTACCTAACATTTACTGCATAGTAATGTACATTATCTTAGTTAATCTTCCCTATTATTTCTATTTAACAACTGAGGGACAGATAGGTTTAGTAGCTGACACAAGAGCACAGAGTGGGGTAAAGGGCTTAGCTTGTCTTTGAATCCACATCAGCCTGAGTTCAGAGCAGTTTAATTCTTTCTCGGCACGAAGTAAGACTTGGTGTATCTGCACCAGGGACTCCCCTCATGAGGTACCAAGCTGCCTTCACGGTTGATATCATACTGACGATCACTCTTAGAAGGCATACAAAAGGTCTCTGCAGCATTTTCTAAGCAAATTTCACACTTAAATTATTTTTATAGACTCTGATTTTACTTGAAGCAAAGCCTTGAAAGTATGTTTTTTTTTAACATAGATCTTTTCAAGTAGAAAAGCGTAACAACTTGAATAATCAGCTAATGTCAAGTAAATGAACAAATGAAACAAGCTTCCTTTCCAGACAATTACTATGGTTTTTGATGCTTCCTAACATGTTACAACCTTGACATCAAAAAAATCAACCTTGGGAATCAGATATTTATATACCTATGTCTTCCAATTCAGTATTATGCAGGGTTTGCTAAGTAATAACTAGAACTTACATTAACATCTCCAGTTTATTGAGTACCTACTATACACTAAGTGAAGTGCATTTATTTCCTCAAGGTTCATAGCTCCCATCCCACAGTCATATTGTATTTTGTAGGCCCTTTTAATTCTCAGAGAACAGAGAACTCTTTTAAGCTAGCGTCTATCATTTGTGAAATTAAATAAACTAGTTTTGACCAAATTAGAGAAGCCACAGGCCTTTGCAACAAAAGAAGCTAACCAAGATAACATATACGAGATCAACTAAAATTAACACTAAAATAAAAAATTCATATTTAAGCCAATTATATACTTCATAGTGATTATATGAATAAGACCCAGATTCAGATGTACTTATATTGAAATCTTAGCCAATGCTAGAAAGTGTCCTTGAAAAATTTCCTTAAATTCTCTAGGACTCAGTTTCCTAAATTATAAAATAAGGATATTGCAATTTATGTCATAAGGTGCCAAGAAGATTAATGAGAACACATGCCCTATATTTAAACCCAAGGGCACCCTAGATACCAGCCAGTACTATTTAAGCGTTCTACGCACATTAGATGGGGCACCGTAGAGTACAAGTGAGAGCTCGGATAAAGCGAAATAGGTAAAACCACAGAGCAAGAGCACAGGACCCCGACCTCCTCCTCTCTGAATGCAGAACCTGGGCACAGTGCTGTGAAACCACTGGAAGATTTCAAGCAAATCAGGCTTCAGTGAAATCACACACCCTGTTACCAGTCAGCAGGAAAATTCCTTTAGCAAAAGGAGATCAAACACAAATGCTAGATATTTAGGATTATAATTGCCTTTAAGACAGTGCAGGTTTAGAGGGCCTGTAGGACCATAAAATTAAGGTCATCGTGGACAAGTCGTGTGATATTCTTTTTTCCCTTAGAAGAGACTCGCGAAGGCTCTTGATAAACACGCATATCAGTCCTGCCACTTAACTATGTTTCTTGTTATTCAGGAAAGCCTATGACCCACAGTGAGCTTAGATAAAAAGGCAACACCACACAGCTGTGCCCCACAAGGCTCTGCAATCTTTTCAGTTCTTCCATCCATTACCAGCAAATTACAGTAAATTCAAAATATTGATCGGCACACCCCTATATGGGAAGAAAGTTACCATCGACTTTTATTGCTTATTGTTGGGTACAATTCCCGGGAATCAATAAAAGCTACAATGTTCATAATCTTCTAAAAAGCTAGTTAATATAGTGGATATGAGACACCTCTTAGGATCACTATAAATCTATAGCATTCTTCAACAGCACAGTGGCTAACATCTTCAATGTTCCAAAGCCTTATTTGATTTTAGAATCTTCTCATTATCCAGGAAAATGCTCTGGGAAAGAAATATCAATGACTGGGAATAAAAATTAAGCACCTAGAAAGAACCCTGCTTAACAGACTTTCACTTTTGCCTTTTGGTTCTCTTGTTTTTCCAGTGTCCTCACTGTCTCATCCAGAGTCCGTCATTAAGAGTTACAATTATTATTTCAAAAACGTATTTTAACACAGATTTAAGATGAATTTTCTTGACAGTGGTTTCCGCATTCCATCAAAGGAGACCGGTTTTCCCATAAACAACATTTCAACCACTCCTAATTTAAAGAATCAATATTCTTTTATGAACCGATTTTTAAAAATCGGATAATTCAAACATCCCATTAAAATTACAACCTTAATACAAAAAGAAAAAGGCTTTTTATAGAACCAGGGAAGAAAATTGGATGAGACTATTTGACCAGTGATAGTTAATTTATTCAGCTGAGATTAATCATTTTTTATTTACTGAGGACACCTCATAGTTTAGCAGTCATTATTCTGAAAGCCCATTTTAGTGTAGAAATTTACAGGCAAAGCAACTCAAGGGAGCTCCTGACGTGCTATATGAAGCTAATACCCACAAGTCTGTTTTCTTGTGACCATTCTTCTCCATCTAAATGCAAAAGACGACACTTAAACTGTACGTACAAAATGTATGAGGGTGATGGAAAATTAATGACACGCACATTCGAATAATCAATAATGCGACTTAAGCTTTTAATGGTAGTGAAATTTATGGTAAAGAGGTCATGGAATAAAATAAACAATTGGCTTGTTCGAGATATATATTTACTTAGTAGGTAATAGGCCCTATTTGTTAAAGGGTACAGTATCTGACTTTTTAAAAAAGTATGTGCTCCAATGTGCTATTTCAAATAAAAGTATTCTGGAATTGGGAACCCCAAAACTTAAGAACACACGTTAGATAGGATCATCTATTGCCTACTTCCGCTCCAGGAATGGTATCTCTGTGGCTGCTGCTACAGTGTTAAAAATTAGCTTTCTTTGAGTAAGTGCCAAGCACTGTGCAACACATTTTCTCTTACAGGATTTCACTTAAGCCTTACCCCTTCCCTGCAATTACAGGAAGGATCACTGTCATTTTTTTTTTTCCTGATTTTTGGAAAAGTTACATTGTGATTTGTCCAAGGTCGGAGGCTTCACATTAAGGATAGCAGAGCAAAGACAAAAGTGGCCTTGATGACACTGTTTCCATACCACACCCAACAAAACATTTTTAAGTGAGAAATAATAAATCCTTATTTGTTTAAGCCACTAAGAGTTGAGTTTTTTGTTATTTGCAGCTAAATACATTCCTGACACTCTTCAAAAATCGTACTGAATTTTGCAAGTCGGTCTTGGAGCAGTGTCTCCATAGGCACCCCAGGCATCAAGACAACACTGGCACTATCAACTCTGAGCATTAGGAGGGCTATGACCAAAGAAAATGACCAAGTGTTCCTTAAATTACGATCAGGGTCTATGAAAAGCAAAAGCCTTGGGAACAGTGATTACAGATCTGTTGATGCGGTTCCTTTCTCCATAGATTTGTGAGGCCCGCACAGTGTGTGTTAATGACTTTGAAGTTAACCAAAGAGACTCCAAACTTAATGGCATCACATTTGTGGCAGTTAAATAGCAGAAAATATTTCAGTGCAGTAAAGTTTTTGCCTTTTTTTTTTTTTTTTAAGCATCAAAAGCAATCAAAGTCTTTAGGGTTTTAATTGCTTCTTCCCTAAGACTAAATTCTGTTCTCACCACAAACAGAGAATCCTACCAAAGTTCAAATGATCCCTTGTGATGTTTTGGATCACAAGGACTCCAACAGGAGTGGACATTTAAATTTGAGACCTAAGAAAATTTTCATAAGGCAGTCTCTTATTTTTGTTAACCAAAAAAATAATTTCCAAGCAGAAGGATTTCCCTCTTGTAATATGTGAATGCTTCTATCTGTAACTCAGGGGTGAGCTTAGATGGCTACCACTTTGGTTTCTATTATACTAATTAGGTTCTTCCTTTGAAAAATATAAAGCATACTAGACCTTATTACACTGATATGATTACTGTATTTCACAGAAGCTATGTGTTCTCACACTGAATTACGCTGGATTACTTTGGAAACCTGAAATTATAGTTGATTCTGGGCTCACTGTCTACAGAATAAAAGTAAAAAATAACAACAGTAAAAACTAACAATATCATAAAACAGTATGAACAAAGAAGGGAAATCGACTTTAGAACAATGAAGAATACAAAATTATAGGCAGCCTAAACTATCTTTCAAACTGATGAATTTACACTAATGCTTTTAAATGGTTCTGTCACTTAAAATGCTAATTTAAAAAAAAGTAAATTGAATTACACTGAATCGAATAATACATCAGAAAAAATAAAACAGTAACTAAGTAAAATAGACTGCTAAAGAATTATCTCTTTTTATTGAGATGTAATTCACATGTAACATTATATACATTCACATTATATACTGCTTTAATATATTTATATTGCCATGTGATTGCTATTGTAACATCAAGTAACACCTCCACTGAGTCACATAATTATCATTTCTTCTAGTGGTGGAAACAATTAAGATCCAGTCCGTTAGTTAGCAAGCTCGATGTTTATGATACAGTTTACGGTCTACAATCGCTGTACTGTGTATTCGATCTCCAGGACTTATCTACAAGTTGCAAGTGCACACCCTTAAAAAACATCTCTATCACCACCCCACCCTACAGTCCCTAGTAACCACAATTCTGTTTTTTTAGGTTTGATTTTTTTGTTGATGCCACATATAATAGATTATATGTCTCTTTTAAAGAAAGAATCTAATTATAAAAATCCTGATGCTAAATGCCATACCCTAGCTAAAAGAATTAAGTTTCTGACTCATGGGCTCCTTAGGCCCATCAGAATGTAAGTGTTGAGGTGGCAGAGCCTCAGGGAGGCCACCAAGCAAAGTGGCCCAGAAGACTGCCTTAGGAGTATGGCCTTAGGCAAATTACCCTCTCTGGCTTTCTTCCCTCATTGGAAATTATAGATAATAAGAGCTCAGAGTTTTGATGTAAGGATTAAATAATACACGTAAGTACCTGCAAAAGTGACTTGTACACATCGAGCATACTAATATTAGGTTATTATTGTACCTTAAATATTCATGCACAAATCTGACATTGCAATCCTAAAGTTTTACAATTTGAAAGTATAAAGTGTTCATCTATGTAATAGGTACTTATATTGATGTATCTTCTGTGCACCAAAGGACACATATAAACTAGTAATAAATTTAAATTTCCTCTAAGCCTACTTGAATGAAAGCTCAGAGAACCTATCCTTGAATTTCTTATTGATACTCTCAGGTACTTTCCAAATGAGCTCTATTACTTCAAAACAAGCCAAAATAGATTACCTGAGCAGTTGTAATTGCTCTCTATCAAGCATGGAGTCCATCTCAATGAAAAACAAACTTCTTAAAAAGCTAGGTTCCATTTTTATCCACACACATGCTGAACAAGTTGGCATATGTTCCAAGTGTTCTGTAGTGTGTATTTTAAGCAGACCCTTTTTATCTCATATAGCCTTCATTAAATTACAAGAAAGTATTTTTTTATTGCTACGTCCAGGAATAATGCTAAATTCGTTGTCTACTATGTTTGCATTCTGTATTTTTCTCAGCCTACCTTTCATCAATAAATAACTGTGTTGCTTTAACTAAAAAGTGTGGAAAATTTTGATTGAATTTTCCACTTCAAAGTACACAAAATCATTTCATCTAACATGCTGTGTTAGAAAATCTATGCTCCATTCTGACCTCCTGTTGCAGTCTATTTCAAGTATTGGTGATGCACCGTATCGCACTGCATGGCTGGTGAAGGAGAGTAAACATATTGACTGAGAAATGTTTTGAAAAACCCTTATTCCACACAGATCCCAGTTACTGTCAAAAATCACAAAAATGTTTGCATTCTGTCTGTGCAAGAGCATGACAGAGCTCCAGGAGAAATCCCCACAATAAATAAAGCCAGCTACTTGCATAACTCTTCATCTAAGCAGGACTGTGCAGAGCTATGGGGAAGGAGGAGAGAGATTCAGCCCTAATAATATGCTCACAGGTGTATGAGGAAAGACATTATTAACTATGCCCTTCCTTTAACCCATTTGCAAGGTTAAAATAAAATTTAGCAGAAAAGATTCCCACCACTAGTGGAAAGGCACAACTCAGCCGGCAGGCAAGAAACACATGGAAGGAAAGGTAATATATTGATTGACCTTTCTTTCCAATTGCAGTCTAGGCAGTTAGCTGTATTTTTTTCATTTGCGGGGATATGACAGCTGACCTAGGTTATTTTTCTGGACTAGCAAACCAGATAGTCCTTGGACAATTTAGGCAGCGGAGACCAGTAAACACCTAAATGGCATCTCACTACAACATTAACACTGATAAGTAGCAGACCCTAAGCAACAGTGCTAAATCAGATAGGCTACTGGGTTAGAGCTCTTTTTTCCTCCAAAAATGCACGCTTCCTTATCAAAAAGCAGTGAGGTAGATGTTTTCCAGGTGTACAGAATGACAGCCAATATGAAATATTCAGATTCCCTGAAAGACCAACAAGGTCCATTTAATTCAACATTTCTGAAAGAACTTCGTTACTGGGTGTTCCTTGGCAAAAGGCTCTATATTCAAATCAGTCTGAGAAACAGCTAATTAAATACAGCTCAGAGAACTGACTTACTGCAAGATTTCTGCGAGATTTTCACAATCATTAGCAATTTATTTAACAAGAGCAAGAGCCATGATCTGCAGCGTCTCCCAAATTAATGGAGCGAAAGAACAATTTTGGTGGAAACACCGCTCAGGTACACATACAGGACATGCTTTGAGAAATGCAGGTTTAACTGAGCCTTCTTTTAGTCCAATAACAGGATGACCTTAAGAAAAACAGCCACCAAGCTATTGCCATGTTGTATAACAGGTACTGAACTTAGTAACTTTGAATTTCACAGTCTTGTATTGCACTATGATGAAAGAGTAGGTGCCCTATGCTGTAATTCAATAAAGTGTCCCCAGCACACCTTGCAGGACTGCACGACAAATCCAAAAGAACACTGGAAATGAGAACTACACAATAAATTCTCTGTGCACCACAGGAATCCAATCTCCAAGAAACAAACGCAAAGCAGAAACACACATGACTACTATAATATAGGCCTACAGTTGGTGTGAAAGATAAACCCAGGAAATAAGGACTGTTACCGTGTCCATGTGTTTATAACAGTGACAGAATAACAGAACTAACTGGGCCTCCATTTATCAATGGCTAAGGCTTATCTTTGTTCTCTGTTCCCTACTGGCAAACTTCCTGATCTCCTTGGACAAATTTCCTATTTCTGAGACTTCTACTGAGGATCATAAGAGACAATTATTCTCAACGACATGAATGAAGATATGAAGAAAATCTAGAAATGAAAAGTATGAAAGTAGTTATAAACTTTTCTTTTTCCTCTCTAACCCATCAATGGTTATTCCACCTTCTGCTATTCTACCGGGGCTGAGAGCTAGCCATGGGTCCCCTCTGACCTTCCAAGAGTTTATCACTTTTTGGAATTCACCTTTTTTAGGTCTACTTATGCCCTTAGCTTTTTTAATGATTTTTTAAAACTATGATTTTATAGCTTGCCCAGTTTGTTTTGATCAGCTATGTAATGTAATGGTGTCTACATTCCAAATGAAAGAAGAAGCCTCAGAAATAGAATATTTTGCTTCTTTGTATATCTATAATTTTGAGTGTATGCCAAATATTATTAATTTAAAAAAAAACAGTAAAAATTGAGGTAAATACTATTTAGCTCCAGAAAACAGGTGTGCCTCTCCTATATCATATCATTTGAGTAGGGTGCCATGTCATGCTGTTCTCTACCTGAGCTGGGTCTGAGTGTTGTTGTGACTCACGGTCAAGAAAAGAAACAGGAATACAAAGAGACACAAAAAAAGCCAAGATCTTGGCATTATCAAAGACTCAAAAATAACTATGCTAAAGGATAGAGTGGTGAACATGTACAGCAACATGAATAAAAACATGGGGAATTACAGTAGAGAAATGGAAACTATACTAATAGTAAAGAACAGAAGGGAAATGCTGGACTGAAAGATATCAGAATAAAATGGACTTAGCAGCTGACTGAGCAAAGTTTAAGTCAAAATGATAAAAGATAACCGAAGTGAATCTCCAAGAGAATAAAGCTAACAAAAAGTGTCTAAGACATGTGGGAGTATATTAAACTGCCAAACATAAGTATAAATGGAGTTCAACAAGGAGAAAAAAGATAATGAGGTAGAAGGTATATCTGAAAAGATAATGGCCAAGGACTTCCCCCAAATTAATGCAAGGCATTAATCCTGAGCAGAATACACAAAGAAAACCATACTAGAGCACACAAGAGTCAAATCTCTTTTTTAGGCAGAAAGTAGGTAATGTGTGTGAAGTAATGGGAAGGAAGTACTTATAAAAAATTACCTGAAAAAATTGTTAAACCAGGCAGTGGAGTTATCAAGATACTCAAACCAGTTACAAAAACTATCATGGTCTATGAGCACTGGCCCACAAGTGTGTCCGAGCTGTTCAGGTTGCTCTTTTCAAGTACTGCTAGGAAGCAAACTCCTTCTAAAACCCTATCAGAATAAGCAGAATTCCCAGGCAAGATAACACTTTCCTGGCTGAATGTCTAAATTGCTTTTTTAGAGTTGCTGGTTATTTTTCGATTTGTTTTTCTTTTTGCCTGAGGGATGGAGGAATATAGAGGCAAACAGAATTCAGAAGTTCCTTGAAGGCAAAAGGATGATTTCCAAATTCTTCATAAATCTAGAGCCAAGCTGTATAACCTGTATTTAACCCATTCTGTGATCTTTTCACTCTAAATTAAAAAGATTCCCTATACCTTTCCTCTGAATAAATTGTTATCATCATCTTGGCCATTTGCCTGTTACATAAGTCTTGGGCAAGTGCAACTCTGATGACCCTGAGAAAAGTCAACAAATGTAATTCACTAGTTTTCTTAAAGCTCTTGGGGGAAAAAAAAAATCCACCTAAGTACAAAAGAGGTGGGGCTGTAACAATTCACCTATGTATGCTTAACCTTTGCCAGCTGGGGAAAAAAAAATTATTTTTAAAGAAGAAAGATAACTGCTTCAAAAATCTGTGTTAGGAAAAAGAAACAGGCCAACCTAAATAGCTTTTCTCCTTAATGGTTTTGGTCACAACATTCAAATGGACTTAAAGTAGAAATTCCAGCAGCTGAAATATTAAAAGCCATGGTGATCTTTATACTTGCTCTTTATTTTACCTGTATTTTGAAGCCCAATCTCATCCTCTTCTTAAAAACAAAGGAAAACAAAAAGAAATATCATTTCACTGAATAATAAATTAGAACGCTGGAAAGCAATAGCAGGAAAGACATAAGACTTGAAAACAAAACAATAAAACTTAAAAATATTCTGAAAATTGCTACAAGGATAGCACAAGGGGTCTTCTGATGGGGATGGTGATGCTCTGATTTATTTTATCTCGATGCTCTTACATGGGTATTGTTAGTGTGTGAAAATTCATTGATATCTGCATTTTTTGGATAAGTGTTACTCTTAGAGAAAAAAAATTAGTGTCTAAGATCTGTGGGACAATATCAAACTTAAAATATCTCCACCACTTTTCTCTCTCCCTCTCTCTCTCTATATATGTTATACTTGAATAAAAAGATGTTTTAAAAGAGATTAGGGAATGATTCTTCAAAAGGCAGCTAGCCACTCACCTTCAAGTCTCAGCACTAAATCTCATAGTGCCCAGCTACCAAATGGATGTTCAGCGTATACTTATTATTGTTACATGCTGTTGAGTCTGTTTCAACTCCTGATAACCTTATGAATGAGTGTTATCCACAATGTCCTGTCCTCAGCGGCCCTATTCGACAACTGTAGACTCGTGCCTATAGCCCTTTTAATAGTCAATCAATCTCATACTTGGTCTTCCTCTTTTCCTGCTGGTTTCCATTTTCCCCACCATTATGGTCTTTTCCAAAGAATCTGCCTTCTCATGACGTGCCCTAAATAGGACAGCTTCAGTTTGGTCATTCTTGCCTACAGCGATGCTTCAGGCTTAGTTTGCTCTAGCATCCACTTGTTTGTGTGTGAACTGGCTACCAAAATATATGTTCTGGCCCTTAATTTTGAGTGCTTTAGTACTGTGTTTATATCATACCTTATAAATATCATCATGGGAAATAAGTAGAACCGACTTTCCTTAGAATTACTTGCATATGTCTGAGTAGGGAGATGGTAGGCTAAAAAATTGTGGTGGTCTCTGTCCATTTTTTGATTGAATTGTTAGGAGTCTGGAATTGCTAAAGCCAAAGGAGATAATAAGCCTCGCAACCTAGGATAGACACAGGCAGGAGCAATGAGGAGAATAAACACTTTTCAGACAGCTTTGCAGCCTTACCTACATCCACAGTACTATAGAGTCAGGTGGTACAAGAGCAGTGTCTAGGCCAACAGATGTTTCTGGCACTTGAAACAAAAACAGTATCACCTAGGGTATAGCAGCTGCCTTCCTTTTGAACCCTGAGACATCCTGCCCAGTACAGGGCATCCCTGGGAAATTGGCTGATCCCTTGCTAAGATGGTGGCGGCAAAGAGCATGGCATTGTGGCTCAGAACAGAGACCAACTGGGTCTGAATCCTAGCTTCTCCTTTTACTAGCTCTGTGACCTTGTGCAAGTTATGTAACTTCTCTGTGCTGGGCCACTAAAGGCATTAAATTATTGTGCAAACGTTTGCCAGGTAGACAGATCACATTAGAAGTGTAGCCCAAGCATGCAACATGAGACTCCTCTTGGACGTGAAGAAAGGAAACTGATCATTTCGAATGTGGGGGAAAATGACGCTTTCAGTGTGATGTTCTGCAACCTGGCACATGTGGCCCGTAGAAGTTGAGATTAAACATCAAAGACAGCTGTTCAGCAGAATTGAAGAATGACTAGAGAGAGATGAAAAAATCATTCATCTGCCCATTGCAAGGTCTTATGATCTAAAACCATAAGAAAGCTGTTCATATATTTATATATTTGTTTCTAACAAATGCCTGAAGCTCAATCCTTTGATAACAGGAGGTTGCCTTAAATTTATTGAAAGACTTTGCTGCTTTCCTTCATGAGTTGTCTGTGTCCCTCTGCTAGTCATAACAGAAGCAACTAATTACAGTAAAATCAATGAAAGGTAGAGGGGTTTTTTTCCTACACCTTAGAAATATCTAATATCTGTAGCAATTTTTGGAATGTTTGACATTTCTATTGTTTTCGTTTTTAATGGCAAAAGTTTTTCATGATGTTGCTTTCTAGCATCATAACTTAGTGCTCAATAAAAATGGCAGAAGTTTTTGTTTTTCAGCGTTGCCCATTGTGTTGTTTCTCGATCTGGTTGCTGGTTACACACGATTATTAGTTTGTGGAAATTCATCAAGCTGTACACTTGTGAATTTATAGTGTATTTCAATTTAAATACATGCACAAACAAGTACAACAAACTTGTCAGCCTTCACAAAAAGAAAACAGTTATAATGCCAGGCATGTGTCACAGTGTGTGAAAAATATCTGTTCCTCTCTCACCACCTCAGTTATGCCTAGCGTAGGCAGCAAGGCGTGATGGTTAAAAACAGGGATCCAAGAGCCCCACCAACTGGGCCTGAACACTGGCTTCTATTTCACTAGATTGGTGGCCTTGTGTAAATGATTTAACTTCACTGTGCCTCAGTTTCCTCATCTGTAAAATGGTGATAATAATACCGCCTTCCTAAGGATGCTGTCAGGAGTAGCGAAGTTAGCCCTGTGTGCAAAGCACCTGGAATGTTGTGGGCCATGTGTCAGGACTGCATGAGTGTTAGCTGTTCCATGATTCGAAGTGGCAATATTTCCCTCACACATGGCTCTTTCTACTTCTAGAACGTTTAAGTCTCCCTGGTAATCCTATTTCTTGGCTTATCTATTTTTGTGTGTAGAAATTCAAGTAAAGAAGAGAGGGTGGGGTTAATCATATTCTTCAGTCCAGAGCACATTATTGTCACTAAGCACTTTATTCACTTGTATACCTACTTTCAACTTCTGACCCCACACACACCCCTTCCCTGCATCCAAGCAACTGTTCTAATGTGCCTGATGGATATTCAGTTATTTGTATGAGCTTTTAAAATATGTAAATTGTATGGTGTGCATGTGTTTTTTAATTGACATTAAAAGTGTGGTACTAGAGTATTCGTTTCTTTTACTTGTTTTTGCAGAGTAATGTGTTTTAGGCTCCGTCCTCATTGCTGTGTGTCCCTTCAGTCTATTGTTTCTAACTGCTGGGTGTTACACGACGGAATCCACCCTGTCTTCTCTATCACTTTCTCAATGGTCTACACCTACAGCACCTCTATACTTTCTGGGACAACAATGCTTCAAGTAGTATCTGTGGCCTCAAAGAGAGGCCACTACTTTTATACTGAGATTGCTGGGGGACAGGGCAGACTGTGTCTAATTTAACTAAGTACTGCCATTTTATTCTCAAAATAGCCACTTCTCTGTGGGATGGCTGCACCCGACCATTTAATTATAACAACATCCTTAATGAGGTAGCTAGTGTTATTTGCCCACTGAATTGGTAAGGAAACAAGAGGCTTTCCCTTGGCCTTAGACCTAGGACACAGAATTTGAAAATAGGTCTATGTGATCTCAAAACCCACACACATTCCACAATGGTGGGGTGGGTGGACATGACATAAGCATACCTTCCACGTCCACCACCAGTCACACTCCCTCCGTTCCAGTCTGGCAGATGACTTCACTATGTGCATTCATGTAATTAATGTTCATGCTTACACTCGTGCTTTTGAAAAAGTCTTATCCTTCTGTCAAGGTGCAGATGAAAACCCAGCAGCTCCAGGAAGCCTTTTCTAACTGCTGCTCATAGATCTCCCTCAGTTCGAAATCAACATCTTCAAAATCAACAGCATACTGATATTGTAATCATAAAATTTATTATTGCCGTTGTTTTATTTCTTTGCTAATTATATTATATTCTTGGAAGTAAGAACCAAATCCCACAAGTTACATTCCTCCATGTGTGACACACTGCTAAGTGCATGTAAGACATTCAAATATAAGTAGAACTCTACGGACTTTTGATGGTGACCTCCCTCAAAGGTCACCTGGTCCTAACCCCTTACTTGGAAATAAAAATGTAGGAAAAAAATCCTGAAAAGATGAATAATAATACCTAATAACTATGATAAGAATAATCACAATTTAAAGGAGAGTTACAATGCGTCTGATACTCATTAACTGCCTGTGTATTAAAATTTTTTCATGCATTAATCTCATTTCCTCCTCAAAACAACCTTATGAGATGGATATAATTTCATTCTCCATTTTTCAGATCAGGAAACTGAGCCTTCTTCATGGGGATTAAGTAACTAGCCCAAAGTCACAGTAAGTTTCACATATGAGACTCATACCCATTTAAGCTGGGACCAAAAGGAATTTATAGATGACTGAAGTAAATACAAACAAAAACTATATGTAGCTTCAAATTTTTCTATTAGAAATGAATCACCCCGAAAGCCTTTGTAAAAAAAGTTTACATAGTACAACATTTAAATGACTAAAATACTCCCAGAATAATTATGGCAACCAGTCTTTCCAATCCCTTCCCCATCTTTCTACATCCTTAAATATAGTAACAAGTATTGCATCCTCCAAAAAAGAAGAAATTATTCTTTAACACTTGAGATTCCTGGGACTAAGAAGGTGTTAATTACCATCCAGAAACTCGCTGCATAATAAGGCTCAAAAATGTAGTTATTTTAAAGTCTGTCCCCTTAGTGCTTAAAAATCAACCTATTTTCTTTCGCTGTTACAGACATAAACACAATACCATGGTTTCCATTGCCTTTATTCTACATCATCTTTGCAAGTATGAACTCTGGTCAGTGTAGCTCCTTTTCCCCTCTAAACAGTGGGTTTCTAAGGTCTCAAGGACATTTACTCTTCAGATAGGTAAAAATAAAAAAAGGATCAATTCTAAAAGGTTTATAGTAGCGAGAAAGAAGGCCATCTGCCCTGAGAAAGCTCTGGGGTTATATTCCCAGCAGAGGAGCTTGGGTTTTATAAACCTTGTTCTCATTTGAAAAAGGTAGAGAAATCGCTAAGAATTAGTATAAAGGATTTCAAGCCCTAGAGCACATTGAAACAATGTATCTGAGAATTATTTTCAGTTTTTTGGCAGTAGAGTACCTGTCCGTTTGGGCAGTTTGGTTTGTTTTTTTAAAAGAGGGTAGACTGTTCTAGCACTTTCTGGTTTTGAAATTTATTAGATGCTCTGCCTACCACTATTTACTCTCACACACTCAAAATTTCAATACAATTTTTTACCAATCCATTTATTCTGGATCGGCAAAGCTTCCAGTGGAAAATAACTGCTAATTTAGAATAAATCTTCATCATCCTTTTTTTGCTAAAATGCCAGGAGATTTGGAAACTAATCTTTTGCACTCTTGTGTTCTTTTCTGTCCACTTCTTGTCTCCCAGATTGTGTCTCCGATGCTCTCCTATCAAATTGATTTTTATTTAACAGAGGCCTTTACTAGCTCCACATATAACTGCTCTGTGGTCTTTGAATTGTTATTCCTATTGCCTGTTTTGCTTCATTCTTTGTTCATTTGCTGTTTTGCAGCGTTCATAGTGGAGAATAGGTAGGTGAGCATATTTTCAAAGTGACTGACACTTTAAAAATTCCCAGTGGACAAGTTTAGCCAATTACAGGTACATTACATACCTTTGATTTTCTCCTAACCCTTTACTCTTATTCAAATAAAAGTTTTAAAAGCTTGTTTTCCTATACTCAAAGCACAAAAGGCTTTCTAAGACTAGAAAAAAAATTCAGGCTAAAAAAGTGTAAAAAGCCAACCCCTTGAGTAGAAAACAAGCTCCTTATTTCTGATCTAAATTTTCCCCACAGTTTTAAAGTAATTCTATTTTAAAAATTAACTTCCACTGAAGACACTGATAGAAGACTGTCTAATAATAATGGTCGGCGAGTAATGAGAAATGATGCCATTTGTAGAGGGATTTTAGAATTGAGAAATGCCATTCAAAAATCTCAGACTAAATGGTAAAGGATCTAGTTATAAATAGCCTAGATGGAAAAGAAAAATCATTCCATCATTTGATTAAGAGCACATTTCATATCTTTATTTTACTAATGAGAAAACCGAGAGCAATGAGGGCTCAGTGTTACATGGCCCCCCAAGGACACAGAGCATATTTATGACAAAGCCCAATGTACAGCACAGTTTACTGTATTTTTTCCACCACTCCATATGGCTACTAAAGAACTAAACATGTCTATTTGCTCACAGTTCTTTCAAGATTATACAATGATGACTCACAACAAAATCAATGTTCTCAAAAGATTTGGCAGCTGGTTTACCAGAAATTATTACAGACCCCCAGAACATGGGCACCTGTAATTTGTAAGAGTTCTTTACTACAATTCAGGTTATTGAGTTGAAAATAACACAGTTGAGATTCTAAACCAATGTGCCTATAATGAAAGGTCACTGGCTACTCAGAGACACATTTCCATTTGTTCTTTGCTATCCAAGTAATATATTCACACAGCAAACAGTGGCTTCCCCCATCACTTCTTAAAGTTAGAAGAGATTTTTAGGTCCTTCTCAAATTTCTACTACTGCAGTATTTTGGGGAGCAAAGGATCTGACCTTTGAAATCTATTTGGTAACAGGACTGAACCTATTTACACAGTGCATTAAGGCACCAGACATCTTTATAGCAGTTTAATGAGTTCCTCATAGAGTTTTTGTCTAGAAAAAAAAGCCATGATTCTCAGTCAAAACAAAATAAAACAACAAAAAGACTCTCACCACCAACACAAGAAAACTAGCTAATTTACAGTGCAATATATAATGCTTTGCATGAGGGGCACAGTATTTCTGAAAGTGCCAAAACAGAATGAAATGAATACAGAAAAAAAGAAAATGGAGAAACAAAGGCATATACTGAGATAAGTCCTTAAAACACCAGTGACCAAAAGGTACATGCTGGGTGTAACAGCGGACGTGCTTAATCACAGGATGTTTCAGTGCCTCATTAGGCGGGACCCGAGAAGGACCTGCTATACTCTGAGCTGAGCTCTACTTTAGCAAAATTCATGTCTTACATGACAAAACTATCTCATTTATTCGAAAGCGGTTCCTTTTTTCCCCCTCACATACCAACAGAAGTTCCATGACTTCATCGCAAGCGTCCTGAGCCAAAGTGATTTGTGTAGAGCTTGAAGACAGGGACACCAAAGGCCCTTTAGAAATGTTACAAAGGGCTATGATGTCTGGAGTCCATTTTCAAATACTTTAGCACAGGTAACGTAATGCAGCTGACCCTGGAATAACTCAGGTTTAAACTGTGTGGGTCCCCTTACAGGCGGATTTTTTTTCCCCAGTAAATACTGTAAATGTATTTTCTCTTCCTTATGATCTTAATAACATCTTCTTTTCTCTAGCTTACTTGATTATAAGAATGTTGTACATAATACCTATAACATACAAAATATGTTAATTATGTTATTGGTAAGGCATCCAGTTAACAGTACACTATTAGTAGTTAAGTTTTGGGAGAGTCAAAAATTATACATGGATTTTTGACTATGCAGGGGCGTTGGTGCCCCTAACTCCTGAGATGTTGAAGGTTCAACTGGTTAAAATTATATCCTATAAGTGGTCAACTAGCATTGTATCAGAGGTATCTACATATTAGTCAACACCAGAGATTTTGTTAATTGGCATACTGAAATGGGTTTTCATTGCTGAAATCAAATTCTATAGTTTAACAGTATAGTAGATATTAAAAAACAGGCTTTCATTGTTTAAACTAGTGGTATTTAAGGTAAATGAATTAGCAAAATCATTTTAAAGATATTTATTCTCCACCCTTGCATGAACAAGGGCCTAAGAATTTCAGGAGGCCTTTAACGTACGTACCTTTGAACTGGCACCCAAGGACCAACTACTCAATGGCCTTATTATGTCCAGCAGCTGGCCCAGAGGAGTGTTGTTGCATGAGGCACTCACTACAAAGGTGAGAGAATCCTGCCTCTGGAAAGTTGTTAGGTTGTCGACCTTGAGTGAAACTTTCCTAAAAGGCTTGGCTGGAGAACTTAAAAGGCCATAGAGCAGGGGCTCAATGAGTTTATAGGACAGGCTGCAGGAATGCTTTATGCCTGTTTGCTAATAAATGTTTGTTCTATAAAAGTGTAGGCAGCAGAACTGGCCTGTGACTTAATTTGAGTTGTGTGAGATTAGCAAATTCTTGCTCAAAACCTCAGCCACTCTTCTACTGCAAATGCTACTCATCAAACAGAACATAAGAGCTGGACATGACCAAACTGATCAAGATTAGTCTCGACAAATATATAACAAATATGTAACACATATAACTGTTATATTGCGGCTGACCCACACCAGCTCAGTAAATTTTGTGGTATTTTACAAGCTGGTTATTAAACACAGCCACTATTGTCAATTAAAAATATCTAAATTAACAATTAAATACACTGCCTCAAAAACAAAGATAATAAGCACTCAAAACTGATTCGTTTTTTAATTATTTTGCTACATTTTACTAGAGTTTAATTGTATCTGTATGTTGGAAATTTTATATAATAGTGCTGTACCGGGCATTTCTTCCCAGTTCAGTTTTGTCACAGTGCTACTTGAACTTGGTCATGGTGGAGTATTTACAACACATAAACCATCAACTGCTACCCCTATCAGGGTTTTGTTTGTTTTCAGGGCTGGTCATTAAACATTTACCAGAACTCCATTGGTGTACATGGTCTTGTACACCAATGTGTACAAGACCTCCTTAGAGGGCTTCAAATTCACCAACATAAATATAACCCCACATCTCCACTTTCACAGAGGGACTGCATGGCCATCCATGCACACCTGCCGCCCAGGGCGACAGACACACTCACTTTTGAAGCTGCTGGGTCCACTAGTCTCTGGCGATGTCGGGCTGAGTTGAAATGGCTCTTCGGAGGCTGCCCTTCCTGACAGTGAATGGAAGATGGGAATGAACGAGAAGTGGGAAGGGAGTAGGTGGGGTGTGGGATGATGGAGAAATGGTCAGAAAAGGGAGAGGGACAGTGTTTAACGGCACTGTACTTTGTCGAACTAAAATCTAATAATAAAAGCACATGACAGGTTTTCCCCCACAAAAGCACATGCCACGTGCAGTCGTTTGTTAAAAAACAGCCTCGTGTGTGCACATGTGTAATAAAGTCACGAACACAGCCAGGTACTAAGATATTTCCCATCAAATCTTCATTTTCCTATTATCTTATATTGTCTCTAATTATATTTCAAAGATACTAAGGGAAAACTGAAACATGAAGTCCATCTTCCTAGAATAAAAGTCAATAAGGGGCATTCTTAAAGTTAAACTCGTCACCCATTTGAATATCACAAAAATGATAAGGAAATCACAGCCTTCCTCAAAAGCATTAAAAAAATCTCCTGCCTTGGAAGTTTCTATCTCCATCATCTTGGCAGAATTCCTGGTGTCTGGCAGCCACCAAAAACTCTGCCTCTAATTGAGATTAAATTTTATTGGCTAAAACAGAGATTTAACATTACGTTTATAACTTAAACTATGTAAAAGGGTGGTCCAACCTTATTGATGCTCTTGTGTGTGTGTCATATCTTATATCTTACATACATACGCACACACAGACATGACAAATGGACCACATAGAAAGACTAAATACCTCCTCATGACTCATTCCATGCCACACACACACACATACACACACACACACACACACACACACAACTATTTTTAAAGGGGACATTTGGAATAGGGGTCTCCATAAGTGGTATACAGTATTTCACTTCTCCATCTTTCAAAGTTGAACAACAATAAACAAGAACTAAGAAGCAAGCAGTACCTACAGTGAACACAGACTGTAGGGATAGGAAGATGAAAGCAACAAAGAGAAGTCTCAGAAATCCCCTGGGGCTTAAAGTCCCCTGTCCAAGTAGGAGACAACACAGCGGGGTGGGGGGGGGGGGGGGGTGCGGGGGGGGGGGGAGGCCCTCGGATGAGTGTCAGCGTTTGTTAGGCTATGTGTTGACAGGGGAGAGTGAAAAGACCTTCTACTTAGGTAAAAATGCAATATCTATATTACAATACTTAAGAATTCTTTTCTATTAAGAATAACAGTTCTATTACTTTGAAGACATGGATCAATCATACCTACTTGAATTGCCAACAATCACTGCTTCAGTGTCCAAAATATAATGCTTACCTTTCAAAAAGGAAATGTCATAAGCAGCAGATTGCAGGTCAGGATTATATTTTTCCTAGTAACTGCCCTGCCAACATGCATTCTTTCCCTAGTCTCTTCTGGAAAAAAAATGCAAGGAAAGAGTCTTAAAACTCAGTTGACCTAGAAAATGTACCATAGCTTTAACAGCAAAAATGATGCTCATTAATTCACTGAATACTTGGCAAAACAAAAACAAACAAAAAACTGAGTATGACTTCCCATTTAATATAATCAGTCATTGTTACATGAAAAATAGCTTTGTTTTAAATCACAAATTATTTGGTTGATTGGAAAATTCTCCTTTAAATTTAATGGTTTATCAGGAAGTGGTTTTAATGCTTTTTTCCTCCCTAAAAAAAGTTATCAAATATAACATATCTAGAGGACCATCAGCCCTTATTAAAGTCACTCTGGAATGGTTACAAACCATTTAAGAGTTCCAGTGCACAATCCCAGGCTCTCGTTCTTCAGAAAAATAATTAATCTCAGTGTTAAAAACACAATTACACTCAACATGCAAATTAACTAAATCCTGGGCCTGTGGTTTATTGCTCTTCTTCTGACTCCAAGGTGAAAATGTTATTTTTTTCTAATTAGCTAATTGCACCATGAACTTAGCAGGGGACAGATGTTGATATTAAACCTAAAATCTGAATCTTCAACCCCAGTTTGCAGAAGGCTGGTTTAAACAGAGCAAGCACATCCTTCAAGGGGGATGAAGGGAGTAGGTGGGTTTTTAAACCCTAGTCTCCATTTTATGTCATTTATTATCAAGTACAATGGATCTGTAATAATTTGTTTCTGATGAACAAATAGGTCTAGGAAATAATCAACGTATGTACACAGATTCTAGTAATACATCTTAATAGAAACCAAAGAACAGCCTGGAGGATTAATGTCCTTTTAATGTATTGCATATGGAGTAAAGTAAAGGAACTGTGAATAGCTCACAGCAAGTTTTTCTCCCTATGACTCATATCTTAAACTATTTTCAGTAAAATAGTCACCTGATAGTCTACCGTTGAAAAAAAAAACATTGTTGGTAGTCAGTTGCTCACATATTCTGTAGTTAGTTTGATGCTACTGGCGTTTTGTGGAAGGGTACACATAGCTAGGTTCTAGACAGAAAACTTAGAGAATAATTTATTTATTTAGAAACTAGACACATCTGCTTCTTCACTTTAGAGAGACCTTAATTTATTAAAAGCTGCGTCTTCTCCTTTTCCAGTTTTCTTACTGGCCAGATTCCCTAACTCATTTAGGAAAGGTACAAACAACACATTTTGAGCATAGTCAACTCTATTAATTCAATTATGAAATACTTTATGTTTTTAAAAAAGCAACCAATGTCCCTATATAACAAACCCTGTTCAAAAAGAAAAATTAAATTCTATCACTTAGGCTAACATTAAAGACAAAATTTGTGGCTTCGTTTTCTTCTCCCAAATTCTTAGTCCCAAGAATCCATTTCTCTTCCTAATAGACAGCCTTTAAATTCTTATATCTATCATTCCAGACTGAGACATCAGTCTCATGGTACCAGCTACCTCTTGGTTAATGCCATCTACATCAACAAAATAACAGATTGGACCTGGGTGGGCCCCACAGAGCTCTCAACTAAATGGATTATTTACCTATGCAAATAAGACCCCTTTATTGCAAGGGGAAGAGGTAGGAGAAAGGGGGTTGTTAGATTTCTCACCATTACTTTTGTGGAAACAAGCAGATTATATTGCTTAGGCCAATTTAACCAAATCATTTTGCTGTGATAACCACCATTAATAAAAGTAGCAGCCCTCAGTTATGTAAATAAACTATTAAAAGATGACAAAAGAAGTGTTGACATGTGCATAATCTGGAAAGTTAATGAGACATATTTCATCTCCATGCTAAATGCTTTCATCAAGCCCTCTCCTGTTAAGTCACTTTAGAAATTATAAACACCCCTTAACACTGCAGATCATACTTTTTAAAAAATTATTGCTCCCTAAACATTACAGAGCTGATAGCATAGTACTTTAGCCTAATTTGCATCACATAAACATATTTACAAGAATGCTCTGTGGAAAACAATATATCAGGTGTGAAATAATGGGTGTACACAATGAATTTACTGGCTGATATCAGATAATTTAAAAGCCTAATTCTTTAAATCATGTGTAAATTACTCTACATCAAAATCAGAGCCACAAGAAAAATTTAAAACTAAGTATATCTATAATTTTGGCATTAGCCCCATTATTTTTTTTTTAAATCTTTCATTAGACATTTCCGGCCTAGAGATTTTAAGGAAAAAAAAAAAAGAAGAACATCACACAACTTTCTTGAGGACTCCTATACTTCTTAGAAGTTCTTCAAAAGTTTTAATTCTAAAAAGAATCACATGCATTCTCAGATAAGAACACATTTTTTCATCCAACTCTGAGACACCCTTTTGTCTGTGATAAATATATTTCACCCCCAACTGAAGCTCTTGCTATATAGTAAAATACAATGGAGCTCTCGCAAACAGGCTTCAGTAAAGCTCCCTCACTCGCCCCCATGCCTTCCCTGCACATCAGTAAAGCAGTCTAGGACCACGCAAAGTCAAAAGACTCCATGAAAATAAGTTGATTGAAAGAATTCACTAGCTGTGGATATTTAACAATTGCCATGCATATCAAAAGAGAATCAAAAATCTAAATGAATATGGAAGAAATATGCCATTTAGAAGCTAGAGCACATTTTCGATGATGATGTCATTGGCATCTAAAATTCATGGAAATAATCACACAATAATTTATGAAACCTCCATAATTAATAACCTTGTAAAGATGAAAGTACATCATTTTTTCGTGTCTCCTTTCAAACTCAAGTTTTATAACTTGGCTCAGGAGGAAAGCCACAGAAATCATGGTGGGAAAGAAATACGCTCCCATCTCTGAAAGCAAATACTAAGACAGTGGCTTTCTAACTTCTCTCCCTGTAATATTCAGTAAGAAACATATTTTACATCATGAAACAACACTTGCCAATACTACCTGCAAGCACTCTATTTTCTGATCTAGTCTAGCTCCTGTTTAAATAAACATCCGTCTCTACCTACTAAACAAATGATTGTACCTGCAAATAAAAGCCACATCAAGAGAATGGTTCTTAAATTGTAATGAAAACAAACAAAACTGTGATGAGACAAGAATCGCCTAGCAACTCCTTACGAATGCTTCAGGTTGTGTCCCGAACTTTAGTCATTTACTTATTAATTTTTTTCCCACATCCACATACTCTGTGTACTATTATATTTACTATGTATACTATTCTTTTCCTAATTGCTTTATTCAAATATATTTCTCCATTTTTAAAAACCTTAAACACTTCCAGTTTTAATGATGGCCTAAGTAATAACATCTAGAAGTCATGGCTTTGATGTGCAAGTTACATTTTTTCTAATACATATTAAGATAAATATATTAAATGCTGCATAAATATCTGTGCACTGACTAGAGACATCTGTGTACAATCAGTGTTGTCTACACACCTCCTTGCAGACGATGTCACTGAGCAGCCCAGGCTTCGCAGTTTTTTGAGGGGAGGGAGTGGTTATGGTCCCTATAAGCTGGCATTTCTCACTCTGCCATAACAGCTCCCCATCAACTCCAACTGCCTGTTCTAAGATTTCAACCAGAAACCTCAAATGTAACATGTTCATGACCCCATTCTTGACCTTGCCCCTCAAATCTTCCCTCTTCCGTGTTCCTCACCTCCAGAAAAAGGTGCCACCATTCATCTAGTTGCTCTAGTCAATGCCCTAGGAGTCATCTTGGCTGTCTCTTTCTTAATCTCGGTTCCCATGGGCCAAATGACACGCCACCCATCTTTCTCTAATCCATTACTACTGATTTTAATTATGCAATTAAATAAGAATTATAAAATAAATTATGGCATGTCTTTCAAATTCAACCTTTCTTACTTTTACCATTATCAACCTCATCTAAGCCATTTGTCTGTAGTAGCTTGCTAGGGCTCCTATAACAAAATACCACAAACTGGGTGGCAAAAACAACAGAAACTTATTGTCTCGCAGTTCTGGAGGCCAGAAGTCTAAAATCAAGGTGTTGGCAAGGCTGGTCCCTTCTAAGAGCTGTGAGGGGAGGATCTGCCCCAGCCCCTTCTCCTTGGCCTCTGGATGGCTGTCCTCTCCACATCTATTGACACCATCCTTCCTGTGTGTCTGTCTCTGTGTCCAAATTATGTTGGTGGGCCCTAATCCAATATAACTGGTGTCCTTATAATATGGAGAAATTAAAAATTTCCTTTTAACTTGATTATCTCTGTAAAGACCCTAGCTCCAAATAAGCTCACATTCTGAACTATAGGAATTAGGACTTCGACACATTTTGAAAAAGATGCAACGCAACCCATAACACCATTCAACTCGTCTAGACTCCAGCCCTAGTCTCACATCTCTCCAAGGGTCTCTGCTCCCAACGACAGACAAAGCCACCCTCATAAATCACGTCAGTTTCCTTAAACCCTCCGTTATCATCCACTTCCACTCACATGAAGTCCCTCCACGGCCTGTAAAGCATGGAGCAACCTGGCCCTAGCTACTTGTCTGAATTCCTACCACTCCCTTCCTTAGCCCACTCCGACCACGCTGGTCTTTGTGCTGCTCCTGGGGCTCGTCAAGCACATTCCCAGCTCAGGAGCCCTGTGACGCCCTTCACTGGAAAACACTCCTTTATTTTTGTGAAGTGTGCCTATTCATTCCATTCAGGGACGTTCGCATCTTCCTCCCCTAAAAGAGGACCCCCTCGGCACCCCCTTTCCCCTTGTCCTCCTTCACTTCATAACAGTTGTTACTACCTGGCATCATATTGCATAGGTAGGTCTTTATCTTTTTTTTTTTTCTATAAGCTCCACGAGACCAGGAGCTTTGTCTCATTTGTTCCCTACCTGGCATTTGGTGGATGCTAAGTAATTATCAAGCTAATAACTGGAGCTAATTTTTATATATGATGCATAATCACATCAGCTAATCCATATACAGTGCTTCAGTAAGGGTTCCTGCAGGAAATAGAAGGTACCCTAAGACTGGGTGGTTGGAGAAAAATTTGATAAAGGAATTAGTATTTACAAAGGAATAAAATGAGTAGGGCTCCTTCACCACCCCTAGGCCAGAAGAAGCAAAAAGAGGGAGCAGCCTCCACAACCTGAGATAGAGTGTGGAGGATCACCTGACATGTGCCCTTGCTTTCGGAAGAGCATTCAGCTAACCTGTGCTAGAGCAACAGGAGGGCAGACAGAGAACAACGACTGCCACTGTATTTCCTATTCTCCCTCCTTCCCTCCGATCAATCGCCTGCTCCTCCAATGGGTAGAACCCAACCAAACCCCAGAGGGCATGGAGCCCTTTGATGCAGGTCCCATGAGGGGGTAGGTTGAAGGAGAGAGGAAGAAAAAAGGAAGGAGGGTAAAGAGGCAGAGAGGCAGGAAGGGAGGAAGAGAAGGAGAGGGAGATATGGGGGAAAGTACAAAGTGATGTGGAGGTCAAAAAGAAAAGTATCCCGGGATCACCGAGCAAAACTTAACAGCAGCGACCATAGGGACTACTTCCTTTTTCTCTTCTCTGCTGAGTCTCAGTTTCTGAAAACAGCATGTGCTCTTCCACCTTAAAACTGCCCTTGCTGTTTTGAAGATGATATATGTATTAGCACCGAAGCACTGTGGACATACCTGTGTGTTTGATGAGAGGAGAAGCAAACGATCTGAACAGAGAAGTCACACAGTACTTTTATTTTCATTAAAAATTATTAGGGTGACATTTTTTATTAAAAATTACTGGAGTGACATTAAAATGAAATGTTTCAAGCGTACAATTCAACAGTATGTCGTATATATACTGCATTACGTGTTCACCACCTAAAGTTAGATTTCCTTCTGTCACTAAATATTTGACCCCTTTCACTACATCGATCTCCCATCTCCCTCCTTTACTCCGGTAACCAAGAATCCACTGTCCGTGTCCATGAGTCTCTGTTCATTTGTCATGCTTGTTTCTTTCTTTCAGTTTTATAGCCCACGTATGAGTGAAATCATATGGTTTTCAACTTTTTCTCTCTGACTTATTTCACTTAGTAGGATTATCTCAAGATCGATCCATGTCACACATGGCAGTATTTTATCTTTCTCTGTACTGAGTAATATTCCATTGTACGTATGTACCACAGCTTCTTTATCTAATCATCTATCGTAGGACACTTCAGTTGCTTCCATGTCCTGTCCACCATGAATAATGCTGCTATGAACACTGGGGTGCATATAACTTTGCAGATAAATGTTTTCAGGATTTGGGGGCAAATACCTAGAAGAAGGATTGCTGGATCATATGGTAATTCAATTCCTAATTTTTGAGGAACCTCCATACTGTATTCCATTGTGATTGTACTCATTTGCATTCCTACCAGCAGTGTATAGGGGTTCCTTTTTCTCTACATCCTCTCCAACACTTATTACTTGTCCCGTTGATTACAGCTATTCTAACAGGTGTGAGATGGTATCTCATTGTGGTTTTGATTTGCATTTCCCTAATGGCTAGTGAAGTTGAGCATCCTTTCATATCTCTGTTGGCCATTTGTATGTACATCTTCTGTTAGGTCCTCTGTCCATTCTGTAATTGGACTTTTTGTTGTTGTTGTTGAGTTGAATGAATTATTTATATATTACTTTTCTTCTTTGGCTTTTGCTTCCCAGAAATGCTGAATGGGTAAACTAGGTATTATCTGTGAAGCATCACATATCTAACAATGGGGATTTTTTTCTTCTTTCAAGGTTTCACATTAATGTAACTTTGGCAGGTCTGCAGTCTCAAGTCAAAAGAAAATCCTGAGATTGGATTCCTGATGAAACTCTTACTTGGAATTCAAATTTACTTCCCAACCCTGATATATTTCTTAAAGGTATTCAACCTATAGGAAAGCTAAAAAGCCATTCTACATGGAATCCCATGGAGAAGGGAGCTCTGGCACTCTCTGAGGTTTAGGGGGCAAAGAAGACCGCACTGAGGGCCAGTCTCCTCCCTGATACCATCCTTTCTGGACTTCAGCTTCCACATCTGATGCATTCGAAGATTTAAAATTCAAGACCCTCTCTGAAAGTTAGCTCAATATTCTAAAGATCAAAACATTCAGGATACCCAGTTTTACAAACAAATAAATTCAATTACTGAGCTTGTGTCATAGTTCAAATTTCTTGCAGGCTTCATAATATGTGGATTTTGGGAATCACAATATTGACGTGCTATTTAGAAAATGTTTATGTTTACTGCTGTTCAAAGACTAATGTTTGGGTCTTAGACTACATTATGCTATGTTATACCAATCAGTCAATGATCCTTTGTTAGAGTATTTCAGAACATTACATATTGATTCAAATTAATGAATTTTATGTCAGAGACCAGTTAACATATTTTACCATAGACAATAAGTTTATGAATGTAATTACTAACTTGAGCTCTAAAAACACGGCACAATTATACTGCAGCACATATGTCAACCCACTTAAGTCACTTCAATTTAGAAAAAAAATCTAATGATATCACATGTCACACGTTTTTTAATGAGAAAAATTACAAGATACCTAAATTAAGAGAACTAGTTTTCCAAAAGGAAATCTGAGGGTAGGGAGGAGAATTTAAATGTATACCAGTTTTCTGGAGGCAAAATAAAATTTTCCACACACGAGTTGTACCCAAAGTAAATTATTGGCAGCAAGTAAAATGGCTCTGATAATTACACTTGCTAGGGTTAAAATTAAGCAGCGGGATGCACTAGTCTCCTCAAAGCTCTTTTAATTTGTTTCATCTCTTCCAGTAGGCATGGGGGAAAATGGCCGGCGTCTCAGAAAGGGGATGCAGGCTGCCTTTGCAGATTGGGGCAGGATGCCACTAACTGACCTCTCTCATCTTTCAGTTGCTTATCACACAGATGAAGGGCTTTCATACACACCTTGGTCATTACTACAACATTGAACACCTGATACAACACTGCCAACCTATAAAATAATGACAATCATGTCTTTTACCAACAGTATAATCGCTATAAATTCTTGGGTGGCATAAATGGATAAAAGGTCATCCTGACACTCCCTCTCCTTAATAAGGCCCTTGGACACTTTGAGGACATCAACTTTTTAGACAGGAACAAAGTGTTCCCGTGTTCAGGTTGCTTTGCTATAATTCCATTCTCCACTTTACTCAAAATGGACTTTTACTGGGAGAATGTAAAAAATTGCATTTTGACTTCTCCACAGTAGTTACTGCTAGGCTTTGCTCTGTGGGGTACACACAAGAGGTGGGGAAGGCATGCCATCACAGCGGAAAAAACCTAAATGACCCACGCATGTTTGCATCAATAAAATGGGGATTATAGCAGCTACCTCCGTAGGGTTGAGAGAGAAAATAACACATATACTATACTCAGCACAAGCCAGGCAGTTATGAGATGGCTCACAGTAATTGCTGATTTACAGCAGCCCAAACATTGACCCACTTCACACTTCTAGTTATAAACTCCACGCAACTGGCTTTGAGAGAATTTTGAGCATTTTCTACATATGTGAATGAACAAAGCAATAGAGCCCAGACTCAGGAGTCCCAGGTTTGGTGGGGACAACCAATGTCTCAGATTCCCTGTCCTAACATCAAAAAATCACATGTAACAAAAGCCTACAATAGGCACCTCTAGTTATCCAATTATAAGGCAAATCCTGGGCTAACTAACCTCTTTGAAAATAACGGAGCGGCGACAACAAACGAGTAGCGGACCCAGGACTGCTCTTTGTTAGCCACCCGTCCTACATCCTGACTACATTGTAAAAGCGCTGTCCATCCACAGTGACGCGGTGACTTTCCCATGCTGTCAGTTCACTTCCGCTTTGATTGTCCCAGACAGACACCCAGGAGAATGCAGACTAGGAAGGAAACATGCTAAACAATCGATGAACCGAGGATTTTTTTTTTTTTTTTTTTTTTTTTAAGGTAGAGGATGGGGAAGTGGTGGGAGGGAAGTGCTGAAGCATGGAGAATGGAATGAGGGCAGATGACAGAAAGACAGAAGCAGCGGAAGTGTTTGGGGAGGAAAAACAAGAAAGGCTGATGACGAAAAAGTACTCCAGCAAAAAAAAAAAAAAAAAAAAAAAAGGAAAAGGTGTTCTTCGCCAAGAAAAAATGTGTTAATCTTACGCAGCTGAAACAGAATATTTAAAGAAATATTGCAGGACTTTTGTCTTTAACTCTTTAATAAGTAACCTTGAACGAATACTTAATCCTAAACATTCCTAGAAGAATAAGGGGTTTTCTATCGCTTCCAGCTATGAACAACACTTCTCTAAATGTGAACTGCTCTTCCTGTGTAACAATAAAAAACAAAAACAAAAACAAAAAAAAAAACAGGGTAGCATGTTTTATTGTCTCAATCAAACTGCAAGGTCCTTAGAGGAGAGTAAATATTCTTGTGAATATGAGTTCTTAAATAGTTAGCAGATACATATGCACTTACTGTGTGCTAGGCTCCATTGTGCTACATGTATAAACTGCTTTAATCCTCATAATAGCTTTATGAAATGGACTCTATTATTATCCTCATTTATAGGTGAGAAAGGTATAAAAAGTTTTAAAAACGCACCTGAGGAGTGGAGCTGGGATTCAGATCCAGGCACAGTGGCCACAGAGTCTGCTTTCAACCACTATCTAAAGGACCTCTCGCTGGTCATAATCCGTCAATAATAATACATACCGAACCACTGATCAACTCAGCTTTTTAATTTAGTGACCTCAAGTGTGCTGTGATATTTTGTAAAGGACGTGCACATATCTACTAAAACCAAAACCTTATTGCTCTATTAATAGTCTAATTCTAACAGACCCATAAACATGAGAGGAAGGGTGGATAAGGAAATACAGGACTGGGAGGAAGTTTTCAGTCATGTTATATTTCTTATGCTTTAAGGACATTTTTTTTTTCTTGTTATAATGTTCAGTTGCTTTCATTAAAAATACTACCTGAAGGGAAATGACAAAATGTAAACATTTCTTAATTCTAGATGTCAGGTATAGAGGTGTTTGTTATATCATTCTCTATGCTTTCCAGTATTTTATGAACTTTTCAAATTTTTAAAAGACCACATTTAACAGCTGGTCAAGCACTGTGGAGCTGTAACTCTTGTCTAAGTCAATACTTAAAGCACAATCAAAAGGTCTTCCTGCAATAATACAAGCATAAAGGCCGTCTTTGTGTAAGTGTACAGTGTTTGATTCAAAATCAGATAAAAAGAAAATCGGATTTAAAATCGGAAAGGCAGTCAGTCAGTGTGTGTCTTCCTGATAAAGACAACAGACAGGAATTTCTAATCTTTTCCTCCAGATAGCACTGACATTGACTGGCACATGTGAGGGCAATTAGTAACTCTTCAAAACTGAGATCAATATCTCACTCTTCCTTTTGTTCAAGTAGAAATAATAAAATAAAGTAGCACAAATCTTCCAGAAACTACTGTAAAAAGTGTTTATTCATTTAAATTCTCAGTAAAGGCCAAACAGGTCTTTAATCTCCCCCACTTTTCCACCCCGATCATCAAGGACTACCTGTGATCAGGCATCAGGCCTCCTCTGCAAGTGTACCCCTTGCATGGGTAGCCTGCATCTCATTCCCACGGGTTCCCCCAGACCCCGTCTGATACCAGCCTTGACTGCAGCAGGGACTCAGAGAACTCAGACCAACCTAGTGCTAACAGTGTCTCATTTCAAACACATCTATCAGACATTTTTCTACTTCTGCCAAGACCATTCTCCAAGACCACAGGGACCTGCCAGGCCCAGAGTGAAAAGGAACTAGTTCCTCTGGAACCACCTTTAACCAATGGGGGCAGGAGCTGGCAGTGGGTAAATGCTCCACTTTCCTGTAAAGAGTCCTTCAAATGGAAAATTCTGGGTGGATTTCTTCTGATGTGTGTCTCAGGAGGTCCCCACGGAGTGGCATTCCCTGTGCCCATTGCAGAAATTTTATATTAGCTTTCCTTCCATATCTCTCCTACTTGCCCTCAAATCCTCATCTCCAGCTCTTCTTTCAGGAGAAGGCAAATAAAGAGAACAAACACCACCTAGTCCAGCTCTGAATGAATTTTTTTCTAATTTGCAATTCTACTATTTTTTAAATACATAAGTGCCAAACAACATACATACCTCAGACACAAAAATAAATAGAATAAAGTCCCTGTCATCGAAGAACTTGCAATCATGTAAAAGAGAACACATACGTACACACATAATAAATGTGACGTGAGCTAAAGTCAAGGCATGTAAAAGATAACCATGTTGTGGAGTAGGGATGACCACTTCTGCCTGTGGAGGTGCCCCCAGTACACAGCCTGTTTCCTTTTCCAACTCTAGTAGGCGGTGTCTAGAGTGGCTGTCAATGATCCTTGGTTCCTGGTATTCCTGTCCTTTTGTAATCTCCTCTCCTTGAGTATGGAGCTTAGTGATTCACTTCTAAAGACTAGAATATGACAAAAGTGATGAGGTGTCACTTCTGAGAATAAGTTACACAATACTGTGACTTCTGTCTTGCTTGCCCTCTCTTGCTCTCTTGCTCATTCTGATGGAAGTGAGCTGCTTTGTAGTGAGCTGCCCTATGGGAAGGCCAGCATGACAAGGAACAAAAGATGGGAAAATAGTCTCTGGGTAACTCCCATCAAGGAACTGAGGCTCTTTTTCCAACAACCTGCAAAGAGCTGAATCCTACTATGAGCACTTGCATGACCCTGGGAGTAGTTCCACCACGAGTCCAGCTTTGAGATGACTGCAGCACCAGCCAATACCTTACTTTTTGCCTTGTAGGAGATCATGAGCCAGAGCACCTAGCTGCCCCTGGATTCCTGACCCACAAAACCTGTGATATAATGAACATTTGTTGTTTGAAGAAGCTACACTTAGAGGTAACTTGTTATGCAGCCACAGCTAACCAATATTAACCATGATTAAGTCATCACCAATATGGATATAGTCTAGACAGAGCACATCTGACATCAAAGTCTTGCTCTTTCATGTACTCAGTCGATAAGCATTTACTATGTGTTAGGCAGTGGGGCCACAAAAGTTAACTTAAAAAAGACATTGACCCTGCCTTCCTGGAAAAGGCAAGCAGGAAAAATTTTTTGGCAAACCTATTTATGCAACTCCACTAACTTACTTTAAGCTATGACTTGTTATAAATGTTTAATTTCTGCTAACTCTATAAGTAGTTTGTTAAATAATTAAACATTTTTGCTATATCAATGCACTTTGTGTTCAATGCAAGATACCTAAAGGTTTGTTCCATCTGCTCAAAACATAAGTTATATATTTAGAAAAGAATTCTGATTTTCTTTTCCACAAAAATTCTTACAGGAATTAGGCCTTTTCCTTCCATTCATTCAAAAAACTATTCCCACAGGCAAAATAAGCCCCATGAAGTAGTGATCTGGAAAACTTTATATCCAAACATTCTGTAATATTTTCCAACTCAGCTACTTGGAAGTCTACATTCTTCTCTTACTCTCTGATGAGACTCAGTAACCACTGTGCAAACCCAGGATAAACACTGAAATGTTACTAAACAATATTACTTATGTGAGACTTTCATATTTTGTGATAGAACTTTTCCCTTTCACATGATACTAACTGGGAAAAACAAACTGATAAAAGGAGAACCGTTCTCTTTCTTATTCATAAACTATTTCTTTAGTCCTATTTGTTTATTTAAAAAATACCATCAGCTTTCCCACAGCATCACACACAGCTCTGGGAATACTTAAAAGAAATATGACCGTTTAGAATAAATAGAAAAAGAAAGAGAAAATGATTTTTCAGTGACAAATTTAAACATGCACAAGTACAATTGGACTTTTCAAACTCATATGACTAGAACGATTAAACTTATCCCAGGGAGAATGTTACCTAAATGATCACACTGGTTATGCAGCCTTTCTGAACATGCCTCAATTCTGTCCCAGTCCTAAGATTGTCTTTAACCAGCCGCGGCTTGAACAAATGTTAACTTTAATTAGAAGCAATGCCTTGATTCTCTATCAGTCATGGCAGAAGGCCATGGAATACAGAAACCATAACAGAGGTGGGAGATTCACAAAAGAACTTAAGATATATTACCTACCCTCTCTCAGACATGCTTTAGGTTTCAACCCAGGGATGCCAACCACCATGACACTGTTAAACAGAGTATGTCACCCAATTTGTTTTCCAATTTCGGATGCAGTGATACTGTACTTTTTCTCTTCATCTTGTCATATTTTCCACATATCCCTTTCCTCACTCACCAAAAAAAAGTGTAACAGAAATTCTATTTAGGGAGGGAAGTTCGTTTACATGATATTAGGGTGTCCTTCGAAGAATACTAACATGTATCTCTACAGCTTTTGTAAACTCACTGTACACACAACCAAGCTTTGTGAATTTGCACTGGAAGAATATTTTCTATGTAAAAAATTTAGCTGTGCATCTAATTGGGGAAAATGTTGTGCAAATCAATGAATTTCAGCTATGCAAAATGTCTTTCAGCCCAATCACTTTGGAGTAAGACAAGACCAGACCATGCATAGTGTAGGGGATAAGTATAAATTGTGAAGCCAAAGAAATACAGGTTTGTATCCATGCAGACAAGCCCTATAATGTCCTAACAAAATGACTATCTCTGAGCTCCAGTTTCTTCTTCGATAAAATGGGGTTAATAATGCCTAGACAGGTCTTTTTCAGAATTAGAGCTAATGTATATAAAGAGTTTAGCTAAACATCTAATATTTAGTGTGTCCATTACACTACAGAATATTATTATTATGTATTTTCAAACTAATTCACTGCATTGAGCCCAATACTCAAACTGTTAATAATAATAGGAGTTTAGCTAGTGTCAGATAACCTCACTGGGCTACACAATAAGGTGATCAGACCAGGTGATGCTGCAGAAGCTCTCTAGCTCTAAAACAAACAGCACAATGAAATTACATAGCACTTAGCAAATGTTAAATCTTAAAACAGTCAAGAGGAAGAGCATAGACAGAAATTGTTCTGAAAAAGAATTTTTCCACCATTAATTAAGGCTCACATGCAGCAGAAAATCTGCACCAAGACGATGCTGCTACAAAGAGAGACTCAGCTGAGAGGACGGTGCACACTATAATAATCCAGTGATATGTGGTGCTAATAAAAACAAAAACGGCTTTAGATATGTAGCACAGGTTTTTAAAATATTAAGAAAATGGTGACTCTAAAGAGTCATTTCCCAAGGAATGAAAGAGACAGCAAGCTGAAATAGTATCTCACACAAATTAAACTGTCCTTTAAGAGCAATGGCCAGCACAAAAAGAATGCATCTGTGGCTACTTGGAGCATCTTCATGGCTCTTGTCACGGGTGTTAAATTTTGCGTAACAAAAATTCGTAACTAACGGTCGGTTCAAACTGCTTGGCAGACTAATCAATTAGACTGCTGCCCCTGCCACTATCCCATTAAACCCTATTTAAAGGGATGCTCTACTGGCTTCTTTTTCTCTTCTCCAAGCCTTTCTGTAGATACATGTGAATAGATAGCAAGATAAATATGTAAGATTATGGTTCTTACACGCACACACAACAGGGTCATTATAGAATACTGTGTTAAAGTCTCATTTGTTTTTAGAATGATTTTACACCAGTCTAAATTCTAAAAGACTGAGATTATCATCTATGGGGGAACGTTCAGTATGCACAGAGTATAAATACTGCCTAAGCAGCCTCTACTGGCAAGAGAAATCCTCTCCCCATTCCAGGAGAAGATTCTTCCCACTTGGATGCAATTTTTTTTTTTTTTTAAGGCTTAATACGGGACACACACACACACAGACAGAGAGCACCTAGATTTGAAAGGACTAGTAAAAACAAGTTATAGATAGGTTCCAAATAAAATTTGAATTTGGGTGTCTTTAGGCAGGACATATGCTCCCCAGTTTGATCACAGGCCCTACTACACCCTATTAAGCCCCTAGTGGGCTTTACACATGTATCTTATGCTTTTAGCCCCTGAGGATTTTTTAATTTGATTTACTCTCCTAAAACATAACATTAAACAGTTAATAAATACATATTTATTTGAAGTCTAGGAAATGACGGTGGCCACAACTTAGGACGAGCTTTCACAATCAAGTTAAGTCAGAAGATTCGCTCAAGGATAGTAATGAACTTTCTGAAAGGGATCATTTTTGTTAGGCAAGGGCCACTTTCTTATTACAAAAGTTATTACAGGCATACCTCATTTTATCGTGTTTCACTTTATTGCACTTCGCAGATGTTGCATTTTTTTTATAAATTGAAGGCAAGACCCTCCACCGCCAAAAAGATTATGACTTGCTTTATTGTAGTGGTCTGGAACCAAACCCATAATATCTCCGAGGTGAGCCCCTATTTAAAAGTTCAAACATGACCACACAAAAGAATTCAGTCATTTGCTATGCATAGGATGGCAGAGTGTACAGACTATGAACGAAAACATTTTGATTCTGATACTATTTTGATAACTTCAGACAAGTAACTTTATTTCTCTGAAAGTTGGTGTTCTTAGCCAGAAGATGAAGGATTAAATCTAAAGTTTCTCTCTTGGACTTAAAATTCTATGACTCTAATTCTAAGCACCTCGTACGTTAGCTACTGAAGCAAAAGGAACACTTTTTATAGAAAAGCTCTACACCATAACCCTGGAGGAGCTACAGAGGCAGCGAAGGCATATTACGTAAATTCTTTACCTGGAATTCTGCAGTGAGTCAGAGGATGTGCAGGGATAAGAATCTAGAATTTATCATCTTTACTCTGGCTGATGTAACCACTATAAATAATTGCCTCATGCCTGTGAGGTAATACGCTTTTTGCCAAGGACCCATTAACATATGAATGGACCCTGACAGAGTCTCCTTCATTTCACACGTAGCTTTTATCAAAATATATTTCTTTTTAAAGTTTCTGTTCTGATTATTAAAAAAAAAAAAAAAGATGACATAGATGCATAATAGAATGGCTCAAAAACACAAAGAGAATGAAAATAACCTGGAACTTAGCCCTTGAAAATAAACTTTACTGATCGTTTACCACATGTCTGACTATGTATTTCGGGTCTAACAGGGAACAAGACTATTTTCTTAATCTCAAAAAGTTTATAGACTCCTGGCATGAAGAGAGACAAAAGAAAAGGCAGCCATGATGGCATCTCACAAGAGCTGAGCCAGGTGATGAAGACCTGTAGAGGGACACCCTACCCTAGCCTGGGGGTTTAGGGCAGAAAAGTGCTTCTCTGAGGAAAAAAAGGTCCAAGTAAACTCAAGAAAAAGAAAGAATAAACAAATATATATATACAGAGGAAGATAAAAGGGAGGTCGGGCAGGGAAAGAGGGAAGAGAGAAACAGGATGAGGGAGAGGAAGATAGAAGGGAAGGCCAGGGGGAGAACAGAGATAGAGATGGAAGTAGGATGCAGGACAGAGATCTAGGCAGCAAAGAGAAGGGGTCCAAAGAGGCAGGCAGACAGCTCCCAGCAGAAGGCAGAGGTGTCTCCTCGGTGAAGATCAGATAATAGATTCAGGTTCTGTTGCTTCTTCAACCTCCCACTGATATAGAAAGTAAAATGGAGTAAATTGGGGAAAGTTAGACAAAACTCTCAAAATCTCCATCAAATCTATGGGGCGGAGCGGGGGGAAAGCTTTACAGTCAACCTCTAGACCATTGAACTCTGGTTTGGCTACATCACAATTCAAAGATGTCCAAAAGAACCAAGAGAACACAGAACAAGGACACCCCCAATTACCCCAATAACTTTCCCTGAGTCACATAGGTTTCCTATTTTGCAGAGGCTACAACCCTCACCAAAATTCCACTTCATCAAATGATGATGTGAAAAGAACATGAAGCTGGGGTGGGCAGCTTGCAAGTCAACCGCCACCATGTGCCTAACACAGCTTTCTGCTGCGAGCGCACCAGCCATGGTCCTGCCTATGCCACGTGTATGAACGCTGCAGCTATGGACATATACATGTTTGGCAAGAGCGTTTAAGGAATTGGATCTTCCACCATGGGCACAACAGACCACAAATCTGAGAACGTTTCATAAGGTTGTGCACTGGAAAGAAGAGGAAAACTGAGAAGAAATGATGAAAAAGAAATGGAGGATAAAAGAAATCACTAGCCCAGATGTACTGGTTCCACACATCCTAATCCTCATACGACTGCAACTAATAGCTGACAGATGTAAACAATTTATTTAAAGTAGAAATGATAAAAGGTAATAATGATATAAAGCTTTATGCTGATTTGCCACATCAGCTAATCATCACTGTCAAATCATTTGGAATAAAAATTATAACAACTTAGGCTAACTGATCACTGGGGAAGTCATGCCTAATAATTCTTTACTTGCTAAACAAACAAAATCTCTGCCTGCTTTTAAGAGGTCAGCAGAGTAAAAGCACAAACATACTAATCCTTCAAAGAAGATATTATTTGTATTGCACGCTACTGAAAATATTTCATTCCTTAAATATAACTTTCTTTTTTGTCCTTTTCTAACCTCTTTATAAACAAATTATTCACATATTAAAACATATTTTCATTGTAAAATAATAAAAGTAAGATATCTTTGTAGGAGGAAAATGCAACATATTTTAGGAGAGAAACATACTAAATTTACTTTGACATCAAAATAAAATTTCTAAATACTCAAAAGAAAAACCTGTTACTTTAAGCAAATAGTAACTAAATGAAAACCACAAAACAGTGAGGCTTCTTTTTGCTCCAAGTTACAAACTACCCAACACAAGCAGCTTAAACAATATAAAGGAGTTACCCAGTGGTTTAGCTAAAAAGTTTCATAAGAGGTTTTGGCTCAGAGTTCTATTCAGCAGCCTCACATTATTAAGGACCTGGTTTCTTTGGATCTCTTGGCCCTACTTTTCATTACATTACCATATTTCTAAAGCAAACTTTCTTCATATACCCAAAATAGCTTCAAGTTACTCTTAGACTACATATTTCTTAATGTTCAACAAGAAGAAACATTTTGCCTCAACATTCTCAATAAAGGGACGGAAGTTTACTTGGTTAAACTCAATTTAAGTTCCATGCCATACCTGCAATCACTGTGGCCCATGGGATAAAATATGCTGGTTGGACCAGGGTACATCACATGCTCCCCTAGATATGGACACAAGTCAGCTTTACCACAACCAAAAGTAAACTGTGAGCAAGAAAGGAATGAAGGCCACAAAGGTCCTTATCATCAGGGGACCCTGTATTCTAACTCAGTGAGGTCTCAATTTGGTTAAGTCATAAAAAGTTATATACTTCAACTCAAAATTATTTTCCATTATAAAAGTAATGACTGTTTCTAGACACCATTCTATCTCCAGATCTTTTTGGATACCTTTGACTCTCTCTTCTAAGAACAAAAATTACTTTAAATAACAACTAAAAGTTAAAATCTTCCATCTTTTTGTCCTACTTCTCCCTCTTTACTAGCAGGGCTCTCCATATACCAAACTATTTTATAAAATCCTTCTAGGCTTCAGGAGAATTTTTCAGGGGTTTTAAACTATAATATACCTCTTCTGATACAATTACAAAATTTACAGTTATTGATTAGCTGCATTTTCTCTAGAACCCAAGTCATTAATTACTAGCAACAAACTAGCTACCTTTCTATAGAACAAGATAGCCTGCCTCTTGGGACAGTGGGCAGTATTTCATTCTGCCTTCCATGGATAAAATATCCAGAGCTGATATCTAAGCCTATAGCTGCAAAATCACAACAAAGCTTTAACTTTTCAAAGCTACTAGAGAAATGTGGATGATTGGAACTCATTACTACTTCTATCGAATATCTGTGACTACTTGATTCCTTCACATGAACACCCTTCCACATCCATTTCTGGGCTTCCATATGATTCTAGGTACATGTTCTACTGAACTTGTCATAGTAAATGATAATTATCAGTTGGGCTGTCTTGCTCACTGTAGAGAGGCAAAATCAATCAATTAATCAATCATAAGAGCATTAAGAATGTGGTCATGTCCCCGAGATCTGAATCTAGGCATCAAGGTTTGAAGCCAGGCTCTGCCACTTAGTAACTATATGGGCTTTGAGACACAGAAAGCTCAACTGACTCTCTGGTTTTCACCTCTGAAAACTGAGGATGACACTACCTGTCTCAAGGGGTTGTTGGAGAAGTGAAATGAGCAGACATATGTAAAGCACTGAGAATGGTGCCTGGCACTTACTAGCTCAGTAAGCGTTTTGTTTATGAGGACTATCACAGCTCTTCTAAGAGCACTTTTTAAGTCCCAGCATGGAGTAGGAGCCACTAAATACTGTTGAATTATTCAATTTTCTATTTATTAATTTGATCCTTAATGAAGCATTCCTAAAGATTAGTGATCCTAGTGAATCAGGGTTATTTTCTAGGTCCTGATTTCTCGTGCCTCATATACCCACTGGGTGATTTCACCCATTCCCAAGGGCTTCAGTCAACACCCACATGATATCTCTGGACCACTTTTTTTCATTATCTTTCCAAGCTCATACATAGCCTTCTTGTCTACTAGATATTTCCCCCTGAATTTCCAGAAAATTAAAATAAACAGAACAGAAATCAGTTGCTAACCACCCCCCCCCCATCATTGATGTTATGCTCCTGATAATTCCATCACTGAGAAAGTGTTCTCTTCTGTGCTCCCATGGCATCCTACATACTTACTCCACCCATCCATCCATCATCCATCCATCCATCCATTCATTTATTAAGCACCTACTATGTGACACACTAACCATCATAACATTAACACTCAGCATCTGATTGTCTAGTTATAGTCTGCCTTCTCCACCTCTGGGTCATAAACTCCCAGAAGATGAAAGGAATAAATTTTGTTTGTCCTTGTATCCCCAAGCCTTACACAAATTAAAAATACATGACAAATATCTGTTGCATGAGAGGATAAATGTTCCCATGAGACTGGTCCAATTATAGAGTTAAAACACCTCCCATAGCTTGTAAGTTAATAGCAGGAAGAGCAGAAGATGCTAGAATAATGGAGCTAATCAAAGAGATATAAAATCCAAAGATGCTTTCTCAAATCGAATCAATATTCTTATGCTACACCCAAAGCAATGCTGTTTTGAATAAATATAGAAAGAATATTAAATAATTATGTTCCTAAAGGTTTAAAAGGTCATAATCCATAATTTAGAAACCCCTTCCCCCAATGGGGGGAATTGTGGAAAGAAGAAAGCAAGAGCACGCGCACGCGCGCGCACACACACACACACACACACACACCTGACTGGGATCAGTTGTTAAAGATGAATGCCAGACTTCACACCAGTATGCAGTTGAGAACAACTTAAGGAAAGCATCTGACAATGACCGGAAAGACCATTATAATGAAAGACACCCTCCTAGTGCGAGGAGGCAGGAAGTGATGCAGCCACTGTTCACCACGGCCACTCTACACCCCAGCATATCCACGGAAAACAGCTCCGAGGTCCTGGGGGGGCAAAAAAGAACAGCTGACAACTGAGATAACTCATAAAAGTAAGAAAGAATGTCCAATCACAATGACTTGTGCAGCTCCTTTCTGCTCTAAGCACAGGCACAGATGTACACTGTCTCAATTTTGTATCAAAGTTCCCATGAACATTTGTTCTTTTCCCGGAACAACTGACCCTACTTGGAAGTTATAGAACCTTCGAGAGTACAAAGAGAACCGAAAAAGTCCATTTTCATGTAGCTCCCAGAAAATGACAGAGAGCTTAATTCAAAGCATCAGCCTCTACAAGGACACAAGTCTTAACAAAGGTTTTCACTTAAGTCTATATTCCTTCTTCCAAACATAATGCTGGATAGGCAGCCCCTCGTGTTTTGAAGACTTTATCAGAAAAAGTTAATGCCAGCATCAAGAGGCATTAGGCAGGAAGCTAGGTGGGAAGGGCTCTGGATCTAGCTAGAAAAATTATTCTCTCCTTTGTTATGGGTGAAGGGACCACTGCTTGCAGGGGTGGGAGGAGAAGGATTTCTTGAAATCATTAACTGTTCAGGAAGGCTAAATTGTAGACCAGATCAAACAACAGAGGAACTGCTTTGCTGACACACAATATTCTTTTAAAGTACTTGGCAAATGGAAAGTGGTAGATGACTGCTTTGAAAATACAGGTGAAATGGGCAGCACCAGAAAGAGTATCCTGTTTCAGGACCACTAACGAGACAACTATCGAACATAGAAAAAGTGTTTTGACATCAAGGCTGTCTCATGGAAGCCTCATAACTACCTCTTACTAAAGATTCAGGTTTTTCAGGGGCAAAACAACTTAAGTTTTTAAATTCTTACCCATTTTACAGAGCAGGTTTATACAAAAATGGCTGTAGATAAGGCAACAACATAGGTGTATATGTAAATACATATATACAGAAACAAGATCTCATTTAAGGGCTTCATTTCAAATTATTTTGATTGCTTAAAGTTGTCTAGGCTAGTGTGGCATTAGCGATTCAAAGTTTCATTCATGAAATTTTAAATAATGGTGATAAGATTTATCTAGACATATAAGTGGAAACTAAATATAAAGCACATGAATAATAGAATGTGCATGAATTTTGAATGCTTATTTTTCAGAAGAAAACAAAGAACTGAATGTGTGAATTCTTTGAGTCTCTAAGTGTAGTCTGTATTTGCATTTCAATAGCTTGCAAGGTAAGCTCTGTGAAATTGGTCAAATGTATATAGGCTCTCTTCTCTCTTCTAGCCCAAATCAGTCAATTAGCTTCTACAGAAATGGCATACAGAAGTTAGTAGTCAGCATCTCAAAACCTATTCCAGCTGATACAGATCAAAATAATTTCAAAGCAAGTATGTTAAGGACACAGGTTTTCTATGAAACAAGGACGCATACAATACTAGGAGCCAATAGCTGATATGGTCAGTGAACACACACGGAATGGAACAGACAAGGCACTACACGACACTTGTACAAAAGAGGAAAACAGGCAAAGTCAGATCACTGAGAGCCAACACATCAAAACTTTTTTTTCAGTAGGCAAAATGTAAGTTTAGCAGTTTCTTTTCTTTTAAAATGATGGTATTTTTGTTGCTACTCTGCATAGACATGATATAAATATGACATTTATAACATAGACTTGAAATAAATATGAGCCCACCCTGTCATTCCACAATCCACCTTCATCCATGGACACTAATGCTGAATCTCTCCTAAGTAGCATTTTTCAATGCCCCAATAAAAAGTCTTTGCTGGCTCCACATCGACCACTCTTTGCCCCTTATAAATGCCCTTATTCCAAATGAGTTACTTTTTTAAAGACCACAGGAGCAAAAGTAGAGTGAATACACAAGTATTACATGATCGGTGTATCATGACATTATCAATGTGTCACTCCCTTCCAATGGCAATACTTTTGTTCTTTGATTTCTCTGCCTTCCACAGCTATTTGTCTCTCCTTTTAATAAAAACAGGAAATCTAGAAACCCAGGGGGAAGTTAAAAGTGCAGGTGTTATACTTGGCCTCGAGTAGGTACTCAAAAGCTACGAATAGAGATTTTGGCTTAAGGAAAATAATAAATGAAAGAATGAAGGAATATGTGGATAGTGGACATAATAATAAAGCTCTTTTTACTAAGTACCTACTCACCTAATTATGATTAGTGTTATAAATTGAATGTCTGTGTCCCCATCCTGCATTCAGATATCGTAGCCCTAATGTGACTGTATTTGGAGGTGGGGCTTTTGGGAGGTAACCAGGGTGAGACTGAAGTCATGAGGTCATGAAGGTAAGGACCTCTTGATGGAATTAATGCCCTTATAAAAAAGAAGACAAGACATGAGATCTCTGTCTTCACTATGTGAAGATATAGTCAGGAAGTAGCCATCTACAAATCAGGTAGAGGGCTCTCACCAAATCTTGAATCTGCAGCACCTTGACCTTGAATTTCCCAGACTGCAGAACTGAGAGAAATACATACTTTCTGTTTAAGCCACCCTATCTGTGTTGATTTGTTATAGTAGCCTGAACTAATGAAGACAGTTAGATATTTGCCTACCTGTGTCGGAGTCCTCATACTAATCCTATCAGGTAGGTGTTAGTATCCTCATTTTATAGAAAAGATAACTAAGCCTCAGGGAAACTTTAACCTGCTCCAGAGTCACACAGCTAGGATGTGACAAAGCTACAAGGTACAAGGAAGAAAAAGGCTCAACTGTCTAGAAACACAGTAACAACAGCCACAACTACTTACCATGCTCTTACTCTCTGCGTGACACTGTTCAAGGTAACTTACAGGCATAAATCTTATTTTTACAACATTTCTGGGAGGTAAGCAGTATTCCCATTTTATTGACAGTGAAACTAAAGTTTAAGAGATGGTGCCCTGCCCAGAATAACAAAGCCAGTAGGTGGTGGGTCACCGTTCACATAGAAGTCTAGTAGACCTCAACACCACTGCTCTTCATCACAATGCAAGCTTGCCCCTGTACTATACATTGGTATCACCATAATGCTGGTTAATGGCCCACCACAAAATGAGTGGTTTACAACAATATCTAGTCTCACATTTGCAGGCAGACTATAGGTCTGCTGGGCTTGACGCCTGGCTGCAGGTTTATATACAACAGCTCCATGGGAATTTGTTCTGGGACCTAGGCTAAATGAGCAATAGCTACCTAGGGCATGTTCTGGGTAGATCGCCAAAGTGCAAGCTGGCAAGTCCACCTGCATAAGTATATTTCAAGTGTCTGCTTGTGACACAGTCACTAACAGCTCATTGGACAAAGCAGGTCACAGAGTTGAGCCAAGAGTCAAGTCAGGAAAAGGTTCTCTTGCTGGCCGGAGACCATGAGGGCCAGGCAAGGGAGTGAATGTGTGCTACTATCACAGAAGAGTGAAAATTTAAGGGGATAATGTATCTATCACACTATCTAAATCCAATTTGTGTTTACCATAATGTCTCCTAGTTGGATTGCTAAACAGTTAATGGAAAATGAATCTGTGAGCTTAACAATGTGTATGTGGAATAAAGTTTTAATGGAAAAATGTAAATAGTCAAATCAATGGTATTATTCCATCATCACCTTCACAACAATGTTAACATTAAGAGGCTAAGCAATTAGAAAATATAAAACTACCAGTATCTCATCATGGAAAATATCATTATGATGAAAATGACATAAAATGAAATATTCCTAAACTTAGCTGACATGTCACTAACTTTGAGTGCTAAGTTAAAAAAAAATCCATTAAAAATACTTAGTTTTTTACAATAATTTCAAGATCCTTGTAATACACTCTAATTCCCCAACACTTTCCTAAGGATTTGCATTTCTCAACATGCTAAATTACTAGACAGAAACTCAGAAAGTGTCACAACTAATAAAGTTAAGCTTGGATCTTCATTTGTTACAAAAAAAAAAAAAAAGTTCAGTTTTTTTATCAATATGATTTAATGTCTTTGTATACACATACATGAATTGGAAATGGTATGTCAGAAAATTGATAAAATTGTACATACACAGTGTGTTTTTCTTGGTTGCACACCCTATCTTCAATTACAGATATTCCATTCAAATGGAACAAAAATCGTGGCTGAATTTGATGTAATTTCACTCAGGTTTTAGATTCACTCACTGTTTCAAGCAATATAGTACCAACCTCATCATCTTCATTTAAGAATGAATTGCTTTTTCCATTACAGCCTCTAGTTTGAGATATTTCATTGTGCCTTTTCAAAATTGTATTGCCATAAGACATGTAGGCAAATTGTAAAAGTTGGAAGCAATTTCCCTCCAAAAAATACATATCTTCAAAATTGGATGCATTATTTTCAAGCCCTGACACTAGACCATAAAACTACTTTGCTCTCTATGCAACTTTAACCAGTCCTGCAAAATATGTGTTAAAATACACTTTATAGTAATTTTTGAAAACTATTCTAACGGAAATCTATTAGTCTGGGAAAAATTGTGTTCTCTCTTTATTCACAGTCTAGTTAAATTAATTATTTAAAGCAGATGACTTCAGCATCTATATTCAGGCTTGACCTCTCTTTGGAAGTCTAAGCCCATATATCCTACTCCTTACTGAAATCTCCACCTTGAAGGCTTCCACAGGCATTTCAAATTCAAGATATACAGAACCGACTAATCATCTCACCATGCAAATCATTTTTATTTCTCGCTTTTATTTGTATCTAGTCATAACATCTCAAACTTGGGTGCCACCTCCAGCTCCTTCTATCTCTTTCCCCAGTGCTCCAAACAGAGCACCAAGTCCTGTTAATTCTACCTTCAGCTGCTTTTCTCTACTTCCAATGTCAACATCTCAGTCCATCAGTGTCCTCTCTCACCTCCACATTTCTAACCACCTAGTTGTTCTTGGCCTCTTCTCAGGCATTCTTCATTAATAGTTGACAGAACAGTTGGCAGCTGGTAAAATATTTCTGGGCTCTGCTTAGAATCCTTCGGTGGCTTCCTATAGTTACATGAAGGTCCAAATCACTCAATATGACATTATTCTTTGGACTCCACGTATCACATCCTGCCTCTTGCATGCTCTATGTACAGTACCTTGAAAAGACGAAATCTGTGTGGCCACCACACCTTCATACACCTTGTTTCCTCTGCCTGAAACACCCTTCCTGCCTAACCAGCACCTGTTCATCCTTCACCAACCAGTGGAAATATCTCCACCTCCACAAAACCTTCCCAGCCTCCCGCAGCAAAGCTGGGCACCATCCCTATTGTGACTGACATGAGCCGTGGTACTAGCTGTTGCAGAAATCGCTGTCTCCCCCAACCATACTATAAACCCCTCGTAGGCTGGTATCATATGTATTCATTTTTGTACTGCCAGAGCCTGGAATTAAAGTGCAATAGTGTATATTTAAGAAACAACACTCAGTCCTCTGATGCTGCCGTTGCTATTATTATTATTATTAAACAATTACTGAAAGAAGGCAAAGAATGGAGTCTGTCCTGGATGGCCTGAATCAAAAGCATTCACATTCACAGCTTAAGTAGAATAGTGAATGTTTTGAGAACTCAAGCATGTACATTACTGAAGAGCACCTATGATACCAGTTCCAAATTGCAGGCATTTGTTATCTCTGGCATTAGGTGGTTTCCTGATGTAAATCACAGAGCTTGTGCCAACAACTTTAAAAAATGTAAAACTGCAATGGGATACCACCAGTGTCCTTTCAGGGTAAAAATGGTCCAAGGCTGCCTCCAGCCACATCATTATAATAATTGCCCACCAAGGTGGATTGGTTAGTGGTTTGAGCTATCACATGACTACCATTGCTATTATGTGAGAATTTAAGAAACAAAATACAATGGATGTATCCACCGTTCACTCACCATTCCATAAAAATAAACCCAGGTCTCACTAGCAGAAAGGAGAAAGGAGGCCAAACCTCCAACATACCTTTTAAAGATTGTCAAACCTTACATGTGGAAATATAGACCATCCTCCATGTCTATCTTTCCACACGTAAGGTTTGACAAGCTCCAGGAGTTCCTGGGCCCCTAATCCCCCAGGAGCAGTGGGTCTCAACCCTGGCAGCACACCCCTGTGAGATGCTAATTGAACTGATGTGGATTACATCTAGGCCTGAGGCTTTAGAAATCTCCAGCAAGGTTCAAAAGAGCAGTCTCAGCTGAACTATTGTCCTAAGGTTTGGTGCTATCCATCACATGGAATTGATTTAACCTTCTCCATTCCAAAAAGATGCACAAAATAAAAAAGTATTAAAGAGCCTTTCATTTTAGATAATAATAAAGAAAAAAATAGGTTCTTAATAATTGTTAGATATGATGGATATTTTTTAGTCTTTTTATATCGCATTCAATTTATCCTCAGCAACTCTGCAAATAAGTGTATTTTATTGGTTAGGAATTAACTAGCCTGGCCAACATCCTATAGCTAGTAGCAAGGATAGCCTTGAACATCTACCCTACAGGGCTCTCCTATACACATATGCACACACACTGTCTGTCTGTCTGTCTCTCTCTCTCTCGCCTCTCTCAATCCTGCCTCACACATTTGTATATGCATCTGTGTGCATGTGTATACTACATATTTTTACAGAATTGTATGGACATTATGTATACAGTTTTGTGCATGTGTATACTACATATTTTTACAGAATTGTATGGACATACAGTTTTGTAACTTGTTTCCTTTTTTAACTTGGCATTGTTATTGTCAGCTATTCCCCCATCATTCAATATTTGTCAAAAGCATGGTTTTAATGGCAGCATTGTCTTTTAACATGTGTCTCACAAGTTATTTGCCGATCTCTATGTTTTTGGTTGCTTCTGAGACAAACGTATGACTTCTAAGACAATTTAAAAAGCTCTACTGTTACTCCTAACATATTTGAAAGGTGAGTTTCAAGCAAATTCAAACACCCTATTCGATTTCATTGGACTCTGGTCCAATAAAATGAGTGGTTGATGCATGCTTGTTGCTCTTTGCAAGTTCTCGTAATTCTCAATTTTCATAGTTTATCTAGTTTGTTGATTAGCTGGTCTCTTAGTTTTCTTTTGTCTTCAAGAATCACTCATTTAAAGTTCACTGTTTTAAATAGAACATTGTCAAATTTGTAGATCTTAGGTTGAAAATATTTTTCAGGCAACTTAAGATCTTAAACAGATATAATAAGTAAAACCGCATGTCTCTTAAAAGAAGGAACTAGTGCTAAACAGTAAATAGGTGGTGACTCATTTTATCTAGAGAGCTATCGCAACTGACAATGAATTTCTGTTCTAATCAGCTAAGACAAAAATGCAAAGATATAGCCAGTTCCCTCTCTGATTCAAAGAAGCAAACCGTTCACTTAGAGGAAAAGAAACTTTGTGAGTACTAAACTCTAAGCTAATTTCTCGTATGTGCCTAATATAAGAGACAACGCACAACATAATGGATAGAGCTTCAAGGGGAGTTTTACACAGTGCAAAGCGTTCTTTCTCTCACAGCCATTTCTTCTAGCAACCCTCAATAAAAGCCAAAGACACAAAGTGAAGTTGTAATTCTGTAAAGGAATTTCAAGGGACACAGAGATGGGCAGTCTAAATACGATAGGACATACCATAGGGTAGACCTCAGGGAATCTGGGAAATAAATGGTAAGAGGGCTTTGGGGCTATTTTTCTCACACATCACTTCCCTGAGCCAGGATCTATAGAGCTGAGCAATTCAAGATTGAGATTGCTTGCAGGACCTGAAGTATAGGTATCTTGCCTTATTGATTCAAAGGAGACCCACGGGCTTCAGATACTAAAGCAGAAGGGACAAGCTAACATTTTCCCAAGGGGATTAAGAGCCTGATGGGAAACACATCATTACACAAAAGTGGGACACAGTTAGGTGCTGTGACTTTTCACAAAGAAAAAGCAGCTTTGAATCTGTTCAAATGCTTGAACTCAGTTCAGGCCCCAGAGATCTGCACTATGAAACTGACTTTTGCTGGCGAAACACTAAGAGCAAGGGGCAGTTCAGCACATGCTCACCACGAACCATACTGCATGGACTTCAACTGCCCATCCAGGTCTACTCTCCACCCTACACTGGTCTTGGAGGTCCTACATTTGGACGACATCCATGGGCTCCCTTCCTCACTGGCTTCTGGTTGGGTTTTACCAATAGGGATCACTGGCAAGAGTTCAGGAGGACAGAGGAAATTAAGATTGAGATGCCCCCTGGCACCTCCCTAGAGTCACCATGAGCTAGTTGTGTCCCTCTACCTAAGGTATCTGTCACATGCCTTCTCTGTCTCAAGGTTCTGTAACTGTCCTGTCCCTCACTGCTTCAGGCGTAGTAATGTTAATGGCCTCCTGCTGCTCCTTGCCCTTGACACTGCACCATTCCTTACTTTCCCTACACCAAGCCTATACTTTATAATAGTTCCTTTTATTAAACTCTTCTCAAATTATCCAATTCATATATGCCATCTTTTTATCACCTGAACTCTGCCTGATATTCATATTTTATTGTTTAAAATCATACTATGCAAACCTCTGACAATACAGAAGGAAGTAAACCAAGGTTAACTGAGTAAGTACTATGTGCCAGATACTGTGCTAAAAGTTTTACAATTTCCTTCAATCTTTTTTTTTTCTCTTTTAATCTCTAAACACCTCATTTTTAAAAAAAATCTCCTCTTACAGCTGTGGATACAGAATTCAGAGTAGTTAAGAAACTTGTCTAAAATGACAGATATTTATTGTCCCTGGACACATACATAACTGTAAAGCCACTAATCTTCAATGGGCTTATAGTTTCGGTGTAACGAACTCTTAAATTCAATAATTTTAAAATAATGCATCATGCAATAGGATGTAATAGGCCCTTCTCCAATCTATCCTGCTTATCAGTCTAGAGCCCCACTTCAGTCCCTTGGTTTAAAATTACCACATGACCTTCCATTATCTATCACAGGATAAAGTAAAAATGCACCTGACTCTATCTAATTTGGCCTCAGTCTACTTTTCTCGTCTTACTGCCAACTCTCTACTTTTCAAATTTATTTTATGGTTTTTTAAGTTTGCTAAAAAAACAATTATTATAATTCTTAGAGTATAAAATAAAAATTTCAGTGAACATAAGATTTTGAGAGCGTTCATTTTTATCTCCTGTGGGTCAGGAAACTAAAACTATGGTATTTTATTTCTATCTCAGAGGCAGAAGTTGAATTACAATAGATAAGAAATACCAGTCAGATATGACTGCAACTGGCCTAATGAATTAAATACTCGTAACTACCAAAAGTTCATTTATCATCTTGATTTTTTTCTGTCCAAAGAAGTCTCTACGCCTTTCAGAAGAAACCTGTAAAGAACAAAAGTAACTTATCCCAAAGTATTATTATCGTAAGCATTTGTATTATAATCCTCTAACTAAACTTCTTCCTTATAAGCACCCAGAGTCTTCAGATGAGTTAGGACAAAGGAATACTCCCACATAATGACCCTGCTATAAAAGTTCAGGTAAGGTGTAAACACATCTGTGATCACATTAAAGTTGACACAGAAGAAACATTGAGACATTATGAACAGAATGACCTACATTCAGGTACTGCGAAACAGGTAGTTTGATACCCAGTCAGAACGTAAGAGTCCACCTGCTTGTTTGCTCTCTAAAACTGAATTTCAGATCAAGACTCATGGAAAATCAGGGCCTAGGTCAAGCTGAGAATGTTAGCTTTATGTTGTTTCAAATAAGGTTAGGGGATGAGGTCAGTTACGGGGGAGAAAGAAGCAAATGAAACAAAAAATCCTAAACATAAATCTAAAAATCTAAATTATACAAATTACATTGTTAAATACATCTTATAAGAAAAATTTTTTTTAAATATTCTAGCTGCATGTGACAGTCTAGAAGTGAACTGAAATGGTAATATTTAATTGAGGAGGAAGGAAATCAACAGAGGATGATACTAGACAAAACAAAGCAGAGGAGGATGGCAGCAAAGGACTCACAAGAGGCCTCTCTGGGATGCCCTCCCTCTTTCAGTGACTCCTTCCTGCTCTAGCAATGCCCGCTGTTCATTTTTCTCCAGCCTTGGGATCCATCACATTAAGGATAGGGACACTTTCATTAAAATGAATAAAAGAGAAACATATAACAGAAATCACTACAACAATTAATTTCCCTGACGGTTAAAAAATATGATCCATGTATGAGGGATATTAGACCCGAAAGGAGCCAGTTATCCTTTGACAAATTAGATCTGTCCAGAAATTCAAATTGCCCCAGGTCCAAGGTCTGCCCAAGCCCATCCATCCGTCAGGATTTCCCATGTTTTGAGATGCAATCTGAAAAGTTTCCCAGAATCTAACATTAGAAGCCATTGGGGCCTCTTTTTCTCATTCTCATTTCAAAGGCAGTGATTGAAATGCTATCAGTAGTACTGGAAATATTAATACAGTGCACAGAAAAGATGGAAAATACAGTCACTTAAGATGAACAACTCAGTTGTGTTGTCATTTCATGAGGTAGTCATGCCTTGAGAAATTATATGTTCTGACTAAAAATAATTTTTCAAAGTCCAAATTTTAAAAACACCACTATCATCCCTGTGTTTTAAGAGCTAGAGGTACTGAAATGCTAAAAATAGGCCCTAAATATATAGTGCTCTACACCTATATTTTATACTAAACATATACTACATTATTATCTAGCTAAATTTTAGAGAACTGGAATATTTGTGTGATCCAGATTTTTCACACTAGGCTTTAAGTTATTTAAAGAATTGGTCAGTTCCAATTCTAAGCACCTAACACTAAACATATATCCACTCAGTGTGACAGACTAACAGACTCACTATTATATAAAAGCCTATGGTGTGTCATAATGATCTTTGTAAATAAATAATGTTTACTGTCTTTACTGATAATTCTGACTTAAAGACAAATTCAAATAGCAAACATGGAGTAAAAATATAACTTTTGATAAGCTAGTAATGACATAGAATATTATAAAGAATAGAAATCATCCCTCACTTTTCTACAATATAATACTTATTGAGTACCTACTATATGTTAGTATATATATTATACGGTCTTTAACTTTAGAATAATTCAATTATACCTATCACTATTTCATCTATTCAAAAGTTAAATGTTACAGTGTGCATTTTACAGAAGAATAAACAGACACCGAGAGGGTATGTGATTTGCTCAAGATTACCTAGAAGAATCAGGAATATACACCTATAGGTTTCAGCCTACCTTCATTACAGTTGTATCTCATTTGCACATTGAAATGTTTCACACAGTGTATATTTTTAAATAAGTGAATTCTTAAATTCACTAGGTGGCGTTACTCTTATGAACTCTACAGTGACATCTTTTGTAATACAAATAAATACCTCTTGTATATTGGAAATAGTTTCCTTATTTTGGAATTTCTGAAAACTGCTACTCTGTATATATGATGTCTTTAAAAATATTAGATATAATGGCAGTAAAAGAAAAACAGGCTTTGTTTAAGCAAAAGTCATAACTATGGGGTGGCAGAACTTTTAAGCACTTTTATGCTGTCATGTCTTACAGAGTGAGGACATTTATTTTATTCATAATGGAAAGCAGACAGTCTTTATTCATTATATATATTATGGCAGATATAGTAAAAGTATGTTAAGCACAGTGAAGGTCTAACACTGCAAGTACTATACTGAGGAGGAATATTTGCTTTGTTGCAAAGCTCTTTGATAGAAAATAGCTACATTGTTTTAAATAGTCACAATAATAATTGCTTCATTTCTAAAAGGCCTATGAAATTTATATCCCTCAATTTTAGTATACGTGCTGCCAAAGCGAGCACTCTATATCCCTCAAAAGCACCATGTTTCAACTATATCCTCTGAAGTCGTGATAATATATATTATAGAAATAAACCACAAAAAGGAGTGTTTTATCAAAAGCACATTTAAATATTACCTAAAGTGAATTAAAGGAAGAAAAAAACTCTCAGCAGAATTGCCCTCAATTTACTAATAATCTGAACCATTAGAAGTTAAATTAGAGTTTATCATCTTTTTAACAAAGAGCCTTTTCATATTTAACTGGTGGCCCCAAGGAGGATGCAAACCCACACAAACAGCTGTGCATTACCACAACTTTATAAATGTGATGAAAACAAAGAAAAGGAAATCCACAGCAGTGACTAACCACACTGTACATTCAAAACAATGACCACACTGAAAATCATTAAAGAGGCAGTCTGTTTACTTAGGTTTGGAACAATAGATGACATTTAACCCAACTTCTTTAATCCTTCTTTTGTTTACCTGCAAATAATTCTTCAGTTTACCTATAATATTAAAATATTAGAATGTTATGAATAATAGTAGTAATTGACATTTAGAACAAAAGCAGACAGCTAGACCAGTTGTGAGTTTAAGATCATCAAGGAATATCTGGAAGCATTTCTAAATGTGCCATGTACTCTGTATTCTCAAGCACACGTTTAAAAAAAATTCAAAAATAATGAATGAGAGTTTAACAGCTAACGATTAGATTCTTTTATAGAGGAAACTATGACTTATACACGAGAAAAAAGAGTTACCAACGAGTTAACCATGCTAATTTTGAACATACTTATGTTTTGGCTTCCTTAAACTTACAAACTGCCAACAGATGTTTTTTTCAAGTATTCCAATTTGCCAAGTTTTAACTTGGAATACATTTTTACTCTAAAGTCAGAGTAATTTAATTAGAGAAGCTTGGGCACGAAAAGCAAAGCAATAAGATACATATCTTTCCTCATTTCAACATAAACAAATTACACTGAACTTTGATGGAGCTGCCAGCAGAAACTTTCATCTTACTAACAGGAGGAAAACTCTCAGCAGCTGCACACATCTGCAGGGCGATCGGACAGATGCTGCCGCCCCACGGAGGTCAATCCCAACACAAAACTAGGTCCTGTGTTCCCAGAACTGAATGGGCTGCTACCCTCCACGGACTTCCCAAACATTTGACAGAATGCCAGAGAGACTCATCGGCTGTCACTGCCAGCCACAATTTTAACTATTCTCCAACGGCAGGAAAACAACCAATCACCAAAGTATCAAACTAAAAGTTGCATCTACTGTCTCTGACAAAAGAACCTTTCTCATTGAGCCCTGTGATGTGTCGCTGAACCCAGCAACTAGAGAGACTTCGTGTATCACGTTGCCAAGTGGTAAGAACTGTGCACATATTTGTGCCCAGGAAAGGAATGAAAAGGTAACTTTGAAATCCTGAATGGCTGGCCACTGACAATGCTACATTTCAAGAAGGGAACGATCTCCTACCTGGAGCCCTCTTCGTCTTAGAATGCTGGACTCATCCATCTCCCCCTCCGCTTTCTCTGAGCCTCTCTCTCACAACAGTCTAGCCATGCTGTACTACCTCTACTTCAGCAAGCTAATTCAGAGCCGGCAGCTGCTAAACACTTACATCACGCTCTAGCTGATTGGAGCCCAGAGTCAGCTGGTCCCGCTTAGTTATTCACTCCAGCAACTTCGGAGATCACGGATGCTTGCAGTTCGGTGGGAGAGCGCAGCAAGTGGGCTCAGACACCTAAAGCATTTATCCAGACGGAGGAGACTCTTGCGGTTAGACAGGAAATCAGGGGATCCCCGTGTTTTCCTTCTTCTTCAAAATGCTTGCTCTGGCGTTCTGGGCGACCAGTAAGTGGCTTTTGGCTGTGGCTTCTAGTCGAGCCCCTTCCGAAGCAACTGTAAGGTCAAAGTGGCTAAGTAAATCAGCGGTGACAGGCACCTCTGTAAAAGGCAGCCTCTGACTGGGACGGTGAGAAACTGGGGCACAGCTGGCCAGCCAAGCAGCACCACCATGCCTGGCGCGCTCATCTCTTCTGATGGCATCAAAGAAAAAATGTGGCAGAACACACACGCTGTCGGAAAACCTGAAAAGAGAGGACTCCGGGCGGCTGCTCTCCAGCCACAGAGGAACACTTTACACCTCCCAGTGTGAAAGCCAATTCATTTACATAAATACCTCGCCAGTCAATTCCTAGCCCAAAGATGGAAATATTTTAGATCTTAATTTCCCTCAAGATAACAACTTAGTTCTGTTGATACCTAACCAAAATGTAAAAATGGAGAAGAAATTCGAAAAGCCATCATTAGTTGGAATATTAACCTATTTATAGTCTATAAGCAGCTAAAAAAAAAAAAAAAAGATTCCCATCATGTGCAATTTCACAGTCTGTTTCAGCTTGTTTACGCTGCTCATCCTCATCTTATTTCAATTCAAAGCAACCAAGAGATGAATATTAAGTTTTCATTACTGGCCTGGCAAAGAAGGGACAATATATGATACTACCAATTTATAATAAATTATTCCCCCTTGATTTCCATTCTAAAGATATTTAAATTGAGAGAATAGTTTGGCTCTGAAAGGCAAATACTAGGACTATCTGCAGTTCTTCCGAAATCCACCTCCTCTTTCAGTCAATCCATTAGACGAAGTCTTTTTCTTGCAGAAAAGATCATCAGGAAAGCAGGCATAATTATTTTAAAAAATTAGTAATTCCTCATTTACCTAATCCAAATATCTAATGGTTTCTAAATGTGGGGGTGGAGAGGGGAGTGTCTCATTGTTCCTTACCCATCCACCTGCTATTACACTAGCTTTTTGTCTCTTTCTGGCTGTCAACACACTATTAGGCTTGCTATCAATTGATTAGATTATGTCATTAAAAATAGCTCAGGGATTTATGAATCTAACCACTGAGGAAAATTGATTGCATTTTATGTTCCCTAACGGTCTGTGCATACATCTCCAGATATGCAAAGAGAAATCTTGTCAAGAAATGCCACCACGAGCAGAGGCATCAGCAGAAAAGGGTGTCGGCGTGTTCTCCCACTTAGGCATGCTCATCTGATACCACTTAAGGAAGAAATCCCCAGAGAGTCTTTAGTTCTCTCTCATAGATGAAGAAGTAATGCCATCTCTAAAAGCAAAGCAAGCACCAAATGGGTCATCCTCGAGCTAAAATGTAACAACGAATTCTAGCATAAACGGTTGTTAAATAAAATGATTTTTAAAAACTATATGTTTTCGCTTCAAGGAAAGGGCAAAAAGAAAAGAAAGGAAAAGAAAAATTCTAAAGGCAGGGAGGGAGGGTTGGGCTGGCTATCTGTGGATGATCTGCAAAGCCGGTCATCCCCATCCTTGACCGTCATCCCCATCCTTGACGGGCCCACCCGTACTTTAATCTTTGCCAGAAGAAAGAAGACCTTTCTCTTCAATGAAAACAAAAGGAATGACAGTTGTTGCCCTTTTCCCCTCAAGTAACTCTCCTGAGAGAAAAGCATAAACAGTTCCCTGAATTTGAAGTGCTGTCCTAGACACAGTGCTTTGGTGGCGGGTCAGAATATATTTACCAACTCTGAGTGTCACTGTTATCTGCACACAGAAGCATAAGGAAGTTCTGATTTTAGAGAAAAAAAAAAAATCTTGACCAAAGAAGCCAAACTTTTAAAAGCAAAAGCCAAGTATGCTGTTCTTATATACACTGTACACTGAGGACTGTGATTTTCACTGAGCTGGTCCTTCTAGAAAAAGTGTGATCTAATGGAGAACATCAAGTTCTTACAGGAGAGAGGGAAGGGAACAGACTTTTCCCCTGGAATAAAGATCACAGTTGCCAGGAGAAAAAAAAAAAAAAAGTAGAAGTATCCTTTCTGTGACCAACTGAGTAAGCTAGTTGGAAGTACTATCAGAAGACATTTCGAGGACACACTGTCAAAAAGTCAGGTGATGTGTACCCCAGATAAGTGGACTCTATGCATCCTAGGCACTTGGCAGCTACAGTTGTTTGGTGGATGGGACTGCTAAAAAGAAATTTGGCTCAGGGTGAAAAGTCTGTTTCTTAACAAAGGAATATTTTGAGATAAAAATCTAGGTTAGTATTCAACCATTAACTAAGTCTGAGATGAGGATTATGACTATCGCACCATCAAATCTGGTATGAAAAAATATCGATTACCTGTCAAAATGTATCACTTTGAGAAGTGATACACATACATTTTAAAGAAATAAAACCAGCCAGAGGCAAAAACATTTGGGACAAAAATGAAAGGCTGCTGAAAAATAACATCCAGCAATAATGGTTTAGCAGAGGGAATGGTAAAAAGAAAATTGCTACATTTACCCTCTGCTATATATTTTCTCATCAAGATACACCATGTGTTAAAATGCAATAAAAACTTCAAGTGATGACACTATTCACAGGTAATAATTAGGATCTAGTCTAATTTCCATTAATAAACTCATTTTTTTACCGTTATGTTATACGTTCATGAAACATGTTCACAATATTGTGAGTCAATTCACAAAGTACCAACTTCGATGTGTACTGCTTTTACATGTGTATTCAGATAAAATCTGGTAAACTTTCTCATTACTTATAATCTGAAGCCAGTAGCTTCATGGTCCTTGATTTGTTAAAAAGTTATTTTGTATGGATACACTACATGCTCACTCTATGGTAGGCATAGCTTACTTACTTCATAGAATACTCCAAACCTATGGGCATTGTAATAAGAGTAAAATTTAATTTTATTAATTATTATAATAAATGGCTCATGGAAATAAAAACAATATCAAATCCCAACAGAAAAATCAAGGAAAGGGTGGAAAGAATTTATCTGCACACGTTTTCACACAGGGGTAGCTTGGGATTCACTGTCCACAGTAATGCCATTTGCTGCAAGGAGACATACAGGTCTGTCACCTGATGTATATGGTCAGCTATTTTTTTTTTCACAAATTTAGAAACAAGTTACCTCTCTTCGCTAGTTCCACATTGGTTATTTGAAAGCAAAAGTACCTTCTGATTTTACCATCTCTTCAGCCAGTGAATATTCACTGGGGAACTTCTGTGAGGGGTTTTGTAGAAATCAGAGATGGGGTATGTTTTCATACTTAACCTTGAGCACTGCACCCCTGGGCTAATTCACTCCCTGCCAGCAAGCAGCCCAGGGAGGCGATGGGTGAGGAGAATGACGGGACCACTTCCTGGTGGAGGAGAAGGTTCCTCCCTCCACATCAGCCAGAGGAAAAAGAGTCAGAAGACCTGTTACCAGTCCCTCATCCCACAAGTCACAGTTCTCAGCGTGCTCGTGCTCGGAATGCGATTTCTAGAACCATCGCCACAATTTGGGGCGGGAGCTCCCCTTAATGTTCTCTTGTGTATGTGTAGCAACTATCACTGCTTCTTAGCAGGGGAGACAAATAGCTACATACTGCATTAACCTCCACATCCTGTCCATTACTATTAGACGCTGGACAAAAGGGTTCAAATGTATCTATTTACATTTATTTACAAGGAAAACTAAGCAGATATTATGACTAAGTGGAAAAATTCTTCCATTTGTTTATTGATTAATTTTGTCACTCCTAAGATGAATGCCAGTAGCCAATGAGTGTGCTGTATACTAACAAGGTAATATAAAGATCATAAAGAGTTACAAATGAGAAACAGACCATTCGTGAGAATGCATATGTCTCCAATATTGTGAGTACAATTGTACCTCTGTGTCAATTTAAGTAGTAGCCTGAGACAAGTTATGGGGTATGGCTTCTACTTTCTTCTTAAATATCTCAGGGCATTTTGGGGCTTCGCTCTGAGTTTGAACAACTCTTCACCCTACTGGCTCTAAAATTATACAGCTCTAAATACAACATGATTATTTAAATTAAGTGAATTCCATAAAAAATAAGCGCATCATTTCATTTGTTGTGCCAGGCATGACACACGTCCCCACTAATGTGTGAGCTTTCGATAGCTCTTGATTTTCCAGTCTGATACTCTTCCTCTTTTCTGGAATTTACCATGGAGGGCACTCCTCAAAACCACTCTTTCCTTTCAGGAGAAATGACTCAAGGCAAGGCTGTTCACCCTGCTCTGAGCAGTGTGAGAAGAAGAAAGCCAGGGGAAACCCCAACCCTGACTGCTGCCTTCATTTTCCATAAGTCATGACTCTCCAGCATCCTTAGAAGAAAGCACCTGCACTGACAGCCAGTCCCTGTAGCTTGGGTAAAGACCCTTAACTTCCCTGAGCTTTAGTTTCTCCTGTGGAAAATGAAGGTGTTACTACAGGCTTAGGATCCAGGGGCTGGGCAAGAGGAGGGGGCCCCCTGCTGGGAAATTGTGGGAAACTTGTCCCACTGCCTTCCAGGTAAGAGCAAGCCCTGCCCCTCACTCTGGACACCTGGCCCCTCTCTCCCAAGCCCATAACCATGTCTCCAAACTCCCCTTCCTCCTCCAGGTCATTATCATCCCACCAAGTGTCTGATTCACATGCCACTCAGCTACCTTCCTGGCCTCAGGCTCCTTCGCCCTGCCCAGGAACATTCCAAAAGCCGAGGGCTGAGCTGAGCTTCCTGGCCTCATCACCACTCTCCCAAGTCGGGAAGCAGTGCTCTGACACCTGGGACATGCGGAAGCATGGGGGCCGAAATCTGCACTACAGCCCTCGTGCTAACCCAGAGAACAGTTCAAACACTTGGCTAAGGTTGACATTCATCTTCATTCCTAGTATTAATACTGTAGTATTACAATATTAATGTCCAATGGTATTATGTCTAATCTTTAGAAATATTTACTCTTCATCAAGTGAACCAGATACTTATCTCCAGTGTCATCAATGCTTAAAAGTAATAGGACACTTGGAAATCGGTTCCATTCTATTTAAAGACCTAGGAGGTGTTATACTCAGGAACAAACAATGAAACTACAAATTGCCTTGTCTTGTATTTTTAAATAGTCATTCAAAATTTTTAAATAAAATTCTAATCTCTACAGTTGACGAGGTTAAAAAAATAGCATTCATGTAATATGTGTCTTCCCACCCACCCCCCACCCCCAAAGAAGAAAATTTGTAAACCTGTCAGGAAGAAGATTAAAACAAAGAGCGGGCTGCCTTCTAGGGAAAGATGGAATTTTTCCCATTCAGAAAAGAAAAGAGAAGATGTAACACCTACCCACCAACAATACACCAAAGTCTGAATTTATCCAGAGTGTAGCATTCTCTAAAACACGTGTTTCATTTAGCAAAAATTGCAGGCGGGGTCAGTGGCAAGCATATGCCTATAAAATATGCTGCATCTCATGCTTCCTGCATCTAGCTCCATTTTCCATCCTGCCCGTAATCATCAAGACTTTTTAAATGTATGCAATTGGTGATTTCTACAATGTAACACACATGCATGATTTTGCTTAAGGCTTTTCAAAAGAAAGCTATATTGTCTTGACGTTGCCATCACCTTTTTTTATCTAATTATTTTTGGCATAGTAGCCATCAAATCACTACTGACAATATGACAGGAATCATGGTATTGAAAAAATTATATCCTAGGAGGAAATAATAAAATATAAATCACATACATAATTTTCTTTTGAACATTTTAACAATGACACCCTCATATACATATGAAATATAGCAGACTATCCTCATAAATGCCCTAACATCAATCACAGCAGGAAAATATTCTCTACTTTGCGAACACACGGATCCAACAAAATATAGCATTTCTAATAAAACTGGGTAATACAACTTCATTTTTTCAGACAAGAGCATTTATGAAGATCTGACAATTGGAAATAGCTTTAATATTTTTTTAATTATGTCCCTTCATCTCTAAATAATACACAGTTAACACTGGGACCATGAACTAATATTTAGCAAACCCCTATATTTCATATTAATATATAGAATGAGATGGGAGTAGATGAATGAAGGGATATTGGCAGTACTGCCACTATAGGATGCCTACCAACTGAATGAGCTTTAGAAATGAATATGTCAGTATGTACGTAAATGGATGATAAAACTCCTGGCATCCATGAAGTATTTTATGAGCTTCTTAAATAAAGAGATAGTCCTAAAATTATTTTCTAAAGTGATGAGATATACCTTGAGATAAAAGATAAAGAAAGATTATTTTTAAAATTTTGAACACCATCATCTATATTCCAAGTATAGCTATTGAGTCAGAGATTATAAAAGCACTTTCAGGCTATACACATATTAAACTTTTTTCAATCTTACAGTGACAAGAAGCTAAGTTACAGGTTAAATGTACTGTTACCTAGCTAAACTTAAAAAAGAAAAAAAAAGTAAACATAAGGTGGAAAAATAATCTGGAAAATCTTCTAAGGAGAAAAACGAAGCAAATCACTTTGGAATTAAAAATCTAATTGACTGAAGGCAGAATGCTAAGTAAAATTAGGATGGGATTCCATACAGGAAGTAATCAAGCATTCTTTTTACATCCTTATTTATATTGACGTGCATAACAATATAGATTTGAATGGCCTTGTGCAAGTTGTTTTAAAGCTCACAATCATGTCCAGAGCTTTATTCTAGCTTAAGGCATCAGTTTACATTAACTCTGAGGTTTGGGCTAGAAACCTCATTCTGACCTTGTTTGCATCATGCACACAGAGCCAAGTGCTTTTGAAGACTCTTCTACAAATATTGATGAGCCATATAGGTCTGAGAGGTACGTACAAAAAAAAAATGATTTTAAAAAATAACTAATTTTCTTAAGCATGAGGAAGTCAAATATTCCCCCTGAATCCTGTTTTTCATTCCACTACTCCCTATATTTTATTGGACTTCTTTTCTGTCATCTTGCACTAATGTGTCAGTCATCCAATTCACAAGTGAATAGAAATGGGGCTGTTGCCTGTAACTCGTTCTCAGTTGATGGGGAGTAAACATTCCTTGGGACTCAATCATATAACACAGTAAGCAATGTGTGTCCCACTTCTCTACGTTATTAACCCTGTCTTCTGGCTTCCCTTAAATGTACCCTTCAGAGAAACACAAAATGTGCTCTGGATTCTACCTCATTAATCCTCATCAGTGTCTTGTAAAGTAGAAAGGGAAGAGACTAGTCCAATTTACCAACACGGAAAGTGTGGCAATGAGGTTAAAAGAAGAGCCCAAGGTCATGAAGATAGTAAAAAAAAAAAAAAAAAAAAAAGGCAGAGCTAGGAAAAGAATTCAGACTTCTCAAGCCAGGTCCCATTGCCCAGATAGCAGTGATATTCCAAAATATCCCTCTTTCCTCTTACATTCCATCCTCCACTCCACCAAGACTCCAATAGCAATTCAAGGGCAAAGCTGTCCTGAAAAACTTTCAAATAGACACACGAATAAATAAAAACCCAATGTGTGTGTACTCACACATACATGTGCTTATAGAGGGAGAAAGAGAAGCATTAAATGAAGGTCAGACCAACGATATTTACTTATAGAGGAGTCACATTAAGCACTACCTAAAGACACAGTATTTATATCTATCTATCTAGTTTAGCAAGAAGATACTGAAAACATAGTCCTTAAATTACAAGTGCACAGACCATAGGTAAATCTTTTTTTCTGGTTTTGGATTTTAGTGGTGAAGTTTCTCTTAATACTACAAGACATACAATCATGCATTAATACATTTAGTCCATGACTCTTTTCTAAGACCTCCCTTTGTTTTGCCTTTCTCAATCTCTTAGCTCAAGAAAAATAAACATTTGTTTAGCTTTCTTAATAATATTTTAAAATTATAAATGCAATAGATGTTTATAAGAGAACGTCTGGAATATATAATAACACTCATAAAGGCCTATCTGATTTTAATGTACAATAATTTATTATCCTTATTTGTTTTAAACATCAAAATATACATGTACTTTTATACATACAGGACCTGGATATTTCTATTAGAAGCTGTCTTTAAAATAGCTCCTAAAGTATAACTAATTGGTGGCTTTTTTTTTTTTAACTGAAATCAACATACAACAGTTTTCTCAAAAAATGACAGTAAAAGTTTAAATCTTTACTCCTTCTGGTAGCTGATTTAATTTCTTAGATTTAATTTCTCTCTTGTCCATATGAAAATGCAGCAGAGGCCCTAGTGCATTATCCTTAAAAACCAAGGAAATCTATCTCAAGTTTTACAGACTGATATAATGTCACTACTTTCTATTTGAAATCCCCAGCTCATTCATTTATATTCATTAATCTTAATGATATCATTAATGCACAATGTGTTTCACAGAAATGAATTATATTTTGCCAGAATCAAACATTAACAATTATGCCTCCCATTACTACCTAATAAAATAAAATAAAATTTTAAAAGTCTCTCGCATGTCAATGAATATTTTGGTAAGAAAGTGATTTGCATTTTTAATGCTACAATAAATTGACCAGATTATTACCAATTAGATAAATTAATATTCTTTAAGTTAGGCAATAGGGAATGATTCTGTTAGAAATCGACAACACTTTACACTCACTTCCTTGAGCTTTATTGAACACAAGCTTAGGCCCCCTTTGTCTCTTTATCTAAAGCTGGCTTTTGTGACTCAAGCTAATACCACACAACAGAACACATTCCTTTTTAATTTTATATACTTACCATTGCTTTAAGAAAAGACAGGAGGTTAGGAAACCTATACTCTTCAAGTAAAGGAGAAATACCTACCCAGGCAGTAAAAACGTCCTGAGTCAGAAATGCATGAATCGATTTGTTTAAATCATTGTATTACTACATATATATATCTTATCCCCTTGATTTCAAAACAAATCGCTAAGCATCTACTATGAGTCAGGCATTAAGATGAATGTGAGATAGAAAGAAAAAAGACTTGGTCCCACCGGAATGCAGTCATGGCATCCCCAGACAGATGAATAAGTAAAGTACAGGGAGACCAGTGGAGACATGGGGACGTACGGCCAAGGTGCTATTGCTGCACAAGTACTCAGGACGATGAATTCAGAATAAAGGAGGCTTTTTGAAACGAGGTAAATGGTGGCTCCCAAATTATCTGCACATTTAGAATCACTTGAAGATCTCTCACAAGTTCCAAAAAAACTAAAGTCACCTCCAGGCCAATTAAATCACAACCTGGGGAGGGGGGGCATCAGACACCAGTAGTTTTTGGAGCTCCCCTGGTGATCCCACCGTTCAGACAAGTTTGGGAACCACTGGTCTAAAGAGCGTAGAAACACTCATGGGTTAGTAGTAACAGCCTCCTTACCACTAAGTTCCTGTTATCTTCTCCATTAGTGATTAGTATACAACTTGAGAAAAGGGCCGGGAGACAGGTAATGGGAAATAGCAAAGCCAAGGAAGAACAGATTCTCACGGTCATAGAAAAACATAATTTTAATTTCTTTTCACCAAAGACTAGCATTTTCATGGGAAGACAACACACTTTTAGTACAATCTTCCCCTAAAATTGAAGTTCAGTGAACTGGATAAGTCCTATCTGCCTTGACCTTACTAAACACATTGCATGACTCAATTATTAAAAGCAAACAGGATCTTTCATTTTTTCCTTCTTGAGGTTTCTCTAATACCACTTGAACTCTAGAGATGATTTCGTACCTCACCTGACAATCCTGAATGCCTGTCACCGCTCTCCTCTGAGACAGTAGGAAAGGACATTTGTGAGGAGTCCATTAATTGTATTCTTTAACTGTCCTCTAAAGAAAACTAGATACAATAAATGTGTGTATCCTGACTGTTTCAGCTACGGACAAAATTAATAGATTAAATCTGATTCCTTTTTATAAAACAATACACAGAGATTCCTTCCCTTAAGCCCTATCAGAAAAACACAGATTTCTTTAGGGGAAAAAATGTAATGAAATTATAATACTTTACTAGAAGGCAGGATTTTTTAAAGTCCTTATTTGCCTTAGAAATGCATGTTTTAGAAGGATTTTACTAATTTCACTACTCAGTTTTTAGAGGTGATACCTGCGTGAAGAAGTGAAAATGCTGCTTCTTTGTATGCTTCTGAAGACGCATCTTTAACCATCTTTGAGTATAGGAACCATAACTAATACACTCTCGGCATGGAGTTACTGATTTAGCTGTGGTGCTGAACTGTACATGCAATAAGTGGTTCTAATAATGCATTGCGGCAATGTGAAATCTACTCCTTTAAGAAGTTTCACCTAATACGTTCCACTAAAATGTTTTTTTTTTTTAGTTTTTAATTATAGTTGATCTTATAATATTATATTATATTAGTTTCAGGTATACAACACAGTGATTAGGCATTTACATAACTTACATGATATCATATATAATTATTATAATATTATTGACTATATTCCCTATGCTATACTTTACATCCCTGAGGATTTTGTAACTACCAATTTGTACTTCTTAATCCCTTGAATTTTTTCACCCATCCCCCCAACCTTCTTTCCATCTGGTAAGAGAGAAGTATCTATGAGTTTCTGCTTTGTTTGTTCATTTATTTTATTCTTTAGATTCCACCTATAAGTGATATCATATGGGATTTCTCCTTCTCTGTCCAACTTGCTCTACTCAGCAAAATACCCTCTAGATCCATCCATGTTGCTGCAAGTGACAAGATTTTGTTCTTTTTTATGGCTGAGTAATATTCCATTATATATATGTAGCGCCTCTTCTTTATCCATTCTTCCACTGATGGAGACACCCAGGTTGCCTCCATATCTTGGCTATTGTAAGTATGCTGCATACATATTGGAAGGAATTTCTCTAGCCCCAGTGTACCACATTCTAAACATAATTCTAATATATAAATCTAGGCTATTGAAATGTCTACCATACACTATTCTCTAAAACTCAAAATGCTGTAAAGATTAACAGAATTCTCTTACTCAGAGCTGTGATCTGAAGCCCAAACGTGATGGGGAAAAAAAATCTCCATGTGATATGATAAAGCACTGCAATTTCAGCTGGATGTTGGCTTTTAAAAAAAGTTCTTCCTGACAGTTTTCTTAGGAGAGAATTAGTTTTAAATAGTTCAACTGGTTTTTTCCCAATTGACTTACTAAATCACCTTGCACACTACACACATTATGGATACATCGTTTTTCATTAAATTTATTGTGGTAACATTGGTTTATATCATTACATAAGTTTCATCTTTTTAAGAATCCTCAACATATTAATGGCTATGCGTTGCAAATGAGATTTGCTGATGCGCCACCTACTGGACAAAATACGATTTTCATCAGTGCACATCACCTTGTTTCTTTCATCCAGTTTATAAAACTCTTGATTCTCTGAGTTAATGGAAATGAAGATCAGCGAAAATATTTTTCAGAGGAAAATAATCTAGCAAGAAACAGTCTGTCCCATCGAGGGTGCTCAAGGTAGTGATGTTATGAATGATACTGAGCGGATTTCTGGGCTCTTCTGTGTATCCGTGGCTGCTCGGTCATGCTTGATAGTCGGCAAGGGAGACACAAGAGGACATTGCTTGCTGGAGACCAGGATGAAAGCGATCGCTTTCCTCCCAAGCTAATGATCCACCCAGAGACTCACCTAGCACTGACTATACAGAGTAATAAAGTAAGCTTTTTACACATGCCTTAACGTCAATGGGATGCACACTGATCTTAAAGAGATATTTTAGTTTCATAGTTTGCTATTTGGCCAGGTAACATCGCAAAGCTCTGAAAAATATCTGAAGACTCCCTCTTCCCTGAGGTGGTGAAAGGTGCCAGGCGAATAACACTGTCTTCCTGTAAGGTTGACCCTCTTTCCTCTTCATCCACATAGCCGGGGAATCAGGTGGAGGACGGAAAATGTTCAGCACCCCTCTACTAAATTTCCGGGGGTGCTAGATGAGGAGGATAATTAAAGGCCTCCTCAGCTCTATCGACTATTTACAATGCCTTCTGAGAAAACCTTCCATTTTAAAAACAATGGAAGGGCACACTGTGCCTTTCTGATTTTGTCTCCCCTTCAGACTATTAGATTTGTACCTAGCATTCCCTGCTCCACTACTAAATATTGTTTACCAGGAACTCCATCTTTTGTTTAAAACTATCAGAACAGAAAATTCTAGATTCAGAGCTAGAACGACCCATTTCTTCTCAATGGGTGAAACATCTACCTAATGCCATTCAATTAGTTTAATAAAGCTGACAGGTATGTGTCTTCTGCTTTGCCCACTTGGACGATTTATAAGTGGAAATACACAGCAGTGTTGCCAGCCTCAGAGATACTTTGTTCAGAAGGAGAAACTGGAGGAAACTCTTTCCTACATCTGTCCTTCATTTAGGGAGGAGATACGGCTTAAAAACACAAGAACGGCAACTGAGCAACTGGGATCTATTCCAGGTTCTTCCATATAACTCTTGATTGCCCTTGGGAAAGTCATTCAATAAATCATTTTCTTTAATTTGTCTTAGTCTCGAAAGAAGGAAATAAACCTGCCAGTTTTTACCCTCCAATATTTATTTTGGAAATTTTGAGACCTACAGAAAAGTTAAAAGAATACAATAAATATGCTTATACTTTTCACCTTGACTCACCAATTGTGAACATTTCTTTATAATTTTTCCTATAAATATTTGTGAAAATACAGTGCAGGCAAAAATTTCTTTTCAACTTAATAGAAAAATCTTGAGGTGAAAAGCTCCCCATATGAAGGTGGTAAATGGTTAGTAACTGTACATTGAGCAAGATTTCCAAAGAATATTTTTTATCAGGACTCAGACTTCTTTAAAAACTTAGAATGGCAAAAGAGTTCTCATTAATGTTTTCCAGGAAATGCTTCAATAAAGATAGTCAGTCTCAGCTGAACCCTAGAATCATTCCATTTCAGAGCTGAAAATCATCCATTTCAAACCTTTCATTTTAGAGATGTTAAAACTGAAACCTAGTGATGCTGCTTCATACCACCATTCTCCTTTTATTTGCTATAAATAATACACTTCATTACAAGAGAGTGAGGACTTTAGAAGGAAAAAGAAAGAACAGGAAAGATAGGGAAGAAAGGGAGGAGGTAGCCAAGCATGGCCAAGGACAGCAGCTCCCAAACCCACTGACATTCACTAGCGGCCATACAGCATCATCACTCTCCAAGGGCAATGCAGGAGAACCTTCTCTTCCAAAACTCTCAGAATTCTCCTTTTAACCCACAGCCTTGCTTCCTCCAACCCAAAAGGTCTGACTCTGCTTCACACCTTGCAAGCACATCTACTTTTCCTCTTTATGCTGTTAATGTTTCTTCTGAGTAATTATTAAACACAGGCTCTATCAGAGCAAAGATTTGGTCACAGCAAATGAAGCTTTACCACATGTGGCTTTGCAAGATTACCACCTCTCTAAGCAAACATAGGCCTGGGCCCTCTTGAGGATACACAATGCAAGTTTTATGTTTCCTGAGCCAACGTTCAAGGTTTTGTGTCAGAGATGGAATTTCCTCTGCTATTTTGATCTTCTGCTCAAGAAATGCTAATTCCCCCCCACACACACACACACCTTCATAAAATTATCTATGATCACTTTCAAAATCTCTGAATCAATAAGAATAATTCAGCAGCAGAACGTTAATTTTCAGGAATAATCTTCTAGCAATTGGTTCATGGCATACTTTCTGGTCTCCTGTGGCTCCGTGGTCAGCTAGGCACCCACTGAATGTACTGTAATGATACTCAGAGACAGAAGGCTGTCTAGTACAGAACGTCCAACTGGCACACTTTGGCCTTTATTTTGTTGTTTGCTGTTTCCTGACTCCTGACTCAAACACAGACCTAGACTGTGGATAAGGAGCAGTCTACGGTCAGCCATTCAGTTGCTTTATTTGTAAAATTAGAGCGCTTCTGAACCCCTTTGCAAAATGCTCTGAAGTACTTTGATAAATTATAGCACCAGCACGCAATTATGGTATTGATTCCGAAAGTTGCCAGGTTCTCTGCCAGTCCCTGTTGGATTTGCAACTATCTTTTTAATATCTTTTCTCCTTTCTTAGGAAAATGTCCAAAACCCTGACAAGTACCATTTTTCAAGGCGTGTACAATGCCTTCATCTTTTGAGCATAACAGAATAGATCTTTTTATGCCTCTTGATGTGTCCATTTTCCTCCTTTACAAACCACTGCACTAGGACCCAAGACAGGACTAAATCAAGATGTTGACCAGATTATAGCTTCTTGACATGAATGACTACTAAATGCTTAAGATAACAGGTGTTAACCTACCCAGAATGTTCTATCAAGACATCAGAAATACTCTGAAGCTTTCCCAAGCCTTGATATGCATCCAACTTACTTGAATAAATACCAAAAAAAGTGGCAAAGAAGGGGGGCGTGTAGAAGAGCAAAGTACCTATTTTTCAACATTTCCTGGATCGTTTTCTCAGTTGAAGTTTGAACATGTTTACATGAGTCTGTCTTTTAAGTGTTTTTTACTCTGAAAACATATCCATACATAAAGAATAGAGCTTTTTTCCCCCACTGCCACCCTAAAATGCTATCATTAAAAAAAAAAAAAAGTACTGATACAGAGTAATATATGATGTTTCCTAATTCTCAAGGCTGCATGTGGCCATAAACCATTTACTCCTTGCCACAGCCAGGCGCGGGTCCTCAGCAGTGGAGGCGGGGGCCGCAGGGCTCAGGAACCAGCCCTCTGGGACCCTGGGCGGCAGCATGGAAAGGCCAATGTGGGCCGCTTCCGCCTGGCAGATTCTCTGGGTCTCTGCCCGGTTCCTGTAGCTGCTTGGCCCTCCTCTATTCCAGAAATTCATCATCTGGAAAACCCCTGGCAATGCTTTTCCTGCTAACAATGACACTTAGAAAGACAGAGGAATTAGGGATGCATAGTTCTGTGGAGCGAGAGCATCATTCCCAGAGCTTCTGCTCTCACTGTAAAGGTCTTTGGGGGGTAGGGGGTGGGGGGAGGGGAGCGGACCCAAAAACCCTTTCCCATCCCAGTTTGCTAACTCTCTTTTCTTAAGTTCAGCCACATGTTTGGATTAGGACCTTTGCATACCACCAAAACCCTATCGCAGTCTTTAGAGAGCTGTGAGGGTGGAGGCAGGGGAAGGCAGAGGAGCTGTAGAGCAGAGGGGACAGCACCCTTTCTGGAATTACTGCCAGTAGACTCAATACCAGGAACATCGAAGGGCAAGACAGGCAGCTAGATGTACCACTTCTGCGGTGACAGTCCCAATTCATGTTTTTGAGCATGTTAACTGGCTATCTACTTGTTCATCAAGCCATTTCCTTTTGTGTCTGACTACACAGCTGGAATACATTCCCCAGCCTCTCTTGCGGTTGAGTGTGGTCACAAGACTGAGTTCAGGACAGTAGACTATGGGGCAGATGAGTGCCACTCTCTGAGATTTGGCCCATGAACACTTTCCATGCAGTCCTTAACAATAAACTATCACTTTCTCAGTGCTAACATGCAGTGGGACCTTGGAAGGGACATAAAAATGGCAGAACTTCTGTCACCTTGAGTCCCTGAGTGACCACATGAAACAGAGCACACCTCTGACAAAAATGGCCTATAGGTGAAGAAGAAATAAACTTCTATTGTTTATTGAAATAAATAACAACAGTAAATAAATTTCTAAGGCAGTGAAACTCCGAGCGTATTTGTTAGGGCAGCTAGCATTTCTTTAACACAACCCGATCACTCCAAGTCATCCTGATTGCACACTGGCAGAAAACTTACCTCACCAGTGACTACAGATCATCCTGCAACTAAAACTAATGGCGTGCAAGCATTCTCACAGCCGATGTGACAAGGGTCAGAGGTGCAGGGCTTTCAAACTCATTTGAGAGTCCACTCCCTCTGGACTGGTTGGGCAATTAATATGATGGCGTTTCCACGTGATGAAATACTGTGCCACCATTAAAAGGGACACCTCAGAGCTGTGTGTTCCGATAATTTAATTCAATATGAGAAGTCCTCATATTGAATTAAAAAGTAAAGCTTAGTTTATAAAATTTTTATAATATTTATTTATGGAGACATATACATAATTTTTTTCTTCAATAACCAAAAAGAAAAAAAATTAGCAATGGGTTACCTTTGGGGAGAGGGACAAGGAGCAGTCATGAATCCCTTTTCATTTTATAACTTTCTATATCCTTGGAGTTTTCAAAAATTGCATTTTTATAAAAATGTGACAGGGTAGCAACACTGTGAGCTATATAATTTTTCTTTTTCACATTCGTGTATTAAAAAATGGTTACTGTAAAATGTAAATGAGCTTTTCTTTTTTCCCCTCCTCCCAGGCAGATTATTCCTCAAATGAGGACACTGTGAGGTTGTTGGTGATCGACTGCCAATCATAACTATACAGTTCCGAATTTGTATTAATGTCACTAATGACCATAAGGCTCCCCTATTTGTTTATTAGAAAAGTAATGTGGCAAGAGCATTTCTGATTAGCAATCACGGAGGAAACGCCTGAAGACCCAACTCTATGTAAGTTCTTCCCAGATGAATTAATACTCCTTTCCCTCAGCTTCCAATGCCATTTGTCTAAATGCCACATTTGAGGGCACAGGGAAGCACTTCAGTTTCAAACTCTGGAGAAAGGCACCAAGAAAGAACAGCGCAGGGTGAAGGGGGCATCTGCTAGCACACAGACCGGCTCTGCTGGGTCTGTAGTTAGGAATGATCTCTGCTCACCCTGGGAGGAATTCTGGGTCTCATTTAAAAGATATCCTTCAGAAAAGGAGCACCCCTTCGACTTGCACATTTCCCAGTAAAGTACAAAAAATGCATCTTACAATGCAGAGTCTGGCTCATCTCTTTTGCTTAAGTTTCATTTTCATAGCAGTGGAGAAAAGGCTGACCCGGGACACAGGCACCACATCCAATGGAATGCAGGCGCTCGCTGAGCTGTTTGATATTTTGTTTAAATCAACTGAACGATAATTCCATTGGAACACAGAAGTTAAGGCAGAGAGAATGTGTGTTTAAATATTTGGAGATAAATGGTTTGTGCTATGGTATCAAGCGCCACGACCAAATGTAGGGTAAAGAGGATGCTGTTAGTGTAGGCGCTGTTTCCAGAGCACCTTGGGTGTGCTGGCCCTGATCTAGGACAACAGAGGACACAAGGACATGGCTCTGCTGGGCTTCCAAGAGTCTAAAGTTTCATGGGGGGAATGGACAGGTTAAATAAAATCACAACTAGCCAAATAGTCTACAAAATTTTATTTATTTATATATATATACATATATATATATATATATATATACACACACACACACACACACATACATACATACACACACACACATACACCTTCCTGTGCTTAATTTCAACCCTGCATTATCTTTATCTTTAAAGTATTCAGGAAACAACATAATTTATTTGATTTGGGGCTGTATATTTGACATCAGCGTTAAACTGAGTTGCTCAAAAATGAACTCAGAGCTTCACAAACCAGAGGACTGCCAAGAACTAGGAGAATGAGGCCAATAATTTAGCATTTCCATTCCTGTGTTCTTCCAGCAGTCCTACCCACCACGTCTAGTGGGTATTCCTTAAAAAGAAAAAAAAAAAATTCACTAACAAAAAACCTTGGGCTACATTTTTAAAGCAATGCTCTTTGCAACAAAATTCCACTGGACAAAACACAACTGAAAAATTCAATTCATGTCTCTGGCTTTGCAAGTAGGAGACTACTGAAGAACTTACGAAGAAAATATATTGGTCATTTTCACTTCATGAGGGTCTGAGCAGTTTAAAACGCCCTTGGAAACAGAGGAAGAGCAATGGGAGACACACATTTTAGAGACCAGGGCCACATGCTAAACATTATTCTTGGGATTGCAATCAACTGTTCTTTTCTATTCTAGCCTCAAGGCAGAGGGAGGTAGATGCTGCCATCTAGAGATATCTAGGGATATCGCCTTTGATATTAATGCAGCAAGCACAAAAAGGCTGATGGCAGTGGAAGACTTCATAGTCTTAGGGAAGGAGCTGCCTGAGAGACGCGTTCTTTCAGAACCAGGTCCCCCACTTGTTTGAGGAGAAGGCATATGAGGAAATGCCCCCACCAAACACAGCATCCTCAGCAGCACAGTTCCCATGGGCAGAGAAATATAAATTCTTCCGTGATGGGAAAGCTGGGTACGAGGTATTAAGAGAATGAGAGAGAAGAGATCGCATGAATAAAAAATAGGTAGCTACAGTCAGACCGAGACACTGGGACCAAGGGTTAGCACCTGCTGAGAGATAAGGAAACCCTTCAAGCTCCACTGCTAGAGATATGAACTACAAAAGAAGAAAATGGGCAGAAAAAAAGCCAGAGGGTGAAATCAAAATCAGAAAGGTAATCAGCCCAAGGCTGGCATCTTGGGGAAAACAAGAGATGTGAGCAACGAAAAGGGCGTGTGTGCTGTCACAAGTTACTGGGATGCGCGAAAAGAAAAAAAAACTACACCTAGAGAAAAGATGTGAAGGATGCTTGTATATTATGCATGATTTTTTACCCCTACCTTTAAGAAAATTTTCTACATTTCCCATCTTTCCATGGAAAAATAAATAACTTTTAAAATAAAAAGATAAATAACACAGAAGCTTTCTAATCCTGAATTTCCTATTTGATCAACAGGATCTTGGATTCCTGGGATAGAAAGCTAAACAAAGTTCTATTTGATCAAAGATGGGGTTTCATTGCCTTGTTAGCAGATTCCCAGTCTTCCCTCTTAATGAAGAGCTTTCAGCACTGACAGGCTTAGATGATGGTCATAATTCAGGCACAAGTTTGTCATATCCTTCAGCCTTGTGGGACAGGTTATATAAGCTTAAGACTAGTGAGAACTGTTGCCACCAGCAACTTCAGCTGCATCTAGTTAATTTCATATCAAATTCAAATTTGTTTAAAATGCCAGACAAATGGGGACCATTCAGTCCTGCTCAAGCCTCTCCCTGCTCTGACAGGAAGAGGATTCCAAGGGTTGTCAGGCATGATGGATGAGGGGAATTACTCCTTGTACGCTGTCAGCGCCCATCCCCCTTTGCACACACCCTCGTCAGCACAAGAGATAGAAGATGTTCTGAATAAGTCAGGATAAACGCAGTTTAGGAAAAGAGCTCATGCCAGCAAAGTAGTACAATATAAAGTTTTCACTTTTCCTCCTGTTGGCTCTGTGACACTGTCTCCAAAAGAAAGTTTCCACAGCAGAGGTTGTCTCTACAGCTAGAGTGGCCGTTGGTGGCATTTATGATTTCACAACTGTAAGTGATAAAGAAGCCTGGTCACTCCCTTCACGAAATCAAGGCAGTAGCCCCTGAGATTGGCAAAGAAGGCAAACCTCCACAAGTAAAGGGAGTACTGGACCTCATAATCCCAACCCCTGTCCCTGAAAATATCCCCAACCTTTGCAGACTGTTGTCAGCAGGCTCCAGTTTCTTATCTTGGTGGCCGCAGTAATCAGTGAGTCCTGCTCCAGGGAACAGCAAGGTCCAGGGCGATGTGTCGCCTAACTCCATGAGAGCTTCCCACATCTATGCCTGAGCGAATGGTACCGATGCTGCACAGCGCGCAGGCCAGAAGGATGAACCTGGAAACCTGATAGATTGGAGAAGTGGCTTCTCTCCCCAGTGATCACCCAAAAGAACTATAATTTTTGAAAAGTAGTGGATCTTTAATATTTTCACAAGGGATGATTTGTTTTCTCTCACTGATTTTTCAAAGAAAGTGAAGTTATTTCCAGAGACAGAAAAATACCAAAATGAGGGGCATTCTTTTAAATGCAACTGAAAATAAATTTAACTACGGTTATGAAGCTGCCCTACCAGCCCTACTAGATGTTTAAAATTGTATGAAACTATAAGAATTAGGTCATGTGATATAATTATAGGAAGACAAAATCAAAGGAACAGAATAAAGTCAAGTAATAGATCCACAATATACTTTATATATACATTAAAAGTGGTATTTTAGTCTAGGAGGAAAGACAAGTGTTTCAATAATTGTTCTGGAATAACTAGCAAGCCAGTTGGAAAAAAAGAATAAGCTGAATTGTTCTCTTCCTCCTAAAAAAAAAAATAAGTTCCAAATAAATTAGATACTTAAACATTAAAAATTAACCAATAAAGATATGAGGGAAAAAAAATAAGATTGTTAGACTCTAAGAAGAAAAAAATCCCTTTCTAAGCAGGACATGAAATCCAAAAACCATTCAAAATTCGTAAAAGAGACAAACCTCTGGCAAAATTAATTAAGGTAAAAAAAGAGGGAGAGAAGACACAACTAAATACTAAAAATGGGAAAGGAGTCAAAACTGCAGATGTCACACACAAACATAATTTTCAAATATAGATTAAGTGAACAAATTCACACAGATGACAAAATATCAAATCAACTAGAGAAGAAATTAAAAATCTGAATATTTTATAACCATTAAAAAATTGGATCCATCAAAAGTGCCCCTGCGAAGAAATTATCAGGTCCAGATGGCTGAATAGGCAGCATTCAGAATAGTCAAGAAACAGAACGAACTTTCCCCCTTCCCCGTGGTAGAAAAAAATTATTGTGTAGCAAATATTGCTTCCTCCTACTCTCTGCCTTGCTGAAGCTCAATTTAACCATGCGGCTTGCTTTCGCCAATGGGCAGAAGTAATACTGTATCAGTTCCAAGTCTAGTTTTAAGAAGTAGTGTTTCTGCTCATCCCTCTAGGAGTTTCCAGCCTTCAGCATGAGAAAAAACCAAACAACAGGTAAGTACTGCCTTTTATCCTGGATCTCTGAAGCAAGGCATGTAGAGGAGACATGACTCTGACCTACAATCTGGAAGTAAGTCAAGCCGATCTACAGATCTGCAACCCAAAGCAGCCACCCTAGCCAACCGACACATCTATAGCAGGAAATAAATATGGCAAAATTGTGGTTTATTATGCAGCATTACTGTAGTATTATAGGAAGGACTGGCATATGTCTAATCCCTTTTGTTTAGCTCATATAACCTAATAAAAACAATACAAGAAAGTTACAAGCTAATATTTTTTCAAACATAGATGATAAAATCCTAAACAAAATACTAGTAAACTAAATGTAGAAATGCATTTTAAATTTATTTGTCATGACAACATTGTAATTTTTCAAAAAAAGTGTAAGATTAATAACCATTGATGAATGCAAAAAGTATTTGATATTAAAAATAATTTAAGCAAACAAAAAAGACATTCTTCATGTAATACAGAGCATTACTGTCCCCCAAAAAAGTACCATAGGATTCATCATATTTAATTTGAACTATCCAAAATATTCTCTTTATGTTTAAGAAAAGACAAGAATGCATGATATCACTTCCATTCAACATAATTCTGGAAGTCTGGGTTACTAAAGTGAAAATTAAAAAAACAAATAAAAGTAACAAAGATTGGAAAAGAAAAAAATAAGGTCATTTTTATTTGCAGATTATCATTGTCTATATTGTCTACAAAATACTCCCACTCTCCAAATCTGTAGATAAAAATCAGCAAGAATTAGCAAGGTTGATTAATTTAAAAATTAAAATACAAAAGCTAATTGAATTTCCATATATTAGCAAACAAGTATATATGCCTAATTTTAAAGGCTGTTATTTAAAATTCCTAAGAATAAAGGACATACGAATTCCTTTTATAGAAAATATTAAAGGCTAATTTAAAAACATTAAAGAAGTCCTAAGTAAATGGAGCAATATACTATATTCTAGAATAGTAAACTCAAAATCATAAAAATGTCCATTTCTCAAATTGATCTCTGGATTTAATGAAATTCTAATGAAAATTTCAATCAGCTTCAGGAAATTTACAAGTAAATTTATACAGAAGATAAACATGCCAAATACAGCCAGCACTCTTAAAGAATAACAATGGCATAAAGGGACTTTATTAGATGTGTAACGAAGTTACAGTAATTAAGGAAGTATGATATTGGCATAGGAAGAGACAAACTGATCAACTACAGGATAGAGAGCCCAGAAATAGAGAAATGCACAAAGAATGCCTACCTAGTACTTAGCAGTTTCCTCTGACATGTGTTATGTTCTTTAATGGTTACAGCAATGCTGTCAGGATTAACCATTCTCATTTTACTAATGAAGATACCAGGGCTCAAGGAGGTTAAATGACAATTGTCCAAAATTACTGAGCCAAGAACTGTCAGTACTAGAATTTAGTCCTAGGGTTCCCAGCACCAAACATGCCAGTCTTTTTCATCATTTGCTATATTTTGAAGAACGGTTAGTAAAGAAAGCAAGACAAAGGGCCTATATGCTAAGGTTGACAGGAGCTCCATAAATGCTGAACAAAAATTTTAGAAAATAGGCAGAACACAGCATCTGCCATCAGAATCACACAGTGATCACTGGAAGAGGCATATCATGCTGGGGCCAGACTATGAATCCAATTAATTGAGAAAGCTGTATTCCAAGTCCTAGAGAAGTAAGGTCATGGCACTGAAAGTGTTAGGCTGATTCACGTGGGTCACAATTGGAAAAAACAAAACACACACACTCGAATTAGAAAAGGGGTATTCACATCAAAAACATATATACTCAAAACTCTAAAAAATTCTCCAGATATGGCCCCAAAATCATCAGGCAGAGGCATATTTAACACTCCACATATATAAGAAGTAGAGGGGATTTAAAAACAATAGTAGAAATGCTATTTTTAAAAGAACTATAACAGAGAATAAATTAGGAACACCACGTCCCATAAAGAGCCGTAATCCTCTGGTTGGGCACTCAAATACTTAGTTTAGTTATGTGAGATGCCTATTAAAATGTTTTATGTTCTCGGCTCACTTAAAAACTTGATTTTTCTAGTAGTTTGTTTATGCCTAGCTTCCGCGAATACAGAGAGAAGCAAGTTTAAATAAAAATGAAATACAAGAAAAATGGCATTATAAAGAATGGAAGTCAAATTAAAATCTAAATTGCAAATCCTCTAACACGTATAAAAAAGCTAAATTAGAACTCCAAGAAATGCTGAAAGGGAATATATTTTTAAGGGTCATAAACCAAATGCTAATATTAATTGCAATAAGAAGGCTTATTTAAATGAAAAGCCTCAAACTAAGGATTTCATAAGCAATGTTCCTAATTTATATGCTTAACATGCTAACATTTGTTTCTGTCTTTTACATAGCTAACCAATTAGAGCATATTTCTAAAGAACCAATTTTATTTGCTGGCAATTATTTGTTATCTTAGCTATAATTCTGCCGCTTTTCAAGCAACAAATGAATGAATGTCTTCCATCTGGAGAAGAAAACACAAAAAGTGATGGTATGATGTTTGAATACATGCAATTACTGGTACGTTACATTCTAATTAACATAATTAGTTTAGAAACAGTTCTTACAATAACTGTCAACATTTGTGTCAATTTAGTGGCAGTTAATGACATATGTAGCAAAGATCTGCTATCCCTTCCACTTATAAGTAAAATAAACCTTTCCAAAAAAGAAAAGGCAGCCAGCTTCACTGAGTATTCAAAACTCTTTTTAATCAATAAAGCTCTACTCTGGCAGTTTTAGAAGGCAGGTCTTGTAGAATATTCCAAGGATGTACAAATTGGAATATGGGTACCAGAGGGGTACACAATATTATCAAATGGGATTTAGGGAAAAAATTAGAATATCAGTTTCCTTTTTCTACATCTCCTCTTTTTTGTTGGCTTTAGTACATTTAGTACATTTCATAAGTTGACATTCACTCAGCTGATGTGCACAAGTTCTGATGGCTAAAATACCTCCTAACATATTGGCAAAGAGCTATTGCCTCAAGCACTCTGAGTATACTCCAGCTCTCCCATTACCTACCCCAGGACCTCTCTCCATGATATGGCAACTAAATGGTTAACGCCTGGCAAACAGAGCTACCTCTAGGCCCCTGTCGAAAACCTACAGTAAATGTTCTCTGTCTGTAGAAATCTCTTTTAATACCGCCTCTAAATACATGTAAATCATCTTTAAATATATTCACATATTAGGGATGCATACTCGAAAATGTTTTACTGACAAGGTAAGCCAGCAAAAATGTTAGAGGTCCAAAGGGCATCTTCTGACTTTGTTACACCCGGCCAAACAGCAGCAAAATTTGGTAATGGCAAAAAATGATAGCAATATGAATATTTTTAGTAAAACATATGTTAGCATTCTAACATTCCAAATATATAGGCACTGTGATAAGTGGTATATAAAATGCTAATTCAAAAGAAAGCAAGTCATATATTCGATACAAAAAAAAAGACTCCTGAATCAGGATTCTGAGAGCGTTTTGTATAATCCAATGAGAAAAATGAAAAAGAAAGGAGTTGGGGTATCTTTTTTCCACTTGCCTTTTTAATTATTGTTTAATGACAACCCTAAAAGTTTACTTCGTGTTGAAAATAGCACATTATCCTTTCCCATAACTTTTAATTTTCAATAAGTTTCATGCCCTACAAATTCTCCAGCAGGAAATGTAGTAGACCTACAGTTATTTGAAAATAATCATAGAGAAGCTTATGTTTACAAGGCCAACTTCATCAGTTCTTTAAACCATACACTTCAGATATTCATTTAATAAAACTAAAGTTCCCTTCTTTAATAACTACATCTGCTTACCACTCTTGAACAAGGTAACAACAGTTAACATTACTGTGTTCTTCTTATGGGTTCCAAGTGCCTTACATGATTCTAGCAATAACCAAGTAAGATAGGTACCATTTAATAATCCCATTTTCAGAGGTTATGTTCCTTGGTCAAGGTCACACATCTAGTCAGTGATAAAGTCCAGATTCTAGCCAAGGCTCTTAAAAATTACTCTAGACTTTCTATAATAATTAAATTCTAAATCAAGTATTTATAAAAATAAATGAACACAATTTAGATAAAGGCCACTGCAGCACATACTCCTTTAGGCAAGGGGAGAGGAGAGACTGGAGGTTTTCTCCAGCCATAAAGTTCTCCAAATCCCAAGATACATTTTGAGAAGCAAGGCTCTCAAAGGTCAATTAAAATGTACAGAGGTGCTATGGGCATAACCTAACATAAGCTCATGATAATTCATCCAGTGTCATTTCTAAGATCCCACCCGATGAAATATTCTAGTCTTGCATCTTCATCAGCTACAGATCATCTTTCTGAGCTCTTTAGGCAATCAGACCATTTGGAGATAAGGAGGGAAGAGGGGCACAAGGCAAGCAAAACGGTATTCCAGGACCATGTGATAAATGCTTTAGTTCAGATATGTCTAATTCAAAGGAGGGTCATATGACCCAGACTGGGGTGAGAGTGAACAAAGATAAGTGGGAAGGCTTCCTTGAAGAGAAGTACATACGTTAAAGTACACACAGGCATTGCCCAGGCAAAAAGTATGGAGTTGTATAGAAATATATTTCCTTTACAGAACAAGCAAGGACATAATAAGAGGAATCTAATGTCCTTTGGGGAATGGTAGGTGGTTCACTACTGCCCAAGTTATTTTACAAACTTTCGAGTCACTTAAAGATAAAAAACCTTCAAGTGTATCTGTCAAGAGAATGGATATTTTCCAGCAAGTGGGGAAAACACAAAAGTTCCTTAAAGTTTAATGTCTTTTTGATCAGAACTATAAAAAGGGGGGACAAATTTTATCACTAGTTCATATTATTTATCAGGCTAGAACTTATCACTGCTTGAGCTTAGGAACTCCCCAAAAATCTCAGAAACAACTGACTAAATGACTGACACTTATACAAACAAGGAAAAAAATAAACACACCTAACTAAGGGCACCTGTATAAGCAAAGCAGGGAGCATCTAAAATAATAATAATAATAATAATAATAATAATAATAATAAGTTGGTTTCATGCAATGAAGACATATTTCACAGGAGTTCTAGAAGATAACTGTATACCCCTGTTTTCTTGGGCGATACATATTAGTCTATGACATGTTAAAGTCCAGTTATTACTTAGCGAATGAAGATTTCTACAGTACAAATAATGCAGTATAATAGATTCCTAGGTTGTTAGGATATACACCATACAGAGAACAATTAAAGTTTTAGTAGTGGATCGTCTTTGATAGAAAGAAAGGTACAGAAACAAAGAAAAACAGGTAAAGGAAAGAAGGAACAGAACCTGGGGCTCTTAGCAAGCATGCTTGCAGGGCTTGGAATGACGATTAGCCTTAGTGTGAAGTCAGAATTACCAAAACTTAAGCAAGGGCCTTATGCCTTTGCATATTATTTGTAAAAGTACTCTCTGCTACTTAGCACCCATTGTTTTTTTTTTTTTCTTTAAAGGAGGCTGTGTGCCCTGAACAATAAAAAAACGATTTAGTATATCAAAAATAGCTAAGTTAGACCTGCTACACTGTTTCATTCTTCCATTAAAAACAAACAGTGTCAGATCACGAAGAAAATCTCACAATCCAGTAAGCCTTTATTAATATCTCATCACTGACTCTAACAAAGAAAACTTGATTTCCTTTTGGCTAAAATACCTGAAAATACCAGACATTCCATGTGGGAGATGTCCTAAGTAAAAAATCAGTGGATTGAGCACTTAAAGGTTCCCCATCCACCTCTTACTAACACATTCTTCTTTCAAATAGAGAGAACGACGGTAGACTTCCAGGGTCCAAGATTAAGTCAAAAGGCATCTATCACTGATATCCATCAGCTTTTGCCTCCCTGACTATTACAGAAACATCATGTTAAGAAGAAACATCACTATCTACCTTTACCTACCATCCCACCCCACTCCACCAAGGTACATAGCACTACTGTTTGTTGAAGTTTGCCTAACCAAAACTTTTCAGAAACCTGCAGCCCATGTTATCTTCTATGTCTATAAGTTCTCACAGCTGTAAACTAACCACCATATTATTATCTTCTATTTTGCTCTCTGATTTCTCAGAAGTCTTATTTCAACTAGCTTAGAAGCTCCTTAAAAAGCAAGAAACATGTCACATCTTTTCCATGTAGGTTTTAATATTAGTTGTATAATAGAGACTTCATTAATATAGTCTATTAACTGATAAATGAGCAGAAGGAGCAATGCACTGATTCGGAATCTAACACTAAATACTTCGGGTACCAACGAACGAGGAAAAGTTACTACAATTACCAGCATTACTCATTCCACTAACCACCAAAGTAAGTCTAGAAAAATAAGGTATTGAAGTATGTTGGCTTTTCCAGACCCATAATAACCAGGAAATCTAAGAAGCCTAGGAATTAAAGTGATAATTTTCATTTTCCCCGTGAAAGAAAAGGTTACACCCTAACACTTCCCTCTCACGAACCATTGTTTAATTACCATGGGTATCTTGGTTTCTCTTGAACTGCAGAATCTTTTTGACAGTAAGGTAGCAAATAGGCAAGGGCTGCGATTTTACCATGGAGGCAAAAGGACACCAGAAAGGACAAGCTGTGTCAAACCAGGAGTCCACCAGAGTGGCACCTGTTCATCAGTACACCGAGGAACACTTCCACGATGGGAGCCATGCCTGCTTCACCACCTGTATCTCATCTCCCCAGATCCACAGCCCCATCAAATCACTGATATCCCAACCATTCCACTAGTCTGGGCTCCGGAAAGTCTAACAACAGGAACCTCAGAAAATTATTGAAATTTTGAGTCAAGATCTCCTCAATGTTTGTTAGTAAACGACCATTATCTAAGTACCAAAAGTGTACCAGGCACTGCCCTCAATGCTAAAGACTCAGAGAAGAATAAGACAGCTGAGGTGCCAGCACTTACCACTCCACGAATTATCTCACAATGCCTCGTGAACAGGTTAGCCAGCTCCCAAATAGGCCCACCAGTTGGGTAAATGGGTCATAAATGAAACCTAAGCTTTAACACACCGCTCGCCTGCACGCACACACACACACATGGTATTGCAGTTATAAATTCATTTTCCTTTCCTCTATAATGGTAAACAATTAAAAGACGGCATGTATCTCTTCTCTTTACATTCCATAGAATATTTATGGGCACCATTCACTTCACACACTCTCAAATGTCTTTAATAAGCATGAAGTGCACTCTCAACCAATCCATCTAGGCACCCCACTACCATATATAAGGTAATAAATATGTTTTAATCTTTGTAAAATGTAAGAAAGAGAAAACTAGGACGGGAAGTTTTAAGTGACTACTTCTAATTGAAATTTCATTAAAAAATAATTTCTCCCTCTAAACAAGTAGTTCTTCATTCATTCATTAAACTGAATCGCAATGTACTTCATATGTTTTCTTGCTAATTATTCTCATGGCACCTCAGCATGTTTAGAGTAAGGATGCACATTTACGGTATCTCTTCACAGAGGCAGTAGTTAGGTTATAGTGAGGATTTTATAGTTTGTTTTTAAGCTGATCTTTGATTTACAGACTCATGTTAAACCAGCTCCTCTGTAGATGAGCCCAGGTGAGCCTATAATGAGATTTATCTTCATGGATTAGGCCTGACCTATAATAATCTGCTCAGGGCTCCCTATCGCTATTTCAGCACTAAGTTATGAAAATTCGTCCCTTCACTATAAACAGAACCTAGCTCAGAGGGTAATAACTAGGAGATGTATTACTCCTGGAATACAAGCGCCCCCGAGACTCTGATTATAATGTCCACAGCTGAAGGCACTATTTCACAATTGAGATTAGTTCTTTCCAGATGAAAAAAATGCTGAGCTGTAGAGTAATGCCTTCAGCTACATACATTGTAATCACACTCAGCAGTTCTTGTATCCTGAGAGCTGGAGAGGTTACCGCCGTTGGCATGGTGAGCTGATTCAGGGAACAGAAGGAAGAAGTTATAGGAGGAAGCTTGGACACTCCTAATTTCATATTCGCTTCATCTGGGGGCTTTGGGGTCAGAGTTCGATGTGTCTAATTACTACATCAACTTCCCTGAAAATAAAAAATAAATTTTAAAAAGTAATTATTTTTCACCTAACAAACTAGCAAACAAGATTTTTTTTTTTTTTTTTTTTTTTTAGAAGACAATATTGACTGCTGGCCAGAATGTTGTGAGAGATACTTTCTCCATACGTGGAAATATAAATTTACACAGCACTTCTAGAAACGCTCTAGCAAAAATATGGACAACCTCCATACTCCTCATATCTTTTGCTGCAGTAATCCCACTCCAAGAATCTACCCTGAAAAAAATAATTAGGTGAACAAGGACTTATTAAATGCCTGTTTATAACCATTATTTGCAAGAGGAAAAACTTAGAAGTAATCTAAAGGGGGAAATAGTTTAATATACTATAAGAAATGCATTCATTGGAATATTATATGGCTAAGGAAAAATGCTAATTCATAGCTGTATTCTGCAAATTTTGTTAAGCAATTTATCCAAGGGCATTCAAATTGCTCCTACATCAATATTTAACAGGTATGCTCTGAGTTAACTAATTGAACTTCGGCTCAGGTTTTTGTTTTTGAGCTATAAGGCTAATGAAGTATTGATATAATATTAAGTGACTGCAAATAAAGTCTGTACCCTAAATAAATGCTGACATTATGTCAGTACATTCTGAATGAATTAAAAAGGAAAAAATGCACTTTTGCATACATTTAGTGAATTTTCCCTGACTCTTCATAATGCAATTTTTGCAAATGGAAGGATGAATATTCATTAGCTCTTTGAATATATTACAGTTTAAATACTTTGGTTTTAATATTTATAGTACATCATGAAACATAATTTTTTCATTAAAAGAAATGGATACAATGTCAAAAGAGGGCCACTGAAGAAACATAAAATTATACCACTTAACCTAATATTAAAAGTTGAAAACTTTTAAAAACTTTTATAAAAGACTTCCCCCCTTCAAAAGTTGACTATTCTAGAACAATATCTTCCAGATTATTGAGTTAGCGAATTTCGAGTGAAAATGAGAAACAAATAGATCCACCATCATGCAAGCAGGTAAGGTCGAAAAGGCTAAACTACTCCCTCAAATCAAAAGATCTCTGCTAAGCCTAGTTGACAACCCCCAAGAAATATTTTTCCTATCAACCCCAGGAACACTGACACCAACATTTCTTGGGTGATGGGCACTGTGCTAGTACTGGACGAGAGTTCACTCCATTCTCACAATAGCCTTATGAGGTTACTACGACCAATAGTTCCCCTCCACAGATGAAGAAACTGAGGCTTACACAGCTAACTAGTAGAAAGTAGTGGCTCTCTTAACCACACTGCTTTCCCCCCTCATTCTTATTCTCCAACTGAATAACTATAGTGAAATTCCTGAATACCGTTTGCACAGTTAACTGCTCCTGGCTTAAAGAATAGATAGCTTCTTCAACGTGCTAAATAATACAAACTTAAAAAGTTAATCACAGATTAAAACAGCAACAGAAATAAATAAATAGATAGATAGATAGATAGATAGATAGGAGTTGATTCTAGGGTACTAAAAATGTACAGAAATAAAATATATCTACTTATGCATTAGCAAGTCTTCATTGTACCTACTATGTGCCAGGCACTATTGTAGGCCCTGAGGAAATATCTGGTAAACAGAAAAAAAGCCTCCACCCTGGTGAATTTTCCATTAGAGTAATAAAAGATATATAATAAGCAAAGCATGTACATTGGAAGGAGATAAAGTTATAGAGAAAAGTGAATGAATTAAGTGGGGGTATGCATGAAGGGTGGGAACAGTTTCAAACAGGATGGTGGCGGAAGACCTCAACAAGAAAGAATGTGGCAGGGATGTTCACACAACAAGACAGGTAAGTCTCATGGCTCAAATCAAACAGCAAATTGGAGAAAAATACTGGAAAAATTTTCACTATGCTTCTACCCTCCCTTACTCCAAAGTACAGAAGAAGTGAATGTTTCTTGCGATGGCCACATATACAAATACTATTTCTAAACTTTAACCATCGAGGCCTACAACCCTATTTTCCTACAGAAAAATAAGTCACCACTGCTCCTGCTTTTGCCTTCAGAAATTTCCATCTTTCTTGCCAGAAAGCAGCATCTGCATAAATCCCCCCGCTTTTGATGACTTTGACTTCTTTGATTAACTAGCCATGTGTGTGAGGAGGGACAGAAAGATGGAGGAAGCAAATGGGGAAATGAGTTTTCCCCTCTTCAGATTAATGTATACGAAGTATACATCTGACACTTCATCAGCACTCCCGGCTGGTGTCCCAGCAGGCAGACACCGGCTGAGCATGTATTCCGCCAGCTACCAGGCTACTTAGGATGAATTGGCCACATGCCATTTATCTGAAATGCCCAATGTGTCTGAGAAAGGGAGCACAACTACATTTAGCATTGCCAAAGAAAACTAGATACTTCGGGCTAGGAATTAATCTCCTCCTTGAGAAGGTAGTTAGCATTACCTTCAAGCTTGCCTGTGGCATTTAAATCACTACAGGTTATGCATTTACAAAAATTCATACCGACCAAACCATGGGGCTTTCATTTATATCCTACTAACATATGAGTACCTCTCAGGTTGAAGATCTATACTTTTCTAAAATGTATGTTGTATTGAACATGAAATTCTGTTACATCAACTTGTAATACAATCATTTAGACATAAACTGCTTTGATCCCTAATTTTCCAATTTTTCCACACTTTTCACTTCAATTTATTTCTTTGATGAATCAACAAACTATCTAAAGCAATGTGACTATATGACTGCATACAGGCAGATTAATAAAATTTCCTTGAATGTGGACACTGTAATCTCTTCATAATTTTGTCATCATAATTTTTGAGTGGCTGATGTGGAACTAAATGGGATTTGGCCCATTACATGGACTTTTAAGGCTAATCACGATTATAAGATGCACACTGAACAGCAAAACCAAAGAGGTTTGAGATGGATGATCCTATTAGGCCACACATTTCAGCATACAGAGTCATACCATCACTCTTGCCTTGCAACTAAAGGAATCTGTCACTTTCCAGGAAAAATTATTCTGTCCATCAATATTATTTATTGAATGCCTCCTGCATGAGAGGTGTAGTGCTAGGAACAATGAAGTAAAAAGTCAGATGAGACAGGAATTCTGCCCTGAAGGAGCTTGCAATCTAGCAGGGGAATATTAGACATAAACACAAAGAACTAAAACAAAGGCATGCCGTGATTCATGCTAAGGAGAGTTACAAGAAAGTGTGACCTATCTAAGACAGGGAGAACAAGGGTGAGGATAGTGGCCAGGAGAGAGGGCCAGAGTGACGCATGTTCTATTTTAAAATGCACCTCCAGAAACATCAAGATAAAGAAAAGGAAAGAGGAAGCGGAAGAGAAGAAGAAAAGGAAGTTTTAATAGGTATGTTTCTACCTCTTCTGCATCATGCACTCTCTAGCCCATCTGTTAGTTGTAATCAGCAGAGATAAATTAGCTGTAATTTAATCCAAGAAACAAGAAATACTAACTTTAACAATTCTTCAAAGAGTACAAAAAGCAAGAAAAGTCATTAACGTGTTCTGACACACTGACACAAAGAATGTAGTATAGAAACCTGGGCCAACTGCAGCAGAATAATGAGGAAATCAAGAAGGTGCTCTGCCTGGCAGCCTTCTAGCTGCTCTGAATACAACAGAAAGCATAAGACAGAAGACTCCAATAGCCCACAAATAGTTTCCCTTAGACTACAAACAGGAAGGAATGAAATCTCTGAAGGAAATATATGATGAACGTCACATTTTAAACCTTTGCTGTCTAGTAGTGAATGGTGAATCACAGTCTGGCTTCTGTACCCTGGCTTATCCATGATAATAACAGAAGTATTAATAATACTGCTAATATTTGAGACTTGTTATGTGCCAGGTACTATTTTAAGTTTGCTTTCTATGGTATTTTAGCATTTTCTCTAGTTTTGCTCTTAAGCAAACACTATAAAAATGTGCAGGGTAGATAAGCTAATAATTTAAGTGACTCTTTGTTAAGAATCCCATTGGACTGATCTGGGACATTATTCTTGCATTTTCTATTAACAGTCCTCCTTATTTTTCTATCTTATTCCCGAATACCTTAGGTCATCTGACATATGTTTTATCGATAATGAATAAAACAATTTCTGTGTTGAGAATGTGATTATCATTATTAGATAATAAGATCCATTACTTTATGACAGCATTGCTTTAATTGGAATGATTTTCTTGGCAGTAAACATACAAGATTGCTATTTAAGTGTTAAGAATAATATAGCAGTAGCTCCAAAAGCACTACTGTTTTTTTTTAATCACTAATTTGAGGAATTTCCCTCTTTTCTTAAAAAGTTAATACATACAGTAACATAAGCTTTTAATACAATTCCCCAAGAAGAAAAAGTAACTTTGAACTTGGAGATGAGATGGAGGAAAATGATAACTAGTGTCACTTTGACTGTACCTTTAAAAATAAGTCCCGGAATTTTCATGAGAGGAAAAAGATGAATTTTGGCTTAAAGATCATAGTCAATTTTGAAGTCATAAAATATCATGAGAGAAACTTTTTAGGGATAATTATTCAGTACATTCAGAATCTTTATTATTCAGAAAGTAGAATCAGGGAAATCTAAAACTGAATTCCAGAGACTGCTTATAGCTTTTATCATGCAGTTGCAGATGAGGTGATAAAATCTGAGAAACTAAGTGACTAATGACAAAAGCAGGGATACAGGCTAGATCTAAATCGTATCCATCTTCATTACTGAATAATTCCCAAATATCCAACATAATTTATTACCAATGCATAAAATTATAAGGCATCATAATGCACTGACTAATACACTATTTGTATCATCATTAGTAAACTGTTTATAACACTATTCCAATACCACCAATGCAAAAATAAGTTGTATAGACTTTTAGGCTGTACCAAAGGTTAAAATAAAGAAGTAATGGGCCCACTTGAAAACAAAATTCTAGTAAGCATCATGGTTAAAAATAAAGGTTAAAAAAAAAAAAAAGAAATGTAGGAGTCCATGCTGCTAACAAACACACAAATATTTATACTGTGTGCCAACTGGTAAATGTAAAGGCAGTGCTGGAGCAGGAATAATGACTATTTTAAATGATCATTTCTATAATAAGAAGGGTCCTGGCAGAAATCACATCGTCATGGAAATCTAGGGGAAATTTTTAATGAGGAGAAGCATGTTTACACTGCCTGAAATTATCTCCCCATAGAATGCTATTGATTACAAGAGAAGAAGTCTAACTATAGTGGAGAAACTGGTCACCAACTTGACTAGGTGAAAAAAATTAACATCACAATGAGGGTCAGATGGACATCATGAGCCTGAAAGTGGCATCCTCTAAGAGGACACCATATCACCAATATCCTATTCTGGCCTGGAATGCCAAAGCTCAGATCTCAGCATGATGAAATATCAGACATATAAGACACGTGTAATATGAAAACTATTTCATTAAAGAACATGGGTGGGGGCTATATAGTATTCAAAAATATCAGTGTCAAAAAGGCAAAGGAAGACTATGGAAAGGCTCCAGATTAAAGGAGACTAAATAGATATAACAAATTCAATCGATGACCCTATATTGGATCCTGTATTGCAGGAGGGAAAGCGCTATAGAGGACATCACTGAGCCAACTGATAAAATTGAAATACAGATGGCAGAGTTGATAAAAGACTGGTATCAGCCACGACTTTACTGAAGTTGGTAACTGTGATAACAAAAGGCCATGAGAAATACAAATTACTCTCAAATTGTTCAAAAAATTATGTGCAATGTACATATATATGTATATACATGTGTATATACGCAGAGAGAGTAAATGACAAAGCGAGTTGGGCAAGAGGTTAATAGTTGAATATAGGTAAAGGATCAACTGGCATTCTATGTATTTTTCTTATTCTTGCAATTTTTCTGTTAGTTTTAAATTATTTTTAAATAAGAAATTAAAAAATAAAAGAGCTTAGAAACATTTTTTTTTTAAGGGAAGAGTGGAAACAGCCAAGTTGACAGAAATACTCCAAATTTGGTTGAAGAGGACTTGGAAAAATTAGCACACTGAAAGGAAGAAATTTCGCATTGCCAAATCTGTGCTTAATGTTAAATGTGGGCAAATTCAAATCTAGTTAAACTCAATGAACTTAAAATAGTTTCTAGGGAGATGGCAAGATGGCTCAGACCCAACCCACAGCAAACAGCCAAGGACACTCACCAGGCTGGCAGTGAGTGAGGGCGCCGACTGGCCCAGGGCCTGGTTGCGCATTCGCACGAGGTTGGACGTCTCCGCCGAAGCCGACCAGGCCTGCCCCGCCACTGGAGTTGGAAGGAGGTACCTCCCTGTTGGGGTTAAAGAGAAGACAATGTAAGGGCAGGCAGAACAGAAGCACTTCCGGGGAAATGGCAGACCCCTTCTTGTCCATCCTTCTTCTGTACTACTTCTGCCATACTCTGTAATTATAGTTATTAACAACAACAGGAGACAAATTGTTTTAACATAATCAAGAGATAGGATCGCAAGTTGTGACCCTCATTTCCCACATAAACCCAAGAGAACCTCTTCATCTCCAGCATCTGTAGTTTTTAGCCAGGGCAGGATGAAATGTCTCATTATTTCGGCCTATATCCACAGAAATGTGCTGAGGATGTATATTAATACACAATACATTCTCAGCATCATAAAAATCAACATGTGCATTTACGAATGTACTTTTAAAATGTCTAGTATGGAAAATGATCTAGGATTCAACTAGAAAAGAGTCTACAAAGTAGACATGACCAAAAAAGGAAGAGCTGAAATTCTTTCGAGGTGAGATGGGGCTGGTGCCTCTCTTCTTCCCAGCTTCTCTCTCTAAAGCACTGGTTGGTCATCCAACTGCATCCACAGAACACAAAATTGTATCCATTTGCATAAATCAAGACATCGATGTCAGTCTAGCTTCACTGAGCAATTTACATCAACCTTGAACTCTAACATAAGTCAAAGAACTGAACCAATTCATACTGTATTACTCCTTAGTACAGACGCTAGACTAGTTATCGAAGCACAAAAAATAAGCCTTTTTGATTTCAGGAAGTTAGGGTGGATATGTGTATTTATATAGTAATGAAGCTCAGTTAAAGCAGAGACCATGTTTAACTTTTGCCTGCTTTGCCCCAATACTAGCACAATGACTGGCCATACTAGGTGCTCATTAACTATTCATTGAATGATGAAAGAACAAGCGGGTACTTCTTTCCCAGAAAACACAAAGGGACAACAAAAGATGGCAGGCAACCAACAGAATCTCTTCCAAAGTCTGCATGTATGGGGACTCCAGTTTCGTAGCTCTCAGAATCACGTGGGATTGTAGCCACAGGTGTGGCTGGTGGCCCTGGAGCAGAGGTAACATCTATTCCTTGGATTTTCCCCAATAGATCTGTTCTTTGTCAAAGAGTCCCACTCTCTTACCTCAGGCACACACTTCAGAAGCATATTCTAATAGTTAATATATTAACTAGTTGACTTCTAGTGTGCATGCTAACAATGAGCACTATCAAAGTATAGGAGCTAGGGGTAGCTTCCATTAATTATCCATGTTAAGAGGTCTAATGCTTTAATCCAAGTGCTTTCAGAAATGTTTTTTTTAATTGAAAAGGGAAAAAAAATGGCTTCTTATTTTGCCAGAATTGCTCTTTCATCTCTTATATACCGAAAGCTCAGACTCTAAAGACAACTAGATCTGCTTTTGAGATCTTAACCTGTAGCTGAGTGACATTGGGGAAGGAAGTTAGTCAACCTCTCTTGGCCTTGATTTTTTCATTTCTAAAATGAAGATGACAGGATCAACTACGTAACGTTGAGGGGATTAGAGGATTTAATAAGTAAAGCACTCAGTCAGTGTTAATTATTTAATCAGAACAGTAGTAAAAATGAAAATTATCTTTTTTGCTTGGGTTTTGTTTCTTTTCAGTCACAAGTAGGAAATGTATAATCACACCAGGGAAAACCATCATCAACATTTTAGTGATTTTCTTCCAGATTTTTTTTCACTGTAACCTATATTTTCTTGCAAAAATGGAATCATAGTGATTTTTGTCATGCGCTCTCTCAACCCTACATAATAGATTATGATCTTTTCAAAGCAAATAAATATAGCAAATATTGATTAATTAAAATATAAACTCTATCGCTGAAAATTCAAATCTATTTATACTCTGTGGTTCTGATCACTATCTCAAAAATATGCCAATATATGCTTGTGAATGATAGGTTACATTTAAAGTCTAAAATTTTTATTTTCTTTCCTTGCCTTATTTGGAAACATGAACTAAAACTGGACTAAGAGGGGCTTTGGGAAATCTGTCACCTTTTGGCCTAAAAGTATGACATTAATAAAGAAAAACAGGAAAATTATAGACTGCATGTAGGAATGCTAACATTAGTATTATATGAGTAAATGATTCCTCTCACTCTTTGAAGGACACCACTTGCTAAAAATACATCAACTTCCAGTAATCAAAAATCATAGATTTTTTTTTTCTGGCCCTTCCTGTGTCTTTTACTGTATTTTATTTTTGCATTTTCTTTGCTCGTTTCAGAGAGAGGCCTAATAAGAGGCATAGTAGCTACACGATGTCACAGTTTATATGATGGAGAGAATGTGCTCCAGCCTCATCATTGTTCTGTCCCAGATGCTTCACATTAAAGTAAGGACAGATATGGAAAATGCTTGAAGAAGTCAATGTAATCACATAAAAATTTAAAGGGCAAACATTTTAAGTCACTGAAGAAGTCTATAAAAATCAGTCTTTTTTCTCTTTTAGTGGAAAATAATTGTCAGACTATCTCCCTATAATCCCCAAGATGAAGAAATAGGTATCCATTTCTGTATCCCCAGTATCTAGCACAGTGGTTAATATTTAGTAATTGCTCAAGAAACATTTGTTGACTGATATGCAGTTCAACATCTTAACAACCGTATGAGATACCCAAGTAATAATATCTCCAATTTAAAGCCCAGAGAGGTTACATAATTAGACAAGAGCACATACCTGATAATTGGGCAAAATCAGGACTCTTACTCTGAAGCCCAAATCCTTACACAAGAATATATTCATCACATACGTTCGTAAAAAAAAAAAAAAAATTATAAGACATATAAGACAGAATGATTCCACCTTTATAAGAAAATAAAACATATATGTACAGAGACAGAGAGATCACAAGAGAGAGATGCTCTGAAAAGATGGAAAATGGTAGCAGATAAGATTAAATAAGATAATACACATAAGGCGCTCAACCTAGGACACAGAAAACTGTCAATATACTACCACTACTCATATTATAAGAACTTTTTAACTCCATCAATGCATTCCCCACCACCACAGCAACAAAATAAAACATGATAATGGGTTCTTAGGCTAGAACACAAAAGAAATAAAGAAAAATATTGAATAATATTACAATAAAGATTAGTATTTATTTGTGGAAAGAATAAATAGCAAATTCAGAACTGTAGTTATCTCTGGCAGGTAAAATAGAGGATGGGTCCAGGGAGAAGTATGCTAATATTTTATTGTTTTAAAAATTATCTGCAGGGAATAATGGAGCCTATTAGTTGAATTTAAAAGGTTAAAAAATTAAGTTTTCATTTTGGGTTTTAATAAATTTAATATTAAGTTTTTCTAATGTATCTGAAGGATATGGCAAATATTAAGTGTTGATAAAGCTGGTTGACAGGTATATGCAGGTATTCTCTATTAATTTCTGTATATATATAATATCGCTTTTAATGATTCCTATCCAAAAAAAGTGCTCCATACTCTAACACAGCAAACCAGCTGGAAGTACATTGCTTCCACCCCTCAAAATGTTAGTTCCTAAGGCCATATCAGAGAAGGGCCTGCGCTCACTAAAGGGTCTGGGTGGGGAAGCAAGAAGCCCAGGGAGAGGTTCCATGGAGAGTGGGAATAGAAAGGAATCATGAGAACACCCTCATCATAATCCCAACATGAAAGTCATGGCAGCCCTGACTTGGAAAGCCTCCCTTTCTGCCAGTGAGAGGGCAGAACAGAAGCAGGGAGAGCGCCCGAATAAATCCTCAGTGCAGGAAATTCATGGTGTAGGATCCTGGCCCAATGAACCTGGGCATGCTTTGTGTGGGAAATCAGACTCTGGACAGATCCGGAACAAGTGCTAGGGAAGAGGGAACGCAAGGAACCAGAGCCACTTCCTCTCTCTCCACACACTCCGAACCACACCAAAACACTTCAGTTTCATTAGACCTCACAGAACAGTGTCAAACAAGCGGAGACCACTATTAACAGGACACGCATGCCATCATCTCCTCTGAAATCACTCAGTCTGACACGACCACATACATTTTATTTGTTGCTATCTCTTGCATGAGTCTAATCTTGGTAACAAGACCATAGGCGTGCCTTGTCAAAGATAAACAAAGCCGGACACTACTTAAAGTGGTATGGATAGATTTTACTCAGTAATAACTACTGCAATAAGAAAAAAAAAAAAAATCCAGCGTGAACTGAATTCACCTTCAATTTGTATAAAAATAAGCAGGTGTTTGTTTTAAGGGAAAGAAGGAGTAGGGCAGGATGCAAGCTGAAGGCTTAGGAAAGGCAGAGAAGTGAAAAATTACAAAGGATTAGTCTGTCTGCTGGCTGACAATTATCAAAGATAGGACTCTACCCTCCAACACAGACTGGGAGACAGAGACCCTATCTGTTGGCCAGAACAAATGGTAAAATTTTTTGGCAGCCTTGAATTTTCTCAGGCAGGCACTTTACAGGAGATAGGGTCATCCTTAGGATGTTGCCTTGAGCTGTTAGAAATGATGTGACTGTTCAAGTCTTTAATGGCCAAGGTCGAGGACTAGAGGAGAAAGAGGGCTCAGAGGAGCCTGGCTAGCATTTGGTCAAGGAGACTTTTTATCAGCCTTCAATTCTTTCGTGACTTCAACAGACCCAAAACCAAAAGGAGATGTTTTGATGTTCAATAATGGATCCATTTTTGAACTAAGTTTGAACTAAGGTTTTGAACTTAGCCCACCCAACTATACATAAAAGTCCTCAACAATAATGATAAAAATCAATTGATCTAGTTATTGTTGACTTTAGAGTCAGGCTACTGGGTACCAGTTCTGCCTCCAAAAATGGATTTCATCACTTATTCATGAACTCCTTTAAGCCTCGGGGTCCTCGGCTATAAAATAGAGGTAATCTTAGGGGGGGTTGAAAACCAAAAATGAAAATACATTACACAAGAAACATTCAATAAATGTAAATCATAAAAGAAAAAAGAAAAAGAAAAATATAAAGAGCTATCAACACACGATGAATTATAAGGTGAGCAAGAAATAAAATTTTGTTAAACCACTGGAAAAAGTAATTCGATGAGGACTCATGTATACACATACACAATGAAATGCTTACAATACTGTCATGGGTGAGATTCTAGATGTCTTTATTCTTGCATGAGTCTTGTCCTGAGGAATCACATAAATGTTACAAACTGGAGGGTCTGTTAGCACAACATGTGGAATGCTTTATTTCTGCCTAGACCCCCATTAGTATTAATAGGGAAAAGAGGACACCAGATGGATTTAAGACAGTCATTAGAAGGCACTACCATTGTGCCATAGTAGTGATTATATCAAACTTTATATAAATTCACTTCCTGATGACTACTGAAAGCCTCTAAAAAAGTGTGTTGCTGTTGTATTCATGCGTCATTTGCTGCCTACAATTTAAGAAAATTAGCATCTGTCAACTGCATTATTCAGCCACACAGGGTGGAAATTAATAGATAATACCATTCCCAATTTGTTGTATGAGAGGTGAGCTTGCCTAGCAATCTGGCTGCTGTACTTTAATACTGAATCAAACTTGTTCTTACAACTGGAACTTTGATTGGCTCTGTGCTCTTCAGAAACACATTTCTAAAAATCTAGTATATTTATTAAAACTTTTCTTAAATGTTTGCTATTGACGTAACTAGAAATTTAGAGGCAACAAATAGAGGTCCACATGAAAGCTGGAATCGGTCGGCCAGAGTGATACAAGAACTTGTCAGGCTTCAACCACAGAGATGTGGGTCATTCGAATAGACTTGTTTACTGGTTGCTACTGTTTGTTTTTCTTATGTTCTTTTTCTTAACATTTTATTTTATTATTAGTTTCAAGTATATAATACATTGGTTGGACACTTACATAGTTTATGAAATGATCCCCCCGATTACTCTACCACGCCTCTGGCTCTCCACCTAGCCATTGCATTACTGCTGACTGCATTCCCTATGCTGTGGTCCCATTCCCCATGACCGTCTATCAGCTACTGATTTGCACTTCTTTAACTCTTCACCCCTTTTTTGTTGTAGGGCCTCTACTTAACAGAGTGAGTGGGAAGATCTGGAGCCTTTTAAGGTTATATAAAAAGAAGCAGATTACCAAGCAGAGAGCCAGATGTTGCCTTGGTTCTATTTAGGCTATGCATCATCTCTATTCTACAATGTGCTTTCTTTGTTTCCATTCTGAGTTCTGAGAACAAGTAGTAAGACCTCCAGAAGTGCATGCTTTCAAACATGAGATATGGCCAGACTTTCAGAGCACCCCAAAGCTTGAAGTATCCCTCTGAAGTAGGAAAATATCAGATCGGCAATAACTTTAGCAGAACGACTATATAAAGAATTAAATATAGCCCCTGGAGATATACTTTATCATCAAGGAATAATGGTACCTGACTAGATTTAAAAGCTTCCAGTAAAAAAAAGCTCCACATCACCTGAAGTGCAACATAGATTTAGTAGTCAGTCCAGGCTTGTATCTTGGGTTATTCCTCTTGGAGTGCAAAATAGGCATCAAAGAGAAAATAAAGCCTAGTAACTACATCACAAAGCAATCTTTAGATATGCCTTCTAATGCTTAATTATACATAAGAACTTGGGGAAAGGGTGCCAACCAGGAACAAGGAGAAGCTGAGATGAGCAGTGTATTACTTTCAAGGGTTTGGTGAGATGGGGGAGCCATGTAATGGAGAGGAGGGGAATGGGGATCCCATTACAGAGGTGAAGGGGATGGGGACGAAAAGAATAAGGGGAAGCTAGCACTGTGCTGGTGCCATCAGCAGGAACATGGGGCCATGTGTTCACATCGCTCATCCTATATCTTCGCCTTTCAACTACCAGGCTGCTGCTAACCTGAGCAGCTACTGAAGCTCTCCCCGTAGTCCCCAGAAAGTTCACATCTACCACTAAAATGGAAGGAGGAACATCCTGCCATTTTAATCTTCGATGCTTATTAAAACCCCCCTTTCTTAATTCTACTTGTGGTTATACATACAAAAGTTGAAAGCAGTGACTCAAACAGACATTTGTACACCCATGTTCATAGCAGCATTATTCACAATAGCCAAAAGGTAGGAACAACCCAAATGTTCATTGATGAATGAATGGAAAAACAAATTGTGGTACGTATATATGAAGGAATATAATTCAGCCCTTCAAAGGAAGTTCTGACACATGCTACAATGTGGATGAACCTTTAAAGACATGCTAAATGAAATAAGTCAGATACAAAAGGGCAAATATTGTATGATTCCATAAATATTGCATGAGGTTCCTGGAATAGTCAAATTCATTGAGACAGAAAGTATAAGTATTTACTAGTGGCTGGGGAGAGAGGGGAAAGAGAAATTATTATTTAATGGGTATTGAGTTTCAGTTGGTTGCATAACAAAGTAAATGTACTTAAGGCCACTGATTTATACATTTAAAATGGTTAAAATGGTAAATTTTCTTCTGTATATATATTTATGTGTATTTTTTATTTTTTTAATTTTTCTTTTGTATATATTTCTTTTGTATATTTACTAAGCACACATGCGTGCACACATGCATACACACACACACACACACACACACACACACACAAACATCCTCCCTTGCTTAGCCAAAACACTGCACTTTCCAGAAGAAAAAATAACGAAGTTCCATTTGCTGTCCAAAAGGAGTCACCCACATTAAACTATATCAGTACCTACTTTTATAAATCGTACTTAATAATTTAAGCCCTTCAAATCATTTACAAGTCAGAGAAACTGAGTGTTTTTTAAGACCCCTCTATGGAGAAAGGTTAAAAATAATGATGTCACTGGCTGAATCTAGGCAGAATCCATGAGTCAGCAGCCATCACCCTCAAGTGTACTCCATCATCATCAAGATATTCCTCTCCTATGGCCCATTGCTCACTCCTAAACACCGGCCCCCTCATCATAGAGATTGTCGTACTTATGGGCAATTATAGCCTCCCTTTATTCATCTTCAGCTATTCTACTACCACATAGAGACATGATTTCTTTCATCTTCCCTCTCACATGGGTGACTGGCTTCCAATTTCTTGTCCCCACTGCAAAAGAATAACTATACCTAGACAGCATTGACAATGCTGCTAAATCATTCTTCTTAATGGAATAAATATAATTTGAGAAACCAACAGACCTGTGACCAGAGAATGCTGAAGTTCACTGACTCCTATAGTGAGCTGCTATTCTAGCCTTCAAAAAAAAAAAAAAAATGGTGTGTGTTTACTCACATAAGAAAAATCCAAAATATTGCTTTGACCCTAAGACCTTGAAGATATCACTGCCTACTTGTCAGAAATGTCCAGTTCCCAAGGAAACCAAAAGCTGAAGGGGGAGAGCATGTTTGTCTTTTGGGAGGTTTGTAGTCAGTGCACAGCGATGCCAATGAGGCATCACGGTCTGCATCAAATTAACCGCCCAATGCAGCAGTCTCTGAACTCCTGTTTCGCTACAAGACTCAAATCCACTAGAGATGCCCAATCTCACTTATCATCAGCATTCTATTTGTAACACAGAATGGCAAGGCAACATTACCAGCCACAAAGGCCTGGTGACAATTTAGGGGGGTGCTTTAAAAGGAGGCTCGTTGCAAGCAGAGCAGGTATAAGAAGATAAAGAGTTTAGGAAAAGCCCAGACTGAGTGGGTACATGATAAATGTTTCAAGGAGTCACTCGGGCCCAATGCCACACCATGAGAGAGCTAGGAACTGTGGGAAAATAACAATGCACACATCTACATTACAGGAATCAAAGCCTATGGACAAACCACGTGGCTAAGGAGTACTATCTCAAGCTGCTGCTGCCACTGTTCACTGTAGCTGCAGTATTAAATCAAAAGTAACTTTCTGTGTGGGTAATGTGCAAATATAATTCAAAGGAGCAATGGTCTTTCCACCCTCAGTCACAGATAGCCACCCTGTTACTCTTGCCATTTTATGATAAAAAGGCAAAAATGCCAACACGCAGGTATATTTTTAACTGGAAACAATTTGAATCCATACTTACAGAGAAAAATGTTTGCCTCTCTTTTATTTTCCCTTAACTTGTTCTTAAATAAGAAGCATTTCTTCTTATCCACTAAGATTATCACCCTCAGTCAAATTCTAATAAGGGAAGATGTTAGAGTCAAACGAGCTCATACACGAAATAAAGCTTAGTAGGCTTCAATGTTCCTATTATCATCAGTACTCACATGGCTGCCTTTCAGTGTACCAACACCCAGCAAATTCTCCCATTCTGCAATGAGACCCAGTCCTGGCCCGCAACTCCTGACCGCCTAGATCACCAAGGTAGTCTCCCTTCAGATGGTGATTCTCTGGATTCAAAATCCTTACTAAAAAAAAATACATAATGGTTTGGCCCTAAGCTCTAGCTGTTTAGACCAAAGGCTAATGTGACAACTTAAAATTGATTTTTAAAGAAGCATTAAATAGAGCCTACCCCAATGAGAACATGGTAACAAGAATGTGACACCAAGCAGCATCGCTTGGAACGTCTGGCTGAGTGAGGACACCCGGGAGTGGGGTGGTGGTGGTATCTAAGCGATGCTGGGCACAGGTCAGAGTTAACATCTGCAATCTGGCTCCCTCCATCCGCGTATTGAAATATAATTCAGCAGAATGAATTGCTAGACATCTCTAAACCCCCTGGGAAATGACAGATATTGATGAATGCTGTTGGGAAGATATATGGAAGGAAACGGCAAATAAATAGAACCATTTTTTCTCAGTCAGTTGCAGATATGTGGAGCAGCTGTTAAACTACTTGTCGGCTCCTGGTTCTCTCTCCCTTTTTCTTCTTCCTCTCCCCCATCCACCTCCTCTCTACCTTTCTTGTGCTCTTTACAAATAAAAGTCATCTCCTCCTTCCTTGTCATACTCTGAATTCTCAGCCCAGTTAGTCCAATCCTTTCCAAAATTTCATTTTATCTAACATGATTGCTGCCCACTCTGGATCTTGGAAATAAGTTTAGTTTTTAAACTCATGAAATGGAACTATTGGATTCAAGTCTGATATCATTTGGCCACAGTCATAAGGTTCAGATCCAAAATTCAGAGAATGACTACTTCCATGTAGTAGCTGTGTGTCCTTAGTCAGGCTACTTAACCTTCTAAGCTTTGGTTTCTCATAAACATTCCGTAAAATACCTCATGGGGTGATTGTGAAGACTAATTTGGAATGTAAACAGAGAGCCTCTTATACCAGCTGGCAAATAGAAGGCTAGCAATAAACAGTGACTTCTTATCCTCTCTACTTTCTATTGCTCATCAACTCTTCCTGGCAAGGGCATTCCTCCTCGGTGTCTGCTCAAACTAGATAAAATTCTCTCCAGCATGTGGCACTTTAGGAATAACTGGTTCTCATACCATTCACCAAGTAGACTTGGGGGCAACTAGTGGAAAACCAGTCAGACAGAGGTTTACATCCCAGGTTCACCATTTACCAGCTAGGGATCCCTGAATAAATTGTATTCCCTCTCTGAGGTTCCATTTCCAAATCTCTAGATAACACACACTGGGTGCTTAGCATGGTGTTGAACACACGGTTTGTGTTCAGTGGAGGTTCAGGTCCATGTCCAGGAAGCTTTACCAATCTTGGCATCATTGGCATTAAATCCACAACCGGGGTGCCACTGACCTTCCCTTCTCCCATTACACCATCTGCTTCTATGGGGCTGCATGTGCACAGAGCATCATTTATTTCTGTACACAATATCCTCCTCTACACTGTAAACTCCATGTCAGCTGGGACTGTAAATAATCTGTATTTGCAGCCTCACATCACACCCTGTACACAGAACCTATGGAACTTTTACAAAATCAAAATTATGTCTGTGCATGTTAACTTTCCATTGTACATCTCACTTATATTTTTCCCAGGGCTCATATTTTTCCATTGTTTAGTTCCACACCATCTGGAAGAATATTCAAATTTGGCTCAGTTGTTTGTCTTGTAACAATAACAGTAATGGATAAGACTCAGTGGCCTTAAACTTGATACTGAGAACATCGTCACTCCGGGTTTGATTTTTCCCTTCTAAAATCCATCTCCATAAGAAAGTGACACCTCTGCAAAATATTGTGTATTTTCAAAGTAAGCTGATCGACCTTCAATATACCAGAGGACAACTTATATTTAGTATCTATCTTTTTGCAGAAATTATGAATCCTAACCAATAACATCCTTTTGCACATTAAGATATTGCACTGACATGCCCAAATGTTACTGGCAGCCCTGAGATGCAAAACATTTCTGACAATTGTCCTACATCAGAACAGTTATGACAGCAGACAAGGAGGAGCTGGGGATTGGGGCGGGGGGTGGGGGGGCTCTACAAGAGAAACAAAAAGAACAAAGGCAGCCACAGAGGGGGAAATACACTTCATATCTAAGCGGAAATTTCTAGACAAGTCCAACCTTTCTAACAAGTTCTTTATTTTTACAAGGAAACATCTATATACAGTCTAGTTCATATAGCAGTGTATTTCCACATATATTTCTTTGGAACAGTTTCTAGTTCCATGCTGGCTTTTCTTCTTCCTCCTTGATAACAATGTCTGTGTATGCTGCCTAAAGAATCTAACATTTTTGTCCTAAAAAATGTTTGGTGATACTAAATAAAGAATCTAGAACACAACTATAAAATATTTCTTCAAAAATACCACTTAGTAGGTCTCGTCCAGTGCCTCCAAATGGCAGTTTGTTAAAAACCCCTATTTCTAGGCTACAAGAACTCAGTCAGGGACTGTATTATTTTGTCTCCTTCCTCCCTTCTGAGAAAGTTAATGTCCACTCCATCCATTTTAAAAGCAACAGGATCTAGGAACTTACTGTTATCCAAACTGCAACCGTATGCCCTGAACTAAATTCTAACAAATCACTAAATGTTTTACAAAACATAACATTGCCCTTGTTTTTAAGAGAAAAATCACAGCCAAGATTAGTATCATGACTGCCTGAGCATTGCTTGGAAATGAATGACCAGTGTAGAGTTTGCATTCAACATTTCCATTTATGGTCTATTTAACCAGTGACTTCTGAAAGCTCAGATGACACAAAGCAGCAATAAATTCCAGGGTCATTGTCTGTTTTAAAGTAACTGTATCACTAGGCTACTTGTTCCTTTTTAGAAAATTTTACCATGCTTATAGGGAATCAGTGTGTTGTGGTGCTCAGGTGGGGAAATGTAGCCATTTGGTGATTCTAATGACACTTCAAATGGTCATCTCTTAAGCCTGATCATTTTCTTCTGGCCATTCCATTAAGTGGATTTAATCTCCTACTATTTGAATCCATAGAGAACACTGTAACTGTTGAAAGCATGGCAGTGGGGTTTATTATACAGACTTTCAAATGGCAAAGTATATATCATATATCGGATTGGCTTGAGGCTGTCCGCAAAGATCCAAGGTGACAAAGCAGATAGGGAAAAATAAGAAAAGGAAACCGTACTAATGTTGATGTGTAGGGACTGTAACCCCTGCCTCTCAAACCACACATACACCTGTGAGACAACATGTCTGACAAAGCCTATGTACAGTACCATTCCAGTATTGACTGATAGAGTTGCCAGACTTCACAAATAAAAATACAAGATGCCTAAATAAACTTGAATTCAAATAAATTTTAATACATATGCCCCAAATATTACATTCAATATAAGTATACTGGAAATATTACTCATGTATTTGAAATTTAAATTTAATTGAATGTCATATATTTTATAGGGCAACACTAGTTTTAGCTATTTTTAATTTTTAATATTTTTTTATTTTTCAATTACAGTTGCCATACAATATTATACTAGTTTCGGGTGATTAGACATTTATATAATTTACGAAGTGAATAGCCTGATAAGTCCAGTACCCATCTGACATGACACACAGACATCACAATATCATTGACTATATTCCCTGTGCTGCACTCCGCATCCCTGTGACTGTCTTTAAAACTGGCAATTTGCACATCTGAATCCCTTCTCTTTTTTCATCCATCCCCCAAAACCCCTCCCAGCAGGCAACCATCAATGTGTTCTCTGTATCTATGAGTTTATTTCTGTTTTGTTAGTTTGTTTATTTTGTTCTTTAGACCCCACATATAGGTGAAGTCATATGGTATTTGTTTTTCTCCGTCTGACTTATTTCACTCGGCAGGATACCCTCTAGGTTATATGGCAACACTATTTACTGAGCACCTAGTATTTGCCTGGCAGGGGGTTTTGCTTTGCTTTAAGGATATAAAGAAAAGATCCCCAAAGGGTGTATACATTAGTAAAAGGGACAGATACACAAATAATGGCAAGTTAAAAGTGATCCTTCCTGTAATAAGAGAACAATATAAGATGGTAGTGGGGTGGAGGAAGTGGAAGTATTGCTGTGGAACAATCAGCAAAAGTGATATGAAGGTGTTTGGAATGGAATTTGAATGTAGTAAAGGATATTAGAGATTATGAGCTTCATTTCCCTTTACATACCTAGAATGGAACCTCGTTGCTTTGGGTTTGTGCATGTATTATTTTCCTCTGTTTAAATTATTATTTATACATACTCCCACAACCAATAGTTAGTAAAACAGTGCAAAAACAAAACAACAGAGTTCTTTTGCACCAAGATTCCTAAGATTCTCCAAGCTCAGAGAAATTTGTTTTGGAGGTTTTAATAAAAGGGCAATAACATATATAATTTTTATTGTCCTCTAGAGTAACTCAAGGCAAAAAATGCAGGTGCATTCTACAATATGGGACACTAAAAACCAAGGGCACAGCACTATGTGTGCATGCATACATGTAAACAAACACAAAATGAATGTCCAAGTATGTTACTTAACATAGGTATATGCCTCTTCTTTATGGAGAATTGAAAGGTAGACGCTGTGCTGCCTTACGTAAAATCTGTCTTCAGGTCTAATTTGGTTCAAATAACATTATTCTCTCTTTTAAAAAGTTTTACCACATCCCCCCTCCAAAAAAGTGAGCAAGTCAGCAATGAGTTAAAAGTAAGGAGGGGACTTAGCCCCAGCTGCCCCTTCAGGCCCTGGTATGATGCAGAAACCTGAGACAGAGCTGTCAAAGAACAGAGAAATTATCTGGCTAGGCAGACACAAGAAAATAAATTTAGCCCTGACAATACGTGTTGATTAAGTACTTGAATGACAATGGAACATGACAAAGACAAATGCAGGCTACCACCACCAGAGTCGTTAATATATCAGAAACAATAATTTTTATAAATCTTTCAACTTCCCTGTTGGTGGCATTTGCATTTCTTTGCCTATTCTTTTTTTCCTGGGGAGCTGACATAAAATCAGCTTCACTTTCAGTTTTCATTCGGGAGGTTAAAAACCGTCTATATTCCTGATCTTTGATTAGCCACTGAAAATAAGTTTTAAACAGAGATGGATGGCCCGGTGTACTCAGTTTCAGAGGACAATTACAGGGCATCACCGACATGCTCCTAGAGGAGAGAAGGTGAGCTTCCTCACTCAACCGTGGAGAAATAATGTATGTGTGAATGGGAGAAAATGAAGGAAAATCAGTCTCTGCAAAGACTTCCCCTCCTTCTCATCTCAGTAGCTTAAATTATTTACTACTTAACTTGAAGAAAACTTGAAAGCATCTGGTCCAACCCACTCATTTTACAAGCAAGGACACTGAGAATCAGAAACAAAGGTATAGCTTCTTAGTGGTTGACTTGGGGACAGAATCTGGGCCTCAGCTTCCCATATTTCATGCCCTTCCCATTACATCTTGAAAGAGTGGTGTAGGACATGTCAAGATGCTACCTCCACTCAGCCAAGTCACTTGCTTTCTATCTTTAAACCCTATTCGGTTTAACTCAGGTGTCCCATTCTCTTGCTGGTCTACTTCTCCCCTAGTTGCTATTGCATCACACCTAACTACCACAGCTGTGTTGTACAGAGGATTTACATAAGGCCCAATTTACCAATTCCAGCCCATGAGCAGTTAGCACAGCACATGTGCCTCCATGCGGCCTCACTGCAGGTTGATCGCACATAACAAAATGTCATCAGAAGCGCCAGGTACTATATCCAAATGTGTACATGGGTCCCAGGGTGGCATGAAATGACAATACCCATCGTCTTCTTTGCCTTCTTCAACTTTCTATTTATCCCAACAACTAAAGGAGTGTCATATGTGGAATTTCACAGTTAATACTTATTTTCTACTATTTCATATTCCTACTGTAATCATTTCAACCTTTGTAGCTTCCTTATATATACTAAAGAAACACAGGGTGCTAAAACCACTTCTTTATTGTAGACTATACATATAAGGAACTGAGAAGATAATCTTGGAATCCACATGCTTTTCAGAAACTAAAAATATTCAATTCATGAAGGAGAGGAAAACCATGTCCAGCTATGCCTAGGCCTCAGTACACCATATCAGAATTAAACACATTTTCGGGGAAGTATAAAAAAACAACCAATGGAGAGAAAACAAAAAAGAACATGATTGTGCCCTTTCAAAATATTCAAACCCTTGGTAAAATGCTAAAAAAATTTTTTTTAAACTTGAAATTAATTTTTCTATTCTAAAGGGAATTTTAAAAATAAACAACTTGAATTTTTGATATATGGATTCAATAAATTCATTTTTCTCTGAGGAATAACCCAAGTCCATTATTTATAGAATCACATTAGAACACAAGAAATAAAGGGGAAAGATTGCAAGAGTGAGAGAAAAAGAGAAGGACTTAGAGGACAGGAGGGCAAGGAGAGAGGAAGGGAAGGACAAGAAGTGAGGGAAGGGGAAATATTGGGAGAAATTGGGAAAGAGAGAAACAGAAAAGCCTAGTGCTTTGTGTATCAAACAACTTAAAATAATGCCAGCAAAAAATTTAAATGACCACTAGACACTCTCTTCTTTGGTATACTTTGAAAAATCTCAGTCACTGTATTTGATTTGCCACATCCAACATACTAAGCTGAAGATCAAGGAGACCAACTAATTTTGCAGGTGATAGTGGTTTTAGCTCTATCTCAATATGCAACTGATTAATCTACTCTAGTAATCTTGAAATTCTATGTCAACAATGATTTAAGGCCCAAGTTACCTTTTCCTCTGCAGAAGGCACTTCAAGAATCATAAGAGAAACTGGGTCTTCTATCAACACCATCTTATTAACACTCAGGACTAATTTTTAAGTCCTTCAAACCCTATCTGGTGCAGAATTGTAAAAGAGACTTCTAAAGGGCCAGATTTGCTGATCCACCATGGCTCCCAGCATTCTCTGGAGCATAAGCACACATCAAAGCCAACAACCCAGCCCCTCATCTGATTCTCAGTATAAGAAAAACGCATTTAATACTTTAATCCTCATTTAGACTCTTTCCTTAATTCTCTTCATCATACCTGACATCATCACTTCTTGCATAGGTTTTATTTGTGCAAAATGCCTGAAGGAGAGGTCTGAACTTCACATAGGACTCTGAGGCTGGAACAAGGTGGGCACTTAGCTGTTCCTAAGCAGTAGGTAACCAAGGACCTGAGAACCATGTGATCACCCCGTTAGAGGGAGCAATGACTCATTGGTAGGCCATCTGCATGGGAGAAAAGCTACAGCAGAAGGCTCCCTGCCAGAGAGCCAGTGGGAGGTGGCATTTGCCAAAGGAACGGGCTAACAGCTGCCTGCCCCATTAAGACAAAGTCTCATGAGATCTTCCTACCCTGATAAGGAGAAACTGCAAACATAAAAATATGCCAAAAGAGTCATTAGAATACCTAGCAAACAAAATATTCATACACAAACTGATTTAGGAATGATGAACACTTAAAAGCTACTTAAAATCATGCACTCAAATCAGGAAGAAGATGCAAATGGATCTGCCTTTCGATCCTTGGTGGCTCAGAAAATTTGGTAGAGATATCCTCCAACTTCATGAACTACTGTTGATGAACAATTTTACAAGTCCTAAAACAGAACATTGAACCAACTTAAAGGAATCCTTGGCCCCAGCTATATACCTTCAGCATAAAGATTTTAGAAGTATTAAGAAACAGCAAAACAAATAGAAGCAGAATGTTTTAAAGCCAATAAAACCTTAAATGTGAATTATCTGTTGATTAGGGTTTTTTTACTTTTTGGCCAAGAACCCAGACTGAGACTATCACAAGGAAGCACCATTTATAATAATTGAAAAGATCTTTGTCTTTTAAAAGTTTCAAAATCTACCAGAGTTCAAATATCTCAGTCATCCTTCAGGGGCTAGTTAAGTCAAACCTAGCCCACCCACAGCTTAGTCCCCAAGCCTATGGCACGTCCAGGTCCCCACTTCCTGTACTTCCAAGCTCCCATGGGCTTTAGCTCCATCCCTGAGAAATTCCAGCGGGGCCTCAAAACTCTGCTCATTCTTATACAGCTCAGGTCCACCGTCTCCATCTTGTCATGAACAACACTGTCCACCAGACCTCTCTGTTACGTTCTGTGGGAATATTGCTCCCAGTATACAAATTTCTCTGATGTCCTAATGCTTTCTGCAGATATGAAGACAAACTTCACTTTCAGTTCATAGTCTCAGACCGTAAATGGGCTGTCAATGCTTCCAAGAAATCCTTCCTGTTCTCCAAAACTATTCAACTTCCTTCTCTATTCAGCTCCCATATAACCCTCCCTACCCTCACTCAGAAATCTCATAACGCACTGAGAAAAGTGAAGCCATCAAATCTATTAAACTATCTGCTTTTCATTAAAAAACAAATTTATTAAAACTAGTGATGTGAAAAGGCAGCATTTTAAAAAATCATTTAAAATTTTAAAAAAATTTTAATTATGGTTGACATACAGGATTTTTAGTTTCAATTGTACAACACAGTAACTAGAAATTTATGTAACTTACAAAGTGGTCATCCTGATAAGCCTAGCACCTGACTGACAGCATACACAGTTATTACAACATTATTGACTATATTCCCTATTAAAAATCAAATTTCTTATTTTGAGACAAGTACAGATTCACATGCAGATCATACAGGCAGATCCCAGGTATCCTTTATCCAGTTTTCCTCGGTGGTAAAATCTTGCAAAACTATAGTACATTATCTCAACCAGGGTAATAACAGAGATATGGTAAGTTATAGAACCTTTCCATCCCCACAGAATCCCTCGAGTTGTCCATTTATAATCACCCCTACTTCCTTCCCACCTCCCCCTCCTTAAATCCTGGCAACCACTAATTAGTTCTCTACTTCTATAATTCTGTCATTCCAAGAATGTTATTTACAAATAGAATTATATATAGTATGTAATTTCCTGGGATCAGCTTTTTTTCACTCAGCATAATTCTCTGCAGATTCATGTGCATCAACAGTTCATTCCTTTTTATTGCTGAGGACTATTCCATGGTATAGATGTATCCAAACCACCTGCTTCTGCATTCATATTCTCCTGTTTCAATGAAGTGTCCCTCCTCCTATAAAAGGCCAACCCTTTTACCTGTGCTCTGGTCTCCCTACCTGGTTTCCCCAAAGCACTTCACTTCTTTACCTATCACCTCTTTCCTCTGGGTCATCAACACCTTACAAACATGCCTGCGAGGCTCCCGTACCACTAAGATGGCTTCCTCTGACCCCTCATGCCCTTCCAGCTCACACCCTATTTCTCTAGTCCCTTTCACAGCACAACCTCTCAAAAGAGCTCTATCTACGCTCTTACCCATGAACGCAATAGCTCTAATTCCTTAATTACCATTTGTTTTTAACCTACTCTTCTCTAGCTTCCTTTCACACACCACTACTCTCCCCAAGGTTACCAGTGACCATACTGTTGAACCCAGGGACAAGTTCTTGTTCCTATTTCACTCTCGGACGGAGCCAATTCTTTCCTTTTCAAAATACAATTCTTTCCACTTCTGATTCCACAGTCCTACGTGATGTATCTATTTAATATATCTTATAGGCAGTTCAAATTTAACATACTGAAAACTGAATTAATCATGTCCTATTTCTTTATTAAAACCTATTTCTCTCTGGGTTGATTTAGTAAGTACCATGTTGCCCCTGCCTCTCGTATAGTTGGACTCAGAGGCAACAGCCCGGCAGGGACCACACTAGTGCCCTTGCACCAGCACCAGCCCTGCATTGGTCTGTAACCACGTGAAAGATCTTGCCAAAATGATGTGAATGGAAATGAGGTATGTCTTTTCCAGGCTGGGACTTTTAAGAAGTTGAAAAGATTTTTCCTCTCTCTCTTTCCACTTCTGCCAGCTGGAAACAGAGGATCTCAAGGCCATAAAGAAAAGCAAAACCAAAATATGGAAGGAGTGTGGTCCCTCATGCCCTATGAAGAAGAGAGTTGCCTGCTAAACCCAAAATACTTACATGAGCAAGAACTAGACTACTGTGTGTTAAGCCATCGATATTTTTTTGGTTTGCTTGTTAAAACAACAGGCCATTTTTACACAGGCATTATTTTGATACTATTAAAAAAGTGAAGAAATCTAGAGAACATGGGGGATATTTAGGTGAAATATCTACTAAATAGAAGGCTACCCATAAAATAGTCACAATTTATACAAATTTGCTTAATCTGAACTCTTTTAGACTCGTGCACTAAGCTATGGAGGCTTTTAGGGTGAGAAATCTGTTAAGCTCTGCAGGGCACTCAAACGCTAGGTCTTCCAGGTTAATTTTAAAGGAAAGAATGTATTCTGAATTACATTGTTTTTCCTTTCCCTATTGAAGTAAAATTCACCTTTAATTCCTTAATTACCATTTAGTAATGCCTTCTTTTAAATTTTGAGCTGTTATTCCAAACTGATTTTCTTAGTCCAAGAGAGAAAAATTTTTCAATTTTTCCCCTAAGATAGAATACCAGGATTCTAGCTTACAATGCCTACAAAGTTGATTTCTTATTATTATGTGCAAGCTATACACACATCTATAGAGTCCACTTAGTTTCACATTCCAAACAGCGCAAACATGTTTTGAAAAATACAACTCTCTTCATGAGGAAAAGAAGCCTTCCTTTTCTGACTGTTCGGGCTGTAACATACATACATCACAGCTGTGGAAAGCAGGGCTAGGATTCAGGGCATCATTTGCATATCAAGAAGCCAGGACTCAAGATCCTGAGGTTCTGCCCTTCATTCTGCAGCTTCCTTGCTGTGAACTGTCAGGCACATTACCACATAGCCCAGCCCAGACTGTAAGGGTCTGTCTGTATAATGATTAGAATTTTGCTCCCTTCCTCATCAGGGGGCTCCAAAGCTCAGTCAATGTTTACAGGATGCTTCTGGGTATCTATTTAGCAAGCTGCAGGCCATGAAGGCAGAAAACACCCTCAGCCGACAACAAAAATATATGTGTGTATGTATAAAAGCAATGATGAGCATAGTAAACTCTGGGTCTGTCGTTTAAATGCCGGTCCTGCAAAAAAGGTACGGGTTACTTTTTCCTTTAATATTATACCCTCGAATGATTCAAAACTTTAGCTAAGGAAGAAAATGTCAAAAGTGCAACATTGGGTGTGTATGCATGGTGGAATTATGGGCTTTTTTCTTTATAGTGCTATGTATTTTTGAAATTATATACATTGAATACATATTACTTAGCATTAAAAAAACAAGTAAATGTCAATATTTTATTGTAAAAGATGAGAGAGAGAGAGAGAGAGAGAGAGAGAGAGAGAGAGAGAGAGAGAGAACACGACAGAGAGACACAGAGTGCCTATCTCTGATAGAGGAAGTATTTATTCCAATTCTTCATTCCCCTCTAGTAGCATTATATACACACATACACACACACACACACACACACACACACACACACACACACACATATCCTGATGAGGTATCATGGTCAGTGGAGTGTGAGTGATCCACCTATTGACCCTGGGCTTGACTATGTGCCTTGCTTTGGCCAATAGAATGTTAGCAGATATGATGCCAGCAGAGGCTTGAAATGTGCCTGTGTAGGTGGACATGCACTCTCATGCTCCTGTCTTTTAGCAGGAAAACAGGATGCCTTGAGTAGCTGCTGGTCCAGGGAAGACAGACATGTTGAACAGATCTGAACCCGAACTTCAACCTAGAACCAATCCCAGCAGAACCCAGGCTAAATCATTCAAAACCCAGCTGATCTGCAGCCATATTTGTTGTTGTCCGCCACTGACATTTTGTTGTTAGACAGCATTATTGTCGCCCACCGAAACACTACTAAATGCCACAAAAAAATCAGGGGCAAAAAAAAATGTACCATAAATTGAATTGCTATGTGTAAAAAAGGACATAGCATCCTTCACACACCCATTTATAAAGGGAATCCAGTCAATCATCGTCCCAGTTTGAGAAAGCTGTTTGACAGGGATTGTTGTTCTTTTATTAAATACACAATTATTTACAGTTATAGTAAATCTTATGAAGAGATACTTTGAGACAATTCAATGATTGCATTTCATATTAAAAATAAACTGAGCCACTTTCAATGTTAAAACATATTCTTTTACAACATGATTTTAAATGTTTATGATTATTTTCCATTTTATGTGTATACCATAATATGTTTAACCAATATTCTTTTGCCAGTCGTTTAGATGATATGCAACTTTTATTATTTCAAATGATGCTGCTCTAAATATAACTAGGGTTAATTTTCTGCACATATTCATGACTATTTTCCTTATAATGGAATCTGAAAAAAGTATTTCTGGGTTAACAAATGCATACATTTTAATGTATTTTTATTTTAACGCGTATTAATTGCCTAGTTTTAATTTACTTTTGTAATTAAAGGACCATGAGACCTACAGATTGAGTCAGCCCCAGATCCCAGCTGAGCAAAAGTTTTTCCCACCTAGGATTCACTACAATAATCCTACTGGAATTTATTGAAAAAATAATGGGTGCTTCCTGTGCTAGAAACAGTGTAGTGGTTACAAGCGTGGACTCTGGAGCCACAAGGCCTGGGTTCAGATCTTGGCTCTGCTGTTTTGAGTGTCATGATCTTGTGCAGTTTACTCATTCTGTGCCTCAGTGTTCTCATCTATAAAACAGGGAAAAAAGTGTCTCCCTCCTAAGTACATAGAGATGTTCTAAGGATTAAGTCAGTCAGTAATTTTGACTCCACAAAAATAGTGCCTGTCACATAGTAAGTTCTTAATGTTAGCTGTAATTCTTGTTAGAGATAAATAGATAAAAAGATCACAGATCTTCCTCTCAGAGAGTTAAGAGTTTAGTGAAACTTACAAAGGAAAACTAGATGGCAAAATTTTCGAACTGTAAACTAACCCTTCACAATTACTTTGTTTTAAAAAAAGGAGTAGAAAAGATCTTTGATTAAAACAGAAAAGTAATAGGAAGGTCTTTCAGTTGCAGAATATATCAAGGGCAAACTTTTGATAGCAAAATCAGTTTGACTTAAGTTAGCAACAGGATATATCCCAAGGAAAGATCATATGTGATTATTTAAAGTTGCCTAAAACTAGTGGAAACCATGTTTTTTAAAAATTAGAGATGATGCTTTCTTCTCCAATACCTGATCATCTAATACCTGACACTAGCAAAGTACCTGACACAAAGTGGAAACTCAGCTGATAGGGTTCCATACTGATGTTCACAAGCCAAACTTTTTTATCAACTGCAAATACCCAAATTCAATTAGTCATGCACATAACACTAATAGCCACCCATCACTGGGCTAAGTGCTTTGCATATATTATTTCATTAAATCCTCAGGCATCTAGAGGGCCAATAAAGAATGTCTTTTTATATGCCAATAAATTTTCAAGCAACTGTTTTTAAAAACAAGCTGATGTCCAAGAGATTTTTTAAGCGCTTCCAAATAGTACTGAACATTTTTTTTTATTATTATCCCACCAAAAACTTAATTAGCTAAGATAAATGTATAGCAAGCTAAAGGGTCTAAGTATAGGATTGCTAAAGCTGTTGAGATTATGAAATGAGAATCAAGTCTAGCTTTTTTTTTAAGCCAAAGACCAATTTTGTGTTTCAGGTTATAGATCTGTATCGAGAGCTATATATATGCATTGTTTTAAAGCTTTAAGTAAACTGCTTTAGCAAAAATTGGAGAGAATCATTCTTGCCCCTCTTATTGGTCAAAAATAAATAAGTAAATTTCTTAAGTGAAATTAACAAGCACAGGGGGAGATTTTTAACTTTTCAGATTTAATTTCTCAACTGTAAAATAAGGCTTAGCCCAAATAATCTTTAAGATCTCTCTCTTAAAAAAGGAAATAGTCTGTATCTCTAAAGGGACAAGAAAGGAAAATGAACCAACAAACATTAAAACATCAGCAAAACTAAGTGTGAACATTTGCCTTAAACTTAGTGAAGTGCAGCAATTTTTAATGAATTTCTTCCCCTTGGCCTGAGGTCCATTCCAGCAGTACACCAAGTGATGATGTGGCAGAGGCGTTTCTGTGCCCAGAATTTTCATTTCCAAAAATTCAAAATTCATAATTCTCCGATAAAATGTGAATAACTCAACTTATTTTCCAGGCTGAGGCTGTCATATATAGGGAAAATTTTGTTTTGAGGTTTAAAAGACAATAAAGTTTCTACAGGAAATATTTAAAGGAAAAAACAATAAATGAAATACATTTAAAGTTAAGTTTAATGACATCAAATTTACATGATAAATTATTTATTTAAAAAAAAAAAACCCATGTTGCTTAATTAGGCTATCTTTCAAGTCAATAAAAGTAATTTGTGGGTTTTCTGGATTCGAAAATTTTTCAAATTAATTTTAACATGATTTTTAAAAATGGGTGAAAGATATGAACAGACATTTCATAAGACATATGAATGTCCAATAGGCACATGAAAAAATGTTTGACATCATTTAGTCATCAAGAAAATACAAATTAAAACCATGATGTGGTATAACTACCTATTAAAATGGCTAAATTTAAAAAGACTGGCAATACCACAAGTTAGCAAAGATATAGAACAATTAGATCACTCACTGGTTGTTGGTGGGGATATAAAATGTCACAGTTTTGAAAACAGTTTAGCAGATCCTTATAAAACGCAATATATACTACTGATCCACACAACAACATGGATGAATCCTAAAAACATTATAGTGAGCAAATAAAGCCAGGTATAAAAGAGCCAGGTACAATAATGTACTGTGTGATTCCATAAATATAACATTCTTAAAATAAATTTCATCCATAGTGACGAAAAGCAGACTGATAGTTGCCGGGGCCAGGGATTTGAGGGTGGGGTAGGAAATGACTAGGAAGGGGCACAGGGAACATTTTATATCTTGATTTTGTTGAGTGTTAAGACTGCATATGAATTTGTCAAAACTCATCCACACATGTACTTACAATGAGTACATTTTTGTATGTAAATTATACTTCAATAAAGTTTACTAATAAAATCCTCACTTTATCTGCTCTTTAGATTGGACTGGATTTTACCAAATGGTCTGCAAAAGGGCAGGCCCATTCTTAAACTGATCTTAACTTCACAGAGGCTCAGGCCCTCTAGTGTATAAACTCAGTCCCTCCTCTTACATACGCCACTCACGACTCACCTGTCAGAGCCCCTCCGAGGCTCCCCCGCCGTAGCTGTCGTCCATCCTCGCTCAACTGTCTTTTAAACTTCAATGACTTTCCAGGGCCAGAAGCCACATCTGGGTTGCTGCACTTCCGACATGGCATTGGTGGAGGGGATAATATATGGTCAAGCTGCAGAGACAAGGACAGAGTTGTCACTCTCTGGAGACACAACCAGAATGCAAGACCAACCAGTCACACTTTCCTCCTCCTTTTTCCTTCTCCAAACCCCTCTTTCCCAACCCTGTTGTTAATTTGGCTAGTTTGGAAAATTTAGGATTTCGCTGTTGTGTCTTCCATCTGACAGAGAGTCCAGCTTGCTGCAAAATCTCACTAAAAGGGTTTTTCAAGATGTAGGTCACAACAGACTAGTAAGTCATGAAATCAAGTTTAGTAAATTGTGATCGGTATTTTTAATGCAATAGAACAGAAATTATCAGTGTCCAATGCAGGAAGGGGAAGTATAGCTTTATGAAATTTTTGACCAAGTTTTACATGTATATGTATGTGTCCTGAGTCACTATGCAAAATTTGTCTTTCTATGGGCCATGACACCCCTCCCCACCGCAAATAAGAATACTGCTCTATCTTGAGTCAATAGATCACTTCTTAGTTGTTCACAAAAGAAAATTCACAAGCTTTTGGTGCTCACAGATAGACACAGGGGAGGGAAATTTCTAAGCACCATAGCCCATAATGGAAATCAATACATCCCTATATCACTTTATAGCTTAAAAAAAAAAAAAAAAAAAAAACCTGTCACAAGTATCAGAAAAACCAAAGTCACTTCAAGAGACAGTTTTCTACAAAAGAATCCCCTGTGTCACAACACTTACTTCAATATCTGTCCTGCTTTTATAAGAAAACCTTTCATACTTGTATAAGGTCATATCTTCTAAAATGTTCACCTTCAGGTATGCATACATATATGTATATGTATATATGTCTAGTTATTATGAACAGAAATATTTAGTGCATAGATACATATCTAGATAATTATTAAGACATAAAAAGTACAAAAGATATTCATGTAAATTTAAATTGCCACAGAAAAGGGCCAACTTTATAGAAATTTAAGAACATAAGAATTGGGAAATACTGCTCAAGGCCATGCATTTTTAAGGATGCTTCATTGAGTTATGTTTTGTTTTCATGGCAGAGAGATGGTCATCTGGTTATATTTGCTCAGCTATTACATGTCAACTTTCTCTTGAGCTCAACTGTATTCATCAGTAATGTGTAACAGCTGTATTTCAAGCACTTGTCAATAAGCACTATCTCAAATTCATTGCCCAGCAGTATTTTACCATATTTCATTGCCATTTTGTATTTTACTGAGAAGTCTTCAAAAAGCAGTGTACCTAGTCCAGGATCAAGCCAGAACAGTAGGGGAAAGGGATTCCAGATGGTACTTTTGGAAGGTAATAGTTGAGGTTGCTGTTCCTTACATGAGTGTCCTACTTAAGAGGGCCTCCGAGGATGGATTTCTATCTAATTTTAGACATTTTACCTGTAAACCCTATGGACAATGAGTTCTAGCAAGGGAACCCTGGATAATGACACATCGGCTACTAGAAAATGCAGAACCCAGGCAGTGGTCAGAATGCAGTCACATCATCATACCCTGTAAAGTTCTTTTTCCTCCTTTTTGGTTTCGTTTTATATCTTCACTCCAATTTTTTTCTGCCAATTTTTTCTGAACAATTTCAGATAAAAATTTGCAACAACAGAAAAGTTGTAAGAATAGTATAATGAACACCCATATTCCCTTTACCAATGGTGAATTTTTAACTTTCTGCCATACTGCTTTTGCTGTCTCTTCTTCAATTTTTCTGCCTCTGCTCCAAACACACAGAGCTTGTTGTGGACATTATGGATCTTTACCCCTAAATACTTCAGCATGCCTCTTCTAAGAACAAGGATGTTCTCTTGAGTTCTCCTACCCTATATTCTATGTATTCTTATACGGTGTCTCAAATCTTTTGTTATCAAGGTGAAGTACAAATACTAGGAAAAATATAAAATAAGAGTATACCATGTAGACTTAATATTAAACATTTGCTCTTTTACATTAAAAACTTGCAGCCACAAGGTGGCAATGTGTTCTAGACATTCAGCAAAATGTTCCATAATAGCTATTAGTCCTATAAATGCACCAAGAACCCCTCAGAGCAATCAAGTGAGTTAAGGTCCATTCTACATATTTTCTCTTGATTACCAGTAGCAGCTGCATAAAATACAAATATTTATTGTTTAAGGTTCATCGGTTCATCAAGTTCTACTTATTTTTCACCTGAAGTTATAATGTTCAGCTTGCAGAATTACAATTAATTACTCTAGGGAAGATTGTTATATCACAAATTAACAGAGGGTGGAAAAATAAGCAGAGGAAAGAAGATGATTCCTAGCTAGGAATTACGTGCTTTCCTTACATATTTCCAACAAAGCCATACAAAATATGAAACAAATGTAGAAGAAAGAGAAGGCTATCAAGGAGAAAGTATTGGAAAATATAAAAAGAATACCTATTTTATCACATATATATAACCCTTAGTTATTAATAAGCCAGGGTTTTTCACCAGAATCACAATCCCAAGAGCAGAGCATTATTTTAAATCTGGGGAAACTGAGGAAGTGAGTGTGAGGGGCTGCCAATGTTCCAAAAACAATGCAAGAAGGAAAAGCTACCAGCAGAGTTCAGTGTTCCAGGACCCCATTTCTTTCCTCACATCGAATCGCTCCCAGCAGGGCTCTCTCTAAATAGATCATTTTTCCAAATCTGCTATGTTATCAGTGGCTCTACTTTTCTTTCCACAATTAGTCAAAGCTTCTCAGAATGCTTCACTGCACCCCTGCAATTTATTTGTCATTTTTTTTCTTGATTCAAACACTCATGATCCCTTGAAAAACATTTCATCACACCCTAGAGTTCATGGTAGACATCAAACATGTCACTCTGGATACCACCATTTAAATGATTTCACTTTAATCTTTTCCAACTTTTCCAAATTCCCAAAGTCTTTCAACTACAAGGAACTCAACTAAAGACAGAGGTTGTGTTTAACCTTTCAAATATTCAAGGGTATCCAGGTCTGAGCTTGCCATTCTGGATTCAAATACTTCTAATTTTGCTCACTAAGCAGACAGCAAACTCCTAGAGAGCCAGACCTGACTCCCTTTTCACCTACTTACCTGGCACACTAGTAGCCACAAAGTTTCCCGGATGGGAACACATTCACCAGATTTATGTCCTTACTTCATTCACCAATAGCACGTATTGATTTTTGGTGGACTAGATTTACTCAAAATTTTCTATATTAGTTTCCTGTAGTTCTAAGAACCACAAAACCATTATTAAATTTAGATGTCAGACAGGTAGGAAACTAACAATACCACTTACTTGTGAGTGATATACAACTGTTCTTGCAAGCTGTTTATCACAGGAAACATATAAGCATCTTAGAGAACAAAAGCTGTACAGCCACTATAAATCTGATGTAGATTTGAGGGAAAGTTTCCAAAATCAGCGGTCCTATAGAAATGCTAATCACCAGAATTCTACATCTATATATTCTTTATATTTATCATCTCTACCAATTGTTTTCTGTTTTACAAATTATCAGGCTGAGAAAAACAGAAAAATTCTCCATGATTACACTGTGGCTTCTGCCATCAGTGAAGATGTATGAAAATTAAAGACATATTATTCGCAAACTGGATCTTATTTTGTTCTGTATCTCTACCATAACCACTATCTCCAAACACAGACCATAGGTTTCTTCTTCTATGGTTATATCCCCTAGTAATGCCATCCACCTCTTTCTTAAAAGACATACTATTACTCTCAATGAATATTGAATTTGCAGCTTTCCTAACTGACACAGTTTTCTCTAATCCCATCCCCACTTTCACGCCCAAGCACATGAGTTCTCTATAGTTCCTAAATAATAACAATGATCATATGAACACAAAGAGGTTTTTCCAATTTCAGTTAATGGTAACTCTATTATTCTAGATACTCACAACACAAACCTTATAGTTTTTTAAAACTTCTCTTCTACTCCATTTCCAATTGGCAGAGCCTCTAACTCAACCTTCAAGATATATCAAGAATCCAATCAGCTCACCATTTCTATTGCTACCACTCTTGTTCTTGCCTTCCAGATATCTCTTGCAGTAGCCTTCAAACAGGTCTCTCTGCCTCCATCCTAGTTTCAGCAGTACAGCCACTGACCCTTTTGAAACACAAGGCAGATGCTCCAAATCCTCTGTTGGATTCTCCTTTACCCAGAACAAAACTCAAATTTTTGACAATGCTCTATAAGGCCCTACCACCTCTCTGATCCCTACCCTGACTACTCCATTCAATCTGCCTTGGTCTGCTGCCAAACCTCAGATGTCCCAGGCAGCTTCCCACCCAGGACCTTTACACTGATCTTTTCTTCTGCCTGGCATGCAATCCAGATATTAGCTAGTGTGCTTCCTCCATCCTCAAGGTCTCTATTCCCATGTTATTCTTTCAGGGGGCCTTCTCTAAATGCCCCATGTAAAACAGCATGCCTACCACTTTATTCCCTTTTCTATTTTTCTTCATAGTATCTCTCACCACATGATGTGTTAGATCTTTTATATTTGTTTATTATCTTCCTTCCTTTATCAGAATGTAAGTTACAAAAAAAAAAAAATTATATACTAGTCTGTTTTGTCCAAGGCTCTATTTTATCTACTGCTCTACATGAAAGGCTCCCTGTAAATATTTGTTGAAAGAACAAATGATTTGCAAATCTCTGATGTTTAGTTAAAAATATAACAACAGATAAAAAAAAAAGAACACATGCAATAAAGGGTTTTAACTGTTAGAAAAATCAGAAACTTGTATTAAATGTTACTCAAGGTAAAAATGCTAAAGTGAAACCTACAGCATTTTGACAAAATTGAAGACTTTGTATAATAAAAGAGATCCTGGAGTGACATTTTTTCAAAGAATCTTTTCCACATACAAACTAATATGCTAATTTTTTTTAACACAGTTACCTCGGAAGGTGATTCCTAAATAATGAATTATTCGACCTTTTAACTATGTCTTAAACTAGCATGTTCGCTTGTGTCTATCAATTCAAGCCTTTTCCTACCCCCATTCCTCCTTTCTGTAATTCTTCACTTATTTCCAAGATGTAGTACTAGCATTTTAAAAACCCATGCAGAATGCATGTGCCCTAAGGCCAAAGTTCATTAGTTCAAAGGGATCACCAAAGTCATCCGCATACATAATGGAGGCTCACCAGTAAAGCCATTTTTTGCTTCAAAAAAGAGAGCGAGAAAGAGACTGACTAGTAATATAGGGTTACAAAGAGATTGTTCAGTTATTCCGTTTCTTGATTTTAAATATTCTAAAATATAGATGTGAAAATATAGGAATAATTATAAAATGGCATAGACTACATTTATAATCTGAATTAACTGCTCTATCACTTCCATCCAAACAGGATTCAGACTGGCAACTTGAAATAATTTTATTTAAAATTGGATTTTATTTACTTTTAAACTAAAGGCTATAAACAATATTTTAAAATTTGATAGAATATTGCTCTATAGTTAAAACAGTCATTACTAGATTCGCAGTAATTCCATCCATGGTGGTTAGGAACACCAACACTTACTATTCTATTACTATACTATCATTTTACTATTTCTATTCCTGTTTCCTCATTCACAAAATGTTATTAATCATACTACCTATCTCTTGAAGTTGTTGTAATGATTAAAAAAATTCATATGTGTACAGCACTTAAAACAGTACATAGAACACAGTAAATACACAATAAATGTTAGTGGCGGTGGTTATTAACATTCCCATATAGCAAGTCACCTCATTCACAAACATCTCTGCATGTATACGTCATCATAAATGCCTTTCAAGAAAATTAAAATAATTATAATTTTACTGAGTTGTCTTTTTTCCTTTATGGCTCAAGTGAGAATGTGGTTATATTTGCTTTAAAATCATTCCTGGTTATAATTTTCATGCCATGCTTGGGAGCATGAACTCCTGGGGCTCGATCACCCATTGGTACCAGATTTCCAGTGAGCATGAGGCAGAGGGAGAAGCCCAGTGCCATGCCTTGGGCAAGCCACTTACTTCCTCTCTGAGGTACAAACCTCATAGGTGGTAAGGATGCAGAGGGCTGATGGATGTAAAAGGCTCAACATAGTGCTCAGCACACCTAAGCACTCAATACCATTTGTTGATAACTCTCATCATACCTCAAGTCACCCCCTCTCTTAGCCTTAACTAACACTTCATGATCTCACCACTGCCTAGAGAATACGCAACCTTCACACCCCACCATCTTGAAACCTCGCCTGACTCAGTCAGACACTGAGAGAGCTACAGTACTGAGCCACATTGGACTGGGGCCCATTTAATTGATTTTGCTGACATTCATTTTAGATCATGCCACCCAGAATGCATGCTTCCATTTAATGATACTACAAGAAATAGCCCTATAAATCCTGCCACTCTCTTCTATAAAGCTATAAGGAAGGACCTATATTAAACAGTGTCCTCCTTATCAAGACTCATCTCTTTATAAAAATATTTATTAAGTGACTGCGTGCCAGATATTCCTCCAGGCACAGCAGTGAACAAAACAAATTCCCTTCTCACCAGAAGCTTCATTCTTATTGGGGAGACAGAAACCTGGAGAAAATGCTGTCAGTTCTTCAATCTAGAAATAGTTGTGCTTCTGCTGAGTTATGGTATGGTTTTACCTGGGAACTCCATGAACCACATAAATAATCATAGTTCTCTAATTCACCTAGTAGAAATTACAGGGCAAAGCCTGCAGTCTATCACTTTCATGTGTGGCATGTCCAGTCTCTCAAGACTTCATAGATCTAGCTGCTGCACTAACCTCACTCTGGTTTCACCCTATCCTCTGCTATAAACTAAATGTTTGTGTCCCCATCCCCAAATTCATATTTTGAACCCTACCCCATAATGTGATGGTATTTGGAGGTAGGGCCTTTGGGAGGTGAGGTCATGAGGGTGGAAACTTTATAAAAGAGATGCCAGGGGTCTCCTTGAGCATTCTACTATTTACCATGACCAGGAAGGAAGCCCTCACCAGATACCAAATTTTCCAGTGCCCTGATCTTAGATTCCCAGCCTCTAGAACTGTGAGAAATAAATTTGTTGTTTATAAGCCACCTGGGCTGTGGGAGTTTGTTATAGTAGCTCAAACTAAGATACTCTCCATACCAGTGGTTTTCACTTCATGGTAATTTTGCCACCCAGAGGACATCTGGCCATGTTTGATACCATTTTGGTTGTCACATCTCAGCAGGGGATGCTACTGGTGTCCACTAGCTAGAGACCACAGATGCTACCAAATAATATACAATGCACAGGACAGCCCCCAACAACTATCTATTATCGATGCCGCTTACTTTTCTTTTGTCTATTTCTCCTATTTTAAGTTATTCATCTTGCTGACTTTTCTGTTATTGGAGGTCATCCTACAACCTTGAGGACAGAGGAAGAGCACAGATAGAATCTTAGCAAAAAGTGTTCATGTAAACAAGATTTGTTAAGCAAATAACTTCCTTAGCTGTTTATTGCAATTCACTTTCTCAGCGAATGTCCATGTTTTGAAAAATAATACATCAATATAAAGTATTTACACTAGAAGATGTACTAGATACCCATATAATTTTCCATCTTCGGTTTTGTAATTAATTCTTTAAATTACAAACATCAATTAGCAATATAACAAGTGATTCAGAAACATTCTGATATACATTATTAGATCAAGCTGCAATGGCATTCACTTAAACAGAGCTGCATCGCTAGTTTCATTTCTTAAGAGAATTGATTTTCTTTCTTCCCTTAAAGAGAAATATGTAAATTAGTACTTTGATAACACTAACTCATTCTTGTCTGTCAACCCAACTTCAAGAAAGTCAATTCTTTTACTTATGAACAGCTCTACACACACACACACACACACACACACACACACACACACACACACACACGTCCACCACCAGCAATATCATCACAGTCCCAAGGACAGAGCACCACACAGCAGGCATTTCATTGTTACTGTGATGTTTACATTAAGCAACAGTCTACAGATGTAAAAAATAATAATAAAGCTAATAGATTATAGTTTTCAAAACATTATATCACAGGTTTTAAAAACATAGAACTTCTCAAAGTTTAGTTTAAATGAAAACGACACTCAGACAATCTCAAAGAATAGATTTGATTTTGCATATGGATCACCTGTTTTCCTGTCACGTTAATATTCTAGAGGTTTCCCTGACCTTTATTTAGGCATCTAATCTATGCCTGGAGTCGTTTACTTATCTAAAGTCATTAAATTCCCCTGGTACCATCCTGTCCCCATTAGTGACATAAGTAAAGATTCTGACCATGTTTAACAAAGAAGGAGGGTACTGCGCTCTTCCCAGTCACTGTCCTTCCATTGAAAGTCAGAGGGGAAAACATGTCCACTTGCCCCTCTGGGAGAGAGAGTAGATTTGGATTGGTAGCATGATTATTCCTGTTTTACCAGTGAGAAAACAGAAAGCTTAACCCCTCCGAAAGTGCCAGCTCCGTAGGAGGTACAAAAAGACTCAAACCCAAGATTCCTAACTCCAGAGTCCATGCTCCTTACCCTGTTCCAAACTGTCTCCGTGAGAGGGCTTCCCAGTGGCGAAGCACATAATGCCCAGAAAAGTTAACCTTAACTCCCTCTTCCTTTCCCGGTCTAGGAAGACTCCCCAGAGAAGACTGGATCTTAGTTCCTGATATCAACCAATCTAAATGGTCTAGTTCAATCCTAATTGACTGACTACACATGGGTTTCTAGTACATCTACAGCTGAAATCCTTAAGTCAGAATTACACCACCACAAAACATTAGCAGTGGAAAGGACCTCAAAATCACCTGTAGTCCAATTTGCTGCTCTGTGATAGAGTGAAGCCCAGACAAGTCATGTCAGCTGCCTATATTTACAAAGATAGCTAGTACAAAATTGTAGGCCAGCACTCAAATTCCCAGGCCTACACTCTACTGCTTATCACACCTTGTTCCCTTACTCACTTTGTTTCCTGCCCGCCCCCAACACACGCACATTTGTATCCATCACTCTACTGTAATCTACTTGTATGATTTTTCTGTGGGTTTTTATTCACATATGCTCTTTCAACTCAGAGCTGTTTAAATAAGAAAAATAGTCAAATGTCTACTGTGGACTAGACATTGTGCTAAGGGCTGCAAATAGAGAACAGAATAAATACAGCATCATCCTCAGGGCACTTCTACCTGAAAGCAGGACACAGACACAAAAACCCAACCATGAAACAACATGGTAAATGCAAGGATAGACAGAATTAGGTATGGGGACCACAAAGGCTTTGAGCAGAGTTGTGGTCCAGCACCTATCTAACTTCTTTTCCTTGTGGTGTTGGCTGAACAATGCTGGTATTGCCTGAAATGTAGGAGGAGTTGACTTGCATTTACTCACCTAGATTATAGTACCCAGATGCCAGCCAGTTCAGAAAGGGACACAGAGTGGTATGTAAATACTTACTAATTTTCCTTCTGGCTTGGGGCTTTTCTAACTCATCCACTATGTCCTAAAGTGTAAGAGAGATAGAGCAGTTTCTCCCACCATCTGTACCTCATGGCATGACTGAGGCCTTTATGATCGTAACTGTCTTTCCCTCTTTAGGCATCAGCTATTTCACGAAGGGCCAGGAGCTCTAGGAGAAGTGCAGGGCATCATATCCCATTTCTCGCAGAGAACAGAAAGCAGTAGTAGAGAGAAGGAAGGCTGTGGTGTGAAGCAGGCCCTCAGCTAGGGTGCCATTCGGCCACTTATTAGCCATACAAAGGGGGCAAATTACAATTTCATCTTTACAATGAAGATAATTATGTTCTCTTCACAAGATCCTTGTGGATTAAGTTAACTAATCGATGGAAAGCTCCTAACAAGAGAAGATGCTCAAATGTTTATTCTCTTCCTCTTCCCTATCCTTTCTTAGCCTAGTTCATTTTATCAGAACCATAAAAGAAAATAATCAAAGGCTGAAACTTCTGTTCAATAACATCTGCAGAAGTTAAAAATAAACTTTATACAAGTTCCCGGGAAAAAACTTTGAAATATGCTCTGCTTTTAAAATAATGTTTAAGCTCTTGAACTGAACATACATATAAATTAACATTCATTTCATGGTTTTACATTAAGAGAAAATACGGGCTGTTTGAGCAAATCTCTCATGGATCGCAGGAGCAAACCGAACTGTGACCTAAGAGGCTAAATAAACGTTCTTAAGAAAAGCATTCCTAAGAATCATAAGTCATGAGTCTCAGCAGCTTAGGGTCCCACCTGGTTACAAAGGAAATGATTTGGGAGAATGGGAAAAACAATCATTGAGAAACTGGCAAATAGTTAGAGAACTAAAGGAAGGGCTCTGGGGATAGGGGTGGCGCAGGTATGTGCAAACTATTCTTCATCAGTTTGACTTCTTAAAGAGGGAAAAAATAACCAGAGAAGATGAAGGGAATGGAGAAGGAAGAGAACGAAAGGACGGAGGGAGAAAGGACAGGAAGAAGAAGAGGGTAAGAGGTGGAAGTGATGGACAAGAGCTATTCGGGGAAGTTAATGCTCCCCTCGGCTCTGGTCGCCGCACCATCTCGCCCTTCCACTGTGCGTTGTGTCCTAACACAGAGCCTAAGACCGATCTTCTCTCTCAGCGAAAATATCAAATAATAAACAAAGAGACCCTTGGCCAGCCGTCAGACCTAGGCTCTTCCTACCCTATCTCTAGCTTTGTGCAGACAGCACTGGCACTGCCGCCCAGCTACAGACCACAGCTTGATGTCACTGTGGTATCTGGTCTGGGCTGCAGACCACCTGGACAGGTGGAATGAGGCTTCATTGGACCAGCTTCCTTTTTCACTCTCCATGTTTGGACCACATCCTCTACTTCCTCCTCCCCCAACACCACATAAGCCTCCTAAGGTTACCTCCAAAACAAATCACAGAGCTGTGGAGGACTCACTGATGCAGGAAGCAGCATGCGAGAGGAGAAAGGAAACCAATATTTACAGAAGACCTCTGTGCCAGGCACTGATACAAACCCTCTGCAGCTTTATTCCTGGGAGATGCTGCTTAGTGAGAATATCAAAGTAGAAAAATATGACATCTTCCACATGGGGGTTTCTGCACCGCACAATGCAGGAACTGCTTAAGGAGTCTCTGCAGCAGACATGACATAAATTTAAGAGACAGCACGTTTAACCACCCTGGGTTCATCAAGATTAATCTTCATCCAGTGTCCTGAGACAAGGTACACAGCCACTTTTTGTTCTTTCCTACCTCAGACTAAGTTCTCTGGGGCCCTCATTTCGTCTCCTCTCTGTCTCTTCCAAGAGTTTACATAAGACTTTCATGCTTTGCTCACAAGTTTAAGATGGTGTCCTGAGCACAACTGATTAATCCTAAAGCAACCATCTACCTCTATACACAATTAGTTCTTCCCAGGAGCCCTTGTGCAGTTAGGACTCTTAGTGGTTTACTGCCACAATTTCCCAAGCATGTCCAAGACAGGTATGTGGATTAATCCCCCTGGTACGGCCCTTAATGTGTAATAATACTATGAAACTTAAGAATCGCTTACAACAAACTTCCAAAGCAACATGTACTACAGAGCAAAGACACACACCTCAATAAATGCTATCTGCAAAAAGTGGATTGGAAAAATGACAAGAGTTATGGAAAATAACTCTCTGGTCTGTGGGAAGAAATACAGAAATGCTTTGCTGATTCCTCTATTTTAGCATTTACAGCAGAAAACATAATCCCATTCTCAGTCAATATGTTTGCTGCCCCCTCTTAATCCCAATCTCTTGTCTGAGCCTCCCGAAATTTAGCAAAAGGCCTGATATAGTCAACATTTAATAGGTGTGTCACATGAATAAATATCTAGCTATATCTGAAGGTTTTATTAGATGATAAAGTACCCCAAGGAGTGAAGAGATGCACTATTAAGAGGGAATGAAAGGACTGAAACAAAGTTAAAATGGCTCCAATCCTATAAAATGAGAGGAGGAGTAGGATTAGCTATGTAAAAAAACTCCCAGGAGCTGAGTTAGGAAGGGGCCATTGGGCCATTTTCACACACTACTGCTATTCTTTTCTGATTGAGGAGAACCAGTTTTACTCATCTCATTTTTCTCACAGGAATTCCGGCCTTATAGGGTAGAGAGGTCAAGAAAAATAAACAAGGATGACCTCTACTCCAACAACTGGAGAAAGATATAGCTAAACGGGTGGGTGTCCTCTGTCTGGGAAGGGAGGCAGTAACAGCAGAACTATCTGAAAATGTAAAATAATTTTACATTTTATGTAACAAAAATAATATTTCACTAAAAGTGGGGAACTATGTGCCATCTCCCCATTTCCCAAATGAATAAGAATATAAGAAAAAGCAACAAAGTCAACTCTGAGAACCATTTTTGAAAACTTAGAAAAAACATTACAGAAATCATATAGATGTACTTAAGTGACAACATTTTCTTGATAATAAAGCACCCTTCATCACTGCAGCTAATTAACACCGAGGAAAAAGATAAGATCTATAGGAAAGTGACAATGAAGGTATCAATAATTCAAGACTTCAATAACTGTTCTAAAACCTTTTCAGGATCCTTACATTGAACAATCTTAGAGAGTCACAATATCTCATAACCAGAATTTAGTCATCAAAAAATGGTATAAAATCAAGTTATAAATAAGAGCTGGAAGGAGTTAGATGAATCTGTAAGTAGCCTTAGATTATGATGTGGCTCACAGCACAAAAGGCCTGACAGTGCTAAATATTCCCCACAATCAAAAGTAAGAAGGCAGAGCATCTTCACACTGGAGAATGTCATTACCACCTCCCTTTAAAAATACTGAAACACCTCCCTCACCGGACTCTCTCTCCTCTCCCCTCCCCTCCTCCCCTCTTTCTGTCTCTCTCTCACCCTCCTTCTTTATTCACCTCCATAGCACATACCATCTAACACACTATGAATTTTACTTGTTTGCCTACTGTTTCCCTCCTCCATTGGACTATAAATTTCAGGAAGAGATTAGGGTGTTTTCTTCCCCGATAAATGCCCAGAGGCGAGAAGAGCGTCTGCATGTAGACATGGCAGCCACTGACTACTCTGGGCTCTCCACTTTCTGGGCACACAACATATTTTACTTTCTGCCCCCTCATCATTGGTTAGAGTCAGGTGACAAGATCGGACCAGGAAGTATGAGGAAAAGCGGTGTCATGTCCAGGCTAAAGCACTTAATTGTGGGTGTGAGACCCTCCAGAGCCCTTTGATCTAACGATGCTCAGTGACTGCTCCATTAGCCTGTCTCAGAATGGGGACAAAACCCCTAGCTAACCCCTAATGGATGGAAGGCTTGATCAAGAAATAAATCTTTGTGCTTTAAGCCACTGAGAATCCAGGGTTCTCACCGCCCCCCCCCCCCCGATAAGGTAGGTGTCCGATAAAATTTGTGGTTGAATCTCTCAGCTCCCCTCATTGAGCTCATGAAGCATGATGAGTTCTAAGGGGCTCTGGGTACTCACAAAGCAACCCATTCTAATTTGGAACAATTCACAGGTTCTTCCTGGAACTAAGTCAAAACTGTTCTCAAAGAAAAGAATGTTGTGATGGCTAATTTTATGTGTTAACTTGACTATGCTCTCTTTCTTTGGAAAACCATGACTAATTCAGGTGCACATGGCAGGACAAGGCTGTTATCCACCCCACTCCCTGCTTTCCATATCTGCCTCAAACATTCCTGGAAAATCCTTCGATTGAACAAAATCGAGACAAGAGTGACTGAGACATTATACTGTGAGAAGTAATCAATGTTAGCAAGAAAACGGTTTGTTTATGTTGTACTGTCGCTCAGAAGCCTCTAAAGAGCTTAAATCTTCTTCCAGTAAAGCACAGGCTTCAAAGATAAAATAGACCCTCCACAGTGGACGTTAGACCTGAGAAGAGCCCAGAAGTAGAAAAAAAATTTAAGGAATCAAATTTAAGGCCAGAAGGAAGTCTCAGCTGCCCAGCTGTAGTGGTTTTAGAATACATCCAGGGTTCTTTGGCACTCCTCCCATTAAGAAGTAGACTTTTATAACTCTTTTCAATAACCCTCCTCTTCAGTGTAGGCTAAGTGTAGACTTACTTCTAAGGAACAGAACACGACAAATGATGGCATGTAACTTCTGAGGCTTGGCCATAAAAGGCACTGTGACTTCCTCTCTGTTCTCTCCCTTTCCCCTCCTCCCCATCTCTCCCTGCTGGTCCTTCCTCTGTTCCTCCCCTTCCACTTCATCAGATGCTCCACCTGGGAGAAGCCAGCTGCCATCTCATGAGGACATTCAAGCCTCCTTATGGAGAAGCCTGCACAGTGAGGAATTGAGTCCCCCTCGCAACAGCCAACACCAACATGGCGCAGTATAAGGGAACCATCATGGAAGTGGGTCCTCCGGCCCCTGTCAAGCCTTTGGATGACTGTAGGCCTGGCTGCAACCTCATGAATGACCCTGAGCCTTAACCACCCAGCTAAGCTGCTCCTGAACTACTCATTCGGCAAACATTGGGATAACTCACTGGGTTTGGTTTTGTGATGTTTTGCTTGCTTTTTAAGCTGCTAAACTTGGGCAATAGTTTCTTATACAGCAAAGAACAATTAACATATAAAGTGTCCTCTGGCCTGGGTTTGTGTGTGTGCATGAGTGTTGTATGAATGATTTTTTATAGTAACTATGGAATAGACTACCCACTGACCCTGATTGTCCAGATGTATCCGAGAGGCTGTAAACACACACGGCCACATACAGTGGGTCTCTAATCCTGGGTTTTCTTGTTTGTCATATTTAAATATAGAAAAGTACTTCCCTTCATTGCTATCTCGATCTTTTGAAAATAGCCTTACATATATCACATGTGAAAACCAGTTTCATTCCTTTATGTCACACCATGTATGATAGGCCTTTCACTTCAGCGTGACTCAGAAAATTCTTGAAGAATAGCAACAACAAAAAAAAAGGACAGGAACAATTACCAACACCTGAATGTAGAACTGTGGCGTGATGACTTGTATCTTTATACCTAGTCCACTTTTTCCGAAAGAGGCTTAAAGAGTGTAGCGTAACTCCGGGAAGGGTCCCCTCCGTGACACTGCCATCTTCAGCAACTAAATAATTGTTGTTGCCTTTCCACCTCGCCTCAGAACTTGCACTTGATTCTCTAGGTAATTTACTATCTTTTTAAATAGTAATTCATTGACCGACCTAGCATAAAAATACAGCTCCACTTGTGCGTGCGCCCCACAGGAAGTACATATAAGCCTAAGCATACACACAAAGCCTAAAAGAAAGACAGGAAACACATGGTTACCAAAGTATTCTCTATCTCCTGGCATTTTGCATCTTCTGTCTCTGCCCTAGTTATGGGTATCGGTGATTGCAAAGAGATGATCATTAAACTGTCTAAGTTTTAAAATGTGGGGGAAAAAAAGTTTAACTGAGTCATTAAGCCACCCTGGATGAGGACAGGAAAGAAAGGGACAATGGCACGAGTGAAGTTATAACCAGGCGGTACTGAGGCTTACAGTGGAGTCAGCTTCAGCAGAAAGCCAGCAGTGGAAATGGGGGAATTAACTTCTCCAGATCTCTCAAATCCCATTGCTATTTCCTCTAGGATTAAATGTTACGTAGCACTGTATCAGGGAGAATCATGGGAACCCAACATTGCAAGCACTGAAAACACAGAAGTTATCACAAACTCTTTTTCCCTAGATTAAAAGAAAAGCAGTGTATCGGTTATGAAAGAAATGGTCTCCGATTCCACTCCAAACATTTATTGAATGTTTTCTCTCTGTTAAGCTCTATACCGGGAAGGGCAGGATAGAAGAATAATTAAACATAGCCCCTGAGATCAGAAATATCTCGATCTAATAAGTGATTCTTGACCTTTGAGGGTCACAGATTCTTTAAAAATTATACTGCTTCCCCCCAAATAAACACATACAAGTAATTACAAAATTTTGCTAGCAATTTCAGGCTATCTGTAAATCCTCAAGGTCCATGAATTTTAGGGTAAGTATTTCTTGATCTACTAGGAAGAAAAAAGATGCAGAATTTTAATAAATTGATTCCATGAAATATATCATCTATGTTAAACTAGCCTCTCCCCCCAAGCTTCCAAAAAAAAAAACTTTATTCTTATCAAACACCAGATACTGTAGAAGACAAAATACATACATTCATGTAATAGTAACATTTATGTAAAAGTAACATAAAAGTAACTAATATTTCTGGCATCACTATTTACTGGTAATAGTAATTGAACTGAAATGAAATTTGGATGAAACCTAAATTTAAAAGATCTGCATCTTAACCTCATCCTTATACTAGGTGTAGTTATTTTGTATGATTAATTCTGAATTTAAAACATTCTCTGTAGCTCCAAGACAGCAAGCTGAGTACTTCTCATTAGTTTCAATGGTTTAAATGATTTTAGGCTATAATCTTGGTAGAAAAAAAAGTTCATGTAAATTTTTCATTTTTTTAAAAAAAGCTCAGTTTCTCTAGATAAACTGTATTTATGCTGTCAAAAATAAAACATGAATGACAAGTGAATTAGGCACCAGGGATTTTTATTTAATTCTTTCTCATCACATTTCTGCAGTGTCTTCCAAGAGACATGTTCTCAGATTTCATGCAGAAGATGTTCTTTAGGATGGAGCGTGGAATGCTAACAGGTTGTGTCAGGTGGAAGGGCTGAGGAACAAGCAGAACAAAGAGAAAAAGAATAAGACACCAAGGTGTAGAAAAAGTGAAAACACAACTAGAATAGAGGGGAAAAATATACAAAATGATATGTTTTCAAGCATCCAGTACTGCAAGGGTCCCCAGGCTCCAGGCTGAGGACTGGTACAGTCCATGGTTCCTTAGGAATCTGGCCGCACAGCAGGAGGTGAGCAGTGGGCGGGGCCAGCAAAGCTTCATCTGTATTTGCATCACCACCTCAGCTCCACCTCAGATCATAAGGCATTACATTCTCATAGGAGCACCCGTCCCTGGTGCCAAAAAGTTGGGGACCACTGCAGTACCATACTGTCCAATACAAGAGTCACTAACCACAGGTGGCTGTTCAAATTTAAATTAATTTAAATAAAATTTTCATTTCCTCAGTTACAGTAGCCTCCTTTTAAGAGCTTAAAAAACCACATGTGGCTAATGGCTGCCATACTGGACAATGCAGAATACAGAACATTTCTGCCATCTCAGAAAGCTCTTTTGAACGGCTCTATTCTGGAAAGCGAGAACCCAGAAAACATTAAGAATCTAGTCTTGAACAGAAAGTACATAGGTTCAGAGATGAACGACTTTCAACTAAGTTCTATTTATAAAAGAACATAAATTGATACAAAGCAGGCAGAAAACAGTTAAGATTAAAAATTTTAAGTGCAATGGAGAAATAGCCCCAATTACATAATACAGCCCATAAAAACCATCTATGATTCAAGTGGCTCAGGAGCTACCAATCCACTGGAAGTTCTGTGAGTTATTTGTCCTCACCAGCCAATAACAACATGGACTGAGTCCCTAATATTTATATATGTCCTGCAGAGAAAAAGAGTGCTAAAATAATAAGACATGTTTTAGCCTTCGAGAATTCAGTGGAATATAGGAAAAAAATTCATGAATAGAGAAAGAGACTTATTTATTTATATAGTTCCCATAACCACATATCAAAGTCATGCCACATATAATCATAGCATTGAGGAAAAGCTGTAACATTACTGCAATGAGATAAAATTTCAGTTTTCATTTTCATATTATCTTTTCCAGAGAGTCATTTTCATTACATGCTTCCTAATTCATTTTGGCTCATGACTGAAGATTAGGTCTACTTGAAAATAGAATCTTTCTGGAAAACTCCACTTTCTTTATCTGAAAGTTAACAAATTGAACAAATCACCTATGTTTATTTCTCCTTTTGGCTCTCTAAATTCTATGACTCTGTTTGTTGCTCAGAATGCTCTAAAAATCCCCAAAAGTTTGTAATTTGAGGAATTGGGGAATTTTAAGACTCGCACAGGAACAATAGAAAAATTACAAAACACATTTAACTATATATAAACAGAATAACAACTTTTCATTAAAAAATCCAAGGTAACATAGTACAGAAACAAGAAGAGCAAAGTTTGAGCCATAATTTTTCAAAAAAGATTTGGTAAAAAGTAAGGTGATGGCAAATGCTTTTATGACAGAGTTTTGTATCATTCTGTCACAAAAGGGTTCATGAAGGGAGTAAGCTATTAACTAAACATTACAGAAAATAATTGCTTATTACTGTATGTCAGGAACTTTCAAAATTATTTGACCACAAATCATATTAAGATATTTTATGTTGTTTTCTATAGGCATATATACCTGAAACAGTTTATAAGGCAATAATTTAGCCTTACTTTAATACATATTTTCTGAAATCCTCTATTATAATTTCATGTTTTAAAAAGGTACAACAGTAACTTGATAAACCAAAAAAAAAAAAAACTAAACATAAATTTTATCACCTATCATGGGTTCCAGAAAATACATTGCTATAAGGGATAAGAACTTCGATGACAAAAACTGGTAAATAAATGGTCTACCTGAAGAGAAGGAAATATATAAAATTATATTTGTAAAAACAGAATTAGAAAGCTCTGGTGAGGGGGACAAGAACAGTTGGAAGGAGGTATTTAATGAAAAGTGTTATATGTCAAATTCTAAGTTTGCTAGACAAGAAAGAATCACTTTTTTTGGCGAAAACAAAGTTAGAGCAGATTTGCTTGGCAGCTCTGTAGAAAGTGAACTTGAAAGTGGACTTGTGGTACAGTAAATATGGACGTGAAAGGCCAGCCATTGCTGTTTATGAAGCATAAAAAAAATAAATGTAATAAAATGAAGACTTGAATATGGTGCTAAGAAAAAAGAGAGGAAGGGACTATCAGGGAATGGCAGGACTTTCCAATGTGAACACAAAAATAATTCTCACTTTTTTTGGAATATTATATCTCCATTGAAAGAATGAAGCCATAATGTATATGCTAACATGATCTCCAAATATAATGTTAAGCAGAAAAAGCCAGAAACAGATTAATATGTAAAATGTGTCCCATAAAAGGGTAGTGTAGAGTAATATACACTTATTTGCTTATAGATGAATATTATATCTCCAAAAGGATACTAAATAAGTTGATAATACCGACTGGACCTAGAAGTTATATGCAAAGTGAAATAAGTCAGACAGAGACAGACAAATACCATATGATCTCACTTATATGTTGAATCTAAAGAACAAAATAAATGAACAAACCAAACAGAAACAGACTCATAGATAGAGAACAAGCTGATGGTTGCCGGATGGGAGGGAGGTTGGTGGAATGGGTGAAAAAGGTGAAGAGATTAAGAAGTACAAATCGGTAGTTACAAAGCAGTCACAGGGATGTGAAACACAGCATAGAGAATATAGTCAATAATATTGTACAATAAGAGTGTACTAGATTAATTGGAGGATCACTTTGTAAATTATATACATGTCTAACCATTATGCTGCACACCTGAAACTAATATAAAATAATATTAAATTTCAATTGTAATTGAAAAAATTTTTAAATGTTTTAAAATGTAATAGATGATATGTCTGCATAGTTAAAAACTTAAAGTCACACATTTGTTCGATGAAATCTTTTCTTCCTGTCTCTCACATTTATAAAAAGAAGAAGATCTTTAGGATTTGAATGACATAAATACTAAAGGAAAGATACAGTTGGGGAGGAGGCAGAAGAAAACCGATCAACCCACTCCACAAACCACACTGGTTCCATCTGATCTACTTATTTTCTTAATGAGCTAGAATGGGCCATGGCTAAACCAGAATGAAAAAAAAAGGGGGGGGGGGACAATCTCTGTCCCCAAACCCTAATACGACCAGATGCTGAGCCATTTGCAGGAGTGTGCATTATTCAGTTTTCTATTCAGTGAATCAAATGTTGCTTACCTACCATGTACCTGGCACCAGAGGTACAAAGTTCATAAAGCACAGTCCCTGCCTTTAAGCAACCACAGTCAAAAGTCAGCTTCCTAAATAAATAAATACAGTACAAAGTATTGAGTGCTAGCATAGAGATGTGTGCAAAGTGCTATAGGAACAAAGATGGCCCAACGAGTAGCTCTGCCCAGGTCAGCAAAGGCTTTATGAAAGAAGAAGCAAGGCAAAGACACTTTTCTAGCAAAGACAATGGGGTGTGCAAAGCAGGAAGCCTGAGAGTGTGTGGTGTGTAGAAGGAATGGTGAATACGGTGGGGCCACATTTTGTGGGTTGGGAGAGAGACTGAGAGGGAGGGAGTCACTGCGAAAAAGGAGGGACGGACGGTTCATGAAAGGGCTTGAATGCAGTGCTGACAAGGGTAAACTGCATCTTGAAGACGACCAGAAACCAGACATTGTGAAGCCAGGAAACAGAAGAAATTAGCCACACACTTCAGAAAGAAGCAGTGGCACAGGAGGTGAATGCTGGAGGTGAATAGGAGGTGAACTTAGGAGATGACTAGGAATTGGATACCAGAGGAAGCCAGGAGAGGGGAACTGTGAGGAAGGCTGTTACTTAAAGAAGAGGAAGGGAGAAGAGCAGACTGGCAGATGTTTTGAAAATGAAGTGATAAGTCTTTGTGCCTGAGAGGACAGAAGGTAAAGGAGAAAAGAAAGTCGCAGCTCCCTAGGGGTTTCTTCCCTGATGGGGTTTCTTATGAGGGAGCAGGGGTGGTAGGCTTGGGGAAGAAAGATAAGATATTGTATCATTCATAAACAAGTTGTACTGTGGTTGTCTGTGGAACATCCTAATGGCTCTGTCAAGAAAGCAGGTGAGAATCCAGCTCTGAGGATCAGGAGAGAAATCAGGCAGAAGCAACCCATTTGGGAGTTGGCAATATAGAAATGATAAGTTAAACGGAAGTATAGACAAAGAATAAGCCGCCAATAGTTAGGAGTGAGGATGGCTAGAAGACTATTAACCAGAGGAAAAGCTGAGTCTTCCTAAGGAAAAACAAACAAACAAACAACAACAAAAAAAAAACAGGACAGAGCAGTTTTTTAAAAGCAAGGTGAAATGTCATAGGAAGGTGAGCTGAATGATAGGCATATCTTTTTTTTTGTCTATATATGTTTTAGAAATGAGCAGATATAACCTAACCAAATAATAACAGAAGCCAAGACTGTTAAAGAAAAACTGATGGGTTGCCATCTCACTTGATGCTCTTGAACCAGGAATCATGCAACTCCCAAGAAAGATGATGTAATTAAACTATCATGACACATTAACTGAAACACCTTGTTCTATATGCAAACGTCTGACAGATACACCCTAGTGGCTCTGCAGGTAACAGCTGTTCTGATCTTTGGATATTGCTAAGCTGCACCCAATGCTGCTTTATCATAAAGCATGTCATGATGAGACTGAAGTGTTATTATGCAATCGTACAACTCTTCATGTGACTCATGGAGCTCCAACATGCGACTAAACAACAATTACCCCTCTGGGGTACATCAATGATGTTTTTCAACAAATGAAAACATAACCACTACAATCATTTTTAGAGGTCAGCTAATGCCTATTTTAAGGAATTTGTGTAACTAGGTCACACTGCTAAAGATATACTTGAAAGTTCCAATACTTACTTAGATTAGGATTTTATATGTTTCTATTGCCAATATCTTAAAAATCTTAAGTCAACACCTTCTTCTAGTCCCAGTTTTTAGTTTCTAAAATGTGTCTTAAAATGCTATTTTTCCTTTTTTCAGGGTATCTCTGGATACATAAAGTAAAATGGCACACTAGTAACTCATATCTCCTTTCCTAAGAATTTGATTAAATCACCTTCCAAAATCTACATTTTACTTAAAGACTTTGAAAGATATTTGTAATTTAGTTTATCTCGATCTTAACTGATTAATGCAAGGAAAATGGTCTACCTTAACTACTGCTCAGAATCCCTTTAAATTACCACCGATCGGCAATCTGTCATCAGCAAATATGCTTATGTCAAATGCCCTTATAATGAGCTATCACGTTTTCAAATATTTTCCTCCATTACCTAACCAGGAGATTAACACAATGCTATAATCTATGGAGAGGAGAGGAATGAAACACTGGATCTCGGTTTAAATGAGCAAACTCCCTGCTCTGAACAGTAGGGGGGAGGAATGTATAAATTGAGAAAAGAATTACCTATTCATCTTCATCAATAGTTGACACCATCATCATTTGGCCTCTGAAAAAAAAGGATGTTTTAATTTGCAGGGAAGAATACAACTCTTCAGGGAGGAGATTTGGGGATTTGACCATGAATAATAATGAAGCGAGCAGAGTTTTCTTCATATGTAAAATCTAGCTCTAGTCTTTCAATCCAAATGAGATTCTAAAAGTTGCAGGTGGAGGGCAAGGGATTTGATTTATTTATTCAAGACCATGTAGGCATCCTTCATCCACATTAACCAGATCCACATTTCCTCTCACTCAAATTAACATCAAGACAAAAGAAAAAATAAAATAAAATACTCCCCCTTGTATTGGCCAGCTTGTAGCAACAACCCTAGGTTCAAAGAACAACCACTGTTCACGAAGCTGCTCACGGCCCTGCCTAGGATGCTCCCCTTGCAGGAAATGCAGGCACTGCTGACAGAGTCTTCTTATCATCACTCCAACTCCTTTGGTAAATGCAAAACATTCTCTTGGCATCAGCAGCTAGCAATAAATCATTCAGGCTCATGCCAAAGCTGGAAACTCAGCATTTATTAATTTTAAATAAGTTCTGATCCCCATTATCGGTTATGGACAATGACAATACTTCTCTAAGCCCATTATTTGTTCTCAGCACCACAGAAAGCTGAGAGAAAGCAACAACATGGCTGACCTTTTGTGGCTTCCTAATCATGACTGTTTCCCACAGGGGAAAAAAAATTAAGAGAGTCTCAAAGCATTATGCAAGTCAGGTAGAGAGAATGAGAATCCGAGTAAAGCAGACTTAGAATAAAAGGCCCTCCCTATGCAGCATTGAAGTGAGGTATAAATCAATAGAGAATGATTAAAACACTGCTATATGAAGGGCCTGCATAGTTAATATACATTTCATTATGAATAAAAGAACACTGTAGTCAGACCAAGTGCTTGGACATACAGTATAACAGAAGCAAGACATGTGCCAAGCTGTTTAAATATATAGAATTCTAAGGAACACTGCTAATCAACACCATCATTTCTTTAATTTCGCTTAACCAAAGCTCCTTCAACTATTGTATTTGTAATTTAAATGTACACATTAACACACACAAGTGTGCGCTTGCACGCACGCGCGCGCACACACACACACACACACACACATCCCTGACCTCTAATGTACTCTATCATTTGACAGATACTTCTCTCCTTCAAAGTCCAGCATCAATAAAAACCATGCTATTTTTATAGGGATTGCAGTGCAAAATCCAATATCTATAATTGTAGGATCGTTGTACTCACTGAAATAAAATATGTGTTTATCTCATCCTTCCTTTTAAATGGGTCGATTAAGTGCTGCCCATGGCTTTCCCTTTTCCAAAACACAAATTTAAGAGCTAAATCTGTTTTTGCTTCAATTAACTTCACCGAAATTAGAGTACTGTGTTTCCAAACAGAGCAAAATCTACCAAAAAGCAAATGATGTGCAAGAAAACCCAGCAACCACAGAGCATTCGGCAATCCCCTCTCCCTTCTCCTCTCTTAGCTTACTCCTGCATCACCTCCGCTGGACCCAAATTCTGGCAACTGACTTCTGGGTGTTATTCTTTAGAAAGCTATATTTAGCATCAACTTGTATAAAGAAAGACATCATGACTTTTGTTAAGGAGAATTTTGCCAGTCCCTTGCAAAAGAAAATGAGGTTCCTTCATTCTGTTTTCTACATTTTACTTAAAGGGAAAGTAGAAATTGGTCCCGGTAAAATTCTTCTAATGAAGATGTCCTATATGATCTATTTCCATAGACTTCCACCAATAACTCCTTTGAGCTAACCGCTTTCACTATTCAATAGTAATTAATCTCTTACAACTATAACTTTCCCATTATTCAAAAAAAAATCACATATTCAAAAATTTAAGCTTAATCATCCAAAATGCACTGAAAACCTATCATGCAAAGACTACAGCAAAGATATTAAAATAGCTAAGATTACATATATTTACATGTCATTTAGGGGGCAGAAACCCAGTACTGTTTAAAAGTTTTCTTTAAGCAAATTCAGGGTATGCTATTACAAAGAATGAAAGTCCTTCAAAAGCCACCTATAGAAGCATCTCAACTGGGATATATTTACCTTCCTGAATTCAAATGTATCTTGATTTTTCATGGTAAAAATTTCAGTACACACCAACAGGAGAACTTTAATTTTAGCTTACTCTATATTTAAACTCAGAAAGTGTCCACATCTCTCCAAGGGCTGAGTAAAATGATCAAAGTGGTTCAGTGTCAATACTTTAGTTAGGTAAGAAAAATAATAGTAGCCATTTATTTAAAATGTTTCCTATGCTTCACTGTACTTTCTATATGTTATTTCATTTAACCCTCATGAATCAAACAAATCAGATAAATGGTATTATCCCCCATTGTATAAATGAAAAATCTGAGTTATGTGGTCAGAGAAAAACCAATAATGTTTTCATGAGCTCAATCCAAAGTCCCAGAGGCAAACATCACAACTGCAGCACCCCAAATTATGCCATTCTGTATTTGGCATTTTAGTCACAAAAAGAGTAGAAAAAGATGTCATCCCTTTCCCTCCCCTACTCCCTGCCACCAAAACCCACATAAACAATGTTTCCAGCACAACTAATCATCCTCTCAGCAGAGATATATGATCTAGGCAATTGGCAATGACATATTGCATGCAGCTCTTCAACTGTCCTACTAAGAGGTCATCAGTTGGCTCAACACACTACGTCCTCAAATGAATGTTTCCATAGTGCATTGCACTTGGAAACAACATTTTTATTGCCTTCTCCCTCTCACCCCTCCACTGAGTGGAAGGCACCTGGAGACATGAGATCACAAAGAACTGAGAGAAGGAAGAACATCCTGTCTATTAAAAGATAACCTGAAGGAGCCTGTGCAGGTATTTTCCACATTGTGGGTCATGGCTCATGGCTTTAGCAAATCAAGGCCAGCATTTTAAAGAAACTGAAATGGATGGAAGAGAAACTATCAGAGTATGCTACGCACAGTAAAAAATATTGAATTATGAAACTTTGCTTCAATAACATAATCAATAATCAATTAGGTGTGTATTTGTGGCATGTGTACTAGGTTATGATATGAAATGTATTTCTTACTATAGGTTAGAAAAGTTACTTGACTCCTCTCTTTTACCCCTCACATGCAATTACCAAGATCTGTGGAGTTAACTTCCTTAATATATTCTGATCTCTCTACCCGTAACCCCTCACTCCCTGCACACCACTTCCTAGGTTAGGTCAACATCTCTCACCACAAGCAGTAGAACAGCCACCAAACTGATCTTCATTTGATTCTCATGCCCCTCCCCTTAATCAACCTCCACCCCTCTTCCAGAATGATCTGTTCAAAATGCAGATCTGACCTTTTCAATTTCCATCTTAAAATCTTTCAGTACTTAGAGAATCAAATCAAAGCTTCCCGAGCATGGTGTACAAAGCACTCCACAAACCAAACCCAAACACCTTCTAAATTCACCTCCTACAACTCCAGCGTCAATCACTACCCAAGCGGCTATCACACCCTGTGTAACCTGCTGTCTCTCAGCCATACATTTGCTCATGTTCTTCCTCTGAGGACCCACCCAAAGAGTCTTCCTGGAACCATGCAATATGGTTAGGTGAATCTGCTCTTGGCTCCCAGCACGCCCTGTATCTCCATCTGTCTGATCTTTTACCCCCTGAAAATAAGATTTCCTATGTGCCTATCCCTTCCACCAGGCCAGGCTTTTTATCTATTTCCTCCAGGTCTTTACTCAAATGTCACCTCAGTGAGACCTTCCCTGACCACCTTAATTAAGTTTTCAACCTATCATTGCCTCCCTGCCCCCTTCCCAGCTCCCTTCACAAGCTTCTTTTTTCTCTTTACCACTTAGCACCAACTATCATATATTTATGTACATATAGACACGTATGTATATATTTTTAACTCAATATATATTTAACATAAATATATCTATACGTGTGTATATATATGTGTGTGTATGTATTTATTTAACATATATTTTATTTAATGTTTTCACCACCGACAAGGGATGCCAGGTCCATTTCTTTATTTCTGCTTTATTCCAGTGCCTGACACATAAGAGGCACTCTTAAATACTTGTTTAATGAATAAATGAGTGAATAGCATCAAGATCAGAGATCGCAATTAATTCAACTTGGAGTCTCCAGCATATATCATGTGCCTGCTGCAGAACTGGTATACAAATAAATGTTTTCAAAAAGTGAAAATAGAAACTCACATATAACATGTTCTGTTTTTGCCTCATATTCTTCTCCTTTCGGTAGATACAAGGATAGACCAGTTAGCTGACCAAAAGGAGAGCAGAAATATTAGAATATTACTATACCTGGGGTATGAGAAGGCCATCTAAAAAAATTTTAGGGATCTGTTGTCTTTTGGAAGTGAATGCTATTTTTTTAAAAAAAGACATTTTCTAATTTAACATGAAGATATAATGAGCTTTTAATATCTATATTTTCAGCATTCCTATTTGTCGATATTAGAACCATTAAAATGGAAGCAAATGAATCATCAGCATCTTATTCTTTTTAGGGAAGGAGGTTTTTACTTGGTAAAAAATCTTGGGGACATTCAATATTTATAATCATTTTAAAAATCAGATTAAAATGTAAGGAGAATGATAAAATATGCATACGTTCTTGAAGCTTAAAACTTAATCTCACACATGTACTATAGCAATTTCTGTTAAAACATAAATAGAATAATACTCAGAGATAGCAAAAAATATGAGGCCATTTAAAAATTATTTCTTCTGATCAAATAAATGATTAATCTAGATGTTCTAACAGGAAGAGTATATCACTCCATTCATAAGATATAAATTAAATAAAACTGACAGAAACACTAAAAAAGAAAACAGTGAAGTCATGAGTAGAAAATATTGGTATTTCTTAAAAATGACATAATATTTCATTAAGTGCAAGGCAGATTTAGGTGAAAAATAAGGAAACAACTGCTTCTGAGTGTTCTCAAAAAATAAATTGGAACATTTAAAAGGGAACAAATGAATAGTTATAGCACACAGAGGGACCATTTAAGATAATACTAGCTCAAAGAGTTCTACATTTAATAATACATGAATATACTCTGCAGTCACTAAGTTAGATTGACCCAAATCCAAATCCGTAACTCATCGCTAGCAGTCAGAATTCCACCTGCATAGTTGAGTGTATTTAAGTTTAAAACTTGCTCTGACTGTGACATCTTGGCTAACCAAAAATACTGTTCAATATACAAAACCCAGCCTGTATTTCGGTGCTCCACACCTTATGTTTTTATTTATTTGTTTGTTTGTTTGTTTAAATTTGTAGATGCTTACTTTATTTGTATAGAGAGTTGCAATATGCAAAAGGCACTCTGGATTATCTGTGCCAGACTTTGTAACAGCCATTACATATCACAATGGTAGCCCATATACTGCCTGGGCTTCCTCTTCCCACTTTGGGCACAGGCACAGGAAACTGTTGCCGTAAGCCATGAGCCATGAGCCCCAAGTTGGAAAATCTCTCACACACATTGTAGTTCTATTCTTTAGTCTGTCTGTTCTCTTATTTTGTACAATTTCTTAAACATTTCAGCGTCTTCTCTGGACTTTTCCTCATCTCATTAAAGTCTCATTCACTTATCTTCTCTATTTCCCTCTCCACATCCCTTCTTCTTTCCTTTCCTCCATACTCCTCTTTATTCCCTTCCTCTTTGCATTCTCGCATACCTTATGCTTTTAAGTCAACAACTTATAACCAAAATGTCGAGAATTAAATATTGATATAACCGTTGTAAAAGGAAAAAGAAAAAAATAAACAAGAACTCTTTCCTCTGCCAGAGGAAAATTAATACCTTGCTTAGTAAAGTGGGCCAATGTGGAATCACCATGTTTGCTTGGAAATAACATGAGAATAATTCCACTAAAAGTGACAATTTTGTATTTTACAGCCTTGAGTCAAACTTTCAAAATATCTCTCTTATTTCCCTTCAGCCCACCATCCCCAAAAATATCCTGGCCATGTATTTGGCAAAGAGAGAAGGGGGGAGGTGTTCCAGCAACTGCTTAGGGGAGGTATGCCTGATGTAAATTTCACCACCACCAAATGTTCTCCCTAAAGCATTTTCATTTTTTTAAACAGGAGACAAACTAAGAGATGTCTGCTTTATAAAGCATAACATTTTAATAAAAATGTGATTTGGTTTTAAGTAATTTTGTCTTTCCACTTAAACAACCTGGTTAAGTTAGAAAAATATTATGTAATCTAATTTAAAAGAAAAAAAAATCAATTTGAGCTCATTCTTGGGAAAAGCACAAAGTATCATCTCTGAAGATTTCCATTTCCCTAGTCATATGGCCACAAAGAAAGCTCAAATTTTTCAAAAGAGAACAAAAACTTTATCTTAATGTGTCAGATTCTTTACACCTCTATGTAATATCAAAAATGAAAAATAATTATCATTTTTCATGTCATTAATATTCTATGTCATTTTAAAGGAATTCTATCAAGTCCTCTGAAAGGGCAAAGTCAGCAGCGCCACAGCCAAACCTCCTCTCAGCTTTCGGCAGTTCTAGTCTGCGGCACGGCCATGTCCACATCAGTGAAACAAACTTAGTTCTGGGCTATTTCTCAGGCCACTTACCAAATCAGATTTAATAGGAGAGCCAAAGTCGAGATTTCAAAAACAGCCCTCGTAGCGTTTAAGGGGAATCATTTAACAACTAATCAAAAAAAAAAAAAAAAAAAACCGCCTTTGAGATATTAGAAATGGTCAACCAACATTCTGAACAAAGGTTTTCACAGACTCACATCTTAATAGAAGAGATTTAGAAAGGAGTGACTATTCATAGCACTTCCAAAACCCAAGCCTACTAAAAACACAAACTACTGACAGAATCTGGAAATTCCCCACTGCAATGAAAAGATAGAAATATACCCACACTTCTGCTTTATAGCACACCCTCACTTTTACTTCATTATTAGATTTTATTTAAAAAGGTGAGACATTACTTCATACTTTTTCTATCACAGCCCTGACTTAAGCACATCTCTTTTCAACTAATACATAGAGCAGCTGTCCCATTCCCTGCCTCAGACACTGATAGGAAAAGTAAGGATGGAGGGCATTGCTCCCCGAACATCTCGCCCTTGCTACCACGATCATCACTGCCTCTCTAAACAGTCATCTCTCTCCATTCAGAAAGAGATTATAAATACCAGAAAACTATTTAGAAACTAAGAACAATGAATATGTTGAACATCAAAATTTATGAGCTGCAGCCAATATTTCTCACAGCAAAATCACAGCCTTTTTTCACCATTCATTTGACAAATATTCATTGAGTTTCCTCCATGTGCCAAGCACTGTTCTGTATACTTGGGACACATTAATGAAAAACAAAAATAAAGATCCCTGCCCACTTAGAATGTGCATTCTAATGAAGGAGGAAGACAACAAACCAATACGGTAAAAATGTAATTTGGGAAATAATTAAAAGCTCTATATAAACAACAAAATTAGAGCAAGGCAAATGGTGTTGGGAGTTGAGGGGAGGAGCTGCAGTTTTAAATAGAATGGTCAGTGTAAACCTCAAGGAGGAAATGACATTTTGGAAAAACTTAAAGGAGTTGAGGAAATTAGCTTCCTTGATATCTATGAGAAGAACTTCTAACATAAGCTTGAAATAGCCATAGCAGAGGTCCTGAGGCAACAGCACGTCTGGCTCATCCAAAGAACACAAGGAAGCGACATGGCTGGAGTGGAGTAAGGAAGGGAAAAGCAGGAGTTTGGTAAGGTCTGAGAAGCAACAGAGGCCAAGTCACGTAAGAACTTTGGCTTTCACTCTGTGTACAATGTGCAGCACACAGCGTATGAAACAGAAAGATGAGTTAAAGGATGATTCTGGTTGCTCTGTTGAGCATAGACCATAAGCATTTAGTGATGTAAGCAGGGAGGCTAGTGAGGAGACTACAGCAGTACTTACAGTGAGAGATGGTGGTGATGCAAACCAGAGTAGTAGCAGTGGAGAAGGTTAGAAGTGAGATATATTTGAAGTTAAAGCCAAGATAATTGTCTAATGGCCTGGACATGACATAAGGGAGAATAAACAGTCAAGGATGATTTCAGTGTAGCATGAGCAACTGGAAGGGTGAAGCAGCCATTTACTGAGCTAGAGAAGACATGTGAAGCAGGATTGGGAAGCAGATGAAAAGTTCGATTGAGACACATTAAGCTGCCTCTTAGACATTCAAGTAGAGACAGAGGGTAGGCAGCTGACATGCTCATCTGGAATGTAGAAAAGAGGTCAGGGCTAGTGAAATAAATTTAGGGACCATGAGTATATAGATAGTAGCTACTGTACAGACAAAATAAAAAAGGATGGGGTAAAAATAGACAAAAGAGGAGGGCTGAGAATATATCTGGAACACTCCAACATTAAGAGGTAAGGGGAAACAGAGAAATCAGCAAAGAGTGAGAGGAAACTGAACGATAGGAAGACAACCAAGAATATGAGATGTCCTAGAGGTCCAGTGAAGACCATATGTAACAAAAGAGGATGGACCAGCTGTGTCATATAAGATGAATTCTGAGAACTGACTATTGTAGTTCAAAGACCAATGGAGATCATGATAACATCAACAAGAGTAGTGTCTATGCAGTTAGGGGATGGGAGCCTTATAGCAGGGTTCAGGACAACCTAGGGGAAAATGAGTTCAAAAGTGTTAGTAGAAATAACTCTTTTGAGAAGTTTGCCCAGCAGAGCAATAAAACTGAGGGTATCCAGTGGGAAAGCAAGAGCAAGAGAAGGTTTACAGAAAACGAAGCTACCGCAGCATGTAGTGTGAAGACAAGCATGATCTACAAGAGGGAAAATCTGAGGTTTAAGAAGTAGGGGAGAATTGCTGCAGTGGTTTCTATCTTTGAGATCAGTTGAGGTATTATATTAATTTAATACAGTACAGTGTATTGATTTGATATATTTATATATTGCGATATGATTACTACCATAGTACTAGCTCATATCTCTATCATGTTACATAATTATCATTTCTTGAAAGTGTAGTGGTTAGCACGCCTGCTTTACACACAGAAGGTCCTGGGCTCACGCCCCAGGTGGAGCCACGAACCATACCACACTTTGTGGAAAAACTAGCTTTAGATAAGAGAGTGACTAGTTATCTATGCCCATTCTGTGACTAGCATGAATTGTTACCCATGCAACAAGCAGGAATAGAGAGGTAGAGAGGACAGGAACAGAGATGCTGGGTGGGGACATGGGCCAGGGGTCTCCAGAAGCTCTCTCCTCACTCTTTCAATTTTTCTGAATGTAGGAAAATCAGTTTATCAGCTAAGAGTAAAGATAGAAGGAGACATATCTAAAGCTTGAGGAGAGAAGTGGTCAGAAAAAAGCCACCTTAAGAAAGGCATTTTCATTATTAAAAAATATATATTAAATTCTTCAACTCAATAAGCCAAAAAAGAAAAAAATCAAATAAACCTAAGAGAAGCAAAAGAAAGAATTATTAAAAAGATTAAAGTAGAAATTAAGGGATTAAAATATAAACAGAACAGCTGGTTCTTTGAAAAGATCAATAAAATATACAAACCTCTTGCAAAACTCATCAAGAAAGAGAAAATACAATTAACATTAGAAATAAGAAAATAGATATAGATAACCAAAGACACAAAGGAAATTTAATACAAATATAAGGGAATACATATAATTTTATGCTAAAAAATTGAAACATTAAATTAAAGATAATTTCTAAGAAAAAATAAATGATCAAAATTGACTCAAGAAGTAGACTGAATAATTTAATAACTATAAAAAAAACATACAATGTTGACAATGATTTTATAGGGGAGCGATATCGAGCCTTTAAGAGAGAATTTTTATGTTATTTACAATGTTACAGGGTATAGAATAAAATCAAGAAAAGTTTCCCATTTCATTTTACAAACCCAGCATATGCCTGCCACAAAAATTCAAAAAAAAAGTGTAATAAATACAAATCCATCTTTTTAATATAAATTTAAAAATTCTTAAAAATTATCAAATCACATGCAGCTATAATGTGATCATAGATGCCAAAATTGCATTTAAAAAATTTTTAAGTCATTTATGAAAAAAATATTTTAGTAAACACATTAAACAATACCTGTCACTAACCAGCATCTGAGATACTATTTCACAATCAACTACCAGAGGTCTTCCATTAACTTCAGAAACATATAGTAAGTACTCACTAAACCTTAACTGCTAAATTAGTAGTATATTAAACAAGAATGTCTGTACCTACCACTGATCCTTGACATCTCTATATAAAGGTAACTTGTTCCTGTCCTCAAGGGAAGTAATGGTCCAATGACTACAGCCAATGCTTAAAAACATTCAGGCAGGTTGAGCACACACCTTTCCGAGATGTAACACAAACACAAACACAAACACGCTAAGAGAAGAAAAGTGTTTAAACTGCATTTTGTTTTAACAATGTAGTAAATCTTGGTGTTTGCCTAAATTTCAATGAATTAAGAGAACCAAATCTGTAAAATGCGAACAATGAAGCAAGTATAATTCATTTCCTCTCATTTGTTAATAACGTACAACCTTTTGAACACTTGGTCTTAATGTTTGCTCGGCTGAAAGTTTATAAATAGGAAATTCTTCAGCTTAAGGAGAAAAACTTGAAAAACTCTTGTTTCTCCTTCCCAGCTTTATTTCACTGTGATTTCCCACTGGGAAGAAGGCTCATTAGGGATTGCATTCGTTGGTTTACATTTCCTCCACTTGCAACTCTGGAGGTTTAAGAAAGCTTTTAAAATCACCCAGCAAAAGGCAGTAACCAAGGAGCTGCGTGTCGGTAGCAGTTAACCTTAGTGCAAGGCAGCCTTGCGCCACCCACTGTCACTGGATTCTCAGTTTCCTAAAGGAAAACAATTTCCTATCACATGTAGCTCACTTCTGTAACTCACTTCAACTATTCTATATCTGAAAGATCCACTGCTCCTCCTCCAGAGAATACAGGAAATTGGATATTTCTTTAGAAAATGCCAGGATGTAACTAATTGGTGTTAACCACCAAAAGAAGAGGGAGTTTGGAGCTAGACAGTTAAGCACGTGAATATACACAAAGGTATTACCAAGAATAATGCAAGGTCACTTTGAAAATGCAAAGCTTTATTGAAGAACTCAACTGCAAGTCAAGCAGGAGGCATAGAAGAGAAATTGAATAGCGGAGAGTGTAACCAAGAGGAAACATGACCTCAAATGCAGGATACATGTATACAGGGCACCATCCTGGTAAAGGGGAGGAGATTAGGAATTAGTGAAAGCCCCAAACGTTGATATTTCTTGAAACAACTAGATAGTGTTATTGTCAAACACACACAAAACCCTGTAATAGAGATCTTTAAGGTTGCTGTCCATCAAGTCCACAACTCCTTTCTCTGAAAATGACCACCTGCAAGACGTGGCGGCCACGTCTGTATCACGAGACCCTGTCAGAGCCAGTGGTCCCGAGGATGCTGCCTCTGCACACTGAGCCTGTCATGCTCACTCTCCACAGCCTCTGCTGGGCACCTGGACTGGCTTCGGGCCATCGTGGGACCATCAGGTTCAACAGATACCAAGAGAGTCTTCGCTAAGAAAAGCCCCTACTAAACTAACAAAATACCAGCAGTAAAAGAAGCCATGTGTCTGATTTTATGAGCAAGAAGTTCTCATAAGTTATCGACTTGTCCCTAAAGGTAACTTTCAGGGTGCTTTAAAAACAGTACCTTCCAAAATGGCACATTTCATTTTGCTTATGCTTTATATTCCTAGCAAAGCTAACAAAACACTAGCTTTAAGTATACATGTATATTTTTTTTTCCTATGGTATCATATAAAGATTATAGATACTGAAAAGAGTCTTTGAAAGAAGGATATTTTTAAAACACACAGGATATGAGCTGCTGTACAATGGCCAAGAGCAACAAAACATTGTTGCAGATGAAATGAAGTCCCTCATGTCCCAGTGAGAGCTCAGGGATGGAGGGGGCTAACAGCTGTGCAGAGGTGGTGAGATCCAGGTCCGGACCCAGCTCTCACATGGCCTTCTCTCTTTGTTCCATCAATTATCAGGAATGTGCCTAACTGGAAATGACTAAGACAGCTAATACCTGAGGACTATCCCAATAATAATGGGTGAAGATAATATTCTAGGAATAGTTTACAAATATGAACACAAAGGGCATTAGATACAGTCTCCACAACATAAAACTGAGGCCAAGGGGGGAAAGCAAACACCTAAGACTGAATGCTTGAAAGAATTTTCCTAACATGGAGATCTATTAAATGCCTAGCAACCTCCCCAGGGAAATAGTGGCAAAGTCACTCAGAATGAAGTGAGAAATTCATTTCTGAAAGCGTCTTTTCCATCTTGGGAAATTTAACTCTGCCTTTGCAATCCCCAGAGACAGCTTGGCTGAGGCTGCACTGGGTGTAACCAGATGTCAAAACTAATACACTGGATATGCTCCTTACCCATGAATTGTTAGAAAATAGTCAAAACTAAAAATGCCAAAGAAATTTAATCTTTATAGATAGGCGCATAAGTTATTATTTAATAATGTTAAAAATATTTTGTCCTTTGCCTAGATAAGAAAATTACTTAAAGAGGAAATGTTTTAAAGACCAAAAAATAGGCATTCTTTTCTGAGGAAGTAAAGGTTGGGAACAGAAATGTTGGCCATCTTTCTATCTTAATAGCAGCATTTTTACCAGAAGTGAATCCTGTCTTTGTATCCTCCCTTACCTGGCTAAACAATCCTGGTCCAATCTTGGATCCTTATCCTTCGGGACTGGGGTTAGGCTGTAGTCCATGCTTCATTAGGAAACCCTCATCTTGGGGTCCAATCCACCACAGAAATCTTTGCTTCCCTCTAGCTGAGTGCTCCTCACCTAGGATCTGATGGCCAATCTCCCCTGACAGACCAAGCTCCTTAAGAGAGAACTTGGTCCTCTCCATCTGAGAGACCCATGCTGCATACACAGGAGGCATGTGATTACTGAATCAATGGTGACTGATTGGGGATTGAGTCAAAAGAGGAGAGAAAGATATAACTGACATATGTGACATCAGTTCTGGTCATGGGACTCTACTACACTGATTAATGTGGTAAAGGCGATAGGCCAGAAAAACAGAACAAGGGCTATCATAAGCCCTGCTTGCCTAGGTCAAGTTCCTTGGAGAAGGAGTCTACTAATATTTTTGCTTCCAAATGCACCCAAAGAAATTTAAAAAACAGTATACACACTAATACAATTTAAAGTTCACACCTAAACTTGTTCAACCAAGGTTTAAATAGTGGCATGGATCTAATTTCTAGCACTTTGTAAATAGTGACATTTTAAAATGAAACTCTTTTCATTCAAGCTTTTAAATGTGTCTTTTCCTGTCTAAAATACCATAGTGATATGCTACCCAAGATTTATAGTTCCTTTTTTTCATTTAACTTGTTTTTCCATTCCATTTTCCCCATGTAAGTTTATCCTAATATAATACTTTTACACTGTAAGGTTTTTTATTGATCACATTCTCATACTTTTGTGCAAAAATAGTTATAAAAATTAAATTTTATGTTTTATTTATTGTTAACAAATTGTTCTACTTGTTAAAAATTTTATCCATATCTAATTATTATCACAAGTATTAATAGAATGTAATTTAACAAATGTCGAGCTTTATAATAATTAAAATTCAAGTAAGTACAAAAGTCTATTTTTGTTGGAAATGCATTTCTCAATGAGATGAATGGTGATAGTTTATTTTTTTCCCAAGTAGTTCATGTATCTATGAATGTTTTTTATTGCTAAAATAAGAACTTTTTCAACAGCCATTATACTTTTTTTTTTTTTTTTTTTTGGTATTAGAAATATAAAGTAAAAAGCTTTATCCTTGTAAGTAAGTTGATGGAAATGGAAGAAGTTTTATGATACCAGTGGCACTCGATTTTGAGCTCCTTCTGAGATTTATGCCCCCCCAAATCATAGGTAACTAAACATAATTTTATGTAATAATCACTGTACCCTGATAAATTGTTTATGCTCATCTCTAGTTTAAAAAAATTAGAAGACATTTGATTTGCAAAATGAATAATTTCCAAGTCAGTAGATTCATTTTCTATCTCAATACCAAGTCAATATTCTGATAGTCCTTTTGTCTGGCACCCTAGGGGTTGGGAAGGACATATCCCGTGATAATAAATCATGATGAGGTTTGGGAGAGGTAGGCAGACAACCCAACAGTACAGGTATTTTCTTGGGTATATCAATTTTAGGAAAGAATGCACAGAAAAGGTAAAGCTCTAAAATAGTTTCTTTTTAGTATGCATGGGTCCAGAATTCTTGGAAAGTCTCCAACAACCCTCAGAGGTAACACACACCCAAGTTTGTTGACTTTAAGGGCCAGAGTGCCAGAGGCCTGTCTTGAGGTAGAGGAAACAGATTCAAATACAAGCAGATGGGGAGAATGCAGAATAGAGAAGCCAAGTCATTAGTGGAGCAGAAGACAAAACAAGCCAGCCCAGCATAGATACAGGGACAATCCCCACCACAAAGTACAAGAGACAAGCCTGGGTGCTTCTTCAGTGAGCATGAGAGCAGGGTTCCTACTCAGAGTGTGGCAAAGCAGGAATGTGCCACCTAAAAGTGAGATTTTTTTTTTCAAAGGCAAAGAGCAACAAGAACATAACAGAAGGAGCAATGTCAGAAAGTTTAAGACTTTATATTTAGATAGTGGAGTTAAGAAAATGCAGAGGGAAAGTGAGAAATCACTTTCAGTGGAGAAATGGGATTTGTCAGCAGCAGTCAATTCTCCACCTGCCAAGGACAAGCAAGGACCAAGACAAGATGCAGAGAAGACAGATGAGACAGTGACTGATTGCCGTGCTACAGAATTAATCCTGGGTTAGGCCCTAGCAAACCAAGTAAGTAGTCCTTAAGCTGCCTTCTTAAGTGAGAGGGCTGTTCTTAGTTCCTGGGTTTTTTTTTTTTTTTTTTTTTTTTTTTTTTTTTTAAGTCAGAGATCTTTATTCTTGTATTCCCAGAGGAGAAAATACCAGAATCTGGCAGACAGCCCCAAGTGTCTGGTCAACATGGTACGTAGGCAGAAACTGTCTCCCCCTTATAGATCTGAGTAGTTGAGAAAGACTGAATACCACAGGGAAAAGCAACTTGGATGGGTCATCTGTGAAGCTCGAGAGATGCAGTCCAACACAGAGATTAAAAAGATGGACTCTGGGGTCTGAGTGTAAATTCTGGCTTCTACTCACCAACTGGGTAATCTTAAGGCTCTGTGCCTTAATTTTCTATCTGTACAATGGGAATAACAAAAATACCTTCCTCGTGAGGTTATCATGAGGATTAATGAGTGTGCACGTGTATGTGTGTGTGTGTGTTGCATTCATAAGAGTCTCAGGCACAAAGAAATAAGTTTTAGCTTTCGTGATTACCATCATCATTGAAGAGAGAACTAGGCCACATCAGAAAATGACTTAAGAGGCCATCTGGTCCAGGTCACATTTCTAAGTCTTCAGATCTAAAACTGAGATCTCCAACCTCAGATTAAAACCTCAGTTATAATTCTCCGCCAGCCTCACCAGCCCCTGTGGGCAAAGATAAATACTGGTAACTAATCTACTAATCAAAGCACCACAACATTCCCCGCAAAGGGTCATTTCTCCCAAAACCATGGAAAGTTCACAAAAAGTAATTCAAAAGCTAAAGCATAAAAAAAAGTTCTCGTGAAGATCTTGATTCAATCGAAGAAGAAATGCAAAGGAAATGAAAGAAGTAATCAGCCCTAAACTTAATAGTATATTATTTGAGCAATGCACTCCAAATCATGTCTAGCTTGATACTCGGCATGTTCCAAGGCAAAGATATGAAGTAACTGTGGAGAGAGCATTCAGGCGTATACATACACTGGTTGTTTCAACTTCAAATTACATTTTAGCTACTACAAGTGCTTCTCCTTCTCATAATCCATGGCCCTGTCAGTCCTAGGCCCTTCTTCTCCACCAGACCAAAGCAAGCAGGAGATTAAGGTGTGATCCAGGAAAGAAACGGGACTATTGGAGGCATAAGAGCTGAGTTTCTTCTGAGTGGACTGTATGTCTCAGAGTAGGGGTCCTGTCTTTTGTGATAGTACAAGGAGGACCCTCTGGCAACACGAACAAGAAAAAAAAAAAAGAGCAAGAGAAAAAACAAACAAGGGCAAGATGCACCCTCTACTGCCGGATGGTTTTAAAAAGTGAAAAAGGTAGAGGCTGGGAAATGCATGGAGAGACCTAGATGGAGAAGAAGTACACTGAGAGCAAACTGTTTTGGATGAATCCCACCAACACTGTCCCAGTAAGTAGAATTATTCTTTATACTGGTGCAAAATTTAATCATAGTAATTGAAATCAGTTTTCCCCCAAAGCATAGGCTTCATGAAAGGAAAACTAAATAGAAGCGAATTCAACCCATATTCTGATGGTTTCTAGTTCTCCATAGACAGGTCTTTACATTATGGAGAGAATACTCAATGATATAACTAGTGTTTTTACCTTCTAAAATAAAACTGTAGCAACTTTCCATGACATTTTTAGCAAAAACCACCCTCAGTCATTATTGCCAAGATGTCATTTCTTCTCAATTTGAGCTGGAGATTCAGCGTAATCCCAATAAAACTCCAGGAAATATTTATAGATATTAGCAAACTGATTCTAAAGTTTTATGGAGAGGCAAAAGACTCAGAATATCAACACAATTTAAAAAGAAGAACAGAGTTGGAAGACTGACACTACCTGACTTTAAGACATACTGTAAAGCTAGAGTAATCAAGACCAGATGGTCTTGGTGAAAGGACAAATTGATCCGTGAAACAGAACAGAGTGCCCAGAAATTGATCCACGTAAGTAAAGTCAAGTGATCTTTGACAAAGGAGCTAAGTAAATACAATGGAACAAAGACAATCTTTTCAGCAAAAGGTGCTGGAACATTATCCACATGCAAGAAAATAAATCTGGACATAGTCCTTATGCTCTCATAAAAATTAACTCAAATTGGATCATAGATTTAAATGGGAAACACAAAATTATAAACTCCTAGAATGTAGGCAAAAACCTAGATGACCATGGGTATGACAATTACTTTTTAGATACAAAACCAAAGACATGATCTTTAAAGAAATAATTGATAAGCTAGACTTCGTTAAAATTAAAAATTTCTGCTCTGAGAAAGATGCTTTCAAGAGAATGAGAAGATAAGCTGCAGACTGGGAGAAAATATTTTTAAAAGACATATTTGTTAAAGGGTCACTAACCAAAATATACCAAGAACCCTTAAAACTCAACAATAAGAAAGCAAACAACTCAATTTAAAAAATAGGTCAAAGACTTGAATAGATACTTCACCAAAGAAGGTATACAGATCTCAAATAAGCACATTAAAATATGTTCCACATCATATTATGTGGAAAATATAAAGTTAAAAATAAGGAGATGCCATACAAACCTATTAGATGGCAAAAATTGAAAACATTGACAATAACAAATTCTGGCAAGGATCTGGAAAAGCAGGAACTCTCATTCATCAATAGTAGAAATGTAAAATGGTACAGCCATTTTACTTTGGCAGCTTCTTATAAAACTTAAGATACTTTTACCTTATGATCCAGCAATCATGCTCCTTGGTATTTATACAAAGGAGTTGAAAATTTATGTCCCCATAAAGACCTGTACATGAATGCTTATTGAAGCTTTATTCATAATTGCCAAACCTTGGAAGCAACCTAGATATATACTACAGTATCCAGGTGAATGAATAAATTAACTGTGGTACATCAGACAATGCAATATTATTCTGCACTTAAAAGAAAGAGCTATCAAGCCATGAAAAGAAGTGGGGGGGGGGACCTTAAACATATATAACTAAGTGAAAGAAGCCAATCTGAAGATGTACTATACTTTATGATTCTAACTGTATGATATTCTGGAAAAGGTAAAACTACGAAGATAGTAAAAAGATTAGTGGTTGCCAGGAGTTAGAGGGAGGAATGAGTGGGTGGAACACAGGGAATTTTTAGGGCAGTAAAACTACCCTGCATGATACTACGGTGGTGGATATATATCTATTTGTCCAAACCTATACACTATAAACACCAAGAATGAACCCTAGGTAAAGCATAGACTTCGGGTTACTAGGATATGTCAGTGTAGGTTCATCAGTTGTAACGAATATACCACTCTAGTGGGGCTGATAACAGAGGAGGTTGTTCATGTGTAGGGACAGGGTATATAGGAAATCTCTCAATGTTTCTGTGAACCTGAAACTTCTCTTAAAAAAAAATGTCTTTAATAAGAAATCACGCTGAGTTATAATTTATTATAGGATTTTCAAAGAGTATTCCTTGGAACTCTTTTTCTGAGACTTCAATAGAGGAAAACTGAGTCAAAGTTAAATCCACTTGGAAAACTTAAGTTAAACAAAGATAAAATATGCTTAAAACCTTTAACATGATCATCTGCAAAGAAAATGACCCAGCAAGATCAATTATTTCCCCTAATTCATGTGATAAAAGACCTTTCTCCTACGGTATCTTTCAGGACCCTGTTCACATAAACATACTTTAGAAAACCCTAGATTATATATAAAGAATCTGAAATGGGTTAAATTCTACCAAGTCCAAACTACACCTTACTCTTTACATATATGGCATTTCTTGCACTGCTTGGAGGGGTGGAAGTTGGTACAACCATTTTGTTAAACTGTTTAGCACTAACTCCTAAAGTTATACTTACACATTACCGCCTGACCAACTCCTAGATATATGCACAATGGAACATGTGTGTGTTTGTGTGCATGTGCACATGCACATGTGTATGTGTAATGGTCGTGAAAAAATATGTATAAGAATGTTCTTGGCAGCAGGATTCATAATAGCTCCAAACTGAAAACAACGCAAATGTCCATTACTGGTAGAATGGATCAACGACAATATCATCACGTTATAATGGGCATGGTAGTCAGAATAATGTGCCCCTTCCAAAATTTCACATCTTAATTCCTAGAGCCTATGAATATTACCTTACATGGCAAATGGATTGTGCGGGGGTGATAAAGTTAAGGATTTTGAGAGGTAGAGATTACATTTAGGTTGGCCTAAATGTAATTAAAAGTGTTCTTATGAGAAGGAGGTAGAAAATAATTTGATAAAGAACGAGGTGATGTGAAGAGGAAATAGATATTGGAGTGACATACTTTTAAGATGGAGGAAGCAACTTCAAGTCAAGGAATACAGGTGGCCACTAGAAGCTGGAAAAGACAAGAAATTAATTCCCTCCTCAAACACTATGAAAGGAAGGAATCCTGCCAACACCTTGACTTTAGTCCAGTAAAACTGATCTCAGACTTCTGACCTGCAGAACTGTAAAAGAATTCATTTGTGTTATTGTAAACCATTAGCTTGGTGATCATCTGTTACAACAGCAATAGGAAATTAATGCAACGGGATACTACACAGAAATGAGAAACAATAAACTATTGTTACACCTAACAACAAGCAGGATTCTCACTGACACACTGTTTGGTAAATGAAGCAAGACACAATGAGACACACTGTATGACAGCATTTATATAAAGTTCAAAACGAGCCAAACTAATGCACAGAGGTCAGAACAGCAGTTATCTCCGGGGAGCGGCACTGACTCGACAGGACGTGAGGGGACATCTGGAATAAGGGTCTCTTTCTTAATAGGGATTCTGGTTACACAAGTATAATGTACTCTGAGAAAACTCATCAAATTATACATATATAATGTGTATATTTTTTCTCCAAATATTATACATCAATAAGAGTTCTGTTTTTTTTTTTAACTACATGTTGTTTTTCCATTTTAATCATTACATCCAAATGACTCACAAAATAAATCCCTCTTGGGGAAGTACTGGCTGAGAGCAATCCCAGAGCTTGGCTGTTCTCACAGTGAGAGAAAGAAACAAAGATAAGGAGGCCACTTACTGTACCCAAATAGTCAATAAAGAAACAGAAAGAATTAGTTCTCTGTCAAACAAAGATAAATCAACATTTCTAACATAAGGAATAGGATGTGTTTTTACAAATAAAAAGACTCTATAGCTCGAATCTCTTTTTTTCTAAAAACTCATTCTATTATTTTATACCAACGAAAATAAAGTAAGAATTTAGTAAAGACATTCTAGTGAATCCATTGGGCTAAGGACAATGCAGATGTGTCTGCGGACTCACATCTAGAGAAAGTAAAGGAGAAAGGCAGACACCCATGAGAAAAGGTCAAGATGCTACTACAATGTACTTCTCTTTTGTTCCCTTATAAAGGAAAAGAATAAAAATATAAATATGTTGACCTTAACATTGTATATATTATAAATCATAACAGACACCATATATCAAGGTAGAGTTTTAAACAAACATATAATATCCACTGTTCGAAAAAAAAAAAAAAAATCAACCATGGCTTCCCTCTGGCAAATCAGATCAGAATGAATCTAAATGCAAAGTCACAGAGTTTCTATAATTAAAAATTAATAAATCCAGGAGAGAGGTGAACAAAGCTAAGCTTAAAGCACTATCAGGAGGACCAAAGCAGAGATGGATCACACCAATTGTACAGATAGCAACTCCAGACTTCAGAAAGGAAAGGAGAGAGGCAGCAGAGACCAGCACTTCTTCCCTTATATTACTGGAGCCAAGTGTAGCACGATACATTGTGGCAGCTAGAAAAAGCAGCCTGCAAGGATAAGAGCCAGTCCTAAGGATGAAACAGTTCATAGCCCAAACGTATCTGTATGGCACCAAATTTTTAGTGAAATAGTTAATTTTCTAAACTTTAAAATTGCCTTAGTGAAACACTCACAGGTGCCAAAAAGGAAGCTCAGAGAGATTAGGAATCACGAAGCAGATAAGTCACAAGGTGGGGATTCAAACTGGTGATCTTTCTACATTTAGCCTCTAGTGAAGCATTGTCAGCATCAGTATGTTGATATGGGACCAGGCTTAATATTCACTCGAACAGGAAATTCAGATATAAAATGAACACTGTGCAACTGAATTTATTAAATTCTTTTGAATTTCATTGAATTCATATAGCAATATGCATTTTATAATAAAACATGAAAAGAAACAGAGAGATAGTCAGAATGTCAATTTGTCTTTAAAAAATGCCTTTTGATGCTCTGATGTCCCTGAAGGTAACACAGTCAATGCCAAAACACATATTCCTGGATGCCTATAAGGTAGAGCAGTAAAGGGGTTTTTAAGCTTCCGAAGATTGAGAATTTTAAAAAATTTGAAACAAAGCAGTATCAACAACAGCTAAATTTAGTTGGTATCTGTGATATACTTGGTACTTTTCAGGAAATGTGGAATATGACATAATTATAACAAAAAAAGTGAAAAAAATTCACAAAAAAAATTTCTATAAAACAGACACCTGCAAAAACCATTTTGGGTGCTTTTGGAAAAAAGGTGTAACATGCATGAATGAAGGAGAACTCTAAGTTTGAAAAACAGTTCAAGTCCCAGTAAATCATATGCTTTCTACCTGCACAGATCATAATTATATATCACTGTAAATTCCTATCAAGATCTTTCTCATTTTCTCATTATTTTATGATTTCAGCATTTTTAAATGTATTTTTCCCCTTGTTATTTATATTTTCTGAAACACTGTTACCGCCCCAGAAAATAAATTCACTTATGGTCAGAGAGAATGCATAGAAACTTAAATTCAATTTTTTGGAGGTGCTAGTGTTGATATTTTTAATGATTAATGGCTAATAAATGGGTTTCCAACAGACAGCCCATCTAAAACCTTAGCTACGGCCAAATTTGTAGGTCACCATCAGCAGGTGAAAATGTTTTCCATTCATAAGCAGAAAGCCAACAGCACACTTGCTCCTGAGAAGGAGGCTGGAACAGTCTACATTGGCCACTACTTTCCTTTTTATAGAAAAGGCAACTTATGCTCAGGGTTCAAGTGGTTTGCTAGAGTCAGTAGGTGTGCTTTGTTCCAACACCAGATTATTTGTGTCATTATGCAGTTCTGCCTTACCAACAAAATTCAACATGCCTGAGAGTTTACTAAGACTTTGAGAGGACCATTCACACTCTCATTTAATCCTTAAGCAATCCTGTGGTGGAGAGATATCAGCATCCCTACCAATTCACCAATGGAGAAATTAAGTTCAAAGTTAAGTTTGATCCAAACTAGTCAAACTTTGGTCATTTAGCCAAGATGCTAGTCTCTTCTTCCAAGTCATGCACCCTTTCCACAAATGATAAAAGCAAATGTACCACAGAGGCCGCATGGTATAGTAAAACTAGGACAGGCTTTGCAGACCTGAGTTTGAATCTTACTTGATAGTTGTGTGAACTCAGGAAAGTTATTTCATTTCTTTGAATTTTCATCTTCTCATCTGTAGAGTGAATATTCCAGCACCATCCCCTGCCCTGGGAAAACCAGAGTCAACATATAAAAGATCTGGAACACATGGGCACTCAAATAGTTGTTACTACTATCAATGATAGCATAGACTCTGTCCTTACAGTAACACTTCAGAAAGCACTACTGAACATATGCTAGCAAAAGCAATCAACTCTGTGAAGTCAACACAGAGTTTCACTGCTTAAAAGAAAAGAGTTTGAAAGGCACTGTTTTTATTTTTTTACCAGTGTATATGCACCTGGTCTCCCTCACTCAACGATCTAACATTTTTCCACTATTATGAGCTAAATTATATCTCTGTTTCAAATTCATATGTTAAAGTCCTAACCCCTAGTACCTCAGAATGTGACTGTATCTGTCATTATGGTAGGCCCTAATGCAATACCACTGATGTCCTTCTAAGAGAAAATTAAGACACAGACAGACACAGATGAAAGACCACGTGAAGACAAAGATGAAGAGTGTCATCTACAAGCGAAGGAGAGAGGTCTCAGAATGAAACCAACTCTGCCAACACTTTGATCTTGGACTTCCAGCCTCCAGAACTGTGAGGAAATAAATGTCTGGTTTAAGCCGCCTACTCCCTGATACTTTGTTACGGCAGCCTTAGCAGACTGATAATCGGCCCCTCAAGCGCCACCTCCTCCCCACATGCAGCTCAGCTCAGGTCAGAGGAACACAGAGCTGTGTGAGGTGCTGGGGAATTAGCTGGGCTCGAAAATGAGTGGCAAGGTGGACCTGTCATACACTGGTCATTACAAAATTTTCAGTCCACAAAGGACTAACCTTTTCCAGCACTTTCTGCATTAGTGGCTAGTTCGTGGGACTCCATGAAGAAGAAGGACTGGATTTCAGGAGCCAGAGAGCCTTGGCCACTTACTGGTTTTTTCTTAAAACGGACAACGCCCTCTTCAGACTTCCCATGCAGAACGAGTTAAAGCACTGAAAAGGGAGCTTCCCTGTCTGAATGGACAGCACAAAGCTTTCAGAGTCACGGTGGGTACAATTTCAAGTAAAAACTACAAAAGCTTTGAAAGACTAGCACTGCATTTGTAGTTTCTTGACTTACATCATATTATGAAGAAATTGTATCATTATTACTATTTTTATCATTATTACTAGACATTCAAATGTGAACTAAGAGAAAAGTTTCTAGTTGGCAAAACATTTAATAGACAATGAGTAAATCAGCTCTTACTAATTATAAATCTATGTCAAATGGCTGGATCATCCCCAGAGAACTAAATCCTCTTTTTATATAATGGTAATTATTTAAAATGTCTGGTCTGAAGAATGAAATGGACTAACCAAAGATGAAGAATGTTTACATTTGAGGTTTTTATCTGATCCTTTTAAAGAACAAAAAATTACTATTTCTCTCTCCCATGATTACTCAGAACACATACTTTCTTAGAAAATTCTATATTTTTTGCAAAATGTTATTCAGCAAAAGAAAATTATAGAGAACGTTCATTATGACAAATAATAAGTGTTCCTTAAAAGAACATACAGGATAACATGTCTTATTAAACTCAAATACTGCTTCCTTTTATAAGGAATTTAAATTGAATTTCAAATGATAAATTGCCCTTCCATTTCACATGGTTTTAAGGATAAAGGTGAGTCTGAGGCTTGGTTCTGTCCTCCAACACACCTTGTGATATTTATGGAGTCCTCCCTGCCCTGGGCATGGATTACAGTCATCATCACATGCACAGATTAAATCATGAAGGTCTCTATATTCCCCTAGTACTTTGAGGTGCTGAAGATATAAATGACTCTGGGGATAGTATAGCAATATTTCTCAGAGAAGTCTCTGAATCCAGTTGCATTACAGGGGCGGCTTATCAAAAATACTGATTCCTGGGCTACATATAAATTCACTAATTTAATCTTGGGGCAGTACGCAGGAATCTTCATATTAGTCAAACTCCTTAACTGATTCTAAAAATGAGTATAGTGTAAGACCCAAAGCAACATGAGTATCTGCTAACGCCATGGGGCTTGGGAATCTGACATGACCATTTTGTAACATGTATGACCATGGGAAAGTTACTTCAGCTTACTACGCCTTGCTTCCCTACCCGTATTCCAGAAACAACAGTACCTATTAGAGGAAGACACAAAATAATCTACATAAAGCCTTCAACATACTGCCCAACCCACTGCAAATATTTTTTTTTAAATGTTAGCTATTTTTATTACAATACAGGAAAGGAGTTTGAATTTATTGATCAGTTTTGGTTGAATGACTGATTAACCGTTCATTACAGCAAAAAGAATATTCTGAGGGAACCACAGAAACATGCCTTCTGATTAAAAATCAAAAAGCTGCGAGTGCTCAGATTTTAAATAATATTTAATGGTAAATGCCGGGCATATGGCTATAAGAACACGTTCTGAAAATGCAGTTCTGCAGTCAACTAGGTTTTCATTTCACAGCGTCTTAAATGGAGGTGTCAGAGCAGACTCGGGGGAACCTGACACTGTTCCTGTGAAACATTATTTGACTTTGCCATCCAATATCACACCACAGCATTTGACTGTATATAATTATGCATTTGGCTCAGTTATTTTTTTTTATCATTTATATCTTTTGTTTTTATCTTTAAAAAAACATCCCTCTGTACTAGTAAAGCAGAGATTAGAAACACACCTGGGACTTTGGTAGAACTGAGGCAGCACATGTATTTAATTATGGTGAGGCTTCAGGCATTATCATTCTAAACATGCTCATGCTAGAGCCATTAAAAACAGAAAAAAGGAAGCTACAGGGAAATGCAGACAGCACACAGTTAAGTTTAATCTTTAGGTGATCTCAAATGAATTTGTGCAAGCAGAATTTCAAATTACTACACGTAAATAAAAAGCATGAAATCTGCCGCTTCAATAACCGCTCTCCAGAGACAGTTTCTGGAGCATTTCTGGACTGGATCCCGATCCAAAAACTTGGTCCCCGGAGGAACTGTGATGACTGTGACGGGCACCAAACATTCACAGCTTGATGCCAGACCAGGAAGCTCTAGAACCCTCATGCTTGGTTAAGCAATCCCTCCCTTCCAGAGTACCCAGCACCCTAAAATATGAAACTTCTGATTCTCTGGAAGACAGTGAGCTTGAGATTCTGACATGGGAAGAGAAGACAGAAAAGACAAAAAGAAGAAAGTGGAGGAGCAGGAACAACTGTAATCAGCAGCAGGTTTGGGGGAGTAGCAGAGAAGAACAGAAGGGAGAGGGCAGGAAGCTGGAACAGCAGCTCCAGGGTATACAAAATCCAGGCTGTTGCTCAAAATGGGGCATAATGTTATAGATAGGAGTAACTGTCATTAATTATAATAATGGCCACCAATTACTGAACAGTTATTTCGTTACTGCCATGACTAAGCGCTTTGCATACATTACCTAATGCAGTCTTCATAACAACCCCTGAGGTAGTTGTAAGAATTCCCATTTCACAGATGAGAAACCAAGGTTGAACACTTAGCACTTAGTATGTACTCGATACACTACAGCTATTTTTTCTAATAAACAAACGAGTCAACCCAACTGAGTGTATCTTTAGAAGGAGGACTTTGGCACTCCAAACCCATGGCATAATAAAAGGAGATATAAATAATTACAGGAAAAAAATCAGGTACTCAAAAAGTCGGTGTCTTAATCATAAACTCTGGAACACACTAGCCCAGGAACAAAATTATAATGTTGATGAAAATTGGTCCATTTGAATCTTCTGGCCTCTTCCACCCTGATAGTCACTAAAAACACACCAACCAACTTCACCCACCTGCAATATTCTTGCACTTTATATGAAATATGGCCAAGCGGATGGTGTTCACATGTGTTAATGCTTCAGAGTCCCATAAAAGTTGTGAGTCAAAATATTACGATCTTTGTTTTTCAAGGCAGCTCACATTTTCTAACTGCCTCAAGAGTTGAAGCTGGTACACAGATAAATACAATTTTTTCCTGATTTGATTTTTATATATAAACAAAATGGCTACTTCTGAACTTCAAATATTCTTAAGAACAGAACCACTCCACTGGATGGATGAAACAGGGAATGTTTGCAAATGGGCATGAAGTATTTTTGAGACATGATCTAAAATTAGATTAGGGAGATGGCTGCACAACTCTGTATATTTACTAAAAATCATTACATTGTACACTAAAAAGGGGTGAATTTTATGGTATATGAATTACACCCCCCAAAAGCTGTTAAAACAATAGCAACAACACTTTACTACTACATATCTGTAGAGTTCACCCTAAGAAAGCAGGTTTACTTCCTGGACAAAGAAAGTGCTGATCTGGTGGTTCCCATTCCTTACCTTGCAAATCTCCCACTAGTCTAACCAATAAACCTAGATATTACTCAAAATGTAGAGCCATTTTTATGTGAATAATGCCACTTCTTTCAAATACCATGTAGTAACTTCAATATTATCTTGACTTTTTAAAATGACTTTTTAAAAAAAAGAATTTAAAGTTGCATATGGCATAAATGTTGTGAATTTAAAGTTGCTTATGGCATAAATGCTGCGCAAAGTGAGTTTAAAATTAAGAACTCTTGTCACATCAGTGTCATCTTTCTGGATCAGTTTGCTGGGACTTGAGCCTTTCTCAAAGCACCAAAAAAATTCTTGGAAAGCGGAGAAGTTACTCTCCCCTACCTACTTCACCACCCCCAGGACCACATATCATGAAGGGTGGAAGAAATGAGGTAATGTGTCAGCACGGGGAAGCCATGAGGATGTGCATTCAATCCGTAACCAATCCTGACAGTTTTGCCCTCTAAATATGTCCAAATTCTGGTCACACGTCACTTCCTGGTTGAAGCCATGGTCCTGTCCCTCCTCGATTGTTGCAACATCCTCTTCACAGATCTCCCTGCTCCCATTCACCTTCCCTATCATCTATTCCCAACACAACAGCCAGAGAGCTCCCCCTAAAATGTAAGTCATGTCATGTCACTCCTCCGATCAAAACCCTCCAATTGCTTCACACCTAACAATAGCCTCAAAGCCCTACCTCATTTGATCTGATTTCCTTTCCTATCATCCTGTCCCTCCTTGCACATTCCATTCGATCCACACTAACCTCTTTTTCTTCATACCAATCAAATGCAGTCCCACCTCAAGGTTATTGCATTTGCTGTTCCTCTGCCTGGAGGGTCCCAGCTCTAGATATCTGAAAAGCTGGCCCACTCACTTCATGCTGGTTTCCACGCAAATGTCGCCCTACCTGAAAGGCTTTCGCTTGACCAACTTATCTAAAGTATCACCCCCCACATACACAAACACTGTGTCTGTCTGCCTCTTTTATGCTGCTTTATTTTCGTCTTGGCACTAACACTGGCATATGTAATTATTTGTGTGGTGCCCATCTCTACATTCTCTAAACCCCAATGTCAGCTCCATGAGAGGAAAAGCTATCTTCAGAGACTGGAATGGAGCCCAGCCCATAGAAGGTTCTTAATAAATTCTTGGTGGTAGTGAAAATTAAAAGAAAGAAAGAAAAAGACTCCTGAATCCTATGTCAGAAAGTTGAGAGGTCGCTTGAGATGAAGATGCTCTGTTTTGGGTAAGTTACACACTCCCAGCAGGTCTGGCAGCCGGATGTTCCCATCTCCTTATGGAAGAAAGAGAAAAGAGCTAAGGAGCAAATCAACACCAGGGACTTCTTCCACCAACGAGGAGTAGTACTCATTCAAGACTCACAATGATCTGGGCAAAAACAGTCCTCCTTCAAAATACTTCCAAGGTAAAAAATATATGTTTCAGTAACAGAAAGAAAAACAAAATAATAAAAGTGAATACAAAAGTGAGTAAAAATAAAATAAAAAATAAATACAAAAATTTGGTATATTTTTAACTGTATGTGAATTTAATTTTTAAAAAGTTCTTACCTTAAAAAAATCAGTTTCTGGTATATCAAAGTTGTCTGAAAGTGAAAACTAATACTTACAGGACATTTTCACTTTTTCTAACAACAACCTTGTGAGGTAGGTATGATCACCATTTCCATTTGGAAATAGTGGACAGAGGTTAAAAAAAGTTAAGCAACTTGCTCAAGGCCGTGAAATCCCAGCATCAGGATTTGACCTTGTTCCTTCTATTTTAAATCCACTTCTTTTCCCATTAGTCATGCTGTGTTTACTAAAAACTAAGTTCTAAAAAAAAAAAAAAAAACGAACCTTTTAGTGAAGCCCTAACTAAAGAAACATCTAAATTCTAATAATGGTGGCCTTAAGCCCTTAAGAAACTCCATGATGTCAGATTGGAAAATCAAGGTCTAATAACTACAAGGAACTGGAGAGGCAAATACATGCTGGCTAACCTGGCACAAGACATAGACCAGCAGGAAAATCATTAAGTGCAACAGAAAACAAGTTCTAGGAGCCACAGAGCCCTGTAAAGAGAAATACAAGGATGCATGTCACTAACTATAAAATGGAATAGAAACAAATACAAAAAAATCCAGCCGCATGCTATAAGACATCAAAGCATCAGTGCCAAAATCTCTCAGAATATATTTAAGACAAATTTATAGAAAATAAAATTGCATAACTTATCTCAAAAGTCATGACTATCATTGCATGCACATTCCAACCTATGCAAAATGAGCCGAGGTTTACTGTTACTAAAAATTCAGACTTAAGTTAATCACCATTTGTTGAAATATGTTTGAAATATGTGTTAGTAGTGACTTCAATAATATTAGTCATTAGTAATGATAATCAATATTTTAATAATTATTACTTTATATTATTTTGGTAATGACTAACATAATAAATGTACTTTATTATAAATAGTAAATGTAAACAACATTTACAATGCAACTCAAAAGATTAAAAATATATATGCTCATCACAGTCTTGAATCATAAGTGAGAAGTTCTACTTTTCAGTATGTTGATATTTAAAGACCTAAAAGGACATAAATTAAGCAATCCATTCTATAAAATAACATTTGAACATGTTATCCAGAAATTCTAATATGTTAATATACATAACTTTTTAAAAATTCCACAGCCTCATTTCCATACAGGGGAAGCACTTCCTCTCAGTCTGTTGTGCTGCACATCATAGCAGGAATATTTAGAGGCATGAGGCCACATGGAAAAGACGCACTTTTACGCAGAAGAATCTTTAAGGCAGGACAAACTGACTAGAAAAGCATACTTCTAAATGTGCTACATGCTCCATTAAGAATTGCACTGACAAGCTTAAAAAGAAAAATAAAGTAACACATAGTTTTACTACTGATAAAGTCTTCCAAAATGCAAATTTTTTCTGCTTCTATGTGACTTTTTGACATATAATGTGGATGGAACTTGTTTAAAAATTGGACAGCGTAACATAATTAACACAAAATTCAAAACATTTATTCATATCATATCAAAATTTAAGGCTTAGAGGATTTTACCAAGATTAAAGACAATTTGAATGGGGGTGTGGGGAGAGAGGACAGAGAGAGAAAGAGAGAGAGGGAAAGAGGAAGAGAACAAAAATGAGAAAGATCAACTATCAGAATTTTCCATCATGAAAACAGCTGCAGACAAATTTCTCTAAAATATCTTGGTAATAAGAAATACACGGGTATTTTAATTCTGCTTTTCACACTACAATTAATTGTTCTCTTTGCTCATAACACAACAAACATAAAATTATCAGTTTCCATTTTATCCATAACATTTTTATTTTATAGAAAGGAAGAAAGGGAAATAGCTGTGAAGCCACAGAACACAAAGAAACCAGGCTATAGGTAACACCAAAAATGGCAGGAACAGCAACCACGCAGCATCCATCACACTCGTTTTACAATCGCAGCTGCACTGCTAAATGATTTGTTCATGCAAAAATTAGCATTGTACACCTACTGTGAGACAAGCACTACTGATGGAGTGGTGACCAAGACAAAGTGTCTTTGGAACTTCTGCTCAATTAAAGTGAGATGGATGAGGTGCATCAATAAAAGTAGATCAAAATCAAAAGCAGTAACATCTCAGAGGACATGGGATTCTCTGAAGAAAAGAAAGTAGGGCAATGTGCTAAAGAATGCCAGGGCTGGCGAGGGGAGGGGGGGCGGGGTGTGTGTGTGTGTGTGTGTGTGTGTGTGTGTGTGTGAGAGAGAGAGAGAGAGAGAGAGAGAGAGCGCGCGCGCGAGAGAGCGAGCGAGCATGTGTGTGTGTTGCTTTAGCTAGGGCAACGAGGAAATTTTTCCAAGAGAGTCAACATTTGACTGACAATTAAATGATAAGGAGATGCAATATGATAAGGAAGAAACAATAGCAAATTTAAAGACTGAGACGACAGATGGGTTTTAATGAAAAAAGAAGGCAAAGGAGCTGGGGATACCTTGCAAAGGGGGCTGGATCACACGGGGCTTGGAGATGGCAATAAGTTTGGTTTTATCCTAATTGCATTGAGATGCCATCAGCAGATTTTAAGCACAGGGGTGACCTGACTTGGTTCATGCTTTAAACAAGATACAAGCTGATGAATGGAGAATGGACTCAGGAAGGAAGGAGTAGAAGCAGGGACATAGATAATGTACGAAAGTCCAAGTGAGAAAGGTGGCATCCTGGACAAGGGTTATGGACTTGAAGGCGGTAAGAAGGGGGCAGTTTAAAGTAAAGACCACAGAACTTGCAGAACGTGGGGGGGGGGGAGGGCAGGGTGACGAATATAAGAGGAATAAAGAATCGATTCACAATTTGAAGAGCTGATAATACACAGTGGTATAGCTTATGAGATGGGAACCAAGAAATCTCTTGTGCTTATTAAGATGCCTATTAGAATCCAAGTGGAGTTGCCAGGCAGAATCTGGAGCTCACAGGAGAGAGATCGGGGCAGGAGGCACCACCTTACAGGTGTGTTTATAGTCAGAGGATTGGTTAGATCGCTTAAAGCAAATGCCTTAACAGAGAAGAGAGCCCAAAACAAAGCCTTGAACTACTCCAACCCTTGTAGTTTGGGCAGAGGAGAAGTTCTCTATAAAAGAAACAGAAAAAGAGCAGCCAGCGAGGGAAAAGAAAACCCAGGCACATGTAGGGTCACAGAGAGGAGATGGTTAGAGAAGAGAGAAGGGGAGGGGATGTAACATAGTTGTGACAGGGAATGGGAATGACATAGAGAGCAGAGCTGAGGTTAGCCAGAGAGTTTGGTTATGTGACTGTCTCCAGAAGACTCAGCTGCAAGTGCTGAGAAGGTAGAGGCTTGCCTTATATGAAGCCAGTCCACTGGGAGAGGAAGAAGAGAGAAGGACAAGAGATTTCCTGGACTCCAGCCCACATACGCAAAACTGGGTTAGGAGGAAGGCTATGGGAAGGGTGATGTATAGTGAAATAGAGGCAGAGCCAGTGGATTGGTGGTGCCTGAGGAAAAGGGGGAGCACACATGAGAGGAAGGATAGGAAGTGGTCAGATAACGGAATATCTGAAATTGGGATTTTGGAGGTAGTATAGTTATTGGTGTTGACTTGGCCTAGTATAGTGGCTCTTAAATGTTGTGGTCTCAGGCTCCCTTTGCACACTTAAAAATTATTGAGTGTCATATCTATTATAAATTATTTGCCATATTAGAAATTAGACATTTAAAAATGCTATTTTAAAATAATATATCCATTGCATGTTAACATAAATAATATTCCTATGAATAACTTAATTTTTGAAAAAATAATGAAGTAGCATCCTTTTACATCTTTGCAAATCTCTGACTGAAGAAGACAACTGCATTCTCATAACTGCTTCTGCATTCACTCTATTGAAATATGTTGTTTTGGTTGAAATAAAAAAAATTTGACTTTGTACAGTACATATAGTTGAAAAAGGAAGAAATACTATAATAACCTTCACATAATTATAGATATTCTTCTTCAATATTACACTAAAACTCGACAAGTGCTAGTTTCTTAAAGGTTAGCTGCAATTGGAATTTGAAAACATATTAATGAATGTTTTGGACCCTAACATTAAATCTGTTCATCTTTCTTGCATTTTTAATGACTTTTATCTAGGCATGCTTTTACAACATCACTTATCTATCATTTGGAAAATACTGGTTCCCAAATTATACACATTTTCTAATTGACACATCAGAGAAGTCTTTAAGTACTGGAAAGCTTTCAAACTCAGGTTAGTAGATATAAAGTAGAATATTTTCACTAGTAGGCTTAAGCTTATCACTGGCAATAAATACAATCAATCAGTTGTTTTCCTTGAAGTGACAAGCTAACTTCTTTTAAGAAAATTTCTGCCGAAAATCCAAGTCTAATAGCCATAGTTTGTCTGCCAGTCATTATTTCAAGTAAAAATGGTGTTACACTGAGAAAAAAAAAAATGGCTAATTCAGCTCACAACTCAAACTATCACACAAGGGCTTTTCCTTGAGAAAATCACTGTACATCACTATGTAAAAATGGTTTATGCATACTCACCATTTCACCATGTGAAATATTAAAAAGAAGTGCTCTCAAGGTTCGAGTAATAATAAAATTAATAATTTTTTACTGTTTCATCAAGAATGTTCTTAAGTAAAACTGGCATTATTTACTAGAAGTGAGAAACAGCGAAGAAAACAAGGACTACTAGTGAGTGCTAAGGTGTTAGTGGTTTCACTTGCCACTGCTTTTGCCTATCCACGCAAATGTCGACATAACAAAAGTAATGTTCTATTATTATTAAAACAATTGTGACCTTGCCGACCCTTGAAAGAATCTAGCAACTTCCAAGGAGTCCAGGAGTCCACGCGCCATACACAGAGAGCCCTTAGCCCAGGGCACGGTCGGGAATGTGTGCACGTGGCTGAAGTCAGAGCAAGAGAAGATGGTCGGGCTGAGGAAGCCAAGGACCTAAGAGGCCAGACTGCTGACTTAAGCATCTTGTAAATGCTAAGGTTACTGAGAATGACAAGAGTATTAAGGGAAAGAGAGAAAAAATAAGCAAGGAGGTAATGACATTAATAAATGGCGAGGTATGACTAGGAAGATGCTATAGTCTGGGGGGAGGGGTGGTGTGCTAAAACCTAAAGATACACGCTTCATAGAATTTCAAAACAGAAAGAAAAGACAATAGCTTGGAAGTGGCAATAGCAGAAACCTTCCCATCCTCCAAGCTCTGACATACTTGAGGCAAGGAAGAGGGAATGCTGGCTGCTGGAAACCACTAAGGGGGCCCGGCCTTCAGCACGCTTTCATAGGCTTCTCTTATTTACAGCATGGTTCTCAGGCAGGTCCATACCTGACAATCTCCTCAGGGCTTTAAAAAAATAACCAAGCTTGGGGCTCCACTCCAAGAAGTTCAAATTCAAGACGTCTGAGGTAGATCCTGGGCATCTCACTATTTCAGTTTTCTGACAATCCTGATGCTTAGTCCCGGTTGAAAACCACTAGTAGGTGGCAGAAACGCCAAACCACTGAACCTCCACCAATTTGGACTGAAGCCCATCTCTATCATGCCTCCACTCCAGGCAGCGTAAACACAGCTTGAGCTTTCCCTCAAGTATGTGCACATACCAGCTCCCTTACCTAGAATATCCTATCCCTGCCTATCTAAGCTTTACCCACACTTCAAGGTTGGAGCAAATCCTTCCCCTTGTTAAGCATTTATTTTAATGACCATCACAACCTCGGTAAAACCCTCGTACTCTCCATTGTGCCTACTGGTTTGTTTCTCTTCTCACAATGGCACACCTGTGTATTTTTGTGCTTTCTTTAAATGTGTTATGCCCCCATCTAGATTGAAAGCTTCTGGAGTACTGGGACCATATCTTAAGAGATTTGATAGCATTTGGCACCGTGTTTTACAATAGTGGGTATTTACTAAATCTTACTAAAATCGTACTTTGCTCATATTGTTAGTGATTGTGGCAAGTGCATTTTCTTCATGTTCTTACGATGAAGTAAAAATAAAACACAAATTTGGTAGCTTAGAAATTTCATTCCTAAATCAGAGTTTTCCTGAAAGGGTTTAGTTTATTAAAAGGGTATGAAAATGAATAATAAATTTTTAATTTTATAGTTTTCATTATCTGTAAAATATTCCAATTTTAAAATACTGTGAAGTTAAATTATTTAGATAAAAAGAACAAACTAATTAAAAATAGACTCACAAATATAGGGGACAATCTGTCAACGGCCAGAGGAGAGGATAGTTGGGGGCTGGGAGAAAGGGGTGAAGGGTTAAAGAAGCACAAATTAGTATTTGACAGATGGTCACGGGGATGGGGAACACGGCATAGGGAATGCAGTTAGCATTAATGCAATGGCTAGGTGGAGAGCAATGAGGGGGATCATTTTATTAACTATATAAATGTCTAACCAATGTACTATATACCTGAAACTAATAAAATAAAAATTTAAAAAATTATAATCATAAAATTACATGCAGTAAAAATTTGTAAAACTTTCATATCTCCTATGATTTCAGCATTGTTTTTAAAGACCTGTGGAAAACAAGACAAAGCACAGGACAAGAAATATTAGTAAGAAGGTCCCAGGGGAGGTTAACTGCTAACCCCACAATAGAGACCTTCAAACTAACTCCACAAACAGAGACCTCCCAAATGCAGCAAGAGACTCACTAGTCCCTAAAGGAAAATCTTGTAAAATCTTGTAATGTTTGTATTATTGTGGCTAGTTTATCTGGGGTTATCTTAATGGAGTGAAAAACAGTACAGTCAAACTTTAGAATCAAGAGAAATACATTTTTGCATTCATGTGGGCTAAAGATTTTCATTATTCAGTTTATATACAAGACTTCCTAACCATATCCCTTCTCTTTTCTTCTTACGTGGCTGACAGTTACCATTGACCTATTTCAAAGCACACTGGGAAACTCAACTGTAGAATAGTCGCAAAATCAAAAGATCGTGAACGAAATGCAAACAAGTTGATTTGTTTTAAATATTAGAACCTCAGGCAAAATGGTTTAATGAGTCCTTCGAGCAGTCAGTAAGAGACCAGTTTGTGTTCTAATGATGGAATGAACACCTGTTGCCTGTAACACACAAAGGAACATCGCCCAGGCACAGAAGATGAAAAGCTTTTCTACATGGCATGTCCCGCCTATGTGATTCAGGACAGCCCTAAAATAAGGCCAAACAAGAGATCCAGAAAGAGAGAGGTGGGCTAGAAAAAAATGAGTGACTAGACGTACAAGAGAGTTAATATAGAGAAAAAGAGGATGTGAAAAGCAATGAAAAGTACACTGTGCTCAGGTCTCTGGTTCAGTTACAGCTGAGTTAGAATTAAGGTTAAATTTTCTTATAACTTTTCAGGACATTTCTCTTCTCTTGGGATTGAGTTCTCAACAGAGAAAATGAGAGACAAAGAGAGAGAGATTGATAAGACTTTTATTAAAAATATTCTATATATGTCCTTGGTTTCCTATAACAAAAATTATATATAATTTTATATATAATACACACACGCACACACATAAAATTCCTCCCCTGATGTGACTCAAAAAAAATTGTACATGTTTAATAAACCCTCGGTCTGGAACATCACAATCATTATCCTCAACAACTAAAAGACAGCTGTTACTAAGACTTTTATTTTTATTTATTGTAACCCAGCTACTCTGAAATTTTTTAATTTACTCTTTGCACATTAACAGCCTCAATATCATATGAATATTTCTTTGGCTTTGGCAAAAACCCTAGGGGAATTAAGACATTTGGAAAAAGCAGTAATTTCAAAGTAAGCCATCATAACCAATAGTACCAAAAAGGTCATGATTTTAATAAAGAATTCTCCAGCAAAGGGTTTTGAAATTTCCTATTTTTTCCTAAGAAAATTTCTTTTATTCAAACTTTCTTAGTATGTAAAATCTGTGAGAAGAGGATAACGATCCAATTTAAATGCTTGACAGCAAAAACAAGTACAGTTCTACCATTTACCTAGTTTTGGAACCCTAGACAAGTTGCTAACCTAAAATTCTTTCTCAGTTACTGTCACTCTAAATGAGTTATTAGGAGGATAAAGTTCAATGAGACAATACTATATAAGTCACTTAGCAATATGCAGTCAGTAACAAATAAACAATAAGTATGTTGAAATAAAAATGCCCAATTTTTATTTACTAGCCTAAATTGAAATCCATTCAATATTCTACTTCAAGATGTCCCACAGGCCTCATAATGCTGGAGAAAAAGTAGCTACCTATATAAAAATATCACTAGCAGAGCCACCAGTAGACACACATTTCTAGAACTACAGGAATAAGGTCATGAATGCAGAGATGACACCTTCACCAAAAGCTGAATTGCTCTGGCTCTCTTAAAGGTCACCTCCTCAAATGTTCAACAGTGCTAGACAAAAAAAGTTCTTTAAATAACTATGTTTTCTTCTCTCAGAACTCAAATAAGTATAGAAAAAAGGCCTATAAAGGGTCAATTGCTGGAATGAACTGATCATAATCAGGGCAAGAGAAGGGGGTGGCGATGTGTTTTTCAGAACACTCTAATATTTGAAGAAAGAAAAAAGAAGTTTGAAAACTGATGCCTAGTGGTATACGAAGTTTTAACTCAGGGCTGGAAAGGAGTAGCCAAAAGAAAACTACAGAAAATACTCTCTAATCTTGGACAATGAAAATAAACTTATACAATTCCTCAATAAAGGTTAAGTGGTTTCTAAAATAATATGAGAATCGTAAAAATTAATCTCCCTTCCAGATTTTAATCTTACAAATACTGATTAAAGAGCAGCACTAAATACTTTATACTGACAAAATATTCCAAATTTCTTCAAATGCTTCTTTATTCATTATTTAATCCTCAAATTAGAGATCCTATGAGTTAGACAAGGCAGGTATCAGGGTTCTCATTTTACGAATGAAAAAACTGAGACATTAAAAGCTAAACAACTTGTCACATGCCCAGTAACTGGGGGAACAGGAACAGAGTTTCCCTAAATCAGAGCTTTTCCATCATCCCACTCAAATTAATCAGTGCTTATGATGATTAATGTAACTGCAAGGGCTCTAACTGCTCCAAAAGTTTCCACATCATGTGCCTATAATACATTTAAAACTTTCCAGTTGAGGAGGCAAATTCCAGGTGTACCCAAATCATGTGAAAAAACAAAAACTCAAAAGATCTATGTTACTGCTCAGTGAGATCTAGAGAACATTTGAGATCTTACCACCTTCTTGTAATGTCTGTGCCTTCCATGCGGACAGCACTGTACAGTACACCACACCACCAAGCAGTCATCTTAATGATTGCTAGGATAAAAGGTAAACTATTCAATCAAAAATGCAGAGCTAAGGTTACATAGTCACTGGAGATGTTATTCATCAACTTCAGGGACATACAAACCTGATAGTAACCAGCATATACAGGACAAGGGCAAGCTTAGAATTCCCAAGGACTTTGCAGCTATTGGATTTTAAGATCACGGTAGGTCGAACAACAAGATACTGGTTTAACAGGGAGGATAAAGCGGTGGTAGGTTTAGGAAGAAAGCAAAGCAAGAGGAGGTGAAGCTTCTGGTATACATTATACAGGAGTGACAAGAGTAGATAAAAGCACAGTCATCACTGGGGACTCAGTAACCATGAGTGCTCCAAAGAGACCAATCATCCCTTCTCCTAGGGATCCAAGAAACCCTAATCGGGATACAGTACAGATCTAATCTGGCCCTGATGTCTTTTCTAAGTGCTCACAAGATGTTTCAGAGGAGACTGAAGATAAAATATAAAGCAACATGAGATCAGATAATCCAAAGAAAAGAATACTGAGTAGCAATTGTCTTCACAAATATGAAGAATTTTTACAAAGATCAAAGTAACCAAATTTTCATTTTCACTAAAGCTTAAATTACAAAAAGAGAAACTGTTTAAGCAGAGCAGTTACTGACTCTTAAGATACTGTTATTAAGAGACCCTCACACACTCTTTTAATTTTTTTTCCCCCAAGGATAGGATAAAATGCTTGAAATAAAGTACCCATTCAGCATGGATGAAACCCTTTTGTGGTTCTATTCTAATAAAGAAAGGTTAGGAACATGAAGTTAAATGTAGGACTTTTACACTAAGTTTTATAAAATGTGTCTGTTAACTATATCCCTGGACCCTGGACATACTGAAAGAGCTGCCATGGTAAGCTCCTCATTGGATCTGTGCTGCTGTCCTTAGTGTCCAGTCTTGGTGCAAGAAAGGTTCTTCCCCATCTCCCCCATAGCGTAGGTAAGAGTCCAGAATGTCACCCTAATTCTCAGTCCCTGAAATCAATGAACCTTGACTATGAATCATTTTTCCATAAGTTAATCTTGTATAATATAATGATTGTGCTTCCTTCCTGGTCTCATTCCAGGAGTACTAGAAAGGATAGCACTCTACTCACCAACCATGTAAGTATTTATGGAAAGATTGGTACTTTTCTTGTCTCAGGAAATGAAGTGCAAAGAGCCAGCAACTCATTTTCATCCTTACCCTCTCACCATAGCACAGGATCCCAGTCGTCCCTGTGGTTCATCTTCTGCAGAATTCAGCCATACAAAATGCCAACTCTTAGAAATAGCCCAGCCAATAAGGCTCAGCTCATCCAAACTTGGTCTGAAACCATGAACAGAAATGGCTTCAAATAGCACTTCAGGAGGTATGATTGCCAGAATATGCCTCAGGTTACTTCACAACTCTTCAAGTGGGCATGTCAAAGCTGCAATCACCTTTACCGATGCTCCCATGTCACCGACATTGTAGAGCATTCTCAGAAAATAGGCCACCCCCTCTGATCTACTTGGGATGGATGTGACTCAAGGCAGAAGCACCCGAACCTAGCGGGAACTGTGCTGAAACACCGAATCTGAAGTGCGTGTGAACTTGATAGTGAGTCATGCGCATTAACGTTCAAACCAAGCCAAAGATTTACCAAACACCAGAAAAGTCTGGCAATTCTTGTGGATATAAGATCTGAACATAAAAACGGTCCAACTGCTTATGCAGTATAACCACAAGCTAACATTTTGTGTCACACACATGTGGCTGGGAAACTGTTGCATCTTTAAATATGGCAGAAAATATCAATTGAATTTAGGATTTATTTCTTTTTAAAAGTCAACTTTATCCTGGGGGGGAGAGGAATGGCTGTTAGAAAACAAGAAAGTTAGGAAATGAAACAACTTCAGGTAGGTAATTGAAGTTAGGATTTCCACAAATCTGCTAAAAAAAAAAGTTTTTTGGATAGAAAGAACATTCTTTGCACCGTTGACTTTTAATCAATTCAAAACCTCCAGAAATAAAAGAAAAAGTTTAGCTAAATAAGGCTAAAATATGATGGCCATACTTTTACATTTTAAATTTTTAAATTTTATATAAATGTTTTCCGTGTATAAGGTACCAAATTAGGCATTTAGCAATATCAAAAATAGACATGCTATGATCCCTGCCCACAGAGCTCACGAGCTCTTACAAGAGGGGTGGGGGGGGGAGGGAGTGGATGAAATGGAGTAGAGAGAAATTGAAATGTACAAAGCAATTTTATAAAAAGAGCATAAAATGTAGGGGTGGGAGTAGAGAAGAATCATAGGGAAACAGTTGATTATGCAATCCAACTTGCTGCATACAGTTGGAATTTTGATATTGTGAAATGTGCTGCTTTTGAGTTCCATCCTGACAGCAGAGCTAATGCAGGAAATTTTTGCCCTGGTAGGGGATAAGAAATATGAACAGGAGACCTTCTTTTAAATCTTATTTAAATAGCTTTACTTCCATGACAAATTTTTTACTTCCATGACAATTTTTTTATCTAATTTTTAAAACTCCAAATTAATAAATTCACATGAATCTTCATTTTGCTTACTTAGAAAAAGACATTTCTATAAAAATGTTATACACTTTTGAAAGTGTACACAGATATAAAAATAACATAATAACAAGAATAATAACAGTAGTAACTACTGATGGGTAACATTTGTTAAATGCAAGTTATTGTGCCAGGTACTATTCTAAATACTTAAATAAATTAATTCAGTTAATCTTATAACCACCCTATAAGGTTAAGTAATATTATCCCCATTTCACTGATAAGGAAACTGAGGCTTAGAGAGGCTAATACTACTCCCAAGGTTACAAACCTAATGTCAGGGCCAAGACTTTAACCTGGGTGGTCTGAATCTAACACCCACATTTCTAAACACTATGCTCTGATGGAGCCAAGCGCCACTCTTTCCTCTAAAGAAAGCATCAGTAGAAAGAACATCCGCTTTCTGCAGTAAAGGACATATGATAAGATCTCTCTCCCAACATGGTTCTCCAAGATGAAACAAAGAAAATGATGGTAAATCTAGCTGTTTCTACGAAACACCTACTCAACCACTACCATTCTGTAGGGGGATTTTTCTTTACTATCTACTCTCTTATCAATGATTTCTTTTAGAAAAATTTTTCTAGAAAGAAAACCAAAGTGAAAAACTACATTAATCTCCATTAAAACAACTATGCAAACATTTTATTTTTGACTCCTATGACCCGCTTCCAGCTCTTTCTTTTACCTTCTCTGATCCTTTAGAATTTACTAGGTTATCTTTGTAGAATTCATTTAGCCTTGTATGTAGCTATTATTTTGTTAAGTACATGCGCCCATGCCCACACCCTTCTGTTTTTGTTCTCACACTGTAAGAACTATTAGAAACTAGAGGTCAGCCTCACAGCCTTTCATGTCCAGCAAGAGTGCAGCTGGTTCTGACAATCACCAACAAATCCTGGCTCTCCGCAGTATTTCTAAATCATCGAGAAAGTGACCCCCATGCATTACTCTTCCTCTCCCTTTCCAACTATAAGCCCTCAAAATTACTAGCCCTTACTCTTCCCAGAAACACCAGGATGAATATGAAAACCCCTTCTGCTTATAACTGACACAGCAATTTTTACATATTTTATGTGTGACCAATTAGACCTGTGACTGGCAATTGGCCCTTTAGGCAATTTCTTGAACCCCGACTTTTAGCCAAATGTGTACACATAAAACATACACATGCACCTCCACCCACATTCACATGTGTATGCATGCACATATGCATTTTCAAATTCCTTCCAGAGCAATTTATGCACCTGATTTCCTAAAACATTTAATTGAACCTACCATTATTTCGAATGAAATTTCCACTTAATTAGCAATCTCATGTGAATTATTAACAAGTGCTCTTTGAGAACAGAACATTAAAAAGAGTTCCTGGTATAGCTGAAAGATTCAAGAAATGACTACATTTTCCCACAACTTAATAGTTGTACAACAAACTCCTTCTCTTTCTTCCATTTTCACTTTCGGCCTTCAAGTGCTATGGACAGGCTGGCCGGGATGGCCATGCAGGAAGAGGGCCACTCAGATCTGTGGCCTATTTGGATGGAAAGATAGTCAAACAGACTCTGCAGAGCAAGTGCTGCCTCGATTTTCATAAGAAGCATGGAACAGAACCCACTGACCTTCCTTAGATATCCGCCTTCCCTACTGTGCCTTTGCAAACAGGCTGCCACTTTAGCACTTAAAGAAGCAAAGCTTTTTCTCCCAAGTCCAAGAGATTAGGGTGAAAAACATTTAAGATTTGTGTGTTCTGATACTGTGATTCCTGAGGCATAATGCCTATCTTCACAGCACAAATCTCTGCCTCCACTCCAATTTTTCTTCCACCACGAATAGCATGCTTGGGTGCCAGGTCAACGTGATATCAGTTTCTGCATCGTATGTTAGCCTACCTCAGAGTGCCAATGGGAACACAGATGTCTAATGTCGACCCATTAGTTATCTCAGAGCTAGAAAGGGACCCGGAGGATGTGTCACAGGGGTCTAGCTCACTCTGGGGCAAACCAAATCCCAGTCTCAGGTAATCCTCTGGGAGCACACAACTTTTAATGACCCCAAGGCAGGTAATCTGCACGTATTTGGAACATGGTTTTTAGATATGCACAGGTGACCAGGGAAATCTGCTCAGAGATGCTAGCATGCTAACTAAGTTACCCTGGAGACACTCCTTCATTACTTTTAGTTACCCATCAGTCCTGATCCCAGCTGAAAGGCTTAAAGATGGTTAACTGAGAGAGAATAGTACAGTACCGAAAGAACGGCAGTTTAAAGACAAATGTTTACTGTGTCCGGTCAGGCACCAGATGCTAGGTTAATCTGGCAAACACTATTACATGTACCTCTTAAGTATCAGTGGTCAACAGCCAGCAGAAAGCATTGAAGGGTTCAAAGTACCAGAATAATGGAAATAAACAGTAAAGCAGCATCTTGATGGTCTTTTTGCATCAACCTATGTGATAGCAAAGGGTTAACTTCCATAGTTAAAGTTGCAGGGAAAATAAAGAGTTTAATCTTTTAAATGGCAGCAAAAGTGATGTCACTAAGACCTGAAGGAGAAAAGCTTATGTTTTGGGGTGGTGAAGTAACGGCTTATTAATCAGAGGAAAACGAGTACCCATATCTAAAACCCAGGATCTCACTGTCCGACCGAGGTAAGCCCAGGGTGCCAGCTCTCCTCTAGCGGATCCTCCTTTCCCCCAAAGGCCCCCATTCCTTCCCCATCTTTCATTCTATCCAGGGCTTCCTATTACCACAAGCCAAGATAACAGCCAAAGAACAGTCTATAACACAATAAACAATTTCTTCAAAGGCTGGCCTTCGAGGATGTCCCCCTTATCTCATCAGATAAGTAGATTATTACCAATGCCATTTGCTCCCTCTTAAGTAGTAATAACACATAACATTTATTTCCTCACTACTTTGTGCCAGGCACTATGCTCAATGCTTTTATGTATTATCTAATTTAACAATTCTAAGAGATAGGCTCCGCTATTGTCCTCTTTTCCCAGTTTAATGCTAGTCAAACAGTAGGTCTAGAATTCAAACTAGGTCTGACTCCAGAGCCCTAACTTAACTGATCATACCTTTATTTTTAGCTATCTCTTGAAGCAATTCACTGCTATTCACATCAACACCAACACAGGATTTTTCATGTGTGAAAACTTTTAATGTCTAAGCAATTCCTCATTCTGTCCTTCAGGAACTCACAAACATATGAGGATACTTGAACTATAACTGAGTTTAATGAAAATGTTGATGAAATTAACCTCAATGCCCCTATACTTTAGGCACCAAACTCATAAAGCTAGGCATGGCCTGACACATTCTAATCCTTTTCTGGGGTGTGGGTTCATCCATAGCTGGTCTTGTCCTTGATCTAAGAGGTAGCCTTATAACTTCTGCCCATGAAGAACTTTTACCATAAGGAATAGCCGCAGACCTGACGGACCCAGATGCTTTCATATAGGTCAGGAGCAAGCATGTTTATGTGAAATAACGCCTTGACACCTGTCTACACATTAAAGCTGTCAAATCACACACACACACACACACACACACACACACACAATAGCCTGTCCAGCTGTCCCATCCTCCTGCTTACTCTTAAGTTACCAGTCACCTTAGCTGATGTTTCAGCCAACATCATTCACAACCCCCCCCCCCCGCCAAAAATAATAATTCCAAATTGAGGAGTTTATGATGGTAAAGCTATTGGGGATGCGGGAGCAGGGGAGGGGAGTAGATGCCAGTGAGAGGAAGAGATGTGCGGGAAGCCCTGACAACTGCAAATAAGTTTGCTGCTGTCTCTTAATGAAGAGGGAGTTTGGGAGACGAGAGAAGAGGACAGCGGTAAAGGTGGATCGGTGTTAAATAACCACACTGTCACCACCACAGTCCCTTCTTGAAACATCCAGACCCTCCCTGCAATTCCCTCTTGTCAGCCAAGCTGTGCCCTTTAGTATGAGAAGCACAAATATAAAGCAATTAGGGCCAAAGAAGCATGTTCAGACTTAAGTCTGCGGTTGAACGAGGGAAGGTCAGAGCCAAAGTTAAATCCTGAGGACTTCTGTCAGCAGTTTTCAAACATCGGTGTGGCGAAAGTCACCTAGAAAGTTTATTTCAAATGCAGGTCGCAGAGTCCCACCTCTCCCAGATGCTGATTCAGTCGTTCTGGAATGGGGCCCAGAAATCTGCATTCTCAGCGGGTCTAGGTGATCTGATGCCAGTGGCTCGGGCCACAACAGGCCAAATCCTGACTAAGTCATTCCCGTGTGGCGGCTGGGCAAGTAATTACAGATGAAGAGCTGGAGACCCGGGTCAAGTCCTGACTCTCTTGCTTAGAGTTACAGGACCTGGGGCAAGTCGTTTGATCTCTCTGGATCCCTTTCTTTTACTATTAAATGAGGAGACTGGAAACAATCTCTAAGGGTCCCTTCTAGCTCTGAAATACTTGACTGTGGAAAGTGCTTTTGATAGTAAATCTGGCAGCCTAGTACATTTTTGCTTCATGAATTCTCAGAGTTAGCACCTTTGGTATGCATGTGTATGGGCCCGGGTATGAGAGGTAAGGCAGAACTGGCTGGAGCATATCAGGTTAACACCTAGCAGAATCAAATACGAGGCCCCCCTTGTGGCCAAAGGTATGACCAGGAGGTCAGAGGGTGCAGGCTGCCACACAGAAAGTGTCAACACCTGACCCAGAGGCAGGGAGGCCTGGACCCTGGGGCTCCTCAGATCGAGCATCTTTCTTGTTTCCATGTAAATCTGCTTCCAGTCAAAGGCACTCCATCTCTAGAGAAGGCTCCTTCCGGTGAAAGACTGTCCACCAAACCACCACATCGCTGCGGTCTTGACTTTTTCCGACTCCAGATTTTCCTTTTGCAAGTGGGGGGGGGGGGCGGCGGGGAAGGGAAGGGAGGGGTTGGTGACACCGAAAAGAATGGAGGAAAAACAAAGCTCTCTCATGCTTCAGCATGAACAAAACTGCACAAAGAACTTTTTCTCCCTCAGAAGTGTGGCACTTGTTCAGTGTTCTCTGTGAGATCACAGCTTGTTTGTTCAGTAAATAAAGTGTCTGAATTAATAGGGGATTTAAAGAAGCTGGAGGGGAAAGGTCTTGCCCTAAAACAAGATCTGTGGTTAGCACCAAATCTCAATGGGAGGCCGAACTGACATTCCCCTTCTCTCTTTAACTGCAACGGAGGGGCTGCCAGTGAGGTTAGGAGTTGCCCTGGAGCACAATGGAAGACAGCGCAGGTAAGAGTTCACCAACCGCTGCCTGGCTCTTCCCTTTATTTCCTCCTAAGACAACCAAATAAATTATATTACAAGCCAGTGAATCCTGCCCCCCAAAAAGCCAACAGAACTCTGACTCAATTTAGTGCATCTTTCTGGTATGAAAGGGGCCAGAAACTACTAAGTTGAAAGGAACCCAGGCTCACAATGAATTGTATTCTCAAACTGTTTTCAGTTTGATGCCAGAGGCCTGATCCAAACAATTAAAGCCAGGCTCTATGTTAAAAATATAAGCTCTTTCTTCCCGAGGTACACGTGATCAGTCTTTACCAAAGGGGAAGTGAGGACCTCATTTATACTTAGGGAGTTGGTAAATTTGCGTGCAATAGAAAAATAATATGTAAGCAATATCGAACATTACATCCTGAGGATTTAATAAAACATAAAGTAACAAAGAAAAACTTCTACGCTGAGCTTAGTGGTTCAGAATATGAGCGTTGGAGGACAATAATCTCCACCATCAGCCCAATGGCGTCAGTCAAGGTGAGAGCCAAACAATAGTCCTGCACAGAGCTGGCATAAGCACCTGCTACAAAGGACATCCGGAAAGCGTACAGGCTCAGAAGCACAGTTAATCGCCTCCCCAATCCTGGAAAATGTCTGCAGTTCCACTGAGAAGCCTACAGCTCCCCTATGTTTGAAATAGTCAGAATTGTGTAACTATGGATGCTTTTCCTACAACACGTTTGCTGTAGGACAGCAAGATTATCAGATTTAAGCAGTGGTAAAGGAAGAGGAGTAAGAAGAGTTAACAGCAATTGGAAAGAGAAAAATGCCATCAGGCCTCGTCTTCAGTGGGTCTGCAAACAGGACTTCTAACTGGCTTCTCTTCTTGGTTAAAAACCAGAGATGGCAAACATCACACACAGAAGCTGCCCTGAGCCTACATCTGCCACCAGGACGGCTTCCACCGCGGTACTCCTGAAGCATCTTTCCGAGCACAAAATACCCTTGATTTCTGTCAGAAATACAGAAGTTGTCCACACTCCATTACATCTAACTGATCACTACCTCTGGTCAATTGTTTCCTAAGTACGATTTGGATCTGCCCCGTCCTCGCCAAACTCTCTACAGCTTTAACCCCTGCCCTCATCTCTCTTCTTCCATTGTCACAACATCCTGTCTGCCTGGAGTCTCACATGACCTCCATCTGTCTCCTCTGTCAGAGCAATCTTTCTAAAATCTGCTCTGACCACAGTTCTGACCAACATTTTGCAATATTCCCCAATTCTCACGGAAGAGAGTTCTCAAATTGTCAAACTTCACAATCAGATATACCTGGCCCCACCTCCAGAGAATCTTATCTGAGGCAAGATGGAGTGATTGCCCCCAGAATCTACATTTTCAACAAGTTAGTCCGGTGATTCCGATGTGTAAGAACCCTACCTTCGAGTTTAAACTGCAGTCTTTCCAGTGGCATCTCCTGGCCCTCCCTCCTCCCCCTCACCTCTGCAAATGCCCCGATGTCTCCACTGAATTACCCTTCTTTAAGCATGTCTGGTTAATATCTACCCACCTTTCTAGAATGGGCTCAAAGAGTCCTTCCCTGGAGCATCTCCCCAGACACATGCCTTTCCTCTGGGCTTCCCAAACTCCCTTTGCACAGCAGGTATAACAGATATAAACATTCCTTCTCTAATTCTACTAGCCTCAGAGCAGCAGGAGAAGTGTTTTGTTTTGTTCTGTTATTTTCTTTTGAATCACCACTGCTGCTCTGACACACAGTAGGCACTCAAATGTTGCTGATCATATTTTAAATAAACGAACAAATGCATAAACTTTTGTTAAGGAGGGAAAATTTTCAAATGACAACTTCTGCTTGCTTGTTTAATGTTTAACCAGGGTGTAGTTCTAGGAGATATTCTGTGCAAAGATATGCTAATGTTAAGGGTGTAGTTATCCTGTGCAAAGATATGCCAATGGTTAACTTCTGCTTCTGTAAACCTGCTTGCTTGCTAGTTTGGGGCTTTATAAGCTGCCTCCTCTGGAAGTTCAGGGATGATTCTCTAGTGGGGGGAGCCAGTCGCTGGCCAGCTAATAGAGGCTCATAATTAATCTCAATTGACTCCATGGGTCTTATATTTGAACGCACCACAACACTTTGAGCAAACCCCAAATGGCAGTGTTTACCTTCAGATGATCTTTCATTATCCCATGACAATAAACTAAAAGAGAGATTAGCCAGAAAGTGAGGAGGACAACTGCTAAAGGAGTGAAATTAGTCCAGGGATGAGTACAGACTTTTCCAATGTAGCTGGTGACTGCACATTTCCAGATGTTATAACTTGGGGATCCTTTACAAGGCTGTAACTTTCTAATCCTTTTGCAAGTTAACTACTTTTATGCTAATCTCTCTCAATACCTACTGTTGCTGGAGAAGGCATATGTACTTGTTTGCGTCATCAAGGCTCAAAATCTTAAAAATACTTTTTTTAATTTCCATTCTGGGTATGTGCACCAGAATTCTTCTTCAGTAGCAACAATGGCTGCAGGAGGCACTCAGTGAGTGTTCCCTCATGAGCATGGTGATCAGTGCAGGCTATCAAGTATACAAAACCCTAAAAGTCGCTCTTCCACCAACTGACCTTCACAGAGGAGATATTTTATGAAGAAACATCTTAGCCCAGCTCCCAATACTGGATGATGAATCAATATGTAATTTTCTTGACAGAACCATTACTTGCAACTTGTTTATATTTTTGAAAGTATGAAAGAGACTTCTCTATGTCTCTGGTAAGTTAAACTCCCACAACAATTACCTTCAGAATTTGCTTCATCAGCCAGGCAATTCTAATATACTGACCTAAGATGAAAATAAGTTTAAAATAAAACACCTTAAATGTGAAAACGACAAGCCTCCCGAAGAGCTGCCACTTGTGTAATGGCAGCCTCGTGCCAATTAAGAAAAAGCTTCCTTTCAGCAAGTGCTCTGCTGATTGGTCTATGATCCCAACTTTTCAAATCAAATATCTATCGTCTCGTGTCACTCTTCATTAAGACCCTCCCATCCAGTTTATGATGAATTCATATTCCCACATCTGAAAGCTATTCTGGGTCTTTCACTAAGATGGTGCAGATATTAAAATTTACAATAGCCTTGTGAGGAAAGCCCTCTGGGGAACTTCAACAATCTGGAAATCTTAAGGCCTATGAGAGTAATGTGGGCAAAAAGGCTTGTGGAATCGCTGAACTTCCCCCACAGCCTAGATGGTCACAATGAGCGGTCACAAATGACGTGCGATTTCCTTCTGTCCTCCAAGGTGTAGCCAGCTCTTAGGGTTAGGAATCTCCCTCTTTGCAACTAACATCCGCTGGCTTTAGCTCTGCCCCGCTGTGGTGGTTCCACCTACTCCTTCTTCCAGACACCGGCCTGGCCTGCGCATGCAGATAACAACCCAACCCTTTTACCCAGGTCTCCAGGAGAACAACTCATTCCTTCAACTGCCCTTCCACTTGCATCTTGGCCACTCTCTACCAAAAAACAAAAAGAAAAAGAAAAGAAAGCATTCTTGAGTGTGGCCAGAATCAATGGATACTTCATATGTCATCTGATCCACACAAAATACAGGGAAAATCTCTCTCTTGTGATATACACTTTATTTCCACTAACACACTGTACGACCATCTTAGGAGTTTTGTTTTGCTTTGTTTTAAAGACATCAAACTATTGACTTATATAATGCTCCCATTCAACTAAAATGTTAAAGCCATCTCCACACGTGATGCTATAAAGTGGTGACTTATTTATTTATCACTTATATGCAGCTGGTTTTCTGAACATCTGGACAAGATGTAATATTTATTCCCTATTAAATTTCGTCCTGTTAGATTCACCCCTTTGCTCTAGTGTGCTCACTGTCCCTTCCAGCTTAACTTCAAAAGCAGAGTTGATGAGCATCCCCTGATGTTCTTGGCCAACTCATTAAGGAGTCCCGGCTCTCCCCTCTTGAGATGTCTCAAGGCATAACTCACATCCCCCAACCCTCTTTGGGATCAGATGTTCTGTTATGATTTGTACATTTAATTTTTTTGTCAGGAAATTTAGCAAAGGCCTTTCTAAAATTCAGAACTTTTTTTTTTTTTTTTTTTTTTTTTTTTACCATTCTGAGGAAGCCCATCAACCAGGATAGGTTTCACCTGATAAGACTGGCCCATACTTAACCTCACTGGCAATCTCTTTCCTTTCCTATGACTACTGTAGTGAACACTGCAGTTCCCACTGGATCTCCAATTTCTAAACACTCTTCCTATGTTTGAAGGAAGTGAGAGAGACTTGGCAGGGAATGGGCATCTTCGCTTCCCTCTAAACAAGGTAAAAAGGAAGCAAAATTTACGCATATTCTCCCACAACACAGGCAACTAGAGCATAGCTAATGAGAGCATAGAAAACTTAACCTAAGCTCAGCAAACAGCTGTGTCTATCAGGACTCTGAGTTTGCAGTGAATGGCACAGAAAAGCCAGGTCAATTCAGAATGCATACAGGTGCCGAGCTCAGCAGACAGCAGTGAACGTCTAACTGTGGGACCCCAGCAGCAGCTCTCTAACAGTTCCTTTCCCTCAGCAAAGGCTGGCTGTGTTTTTAGCTATCTGGCTTCCCCTGGTGTCTGCCATTTTCTGAGACTGGTTCTACAGTCTTTCTATCAAGACACTCAATATCCTTTAGTAAGATCCATTCGTACGTTTAAGTTATTCAGAGTTGGATTCTGTTGTTTGTGGCTGAGGACTCTTGACTAACAACAGCCTCATAATCTGTAGATTAATTAGTCTAGGATTCTGTCTGGAGTCCAAATCAATGTAGCAGAATCTACCTCTTACCCTTTTAAAAATTAGACACCACTACTTCTACTTCTGGCACCACTCTCACTTCCCAGGAATACTGAAAGGTAGGTCAGCTCTAAATTTAGCAATATCTCAGGATGCAGTTCATTCAAATCCGAGAATCTAAACTCACCTAGACCAAAAGGTGCTTTTGTCCAAGCTTCTCATTCATCTTAGCTTCCTAATCTCTCTTACCAAGTTTGTTCTTATCCCTTCCATCATCTTATCATTCTCTTAAATAACGAAGCAAAAGCAAGACAGAAATTTAGTATTTTTCCTTCTCTGAAATTCATCCATACATACCAAGAAATAGTCTTGCATCTCCATGCTCTTTCTTTGAAGAGCTAAGTGGCTTTTGACCACGAGGGTCCAGAAACTCTCTCACAACTAACTAAGCGGGTAGTTACTTTTTGGATATATTCAAAGGGAAGACAGTGACTTTCTTCAGACTGTTATCTCTCTCCTCCCCCATTCCCCCCAAAATTAGTTATTACACTTTATTGAAGCATAGTCAATAAAACATTTTATTCCAAAGTCATCCTTTCCAAGTTTAGACTCTCAAAATTCCCATGCAGTATATTCATTCTTTTAAGAGAACATCAGATTCTATGACTTGATGATTAGTCACATTCTTGTCAAGCTTTAACTTTCACATTATTTATCTAAGTTCTTTTCTGGGAAAACAAAGCTAAATTAATATACTCTTCCATCTGATGACTGTTTCAGACTTTGTGTAATCTAGAGATCTTATGCTATATAATGCTTTTTACATTTTTAACTAAACATAACAATGCAAAATACAGTTTCATGTACATGACCACTTTGATATGCTAATGAAGATAAAGGCTCAAAAACCATGAAAGAAGCTAAAACTTTCTAGTTCTACTTCAATTAGGTTAACTATTCTGCCTGCAGATTTAAAAATCTAGACTATTGTAGTTCCAATAGATAAAAATATAACAATTTATGTATCAGAAAGGCACAGTGATTTCATATGATTCTAAGTAAAAATAATGTTCTTCAAAATTAAGGAATAATAAATGCTTTTAGAAAATCTAACTCAAAAAACAGAAATGAACCAGGTTGGTGGCCTAGGAATCTACAAAAACAAAGAAAACAACAAAAACAATTATTATCAAAATTTAGAATTTCTGTCTAAAGATATACACATAAAATAAATGCAAAAACAGCTGATAAACTATAAACAGATATTTTAAATGTATAAAATGACAAAGGATTCATTTCTATAATATAAAAGAAACATCTACAAATCAACAAAAGAAAGGTAATTCCAGTAGAAAAATAAGCAAATGATATGAGCGAGGAATTTTCTGAAGAGAAAAATACACACAAAAAATATACATTTGATGGCATGCTCAAACACACTGGTTACTACTTTATGTCTAGCAGATGGATAAAGAGGAAGCCAGAAGATACCAAGTACAGGCAGGTATGTGGAGACACGGGAAACCACACATAACTGCTGGGGAACTGTACCTGGTGTGACCACTAGAGAAAGCACTCAGGCACTGCTGAAGTAAAATGATGTATATGATTATCCCATGACCTAACAGTTCAGCTCCTGTGTGTAAGTCCCACAGAAACTCTCTCGAGTCCATAAGGCAACATGAATAGGAATGTCCACTGAAGCACTGTGTGTGCTGGCCCACCTGTCTGGGGTCTGGGTGAAGCTGCACTCTGATAAAACCGGCCACTGACAGTGACTGCCCTGCTGGCGAATGCGCCTTTCCCAAGATGAATGGGCAAGGAAATTACATACTATGAAGGTATGTTCACGCACATGAAGAGAGCCCTGGGAAAGACTGCTAGGACATTATGGGGTAAAAAGAAGGAGAGAGAAGCAAGAGGCAACCTCAGTGCCCATCAGTGACAAAGTAGATAAGTAAAATGGGTAGATGCAACCCAGACAACAGCTGGAGACACAAACTATATGTACACACAGCACCACAGAACTGATCTTAGAAACGCTATAACAGTAAAAAAAGGGGAAAAGATTTATATTACATTAATGTTAAGATATTATGTACTCTCATTCCTAATTTCTTCCAGCATCCTTGGGGATATAGAATGTTTTGAAATGCAAATGCATTTAAATAAAATAATACTTATTTTGCAATAGCTCATTAAGATTTAAAAATGCATGTTAAAGTGAAAGTGACTAAGGCATAAAAGGAAGAGGAAAAAAAAGAATGGACTATAGGATAAAGGAGGAAGAAGAAAAAAGGAAGAGCATATCTAACAAAATTTTCAACTTGAAAAAAGATTACATTTCCCAAGCATCAATGGTTAGGGGCAATTTTTCTAAGGGAATGGAAAAGGGAACTAGAGAAGACTATCCACCTATGCGTAGATAATCTAGGTAAGAGAGCTAAAACTCAGGCATATGTAATTCGATTACATTTCATCACTTGTATCCAACATTGACAAAACATGGTTTGGATTCATAGCAGCCCCAGATATCATAAAATACACTGCATATTTACATTAAACAAAATTAAGTCACTTACGAGGATTTGAAAGAATCAGAAGAGTGGTGTGGCCATGGTTAACTCTTGAAAGAAAATTATTATTCCAAAAACCATACTTCCCTATGAAACAAAAGAATTCTTTACAGATGTGGCAGGCTCTGTGGACTGGCTACCATTTTAAGCCCCTTCTTCCTTGTCGTCCTCTAACACAGAATTTGAAAGTTTCCCAGAAACTTTTGCAGGTAGGGGTAAGTATGGAATCTACTTCCAGCCAACGACTCAGTCACAGCAGTTTCTAGATGGGGTTCTTAGGGAAAACAATTTCTACAAAAGACCAGACTCAGCTGGCGGGGCCTCTTTTGCTCTTATCCCTTCCACCACCTTCCCACTGGAACATACAGGCAATGACTGACATACAGCAGGAGGATAAAAACCTTAACCCCAAGATGGCAGGATGAGAAGACAGGGTTAAAAAGATAACGAGATGGCATGCACGCCATTAGAGCAACCATATAAAAATAATGTATCTGCATGGATGGACCTTGAAATAATCATACTAAACAAAATCAGCCAGACAGAAAAGGATGAAAATCATATGGTATCATTTATATGTGGGATATAAACCTAAAAGAAACAAATGAACAGGATAAACCAAAAGAGACTAATGGACATAGACAATGGACTAGTGGTTACCAGAGGGGAGGGGGAAGGGGAAAAATAAAAACATAAAATGTTTTTAAAAATAATAATAATAAAATTTAAAAAATAAAATAAAATAAAAACAATGCAGTGGGTCAAAGATTAAATAGTAACAAAGTAAAAACAGTTGTGTCAGGGAGGTAGACCTAGGTATGGGTAAAGTGACGATTTATCTTTCCAAACTGGAATATTTTAGAGTAAAAGGGTGTGCTTTTAATAATTACGCTGAGACAGTGTAAATGAGGACTATCTCAGGAAAACTATAATATATGATTAATGTTTGGGTTTGTTCAAAAATTTTCAAGTTAACATCTTCATGTCACCTTTTCAGTTACAAAAGAGTAAAAAAAAAATCATGCTTACTCCTCTAACCAACCTCCTAATCATAGCCCTTCGTTTTTTTTTAAACCAATTCTGTGTTTGTCCTTATAAGGAAGTCAGCACAAAATAGTTCTAGTGACATACGCTGCCTGCAATCTTCAGTGGGGAAAAAAAAATCTTTTGCTTAATTTCTTTCTATACAATTTCAATTAAAAGTAGTTTTTGAGGATTTCTCCAGCCAAAACTTCCTCATAAACTAGCATAGTTTATCCAAAATATGACAAGATAGCTTATGTTTATCAGGTAGTATAATTAAGCAGCTTCCAGAGTCCTGATTTATAATAAACTCTGGAGGAACTGATCCACCAGGACAAAGTAAATCAAAGATTAGGGGTGGTAAATTATTACAAATTAGTATGATTTTTTTTTGAAATTAAAATATTTTAGTTACATATTTTATTTATTTTTTAATTTTTTTTTTAAAGCCTACAGCACCTGGTCTTCCTAGGTGGTCTCCCATCCAAGTAGTAACCGGGCCCAACCCTGCTTAGCTTCCAAGATCAGATAGAAGCAGGTATGTTCAGGGTGGCATGGCTGTAGATGTTTTTTTGTTGTTGTTTTTGTTTTTTTTTTTTTTAAACTGAGACCCACACATGACCAAGCAGACACACTGGAGAAAGTTCTGGATCTATGACTAATTCAAAATAACAGTAACTCCAAGAGCCATTTATATTTGACCTTGGAGCATTTGTTCTTATACTTCCTTTTGAAAAAGATCAGGAAACACAGGGACTGTCAACTTCTGTAATAGCTTGACAAAAATTATAAGCACATAGTGCAGAAGGTTAATTGCCACACCTTCACTGGATATCACCCCAATTCTGCAGTGTAAACTACCCAACCTTGCACGAGACGCCGCAAAGCCACGCACGTGCCTGCGCTGCCCTGGCCTCTCGGGCTCATCTCTTGTCACTTTCCCCTGCTTGCTGAGTGCTGGGCAGACATTTCGAGTCCTCACTTGGGAGATAAGCCTTCATCTTCTAATTCTGCCTTTGCCCTGTGTCTCCTGGCAAAGTTGCATTCTTCGTTCCAGGCACAATGCAAATGTCACCCGTTTTCAAATGCAGGCACCAGTGACCCAGGCCAAAATTGCAATTCTTTCCTCTGTGCTCTCCACTGTACTCGCTCACTCATTCCAGAAATAACTCCCCTTGGTGCTGGCGGAGTTCTCTAGGCTGAGCACTGTGGAGGATCACTTTCAAATCCCTCTTCAGCCAGCAGCTTCAAGTTCGTACTCTCCTCACCTGATGGTCTTCCCAGCCTAGGGAGCTGCCAGTCTTGGCTCTCTTCTGCTCTCTACCACCCCGACCCCCACCACTGCCTAGTGAATCCAGGGGAGAGAATCTCCACATTACTAAAGCAATCTACAATCCTTTGTACGTGATCTTACCAGCTCCCTCCCACCGTCTCCATTCCCAACTCTGGTCTCACCCCCAACAGCCCCAGCCTGCTCTAGCCACAGTCTTACAAAGAAACGAAGAGCTATGTGAAAACTGATCCTGTTCACTTTAACAACTGATCTCTTCTTATTTTAAATAAAGCATTGGTTCACCCCTCTCCCGCCAGTAGCACCCATTCTAGGGAATCGGATATACAGGCAGCACCCTACCTCTGGGACAAACCTTCTAGGGACGGAAACTACCCTTGCATCTCTTTAAAACTGGCTTTTCTGAAAAGGAAGCTGAGATGTGATAGATGCTGGATGACAGAAAAATTCTCTCATGCTCGTTCTCCAGTGTTCCTCTGAATTCTGATACAAGCACTAGACTGAGATTTAAGAACAGGAGCTTGCACTGTGGCTGCTGCTTTCTCACTGTATCCACTAAGTTGCTTATTCTTAGAGCTTTGGACACTTCCCTACTTTATTTTTTGCTAAGCAAGTCTAGGATAGCTCTCAGATTCCTACCTCACCGGATTCCTCCCATCTCTCACAGCGGCTCTGCTCACTTCCACTGTTCCTAATCTCCGAGCAACCAGCAGCTGGAGATCAAATTCTGCCAAGGCTGCGTTTGCTCTAGCCCCAGTTTCTTCCTTCTACTACTTCTAAATGTTAAGCAGATCATATTTTACAAGCAAAAACAGTTTTCTTAAGAGATTAAGTCTAAGGTCCTAAGGATTCTCTTAAACAAAATTATACAGAGCCAATAACACTGCTGCATTTCCTATACTCCAGGCACTCTTCTAAGCATTTCACATAAATTAACATTTAGACCTTACAGTCACCCTGTGGGGTGTGTCCTATTACTTTCCCATTTTACAGAGAAGGAAATGCTCCCTCTTGGGGGGACCTAACTAGGACAGGTGGGAGACCTGCTGAGTTCTAAGACTACTCGTCCCTCGGCACCTCCCACAACCCACTCCAGTCCTTTCTTACATGGGTGCAAATTACCAACCTAAGCAGAACAGCCGTCTTTCGAACCCTTTCCAAAACGGGGAGAAAAGCTTAGAAAATGGGTTTCAAACGTCTTTCTTGCTACAAGCAAAAGAACTAAAATGTCAGATTAATTATGCAGAGGTGATGTTAATACTGAAACAGACTGTAAAGGAGACTTTCTCAGGACAGAAACTGTATATAAAATCCCCTCAAAATTTAGAGTTAACTACATTAAGCTTCTTGACCATGAGTACTAATGTCAAATTACAGAATATAAAGCTGAAAATAAAATTATAACTCTAGTTCTTTCTTTGTATCTCAGGTTGTGATCAATACAAAACAAATTTGGTCCAAAATAGCACAACTTTGACTGCACTCTCAGTGGTCTGGCATTTGGTGCAAGGGTTGGGGCCAACTCACTATTCCCATAGAATCGCTTCCTCCTCATCTGAATTCAAGTGGAAAATTCTCCTTAATATAGAATGAATAAGATGTGATTCAACAAATTAAGCAATCTAAAGTTCAATGCATGAGGGAAAAAATTAAGTCATCAACTGTTAAAGCAAACTCCAAAATGAAATTGTTTTAAAAGCGAGTCTCACTATTGATAAATAGTGGAGCTGGTCCTTCTCATTTTCAAATTAAGATGAACAGGTGAAAACGAATTACATTTTGACAATGTGAATACCAAATTCAATCACCATTTGCTGGAGAACAGAAATTATCATTTGTTGGAAATGCTATTAGTAGCAGCAACCCCATTCCACAGACCAAAAGTATCAAGCAAACAGGTGGTATTCCCAAAATTTCAGTCTGTGGGCAGTAAAATGAAAAAGAGAACAAAATTCATCCACAGTGATGAGTGGTGGAGTGGGAATCCAGCACGAACAAGGACAGAGATTAACTAGGGGGACATTTGTGATAAACCATGCCAGTGGAGCTGCTAACCGGAGGCCGCTGCACTAGAAAATGCTGTGGCAGCATTTGGGGGTATAGTCCAGGCCATATCAGAAGATGAGAGAAAAGAAAAGGGGACAAGGGCCAACAGAAATGTGATAAGATAATTATCTATCCTAAAAAATGGAACTGGTTTCATGAAAAAGAATTACGGAAAAACAAAATAAGGAGGGTTTCCTCCTGAGGAACAAGACACGGGCAGTAATATTACAATAGTACAATTAGGATAACCCGCTGTTTCTAAATGAACCAAGGAGCCCAGTTTAATGATAAGGCATCTCCCCCGGCATATACTCCTCTCCTTAGTTGAAAACATGGTGCTCCCCCTCCTTCTCCACCCCTCTCCTTGGCATCTGGCAACCCCTACTCATCCTGCAGTGGCTCTCAGGGTGGACTCTGCCTCTTTCCTTGTGCTGCCCCCCTCTACCCTGCAAGCCCCCAGGGAGTTGCCCTGCTATAGGCCTTCATGCAACCCCAGCATTTGTCCTTACCCCAGCACTTGCTACACTGCATTGCAAATGTTCACTCATCTGGCTTCTTAACTAACGAAGGCAAAAGTTGATTCATTTGCATGCTATGATTTAAAATGGCCTCACATTTCTCAGTACCATTAATTTATGGGGAAATAATATTCAAAATTATAAAGCCACAGCCACATGAGTTATAGGGGTTTCTGTATCAATCTGTGGGCTTGTAAATTTTATGGGAAAACGGCAGTTCTTAAAAAGAAGAGACACTAAAGTGGTTTCGTGTTTATTTCTATTAGAGGAGACACTCTAGCCAATTTCTCTACTAAATTAGCTTTCTTTGCCATAATGGAGTCAATGTGATAACAACTGTCCCAAAGGCTGTGCATTTTAAGTCACATAAAAAGCAAATGTGCGAGAATGAATATTCCATTTGATTTTTGGCATGCCGCACAATTCATTTGTTGTGATTTGTGCAATTTCTCCCAGACTGTGAAGTCCCATTCGAGAGAATCATACAGCAGAATATAGATTAGCAGATATGACATGGAAAACAAGAATAATACATACTTTTTCTAGCTGGTTAGGGGTCTGTAGAGATAAACATCATTACCACCACAGACATTTCAAAGTCATCCAGAATAAAAATATGAGTGAACTGTTAAAGGTTCAACCCAAAACACATTTGTAAACACGGTCTTGGCAAACTGAAGCCTAGTACAAAGCTTCTTTAAGACAAGGAATGCTGAAAAACTGAATTAATCACCTTTTAGGGGCAATGCAACCTTGGCTACAAATTAGAATAACTGAAGTGTGTTTGTTTTTAACAAAGTACTAATAATGGTCTAGGGATCTGACCAAAGACCAATTAAATCAAAACTTCAAGGGGTAAATCTAGGCTTTGGTATTTAAGAGCCCCAGGAAGCTGTAACATATAACTCATGTGAAAACTATTCTTCCACTTTCAATAGGTTTTCCCAGAATCAGAGATAGTACCAAGAAACATTTACTGAATATCTCTTATGTGCAAGGCACTGTTCTAGAAATGTATATGTACTAACTCATTCAATACTCATAATAACCCCATAGTGTAGGTACTAATATACCATCCCACCGAATTTTACCAATTAGAAAACAGGCTCCAACAGGTTAAATAATTTGCCCAATTTTCTATACCTGATTAGTAGAGAAAATATGATTCACACCTCAGCAGTCTGTCTTCCAAGTCAGCTCTCTTGATGATTCTATAGTTCAAATATTGCCACTAAAGGACATCTACAAGGGATCTAAATTGGTGTCTCCATATCTAACTGGAAGCAGGAGGTAAGTGGACAACAGAGTGAGACATGAGAAGGATTTTGCTTACATATGCTATTAATACTAGAGTACATCAATGATAGCGAGAATTATATAAAATACTTATGATTTATAAGAAATAATACTCTTATAGTAGATCTACTTTCCTAATTATACAATTTAAAGCCAAACAGGGACTTGAGGGCAGTTATGCAGAAATGCTTGTATTCTTGCCACTGGCTCCCAGCCAGTGTTACCTACTGAAAGACGTAGCTCAAGAAATTGTCCCCACTTCCCTGTACCAACAGTCCTCTCCTGGCTCATTCTATCAGCATGTAGACATGCTCTAGTATCTTTTTAAAAAATCAAATAAAAAACGTCCTTGTCCCCATGTTCCATTCGCCATTGACTCATTTCTTTGCTCGCCTTTACACAAAACTCCTCCAAAGAAGTCTCTCTGTATACCACATTCAACTCTTCTCCAGTTCCTCCTCTACTAGTTTTGAAATTTTTTGTCAAGATCTCTTCAAATATTACTCTGTTCTGTTTTCTCTTTTCTCCTTTTTTGAACTCCAATTACATGTATGTTAGATCTTTGTACCACATCTCATTGAGCTCTTTAATTCTTTTCCCTCCTTCAGTTTGAAAATTTTCATGACTTTCCAGTTATCTTTTTTAAAACTTTGTGTGGGGCTGGCTCTACCTCTGTTTTTTTAGAGCGGTTTTAGATTCATAGCAAAATCGAGAGGAAAGTACAGAGATGTTCCAGATACCCCCTGCCGCCATTCATGCACAGCTACCTCCATTACCAATATCCCCACCAGACTGGTCCGTTTGTTACATGTGGTTCCCTCATGGTGTTATACATTCTATGGGTTTAGACAAATATAGTATGATATATATCTATCATTCAAATATCATACAGAGTATTTTCAATGCTCTAAAAATCCTTTGTGCTCTGCCAATTTATCTCTCCCTCCCTCCTATCCTTGGCAATCACTGTCTCCACAGTTTTGTCTTTTCTAGAATGTTATATAATCGGAATCATATAAATTTCAAAATGGCTTCTTTCACTCAGTAATATTTATTTAAGTTTCCTCTATCTCTTTTTATGGCTTGATAGCCTATTCCTTTTTAGCACTAAGTAATAATCCATTATCTAAATGTACCAGTTTATTTATTCATCACCTGCTAAAGGACATCCTGGTTGCTTCCAAATTTAGTAATTATGAATAAAGCTGCTATAAGCATCCATATAAAGTTCTTTGTGTGAATGTTAAGTTTTCAACTCCCTTAAATAGCAAAGAGTACAATTGCTAGATGGTATGATAAGAATATGCTTAGTTAACTAATTCTTCAAATGAATTGAATCTTTCATTAAACCCATCCATTACATTCTCAATCTTATTATTTCATTTTCTGGTTATAACATTTTTCACTTGTTTTTATAATTTCCAATTCTCTGAAAAAATTCTCAGTCTCATAATTCCTTGAATATATGAATAGTTATTTTAAAGGTTTTGTGCATTTTCTGAGTTCTCTGTGAGTCTGTTTCTAATTCTTTTTTTTCCCATTGATTTTTGGACAAATCTTATCTTTCCTTCTTCTCTCCCATGTCTACATTCAAATGCCTTCACAATCTCATCCAGTCCCATGTCTTTAAATGCTTCCTATATATGATAATGATTCCTGAATTGGTATTTCCAGCTTGGATCTCTCCCCTTAACTTCAAATTCTTATATCCCACTGCCTACTAGTTTCTACAGTGGACTGTCTCAGAAGTATTTCAAAGTTAATAAGTCAAAAATCAAACTCTTGATTTTTATCACTTTCTCCTCTAGCAATCTTCCACACCTTGGTAAATGGCAATTCTATCTCATTCCTTGGACTGAAAATTTAGAAATCATCCGTATCTCCTTTCTTCCTTACACCCAACATCCAGTCCATCAGCAAATCCTTGGATCTACCTTCAAAATGTACCCAGGATGCAACAACCTTTCACCACCTTGGCTTCTACCACCAGATGACCCAAGCACCATCCCCTTTCACCTGTATTACTGCAATAACTTCCCAGCAGGACTCTTCCTGCTTCTACTTTGGTTTCTCACAATCTGTCAACACAGTAGCCAGCATGATCTTGGTTTTAGGACTTATCATTTACTCCCTTGTTCAAAGCTTTCCATTGGCCTTTCTTCTCAACCAGTATAAAAAGCAAAAGTTTTTCAAATGGTTCATAGGGCCCTAAACAATCTTCCTCATTATCTCTCTGAGTTCATTTTATACTTCCTGTCACTCACTTACTCCAGTCCAGCTATAGTAGCCTCCTTACGGTTCCTTTAACAAGTACGAAGTCAGACACGCTCTCATTTAAGGACTTTGCATTTTCTGTTCCATCTTAAACATGCTTATCCCCTGGCAGCCATGTGACTCTTTTCCTCACTTCCTTTAGATCTTTATTCAAATGTCACCTTCTCAAAGAGACTTCACATAACTAACCAATAAAAAATAGCAACTCGAGGTTGTAGCCTCCCGGGGTTGGATTTTGTTTCTATTTTGGTGGGAAAAGAAAACAAACAAAAAAATGACCTTCTTTTAAAGACAGTAAATGGTGTAAAACTAAGATTGTATTTGAATCTAAACTTGAGTCTTTATTATTTCCAGTGTAAACAGAAATACCTGGAGTGCTTTTATTATCCTTATTATAAATAAATCTGGTATTCATTAAGAAAAAAAAATAGCAACTCATCCCATCAATTCTTATCCCTTTTGACCTGCTTTATTTTTCTCCATGGCAGTTATCACCAATTGACATTAATTATGTGTTTTATTAATTTTGTTTAACAGTCTTCCCCTCATAAATTTTAAGCTCCATGAAATCAAGAATTTGATCTGTTTTGTTCACTACTGAGAAATCAGGGCCTGGTTGGCGATAGTTACTAAAAGAACTGTTAAAAGAAGGAATAAATGAATAACGAACAACCAAGTTAACTAATTAATTTGTATCTGTCTGTCTTAAATGAACAGATGAAGACCATTCCTAAAGGTGTATCTTTCTTAGTATTTAAGACTTATGTTAAAATACAACACTCAGAGTAGCATACAACACAAATACACAATACTGAGGGTTCAGCTATAAGAGATCAGAATTACCAAGAAGCACAATGAAATAAATATCTTTAAGAGAGCACGCAAATATTTCTTTTAAAAAAAATACATTCTGTAGCTAATGATCTACAGTCTCCTAGAAGAATTTTTTCCAATTTCTTCTTTTCATTGTCTTTAAACAGACAGAAGCAATAAACGGCATCCAGCATGCTCAGCGTTCTAATGACTAGACGACCGCTCTTTTAAAATACCACCGTCCCTTTAATTTTAAAATAAACCGTTTACATGCCCAAAGTTCAGATTATTAAGTGTTCTCGAACACATTAAGAAGTGCCTAAAGAACTAAAATCCTTGACTGTATTAAAATATTTAATTAGGAAAAGAAAAGGATTCTGTAATTAAGGTACTTTACATGATGGAAATGAGAAATGAAGAGCTTAAAATGAAATAATTTGACAGACTCTGAAGAAGTCTTTCTGCTCACAACTTTTGATTGCCTGTGTTTTGCCTCTCTGAAAATTGAAGGCTGTTGCTAAATTCATTAACCATATATCTCGCATACAGCCAACAAAATTTCGAACATAGAAAAAGAAAATGGAAAGGCAGTAATAATCCAAAAATTGTTTTTTTTTAACAACCTTGATTTATAAAGTATTATAAAGAGCTCAGCCAGCACTCTAGATTGCAAGTTCTATGAGGACAGAGATTTTTGTCTGTTTTTTTTTTTTTTCACTACTGTATCCCTGAAGCCTAGAATAGTACCTGATATATTAGGTGCTCTTTTAAAAAGTTTAAAAGAGCCTATTTTATTTACCGATTTATTAAGGGCAAATACAGGTGTCTACTTTGGCTTTATTTGTATTTTCTTTTTCAGTCATCCTCTTGCTGAAAAGAACATTAATTCCATCTCCAAGGTGAGGTATCAAAGGCATGAAAAACCCAGACTCTGAACAGGCACACTTGAAGTTCCTTACATTGAATATGGTGATGCATGCTGTAGTTGCCCACCAAATACCCCTTTCTCCTTTTTTCTTACTAGCAGAGTCCAGATTTTTTTCAGAATAGCAATATGCCCAGCTTTAAAAAAAAAAAAAAAAAAGGAAAGAAACTTATATTCTCTGGATTTTGTTGCTACAAGGAACTGCCACTCAACAGTTCTGAATTAGATGGTGTTTAGATGGAGTTCTAGTCAGGTGCATGTGTTTTACCTATCTCCTTCATCCTGTCTGGAACGTAGATGCAAGCAACACTAGAAGCAGAATAGTCATCTTATGACCATGAAGAGATAGCTTCACCGCAGGGAAAGTTGACAATAAGGGGAGAAAGGCCTGGATCCTGAGGGAACACCAACCCTGAAGCCACCACATCAGCTATACTGCTTACCCATTTTTTCCTTCAGTGAGAAAAAGAGAACCTCACTAGGTTAAAGCTATGGTTATTTAGGTTGTATTTTTTTGATGCCAAATCAAACTCTCACTGATGAAGGTATCAGTGGGAGCTAGAGGATGTGAGAAAATAATAGTTTTTAATAGTGCTTTCCCTTGTCTACATCCATGCCACCCTGAACACGCCTAATTTTGTCTGACCTTGGAAGCTAAGAAGTGTCAGGCCTGGTTAGTATTTGGATGGGAGACCACCTAGGAAGACCAGGTGCTGTAGGCTTTAAAAAATATATGTAGTGTTTTCCTTAACTCAGCACATTTATTAAAAAAAACACACACACATATTAATATCTGATTTCTCATATTTTAGCAAGGTTTTGAGAGACTAATTGTTGTCTCATGCTAAGAGAAATTAAACTTTTAAGATGACACATCCTTTATTAAATAAAATTAACTAAAAAATCATACGAGGGTGAGGAAATTCAAGCACCACTAATAAAAACTATTAATTATACAATTAATTGTACTATATTTCTTTTATCTTGGCAATTAACAAGGTAATTATTTGTATATATATAATATTTCCAAAATATTTGCTACCATCAAAAAATATCCGAATCTCAAAAACTAAAATCCCTCCCAAAGCTTGCAAAAAAACATTGACTTTTGGGTGGCTCCACAGTATCGTGCTTAGTACATTTGCTTTACACGCAGAAGGTCCTGAGTTCATGCCCCAGGTGGAGCCACAGACCATACCCTGGGTGTGCCAGGCCCCAAGGGTGCTGCTGTGAGTGTGTGGGAGGAGACTCCACCCCTTCGGAGATGCAGTTCTTAAGGGAAATGACAACATCCATGGTTAGTAGTGGAAATGGAGGGGGAGGGAGGAGAGGAAGGGGAATTAAAGAAGGGGAAAAAAAAACACTGACTTGCAACGTGAAGACAATGTTTCCTACATCATGGTCAGCAAGTCATATCAACCGTATCTTTATCATGAAGTTCATGTTACTGCAGACAACACAATAAAGTTTTACTAAACACTCACGGATGTTCTTTAAAGAACCCCTGGTCATCGTCAGGCTGGAGATACTATGAGTCACAGTCCCACAGCTCTCTGGCTTTGGGGAGGCTATAGCTCATGTGCATCACATTCCTACAGTGGTTCCCCCACCCTGAGCAATGCATGGGGGTAAACATCACATCTGTCTTCACGAGCACTCTGCCAAACGCCAAGGAAGTCCTTCCACCACTGTCCTATCTGGCAAACTCCTACTGATCCTAGAAGACCCAGAACCAGTGCCTCACCCTCTGTGAGAAGGCTGTCCCCTCAGGACTTTACCACAGCATGCTCTATACAGCATTATAATGATCTTTTCAGGTATGTGTTCTTCTCTTATTTGGCTACAAACCATTCGTGAAGCCTATGCTTTCTTCATCTTTGCATCCCTAGAGTCTGTGAGAGACATGAAGAAATACTGACCAATGTTTGCTGAAAAACTAAGTGATTCAATGAATAAATGATGGCATTTACTATGGCCAGTATCATAGAAAATGCATCAAAATTTAAGTTATCACTCAGGGGGTATACACAAAACTAAGATGACTTTTAAAAGAATCCGTAAAGGAAAACAGAGGGTTGTTTGGTCTCTATTTGGCCTAGAAACCTTTCAGTCCTGGATATCAAAACCACTTACATATGAAAAGCATTTCAGCATTTGTCCGCACATACATTGTCTGATTAAGTGATAGCATCCAGATGGGGTGTATACTATATGGCAATGTGGTATACCAGAGATAACAGATTACCAATCAGATGACCCAAGTTCAAGTCCGAGCCCAGCTATTTCCCAGATACCAGACAGTAACTGCTTTTCTACCTACCTTGCGGGCTGCTGTGAGGATAAAAATTCTTTCCTGCTGCTCCCCTGAGACAGAGCCCAGTGTCTGACACCTAAGGGATGTGCAGATGTCACTAAGTGAATGGCCCAGAGAAGGCCCAGTGTCTGGACTCAAAGACCAGGCCTTTTCCCAACACTCCCTGGCAGTCTCATAATGCTTCTTTACAAAATACCACTTTTCTACAAGTTCAGTTTAAAAATATCATTCACTGATTCTCTTCTCAGTACCATGTTTTCTTGAAAGACTATATGCCAGTTGTTGCACTTGCTTAGGTTTAAGCTGATAATAATTTTAAAAGAGGAGAAAAAAACCCATAACTATTCTGCAAGTAACAGTTATGCTTACATAAAACTTGGTTGGAAATAGGCCATTCTTTGAGATACTTCGTTTTTTTCTAGAATGGAACTACATTTCTTGTTTAGCTAGAGAATCAAGATGGTATGTTCACAATTATGTCTAAAAAGATAACTACGTAATCTATATGTGTATTTCATGATGCAAATTAAAACAGAATAATGTAGCCTGTATTTATTCCTATTCCTCCGGTGTCTTCATACATCATACATGTTACAATTAATCCTTCTCTTCACAGGCGATCATCTAGCTCTGCAGTGGCAGCACCACTAGCAGCACCTTGCACTGGAAAATGCAAACTGATGATCCAAAGCTTACCGGCATCCATAAAGTAAACGTTTCCGTGCAAACAACAAATTTGAATACAATCATTCTTTGTATAGTTACACAAAAACATCATCCCCCATATATAAAGAGCACTATAAAGGATTTTAAGAAAGTGTCTTTCAATTTTTTACCTTCCTCTTTTATTTTTTGTTTTGCCATCTGCTGTGTGTACGGGGGTTCCATTTTTTAACTGTTTCTATGTTTTATCACATTGGAAAAGAACTAAAGAACCTTCCTACCTATCAGTAACCAAGGCACATTTTCCAGTCATCTTCATGGTTAACAAGGAAAATGACAGGCAGCAAAGAAGGAAGAAAGGGCATATAGAAATAAGCAGAACTCAAGCTGAATGGAAATTAAACTTCCCTTGCTGATAGTACTCACAAATGCATCTTTCATTCAGGACCATACATTTACAAAAGCATAATTCGATTAACTGGAAATGTATATGGGGAATTATATTACAAATACCAATTTCAGGTTGGTGTAAAATGCTGAAGAAAAATATTGCTACTGAATCACGGGGGAGGGGAAGAGATGGAATATCAACACATTAATACAGAATATGCAATTTCTTCTCCAAGGAATATTAGGGTAGCATTATATTTTATGAGGATACAATTAGAATGTTAAGGAGTCACTGGGCATTGTCCAGTTGTAACCAGGTTGCAGATTGCTAACCTATTAGAGATGCTGAAGATATCCTCTTTGGTGATAAGACAGTGTCCTCTGTTAAAACAATGATAATTTTTATCTGTGCTTGTCACCCAATAAACTAGAGAGGCTATTGATTTAGGCTGGACATCCAAATACACAAAAACAATAAATGGTGAATAAATTCAGTCATTAATAGAGGGCTAAGACTGATCAGCTGTATGTAGCTGATCAGCAAATGGTTTATAAAATAGAAATAATTTATAAAACCTCTGGAATAAGTCTTTTTAACATTCTTACCTTTACTGAATCTTCTCAGAAAAAAGGTGAATAATACTTACTCTACAACTGTGAAAATGAATAAATATATTTAAAAAGAGAGCTTGGATACTATTGGGCAAAGTAGGACATGCAGGCTCTCAAATCACCAATAACCCAATATTTGAACTCACATACCCAAGAATTATGTCTTGAAGGGTATAAACAAAGGCATTTTTCCTTCCCAAAGCACCAGAGATGGAAGCCATTTCATTTAGATATTTTTCAAATAAATGTGAGCTTAACACTTTAGACTACTTTAAAACTAGGAGGTATTCTTTTTTCATAAAGTCAAGTCACATAAGCAAGGAGATGCACTTGCAATGTGAAAACCATTCTTTTAGCCAATAAAGCAAGCTATCTTAGAGTCATCTCTCTATTACATGGAAAAACTAGTGAATCTAATCAAGTGAGGTTATCGGAGTTTCTTTAATGGAATCTAGAGTCCCACCCACATTGTCTTCTCATCAATATTCCTCAAGGCTTCCTCTTCCCCAATTACAAAGGGCCAGATAACCCTGTGACTGACGGGTGGTACACACGAGCTTATTTTCTACTGTTTAAAACAGAGTTAACATACCCAGGGGAGTGATTTCAATTACTGAATGAATGAAAAAGGGTTAAATGTGGAATTTAATAGAACAGGATTTAACAACACTTGTTGGCGAGTAAACAAACAAATTTTGAGGAAAATATGCTAGAGAAGATAAATCTTATAAAATAATATAGAGACAGCATTCCATTTCAGAGTTATTTAAAAAAAAAAAAAAGTCCTGAGCAATATCTGATATGCAGTGGCCAATTATTAAAGCAAGAACAAAGCAGAAAGGTCTCTACCCTCACACAGCCCCTCTGCAGATCCCCACCTCCAGACCTTAGCCCACATGCAGCCGCCTCCAGCAAGCCTGCCTTTCTTGCCTCTTCTGATAAGTCAGTTATACCACTTTCTTCATTACCAGGTTCTTGGTTCATCTACTTCAAGATGTCAGTCCCAATTTTCATACAACTTTATTGAACTTTTAAAGTCATTAAATTTCCAAGGGCCAAAATTTTCAAAAAAATATTTTCCAAGTTCTGGTAAAAAGAAGGACTTATTGTTAATACATTTCCAGTTAATCAAATTATGCTTTTGTAAATATATGGTTCTGAATGAAAGATGTGTATGTGAGTACTATCGGCAAGGGAAGTTTAAGTTCATTTTATTAACAAGCACAGTAAAAGTTCTGAATCATGTCATTCTCTCACTGAGAACAGGCATTCTCATGCTTCAGCTGGGTTGGCCTGTATGTTAATGAGCCAATTCCCACATTGCACACAGGCACTTTACACTGCATTATGATACATGGCTACGTATAATCACCAAGTGATGCATCTTATTTCCCAAACTGGGGTGTAAACTCCTTAAGTGAGAAACTACTCAGAGTGCTTTCTCTGTAGTATCTCCTCAGAGCACCCCAAGTGAAAATTTGCTGAAGGACAGGCTAGATTGGTTTCCTGAAAACAAAAACGAAACGACAACAATAACAAAACGTGGGACAAAAGGTTGCCTCCGCATCAAAACAATTCACTGGTCTCTGGCAAATTCACTCTTAGAAATGAAATCTCTTAACATTCAGACTATTACTCTTTCTAGTAAGTTCCAGTTTCTAAAATGAGTTCCTGGCCTTCTTTTATTACTGACTGAGAACTGAACACCTGGGTCGGTTCCAGCTCTGCTACCGCCTAGCTACATAAAAGTGATTTACTCAAGTTATATTTCTGTTCTTCAGCTTCCTCAGCTACAACATGCTTTAAGCCTATTCTTCTGTGAAAAGTTCCACAATTCTAAATTTAAAACATTTTAAGTATAGTAATCTTCTAACAAAAGTGTTAACACCCTAAAGACAGTTTTGAAGCATTGAACACCAAAGTTCTAAGACTCCAATTACAATGCAACATGTCTAACCTGATTTGGTATGCTAAAGCAATATCCACCTCACAATGTTGTTCTTAATGGTGAAGGTTAAATCAAGTATTGAATATAAAGCATTTAGCTCAATGCTTGGCATTTAGTCAAACACTCAATAAATATTAGCTATTGTTATTAATATTGAAATGAATATAATTGGAACTAATTCCATAGATTTTCATGAAAACCCATAATTTTGGTGTAAGTTTACTTAACTGAGTCTGTTTAGAAACTTCTTATTAAAAAGAAAAAAGGAATGATGTATTCACATGGCTACCAATCATATAATCAAGAGACGGCACAACCCAGCAACCCAGAATTTCCATATTTAATTTTGTGTGATTCTCTCATCTCTCAGTTGAATCTTGTATCCTAATTAAAAAAAAAAATCTAAATATAATTCAGACTGAAACCACCAACCAATAAAGTGAAAATTTGTTTATTCATTCTATTAAAATTGTATGTTCATAGAGTGATTAACTTGTTCTTTCCTCTAACCTCATTTCCATCTTTGATACTTAATTTATACTCAAAAAAGACTTCAGAAACTGTTAAACCTTCAATTTTTTCCTGTCTACCCTGTCCATATGAAACTTTCCCTCACCTCCTCATCCCTTCTCTAAATCAACAATTGCAAGGCGGCGTTCATCGAACTCAAACCAGCTCCCTTCCAGTCTCTTCTCTGATGATCCCATCGCCATCTGGGTCTCCAGTCCCTTCATGAAGCTCCTGGGAAGATTTATCTGCTCCACAGCAACAAGTCCTTTCAGAGTCACTTCTACTTGCCTTATAAAAAGATCGAGGGTATCAGATGCTTAAAGGGTACCACTCTACATTTAGGATGCCTAATGAAGAATTACCCTGTACATCTTCCTATGTTTCAGACACAAGCTTTAGCATCATTTTTATTAAACATTATCACCAGAGAGGTGCCTGTCCCATCTGAAATCCCTTATTCTTCTCTATCACTGCATACTGTTTCATTCATAGTAGTTATTACAACATTATTTATTTAATGTCTGCCTTCTTTACCAGTCTGCAAGAGCCATGAGGACAGAGACTTTATATATTCATTCATCAATGGAAGCCAAATGTCTAGTGTCTCACAAGTATTTCATAAAACATAAAGTATTCAATACTTTATATGTGTTGAATTAATCCATGAAATCTGGGTTGTTTATGTGCTTCAGCACAGTATCAGACTCTATGGGGGAAAAAAATAATAGACATGGTCCTCCATTACAGAACTTAGAATTTAACACCAACAATTTCATTTGGAAAACTTACAGTTTCGTGGAACTTACAGTTTGGGAAACAACATACACTAATTAGAGAAAAATACACAAAGGCATGGTATAGATTAAAAGTACCCAATAGAAAAGGAATTAGGGTCGAAAGAGATAAATGAAAGACCTCAGCCATCAGAGGAAGTTACATGGACAGAGAGAGACTCAAGCTGGTATCTGGTAGATGAAACACATTAGGGCTGGTAAAGAGTCCAGATGGCATTCCACAATGACAGGAAGCTGGTACAGCATATGCCAAGGAAGGAGTTGTGAATAAGCCTGCCCAATGCAGAAGTGACACATGCAAGACTCACGCTGCTGACGAAAGCCTGCTGGGCAGCCTGGAAACAGATTATGAAGTGAAAGGCCAGATTAGGAAAAGACTTGAATGCACGAAGAAAGCCTTTACATTTGATGCCATGGTCAAAAGAAAACTTCCACAGTTTCAGTGGGGAGTATCATGCTGGCACTGGGAGAGTATTAGCCCAGCATTTACAATCAAGCAGATAACAAAAGACTGGAGACCAGCAAAGATGTGGCAATCACTAGGGTAACGATAGTGAGAGCAAAGAAGCAACAAACACCGAAGACACTGAAGACGGCAAGTTCCCACAACTGACACCTCTATGTTAGAAAAGAAGAAAAGCAAAGACGGAAAAATTATATGGTTTCAGTGGGAAGAAGAATTAACATGTTTTCCTGGCCTCAGGAAAATGTACACTGCATGCCTGAGAGATGAGAACAACATAGTCCTGTTAATGACAACTGTTAAGTCCTTATATAAACTAGTAACACTTAAGACTAGGTAAATGAAGTTGGTCACAAGAATGAACTGTGGAAAACCTGTATGGATCTAGCATAGCTCTGCCCTTTTGAACAGCCATAGACTACTATATTAACTACTCCCCAAAGACACGCAAAAGAACAGAGCCACGTGGCCTCTCAAAATGCCAGGACCCACTTAACAAAGCAAGGCTAAAAATCACATTAATTCAATTGTTCAAGGTTGACTTAGAGCAGAGAAGCAAAAAATGAGAGTACTTGCCTAAAATAAAACAATTTGTTCTCCTTAAATTAAAAAAAAAAAAAAAAACTAAATAAAGTCAAAGGTAATATTAGTTTGTGCCCAAATCCCAAAAGCCACACATACTATTAAAAAGAAAATAGGCAACTGGCCCCTTAAGACCTACTATGTCCAAAGAACTATCTGTCAAAAAACAAGAAAACTATGTTATTATCTCTTATCTTGTATTAAAGATTAAATTCTATTTCTTAGTCAACATGGATATTTAGGTAGATAAATGGATATTTATCAATTGCTCTTTATGTCATTATTCTGAAATGAGGACAAAATTCTAACTGTAACTGCTTTGTTGACAAATTAGCTATATTACTTCAGTCTGGAGACTCGGGCGATAAACACCAACCATTTTTTAAAAGCTTGGAAAATATTTAAATGTGTCTATTATATTGTACTGTATCTTTGTAATTAAGAAACCAAACATCAATAAAACTAGAGGAATAGGAACAGCTAAGAAAGTCATCCTGTTATTGTCTTTTAATCATTCATCAATGCAAGTATTTTTTGGAGTATTGATTATATATGTCTGGCACTGCAGAAGGTGACATGGTACTATGAACGCCTCCTTCGTGAAGTTTATATCACACCATTTACTTTGACCTCAGTGCTTCAAATTATCTTCTGAGACGGTAAAGATTTCAAGCTGAAGAACAAGTTGCACTATTTGCTGGCATCCTGGCCTTAAAACAAACAGTTTAACCTCTTCCGTCCCTCACTTCCTAACCTGAAAAATAGGAATTTTATAGGGTGCTGAATCCAATATAATTGTGGTAGGCAACTGCTAAAACAGCCCCCAACAGTTGCTACCTCCTCATATCTATGCCCTTGCATAATGCGCCCTCCTCTCAAATGCAGGCTGGATCTAGTGACTTACTTCTAATGAACAGAACAAGGCAAGCTATGGATATCGTTTCCAAGATCAGGTTGTAAAAAAGACTGTGGCTTTTGTTATGCTCACCCTATGGAGAAGTCTCATGTAGCAAGGAACTGAGGGAGTTTTCTGGCCAACAGCCAGTGAGGAACAGAGGCCTGTCCAACATTTGCCAGGAACTGAATCCTGCTAACTAGTCTAGGAGAAAGCTGGCATGTGGCTTTTCTTCCAGCTGAGGATTAAGATGAGATAGCAGGAGTGGCTGATGTTTTATAGTTTTATGAAAAACATTGAGGCCAAGGCTAAGCCACACTCAGATTCCTGATCATCAGAAACTGGGAGATGATAAATGTTTCTTGTTTTAAGCTGCTAATTTTGGGAGAATTTGTTACACGGCAATACATAATTAATATAATAATGTAAATGTGATTCGTAAAAGAGAATATATTACACAAGGTTTTTAAAAATTATATCTGGGTCAATCATAAATAGGGGTTTTTAAAAAGTTCTGTTTAGAGCTTCCTTGACTTGAATGAAAGTAATCTGCTTTTTATCCACTGTCATCTAATACATCTTCAATTTATTCGATTAACTGAGCAATGGTAACAATCATCATTAGTACTATCATTAACAGTATTTAGAAGCAAATCTACCATCAAAAAGTGAATTAGAAGTGAATCAACCATCAAAAAAGTTAGAATTGAATCAACCATCAAAAAAAAAAAAAGAATTTTAACAAATTTTATGAAGTTATCAGTGCTACTTAGGACACATAGGGCCAAAACATAAAGGGACAGTAAGACTCAACATTAATATCAGAAAAAAAAAACCTTTAGAGAGAAAGAAAATAGGCATAAAAGAATAAACTGAATGATAAAGGAGCAGTCTACTAGGAAATATCAATCCTGCATCTTAGGTGCCAGAATCTGCCTCATAATATATAAAGCAAAGTTTCAGACTTCAATCTTTAACCCTAAATTATTCCTAAATAACAGCTATTACATTGCATGAGACATACTTTAAAAAAGAATTATCTTAAGTAAATCTGCTAACAGAATTTATATTCCAGAGTGTTCCCATCAGTAGTATGTTGTAAACATTTCAAAGATAGGGTCAAACGCAGTTAATACAATACAGATACTGTTTAATATGTAAAAAGGCCAGTAGGCACCATGTTTAGCAGACCAAACCACTGGCCCCCATCTTTCCGCCTTCATTTAGCCACACCCTGTGCCATGTGACTCTGCAGTTCTGCTGTCTAGAGGCAGTGTGCTTCCTCATCCATTTACTTTGAGTTCTGCTATGAGACTTGCTTTAACCAATGGGATGTGCACAGAAGTGACAACATGGCAGGCTGAGACTAGGCTTTCTTGCATATCATGTACTTGGGTTAACTCAGTGATGTACTGGACCCAGCTCGTACAAGTTCAGGAAAATTGCTTGTTAAATTTTCAGGCATTTGTTGACCGTTATTTCACATACCCATTAACAAAAATTAAATAATATAAATTTAAAATTAAATTACATTTTAAAAGGTACTCAAAATCCATAACTTCCTAATTAGTTTACTACATTTTACATATGCTTTTGAGGTTGTCTATTGAATCTGTATGATGAAAAATATTATATAACAGTGTGTTACTCTACAGTTCTTCTCAGTGGCGTCATATTGGTAGCTTGAAATCAGCCACGATACAAATATATATACACCAAAGAAAAGGGCAAATGCTACAAATCAGGGCCTGTGTTCTCTTCAGGAGAGCCGGTTAGGCTTCTATCACCATGAGGAGTGCTTCCTGGTAGTCTCCACCCTTTTAGCCTGAGGCCTCAAAAAGAACACACATGCAGCAGATCTGAGCCCAACTCTGCAGCAAGGGACTAAGTCCAGCCCAACCACAACTGGAGGCAAAGCCACCAGCTAAGCCCAGCCAATCCACAATCAACCAGAAGAACCCTGAGTCTGAGAACAAATCCTTACTGAATAAGTGGATTTAGGAGAGATTTAATTATTCAACATTATTGTGGCAATAGTTGACTAAAACTCATGGTAAATTGGAGTTTGCTCAATAAGTCTTTTTGAATCAGTGAGACTAGCATTTTAGGGGAAAAAAAGAAAGATGAACTAGTATAGGGTCTGGACGTGAATAGCTGATGGGCAACCACTGAGAGAATGACAAAAATGCCATGCTCAAAGAACACAGTGAAAAAAAGTATACTAATTGTGACGTTAAAGTAGAATGGCCTGAGAAAGGAATTCAGCAAGAATTTATTTAGCCCTACCATGCACCAGGCCCAATACCAGGCACCGTAGATTGAGCAGTGAAAATGAGAGATGCAGTCAACGTGCTTACAGACTAGTAGTGGGGAACAGGTTAAATATGGAAGCCATATTTAATCCAGGCCATTTGTAATCCAGGGTGCTGAGGGGCTGGTGAAAAAATAAGGGCAGGGTGTTATGGGAACACAGAAGAAAGGCACATGAACCAGTTCATGGGGATCCAGGAAGGCTTCTCAGTGGAGGTGACCTCTGGAGTGGAGAATGCTCCAATAGTCCCATTAGAGATAACTAAAGGCTACGTAATGAAGTTTGCTAGAATGAAAAAGTAAATATTCTGCAGGAACACTGCTCAGGATCAGACAGGTCATTAGATCAAAATGCATCACAGCTGGCCTTGGAACACTTACTGGGTGAGGGTACATTCCTGCTGGCCCAACATCTGTGCTCAGACACTAATTGCTACAATCATTCTCACCTCTCATTTGATGCTTATCCATTCGCCTGCTGGACAAGCCAGAAACAAAACTCAACAGCTCAAATTCAGTCAGCATTTCATAAGAGCATTTATGCACAAGTACAGTCTATAAGTGTTATGACAACCAAGTGAATTAATTCAGTGTTTGGCCCAGGGCTTCCAGGAAACATTGCATCACAAAAGCAGAAATGTCCTGTGTTCCCAACTAAGGGAGAGGACGCACACATGCAGGGAGCATCACATTCTTCAGACTTTTTAAAATCCAAAGTATAAACCTATTACCTACCGCTTACAAACTACCCAGCTAAAACAAGCAATTTTAGGTAGAAAAATGAAATGTAAAGGTATTCTAAAATCGGATCTTTTATTTAAACAGTTCCAATTCATACTGGATGGTCACGACCACAAAACGGTAAGCCTTACTCTGATTTTTGCATCAAAATTTAATCCTACATGTATGACTACCCTGCAAATAACGAAAAAACCAACTTCATTTTAGCCACACTGGTAAATCCAGCCTACTTGAGCCATTCCACTAGATGACAGTTCAAATATTGAAGCACAGAAGGAAAATAAAATATTTGACAATGCTTTCATTTAGAAATATCTCAGGAAACAGTTCAATTAAGCATGAGTCTCTTCTGAGATGGTTAGCCTGCAATGAAATATTAAAATTAATAAGGCCATTTTCTTTAGGGACTTGGATTAAAAAAAAAAAAAACTCAGTAGGAATGCTACAGACAGGATAGAATCATTTAATTTCAAAATATATATAAGTTAAATCACCAAGCCATTACTGCCTTTCTCTGTTCCTGTTAAATATATGCCTAAGGCATTTCCGGTATAAAAACCAAAATATAAACTGTGGGAGAGACATAAAACAGGCACCCTGTTTTATTTTCCTGCTCCAGCTTGACTTCACTCTTACGCATCCTGTACATTTAATTTTTTTTCACCAAATATTTTTTTTTCTGCAGCAGAATCTCTGCCTTGCTAAGTCAAACTTTCCCAAATCTTCTTGTTCTAATCATAGCACAGCAAACTAGGGTAAAAAAAAAAAAATAAAATAACTGAGTAAGGCTTACTTAAAACAACTAGGACCTATAACAAAAAGCAGCTTCAGAATTCAGATTTTTAAAAATATTATCACCAAAGTCACCGCATTGCCACAAAACCTGAAATAGCATGTAAACACTGAGTGCAACACACACACACACATACACACACGGGCGTTAACCACACAAACAAAACTAGAAATTTCCCTCAGATTGTAGAACATCAATAAGTAAATAACTTATCATATATCATCAAAGTGCTGGTTTTGGAGTTGTCGAATTCCTACCTTGACTCTAATATTTCTGAAGTTCAACTTAAAAACTCAGTCTTTCCCCTGATGTTTAAGATAGCAAAGGTAGAGGCATGAAAACTGAATGGTCCAGTAAATTCCCCGAATGGTCCAGTAAATTCTCAAGAAGCAATTACAGCCTGCCTGTGGTGAAAGATGCAGGAGTTAGCCACGTGAGTACAAAATGGGCCTTTACTTCCTGCACTTCATTCAGGGAGCCTGAAATCCATCACCCCATGCCACAGGAATTCTGTTTGGTTATACAGAGACTAAGTCTTCAATCAAACCACAAACCACTTAGGCCAGTTAGATTAGATTACTTAGAACATTTTAACTTCTTTTTTTTTCCTTATTTGAAACAATGCAGATTACTTTAGGTAATTTTTCTTTGAATAACACTAGCAGATAAATTTTAATCTTTGTTATACAGTAAATACTTAGCTTTTGCTCCTATTGATTTTTTATTCAGTATCTAAGGCAATTGGTTAAAAATGTGCTAATAGGTATTTCGAAATTAATTCTTTAGATGTTGGACACAAGGACAGTCACTTGGGAGTAGGAGGAGAGGGTGAATCAGAGGTCTGCATAAGCAGTTTTAGAGAAGACTCTTCTAACTCACCATTTTTAAAAGGTTTTATAATTTATTATAGAAGTACAAAATATTGAAATGATGTCTCAATCAGTGATCCTAGAGCCAAACTTTTGAAAAACATCTAAGCTTTTCAGAAGGGAATGGGGACACAGGTTATGGACAGGCTAGTTTACTTGGCCAGGGAGTCAGTATGTGAAGACCATCTGGAAATTTGTTTATGAAGCACACATTCGCAATCCCAAATCGTACTCCTACGAAGGCAGTGAAGTGTACTGAAAAAACCAACCAATGTCATACTACATTTGGAAGCAGAAGGCAAATCTCCATGTCTCATATCAACAGAAATGACTCAGACAAATAGCTAAGCTGGACACCTTAAAGTTATTTTAAGTCACTTAAATTTTCAATCACATCGATAATAAGCTTTTAAAAGTCATAGGCCATAAGTATTACAAAGAAACAAAGTCAGTCGCATGTCCGACATTAGCTTCTGGTAGCCAAGGTAGCTCGCTACTTATGGCTATAGAATTCTTGAGTTATTTGGCTGTTTATACAGTCATGATAAATGGTTTCATAAAGTGCTCATGGCACATCTGATGTCATCCACTACTGAAGCTGAGGGACAAGTGAAACATAAGTTAGAGTTAAATGGAAAATAAAGGGTACAATGATTTTCTAATGCTTTATGTTAGAACAGATGAAGAAATTAATAGTATCTCTATGAACATAAATAATGAATGGGGTCTTCATCCCTAAAATAACACTAGCTTTTTGGAAAAATTGTATTAGATTTATATATTATCACCATGTTTTCATGATTCTTACATAAGTAAAAATGACAAATAGCAAAACATGTCATTTTTATTTGAACATAAACATAATTTTGTTTTATTCTGAAAAAGAACAGTGAATAGGGCTAAAAAATTTCAGAACATTTTTTGAAATATGATATTAGAGACTTGCTGCTATTCCCACCATTCTAAAGGTAACAATTGAAGAGAATTTTAAGCACTTAGAGAAGCTCAAGGCTCAGCAAAAAGTAAAGGATTAAAATCAGAGTCTATAATTGAGACTTAAAATGTATGTTACTGTCACAATTCAATTTCTGGTGTCTGCTATATCCAGTGGTGTCCCTTATAAATGCTGAGCTTTAAACACGATCGAAATGATTTATTACAAAATATTTTTAAAGTATATCCTTTATCAATGATTAATGACAAAAAATTTCTCTCATCCAGTTATCTCATTAAATGGCAAAAACGAGGGTTTATAACATTTACCTACTGCATGTTATAGAGGTAATGAATATGAAACAATTAGGGGTCAGGGAATATACAGAAAAGGATATTGTTTCAGTTGTTAGAAAATGTCTTATAATTCCCCATGCTATCAATCTCAATTCCAGAACGTTTTAACCTGCTATAGTAAAATCAGAGTAAGAGCCATTTGGAACAAAAGATACAACAATTTTAAGTCTTACGTGAATAAAGAAAATATTTTTCTGTAACATGTTTTAAAACCAAAAACGGAAAAAAAAAAAAAAATTCAAATCTGGGAAGAATGTCCTACCAAAGGAAAAGGGGAAGAAAGGTGAAATAGATCAGAATTTGAAGAACAAAATAAGTTTTCAATATTTGAAAAGTGAAAATTCAAAGTAAAATTGCAAACTCTGTCAAAGAATTCCAAGCAGTTCAAAATAGCTTATCATAATAAAGCACATAACTTTAGATTTGTTTTTCTTTTTTTTAATAATAAAGAGGCAGCTAAGCAAATAAATACTTTATAACTCTAGATTGCTCAACACAACCATCACCTCCCTGAAGCCCTAGTTCAGTTTTTATCATATTAAAACACAGGAGAAATTGCTGGATCATATGGTAGTTCTACTCTTAATATTTTTAGGAACCTCCATACTATTTTCCATAGCGGCTGCACCAATTTACAATCCTACCAACAGTGTGCTAGGCTTCCCTTTTCTCCGCATCCTCTCCAACACTTGTTATTTCGTGTTTGTTTGTTTGTTTGTTTTATAATAAGCATCCTGCAGTTCCTTCAGGAGGTATTCCAGAAGAAGGTATTGTTATCAAAGGGGAAGACGGCTCCATGCATGTTATTTCCCCTGAAGACCTTCCAGTAGGACAGATGTGGAAATGGAAGACAGTGATATGGATGATACTGACCCAGGCTAATGTGTGTATTTGTGTCTTAATTTTTAACAAAAAAAAAATATTTAATAAGGAAAAATAAACTAAAATAGAAAAAAGGATATAAAGAAAGAAAATATTTTGTACCACAGTACAATGCATTTGTGTTTTAAACTGTGTTGTTACACAAGAGTTGAAAAGGTTTAAAATTTTTAAAGTTTATAAAATGAAATAATAAAACAATAAGCTAAGGTTAATTTGTTACTGAAGAAAGAAAAAAATAAATGATAAATTGACTGTAGCCTAAGTGTACAGTGTTTATAAAGTCTACAGTAGTGTACTATAATGTCCTGGGCCTTCACATTCACTCACCACTCACCGACTCATCTACAGCAACTTCCAGTCCTGAAATCGTGGTAGGTGTCATATACCTTTTCTATGTTTAGATACACAAATACTTACCACTGTGTTACAATTGCCTACAGTAACGTGCTGTGCAGGCTTATAGTCTAGGAGCAATAGGCTACACCATATAGCCCAGGTGTGTAGTAGGCTGAACTATCTACTTTTGTATCAGTGCACTCCATGATGTTCATACAATGACAAAAACACCTAACGATGCATTTCTTAGAACATATCCCCGTAGTTAAGTGACTCATGCCTGTAATGAATACTACAACTCCTGATCAAAAAATTAATTTTCTATTTTGAAAACTATTTGGGTCACTTGACTATGATAAAAATCAAGCCATGTGTTTTTTTCCTTCCCAATAAATCCCTTTGAAACACCAGTAACAATTTAGGAATGTAAATGAATTTTCCATTTGTATTTATACTTAATGATGACTTAAACAGAGGGAATACAGTTTAATTTTGTGGAGGTAGGTTGAACCCAGAAAATATGTTCTTTAAAATAAAAAACAAAAATTAAAAAAAAAAAAAGGAAAACTCATTTTGACTAGTAAAACAAGAAACAAAAATCTCAAAGGGAAACCTGGTATAAAAAAGCAGCTGAAGCCAGAGAGAACTTTACAAATACGTCCTGATGACTGATCTGATGGTGATGGAATATGGAGCAACCCATCCTCTGAACACCAATAAATTACATACTGGAGACCATCTTTTAATAAAACCCCTCAAATATCCATTTTGTCCAGTTTCAGTTTTAGATTCTCAATCCTTTTAATTCCTTTTGCTTCCTTGAACTTCATGTGTGACTAACATTGAAAAACAAATATGTTTAAATAGTATATGTGAGTATTATAATATAAAACACTGACTTACATACACAGGGACATATTAAAAACTTCAACAGATAATACTTTAATAATAAGGTAAGTTCCACAGACTTCCTGAAGTCAGCAGTCCTGGAAGTCCAAATAGCATCTTCTTCCGAGAAAATATGCTTCCCTTGACACTTTATGGGAAGCAAACAAAAACATATCAAGTGGATTTTTTCAAAGTCTCTCTGGCAAATACTTTCTGTATTTAATTCTATCATGTCAGACAACTTGACCCAATCAGAAACCATTTCTCTTCTAGAATACAGATCTGTTCATAAGCCTTTGTGAGCCTCATATATACTTTTTAAACACATTCATTCCATTGAAAGAGAAATTAAATGGCATATATTCAGAAATTCACATTCACACGATGGTTACGTTCAAAAGCTATGGGTTCAATTTTAGATCAAGGACATGGTGCTGCTTCTTCCCAGTTTTCCAGCTACACCAGCAATAACAATATAAAGTCACAGCAAATGATACTCCAAGGTATTATTAATGGCATATCTAGCCTAAATTTCCAGAAGAAAAACACTAGATGTTGTAAGAGACAGTGCAATACAATTCAGAACTAGTATTTAACAAAGTGCTCAGCCCCTAATTTTGAATACTCTCAGAATTGAGTATTCTCACTCAACAAGTATAATTATGGATAATAACACCATAATTATATCTAGTGATTTTTGATGGGGATAAGAATAAGTAATTCAGCGCCTATTACCAACTATGGTTATTCTTGTTTCCTCTGTGCTTGTCCACTTCCCCACCTTGCCAGACATCATTTCCTTGTGCTCATAAAAATTTCTGTATGTATCCCTAAAAGATAGCAACTCTTTTTACATGTAACCACAATATCATTGCATCTAAAAATTGAATAATTCCTTAATACCAAATATCTAGTCATTGCTCCATTTCTCCAATTGTTTCATAATGCTTTTAGTTTGTTAGAACTAAGATGCAAATAACATTTATACATTGCGATTGATTGGCAAGTCTTTAAAGAATTTTTTCATCCTTAGGTTTCTACCCCATATTCCTATTTATTGCAACTTATGTATTAAAGAAACTGTATAGTTTATATCCAGTTTCGTATGGTTCAGATTTTGCTGATTGCATCCCTTGGTATCATTTAACATGTTTCTCTTTCTCCTATATGTCTGGTAGTGAGATCCAGAGACTGGAACAGAATCAAGTTCTTATACGATTTCAGTTATATTGCAATCTAAAAAGAAAAAAAGAAAATCCGAACTCATAGATACAGAGAATAGATTGGTGGATGACAGAAGATGAGTGTGTGTGTGTGTGTGTGTGTGTAATGGGTGAAAGCAGTTAAAATATACAAACTTCTAGTTATAAAATAAATAAATCCTGGGGATATGATATATAGCATGGTGGCTATAGTTAACAATACTCTTTGTACATTTGAAAGTTGCGAAGAGAGTAGATCTTAAAATGTCTCATCACAAGAAAAAAAGTTTATCTGTGATAATAGGTATTAAATAAACTTATCGTGGTAACCATTACAATAAATACATATATCAAATCATCATGTCACACATCTAAAACAAATACAATGTTATATGTCAAAAAAATTTAATGAAGTGTTGTCTCAATAAAAAATCAGGTTTCTGTTTGTTTTTTGGCTAGAATACATCCTGGATGTTGTCTACTTCCATCAGGAGGTATAAAATGTTGAGCTGTCTCCGTGTGACGTTAGTAACTATTAATGATCATTGCCTGAATCTCTCATTTTATTAGAGTTTACAAAATGATAACATTCTAAAGATATTAATTCTTCATTCATTGGTTAAAATACTTATATAAAGTGAAACTCCTCACCAATTATTTGGTTATCTGGAAGTACAATTCCAATTGGAAAGGCAAGATAAATTATTTTTTCTCTTTTGATTTTTAAGGATTTTTGTTATTGTCTATTGTGGCAAAAACACTTAACGTAAGATCTACTCTCTTAAATTGTTAAGTGCACAATACAGTATTGTTAACTATGGGCACAATGATTTTTAAGTTTTAATTTTGTTTTATAATTATGTAGAACGTTTACTTAGTTTTAAAGTTAAAGCTATAAAACAAGCTGTATGTCTCATTCACCTTCCTATGCCCCCCTACCCTAGTATTGGTTTGTTTGTTTGTTTTCAATTTATTCTTCCTTTTTTAACGTTTAAGCTGCCTCTGAGTAGCAATCAACACATTGATCACTCCCTCCTTGAAACACCCTCCTAGTTTTCCCTGTCTCTCTGGTTTTCCTTCTCACTCTCCTAATCGGTTCCTTCTACCAAAACGATACCTATTGGAGCTCTTTGGGATTCAAACCAGGACCCCTTCGCTTCTCTCAACACCTTCTCTCTAGCAAGTTACCTATTCTGTCAGTACACTAACAACTGCAAATTTCTGTCTCCAGCCCACAGCTCTCCTCTGAGCTCCAGACTCAAGTACCCAATTACTTTAAAATTTTAGCACCTGGTTGTCTAATAAGTGATCCAAACATGTACAGAGCAGAACCCTAAATCACTACGGTTCCCCTAAAAGTGCTCTTCCTTGTTTCCCTCATCTCATTAAATGGCACCAGTTACTCAAACTGAAAACCCAAGCATCAGCCTTAGTTTGTGCCTCTGCTGCATACTCTCTGCCCAAGCCTGTTGTCAGTAAATCCTCTTTTTCCCGCTTCCAGTCTCTTCCCCATCTCCTGTGCCATACAGCCGCCATCTCCCCTCAGGCACCTTAATAGCCTTCTCCCAGGCCTTCAAGACTCCTCTCATGCCTTCTTCCATATGAGTTGTCACCCAGCCTCCAGAGTATTCTTTTCAATGACTAATTTGGACATACTCCCCTAAAGTGTAAAACATACCAATGCCTTTTCTACTTTGAGTAAATTCTAAAGTCCGTCTCAAGGCCTACAGGGTCCTGTATGATCAGCCTTGCCTTCCTCTCCAACTCTTTCACTAAATTCCCCTCCTCCTTTATCACCCATTCTGAACCACAGTGGCGTCCTTTCAGCCCTCACGTGTTCCAAACTCTCCCTGCCACCTCGTAACCTCAGCACATGTGGTCCCTTGGCCTGCAAACTCTTCACTGCGCTCTTCCCCGACTCTTTACATGGCTGGCTCCTCTTGCTCACCCTTCTAGGTCTATGCTTAAATGTCCCCTCCTCCAAGAAACCCTCCCTGACAAATCCATCTAATTAGGTCTACCTCTGTCACTTCAACATACATATAATTATGTATCGCCCACCATACTAACTTCTCTTGGAGAGAAGTCCTGAGTCCTGCTCCCTGCCCTGGCAAATATAATGAGCTATTCACAGTGCACTACTCAGTGGGTATCCACAGATATCATCCCAGGCTCCTTACTATTTTTTGTCTATTTCTGGCTCACCTGGTAACTTTGAGTCCTACTTCTCTACCCGAGAACTATAAGCACATCCAGCCAAACTCTTGGTTATATTACACTGAACAATGTGGTAGATAATAGTCTCTAAACTGAAGGCTACATTTTAGAGACATATACCAAAGGACCCTTTATTCCATTTATAAAGGGTCCTTTGGTATATGGACCCCAAGCAATCCAAAGACAATTCACAGAGTTGTGAACTGAGATTAGAAAACAATTCCATCTTTTTTTCATTGACTTCTTAAATTTAGTTTTTCTACTCATTATGAAGGTGAGCTATTTCGTCACCAATATAAATCTTCAGATGCTTTCCTAACTCATTATAATTTAGATATATTAAAATATTATTTTATCCTTATTACAATTTTGAAATTACAATTATGAAACCCACTGTTATATCTCATTGGTCAATGTTTTAATAAAGCACATCTTTTTTATATTATACATTTTTAATATTTTGATATCTATATTTCAACACAGTTGATTTCCTTTGTAATACTTATGTTTTAACTTATGCATTTCAAGTTTCATATGGGTTCACACTCTACTGATTATAATCTAAGAGTAAGAGGTGGAAGAGATCTGTCCTCCTTGGGAGAAGCATTCTACCATTTACTGGCTAAAATCACTAACACATGATGCTAAGGAATGCAAAGGAGGCCAACTTTTGTCAGTTTTAGTGTTGTTTTAAAATTCCCTCCAGGCCATACATCTCTATTTTGCTTGTGCCCTGAGTGGATTGCTCCCACCATCCCTTCCTTGGAACACCACAGACCTCCCCAGACTGCCAATGGTGATCACGACACATGGAAAATTAAAGAATTCCTGGGTAGGAGCTTCTATGCGGTGTAAGAATAAGAAATACTTGAAGATTCTTAAAGTGATTAGGTAGCCAATTTTAAAGTCTTTGATATAGAAACAAAAATCAATACAAATTTAATCAAGAAAATAGAAATTACATCAATAGATATTAAAGTTTAAAAATAAAAAATAAAACTTCAAGCTATAATAAAATGGATAAATTCCCCCATCAATATATCGCTTACTAAAATTGACAGAAAGAGATCAGTACCCTCGAAATATATGGAACTCTTACAAATCACTAAGAAAAAGATCCAATAGAAAAATGTCAAAGGACACAAATAAGCAAGTTAAAAAAAAAAAAACTGCCCACAAACATATGACAATTTCAGCCTTTTAATCAAAGAGCTGCAAATTGAAACAAAAGGATAATATTTTCATCAAATTAACACATTTTAAGAAAAAGTATTTCTCATACTTTTTTAAGTATAAGAGAAATATTCATGTTATATTGCTTTTCTAAAAATGTATCTACTCTTTGTCCCAGCAATTTAACTTCTAGGAATTTATCCTAAGAGAAAGACCACACAAGTGTGCAAAGATTTATGTGGAAGTGTGTGGTCAAGCATGGTTTACAACTATAATTTTTTATTGAATAGAAATAATCCACATGTCCAAATGGAAATTAAATTATGGTATATCCATACAATGTAAAATCATTTAAAACAAAACTCTAGTTTTTCTGATATGGAAAATGCTGAACACTTTAAGTAGAAAAACTAGATTTCTAATTTGTACATCTTATGAGCCACATCTAATTTTTTTAAGTCCACACATGTAAGTAAACTCTAGAAAACTACTAACACTTCCACAGTAGTGTTACCTCTAGGTCATATACAAATGGCTTTAATTTTTATAATTTAATTAGCTGATATTTTTAACAATAACATTACTTTTACAATAAAAAATAGTATTTACCTCTTAAAAATGCAATTTCTATGTTTAAAATGTTCTGGGTCATAGAATATGATGAATATTAAGCATCCTCTTAAGCAAGATGATTTCCAAGGACAATCTTGCCACTCGCCCTACACACACCTTTGGCTCATCTCCAAGTAGAGATGGCATGCCCTTCTCTCGAAATATATCTTAGCCATAATTGCCATAATACATATGCAACACAGGAAAGCTGTACCCTAGATACTACTAGTAACTACCATCTCAATGTTGTTCCCACCAAATACTTAGCAAAGGCTGGGTGAAAGGAAACAGGTTTAAGGATTTATGTCTGAAAGATATGGAATCTACCTTTTCATCTCTCTTCTGCATCTAGGATAGGCCAGATCAGCAGAGAAGCAGCCTGGCCCCCTATCTTATGTCTACCACCAACGCCTGGGTATAAAGTTACCACTCCCAAGTCCCTTACGGACTTGCTCTTTCTCAACTAGCTCCTAAGGAATTCCATCAGCCTCTATCGTGGAGTGCTATAATAAACATGCCTGTAAAATTCCCCTCACTTACAGTAGACACAATGATGAATATCTGTTACTCCTGGGAGGAATGCTTGCCTGGGTTTAGATCAGCAGTCTGCAGTGTGTCTTCTAACTAAAGGGTCTATATTTACCTTAGCACAGTGGTTTTAACCTTAGGTGAGGGGTATGGTCACACATACCCCTGAGGATGTGATGAAAGCCACGGCTCCTCTCTCCACATATACACACCACATTTTACATACAGTCTTAGGGACTTCTGAGATATCACCCCAGCCCCTGGATTAAGAATCCCCATACTATGGACCAAGTTTCCTTCTCACAAGTTCCCTTTTTCACATGCGCTGCTACAATGTTTCATTTCCATTTTAACATCCTTCTTTAATAAATATATATATAGCTGTTTTGGTGTGCATTTTGCAATCGTTGCACACCTAGCTCCAATTCACAACCTTGTATGAGTCTCTACCCCAAAGTTTTCATTTATTGTTTTGCTGAAGCTCACATATCTTGCAAAATTGATTTGGGGGGAACAAAAGGTAGGAGGAAGAGCATAAAAACCATCATGCCAATTTCAAAGCCTGGTGTGACTGTCATTAGTGTGATAGTTATTAGTGTGATTGACCATGTATTCATAGTTCTCTCCTTTTCCAGACTATAACAGCATCACACTTCCTAGTTATAGGCTACATATCAAGTACTAGCAGAATTGTGGGCAGAAATGACACATGTCATTTCAGAGCCAGCACATTTAACCACTGATGGAAACCCCCCAGAGTCCTTTTCCTCTGGTACCATTACCAGCAAGGTTAGATATGGAGACCATTCAGGGAGTCTGGGTCCCCAAGTGATCACCACACCTCTGTAGATCTACAATGGACAGGTAACACGATGTTTTACTGGAAAAGATTTGGTGGTGTTTGTATCTGCAATATAATTTAGCCTAAGTAAACTGATGTACCTGATGTATAGGAAGCTGCAGACCTCTCTTACTTGTGGACCCCAGACCCTCAGCTTTTCAAAGAAAACACTAGGATGGCAGGGATTATATCTGGAAGCCAACTTGGAGTTTCAGCACTTCTGGTCCCATGTGGAGTACTGATGGGGCAGGACCACCAGAGTCTTACTGACAGGGAGTACCAGAGGGGCTATCCTATGACAGGGAAGCAGAGAGACTCACAATCGGTTTCAGAAGAATGCACTGGGATTAGATTGATTGGAAACTGGGCAGAGCCTGGTTCCTTCACTCTGGCCATCCCCTGGGCCAGCCCCAGTGCACTCGCACAGAGAGTGAAGCAGCTAAAACACAGGGGCTAACGATGTCCACTGCGGAGATGATCACTGTGGAGATGATGGCGAAGTGCTTCCATAGGCACTGAGTGCCTCCTACAACTATCATGTCCCAAAAAGCACTGAAAGCTATTCACAAAATGTGTACATTTTTCTAGTAGTAAAGAAGATAGAGTTAAGGGAGAAAGAACGGGAAATTTTTTCTTAGATTTGAAAAAGATGAGGCTAAAACTGAGTTTAATTTTTTTAAAAATCAAAACAAAACCAAAAACACATGATTTAAGGTACTGTACTTTACAGACAGCTAAGCCACAAATTAGGCTTTTTAGCATGTTTGTAGGCAGCATGAAAGAAAACAGGATCAGTTACATGAAAAACAATGTTCCTAAGAACAAACAAACTGGTTTCTCTAGAGCAGCATGACTCTTAGGGAGAAATTTCTCCCCAGCGTCCTCATAATGAGGCAACTGTGTAACACAATCCTTACAGTAAATAAAGGTTTCAAGGGATTTTTCTCAGGAGTGTGCCACGGTGTAAGCCGACAGCCTCCAATCAAGCACCATTCAAAAGAACTAATTTCAAGGGTCTAAAGCTAAGTTTTTCAGGAACTGGTGAGCTAAATTGATCCAACAAGTTTTCAGAATATCTAAGAGAATTAGATGACATGCATGTACTTAAAAAAATTTAAAAACAAGGGCAGGCACCCCAGTTACAGAAAAAAAAACCCAACCAACCTAGTCACCAATGAACACTTTGAGAAAGTGGTATGAAACTGTGCAAGTTTTTAATTACTAAAATTCTAATATTCTCAGCACCAGAATCTAATATGATGCCAGAAGGATTTTTAGAAACATCTAGCTGAGCCTGATATGTAATTGAGTATACAATAAATTAAACCAAATGATGTGCAAATAAGGCAAGATGATAATAAAAAATCTTTAGTTAAAAAAATATTGGATTGACTGCATATTCTCCAGGCAATTCTCCATAATGGTTATGCTCCCAATCTAGCATTAGGTAATTGAATGGCTATGAATTCCTGGTTATGCTCTCCATAAAGTACCTGGTGGAAAATGGACACTTCGATTGCCCTCAAGTACAAATCCAAATGTTTTACATGTCAACCAAGCTGGAGGTGGCAGCGTGCAGCCACCAATTACTGAACAGAAGGCATTTTCACCTTTGCAGAAAAGTCAGTTGAGGAAATTGCTTACAGGAATGGCCAGATTTCCCTCAAAAAATAAATTGGGGGTCTTTTGACACACAAGGGCAAATGGCCAACCAAGGTCCCAGAATCAGGTTTCTCAAACTGACACACTGTACCCCAAAAGGTACACAATAGGTGATGTGTATATGTAAGCCATAGAAGGAACATGGGACATCCATCTAAAGCATCCCTTTTACAGTAGTATGTAGTCACTTTTAAAATTAACATACATATAACATATATATATGTATGATAGAATAAATCAAAATGCATGTGGTTCTTTAAATAAAATTAGAAGACTTCAAAGAAAATTCTGCTGTGTTGAAATATGTTGCCAAACTCTCAAGAATTAGCATGCATCATCACTAAATCAGGATATCTGGAAAGACTATAAAGAAAATTAATATAAATTATTAGTTTATAAATATTTATAAATAGAAAAAAATTCAAACTCACTTATACTAAAATATATATATTTACAAATATATATATAAAGTGTAAAACTTCATTTTACACTTACAACAATATCTGAATGGTATTAAAAAAATACTCTTCCATATCTCAAGGCCAGAGTAATTTTTAGCCTGGAAAATATTTTATATTGAGGATTAGCAAGCACCTATCTTCAGCCATTTTACACACACACACACACACACACACACTCTCTCTCTCTCTCTCTCATACTTCACCAAGCTAAGTTAAGCAATAAAACTTTTTAACGAACTACCTAAATAAACTGTTCAGATAAAAAAAATCATCGGGTTACACACATGTGCACAGGAGCATTAGGAATGTGCCAGAGAGATGTAGGTGAGTATAATGGTTAATAACTTCCATCTATAAAACAAATGCCATCTGAGACAGACATCCTCATCCCAACTTCACAGCTGGGGATTTTAGCCCAAGTCTGCTTTCTACAAAGCCCCTGCTCAACTACTACATTGTCCATGAATAATATCACCAACATTTGTACTAATATATTAATAGTATCACTGGGGAAGGGTATGGGCCAGAAGGCATCTCTGCTACAGTTTTTCAAAGTTATTGAGAGATATTGAATAACAGTAAGTTTAAGATACCTCTTTGACTTAGGAGAATTCTTTCCAATGGCTAATGCAACAAAATAGTGGCTTAAACAACAGAAATGTATTGCCTTGCGGTTCTGGAAGCTAGAAGTCTGAGGTCAAGGTGTCAGCAGGGCCATGCTCACTCTGAAGGCACTAGGGAAGAATCTGCCCCAGGGCCCTCTTCTAGCTTATGGTAATTCTTTGCCTCGTGGCAGCACACAAGGCATTCTCCCCATGTGCAAGTCTATGTCTGTATTTGCCTTTTTATAGGACACCAGTCATATCACATGAGAGAGGGACCTACCCTACCTCTGTATGACCTCATCTTAACTAATCATAAGGTAACCTTCTGAGATATGGCAGTTAAGACTTCAAAATATGAATTTTAAGTATATACAACACCTAATTTTCTCCTTATGGGATTTTTCCCAGAAAAATAATCCAAAGATGATTTTATTCACAGAAAGGTCCACCACATTGTTGTTTATAATAAAAACCCAGAATTGAGTTCCTAATAAATAGAACACCCTCAAGCATTTCTCAAAGCAATACAGTATAGCACAGGACCACAAGCCAGACAGCCTAGGTTCAGTTCAAATGCTGACTCTGACAATTATTAACTGTGTGACTTCAGGAGAGTTACTTAAATTCTCTTTGCTTCAGTTTCCTCAACTATAAAATAGGGATGGTGCTAATATTTACCTCGCAGGTAGTTTCAAGAAATAAAATAAAATCTCAAGCAATACTATTTGAAAGGTCCAAAACATTAAATCATGTAAAATACAAAATATTGTTATTGTGAAGTGATGTATATATAAGGCAAACTTTAGCCATTAGCCTGGCTCCATAATGTCCCAAAATCACAAACACTTTATATCTAAAGATATGTTATTTGGGAGGATGTTATTAAGGGATTTATCATATGCATAAAGCACTTAGAATACTGCCTACCACATAAAAGACATTAAAGAAGTCTTCATATTCACTCTTCTAAGACTGGTCTCCCACAGCTCACTGTGACACTTGGTCCTATTGTAGCTTCTCTCCTTCCCACGTGTATGTGTGTGTTATCTCCTCAGTGAGATCACATAGTAAAATATGGGATTCAGATTTAGAGATCAGTGGGTATATAAACATGGAAACTTCAAATTCTAGAATATGTTTCATTGAAAGCCTTACTTCATTGCTTTTTTTTAACATATAGTATCTCCCTAACCCCAATTTAGAAATTACCCATCAAGCTTACTGCTCTAGAACATAGCTGAAAAACCAGAAGTTAACCAAAAAAAAAAAAAAAGTTAAGTCCATTCATTGAAATTCATAGATTTTATTCTTTAAAAATGTCCTAAGGTCTTTACTAACAGCCTATTTATTCTTATTTGACCCACAATTCTAATGAATTATCACTTGGTTTCCAGGTCCATGGCAGATTAGAAGCAAAAAATTAAAAGGGAAAATGGGGGGCTACTATAGAAAAACTATGGAAATTAGAACAGAGAGGACAGCAGTCTGAGGGCATCTAGTAAAAGGACAAAGAGCCACATTCACCTTCCCAGTGGCTCCTGCATGCAGCACCATTATGACCCAGCACCATTCCTGTATCTGTAATGCTAGCTGAGTCAGCATGAAATAGGTTAATTATCCTTAACGACCCATCAGGCAGCAGAAATTCAGAGAGATTATGCTCTGGAACTACTTTTTCTTAAGGTCTGATGCCATCTTCTAGAGTAAACTCTGAGCATACTAAATGAGGAACCTGAAATACTACATGAGAAAACTGAGATACTACATAATCTTAAACAGTTCCATTAAACTAAGTTTAACTGTACATATATTGTGATAAAAACTAGTTGATGAAGAGTGCCAGGTAAAGTCTTAAGGAACCTTTAGAGAAAATGATATATAATGTACAAATAGCTTAAATCTTAATATACGCTCTGAAGTGCTCATAAACTTATCAACTATATTAAACGTCCCTTACAATTTTGTTTATGCTGCTTATAAGTCTTTCTCAAGATAGAAGAGGGATAAACTTCAGTCCAGACACTACTCAGACGACACCTAACATAAAAAAAATCCAAAGTATTACTACTCCCCATTGCACATAAACTTTTATGAAGTACATCCATGAAAACAGAACACAGATTTAGAATGATAACAAATAGAGAACAAAAAGGATCATTTTGGAGGGTCCGTCAATGTTTTAGTCTGCATTCCAATGGCTTGTGCAACAGTTCTCAGCCCTGGCTGCACCTTAAAGTCCTCTGGGAATGTAAGCAATACCCAGACTCCATCCCAGAGAATGGGATTTAATTGGTCCGTGGTAGGACCAAAGTTTTTTTTTTTTTTTTTTTTTTTTTTTTTTTTTTGTCTTCTCAAACTCAAATGACAACCAGGGATGAGATCTATTGCCCTAGAATGGTCTTTTCCATCAATAAAGATCAGGCCTAATGAGTTAAAAAGAGGTGTCCCACCTTCCGCCCTATTCTGAAAAAGCCCACTTTTCCATCCTTGTTACTTACAAGTCAATAAATATTTAACTCAAATATTTCAGAGTTTCGAAATAAAAATACATTTCTATTCAGATGTGAATATTTACAACTCACAGGCATTCTTCACAGTTGATTAAAATGAATGAGGTCTAGCTTTTTAATAAGTTGTTTTAATGTCAGTCCATGTATTCTCAGTTATTCTTGTACCAGCCCTCTGCAGCCAGAGACAAGTGAACAATTTTAAGTGGTCTGAGAGCATCTGAGTGTTCCACCAAATAGTGAGTTATACCACAGGAAACCAATGAAATAGGCAAACAGCAGCTGCTATATACACTGGAAAACACAGTGAAGCTCTATTTGAAATTCTTTCACTGAGATAAACAGAGGCATGTATGAGCCCAGGTGGAAATGGGTCATGTTAAATATGAAAGGCTCTAAGTAATTTGCTAAAATCTGAACGGAAAAAGACAGCTGGGACTGGAAATAAAAGGATTTACAAAGGAAAAGGCCAATCCATAGGTAGGTATGCGAGACAAAGCTCTACCAGGCTCATCACAGAGCTAGCTATGCAGGCATCAGATGCAAGACCTCCTTGGAAATGGGTTTCTCTCAGCTCTCACCTTTTCTCGTTTTCACTAAAGCCATCGAGGTCAAAACTAGAATTTACACAGCAACTTCTAAAAGACCCTGGGGGCAGAGAGAACATAGTTTTATATGCCAAGTATGTTTTTCTTTATCTAAACAGATTCCAGTAAGAGAGCAGCGCAGCCCTCCTTTGGCTCCCACCCTCCCCCATTTGGGTGGTCATCCATGAAGGCACATAGCCCGACCAGGCTTCTCAATAATGTAAAGAAGTTCTCAGCTTGCACTCCACTGTCAAAACACATGGAGATGACTTAAACTGAAAACACTGAATACTATATATTCTCCAAAAGATGATAGCACTGTTTGGGCCCTGAATGTAATCATGCTTTTAACATTGTCCCTCAACATAAGACACACTGCTAGGTAACTGGAATATCTCTGGGAGAGATATTGTTGAGGACACTGTACACTCACCATTCAACATCCCCTACGTGGTAGGAAAATTTCTCAGACTTCAATACCAAGAAAAGCTCTGCTTCACCCGAGTGGCTGCTTTGCTTTAGCCTTCAGAACACTGAACCGCTTAAAAATAGTGTTTCCTTCTTAGCCTAGCCTGCTATAATTCTATGAAATTCAGAATCGAGTTTGGGCCAGCTTCCAGCAACTGTATAGGACCTGCTCTCATACATTCTTGTACACTAACTTCTCCATGACTTTTTTCCCTTCCGACCTTTAATTTTCCCTTTGCTCCAATTTCCTGATTTATTACTTTTACCTTCTAAGCACAGGTAAAAGTTCCCCCTACAATCTAGAGGAATAACTTCGACCTATGTTAGATGAAGTAATTTATACATAATCAACATGTAATTTTGGCTAAATAGATGGGCTACAATGTTCCCTGACACCTTCAATCTACTGACAAGGAGCCTCCTTGTTCCTTATTTCATAATTCTGTGATCTACTTCAAAAAAATAAAAAGCACAGATGTCATCATGCCCTCAAAGGGCCTGAAGGGTTTTTAGTAAATCCATACAGATTTTCAGCAAATCTGAAAGAACGTGATGTAAACCCACTAAAACTATCATGACAACAAGCAAGACCCCACAGTCACATGGCTAAACTGGGAAAGACAAATGAAAGTTTTGTAAAAGAAGCTTCACATCTTCCTATTCCAGCTTTTTTAATAAATAGACTGTGAATTTACTATAGAAAGTTATTTTTTTCTTTAACCAATAAAACTAGAGTAATAGTGATGATCATAAATGGTTAAAAGAAAAATGGCAATGATTAATACAAGTCACAGATGCCCAAATTGTAAATGCTGAGTTTAATTATTTGCAGCCATTGATCTAAAAACTCTCACGAACGCACCACTCTATCCACACTGAAGTCATCAATGCCTTGTACCCTGGTAAAGACTCCCTTCTCAGTCTGGCCTTCCTTGACCTTTCAACACTAGACATGGTTGATCCGATCTCAAAACAGCACCTTTACTTGGCTTCCAGGACACTCCTGGTTTTCCCCCTTAATCTCCTCTTTGGCCACTCATCCTAGTCTCCTTTGCCAGCTACCCCTCATTAGCATAACCTATAAGCCCCAAATTATCCCAAGATTTGGTTTTCTTCTATCTCTGCTAACTCACCTGGTGATCATATTTCATCTGCCACCAATGACTCCCCAAATGTATCTCTAACTTGAAGATCTTTCCTTACCTCCAGGTTCATTTATAGTACCTTCTTTACACCCTCACTTGGATGTCAAATAGAAATCTTAACCACCATTCCTCAAAAGGATTTAATACCCTCCATATCATATAGCAGAGCATTTTAAGCACTGACATACAACTCCCTAATGAGATAAAGTTAAGACCAAAGCATCTGTCTTATTAAAAACAAGAACCACCACTTACCATCCTCAAATCATTATTGCACTTTAACTGTCATAAATTTAGCAATGCATTTGTGAATCTGCAGATGTTTCAACAACTTCCAGAGCACTCTAAATTGCTCATTAGTGCTGAATTTTACATGTTATTTACATGCACAGTAACAGTGGAATAGGAGTGTATTGCACCTTCTCCAAGCAGCACAGCAAGAACCATCAATAGTGCATGAAATTCATGGTTTGTACAAGGCCTTGGCTCTTGTACTACTGCTTGTCAGCTGACACACCTCCAATGTTTGAGGGATCACTTGGTAACCCACTGGATATCAGGATTTCTCTTGTTAACTTTGTGAATTGAAAAGGATTCTCTCAAAAAAAATTGTATGTAGAAGCTTCGCCTGCCTCACAGGAGTTCAGGACTCTCAGGAACCCACAGTAGCACAAAGCACAAACCTCAGCTACAGGCCTAAGGCTGTGAACAAGCCCCAGCATGAACACCACAGCTGCAGCCTTAGGAACTGGGCACTTATGACTACCAGGGCACACACAGTCCAGGAGATGACGTAAACCTGCTTAGCCTTGAATCTCAGACTGTGTGCTTTATCAGGTCAGGGGCTCTGCGCAGTGAAACTGCTGGCTGCTGAGCTGGCGGTCTTTCTACCATTTGTCCCATTCAGTAAACGGCATCCCACCCTTCCAGTCTATCTGGCCAAAGACTTCAGGGTCATCTTTGACTCCTCCAGGTCTCATCTCCCACCTTCACTCTGTGAGCACACCCTGACAAGTTTATGGCCAATGCACATGCAGAACCTGGTTGCTTCTCACCACGTTGGCCACTGGGAGCCTGCTACAAGCACCATGTCTCACCTGATTTCCTCAATAACCTCCTAACTGGTTTTCTAGATTTTTACTCCAGCTCCTTTACAGTCTACAGAAGCCAGTGATCCTGTTAAAAATCAGACCATATTACTCTTCCATTCAAAACTCTGTAGTGACTGCCTAAGTGACTTGCAAGTTAAGAGAGAGAGAGAGAGAGACAGACAGACAGACAGACCGACCGACCTGACGTTATGTAACCTACTCCCTCATCCTTTGCCTTTGCCTCTGATCTCACCTCCTACCGCTCTCCCCCATTGTTTACTCTGCTCCAAATACCTTGGTTTAATATTCCTTGAATTCTTCAGGTAAGTTCTATCTCAGGACCTTTGCACTTGCTGTTCCTTCTGTACAGTCTGTTCTTTTTCCCCAGATATACACATGGCCAAACACAGCATTTTTTTTTTTTTTTAGATTTTTACACAAGTCACCTTTTCAGTGAGGCCTTCTCTTGCCACCCAGTCAAAAATCGCAACATCCGTCATCCCCATACCCCCAATATTCCAAACTGCTTGCCATGCCCCTCCTCAGGGCATACATACTACCATCTAACATAGGGGTTTGGAAACTATGGGCTGTGGGCCAAATCTAGTCCACAATCTAATTCTGTAATGTTTTGTTGGAACGTGGCCATACCCATTCATATCATCTATGGTTACTGTCACACTACACTGGCACAGTTGAGTAACTGCCACAGAAACCTCTTGGCCCACAATGCCTCGAGTGTTTACTATCTGGCCCCTTACAGAAAAAGTTTACTCACTGCCCTCCCCAGGTCTAACACACTGATTAACATATTGTCTGACCCTCTGAGATCAGGGACTTTTATTTCTTTAGCTCATTACAGTATTCCCAGTGCTGATAACAGTGCCTGGTGCAAATTAGGTATTCAATAAATATTTGTTGAGTAGATGAAGAAATGAATAATGCATTTATATGGTTGAGCTGGAAGATCTAGGACACAACGGTGAGTTTTCTTTAAACCATTTTATTTTTAAATGTAGAGAAAAATACCTAAGACATAAAAGTACAGTGTAATAAATAATTACACACACCCAAGTAACCACCACCCAAGAAGAGAATATGGCAAATGCCTAATTTCAGTCAAAACACTGTTTGTCTAAAATCTAAAATTAACTAAAATGCAAAGTAGAATTACACCCGACACAAAGATTCTATTCATCTAACAGAAGAGCCCTGGTTTCCTCCACATGCCCTGGTTCTTAGACAGTACTTAAACATTTTCTCACTACTTTTCATGTGATAGCACACTTCAAGACAAAGGAAGAAATGGAAAAGTTCTGGAGCCTCACTACAAAGCTGCCCTGGTAAGGCTCATGTTAAGTTGACTTACAGTAGGGCTTCAGGCATTTTAATACAATCAACCCCTCTTATCTGGGGTCCCAGAATCCAATTCCATTCCACAATGAGCACTATAGCACTGAGGCTCCCGTGTACTTACATAAGCCTCTCACTTCATTTATCTTAAGCATTTGTGATCCCTCAGAGCAAAAAATTAAGACAGTCACCCTCAACTTCTCTTCCTTTATATTTCTCTTCCATTTATTAATGAGACACTGCTGCTGGTACCCAGAGAATTCAGAGGGGAGGAAAAACAATCTATTTAGAAACAATTCTGACTTAACTGCTATGCCAATTCCCATCTGTGTCTCCCTTCTTCTGAATTAGGGGGGACACTTGCATTAAAACAGTCTCTCTCTTACGTAGAATGCACCTGCTCAGGCTGATTAAGCCCCACCTGGAGTCATAATCCTCCACTTTTGAGATCACTACCATTCTAATAAAATGAGTTATTACTTCTGGTGGGACATAAGAAAATCAGAACCTGTAAAAACAGAATTGTCCTCATGCAAGGTGGGAGGAAAGAAGGATGAACAGAGGCAGGGAAAACAAGGATATAAGAAATAAATACTACCAAATATTTTCTTAGGAAATTCATAAAAATATTAAGTATAATTTATAGATAATCAACATTCCACAAATGAGACTATTGCCCACTAAGCTAAATTTTTCCCTTAAAAGTTTTGTTTTACTAAAGTCCATGTTTTGTTTTTCTAAAGGCCAGCCCATTATAACTTCACAGGATAAAAGGTAAGTCCTACATAACAGTATTCAAAATTTAAAATTGCACTGAGCTTTTAAAACAGATTAATTTACGGGCATAATTCCATATGGTTTAAAGGTGGAGGAAAAGTAGTAGAGTTCCATATATTTTCCCTATTTACTAATAAATCCACACTATATAATCACTATAGAATAAAAGAACAAGCTATTCACACTATATCAAGATTTCCTCTTACATGGTTAAACATAATGGGATATGATTTTCCCTACAGAATATTTTGGTAATGATGCACTATAATTACTGGGTAATAGTTATTTTTAAATATTTGCCCCTCTCTTCACTCTATCAAAAGAGAAAGAATGCAACGAATCAATGTTTATTTTTTATTTTTAAAGTAAAAAAGTAACCTGGATCTTTCAATTTGAGACATATTTAAAACACAATTTTGGTATAATGCATTAGTCTGACATCATATTTTCTTTTTAAGGACGCAAGAATATACAGTGTTGGTAAGAATTTATAAATCTGTTGTTTCTAATAACACAAAAAGGTGACCGCACTAAAAATATTAATCATAAAAATATTAAATCCACTAATCAATTTATACCTTTCCTGATACACTAGCAGAGCATTATTATGATAACATAATAAACAGATATCCCTGTCACTATACAAGGTTAATGAAATTTAAAATATTTGCCAGGATGGAATCTTCTGAGAATATATATAGAATTACCTTAGTCACACTGAACCACTGAGGGGAAAATTAGTTTATTCATTTACCTCAGCAAACCTCTTTTGGCACATGCGTGAGCCACCTATACCAATTCGCAAGCACACAGCTGCATGCCCATAAATGAGAAGGATGATATATCTATTATAAGAAAAGGGTATACGCAGCTCAACAAAATGCTACAGGATCCTGCAGGCATTGACATTACGACATGAATTTTTATGAGTTTTCAGGGAGAAGAGATATTTCTAATGAAAAGTTGATAAGACCTGACAGCTCTCAGTAAGTGAAATACATACACCCTTGGGCTCTCGCTCACCAAGTCCCCTTTCCACCGGTGGCAAGGCTTTAACTCAGCACCCAGTGATCCCCTGTCGTGTTTAGGGATCCAGGTTCAGAAAGAGGAACCCCATCAAGTCTCAAACGTAAATCTACTGTAGTTACTCCTGAAAAAGTTCTTCTTGCATAATGGTCACACTTCTATTTGAGGATATAATACTAACAAATGATGACAAAAATCATCAGACAAGTGTTAGTCTCCTCTTCACCAATTGATTTGCCACTATTTTCACTATCCGTACTGTCTTCCACATGGGTTATTGGCCTGCCTTGGGGTGACGGGCCGGCACTTAGGGTACTGCCATGAAGAGAATATTGTACTCATAAATGGTACTTGGGTGGACAACATCCTTTTGCTGGCTTAGCAACCACAGAAAGGCAGTGATGGCCTAGAAAGAGAAAGGTAGGCTTCCTTCTCCATTTCTCTCTCCTCATATCCCTAAATACCCATCAGTTCAGCAAAATTAAGTCAGAAAAAAGAATCATTCTCTTTTTGTAAAATGTGCACTAGCAATTGTCTATTAAAAGAAATGAAAAGCATAATACTCCTAATGGGAATGACACTTTTTAATAACTGCCTTATTATTTGAGGATCCACTCAAAAATTAATCAGGGTAAATATCAGAAGCCACATCTAGTTAAGCTGAAATATTTTTAACTGATACCTGTTTGTCCAAAAGTTAGGTTATAGTAAGGAGATGAATTTGTAAGGAATTATGCTTTCAAACAAACACACACCAGAAAAAGAAAACAAACCTTGAAGACTCCCACAAATTACAATGTACTCATGAATAATGCAAGAAGTAGAGCCAAATATACAAAATCATTTGTTACTCTAAGCACACAGGTTAGTGTTCTTTACATAAAGCCCTCAGGTCAAACTGAGGGTCAGGAAAAATCCAAGAGCCAAAACTTAGACACTTGAAAGCCAAACCCTATCCCTGTCACTAACCACTAACTAGAAGACCAGGTACCAACTCCACTTTTGAGTCCTTGGAACACCTGTTCCCTAAGCCGTAAAATTGGGCCACTCCCCTGCATCTCATGGACCTGCAGTGAGGATGAAATAGATGGTGCACAAAAGTACCTAGCACAGCTCCTGCTCATAAAAGGCCCTCGGTGAATGGCACCGGGCAGTAAACACCCTTTCTCCACAAGGCAACCGGAGCAAGGCCAACACCGCTTCTCCCCTGGTCACTCACAGAACCATCTGGTGGCCATTAACAGACACAGGCACGCGCAATCAGGATCCCCCGATCCAAGCCTGACATGTCAGAGCTCCATCAGGAATCAGCTGTGCTCGAAGTTGCAACCAAAAACACCACCATGGTACCCATTCCCTTATTCAACCCCAGCTGCCGGAAAGATTGTGCTCCTGGCTTTGTCTCTCTTTATCAGTTTGCTTTGGTGTTTTATGTTGTTAATGGCCACTGGCCATTTCACATTTGATCTTATCTGGAACACACTCTTCAAGGTTAGGTACTGCAGGGAGAAGGTGAGCATTCCAGGGAAGAGAAACAGAAAGAACAAAGGCATATGAGCTGTTTATTGTGTGTGATGCGTTATCCCCAAAGCTAGTGGCTTCAAACAAACACTATCTCACTTTTACCTCGCATTCTGTGAATTGTGAATTTAAGCAGGCTTCAGTAATTTTGCTCTACATATTTTTTAACATTATTTTTTAAAGAAACTAACAATAAATTGGTAAATCCATTCATGTGACTTTAAGAAAAAAAAATCGGCTCCTCTCTGCTTTTACTGACCCGCCATGGTTAAGAGCACTGGTTTTGAAATCAGACAAACCATAAAAGCAAGTTATCTGATCCCTGTGAGCTTCACTTTCCTTAACTGCAAACTGGAGATATCTCCCACCTTCCTTGCAAGATTACAAGTCGAATTTTAAAAATATAATGAATGCAAAGCATGAGTATGGTGCACAGCACTAGTAAGCTGTTAATAAAGCCTATGCAGAAATGTTTTGTGAACATGTTCAAAAGCTAGAGAGCTACAGAGAATCACCTCTAATTAACATCAGAAAACCTAAATATTTGAGTGAGATACTGCTGCTTCTAGTTCTATTTGAAGGTAATTTAAGTTCCTCGTACTCAAACGTAATGTTTTCTTTTACCTTTTAGGAAGAAATTTGGTCCATTACATCATTAATGACAGATTTTATGTTCTTCCAGTCCAGATGTGAATGTGCAAGGTGTGTACTTTCCAGGCTCAGCCACTTGGGTGGAAACCATTTTTTTCTGGCTTTATATGTTTTTATAGTGAGTTATTACACAGATAATTGAGCACTGCAATTTAGCAACTCATTGTGAAGAAGAGCCACCAGCAATGCTGTCAGGGAAATTAATTAGTAACAGGAAAGAAAGAAGCCATACTTACCAACTATTCATTCACACAAGAAAGTCTTGGTCTTCTTTTCAGAATTTGCTTTTGCAAACATTTTAAAATGTTTGCCCATTCAGCACCCACACCCACTCACACTGGGGCCCCTGCCAGATACTCACCCTGGGAGCTTGAGAAAGCAAAACCCTGGCTTCCTCAGAGCCTCACAGAACATATCACTCCAGAAAAGACACCCTTCACCTCCAAGGACGTCAGTTTGGGACTTTACCCTCTGCTGGACTGGCACTCTCAGGAATTATAGGAAGAGAACCAGGAGCCTTAGACATGTCACTCAGATGTCCAGCCAGCCTGGACTGGTCTTATTCCAGGCAGTTCCACTTAATTGGTAACAAATGCCAGCCAGCAGTGCTAGACTTCTAGAAATTGACTCTTACATATAACTTGAACATTTAATACTTAAAACTAAAAAAAAAAAAAAAAGTTTTTAATCATCTCTTCTTCTTTGAATCCCATTCTGAACTGATCATCTTGACAGGGGGACACAGAATGAATGTGAAAAATTTACACGCTGCATCTATCCATGATCCATGAGACAGAGAGGGGACTCTATTCTATTCTGTTCTGCTTATATCTGTCTTCAAGTGCTAGTGCTCATTTTAAAGTTTCAGCTTCCCTTAAGCTACAGCATAAACTTTCCTCTGTGCATTTATTTATTCAACAAAGATTTATTGCACACTGGGCTGCTGTGTCTACGAAGATAAATAAGACAGGGTCTCTCTCGTGTAGCTTGTAGTCAGGTGAGGAGAGACGACATCACAACATGATGAGGTCAGTGCATTAATAGGGAGGGTGATGCCTATAGCAAGAAGCCACTGACTTGTCGAGGGCAGGCAAAGTGGAGAGATGGATGGAAGCGGGACATCTGAGCTGACGAACGAAGCTCTCGGCGCCTTCTTCTGATTTGTCTGGATCACCATACTTTAATTTTTAGAAAAACTGCACAGAAGGGTAGCACTGAGATTAAGTTTACGGGGCTATAGCATCTCATCTAGGCACTCTGAGTAAATCAAGTTTTGATCATGGGTACAACAGGTATGAAATCTCAATTCACAAAGTCAGGAGTGTGAAACAAAAAATCACTCTTTTCTTGAAATCAAATTCTGATTCCAAGACTCATGGTAAGAAACTGAGTTGCTCCTGGGATGTCATGCAAGAGGGAGCCTATCCTGCTCCTTGCTGAACCCTCTGGCCTACCGGCCTCAAAGGCCCGGAAATTCAGCATGTCTGTGCTTCTATGCCCCAGTGTAGCAATGGAATCCTGGCCAAGGCAGGGAGCCCAGGTTTCTAAAATCCAGCCTTCCTGTGGAAGTGGCCGGCAGCCTCCTCCTTGCCCCACACTGCCTCCGAGAATATCACCGAATCCCATCCCCTATATGCAAGACACAGCAACCTTGACCCCCTTCCCCTTCTGGGGGGATTCACTTTCTTTCTCTCCCTGTTCTCAAAGAGGAATCAGCATCCACCCCAGGAGACACCACATTCTCTCTTCCATAGGTTTCAACTTTTTATAAAGAGACTGAGAAACTCTACTTCAAACTGCTTCAGTTTTCCACTAAGTAAATATGTCCCTAACGGCAAGGAATTACAACCATTCCAGTTCCTGTTTGAAATACCAGAGAAGAGAAAACAGCACAGAGTAAGACATGGGTTTAATCACTTTAAAGAGATTCTTCTGCCACATGAGCCACCCAAACATAGCATGAGAAAGGAGGCCTCGTCTCTAGCGGCAGATAAACACATCCCTCACAGAAACACCCGTACCGCTTCCAGCAGGAGAAACCCTGGACCTCTCCCTGTGTGTGGATCATGAGGTTCCTGCTCTCCCCAAACCACTGTCCTAGCAGCCCATTCATACTGGGAGGTGTGGGAAGTACCATGTCCTTTTGGCACAAAAAAAAATGTCGGCCAGCTCAAATAACAGAAGGGACTTAATTGCTCTCCTCTAAAGAATGGAAAAACGGGGTCCCTTGAGTTTTGTTCTGCAACACAATGAAACTCCAATAAGGTTTTTTTCAAAGTTTAATCTAAACTTGGGAGCGCATTGCCTCCTCAGGAGTCGAAGAATTCTGGAGACTCCAAATACATTTCAATAAGGGCGAATGAATCCCTTAACTTGCCAGAAGACTCAAGTCTTACAGAACAGCTTCTATTCTATCATGCATTAACCAGCTGTCTGAAATTTCTATATGAAAGAGTGGATGTTTCGTTTTCTGAGTTAAGATTAACGGCATAGTTGCAACTGTACATTTCAAAAGTCAATAGTACACAGTGTGGTTATAATAAAAATAACTGGGACAGAGAATCTTTGAAGAACTAGAGGAACTGGTCAGACACTCACACGGGGCCACACAGACTGCTTTCTTAGTTATTTTTCTTGAGGTAAGAGTGAAGGATTAAGACGTGCTGGGCCAGAGAAGAGAGATTAGGGATAAAACTAAGTTTGTTCAGGAGTTTAATGTTAGTTATAAAAGCAGGACTGCCCTAGCCATTCCACCTTGGCTTGGACATGTGTAAGTAACACCGTCTCCTCTAAGTTTTCCCCACTGGTGTTATAAACTCATTTCCTTCAGTCCTCCCTGCTGCCTTGCTTTGTAATTTTGTGTGGCTTTTGGAAGTGGCTCCCACATCAGACCTCATGTCACACAGGGACCGCACTTTGGTAGACTGTGACTGGCAATTGCTAAGTCTTTAGTGAAGGAATTTCCCCCCCCCCCCCATGCTTATAGAATCCTGAAGGAGACAGAAAAAGCCTAAAGAATTTTTAGAGAGTAAGTTTTATCTTCTGTTGGCTCACTTCCCTCCATACCTGCAAACACTGGGAATTAGCTACTAGGAGAAACTGGAGAAACTACATTATAAAATCACAGGATCTGCCTTATAAAATCGGTCACTGTAGTTTGCGGATGCTGAGGACTTAAAGCAAGTGCACACGGCTAAGAAGTCTCTGAAAGCCCCCCGCCCAGCTCAGGGTCCACCACGGGCACAGGGCACAAGCCCTCAGCTATGTCAGAAGCTCTGCCCTGACAAAGGCTACGATTCCTGCCAAAGACCCAGAGGTGAGAACTTCCCCTTAAAGAAGTTAAGTGTACTTCGAGGAGGAAGGGGGGAAAAAAAGATTAAGGGAGTGTTTGACATTTTAGCTAGGCCAAACACATCATTGCTCTAAATTTGGCCAATTTCAAGTACTGAGTAATCAAAAGATATCCCAACGCAAGAAAAGAAAGTGCTAGTCTCAAGAGATATGACCAAAAACAGTTTACCTGGTAAATTCTTACCAAACTGTACTTTCTCTCTAAACTTCACCCTCGCAAACAAAAACAAAAGTTTCCTTAAGACAGTGACTAAAGAACCATTAGTTGTAAAAATTGCTTAATTATCTAGGGAAATATAAATCTTTAAAAAATACTCTTGATTAGAAAGTTACGAAGCCATAAATAAGCTGTACTCGAGAAAATACTACATCCTGGTAGTATATTTTGTACCAATAATTTTAAACCACACTGGCACAAAGAGTCAACCATAAGCATATAGAAAAACCAATTTGCTGATTACTATTCCTTCTAAATATTTTTACTTTTAAAGAAAAAAAGAGATAACTTGCCTAAGACTGCAGCTGCATCTAGGGAATCTATCTGATAGGACAACTTGTTTAATCTGGCACAACCTCCCCTTCTCCTTTCCAGAGGTTACATCTTCAAGGCACCAGGAAAACTGGCTTCCAGATAAATCCCATCAGGTTGATGAGTCTGAACTTGGTTCTCTCCCCATACCCACCTTCAGTTTGAATCCTATTTTCACTTATTGACAGTGCACTGTGCACATTCAGGTCAACTCACTGTGTGTGCGTCCTGTCTACTAACCCGACTGTATGTTGCTTTAGGCACTGACCAGATTTTTTATTTCCTTTGCATCTCCCTTCCCTCCCAGCCTCCAACTCCTACAGAGCTTTGCAAGCAGGAAGGTTCAATAAATACCTCTTGACTTAAAAACAACTGTGCACTTTCACACCAACTCTGCCCCACAGCAAGAAGTGTTAGTAGCAGCCTGGGTACCAGACAGGAGTCCTACCCCTCACCTCCAATGAAGACATCTTCGCCATCACCTGTTATGGAAACAGCATGCTAAGATGACATCCTTACTTCCCAGGACACTACATGCACCCATCTACTACTTTAATATGTCTTCCCTTTCTGCCCTTCAAATGTGCAGGCCAAAAGACAAGAGAGGCGCCGCAAAAAAAGAAAACCAAGAAGTTGACTTTGCTTGGCTCACTCACCACCCCTGTACTATAATACCAGATATATATAACTCCAGCCTGCAAGCATAGGTTAAAGTAAGCTCTGTGCACAAAATCCCACTGTAATGAAGCCTTAATTTTCTACAATATCGTAAGTAAGCAGCTGTTTTAAACACAAGCTGAAGGCTGCTCTCCTCAAAAGTCAAATTAGTCTGACTGCCCAAGACCTTAAACTAATGCTTTAAAAGTCATCAATCCATATTATAAGTTTAGAAACAAAATTTTTGACACCCATGAAACTTAACTTTAAAATAAAACTACATCTTACCGGCAATTTTGTTATATAATCCGCCACTTTTCATCCGAGCCCACAGAGAAAGCAGCAGTGGTAATTAAATTTACATCCTTAGATGTCCTTAAGTGTCAAAATAAATTTCTAAAAACTGCAGGTAACAGTATCTGAACAATTCAAGAAAGTGCCCATCTGATTACAGGCTTTTCAGGAGTACAAAGTGAGCACCCCTGATGTTTCTCAGCAGGGCTTATACCTATCATTATGAATTCCCTTGATAAACCTGTATTTATCATTTAAAAAAATCTGTGTTTCTCTTTCCTTTTAATTACCACAGACAATCTCTAAAGGGACACCGAATGAGTCTCTGATGGAAACATCCTCATTGCTAGAATTGCTATAAACAATTTTGATGAGGCCTCTGCCATTTCTTTAAAAGAACAAATTGCACAAATTCCACACTCAGCCTTAACCATCTCATGAGAGGAGAGAGAGAGACAGGGAAGAGAGAAGAGAGAAAACAAAAAGCTCGCAGCACAGTGATTAAAAACATCCTCCAGTTGGAGTAATGCAGCCACCCTTCCAAACTGTGGATTTGAGTTCGGAAAAGATAGAGCCCCAAAAAACACACATGAAAGCGTAGGTTCCCAATGGAACCAGAACACGCGGCAATCACTTAAAGCCTCATCTGTAGAACTACCAATCCTATCATCTAGGTTAAACTAAAAGAAAATGCATGGGTAAATTTAAAATCTGCTGGTGAAGGAGAGACAAGACCATACAAAAAGAAAATTTATTACACAAAAAAAATGTTTGAACCAATGGCACCTAGTTTTTATTATTTCTATTAATAGTCCTTGGTTAATTTAAAAAGGCATTCTGATGGATTTTCTGAGGTAACCACCTTCTTTTTTTCTAAATTGAGGTGTAATTGCCATATAACTTTAGTTTCAGGTATATAGCATGAGTCAATATTTGTATATATGATGAAATAATCACCACAATAATCACCATACTCACAAAAGTCTAGTTAGCATCCATCACCATACTTACGAAACTTTCTTTCTTGTGATGAGAACTTTTAAAATCTACTCTTAGCAATTTTCACATATGCAATCCAGTATTAACCATAGCCTCCATGCTGTAAGTACATCATATCCCCGGGGCTTAGAACTGAACTGAAAAGTGAAGAAGATACTGCTTTGTGTTAAAATAACTTGCCACCATATGTGAAGGAGTCTTGGGCATCCATGAAGGTGTCCTAAGGACAAAAAGGGTCACTGACACATCTCCAGGACGAGACCCAGAGCCAACATGGGTCGAAGGCTGAGTGAGTTCCTTCTCCTCCAACTCACCTGTTCCCTAACTCAGAACACCTGAGGCCAGGGCCCTGCTCATCCAAATATGCAAATGTTGAGAAGTAAGCCAATGATTACTCATGCCACAGTCAGCCATCTCCAAAAGCTGCTATATTGCCCTCAACACTATAGAGCAGACTAGCCTTCAGTCCTCTGAAAGGAACCTCAACATAAACAGAAAGCTAGAGGCAGCACATCCCAGCTGGCAGGCGCAGCTGAGAGAGCCAGAAGGCCCAGGTGCTGATCCTTGTTTCCCACGCCGCCCGAGGGAAACACTCAACCTCTCCGGGGAAAGGAAAGCACAATGCAAGCAGCCTTTGACTCTACTCTCCAAAATGCTACTCTCTCCATCATTTCTAGCATGATTATCCCATTAATAGGACTTTATCATCCCATTCTGACGGGTAATTGGCTTTCGTAGATTGAACTGGAAGCTGAATCACTATATGAAACTATCTCTATGAGACTTCGAACTCCAAGTTCCAAACAACTGACTTTTAAGCAAAATTACAAATCAACCCTGATAGTTCAGGCTAACAGCTTAGGCTTGAGTTGCCAGCCTCTGGTAATCAATCAATCAATCAATCGACTGGTAAAACACAACTTCTAATAGGTTCTGATTATTTTTATTTTTATTTTCCAATTACAGTCGACATACAATATTAATTAGTTTTAGGCGTACAGCATAATGATTAGACATTTATATACCTTACAAAGTGATCACTCTTATAAATCTATTACCCACCTGACACGATACATATAGTTACTAAAATATTATTGACTATATCTCCTATGTCGTACTTTGTATCCCACGGCTGCTTTTATAACTGGCAATTTGTACATCTTAATCCCTTCCCCCTTTTCATCCATCCTCCCGACCCCCATCCCATCTGGCAACCATCAACATGTTCTCTGTATGACAGAGTCTGATTTAACCTAGCAAACAAACTTCAATCCACTTCCAGGGCTGAGCAGCCAAGATCCAGAACAGTACAGGAGGGCCCTGCTGCCTGGAGAAGCAGAGACCATACAAATCTTTTAAATGAAAGAATAACTTTTAAAGATCAGAAGCTGTTGGACTAGCACATGGGAATGGCAGACTTGCAATGTGACATGTGGCCCAAAGAGAGTAATTCCAGGCAGCAAGCGAATCTTAAATCCAAGTCTTTATTGTTTGGAGCCTATGGTAAAAAATCCTATTCTGCCACTGACCTAAGGATTTGCAGGTGGTTCTATGGGGAAAAGATACAATTCTGAGGTCAGAGTTTCCAGGAGCTACCACCAAAAAAAAACAAAAAAACAAAAAAACAAAAAACGAAAAAAAAAAAACATCCTTTATAATTGCACCTAGAACAATAATTTCGAGTGCGCACAATAGTATGCTACAGCATCAAGAGAAATGCAAAACTGATCTTGTTAGCCAGAGTTAAATTCCCTTGAAGGAACTGAGAGGCACCCTCAACATTTATTCTGATGACTGACAGAATAATTTTAAAAGATGAATAAAAGTAAAACATAACCATATTTCTTCTGTATGTTTAAGTCAGCATAATCTGAAAGAATTCATGAGTAAGTGTCCTTGTGAGAATTCTTTTCAAGACAGTTTCTATTCACAAATCAGAAAACAACTATCAAGTTTGTCAAAAGGAAAATGTGACTGAACAATTATGTAACAAATTATATACCAATGACAACTTTAAATTTTTAAATTAATGTTCCCGTAGTAAAAGGTAATGAACTGGACCTAGACTTGAGAAGGACCTCTTATTTCATCACCAGTGAAGATCATGAAGGTTAATAATTGGCCTAGCAAGAAGCCAAGGCATAGTTCAGATCTCCCAACTCCTGTGCCAACTCGCATCCACTGCAGATCAAATTGCCAGAATCCCTGCAACCCATTTCCACTGACAGCAGCTCTATTTGGAGCCCTGATGAGTACTACCCAGTGTCACTGTTAATATTTTAAGGCTAGTTGTCTATACATCATCAGAATTAATTCCTTTAAACATGTAGCTACAAACGGCTTACTACTAGAAGTATTATTGTAATAAATACCAAAAATTATCTAAATAACAAAAACAGTTTCCCAAAGCCAACAGGAAAATAAGTATTGATTTATAGTCAAAACCCTTCATTTGTAGAAACCTACTCAGCCATTAACTGATGACCTAAAACCCAGGATCATAGCTTTAAATCTTAGCCCTGACCTCAACAAAAGTTCTATAGGCAGACACTTAATCCAAATTCTTAAAAACCAAATGCTAAGCGGTGTTTCATTCCTTTAACTGTCATTGTGTGCCACATATAGGCTCTGTGCTAGGCTCTGGGATACAGAAATGACCAAGAGACTAGGACCTTAAGAAATGCACCAGTGTTCCTCAACTGTCTCCTCAAACCCTCCTCTCCCAGACTCTTCCCACTATTCTCCTCCTCACTTGTACAACGTTGAGAGGGTCCCTTAACTACAGCACAGTAATTAAGTGAATAAATAGCAGGTAAAACACTCAGAATGGTGTGTTGACACAGCATTTCTATTTTGTGCAATGTACCATTATCCACTATATTCTATCCACTCTCCCTATTGCAGAGATGGGAGCTGATATGACATTGTTCCCACCATGAGGAGTTCACAATCTAAGGGGTGGAGGGGAGAGAGGGATGGGGGGAAGAGAGAGAGTAACAATCAATTCGATTACAAAAAGAAATGTGTACAAAACAGGAATGAGAAAACATTTGAAATAACATCAGAAAAGGCTGTGCAAACTGTTAAGCAATGTACGAAAATTAACAATACATACATGATCTGGCGTGCCCCAGGAACAAAGGTAGCGCAGCACAACCCTCAGAAAAACAGACCTCATCTTGCCATCTTCAACTTCAGCTTGCCAACTTCAACGGCACATGCAATTTTATACTCACTTTCTACCTCTTCTTATACACTTTTATGTCTTCAATAGTCTTCGAAGATGATTGACGCACAAAAAGAGAACCCTAAAGCGCTACAAGATGTCCAATCATTAAAAAAAATCTAGCTTGCTCAGCACAGAATAATAAAGCAGGAAAACCGCGCCACGACATTATAAGGAAAAAAAGGTAAGCAACAAAGTGAGAACAAAGAGAACTTTCAAATTAATTGCTGGTGAATCATAAAATTCAGTAACCACAAAAGGCCTTTTCCCCCAAACGTTCTGTATAATAACGGTTTAACTACAATCTTCCTACTAAAGTGGTTTCTCATGTTCTTTTAAAAATTCCAATGACCCAGCTATAGATGAGAAGGGGAGGAAAGAAACAAGAATGAATTAGAACAAAGAATGACAGGTAACCTAATACACAGAAAGTGATGACTCAGAAATAATTTTAAAGTAATTTAAAACAGTATGATATTAGCAGGTCACAAAAGTGTCATGTTGCGACTACGCTGGCATAAATCTTCTCAACTGGTCTTATTCCATAATTTTAAAACTGTTGCCCTCAGCTTTCTCCAGGTGGAAATGTTTTAATTTCAAAAGTCGAACTCTTGGAAACAAAAGTGGTACTGACATTTTAATAAAGAAAACCAAGCAGGTTCAAAGTTGTAATTTCCATTTTACCTCGTCCTCCTAACAGAAAATTTGCACCGTAGCTAGGACCCACCTATCACCAATAACTTTAGGATTAAAGTTATTCCTAAAAGGTCTTAGAGGCACTTTCTGAATCACAGTCCTCTTCCCAGCCAACAATGAACAGGGGTAGCTTATTAGGGTAACTTAATCAATGCCCATAAAACAAAAAACCCAAGGAATTCCAAGGAAATAAACTGGTATATTTAATGAAATTTACAAAGTTAATGTTGCGAACAATAGATAAATAATTTAAAGTAGCAAAATGTAGGGCAAAGGGAAGACAGTCTTTCTTACTTGACAAGTAGTCTTCATCCTGCGCTGTCATGCTCACTCTCAGTCTTTAAATTAAAAGCCGTACTGACTTTACATGGTGCTTCTACTTACTAGTCTGATACGAGCCACAAGAACCGAGAAGTTCAGCATTTTCTTGGGTCTTCCTAATACGCACTCTACTCCTTTGAGATAAGTCTGAAGTTCTTCTCCTTAGGTAAAACTTTTCAGTGGTCCTTTCTCTCCAAACATGCACTTGGGGCTGCCCTTTTCCCTGCAGCAATTCTCCCCTCCTCTTCTTGGCCACCTCTAAGCATCTGAGAGGATTCCTCTCCGAATGGCCCTTTTTAAAAACAAAAAGCCTGGAGTGATGATGGCTGCAATTAAGCCTCAGGTGATTTCAATTAAGCACTCCAGCTAAAACAAAGGAGTGATAAAGCAAATTTGGTGAGTTTGTGTGTATAGGAGCTACAGATTCCTATGGAACTAATTCGTTCATTAAGAATCTATTTGTAAAAATAATCATTTAACCTTTATACACAAAATGGATTTCATCACAACTGCATTCTATTTCAATACCTTAATGTACTTGAGCTAGCAGTGTTTGCCCTAAGAAGCAATTTAAAATTTGTAACTTCTGTAAATGTAAGTCTGAACGACAGTGTACAATGACATAAGATTTTAACCACCAATTCTAACCCAATTTTACTTTATTTCCTACCACTGATGAGGCACTGGGGCCCTTCCTGCACTACAGAAGAAGGTACAGATATCTCCCAATAAAGAAATGCCTGAAAAGACCAATGTTAACACCAGGAGCATAGGATATGATGGTATTAAAACAAATATAGAAAGGCAAAAAAAAAAAAAAAAAAAAATCAGCCAGGATGGAACTACAGACCTAATTTCTCAGCTTATTAAATAGCAGCTGACCAAGTTCTAAGTAAAAGGCCAAAAGACCTGTGAGCTTGCTGTCCACCAAAAACATCGTAAAATTACAAGGCACATTAATATTAAATTTTCATTTTCTGCATGATAGCCTATGAAATTTCTTAAGAAAAGAAAGCCAATTTGTCAGCATTACCACCTCCTCTCCTTCCTACCTCTCCATCTCCCCCTCATCCCAATATCAGTACAAAGATTTAGGCCAAAAGGTTCAGCAGAAGTAAGTACGATAATCAAAATTATATCGACTGTGTCCAAGAGAGGAATTGATGGTTTAGCAGAGAAGTACAGGCCTAGAGTACAAATTTATAAGCTGTCTCACAGACACATGTTCCTAGTTATGAATTCAGATCATTAAATAAGCAGTGTAGCTTTCCATTAAGAGAAGTTGGAGGAGCCACCAGAAATTTCACACAAGTTCTATACACTGAAATGTGACTTTCATGCATGTGTACCGCTGACCACGGTCCTGAACGTGTCACACTTAGGGAAGAGTTTTCTCTCCTCACCCTGGAACCGTAGGTGGCTACGGCCCAACCCTTCCCAGGAATTCTAAACCAGGTGAGAGAGCACTGAGAGAAAAGGGCAAAGAGAAGGAAAGAAACGAGTACACAGCAGCTGTGGGAGAAAGAAGTTTCTGCCAGATGATATTTTATGCTACGTTTCACCCAAAAATAACATTACGAGATAAAAAACCAGACACAACGTCAGAGATATAAAAGAGAATAAGAATCTTTGAACTAAATGATGCAAGATGTATAAATGTCAACCTGAACAGGTAAACGGGCTGCTGTCACCAGCCATTTGAGTTACATCAAAAGTGCTCCTGGGTTATTTGCATCTTTGCCTTAAAACTTGGCTTACACTGTTCCAAAGAGACAAAACAGAATTTTCTTTGGGCAATTTATATACATGATTTCTTACATCTTTAAAAGTTCTACCACATTTCTAACAGTGCTTCTCTGCAAAGTTAGGGTGGCCCCTGGGCCACTTGCCTCACCTCCCACCCCTAATGCTTCTATGAACTGAAGTTGGCATCCAGAAAAATCTCTGAATTTCCTTGTTACTTTCTTCTCAGACCCCAAAGCTTTCCCTAGGAAGCTTAAGTAAAATACATGGTCATCTCACCAGCCTCTCCACACGGCTGACATGCTGCCTTCTGACTAATTCCCTGGGTGCAGCTGGTACTTTACATGTTCAGAGTCTTTTAGGATATTATTTAATAAATTATCACTAAGAGCAGGTTCCATGAGCAAAAGAGAGATAGTATCTTAACAGAAAGGTGAATGAGCCACACACCATAAAGCTTTGCTGTTGGTACATCATAAGAAATGCTCTGTCAATGAAATTAAAAGTGATAACTATGTTTCTTATCTACCTACTCATGAATGAAAGGGCCTACCAGGACTATCAGCAAAGCATAATGGTAGCATAATCCATCAGGGAAGGGACCTCTCAGCTTCTGCTATTCCTGACTATGACACTGATATTCTGCATAAACCAGCATTTCCATACTCAGTAATAATAGCAAATAACATCAGCTCTCATAACAACTCCCTATAATAAATATTGGCATGTCCATTTTACAAATGAAGCAACAGTTGCAGTATTAATAACCTTTCCAAAGTCACATGGCTATAAGTGGCTGAACCAAGGTCATTATTCCATACCTTTAGGCTCTATAGACCCTGATCCCAGAACAGAGAAACACTGGCTGCTGGCTTTGAAGGGATGAAGGAGAAGACACAAGCCAAGAATGTGAGAACGTGATTATAAGTGGCATGGGTTGTCTTCCATCTAAACAGCGCGATCATCTCTTCTAAGATATGCACGTGCATATATACACGCGAACACACACCACTTAGTTTTCTCCAGTGCCAGGCCACCTGATTATAGACCATGCTCATTGTGAGAAATTTTGGACCAAGATTCTTCCTACAGTTTGTCCTCTTTGGACCCTCCATCATCGTACTTCTGTACCCTTCCTCACAGAGACAAACTAAAAAACGACTGGAATCATACACAGTATCTCCTGTGTCTGAGGGGACAGGCAGCCTTTGTCACTGGCTCCAAAAGGCTGGCAAAATATAAATATCTGACACTTCTTAGAATACCTCAGGTCAGAGGTGGAAAGGGTAAAAGCCCAAGTTCTTTGATGCTGGCCCTTCCTTCTCCAGGAAAATCCAAGCAAGCAAGCTAGGCTCCGGTAACACAAATTGGCTCACAACCACCACATTCCTGTCAACAGAGACTCTCACACAGTTTCAGGCCGATTTCTCCTCACATTCACCTCAGGTAAATGGAAATGAGCATTTGCAAGGCCCTCTTTTCAACTCTATTCATGTTAATAAAGTTTTCCTTTGGGAAAATATGAGGCTTAAGGCAATATTACAATGAAAATTAGAATTAATGTTCACACTAAGATACTCTCTTGAATAGACCTTAATTCTTTTCCTATTTTATTTCACATGTGCTTAGCCCCATTCCATCTACACACCATTTATTAAATGCCATCTTCTCAGGTTATCAGTTCCAAACCTGGAACATTAAAGCGGGCTACGCCAGCAGTTCCCAACAGGTGAGCTGCACGCTGCCCAGCGCTCCCAAAATACAAATCTGATCGTGTCATTTCCTTGCTTCAAATCCTTTAGTGGCTTCCAATGCCATCAGAATGAAGTCCAGGAGGCTCTCCCAAGCATCATCTGATGCCATGCTCTCCTGTCCTCCCTGCCAAAACCAGATTCCTCAGACCCACCATCCTGTCTTCTGCTTCAGGACCTCCCACAACCTGCAACACTCTTACGTCTTCCTCTCTCCCCGCTAACTCCTAGTCATCCTTTAGGTCTCAGCTGAAACATGAACTTCCTCTAAGGCAGTTCCCATCTTCCATACTAAATGAGTTACACAGTATGGTCACACATTCCCTCACAGTCTGTTCCCCCACACGCCATTTACCACCTTTGAAAATAATCAATTAATAATCATGTCTTTGGTGACTACCACCTCCACTATACTAGAAGCTTAGTGAGGTCAGAGCTATCTCAGTCTTGTCTACCTACGTGTCCTCAGTGCCCAGGTGTTTCAGAGTCAGACTCAATGTCTATTGGCTGAGCGATTTTCTGAACTTGTGGCTCTCACTGAAGTCGTGAGTCAAAAAGCAGACTAAATAGTATACATGCCAAGATTTATGTACTTTTTAAAAAATAATATGTAGCTACTGTGAATAATAAAATACAAATTCAATAAAAAGTTTGACTGAATTCATGATTGCTCTTTGCTATATACCCTCTTAACTAATTAACACTAGAAATTCATCTACTGCATTATAGTCATGTGAGGGACCCCACACATACACATCCAAAATAATAGCAACGGCAGTCCTCAAACTCATACACCATTTAATAGAACAGTTAAATGACATCCCGTAATTGTATCTATTGTTAATGAGGGAAACTGATCACAACTATGCCAATAAAACAAATCCTTGAGTGTAGTAGTGTATAAAGGAGTCACTTTATATTGCGTTGAAAATGCTTTTAACTACTAAGCTTTTTTTTTTTTTAATCTGTCACTCTAAGAATCTCTGAAAGTTTTAAGTTTGAATACACAGTGAAAAGTGGAGTTAAAACACAAGTTCCCTCAGGCATTGTGAGTGGGTCCTTGGGGATTTGACTGTGTTGAAAATTTACCTGGAAAAAATGATCATAACATGTTCACTATGATCCATGAGGGTTTTTTGATAAGAGATCTAGAAATTTAAGCATAATTCACAACAGACAAAACAAATGAATACACACACAGTCACCCTTCAATCAAAACGTACAACTATTTTCAAAGATGCCATTTTTTTCCTCATTCATTCCAAATATACTTACTGAGCCCTACTAATAATATATTAGAGGCAATATGCTAAGCATTCAAAGACAAACGTCCTGTCTTCAGGAGTTCAGTGACAAGGCAAATGGCACTGAGGACTTTGAGTCATCACAAAGTTCTTTGGAAAGGAACAGGGCAGGTGCCTAAAATCAAAGCTCAGAAATGTTGTCAGAGGAATGACCTCCAATCTAAATTGCTGTGACTGTCAGAAATACAGCTCACTACCCCTCAATACACACAGATCCCAAATCCACAGTCTTAGGAAAGCAGTGGTAAAGTCAGAGGCAGTTCATTTAAACAAAAAGTCAACCGCCAACTCTAATTAATGTGTTTGACATTAAGTACATAAAAACTACAATCATTGCCATGGTATTAACTAAGCACAGGCATACCTCCTTTTATTGAGCTTCGCAGATGTTTCATTTTTCCCACATAGAAGGCAAGATCCACTACCAGAAACAAAATTACAACTCGCTTTATTGCAATATTCACTTAATTGCAGTGGTCTGGAACTGAACCCACAAAACCTTCAAGGTCTGCCTATATTCTTTTTAAGCACCAAAAGCTTAAAGGGCTGATTTGAGTCTATGATATTTTGTAAGTTTACACAAATATTGATAAAATACGAAATAGGTCAAACATATGTCATTACTAGATATATTTAAAACTGCTTTAACAAGGTTGTCAAAAAAGTACCACTGCAATAATACACTATAAACTTGAATTTTGCTGCTTTTTAAAAAGTCATGCAATAAGTTAATATAGAAAAGAAACTTTGGGAAAAAATAACTCTCCCAAGCTAGACATAACAATTTTAAAGTCTAAATGAACCTCTTTCCATTTTATAGGTTGCACTTGAGCCTTTTAATGCTTTATACTCAGTGATTTGCTATACAACACTAACAGTATCTTGCTATAATACAACCTGATACAAATAATAACTGTTTCCAACCTTCTACTAATAAAATGAGAACAAAGTGAATAGACAGCCTCAGGTTCTCTGAAAGTAGATCACAAATTAATTATGCATAAATAAAACAAGTCGGATGGAACTTATACTTCCATTTCACAAAGTTTTTATCACATATTAACTTGAAAAATTAATATTTACTTAGCACTCAATTCTATATGGTAGATACTGTACTAGGATTAAATTAGATGGTGTGTCTAAAGTGCCTAACAACTCTGTAGCTATTATTGCCCATTTAAGAGGTGAAAAAACTGAGGCTTACATTAGTTGAATGGTCTACAATTCCATATCTAGTTAAGGAGACAGAGATAAGAACCAAACTCAGGTCTTTCCATAAACTGAGTATTTGTAACCCAGCATTCCTGACTGAACCCTCTGGAATAGTATCTATAACTATATGTGTTTTCTGAGGACAGGATGGAGAGCTTTCATTAGATTCTCAAAAGGCCCACAATCCACCACCTTCCCAAAAGGTTAAGAACCACTGCATCATATCATCACCAGTGTAAGAACCAGAAAATATACACAGAACTTCAACCCCTTTCACCAGGACTATCACGTCTTTACTCCTGGGGCCCAGGAGAGGCGAGGAGAGGGAAAGAATCTTACAGTTTTTTCACTTTAAAATTCTCAGAGCAAATCGAGATTTCCACTCCTGGACAATTTCCAGCTTCCCCTACTACAGGTTAAGTTACCCAGTAAATTGCAATGCTCTTATCAGTTTACATTTCAATTCTGAGATTTCACAAATACTGACCAATGCTATTTAGTCATTCCACTTTCCAAAATGTGTTTCAAGCAGCCAAACCTCTCCACATTACCTGTGAAATAAGCTATCATTATATTCACTTCAGAGAAAGTAAAACACTGTCACCCTGAGGCCAGGCAATAAATCAGCTACAGAATCCAGATCAAAAGTGAGATGTTCCCAACTTCCCCTACCTGGGATGTGTAAGACCATGTCAGGTACCACGGAGCACCTTCCCAGCTACATAGAAAACACAGTGAACTAACTCTACTATACCCTCTACCAACAACAATACTAAATTAGAATCTAGCCGAAAATCAATAGGTTAAGGCATATCACCATGTACCCAGTGGCAAGTGTGCTCATCTCTGAAAGTTGAGACAGATGTCACAGGGCGAACAAATGTGAAAATACATGCCTCGCATCTTCAAAAGGAGATGCGACATTTGCGGAACCCTGGTTCAGTCAAAGGTTTGGTCAGATAACTCCGTGGTGGGTGTGGCTCTAAGTTTAACTCCTGGCATCTTATCCCTAGAATAAATCTGAACTCTGGATCCAAACTAAAACCTGATCAGAACATGGGAGTATACCTTGGTCAAATTATTAAACTGAATTTCAGATGAATGGAACAAGTCATCCAAGATCTCACAACTCAGGAGCAGAGACAGTTCTAGAAAACAGGTCTCCAGACAGGCTTCTAAGAGGAATTGGAGAATGGGTCATGTTACTGCCAGAGAACTGGCCAATGACCAGCTAGGGTTGGTTTCACCTCTGCCAGGCTAGGACCCAACCCCTTTCACTTTGGACAAGATACATAGTTTTTGCCTCCAGAGTGGGGTCCCAGGGGGTTACTGTCAGAGCAATGGCCTCAGCAAGCATCTTCTGAGCCCCATCAGAGAGAAGGAAAATATCACTCTGGCACTGAGGAATTAACTTCACAAGGATTCTGTGTTAGGGTGATGTTTTATTTATGGCCCTGCCTAATGAAGATGACTTCTCAAGAGAAACGCCCAAAACAATCTTAAAAACGTGAGGAAGCTTATGCTTCCTGAACTGTTCCCCAAAGAAAGAAAGAAGAAAAAGCCCAGGGGAAGCAGGCGGAGGGCACCAGACTCATATTGTCAATGTGCCACTCAAAATGCCACTCACAAGTTTAGGACGAACATCCTTCCAGGAAAACAGGATGGACACAGTCCCCGGAAGACGATGAGCCCTATTGAGTTTGGCGACCAGCGCGCACCTAGGCACCCTGAAACAAGTCCGAATTGAAGCTGCAGCCACGCACTTCAGCGCCACCGGCGGATTGCTGGGAGTCGTCCTCTCCACAAGGACCAAAGTGGGGACAGTCCCGGGAGGCTGGCGCCACTGAAACCCCGCCGTGCAACTCGCACCCGTTTCCACCCCTCATCACACCATCTCTCCTTCTCGCACCCATCCCCTCACCACAATGTCCCTTGACTCAAGCGCTTTAGTGAGAAGCAATGCCCACTTCGGAGAATGAGACCTTAGTAGTGAGGACAAGCCGGCGTCCAGATCATATCCATTTACAGACCCACCGTAGCAAATACAGCCGGTAAAGAGTTTGCTGCTTTGACATTTTCAAAGCACACTGTCAAGTAGCGCATGTAGACACACACACACAGAGGTAACAGCCACGGGGGATGACCCACAGGGAGGCTCCTAAATGTCATTCCCCCAGCTCGGGAAAGAGCACTTGGGGACCCTCCTACTCTCCATGCCCCAGCGCTCCCGGCCCCCCCCCCCCGCCCGTGTGCTAGGTGGAATGCTGGGTTCGCCCCGCAGCCGGGACCAAAGGGGCCGCGGTGGGGGAAGGCGGCGCCCACCTCCTCGTCCTGCTCCTCCTGGGACGCAGGCGGCGCGGCTTCTCCGAGGGGTGGCGGCTGCGCACGGACTCCAAGCTCCAGCACCACGCGCGCGGGAGCCCACGCGGCGAGCGGCCGGGTGCCCAGGGCGCCGCCCGGCGGCGGCGGCGGCTGCAGGCGGGAGAAGCCGCGGGGCTCCCCTTCCTCCGACAGAGTTTCTGAGCCCGAGGAGGACTCAGCCGAGGAGGCGCCGGGCGAGGACGCGGCGGCCACCGCCAGGACGGGAGTCCGGACGCCGTGGCTGCTGCAGCTGCGGGGCACCGGCTCCGGCGCCTCCGAAACTTTCTCCCCCATTTCCCTCTCCGGCCCAAAGTGCGACCCGAGGGGTGATGGGCGCGCTACACGCACTCCGCTCCTCCCCGGGAAGCCGCAGGCTGCTCGTCTCTAGCTCGCTCTCGCTGTCGCTCCCGGGCGGCGGGGAGCCCCGCCGGCGACTACATGACCGCGGCACAGTCGCCAGAGCCCGCCACTAACTTAGCAGCTGCCCGGGCCCGGTGACACATGGGGGCTCCCGTGCGCGGGGACATGCCAGCTCGGCTCCGCACGCCGCGCTCCACAACCCTCCGGCACTCCGCGGAGCCGCGGGGACTGCGGCTTCTCGAGCAAAACCTGCCTACGGGACCGAGCGGCGCTGGCGGAGGAGACGGGCAGCCCGGGGAGCCAATGGCAGCGCGGGCGCGCCGGTGGGCGGAGGCTGCGGCGCCCCCGGCCGCGCGGGCGTCAGGTAGGGGGGCGGGGCCGAGGCGCGGGCTCCTGGCTCAGGGTTCTGGGACCCAGGGCGAGGCGCGGGTTCCGTGGAGCATGGGCGTGGAGTCCGGAATCCAACCCAAAGGTTCGGACGCTGAACTTAGCAGAGGAATGACTGGCATGAATTAGAACGTAAGGAGATAGGCCGAGAGGGTCGTAAGACTTTGGGCAAGAACTGGACTTTGTTTCGAAAAAATGGAATTGAGGAAACTGGCCAGAAGTAGTATCAGGGCTTTAATGGTAAAAAGAAACACACGCACGGTCACGCACACACACGCACCCTCCAACGTGCTGGAGGGGAAAGGGGAAACTTCGTGGTATAGTGAATGGCTCTAATAAGAGCTGATCTCCAATCCTGGACCCTCCATTTAAGCTCCTTAGACCTCAGTTTCCTCAGCTGGAAATGGAGATGTGTAACTGCCTTGTCTAGCTATGGGCAGATTTAGAGCAAATATATATAAAGCTTCAGCAGACTGCCTGGCTTAGACACATGGAGAGTTTTCAAAAAACTATTTTCTTCGTTTCTGTTTATAAATTAAAACGTTAAGTCAAAGATTTACCTTCTGAAAGGAAGGAAAATAACTACATTTAATTAGGACCAAGAATATGCCCAGCACAGTACCAGTCCTAGACAAAGCTGAATGAGAAAGGGCTCTGTGGCCTCTCATCACCTCTCTCCACATCAGTTAAGCAGAGGATGAAGAGTTCCCATTTTCAATTCATTTTCTCTTAGCCCTGGATTGTAAACCAGCAAGATGCAGCACCAGGTGCTTCATTTTCTTTACCTCTAAGAACTAGGAGAAAGAACTTTCACCAAAGGCACCTTAAGGCCCTTTCTCAGGATGGAGGAAGCAGCCTTCTGGATAATGGGATGGCTTGAATTTCTCAGAGGCAAGCACTCAGCTCAGCAGTGGGAAATAAATGATTCCTCACTTGCCTTCAGCTCCAATCCTATTCTGAGCTCTGGTACTGTTACCTAGGATATAAATTCAAACAGATTCAATTCCACAGACGTTGACTGAGATTAATGCCAAGTGCTTACAGGGGATACAAAGATGAATAAGTCAGGTCCCCTGCCCTTGAGGAGCTTATGGTCAAGCGAGAGATTGATGCTGCATAATATAGCTCCATTATTAATTTTTAAAAGCTGTGGTAGTGCTACAGGAACAATGTGCCATGGGAGAAGAGGGGAGAGTTACAGAAAAACAGTTAGCAGGTCCTCAAGCTCAGGAGACCTCAAGAATCTTAGATTTCTTTTTGTCAGAAAAGTTTTCCCAAAGGTCCTTAAGAACTGAAAGACTCAAGTTGAAAGCCCCTTCACCTAATGAGCCCTTTTATGCTATCATAGTATTTACAAGTGACACATCATACAAAATGCTTCATCATATTGGACAGCAAGCTTTGTCCTAATCAGTTTTTTCTACTGAGATGAAGGGGAAGGAAATGTGATGTGACCCCATTGCCATAGGCAGCCATACTGCAAAATGGACACCGGCTGTCAGGCTGCATTGTGGCACTTCAGAATTATCCGCAGGGCTGTGAAGACCCGCTGAGGCAAAAGAACAATTCTAGTGACTTGGATAAGTTGTGAGAGCTAGGCTGAAGAGAAAGCACAGTGGGACAGTCTGAGTCCAACCCTGGGCTTCACAATTGCTTTTCTAGTCAGGAGTATTGGTCTTTATCTGAGCCCCTATGTGGTTGATTTACCACAGTCGAAGTGAAATAATGACTTAAGCAAGCCATTCACATGAAAGAGGAGGAGGGGTTGCTTTTCAGTACATTGGGAAAGAAGAAGCAATGACATGATCTGAATTACTAATGCAGAATGATAACAGCTATTATCACTTGAGCCCAAGGCATTGTCTATGGAAGGTCTCGTTTAAATGTGGCAACAACCTTATGAGACAGAGTCTATTAGCCCCACTTTATAGATTAAGAAATTGAGGATATGCAAGTTCAAAAAAAACCTACCAAAGGTCACACAGCAAGTGAGTGTGGTAGGACTGTGGTTCAAACCCAGCAGTCTCATTCCGAGGAACTCAAAACAGACAATGTTTTCAAGCATATACAAGTTACAAATTTTTCATAGGACAGGGACTTTGTTGTCTTAATTCAATATGTACAAGGATATAAAAAGGATACTTGTGGAATAGATTTTTTATTCCCCCACAAGCATTTATAAGGTTCTTACTATGTGCCAGGCAAGGTTTTAAGCATTATACAAATGTTTGTTTATAATCCTTATATCAACCCTATGAGGTAGAAACTATTATTAGTTTCATTTTACATATGTGAAATGTGTGCACACTATGGCACAGAGAAGTTAACTAATTTCCCCAAAGTCACACAGCTGACAAGTGATAGAGCCAGGATTCAAACTTGAACAGTTTGGCCCAACATTCATGTTTTTAACCCCTACGGATCAAAGTCAGGTAAAACCAGTTATTTCTTAAACTTTTTAAATCTTAACTCCAAATAAGCAATGTATTTTACATTGCAACTCATGACACACGTATATATGTACATACATACGTACGTACATACATACATATACATACATACAAAAAAAATTTCATGAATGACTACTTACCCATCCTATAAGTATTGCAGTCTAAAATTTATTTTATAGAAAATAGAAATGCTAAGTGGATTTTATACTCCACACTGACACATATAGTTGTAAACAGTGTACTTGATCATCTCTACAGCTGACCCAAGAGGAAAATATGACTACAGGTCAGGCTCAGAGTTTCCAGACCAGAATTAGGCAAACTCAAAGCATGACTCTATATATAGAAGATGATCAGAGGGTCAGGATCATTCCCCAAAGTATCCCAATTACATCTATGGACAAGTGTTGGGGTATGGCCAAACCCTTAGATTGAAATCATTTTTATTTATCTAAACCTATGGTTCACCTTTCTTATTACTGTAATTAAATTATAAGCATCTATCTTGGTGGCCAGGAAAGTGCCCCTCCAAGAGAACTTCTCTTAAATGTCCCTAATGTTGGAGACTTTGGGACCAGAAATGGGTATAAAAGCATGGCTTTTTTTTCCTGCAGTGTCACTATAGGCAAAAGCCAGAAGAAGAAAATAAAAAAACAACTTAGTCATAACTCCTGGGAGGCTGATGGCATAGCTTCACATGACAGAACCAGATTAGCCTACAGACTAGGAAGGACAAGGTCAGACTATTCCAAGGTGATCAGGGTCCAGACTTTCTGTTGGACATGCTCCCAAACGTTTGATTCAGGGACAAGCACCTCTGGCACTGAGAAAATGGTCCTTGTGTTTTGTGATCAAACACTTGCTTCAGTTTCCTTCGCTGTCCTCCTAAGTGATGGGAGATGTTGCCTCTGGGAGTCTCTGTTATGTCTACCAGTCTCTGTTGTGTGGGTGAGGCCAAGTGTGAATGCCAGGCTCTGTCTCTGAGAGATGGAGGATGTTCAAGAACAAGTCATCACACCCTTAGTCTATTTCTAGTGTCATGACTTTTCTCCCAAGGATGAGGTTTAGGATTTAATAAAATCGAAATCAATTGTCTTTCTTCCTTACATACATAAAGTTAGACTATCAAAACTCAGAATGAACATTTTTGCAAAATTACAAGTAAATATGTTCCTACTTAATACATCAAAAATCCTAAATATTATATTAATTTTGGATTGTGAAGACAGTGAAATTATTCACCTTTGATAGATTTTTTATTACCATTATTAACGATCGATTTGCCTGCTGCCCCAGAACCGATGAAGTACAATTTCAAGACAAAGTAAACATTGATAAAAAGGTGGCTATTGAGGGAGCCTAGATTGAGGTTTCTGCTTTATACCAGAGGTTGTAGCATGATACAGACTATGGCAATGTATGACTATCCACTCGGGAGGGAAAGCCCTGATAGCCTCTCAAGCTTTTGTTTGTCTGAGGCTCTAGAAAAGGAAGGATTACAGGACAAAGTTCCAGAAGAAAAGTAGTAGAATGTTTACATGATGATTGGAAAGGACAGGAGAGGAAGAGTAAAACATGATGCGCAGCTGTTGGAGTCTCTGACCTACAGGTCTAGAAGAATGAAAAACTGATTTGCTAATCTATGTTAGCAATTAAAAGAGGCCTGCAATGGGCTGAAGAGGATGCTGCTTATCTGAGCTCTCAGATCAGTGTCTCTCAAAGTTTTGTATATGGAACACTGCATCGGATCACCAGGATACAACAGGAGAGGGGAAGAGTGCTGTTTCCCTGGCCCCATCCGAAGGTCTGGGAATCAATATTTTTAAGCATCGTTGTAAGCAAGTATCAATTATACTAAAGCTTGAGGATTACTAAAGATGATCCAACTTTGGAGATCAAAGATTCCTTTTCTGAGGCAAATGTGCATGTCTCTGAGCTTGACTGACTGTAGTGTGTGTCTCTTTGGACCTTTTCGTTCTTATTCTTCTGGAAGACAATTACCTTGGGGAGATTAAAGCAGTTTAGCAGCTGGACAGGAATATGCATGTTCTAAAAACAGCTGGAAAAACTAACCTAATACACAAAAAGAACTGAGAATAATGTTCCCTCGAGGATTCTGTTTAAACAAAATTCAAAATGGTGACCTATTTCCCACAGAAGTCTCCAATCTTTTATATTTGTCTTCCCAAGATGGATAAAATGGATACTCACATCTGGGATTTTTTTTTTTTGTTATGCTTTTAGCATGAAATGTTCTTTTATTATCATGATTCATTTTTCAAAAAGATTAACTCAGTTCTCTTTGCCTGTTTAGGAAATGGAAGACAAGCAAACACATTTACTGATTTTTATTCGTTATAGTGGTTAGCTTTCAGAGTCGAGTGGTTTCATTTTCCTTTTTCAGTTCTTAGAGCAATCTCCTTGACTCTGTCTACACTGCATGGCAAGTAGTCCCTTCTATCACTAACCCAAACTAATTAGAAAATAAGATGATGCTAAACAGTAGCCTAGCAAGTAGCTAATCTATCTACAACTATAAACCAGTTTGCAACCCTAGGGGGGTATTTTTAAGGGTTTTTTATTTTTGTTTTTGTTTGTATTTGAGGAAATGGTGTCTTCTAGTTCCTTTCTCCTCAAAGTATGGCTTGCCAATAAGCTAACCTTAGAGCTTAATAGAAATACAGAATCTCAGTCCCCAACCCAGATCTACTTTACCAGAATCTTAACAAAATTCCTGGGAACTTCATAGCCATATTAAAGTTAGTAAAGCACTGCTCTAGTTTAGTTTGCAAACTTATCTGTGTATTGGAATTACCTGTGGAACTTTAAGACACACCTGTTTCTCATCTCCAAAATCTTCTGAGTTTTCGTTGGGACCTGAACACTAGGATTTAATCAGTTCCCAAGATGGGAAGTGGTTGATTTTAAGCCTAAGGCAGGGAAATACAAGATGAGCCTGGAACAACTCAGTGTCACAAATTAAAGAAATGCTCAAAAAAAAGATAAGATCTTGTCAGAAGAAAACAGATACTAGCCTAAAGGTGCTCCCAATGGCTGAAGTCAGAACAACCTGACCACAAAATAAATTACGATAGTGTTGGATTTTCAACCATAAAATAAATAGCCATAAGTCCAAACTCACATAACTAATAAAATAAAAAAGTAAACAGAGGGGCAGAGCTAGCTCTTCCTCACAATAGAATTCCAATTAATAAATGTAGAGAGAAAGAGGGAAATAGAGAATCACCATTGGGCAAACACTAAAGGAATAATTGTTGCAGACAAGACCCAGAAATATATGTTCAAACTAGCAAGCAGAAGAGGAGAAAAAGAATTTGCATAGACTGGAAGAACTCTCTCCAGGAAACTTACTAATACAAAATAAAAGATAGTAACTTTACAGTGGAGAAACCCAGCAGATATCAACTTAATCATATAAATATCACTGGTAATAAGACATACCAACATCCTGAACCCCTTGCTATGAAGTTCAATGTCATTTTTGTGGTATTCCTAATAAAAATGTATAACTTCACTCCGATCATAAGAAAACATGACAAACCCAAACTGAGGGACACTGTACAGAATTACTCATCAGTACACTTGAACAGAATCAAGGTCATAAAAGAAAGAAAATAGGAGGAACTATTACAGAAACTAAGAAGTAACAACTAATACAATGTAGGATCCTGAACTGAATCCTGGAACAACAACAAAAAAAGGATATTAGTTGGAAAAAGGCGAAACTTGAATCAAGTCTACAGTTTAGTTAATAATATGGCACCAATATTAATGCCTGCTTTTTGTAATTATACTATAGTTATATAGTATAATTATATAAAATGTAATATAAAATATAATCATTAGGGGAAGCAGGACTATTAGGGAACACTTGTGCTATTTTTATAAATTTTCTGTAAATATACAATTAGTTCAAAATAAAATGTTAAAAAGCAAAAGTCCCTAGGTGAATCTAATGGTAGCGAATCAAATGGTACTACTCCAGGCATCAATGGATGAACTCCTTCCTTCCCTTTTCCTTACTCAAGGAAAAGAATTTTTCCTGCCTTTCCCTCATTGAGGATGAGTATTCGAGTACTTGAGGGGGCTGGGGTGAGGGGCAACACTGTAACAACGTCAAAGCTACGCCCAGGAAAATATCCATTGTCAGTGCTATGGAGACCATATACTTGTAGCATAAGCATAGTGGTAGACATATTCGGTATCTGGTTGCCTTGTATCCATTCTGCCTTCTTTTGGCAAGGGCATCCCAATTTATTTTTAAGGAATTACCCATTTCCTTTTGAGCAGTCTTGATGGCCTTAATCGAGAAGTGGGCTATCCTCGGACTCTGAATCCTGAGAAGAGTGACACAAGGACAGGATGTCTGGACAAAGCTATCAATTATCCCCTATTAATTGGATCCAGAGCTGCTGTGGTTCCGGTACATTTCCAAGTCTTATCATCTGACTTTTCCTTTGATTCTCTTAGGTATCAGTAAAACTTCCTTCTGATTGAATTAGCTAAAACCAGCTGTTGCTTGCCACCAGGGAACTTTAAGAAACACAGGTGTGCTAACCTGAATCCACTGGTCACCAGTCCAGGTGGCAAGAAGACATCTGAATGACATCCAAAAGCTACTAAACTCAAAGATGTATTTCTGACCTCGTTAAGGGTGCTGTTTCTACCAAATCTTAGGAAACTGTTAGTGTTTCAGGTATAAGTAAGGATCTCTCTTAGTAGAGGTTAAGACACTTGAGAAAAAGAATGCCCTAGCAAAAAAAGACTATTTCTAGTTATGGGAGAAACAGATCCTAGCATTGTACTGTTAGAATGTCAGTCTGTCTTTCTACTAGGTTATTAGATTCTTGAGGGCAAAAGCATACTGAATTTTATTTATCTAGCACCTTATTTTACTTACATATAGGATAACATCTGACATAGAGTAGTCCATGATAAATATATATTGAATGCATGAGACTATTGCCACATGACTTAAACCAGCTTTATTAAAACTCTATGCTTATTTAAAGTTTGCTCAGTCTATGATTTCTATAGACTGATTAAAAGAACCCAAAATACTTTAGAAGAAAAAAATTGTCTGTTTATGTAATAAGGTGGCCTCATTCCTAAAGAATCCCTCATTTTAATAAAACAATAAATGCATAAAAATCTTAAGCTCAAACCACTATTACTATCATTCTCACAGAAGTTTCTTTGTAAATATTTGCCTTCTTAAAATTGCCAAACTGATAACAATCACCTACATGGAATGCAAATAAGGTGAAAAAACCCTTGAAGAACCCTTGAAACAACTTACTGGTCTAGCCTCTTGAAAGGCTATTGTAAGATACAAGATTTTCCCTATATATAGCCCACAGACACCACTCAGGATTCTAGTCAGGGTGGGAAGAGTCTGTGCCCTTATTTAAAGAAAGTTTATTCTTGGAAACTCCATTCTTATGTAAGAATATTCAGACCCTTTTTAATTCAATTGGTCGTATAGCAAAATTAATGCCAGGGAATTGTAGCAGGGTGGACATAGTAGGACATTTCGGCATTGTATGAGTCAGGGCTCTTAGTTGCCAACCACTGAATCTATTCTATCTGGTTAAACTGGGAAGTGATTTATTAAAAGGTTTTAGAATGCTCGGAGAGTCTGTAGAAAAACTGAAGAAACCAGCTCTGGAATGAGCTTCCAGGAACAACCCCCAGAACCTCAGTGCAGAACTGGCTGGGAAGGGATTCTGTGCTCCTGATGATCCCAGAACCACATTGCCTCTCCCACCATCTGTGCCTGCATAGTGGATGTTCTGCATCCCACCTGTTTCCTCACATAAATCACTTCTGTATCTACATCTCTGTATGTGCATCTGATTAGCACAACCTAAGTCATATGACTGCAAAGGAAACAGAAATGTGGGAGCTTTTACTCTATCTTGGGAAGAAAGGATTCACACCATGGGAACCATCATAATGTAGAAAGAGTGTCAAAAGATTTGGCTAACAGGGTAAATCAGAACAATTCAGACTTTAAAATGTTCCAACTCTTGATTAAGTGTACTAATCTCCTGTCTGGTATATGTTTACAGCCTTCAGGTAGAAGTGGGCCAGAATGTCGGCTTCTGGATGCATGCTCCAAACATCAGTCATTTCCCTGCTAAATATCTCATGAGGGAAAAGAATTCTCATGGACCGAGCACACTCTATATGCCAGACACTGCTAAATGTTTTATATGCATTATGTACTTAATCTCCTCAACAACTTCAATTCAAGGGTACCATTCCCATGTTTCAAATAAAGAAATAAGTGCCAAAAAAAATTAAGTAGTTTTTCTTCAGTAAAGTGGGAATAGAATTTAATCCAAGGTCTCTCTCAAGTCATATTCTTTCTACTATATTGAGTTCTCAACTAGGGCATTCATGACCTAATGAAGGCGGTACTGGCTTCGGGAGCCCTTGTAATTGTGGATGTGCATCTCTCTAGGAAGGTCATCTATAGTTTTTATCAGATTTCCAAAAGGATATATGACCCACAAGCAGTAATGAATTGCTGCACTACCCAAAGTTGTAGTAGATCAGTTTATGATCATGAAGCTTTTGTTGGAGAGTAAGGATACTCCAATTATTTTTTTTTATTTTTGATCTTAACACTTATGATATCATTTTGCAATATAAGATTTAAATTTTGAATTTGAGTCAGGAGCCCTGTTTCATGGTGGAAAAATACACATCTGTGTACAAATGTGCAAGAGTTAAAAGGCTGCTCTCTCTGCAAGATGAGAAAGGGCTGAGCAAAATAGGAACATATTTTTCACTTAACTACTGCGGTCCTAGCTGTACACCAGAAGGCCTAGCATCTATTTGTGGCTTTGTTACCAACTCTATTTATCCCAGCCTCCATCACCTGTATGATGGGGATAATATAAAACCTACCATTATTTTCTCCATCACAAGTTATAAGACTGTTTTGGAAATAATTTCATTTCCCCAACAGAAATGTGTGTGTGTGTGTGTGTGTGTGTGTGTCTTGTTTGAGAGAAAGAAAAGCACCTCAGAGAAGAGTTGGCTTATAACATCTAGGATTGAGTGATTTTTGAGTTTCACAGGCATCCATACATAGGATGTTCTTTGTGAAGAACAACTTGTTTATTTCTTAGTTTTTTATTTCTAGTGGGTTGCTTCTTCCTCTATTTCCATTTGGGGTGTGTGTGTGTGTGTGTGTGTGTGTGTGTGTGTGCGCGTTTAATTCCAGGATAAATAAGTCTCTCAAATTGTGTTAGCTAGCTGGAATTTTGCTTTATATGGTTCATTATTTATGTCTTGCTGTCAACATGAATATTATTTTACAGAACACAAAAGCTTTACTCTAGAAACAAGATAACTGTTTTTAAAACAGGAAATGCAAAGAAGCCCAGGAGAGTTAGCCTGTCCCACTAGTAGAAGTAGTAGCATACACCATAAATATAGGACAATGTCTAATGTAGCATTTTATGAACAGGGCCGACCATCTGAGTATGAAATGTATCCCCCCACACTCCCCCACCCCACTTTGCCCTCTAGTGTCCACGCAATCTGTTATTAAATGGCATTTTAGAAAGGTAATGAATATCTGCTAACACCGGGTGTAAACTTAATTTCAAAGCTATGGAATGGGCTATAAATAAAAACATTTAGTAATTTCCACAGCTCAGCCTGCTCATACCAGTGGAAATATGGATTATCAACCAGGGAAGTTAAGAACACTTCTCGAATAGGGTAAAATGCAAGATAGTATGAAGTTCAATTTTTATTGTTGTTATTCTTACTGTTATTGTTGTTATGTCGTTTTTTTCATGAGTGGTTTCATAAAAAAATATAAAGTCACAATTATGGTATCTAATATAAGGAGTCAACATATAATATTCATTAAGCAGGTGGCAGGGAGGAGAGACAAAGGAGACGTTTTAAAAACAGCTTCCCCTTGATGTTTTTTTCCAAGTACTGTAGTTGTCATATTACATTGCTTAGATGAAGATTAATTATACTTATTCAATTAGATGCCTAATGTAGGAGCAGCAGCCACCTTCCTAGAAGTTAAAGAATTCTTCAGATTGCCACTGGTACAGGAAACCTACATTGTTTTCCCTCATAGGAAGCAGATAACACTCCAGCTCTCATGATTCCTTCCACAGCCAATCAGTCATCAAGGATTGTTGTTGTTGCTTCACATAACTCTCCCATCCATCCCTTCTTTTCTATGTTAAATTCTGCTTCTCTGACTCAGGTCCCATCGCTTTTAAGATTACTGCAACAGCCCCTAAATGATTTCTTAGTTTATAGTCCAGCCCTTCCAATTTGTCTTGTATCCCCATGTCAGATGAATCTTCCAGAAATACTGCTTTGATTATGCCATTCCCCTGCATGTCAATAAGATAAGACAAAAATTCTTAGCCTCGCATGCAAGGCCCTACTATCTTTCCAGGTTCACCTCCCAAGCCTCCCTCCATAAGCCTTATGCTCATGCCAAACTGGATTATTCATTGTTTGTGACTCAGACTCTACTCCAGTCTTGTTCTTCATAAGTTTCTATGCACCAACAAGCTAATTTAGCCCTTCTCTCCACCCATTCAAATCTGACAACTACTCAAATTCTGTATACCTGCTAAAAATTAACTAAAATTAAGTCCCCCTGATGTCAATTTTGAAACATGTCCTCCAACTCTTTGACATTTCTCCAACTGAGAGGTGGGTCTAGGTCCTCTATCCTTAAATCTGGGTTGACATTTAATGATTTACTTTTAACCAATGGGATACAGTAGAAGGAATGCTGTGGAGTTTCCAAGGCTCTATCAGAAATGGCCATATACTTCCACCTACTCATTTTGGAATGCTTGCTCTGGGAGCAGCCAGACACCAACTAAAAAGTCCAAAAACCCTGAGACTGCCATGCTGAAGAGAACGTATCTAGACACTTGGTCTATAGCCCAGCTGAGCTCTAGCAAAATTTCTAGTCAAGGGAGGCATCTTGGATGTTCAGCTTAGTCAGACCTTCAGATGATGGCTCCAATCAACATCCTAGGAAAGCATTGCTCCACCAAGCCCTGCCTGAATTCCTGACCCCCAAATCAAAATAAACGGTTGTTTTAAGTCACAAAGTTTGGGGGTAATTTGTTACATAACAATGATAATTAGAACATTCCCATAAATTCTCTCTCTGACCTCCCAATCCTAGGATCGCCTCTCACTCCTCTAAATTCCAAGCAATTATTCTCTATCACCATTCATTCAGGAAGCATTAACTGAGGCATCTACTAAGTGACAGACACTATGCTGGATGCTGGGGAAGAAACAGGTTTTGAGAAAGACGCTATCCTTGCTCACAAGATATTTACAGTCTGGTGGAGTTGGTCAAGAAAACAGGCAACTCTAATGCATATATCTACAAAAAACATTTGGGCGCCTAGTTTGTGCCAGGTACTATGCCACAGAGATGAGTTTGGAAATATGGATTTTTTATAGGCTATGGGATATGGATTCAGAATTATCCTAGAGATAATTGAGTATATCAGTCTGGGGTTCTGGAGAGAGAAGTGGGCTGGAGATTTAACTCTGGGAGTCAATAGCACATCCATGATAGTGAAAGCCAAGAGCATAAATGAGACTCCGTAGGGACTGTGTTGGGAAAGGCAAAGAGCCAACCAAGGTGAGACCCTAAGGCAAAAAAAGAGTGTCCTTCAAAGGAAAAGAAGGATCAGAGAAAAAGCAAGAAAACCAAAGTCAGTGGGTCCCCAAAATAAAGGTGAACAACTGTTTCAAAGAGCAGGGAGGCATCAACTATGACAAATGCTTCAGGGGCCAAATAAGATCAGGTATGAAAAGCACAACCTTCATGCAGACAATCAGGACCTCTCTGACATCCCTTTTGCTGTGGTCTTGGGTTGTTATCTGAAAACACTTTTAGGTGTTAAGATCTCTCTAAAGTCTCAAGTTCCTTATAGACAGGGATGATTTATGCTGCAAATTTGAATTTCATATAGTTACAAGATTCAGATGTATAAAGTGAAAACTATTTTTTGTTAACTGAAACAGACTATCTGGTCTCCACTTCTGCTGATGGCAAAGTTAATCTTGCCATCATTCACGTAATGTAGTTCCTTCTATTTAAAAACACACTCCTGTGAATGTGTGTGTGTATGCACATGCGCACACACTTAAATCCAGGAATCTAATCAGTCCTCTTTGTCGCCCCTTCCTGGAAATGGTCTGGGATCCAGGGATGCCCATGTATAGTATAGTGCTCATAAGGAATTTGTTTCTTGTAGTGGCGGACACTTGGCTGGACGGCTCAAGCGTAGCTCTTCCCTTCAGATCTTGAGCATGAACCTCCATCTTCATTGCCTCCATCATTACCTGAGGTGCCATCATGGCCTGTGCAACCTGAACCATCTCTGTTCTTCCTCAGGGCTGCTAGTCACTCTTCCTTGCCCTCCTCTTAGCTGCTGACCTTGTCCTCTGCTGTAGTAGACAGAAAGAATCCTGGACATCTCCCTTAATCATTCCTATTCTACCACCCCGTGGCCTAGTGGACATGGAGCTTCTTTAGAGCTCATGATATAAATTCTCTAAATTTATACCAAAAAAAAAACCCCACTGTTATATATTTCTTATTATGACACAATACCAATGCAGTACATAGAATATCATACTCGAAGCCAAGTTAGCAGCATATCTTCCAAAACCTCTTCTCACTTAAGAACATTAAAGCTCCTGAAAATCAAAAACATTTTAGCTTTCAAGCTACTTTCTTTGCTCTGGAGTTTAATACCTTCCTTAAAAATGAAAATTACTTTATTCTAAACCGTATTTATAATTTCTTAACCAATGTCACCGATATGATAGAGTGAAAACAGGACAACGAAGATTTTCCAAAAAAAGAATATATCACATAATATTTCAAAAATATTATCTAATTAAATTGGTTATGCATATAACAGGTGGTCAAATCATATCATTTACAATATTTGCTGATTATTTTTTTTGTTATGAGAAAGGCAACTTAGTTGGCTTAACATTTGCTATAATTTTGTAAATTTGGGTTTCCAAGGTCAATCCTTAAAAGACTCTATTCCATTACTAGGACTAAACTATAAACATTTAAACTATAAATAGTGTCAGCTGTCAGAATGTTATTGGTGGTTATGACTTTGCTGTCCCCCAAAATGATGTCCCATAGGTATTATTAAATGAGAAATAAAGATTAGTATGCTTTCCCCTATAATTATGCTTCTTTACATGAAAGTAAAACTCTTTATTAAGATAAACAAGCACAAATATTGATTGATATTACTAATCACTCTAAATAGGGCATATAATTAGGATGTAATTAAAGATATGTAAGATTCTTGATAAAATTACATCCTTCCTTCTTTCTCATAATTTTTGTTGTTAATTACTGCTTAAACTAATCCTAAGTTTAAACAGAATTAACTAACCTTTTCCCTTCCCGAGAATCAAACCTCAAATTTCTGGACCACTTTCCCCAGAGGACACACCATTTCCCTATTTCTGATTAAGTTTTATTCTTTTAACTGCTTACTTTCCCAGGCTACTGTAAATCAATTTTCCATAAGTTCTAACTCTCTTCTTTTTAGAGCATATCTTTGTTCTTTTTCTATTCTGTTATTTTCTTTTTTCAGATATCTTAGTGGAAATGTGTATGTGTGTGTGTGTGTGTGTGCGCTCATGCACGTGTATGTATGGGGGGCGGTGTAGTACCTCTAGAATGAATGCCCTGGGACAATCTCTTCTTCAAACTATAATCAAGTTCTCCATCTTACTGTCTGTCTCTTTCTCTTTTGACAAAAACTAACTTTCTCCCATCTAGCAATCAATCCTGAATCATGATTTCACACGTAAAACTGCTTTCAAAATGGGCTAGGTTTACAAGGCAAAACATCAAAAGTTTCCTTTTCTATTTAGAGCTTATGGTTTTAAAAAAAGGTATAAAATAATGTCACCTTAGTACCACTAACAGAAAAGCAAGGCAAGAGTTTCAGGGGTGAATACATGTCCTTGATAGTGTTTTTGCTTTTTTAAAAGGAAAAGGTTGATTAGAAGGTCAGAACTCATCAAATCTTAGGTGGTGGCCTGAAAATATAGCAAAGTTGGGAAAATAAAATTGTTGAAAATAAATAAATGGTTGGAAAAATAAATGAGAAAACAAAAAGCTACTAAAGAAAACAAGAGAAGAAAAGAAGCTAATCTAATTGCTTCAAAGAGAGATCCAAATGCTTAAAGTTACCGAGGGAAGAAAGAGGGAAGTATATGGATGATTTAAACAGAACTAAGAAAATATTAGTCCTATAGTTGGAAAAAAATTTATTGTAATATTTATGGTGAGTGAAAAGGACTTAAAAGCAAGTGCCTAATATCTTGTTGGTCCCTGTGAGTAATTAATACTATCTGTTAACTAACAAAAGTAGAAAAGGATGTTCTTGGAGAAGGCTGAAGTATGTGGATGAGGAAGGAACTAACAGTTCTCTATACCGAGATAATACAGCTGGGTTACAAGAAAGGGGAGTACCTGTTACTGATATGTGATTTATGACGCACTTAAATATTTTAGAGATGTGTTTGCAGTTTTAGTCTCCCTCGCATGGCTTAAAGTGGGTGGGTATGTGGCATACCATACTCTAAAAAGCCTCTCACTGCCTTTCTAAGGGATCACATTGAACAATTTTCTTTCTCATATGAACCATCCCTTCTCTCCTTTTCTTTCTAGTTTCAGTGCTAAAAGCATAAAATGAAGTTACAGACTATTTTATACAATTTATAAAGTAAATAAGCCTTCTAGTTATTTTCGGTGTTTTCTCTCTTTACCACTAATGGAGATTCAGAGATAATATTTGTTTATCTAGGAAGGCCCAACTTACTTTCTCTATTTCAGACAGTCTTTGGCCAGAGAAACCAAATGATTACTCCTTTGCCCTTAGATAATCAGATATAACCTAAAATTTATTAAAATAAAAATTAAGAACAATGTGTTTACTTGAGAATCACATTTTAACAATGCTGTTTTCTACTTCTTATGATTCTTCTAATACTTTTCCTAATAATTTTCGTTGATAATCACTGCTTGAAAGTTTCGGATATGTCTAAACAGAAAAACCCTGTGATATGGTTAGCTTTCCCAAATGATCACTTTCCTCTCTTGCCTTATGAAACAAAAATGTCCTGGGCTATTTGCTTTAAAATAATCTACTGGGGAGTGGGTGGGATTTGGAAGTTTCAGGCAAAGTGAGATGAGCCTTGTGTTGATCATTGTTGAAGGTGGGATGAGAAAATTCAGTATTCTATTCCATTTCCTTAATTGAATGAAAGTATATACAAGGATGTTCACAGTAACAATATTTATAATATCAAAAAAGTCAAAATAACTGGATTAGTTAAAGGAGAATAGCTAAAAAATTATAAATGATGGCATATTCAAAAAGTAAATTATCATATAGCCACTAAAGAAAAATGATGCTTTCAATGAATATTTAATAACATGGAATAGTGCTCATAATTTGCTAAGTAAATAATCTGGTGGCAATAAATATTTACAGTATAATATCAATTTTTTTAAATATAAATGTTTGGTAAAATTCCCCAGGCTCATCCAATTTAATTTTTATCCTAAGATAACAATCAGAAATATATTAAAAGATTTTTGTTTATAGATGTTGATTACATAGCTTATTATAATTTTTAAAATAGAAGACAGTTCATAAATTGGTTGATTTAATGTTTTTAGTAGAAAACCAAATAGTTATTAAAAGTCCCATTTTTTGAAGAATATTTAATGAATTGAATGTATGTAAAATGACGTCAATGTAAATAGCACAATACCAAAATCTATACAGCAAAATCCACATTTACTGAAAAAGGAATCAAATTTATTTGTAGCTTGGTAATAAGGGATTTGAAATTTTCAAGTATAGGGCCAACAATTGAAGCAGTGGGTTATTAGCTAAGTTACAGTTATCCTTAGATTAGGATTAAGTCACAGATTAAAATTTCGCAGTACTCCTACCAATTTCTAAATTCTTTCCTAAATCACACTAGGCCAATCCAATTAAATTTTTTGATCCAGGCTTTAAAGCAAAATCTCTTTGGCATTAGAGTAGACAAAGAATTCCCACTATGACCTCTTTGGTTCCTGTCCTTAGGCTTCAGTCTTACACTGAAGCTGTTTCTTGACTTGCGATAGCTTGATGACCTACTATAAATATATAAGTCTTTCCTGAGCCCCACAACTACTCCTCCCAGGCAAAACACCTTCCCAAACTTTGTCTCTCCGATTTTCAAGAGAGACCCACAGACCTAGCTCTGGGGCTTAACACCTGTGACTTGTCCTCCATTCGGAAATGGGAGCTCCTCTCAATTGGACATTTTCTTTTCCTGGCTATGTGTAAAGATAGGGAATGGACCCTAGATGAGTCAGTGAATCAAGAGTCACTTATATCTTAAGCCCATTCTGTCTTCACATTTGTCCAGTGTGGGACTTTTGACACTCCCTTTAGATGGCTTCCCATGCCCATTCACTTGGAACAGGAGAACCTAAACAAAATTATACCCTGAATGCTTACTATTTTATTCAAGTTGCTCAATATATATGTTTATTAAATAACCTTTCATTCTTGTTGGCAGCAAAGTAGGGTGATAGGAAACATTTGATCAGAATAATGTGATACAGCTGGAGAACAAACATTCCTAAAATCTACTCTCCATACACACACATCACATAATCTCTAATATAAAAATAGCTTTTAAAAACCAACACACACAAAAAGTTAATCTCCAACGGAAAATTGGATAAAGGGCATAAGAGGATAATTACACTAATGGAGAATCCAAAATGCCAATACATGTGAAAAAGAATATTTAATCTCTCTGGTAATTAAAGAAAGATAAATTAAAACACAATAAAATATAGTTTGCCTATCAATTTGTTGTGTTTTTTTTTTTTTTAAATGACAATATTCAACTGCAGCAAGAGAGTAGCATCATGGGTTATATCATGTCCTGAGGTTGAGTATAGCAAAGTACAGCCTTTCTGGAAAGCAATTCAGCAGTATATAGCAAGAAACTTCAAAAGATTTTGTTGTTGTTGTTGTTGTTGTTTTACCTAGTAACTTAATTTCTAGAAATCTGACATAAAAAAACCAGCAATGTTGACAAAGATTTAAAGGCAAGCTTGCTCATTATAGTATTATTTATAAAGACAAGGAATTAGATATAATCTAGATGTTCAATAATTTAAAAAAATTAGTTATATTATGGCATATTTATATTATGAAACATTATAGAGCCATAAAATCAATCATCTTTGCTGGCCAAGCTCTACTCATCTTCTAGCTATCTGCTCCATTCTTCGGAAAGTCTTCACAATTTGGTGCTACTCTCATATATTCTATTTCCATGTTGTGACACTTCCTTCATTCTGTTGTAGTTGTTCTTTAATTGCACGTCTTCCCGTGAGACTAGAAACTCCCGGAGGACGAGGGCCCTGTCACTTTCTTCTTAAATATATCCCCAGTGCCTGGATAAATACCTAACACATTGTAAATACTCAATAAATAGTTGCTAAATAAATATTAAATAATTTGAGGAAATTCTCATGATAAAACTTTAGGTAGAGAAAACAGGATTCAAAAGTATGTATAACATTCGATCCAAACTTAGAAGATAAAAAGAAGAAATTTTACATATATATGTATATGGGGAAAAAAAAACTGCTTATATTTGGGTGGTAGGTGGGTGGTAGGAATATAAGTAATTCTCTAGTCTAAACTTTTTAAACTTCCGTATTTTTAAAATTTTCTGCAATAGGTATGTATAAACTACTTTTTTAAATGATATATTTCTAATTTCTTAATTGTTAATTTTTTGCTACCCTTAAATTCTTTACTTTTTCTTTTTGAAAGAAAGAAAAAGCTTCTACTACTAACATGTTTTTAGAAAAACAGGTAGCATATGAAATATTGTACTCTTTTCTAGTCTCCTGGGAGGTGGGTGGGTGGTGTGTGTGTGTGTGTGTGTGTGTGTGTGTGTGTGTTTGCTACTAGGATTTTCTAGGTTGGACACTAAACTCAATTATCACTGATAATGACTACTCATTTCACTTACTCAGACTGGGTGTGTTTGGAAACTCGCCCTATAAATTGTGAGCTAACAGTCTTCCATCACGCCTTCAGGATAGCTCACTATGCATTCTAATATGCAAAGGTAGTTGTCCTAGTTGCTCTGGACACCAGTTTTAAAAAGGCACCAACACAACAATTTATGGGGAAAATAAAATTTCTGAAGCTGGAATCACTAAATATTCATGCTATTATTTAAAAACAAAACAAAGACAACTTTCCCCTAAAATGTGTAGGTATAGATTATTTGAAGTTTATGATACCATTTAGTGTGATTTATTTATTCCAGTATTTATACACAACACCCAATACTTGTTTAGGTGCTACAAATGACAAGGGGGACTTTTGAAGGTCAAAAAGTACTTCAAGGAAAAAGAAAATAATGGAACAGAATGAAGAGAGATGTTTCTCAGGATTAATAAAGACATTTAGATAACGAGAACACCGTCATGACCCCTTAACAGTTCGAGTCTTCCCTGAAGGAGGTCACTAACTCAAACCTCTTTATAATATTAATTCTTAAGGGCAGCATTCTGCCTTCCTCCATCGCCACCCAGGGAGTTGCACCGTAGTCTTCCTCTAGACTTCACCAGCCCCCCATTTCCCAGCTTTCCAAACTCTGCAGGTCTGCAGGTAGCCTAAGAGATTAATCAATAGAATAGAACTGGGACCTGCATAGTCTGTCAACATGAGCCTAGCATGTCCTAGAAAGTACAAAAAAAAAAAAATGCTCAGTCACTCCCAAGAGCCCAGCAGTCTTGGTTGGGACAGCTGGCACTGTGCAGGTGCTTGGTCTGCAGAATGAAGCAACCCTCTGTGATCATATTTGGCTTTATTCCATAGGCCCCAAGTGCATATGCTTGCTTCTGAATTGGCTGCTGCATTTTTGAACTATAATGACTTTTACGATCAAAATATATAATATCATAAAGTAGGAAAAGATACTATGTGAGTGTGTGGGTAGGGGATAGTTCAGACTCTTCACTCAGAGTAGTGATCATAATCTTATTGGGCTTTCTATGTCACTCTCTTCAAGATTTGTTAAGTATACTGTTAATACCTTTTGTAACACAGTATCAAAACTCTTAAAATGAAAAAAAAATTATCAGTTTGGCTTAGTAAACGCTCTTCTAGAAAATTATTCTAAGAAAATAATCACTGTACAAATATTTATGTACAAAGTGTGAGAAACAATCTATAAAGTTTGATTAAATAAATGATGGTATATATGTGTGTGTGTATACACAACACATACACATACAATAAAGAAATATTCATGAGTCAATAATCAGTCGTATTAAATATTAACTAAGAAATAGGTCTAGATTTTGTTAAATGAAAAATTTAAGCTACAAACAATATGCATAGTATGATCCCATTAAATTTAAATATATACATAGAAAAGAAACTAGAAGGTTCTATACCAATATATCAGCAATAGTATCTCTGCAAGTATTGTGGGTACATATCATTCTCTACTTTATATCTTTCTATACTGACTAAACAAAACATAAAATCAAGCAAGTAAAAAAGAATCCACCCCTGCCTTCTGAGACACAGGAAAATTTTTATTAGAATGCTAATTCAAACAGCCTAATATCCCATTTTTTTCTGTGTAACATCCTGTGTGTCTGCACTGGGAGGCATTAGGATACTGTACTTAAGTTTGAACCAAGCAGTAGGTGCACAAATATGACAGACTTTATTCTCCAACTTACTGACTCTGGCAAGTCATAAAATCATTCTGGCTACAAGTTGAATAAAATCAGTCCAAATAACATTAGCATCTTATCTCCATGCTGTCAGAACATGCCCATAATCTCCCAACCGCGATCTGGCAACTTTATGGATGGATAGTTCTATTCATCAGAAGATTCTTATTCAAGGATTAAAAATACATGGTGTGACTACCACCACTACTTACTCTCACAACCATGGCAGACATCATTAATCACACTTTGTCCTGTGAACCCAGATGTGGCCTCAAAATCTTTTCTAACACAGCTGTGCTCCAGGCAGCCCCTATCAATCATTTATTTCAACTCGAGTTTAAACCTATTAGCCATATCTTCTCTGATTACTCTGGCTGGAACATTATTATTCCTTTGACTGCTTCCCAGGACTGTGGAGTTGAGAAGCATGACCTCTTTCTTTAATGATCTTTCTTCTCCTAAAATGTTTAGAACTTACAAGAGTGTTGTTGACATGAGGTTAATTCTCTAGGCAGCATGTTTTTAAAAGCCCCCTACTTCCAACCCTAAATCATATAAAAGAACCATTTCTCTTCAAGATCTTCAAAAACTACAGGATGGAAATTGAACCTTATCCTCCCTATGATGACTGCATTAATAGTCCATATAAAATAATAGAATATTAACAATAGCCACAACTATTAATGGAAAGTAGGACCCCAAAAGAAATGTGGCAGACTAAAATGGAAGAGGTTGACTTACATGGAACCAAAACAATAAAGGAATAATGTTTGCATTCTACAACCACAAAAAGCATATTTCTCTCTGAAGTTTGAGGAAGGCATTATAAAATCCCAAAAATGGAACTTCCACATGTGCGAAAACAGGATCCCACCTCACAGAAATGATCATTTAGGAACCTGGATCAATACAACAGATTAATTACATGTTTCCAACTCCCAGCCTTAAATCCCAAGAAATTCATACACACAGAGAGAATGTAAGTTCTGGAAAAGTAGAAATAGTATGTCATCAGCAATCCAGAAATTTTGAAGAAATTCTGAGAAAATAAAGATAATGTGATCACATTAGTAAAGGAAACATAGCCAAAATCAAGTAGAAGAAAATGTAACTAAGGGAGTGAGAATAGCTTAAGAGGAATTCCAGAATGGGAGAATAATAATAATGGCAGAGGCAAAAATCAAAGAAATAATTTAAGAAAAACGCCCACAGTTAAAGAATAACACACTTTTGGATTGAAAGAGGCCACAAAATGCTAAGTAGGTTGGAATAGACACACTTGACAAAATTTCAGAATACCAAAGATAAAGAGAAAGTTTGCATAAAGAGAGAGAGAGAGAAGACGACTTAGAATGAGAATCAGTTTGGCACCAGACTTCTCATTAGAAACACTGAAGGCTAATAGATCCTAGGAAACCTTCTCAAAGTTTTAAAGGGAAACTATTTTTTAATTTTTCTTTATGTTTTTCAGTTAGAGTTGCTATATGATATCGTATTAGTTTCAAGTGTACAACATAGTGATTAGACATTTATATACCTTACAAAGTGATCATGCCACTAAGTCTAGTACCTGTCTGACAACATACATAGTTATGATAATGTCATTAACTATATTCCCTGCATTGTAAATGAGAAAGCATTCTGAACAGAGAATTTTATTCCTAGAAAAACTAACATTTGAGTTAAAGGGCAAAAATGACGATTTTAAGTGGGAGAAACTTTTGTTAAAGAATTTATAAGGGAATTAAAGTTTTAAAATGTTGAGGTAGTTGGGAAATTGTATTTTAGTTTGAGAGAGAGAATTTTGATTGCTTTTGAAAGAACTTTCAAGAGAACATTCAGCAAAGTTGCTAAAGATGTACATTTTAAAGAGAGAAAAAATAAAGCTGAGATAGTTTCTTCTTTTTTAATTAATTAATTAATTAATTTGTTTCACTTCCAGTAGACATTCAATATTATTTTGTATTAGTTTCAGGTGCACAGCATAGTGGCATAGTGGTTAGACATTGATGTAATTTATGAAGTCTAGTATCCACTTGGCATCATAAATAGTTATTACAATATTATTGACTATATTATTTATGGTGTACTTTACATCCCTGTGAGTATTTTGTAATTACTAATTGTACTTCTTCCTCCTTTCACCTTTTTCATGCAGCCCCTCACACACCATTTTCAACAAATGGTACTGGAACAACTTGGACATCCACATGTAAAAAAATTAACTTAATTACAGGCCTTACACCCATCAGAAAAAAATTACTCAAAATGGATCATAGACCTAAATGTGAAATGAAAACTATAAACTCCTAGAACATAGGCCAAAATCTAGATGACCTTGGGTACAGTGATAATTTTTTAGCTACAACATCAAAGACACAACCCATAAAAGAAACGATTGATTAGATGGACTTTGTTAGAATTAAAAACTTCTGTTCTGTGAAAGGTAATGTCAAGAGAATGAGAAGATAAGCCACGAACTGGGAAAAAGCATTTGCAAAAGACATACCTGATGAAGGACTATTTTTCAAAATACACAAGTATTTCTTAAAACTCAACAATAAGGGGAAAAAGAGAGTAAAAAATGGGCAAAAGACTTGAACAGACACCGCACCAAAAAAGGTATACAAATGGCAAATAGGCATATGAAAAGATGTTCCATATCATATAGCATCATGGAAATGCAAGTTAAAACAATGAGATATTACTACATACCTACTATATGGTCAAAATTCAGAGCACTGACAATACCAAATGCTGGTGAGGTTGTGGAACAATAGGAACTCTATTTTATTGGTAGTGGAAATGAAAAATAGTAAAGCCACTGTGGAAGACAGATTGGTGGTTTTTTACAAAACTAAAGATATTCTTACCACATGATGCAGCAATCACACTCCTTGGTATTTACCCAACAGAGTTGAAAACTTATGTCCACACATAAACCTGTACATGGATTTTTATTGCAACTTTATTTATAATTTCTGAAACTTGGAAGCAACCAAAATGTCCCTGAATAGGTGAACAGATAAATAAACTATGATATAAACAGACAATGAAATATTATTCAGTGCTAAAAAGAAAGGAGCTATCAAGCCATGAAAAGATAAGGAGGAAACTTAAATGCACATTACTAAGTGAAAGAAGCTAATCTGAAAAGGTTACATATTATATGACTCCAACTACATGACATTCTGGAAAAGGCAAAACTATGATGACAGTGAAAAGATCAGAGCAGAGCGCAGAGAATTTTTAGGGCAGTGAAAATACTCTATATACTACTATAATTATTGACACAGGTCATTACACATTTGTCTAAACCCATAGAATGTACAGCACCAAGAGTGAACCTAATATAAACTATGGACTTTGGGTGATAATGATGTGTCAATTTAGGTTCATTAATTGTAACAGATGTACCACTCTGGTGAGAGATGCTGATAACAGCATAGGTTATGCATGAGTGAGTGCAGATGGTATATGGGAAATATCCGTACCTTCCTGATTAATTTTGTTGTAAACATAAAACTGCTCTAAATAAATTGTCTTAAAAAGTAAGAAGGGAGGGGGAGAGAGGGAGAGAGAGGAAAGAGAAGAAAAGAGAAAGAGAGAGAGAAGAGAAAAGAAAATAAAAGAAAAGAAAAGAAAAGAAAAGAAAAGAAAAGAAAAAAGAAAAAGAGAGAAAGAGAGAAGAAAGAAAAAAAGAGAAAGTTGAGGACAACTTCTTATTCAGCAGCTCAGTTAAGGAGCAGTGAAAGTTGTTACTCTCTAATACTTGTGTATAACTTTTGTAAAATAAACTAATTTTAAAGTCCAATTTCCTATATTTGGAATTTTGGTTTCACACTCTTAGCACATCTAGCAAGTGCTCTGTTGTTTTCCCCTTTTCCGTGGAAAGGGCAAAAGGCAAACAAACATATCTACTTCCTTACAGCTTCCTGACTGTCACCAGAAGAATAGCTAGCTGACTTCCTAGGAGGCTGTATGAGGTCTTCTTTCACTTCCTACACAGTAGTAGAGTATTAGTTTCCTCCAATAACCATGTAGAATGGTTCTTTATATCCATTGTCTCCCATACCTGGTATATACAGAGTGTATAACTCAGTCATTCATTTACAATATTTTCCTGACCTCAAAGTACATAACAGAAGGATGGTCCAAAAGAATCATGAAGTAATCCTCTCAGAAAAATAATAACAGATTTATGTTCAAAATGTTTTCACATAATTCTGATTCAACCTTCACAGATGGCCCTGTGAGGTGGAAGGACAGATATAATTATTATTTATTATTTTTGCAGAAGAAAATTTTAGATAATTTTAGGAACTGGTAATTGCCATGAAGAAGATAAATGAGCAACATCACAGAGGTTGACTTGGGCTGGGGTGGGTAGGGGTAGCTGCTTTAGCTCAGGTGGAGTTAGAGAAGACATCTGAATTGAGTCTTGAATGTTGAGAAGGAGTCAAGCATGTGAAAATCTGAAGGAATAGCAACCCTAGTAGGGAAACAAACACCTTAAGACAGGAACACACTTGGTGTACTAGAGGAGTAGAATAAAAAAACAATGTAGCTGGAGCGAGTGGGCAAAAGAGAGTCCAGCAAGAAATGAGGTACGAGAGGTAGGTAAGGGTCAACCACGTTGTGGACTAGGGTAAGCAGTTTGAGTTTTATTCTAAGTATAATGGGAAGTTTTTGTCTTTTTTTTTTTTAAACTTTATTAAGGTATATTTTACACATCAAAAAATTAATTTATTTCAAGTGTGTGATTCAATGACTTTTTAACTCAACAGAGAGCTGCAACTATCACCATATATCAGCTTTAGAATACTTTCAGCCTCCCAATAAGATCCCTCATGCCCACTTACAGGTATTCCCCGCCCTCAGCCCCATGCAAATGCTAATCTATTTTTTGCCTATTAAAATTTATCTTTTCTGCACACGTAATATACACAGAATCATCCAACATATGGTCTCTTGTGTCTGGCTTCTTTCACTTGGCATAATGTTTTTGATGTTCCATAGCATATGTCAGTAGTGTGTTCCTTTTTATTGCTGAGTAGTGTTCCATTGTATGGCTGTACCACCATTTGTTTAGCAGTTTACTTTTTGATGAACATGTGGGTAGTTTCAGCTTTCAGCTACTATGAATGATGGTGCTATGAACAGTTGCATGCAGATCTTTGTGTGGACATGTATTTTCATTCCTTGTGAGCAGATACTTAAAAGTGGAATTGCTAAGTGGCGTGGTAGTTTAATGTTTAATATTTTGAGAAACTGCCAAATTGTCTTCCAAAGTGGCTGCACCATTTTACATTCCCATCAGAAATGTATGAGGGTTCCCATTTCTCACCATACTCATCAATAGTTGCTGTTATGTGTCTTATTTATAATACCCATTTTAGTGGGTATAAAATGGTGTGTCATTGTGGACTTCATTTGAACTTCCTTAATGACTAATGTTTCGCATCTTTTCATATTCCTATTCCTAATGGAAAAGTTTTAAGCAAGAAAGAGATCTGATTTACACTTTAAAGCTGAATCTGGTCACTAAATGACTACAGGCAGTTGAATAGTTAAGAGATGTTGCAGTAGCCCAGAGGGAGATGATGATATCTTGGACTTGGGTTATAACAGTGGAGGTGGAGAGAAGTTTGAGCACAGACACATTATGAAGGTAGAGTAAACATTATTGGCTGATGGATTGGATGTGGGTTGTGGGAATGGGTATCTAGGAAAGAGAGGTACAACTGTGTAGGTAGTGGTGCCATTTACTGCCATGAGGAAAGTTTATGGGGAAACAAATATGATGATTATTCTGGAGATTGTTGATCGATACATATTTTGGTCACATTACATTTTCAGTGTTAAACATTCAAGATAAAGTGTTGAATATATAGTTGGATATGAGAGTCTGAAGCTTAGAGGAGAGGTCTGGCTGAAACAAAAATTTGAGAGTCATTGGCATGTGCTTAGCATTTAAAGCCTTAGCACCTAAGGAGAGAATGTGGAGAAAAAGAGAATAGGGTAAAGAATGAGACTTCCAGAGGGTTACTTATAGAGATCAGAGGGTAAGGCTGACGATTTGAAAGTTAAGATTGAGGTGAAGGTAGGCTAAGGGAGGCATCTAGAAATATGTTCAGTAGACTAGTGAGCCTATACACTGTATTGTCCAATACTACAGTCACTAGTGACATGCGGCTAATTGAGCACTTGAAATGTGGCTTGTCAAATTGTCAAACGTGGTATGTCAGAATAAAATATAACGAGAATATGAATTCTCATTAGTAATTTCTATATTGATTACATGTTGAAATGATAATGTTTGTATTGGGTAAAATAAAACTATTATTAAAATTAATCTCACCTGTTTCTTTGTACTTTTTTAATGTGGCTACTAGAAAATTTTAAATTTCTTGTGTAGTTCACATTCCATTTCTATTCCTATTGGGCTGATCTTTACTGCTATGTCCATGGTCTAATCCTGCCTTTCCAGAAATGTCACTGCGACATATTATGGTACCCTTGAATTTATATGCGAATTCCATAGGTATTTGCTACAAGCCTTTCTTAAGGCATCAATCACGTCCACAACTTAAAGCACCAATGTCTTGGGTATTTTTTATATGTGTTTATGTTGCACAGATAGACCTATATTTTAGTAAAGACAATGTCACATGGATCATTTGATCCTTGCTGAACTGGGAAAATGTTAAAATGGAGGTATCATATCCTCGATATTTATAAGACTTTAAGATGTCCTTGCTGACTTTGAAAAAAGTTCACAATCGAATAAATCCCTTCTTCCATCTGGTGAAATACAACTTGATTAAATGAAGAGAAACTTAATTATTTAATAAGGTCACAATATAAGTTAGAGATGACTAGATTTTTTTCTTTTTCATTATCCATGAGATTCTTAACATACCACAAAAATCAGATATATCAAATTCTCTTTTTATTTCCATTAAGGCAAAAGTTCCTCTTTAGAAACAGAAAAGTTCCCTTTGATTAGATATCATAGAGAGAAACTATGTGGGTGCAATTCAGCAAAACTTCTATTTTTTCCCTGCCCCCAATGAATAAGGTCATTTTACCAAGGTAAGTCTCCCAAAGGGGTCAAGCTACAGTGTTTTATGTTTTTAAGATGCATAACTAGACAGATTTCATATAGACCTCTGTGAGAACTTTTGTCATCTCTGTGTAGAACTTTCCAAAATGCTTATGATTAAAATACCTAACCAAGAGGTCACAGTAATAGTTCATTCATCTAGCTGGTCGAAGTGTTGGCTGGCTGTGCCACACAGGTGAATAGGTTGCTTCTCGTGGCACTGTTTTTTTTTTCTTTCTTTCTTTCTAGAATATGTTACAACATACCTTGCCTGGTTGCATTGGCAGAGCCTGCTAAACATACTTTCATCCTCACTGGATGTCTCAGAAAAGCTCTGTGTTGTAGAAAGACTACCAAAATTGTCTAGAGACCAGAGCATCTGGCCCTGCTATTTCCTTATATAATTTAGGGAGTGCTACCTAACCTCTCTGGGTTTCAGCCTCCTGCCCTTCGGAATAAAGGCATCACCCAAGATCAGCAGTTCTTAAACAGATTTCATCATGCATCAAAGGGCTTGTTAAAACACAAATCGGCCAGCCCTACCACCAGAATTTTGGATCCAGTAGGTCTGAGCTGTGCCCCAAGAATTTGCATTTCTGAGGTGATGCTGATGCTGCTGGTTTAGGGACCACTCTGAGAACAACTGACCATCTCTGTCACGTCCCTTGTTGCTCAGCCTTCTCTAAATTTCTATGTGTCAAGTTTGTTTGTGGGTTGACTTAATGCGGAAACTCCCTAAGGATCTCAGACAGCCTGATAACTCTAAAATAGGCTTTCATAAAACAAACTACTCATTAGAAATTCAGGCATCTCTCATTTTGATAAATGGAAACTAGATTATATTATTAGCATTCTAAGATTGTATATGAAAATTCACTTTGCAGTTTGGGCAGAAGATAAGTCAGTATTAATTTCTCTTCTCACTGTAGCAATTACTACTTATCCATCTAACCATTACATTTCAGCTGAAGTATAAATTTGGGAAAACGTGTAGCACAGACTGCTTAATCACTCTCTGCACAAAATTCTCTGATGTACGGGGTTTTCTCCTTGGGTCACTTCAGCATTTTACAATCATGTTTAATTATTTTTTATGTCTGTTGCAGTAAAGCTGAGAATCAAAAAGATTAAATAAAATAGTGTGCCATAAAACCATCCTGATTAATTCAAATATTTTCAATGGGAATTAGTCAGGTAATATGTTTTGGAGTTTCAGCAGTCAACAAAAGATTATGTCTTTGCTATGTTTGATGCAGAATTTAGTTTTGGGGACAATATAGATACTTTGAAATGTCTTAAATCATCATTGAAAACTTTAAGAAAGTAATGCTGATTATGAATCTGCTAGGGACTTGCTAGCTATAGCTAAAAAAGTCACTTGCTCTCATTTTGTTATTTTTTCTCTATCGTAAAACAGGAAAAGCAGTTTTCCTTGTACACAAATGTTTATTGAGGTCATATTTAATTTTAAGCAACATATTTCCCCAAGTTTTGCATTGAAAAGTGCTGGATTCCCTATCAGAGCAGGTCATCCCCATTCACCAACAATGTAACTTCTGAAGGTTCAGGCACCCATGGAGGTAAAGGGAGGGACACGTCACCAGCCCAGTCAGCCAGCTAGAGATGAGTGCCACAGCCAGCTCACTTCATGTTCAATTCCCAAGCAATAATTATTACTAGCATCAGAAATAGTCAAGAAATGCCTCTTTGAAAATATTTAAAACATGGTATTCAGTATCGACCATGGCCCAGTATTAATAGGAATAAAAACTGATACATCATTTCTGAAAAGAAGTTTGGCAGGAATCATCATGATCTGTAGAAATTCGTTTCCTTTAACTCATTAATCCCCTTTCTAGGAATCCATTCCTAGGAACTGTTAAAAATACTGACAAATATTTGTATGCACAGAGTTACTGCAGTGCTGTTCATAATATAGAAAAACAGAAAACATCCTAAGTTATCAATAATAAAGGAATGATTAAATAAATAACAATCCATCAGAATCTATTCCAAATTAGTTTAGAAGAATATTCAGTGATATAGGAAAATGCTTTTACTATTGGGCTTGCGGGGGGTGGGGGGAGTGGGGGGAGGTGGAGGAGGAAGCCAGATGAAAACCTGTAGAATCATATAATCCTAGGTCAGAATGTGCTGTGTCAACTTGCTTAAGCTGAGAACTGTGGGTCCCAGAACGATAAATTCTGTTACCCATATGAGTTAGAGCTGGCCAAAAGAAAAACTTGTGTGAGATTAAGAAGGCAAAAGTGACAAAGTCACCATTGCATTCTGAAGGTGTTTGTGGCCAGATGTATTAAAAAATAGATAAAGAGGTGATAAGTGGGTTGCCACTCTTCTCTATTCTCCATCCAGCATTTCTTGCTTATGGCTTGGCTGACCAACCAACAGTGGTCTCAGTCCAGCATTAGATGCTATCTGCAGATCCATAGAAAACAAAGCTACATAGAGGCAACAGCTTTGAAGAGACTTCTTCAAATATGCTTCCTTGGTGATCTCCCTTTGTGGATGAATGTGTGCATTTGTTTTTTCTTGTGCCTGTAATGAATTACCACAAACCAAATTGCTTAAAACAACACAGGTTTATTTTCTTGTAGTTCTGAAGACCAGATGTCCAAAATCAGTTTCACTAAGGTAAAGCCAATATGTTGGCGGGACTGGTTGTTTCTGTGGCTCCAAGGGAAAATATGTTTCCTTTTCTTTTCTAGCTTCTGGAGGCCACCTGCATTCCTTGGCTGATGACCAATTCTTCACATTGTTCTAATCATCACCACACAACTGTGGTCAAATCTTCTTCTGCCTCCCTCTTATAAGGAGAGAAAGAGCCTGTTGGTTAAAATGCAGATTCCTAGGTTCTCACCCAGATCTCCTGAGTCAGAAACACGGGACAAGTGGCCCAGGTATTTAACAATCACCTTTGGGTACACCTTGGTTTAGTGTAGAGTTCTTACTTGTAGATAAAATACAAAATTATGGTGGAGAGAGCAATGGAGGGAGGTGACAGACACAATTGAACATTGAGAGGCAAGAGACATGAACTTCTGGGGAAGACGAGTGGGCAGACTGGTTGCGGCATAATGAAGGTCAACAGACACCAGATGCTGAGTAGGTCTGCAGGGACTAGACTTATGTTAGCAAAGAGCTGGGCCTGGAGAAAAACCAAAGACAACCCCCACCATTTTCTACATGTTTTTTTCTCTTCCTGAAGTCTCAAGGATGTTCATAATCCAAGCAATATCTGTACTTATAAGCAAGACCTAGAGAAATTCAATTTCTTCTCAGTTTTTCTACTGACTAAACATCAAAAGTGAATGGAACTACCATAGACTCAGGAGGCTCTAACTTCAGACCTGGAGTTAGGACAGGCAGGGCTCCTCGACTAGATATTGCCAGAAGTGAAATGCTGTATGCCTGAAGCTGGCAGAGAGGCTGCGACTGTTTCAAAAGATACCAACACTCAAAAACCACACCAGTTGACAGAAAGGACAGATACACCTCCTTGGGGTAAGATCGAAGTTAAAGCCTAGTTTTTCATGCAGCAGAGATTTGAAGGGAAAAGCTGTCTTGTCTCTATAGCGAATTTATCTATAGTATGGCACATTTATCTAAAACTCATTTCTACCTATAAAACATTCCAGATCCAAGAAAATATTTTTAAATTTTGTTTCTGTTTGTTTTTACCAACACCTGATTCTAAAAATACTAGCATAGGCAGTCTTTAGATATTGAACATATAATGAATGTATTTCCTCTTGTCTGTCTATGACCTGCTAGCATCAAGTTTCTGTAATCTCTTAGATAGTTGGGTGTTTTAAGGAATATGAGGAGAAAATCATAAAATGATGACAAATTTATTATTTATTGGTAAAAAAAAAAATATGGAATCTCAATGACTACAAGCCCTGGTTTTGTGGTATTCTGGATATCCCAAGTGACTTTCACAAGCATTACAAAAATATCAACATAATATATCACATATGTCACTTCAGGTGTTAATAAAGTTGACACACATACTGCAAGATTTACCAGTTCATGTTTTAATATTCAAATAAAAATTATCTTGAAGGAATTTGAGTATATTGATCAACTTTTAAAATATACTCTGAATAAATGCTTTTTCCCTTTGATACATCAAGCCCATTTTGACAGATACACATGCTCACATACAAAACAATGAATGCAAAAGATTACTTATTGAAGCAGTTTTCATAATAGCAAGAGACTAGAAACAACCCAAGTTTCCACAACAGGGAACTGGCTTAATAAACTGTGGTACATCCACACCATGGAATACCATGCAGCTATAAACAGAAAATAAGGAAGATATTCTCTATTTACATTGCTATGGAAAGTTATGCAGGATGTACTATTAGGTTAAAAAAAAATAAAACAAAGCAAAACAAAAGATCAAGGTGAAGATCATTTTATAAAGTATGCTACTACCTTTTGTGGAAGAAAGCAGGTAATATGTATTTATACATATGGACATCTGCATGAAGACCCTGGAAGGATACACAAGAAACAAGTAGATGGCAGGGGGTGAGACTTCTCAATGTATATCTTGTTCAGGTTTTTAGAGTTTTGAACCATGTGCACATATTACTTATTTAAAACAAATAAAATTTTAAAGACAGGATGATATGTTTAAAATGTGGTATTGATGACAAAGGAAGGCTATCTATCTTTGTTTATTTGGCTTGTTATAATTCTTTTCTTTCAGCACTAATTGTTGGTCTAGTCAGATTCAGTCGCTGCAGGCTGATGGCCAAGACCAAATAAGATTTTCCCTATCACTCATCCCCTTATTGGTCAGTCATCAAATCCAGTCCAAGTAATTATGTGTCTAGATCATCATTTCTTTCCGTCCTCCTCTCCCCTTGCCTAAGTTTAGGCCATGAGCTTCCTTTCCCTGGTTTATTGTATCAGGCTCCCCTTGATCTTCCTGTCTCCAGTCCTGTCCCTCAAAGTCATCCTCCGAGGTGCAGCCAGAGTGCTCTGGTTAAAGTACATGTCTGATCTTATCCCATTTCTATTAAAAGCCTTTATCATCTTACCTTCTTCCACTGCCTTCAAGATAAACTCTGTCTCCTTATTCAGCACATACAGTTCTCCATGATCACACCCCTGCTTACCTTCCCAGCTTCATTTCATCCCAGTCCTACGCTTCCCTCCCCAATGCCATATGGAAAGCATGGACCCAACTGTCCCAGCCTGCCACCTCTTGTCTCCCAGCATTTACGAGTGCCATTTCCCTTGCAAAGAACACTACCTCTCTACTTCTTAGCTTTCTCTGGCTGTCATTGGTTCCTTAAGCCTCAGCTCTGACAGAATCTTTGTGGGAAATCTTCCCTGATGATCTCCAAATACATTTCACATTTTAAGAGGTAATGAAATTGAATAATAACAGAATACTACCTTGACAAACACAGCACAAGATTTACCATTTTATATTTTAATAAACAACTACAAATTCCTGAAAAAAAGTTCCAAGATTATTTTGGAGTAATCAACTTTTTAAAACTTGTCCTATTTCACAAAATTTTAAATGCCTTTCAGCCTTTCTCAGTTCAGTAACTTTCCTGTATAATCCTATAGCAAACTCGTCACCACGTGCGTTCCTCTGTCATGGCACTAATCACACCATCTGACTCCCTCACCTGACTGTGAGCTCACTGGGGACAGAGTCACTGCTCCTAATTGTTGCATCTCCAGTGCCTAGCACAGCGTTGAATGTAACCTACATGATGTTGAGCAAGAAGTGATTAAAGGGCTACTCCTAACCTACTTCTACCTGGGAATGTGTGAAATGGTGTTGCACAACTGTCACAAACTCCCTATTTCTGAGCAATGGCAAAGCCCTTTACAGTTAAACCTCCTAGCAGGAAATGACTCTTTTGCTTCAAAGAGGTTTTTTGTTGTTTTTTTTGTGTGTTTTTTTAATGCCCTTCCCAATGCCAGAGGGCTGAGAAAGGAAATCTCACAGAGAGAACCTTTGGAATGTTCTCACAAATCAAAGCTAGAGCAGTCCTTCCCAAGGTTAGGAGACAAAGTCTAGTAACTCTCTGAGACTAGTAATAAGAGACCTGCAGCCAGGAGGGCATCTCCAAAACCATCACAGATAGGTTTGGACACCACAGAAACACACAACTTCATTGGAAGAAAATAACCCAGGCTGGACCAGAACTTTTTTTTTGTTATAATAGTTAAAGAAGGATTACCCATTTTTTTAGTAAGGAGAAATTAGAGGCTTATGTCAGATTCACTGTGAAGCATTACTTTTTGTGTACTACAAGGAGATTTAGTAAATGTACAGTTCTCATTCATAGATTCAGTTACTCTCAACAAAGCTTTGTGTTAAACAAGCTCTAGTTACCATTATTATAGACACCTAGAGCCAGAAGCTTCCACCAGATAATTACAATCAAAATTCTGGTTTTCGGGATGGGCGAAACCAAGCGAGCATCACCCGCGCCCCGCTGGCATCCTGCGCATGCTCCCCACCGCACGGTCCCCTTTCAGTTTGGGTTTTGCTAGGGTTCGTTTTTATTTCGGTGTGTGACATGCACACATAATTGATGCTCAAGATTTGTTGAATGAATGAGTGGATGAATGAATGAAATTAACATGCCACTTGCCAACATTTTACTTTCCACATAACATTTTATACCTTGTACCACTTTCTCTCCACTACAAGCATAAATCTTGTAAATGGATTTCATGTACTTCTGCTCTCTTATAGTAACAGCTTGATGTAGCTCTAATGCCAAAGACTGTATTTTCTTCTACCATTAATCTTTCTCCAGCTTGTGAGCTGGAAAAGTCATAATGATGGGAGTTGTCATAATGAACACAAACGGTAATTGTAATAAGAAAAAGGAGGAAGAAAATTGAAAAAGAAAATAGCACCATAGCACCACAGATAAATGACCCAATTCTCTCCTGACTCCAAATCCACATAGTTTTATTTGTTCTTGTCAAGATCATTAGGTACCAAAAGACCATTTGACATTAGTGAGAATATTTTTAATAAGAGTAATATACTGAAGTAAAAAAAAAAAATTCTTTCTGTAGGTTCCTGTCTAATTTGCAAAACTTGAAGAATTAAAATGCATTTAAAATACTTAATGTAAAGTTTATGTGAATGAGACATAAAAGTGAATAACCTGCCTTAGCCAAGCTTCTTAAACCGAGTTAAGCAATTACTTCAAATTAAAAAATCAAGGGCTTGAATAAGAACAGGTTTAGTGCTAACTTAGTTAAATATTAATTTGAGGATTTAAAAAAAAAACTCTTTCCACAGCTCTTTTCTCCTCTTAAAAAAAAAAATATTTTCAACGTCATTCAGTCAATTTGATAAGTTACATCTTCCTGTCATTCTGAAGCATTTAACATACAATGAGAATTACTAGAGAATGTAGAGAAATTTATAAGACTGCTAAATCATTCTGACATCCTCTGGGTCCTGATGGATTTAGTAATGAGTTCCACAATGAGATTCCAGACAAATTAAGTAATTAGGTGCTTAATCCATAGGAAAAAGTAAGGCTTTCTACTTAAGTACCAAGAACTTAGCTTGGAATGATTGCCCTAACCACTCTGGTCATTTAGCAACGATGCTATAAGAAAGCATTACTTATGTTCAACTAATATTAATTTCATATAGTCTCCTCCCACACTGCCCACATTCATGCCCTGATGCTCAAACTTCCTCCAGATAAGTTAATGACAAAGAAACTTGATCTTGTCCCAATATTTTTGCTTTATTTTAAGAGAATGAAAGAGACTTTTTAAATGGAGAAGTTATTTCTCCTCTGATCTCTTTCTTTATTTATCCTAGCTTTCTTAAAGTGATAATTTAACACTCCACCCAACTCTTACACAAAAACATTTAGTCACAGAAGGACTGGGTTAAGTTCAGATTCTCAAACCTAGCTGCACATTGGATTCACACAGAGAGCTCTTAAAACAGTCTCATGCCCAACCCCCATCCCAGGCCAATTACATCAGAAGATCTGGGGCTGAATCCAGGTATCTGTTTCTAATGTTCTCCAAAAGATTCCAATGTGTAGCCAGTGTTGAGAATCTGTAGGAGAGTTGAGTCAAGTGGATGAGGTATGTTTCAGGTCTTCAAAACAATAATTAGTTCAGTTCCCCATCCCAGGAATAGTATTGGGCCAGAAGATGGGAATCTGTTGCAACCAAAGGCATAAAAGAACCTGAAGGGTGATTTATACTTAGGAAATTATCTACGGAAAAACTTTTACTTGGTTTAATTAAAAAGACTTCAAATTTGTGCACAATGCTAGTATAGAAGACCCTCCGTGACCTACTGTAATAAGAGGAATCAAAGAAAAAAGTAAAGCATTGCTGTACACAAGGTTCCCAGCACCAACTTTTTCATCACGTTAGTTTCTCTCCGCAGAGAGATCTGCATAAACCTCACTAACTTCTAAAGATAGTCAATTTCAAGAACACAAGAAAATTAAGCCAATCTCTTCTTTAAGAGAAGAAAAAAAAAAGGAAGAAAAATTCTACCCAACTGAAGAAGATGCTTCCCTGCTACATCGCCCCACATTGACACCATAGTATTTCAGGATCTGAGGGCTGGTGATAAGGCAGATGAACAGGAGCAAGGCAGCACCCTCAGGTATCTGGAAATGATTTAATAGAGGACATCCTAGGTGGTTTTTTCTCCTTTACACTAAAGTGAGACCACTAAACTGAAGAGCCCAGTGGCCAGTGGATCAAATGTATGATCATCACAGCAGGTAAAGCTACATTATATGGTCAGGTTGTATCCTTTCCTAGCAATGCCTACAGAAGTATCAACATCATCAAAGTGAAGTTGACTCTTTTGGATTCCTACTTCAAGAATATTTGCTATGTTAGAACTTTCCTAAGCCCAGTTCATAGGAATAAATAAGGTTTTCTTTACTTTAAGCTCTTTGAGGGTATGGCCTTTGCTTTCAAGTTCTCTGCAAGCATTAAAGAATAAAACCCTTTTTGGAGTGGGAAATCTTATCTCTCTTCCTCTATTAATTTAATAGTGTCTGATGTGAGTTCTAAATGTTCTGACTTTTCTATTAATAAATACGTTGGCCAGGATTTTATTTTAAATGAAGATATCCAGGGTTACCAAGTTAATTTGTACAGACTTTTTAAAACATAATTTTTGCGACATTGATTTTTTTTTAAAAAAAACAAACTTTAAAAGATGCATACCCCTTGACCCAGAATTTCTGTTTCTAAAACAATGTCCAAAGGAAATAAATATATAAATAACGTTTGTGCCAAGATTAACTATAAAGATGTTTGCTGTGGTGTCATTAATAACAGGAAAAAGTTAGGAATGACCTACATGAAGGGAAGTTGGTGAGGTATATGACGGCACATCTGTAATGACACTTGGATCCACGGGGTTCCTTGGTAGCATCTCAGGGGCAAGTGGGTGAAGAAAGAAAGCTACTGGGAGACTGGGTGGATGGGGCCCCAGGTCGCACCTTCAACCTCAAAAACTCCCTTTTTATGTGTTTCACATAGATGGTTCCTTTTGGAAAATCAGTTCTGCTGCCAAAAATAGTTGGAAATGAACGAAATATTATTAAAAGAGAAAAAGGCTAAAAATACTTTGTAAAGCAGAAATATCTACACGAGTACTTCAATTTCATCTCATTTTTGCTGTTATATATGCATATGTATAAATATACATAAAAATTCACACAAAGAATTTATATAGCAATGAACAGGTTATTCTTTGGGCTAACAGGAAAAACGTTATTTTTAACTTTAAAAATATGTTTTCTTTATGATTTTCAATTATTTTTTCAAGTTTCTCAACATTATGATATCTAAAGTAAGTCAATAGTTAACTACCAATTTTTCATCTTAAGACTAAAACTTTTGTATAAGTATCTCGAAACTGTCGTCCTATCCATTTTAGGGATAGAAAAACTGAGGAGTGAAATGATACTGCAAATTATTGCGAAATTGAGAAACTATCACTGTTCCCTTCATTTCCTTTTCGAGTTATATTTCAAGTGTTACCACAGAACCCTTCAGTTTTTCAAACTTAGACAAATCAGTTGGTAGATAGAGCAAAAACATATGTTTTCCACAGTAAAAACATAAAATTCTTACATAGTTTGTATTCACTACAATCATAACAGAGGAGAGATGTTAATGGAAAGTTAATGTAACCAGAGACAGATGGCAAGGTAAGAAGAAACTGGCAGGCAGGATGAGGTGTGGCAGTGTGAACAGCTAAAACTGGCAGAGAGCAGTTGGAGCAGCAGCTTTCTCTGCACATTGCACACAGTGGTGGCCCTTAATTCAGGAATAAATGATGACGGTGGTAATGATGATGATGATGGTGAGGACAATGGTAACACTAGCATTTATGGAGAGCTTTCAGTGCATCAGCACTGTTCTAAGCACTTTACATGCATTAGCTCTTAATCCCAACAACACTCTTTTGGGGTAGAAACTATCAGTATCCCCACTTTCCTGAAGAGGGGACTGAGGAGTGGAGAGGACACGCAGTGGGTGTCGATGCCGGGGTTTGAGGCGCTTCGTTAATTTTATTTTTAGCGCTCTAAATCTCAAAATACGAAGGAGATAATTTTCATTTCCTGAAAGTTAAAAATATTTTGTTTTGTTTTTGAACGCACGGAGGCATAATGACAAAAGACTTCCGATGCCAATAAATTTAGGTCCGAATTCTGGATCTGCTACCTTTCCTCTCACAGCCTCAGTTTCCTCATCTGTAAAGGGGGCTAAATCGTTCTCACTCTGCCAAGGTGTTGTAAATAAGATTTCATACAGAAAATCTTGGCCCAGAGTGTGCTGCATGTGGGAATGGAATAAATGGAAGTTACTGCAATTGTTGCAAGAAAACAAAGCAAGTGAGATTTAATTAAATAATATTTTAGATTATTTTACTACTAACAAAAAGCATTTGAGTAAATGACCTAGGAAATGGTATGGGGATTACAGCAGGTCTTAAATAACATTATTTCGTTCAGTGTCATTTTGTTCATTATAACATTGATGATATGCTATAGAAATTTAACTCTTGTTTATACCAATTAGCCTATGGTTTCACTATATATCGTTTTGCCTAAAGTTGCAGAACCTAACTATGACACTAAATAAGGACTTACAGTATATAATTCATTAACTAAACTGGGGAACTTTAGAGGGAAAAAGGGCCCTATTAATAATTCATCTGGAATAACAGGTATAAACAGACTCTGTCCTGGACAAACCAAGATGTCCAGTCACCTGCAGGTAAACAGTGGTTTCAAGCCCATGCTATGTCACTTTCTTGGGGCCTTCACCTGGCCCGTCAATCCCTACTTCAGGGTGGTCATTTAGCTGGGGAGGGAGGAGCATCAAAGAGGAAATTCCCTAGGTTGTATGTTAGCAATATTCAGGAGACTGTGGGTTTATATTGTCTTCTGCTTGTATGAACTCTGTTCTTAAGAATTGTCTAGGAGAAAAAATCCTCATCTAGAATATGTGCTCTGGTATGAAATCTTGTCATGTGATCACCCAGCCCTCTGTGGTCAGTGAAGCACATGACTATACAAGTTTGTAGGTAGCCAAGACCACACACCTAGTTAACTAGAGAAGAACTGGAACCCAGGACTGCACTCATAGCATGTTATTCTTTCTGTTCTTTTACAGTCTCTTCCCTGAAAAATAGTCCTACTGGCTCAAAGTGAAATATAATAATTCCAAAAATAACACATAAGTTTAGGCTTGTCAGGGTTATTAGTAAGAATTAGATATTCTCCCATTGTAGTCTACAGCCTCCTTACAATTAGATGTATTTTTCAGTTCTTATTGGGAGAAAATTAGTATTAAATTTATGTCAACACTTTAAATTCTTTATATTGACCGGGTAATAAAAGGCTAAATAAAACATGTACAGCAAAGGTCTGATGATAAACATAGCCACCGAGTTGAGACATTTATTTCCCAACATTGACCTAGATAAAAATTAAAAAAATATATATATATATATTTGTTCAGATATCTCAAGCCAGAATGAGGAGGCCAAAAAGGAAAAATCGACAATCATTAATCTGGTGGTTGAGGATTTCAGTCCCGGTACATAAATGAAAAGCAACCTAAGTTCATTGGCTCCCATTGTTTAAATTTGACATTTTTCTACCTTTTGTATCTAGTACATTGGTTTAGGATAAGTCAGAAGATTGGGGGTAAAAGAGATAAAGATAAATCCTGGTCACCAGGATACTGGATAATAACCAAGAACAAAGTTTTTAAAAGAAAGAATAAAAGTATTCTGCTTTGAATACAGGTTCCTTCCTAAAAGAAGGAATCAGAAAAGAGAAATAGTTTAATTGGGAAATGAAGAAATAAATACATTAAGAAATAGGTTTTTTGCAAGATACGGGTTCCTAGAATTTTTTGGCCCTGTTCTTTTTTAACTATTCCTCTTCTGATAAAAGAAATTCTAAATTCTCCTCTTATTAAATTGGGCTTAAAATATTTATTTTTCCAGGGCAATTAGACAAGAGAAAAAAATAGGAAGCATCTATATTAGAAAGGAATAAGTAGATTTATTTCTATTGGCAGATGGCATGATCTAAAGAATAGATAGATGACTCTGGAGAATCTATCAAAAATACTATTAGAATTAATACGCAAGTTGAGCAAGTTTGCAACATTCAGATCAATATTTAAAAATCAATTGTATTTTGAGACACTAGCAGTAAACAATCCAAAAATGAAATTAAGATCACAATTATACTTAATAGCATCAAAATGAATAAAATATTTAGGAATAAACTTAATAAATGTAAAATTTATATACCGAAAATTATAAAACAATGTTGATAAAAATTAAAGACCCAAATAAATGGAAGAGTATCTCATTTTCAAGAATCTAAAGATATAACGTTAATAAAATGGTAATGCTGCCCAAACTGATATACAGATTCAGTGCAATCTCAACTGGCTTTGATGCAGAAATCGACAAGCTGATCATAAAATTTACATGGGAATGCAAGGAACCTAAAAGAACCAAATCAAACTTTAAAAAGAAAGTTGGAGGACTCACACTTCCCAATTTCAAAACTTACTACAAAGCTGCAGTAATTAAGACAGTGTGGTACCGGACAGACATATAGATCAACAGATAGATGTGACAGTTAAATTATGTTCAATTAATTTTTTATAATGGTGTCAGACAATTCATTGGGGAAAAAATAGTCTTTTCAAGAAATGATGCTGGGACAACTGCATATTTACACTTAAAAAGTGAAATTACATTCCCATTTTGCACCATATGTAAAAATTAACTGAAAATTGACCATAGATCTAATGTAAGAGCTAAAATTATACAACTCTTAGAAGAAAATACAGGACTAAATTTTTGTGACGCTGGAGTAGGCAATGGTTTCTTAAATACACCAAAAGCATGAGCAACAAAAGAAAAAATAAATAAATGAGACTATCAAAATGTAAACTTCTGTGATTTCTTCAGCAAGAAAGCAAAAGGCAACTGACAGAATCTGAGAAAATATTTGCAAATCATATATCTGATAGTGAGCTTGTATCCAGAATATATGAAGAGCTCAACCATGAAAAGACAAATAAAACAATTTAACAATGGGCAAAAGATTTGAACAGACATATCATCAAAGAAGATATTTAAACGTCCAATAAGCATATGAAAAGATGCTCAACAATTAGGAAAACACAAATCCAAACCACAATTAGGAAGGGGAGTGGTGGAGTGGGTTACTATTTAATGGGCAGTTTCTGTTTGGGATGACGAAAAAGTTCTGAAAATAGATGATAATGATGGTTGCCCAACATTGTGAAGATACTTAATGTCACTGACTTACACACTTAAAAATGGTTAAAATGGTAAATTTTATGATACGTATATTTTACCATGATAAAAATAAAAACCATAATGAATGCTACTTTACACACATTGGATAGCTATAATCAAAAAGATGAATAATAACAAGTATTGGTGAGGATGTGGAAAAATCTTGGAACCCTCATATACCGTTGGTGAGAATGTAAAATGACGTAGCCACTTTGGAAAACACTAGCAGTTTCTCAAACAGCTAAACGTAGACTTATATATGACCCAAAAGTACTTCTCCTAGGCATATGTCCAAGGGAACCGAAAACATATTTCTACACAACAGCCTGAAAATGAGTATTCATCTAAGCATTAAGCATCTAAGCATAATAGCCAAAAAGTAGAAACAACCCAGATGTCTATTGACTGATGAATGGGTAAACAAAATGTGGTATATCCATAGAATGGAATATTTATTACTCAGCCATAAAAAGTAGTGTAGTACTGATACATGCTACAACATGGCTGAAGTCTAGAACAGACAAATCCATAGAGACAGAAAATAGATTCATAGTTGCCAGAGGCAAGAGGAGAGGAGAATGGAAATGATAGCTAATGGATATAGAGTTTTTTATTGGGTATGAAAATCTTCTGAAATTAGATAGTGGTGATGATAGCATACTTTGTGAATACGTAAATAAAGCTGTTATTTTTTTTAAATGATCAAGTGGAATGCTGAGTAAGCATGACACTTTCAAGACTTTAACACCCTATAATTATAACTCTGCTAAGTGCATTGAAAGCAAATATTTTAGGACTGGAGAAACCACACACCTGACATTTCCCTTCTCCTCCTGAGGCCATTGTTCGTCATTTCCAAGTGATTCACAATGCTTTGTTCTGATTTCTCGTTCTGCGTAAGAAGGATCAGCTAAAAGAATGAAAACATATAAGCATCTGTGGGTTCCCTTGTAAAATGTCAAGAAAACACTGATCATCATGCATGTGACTCACTGCTTCACTCATCCTTGGCTCAGAGAGCCCCTTTTCCCTGAATGGTCTCCTAACCTGCTTGTTTTTGTTTAAATTGTTATGTATTTGATCAAAATTAAATGTCAGTACTGACCTAAGGTTCAATCATTTTGCCTGTTCAGTTTTGTCTTTCACCATCTCCTAATATAAATTATTAGCATATTTTATTTTTATATTATATTATGCAAATAAAAAGCTTAATCTCTCATTTTTATCAAACTTATTTTCTTATTGTTTGTCACAAATACCAGATAATTTGTCTGGCCCTAGTTCTTTTTAGATACATTTTATTTTTAAAATTATCGTACAATAAAATTTGCTTTTTTCTTTTGATGTGAAATTGTATTGGTGTTAACACATATGTAGATTCACGTAACCACCACCATAATCAGGATACAAAACAGTTTTATCTCCCTCAAACTTTCTCTTATAGTGCTATACCTTTTTAGTCACCCTTTCTTCCCACCATAACCCCTGACAACCTGACTTACTTTCTGTTTATGCTGACTTCACTACTGATAATGTCCACAGGCCTCTTCTCTTCCAAGTCATATAGTAAGCAACTTTTATGATATCATATGAATTCCATGTCTGCAGAAAACTCTCTCTGATTATGCCCACTCACACTGTTCAGTCTTTCCAGCTATTCATCCATTTATGCATTCATTCATGTATTCAAAAAACGTTTATGAAGTGGTATTATGTGACAGACACAAATTAGGTATAAGAAATACAAAGGTGGGTCGAGGCAGATCTCCTGTCTTGAAGAAGTTCACGGAGTGAGATAGTGATTTTGATCGGTGTGCGACATGCAGCAGGAATGGTGTATGCATGAGGTACAGTGATAGCCCAGGAAAGAGGATGGCAGTCCTGTTAGAGGGGACAACATTAAAACCACATCTTCAGAGAAAATGAGCATACTGCAAAGAGGGAGTCTTCTGTGCTGCAGGGACAGATTGGGTTTATGGCGCCTGAAACTAACACCATTTGCAGTCCGTGATTTTAAAAGAATGCAATGTTACAAATATAAAATTGGGTAAAATTATAAATTTTCAAAAGTTGATAAGTACCACAAGTATCACAAATTCCAGAACAGCAGCATATTGCTATTATTGCTGTTATTATCAGTAGATTAATGGCCTGGACCTTCTTCATAATACTTTTTTTCCTATATTTTGGCCTCCTATTCTTTGACTAATATTATAATATTATTTTCTATAGAGAGACTAGGAAGATGATTCAGTCTTTTCTCTGGTATAGGTGAGAAAAATCTGGTTTTGTTATTGATGATTTTAGAAGTCTCTTTTAGTTTTGCAACTTTGTTATCAGCCATAGCTTTCCTGCAACTTTCTCTACAGCTCCTTGTTCAGACATAGGAAAGCCTCACAGGCGCCCTGTCTCCTGATGGTAGCCCCGGTAACCCCTGGTTGGGGGTGGAAGTTCAGGTAGACCTTGAGTCATAGAGGTCCCCAAGCAGGGGTGGGGCCACTCTACAACAGTTCAGATCTTCTCCTGAGTGTCAAAGACAGGGTTCAGTTGCTCAATGTGATTGTAGGGGCAGGTTGTCACTGAGGTCTGTGCAGATGAGGAGGTAGAGCTGGCAGCCCACTGGCCCTACCCATATCACCAGGACTGCCATCTCTGAGTTCAAGAGCAGCAGGACTGCTGCTTTCTCTGAGTCCTGGAGAACATGCCAAGCCTTGGAAGGTGCCTGTGCAAATGAGGGGCCCTGAAGCATAAGCCCCATGACATCACTGTAAATCTGCCTCTGTGCAAAGCAAGGGTGTTTAAAATAACAGGGCATATTCATAGAACTGCAGATTGTCTAGCATTGCCGGAAGAATGCTGAAAAGTTTAAACTCAGTTCTTCAGGCAAAGGGAAGCCAAAGAAGGTTTTGAAGCATGTAAAAAAAAGTGGTCAGATCTGTCCTTCAGAAAAGGCAATCAGGTGAAAGTTGCAGGATAGGTTAGCAGAAAAAGTCTTAAGAAGGTGATCATAATGGTCCAGGAAAGGAATGACAAGACCCGGAACAAAAGCAGTAGGAGTACCTTTGGAAATCTAATAATGATAATGATATTATGAACATTAATAAAAACAAACATTTATTGAGTACTATGCCAAGTACTTGTGTGTCTTAACTTATTTGACCCTCATAGATCCTCAGAGAACAGGACACTGCAGCTTTCAGTGGTTAAGTAACTTGTATGAGGTCAGTAAGTGAGAGAGATTAGAACCCAGAGTGTTGGTTTCCAGAGCCATGGAAAATAATGATAGGTTAGATTTGGGGGTAGAGAGAGGCAAAAGGAAATGATAGAAAGAGAAGAATTTAAGGTGGATAAGATGCTATAAACTGAATCAGGATATATTTATCTCTCCTCTTGATTCTTACAGCAAATAATTCATATTAGTCTCTAGATGCTTCACATGTGAATGTATTTCTTTACAAACTGACTATAAACTACCTGAGTACAGCATTATTTATGGTATGTATTATATACTCAATCAACAATTACTAGGCATCTACTATGAGCCAGACCCTGGGTTAGGATCCAGGAATACAAAGATGAATAAGACAAAATGCCTTCCCTGACCTTCAAGATTTAGAGCCCAGTGGGAATGATAGATGGAGGATTTTGATGTACTGTTAGAGTCTTAAACACTGATCTGGGAGTAAAGGGGTAAGAGCTCATCTAAATCTACTGAAGAGGTCATAAAAGGATTCAACACTAGTGATACCTCAGCTAGGGATTGGCATAGAAGCAGGAGTTCATTAAGTGGGCCTTCTGACCTGATGAGACTGCATGTACAGAGGCCAAGATATTAGGTGTTTAGGTAAAAGACAAGAGCGACGTAGGCAGACTGGAAACCTAGTGGTACATGACTGGAAACTGATAGCAAGTAATTCTGGAAATTACCATTAATAACCAGCCTGTAGCTAACTTGCTTCCTGGAATAACTGATGCATGAGATAATTTACCCAAGCTGTTGAGAACAGGAGAAGCAAGATGTGGATGCCTATGGCAGAATAAAAATTTTTACACGCATGCTCTTTTCAAGATGACTTTGCTGCAATTCCCATAAAAAGGTGGGTCTATTTTTTCATTACTTGAATCTGGGCATGGCCATGTGACCAGCTTTGGCAAATAGGTCACTAGCAAACGTGGTTGCTCACATACTGGAGTTTATATCCTTTGCTGTTCTCTGGGAACTCTTCTAGACTCACCTTCTGGAGGCTGAGAGACCTAACAGATAGAAGCTCTGTTTCAGCTATTCCTAAGTCATTCAGATATCTGAGTGACACCAACCTAAATCATTCAGCCTCAGATAAGCTGGCCTAGATAGGAAATGCTCATAAAACTCAGAGAATAGTGAAAAATTCTAAATTTTTATTGCTTAGGTCACTAGATTTTAGCTGGTATGTTATATAGCAAAAGCTTATTGATATACTGCCCTACTTACTCTCTTCATCACGATCACAATCAGGACTGTGAATATCAAACAGCAATTATTCACTTGGATTCATCCCTGAACTTTGTGAGGATAAACAAGTGAGTCCTTACAATTAGAAAAAAAATAAATCTTCCAAACCTGGACATCAAACCCCATACGATTTGATTCTAGGACGTCAATACCTTTATAATCTGTTAGCATATACAAGGATTTTGCTAGACTACTTATCAACTCTTTCATCTCTAACCACAAATTTTTTAGGGACTCTTGAGTTTAGGCTCAACAGTGTAATAACAACAAAGGAACCTCATGTTCTAACTATAAGGATGAGCAAGTCTTGCTCCACTCTACAATTTTTATTTAAAAATTTTGGAGAGATACTGAGGGGCTGATTTTTCCACCTTGAGGGGGAAAACTCTGAATTATTATCGGTTCATAAACCTATATTGCACTGGCTCTACAAAGGAAACTCTCTTATGATCCCCAAAGAGTAAAGCTTAAAATTTTTCTGCTTTGTTTTCCATGTGGTTAAGTTCATCTGTTACTTTCATTAGCCCACCTGCGATATTTTGGAAAAGTGTTGAAAGGGGCTTCACGACAGATAATTCTCCTGGAGAGAAAAGTCAGGACCTCGGCTGTGGGCAAAATACATTTAAGACATCCTATTGTCCATGTGTTCTACTTCCCATCCCACCCTCAGAGAAAGGAGTAAAGATAAAGATGAACGGCGGTCATTTTTATTTTACATTATTTAAAAAAAATTTTGTTTATTTTTTCGGCGAAGCAATCCTTGGTTGACCTTACAGGTTGAAAGGACCTTGTCAATTTACAATCCCTTATTTTTTTTTTTATGCACCAGGTCTTCCCTGGAGGTCTCCCATCCAATTAATAACCAGGCCCAATTCTGCTTAGCTTCCGAGATCAGATAGAATCAGGCCTGTTCAGAGTAGTATGGCATAGATAAAGATGGCAATTTTTGACATTTGAAACTTTTCTATAATAAAACTGACTTGAGACTAAAAATAAAAAGATACTCATTAAATTTGTTTGCTTAAATACAGAGGGTGAAGATAGAGAGGTCTACAGAGAAAGGGGCCTAATCTGCATACCTATCTCAGCGTTCTGAGACTTCAGGACAGACCACCAGGAATACAATTTGCATAACGGCAAGAGATGCCAAGATTCAGGCCCTCCAGCAGAGGTAAAGTTCCAGTGTTCACTCTCTAGGAATGCAGCTCTCCAATTTACACACTTGGAAGGCCATTCTCTCCAAACTCAACCAAACCTCCCCTCTTCTAGAAGCCTTCCTGACTACTTCACCCTAAAAGAGGATTCAGAATTAATTTGTGCTCCTATTTTTGTACTTAGCCTGTTTTATAAAGTACTTCCTTACATATCTGCTTCTTCCACAAAACTGAGAATGGCTTCAGACTGCAAGGGATAGAGGCCTATGTTTCATTTATCATGCAAATTCATCTGTCATACAAAAGCTCTAAAATAAATATTTGTTGAATTAATGAATCGGACACTAGTTAAGGGAGAGCGAATAAGACAGAGGATAGAGCTATTCAAATACTCTTTGCTGCAGAGCCTAAGAAACTTGTTTCAGCTTCTCAACAGGTGGAATAAGCAGAAGGCACTCATTAATCTAAGTTCTTGCTATTCAATGTGTGGTCCACAAACCAGCAGCATGAGCATGATCTGGGAAATGGTTACCAATGCAGAATCCCAGATATACTGAATCAGAATCTTGATTTTAACAAGATTCTTAGATGATCCAATGCACTAAGAATCATTGATCTAAAATAGTGGCTTTCATAGTTGCCTGTATATTAGAATCACCTAGAAAGCTTTACAAACTATTGATGTCTGAGTTCTGATTTGAATGGTTGGGGGACTTCTTCCTGACCAAGAAGGAGTAACAGAGAGCTAACTCATCCTCCTGCATTAAATGACAGAACAAAAACAGACGACATGTGTGGAACAGTGATTTTCAGATAGTATTAGTTATCTATTACTGAGTAACAACTTACCCCAAAATTTAACAGCTTGACACAGATACATTTATAATCTCACAGTTTTTATGGTTCAGAAATTCATGCCTGGTTTAACTATTATGAATTACCACTAATTATCAATCTCAAGAAGGCTCCTCCAGCTCAGGGTCTCTCCCATACCTGCAAATGAGTTATTGGTCAGTGCCATAATCTAATTTGAATGCTTGAGAATCCACTTCTAACTTCTCTCATGTGGCAGGACTCTACTCCCTGTGGGCAGTTCCACTGAGGGCTTCTGTTACTCTCTTGCTATTGACTAGAGGCAGCTCTCAGTTCCTTGCCATGTAGGCTTCTTTAACATGGCAGCTTGCTTCATCAAAGCCAGCAAGAAAGAGAGTCTGCTAGCAAGACAGAAGTTATAGTCTTCTGTAACATTACAGAAGTGATATCCTATCACACTTGAAATATCCCATTTGTTAATCATTAGATCCAGTTCTTGTTCAGAGTTCACACAAGACGAGAGTAGAAAGTGATCATAATCTACAACAGGGGTCTCCAATCCCTGGGCCACAGACCAGTCTGGATCCATAGAGCTAGCAAAGCTTCATCTGTATTTGCAGCTGCTCCCCAGCGCTAGCATCATAGCCTCAGCTCCACCTCAGATCATCAGGAATTAGATTGTCAAAAGAGCACTGGTCCTTGGTGCCAATAAGTTTGGGGACTGTTGATCTACAAGATATAGACTAGAATCCTGAGATATTCTTTAGCCTATACTAAAAGTTGTTCTGGACTTGTCCTAACCGAATTTAAAAGGAAGTCTCTAAAGTTTTCAACTAATACCAAGTAAATTAATTGTGTGACAGGTCAGAATCCAACACTATTTAAAAGGCTACCAAAAATTCAACAATCAATAATGTAAAATTTATGACATCTAGCATCCAATAGCAAAGTAGCAGGCATGCGAAGAAGTGGGAAAATGCAATCTAAAAGCAGGAGAGACCTTGATCAATAAAAATAGATCCAGAAATGACAAAGGGAGTGAAATTAGCAGACAAGAATCTAAGGGGAAAAAATATTAGAACTGCTATTATAAATATGTTCCACATGTTTACAAAGGTGAAGGAAAACATCACCATGATGTGGAAAAAAATGGAAGATGTAGAAAAGATTCAATCAAGCTGCTGAAAAAAAATTCAACACATGAAATGAAAAGTACACTGTATGGGATTAATAGAAACTAGACACTGAAGAGAAAAGCTCAACAATTATGAAACCATAATAATTTAAATATCCAAAATGAAACAGAAAAGTAACTGAAAAAAATACAAAGAGAGCATCAGTGACTTGTTGAACAGTGTCAAGTTCACTAAGTAGAGTTTTGGAAAAAAGGGGGAAGGGAACTTTATAGGACACAAAGAAATGTGGACTTTTGGGGACATTACAAAATGGATTCCATGAGAGCTATGACAGTAATGTCAACTGGCTCATAATGGGAACATCCTCCGTGTATGATCGGTACACCCAAAACCACAGAAATGACTATCCTGGATAAGCCCCCATCTGCAGGAGCCAATAGCCATGAGGATCCCACCTTGTAAGATCTCTACAAGATGGCCACCTTCGACAGACGACGCTCAAGCTTATCCCGATAGCATCAAAGACAGGTACTCAAAGGGCTGAAAACTCTGACCTTCTGACTCATCGTGGCCACTGATTTGGGATCAACACTCAACTCTCTGTGCTGCCAGTGAACAGAGCTCACTTTGGGAACACTTTAAGGACTTGCATACCTCCACTCTGTCTCATAAGTCTCTGTACTTTCCTTCTCTGCGTGTGTTAACCTGTGTGGGTACCTGACTGGTTTATCTGAGACTGTTCCACTCAATAAGCCTGCATTGTGGAAAAATATGCATGCGTTCAAGAGTGTTACTTCCATAGCTTCTTTTCTTGCTCACAACAGGAACAAAAAATATTTAAGGGAATAATGGCCAAAGTTTTCCAAATATGATAAAATCTGTAAGCTCAAATATTCAAGAAGCTCAATGAATTTGAGCAAAATAAGTGTAAAACCCCACACATTGTCATTAAATTACTGAAGCCAGTGATAAAGAGAAAATTTTTTTAAGCAGTCAAAAGAAAAAGATATTCTCTATACAGAGGAATAATGGCAAGAATTATAACGAGCTTCTTATCAGAATCTATACAAGTCAGGAAACAATGGACAGTTATCTTTAAAGTATGAAAAGAACTAAATATCACCCTAAAATTTTTTACCCATAAGAAAAAGAAAACACATTCCAATATGAAGGCAAACTAGATATTTCAGACGAATAAAACTCGTTGCTGGCCGACATGAATTATAAGCAATGTTAAAGAAAGTTCTTCAAGCAGAAGGAACATGATAGCAGATGGAAATGCATAAAGGAATGAAGAGAGCCAGAAATGGTAAATGCATGGCTAAATAGAAATAATTTTTTCCTGAAAAAAAATCTCTTTTAAAAAGAATAATTATTTTAAATAAAAATAACATATTTGAAAAATGCAAAATAAAGTGTATGAAGAAGAAAAATTTAAACAAAATCACAAAAGATGAACAGGCGGAAATGAAAGTATCGGGTGTAAATTTCATTTATCATATGCTGATCTAAGTGTTATTTGTAATTTTTCATCTTATTCTATCGCAACTACCGGAATGATAAAAAAAATAATAATGTCATCAAAGGTTTGAGCCAGGAGGAACCCACTGGAAGGAAGGAGGCCGGAAGGCCTTGAGGCCCCAGTACATAACAAGGTGGTGGAGGATTCGCATGGACACTGAAATTGTTAGCTATATCTTCATTTTCCCTAGGGGTAGCCTAGAGCAATAGGATTCTCGAACTTTTTTTTTTTAATAAGTATTTTAATCACATACCCATTAGAGCTGCCTCACTGTTGTTTATGTAAAACCTGCCTTAAAATAAATCAGTGAACCTCAAATGAACATGAGCCTAAACTGCATTCTTTAACTAAACCCAATATACATTTTACTTAACTGTGAACTGAATCAATTTGTGTAAATCTAATGGCTTCTTTGAATTCATATATTTTTAAAAAAATAATTATTAAAAACAAAATTGTAACTTTTCTATATTCCTCAAACCTGATGAGATGTAGAGGTGAGGCTTTCCCACTTCACCAGATGGAGACCTAGCAGAACAAAGTTAGGGTTTCCAGGAGCCACAAGATTAAGAGCCTTCATGGCTCAGGACCCAGGTGACGAAGGCACATCTGTCAGGAGCCAGGGATTCATAGTTTTGGTGGGGACTTTAAAAGAAGGGCTTAGAAAAAGTAGAGTCTATAGGACAGTTATGAACAAATTAAAATTAAAATTAGGATCTGTGAGAGACGCTTTAAAAAAGGTCAGAGGTAATTTTGCATGAAAAAGAAAATGATAAAGAGTGACTAGCCGTCTTCAAATAAATTAAGAATAACTACCAATAGAAAATTAACAGTGTTGCTCGTTCTCACTATACAAGATAGAAACAAGAAAAAATGAGTTTAAATTGCAACAGTAAAGTCTGGTCACCAAAAGCAGAATTTGTTGATCAGAGGGTGATTTAATACAGAGAAAAATCTAGGTTCTTAAAACACTTCATGTGAGGCTTTGTTTTCCTGATAGCAAAGCATCTGGTGATATTGAAAATTTCATCCAGTTGACCTTTTAAAGTCATGTGGATAAAACATCTGTAAGATAACTGGATTTTTTAATGAATTAATTGACCTGAATGTTTCCTCTGTGTGTGTTAATCTACTTGGGTACTTGACTGGTTTATCTGAAAAAAGGTTTTGTGGCTTTGGGGAAATTTTACCTAAATAATAAAAGGCAAAGGAGTCATTCTATCTGACTTTGTTGTGGAATAATTTATATTATATAATTAGAATAACAATCTCTATCTGACAGTGGACCCATTCCTGAAGGCTCATAGAGTAGAGTTCCACCTAATTAGTCAAGTGTTTTCAGTGAGATTATTGTGAGGTTTACTTAAATTACACATTGCCTTGACTTGCCAGTGAATCACTTCTTTCTACCACCTATAAACTAAGCTGTGCGAAAGCTTATAGAAACCTTAAACGAACATATCTTTTTTTAGAATGGAGAATAAAGGTATTGAGAATTCTCACATTTCAAACTTCTTCTTGGATTCAGGCAAGAAAGGTCTTTACCAATTAATAATTTAGGGCATGTAAAAACTAAGATGAAGTGAAGTTGGAGGACTATGATACACCCATAAATTGTTTTTCCAGAGAGCTAGTCACCAAATGATTAAGGCTGTGGTTCTCTGAGTGTGTTTTCCAGACCAGCAACAGCATCACCTGGGAACTTCCTAGAAATGCAAATTTTTGGGTCCCACCCAAGACCTACTAAATCAGAAACGCTGCAGGTGGAGCCCAGCAATCTGTTTTAATAAACCCTCCAGGTGATTCAGATACAGGTCTGACAACCCCTGGATTAAAGAAATGATTTATAATTATTCCCAGCTGAGCCCAAACTGGGTTTCAGCGTCTGACTTCATGTGTAGCTTGTGGTCCATATGGGTCTCTTGCTCCATGAACTGAGATGCACAGGAGTTTTAGGATTTCTAGTTGAAAGGAAAGGACATGGAAGATGAGAGTATGGCAAGATGTCTAAATATTAAGCATTATAGTATATTCGATATCTATTAATTTTTTTAAAATAGAAGCTTTACGCATAATAAAATCCACAAGTGTTTGTTGACTGCTTAATTCAGCTTAGTCCTCCTGCCTAATGAACTGGTTTTGATCCACAAAGGAGTACGGTGTTCCAGAAGCTGACAGATATATGTTCATTGAAACAAAACAAAACCAAACAAAACAAAACGTAAGCCATAATGAAACATAAGCAGCTGCTTCAGGGCCCAGGAAAAAAATGTGCAGGTCAGGCCTGGACCACACAGGAGCCTGGGCATTCCCAGGGTTTGGAGCAGCTTCCAGAGAAAGCCGGCTGTGCCTAGTTTGAGAGCTTTCCCTTACAAGGCAGCAGAAATAGAAATAATGTAAGGACACCAGAAAGACCCAGAGAGGGACTGTAGCTCTACAGCTGCTGTGATGTGACTATCAAAACAATTATATCTCTTTATCCTATTGGTAAGACCTGTGATGATCAGGTTACAGACATAATATGAAATACTAAACTCAACTGGGAGAAGGGAAAAAGCATGTTTCCCAAGTTCCCTTCAAGGTATCGCAGAGAGAGTAATTTGAAACTTTGGCAAACTTGGTCTAGGTGCTTTCAGATTCAAAGCAGTACTGTGATTGTCAGGTTCAATAGCTAGTTATCTGTTGATGTTGATGGTTTGGAAATTATGCACTGCTAGAAAAATCAATTCCTATAAAGTTTTTTTTTAATGGAATAAGCTGTAGTAGCTTCTATATGATGAGAACACAGATCATTGAAGCTAAGAGGCTTCAGATCTGTCTTAAACCAGTGGTCAATACGTATTTATTGTTTCTACAGTGTGCGTCATTAATTCATTCTAGAAATACATTGAGTGTCTATTATGTGTCAGGAATAGTGCTAGACACTATGAGTCATTGGAATCAAACAGACCGTGGTCAGGTGTTTTAAAGCTGCTCTCTTCAATACAGTAGTCACTAGCCAAGTGAGGCTATTGAAATCCAATTCCTTAGTTGCTTGACACATTTCAAGTATGAAACAGTCACAAGTTGCTAGTGGTGCCATCTTGGACAGCACAGATACAGGATCTAACGTAATAGAGGGGAGTTTCCTATTGTCTGTCCTCCTAAGTCTTAGTGCTGGGCTGTCCTTTCCCACTCCTGTCTCTCCTATGGGGTCAAAGCCCTCTGTTCTCTTTCAGAGCTGGTGTTGTTACAAGTATCCTGGACCATGGTATTGGCAGAAGGTGCCTGCATGGGTCATTTGGACTAGGTCTTAGACAAATCTTGAGGCAGATGCAGTCCTCCTTCGGCTGAGTGGACCATGGGCAATATTTCACATTCTCTTTCCAATTCCATGTTATGGTATAAACCCTGGGTATGGGATAAAGCCCTCAGACTTTCCCTTTTGATTTTCGGTGGGGGGGCACTTTTGAAAGTTAAGAGAAAAAAAACCTAGAACTTTAACAATGTCTTACTTTTTTCTCTTGCTTCCATTTTTCTCCCTGAGGCGACGTAGATGCCTCTGCCTGAGAGAGGGAAAGTCACTTGCAAGGACATGAGGAAAACAAAAGCACAAAGATTAATATTTCAAGATATTATCTTGCTACATCAAAATAGTTGAAAACATGATTCTTGCCTCCAAGCTGCCTACATAACCACGAAAACAAGAAAAATGGGGACATTCATGAAAAGTTAATAACCATGAAGAGTGAAGTAACAATGTTAAACAGATATGAAAGACGTGTCACCGGATCTGCATGATTAAGAGCTGAGGGCTTATATAGACCCTAAGTGTGGCTTTTCACAGGAAAGTGATGTCTGAGCTGCACAGATTTAGATGGATAAGGGAGAGAAGAGATGATATTTCAGGTGAGAAAACATGATAAGCAGAAGTGTGAATATGAAGTGCAAGTGTTGTTTAAAGTACAAAGAATAGAAGAGTTTGCCTGCCGTGTAGGGTGAGGGGAACCGCGAGGGCAGGCTGAGGAAATACAGTGGCTGAAAGTTTTGTCCTCATCCTGCAGTAGGGCAGAGATGTCATTGAGCAATTTAAATAGGGAAGTGATATAGCCAAAGCAGTGCTATGACAATGAATCTCACGTTGAACCCTAGCAGCAATATTTGGACACTTGGATACTGAAGCCGAAGCAGGCTGGAGACAGGAGGGTGGTTAGGAGGCTATTGCAGGGGTGGAGGCAGGAAGTGACATGGGCATGGAACAGGGTGGGTAGCAGTGGAATGAGAAGGGAGCAATGAGTGTGAGTAGCATGTTGAAGGAAAAATCAACAGGGCTTTGATTCTTTGAAGTTGAGAGAGAAGTCAAATATGCTATTAACTTTGGCAAATTACTTAGCATCTATAAAATAGGATAATAACTATGTTGTACAGGTTTGCCGTGTAAATTAATAAAAAGACCTTTGTAAAACACAAGAGGTCTCTGGCATACAAATGCAATATACAACCATTGTCTGGAACTCAGAAGGCCTACAACTGCCCTCCCCATCACAACAGTCAGGACCCTAGGGAAGCAGATACAGCTGGAAAGGCAAGACCAATGTATGCTCTTTCCTTATGGTCCGGGAGACACCAAGCTTGCACACAGACCCACAATTCTGAATACTTGCTCATACAGGGTTTATATCCTCTTTTCCCAACCCTCAGAAATGTTCTCAGGCCAGAACCACTGGAATATAATAGAATTTGCTAGAGCATACTGGAGCCCTTGCTCTTTTTTTTCAAGCATATTCCTAGTTTCATATCTCGAAGATTTCCGAGGCCCCTCCCAAAAACAAATAAAGGACCGCAGCTCAAACGCCAACATGCATGCGTCTTTTATTGTTTATCCAAACATCTAGTCTCATTCTGGAAAACTATCTCATCACCTGCTTTCCCTCCATTTCTAATCACTCCCCAAAAAATGGTGCCAACATTTCCACATAGTCCACAAAACCTTATTTAACACATAATATTGTTGCATGTGTCTTAAATAGGAAAGGTGCTGCTACAATGCTAACTATCATCTAAAAAAAAGAAAAACGAAAACAATGGAGAAATTAGTAGGAAATCATTTCTGCTGTTTATGTTGAAGGCTAGTGCTCAAGAGAAAGCTGGTTGAAGTAGTGGAGAATAAAGGGGCAGATGGAAATTTTCATTACAAATTTGAAGACAATCTTCTGAGCACTTTTAAATGCTCTAGAAATTGAAGGTTCTAAGTCTTTATTACATTTAACTTCAAATCTCTGCCCCTCCTTTTTGCTTGAAAGAGGTAAATATAAGCAGGCTATGAGGCTATATAGACATGTGTGTGCACGTAAGCATGCATACACACATGTGAATGTATGTACTTCTAAAAGGAGCACAGGAAGGGAAAGAGAGAATAACATAGCAAAAGAAAGATTTTTCTGAGTAACTATAAATAAGGGTAAAAGGAGAAAGAAGTTAAAAATACCACGTGTACAGTGGACGGAATGCATTGATCTGTGAATAGCAAAAAGAGAAGGAAAAACGAAAAGAAGATAAAGATGTAAGTCTGCCACTAAGGAGATGTTTAGTGGTGGTCTAATGAATGAGACCCAAATGTGGGGGCAGGGCAGCCCTGCAGTGGCAAGAGGAAAATCAGTGTCCAACTAATCCTATGAATGTTCAAGGTCTAAGCTGGCAACTTGGGGAGTGTCCCTATTCTGAAAACTAAAGAGTCATCACAATCCTCAATTGGATTATAAATAATTGGTGACTCTCTTCCGAGGAACCCAGTATTTCTTTACTGCCCTGGCTAGACATAAAGTGTCACTGAAGCTCCCAGGAAAGCGCCCCTCCCAGATTTACTTATTGCCAAGGCCCCATCAGAGTATTTCTATCTTCTGTCCTCTAATTTCAGGACATTGTTCTAAGTGATGGTTGATGGTTTGGGAAACTTAGCCATACAAATGGGAATACTAATGGGTTCATCTGTAGTGGCAATTAATATTAAAGATGATTTTTCTAGGAGTAATCATTTAGGCTCCAAAGTTTTCTTGACCAGGTTATAGGTCAGTAAGGAGAACGAGTTTGGAGAGGAAAGTTCTTTGGCATGACTTCTTACATCACAGCATTACGGAACTTTGATTTAGTCCAAATAGGGAAAGCAGAAAGGGAAACTTCCCTTTAACCCCCATAGACCATTGCCAAGTGGCATGGCCAGAAGATTGAGGGAGGTCCAGGGAGGTGGGGCTATTTTACTATTTTACACTTTTTAAATTTAATTCTCAGAGAATCCAATCAAGATTGATGGCAGTTCTTGGATGAGGGTGATCAGCTGTCCTGGTTTGCCTAGGCCTGAGGGGCTCCTGGCATGTAGAATTTTCAATATTAAAACCAGGAGAATCCTAGACAAACTCAGACAGTTGGTCACTCCAATATTCCTTCTCGCCTAAACCAGGCCCTGAACTGAATGAGGAATCCCAGGAAAGGATATTGACCTACCATCCATACCCTGCCAGCTCTTTAATAAAGAAGCAGTAGAGCTCAATATTTATAGGATCAAATCTTTACTGTTTCCCATTGTTCCCCACCCCCAGACATTTTTGTAGTAATAACAAAAGCAAATTCTGTTGTTTGGTAACATCAGCCCAAGCTAAAGAGGCAAGCGAGAAATTATAGAAGGTCATGAAGCTTCCCATACATTTGAGTGCAGCACATCTCATCCATCTATGAACCTTACAAATTCCAAGTCTCTGTGCTTAGTTACAGCACTAATAGTCTGTAATAAAGTTCATGGCTGGCCCTGGGTAAAATTATAAGGTATCTATTTTAGGTATCCCAAGTCCATCACCATCTTCTAAACAGGACCAGAGTGCTTCCCATCCCTTCTTCCTCATAGTAAAACCTGCGCTCAGGGAAATATCTAATACCAGAAATTTACTCATTAGTGTGAATGAAGTGGTCTCTCCCCCAGGCTGATTTAAGTTGCTAAGTCTTATCTTTAATTATATTCTTTAATTCCTTTCACTCATAAGTATTCGCTAAGAGCCTTCCATGACTAAGTTGGAATATAGGAAGTGAAAGTGACACAGAGCCTGCCCCCAAGGAACTTAAAAAGTTTGGCCCTCTTTAATTATAGGCATCGGCTAGCCAGTCATAAAGGAGTGTCTGGGGTTGGGAATGGATTTCCTAACTGCTTCTGAAATAGGAACTCATAGGCTGACACGGAGAGAAGTTATTGTGTTAGGCTGACTTAACTATGAACTCAGTGGAGGAATTGATATGGGGAGTAAACCTTAAAGTCTGAGTCTTGTCTACTTCTCTATTACGTTTGTTCTGAACTGAAAGATATCAAGGGCAAAAGGGAAGGGAATAGGAGACGTGGTCCCACAAAGTCTGGACTGAGAATAAAACTAAAAAGGAAGAAATTTAAAATAAACATAAAAACCTGATTTAGGTCCAAAAAGTCACTTGATTTCAAAAACTATGTAAAAATCCCCCAAAGGAAAACATTATATGCACAATGTCTGAGACAGGGAATGGTTGAATAAGTATGGTATATATCACTTCGGAATTTAAGGCAGCTATTTAAAAGGATGGAGTCATGTGCCACATCACCATGGACCGCATGTACAACAGTGGTCCCATGAGATTACAGTGGAGTTTAAAAATCCTAATCACCTAGTGACGTTGTAGCTGTCCTAATATCATAGAGCAACACATTACTCATGTGTTTGTGGAAATACTGTTGTAGACAAACCTACTTCACTGCCAGTCATAGAAAAGTGTGGCGTATGATTATGTACGGTACATAATACTTGATAATGATAATAAATAATTATGTTACTAGTTTTTGCATTTTCTATACTATACTTTTAATCATTATTTTAAAATATGTTCTTTCTACTTATGAAAAAAAAATTTGCTATAAAGTAGTATACTGTGTTACACTATCAAAAGCCTCGTAGATTTCATGTTTACCACTCCTCTTGATTGCCTCATCTTCTCTTATGCTTGATTTAATTTCATGTTGTTTTCTACAGTAGCGTGTTGTACAGGCTGTAGCCCAGGAGCAATTGGCTGTGCCATGTAGCCCAGGTGTATAGGAGCTTATGCCACCTAGGTCTGTGTAAGTGTACTCTATGATGTTCACACAATAAAATTCCCTAACAACACATTTCTCAGCATATATTCCTGTTGTTAAGTGGCACATGACTGTAATTATAAAAAATAATATAGTAGCTTAGGAAAATGTTAATATATTAGGCTTTAAAATCAGGATATGAAAAATTATCTAGGTTATGTTGAAAACTATATAAAATGTATATAAGCTTATGAGCATGGACTAGAAAGGAATATAAACAACTGAAAATTGCTAATGTCAGAGTATTAAGTATCTGAGTCACTTATTTCATTTTCATCTATCTTTTTATGATATTGTTTGTACAATATACATTATAATAAATCAATTGGACAGGTAAGGATGAGGAAAAACAAATGCTGTTTACAAAACACCTGGTTATTTGATTGACTGCAAGCTCAAAATAAGACAAATGACATTGTTATGAGACTGCTTTTTAAAAAACTGATGAAATCAGATTTCATCGACAGAAATATAATTCAGATCCCACAAGAATATAAGTCTCAGCATACTGTGCACTAATTAAACCACATCTGGAATACTCTGTTTAGTTCTGGGTAACTCCTTTTAAGAAAAACATTGATAAACTAGAGTACGGTAAAAGAAAGACAACTAGATTTGTAAAGATCCGGAAAAAGTAGCGAATGACAAATGGCTAGAGAAATTTTGGAATTCTAACTTAGAAAAGAAGTGGGGGTGAAGGAAAGAGGAGAGAGGGAAAGAGGGAGAGAGAGAGAAAGGAAGGTGGGAGGGAAAGAAGGAAAGAAGGAAAGAAGGAAGGAAGGAAGGAAGGAAGGAAGGAAGGAAGGAAGGAAGGCAGGAAGGCAGGCAGGCAGGCAGGAAGGCCTCAAAGTGAGTGCATCTGCAGGATTGTTATCATGAAAATTGTATTAGGTTTTTATAAGTTTAGATGGCAGAATTAGAATCAAAACATAGAAACTTTAGGAAAACTGTTTCCTGGCTAACGGTAAGGAGAAATTTTCTAATGAGAACAGGCCAACAATGTGACAAATTATTTCAAAACATAGTGAACTTTTCATTGTATAAAGGGCTTAAACAAAGACAGGTAAAGAGTCTTGACATTTGTTGGAAGTTTATTTTGGAAGGTACCTAAAAACCCATCGAATCCTTAGATAATATATTTCTGTCTAATATGAAAATGAGAGAAATTCCCTTTGGTCTCTACAATTCTTCAGGCATAGGCATGAGACAGGTCAAGCCTTCCCTTACACATCCTCATTCAATTTAGAGACATAAAATATAATTAGACTGAAGCCAGATGAGAAGAAATAGATTATGTCAGTTCCCATTGGATTATGTGGGTGAATCCTCTGAGTTTATTTTAAAATTCCATTGCTCAACATCCCTTTGATTACTGTCAATCTAATTACTTTTAGTCACACTGTTATATTTTTGACCTCTAGTCTAATCACTTAAAAAAAAAAAGGTAAAAGAAATAACTTTTATGAAGCATCTTCTACATGCCAGGAGCAATATTAGACATATTATAACATATTTTTTTTGTCCTCCAACTCTGTGAGGGAAGAATTATCATTCCCATTTTATAGTTAAGCAAATAGAGGTTTGCTTCTAATTAAGCAAACATACCCAAGGCCCCAGAACGAGTGTCAGAGCTGAACTTTTAACACTGAGTCTGGTTTATTCTGAAGATCTGCTTGACCAAGCTGCTGCTCTGGCTTTCCCTAAACCAAACCATTGTGAGACTGAAATTCTCCCAGAAGCTACTATAATACTATCTCTATACAGGACCCAGCCCATGTATTTTATTAGTTTTGTTTTGAGAATTGAGTCCTAAAGCTGCTCATTCTTTGAATGAGAAAGTTCAAACCAATAACTTGTTTCTGAGATCACTGGCTTTTCAGCTGTGGTAGAAAGAAAAATGGCTCCCTAAGATGTCCATGTGGCATGGCAAAGGAGACTTTTCAGATGTGATTAAGCCAAGGAGTTTGAGATGAGAGATGATCCTGCATTATCCAAGTTGACTCGACATCATCACAAATGTCCTTATAAGAAGGCGGGAGGGCTGGAGTCAGAGGAGGAGGGGTGATGATGGAAGCGGGAGGTGGGGGGGAAGATTTGAAAATGCCAAGCTACTGGCTTTGAAGATGGATGAAAGGACCATGAACCAAGGAATGCTGGCAGCCTCTAGAAGCTGGGAAAGGCAAGGAAATGGATTATCCAGAAGGAACTCAGAGCTGTTGATACCTGGCTTTTTAGGACTTTTCCCTTCTGAAAATAAGATAATAAATGTGTCCTGTTTTAAGCCACTGAGTTTGGAGTAATTTGTTATAGAAGCAATAGAAAACTGCAGCCCTGAATAGTATCTCTACTTGAATAAAGAGAAATGACCACATTGAAGAACATCTTGACAATCATACTAGTGGAGAGACCAGCACTTTTCTTCAGTCTTACCTGCTGATGAGACAGCTAAGATGACTGTGAGTGTCCCTGAGTCTAAGACCTAGGAGGAAAGAGGGAAAAGAGAGAGAGGGTAAGAAGAAGGGAAGAGGGAGAGAGGAAAGGGGCAAAAGGGGAGGGAGGAGGGAGAGAGGAAGGAAGGGAGGAAGGGAGGGAGACAGAGAAGGCAAAGAGGAAGGTGGGATCAAGAAAAAAGAATTGATAAAAGAGTGAATGCAGAGGAAATAGAAAGATCACAATATAAGTGGTAATGGGTAGTATTTTTTTTTTCACTAAGAAAGATATATTATTAAGTAGTCTATTCCTAAATGAACTCAATGTCAAAGTTAATATTTCCATAATAGAGTACGTACAAAGAGTATTAAATCAATTCAAGTTGTTGGAAAGGAGGTTTTAACCTGTCTCTAAACCTCTTGGATTCGCTACGTTGTTCTTTTCTGCCCACATGCACAGCCTCGGAGTTGATGAGATCAGAAAACTAGCCTATAGGCCAGGATTATCACAGCTCTGAGAAAGCAGAACATTACCCTTCGCTCAGAGCCCACTTGGGTGAAGTGCACAGCATCTCTGCCTTATTTCTTGTCAAGAAGCGGCACTTGAGCTGTCAGCTTTGTAGCAAAATCTTGATTCTGTCCCTGCTCAGGTTTTCAAAAGAGAGCCCCAAAGCATGTGTTTTGAAGAACACCTGCCTTGGGAACCTTCGTGTCTACTGGAACAGGTGGATTTGTACTAAAATGCTTCTGTCTTCCTGGAAGGTTTGCCTCACTTATATAAACTCAAGTATAACCTGGTTTGAGAGATACAGCCAGAAGCTATACAAAATGTTGCACATGATTCTACATGGTAACTGAGCGGAAAACTAGCTAATAGTAGGATTCTGAGAAACCATGGACGCTTACTAGATGTCAGGGTCCTGGTAGATTTATTTTTAAGTAAATTCTTCTTAAAGATGATTTAGTATACTGCATTGACTAGAAGTCAGTTCAGGCGTTTAGCCATGCAACTTTTGAGATCACTTCGCTCTCTGCACCCAGGTTTCTCATCCAGAATCTTGCTTGTGCTGGGATTCTTTGAGTCTAAGGACAAGCAAAGTGCCCTGTTCCCTATTTGTGTTTCAGTGGCACTCTTCCTAGCCCCGCTCCTGGGTGGTACATTCATTTGGTATGAAAACCTCTCTTCAGTGCCAGGACACATATTTTATCTAAATACAAAATTCAGCTGATATTTTTCTGTCCTCTTTCATCTATTCTCCATTAAAATGAGCTCATTGTTCCTGTAAACCCAAAACTTGTCAATTGTGATCTTAGTCACTCTTAAAAAAAAAAAAAAGAATTAGAGCAGAGTAACTAGAGAACCAGCCCACAACAGCTGAAAACATATCTTCAAGCCTTTACTGAGCTTTTCCTATAAACGTTAGTTTTTTTCTTCAATGAATGCTTATTGAGGGCCTTGTATGTACCAGGCCCTATTCTAGGTACTGGAGATGCAGCAATGAATAAAACAGAAAAAGTTCCCACCTTATTTAAGGAAGTTACGCACACTGAGCAATAGGTATAAATCAGAAAAATAACTCTGGGTAAAGGGAGAGAGAGGGAGGAGGTAGGCAGAGATAGGCATGCCTTGTACTGTGCCAGGCAAGTGCTATGAGTAATGGCAGAAATCATAAAATATCATCCTTGTGATAAAAAGTTTAAAATTTGGACAAAAAGATCAAACACCACAGATGGACATTTAAGAGACCAAACAAGATAATTTATAAGTTTGAGCTAAATTCTAAAAGGATTTGGGATATGCTGGGGAATTAAAGAGATTGTGAGGGAGAGAAAGACAAAGAACAGAACTCCCACCAGAAAGTAGCTTGCACCTACGGTGTGACTCAGAAACAGAGGATGCAGTGAAATAAAGGGGCTGCCTCCCCGATAGTTTCCCAGGCTCGGGAGCCCCACAATGGACTCGGGAGTCCATTTCTGAACCAGGGCCCACGCCTGAGTCACATTCCTAAGAGAAAAGCCTGATTTCTGCTGCCTCTTCCCCAACATGCCTGATCCCATCTCTCCCAAAGGACCACAGGGAGGACTGATGAGGTAATGTCTCCAAAGGGGTAGTGCTCCACGGACTCTTTCAGTAAAATGCAAATTATAACCAGGTGAGGTCACGCAGTCAAGAATGGAAATTCTGGAGATAAAATATTCAAAACATAACACTGAACATATAATCTCTCTCTAATCAGACAGTACAAAGTACATAGGATATGGCAAGTTTTCCTGCCTTTCCTTACCATTTATAACACTCTAACCTTTGGCCAGTAGTATGTGAGTTTTGGGATGCAATACGGAAAAAGTACAAGTGACTTTTTGTGAGCCATGGAATGGTGTTCCAAAGTAAATCAGGACACACATATATCAGGCATGTTCGTTTCCCTGGCTCTGTGTTTGGCCAAATGATGTCAATATTTTGTTTGCCATAACCCTAGTTCCAGCTGGCAAACCGTGTCTCTGCAGTTATAGGATTTTAAGAATTGAAAGAAACAGCATGAACCAGGACAGTGAGACAGAAAAACTTTACATTCAACAGAGACTTGACAAATTAGCTTATCCTAAAACTTCAATTAATCATCTGAATGAAAGCCTCTTGTAGCACTGTGAGGGGTCTTACTTAGTAGATGCTTTCAAAATACATTTCAGATATGGAATTCTATAGCAATACTGAATTAAGGACAATCAAATCTATTCCCTCTCTTTTCTAAAGATGTTGTCTTATGACTCTGAGGTCTTACGGTGTTGTTGAACGTGACCAAAAATATATATACACATATGTATGTGTGTTATCCTTTTCTGATAATATATCTTTATTTTTAAGTTGAGGATATGCAAATTCATGTAAAAGTAAATTTGTATCATCCATAATTCCACTGACCTGAGATAATCATAGAAATAACTTGGAAAATAGCTTCCCGGATTTCTGAAGGCACAATTTTTTGGGAAACTTAAGATCATATTTCTATGTTTTGTAACTGGCTTTTTTCAATAATTTTGAATCAGAATAGAAATTATGTGTGATGTGATTAGTTCCTTGTTAAGGGAGCTCAAAGTTCAAGCCACTAAAAACATGTTTTCAAGTGTTAATTTAATGAACGCCTGAGAGAAGCAATGAAAGCCCTGAGCTGGCTACAGAACAGACATCACACAGGTAGTGGCTGTACTATAGGACTTATGCCAATGACAGGACGTTGTCAGAGTGAGGGGAGTCAACCAGACTCTCTGCTCTTTCCTGTGGTGGTTCAGTGAGGTTTCTCATAGCATCTGCTTCCTTCAGACACTTCTCAGCTTTTCTAACTGGGCTTTACAGAAATTGATTTCACCTAAAGAAGACATAGGCCTCTGACTGCAGTTAACAATAACCTATATACAGGCATTTTTTTTTTTTCTAAATCAAAGTAATTCACAGATATCTACCAGTTTCTGTTTCAACCTAATTTATTACCCCAACATGCTATGGAGCTTCTGAGGATGTGAGGTATACCAAAGCTATTTTCACTCTTATTTTACAAGTTAGGAAAGTGTGGCAAAAAAAAAAAAAAAAAAAAAAAAAAAAAAGTACAGAATTTGTCTAGAACAATTAAATAAGCCAATATTGTGATCTCTTAATAGGAACTCAACTCCCCAGTTACTGCACTGATTCCTCTGTGCTCTTAGCTAACATTAAAGACTATTTCTTTAATGAAAGTGTTCCTGTTTTAAATAATGTATTTTCTCTATTTTTTTCTTCCCTGTTTTTAATTTCTATGAATACTTAAAATGATGCATCTGTTTTTAAGTGTTCATCAGCATCAACTACAGACCTCTCACTGTGGGCATAATATTCTTTTAGTGTTGGCCTGTATACGACTGGAACGAGGAACATGAATGTAGAGAAAATGAGCTTTATTTGTAAAGCCCTATTTCCTGTTTTCACATGTAACTCTCATTTTCTCTATCGTATCCTTCTAGGTAGACCAGTTACTCTCTTTTTTCTCTATAACTGAACTCTTGTACCAACCAGAAACCATCGTGAGAACTTATTCCTACCCCTGGGTCACACAGGGGACCTGTGTAGTCTGTCTGGTAAACACTGTGGTCAGAGAGGTGTGCTGATAAACTGGCTCTTTGGGAAGGGGGAGAAGCCCCGATTCATAGCATTTGCCAAGATTCATGATGAAACTACTACCATCAAAGCTGATATCAAGCTACCAACATTATGTCACTAAACATGGCATTGGGATGAGATACAGGCAGCTGGCCCAGGTATGAACCATTCCAGTATACCATTGCACTGAGCTCTTTGGAAGAACATGTTCACCTTTCTCCAGATGGTGCTGGAAAGTAAGCCCTTATAATACCACACAGTGCCATATCCCTAGATGCTTCCTCAGGAATCTTTCGCTCAATGTGCATATCCAGGAATTTTACCGGGCCCAGGGTGAGGTCTTAGATGTCCTAAAAATAATCCCTTCCACAAGGTGTTCCAGATGAGCCTTGCTACCCAGACCGCTGTCTGAGAATCTACGGCGTTGGCCACACCTGAGAGCTTGTCAAAAATGCAGAATCTCGAGTTCTTCTCAAACCTACTGAAACCAAGTCTGCACTTTAACAAGATTTCCAGTTGGAGAAGCCCTCATCTAGTAAACTTCAAATGGTCTTAAAACTATGATGCAAAATAAAACCCAGGAACAACACTGGATATCCCATAATTCCCCAAAGTAGATATTAAACAATCTAAAACCGAAAAGAGAACACGTATGAAAATGAATCCCCTGGGGATCAAATATATGGTAGCTGAAGGAAACTAGACTTTGGGTAGTAAATACATAATAGAATATACAAATGTCAAATGATAATGTACACCTGAAAATTATATTATTGTATTAACCAATGTTTTCCCAACAAACTTTAAAAAATAAGATAAAAATAAAGCTAAATAATTTCATATACTCAAAAAAAGTAAAGCGATATCTAGGATTTGAAGAAAAAAAATAAAAGAAAGAAAGAAAAAAGAAAAAGAGTCCCCTGAAATTAAAATAAGTATAGAAGCAAACTGATTAGATCAGGTAGATTTTAGGATCCAATAATTACTGAGAGGAAAAACCCTTTATTTGAGTTGGGGGACATTTTCCTACCAAGAGCTCCAGACTCCGAGAAAATATATAATCAACAGAGAGCCACTTATTTTGTCTAATTTTTTCTACCTGCTTTTAGATAATTGAGTTTTAAACATTCTATTACTTTATTTTAATGAGGAAAAAGGAAAAAGAAACTCTTGCCATGTTTTTACATAAGTTTGTTACATCTGGCTGCTGCATAATATTCTGTTGTATGTATATAACATACTATAGTGCTCAAGTTCTCTGGTAAAAGACATGTCGAGTGTTTTCTACTTTAACAGTGCTTCCATTGATATCTGCATACATTTCCCTTTTGGATTAGTGTGAGTTATTCTGGGTACACAGCCAGGAGTAGGATCATGGGAGTTGTAGGATATGCACACAAAATTTCACTGACTACTTTCAGGTGGTTCTCCAGATGTCTACTTCAATTTATACTTCCACCAACTGTGCTTGGGGGTTTCCACTTTCCCACTTCCTTTTTGTTTTCTTACATCTGAATTTTTGCTAATCTAATAGATAAAGAATGTTATCTCATTCTTCTTTATCATCATTTACATCATTCTGATGTGAGATTAACCATATCTTCATATATTTAACAGCCCTTGAGATTTCCCCTTCTGATAATTGCCTATAATTTCCTTTGATGCTTTTTAAGGGGTTCTGCTGTTTTTCATGTCCATTTGCAAGAGTTCTTTTTATACATTTGTTCACGGAACAAAGTTTTATTGAGCATCTACTATGTGTCAGGCACTTTTCTAGATGCTAAGAAAGTGAACAAAACAGACAAAAAGTCCTGAAATCATAGAGTTTAGAATGTATTGAGGAAAATGACGAACAAATAATCATACAATGCTGTATTTTGATAAATGTTATAAAGGAAAATAAAGTAAGTTGAGGAAATAAATAATGAGGCAGTTGTAGTTTATTTATTTTATTTTTTATTTTTTATTTTTTTTATTTTTTGGCAGTTGTACTTTAGATAGAAAGTCAGAGAAGCCTCTCTGAGGTGGCAATATTTGAGTAGAGATCTGAATGGGAATTACTTGTGTGTACTGTGCCCATTGTGTATCCCTTGTCTGTTTTAGATGCTGTAAATATCTTCTCCCAGAAGGTTACTCATCTGCTAATTTTATTCATGGCTCTTTTTGTTATTCAGCAATCTTTACTATTAATGTAAACTCATCATTTTTTCCTTTTATGGTTTGTACTTTTTTTGAGTCTTGTTTAGAAATTCTTATTCAAGGTCACAAGGATATTCTCCATTTTATTCCATTAGCTTTTACCTTGAACACTTATGTTTTCACTCGACTTGATGTGGAGGGTCAATTTTATTTTTTCAGACAGAAAGCCATTTGTCCCAGCATGATTTATTAACTAACTCCTTCTTTCTACATTGATTTAGAATGTCACCTCATTATATATCAAGTTTTCCTGCACTCACAAGTGTTTTATTGGGTTTTCTTTTTTGTTTCATTGAGGCATCTACCTGCTTCTGACAAGCACCACACTTTTGTCTTGTACTACGAATTGGTAACGTATAACTTGATATCAGGTAAAATCTGATTTAGACAACAGATAATTGTAACTTTCTGAAAAAAACTTTAGTCTGGAGGAAAGCCTATGACTCATTCGTTCTTGTGTTCCCTGTGGAACATAGCATAGAGGCATACCTCCAAGATATTGTGGGTGCAGTTCCAGACCACTTCATAAAGTGAATATCACACAAGCTTTTTGGTTTCCCAGTGCATATGCAAGTTATGTTTACATTACACTTAGTCTATTAAGTGTACAACACCATTATGTCTAAAAAAATAATATACATACCTTAATTTAAAAATATTCTACTGGTAAAAAAGGCTAAATATCATCTGAGCCCATTGGGAAAATGGCACCAATAGACTTGTTCAATGCAGATTTGCCACAAAGCCTCAATTTGCTATAAAATGAATGAATGAATGAATGAATGAATGAATATATACGCCATAACTGCAAAGAATAATAAAATGAAGCACAATAATATGAGGTACGCCTGTATTGGCTTATGGCCAGGCGTTGCTCAATAATTATTTTAAATAGTATAGAGATAAGCTATGTTCTTCAGATTTTGCAAGTCACTTGCACTGAAACATCACAGTTATTAACTGTTGTCCTTTCCAATTGTAGTGCTGAATTTACCTTTTCTGGATTGGAAAACTGATTTTCTGCTTCTACCTTCAAGCATAAAAGTTCATGTTCAAAAAATAGGCTTTTTTTCATGAAATAAGAAGATTTTACATGGGTGAATAAAAATCATATAGGAATTTAAAATGGGTCTATCAATTTATTATTTAACAGTTTTTGGTTGCCTTAAATTTTGTGAAAAATTAAGACTCACATATTCTACCATGTTTAGAAAGTAACCTGACACTGGAAAATATTTTATTATTCCCAGAATTTTTTTCTGAATCAATTCCAGTTCTACTGAGGATAAAATATGTTTGTTTTATAAATATCAAATTAAATATTTTGAGAATAAGACTTCTGCTTTGGTCAATGTTGAACTGGGTAATGTAGAACAATCCTTTTTTTGTGGAACATAAAGAACAGAGGGGAACTAATATGACAGTGAAGAATTGTGGGGCAAAGATACAAGAAAAGAAGGAAAAATCAGTTTAGTATTTAAATCTGCTTTTTCCCAAGGAGCATCTGCCAATTTAAAGAGTCAGCTGAGAGATTTGAGAGATTAAACACAGATTTCATCAGCCTCCCCAAGGGAATGAATAAAAATTAGAGTCCAAGATTCACCGGGTAGGGAGAGCCTTGATGAACTCTGATGCTTTTGACTAGAATCCCTAAGGGTTCCACCTTAGGAATAAATGTGGACTAGCATAGCTTGGCCCTCACTTGGACTAAAGACTAGCTTTAAATAATACCAATATTTATATTAGTATTAAGGTGGTCTGGGATAGCCATGTCCCTTATTGCCTACCAAAAATAAATGTAAATCTTTTTATGCTTTGAATTATTTCTATATTTTTAAAAAGCTAAAGACCAGTAAATGATAAAAAATAATAATAATAATAATCAGGCACATGAACAGACAAAACAATATAATTTAAAGCCAAGAGAAGCAACAAACTTATAAGTCGACCCATGTGGATTCTGGATCCTCTTTTTAAAAAAAACAAAATGTAAATTCTAAAACTGAAAACAATGTAAAAACTGAAATGACAAACTCTTTACATGTTTAACAGATACAGTTGAAGAAAGAATTCATAAACTGAAGAAGAAAATATCCAAAATGAAACACAATAACAAAAAATGATGGAAAAAACTAAGAAAGAGTATAATAGACATAGGGGTTTAGTGGAAAAATGCCTAATATACATGTAATGGAAGCACCAGCAGAATAAAAGAGAGCTGCAAAGGCGATAGCAATATTTAAACCGATAAAGGCTAAGAATATCCCCCCCCCCAAAATAATAAAATCGTGAAAATCATTAAGCCTCCTTTTCAAGAAGCTCTATAAATGTAAAGCAGAATAATTCAATTGAAAATCACAAGGTGCATCATGATAGAACTTCTAAAAGTAAGAAATCGAAAATAAAAATATTAAAAGCAACCAGAGTCATAGAATCTTAAAAGAAGCAACAATTAGATTGACATCATACTTATCTCCAGAAACAATGAAAATTAGAGCAGAAGGGACTGATATCGTTAAAGATAATACCTGCAGAATAGAGTTCTATATCAAGAAGAAATCATCTTCAAGAATGAAAGTGAAATATAGACAATGTCACATTAGAGAAAGAGAAAATATTAATTTGTTACTGGCAGACACATGTTATAGGAAACTCTAAAAGACTCAATGAAAATGATTCCAGTTAAAAGATATGGAAAAGAATGAAAAGTAACCAAAACGTAAATGTGTGGCAAAATATCAATGAACACTGACTATATAAAACGGTGATAACAACTTCTGGTGTGATTTAAACTAGATATAGATTTAAAACACATGACTACAATAACATCTATGTAAGAATGAAAGGATAAGTGTTTTAAGTTCTTTGCATTGACCAAGAAGAAATAAAAGTGTTAATTTCTAAACCATAAATCAATATACATGTTTTCATCTCTGAGTAAGCACTAAAACAAACAAAAACAGTAAAGAAATGTATAACTATATATAATGTATATTCTGTGGTATATTGTGGTATATTTCCTAAAGATGACCACAGCAGTATCCGTCTTCCCACATGCTTTTTGGCAATGTAAACTTGCTTCTCCCCTGGTAAGTAACAAACTCTGTTTCTTCACTTTCTTGAACCTGGGTGGGCCCTACAATTTATTTGATGTGTAGATATGACAGAAAAGCTATGAACTGGCCTGACAGCTTCTATTTCTGCTTCATAGAAGCCAGTCTTAATGTAAGATGTGGGATTATCCTGAATAATTATACAGTGGGAAGCACAAGAAAAATGGAGAGACTCTACTCAGTGAGATACCACATGCAGGGAAAGAGAAAAAAAGAAGCCAAGTAGCACATGACATCAGATTTATGAGTAAAAAAGCCATCTTAGAAGTTGATGCTACAGCCATGCCATGTGAATCAGAAATAAGCTGCCCACCTAAATCCTTCCTGATTTACAAAATCACGATCAAACTAAAATGGTCATTACAAGCTACTAAATTTTGTGATTTTAATGTGACAATAGATGATCAGAATAGCTCCCAAGCTAGAAGGTAGGAGGAGAAATGGAAAAGTAAAAATTATTCCAATCAACCCCAAAAGTGCCAAGAATGTTGGGAATGGAAAGAACATAACGAGATGGTATTTGAATCCCAATATATCAGTAATTACATTAACTGAACCAAATGTCTCAATTAAAAGACAAAGATCATCAACTTCAAACACTAACCAAAATAAAAGTACTGTGACTACTGTAATATCAGAGGAAGTAAAACTTGAGGCAAAAGTATTATTAAAAATAAAGGAGTACACTTTATAATGATAAAATTTTCAATTCACAGGAAAGAAAAATTATTTGAAAGTTGTGTACATATAATATAGTGTTAAAATATATAAAGCAAAATTTTAAAGTACTCAAAATGCAATAGATGCATCCACAATCAGATTGAGAGATTTTATATATTTTTTAAAAATTTTTTTAGGCGAGGCAACCTTTGGTTGACCTCACAGATTGCAAAGACCTTGTTAGTTTACAATTCCTTATTTTTTATGTCTACAGCACCTGGTCTTCCTAGATAGTCTCCCATCCAAGTACTAACCAGGCCCAGCCCTGCTTTGTTTCCGAGATCAGATAGGATCGGGCTTGTTCAGGGTGGCATGGCCATAGAGCAGATTGGAAGATTTTAAAATGTTTTTAATCAATTAGTAAACTCACTTGTTCATTTAATCTCTCTTTTAGATCCACATTCACCAAGTAAAAAGGGTACTAGGTGACTCCTAAAGGTGTTACACATTCTCTATTGAAGAAATTATCCTAAGTGATGATTCGCTATTCTCTCTTTGTTCAAGTCAAAGAAATTAAGGGAGGCCCAAGTTTAATCTCAAATTATGAACTTTCTCATCCATCCTTTGCCTAACTTTATCAAATGATAGATTTTTGGAGGAGCTGGGAAAGGACTAGCTGTCCAGAGTCTCATGAAGATAATTTTCCACATCAACCAATTTGTAGACTTATTGGGACTATCTCTGTAAAGTAAAAACAAACAAACAAACAAACAAACAAACAAACAAAAACCTAATAATGTATTTAACAGGAGTGTAGCACTAGTTTATAATAAGATAACTGATAGATCAGAAACTAGATTATCAACCAAGACTGACCTACCCATTTTACAGAGCAGATCAACTGATCTCACTTCTCTGTGGCTCAGTTTTCTCTGTTACCCTGTAGTAACAGTTTACTTCCCAGTAACACTTGTTACAGAGCTTACACAAATATTCAATTAAAGGCTAACCTCTTCTGTTTTCCTGTTCTACTTGTCGATAGCCATTATGTGACAGTTCAGTTGCATTTTGAATCATCTGCTTAATCACGCTTGTTCATGATATTTTAGCTCTGTTTATACCATTCTGTTCCTTAGGAATCAAGGGTTATTTTATTATGGACTATAGGCCATCAGGAATATGGGCCCATGTTTTATCTTGATGAAAGAGCACTGACTTTAATTTTATAGTCATACTTAGTAAACTTTTTACTTTTCTAGGTATGCACATTGTTTGTGCTGCATGAACAGTATGGTTCATTTTGAGCATTGTTTTAAATGTTCCAGTACTGAGATGAATATAGACTCCTGGCAGCTAGACAGAGTACTGGCAGTCTATCACCCTCCATCTCATGGAGGTCTCTAAATAGAGTCTGGACAAATCTGTGTAGTTGTTCCTGCCAAATCTTTCTATCATGACTGTTATCATTACTCCATGGTCCTGATTCTCAGCCAACAATACATTTATTTAAGTCTGCTAAATTAAAATTGAGGAACAGGTTTTTTGCTTATCTGCCAGATAAGCAGCAAGGGTTACTCAATGAAGCACAGAGGAAATCTTACACAATACCTGTCAATGAGATACAGGTCCTGTATGTGTAGAACACAGCTTCTCTGCCAGGAACGATGGACTCTAGCCGCTAAAATCTCTAGTACCTAAGCTGTCTAGAACACTTTTTACAACGTTAATATATCTTTTCCTCAGTTTCTAACCCCAGTCTATGGGTAAATGTATCTACTTTGCTCATTTTGGTTTTCATGACTCAAAAGCTAGCCTAATCACCATAGAGAAGCAAAGTGTCTATTTCACTCTAGTAAGTAGGATGTGTCTCCCCTGATGATAGTTAATACTCCTCACTAGGCTAGGTCTTGTCTTTGATCTGCTGACACAATTGATCTTGAATTTCTATTGGTTCTGATACATCTTGTTTTGAGATTTCTCTCACAAGGCTTTGTTTAATTCTCCTTTGCTTGTCGTTTTATGTCTGCCCTTTGAACAAGCCCCCATCCCAAGGGGTTGATTTTCACTCCCACCCAATTTTCTTATTCTTTTCTTATTTTTTAAGCCGATTGAGCAAGATCTTCAAGTAGAGTTTGAGAAATAATGTGTGGTAGAGGAGAAAGCTGCATCAGAAAAAAGCAATGGTATATTTAGAACTCGGTTACATTTTAAAATGTGTATCATATCCTCAGGGAGTCTTTGAAGTGCTTATGAGGGCAATTGTGTATTTTACACATCTTAAGAACAAGGGAAACAAAACAGTCTTTTAATGTGGTTTAGTTCTGCTGCCTTTATTTTGGCTACCTGACATTAGAAGAAGCCCACTGTCCAGGCATGGTGTTACCAACATTTTAGTTCTACAGAGTAAACTAGTGCCTTAATTTTAAATAATATTTCAAAATTTAGCATCTGCATTGGATCCCACATAATTTTCAGCACAACCCTGCATATTGGCAGGCCAGCAATACACGTGGAAAAACTGACAACACACAGGGGTCAAAAGGAGTCTCTCCGAGAGGCCAAGCCCTCCTCCTTTTCTTCCTACCTCAGCAGAAAGAGATGATAAACTGTTCCCTTTGCCTAAAAGAATCTGAGGTTAACTGAAATGAAGAAGCCAAGTGAAAAAAAATGCCTGCCTGGAGCACTGTAAACTGTCTTCAGCTTATAAACTACCCTTCCCTAATGGGGGGCAGAAAGGTGAGCTGCTTCTTTGCTTCAGTAAACAAATAATGAGAAGGCTGCAGTTGGATGCACATTTCCAGGACCTTGATGGGTAATTAGCCAAGTGACTATCATTAAGGTTAACATACTTCCCTTGGTTAAATTCCTGTCCATTCTATACCTTTGGAAATAGATCCTTTGAATCAAAGAGGCTAATGAAGGGTCTCTGCTATTATGCAAAAGGTGCAATCCCACAGCCCACCGCTGGTTTGGCTTAATTTATGGATTACCAACAGCTTCCAAATTGCTCAGGGACAGAGTCCATTTCCTGGACCAGGGTGTGGAAACCAATCACTAAGGAGTGTTCATCAACAAGCCAAGTAGAGAGCCTGAAATGGGCAACCACGTGGTGGTGCAAGTAAGAGCACAGTTTCTAGGAACAGCAGGTAGGGAAATGGAGCCAACTACGGGGGAAGCCACTCATGAAGGTGCCATGAAAAATCACCTGTCTACTAAAATTACAGCAAAACAGCATGCTGGGGAATTTAAGGGAGATTTTTATGCAGATGGGGATTTACTTTTTCTTTTTTTTGCACCTGCTGTCAGTAAGCATTAGACCATAAACATCGGCAAACATTGATTAAGCATATTGCCTTGATGAAACTTCAGGCGAAAGAAGAAAGTGGTTCAGCAGCTCCAGAGCCCTAAAGACAAATTACTCTGGGTATAGCAATTAAAATGAGGAAAATTGCTGCACTTTTTTGAAAAAGAACTCTGAGCTTGGTTCTGTAGACAATCTAATAATAGCAGATATGACTTTAGAGAAAGGACCAGCTCTCCTATTACAGTTTGTAATTTTTAAAAGAGGTACTTCAGGTATATAAAATGCTGCATGACCAAAATCATAAAGGTCAGTCTATTTCTAAGGTGTACCTCAGACTAGATGTTTTAATTTGTTTTGAGAAATATGTGCTATATTAAATAAAATAAGAAAGACTTTAGGGATCCAGAATTCCTGCACGTCCTGTAGTAATGTCCATCCTGAGGTGGGTTTTCTGTCAATTTTCATCCAGCAGGTCAATAACATGAATGTTTCACAAGTGACTTTAAAATGTATTAATCATTTTAGAATTCACTCCTTCAATGATCTTACTGTTCCTTCTGATCATGTGGATGATTGTTGGGCTATAAGCACAAAATAATCACATTCTCAGGTGAGAGGAACTATTATGCTGTGTGGTGGTCCTGGCAATGAACACAAATAAATTCCAGTTTACTTCTAGTTTAAACACACCAAGCTAAAAACGAGTATGAATAAAAGTAAGGCGGTATAAGCTTGTGTGTATGTTCGGAACTTAGCATACACTTATACTTAGGTTTTATACTGCTTCTTTCCTTTACATGAAAGGAAAATAAAATTTATGTTTATTGTGCATTTATGTGTCAGGCTTTGTGCTGGTCCTATTCAAAATAGCCTAGTGCTTAGGCATGTGGTCTCTGAATTTAGGTAGCCTTAGCCTAAATCCTGATGGCCATTACTAGCCATGTAATATCAGATAAGTACTCAACATCTCTAAGCTACTGTTTTCATACCTATGAAACATGAATATTAACAGAACTTCTCAGTGCTACTGGGATGATTCAATGAGATAAGCTACATAAAATGTTTAGCACAGGGTCTGTCACACAATAATGCTCAATAAAGACTACATCTCATTTAGTACAATAACAATCCTATGACATACATAACGTTAGCCCCATTTTACATATGTGATAACAGAGGCAAAGGAAATGAATTAATGTCTACAGTTTTAAAGCTAGTAGTGCTGTCATCAATGAAAAAAATTAAATGAATTTTCAAATGAATAAACAACTATTAGGGGAATGCGAGCTACTGAAACAAATAAACCTCGATTTTTTAAAAGCCCAAACACAAAAGAAATTTATTTCTCCTATATAACTTTTCACAGTGAGTGTTCTTAGTTGGTAACTGACTCTCCTCCTTGCCATGACTCACAAATCAAGGCTTCTTCCATCTGGGAGTCCCTAAGGCCTTGAAGCTATTTGTATCCAGCTAGCACAAGGGGAAAGAAAGCACGGAAAAGGTATAATGACTTCTGTAAAGCCTTGGCTCATTAGAAATCATTTCTGCTGACATTCTGTTGGTAAGATGTAGTTACATGGCCACATGTAAATGCAGAGGATGTTGGGAAATACAGTCACTGGCCAGGCAGCTGCTTCCCAGTGATAACTCTGTTCTATGCCTGGAAATAAAATTCAGTTAAGTGAATAACTAAACAAGACCTCACTCACAATCAATGACCCCTGTTTCGGTTCTCTATCGCTGTGTTAGAAACCACTTTAAACAGTGGCTTTAAACAACAACCATGTTATTCCCCTTATGACTAGGTTCATCTGGATGGTTCTACCCTACATGAAGTCAGCTGGGGCTGTGGTCACCTGAGCATCTGATTGAACTGGAACAGCCAATTGGCTCTCCCGTGTGACTAGTGCCTGGTAGAGACAGCTAGATTGGATATAGCTGGAACACTGGGACAGTTGGGTGCTATTTCCCTATGTCATCTCAAGACCTCTCCTTTTCCATACGGCCTCTTCATGAGGTCTCTCTATGTGGTCTCTCCAGCAGAATAGCTACACTTCTCATGTGGCAGCTCCAGATTCTCCAAAGTGACATTGATCCATTTGCCCATTATATTTCACTAGATCACCTACAAACACCTCAAATTCTGTGTCTAAAAGTGAAATATCCATCATTTGCCCCAAATTACACCTCAGATTCTCTTTCTTTTCCAGAAGTAGAAGCTACCAAGTCCTCTCAAGACTTAGTCCCAGGACTAGCATAAGGTTATTTCTGCCAAATTCTATTGATTTAAGTGAGCCACAGGTTCATTCCAGGTTCAATGCACTGGAAACATAAAGAGGAATACACTAGTACACTAGGAGATAGGGTCCACTGGGCACCATCTAAGAAGCTATTACCATATCTCTATCTCAGCACTGAGAATAAGCATCATGCCACAGTCAAGGTCTAGAAGAGTCAGAATGCACAGATAAGGAATTTGATGTACTTAGCCTCTCATCTTTTCCTTTCAGTTTACTCTTTCCTGGGAGTCAAATTTACAGAAAAGCACTGTGACTTCATTCTGAGACACACACACACACACACACACACACACACACACACACACACACAATGTTCTATGATTAAAGTCAATGGAAAACTATTACAACACAGATATAGATGATATAGATATAGATGATATTGACATAGATGATATAGATAGATAGATAGATAGATAGATAGATAGATAGATAGATATATAGATAATAGATAGATAGCTATAGAGATAGATATAACCAACACTAAGCTTTTATGCCTAAAACTTCAGGCCAATTCTTACCAGAGGTCGTGGTATATTTACCTTATCATAGCTCTTTTTTTTTTTTTTTTTTTTTTTTGCTCTAGTGCTTCTCAAAAAAAACTGGGACACTGAAATTTGAAGACTTAATGGAGTTTAGCAACTTCAGTTATCTGATGTCTATGAAGCCTGACCAGTCTACTTCTAGTCTATAAGATCATGTGGAAGCTTCACTGATAAGCTTCTACTTTGCTAATGATTTTGTGATCTTGTTACCCATTGTAATTGCTTAAATGGAGTTTTAATTAGCTGCTTTAAATGACTTTGTTTTTTTTTTTTTTACTAAGAGCAGTGTGTGTTTTAGTTTAAAATATGGGTCATTGGTGTTTCCTTTAAGAAGGTGGCTGTGCTTAGTATAAGAGGAAATTAGTATATATTTTAGAAGTTTAACACAATTATTTTTGTACTCGGGTTGATTTCTGGAATATAAATGCTTCAATACTTTTGTGGGTTCAGTTGTATTGTATAAAGATTTATTACATTATTCCTTGTTTTTAAACACTTAAATTCTTTCATAGGCTTTCCACAGTTTCAGCTTATTTCTGGTAACTCCAACAAGTCAATCAATTGTGTTTATGATTATATACAGTTTTAGAGAGGAGAACTGACTTTGTACATTGTGTGCCAGGGGTAAAAAAAATACATTTACTCTGCATATAGATTTCCTTTTCCTTCATATAGTGCTTCTGCCAAAACTACAATCTGGGGAATTACAGAATGCCTTAACCATTGTTATGGTAATCTGCACAGTCTTGCTTCTGGTCAAGGAAATCACTTCACAGCAAAAGAAGTGTAACAATAGGGCAATAACTCATGGAATTCACTGGCCTTACCATGTTCTTCACCATCTTAAAGCAAATGGCTTGATAGAACAATGGAATGGCCTTTTTTTTAAATGTCCTTTTGAAGACTCAGTTACAGCACCAGCTAGATGGCAATATCTTGTGGGCCTGGGACAAGTTCTCCAGGAAGCAGCAGATGCTCTGAATCAGTGTTTAATATATGGTTCTTTTTCTCCTATAGCTAGGATTCATGGCTCCAGGAATTAAGTTTTTTTAAGGGGTGGAAATGGGATTGGCACCACTCACTATTATTCCTAGTGACTAACTAGCAAAATGGTTGCTTTCTGTCCCTGTGCTGTTATCCTATGGTGGCCTAATGGTCTTAGTTCCAAAATGAGGGATACTACCACCAGGAAACACCATAATGATTCCTTTGAACTAGAAGTGAAGACTGTCACCCAGTCACTCTGGATTCATTATGCCTCTAAACCAACTATACTGCCCGGGGTGATTAATCCTGACCATTAATGAGAAATTAAACTGCTACACCACAGTGGAGGTGAGGAAGGGGGTCTGAAATACAGGAGATCCCTCAGGACATATGTTAATATTACCATGTTCTATGATTAAAGTCAATGGAAAACTGCTACAACCCAGTCCAAAAAGGAGTATCAATGGCCCAGATCCTTGGGGAAAAAGGTGTGGGTTACCCCACCAGGCAAAAAACCATGATCAGATGAGGTGCTTACTGAGAGAGAAAGGAATATGGAATAGATAGCAGAAGACAACAGTTACAAATACTAACTACAACCACATGGCCAATTATAAGAACAAGAACTATAATTGTCATGGATATTTCTTCCTTATTTTGTTATAAATATATTTGTGTGCGTACAAGTGTATATAGCAAATATCTTTGTTTTCTTTCCTCTCTTATTTCCTAATCATGCATCATGAAATGTGTTGACTTTCTATCATAATTTTTAAGTATTGTTAAATTTACGTTATAATATTTCAGTTATGGGATATCAAGAAGAATAAACATTACCAATGACTTTGCATCCTTCTATGGGGAAAAGATTAGTGCATTTTGGTTGTGTGCAGAGTAGTTGTATCATGTTAAGCATAAGTATGACCTTATTATCTTTATTTGGAAATTAAGCATGATTCTTGATGGTGAATATGGATGCCAAGTTGACAAGGGATGAACTTGTGATGGTTAAGTTTAATGTGTCAACCTGGCTGTACCACAGTACCCAGATTTCTGGGCATACATTATTCTGTATGTTCCTGTGAGGCTGTTTATGGATGAGATTAACAATTAAGTTGGTGGACTTTGAGTAAAGCAAATTGCCCACCATAATGTGGGTGGGCCTCATCATACCAGTTATAGACCTGAAAAGAACAAATGATTAACATTCTCTGAACAAGAGGGAATTCTACAGCAGATTGCATTTGAACTTGAAATGCAACATTAGCTCTTCCCTGGGTCTCCATACTGAGGGCTCACCCGAAGATTTTGAACTTGCCAACCTCCATAATTGTGGGAGTTAATTTCTTAAAAGATATGTATACATATATTCTATTGATTCTAGTTCTCAGGAAAACCTCAACTAACTACCAGATGATTAGATCACTTGTTGTTAGCTGTCCTAAGTGTTTTAGTTAGGATGATGTGTTAAAGGGATAAGCAGATCTCTGGTTCTGAAAACATGGCAGACTGAGCTAACCAACCCTCATTACTGATATATATATACTACACAAAATATAACAGAAAAAAATGATAAACTTAAAAAAATTACCAAGAATGTAGCATAAATAAAATTATAGAAAACTAGATGTAGATATTAATAGACATAAGGAAAAGTATGAAAAGTCCACTTACATTTAATAGAAGTTCCAGAATGAAACTCTGGGGCAGAGATTGGTAAGTTTTTTCTGTAAAGAAACAAATAGTAAGCCTACTAGGCTTTGTGGGACATACAATCCATCACAAGTACTCACCTCTGCAGATGTAGTACAGAAGCAGCCATAGATAGATACATAAACAAATGAACATGGCTGTGATCCAATAAAACTTTATTTACAAAAACAAGTAGTGGCCAGATTTGGCCCTTGGGTCATAGTTTACTGACCCCTGGTCCAGAGATAGTGGATGAAAAACAATATTTGAGAAAAGATAATTTTCTTGAAATTTTTAATGCTTAATTTTTAAGCATTAAAAGAATGCGTTTAGAAGCATACTGAGTCTCAAGCAAGATAAATATGAATACAAATAAAGTACAATGAGTCACATTTTAATGAAACTTCAGAATATAAAAATCAAGAGAAAAATTTTCTAAGCAACCAGAGAAAACAGAGTATCAATAAAGAAATAGCTGGTATCACATATTTCATCAACAGCAAATAGATTGCAAAAAAAAAACACAAAAAACAGTAGAATCAAATCTCCGGGCTGAAAAAAAATAACAGGCAACCCACAATTCTATACCCTGAAAAAATATTATTCAAGAGTGAGGCCAAAATAAAGACTTTTTTAAACAAATACTGAAAGAGTTTAAAACTCACACATACCCTCTCTGAAAGGTCTAGAGGGAGGAATACTTCAGAAAAAAAGGAAATTCAACCCAAAAGGAAGGAGTTAGGTGTATGGTGAGCAAAGACATCCATTTTCTGTGGGTAAATTAAGTATGTTTTATTTGTTTTTTCAAACTCAATAATACTAACTTATGTTGAAAGTCTTACAAGATGTAATAGGTAACAAAAATTTAGATTTTGTTAAATTGGTTGTGCATGTTAAAAACTTTAAAGAAAAGAAACCGAAAGAATAAAAATAAAATGTTTAATTTTCAAATCCAGCAAAAAGTACCACCTTAATCTTGGACTTCCCAGCCTCCAAAACAGTGAAAAAAAAAAATTATCTGTTGTATAAGCCACTGCAATCTGGTATTTATAATAGCAGCCTGAACTAAGACAGCTGAGAAGAGGTAATTATTTCAGAAAGAATATACCAGTTGGTAGTATCTTTGTGGGATCACTGTTTGTCAAGAGTTTAATTTTCTTCAGTTCAAGAAGGGTGGTAGGAAACTGATTAATAATGCACAAGCATGAATAAAATTCATTGATGTACTATAATTTGTACAGGTATATTTTCTATCATGCAATCACCAACCTGTATTGTTCTACCTGCTTTTATAGTCTACTGACACCCAAAGACTGAGTGGTATGTGGCCTCCACTTATATTTGATTAATGTATGTATGTATGTATGTATGTGTGTATGTATGTATGTATGTATGTGTGTATATAAAGGGAAAATAGCTAATAAAGTAGAAAACGCAAAGATTCACAAGTGAGGAATTGGTTATGGAAGAAAATTCCATGAGGAGTCAGGAGACAACAGGAAATATCTCAGATAGCAAGGTTAGTCTTGAACAGGTAGAAAGACAGCTTCTCCACTAAGATGTGGGGAGGCATATGTGTGGATATAGAGACCTTTATTTACGGAATGAGGTAGGATAATTAGGTGAGGGGTTCCCTTTACCTGTCAGCCTGCATGTGCTTGCAAGTTATTCAAAGAATATAAGGTCTAAAAAGGCAGATACTTCTCTATCTTGTCACCACTATCTCCTCAATACATCAAACAGGGCCAGCATGTGTAAATGTACAGCAATTATTTGTGACTGTGTTAACTGAGCTGTTGAATGCTGTAATGTGATGGAGAGTGGAGAGGGTAAAACAAAACGCTTAAGGAAGTGAGCAAGTTAACAGTCTGAAGATGATAGGGCTTTGCAAATGAGCTCAAGGAGCTCTCAAATCAAACCTTGGTGGCAGGGTTAGAGGAGGGAGTAGCTGTGTACAACAGAAATCTTTCAAACAAGTAGTGCTAGGAGGTGCTTTCGAGGACCCTTTTAGACATATTATCTTAGAATCAGAGTAGAAGAAACAGCACTTTAGGGAGGGTGGAACCACCTTAAGCACTAGTGAATGCAATTGTCTTATAAAGCCAAGGAAACAAGAAGCAGCAAGCAGCTCAGTAGAGCCTGAAGAAGTCTGGAGAGGCATGTTAGGACAGTAATTGGAATCTGAGATTACAGGCGTAGACCGCATCTTCATTCCATGTTCAGGTCTGGATTACCACTGAACAACCTTCCTTTTTTAGTATTGTTCTTATGCCTCCCCATTTCCAAGACATAGAGTATCGGAAGACTATCATAGTTGTGCTTAAGTTGATGGCTTCCTTTTAAGGGAGTCACCTAAAAACCCTTTCTAAACACTAGAAAATTCCCTGGTCTCAGCAGTACTGCATTAACAAATAGTTTCCTAGGTAGGCTAACTCCTGAAATGGTTTTTCCAAATATCTACCATACCTGTCTTTAATGAAGTATTTCAAGGATGGCTTTTTTTTTTTTTTACCTTGTCACAAAGTATATTATTTTAGACTGAGGGTTATGATCTAAAATATTTTCATTTTTATTTTTTCTCAGACCCTGAGAAATCCAGTTCAGTGTTGCTACCCAGTGGTCATATTTCAACTATTTTCCTTTCATGCTCAACTTTTTATAAAATTGAGATATTTCTCAAATAGAACATCCTAACTCTGTTTCAGAATAAAGTTTTATGGGACTTGAAAAATCTAATAAAAGTTGTTATTTTTGATTCACATACAAGATTATAATTGGATTCTTGTCAAGAAACATTGGGTAAACAGTATTAAGCCATTCCTATTAGAAGCAGATGTTTTATTTTTCAAAAAATCACATTAGGTTTTGATTAGCTGCTGAACACTTTTCAGAGGCAATATCAGTGTTAGCACCAGGAACAATTTGAGCAACTGGTATTGAATTAGTCAAAATACACATAGATGGTAATAGCAGGGACCCAAATCAAAATAACTCAAAAAAAAAAAACAAAACAAAAGAATATTTTTCTTATGTATATAAAGTGTCCTCAAATTCTATCATGACAATGGCTTTATCCTCAGACAGGCTTTCAAGTGGTAGGAAAGATGCCCCTAGGAGCTCCAGATTTATAGCGTATTTTGGCTTGTAATCCCAGTAAGTAAAGAGAGAAAACTCTCCCCCAGCATCCACATTAATCTCTGAAAATACCTTGGGTTACACTAAACACAGGGATTTTGAGTAATCTGATCAGCCAGCCTGAGTCATGCCACTCTATTCTCACTCCAAGCCCCACGATCAGAAAGACAGAGTTACGTGATTGACAGCCCACTTTAAAGGCTAAAGATGCTGACCAGACCAAAAAAAAAAGTAATAAATCTTCATCTCACTCTTTCTAGAGACATCTCAGTGAAAAAGATCTATAATCAGTCAGACCTGCACCATTCACTAGCTTGAGCAATTTACCTAACCCCCGTGGGTTTCATTTTTTCCCATTTGCATCGAACTTGCAGAGTGGTTGCAAGGTTGAAGATCATCTAGGTAAAGCACTATTCAGCTACTTCCCTTCCTCCCCTATGTGTCTCTGTTCCTGGCTGGTAACTGTGTCCCCAAGTGGGGATACCTTCAAACTCGAGTCTACACCTCATCATAAAGAAGACACTGGTCATCTTCATTACTCTCTTCTCTATAACTCTTGGAGCTGCCCTTTGGCTGCCTGGAAATCTCCCCTTATGCGCCCTCACAACATTTTCTTGTCCTCATTAAACTGGGCAGAATTTCCTGCCACATTCTTGGTGTCTTAGTCCATTGTACCTGCTGTAACAAAATGCCACAGACTTGGCAGCATACAAACAGAAATTTATTTCTCACAGATCTGGAGGCTGAAAGTCCCAAAATCAGGGTGCCAGCATGGTTGGGTTCTGGTGAGGGACCTCTTCCAGGTTGCAGAATGCCTACTTCTTATCACAGAAGGGACAAGATAAAAGGGACAGGGAAGCTCTCTCAGGGCTCCTTTATAAGGCATTACTGTCATTCATGAGGACAAAGCCTCCAAGGCCCCCACTTCCTAATACCATCCCATTGAGGGTGAGATTTCAGCATATTGATTTGAGAAGGACACAAACGGTCAGACTAGGTTACCAACTCATTAGTCTATGCTGTGCTACTTCTTCCCCTCCCCAGCTGACTTGTGCCCTCCCTTTGTGCCAAGAAGCAGACAGGTGCCAAGAAAGAGTTAGGAACATAAAATGTTTCCTGAGGAGTAACACCTATGAAAGAGAAAGGGAGAAACAGGATTGAACAAAGAGAACTCTCAGACTGCAAGGCAAACATGACAAGCTCTCTGCCATCCCAATAGCAAACTACTCTGTTAGACTTATACAACATTGGGCAGAAATACGTGGCCCTGGCTCCATCACCTTCTTCAGTCATTGGCTGGGTATCACCTAGAAAAAAAGCATGCCCTCAACTACGAACCATTTGCTCAGGCCAAAGAATTATGATGTTAGCTGAAAGTTGAAACCAACTCTGAAGAAAGGACTAGAGGCTGCAATGAAATACACGCCCTGAAGTTCAGCAGTGAGGTCTTCCTTGAAGGCAGATCTCTGTAGTATCTGCCACATCTTCCAAGATCCTGTTTCAGAGGAAATTTTTAAAGAATTAATGTCTGACCTCAAAGGAGGCATCCTGATTATAGTGAGCAGAGAGGGGAAAGAATGGGGGCAACGGACCCTTCTCAATCACATCACACAGATGCTGCCTACTCAGCTCTCAGAGCCAGCCCTACCCAAACCCGATTCTCTCTAGGACCTCTCACGCCCAGAATCCTCCAACTTAGTCAAGTGTATCCTTCCATGCTTTCTGGGTTCTTGCCAGATATTGGTATTTTCCAAGACTTTGTCTATCATATGGAAGCCTAGAGCAGCCTGGCAGCCTAAGAGAAGCCAATAGTGAGGAGTACTTAGTATGTGGTACAATTAACCAACACTTACTATATAGCGCGATTACTTCCATTTTTACAGGTTAAGAAACCACAGCTCACTAAGGCTAATAAACAAGAGAACTCAGTTAGTAAATGAGGCTGGGGTATTCCAGCTCTCTTGCCCTCCAAAGGCTGAAATCTTTCTATTGGCCTTTCAGGAGAGTGTATAAAACATTTTCCAAAAAGTTTTTCACCCAACCTCATTTTTAAAATATTTTGTGTTTAATGAGATGAGTTTCTAGCTTTTCAGAATGTTTGGCTGTCTGGAATGACCCATTCCAAAAAGGTACTGGAAAGCCAAGGTTTTACTCTACCACTTGTCTAAATTCCATGCAAGAGTTCAGCATAAGAACCACTCGAAATAAACTCTCTTTTATAAAAATAACTAACACATGATGGTTAACTCTTGATTGCTAATCCCCTTCGAACTTTGAAGGCTCTTTCTCTGTCTCTTCTCCTTCTGTCAAGTGTCATTACAGTTTCAATTGACCTTGGCTATCACATTGAACGATGTTCACTGTGAATGCTCTGTTGACCTGAAACATCTGATCCATGATTTGTTATTCACATCGTATCCTCCTGCCTTTGTGTGAGGAGTTAATATACACACAAGGACAGCAAAGTCTGTGCCTTATTCATTAAAGCAAGCAAGCCAGAATTACTACATAGACCAGTATCAAAAGCATCACATACACAGAAATTGTCCTTAGTTATGCACAAAAATTGTCCTTAGTTACTTTTACTTGTTTATATTTAAGAGAGCCTGATAGCCTTCTTTATGGGAAAACACTTTTCAAGACATGCTGCTTCTATCAGCGCCAGGAGAGGAGTAGAGAGAAAAGCAAAGAGCTTGGCTAATAAGAATAGAGACATCTGCATTAGATGTTTGAAGAAGACAAAGGGAATTGGGAACGTATTTGTTTAACCACATTTCTTATTGCTTTATTATTATTCCTGCTTAATGTCTGGCTGTAGTCATGTACATTCAATGCTGGTATCCACAGTTTGAGATATTTAACTCCTTACTATAAAACAAACATGTACGACTGTCAGAGGAACTGGGAGATGTGATTTAAAATTCAACACCAGGCCTGCACAATGCACAAATTATTGGTAAGAGAGAAAGGCTTGAGGTTTCCTTTTATCTGGGTTTTTTTTCTGCTATAGACCCTTGCTACCCATTTTAGACACACAGAACTTTGCCAGCAACTCCAGAAGCCCCTTTGTATAACCCAATCATAGTCCTTCCCTTCCTCCCAAATTACTATTCTGATTTTTATGGAAGTCTTTTCTGTATTCCTTTATAGTTTATCACTCCAGTGATAAAAAAAAAAAAAACTACAGATTAATCTTGCCTATTAAAAAAAAAAAGATATGCTTTAAGTCTCTTTAAACCTGAAAATACTCCCTCAACCCTTTTCTTTTTCTTACAATTTATTTGGTGAAGGACTCAGGAAGTTAGACCAGGAGTTGGCCACTGTCTGAATTTTGCTAATGGCTCATCAAGAGTGCATCCAACATGTTTTCCTGTCCATGGGATTCCTTACAAATTAGAGGCTGGATTCATTATATTGCTTGGCATTAATAAGTCTGGGAACCAAAATTTCTTCCCTCTCTTTCCCCACCCAAAAGGAAGGAGTCTTTCCACCCAAGTGCAGAGTCAGCCTTTTGGGGCACATCACTCCTTTCAAACTTTTATATTTTCTTACCAGCTCGTCCCATTGACTGAAATGCCCACCCTGCTTTTGCTACCTAGAAAACAACTACTCCATCTTTAGGGCCCAATTCAAAAGTGCAACGTCGCTCACCAACTCTGTGAGGTCTTCATGCATCCTTGAGGCAGAACATGCCACTGGGTCCCCACCACGTTCTCATCCCCCTCTGTCACAGCACTTGCTATACCCTTTCCCAGTCGCCTAAACTCATGGCTCTCTTCACCACCAAATATCCCCGTCCTATCCCCACTCCTTGAGAGCAGTGACCACCTTGTGTGAGGAGAATCAGGCATGAGCGGTATCCTGCAGTCTCACATTGTACAGAACACCCGGGTTCCTATCACTCCCTCATCCACCGTGGTCCACAGAAGGGTGCTGCCCCTGAAGGGCCCTCTTTCCTTTCCAGACGCCTCCAAAGGTGCTCTTAAGCAACTTTTTGCTTCATGCTTTCCTGCTCTCAGCTGCCTCTTCTTCAGAAAGATCTGTACCCTCATCTGATCTGCAGTTATCTTGGAACTTTGCATTCAAAGGGAAAGAGCATAGACTATCACCCATCCTCTGCCTGCCCTGTAGCATGATGGCATTTCAACGGCATCTGCAGTATAATGCCATCTCACTTCAGTCAGACCATTAATCAATACATAAAACAAATAACATTGGGTATACATACAAACCCAAAATTACATCTATCCTCGAGCAGGGATGAACAAGCAATGAGGGGTGCATTCTTTCATACCAATCCATTGAACTTTCTTTCACCTTTCAAGTCTGGCTTCAAAATCACTTTATAAGTACGTTCCCTGATTAACTTGACCCAGTTCTCTTAATTCCTTTACTCGATGAGACTTCATTAATTATGTACCTAGAGATTTTACTTCTATGCTCTTGCTATACTATTCTATGAGTATGTTTTTCATTTCTTTTCATATGCAGTTTCTTGAAAGAAAGATCTGATCTTACATTTCTTTCAAATTTTCCCCACCATGTCAGTTCTCATTTCTGCACAGAGAATAGACTCAATAAAAGTCACTTTGATAAACGTGTGTGACGATACATGTACCTCGACCCTTGTAATTTTCTAGTACAAGAACCGAAAGAGTGAAAGAAGGAAAAGATGCTAAAATTTCTAGCCTCTCTGAAAAAAATTTTGTCCAAAATGTCAGGTTTTCTTTTCCTGAATGGTACTTTCTTTTTTTTCTCATGATTCTGCAGAAATTTGCTAACCTGCTAAACTCTCGAGCTGTTTAAATAAAGACTTGTGAAGCAAGTTTGACCTTTGACTTCTCAGAACCCAATTTAAAGTCCCAAATATAATAAAGTATATTATATTGAGTATTGCTATAGCTATTTGTGGGTTTTTTTGTAAACAAAAATAATTGAGTCAGTGTTTTATTATCGAAATATAGTTTTCAAGAATTCTTACCATAGTCTCTGTCATATAGTAATGATTTCTCCGAGGCAATAAGCCCTGGTAATAGTGTTGTAAGTCAAATTTAAATTGTTTAAATTTTTTATTCATTTTTACTTTCCAAAGGGAATATCTTTCAGTTCCTGGACTTATAGATTTATGATAGTTTAGAGCAAATGATACTTTTCTAAAGACAAAAGTCATTTGGCCAAGTCTGAACCAAAGGAATTTGATATTTCTTCTGAGAGAAAGTAAGTACTAAGAAGACTCAGGTTATCCATTCATTTACCCGAAGGTTTATGAAAAAACTGAGTAGCACGTGTGCGTGTGTGTGTGTGTGTGTGTGTATGTGTGTGTGTGTGTGTGTGTGAAATATGTACATAGCACATGAGGGTCCCTACTGCCAAGCTGAGTAGAGGATATCATGCATTCTGGAGAAATGATCTTGAGATCTTTGCTCACATTTTTTCAGTCAATAAGTTAAGGAAGAATCTAGGTAATTTACAGGGGAAAAAAAGTATAAGGTAAAACTGTCAGTGTGTGTACACACATGTGCCATTGTGCACACATTTTGGTATTCAAATCATTAATTAGCAAATGCATACATTAGACTTCACCTATTAATTTTAAAGAGAATTAAGCCTTGATTATGCAAAGCAAGGTATAATACATTGCATTTACTCATGGTAATTTAAGTATTTAAATGGGAAGATATTACTTAAAATAAATGAGTGGTTAATTTTGATTAAATGAATAAAAGAATTGAATTCATACTATTTGTCGTGTGATCTCTCAATAGCTGGGCTCCCCTAGCCATGGGCAGCCTGCAGCCCCCAGTCTCTACCGTTCATCCCTGGCAGGTTTCCTAAGCTCCCTTTCTTCCTTCTGCCCTCTCTCTTCTTCCAAAGATAGTTAATACTTCTGCCTTTCTTATTTCTAGCTGCTACCATAGCTTCCCCCATGGGTTATTTTATCCCCCAAACCGATCTCTATTCTCCCTTTTTCCATTCTACTTAAAATAATTAATCCATCTCTTGTAATTCTAGGTTTTTATTATTAGTCTCTAAAGGGAAGGAAATAACGGGCTCAAAAAATCCTTAAAAGTTATATCTACAAATTTTTGAACCAAAAACAGTTTCTTTCTAAACCTGTGTTGTCCAATATAGTAGCCACTAGCCATACGTGGTTATTTAAATATAAATCTAAATAAATTATATTAAATGAAATTAAAATTTCAGTTCCTTGGTCTTTCAGGTACTCTAGACACAGCAAAGGTATTGGATGACACAGACTTTTTCCGCCATCATAGAAAGTTCCATTGGACAGAGTGTTATTATAGATTCCTTCTCTGAAGGAGAGGCCAAGTGCTGTTATGCTACCACTTTTTCTTTTCAGCAAGTGCCCTCTCTCTTGTTGAGGAGGTCATCCACTTTCAGGCCTTGCCAGATCTACTCCCAAGGGTGTGTTCAATTGGGACAGTCATCCTGCTTTTGAATCAAGGGGTTCGTGTATGCCTCAGTGAGAGACCATAACTGGTGCTCCATATGAATAAATCTTAGGGGAAATCCAGTACCCAGAAAGACCCAAGGACACCAGCAAGCCTGAAGGAGCCTAGTCTTCTGCCAGAAGATAAGTATAGAGTAAAAAGGGACAGTGAAGCAATTCAGGGAGCATATTTAAGACAGTTACATACCACATAGTGATGTTTCAATCAACGGTGATCCCACAAGACTATAAGCAAGCTGAATTTCCTGTAAGAAGTATAAGGATATGTGATTCAGGAGGAATTTTTTTCTCTGACAAAAGCAATATCTGTGGAGCTTGGCAATAGATTTCCTCTCACAGCACCTCAATTTTGAGTGCACAGATTATATCCCCATCAGCCACTGACATGTTTAAGCACAGAGGAGCCTGTCCCTGCAGAAATCATGTTCATAAGGTGCTACAGCCCTCCCAGATCTAGGGGGATGGTCTTCAGAGCACATTGCTGTAAATTCTTTGCTGAGGACTTAAGATCCTGTACAAGGACACAGGTCCACAGGAGCTACTTTAACAAGTACTGTCAATGTCACCTCAGTAAAAGCTTTCTACAGAATGTGGAACCATCTTGTCCCTGTATTTTGGAAATATTTTCAGGCTGTAATGATGTAAAATCCAGATAAGTTTTATTTCTTCTATCATTTCAATGCCAGACAGAAAATCCTTAGTGTCAGACAGAATTGATGAAACCAAAAACAAATTTCTAAAATCAAAATATTGAGTTCTTCATTCTATACCTTCACCATGTTAAACATCCTCTATTTTTTTATGAATATCACAAAGATCCTTACCTGACCACTGCTCCGATATGCAATAGCCAAAAGCACATTGCCATGACGATCCCCTATGTTCCTTTTTTTCTCAATCTTGATTTCTTATTCCTGTGAATCCTTAGGCCACTTCTCACTCCCTCTTGACAGTCGCTATTATGTTGATCTACGCCTTACCCAGCCAATTCTCCTTCAAATTTTCAATTAGCCCAGCCCACACCACATCCCTGTTCCCAGAGCAGCATTGACGTTTTCAATGTTCTATGACTGACCCCATCCAAAGGAAGTACAGGAATGGACAGCAATGTCCTAGGCCTTCACATTCACTCACCACTCATGCACCCACAGCAACTTCCAGTCCTGTAAGGTTCATTTATGGTGTACCATTTTTTATCTTCTATACCATATTTTCACTCTACCTTTTCTATGTTTAGAAATGTTTAGGTATACAAATACTTACCATTGTGTTACAATTGCCTACAGTATTCAGAACAGTAACATGCTGTACACTCCATAGCCTAGGAGGAATAGGCTGTACCAGAGAGCCTAGATGGGTAGTAGGCTGACCCATCTAGGTTTGCATAAGTGCACTCTATGATGTTCACATAACAGCAAAATCACCTAATGATGCATTTCTCAGAATATATCCCTGTCGATAAACAACACATGACTGTGATCTCATTGGAAGAAATTTAGAATTTCAGCGATACCTCACTTCATGCAACACCTAATGGTGTGCAAACAGGTAAAGAATGGAAGCTCACAATTTTAAAAAACTGAAGTGAAAATATCTAAAATTTAAGCATCTTTTTCAAGTGTAAATTATCATCCATTTAAGGGATCAAGGCTTTCAGAAAGGAACAGGGCACACCTGTAACAAAGCCTCAGAAAGTTTGCTGAAAAAATCTTATTAACACAAATTGCTTTTCAATCTCTCCCATCAGACTGCGGGGTCCTTGCAGGCACATCTTCATCACCTCACCATCTGCTGCCCAGCACAGAGCTGGTCACACCACAGGAGCCAGTCAAGTTTTGCCGAATATAATTTTTATGAAAAGATTTATTTATATCTTTGGTTCCTCTCTACTGTCATCTTCCCAACATAGTTAAAGTGCAATTTTTGGTTTAATTAATATTGAGGTTTACATGATTATGGTTGTATAAATATTGTGTATTGCTGAGCCATGTAACGCGTATGGTTTTCTTTCACTGACCTCATTGTCTTTCCATTTCTTCATTTTTAACACACCTTTCACTGATAATTCCTACAGTTCTAATGGCTCTGCAGAACCGCTTCATTAGATAAGACTTGCACATCATCTATTGGTCCATTTGTCTCTGGAATATCTCCCAGCATCACCTGTCCTCCTATTCCAAATGGAGTTGGTTCACACCCAGGCTGCTCTGGATGTTGTCCTGTGGTTTCTCTTTTATGGCTCTCCTGGGGCCCATTCCTGGACTCTTATCCTCTCCTGTCTTAATTTACTACCTTATTTTGCTAGAGAACATCTTCTAGTTGTTTTTTAAGAAAGGGTGCATGAAAGATAAGTGTCTGAAAATATCTTTATCCTACCCTCACATTTGATTATTTGGCCGGGTTAAGAATTTTAGGTTGGCAATCATGTGTACTCAGATTTTGAAGGCCTCACTCCATTGGCTACAAGCTTTCTGTGGTGCTGATGAGAAGCCTGATGTCATTTTGATTCTTGATCTTTTGTATGTGACCTGTGATAATGTTAATTCATATGCTGGGACCCACAAAATGGAGGCCAGCCCAAAGTCCTGGCCCATAACACAAATCTAAACCTGATTTAGTCTGCACTTATGGGAAATGCCTCATTCATTGTCAAGGTAACCTAACACCAATCGCAATCCTCCAGCACAGATTTAGCTAGCTTGCCTTACCCTAGAAAATAGGACCTGCGGCCTTATAAGGAAATCCCTCCCCTCCAAGCCAATCATGCCCTGCTTCCACATTGTCTCTTCTCTATAAAACTCACTCTTGCCCCAAATCCCTCAGAAAGAATGCTCCGCTGCTTGTGAGGCGCTGAACTTCCCCAATCCATAGGTTGTTTTCCCTTGAATAAAGGACATCAAACTTATTATTAAATTGTTTTAGTTTTTCTTTTCTTCCTCTTTAATGTGCATTAATATAAATTTTTAAAAATTATTATTATTATTTGGGCAGGGAACTTGATTGACCCTTTATGTATTGAGAAGTGAGTCTTTCAACCCTGCAACTTATTATATGCTTTCATTAATAATTTCCTCTTCATTTTGTTTTATTTCTAAAATTTTTCTTAGCTAGGTGTACCATCTTTTTAATTCATTCCCTAATTTTCTTATTTTTTTCCTATTTTCCTTTCATTTTTTTTTCACTACTTCCTAGGAGAGTTCTTCAAATTTATCTTCTAAACGTTCTTTTGAAACTATTTCTACTATTATTTTTCGAGTTAGGATATACTTATGGCTCCTTTGGTTTTACGAATGCAATATTTTCTCTGACTTCTCTGAGGATATCAATTAAGAATTAAAGTTTACAATTTCCCATTGTATCTGTTTCCTCAGGATTCGTTCTTCTATTTGCTTAATTGGCTTTTGTCATTTACACACAAAGCTTTTTTTCAAAACTCTGGTGACCTTTAGTTGACTGTTGTGATGGTTACTTTTATGTGTCAACTTGACGAAACTCCAAGATATCCAGATAGTTGATCAAACATTATTCTGGGCACGTCTGTGAGGGTGTTTTTGGATGAGATTAGCATTTAAATTAGTAGACTAAGTAGAGCAGGTTGCCCCTCCTAATGTTGGTGAGCCCCATTCAACCAGTTAAAAGCTTGAATAGAAACAAAATGGCTCTCCTTCCCCCCAAGTAAGAGGGAATTCTTTCCTGCCTTCAGGTTAAAACTGGAACATTGGCTCTTCCCAGGTCTTGAGCCTGCTGGCCACTGTAAGGGCAACATAACATTGGCTCTCCTGGTTCTCAGGTCTTTAGACTCAGAATAGAACTAAATCGTTACGTCTTCTGGGTCCCAGCTTGCCAACTCACCCTGTAGATCTTGCAGTTTACTCACTTCTGTGAGAGTAGGAGCCAGGTCTTTCTAAATAATTAATTAATTAATTATGTACACACATTTTATTGATTCTGTTTCTCTGGAAAACTCTAATACAATTTTTTATTTGTAAGAGAGAGAGACACCAAAATGTTGATTTGAAAACTCTGGGTCTGGGCAGGGCTTGTTAGTTAGAAGGTTTCCCTGTCCATATTTGTAGGTCTTTTTTTTATAGCTCTTCAATCTCCCCAAGGAAGTATCTTCTAATCTTCTACCTCAGAAGGTATAAATATATTTGGTGGGTGGGAAAGGGCCAGAGGGTCTCAGAATTCAGTGTTTTCAGTAGTAGCTGTTCAGGTCATAGAGGGCCCTGGGCGGTTCAGCTGTTTCTTCTCACCTGGATGTTGCAAGAGGTTTAAGTTCTAATGCACTAAGGCATCCAATGTAAGTAATAAAGGAATTTCTCTCTTGTGCATTGAGAAAAACACTAACTTTGTGCTATCCTTGGAATAATTGAGAAAACAGTCATTCAAACCATTTTCTTTAGGGCTTAATTCTCTTGCAGAAGACTAGTTGAGAAAGGCTGGTAATAACTGCACATCCAGACTCTCAGACTCTCCCCTTATTTTCAGCCCCATGTCTCACCCTGCCTTCCTACAAGTCTTGAAAGTGTTTTGTAGGTGACAGGCTTGCCTCTTGGTAGGAACTAAGGTTGAATAATCCTGACTGTTAAATCATTACCATTCATTTTCCTAAATCGTATAGCAATTTGTTGCCATCATGCATTCTTTGTTGTCTCTGTGCTTCTATTCTGGCTTTATGGGTTTAAAGGATTATATTCCCTTTCAGTCATTTTGGTGGTATTTACAGGAGAAGAGATAATGTACTAATTTATCATGATAACTCAGAAGTCCAGGTATTCTGAGTATGTGATTAATAACTAGAACTAGGGTTATGTAATTTATCATCCAAATCAGGACATCATTGAGAGTGAAAGGAGTACTAAAAATAATTACAATTATATAATTTTTACAAACTTTTTTCTATTAACTAACAAATGGTATCATGATATTAGTAGATCTACAGAAAAGTTATGTTCAAACGATTTTTAAATATAAAACCTTTCTAGAAAAGTTAAGTTGACATATTTATAAATAAAATTACATATCATGCATAATAAAGTAAAATTATAAATTTTTTCTTATATTAATAATTGGAACATTATAAAACATAATAATCCTTCCTGGAACACAGTCATATAATTTGGGTTTTTGTCTTTTTGTTTGTTTGTTTGTTTGGTTTTTTTTTCCAATTTATTTGTTTTTTCATGGTGACGTTGGTTAATGAAATCCAATAAGTTTCAGCTATACACTTTAACAGTAAGGCTTATACATATTTACACTGTGTGTTCACCTCCCATAGTTAAATTTTTTTGTCACCACATATTTGACCCCTTTACCCCATCTACCTTCCCCCTAGCCCTCCCACACACACACCCTACCCTTTATTAACCACTAGTCCATAGTCCATGTCCATAAGTCTCTGTTCATCCTGCTCATTTGCTGCTTTTAGGTTTATATTCCTCGTATAAGTGATATCATGTGATTTTCACCTTTTTCCGCCTGGCTTATTGCACTTTGCATGATTATCTTGAGGTCTATCCACATTGTTGCAAATGACAGTATTTCATCTCTTCTTATGGCTGGGTAATATCCCATTGTATATATGTACCACGGCTTCTTTAGCCAATCATCTATTGCAGGACACTACGGTTGTTTCCATCTCCTGGTCACTGTGAATAATGCTGCTATGAACATCAGTGTACAAATATCTTTTCAGATATGGATTTTCAAGTCTTTGGGATAGATACCCAGCAGAGGGATTGCTGGACCATAGGGTAGGTCAATTCTTAGCTTTTTGAGGAAACTCAATACTGTTTTCCACAGTGGAAAACAGTACCAATTTGCAGTCCCACCAGCAGTGTATGAGCGTTCCTTTTTTAAATCATATATCTTTCTAATAGCATGTCTGTTACTTTTCCGAATAATATATTTTTTAAAGTATAATTATTTTAATTATTTTTAATTTTTCATAAAACTTGCTATAGTAAGTTTCATTAATAGTTACTAAATTTGAAATTGCTGACACCTTCAATTGACTCTGTAGACCAGATTATTTAAATAAGAAAATATACTCTGTACAGAGGGTGAGGTACATGGGAAGCTCAGAGCAAATTCTACTAAATGGAAAATATTCTCAATTCTAATTTTTTATATTGAAATGTATAAATATTTGAATTGAATATTTTCACAAGTACTATTTTTTGCATCTATTCAGAGTAATAATCTTTGATGACTAGTTTTATAGGACAAAATTTGTCAATATATTGTCTCTATTTATTATTAAATGCTTATTTTCTGAACGAAATGCATCCAAGATTTATAGGGCTCATTTAAAAAATTATGTACCACTATAAGTCAGTTAGGTGGATTTGTAGCTCTTCAAAGGCTCAAAATTTTCTTATTTCCAACTAATGATGGACAATAAAAAGAGAGTACATGCATGGCCAAACTGAAATACCTTTCTGAATTCAGCACTAAACTTCTGTAGTTCATTTGCTCTATGCATATGTAAAAATATAAAAATATTTGTAAATCTTAAAAATTACAATTTCTATTTGATTGGTAGGAAACTGCAGCTTTTTTGAACACACAATTATGAATTATGAATATATAAAACCAATTCCAAACATATTTCTGCCCCATGGTTTCTTAATTTAGTAAGAACACTGTTATTGCTATGATTCTGTGCCTTACCAAAATTTGTATTTGTATTATGACTACAAAAATCATTTTATCTTCAATGTTAAACTTTTGAACTATATGTACATTGAAATTCATTACAATGTCAGATATTTCAAATTCAACACGATGAACTTCCAAAAGCTTTACTTCAACTTCATTAGCTTGATTTTTTTTTAAATGAACCATTATTGGTAGTAACTTGACTGATATCTCTCTGAAGCATCTAAAGTCAGATTTAAAACAGGCATTAGTTATCTGTTTGCAAATTCTCCCGTTGCTAACACATTGACAGTTCTCATTTCATTTTTTGTACACTACAAGATAACTTGGGATTAAAATAGGATGAATTAATTTAGAACACTAGCCATTTTATCTAGAGAAAAGTTATACTTCACAGAGAGATGTGTAAACACACTTTTGGCAGCTGTACGTGTTGAACTGTCTTTAACATGGTGTTCTTAGAATAGCTACCAACTTTTCCAGTAGATGTTGATAGTTCTTCAGCAAACTGTCACCTGTTTTCAAGTGGTCAGAGATGTCACCACTGATGCCATGGTAAATGATAAAATTGAAAAAAATGGTTCTGATTTCATAATCGCCATTGATTTTATTGAGAAATTAAAATTCAGTCCTTAATTTTTCATTAAACATGTACGCTCTTAAAAAGTAACAAGTTTATTGCTGAGACAAAATGGGGTTATAAGCAACTCCAAAAGTCTACTCTTCTACAAAAGCAATGAAAAAAACTGATGAAAGTAGTAAGAATCAATTTTTTGAAACTTTGGGAACTAACCAAAATCTAGCAGCAACCCAAGGAGTACTTATTCAAGAAAAATGGCTGAATATCAGTAAAAACAATGAGCTTTGTGGCCTCTTAACTTAGTTTAGTCCCATTTCCCATTTCCTAGCTCACTAGTAGCCTTGAAAATAACAGCCCGTGTGCCTAGTATCAAGAGAAGAGCAAGCGGAACAGAAATAATTTACAAATTGTTCTTAGTTGATTTGTCTGGTGGCTCTCTGGAGGAACTTTTCAAGAGGCTTGTCTTTATCTCATCTGATTATAATTCTCATTTGTGCTAAGGCTACTATGGGGGCAAGGACTCTGTCAAAAACATTTATAGGCAACCGTTTTCGTCCCTGCTACCCAATGCAATGAATAATGGAGCAAACAATAGATAAAATAGCTTGGGAGGAAAGTCTTAGAGTGAGATACTTTAGAAAACAAGGACTTAGGATGGCTCTGACGCATTCCTGAGAATTTAGAAAGTCACACACATGTCCAGGATCATGCTCAGGTTGTCCTCAGAAAATACCTGAAGAGACCCTCAGCTCTCACCTCTGGTAGATTTCAAGGCTCTATAGAAGCAGGAAGTGAAGGCAAAGGTGAAGGCAGAATTATAAACTTCCCAGCTAAGTGCTGAAGCCATGTCCCAACACACTAAGGCCCTCTGCAAAACCAGGGAGCTTTTTTGGTCATAAACAGTGACTGAAATCTTTATACAATTATTAGCTAGACACTAAGCTAAAGCTATTCAGAGACCTTAAATAGCCAAAACAATTATGAAAAAGAACAAACCTTAAGAACTCATACTTCCTGATTGTAAAACTTACTACAAAGCTACAGAAATCAAAACAGTGTGGTATTGACATAAGGATATACATACAGATCAATGGGGTGCTCACTTTGAGAGCACATATACTAAAATAGATCATTGGAACAGAACTGACAACTCAGCAATAAAATCATATGGTAATAGTCAGTTGATTTTCAAAAAGGATGCCAAGACCATTCACTAGGGAAATAACAGACTTTTCCAAAAAAAAAAAAAAATGGTGCTGAGACAACTAGATATGCACATGAAAAAGATAAATGTAAAACCTTACCTTACAGCATATATAGTCAGCTCAACTGAACAAAAGATCTAAATGTAAGAGCTTAGAAGGAAACAGAGATGTAAGTCTTTGACTTTGGGCAATGGTTTCTTCAATATGATAGCAATATCATAAGCAGCAACAAAAAATAAATTGGACTTCATCAAAATTAAAAGCATTTGTGCATCAAAGGATACTATCAAAAGAGTGAGGGACAACCTACACAATGGGAGAAAATTATATAGCTATTGAGTTTAATATATAGACATATAATGAACTCTTACATTTGAAAGATAAAAAGATAAACCACCTAATTAAAAAATAGGCAAGAGATTTGAATACATTTTTCCAAAAAAAAGATGTGCAAATGGCCAATATGCACATGAAAAGGTGCTCAATATCATTAGTCATTGGGTAAGTGCAAATCAGACCCAAGATAAGATGCCACCTTGCACCTTCTAGGACAGCTGTAATCAAATAGCAGATAATAAGTATTGGTGAGGATAAAAAGAAGTTGGAACTCTCATACATTCCTGTTGTGAATGTTAAATGATGTAAGTACTTTGGAAAACAGTTTGGCAGTTCCTCAAAAAGTTATAATCTAGCAATTCCACTCTTAGGTATATATCCAAGAGAGTGGAAACATATGTTCACACAAATACATGTATACAAATGTTTATAGCTGCATTATTCATAATAGTCAAAAAGCACAAACAACATAAATGCCCATTAACTGATGTATGGCTAAACAAATGTGGTATATCTATATGATAAAATATTATTCATCTAGAATAAGGAATAAAGTACTAATACATGCTACAACATGCATGGACCCAGAAAACATGCTAAGTGAAAGAAGCGAGACACAAAAGGCTAGAAATTCTGTGACTCTATATAAAATATCCAGAATAGGCAATCTATGGAGACGGAAAGTAGATCAGTAGTTGCCAAAGAATAGAAGGAGAGGAATTGGGAGTGATGCTAACAGGTACAGGGTATCTTTTTGGCATGATGGCAATATGGAATTAGATGGTGGTTATGGTTGGGCAACATTGTGAGCATACCAAAATAACACTGAACTAGACCTTTCAAATTGGTCGAAATGGTAAATTTTTATGTTATGTGGATTTTGTCTCGATATAATAATAAAAATTTAGGGGGAGCAGTGCAAAATAAAAAGTCTTACCAAGCAATAAAATAAATCAATGTTGGTTTGCACCATATAATAGATTAGAGAACCATTGCAACAAAAGCATACCAAAAATCTTCTCTCTGAACAATGGCAGGATGGTTCCACCTGTGTTTTCTGGACATATCCCATGATTAAACCTATGACTTCTCCAATTTCCTACTGACCCTCATGCCAAGTGGCCTGGCAGTTGCCGTGTGTCCATAGAGGCCCTGGCGTGACTGGCTGGTGCTCCAGTATGGATGACTTCTACCACCACCTTAGGCTGGCATGAGCAAGCTGTCCTTCTCCTCTTATGTTCCCCAGTGCTTGGTTTTATCAGTGAGTATCTTGTTTGCTGGCCTTGAAAGAGAAATGTTAGTTGACACTTTTTATCTAAAAAAGGTCATGGAAAGAGAGATGGGTTACTGTTGGTCACCTTTATATTTAACCACACATTAAAGTGAGAATACTCCTCATTTTGTATCACACACTACTAGATGAGACCAGAAGGTGCAAGGGCAAAGTGAAGGTCTACCAAATCCATCCTGGCTTACTTTAAGGTCGTGATCAATAATAAGACTATAAAAACAAAAACAAAAACCTGAAAGAAATGTTAAATAAGGGATACTAGGAAAAAAAGGTTAACCCGGACTTCCCAGTCAAAGAAGGACCTGTGTCATGTTAACTCTAATGCAAGCCCCTGTGTCAAATGACTGACACAGAAATTAAGTTCTACAGAGGTAGAGATGGAGACCATATCTTAAAGGCCCATGTTTTGTACTTAATAAAACCATGTAATTTCAAGAGGTAAAGACAGGGAGAAAAGACTACCTAGGAGAAATGGAAAAGGAGCATAAAAGCAAAATGTATATTTAGAAGAGAACATAGAAGTTTTCCATAGGTTCGTCTGATACTGAGTATTCACATAGGTCGTATGTTAATTACCTATCTTCCTCATATTTTCAGGCTGTCTACATATGAACTATTGCTAGATATTGCTCACATTATCTAACTTCTGTCATAGCACCTCTTTCTCAAAATGATAAGAAGGACAGGAAAAAAGAATTAAATAGCTTGCAAAAACAGGAATGCTTTCTCTATCTTCTAGTAAACATGTAAACTCCTCTAAAATACTAAATGAATGAATAACCATCATTGGTATGGATAGACTTTACAACTTTAATAACTTTTATTAAAACACGTAGAGATTTATTTTTTAAAGAATCCCTTCCATTAGGTTTAATCAAAGATTTGGCACCCACCAAGATGAAGCATCATAATGCAATAAGCTCAGACTAACTGTATTTCATACATTTTTCCGCCTGCCGAAGCCAACATCTGCTCCTAGCTTTCTAGACCTACATACAGAGCCATGACGTTATTCCAGAAAACTCAAGGTGTCCAGAGCTCTTTTGTCCTACAGATGTCTCCAGAGCCTGTCCTACCACAGACACAACAACTGGCTTTATGTTTACCAAATACCTTTGACTGTGCTCTTAGCCTACAGTCTAAAAGTTCTTGCTGCTATAACTTGACATTTCCAAAGTTTTGCCAAAATGTATACAAACAACCACTTTTTTTAACTTGGGTAAATATAATTCGGTTTCCGGAATAAGACTAGTCACATAGAGTTTCACACAAATACTCCTTAATTCATCTTTTGTCCTCTAAATTATCATCCATTCTTCTCACGCTATGGAGTGTGGCTCTCTGAGAGGAAAGAAAGTGTTTTGGCAACCATCGCACTTGCAGGAAAAAAATTAATTGGACATAATGATATTGTTTATATTTCAGTTGGTTGTTTGTATTTCCTGCAGCAGGGAACTATTATGGCTCCCAAACATATTTTCATCTACTATTCAGTTGATGGATTTTCAAGGAGATTAAATTTAGAAAATAAATTGAAAATATGGGATGAGCTTCATAATTAGAAAATTTGAGCAGAAAGCAGTATTTAAAAATTTATTAGACACTGAAATGATGTTTTCATATATGAAAAAAGTAGTGGAACTATATGCTATGTCTACACAATCTGGAAACATCCACTTACTTAAGCCATATCTAAGATAAAAATTCTATTAAATCAATTGCTGTGTTTCCTTAGATCAGAACATGAAATAGAGGTTCCTATCCCAGCAAAGAGATAAGACTTGGAGTTTTATTGTCAGGAAAATTCAGATGTGTCAGCAATGAAGCTCAAAAAAAAAAAAAGAAAAGAAAAGACAAATATTCATTTTAAAAGTTAGATGTAATCTATATAAAATAATTTAAACTTCGTAAAGTTTTATGCTCGCTTGACACTTGGGAAGTGGTAGGTGGTTGGCTAGAGGGAAGCAGGAAACGAGTCATCTCAGAGAGTAACTATTTTTTTTTAGAGTTTGGTTTTAAGAAAAATTCAATTTAAAAATTAGATATATGAGAAAGGGTCATGAAAAGTTAAGCAGTTTGTCCCAAGAGAAGACAGAATGGCTGTTTACAAGAACAGGACTTGCTATTCTCAAAAGACTGTTATTCTCAAGGACCTAACCTGAAATTATGCACGAGGTCATGGCTACAGCCTCCCATGGGTTATAACTGAGCTGCCTTGAGTCAGGGTTAAGCTGAGAATGAAGGATTCTGGACCATGCCACGGTTAGCACGCTTTCCACAGAAATTAAGAGAAGGCAGATTTAAATGTGGCATTTCCTGAAAGGAAACATTATATTCTACTATCTCAGGTATATTGGATATATTGGATATATAAATATATATTCCTCTCTGGGAATGCATTTCTCCTGATTTCTTACTCTGTGAGCTCTTAGGAACGGAGTGCAGAGGCCCCAGGCCATGGGCTTGCAAGGCTCTCTGGGGATTAAGGGTACCTAATAACTAGCACACCACTAAAGAGTAAGGGAAGAGAAATGCTGCTGCTCTTTTCTTTATGAGTCATCGATGAAAGGAAGATTCATTTGATGCCACCAACTATGAAGGAGCTCTTTAGTCCTCTACGGTTTCCTCAAAGCTAAGTAGAGTCAAACTCTCTTTGGTAGGGAGAGACAAGCCTAAAACAATCCCATCTTTTCATGCTTTGCCAAAGCTACGTTTTTATTTTTGCATTAGAAATGAAGAGAATTTAAGCCTCAATTAAACCTTTGAAGAGCTCTGCACTCAATACTTCTAGTCTGATTTCTAATCAAGGCTACTAGACTTAATACTGCCCCATTTTGGGGTCTGTGGCTGTGATTATGGATGAATTGCAGCCGGAAACACAGATTTGTCATAGTTTCCATATTTATAGTGTACATCTTTTCCTTACAGAAACAGGCAAGGAGGATACTCCCCAGTCCATACTGATACCCAGAACAGCTCATCCTGAGAAAGGCATTGCAATTTGAAAAGGTAAGATTACATAGGCATAAACGCAAATTAGTGCCATATGTTGAAGAACCTTTGTTATTTATGTCTGAACCAGATGCTTCTATCCTTTACATTATATTTGCAATCAATCATTTTCTAGCTCTTTTTCGTGGTGCAACATCAATTTAACAGAAGAATTGTGCTTCCTTTTTTCTCCATGATTATGAATGCTCTTGTGTCAAATAACCTCACTATTTCATCTCAGAAATGTTACCCTTGAAATTAATTACTTTGAAATCAAAGTATTCCTGAACTCATAGCTCCTTTTAAAAACATCATTGGCACTTCTTCCCAACATGTTATCTTCCATAATTGAATCGAATTTGCACCATGATGTCAGACAGAAGAGTTAGAGCAATAAAAATACATAGTGAACCACTACAAATAAACCTGGTCAATTATTCCACGCCAGTTTTCAAATGCTATTCTTATACTTATTATTGCTTTACATTGTAAAATTGATTTTTTAACATCTTACTGTGAAATTAAGCCTGAGATTTAAACATGGACATATATCAGATCTGTGAAATTCTACCTTGACTGTGACATACATCATGGACATTGTGCAAATGTATTTCTTCTCATTTAAAAAGAAATACTAACTAAAGTATATACATGTATTGCTCTTTCAAAGGTTTAGATGGTTGACTCTCAAATAAGGTGGCTCAAATAATGAAACCCATGCCCTAAGCTACTCAAGAACATCTCCCTCATTGTCTCTTGCCTCTTAATTCTTCTTTTTTCAACATACTACCCCAGTATCTGCCTCTTCTCTGTATTTCGAGTATATACCCAGAAGAGATATTACTGGATCATATGGTAATTCCATTTTTAATTTTTTGAGGACTCACCATATCGTTTTCTACAGGAGCTGTACCATTTTACATTCCTACCCACCAGCAAAGCAAGAGGGTTTTAATTTTCCATATCCATCTCAAAACTTGTTATTTTCGATTTTTTTTATAATAGCCATTCTAATGGGTATGAAATGGTATCTCATTGTGGTTTTGATTTGCATTTCCCAATGACTAGTGATACTAAGCATCTTTTCATGTGCTTACTAGCTATCTATGTATCTTCTCTGGAGAAATGTCTATTCGAGTTGTTTGTCTATTTTTAAATAGGGTTGACTTTTGTAATTGAGGTTTAGGAGTTCTTTATATATTATGGACACCAACCCCTTATCAGATATATGATTTGCAGATATTTTCTCCCATTTTGTAGATTGTCTTTTTACTGTGTTGCTATTGTCCATCAATACATGAAAGTTTTTAATTTTGATAAAGTCCAACTTACCTATTTTTACTTTTGTTATCTATGCTTTTGGTGTCATATCTAAGAAATCCTTGCCACATCCAATGTTGTGAAACTTTTCACCTGTTATTTTTTCTAAGAATTTTAGAGTTTGTCTGCTTATGCATAGGCCTTTGGTCCATTCAACTTTTGTATACACTGTAAAGTAAGAGTCTAACTTCTCTTCTTCCTCCTCCCCCTCTCCCAATCCCCATCCCCCTTCTGCACTTTTTTTGCTTGTGGATTTTCTGGCTTTAATTACTTCTCCTCACTCCACTCATTTTGGGCACCGAATTCAGTCACTCTCTATATTCTCCCCCCACATGCCCCATTGAGTCTCTACCTCCATGACCTGTACCTAATATTTCAATTTTCACAGAGTACTTGCTCTTTTTCTTTGTTAGAGCACGTTTTGGATGGAATGAGGGTTCTCTATCCCCCAATCTATTCTACAGCTTTACATTAGAATCTTACATGTGTTGTTGGTTACCTTCTTATGTATTTTACATTTTTCAGGCTTCTCTTAGGGCCGCTTCTACTTTATTTGGCCTGGACACTCACACGGCAAATCAATTCACTGAAAAAAACAGAAGCTGCATTGGTTACTTCGGGCCATGCAGTTGGGAATCTTAACTATTTTTCTTTTCTTTGCTTTTCATCCAGCTGAGTCAGTATCACCCTGAAGGTGGAGAGTACACACAGAAAGGAAAGAATCCAACCACACTTTCCTTCATAAATATTATTCTATTTCATTGTTTTCTTTCTACCGGCCTCAATTTTCTTGATCCTGAGCTGATTCCAATTGAAGACACACTTAGCTCAGCTTTTTTTCTGTATAGATCCACTGAACATTTCACCGTGATCTGTTCAACTGAAAAGTTGCACATGGGGCAATAAACTATAAGAATAGAGGGCTGGATTCAGATACAATTAGATTCAGGGATCAAATAATTTGCTGTTTTTCACCATCCTTTGGCTGAGCCTCCTGCTGTGCTGGCTTCATGCTCAAACTCCAGCGATGATTCCAATAGCCTGAGCTCTCTCTTTGTGATAGTTAAATGCATGTAGCAGCTAAAACCTCTCAGAGGATAAAAGAGCAAGAGTATTTTCAGATAGCAGAAAAAGCAAGAGTCCTTTTAGAAAGCTCTTTTGAAAGTCTGAGGTTCACTCTGATTGGACTGGATTAAGCTACTTGCATCTCTTGCATCAATCACTGTGGCCAGCAGAATGTGATACAGTAATTGGCTTAAATCATAATTATATTTTTATGCCTAAATTTTAGGGTAAAGCAAAGGTTCAGCATGGAGGGTGAATTTCTCACTTCATAATCAGAGACTCATAACCAGAAGAAGAATTGAGGCAGGGAAGGAAATGACTCTCATCTTTCTATCTAGTCTCTACAGCCTTAGCAAGTAGCATGGTGCTTGACATAGTACAGATGGATAAAAGAATAAATTTGTGGTACATAAGTGTTACTGTATCCTTACTATTTCCTTTCTTTGCTCCAGTCCAATAGCTTCTGTGATACAAAAAAAAGCATCTGAAAAATTCTTAACTGACATCATTGAGTATTCCTTTAACAACTACCCTTCATTTTTTACACAACTGAGCTCTGCCAGAGTAGGTAAGAGTCAGTTGAGTTACTCAGAAGCAATCCAGTTGTTCTTGAAAAAATCGGATGTAATTGAGTTGCTTGTTGATATCTTCAGAGGCAACTAAATAGTGTCTGATACGGTTGAGAGTAACTCAACTGCATTTGAAAATTTCTTCTCCCTATTCAATTGGGCTTAAAATTATTATGACATAACTCCGCGACATGTAACAATTTTAACAATTGTTCCCTACATGAAAACCAGCCTAGGGAAGGAAGTTCTAAACTATGTTTGACCACCAATATTAATCTATTTTCTAGTCATCAAAAATAAATCTGAATATTCTTCTAATGGCTATAAAGAAAGGTAGAAAGTTTTTCTAAACAAATAGCTATTTAAAAAGGTGGAACTGTGGTAATAGTGGCCAAAAGCATAAATCTAGTTGAGGGTGCAAATGGCAGTCCTAAAGGTGAGAAGGAGGTCATCCAGAAGAGGAACATGAAACTTGCAGCAGGAGACTTGCTCTAAGAGGTTTTTTCCTGTGGACCTAATTGTGGATAAGGAATGTGCTGTTCAGGATCTCTCCTCAATGCAGTTCAAGTCAGAGATTTTTACTTGGATTTATGATGAGGTCAAGAATGAATGTGATATAACATGAGTTGCACATAAGTCGATTTTCAGTTCTGTGGTCTCATCTACTGACTTTGAAAGCCTCATGAGCTTCACTCTGACCTTTGTTTCTAATATTATTTACAACAAATAACTGAATCCAAATAGGGAACAGAACATTTGAGGGAAGATGATCTCATTACCCTATTTAGTTACCATAGTATCCTGTCCTCTACAAAACTATCAAGTGGTTTGTCTTTGGCAATCAAGGTCAACATCCCCAACAATGTGTCTTAAAACTCTTCACCCCTTGAGTAAATTTTCATCTCTCAATTGCCAAGTGGCCTTGTTTTTCCTCCTCATATTTACTAAAATGTGTTCTTAAATCATTTGTACACTTAGTTATATATAACTGACGATGGCTTAAAATGATAGGCCACCTTGAATATTAGAATTGTGATAAGTATGAGCCTTAAAGTCATTAAACATCAGCAGTAGAATTTTAATCCCCAGTCTTGGAGGAGACAAGGCTCTAAGTAATACTGTGCTTCTTGCCCTTGATATTGGTGTGGGTCACATGGGTGTATTCAACTGTACCCTAAGGATGTGTACACTTTTCAGAACATATATTATACTTCAACATTTTTTTTTAATCCAGGAGAGAGAAAAGAAAGTATACATTAATTTGGGGGTGAGGAGAGGATGTAAGATTTGAGAAATTTCAACATTAAAATCAACAGGGGCTTGGTAAGTAAAAGAATGTGAGCAAGAGAAACAGGAGTTATAGTGTTTGGGATGCCAGATTGATAATGTTGGCATTAATTAAGATAGGGTAGGGGCTGCCGAGTGAAGAGAGCATACTTGGAGGTACGCAGGCTGGGAGGTGAGAAAAGATGGCAAAATTTAAATCTTTCACAGGCGACTGGAACGCATTTCTTTTTTTCTGAAGAGGCCTGTTGGGTAGTTCCTAAACTCTAAGGTGTGCCTTGAGGGACAGAGAGAAAGGCCATACTGACTCTTGTTAGGAACTGAAGGTGAGAAAAGCTTCTTGAACCAAGGTCTCCAGGGAATACAAGGTTCCAGTCTCTATTTAAATCCTTGCATCTGGATGGATTGTGTGACCTTGAGAGCTATTTACTAGCTTCGGGGTACTGAATGTCCACTGTGCTCCAGGAGCTTTGTGTTTATTTCATTTAATTCTCATGGCAACCCCAAGGCAGATAGTTCTATCCCAAAAAGCTAGGAGGCAGGGGCGTGGAAAGACTCAAGGGCTGGAGATTTAGATGGCTTTCCTTTGAATCCTGGCTTCATTACTTAATTATGTGATCTTAGGCAAGTTAAATTCTTTATTTAAAACCTCTTCACATGTAAAAATTAAATGATCTACCTAAAGGCTCATCGTGAGGTTAAATGAAGTGCCTGCCACATAAGCAAGGTGATTTTTAATGTCATTAAACAAATCTACAACACTAAAAAAAAAAAAAAAAAAAAAAAAAAAAAAAAAAAGGATTTATGAAAAAAGGATATTGGAGAAAATAGATTTAGGAGGAAGAAAATATAGATAATTGATGTGTCAGTTGACAGTTAGCCAGGAGAATGTATTTAAATGTATTCTTCGAGAAGAGAAATAGGTTTAGGTTAAACCCCTGGAGGGCATCAATAAATTATTTGTCTTTCTCTCTCTGTCTCTCTGTCTCTCTCTGTCTCTTTCCTCACCCCCAACTCACTCTCTCACTCTCTCTCCCTCTCGATAAATGGATAAGTATTGACGTGTATATATTATCAACTGAGTGAGAGAGAGAGAGAGAGAGAGACAGAGGGCGGGGGGGGGGGGGTGATCAGGAGGATCAGACAAAGCAGTTTTATGAGAATTTGGGCAATACTTCAAGATGCTTTGATGGGATACCATATAGTAAAAAAAAAAAAAAAAAAAACAAAACACAAAAAAAAAACTCTGCTTCTCCATGTAGAAAATGAAGAAAATAGATTAAAGCTGCCAAAGAATCAAAAATTTTAACAATCAGTATAGCATGGGCATCCACCAATCAGAGTGGGCCATCAGTCAATCAAGAGGGACGCTGGGACATAAACAACCTGCTAGGTCACACCTATGCATACTGGCTGACTATGCACCTTCCCAAACCCTCATTACTACTGAGGGACAGTATAAGGTACAGACTAAGAGGATGGGCTTCAGATCCAGTCCACCTGGGTTTTCTTCCAGGTTCTGCCATATTCTTGTGTGTGATCTTGAATGTTTACTAAACTTCACTGTGTTTCAATTTCCTTATCTATATAATAAGGATAATCAGAGTTGTGAAAAATAAGTTTTAAAAAAAGTTTTTAGAACAATGTCTAGCATGTGGAGAGTATTAGTAAATGTTAATTGTTAATATTACTTCTGAAGAATGACCTAGGCCTTGAGGAAATCTACCTCACTATGGAACTGAGTCTTGCTCCTTTAGATATGTTGAATCTGCATGAGCAAGAAATGAATGAATGAATGAATGAATGATGCATTCATGCAACCATAATCTCCTCTTGGAAAAACTATGATATTCAATTAGTATCTTTGGTTCAATTTAACAAACTGAGGGGGTGGGGGGGAATCTCCACTGCTTCAGATACTTTATTTAGATAATTTCAGTAAAGGAGGATAAGAACCTTTAAAATGAAACTTAAAATTTACAACAGATACATTTCATGGTTAAGACTACAAGAATTTCAAAGGCATTTGCTCTTTTGGAGCAAGGTTTTGGGATTTGTCTAAGATGCTATTTGACAAGTGGGATTTGGAAGGAAGAGACTCTATGGTAGAACTTTTTCATCTCTGTATCCTTAAATGCATACTTGCTTAAGTTCTGTTTACAGTAGCCATTATTTTGTGAGAAAATAAAAGAGTCTCTCTTAAATCACATATGAGAGAAAAAAATTAGAGAAGATCTATTTGAATGAATAAAGAAGAGATAGTAATATATTTTCTGAGGCTTTCAGAAAAATCTGCCCGTCAATGCCATCATTTGTAAAAACCCACAGAAATGAAAGCCCTAAAAAACAGCAGTGTGGGCCAGCCTAGGAGTTGTTTCTTGTGGGTTGTAGGGAGATTAATTAAAAACTAAAATTTCCAGGCTTCCTTAAAGAAGAGGGTGGGCAAATAGAAAGAGAACAGACGGCTTTGCCATAATTAAAGATGGGTGGTCAAATGTCACCTTCGCAGGCTGGCTAGTCCCTATCGCTCAACAGTTAATTATTTCCTTTATCATTCCCTAATCTTTTTCTTTCTCTTTATATCATTTCTGTCAAAATTACTAAATGGATTGTTTGCTTTCTTGTTTATTGTTTATTTCTGCAGCAGACTGTGACTCCATGAGGACAGGGGCTGATTTGTTCCTTATTGTATCCCTAGTTCCCAAAATGCTGAGAACACAATAAGATGCTGAATCAAGTGTATGGAATGAATAAATAAATGAACGAATGAGTGCAGGTGCTGTAGTGATCATTTTTGAATAAACTGTTGTGTTAATTCAATGCCAAATATACATTACCAGTCAAATTGGTCAACTGAACAATTTGATACGTATTTTGACCAAATTAATCAGTCAAGTCAAAAACTGATCAACCCAAAAATTTCATTCAGAGTCTTAGTTCAGATCTGTTCCAACTGTAACTCTAATTTTGACAGAGAGATTTAAAGGTGACCCCCTGGTACCTCTATTCAATAATTTTCTTCTCTAATTGGTTTCTTTCACACCCATAACTAATAATAGAAAAACAAAGAATATGTTAAATTGTTGAACAATTAAGTTGTTGAGGCAAAATGATTGATCTAGGCAAGTCAAATCAGATCAAGGGCTTAGTGACTATGGCAATTGACCTGCATGTGGTCAATGTATTGACCATTGAATCACCTGATTTAGAGCTTGGAAAGGGTTCATGACACTAGATCATGCTCTCTGCAGTCTTATTTTAAATAGATAAAAAGGACTTTCTAGAGTTTAATAGGTGCTAAATCTTACTAAGTGTTTGAGAAACATATAGCTATCTAATTCATTAGTTTGGGGAAAGAAGTGTTTTAAAAAAGATAGGCAGAAAGGAGGGAGGATTGGAAGAGGGCAGACTGGCTGACAGGGAGTAAAACACACGCACCTACACACATACTGCCTCTAAAATAAAACAAAGCAAAATTCAATCTCCTAACATCCAAAGCACCTAAAATTAATGAAATGGTACCTCTAAAATATATTACCAGCAGGAATATATAAACGAAGGACCAGATCAGTGTCCTGGGTGTTTTATGAGGAAGAAATGCATATGATCTAGCAGGTAGCTCCTTCGTTGGAAAGGTTTTCTCAAAAAGATATTTTACCAAATGCACTAAATTTGATAAAGAGAGAAGGTCTCTTAATGCGAAGAAAATGTGAACTGTTTTGGTTACTTGATGACTTTGTGGCCATAAATGTGAAAACAGAGCATTTCAAAGCCACACAAACAAAGTCTTCCCCAAAAGCCAAGGGGGGCTTTTGTTCATATCATAATAATAATGATTATTATGGTTTTTCATTGGCAGAAAAAATCCTGTTGAGGAAAAAGAGGTTTCTTCCAGGGGTTGAGCTATATCAAGTCAATGCAAACTCCAGCCAGGTTGCTGGAAAAGATCAACATCTAAGGTTAAAAACAAAAGTTGAGGGCGAACCAGAGAGAACTGATGCGTGGATTGACCAGTTCAAGTGGTTCAGTACAGAGTGATGAAAAACTAGAGAAGGAGGCACTTTATGTCATAAAATTTTTTGTTTTATAGGTATTTGATGACTGAAAGAATAAATTATCATTTCTATAACATATGCCAGACTCTATATTATTTTACATAAATTATTTTATTTTAGCCTCACAACAATCCCATGTGGTACACAGTATCATTTCTGTTTTTTGGAAGGGGATATTAAGCCCAATGTCAAACAGCCATTAAAAAGTAGAGCCAGCTGATAGTGAAACCCCTGCTCCCAAGTATAACCAGCGACTCGAGAAGACTTCACCATAAAGAGGCAGATTCTGGCCTGCCATAAAGAATGGACCATCCTGAGGCTTCTAAACTCATTTTACGAGGCCAGCATTACCCTGATACCAAAACAAGACAAAGACTTTACATAAAAAAGAAAATTATAGGCCAACATCCCTGATGAACACAGATGCAAAAATCCTCAACAAACCAAATTCAGCAATACATTAAAAAGATCATATCCTGTGATCAAAGTAGTATTCATTCTGGGGCAAGATTGGAACAATATTCACAAAGCAATTAATGTAATATGTCACATAAACAAAATGAAGGATAAAAATTATATGATCTTATCAATAGATACAGAAAAAGTATTTGACAAAATCCAGCATCTGTCTATGATAAAAACTCTCAGTAAAGTGAGTATAGAGAGAACGTACCTCAATATCATAAAGGTCATATGAAACAAACGCAAAAGCTAAAATCATATTCAATGGTGCAAAACTGAAAGCTTTTTCTTTAAGATCAGGAATAAGACAAGGATGTCCATTTTCACCACTTTTCTTCAACATAGTATTGGAAGTCCCTATCAGAGCAATTAGAAAGGAAATAAAATGCATCCAAATTGGGAATAAGTAAAACTGTCTTTCTTTGCAGATGGCATGATACTATAACTAGAGAATCCTAAAAATTCCACTAAAAAAGAAAACTATTAGAACTAATAAATGAATTCAGTAAAGTAACAGGATACAAGGTTCAAAAATTGGTTGCATTTTTTCACACTAATAACAAACTATCAGAAAGAGAAATTAAGAAACAATTGCATTTACAATTGCATCAAAAACCATAAAATACCTAGGAATAAATTTAACTAAGGAGGTAAAAGACCTGCACTTGGAAAAGCTGTAAAACACTGAACCAAGAAATAGATGAAGATACAAATAAATGGAAGGCTATACCATGCTCATGAATAGGAATAATTAACATCATTAAAATGTCTATACTATCCAAAGCGGTTTACAGATTCAATGTAATCCCTATCAAAATACCAGTGGCATTTTTCACAGAACTGGAACAAATAATCTTAAAATTTACATGGAACCACAAAAGACCCTGAATAGCCAAAGAAACCTTGAGAAAGAAGAACAAAGTTAGAGGTATTATGCTACCTGATATCAAACTATATTGCAAGTCTATAATAATCAAAACAGTATGATTTTGGCATAAAAAAGACACATAGATCAATGGAACAGAATAGAGAGCCCAGAAATAAACCTATATGGTCAATTAATCTTTGAGAAAAGAAGCAAGACTATACAATGGAGTAAAGAAATTCTCTTCAATAAATGCTGCTGGGAAAACTGGAGAGATACATGCAAACCAATTTAAACTAAACCACTTTATTACACACATACAAGAATAAACTCAAAATGGATTAAAGACTTAAAATGTAAGACCTGAAAATATAGAACTCCTAGAAGAAATCATAGGCAGTAAACATTTTGATATCGCTCTAAGCAATATTTTTTTGGATATGTCTTTTTGGGCTGGGGGAACAAAAGAAAAAATAAACAAATGGGACTATGTCAAACTAAAAAGATTTTGCACAATGAAGGAAATCATCAATAAAACAAAAAGACAACCTACTGAATGGGAGAAGATATTTGCCAGTGATACATCTGATAAGGGATTAATATCCAAAATATATAAGGAACTCATAAAAATTAACACCAAAACAAAGCAAAACAAAAATAATTCAATTTAAAAATGAGAAGAGGACCTGAATAGACATTTCTCTAAAAAGGGCACACACATGACCAATAGACATATGAAAAGATGTTCGACATCACCAATCTTCAGAAAAATGGAAATTAAAACTACAATGAGATATCATTTCACATTTATCAGAATGGTTATCATCAATAAATCAAAAAACAACTATTGGCAAGGATGTGGAGAAAAGGGAACTTTCATGAACTGTTGGTGGTTTTGTAAATTGATGCAACCAGTATATAAAATAGTATAGAGGTTCCTCAAAAACTTAAAAATAGAACTACCATATGACCCAGGAATTCCACTTTTGGGTATTTATCGAAAGAAATCAAAAACATTAATTTGAAAAGATATATGTACCCCTATGTTCATTGCAGCATTATTTACAACAGCTAAGTTATGGAAGCAACCTAACTGTCCATCAATAGATGAATGGATAAAGAATGGATATATTGTACATATATACAATGGAATATTACTCAGACATGAAAAATGAATGAAATCTTGCCATTTGCTACAACATGGATACATCTAGAGGGTATTAAGCTAAGTGAAATGGGTCAAATAAAGAAAAATATTATATCGTTCCACTTATATGTGGAATCCAAAAAACAAAAAAAAATGAACAAACAAAATGAAAATAAACTCATAGAGAACAAATTGATGGCTGCCAGATGGGAGGGGTTTAGGAGGAAGGGTGAAAAAGGGGGAGGGATTAAGAAGTATAAATTGCCAGTTATAAAAATAGTCATGGAGACACAGAGTACACCATAAGAATACAATTAATAATATTATGATCACTATATATGATGTCAGATGGATACTAGACTTAACAGGGTAACCACTTCAGAAATTATATAAATGTCTGATCTCTATGTTGTATACCTGAACCTAATATAATATTGTATGTCAATTATAACTGAAATAAATATGGCATATCCTGTTAAATTTAGTCTAACAAATATAAAACATGTCCAATAAATTGTACACCAAAAGTTTTTTTTTTTTAATGCAACATCCTGAACTTGGGAATAAGCCAGTTCCCCTGAACCCTTAATTATATTGCTCCTGGAGAGAGCAAAGAGGGAACAGGGTAGAAGATAGCAGTCATCAACTTAGGAGAGTCAGAATACAACCTGAGTGCAGATGAGACGTGTGTACTTTATAAGGTTTATTTTGTTCTCACAGCATCTGTAGCCATATTTTTATAGTTCAGACATCATGAGGGATTCAGACCTACCAAGAAAGATAATAGTCAGTTCTGATTTTTAAAAATTTAATTGGAAACTAAAGGGGAGAGAGAAATTGAAGTGATCACGCTAAGATTACAAAGTGAATTACATCTAGATTGATTTGTGACATTTACTGAAGGAAAACAATCTGAAACCAGAACCTGAAGGTGACAAGGAAAATGGAAGGCTGTTCCAGATACAAAGTAAGGACCTGAAAGAAGAAAAAAAGTGGAGAGTGGAGAGAAGGGAAAGCAGAGGGCACCCGAAGGAGAGAGTATAACTAAAACTGCAAATGAGAGAAGTGGACCAGAGCAACCAGCCTCAGGAATATGGTCCTTGTGAGGGGTGACTAATTAGATTGAGGGGCATTTGGAGAACTGTGGACTCCACCTACCATTTCTTCTCTATACATGAACAATAATCTTTTTGACAGGAAACGAACAAACCCTCTGGGTCTCTAAGTGCACTGAGATTTGCCCAGCCCTGCCCCAACTGCTTTTAAATGATTTCTGAGTCCTCAGCCTTGTCACATGCAACGTGAACCCCTAGCTTCATAACGCAGAGAACAGGGGAACAAATGAAAATCAAATGGGAAAAGGCAAGTGAACTCCATGCTGAGTGTCAAGAGCCAGCGGAAGCAAAAACATAACCTTGTAATGAAGTGATTGAAAGATTGTTAAGACATCCCATGTACAAGATAAATCATCTTTACAACAATGTGATTGCCTGATTCCCTGGCAGACAATAAGCCAGGTGAACTTCTCCCTTTCCGAATAAAGCAATCTTGCCCTAAGACAAGAACAATTTCCCTGCATGTTGTAAAGGAAGTGAGAAGTGGCACTTTGGATAAGGGAGTGAAAGTGCCTGTCAGGCATGTTCTCAGAGCCTGCCATCCTTTCCAGATTCTCTCTTCCTGCTTCACCTGATCCAGCCCCCCAAACTGAAGGCAAGAATATGAACCTGCCTGGAACTCACCAAAGAAGTGGCTATTCTTCGGTAAACAAAGAAACACTCTGGGTTCCAACACAGCCCCACTGCACTGAGTGCATCTGGTGAGCTTTCCCATTTTTGACAGTTTCCGTACAGAAGCCCAGCCTGGGATGGAGATGTGGAATTCTCTCTTTAGAACGGCAGTGTCTTGGCACTTGAGTGGGTTTTGACTGATGGTGAAATTGAGTGTGAATTTCAAGCAGGCCATTTCCTTTTGACTACTTCAGGGAAATGCTATAATGAGGAGAGATTTTTAAAACCAAAAAAGGAGAGCTGGTCATTAAGCCTAATGGGTGGCTGAATGCCCTAGGAGGCATTCACAGACTTCGGCCATAATTATATTATTATTTATACATTTCCGTAATAAGAACTTATTTCCAAGGAAGCTCAAACTGTTTATAAATCCAAGTTCCTTAATCTTTGGAGTATTCCTAAACCACAGATTGGGGATTAGTTTTATTAGCTCCATTTAGAAACAGAGAAAATGAGGGCTTAGAAAGTTTAAGCTTCTAGCTTCTGGTCACCAAACAAATGAACATGTAAATTAGGGATGAAACTTAAGCCCCTGCCTTCCATTCTAGGGCTGTTTCCATTTCATTAGTACAAATGAGAAATGTACAAAAATGTCTCCTCGTGACCGTGAGATAGGGTTTAGACTTTAAGGACAGAGCCGGGGGTAGGAGTGAAGGGTGTGAATCTACAGCTCTAAGCAGCTTGGCAGTTATGTTCTTGTTCGTGTACACTCTGGCCTGTAGGGTGATGAAATAGGAAGCTGGTGGTTGCGTGGTCCTGGATGAAAAGGCCATCTCTGTAGCCAGGAAGTGAGTGTCACAGTGGACACTCTGGAAATCCCTTCCCCTGCTTCCTTCCTGGATTAACAGGAAGAGGAGGGTGACCAGGACAGGTGGCTCAATGTGAAGCACACTGCTCTGCTCGGAGAAGGGAGACCAGGTGCTGGGCTCTTAAGCAAATAATTCATCTCCTGCCTAGAGGTGCCCATTGGCCTGGCGCAGCCCACCAGCACCAGCAGCATCTGGGAGCCTGTTAGAAATACAGAATCCCAGGCCCCACTGGAGACCGAGAGAATCAATTTTTACTATTAACAAGATCTTTAGGTGATGCACATGCATATTAAATTTGAGACTCATTTTTACACTGGTTAAGTTTAGAGGCTGGATTTCTAGCAACTGAACTACAATTCCTCATTCTCCACTTAAATCACTGTGTAAACCCAGGCACGTTCCTTCACTCATCTGTGGAATTAAGGACAATAAGACCGTCTGCATCAGAGGATTATTAGGAGGGTTAAATAAGAGAATCCAGTGTAATAGGATGAGGAGAGACACTCCACACAATATGTAATGAACAACACCCACCATACAGCAAGGGCTCACTACCCTGTTACTTTCAGGCCCCCTCTTGTCATGCATTCCAGTGTGACTTTACATGGTCAAATATTTGGATGGATAAGACACTGATTCACTCTGGTGCCTCTATTTCTTTAGAAATGGCTTTCACTTCATAACCCAATACTATCATGAATCTTTCTTCCAACAACTCCCTGCCGACAGCTCCCAACCCCACATTTTGTCTGGGAGGAGGCAGTTTCTATGTCGGAAACTGCCTGGGGAAAGGGGGCGGCAGGAGACCCTCCAAGAGCTTGAGTCAGTTTCTGCCTCACGATTTAGCTACCGTCTCACCCACCCCAGATCCCACCAGAATTCTGAATGCTGTGCAGGAAAATTACTGTAAATAGACCAGTGGGACAGCCCGGCCACCGAGAGCTCTGAGGCAGAGCCACCCTCAGAGCCTTGTGTGGTCAGGAAGGTTTGGAGGCTAAACTGGTTTGTGACAAGACAAGCACATAATGGGATGAAACAGGCTGCCTACTGTTCCACTGACCTTTATTTAGCACACGGAGGTTTTTGTATAAAAACACGCTAACAGAATGAATTCTACCAACCAGGCAAAGGCCAACCCAGATTGGTCTATTCACAAAAGATTGCTCTTTCTTTATCTGCTAGAGAGAGGTTTATAGGAAGAAGCTTACTTCTATCCATAAACAGAATTATTTCCTATTGTCAATGGGCATTCGTTAAGCAGTGGAAGAAGGGCCAGTTCCTCATTGGGCCCCCAGCACCTTAGCCAGGAGGAAAGAGGGGAGCACACAGGGGACCCTCCTTTACCCTTTTCCAGCCGGAGGGAAACACATCTCAAACACCGAAAGATAATTTTCCAATGAGAAAACATATTCAGGACTCCATGATTAGAGTTTTGGAACATAACATCTAAATTTTGGTAAGTTTTTTCCCCCTTTATTCCATCTTTCCTTTCTTCAGACCATAGGAAAAAGAGCAGAGGTTTTAGGACTGAAGTCTGAGACCTGCTGCTGTCAATAAAAAGAGAAACAGACTTCATTAAGCAGTTAACCATCTGCTAACCAGAGCACCACCTGGACTATAACCCTTCAGAGCCAATGGATATTATATATTTTTTTAAACAGGTGAGATCCAGGAGTGTTAGTGACCTCTCTCAAAAATCACCAACTGCACCATGACGGAGGTGTTGCTACTGGCTACTCATGCGAATTTAGGTCTTTCCCTTCTCCCAAACTTTTCCTCTGTGTCTCCTCCCCTCTCAGTAGTCTCTGTTTATTTGCCCTGTTTATCTACCCCATAAACATACTGATAATATAAACAATGAGTGGGTGGGATCAAGTGCTGCTATGGAAAGTCTACTCAGAGTTTATAATTCAGACCTCCCTCATCCTGGGCTCTTCCAGGTGCGGACCCTGAAAATGTTACTTGTCATTATGGAGCACACACATTTATAGCAGGGATAGAATGTAACAGGAAGAAACAGGCTTCCTGCTGTTCTCCTGACATTTATTCAGCTGGTGGGGGGTACATGTTTATATCAATATAAAACAGCTGTCACATAAACACAGCCTGCCATAATAGAAAAACAAGAACCCTGATGAAGGGAGGAGGGAAATGACTGAGATTGGAATATTTACTAGGTGAACAACACACACAGGCAGAGAATGTTATTTTAGTTATTAAACATTTAATTTGGTAAAGTTCTAGTAATAAAAGATATGACTCGTATAAATGGTTGGACTTTAGCTTTCTCACATAAAATTGGAACTGGCAAAAAGTGCTGTGTTGACAGCTTTGCAGGTAGAAATATGCAAAAAGCAGCTGGTTTGGGGGTCTCGGCACGATTTCTGCAAACTGAATCGCTGTTCGTGGCTTATCATGGGTGTGCTGACACCTCTATTTTCCATTTATGAAAAATCTAGGTGCCACTTAAACCTTGGCAAGGCCACAAAGCTAAACAGAAAGCATGTAACAGCATTCTCTACTTACTGCTCTGTGTTCCAGGAAATCCCAGAAAACCCTGTAGATTCTGAACACAAAAAGAGATGGTGTGGATCACTGTTGGCTTCCATGAGCACCCTCTTCAGGGGAGGAGGCTGGACAGTCAAGGGTGGATACAAAACCAATCATCAAACCCAAGTCACTCTCCCTGCTCCTGAATGTCTTCCACCTTTCCTCAAACTCTAGAAGGAATTCATATCACCTGCAGGGCTTGTTAAAACACTGCTGAGACCCCTCCTCCCTCCCAGAGTTTTTCATTCATAGCCTCTGGGAGAGGGGGGCTTGGAAATCAGCATTTCTAACAAGTTCCTATGTGATGTATATGGGGCTGGTTCAGGAATTGCACTTGGAGAACTTCTATGTTAGGGAAACCTGGGGGTCTGAGGATGTCCCCTCAAAGTCCTGCTCTGTTTTCAATAGTTATGCCTTAACTGCCTTCAGTATCCTGGGGAAAGTTGAAAGAGTGTTTGCCTCTGACACCATGCCCTCAGGCCTAGAGCTGACAGGAGGAGGCCCTTCCCTAGAGGGAAAGTCAGAAACATCTTGGACTTGGTGCTTATGCTGTGGGACTGTATTTGGTATCACACTAACCTAGAACATCTAAGTCCCATGGAGCCAGGTTCTCCCATTGCCTGCAGAGACCTACAGGGAAGCCACAGATTGTGAGACACTCTGCAATTCCTTCCCCACACTTCTTACCCAAATAGTAAACTTTGATTAGGAATCCTTTCTCCTTCCTCATAATCAATGTTCAAATTCATTAGAGTGAAAGATCAAGGGAGATGGCGTAATGTAGTTAAATGAGTACAGAATACTCTGTTTTTCTTAAATATTTTCCAAAACATCTCTGTGGCAGATTGCAGAAACCATGGAACATTCAAGGAAATAATTTCACATCACAGATCCACGTCACCACTGAATCTAACATACTACATGAATTTATCTGAAACTTCATATTTCTGATAGGAACCTTCACTTCCTTAGTTAATCTTTACCTTTTTGCATATTATGGTAAGCATCAACTATTTTCATAATAGAAACAAAAAAGTTGTAATACATCACAAGAATTACAGTGTATTCCACAAGCATAGAACTTCAAAGTCTTTTCAAGAATGTGGACATTTGCTTGCTAGCTCAGCAACTCACTCCCACACATTATTAGCCTTGCAGTATGTGTTTCATCAAAATTATAAATTACAACACATCATGATGCTTTGAGGTCGAAAGAACAAAAGTTAACTCATTACATACCAAGGGCTGACTGGCCTGGGCTGACTCGCACTCCGGGTGCCGAGCCAGATCCCACACTAGCGGGCCCTGCACCCTTACCCAGCTCATTTCATCTCTCTGGGCCCCATCTTTCTTATCTGTGCTTTGACAGTTCCCGTGACTCGCCGGAAGTTCACTATTTTGCAAGGCAGTTGATGTCATTGTTGGTCAGCTCATTCTAAAGTCAAAAGTTTCCTCTGTAATTCATGCCCAAGTCTGACACCCTTTATCGTCTACCCACTTTCCCTAGCTGTGCCCTCTGGAATAACACAGATAAGCCTCCTCCCCCTTCGCACACTCGAAAACAGTTGTCACACCCTCTTTAAATCTTCTCTTTTGGTTGTACGTCACAGCAGTTTTCCCAAAAACATACCATAGCTGTTGGCAGAAAGGGGACATTCGATAAATGTAAGTTAAATAAGTGAATAATTAAATGGATGGAGATACGCCTGGGTGAACTCAGATAGTAACCTTCTCACCCCTTCAAGTTAGTCAGTAATCATCTTTGAGGTGCCCAGAATGGGGCTCAGTACAGGTGACTGTTCACAATCACCAAGTTAACATCTGCTGTCTTAACTATTCATGGTGACTGACTTTAAAGGTCTATATCTTTCAGTAATTTGTCATTTGGTTATGGCAAAAATATATATTTTTAATTGATGGCACCAGATTGGTGTGACATTTGTCATTTAAATCACTTAGCTAGTGAGTTAACCTAGCTGATGCACCAACCTCCAAATCTCAATTTTGCTTTTATTATGCATATGTTACATAGTGTAGATGATAGATAGTCTATCATGGTAGCAGAAATTCTAGGAATTTGCAACGATCTTAGGTCATATGCCTCTCGAATTATAAAGATGAAAGATTTTCCAAATGGACTAACAGAGAATCCAGGGGGCTGATCATTTTCCATTACTTGGCCCTATGATAATTGTGGAACCTAAGTTTTTATCAACCTTTTTTCCTAGTTGGATCACACCATCAGATCACACAGGGATTTTTCATATGCTCTCACTTTTGCAAATGGAGACTCAATTGAGAGAGAGATTAGCTGGCTACTCCACTGGCCTCAGAGGGAGATGGGCCCCAAGTAGACCGAGTGCTCCTCAGTTTTGTGTGCCAAGAAACTCCATTGCATCAGGGCAGTCACTGCCGTTCAGGTTCTTGGGCTTGCTTCACACAAATCTAACTTCTCGAAGAGTAATATATAAACTAAAATTCCCTTTAAAAATTTCTAACGGGGTTTCTAGTTTTACAGTGACTACATTACTTGTGTCTAATATGAAAGTGATCTCTTAACCTAGAGAAACTTAATTAGTAATTAAAATTTGCTTGATTGAGCACAGAATCTAAACCAAGAAAACTGAATGTTCTTGAGTCCTAGAAATACTCCTCCCTAGTATTAAAGTACTGACATCTGCTAAATGCTGCCTTTCTCCTTGGTTTGGGTAAACATTGACAAATCCTTATTATCTAATTTCTCTTTATCTAGACTCCAAGCAGACAACTCACCTCTTATAAATCTATTCTTTCTCTAGAAAATATAATGGTTTTGGTTATAACTTTCTTAAATTATATTCCAGCATGAAGATATTCTCTTACCCATCATCAATATAGTATAAGGGTTTCCATTCATCAGCTACACACTTAGAAACTATCTCTTAATGTGGATGACATTTCATCTATTTTAATTTTCCAATTATTTAATTTTTTAAATAGATAATACATGCACATGGTAAAGACATTTTTTGTTGTTGTTGTTGTTTTAAAGATATCCAAAAAAAGGTATGTAGTCAAAAGTTCTCTCCCACTCGTGGTCCCCATCTCCTCTGCTGATATCAGTCTCTTGTATATACATCCAAAGGTAACCTTTGAATATATACATAAGTGAAAGGATACACATTCTTTCCTTTGTGTTACACAAATGGTAGTATAGTATGCACACTGTTTTGTTCCCTAGTTATAGAATCACATTCTTCTTAACAGCTGCATATAATTCCACTGTATGGATGTATCATATTTATTTAACTAGTCCTAGAAACAATAAACATTTAGATTGTCTTCAGTCTGCCATTACAATGCTACAATAGAATTGTTTAATATTTTACACCTGTGCAAGTATACCTTTGGATGTATTTCCAAGTGTGGGATTACATTTTTACTGTAATAGATGTTACCTAATATGTCTCTATAGCATTGATTCAATTTATATTTCGACCAGGAATTTACGAAGGTGCCTATTTCTACATACTTACCACAGAGCAAGCTCTTTAGGTATCTATTGCTGTGTAGCAAATTAACATAGCACTTTATAGCTTAAAAGAATATGTATTATCTCACTGTTTCTGTGAAACAGGGCCTTAGAGGGGTATACTGGGTTGTTCTGCCTCACTGTTTCTCAGAAAGTCGGTCAATACTGCAGTCATTCAAATGCTTAACTGGGTCTGGGTGATCCACTTCCAAAATGCCCCAATCACATTGCTGTTGGTAGAAAGCCTCAGTTTCTTGTTGACCACTGACAGGATGCCTCAGTTTCTTACCATGGAGATTTCTCGGCAATCTTCATCACAGAGCAATTGGCTTTTCCCAGAGTGAGTGAACCAAGAAAAAGAGCAAGTAGGATATAGCAACGCCTTTCATGACAGTTCATGACCTAGCCTTGGAAGTCACAAACCATCATGTCTACTGTTTTATTCATTTGAAGTGCATCACTAAGTCTAGCCCATACTCAGAGGGAGAAGATTAAGTTCTCTCTCTTGAAGAGGAGCATCAGAGAATTGTGAATGTATATTTTAAACCATCACAGCGAGTTACCAAATCTTTTTCTGCCAATCTGTTAGGGGGCAATATTATCTGTTGTCATTTTAATGTACAATTACTTATGAGGGAGACTGAGAATTTCTTAACAGCTTCATTAAAGTATAATTAATAAACAAAGGACTGCATATATTTACAGTATACAATTTGATGAGTTTGCACATATGCAAACACCCATGATACTGTCTTCATGAACAAGGTAATTAACATTTGCAACACCTTCCAAAATAAATAAAATTGACAAATCTTTATATAGAATAGCTAAGAAAAAAAGAGGGAAGACTCAAATTAATAAAATCAAAAATAAGGGAAGAGACATTAGTAGATACTACACAAATAAAATGCAAAAGAGACTACTATGAACAATTATATGCCAACAAATTGGATAACCTAGAAGAAATAGATAAGTTCCTAGATACATACAAATTACCAAAATTGAATGAAGAAACTAAAAATTGCAGCAGACCAAATAATGAGTGAAGAGATTGAATCAGTAATCAAAAACCTCCCATCAAATAAAAACCCTGAACCAGGTGGTCCCACTAGTGAATTCTGAGTATTTTTTAAGAACAAACTCATATGGCCTTTTTGTAAACTTTCTGCCCATGACCTTTGTTGATATTTCTATTGGTGTTTTGGTGTTTGTCTATGGTCATGCATTGTAAATATCTTTCTATTTGTTGATTTCTTTTGTGCTAGCACTTTATTTTTTTGTCATGACAATATTTTTTACAAAATTAAATTTTTCAAATATTTCTTATTGGGTATATTTTAAAAAGGCCTTCCCTCTGAGTACTTTTTTTTTTTTAATTTACCATGTTTCCTTCTGAATTTTTGTTTATTTATTTTACATTCAAATCTAGGATTCATCTAAAATGTATTTTGATATAAGCTGTAATATCAAGAACCAAAACCTCCCCGCCCCCACCACCCAGAGACTACCTCATTTCACCAATATCATTCATTGAATAATTGTTAGTTTCTTCTTATTTCACTTAGTTTCTGTCAGGAAATCTGAAAGCACTCTACATATTTCAAGCAGAGGGGAATTTAAAGCAAAAAAAAAAAAAAAATAGCAACAAAGACATAGGATGGGCTAAAGAAACAAAGGGAGAAAGGGATATCACTCAATGATCACAATGCCACTGCCCCAGGCTAGAAATCTCCAGTTGGTGCTTAACTGCTAGCAGCATGTTCATTGCCTTTTTTTTTTCCTGTGGAATCTCACTGCAGACGCTAAGCAGAAACCCAGGAATTTAAACTTTAATGATGCTGCTGACACCACTACCATTCTCATTAATGCTGGTGGAGCCCAAATTGCCTGCTATTAATGCTGCAAATGCCAGAAGAGGCACCAGAAGCATAAAATGGCGTCTTCTTATCTCTTGCCCCTCAATCCCGACCAGTGACTCCCATTCACGAGAACATAAGCAAAGGAAGCTGGTGAAGAAACCTGGAAATGTAGCTCACTGATTTTCAGCCAGTACCTTTGTAACACAGGAGAGCATGAAAAGTTAAGAATGGAGCTGAGTGCTAACAGTAATCAGTCCACCCACTGATTTGTAAAGCCATGTTGATCACAATAAAATTTTCCATGCGTGAGGATCTAGACTTTCTTTCTGCCCCCTCAACCCGCCTCCTCCACCACCATTTGTCTATTTAAGGTTTGTTGTTGCACAGTTTGGGGTATTATGTTTTCATATATGGTAGAGACAGTCTCCCCTCATTATTTTTTATTCTTAGAATTTTTGTAGATTTCCTGGATTGGTTTTCCATATAACTTTTAGAATTAGCTTGCCTAGTCCAAAAAAAAAAAAAAAATCCAGTTTGCATTTTATTGAAAGTATATTATAATTTTAGTATACCTTAAGGAGAATATCTTTACAGTGACATAACTTCCTATCTATTAATTCAGTGTACAGTTCATTTATTCAAGTCTCCTTTTGTGATCCTCACTAGTATGTAAAGTTTTCCTTCTATAGATCTTGTTAAGCTTGTTCATAACTATTTCATGTATTTTGTATTTGCTCTGGAGGTCTCTTGTTCTAATTATTGTTTTCATACATTAAAGCTATTATTTCCATACATGATCTTTGTTCGGTCATCTTACTAAATCCCCTGTAACGGTATTTCAATTTATTCTCTCTTGGATTTTGGAGGCAAATAGCTACCTTATCTGCTAATAATTATAATTTTATGTTCTCTATTTCAACATTTAAATGACTTATTTATTTCACTTTTCTAGCTGAGTTGAAGACCACCACCAGACCACAATAAATAATACTAGTGATAATGTGTCCTCTCCTTGTTCTTGATTTTAATAAAAATGCTTCCACTCTTTTGCTGTTTACATAATTCTGATTTTTGTATAATAGAATAATGTCTATTGAGTCTCATTTTATTAAAACTTTTTCAAAAATCAAGAATAGATGCTACATTTTCTCAAAATCCTTGCAACATTCATAAAAATGATATGATTTTTCTATTTATATGAATGTAAAATGTATTAACAAATATACAAATATTGGGACATCTTTATATTCATGGAAGAAATTATTTTCAATAAGAAATATTAATCTTTATGCTATCTTTACGCACATATTTTATTTACAGTTGTGCATTGATCGTCATGAGTGAAATCGGTCTGTAGGTTTGTGTGGGTCCATATGTACTCTTTGTCCTCATCCATTTAAGTTGATTTTTCTATTAGCTTCAGTCTGAGTGACCTTGCTACCAGTCTCCTCAGGGTACATTTCAATGGCCACCTATATGCTGATTTCAATGAAATTGATCTTTTAAACATAAATCTTGGGCTTGATTTTTAGTCCTGATAATTTCCTCTTATGGTTTTATTTTATTGCAGCAATCTACCAACACCTTTTTGATTCCTGATTTCTCTCCATATATTCTGTTCTATAATTTGAGAAACAGTTGGAAGATGGGTCAAAAGCCAGTTGATAGATTGACCTATAATCCTTCTTTAACCTCGTAAGAAAATATAGAAGGAATCAGATTTGGATAGTGACCCTCCATGCCATGAAGGAAGAAAACTCAAGAAACACTTCCTAGTGGAATGTCAGGTGAAGATTGGCCCATCAAGGCTTCCTGCAACCAATAAAGCGGGAGTTGTGGAAGCCAGGAACTGAAAGAATCGCTAATGTCATTGCTTTGGTTTCCAGAGGTGTCTTTTTTACGAAGTCAGGAGGCAGAAAGCATGCTGCAAACAAGGGAAACAAATTTGAGGTCATTTATGATTACTCACTCCAAGCCTGAGTTATAACTTCAAACATTCATACCTTTTAGGGTCAAAAATCAAGATCCAGCCTATCAGAAGTCATTTGCCATATTTGCTCAAAATTCCTACCCTGTATGATGGCAAAAGAATACACACTTCCAAGGGATGTTTTGTTGAAGGAGAAACAAGTTTGTTTTGGAAGCTATGACAGGATACAATAAATGTGACTTTTTATTTCTGAGAAAGACTACACTCATTCTTTTAGGCTCTGCCTACAATTTCAAAGCTGTTAAAAAATGTTTTTAACTAACGAACTATTATTTTGTCACACTACAACAAATTCTGAATACACATTTAGAATTGTTATACCTTCTTGGTGAATTGATACTTTTGTCATTATATAATGTCCCTTGAGTGTTGCTAACATTTGGTCTCAGGTCTGGTTTGCCTGGTATTAACATTGCTGTTTCATCTTTCTTTTGATTACTAGCTGCACAATATATCTTTTTCTATTCGTTTGATTTATCTATGTCTTTATACTTCAAGTGGGTTTCTTCATGTGTTTAGATAATGTATACTTTATCTAATTATTGATACGATTAGATTTAGTTCTATCATTTTATTTTTGTTTTCCATCTATCCTATCTATTTTCTTCCTCTGTTCCTCCTTTCTTGTCTTTTTAAAAATTATTTCAATATTTTAATATTCCATTATAATTTATCTATTAGCTTTTTGGATATATTGCTTTCTAAATGTTTTACAGTTTTACATATTACATTTACATCCACGATCTATTTTGAGTTAAGTTTTATATTAAGGTGTAAGACTTGAGCCAAGTCTCTTTTTTCTTCTTCTTTATCTATGATTGTCCAAGCTCCAGTGCTATTTGTTGGAAAGGTTATATTTCCTTTATTAAATTTCTACTGAAACTTTGTCAAAAGTCAGTTGAGCTTATTTATGTGAGTCCATTTCTGGGTTCCCTATTCTGTTCTATTGACCTTCCTTCCACCAGTATCACACAGTCTTGATTACTATAGTTATAAAAATCTTGAAATCAGGTTGACTGATTCCTCCCACTCTATTCTTTTCCAGAATTGTTCTAGCTATTCTTGCCTTTTTTCCTTTTCATATAAATAATCTTGTCTATATCTACAAAAATTATTTTTTTAGGATATGATAGGAATTGTTTAAAACCTGTATGTCAGTTTGCAAGAACTGACATCTTTATTACGTCGACTCTTCCAGTCCACAAACATGGTGTATTTCTCTATTTAGAGTAGTAGCACATGTACATGCTCAGCTTAGCAGAAACTGCTTGTTTTCCATGGCAATTATCCAAATTTACACTCTCACCTACAATGTATCAGAATTCCAGTTTCTTCATATCCTTAACACTTTTTCATTTTGGCTGTTCTGATGGTGTGTAGTGGTGTTATATTGTGGTTTTGCATTTCCCTCATGACTAATTACTCAGTATTTTTAAGGCATACTCTTATATTTTTATAGTTGTTTCATAATTTTTTAAACTTTATTGAGATATAGTTAGCATATGACAGTGCATAATTTTAAGGTGTACAATGTAATGATTTGATTTATTTATATATTGTGATATCATTATCACAATAAGTTTAGTTAATATTCACCACCTCATGCAGTTATATTTCTTTTTTTTCTTGTGATAAGAACTTTTAAGATCTACTCTCTTACCAACTTTCAAATATATAATACTGTATGGTTAATTATAGTCATCATGTTGTACATTGTATCACTAGAACTTACTTAAAACTGCAAGTTTGTATTTTTTGACCATCTTCCAACTTCTTTAGCCCCCAGCCCACCACAGCAACCACAATATTAAGGCAAAGGAAGCCTTAATGAAACTTTCTGGTGATAATTTACATAAATTGGCAATTGTTTGTTTGGAAAACCCTGGAATAATAGACTACAATACTTTTCCACATTTACTCTGTTCATATTCAAAGAATAAAATTGCATTCATGCATTTTTAAATTGATTATTAAGTGCTTACTATATACCAGCCACTGTGCTTGGCTCTGGGTGTAGAATAATGAACAAGGTATTGTCCCTGCCCTTGAAGTTTATGGTCTAGTAGGAGAAACAGAGAAGTGAAAATTTAATACATTATAGTAACTATTATGATAAGGATAGCCCATAGGAGACCTAAAGAGCCATAGAAGACTTTATAGAAAAAGAGACCCAGAAACCAACTCTTTCCAATTCAAAAATGAAGAAATTTAGTGAACGGGTATTAGATACAAACAGAATCAATAGAACAGCCGGAGAAGCAGACTTACAAAGAGACAGAAATCAAGGCAGCTTGGAGAGTTGAAAACAAGAACCCAGGCATGGTCTCTGAGCCTGAACAGTCCAGCCAGAGCCCTGCCACTGGCATAGAGAAATTCTGATTTCTTTCATCTTGGCACTACTTATACGAGATTCCAAGTCCTAGAAGAAACATCTGACTGACCGGCTTATGTCACAGCTTATCTACCTGATTGTACCAGGGGCATAGAAAGGAGCTAACTCACTTTAGGTTCTATGAGAGGAGGCACACATTTGGGTTTATCATCTAAACCAAGGATACACAAAAGAAAAAAGAGTTAATTCTCCAGAAGATAATCAGGATCCTAAAGGAAGGGTAAATGCAGCCAAAAATGACAAAAGTCCATGGCAACAGCTAAGCTGAGACTGCTACATGGAGAAGACTTAGATAATCCCAGAGTGAAAAAGTGTATGTTTGGGAAGAGTATGTGCAAAGTCTGTGGCAGAGGAAGCAGGGTGAACATAGATAATTAAAATAGTTCCTAATAGCTGGCACGTGGAGTTGGAGAGGGGTGGGTAGACATAACGGGGCAGGAAAACAGGAACAAGGTGACAGTGTACCTTGAAAACAGTGAGAAGCCTGGAGTTCGTTCCTGAGGATGAGGGAGACGTGAAAGTGTTTTATGTAGAGTCATGGCATTTTTTATTTTTAAGAGATGGCTTTGGCCATTGCAATAATTCAGAGAGAGATGAAAGTAGCCTGAATCAGGATGATACTGAGTGGATGGGAGATGTGAATAATTAAATTTAAGGGAGCAGAGAGTGAAGAAGTGGAAGGAGACAAATGATTACCAGGCTTCTGGCTTAAATTCTTACATGGATGATAAAGCCATATACAGCTAGGGGAAAGGAGTTTGGTGTTGGACGTAATGAGTTTGAAGTAGCTTGTTGAATATATATGATTTTGAAAGTCAGGAAAGAGATTTAGGCAAAAGGTTTTGGCTAGGTTTCATCATTATGTAGAAGCTGAAGAGATAATTTTTTAAAAAAATTTCAGGAATAATATATGGAGTAAAAGATGAGACCCTAAGGTGGGACCCTCACAGTATCGACATTTAAGGATTGAGCCAAAGAAAAGCAGCTGCTGATGAGAATCACAGGGATGACTAAAGAAGTAAGAAGGAAAACATATGAGTGGTGTCAGGGAAGCCAAAGTAGAGGACTGTTTCAGTATGAGAAAATGGCCACTGGTGTCAAATGTTGAGTAAAATAAGGAAGAAGAGTTGGCCACTGGATTTGTCAACAAGAGGTGGCTGGTGTTCAAGACAAGTTTCAGGGGAGTGATGGGAGCAGTGGCCAGATTGCAGTGGACCGAGGAGTATGAAGGAGCAAGGATATGGAGATAGTGTGGCCCATTGATACCCGATCCTGCTGCACAAGAGAATTACTTGCAGAACTTTCAATACTTACTGCTTCCTGGACCTACCCCTCCAAATTCAGATTTTATTAGACTAGAGTAAATTTACATGATGCATTAGTTTCCTCTTGCTGCTGTAACAAATGACCATAAACTTAGTGGCTTAAAAAAACACAAATCTATCTCATAGTTCTGTAAGTCAGAAGTCTAACATGGGTCTCACTGGGCTAAAATCAAGGTGTCAGCAGAGTTCTGTTCCTTTCTAGAGACACCAGGGAAAATGTTTTCTTTCCTTTCCAACTTTTAGAGGCCCCTTTCATCCATCTTCAAAGCCAGCAGCCTTGCATCTCTCTGTTCCTTTCTTCCATACTTTTATGTACCTCTTACTCTCTTTTCTATTTCCCTTTTCCACTTTTAAAGATTTGGGCGATTACTTTTATAGCCCACCTGGATAATCCAGGATCATCTCCACCCCTCAAGATCTTCAATCACAGAGAAGGTAACAACAGGTCATGGAGATTATGATGTGGATACCTTTGGGAAGCCATTATTCTGATCACCACATATGGGTAAGATTTTAAACACCCCAGGTGATTCTTCTGAGCAACCAGAATTAAGCAACACAAGAAAGAGAATGATAATAAAGTTGGAGTTTTTTGTTTGTTTGTTTCTGTTTTGTTTTTTTTTTTAAATGAGGTAGGAAAGAGTAGAAATAAAGAAGACAATCATTTCAATTCCTCTCCCTTTTTTTCCAGTGGAGTCAAATTGGTGAATTATATTAGAGAAGAACAATTTTTATTTGACACTTTTTAAAGTCTGCCCAGAGCTGACTCTTTTCCCCTCTTACTCAAAACATGGCATAGTGTGTGAAGCTTCCGAACCATAGTTATAATTAAAAAGATGAGCGAAAGATATGCAGTTGCATGCTCAAGGTGAGACTGAAAATATCCAAACCTAGATTTATAGAAAATGAGCTTTTCAGAGACAGAAACTGAAGAGGTTAATCTGAAATGAAACTCAATTTTCTCCAACACAGAGGCCTGAGGTTACTTAAGACCGGTCTATTGTCAGCACAGGGGACTCAGAAATGAAAGAGTGCAGATGATCGGATGCCAAAATTGCCATATTGTGCAGGGAAGGCGAGCATGTGTTTTGGTTGGAAGGGGAAAGAGTGTTCAATTAATCCTGAAATGTTTGCAAAAACAAATGATGGGCAAAAAGAAAACTCAACTTGAAAGGGGTGTGATTCTTTATGGAAAAAAAAAAAAATCTTTACCAGCCTGGCAGCCACAAAATAGACATGTCAGCCAGCCAGTCTGGAGCAGATAATTAGGAATGAGCAGCAGCACATGGACAGTTTTCCTTAAGACCAAGGCAGCATGGCAGATGGGCAGGCCTCTGTGGCCACCAGCATGGGCCTGGGGGATGCTGGGCCATCCCTCCCCGGTCTTCCTGGGGCCCAGAGACCAGCCGCTTCCCCTTCAAACCAGGGCCAGAAAGCAAAGGCCCCTTTCAGACTGTGCAAGCGTCTGTCCAGGCCTCAGCTCCTGGCTAGCAACAAAGGAATAAGGACTAAGGTAATTAAGCCCCTGGAGCGATCTCAGGCCCGCCAAAGGGAAGGGATTCTTTCCTGCCCTGCAGACTCTCCCTGTTTCAGGAACTCCCAGGATGGCAAAGTGTTTGAGGATTGCCTTGCCCTTGACCTCTTAAATCCAGAGGAGAAAAGCCAAATATACATATATATTCTGTTTGAGCTATTGTCTCATTATTACACTAAAAAAAAAAAAAAGAATATTTACATAATTCAGTTAAGGCAGAGTGCTGATTGCCGCAGAACTGAAGGCTGGGGTTTACAAGGGCACCTCCGCCACTGTTCCTGTAGTGGAGTCTGGGTCATGAAATAACCATGCCTTTGTGGCCGGACTTGTGCCTGCTTGACAGAAAAGCATCAGTTTGACGACAATGATCATCCAATTCCCCCAGGCAGGCTTGCTTAATGACTGCTCTGCATCGACCCAATAGAATATTTGATTTGTGGGGCTGTAAAAGGCACTGTTGACTGCCAGATTAAGGAGAACATATTGGAACTGACAAATATAAGGAAGGCCAAAGTATTCTGAGGCTTCCACTCCTGGCCCACCTCCTCTTCTTGTCTTCTCCTGAGGAGTACAGATGGGTCAGGATTTGACATACTAACAGTGGTGGGTCTGTATCCAGCTGTTCCCTCCCTCCCACCGCCCACTTCCTTCTAGCACTCACCCTTCTCCCAGCCTCTGCTGCTGTGAAACCTCTTCACCCCACTCAGCAGAGCCACCTTCCTTTTCTACTTTCAGCCTTGCCAGCATTGTTGCTCTGCTCCACCTGGGGTAGAAGCCAGGATGTCATGACCCATTTTGACGGGAGAGTCTGGTCCCCACTCATCACTTCCTCTTAGCTGACCATATCTGCCTGCCCAGAGCTGCCTCTGCTCTCGCCACTCCAGCAGTACACTCTCTTCAAAGGCACGAGTTGCTCCAAGTAAGGGGCTGTCTGGAAGTCTCTGAGCCCTCCTGAGAGATGCAGTCTGGTCTGTTGATGGAGTATATACTCCCAGACTCTTCCTATGAGTTTATCTATATCTACAAAGAGGTTTGTGTACAGGCCAACTTCTTGTTTGTCTTTCCCTGCTCTGCTTCTGAATCGATTGACTCTTGGTCGCCTCTGCCAATGGAAGAAAACTGAAGGGTAGGAGGCAGGAAAAAGCCTCCCTCTGGTTTCTGTGGTGTCTCCTCCACAGCTTCAGAACCCACATGGCAAGCCCATCATGTTTAGTTCCCAGAGTATGACCCTGATTCTGAAGACCTGTAAATACTGTCTTCTCTCTTTGTCCCTCCAGCAGAAGGATGGCAGCAATTTCCCATTGCTGATAATCACTGGATGATCTCGAGGTCTTCTATTTGCCTCTCTTTTCTTTCCTCTAATGAAATCAATTCTCTGTACGAGATTCACTTATAAAATCACCTTCACCATTTCTAAGTGTACAGTTCTGTAATGTTAAGTATATTCATCCTATTGTAGATTTATTCTATTTCAAAAACTAGGGAAGTTTTTATTTTCCTGGTTATTGAAACCCTTGGAGTAGTTTTAAGAAATAGATTCTCAAAACAGAATTCTGGCTTGGGTTGCCCACCTGTTAGAGCATGAACACAGTGATGATCACCTCAGAAATGGAAGTAATATGTGGCATATGGTAGCAGCATCTTTACTTAAATTATCACCTGAAAGTTGCCCAGCATAATGAAGTTGTGCCAGTTGAGACAAGGCTTTGGGAAACCAAATAACTCCTTCAACTCACTGGTATAAGCTGTTAGGTGACCTGCTGCTTCTAAAGGTGCCGAGAGCTTACAAAAGGGAACTATAAACTCAGACACAGGTACAGAACCATCGAGCTGTTTTGATTTCTTTAAAAAACTCTTATTTCTAATAGCCACTGAGTAGGCATGTCTAAAGATTTGGCTCAAAATCTAAAAGTACATGTTACAAAATAATATTGTAAGCGGAATCCAAAACCTATCCATGTCTTATATGTTAACATCAGGGCATCAATTGAAAAGGAGTGGGATTCGGAGCCTTGAGAGAGGGACATGCAAATGGTTTGACAACGCTCAGAACCTTGGATGGGCAAACCCTTGGACCCCCTCCCCCTCTTTCCTGTGGAGCAGCCTATCTTCCTCCGTCTCTGGAAACAAGCCTTCCCTTGCTAAAGTCTCTGTAATGATCTTACCTTAAGCAGTTTCTTGCAATGGAATATTCTCCTCAAGACCTATTTTTATTTATTTTTATTGCCTCAGGACCCATAAATAGAATCTGATCCCACTGTACTCTAGAGGGGAAAATGCAAGGTGTGTTCTGGGAAAGGTATCTTATACACCAAAGATATGTAAGATCTTGCTAATTATTACGAGCATGAACCTGGAGAACGACTGTGCAAGCAGATTCTAAGGGTGACAGCCTAATAATAGAAGATAACAGTAGATGAGGCTGAATTCATCAATAAGGATACACTTACTCCAGATCACAAACAACATTCTAGCTCATGCATCTGGAAAGACTTCCAACAGTTTCCTTGATTGGTTAACTGAAACTTGGATTCAGCTGCCTACATTCAATTGCATCAAGATACCCAAACTTCCCTGGTATAATGAGCTCTCCATACTTCTGTCAGTACCGCTGTCCGTGGATTTAGGGAATGCCACATTTATCATCATGATATCACACGCAACATTCAAAGCAAGTGACACATTTTTAATAAAAGAGGTTCAGCAGGTCTTCACACCCATGGAATTCACTTGCCTTACCAGTTACTTCAATTGTCCAGAAGAAGCTGGCCTGATACAGACTTAGTCATGGTGCCAAATGGGAGACAAAGCCCTGTGAGGTTGGTTATTGTCCTATAGAATTCAACATATGCTTTAAACTGCAATAAATGGTTGGTGCTCTTTCTCCTGTAGCCAGCATATGTGGGTTTGGGAACCAAGGGGTGAGGACTGGCCCTATTCACTATTACACTCATTCTCAGAGATTTTCTTCCTGTCCCTACAATCTTGGAGTTGTTCCCAAAGGACGATTGCTTCCATTGAGAAAAGGAAGGGGAAACTGCCAGCTAGATATTTGGATCTGTGGCACTGGATCAACAGACAAAGAATGGGGCTGATTTTAATAATCAAGGGGAGATTGGGTTGTAACTACACAGTGGCATCACTGAAGCCCAGGGAGTAATATCAGGTTCCTCTTAATATTTCTAAATAAAGATCAATAGAATAGAACAATCCAATAAAAGCATAACCACTGAAGTCTCAGAGCCTCTAGGAATTGTGATTTCAGTCACTCCACCAGGCCAAAAACCCCAACAAGGTGGAATGCTGTCCAAGGGCAAGGTGACAGAGAATGGGTGATGGAAGGAGGAAGTGATAAATAGCAACTGTGCTCTAATGACCGGTTACAGAAATGATGGCTTTAGCAGAAAAGACTATTCTGTTGTTTATTTTATTCAATGCTTTATTTTTTCTTTCCTCTTCCTTATTTTTTCATGACCAGTATCAGTGGTGTTTAAGTTTATAATTAAGTCAATAGACCACCAGACTGTAAGAAGCTATATCCAGACCTTTGGGAAGGATCAGATCAACTGGAAATTATGTGCTTGAAATGGATAATGACAACTGATAGGACTCTGGGTCTCCCTTTGTTGAGAGGGTTGAGAGTATTTTTGGTTTACATGACACATGCCTCATGTCGGGCAGATGAAAAAGGATGCCACAAGGAAATAAAATATACTGTGTAAGCAACCTGCCTGTCGGCTCTCACATCTACTCTCAATCATGCTTGTGCTCTGTTCTGTACCTGTATCCAGAAAACTACATTTCTCAGGCTCTCTTTCTCCAGGGCTTCTGAGCAGATCTGGCCAATAGGTCATAATAGGGAAGATTGGATGGTGGCAGGAGGGGAGAAGACAGAGTATTTCTCCCCTCACCCTCTTCCCGTGGCATCTCTGTGTGGCTGCAAGTCCTCCACGGCTTCGGCTCCCATGGGACAGACTCCCCATGCAAGTAAGCGACCTCCCACCTGGGCTCCCTTAATGCTGTCTCCTCACTTGCTCTCTCCAATGCGGGTGTGCTTTTCACCTTTGTAATCTAGTCCCTGTATTAAATTATCTCTCTTTCAACTACTTATAGGACTTTTAATTTTCTGGTTAGACCATAACTGATATAGTTTGTTTTGTTATGTTGTGAAAATAGGCTACATATTGTTCAACAGTTTGTTCTTTAACCTTATAATGTATCAGGGACACCCTTTAGTTCAGACAAAAATATCTCCCTTTTTCTTGAGATATAATTCATATACTATAAAATTCACCCTTTTAAAGTTTACAATTCAGTGTTTTTTAGTGTACTATTTACAAAGTTTTACAACCATCACCATTATCTAATTCCATAATATTTACATCACTGCCCTAAGAAACCCTGTATTCATTAGCAATCACTTCCCATTCCTTCCCTCTCCCCCAAGCCCTAGAAACTATCAATCTCCTTTTTACTTCTATGGATTTATTTGCCTCTTATGGACATTTTACATATACTAAGTCGTCACTTAGCATCATTGATAGGTTTTTAGAAACTGCAACTTTAAGCAAAATGACATATAATGAACCAATTTTTTAGTTTCTTTGGCATAGTTCTGGCCACAAAAACATCAGCAAACTTCTAAATAAAGACTCAAAACACTTCTAATATTAAACATTGAAATAAATGGGAGTTATACATACATTTAAGAAAGCTTAATATAAACAAGTAAGATATTTCTTTCCCAACCTACTTATTCCAGTTCAGGGTCTCTGGTGGCCAGAACCTATCCTGGCAGCTCAGGGCACAAAGTGGAAACCCATCCTGGACAGGATGCTATTCCATCATCGCACTCACACTCACACTCACTCAGACTAAGACAGGGTAGACACACCAATTCACCTGATGTCCACATCTTTGAATTGTGAAAGGAAACTGGAGTCCCAGAAGAAAACCCACACAGACACCTGGAGAACTTGCAAACTCCACACAGACAGTGGCCCCAGCTAGAAGTCAATTTTTTTTTTCTCATCAGCGTTACAATGAAACAATGTTGAACCACATGATGTTATTTGAAGACCTCCTGTAGTTGGAATAGTACAATATGTAGCTTTTGTGTCTGGCTTTTTTCATTCAACATAATGTCTTCAAAGTTCATCCATGTTGTAGCATGAATCGGTGCTTTGTTTCTGTCTACGGCTGAATACTATCCCAATGTATGGATATACTACCTTGTGCTTATCCATTCATCAGTTGATGAACATTTGGGCTGTTTCCACTTTTTGGTTATTATGAATAATACTGCTATGAACATTTGTGTGCAAGTTTTTCTGTGGACATATATTTTCATACTCTAAGTTGTATGCTGCTGGGTCACATGGTGGCTCTAACTTTTTGAGGAACTGCGAAGTTTTTTTCAAAGCAGCCACACTATTTTACATTTCTAATTTATTCTTTTTAATAGCTACACGAAATTCCACAATATAGCAACATAGATGTTCTATAATTAATGTAACACTTTCTCTATTGAATACATTTAGGTTTTCTCCATTTTTTCAAGATTGTACTTAACCATGATCATTCTTAACCATGTAATTCTGTGCCCCTTCATAGATATAAGGATTCTTACACATGAAATTTCTATGTCAATTTAATTTTTGCTTCTTAAATTTTTTGCTATTTCAAATTTTGCTTTGAAATGTGCCAAAGTGCCCCCACCCCAAAAGCCATTACTAATCTACACTTGTACAACAGTGTATGAGAGAAACAGTTTTCTCACATCACCGCTCACACTGGGTATGTTTTATTTTTGCCAATCTGACAGGGGAGAACTTTGTTTTAATTACATCGCTCTAATGCTAGTGGCAGTGAGCATCTTTTCAAGGACTCATATATTTATTACCCAAATGTAAATAGCTAGATTGGGTGATGTAAAATCCTTTGCAGTTGTAAAATTTGACATATGTGATCGAGGCTCTGGCAAAAAGTGATGGTTACACAATGCTGGCTGAAACCAGACTGGCTTTATGGCGCATGTGATTGTTTAATTGTGTTTCACAGGTGCCGGAACAGGCCCTCATGCTCATCGATACCCTCCCACAGGATGCCCACTCATAGGGCTACATCTCCCTATATTTAGCTGAGGAGAAAAAGCCAGTGCCTCAAGGAGAGACCTAAGGTGGCGCAACCAAACAGATGAGAGCAAGTTTTGATTGAAATTGAGAAATTACTATCTGAAAGGGAAAAAGATTTTAGGATAAAATTGACCTACTTCTCATTTCTACCTAAAGCCAACTGTTCCCCAGAAGGGAGATTGTGTTGTAATGGAATGGGCTTTGAATACAGAGGTAGGAGATTTAAGGTCGATCCCGACTCATGTGAGGTCTTGGGTCATTGCCATGTCTCACTTTTCTTGTCTATTAAATGGTGATATTCCCTGTTACACCAAATTACCATAAAGCTCAAGTCGGAGAATAGGTAAAAATGCAATAAAAAAAAAAAAGCGTTCTACCTAAAGCCCGTGCTTTTAGCTCTTCTCTCACATATCCAGTACTCACAGAAGCCGCATAACCTGGCCAGCCGTCCAGATGGAAGTGCCTGACAACCTTACTCCTCTACCTGGCCAGAGTTTGAAAATGACTCTTAAAAGCACATCGGTTAAAAAAGCCACACTTCATCATGCCTCCTCATTCCAGAACTCAGCATACCTGGGCTCCAGTACTTGTGCTAGGCCTTTCTTCATCTCCTAAAAGGATTAAGTCAGTAATTTAGGGACCCAGATAGGCTTAGTTTATGTTTCAATTATTTCTCAGGTAATCTTATTCTACTGTTTTTCTCAGTTGTTCCAATTACTTCCGAAATTCTTGCACATTTCCTTGTAAATCAGATTAAGTGGTAGCTAAACTTGGAAGACAGCTGGTGGGCTGACCCTAGCTGTGTGCCAGAGCTAGTTACCCATCCACCGACAGTCCATGCTCTCCAAGCCATAATTTAAAACTTTGTGATGAGAAGCACCTAGAGATTATATTACCCAGCCCCTTGACATCCAGATGTGCCCATGTGACTAGTTGTCACCCATAGACTATGAGTTGGAATTGCATATGTCATTTCCTGACCAGAGTTTTTTAAAACTTGGAGTACCTGCTTCATATTCTCTTCTATTTTTTCCAGCTAGATGCAGGTGATGACATGACTTAGGGAATGGCTGAGCAATACTATGAAAGGAGACTTGGTTCCTGGATAACCATGTTGAGAAAAGATGACTTGCCTTTACTATTATATAAGTAAGAAATAAAGCTCTATTATTTAATTCTGAGGTCTATTTGTTTCAGCAGCTATCATTACTTTAACATCCTTCCTGAAAACATTTCGCCAACATGACCATTTTTAATAAACTGGGTAACAGCAAACCTCATGACGCTCCCAGTAGACATCTTTATTACAGCCGAGAAGATGCTTTGAACAGAAAGCTCATTAAATTACCCTCATGTTATAGGAAGCCCAATTCTGCTATGTCCAGCAATTCATGGCTTGTGCTTTGAAAAACTTGGAAGCATGAGAAACAGATGTTTTATAACAAAAAGTTACAACAAATACATTGATGGTATGTTACTGAGAATTCTCAGGAAATATGAAAGATTCAAAGGAATATTGTAAGAATAAGATCGTATCTTGTCCAGGAACTTAACAATTTAAATGGAAAAGCAATATGCTTATACAAATAACTCAACTTCAAGAGTGTATGTCTGATTGGTACCAGAAATAAGTGCTCTAAGGCATTTAAAAAGAGTGAGATCATTTTTATCTGGAGGCAATAAGGTAAAGCTTCCTGAAGGAAATGGGATTTGAGTTGTGGTTTACAAGTGAGGTAGAATCATGTACAGAGGCCAATAGAAATTAAACTGGCAAGTTAAGTTACTATTAGATGCTAGACATCTCAAAGGTCTTGAATGCCAGGCTAAGGAAATTATAAAGGCAACAAGAAGCTAGTCATTTTAGGTCTTAGGATTTTAGTGCTAAATGTGTGACTTGCCCAAAACAAAAGCCATGACATCTATCTGTTCTGTTCAGAGATGTACTCCTAACCTTTATTTTCCTTTGGCTTACTTTTATGGCCCTTAATTGTCAGTTATTCAAATGCCATCTTCACATTTTATTCCATTCCGATATACCACTTGTGTATTTGCCATTTCATAGTTTTCTTTAAGTCTACTTCTCATAGACTTCTAAGCAAAAATATCTGTAAATTTACAGAGTAGACATATAAACAGGATAAAATAGTTTCTAATAGATAGTCATATAAATGCCTGCCTGTTTTACATTTTAAAGCGTGCTCTGTTTGCTACCGACAGATCCTTGGTTTCCATTAGAGGCTTACAGACAATACTTGGAAAGACATGAGGCTGCTCTGCACCGTCATACACATCTTCTTTTCCCGATCATTTATCTTTCCACATTTACTCCACCATCTTGTTTTGTCCATTTTTAGTCTCAGGAACTGATGAGTAAGTGATATGGAAACAGACAATCCTACAATCTTAGTGGTTTGACATAACAAAAGTTTATTTCTTGCTCATGACACAGGTAGGTCAGCCCTCCTCCATCTTGTAGCTAAATAATCTGGAACACAAAGCCTCCAGGGTTACCATGGAGGGGAAAGAGAAAAATGCTGGAGATCATATGGGCTTCCTGAAGGGCCAGGCCTGGAAGTAGTCTATGTTACTTCTGCTCTCACCCACTGGCCAATACCGCAGAAACTGATGAGTACTGAGGGTCTTTGCCACAATAAACTAGGTACTACTGACCTACAGATCCTCTGGGAAAATGCTCCAAAACTGCCCCCCAGGACTGGGCTGGGTATCTCAGAATTAAAATATCAGGTGCATCTGCTTAACTGAGCAGATATTTTATCAAAATTGTCATTTCAAGCATCCGAGCCTAGCATTCGTTCTCTCTGTCTCCCCTTATTATAAAGGGCAAATAGATTTCTCCGGTTTTCTACTTTCACTGTATGTATATACCTCCCCTGCCCCAACCCCACCAATCTCTAGATTGGAGTTTTAAACTGGAGGATGTATTTATTGGTTTCTCTTTGTTATTGGAACAAGTTATTACAAATGTAGTGACTTAAACAACAAAAATACATCCTCTTACAGTTCTATAGTCAAAAAGTCTGACGTAGGTCTTACTGGACTAAAATTAAGGTGCCGGCAGAGCCCTTTTCCTTTCTGGAGGCTCCAGGAGACAATCTGTTTCCTCGTCTTCTCCTTCTTCCAGGGGCCACCCACATTCTTTGACTCATGGCCCCCTTTGGTGCAAAGCCAGCAATGTTGCACTGATCCTTTCTCACATCTTATTACTTTGACACTGACTTTTCTGTCTCCTTTGTCTACTTTGAAGGACCATTGTGATCACACTGGGACACCAGGATAATCCAAGATAATCTCCCCATCTGAAGGCCAGTTTATTAGCAACCTTAATTCTCCTTTGCCAAGTAATATAACATATTCATAGGTCCTGGAAATTAGGACATAGGCATCTTTGGGAGGCCATTATTCTGCCATTATCCTAGGCAATAAAATCACAGAGGCCCACAGGCAAGATGCAGGCCATGGACGTGTTTTGTTCCATCAGTATGGTGGTTTCTTTTTCTTTCTTCTTCTTTTTTGAACTTTTTAAAAATTAAGTTAAATGTTTTTAAATTGGGAGATTTCATATATTTTTAATATAGCTTCTCTTGAAACCTCAGGAGATCTAGGAACAAAGGCCAGGATTTCTTCATCTAAATAATGGGCTGGTACTGAGCAGTGGCTGCCCTCTACGAATGGGGCACGGGCCCCCAGGGTGCTGTGGTCTCCACCACTTTCTCTCACCATGTACTCCCAGCCCACTTCAGGTTATGTGACCTGCCTCGCCCTCTTTAAATTTTCAGACTTTGTTCCAAGTATCTTACAACATCTGGATCCCAAACTATCATTTTACTCTCTGTCACTAGACTTTCGAGACCTGCATCCTCTGTTGACAGTATATCCTCGCGTTCATGATTCTGCCATCTGCACTGATGTCATGACAGCCCCTCTGACTTTAGAAAGCAAATGAGCCCATGGCTTGGGAGGGGGGTGTGGTGCGCCTAGATGATCATAAGCATTAACAAGACCTTCCTGGACCTCTGTCATAAATCTCCTTGAGAAGCAGGGACCTAAGTGTATCCTAGAGCAAGGGACAAAGTTCTAATTTGCTGTCACTCGATCAGCACCGTCAACAGCTGCCCCCTCTTTCTTTCTCTCTTCAGTCCTTGCTATGAGATCTCCTCTAATGAATTTCCTTCCTCTGACAACAAGCCCGATTCTGGCTCCCATCCAAGCGGCACACTGGCTTTCATTGTCCTCATGGGCTTAAGTGAAGGGCATCTCACTTTGTTTCACTTGCAGATGCTCACAGACCCAGCTCTGACATTAATAACACCGCAGGCCTGGCCATTTTATCTTCATCAGTGGCCGTGCATCACTCGCCACACCACAGATGAGAAGCTGCCTCGGCTGCCTTGGAGATGAACTCTTCATTACCCAGGTCGGGCTGCAGGGCCTCCTCACCAAATACCTAAAAATCACATTAGCCAGGCAAATCTCTCCTGTCACATTGACAGTGGCAGAAATAGACCTTAAAGATCTAAATTGTGTTGGAACCCTTACGAAGGTTGTGGGACCAAGAGACAAGGGCAGGAGACCTGTCAGTGAGTCCAATGTTTTCCCAACCTCCCTCATCTGTGCTTCATTTTTGTCATTTCTGCATAATACTGATAATTTTATTTGTTTCCTTAAATCAACTGTATATTGATGTGCTTTTTATTTAGCCCAATCCTAGGCAATAATAGCCAAAAAAAGTTAGAGCTTAGATGTGCTAGTTATTCTTTTTTCTAATATACATTAAAATTGGGATATTTATTTCATTAAAAATTAAGACATTAATATTAAAATAACAAGTGTTGATCCACATATCGTCTAAAAGTATCTTATGTTCTTTGTTGGATGCAAACCATATTACATTCTGGAAAACACAGATCTAATCTATTCTCCCTGCTCAGAACAGAACCACACCTGAACTGCACAACACGGATTGTTCCTGCACCATTCTTGAGGCTCTCTGGGTAGAGTTCCCCAAATTCTGAGGGTACCGATGTCTTTGGGTACCAGTATCATTAAGAAGATCTTTCCGATATCTCACCTAAATCTCTCAGCTTACTCTAAGTCTGTTTCCTCATATTTCAGTCTATAGTTGACAGTGGCAGAATTAGGAATTCTAGACCGCTCAGCAAATGGTTCTAGAAATAATCTATCTCTAATGAAGTGATTCCTAGGTGGCATGGTTTCTGCCATGCCACCTAGGAATCACTTCATTAGAGATAGATTACTTCTAGCTAAAGGCTTCAAGTTCAGGGATGAAAGTGGCCCACATTTTCGAGATGAGCAATAAAGAAAAGAAAGCAATCAAGAAGAGAAGAGGTATAAGTGAGTGAGGCAGACAGAACGACAATTTACCAGAGGAGAGGTTTAGCCAATCTTTCCTGGAAAAAAAAATACAGACAATAAATATTTTAGGCTTTACAGGATGGATGGTCTCTGCCATAACTACTCACCTCTGTCATTAGAGACTAAATGTGGTCATAGACAATACATAAACACATAGGCATGGCTGTGTTCCAGTGAACTTTATTTATAAAAACAGGGTGCCATAGTTTACTGACCCTGTTTTAGTGTGTTGATTGATGAGATTCAATCAATATAGATGTCAACCTATTCTGGTATGTTAGTCAGGATTCTCCAGAGTAACAGAACTAATACGATATACATGTGTGTGTAGATATATATGTGTGTATGTATGTATATATACAAAATGTGTGTATGTGTGTATGTGTGTGTGTATGTAGAGAGACAGATTGAGAGAGAGAGAGAGATTATAAGGAATTGACCCATGTCATTATAAGAAGTGACAAGTTCCAAGATCTACGGGGTGAGTCAGCAAGCTGGAGACCCATGAAAACCAATGGTTTTGTTCTAGTCTGTATGCTGGCAGGCAGGTATAAGGACCAGGAAAAGCCAGTGTTTCAGTTAGAGTCCAAAGTCAAGAAAAAAACCAACATCTCAGCCTAAAGGCAGTTAGGCAAAAAGAATTCTCTTGCTCAAGGGAGGATCAGCCTTTTTGTATCATTTAGACCTTCAACTGATTGGATGAGGCCCACCCACCTTGGGGAGGACAATCTGCTTTACTCAATCCACAGATTTAAATGTTACTCTCTTTCAAAAACACCCTCACAGAAATATTCAGAATAATATTTGACCAAATAACTAGGATCCCATGGTTCAATAAAGTTGACAGATAAAATTAATTGTCACCTCTGGGAAGGTTTTATCCTTGCTCTTAGGGCTGGAACTTGGCAGACAAGAATAAAGTCTTAGATTCACAGAAAAGGCAGACATGAGAGACATTGAATGTGAACAATTTTTTAAATTTCTGCAAGCTCTAAGGACAAACACAAACTTTTGAAATATGAAGCTGGTAGAGGTGGATGAAGCCTTCAAGATCTTGAAGCCCAAATCTTTCATTTTTTAGAAAAGAAAGGTTTAGAGTGTTCTAAAACAAAAATGACATAGAATTAAAAATTAAATTATACATCACAAGTTTTAAAATTAATCATGGACATATGAACAGGAGAGATCTGACTAAACTATATGTGGTTCACATGCAAAAATAACTCTAGGAGTTTAGTTTATGACAGCTCGCTGTAGGTTAATAGCACAACGCAGGTTCTAATGATGTTTTTGTACCTTCAACATACTTTAGCAGAGGAAAGATTCTCCAGTACCAGGAAATAATATTTCCATGCCACTTTGCCCAGACAAACTACTTCTGGAGTATTACTTTCCATTTGGGACCATATACTTACCAGTGGCACAATTACCACTAAGGAGCATAATGACTATCAGTCACTAAGCATCCTCCATGGCCAGGCCAGGCTCTGTGCTGGGCATTTCTGCTACCACACAGCTGACTCTCATAATAATCTGTTGAGGTAGCTGTTGCGGGCAGTGATGCAGCTTCAGACTATTTTAATATAGGAACATAAAAGTTTTGTTTTTATTCCCTTTACTGCACTAAGTAGGTCTGAAGTTTAAGCCTTCCCCATCCCACTTACTGAGAGAAGGCAAACTACCTCTCCATTGATTTGTGCCCAGGAGCCTGGGAGCTGATCAAAGAAGACAAAGGGGTCTCTACCCAGGAATAGTGGGGGGACAGGGCACCATGAAGGGTACCACTTGAGTATTCAGAGTGGGAGCCTCCATTTAAGAAAGCAGTACCCATCACTGTCCTCAGAGACTATGGAGGCCAGTCCTTGAGAAATATCCTGTGGGAATTTCACTTTACTGGAAACCACCCAGCATGTGGCCAAGATCTTTCTCGGTTTTCTTCTGATTCATACTAGAACCATAGGGGTTAAATCCCACACATGTCTGTACACATGGGGAATAATCTGAACCAGTCGAGAATGCCTGAGCTTACACGATAATGACTCCCCCATTATAGTCCTTTGTCCCCATTTTCAGAAGATGGCACTGAGATTCCAAGGTTAATATACCGGCGGAGCCTAGATTCAAACCATTATTTGATTTTAAAACCTATGCTTTGTCCACTTTTTAATACTCTCTTGATAAAATGGAATGTGTCTAAATGAGAATGTCTAAGAAACTAAAGATGCAGAGGATACTTGGGAAGACAGAAAGAAACCTGGTTCTTCCTTTTGAATATTGAAAACGTTATCTGGAAAATAAATCGTTTTGTGTATTCCATGTGTACACAGACCTTAGATCAACTAGAAGTCACAATGAGCAAATTTCAGCTAATAGCAGTAGAGGAACCCAAAATAGAATGGACTTCCTTCCTAGGTGGTGACGAGATACCTATCATTGGAAGTATGCAGGCTGATGCTGAGTGAGCAAGTCAGGAATGTGGAACATTGCATAGAATACTGGGTCTTGTTCTCTGTAGTCTTTCCCTAAGCTAAGATTCTATGACACTAAGAAGGCAGGAATTTAACAAAAACCTCTGAATCTTGGCCTAGTTCCTGGCTCCATGTTCCATGGTTCTGCTCACCCAGAGCAGTCAAAGCTTCCCATCATCAACAGGAGTCCCTTGGAGATGCCCCATGACTGGCCTGCCTGCCTTAATTCTCTGAGGCCCTCAGTTAATACATTGGCTCTTTTCCCCACTGCCCAAGAGCTCATAAGAAGCATATTTCAATGCAGGCTTTCCCTTGAACTTTTGCTAAGGGGCCTGACCACATGCCTCAGGGGACCCTCAAATAATGGAGCCAGAGAAAAAGCAGATATCATGGGGCAAGAAATCAAGGCACACTTTTGCAGTAATTCTGGCCCCATCAGGCTCCTATGAAGTTCACAGCATTTGTTCTTCATCAGTCCTCATTGCCCTTTTCAAGTATGACTTACATTTTTCTTGAATCAGGTTTGGGAGAGAGGACAGACACAGGAAATTTACCCACAGTTGAGTCAGAGTGTGAAAAGCACCTCCGAAGTGGTGGAGGCTAGAGGGGGGGTTGTTGGAGGGACAGCTGGGAGAAGAAGATCCTGACTGTCAAGAGAAATGAGTGTATGTGGGAAGGGAAGGGGTGAGGAGGGTGTCAGTGTGACATTTATAGCTAAAGGCTCTGGGGAGTGGGCACCCTAGGGTGAGAGAGGGAAAGAATGCAAAGCCCACCAAGTTTGTAGGGACGTTACATCCTTGGACTGAACCCTGCAGAGCTCTATTGTCACTGCAGAATGGGAGAAACAGCAAAGTAGAGCATCTCCCTTTACTTTTGAAAACCAACCCTCTCACACACCAAATCACTGTGTCTAAGCAACGTGGGAGCAGTTCCTCTGGAATTGAGAGAACTGGCTACAAGTTTAGCTTTGTAGAGGATCAGCTGTGTAGCCTCAGAAGGCACTTAACAACTCTCATACTCGGGGCCCAGATGTGCAGAGGTAGAGGTCAGGCCTCCATCATCCATTGGAGTTGTGACATGCAGATTCCAGGATTATGGCCATTCCTATGCCAATAGTACCTAACGCATGTCAGCCTTCATGAGGACTGCTCATCGTTTCTGCCAGTGAAACACATATTGATATTTTCACTTTAATATTTCACTTTCTAGACAAAATCAAGAAGAGAAGATTTGGGAATGGCCCAGGCTAAGGAGAGGGTGCCATGCACTGTTGCATCTGCCCCCCCCCCAACAACATCTGTTCCCCAAGTACTGAAACTGCTCCTCTAAACTGAAGAACCATATCAATACGGGATGAATCTCTGATGGCACTGAGACAGGGAGAGGAAGAAAGCAGGAGTCAAAGTAGATTCATCCACAGAGGGGAGAGGAGACCCAGGGATCTAGTTGGGGGGTTGTGAAAAAGTCACTTGGGATTCTGGGAAAGCGCATGGAACCAGGATACTGTGGGCTTTACAATTCCTTCCTGGAAAGGGACCATCAATATTCCAGGTGCTCTACTTAAAAGGCCCCATTTAATGACCATAAATGAGAATGTTCTGTAACATCCCATCTATCGTCCACTTTCACAAATATTTAATTCTGTTCACATTCTACGCACAAGAGAAACGATAATGCAGAGCTGTTTCTCTCACTTTAAAAAACCTAGAGATAGACAGTCCAGGGTTTGTAGCAACACGAAGTCATCAAGGATCCAAGCTTCCCATAGGTTTGTGCTTTGCCTGGCATGTTTCTATGCTCAAACTCCCCTCATCTTACAGGATGGCAGCTGAAGCTCCAGCCTTTGTCTCCCACTTACTAGCAATAGAAAGGAGAATAGGAACCATATCCCTGCTGGCTCAGCTTCCTTTAAGGGGTCATCCCAGCAGTTCCACTCAAACTTTTGCTTACGTTTCATTGTCCATAATTTAGTTTTATGGCCACATCTAGTTGCAATGTGCTCTTTCAACTGGGTGAATTTCTGCCCCCAAAGTGGGATTCTGTTACTTAAGAAGACAAAGGAAGAAATAGTAAGAAGATAGCCTGTCATCACTGTTGGCCTAAAGAAACTTCTACATCCATTTTACCCCATTCCATGTTCCCATGTTATCACTCAGGCCGCACAGCCTGGCAATCCCAGGCTGTGGTTCATTCTGTAAGGTAGTCTTCTCTATGAGTACTACCCAGGGTGTCTCACCATCTCTTCTGCTACCAACTTGTACCTCACCCTAACAGTGCTTCCTTACCCCACAACACACATATATTCAAATATCCCCCTGGAACCTAGCCAGAGAAAGCAAGGTCAAGATTCATATGTTGCCGCCACATCTTTCTCCTATATTGTCCCATTCTTCCCACACCCCTCAGGATGGAAAGAATAAGATTCTCACTTCCCTTTCTGTTCTGTCCTTGACCTTCCTGTGCCACATGTCATAATCCTGCCTTCCTTTCCCAAATACAATGGGGGAAGAGAATGGCTGCCAGGAACTATGGAGGAGAAAAATTAAAATGCACCGACTTAATATTTTGAAAATATCCCTGTCACATCTATATTTGTTTTAATTATTGAGCACATGGTAAGTAAATAGGTCTTTTAATGAACAATAGGGTTGGCATGGGAATCAAAAGGAGATAAAACATGAAAACCTCTTGCCACAATGTATGTGCGTAGTAAACGATAGCCATTATTGTTATTACTTAAATAGTATTGCACAGTATGCCTCGGTCTTCCTCCATTCCTTTTGTCTTTCCCAAACATGCTGCATGCATGGCTCCATCTCACGGAAATGTTATTATTCTCCACCCCAACACTTTCTATTTTGCTTTGCTTTAAAGCCCCTTTTCTAGAAACGGGAATTTTTTTCCTAAGGAAAGGAGGAACTACTTAGAAATCTGACTCCTAATTAACTTTGTTACCGGATGCCGTGGAACTGAGCGAGTCACTGTTCTTCAGGGAAGAGAGCTAATTGGAAAAGGAAAGATTGATGAAGGTCAGTGTGAGTGGTGATGTAGAATTATGGCTGGAGGCTGGGTCAGCTGAAGTCAGGCCTTTCCATACTGCATGCACCTCATCGTGCGACTACAAATTATTTCTTACCCCTGGTGACCCCCATACTTTGTGTTCTTTCCGTAACAGCGTCTCAAGAGAGCGTATGAGTTAAATAAGGCAAGATGAGATTTGATCTATTGACAGTCAATCATGGGGCTGGCTCAGTGAGTCTGAGAGGAAGTTGCCAGAGGCCTGCACTGTGATTATACTTCAATAGATTTGATAAAGGGGTAGAAGGAAAACGAGGATGCACATTTAGTACCCTCGGGTGTATTTGGGCCTCAGTGTCCTTCACCTACACAGGATTTCCTAGGGTTAATCAGGGAATCCCCAGAGATTTAGAGTTTAAATAAGTAGGTCATTTTAATGTAGGGAAAATATGACTGAGCAAATTTGTAAAAAAAAAAAAAAAGCTCAGTTACTTTCAAATAGACATCCAACAAACATGTAAACAAATACTTTAAATCGCCTTAGAAGATGACAGGGCAGGAATTTCCCAGACCCAGCAACCAGAGGGAATTTCTAGGTTGCAGCAGAGGAGCAGGCAAGTTGAGGCAGGAGCACAGAAGAGTGGCGTTAGGGGATTCAGCAGGAGCCTTGAATAAAGGCCTCTGAAGAGTCTCAAAGCGAATTGGTCCCGTTTCTCCTAGTCTCCTGTGCAAGGAGCTGCACTAGGGGTGATCAGTCAAATCTGGAGGGATTTGTCTTGATTTTACATTTCACCAGCAGGGCAGTGTTCCTGGTGGTGGAAAAGGACTCTTCTAATAATACCTGAAATCCACCTACTATGGAGGAAAGGAAGAGGAACTGGTACCAACACTAAGAATAGGTCAGGGAATGGATTTGGGAAATGTCAGGTGAAGGCCTCGGTTTCCTAGTTGATGCTAACATATATTTAATAATAGATGAATTTGGTGATGGACAGAGGGGAGGGGGCATGGAGGGATGGGAGAAGTGATGAAGGGTTAAAGAAGTACAGATTAGTAGCTGAAGGATGGTCATGGGGATGGGGAGCGTGGCATAGGGAACGCAGTCAGCATTAATATGTTAGCTAGGTGGAGGGTCAGGGGAGGAAGGGAGCAGTTGGGAGGATTGTTATATGAACTATATAGATGCCTAACCAAAGTACTATGTACTTGAAACTTATTTAAAAAATAAATTAAAATAAATAAATAAATGATAGATGATGCAGAATGACCACTTACATGTATCATCTCATTAATTCACACAGCAAACATATAAAACAGGTAATATTATTATCTCCATTTGACAGATGAGAAAACTGAGCCACAGAGAGGTTAAGAAATTTGCATAAAATTATAGATTTCATAAATGGTAAAGTTAACATTTGAACCCAAAGGTTTTGACTCCGGAGACCCAAGTTATCACAAGAATACATCGTAAAACCAATATTTATTGTACAAAAATCCCAACAGTAAAATTTATAAATCAGGGAACTACTCCTTCTAACATTAACTGTAAAGTACTACATTAGCATAAATTTCTGTAAGGTAATTTTTGGTTAATTAGAATATTAATATAGAAGATTCTATTCTACTCAGAGCTGTCCTTCAATAAAAGTGAGTTAATTTCTTTTCTACATTTTAAAATAATTGCCTATGATTTGTGTCTTTAGCTCAAATCTATCTGTTCATTTTTAAAAGCCAGTGTCCATGCAAGAAATAAGTTCAGAATCACCAAAGAGTGATGAGTTACCTTGAGGATGCATTTTGAGCTCCAACTATGTTTCGAGATTTCCCTCTGACAGCCTGGACCTGCGACCCCTGCAGCGCATAGCATAGAGCCTTGTACCGTGTCAGTAACTATGGATAAAAAGATGCAACGGAATCCATGAGAATTTTAGATTCATATTTTTACTCATTGACTCTGAAAACTCCCTTCTAGTAGCTGTCATTTTCTCTAAGAATTTTTGGTTTTATTGCCAGAAATAAAAATGGCCTAAGCTATTTGGTGTTCATATTTTACAACTCATTTTGAGAATTAATATTTTATAAGAAAATTATTTTGATTCAAAATGTGACTTTTAAAAGGTTTATGGTATTCTTAAGTGTAACTTTTATTATGCCTTGGGGCCAGTAGCTTTTCTAGAAGCATATACTGTAGTTATTGATGTCCCGTACCCCTTGTGAATTCCCCTTCATGTTCTGAGGCTGAAACGAAAGAAATTATTTTCTGTACATAATTCACTTCCTTCTTTCCACCTCTACCTGTCCTTTTCTCTAGCTGCCTTTTTTTTTTCTTTCGGTGCAAAATACATAAAACCACCACCATTGCCAGTGAAAGAATTTTTTTAAAAAGACTAGGTCATGTTTTAACCAAGCCAAAGTTAAATCAAAAGAATGGGAAACTACTCATTAAGACCTGAGTAAATAAATGGGAAAAATTGTACTCTTGGTTCTACCCCAGTCTAATGCTCTTCCCTTCTGACCATTCTTTTTCTTCTCTCTTCCCTTGTCTATGTTGAAATGATTGATCTCCTTTCTACTTTTCACATGATGGAGAGGCAGGCATTAATGTTTAGCTAAGTAGCTTCCTGATGCTCTTCTAGAGGGGACCTAAAATGCTGAAGTCCTCAAACTAAAACAAGAGATGCTCAAATCCCTGTATCAGTTAGTTAATAATCCATAACAAACCACCCCAAATCTAGCAGCTTAAAACAAATGGTCTATGGTTTGAGTGGAGGAAACTAGCTCATCTGTACCTGGTTTGGCTGATTTTAGCTGGGCTCTCTTATGTACCTGTTATCAGCTAGCTAATGGGCCAGCTGATCTAAGCGGCCTTGTATGAGACAACTCTGCTCACCTCCATGTGTCTCACACATCCTTTTGCGGGCTAACCCAGCATGTTCTCATGGTGGTGGCAGAGGTCCGAGTAGGAAAGAGGAAATGCACATGTGCTTTTCAAGTTCCTGCTTGTACAGGTTTGTTAATATCCTATTAGTTAAGCAAAGTCACATGGCTAAGCCTGGAATTAAAGTAAGAGGAAACCAAGAGCTTTAGGGAAGAGAACCCAATACTGGGTGACCAATATGGAAGCCATTAACACAACCAATCTACCATAGTTCCCAAATTAAAACTTGAAACTGGGCCAAAATTGTTATTTTGAAAGTAAAATACAGTCAGTCCTCATTATTTGCAGATTACACATTTGCCAATTTGCCTACTTGTTAAAATGTGTTTGTAACCTCAAAATCAATACATGCAGAACTTTCACAGTCATTCCTTAGATGCACAAAGCAGTGAAAAATTTGAATTCTCCAATGCATATGCTCCCTGTGCTGAGGTCGAACAAGGCAACGTTCTGCCTTCTTGTTTCAGCTCTCACACTGCAAGCAAACATCATTTTCATGGTATGTTTAGAGCCATGTTTTTTGCATTTTTATGCTTTTTACTGGTGACTGTACAGTTTAAAGTGTAGTGCTGAAGTGCTAGCTGATGTTCCCTAAACACAAGAAGACTGTGATGTACCTTAGAGAGAAAATACTTGTGTTAGCTAAACTTGGTTCAGGCATGAGTTATAGAGCTGTTGTTCATGGGTGCAATGTTAATGAGTCAACAGTACATACTAAATAAGGTGTCTTTAAACATGTCTGAAAGCAATGTTATGCATTTATCAATGAAAATGCATCAGAAGCATTTCGTTTATTGATGAAAATGTGTTCAGAAGCTCACAGGAACCTCACCCTGTATTTCCTCTGGGAGCAACAGTTTAATACTCACTAATTCGGTGTCTGCAGCAACTTTATAGGACATAATTACCTCCAATAATGAAAATCAACTGTGCTTCCATTTATTTTAACATTATCTTCTAAAAAAGACTTTTAAATGGCAAAAGCCATATGTTTGTCTCCATATATAATTGCACACTTCTAAAATGCAAAACAAAAACAACCTTCTCACATAAATACCAATCTAGCCTTATATAAAACAATCTTTTGTTCTATGTAAAACATTTTAGGAATGCACTAACTAATTGGCAAAGGAACACATATTAGTGAGATTCCTGGTGATCTTTAACAAATGGTTACTGAGTTCCTCCCATGAGTAATTCCAGCTGAGGCATAATTCTATAGTAGGTGAATAAAAACTCTGAAAGAATAATAGAAATTCCAGAGTAAAATAGGATTCAAATGTGTTTATGAGTCTTTGAATAAAAATATCGAGCAAGAATGAAAGGCATAATCATAAAATTATTCATATAATGAAAGCCAAGGAAAAACAGGATTCAACACGAATACCATTTTCGGGAAGCGTTTATCATATGTGGAAGTTCAAAGGCATTTAGTCTTGTTATAGCACACTGTATTTCCAAAGAACTTTGAGCCCCAAATTTGAGCTTTAATATCGAGCATGGTGAAAAGGCTAGATAATATCATGTTTAAAAGCTTCTTCTCTGCAATCAGCCAGACCAGGGTCTGGGTTCTGGCTCCACATTATCCGCTGGGCTATATGGCAAAAGACACTCACTCTATAGGCCCCAGTTTCTTCATTTATAAAATGGGAGCAATAAGAGTACTAATACGAATATAATCAGTCAGTTTGTGCCTAGATTCCTGACACCCTGCCGGCTGAGCGCTTTCTATAGATCACCTCATTTAATGCTCACAACTGTCCTATGAGGGGGTGCTGTCACCATTCCCATCTTTTACATGAGAAAATAGAGTCAGAGAGAAGTTAAATCATCTTGCCAAGAATTTGAGTTGGCAGGGTCAGGATCTGATCCCTGCATCTGACTCTAACTTCTTCCTCCTGTTGTTCATGAAAGGTAAATAAGATAGTGTATATAGAATGTTCAGCACAGTGCTAGGCATGGATCCTTTTAAATAAGTGTGGCCCACCATTCCCCACTGCCACGACAACCCACGGATCTATACTACGTAGAGGCTATGTAGGTGGTTTGTGTGGGGACTCTGTTTACACGGAATGCTACCCCAGTTGCAAGCATCATGGGAAAGCATTCCAAATAACCCCCTGGAGAAATTTCTATTTATCTTCATGAATGGAAGATAAAAAATTGGATTTAAGATTTGTGTTTTAAAAATCTCTCCGATTGGGGTTAAAACTTCCAAAAATTTTTCTCAACCCTTCTTGAATCTGTTTGATCTATCAGATATTACCTTATTTTTTTCCCCAATATCAGATATAACTATAATGTTTTTATGGAAAACATTTTAAGTAGAGAGTGAAGCCAACTGTATAAGACAACATTCTCACAGACCAAAACAAATCGCACTCGGGTATCTTTCATTACCTGTGGTAGGAAGGGGAACTAGAGAGAAAATAAAGATATCTAGAGTATCATTTTCACTCACATAACTTTTTTTTCCTATTTTAATGCCTGTTTTATCAAGTTATCACAGTCAAGTTTCTCCTAGTCCTGAGCAGAAATTACTGGTTGTTCTTCCACCGTCGACAAACAAGATCCCTCCTGCCTCTGTTCCCTGACCTTTGCTAGGCTTTCAGGGGACTCTGACAACTCAAGAGACCCATGAGGTAGGAGAATACATGGAAGAAACAAAAAGGAAAGAAAACACTCCCTCATCATTACCAGAAATCAAGCGCTGACTGAGGGCCTGGATCATATAGTAAGCCCTGAGTGTGACTCTAAAAGAATACTCTGGCCTTTTTCAGAGATTTTCCATAATAGGGACCAGAATACTACCACATGCCAACATGTAGGGTCCCAAGCTCCATGAGAACAGAAGCTTCTTTGTTGGGGACCTCAACCTATGTGCCTCTTCATCTGGCTGTTGATTCATATCCTTTAATATCCTTTGTAATAAATCAGTAACTTTGTGAGTAAAATAGATAAATGATAGATAGATAGATAGATAGATAGATAGATAGATAGATATAAATAGATAGAAGAATAATCTGCAGCTACTTCAGTCTACTGAAGCAGACTGACAAACGCTAATATGGAATAATCATATTAGCATATTATTAAGTGAGAAAACTCAAGGATGTGTATATTATGCTATTTGAATAATAGTATTATAAACGCATAGGGTCTTGATCCAGAAGGATACACAAAAAAGCTGTAAGAGTGCTTACCTCAGGGAAGGCTTAATTGTGGGGGTAGACTTGTTTTACAACCTACGTCATTTGGTTTGAATTTTTATTATAAAGAATGTTTAAGTAATCAATTGTGAGCTGGAGGCTCTGCTTTGAGCCTTAGTGACCTCTGACCTGGATAATCTGCTCTTCCCAAATGGGGAAGAGCAAAAGGAGAGACATGGTCTCAGGGTAGCAGAAGAGAAATCTGGGGAGAGTTCTGAGAAGATGTTCCCCAGATAGACATTTATGACTTTCCTCATTACTACCCTCCTGTATAGACTCATTCCCTTCACATGTGAGCATGAAGAATGCAAAATGAGAACCATATAAAGATAGTACCTAATAAGTAAGAAACAAACCTACTAATAATAAGCATATTTTTTAAAAACTATTAATAAAGAGAATCACTTTAGAAAAGAAAAGAAAATGTCATATACTTAACGGTTTTCAAAGAAAGAGAATATAGTATATAAGTTCTTTGAGGAGAAACACAGAAAAATAATTTTAAACCTAAAGAATCAAAGAGCAGAAAATGAAACAAAAAGAAATGAGATATGAGCCAAAGTAGCATTGGAAGAAATTTAAGATACTAATAAAAGCATAGAAATGAAAATCACATTAAAATCAGCAAGAATAGAGAATACTGAAAACACAGGGTTATGGAAACAGAGGTATAGCTTAAGAAATTCATATAAAAAGAAATAGAAAATATTTTTAAAATAAAAGGTTATAAAAAGATGATTGATGAAGGAAAGGCAGGAGGAAGCTCTTCGTGCATATAATTGATTTTACTAAAACGGAGAACAGAACAAATATTCAAAGATGTAAAAAAGAAAACTTCTGAAATAAAGGAAGATAATATGAATCCACTGATTATGATCTGTAAATATAAAATTTTTGTCTAAGGAAAAATAAAGTCTCAAATTTGAGCCATATCTTAGTAGAATCCCTGAAGTTCCAGAATAAAGACAGAATCCTATGGGCATTCAGGAATTAAAAGCATGTTCCCTAAAAGGAGAAAATGGCTGATCTTAGTCTTATCCATAGCTACATTGAATACAAGAAGTTGGTGGAAGAATATTTACAGAATTCTAATGGAGAAAATGTGTAGCCCAAGAACTATGTGCTTTATATCTAAAGACAGTAGAAAGATAGTATTAATAATGCAAATAGTTTGACAATACAGCATTTATAAATCCTTCTTTAAAAAAAAGAAATGATAGCAAAATCAAGCCAACCCAAAGATAAGTAAAAAATGTTTGAAGTGATATCATGAATGGGAAAGCCTTGGATGAAGAGACTGTTGATGACCACTATTAGGTATGTAATTACATTTCCAGAGCATACTTCAGTATAAGTTATAAATCTTGGTAACACACAAAAAAAAATTTAAAAATGAGATGTAGGGAAGAAGCCAGAAGGAAGTATGAAATATAAATTTTCCTCTTCTTTCATCATGAGGCATAAAACTGTCCAACACTGATAAAAGAAGAAATAGAGTTTAACTATATTAGAAGTAGGGAAAGACAAAGCAAATCAAAGAAAGCATAGAATAGCCAAAAAAAATTTTAAGGCAACAATATTAACAGAAAATATAGATATACTATGACCCAAATAAATATTGTAATAAAATTAAGTGCAACAGATATGTGTTACCAAAAAAATAAATGTAAATGAGATAGATCTACATAATAAAAGACTACCGGTCTGGATTTGTAAAACTCATCTATTTATAATGCTAACAGTGAAAACATAGGAGGCTTAGATAATAAATTTATGGTATATTTATATAACAAAATATCTGACACTCTTTAAGAAAGAACTGAATATATAAGAAATGATATAGCATGAAGTCCAAAATAAATTAGTAAAAATCTATTGTAGGAATAATGCATAATGTTATTCCATTTGTATTTTGCAAAGGATATATATTGTACACACACATATTAATACATTTGTCTGTGTATGTCTATGCATATATATATGCATTTGCCTGTGTGTAAGTGTGTGCATGTGTGTGTGTTTTCAGTAATATAGCAATGAGAAAAGTTGGCTGGTAAGAGGGATCTACGCAAAGGGGAGTATTTTATCCCCGATATTGTTTAGAATTGCTGATGCACGGTGCTAGTAAAATGCAGACTGACTTTTAGGAGGTTTTATTATTTCCATAATTCTTCTAACAATGCACCTCCTTATATTCAACCCCTAAGATGGACCACTCCAATCTCTTCTCCCTTGGCATGCCAGTGTGTGTGTGGAAGGTGTCTGGTATAGAAGACAACGAGTAATTGTGTGTGTGTGTGTCTGTGTGTTTAGTAGCTGGAATGACATACAATACACAATTAATAGGAGTAAAATTGGAAGATGTGTGAAGAGTAAAGAATGTATAAACTTTTCAGTATGTCGTGAAATATTTTAATTGGAATATATTTCTTTATAATATAGTTTTAATCAATTATAAAAAATGAGAAGAGTATAAAAGAGTTGTACCCAGAAAGAGGTAATCAGTTTAAGTTGAATGTGCAATTTAATTTGGCATTTTTACCAAATATAACAAAACTGAATACGCCTTGGGTTACACAGTGCTTACACCAAATAAAAGAAAACATACTAGTTCACTCATGTTCCAATACCTAGCCTGGCATCTAAAAACATTCAGTAAAGTTTTTTTAGAATTAATTAATCTAGTCAAAGAAGCTTTTTTTTTTTTGCCATGAATATCAGGAAATATTCTTTACATTGTATGAGCGACACTTTCAAAAATAGAAATACAAAGGATACAAAAACACCTACAAAATGACCCTTTGCTCCATCAACTTGCAAGACTTTCAGAGCCTAACACTTAGTCTTCACTCCTGCTAGACTTTTCTTTGCAGAGCGTGAAGCATTTGTGTGCTATTTCATGGAAGCCTGAATTAGTATAAAGACGGTGACTACAGGACGTCATGAAAGTGACATGGAACATATCCCTTAGACTTTCTCTTTCAAGTGACGGATGTCTCAAGTGGCCTTCGGCAATTGCTAGGCTGCAGACAGCTTCTAGTTGGGTCTCGCACAAGTATATGAAACACTGTTTGCTATTGCTGTGTTCTAAAGGAGTCATCATCAGTACAGAGTTGATGTTGCATTTGTCTATTTAAGGACTAATTTACTCATTCCTGTGGTAGAAAGAAAGCAGGTCATTTTTGTTCTACGTAGAGATTTGGCACAGCGAGTCAGATTCACCATGTGAACAGAACCCAAGACAAGTTTCTTCTGCCCCTGCCCCATTCTCCCCAGACCCAGTGAGGAAGAGAGGGAAGGGTCCCCAGATGAAACAGGAAGTTTAGTGTTACAATTTCTCACCACTTTAGGCAGAATTATGCTCATTCCGATGATAGGAAAGGCAGTGGTGCCATGAAAAAAGTGGAAGGGACCCAGTACAATTTTTGTTCTTTAGGCTGATCCCATGGCATGCGCGTTGAGCTTTTCCTCAAATGACACCAGCTGAGTTTGGTCCTGACTCTTGCTAATGGACATTGTTAAATATGGTCTTAAAAAATATACATACAGCTAGAACACAGACAGGAGAGACTGTTGACCAAAGAAAGTCTCATCACACAGTGGCATTCCCTCAGAGGGACGCAGGCTCTAGGGGAGATTATTCCAAGGATTCCTACTAGAATAATGTCCTATGGTGGATATTTATGGACTTAATTTGTATTTGGATAAAGAATGGAGGCTGTCTATACAGCCAATGGCAGAAAGAACAAACATTTTTGACCAAAAATGGAACTTTAAATCTACTCGTGCATTTGAAAACATTCTCACCCTTCAGGGATCTCTCTTCATATCACTTTATCCAGATTGGCCTATCATCCTTCCTCCAGGCAGGAATCACGGCATGTTCTGCACTCGAAATTTCAGGATGTGACTAGCCCTTGCTTGCTAAGAGATGAGGCTGCAGTGTGCTTAAAGTTCCCACACATGAACGTTTTTATCTACACCTGGCAGGTGAAAATGGACACGAGGAACTCTTGCCATCCAGCCCTCTCCTTTCTTCTTCACCCATGCTCTCTCAACTGCTTCATTCTCTGTCCTCTGATGTGGCTGATGAATGGTCAAGTGAAGGGTTTTGGGGGAGGGAGAGGTTAGGTCCCTTTTTGAACTCCAGCCTAAGCCACAGACTTCCTCACTGGAATTTCTGGCCCAACACCATATCATAGCAAATGGAACTGTGCACACTTTTGCCATCATCCTCTGTAAGTTCACAGGAAAAGGGAGTTGCTTAAACTTAAGGCCACAAGTGTCCCACCCACAGTGCCTCATGTGGACCCATGCAGGTAGTAAGCATCCAAATGTTTGTTGAATTGAGAGAGTTTGAAGTCTCAGTCATATGTAAAGAATTAAAGTTTCTGGGGAAAGTACCTTGGTCTCCACAATGATAAAGCATCAGGAATAACTGCATCAAGGAGAATCCTCTGGCAGCCCTATCTTGAGCAGAGGTGAATCTGTTGAATAGGAAGGTTCTAGTGATGTAAACAGAATTTAGTCACTTAAAGCTCCTCTGCTTCTGTGTTTTTAAGAAGTGTGATATATGTCCCCCCTATAGGGATGAAAGAGGATTTAATATGTACACAAGCAAATATTTTATAATAATTATTCTGAATGTTTTTAATATTAATTAGAAAAAATATATAAGTAGTATACCCAAAATACGATATCACAAGTGCTACTGATTAGGTCGAAGTTAAGGTCCTTGTCCTTATAATCATTTGAGTTGATTTAAAGAAAAATTTAAGTCAATTACAGTCTAGGTATATAAAATCGAAACGATGAAGATGAACACATGAAATACTGAAATTAGAGAAACACTGACGACATCCCTCTTGGTTCATAATATGTGCTGCCTTGGCAGACCTGGCCAAAAGCAAAAGATTGGAGACCCGTTCTGGTCGATAAATAAACTAGTAAATACCTTGAACAACCTTTTAAAAATCACCGATGTCCAGTAGCTCTACTGGTTACTTTCGAGGCAGACCTTATTGTTCTCTAGATGGAATCTTACTCCATCTCTGCAGAGTGACAGAAATGAGTGTCACAGGGTGTGAGGAAAGAAATGGTGGACCCTCCGCCGAGGGCTGGCTTTGTGAGCTAGGAGGCTTTCCAGGAACCAGCCGGGAGATGTTTTGGGGGACGGAGGCCTTGGTGGAGCTGGCCTGTCTTGTGTGTAAGCCTGGGCTGGACTCCTAACCTGCTTCCGTTTCCATTTCAAAAAATGAAAACTGGTGATATAATGCAAAAGACACATTTTTAAAAGGAATATAATCTAGAATTGTAACAAGTAGAGTGATAGGAGTTAAAGGAAGTCTGCTGAGGCAAAAGAAAGCACTAGGCAGCCAGTCAGTGCCCTGAGCAGGAGCAAAGCTGGGCTATGTACTGGTAGACTGTGAGCCTTGGAGGCAGAGCAGGTCACTCGCCAACCCTAAGGCACAACGATATTGTTTTAAAGCAACCATAGTTTCAAAAGCTAAAATGCTAATGGCAGTGAGCTGTGATATCAGAGTGAGAGTGGAATCAAGAATGAGAGCAAAGAGTAGATTCTTGTAGGAATCCTAGGGCCAGGCTGGACCCTGGGAGCTAAGATCAGACTGCCTGGAAGTTCTGGAGCTGAGGGTGTGATCAGGAATGGAAACTCATCCCCAGGACCAGCCAGTCAGTGGAGACCTATGCTTCTGTCCTATTCCAGGCTTCATTCTGGGCAAGTGCCACCTGCTCACTCCAGAGCCATGGTCCAGACATCCAGAAGTCCTGCCTGCACACCTGCTCAGGCATTCTCCATCCTCCTGCTTCCAGTGACCTTAATGGTCCCTCTACACTCTGGAGCATGGCACAGATCCTCAAACCTGGGGAAGCCTAATTAATACACAGGGCCCAAAGGAGCAAGGCTGTCAAGCAAAACAGATAACTATGGTCAATTGTCACTGTTGGAACAATCAGGGATAAGGAAGTGAGTAGGATCCAGGATTCTGCTGATGTCAATGATAGTTGTAATGGATGAGCCAGGCAGGTGGCCAAAAGTTAAGAACTAGGAGATCCCTAAGGAGAGATTGAAATAAAGAGGACAGATTTGAAGCATTAGCTCCAAGGAAGACTTTAACAGCCACTACCAGGTAATTAACTGTGACAAGTCCTCTCGTAAAACTCATCTCAGACATTATGGCCTCTCCGAAAGCCTTCGGTGACCTTCCTCACCGGCCTGGTTAGGCGCCCGTCCTGTGTCTACCTGTCCTTACCTCTTTCACGACACTTACGTGCTGCATTGTCATTGTTGCCCTACTCTCCTCTCATTCATCTGAGTATTTCTAATACCCAGTAGGGTAGGAGAGAGAGAGAGAGAAATATGGGGAGGAGAGAGAAAGGATGGAAGGTGGGAGAGAGAAGGAGGGAGAGAGTTAAAGGGAAAGGAAAAAAGAGAGTGAGAGAGATTAAGTGAACTTGAACTAAACTGGCAAAGTTTTATCACAGCCAAATCACTTGGAGTGTGTCATCACAGGGTTTCAACTACATTTCAAAAATTAGCTCGTGTTGGCTGCTGCTTTGGGAGTAACTTGTGGTGCAAGAAGGGTGTCCTTGCTGAATCCAATTTCACCCTGTTACTGCATCAGTATACTTCTTTACCTTTCCGTGAAGCTCCACCCTCCTATGTCTTTGGAATCATTGTCTGCTTGACATGAAAAATGTCCTCTAGAAAATATAATCACTAATTACATCAGTGAAAAAAACCCAACTCTCAGATATAGAATGATTAAACACAGAAAAACAATCTTTCAATAATAATTTTCCAGTCTTTTATTTTCAGCCAGTTAATTTTCTGCCTGTGCAGTGGGATTTCCCGGAGCCCTTTAATGCTTTTACCCACTGTCGATTCACAGTAAAAATCCTCTCTCAAAGTTGGCACTCTGTATTGGAAGAAGTCTGATCTGTGTGTCATCGAAATGAATTGTTGTCCTTGGTTTCTCTTCCAAATAAGTACATACTTCAAAGCCATTTGCTATAAGCTCCTGAGTTTTTCTTGACTTCTAAACTCTTCCTAGATTTTACTCATACCCTGTCCTCCTATCCTCTTATATCTGCCTTCTTAGTTTCCACCTAGCATTTGCATACCTGTGCTCACCTGCAGGTCAGACAAGGCCCAGGCCCTGTGCTTCTTGACTTGTACCACACATGTGGCCCTTATGCTGGTGGAGGTGGGAGATGAGTGTGGCAGGAGGTGGCCCTGCCAATCTTCCAAGGACTCTTCCATCCCCCCAGCAAGCATCCTGCATAGCTCACTATCCATTCATCTACAGACAGGTACAGAGCGCCTGCTGATGCCCTGACCTGTGCTAAGGCTGAGGTGGAGGCAAAGACCAATCGGATGTAGGCTGGCAAGCCACTGGATCTCCACCTGACAAATATTCTGCTGTTCAAATCCCAGCTCCCACGTCACCTCCTTTGTGAAGGCATTCCTGACTTGTACCTTCTCTTTGACCCCACAGCTCTGTTTATATTCCTGTTATAACACTTATCCTATGTTAAGGCTTAAGGGGAACAATACATTACACTCCCTCACTTCTGATTTTTGGAATCAGTTGAGAAACATACACATGAGTCAGAGAAATTGAGCTCGCAATATCAGCTTCATTACATATCAGATGAAGCTAGATGGGAGAAAGCAATGGTCCTGCAGTCAAAGGAGCTTCCTAATCTCCCTCCCTCCCCACCCCCCCGCCCCTCCCTCCCTCCCTCCCGCGCTCGCGCTCTCTCGCTCTCTCTCTCTCTCTCTCTCTCTCTCTCTCTCTCTCTCTCTCTCTCTCACACACACACACACACACACACACACACACACACACACACACAGGGCCTGACTTGGCCACACTGAGCAACTGGGAACTTCAGGCCTCCCTTGACAGAGCAGATCTCCGATCACACAGAAGAGAAAGCATATATGCTTACCTGCTCAAAGGAGGCTTTAAAAAAGGGGCAAGCCATTTGAGTGACCTTTAAATTAACACATTACTCCAATAGACTAATGTGGAGCAATGGGTGTCAATTTTTCCCATCCCAGCAAACAGGTAAGTCAGTCTTTTCTCTCACTCAAGGAAGGAGCAAGAGAAGGGTGGCAAGGAGGGGCAGAACCTCATTTCCAATATCCTAGAAAAACCGAGGCAGGGACATGAGAAAAATCAGAAAATAGTCAAAACACTCTCTCTCACACACACGCACCCTGAGAACTATAATTATTTGGGTAGAATTCCATCTCTTCCAGTGTTTCCAACAAGCCACACCTGGGTAGACCAGTCTCTAAGGGCCATACCTCAGTACTGAGTAACTCCCAGACCCAGAAAATTCCAAGAAAGACAGTGTGTTTCAGCTAAGCCAGAGAATGTGCATGTATTGGGGAAAAGGGAGGTCAGAAATAGAAATAAACTTATATCATAAAATTTAAAGTTCTGTTTCTTCAGAGAGCAGGTTGGTGGTTGTCTGGAGGGGACTGTAAAGTAATGGGTCCCCTCCTGACAAATCTCCAGTTATAAGATGAATAAGTTCTAGTTTGTAACGTACAGTGTGGTGACTATAGTTAACTGTATTGTTTAATTGAAAGTTGCTAAGACAATCAATCTTAAGAGTTCTCTCCAAAAAAGAAAAAAATTATAATTATGTGAGTTGATGGATATGTTAACTAATCTTAATGTGGTAATCATTTCACAATACATACATATCCCAGATTATTATATTGTAGACCTTAAACTTATACAACGTTATATATGTTAGTTATATCTCAATAAAGCCAGAAACTAATAATAAATTTATCTTTCTTGAACACCTCAATTTGAGCAGAGATTCATGTCTACTGTATGAGGACTAATTTTTCTCCAAAGACAATACTATCTAATTTTACATGAAGACAGCATGTCCTGAATGCGACCAGCTCGTGGACACCATAACCCTGGTACTATTGTACAAAGCAACACTGACTGCTCTCTGGGTCCTCACCTTACCTGTAAACTGTGCTGTCTAATAATGGCCCCTAAGAGATTTTTCTTGAACACCAAATTGTTCCCCCAATAAGAAAGCAGGGTGGGCATGGGGACTGGGTATTGGTCATCCTGCAAAATTACCGAATGCTGATTCTGCCTCCAGAGTGAGTGGTCAGCAGGCAGCCACATTACTCATGGAAGTTCTGGCAGGTAGGACTGGACTGTGGGAAAAGATTTGGAACTTGCAAGTTGTTCTCACAGCTGCTAATGACCAGCAGTCTGTGCAAAGGTTACCTGATATCTGTCAGTCAAGGTTAAGGTTGCCTCGTTAGTTAGTTGTTAGTTAGTTACTCAGTTAGTTACTCAGTTAGTTACCTAGTTAATTAGTTAGTGGTGAGACAAGCCAATTACCATGAAACAAAGGAAGTCGTTGAGAGTCAAATTGTTGTGAAGCCTGACACACCTTTAAGGCCAAAAGAAGGGAAAAGGTGTAACTTAACCAAAATCTTTTAAAGCAGCTCAGTTGCAAAGGAGAGTGATGAGGGCCTTCAATCAGAGAGCCGACAGCATGAGGAGCCAGTCTTTCCCTTCCCGTTCCTCCTCAGATGTGCCCATTTCCATTTTTCCACCCCAAGCCTCATCTAGATCTGCACTGCAGCCCTAGGTCCATGCGTGCACTGCAGGGCCTTGGCCGGACGGTGATGTCAGTGGCCCAGCAGATGAAAAGAAAGCTATTTATGGAAAGACTTCCTCAAGCAGCTAACATCAAGTAGACCATTACAGGGTAAATGTTTTCTTATCAAGAACATGCACTTTTCCAGTATCACTTCATTTCACTTGTAGGAGAGGGCAATCTCATCCCCCTCGCCAGGGGCCTATGACGGAGGCCAGATAAGAGTACGGTTAGGGCCAGGCTGACCTGGATCAGACCACCTGTGTCCTAGGCCTGGCCCTGCTCTGCCTGGCTGCACAAACTTAGACAAGTTTTTGAACTTCCCTTTGCCTCAGTTTCCTCTACCTGTAAAATAGAAATATACCTACCTCCAAGGGTTGCTGTGAAGATATTGCCCAGCAAGTCATGCTCAAAATAAGGCTATTAATTAATTTTATTAGGAGCTCAATTAATTAGCTTTTATTTAACTGGGATTGTTGTTGTCCCCGTTTTACAAACAAGCGAACCAAGGCAGTCAGTTGCACTAGAGTCGCACCTGGAACTCGGCCTTCTGTTTTAATGTTCATTCCATTAAATTCCACTCTGAACATAAGATTGATTTCGGTGTGTGGGTACTATTGGTGTGTGATTTTATTTTCCCATGGTGCATTGTAGAAACAAGGAGGTCAGTATACCTTGCCGAGTCACTTACCATTTCAGACTCACTAAACTCTCTGCTTCCTCCATAGAAATGAAAGCACAGTGCTAAGACAAGGATGGCACATTGGAAAATTTCCCCAACAAAGTGAGACCTAATTGTGGAATATAGGAAAAGCCCTTCAAGCTGTTACCTGCTTGACCTACAGACAGAAAATGATGATTTCACTACTTGCCTGCTCTACACTGGACCTTCCAAACATAGCTGGTAAAGAACAGGACAGAGAGAAGAGAAGGTAGCAAGATCCTACCTTTTCATTAAGTAATTAGAGCACATGACCAATATTCATAGAGTAGCGTACACCTTAAGTTCCAAAAGGAACCCCCACCAGGAAAGTGCATCTCTTTCCTCCCCCACAGCCTGAAACCTCCTGCTCTATCTCTGCTGCTTCTGGAAATTGAAATGAAGTTCAAATCCATCATCTGGTACCTTCTAAGTAAAAAAAGTGATTTTTGTATTTTGACCACAGTAACTTTTTCATCCCTCTATCTGAAAACATGAACAGCTACCAAAGTCATGCATCCTTCCAGCTGACATACAAGTATCCAACCCAGGATGGCCATTGCTCTCAAGGAGCCCAGGGCAGAGGAATCGGCCCTGCTTACTCTTTCATCCTCCTGTCCAGAGCCTGCAAAAGCTTGGCCTGATGAACACAACTCCACGATCCAAGTGTGGATTTGAAGCCAAGCAATAATTGGTCCCTCCTTCAGAGCTCACAGAAATTATTTATTTTATCTGAGGGGTTCTGAGGGGTTCATAGAAGCTAAAGAAAGCACGGTAATAACAAAAGCAGCCATTTATAGTGCCCTTACTTAAAGAGCAGGAGGCATGCTAAATGCTTTATATGCTTTATCTCATTTACACCCAACTTCAAACTATGAAGTAGTTTCCCATGTACATCTGAGTAAAAGTCACTTGCCCAAAGTGGCACAGCTGGCAAATTGCAGGGCTGGGATCTGAATGAGGGTCTGCTCTGCCTCCAAAGCCCTGATTTATCCGCTACCTTGGAACTCCTAAGATATGTCACCCGCCATAGATGTCATATATTCTGTCCAAGAGATAGTTGGGGAATCGTTCATTCAACATATATTTTATACAGCACCTAGGATGTGTCGGTCACTATGCTAAGTACAAGGGATACAAAGGTGTCAGGGAGGCTGATAGCTACCTAAGACAAAGAAATGATTGACAATACATCCTGTGAAAACAGACAATTAAACTCTCATATAGGTTTTAAGAAATCGAAGAAAAAAAGAGGCTGGTGCTGACCTTGCACCCGGAGCTCTGGGGCACTGGCAATCCAGGCAGATGAACTCACAGAACATCAATGGCTATGCAAAGCATCCAGGCCACTGGGGGGAGGGTGAGAGGCAGGGGGAAGCCTTCCAGGGTCATGGAGACACCAGCAGCTGTGGGGAGAACAATCAAATTCTCCCAGGTCCCAGGGAAAGAGCTTGATGAGTATTGTGGACGTGAAGATGGATACAGCATAGATGGAGCAGGTCCTGAGATGGGGGTCCGGGATGCTCAGTGAATACCACTGAGGGGTCTTCACCAGAACCCAACAATCACAACTAGACAGCACTATGGAGTCCATATGCCAGCCCAGACTGACCACGGCTCCAGGTGCTTCCTCAGTGCCACCTGTACCATGACAACCCCTCAATAGGAAGAGTCGTGCCTTGCCAAGGAGTGCAAGGGATGAGAAATACTTAAGTGTGACTGAGTTTAACCCAAATAAACTGAGATATCACTGGATTCCACTAAGTTGACCTGGACATACCAAGTCTGAGCTTCCTGCATCAGTCACCATGGTGACTGAAGGAAGAAATTCAGAAAAGCTAAAGGAGAATTTAAAAAGCTATTCTGCTCATGAGATGTGTGAACCCAACTCCATCGGATACAGCAGTAGTTCAAGTGAGTGTTGATGGCAGCCTGGACTAGGAAGTGGAAGAGGAACTGGGGAGAAGTGAGTGGCTTTAGGTCATATTTCAGAGACAGTAACTTATAGGACATTGTGATGGAATGGACTTCAAAAAGATGGAAGTTATGGGTAGAACTGTGTTCCCAAAAAGTTCATATGTTGAAGTTCTAACCCCCAATACCTCAGAATGTGAACTTACTTGGAAATAGGATTATGACAGATGTAATTAGTTAACTTAAGAGGAGGCCATACGGAGAAGGGTGGGTCCCTCATCCAATATGACTAGTGTCTTTATAAGAAGACAACCTTGTAAAGACAGAGACACAAGAAGAATGCCATTGAACATGAAGGCAGAGATCAAATGAATCTATAAGCCAACAAACACCAAAGACTGTGGGCAAGCCACCAGAAGCTGAGAGAAAGGCACAGAACAAATTCTCCCTCACAGACCTCAGAAGGACAACTTGATCTCGGACTTCTAGCCCCCAGAACTGTGAGACAAATTTTTGTTGTTTAAGCCACCAGCTATGGCAGTTTTAGCAAACTAATACAATGAAAAGGCATATGTTTATTCACTTATTACACCTTCCCTAAGTGCCTACTAGGGGCCACGTAAAGCTTAAGATGCTCTGAAGGATACAAAGTTTGACATCGCCTATGACAGTTATTTTCATTGAAGTCAAGGCCACAATCTCATAAATTCTCCTTCAGTCACAAGAGGCAGCTGATGAGAACCCCTGGTTCTCTGGTAAAGTTTCCTTCTGGAGGCCCAAGTCTTTGCCACGTTACTGAAGGTAGAACCTTCATGGCCACATAAACCCATGAAGCTTCACAATCCTGTAGCCTGGTCTCTGTCCAGAACTGAAGTCCTTCTGATTATCTCTTTCCTCCACCAACTTTATGCTTCATTTCTCCTGACCCTAGCTCCTCTTACAAGACTGGCCCCCAAGCTCTCGTAGAATACATACTCCATGAAAAACAAATCACCAGTTCTCACCCTTTCCACTAAGGACTCTGCCTCCTTGTTTTAACTGATACCTATCTCTGACATGAGGACATCCCTTGCTTTTCCACCAGTCTTTTCCCCACACCCTAGTACTTGAAGATGCCAGGGGTACACAAGGAGAATCCTGTTTCTCTGGACAGGAAACTAGGAATCGTTGTTTACTCTTTTCCTCACTCTCTTCTGGAAGACAATGACGTCACATTCTGTGAGGGGCCTGGCCACTGGTCTGCTCCTCACCTCTGCTCTTGTAGCCTGGGAAACACCTCATTGCAGAGCGTGGGGATAGTTTGTGTTGACCCACTTTTTTGCCCATTGTTTAGACCAGGATCTTAACTCATACACATTCCAAACATCTCTTTCTCTGAAGACACTGTCACTGTTTTGATATTCAAGACTTTATTTTGATACTACAAAGCAGAACCTGGGCAGCTTCTTTCTCTTTACATCCCCAGTATAATGTCATCTCTAATACAATGGAAGCCTCTGAGGAACATATTTGTGAAAAGAATTCATCCACAAAAAAATGTCTTTTCTAGCTTTCCACTCCAGCTCCGGGATATAGACAATGAGGCGGGAGGTGAGGGGTGGTGACTGGGAGAGGGCCATAAGAAGTTATGCAAAGCTTTACTGGGAAAAAGCTTTGTAGAGAAAGAAAATTTGGAACTAACGGCCGACGTTTTCTCTTGTTGCATCGGTCCCATACCTCTCTTCCTCCCGCCAACCCCGCCCCACAGTCAACAGCATCTGCTCACAGCTCTGCAGGGCAAGCATTTGCACCTCAGTAAAGGGAAGAGACAGAATTCAACTTTGTTCTAAGTAGATTGTTTTTAAATTCATGTTAGGCGTAGCAACCTCAAGAGCCAAGGCACGTTTGATTTGTGGAACCTGACAAGAGTGAGAAAAGATGATGAAAGTGCAACCGAGACTGTTCATCTCAGGGAAGCCATTGGGTCCAGAAGCTGACAGGAGCCGAATCCAGTTCCTCAGGGCCAGGAGGGTGTGTAAACCAACATCAGAACTTAGAGCACCCTGGGAGAAAAAGAAGGAGAACGAGGAGGGGCAAACCCTCAAATGACAAAGGAACCACTGAAGTGACTGTGTTTATCCTGAATTGTCTAGAATCTAGACACTCAAGACTCTAGATTAAGTTCCCACTACCCAGAAGAACGAAGATTTGAAAGCTAAATTGTTGTCGGAAAAAAAGATAAGTTACATTTCTGCAGCATACTTAAGATTTGACCTATACTCACTATACCAACTAACGGATATAGTGTTTCCCCCAGTTCCATGCTCGTAACTCGTTATTCACAGCATAGTCCCTACATGTTGCCTTCCTTGCCCTTCAATGGCCTCTTATTGCACTTAAAATAAAATCCCAATAAAATTTCTTACCACAACTTAAGAAGATAAACCATGATATGGTCTCTACCTTCCTGCTCATATGGTTCGATCTTCTCCAACTGCACTGTGCTCCTCTCCCCTTAGCTCCCCTCTCTCCAACCACGCTAGCCTTATTTCAGTTCTCACACTTGCTAGACTCTTTCCTACCTTGTGCTCTCCAGTGCTCTGTTCCATGGCCCACTTAGACTCTTTCAAGGCTTCTCATCCTTCAGTTAGGGCTGACATGGCACTTCTTCAAAGAAACATCCTTGTCTCTCAGGAGGTTCGTTCCATGCCTATCCCCATCCCTACAGTTCTCTCTCTCAGCACTGAGAGCTCTTCCTGCATAAATTCACCCTATCTGTCATCGGTTCATTTATTTGTTGTTGTTGCCTTCCACCTCAGTTAGTGTGTAAATTCCATGAAAGTCAAGACAACATCACTCATGTTTAATCTTTTACTTCTAGGGACTAGCCCAGCGCCTGGCACTTGGTAGGTATTTGTTAAATGAAGGAATGAGTGAACCTCAGCTTATTACCAATGAAACTCCTTCGACAGAGCAGGAAAAGTGAAGTAAGTTTTCTCTGTTGATGTGGGTAATGCCTCCGCAACATCTGTTTATAGTACCCTAGGGAGTATTTTGCTTTAACAAGCCCAAGAATTTACATCCCCAAGAAACACATGTGGTTACTAGTGACATTAAACATGGTGAGCAACCTTTTCTGCTTGAGAGCCAACTCAGAAAAAAATACAAAGGTTTATGATCAGCATTTTAAAATTTAATATGAAAGTAACTTTACCGAATCCTGTGGGATGGGGGAGTAGTGTATATGTTTAATTGAAATCATGTACTTTACTGATCAGATGAATTTCACTGGAAGTGAGTATTCCTTTTTAGCCACTAAAATGCTAATATAAACAGCAATTCACAGACATCTGTGATGTAATAAGATATTTATTTTTTGATCTTTGCCCCTGATTCCTGACACAGAGCTTTTAAGACCTTCAGAATTTCCTAAGTGGTGGAAGCAATAGGAGCATTTTTGTTATTCACAACAAACTCTTTTCAAACTTAGCTGAGTTTATGCTAATGAGGTGGCTCTTGATGGGACCCTGGATAGCTTCAGGATGGGGGCTGGTTGCCAGAAGAACCAACCATGTGATCAGAGGGTTGAAACTTTCAGCCCCTACTGCCTCTGGGGAGGGGAAAGAAGCTGAAGATTGAGTTCAATCACCAATAGGCAATGATTTAATGAGTCATGCCTATGTAATGAAGCCTCCATAAAAACCCCCAAATGATGTGCTTTGGAGAGCTTCCAGGTTGGCGAACACATCAAGGTGCTGGGAAGGTGATGAGCCTGGAGCGGGCAAGGAAGCTCTGTGTCCCTTCCCCCATACCTTGCCCTGTGTATCCCTTCCACTGGGTTGTTTCTGAGTTGTATCTGTTATAGTAAACCGGAAACAGTAAGTAAAGCACTCCTCTTAGTTCTATGAGACATTCTAGAAATTACCCAACCTAAGTGGGGGGAGAGGTTGTGGAAACCCCTTGAATTTATAGTTAGTTGGTCAGAAGTGCCAATAGCAATCTGGGACTTGTAACTGGCATCTGAAGTCTTGTGGGACTAATCCTTTAATTTGTTGGGATCTGACAATAACTCCAGGTAGATTGTGTCAAAATTGAATGGAACGGTGGGGCATGTGTCAGAGAGCTGAAGTGGTGTTGGAAAAAACACCATGCATTTGGTGCCAGGAGTTTTGTCAATAAAAGCAGTTCGACATCTTTTCCCCCTTAAGCACATCAGACTCTAAAGTCATGATTTCCAAAGTAATATAAACACACCCCAAAGGTACACAAGATTATTCATTGGGTCATAGAATATCTATTTTTTGCCTCATTCATTAAAAATATATGCTGTGTGTGTGTGTGTGTGTGTGTGTGTGTGTGTACGTGTACACAGGGAGAGAGAAAGAACGAACATGTGATATATTTATATTATATTATATGGATACATATTTTAAACTCTCTACTAAGAGGAGAACATGCCAAAAAAATACTAGCGGCTATTTATGTCACATCCTCAATGCATTAAATTATTTCATCCTCAATATGAAATAATCCTCAATATGAGAGTCATTGTGATCCACACTTAACAGATGGGAAAATTGAGACTTGGCAATACATTAACTAGCTCAATGTCACACAGGGTATTAGGGACACAGCTTGAGCCAAAATGTGTTTATGCCATTTCATAACATCTACTGACTAACCACCTGTATGACAAGTGTTAGGGATAAGAAGACAAATAAGATATACTTCTCTTCTAACACATACACACACCCTTCAAAACTTGGGCCACTGTGATAAAATCTCTCCTGTCAGGATGCGGGACCTAGGGTATCACTGTAGCTCTCCTCTCTGCTACTCTCCTGCTTTCCTGTCCCACCCTTCCATTGCTCATGGAACACAAGAATCCAAGTTTCAGTGGTTCTTCCAGTGATTCAAAAGACACCCTAACAGTAACTGAGTCCCTCCGGGGTGCAGAAGTATGTTAAAATGGGTACTTGCCTGTCAAAGAGTAGATGTACTCAGACTTGGGAGATGTGAGGAATCATGTGGCTCTGTGGAAGGCCCCAGCAAGAGGCAAGAATAAGAATGAGGAAATGTTTCAGGAGTCTGGGCTTCCTGCATGGAGAAGTCCAAGGGTTGAAAGTTGAAGGCAGAAGTGCATCGGGGACAGGTGGTGAGGGTGGCATCGACTCAGTCAAGAGGACCAAGGCTCATTGCAGGGCTCACGACCCCTGGAGAGCTACCATAACAAGGACCTGCTTATACTGGAAGTAAGATAAGAGGCAAAAGTTTACTAACCAGGAATGAAGCAAGAGCCCAGTTACTAGAACTGAAATACATAGTCACAGTGTGCCTGGCAGCAATGCTGACTTATTAAATTATCAGCTGCCTTACCAGAGTAACTAAATTTCCTCAGCTCAAAACAAAATCCTTTAAAGAGCCTAGAGGACTCAGAAATAACGAATTAGAGTTATGTAAGTATATCACCTCTCTTCATTCATTTGACCAATATTTCTTGAGGACCTACTATATGTTGGTCACTCTGCTAGATATTAGGTACAACAGCTGATCCTGCTCCTACAGAGCTTTTTGTAGAGAGCTACACAAACAAGTGAGAACTATGACAGGATATATCAAGTGCTAAGAAGGAATACAGGAGTAATCAAAAGGAGTTGTGTGCTTCTTTAATCAAGATGCAAAGATATTCAAACAAATTAAGGATATTCATTAATGGAAAGGGATCTAGAAGAGACAGAGCTAGAATATGCCAGGAAGAGAGAGGATAATTAATGAATTGAGAACCTCAGGGACCCAGGAAAGGAGTGAGATCTAGAACCTTCTAATTTTGTATGGTATTCTGTTTACCAATAGGAATTATAGATGTATCTCAGAAGCTCTGTGTGGCATTCTGTTTAGCAGTACAAATTATGGTGTTTCTTAAGTGCTGGTATCATAATAAAGAATGATTTATTTCTAGAAATGGTGTAAATTAACTGTACGATGCTGTCCAATGAAAAAGCATGGCATTTGGAGTTGGATAAACTGATTTTAAGTTCAAGTTCTATCACTTTCCCAGCCACGTAATCTTGGGCAAATTATTTAACTTCATTTAGCCTTGGGTATGTTCAATTGTTCCCCTCTAGGACCTCAAAATGACAGAATACTGTTCACCATAATCCTCGATTCATGACACATTCTTATCATTAGTTCACCACATTGCAAAGATTCATTCATATTACTGCATTTGGTGATGTATTTTAAACTGCTGTATGATATCTCATTATGTGAATGCATGTGTGGATCACTGATATATGCCACTGTTAGCAAGACATACCAGTGGGGAAAGGAGAAAGGAGAAAATCAACTAATTAGAGCTATAAAATAAAATAATTTTCCATATGAAATAAAAGGGAATTCCTAAATGATCCCATATAAAGATAAACTCCAGATGAATTAAAGTCTTACATGTCAAAAACAAAACATTAAAACTTTTAGAAGAAAATTTAGGTGAATATATTTCAGACCTTAGGGTAGGAAAAGATTTCCTAAAGAAAATACATAGAGAATTGATTATGTACAAGATTGATAAGTTTGAATATATTAAAGTTAAAAATATTTTCATCAAGAGACAGCTCTAATATTCTCATTTATAAAATGGGATAACAATACCTTATAAATTCTAACAAGGTGAAATGAAATAATGTAAATAATACACTTAGCACAGATCCTAGCACCTAAAAAAATAATAAATGGTACCTATTATTATTATTCTTAAATAACAATGCTTTTACTTATCAAACAATACTGAGTCATATGATAAGACTTTTAAACATGGCAAGCTATGTGAGAACAAGTATTTAATATCATAGTGATGGTTTGAAGAGAGAGATGATAACGTGAACTACATTATCAGTCGACAAATATTTAGTGAGTATGCACGCCAACCACCACACCAGAAACTGGTCAGTTTATATCAACCATCACGACTTTTTTGTCACAATCAAATACCCACACAGCTTTCATACACTTATTTGTGATCAGAGCAAAGAAAGGACCTCCACATGTTTCAATAATCTATGTACAGCACTAGAGAACTTTGGCACCGTCTGAGACAAAAACTCCAAAACAGTCTAACACTCATTATTAGTGCTAATTGGGAGTAAAGGAAAAGGGATGGACCAAAATAGTAGATAAGTGTTCTCTTGTTTGTTCTGTTTTGGATTTTGTGCAAATAATCAAAAGCCTCAAACCACTCTGACCCAACAATATGGAAGCAAATGCAAAAGAAGAGCAGCCTTTTGAAGCTGTTTGATCAGCAGCTCAGTAATGGCATGGTGGTTCTCTCCGTTTCTCTGCTTTGTGGCTCTGGGTCAGAGCCGCAACATGGCTAACAGCTCTTCTGTTAGCCATGAATGTACAAAGACTTAAATAAAGAAAATGAAGCTGCCCTGTGAACACCTGGTTCGAGAAGTGTTGAAAAGCAATTCAGTGTCTGCTCTGCCTTTATTTTCTAGGATTACCCCACCTCGCAGGCTTGTGAATCACGTTTCATATCTTCCTCATAGGGGTTTTCTCCTTCCGGGAGAAGTCAACATAAGCTTTTAAAAACAGTAAATTGCGTCACAATAGACTTTATCATATAATTTGCCTAATAATGTGCATTTACTAAACGTATTTTGAGCTTTGGGATACCAACAATTATTTTCTTAAGAAATATTTGCTTTAAAAGCTATCCAAGAATAGAATAACAATCTTCATAAAATAAGAACTCATATCAAACTAACTGGGGTGGGGGGGGGAACTTCAACATCTTTTGGAGAATAATTCTCCAGAAAATCATCCTGACATAGTTTATGAGGCTAACATGGATTTGGACACTGCCTTTTAAAAGAAATAATAAAGAGGAAAGCTACTGCCTACGACAACATATTCTTTTCCCAAAGAGTTGGTGAGTTTCCTGTTTCTAGAACCAATCCAATAATTTTCAGAATACTTTCTCTTTCTGGGCACATACTTAGAGTGAGAGAGGTGCCCCCAGTGTGGGTGCAGGGAGTAAGAAGGGGATTAGACCAGGAATCAAAGCCCAGTTTCCAGTTCTGGTCTATCAGCTACTAGCTGTGTAAGTCTTGATTTAATAGCTCCGAGTTTCTATTTTGTCATTCTTCATGTCAGATCATCATCTGTCCTCCCCACTTCATTTGTGTTATAAAATAATGTTTTCAGAAGCACCTTAAAGGTTATAACACAATCTTATACTTACTTTCTACTGAATCGTGAGTTCCTTGAGGGGAGGAAGTGTGTTTTAATTGTATTTGTGTATTGCACTATTCCTAGCACAGAGTTCTCATTATGTGCTCAATTAATGTTGATCTTAAATGAAAGCTCTCATGAAATAAGAGGAAAACAAAGGTCAACAGTAAAGTTTCAAGATGTCTGCTAGTTGGTATGCGACGTTTCACATCTAAAGAAGGAACTGGTAGAAGTTAAACAGCAAAGGGAATGTACTCTGTAAAACTATCTGAGCAATGAAGCATTGAAAATCATAGACTCTCTTTTTGGTCACAGTTTTACATTTAGATATGAAAGCTAGTCAGGCGAGGCTGAGAATAGAGACTGAGAAACTGACAGATAGGCTTAGGATCATTTCCAAGATGAGAATTTCTCCCGGCCTCTCCACCCCGATTCTCATCCCTCCTCCTGGGAATTATTCTTCTCAAATGAACCCCAAGATTGGTAAATTTCAGAAGAATAACTGAGGCTGACTCAGCTCAATGTCTCCCCTTCCTCCTTCTGGGAGTCAGTTTCCAAAGGTGATCTGCAAAGGAAATGTATAGCGATTGAGGAGAGGGAAAAGAGAGATGTAAGGAAGGAGAAAAAAAAAAATGGAACACCAAAGCAAACACAGTAGTCAGCCGAGCCAGGGAAAATGAGGAAGTTCCGACAATAGAGATGTCCAGTATCTCTTTTTTTTTTTTTTGGGTCCTGATTTTGTGAAAATCATTTGTTATTTGCTATGGCAATGTAACCAGTTTTGGTACCCCTAGTCCTTCAGTAAAGTCTGCCATACATCATGGCCCTGTGTGCATGATTGCCTGGGAGAATTGAAGGGAAGGGAGATGTGCTCATGTAGGGAAGATGATGTGCAAAAAAGGACAGGATGCACAGGATGAAAGACAAGGAGACGAGCTCAAGATTCACCAGAAGCAGGAACTTGGAGCCAGAGAAGAAACACTGGGCTAGCTACAATTCTTAGAGATATGGGGGGACACTGGGCTTTCCAAAAAGGAGATGGAGGCCCAAGTCATTCTATTTGACTGCCAGCTGGAAGCATGGCCCTAAAATGCTGGAGAAATAGGTGATATTCAGCAACCAAAGTCTTGTTATTGTAGCCTGAGAGTGTGGATGAAGCTAGAAGATGGCGGGGGGGGGGGGGGGGGGGAAAGTAGGGAGAGAGGTACAGAAAAAAACTTTCTTCTTCTCTTATTTCAGGTGTCTGAAGGTACAGCTGGCTATTTCTGCCTACTGGACAACTGGATGAGACAACTCATGTTGGATTCAGGAGCCAACAGTCAAACCATTCTTCCTCCAGATAAAGGCAGAGAATGAAACAGTTTTCCAAAAATCTAAAGTTTTTAAATTACTTTGGCCTGAATGAGAGGGTAATTGCCATATCTCTATTAAAACTGTGGATTCATGCTGCAGAGTAATTCCCCAAGTCCAGTTCCAAGCTCCTTACCTAACATGAGTCAGGGAATATTTGGTATGTAATAGCATTTTTAATTTTGTGTCAAACATATTTTAATGGCTTGGAAACCTTAACATACTGAACAGAAATTGCATAGCAGGCATTGCCTAGCAGAATCCCAGATGCCTGGTGGCTCACCTGATAGGCCATGGGTGTCCTAATACACTCTGGAGGTAAAAGCTGAATGTGGTAGCTCCACAGTCCAGTGGAGGGGTTCATCAGGTGAGTAACTCAGGCACTATACAGCCATGACATGCAGAGGATCTCAGACAAGGGTCTCAACTGCCACCCCAGGCCCACATCTCAGACTGACCCTGCCCCCACACCGGCGGTGTGGACTGCCAGCTAACACTGCGCCTGTTTCTCCCTCTGCAATGAAGAGAGGCTAAGGATCGCAGGCTGCTTCTCTTACCCAGATTTCTGCAGCTTCTTTTTTTAGCCCATCTCATCTTCTCCTGGTTTTGTTCAATTTTCTGCAAGCTTTTCTATCTGGCTCACTTATCTCCCTTTATCCCTCAGAACCATCTCCTGTAATTCCAGTGACTGGTGGGGACATTTTCCGTCGAGAGCAGAGCCGAGCTGCCGCCCCCTCCTCTGCTCTGCAGCCTCTCCGACCCCGGTGGACCTGCTGCCTGGCTGTTTAGGCTGTTGGAGAGTTTCCTGAGGGTAGCTCTTTTTCTTTTAGCTTTTTAATTTCTGGCTGCTGGGTTTTCTTTTCTTAATTACGTGTGGAACTACATTTCACACAACAAAAGCCAACCCAGTTTTCAGGTGAGTTAGGATTCTACAGGGGAATCTCATAATTTTCATTCCCTCATCAAAGCAGAGCTAAGTTTAACCCACTGTAAATATGAGAATGAAAAGGATAAATGAATGTGGTGCTGTGGAAAAGGCACTAAACTAGGTGCCAGGGGACCTGGCACAGGGCCAGACCCACAACTTATTCTGCTATGTGGTCTTAGGCAAGTCTCCTCACCCTTCTGACTTCAAAAAATTATGCCTATAGGCCTTTCTCATGATGTCACTGGCAGAATAAAATGCTTGTGTTCCCATAAACATACCTTATAAACTGAAAAGCACTGTGCAGTCTACTAAAGACCTGTGTTAAACCTGGGGACACATGGGCAGTGTACCTTTCCGAATAAACATGTGAGCTCCACCAAAGCAAGGAATGAGTCAGCTCTTGCTCACTATTTCCTCCCAGGGCTTGGCCCATGGATGGAAGGAAAGAAAGAAGGAAAGGAGGGAGGGAGGGAAGGAAGGAAGGAAGGAAGGAAGGAAGGAAGGAAGGAAGGAAGGAAGGAAGGAAGGAAGAAAATAGTGTACCCAGGAGGTATGAGTATGAAATATCAGATCCTTCCTATCTGTGAAGCCTATTGCCTATTGGTGGAAGTAAAACTACCTGAAACATTGCCCATGTCTTTCTTGAATTTGCATCTATGAATTGAGGCCCATTTGTGTGAAAAGTGAAAAAGTTAAAGTAGATCAGGGATGTTTCTGCTTATAGGTCAAAAGCAAAAGTCCTGACCTGGCATGACCCCTTGGAGATTGCTCATTTAGGTAAGCCAATGTTATAAGAGTAATATCTTATATTTTTTATAGTGCTTTCTAGTTTATCAAGCATTTTCAAGTACCTGACCTCATTCTGGTCTTCAAATTATCATGTAGATAGATAGGGAAGTTTATTCCTAATTTCCAGGTGAGGACACTCTTGCTCAAAGGGGCACAGAAACTTACAGTAAATCACAAGGCTAGCAAGTGGCAGAGCTGGGATTTGGACACAGTTTTGTGACTCCTTGGACCTTTCAGCTGCTAGTAGAAGACAGTACCAAGGGTGCGTCCAGTGGAAAACTGACAGCCTCTGTTGCAACCAAAACTAAAATGATTTTCTCTTTATTTTGCTGGAATTACTCTTATCTTAAATCCCTGGCAAGGAGACCAGATTCTCTCCTGCTAAAATAAGGACAAAAACTCCTTTTCAAGTAAAATATATAATTGATAAATAAACATAATTTTAAATATTTGGCTTCATTAATAATCAATTAATTGCAAACACCAATAGTGGCATGCCATTTCTCCCCTTCCAGTTATAAACAATAGAACTGATATTACTGAGAATGAAGCAAAACCTGTGTTTATGTTGAAGTCTGGTGGCCTCATACAACCACTTAGAAGCTGCTCAGCCATAGACATCAGGTGTCATGAAATTGTTCACATTCTCTGAAACAGTAACATTACATTGAGGAATCTATACAGTATGAAATACTGGTTGTTGAATTCTCCCTTGGGCTGCAATGGTATCTTTTCAATAAATTCCTTTGTTTAACCTAGTTTGAATTGGTTTTTATTACCTGGCTCTAAAGCCATCATTATAAAAACACTCACACGTGAAGATAGCAAATATAAATATTAATATCCTCCCCTTCCTTCCTTCAAAATTGATCCCAACTGACATTTCCAACCTCACCGCCTGTTACCCCATCTCCCCACCCCACCTTCCATCAAATCAAAGCTCTAGTCATGTCGGACTTCTCACAGTTGACCAGAGGGATCATAAACACCCATGTTCTTAACTTCATGGGCCTCAGAATCACGTAGAAATTAATTAAAACACAGACCTCTGACACTCAAACCCTCTCCTGCCAACTCTCTGATTCAGCAGGTCCTGTGTGAGGCTAAGGATGTGCATTTCTAACAATTTCCAGGTGATGGTGATGCTGCTGGTCGGAGGCCACACTTTGAGAACCAGTTTAAGCAGTAGTCAGTCTGCCAGAATGATTTCCCTTCTCCCCCTGGCAAAATCCATCTAGTTGTTCAAGCCCCAGCTCCTCCCTGCTTTTTACAGCCATCTCCAGTCCCACCAAGCTGAACTAGTTGCTTGGCCCCTGTGCTGCTTTGGGGAGAGAATAGCACTTATTACACTGTATAGTGAAAGTTAGTTGTATAATCAATGCCAACTCCCTGCTAATTGTGAGTGTCTGGAGGGAGGGCCCAGGCTTTAGCATCTCTACCTCAGAGCTAGCACAATGCTTAGCACACAGTAACCATACGTATATGTAAGACTGAGCTATTCCTTGCTATCTTCCCGTACTGGAAGTTATGGTTTACTCCTGTTCCCACAGGATCTATTAGCATATCCAATGGCTACTTGTAAAAATAAAATAAATAAATAAATATAAAACAACGATTAGCCATGATAGAAAAAGAAGAAACATGAGCAGAATTTATTAGTTTGCCAGGCTAGTAAATATCATCTTCCTTTGCTCTCTAAACTCCCTAATGAAGATAGCAGCTCTCAGGCAAATAAATAAAACATTAGCTTGACGACACACAGCACATCACAAGCACAGTTCACTAATTTGCTCATTGCTAAAGGATGTTAGCCATCTTCAAGATAATCTCTATAAATGCACTGTCCGGTCTCCCTTTCTCTTAGATAAACAGTATCAAGATAAGGTTTTATCATTTGTAAAAATATCTTTACGTATTTTATTTCAGTAGTGGTCTTTTAGTAGCAAAATACCTGTCTTAATCAAATGAAAGCTATTTTTCAGTAATTGTCCTAAAAGCCAATTTCTTTTCTACAAAAACATCCTTTTGAATCACAAATGGCTGAGCTAAACAGTGTTCTCAGAATATTAATGTGAGCTTAAGCCATTAAAATGTTATGATTAACCTTTTCAAAACCTAATTAAATTAAAATCATAATATGTGGAACAGTTTTACTGGAAGGTAAGGCTCTTTTTCAAAGGACCTGTTCCAGGTTTCAAAGCTAACACCTTGAAGTGATGGTAGAAAGGAGGTTTTGCATGCAGACAAAAGGAGCCTGGCTTTGCACGTGCAGCGATTAACTTTTAGTTGTTGGTATTAGAGTTAATTACTGTAGCATGCTAGAGGGCAGGGACAATTTACTTGCCTGATCACACCTAATAAGATATATTTGCAGATGCCAGCATCTCCAGGACTTAATCAACAAACTATCAAGACAAATCAATGCCGTTAGGCCCCCTGTCCTTGTGATATCTTTTCCAAATAAAAAAGATAAAATCCAAGGGCAAGAGAGCTAAGGCTGTAGGCAACCTGCTCAAATGCATCCTTTAACTAGCATCAGACTTATCTCCCTCCCTGGGTGGCTGGAAGGATGGTTCACCCTAAGGCCTGATTCTATTGAGGGCAAAATTCAAACCAGCCTCCAAAAGGTTTCAAACTGGGCCCTGGCTACTTTATCTTGTGTGAGAAAAGATTATTACCCTCAAGACATTGTACTCACCTCTCGTTACACAAGGAATGAACTTATTTCCCTTTATTTGATAATCTACACTTGGGTCCAGTGAATAAATTTTTTAAAGGAATTGACTATGATATAGAGCAGACTGGCAAATTCCACAAAATAGCATGCCTGAGTTTCAACCCTGTTTCTTTATGGGCCCCCAAAACATTAGAAGGACGTAGGATTGGCATCATGCATAGGCACACAAAATAAAAAAGGGGTACCGTCACAAAGCTAGAGGGATCTTGTACAGGGAATGGGGGGGGCGGTGCAGGTGACAGCAGTAGTCAGCCTGGGGCCACTGAAAGCTGAACTAAGATCGTCTTTGGCTCAAGGGTTATCTGTTCTGAATAATGAAAGGTGACCGTGATTAGCACGGACACCTAAATCTCTAGATAGTCCAGTCGTCTATTTATCCCCTCATTCACTCAACACATAAGTATTTGTCGAATACCTCTTTCATGCCAAGTACTGTACTGAACGTGTTCCTGGTTCGCTAAAAGTAAAATGTGCAACTGTGAGCTCTTGATACTTTGCACAGGTCCCATCTTGGGCAAAACTGCTTAAATGACAAAATTGAGAATCTTCACTGACCTTCTGGCTTCCAAAAGATGGCGCCACCCTAAAGTGACACGCGTCTCTTCCATTCACATTCTATTGGTGAGAACTAGTTATATTGCCACACCTATCTGCAAGGAAGGCTGGGAAATGTCATCTTCATTCCATGCCCAGCTAAAATGTAGGGGTTCAATTAACAGTTGAAAGAAGGGGAAAACCAATATTACTGTCCCTGCAATAGTAAGATATTTGCTTTTATTTAAAAAAAAAAAAAAAGTCTTTCATAGCCTAATCAAACTGATGAGGCAAGAATTTAGGGCCTCCCCATAGACCAGAGAGATGGAGGGCTGACCAGGATCCAAGAGTCATGCGGGAAAATTTCTCAACTGGAAGTCGACCCTATTTCAAGGCATCACAGTTAGGTACAGGTCTCAGGCCCCTAGAATAATGACAGGTAAACCATGGAGGCATCACCATGTAAACTTCAGAAAATACAGTGCTCTGTCCTGTTTAGGAGTATGTGGACCTTTTTAATGTTTGAAAATAAAGGCACGTTCTGCAGAATTATCCCTGATTTATGTTTTCCTAATAGAACATTTCTTCATGTCAGGAAGGAAAACTTTTCCTCTACCCTCTTATGGTCAGTATTTGGGGTCCTGCGAATTAAATTGACACAGGTCAGATCAGCGAGAGAAAAGATAGTTTATTCACTTACATATATGGGAGCTCACAAAGTAGCTCAAAGAAGTGGACAGAAATTGGAGCTTAAATACATCTTAATAAAAGCAGGGGTTTGGGGTTTCAAGGGACAATAAATAGTAAGGAATGACTAAAAAAATCTATGGGGAAATTAATGAAAGATAAGGTTTGTTTTACTAAGGTCTTTTTATGCATCCAATGTTGACTTCTCATCTCCAGTAACAAGAGTAACTTTTCCCCCTGGTATAAGAAGACTTCCTTAAAGGGGGTTTTATAACAGCTTAATTATTATTTTTTTTTTTGGAAGGTTCTGCTTTTAGGCAGATAAGGGGAGCACAGAAAAAGTCTCTTCCTGCATTTGTTGATTTTTCAAATACCTTCAACTCAAAATAATCCTTAGGTCACAACAGCATATTCTGGATCCTTTCATAGGTCATACCCAAATTTTATATATTCAATTACTTTGAAAGAAAGAAGGAAGGAAGTACAAAAGGAAAGAAGAAAGGAAAGCAGGCACTGGCTATGATAACATATTCTTCAGGAAATGAATGAAGTTTTTTTTTATTTTATTTTTTAGGCAAGGCAACCCTTGGTTGAGCTCATAGATTTCAAGGACCTTGTCAGCTTACCATCCCTTGTTTTTTTTTAATTTTTTATGCCCACAGCACCCAGTCTTCCTAGGTGGTCTCCCATCCAAATATTAACCACACCCGACCCTGCTTAGCTTCTGAGATCAGACAGGATCAGGCTTGTTTAGGGTAGCATGGCCATAGACCAGGAAACGTATGGATTTTTTAAAAAAACATATTTGCATTCTTAAAACTCAAAGTACATTTTTAACAAAACAATGTGTGGGGAAAGACTTAAGTTATATTCCAAACACAACTTTTAAGAATTTCATCCATTCTCTGCCTGTTGTGTCCTTGACCTGAACAAATTTCCATAAGCCTTGAATAATTTGACCTTTTTTTTTTTTGCTTAGTGTTGGACAAGTCTCCTAAAATTTGAGAAAGTGTTGAAGAAAAACTTGAAGAAAGTAAAGCCAGGGAGAAAAGGCATGACACTGGAAGAGAAGGTTTTTGCTGCATACAGAGCAGTTATCAATGACCACATTAATAGTCCGGGATTAAGAAGAAATGTTTTAAGCATTTACATTCTCATATGATCTTCTAATTACCATGCTTCAGTTATGTTTTAAGAAATTGATTTGAGATTTGGAATTGCTGTATAACAGTATAATTTTCCCATTTCAAATAATAAGAAATGAACTCTGGTTAGCATTTTCATGCAGAACATCTGATTTTTAGAAACAGGTTGCTGAGGTTAAGCAGGAGGTGCCTGTATTTTAGAAACTGGATAGGAAGTAATGCACTGTAGCTCTGCATTGATTCAACATCCATTCAGCAAACTTTGAGTACAGTGAGCCTGGCATTGTTCTGAGGGCTGTGGAGATAACAGAAAGAAGCCAGCATCCCAGTCCTACAGAGCCTTTGGATAAGGATATGGTCAGAGGATGGGGGCTGGGGGCGGAGGGTGAGGCGAGTAATGGGGACTCTAATCCAGCCACTGGAGCCCGGGAGGGGTGAGCAAAAGTTCCCACGATGGAAGGAGGAAAGAACATCAGGCAGAGAGAATAACCTGTGCCAAAACTCAGAGACCAGAGAGCAACGCTGCTCAACCTGGCTGCATCATTGACCCCCAGAGGACAAGAGAGCAGGTCCTCCCACAGCAGCAACCCTACTGCACCCTGTGAAAGAAAATAAAAGTTCCATTTCTTCTTAGTAGCTCTGCTCTGACACCCATCTTCATCTTAAGCTGGAGGGACAAAAATGTGAATGGACTCGAAGACTTTGTTTCGCCTCACAGAGTTATTGTGAGTGTTAAATGAATTAACACATGTAAAGTGGTTAGACTAGTGCCTAGCACATTTTCAGTGCAATATATAAGCTATTATTATGAGCCAGAGGCCCTGTAAATGTGTCACGATGAAGCCAGAGGGTCCCTGAGCTCAGGCAGCGATATTAAGACCTGGGTTTTCTGCCTCTCCACTCCCCTCCTCTTCCCCACCCCCCTCCACGCATGTCTCCTCTTCTCCCTTCTCTCCTACACAAGGCAAATGCATATTTTTGAACCATCCATTGGTACAATAAAACTGCATCCTGCATGGGTTTTCCTTAAGCAAATTAAAGAATGCTCACCTGATTAGATGAGACTGAGTGAACAATTTAAATACCACCAGTCCTCCATGCTTCTATCAAAGAGCACAAACCACAAAACGAGCCCAGAAGAGAGGGTGATGTGTGCTGGTCCCTCCCGTGAGGCTGTTTTCCAGCTTCACCCAGTGTATCTTGAAGCACACTCTGCAGATGAGTTAAGAAATTCTCAAGCATATTTTGACTACATGCAATTTTTACCTCCACGCAGACTTTAGAACCCAAATCTTGTTTGTTAAAAAGGAGATACCCTACCACCTGAGTACATTCTAACCAAATTATAAATCTTTAAGGCTTTCTGAGAGCTGGTCTTTATCTTGAACAGTTTATATCACCCATAAGCATAGCCTGAGGAGAAGGATTAATGCCTCCCAGACATGGAAAACCCTGGAGAGGGGCTGTGATTTATTTCCTGATTTACCCCCTTTTCCCTCTCCCGCACCCTCCCAAGGTAAAACTGGCTTTCTTTCTGCCTAAAGTAGGGCTAAAAAGAGAATGAATCCAGAAATTTGTCACATGGAAGTTACAGCAGGGCAGGCACAGAGCTCCAGAGCTTGAAAAATAAATACTCTCAGCTCACAAGCCCACAAACCCAACACATCTCTCGAAGCTCAGGCAGGTACATTCTCCCCGCTGGGGCGTTTAATTTCAAAATCCAGTGCAATCCCTGTAAAACGAGAACGATTTGCTCTGGCAGCTATGCACAATTTTCATCAGCAGTCTCTGGTGGCTACAATGTCGGGCCATCTTTTCCCACCTTTTCCTCGCCCTCCCCTATAGAGACACATATTCTGGGGAAATGGTTTTTCTAATGGCCTGTGGACGTCTGCCTGTATTTGGAGGCATTGCCTGAACACCAAATCCAGTAGATAGTCAGATATTTATAGGGAGCTGTGATCTCAAATTTCAGCTCGATTCTGTCTTCTTACTCCTGAAATCTGATCATCCCTTTTGTCTTTCAACCACAATTATATGTTGGAAGATAACATGTTGATAAAATAGCGTGCACGGATGTATGGAACCGACTTTCAGAAAGCCTTAAATAGAAGGTGTAATTACAGCTGAAAGGTGGCACCTTTGGACACAAAAGAGGAAAGATTACTTATAAAATGTTCTTGTCTTATTTTTACCTTCATGCTCACATCTCATTTCCTAATAGCTACAGAAATAAGTGTACACACACACACACACACTCACGCACACTCACGCACACGCGTACGCATCTGTTAGAGATCCTTGGTCTTTGAATTTGTTCTTTTCACCAAATGGACAATTAGCCTCAATAGTCAAATAAACACCAGAAGAGCAGGTTTTTTTCTTCCTCTGCTGCTACTAAATACGAGAACAGAGATGAGCAAAACCACATGAAACCTGAACCAGCTCATCCAGAAGGACTCAAGAGAACAGGATCTTCCAAGTGAGAACTCCGGTTAGCTGCAGTGTTCTCGGCATCTCGTTACTGAAATTGTGCTTCCCAGAGGTGATCCCCCGTGGCCCAGCAGCCCCATGAAGTCAGTTGTCCACATCACTTATGGAAAACCTGTCCTGCTGAATATTCGGAACAGAACTGACGGTTTCGAAATGAGATTTGCCAACACAACCTCCTTTTCCCCGAACAGCAAGAATCAGCAGAATATTCCTATGAGTCCTCTCAATTTATTCTTCATTATAGGCCAGGGGGAAAGAAACTCAGCTAAGTGAGACCCCGAGCTGCACAACAGCGCTAACCTAATCCCATCCAAAGGAAAACGAGTGCAGAGTGTGAACCAAGGACTCTTAAATGAGTGGGCAGAGACTGGGGGGAGCTTGGTTAGGCAGGGCAACGATGAGATCGAAGTCTCAAAGAGCCTGGCCTGATGAAGTGCCCAGGCTGCGGGGCCCAGGAGGTGACAACCATGTTCCAAGACAAAGGCTTTGGGAGACCTATCTGTCCACAGTGGAGTGTGTGTATTAAGCACAGCGAAGTGTATATGAGTCTTGCTTTAGAAAACAGGAGGGCAATGGGCTTTATTTTACATGAATAATACAGTTTAAACCAAATCGGCAGTTCCAATTTCCTGCAGGCTCCTAGAAGGAAGGGGCTCTGATTCTGCATGAAATGCTGCCTCGGCCACTCACAGTGGCCTCACCTAGAACACTGCTCACCCTCCATGCCCCTCTTGCCTCACAAGAGTGAGGCGTGGCATCATTGGCACCACTGAAAAACGATTTCCTTGTTTGCATGTTCACTTGCTCTTTCCTCTCTTTCCTGGAGAGAGAACAGCAATGGAGCCTGCCTTCTGCTGGGTGGAGGTTGGGAGACCCTCTCCAAAGCTGAGAGGGGTCAGGGTGAAGCCTGAGGGAATGGAATACGGAGATGGCTGCTTCAGACCTGCTCTAGCTGAGTCTTTGGGAAAAGAGAGAAGAGCAAGTTGCTTAGTTTCTACAGTGTCGGCCCAAATCTCTGGCCAGAGAGGAGTAAGGTTTAGGCAGATGACCACCCAGGAGAATGCATTTGGCTAGAAGAGCTCAGCATCTATAAGAGGCAGGAAGACATTCAAATCAGGCCTGAGTCAGAGAACTCCTACTGTCAATGGAGACCTCAAATATATATATATATTGAGGGATGCTATGTTCAAGGCCCTGCAAACACAAAAATCAACAAGACACAATCGTGCCCTCAAAGACTAGGTAGTAAATGGAAAGAGCATGGGTTTTCGAAGTCATCCTGCTCTTGATTCTATCGTTTATAAATTGTGTGGCCTTAACCAAATCACTGTGGGTCTCTATAAAATAGGAGTAAAAACACTTGCAACCCAGTATTTCTGACAGGATTAGAGATGATGCATATAAAGCACTTCTGCCGGGGCATGGCAGACCTAGATAAACAGTAACCGCGTTTTTAGCGGTGGAGAACCTCAGACTTGCAAGCCACTGACAATGGAGCAAGGGAATAAGACTGAGCAAACATATCAGATTCGGAACCAGAGCAAAGTGAACTTAATGTGATGAACCAAGGAAAGTGAAAAGGGAATGCATCACAGAGAAGCTGCTTCAGCTACTTCTGAAACAGGAACCGGCAATGACTCCTACCCCAGGCCAGTTTCGTGGGTGTGTGACCTGAGCAGTTGCACAGGGCCCCACAGCTAGAAGATATTTGTGTTTAGTTTAGTACTCTGTTGTTGTCATCTTGAAATTCTTAATAATTTTTTAACAAAGGGCCTCACATCTTTATTTTTTTAACCAAGTCCTGCAAACTATGTAGCCAACCCTGCTCCTACTTACTGAGACTAATGCGGTTTTATTTAACTGTGTCCTCTGAGACAGCTCGCCCCCTTCTCACAGGCCTCCTGAGCTGGTCAGACCCCAGATGCCCTCTGATACCCTGGTTTGTGGGCATACTAGGCACGCCAGGTTTTCCTTCTCAACTCCAGATCCTAATCCCCATGATCTACCCCAGCGTCTCCATGGGTAACTGAGTGGATGATGTGTCTGTGCCAGCTTTCCACTCTCCGTGTAGAAGGAAATGCTCCCCTCCATGAAATCCATGTCCAGGGCTCCAGAATCCTGACAAAGACCCTCTCTATGTCCAGCCCAGTCTACCCGCCCTTTCATTCAACCAACATTTATGGACCACTCAGCTGGGCTGAACTAACTTTGTCTTCTTGGCCATGGCAAATCCCGCTTAGAACTGACAGGTGCTTGGCCAAACGGACAATATTCTCCAACACCTAAAGTAAGATAAAGCTTTGGGCAATTTGACCTGGGAAACAAGAAGAGCAAGCACATTCTTGAAGTAGGCATGAGAATGTGGGGCTCAGGCTATGTTCTGTGGTTCCAACAGCTGTGCAAGGCAGTCGAGTGAGATGCCGCAAACCCTGTCATGTTTCCCTGACTGCTATTAAGAAGTGTCCTGCCTACTATGAGTTGTATTACGGCGAAGCATTCTGAATCCCTGGTCATGATCCTCTGGAATATCACTACCATGGTTGGAGTGGGGTCTCTGCCACCTTTGGCCTGGACTCACTTTCCCTGAGGGGAAAGGGTTTGGGAGTGTCCAAAGAGCCCTGGTATTCACAGGCACAGGAGCAGCAAGAATGTGAGGATATCTTGAAGAAAGTGGTCTGCAGAGTGGCCAGATGGTGGGTGCAGAGCACAGGGGTAAGATGGGGGATCCTGCTGACTAACCTCTCTTCTCTCCCTCTGTGAAGAGTCTCACTTCTGCAAGCAGCCAAACACCCAAAGGCGAGAAGCTCCAAGAAGCTGATCTATACGGTGTGCCAAAAAAAGATGTCCCATTCATCAAAATCAGTGAACTCTAAGCCATGAGCAGTGAAAGTAAAAATAGCTACATCCATCTCAGGAGAAGGGAGAACAGAAATAGTGAGAGAAGGGCTTCCTCATTCCAAATCAGCTCTGAGCCAGGGGTTCTTGGCATTTTTATAAAAAATCCATGCCCCCTCACAGTAAATATGAAAACCTCTCACTCTGATGTGTAGACATTTCAAATAAATTAGCTCGGTACATTGTAACATTTGGATCTAGAGAACAAAATTACAACCAAGGAGAAGCATATTTAATTCCATGCAAGGAAATAAGTTCTAAAAATTAAGGCTGTACCACCTGGAATCTTCAAGTCTATCATCGCTAAGATGTATGGTGAGTAAGTTTCCTTTCAATGGAAGAATTGAAATAGAAGTTGTGAGATCATCTGTCTGAACTGTCACGTGAGGGGTTTCTGTGATGGAAGGGAGGTAATTCTAGATGATTTAAGATCTTTTCCATGACTCCCTTGTTCAGGGGAGTGATTTTACGAGCATAGTGTCCTACATGGACACAAAGTTCCTGACTTGCTGAGTCATGTAGACAATTCAGGGAGCTGAGTGTCTGGAATGTGCACCTATCTGATCACTTACGTCAGCCTGACTTGGTACCTGTTGACACTTACATAGCCATTTGTCTGTCTCACATGATGTTCATCACATACAATTTGTAAGCCATCAAAGCAACAGGCAGGCTGTGTTCCAAATTATTTCTATTTAGAAAATGTTAGTTGCACATGATTGTATTACTGATTGTTTTTAGTCTTGGTTTGGGTTATGGAAAAATTGAAGGTGAATTATATCATCAAAGTTACCAGCACAAACAACCTTGCAACAGAAAGGCTCTTCCCCCAAATTAAAACTCTCACAACACAGTTCCTCTAGTATGACTATTCAAACCACCCAAAGTCTCCCTTTTCTACTCTTAAAAGTTAACAAGATTTGCCAGAACTTTATTGCATGACTATTGTCAAGTAGCCATGAGTTACTTTCAGTTACAAAACCTTATTTAACTAAACTACTGAACATGTGGTTTTGGGTCTGGAATTCAAGACCTGACTGCTTTCTCTTCAACTGACTTCATCTTGTTAGCATAACAGGGCACTCAACACTCATGTGGTTAACTGATCTTAGATAATAATTATTTCCAAAGGGTTCCATGAGAGTTAGGAAATGCTTGCCATACTTCCAATGGGGCTCTATGTAGACATTGAAGTTATAAGGAGCATATGCTGTGAGTAATAAAGACTCTTAGTAGAGAAAAAATATTGAATGGCAGATGAGGAATCTAAGCTACCAGAGAACGGAGCAAATACAGAGAGGATATGCCTGAATTGTGTTAATGGCAGAGCTTTAAGATAAAGATCCATGGACACTTCTTACTAAAGCACAGTGTTATAAGCAAGGCAAAGGGGTTAGTAATCTGGGGAACATATTTATCCATGAGAGTAGATCATATGCTAAGGCATGAACACAGCTTCAGGCAGTAGGAGGACACCCAGCAATCAGCAGGCAGTGTACAGAGAATGTGGCGACTGATGAAGGTGAAGACAGAATTACTGCCCAGGGTAATATGTGGGATCTAGCCAAGTAGTGGAAAAATGGGAACAGACTACATGGGTGATCCAGAAGAGCTTTAGGGAAGTCAGAAGGTGGGAGTCATAAAGGGGGACACGATGCCAGTCATGGGCAAACTCCTGGTCTGGTGGCAAAGGGATCAAGGAGAGGTGTGATGACAGAAGAAAGGCAGGAACCTGGTGGAAGCACAAGATTCCAGCAGGACTAGCAGAAGATTACTCTTCTTTTTTAAAAAATTATATTAGCTTCAAGTGTACAACAGTGATCAGACATTTATATAACTTACAAAGTGATCACTTTGACAAATCTAGTACACATCTGACACCATACATAGTTACTACAATATTATTGACTATATTCCTTACATTATACTTTACATCTCCATTACTATGGAGATGTAAAGTATAACTACCAATTTGTACTTCTTTGTCCCTTCTCCCTTTTCACCCACCCTTCTAACTCCCCTCACATCTGGCAAATATCAAAATGCCTTCTGTATTGATGAGTCTGTTTCTGTTTTGTTTGTTCATTTATTTTGTTTTTTAGATTCCACATGTAAGTGAACTAATATAGCATTTGTCTTTCTCTGACTTACTCCACTCAGCACACTGCCCTCTTGGTCCATGCATGTTGTTGCAGATGGCAAGATTTCATTCTTTTTTATGGCTTAGTATTTCATTGTATATATGTACCACCTGTTCTTTATCCAGTCATCCATTGATGGACACCCAGGTTGCCGCTATATCTTGGCTATTGTTAATAATGCTGCAATGAACATATGGAACATTTGCACACGTTCCTTCGAAGTGGTGTTTTGGGCTTCTTTGGATAAATACCGAGAAGTGGGATAGTGGGTCTTTCTTTGTCTCCTGTTATAGCCTTTGTTTTAAAGTCTATTTTGTCTGGTATAAGTATTGCTAACCCAGCTTTTCCCCCCATTTTTATGAAATATGTTTTCATCCCTTTACTTTCAATCTGTGTGTCTTTCTATCTGAGATGAGTCACTTGTAGGCAGCAAATAAAGGATCTTGTTTTCTTATTCATTCAGCCACACTGTCTTTTGATTGGAGCATTTAACCCATTTACATTTAAAGTAATTATTGATAGATATGTAATTATTATTATTTTATTATTCATGTTTTTTTTCTTTCTTTTTCTTCTTCTTCTTAAAGAAGTGTTATGTTAAACATTTCTTATATTGCTGGTTTGGCAATAATGAACTCCTTTAGCTTTTTCTTTTCTGGGAATCTCTTTATCTGTCCTTCTGGGAGCTCTGTTGTTGGTAACTGCTTTTCTCGTGCTGCTTTTAAGATTCTCTCTTTGCCTTTAAACTGGCATTTTAATTATGATGTGTCTTGGTGTGGACCTCTTTGGGTTCATCTTATTGGGGACTCTGTGTACTTCCTGGGCTTGTATGTCTAGTTCCTTCACCAGGTTAGGGAAGTTTTCTGTCATTATTACTTCAAATAGGTTCTCTCTCTCCTCTCCTTCTGGTACCCCTGTAATGTACATGTTGATGTGCTTGATATTGCTCCAGAGGCCCCTTACACTATCTTCATGTTTTTTGGGATTCTTTTTTCTTGTTGCTGTTCTGATTGGGTGTTTTCTGTCACCTTATCTTCTAAATTCTAATTCAAGTCTCCGCTTCATCTAATCCACTGCTGATTCCCTCTAATGCATTCTTTTTTCAGTTATTGTATTCTTTACTTCTGACTGGTTCTTTTTATGTTTTCTACCTGCATTTTTATGTGTTTTTTTTATTTCCTATCTTTTTGTTGATGTTCTCACTGAGATCATGGTGCATCCTTATAACCAGTGTTTTGAACTCTACATCTGGTAAAGTGCTTGTCTCCATTTTATTTATTTCTTTTTCTGAAGCTTTGTCCTTTCATTTAGGTTATGTTTCTTATTTCCCCATTTTGGCTGCCTCCCTGTGTATGTTTCTATGTATTAGGTAGAACTGCTATGTCTCCTGGTCTTAGTAGAGTGGCCTTACATAGTAAGTGGCCTTGGGGCCCAGGGACACAGGATCTCTGGTTGCCTGAGCTGGGTCCTGAAGGTGTGTCCCTTGCATGTGTTGTGTATGCCTTCCTGTTGTAGTTGAGTTTTTGTTGTTGTTTGCATGCCCAGAGAGACAGCTCAACAAAGGAACAATGGCTTCTACCAGCATTTCTGTCTGGGAGAAAATTGCTCCTCCAACCCTCTCCCTGAAGCCAGACAATTCAATTCCTCCCTGTATGTCCCTGGTGCCTTTCCAGCTGCTTCCCAAGAGTTGGAGCTCAGAGTAAGTCAGTCTGTCATCAAGCAAGTCCATGTGCAAGCTCTATGAGATGGCACCTGAGACTCCAGTTACCCTTTGTCTTACTCAGCCACAATCTTCACCAGTTTTCATAGCCAGAGTTGTAGGGACTTCTCTTCCTTGCACTTCCTTGCACTAGAACCCTAGGCTAGGGGCTGGGACCCCTTGCTCTTCAGGGTCCTCTAAAGCCTAAATATCCCTCCTGACTCTTAACTGCCACACATAGTTGTAGGACCAGCCCATTCTTCATCTTTTCCCATCCTACCAGTCTCAATGTGGCTTCTTCTGTATGTCCTTAGTTATAAGATTTCTGTTCCGTTGGACCTCAGGTGATTCTTAAAGATGGTAGTTCTGTAGTTTAGTTGTAATATTGATGTGGTCATGAGAGAAGGCAAGCATGCCATTTACCTACTCTACCATCTTGACCAGAAGGCAAAAACCTAGTGGAAGCACCAGATTCCTGCAGAATTACCAGCAGATTGCCATTTCTAAGAGTCTTTTTTTTGTCCCTTCTCATTGGTTGCAGAATGAAGAGCATGCTGAGCCTGCAGGTGACTGTGTGGTAGAGGGATGGGAAAGGTGGAGAGATAGGTGGTGGGAAGGTTAATGGACCCCCTGAGGGCAGAAGCAGGGTCTCAGTAGGGGTCTGGGACAAGAAACCTATTTAGGGAATTAACCTTTGCAGGTATTAGAAGATTCTGGATGGGAATTTGAACCTGAATCTCTAGGGGGTCAAGGCAGTTCTTCTCATTATTCAAGCCTATGTTTGCTGAATGTGCAAACATTCATAAGTATGGATGTTTAAAATGATTAAAAAGAGCAAAGCTCCTATAGGGAAAACATGCTATTAATCTGGAAAGTTCTCCCATTTTTTTTTTACGGCAGCTCTTCTCCAGTAAAACGTGACATTGCAGTTTTGTTTATTTTAGCATATTACAGTTTTGATAAAGCCTCAAATCCTTACACCAAATATAGTCTTCAATGTCAAAAGGGCATGCAAAGAAATGTTTCCTAATGAAAGATTTATCTTTTATCTGACAGTGATGATTTAGTTAGTGCTGATCTCTTCATCCTCTTTTCCATTTAAAAAAAAAAAAGTTTAACAAAATTACATTTCTTGGAATAACAGCTTCCTTTTAAAACCTGACTGCTTTGTCATTACCTCTGCAATCTCCCTTGGAGATCATGGGCTATTCATTTTCTTGCTGACTCCAATTTGCCTTTTGATATTTTTCTTTGGTCTGTTCAAACAGTCCCCCAATTGCCCAGCTCATCAGAGTGAGGCCTTATCTCGAGCAAGAGCCCACTGACATGGCATGTCACCCACAGTGTGTCACCCAGCATTCTGCCAGCTCTGGGGCCCCTTCGTGTACTGTGGAAGAGCTTTGAACATGGTCTAAGCTCTTCTCATTAAAGCTCTCTCTAGCTCTTATCCCTGTACATCTTTTATCTACATATCATCTCAGAGGCTTCAGCTTCATAGTTCTTTAAAAAAAAAAAAAGTAGCTATTGAGTCTTCTAAGAAAAAGGGAAAATTTGAGAAAAAGAAAGGGCAGAAATATGACATAATGACCTGTGGACCCTCAGGGCCCCATGCACAGCTGTGAAGGGGTTCTCTGCATGAGGGGGCCTGGTTGAGGGGTAAGGAAACCTGAAATTAAAAATTAAGCCCACATAGAGCTGCGTGTGCCCAGAGACTGCCTTTTCCCACTTTGCACCAAAGTGCCATCTGAGTTGGCAGCATCTCTGCTTCTTAGTGGATAGCTTTTTCCAGATATTGAGTTGGACTGATGGGTGGTTGTATTGTTATTTTTTCTAATTGTATTGAATTATTGCTGTTTTCTTCTTTAGTTATTTTTCTTTTAATTTCATCTATGTGATTTCATCTCTGCTGTCACCCATGGTAAGTTCAGCAGCCCCTGGCACAGCCATGGGTTAGAGGAAGCATTGCACATACAAGAAATCTCACTCACCTCTCCTTGCCTCTCCTCTTACACAATCCCTCAAAAAGAAATTTCTTTCCATCTGTGTTCAACCAGAGGTATGGATCCAAGTGCATCAACTTAATCCTTACTCAATTTTGAACACCTGATCACATCTCACTTCATTAGTGACAAGAAAGCTGAGTCATCAATCATGGCTTCTACTCCAGGAAAGGGGTTTGTATTTGCACAAGGTCCAGGATCCACACATATGCTTAGTTGCCTTTTTTTTATTTTCTTTTAAGCTTTATTGATCTCAGGAAGAACTGAAGGCTTGTTGTAAAAGAGTGGGAATCAGCTCAACATACTAATTGATATATTATTTATGGATTTAAAGAAGTCTAGATTCCCAGCAATAAAGAAAAATGAATTAATGCAATAAAACTGCCATTGTATACAATTCTAACACTAAGATCCTATCACACAGGAACTATGAAATGTCATGGGGGAGGAATGGGATACCGGAAGCAACCAGGAATTTAAGATCAGACAGCACCATCTCCAGATGAGACTGAGATCAAGTTCCAAAACCTCTCTAGGCTTCAGTCTGTTCATCTCTAAAATGGACAGAAATATTGACTTTCATGATTGTTGTAATAACTAAATGGAAGAAGCAATAGATAAATTTCAAAGTGGTTACAATACCAATTGTAAGCATTCTATGTAAGAAGGGGCACATGATCACCTTCTAGATTTCTTATCACAAAACAGTCTCTTTCCTGACCAAAAGCTCATAACACTAAAGGCCTCTCCCATCTTTACTCCAATAAGGCATAAGAAAGATCTGCTCCTTTAATCCAGGGAAGCGCTCTCTCTTCTGTCTTTCCTCCTTTCTTTCCTCCCTCCTAAAAATGAAAATCACCCACCTAAGAATAAGTCCAATATTTTTCCTAACAACAGCCTCAAAGTAATATCCAGTCTTCCTTTCACACTTGACTCTGGTCTCTTTCTGTGTATGTTGAATTTGATTGTCAACGGCCTGAGATAACCATCCACCCTACACTAATTCAGTACCTGGTCCTCTGATGGAGAACAGTTAACTTCGACACCAAGTTCAGCTAAGGATGCCCACCTCCAACATGGGTTTCTAAGATAATAGTTCCTAGCTGATGTGCTTTCTCTCCCTCTACACCCATTCCGCAGATATCAGAGGACTCGGGAGTTCTCTCGCAGAATTAGTTTACGTGGCAAGAACCCTGACCCTTTTGGTTCCCTGATATCTACACTCCCAGTGGGCAAGCAGATTTTTTTTTCAGCTTTGAAATTCAACGGATCTCATAATAATAAGGCTGTTTCTCAAAGAAGACCATCTTGATCTTCTTCAGAGATCTAATCCCTCGTTTCCTCCACCGGTTCCCCTTCCATCTCCTTCCACTCCCTGTGTCTACCCTACCTTCTCCCCTCCCCTCGCATGCCTAATCCAAAAAGGACAAAGCTACCTCCCAAGTCTCAGCACAGTAAGTACATCTCTTATGCAAAACACAAGTTAAATCTTCATGAGACATTTTACTACAAATACATTTATTGAAAGCTTATTATATATGACAAATACTGTGCTGACACTTTACATCTCTTATCGCCTGTAATTCTCACAACCTCTTGGTATAGGTATCATAATCTCTATTTTATGAATGAGAAATTGAGACTCTAGGAGACTAAATAAAACATCCAAGGACACAAAAGTTATAGGTAGCAGAGCATAAATTTGAGCCCTTATCAGATTCCAATGCTCCTTAGACCCCCCCATCCCCCGCCCCCTAGCATTCACTTCTAATCTACCGTTCTCTATATTTGACAAGCACATTCTCTGCCAGGAATTCTTAGCAGCTCCTAACACTTCTTATGAAGTAACTCATGTCATCCTTACAGAAATCCTATGAGGTAGATATCATTATTTATCTCCATTTTACAGAAGCAGAAATTGAGATAGAGTGACTTCAAGTAACTTGCGTAAGGTCCTACAGCTGGTGAGTGGTAGGACAGGGATGCAAACCCAGATAGTCTGAGGCCCTTTAGGCTGTTTGGCTCCTACCTAGCCTAGCTCCTCAAGAGGGAATTCTTTCTCTCCCAGAACCCTGCTCCCCGCCAAGAGATGGCAGTGTTGGTGGAAGAGGGTAGGAATGGGTAGGATAGGGACTGCCATGCCTACATGATCTAAGAATGGGATTTCATCAAGTGCCCTGTTCTAAAAAGATGGCTCTTGTGGTCAGCAGGACCCAGGAGGGGCTAACGCTAGGGCCACCTCCTTGTGTCTGATGATCTTGCAGCCCCTGACACAAATGTCTCCCCACCCCTGACTGTCATCATGTCCAGATCTTTCCTTAATGATATTCTCTTGAATCCTGTGTACTTTTCTGGGACTGAGAGTCACCTCTTAAAATGCAAATGCCTCTGGGAGCTGTACCTCTTCAAATACACCTCAGCAGACACCCAGCCTTCCTTTTCCTGTTCTCCTTTCAGCTGTCCCAGTGTGCCAAGCCCAGAAAACATCTCCCCATGGCTGATGGGTGGCCTGACCTCTGGTGTCGAGCCAGATGCCCTAACCAAACATTCAGGAAAGAGGGCATCACAGGGAGCTGATCTCTGAGCCAAGGCTGACTTGCTAAGGTTTGGGATTGTTAGAAACAAACAAGCCCCAGAGAGAGGTGAACTAGTGGCCAAGATCAGAGGAGTCTCTCCAACACCAGCCTTCGCATTGGCATTCCCCACAGAGCTGCATGGCATGCACATCTGCAGTGGACCTATTGGAGCCTGCATTCCCCCCGAGCCACACTTTGCACAACATGACAGACACTGCTTGCTGGGAACCCCAATGGCTGTCTGACTAGGGAAGGTTTTCCCTCTGATCTTGGGGACCATGCTCAGCTAGTACCCAAGGAAAGCTAGGAGAGCAGGGAGGTAATGACCCTGAAGTTGACAGAATCAGTGAGGGATGAGAGTTGGTGAATCAATACCAGAGTTCTTGCCTCTCATTGGGATAACTCTAGGGAAGTCCTATACCATCTCCCACATTCTTCCACAAGACTGAGCTCCAGGCACCTTTGGTGGTAACTCATACTCACACTACACTTACTGGCTTCCTTTCTTCCCTGTCCCTTCCTCAATCCTCTACTGCGGATTCCTAGGGTAACCCCCTGAATAAACTATGTGAACTAAAATCCTTGTCTTGGGATCTGTTCAGGGGACATTACTTTGAATATTTAATTTTACTCTGAATTTTCCTTCTGCATTGTGTTTGACTTGACTAGTTTGGAGCTGTTTTGCCACAATTCATTCTTGAATGTCATGTACTTTGCACGAGCATGCATGCAATTCTGTGATACATGGAATGACACATGGAAGGAGACTATGGAAATATAGATATAAAGAAACACTGACAAAACACTATCATCTTTAAAACAAGCTTAACCTTGATCATTTCTATCAAGTTCCATACTGGCTCTTGCTAATGAGTCAATAAATAATTACTGAGCACCTGTATGTGTAGAATACTCTGCTAGGCATTGTGGATGATACAAAGCACAAAACAGTTTTACTCTCTAGAAGCTAATATGTAATTGAGGAAATAAAACCTGTGTACCCAAAAATAACTCATAAAGCAAGGCAGAATGTAATAAGTGCCAGTAAGATGCCATATGAGTTTAAATTTCAAGGAACAACAGAATAAGTTTAATTTCTGGATATCTCATGAAAGAGTTCAGAAAGCATTTCATTCCTTTTTCTGGCTGCAAAGCAAATAGGTTTCCATAAAGGAGTACTGGTCAATTCTGCAATTCAAGGAGAAGCATCAGTATCAGAGCTGAATTCAGATGAAACACGTGAATGCCAGGAATGCACTTCTTTCAGCAGCATCAGAAAATACCTCGCCACTCTGTCATGGTATCTGACCTCAGAATCTCCAACATGCTTAATACATTAAGCATATGTTAGTTTATTAGAGGTCCCCTATTAACATACCAACATGTTATCTAGGAATTAACCTGATTCTAGGGGTTAGCACCAGTGATCCCAGAATCTTTGAATCTCAGAGCTAGAAAGAACCTTCCAGAACTTCCATATCTCCCACTGGTGGTCATCCAGCTTGACCACCTCCAGGAACCTAAAGCTCACTCCCTGTGGTATCCCATTTCTCCATGGGATATCCTAAGTGGTACAAAATTCTTCCTCCAGTAGCAAAAGTTCTGTTGGAGTCACGAAGAAAGGCAGTTTGGGAGCCCCGGTCAGTCCCCTAGGACACCAGGATGATAAAGCTTCTACAAAGAGATGAAAGCCACTGCAAACACCCAGGAAGGCAGAAAACTTACTCCCAGCTAGGAGAAAGTAAAGGCCATGTGCCCCTATCCCAGGCATGGGTCAGTGCTGGGGTGGAATGGTATCCCTCAAGTCTTCCCAGGAACTTGCTCTTTTGTCCTCATATGGTTTTATAAGGTTCTGTGGGCCCAAATGACTTGAAAACACTTGAAGGCCCGACATTCTGAGATGAACTAAAAGAGCTCTAATCACTTCAGGGTGTGCTGCGGCTGGGATCTCAGAAAGAGCAGATTAAAAAAGGCAACAGCAGAGAGTAATAGAAGCAACCGTGGACCTTTTGAGAAAGAAAGTTGTTCAGTGGGGTTGAAATTCCCAAGAAGAAAGTGAGTGAGCACCCAGAGTCAAGCCTGCACCCACAAGCATTAGTTGAGCACCTACTATGAGCTTGATACATTGACTAAAACACTTGGTCCTTGCCCATAAGGTGTTCAGTCTATGTTCCTTTCACCCAAGCCTCTGATTGCCTCCAGGCAGTTACACCTAAATTAATACAAAATTGCAACATGTTTCTCTTGTTTTAAGACTTAATCTCTTAAACAATAGTAAAAAAAAAAAAAAAGCAAATGATAATATGTTAAAAGTCCATATTCCACCATGAAAAATTGATGATTTTGCCTGCTGTCTCTTTTTTCATGAGCCTCATCCCCCACCTTCTTCACTCTCACCTTTAACCCCAAAAAATTATAGCAATAACTTTAGTATATGTCTTTCAGTCCACATTTCCCTACGATTTTGCATTCCTAATCTTTTGTTTTTCACTCCTCGTTTGAAATGTTCACTTTCTATTTTTATTCTTTCAGTGGTTACTCTTTAGAACTTAGAATACATACCTAACCTTATATCTTTGCAACTAAATCTACAGTTATTTGATATATGTATTCTACTTCCCCAATTTTAACTTGCTTTAACTTCCCTCCCAGACTAACCCAGTCTCAACCCTTTGTGATTTTTATGACCAGAATTTTAGTTCTATTTTGCTTTTAATCGTATACATAAATTATTATTTTGCTCTTGCACCCCATACCTTCCTTCCAGATTTGCTTGCATTCCTTAGGACATCCTTTATTAGTTCTTCCTGTCTGTGGGTGGTAAATGGTCCAAGTTATTTTATGTTTAAAAATATCCTTATTTTGCCCTTGCCCTTAAAAATATTATTTGACTGGTGTTATATAGTCTATAACTTTAAAATATTTCAGCAGAGATAGCATGACATGTATCTATGACTGTATGCTGTCTTTAATCTATGGTATGGTTGGTTTGATTAGAAGTACCCTAATCAATAATAAACACTCCAGAGTGGTTAATTAGAATTTGAAAGATCCGATTGAAGACTCGCTCCACAGAGGCAACTTTTGCGAGCCCTGTAAATACTGCTATCTAAAACCACATTCAGAGCATGTTAGCAAAATTTTATAGAAAGATTTTTCCATTGTTGAAGTAATTGGTGGTCAAGCAATTGGACTGGTTAGAAACACTTCGTAGACACCTCCTCCACTCCTGCATCAATAGGGTAGAGAACTGGGTCAGCCCAACAGCTTACCTTCCTACAAAGCAGTGGGACTCATTTTTGACCTGTGTTCCACCATTTAAGAGAGGGCTCTGTCATTCGATCCAACAGGAAGATCAGCTGATCCTGCTTCTAGAATACTGTTATATATGCCTAAAGAGACTATCTTATGTAACATATTAGTAGAAATGCCCAAAGGATGCAGAATTAGAATTTCCTTGACCTTATAAGAAAAAGATTTGTGCATCCTTACCAGAAATGTTTGTGAGTGTGGCAGAATTTGGTCTGAGACTTGGTTTAATTATAATATCCTACCTGGTGACAATATTATACACAAGGGACCTTACTCATCACTACGGACTGGAGGCCACCAAAGTTTATCAAAAGAATAAAGCAGTGATCCAGTAGTTCTTAAGAACTGAATGTGAAATTCTAGGTTCATAGTGTTTCAAAGTAGTAGCCATAATCTCCTGGCACCTGCTTATGAGAAGTCTGCTGTCAATCTGATGGTCATTGACTTGTAGGTGGATTTTAGAATTTTATGTTCTGCCATTCTATCACAATAAAATCTACTGAATAATTTTTTTTTAATCCTTCTTGGCATTCTGAATTTATGTTTCTAGAACATTATGTCTTCATATTTAGAAAACGCTCAGCCATTGTTTTGTTTCTTTTAATCTTAGCTTTTCTTTATTTTCTCAATTCTTTGCTTGTAGAGTTTCTATTTGATAGAAGTTAGAGTTTCTCATTATATGTTCCACGTCTCCTAATTTCTGTCTATTTCTATCTCTTGATTTCTCTGTACTGTATATGGAAAATTATGTCAGTTCTGTCTTCCAAATCACTAATTCTTTTTTTATCTATATCAAAACTATTATATAAACCAACTAATGAGCTTTTTATTTGAATAATCCCTTCATTTTTAAGATTTTTGCATGGTTCCTTTTAATTTGACTTTGAATAATTTATTATCTTATGGCATTTTTATATGTTTCATGTAGGAGTAGGGTCTCTTAGCATGTGCTCAATTTTTAATTTGCCCCTTTGACTCAGAACTCATCACAATCATTCTTCAGTGGAACTGGGAGTTGGATCCAAAGCAGCTTGATTTTTGGAATAGTATGACAGTAGAAATAGGAGGACCTGTTCGCAGTTAGAAAGTCCAGAACCACGAGAGGGACAACAGCAAAGCAGGAAACTGAAAGATTCCGTCTGCATGGAGAAGCCATTTTACAGCTACTTTACAATTATACGGGGCCCTCTAATAATCAGTTTTCAGCTTCATGGGTAGAGCCTGGCTTTGAATCTCCTAACTCTTGAGAGAAAACTGCGCCAAAAAGCAGAGGTGTTTGATCCTGTGAGAGATAGTTATTAAGAGACTATTTGATGCAAATAAATCAGCAAACGCTAAGCAGCTGGATACCTGATACCAGGGCAGCTCGGAGAGACTCAGAGGCCAGCTGGCACGGAAACTGCTAATTGGAAATAGACAATCATGGGGTTTTTTTAAGCAAACTAGTGACATCATGCTGCTGCTTCATTTTTCTTTCTTTCTTTTTCTTTTTTTTAAAAAATCTGCTTAGTGACAGAATTGAGGAAAGATACAAGGGACATTTTAGTCGGGAATGCCAGAAAGTTCAAATCAGACCATCCCTCTCGTCAGCAAACAGCCTATACAGAAAAAATTTTTATTGTTCTAATGGGGAAGTGATGGAGGACTAGAGGGCTAAAAGCCTTGTAATTGCAAAACAAAAATACTATAAGTACAAAGATTTCCTAATGCCCTCAGGACAAACAGGGTTAATACTAATTAAAAGCAATTAAGCATTGGTGCTGACGCTCACCAAAATCCCCTGGAGCAACTGCCACAATGCAGATTCCTGATCGTCCACCCGAGTGCCCCATTCAATAGATCTGGACTGGGGCCCAGCAAGCTGCATGTTAACAAGCACCCTAGAAGATTCTGATGTAAATAGTTAAAAAAAAAAATACCTTTGAGAACCGCTAGATTAAACTGTGGAACAAATTATATCTAGGCGATGGTATAGATTTCAATTTAGCACTAAAATTGACTGAGCTTTTAAGTAAAATAATTACTAATTAATGGAAAGCTATGCTACCTAGGATTCTCTGCTACCCATACCTGTAAGAAGGCTATGTATAAAGCAGCTCCCCAGGTAGGATGCTCTAATGTGGTGGTTCTCAACCCTGGCTACACATTAGAATCACCTGGGATGCTTATTAAAAATAACAGTGCCTGGGTTCCACACCATGCCAATTAAATCTGAACATCTGGGGGTGGAGCCCAGGTATCACCAATTTTTTAAAGCTCACCAAGCAATTTAATGTGCAGCGAGAGTTGAGAACCATTGGCTCTAATGAGTACAGAAGGGCTCATCTTGCAAAACCAGTCCTAGAAAGCAAAGGGAAATACTGCTGCCTGTTTCTCAAATGGAGTTTAGGCATCTGTTGGAAAGACCTGCATTTCAGGATGTACCCTGAAAGCAAGCTGTTTTGGAATTCATGAGCATGGACTTCGCAGGTAGGACCTCTTTTTGAAATGATAGGGGCCTTTAGTTCTAACACCTGATGGCTTGTAAGTAGAAAATTTCACCTCCATTCTCAGTTAAATATCAGCTGCAGTTGAAAATTAGCTCAGTTGTCATCATTGATTAAGCAGTATTTTTCAGAGTCTCTATTTATCAGGAAAGGCATCCCACTCAACAGATTAACAGATTATTTTAGTGATTAGCTAGTGTTTTTCATCAGGTTAGCAAAATGCTTGATAGATGAAGTGCGGATTAAGCAGTAGCCACCTCCCGCCCCATATTGACAAAAGAAGTCTCCCACAGTCTCTCCCCGACCCACTTCTGATTCTCAAGGTCTGAGAAGATAGGAAATTCATCCCACAGACCCTGGGATGGTTGCTTCCATTACCTCTGTCTATTCCATCCTTTCCACCTCCTCTTACACTCCAAAAAGAGGATCAGTTCTGGTTTTTGACTTGACAACAATATTCAAGTTCTCCTCAATTTTACTTTTCTAAATGAAACCAGCTCCATATCTTGAATCCTTTTTCCAAAGTACCCTGCAATTGTGGAGGTATTTTTATAGGCTTCCTCTGTATTCTTTTTTTTTTTTTCTTTTCCACATCTCTTAAATAGCAGTTTCAGCAAGTAGTGCCAATCAAGCAATCATCCAGATGATAGTGTGCTTTGAGTAGCTGCCTGGGGAAGGTGGGCAGTTGACAGCAGAGGGACCAGGGACTCCTCTGCTCCTGTCCTGAGTTCTCCAGCAGCAGATCTCTGATTCCTTGCCAGCTTTGTGGAAGCAACCTTGCTAGAAGTCCATTTCTTATTTCCCCTAACAATTCCATGACAGCAAGCAGCTTGGTGTCACAGGAAGGAGGTGTGTCAGAGCCCCAGAACCGAGAGATGCAAGTGAGTGTTACAACCCCACCTTATATCTGAACAACCTTAGGAAAGCCAGTTAATATCTCTGAGCTTCTGTTTCCTTTTCTGTGAAACAGAAACAAAAAACACCATCCTGCCTTCCTTAATAGATTGTCGTGAGAATAAAGTGAGGTGACAGATGTGAAAGTGCCCTGTAAATTGTAAAGCCTGTTATAACTCCAAAGTTTTATCCTCAAACTGAGTGATCCATGCACCCCTGAATTCCATTCTTCATGACAAAGAAGCCATCAACATCAAATGCACAATTGAAGGGTCCCTCCGGGATACACGACACATTCCCCTTCCTACTGTCTGAATTACTGAAGGGAATAGATAGTCCCAAGGCATAAAAAATTCTTCTGGCCTTGGTCCCCTGAGAGCTGTCACAGAAAATATGACAAGGTAGCCTAGAGAAAGCTGGAGGAATTAAGGAGCATCAAAGTAATGGCGTTTGTTTTAGCAAAGACCTTTGCTATACAGGTCTTTAAACTAGAACAGGCTTTTCACTCTTCCCAGATGGTTTACATGGTGGCCCTGTCAGAAGGCCACAGATGGCCACAGTGATCTCTATCAGAGCAACACACTTTCTGAGGAGCCTAAATTATAAGAAAAGCAATCAAGCTGCCCGTTTTTCACGTTGCACTTGATCAGTCGGCCAAACCATGTCAGACAACTAGCCAAACCACATCAGACAACTAGTCCACCGATCTCCAAACAAAAACGTGACTCTTTTTTACCACAATATTTTAATAGCAAATGAAATGTGAGTTCACTTGCCACATTGAGGAGTTATCCCCTCTCCACAGAATAAGCTGGCTTACAGTCAAATGGGATGAAGCTGTGCTCCTGGGAATGAATGTGCCATTAAACGTAAAAGATTCAGAGAAAAATAATGATGTGGAAAATGTATACCGTACAAAGACAATTTTAAAAGATTAATAAAATAAGGGGAGCAGCAGAATGAGGAGTTTGTTAAATCTTCCAACTCAGTTGTTCTAAGAAGCTTGATATTTAGCGACATCTAGTGGTTTCAGGTATGAAAGCCTTTATGGGTGTTATTTTTAGGATGGTAAAACAATGAATTCACCAAACTTGCCCATGGGTTGGAATATAGCTTTTCTGCACTTCTCATCTTCACTTGCCCATCCTCCGTGGACCAGTACTTGAGAAATCACATCTGATGGCAGAATATAGTAATAGCAGTAACAGAAAAGAATAGACCCTCTTCAAGCCTGATGTATTTTTAATTTTTATTTAAATTGGTGCTTAACATCAGCCTGCTCCCTTAAAATGCAATAGATGGTTGTAGCAGTAAGAATACAGCATTCATGGGCCAATAACCCAAGACGTATTCCCCGGTGCAGGCCTGGTTTAGCAGACAGTATGTTAAAGAGACAGAGGCACCAAAGAATAACCTTGTTGAAGAAATAAACAGCATTTTCCCCTTTTTAAAGACTTTTAAAAGGTGACTTTTACCCAAAAATAGCAGCCATTCTCCACTGTACCCATTAAATTTAGTGTTCTTTTATCTTATATTATCCAAACCTGGCTAGGATAAACTGCATCTTGTGGTCTAGCATATTCCTTGACAGTGAGGATTCACTGTAGCTAGATAGTACTTTTCCAACGGGCAAACACTCCAACTGTTCAAATAACCACAAGCTTTAGTTTTTGAGACACTCTTTCCTATAAAGCTGTTACTGTCAAGAAGCCAGTGAAGGTCTCTGCATAAATCAGCAGTGACGGGAGCAAGGGTTATTTCAAATAGACAGAGAATAACACTCAGATGGGACTTGCCCTGACTATAAAAAAACAGGAATTGATTTACTGCTCGGTCTCAATGTTTTTGAGAATTCTCCTGGAATTTCGCATAAGTACTCATTCATTCATTCACTCAACAAATAGGTAATTCAAGATGATTATTAAAGTAGACAACTGAGAACTTTATGAGATCTTATAGTCTTAAGTCATTATATTTATTGGATAAGGAGTCTTTTGAGCCTAAATTAAAAGTAAAATTTGAGCTTGAATAACCTGTATAACGCTTCAGTTTCTTGCATCATATTCCTGAAAAAAAAAAGAGAGAGAGAGAGAGAGAGAGAGAGAGAGAGAGAGAAAAAAAAAAAAAACCATCCTCACAGGACACTTCACCCTAAATGTCATCCTGGCTGATTCAGGTTCTCAGGAGAGTCCCCTAGTGATCAGGAGCTGTATCTGCACCAAGTGGAGCTCACTGCAGCTGGATCTAGGCTACTGACAGTCAAGCCCTAGGGAAGACCTGGAGCGCTCTCCTGCTGGAATCAGGAGTGGGAGGCACAGCCGGAGGCTAAGGAATCCTACAGCCTCCAGCACACTCAACATCAGAGCCAGCAAGCAGCCTCACCTGAGTTCACGAATGGAAAAACTGCTACCCACAAACCCGCAGGAGGAAAGAGGTTATACCTTTACCTGTCAGTGAGCATCTTCCTCCTGACTTTGCCACCATAGCTCTATATCTCTTAGGAAAAGCAGCCTGGAGAACTGGCTAGCAACTTGTGTGAAATATTTGCATTGGTTTGCTCTGTAATTTCCTTTTGGTATCTGTTTGAACGTTTCTTCCTCAGAATGGCTTTTCCTGATCACCTATATCAAATCTCTCACCCTGTTCTACTCACAGCCATAGCTCTCCCTTGATCTTCAGGGTCATATTCCTAGTTAGCATTGGAATTGCCACCTAAATGTGCGGTTGCAAGAATTTCCTCCTCAACATATCCAGAACAGAACTTGTCATCTTGCCCCCAGACCTGCTTCTCCTCCTGGGCTCCCCATCCCAATTAATGACACTGTCACCACCTGGACACATGAGCAGACACTTTGGGCTCATCTCACCTTCAGCCTTTTCCTCTCTCTCTTCCCTCTCAACCTCCCCTGTCCCACTCCCTCCACGTCCAGACAATCACCGGAACTTGCTGATTCCTCCTAGATCTATCTCTAATTTGTTTCCTTTGCTCCAGTTCCTCCACCCCGCCTTACTTCAGGCTCTCATTACCTTTTATTTCTCACTTGGCTATTGAAATAACCTCCCTGCCTTCAGGCTTGCCTCCTCCAACTCATTCTCCACGGCAAAGCCAGAACAGTCTTTCTAGTTTGATCCCATGGCACTCCTAACTACTTGATTTTCTGTGTCCCCATCAAATACAGGATGAAGTTCATCTCTCCATGACGTGGATCCTTGGGTTTTCCCTCGCCATCCCCCACATGCTCACCATGTTTCATGCACACGACTCATTGCACACGCTGTTCCTTCTGACTGGGATGTCCTTGCCCATCTGCCCAGACTTCTGCTCTCCTCCTCAGCCTCCTTCTACATAGCTTTAGCTGCTCCTTCCTCTGAGTTTTCATAAAACGTTGATTTATTTCTATTGAAAAACTTTTTCATTTATTTCTCATAGTAGTTTTGTTCATCCATATGTCTCCTCCACTAGACTATAAAATCTTCAAGGCATAGGACAATATTTTTATTATTCTTTGTATCTCTAGCATAGTGCCAAGCTCAGATTTAATGGCCTAATAAGTGTTTGTGGAATGAATAAAAATTATAAGGCATTCGTTAAATCTACAACATGGAGAGGTTTCTCACAGTCAACACCACTTTGCCATCCCACAGTCTTCATTTTTCAAGGATCTCTTCCTCACTCTTCTTCCTCCCTAACAGAACCCCGATTTCCTTCAAGGAGACAGTCCTTCTCCATGCAGCCCATATGGGAAGCTAATTTCATTCCTAGCTCCAGATTCTGCCAAAGGTAATGTCATTCCCATCCCTTCACTATGATTGGTTCCAGAAGGATGTTTGACTGAATTTGGAGCTATGAAACGTGAAAAAAAGATTTTCTGGGGACTTCTCAAGCTTTCAGAAGCAACCCTTGCTCTCCTTCTCTAGACATGACCGGAATGACCAGATGCTACAAGCCCAGGAAGAAGGCCACCCACAGAGGATAGCAAAACAAAGAACTTCTCAAAAAAAGTGAAACAAAAGCCCCTGGATTAAGCCAGCACTGAATCCTGCCCTATCTCTAGACTTCCAGTCATGTAACCCAAGAAATGTTTGTCTTGTTTAAGTCCTCCTGAGGTCTCTATGCTATTATTCTCATAACAAAAATCATCTCACCTAAAACATACACTCAAAATAATATATATATATATACACACACATATATATGTGTGTGTGTGTGTGTGTGTGTGTATATATATACACATATATATACACTTGAAAAATATCACGTTGTCACCCATGCCTGATTGATTCTCCAAAAGTAAACCATATTCATACTGCTCATCCCTTCTGACTCTGAAATAAAGTATAGATTAAGGAAAATTAGTAGAGCAACTGATGTCAGCTGAAGTTCACTATTCCAAAGTCAGCTGACAGATCTATTCCCATTTTGACAAAGCTTTTCTAATGGCTAACCTCCCAGTGATTATAAGGACAGAAGTATGTCAGACTGAGTTCAAGTTTAAATTTCCACCACTATTTACTGCCCCGTACTCTTCTCTGGTTCAATTACTCAAGTTTATTGATATGTCCACCACCCTCTTGATTGTTTGCCTCCTCTCCCCTTTCCTACTGTCCTCCGGGATACAAGAATCTAGAAATTCTGACAACAGACACCGGTCCTTTGGCAAACTTATGCCAAAGCCTCTTTGCTTTTGCTAATTTGTGCCCAAACTGAAGTCATGCAATATCCTGGGCTCCTCAGACATGGACACATTCAGAGAATACCAGGGTGCCACCCTGTCCAGAGGTGAGGAGCGGCTACCCTCATCTGGAAGGGCTGCTCATACGTTTGTCTTTAATCCTCTACATTCCTTCCTAACCTACAAAAGCAGACATCTTTATACACTACCAACATTTATAATTTTTTTTGGACATTTGTAAAGTAGAGAACAGTTTGTATAATTCCCAAAGCCACAACACAATAAATTAACAAGCAGAGTACCTACAGAGTCCCCAGAAATTCGGGGGCTCTATAAGAAATATTCCAGCGACTGGCACCTCAATGCCGATATTTACTTCAGCAAGAGATCATTTTTTGCCTTGGCTTTCGCATGATTCATCTGCCACCTAATTCTAATGTCCATTCAGGCATTAAATGGATTTTAGGCCTTTCAACCTAAAACCTTCTGCCGCCTCATTTATTATACCTAGAAACCAAACACAGAGTGAAGCTTACTAAATATTTGTCACAGACGATGATGACTTCAGTCTGGATACCCACGAGATTGCTAGGAATAACTAGGTAGTGTTGGGTCTCGTGGGAGGCGGGCGCCCTTGCTCCTTCTGCTGGGCTCTCTCCCCCACACAACTCCCTGCCTTTCACAGGGTAAGAAAAGCTGAAGGCGGAGCTCACTCAGCAGCTTGTGCTTTTTAGCAATTATTGTTTGCTGACCTTCGTATTGGAAAATGACATGTTTGGAACTGACTGCTTGTGCACGGGTCGGAGAAAATAAATAGATCAAGGTGTGGCATGGTGCCTCCCTGCAGTGCTGAGCTCACAGCCTGCTGGCCCTCACAGCACCTGCCGTTCACGAGAACTCCAGTTCTGTGGGGAGGCCTGGAGCTCCTCATTCTGATGTAAATATTAAAATATCAGTAATTTCAGTTCACCTATTTACAAAATGGATCTTTTTCACTTAAGAAAAACCAGGAGGCCCAACTTAGAGACAGGAACCATTTTCTTCAAAAAGAGCTCAAAAGAGAAGGGAATTACCATTTATTGAGTGATCACTAATCACACGAGAAGTTGTGACAGACACTGTGCATTTTATCTTCTTGAATCTTCACAATAACCCTGTAAGGTAGACAATAGGTGTGAGGTAGAAAATGGCACTCCAGTTAGATAACAAACTCATTCAAGGGCCCACAAAGGAGGTAGGCCTAGATGTGCCCCTGTCTGCATCTCCCACGCCGCAGGCAAGCCCAGCAAGGGGCCAGAGTTTGGGACTTCTTCTAAATATGTGTGTATAAATGTATATACACACACACACATGCGTATACATATATATATGTATACACACACACATATACACATATAACACATATATGCATACACATAATATATACATATATACCTACATACACATATATACAAATATACACATGTATGCAAATATGTACACACATATATACACACATATTTATGTATTTATGTCTATATTAAATATATTTTAATTTTATTTCTATTTTTGTTTTTATTTTATGTATTTATATATCTATAAACTCTCTAAAATATAAGAAGGATGATGGTTGATCCATATTAACATGACATTTTAGTGCACTATTATATTTGTACTACCAAGGGATACATCTTACAAAACAGTATTATAGAATCTCATTTTTTTTAAGAATAAAATGTATATGTATAGATATCTGTGTGTATAGAAAAAGGTCTAGAAAATATATATCAATGTTAGGCATGAATATCTCTGAGCCAGAGATTATAAATATTATAAATATATGTTATAATTATATAAATATATATAAATATAATATTTACATAAATATATAAGTATCATCTTTATATAAATACATATTACAATAAATATATTTTATTTTTTATACTTTCTGTAAACTTTTTTAAAAGTATATAATGAACACAAACTACTTTTTCAATAAAAATAAGTTCCAAAAATACAAGATAAAAAAGATAAATCAGAAAAATGGGATCTAACGATTTCACCCTTGGTAAGTTTCCTATCTCTGCTAATTTCTCTGAAGATTTAAAATGTACTAGGATCTGTTCCAGAGAACTAATTTCTTCACTCATTTCTTCATTCAGTCAATAAGTATTGTTGAGTGCTTACTATACGCCACGTATTGAAATGTCCCCTGCTTGGAGGTCTGCCCTTCTGGGCTTGAGGAGGGTTGACAGAGCTACAGTTATTCTACATCCCATCAGAACTATTGACCCATAGGTAGGGAGTGGTAGACAGTAAGATCGGGTAGTGAAGAAAAAGTCAAAAACAAAAACAAATTTGCATTGGTTTCAAGCATGGAAAGGCTACTCGGATAGTGCCTTGTCTTCATCTCTCTGAGGTGGGGTGGGGCCAAAAGCACTGCATGGAGCCCCAGCTTCCAGATCCTGGAGGTGGGAGAATAAGAGGCTGGAGAAGAGAGGCAGGGAAGGGGAAAGGCCAACAGAAGGACAGGTGCCTGAAGCAGAAGAGGGCCAGAGGTTCACCAAGCAACCTCTGCCTTCTCTCCTTAAAACCTATGCCCACCCACTGGTCACGGAGGCTGCTCTTGGCCTCTTTCTCCCAAAGTTTCCTAGGCAGCAAAGAGGCTCTCACTGTACCCCCTTCCTTGCCTTTGTGCCCATGAACAATGGAAATGGCAGGGGCAGAGCTTACAAGACCTAGGCTCACAGGTCATTTCAACTGGCTTTCTTTATAAAAAGAAGTGTGTCCACTGAAACCCTTACTAAATATTTCTTTAGACAATTTCACTCAAAACTTTTTGGAATCTATAGATTTATTTTATAACCAAGATGAACTAGAAACAAATAACTTGGAAAAGCTAAGATGTGGAGTACCCACAGAAGGCTAATAGTAAGGCGTCCCTTCAAGAGATATGCTCCAAGAATTAGCTCAACATTTGCTAGTAGCAATAGAGAAAGTTTGATATTTTGTGATAAAAGCTACCTACTTCTTTTTATGGCCAAATTAAGGTACTTATGTGTTCCAAACATCATGATTGATCTTATTCTGGAATTACCTATCATTTTGTAATTTTTCCTTTGAAACTGCTTTGAGTTGGTCCCACACAATCATAAAAGATGGAATCACTCACATTTGTTCTCCCCGGCTTTCTTTCACATTATCCACACATAGAAAAATGATATTTGTATGGCATGCTGAGGTAATCTGGGGAAAATTGAGGAATACATCTTTGGAGCTTAGTGTAAAAATTTCATTACATTTCCTTTATTTTACATATAATCATGATTTTTAAAAATCTAAATATTATAGATGTTAAATATTGAACTAGAATAAAACTTCCCCAAAAATCTTTTTAAATTTTTTAATGAGAGACATGAATTTGCTCCCATGAAGATAACAAACTTGACTTTCTTATATCAGATTTTAAGGCTGAAATGGCTATACACAATTCCTGATCAAGAGTTTTTAATGATGACCCTTCAAATTTGTGAGAATCACATCAATAAGAAATTTTGTTCACATCATAAGATAATACAAATTGCAAATCCATTTTTGTAATCATTGGAAAATTCACAACAGTGGAAATCACACTTTAAAAACCACTCTTCTTTCTTTTCATTTGCCACTAAAATTATTAAAGTGTATTTAAAGATGGGAGTAGATTTTAATTCAATAAACTTTTTCACATCAAGTATTTCAAAATAATGATAACCCTCTAACTTGGAGAGAATGAATATATCCTTCAGGGGCAATCAGTTGCAAAGCAGACAAAGTAGCATCATCTGTGTGATGTGCTGAATAACAGCCTCCTCGAAGATATCCAAGAACCTGTGAATATGTTACTTCACATGGCAAAAGGGACCTTGCAAATGTGGTCAAATTAAGGTCTTGAGATGAGAAGATGATCCTGATTATCTGTGTGAACTCAATGTCTTACCAAAGGTCCCTGTGCAGAAACATAGGAGGCAGAAAAAGAAGAGATGTGACATCAGAGTCAGAGAAGACATGGCAACAAAAACCGAGGGCAGAGTCGTAGAGAGATTTGAGGATGCTATGATGTTGGCTTTGAAGATAGAGGAAAAGGTCATGAGCCGAGGAATGTTAGTAGCCTCTAGAAGCTAAATGAATTCTTCCCTGGAGCTTCCAGAAGGAATACAACCCTGCCAACAACATCTTGATTTTGGTCCAGTAAATCCCAGCTCAGACATCTAATCTCTAGAATGTTAAGATAATAAATCTGTACTGTTTTAAGCTACCAAGCCTGTGGCACTGAGTTTCAGCATCAACAGAAAATACATATACTTAGACAAATGCTGAGCCAGGACCTGGAGCTGGGCCCTCTAGGAATCCTAACCAACCTCTTCACCTCCCCCACCTCCAACCATGTGCTCCTTGGGCACCAAAAACACAAATTCTCCAACAGCTCCAAGAGCCATGGCCACAACAGGTAGCAGTAGTACAAGGCATTCTACAGCTGGCTGCTGCTGTAGATCTCTGGGTGGTAGAGCACCCTGACCTCACTCAGCTCATCAGTCTAGAGCTATGAATGTTCATCATGCTTGTCACCCAAGGAGACCACAGAGCAGCCGTGAGATTTGCTCCATTTGGGCTGCCTTCCAACGAGCCCTGGATGAGGCTATTCGGGAGCTCCTGTCTCTGCAGGCCCTGCCACTTTGAGGGCTAAGAGGAACGATATCTTGCGGCACGCATGTACTCATCTGTGACAGCTCGGTGTACTGGTGACAAACTATTAGGAATCTCTGACTTCCGTGGCCACTGTTACCAAAGATGGTACAGAACCATACACCATAGTTTCTTCTAACTTCTCAGCTGAACTTGACTTAGTCTTCAGCCAATCATCAGCTGGCAGGTCTCAGAGCTGGTGATGCAATCTGCATTTGCACCATGAGTACAGAAATACTCAGTATAGACTGGCGCCTTATACGTCCACTAAAGGTACTGTTTATTTCAATAAGAGGAATGGATTTATACTTGAGTTATGTCAGGAGCCCTGAGTTAAATGATACAATATTTCCCTTTTATTCCAGTGATGTTTTAGTGCCTTTTATAGGTTATTGCCTTGGGTTGCCTGATCCTTAATCTGGTTCTGATAAATCTCACTTCTCTCCAGAGAGAGAGAGAGAGAGAGAGAGAGAGAGAGAGAGAGAGAGAGAGAGAGAGAGAGAGAGAGAGAGAGAGAGAGAGAGAGAGGAGGGGAACACATGTGTACATTTTCTGTTGGGGTGGGGTAGCCAATGAAGACATTCCAAAGTTTCCAAGGTCAGCTCCTGCCTCTTTATCCCCAGGCTGACACCCAGCCAGCATGCACTGGTACAGCTATGCCGGTTGCCCACATCTGTTTTGATTCATCAGGGCTCCATTTTGACTGATTTGTGCCTGTGCTGCCAGTTGTTAAACAGTTTTAATACAACCCTTGATGTACCATTTGCCTGAGTATTTGGCTGTGAGATAACACTGGGGAACCGATTTTTCAAGGGCTCAAAAATGAGCATTAAGAAAGGAGAGGGGGCCCAAAAAAAGTGTATGGATTTGAATAGATCTTCAAGAATATATCTGATATATGAAGACATATTCATAATCATCCCCTAAAGAGGTGTTTAAAAACTTTTAGACCTGTTTTTGCTTCTGAGAATTAGCAATTTCTCTACCCCAACGCCAGTCCTTCGTGGCTCTCTGAAAACTTGTCAAAGTCAACCCTCTAGAAGCTATAAAATGACTGCTTTCTACATCTCTTTTTCCTCAGAAGATAAGGAAACAAGAGAACCTGTAGAATAGGAGATTGTGGCCTCTTCTACCTCTTTTTCCAGATGTGTCATTCACCTTGAAACACTTCTGTTTGGAGATTTCCAAAGCCTTTTGAACAATCTGTACAGATTATGCATTAATCACTGGGCTCATATGTCAAAACCCCTCACCTGTGGCAAGCGTGATAAATCCAGCAGGCAGCACTGACAAGGACACATGCCAGCGCAGTCCACGACCCTCCGTGTCTCCTTTAAGGCTAGAGGGAGTCTGGGCCACACTTGTCCTCACACTCTGAGTCTGAGCAAAGCAAATAATTTCACTCGTCATTACAACACTGGCTAAAGTTATGCCACACAGAAAGCCTGCGAGTGCTCTGATCTGGTTTCTGTTTTACCCTGGTCCCTTTCATCACCTGATGGTAACTGACCAATTCATGAGAAGGGCGTTGAGTGGACAGCAAAGAAATAAAGCTCTCCTCAGCTTTACAAATGGTAAAGTATACTATGCACCCTGCCATGAACATACCACTGCTCACAGGAAGAGGCAGTCACCCCAACGAGAAGTAGAGGACCATTTTATACCTGAAAATTGAGTAATGGACTGTAACCTTGAGAAATGAGATATCACTGGGGAGCCCATATCTCAAAATGAAGAGAATGCTGTGTAGAATGCACTTATGTTTTGTTAAAATGTGTTTGCCTTATCTTAATTTTTCCAAAGGGTTAAGAGCTTAATGCCTTCCTAAGAAAGTCACGTAGGCAGATAAACTAGAACTTCAATGTGAAGTGGCTATGTTAACCTGCCTTCCTAGAGTCCGCTTCCTAAGTTTTGAACATAATAAGACACCAAAGAGTATTAAGAAGTGATACTTGCTTATCTCAAGGAAAGATAAAAATCCCAGTCTGATGTAGAAGAACTAATGAGAACATACATGGAATCGCTTTGAGGTCTAATTTAAAGTGGACTAAATGCAAACAGATGATAAACTACAGGTAGGCACCACTTTTTAAAAAAAATTCACCCAACAAATATTTTACTATGCATTTAAATGTGGCACAATGCCCATTCTGCTAGTCACTAGATGTACATGACAATTTTTTAAAAAACATAAAATAGGGTGATGTCTCCTATCGTTTTTTAAATGTGGTCTTGGAACACTTGCCAGATGGACTTGGACATGCCAAGAATTTTACTTTTTCGAGTTCCTCTGCCTTTAAACGAGCAACTAGGACCAGGCTAGCGGTGATGGCTGATCAATGATCTGAAGAGAAAAGCAGTTTACCCAGGCAATTTATCTAAGCAAGTCATGGACTGCGTCCTATAGAAATTTGATCCCTTTATTTTATAGGCATATCACACATACTTTTCACTGAAAATAAATTTTTATTATAAATGAAGCATTGACACTAACTGTATTCCAATTTACAGAAAAATGATGCACAATTTTGAAGCATGATTTAAAATAAATAAAATGCTCATTTTAAAATACAAATATTGTTTGTATTTAAAGTAAGTGATGGAATGATCTTGGCAAGGAGGAGAATTTTATCGTTGATATAATTTAGAATTATTGGCACAGGTGCTAATAAAAAGCACACTGGCTTTTAGTCAGTTTTATTACTGATTTTAAACTTCCCCTTTGCTTGTTTCTGGGGTGGGCAATTCCCCACCCATTGGTATGCCACAGTCTTAGTAAATACCTGCAGGAAATCTTATTAAAACCATTCTAATAAGTCTACAGCTGTTATTCATCAAAAATTTTCTTTCCATTTCTCTATTTTGATTGAGGAAGATGTAATTAACTGACCTCTCAGTCAAGATTGAAGAGCCACCTGTCACTAGAATTTTGGCAACGCCTCACTGTAGCCTTTCCCATATAAGCTTCAGCCACCCTGCCCCCAGCAGTTTCTGTGAGTGAAAACTACTAGCTAATGCTTTTAACCCCGAAGACAATAAGAATCTCTTATTAAACTCTTAGCCCTTTATCGAAGATTGCAAATTCAAATATATAGAGCCAGGGAAATCATGAAAATAAGTAAAACCAGGAATTGGTGGGATCACTCAGACTGAAGCCCCGGAGAAGATGGTATTCAAACAAGTTCTTTCACCATGCTAGATCACAAGGATATTGTGATGGTGGTAATGGTGTTCTCTTGTGTTGTGTTTCGGTGGGTTGGAGAAGGTTCATTTTTGTTTTGTTTTATTGGTTTTTGATTTTTTTGTTTGGAAATTGAGTTTTATCTGTTTTGTTTTTGCATTGAAAGAAGTAATTTTCTTAATTGGAGGAGGGGGCAATACTGTGTCCTAGTAAAGTTAGAAGATATATTTAGGAACCTCAAAAGAGCCTTGCACTTAAGAAATCTTTTTTAAACCATTCTAAGAATGTGGTCATTCTAGTGTTTTCTTAATATTCAGAGAAAAAGATTCTGCAATTTCCTAAAATGGTCCATTCTGATCAAGACTATAAAGAGGCTTTGGGACAGTGCTTATTTATTCTATCTTTACTTGCAGTATTTATTTCCACTTGGACTCAAAATTTATGCAGGAAAGTGTTCCATAATTTCTATTATTGATTAGAGTTTTGTTTTATTAATTTTGAGTTTTTGAAAAATCTATTTTTACTTTTTTCAGCATATATTACAAGGCAATTTCAATAATATTTCCATGGATGCTGGAAAAAAGTGTGTGTGTATATGTATATCAGAATAACTCTTTATTAATGTTCAGATTATCTTTTACTTCTAACACTATTAACTTTGTATATTTTGAATCAATATTATTCACTTCATAAGTGTTCATGACAGTTATATATTTTTGATAATTTATTTTAACAACATAAAATATCTCATATCCTCATTTAATTTGTTTCTTAAGTTCTACCTTATCGTATTTACATTATCCCCTTTTATTGATTATCATGATATATTTACACCAATACTATTACACCTAAACATTTGCTTCACTTTGTTTTAAGACTATTGCTTTTCAACAGCATAAAGTAGGATTCTGTTTCCTGACCCAACAGGAGACTCTACTTCTCTTGTTAAAGATATTTTATCCCATTTGTATTTGTTATTATAACTGATCTGGCTGTTCTTATTTGTATCACAGTATTCTCTGCTTTCTGATGCTAATTTTGTTTTTTGTCTTTTATTACCTGGACTTTTTTTTTTTTCTAGTTTTATGTTTATTTAGTTGGTTTTGATTTATACTTGCTAGAGTTCTGGAAAGTAGCTTGTTTTTTATTGCACTAAATAACTTAATGCCTCTGTAAATAATTCTTTAGCTTGTATTTCTTTGTCGTAACCAAGAGAATGTTTTTTTTTTTAGTTGCCCCTGTTTAAGATAGGAAATTAAGCATATTCCCTTCTCCTACTCATTACTAGTTTTTGTTGTTGTCGTTGTTAACATAAAATATAATCTGAACTTTAAAATCCAGTTCATTATTAATTTCATGTATTTAAAGAAGATTGTGGAATATCTACCTTCAGCTTTTCACCTTGATTCTGCATTTGTTGCCTTCATTAGAACTGTTAATCCTGCAATTGCATTCTAGCTGTGAGCAATCCTCTCTTGATTCATCTAACTCTCTTTTTTATCTTGTCTGACTGCCTTTTCATTACAGCCCTTTTTTTATATCTGGCTTTCTCTCCTGATTCATAGAGGTCAAGTCTTCTTGAACTATTTTAAGAATGTCAAGAAGTCTTGTGAAATTTTCTTCTGGGTTCTGTGAGAGGTGATTTTAAAGGTATGCTTTTCATCTAAGTTGCCCAGGTACTGTGTTCTTTCTTTTGCTCTGCACAATTTTTTCATGTGTCCCATATTATTGTGTTTTTTCACTGACCGAAGCATCTATCTCAACTCAGAGTTTGTTGATTGACAGTGTGATATGCCAATTTCCCAGGTTTATTCTCAGTTTTTTCTGGGTTTTTAACAATTGATCTATAATTTGCTACACAGCTATTTACTTCATACCTCTCCTTCCTTGTTCTCTCCTACTTGAACATGTCGAGTACATAACAGAATGCAATTCCCAACATGCATTACTGCAAAGACTTCCAGTCTCTGCTTTACTTGCAGATACTACATCTCCCAGAATATATAGTCCTATTATGTGCACATGTGCATGCGTGCGTGCGTACACACACACACACACACACAATTGCTGCCAGGCTGTTTAAAATTCCCTGCCATTTAATTTTGATGTCAATGATGCAAAAAATCTCTGGAAAACAATCAAAGAAGCTTCTGCCAAAAGAATTATTGGTAGTCAATTAAAAATTTTTCTGCCATCAGGTGCCATATGTTACGGCGGCCATATATAGGTTAGGAAGTTCACAGGGTGATACCTAACTTTTGAACTCAGATCCTAAGTCCATAGGCCAAGGAAATGCAACTGCTCGAGCGTTCCTGCCCTTCCCCCCTTCCCCAGATGATAGATGCTGGCAGGTGGTCTTTCTCATGGGCCCAGTAACTGTCTCCATGTATTAAAAACTCATTCCCACTCCCCCCTTGTGGATAGTAGGCTGCCACTAAATGCTGCATGCTCCAGAACATGATGCCATATAGTTGCCACCATAGCCAGAGGCTGAGGAAATGTTGGTAAAACCCAAACAATTGAAAGAGACACCTCTGCTTGCTGCTGAGGACTTAATCTTGCCAAAAGTCCCTGCCTGCTCCTAAAAGCCCAGCAAAGGATGGCAAATTTGGTGAAGGAAAGCAGCGGTATCACCTGCCCTTCAATTACTGAGGGAAAAGAATGATCTGTAGGGTTCATTAGTTGAACCCCACCTAAGACATCAGCATTGGAGATCCAAATCATCCTGAGGTCTGCATGGGCTCAGTGGTGGGGAGGAAAAAAAAGGTGGCAAGCAGGTAAAGTCCAGGCTTAAAAGACACAGAGCCAATCTAACCTAAATATCTTTCCTGGAATCCACTTAAAGTCTCACAAACCCTCCGCTCAGGGGGGTGTGGTCAGTGGCCCGGCCTCAGGGACAGCGTACCCTTTGCAGCCATTCTCCTGGCCTTTGGCTCCCCGGTCTCCCTCTCAAGCAGCAGGCAATCACACGGCCTAGCCCAGCGCTGCAAACAGCCTCTGTCACAGACATGGTTAACTTTGTCTTCCTTCCTTTTATTTAACTTTTGAAAGAGATGTCAAGCTGTTTGGCCAACTGAGCGATCTGCGTTGCTGCAGATCTTTAAATACTGCGAATAAAACAGAATCCAAAGGTTTATAGCCTCCATTATGACAGGTATGATTAAACTGCCTGAGCATGATTTGTCTCTATTATAGGAGAACATGAAAAAGAAAGATGAAACCGTCATCTTTATCGCCACTGGAAAAAAAAAAAAAAAAAAAAGCCTTGCACTAGAAAGACCTAGTTTCTACTCCTGGGTCTGCCACTAACGTCGTTTTATGCTCCTGAATGAGTTACTTGATCATTTTGGGCATTGCTTTTCTCATTGGTGACACTTATTTAACCTTTGGGATCAAGGACCCCTCTGAAAATTTGATGAAGCCTGTAGACCCTCTTCCCAGAGAGATGCACATGAACACACACAGAATTTTGCACACAAAAGCTACCCTGGAACTTCACACGTGTAAATGAACCACAAGTCGGGAGCTTCTGGATAGGAGGAACTCTGTAGCCTCTGCCAGTGAGCAGGGGACAATGCCGATGAATTAATTTTAAAAGAAAGATGAGGACGGAAGAAGAGGAGCAAGAGGAAAGAAAATGAGCAAGGAAAAGAGAAGTCGTATTCTAGTCACTAGAAAAACACTTCAAAATCCAGTGTTTAGATGAATTAAATGCAACAGAATTCAATTTCATGTTATAAAGGAAAATGCAATCCAACATTTAACTCATTTTAAAGTTATACCCTTTGGGAACAATAAAATAACTCATGTTAAATAAAATATAGGAAAATGGAAGCAAAAAGCATTTACCATAATAACAATTATCTCAAAATGTGATTAAATACTTGGAATTCTATGATAATTGAATTAATCTTTACTATTTTTAATCATTTGGTTTCTGTGACTTGACTCTTAAATCTTTTGGGAAAATAAACCTAGTCTACAGATTTTTAGTTCTATAAGAACACATCACTACCCCATTTTTAAAAATGCAAATTTAGCAACTCAGTATGGGTATTCGATCAAAAAGATTTAATTAACTTTAGATGGATGTCGAGCCAAGGCCCAAGCAGAATACAGCCTCTTATAAACATTCTGTGAACACTGAGCCGGAGAAGCCACGAGCTCAACAGAGGGAGTGCTGGTTGATGGAGCACTAAAAAATCCCTTGTTCCATCTGGGGCTTATTGTTCCCTCTGCAAAATAAAGGTGTTGAGCCTGATAATCTCTGGGGTTTTCTCATGTGCTACTTTTACGCTGAGTCTCTCTTCCTCACAATCCCCACGGCACCGTCATAGATTAACAACAGGGGCCACAACCAGTTTCCTTCCAAACACAGGTACTTGTGCATTTGTGGCTCTAACTATGTGAAAGGTCCAAATTGGAGTAGGGAAAGTAGAAATTAAAACAAAAAACAAAAAACAAAAAACAAAAAAAAACCTAACCAGTTCCTCAAATATGCTTTCTAACTGCTATAGATTTTCTCAGAAAGTAGAGAAGAAGCAAGGAGAGGAAAAAGAGTCTATGTCTGCTTACTTGAATATTATCAACTAGTGGTTATTAATTACTGATTTGCCCTTAACATTCTGCAGGAAAACAAGTTAAATAGTTTCCTAACTCTAAGAATTTATAACCTAAAGTAGGCAACAGTAAACTAGGAAAACATAAATACGCTTATTTTAACAAGATTTATAGCAGAGATTGTACACCCAGAGTGGCCAGGCTGGTTATGTAACAGTGTGAAACAAGTTATGTTTGATGCAATAGGGGGTGATGGGGACTGTGGAAAACTAAAACATTCTGTTAGTCAAAATAAGCATACCTACAGGTGAAAACTGATGCACAGACGCGATCTGTTTTGCAGCTCTGACTTAGAGGCTTAGAGACGTGTTTTTTGAGATCATAAAGCAAGTTAAAGGCGCCATAAGAATTCAAACTTATGCCTTTTAATGCTCAGACCAGTATTTTCTCCACTATACCACGGCTTCCTTTTGTCAAAGGTCAGAGCAAGTTCCCTTTATAATAGATGTTGGGGTCATCCTCTCCCATCATTCCCACTGCTGCCCCTCAGACCATGCTCCACACACACTATCAGAGTATTGCTCTAAAATATCACTATCATAATTTCCCTTCCCTGCTGCACTTGCAGAGGCTGCGTCTGCTTCATTATGCTACTGAGAACCTCTCTGATCAGGTCCCACTTAACCCAAATTGAATTACCTTGTACTCAGTCTTGTCATTCATTCCTCTATCCTTTATCCCTCTCTCCTTTACCACATTCATTCCTTCTAGAAGTTCTCTTCGCTCATTATCTAAATCCTTTGCAAACAAATAATTAATCAATATCTGTCTCACTTCTTCACTCTAGGGTGAAGAATATACAAAGGGGCTTCCTCAAATCCATCTCACTTTCCTTCTTGGCATGAGAAGATGCTAACCTTGAGGAGAGTCTCTTTTTCAGAAGCCAGTGGTTCTTACATTTCCCTAAAGGGCTTAATGACAGAATGACCAGAAACCCAAAAGACGGGTGGGTGCTCAGATGCAGAGGGGCTTTGTTCATAAACAGGGAGAAGTTGCTTGTTTGAGACATGAACCCATTTATCTTACTCTTGGAACAAATTTGTCTAAAAGACAGTGATATCAGCCATGTATCCTTCCTAGAAAAAGAAAAAGCAAGTAGCTTGGTTGATGGATAGATCACTCTCCCATCATCCAAATCTGGCACCTTTTCACAGGTACCAAGAGAAAGGGCTAAGAAAAGAATCCACAGATGCTGAAAAAGCAGCAGCATTTGGTATCGCTTTCTTAAAAACAAACAAACAACAACAAAAAAACCACTGATACATGCTTGACGTGCTTCATGCTTTAATATCCAGAACACTGCCTAACTGTTAACTCTTGAGATTTATTCTCCTTTTTACTGCTTATATTTTGTTACTTAATTTCTCTAATTTTCAGGCTGGCTCAGGTGCAATAATGAAATTCCAGGCCAGAGTAATTTTTACACATAATTAACAAGCTGAAAGAACAGTGCCTTTTCACAAAATGAACTGTTCACCTGAAATAATTAACCAGTGGTTCCAAGTTTCTAAATATTGTCATTACAACCTATCTCTTCTGCCAAAATGAGACTGGAATTTGGACCTCGCGTTGGCACCGTTCCCATGTACGAGTTTTGGAATGAGCAGAGATACTGCCGCCTTTCATCTGCCGTGAATGAGACTCAGTCGTGGAACTGAGGCTTTCATCAGTGAGCCTCCTAGAAAGCTTTCTGCGCGAGCACAGGAGCCTGCCAGACATTCATATCAAAAACCCACAGGCTTTATTTAACTCTCCCTGGAAAGAGGTATAAAGGTTACAAAATAATGAGGAAGAACTCTGTTAAGCAGGAACCCAAGAATCACAACCTCTTTGTTAAAACTGACAAAAGAGGTAGGAGATAAACTCTATGAGGAACAGAATTGGGGTTATTTAACCTGCCGAAGGGGAAGCTGGAAGGGAACAAAAATCACAGGATTCATACATATGAAGGGCTATTATAATAGGGGATGCTGAACAGCTGTTCCTGATTCCTCTGAGGATGGGTAAGAAATGGGCTTTAATAGCAACAAAAAGGTTTAAATATATTTGAGTGTGTTGAAAAGAAGAGACACTAGACTTAGAAAATCTGAGTTCTAATCCATGCTCCTCCCTTAGCCAGTTGACTTGCCTTGGTAACTCTGATTTTCTGGGAAATTAGAATGGGATAGCCGCCTCCCTACCTACTGCCGCAGGATTATTGTAAGCAAAATACAAGGATAGGCACAAAAGTTCATTTAAAAAAGGAAAGGTGTTAGCAAATTTAAGGAATTACTGTCTCAACCTCAGCAAACAAAAGGTGAGGGGTTTGATGTCACTTTAGAATATATTCAACCTTGCACCTATATTTCTTTCTCAAAAGCAAAGCGGGGGGAGGGAAGGGAAGCAAAACAAATTGGGCATGTATGTGAGTGTGTGCATAACACGTTTGTAGACACAAAGGGTCCTGATACTGTCACTTTTTAAATTCTCTTTTAGAAGCTGATTTAGGCCTAAAATTAAAGTCACATCATAAGAAACGCATATATATATATATATATGAAAAACTCAAAAGAATCCATGGGAAAACTACTTCAAATAATAATAAAATAGCAGATATAAAATTTATGTACAAAAATAATAGGTTTTATATATACAAACACAAACCAGTTAGAATGGAGACTACCCCATTTATGCTATCGAAATATAAATAAAATACCCAGGTGCAAACTCAATGAGAACTGTCCAAAACTATGAGAGAAACTCATAGAAAGTAGTCCTTAAGGTCAAAAGTAGATCTCAAGAAATAAAAAGACATACTACATTCTGACACATCAGTTCTCATGAAGGTAATACATAAATTTAACACAATCTAAATATAAAATACCATCAGAACTTTTTTGGCACAAAGCAAGTCTACTATAAAGTTTCTTTGGAAGTAAAAACAAGCAAGAATGGCCGGGGTTGGGGCGGGGGGCTAAAAAACAATGTGGGGAGTCCAGGTAACTAACTTATATGAAATAAAGCCTCTATAATTAAAAATGTGTGGCACTGGTACATGACTAGAGAAACCAATGAAATAGAATAGACAATTCAGACGTAGACCTCAGTGCACATGGAAATTTAGTACACAATAGAGGAGGCATCTCAGTGAGAAAAGATAATGCATGTTAAGGAGTGTAACTGGCTAGCTATATGAAAAAGATGAAACTGGATCCATTTCAAAATGACTAGAGATTTAAAGACATAAAGCTATACAAATACTATAAGAGCACATAGGTAAACTGGTCTAGAATTACAGGAGAAATTTTTCTTACTGTGGCTGAAAATCCAGAAGCAAGGGAAAAGATTAATAAATGTTATAATATAATCAAAAACATTTGAATAGATCGAAACACCATGAACAAAGTAAAATACCAAATGATAAACTGGGCAAAACTATTTGCAGATAAGATCACAAAGTATTAATATCTCTCATATACAAACAACCTCTAATAATATGAGAATAAAGGTCCAACAATCCTGTAAGAAAAATAGCCTAGATGATGTAAGTGAAAAACGCAGAGGAAGAAACAGCAGAAGTCCACTCCTCCATAAAAACAACTAAAACACTGGCAAATACCGTCAGAATCAACTTTTTTTTGCAACTTTGTAAACAAACCAAAAGCCTGCTGCAACCTTAGGAGCACTTAATTCTTAGAAAGTGCTGCAAATCCATAAGAACAGTGAGCTTTGTGGCACATTAATTGACTTTAGTTCCATTGCCTGTGCCTCAGCTTAACTGTAGCCTTAAAAGTAACAGCCGACTTTCCCAGTACTGGTGCTGATCTCAGAGGGGGCAGAACAGACCTCACCTATTAAAGAATTGCCATGCGTTGATCTGTCTGGCGGTGCCATGGAAGACCAGCTCCAAAGGCATGTGTTACCTCACCTAACTGGGACTCACCCAGGGCTATTACCTCCACCTAAGGGACATTTACCAAAAACATTTGTGAGCAAACTTTTTAGTCGCTGCTGTCTGCAGCAATGGTTAATGTTGCAATGAAGAACAGGCTAAAAGGAAAGAATGGGAAATGCTACACTTTGGGGAATAAGAGCTTGGAAAAGCGCCAACGAGTTCCTGCAATCTAGAAGGCCACACAAGTAACCAGGGCTGCGCATGTTCGGGAAAGACCTGAGAAGGCCTGAAACTCTCACTTCAAGCTGACCTAGACTCTCTGCACAAGCAGGAAGTGAAGGGTAAGGCAGAGTTGTGAACTGCCTTGCTGAGTATGAAAGATGTATTCCAATATGCAAAAACTAGAAAGTTTTTTTGTTGTTGTTCATTTCCAAACATTTAAGTAAATCTGTATTCAGTCATTAACTGTGACCACAAGGGTATAAGAACAAAAACATTAGTGGTCACAAATGACAAAAATATAGACTTTTAAAAACTGGTTTAGAAAATTTACTAAAACACAAACAGCAACTACAACAAGCAAAAAACAACAAACCCTGGGGAAGATGGAGAATCTTATTTCCAGACTCACCACATTACAATATTCAAAATGACCAGTTTTCATCAAAAAATTATGAGGTACAGAAAGAAACAAGAAAATATGGTTCATTCACAGGAGAAATAAAACGGTCAATAGAAACTATCCCTGAGGTAGCCCAGACTTTGGAGTTACTAGAAAAAGATTTTGAATCTGTTGTTTTAAATATGTTTTAAAAAAAAAAAGCCAAAAGAAACTGTGCCTAAAGTACTAAAGGAAATCATGAGAACAATGTCTTGCTAAATAGAGATTATTAATAAAGAGAAAAATTATTAGAAGGACCCAAATAGAAATCCTGGAGGTGAAAAGCACATTAACTGAAATTTAAATTTTACTTTAGCGGCCTCAACAGCAGATTATTGCAGACAAAAGAAGGAGCAAACTTGAAGATAGGTTGACTGCAATTATTCAACCTGAGAAACAGAAAGAAAAAATGAAGGAAAATGAAAGAATCTAAGAAACTTCTGGACACCATCAATCATACCAACATACGCATGATGGCGGTTCCAGAAGGAGAAGAGAGAAAGAGAAAGGCTATTTGGAGAAATAATGGCAAAAAATAACGGCAAAGTCCCCAGAATCTCTTAGTATCAAACAAATATTTTCCTTAAATGTCCTTTACTACTTAAAGAGATTAACTGTAACTATTTCTTCAAGGTTAGGAAGAAGTCGACAAAAAATTTATGCTTTACAAAATCACACTGGAACTTAGCCTTTTCTTCTAGAGATAAGTATAGAATCACTACCAAGAGCTCATTAAACTGCTTCCTTTTGGCATCATCCTCTGTTCTTGCTGACAGAAAAAACTTCTGTCATGCTCCAAACTGGTGTGGAAAAATACCACCAGAAGGATTCAGTTCTTAGCTGATCACCAAAGCAGAATATCAACAAAAAGACAGAAACCAAACCACGAGCTGTCTCTACACGACAACAAAACAAACGGCTGAGTACACTCGTCTGAAGATTTCTTTCAATCTCATGAAACCTAGGGGGTATCCAGGGGAGGTTACAATGTATTGATTTCTTTTTCTCTCCAAATAAACTGATGAGAGTTTTGACATCATGTGGCTACAGCCAGAGTGTGCATTTGTAAGCATCTCAAACAGTTGGTCATATAATTTAGGTTCAAATGCCTTCAGTTCTTAAAAATCAGTGTAAAAAGACCTGGCATTGCTTAACATTCAGCTGCCAGAGTTATCATAATGGTGGGCAGTGAAATTCAGCACATAGTACAGCGTCTAGAGCAGCTCAGCGGCTTCAAGTCTCGCCCTTGCATGTCTGCAGAGACCTTCTTCCAGATGCGAGGGAATCGACTCCATGTGTCTGGTCTTTTCTTCTTTGAAAAGGTTTCCTTTGAGATCTTCAGCAGTCACAAATCTTTCTGACCCTTTCTAATTCATCACTGTAAAGACTATTTCTCCAGAAATAGGGTTGAGTTTTGCCAGAAGCACTGAAGGAAGACACGTGTAAATTAAAAGTCATACTAACCCTAAAACTGAACATTTTTCTATTTCAAATAAACACATCTGCATTTTATCGTTACTACCTTCCTGTTAATTTTACTTAAAAACAATTATTTTTTTCTTTACTAAATTGTATTACCTCTGGAAAATCCTAGAATTAGGTGGGGGCACAAGGGCATAACCAGGTTAGATGCAAATCACACCTGACCCCTGAGTACGCTCCCTGCATGTGGGGCTTCTATGCATCGCCAGCTGCTACATCCAACAGTAATCATCTACTTACTTGTCTAACTACGTGAACCTGGGCAACTAAACCTCTCTGTGCCTTGGCTTTCTCACCTGTAGAGCAGGGAAGAATAACAGTATTTACCTCATGGCATTAAGGAATGGTATGTACTAAGCATTCTACAGGTGTTTTTGGTGGCAGTGGTAGTGGTGACCGTGAGCACCGTGAACAGGAGCACTAGGTCTCTCCTCCATGCCACGGTGCCAGGTACATGGTAGGTCCTCAATAAATATTGGGTGGGTGGCTGAATAAATGAAAAACTATTTAGAAGAGCAAGCGGCCATGAGAACAAGAATGCAATCCGTAGGCCCACTGAGTGTAAGTTGAGAACTTGCTAGATCTTTCTGGCACGATATTCACTGGCGCTTCTATGCAAAGGGAGTGTGCATGACTAGAAGAAACAGGGGGGAATGATGGGACTCCATATTTTCTTGATGTAGTCATTATAAGCGTGTATTTATTTATATATTTGGTACTTAAAGAGTGGTGACGGCTGCCCAGCTGCAGAGACTAGGCACCTGTTGAAGAAGTCTGGAGGCACAGGAGAGATACCGGGAACCCCAAAAAGGATTCTAGAAACACTAGCTATTGAGAGCTGCAGGTGCTATAACTGAAACTATTACTACTGAACAAGTTGTCACCAGAGTAGTTTCCTCTGAAAGATGTCAAAACCACTGCGGACCAGGGAAGAAACTGTGCTGGGTCATGCTGTCATTGGCAGAACCTTGCCAAGAGCAACTTGGGAGCCACACGCCCAGTTGACAGGTAGGGAGACCACTGTGCTTCTGGCTCCAGGCCTCTCTGCCTTGCAACCCTTGACTTTCTGGTAAAGGGCAAAGATTGTGGGCATTTCAATAGCTTCCGCCCAGAGAGAGAGAATGGTGAAATTCAGGGCCAGCCCAGTCACAGAGCATTCAGATTTTTGGTGAAGGTGTAGGCCCCTATCTCTGCTTTTGTAGGTGAGAGAAGTTTCCTGATTATCAATAGCTATTTAATCCCTTCCTAGCTTGCTTTTCTTTGCCTTAGGAATTAAAATGATGGTACCACTTTAAAGCACAACTCATGAAAATTCGTCATAAGATATTTATTCCTTGTTTGATAGAAGCTCACTCAATAAGATGGGCAAGCTATTGAACTTGGCCTTCTTCTAACGTGGTTTTCCCATCTATGAACTCAGACTCCCTTTCCATTAAATATGGATAGTGTTGATCTCTACCTGCTGACTCTCCCCTTTGTGCTCATGTTTTATATTCATGGAAGCTCGGCAAGGAACAAAATATAGAATTCAGTACAGAGCTTCTGTCCACTGGGTTTTCATTCAAAATTCAACAGGTAGACAGAACTCCCGCATAAGAAAAGGATGAGGTGTCTCAGGGGAGGCAAGTAATGCCGTACAGTAATAATGCTTGGATGTGGGCTGCCAGGGCTTTGGGGTACAAAAGATGATCTTTTTAAAGAAATTTAGTCTGGAGATGTGAACAGTGCATGCCAAGGTCATGCTGAGCGAGTTTTGCAACCACCAGTCAGTGGTGTCTGAGCTATGCAAACATAATAAACTCCCATTAGCCTAGAACCAGACTTGTATTTTTCTGCTCATCTTTATAAGGACAAATGGAGCTTACACAACTGCATATGGGTAATCTATCCAAAGAGCAACTAAATCAACAGCATAATGTCAAGTACCTCAGGTGTGAAGATGATGCTCTCTCTCCCTCTCCCTCTCCCTTGCTCGTTCTCTCTCTCTCTCTCTCTCTCTCTCTCTCTCTCTCTCTCTCTCTCTCTCTCTCTCTCTCCCTCCCTCTCCCTCCCTCTCCCTCTCTCTCTCCCCCTCTCTCTCCCCCTCTCTCTCCCCCTCTCTTCCCCTCCCCACCAATAGATAAAATGTATCAAGAGATAAAATCTTCACCAAAGAATGACCTAGCTTTGGAAAGATGTTGCGAAGCCAGATGTTTCAAGACATTTTCTAAAGCATTTGTTTAAATATACACCCCCATGTAACTGCTGTGCAATGGTGGGCACAATTAGGAGCTTTGGGAGGAAACAGGTTCAAGTGTAAGAAGCATCACTCAGTCCCTGGAGCCCACTGCAAAATGTAGAGAGATGGGGAGAGATGATAGCTCAGCAAAACCCAGCAGAATCTGCTCAGTTCAGCTTCTGACTCCCAAAGTGTTCTCTGATTTCCCTCCTGTTGTGGGCTAATTGTGTCCCCCAAAATTCATATATTGAAATCTTAACCCAAGTGCCTCAGAAGGTAACCTTAGTTTTGAGATAGGGTCTTTACACAGACAAACAAGTTAAAATGAGATCATTAGGGTGGATGCTAATCCAATACAACTGGTGTCCTTATAAAAAGGGGAAATTTGGAGATACACACACACACACACACACACGCGCGCGCGCGCGCGCGGAAACACTATGTGAAGATGGAGGCAGAGATCGGGGTGGTGCTTCAACAAGCCAAAGGACACCAGAGATTGCCAGCAAACCGCCAGAAGCTAGGGAAGAGGCCTAGAACAGTCTTCCTTACAGTCTCAGAAGGAACCAACCCTGATCCCTTGGACTTCTGGTCTTTAGAACTCTGAGACAATAAATCTCTGACATTTAAGCCACCCTGTTTGTGGTATTTTCTCAGTTGCCCTAGCAAACTAATACACCTCCCAAGTCGGCTTCTCGATCTGACCACCTCCTACCCATTTGTCTCTCCAGCCTCAACCCACCTCCCACCCCACGCTTAACAGTCCAGCCACACCAGCCTACTTCAAGTTCTCCAACTGCTCTACACTAGTTCACACCTCTGGGCCCAAGCTGCTCCCTCTACCTGGAAGGCCCACTCCCCAGCCTCTTTCCCCTGGAGGGGACTGACGAGTCTTCAAACACTCAGCTTAACCCTCCCTTCTTCAGTTTTCCTGTTAGCTACCCCTACTCGCTCCCAGCCAAACTTCCACGGAATTAACCATTCCTCCTTAGATATACCACTGCCGTTGTTTGCATCCAACACCTGTTCACATCCTCTTAGCCCATCTCTTACTCCAGCCACTGCTGCACCTAGTTCCAGGTCAGAAACACATTTTATACATTTCTCATCCCTAGCATCAGCCACTGTGGGTGGTACACAGTGGTCCCTCAATAAAAATTAAAGAAGTATGCAGTGATCATCTCAGCATAGATACAGGAAAGGTTCAGGAAGGGTTCTTCTGTAAATGTTAGGACAATAAAGTTAGATCCCTGCCTCAGATTCTACGCCAAAATAAAATCAATATGAATTAAAATTTTAAATATAAAAAAAAAAGTTTTAAAGTACAAAAATGATAATTTATAGCTTAGTGATGGAGGCAACTACACAAAGCAAAGTTCCACTGCAGAACGGGGAAGCCTCCACTAGCAGAGCACGGGTGCTAGAAAAGCATTTAAGTCAGGCCCAGCGGTTCCCAGGGGACATGGCCTCTAAGCCAAATTCTGAAAGACAGGTGGAAATTAACCAGGAGAAAGGCTGGTGAGAGGGGTGTTCCGGGGAGAAGGCAGAGCCTGTGCAAAGGCATGGAGGGGAGAGAGTCCACTGGAGGGAATGAAAGCACTTGCCTTGAAGCTCTCCATGCAGATGCTAACTAATCCATGGGGGTTATAATGGTCTGGCTTTGAAGAAGAAATGTCAAGTCTTGCACAAAGTGGCAGCTGTGTTTTCTCGGGGCAGGAGCTTAGAGTTCAACTTGGAGTCCACCCTGTCTTCCTAGGCGTGCACTAGGATCTGTGTGTAGAGCCAAACGTTTGCTGAAACCCGTGGTTTATTGCAGCCTTAGCCTGCACACTGGAAGCGGCTTCATCAAGTCCATATGAAAACCGGCCTGGCGCACTCCTGCACCAAATATACATTTATAAACACTGTCCATTCTCTTCTGATGGCTTGTGGGATAGCTTCTTAGTAAGTCACCCCACTGTGGCCCAGGAGTTGTCTGACCTGTCGTGACCCGGCATGGCTGAGAAATGGAGTCCAACGCGGGGCCAGAGAACTGGGAACAAAGCAAGCTTGCTCTATTTTTCAGTCTAGAGTTGAGTGAAGATTCTGGGTGCTAGATTTTATGGTCTATGTCAATGGAAGTCTTTTCCCCTACACAAAGTCCAATGCTTGCTTATATCACATTTACCCTAAAGTATTGCTCTTCGCAATAAAAAAGATGGTCTTTGCAATTCAAGTTGATAACTTATGATAACTTTTAAAGCGTTCCTATTTCAAGAATTGGGCAAATTAAATCAATAATTTCATTTCACAATAACCAAGCATTATTTCATAATGTATCTTTAAAATGCACTTAAAGTACTATGGTACATATTTTGTCTAGAAATCCTTTAAAACAAGAGAGACTAAAGTGACAAAACACCATGATATTCTCAGGAGGACCAACCAATACATTGCATGCCCCTTTCAGGAGGAGCAGTGATTGAACATGAGTCCCGATAAGAGCTATAATGGTGGGCTCATTGTTTGTTATTCATAATTTAAAACATTGTTTGGCTTCAGAAACTTTGTCAACAGAGCATAGGCATAAAAACCCCAATATTTTTTAAACCATCTATTTTAAAACACCTATCTTCAGTCACTTATTCACTTTTTTTTCAACATGTTAGGATAAATTGGGGGGGCGGGGAACTGATCTAATAATATCATCGGTAATGTATCCAAAGAATTTCTATAGTCATATACTTCCCGAGCTATAACTGAGTGTTATTTATGACTCATATCAAAAATCCCTTGGGGCTTTTGCTCCTCAATTCCATAGCAGTTTATTTCCCCAAAACTGTGCCCACATTTTACAGTAAGTTCCACAGCAATAAAGCAAGAAATCGGAAAAATCGTGTTTTGATGTCCACAGTTTAACACTCTCTGCTCCTGGGACAATGCAGAGGAGATCACGGAAGGGGTCTCAGTGACCTTGCAGTCGCTGCAACTCATTGTGATCTGAATTATAATGGCCTCCTCTTCAATAATACATTACAGACTCAGTACGCTTAGCGTCCTTAGGATTTCTCAGTAGGAACCAAAATTATTCCAGCACACACCACATTTTTCTTATCACACAGCTTCCATCGATAGTACATTTATGATCACTTTAAAGCATACAATAGAGGGCACACCAATGCATTATTCCTACATTTATCCACAAATGCTCAGATAGAAACATTAACCAAGAAATTCTAAATAAAAGAACCAAAATTCTTATCTAAGCAGTGAATGCATGGCTGCTCATGTTCAAGATCTGTCCTAATAGAAACTGAGTGAAGGAACAGACAAAAGCAAGCTCGTAGAGGTCAGTTACAAAGGTCAGGGAGATGAAGGGGCTGCCATGGCAGACCGCACCAGGAGACCGAGCGAGACCCTTGGCATTAGCTGAGTACGAGTCCCCAGACTCTCAGAAGTCCTCATATCCAAGCAAGTCTTTATAGAATAGCATTTCCCGATAAAAAGCAGTGAAATACAAATAGAAATGCAATGCCCCTTCAGACCCACGTAAAGAACAGCAAAGCCACACTGAAATGTCAATGATCATTGCTGGGAGTCCTGGTGGGAACCTAGCCAGACCCCAGTGCTCCCAACCGGTCCAGCACACACATGCCTTCTCCCCAGCTTCCTCACAAGCTGAATGATTCACTCGCAGCAGGAACAATTCATATTTGTCCCTCAGTATGATGACAAATTACTAGATGCCATGACTATAAAAATAACAGCTGATATGTGTGGAGTGCCAACCGGGTACCAGGCGCTGTGCTACACGTCGTCTATATATGATCTTGTTTGCTCTTCGCTTCAAATGAATGAAGCAAATATTATTATTACCGCTCATTTTATAGATTAGAATCTTAAGTTTGGTGAATTAAGACACTTAAGCAAGTGTCCAACTGTTTTCTCATCCCTTCGAACTCCCCTATTTTCACCCTACAAATCCAGAGAGGTGGCTCCCCAGGAAACATATCTGTGCCGCTTGGCTCTGCCATTTGAGTCATTCAAAGCCCCACACTGGAACAGAGAGCAACAAAGACTACAAGTTGGTTGCCAAGTCTTTGCTGCGGGGACAGAAGCAGCGCCATGAATTCCCACCAGCTGCTGATGTGCAGGTTGCCCTTGGAGCCTATGGAGGCCCTCCAGCGAGCTCCCTATTTCCTAAGATAGACTGAGTTCTTTCTGTTCCTTGCTGTGGCCTCCATGCTTCTGATGGCAGGGGACGAGAGGGAGCCACACCCACTCCAACAACAGAGAGGCAGCTATTCCCTCCAGCCTAGGCACTGTCATTAGCAGAAGCCAAGAGAAAGCCCAGAACTCGGCACGCTCTAGCAAGACCCTCTGGCCCGCCCTCCCTCTCTCCCCCTCCCACTCACACCCTGGCTACCACCCTCTGTCTATGACCACTAGGCTCTGTATCACTACGTCAGCCACCACAGGAAGCCCAGGGCTCCAAAGCATCTGTAAAAGCCGCTTTCAGACCCCCATCTCCCTCCCTCACTCACCCCCAGCTTCTGAAATCCTCTACTGCTTGTGACCAGCCCTCAGCAAAATCTCTGCTAACCTCAGCCTCCTCTTGACCATTTCCCTCACCTGTTGCTTTAACTAAAACCTGAGGATAGCACTTCAGCAGCTCTTTCGATGGTGGCAGTTTCTCCCCTTAAATCCCTGAGCTGCAGATGGGGTAGCTGTCCTCTGCTCCTCACTGCCATTTATAGACCTTTCTTCTTCCTAAGCCTTCTGTCCCCCAGCTTTGGATCTTATGTCATCACACCGTTCCCGGCCACTCCCCCTCCTTGTTGTAGCCATCTACTGAGCCCCCTGTTCAAAATTACTCCTCTCGTTCTCTAAGATTTTAGCTCTTGGCTCCCTGCCACTTCCCCCAACAGCACGATCTTTGAAATCTGTGGTGACTTTTTTCCCCATATGGATGATGTTGCCTAACACTTTCTTTACACCTTAAGGTCTCATCCTCACCCTCTCTCTGCCGCTCATTCCTAAGGCCACATCCTGGACAACTTCCTCTCCGTAACATTGATTTCAAGTATTTCATTCATCAATCTAACTGCCTATTTAATCTCCAGTTGTCTACTGCCCATCTCAATCTTAGCACATCCAAAATCAAATTCCTGATCTTCACCCCCCCCCAACTTGCTCCAACTGCTGTCTTTTCATCTCAATTAAGAGCAACCCCATCTTTCCAAATATGTGGACCAAAGTAATTTTTCTCATATACCACATCCAGTCCATTAGAAATCTTGTTGGATCGATCTTCAAAATATTTCTAGAACCAATCCACATCGCACCAACGTACCACAACCACCCCGACATGGACCACCATTAACTCCCACCTGGATTATTGCAGTAGCCCCCTAAAGGGTTGCATTTCTTCCACCCTGGGCCACTCTCCCCATCTCCAGTCTCTTCTCAACAAAGCGCCCCAAGCGGACAATTTAAAACATAAATCAGATTATGCCCTTCTCTCCGCTAAAGCTCTCCATTGCTTTCCATCACTTTAAAAGTGAAAGCCAAAGTCTTTACAGTAACTTGTAAGACCTTAGATGGAAGGATCCCTCAGCACCTCATGGGGCTCCTCTCCTGTTGTATCCCCTTGTTCATTCAGCTCCAATCCCGCTGCAGGCCTCCTTGCATTTCCTCCCGCATGCTGCACAGGCTTCTGCCTCAGGGCTTGCCGTTTCTCTCCCCTCAGCCTGGCCTGTTCCTTCTTGAAGATTTTCACTACCTCACTCTCTTTCCTCCTTCTGGCCTTTGCTCAGATATCAGACCTTCTTTCTCAGGGCTTCCCTGACTACTGAACTTAAAGTTGCGGCCCCTCTTCACCCTCTCTCCCTGCCCTGAAATTTCTTGTCCCCCTCTTCTTATTTTATTTTTCTTCATGACACTATTGTCTTCATGCTCTAAACTTTTGATTCTCTTTTTAGTGTCTACCTCCACCTGGTGGAATGCCAACTCCACCAGGGAAGGAATTTTTGTATTTTGTCGCCAACACACAGAATAGTGACTAGCTCCATAAATGGTTTTAAATTAATGAGTGAATAAATGAGAACAAATAGATTCAGGCAGAGTAAGCAATTTCTCAGTTCATAGTCCTAGTAAGCGGTCCCTGCCTCGCACAACCACGTGTGCTTGGGCTGGCTCACAAATTGGCACTACCAGAAATGTGAAATCCTCAGATGGTGGTTTTTTTGTGCCCTTATTTGAAAGACGAAGGATAAAAAGGAGTCAGCTTGGAAGTGTTTAAATCAGGGCAAAGTTTGTAAACGTCCAGATAGTAAATAGTTCCTACTTTTCAGGCTGTTGGTCTCTATGTCAGCCATTCCACTCCACTATTGCAGCTCAAAAGCAGCTTTAGATGACATGTGAGCAGACAGGCCTAGTGGTGCTCCAATAACACTGTACCTTAAAAAACAGACAAATGACTGGATCTGACCAACGGGGCCATAGTTTGCTGATCCCTGGTTTAATCTATTAAAATGTAATTAGACCGGATGTGTCCTTGTGTTTCAAATATTAGGTAATTACAGGAGGCAGTAAGATAAAATGAAAAGTTAGGAACCAGTCCTAAGTTCAAATTCCAGCCCCACCATGTGACATGGGCGAATTACCCCACACCTCTGAAATTCAGATTGCTCATCTGTCAAAAGAATAAATAACCATTATCCAGCAGGGCTGTTATGAGACATAAATAATATGTATACAGCAGCCCCTAAATTGTACATATTAATTGCTTAATAGTGCATGTTATTAAGTGGCTTCTATGAGTCCCCACTAGACTACATATTCCCTGGGATCCAGGTAACTCTCCTTTTTCATTTTGAGGTCCCCTTAACCCCTAATTGTGGCCTGAAGATGCCAGTACTGAGTATTTTATGGAGGTCAAATGAAAGGACACAGCAGTTTACCTAATGCCTGGTAAACTGCTGAACCCAAGAAATAACAGAGACTTAAAAAAAAAAAAAAAAAAAGCGTCCTGGGAGAGTTTAAATGCATGAGGATTGAGGATGTGGCAGCTGTGGAATTATGAAATAACATTAATGGGGGGGAATATTAAACCAACACGTTTCATCCTTGTTCTGTCTGGTTCTCAGCGTTCTGCGGTCGACATCGCAGACTGTCTCCTGCGTATTCAACCCCGGGAGCCCGGCAGCGCACAACAGAGGCTGGAAAACAGGTCAGCATTTCCTTGGTCCCTTAGATTTCAGGCTCTTACCTGTTACCTGGCTTCACCAAGCAGACACCAAAGCTTTGCAGATCCTCGGTGAAGTGGCTTTTCCACTGGCAGGACACAGGGCACATGCTTGGCTGGCTTGGATGCCGGCTGCGGCCAGGTAGTCCTGCGCTTGAGACGGAGGTTCACCGATTTCTCAGCAGAGACAGCATGGCCCTTGGTAGGCGCACTTCCGGAAGTGAGCCTGAGAGCCTGCTCCTCTAGCCTATCCAACAAAATGCATTCTACCTGTTCAGGTTAAAACTAACCAGTGATTGCTACCAGCTGGAACTGCTCCTTTATTAGGAGCCAATTCAGATCACCAGGTTTCCTTCATAGTGTAGAATGAACGTGAGATATAACCCTAGACTTAGATCTGACCCCTGTTAAACAGGAAGAAGGGAAGACAGCTTTGCCCTTTCCAACGAGTGGGGACAGACCAAGGGAGGGAAAGCAGATGACGAGACATGCAGATTCTAATCACCCCTCTCTCCATCAACATCCAGAAGGAGATGGCACATTAGAGTGTGGCCCGGCCCGAGCAGGAGCGCGATCGTGCCCTGGTCCCCACTGGGAGCTCACCGTGGGACAGAGTCCTGGCAGGGTATGTCCACACCAGCATGCGATGATCACAGAGCTGGCTCCCCTACGGCCCTGAGGATTTCAGAAATTTCCTCATTCCTGTGGTAGAGGGTAAGATGAAATGAACAAACTGGAAAACGATATGCAGGACATTATCATTTTTGTAGTTAAAAATGGGCTCTCTGTAGTGTATTTGTGTATAAACTTCCAGTTGCGCATAAAAGGTCTGATGTGACACGTCAAATTGTGAGCAGTGGTTTCTTTCCACAGGAAGTGGGAGAAAATCAGAGTGGAGGAGCCTTCACTTTTTAGGTTATAAGTTTCAGTATCATGTGGGTTTTAAAAAGTGAACAAGAACTTCTTTTGTAATTAAAAACTTATTTTTGCCTCTTCTTTCTTCATAGCTGTTAGCCAAATGGAAACAGCCAGGTGTGGACAGCTAATGTCAGAAGTTGTTAAATGTGACCTGTTCAAGGTCATACTTTCTATTCAAACTTAGCTGTTACACAGACACATTAATATTCTAAAAGTTTCCCCTTGGTTATTTCTGAGAAAACATACATTGGTGACATCAGAACGATAAAGTGGGCCTGCATCCTCAACCCGTGTTTCTCAAACTTGAGCAAACATCAGAATCACCTGGAGGACTTGTTAAAACACAGATTATGGGGCCCACTACTGGAGTTCCTGTTTCAGTACTTCTGGGGTCAAGCCCAAGAATTTTCTTTCAAGAAAGTTCCCAGGGGTGCTGTTGCTACTGACAGGTCACCCACACTTTAAGACACTCTGCTGTAGACCCTCACTATTCAGTCTGTAATCCCAGCAGCATTAGCACCAAAAGGGAACCTGTTAGGATGCAGACTCTTGGGCTTTCCCTCCAGTCCTGCTAAAGCAGAAGCTGCATACTAACGAGAGCCTAGGGGGATTCACGTACCCAAGGCAGCTAGAGAACCTCGCCCAGGGGATCCAGAGCCTTTAGCCCCACACCGTGAGATGTTTCCCCTGAGCGCAAAGCCGTCCATGAACTCCCCTCCAAGTCCTGGTGCTATGGTCCTGAGGCAGGACAGTCCCTCTCAGTAGCCTTGGGGACAAGGGATAGGAGGAAGGAGACCTCATCCATGACAGAAGAGACCTCGGCCACAGCCTCCAAGTGACATGTAGCAGGATACTCTTCCCCTCCTTAGGCATTTTCCTCAGCCCATGTCGAGTTTTCTTCTCAATGATGCTCCTGATTTACACCTTCCTAACCACACAGACAGACAGAAAGGGCTGGACCCAAATCTGGATGGAGCCCGCAAGAGCACCCTGCAAGTCGTTCACTTCTGTCAGATGCTCCCAGAAGTATGTAGTCTGCAAAGCTACTGAGCAAGCAGAATACAACTAGCCAAATGGAAGGCCCTCTGGACATTTCACAGACAAAAGAAGCATGAATTCACCACTTAGTGTCATCCCAGAACCCAAATGATGAGATCAGTTATGCAGGCCACATTCCAAACCCAGTTTCATTGCCTTATGTTGGTCAAGCTGGCTATGTCTGGATCTTCAAGCCATCTAATTAGGCCAACCTGGCTCCTCATATACACACTCTGTTCCTACAGCCCAGCGGGACTCAGAGAACAGCAACTGCCACCCTCCCATCCCCTGCCAGACCTGCCTCTGAGCCCTTCCTGCTGCAGTGACTACCCAGCACACAGGATCCCCCTCAGCTCTGCAGGGGACGACCACATGAAATCCGAGCTCTTTCCCCAGAAGACAACCAGGAGAGGAAAAAATGGAAATGATGAACAAACAAAACAAAAAGGCTTTCAGCTGATCAGACAGGCTGATCCGCAAAGACGTGTTTCTCCATAACTCCTCTGAAAGCATCGGTGCCATCCTACAGAGAAGCAAGTGCTGTTGACTGGTCTCCAAACCACGGTGTCAAGGATTGGATGGTGTGCTGACTGTTTAAACAAAAATTAACTTTAAACTTGGGGGAAAAAAATTAATAATAATTTCCAAGTGAATAAGCAGATATAATTCTTCCATAAATTGTTCTAATTGTGGTTAAAAAAAAAATCCTAACCCTTATCAACACTACCACTGTTGAGAATTTACTGTGGGCCAGGCACCATGCTAGACACTTTTTAGGATTATCTGGCTTACTTTCACAACAATCCTCTGTGGCAGTAGAAGCTGCTTTTACTCACAACACTTCTGACACCACACCTGTGGGCTTTTTACAAACTAAAAAACAATTTTTCCAACTTTCCAACACCAACTGTGTGTCCTACGATTCAGTTCAATTCTGACACTAACTACCCTGAGTTAGCATCACACCCAACAAGTTTAATGGCTCAGTCCCACAAGACTGCCCTCACTGCAGATGCCACAAAGTCAGGGGTCCCCACAACAGCCCCCTCACCTTTTGGTTTTGCTAATTTTCTAAAATAATCCACAGAACTCAGGAAGACGCTTTACGTAGTGTCACCAGTTTACTACAAATGATACACATGAACAGCCAGATGAAGAAGTACATAGGGCAAAGTCCAGAAGGATCCTGAGGGCAGCGGCTTCTGTCCCCATGGAGCTGGAATGCAGCACGTCCCCGGCACACGGATGCGTTCACCAACTCCAAAGCTCTCTGAACTCAATTGCTGAGAGATTTTTAATGAAAGTTTAATTACAGAGGCATGATTAAATCATTGGCCATTGGTGATTGAACTCAACCTCTAGCCCCTCTCCCCTTCCCAGGGGTCAGAGTTAGGGGTGAGATTTCCAACCCTGTAATCAAACCTTGGTCTTTCTGGAGACTGGCCCTCATCCTGAAACTATCTAGGGACCCATCAAGAGTCACTTATTGGAATAGAAGATGCTCCCACACCCTCATCACTCAGGAAATTGCAAATGATTTAGAAACTCTGTGCCAGGAACCTGGGACAAAGACCAAATAGCCTTCTATGATGTCACCAGTGGTTATTGTTCTCTTTTTTGTACAGATGGGAAAACTGGAGCTTAGAGAGGTTAATTAACTTCAGCAAGGTCATATAGCTAGTAACCTGAAAAGGCTGATTTGAGCCTGTAGGCTTAATCATTAGCCTCTACTGCCTTCCAATCTTACAGTCTAATGTGAGAGATCTCTTAAGAAAAAAATTAATGTAATGATAGGAGAACTATCAAAATGCTTCTGAAAATATAGGAGGGGCCACATTGCCTTTGTGTGAAAGTAACTTGTGCACAACGATCACTATATACCTATTGTATAGTATATTTTGGGGTACAGTAAGTAGGTCCAAATGGCTCATGTATTGTTTTGATAAATGGAGAGACAGTCACTCTCATCATTGAGAGGGAAAGCAAAATTACGCCTCAACTCCTGACCAGCTGCAGAAACACTTCATTTGGTCATAACCCAAGCATTAGTGCTGACTGCTTTGATGTGTGCAGAGGCCCTAGGTCATCAGCCCAGACTGACAGCACAAGGAGACTTTCTGCTTCTCAATCTTTCTGCCTAGGAGACTCATTCCTCATTGCCAGAATGACAGATTGCCTTGTGTCATGCTGGGGAAAAACACACGCACAAATGCACACACAAACAAGTGATGCGGGAAAGGATCTTTACTTGATAAGCATGAGGTAATACAAATTAAAGAACTCTCCTTACATTAGTTTTAAATAGGAAAAGGCAGCTGGTTTTTATCTTTAAACCAAAGGATGATTTAACATGTGCTGGAAAGCTGGAAACTTCACCATAGATGGAATAATCTTTTTGTAAATGCTAGCCCTAAAAACTTAAATCAGACGTAATTTGCAGTGGGCTTGGGGCAATGCCACTCATGTGTAAAGTGCAGAAAATATCCAAACTCATAAGTGTACAAGAGAAATAGAAGGTCTGTGGAAGAGAACATAGAAGCATTATTGAAAAGAAAAACCATATCAATGTTTAAAACTGGCCTCAAAGCAAAGAATATACAGCACAGTAATCACAAATTGATCCAAATGTCTTGTTGAGACAAAATAGAGCTAAGGATATTAAAATTATGAGATGATGTATGAGTGGTCATAATGATAAATACCATTTATTGAGGATCTACTATGTGCCAAATAAGAGAGTAATTATTCCCATTTTACAGATGGGGAAACAGATTTGAAGAGGTTGAATAATCTATAGCAGTTGCCACAAATGATTAAAAAGCAGAGCCTGGATCTAAACCAAGGTTGAGCTGAATCCAAAGCCCATAAGTTTTTGAGACTACATGGAAAATGTCTACAAATAGAGAAATGACATCAGATTTGAGGTATGCCTAGAAGGGCCCAGAGCAACCACTGTTGGTGACCTGTCCAACTTTCTTTCCCTGTCTCCTCCTTCCTATCCAAACCTCAATCATATTATACATTCAATCATCTAATTTCTAACTCTCAAAAGAGTCCCGATTAAAATAAGAGAATCCTTGATTGGTATTCCCCCAGCCACTGTTATTGATTTAGGAATAAGCACATGATCTTAGACGGCCAGTCATACTGAAAGGAGGAGTATATATTTAGTACTTGGTAGATACTCTATTCTTTCCTCTGAATAGAACAAGAAAAAACATGTTGTCCTTTGGCTAACTGGCAGCCATATTGTGACCATGAAGAGAACTAGATGAAGACAAAGCCAGTACCCCAAGAATGGTATTGTGGCAAAATGGGAAAAAAATCGATCTGCAGGAAAAAACCCACTGAGCTTCTGACTTAACCAATTTTTGACACTGTTATACCTCTAAGTTTCTTGTTATGGAAGTAAAGTCTTTATTTTTAGACACACTATTAATAAACTTTAAAGGGAAACAACAAACTGAAAAAAAACATACTTTTCTGCATACAGTACAAAGAGTTAATATCTTTTCTATGTAAATAGTTCTGCAAATAGATGAAAACTTCAAGAGAAAAATATGCAAAGAATATGAACAAGCAATGGCCCTTAAATATATTTTAACATTTCATTTACCACAAGTCAAGAGAGAGTGAAAACGCACAGGTGTCTTTGAGGCTTTGGCTCAGACTGGCACATAACTTCACTTTTGCTGCATTCTATTAGCCAAACAAGTCACAGGCAAGCACAGATTTTGGGGAGATTAACTCTGCCTCTTGATGGAAGCATTTACAAAATCATATTTCAAAGGTTCTGAATTCAGGGAGAGGTGAAGAACTGAAGACAATTGTCAATCAATTCATCACAAGCATGTACTCCATTTTCACAACTGTGCTTCTAAAAAATTATGTGTATCTATAATATATATGTCCATATATATGATATGTGGATAGACAATACATAGAATTCTATTCTCAGTTGAACCACACAGAAGAGAATACCCAAATGGCCAATAAGTCTATGAAAAGATGCTCAGTAGCACTAGTCACCATGGAAATACAAATTAAAGCCATTATGAGACACCATTACCTTACCCATAAGAATGGCTAAAATTAAAACAAATTTCAAAAGCCTGACTATACCAACATATTGGCAAGGTATGGAGTTGCTGGGACTCACACCGCTAGCAGAAATATAAATTGCTAGAACCACTTTGGAACTTGTCCATATCTACTCAATTAAACACATGAAAGTTCTGTGACCCAGTAATTCCACTCCGAGGTATATACCTAAAAGAAATGCACCTATGTGCATGAAAGGACATGTTTAAGAATACTCATAGATGTATATTCATAATAGGCAAATTCAACCCAAATGTTTATCAACAATAGAATGAATAAAAGGGGAGGTTTTCAAAATATGGAATACTATATAGCAACGAGAAAGAACAAATACTGCTTCTAGCAACAGCATTGATAACTCTGAAAAATATAATGTTGAGCAAACAAAACCAGGTCCAAAAAGAGTATATGCTTTAAGAAGGTCACTGAACACACATAAAACTAATCTGGGGTTATAGAAATTAGAATAGCAGTGACCTTGACAACAGGGTGGTCCAGATGTGGCATGAGGTGCTGCTAGCCATGATCTGGGTTTTACCTTGTAAAAAGCAAGCTGTACACCTAAAACTTGGGCTCTATTCTGTATGTCATACTCCAGTTATAATAATTAAAAAATAATGGTAAGGATTAAATTTGTTTTGTGGTGTACCCTATTAAAATGCAAATGCCTCTCAGGAAGAGTCCTCTGTTAACCCATCTCAGTGCTGCCCTGCAGTGGGGCTGGCTGGGCCAGGCTGAAAGCCTGCAGGCCTGGGGGTCTGAGAGGCCGGGCCTCCATGGGAGCACAGGAAGGCTGAAGGCACTCTCAGGCAGTAACTGCTGGTTGGCAGTAACAGCAGAGGGCCCCAGAGAATATATTGCAAACAGCAGGCCCTCAGTTATAGCAAAAACAGGCTCACTGCCCTTGGCTCTAGACAGCTTCTTTGTTACTCGGCTCCTTCCTACCCTGTTTTCCTCCTCCAACTGAGCTCCCAGCTCGGCTTTCATGCCCTTCCTAGCCCTTTAAATCACCAAACACACAGCAGAGTCCATAATTTCTGTTTTAGAGAGAGTGCTGCAGAAATGTCAGAAGTGACAGCAAGTTTAAGGAACCCAGATGTACTCAGCTGGAATTGCTCCTCCTTATAGCTCTCTTCCATGTTCCCTTCTCTTCAACTTTGATTTTCTCCACCTAATCCCTCATCGTCAACACATTTAGGATTTTCTCATTGATGAGAATGAGACCTGTGTTCCCTAGGCTTGGGGTTGTCTAATGAGATATTCGGGACAAGCTGCCAGTATACAAGGAAGGACATGAGCAAAAAGAGCTCATTCAGTAGTCTGTATTCAGGCAGATTATTAATACACAACACTGCATTTCTGTAACAACTGGGGAAATGTATCATTTCATTCACGTAGACTTCACTTAAAAAATTTTAAAACGTGACAAAGTTTGCCCTATAAAGGTTTTAAAATACATATGATTTTAACCAGTGCAATGTTTGAGTGTGTCTGGTCTCTATCAAGATAGGTCAATAATAAATTGAATTTACTTGATATAGCCAAGTGGAGCGCTGTTGCCTGCAAATATCACTGACAATAATCAAAAGAACATAGAGAGAAAATGATAGGAAACTAATTTTCAAATACTGAACCTTCTTCTCAGGACTGATCAAACTTAATGCAAAAGGACAACATTAATTTGCTTTTCAGCCACAAGAAGTTATTCTCTTTGCAGCTGTGCATGACAAAGTCCTAGAATGATGTAAATAAAATCAAAACCACTTGGCAATTAGAATCTTGAGAGATTATTTTGATGTCCTTATGCCCCATAGCATGCAAGCCAACCAATGCTCAACTAAATTCTAACCCAAATAGACAGGCGAAGGCACGAATTTTGTATAGGCCAAAAACAACAGTAAATTCCAAATAGCCCCTAGCAGTCCTACCCACCTCTAGACACAATACCATGACTAAACATATAGGAAAGGAAGGACCATCGTTAGGATGTCCTGCTACCCTCTCTTATAATCCAGAGAAATTTGATATCCCAAATAAGCACCATGATCAACTTCCTTGACTTAACATGCCACATAACCTCGAAGATACTAAATTCTAGATTTTATATACCAGTTAAAGGAAAACATATATTCTTCATCTATCCAACTATAGCTATATTTATCAAGGACTGTAACTGGGCCCAAGGACAAATCAAGCAGGTTTGTTTAATCTCCATTACCTAACAACAGTTAAACATGAAAAGAAAACAGAAAAGAAACAGAAAAGCCATTGTACAGATGTCTGAGGAACCTGATCCTTTTTTAATTTTCATAAGATTACTAAGCTTCAATAGCACATAGATTACAAATTCTGCTTCATGAACCTTCATTCATTCACTAATGAGTGTGCACTGACCATCAGCTGTGAGCTGCAAACTGTGCTAGGGGTAAGACTAACAGTGATTATTAATAAGATGCAATCCTTGGCCTTGAAAACCTCAATTTAGAGGGAAGACCTGCGTTGGAACACATGCTCAAAAACAGGTCATTGTGTATAAGTGTGCAAACACTATAAATGGGAATGAACGCTATGCTAGAACACACATCTCTAAGAGCCCTAAAAAGTGTAGTAAGTTGACTAATGACCATCCAAAGATATCAGGTCCTAATTCCTGGAACCTGTAAATGTTACTTTATAAGGAAAAAGGGTCTTTGCAGATAAGGATCTTGATGTGGGGGGGATTATCCCAGCAGGCCCTAACTCTGATGACAAGGGTTCTTATGAGAAAGAGGCAGAGGGAGATTTGACAGACGCACAGAAGAGACAGTGATGTGAAGATGGAGGCAGAGATTGGAGTGAAGTGGTCACAGCCGAGGAAGCCGCCAGAACCTGGAAAAGCCGAGGAGCAGATCCTCTCCCAGAACCTCCAGAGGGAACACAGCACTGTCAACACCTGAAATCAGACTCTGGCATCCAGAACTGTGAGAGAATAAATTTGTGTTGTTTTAAGCCACCAGGTGTATGGCAATTTATTTAGCAGGTGCAGGAAATCGATATGCCAAGAACTGGGAAAGACTTTCAAAGAAAAAAAAATGAATGAGCTGAGTTATAGAGAGTGTGGGGAATGGAAGATGAGAAGTCAGTGGTTGTTATGGCGCGTGTAAAATGCAAAAGAGTGAGAGATGAGACTAGACATGGACTAGATTACATATTACTAGCATGCTTTCGTTAAGGTTTTATTTTGTTTGATGTTTATTCATGGTGAACAAAAGGGAGCTATTGCAGGGTATTAAGCTATTTACATTTTAGATTTACATTTTAGAAAGGTCTCTGTCCGCAGTGTGGAGACTTTCTCTCACCACCTCCATATCCAGTCTATCTGGAAATCCCATGAGCTCTACATTCCAAATACATCTGAATGCTTACTTCTTTGCCTATAGCCACTGCTACCATTCTGATCCAAGACATATGTTTTCTCCTAAATTTTGAAATAGGCCTTCCATCTTGCCATACTACACCTCCTCTCTCTCTCTCTCTCTCTCTCTCTCTCTCTCTCTCTCTCTCTCTCTCTCTCTATATATATATATATATATATATATATATATATATATAAATCTTTGACCCAGTAACCTTATTCTATATATTTATAGTTAAGAAATAGAGTTTGTGGAGAAAGTTATGCTAGATAGATGACAGATAGATACAGATCTATTATGACTAAAGATCGAGACCTACATTCATGGTACAATTATGTAAAATGAGCGAAAAGTCCAATAATAAAAGTATATGCTCCATCCACATTGTGAAATGGTATTCAATCACAAACTATGTTCAATAGTATACACAAAATAGTAACTAAATGGAATTGTTATGACCTATAATCTATCAGATTAGAATATATATTATAAATGATGATACCTAATTTGGCATAAGTGCAGGGATATATTAATATTCCAAACAGGTACAATCCCTTTAACAGACAACTTGGCAATAAGTATAACAGGCAATTGCCTATCCCAGCGATTGTATGTTAGGATTTCTCCTAGGAATAAAAGTAGAGATGTACAAAAAGAGTGACCTCTATGAATGCTAAGAATGTTGATTAAATATTTCCTTGTACAAAGAAAATTTATGAGAAATTAAATTTACAACAATTTCTGGTTATTTAAATAATTCTGATATATTCTGGTATGTTCATGCAATGGATTACAATGCAGCCTTTAAAATGTGCTGTAGAAGATTATTAAATACTATGAAAAATATTTGCAATGTATCAAATATAAAAAACAAGTTTTACAGTAGTATGCACAGCAATTTATATACATACATTTTGAAGTCAGATTTAAAATATTTGACTTATATGTTAATAATACTTGGGAAAATTCTGACAATGATATTGAAAAAAGTAAATACTAAACTATTCACAGGGTGTGATTACAATTATATGTATGTGTTCACAAAGAAAATATCCTGGAAGACAAGACACCAAAATATTAACAATGTTTATTTCTGAGTAGTACAGTTCCAGTTCTGGGGAAAATGGAGTAAGCAGGTCCTCCTCGTCTTTATCCCCACCGAAAGCAGTTATAAAACCTGGACAGAATGCAAGGAGCAGCAATTTAAGGACTGTGAGAAAAAAAGAGTAGCAAAGGATTTTGGGGAAAGATCAGCATTTGAACTACCCCCAAACCAGTGGAGAGTTTATCACTTTTTTAATCCCAGTATGGCCTTGCATGGACTTGGCGGGGGGCATGTTAAGGGTGCATGTGGGGAGGAGGAGCTGGAAAGGGGGCTTCAGTACACACGGACAGCTTCCGGGGACAGCTTCCGGAGACACCGTGCAGCTCTGGCTGCAGAAGCGACACACAGGTCCCCTGGTAGCTACAGCAAAAGGAGCCCGCATACCCTGGAAACTCTGAAGGAGAGGACCTTCTTCTCTAATCAGAGGAGCTAGACTCAAGGGAATGAGGCAAATCCCATTGCCTTTTTCTCATTTTGTCCCCTGTAGGCAGACACAGCGGTGGGAGCACACAGCAGAGCAGGGTATATAAAGCCGTAGCTTTCCAGAAGTACCAAAAAGAGAACTCCCCAGGGAATTGGGAGGTACTGAAGAAATTGGAAAGGAAGCAGCTTAAAAAATTGATCCCATAAAGTTGGTGATGAACACCTGGGGTCACCACCCAGCCACATGTGCATGGACATAATCCTAAGCATCATAACCACTTGGAGAGCTGAACTAAACGCTAAAGTATCACTCAAGTGTGTTAGAATGGTGGCACACACCTGGGACAGATCTGAACAGCACTGCAAAGGCTCTGAAAATGAGCTGACACTGAACCCCACGAAAGCCTGGCTAACAGCTGGCGGCCTGAACCCCAATGGGTCGAAGATTTAAAAGAAAATACCAACAACTCCACAGATTTTAAACAACACCCAAAGTCTCATAACATACTTATCAAAATGTCTAATATACAGTCCAAAGTCACTTGGAACATAGAGAACCAGGAAAATCTCAACTTCCAAGGGACAAGGAGCAGATGCTAACACAGAGACGACACAGATGGTGGGATTGTCTGGTTGAGGCTCTAAAGTAGCTATTATAAAATTCCTCCTTCAAGTAAGGGTGCATGTTATTGCCACGAACAGAAAGAAAATCTCAGCAAAGGAACAGAAGATAGAAAGAAGGGCCAAATGGGAAATTTCAAACAAAAAGAACTTGTTGAAGGGGCTTAATAGCAGAATGGAGGTGACAGAGGAAAGAGTCAGTGAGTGTAACAATATATGAATAGAAGTTGTGCAATTTGAGCAACAAAGAGGGGGGAAAAAGATCTGAAAGAATGAATCTGTGGGTAACTTCAGATACCTGTGAGACAGTACAAAAAAATTCAAACATTCATGCCATCAGAGTCCCAGAAGGAGAAAGGAAAGGGTGTTGTGTAAAAAAAAAAAGATTGGGGAGGGGTGGGATAATTGGAAGAAATAATGACTGAGAACTTCCTGAATGGGGTAAAATACACAAATCTACTGCTTCAAGATGCTCAACAAATTTAACAAGATAATAAACTCGAATAATTCCATGCCCAGACATTTCACAATCAAACTGCTAAAAACTAGAGACAAAGAAAAATCTTGAAAGTTGTGATATTAATGAGGCACTACTTGTAGGGAACAACAATTCAAATAACTGCAGATTTTTCCTCAGAAACCCTAGTGGCTAAAAATAAGAAGTTACTGTTTTTTAAGTCCAAGAGGAAAGAACTATCAGAATTCTATATCCAGGATAATATCCCTCAAGATGGAAGACATTCTCAGATGAAGAAACACTATGAGAATTCATTGCTAGTCAACCTGCTTTAAAAGAATTGAAACAGTGGGGAAATGATATCAGGACACTCGGATCTTTAGGAACAAAGGAAGAGGAACAAAAATGGTAACTATCTGGTAAATATAATAGAGTATTATCCTCCTCTTAAGTGCTTTAAAATATACATGTATGGCAACTGAGAACAAAAGTTATAACATTGTCTGATAGGATTTTGTTGTATGCAGACATAAGATCACTACAAAGGAGAGTAAAGGGACATATTTGCTGGTAATGTTAGAACTTAATCAATGGGAAAGACATTTATACTGTGGGTATGAATTGGAAACAGGGAGAGTATTCCCCAGGCCAAAGCAAGGCCTGTAACCAAAAGGCCTGTCTCTACTTTCAACCACTGAAACCTGACTTTACTCATCTTTAACTTGCTTTTAAACCCATGAAGCCTTTATGAATTCTTTCTCACTTCCTTCCACATCACCCTTTTCACATTTGGTTTATGATTCTCTGACGATTCTTATAATAAATAATAGCTGGCAATATTAATAACAGCAGGTGATGGGGATGCAGAGTACAGTGCAGGGTACATAGTCAATAATATTGTAATAACTACGTACGGTGCCGGGTGGTTACTACACTAATCAGGGGGAATAACTTCATAAATTATATAAATGTCTGTGGTATGCCGTACATCTGAAACTAATACAAAATATTATTGAATGCCAACTCTAATTGAAAAATAAAAATGAAAAAAAAATAATAGCAGCAACCATCTATTAAGTTTCTTCTATCCACGAGATACAGCATTAAGTACTTTACAAGCATTATTTCTAATTCTTACCAAAAACCCTGTGAGGTCGATAATATCATCCCCCATTTGACAGAAGAGGACACATGCTCAATGTGATTTTTACATTTGTTTTATTTACAATAACTAGACTTACTAGGTTCCGCTACATTGTATCTATCCCCGAGCATCTTCTGGATTCATAGAATTCAAGCCGGAATGAGTTTAATTATTTTAACCCTCTACTTCTACAGCTGACAAAATGAGGCTGGTTTGCTAATTTCAAAATTGAGTTCAACCCATAAACCCAAAAGAAGGTCAGGCCAATAAAAGGTTTGTGAACTGGTAGGTCTCTACTATGGCTCTTAAGCCTCCTCCTAAATAACATGCAGGAAAAGGCCGAAAGTCGGAGGGGGGTTCACACAAACAGCAGAGCCATTCTTGATTCTCACTGAGATCAGCATGAAACAATTTACGTTTCTAAGCATCAATACCTTTGACTGACCTTGCTGCTGAATGCTTATTGTGATTTTTGTGCTGTGGCACATTCTAAGTTCAAAGTAAGATGGATATATCTTAGTAATACATGTTGGAGAAAAATCAATTTCTATGATAAATGGTGCGATGCTTGCCTTGCCTTGGGGCGGTGTAGGCAGCCCCGTCAGAACACAGCGTACCCACTCCTAAAAGGCTGCAGCTCTCTCTCTGAGCATCAAAAAGTGCTTGTTACCTTGGAGTGTTTGGGGCTGAGCTACAGTACACAAGAAGAAACAATATCTAACAATTCGACTATAATATCTGCTATGGCCTGAATGTCTCCCCCCCCCCCCCAAAGTTCATAAGTTAAAATCCTGCCCCTCAAAGATAATGACATTAAGAGGCGGGGTCTTTGGGGGATGCTTAAGTCATGAGGGTGGAACCCACATGGATAGGATGAGCTCCCTTGCCCCTTCTGCCATGTAAGGGCGCAGTGAAAAGGCACTGGCTACGAACCAGGAAAAAGGCCTTCACCTGACCATGCTGTTGCCTTGATCCTGGACTTCCCAGCCTCCAGAACTGTGAGCAATAAATTTCTGTTGTTTATAAGGCACGCAGTCTGTGGCATTTTGTTATAGCAGCCCCTATGAACTAAGACAATATCTGAGGGACCTTTTCATGAAGAAAGACCATTGTGTTGGGCACCGAAGTAGAATTTGGAATTGCGGAAATGGGATTAACGGGGATGAGAAGCAGACGGTATCCCCAGCTGAGAAGGGCAGAAAAGGGCAGAAATGGGGGCCGAGTGGTAAGGAGCAGTTTGACTAGAGCACAGAGTAGATATTCAGAGCGGGGGGAATGAATATAGGTTGGAAACATGGATGGTGTCTGCATTAGGCAGGATTCTTCCAGTGGAAGTAGCTGAACCCCAATTAAAATTAGCTGAGTCAAAAAAAGGGAATTCATTGGCTCTTATGACTGGAACATCCAGGGAAGCCGCCAGCCTTAGGCACGGCTGAATCCAAGAGCTAGAAATATTCTCCTTTTCTCTCTCTCCTCTTCCCTCAGCTGTCTCACCAATGGCTGTTGCAGGCCAACTTCCTCCAGGTAGTCAAGGAAAGCAGCCATCAGTGGATCAACCTACTGAGACACTTGCCTCTCCTGGGGCCAGTCACTGGGCCCCGGTGAAATGAGTGGAATGGTGGGCCGGGCCTGGGTTATATGCCCACTGCGTTGCCATAGAACAGGGTCTGTAACCAGAACAAAAGGGGAGACAAAAACAAGCATCCATATACTCTACCACAGCACCAGACTGAGGAGGGCCCTGAAAGTCAGAGCACCAGGTTGGCCCTGTGTTTTAGACGATGGCAGGGACAGAGTGAATGCTTTCAAAGTGAGAGGCATAACCAGAAATGTGGGACAGAAGAGAGTCTAGCGGCAACATGCAGATGGACTGCAGTGGCAACGGAGAGGGTCCCTCCAACCCTATGGGCTCATGTCTGAGCCGGAGAACAGAGGCCAAGGCCTTGCCACGGCAGAAGAACAGGGGAGGGGAGAGCACTGGGAGAGAGCCGCTCTCGGCCCTTTATCTTGAGGACCAACGATGACAGCAACAGAGAACGAGAGCCCCAGTGAAAAGAGGGTTCAGTGTTTGTTTTTTGTTTTTTGTTTTTTTTCTGCCAGCCTGTGACTACATCAGACTCACAAAGCTTGTCTCGGACTCAGCATTGGAGGAGAGGTGGGATGCAGAATGAACTTTTCCTTATCCGTGAGATGGGGGCTCACAATGGGAATTGCATGAACTTTGCATGTGTGTGGAATAAGACCTCGAAGTATGCATACAAGCTGTCAACAGAGATTTATTTACGGAGAAGAGAGAGAAGAATTTTTTGAGAGAACTTTCATTTTATAACCGAACACTTTGACATTGTATAAAATAAGTAGTTTTGCATTTTTAATAAAAATAGATATGCCTATTTGTCCCATATTGCAAAAACATATCATAAAGGAAAGGAATTGTGACTTTTTGTAATTCGAGTTGGTGACTTGGGACACAATAGATTTGCTATGACAGAGGAGTGAACTGAGGACAGTGTGGGCGCTAGAAATAGTTCTTTCTCTCTGGGGGTTTCAGGAAAGTTTCATTGAAAAGATGTTGTTTGTCCTGAGACTTGAAAGAGAAGAAGTGTTGTCCAGACCAACAAGACCAAGGGGAAAAGATATTCGAAGATGAGGGAAAAGAGCAGATGGAGTTATGGGGCGGGGACAGCCTTGGTAGATCTGGTAGCTGGAGTGCAGGGTAGAGACCATGCAGAGCGGCAGGCAGAGGTGAGCTTAGTCACCCTGTTTACATGCACACCCCAGGGTGGGGCTTTGCTCTGAGGGCAATGAAAAGCCACGGAAAGATTTTGTGCAGAGATGTGGCATGAGCAGCCTTGAGTTTAGAAAGACCACTGTGTGCCAAGTTTAGAGGGAGGGAGAGAGACAGAGGGTTCCTGGAATAATGTGAACGAGGATTGATGAGGGCCCGAGCCCAGGCAGTAGCCGCGAGGATGGAGAGGGTTTACACACTGAGCAGGACTTGGCTGTAAATGGGAGTCGGGGCTGCTGGCTGCAGTTTTCTGCCGCTGGATGACAGGCTACGGGAGAAGGAGAACTTTCTTAAGGCCAAGTCTAAAGCTCCATAATCTTTATCATTATACACTGGAGTTGATGTTTTCCCCACCTATTAGGTTAGTTCCACCCACTTGGTGTCTGCGTTTGAGGGATCCGATCATCCCACTGATACTAGAGAGGCCAGTTGGGTGGCAGCATGTAGTACTGTCAACTACAGCCACCCTCGAGCTCCTCAAAAACCACCCCATCCTTGCCAGTGCACTCCTTACCCTTAAGGAAGTGTCCTCTGGTTCTCTGGAGGAACAGAGTCAGGTGGTAGGCTCTCTGGCCTCACAGCATAAATCCCTTCGAACATTCCTGGCCCCTGAGCCCTTTCTGCACTCTGCTCAGGGAGCTCTGCTTTCCGCTGGGTTAGCTATCAGCCGCCACTCTTGTTCCGCCTCAGGGGGCAAGCGAGGAGCCCGCTGGAACAGCACCATATCTTTGCGGGGGGATGGGGGGGGGGATCTCATGTCAATAGATTTCCTGCTCCTGTCCTTATATTCTCCCAAGCCCCATTTCGAACCCTCACAATCCATCCGTACACGACCCTCCCCGCCCCTCGCCCCCAACCCTCCGTCCCATGGTCACTATCATCTAGATCTTGCAATTCTTTCAGGGTATGTGTATTTTGTGTCCCAAGTCACCAGCTTGAGAAGAACACACACTCTCAAGCAAGGCCATGCCTGCAAAAGCGCCTGGCAGGTACCTCCTGCCATGGTCCGGGAGATTATGAGCCAGAGCATAAGAGGAGTCTAGTATCAAAAGATATTTGCTCAAGTTATATAAATGCCTAATCATTATGTTGTACACCCAAAACTAATATAATACCGTAGGCCAACTATAGCTGGAAAGTAAAAAAATATATATTAAATTTAAAAAAGGCATTTGCTCACCAATTTCAAACTTAGGTACAGTCTTAAGATGGCTCAAGAATGCTTTAGAAGGTTACCGTTATTCGTGAGCACTCTCTCCATGCCTCTGACCCACACTTCCACCTCCCATTTCTTGCCCTCCCGACCTTCATTTTCCTCCTCCCCCAACTGAGAGTTTCACAGACTTGGCTCCCTGCCACTGTTCTATCAAACTTGGTCTGGAAAATGAAAACCCAGAGTCCTGCTTAGAACAGGAAGTGGGAGCAGTTGGGCTCTGTGGAGCCTGAGAGCACACTCAGTCATTTTAAAAGCTTGTTATTTTTGAGGCCCTAAGCTCAAGAAATGAATTCAGAAAGAAAATGAAAAAAATAACAAGACATATAGCAGGAATGTGGCCTCCGCTAACAAAGGCCGTCAGCTGAAACCAATTTAGACGGCTCAGCTCAGTCTCGGCTCATGAACTTCACTTTACCTCAGAAAAGCCCTTCAGCACAGCACACATATGCGCACACACTCTTAGAGAAGGCGGGCTGGGCTTCAGAGCCATTAAGCATGAAAGAAGCAAAAGAACCTTGCTTCCTTCTATTTAAGTGATAATCTCTGTGGTTTTGATCTCAGTAGTTTAACATATTTTGAAAAGGTCTTAGATGGAACTAGCTGCCCAGTCATCCTGGGCCTGCAAAACGGATTTTTAAAAGACACTTGGGTTATTGAACCTCAGGAGAAAAGTGGAAAATTCCAGAAGCAGCTCCTGGTGCTGTTGTTTATACTAGCCACTTATTCCCCAAAATACCTCATCTCTCGACCCTTTATTTTTTCAAAACCTGGAAATGAAGGATTTGAAGTCCTAAAATATTTGAAGTGCCCCAACTCGGAGCTTACCCGAGAATGCCTGAGTATGAATCTCTTGAAAGGTGGCTTGCTTGCTCAAGATTAGGTCTTACATTCCAGCTGATCTCTACTACCTGGCGATGAGAGGAAGACAGTGAAAGACACATTCTTTCCCCAGTTCCGTTAGGACCCCAGCCAAGCTCCGCCTTCTCAGAACCTTCTGAAAACCCAACTCCAACCCCTCGGATTGCCCGTTAGCCAATCCCACCTCCCCCCCCCACCCCACCCCCCACCCCCCACCCCCGGGCCCCTGCATCATGACCTGAGGCACAGCCTTGCTCACCTTGTGACTCCTGGTGTCTACCCGGCAGAATGGATCCTTATCCTAGATGAGGGAAGCCCAGATCTTCATCTTCAGTCCATGATACAAATGAAGTAAGGAAAATTTTTCACTATAATATTAAGTAGGAAAAAAAAGCTAAGTTCAGAGCCCTCTGTATGCTAAGCTGCTAATTGTATAAAAAGAGGAGAAAATGAACATAAATTAATTCACTTGCTGATAAATGAAATACCTCTGGAAGGATACACAAGAAATGAATTACATCGTTTGTCATCAAGGGAAACTATATGAATGTATAACGTATTCAAAATCAAGTAATTAAAACAATTTAAAATACACTTTTATTTTTAAAACATTTTTATTCACCAGAATTCCAAGGTAAACTAGGCAAAATGGGCCTAAATAGAAAGTAACCTTGTGAGGGAACGTATTGGTCTACAGACTGCAGCAGAGGAAGGGTCAAAGGTCCAGACCATGAACCTTTGAGAGACAAGTGGAGCCAGAGAGGTGAGGAAACCAACGTGGTACTAAACTATTACAGTACCCTCAGCGGCATTTCTGATCTCACAAAATCACAAGTGGAACTGGGCTTTCTTAAACAAAATAGGGGCTAGGACAAGGTTAATGGACTGGCTAGTATGGGACCAAACTGAGCGGCACACTTGGATAGAGAAGCTGATTCCAGGGGACCTACAGGAAGGTCCAAAATTCACAGAAGTCACAAGGAAGGCATGGGGTACACACAGACCAGGGATTTGAGACAAGTCTCCCGAGAGCATGCCGAACCCTTATACAGAAGTTTATGAGTTCCTCCTTATACTGAGACTGAGACCAAGGTTATCCTTGAACGAAAATTGCTTCTGAGACTTGGGTGCTTGAGGCCTGTCGGGCAGCACCATGGCTGGCCCACACAGAGCCTTCGTGTGATGGAGAAAATGACACTCCTTCCTCAAAACATTTTCCTGAAACTGCCAGAAACTTAACAAATCTATGATGTCTGCCCTGTGAAAAGCACCCCCTAGGGCTGGGTAGTCCACAACACTTGTGGCTAGAGAGACACCTCAGTAGGCGGCAGGGAGCCTGCAAGGACACATTTGGGATGGAGGCAGGACTGCTTGTCTTCTAGAAGCCTTAGAAAAGACACTTACACGCACGCTCTCTCAAATCTGTTTTTACCAAACAAAACCTTTTAATGGGTAATTCACATTTCAAAAAACGATTTTATGAAAAAGACTAAAGAATGAGTTTTGGGGTTGAAAATGTGATTTGTTATTACTATATGTTATTTCTATGGTTTATTATTCCCTGAGATTTAGTTTGTGCCCGATTTCTGATGGTTCAAAAAATTCTAGAAATTCCTGGTTAAAAGAATCTTAGAGGTGAAATACTTTCCTAAGTAAGACACAGTTCATGTAGAACTCTCTGTAAGTCAGCTTCATTTAGTGATAATAAGTGATTGTATAAATTATTGTTTTAGTAATCTAATATGAATAACAACTTTTTGACATACAGAAATAGTTCTCAGATTCTAATCTGCGTAAGAATCACCACAGAAGTTTGTTAAAATCAGATTCTGTCTCCTCTTTCCATCTTACCAACAGCCCCCATTCTGACTCAGTAGGTCCATAGTTTTGTTAAAACTGAGCTAGGACACGGTTACTGTATGAACCTCACTCTCTAGTGTGAACTCAGCGAAGACCTGACAAACAAGAGCAATGGTGTGATCTATTTTATTGCCTGTGGCTTTTAAATAAATAGGCAAAAATTACATGGCTCCATCAGGTACTTGAAGTGAAGAAAGCTAAAGTCCAGGGTAGTCAAAATTGCTTTTGATGGCTGTTTCCTCGATTGGCTCCTAGGTGAAGAAATTGACATGCATTTAGGAGCTTTCTTAAATGAGAAATAAATATCATTATACAGAATCTCAGTAAGCATACAGTGCATAGAAAATGGGACTGACTCAGAAGGCAACAGATTGGGCTCTCCCAGTTCACAGCAGCAGAGGAATAAAGGCACACGCACTGCCTCAACAGAGGAATTAGGTAGGGCCTTCAATTAAATTAAATAACTATGTTACGTAGTTTTTGTTTGGATGGCTTTAAGCAAAGCACTAAATAAGTTCAAGTTGTTCCAAAACATCTTTTCCTTTGCCCTCTCTCCTCCGCACCACTGCCCAGCCCTGAAACATGTGCCCATGAGGAAAGGCATAGAAAACCGACACCTACTGTGGCTCTGTGAAGTAGATGGTATTGTTCCCAAGCTCGGAGAGATAAAGTGACTTGTTCTAGTCATATGGCTAGGACAAATCAGGGCTAGGATTCACATGCCAGTCTGCTGGGATTCCAAGTCTTGACTTACTGCACATCTGTGCCCATGTACTATGCAATGCACAAAATAATGATGACTAACATGATTAGTGATTGGATGCATCGTTTTCAGTTTCTTAAGGCTTCCCCACATGACACTTTCTTCCCTCTACAACCTTTTATCAAATTGCATCTATTTCCATGGCTTTAAATTCTATCTGTATATAGTTACCAGCATCCAAATTCCTATTGTCAGCCAGATCTCATCTCTGAGCTTCAGAGACATATCCACTAGGTGGCATATCCACTTATAGGTATCTAAAATTAAATACGTCAAACACTGACACAAAATACTCCTTCCCCAGGCGTCACGATTTCACTTACTGGCATTGCCTTTGACCGAACTGTTCAAACCAGAACCAAGCATCATCCTGAATCCCTTCACATTTCCACACACACAACAGCAGCATCCTGAGATGCTACCTCCAAAATGTAACTGAAAATCCAACTCTCACTATCTTCTTTTTTACCATCCAGTTGCATATACATGCATCTATGTACCTGTGTATCTTAGCAGTAGGGTGGCAGTCAAGAAAGTCCGGCAGCCGCTCATTGCCCATCAGGATATGGTTCCTGCCTACATCTGTGATCTCATCTCATATCTTCAGAGAAGCCTCCCCTAACCACACTTTGTAAACCATGTCTAATATATATATATATTCATTTTTTTCTAATGAATATCTATCAGATGACTTATCATCAGTTTTTCCATGAGACTATAAGCTTTGTGATAATAAGGAAGGCTTGTGCAAATAATGATTCCCTGTACCCCAATTTTACCTAAATCAAAGAGCCCACAGGAGGTAGGGTGCTTAATAACTGCCAGTAGTTTTTTTTTTTTTTTTTTGTATTCATAGTTGCAGTACTGGGTAGAATTATGTCCCCCCCTCAAAAAAAAAAAAATATGTTCAAGTCCTAAATCCTGGTACCTGTGAATGTAATCTTACTTAGAAATAGAGTTGTTGCCGATATAATTAGGTAAGATGAGGTCAAACTAAACTAAGGGCCCTTAATACAATATGACTAATGTCCCTATAAGAGACAGAGGGATACATACAGGGAGAATGTCATGTGACAATGGAATGAAGACTGGAGTGATGCCTCTATAAGCCAAGGAATATCAAAGATTGCTAGCAGTACCAGGAGCTAAAAGAAAGGCATGGAACAGATTCTCCTCTAGAGGCTTCAGAGAAAGCATGCCTCTGCCAACACCTAGATTTCAGACTTACATCCTCTACAACTGTGAGAATAGATTCCTGTTGTTTTAACCCACTCATTGTGGTCCTTTGTTACAGCAGCCCTGTTCTTGGCCACTTGAGTAAAATGAATGATATTAAATAACTTCTAAAGTAAAATCTAGCTCTAAGGTTTGGGAATTTTTTGAATACTAAATAGTGAGGGAGTAAAGTTAGCCACAATACAGAATTTGGAGAACTGGAGATGACTTCTAAGGCAGGTTTTATTCCTTGAAGGTAAAATACTCTAAAATTCTAATATTTCAGCTGAACCAATGTTACCCGAACCCTTGGAGCAAAAAATAGGACATATTTGATTCATCAAGCAATTAAATTTCTCATTAAACTTTTACTGCCTGACCTGGGAGAACAGAATATCATATTAGAGTGATGTTAGAAGATGTTCTCATTGTTTGTTTTAATAGCTGTAATACTTTTAAAAGTCATGTACTGATAATGAAGTTATATCAGCCTTTTAAGACATCTTTAAACACAAATTGCATTAATTCAGATGTCTCAGTTCATCAAGAGTAATGGAATTATGACTGCCAGAAGCCATGATTCCATGGAAATGAAAATTGTATTTTTCCAAATACTATAAATAATGATGCTTGGAAGTCCTGTAATCACTAAATCAGAGAACTTATCTTTTTATCTGTATTTCTGAGATGAGTTGTAATATAAGTGGTACTTAGGGGGAAAACCCACTCAGATTTTAATTTGTAAAAACTAGTTAAACATTGGACAGGAAATTGCTGATGGTCAAGTACTGGGTCATGGAAAGAACACAGCTTAGAATCAGAGCATTCAGGCCTTGTCCAGACACTGCTTCTTACCAGGGGAGAGATGTGGGAGGCTACTCACTTTCTCTTTGAGCTTTGAGATTTCTCATGTTCAAGAGCAGGAAGGAAAAAACTCAATCATTTCCAAGCTCCTTTCAAGCTCTAAAATACTGTTGTCAATAAAATGTGTACATTTTGTCCTTATTCCTCTGCAGCATATTTATACTGGCTCAGAATTTCATAGTTAGGCTCCCCTCTTTTTTAAGCCAATATAGTTCTCACTGGCCTCAGTCTCTCTACCTGCCACGCAGGCCAGTCAGAGTCTGGGGTTGGAGGAAGGAGGCTTATTGAAGCAGCCTCCTGCCGCTGGTGCCTCACATATAACTTTGCAGTCTGTTTATTGCACAAAGATTCCCACACAAGGGAAAAGGGAGCCTGAACTCTAAACTGAGCTCCATTTGCTAAGCCATGTAACCCTGAGGTTGCATCACCCAGAGGCGGCACCTTTCCCTAACTCACACGAAGGTACCAAAGAGGCTCACAGCAGCCTTGCCTCCACCTTCCTGGATTTCACAGTTCCTTTTAGAGGCTACCAGATCCCTTTGTTTCAGAGAAAGCAGTGAAATATACTTATTCTTGATTATTGCTATTATTAGTTTATTATCGGTAAGCACTGATTTAGAGCCAACATACACATGAACCTAGGAAGCTTTCAAACCAAATTGGCTATATAATTTCAAAATCCTAGCTCTTCATGTATCACTATATTCTACACATAACAATCTAAGTTGCTAGTTATAGGTTAAATTGTCAGTTTTGTGATTTGTTCTATAATCAGATTATACTCTGTTTAACCTCTATGCAAGTTTCTGATATTAGCTTGCTCTCACACCATACAATGGGTAGGAGCTTGAAGTTAGGACAACAAAGATAAAGGTATACTACACGGATTCACCTCATGTGGAAGTAAGACCTCTCCCATGCAGGTGGACAACCTCTTGGATGCAAGGTCTTCAGGCTGTCTGTCTGAACTTGGAGTGCCAAGTAGATCCATATTACTCAAATTTCTGGCTGAGTGGCTTCCTTGAATCTTTAAGCAAATTAGTTTTTAAGATCTGCAAAGAAACCAGTCCTTGTAAACACTACCTCCTTCTTTGGTTGTCACTGGCCGTATTGTACTTGTGAAGATCTGATCAGACTAAATCGAAGACTCCGACCTGGCAGATCTTGTTCTTCCTGTTTTCTTAAATAAGATCTAAAGATGGACTTAGTATAAAGATAATAAAGTTTAAGCTTTAAGACCCATCACTTGCACTAGTCCTTTCCAAGATTCTGGTCAATTTTTTTTTTTTTTTTGAAAAGAGTAATATATATTTTTTACAAGAAAGCATATAGCCAAAAAAATGTAGGTTAAAAGGTTATTACAGCAGACATACACTTTGGCCAAAACAAAACTACAAGAACTACGTTTATTATCTCACGTGAAACAAGAAAACACTGCAAAAAAAAAAAAAATATATATATATATATATATATATATAAAACAATGGTTTTCATATTTTGGACATTAAGTAATGCAGGTCAGTAATCCCTGATCAAAAAATGAGGTGAGCTCTATAATTGCCCCAGCTTACTGTCTGGGAAAAGTTTACAGGATAAAGCAGAGGAAGGAGGAACCAAGACAGAATCTAGTGGTCCAAGTGGAGATCAAGTTGAAAGTTCACCGAGGACAATATGGCCACAGAACACAAAGAATGGAGAAAAGAACTGCACAGAGAAAGAGCTTTGTAGATCTGTACATGGTGACATTTTTTTTTTTTTACCTGAGTTAATGATCAGCATAGCATGTGCATGTGAAGCTATCTGAGGCCCAGGGGGGAAAAAACATCAGAAAGAGTCAAAGGGGAAAATCCCCAAAGCTTATATAGAATTGGAAATTGTGTCCTCATGGGGACAGGCAAATAATTCATAGGGAATCAAGTACTCAGTAGTGTATCACCTGTAGTGGGGCAAAATCAGCCCTAGATAAATGGCTGGTCTGTCTCTCTCTAACAGCTCCCAAGTAATATAAGTACATCTTAGAACAAAGCTCAAGAATAGCTATAGAATTTTGTATAGAATACAAAAAATATTCAGTAGCTAAAAAATGATAGTCACAAATTACATTTTATATGCTCAAATTAAAATGACTTAAATTGAACTTCCAGAGTTGCAAAATACAATGAGTTTTTTTTTTTTTTTAAAGATATACTGGCTAAGATGAACAGATTAGACTCTACAGAAGAAAATATTAATAACTCAGAGATAGAGTAATAGAACTAATCTAAAGCAAAAGAAAAGCTGGAAAAAAATGAACAGAGCATCAGCAAGCTGTGGGACAACTTCAAGTGACAATATATATGTAATTGGAAACTACAAAGTGGGGAGAGAGAAGAAAAAAACATATTTGAAGAAATAATGGCTGAAATTTTTCCAAATTTAATAAAAATTCTAAATATACAGACTCAAGAAGCTCAAGAAACCACCAGCACACAAAACATGAATAAAATGACACCAAAGTACATTATAGTCAAATTGATTAAAACCAGTGAGAGAAAATCTTAAAAGTGACAAGGAAAATGTCATATTCTGTGTAGAGGAACAATGATAAACATGATAGCAGACATCTTGTTGGAAACAAAGTAAACCAAATGACAGTAGAGCCACATCTGGAAAGCACTGAAAGAAGAAACAAAACAAAACAACACACACACAAAACAGGAGTGGCTCCATAGTGTAGTGGTTAGTACGTCTGCTTTACACACAGAAGTTTCTGGGTTCGCACCCCAGGTGGAGCCACAGACCATGCCCTGGGTGTGCCAGGCCCCGGGTACATGCTGCAAGCACTTGGGAAGAGATGCCCCACCTTCAGAGATCCAGTTCTTAAGGAGAGACAGCAACAATCGTAGGTCAAGGGTGGAATTGGGGTGTGTGTGGGGGGGGAATTAAAGAGGAGGGGGAAAAAACAAAAAATACCCTATCAATGTAAAGTCTATATGCAGCAAAAATGTCTTTAAAATACTAAGTTGAAAAAAAAACTTCAGCATACAAAAGCGAAAGAACTAAACACCAGCAGTTCTGAACTATAAGTAGAGCTAAAGAATGTCTTCAGGCAGAGAGCAAATAGTACCAAGTGGAAATCTGGATCGACACAAAGAAATGAAAAGCACCATCAACTGTAAATCTGTGGATAAATATGAAATTTTCTTCTTCTTTAAAATCGCCTTAAAATTGAGTAAAGAGAAAAATAACACCACATTGTGGGGATTTTAACACCCATTTTAAGTAAAATGCATGACAAAACTAGCACATACTTGAAAGTGGGAAAATAAAAAAAAAATATATCACTAGAAGATTCTTAAACTATAAATGAAAGCGTATATTACTTAATAGTAGACTTCGATTAATTAAAATACACAAAATAAACCCTGAAGCCATTTAAAAATTGCAACTAATAAGCCAACAAAGATAATTAAATGGAATAATAAAAAGTATTCGATTAGTCCAAAAGAAGGCAGATAAAGACAAAAAAGGGAATGAAAACAATGGTGATAGAGGACAGAAAGCAAGATGGTAGACTTAAACCCAATGACATCAATAATCACATTTCATGTAATTGACTGGTCTAAACACTCCAAGACAGGGGTTGTCAGACTGGGTTTAAAAAAAGCAAGACCAAACTATATGCTGCCCACAAGAAGCAAACTTTAAAAACACAAGTGGGTTTGAAATTAAAAAATGGGAAAAGATAATACCATGTTAATTTTTTTTTCATTTAATTGGACTGCTAGTATTAATGAGTTCAAAGCAAAGATTATTACCAGAAATAAAAAGAATAATTTAATAATGATAAAAAGGTCAATTCAATGAGGACATAATAGTCCTAAATATTTATAAACCTTATTGCAGAGCTTCAAAATACGTAAAGCAAAACCAGGTAAAACTAAAATAAAAAATAGACAAAGCCACAATCTACTCAGGGATTCCAAGACCTTTTTCTCAATAAGCGATAGGAAAAGCAGACAGGAAATCAGTAAGGACATAGACTTGAACACCACCACCAATAGGACCTAATGGGCATTGTAGATTATTTTGCCCAACAACAGAAGATACATTCTTTACAAGTGCACACAGAACACTTACAAAGATGTATTATTTGTGGGCTATAAAGCAAGTCTTAGAAATTCAAAAGGAATCTAATCATACAAACCATTTCCTAACCACAATGGAATTGTTAGAAAATGGTAACGAAGATCTTTGGAAATCCCCAAATATTTGGACACTAACACTCATTTAAAATAACCTGTGGATCTCACATCGTAGGGTATACAAATATCAAATTACAATGTTGTATACCTGAAACTAATATTGTATGCCAACAATATTTTAAAATAAATAAAATAGCCAATGGATCAAAGACAATGCTAAATAGGAAATTACAAAGTGTTTTGAACTGAATGAAAATGAAAACGTATCTAAAATTTGTTGGAATGCAGCTAAAGCAGTGCTCAGAAAATTTTACAGCACTAAAATGTTTATATTAGTAAAAAATTCTCAAGTCAATGACTTCAGGTCTCACTTTAAACTAGAAAAAAAGAGCAAACTAATCCCAAAGCACAAGAAATAATAAGAGCAGAAATCAGTAAAATCAAAAGTGGAAAAATAAAAAACACTTGAAAATAAAATCTGATTCAGAAGAAAGTCAGTAAAACTGATAAAACCTAGCTAGACTGATAAAAAGGAAAAAAGGAAAGGCATGTTAATATTAGAAATGAGAGAATATTACTATAGGTCATACCACATATTAAAAGATAAGGAAATATGAACAACTTTATGCTGATAAATTTGACAACTAAGGAAAAAATGGACAAATTCCTTTGAATACACACACCACCAAAGCTCACTAAAGAATAAATAACATAAATAACACTAAACCTACTTTTATTATTGAATTTATCGTATAAATAGAAAAATCAGGCTCAGGTTGGCTTTATTGGGGAATTCTATCTAACGTTCATGGAAGAAAGCCAGCCCAACCCTTACAGTAAAACCAGAAAATCACTACAAAATATAGACCAATTCAAAGGAATTTAAGTAGCAACATACATTGAAACGAATTTGGAAAAAGGCCTGAGGTTGAAAGACAGATTAGTAGGCTACAGAAATAGACTAAACAGAAAAAGGGACTTAATTCTAATATCATAGAGCAGATTGTTTCATGTAACTAAGAATCATGACTGATAAAAGGGTGTATCAAGCTTGGAAAGAGAAAATGCATAACTAAGGGACTTAGCAAATAGGATTGAGGGTGGGAGTCAAGACCAATTAATAGTGGCAATGAAGAACTAGAAAGGTGGCAGTTCTGGTGAAAAACAAACAGCAGAGGCATAGACATAAAATTGGAAATTGAATGGGTTGGGTTTTTGGTGTTTTGTTTTTTTGTTGTTGTTGAACAGGATAAATGTATAGTGCTAGCAAGATATTCAGTATTATAAAAGCTATTATTCAATGAGTGCTTTGTGTCAGGTGCTACACTGATTAGAAGGCAGTTAGAAATTTAAGACTGGAGGTGAGGAGAAAAGGAAATACAGAACTAAAGGTTGTCTGTGTAACGGATTCCATTACCGCCTCTGCTCTATCATCACACTGTAGCTATTACTACATTAAATAGACTACTACTAATAGCATACCTTTTTTTTGGGGGGGTGGGGATTCTTCGTTGTCTTTTTTCAAGAATTTTTTTCAAGAATTTGAGCCTAACTAACAATTGAAGAAAAGTAAGATTTCAAATGTTCCCTAGAAGAATACTTTTTAAAATACTTTATTTTCATTAAATGTTAGGATGTTAAGAAAATGATAAAAAATGTAAAAAAAACCCCACAAAACTAAATGTACTATAACTATACTTAAATAATTACTATTAGTAACCATTCATAACAAAAATAACATTAACAGCTATTTCGTTTTAGAAGTCTGTTGTCAAATACAGACAGCTACTACTTCAAATTGGCACTCCTGTGGAGGTCACACCTGGAGAAACCCAAACTCACTACTGGTGAGGGGTACAGTTAAAGGTCCGTCCCTCCTCTCCAACCTCCACCCCATCCCCACACATATAGTTTAACACATTTGAAAACCAAATGGCTCATGGCCTTTAACCACAGAAGGCAGCTAAAACAGCTGGTCTACCTACATACAGAAATCAATGCATACAGCTATATAGCTTCATCATCTCTGGACCAAGCCATCAATTCGAACAGAATTCAAGTTTACATATCTGATAGCAGATTTGTTTCTTAAAAGAAGCACTTCTAATAGGCTGTCTAATTTAAATGACCACCTTGATTGCACAGCTAATTTGCCAAATGGGGAGCTACAATTATGTTAAATGGAAGAAGGCATTCAAATTATTAAAAGACAAGCAGTGACAATTTTCATTGTACAAAAACCCTAGTATGAAGCTGATTTCTGAAAACAAAAGGGAGCTGCCAAGAGCAGCTATTACTAGAACACTACAAAATATTTAGTTAGGATGCAAAGCCTTTGACTAAAGTTATTGCCACAGAACATGGAGACCGACCAATATTCAAATAACTGTGGCTAGTAATTTTGAAAACCTGGAACAGCCTATTACTTTCAGTTACAAAAATAAGCTGTAAATATGCAAATGTCTCAGAAATAAGTAAAATTAACTACTCAAGGGGTGGCAAGATTTTAAAATTTTCATTTTATTAAAAATATATAACAACACAATAGCATCATCTTTACTAGTATCATCAGTCTAATGTAAGCATACACCACCCACTCATCTTTATGTTTACGTTTTAAACGCTTCCCTTATAATTTATAGCATTATGTAAAGAGCACTGTTATATTACTCTGAGAGTAATATCTAACAACCATCAACTACACTACCTATAAACTTACACAGTACACGAAAATGTAATCTTCTGTGGAAATTAGGGAACTTTGTAGATTGTTCCCCAATAATTTTCTGCCTACCAGTAACCTTAAACTGGTAGAACTCAACCTCAATTCTAATTCTTTCGGTATAATTTTCATGAATTTGAACTTAAGAGAGTTAAGAAATTATCAATCTAGCAAATAAAGGTTAATTAAGAATGGAGGAAACTATTATTCATTGCTATCCTGGAAATATAAACATTAGCTGTAAAATACATAGTTTCCCAGAAGTTGGCAATTTTCAAAATTAAAATGTTAGCTAGAATCAAGTAAATTTAAAAATCAGGCAACAGACTACAATTCTTTTAAAAACCATATATTAAGGAATGTTACATTAAGGAGAAATAATAATAAATTGCTAGAAACTATAAAAGTACCTTAAAATGGAATGGAAAAAAAAATCTAGTTACCAAATCTAATCTAATGGAATATGGCCCCAAAGTCATTAACAGATTTAGCTTTTATTTTTTAAATAATGTTATGTCTTTAGGCCGAATGACCAATAAAAATGTACTTAAGAAAAACATTCACCCACAAACCCAAGATTAAGTAGGGAAGTCATTTTATTTGGAGATTATTTTGTTACATTTATACTGGACTCCTGCTTCCAAAAATTTAGCCCTTTTAAGAGCACTAACTTTTGAAATTTGAAAACAATTGTTTTAAATCAATTAGTAACTAAACATGAGAAAATGCTAATTAGTGAAAATTTAAAATATGTTTATATTTCAACACATAAGGAACATAATTACTTTATTGAAATGGCTCTACTTCATAGCCTGCCCAAATTCAGATACTATCTTTTAGTGAAAACATAAATGACTCATTGAAATATTGTTATTCAATGCATCCCTTCAAAAGGATTCATTTTGATTGCTAATTCAACTCCTTAAGATTTAAATCAAATCATTATTTCTAATATTTTTTTAATTTTAAAAAGCCTATTACTCTACATTATAATCCTTAAATCTGAATACTAACTTCGGTTGAAAGATTTGAAACAAGGCGTTTTTTTTTTTAGGTTTTAAGATACTAACATACATACATATATATGTATATGTGTGTGTATATCTATACATATGTACATAAGAATGGGGGTCCTGAAAATGACTATCACAAGAAACTACTTTCTTGACAAAAATATTGAATCTAAATGCCAGTTTTTATTTTTACTTGAGCATGTCAAAATTTAAGCCTCGGACCCTTCTAAAGATAAACATACATAGCAAACATTGAACTTCTTGAAAAAAATTCTGTAATAGAAAATCACAAGCTGACTAGTGCTTGCAATTCTAAGTCAGATTAGATAGAAAATAATAACTAAAGAGACAGCAAAAATAAGGATGTATACTTGTTTTCTCAAATGAAACTGGCTATTTTATGAAGGTCCATCTTCCATTACCGGTTCAGTGTGCACTGCTAAAAACAAGAACAACAGGACCAATATAATTTGTCTGGAATGATGAAGAGAAATTACAATTTAAGAAAAGAGAGTGTACTCTCGGTATGATGAAATTAAAAAAGATAATTACAGAAGGTATCAAGAATAAAACGGGCATCTTCTTGGCCTTACCTCAAGTTTTTCTGACAACTACTACCTGGGATGAAAAAAAGGTCTTACAGAAAAAAAATTCCTTCAAAAAAAATAATAAACAAATGGAAACATGTCATTTTATAAGTGAACTAAAAGAAAATGCCTCTCTCATGCACACACCACCCCCCAATATTTCTAGACCCTAGAAAGCTTTGCTTCCATAGCCTGTTTAAGAAAATGATTTCAGCTTTCTCCAGATCTCTTGTACTTCTACCCATGGCCAACTTTTACAAAATAATGAATGTCTCTCATTATTTTAAAGCTGAATAAATATAATCAGCAAGAAAAATAATTAGCAGCAGGACTCAAATTATATATGTTAATTACAACATAAAAAACACTGAGTCCAGAGTACAAGAAAATAAACTGTTAAGTGACTGTTTTGTAGACACCACACAAACATGCACTCTTTCTGTCAAAACAATTACTATGGCAAAAAAAAAAACCAAAACAGGATAAAACTAAGATGCTGTTTTGAAATGCAAAAACAAGTACTTTCCTCTAAAATACTTAGCTTTATTAGAGAAATGGCACTAAAAATAACAAAGATTCAAACATTTGCTCTATTCTACTTACATATCATAAATAAGACAGCTATTGATGCAAGACACACACTCCTTCACGATCTTTCCCTATGCACCAAGCATTCTTTTATCAGAATAAGCTGTTTACCAGCCAACCGCATGTGGTTGAATGATTAAAATGACCATCTATACTTTACATAGTAAAGCATTTTCGAAAATTTTAATGTACAGTGACAAAAAAGGAAAAAAAATACCACAGTAATTCTGGACACATGAAGAGTAATTAAGCAGCTTCATAATCAAACCAGGCTTCATTACTTGTAATAAGGGCAATTCTTCCCATTCTCCACCCAATATTTAAGTTTCAATAGTATTAATATTAAAAGAAAACTCAAGTCGAAACCAAGTAACTGCTGTGCTACTCAGCTTTTTAAATCTATAAACAACTCTCCCCATGAGGTAAGGCAACTGAGTAATTTGATTGTATTAGACTGCATTAAAATAATTATACTTGATTTTTCAATAACATGCTAATTAAAAAGTATTTTTTGAAATATAACAATAATGAAGAGTTCTGAAACCGTGAGTTATGGTTTTGGGGGAAATTTTGTTGTCATTTTACTACCTGCATACTTTCTGCAAAAAGTGAACCAAAGAATGAAGAATGACTTGTATTTTAAACTAAACATATTCTTAAACATAAAACCACCTTATGTATTCTCCTTTAATTTCTGCACAACATCACTTTTAAGAATATGATTGAGAGGTAATAATTAAGGGGATCTAATGCAGACAACTAAAGGGTTTGCTTTGATTTAAGTAAATTAAGAACATGCTTCATTTTCAGTTATCACAGTATAAAACTGATGGTCCCAAAACTGTACTGTTGTTTTAAGCTCTAAAGTCATTCTCAAAAACAGGACTTCCCTCTCACATTAGGTGAACTAAGTAAGAAGCTCTTCTGACATATTACTTGCATCCTTCTTTATGGGAGTGAATGGAATATCCATCTAAATTCCCTATGAACTGAGAATGATTAGCACATATAAAATTCTAGAAAACAGTATACCACATTGTAGAAGGCACTAAAGCTTCAGCTTGTGCTCCCATAGCCCACTCTGAAAACCCAGTTTTTTTATAATGACATCTTTGCCACCTACAGCTGACAACACACACTGCAATATTATTCATAATAAGCTTGGAAATGTCAAGAAAGTTTAAAAAGAAGTGCTTATTTGTGGGGAAACCCAATAATTCTAAACACTGAATACTAATACGTTATTATTAGTATTCAACACAGTTGCTCTTCCTTTTGAAAGAACAGTAGTAGCATGCATCATCAGTTGTTTTTTAATCCACTTATTTAAGCAATTTTAATCTGTAAAACTACTTTAAAGAAAACTGCTGTCCTAAACAGTGAGAAAAAGAAAACACAATAGTGAGAATTTAACACAATCACTATAAATCTTGTGAAGTAAATGTTAAAACTTCTTACATATTTTGTACTTACAAGGATGGGTATATATTTGCACCAATTTCAAGCACATCATCAATCTGTATATATTGAAATTTTTTAAAAAAGTAAAACAATACAAAATTCAGTAACTAGCACTTTTCAAAAGAGCCTCCAATGCTTATCATCTCCAGTCTTTATGGATAGAACAAATTCGGATCTTTGATGTCCCATTTATTTGTAATGTTTCTTGGCAAACACTAACAAACCACATGACAAGTGTGTCAGCCACCATGGAAATGCACAGATTTTAGAGGATGAGTTTGGGTAACATCTGTTATTTTCGTGATGTCCATGCTTTATTTTCTTACTCAGTAACAAGATGGCCACAAAGTCACCTAACAACTAGAAAAGCTGTTAGCTCATATCTTTATGTTCAACTGGATTTCTTCACTGTTTAACATCTTGTTAAAAGAATTAAAAGCTTTGGATATCATTCCAGCGTGTGTTTAAAGGTGCATCTGTCGGTCCTATACTGCTTCTGTTTTGGTAGAGAGGTTTTCTTCATTTGGCTGACAATTCCCATTTTGCTGTACTTTGTTTTCCTCAGTCCTTGGTGCATCCTTGTCATCTACTTCTTTCCCCACACCTGATTCTGGTTCTTTATTGTGCTCCTTCTCCTACAATGAATATTAAGATATACATTTAGTTATTTTCTCAAGTTGCCTGTACTACATCTGCTTATGGCTAAAATATGTAACTTTATCTTTTGTGAATAAAACTGGATACTTTCTCCCACTACCTTGTCATATAAATAGGATAAGCAAACATTATCATTGTCTCTTGTACCCCTCATAAAAGATGGACACTGTTCAATAAATGTTGCTTACTGACTTCAAAAGTGGGATATACCTGCTGAAAGAGAAAAATAGCTCCCAAAATGCCAGGAGGGACTTTATAATCCAGATACTAAAGAAGCAAAAATAAGAGAATGTAGAAAAGGAAAGCACTATTCCTCTTAACAAAGACTGGTTAGGCACAGTCCAAATGCTGCCTTCAGCTTAAGAGAGAACTAAATGAGAACATGTGGAATACTGCCTGGCACTCAGTTAAGTGCTCTAGAGATATGTTATCAATGTTACTGACAAAGATGATAAACCTTTATTAGGTATGAGAGTAAATAGAACTGTAAAATTAAGGCGTTAGGAATCATATAAGTGATTTCCAAATACAACTAAACCAATATTAAGGGGAATTAACTTAATTCACAAACACTTAAAATATTTCATTAATTATTTTAATTCAACAAACCAAATTTCAGTATATATTATAAAACCAATAACAAAAGGACATCCTGTCAAATTTGCTGAAACAGTGAGGAAAATGGCATCAAGCAGAAATGTTAACTTAAAATCAAATACATGCTACATGCATAGGCTAAAAATTTTCTTACTGTATGCCTATGATTCTCTAAAGAATGTAACTGTTTAAATTTTAGCTAGCTCATATCTCATCCCTTCAAAATTTAAAAATTGTCAATTTAACACATATGAAAGAATACAAAAATGTATAAGACACTGTTGCCCTCCCTCAAGGAGCTTTTAGCCTAAAACTGCTTTTATGCAATAAAGAATCTCAATGATTAATTATTCAAACCCTAAACACTGAATGACTGTTGCTTACTTTAAGTGAAGTATTATTCTTCTCCAATTTTTCCTTCCCATCTCTGTCATTAGAATTCTTTCTCGTAGAGGTTGACCGTTCTCTATCTCTTCTTTCACTGATATGGTCCTTTTCTTTTTCTCTCTTTTTATCCTTCTTGTTTCTGCTATAAGAATATTGATAATATGTCTGTTATCTTCTAAGAAACTATGACTTGCTATATTGTTGACAAATATTCTAACACTAATGCATTGTAAATAAGCATATCAGTAACCTGATTTGATGAAGTAACATAAATGGGACGTATAACTCCACCTACTCTACCCACAACACAACTAATTTTTTAAAGATACACAAGTCATTTTTGCCAAGGCCATGTATGTTCACATAAAACACAATTTGGCACTATAAATTAGTTTTGAAACATTTAAGATTTATTTATCCACTGTAATTAGGATAAAATAAAACCAAATATAATTTTTTTAACCCATTTCTTTGAAGCAAAAAGTGAATAAGCAGAAAGGAATTAAAGAATCAGATGTAGTTCCCAGGTATGGCTGAAAAATTACCAGCAAAATTAGAACTTCAAGAAACTCTTGTGCCATGTGTTCTCTTCATTCGCCATTACACAGAAGTCCCACCACTACATCAAACTAAAAAGTTTCTGCTCAGCAAAAGAAATCGTCAATGAGGTCAAGAGATAACCATCTGAATGGGAAAATCTATTTGCAAGCAATGCCTCTGATAAGGGCCTACCATCTAAAATATACAAAGAACTCATACGACTCAGTAACAACAACAAAACAAACAATCCAATCAAAAAATGGGCAAAGAGGATATGGAGAAAAAGGAACCCTCATACATTGCTGGTGGGACTGCAAATTAGAGCAGCCACTATGGAAAACAGTATGGAGGTTCCTCAAAAAACTAAAAATTGATGATCTACCATATGATCCAGCAATCCCACTCTTGGGTATTTACCCCAAAGACTTGAAAACCCATATTCAAAAAGATATCTGCACATCGATGTTAACAGCAGCATTATTCACAGTGGCCAGGAAGTGAAAGCAACCAAAGTGTCCTACAATAAATGATTGGCTAAAGAAGCTGTGGTACATATATACAATGGACTATTACTTGGCCATAAGAAGAGATGAAATACTGTTATTTGCAACAACGTGGAGATAATCATGCTAAGCGAAATAACCCTGACAGAAAAGGTTGAAAATCACATGGTATCACTTATATGTGGAATATAAACCTAAAAGCAATAAATGAACAGGATAAACAAAAACTCATGGACATGGACTATAGACTAGTGGTTTCCAGAGGGTGAGGGGGAGAGGGGAGGTAGACAGGTAAAGGGGGTCAAACATGTGGTGACAGAAAGAAATCTAACTATGGGAGGTGAACACAAAATGTAAATATGTGTATGCCTTATTGTTAAGAGTGTACAGATACAACTTATTGGATTTCGTTAACCAATGTCACCATAAAAAAATAATTAAAAAAGCAACAACAAACAACAAGTAAGTCCCACCAATTCGAAAGCAAAAGTTAATTAGAAGATGGAATGAACAAATCCCATTTACAAAAATAAAATAGCCTTAAAATGAGAGGGGGTAAAAAAACAAGGTGTTTCACATCAGAAGCATAACAAATAGCTTCTACTCTAAAGAGTTAACCCTAATATGGAATTTTAAACTTTCTTCTCTTAATTATGGAAGTTGAAAGATAAACACAAAGACTGGTGGAACATATAAAGACACTGAGGAAACAAATGCAAGTTTATATGAAAATTTAGTATAACAAAGGTGGCATCTCAAATCACTTGGGAAAAGATGATCTTTTATAAATAAAAGATTTGGAGATAACTTGGTTGTCATTTGCTGATAAAATTGAATCCGTATCTCATGCCACCCAAATAAATAAATAAAAATGGACTGGAGACCTAAATTTTTTAAATGAAATAATACAGTACTAGAAGAAAACAGTGGCAAATTTCTTTTATAACATGAGTGAAGCGAAGATATTTTAACTTGTATAATGCTGAAAGGAATATAAAATGTCACAACTACTTTAGAAAATGGTTGGCAGTTTCTCAAATGATAAAAAGAGAGTTACTATATGACTCGGCAATTACCACTCCTAGGTATATACCCGAGAGAAATGAAAACGTGTCCAAACAAAACTTGTACATGAATGTTCATAGCAGCATTATTCATAATATCCAAAAAATGGAATACTAAACCTCCATCAACTAATGAATAAAACAAAGTTTTATCCACGCAATGGAATATCATTTGCCTATAAGGAATGAAGCACCTATTCATGCTATGACATGTATGAACCATGACAACATTATATTCAGTCAAAGAAGCCAGATATAAAAGACCACACATATTACATGAGGCAAATCCAGAGAGACAGTAAGTAGATTAGCGGCTATAGGGAGCTAAGGGGAGCAACTGCTAATGGGTATGCAGCACTTGCTTTGAAATGACAAAAAATGTTCTGGAATTAAGTAGCAGTGACTGTTACATAACACTGTGAACATACAAAACACCAGTGAACTTTACATTTAAAAGGGTGAATTTTATGATACGTGAATTCTCATTTAAAATAACTTGGGGTAAAGGTGGGACCACACACACACACACACACACAATGTATATATTGTATTTTGTCTTACGCAAAAAAGAGAAATTCGAATATAGGTATCTGCTTAATTTTTGCAAAAAGAATGATAGGATGAATAAACGGGTGATAAGTTACACAGAGTGGAGAAGGAGCAAAGGAAAAAGAATACAGGAGGGAGCTACTTGGTGAATATGTATCTTTTTGTCTTAGTTGAGTTCACAACTGAGAAAAGTTTTGACTTTCCTAAGCAAAGGTATTTTTTTTTTTTTATTCTTTAACAAAGTTATGGCCACCTCTGTAGTATCCTATGCCTTATTCTCACCTAAAAATAACCTACAAGCAAATAAACAAAAGACCCCTTCTGGGAAACATACTCCTTACATTCTGCCAGAGCTTTTTATAAATGTCTCTCTTCTCTACCTAGAAAACCACAAAAACCAATAGAAAAACTATGACTTATCAGTAAAGCAGTAGTATGAAAAAAAAATACACAGAAATCAATACTTTCTTATGAACAAACCAACCTCCTATTAATGAAAGAAAAGATCTCATTTATAAGAGCAACAAAAAAGTAAATAACATCTAGGAATAAATTTAGAAAGTACATAAAATATGTATGAAACAAACACTGGAAAACACTAAAAATTGCCTAAAAGAAAGATATACCATGTTCCTGGATGAAGTCACTATCATAAATCTTTTATATTGATTAATAAAACTACTCACCAATTTTCTCTAATAAATGCAACGCAACTATAATAAAAATTACTAGATTTTATTTCTATAACCTAGACACTTATTCTTACATTCGAATGGAAAAATAAACATGCAATAGTCAGGAAAGCTCAAAAAAGAACAATGGGGAATGTAGGGGAAAACAGGTCTTACTAGATATTAAGAAATACTATACAATCTGATTAACTAAAAGCATGGGGGACTGGTACATGAACCCTCAGTCAAACCAATCCAGCCCAGAAATAGATCCAGAAATAGACTCCAACACAGAAAATTTAGTATAAGACAAAGGCAACATCAAACTAATGCTAGAAAAATTGAGTTTTTAATAAAGGTTATTAAACAAGAGAAGCATAGTCAAAAAACCTAATAAAGTCATTACCTATGGGGACAGAGCAGATGGGAACATGGGTAGAAGTTAAGATCTATCACTGTAACTTTTTAATACTGTTTTGATTTCTGAACCATGCAATGTATTACATAGTACTCATTCTAAATATAGTTTAAAAAGTAGACTGAAAAATCTATGTTTTCCCCTGCTTTCTCCTTAGTTTCAGCACATGCTTTTAGACCTACCTCCTAGGGGATGGAGACCTCGAAGATTTCCTTTTTATGGTTTTTGATGTTCTTGGGGATCTGGAAGAACTCCTGCTCCTCCTCCTACGCCTTTCCCTGAAAGTCAAGATGTGTCATTTTAAAAAAGTGACCTAATTAAAGGGCAATTCAAATACAAAAAAAAAAAAAAAAAAGCAGGATTCTTGGTGCTCTCAAAGTAAATAGTATGCTTTAGAGGCCACTTTAAACTCATGTCTTTTAGAGCACACTCTATTACCTAATTTTAGTGCAAGTCAAATTATGAACCACAGATTCTTACAGACTGATGAAAAGATCTCTTAAGATTTCATATTAGAAACAGTAGAAAATCTCCATTTAAACCTGAACTGAACAATAATTTCCTGAGTAGAAAAAAATATTAATAGATGTTTCAGATTCTCAAATTAAATACGCTCTTCATTAGCATCTAAAACACACTTTTTTGCTCATCAGATGCTTTGTCATGCATCTAGCTCCTTGCTGCCCCACTGTAGATTACTTTGTAACAAGGTAACACTCTTTTCAAGAACTGAAAGCTAAGTTAGTTGGCTTGCAAAATGCGAACTTTGTAAAGTATTTACAAGATCTCTAAAAAAGTATTTACATTAAGTCATCTTATAAAGAAATTGTTTTGCCCTTCGATCTCTGACCATTTCATTACTGTTGTTCGACTCAATTAAAATTGAGTGCACAAGTTGCTTAGATATAAGTAAAATATTTAAAACCTAAGATTTAAATATGAGGTAAAAAATAATTACTAGATTAAGTATTTATTATTAAAAACTACTTTTCTTAACATATTAGCAAATATGCATACTCTAAATTACTTCATTCATAAGGGTGGTCGATTTTGGAACAATGAATTTCAAGATGACCATAATTCGGGCAATGAGGTATGAGAATGTATGTATTAAATGATTAATATAAATACAATAATCTGTCTCATAAGGAGCTTTGATAATTAGCGACCACAGAGCTGGAAGAATTAAAAGTCTTTTAGGATTCAAGTTCTTACTACCTCAGTAAGTTGATACTAGACTGATGAAACATTTTGTCCATGTTTTTTATAAAATAAAAAGCTAAATAATGCTCAAATGTGGTATATATATGGTAGATGTAGATATTAAGACCAAAAAGGCTCAAATACTTGGAGAACACAAATAAGACAATTCCAACTGTACCCAAGGTTCTCCCCTCCATTACCCAATTTTTTTTCCAGAATACTCCAATATTATACTTCCTAGGGAAATCAGATAATATTCCATTCAATAAATGCTATTTTATAACAGCTCAGCATAAGAACCTGAAATACTTTTTCATAGGAGGAGAAAGTCAGTGTAACTCACCCCTTAAATTTATACAAAATGGCTCCACTTTCATCAGTGTAACTCTTTATTCAGGAAGCACTATGTAGAGGCAGACATCTAATAACTACAAGTTGATTATAATGAGAGCTGAAGCTGAACAGATAGCAATCTAGAATATTAATTATTTGAGAAAGCAGTGGCCAGCTATAGTATGAAGAACTAGAGTGGTTAGAATTAAATTTAAATTCCACACCTTACCAGCTGCACAACTGCGGTCCTGTTATTTTTAATTTGAATCTGTTTTTCTGACTGGAAAATGGAGATAATTCAAGTTTTACAGTGTTGTTTTAAGGATTTAGAATAATACCAATGAAGTACCAAACATAGTGTCTAGCACATAGTTAAGTACTCAAAAAATATTCTCTCCTTACCTTTCTTGGACTCATCTTTATTGACACTAACTTTTATGCACTGAAATTTTTTTGAATATGAAAATTTTCTTTAAGAATGTAGATTAGGAGACAATGTTGGAAATAAAATTAAGTACCCTTTTTCTGAACAGTTAAAATGTTTTCCATTTAGTAAACAAATAAGAGCACTTTGGAAAGCAGAAAAATGCTAAAAGTTGAGAAATTATAACTCTTCACCAAACTCTTCTGAAACCATGAAACATTCCAAACTGCTGAATCTTTCAGAAACTAATGTTAGCATTTATTCTCCATGCCTTGGAAATTATTTAAAAATACATTTAGGAATGAATGTGAATGTGTAAACTTTCTTAAATATCGAGACTTTAAATCATGAAAAAAATTAAACATTTTAGAGCCATCAAAAAAAGTAAATTCAACTGAATTTAAAAGGAATCAAAATATTATTTGGTGTTATGAAGAGCAATGTTTAAACAATCATATAAACACAAAACAACGTGTGACAATCAACAAATTACTGTGCAGTATATGTGCAATCGCAAGACTGAACTGAAACCCACAGTAAGTGAGATTAAATTAATTCTTCAGTTTTTGATTCAATGTGCTAAACTATGGCAGTGATCTGTTTATTTTAAGCCCCACTTAACATATAGAGTTGCTTTCAACTTTAAACTTCTGAAGCAATTTTTTAAAGCAGGTAGCAAGTACTGGTTAGGGAATTCTCAAACTTAATCTCTAAAAAGAGAGAGTTACTTACACTTCTGATATTAAAGAGCAGATGGAACATTTCTTCTAAGTTTGTTTCCTCATATTTTAAAACCATGATAATAATAGGCCACAAGCTCATTGTGAGGACTAAATAAGGTTAGTCATGAAAAACTGCTGAGACAGAAATCTGGCGTATAGTAAAAGCACTCAATAAGTGCTGCAATTATTTGTGTTGCATTAAGAATAAGCTATTAAAACAAAGATTAAAAATCTATATATAATCATGTCTTGGAAATTATTTTCTATGAAAAAATTATGTTTTCAATATCTTTAAAACATGCTAAGATATATGTTTAGTATTTTTAACATATGGTTTAACACAAGTAGGCACTTCCATTTACTTATAGTCACGGTATCATCTGGAGTAATGGTTTATATAATCTTGAATCAATGAACGTCTCCATTTTGCACTGTTACTATAGCAAACTGCTGCCACCTCGTGGTAGTGTACCTATTAATAAATTTAGGGAACAGTCCTTAAAAAACACCAAAACCTTAAAATTGACAGATTTAAACAAAAATTTAAATGTCATGCACTCAACAAAATAGTACAGATGACAAAAGGTATAAACTGCAACCTTAGAAGTTTTGCATATAAGAACTTACCACACCATTCCGAAGAAATACAGAAGCCTAACAGGTCAATTCTTATATATTAAAAAAAACAACTTGCCCCCTGCCACCATCCCACCTTCTAAGAAAATTAACAGCAGTAGTTATTTAGTTAAATAGTTAAAACTTTTTAAATAATTTTGCTTAATGCCATCTCATGTTCTCCATAGGTTCAATACTGTGGCGAGCACTCTGTTGAGAGAAATGTGTACTCTGCAATTAGAGGGAAAAGTTCTAATATTATTGTACTGATTCCACTTGGATAGAATAATCTTTTCCTCTCAGTTAAAATTCATGCTTTCATCATTTGTCATCAATAAACCCTTTGGTATAAATTTTAAGCATATCAAACCTGCTGGAACTACGAGATCTTCTTGATGCATTGTAACTTCTGGGTGGTGTTCTGGATTTTTTATCCTTCTTTCTTTTCTCATCTATATCTTTGGATCTGTCCTTTTCTCGTTCCTTTTCTTTATCCTGTTCCTTTTCCTTCTCTTTGTCTCTTTCCTTTTCATGGTCTTTTTCCCGCTCTCTTTCTCTGTCCTTGTCCTTGTCTTTTTCACGGTCCTTTTCCCGTTCTTTCTCCCGGTCTTTATCTTTGTTTTTACCCCGTTCCTTTTCTTTTTCACGTTCCTTTTCTCTGTCTCTCTCTTTTTCCCTTTCCTTTTCTCTATCTTTTTCTTTCGCTCTTTCCTTTTCTTTGATTTTTTCTCGAGTGTCTTTTCGCTTGTCCCTTTAAAAACAAAAATAAATTCACAACTGAAATAATTCCACTCCCAAAAAGGACCTCTCTCAATAATTATCAACACAAAACAATTTTTAGCAGCTATGAGACATTACCTATAAGTTTTTAAATAACTCAGTTGGATATGAAGCTGCTAAAAGAAACAATTACCAGGCCAAGTTAAGTAAAATAGTCTGCAAATCTCATGAGTCATAATGGTTATCAGATTCAAATCAATGGAAACCAATAATAATCATTACTAAGACAATCGAAATTAAAAGTTTAATTTTTCATTAAAAACATAAACCACAACCGATTTTTAATAAATGAGGCCATTGAAAAAATTATCCTTATTTTTCCAAAAACTCACCGTGAATGTGAACGACTCCTTGATTTCCGTCTGTCCCTTGATTTAGAGCGTTTTTTATGTGGGCTCTTAGATCTACGTCTATCTTTTTGTCTTGAGCGTGATCTATTATGGGATCTACTCCTAAAGAAAAATACATTGTTAGAATGTCGAACCTTTCTTAGAACTTCAATTTTTAAAAATTTAGGATGTCTTTCAAACAAGAGAATTTAAAAACCTATCCTAAAGGTAAATACATTTTAAAACTATTATGTAATGCTTCAGTTAGATCATCTGAAATAAACTTATTTACTGGAAACTTTACCAGATAAGGTCATTGTCCAGAACACAAAAATAAAAAAAAGAAAAAAAATTAAGTTATTTTCTATGCCAGATTTAAGCTGATATTTTCAGGTGTGACTTTCTTTTGCTAATTTTCTTTTTCCCTTTTTCATCCCAGAATGTCTCACAAAACAATGTATCTTTGTGAAGACAGAAGGCAAAATATGCTAGCTCTGTGAATTGCTGCTTCTTCTCAAGTGAATCTCTTTTGCTAATTATAATATGCCTCAATTAGTATAGAGTTTCTCCCCCATGGTCCAAATTTTCATACCATAAATTGTCTTTAACTCTTGGCTTTCATGTAATACGATTGTTTGCAGTTACCTTATCTTGACAGGGAGTAGAGGTTATACGGTTCACAATAGTCTCTATAAATGGCTATGTGCTATATATTAAGGATAATATATAGTCAGCATAGTATTAATGATAGTACTAGTGAAAAATAAATATTATTATTCATGAGTTAAAGCTAGATATATAATCAAATGTTGGATGTGCAAGGTGTTGATTTTATAACTGTATAAACATAGTTATTAAAAGAAAACTGTATTATTGGAATTCCTGCAGGGAAAATAATTTATTCCAAATGTGAAATTCTCCAGGCTCCTTTTTCCCACTGAAATAATTACTTATAATTTTTTTTCCCCGTAATAAAGTATCCAAGGAACAATGTGTTAAAATATACCAAAATTGAATGCACACAACTTTAATAACAAAGTGATGGGACTCACCAGCTTCGGAGTCAGACAATCTGGCCCTGACACTCAGCTCTGCCACACATTAGCTGTTGAGAAATCTAGCTAGTCGCTTAATCTCTCTAAACCTGAGTTTCGTCATTTATAAAGTGGAGTGAGAATCATATCTACATCTCTGAAAGCTGTGATGAGGATTAAATCAGATGACGTACGAAAACTGATGGCCTAGCAGTCTCTGGCACAGAGTAAATGCTTAAAACTATTAATTCCCAATATCATCACTATCATCAACAATTAACAGAAAATAAAACTTTAAATTATTTATTTCAAGGAGGTCAAATGAACTTCCACAAATATGCTTTATTAAAACTCATCTTGATAGTCATGTTTTCATAAATTAAAACAAATCTTTATAAAAGAAATACACATAGTTAAATGCTTGTGGTATGCTATGAAATCAAAAACACCTTCAGATAATACTCAATACTGAAATCTTGTTTTTTAAACACATTTTTATTAGTCAAAATGTTTTCTAAAAGCTAATTTTCAACTGAACCACTCTATTACATGCCTTTAAAATTATACATTTATCATCATACCACATTTTTCACATAGGATAATTCAGTTTGTTGGAATATTTATCACTAATAACTTAAGAACTACAAGGATCGAGTAGTAGGTGTTAAGGCAAAAATGCAAAACCCAATGCATTTTTAGTCCATTTGCAGACATCCATATAAGTGTAATGTTTTAAAGGGCCTTTGTTTCTATGTACTTAAATAAAAAGCCTTAGGATTTCTGTGCTAGTTAACCTTGCTAAAAATATAAATAATAATTTTTACTCAAACAGTGCTTTGCAACCTTAATTAAACAAAGAAATTCCTTTTAAAAATTTAAGCATAGCCCTAACAAATAAAAGTAATAAACCACTGATCACTTGGCTTCCCACCTTTCCGTGTGGTCCTCAGAGTTTGAAAGTTACTGCCCAAGAATGATTATTGTATTTTAGTTTTCACATTAAATATTTTCATATCTGTCACTCACTAGTCGCCTGCAAGTTTTTCTGATCAGGAATGCTAAAAGTTTCAAATCAAGAGCAAATCTAATCCAACCAAAGATAAAGATTTGAGTTATTATTGTTAGCAGTTCTCATTTTAGCATAATGTGCAAAACTGCATTTATAAAATTGTGAATAAAGGGCAACTTACCACCATGTTGCATCAAAGTTCATTTGTAAGTCAGGTGTTTCCCATTAAAATATTATAAAATGTCTTACAGATCCTGCACTGGTCTGGAAAAGTTACTTAACTTTTAAACACAGTAATTATAGTACTACCTGCTTTTTCTAACACTTCCCTATGAAAAAAACGCATAAATATTTGAAAACAAAAAAGATCACAGTGACAAGAAACCCATTCCTCCTTCCTAACATAGAAGGGGAAGAAACAGGGAAGGGAGGAGTGAGCTTTAGAAGCACCTGAGGACAGTGAGAAGGTATTAAGAGGGTGGACCTTTAAGAGCAAAGGCTCCTGGAACCCACATTCCTGCTAAGTCTAGCAGGTCAGAACCAGAGTTGAGGATATTAAATCCCACCAGCAGAGGAAAATAAGGCAAGAAATATCTGCCATCTCCCTCCCCTACTGGGGTGTGGGAAGTTCCTTCTATGTCAAGATCCTTGAGTCCAATGTTTTTTGGGTAAGGGTTTTTTTCCTCTTTAAATAGAACTCATCCTCTTACATGTTTAAGAACTCACAAAAAGCTACATGTGTTTCTATAAATCATGGATAAAAATAGTGTGTGTTTACAAAAAAATGTGTGTAAAAGTATGTATGTATGTGGATATATATGTACACTGTGTACATATGCAGGTGTGTGTGTGTGTGTATCTGATCATTGAACAATAAAAAAGTTGGGGTGCTGACCTCCGTAGAGTCAAATATCTTATCTTGACTCCTTAAAAACTTCATCCCTCAATATCCCCAGGACCACCAGCCTGCCTCCTGCCCCAAGGATACCAAAATCTGCAAATGCTCCAGTCCTTTACATAAAAAGGCATAGAACAATGCACATAGTTGGCCTTTCATATTCATGGATTACCAACTGTGGACTGACTACTGTCTTCGATCGGAGGTTGGTTGAATCCACAGATTTTAAGCCCATTAATATGGAGAGCTGACTATACATATTTACTGAAAAAAATTCACTTGTAAGTGGACTCTCACAGTTCAGACCTATGCTGTTCAAGGGTCAATTGTATGCATGCCAAGAATAAGTAATTTATATTGTTACATAGTTAGACCTACATGAAAGCACTCTCATGAATAACTTCATTTTAGACTAAATTATCCTCACCACCCCACTAACCTTTGGAGGGTGAAAATATCCAGATATACTTAAAATGATAACAGCAAAAACCTTAAAGAGGATAAAGATAAACTATTTGCCACAACAGATAAAGCTTCCCAGAGATAATCAAAGAAACAATGATGTCAATCAAGTTTTGCTTTATCCTAGCCTCGGAAAACCACTGAGGGATTAGATTTGGAGCATGGTTCCTGTAATCAACACAAAATGAGGTTCAGGTCATTGGTCTACTTTTCCCCCCTCAGAAAAGTGGCTACTCTTCAGCTCAATTCTGTATTTCATTGATGTCCTTTACATTTGCCACATCCTGTCAACCTAAGAAAATATTCCCAATCTAGCATCAATGCTTCTATATCACTTTCCTTCTCCAATTCTGGCTTCTGCTGCACCGTCTCATTCCTTGTACATCAAATAACTTCGTTCACTTGGATCTGAATGAACTTGCTTGCTTATTCTAAGGCCTTGGATGAAAGAACAGATGGCAAAACTATACCCCAAAACAGATTTTGCATACTAAGAATAATAAAGAAGTGTAATACACCAGTAAATAGCAAGAAGTATTTAGTATTACTAGAGTCAAAAAAATATTATCATATTTTCCCATCTCACCATTTCAATCTCATTAAGCATCACAGAAAAACAGGCTAAACTGAGCTTAATAATGAAGTTCAACATACAGCATATTGGCTCCCTCCCCTTAAACCCTCCCTTCTCTAAATTCTCCCACACCACACACATACGAATACACATACACTTTTCTCTATCTCTTCTCTTTAAACATAGTATGTGTATACATTTTCACATTTCAGTAACAGCCCCCTTCACGTTAAAGACAAGAATAAAACTTAACTAACACTTTAGACATGATTCTAAGGGCACTTCCAATCAAGATATTGTAAATTTACATTCTGAGATTCCCTTTGTACCACACACAACAGGATTTAAAAAGAAAATTAAAACAACAGAGCTATGCTCAAAAATAAGACAAACAGAACAGACACAGAGTTTAAGCACAATACGATAGTTGGAGCTAAAGCTCTAAGTTACTCCTGTGTTTCAGGCCCCAAAGTGGGTGTAGGAGGCTTTTATCACAGAGAGTACCGAGGACCTAAACCGCTCCATTTGACTCATGGCACTAGTGATAAGTAATACTTGAAACCAGCCCTTGAGTGGACTGAGGGGTAGACGAAAGCTGCAACTTCACATTATTTTCAGCATCACCATACATGTGGTTCCCTATTCCCAACATGAAAAGTTTCTGCCAGTTCTTAACAAAAACTAGTTTACTGTTAGAAAAGTTAGATACAGAGCATCTCAAGATAGAAAACCAATTCGAAAACTGAAAATTGAAACAAAATTATATATTAGATAAAAATTTATTCTTAAGTATATACAATTAAAGCAAAATTTAATGGTAACTATACTTCCTGGTGAATTCTACTGAAATTTCTAAATTTGAATATTTAGACAAAAACTCAGAAATCTTAACTTTTAAGTACAAAAGCAAAAAAAATTAAATGACAGAAATTCTCACCTGTGTTTTGATTGTGATCTTTTCCTTCTAGAATGGGATTTTGAGCTAGACCTGGATTTTGAACGAGTATGGGAACGAGATCGACCGCCTTTTCTTTCATTGCTCTTTCCAGACTCTGGGAGGAAAAAACCACTTTGCAGTGTAAGCTCAGAACAATTAAAGATCCCAGTTAATAATTAGGCACAAGTGGAATGTACCACATATAGTGCAAGGGGCCTACTCTCTGTACATCCTCCTCCTGTGCAATTATCCTTCAGAAACATCCAAGAAAGTCATTGCATAAACTCGTTGAGTGCAGCCACCCTGCAGCAGTACATATAAACCAGATGATTATAAACAGCTGTTCGTAATATTTAGTTGCTGCCATAATGTACGATCATAACATGTCTGTAATTCCTAGGACAGTGATTTTAAATCCTTTCTCCGTTTATTTTGCTAGAATTGAAGCTTAAATTCTGAGTGCTAATTTAGATAATTTGCTCAAATGTAAACCATCTAGACATTTTTAGATTGGATTTTAAAATTTAAGTTAATAACACAGAAGTTTGAAAAGGTAGGTGGTTCCATTATCTTCCTAAAATAAAGCGTTATTTTTCCTAAATCATGGGCTTTTTATTTTTAAAAGTAAAACTTGGAAGAGGCGTGAATCTGCTTAACCATAACATTTTAAATATATTTATTCTTCTTTTTAGCCTCACAATAACATTTATACTTTGCTTTAAGCAAATCAGTTCTGAGCACTATTTTGCTCTTAAAATATAAAACACTGATTAGCTTAGGCTAATGTGCCTCAATTCAGTATCATAGGAAAAGACAGTTTTGTCAAGTAGTTTGTTAACCTTTAACACTAGTAAGTCACTTACTCATTCTTGAGTTTCACTCTTCTTGTTTATAAAATGAAGGGACTGAACAAGATAATTTCTAAAATTCCTTCCAGTTCTAAGACTCTATGATCTTAAACTATGACCTGTATAACAACACTATGGCCTTACCTGGTTCAATAGCTGCTGAGATAAATGACTGAGCCTCTCGTACTCGCTTCATTACTTCTTCTAACTCCTTAGCTGCAGCCTGAGGTGTCATCTCAGGGGGTTTTACTATTGCATTGTTGGAGTGATTTATTCTAAATTAAAAACATTAGCATATCACAAATATACACCTTATTTTACAAAACATTAAACAAATGTTTACATGCTAAACGTATTTAAAAATCGACATCTCGAAGACACATTAACATATCTTAATACAAATTAACCAAAACAGACTCAAAATCAAGATTAATCTCATTCCCACCTGCCATCACCTCTTGCTAACAGAGCCAAAAGCAAGAAAAAAGGAAAAACTGAATCCTAGTTGACTTAACAACCTGAATAGACCAGAACAAGTGCTTTTCCACACACTTCAAAATTATAATTAAAATGTTGACAATATTAAAATGAATCATTTCTATTCTTAGATTATAAGATTTTGTTGATAATCTCTGCACCCTGAGAGAGGAGGAAGGAGAAGCTGCATATCATATACACCATTTTAATCAACTCTAGACCATGGCCGAGTCAGACACAGCTGTGAATGTGGGAGGCATCTGATAAAACTTCCCCTACTAGGTATAAGTGGTTTCTCTGACACACATAAATGAATTCAGTGTCTCGCTTTACTCCTTCCGCACAAAGAAGACAAACATTCACCAAGAACAGTTATTTATCCTTTAACAGAAGAATCCTGATTAAAGTGTATAACTAAGGCAATTATCTATAAAATTCATATAAAACTGTTACCTCAATAAACTGCATGAAATAGAATTTCTGGTCTTGAGTATCTGACAGGCTACATGAATTTTCCATTTTGCGAACAAGGATGTGAGCAAACCTTGAACTCGAAATGTATAATTTAAAACATTTCTAGATACTTAATATTATTTTCTTCCTAGGATTTTGGATTTACCAAAATTCTTATGAACTGTATTTGTGTATTACTGAAGTTCAACCCATATGTTAAAGTGTTAATCTAGTCACAATGCAAAACCAACCTAACTTGTTAAAGTTTATGCGAAAAGACCTATAACCATTGTGCAGGGAATATAATTGATGTCAACATTAAATTAAACCGTATAGAACAGAAAATAAGATGTCTTCAAATACAACCTTAAAGGCTAAAATGATAAGTATCTCAGGTATTCATTTATACTTAACACAAAGTCTTCCTTTCCACAAATTGCCAATTACTATTAAAAAGAAAAAAAGAAGCCTTAATTACATCAAAAATACTTTAAAGTTTTTCAAAATCATTAAAAATTTCTTTGTTTAGGGTTTCTTACTTCAGTGGCCTGTCTCCAAACATAACTCCATTAAAAGCAAGGGCCCTTGGTACAGAATTTTGGTCTGCAAATTCCACAAAAGCAAACCGAGTTGGCTGAGTCTCATCACCTGCCATCCGCACAAACTTCACTTCTCCAACTTGTTTAAAAAATTCAAGTAGTTGATCAGCTGTCGTTGTCTGAAAAAACAAAGTAAATATTCCATTATCAATATGATTTTTAAGAAGGGGAAAAGTGTAAGAGGTCCCACCAATCAAGTTTCTTCTTAAATTAGTTACCTGGGAATTCAAATTGCCAACATAGACTGTTCTCCTAATTTCATCAATTTTGGAAGGATCCACATTTCCCATAAGTGGTGGCTGTGGTATCTCTCCAAGGGTTGCAATGTTGGGGTCTAGTGCTGCTGCTGGTATAGCTCCCAAACTGCTAAGGGAAACACCCAACTGTAAAATAAAAAAGTATATATTTTCTGTTAGTATCAACATTACCATTCTCTAATCTTGAAAAGAACTGATCAACTCAACATGAATGGGAAGAAACCTGGAACTCTTAACCTTAAGCCAGGTTTTTGTCTGAATTAAGATTGAGGTCATAGTAGTTTTGAATGTAATTAGAAATACAACGTATTTCTTAGCTACCTGAATATTTTAACTGCTTTTAAACTTAATACTAAAAACAGAGTTAATTCTCATTACTTGCCGTACTTATGCACTACAAAATTACCACAAACACTGAATTATTGAATACTAAATCACTGCTTCTAGGAAAAATACAGGGCCAGGTTCCTACAAGTCTCTAGTCACAATATCTTCATCAGCTAATAAAAACATAACCTTGTTTTAATGTTTCTATTTACAGTCACCTTATTTAATATGTATTGTTGATTCATCAACATGAACTCACAGTCAGAAGCACTATCAACTCATTCCTGAATGAATCCTATCTCACACACATAATTCCTCTACGAGGCAAATCACAGCCTTTCAGTCCTTAGAAAGACTAGGCAGCACTTTAGCACTGAATTTAAGGGCTAATTTAAATAGTGAAATCACTAACAAAAAGTACAAATATGTGAAAAACATGGCATTAAACCACCCACGAAAAGGACATATATTTACCACCATGCCCCAGAGATATTATGGGTTCAGTTCCAGAACACCACAATAAAGCAAGCTGTAATCTTTTTGCTGGTGGAGGGTCTTATCTTCAAATTGTAAAAAAACAAACAAACAAACACAAAAAACCCCACATCTGTGAAGCATAATAAAGCAAAGCGCTATAAAATGAGATATGCCTGTACAGCGTTACAGCTGAAACAAGAAGACAGTGTTGCTCTATTTGACTTATCTGGGAATGTACATACTGAACTATTTAAATTTTTCATCATTCTGTGTGTGTCAATGAACAACTACAAAAGTGCCACAAATGTTGATTTTGAAGTTTCAAATAAATTTTAGCTAGTGGGTGAATTCACAAATAATGAGAACCAACTATACTTTGGGCATTCAACAACACTGTGTAACAGAGCTCTTAATGAACAATAATCACAGAATCTAATGTTTGCTGAGTTATTAATCATCTCAATCTTAAGAAGTAAGTGTTATTATTATGCCAATTTCATTAAGAAACAGAAAAATTAATTTTCCCAAAGTTCCTCAGCTACCAAGTGGTCAAAGCAGGGTACCATGATGCACAGACTGAAATTAAAACATGGGCAAAGTTTACCTAACAACGACAACAAAAAACCTAAAATATTAAAACCTTACTTATACTATTATAGGAAAAAAACGAGACCTTTTGAATGATCTACCACAGCATTACTAAATTCAGTTTTTAGTTTAATGTGAATTTAAACTAGCAAAAATCTCAAAATATGAAAATGGTAAGTTATACAGAATTAATGAAAAGACCTCTCAAACTACGACTTTCATTTCCATTTAACGCAATTTAAGAAAATTTTGAATGTTGTTATATTGTTGCAAAACTACTAAGATTTAACAACTGTGAATAACACTTCCTACAGGTGAAAATACAAGTTTATAAAACAGGTATTACTTATGCAATTTTTAAAAACATGTCAAATCATGTTTTACCCCTGCCTAAAACTCATCAATGGCTTCTAGTTATCTTTAGAATAAAATTCAGACTCCACGACCTAACAAGCCCTACTTGACCAGTGCTCTATCTATCCCTCTAATTTCTAACCACATACTACCCCCTCTCCCCACTCACTATTCAACCACACTGACTATCATTCTGTACTTTGAACACACAAATTTTTCCCACCTTAGGGCTTTTCACTTGATGTTCCTTCTGTCTAGAAAGCTCTTCTCCCTGCTTCTGCCAGCTGAATCCTTCAAACATCAGATCAATCATCCTCTAAAAGAGGTTTTCCCTGACCTTATAGGAAGTCTCATTTACACTCTTACTACTAACAGATCTTAGATTTGTTGCTCACTATCACCATTTCAAGTTATCTTAAAGTTGTAGTAAGTATCCTGATATAGATCAAAACTGGTAGGTGATCTCTGAGTCAAGGCTATCACCCTCTGAGCCCGGCCTCTCTCCATGTGTCGTTTCTATAATTACGCTCCTTTTCCCATCTTGTCTTCTATGGGCACAGATAATTGAGTCATATCTTAATTTATTTTACTATGCAAAAGAATTACAGTTAAACTAAATCACAAATATAAGTCTTATTATTAGTTTTACATGGATTTAAAGCATTAAATAGGCCTTTCCAGGCATTCTCAACTGTCAGTCCTTTTGACCATCAAATTTCTCCATTGGCACATATTACACATCTGGAATGAACTTTTTCAAATCATCTATCTAATCCAACCCACTTGTTTTTCAAATTTATGGATTATTCAGTTCTTTTTTAGAAACTTGCCTGTCTTTCTTTTCATTATACTGTTCTTCTAAATTATTGTTTTAAACCTGTGCTATATGGTAGTCACTAATCACACATGGTTATTTGAATTTTAATTAATTAAAATTCAATGTACGGCCATGACACCCTGAACGAGCCTGATCCCATCTGATCTCAGAAGCTAAGCAGGGTTGGGCCTGGTTAGTACTTGGATGGGAGACCACCCAGGAATACCAACCAGGTGTGGTAGGCGTTAAAAAAAAAAAAAAAAAAATTTGGTGCCTTGGTCACAGGAACCAGATTTCAAGTGCTCAATAGCTCAACTGCTGGTGGCTACCATACTCAATAGTACAGACACAGACATTTCCATCATAGCAGAAAGTTCTATTGGATGTGGCTGTTCTGTAATACAACTGCCCTCCTTTAGATTAATCTACTTTCTAGCCCCGCTGTAAGCAATTCGTGTATTTAGTTGCCCTTTCAGTCTTTGATAGATTAAAGATGATCTGGACTCCAGATGTAACACTTGCCTTCCGACAAAGAAACTTTGGCCCCCCTCAAGCTGTAACTTTTAAATAGAAACCTAATGAACAGTTTTACTCTTATTTATAAGAGTTTAAAAGTGAACCTTTTTAATGTCTGGAAAATAAAGTTGTAAGCATAAGATGAATAAGTACAAAAGCCCTAAGGAAGAAATATGTTTGGCATGTCCAAGAATCGACAAAGCCAACATAATGTGGCTGAAGTAAGAGTGAGCCAGGAAAACAGGTAGAAAGAAAGGTCGGAGAGTAAGCCAGAAGCCAAAACACAGTGGTCCGCTTTTCCTCCATTTTCTAACTAAATGATTCCTCATAAATTAGACATCTACAGCTGAACTAACAGGAAACAATTTCCCCTCAAGGCAACAAATTAAATAGTAAAAACTTTATATTGTTGTTAAATAAGCCCTAAAAATTTTGAAGACAGCAAGAAAATATTTTGGGGGAAGGAGATGGTGATCTAGGAATTAACATACTAAAATATACAATATACCCAAAATAAAACTTCTCGAAAGTTCAAGTCAAATGATCAAATGTTCAATTAAGAAGCATTTTTCCCTATGGATCACAGAGCAGGTCTCCAACAGAACATCATGAAAAAGTTAAAACATCTAAAATTTCACACTTCAAAGTTTCAGAAACCATTCTTTTGAGTTGGGTAAATTAACTATAATCCTAAAGCTCATTAGTTCACTCCCTGATAAACTAGCACCACAAAGCTAGATAAAGTTTTCGATGAAGGTGAGTTTTTTGTCTTGGGTTTATTTTTAAAGAAAAATGATCCTTCTTTTAAAAAAATATGACTAGAATCCTTTATATAAAAACCAAGAGTTAGATAAAGGCAAAATCTTTTTTTAATGCCACTCGGAAATCTAAAGGAGGCATTAAATTACTATTTAATTCGAGGTGATGAAAAAATATTTTCCCATGTTTTTACATTGTTACATTTTCTCAATTAGACAAATGCTTCCATGAGATATTTTTTCCCCGCTAGCAAGGTTGTGGATCACTTCATATTTTTAAAATAAATTTAGTTCTCATGAACAAGGAAATATAGTTAGCTGGATTCTCCTATTCACTGTTATCTAAAAATGCTAAAATTTCAAGAACTGATTGTCTAGTGAATAATCAATTTTACTTCTCAAATTTAAATGAATCTCCAATTACTTCGGAATTCCAAAAGGTAGTTTAAGTTAGTGACGATGTGAGGGGGAAAAATTAAGTACACATTCAGAATCCTCTCCATTTAAAAAAAATAATTCAAAATAAAAAATTTCTAATCTATTTACTCAATTAATTACACAGCTGAACATTCACCCCTTTTAGAAGAGAGTGGAGAGTACTTACTGTAGTCAAAGGATTTGGGGTCGGTATAGGAAGCAAGCCTGCACCAGGCATCAGACTTGTCATGGTTGGAGCAGGAGCCAATAAAGAGAGGGCTTTGGATTCCTCTGGGATTTTACCTGCAGAAGCAAGATCCAAACATTACACAAAGCAGAAACACCACACGAACTTTACACTATGATTTTACAATTACCCTTGCTCTTAAAAAATAATAATAATAAATGAATCTATCAGATCCGTATAAAGAAATAAATTAGAACTTAAGTCTTTCCTTTTATCCTGCTCTACTAGGAAAAATAAAAGTGAGCAAAACTTCAAAGACTAACAATCTCATTAATGGAATATTATTTTAAAAATTGAATAATGTAGACAATTATTTAACACTTTGAGCTATGGGTCACCTGTACTGGAAACTTAATGTTCATGAACCAAACGATATCAAGCATGGACGCTTTCCCAGGACGGTGTTTTCGCGGTGATCGAAAGTTGTGTTACACATGACAACCGTTCGTGTTGGCTGCATCACTAATAGCACACAGAACATCAGATACAGAAAAGAAGAACATTTTTTAAAGTTTAATCCCCAGAAATGGCAAATAACCAAATTAGTCAAAAAAAAAAAAAAAGAAAAAACAAATATGTGCGAATTGAAATTTGTTCCTTACTGAGTGACCTTATCCTGTTATTGAAACTACCTCCTTGTGATGCAAACAATTTTGATAACTCTTCCAATAAATTCCATTTAATTTCAAGCAGACAGGAAAAAAACAAACACCTACTGTATGTAATCAACTTGAATTTAAAAGGAAGCCTACACCCATTCAGTTAATAAGGCACCTTACCAACAATGTTAGAGATGCCCAAAAGAATCCAGTTCCAAAGAATATGCCTTAGAAAACTGCTAAAATTTTTTAGAACATAAAAAGTTCCCTAGTCTCAGGAAACTTCTTAAACCATTGACTTTTAGAACCAATTTATGCATACTTATCTGAAGAGGGGTTAATGTGTAAATGACTTGCTTATAAACATCATAATTGACTAATAATGACAATAACACTATAATAATCTTAGACACTAAGAAAAAAAATCCCTACGACTAAAAACTGAAAAACTTACTCTGAAATAAATACATCAATTTGTCATATTACTAAATTTTAATCAAGTAATTCTGATAAGGACTGAAATTTTCATAGATTTTTCTTGGTCTTCTCTCTCACCCGCCCCGCCAAAAAAAATTTTCTAAAAAAGTTATCTACATATAGCTAATTTAGAAGAACTATTTATTTATAATTATGTAGTAGCTGACTATGTGTTTTCATTATGCAGTCTTCAAAAGTAATTCAAACAGTGTACAAAGTCACACTAAATTGAAAATAGCATATGGAGTAAATTTTCAAAAGCACCATGCTGGGTTTTAGGGGTAAAAACTCTAACACAACCAGATGTGCAAAGAAAAAAACCTCTAAATTACATTATCTGACTACATCTCTAAACATGAATGGAATTCAAGATGGATTTTAAAACTTGCTTTAAATAATGGTTACCTTATTTATAGGAACAGAAAAATTACATTTTATTAGCGTTAGCAAATTTCTACTTTTTTCCTAACTTTTGCAACATCTAAATCTGTATTATTAATTTCAAGAACAAAGTCATTTTATTATTTCAGTGTAAATTCTGTGTAAGCACAGATTTTTTTTAACATGCAGTTAAATAAAAGGTAGGTAGGCCTTATTGAAAACATCAAATAACAATATATTTCTCAGTTACTAATATTAAGACATCTGTATATCCACATATATACTATACTCTTTATACTGCTATAAGACCTGTTTTGTTATAAATAGGCATTATTTTTTAAATGTTTATAAAAACTGAACAGACCCTGATAAATTAATTGTGATCCTAAGGTGCAAACCCTGTGCTTTGCTACCCTAATATATGTACCGAAAATACAAATTAAGGGCTCTAATCTAATAATGTCCTAACTTAATATTACTTATCAGTTAAATAAGCAAAACTATCCATACAAGACAGTCTAAAAAGACTACACACAAAAAAATGTTATTTAACACAGGTCAAAAGGTGACCACTTAGTATTATAAAGCCTTTCACTTCTGGCTTAAAAAAAAAATACCAGTAAGTTATCTGACTCTCACTGCCCCTCACAGTATTAAAAAAAAAAAAACAACTATTACAAATATTAAGTCTAACTCTAAGTACAGTTTTTTTCTTATTCCAGTTACTATTAAAGATACTTAAAAAAGCTCCAGTGCTTAGTTTCCAAGACAGAATTCTATCAAATTTACCCTCTAAATACTATCAATATGTAAAAGTATAAAATGAATAAGCATTTAACATTTTTCACACACTATACTCAACAACTGAGGAAACAATGTCTCTCATGGTATTAAAAGTACTAGTCCTAATCTCAGAATTCATTTAGAAGCTAGTAGCCTGAGTGTTTTTCAACAAAAGTTCAACAAACACATAAGTATTCAACAGTTTCTCAAATATTCATTTCCCACACAGGCAACTAAGTCTGTAAAATTTAAGGATATAAGTTATTTTCAATAATGAATAACTATCATAAAAGTGAAAATCTTTTTTGGTCCTCTACCCCCAGATTGTTACAAAATATTTACTTATTTTCCTTGATGATTCTGTATGCCTAAAATTGTAGGGAGAAGGATGCTAAGGGTTGGCTTTTATGAGATGTAGACCTGAGAGAAAAACTGCAAAAATGTTGCACTGAGATCAGAAAGTGTACCTAAAAATCTCATCAGTGTTTTAGTGTTTCAAGAACAAAATGCACCTAATCAACCTATAAACACCAATTAAGATTCACACTGAGCCTCACAACACTGTATCCTAATTTACTGTGAAAATTTATTTTATCTTAAGCTTGAGCTCTGCTGATCGTCTCCCAATATAACTTGCAATGCAATGTTATGAACCCTTAATGGAATACCATTTACAAAGAACTGGAAAACCAGCTCACAAGTTAAAGTGAAAGAGATTTAACAAAACAAAAACAAAAACAAAAACAAAAAAAAAGGGACAAAATAAAGAAAAAAAAATGAAATTAAAGTAAAACAATAAAAAACAGAGACAGGGCGTCCATCTTCTGCGGTTCAGACTCCGATCTCATTTCCCCAATGAAGGTTTCACTTGACGGCAGGTTTAGTGGCATGGCAAACAATGCCTAACTCAGGCAAGTGTAACAGGTCTGCCTTGGCCAGTCTAGTCATCTAATAATGCACAAATATCACATAGAGAAAACATACAAAACCAAATTAATAGTCAAAATCCATCTACCAGAAAATGTGGACATAAAGTTATGACTGATGATTAGGCTGACACCTTTGTTGTTTGATCTTATCTTTTTCTAAGTGTTAAAACATTTATATAACTAAATCTGAGATGCACGTAACAACAAAAAGGTCATATTTGGACAAGTATAATGAAAGTATAGTTTATTTTGAAATGGTCTGTTCCACTGACAATATCTAATGCTTAATATACATGAAATTACTATACATCAGATATTACTTATACAGCTTAGGATCTTCTCACAAAACTGCCTGCATTAGGAAAAAACAGCAATTGAAAGAAAAAGAAAAAACTTTTCTTAAAATTTTTTCTATGATTTTCTCACTCCTTTCATAATGCTGTTTGAATAACACCAGGAAAAGAATGCAATCAGTGAAGTAAATAGAAGACTGCTTACAGCACCACAGTACATCTCTCTTATAAAACGTACTCCACTGTAACTCCTTCCTTTGGTTTATTTCAAACTCACTTTGCTATCTTTTTTGGTACAATATATAATACATTATCACTTTGCTTGCAGTGCATAATTAGATCTTTTAACAACTGTGACATTCTTTTGGTTGTATTTGGTTAAACTAATGAAACATGTATCTGAATGTTTTCCTAATACCAATTATTTCATAAATATTCTAAAACTACTTAGAACCTGTGATAAAAATATGCTTAAGTTGGTAAGTTGGGAAAACAGTAAACTTTGTCTCAAAATGTTAATATTAAATATATTCAAAATTTACTATATGTGTATTTATTCATCTCCATCAAGTTAAACAAACGAATAAAGGAACCTCTACATGCCCTCTACCATGAACATTTACGACAAATCACAGTCAGGGCTCCTCAAATACTATATAGAAAATTCTATGGGAATAAAGTAAGGCTCCAATAAAGTAACAATGATAAAATTCTTGCTTCCAATTCAGTAATATGCTAACATAATACAAGATCCTGTGCTGCTGATGGCATAGTATTCCCGTTTAATTAACCTGTGATCTGATTTCTTTTTTCCCGTGCATTTTACTTAGTGTGGAATTGGTATGACCTTGATTTGCAGAACTAAACCATTAGCTCTTGTCTCACCTTGCTCTCCAATTGCAGGTTCACTGTCCCCTTACAGATGAATAGGTAAGAATAGATTTAGCAGGTAATTAACTTTAATCCATTTTCATTCTCCCTACCCCACTCTAAATTAACCCCTAGGCATGGAAATAAAACTTTCAAATTTATCTGAAAAAATATAGAATGTCCTATTCTGGGACTTTAAAAATAACAGAATGATACTCACTGTATCTGATTGTAATATTTTTGACATCCCAGAATAGGCATTCTGAAATAAGCATAAAACCTTGAAAAGGGCAGCACACTGTTTATTATACACTAAGTTATTTCAATGTTAGCCTGGTTTCTAAAAGAGATTTTAAAACATTACATATGAAAGCACATTAAATTGTTTCAGGTAATTTTTTATGCTGTAAACAGTTACCATCATCCACCAGGAAAATATATTTTAAAGACATTTAAATTATAATAACCCAATTCTAAAATCCATGTACACATGCCACACTCAGTGTTCTAAATAAAAGTTAATTATATACCAGAACTGTCAAATTTGGCAGACCCTTATGAGTGGCTCTGTAAACAGAAGTTACTGAAAAATAAATATCAGTAATAATTAGCTCTTAGAGCAAGTTGTCATAAAATGTAACAAATAACTATAAGGTTTTGGCCGTGTTTACATCAACTATTTCCTGATCGAGGAAATTTGTTTTTCATGATTTTTCTTCAAGTACACCCGCCCTCTCAAAAAAGGACAGTAAAAGACAAAGGTAAATTCCAGCTACATAGCAAAAATATACACTGAATATGAAATAATGGTCTCAATAACAAGGTAAATTATCTTAAGAGGATACTTTAAAGCTTAAATTATGAATATTTTCTTATGAACATAAATATCAAACCAAATTTGGCAAAATGTGTACCTTTTATTTACATAATATCATTAATATTGTATAGACAAAGGCAAATGCTTACTCATTCACACATTTAAAATAATCTTCCCTACCAACCTAATTTTTTAATTTCAGAAAGCTTTCTTTACAACTTGCAAATTCACTAGAGAAAGCCGAAGCAAACCAGAAGTCAATTTACAAATTTTTAAATGTTTAGCTATTTCTCAAACTTAAATAATAAAGAGCCATTTTAATATATTTTATTAAAAATTCTTCCTTCTCCAGATTTCAGATACACACACATACACACACACACACACACACACACACAATACTAGTTACTTGCCAATTTCTAGTAACATCAAAGGCAGTAACAGACAGGGCAGAAATTAAAATAATAGAAAAAAACATGTGAGATACCAACCTTCTGCACAAGGGACAACTATCAGAGCTCTGTCAATAAAAACCGTGTTAGTTAGATGCTGGGCCACGCCAACACTTGATGGGTCACGAAACTTAACATAACATACTTTGGAAGAAAAAGCAAGAGGTGCGTTGCTGTAAGATAAAAAAAATCATAATCAGACTAATAAACATTTGGTTGGTTTTGTCATTTTCATTAATTTTGCTTAGTTCTCCCCATAATCTTACATAATCAAGACTTAAGAATTTTTGTTGCTAGGATATTAAGACACGAGATGGCAAAACTTAACTCTTTTAATGGTTAATCTGTCTGCAAGGCAAATCTAGGCAGGCTTATAACCTTATTTGTAAAAATTTGAAACTTAGTCAAATCTTAATCTGAGCAAAACGTGAAAACAGTTGATTTAACCCAAAGATGTTCAACCAGTGTATCGTCATGAATAGGCAAAAGCTTCAATCCTCAAGACTTCAGATTTTGTGACCACTTCCAACCCTTCCTTGTGTGATTTCTCCAGCACATTTAAATCCCTAAAAACTTCCTAACTGTATAAGAAACAATGAAAAAACATGAAATCAAAATTAAGGCCTTTTGCATATATTAGACTACTTCAAGCTACTTCAATACTTTGTGGTTTTCCAAACAAAAGATTTCACAAACAAAATTGTACAGATTTGATATGCAAAAGAGGAAAACTCTAAGTCCTATAACCCTTATATCTAGATTCAGTTCACTCAAAGGCAAGCCTATAGCAAAAAAGCGAGACACAGTACAGATTAAAGCAATTTTCCATAATATGAATCCATCTCATTAGATTCCAAAATATACTATCTTCATGGATGATTTTGTCAAACTACCCATAATCATTTTCAATTGAAATTTTTAACTGCCTTTAGCTAGAAAAAAAGACCCAAACTAGACATACACCTAATATGTAACATAAATATACGATACTCTAAAACATTAAGATTTTTCATACTAAAAGATTATTTTAAAAACATCACATATGCCTAGTGCAATAAAAATAATTTAGTTTACAAAACAGATCAAAGAATAAAATAATACCAAGTGTCAAACTCTAGTTGAAAAATAAAGATTTACAAAAATAAATAAATAACTGGTCAAGAAAGTTGACCATTGTCCTAGATCTAGTAAATGGCAAAATAAGACTTAAAGTCTAATAATCTAATTCCAAATCTCATGGAAACTTTATCATTCAACTAATGAAGAATTTTAAAACAATTTTAATGTACTATTTAATTACTAATCCATAAATATCATTTCTAAGATAAAAAATCTTTCACCTATAAATCCACCTTGATAACAATTAAATATACATATTATGCTATTAATCAAACTGTGATAATGTTTTTACATTTAGAACTTGAAACTATTTATATATTAATTAGTCAGGCTAATTAAAAGTTGCAAAAATAAAAATAAAACTCTACCCTTTCTCATCCAAAGCAACTCAACTCAATTCACTCTTGCCTAAGGCCATCAATTCAGGGTTCAGGCCAGCCCACTCGAACAATCCCCCTAACTCAACATCTACCCCCTACTCAACATCTAAGTCAACCACTACCTGTATTTGTTATTGAGGTAAACACATTTCACATCTAGACTTAACTCACCTTTACATTACCAAGTCTCCAATTTAGGCCTCTCCTGAGCTCTATCTAGAGTTTGAGATTCAAGTGCCTGCTGGAATATTATACACCTTGATACTCACAGGACCCACGTTTAACTTTTCAGTCTTAAAATTCATCATTCTCCTTCCTCACCGGTCCTGCCCACTGTTCTATACTTCATATCTCAGTTAAAGGACAAACACCACACTACCAGTTTTCTGACTGGTAGTGTGGTGTTTGTCCTTTAACTGAGATATGAAGTATAGAACAGTGGGCAGGACAAACACCACACTACCAGTCAGAAAACTGGTAGTCACTAAATGTGACCACCATCAGTACTGTTTACCAAATATTTCCAAATCTTCTGGTTACATGGTAATATTCCATTTCTTTGTTCCCTAAAGTGTAGCCATGCCACTTGCTCTGGCCAATTAAATATTAGAACTGATGAGTCATTATTTAGTAGCTTTTAAGGACCATTGTTTAGTTCTTTGCCTCTGCCAACAGGGAACAGCAACGTTCGAGAGATGGATGGTTGATACATTAGCTTCAATGCAGAGTGAGTAACCGCAATGAGTAGTTTCCTCCCTACCAGTTTAGTATAAGAAATAATGTTTTTATCAGACTTCTGAGTTTTGAGGGTTGTTTTCATTTCTGACCCTTCCCTCTTCTTCATCCAATTATTCATTAAAACCTGTGAAGGCTGTCCCCCAAATATTTGTCACATTAATTCTTTCATCATTCTCATTATTAATACCTTAATTCAGGCCATCACTTCTCATCTGTATTACTAAAATGACTCCTAAAACACTACCTCCAATCTCAACTCCATTATTAATGGTCTTCCACGAAAGTTGCCAGAGTGATCTTTCTAAACCCTAAATTTCATCATGTCATTCCACTGCTTAAATTTCCTCAAAGACACCCCTCTGTTGTTACTTTTTCATCTAAATGTACCCCAAAATCCAGGCATAAAAATACCTGGAGCTCCCAGAACATCTGGGCCATCTTTGTAATGTTATTCCATTTTTCGATTATGTTCTCTCTAACTCCTTTGAATAGTAATTCCCCTTTTCTTCAGGGATCAAGTTTCCAGTCTTCTGGAAAGCCATTTTAAGGTATCTAAATGATTAGGTACCCCTCCTATATGTGCTACCAAGACATTCGTATAGTTTCAGCACAGGCCTTAACAGCTTTCTTATGTGAAACCCTCAACAGATCTTGGGAGCTTCTAGCCACAATTGATTAGCCACAACACTAGAGTCCATTTCACTGGCTAACCAGCAACATATAATTTGCTTGGCTTGACCAAATTAACTGGAAACAATCAGATTCTCTCTCTTGGGCTGGAAAGTCACTTAAGAGTCAGGGCTTGGGCCAGATGCCAGATGAGCAAGTACAGAAAATAGATGTGTAACAACATTGAGCAAATACACAGAAACATAGCTGACAAAACCTCCAAGAAGGGGCTTTATAGCTTGGACGCTGATATCTTTCTGGTTCCCAGTCCCAGGTTCCATGAAGCCTGGCTATGCTAGCCTTTGTTCTTCAATTTAAGGAAAACTCCATCTTTTCAATAACGTCTTTTCTTGAGTACTGTTTCTGTCTTTTGCAACCAAAAATATCTATGATTACAATGAACTACTGAAGCCCTAGCAATTGCAACAAGTATACTCCCTAAGCACTGAAATGTTCCAGAATTTGACAAGCCACCCACTGTAACTACATTTCCTAAACTGACAGATCCTTTTGTGAAATAATGAAAACCTAAATAATCACTGTTAAAAACTAAAACACATTTCCAATAGCCCTACTTGAAACCTCTATCTTTTCAAATTTAAAACAAGTATGGGAAATGTGAGCCTGGTTAGTAAAGCAACTACATGTTAAGACATGTCACCAAGATTTGAGAAGCCCAGGAACCAATTAAAAAATTCTGGTCTGTTTTGAGCAGCATCATCACAGGAGTGTGGATACTAGAAGACATGGCACCACCACTGTTTTAGCAATTTTCTTCACCTTTATCTCCAATTACCTTCCTTAAAATACAGAGTAAAGATCAACTTATATTTTTATATTTACTTTATGCAAATGTAAACATTAGTGTTTTTCAGGAAAGGTAGTAACACTTTTTTAACATTATAGGATAAAATAGGATACAGTGGTAAATCTAAATACTTATGATAAATGTCTCAGTAAACATGTATCAGTAAAAATGTCTCAGTATGTATTTTATCTATTAATCAGTATGTTTCCAAATCTTATAGTTTTCTCTTTAGTATAGCCAAGCTATTCGATTTGTTTTTTTAACTAAATAAGATTATAACTTTAAAATGTAATTTTGAACTACAGTTTAATTTTTAAAAGGGGGTTACTTATTTCATTTGTCTAAATGTATGCCTCTAAAGGAAGCAGATTTTACTTTGACTTCATTTGTTGAACCAAGTTTTGTTTTTTTAAATATAAAACTTTCTACAATAGTTTCTCAAAAAAAAAAAAAAATCAGTTATGTCTTACAGAGAGTTTCATGCAGAAATCAGAAAACTAACTTTTTGAGCAACATACTTTCCTGGGCCCTAACTGATTGTTTTTCATTAAACATGGTGATGATGCTGTATAATTTTTTAAGAAGTCAATGTGTCCAATATTTTATTATATTAATATATACTTTGAGGATCCATCAAAAAGAATATAATTCAAAACATGGACAAAGTACATAGTTTTATATACTTTTTATGTAGTTACATAGTTTAGTATATTTATGAAAATACTAACACATTTTAACAAGGTTTCTTGGTAGGGCTCTGGTGGTACTCTGGATGGCACAATTTTTCCTTGTATAAGGCTTTCTTATGATGCCAGAAAACCCTCCAATCACGGGTGACAATCAAAAGTATGCATTTTCAAATTCTTTTAGCTAAAATTCATTGACATGACACACCAAAAAAAAAAAAAAAAAAGGCAACCAATATAATCTCCAATAAGAGTATTTCAAAAATACATAATCACTTAGGAAAGATGTTTTTAAATACTACTATAAATAAAACAGCAATATGAAAACTGCTTATTACACAGTGTATAAATCCTTTGATTAAACCATATTAAAAAAAAATATTTCAAAAGGACTAGAGGAAACATATGGAAATGGTGAGAGGTTTTGAGAAGGTGATAGGATCACAGGTGGTGTTTCTCTATTTCTCATAAAGTGACTACTTTGGTTATATTAATTTTTTTAACTAAATGAACTTCAAAAAGTAGTTGACAGATTATATCTTTCTTATTAGTACTTCTGAAGTGAAGAAAACCACCAAGCAAAATAAAAAATCAACACAGGTGGCATTGTTAGAAATGGTGGTAGAAATCAAAATAGGATTACCCTTTGAAAGGAGGCACAGGGGAACTTCTAGGGTGTAGATAATCCTGATCCAAGTGTTGGCTGCACAGGTACCTCTACTCTGAAAATTCATAAGCTGTACACTTATGCAGGCATTTTTCTGTATGCATGTTTTACCTTGATAAAAAGCTTAATAAAAAACTACAAATATTTCCTACTGCTGTAAAAATGTTTTGAATACATGAGATTCATTTATTATACAAAAAGTTGAGAGAAATTCCAGATACATTATCTGGCAGTACAAAAAAAAAAAAAGACAATTAAGAATTTTTATTGTTTACAATGAATGTTTACACTAGTTCTTAGTGTTTAAAAACTTAATCACTGCCTCATGCCGAAAAAATTTTAAATCCGAATTTTCATACTAAATTCTTAAAATGTTAATAAGAAACTATTTTCACATTCTACTATTCCAAATTTAAAACAAATTTCTCCCCAACTTCCAAAGATTAATCATAAAAACTGTTTCTGTGACACACAATACGATATCTGTCTTCAACTCGACTATTGCACTTTTACTCATTTCAGCCCAAATTTTCAAACACATCTTTAATATTTGGACTGTGTTAAAACTTCATTACAGAACAAAAAACATTCGTTAGTAAAACATGCCAATATTTTTGAAAAACAGGAATAAGGGATTACACTTAAGGTAAGAAAAACTGGTTGAAGATTTTTGCCTGGACAACGTTAATGTTATACTTTTGCAAAATATATTAGTTTGTGACACACGCACTCCATATTAATGCACCATATTTAAGAACTTTTTATTTTCTTTGACTTTTAAATTGTAAGTAATTAAAACCTGATTTCAAAAAACAGTCCCTTAAGTGTTAGATAATAACTAGCAGCAAGCATATTGCCACCTAAGGCCAGGTTTCAACTACGTAAGTGGTATTATGGTGGCAAAGAAGAATATTCTACGATATACTTCTTCTACCTGTAAGACACCTTATTACCACAACCAAGGTTAGTTTACTAAGGTTTATATACAAAATATTTTACTGTTTGATTCTAATTCTTGCGGGATATAGCACTCCTCTAAGCATTTCTCAATTATTGAGAAATGTTCTGAGTGTTTAAATGAAAAAAGATAGCTGAAAGCATTTTCAGAAGTTAAATAAGATAGTCAAAGCTTATATGCCACAGCGAGTCAACAATGTGTGGGCATACACTTACAAAGTACTCTTGACAAAAATATATTACCTGAATCTAATCATGTAGGAACAATCCATATAAACCCATATTGAGTCATTCTACAAAACAAACTACAAGACAAAAAATATCGTCATGAAAGACTTTCAAAGGTGACAGGGGTCTGTTCTAGTCTAATGGAGATAACTAAATGCAATGAGTAGTCAGTCTCTGATTACATTCTAGATCAAGAAAAGAAAAAAATCATTATAATGTTCGACAAATTTAAAAATAAACTGTTATGTATTATTTTATCAAAGTTAAATTTCTAGGACATGTTAATAGTATGGTGGTACTGTAGAAGGATGTACTTGTTCTTAAGTGATAGATACTCAAGTGTTGAATAGTTGAATTTAGAACATAGTCTTGATGTCTGCAACTACATACTTTCAAAAGGAAAGGAAGGAGGGAGGGAAGGAGTGTGAATGTGCTCAGAGGCGGAGACGGGGGAGCAGAAACAGGGAAAGAAAAATCAACGGTGGCAAAAGATGAACGCAGGTGAAGGGAACATGAGCGTTCTTTCAACGTTGCTGTATGCATGAATTACTTCAGGGCAAAAACTAAAGGGGGGAAAAAAACCTTAAAAAGTAAATATTTAAAATCCAAATACCAACTTTTGTCAATATCTACGCAGTAGCAATGAGATGTACTCAGAAAACTAAAAATAGATTACATGCATCACTATGAAATAAAACAAAACAGTCAAATACAAATTTTTTTTAAAAAAATCATGGACAATTACTCTCCCTTCTTTCAAAGCATTTTGACGCGATAAACAAAATACTGAGGATTTTAAGATTCTAAGCTCTACCTTTAAAAAGTTAATGCGTGTAAGAATTTGAACGACCCACAAATCCCTTACAAATTTTGTGGGTCAATAGTACTGCACAACGGAACTCAAAATACACTACTTGGAAAGTGTCCACGACCTAAGAATGCCAGTCAAAATCTGTACTTTTTAAAGAGTACACAGCAGAGATAATCCTGCACTGACCAACACTTTTGTCTGGAAGGTTTAGGACAGTGTGACCTTCCAGGACAAATTTTAATCTGCTGCCAAAAGGGAGAATCGATATGATCTTGTTAAAATAACCGAGATGATGCTAAATTTGTGACCACCGCCCTGGGAACAAATACAGCCCTAATTGTCCGCAGCAATAACGGCCTGACACGAGGCTCTTAGAACTGGACAGTTTCTCAGGCGGTCTCTGCGAATTTCACATTGCAGAGCAGGCGTTTGCCGGGAGGACTATTCGGGGCCCACCTGCGGCCATCTTAAGTTCGGGGTAAAAAAAAGAGGAGGGGGAGGCACCAAACTGGTGGACTCGGCAGCGACCACAAGGTCGGGGAGGCACGAAAAAGGCAACCTTTGCAAGGATCGGTGCAGAGGCATAACCCCTAATGTCTCACTAACAAGGAGAGCGGGACCGAGGGGCGCCGGGCCCGTAATCAAACGTGGGCACCAAGGTAAGCCCGGGCGGTCACGTGGCGGACACTGCGCGCCCCTTTCCACCCTCTGCCCCGCGCCTCGGTTCCCCAGGTCTCTATGGCGCCCTCGCCCCTCCCCCAGCCGAGCTCGAGCACTTACTCCGGGGGGTAGAGCCGCAGCTCCTCGATTTCTCCTAGGAAGGAAAAAAGAGTCCGCATTTGCTCACTGGTCACCGCCGACGACAGATTCGTCACCTGAATCACCGCCGTAGGGGTGAGGCCGAAGCCTAAACCCAAACCGAAGCCGCCGCCGCTGTTCATCCCGCTCCGGCTGCCGCTCCCTCCCACTTCCCAACGTCTACGACGCGTCAGCGACGGAGCCGGGAAAGCGGAGAGCGCGCGGCCGTGAGCGCGCTCCCGCTGGCGAATTCAAGGCGGCGGGCAGGGCTAGTCTAGCCGCCCATTTCCCAACTCTCCTGCTCCCAGGGCTGCGCGCGCCGGCCGGAAGCGTCGCTCCGGCAACCCTGCTGCTCTCGCGAGGCTGCGGCCTGGGGTTCCGCGTCGGCGGGACTGTTGCTCTTTTTCCTTCCTAAGGACTTTAGGGATTATTTTTTAGCCCGGCTACCACTGGATCGAATTCTTGTGTTCCTATAAACGTGGAAGACCCACCTCTTTCCCGTCTCTGGGTAGGACTGGAGAACTACAAGGCCTGGTCTGCTTGTCCGGGACTGCGAAGGAGGAATAACTAAGTCATCATATAGTCGATCAAACTATAACGCGTCGTTATTGTATAGGGGCAGCTCCCCCGCCCCAACTATTGTAAAAATTGGCCGGCGTCATAATTGTGAAAAGACGTGGGAAATTTTACAAAACATTATTAAGGATAGAGGCAATAAGGTGAGGGTTATGTGGTCGTTGTTTATAACGTCATTTATTCGCTCATTGCGCAGGTATTAATAATCATTGAGTGTTTTATACACCAGACATTGTTAGACAAGAGCAAATAAAAGACAATTATAGACAATACACATAGGACTTGTAACCTAATAAGAGAAGTAACAGTAGTATGTGAAACGGGTAGCTGTTCCCAAAATGCCATCTGCAGAAGCTTAATGGGTTAAAGGCAACTATGGGTGCACAAGGTTAATTTTTATAATGCTACTAAGACTTGGTTTACTTTTTTAGTTTTGTTAACAGTATAAAAGCAATAGTAGCTTCAACTGATGGCATCCTAGCAGGAATCAAGGCAATGGCGCCAAAAATGCACTCACTAATAGTAAGATTTTGCATTCTTCACTTCCTTGCACTCATAGCATAAAATATCGTAAGATTTTTAAAATATTGTTTAATAAGAATGACTTGACAAAGGAGTAAAAATTAATTGTATTAAATCTTATCCTAGCATAAACATTTCATATATGTAAAGGCATGGTAAGTACTTCTGCTGCATGCTGAAGTAAGATGGTAGTCTCCAGAAAAAGCATTTATATAATTTGAGTTTTCACACAAAAATCCAAATTTTGTAAAACTTATATCCATCACAAGCTTGACGGCTTCCTAGTAGTTAAAGCATTTTCTGCTAAAAATAGCAGTGATGTTAAATATACTTTGGCATTATAAGGAAGTATGTTAACATTGGGAAGATCTCTGCAACTCAATGAACAACTATTTTCAAAATTAAAAAGTCACGAAAGTGTAAGACCCATGGATTTTAGTGTAGCAGAATACAAAAAGTTTATTGGTATGGTTTCAGATTCGGTCAACATTGCAACTACACTCTAAGAAACTACCATAGATCAAGTTTGGTGTAGAATCAAAGGATATCTAGAATTATCTAAAAAGGCAATGAACACAGTTTTCCCTTTTCAAACTCTTTATCTGTGTAAGACCAGATTTTCTTATGTTTCAACCAAAGCATCACAACAGATTGAATGCACAGATATGAGAATCCAGCTGTCTTCTATTAAACTAGACATTAAAGAGGTTTGAAAAATGTAAAACAATGCCACTCTTCTCAAAACTCTTGGAAAATATTTTGTCATAAAAATACATTTACTGTAACACATTGGGTTTATAATTTTTAAATGAACTTTAAAATATTAAATTTCACAGATTTAATTTTGAATATGGTAAATATAGAAAGATGGCCCATAAATTTCATTGGGTCTTCAGTAATTTTTAAGACTGTAAAGGGATCCTAAGACCAAAATATTTGAGAACTACTACCAGATGGATAAGCACAGGGAGAATTGGGAGCTTATAGGAAGGCCACTTAAACTTAGTCCTAATTGAAGACTTCCCAGGAGAGATGTTGCTTGCATGGAATCCTAAACAAATAAGAATTAGCTTGGCAAGAGGGGGTAGAGAAGTAGTGAAGGGCCTTCCAAAGTGAGCATGCAGAGTATACAAAGGCAGGGAGGTTGGAGAACCCAAGTGAGATCCAGAATATTCAAAGTTCATTATTGCTAGACCAAAGGCTGAGAATGACTAGAGATGCATGTGAAAGATAAACCTTGATGAAAAGTGTTTATCATGCTAAGAGATTACTCTATCATAAGCTTTTGGGAGGCATTGAAGTCCTTTGAGCAGGAGAGTGAACAGGGTCAGATTCATATTTTAGAATTATCATTGTCTCTGCTGCATGGAGATGCATTGAAAAGGACGCAAACCAGAGGCAAAGGGACTAGATCAAAGGGTAAGTGATGGTAGTAACAGAAAGAAAGGAACAGTCCCAAACATGGGATTCCTTGAACCCATTTGAAAATAAATGGAATAAAAGCTATCCACTCAGAAAAATCTATGTCGATATATAATAGGTTTTAGACACAGCTACAGAGGCTTTTTGGTCCTCCTGAAGCCCAACCATGGGTCCTTAAGATTAACCACCACTAGTTTAGAATACTGGTCCTCAGACTTTAATGTGCATCAGAGTCACCTAGAAGACATTTTACAACAGAATGCTGGATCCAGAAACCCAGAGTTTCTGATGTACTAGGTCTGGGAGTGGGACCTGAAAATTCTAATTTCAAACAAATTTTCAGGTAATGCTTCTGCTGGTGATCTGAGAATCCCACTTTGAGAACCACTGGTTTAGGGTCTACTGTTAGCGGTAAAGCGGAAGGAGGAATTTATGTTTCTGGCCTGGGGCATTCTGTAATAGTGCTATAATTTAGGACCAAAAATGAGAAGGAAGAGTAACTTTGTGAAGAAGGAACAGAAAATATTGAGACCTATTATGGACAAGTTCCTGAAATGAAATCTAGGGAAGCCGTCTAAAACTAAGATATACTATGTAAATCACAAGCTTAATTCAAGCTTGAGAGTAGACAGTTATTCCAGGTACACGTGCAGTAGGAAAAATACAGTGGGTAACATTAAAGGGGCAAATATAACAGCCAAAAACAAAACCAAGTCAGAAGGAAAAGCGAGAGGAAGTATAGTCACAAAAGTTAAGGGAGGAAAAGTTTTAAGGAAAATGTGAAGGGTGGGGAGGAAAAAATGATGAAAAGTATCAAATTCTGCAGCAAAGATGACAATCAGGAATAAAATGTGTCCATTGATAGATATAATGTGACTATTGAGACAAAAAGCTTCATGGATCAGTTTAAAGATGCCAAGGCCACAGTGTTACTTGCATTGATTCTTCTATGAATCTCCCAGCAGAATTTCCCAACCCTGGGCCTGTCCTAGCCCTGCCACTTTAGCCAATGTCAGACTGCTCCACCGTCATCCTCTGAAATAATTTTAGAATTCCAACCTCCATGCCATATTCTGTCTCCATACCTCTGTAATCATTCTCATGGCCCCTATTTGCTGTGGGTGGTTGCTTTTATTAGAGGAGTGGGCTTCCTTGATTGAAAACTAAGATTGACAGGACTCAGTGATTCATCATTTGCTTTCTGTGCATGTTCCCAGAATTCAGTCTGTTATAATGATATTAATGAACTTCTAGGCATATGCATTATATTATGATGGTATAATGCAGTTGAGGTGAGTAGAAGGTCATTGAGGTCATCATTGTGCAGGTGCAAGTGACTGACTTGCTTAAACTGGTACCTAATTCTCTGCTTACTTGTTTCTTTGTGGAGGTTACTTTTACGCTAAAAATCCTTTATGGCTTGCTTAATTTGGGGCAGACTAGGGTGGACCCCTTCTAGAATAGGATGGCTTCAGCGTCTTTGCAGATAGAACCAAAACCCTCTACCTACTTTCCTGCCTAACTCTTTTCTAAGAGCCATGAACCCCTTTATTATGAGTATGGATGTTGAGGGATGATGGGAGGTCTCTTTTTCTGTATCTTCTTCCTGTTGAGAATGGCCATAGTCTCTACCTATTGGGGTTTCATGAAGCTCTTTCCCTTTCTGCCTTAATCAGGACGGGGTCTTAAGTTTCCTGCTGAAGTGAGTATTAAACAAGTAAAGGCTAAACAGGCTTGGTTAATATATTTCTTAAAGAGTAAAAAAGACCTTTAGCCTAAAGTCTCCTCCCTTCTCAGACTCGAAGGGACTTGTCTGGCTTAACACCCTTTCTGCTAGCAATGGGCAGATGACCCTTATCAATAGCCAGAGGATATGAGTCACCAGTTTTGGGGCAATTATTGAGATCTGAGGGAGAGGGCCTTTTTCCTAAAGAAAAGAGGGAAGAAAACTTAACTAGGTTAACTAAAAAGGTTAAGAACTCTGCAAGAGATGTCCCGTATCAATACCAATTCGTATTTGTTGCAAAATGACTTTTGCACCACATAACTGACTTAATGCCATCCACAGTTCATTGTCCTTAACTCATTCCTGTGATTCAGTTAATGTTCGGCACTTACTGCTTGATGCCTGGACGTAAAGGACAAGATGGATGGCACCAAATACTCAGCTCCCATCACTCACTCCTTAATCCTGACTAGAAGGCTATTTGAGGTCTGACTATTCTTTGCAAAGGATGTGGCGTTTAGAAGTTACAATGTTATTGGTGCCTTCTAGACTTTGACTTGGTCTCACAGATTCCAGTCTCATCCATCCCAGTGATAACTGGAGGAGTGAATTTGGGTCTTAGGGCACCATCCTACCAAGATAAATATATTTCTGGCTGCGACCACCCAGTTTGTGACTCCTACTCAAGCCCACCCTCCGATGTAACCTCATCTTAATTATATATCGTGACCCTATTCCTAAATAAGGTCACATTCAGAGGTACTAGGTTGTAGAGGGGTGCTCTGAATTGGCAAGGCACACAAGTCATCGCATAACAAATGCCTTCCCTCCGTTGTTCACCTGGAAATGCCTGCTCATTTTTCATGGCTCACGGTGCCCTCTGTGAGGCCTTTCTTATCTTCTCCAGCGATTATCAACACGGGGCTCTGTGCTACCACATTTATTTACTAACCTTTCTTCCCATACGAGACTACAAGTTGCTTGTGAGCATGACCTGTCTCGCTCATTTTTTCCCTTTAGCATCCAGCAGAGTCCCTAGCACATAATGATGAATATTGAATGGATGAATGGATGAATTGGGTATAAGCCAATTTAAATAAAACAAGGTAAATCTCTAGCACCTGTTTCAAAAATGGAGCGAACAGTGCTCGCTTCAGCAGCACATATACTGAACAAAAATGAAGAGAACATAGGAAGTTGCCTGATCAAGCTCAGCATTTGAAAGAATCCTGTTGTTCCTGAGCACATACAAAATTTTATGGATCTAGATCTGTACTGTCCAGTATAGTTCAAGTTAACCACATGTGGCTATTTAAATTTAAATAAATTTAAATTAAGTACAATTTAAAAAATAATTTGTTCAGTTATACTAGCCACATTTCAATATTTAATAGCCACTTGTAGCTATTGGCAACCACATCGCACAGCACAAATATAAAACATGCCCATCATTTCAGTAAGTCCTATTGGACAGAGCTGGCCTAGACCATAAAATACTTTTAAAGAGACAATCTTTTCTTAAAGATACAGATCAGTTTAATAGTATTAATTCATCCTTTCTTGCATATAAGACAGATACCATGTTTGGTGCTGGCAAAAAACAAAAATGAATAAGATAACGCTCTGATCTTAAAGGACTCACTATTCAGTAAATTTGTTTTAAAATATTTTGCTAAGGAGAAATTTATTATATTTGAAAAATCATCTATCAAAGTGAACAAAAGTAAGGAAAGCTCCAAAGTACCAAATGACACACTAGGAAGTAGTAGTTACTGTCATCTCATTATTGGATTATTAAATTGAAAACTTAAGAATGAAAATAGACTTTGTATCCTCTTCATACCTGTGGAGATTATGGCTATCCTGCACACATGCTGACCACTGGGTCAGAGATGGAATAGGGCCACATTTGATTTAACACATAGGTGTCCAACCTGAGACTTCTTAAAATGTTTAGTATTTAAGTATCTGATGAAGTACAATTAAAACAAGCTAAATTACATTTTCTTTTAGTTAAGAAACTTCCTCAGAAACATCTTTACTACAATTAGGTCAGATAGGACCTGAGATCTAGTGGAACTCTAGGGAACTTTCCAATGATACATGGCAGAGCCCCTCAGGCTTACGATTAGACCATCATAAACCAAAGGTCACCTTTTGTGTCACAGAGGGCGTTTGTGCAAACATTCAAAATGATCAAGTTGAATTCCAAAATGGATATATTAACTTACAGATAAACTAAAAATATAAAGAATATTAGAGAAGTTAAGAGAAACAATTCAGTATGGAAAATAATTGCCTTTCTCACATAAAAAAGCATATTTATAGAAATATTCAAAAGCATATTTATAGAAATATTTCAGTCCTTTTCAAAAGAACTCTCTTAAATATCATATTTGGTCTTCAATCATATATGATGCCTACTTTCATTTTTTCCAGCTTTATTGAGATATTTATTCATGTTCATTGATTGTGTAAATTTAAGGGATACACTTATCTATTGCAAAATCATTACCACTATAGCATTACCTAACACCTCCATCACATTGTGCATAACTACCATTTCTTTTTGTGGTGAAAACGTTTAAAATTTACTCTCCTTACACTGGTTTTTTTCTTTGTTTCTTTTTAAAAATAACAATGTTCTAAGGGTGCATTTTGGTCAAACTTTGCAAGTTATTTCCATATTTAATACTAAAATTGTGCTCTTTTCTGATAAGTATTCTGATTTTCAATGATTTTTTGTTATCAAAAATACATTTGAACTTAGAATTTAAAAAATCCTTGGCAACTGTCAAGTATGTAATACAATATTATTAACTCTAATCACCATAGTGTATATTAGATCCCCACAACTTATTCACGTTATACTGGAAGGCTGTACCCTTTCACCAACATTTCTCCACTTCCCTAACCTCCTCAGCCCCTGGTAACCGCCATTCTACTTTGTTTCTCTGTGTTTAGGTTTTTAAAAGTCCACATATAAGTGATATTATACAGTGTTTTTCTTTCTCTGACTTATTTCACTTAGCTTAATGCCCTCAAGTTCCAACCATACTGTCACAAGTGGCAAGATTTCCTTCCTTCTCATGGCTGCATAGTCTTCAGTTCTATCTGTCTATCTGTCTGTCTGTCTGTCTGTCTATCTAATCTATCATCTATCCCTATAATTGGTATAATTTTCATCTTGAATTGGCTAAGAATTGTTTGGTGACCTATCATATGACCTATCATGGAGAATATTCCATTTAAACTTGGGAAGATTGTATAATCTACTGTAAGATTTAATGTTCCATATATGTCTTTTAGGTCCACTTTCTGTAAACTATGGTTCAAGTCCAATGTTTCCTTGTTTATTTTCTATCTGGACGATTTATCCATTGGTAAAAGTGGGATATTGAACACACAGTGTAAATATATGTATGCCTTATTGTTAAAGTATACAGCTGAAACTTACTGGATTTCGTTAACCAATGTTACCATAAAAAGTTAATAAAAAAATAAATGTGGGGTATTGAAGTCCCCAACCATTAGTGTATCTCCCTTAAGATCTGTCAGTATTTGCTTTATATATTTAGGTGCTTTTGAGGTTGAGTGCATATATATTTATGATTTTTTATTTTCTTGATGGATTATACCCTTATCATTATACAATGACCTTTGTCTCTTGTTACCATTTTTAGCTTAAAGTCTAAATTTGTCAAATATAAGCATAGCTACTCCTGATCTATTTGGTTCCCACTTGCATGGAATATCTTTTTTCATTCCTTCACTTTGAGCCTAAGTATGTAAAATGAGCCTCTTGTAGGCAGCATAAAGCTTTTTTGGTTGTTTTTAAACTCTCCAGCCACTCTTATTATGTCTTTTGATTGAATAATTCAATCCATTTAAAGTTATGGTAATTATTGATAGGTTAGGACTTACAAATGCCGTCTTACTGTTTTCTGCCTGTTTTGTGGTTCCCTTATTTCTTTCTTCACTTGCTGCCTTCCTTTGTGAATTACTTATTTTCCATGGTGGTATACTTTGATTCCCTTCTCTTTATATTTCTGAATCTATTATAGTTTCTGCTTTGTTATTACCATGGGGCTTGCATAAAATATCTTATAGATGTAACAGTTTATTTTATGTTGGCAGCCATTTAACTTCGACTGCATGTAAAAGCTGTACCCTTTTATGATTTTGAATAACAATTTGCCTTTTAAAATATATTGTATAGCCATTAACAAATTATTGTAGCTACATCTATTTTTAATACTTTTGTCCCCCAACATTTATACTAGAGTAAAATAGTTAACATACTACCATATTATAGCATCAGAGTATTACCAATGAACTATATGCTCAGCTTTACTATTGTGTTGTATGTTTTCATGTTACTAATTAGCATCATTTCATTTCAGTTTGAAGAACTCTTTCAACATTTCTTATAGGACAGGTTTAGTAGTACAAATTCCCTCAGCTTTGGTTTATGTTGAGTATTTTTTAGCTTTTCTTCATTTCTGAGGGAAAGCATTACTGCATATTCTTGGTTGGCAATTTCTCTCTTTCAGCACTTTGAATTTATCATCCTACATTCTCCTAACCTTTAGTCTGAGAAATTTGCTAATAGCCATATAGGGATTCATTTATATGAAAAAATTTTCTTTTGCTGCTTTTAAAATTTTGCTTTTGATTTTAGACAGTTTTATTGTAATGTGCCTTGGAGAAAATTACTGTATTGAAAATGTGAGGAAACCCATTAGCTTCATAAGCTTGAATGTCCACATCTCTCCCTAGGTTTGAGCAGTTCTCAGATATTACTTTTAAAAATAAGCCTTCCATCCTTTCCCCCCTTCTCCTGTTGGGACTCTAATGACATGTACATTGTTTCTCTTGATGATATACCCCAAGTCCATGGACTTTCTTCATTCCCGTTTCATTCTTTCGTGTTTGTTTCCTCCTCTGGTGGATAATTTCATCTGTCTTCTAGCTCACTCATTCTTCCGATTGGTCAAGACTGTTGTTGAAGGTATTAAATTCTTTAGTCATTGAGTTCTTCAGCTCCAACATTTCTGCTTATCTGCCTTCCTATTTTCCTATGTTCCCTTATTTTCCTAAATATCATTTTATACAGTAGGCCAAGTACCTGGTTTATTTAATTATTCTGTTTATTCTATTATTGCATATTTGGATTGCTACCGGTTTTTTGCTTTTACATATAATACTGCCATGAACACTAAAATAACCTTGTAAGGCTCAGTGACACCAGAAATCTCATTTCTGTCTGATGACAACCAATTCTAAAGTCAATATTCTAATTTGTACCTCTTTTATAGTTAGCAGTATTTAAAGCAAACTAGACAGTGCAGGCTTTTAGAAATTGTCTATAATTAAATAATATCCACTTTTTGTTATAGAAGTCTCCTTTCTCTGAATTTTCAGAGTGATGAAAAAATTTACATTTTTTTTGTCGTTGTTATTGACCAAAATAAAAAATGCCCAGAAAATATTATGTACAGCTATCTACCATTTTCATACTGAGGTAGAAAAACTGATTTTCCACACCCTGACAGCTATAAAGTTGCTTGATGTATCAATAAATAATACTTAAAAAACTCAACCAGTTAAGTCCAATTAATTTTTTAAACCACAAATACAGTGATTAGAGAGATTTCCTAAAGAAAATGAATATGCTGTTAGGTCGTGAAGAAACTAAGGATAGAGAGCAGATGGGATTTTTGGCAAAGAGTAGGCAAGTCTGACTTTCAGCAGCAGGAGCTGGCTAATGCTCTAGCATACTGTGCTGATAATACCTCAAATCAATTAAAGAAGTGCCATCCAGAATTTGCCAGTCAGAAGACATCTTAACTACTTTTCCTTAAAGCAAGAGCAGCTGCATTATAACCTCATACTGGGCTAAGCAGCCAATTTAGGATTCATTTTTGACAGTCAGCTGATGTTGGTTTTTCAATGAATAGATGTTCATGCTTGGCAATACTGCTAATGTAAAACGTTGCTATTTATATGATACTATGCCACCATCTGAACAGCACATGCATAATTTATTCATCATCCACAAATATTTATTGAACTCAAATGTTGAGTGCTTTAATATGTACATAACAAATCTTTTGTTTTCAAAACTGGTTATGCTGCAAGTCAGTACGGGGCTTCCTGTGAATACCATAAGCTCCTCCTCCTGCACATCTCTTCATGGCATTTATCACTTTCATTTTATACTCTCTCCCTCAGAGTAAAAACCAAAGCCATCCAATGGCCTAATAGACCCTACACAAACTTCCCTTATATATCTGACCTCTCAACTTCTCTCTCCCCATATCCCTCTACCCCTTCTCCCGCCCCCGCCCCGCCTTTCTCTCTTTCTGACGCTCTACATGTGTGGTTGAAATGTAAAATTCTATTGTAGGGGAACAAATGGTCCTTCCTCCTGTGTTGAGTACCTACTGCATACCCAGTACACTAGTGGATATAAAAGAGCCTTCCATCAAGGAGTTTCCAACATTTTTGGAAATGAAACTAAATAATACATATAACATTATGAGAAGTAAGCAGTTACTAAATTATGTGGTATAAACTTTAAATATCAAAGAATAGGAAAGTTCAGAGTTCAGGAAAGGTATGAGGAGGACTAGCTCCTTGCATCTAGTTATTATCATGACAATAAATTGAAGGCCTCCAAATCTCTCTAGATTCTCGCAAGTACCAGGTGGACATTTCTAAATGCTCCAAAGCAAGCAAATGCAGAATTTATTATCCCTGATTTCAGTGAGCAGCAGCATCACCTATCTTCCAACTCCAGCCAGAACTTGGAAGTCACCCTTAATTCCTCCTCCCTACCCATCTGCGTCTTATTCATGTGGCACTAAGTACATCCTACATACAGATCCCCTTTCTTTAAACTTCCATTTCTAGTACCTTGGTTGGTGCCAATGTTCTAATTCTGGGTTTTACAATAACCTTCTTACCCTTTTACACCAGCCACTGCTATCCATCCATCTTCACAAACAGCAGAGTGATCTTTCTAAAGTCCAAATCATTTATATCACTCGCTATTGCCCTCAGAATAAAATCCTTTGCATGACACCAATAGTGTTTTACACATCTTTTCCAGATAATATTCTGGATGCTCTCAGGTCTAAAAGAGAGTGGGTGCTCTCATCACCAACTCTAACAAGTCCCACTAGGGCCAATATTAATCAAGGGCCTCGGATCCAATGGAGTGGAATGGGATCCGGGAAGGGACTTAAGAAATGTGGTTCTAGACACAAAGCCAAGGCCGGTTTAGGCTCTCAGACAGGGTCCACTACAGCGCTGTTGAAGAGAGTTAGAGGGGCTTTGGAGAGTGGAAGTAGAAACTGAACTATGGCTAGTTTAGTTTTCTATTGCCATGATTACAAACTTAGCAGTTTAAAACAACACACGCATCTCAGTTTCCGCTGGTCAGGTTGCAGTCAATGCAGCTGGGCTCTGTTCATCGGAGCCCGGGATCCTCCTCCAAATGCATTCAGGTTATTAGAATTCGGTTCCTTGCAGTTGTGAAACTATGGCCCTCAGCTCTTAAAGTTTGCCCTTCTCCACAAGCATTTCACAATATGGCTGCTTTTTCAAGGTCAAAGAGCATCTATCTTGTTTCAAGTCTTTTTCTTAGAGAAGGCCTAGTGTCTGTCTTCTGTATCTCTAAACATCTCTAATTCTGAAACAGCTGAGGAAAGGATGACTGGGAAACTTATGTCCTTGCTCACAGTGACCCTGAATAAAAAAGCAAGTTGCAGCTGGAGACAGAAATTGACTTTCTCTGTAGAAGTGGTATATGAATGTCAGGAGAGTGGGCATTGACAGTAAATGTGAGTGTCAGGAGACTGGGCATTGACAGTAATGATGTCCACCTGAGGTTTCCACTGAAATGTGACTAAATCTCACTGATACCTGCCATTCGAATAGGATCTGCATGACAGAGACAATGAGATCATATCTAGTGTGAGAGCTTTTGTTAAGATGGAGAACCTATGAATGTCATACTTTGGAATGAGAGAGAGATTATGGACATAACTCATATGCATTTTTCCAAAGACCTAGGTGAAAAAAAAAAAAGGCATGCATATATTTGAGGAGTGCAAGATTTAGAATAGCAACTTCATTAGCTTGCAGAATGATTCAGAAAGATCACAAAAGGTACTGATGATAAACCTTAGCTTAAGTGAAATTCAATAGTAATAAATACAAGGTTCTGACTTTGGACCTGAGTTTGTTATTGTGGTAAAAAACACATTTAATTTAGTTTACTTTTGTTTATTGACAAGGACATTGGGAAGTAAAGAACATAAAAAAGATATTTCTAAAACTGTGCCTTAGAGGAACAAAACTGGTTTGATTAAAGGAAGGTCAGTTCAAGAAAAATAATATTTATAGACAATATTTTTCATGCAAAATAAAAATGGCTTTATTAAATCCTGGAGAGACAGGGTGGGTGGGGAGGGGAGCACAATTTTACAGTTTGGATTTCTTCCTTTACCGGTGATACATAGCTTCTCATATTTCATCCTGAAATTAAATTGAGGGCCAAATGAGAAGCCCATGGAATCCAATGGGAGATCATAACAGTTCCTAGTTATTTGAAAAGGTAATTATAATAGCAGAATCATTTTTCCAGCTGCTTTCCTAACAATTCTGTAGAAAGGTTCAAGAGTAGCTTAATTAATTGTTCTCTAAAATAAAACTTGAGGAGATTCTGAGGCATTTACCTTAAGTGAGCTTTCTCAGTTTAGAATGGGCTTCTCAGATACTTGGATGTTAGGACTATGTTTTTGGAGACTATAAATTTTAATTTTGTAAATTTACAAAGAAGTTGTCATTCTCTTAAAGAGTTTTTCAGAACTACAAATAACTATGCTTACCATCCACAGAATTTAAAAATTCTGCAGAAGCAAAGAAATTGGTTAACCTTTTCTGAACTCTTAGAAGAGGAATACTTAAAAGGTTTGAACTGGCTGCAATGTAATCTAAATTACTTTTTAAAAGTACTATTTTTTCCCTTGTACATCATCAATTATATATATTCATTAATACTTTTGATGAAACAAAATTAACTTCACAAGAAATCTATTTAGATTAAACTAAAAAGATAAAAGTAAGGATTTCAACAAAAAGAAAAAAAATACCCTTTCAAATAGATTCGACTGATCACCAATCTTGAAATGAAGTTTCCTACCCAATGGCTTCGTTCAGAAGTGAAAACCCAATAACTTGAACTACACTTCCTCCATCCAGAAATAAAGTTTTCAATAGTCAAAGAAAAGTTATCATTCTTTTGAATTTTATAAAATAAATCCCATAGCTTTTAATAGCATTAGTTTATTACCTATTCACTGTGTTACTTTAAACAATCTAGATATATATGAAATTTGTATTGTTTCATAAATGCTGATTAATAATATTACATAGGTGCTAATGGGGTTTTCTCTTAAGCACAGCCAATTAATGCTTAAAAGTTTAGTTGTTTATGATAATCCTCGTATTTTAAAATTTTTTCAAGTATATGGACATCTTCAAAGAGATCAGAAAAAAATTTACAAAATATGTAGGGAATCTCAGAATTTCATGGGTTTAGATAAACTGATGATTCCTTATTGAATTGGAATAAAACTTTAGTTTATGGAAACAATTCTGTATTAAATAAATTATTCTGAACATATAATTTTTAATGTTTTAAAATTTAAGGGTGGTCAATTTTAAACACTAAAGATAAGACAGATGGGTTTTGATAGTTTGTCTACATAACACTTATTAAAATAGTCTGTAATGGGTGTGGGCCTAGACTACAAATTCTAAACTTTATAAAAACTAAAACTGTCCTCTCTATATCCTTAAAGGATTTAATTACTTTTATTCAAACTGTGAAACTTCATCATTAACAAAACAAAAATTCGAATGAGTTGTTATTCAAATTTAATTTTCTGGGGGTGGGGGGCAAAAAATAAATAAATCAATCTAATTTTCCAGTATTTTAGAAGAATACTTTGGCTAGTAACTTAAGTGCAAATTTTTTTGCTATTAGTTTTTGAAGTTATATCATCTATCACGTTATTCCTCTGGTAACAAACTTTCATACTCAATTTTACGTGTTACAAGAACATTAAAAAAATTTTAATTAACTAGAGTAGGATAAAATACTAGTGAAACTATGGTCATGCCACCCTGAATGTGCCCGATCGCATCTGATCTTGGAAGCTAAGCAGGGTCAGTCCTGGTTAGTACTTGGATGGGAGACCACCTAAGAATACCAGGTGTTGTAGGTATTAAAAAAAAAAAAATACTAGTGCATATGATACTTGTTGTACTTGTAATATTTAAATATAATATGCAGACAAAATAAGTTTAGGTCACTGATAAATCAATTGTTCTTTTTAGCTTATTTCCTTTTCCAAAATTATGGTCTGTATATCTGATTCAAGGTAAAGTACTTGGAAATGTAATAATGATATCTATTTTACATATTCCTATTAAAAGCAGAATATGTCTGTGAAAAATTGAAACCAGTAAAAAACTGAATTTTACAAAGCCAAAACTAATGTTTTAAAGTAAACTATGAATAAAGGGACACCGAGGCTCATCTTAAGCTGTTTGTCATTCTTTTTTTAAGAGATTACAACACACATACAATAAATGAAATTTTATCAAAATACAGCACATTTTTTCTACTATATCCATAAAAATCAATTCCTATGTAAATAGTACTGAAAATCAACTAAAATGGGTTAAAATTTACAAAGAGTTGTTAAAGGGTTTCAATCAATATTATTAAAACTATACAGTACAATAACCAATTGATAACATCTTGAAAGAAGTGCAATATTTAAGTTCACATCTTTTTAAAAGTACTGCCTATTTAATCTGACTAGCAAGAAAGGAATGAGTCTAACTCACTTTTGCAAAAATAATATAGATTACTGTTTTTGCTAGTCCTACAAGTCTTAATTAAAACAAGGTTGAAGAACAAAGGATAACAGATTAAAAGTTCCAAAATTATATTTTTTAGTAATTAAAAATGAATAGCAATAACAATATTGCTCTAATGAAAGGCTCTAGACTAGCCTCGACTAAAAACAGTTATTGGTCTTCTATGGCACTTTTTTCTGGTCCAAATAACCATGCATTAATTCTTATCATTGCATGTTACTCAAATTTTGATTATGTAGACAGAACAAAAACAAAATTAATGCTTTGGATAAACAAAATTAATAAACCTCTACCAAATATTTCTTACATCAATGAGAACAAAGGCAGTTGGTGGTAAAACACTATTAAACTGATACACTTAGAAACCCTTTAAAGACTCTGAAGTGTCGAGTTCACATTTAATGTTATCTGTAGGAAAAGCCCTTTATTTCAACACCTTTACACACTGGTAGGACCCAAGGACCCATCCCTTTGCTCTACAACTCCCCACAGCAATTCTCTATCACTGTGCCAGTTTCACAAACTTGCTTTGGTTTCCTAGCTCCATGCGTACTGTTTCCTTTTACTTTACCAAGGCAATGTGAGGCCAAACAAAATCAAGAGGCTTTCCTAAATCTTCTTACATTTTGTGTTACAGCAACACAATCTTAAAACTGGCCATTTTAGTTTCATTTGCTGCTTAAAATAAAAATTATAAATTAAGATTAAAATGGTGTACTAATTGTAAAACCGATTCCAAGTACCACCATTTGCAAAAAATCAAGGGATTTCCATATCAAGAAAAAGCATGGACATGCATCTACAATAGTTAAAAATTTCTTGTGACTAAAAAATTAAATATTGAATCACCAGTAGCAAATCTATAGTCAATGGCTATGACAAACCAGATCCTGTAGAGCTCATAAAATACAATTCTCGTCTTTTTTATTTCTTTAAAAAGACATTACATTTTTGTTTCATTATTCTATTAATAAAAACACATTAATGAATAGCTGTGTTTTCATTCTTTGCTTCCAGATTTTTATAGAAATTAACTGTTTCAATCTGGCCTTGGAAAGTGAACCCACCAGCACCAACTTCACCTACTCACTCTTCATTCAATTCAATATGCACGTAGCAAAAGCCAACACTTCAAATCTCTTGCCCATGGAAAAAAAGGTTCAGCAGAAAAAAATATCATTTGAATAAAAATAAGGGCTTAAAAGCTCTGAGATAGATAGCTCTGCCATCTGTCTCTGGGATATAATCAAGGCTAACTAGAGCCTTGCACAGAGTTCAGTCATGTGTATGAGATCCAAAAATAAACCTACAATCTATACAAAAACAACATACATTTGTTTTTGTAGCCTTGATTGCTATGCTTTTAAAAACCTAACAAGAAGTTTCATACAATTGAAATTCAACAGTCTTCCCTATATACTGTACAGTGGTTCTTTCCCTCTAGCCACAAGTTCCATTATTTCATTAATGTACAAATTCAACATAATTTTTTGAGTTCTTCTTTATATATAAAAATAGTCAAAATATTAATTTCCCTTGCAAGTAAGTATCTTCCAATAAATCTTGCTGTGTCCCCCCCTTTTTTGTCCACAGTTCTTACGAAGAAATCTCTCGTACAATGATGAGTTCTACTGTGTTCTGGAAAGTTTTTAGCAAGGACACTGCTTGTCCATGTTCAATATTGATAAAACTGTAGCCATTAGCCTAGAAGAAAGAAGAAAAATACTATTAAGAAAAACACTTCATAGTAATTTTTTGTACTGGTGCATTTAAATTTCTGCCAGGTAGTCCATGTATCTGGCAGAAAATAAGAATCGTTTTCACAATTTAAAACAACACTTAGACTCACAAGCCCTACCTCATGTCACTTAAAATCTCTGAAGGTGAAACCCAGGAACCTATAATCTTCCCACATTTTCAGATGATTCCTATGTCGCCGTTGGTGCCAGGAGGCACTTGTCTAAAACAGTGTTTTCAGACATGGTGTTGTGTATGCAGTACTGTGCAACTGAGGTCACCAAGTTGCAAGGGCTGCAGGTCAAGAACACTACACTTCTTATAATTTAAGCCAAACATTTATTAAGGTCTTACTGTACACCAGTGCTTCCATGAATTAACTCTCCTAATTCTCATAACACACAAGAGATTCTTCCATCACCTGTTTAGAGAAGTAAACCTTCCTGAACTTAAACAAAATGCTTAGATATAGCAAATATGTATTAAAAAATATCAGTATGACTTTCCAAAGCACATGGTAGAAATATTTTAAACTATGAAAGCACTAGAGCATAACCAATATGAAATATCACTATTTTTCATCCACAAATAATTAAATATAAACTTCATAAAATGCCTATTTTCAAATCTGGCATTTAATAATTCCTAGAGATAGATGTTTTAAAATAAAAAATAAAGAAAATAATAAAAAAAGATGTATCTTAGTTACCTGAATAATTTTATCACCTGGTTGCAATAATTTTGATGCTGGTCCTTCAGGCTGTACCCTTGTTACAAATATACCCTTTAATAACAACAAAAATGATTATTTAATGGGAAGCAGTATACATAAATAACGGAGTACCAAAGAGCAATTTTTCTTACAATACACAAATATATGAATTGTGACAAGTTTTCTGTCTTTTCTGAAATAACACGAGGACAATCGACCCTCTGTTATTTTTTGCCCCTGATAATTCTGGCGTTACTAAATACAGTGACTTCTGTTACAAGTGATGAAGTTATCTCTACCGATGTACAGAAAAATAATGACAAAATTAAAAATCACTTCACAGTATGAGGCACATATAAAATTTTTGGTTAAATTTGTATTCTTTGAATGTTTAATTTGAACTGATATTTCAAAGCAAAAAATTGAATACAGAGGGAAATCAAAAGGTGATTTGTCTAGATTTACACAAATATGTTAGATTTTTATTTATATAGAAGAGTTATTAAATTAGTGAGTGAAACTTTATGGGTATTTCAAGGATATATAAACAATACTCACATCATCATCGGGTCTGAATGGGTTTCCTCTTCCCCCAACACCTCCTGATATGCTAAATCCAAGTTCTGGATCCTTTTCAATTCTCACTCGAATCTGAGTTAATATGGAAATATATCACTATTACTTTCTCAGAAAAGGCTGCAATATAGTAACTTCCATATTTAAATATTGGTAAATTAAGTTCAAGCAAAAATAACTATGTAAGGATTCATCTAAAATAAGTACTCGGGCAGATGAAGTGAAATTATGACATGGAATATTATGTTAATGAGTTAGTAAGTTAAAGGAACAGCTAGGATTACAAAGAAAGCTCCTAACTTAATCTACTGCTGCCTTATGAGGATAGGCAACTACTTAATGTTGACCCTATATATTTTTTAGGCATCGTGGATTTTAATGACAAAGAACACTGACACAAAACATGTATTTTATTATTACTTTCCATTTGTGAAACATCTAAATTACATAGTATCTCTGTCTATTGGGTGTTTCATAGATATATAAAAGATCCCTGGGTGGTTGTTGAATATTAACCCATTTCCTGAATCTGCTTCGCATATGCTTCAAAGGAGTTGGGATTGATGATCACTTGATAATACTTTTTTAACCAAACTATACAAAAAAAAAATGTAAAAACTATTTTTTTGTTACAAAATGCTCCTTTTCCCAGAGACCAAACCAAAACGAACAAAGCATTTGTTCTCTACCTAAGTTTCTAAAAACATAATTTTATCAATAAACTATCACAATATATGACTACATGATTAATAATTTTCTAAAAGTACTTTGTAAGATTTAATTCTCAAAGCAGTTTGGAGACTATAGTCAAGTTCAAAAGCTGAGTGTCAAATAACAATAGCAAACCATATTATGCCAATTCGAGTTTAATGATCTACTAATTATAATTCTGAAAAGGTCTGATTACCGAAGTATCATCAACTGGTTTTGGAAAAACAACCACCTAAGGAAAAAGAGCATGCCTATAACACCATATCCTATGTCAATTAATAGACAGGGAAGATCACAAAGTTAAACTACAAAGTTTAACACCTCATAAACCAAACCTTTAAACAAAATGGTAAAAACTATGTTAAAATTCTATATGGATTTATTGCTAACGATTAAATAACCTATAAAAAACATTAAAAGTTTAGTCTCATATTTCAAATATTCTTGATTATTCTTACCTCTTGCCTTGCCAGTTCATGGCCTTGTCTAGGAGAACAATGGGGCTGTGTATATGGAGGCTGGTGGGCCACTTTCAGCATCAAGTAATCAATTAGTTGTTCTCTAGAGGGATGCCTTGCCACAGATGCCTGAGGAAGGGGGTGATGTATTTGACTATAATTTGCCTGAGGCCTGAGAGGCTGGCCCATCTGTCCATTACTCAAAGGCATCTAAGAAAAACATGAAGTGTCTTAAAATGACCAATAATAATGTCTTATTGCAAATACTTGGATTTTCTTCTTGGAATATTTCAAAAATACTAAAATTTAACATTCTAAATCACACAATGTCATGCCACTTATTTCTTATAATTTTACACTTTTTTATATATATATATAAAAAGCTATGTTTTAATTCTAAACCTGAGTGCTAGCTGATGGACTCGTTCTTTAAAGCTTTCAAAAGTTAGTCATATCTACATTGAAAATTATTTGCTTTTTCTGTTCAATATAAATGTACCTATCTCATATTAACCAAATGTTAAAATGGTAAACGATACGCCAAAATTGTTAAATTTCAGCCCATTAAAAGGATACCTTTTCCTATACTATATTTATTCTCTCATATATACACAAAAGATGCATTTGCTGATGTTTTTCTTCAGAACGAATGTAACTACTTTTGTGGTAGAATTTTTTTCCTAATCTAACTATACTTTTCTACCTTTAATCCTTCCTTTCTAAAGGTAATAAGCCAATTCGTCTATGTAATAGGAAATTGATTCATTCCTCATGTGTATGTATCAGTTAGCAATTTTTAAACTCTAATTCTATAGGATAGTAAACACGAAAATTCAACCTTGACATTCTATTTTACTTTTCATGAGCTAAATAAAAATCTTGAATTTATTTTGTTGTTGTTGAAGAATTACCCTCATTTCAGTGCCTCTCATTTTTTAGAGAATAATCTGAACTTTAGACTTAAAATCACCTTTGTAGAAATGTGGCTAATAGCTTATTCTGTTAGTGTGAGGAATCTATCTGAAAAATAAGATTGTTTGTATTATAAATATTTGCACATGAAGAGATTTTTGTGTAGAAGAGGAAATAGGTTTGAGCTATTTAAATATTTGAAATATCACTGTTGATTATAAATAAAAAGGTTACCTCATCCACAAGGACATTACAGAAAAACTGTGAGGGAAATAAATGAGCCCCATTTCCCTAAATTTATCCAAAGGCAGAAAAGTTTAGGAAAAATTATGGCAATAGTTTCAGAACTACATACTCTTCTTTGTGAATCTTACTGAAGGATACAAAGAAGTTTTGTTTTTGGTAAAAAAGGTTTTTACTTCCAAAAAAGTTCTTTTTTTCACTGTTATACTTGAGAAATTAGTTAATTCTGAAGTCTGGAAACACACATGACTGTTTTATGACAGAGATATTAGCACAAAGATGTTATTACTCTATGACAAATCTTTTATTATTTACTACTTGATCACTGTAGATCTGAAGCAATTAATCCGTCCAAGAGTACTTAAATGGTTGTACTGTTATTTTACTACTTACACACAACTCTGTAGCTAGCACTTGCTTTTCTCCATGTTTATATCATTCTTTCCTTATGTGTAGATTGAAAACTTTTCTCCTGGGAAGAATTCTCCAGGCTATAATTACTTCTGACTCTTAATCTTAAGAGTCCCTGACACCTAGATACTTGGTCATGCCTGCCATTCTATATCAATGTTATACATACCTTTGAATATATTAAGCTATGATTAGCAGATGGCTCAGGAGAGTAAAAAGCATTTAAAAAAACTGATAATAAAAAGAAAGAAAAAAACAGGTGACAGCTCAATTGAAAGGGAAAAAAAGGAGGTAAAATAGATACGTATAAACTTAAATGTTACATGGCTGGATTTCTACTCCCCAGAACAATGTAGAAGTTTATGTAATACATAACTATGTTTCATAATTTTATCTGGTTATACTAGGAAATGGGATTAGTTGAGAAAGAACTGAAGATAACACTAAAGAAAAGAATTATCTAGCATTGGTGACAGAAAAGTAAACTCTCTAAATGGTTGATGCTTTAATCACAAAAGTAATTAAGAATATAACCAGCATCTAATCTACCATATACAGAACTCTTTCAAGATGATTTCTAATTACATTTAAAGTATCTGAAAATGCCTTCACTAACAGTAAAACATCCTTAAATGAAGAATTTAAGACAGGTTCATCTTTGACTCTCCAAATAGGTTCACTGTCAGGAATGCCAAAAAAGCCCCTGATTCAAGTGATAAAATAAGTGATATTATAGAAATCCAAAAATAACAACAAAATAGTTCTCCAGTATCAGGGAAAAAATCATAGAATAAACTGAGAAATAACAGAGTGCAAACTATTTCTCAATTAGTAAAAAAAATCTTTTTGGGTAAAAAAGATGAAGGGATTAAGAAGTACAAATTGGTAGTTATGAAATAGTTATGGGGATGTAAAATAAGCATTGGGAATATAGTTAATGATATGGTAATAACTATGTATAGTGCTAGATGGGTACTAGACCAACTGGGGTAGGGGATCACTTCGTAAATTATATAAATGTCTAACCACTATGCTGTACACTGGAAACTAATATAAAATAATACTGTCAACTGTAATTGAAAAAACAAAAAGAAAGAGAAAAAGGTGAAGGGGAATAAGAACTTCCAGGTATAAAACAAATGAGTCATGGGGATATGGTATACAGAATAGGCAATATAGTCAATAATATTGAGAGAGTGCTATAGTGTCAGATGATTGCTGGACTTATCATGGTGATCACTTCTTTAGGTATATGAATGTTAAACAACTATGGTGTACACCTGAAACTAATATTGTAAGGTAGCTACATTTTAATAAAAATTGTAACAAAAATAAACAATAAAATCCTTACTAAACAAGGAGAGAAAAGTCATCAAAAAAGTACTTTTGGTGTTAAAGCATTTGTGGTATTTGTAGTTCAAAAGCCAGAGGATAGTAAGCTCACAGATGTCACCTCATTTATGTCCTGAGCACCTACTTTCATCAAGCTGTCTGGAGGACCATCTCTGTGACTAAGTGTAGCTGACGAGTAGCTGTGCTGTCCTGAAATGAATATACCGTCTGGACAAGGATCTCCTGGAAAGGATGTCTGGGGATGCTTCAAATTAGGAAAAAAATAGAAAGTAAACGGATAATGATCTTTAAGATGTGCAACCAAAATGATGATGATTCTTGAGAGGAGATTAGAAAATAGTAGTGCTAGATAACAGAAAGATGAAGAGCCAAATAAAAAATGACCATCAATAACTGCCACCAATCTTACTACCTTTTTAATGAGTGTTAACTTATTGTAGTGATCACTTCACAATACATACATACATCAAATCATCATGATGTACACCCTGAACTAATACAATATTACATGTCAATTATATCTCAATAAAAATAGAAAAAATTAGTACTTTTAACCATCTTCCAACATTAATGGCAAAAGGTTTGTTCTTGTAATGTGTGAAAAGTGTACACAGCTATATACTATTAAGGTATTTCTTTATAACGCTTTTAGGTTTATTTACATTAATACCTATCTTTTAATACTTTGAGCAATAAATTTCGTTATTAACCTAAGTTGAGTCCTAAGTTTTACACTTGATCTTACCCAAAAGGCTGAGAAGTGATGAATGTCCCAAGTTTTAAGAGCAATTAAAATACATTGCTGTTGAACACCACAAAGTTTTTTGTAAAAAAAATTAACTGATGTTCTTTTAACAGCACGGCATCACCCAGGATTTTCTTAATGATGAGTAGTACTAATAAACATACAGTCATATAAAACTGGCTTTAGGTTAATATTATCATATTTATATTAGTCAGCTTCATATTTTCAAAAGCACTGGTTTGATGAAATCTTTTTAAAATTCAAATTCAAATCTTTATATATGAAATAATATCCTTACAGTTTATCGCACAGATAACTTTAGAGAAATAACAGATTCAATATCTCTTTATTTCTGAATATTTCTTATAAGTATGCTTATTCTGGGAAGCAAGATGCCTGTATTTTTCACTTAGCTATATTTTAGAAAACTAAAGGAATTGTGATAAATAGCATTATCGTTACTTTCCAAAAGTATATGGCTAGCAACATACATATGCAAATTAATCATGTTGAAACATAATCTGAAATCTACTTCATTATGATATGCCACATAATATACACAAACTTAAGGGTTTATAATTTCATCTTAGAAGCTACATCTGTAAGTGATCTATTGTGCACAGGTAGTTGCTAGTTCAAACCATGGCATAGCATTTTTAGATGTGGTTTGATCAACTTTTGTGTATACAATTAATACTTTATTTTCCTTCTCCATTTTTGAGCTATGCTTTCAAAATACATAAAAATCAACTTTGCTCATAACTTGAAGTTTAAATTCAAGCCTCGTGTACAACTATGTTTATCTAGTCTTTAAAAGAACAAGTATATTATATATGGAAAAGTGAAATATAACAGAATTAAAGGCTCTAAATTTAAAACTGACGAGCAAAAAACATTACTGGGTAAGATCTTGGAAAGGACAATTATTCCAGATCACAATAAAGATTACTCCTAGGTTAAATAAAAGCCCCTGGTCTTTACTTTGTGGCTTCAGTTGGAATAAGTCTTAGAAATGTAGGGTTTCACAGCCATCACCCTTCTCTCTCCCCATTTCAAACTGATAAGTTACAAAACAATTGCTGCCACTTTAACATAACATAGAAACCAAGTGGTGGCCACCGACAGAAGACAGAAGGGAGAGAAAGATGGGTGATGCACAGCCAGAACAAAGCAAATCCTACCCTAGAACACAAGAGGACAAAGCCAAGAGTGTATTACAAAGTGTGTGTGTGTGTGTGTGTGTGTGTGTGTGTGTGTGTGTGTGTGTGTGGCAGGGAGGGGGAGGGGCGGAGGAGAGCATAGATGCTCAGGAAAAAGCAAAGGACCCAGAAGTAAGCAGGGTCAATATGGAAACAAAATGGGAAGGGATAAAATACGGCCATAAGGGAAGAAAGGTCTTTTCAGGATGGAGGGGCAAGGAAATCAGAGGGCATGCCACCACCTCAGGTTGTCATGAAAAACCTCAAAACAGCCATGCCAGAATTGTTCTGTTCTTTCTCCTCTGCTTATTCTTATCCCCTACCCTCAACTTTCATTAAAAGAATAAACCCTTCTTCTTCACCATCAATGAAAACGTGGGTAATAAAGAATTTGGGTTTTGCCTTTTCACTGGTACTTACTACAGTTTCTCAAGTATCACATTTAATCATATTCAGTGAATTATGATTAAACTTAGTTCCACTTAGTTCTTGGTGCTTTTTATTTGCTAACAATCATAAAACTGCAAATTACTTTTCCCCACAACTCCTCTGTGGATTATATATGACACAGTCTTAACATCTTGAGTTTAGGGAGAGCAAGCTAATTTTAAGAAAAAGCACTGAGAATAATTTTTTAAAAAACCTCTTAGGTATTCTTATTGCTCACCCCTTTTTACATAAAAAGTTGACTACATCCTTAATTATGATCACAGAAACTTAAATCAGCTTTGCAGAAAGTTTTAGCACTAAGCCATGGAAGAACTGGGAGGTAATCAAGATACCTAACCCACAATAAAAGTTTATTTTCTACAAATGTTTAAACATTGAAATGTGGGGTTTACTTCTCTTCTACGTACTAAAGTACTGGTCTACAACAGGTACTCACTCGAAAAATGTGCCCACCAGAACCTCTTCCGTCTGCAACACTCAAGGCAAGACTGCCTTGGCTGCCATGCAGATCCCTAGAGCTGCCATAGTGAAAGTTGCTTACAGCAGTAAAATTGGAATTAAAGGACCTTGACAGCATGCTCTGAATAAAGAGGGGATAGATTTAACAGAGATTAGTGTAGCATGCAAAATTCACAAGACATGTTATGCACATAGATGTATTTACAACCCCAATACTACACAGAAATATCAGGCAACATGGAATTTTCAGTGCCCCTGAAAGAAATCGGCACTATTTAACATATATTTACATGACAACATAGACAAAGACACACAAATTACATGTAATCCAACCATCACATTTAAACACCAAAGGAGAAATTATAAAAATTTAGATGCTTTCATGCTATTATTTCCTTTACTCCTGACATATAACTTATTAGAAGTTCGTTAGAAAATAGGAATTAATGTCATACCCAGATGTACCTGCACACATACATAGTTAGTTACACATGGAACACAAACTAACTCTCCTATAAAGATAAATTTTACCATCAGTTATTTCTAAGTCAAAATAGATTTCTAGTCTTTCATTTTATAAAAATTGCATTATTATTAAATAAATGTAGAATTTAAACATACGTAACATAGCACAAAATATACCAGGCTCTTGGCCATAGCAATGTCTAAAAATAATTATCTTCCACATTTAGAAAAATCTCTTACATCAGGTAAAAGTATAATATAAAAACACAGCGTTTTAGGATATAACATTTAAAAGGCTCCCACTGCTCTAGAATTACCAAGATTAAAAAAACAAACTAGAAAATACACGTGTAAAAACTTTTCCATTCAAATAAATAGATATTAAAGATTATTTTACTTTAGGAATTAGTAGTGGCCTTTGCTGCTTGAGCCTGAAGAACCACTGATGGAACCTTGCCAAACACTAAGTTTATATGAATGCCTAATCACTAATCCCAGAGCTGCTGGAAAAATGTACCTCAGTAAATACAATGCCTGATTCTCATTATTCTTGCTTGTTTATTCCCAGAGTTGTTAACTGCTGTTCTTTCATGTGGTTGCTTTTTAGTCATGTCCCTGAATACTGAGGGTCTGATGGTCAAACTGAGAGAAACCACACTGAGCATGGCTTGTTAATAAGAAATACAGAAATGCCATAACGAACATTTCTATGTTACTCTTATGGAATATATACCTTCTCTAGATTATGAAGTTGATGCTGAATACCAAGAAACATTAATATGACATTCCAGAATGAATGGATCTAAAAAATTATAATGTACACTTTTAGTTATTTCACAGGTCCTAAAGTAATGATTAAAGAAAAAGTCAAACTTAATAGGCTAGGCCAGTACTTTTCCAAATCATTCCATGAAAGGTAAAGATCTGGCAGAAGCAATTCATAGGTTCCATAAACGTGATTAGAATGTAAAAATAAAAAAATTATACACATAGTTACATACACACATTTTGTTTTAATGTACTGTTGACCTAAAGGGACAGACTGTCCCTGTTTAAGGATATACAGATCAAGAACAAAGCCTTTTCTGTCATCTTTAAACATATATTAGATTTTTGTAAATATTTCACTGACTAAGAAGCTGAAGCTCAGAATAGGTCTGGTTTTTAATTCAGGGTTGTGCCTAGGCATCCATATAAAACTGTGCCCCATCACAACACATCAACACATTGTGCAGAGTTCAATTATGCGCTGGACATATGTCCTGCACACTGTTGTTCATTACATGCTAATAATTGTACAACAGCACGTAAGCATGGAAATTATGTTGTTAATCATATTCTGGTTGAGCGCTTCTTATTTGAGTTTTTTAAATAATATCAGCAAATGCTGACATTAGTAATAATTCAACTTTGAAATAAAAAATTTTATTTATTTTCAATACTGTTGATATTTTATTTGTAAATGTCTTGAGATTTTTGAGGTGAGATCTATTCTATATGGTTGGGTTCCAGGTAGCTGGTTGCAGGGGTGAGAAGGAATGTTACTACTACAAGGTTTTAAAACCAAGTAAAGGCCAATAACTTACCTATTTCTGTATTGTTATTAAACTCTCAGCTGGGCAAAGTAACAACTTTTGATTTGGGGACTTACCTCCAGAAGTAGGAAAGGCATAGTGAAATTGCCTGAATAAAGTTTTCAAACGTCCACTATGCCATCAGAATTTTGTTTGGGGAGGAAAGAGGAGTTGCAGAGAAGCAAATATAGATCTTCCATCACACTCTACCGTTGTTAACCAATGCTTTCAAGTTTGGAGTCTAAATCATGTTGCCTTGTGTCCTCATAAGGCTTTTCTTGGTGTTATTAAACTTATTCTCACCTCTAAATTACCAGTGGGCTAACTGAGAAACTAATGTCATTTACACTTCAAGCAACTGTATGACAAATTTCTAAATATAAAAAGCAGAGAGGCACAAATGAACAATGAGGTGGCTGCTACTTGCCTCCTATTTGCTGAAGTCCAGGCATATCTCTGTCAGACAGGATAAGTAATGAGAGAACAGCCATCTGAGATGTCAACTAATAAAATAATGTAATATAATATAGTATATATAGTATAATATAGTAAATAAACTCATGTCTTCCTCCAAAGCTCCTGTTCCTCCTCTATGTCCAAGAATAGTTAATGGCATTCCCAGCAATCAGTTATTCAAGGCACTAATCTCAAACTTAATCCCTTTCCTTCAATACCTGATTAAAGGAATAATCCAATCCAAAGTAAACTCATAAAGTCTATTTCAGAATTGGCTCTTGCATTCATTCTTTTGTCTCGATTCTATTGATATATTTCTCATTTATTTTCTGGATCACTTAGCCTCATAAGTCAATCAACTTAACTATAGCCTCTTCCTCCTCAAATCCAATTCCACATTATCATCAGAAGTTTATTTATAAAATAGCTATATTACTCCTGTGATTAAGAATTTCTAGATTTCTTTAAAAAAAGAAAGTACACAAGTTCAAAAAAGCCTCAACAGTATGTACAAAGTTATAGCTCAAACAAATAGATGTAAATGAAGTTTCCCAATACCTACAGATGATGGCTCAGCTCTTTAAAGCTGAGAGGACAGCGCCGTATAGAACTAACAGTTATAGGCAGAGGTTCAACATGAACTGACATAAGGTATTAGTTATATTTTAGGTATTTTTTTCTGAAAAATTTGACTTAAGAAATTGTTTTGAGGTTGTATATGTTCGGCTACTTTTAAAGAGGTAAAGTAATTCTTAGGTAAAATCCGTTAAAGAATATGCTATATATATATATATATATACACACACACACAAGCCACAGAACTATGGCACTGATATATTGGCTTTACAGGATATTTAAAAATTTTTAACTCCTTTCAAAAAACAAACAAAAGCTACTTTGCCAACAATTTCCAAACTACAGTAGAGCCACAGGCCCGAGTTCAGATAGGTCAGTAATGCAGTTCGGAAAAGAGTAAATGCCATGCCAGAAGCAATCAGTGTCAGTGACAGTGTTAGTTATATAACTGGGGAGTGGGGTGGGATGAGGGGAATCTTAGATAAAATATTTACATTTATAGTACATTTCTTGTTTTTTTTTTTCTGTTAACTATATAAAGATTGCTTATTTTTGTACACATATTTACATAATTGACAATTATTAATAGATGACGATAGGTAAGAAAATGCTACACTGAGGTAAACATGTGTATGTGTGTGTGTGTATGTATTATTTACAGTATGTGTGACACAATCCAAAAGAGGTATACATATAAATATAGAATATGAATGTAAGCCCATTAGAAAACAGTGGGGAATAAGAGAAGGGAAAGTAGCTTACACTACCATCAACTGTTTTCAGTCTGGCTAAGTCTGAACTTGGAACTCTATTCTCAGTACCAAAAAAACCCTCCTAGAATGTAAGTATATTTTCAATAATTCAGAGTGCTTTGTTTTACCTTTTTTAAAAAGCAAAGAATGTTAACTATTTTAAAGGAAAAGTAGTAAATTCACAAAGAGGAGAATGAAAAATTCATGTTTAATTACCTTTTCTAACTTTTTGGCCTCAATGTGTCGTAGTACTTGTTCTCGCCAGTCATGAGGAACTTTACTTTTTCCCGAAGGATCTAATAAAGAATGCTCAGAACCAACCCTTGCATTTGGTCTTTTTGAAGGACTAGTCCGTGAATAATTGAAATCACTAACTGACATAGTTCTCTCTGGTATTTCACTAACCGAAGGTCGAGCACTCTGAGGCCTAGATGCATTTGGACCATCGATGCTGTATGTTCGTGCTGAAAGAGGTCTCTGTGATCCTGACATCACTGGAGGAGTTCTTCCAACTGAGTGTAACTCCCTGTATGATAAATAATCTCCTTCGGGAACGTGCACACGCCTGGTGGGGCCTGGCTCACCAAGATTTACAGAGGTGGTGGATGACACACTGCTTTGTCGCTGAACTGTATTTCGAGTTGCTCCAGGAACAAGACGGTCATTTGGTGAGATGGCCCACATTTCCCCGTGTCTTCCTGGGCCAAGTCTCGGATGTACATAGTATCCAGTACTAGCTCGAACGTTGTTATGGTTAGAGAAATTCATGTTGGCAGAATGTTTAATATAACTGTGATTTTCTGTGCTTTCTGATCTAGGAAGGCGCTGAGGAGGAAAACTGACATGATCTATTTGAGGATTTTGTTTGGAGTGCCACAAAGTGTCCTTGACTGAAGCACTGTTACTATACTGGACATTATATTGCGGAGGACCATATATTTGAGGCATAGATTGTGGGCCACTTATTGTGGGTCCTCTTATATTTGGCTCTTCAGGATTATGATTTGAATCAAATTTGAAAACTGCCTTTGTACCTGATATTAAATCAGAAGATGAAGAAGAAGCAGTAAATACCTGCAGTGGTTGATCATATAAAAGTGTAGCAGACTTACTTCTGACTATATTTTTCCCATCAATAGTAGATGTGACTTTAACTGATGCACTTGGCTGCTGGGGTCCATTATCACTAATAATATCATAGATTTTTAACCCTCCCATCTCCATATTAGTTATGCTATGAGATTTCACAACAGATCCAATTGGCCCACTTCTCTGAGGGGAGAGATCTTCAGTGCTTTTGGAAATACCCATATCAACCGAAGAATCAGTGTCAAGTGGTTCAGTCCTCGTAGGAGACTGTGGAGTTGCCTCAGAATGTCCATTTACCTTATTTATACATTCCAGATTAGGATCCTTGTTTCTATTTTTCAAGTGCTCAGCTTCTCCTTCAGCATTAATGCTTAAAAATCCTGTTCCAAGCACTATATCCTGTGTCTTTGATCTTTCTGCTCTCTCTGGTTGAAACGTATCATTAGTTACAAGTTTATTAAGATTCATATTGATATGGTCTAATTTGTGAGATTCATCAGATGTGGCTGTTGAGTCACCTTTCTCAATAAGAACCAATCGCTCTTCAATGTTCAAATCATATTCGGGTAAGTTAAAATCTTGAATCTTGAATTTTTCCTCTGTTGAATGGTTTAAAATATCTCCATTTTGTAAAAGGCTGTTAAAATTTTCATCTTCTTGCCTAAAACAAAGATAATTTTATCATAAACTTCACAAAGCCCAGTTTTCTTAGTAAGAGAAACATTAATAACTATATAATGTGTATGTATACAAAGTTAAAATACTTGATGAGAATTACAGATGAAAGGCATTTATTATCAACCATGTAATTTAAAAATACTATTATAATAGTCGAATAATATAGATTTAAATTAGAGACAAAACATACTAATTAAAATTTATAGATAATCGATATTAATTTTCATCATAAACCATTTAGTCAAAATATAGTTTAACAGAGCTAAAAAATTTTAACTCAAAAAATAATTACTTATATCATCTAATAAGCTTTGGGATCAGTAACAACCCAAATCTTTCTATCAAGAACTCTAGCTGATAGATTAATATAAAGGTAAAATGGTATACTCTTACTTTGATAACCAAATTTCTTGAAAGCCCAAATAATAAATTTGTTTTAAACTTTAGCTAAAAATCAGCCTGTAGGAATTCAGTCTTGTTTCAGAGAGTTTGACCTACAAATTTAAATCTAATGCAAAGATAAAGCACTAATCAAAAGTATTTGAATGTATCCTTTGATTACATCTCCCCAAAATAATTTTGTATTTTTAACCCTAAAAATAGCCCCCTTCAACTTACTCCAGTCTGTAATACCTAGAATTATAAAACTGTTCAATCTTGAACGAAGAGTAGAATATATTTTAAATCTTTTCTTCCCCACTTAAAATATTAATCTAAAATGAAAATGTACAAAAGTTAGTCATAAAATAAGGGAGAAACTACATGCTACCTGAACCATTTCTATAAAATTTGTGAAATCTTTATGTTTTATGCTTTAGTCATATATATTTATTTGCCTTAATATCTCTATTGTACAAATAAATCATTTTGTTGAGACGTTCACAAACCTGATTTTTGAATTAATACCGATATGAGTTTGTTTCACTGGAGAGCAGAGTGAGGTATCTTGACTACTATCGGTATTAAGAGAAACTGAATCAGACATCCGAGATGGAGAAGAACAATTGCTGTTATTCTGATTGCTATTGTGTGTAACTTCATCTGATAAAGAATCTGTATCCTTTGTATCATCTGAAAACAAAAATACTTAAGCTGTTGATAAAGTCACCAAGAACTGTATGAAATATATTACAGTGATGACAAATGACATTTATATTGTCCTGGTTCAATGTATAAGGTAAAGAATTACATGGATAAGAAGATAACCAGAGGCACCTCTGAAAATTCAGTCCTAATACACACATAAATTGAAGAATTTAAAAATAGTGATACCTTTAGTATTTAAAAAAATATAACCAATGTTAGTTAGGGTCGTCCAGAATTTGATTTAATTTTAACTACTGACAGGATGATCCACAGTGTTCTCTAAAGCTATCGATTAGTTTAAGTGTATGTGCTTTTCCATTCATTTATAATTTTAAAAAGTCATAACAATAACAAATATAGAGTATAGTTCACGGCCTTGGTAAACTTATCTGGGGAGGAAATTGTTTTCTACATGTATGGAATTGTTTTCATCTAGGAATCGTATATAAATTTCAAAGAACTGTATATAAATAGTGAACTCAATATACAAGATATTTTGTGTGTAACAATTATATAAGCAGAAGACAATATTCATATTCCGTTATAGGCTAGTATAAAAAAGTAGTATTTAAAAGCAGTGATCAAAAAAATAGTAATGTAACATCTTTACAATGCTAAAGGATGTTTTTAACTAATTCTAGCCTAATCATAGAAATAGTATATATAGGCACAGTTCATAGGAGAATACATGAATTAAGGATATTTTTGTGGTTCCAACATCTCAGTTCAAGTAGTCTGAACTGCATTAACAATTAAAAACAGTAGTATATGGGGCTCTTAACTTCAACTTTAAGATATCGGGGTCTTGGATCATAAATTTTAAAAATAGTGTTAAACTATATAGCACTTAAATTCTTTCCTAGATACATTCCTCTTCTTCCATCTTGGTATTATGGAACAATTGTGACGATTAGATAATAACATGTAAAATATTTAACATATAACAAGCAGCAACTAATAAGTACTCAACAAACATTACCATTACACAAGCTATTTGAGGGCAACCTTGATAGTAAGTTTCATTAATGCCATAAAGGCAAAGGTTGGATAAATATTTGGTGGAGATGGTGTAGAGATGTTCAGGTACTGGGTAGGATGGAGTGACGGAAGGATAAAAGAAATGATAGATAATCTCCAAGATTCCTTTCATTTCATATGTTCATGAAAGAATGTCTGGAAAGGGAGGTGGTTCAAAAATAAGTTCAGGGAGAGAGAAAATAACAAGCATCTACTGTAAGTAAGGTACCATGTTAGATCTGAGCACACTGAATAATTTAGTATATATGATATTCACAAAATCCTTCATTAGCCTCTTTTTATGTCAAATTAGGTATATACACATGGATAAAATTAGGCAGAGCTCAAGAATCATAAAACCAATAAGTGGTGGAAATGATATCATAATCAAGGCTTGTCTGCCTTTGTTATAAAGTCCATGCCCTTGTAAGCAGACCTGCATGAGGGACAAGAACAGGTCTATCAAGAGAAGAAATAGGCCTTTTAAAAAGGCATGTTTTAAAAATTGTTGCTATGAAGTGTTTTAAATAATATAATGACATTTAATGAAATTTATTCAAAAAAATTACAAATTTTATTCAGTGCATTTCTATTCTTAGCACCTTCCTTAAACAGCTAACCTTTCTTGTTATTACTAAGTGCTACCACTTTTGGCTGGTTAATAGATGTTTCAATTAATGGCGGTCGCATCTCTGCCATTTTCATTTCTTCATCAGAAGAAAGTTCTTCGGATTCCTAATTTAAAGAAAAAAAGAGTGAAAATATTTATAAAAATAGATTTTGGTTTCTTTAAATGAATAACTATTAAGTCATAAGAACATCAAATAGAACAGAATGTTTAGAACATGTCTGAAACCTTTTTATGGTAACATGTAGTGACTAAAAGTAGTATATGATTCATTTAAAAATTTTTGAGGTAATAGCAATAAAACTATGGTAGTTATTAACAATATTCCAAAGCACTTATGGGATTAATTTTCTGCAGTAGACCTTAATTCAAGTGTACCAATGATTACTTGTGCCTGGTACTATTTTCAAGTACCAGAGAAATGAAATAAAAGAAAATAATCCCTACCATTGAAAAACTCAGTTTGCTCCAATAAAAAGTCTTCCTAATCCTCAAATTTATTGCCTCAAGGATCAATAGATTGCGAGGAATCAGAAGTGAGGTAATTCTTCTTCTGCTAAAATGAATTAATGGCAATTTTTGCCCAATAGAAAGATAGATTTTTATATTATTCTCCATAAATTTTTCTCAAATATTTGGCAATTATCCCAAGTTACCTACCATCGAAAGCTATTCCATAGGGGGGGGGAAAAGACCAATTAATGTAAAAAATTTAATATTGTATACAAAATCAGATCTTCTGCAGGTTAAATTATTCCCAGTTAATATAAATGAAAATAAAAAAAGGTTTTAAAAAGGTGTTCTTTTAAAAGCACTAAGACATTTTGATACTCATAAGTGCCATATTAAATATATAGACTGGAGTCAGCAAGCTTTCAGTGAAAAGGCCAGATAGTAAATATTTTACACTTAGAGGGCCATGCAATGATCTCTGTTTCAATTACTCAACTCTGCTGTTGTGCACAAAAGTAGTTAGAGACAAGATGTAGAAAAATGACCAGGGCTATGTGCCAGTAAAACTGAATTTTATCTAATTTTTCACATCATGAAATATTCTTTTGATTTTTATTCAAATAAAGCTGTTCTTAGCTTGCAAGCCACACAAAAACAGGCAGTGGGCAGATTTGGGCCACAGGCCATAGTTTGCCAACCCTATTCAAGACTGTACTACAGTGGAAAAAGCTGGACTGATAATTGTAGAATAGAAAAGGAATGTAAATTCTTAGTCTTGAACTGTGAGTTAAGAGGGGAATGACATTCTGAGTAGAATAAAGCATGTAAACAAAAGGTATGGCAAGTCAGCTCCAAGCAGCTGGAGCTCAGGATAAGAGGCAGGAGACAGAAAAGGTAGGCTGGATTGGATGCTAAAAGATTATGCTAAGTATGAACTCAATGAAGTGTGTGTTGAGTATGACTGGAAGGTGCCAAGCCAGAAACTCACAAGGTCAGACCATCTTTTAAAATGAAGAATGTACAGGAAGAGAAAGAGACTGGTAGGAAGGAATCTAGCTAGCACATCAGTCCTGAAGAAAAAAGACCACATTTGTCCTTAGGCAATGGCACTGATAGCCAGTAAAGACAAAAATAAATTTTGGAATTAACGGGACTTAACGACAATGAATGTAATGAGGAAGTGCAAATGGTATGTCCTAATCTTTGATATCTGCAGCACTTAAACTGCTGACCAGACTTTCTCCTTCATGAAATTACATTATACCTGGGCTTCTGGGAACTGCAGTCTCCTAAATCTCCTCCCACCTTTCTTTCTCCTTTGCTCACATCACTTAATATTCTTGCGGTTAGTTCATATTTTTTTCCTTTCTTACTCTTCCTTGGATATGCATTTTCTTCAATGATTATGTTTAATATAGACGGTTTTCCAATTTATAATCTATCTTTGATTTCTCATGAGCTAAAGATCCACATTCCCAACTACCTACTGAATATGTCTATCTGATGGTCTTGCCATTTCTTCAAATTTGACATCTCTAAAAACAAACTTGTCTTTACAAGGCTGTTTTCTTAACACTTCTATTTCTGTTAATGGCATCATCATCCTATTTGGGCAGTTACATGACTGATTCCTCTTCTCCATTCCTTATAGGCAGAAGTATTCACATATTATTTCTGTAATCTTGCAACTAACTCCTAGTCTGCATTTTCTACTACCATTATTCAAAAGCCCTCAAACTTGGAGAATTCAGTATCTGCTGCCAGATAGCTCTCTCACAAGTAAAGCCTTCAGTGGTTCCCCAAAGACTACAGAACAATAAGTACAAACTTCTTAGAATGGCTTTCAGGGCCTCAATAATCAGGATCCAGTCTATTCTACTAATTCTATTTCACACTATCATATTTTGTCAGATGGAACATGCTCTTTCCTACATTTCTGAACACCATTCTCTTGCTCTTGTTAGTCGCTCTTGTTAATCCTTCCATACTTCATTCAGTTCTAGTTCTGGTGACTGAAATATTTCAAAATACAGGTTAAATGCCTCCTTCATCTTAAACCGTCACCCCTGGATCATCATAGCCAGAAAATATCTCTTTACTAAATTTCTGTAGCCCTTAATATTTTCATTAGTACTTTTCTTACACATTTGGCACAGTCTAACTTTAATTATATTCTATGTATTCATTTACCCATTCTGCCACTATAGCTCCAAACACAGCCCTTATACACAAAAATTATACTAAATGAGTAATAAGGTCACTGGGACAAATCTAATAACCCTTTTACAGACTGTTATACTAGGTTCAATGCATATAATAGTATACTGAATGATGTGATCCAATTAGGACATTCAAAAGCCACATGAGTTTTATACTAGCTCATAGGATAACCGTAAAGACAGATGATGTGCTTTGAACATATTTACATATTCAGGAATAAAGATGTTGTTATAAATCTGGAATATCAGTTTTTATATACTAGTGATCTCCAATAGAAGTTTCTGTAATGATGGATGTGATCTATGTGGTTCAACATGGTAGACACTAACTAGCCAAATGTGGCTACCGAGCAATGGAAACATGGTAAGTGCAACTGAGAAGTTCGATTTTTAATTTTATTTACTTAACTTAAATAGTCACTTGTAGCTAGTGGATAAGAGTATACAATGAAGCTATAAATCAAAAATACTTCGAAATTTCATTTTTCAGAGTTACAGCTTTACCATTTTCCATTACTTCCAGTAGCGGATAAGGGAAATGTAAAATGGTGCGACCACTTTTGCAAAATTGTTTTGCAGCTTGTCGAACAGTTAAACATATAACTATCATATGATTCAGCAATTCTTCTCCTAGCTATATACCCAAAAGAAAAAACATATTCACACAAATATTTATGTCAGCCTTATTCATTATAGCCAAAATGTGAAAGTACCTGAAATGTCCATTATTTATCATTACAATGGAATACTGTTCAGACATAAAAAATGAATGAAATATTGATACACATTACAATATAGATAATCTTGAAGATATTATGGTAAGCAAAAGAAAATAGTCACAAAGACCACACACACTATATGATTATACAAAATGCCAAGAATAGCCAAATCTATAGAGGCTGATAAAGTAGATTCCTAGCTGTCTAGGACTCAGGGGGATAGAGAGGTTGTCAGGTGATGGCTAAGAAGAACGGACTTTCTTTTTGGGGTAATAAAAATGTTCTATACATGACTGTGGTGAAAGCTGCACATCTTTTAGAATACTAAGGGCCACTGTGTGGTACCCTTTATTTAAATGAGTGAATTTATGTAAGTTATACACCTCAATAAAGTTGTTTAAAAATATATATAGCTTTCATTGATCCATGAGAAGAAACTAAAAAAAGTCCCAGACATTCAAAAGAAAAATACGTCTCTATCAATGATAAATGCTTACTAAATCAAGTAACAAAGTATACCTATGACAATCTTTTCATTTTTAAGTTACAGAAATAAAGCAATCGCCATTATGTATTTTGCAGAAGTAGAGTAGAATTGCTATAATCTAACTTACATAGTAAACACTGGAGTACAACAGGTAAAATAAGTTTAAAGTGATAAATGAGTGATATCACAGTAAATATGAAATTTCTCAATGGTAAATGTATTAGCATGTTTTCTACTGTCAATATTAGATCTCTCCTATATTCAGTTGGCAATGATGAAATACGAAATTCTTATCCATTGTTATGGTTGTTCCAGAATAATCATAAAGCCATACCTCAAAAACATCATCATGATTAACAACATGCTTCAAGTTCTCAGAGGCTTTCATATTTGCAGTCACTGGCAGATTCCCAGGACTGATCTCAGCTTCAGGTTCACTGGTCTTCTGTATAGAGTTTCCTAACATATACTTTTCTTTTTCATCAGCTTTGCTTCTTACTGGAGTAGTACTTTCTGAAGTCTACATAAAAGAGAAGATAAAGAATTCGTATTTCTTAGGCTTTATACCTATTCTTGTATTAAAGTTCATAAAAATTTAAAAGTAATTTAACATCTTCCTATTCTGGATAAATCAATGAAACTTTAAACATGGAAATCTGTAGCATTCAGATGAAATGCTCATTTTGGGAACAGGTGGTCCCCAAAGGTCTGTGAGCCACATCCAACTTTACAATTTAGCTGAGTTTACATTTCATCTTAGAAAGGTGCAAAACTCATGTTCATAAGTAAGTCACTTAGCTCATCGTGCTCAAGGAACCCAGGATGGTTAGACTGTTTTCTGCTTATTGTGGAATGTACAAAAACTCTAGTGACATGATAAAACTTCTGTTTCTGTGATACTATGTGGGAAGAAAAGTCCATTAAAGGAACACATAATTTAAGAGTTTATGTAGGTTTCTGAAAGATCCCAAATAAATGCCTATGGCCTGTCATAGCAATTAAATTTACAATTAGAATTGGGTAGAGTAAACTGATATTACCAGGGGGGAAAAAGTATTCTTATAACAATTAATTTTCAAAGGCTACACTGACACTCCTACCCACCTGGACAGTCTGGACAGTCTGCAACTATTATAGCAATCAGAGAGTTCACTTATTACAGCTGTTAGTTCAGGCAGCTGAGAACACCACTCTAAATTTGAGAGTACATTTAGTATATACAAAACGGATCATTACATTGATTATTATTTAAAAATTTTAAAGAACTTGAAATAGGTTTCAGTCAATTCTTTTGAATTGAGTTTTCTGACCTTCACACCCATATCATTATTTACAACTTGCTGATCTTCATGTGGTTTCAAATCTTTTCCAGAGTCTTCATTAGTCTCTTCATCTTTTAATCTATGTACAATAGTTTGAACAGTTTTGACCATATTCTTAAGCTCATCTGGGTATGGTGTTGGATATCTCTTTAAATTTCCCTCCTAGAAAAATAAGCGAAGTTTAAAATATAAATATTTCTAACATCAACCTCAAAATTTAATCTATAATCTACCTTTATTACATTGGATATATGGCTCATAGGGGTAACTTTAAAAACAGATGACAGGCCTTTGAAAGCATTTTAGACTCAATAAAAGTATGGTTTCATCAACAGTCGAAGATGTCACAGTCATAGATTTTACTGTTCTAAAACCTTTTTTAGCAGACATAAACTTATCCCATTTGGAGATATATGGTATGCATATTGCCAACTTGGCTTTGAAACAGATGTATGTTTTCCAGATAGACATTTATCCAGACACATATAAAATTCCTACTTTTACATACTATGTCTTATGTGCCATGAACCAAGTGCTTTCAAGATCAACCTATCATTTCCTGGTATTCGGTTAGTTCGTATAAGGGGAAAAGAATAACATTCATAAGTAACTTGGAAGTGTGTATTTGTTACTTCTACCATTGTGACACACATCGTCGTAAAGAAACAAAAGGTTCATAAGAGAGTTCTTTATTCCTGGAATATATATAAATAAGTCATTAAAGAAAGGCAAGGGGAAAAACAATGACCTTTTTTTCTGTTATATTTATATACACTATGAAATCTGGTTTTCAATCACATAGTTTTATATTGCTGTCCAATTCCTTCATATGATATTATGTGATACATAATTAATAAAACCTCGAATGCCTTGAAGGCAAGAAATAAAACCAATACATTTCTTTGTATCTGCCAAAACAGTACAGGATGGATATACAGTACCCAATAAACACCAGCAAACCTGTTTCAAACTGAAAAAAGAAAGAACAGACTCACCCTGGGAGGCGCCTCTCTTTCATCTTTGTCTTCATCACATTCAAATGCCACTTGAGCCCGTTGCTTCCTCTGTTCCTCCCACAATGAAGGATTAAAACTTTCATTATCTGATATGAACATAACTATAAAAAAAAAGTCCACAATATTTTACTGTAATTATGAAAAATTATTACTTGTTCATGATTTTCTTTATGAGATATCTTTGTTAAGGTAAGTCAAGACTGGTCAATGCCAGCAGCTATAAATCTACACTAACAAGTAGGCTGTGATTCTAACATTTCTTTCTTTTTTTTCTAACACTTCTTTACAATATCAATTATGTATCTTTTCTTCCCTAAAGCTTATTTGTGTTGTTTTGTTATTAGAGAGCTCCTGAAGAGAATCTAACAATTAAAACACTATAGATATGCGATTTTGTGCAGTTCCCTCCAAAAAGTAACATGGTAATATATAAATTATTTTATGCAAGTTTTTGCATTCAGGAATTATCTTTCTAATTCAAATATTGTTCATTATGTCTTGGAAATAGGGAGGTGGTTAAAGCAAAAAAAAGTGAGATATTTGGTAAAAAAAAAGTGATATATGTTACATGACAGCGTGCAATTACATCTCTGCATTACACATTATATATAGTATAACTTTATTAAGTGAATAAAGTGCTTATATTTTCTATATCAAAATGTAAGGAAAATAAAGAGTTTAATATAAACTCAATACTTCCATATCCTGCTATATGATAATAATACAGGTAAAGATTTAACAACTGCTACAGTTTTATGCTTATTAGGCAACTAAAACAAAAAATCTAAGGCTCAAAAAATTAATCCATTTGACCATTGTATATATGTTTGTACAACACAAATAAAATCACAACTTGTTTTCTGCCCATTAAAAGAAAATGAGCACATCTACTAAAAAAACTAAGGGATTAAAAGCATTTAAAATTAGCTAATAGAAAAACAAATTCCTGGAATACTCAAATATGGACAATTTGAACATTTATGCAAAAGCAGGATAATGATATTTTTATTCCTTATTTTGGGCCTCTTAACCTTCTTAATGTCATATCCAAACTAAGAATGTCATGATACCAAATACAAACAATGGGAATGGAGTTTTTGAATTCAGTTTTTTCTTTGTGTTCATTGCCTAGTTCAAGAATATTTTAAATACTTTGTGTAGCTGCTTAATAGTTAATGAAGTAGAGTTTTTTGTTTGTTGAATGTGGTTCAAATTGCTAGGAGTCCCTACTGACATACTCTTATGGTATACTTTAAAAAGCAAGCAGAGCCAAGTAGCTTCTAAAAACCCTACAAAACTGATACTATTATCATTATTTCAAGATAAGGAAACCAAAGCTCAAGAGTTTAATTTGCTTATGGTATATTTTATAAATCAAAACTAATGATTAGTTTAGATTTTATCTTTAGTGTTTACATGTACTAAGATTTTATTTATAAATAACTTGGGGCCATGAAGATTTTCACTGGCTTCAGAAAAATCTACACATAAAAATTATATTTTCAAGTACACATATATCATAAACATATACAGCACAACATATGTTAGAAACAATACGCTCCTTAGTATAAAAGGCATTCCATACCACAATTGTTGAAAACACTGGCCAGTAGTAAAAGGGTATATTTCTCTTTCTTGGCAAATGTAATTAAGAATTTAGAGTAACATTTACAGTTAAAAATCTATAGATTATCTTTATACAATGTGTAGATCCAAGGGTTGTAGTAAGTCTACAACCAACAACAGAAGTGAAGGAAAATATTTCCTGGTTTAATAGTCCTAATAAAATAACACTTAAGATGTATTCCTAACATTTATTCCTTAAGATATATTCCTAACATTTAGCTAAATATGATTTAAAACAGATCTATAATAGATGTTCACTGTTTAACTTCAAGGAATCATTTAAGGAAGTATAATATACATATATACGCCTCTAAATTCCACTGTCATAACTCTGAGATGTTGCCCATTTTCAGAGAATTTTATCCGCTAATTCTACAAATTCCCTTCAAAGCAGTAAAAGTCTTTGAGACTTAAAATTTACTTCACACCTTTGTTGTAATTTATCAGTATTTGTTTTAAAAGAAACGATATTCTTAAATGCCTACCGTCCTCAGTTCTTGGTTGCTGAGGGAACATGTAGTTTGTAAGCACCATTTTCTGGGTCTCTGAATCAGTCTCTTTTTGAAGAGGTATCAGGGGTTTGGACTAAGGAAAGAAAACAAATGTTTAATTTTCATTAAGTCTAAAGCAAAGACATACCCAGCAATTCCTCTGAATTTTTTCTATAAAGTATTGATGTGTTTGTCACATAAACAAATTTAAACATACATAATAAAACTTTAAGCATTAATTTAAAACCTCATAAAAATCTCAAAAATAAAATTTAGTTTTTAATAAAGCAAACTCACACTGTCTTGCAATTATCACTGGTTATCGATGGTTTAAAAAGATGTCATATCCATAGTCCAATAATTACTTAGCATAGTGATTTAATAAAGCTATAAAACAAGCCTTCCCATTTGATATTATTTTTCCTATTGCACCATTCCTCTTTGAAAACATGCTTTTGTAGAAATGACTTAGAAGGTTTATTCTAATTATCTGCAGGTTTAATCTAGCTGTAAAGAGTACTTAAATAGTTAAGTTGTAACTTGCTTTTTTCTTCTGTCTCCATTAATGGCATCACAAATTGCTCAGTGGTAGAACTAAGAAGCTCACTATTTTGGAACTCATTTTTTCTTAATATTTTTTCCTAATTGGTTATCGAGTAGTTTCAACTTACTTAATGTAACTAATACTTGTACCAGCCTACCCACCTAACATCCTACTAATCCAAGTCTTGGCCGAGTCCAGACAGGAAGGGAACTACCCAATCCTCCCCTGCCTTGCCATAGTATCGACTACTTTTTTGGACTTACTCTTGTGAAAACCTTGCAGCTAGCTATAATCTTACTCCCATTCAAACATTTCCTCTGTGGCCCTCTCCTTGTTCCACAGTAAACGAACTGCCCTGCATCTCAGACATCATCTTCACTGAAAAGTTTCCTTGACCACCTCAGATAATGGAAATGATAGATCTACTCCTTCCCCAAACACAGGGCTTCCCTGAAGCTTTCTCAAATACAGGTTACTTATTTTCCCATACCTCATAAACACTAGGTCAGGAGGTGCATTAGTGCTTACAAATGCTGTGAGATCATTACTTACCTCTCAAGTATAAACACCCATTCTTTTCAGGAACATAAACCTTGCCTCTACAATTCTACCGCCTTTCCTAATATCTCGTGACTACTGGGTAGTATCAACCTATTCATGCCTCTTTTATGTCAAATTTTTCCAGTCATGGGTAATTTAACAGTTATAAAATGTAGGTGACATAGCCATACTTTTAGTCCAGTAATTAAATCTTTCCTAAAACAGAGCTTAGAGTACCATGAAGGGCACCAACATATAAAGGATTGGCAGAAGAAAAATTCTTAAAAAAGAAAGTGAGGAATGGCCAGTCAAAAGGACAGCTGGGAGAGTATGGTAACGTAGACACCACACAGCTCTCTCACTTCACTGTTCCCATAATCCCTGCTAATCAGCTTCACAAAGACTGCCATTCCCTTGAACTTTCAATTTTATCCCCATCATTCTGTCCTATCTTTGCTTCTCTTTTTGTACTTAACCGTATCTCATTACCACTTTCCTGCCAGTTACCAAGATCCTGCTGCACTGTTTTTCTCTTACACTTTGTCAAAGCTGCAAACCAGAATCATTACAGTTAGGCACATTCTCTGTATAAGGCAAGTGAGCAAATTAGTTTAACAATAAGTTTGTAGTAACCAACTTCAACAGGGCTCTTAAAGTTGCCTGGAAATCTGCCTACATTTTCTAAACTGTATTCTGAAAAAGGTATCTTGTAAAAAATTTTTTTAAAGATATATATGAGATTCAAGAACTGCTAAGAGTCGGGAAACTGCTACATTCTACTAAGAGTTTCACCATATACATTATTAGCCCTTCCTCTCACAAACTTCAGACCCAAGTTCTTGTCAAGAAAATAAACAGCCCTATCAGAACTTTGATCCCACCAGCTTCCACACCAGTTACCCAACCCCATTTTATATCCTTAGTCTCATTCTCCACACAGCCTCTTTCCAATAACCTATAAATGTGGTCTCTGATATTAAAGGACCCGTTTTTACCCTGAGCCCCTAGCTACCAATTACTTTACGTTCCACAACTTTTCTTTCTTATCGAACTAATCATATGTCTCCAATTCCTCATTTCTTAATACCTTAAACTGTTTCAATCTGGTTTTTCTGACATGTATCTCTAAAATTACATTAGTTATAACTGATTAGCTATGACTTGCCAAAACATAATGTATATTTTTCAGACTTCATTTGAACTAACCTCTCAACAGCTTTATCTTGTTATGTACAACTCCTTTCCACCCTTAACTTGACGCTACCATCACAAAGTTTTCCTTCCACCTCTATAACCACTCTTTTTAAGACTATTAATTCATCTGCCACTTAAATGGTAGGACTCCTGAGGATTCATCCATCACTAACATTTAAAAAACAATAATTTTATATTATCCATTTTAAGAAAATAATAAACCCATGAAACATCTCCTAGAAAAAGTAATTAAGGTGACGGGCTGAACCATATAGCTCTTCCTGTGCCACAAAACTTTTGAATAAAGAAATTTTACAAATTAAAAAAAGGAATAAATCTATAATGGTATTTATGCCTTCGGGAGAAATTCTGAGAAACCCTTGGAGGTCAGAAATGAAAAAGAATTAAGAAACCAAGAACATAGAACGCACAGGATAAAACAAAGTTGTGGGGGTGAGGATGGGCTCATGGACACTAGAACTGTTCTATACATGCCTACGTGGATATACCAAAGGTACTTTAAACTCACCATGCCTAGCTGGAACTTAACATCTTCCCATAAACATATTTCCTTCTCTGTGGTTCCCTATCTTGGTTAAGGTATCAATATCCACCTAGTCACTCAAGCAAAATCTCCGAGGCTCATCTTTACTTTTACTTCTTTTCTTCTCGTATATATGCACCTTTCAAATATTATACTGGTGTGACTTAAGTTATGCCTTAAATACGCCGCTCTTTCTTAGTGCTGTTATCATTACTTTACTTGAAGCCAACATTTTCTGTTGCCGTAAGTATGACAATGTCCTCTAATTGGTCTCCTCTGCCTTCATGCTTGGCATCACCTCCTGCTAAATCCATCTTTTCATAATGCAGCCCAAAAAAACTTTCTAAAATATCAGTCTGACCACACCATTTATCTGCTCATATGTTACACTGGTTCCCCATCTTCTATATGAAGGTTTAAATGTATTATAGGATCACTTCTCCTTCTAAAACTGATGACATATATGAATAACTATTTATGTCTATAATGACCAAATACCCAATTTGCCTGAGAAAGTCCCATTTTATACATGCTGTTCTGACATAATTACCATAGAGCCACCTTTCTTTCACTATCAAAAGTGTCCTACCCTAGTATAGACAATAAATTACATAATCACCTTAATCACAGCAATTTTCCACTGAGCCTGAACATGGCTTCAGAATCCTTAAAACAATCTTTCAGAAGCCATTCATAATATATCAGAGTTGACATGCAATATAAAAAATCTATTTACCATCCTTCAAATATAATGAAAGTTCCTTTGCATGTCATACAAAATCCTCTACTTGGTGGTAGTCCCTGTCTACCTCTTTGGACTCAGTACTCCTCAGTCTAACAGGTTATGCCCTAGTCACATGAACCATTTGTAGAGTTACCAAATATACTAGATTGCTTCACCAGTAAGTGCTTAGGCTCATGATACTCCTTTTAATACTCTTCCCTTTTCTTTGTCTAAATTCTATTACTCTATGAGAAGTAATCAGGCATTGTAGGCATCTCCTCCTCTAGGAAATATGCTTTTACATCCCTAAGTTATGCTCCCCTTCTTTGATCCTGAATCCAGCCCTACCAAGTCTTTTATCACATTGTATTAAAATGATCTTTTTAATAGCCTTTATTAGCCCACCTTAGTTTGACTGGCACAAAGCATTTGTTCAATAAATGGTTCTTGAATGAGAATGGTAGAATGAATAATCAATTGTTCTGTTCAAGCTTTCAGACAGACTCATGAAAAATGTTATTACATGTATTGCCTATAAGTATATTCCCTACACAGTCAGTGAAATATTCAAGAGCAACTAATAATCATAATCAAACCAATTTAACATAACTTCTTTCCTATGCTTTGTTCTTTTACAGCAAAATAACTGCTTCATACTGTAAGGGATGTTTTTGTAGCTATGTTGGATGTGTTTTACTAGTTACTACTTTATTATTTTGTCAAACTAAGGAAAACACAAAGCTCCCATGACTGCAATTTTTGACTGAAAGTATTAACAAATGAGGAGCAAGAGAATGACATAACACTGTAAATATGAAGCTGTATTTGATACTACATAATTTCACTAAAATGAGTCATCTGGCAAAATATGCTGGCATTGATCTAACCACCATGGTGCTATTATACTAACAGTCTCAGAGTCCTCAAGCTTGGGAGCTATGTCTCATTTATACTGTAGTAACTAATTGGCATAAGCCAGGGCCCAGCAAATGTTTTATAAATCCAGCTATGAAATTTCAAATCAAGTTCCAAAAGTTAACATTCAATTAAGAGAGATTAGATAATTAACAGTGCCATAGATGTATGAACTGACACATTTAATAGATGCGATTATCACTTGTGCTCAAGCTCTAATAAAAGCAAAGGTATTATCATTTTAATATTTTCTTCTCTAATTTAAAGAACAAGTAAAAACTACAGTCTGATTTCATAAGTGTGGACTGACATCAGCTTAAGACTTTTAGAGTATAAATAAGAGTTAGGTGGAAAGGGGTCCTCAGTTAAGAAGTTTAGAGAACCCTAAAATGTGGATAAGTGGGCTTTCTTACTATAGTACACATCAGGGTTGTTAATACAATCCAAAAGAGGGACATAATACAGTCCCCCAAGTGAATTTGACTATGGAATTTATAAATATGTCACATGACTAGTATAGTCAAACCTTGGGAGAATATACCTTCAAATAAATTATAAGTTATTGCTCAAAGTCAATCATTATTTATGAAAAAGATCAGTGAACTGTACATTTAACTCTGCTAATCTTCTAATGCGTATGCCTATCAAGCTTTATTTTTCTTTGTATCTCTGAAACATTACATCTCTGTCTCCCATTAGAATACAAAGTCAATGAAAATGTAAGAACATTCTATTTGCTTTACCAATACTTCTCCAGCTCCCAGAGCAGTTCATGGCCTACTGCAAGCTTTCATAAATGTTTGTCAAATGAAGAAAAGTCCGAGGAACAATAATTCTTAATTCCTTAGAAACACTTCTGTAAGGTACGTGAAAGTGCTTCATTAGAAGTATAATTTAAATTAATTATCAAATTTCTACAGATATTTGCCATAGAGGATCACTCTAAAAACTAAAAAGTTAGAGAGTACTATGTTTGATTTTTTTTAATCTCATATATATTTTTCCAGATTTGGGAGAAATTAGATAAGTCCAACATGATTTATCATTTATGAATTTACACATATTTCACAAAAATTATCTGTATCCAAATATTTTCTAAGATTTTCTTTACATAATACAGTTTACTTATATTCAGGAGTATGACTGCTCTAAATGATCCTATGTAAATTAGAATACATAATCACATAGCACAATTGGAATTCCAGTAATTTAGAAAATATGAATGCCTACCTGATTATCTGAGAGCCACATAGCTGTCAACTGCTGTAGTTTTGTAAAGCTAAAGGGCAAATTCTTTAATCTGTGGGAAAACATACAAACAAAAATTAAATTTTAAAATGAGAAATGTTAAAATATGAGAGTAAATCTAATGGTCTTCTCAACAATGTTATATTATCACATATGAAAATAGGAGAAAAATAATTAAGGAAAAAAACCCAATACAGGTCTCTGAATAGGATATAAAGTGAAATACTATCCAGCTTTATAAGAATTTGCTTTTAAAATATAATTCTTCAATTGAGTAAATTTGGCTGGGGAAAAATAGATAATCTAATAATCTCAAAAAATTATATTAAGAAAAAATATTAAATATGCAAAGATGTTAAATGAAAAAATGAAAAGACAAAGACACATTAAGCAATGTCTCATAAAATTGTCTTGGACTGTTTACTTGTATTTAGAGAGAACAAACTTATAGGAAACACTTGGTAATTGTTATGAAAATTGCACCGCTCTATATATGTCATTGTAAACCAGCACTTTCCTACTCAAGACTTTTAACATAATAATGAGTAAAAACCAAGTAATACAAGTACTCATTAGAATGCTAAATTAGAATAAAATCTTATTTAAAATAGAATGTCTACTTAAATCTTCTGTCTTATGCTTATCTGCTCTTCCATGGCAATTTGCTGAAACTAGAGCTCTAGTTTTGGGGTACAATGTAAGGGCCAAAACAAGGATTTAATTTTTTTTAAAAGGCAGTGGTACTTAAATAAAATGGAACAGTAGGAACATCCTAACTTTGATGTAAACTGGGTTTACATCAAAGCTCTATGTTAAAAGCTATGTGAGTCACCTTATATTTGAGCGTTAATTTTCTCCTCTATAAAATGGGAATACCTGTTGTACTATTTCATAGGATTGTTTTGAATACTAAGATACTATGGAAGCTAAATTTTAGAACGTTCTACATTCACTCTTTTACCATTACAGTAGTTCCCCCTTATCTGCGGGGGTATATATTCCAAGAAACCCCCAGTGGATGACCGAAACCAAGAATAGTACCGAACCCTATTTTTTTCCTATACATACAAACATTTTCCTTTTAAAGGAAGCACTTCATGGCTTCTCTTTGGCACGTTTGAATTGCCAGCATCACTACTCTTGTGATTTCGGGCCATTATTAACTAAAATAATGGTTACTTGAACGCAAGCACTGCAATACTTCAAGAGTCGATCTGATAACCGAGAGAGCGGGCATATGCAGCGTGGATATGCTGGACCAAAGGATGATTCACATCCATAAGTGGAACTGCGTAAGATTTTATCACACTACTCAGAACAGTATATAATTTAATATTTAGGAAATGTTTATTTCTGGAATTTCCCATTTAATATTTTCAGAGCACAAATGACTGCAGGTAACAAACATCAGAAAGCGAAAGCATAGATAAGGTGGGGTACTACTGCATTATATCTTTACCTCAGGAAAAAATTATAGACAATCTGTGTTCTTAAACACTGTTACAATTTTGCAACCCTATTGATCTATTTGCTCTGCACCTTGGCTATGTTGTTCAAACAATGTGAGTGGGTGGCTAATAACACTTCTGCTCAGAAAAATACAAGGAGCAGATTGGATTAAAAGTTGCTTCTTTTCAAAAGTACTATTAATTAAGGTGAAGATCTGACTTTTAGGAATAAAAAAGTTGCTATAAAGGAGAAAATAAAGGTTGTATATACGAAGTCAACACAAAATGAACCATGATATAAATAACCACAGTATAATTAACATCAGGTAAAATTAGATCACTCTTTCACATGAAAATTCAAGAAATAAAAATATATATGAAAAGAACATGCATTAGATTTGCTATTACATAAAAGGAAACTTTAATTTCATCTAATCAATGTCTTCTATGAACCAACTAATGAAGACATTATTACAAACCTATTGTCACTTAAGTTGATGACTTTTAATTTTTCCATATCACCCATTTCCTCAGGAAGTGTCTCAAGTTTATTGGAATGAAGAAACAGCACAGTTATATTTTTCCAGCTGCCAATCTGAAAGAGAAACATAAAACTGAGTATTAAAAATTTATCCTACAGCTTAAGAGACATAAGTAAAATATTTCCCAAAGTTATGAAAAACACTCTTTTCATTTATAAAAGAAATATTTCTCTTTTCAATTATTAATTTTCATGTATGAAGAAAAGTAGGTACCTCTTGTAAATCAATATAGCTAATAATTACTCCGAAAATAAAAGGCTTAGACACACAATTATTTCTGAAAGAAAACAAAACCACAGTAGATAGCTATAATAAATAGATAAAAATAAAAATTTAAAACAAATTTAAAATACAATACCTCTGGGGGTAACTGTTGTAAGTAATTATGATCTGCTGCAAAGGTTCTTATATTAGTAAGCTGCCCAACAGATGAAGGCAAAGCCTCAACTTCATTGAAGCTACAATCCAGTTCTTCTATTGATATTAACCTTTAATTAAGAAAGGAAATATACATTTTAAAAAAGATTTCCTATATATAATCCAAAATTTAGGAACATATGAACATTTAAAATTGACTTTAACAAAACTAGCAAAACTCCATCTCCACTAAGATTAACTTCACCATGAAAAATCGGCCTGTTTTTATTACAAATGTACCCAACTTATAACCAATTGCTTATCTGAATGTTTATAAAATCTCCTTTAGATGCTACTTATGCAATTATCTGAGAATATTATATGGCATGCTGAACTGAAAGTCAAATTTTCTTGTTCTATTAATTCACAAAAATCTTACCCTCCTATAGAGTCTGGTAGAAACATTAATTGATTTTCATCTATTTTAAGAGTCGTTACATTCTTCAATGAACCTATTGAGGGAAGAAATAATACACAGTTTTCCAACTTTGAACTTGAAGCAAATCAACCAATAGTCAATGTGAGCACATATTACATTTGAAATGACTCATACAGAACTTCCTTAAGGAACCTATAAAAAAGAAACACTACACCAACCCTATTATTCTCATAGGATTTGCAAAAACTGGACTGTTTTCTTGTCTTTGAGTATAAAATGAAGTAAGACTGAAAAAAATTATCAGGTAAGGGCTATGGTTCAATAATTAAACCAAGTTTAGATCAATTTACTTCTCTTTTTTTTAAAAAAAGTTTTTTACAGCAATAAAAATGACATTTCCTTAAAGAAAAATACAATAATGTCAACAAAGGAGTAAATTATATTACTGAATACAGTAGGAAAAAATCAAAAAAGATCTGTGACTGCAGCAGTACAGTAAGACTATCTCATAACAAATCAAGCAATGGCAAAAAAATTCTCAAGATTTCATATTAGTAAAAATTAATTATATGAATTAGGAAGGAATACAAACCAATAGTCTCTGGCAGTTGTTGAAGTGAATTGCTTGATAATAGGAGGTCTTGAAGGTTTTCACATGCCGAAATTCCTTCCTCAACCATTTCAATATTATTTTTAGAAACATCCAAATATGTTAGCTGTTTTAAACTACCGATAAACTATAAATAAAAAAAAGAAATCTAATGACTATCAACAGTAAGTAATTTGTAAAAAGTTTAGGCAATAAATCTAATATGGTTTTAACTTATAATTAAATGTTTATATGAGAAAAAAGACTCATAAATTCTTTTAAAAAGCCATTAGTAATGTATTCGGTAATAAAGCTAAAAGCTCCTACTAATTTTAGCTCAGTACAGTGACAATGGACATATACTTTTTTGGGTGAACTCAGCTATCCATCATTGGCTAGGGAGATAACACATATAGGGGTTCTAATGCAAAGTAAATTAGGATATAAAGTCAACTGCAACCACTGAGAAAGACATACTGTGTATTAAAAAGAGACCATTTTATAAAAGTTAATAATGGAAATTTTCTGATTTTAATCAAGCATGTGTTGACAGTAAATATATATATATATATAATTTGTTTCTAATGGTATTAGTAATAACTATCCAACTTTTTACTAATTAAAAGTAATTCGAAAATGTACAATTCATAAAACTGCAAAAAATACATAGCAATAAGTAAAGCCATTTAATACTTGATTTACATACCCCTGGAATAAAAGTCAGTCTATTACCATCCATCCAAAATTCTTTCAATCCACTTAGTTGCTCAAGTACTTCAGGCTGTTTGGATAAAAAGGAAGAGGTGGGAATCCAATTATTTCCTTAAATGTCTTTATTTGGCAAATTTCTAATAATAACTTTTAGTTTGAAAATTTTTAGAAAGTAGGGGGAAAGCAGAGTCAATACTCAAGCCTTTTTACTTTTTTAGTTATTATAACAATATTACTAAAGGAGAACTCAAAGACAGACATTCTCTAATAGTAGATTGCACAAAACACATTTAAGCTTTTGGTTCCATAATAAGCTCAAGTATTTATATTAATAAAAAATTAAAATACGGACCATTGCTTTCAAGATTATAGTAAAAAGATACTGTTAACCATTATCTGTAAAAGATGAAGACTTTCAGAAAAAAGATGGAGGAAAAAACTGGACAACATACATCTTATATGTGTAACAATAAGGAAAGTAAACCAAGTAATAAATACATGGTAAGCAAATTCTGTTATTTTAAACTCCCAGCAATTACATGGTAAAATATTATTTATAATGTGGTACTGAAGACCACAATATTAAGGAGTTGCAGTGGATCTTGGTATTCAGGGAAAATTTGATCTTGGCTATTTGCTCTTGAAGACTCTTCTGAATGTATCCTTCAAAGATATTTTTGTTACCCCATATATCTGTGTCCGATCAATGACATTGTAATGGCATAGAGTATCAAAATATCTAATCACCGTAACAACATGAGTGATACATAAAAGAAATACCATTCATATTTATTGTTAACATACAAATATAGGTAAGACTTCTAGGTGCAGCTTAGATTAAATGAAATTTTCTTTTGTACTTTATCTGATTTAATTCTAGCGGTAAGTCTTCTATAAATGTATAATGTTAGAAGACCAAAATGGTCCAAAAACTAATGATTCTGAATGCTGCTCTGAGTCATAAAAATTAACAATGATTAAGAATTTTCAAAGTTAATATGGAAATAAATTAATACATATAAAATATTGATAAAGTAGAATAGCTAGATAACTAAAGCAGCATAGAATATGTATTTTTTCATAAGCAGTAAAACCTTCCACAACATACAATAAAAGCCATCAAAAACCATCTTAGATTAAAAAAGATAAAGAATAAAGAATATAAAAGAGAGTGTTTCAGAAGAAAATATGAGGTACCCAAAACTACCATGCTCCTCCACTGACTTCAACTGAAAAGCTAATAATCCATCTATCCATCCATCCATTCATTCATTCAACTGAAGAAATGATTTAAATTATTTTCTCCCCATCTACCTCCCTGATTACCTATTTATTTAGTGAGCAAAATAAATAGTGTACACTATCCGTAGGGCAATTATGCAGCTGATAGTGCTGAAAAATTGTTCTTAATACTATCGTTTAGAATATACCACAATTAAAAAAAAAAAGAACTTGTAAACATAATGCAAAAATTTTAATGATATCTGATTAATAAATTCTTCTTCCTCAAAAATATATCTAGCTCAATTCCTGAGTTCTCTTGGAACAATGACTAAAGCCAAAAAACTGCTTACATACTCCTTTTCTTTTTCGTTCAGCATCATAGTACATGTTACATACAATGCAAAAACACAGTCTAGATGTCTCACTACTAACTCAAAAAAAATTTAAGTTGTTTCAATCAATGTTTTTCCTTTAGCCGTTAAATAAAATTATAGAGAAGAATTTTATCATTGAATAAATTCCTAAGCATAACTCCAGGAGTTATTTTTGACTCGTAAGTAGTACTTCTCTGATGGAGTTTAGTCTGATTTTCCCTTATGACCCCTTGAACTTAGTTATGTTTTTCCATGGGTTTCTCATTAATTTAACATTTTACCCTCACTCCTGTCAGATCTTTCTATCTATCTGGTTAAATTGCTCTGTTAAGAACTTCTATATCTTGTCTCTCAGAAATATGTGTATATCTTTACCCAATTTATGCTCTAAAATGCAGAGAATACATCAGGTTTCACATTTTGTTGATGATGATATATAAGACATAGATAGTGAGATTGGTGAGAACTTACCACTTCTGTGAATTCATTACTTCCCAAATCCAGTCTTTCCAGTTGGGTCAGTCTATTCATGGTTCTGTGCACAATGGATTAATAAAGAATTAAGTAGATAAAAATACCAATTACATGGAAGCTTCAAAATTAACAGTGTAAAACATTCTCCTGTAATGTCTAATGTATTGGCTATCACGTTGACAAAATAAAAATAAATTTCTATGTAAAGAAGCCATCATACAGTTATGCCTTGCTTAACAATGGGGACATGTTCCAAGAAATGCACTGTTAGGTGATTTCCTTGTTTGAACATCATAGAGTGCACTTCCAACACCTAGATGGTTCAGCCTACTATACACACCTAGGCTATATGGCACAGCTTAGGCTACAGCATGTTACTGTACTGAATACTATAAGCAACTGTACTACAATGGTAAGTATTTATATATCTAAACACATCTAAACACAGAAAAGAAATACAGTATAAAAGATCAAGTGTGTGCATATATATGTGCATATTCCGCTATCTCTGGAAATTTAACATATTACAAGTAGTGAGTAAAATAAAAACTCACTTAAAATGTTTTTCTGGCTTTTTAGTGGAAAAAATATAACACATATCATAACTGTAATGTCACTATATTATTGACATTAGAGGAAGCTAATTTTCCCCAACTCTTTCATTTTAAATATACCATTCTGTCAACGCCAATTTAATTCATCTCACACCAATTTTTCTCAAAGCTGAACTTAACTTAGATTTATTGAGTGTCTCTTCTCAGGTACTATGAAGTACTATAATCGCACTTTCCTTACTCATATATCTTTATCCAGAAAACTCGTGTAAGTTTTAGTATGCTTTATAACAAAACAAAAGGTGTTTCCAGGATCTTTCTCAAGAAATATCAAATGCTATGATATTCAATTCCTAGGTCTATAATGTTATAGCGGGTGGACATTTCAGAAAAGTAAAGAGGGCTGTGAGGAGGGGAGAAGACTGAAAGAAGAAAACATGATCTTATTTTTCTTAACGTAATATTCTTATGACAAGATAAAGAGAAAATTCATATCTAGCAATTAAACACTGTATCAACAAGGGTAAGTTATAGAAAAGGGTATGAAAAAGAAAAACAATGTATTAGAAAAATTCGATTACAAATAACACCCTTAGAAAATTAAAGTTTAAAACTGATTTAGGAAAATGTGAATGACACATATATGCGATAAAAAAGGAAATAACTTGTAGAGTTCAAAAAAAGCATCTCCATCTCGATTCACTGTAGCTAATACTGGCAACTTTGATCTTATTCATATGCCTCAAATATTTAAGACACAAATTTTATTTTTTCATTTTCCTTTCATTTTCAAATCTTTTCATTTAAGACTCAGTTTTCTACTTCAAGGAGAGAGTAGAAACAATATCCCTCAAATTTCTTCTTGTTTACCTCTAAAATTCTTTTGTATTTAACTCATTTTTATCTTTTCATCTCTTCTCTCAGAGGAAAAATACACATCCTTTGTGTTCTTCATACTGTGCCCTGCAGTATTAAGATGGCATTAAATTTCACTTTAAGATGTAAGACAGCTTTCCCATTGCTCTAATCTTTGATCATAAAAAGGTTCACTCACTTAGGCTGAATGCACATGACTTTCTTTATACTTTGTGAAGCCTCAAAGTTCTTAATTATAAGTCTTAAAAAGAAAGCAGGAAAGAATATTTGCAAATTTGAAATTAAAGAGTTAAAATAATTAGTTCCAATAAGTGAATTACTTATATTATCAGATAGACTATATTAATTATAGGCTATTTCATTAAACGATTTACATTTTGGTTATTCAAATCTCTTAAAAAAACAGTCAAGTTTTGAGCTAAAGAGTCATCACTGCTAGTACGAAATCCGTAAAATATTTAAACCTTTTGAATTTTATATGGATAAGTCCATTTTAATTAATACTCACAACCACCTCTATAAACTGATCATTCCTAACTAAATAATTACTCAGCTAATATAGAATGTCTTCCAGAAATCAAAACTAGGTATCTCTTTGTCCTTAAAGATTTACAGTCATGGGCTGAAGAGGGGAGAATACAAGTGCACATGTACACAGTATATATGCTGGCCAGGTAAGAGAGTGAAATGTATAAGAATAATTAGACTAATGTGGTAAATATCATAATACATATAAATAAGATGCTATAGAAATTGAGTAAACAGAACAACTAACTCCTAGGGAACTGGAGATGCGTCCCTAAAGAGGAAACAAATAACTTGAAAATTACAACCAGAGTCAGCACACTTTTCAGTAAAGGGCCAGATAGTAAATATATTAGCCTTTGCATATAATGTTACAACTACTCTACTCTAACACTGTGGAGTAAAAGCAGCCATAGAATATATGTAAATGAATAAATGTGGTGCTACTGAAACTTTACTTACAAAAAAACAGGCAGTGGGTGAGCCAGATTTAACCACAGACTATAGTCTGACAATGCCCAAACTGTAAAAAATGTAGCAATAAACCCAAGGTGTTTTAAGACATTTTTTCAATAAATGGACACAAACTACAGAGTGCAATTTGAGTTTGTAGATCTGTTTTAGTTTTATTTTGGACTGTCATCTCTCTGGTTGCTAGCTTACCAACAGGGGGCCCTCCACCCCATTTCTAATTTACCACAGACAACAAAACCAGAGAAGCTCTTAGAACTATAGTTAACAGAATTCACATGAAGACCCTTTGGAGCTCTCTAATGTGTACTCTGTGAGAGCTCTAGTAATGAACTGAGACCATGATTTGGGACTCCAATGGGCTTTATATACTTATTATATTGACTCTTGTTCCATAAGTCTGAGTTCCAAAGACCTATGAAATCATTATTAAACATCAAGCACAGATACACGAATTTTTAAAATAACTTGCATTCATATTTTTGATATTAAAAAGTTAACATTTCTGATCTCATAAGCTAAGCAGGGTCAGGCCTGGTTAGTACTTGGATGGGAGACCACCTAGGAAGACCAGGTGCTGTAGGCATTAAATAATAAATAGATAGATACATAGATAGATAGATAGATAGATAGATAGATAGATAGATAGATAGATAAAAGTTAACATTTCTTTAATGACTTAAGAATTAAAAATTATAAACTAAATTTTCGAAAGGATAGCACCTTTACTTACTTTGGCAACATTTTCAACTGGTTTTCTCTAAGTTCTAATATCTGGAGTTTAATCAATCTGCAAAACAAAGAAAACAAATCAAACATCTATGACAAAGACAAGGAATTTTATAATAAGTTAATGTCATACTCTAAAGTTTTAAAGCACCAATATTTACTGTGTAATTACAATGTGGGAATACCGTATTTAAAATTACACGGGAATACAAAGTAACACAAAGTAAAAAAATATTTCTGCTCAGAATTAGTTGGGGTGGGGGCAGAGTAAACACTTCCAGACATATTCAAAGAACAAAATGATTGTCCCTAAATTTCAAACCCAGAGCACTTCATGCCTCTTTGTAACAATAGCTCCCAAAATTATTAGCCATTAATAGATTGAAGAATAATAATCCAACTCTACAGAAAACATAAAGGAACACAAAGAGACATGGAAAAGGAAAAACCCTCTGGCACTTCAGTGATGCACATTCCAGTAAGTTCAGAGGAAAAATGAGCAGATGGTACGAAGGTAATTCATGCTACAACAGCAATCATATTATATGTATCAAATCCATGTTGTTTACCTTTAGCTTACACAATGTTAAGTGTCAAATATATTTCAATAAAAAATAAAAAGTGGTCCAAATGCCAGATACAGAAGAGGAATGTGACAAGTACATGTGTTCTGTGTGTGTGTGTGTGTGTATGTGCATATATATATACTACATGTATATAAATATATAAAGTATGATAATGTAGCTTCCACAAGACAGTCATTAGGCTGCAAAAATGCCCAGAATTCTTTTTTCTTATTGAAACATAACTGACATTATTATTCAGATGTACAACATGATGATTTGATATTTGTATATACTGCGAAATGAACACAATAAGTCTAGTTAACATCCATCACCACATATAATACAAAATTTTTGTGAGAACTTTTAAGATATAATTTCGAATATACAATATAGTATATTGTATATTCAATATAGTCGCCATGCTGTCCATTATATCACCATGACTCATTTTGTAAATGAAGTCTGTACCTTTTACCACCTTCATCCATTTAATTCACCCTCACCCTCCACACATACCTCACACATATCCCTGGTAACCACCGATCAATGTGTTCTCTGTATCTATGAGCTTGGGGTTTTTGTTTTGTTTTAAGATTCCACATATGAGTGAGACCATATGGTATTGTCTTTATTTTTAGACAAAAAGATGAGTATAAAATTATCATGTAGTTAGACAGCACTTCCTCTAGCAATTAATTTAAATACAATAATAATGTAATACCTAGTATTGATTCATTTATTGATTCATCTTTTCATTTAAAAGAATCACTCAGGGACTATGACAGAACTGTTCTTGTTCAGATTTGCACGCCTTGAGGTGGGAGGGGAAAGTAATAAGGTTCATTTTTACAGAATTTTAATTTTAGTGAAGACAGATATACCAATAATTAATCATTTTCAAATATGCTGACTAAAGCATTACTTATTTCAATTATATGGAAATTACTCCCCCTCCCATTTAAACTCTCTATTTTTTACATACTTTAAAAACCAATTTGAGACTAAAATTACTTTTTCCTGTTAAATTTTCACTGTTTATTTACTTGGAAAAATAAATTCAAAGCCAAAATAACAAGCTCCTAAGAACTATAAAAATAATTACAAAAGAAGAGCCTATGAAACTGTAATTAATAGTATTACTAAAGCAACTTAAAGTTTTTTAAACTTTAAAAGAGGTAGGTAACAAGAAAAAGTTTTAGAAGAAGCTATAATTTACCTGCCAAAATTAGCTGGCAAGAACTCAAGAAAAGCATCATTCAGATACAACTGGGTTAAGTTTAACAGCTGAGAAAATCCATCGGGAAGCCTATATAAAATACACCAAAATTTAAATTAAATTCACACATACAATTTCAGTCTCATTAAAATATCTAAGACTTTCTCTAACCAATACACACATTCTTAACATCTCTTTACTAAGTAATTCTCAAACTGAAATTTGCCTTTTGTATCAATGAGCCACAATACACAGAAATGCATATAGAATACATAACTACGACATCCTCAGGAAATGCTGAAATTTGCCTTACCTAACATTGATCCAAAGGACTAGATAAGAAATTCTAAACCCTGACAGTATTGACTTTTGGGTCTGAATAATTCTTTGTTATGAGGAGGGCTGGACATTTAGCCACCCTGGCCTCTACGGGCTAAAAGCGAGTAGAGTAGCCCCACCTACATCACAGGCTGTGAAAAACCAAAAATGTCTCCAACATTTATCTACCAAATAAACCTTAAGGGCAAAATAGTCCCCATTTGAGAAACATCGGCTTAGATAATTTTCAATTTCAACATCTGAACCCTAAATAATCAAATAAAGATTGTATAATTTTATAATGAGCATAAGATAAAAAATTGAATAATATTTTAAAGACATCTAAAAACCTATCAGTATTAGCTTTACATTTTTTCCCCTCTGACTTATCCAACAAATTACAGATCTAGAACTTGATGCTACAGCAATATTTTCAGATGAAGATATAACATCATCAGTACATCTGTCCCGTATTTTATCAAGTGCAAAGTTTTCTTATAGTAAGGCACATCAATGACTTTCTTTCTCCCCATGACACATTCCTCTGTCTTTCATAGCAAGTGAAGCAATGCTATATTTAGAAAAACTCATTAAATACAGTATTATAATATGTGAAAGCTGGTTCTGATTTAGCTATGCTAAGTTGTTTAACTCTATTCATCTTTTGCTTTACCACTTCACTTTTACAAAGTTTAACACCTTTGATACCAGGAAAATGTTCTGTTTATAGCCATATACCTCTGGTATATAGTATACCCAACTATACAGTTCTTCCTTCTTTGTTGTTTTTTCCTTCTTGACCTTTCAGTTTCTTTTATTTCAAATATTATTTCTTTTACTCCAATATTTTCAAAAGTTTAAGCTTGCCACACATTTCATTTGTAGGTGAAGACTTTCTTGTGCCAGTAAAAATGAATAAGGAGACCTGGATTTTAGTTTCATTTTTTTGACATTAACTACTTGTGAGACCTGGAGTGAAACACTTGTATTATCTGTCTGGATGTCAAATTTACTTCTGCAAAATATGGGGTTAAAAAGTTTATTTAAAAGATTCCTTTTAAATCTAAAACTGAAATTTTATATAGAAAGTAATATTCTTTTACTATTTCATAGCTGTAATATTCTACTACTATTCATAGTTTCATAGTTATTCACCAAAGAAATATAATTCAACAAAGAAGAACTTACTTGGAAATAGGGTTTACACTGGCTTCCACAATTGTTAAAACTTTACAGTTTTTTATATTTTCTGGAAACTCTTGTATTCCTAAAAAAATGAACAAATAATTAATGCTCAAATATAAAGAATTTATTACAGAAGACAAAACAATAACAATATTAATACTTGTATAACTTGCAGATTGGACATCAGCCAACTAGGCAGGATCTATATAAACTGACACCACTTACGTACACCAAAAAGAACTACCTCCACAATTTTTTCCTTGCATCTTTTGTTCATTGGCCTCTCTGTAAATGCTAATTATCTTGATTAGTTTTACCTTCCTTTCCTTCTCTTAGCTTTTCTGAAAATTAGAGCTCTCTGTGAAGATTTTGACACAAAAGACAGGATTCTATCTCTCATATAAAAAGAGGCATACTTTTATAATTTTATAATTCCAGATTGAGCTGGCCCCTAATATAAATAAAATAAAAAAGCTGAAGATAGGTGAAAAATCTACATTACATATGCCAGTGGCTATGTCTGAAGGCAGTGTTGACCAATATTTTTATTAAATATCAGAAAAAAGTTGTGATAAGTCAAATAACAGTAAAATTTCTAAGCACTTAATTTTTATTTCCACAACTTATCTCAGCAAAAATATAGTAACAGTAATTTGTCAACAAGCAACAATCTATACACCAACTTTAAGTAGCACTGTTGAAATCTAGACTAAAGAAACGCCAATTAATAACTTTTCATATATATATTCCACAACTTCTGTGTTTGTAAGATGCATTCTTCCACTAATATCCTATGATTATTCAAGAGTTAACACTAGAAGATCATTTAAGCTTGTTCTAATTTCGCTTAGGTTTCTAAGTAAGCAAATTCACCATAATGCCAAGTATAGAATTTCAGGTGATGAAAAATAAGCAATGCAAAATCACTAACTGGCAAATACAATAGTAACTATTCAGTCAAAACTCATCAATGAATGCTAAAATTAGTGGGTAAAAAAATGCTGAGTAACAGATTAGTATGGTTTCAAAGTTTCGCATCCAAATGATACTGTTAAGGAAAAGAGAATATTATTAAGAGGGAAGAGAATTCTCAGAGGAACTATAACCTTAAATTGCTTTAAAGTTAGCATCACCAGTTAATATCATTATCATGTGACACATAACCTGAGATGCAGTGAGAAGGGATGCAATATTTTATTCTTGCCCAAAATAGAGAACCTTAATTTAATCACAAGTGAACATTAAACAAATCTAAACAAGAGCAATTCTAACTGTCCAGTGATCTTCAAAACCGTCTAGGTAAAAAAACAAACAAAAAACAAAACAAACAAAAGTGAAGGAAGACTGAAGAACTACCCACGTAAGAAGAGACCCAAGAGAGCTGACTGCGGTGAATATACAAACCTCTACTTCCTCCTCTTCCTCTTCCTCCTCCTCCTACTACACACACTCATGAACTGGGAAAATCTGAATAAGACTGGGGGACTGTATCAACATCAGTATCTATATTGTTCTGTAATACTGCAAAATGCTACCACTGGAAAAAAAACTAGGTAACGAGTACATAGGACCATACATAGGACCATTCTGTAACTTTTCTTATAACTGCACGTGAATCTATAATTATCTCAATAAAAATTAAAATTAAAAAAGTATGTCTCAATGATTCCTTAAGGGTTTACTGTTATTAAAAATTCAATTTCTCTAAGTTTCGAGATAATTCATTTTTAAAACTCAGTTTTAGGAACTTTTACATTTGCTGAAATTTTGTGGCATTCACAAAATTTCAAATCAGGAACTATAAACGCTGATGGTTACTAAAGATATTAAGACATTATTGTTAGCTGCTATTTTTTCTTAAGTGTGAAAACAGTAAAGTAGTTTCACCTTGAAATACTTATGTATGAATGGTTATCTGTGATTTGCTTTAAAATAATCAGAGGTGGCAAAGTAGGAGGCATAGATGAAACTGCAACATATTGGGTAAATGTTGAAGCTGGTTAATAGGTATATTGGGTTTATTATATTATTCTCTCTACTTTTAAATATTGAAATATTCCACTATAAAAGATTACCACTTTTTAGTCACTACGAACAGTCAGAGATAATGTGATTAACAGAAAAGGACTTTAAAACAGCTATTGCTCTTAAATGGAGCAAAATGAACATGGTCGGGAGGAAAAGGTTAAATGTAAAAAATAAAGGGAAACTTTACAAATGAAAAATACAATATCCAAATAAAAAATGCATGGGACAGGATTAAAATAAGATTAGACACTATAGGAAAAAAGTTCAGCTAGCCAGAAGACATGGTAACAGAAACTAGCCAATCTGAAACATAGGGGTAAAACAGAATTTTAAAATGTGAACAAAACCCAGGGATACGTGAGACAATATCAATATACTAATACACATTAGTATATTTACCTATCTTCAGAAGGTTGTTTACCAGTCGCCAGTAATAATACAAGCTCTTTGAGGGGAGAACCTTTGCCTCTTTTGTTCGTTAATGGACTAGGATATGGCCCAGTTATCAATATCACCAGACACCTCCAAGTTCCTTTCCAGGGTAGCAATACCAATTTTCGTACTACAAAACCTGTGTATACATACTGTTGTTGACATTTCATGTCTTTACTTTTTGTTAATTAAGGGGGCTGAACCTCACCAGAAATAGAAATATAAATCAGATATTTTCCTGATATTTTCTAGTGACACAGAATATATTTTCACGTGTTTACTAATAATTTTTATTTCTTTTCCTTTGTACTCACTGTTTATTGCAATTTCCATTAGATTATCTTGCAATTACTTATAAGCATTCTTTAGAAATATCAGTTTATCAAATGTTTTCTCACAGCCTGTCATTTATTATTTTATTTAAATATTTTGTCATGTAAAAATTGTTTATTGTTGTGCTTTTTATGTTAAATAAATCTTTTCTACCCCAAAGTCATAAAAACATTCTCCTACATTTTCTAATAATTGTAATTTCTTCAAATTACTGTCCTTAATCCATTTTCAATTTTTGTATATACTGTAAAGTAACCCTGTATTTTTACTATATCTCATATAAAAATATTGTGCTAACGCTAATTAAATCTTCATTTTCTTTATCTCATTGATTTGCAGAGGTACCTCTACAAATTCCAAATTCTCACATGGTTATTTTTCTGGACACTCTTTTCTGTTACTCTTCTACTGATCTATTCCATAGTTTCATGCTTTTCTTTCATTTGGTTCATACCGAAGTTTCTGTTAAATTCTTTTCTAAGTATGTGGGACAGACTGATTCCATTAATGGCCTCACTTCCTATACAGCTTTCTACAGTGTGATGTTCCAGCTACTTCCATCAACATGTGAAGTACAATCTCCCTAATCCTGATTCTGGACTCAGTCATCTGTTCTGTTTTGCCCAATGAAACATTAGCAGGAGTTGATGAAATCAAGTATTCAAAAATGCCCTGGCTAATTTCCACTAGCTCTCAGGTTCCTCTTACTGTCTTGTGCGAACATGCCTACTATGCCTGGGGTAGCTTGATGGAGGATGAGCTCTCTAGCAGAGTCATTCCTGTCATCCCAGCAGAGGGTTTCCAGAACTTCAATTTAAATAGTTTTTATCTAGTTTTATTACTGAAGTTTATCATCCTTATAAACTGAGCTGCATACTTTCTCCCTTTCTCTCATCTCTAGAACAGTTTTTGTAAATTAGGGGTTACTCCAGTCCATGAAGGTTTAGTAAAACTTGTCCGTAAAAAGTATGCCTCGTAGGTTTTTTGACTACTAATTAGATTTAATATTGTATTCATTGGTCTTTTCAGTTTCCTCCTTCTTACTGATTTTGGAAATTTATTTTTCGTTTCATCTAAATTTTAAAATTTAGTGACTGTATAGCATTTATTCTTTTTCCTTTCAATGAAAAGTCAGTTTCAAATTAAATGATGCTAATAGGGATGTGAGCGATATTGCTTTTAGAGGGTATGTGGGACAGAAGAATTTTCTCAATGGTAAAAATAAAAACTTGGCACCCCTATTACAAGTCCCAAAATTAGAATCATTGATTTACAAAGCATTCCTTTACTTAGACATTTAATACTTCAATTATACATTTTAGGGCATTTATACAATGAATTAATTTACTTCATAGTATCTGTATGCTTCTTAGATTACTGCTAATAGATTGGCTCAATTTTCTAGTCAAGCACATATAACTAGTAAATTGTACCTTTGCTCAACAAACATTTGCTAAATTTAACTTACCTACTGATAATAACATCTATATCTCTACACTAATTTTCTTTCCTTTTTTTCTCTCAATTTACATACAAAATATTTAAGGTTACTAAATCTTGTCCTTCAGGAATTAAATTCTTATCAATCCTTTCAACTGATAATTTGTCTCAAGTGAGAATTCTATTGAAGATACAACTCTAGTACAAAACAACACCTCTTTGCTAAATTGGCTGTATTTTTTAATGGTAGCATTACCTTATGTTGAGTGTAAGACTAAATTGTTAGATTTTTTCAATGTTTTTGTTTCACCTTCAACTTGAGGTGTTTCCTCTAAGCTAGTATCTCAGAGATCTTCTCAAGTTCTTACCCATTCTTCAGTGGTAGAACTCTATTACTGATTATTTACTACGTGTCACTATTATGTAAAATGCCTATTAATCTGTTGAAGAGTGGGGTATATTCTCTTTTGCACAATTTAGCCTATTTTAGGCCAGCCTATATCCCTAGGTATCAAGGGTGGGACTTTTTCAATGATTCTCTCTACCTTTAATAGCCTAAGCCTAAGATGGTTTCTTTTTGAAGCCCAGGAGTAGAGAAAATATTTAACTTCCTCCAACCAAAATGGGTTTTCACTGGATCCTCTGTAGGTTACAGACTTTACTTCCCTGAAGACTTTCATCTACTAGGACTATGTGCCTTTTCCTACTATCTTCCCTCAGACCCTGAGGGTGGCCTTCCCCACTCTCCCTTCCATCTTTTTCATGAGAGCAATTTCAGAAATTTTACAACACAAAGAAACACATGACTTAATGAGAAATCTGTAATTTCCCTTGTAACCGATTTAACTTCTTTGAGCAGTTGTCCCCAATCATCAGATTTTCTCGGGTTCAATGAACTGCTTTCTGCTTTGACTACAAACTTTCAATTCATTCTTCCTGGGCTTTTTGATTCAAAAAGAAAGGCTTTATTTAACCTCTCTATCATTCCCATATCAGACAGAAAGATCTGAGTTACTCTTTTTGGTTTCTCTGCCTTATAATTCCTGGCTTTCTATTCAGTGTGCTCACACAGGAAAATTAATAACTATACAGTCTTCATTTCTTTTATCATCCCTCCCCACCAACTTTCCCTATCAACTACTTTGGCACAATGTTTTCATCTTCATCCCTATAGTCTTCTCAAGAAGAAAAGGCTTGTGAACACAACAAGATATTCTTCAAATACCGGTTGGTATTAGCAATAGCTTGAAATAGCAGCATGATGAACTTTTTATTTCTTTAAAAATCTAACAATAAACCAAAACTTTAGATACATATTAAGACTCGTAAATTAACACTCCAGTTTTATTACAGACTGTAAATGATAAAAAAGTGAATTCTTTATAAAATAAAGACAAATTGTAATACCTTAAAATTATATACTTCCTATATACAGACTGATCCAAAATGTGTTAGCAGTCTCATGAGACATGACAGGGAAGTGGTAATATTGATATTATTATATATAGACTAACTGGGGATTAATTTTTCAATATAACAAACAATAAACAGAGAAGCAATGATTAGAGTCCAATTCTTTGTTCTAAAAAAGTGTTTTAATCATTAAACCATATTACTAGGCCAACTGAAAAAACACTGGAAGAACTATGTAAAAGATGAGAAACTAAGAAAATCCAAAAGCAAGAATTTTAAAACAAGTGCTTTTAAATAAATACAGCTTGCTGAAAACACAAAGTATGCCACAATGTTTCCTGCCTCCTTTTAAGCTGGGAAAAATGCTAATACACATGAAAATGTATCTGGCATATTAAAAACACCTAGGAGGGGGGAAAAAAGGCACAGATGATAGAGTCTCTGTTCATCCCTCTGGCGACCAAATCAAAGTTGTGACAGGAACAACGAGCAGCAGCAAGGAAAAATCGCTTGAGATCTAAATGAACAAGCCATACAACTAGGGAGAAATTCAAGAAATCACCCTGCATTGGCAGAAGGTGGGATGTGGTAAAGACACGGGGCTGCCAGGTCTCAAGTGGCTGAGTGAGAAGGAGGCTGCCGCAGTGAAAGAAGCCTCTTAAAGGGGCTCCATCTGCAAGTGGATTTTCGCAGTGACAGACCTGCTTGCTCTAAGCACCAGTGCCGATTTGGCTATGTGCAGGGGGCACCAGGGACTTACAGGGAGACATTGTTGGAGTGAGGGCCGAGGGGAGACTCACCCGTACAGAAAGTACCAGTAGTGTCCACTGTTCCCTGTTGAGCCCTCCCCCTTTCTAATGCGCTGTACACAGCGCTGCCGTGAAGTCATCAGACTGGATAACAGAGGTCACTCTGCTCAGAGGATTCCCTGAAAGCCTGCCTCCCCCGACTCTGAGCCCCATCTAAGCCACATCCAGGCATATCCTCAGTTAGTCAGGTGCTCCTTGCTGAGCAGCGCCTAGACTCACACTGGAGCCAGCTGGCCTCGGTTTCTGGTGTGGCCTTTTGAGGCAACTATAAGCATAGAATCTGTGGACTGCTTGCTGAATCTTAACAGGTGGCCCCGGAGGGGTAAAGGCTTGGGCTAAATTTGGCCTGCAGCTGAACCCCTCTCAGGACTGTGCCACTGGACACCTACTTCACAAATTCACACTAATGAGACCGGGAGACTTAGAAGCTTTGCTTAATACATAGAAATAGACATGGAAAGGCAGCCAAAATGGGAGGACAAAGAAGCAGAAACCATATGAGAACAGAACAGAGATCCAGATATAATGCAGTCAAGCAATCTAACAGATGCAGAGTTCAAAACACAGGTTATAAAGATGCTCAATGAACTTTTGGGAAGTGTAGATAAATTCAGTGAGAACTTCGATAAATAGATACCATGAAAATGAAAATGGAAATTATAAAAAGGAACCAGTCTGAAATGAAGAACACATCTGAGATGAGAAGTGTATTAAATGAAATTAAAAAAAGGAATAAACAAAGTGAATAAATAACAGGATCCAATGCCCTATCTAGAGGATGGAAAAGCCAAAGACACGTAATCAGAATGGCAAGAGATAAGATGCCGAGACTAGAAAAATAATTTAAGGAGCATATGGGACACCATTAAGGGTCCAAATATCCATCCAATTGGCATACCAATCAGATGGATTTCTTGAAGAAAATCAAGAAGTTGAACAGTTGTTTGAAGAAATAATGATGGAAAACTTCTCTGACCTGGTGAAGGAAATGGACATAAAACTCCAGGAAGCTCAGAGAATCCAAAAAACCAGAGATACAAAGAGGCCCACACCAAGACACATTATAATAAAAATGCCAAAGGTTAAATACAAAGAAACAATATTAAAAGCAGCAATAGAAAAACAAACAAATAATGACCTACAAGGGAATACCCATAAAACTGGCAGCTGATTTCTCAGAAGAAACTATGCAGGACAGATGGGCATGGCAAAAAATATTCGACAGGGTGAAGACCCAGGATCTACAACCCAGAATAATTTATCCAACAAAGCCATCATTTAGAGTTGAAGGACAGATAAAGAGCTTCCCAGACAAAAATAAGCTAAAGGATTTTATCACTACCAAGCCAGTATTACAGGAAATGTTGGAGGGACTTTTTAAAACTAAATAAATAAAAAATCACATGCATCAAAAACAGGAATAAAGAATGGTAACAACTACACTTCTATCAATAAGTACCTCAAATGGATAAGAATTACATTGCTCCAAGTAAAAGATAGAATGGATGAATGGAAAGGAAAACAAGACCCCTACATGTTGTCTATACGAAACTCACTTCAGATTAAAAGACACACACAGACTAAAAGGAAGGGGATGGAAAAAGATATTGCTTTGATGGACCTAGAAGGTGTTTAAAGTCAGACAGAGAAAGATAAACACTATATGATTTCACTTATATGCAGAATCTAAGGAACAAAAAGAACAAACTAATCAAAAACAGACTCACAAATATAATGAACAATTTTGTGACAGACAGAGAGGAAGGGGGGTTGGAGGGCTGGGAGAACGGTGTGAAGAGTTAAAGAAGTACAAATTAGTAGCTGATGGATGATCATGGGGATGGGGAGCATAGCATAGGGAATGCAATTAGCATTAATACGTCGGCTAGATGGAGAGTCAAAGGAAGGAGGGAGCAACTGGGGGGACCTTTTTACAAGTTATATAGATGTCTAACCAATGTACTGTATACCTGAAACTACTTAAATTTTTTAAAAAACCTAAAAGGGGAAAACATTAGAGCTTAGATACAAGATTATATCATCTTATTCAAGACTTAACATAATTAGATGTTACAATAGAGAAAAATTTAGGAGTAATTTCATTTTCTCAGAACATTACATGAAACTCTCATCCACTTCTAAAACAGTAGTCATCTGAATACTAAAAATTTTAATAATTCCAATAGCTGATAAATATTACTTATATTTATTAGTCTTTCTTTTTTAAATACTTGAGATACAGTAGCATTTGATATGTGGTGGTTTATTATTAATATTAGGCTATACTATTCCATCTCTCACTAATTTTACGTAGTACCTTCCTTCTCCTTTGCATATTTTCATTTTGCAATTATTTCTTTACCACCTACTATGTGCCAGTATTCTAGAAGCCAGGGAAACATTAGTGCACCAGAACAATATTCTGATTTAGTAATTCCTCCTTATATATCGAGTTCTTTCTTGACATTCCTAGGTTTAGGATGCTTTGTTCCCACTTCCTGTATATTATTCTAATTCCCTTGTTTCACTTATCAACTTATCATGCTGTAGAGCTAATGATTTCTATTGGGCTCCATTATTAGACTGGCATTTTCTTGCAAACTAGGTAGGAACTATATTTTATTAATGTGTATATACTGAATGTTAACAGTGCCTGATAATTGAAGAACCAAAGTGACTCCATTTTGTGACAGGCCTCCATTTTAGCCAGTTCCTGGAAATTACTGTTTGACTTTCACTATAGGAACGCTAGCCCGTCCCCCACCCCCATACCAGATGTAGTCGACCAATAGGAATGGCCCTGGAATTCCCCTTCTATTGTTTGCTAGTTAGACCTCCCCTTCGGCTACCATCCCACCAACATCTGTAAAGGTCAAAATTAACTTACCAATCCTGCGATGCCAGGACCAGCCACCCCAGCCTGTGGTTTTTCCCTTTAAATATGTCTGTAAGATTAAGGGGCCCTTCTCCTGCACACTGCTTTGGCTGTGTGTAGAGTTGGGTCCGGGCTCACTAATAAAGTCCCTTGTGTGATTACATCGGTACTTGTTTCCTTCATGGCTCGTGGGATTCCGAATCGGGGCATAACAATAATCATTCACTTAAATACATGGAATAGACACACAGAAGTACTCAGTGAATGCTGTTTAGATAAAAATTAAAATTTGAGTCCACATTATAGTCTCCCATTGTTTACTAAAAGTATACGGTATTTCAGTTCCCTTTGGCTTTTAGGGCTATCCTAAGAAGCTGTCTAATTCTGTTTTACTAGTAATAAATGCAATTTGAATACAAATAACTAACTTTATTTTTTATATATATTTTTATTTTATATTTTATTATAGCCTGTATATTTTTTCCTGTTTATCTTATCTCTCCAGAATCATCTAGTGCCACTCTGCCCAAGATAACTGGTGACAAAGGCTCTCTCCTTGACTAAAAACTTTAGTCAGGCTCCTTTCGGCCCTTTTCTTCTTTTAAATTCCAATCCTCCTACCCCTCTCCATGTGGCAATCATCAATTTGTTCTTTGTATATGTCTCTTTCTGTTTTATTTATTTTTTTTAAGACTCTGCATGTAAGTGAAATCATAGGATATTTATCTTCCTCTGTCTGACTTATTTCACTAAACACAATACCCTCCAGGTCCATCTGTGTTGTTGCAAATGGCAAGATTTCATTTTTTAAAAAAATTTGAATAATATTCCATTACCTTTATTTATAACATTTTTATCCATTCATCTATTGATGGACATTTAGGTTGCTTCTGTATCTTGGCTACTTGTTATTTGCTGATTTATTGATGATGATCATTCTGCTAAGTGTGATATCTCATTGTGGTTTTAATTTGTATTTCCCTGATGATTGAGCATATATTCATATCACTGTTGGCCATCTGTATGTCCTTTTCTGAGAAATATCTATTCAGGTCCTCTGTCCATTTAATTGAATTGTTTGGGGTTTTTTTGGTGTTAAGTTGTATGAGTTTGTTACATTTTGGATATTAATCCCTTACCGAATGTATCAATTGCAAATATTTTCTCTCATTTAGCAGGCTGTCATTTCGTTTTGTTGTGCAAAAACTTTTTAGTTTGATGTACTCCTGGAGAGTTCACGCAGTTCCCAAAGGGCTCTCTTTTGGCTTCCCAATCTTCTCTATTTAGTGCTCAGTTGTCTTGCAGGAGTAACTGTTACCAGTACACGTGTATTTTTAATTTTGCTCATGGGAGGAGACAGGTTCAGCATTCTCCTACCCTGCCATCTTAGACCTCCAATACTAACCTTTCTTTTAAGTTATTATTTAATCAAACATGCAACTAACAAAATTCAAATTTCTCATTACAATGACATCAACCTATACCATGCATTTTACATTCTTTTTCTTCAGTAACCCAGACATAAAAGCATACACTTTAGGGTTAAATATTACAGGTTAATTAAAACAACCTCGGCATTCTAAAAGTAAAATGAGTTAATTACATCAGTTATATAGTGATGAATAGTATTAGATTAGGAATTAGGATTACTCAAATTTTTATTAGTCAAGATAACGGTTCTAGCACTACCATAGTTCCCCTGCCTACACAGCTAGCTTTGTTTACCATCAATGTAATGCAGTTTTTTTAGACGTAAGTTTAAGATTAACAAAAAAAGAAGTAAACAAGAAAAAAGAAAGAAAAATAAGGAAATAAATTTTTTAAATTTCACAGAAAGAATCAATAAATCAATTTAATTTTTAGTTAAAATAAGCTGTAAGGTTTTACTGGTAGCAATAACTAGTGCCATCTCTTTCTGAGCTGAATACTTAAGTGTTTATCCCAAATCTTTAGATCATCTAGAAGTTATTATTCCAACTCCTAAAAACCATTCACAAGCTGATAGAAGCTTAAAAAGATTTTCAACATATCAAGGAATTGCTGAAACTAAAATGAATAATGATTAAAAACAAAAAACAAAAAACTACAGTCCAATACGTTCTCCAAACTCGAACACTTTAAGAAGTTGCATACACATCAAAGATACTAATTAATGATGCTGCAAGACTCTAATTGCACCATTCGCAATTTAGAGTAATAAATCTGGGGTTAATACACTTTCAGGAGGATATATGCAAGCATGTTCTTTATTAAGCCAAGTAATATTTTCATACCATAAAGACTAGTAGTATAGTTTACTACCTTTACCAGGTGCATGCAATTTTATCAATAAGATCTAGATTATTTCAGTTTTCTTTCCTTACAGCTTAAGGCCTCCCATTTTAAAAACCAAGAGGACAAAAAGATACCTCTCTGGGATGGAAGGTTACACCTGATGGTTCCCAATGTCACAAGACTTCTAAAAGTTCTAGAATGCTGTTAAGTTGACTTAAGTATCAGGATATGTAAAGCTACACTGGTAATGGACTAAATTAATTTACTTCGGAATTTAACAAGCAATATTTGCTACTATATGAAGCACCAGGAATAGAAACGAATTTCAAAATGCCCTTAAAGAGAAAAATCACGAAGAGGAAGACTCAGACAAATTAAAAAGCAATTGACCCGAACTCTTCAAAAATGGCAATGTCATGAAAAAAACAAACCACGAAAGATGGCGAAATTGTTCCTGATTTGTGTCTAAAGAGACACAAATGAATGCTATATGAGATCTTTAATTTAAAGAGGGCAGTGAGGGGGACCAAAATGGCATTTTTAGGCAACAGGGAAAATGTGATGTCAAATTTCTTGCGTTATAATAATGCTGTGGTTATGTACAAGGACTTCCAATATTTAAAGGTGAAGTTCATGGCTGCAACTTAAAAATTTTTCCCCTCTTTAATTCTCTACCCTCACTTCCACCCCTGACTTATGGGGTGTTGCCATCTCCCCTTAAGAACTGGATCTCTGAAGGCGGGGCATCTCTTCCCACACACTCACGGTGCATACCCAGGGCCTGGCACCCCAGGCGCACTACAGGGGTGGGCCTCCACTTGTGGAGCCTGGCACACCTGGGGTATGGTCCGTGGCTCCATCTGGGGCATGAACACAGGACCTTCTGCATGTAAAGCCAGTGTGCTAATCACTACACTATGGAGCCACCCTGCAACTTAAAATTTAACAGGTTTAGCAAAGAAACATTTTATATGACAATTAAGTATGTCTTTCCTGAACATATTTAAATTGATATATTTTAAAAAAGAGAAAACAAATATGGCAAAATGCTAACAATGGGTGAATTCATGGGTGTTCTGTGAATTCTTAGGTAGGCTTTTATTTTGAATATGAAATTTTTAAAATAAGTTGGAGAAAAAACGATATTATTATAAATGAATCGAAATAATTTTTTAAAAATTTAAAATATATAACAAAATTTTTAACCCCAAAGTAAGATGATTCATTAACAAAATGTTTTTAAAAACATGTATTTTTGATTTGCAGTTGGGAATCTGCACATGCAGCGAACCAACTTAAATTATACAGATTACTGTAAGGGCAATCATTGCCCCTAACCCACTCAACCTCCAAGTTAGTTCATGAGTCAACTATACTAGCTTTAAACCTAAAATTGATCAGTTATTGACAACGAACACTTACTAGGGCACTAACCACCATAACCATAAACTCAGCAGGGCACTAACCACCATAACCTTAACGTGACACTAGAGTGAATATGAATATATTATAAATCCTTAAAGAAGATTTATTCCTTAAAACAGAAAGTTAATTTGATCATTTTCCTACAAAATATACAATTTAATTGTTTAATATGGATTGGCCACAATAAGATGCTTAAATTGGTTTTAAATGTCTTAAATTGGTTTTCATAATATGTCCTGAAATTTAGGAAAATTGGTATGATAGAAAAATTACTGCTGCATACTCATCATCAAGACAAAAAGTACCTTTGGAACCAAAGGCTATGGAATATGATTACTAGGTATTTGTTGGTGCTACGGCACTAACTTTTCAAGACTTGTTTATATAGATTTTCTCCAAACATTATATAAAATTACCTAAATATGACAGTATTTACTGTTTGTTAAAGTCCTATCTTTAGGTAGAGTATTTAAAATTAATCCTTGTGACTTTTTTCCCCCTTTTTTGTAACTACAAAAGAAATATGTGCTCATTCTAAAATTCTGAAGTGTCTACTTCTCTCTCACTCTATGGTAAGCACTCAACATTTTGGAATACATCTCCTTTCTTCAATGTATACCAAACTAAACTAACACTATACATCCCAGGAAAACAGTGACCATGTCATTTTACTTCTCACCATTAATTGTAATCTTCACTTCCAATAAAGTATTTGGTACAAGGAAGTCTCAATAAATACTTGGTATTCAATTCACTTACGATGTTGCACTTTTTTTTTTTTTTACCTTTAGCACTCATTGTAAATATTTCATATCAATATTGATGTATTATACTGCACATATTATACTGCATTCTTTAAGGATACATCAAACTGTGTAATCAACAATGGACATTACAGTTGTTACTACTTTCTTATCATTACAAATAAGAGGACAGTGAATATATATAAATATGTAAATTTAAGGATTTTGGATATGTACATACATGGATCACAGTATTTTACTTAAAAGGCCATCTACAATTTTTTACACATATCCTCTACCTTGCTTTAAGCTCTAATAGATCACTTACACATAAAATTTTATATATGAAAGCTAATACTACAATATATTATGACCTGATTTTTTAATTTTATATTTTTATTCGTTAAAAATACAACAGAAATCTCAATATAACATGTTCCCAAGCACAAAAAGTTAGAGAGAAAAAGTATCTTACCATTCTTGCTGACATCCAGTTCCCTGAGATTAATGAGATTTGCAATAGATGCTGGTAATGTTGTTAAATCATTGTCTGGCAAACTCAGTTTGTGTAGAGACTGACAATTAAAAAGTTGCTATCAAAACAAGGGAGGAAAGAATTTTGATTATTTCTTATGTTTCCTTAAATATTTCTTTTATCAACCTTTATACAAATAAAATTCTAATGTTATTAAAACTGAATGAGTTATACCTATACAAACACCAGAAAGACCTCTTAGTGTTTTATGCTATTATCAATTGAACACAATTGAACTACTCAGAATGTTTACATCCTGACACTTCTGCCCTGAGCAAAATGTACTTAGTGAAAATTAACATATGGTTGTATATTCTGTTGACATAGTAAAAAAAAAGTATGGGGCTGTTAAATATGGTAAACTTTGGAGCTTTTATTTCAAGCACCCTTATTCCAAAATGAAATTTTATATCAATTAAATTCAAATAAGTACGAATGATTTAAAATGACTCAAAATACAGAATTCTGATTTGGGAGGACAAAGTAACTAAGGGAGCAAATATACTGTCATGCTAAAAATCACAATAATGAAAGGTGACTTAAAATTTTATTTAACCAAAATATATATATGGCCACTTCTGAGTTTCAAACTCGTTGCCCCTTCCCCCTCAAAAAAAGAATCACACAGAATTTTTAGGGCAGTTAAAATACTGCTATATGTTACCGTAATAATGAATACATGTCATACATTTGTTCAAACCCATAGAATTACAATATTAAGAGCGAAGCCTAATGTAAACTATGGACTTTGGGTGATTATGATTTTTTAATGTTGGTTCATCAATTGTAACAGATGTACCACTTTGGTGGGAGATGCTGATAACAGGGAAGGCTATGTATATGTGAGGACAAAGTAGGTATATGGAAAATCTCTATACTTTCCTCTAGATTTTGTTGTGAATCTAAAAATGTTCTAAAAAAGTAAAATCTTCAGGACAGCATTAAATAAGCCCTATTTAAGAAGAACAATCTTACAAAAAAGGAAACTTTTTAGGTATGGTAAGTGTTTCAGTTATTTCCACTATCATACCAAGCCTCTCTTTCCAACACAATCCGCAGACTGAGACCCTACTGGTTGTAATTAGAGAAAAGGACTAAGCTTTGTCTTTCATGATCTACAGGAGAACCAGGTAAGGAAGATAAATTTTATTTGCTTTAGAGCAACACATATAAGGAAACAGTAATTTACAAAGCACCCTATCACAATTCATAAACATATAATCCACAACCTTTAATATTTTATCCATAGCCATTTACAGATTTTATAACAGAGGTCTCCAACCCCCGGGGCCACAGACTGATACTAGTCTGTGGCCTGTTAGGAATCAGGCAGCACAGGAAAAGGTGAGTGGAGGGAGCAAAGCTTCATCTGTATTTGCAGCCACTACCCAGCACCAGCATCACAGCCTCAACTTCACCTCAGATCATCAGGCATTAGATTCTCATAGGAGCACAGGTCCCTGGTGCCAAAAAGATTCCTGGCGCCAAAAAGGTCCAGGACCACTGCTTTGTAAGACGAACTTGGATGGCATCGGCTTTCAAAATTTTTTACTACTGGCAACCAAAGAATAGCCTTTTTAAAAACACTACCATCCAATATGTATACACACACAAATTTAAAACAAATATTTCATGTAACAATGGATATATACTTTATTTTTTTCATATTTTATTTTATTTTTAACATTTTATTTTTTTTCTTTTCTTCCACCTTCCCCTTCCCTGCTATCCCCTCTGGTAACCACTGGTCCACTGTTCACATCCTTGAGTCTCTGTTTGTCCTGTTCATTTGTTGCTATGAGGTTTATATCCCACATGTAAGTGATATCATGTGATTTTCAACCTTTTCTGTCTGGCTTATTTCGCTCAGTATGATTATTTCAAGGTCCATCCATGTTGTGGATACATGCAACACTTTATATTCTATTCTACTATAGTTAGGGTTGCCAGATAAACACAGGATACCTGATTAAATTTGGATTTTTTTTTTTAGTAAAAGTATGTCCTATAAATTACGTAACACATATTTATATTGAAAAATTATTTTTCACCTGAAAATTATACTTGGGTGTCCTATATTTTTACTTTCTAAATTTGCCATTCCAAAACACAGCTTGTTATTTGGAAATGTCACACATAGTAAATTAATCTTTAAGCCACCAATGAGTATCTACCCATGTTTGACAAACACTGCTGTTTAGACGGTAAACAGTTTTAACAATTAAAGCTATTGCAGCTTTTCCATTAAAAAAAGAAAAAAATGAGTAGAGGATGAACTGAGATTAAGATTTAAGGGAAAAAAGTAGCCACTGAAAAATTTTAGCTAAGAAGTTCATTATGTGAGATGGTTTCATAGCAGCAAATCAACTTTCTCCTTGTAGTTGTTTCTCCAATACATTTCCAAACAAACTGAAATGGGGCCAACAGAATACTACCTCTAAAAAGCTATTTAACAATCAAAGTATGATGTGATAACTAAAACAAAATTATCCTCAATTACGATAATGTAGATCAATATCTTATAAAAACTAGAAAAAAGAAAATGTAATTTTAGTTCTTTGCCTAGTTAAAAATAAATTGACTACAGAAACTGTGCAGTCTTATTATCTATGTGGCTATAAGGAAACTGGAATTAGATGCAAAAGTGTGTTATTTATACAAGTATTTAAACAGTTACCTTGAAGAGATAAAGGTTTAAAATTCTATTTTAAAAATATCTGAATTACACTGAATACCCTAAGATAAAATTAAACCAAAAAATGGAAACAATGCACACTTATGTATCGGCAGCATTATGGAGACACTGTGAATATCATATTTCTAGGAATAAATATAACCAAAGGCAATTCTTGAAAGACAGTATTAACATACCTTTGGAAGCTCCTCAATCTGATTAGCATCTAAATAGAGCTCCTCCAAAGTTTTTTCAAAAGTAAAAATCTCTTTGGGAACCTGTTCCAAACTGCAATGAGAATAATCAAGAGTAGTGACAGTCTCCTCTTCCCCTCGTAGACAACGACATGGCACCAACCGCACAAACAAACTTCGTTTTGTAGTCATTTTTAGACACTGCAATATTCAAATAAAAATAACTTTAGTAAAACATACATAACAATTTTTCAAAACAAATTTTTCAAAACAAATCACAGATAAATACCTCCTCCCCTATTCCCAGTGAAATGTATTTAACATTGCTGTACTATAAAAATTTATATATATTGAATTTCAAATTAAACTCAAGCACTTCTGTAATTTATAAAATGATCCATTATGTAACCACTTGTATGCTTCTACAAGAACCATATTTATGAGTCTGCTCATCCTCAACAAGAAAACCCCTAATACAACAAAGATATTTCATTAATTTCTGACTAAAAGCTGTTTATCAGTTTTGAGTAGGAGTGGGAATGCAGAGATATTATCAGATCTTCCCAACCAGCCATCAAAATCAATCACTCTTTAACTTTCCTATGACTTTCCCACATCAAAATTCCAATCTATGCCAAGTATATTTTGTTTCAACGAAGTATTGTTCTTTTAAGTTCCTAAAGACCTTATAGGTTTTATCATTGTTATAGGTTATATGCTAGAGAATAAACTTGCATCAGGAATGTATAGACTTCATTATTTCAAACTAACCTGGGGAAATGTTTAATTCTGAACTAGTGAAAATTCTCAAGGCTCATTGTATTAGAACACAATGTACATACATAGAAGAATTCTAGCTAGGCTAAAATTACATTAGCCAAGAAAAGCCTATTTCAATAAATATGAATAATTAGTGTTATCGATTCTTTGTAAAATGATAAATTCTTGCTCTAAGCAAAAGACTGTTAAAGTATTAGATATCTAGGTAGGGCCAAGACAAGGTTGAAGCCAAAGAGGCAAGTGCCTCAAGGCGCAAAATGTAAGGAGACAATAAAAAACACTTAGTAATTAAATACTTTAAGGCAATTAAAAAAATCAAAATTACTAAAAATAACCCATTTATGAACAAAATGGCTACTTTCTAAATAAAAATAGGATAAGTATTATTGATTTTTTTCTTTTGCCTCTGGCTCTAATATGGCTCTGCAAGGCACTGCTTCTAACTCTTCCAATTCAAATTATATGGTATTTTTAAAGTGTTTATCGACGATAAATATTCATTCCCCTTGCAATCTTTTAAAAGATCTGACTATTCTCACTCAATCATCATGTGCCAGGCACTGTGCTAAAGTTCTTTGTATATGCATATTCACATTTCATCCTTGTATTTTTCTAAGGAATGTACTGTTATTCCTATTTTTCTATAAAGAAACTAATTCTGCACTCTCGCTGTATTATACTGTTTCTCAAAATATAATGATATATTTGAGCTCAGGTGCTCAAAACGATTCAAATATCAATAGGTCTTTCTTTACTACATATTTCTTTAGATTTTACAAATACAAACTACTAATGGGATTCAAGGACATACCACCCCAAAATATAGCACTTTGGTATATTGACTTTTAAACTGAAAGAGTTTAAGAAAACAGCAAACGCTGTTTAGCTGTCACAAACCCTCAGATGAGATGTATTCTCTGTATGCAGAAGGAACAGACTTATCTTCGAAGACAAAGGGAGAAGAATCCTAACAGGCTTTGCTAAGTTCCCCAGTTTACTACATTTACCTCATACTCTTTGACCTATCATATTTATACATGACTGTCCACTCTTCATCAAACCTAGCATGAAAATACTCAGGTTTAAATTTCTCTGGGTCTTCATGTCCTTATGAAGGCTTACATGTCACTTAAAACTTATATTAAATAAATTTCTAGGCTTTTCTGCTGTTAATCTGTCTTTGTTAGTTTAATTTTCAGACACAGTCAGGGACCCGAGCAGGGTTGAGTACAATTTTTCCTTCCCTTACACTACGACGTCAAACATTAAATCTTTGTCTCAGGGGATGTAATGTACAGGATGGTGACTACAGTTAAAAAAACTGTACTGCACATTTTGAAAGTTACTAAGATAACAAATCTGAAAAGTTCTCATCACGAGAATTTTGAAATATGTGTAGATGTTAACTAGACTTATTGTGGTGATCATTTTGCAACATATTCAAATATCAAATCATTATGTTGTACAGTTGAAACTAATATATCAATTATCCCTTAATAAAAACAATAACAGAAACCTTTGTCAACATATATATATATATACACACACAGAAGACTTAATAATAATAATCTATTTTTATATAAAGATGTGTTTTATAGATAAAAATAAAGTTTTATTGATCTATGAAGAATTTAATTGCTAAAGGGGAATTTAGCTTATACTTGTGATTATAATAAAAAAAAGATTCTAAAAATGAAGATAAAACTTTTTTGTAAAAGAGGTTCTAAGACTTCCACTGATAATGAGTTAAGGGTACACTGGGAACAATAAAAAGCAGCTCTGTTTGCTCTGTCCAGTATGGTAACCACTAGACACATGTGGCATTTTAACTTTAAAATTCAAGTTTAACTGAATAAAATATAATATCTAGTTTCTAGGATGGACTAACAACATTTTAAATTCTCCATAGCCATATGGGGCTATGGCTACTGTGCTGGATAAGAGAAGATACAGAACATTGCTATCACTGCACAAAGTTCTATGGGACAGTGCTGGTGAGATGTCTCAAACTACTATTCTACTTCATTATAGTAATGTATGCTTATATTTACAACATAATATAAGCATACATTTAATACATAATATTCATATTATATATAATATTTATATTGTATCATCTAAAAACTTAGAAAGTATTGCCTAAAAATCCATTTTCCAAAAATCATAATGGATTATGGAGTATAAATTATTAAAATAAAGGACATGAAATGTTACTATCAAATACATGTGATTTAAAAGAGTATATTTTAGATGTTATCATCTGTGAAGGGCTTTTGAGATATAGGACAACTTTACAGGGCAGAATAATTGTAAATGAAGGTAAAACAACCTCTAAGACTTTTCTATAGTGCAAATCATAAATAGATCATGTTGCAGACAGATAATCAGAAACCATAAAACTTCTCAGAAGAGACAATAAATTCAGGAAAGGAATTAAATGCTTAGCTCTTGGAAGCTGCAGAGTTTATATCTCAAATGAAAACTTCCTATGGACAGAGTCTGTGAAGAGAGCACTTTATAGGTCTCAGATTAAATTTACAGGGACTCAAGCCAAAACAAAGATGGACCTCCAAAACTGCTGATTGATAAGAAAGGAGGGGGACCTTAATTACTGAGGGCAGAGGAGGAAAATACCAATATAAAGGAGAAATAAATGAGTAACAACACCCAAACAGATTCACAAAACTACAAGGAAGTAAACTAAAGGGTGTAAGCCTAGCCTGGTCTAAACAGGAAGTGATCAGCATGGAAACTGCTAATTAAGGTTGTGATAAGTAAGAGATACTTTATCAGGTCAGACAACATGGGTAGATGCGGAAATTTTCTAATCAAATAAAGGAAGAGGAGCCAGCCAAGAAGAGAGGCATAATAATAAGCCAAAATACTTTCTAACAAAAGAAATTAAAGGCACTTACCACTGGGCTGAATTTATCTCCCTGCTGTTTCTTAATTGAGCCAACATTCTATGGAAACCAAAAGAAAAAAAGAAACAAAATTAACAACAAAAAATGACCTTTATGATTTTAAGGAATATCCAATTTCTTATTTACCTCGACACATAAATTAAAATTCTCAAAAATTCACCAGTGTAAACTAACACATATAAATTTGTTAACGTCTTGTCAGCTTCTGTGAACCAGTCACTGGATTATTCTTAACACATTTGTAAACTACTGAGAGCCCTCCTCTATATCAAATAACAAAGACCCCTCTATCTACCATTAAAATACCATTATTTGATTTTACTGAGAAATAATCAAGGTTTTTCCAAGCAAATAAACTCTAATCACAAATTATATTTAAATTTAGTAGTTTTTGACAGTTCTATGTGGCAGAAACTTTAAATGCTTATCAGATTCTATTCCTGCTTTCCAGAATTATTCTCTCAAAGTGGTAACGGACCCAGCTAAATACCTACTTTTGGGCTTTCCAAGAAGGATGGACAGGGGACAGGCAGATGATACAGTTAACATCAATGACTTACACTCAGAAGTCTGCTCTAGGAATGGAATGAGGGTTGGTTCTGGGGGAAAAATCCACTTTCCTTATCCAAAGCCAGATGTGAACCTGAAGTCTACTGTCGCAACAACCATCCTATGAGCATTAAGCCATCAAGCATGAGGATTAAAAACCAATCAATAAGGGTGACAGAGTAGAAGCACAAAACAAGCTATGGGTGTCTAATAGCACTGCTGTTAGAATTAGTGGAACCAAGGCTAATTAATGCCTGCTTCTTCTATTTGCTTAAACCATTGCTAGGTTTCTATACCCTGTAGCCAATAAATTCCAAAGATAACCTAAAACCCAAAACAATAAATAGCATTAATTAAAAATATATACATCAGAAATAATCTTTTTCTTAAAAGTTTAGTGATATTAATAAATGTGTTTCAGAGTTTTATAGAGTCACATATCAGGCTATTTTTCTCTGTGCTAAATGGTTTAGGGCTACTAAGTTGTTTAATCTTCTCCACAAATTCTACATATAATATACTCCACAAACAATATCTTTGTGTGTGGCAAGCAAAGATGGCCACTAAATCTGCCATTCAACATACTCCCACACATGCTGATAGTCTAGCAGAATGGAACTGCCAACAAACTGAGATGAAATAAGACTATAGAAAGAGCAGGTTGGAGGGAAGAGAGATGAGAGGGTTGTGTTTAGAAACTTTAGTCTCAAATACCTGAAAATGTCCTAGTGGGATTCTGAATAAATAGTCGGATATGTGTATTCAGAGATGTGAGAAAGAAATCCAAGCTGAGGATATAAAATTGGAAGTCATCTGCTTAGAGATATTTAAAGCAATGAAATTAGATTAAAGGACCGAGGGCGTGACTACAGACAGAAAAAAGAACAGGTCCAATGATGAGCCCTGAGGTATTATAAAAATAAGTCCGAAAGAAGACACAAAAGCAGCAAAGGACGCTGAAGAGAAGCAGAGCCCAGAGAAAGCACATGAAGAAAGGGTGCTATCCTAAAAGCAAAAAGAAAAAAATGTTTCAAGGAGGGAGAAATTATCATCTATGTTAATAAGGACTTAGAATTGCCACTGTGTAGTAATGCAAAGGCCAACCATTATTTTGACAAGATCACTTATTGTGGAGGGGATTCAAGAGTATAACTTGACATAACAAATACAGACAACTCAGGTAGTTTAACTACAACAGATTTTAGAAAAATAGAGCAGTAGCGAGAGTAGAACGTAAATCAAGAGTCACAACAGTGGATTTGTAGGCAGATGGAAATAATCTAGTTAGAGAAAGAGAAAAGTGCATTTATAAATTTTTATAAAGAGATTTAGGCAACAATTCATAAGCTTTCCTAGCAAAATCTCTCACCAATAAAAAAGCTGCTGATGAGGATGAAAACAAAAGAAACTCTGGGTGCAACGGTATAACTAGCTAAATAAAATTCACTTAGGGTATTTTTGAAAAGTATAGATTACCACTCCTTATAGAGATTCTGCTTTTGGAGATTAGATATAAAACTCAAGATTCTTCATTTAAAACAAAATGCTGATGTGATTCTTTTTTGCAACAGTCGACAATAACCAATATATGGCCATCTTATTTCATTGATTCTTACTTAAATCATTATCTTTTCTCCCTCCCTATTATTATTTTGACAAACTCTCAGTTTGAAAATTCCTATAACAATTGAAAAGTGAAATCACTATAAAGGCTATTTTTTTTTAAATACAGTATATTTTCCTATTGATCTAAAGAGATCACAAGTTATACTTGGCTAGGTTTAAGAGAAATCTCATGTTGGAGCAATCTTTCTAAATGAGTTCAGAAGCGAAAATGAACAAAGGTCCTCGGGCATGCCCACAGCTATTAGATGGTATTTAGTGGTTATATAAGATCATTTTTGTTTGATCATGGCTATCATGGTGTTTGTTAATCTATATCTCGTGTACCTGTGTTTAGTTCTGAGCCAAAACAGTGATATGAAAAAGAGTAAGAACACGAAGGGAAGAAACTTATGTAATGAAAAAAATCATAAATGCTGTATTAAGAGCATTTGATAACGAAGGACAAATCAATAAGTATTGTATAAAAGGTGCTATGCCTACCACATATATGGCAAGAAATGAGGAAAGGAGACTGATAAAATAGCTGTTTCACACTTATAGCTATAAAAATCAATGTCAATGTCTAACTCCTTGCTTAATTCTAATCCAATAGAAAGCCTAGTTTCTTTAATATCAGCACTCTTAATCATAATTTCATATTAAACCATGGTTAGCCTAAACATGTCTAAAAAAAATCTTACTGTGGAATGTAGTAGTAGACATACATAGTGAGGTTACTGAGAAGTTCCTACATTTGCAGAAATTTCCATTTTTATATTTTTACATATAAATGACATAACGAAATGGACAGATCCTTAGGCAAATGCATACATCTATGTAACTAACAGAAGTTAATATACAAACTCTTTCCATCACCCCGGAGTTCCCATGTGCTACTTTCCAGTCAACACCCTGACCAGGGGAACAAAACTTGAATAAAATACAAAAGCGCTAAAACGTTTGTGTACAAGTGTTATGAGAATGTAGGCTTCATAGAAATGAAATTGCAGGATAATAGTCTGAGTATGTTTAATTTTATTTTTTTAAAAAAGCCAAGCTGTTTTACAAAGTGATTTTAACATTTAAGACCCCCACAGTGCTAGTTATTACCTTACCAACACTTGATGTTCTCAGTCTTTCTCAATTGTAATAGGTGTATAGCAGTATCTCATTGTTTTTTGTTTTGCATTTCTTTAAGTACCAGTGGCATAGGGGAGCCTCATTTGTATCTGGACCGTATTTAAATAAGATAATGAACTTCAAGCCTGACACTCTAATGGGATAAGAATTTTGGAGAAGAGAGTGATCAAATTTTGTATATGGGAGGAAAGTAAATTATTGTGCAAGAAGGTACACTGTATTGGAAAATGATTCTCTATGAACATCTCACATTTCTGCTTGGTCTTGGTCATCCGAGCAATGTCATTTATAGCCAATTTAAGATGTTTGTATAAGGAGACATTCCAAGATGATGCTTAGCAACACTGAGACAGTCCAACATCCTCTCTCCAGAGAAGATGTGCTTAAATTCCAAGGTGAAAATAAGGTGTCTCTCCAGAGGAGGAGACAGGTAGGTCACCATTGGTCCTCTGTAACATTGGAGTTTCCTAATTTAGGTTTCGTCTTCTGTAATGCACACTACTGCTTGAGCAGGTACCATCTAACCTTCACTGTATCACCCTGTGAAGATTTAGACTCAGGTAATTGACACGAGATATTGCCTTGGTTGCTGCTTTTGTAGTAATAAATTCTTTGTTTCTGATCTAGCAGTCTTGTGTTTTCTGGCAGGTTAACATGCTAGCTAGCTTATAAGTAGGCTAAAATTTTAGACCCTTTACTGTTTTTGATTTAACTACCATAAATTAAGAAAGATGGCCACAATGTTTTATACCACCTAAGATCAACATATCAAGTCTAATGCCCTATTCCTTGAATTTGGGCTGGACTTGTGACTTGCTTATATAATAATTCAAGTGTGAAAAGTTTGCTGAGCAAGTTAACAGTACCTATGGCTCAAGAAGATTTACAATTTCCAACTCTACCTTCTTTGAATGCTACCCTGAGAACATGATACCAAAGAAGCCTGGGATGAAAGATCACATGCTGATTCACGACTTCAAGAGAAATATAAATTGCTATTGTTTTAAGCCATCAATCTTCCTAAGTTTATCAGCTGTACTGATTTTTTTCAAAGAGGAAACTTTACACTTTGTTCATTTCCTTGTTTTCCATTTCATTGACCTCAGTTTTCTCTGTTTTCTGCCTTTCATTTATTTGAATTTAACTATCTCTTTTTCTGACTCACAGGGTAAAGCTTAAATAATTGATTCTAATACTTTAAAATTTAAGCTGCACTTTGTAAATTTTGATACATTGCTTTTTGTTGAATTCCTTGAAAATATTTTCTAATTTCCCATTTTATTTATTCTTTTACCCATGAGTCATTCAGAACCACCTTAATTTCAAATCATTTGGGGATCTACTAAATCTCATTTTGTTACTAATTTCTAATTTAATTCCACTATAGCCTGAAAACATAATATGATTTCAAATCTTTGCTATATGTTGAAGTTTTTCAACAGCCTCACGTAACATCTGTCTTGGTGAGTGTACAACGTACATTTGAATGTTGCATTTTGCATCTCTTGGGTATAGTGTTCTATAGGTATCAATTAGGTTAAACTGGTTGATAGTGATGTTCGAATCTATATCCTTACCAATTTATGGCATTCTTTTCCTACTAATTACTGAAAATTATTGAGATATCTAACCATAGGTGTAAATATGTCTATTTCTCCTTTTGTCAATTTTATTTAATGTATTTTGAAGTTCTGTTATAAAGTGAATACACACTTAATTAGGGTTCTTGTATCTCCTTGAAGAATGGATCCTTTTAGCATAAGATGTTCTTTTACTCTTCTAATAGTCTTTGTCTTGCCTGATATCACCACAGCATAGGAGCTTTCTTTTAAGTGTTAATATGGTATTTCTTTTTCCATCTATTACTTTTAACAAAACTTGTTTTTATATTTAAAGTGCCTATTTGTATGAAACATACAGTTGGGTGCTGCTATTTCATCCAATCCAACAATTTCTATATTTTGATGTTGCACTTAGTCCATTTATATTTAAAATAATTATTGGTGTGGCTTAATTTAAATCCATTACATTACTATTTATTTTCTTTTTTTGTTGTTGTTCCTTCTTTTTTCCTGCTTTCAAATTAAGTTGTTTTCTTTTTCATATCATCTCATTTTATGGCCTTTTAGCTATACTTTTTGGGGGTCTGCTCTAAAATTACTCAGTATACATTCTTAATTCATCACGGTCTGCCTTCAACTATTATACCACTTCACATATGATCTAAGAAATGTAAAAGTATAATTTATACTAACATTTACTCTCTCCCATATGTCATGCTACTGCTATATGTTACTTCTACATGTTATAATACCCATATTTTTTTGCTTTACACTATCAACTGTCATTTATATAAACTGAAAAACTAGAAAGTAGACTTTCATATTTATTAATTTACCATTTCCTGCACTCTATTTCTTACTATATATTTGCTGTTAAGCCCATTTGAACATTTTTTTTTAAGATAGTGTATTTTTCAGTTTGAGAATCTGCATTTGGTTCTTTTTCAGTTTCCATTACTCTCCTAAAATACCCAATCCCTCACATATTATCCTGTAAACTGCTTTAAAACCACTGTCTCCTAATTCTGATAATTGAGTTATCTATAAATCTACTTTTGTTAACTGTTTTCTCTTAATTATACAATATTTTCCCATTTCTTTGTACATTTCATAATTTTCCATAATATTCTAGATGCTGTTTGTAAGATAAAAGTTGAGAATTATGTATAGTATTAAGTTTTCCTTATTTCCTAGAGTCTATGCTCTTCACTCAGATTCCTAGTAGAGTCAGTTTGAACAGGGACTGGCTGCAGCTTTAATCACACTGAATTCACCAGAGATCAACCCCTAATTTCCCTATCCCCAACCAAAGCTACCTTTTGATCTTATCAAAATTAGAGGTAGGAAGAATTTGGGCTGCAGAGTTCCATAGTTTTTGGTTCAGTTTACCTTTACAGCCAACTCCAGCAAGGTCTCACAATTTAAGAACCATTATAATTTTCAGGACTGCACATTTTTCTAAGCCTTTCAATCCCTCCTCTACTGCTACTACAAGGCAAAATTCAAGGTAGATGGATTTATCACACTTAATTAAGGATTTTGTTTTGCTTTTGGGGCTCTGTCAGATTCCCATCCCTTCCCAAAAGCCCATGCTGTCATTCGAGGAGGGGATGATTTATCTTGATCTCTTCAGTCTTTCCATTTATGGCAAGTACTACTTCTCCACCCAAAACAATTACTAGGCATGTGCCCCAGGAAGGGAAGCTACCACATTCTTCACTCACCTATGCGAGGTTACAGCTGATGGAATTCAGTTCACTAAGACTTGCTTGATTTCACTGATTTTTGCTAGCTGTATTTTTTAAAACATTTTTAGTCTTTCCAGTTTTTTTCTTATCCTTACCAGAGGACCATAGGTTGTGTGTGTGTGTGTGTGTGTGTGTGTGTGTGTATCATCCTATATTCTAAATAGAAACAGAAATATCAGGAGATATGCAGTGTAGACGGAACTGTTCTAGATACAGAAAAGCTATTCCCATGGAAGATACACAGTCCGACCCGCCCTTCTGTAAAGAAAACTTCACAAAGAAAAATCGTCAGAATTCTCCTCCATCTCGGTTTAGGGGGAATAATATAATTTATGGAACAACCAAAAGGCCTAATTACTTTTACAGCAAAAAAATTTTTCATTCCACAATTAGAAATGACTACAAATGCAAACATCCCATATAGGCTTGGTATACTTAACTCTCAAAGCCTAACATTAGATCATTTTATAATCAGAAGGAGGAATTAGAGGGAGAATGAGAAAAGAAAACTCAATATGGCTCATAACCAAACTTGGGGAAGGTGAAACAATGCAGAAAAAGAATACTAGAGAGCTGTGTGTAAATTTCAATTGTTTTTATATATTTGGTTCTGTTCAACAATAGGTCAATAAAAGTTGTGCAAGGAGACGTGTGGCAACATGTATCACAATGTATATCCACAATGATGTTGCTTAAAGTGGTAGGGAAATTAAATCTTGGCATTATTTCAAACCTAGAAATAGCTTCCTCATATCGTCTTGGCTAGATTCTAAATCCCATAACACACAATCTTGTGGCAGGTTTAACTTCCTCTGTATAATTTCCTTTTTTCTCTTTATTTCCTAGTGTTCTCTATGCCAAAATAACTGACAATCTCCTTAGTTTCTGCTAAAGACTTGTAACAATTTCTTTTCCTCCTCGAACTCATTTAGGATGATCTAGGGAGCCTTGATGGGAAACGGAATATGGTCAAATAAACCAAAAAGATCCTTGTTCTCTAAATTTATGCCAACTTCTTAACACATTATAGTGACAGCACAGATCTTGGTTCTGTATCTATACAGATTCCCTTGGTGGTCATCCAGTTTTAAGTCCTAAAAATATTATCTACTCTTTAAATACTAAGTACTCCAATGACACTTGTCTTAGTTTGGGTTCTCCCAAAAGCAAAGGCTGAAGGAAGGACTTGAGCCCAAATCGTGTGTCTCGAAAATGACTTGAGGGAGCAGGAAGAGTAAAACAGAGATGAAGAGAAAGCCAAAATAAGGAAAGGTATATCATCAAAGTCTTCCCTAAGGACAAAAGGAGCTTGCTCATTCTGCTTAAATCTCCTGAGAAACACGATGGAGATGTCTTAAAATTGTCTGCCTATAGATAAGAGGTGAGTTGCTGTTATCCATCTGCACCCGGCTCCCACTGATTAAGAATTGCCTCTGTGGGTATTAATTTTCCTGCGGGTATTAATTTTCCTGCACTACCAGCCCCTGCTTGCTTTCTGGTCTAGTTAGCGTCCCACAGCAGAGAAATCACTAGGATCCACTATCACTAGGAAGATCAGCCTGAGGTGACTGTGAGCTCCCATGGTACCGTTTCTTGAATTTAGAGTTAAAAATCAGAGATGAGTCAGGAGGATGTGACGTAGACACCAGAATAGCCTGCTGCACTGAAGACTGGAACACTCAATGCTAATGCCAGACCTGCATATCTGACCCCCTATTTTATGTCTCTATTTAGTGGAGCAATTTAAAGGAAAAAGCAGTTAGTAATGATTTGGAAAAGAGAAAGAGTGAAGATGATGAATGAATCCATGAGCTGGTTCCGTTTTTTATGAGAGCAGCAGAATATAAACATTAAGAATAGATCACTTCCCAGCAAGTCTAAAGATACAAAACATACCAGTAAGAGTAAGAATGGGAATTTAACAGAGCAGCTAAAAAGCACTTTTTTGTATTTGAGTAAATGTAGACCTTTATCATATACTGCAAAACAAAGAAGCATTTTTTAAAAATTACAAAGTTCAAATATATAGTGATATGTTTTCAATTTCACATGACTTTCTAGAAAAAATATAAATAACAGAACTGTCTTAAGAAATAGAAAATCATGGATGAAATTTAAAGGTTTGTCAATAAATTATTTCTGTAAAAGACACTAAGTATCCAAACGCTTGTGAACTTTGAAGGCATGGAATTTAATCCCATGGTTCAGGGCTCATAAGAAATAAGAAAAACTTCCCAATTCATGTTACAAATACGACATAATTGATACCAAAGATATATTAATGGCTAATAAGCACATGAAAAGATGCTCAACACATCATTAGTTATTAGGGAAATATGAATCAAAACCACAATGAGATAAAATTTTACGCCAACTAGGGATGGCTATAATAATAAAAGGGGGGGGGGAGGAATACAATAACCAGCATCAGAGAGGGTGTGGAGAAACTGGAATCCTCATCCACTGCAGATGAGAATGTAAATTGGTGCAGTCACACTTCTGAAAAACATTTTGGCAGTTCACCCAAAAAGTTAAACATAATTACCATAGGACTCATCAATTCCACTCCTGGGTATGTAACCAAGAGAATTAAAAACACATGCTTTTAGAAAAACTTGCAACTCCTATTCACAGCAGCATTATCCATGGTGGCCAAAAATTAGAAACAATCTAGTATCAATTAATGAATGGCTAAATAAAATGTTGTATATCCAATGGAATATTATTCAGCTGTAAAATGAGATCAACTATTGAGACATATGACATGGATGAACTGTGGAAACATTATGCTATGGTAAAGAGGCCAGACACAAAAGGCCACATAACGTACTTATGATTCCATTTTTAGGAAATGTCCCCAACAGACGAATTCACTGAAATAGAAAGCAGATTAGTGGTTGCCAGGGTCTAGGGACAGAGGTAAACAGGAGTGGCTGCTAATGGATATGGGATTTTTGGGAATTAGATAGTGATGATGGTTGCACAGCCTTCTAAATGTAGTAAAAATTACTGACATACACTTTAAATCAAGTGAATTCTACTGTATATGAATTAGAGCTCAAATGAAAAATAGCTTTTTAAAAAAAGGAAGATACCAGGACACCAATTAACACCACTATTATGTTTTTTTATGTTATGTGTATACTTCCCTAGAAACTGAGCCAAACCTGTTGAAAAGCATGACCTGGTTTAAGAATCCTGGACAGGCTTGAGTGCCATAGTGCTTGAAATTCCACCATTAGTTATTTATTTTAGACCCTCTCCAAACAACCTCTATTAAAACATGAACTCACTTCCTGAAGACAAGGCTCTAACTTCTTAAAGTGAATTTCTTTATAAGTATATATTTTCCTAAGTTTAAGAGAAGGAACCATGAGCAAATAACAGGAAAAAAGGTAAAAATCAGCAAAAACCCAAAACAAAACAAAACACCACATGAGAGGCCTGTTTGAAATACTCATTTTTCACTAAAGCTAATATGTTTGCTTTGGAGTTAACTTAGCCTGGGTATGATAATAAACATTGTAAACCTTCCAAAGAAAACCAGAGCACTCTTGACACTTTGTTATAGAAGGATGAAAAGCTTAATTATTAACACTTCTAAGGAAAGCTTAAAAATACCACATGATCAAAGTCTTATCTATTAAAAGTTTCACTTTTAGTAGGGATTCAGATTAATAACTTAAGTATAGTATTTGTAATTCTATTAAGCCATCCTAAACATCCCGTAGGGCTGAAGACTCATTTAGTTTTTAAGTAAAATAGCATCATATATGTAGAAAAGGCTAGAAGAAATACAAAAATTTAATTTTCTTTTACTAATTAAACATATCTTTTCTTATCTTTTTTTTTTAACATCACTTAGTCATCTATTTATTGACTGCTTTACTACCAGGGTGTTGTGTGAACATAAAGTATAAATGTGGTTCTCTGATCTTAAAGGACTTAGAAATGTATTAGGGAAATTCATTTTTTAAAAGTTAAAATGGCACTTGGTTAAAAATTTGCTAGAAAGCAAGGAATAAACATTCTGGCAAGATGTCTGAACACCTTTGTTGTTATTATGTAGGAAAACAAAGTTTGGGCTTTGAACAAATCCAAAGTGTTAGAAAGAAATCACTATAGAAGAGACTGTCCATCTTAAAACCTTATCCTACTGTTGTGCACACTTTTAAAAACCATTCCACTTAACCAAGTAGAATTAGGAACTCCTCACTGTTGACATTCATAAAGTTGTAAGTGGCTGTGTCTTAAAGTCAGAATTTAAATTAAGGTTTAGTGATTAAGGCTCACTACTTGATGACAAAGTATAAACAAAAATGGACATTTATTCATTGCTATTCTGTGCTGGGTACTCTGCTAAGTGCTTACATGCATCATCTCATTTACTACTCAGAATAACAGTTTCCCACCCCCCAGCTATCCAGTTTACTTTACACTACTTTACTGTTATATTTCTATGAAAGACTTAAGTTAGTATTTGTTTTTGCTAACCAAAAGAAATCCAAAGAGGATTTTTACTTTCACAAAAAAAGGTGAAAAGCAAATATAGTGTTCGGCATTTGTTTTGCACTGAGCCACAACAGAGGCAGTGCGCCCCTCAAGCAATGAATGGCACACCACCAAGCTCCTTCCCAGGAACTTCATTCAGCATCTCAAGCATCAAACCGTAATAGCTTTGAACCGTGTCTGCGCATCTCTGCTTTACTTAAATTTAGTTTGTGCATCTGTTAGCAAGATGTGTCCTAAGGTATCAGAAAAGGCTAACAAGGTTTTACTATTAGAGTAAAACTGGACATAACTAAGCACTTCAATCATGGTGAATGAAATAAAGGTTGTATGTGTTATTTGGCATGGATTGCTAGGGTTTTTTGGAGTCTGGGAATGATTAAAAAATTTTTCCATTTAAGTCAGTGGTAACTGCTTCTCCATTTACGCCATTCAGTTTATTAAAGTTTTCATAGAACACTGTGCTTTCAGATAGTGGAGCAAACCTGTACTAGGAGGGTGGCCAGGTTCCTGAGCTCAGACCTATTGGCTCCACAGACCCATATCTTAACCACTGTGAATCTTTGTAGTCACACCCTACCTATTAAAACCTCTTGGGCTTATGTAATTCACATGTATGGAATTAGCCTCGATTTTTCAAACACTACTTCTGAAAGTACTTTCGTTTAGTAACAAATTTCTTTAAAATTCTATTTAGGAAAAGGAAGTGGGGAAATGTTAGAGTAGCTAAGAACTGCTGGTGCTTTGTGCCACATTCATTCACATACATTGAACTGATATTCCTCTATTAGGTATATTTTATGTAAATTTAAATGTGAACAAAGGTCACAGGACAAATAAGAGGTAAGTCTGAAGACTCAAAGTATAATAGCGTTCCATAACATTACTGATTCTCAATAAGTCTAAGGACTCCTTAGGTTCAAAAATGTCAAGGACCAACATGATAACACTTTCAACATTCCTGTTGATAAAACACTTATATGTATATGAATTTGGGAGACTATGCAATAAAACCCCAATGGCCTATGGGTGGGAACCATTCTAAAATTTCAATACAGATATTCTGTCTATACCAAAATAGATAAGGGGAAAGTGACATAGCAGATACCTTTAGAATTACTTCCCAATTCACAATGACCCCTTCCTTTTTCTGAAAAAGGGTGACTTCTAATTCATAAAATACTTACATGCAATTTAAAAATATAACCCTAAAGGCAACATAATGAAGCAGAAACAGTTTTTTCAACAAATGATACCAGAACAACTGGAAATCCACATGCAGAAAAAAGAAAGAAAGAAAGAAAGAAAGAAAGAAAGAAAGAAAGAAAGAAAGAAAGAAAGAAAGAAAGAAAGAATCTAGACACAAACCTTACACCTGTCTCAAAAATTAACTCAAAATGAATCATAGGCCTAAAGGTACAACACAAAAGTATAAAACTCCTAGAAGATAATGTTGGAGAAAAGCAAGATGACCTTAAGTATGGTGAAGATTTTTTAGATACACCACACCAAAAGCATGATCCATGAAAGAAAAAATATGCTGGACTGCACTAAAATTACAAACTTCTGCTCTGCAAAAGGCAACGTCAAGAGAATAAGGCAAGCCACAGACTGGCTTCACATCCTATTAAAAGTCACCTCGAAACCTATTTTTAAGAATATCAAAAATAATAGTCAAAATAAGTCAAACTGAACATACAGAGAACCTATTTCTTAATGCTGCTCTTAAAGTATCACTTTTTAAAAGATCTCCAGAGTTTCGTCCCCTCTGCCCCCTTCCCCAATTGCTAGAAAGTTTTGCAGCAACCAAACTGCATAAGAGGCTGAATGGCACAATGGATCCCGACAAAGAATGCCTTTGTATTTGAGTTTCTTTATTTACTGGAATAAAGGTAGTGCTATTTACAGACTAGAAACAGAATTAAGTAGTAGGACTTATATTTTTGTTCTCTGTCTTCTTTTCCCTGAGCCTAGAACAGTACTTAGCACAAGGCAGGTGCTTAAATGCTGCTGTTATAGATAATGTCTAAGAATCTAGATTCAATTTATCATCCAGAAATTGCCTCAAATCCTTGCTCCTACAAGGGAAGTTGGATAGGTGAGACACTGTTGTGTAGAAAGAAGCTGTGCTCTTGTAAACTAATACACTAAAATCTCTTCACCTTGTATACAATTCAAAGAAATACTCAATTCTGAAAAAGGTGACCAACAAAACTATACTGTGCAATCTTTGGCAGGAGGTAATAGGTAAAAAAGTAGATAAAGAGTAAAGTAGAATTTTGTCCTTTTAAGGTAAATGCTATTTCAGTATGATGAGTAGATCTAAACTAATTCGACAAGTAAAAACTGAGAATCTATTCATTATGTGTTGACTACTATGCTATGAAAAAGCCAAATGGAAACGCTATAAAATCCCACCAATAATTACAGCAGAGCTACATCAAAGAAAATTACATAATTATTAAAATGGTGTCTTTTTATGCATAAATGAAAACTGCTCATAATAAAAGAACAAAGCTAGAAATAATTTTTTTAACAAAAAATATATAACTTCATGCATATACACTCAAGGTTAGGAAGACTAGAAAGAGACACAACAAAATATTAAGAGATTATCTCAGAAAGGTAGAACTGCATATTTTTATTTTCTATTTTGTACCTTTCCTGATTTTAAAAAATGCCTATATATACAAATATTTCCAACTGATTTTCAACAAAGATGCAAAGCAATTCAACAGAGGAAGAATGGAACCTTTTCAAGAAATAGTGCTAAAGCAACTGGACATCTATAGGCCAAGAAAGAACTCTGACTTAAATCTTGCACCTTATACAAAAATTAACTCAAAATGGATCATGGATTTAAATGTAAAATGATAAAACTTTCAGAAAAATACATAGAAAAATTTCAGGATACAGATAGGCAAAGAGTCTTAGATTTAACAAAAGCATAATCCATAAAACTGACATTGGTACCCACAAAACTAAAAAACCCTTGTTCTGTAAAAGACCCTGTTAAAGAAATGAAAATACAAGCTATATAATGGGAGAAAATATTTGCAAACCACATATTCAAGAAAGGATCAGTATCAAGAATAGGTAAAGAACTCTCAAAACTCAACAGTGTAATAAAAAAAAAAGTTCAATTGGAAAATGGACAAAAGACATGACCAGACATTGCAGTGATGAGACAGACTATACAGATGGTAAATAAGCAGATAAAAGATGTTCAGCAGCACTAGCCATTAGGGAAATACAAAGTAAAAATATAAGATACCACTACATACCCACAAGAATGCTTAAAATAAAAATAGAAAAAAGAAACAGCAACAATACTAAATGCTGGCAAGGATGTGGAAAAACTAGACCTCTCATCACTGTTTATGAGAACACAAATGGAGGACCACTCTGGAAAATACTATGATAGTTGCTTATAAAACTAAATTCTACAACACGGCAATTATACTCTTAGACGTTTATCCCAGAAAAATAAGAACTTATCTTCACACGAAAATCTATACATGAATGTTCATAATAGCTTCACTCATAATAGCCGAAAACTGGAAACAACCTAGATATCCTTCAAGATAAAATGGTTACAACCATACTGCAGAATACCACTCAGTAATAATAATGAATCAACCATTACTATAAGCAACAACTTTAATGACTCTCCAAATTAAGCTAAGTGCAAAAGCCAATCCTAAAAGTTACATATTATATGTTCCATTTATACAATTTTAAAAAAACAAAAATGGGAGAGTGGAGAAGTATGGGAGGGAGATGGGTATAACAGTAATAAAAGGGCAACAGGGATTCTTATGATGATGGAACTACTATTCTGTATCTTAATTATGAATTCCATTATCCTGGTTGAGATCGTGTACTTAATTCCGCAAGATATTGCCTCAAGGGGAAAATAGATAAAAAGTGCACAAGAGCTCACTACAGTATTTCTTACAACTGCACATCAATCTACAATTATCAGAAAATAAACAGCTTAATTCCAAGGAGAAGCCTGAAATGAAACATAAATTGAGGGAGAAGAATGGCAGCATTTTTACTTTATTTAAAAAGGAAAGTCTTTTAAAGTTAGGCTAACCAAGAACAATTAGAAAACAATACAATAGTTTATAGTGAGGTTTTAAATTAAATAGCTAACAATTTTTTAAAAGCTATGAATCCAAACTAATACTCTTAGAATAAAACATAAGGCAAAAAGCTTTATGGTATTGGATTTGACAATGAGTTCTTGGCTATGACACCAAAAGTAAGCCAACAAAAAGGAAAATCAGACAAACTGGATTTCATGAATATTTAAAAAATATTTTTACATCAAGCCACTATCAACGGAGTAAATAAGAAACCACAGAATGGGAAAAATATTTGAAAATCATGTATCTGATAAGGGATAAATATGCAAAATATAGAGAATTTCTAAAGCTCAACAACAACAAAATGACCTGATTCAAATACAAGCAAAGGGTTTGAACAGACATTTTTCCAAAGAAGATATACCAAAAAAGCACATGAAAAAGATGTTCACTATCACTGGTCATTAAGGTAATGCAAATCAAAATTGAGATACCACCTCACTCTCATTAGGATGGCTACTACACAAAACAAAACAAAAAAAAGTGTTGACAAGGATGTTGAATTTAGACTCCTTGTGCACTATTGGTGGGGAATGTAAAATAGTATAGCTAGCTACTGTGGAAAACAATATTGCAGATCCTCAAAAACTTAAAAATAAAATTATCGTTTGATTCAGCAATTCCATTTCTGGGTACATACCCTAAAAAATTGGAAGCAGGGTCTCAAAGAAAGATTTGCACATCCATGTTTATGGCACTATTAGTCACAATAGCTAAAATATGACATATAGTTAAGCAAAACGTGGTATATACAATGGAATTTTTAGCCTTAAAAAGGAAATTTTGACAGACTCTACATGCACGAACTTTGAGGACATTATGCTAAGTGAAATAAACCAGACACAAAGACAAATATTATATGATTTCATTTATATGAGGCACTTAATGTAGTCAAAATCATAGAGACAGAAAGCAGAATAGTGGTTTCAAGCAGCTGGGAGGAAGAGGGAAGAAACTGGGAGCTATTGTTTAACATATAAAATTGCAAGTATGCTAGGTGAATTCTAAAGATGGATTGTGCTGACTGATGCACAACAATGTGTACTTAATAACACTGAACTGTGTACTTACAAATGGTTAAGAAAGTAAATTTTGTTACGTGTATTTTATCACAATTCAAAAAATTTTTAAGTTACAAATCCAAAAAAGGAAAAACTTCTTAAATATCTGGGGAAGCGGTACTTGAATTGGGCTTGCTGGCTGAGTAGAATGTCTAGAAAGAGACCCTACAGGAGCTGTAGAACAATAACTAAAAAATTTAGTGATAAGAATGGTCCCACTTTCGTTTGCCTATTTCTCATTTAAATTTTAATCTTCCAAAAACTGGGTATGAATTACAAAAAGTTTATCATTTATTTAAAAGTCAGTTTCTAAACATTCAATATAGGTCATTTTAACATCTATATTACATTATTCTTGCATACGTGCCAGCAAAATTTCGATCTTCTCAATACAAATACCTTATTACAAAGTATTCCCAATTCCTCCCTCTAATCCCTCATAACATTGTTGTCATTAATTAAATTATCCATAAACTACCACCACTGGATACGTTGTTGTTATTAGTAGCAACGATGGTGGATACATTTGTCAAAACCCAAAAAATGTACCTCACAAAGAGTAAACCCTAATGTAATGCAATGTGAGTTAATAATGTGAGTTAATAATGTGTCAATATTGGTTCACCAATTATTAACAAATTTACCACAGTTAACAGTAGGGAGAAGGGATGAGGGGAATGGAGAATATGGGAACTCTACACTTGCTCCTGTTTTCCCAGAAACCTGAACCTATTCAGAAAGTAAAGTCTGTTTTTAAACATCTGAAATTACAAATTACATACTGCTTTAAGAGAATCTTACCATGGAACTTATTGGTTCAAACACTGATGTTAACATTTTTAATAAACTGGGCTGTATTCCAGTTACTTCTAAAATTAAGAACAATCATCTATGACAAACTGGCATCTGCCAAAACAGGGGGGGGGAAAGGTATATTAACCCAAGCTTTCCTCCTTTATGTTAATCCAGAATTTTTTTTCTATCACACCTATTAAAGATATTTGGAAAATAGAGCTATTCTAGTTCCGGCTATAAGTATAGTTCCAAAGAAAAAAATTGTAGTTCAGATGATCTGATGCACAGCATTGTAATTGATTAGTTACCAACACTATGTTATGTGCTTGAAATTAAATGTTTTCGCCACCAAAAAAAAAAAAAAAAAAAGGTAACTATGTGATATGTTGGAGGTGTTAGGTAACCCAACAGTCGTAATCACACTGCAAAATATGTGTATCAAACCAACACACTGTACACCTTAACCTTACACAATGTTATATGTCAATTATTTCTCAATAAAGCTGGAGGTACGGGGGGACGAGGATGGAGGGAAGAGGGAGATGAGAACTGAAAGGAGGCACAAAATAATATAAACATTTGGCATCTAAAAAATCATGCTATTCTAAAGAAACGGTATATTTCAGAAAATATCTAGGAAAATGATGGTATAAAAGAGAAATCAATAGTCAGGAAACCTGGATTTATTTTTCTACTCTCACGTCACTCACAAACTAAATGACCTCTAGTGTTTCACTTCCCTGTCTGGGCCAATAGTTTCCTCTTCTGATAACAAAAAAGAAAAGGAAGAGTGATTACATACACTCAACTATTTTTAAATAAGTCACTTTCAGTGCTAAAATCTATGGAATCTGGGAAAAATATCAGTATTCTGGAGAATATATCTTTCAATTACATCAAATTATTGCTTAAATATATTACAAGGAAAGATAAGATCAAGGTCAGTAAAACACATAAATTGACAAAAATAAACCCTGAAGTGTAAGTTGTGGTAAAAATCTCTTGGGAAACATTTATTTGTATAAACTACCTAAGTAGAGAGCTTACTATTATAATAGAATAAAGGATGAAAATAACTGTAATTTAATGATACGCATAATTATTACTGTGTATCACATTAAATACTAAACAGTTCAATGAAAATGTTTATAGTTAGTATTTTTTTTTCCAGAGATGAATAAAAAAAAAAAAAAACAGTTAAGGAACAACAAGGTTCAAGAAGCCATTCTCATATCACTAACGACATCTTTTCAAGGTGCAGAACAATATGAGGGGGGCCAGTTTCTACTTAAATCAACCCAAGGATTTTTACTTCTCTAACAAAGATACTCAGTTAAACAAATTTTCTTTTTCTCCTTCCCATTCCCACAGCCAGACAATGCCAAAGAAAGCAAGTCCAGTATGATTAAATGAGAGCCCTTGATCTCAATAAAAACTCCCTATCAATTAAATTAATCAGACTGCTATCCTAATGTTGGAGGATGATCTTCAAGCAACAAAATAAAACTGAAGAATTTTATAGGTAAAAAAATGGGTTATTAAGTACTTGTTAGTATACGCACTAAATTTTTAAAAATTAGGGTATACATTTAATATATTTATGATTTAATTAAAGATACTATTATTACTAGTATAGCTATACTTATATACCTGGAAGATATAAGCATATCGTCTAAAAATCTATTAGCAATTTTTTTAAGTCTTCAGTAGGATATAGTAGGTAATAAATAGGAAATATCAATCTCCTTCCTCTATTTATATATCCAGATAAGAATACAATTAACAAAATGGCCCCATTCATACACAACAGTAAGCAGCTCTCACCCTCCCTCAAGTTTTTGGAAATAAAACAAAAAATATACATTTCTTAATAACAAGAAATATGTGCAGTAATAAGAAACCTGGATATGACAATAAAAAAATCATAAACTCCACTGAAGGGCACAAACTATTAAATAAATGGAAAACTTACCTTCCTAGAAAAAGATATGCTATTATAAAGGTATCAATTACTAAGTTAACCTAAAATTCAAAGCACTCTCATCAACATACCAACAAGAATTATATTTAGAACTTAAAGAGTCACAAGTCCACCTGGAAAATTCTCTGAAAAGTAGAGTAATAAACCACTAAATATTAAGCACACTAAAATGAGAGGGGGAATCAAGATAGCATAGCATCATCATAAATAAATAAATAAAAATAGATCTCGATATAAATCGATTATGTGTATTTAGAAATTACTGATAAAGAATTTTAAAGGTAAAAAGATAGTTTATTCAACAAATGGTGTTACATCTGGTTACAAATTTGAATAGAATAAATCAAGATATTTCATCCCTTAAGAAAACTTAGGCTATTTTTATAATCTTGGCACAAATCCTTTCTAAGAATATCATTAAATCCCCAAATGCTTTAAGACTAACAAATGGGACCATATTAAAATTTAAACCTTTTATATGGAAAACAACATAACCAAAGTATGTAAGCAAGAAGTCAATTGAATCCATGTGGAACGCAAAAGGCATACAAACATGTAATATTCCTTAAAGAATTTTTACATTTAACTTGCCAATGTCATAATTAGTAAGTACTAGTAGTTTAAACCCAGGCAATCTGACTCCAAAGAATATGTTCTTACATATTATACTATCTTGCCTGTCTCAGATTTGCACAAATATTTTAAGATAGCTAATACCCAATTTGTTCAAGAACGCACATGGAGAGGTAACTCATATACTACTGGTTTAAGTATAAATTGATACAAACTCTTCAGAGAAAATTTGATTCTACCTGTCACTTTTAACTACACACACAGCAAATGTACTCTGAGTATTTATCCACTAGAATAAAGTCATATAAAAGTGAAAAAACTTATGTGCACAGTAATACAGCACTGTCTTGTATAACCTAGAAACAACCCTAACACTAATACTAATTAACATATATAAATACCTACTATACCATTCCCTTATATGTTAATGAAATACATCTCCCATTTTTATTTAAAGACATTTATACATGTACATACATGCACACTGTCTTGTAATATATAGAAGTGTTAAAAAAATGCACAATAAGAGTATCTCTGGGAAAGGGGATAATGGAGAATTTTCATCTTCTGTATTACACATTTATGTATTTCAATTTTTACGACCAGGAAAAAAAATTTGTTTTATTAGCCCTTTGCCTGTCAAAAGCTTCTCCCTGCTTGTACAAATATCTAGCCTTCCTAGGCTACTCTAAAGTATCTCACTCCATAGATACTAAAAGATAGAATAGAAATAGTATTGATTTCAATAACTAAGGTCAGGAAGATAAAGATGACTCCCAGAGTTTCTGGCTTGGGAATGGTTTTCAAAAGAAAAGAGCAGACAGGACACCATATGGGTATCAGGTATCTACAACCAAGCAAACTACAGTTAGCACCAGGACAATTAATTAAATCTTCTGAAGTCCTCAGAGGTTAACAGGGCACCCAAAGAGTATTTGCTGCTTCCAGGATCCTTATCTTCTCCTAGAAGACTGAGAGTAAATCTATTCTCCAGAAGACAAAATAAATCCATCCCAGTATGCCTCTAAATCACTTCCACAACCTCTGTGGATGGGAAAAGTCAAACCAACTTTTTCTAGGCTGGGTGACAACCTTGGCAAGGAGATTCATTTTCACGTTACAGTTTTTTGACGTGGCTCTAATACAAACAGAACAACCTCCCCCCTACCCCATCATCCATGGTTCCAGAATCACTCTAAGGTTTGAAATTCTAAGGACATCATTATCAAAAAGAGATACATCCTCCGAACTTTAGGATCATATAAAAAATATAACCCCAATATGGAAAAACACAGTTGCACCAAAGTCACTACATTCTTACTGAAATCGAGCTCCAACATTATCTCCACAAGGAACTTATCAAAAGTGGACAATAAAAGTACTGATTCTTTCACTTGGGATTACTGAGGAATGAACTATTTCACCTAAGTGAAATATATCATATTTTAGAATTTTATCCCTTCAGAAATACTTTGGAAATTAACTGGACTATAGGGACTGCTGGCCAAAAATATGTCCGAACAAATGTTTACCTCATCTCCCTCACCAAAAAAAGTAGAGAAACAAAATTAGTTCTCACTGCCAGAGATAATTTACAAAATGGGAGAGAAAAACACTAGATAAAACCCCGTGACACTGGATTAGAACTGGAGGTATCATTGTGAAATCGTTTTTTTTTTAAATAAAAACATAGATGTGAATGTATACATGTGTGCACATAAAAATATCCCAAAGAAGTGCCCAGATCTTGACCTCAAAGTTCCATTTTCCATTTAATATAGCTGCAACAAGTTTGGAGGTAAATCTGAAATAACATATTGTGCTAGATACAAAGAAGTGCTCAACAAAAGAACCATGTCAAAAAAAAAAAAAAGAAAGAAAGAAAAGAAAAGAGGCCAGGTAGAAGAGATTCCCACTTGCCAAATAAAGAACAATTTCATCTACAGCTATGCCACCCTGAACAAGCCCAATCCCATCTGATCTCGGAAGCAGGATCAGGCCTCGTTAGTACTTGGATGGGAGACCACCTAGGAAAACCAGAGGCTGTAGGCTTAAAAAAAAAAAAAAAAAAAAAAAGGGATTGTAAGCTGACAAGGTCCTTACAATCTGTGAGGTCAAATGAAGGTTGCCTCGCCTAAAAAATTTAAAAAATAAAATAACAATTTCTTCAAAATAAATGATAATGGAATATAACCCAGCAAATAGGTAACATGGATACATGTAAATAGATGAATTAAATTAAAAATTTGATGAGGAACAAAATATTTATAGTTTCAAAGTACCTACTCCCAAAATATTTATTAATTACAAATGAGAAAAGAGCACCTTCGTACAGGAGATATTTGGATATTACAAACCACAATCACGTAATCAATGACTATCAGTAATGGGACTACTGAAACTGCCTGCAACCTAATAAGATGCAAGAAGAAAGAATGCAGGATCAGGGTTATCTATGGTAACCCTGCTAAAGATCTCATAAAATCTAATCAAAGATCTAATTATAAAAACAGAGAAATGCAAGTTAAGGCGTATTCTACAAAATAACTAGATTTATAATCTTTAAAAGTATCAAGACCCTGAAAATAAAGACAGAAATTGTTTCAGATTAAAGCCTTAAGATACATGACAACAAAATATAAAGCATAATTCTGATCCTTTTGCTCTAAAAGACACTGGGACCACTGGTGAGAGTTAGATGTTAGTAATGAATTCTTGTTAACTTCCTAATTTTGATGGTTATAATATCATTATACAGCAGAATGTCCTTGTTTGTAGGAAACAAACCTTAAAGTATTTGAGGGTAATGGGGAACCCAGTGGGCAACTTATCGTCAAATGGTTCAGGAACAAAAAGTTGCTTGTGCCATGTTTCCAACTTTTCTGTATATTTGTCATTGTTCCGAACTTTAAAATATGATGGAAAAATTACAAAAAAAAAATTTACAGCAGTACTGAAAAACCTGGGAGGGATATATATCTACAGATGAGACAGAGATTTGTAGAGACTACAAAGTATATTGGGGGGAAATGACAACAAAACACAACACATATAAGGAACCATATTAAAAAAACAAGCATAAAGTAGGATCTCCACAAAAAAAGGATATGTTTTCTTAGCAAGAAGGATTGGGAGAAGTGTGTCCTGAGCAGTCAGTCAGGAAAAAAAAAAAAAAAAAAAATAGAATAGCTCCCATGGTTAAGGCCTCCAGCACAGCTCTCTGTACTGTAGGACAGGGGTCCCCAACCCCTGGGCCACAGACCGATACCAGTCCATGGCCTTTTAGGAACCAGGCAGCACAGCAGGAGGTGAGCAGCAGATGAGCCTGTGAAGCTTCATCTGTATCTGCATCCACTCCTCAGCAACTAGCTCCACCTCACATCATCAGGCATTAGATTTTCATAAGAATATCAGTCGCTGGTGCCAAAAAGGTTGGGGATCGCTATGGAGATATGACACATGGGCAATATAACTGTGAAAATAGGAGACTATTATCTCCTGAGGGACAGGTAACAGGTGTAAGAGGACAGGCAACCCACATACCCTAAAGGAGAAACCCATTAGGTAAATATACCAAAGCCAGAAAAACAGGGATTCACTTAGGTTGGGCAAATACTCTTAAATGACCAATATGGTATAGTCTGGACCATTATATAAAACTGTAACCACAACAACAAAAAAAATCTAACATTTGAGGAAAAACCAAAAGCATGATGAATACATCAAGTACAATAAGATAGAATTTCCTTTACTCCTAATAGAGGAAACAGAAGACAATGTAAAAAATAATAAAATCAACTCTTATAAAAAGCCAGAGTTCTTAAACTCTATGCCCCATCCCAAACAAAAGTAACAAAATAATTTAAGACCAAATTAGTAAGCTAAAAAGACCAAGCCTCAGGATTCTCCCTATATATACCAGAAGAACCATCCCTCATTACCCCACCCCACCATCCGCAAAAAAAAAAAAAAAAAAAAAAAAAAAAAAACAAAAAACAAAAAAAAAAACAATCAAAGAAATGAAAGCTCCCATAAACTCCCAACATTCCTGAGTTCTAAAAGCATCATGGTCTATGGGCCCAGGAAATCCTGAGACACTTTCAAAGAGTCTCTGAAGCCAAAATTATTTTCATAACTGTTTGCCCTTTTCCATTACTATACTGACAGCAATGGTGCAAAAGCAATGGTGAGAAAAATGCTAGCACCTTAGCAAATACAAAAGCAGTGACATCGAGCTGTGCTAACACCACTGTATATTCCCACTACAGTTTTTAAATGCCACTTTCACTTAAGAAAATCTCTAACGAGCAGTGAAAAATAATTTTATTAAATCTCAACACTTCAATATGCGTTTTTTTCACATTCTATGTGAAGGAATGGCAATCCTGAGGAAAAACAGTGTGTAATTACTTTTAGTTATGTGCTAAAATAGCCTTTTTTTAATGGAACACCATTCTAACCTAAAAGAACAAATGACCATCTATGGTTATACAGACTTAGGAATCTGGCAAACATTTTCTCAAAAATGAACCAAGTTAGCCTGTAACTTCAAGGGAAAGACACTAACATATTAAGACCAATTATTAATATTCAAATTTCCAAGTGAAAATTTAGAATTGTGGAAAACTTGTATCTGCCTCCCGGAGCTTAACAGTCTCACAATATTAGAGACTTTTCTGAAGAGATTCAAGGTGATAGTAATAATTTTTTTGTTTTTATTTGCCATTGCATAATGAATGTATTAACATTTAGAAAAATGTTACTCAATGAACCAGTATTTCCCCAACCAACCAATACGTGGTGTTACAAAACGATGAACAGGTGGAAAGATTCAAAATGCAGCAAGATAATAGATCTTAAGGTAACGAGAAATGAGAAATTAATTGATACGATTTCGGATCTGACATTGAGCCAACCTTTAAAAAACTACTATTTGTCAAATTTCAGTGTGGTAGCAGAGAATATTCATAATCCTCTTTAATTAAAGGCTATGAAAATACTCCCTTTTTCAACCACGCATCTACAGAATGCTAAATTTTCTTCATATATTTCAACTAAAACAACATATTGCAAGCAGCAGATATGGCAATCAAGCTGTTTTCTCTTCAACTAGACATGAGACTTGCAAAAATATGTAATAATGCCACTCTTTTTACTAAAGATTAGTTTTGGAAAACTTTTTTTTTAAATTATTAAAACAGTGTTATGTTAACATGCAATGGTTTGTTATTTTTAAATTAATTAAAATTTTTTTCTAATATAGGAAATATAATTTTAAAAAATTTCTTCTTATGGGAACTATAATAAATATAGCCCACATAAACCAAAGCTTTGGGGATTCTCAGTAATTTGTAAGAATATAAAGAGATCCTAAGACCAAGAAGTTTGAGAACAGCTGCCTTTGAGCTATTTACTTGTAATTATACTATGTTATAATAGAAGTGACTCCCCCTCAGGACAAATGAAATGGATAAGGCACTCTACCCCAAAGCAAGCTGTCCGAGACCACTCTATTTTCAAATTTTTCAGTATGCTTCCTTTTTCCTATTCCTTCACTGTAACACAGTAGGCCATAATTTTATGATGCTGTCAAAGTGCTTCTCTCATCCCTTCAAGTACACCAAAAAGACAACTGCATCAAAGGCAGTTGCAACAGCTTACTATCTACAAAATGAAATGAGCTCTGAAGAAGGATGTCCCTATGAATGACATCCTCAGACTTTTATTATATCCACTTTGGTTACTTAGATATCTTTTTGGTTATCTTCCAGTTTTTCTACTACATTCCAAGTACCTAACGTTACAGAATAACCACCTCCATAAAGAATCATCTTTTATTGACTTAATTTTTACATATTGTTTTCTATTGTCTTACATATTACCATTTATAAAGCCTGACAAAGCCTTTATCCAATGGTGCCTGGAACAAAACTTGAAGTGGCAAGAATAAAATGAGTTGACAAAATTCTACTATGTTTATTTCATATTTGGAAGGAAGGCAATTTAAAATTTTTAGCAACACTTACAGGGAAGATATCTAACTTTGAGAGGAAGGACAGAAAGGAAAAGGAACAAAATGGAGAAGGAACAAGATAAAAGCTTGTGTTTTAAAAGGCCAAATAATAATAACACAAGAAGGTACAGAGGTTGTATAGAGTCTTAATCCAATAATACACAACAATCTGATCTTAACAGAGGTAATTCTGGGGATATTGAAGGGGGGAAAATAATTGAGAAAACAAAGTATAAATAAAAAACGAAATATAATAATAAATAAAATTAAAATACTGCAACATAAACTGAGTTGAAATGCAAAAGCAATATTCAGAATCGCATGGGGCTAATCAAATAATTTTCTACTCATATTTCAATCTTTTTTTAGGTGATAAACATAGACTAATAAAGTTTAGAAAGGAGGGGAGAGACAAAATAAAATTAAGAAACAACAGCTGAACATGGAGAAAGTGGGAAGTAAATGAAGTTAACTATAAAAATAGGAAGCTAAAAAAATTAGAAGAGAACACTGACTTAGATTGCTTTTTTACAATTAGAGAACCTAAGACAGAGGAGAAAGCTAAAAGGTAAATATGAAACATGGATGTAGTATGGTTCAAGTGTTAGCGATAGGCACCAAGGGGAAAAAAATAATGCGGAATAAATCAAAGAAAAGTGGAAGACAGAAGTGCTGAGCTTATGTCCTTAGAAAATTCAAACCTAGATATTACAGAGTATAATTAATGTATATATTTTCTATGCAAGAGCAAACCGTATGCTTTCAAAAATGGAATCACCTATTGGGAACAACTAAACACAGGTACAATAAATGTTGTCAGGAAAGGGAAAAAGACATCTTTAGGACTTTTTCTGGTGTTCTCAGGAAAAAACAAAAAAGCATGTAACAGAGAGAAATGGATGGGCAAGGAAAAGAGTCGAAATTAAAATGCAAGCAACAAAGTGTGTTAGAAGTAGCAATTACAAGAAAATCGCTTTGCTATCTAATATCACTAAAAGTCTGCATTATCCCAAATACTTTGTAAACATTGCCATAACCCATTTCTAAACCCAAAACAGCTTAAACCCTTAAATCATGACATCTATAAGCAATTATTTAAAATAAAGGCCAAAATATGCACCCAATTTTCTGAAAATTTAAAGTATGTTTATTAAAATAAGGTACTGCTTACTACCAAGAGTTTAGTTCCAATATCTCTAAAGTAACTAAATTTTAGAAATTTGTCAATGACATATATAAATGTCTCTATAGTTATCACTTCATTAAGAAACATGCAATAAAAATTTGGTTTCCATATTTGAACCTCTGTAAGCTAGAAACACATGAAAAGTTTGCAACAGCTTGTTCTCAAACAGTAGGCAAACTTCATAACATAATACTTGAATCAGCTGAAGGATTTAAGTTTATCACTTCTGAAAATTCCTAAGTACCTTCAATAAACAGTGCCATTAAATGTGCATTTCCTGCAACATAAGCAAGCACTTTGGAAATACTCTAGATCTGCCAACTTAACCTAAGAAAACTCACACAATACTAAGAAAAATATCCAAAATTTCAAGTCATTTAAAAATATTTTAACTGATTATCATTTCTTTAACCTCTTTCCAAATCCTTGTCACATTTTAAACAAGGCTCTGAAAATATTTATAGTTTGATAATTGTATAAAGCCTAACATTCGTTAAGTGTTAAACTAACAAAATTCTAAGAAAACCAAAGTAAATTTTGCTTATTGAGGGGAAAAAGGGAATTAAAGGCAACTACGAAGGTGAACAACCTTGCTTTTAAAAACTGTGTTGTCCACATCTAAACACATTACTGCTCCCTCAAGAAAAAAAAAGAACTAGGTCTTTTAAAACGGGTTTAAGCAGTTATTTTTGAGTGCTATAATACTTTTTTATATGTAAAATTTACTAATTCAGAGAAACATCTTTATAAAGTGATAATTCTCTACTAAAGACTTGTTCTATTAAGGCTTTGTTGCTCTGAGGCCAAGTATAAGCCATATAAGGAAAATGAAGTTCAATGCCATTTATTTTGTTCCACTCTTTCAGATGCCCAAGAATAACCTCTTTTACTGCCTAATGATATGTTCCAAAATCATAAAGTAGAACAGTTATGCACTTACATTCCTTGATAAAGCTACTTTGACTTAACAAGAATTTCTTGATGGTTCACAAATCTTATCAACAATCTAAAAGAAAATGTCCAGAGACTATACTCTAGGGGGGAAAAAAACCAAAATAATATACAGTAATAGCGAAAAGAATCCCATTTTGATTTGTACTTAATAAAGTAACAAAGAACAAATTGTGAAAAAAAAATTGATCCTCCTCTTTAAAACCTGCCTTTCCTCTTCTTTGAACTAAAGAAGCCAACAGTTTTTCTTTGGGTAACATGGACAAACCAAACAATTTGTATTTAAGACATACCTACCAACAGAATACCATATTTACCTAATAATTAATTATTCAGAACCACACTATTATTATGCACCTCCCTTTACCACAAAGCACTGGGATAAAATCAAAATTTAAAAGACACCACTAAAGAAACATTTCGTGTTTGCTGCGACCAGAACTAGTTTAATCTACAAAAACTGCCCATTGGTTCAGAATTGTTTATAACTCTGACTGGTGGAATGTCTGCCATGCTTCACTAATTCCTACCCCCACAACGGGTTACCTATCACTTATTAGGCTGAATGGGCCAAAATATCAGGCCCAACACTAAAATGTAACTAATATATTATTCAAAAAGCACAGCTGTTTAACCGCAATCAATGTGATTCCCATGAAAATCGGTTTACTTCCTTTCCTATGTTCTGTTCTCAACTGTTGAGAAATCCTAACAAATCGAACCACTTACAGGTGTCCGTGTTCTAATTTTAACTCTCTCTTTATCCATAACACTCCCTCCTTTTCCTTCCTACTAGGTCAGTAACAAGAAAAATCTAGCAGACACTTGCTTTAATTAATCAAACAACGAGGGGGGAGGGGAAGGTAGATGGGGCAAACGGGGTCAAATATGTAGTGACAGAAAGAAATCTAACTATGGGAGGTGAACACACAGTGTAAATATATATCCCTTATTGTTAAAATGTACAGCTGAAACTTTTCGGATTTTGTTAAACAATGTCACCATAAAAAAAATTCAATCGAACAAGTATTATAATATTCTAAGTGTATGAAAGGAACAAGTAACTGAAGAAAGACATTACCAACCTAGAAAAACGACTAAGAATAGCAACGTTGTTTACAAAATCTAATAAAATATTTTGATACGGGTTAGAACTAAAAAACAAAACAAAACAAAAAAACTGTACGATTAAACGCAAAAGTCAAATAATCTAACAATGTAAACAAATGTGGCAGCCATCTCAAAAAAAAGCAAATCACTCACTGCAGCGACCTATCTTCCAAAACAAAAGTTGCCAGGTTCAGCAACTTAATAAAAAAATATACACTGCATACGTTCCGGGAAACTAAAAGTTCTGGACCTTGTGCTGAACAAAGGCACGCTTTCTTTCTTCACTCTCTTCGGATTGCTTAAAACTTTTCGTCCCACCGCATTCTTAGGACCTCTTCTATTCTAAAATAACCGGAGTCCAAAGGGTAGAAGGAGAGGAAAAACTCAGTTCAATTTAGCACCTGAAACTCTACCCAGTTCGACATTGAGAAAAGGAGAATTTAGGACTTGCCGAAAAGTGAAAAGCATTAAAATAGTCTCTTTTCCGGCCTAGGACCTTTGAGATTTCTAGACACCTTTCGCGACACTTACCTTTCGGTCGGGCAGTGTCTTAGGGCAGCTTTCTCAAGGCTCCGCCAGACATGATTTCCTTCCCTTCGTTAGTCACTTGGGCTCCAGCCGAATCTCCGGTGAGAGCGGATGTGGAGTGGCCTCCCGCAGCAGGACGAGTAGGCTGCTTTGGTGGGGGCTGGGAAGCGGGCTGGTTTTCTGGTCTCGAGTTTTGCAGGAGTTTCCCAGCCCCAACAAGGATCTTCGCCGAAGGGGAAAAAAAGAACTTTTCACTCGTGACACCGCCCGGAATTACTGTGCGAAACTCACTTCCTGCCTTGGCGAGAAGCAGGATCCAGCTCGGTCCAGGGGAACCCGGAAAACCAGCTCCGCGCGCGCCGGGGAGGGAGCAGGGAGGGGGCGCCCGCAGAGAGACTCCAGCGTCGAGCGACCCGAGCGCCCCGCACTCCCGACGGCGGCGGGACCCAGCCGACGGGGACGCAGGCGCCTCCGGGGCGCTGGGCGAACGTCGGCCGCGCTAGGCCGCCACCTCCTGTCTTCTCTCTGCCGCCCTCAGAGCCGGGCGGCGGGGTTATTGTCTCGATCGCGCCTGCCGCGCCCTTCGCCCGCGCCGCCGCCCGGAGCTGGAGCCGAAGGGCGAGCTGGCTGGAAGGCGGCCCCTTCCCCGGGCTGTCTGTCGGGCCGTCCGTCCTTCCGTCCGTCCCTCTCCGCCTCCCCTACCTGCCCTCGCACCCTCTTCTCCCTCTCCCGGTTCCCCGCCGCCGTCCCTTCGCTCCCCTCCTCGTTCCTCGCCGGCGGCGGTGGCTCCCCCGGGAAGCGCGGGGAGTGGGGGCGGGAGGCGGCTGCGTCTCTTCACGGGCTCGCGGGGCCGCGGCAGGGGCCGGGGCTGCGTCCCGCGCCGCCTCGCCACATTCACTCGAGCGAGAGACTGAGAGGGGAGGAGAGGAGAGGGAGGGAGAGGAGAGAAAGGAGGAGGAAGGGGGCTGGGGCGGAGGGGAGTGACTGCCTCACAGGCCGCCGCGGCGAGAGCGCCACCGCCCCGGCGGCCGGGGGGCGGGGGGTAGAGGCTGCGCGCAGCGACTCCGCGGCGGGGGCGGGGCGGCCTCCCGCCGGCTCACCCCAACCGCCGGCAGTCGGGCTGGAGGCCGGCGCGAGCCAGTCAGTGCGCGCGGGGGCGGTGCGGGCCGACGTCGGCGGCTGCGGCGGCGGCAGGGGGCGGTGGGAGGGTGGGCTGGGGGCCAGGGAGTGGGGGTGGTCGGCGCCTGAGACTTCGCGTGAGAGGCGCAGCGTCAGGCCCGCTGTTGCCCCGGCCGGGGTAGGCCTGCCTGCGGCTCCTGGCAGCCCAAAGTGGCGGTCGCTCAGGACGCGGACCCTGGCTGCCCCGCGCCCAGCCGCGGAGACTGAGAGCCCGCTGGCCACCGCCGGCTTGGCCGCCTGAGTTTCTTTGTACGACAGTAATCGGTGCTCAGAAGTCGAGTCTCGCCCCGATTTTAAGGCTGCAGGTATCTCTTTGAACTGCAGCACTCCAACTTCCTCTAATGGCACGCTCGGTGTGCAGGAAACCACAGCCGTAGCTTCGTGGAGCTTCCCACGCCGGCCCTTCCTCCGAGCTTGTTCGCACAGCAACGCAGCTGGGGTTCCTCCAAGTCTCAGCCTCACCCCGCCGGGAAGACAAAGCTGGCGATGGGAGGGGGAAAACGGCCCGCGAAATTGCCTCAAGATAGTGCCTTTGTTAGTAGAAACGTTGGATACCCTCCGAATGCGACGCAGGCTTCCACTGCCAGCGGTTTCGGTGATGCAGTCGTTGAATTGCGCTGGCCCTAATAATTCCGCCTGGCAAGGTTTGCGTTTATTGCAGAAAGAGACTCTTAAGCTTTCTGTCAACACATATGGCAGAAAACGCCTCAACCATAACATTGCACAGTTTTTGCAGTTACTGTTTTAAATATGTTAACAGACAAGACGGCCTTGTTTTACCCGGAGGAGGAACGTAATAGATATGAAACAAACCATTCCCCGCCCCCAGTCTGCTGTATTTAAACCGTGTACCGTGGTGGTAATTAGTCTCTGAGTCCCTAAAGTCACTGTTTCAGTTCTAACGTCTGTAAAGCAGAGATAATTATTTATTACCAAGTTTAATAAAGAGCTATATGCCCTACAGATGATGTTTGGCTTTCATCCAAAAGAAGGAATTCTAAAAGTCCATCAGAGTCATTTATCAAAATGAGTTGTACACTACCGACGAACGCTCGAAATAACTCCAAAGATAGTCAACTCATGCTATCAGGGGTGGGAGCGTTCAAACTACTTCCAGAACTGCTAAAATTAACACAGGTAGTTCCTTAGTGTAGACAAAGGTAGATAGTACCAAAGTGTTCAGGTTAATTCCGTGCTGAACTGGAGTCCAGAGAGCATTAAACTAGAAGCTAGGAAAGGAGAGGGCACCAGGTATACTAGTAATACCAAGCTAGTTATCTATTATATGTGAATATGAGTCAGCCATTGTATGGATTCTAAAGTTAACATTGCATTTTTAATCATCATAAGAAAGATTTCTTATTTCACTTCTAGCTCTGAACTGAAAGTCACTGCCTAGGATGCAGTATCTCCCATAATCCCGCTTACAGCTGGGATTCTGATGTTGCATTTAGTCTCAGGTTGATTCAAGATCCCTACTAGCATCGTAGATTCAAGTAAACCTAACTCCGCCCTCCCAAAGCCTAAATAAATTGGACCTGTCCTGGCCTTAGCCTGTTTTTAAAATGATCTGGGGGACCAATCTGGCTGATTATCATTAGGCTAGAAAAGTCTGTATAACCAAAAACCCCTCCTTCAACTCACCTGATATTTTGCCACTAGAGTTTAATCCCGTTTAGTATATTCCTCTAGCACGAAGCCATAATCCTAGAAAAGAGAATATTTTAAGCCTTATTGTTTATACCTAACTCATCAGATTGTTTCCTCAAAGCAGCTTTTGGTGGAAGGAAATACAGAGAGAGCATATGTTGATGTTGAATAGGTAAAGAGAGGGAAATGTGGTTTAGTGTGGGGAGAGGGGTAATATGTGGAATGTACAGAAGTATGGACAATAAAATGCCCCCCCATTTGATTGTTAAATATGTCCTACTTACTCATATTGTAAGAAAGAGCCCCAAACACTGGTTTTAAAAGGATAGAAAACAGGATGCACTTACCAATGTAACCTATTTTGACAAATATTTCTTTAAAAATCTCTTTGTAAAGTATCTTGAGCAGGAATTCTGCATCTGTGCTCACAATAGAAAGGTGACATAACAGCTATATGATCAAGATATTCAATAATCAGAAGAAATGATTCATCTGTGTTACTCATTAATGACTACTTAGTTCCAACTCACATGAACAGCACATACAGATAGCCAAATCTTCCACTTGTTCTTTTTTTTCCAATGCATTCCTGTTCCATTCTTTATAGATTACCTTTCTTTGAAACTCCTCCCACGGCTGAACTAAGATGGACTTAACAGTTTCAATTATGACTAAAAGAACTAAAACATCTTAACCTGACTAACTGTGATTCTATAATAATTAACTGAACTCCAGGACCAACTTAGAGAGTAAGCTAATAAATATTTGTTGATAGTATACCTTAATCTTCCCCATTGTTATTCTTAAAATGATTGCAAAAGGCAGAGAATTCTTTCTTTGGGATTTCCCTTCCCATTGGCTGAATTCAAGAAAGGAATTACTGTCTACTGAGGTAAACCACACATCTGAAAGAAAGCCTCAAGGCCTTGCCTTACACATTCCAGGGAGTGCGCACAGTATCCATCAGAAAAAGGAAAAAAAGTGTCTCAACAGAGAGCCTATCCACTGCTTTTAAAAGGGTCTGCCTTGCCTTTTCCCCATGCCAGCCAAGTGGCTGTGCAGAAACATTATGGAGACAAAGTTAGCAGAAGGCAAGGAAAAGTTTAGAATGTTCTTTCTTCTTTTGTCCCTTTCTCAACACCTAATAAAGAGTTGGTTACCTAAAACCAAAGTTTTTATCACAGTAGAATTAGAAGAAAAATTAATCTTCGTGCTAGATCGGATTTTTTTAAAAAGTCTAGAAGCATTAACTCAGATCAAAACACATTGTAACATCTATTTTTAATAGGGACTGACTTCCTATTTTCACTTCCATCTTAGCCCCTTGATAGAAAGGGCAGGAAATTAAGATGGCAAGTGCGTGGGAAAGGGATGGTTGGGCTCAAAAGAGGCAGTATATGCAAGAACCAAAATTAAAGATTTATAATAATTCGGGGATAGAATCATCCCTTCCATAGCACGTTTCGGCCATCAGACATTATTGAGAAGTCGTCTTCTATTTGTGAAAAACTTCATGAAAAGTTTTGAAGTTTTCCCCTCAGTATGTGCTTGATAATACTTTTTTCTATCATATACCTTTTGTGACCTATCGAAGTTAAATTTCTTTCAGATGTCTTACAATTTTTTTTAAGTGTGGAGAAAGTAAATAATGCATGGTGATTGTGTGACCTCTGAAACAAGACCGTTTGATTTAGAAACTTGGCTACTGAATGACCTTGGGCAAGTTCCTGAACATCTATAGACATATTAACTTGAGTTTCCTCATCTCCAGAATGAGAACTGTAATACTTATAGTCCAATTGATTATTGGGAGAACTACATGGGACAATGCTCATAAAATGCTTAGCACAGAGCTTGACAGACTCAAAAGTGTTAGCTGTTAGTAGTAGTGTACTTTAAAATGCACTGACAATATATACCATCAGAAGGCTTCCATCTTATAGTGTATCATCCAAACTAGAACAGTTTGAGAGTTAATTAATAAACATTAATAATAATTACACAGAGATAACATGTAAAACCAAGACGTCCTGGGCCAACTGCAACATATAGTCACCATAATAATTTCCAACTTTATTATCTTCTTCTGATCCACCTCCCCTCTCAAATCTTCCCTGGTATGAATCATAATCTATTTCAATCATATTTCAATATGTATACTTTTTTCTAAATTATAATTATTAAATCAACAAATGAAAAGGTTAAATACTGCTGCTTAATGCCCTTCAATGTAGGCTTTCACTTAAGAATATTATCTTTCTTTGGGTAACTGCTTTTTCCTACTCCCTTAAGCTAACACTTAATAGCTTTACCTTTTTTTCTATAGCCTTTTGTTTTTAAAAAAACTGTTTAGCGTCAACTATGCAATGAAAATAGGCAATACATAGGTATTAAGCATAATTTGAGATGTAGTAAGGAGCTACATGCCAACTGTGTTACATAAAAACTTTTTTTTAAGCAGCATGTCATTCCTGTTTCAAAGTAGGAGTAAATCATTGTAGATGACGACCATATCAGAATCAAAATGTCGGGTAAATCTCACTTGAATCTAATTTAATCAGTATTTGGAAAATAATATTTCTCAATTAGATGTTCTAAAATAATCCTGGATATACTTTCACATTCCCACTTTCTTCTTCTGAAAAAAATTTATTTGCTGGGAATTGACTGCAAAAACCGTTCAAAAATGCTAATGTAAATCAGCAGATATTTTTTAAATGTTTCCTCTCTTTTCCATTTTCCCTAATCCCTTTGTTTTTATAGCATTAAATTAATGTCAACCATTGGATCAATCACATAGCGTCTTCGTTTTCTTTATTTTAAATACTTTTAATTTTCTTGTTCTTCCAGTTTTCCTCTAAAACAGACACTGAATTTCTCTTCCTTCGACTTCTGAAAACTCTCCCTGGGGGTTTTTGTTTTCTTACACCAACTTTATATAGTATATTTTTCCTATCTTCTGCTGTACAACATACTAAACCATTAATAGAAATGTCACTTTCCTTCCAAAGGGTTTGTACTTCTTCATGTAGAAATAAATATAGAGAGAAGTAGTTTTCAAAAATTTTATTTTATAATTTTTAACATAATTTTTCTTTTTTATTCTTGATATTTCATTTCATTTACCTGATTTCTAGCCACCATATCCCATAGATAACCGATATTTCTATTTTGTCTTCTAAGGTAATGGAACCTAGCCAGGAAGTTTTTTCTCAATATTGTCATCTTTCAAAAAAGTTTTGGCGCTGACATTACCATGTACTAGCTGGTGACCTTGGACAAATCATTTAATCTTTCTAAGCAATCATTCATGATCTATATAAAACACAATGATAAGCCCTGTATCTACATCATAGGCTTATCATAGGCACAACATGAAATGCTGTATAGAAAGCACACTATAAACACCAAATCAATGAATCTTTTTGTTCTTGCATCAATAATGCATTTCATTATAATCAATAACATATCATAAGCCATATTCAATGTCCTTTGACATAATGGCTCTATAGTATGCATACTTTAGATTACATTTTAAATGCAGCATCTATTTTCTATAAAGTCTATAACCTATAAGAGGATGTAAGTATAAACATCACATTTTATATAAAAATTCAAGCTATTAATTCAGATGCCAAATATTAATTAGTTTTGATAAGGGAGACACTGGCTAGATTTTACACTAGGCAAATTAGAACTGTTGATTTCAGGGAGAATGTGTGGTCTTCTCAAAGAAAATAGGCTTTAAAAAATCTAAATTCTGAGAATCTTCAGTTGTAGTTGAATAATCAAGAAGAGACCTTTGAGGTCATCTGGTTTCTAATCCAGCTGCATTTTACAGGTGAGGGAATGCAGATTTGAAGACTTGCCCAAAGTTACTGGAGAAACATAATTAGAACCCAGTTATCCCCCAGTTTGGTTTGTGTTCAACTATACCACATTGCCACACATAGTAATCCAAACATGGAACAACCAAAAACCACCAACGGAAAGTCTGACAGAACTACTTAAATTTTTTTAAATTGTTGACAAAAGATACCATAAATAAAGTTAAAAGACAAATGACAGTTTCAGAGAAAAGTATAACATATATAAGAAACAATAACTAATAATCTTAATATATAAAGAGCTTTTATAAATCCAGGAACAAATTAACAACCCAATAGAATTATTTACAAAAGACATACACCAGCAGTTCACACACACACACACACACACACACACACACACACACACACACATACACACACACACACGCAATACAGAGGCAATAAACATTTGAAACATGTAAGGACCTTAAAAATTAGGTGGGGTACGACCTCATTTAAAAACCAGGATAACTGCAACTTCAGCCAGCTTTTGTTGTTACTGTAGTTGGGATGGTAGTTCCTTTTCAGCTCTCTCATTGAGCAAAAGAAACTCCAGTGAGCTATATCCAAAGGGCTATGACCTTGACAGAAAGAGAAGTGAACCAACCGATGACAAATAAATCGGAATTAAACTTGCTTTAACATGGTCCCAGAAACTAGACAGAGAGTCTTTCTGTCTAGTGTTGTGCACTTGTCTATGCATGTTTGTAGGGAAGCTCAACAGCACCACCTTAAAAGGGTCAGACCTGGGTACATACTAATGAGCCCCTCTCAGGCATATTCCCCTAGGCCAGACCACCAGGCTTCTGGATATGTATTTGGCATAGTTTGTTCAAATTCCAATGATTATATTCTTTGGAAACCATAGATTTTAAGACTTTGGATTCCTCAAATAAGGGCTGAACAGGGTGAGATGGTAGCAAATTGTACTAGCAAACTTTAAAAGTGCTGTATATGTAATGAGTTTAAGGCCATGGAAAGAATTAACTCTCAAATATCCCCAGATTCATGGACTAAGGTTCAGTTGGGGATCAAAAATCCTGTGAGAGATCCAAGGAGGCAAGTGCAGGAGTAGCATAGGAGTGAGGGAGGGGATGGAAGAATGCCTCTCTCCTTCTGCCACTGTTTGTAAGAGTCACACTTCCTTGAACTTGCTTCTGCGAATTGTTATAAAGACAAATAACAGAGAAAAAAATATATAGGATAAGGTAGAAGAAAAGAGTAGTCTTAAAATAATTTCTTTAAAAAAAACTAACGTAAGATGTAAAACTAGGAAAAGAAGCAAAATACTTTTAAAAGATTGAAATAAGTTTGTAGAAAACACAAAGATGAAGGAAGAGAGAAAATGAGAGTTAAAAATTACTAAAAAAAGCAAGTAGAGAAGAAAAAGATTTAAGGGTAAACTCTCCTAAAAGCCAAAAAAACGAGATTGATTTCAACATACTACATATAAGAAAAAAAATTTCAAAAAAGATAAATAGCATTGAGTATGGATAAACCAAACAAATCTATAATATAAAAAAAATAATAAGATAACAGTTGTGAATTAGTTAAAAAAGAAGAGAACTGCTAAAGGCCATTAAGTTTTTGAGTGAGTATGTTATCCCAGGAAACAGGGTTCTGCTGTACCAGGAGCCTTGTTGGCAGAAAATTAGTGGAACAGAGGGCTACTCTTAATACCCTGGGACACCCAGGGGATTCTGGCTCCCAAACGTCTTCAGCAACCTGTGGAAGAATGATCTGACTCCTACAGCTGATCCAACCAGCACGTCCTGGCCTTTGTAAACTCCCAAGCCCTTGACTCACTCCTCTTCTTCAATACATCCTTATCAGAATAATAAATTAGTATGACAATTAATAGGTAACATGTCTGCTCAAGATCATCTTGTCAGGAAGTTGTAGAACTAGAATATGAACCCAGCAGCCTGAGCTCAGAATGTAAGCGACAACCATTAAATTCTATGTTTTCTTATAACTACTTTTAATACCTGTACCAGTGGATTTTCCACATAATATATATTTGCCAACATTTTCACTTTTGATCATTGGGGATTTTTTTGGTTTTTTTTTTGTAATTCACAACCTTCTGTCAAATCAAAACAATAGCAGTTTTGATTTCATCTTGAAATACTTCCTGTTTCTTTGTCTTCCTCTTCCTCTGCTCCTTTGAAACAAAAGCTGGTCCCTTTCTTTTCTTCTCTGTTTTCCTCTCTATTATAAAGGCAAGGTGTATACACTGATGAAAATAAAGGACTTATAAAGTATACAAAATAAGAGGAAAATATTCTACCAAGTACAAACAACTAAAAATAGGACCCTGATAATGGTGGTATTTAAGTGCCTGAGCATGACTATAGAGACTAGGTGATTCAAAGACTTTTCTCTAGAACATAATGCTCATTTTTGTGTAGTAACAATCAATGACAGTGCTAGATTTATAATTAGAGTAACATCTTCTTTGTTCTTGGGATTGAGTATTTAAAAAATGAACCATTCCAATTTGGTACTACAACAGTTTATCTTGAAGTAATGATACTGTGTTTTCTCTTAACCACATTTTTAATTATTTCATCTCATTTTACAAAAAAACAAACCCACTGGCATTGGAATCTTACTAATAATCATTCTTTACACATGTCTAATGGAGCATAACAAAAACAGAGTGAGCATGACTTCCATACTGATATGTTGTATGGTATCTAATATTTTGGTGTTCTTTTACTTTAATGCATATATGACTCATTGATGCTTCTGAGTGACTATTAGAGAAGGTAGTTTTAGAATCATTACTAACTTAAATTTCCATCCTCAGATTCTACCTTTACTTTCTCACACCACCTCATTTAAACTCTTTTGTGTTGAAAAGTATGTAATAGCTCTAAAATAAGGTATTATGTGTTTCATCTGTTGCTCCAAAAGAAGCGAAAAACTAGACTATTAACCCGCTGTGTAATCCCTGCACAGACTACAATGGCTTTCAGTGGGAAGCCAGGCTCTGCCAAGAGCAGGGAGGATAGCAGTTTAAACATTACAGGGTCAAGTTCAGCATTTGTTACATTCACAGAACTCCCACTGACATCAATGAGAGTTTTGTGCAGAGTAGAATTTCTTCCTCAGTTAAATGATTTCTGTAATGCCTTCTATTTTACCAGAACATATCACACAAAAAATGTAATAAAGAAAGTATATGTAGTACTTCATTTTTTTTTTTTAGGCCTACTCTTGATTTTAATAAAATGTCATCTACAAAAAAGCATTTTTCTTATAAAATGTGATTTAAAAGGTAAATAAGCAATTTGACTGAGAATGTAAAGACTCATTCTAAACTCATCTGTTTGCAATTTTTGAGATTTGTTTTGGTCCGTGATATAAAAATTAAAATTGAGTTCAGTCAATAACCTTTGAAACTCTGAAATTGTATGCCCTATATGTCATAATTGACCGATTGGGAACATGGAGTTCTTAAAGTTATTAGGCCAAGGTAAGTGGAGCTAAATATTGATATTATTTAGCAAATATCCCTAGGTAAATAAGGTCTGCCAAAAAGAAAAGATGAAGGCACTGAATTTTATGTAATTGTTGGAGAGATAGGCAATCAAAATTAGTGAAGAGTTTGAACACTACAATGTAATTTTATTGTTGCTAAGTAATACAATAACATTAACGAAAATTAATAAAGTATTTTTTAAATGAATATTTATAATTTATAATTAGGCTATTGTTTATATGACAATTTAAAGGGAACTTTCAAAGGAAAAGAAAATATTAGAATATTAAAATATTAAAATCCTTTTAAGAGAAAGAAAATGTTAGATTTTCTTTCTTTGAATAGCGATAGTAATTATCTGATTAACATTTCATCGGTTTGAGAAATTACACATTAATTTACATTACAAATTAATTTCAGGGTTTAACATCGCCTTTGATTTTCAAGATTTAAAAAAATCTGAGGTTTCCTATCGATTCAAAAATCTGGTGTAAATTTTGCTTAATCTTCAGAAATATTTAAAACAGGTTGGATTCTAAACGTCATTATTATTCTATTAAATAGCCTTAGCATGATGTATTCTTATTTTCCATAAGGGAGATAGCCCTATTTTACTATTGCTCCAAAAAGTTTTTTAAAAGGTTATTTGGGGAAGAAGAAGCAGATAGAAAGTAAAAACAAAATGGAAAACAAAAAGGTGATTCTGCTTATGTAACAACTCACTTCCTGCTATCTCCAACCATGGTCCAACTGCAATGTTTCAGAATGAACTTTAGTTTCTACAGAGGTTCCATTCCTCCCTCAAATTGTAACAGTGCCAGGCCTTTCAGAAAATCATGAGGTCATACCAACTATGATTTATTAATGGTATACTCAAACAGTAAAAAATTCTGAGGAATTCAAGCAAGTGTCAGATATCACCGACATTTTGTAGAGTATCTATTATGGATCCAGTACTGGGCTGGGCATCTCACATGTGATAACTCCTAAGGTGATTTAAGAAGTAATAAGTTATGGCCATGCCACTCTGAGCGTGCCTTATTTTGTCTGATCTCGGAAGCTAAGCAGGGTCAGGCCTGGTTAGTACTTGGATGGGAGACCACCGAGGAATATCAGGTGCTGTAGGTGTTAAAAAAAAAAAAGAAAGAAAGAATTATCAAGTTATGAAGTTTTAGATAAAACCATAAGGCATATGGGAATTGTAGGAGAAATCAGTACTTCCATGGTCCAAGGAATCAAAAAAGTCCCCATTTACGACTAATCATGATAAATAGTCAATTCTTTTGTGGTCTTTTGAGTTGGATACTATTCACAGATGTGTAGGATGATGTGGCAGTCTTAAAATATGTCCACAAATTCTCTGACATCATGCTCACCAAAAGTACAATCTATTAACTCTCTCCTTGAAAATGGGCTGGCTTTTGCTTCTGCTTCAACCAATATAGTACAGAAGAAATGGCACTATGTAACTTCCCAGGTGAGGCCTTAAAAGGCATTGTGCTTCCACTTTGTTTGCTGGAATACTAGCTTTGCAGACAAAGTAAGTTTTCTGTTTGTCCTGAGGCCATCAGGTGTGAGAAAGGTCAAATTAGCCCTCCTGGACTTTTGGCTTCTCACTTCCAAAATGACCAAGAAAAGAAGAAACAATGGACGTGCCAAAAAGGGCTGGGGCCATGTGCAGCCTATTGGCTGCACCAGCTGCGCCCGATGTGTGCCCACGGACAAGCCATTAAGAAATTTGTCATCTCAAATAATGTAGAGGCCGCAGCTGGGAGGGACACTTCTGAAGTGAGTGCTCAATGCATATGTACTTCCCAAGTTGTATGTGAAACTACATTACTGTGTGAATTGTGCCATTCACAGCAAGGTAGTCAGGAATCGCTCCCGTGAGGCCTGGAAGGACTGAATACTCCCACCCCATGAACCTCCACCAAAGCCCATGTAAGGAATTAGCTCTGAAGAACTAATCTCTGGAAAAAAAAAAAATAAAATGGAAGTTATTCTTAAAAAAAAAAAAAAAATTAGCCCTCCTGGAGAGACCGTAAGGAGAGGCTCTGTGACTACACATAGGAATTGAGAAAGAGAGCTGCCTGGCCAGTCTCAAGCTGTTCCAGCCTTCCTTCCCCACTCTGCTCTGTAAAACTCCCATACCAATCGGTTATAGCTACAGCCACCATCAGATGAGAAATTTCAAGAGCCAGAACTCCCCAGCCAGACCTTCCCAAATTTCTGACCCAGAGAAAATATGAGATATAATAAAATGATTATTGCACTTAAGTCATTAATATTAGGACGATGGGTTACACAGCAATAATAACCAGGACAGATGTAAATTTTGTAATTTAAAATCAGTTTTATATTGAAAAATTTTAAATGTATTCTAGAGTAGAGAGACTATACAATGAACTCTCATGTATGTTACCCAGATACAACATTTTAACATTTTTGCCTCATTTGCTTCATCTGTTCTCCTTTTTTGCTTTGCTGAAATATTTTTAACTGAATAACAGACATTATGTCGTGTCAAGTGTCATATGATACTTCAGTATGAATATGTATAAAGAATGGACATTTTCTCACATAAACAAAAAGTCATTATCACACTTAACAAATTTAACAATAATTCTTTGGCATCCTCTAATATCAGAGGATATTTCCTGATTGTCTCAAAAAATGTGTTTCCTGATTGTCTCAAAAAATGTGTTTCTCTAGTTCTTAGAATAAGAAGAATCCAAACACTTCTACATATAACATTTTGTTGTTGTGCTTCTTAGCTTCTTTTCATCCCTCTCCTTCTCTTTCCTCCCTGCCGTTAACTGGTTCCAGAAACCATGTAAGTTGTTTGAAAATGTTTGCTTTCTTGTGGTATCTTTTAACTTGTTCCTTTATCCCCTGTACTTTCTGTAAATGAAAGTTGGATCAAGAGAATTAATTACATTCAAGTTCAACTCCCCCCACCATGGTGATACTTGGTAAATGCTATGTATTTCACAGCACATCACATCAGGAGGCACAAGATATCTTGTTGTTCTACTTTTAGAGATGTTAAGATTGATCAATCATGTGCTGACAGCCTTATTATTCCTTATGGTAAAGTTCCCATATGCCTTTCAATAAATGGTTTCATTCAATGATGATTGTTGTCTCAATCAAGTATTTTATCATTGCTACTGAGTTGTCATTGCTTTTAGGTCTTTTCAGTGAGAGTACTAAGAAATACGTATATTTGAAAAAGAAAAATAAGGCTGATAGAAATGATATTTCTAATTAAAATTTAACATTGTAGCAATGTAAATCTGTAGGATTTTTTATTTAACTTTTTGATTTTCTATTTATTTTTCTTATACTGAAAACTTCGTTTGTAACATCAATATGATTACTATTTCCATTGATTTATATTTTAAAATAGCAACATTGCCTCCAACAATTAGATACAGAATAGTTTCTAATTTATTTGTAGTTCTATTTGTTCTTGGAATACCTTCTGTTAAGGTGTAACCTTGAAATAATTTTCTTTCTAGCTTTTTAGTTGTGTCTCTTTGTGTTGCTGACTTGACATTAAGTTCTTTAGTTTCAATTCATTCATTTCAGTTCAAGTCAGGTTCCTTCTTTAAGTCTGTTTTTTAATTTTTATAGGTTGCTTAAAATTTTATTTTATTTTTGAATATGTGAAATATTTGTATATTTTACTTTTTTTAACCTATATTTTCTAATTTTCCAAACTATATAACAAGATACATTCAGTTAAGTAATTTCATTTCTTCTCCCACCACCCTGTTCTCTCCTTTTTGAGCTAGTCATTTTTATTAGTTCTGGTTTGAGTGTTAAATTTTTAAGAGATTTTTGTTTATTTTTATGTTTTTTGAGAGATCGTGAGGGATGACAATTAAGCTTTCAGTTTAGTTGCTACATTAATTCTTAAGATCATGACAATTGTACATTTAAGAATAATCAGTCTTCAGAAGACTTTTCATAAAACCAAGTCATTTGGGCCTCTCCACCCTCCTGCTTCCCCATCAAATCCTTTTTAAAGTGGAGAAGTAGTTCTCTGCCTCTCTTCATCAGGCTTATTTACCGCCTCTACCAAAATGTAGTTATCTAGTTAAAATATTTTTTAAAATTGTTAGAAAATAAAATTTATAATAGGATTCCACTTTATATACATATGTTAGCAAGAGACAAACTAATGCTGTAATAATACCAAAATATTAATGTTACTTATTTATAAAGAGTGAAATTTTAGGAGAATTAACTTTCACTTTTACCTATATTTTCTAATTTTCCACAGTGATGATGTACTTGTATAATATTAAAGGGAAAGTGCTTTCCAGTATATAAAAAGATAGTCATTTTATTATAATAATTTTAACATTTTATTATTATAAAATGATACTTTATAATTATTTAAAAATAGCTACATGCATGGAGAATTATAGTTAAGGGTATAGAATTTTTGTATGGGATGATGAAAAAGTTCTAGAAAGGGATAATGGTGATGGTTGCACAACACTGTGAATATACTCGATGCAGTGAATTGTACTCTTAAAACGGTAAGTTTTATGTTCTGCATATTTTACTACAATAAAAAATTTCAAAAAGGTGGTAAAAAATTTTACTACTGATTAGCTCTAGTATTAAATGCAACTTACTAAATATGATGATCTTGCCATACTTCAGTTATGTTCTTTTGACAGGTATCTGAAACATTGCTGACATGCTCAGTTTGTAAGAATAATAAATATAAATTAATATTTATTGAAGGACTAAATAAACATTTCATACTCAGTAAGTCATTTAATAGTCTCAAAAGTCCATGGTGCAAGTACCATTATTATCTTTGTTTTAAATAGGAAGAAACCGAGTAAGTTACTTGTTAAAGTCCACTCAGCTCTTAAGGCTTTGACCCAAGGTCTGCTTGACACTAAATCACTGCTCTTAACCACCATGTTACAGAAGTTTGACTTCCCCAGCTGTATGTCGCCATATAGGGACACAGCATCCTTGTGGTTATAAAAAATTGTGGTTATAAAAATTTTTTTCATAACTTTGCAGCTATGAGTTTACTTTAAAAGTCTTCCATGTTCACTTTAAAACTTACAAAAGTTATTTTGTTTCAATTACAGTTGATATCCAATATTATTTTTTATTAGTTTCAGGTGTACAACACAGCAGTCAGACATCCAACTTACGAAAGTTTTACATTTTTGTGTTTCTGCTATATTTAAAAATTGCTTAACTGAGCTTCCATGAAAATCATTCCCATGATTATTATTCTTACTATTTTTATAGTCATGCCGAATAGTGATAATCATGATATATTTACTATATTTCATCTAGAGATGGAGTAGATAAGAAAATGCAATTTAATTTAAAAAAAGAAAATACAGTTTAGGATACATTTTTCTAAGGAGTGATCAGCAGTGTTCTAGGAATGCTGGAGGAAAAAAAAATCACACAATTATCTTTTTAAACCTGGCGACCTCAGAGTCTACAGGGGAGAGGAACAGGGTTTGAGGCAAGCTTGACTTTAAGAAATACAGTCACCCCACACATTCTTCTTTCAATTTGGAAGTTTAAAATACACTTTGACAGTAGACTCCTATGGTTGCATATGGGTCCTCTGGCCCATTCTTTACTTATTCCTTATACTCTAAAGTTCTTGGGAGCGAGTTCTGGTTGAAGGATGGTAGAATTTGGACCCACTGGAATCTTTTGGCATGGTTTAGAGCTTCTGCAAGGATCCTGGAACCAATCCATTCCCTCAGATGCCATTATGAATTTCAATTCTGAACCAGACGTGTGGCCACACTCTAGATGTGCTATTAATACAAGCACAGTTTTTTGGACCCTTTCAGCTGACTCTTCAGATGCTGAAGACTCACATTTGGGAGGCAGTCAATAAGCTATCTAGGGTTCAAAGTGTAGAAGAGCAGCCACAAAATGAAAACGTCTCTATAGGGAGCTTTCTTACAACTTTGCATTTGATTGACTTAATTTTCCGAAATAAAATTTAATTTATTCATTTAAAAGAAGGAATGTTGTTTCTGTTGAAACAAATGTATATTTAAGAGCATTACAAGCTCACTCCTGAAAGAAAAGTGAAAAGCAATTAAAAATGATCAATGTTAACAATACTTTTAGTATGAGGACAAGAAAGTAAGGTTCATGCCAAGAATTTGTCCAGTCATGCAGAACTGAAGTCTGAGCATGCGAGTAACTCAGTTAATCAGGGTCAAAGGAGGAAAATGCACTAGGCCTTTGATGTATAAAAAGAATGTACAAAAATTAGATGAACATGCTGAAACCAAAAAATTCAGAGGCTTGACCTTCTTGGAGTCCAAAGATTTTACTCTATTGAGAGTATTTTTCACACTCTTAGTTAAAACTCCATAAAAAGTCTTCACGTAAATTTCTACTACCCATAAATATACCTCAGCCATTGTGCAAATAACCATCATTAGCTATTCCCATTTAAAAAGAAGGGTGTGTCTACCATTGAAAGGTGTACACAAGGGATAACAAATGAATGTTCAATGTCCATTATCCTTGATCATGAAGGGAAACTGTGGAATAGAGAAACTGAAACAGAGGATAACCCCTTAATTACTCATACTTCAATTTGAAATGTATTTGTTAATTGTGAATTACTTCCCTATTTTATCTTTAGGTAGACCAGGATTTCTCAACTTCCGGACTATTGACCTTTTGGGCCTGATAATTCTTTGTTGTGGGTACCCTGGGCATTGTAGGATGTTACCAGCATCCCTGGCTCTGATCACTAAATGCAAGTCATGACAACCCAAAATATCTTCTGGGGAGGCAAAATCAGTCCCAACTGAAAAACATTGATTTACACCAATGTCAAAATTAATTTGTCATTTCTGCTGTCACACACCAACTGGATGATAGGGAAAGTGGCCTAAGAGAGTACAAGAATAAGCTGGCCTATTAAAAAGAAAATTTAATGCAGATAATCAGCAGTGTAGATAGTCACAGGGAATTTATGAAAATTAAATATTAAAATCAAGGTTCTCAATTAGTAGACAGTAAATGATTGAGGTTGATATAAAAACTGGACATAGTTATAATTACCTTTGGCAGCCAGATCCCAGCACTGAAGATCAAGTCAGGTATTCCTTTCATTGAACTGCATGACTTGATATAAGTTGTACAGTTGAGAATTTGCTTGTTTTTCATTCATTGACAGCTGGTCCAACAGAAAGGCTACCAGGCACTTGGGTCATGCAACCAAATCTCAAAAAGGATATTGGGCCTAAGAAGATATAAGAAAGAAGAAGTAATAACTTCTAACTTAAACATAAATTTGATGGTGTTTCTGAAAAATTTATGCAAAGTGAATCTTAGGCATCTTTATGTGTTTTGTATATGTTTAATAGACAAAACTCATTTCTATCAGAAAGTCTTAAATATGATGGCATACATTAGTACTCTGAAGACAAGTACTACAAAATATAGACTAAGCCTCTTTATGCTCTCCTCTAGTTGCTCTCTCTCCCAAGGGAAACCACGGACTTCTAACAGCATAGATAACTTTTGCCTGTTTGTTGTACTTTAAGTACAATAATATAATGTGTCTGGTTTTTCTCACTGGACATTGTTTTCTAAGATTCATTCAGGCTGTTGTGTGAAACTGTAATTTGTTCCTTTTAATTGCTCTGTATTATTCAAATGAGTTAATATATCACAATTAATATTACTACTGTTTGTTTCAGTTTGAGATTATTAATAATAGTGCCTCTCTGAACAAAATGGAGTCTAAAAAAGGTACATTTCTTTAGGGGAATACATATATTGACTGCATTTCTTCTAGTTCTTTCATTAGCTATTCCGACTGGGTCCTGAACTCAGTTGTCCGCCCAGTGTGAACCATTTAACAAAAAAAGTTGTAAAGATGTGCCTGTGGACTAAGAAAAAGTTTACTCAGTTGTACTTAGGTCAGATTCAGCAGTCATACTCCTTGTGTGTACTTTAATAGATTTCTATTAACTGATCCATTGAAAGAAAAAGATAGCATTAACAGATGTATCCAGGAGTTGATCCTTGAATCTAGTATGCACAATAATTTTATTAGAGAATTTAATGAAGGCCCCCATAAAAGGCATTTGCTGTATATCTAACACAGTGTCTGGCACAAAGAAAGGCATACACTTGTTGAATGAATGGATAAATGAATGGATGGATGGCAAAATGGATGCCACATGACCAAATTAGGAACAAAATCAATATGGTTATTGAAAAAAAAGAATGCTATTTAAGAAACTATTAATAGTAACAAGGTAAAGCAGTTTGCCCAAGGTTAGACAGCCAGCAAACAGATTAGCTGGGTTCCAAATCCAGGCTGTCTAACTTCAAAGCACTTAACCTTAAATGCTCTGAAAAGAAATGTTCATAGGGATGAATTTGAATTCCTGAACTTAAGAGAAAAAAAATAAATCGCACAAGGGCAGAATTATGTACTGCTAATGACCACAGTTCATAGTTCATTTAAGAGATTGATGACTTTGGTTGACCACAATCTCAGCTGAGCCAACAAGTTTAACCTTGACAAGAAAAGGCAATGGTGTGTGATAGCCATGATTGTGCTGTGTGTGTGAACAGCTGTTACGCAAAAAAGGGAATAGCCTTAATCTCATTTTATAAGTAGGAAATGCAAATGGACAGAAGATTTAAGGGGTCTGATGGGAGGCATAACTTAATCATAAAGAGGCGCCGATATTAGTCATTTTTACACACTGAAGAGAATGCACTGTCTTTTGAAACAGAAAGATTCAGAGGGAGGGTTGACTTTAGACTTGAGGGGGAAATGGAGCAAAATACAATGGAAGTATGAAATCCACAACATTGTTAAGGCACTTTAAATGATCTCCGAAGATTAGAGAGTTTTAGTGTCAATTTCTTGGAAGAAGTGTTTTAAAAAATATTTCAAATAATAAAATGTTGATGCAGGGAAACAATGAAATATTGTTAAACACAACACAGCTGGGGCTGAGAAAAGAGAATAATGGGTATAGTAAGGGATTCTCTGTTTTACTACACTGAACGAAGAAGTGTACAGAAGAGTGAAAGAATAGGAAATTTGAGATAGTGGCAGAACAACTGATGAGCTAGTCTTATTCTAGCTCTTATGGTACTTATAAAACACTTTAGGTCATGGACTCCTAAAAGTTCTTAAATGTGTCCTTAAATGTAAAATGAGATCCGCTTATCTAGAAAAGAATTATTATATTTATTTATAAAAATATCGTGATGTTATTAAAATATGTTACTAGATGATTTGCCAACAAATCTATGATGGTATTTATAGACCTGACATTTCTAAAGATTGGAAGTAATATATAAAGTATCAAGATGCTGTGCTTTGACTTATGTTTCTATATTCACAGCACATCTTTGGAAAAAGACACAAGAAATAGAAAATAATTAACTCTAGAAAGGAGACCTAAAGGGCAGGGGTTGGAAGTGGGGGAGAGAACTTTCATTTTATGCCTTTTGGTACTATTTCAAAATTTTGTATCGTATATATGTATTACTTACTCGACCTTAACTAAATTATTAATAAAATGATAATCTTTTACTCCTATTTTAACATCAGAGGTTTGAAAGACTTTATATACATTTTCCATTGATCTGGCTGCTGGTTTTAATCTCTCCTCCTTTCTACAGAATTTGGGTATTGTTTTAGCATGTTGCTTTTGACAAAGAACATGGCTGATTAAAATACCTGTATGATCTAACCTGTGATTTGAGGGCAAGCCCTTAAACCAGACTTATCTTCATTTCCTTGCCATTGGTCACTGTGGTATCTTGATAAGAAAATTCCTGAGACAGAAATGACTAGAAATAATTTAAACAATCACCTCTCAAAGGTGTCCAATTTTAGCCATTTCTATTGCTACTACCCTAACCTAGGGCATCAGATGTTCTCTCCTGGTTACCTCCACAGTCTCCTCAACATTCTGTCTTTAGTCCTGTCTCTTTCCACTTTTTTCTTCACATTGTGGTCAGTGATCTAATCATGTCGCTCCTGCTCAAAACTCTTGAATGGTTTACCATTGTCCTCAGCAAGAAGTCCAACACTCTTTTGTATAACTCACAAGGCCTGTCGGGATGTGGTCTCTGCCTCTTCATCATCATCTCTTGCCACCTTCCCTTCTGTGCTCTAGTCTTTCCATTCCTGCAGCTCACCATGCCCCCTCTTACTCCTGGAACAGTCTACAACACCATCTTTGTCTGGCGTTGAATATTGTCTTTACTTGAGTTCACTTAGATGTCATATCCCCAGGAAAGCCTCTCAGTCCCCTAAATCTGAGTTAAGAAACCCTCCCATGTGCTTCCAGAGCACATTGTACTTCCTTTCATTGTCTATTATTTCACTGCACTGTACTTACTTTATGTCCCCTGCTTCTCACACAAGACTCTTAGCTCCATGAAGACAGGGACCACATGCATGTGCTCACAGTTACATGCCCAGGCCTTAGCACAAGTCCTAGAATGAGTAAGCTCTTAAGTCAAGTAGAAGAATATGCAGAAGAAAGAAAGTACTCTTTCTTATGTGTTGAAAGATAAGAATGTCACATTTGGTAATGGAGACTTGCCTGACAGGAACCACAGAAAAGAGGGATCTTATCAGTTTTATTTATTAAAGTGTGTGAGCATAGTTTTGTCCATGAATATTGTCTTTACTGAATTCCTGGAAGGAAGGCATTAGAATGTTTCCTTTGGGTTGAGGGAATATTTATAATCAGGACACACATTAATAAGACTGGCTCTACTGTTAAGGAATTTAGTAGTATCAAAAATACCTAGGCATCTTATTTTATTTGATTAGAAATTTATTAAATATTCTGGGAAGTCGCCTCTTGCTTGCCACTGCTCTTTCTCTTATAGTTCCTTCTTCATGAAACCAAACCAAACCAAACCAAACAAAACTCCTAAATAACCTCTTTCCCAGTTTATAATATTTTGTCCAAACATGAGCACGTTCCTTTTACCTCTGAATAAAGTGGTACGAAGTTCAATTTTTATAAAATCATACATTATAGTTCCTTAGTTTTAAGATGCCAAAGATTTTTTCTTTTTCAGGGAAAACTATGAAATTAAATATAGCTAACAAGACTCACTACAATTTCAGATACATTATAATATGAAAGAATCTGTGTCTTAAACACATCCACATAAAAGCATATATACATTTAGAAAATAGAATGGAAAAAATACAGCAAAATATTAATGTTGTTGAGATGTGGGATTGTGATTGATTTTTTTCTTTTACATTTTTCCATGTTTCTACAAGGAGTATGGGTGTATTTTTTTTGTATAATCAACAAAAAATAAACTTTAAAAATAGGTATGATATATTTAACATGTCTTTTTTTCTCTTTCAGATGCTTAGGTCTCTTGAGTTCTCAATTTATGAAATGAATCAACATACTCTCGTCTTAACTTTGGGCTGCATACTCTTCCATTTGAGTCTACTACTACAGCTCTGTTTCTATTCTTTGCACAGGAATGCCATTCTTCCTTCTGGATATAATTTGATAGAAATCTTTTACATAGTCCTCAGCTCATTATTTCTTGTGTGGTTGCCAATTTTTCTCTTCATCTGAACTTGTATGTTTTAGGACATTCAGAGAATGAATTAGGGCCTCTGACATAAGAACACATTCTAATACAAACGAAATATTATGGAATTCAGGTTCTAAGAGCTTACAGATGGTACAGGATTTTGTGACTATTCAACTGAATTAGTTAATGATGGAGAAAGTGCATAGTAGGTGTTCTGTAAATACCCCTCTTTCCTTCTCATGCTCTTGATGCCTGAGAAAAAAGCAAAGCAGCTCCAGAACTGTTTTTTTCCTTTCATTTCTTTTACCTGTAGTATTTCTTACCCAAAAAGTCTACAGATTTTATGCGTTCCTTTTCTTTGTGAAAATTTAAACAAACAGCTTGGAAAATGGCACTTTCAGTACAGTGAAGTTAAACTTTGGTTCTTGACAGTTTTCTGGAGAACTGCTACACTGGTTCACAGGGGCACTGAATTTCTGGAAGGAGTAGGACAAAGGTACTACTTCAGGAGAAATAGCCAGTATGATCAACATTTGTACATCTCAACGTACTTTTCAACAAACTCATTAGGGAGAAGAAACATGGAAAAAGCATGGGCTTCCTCAACTAGTAGTGTAGAACCCTTCAAAAAGAAAACTTTCTAACCTCTTCACTGCTTGGTCATTAAAACTTTTGTGCCATGTTGGGCACTTACCCTTAAACTTAAAAGCCTCCAAAATCTGACAGCAATAATGATACATTGCTTTAGTGTATCTTTTGTCTTTTTGATAGAATATTTCTATTCATTGAAGAAATCAATAGCTTCTTAAAAAGTTAACTGATTTTTTTTTAACATGCCCCATGAAGAACAATGATCTTATCTATCCCATGATTCCAGTTACCATCACTACGCCAGTGGCTCTCAGTTCTACATTTCTTGCCCAGATCAGTTTCCTGAGCCCCAGATGACCAAACTGCTAGCTAGATATGTCAATTAGGATATACCAAATGCACCTTGAGTGCTGTATATTCAAAATTTATCGTCTTCTCCATACTCTTCTCTTATCTTTAATTTTCTACCTAGGTGAATGGCCTTACCATCAACCTAGTTTCCCAAGCCAGCACACTGTCAACTTTGACCCATTCCTATCCAAAATCCCTCATGTTCAAATGCCAAGTCTCGTGGATTCTACTTGCTAAACGTATCTGAAAACACTTCTCTCCATTGCCACTGCCACTAACAGTTCAGGGCACTGACATTTCTTACCGCCACTGTAGCAAAAGGCTTCTATTACTTCCTTGTCTTTGGTCTCCATCCTTAAAGATCCAATTTACACATTGTGGTTAGAGTGATCGTTCTACAATACAAACTTAATCAGGCCACTCAGAATTAAGTCCAAATTTCTTAACCAGGCTTCATAAGATTTTCATGATTTTGTTCCTACTTATTTCTAGAGCTTCACTCCCTCTCACCTCTCCTTCCCCCAAACCTTGCTGTAATTACAATGAGCTCTTTTTTGTGTTCTATTATTTCCTGCTCTTTATGTATAGTATACTCACCGCTTGGAACACTCTAGCTTCTCTGCATCACCTGAGATTGCTTATCAACTACAGTCTCAGATCTCAGTGTAAGTGCCATGTTTTCTGGGAAAGCTTCCCAGGATTACTTCCACCTAGACTGAGTAAGGTGTACCTCCATATGCACATAATACCCCATACTAACTCCTGTATTTTAACTTTTTGGTTGTTTGTATTCCCCTACTAGATGTTAGCTCCTTAAGGACAAATATAATGTCTTATTTACTCTATGGCTCTTGTAAAGTGATCTTGTAAAGGTTTTGTAAGGAACTTAGTAAAGTTTTGGAACAAGTATTCTCTCAATTAACATTTGTTGAATGAACAAATGAAGTTATGGAAGTAATAGGTTCCCTGGGTATTAGAACATTTGCAAATAAAGTTTGAGTTACTCTGATTGCTTAGATTAACAAATAAACCCTCAGACATAGGCCAGATTGGGGAAAATCAGAACTCTCGTTTTTGATGAAGGGCCTGGCCTAAATTAAACTGAGTCCAGAGTCAGCTTTTCCCTAACCAGTCTGAGGGATATAACTTGTAAAAGACACTAATCATGGATTCTAATAGAAGCAAGATCATCCTCAAAATCGGCTATAAACTAGGCAAACTGAGTTTCCTATTCTTTTCTTTGCTGGAGAATTGTTCTAGAGATCATATGGTTTCAACCTTAGACTCCAGAAAAACAGATAGGTAAGAGAAGATAAAGATTAGTGCTGGAGAACAATGTAGAGGCAGAGTTTTTGAATGAATGTATTGAATAGTTGGAATAGTTTTATGGGACTATGCCAGAAACTGAAGTGAATGAGAAACAATACCCCTGCTGTATAGAAGGAAGAGTCAGACAACAAGCAAACAGATAAATCAACAAGATAAAATCAGAAAGCGATCAATGCTATGATGTCAAAACAGAGTGATGACATCACTCTGATAGAGGGTAGGGATGGGGTAGTGGCTGCTTACAATAAGGGGTCAGGGAAGGCCTCTTTGAAAAGGTGACATTTGAGCTGAGACCTGAATGGTGAAAAGGAGGCAGGCAGGCATGTAGAGAAATGAAGGAAGAATAATCCTGTTGGAAGAAATAGCAAGTGCAAAGAATAAATTTGCAAGTTCAAGGAACAGAAGAAAGAGCAATGTGAAGTGGGTGGGGCATGCTTGCAGATGAAAGCCAGGCGGGCAAGGGCTGGTTGCGCAAGGCCCTTAGCCTGTGCTGAGGAGTTTGGGTTTAATAATCAGTGCACTGGGAGCCGCTGGATAGTTCTAAGAAAGTGACTGACTTTACCTAAATATCCTTGAATTTATAGACTGAGAAGGAAGGAGTTAAAAGTAGAAAAGGAAGTATTTTTTTAACCTCTCTTGCTTAAATTAAAACCATGTGTTTGTGCTTTTTCAGCATTTCAGAACTCAGAATAAATTGTCTACATAATAAAATGCATTTATTACACATTTAATTTCCTTAATTGAAGGAGAACTTGGAAATATTCCTGTCATTGGTGATTCTAGGTGAAGAATCAATATTCCCTGCACATTTACTTTTTTTTTGCTATTTCTACCCAATGGGAGATTAGAAAGTAATTTTGTTTAAGAACTAAAATTAAAGTAATTACTAATTTTAACCTCTTCTGCTCCCATGTGGTTATTGCAATTAAAAATCAGTATTTATAACAGTCTCAGCCAACCAGAATGTCAGGGTTTTAAAACCTTTCATTCTAGACCTTTAAGTGTGTAGCTCAAATCTTGCAAATCTTCTCTGTTTAATTGCAATTTACACAGCCTTTCTAGTGAAACTGTGAGGTTTAAATGTGAATTGAATCTGAGTGCAATTAAAAAGTTATTTGGACAGCATTCCTTGCTAGGAAATATTATCTATGTCATGTTTGTTGATGATTATAAAGCTTGGTTTGTTATCTATAATTTAGAAACTCTATGTGGTTCTCTGTCAAAATAAAAACATAATATACAACAGTACTGAAAAAATATTTTTTTTTCCTGGGGAGCTCAAAGAACTTCACTGATGTTTTCTCATTTGTCATCACCATTTCCCCAAGGTAAATAGGTGGAAAATGTTATGTACATTCAATAGATAGGGGAACGAGGCCAAGAGAAGTGAATGAACATGCCCAAGGTCATATAATATGTCTAATTCCTATTTAAGGAATTAGAAATATAAAAATACACACACACACACACACACACACACACACACACACTTACTTCATTGTACCATTTTACCATAGTATGTCAATGGCAGGGGAAGGATGAATTTGAGGTGTTCTGATTCCCAGGGATCTGGCATTTTGTAACATAGGGCAAGGTACCAAACAAGTTCTGGCTTGGTTTGGTACATACAAGTCTCCTTGTATACAATTACAGTGGACTAACAAGACATCTGTTCTGTGGTACGTCTCTATGTTTGGTGTTTACATTGGCCAGGATTCTTAACTGTTATTTTTAAACGAAGACATTGGGAAGCAGAAGGGGGGGGGGTGTTAAAATTTCAGTAAGATTAAAATATTTATCTCATATATTGCATGTAGGCTGTCTGCCTAGGAACCTATATTGGCTATATCAGTTTTCTGAAGACTAGATTTGCTGCCTGCTATTTAAGGAATCAGAAATATAAAAATACACACACACACACACACACACACACACACACACACACACACACACCCCTACACACTTCATTGTACCATTTTACCATGGAATGTTTTTCCTCTAAAATAGGATATTTGAAACCTAGGAGCTCTCATTAAAAAATGCTGTTTAAACATCTACATGTCCTTTTATATTAGTTTAAGTTCTTGCTTTTTTGCCTTTTCTCTTTCTCTTATGCCCTAGTCTCTGTTGTAAAAATTTCCAAATACAATAAACATAGCAAGAATACAATAAACCTCCAGGTACCCCTCACACTGATTGTAATTACATGTAATTATAATCAGATAATTATAAAGATTTTGCAACATTTATTTTATTTGTTTCCTGATTTTACCTTTGCTGAACTTTCAGAACTTTCAGGATCTTAGACATTAAGTCATCTCAGCCCAGTATACTTGACCCATAAGCTTCTAAAAATAAGAACTTTTAAATCATCGTCATAATGCTATTATCACATCAAAAATTTAACAATATTGTTTTTAAACTATCTAAAATCCATTCTTCCAGAGGGAAAGGAGGGAGGAGGGAGGAGAGAAGTAGATAGGGTAAAAGGCGTCAAATATGTGGTGACATCAGATAATTAAAAATAAAGTGACATATTTGGGGGGGAAAATAATAAAATAAAATCCATTCTTTATAAAATCTCTCAGATTGTTAACAAATAAGCGATCTTTTCATAGTTGATTTGTCCAAATCAAGATCCAAACCCATATCCTACGGTTGTTGTGTCAGACTCTCGCACTCTAGAGCAGCCCTTTCCCTTTTCCTCCGCCCACTGCTATGGCCTAGTTGCAGAAATCAGGTAAGTTGCTCTGAAAAATGTCCTACATTCTGAAATTATCTGTTTGCTTCTTTGTGGTATCATTTAACTGATTTCTCTACCTCCTATATTTGCTATGAATGGACGTTAACTCTAGAGGCTGGATTATGTTCAAGTTCAATGTTTTTAAAATTGGTGCTGCAAGAACACGTTAGGATGTACTGTGAGCTTCCTATTACATCATATGAAGAGGCCCACAATGTCTGGTTGCTCTATTCTTGGTATTCTAAGAGTATCAGAGAGTTCACATGGTGACAGCCTCATCCCTCTACTTTAAGGTTAGCATTTCAGCTAATGGTATCAACCACTGATAATCTTTGCCTGAATCAGTTGTTGCAAGGTTTTCAAATAAAAAAATAATAACTATTATTTTTTAGTAGGTTTAGCTACTCCACCATCTTGACCAGAAACCTCAAATTATTTTTCATTCTTATTTTTCCTTCCACATTTATTAGTTAAAATTCTGTAAAGAAGAACTTTTTCTCCTCAACTAAGCCTACTAGATAGATTAGGGAGAATTGATGCTTTATTCTTTCCTTTTATTTGGCAAGGCTATTAGTATTCTAGTTATACTCATTAGTGTCCAAAGAGATGGGTTTCAGTTAATTGCATTCATGATTCTTCTTGATACTCAAATTCATGCACTGAATTTTTACTTCTAATAAAAGTAAATAATAGGAGAATATAATACATGTAGAGTACTCACTACATACTGGTTTTTGAGGAAAACAATGCAACAGCACATAGAACCCTCTCTCTAGTATGAGGTACTTCCTTGTCTCAACCAAACCTTTGTTTGGTCTCCTTTGGCTTTCCTCCAGTCCCTTGTGGGTAAGGATGAGATGTAGAAACCAAAGAGGAGGAAAAAGAGGGGTAAAGGCAAGGTTTCAACAAAAGGAAGAGAATTGTGGTTCACAGTTTAAAGCCAAACATCCTGGAAAAAAGAAATACAATGAACACTTCGAAGAAAAAAAAAAAAAGCAAACAAACCAAGAAATATTTATACACCATCTCCAGACTTGAAAGAAATGAACCAACTACAGAAAGTTCTTTATACCTCTGTTCAAAGTATGTACACTTAGTTTTATCAGTCTTTGGCCTTAATAATTATATAATTAATTGGTGAGAACAGTTTAAATGGAGAGATGCTGATGACCAGGACTTCTTGCAATGCTAAAACCTTCCATGTTGTACATAAGAACAAGATCGCTAGTGGTAAATACACTTATAAATCCATCATCCAAGGTGGATTGTACTTTTGGTTCACCTATGAGCCCACAGAGTTTGTGGGATACTATCACAAACAGGGAACACTCCCCTGTTTATGCAACTAACACAGGCCTAACTGGTTGGATAACTTCTTTCTAATGACAAGCCTTTATTCAACAATAATATATTTTTTATTATAGGTGTCAGAAGAAATTTTGCCTTTTGCTCATGTACAAGATGAAGCTGGGTGACTAGCTTTCAGCAATGAAATTTATACCAACATTTTACTATCTTTTAATGTTAGAGATACTTAATAATATTAAAAATATTTATACAAATTTAAAAGGAAGGGTTAAGTCACAATATTTATTAATCATCCAAAAATTCATGTTGAAAGTTATCCCTCATAATAAGAATGCTTTGTTTCATCCACCTTCCTGTAATGGCTATTAATCTCTTAAGGTATAAAAACTGACAAATTACACATTCTAAAAATCAAATCTTATAAAGGAGCCTGACATTCCTTAAAGATAAACAACTTTAAGGATATAGGTCTTAGAATATTGGAAGACAAGGTGGAAGTAATAAATTACTGACTTTTTATAGACAATAAGCCTAAACGGTGTTTTTTTCTAAAAACAGTTTAAAAGAATCTTGACACTCAATTTTGCTATCAATTTAGTGGTAGTCCTTCTGGGGAAAGTTATCGAAGGTTAGATTGCAAAAGTTTGAATAATGGGTTCCCAGAGGCTAAAGTGGAAATAATTGATTTGGGGTGCCCTGACAGTATTTCTCATTAATTAGCACATATATTTATGAATGGACATGTGATAGTGGACATGAAGTGCGAAGATCTTGTATCACACATTTATCCCCACTAGAAATAATCTACCATGGAAGAGGCACTAAGCAACCAAACGGACAACATAACTTGGCTAGTCGACATTAATTAGCCTATGTCATCAGCCACCCAAGTACTGTCATGATGGGCACGTGAACAGAAAGCTGTTCATGAGCTCAATTACATGAGCTATCACTCTCTAAATCTGATCTAACTAGTGTCACTGCTCGATTGGCAATATGTCAGCAACAGACACCAGTCTGATGTTGGGTAACCACTGCAACACTATCCCCCAAAGTGGCCAAACAACCACTTGGTAAGAAGTTGAGTACATTAGGTCCCTTCCATTCACTTTTTCTTGTGATGTTAGCTTTTCCTGCCTACAGAGCCTCTGCCAGCACCACTATCCCAGAGCTTATGGAGTATTTACTGCACTAACATGGGATCCCACATAACAGCCATCATACCAGGGGACCTACTTTAAAGCAATGAAAATGTGAGAGTGGGCCCACGACCATGGAATTCCCCTGGCTTTATCATGTACCACACTAGCCAGAAGCTGCTGCCATTTAGAGATTTAGAATGGCTTGCTGAAGACATACTTAAGTGTCAGCTCAGAGCTAATGCTTTGTGAGGGCACCCTTCTCTACGCTGCAGTGTCTCTAATAGGAAAAATTCATGGGACTGGGAACCAAGGACTCAAAACAAGAATGATCCTACTTATCATCACTCTTATTGAATTCATCTGGAAAATTTGTGCTGTCCACCCCCATTAGGCTCTGTAGGGTTCAAGATTATGATCCCCAAAAGGGAACTATTTCCCCCAGGGAACAAAATAAGAATCCCATTGAACCATAAACAAACTGTCCCTGAGCATTTTAAACTCTTTGTGTTGAAGGACCAGCAAACAAGAAAAGGAGTCACTATTTAGGCAGGAATAAATGACCCTGATCATCAAGACGAGATAGGGCCACTATTTCACAATGGGGACATGGAGGAACATGTTGTGGAACTCAGGTGATCTACTTGGACACTTCTTGTTACACTCTTGCCAAATTGTGATGGAAATAGATAACTGAGTCCTGCTACCAGCTAAGTTACCAAAAATAGTAGCAATTCTAGCTAAGAATAAGGGGATTTTAGAATGGTTAGTGGAGGAGAGACAAATTAAGTATCAGTTTCAGGCCCAAGACCAGTCTCAGCAGCAGGGGGTATAGATGTTTCACTAACCTTCCCCTTCTAAGGACATACAGGAAGCAGTGAATCTGAGTAGCATAAAGGTCAGTCTGGGAGTGCAACTGAAAGACAGACTTCGGGTCCTGTAGGGCTTGTACCAGCGGAAGAAATCCACCTTACCCAAGGCCACATCCTCCTAGGGGTACTCCATATCCGATGAATGACTGAAATGAGGATATAAAGGCCTGGCTAATGTGGTCCAGTGTGGGACGACTCTGAGACAATTTCAGCTCCGGAGCTCCTCAAGGAGGTGGCTGAAGCTGTCAGGCTCTCATCACAGCTTGACTTCTCTGCCCATCCTTCTTTCTTCCCTTGCCTAATAAATTTCCCAAACACTAGCTCTGTCTCAGAGGCCACTTCCCACAGTTCACAAACTTTAAGTATTAGTTACAGAAAAGCCTGTTCTTGTGAATTTTCCTCAGTCTGCCAATTTCTTTTGTTAGTCATGTCCATGTGGGGTCTGTAGGTTGCCCGGGCAGAGTTGGCCCGTCACTTCTGTGTCACTATAGCACTGAGTTTATTCTTTTCATTATAGCACTCTCTATATAATGTTGCATTATTTATGTCAATGTGCCATTCTGCCTCTCTGGACTGTTAGCCTCATTCTTGAAACCAGTGATCTTACCTCACCAACCTTTGTGTTCCCAGTGCCTGGTGTATAATTAGCACTCAAATTGGGGAGGTGAATAGTGATGAATGAAAGAAGAAGCCTTAACTTTCAACAAGACTTTTGTTTCACTCCTTCTTGAATTTGTAAGCCCTTTATGAAACAAACAGAAAAGGTCTTTATTAGGCTATGTTCTACATTTGACTCTGTGTCAGGAAAAGTCATACTTATCGCATCAGAATTTATTTTCCCTTTGTATTAAATATGAGTCAAGTGATAAATGACTACCAGTAGCAGATAGCAAGAGATTTTCCAACCACGGGTAAAGGGTAAATGAATCGTCTCAACTCCTCTGGCCAATATCCCGGAAGTCAGTCCCTGTCTGTTGACAGAAGCAGCTGTCATTCGTTGAGAAGCTGCTATGTACCAGGCACAGAGCTAGACTCATGAAGAGAAGAAAGACAGTCCTACCCTAGAAAGGTTAATCTAATGAAAAAGACAGATAAGGAAATAAACGACTTAGACATAGATAAGCCATGTTCTTCCTAAAATACCTATAAAGCATTAGTACCAAGATGAGAGTAAAACGTGAAGGATTCTTTGGAATAAAACAATAATAGCCAATGATAACTAGAGTTTCATGGGACACACACACACACACACACACACACACACACACACACATTTTTCTCTCCATAGGTAAATAGCTAAGGTATCACAAACCTTTATAGCAGAAGACAGTTACATGAAGGGCAGGTCATTTAATGGGAAAAGAAATTAGGTGATTAGGTGACAATGCAGGGTTTATGCAGCAAAGCTGTAGGAAGATTGTATCAGAGGTGTACTTGGGGATCAATAGGTGACACCAGAAGATTCATGTTCTTTCTTTTTTATCTATACTTTGAGAGGAATGAGGATTCAGGGGACAGACCAAGAAAAGTAAAGTCATAGTCATTTCTTGTAAAATGAGATACTATCAAAATAGTATTATCCACCAGTGTTTAAATGCATAGGATAAGAAGAATGAAAAGCTTTGTACTAAGATATAAATTAATTATTTGCACCTGGAAAAAAGAACAAATTGTCAGAAAGCTAACTCCTGGAAGACTAGCACAAGAGGCAACATCAAGGAGATAATAAATTTTACACTTTATTAATGTGCTGCCTTTTGTCCACAATAAGGATGCCACAGCTGCCCCATCAGTAGGACTTGCTCTTAGAAAAATAATAGTAGATTTGTCTTAAACCAGCTCTACTCTTACTCCTTGGTCAGGAGTGAGAGCAGTGAACAGGTTAAGAATTAACAGGATCTATAGTTAGACATTCAGAGAAGATCACATGATCAGGGGAGAACCCTGTCTAGGCAAGTGTGATATTCAGAGGACAAATAAGAAAACATGCCAGAAGATAAGTGGAACACAGTACTGATCGAGGCAAGATGGGACGTCTGGCCAGCATCCTACTACAACACTCTGAGAAACCCATGATTTTGCTTTGGTCCTAAAGCCTACATGGAACCTTAAGCCTTACAGCTGGGCAGGCTGTACGAAACTGCTTCTCCTCTGGCCTGAGGTCTACTTTGAAAGCATACCCTCTCCTCTAGGCCCAGTGCTGAATCATGGTTTTACCAACGCAATGGAGAAATGAGCCAAGGGGAGAGATACTCCTCCAAAATCAACCAGTTAAAAGAACATAGACTAATAACATGAGTTAATGTCACAGATATAACAATGAACAATTGAAGCCAGACACAAAAAGAACATACTGTATGATTTAAGTGATCAAGTTCAAGAACAGTAAAACTAACATGGTGGTAAAAGTCAGAATAGTAGTTATCTCTAGGTCCTGGCTGGTGGCGATGTTAGACATTGCCTGGGAAGAGATTCAAGACCTCTTTCTGGGGTGTGGGAAATGTTCCATATCTTGTTCTGAGTAGGGGCTACCTGGATATATCCAATATGCAAAAATTCATTAAACTATACATTTAAAATTTGTATACTTTATGTATGTATACTACACTCAACGAGTAGAAAAAAATCCACTTATTTTTAATCCCATGTCCCTTCCTTCCACCACACACACACACACACACACACACACACACACACACACCCCTCACAAGTAACATAGCCCAAGTGCTTTGGCCAATTTACATCTGAGCTCCTCTTCCACAGGAAGCAGAGTACAGGGAGGGGCAGCTTTGCACTTCCCCTAGTGGTTATAGGGTGCCAGGGATGCAGCGGCACATAACACAGTCCCGGAAAAGGGGCTGGGTGTGGGTAGAACTTCATTTTCTGAAATTTGAGAATGAGGTGGGCAAGTCTGGAACCCTAAAGGAAAGGAGCATCGACAGAGATAAGACTAGGTACTTACAGGAACATGAAAAGTAAGACTAGAGTCCCTTCCTGCTTGAAACGTACGAGAACAGAAGAGGACCAGAACCAGCAATGATTTTGCCGAATACCGTTGAGCTAATAGCACAGGTTCTGTGATCCTCCTGGTCTAAGAACAGGATTAGTTCCAGAATCTGCAATGGTATTAAATTACAGGTAAGGATCGTTGCATGGCCCCATTTTTGTGAAAGGAGCCAAAGCAATCATTAGAAATACCATCTGAGGCCATAGAAACCAGAGAAAACTAGCTCTCACCAAGGGATTCACCTGAAACCTTAGGCCCATCAGCATTGTGTTTTTAATCAAGCATCTTCCAAAGAGGTAACAGGTATTCAAAACAAAATCAATGTTGAACCTATTCAGGATATAAGAATATCAGGATATATTCTATAACTTGCATGACTTTGACAAAAATATAATGTGTCACTGGGATAGTGCACACAACAGAATGGCAGGATAGACTCTCATCGCAATCAGCAGATTCACGAATATAAGCATGGCTTGTGCAAGAGCAGACATAGATGCTATTGTGATCAGAAGGACAGAGCAGTGCTCCATGCAGTCATTTAAGGACGACGCTACTATTTGGGCTTGCAAAGACAACAACGCTTTCAGAACAGCTGCACTGGAGAGCACGCTACTCATCAGAGAGCAGCACCGAACTCGGCAGTCAAATAGGAATACAGTCATTAAGTTTAGAGATTATTGCAGGCACGCTACTGATCTTAGCCACCAATGCCATTTACTAGAAGCATTTTTTTTTTTTTTTTGGTCAGGACAAGAGTACACATTAATAAAGGTGAAATACTATGACCACAGGCAGAAACTGCTGTTGGATTCCTCTTCCTAAAACATTTCCTCCAGGATGCTGCTCCTGTGCTCGCAATTTTTTCCTGGCTTTTCTTCCCATGTATCAAATATGCATCATTTTACTTAGCTTTCAAAATACTCTATTATTTGGCCTTACTTATTCTATGTAGCAAAACCTCTTTGTAACTTTTTGCCTGACTCCTGCTTTGGCCAGGTTAGAAAGCCTTTGCTGGTACAGTTCCCCTCACCTGGACCATCCTCTTGACTTCCCTCCCACCTATTCCGACTCTGAGCAGACTTCAGAATCCGATTTTGGATTCCCCTTCTACATATATGCCATTGATCTTGATTCAATCAACCTTCAGTGAGCTCATTCTCAAGTCCCACAGCACTTAGCCGTTCATATTATAGAAATAGTCTTTTGTTTTTTGTTCTTCTTGGAGACTATTTAGTCATTTCTAGTACCTTTGACGCTCCCATATGGTACCTTTCTGATGATATCCTCGTCTCTCCCCACCTAGAACCCTTTGTATATTTTTGTGCAAGAGTTTAGAGCATATACTTAGGACTGCAATTGTAAGTTGGAAAGTACATGCATCTTCGACTCTACCAAGTAATTCCAAATTGTTTTATAAAGTGCTCATATTGACTTACATTGCTACAGGGGAAGTAGTGTATGAGACAGAGATTATGCACAGAAAGTTTATCATGGCATACTCTTGGAATCAACACCTGTGGAGGAAAAGGGAATGAAGCAGGACTGGACAGAGGGATAAACTGAACTTAGATGGAATCTCAAGGAAAGCCTCAGCTCCCTCAACAGGGAGCCCTGAAGCCAAATTACTTCAGGGTTGTCCTGGCTGAGGCTAGGCCAGGAGGCCTTTATAACCCCATGTGACCAGTCTTTGGATGCAAACTGCCCCCAGGGAGAGTGCATAACTTTGGGAAGACAATTCTCTTTAGTCAATTTATGACACTGTCATAAATCAAGTTTCCATAATGTGTAGTTTTGTTTCTGAGCTCTCTATTCTGTTCCACTAGTTTGTTTTATTCTACCAATACCACACTTGTCATAACCACTTTTCCTGCATTGTAGCTATAGATCAATTTTGCGAGAATATTCTTAAAATATTGAGTCTTCCTATCTAAAAAGATGGTTTATCTCTCCAGATATTGAAGTCTTCTTTAATGTCATTCAATAATTTTTATAATCATCTCCATATATGTCTCCTGTATGTTTCGTTATCTTTGTTCTCAGGTACTTCATACTTTTTGTTGCTATTACGTAAATCGTATTTTCAACAGCTTTTTGCTGGTGCTTAGAAATACAATGAATTTTGATTTTTATCTAGCAGTCTTAAGTCCTTATACTAATTCAAGTAATTTTTCTGTAGATTCTTTTTAGTTTTCCAATAATCATATCCATTTTCTATTATCAAACCGACAATATGTTTCTGTGATAATTCATTACAATACAAAGATATCTAAAACGAAGTTAATTATTCCCCCTTCTCCTTGCAACATTTCACATTCTATGTCTCCATCTTCCTGAGTTTGCCAGTGTTAGCTTTCTACACTTTTCTCCTTGTTCAGTCATCACGTATGCCAACATGCAGGGGATTTTGTTAGTTTGCTTTTACTGGAATAGGACTATAACAAACATATTATTCTGCAACCTGCTTTTTTCACTTGCCTATTATCATCTGTTTGTATAATATCTTTATGCATTTTACACAAATCAGCTCAGATCATATATGCTGATTGGTCTTTTTGTTTGGTTGGTTTGAGTGCCTCACTAAAACCGATTATGGATAATCACCAGATCAAATATGAAGGTCTTGACTTTTCATCAAAGATTGCTGAATTAGTTACACATATAAGTTGTAAGAGTAAATAAAATATTTAAGATACTGATGTATCTTTTTTTAATGATTCACAGACTTTAAAAAAAATTAACTAACGAGCTATTAGGCACAATTAGAGTTGGACACACACTGCTGAGGGACATAGTCTGTTAAACTGTAAAGAAGTGAGCAAACATACAAACAAATAAGAAGTCATGCTCAGCAAAATATCTGTTAGATGTATAAAGATAAAAATCACAGTCTGACTTTATTTGTCCTAGGGTAATGCACTCTATCAGATAATGCCAGTTGTTTTAATGGCACTTTGCCATGCCACACAGATCATGCCTGTCCGGAGAGATTAAGTGAGAACAGAAACCCTTCCAATCAAGCTGCCAATAACTTTCCTGAGAATTTAAAGCTGTAATCTGGTAGTGACTTCATACTAGAACAACAAGGGGGAACTCAACATAACAAGACTTGGTCATTCTTGCTATGTCTCTGCTGAAGAACATTCTATTTCTATGACAGCATATGAAATCTCAACATGTCAAAATGCGAGAACACACAGAGCCTTCTGCAGAAGCGCATGTGTTATCTGCCAAAAAGATATTAAACAAACCAAATTCATCTGGTGTTTTCTGTAAATAATTCATTATTATTGTCTAGCATCTTATAAGTCTTCACTGTGAAAATAGAATCCTAGAAATGACTTATCCTATTTTTTGTGATTTCACTGAAAAAAAGAAAATATTGTTTTATTTGTATATTTCATGTTGGCAATGTTTTACTGTTATAATTCAATGTTAATATTTTATTTGGTACCATGGAATTATATTATTTTCCAAACTTAGTGATTTGTTATTTCTCTGAAAGTTAGTGGTATATATATTTCATAATCTTCATTGTCATCATTAACAGGAAATATTAAGTGTGTACCATATAGAAAGCCCTACTGCACAGAGTTTGGAGAAGGATACTGGAATATACGGCATGCAGTTTCTGCTCTCTGGAAGTTGACTGTTTAGATGAGGAGCTAGGATGTCAATAGATGAAAAAGATAATCACGATATCAGCTTTTTAAAAATTATGAATTACTATGTTCTGGTATGATGCTAAGTGATTTTCATAATTATCATAATCCTTATGATAACCCAATATGATAGGTAGTACGTCTCCATTTTACAAATGAGAAAACTAAACTTAACAGGAACTTAAACTTGACTGTGAAGATTCATTTCTCATTCAATAATGATTGCTTCTTGAGTACCAGATATTATATAAAACATAGGAGATCCAAGGAGGGAGAGCTCTACTTAATCTGAGCTTCATCGCTTGGTTGCATTTTAACAAATAGGGAGAAAGAAGGAGAGCATTCAAAGCAAAGAAAAGGCACTACCAAAGATCGAAAACATGAAAGCAAATTTGACGAGAACAGCTGAGTTCAAGTGAGTATAAGCAGGAGAAAGAGGTGAAACTCAATATTCTCAACACACATTTCTAAAAGACTGGCAAAAAGTTGTTAGGGGACAAATTGATGAGTGCTTTCAGTAGAACTAAGGAGTTTAAACTTTATTCCACAGAAAGTGGTAAGTCAAAAATGATTGAACACATATTTAGATCATAATAGAAGCACGTGCATTTTAAAAAATTCAAACAATAGAGAAGTATGTTAAGAAGGCAAAAGCTCTCTGTCCCACAACACCATAATTTTACTTCCAGAAATAATCCGTGTTAATAGTTTGGTTAGCACTTTCCCACCTTTCAAAATTCATAAAAATATAGATCTACTTTTTAATGTAAGTGGAATTATACCATACATGATTTTTGGCAATCTGTTTTTCTTTTTTCCACTCAGTAACGTATCATGAACACCTTTGCATGTCAATACATGTTGTGAAGACTTTTGAACAGTCTCAAGCACTCAGGCATTTCAAAGCCTGGATGCACTAACATGAAAAAAAATTTGGAAAATATATATTAACATAATTAATGTTGCAGTAAATATCTTTATATGATTATCTTTCTACACTTGCCCAATTATTTCTTTAAGTTAAATTTCTAAAAGTAGAATTGCTAGATATAGGCATATTAAAATTTGATACATATTTTCAAATTGTCCTCTGGAAAAATTATATCAAGTTATGCTGTCAAAGCTAGTATTTGGATGCTTTCTGTACCTTTACTAATACCAGATCTTATCAACAAAGAAGCTTTTTGAGCAAGCATAGAACATGATCATAGCTGTGGTATGTCAGGTAGCTGGCCTATTCTAGATCGTCGTTTTTAATCCATGATTCACTGTCTATTTAAAGTTGTAAAGCCAACAACAGGATAATTAGATACTACAGAAATGAAGATTTCTAATGTATTAGGAAAGTGACGAAACAGAATAAATATCACTTGGCAGAAAATTAATCCAACCGTTTTAAGTCAGTAGTTTTTCAAACCTTGGTGCAAAGTGAAATCATCTAGGGAACTTTGAAAACTATCAGTGTCTGGATCCCACACCCCAAATTCTCATTTAATTAATATGAGCCTGAGTATCAAGTTTCTTTAAAGCCTTTAATGAAAGCCATGATCAAGAATTTCTGCTTTAAATGTGAAGTTTGAAAGCTCCTAAACTCCATGGCCACTTATTTCATAAAGATGCCTGATGTAGCTTCCTTTTTCTGAGGCTCTCTTAAAAGTATGATATGGGTTCCATGTTTGAGAGAGATATCACGAGATTCAACCCAGAGACTGGATAGTAATAGTCTGAAGGAATTTACATTTCTTTTCTTGGAAAAGACACTGGGTTATATCGAAGGCTTAACTTCATTTCTATACCTTGAACCGCAAAAACTAAGAAATATAAGTATTTACGGGTTTTAGTCAAACACTATGTTAAGCCTCAGGTGAATTAAATAGAGGCCTGGTAAATCTGCAGAAAACAAATAAAATAAACAAACATGTTTGCTAGAAAATGCCTTGGAAAAATGAAAGGTGGAAATTAAAACAGCTCTGGCCTTGCTGACACACAGAGAAGGCAGGATTTACACAAGGCAATGTTAGTAGAATAATGAATAATCTAGTCCAGTGGAGAATTGTCCTTCTTGTATTTTAACTGTGTGAAATCTAATTTCTCCCATCTTGTTGTTGCATCATCTTCAAACAGTTATTTTGATTATTGATATTAGAAGGAAAACTTCCCCATGTTTTGAAAGATGAATGTCCCCTCACTTTGCTGACCAGGAGAATGAGTCGCCCACTTTCCACTGACTTCAGAATATTTTGGTGCTCCATGTCCACCTATCATTGCCAAATAGCAGCTGACACTTTAAAGTGAACTTCTGCCTTTCAGAGATGGAAATTGAGCTCTAAATATTGGTATTCTGAGATTTGCATTCGCTTGGGTTGATAACTTTCTAGGTATTATGAGAAATAGGTTGCCGATCGCTAACAACAGAGCATCGAGTCTGCGATCCATGTCCTGACATCTCACTGCAAACAGGATGGCTTTACCCAGTACTGAGGTGCTAAACCATCTCTCTGGGGTGGGAGTCATGTGTGAGGGGGCTGATTTGCAGCCTTTGTCAATTTCTGTGGTGTAGACACTCCTATCATGGCTGAATTTAGGCTACTACAGTTTAATAATCAGCACTCAAAATCCTGTATATTTAACCATCAGCTCTCTCCAGCTGGCTCCATCATGCTACTAGGTCTATCTCACAAAACATCGTCTTGGTTTTCTGGTGGGTAACTGCAGATTAACAGCTAAAATATAGTGTAATTATAAGATTGAAGGCTGTTTTGTTGTTCAAGATTCAGTCTGAGTAGCGAAGCCCAACTCACACCTAAACCACAAGTTTTTCAGCATCTACTTTTAAAGACTTCAAGGGTCAAACAACGGGAAAGCTCAGCTGTTAGCATTTTAAGAGGGTTATTTGTCAAAATATTTATAAGAATTATACTCTAAAGCAAAATAATTATTTTGGGTTAGGACCATGGAATGTACTGAAATTTAAAAGATATTTAGTCTAAGAAGTAAATCAACTTATCAGCAGTAATGGTTGCATGCTTGACCATGCTCCTGTTTTCCTTATGAAGTTCAAATGCTCTTTTAGGAGTGAGCAGCTGTTCCAGATCCCATTTTATCTGACCCAAATATGAATCATAATCTCTTTGGAAGAAAGGACTTCTCTGTTTTCCTTGTGAAGTCCTATGTTTACCAAGCGGATGGCTTGTGGAGTAGAAAGAGGCACTAGTTGTCCTGGCTCCAATTTGGAAAAGAAATCAGTCTATGTCTTCCTAGGAAATGATCATTTTTTTGATACATGTTCGTAGGCAATAGTCGTTATTTTTATTTAGCACTGGTCCCTTAACACATATCAGAAATGTGTGAGTAAAACATGTCAGTAAATTGCTATTTGAAATAATCTCCTGTATATGTTCTCTATATACAGGAATCATAAAAACTACTTATTATAGTACCATACAAAAATAATATTAATACCTTGCATTCGTAGTCAGGTTAAGAGTAATCTGGAGTCTGACCAGTTATTAGTTTGTATCTTCCCTTGTATCCTCGATTTGTAAATTAGTATTTTCATTTGTAAAAACAAAAAGTACTAGTTGCTTCATGGAGTTATTGTGAAGATTAAATAAAATAGTGTAAATAAAGCACTTAGCATAGGCTTGGCATTTAGATTCACAATAAATCAAGAAATTATTTTATATTGTTATTCTTTTGATCTTTTGTCAAGTTCTTTAATTACCCCAATCTCAAATGATCTTTTATTGTTGTCATGTGAAAAATGTAAAATAAGTATTATTATAGCCCTTTGAAAGATAAGGAAATGAAGGCTTAGAAAAATTAGCAATTTGCCCAAGATGGAATAGCTGGTAAATGGCAGAGCTAGGATGTGCTTTTCATATAAAATGTTATAGATAATTAACCATAATACTACTCTGCTGATTCAGAATAGGGCTAACTTAATAAATAGCAGTTATTAATATAATCCATATTTTAACTATGGATTATGAAAATACTATTATTCCTTGAAAACAACCACAAGTTTCTTCTAGCAGTAGCAGCAGCAGAAACTATTTCTAAATATTTCCACCATGCTAAGTACTATGTTAAACATTTTATATGCTCATCTCTTTTGATTCTCAGAACAATTTTCAATTTTGGGTACCATATTCTTTTTACAAATAATCATAATAGCTAATATTTATGACCACTTAGTGTCAGACATTGTGCTAAGTATTTTGTAGGGTCGATCTCATTTTCATCAGCCCAACAACTGTAATACTATTAATAAATAATAACTATTATTATTATTTTTATTATTCTAGCCACTAATAAAAATAATATATAGACAAATTTGCTGTTAGAATTATAGAGCAGAAAACTTTTTGTTAGACATTATCTCTGTGTAATTATATAATTTACAGGTCTTGCCAGGATTGTCTTGCTAGAGCCAGGTCCATTAAAAGTAATCATTGAAGTAGAGACTGGAGAGAAAACAGTTGTTGAGACAGAATTATGTCCGAAGTATGTTTGCACATTCCTTTGACACTAGCCTGCCCTTGGAGTTGTAGAATAAGACGACATGCTGTGAAAAACTTAAATTTTGGGGAGTTATTATTTTAGTCAGACTCTATCTAGTTTGCATAAAAATAAATTCAGTTCAGCAACTATACACTGAAGAGTAACTATTCTTAACACCCAATAACACATCATTGCCTGTCCAAAGATAAAAACGGTGATGGGGTCAAAGAAGTATGTTGTTCCAGGGCGCTTTGTTACTATTAATACCACAGTCTCTCTGCAGGAAGTACACACAGACAGCTCACAAAAACAGGAAAGTCACTCGGGAATCTGCTTTAAAACTCCTGGTCTGAACTCATGAGATTGTCCAAAAATCACAAGGAATGGATATCACAAATTAGAAGTCACAGAGAAGAATATTTTTTCATGCTTTAACTCAGGCAATACTGTATTTTCAATCTTATGAAGGCTGATCTAAACAGACTAAGGAACAGAATTTTTTATACCAACATTGTCATTTTACAGACAAAGGAACTAACATCACAGTTGGATATGATGGACATCTAATGTGTTGCCTGTCCCAAATCCATTTCCTCTTCTGGTAACAGCCCCTTCCCATGGAATTTTCTTTGGTATTCCTCCTCGACTCATGATCTTTTGGTTTGGAGAGGGCTGATCTTACCCCTAGTTCCAGAGGTGGGTATAGACCAGGCATGGACAAATGAGGTTATAGTAAAGTGTTCACTGATGGGTATGAGACAGAATCTGAATTAATCTGATACAGAGGTTAAAATAAATCCAAGATCACACCACTAATGCCAATGGCAGGACTATATTCCAAGCCCAATGCTCTCTTCATACTATCATGTCACATAGAAAAAAAAGTTTAATTTAAAAAATAGTGGCAAGTTCCATTTTATTTTTAATAAGCCAGACTGTCTCAAGGTCTATGCTATTTCTTGTTTATACATTAGGTACTTGGAACATATGCCCATGTTTCCTTCTAGTTCATTAAAGACAGTAACAGTTTATACCAGGGTAAGGAGAGGACTGTATTCATAGACATTACCAGATGGCCAATATATAAATCAAATAGACTATGTAATTGGAAGTAGCAGCTGGAGAAGCTGTATTCTTTCTGCCAAAAGAGGACCAGGAGTGGATTGTGGTACTGGCCATGAACCGCTAATATTGAACATTAGAGTAAAGCTGAAGAAGAGTACTAAAAATATTGTAGTGCCAAAATATAACATATATAATATCGCTGATGGATTTAAAATCCACATAAAAAGCAGATTTTCAATGTTAAACTTAATCGACCAAGAACCATAAGAACTGTGAACTGAAACTAGAAATATTATTAGGGAAGAATGCAAAAAGACAATGCTGGAAGTAAAAAAGAAAGATAAATTGAGATAAATGACAAAAGAAACACTAAAACCTGCTAAAGGTGACAAAAGCAGGGTTAGATTCCTGAGTGAAGTTTTCAACAACTATTATGCAGAGATAAAACTATTACAATAGTCAGTGTAAGGAGATAGAATCTTCTACCTGAAGATTCAAGAAAAAAACCTAGACTAGGTATGCTGGATGACCAACAAGGAAGCACATTATCTGATCAGGAGAAAATAAAGGGTAAGTGGAAACAGTAAAATGAAGATCTATACAAAAGAGATAAAAAGATGACAGATACTTTTTGAAGAAGTTTCCTACAAGGAAGACCTGTATTTCTAAAAAGCAAAGTAAAAGCTGCCCTGAGTGTACTGGGAAGGAAAAAATAACCAGGAGTAGATGGGACACCAATAGAATTATTTCAAGCCACAGAGACTGAATCTGTTGAAATTCTAACAAGAACATGTCAACAAATAGGGAAAATAAAAACAACAGCCTACAGACTAGAAACATTCAACATACATCCCAATCTTCCAAAAAAAGATGCTGAGAAGTGCAGTAACAATACACCATTGCCCTAATTTCTCACACAAGTAAAGTGATGCTCAAGATGATGCAACAAAGGCGTCTACCTTATATGGAGCAAGAAATGTTCAGGCTGGATTCAGAAGAAAGAGACATTGAAGATCTAATTGTGAACATTTGTTGGATACTGGAATGCTCCAAAGAATTTCAGAAGGCTAGTTTGTGTTTTATAGACTACAGCAGCCTTTGTGTGGATAATGAAAAGCTATGAGTTGTTCTGAAAGAAATGGGTGTGCCTCAGCAGTTGATTGCCCTGGTGTGTAACCTGTATCGTGGACAGGAAGCCACCATTGGTATAGAATATGGAGAGACAGAATGGTTTTCTATAGGCAAAGATGTCAGAAAAGGGGTGTGTTTTATCTCCTTATTGTTTAACCTGTACACAGATCATATTATACAAAAAAGTGGGCTAGACTCAAAAGAAGGGTGAAAATTGGGTGAAGAAATGTCAGTAATTTAAGATATGCAGATGACACCATCTTACTGGCAGAAAGTAGCAATGATTTGAAATAACTTCTGATAAAATTAGAAGAAGAAAGTGCCAAAGCAGAAGTGCATTTGAACATTCAGAAGACAAAAATCATTAATGCAAGAGAAATACACATCTTTAACACAGACAATGAAGACACTAAAATTGTTGATTTTGTTTAACTTGGTTCAGTCATTGATTCAAATGGAGACTGCAGCCAAGAAATCAAGAGAAGGCTGAGATTTGGAAGCAATGGAAGAATTAGGAAAGATCATCAAGTGCAAAGATGTGTCACTAGAGACCAAAGCTAAGATTATCAACACCCTCGTGTTCTCAATTACTATGCATGAATGTGAAAGCTGAACAGTGAAGAAGGCTGATAAGAAAAAAACCCAATTCATTTGAAAATGGTTTTGGAGGAGAACTCTACAGATACCTTGAACTGCCAGAAAGATGAATGTGTGGGTCCTGGAGCAAATTAAGCCTAGAACATTGCTGCAAGCAAAAATGACAAAACTGAAGCTGTCCTATTTCCAGTACATCGTGACAAGGCAGGGTTCTTTGGAAATGACCATAATGCTGGGGAAAATGGAAGGCAGCAGGAAGAGGAAGACCAAATATGAGATAGGTTGACTCCACAAAATAAGCTCCAGACACAAGTCTACAGGAGCTAAGCAGGATTGTTGAGGACAGGGCCTTGTGGACATCATACATTCATACGGTCACCAGAAGTTAGAGCTGCCTCCATGGGACATAACACACACACACACAGAGGACAATGATAATTTATCATATATTTAATGTTACTCTAAGCGCATTTAAAAAATTATATTATGCCATTAGGATACCACTATATATTTTATCATATTAACGATTGCAGTATGAATTATAGCCAAGTGTAAAAAGGAGTTAGGAAAGAAATGAGAGGGAGTGTCATATTTGTAATGTTTATAGTGGTTGCATTGGAGTGACTAAATTATAAATAATTTCCCCTCATTCCTTTATTTTTCCACTTTTTGGGATACTATTATATTTTTAAAAATAACCAACTGTCTACAGCCATGCCACCCTGAACAAGCCTGATCCCGTCTGATCTCAGAAGCCAAGCAGGGTTGGGCCTGGTTAGTACTTGGATGGGAGACCACCTAGGAAGATCAGGTGCTTAGGCGTAAAATAAATAAATAAATAAATAAATAAATAAATAAATAAATAAATAAATAAATAAGAGATTGTAAACTGACAAGTTCCTTGCAATCTGTGAGGTCAATCAAGGTTGATTTGCCTAAAATAAATAAATTAAGTAATTAAAAAAAATAAGCAAGCTTATACTTTTTAAAAAAATCTAATTATCTGAGGATCAACTATCTCTAAATTATTCAACCTCTTTATACTCTCTTACAACTCTACCTTGCTGTTTCTATTTTGGCCATTAGTCTCCTCCTTTATTCTGCTAGGAAACAAGGATGTGAGACTCAGACTAGACAATATTCTGCCAAATCCCGGGGCATGATTTTCTTAAGAGTGCCTGTGTGGCTGGATGAGGGCCAGCGCATAAGGCCTCCGAGGCAGGCAGCTTACTGAAATCGGTGAACAATAAGGTTTGGGAATTAGGAAGGTTTAGGTACCTTCTGGAGGTTTAGGAATTACCCAGATCAATTTTAATTAACTATATCAATATGGACTTTCATTACCTCAGGAAACATGCAGTTAGCATTGCTTAAAATTATATTTGGGTGTCACACCAAGTCTCAAACACAGAATATCTGAACTGAATTCCTTATCTTCTCCTTTCTAAAATAGTTATACACTCTAAATACCCATATCTCTTAATTCTTCCTCATGCTTCCTCACTCCCTATGTTTGAAAGTCATCAAGAAAACTCCTAATGAGTTTTCTTCACCATTCTCATATTGTTACATCATCAAGTGCTGTTTGGACTAATAGTTTCTCAGCCACCGTTCTTTTCCTCCTTCCTTCAATCCTCCCCAGGGATCTTTAAAATCACAGATCCAATCCTGTCACTCTTCACCTCAACTCTACCCCAACCCAAAACCATTTGATAATTCCTTATTTCCTTGAGGATAACAGCTAAACTTCTCAGTGTGCCATTAAAAGCCTTTCAGGATCTAGCCTCTGGGTATCGTTTTTGCATTATCTCTCACCAGCTCCTATACCTCAGTCACATCGAACTACCGCCAAGCTGCCTATCCACAGTGTCACAGTCCACTCGGCACAAATAAATTTTAACTCTATATGGAATACTTTGACTCTCCTACCTGGTGTTGATTAATTCATAGTTGTTGACAAAAGAGCTGGTATTGTGTTATACCTTTGGTGTAAAACATGAGACTAGTCATGTATATGTATGCAGTGTTTCTGGAGGAACACAAAAGAAACTGATAATATTGGTTGCCTTTGAAAAATAGAACTGTGGAACTGAGATGTAAAAATGAGAAAGAGACTTTTCACTCTATGCTCGTTCGTGCCTTTGGAATTTTGTTCCTTGTAAACATATCGATAATTTAACTAAAGCTAAAGGTATGTCAACTTTATGATCCAGCAATTCCATTCCTTGATATATACCCAAGAGAAATGAATGCATATGTCCACTGAAAAACACGTACAAGAATATTTGTAGTAGCTTTTGTCATGATAGACAAAAACTGAAAACAACCCAAATGTCCCTCAGAAAGAAAATGTATATCTAAATTGAAGTATATTTATTTAATGTAATACCACATACCATTAAAAAAAAAAAAGAACTATGACATAATTCACCAGGGAAATAGTGTTGAGCTAAAGGATCCAACACAAAACAGTACATACTGAATGACTCCATTTATTTCAAGTTCAAAAACAGGCTAAATGAACCAATGGTGATAGAAGTCAGAATAGAGATTATTTCAGGCACGGGTGAAGCATGGAGCGTTAGGAGATTGGCATGGGAGGATATTGACTAGGAAGGGATAATTCTTGGTTAGGAATGTTCTGTATCTTGAGGTGGATAGTGATTAAATGAGTATATACCACTGTAAAATATACATATGCAATGGGTGTAGTGCATTTATAAAAATTGAACTTTACACCGTAGATTAGTGTATTTTACTGTCTCTATGTTGATAAACCTTTAAGTATTTAAAAAGCATGATAAGTATATATTCCAAATTGAAAAACAGAGAAAAAAAATTTTTAAGATCTCACCCAAATGTCAAATGATTTCTCCGTTTACATGGATAAAAGCCAATGTAACTTCCAAACTAAGAGTCGATACGGAAAAAGAGCAAAGGGAAAATACTAAGAATTTCTTTAAACTACAGAAAAAGTCTGAAGCAACTATTGGTTGTAAGAATGAAATTCTGATTAAAGCAATTGTAAACAAAAACAAAAACAGTATTTTCTATCATGACTGTAAAGCCTCAAAGACTGTAATATAATGCTTCTGCCCACCAGAGGCAAAAGGTTCTTTTACAAATTATTTAAATAACTTTTAAAAATGTTAAGTGAACAAGATGGAACTTAGACTGACATTTTATGAGGGGACACACCATGGTTATGGGAGAATTTAGTCTGTGGAAAAGCGGAAGCTAGAAATGGAAGCGACAAGGTCAATATTGAGTAAGGTTTATGGGTCTATAGAGAGGCAAAACAATGGTGATCTTTGCAGGTAAAAGGACATAAGAACCAGATAGTCAAGAGAAAGAGAAAGAGGAAGAGACAAGATTGGAGACATCCAGAATATTTATGAGTGAATTTAAAAAGGTATGCGAAATTGTAAAATTAGCTGCTTTAGAATGTATCAGATAAGCTCAAGAACAAGAGAAGGTTGGGGAAGAGCCACCCACAGTGAAAGCAACATGTGCTGCTTTTCGAAAGGACTCTTTCAGTTTTGGAGAGACAGTAAGGTGCCGACAAGAGGTGTTTAGCTCAGCACTCCCCACTCTCAACATTTAATACTTTGAAAATCTAATTTGTCAGTTTTCTCCCCCTCTTAAAAAGTTCTTTTTACTTTTAAATTAAAAAACAATAGAGCCTCATGTAGAAAATTTGGCAGATAGAGACAAATTTAAAGGAGAAATAAAAAATCGGTCAAGAAATAACCACTATTGACCATTGTAGCATTTAGGTATAGGGCGATTTCTAACAGGCAGAGAGCACTCAAGCAAGAACAGGTCAGAGGTTCTCCTGTCCTGGGAGCCCAGGCGAGTTTATTACTGGAGATTGGCCACTTTTATTTATTGGTGCGTTTTCTCTCTAGAAACTCCATGAGGGCAGAGGGTTTTGTCTGTGTTGTTCACTGCTATATCCCAGTGCCTGGCACTTGATAGACACTCCAGAATTATTTGCTGCATTAACTATTTTTTTCATATTTACTTATGAAGATTAGCTGCCACTTCTTATTTTTCCCTTCGTACTGAAAAGATTTAAACTCCTTTTCATGTTCTATTTCATGACTTTTCTTACTTATGAGAACAATCTAGTTATTAAATAAAAATGTCTATTAAAATTAGAAAAATGACAAATGTAAACAAAAGCTTCATGAATCATATTAATATCATATTGTATTGCTTCTGTGATGCCTTGTTGTGCACTCACCCTGAACTGTCACAGAGACAATTTCATCCATTCCTTATGTTAATCTATTGCCAATGTAACTTACCAAATAGAACTTGAAAATTAATTTAATATCTACAGCATTGCAGCTCATTAAAAAAAAAAACAACAGAATTTCTTTTTAAATTTGATTTGGGGTACTAAATTTTTTTTCCCAAATTCAGAACTTGCCTTTGAATAGTGAAAAATGATTACGGAGATTTGATGATGCTTAGAAATCTAGTAAAGGAAATTGAGAACATTGAATATTCTTGTAGTAAAAATTTTGAGGGAGAGCAGATGGAATTACTCAAGCTTGAAATATAGCCGGGATTCCGTAGTCAACATTCCTACTCTAGGAATTAAAACAGACCCTTGGAGTCTTTCATAATCAGAGGTAGCCAGGACCCTTTAACTATTCCAAGGCAACAAAGACCCTGGGGGCAACAATACAGTTATTTTGAAAAAACAAAAACAAACAAACAAACAAAAGTAGTGTTTAGCAAAAGGAGGTTTTATTGGCTCACATAACTGGCAAGCCTAGAGGTTGAACTAAGCTGGGCATGGCTGGGTCCAGGGGCTTAAACAATGTCAGGGTTCTCTCTCCCAGCATCATACGTGATCATATCTCAGGGGACCAAACGGTTTTGCTTGGATCATGTGCCCTTTGCTGGACCATTAGTAGTGACCAGAGAATAAGATATTTGAATTGGCAAGGCATGGACAAGGCCTGGGCCATATATGCATCCATATACAGAGGCAAGTGGGATAAACCTCATCTAAACCAAGTGAAGTAGATTCTCCACAAGGGGCATTCTGTCTCTATACGGAGTGAAAAAGAGTAACGGTAACAATGTTGAAATTTACCCAAGCCCTTTGATTATAGAACACAATACCGCCCCCTCAACACACACACACATCCCCTTACCCTGTATGCTCCAGGAAACAGCTCACTGCCAAGAATGTTACCCATGTGACTTGGATAAAACTCATGGTGACCCCTTGTTTACTTATGACAACAAGACACAAACCCTCTGAATTTCCATTCTTTGTCTCATAAATAATTAGCTGAACTGTTTGCTCCACTGACCAAGGTGAACAAAATGCCCTTTAACTTAACCTGATTAAACTTTAGTCAGGCTTCTCTCCTTCCCCCTAATCCTGGAATTTGGTCTACCTTTGAATAGAGACAGACCTCGGAGATATAACAGTTTGGTTCTAGACCACTGCAGTAAAGAAAGCCAGTATCACAATAAAGTGACTCTTTATCTTTTCTGGTTGAGGGTCTAGCCTTCGATTTGCATAAAATAAAAACCAACAGCTGTGAAGTGCAATAAGTCGAAGTATAATAAAACGAAGCGTGCCTGTTTTACAAGGACCAATGCATCCTTAGCTGATCCTTCTGAGAATCAGCTGACCTCAGGAAAAAATTCTTTGCTGTGTAACTTCCTCATAACTCCACCTATTCATCGTAATCTACCACACCTGGTTCTTTCCATCCTTGTTTACTCCTTATCTGCCTGACCTTTGAAATGCTCGCAGATCTTGTGGTCTATGATCAGAGCACTCTACCTATTTCAATAGTCCCCATCCCTCACTGCAATAATCCTTCATCATAAAACCTCTTCCTACCTCGGTCTAGATTTGTTTTTTATTTGACACTGGCCAGACAAAACAATAGATGTCTAACGCAGCACTTTATTATCCAGTCTGATGGATCCTAAGGGGATGACAATTAATTACACCCCTACTTCACACACTAAGTAGAAACGGAAGCTGGAATCAGGCAGATAAGAGCTCAAAATGTCAGCTTCATTGATGGATGAATGGATGAAGAATGGAGTATATTCTTTATGTGTGGTATATGCACACATTGGAATATTATTCAGCCTTAAAAAAAGGAACTTTGAAACATGCTACAATATGGATGAAACTTGAGGATATTTGCTAATTGAAATGAGCCCATCACAAAAAGTCAAATATTGTATGACTGCACTTATCTGAGCTAGCTAGAATTATCAAATTCACAGAAACAGAAAGCAGAATAATGGTTACCAGGTGCTGAAGGAAGGGGAAAATAGGGATTCATTGATTAATGGGTAGAGAGTTTCAGGTTTGCAAAAGGGAAAACTTCTGGAGATTGTTTGCACAACAATGTGAATATAATGAATACTGAATCATATGCTTAGAAATAACTAAGTCAGTAAATTTGATGTGCTTTTTACCACAATGAAAAATATTAAAAAAAAAAAAATGAAGTCAGCCTTATTACTAATAAAGCAGGTTGGAGAATGTAACATAGAAAAGAACTTACTAATAATCACTGCACTGAATTAAAATAAATTTCTTCATACTCCAGGCTTTCTCACAGGACTGGGTCTTCTCTAGTAAGCTTATCACAAGGCAAGTCCTTAAGGACAGGCCTCTCGAAAAGAAGAGATTGCTGAGTAACACATTAGCAGTTCCTTGCCTTGATCTTACCAGAGAACCAGGTGCTTTTCCTCCAGAAGAGAATGAGCAAGTTGGGGAAACCTGAGCCCCGCGAGTTGTCTCTTCCGGGAAGTGAACAGGGTTGAGGAGATGAGCCTTTACTACTAATTAATCTGTTAAAAGAAAAACATATTAGAATACAGACTAGGAAGGGATATGAAAATGGGAAGTTTTTCATAGTTTTGTTGTTACGATAACAAGATTTGGAGTCATGTTTCTCTTTTCTTGATTAAAACCATTTTATTGGTATGCTTTTTTAAAAATATCATTTTGCTAACATTGAAAGTACCACGTTTTAATAATTTGATACATTCAATTTAATAAGTGGCTGAAATGGGAAAACTAAAAGGAATTATTAATGTAGAGTTCACATTTCATAATTGTCTTAACTATTTTTCTGGCTTTTTGTCACGTAAGTTTCATTAATACTATCAGTGAAACTAAACAGTTTCCAAATGCTTTTAATTGATATAAATACAAAAACTAGAGGACAACTTTGCACTGTAAAGCAGGCCTCTGACTTATACATTTTCATTTGAAAAAATAAGACATCCCCTTGGGAGCAAAAATAATTCAAGGTCAGATACAAGTAGATTAGATATATTTGGATACATATTTTTTAAAACTGTATAATTCAATTTACTATAGTACTGGAACATCCCTGTTTTTCTAATATCTCTATGGAGAAGGGAAAGCAGATTTCATTTTTCTAGGTTATCACATGAAAAAATGGAAACATGCTAAATTACGTGCTTGAGATCATATATTCAGAAAATGAAATAGCTGAATTTAAAACTCCATTCTTTTCTCTTTGTACTTTCCAAAGAGAGTATGTTTAAAATACGCTTTTCTCCCTAATTTCTGGTAAAAGGATTATCGCAAAAAGTTGCACTTATTTGCAATCCGATTTTTAAAGATAGAAACTTATTCACACTGAATGTAAATTATACCTCAATTAAAAAAATTAAAGAACTAAAACAAGAGTGGTGGAAAAATTCCTCTGAGGGAATTTCAGACAAATAAATGAATACATTCAGAATAGGCTGTGGTGTGACATTGGATAGCGTTCAGTAAAACACTTTGCATTTTTTAAAAAAGGATAGATCCTGTTATGTCAAAAAATATATATCCTCTATCAACTCAGCACACATTTGGTTTGAATAATTTCTACATCTTCAGAGACATGCTCTCTCTAAGGAATCATTCCATTTAGGAAATTACTTCCTAGAACTTGTACTAAAAAAATGAAGTGGCCTTATCTATCTCATTTGCTTTGAGCGGAAAATGGTGTGCTTTAGATAAAACATTACAGTGACCAAAATACTTCCCATCTGTCAACTTTATATTCCTCTCTTTTAGTTTCATGTCATGCACTTTGGATTCATGGGAGTAAGGCAGACAAGAACCTATTTTTACCATTGTTGAAAGCATGCCAATTTGGCAATGAGGTGGGACAAAGGGCTCTCTCATACACAGTAAGAGTATAAATTGGTTCAGCTTCTCTGCCAGGTAATTTGGCAATATGCAGGATATCAAAATTTTCAATATGCATATCCTTTGGCCCAGAAATTCAACTTCTGGAAATTTATCCCAGTGAATGAATTGAACAAACACATAAAGATATACATAAAGGGCCTTCGTGAAGCATCATTTACAATAAGTGTGAGTTGGAAACCACCTAAATCTTTATCACTAGTGAACTGATTAAATGCATTATGGTGTACCTTTTCAATGGAATATTTTGTGATGAATTGGAACAATTATATATACAGTCATCCCTTGGTATCCACCAGGGATTAGTTTCAGGACCCCCTGATAACCCCAAATCTTCAGGTGCTCAAGTTCCTTTATATAAAATAGCATAATATTTGCACATAACCTATGCATATCCTCCCGTATACTTTAAATCATCTCCAGATTACTTATAACACCTAATACAATGTAAATGTTATATAAATAGTTGTTATACTGTACTGTTGGGAATGACAAGAAAAAAAGTCTGCTTGAGATAATCTTGCTAAGTGAAATAAGCCAGACAGAAAAAGTTGAAAATCACATGATATCACTTATATGTGGGATATAAATCTAAAAGCAACAAAAGAACAGAGACAAACAAACAGAAACTCATGGACATGGACAATAGACTAGTGGTTACCAGAAGGTGGAAGGGAGGGTGGGGAGGAGAGGTAGATGAAGTAAAATGGGTCAAATATGTGGTGACAGAAAGAAATCTAACTATGGAAGGTGAATACAAAGTGGAAATATATATATGCCTTACTGTTAAAATACACAGCTGAAACTTATTGGATTTTGTTAACCACGGTTACCATAAAAAAAAGTCTGTACATGTTCAGTACAGACACGACCATCATAGGCCTAACTATGCAGTATATGTCAGCAACATGTAACATGTTTTTTAAAATTATATTTGATCCACTCTTGGTTGAATCCACAGGTATGGAAACTTCAGATACAGAGGATCAACTGTACTTGTGTTTATTACTAAGGAAAGGTTATAAAATAGCATGTATAGTCTGGTTTGTGAAAAGTTTTCTAAATGTATAGGAAAAAGCCTGGAAGGACATGCAGCAAAATAATGTTGTTATCCCTGAATTGTATGTTTCAAGTGGTTCTTAGTTTTTATGTTTCATGTTATTTCTTTTATGTTTTTTTTGAAACTATACTATAAGGATGTATCACTTATTAAGTCATAAAATATATGTATTCTGGCTTGAAAAAAATTAAAACATGTCAACTTAAAAAACAATTGTTTCAGGAGAAAATATTTGCAATTCATATTTCTGATAAGGGATTAATAACCAGAGTATTTAAATAACTCCTACAGCTCAACAACAAAAACTGAACAACCCAATTAAAAAATGGGCAAAGAACTTGAATAGATACTTTTCCAAAGAAGATATGTGAATGGACAATAAGCACATAAAAAGATGCTCAACATCACTAATGATTAGAGAAATGCAAATCAAAATCTACAATAAAATTCCACTTCACATCCTTTACCATGGCTAGTATGAAAAAAAAAAAAAAACCAGAAAATAAGTGTTGGAGAGGATGTGGAGGAACTGGAATCCTGATGCATTGCTGGCAGAAATGCCACTGTGGAGAACAGCATGGTGGTTCCTCAAAAAAGTAAACATAGAATTACTACATGATATAACAATTCCACTTCTGATACATACCTTAAAGGACTGAAAGCAGGGCTTTAAACAGATATTTGCACACTAATGTTCATAGTAGTATTAATCACAGTATTCAAAAGGTGGAAACTACCCAATGTCTACTGACAAAGTTAATGGATAAACAAATTGTGATATATATATAAATGTTATTCAGTCTTAAAAAGAAGGAAATTCTGATACATGCTATAACAGGGGTAAAACTTTAAGACATATGCTACGTAAAACAAGCCAGACACAAAAAGACAAATGTTGTATGATTCTACTCATATGACCTATACAGAGAGGTTAACTTCATACAGTAAAATGTTAGTTACCAGGGGCTGGGGGAGGGTGGGATGGGGAGATGCTGTTTAATGGGTATAGTGGTGATGGTTGCATACCAGTGTGAATGTACTTAATGCCACTAAAATGTCTGCTTAAAAATGATTAAAATGGTTACGTTTATCTTACGTATTATTTTACCGCAGCTAAAAAAATTCCACAATTTTTATTTATTTTTATGTTTTTTTATGTAGAGGTATCTATTGCTATTTGGACTAAGAAAAACCTAATTTGTCAGAAAAAATATCTATGGACTTTAGAACACAGAAAACTCACATTTATCTCATCTCATTTCTCTTTCCCATGGCCTGGCCTACATTGGAAGGTATAAGTGACATTAATCCAAATAAATAGGACTTGAGTTAATCCTCTTCATTTCCTTCAATCCAATTAGGTTACTTACATGTGACCCTTACTTTCCAGATTATACAGATACCTGAAAGACATGGAGAGATTATGGGGAAATAACAGACAGATGTCTGCTCTAGACAGGTCAGCTCTTTTAGTCCACCCAAAATAGTCTGGCTTGGTAAGTGATTAGAGCTCTTCAGGCTTTCAGAAATAGTCTGGCTCTTACCCAATTCTTTTCTTTATCAGGGACTCAGCTAGTGGGGGCCACTATTGCTGTGAGCCCAGTCTGTGCCACTCTCTTAAGCATTTTCAACAACATAGGCTAATGGCCTCCAAATAAAACCATGTGATGTACCCCTCTCTTCAATCCGATGGTAAGTTTTTGTCCTTTTCAGGGACCCTGTCCCCAGGGTGGGAGCAGTTTTCAACTCTTTTGATGGGAGAACTTTGTTCTGGTGGGGAGCTCTGCATCCCAACACCCCCTCTGCTGTTTCCCTCAATGCCCACGGTGGAACTAAGGTGGGCAGACAGTGCCTGGGTTGGGACTGGAGCGAGGGTGGAATGGCACTGGCAGCAAGGAGGGCCACATTACTACAGATCTGGGCAGGTGCTGGGAGGGCGGGATGAGCTGCAGCCTCTGCTCTATCAGATCCAGACAACTCAGGAATTGCCTGATTCTCTATAATAAGACCTTTCAACAGCACCCAGTTAAGAAACCTCCTTTTTAGCAACTTCCATTTTTTGCCAGTTTTCCTTCTGTCACCGAGAGAAAAATAAAACAAAAACAAACATTGTCTCACCTTCTCTTTTTCACTACCCAAAGGCCCATTCTTGCTTAATTAAAATCATTTTATCTCCTAGAAAGAGGAAGGGAGGAGGTTCTTCTTATTGTTCTACACATGGGGCTCACACTGGGCACATTACTACCCACCGCCTATGGAGCTTCAGAGAACCTCAGGCAAACAGGACTTCTGATTGCCTGCTCTGTCCCTTCTTCTTCCTTAGGTGAATGTGCGTATCAGACACTACTTTGATTCTCAAGGCCAGAGCACATAGGCTCATGGAATTTCATAGCTAAAAGGGATTTTGAAAAACAACCAGGCTCGTTTTTGATAAAGTTCAAGGATGTCATGTAATCTGGCCAAGAAAATGGCCATTGAGTATAAAAGTTTCCACCATTAAGTCTGGGAATAACAGACCTCTCCCTTTTTGTTGTCACGCCCCGTCCCCCCCCTCCCCCACCGCCCCAATCATGCTTTAGGTATCATCAGGCGAGAAGTGAGGCGAGAAAAAGAATCTCAAATTAGTCACTCTTGTTAGCTGTTCACGACTTGGATGTAAGGTTTCTGTAGTGAAGGAAGTTGAAATTCATTACTAAAATGATTTTTTAAAACTTGGTATTTGCTAAGCACTCTTTTATTCTCATAGATATGTAAGTTTACAAATATAGCATATACGGAATAGTTACAAACTAGAGATAGATAACACAGCAAAATGGCTAGTCAAAAAATGATTACATTTTCTGAAAATAATCAAAGTCACAAAGTTAGGCATATATGCGTGTGTGTGTGTGTGCGTGCGTGTGCGCGCGCGCACACGCACACACACACAGAATATTTTCAGTTTCAGTTTGGGAAAACTGGGTCCTACTTGCTTTTGGAAAAGCCCTTATTCTCTATGGCTAATCCATTCATGGTTAACTGGAATTGGCCTTTCTAATCATCATTTACAGTTTATGCTATGGGACTTGGAAGCTGTATACTCTGCGGAGGGCTGCATGGAGTTGGGAAGGTGGGGAAAGTTTAAGATCTGCCCGTCAAGGTTAGATGGTAAGTTGAACCTGGCTGCCAAAGTTGACTCCAGAAGCCTAGCCATCTGGGACAGGCAGAGCTTCTCATGCAGCATCCAGAGGACACAATTGTTTCCATTCCAGACATGGCAACCATTAGGTTTCCAATAGAGCAGGCTGGGCACAGTAGTAGGAAATTTAGATGGTACTCACCACTCAGGACTCAAGACTCGAAGGCGAAATAGGGGCAACATTTAGAGGGATAAAAAAGGGCTTTAATTTGGGATAATTTGGGTTTAGAGATCAATACAAAGTCCACTCCATCATATTCCGTCATGGGCAGGGAGAGGGAAGAGATGGTAACATATCCATAATCATTCAGGGTTCATTCCTGTAGACCCCTTACGTCCAGTTAACAGCGTGAATACTTGGGGACTAATTAGCCCCAGGGGTTATCATCAGGACAGTAATAGTTGGAAGAATTCATATTCTTTCATCCTTTCAGCATTTCTGCATACTTTTCATGTATATGTGTGCCACTCATACACATGCGCATACATACACACACACAAAGAGAGAGATTTATTGCAAGGAATTGGCTTATATGATTTGGAGCTAGGGGAGGCAAGTCTGGAATCCACAGGGCAGGCCATGAAAGGGCCTGGGAGGTAGGCTGGAAACTTTCAGGAAGGAGTGGATACTTCATCCCGCAAGTAGAATTTCTTCCTTGGAAAAACCTCAGTTCTTTTTCAACCTTTCAACTGATTGGCTCAGGTTCACCCAGATTATGAAGGAAACTGTTCTTACCTTAAAGTCAACAAATTGGAGGTATTTATTACATCTATAAAATACCTGCAGAGTAACACCTAGGTTAGTGTTTGATTGAATATGTACTGAATAGCCACTGTCAAGTTGACAAATAAAAATGACCATCGCCTCTGTTAAATATCACTGAGTATCTGATTTTGGATTTGGAATCTGAACCTCTGAGAGGTACTAACTCTTGTCCTAAGAAATAGGCTGTGGCTTTTTTTTTTTTTTTTTTTTTTGCTTTATACCCAACAGGAGGCAAATACATTCTAATTGTCTATATGATTCATGTTCCCATGATCTTTGCAAATGTTGGAGACACAGAACCAACAATGTATTGCATGTCTCAGAGATGTATAAATCTGAAAACAAGTACGAGTTCTGGTGAAGAGCTCAGTGGTGCCAGTTGCGGAAATCAGGTATGGTAGAGGATAGTGAAGGTGACATAACCTCATAAAAAGATGATAGACTTTGGAATCAGACACTCCTGGGTTTGAATTATACCTGTAATACTGCTGAGACCTTAAGCAAATTGCTAGTTTTAAAAAAAAATCCCTTTAATTATGTACAATTTACATATAGTATAATGCACCCATTTAAGTATATATGTCAATGAGTTTTAACAAATGTATACACCTGTGTAATCATATACATAATTGAGCTATAGAATAAGTTCTTTGCATCCCTTCCCAGTCAATTCCCCCGACTCACCAAGGCAACCACAGACCTGCTGTCTGTCGCTATTTATTAATTTACTTTTTTTTTTTTAACTAATACTTGTTGAGCACCTATTATGTGTCATGCATACATGAATAGTTCTGGGTGCTGAGATATAGTAGTAAATAAGACAGACAAAAATAGCATCTATTGTGTAGAGGGAACTAAAAGCAAACAAAATATATGAGGAAATATGTGGTGGGTCACATGATAACAACTGGACAAAAATAGGGGAAGTGACTGGGAAGAACCAGAGTGGGGGTGGGGCATGTGTTGGTCTCTTCGATAGGGCAGTCAGGGGTCACATCACTGGTAAAGTGATGCTTAAGCAAATATCTGATAGAAGTGAGGGTACAAGCAACATGGATATTAGGGCAAGAATGTTCCCAGTAGAAAGAACAGCAAATGCAATGGGCCCATGCAGAGCGTTGCCGGAATGTTTGAAAAACTGCAAAGAATCCAGTGTGGCTGAAATGAAGAGACAGAGAAGAAAAGCAGAAAAAGATAAGAAAAGTAGAAAGGTCCAGGTAGGAGAAGGCCTTACAGCCACTGTGAAAATTTGGCTTTTAATCTTAGTATAACGGGGAGCCATTACAGGGTTTTGAGAAGAGGTGTGACATCATTTGACATTTTTAAAAGGATCAGTCTGGCTGCTCTGTCGGGAAATGACTGCAGGGGCCAGGTTCAGAATTAATATAAAATGCCTGGTACATAGTAAATGTTCGATACATTTTAACTATTTGAAGGTTATTGATTTCTTAGTATAAATGATCTCTTTTTGTTTGTTTATTTATTTCTGTGTAGTGCAAATTAAGAATCATTGATTTAAGTATTTGTAGGGTATGACTATACTAGGCACTAGGGAACAAAAGTTGAGCTGAAAGAGATAAGACTACTACAAATTCATAGAAATAGAAAGTAGAATGGTATCAGGAATGGGGAAGGGGAAAATAAAAAGTTGTTTAATGGGTGCAGAGTTTCAGTTTTGCAAAATGAAAAATTTTGGAAATGTGTTACACAACAATATGAATATATGTTACCGAACTGTACACTTAAAAAATGGTTAAGATGGTAAATTTTGTGTCAGTGTTTTTTTTAATGACAATTAAAAAATATTTAATAGCAAGAAAAAAAAAAGACTGTTGGGGAGATAATAAATTATCAAGAGGAAATATTAGGTGGAAACAAGTACTTATAAAGAAAAAAATAATGGTGATGTGCTGTAACTGAAGGGCTATTTTAACTTAAAAAAATTAAGACTGGTGAGAAAAGTATGATCCTATTTATATAAAGATATATTTAGATGTCCGTTTCCTGATTATACCCTACTCACAAGCAAAATCCCAAGTAATATGAAAAAGTTTTACTTCTTTCATCCCATAGGACATACACTCAATTATATAGTTTAGTAAATAATGCCATTTTTTTGTCCTACTAAAATTAGATATGTTCATATATGTATGTAAATAATGTACACACACATATATCCTATGTACATATATATGCTTGTGTTTGTGTATGTATGTGTCAGTATGTGTACAGTAAACAGAAATGTCTGGTTGGTTATCCAGTGTCCAGGTAATAAGATGTAATTTGGGGTGACTTTAATTTTTGTACTTTTCTGTATTATTTGGATTATTGAAATAATAAGAATGCAACATTTTCCCTAAAAAAATAAAATTTTTTTAAAAGTTAAATTACTACTTAACAAATACAGTTCTGCCATATAAGTTGATAAATGAGAAGTGCCTGGAACATATCTGGAACACAGTAAGTGCTAAATAGGTATTGGTTGTTATTATTCTGCTTGTGACTGCGTGACAAGCCCTGATCTAAGCACTTTACAGTATTTTCTCCCTTAATCCTTACAGATACTGGAGATACTGAGACACAGACAGATTATGCCAAAGATTGCACAGGTAAGAGACCATATTTTACAGACAAATCTTTTTTAACTCCTTTAACATAAATGGCTATTCAAAATGCCTTGGCCCTGTACTTGTATAAAAACTCATTTCTGAGGATATTCTCAACTGGTACTATAAATATGTAACTGCTTCATATAAGTTAAACAATTACCTATACATTTTCATTAGGTTTCTGGAGGTAAATGAATTAAATAACTGTGTATTCTAAACATACATAATTCATATAGTGTACTAAAATTTGTACCTCAAACTTCATAGCAAAGTTATTAATAATAGTACTAGCTTGCCCTTGAATAACAATTTATAGTTTATGAAGCACATTTGCATACGTAGTTTCATCTCCAAAACCAGTGAGTGAAGTAGTAAGGCAAGGCAGACATTAATATCCCTCCCTGCTTGCTTACAGCTGAGGAAGCTGAATCACATATGCATGTTTCAGTGAGAATGTCTTCGGCCACAAGTAACAAAAACCCAACTCTAACTGGTTTAAACAATGCGAAAACATATTGGCTCACTTACTTGGATGCCCAGAGGGTGAAGTGGTCTTTAGAGTTGACATATTCTAACTGCACTGACTATTTCTCTGTAAATCTCTTGGTTCTGTCCTTCACCAAGTGTTGGCTTCATCTTCAGCCTGATGCAGTTTTGGGCCTCAAAGCTATGAACGAATATGCCAGAGGAAAAGACCATTTCTTTCTGGAGCTTTATCTTGAAAACTAGGAAATGGTCCTCAGAAGTTTTTAGCAAACTTATCACTTATCATTGGCCAGAATTAATTCATATGTCCATTCCTGAATCAATGATTGGCAAGGGGCATGTAATTATCCTGAGATAAATCAAGATACCTGATGAAAATCTGGGCTCTGTTAGGAAGGAGAAAAACGGGGAATGATAATAAATATGGGTTGAGCACTAGAACCTGAGAAGGAGCGGTCAGTAGTCTCACCCACCTATTCTAAATTAAGCCCTGGGGCAAGATTATCACTGAGGCCAAGACAGCAGAACTCAGGCTCCCAAATTCTCATACTTTTCATAAAACAATCTCAATTGTTTCATATTTTCATTAGATCAGAATGCTCATTTTCAGCTTTTATGGGCACATCCAAGGGCCATTCTTTCTTTCTTTCTTTCTTTAAAAAATCTAATCGGCTCTATTAGGCAATTCATGAATCGGGCAGCATCTCATTTAGCAACTAGAAGGGTGTTCCCCCAAGGGGCATTCCTTTTTATTCCCCTCAAAGGGCATTCTTAAACCAAAAGTTTGAATGTGGAAATTACATGTGACCTGGGTTTTGCAAGAATGAAGTTGGATGAGCTGGTAAAGTTTGCTTCGAAAGTCACATTCTGACAAATTCCTCAGAAGTACAGTATTATTCTTTTTCTTAATTATAAAATATTTCAAGCAACAAAAAAAAACCCACAAAGCTTATAAAAAAACTTAACACTGTTCCCTATTTTCATTGAATTTTTAAAGAAAAAAAGATCGCAGTTATAGTTAAATCCTCAAATCTCTCTCCCCAATCCCATTCTCCCTTACCAGTCCTGAATATCGTGTCTGTTTTCATGTGGATGTCTCTATACTTTTAATAGTGTGAATATGTCCAGGATACACAGCAACGTTTTGCTCAACATTGTTCTTGAGTGATATCTATATTGATATATGTAGCTTTAGTACACTCATCCTAGTTACAGTACAGCCCATTATTCAAATACACACCAATGCATTATCTACTTTCCTGTCCATGGATTTTTTTTTTCACTCTTTTATAATTTCAAACAAAGTTTTTATAAACATTTAAGTAGATATCTCATGGTACACATGCAGAAGAGTTTGTCTGGGGTACCTACCTTGGAGTAGAATTACTGGATGTGTTCATCTTTAACCTTAATAGATATTGTCAGATTGTTGTCAATCCAATGGCTATAAAATAAAATTGCATTGTTGGTTTCAGAAGTATAATAATTTATTTTTTCCTCTTACATATCCTATATATTTGAAACTCTCCAGTTTCTTTAATTTATCCTATTTACCACATTGAAAGAATTTTTTTTCCTTTATCATGAAAAATCATAGTGGCTATAATGAATCTTTTCATCTTGATATATCTTATTTAAGTTAGCCTTTTTTGTCCTTTGAAATATATTTTATTTATTAGACATAGATAAATGATGAGATAAAATAATAAACATATGTTTCTTTCCAACTCGTTATTTGAGATATGGTCATTTTTTCTTGATAATTTCTTCCTCACTTGACTAAGTATATAATGTAATATGAATTTTTGTATTTCGTATGGAAAATGGAATAAATCCCCCTTCTCACTGGAAAAAATCCCAATTTCAGAAGATTTAAAAATAGCACTGGACTTGCACCTGGAGTTTAGAGATGGCACTACTCAATGATGCCACATTAGCGTCTTTTATTTTCTTTCATTTTTTAAATTAATTAATTTTTTATTAAGGTGACATTGGTTAACAAAATCCAGTATTTCAAGTGTACAGTTCAACAGTGGGTCATATATATTTTGCATTGTGAGTTCACTGCCTATAGTTAGATTTCTTTCTGTCACCACATATTTGACCCCCTTTACCCTGTCTACCTCTCCTTCCCCCTCACCCTCTAGTAACCACTAGTCTATTGTCCATGTCCATGAGTCTCTGTCATGTTTGTTTGTTGCTTTTAGGTTTATATCCCACATATAAGTGATAGGTGATTTTCAACTTTTTCTGCCTGGCTTATTTCGCTGAGCATGATTATCTTAGAGCAGCACTCTATTTTTATACTGTGTCTACCTAAGAGATTCAGCCGCACTTGGATATGTTTACAGCAAGCTCCCCAAAGAGTTTCTGTGTATTTGTAGGAAGAAGCCATGTCAGTAAATCAGAATTTACACCCTATTGACCTAGGAAATACAAAGTCAACATGATAAACAAACATGAGATCATATTTCCATTTTGGTTGAAGACCAGGGGAACATTTAATCCTGAGCAGAGTGAGAGAGACAGGAGAAAATAAAATGCATGCTGAGACTGTACTGTTTTCTCTTGTAGTTTGCTTTGCAAAATCTCGATGGAAAAGGAATAAACATTGATTTCTCTCACTTTCCATACTTACGTTTTATGTCTTAGTATCAAAAGAAACACCCAGCCTGAAACCGGATTTTCTTTACTCAAAGACTGTGGTGTGAGAATGTGTATGAGTGGGTGGAGGTGCAGGATGAGCTTTGTGGGCACAAAGAAATATTCAAGATAAAAACCATGAAAAAAGTGATAATTTCCAAAAATTAAGACAGTGCCTCTGATGAGGGAGTTATTTATGTCATAGGTTCCCAGAGAGTTGAGCCACACAATTTGTCCTTTTTGTTTATTGATTAAGCTGTTTAGAAATGTAACAAACTGTTGTCAGATTTTTAAACCAGCTCCTTTTATTGCTTCCTCTAGAGTCTCTAAATGACAGCTATATTTTCTGGCATGCACAGTAGAGGTCGACTTTTGGTAATGTTTCATTAAAATATTACCACAAACATTTTTATACATAAGAGGTAATAAGAACGTTAGGAGTTTTCTTCCAACATATCTTTTATTATTAAAGGTTAATAAGACCTGAAAATGTTTGGAAGTGGTTAGATATTCTCTTCTACTATTTTTGAAAACTTCCCCTACTTATTTGAATTAAAATAATAATTTATTAATCAAGCATATCCTTAAAGTCAAATATTTTCTCTTAAATATTAGTTATCCTCCCTCCCCCCGCCTCCCCCCTCCCTCAACACACACACATACACCACCGGCTTTGATCCTGAAACTGCCCAAGTTCACAGCCAGCCAGCACTTCCTGTGTCAAGTTCTTGGCTGTTCATTCTAACACTGACCTCTCAGCATTTACCTTATAATAGGCACATTTAAACTTAAGCCTCCAAACCAACCTCAGCCATTACCATCTCAAATATCACAAACCTCAATGTTCCTTGAGTGGCACTTCTGCCTCATCTTCTCTTGGTTACTAGAGTCCTTCCAGCTGTTGTATCAGTGACCTTAACCTGGAAGAGTCAGTGTGTTCAGGGTGAAAGAAGTATATCTTGGACACATGATTCATTTTCTAATGTAATGACTTCATTTCTATTATCCCGGAGGAATGCAGCAGGCGTATTGACATTTTGTCTACTGGCACCACGGACAACAGTATGTTGCTGTACTAACACGCCCTAACTGAATTCTGATCGCGTCCTGAGAAATTTATTAGGTAGACAGAGGAACTAATCAGGTCTTTGCAGACTTTAACACAAATACACGCCGCCCTTATAAAACAAGTTAGATTGAATTAGGGAAAAGTGAATTTAAAAAATTTAAGCAGGGCTTACCTCGTTCCAGCCCATCCACTACCCTCTCCCCCACCCCCCAACCTTAATCTGAACTTCAGTAGATACAGGTCAACTAGGCGGCAGTATGGCAATCCTGGAACAAGTTTTTAATCTTACTTAAAATTGGTCGGTAAGTTATGAAAGAAGCCAAATCTTTGAGAACTCTTAATTATCCTGCACAGACATTTAAAAAATATATTTATTTTTAGGAGTGGTTGTATAAAATTTACCCTTATTCTAACCTCTTATCCAAACCTCTTATCTAGCCTGCAGGCTTTAGAATATTGGCTGTAATTTAAAATGGGAATGTTGTGACAAAAACCCTCCAAATCCCCGTTCCCAAATTAAAAAGGACCTAGAACGTTGTCCATGGCATCACTGGCTACGTTTTCTGCCTTAGACTTCTGTTGCTCTTCTACTGGGATTTGGAAAGATTTGCTCAGAATCTTCCATTCATCTAATTAATCTTTTGGAAAAAAGAAAGATGAAAAAAGTTATGACAGGAGAGGAAACAGATGCTTTAAATGGCTGGTTAGGCCCCAGGATGTAGCTTGCCTACTAAAGTATTAGTGACATGAGAATAATAAAACAGAAGGATTGAGCTTTACGAATTGGAGGGTTCTGTCTTCTTTCAGATAAAGTCACCATTAACCTTTTTCTAGTTTCCTATCCTTCACTAAAGTAGAATTAGGAAAGGAAGTATAAAGTTGGGTCACCTTCCCAAATGGCTTCAGAAAAGTTTTCCTAACTGGGGACTCTCAAGAGGAGAGAATATATTGGGCTTGATGAAGTGTGAGAATTTCTCTCTTGCCACCTGATCCCAGTTGGAAATTCACTGGCTGTGTTGCTGACTGAACAAAACAGAGGATAATAGCCTCTGGCTAAAGATTTTATAATTGAAGCTGAGACAGAGTGGGCCATGTGCATGTTTAGAACAGTGATTGCATTGTGAATCACAACAGAAGTCCCACTTGTCAGTCACACAAATGTTTAAGACCATAGAAAGGCATTTGATTTGGGACAGGGATGACAAAATGGATCTTTTCGTTTTCCCCACTTTGCCCTGAATACAAAAGGACTGATGACTGCTTTGTTCTGGGATAAAGTCTTATGTTCCTTTTAGGACCTGCCCAATCATTAATAGAGAAAGAAAATGCCTGTCTGGAATCACTCATACTACTTTTTGAAAGAAATAACCTTTAGTCCTCATCACCTAATGGAGAAAGAAAGCAATATAAATGATATCACGCCAGATTTTTTGCTTTGTTGCTAATCATCACTTTTCTCATTGTAGTAAATGTAGTAAACAGTATTAAGAAACATGGCTTTAATTTGACAATATCTGTGAACATTTAAAATGCTTCTACCCTTTAAACCGGAATTAACACTTTTAAGAATTAACAGGCAAAAAAAATTATTTAACAGATAAACTGAAGATGTGGAAAACAACATATTTACAAGAACAATCTTGGCAGCATTATTGATAATGTTCAAAAAAGTTAATTAACAGAAGACTGATGAAATAAATTACTGTTCACTTGTTTAAAGTACAGTTTTAGTCCTTGTCATGAGCCCTGGAACTCTATAAAGTTTTTTTGTCTTTCAGTGATCTGCTTAAGTAGTTGCTATATTAGGAAGTTACAAATAATAGACAGTAAGGGATTCAAGAGTTGGGTACTTTTCCTTCAGTTTTTATTAATAGTAATTGAAAATTATTAACACTGATGGGAAAAAAGGAATCCTGACTAATTCTCAAAATAGCTCAATGGTCATCATAACAGCTTGTTTTCTAGATTTATAGGATGTACCAATACCTTACTTACCAGGTCAAGAGGAGTCCCACATCATTCTCTAATGGCTAGAGGTTTATAACCACTTGATCATAATGCATAAAAATGGTCAGAGTGAATATTTTCATCTCTTGTTTGTGAGCCCTTCAACCACAGGGTCTAAGAAACTCCTGGATATAATGAAGATGTAAGAACATAATTTATTCCCACTGTTGACATGATGAAAAGAAAAAAATTACCCATTTTGTTAGAAATAAGCCTGTGGTGGCAGGTGGCATGGTAACCATAAAATTTTGTGGCACAAAGGTTTAATCGTACAATGGTCAGCCAGTGTAGGGGAAAATGTAAAAGCTGTTTAAAAAAGGATTTATTGGGATGACATTGGTTAGTACAATTAGGTTTCAAGTGTACAATTCAATAATACGTCATATGTATATTGCATTGTGTGTTCACTATCAAAGTTAAATTTCCTTCTGTCACCATGTATTTGATTCACTTTATCCTTACCTACCTCCCCACCCCTTCCCACTGGAAACCACAAAACTATTGTCTGTGTCCATGAGTCTCTGTTTGTCTTGCTCGTTTGTTGTAAAAGCTTTTTATACATACCTTTATCTCATACTTTATCTCAATGTATTATGAACTGATTTGCCTTCCTCACTACATTGTGAGCAAATGGGGTTCAATGTTGTTAGTCATTTTTGTATCCTCAGGCCAAACACAGTGCCTAGATAGATAATGGACACTTTATAGTCTTCAAATTGAATCCAAAACCAAAAATTTGAAAACAAATTGTTTAAGACCATAGTTCTCAAATTTTTCTGATTGGATGCATCAATACTAGGGTCCTCTCCTTAAAAGAAATGCATATATCTGTGTACACAAAAATTTCAATATAATTTCAGGGCAATCATGGACATCTGCTCTCTCTTCTCCTTTCATATATCTTCTAGGGAATCACACATTCTAGATTAAGAAATTCCTAGGTTTAGAATACATAATCACAGAGGAAAGTTGAGGATCTCTAGAAACATCCCCCATCCACCACGTTTTCTTTTACAAAAAGCACATTTCTTTCATTTACCTCATATGACCTCTTTCAGTAAACTAGGGAAAAGGGCCCCTTCTTGTGGAAGATGTAAAAAGAATTTATCTATGTAGTTTTAGATTCATTTATGAGATATTTTGCAGTTACTGTGGAAAAATGCTTCCTTATAGCAAAAGGTAATTTTATAGAGGGTATGTTTATTTAACAAATATTTATGGACTAGTCACTATGAGTCAAGAACTGTGGAGGACAGGGGATAGAAACAGTGACTTGAAGAGATCACAATATGGTGGAGTGCATGCAAATTAAACTGGGTATTTGAGTTACATTTTTGCTTCTATGTGTGTATGATGAAGATAGTGGTGGGTGGAATGGGCAGAGCACAACTGCAAATTCTATAAAGGCAGAAACTGAGCCTTTATTCATTCTGTTAGTTTTTGGATTTATTATGGTCATATAAGGCTTAACTTCCCATCCTCAGTTACCAGATTACCCATAAGAAGACTGATAATAACCTCTAGATAAGCACTGGCTGATCGCAGATGAGGAGTAAAGCAATGCTTAAATGATCGTGCTTGAACTACATCCCTGCAGTATGAGGGAGCTGCAACTATCTAAATGCCATTTCTAAGATCCAGCATGTAACTGTTTCTTTCACCTGAGTGATGTTTTTCTGATGATCATTATATGTTGCATCTTAAACTTTGGAGGAGACCTTAAATTTGATCTGGTATAAATGTCTATTCAAAGGTGGAATCCCCTTAGGAACACTCCTGGTTTTGAGTACTCATTAACAGCAGCAGAATGTACTTGTAATCAACAACGGTTATTATAAATGGCTTCCTCATATCGAACTAAAATTTCCTTATATTTCTAACCATTTTTCTAAACTTTGGCTTCTGCAACCTATTCTTTTTCCCACAGTATTTCTAAATTCATCTCCGGAGTTAAGTTTCCTAATTCTTTTATGCACTTCTCTTGAGAAATATTTTCAAGGTCATCATCATCCTGTTCTGACTCTTCCAAACACTGTAATACTTGGCCAGTCTGCTTAAAATGTGACACCTAGAATAGAACATGATATTCTAGCTGTGATTGATGTTACCACACCAGATTCCAGAGGCGTTATTCTTTGAATCTAGATACATCCTTCCGGTTACAAGGCTTTCGTTCTTACCTCCTGTTGCTCTCCAGAGGTGTGCTGTACTGTGGGCTTATGTTGAAATTTGGTCAAATCAAACTGCCAGGCCTTGTTTCCTGAGTACCTCTATCAAATCAGGTTTCCTCTCCTTTACCTTGATGATGGAATGTGTCCAATTTCAACTTAAATTGGTCTTAGCACTGAAATAATTTTAAATCTTAATAATGCCATCATAATTAACCATTCCTGCTCTGTTATCTGTATATTCGACAATTCCTTGTATGGAATTTCTTGTGTCTTCAAAGGACTGGAAATTTCTCTCAGTTTTATGTGAACCATTATTCAACTATCCTAGGTTGTTTCAATAAGTAGGAATCTATCTGGCCAACAATTATCCAGTCATATCCTCATCTTGGCCACAAAGATGGCAATAGAGGTGTCAAATATCTTTTTGGATTCAGTGAACATTGTTCCTTTAAACCAATCTAAGGTTTCTCTGATGACAAATGCTAGAGATATTTTATCATGGTAGTACATTTTTAGGTGAGCCTCCAGGTGCTATGAAATAAGCACCTAAAATGGATGTCAGCTAATGTGAGCAGAAACAAGAGAGACTGTATCATAGTCATGTCTTCCTTTTTCTTGTTCATACATACAGGACCAGCTGCATTGGACCTGTATTTTATCAGGAAAGGAAACTATGACATAAATTCAACGAAATAGAAACTCAAGAATTACTCACTGTAGAAGGGTTTGTGAAAAGTTATGTTCATTATCCCAATTTTACAAAAAAATTTATACGATGCATTCACAGTGTTGTAGGTATGTTGGAAAAGACTACATTGATCTATTATTTAGATTTTATAACCTTTACCCTTTGCTTCAATACAGTTGGTTCTAGATAATCACTACTTCCCGTGGAAATTTCTCCATTAAAGATGACTGAAAAAATAAACTTTGGATGTTGACTGTTTCAAGGAAAATGGAAGCATGTATGTCTTTTCTGCTTTTCTTTTCACCAAATATTCATAAAAGAAAGCATATTAATTTTGAGGGGCTATCCAATTTCAGATGGGAGATGCACAACTGTAATAATGTTGTGTTGCGGGGAAAGCAGCCTTGGCCACTGCATCTATCTAGCCAGACAAAATAGAATTTCTCTTTTTAACACCATTTGGGTCTCAGTTAACTATGCCAAACCCAGTATGCGGGTTAATATTTTAATGCCATTTCCTTAGAGCATGAAAAATCTTGTGCTTGACAAAAATTAAAAAAATGAAAAATGATCATAAATTATACAGTTGATCCACTGAAGAGGCAGGATTGCTATATACCTTAATTCAGACACAAAGGTTAAAGGCAAAACAGTAAAGTAGAAAATTGTCATTCCATACTAGTTAAGGCAAGTATAAAGTATAAAAGATCATAACAATTTTTCAAGGAACAATTTTCTCTATTTTGGCCTCTTACACAATGTAGTTTGTCAAGTCTTAAGAGCTAAAGATATCCACTTTTCATCATATTAGGAAGGAAAGATTCTGGTGTGAACAGCCTAGGTGACAACTCTTCAAGATAGTTTTTAGTTATTGAGGTAACAGGCAACGTTTGTATGAGAAAAAAAATCTATATTAGGTGGCATAACATCTGAACTTTTCTATCTGCTGTAGCATCTTAAAACTAAACCTTTAGGAATCAGGCCTACTACATATTAACATACAATGTTTAAGAATTTGCCTTAGTAACATAATAATGTCCCCCAAACCAGAAACAAGCCTAAATCTCCTGGATCAAAAACCAAGAGAAATTTTATTATGTGCGGCTCAGTCCATAAGTCTAAGTCTAAAGTGTAGGTCGTCCAATTACAATTTTTAGAGTCATCCACCATTCAGAGTGCCTCGCTGACACTCTATGCTCTGATCTGGGAAAAAAAAAGAACAAGCAGATGGATGGCCACATTTAGAAAGGCTTTAAAAATAAGTCCACAGTTTTTAATTATGCGAGAGAATATTTTCGGGTATTTGATTTTGTTGCTCTTCTTTGGTATATTTTCAATATTAGACGTGGACCCTAAATAAAAAGAATATCACAGAGCTTTTGCCCTCTTATGCATTTCAGTTTTAACATTAATGTACAAAAGAAATATGAGTACATTTTCATGGATAATAATGTAATTTTATTGTGTGCAGCCTTTTTCACAGCAAGTATTAGATTTTCCATGAGAAATAAGTTAAGATTTAAAAAGATCAAGTTATTGTTCAGGAGATACATTGGGCAATAGAAAAAGCTGAAGAGAGTTTTTGTCTGAAAAACAGAATAGTCTGGGGGGGGAAAAAAAAAAAAGATATGAGAAAAGTACCACAAGGTTGTTAAGACCAAAACAGCTTTGGGGACCAGAGTGAAGTTGAATGAGTATAGGGGAGAGAAGGGCCAGGCGATTGTCTCAGAATGGAGAGTAGGATTTCTTGTGGATGTACAGGATATCTGTTTGAAAATAATAATCTTCGAATTTTCTTCTGTATCGCTAGAGCTCTTGGTTTTTCCAGCTATCTATAGTTTTATTATGCAGCATAGTATTTTTTTATTTAGCACAGAGTCCATTTGGACTAGAGAACTAGAATTTTGTTCCTGGCCAGCAAAGTCGTACCTCAGGTACTCAGTGGGAAACAATTGAAAGGCTGATGCAGAGTACATTCAAAGTTTGTTTTTTTATTAAAAAAAAAAAAAGTTTTATTACCCTGTGGTGGTTTTCTTATTGAATAGATTCTTAGAGGAAAAATAAGTACTGTGAGTATACTGGTCTGCTGCAGAATTGGAATTTCGGCCCATATTTAGTTAAGAGAGACCCAAAGGGTCACTTAAAATAAAAATTACTGGACAAAACAGACTACTGAAGAGCCACCTCCTCACGGTCGAGTTGAAGTACACGCACGGCACTTGGGAGCAGCTGTCCTAAAATGCTTCTGCACAGCACCCACTCTTCTTCTGGAGTTTCTGAACTCTTCTGTTCTGCATCAGCCTCAGCTCTCTAAATAGCCATTTGTGATGTGAACCCGCCGCTTTGGGTGAGGTGGGCAGTAAAGGAGGCAAAGCCCCCAGTACTTATTAGAAACGAGAGAAGATAAACATTTCCTTAGGATTTGCTTCAGTGTTCCAATTGACAAGTGTGCCAAAAGACTGACAATCTTGTATGTTGGACTGGAAAGGAACCTTAATACAAGATTCAAAATTCTCTAATACAAGATACAAAAACTTGCAAAAGTCATCAGTCTAGTTCAGTTAAAACTCATAACTGTTTGGGATTCTCTGACTGGACTTTAGACAGAAAAAACAAACCCAAATAGACAAGCATAATTTAAGTGTGGCACGAAGTTGAGAATCATGGGCCTGGAACACAAAGATAAATACATTACTGAGGCGTAGTCCCCTGGCCCTGAGGTATGCAGGCAAAGAGGTCACACTTTATTGTGAGACGAGATGTCAAAGTGGGTGCAGGGCTCCCAGAAAATATTTACCAGAGGAATGTGGTGATTCATTTATGTCCAGAAATTCCAAGTATATAAGATATAAGAAGGACCAAATTATATAATGTATATGATTCAATTAAAAATTCTGAGCCCACTTATATTATCCAGATTACAAGAGTAAAAAATCAAATTACATTCATATGAAACTTTTATAAAAAGAAATCAAATCTATTTTTATGAAATTTTATAGTGCAATTATTTTTGAATGGATCTTTTCTTAGGTCACAGTATTTATAATTCCATTTACATCTGTATAAGTTTTCAAATCAAAACACAAAAGGCAGTCAATATAAATCGAAATTTTCATTTGCAAAACTCCCTTCAGTTTCCAGGTCAGTGACACATGGCGATGTCGACTTGTCTTCCAGACATGGACAGCTACCAAAGAGCCCAGTTTACGAAGCATGCAGGCCTCTGCTCATTAGGAACGCTTTTTGGTTTGGCTCACGTTTCAAGAAATTCTGGAGCATGTCCATGCCGTCCAGAGATCCCCCAGGTTTCAGGATTAGGTTTCTGTATTTCATTCCAACCTAATAAAATAAAACATCATGCCTAATAATTCACAGTTATAACAATTTTCCAGATCTCTAGATGCAAAAGAGAAAGGGGTAAGGGTGAAGAAAAAGGGAATTTAGCTCTACTCTGTCTGGATGTTCGCTTTCACTGGGACTACAGCTCTGCAGTATTTATTTATGTTGGTAGCTAAGAGATCCAGAACTTATACCTCACCTTCTACACCTCCCTTTATTTCTGTCTTGTCTCCTTTGATGGAGCAGTGAATAGAGAAGGCGAATAAATAGACAAAAAATAGCCAAATGGTACGCATGACAGCTTCCTATTTATTACCCCTTCTGAAATGCGATTTCAAAAGAGTTAGCAAAGCAAGTGTTCAAGAAGGCTATAAACAGGGATTCTGTGTACTTGGAAACAGTGATGTGGCTACTTCCAAAGTGGCTTCTGATCTGTTTTTATGAGGGGTTCATAAAAAACCCCTATTCTTTACGGGGGTTCGGGAATAGGACGATAACACATGTCCCATGGTGTAGGATAAGATATTTCTGTGGGTCCAGTGCTGGGAGTGAGGACCTTTGTAAAGTGTTTTTTTGTGGACCAGATCTGTAATTTTAAAACATATCATAGTTTCCCTGCTTTTATTTACATAAACACATGAGAAGATAAAGTGGGGAAAAAAAGAATTGTAATTCAGTATCAATGTCATATGATATTTTCACTTCCTTTTCACCATTCTTTTAGGGTAGCAAGGCAAGACAATTAATTCATTGAAGCACAATTCTAAATATTCACATAAAATGAATAGTTCACAGAGAAATACCCTTAAATTTATATCCATTATATCATTTGATTAATATGACTAAATAGCCTTTTTCAGTACAAGAAAGGTAGAGAATTTCCAAAAAGAAAAGTAATCTAACTTTTGACTCATAATAATGATTCTGCTTGGTACAACTATCAGAGGTAAGTCTAGTCAAACTGTTAAGGAAAATAAAATGTGGGTGAATGAAATCTATCAAGTTACATAAAAACTATTTAATGTCTTACGGGGTCATAACATCAAAACTTTTGGGGTTGTCTTTTGATTATAAATATAAATTATCCACAACTTATTAATCATCTACAATCTAACATCCAGCTTTACAGTCTGGGCCCTAATCAGGAATAAATAATTAGTTAAATTAAGTTACCTTCTCATAAACTCCAGGAAAACACTGACCAATAGTAACACTGAGCCACACATATAACTTTAAATTTTCTTATAATCACATTTTAAAAGGTAGGAAAAAAGGTGAAATTAATTTTAATATTTTATGTAAGCCAGTATATCTGTAATCCACATGTATCAATATAAACAACTTTTGGGATTTATTTTTTGTTGCAAGTCTCAAAATCTAGTGTGTTTTTTACATTTATAGCACATCTCAATTCTTCAGTTTCACTAGCCACATTTCAAGTGCTCAAGGAAAGACCTCACTCTCTGGGCATAGTGGTATAGAAAGAACTTAGAAAACGTGAGTTAAATTTATGTACAGAGTCATAAAAATATTTTAATCCTTTTATTATGGAAAACATTTAAATATATACTAATAGAAAACAGTATAATGAACCCTCATGAACCATTCATCCAAACTCAATAATTGTGATGTATCTGCAGAAATTCTTAATGCTCACAATCTGAGAATTTTTTATTTATTAAAAAGAATTTCATTACACAAATATAGGAACATTCATGAAAATCTAAATAAAATAAAAAATAAATCGCTCAAAATGCTGACATCTGACAAACTAATCTCATCTTGTCCAGAGAACTGTACTTTGAGGTAATAAAGAAAAGCACGCCTATGAGGAGCTGGCTGCAGGGTGCTGTGGACAGCCAGGTCAGGTCTCCTCTGAATGGTAAAGTCATTGCAGGGCAGGGCACTGTTTAGTCTGACAATATGTGGCTCAATGCAGCTCTAGTCCTGCCCTGCTCAGAGCTCCAAACAAGTTGATTCAATTTCCTGAATTATAGAGCAATGGTCTTTTAATAGTTTCATTTCCTTTGCAATGAAGTTTCGAGAAGAGTTTAAGAGTCATTTTGGTAATAGGATCTTGTGTTTCTTTGAAAAAAAAAAAAAAAAAAAAAGTTAAGTGAATTTTTGTGTTCTAGGAAGGTACCAGGCTCTGTGGGTGAGAGAACGTGGCCTGGGAGACATAACGCCACAGGTGAAAAGAGTCTTTGCCATAAGTTGTTCTACTTTGTTTATGTAGTAAAGAAACTTTAACTATGAGGAAAGCAGCAATAGAAGCTCTAAGACAATTACTAAAACTTTCATGCTAAAAAAATCCTTCAGGAGGATCCACGCATAGGAGGTTCCTGTTACTTATTCTATGAAGGAAAATCACCAATAGTCACCGCTGTGGTTTTCCAGCATGGAAAATTAGAGTGTATCTTTTGGCAACAGTGTAAGTCTTCTGTAAAGCGAAATCAGGAGTTTATTGTAAGAGTCAGGCCCAGGTTTGCATCTTGGCTTCATCCTCATTATTTGACCTTGGGCCTTGGCTCCTTACCTGTAGAATGGGAATATGCCTAATTCGCTCAGTTTATGGATGATTTCAGCACATTGCCCACTCCCTACTATAACACCTGGCATACCTATAGTGGTATTCAATAAACCTTCGTAGTCATCTATCCCTCCTTTCATTTTCTTTTCTCTCCCACTGCACCCAAGTTCAGTTTCTCCTATACAGTTCAGGTAAACAAATGGATTCCTGGTCTGGTATTTCTTTAAAGTGAGTCCTGTCTCCTAATAAAGCTAAAAAAAAAAAAAAAAGCACTTCCTCTCTACTACAAGTATGAAATAGAATGTATAATGCAGTAGGAATATTAAATAGAAGAGATTTAGATAAAATGAGAAGACACTCATTTTAACTAAGATATGTGCCCTTTTTTTTGAGGTAATATTTTCAGGCCAATCATAACTATCTGAATGAAGGATGTCCATCACCTATCAGTGATAAGAACATATAAATGGAAAACAGACTGGGTCTCCCACTATCTCTGGCATCTCTGAAGCAGCACAGGCAAACTCTCACTGCCTTCCAATCCTCTCTCCCTCCTTCTCATAGTGACTGACTCTGGAGAGTGGAGCCAGAGCCACCTCTTTCCTGTACTGAGTAAAGGGCATCAGGGGAGAGAGCATCCACTCAAGGATGATGATCAGGTACCTCACAGGTTCACCAGCCTGCATTCAAAGTAGACTTTGAAACCTTTCCTTCCACAGCCCATCTGTAAACTCCTTTCCAACAGCACACCCTTTGTTTTCTATGAGGGTGGGGAAATCGTAGGTGGATAAAGAACACCTTTGACAACAACAAAGAAGGAGAAAGAGAGTGAAAGAGGGGTGCTGGTTGTCAGGGAGATGAAAACAAGAACAGTGGTAGGAATCTTTGCTTAATTAGAAAGAGCCCTTCTGGAAACCTTAAACAAAGTTTCAATTTGTTAGGACAGAGAGATAAATATTTATTTATTTAAGTGGAGGGAAGAGATAAGGAGAAAAAAGTACCCTGAGTAAGTAGTACACACTGGGGGGCAGAGAAATGAAAAAGATGGGAGAAACTACCGGTTAGGTCCAACGAGGTACTCATTTCTAACAGTAATGATTAAATGTATCAGTTCTGAAGCAGAGGACAAACACAAAGATGAACAAAATAGTTCCTATTACAAGGGCCTTATGATCTAAGAGGTGAGATAAGAAAATAGACAGTTAACAAGGCAGATTATTAGGGCTCCAAGAGTAAGAACACAAAGGAAGAAAAACTGCTTTCAGCTGGTTGGGATTCAAGACTCAGAAGGGCTGGCCTTGTAAATATTCAAGAAGTAGTCTGGAAGTCAATTTTATTTCCTTTCTTTGTCCTTTAAATCAGGCAAAATCTAAGTCTGTTAGAAAAGGTTGAAGTGTAAGAAAAATCAGCTTTGGGGGAGGAGATCAGGAGAGTTGGAGCAGAAGTTAATCCATTTGTAAAGCCGGTCAGGAGAGGAAATTTCATATTCTCCCTTAGCAACACATTACAGCAACGCATTAGAGCAGGAATCGGGCCTACGAGTCTGAAAGCACTGGAATACTCAGCTTTATACTACACATTTTCTGCCAGCTAACTTTTTTCATGTTTAACCAAGATTCTTCAAATTTCTGTGTCTGTTATTGCAAGTAAGATTTAGCATGTAAGATCTCTATGGTACTATGCATTAAAATAGAATATTTACATGCTTTATCTTGACTTTCTCAGTATTCCTTTCAGCAGTGATACTTACTAGGTTGTATTTCTTCTTCGTTGATTGAAAAAACAAAGCTTTTTCAAAAGAGAAGGAAGATAATGCTAGCTTAACAATATAATTATCTTTTAATCCACAATGTCTATTACCTTTTAGGAAATTTTCCCACAATGAAGTTGCCTTATAAAAAGAAATGGCCTTAGTTAAATGCCCCCAGTTTTTCAACCCTATGATTAGCTGCTGAATTTTGAAACTGGATTTGGTGATGTTAAAGATATCCTTAAAGAAGTCTTAGAGCTTGCTCGAAAGTATTTATCCCAAACAGTTCCTTTCCACAGTTATTTTTAAGAGATCTGTTGGAGAAGTAAAAAATATGTCTGATAATGAGACTTCTCCATATTCCACTAGAAACCAAGACTTTAGATAATATTTAACAAATGAATTAAATATTTCGGGTGTTATATCTACTTACTATAAAGAATTTTAAAAATTACAGATAAAAACAGAGGTAGCAAACTTTTAGGCCATTATAGGAAAGTGGCCAGTTCTAACACTTTGACAGGAGCCCTCAAAACAGAATGGAAAAAATGGTACCACAAAATATTCCACTGCTACCATCTGATATTCAGAAGACTATAGGTTTATATTTGATCCTTCCTATTATTGTTTTCCCAGGGAGTCGTGCACCTTATACAGTTCTGCTTGCTAAGAACAATATGGTTCTCAGAGCAGACTCTGGGCTTTGCAAGATGGCAAGAGGTCACGGAGAGAAGATCTGGAGATGTTCTTTCGTTGATACCAATGACCGAGACCAATAATATCAACAATACAATTTCAGCCCCTTGCCTCTCTAGAGCTTGGGGACTAAGAATAGGAGGCACTGACCACCAAAAGGCCATCCCACTATCCTTGCAAAATGATCCAAATTACAGACTAAGGAGAGTGAGGGCCTTGAAACAGTGAAGTCTACATGATATATTATAATTGCTATGATTCCCTTGACTTCAGATCAGTATTTGAACTGAAGTCATAAAAATTCTTTCTCTTCATCACAACATAAAAATTCTTTTTCTTTATGCCATAAAAATTTATACCATAAAAATTCTTTCTCTTCATCAAACATAGTTGTGATAATGACCTGTTTTTCGTAGAATAGGATTATTATTCTATGCCTCTCAAAAATTCTACCATGAATTTTATAAATCGGGTATTATTATAGTGAAAACATGTATAAACAAACAAACAAACAAAAATACACCATAGGAGGGAATGAAATGGCTGTTTCAAAAGTTGTTCCGGTATCTGCCGTAAAAGAGTGTGAAGGTGGGGTGCAAAGGAAATCTCCTTGGCCACTGGAGCCACACACATTATTGTTGTGCCAGCAGGGGAGCAATAAATGACATGATATCCCACATATTTGATAGAAAAGAAAAAAGAATGGATTAAAGCCAGCTTCATGGGATAAGACAAGTAATAATATATAGCACTATTGGATCTAGAATGTTAGCAAAACGTGTGTGTATGTGTTTTAACACCTACAGTTCTAGGCGGTCTCCCATCCAAGTACTAACCAGGTCCAACTCTGCTTAGCTTCTGAGATCAGACAGGATTGGGCATGTTCAGGGTGGCCAGGCTGCAGACAAAACTGAAGTGTTTTTAACATTACAAGTAAACAAGTCCGAGTTGTTGGTAGTCTTGCTTTCTCCAAGTTCGACCCAACCCCTTTGTTTAAATTAAGAGTAACCTGGCTACCTCCCAAGCTGTGAAGCTTGAGAATAGGAGGAAGTACATAGAAACATAAAGGGCAAGATTGCTTCTGCTGGACTTGCAAGTTCCTTGAGATCCACTGGGATCAGTGTTTTGTGCTTTGGCTGTTACCTTGACAGCTGGAAGAGGAGATGAATAAGGAAGCTTAATTGAAAGAGGTATTGTAGCACTTATGCCAGGAAGCCTTACCAACTCATAAGAGCCAGGAAGAGGTTAGAGTTGTGCCTCTACATATCTAGACCTTGTGCTTCTTTAAACATTGTTTTCTAATTTCTATAATAATCCATATTCTATGGAAAAATAAGAAAAAGCTCCAAAAAAGTACACAAAAATATTTAATCACTCATATATTTACCACCCGAAGATAACAATTGACATTTTGATATACTTTTTTTCCTAAACATATGTTCTAAAATAAAAATGTGCTTCCTATGATATAAAAAAATTTATAATCTCATTTTTTTCACTTTGTATAATAGCTATATTAAACATTTCAGACATAAGAAAAGCTTACTGAAGCCTTTCCTCCAAGTCAGAGTCCACTATTCTGTTCACAGGATGGAAAGATCACTTTTGATTGGGATGATTTGGAAGATTTCATAAATAAGTGGCCGAGAGGAGTTTTTAAGCATGGTAGGATTTTTGAGAGGCATAGACAAAGAAGGTATACATTTTTGGTGGAAGAAATAGAATAAATTTGTGAAGGTGGAAAAACCTACAGGAACACAGAAATTTGGCTGACTTGCAGGGAGTTCTGGGAGGTGAGGAAGGAATCTTATTGCCAACCTCAGGGCTGTGAGCAAAGACAGGAATAACAAGAAGCAAAAAGTAAAAAAAAAAAAAAAAAAAAAAAAAAAGGCAACCGGGTCATCGACGGTAATTTTGGAGCGAGGAAAACTTTCCAGTTTAGTCAATGGAGGCAAAATGCAGGAAAGAGAGGTTTGCAAAGATTGTTTGTCACACTAAGAAATCAGACTGTGAAAGGAAGAACACTTCAGTAGTGGCACTGAGGTTATTGGGGTCAATGGCAATAATCCATTTTTTTCCCATGATTGCAATCCAGGAAGGCTTGGTATTAGAGACATCTCTTTGGAGACAGGAGGAAAGAAGATAAGCATTGACGTATAGAAAGAATAAGAAAGACAAAAGTACTTGCTCTCAATGATCTTAATTTTCCTAGTAGAGGGGAGAGATCATCTGTTCAGAGCAGAGAGAAGTGGTGATGACTGGGGGGAACTAACAAGGAAAGTGGAGCATGACTGCAGGGTAGCACTGGGTGTCCAGTTCAGGTTGGACAGCATGACTTTGTAGTTGGGCATGTAAATGGAGTCATACCGTTGCTCACAGAACACTCTGAATCCCAAGGGCACCATCTCTAAATTACATGGTGGAGGAATCCAGGGCTGGACATTGGCTGAAGGTCATGCAGAAGTCAGGATATCATGAGAACAGTGGTTGACCATTTAAATGACTTGGCCGGAGAACGGAAGGAGGCTTAAAGGGGCCCGAGTAGAGTGGGATGGAAGCTGGAATGATAGAATGTGGGTATCCTGGTCGTGTTTTGTTTTGTTTTGATTTTTTTGTGGTTGGGGGGAGGGATGGTAGCTTAAATTACATCAATGTACTTCAATACGTATGTATAAGGCACTATGCAATCCAAAAACATAAAGTTGGAGAAACAAATCAGTTGGTTGAAATAAGCACAGAGAGTCTGATTTTGATAATTTGTTCTAATTTCTGAGTCAAACGGAATGAAAAACACACTGTAAAATGTATCAGCCCTAGAAAACAATCTGACAGCTGAGTCTTCAACAAGAGTAGAGACTGGGGGACTGTAACTCAGGAAGATTTGGCTGGCAGCCACCTGGCAGTCAGTTCGCTGTACACGGAAAGGAACGGCTCAGGTTAATGAAGCAGCTTAAATTACTTAAAGGCATTTAGGTTATAAACTATGCAGTAGGTTGGGTATACCAGAAAAAGGGTGCCTCTCACAGAAAATGTATAAGGAAAGCGTGTAGAGAAAATCAAAACAAACAATTTATATCAGGAAGGAGCTTAGCTTGCTTTCTCAATATCCTATAAAACTAAAATGTTGTATGGCACATGTCAAAACTAGCAGCCCTTAATGCTCAAATGTATAAACAAAGCTTTGAATTTGAATTATGCAATATATCGGAATGTTAATAAGCAAGAAAATGCAGTACTTTTTTTTTTAACTTACAAAGTTAATCACTGTACACTGCAACTTGATGTGTAATGATTTCAGAAGATGCAAGACTTTAAAGTTTAAAGCTGTTACCAAATCTCTTACTCTAAATCTAGGTGTAATAAATAGGAGTTAAAGGGTAGGGAAGAACTACAAAATTAACAAAAGGTGAAAAAAAAAATACAATACCTCTGGATTCATTATCCCTTCCTTTTTAAAACAGCTGTAAAACATGTCCATGGAAAATACTTCACTCCAAAGATATCCATAATATTGGCCATCATATCCCCCTGCCAAATGTCCAAAAGTAGCTGGCATATTTGTGCCTTTAAAGAAAGATACATGTCAATCAATGAGATGGCAAAAGTTAATTACCAGATTATCAGCTAGCTAATGTTTCCCCATGGAGAGTCTAGTTGTGGGAGGAGTAGTAGTATTTCACCTGTACTACATGCTGGGCTTCCGTGTGCCCTTGGTCATGATGTTTACAAACTTCTCTCTGGTGATGGCTCAACCTCAGAGCTGGTTTCGGCCTTGAGTTCTGGAATGCTTAACAGCTTCGGAGGCTTTGTCCACACCCATTGATACCTCAGTGTTTCAGAATCCCTCAGTCCTTTCTTCGCCCTTAGACACATGTGCCTTACAAATACTCTAATATTTAAGCCTATTCTTTGTCACACATCTCTGTTTAAATGTGTCACAATGGCATTTATTTTATGTTCATAATTACTTAAAAAGAACTCTTGCCTTGAAAAGCGAAGGTTTACCAATTTAATCTACGTCTGGGGCTACTTTAAAAAGGATTTTGTCAAAGTGGGCCTAGTTCAAAGCTGCTGTAGGATCTACTAGAAAGAGATCACAAAAGGAAATGAGGAGCCTAGATGGACTCCACTGACAATTCTGACGTTTATTGTCTCTATAAATGTGAGTGATTCATTTAAATAACAACTTCCTCGGTGGAAAAAAAAAAACGTCACCTTACCAACTACATATATTTACGACGACATGCTGGCTTCAAATATATAAATATAAATGTAAACACACATGCGTGTGAAGCTATCCACACAACCACATGAATCTCTTAACCATCAGGTTAGAAACTGCTAAGTCAAAATGCCTTAATAGATCTCGGAATCAGAATCAGAAACAAGGCAAAAGTTGTGCTTCTCTCTAAAACTGCCCTTCCTGCCAATTTCTTACTGAAATCATTGGCAAGTTGTGGTGCATATAGGGAAGGAGGAGCCAGGCAAGCGCTGCCAAATGCAAATGGCAAATGGCTTTCTCTACTCCGGGGTGGAGGCCAATTGCTCACGCCTGATTACACTAAAATGCTGCAAAGCTGGAGCCACCTTTCCTTCAAGCACATTTGGACAGGATAACTCATATGGACAGACTACACTTATCTGAAAGTCATGGCCTGATTACACAAATCAGAAATAAAATACATTAGGCAATCTGCATGACAAACTCTTACCTTCTCTGGCAATGTGAGTGTACCCCGTGCTTCATAGTAAAAATGAACTCAAGTCACAGTATTTTACATACCTGGAGTAGCTTCAACACCTAAAATTTCTGTGCAATATTTGGCATATTCACTTGCAGCATCCAGTGATGTGTTGGTATGGAGAGACTGATCAACTTTGCTCAAAACAATCTGGCGTAAAGTCAGAAGACCTAATAACAAGAATGTTTGGGCATGTTTTGTAGAAGAGAACTGTGTGTTCCGATATCACAAGATCATAGATTTCAAAACTGAGTCCTGTAGTACTCGTTACAAAATGGGAACAAGACATCTCCTTTAAGATTTAAAAGGAGATGTATTTTTTTCTTGGACATAATCCCAGGGTTCGGTATTCTAAATATTTAGCGGTCTTCTCATGTTAGCACTTTTGGTGTACTAACATCGTTACAGAGGAAACAGTTCTATAGAAGAAGATGCCCGTAATTCTCTATGAAGTAGTTCTAATTTATTTTCCTTTTCTAAAATTACAAGACATACCTGTGTTGACCAGTCTAGAAGCAACAAGTTTTTCAAGCAGATCATCCATAATAGGTCTTCCATCTTTATAATGTTTTGATAGTCTTCGGAGGGAATCGATGTCCCACACCCAATTTTCAAGCATTTGTGATGGCACCTCTACAAAGTCAGTTTCCACATTTGTTCCACTAAATCGTGCAAAATCAGTCTAGAAAGTAAACAGAGGTCCTTTTTAAAAACGCCAAATGAAAACCAAGTATGTGATGAATTATAATTAAGATTCTTTAAAACTTAATTCATAATCAGAGTCAACTGCTCCTTTGAAGGGTTAGAAAACCTAAAATATAAATAAAAATAAAACATAGCAGCCAAGAAGCATGCAAATAACCACCAAATAGTCTACATTAAAGTAATATTTTATTCTTTTGAATCATAATCAAATTTGGAATAATTATCCAGAAATCATAACTGAAAAAAAACCCAGCCTAAGCTGCTTTTTCCACTGATTTCTAAGGTGACTTTTCTCGATTACTTAATTACCATTAAAATCAAAATCAATTAAAGAGTTAAATTACAACAGTACAGACAGATACCCTTTGTGAGTGCGCCCTATTTCGTATTCTAAACTTTAAATGAGTGGGTCTCAGAGAATGTGTTTGTAGAAAGCCTGAGTTGTGCCTGACACATTGGTAGATGTTTCCTTAAAATAAGAAGCCATTTCACTGGGAGTTAGGGCTGTATATTATTTGGCAAGTAGGGTGAGATAAATGTAGCTAAAGGAAAAAAGAAAGAGAGAATATACACAGTTAAAGCACTCCTCTGTGAATGAAAAGGGGAAGCGGTAATAAAGCAGTGATCGAAAGTAACCTCACAGGGTGATCTGATCAGAAATTTCTAAATGGGCAGGCCATAGTGGGTAGTCATGCCTCAGGCCTATAACTTTCCTAGTAAAAGGTTATCTTTGCTTGAAGCAAGCGCTCTCCATTGTTTTTGTACATGTAAATTAATATCTCTTTGAAATGTTTCTTTTTCAGAACCCTCAGAAGACCACCATCAAGAGAGCACACAATCTTGTTACCTACCATATAATCCAATCATAGAGAATCACCCTCCCCTCTTTTTTTCTTTCTCCCACCTTCATGTAATCTTCCTTACTTCCCTCCTTAATTCCAAACTATAAAAAGAACTGCAGAACTGTCATTTGCCAGAGCATTTGAGATCTTGCTTCCTGGCATATCCTGAATTTGGCTCAACTAAACTCAAATAAACTCTTATAAAAATTCTGTATGGGTTTGGACGTTTCCTACGTCAACACCTTGTAAAAAAAGGATTTAGTCTGAGGGCCTGAGCTAAGAGTTAAGAAAAATTTACTTTTAAGGAAAGTTTAGTAAATTGGTAAATCTGATGTCATAAAGTTCTTAAGCAGAAAGATGGGAATTCATTAGAACAGGCTGGTGTTTTTTAACCTTCATACCATTAAAGAACTTTTGTAAAATTGCTATTGGTAGAGGAAATTTAGCATTTAACCAGCTGGGTCATCTGTCTTTCCTTGAACCTCTGTCCTGTTTCCCTCTTCAGATGCTTTACATCTCAAACTAATCTCCCTGACTTCATCATCCCTGGGGTTCTAAAGGCAAGGAAAAGGAAGAAGGGAGCAGATCGAATGCCAAATCAGCAGCAAATAACTATTCTGCTTTTGGCCCAGGGCAGAGGCACAGATGTCAACGCCATCTCACATTCTGCCTTCCTCTCTTTATGCAAAAAAAATGTTTTGCTTGACTTCCCATTACAATTGTGCTGATTCTAGATATGAAGAGCTGCAAACACTGAAGTGCCAAGGTAAACTAAAATCACTGGGTGCTGGAATTGTGCCGCTGGGGCTTGAGGACATCCCAGTAAAAAATTCTCATCGGGAAAGAGGCAAGGGTTCCAGAAAACTAATATTTTGCCTCTTTTTGGTATATAATCTTCTAAAATAACTCTATCTTACATTTAGATAAAACGAACTTATACAATAATTATAAAAACCAACCTCTGTTGAGACTTTACTATGTCAAGCATTATGCTAGGTCCTTTACATGCATTATCTGATTTAAATTCCAAAACAATTTATGAAGTAAATACTGTAATCTCTATTTTTCAGGTAATGAAAGTGAGGCATACCAAGATTAACAGTAGAACTAGGATTTGAAACCATGTGGTCAGACTCCAAACCCACAATTTTAACTACAAATGCTATAATGCCTATCTTATAGAATAATGAATAAAATAAAATGTTAAATTACAATGTTACAAAATAACTACTCTCGAAGAGATCTAAAGTAGAAAAGTCTTCTATCAAATTCGCCTTTATGTGAAGAGCAAAAGTGTGGTTTCAGTGTGTTTCTGTAGAAATCTGACTTCCTCTATGTACTAGAAGATTTTTCAAAGACCAAACTTGAGGCTGAAGTATAATGGCCAGCCTTTGTAACCATCTATCCCAGATCTGAGATTCTGTAATACTAACTACATAATTTTCTAAAGATTGTAGTTTCTAAGTGAGTAGTAAGGAAGCAAATGAAAGCAAAACTATAGCATCAACTACTACTACATAGTATTTTAACAAAAATATAAATTTTGTCTATCCTGCTTCTGTGAATATTTTTCAGTCAGTATTTGTAGGGGAAAAATTGACCCCACATAACAACAAAATACATGTGTGTGTTTGGTGGTGGTGGTAGTGTTTCAGAACCTAGAAAAACATGAACAAATGAACGACTCATGAGTTAAAAGTGAATAAATTAAGAATTAACACAGTTATGTCATGCAGAGTAGAGAAGAGAGGATCTATTCTATCTAAAGCCATCTTGTAGTGGGGGAGACTGCATAGCAAATGAATGAACAGATCAACAATGTCTTTTAGAGAACAAAAGGAAATGTTTGCAAGGAGTAAAAGCTAAAAATAACTCTACTGCTTACTAATTTCCCGAAAGTCAGTCACACTGTTTCTCTATGTGCCTTTTGGGCAATATCATTTAAATATCTTTCAAATAAGGAGAACAAACAACCTACAAAATTCAAAAGCTCCAATTTCCAGCAAACAAACAAATTTTAAAGAGAAAGGAATCCACAGTCAGCTGTCCCATCTGTGTCTACACAGAAACCATGGGCCAGGCCAGCAGGTCTTAAGATCTAGCAGCCAATGGGACCTGACCTGCAAAACAGCATAGCTACTGAGTTATACTCTTTGTTGATTAGCCAGCAAATACCACTCCCCAGTTTTAAAATGTAAATTCCAAAGAATCTTAAAAAGTACTTTATATATATAGTTTTCAATTGAAGGTGCTGAATATAATAGCGTATGAGCCATAGTAACTATTGATGCTAATATACTTCCCAGATAAAGCACAGTATTATAAAATAAACACAAAATAATCAAATTGATAAATGATTTTGCAGATACTCAACAAGATTTTAGGGCATTATTGCTACAGGAAATATTTTGACAACAAAAGCCTAGAAAACAGTGTAAACTTAGATTCCTGTTAGGTTAGAAGTTCTTGAGAGGATGAAAGTCTAAAACTATGAGATTTTTCTTTATTATCTTTTTAAACAGACAATATACTCCACTATAGATTTTTTAACAGATGATTTGGTGTTACAGAGAGTAACTTCTCAATTCAGTGAGAGCTGGAGCAAAATTATATAAACTAAAGCTCGAAAACTCATGTGAGCTTTTGTTGTATTTAAACACCTAAGTCCTGTGGGCTTTTTCTAATTAAGAGACCAGTTGCTTTTAGTGGTTACACTAAAGTGTTATTTTCATCATAGCAAGTCTCAACTCAAAGAAAAGGCATTTGCTGAAATCAATAAAGTGTATTGCGTTTAGGAAAATGAACAGGCCTCAGGAGAACTGACCTTGGCTGTCTGAGGTGATCCCCTATTGATTTCCTAGCAGCCATTCCATATCCTGACCTGTCTAATATACCCCTAAATCCAGGGATGATGGAAAAGTTTATATAACACGGCATTAAAAAAGGAAAAGTGCTACTGTCTTCTAGGCTTTGCCATAAATAAGGTCATACCTTCAACTTCACATATACCTAGCAATCACTAGAAATAATAATAGTAATAGAACCTGAATAACACTGTTAACATTCTTGTTAATCTTCACAACAGCCCTATAGTTCAACAGATCAGTATCATCACCATCGTTTAAAAGACATATGAAACAACACATAATCTGCAGGAGTCTTGAATGCTGCATCTTAAATTCATAGGTTTATCCTCAAACTGGCTATACCTTCCTCACTACTACTTCTTATATAGAAATTGCTTCTTTTTATATGAAAACAAATAAAAGTACTATTCAAACTCAAATGCTAAGAAAGTTGCATACGTTATTCACCATTGTATCTCCAAAATCCAGCACATACCCAGAAAGTTGTAGGTGGTCAATAGATATTTGTGAAATAAATGAAGTGGGGAGGAAAATGCTTCCATATGTGAAGACCCAACTTTAAACAACTCTAAGAGATTTTCTCTTATTATCATATTTGACCTGACTCCTTGGCTTCCAATCTAATATCACCTTATTACTCTGTCTTCTTTCGTTATTTAATAAATATTTGCATCACTTTACTTAATTATATCATTTTTAATTTAAAAAATTTTACATTTCAAGTCCTCAAACTAAACTCTAAACATTGAAGATACTATCTTTTTTCTTTTAAAACTCATCCTACCATATCTAGTGTAACCCGTCAGACACAACAGATAATAATTCCGCCTCTAACAAATGAACTAAACATTTCTTTCTTTTTAAAAAATACTTTTCTGAGTCCTAAAAAAAATGTAAAAAACACAGTAAGTAAATGAAAAAAACAGCTTGTCCCCAAACACAAATAATGCATAGACCATCACATTTGGCTTATGACTTCAGCATTTATTCTATGTACACATGTGTGTATGTGTTTGTATTATACATAAACAAATAAACACATAAATAAATAAAATAACAAATATGAGATTGCGAAAGAACTCACTTCTAACACTGGTAGTGGACATGATAACAGTGTAGAGGGTTGGGAGTAGGGAACAGAGGCTACAAGGTTGTTGACAAGTGTTCACTGTATTATTAGGGGTGAAACCTAAGAGATCGACTTATACGGAGGGATGTGTGGAACTAGATAAACTTACTTATTTCACACAAGCTTGCATGAGATTAATTTAGAGGGAATGCCTTTCAGAAATGTAGGAGAAAAAAGTCCATCCACCAAATTGAGACCGCATGCATATTACGGTCTCCAGTGCGTGCACTGAGATGAGAGCGCAAAGAGTGGTTACAGGAAACAGAACGGTGACCGGCAGATCCTGGGCAAATCATTTAACCATTCTAAGTCTCAGTTTTTTTCTACTTGGAAATGGAGAAAAAATAATAGTATAATAATAGAAACAGACTGGTAAATATACTTCAGAGTATATTGTAAGAAAAAAATTAACGAATGTAAAGCACTCAGTATATATGATGCCAGGCACATGGAAAGTGCTCAGTACATCTTGGCTGCTATTATTCTTAGCCTTTCCGGTTTGCCTAACTGGGTATGGTTTTGGGTAGTCTGACCAAACTTGTCCTGCTTCCTCCTTGGTGTTAATGCTGATGGTAAACATAGCCAAATTTCTCTTCAAATAATCTCCCATTAATCCCAAAACAGAAAGTCCTCAAATAACATCATTATTTTGTTTAGCATCTTGTTGTAACGTTAATAAAATGCCACAGGAACTTAGCCTTGGTAAAATTGGTTTCATTATACATTGTTTTACTTAAATTTGCAGAACCAATGGATGACATTATGTGAAGACTTACTGCACTCTAAACTGCTCATTCTACACAAGTTTCAGGAATCAAACTTGTAAGTAGGCAGTAGCCATTAAAACAAAACAAAATCAAACACAAACCTGATGGTTTCCAATCACGCTGTCCATAGACTTTCACCCAGAATCCATGGAGGGTAGCATTTGTGAATTCTCTTAAACATCAGTACTTTGCCTTATGGCAACATTCCCACCCTTCTTAAATTACAACTTGTATGCATGCTACTTATTAATCCCTAAAGGACTGAATTATATATAAGCACGGTTACAAGAATACTTCAAATATGCATGGTACTTTATGCTTTTCCAAATACCTTTTTACAGATTATTTAATTTCAACAGCGCCCCAAGGAAGTAAGTACAAGTACTGTTGTTGCCCTATATTATAAATAAGAAAAATGAGATGGCTCAAGGAGGTTGAATAACTTGCCAAAAGTCACATAGCCAGACCCATGAATACACAGATGATTTTTAATCTAGTGCTCTTGTCATAATAGGGTGCCTTCCTGACTGACATAGGACACAACAGTATTTATTTACAACAGTATCTAACTCAAAATATTTATAGTAAAGAAGATGCTTAGTATTTTGACAAAAATAACATATTATTTGAAATCACATAATTTGAAGTTTTTCTGCTTTTCCATCCTTTTCCTTTTTCATTAATAAGATCTTGTTGTGATTTGATGTGTTGCTTTAAAATAATTATCTCTAACAGTCCAAAATTGATGATCTCTTAAGGCACAAACCAACACAGGCATTTCAATAGAGGGAATTAACAAGCATTGCTTTTCTTTTCTACAAAAGTTCAAAAGGCAAGTGATTACTGAGTGCTCAAACCACAATAAAACCATGAAACAGGAACAGACACTAGAGATACCACCTCTTGATTGCTATCTTTAAAATTATCTTCCCTGTAGTGTAAACACAAAAGAATATGAGAGAAACGTCTCCTGAATGAGATGGTACACACATTGAACTAGTGCATCTCCATGTCTGAAAACTGGATGTTCCTGCTGATATACAAATATCACAATGACAAGCTCAACAAGCTCTTCTGGTCATTAACCTGCAAACTATCACAGTGGAGAACTCAAACACTGAGCTGCCGTGTCTTATAACCATCTACTAAATACGTATGGGGAATTTTTCATTCACTATATATTTCTAAGATAAATCTGATATCACCGAACACTGATGCTATTAAGTTCCTTATTTACTACCATCCAGTTTAGATCAGTAAAAAAGGTTTTGAAATGATTATAAAGCTGAAAATATATAGATCCGTGACTATTACTTTTAAGACAAAAGTAGTGATCATTGGTTCCAGATATGATTGATAACCTTAATTATTCTTAAACGTTACAGAACATTGGAAAGAATAAACAAATAAGAGATTTTTCAAAGATAATCTCATGAGATGACCAAGCAAAGAACTGTACTATTACTAATATACTATTCATCTGTATGATACATTTGTGTTTATGAGTGAGGTTAGGCAAACTCTAAGCCTTCAATAATGAAGTATGTATGTATGTATGTATGTATGTATGTATTTACTTATTTACATTGCAGTTACAAGTTAAACAGCTCTAAAATGACATGGTACCAGGGTAATACCTCCCAGTACCGAACGGCTATCTCAAAGGATCAAGAATAACATACAAAATAATGAGAACATAGAGGTGTGGAGTACTGCACTATGAATATATAGCAAGTATATGCTATTAAGGTTATACGAGGACTGTGTCTGAAAACAAGAACACGTATCAAGAGCAATGAAAACCCTTTCTGAAGATCGCTATTATTTTAATAAATGGGGTTAAGACATCAAATTATTTCCTCATGACATCATTAGCTGATAATATCCAAATAAAGGGGAAAATGCTATGACCTAGGAGTTTTTAACTTGAAATTCATTATGGTCTGGGCTTCAAGGGCTCTGTGAGTCCTTTGTAATTCTATGTAAAAATTTGAGTGTATGAGTGTGTGTGCATTTTTCTGGAAGAGGTATCCACGGTTTAAATCAGAATTTTCATAGGGCCCTTAGATCCCCAAAAGTTAGTCTACTGGTATAAAAGTATGCTATTGTTTCTCTATGTATAACTAGATCTTGGATAACTCAAGTAATATCCCAAAAGTCTAAAATTAATAAAATTATTTGACTTTTTTAAATCCATCAAAAATATTTTAGCAAAATGGAAACTAGATTTATCCTAATTAAAGAAAATGTCAGCCATGAAATGGATCCTGATGAAAAATAAGTATTTCAGGAACCCTATTGCTGAGAAAATAGAATTTAAAATCATCTAAGAAAGAAAATTTAGGTTATTCTGAAAGATTTCTTTTTCCTTGGATTAAACAAAGGGTAACAATGGTTATATCAGTATATCAGGACTTATTTATCTAAACAGAGTCATATCCTATTCCCCCGTTTTTTCAAATAAAACACAGAAATGCCAGGATGTAAAGATAAAATACTGAAAGAACTAAGCAGTTTTTTAACAAAGGTGATAGTAGTATTTTAGAAATGAGTAGGCACATTTTTGGTTATTACAATGGTATGGGCTACTCTGGGGGCAAGGAATGCTGGATGTTCAAGACCGAACTGCACATGTGAGGACAACAAAAATTATCCCACATTCTACATGTCATTCACATATCCTGATGGACATTCAGGTAAATGAAAAATTTATAATTAAGTGAGCCTAGAAACTAACTCCATTGCACATATTTTTGCAAAGTACTTTCTACACACTTTTAATTTCCAAGTCACTAATTACTGGATTCAACTGTGTAAGATTAGTTTTTTATTTGGATGTTTCCCAAGAGGAATTCACCATGTTGGAAAATTATGTCATCTTTGGTGCCATGGACTGAATGTTTGTATGTCCCTCCTGAATTCATTTGTTGAAATCTAACCCTCGGTATGATCGCAGGAGATGAGGGTTTTGGGAGGTGATCAGATTGTGAAAGTAGAGCTTTCATGACTCGGATTAGAGCCCTTATAAAAGAGGCCCCATGGAGATCCCTCATCCACTCTACCCGGTGAGGAACACAGTGAGAAGGTGCCATTGCTATACCAGAAAGTAGGTCCTCACCAGACACCAAATCTGTTAGCACCTTTATCTTGGACTTTCAGCCTCCAGAATTGTGAAAAATTTCTGTTGTTATAAACTACCTGGTCTATGGTATTTCATTTTAGCAACATGAATTAATACCATTCTTGGACTTGAACTGACAACACAATCCACTTGTATCAGTCTGGAGTTTTTGCTGTTGGATTCAGGGTTATTCACATATAGTACATATCCATTAATACTTCATTATGTCTTCCTACACAGCCATGCTAAGGCATTACCATTTGAAAACCATAAAAAATGTCTTTCTTTTATGTTTAGTGAAGGCATTATATCAATTTAAAAAATTCTCTATATGGAAAAAGGCTATTAGGGAAAAACCAGCAAAATACAAATAAAGTGTGGAGTTTAGTTAAGAGTACTGTACCAATTTTGGCTTCTTTGTTATGACAAATGGCCTATAGTAATGTACGATAGTAACAGTATGGGAATTCAGGTAAGAGGCACATGGATAATTTTTGTACTATCTTTGCAACTTTTCCATAAACCTAAAAATATTCTAATAAAAGGTTATTTTAAGTTTAACTTTAGAGATGCAAAGAGATTTAAATTTGGAAAACTGTCCCTCCATTTCTGTTAATATCAGGTTTTTAAACTGTTAGGTTGAACTACTAAAGTAGATGTTTACATATGACAGTAACGATTAAATATTAGCAAGTTCATATGGTTTATCCTAGAATAGTTTGGGCCTAGTTAACTGGACTGTGTTACAAAGTTGAGAATAATGTACTTTGCATTTTCAGAAGTAGAGAAAAATCCATTGCAATTCATTGCATACACACACATGTCCCAACCCTGGCAAATTTTCCCCATGGTTACACTATATTATTTATGATTTTAATTTGAGGCTAGTAAAGAAAGGTGTTATAAAATATTTATTATTAAAAAAGAAGTAAAGATTCTGAGATAGTTGAAATCCATTCAACTAAACAAAGCATCGACACGAGGTAGATTACAGTACAGTTTATCTGTGAAGCTTACACCAAATTCCTATGATAACGACAAGAATTCAAAGGAAAAAGCAGGGTATTTGTAACTCTTCCTTAATGACAGTCTTCTTTCTTTTTCCATAGGGTGGTATTTAATGACGCTCTTTCATCAGTGGATTAACCTCCAAGTAAAATATGTTGTGAAAGAGGACATGAGAAAAATTTAGTGTTTTTGCAGAAGGCTTATGAAATTCTTGAACATGTTCAACTTCTGAAAAAAACATGTTAAGAAGAGAAACCTGACCACAGTGGGGCAAAAAATCTGGAAAAGCAATTGGCAGGTTTTCTAAAAAGATCACTCACCTGTGCACATATCTGATGCATGACATGACCAAATTCATGGAAGTAAGTCCTCACCTCATCGTGCCTCAGGAGAGAAGGACGATCTGCTAGTGGCTGTGAGAAGTTTACCACAAGGGCAGCCACAGACATCATGCGGCTCCCATCGGGGAGGAGGCAGCCAGGCTGGAGACCAAAGCAGGCTGCATGGTTGTATTTCCCTTCCCTAAGAACCAGAAGTATAGTTCATGAGACACGAACACCCTTCTCTAGCAACATTGCCCTGGTCTCTCTCAGTTATTAAGTCATATTTGCTACATATTTGATAGAAGATGCTCTGAAACATTTAATCTGCCTTTTAGAAAGTAGGTTGACATTTTGTTAAAATAGAAAACCCGACTATCACTTCACATGATATATCTCCAAGGTTTCTTTTGTTGCTAAACAAAATTACAAATTTTGTATTTGTCATAATTACAAATATATGCCACACCTAGTGTATAGCTTATTTTAACGACCTCCCGATTTTCTTCTTCAAAGATGAAATCACTAAACACTAACTAGTGTTGAAGCAAATCTGAGATTAAAGATACAGTTTGATTCACTGGGTAGTTATTCCTTAAAACAGAATCAATGAAAACCAAATTCCATACAAGAAGGTAGTTCCTTTCATTTAAAAAGGGAAGAATCAGTATTCACAATTCAATGAGCTCCTTCAATAAACTACAAGCCTTTTTGAAACATAATGCTTTTAGCTAGCCTGGGGAAAAGCATAAATTATACCATAGAGTTGTCTATTCGTGGACAATGTGGTACCGGTGATGTTCTCTCCAGAAGCTAAGGACCAGTGGCTTTATCAAGGAGCAGGTTTCCTTGTATTTCTTTGCTAGGAGACTAATAGTACTTCCAGGTTTGAGGTGGATTTTTTAGTTTGATTTGTATATATCTTTCTGTATTACCTTTTTTAGGTCAGTCTTATTACTCTCATGGTTTTTCCTGCTGATGCTATTAAAGTTAAAAAACAAACAAACAAACAAACTAGTCTTCTCCCAGCTATGTATTGCAATGTATAAAGCTGGGACGGGCATTGCTCTCATCCTTACAACAACTACATGCTGAACCATCTGCAAATCACTTTTCTTGAACCTATCAGAAAGCAGAAGTTGAAGGGTGATCGACTAACCTATAGTCTAAGACAGGTACTTCCAAGGACAGAGAGGAAAGAAGGATGCAAGTACTTCTTAAAAATTTTAAAATTTACCTGGGGCACATACCACAGACACCATTAAGGAAAGATTTTAACGAATTTCTAATGGCTAATAGTAGACTAGCAAAAATTGGGAACTACCAGGAGCTGTAGACAAGGAAAATTTTGCATCCATTTGCAGGGTCATCTCCATGGACCTCCTGAGGGTGCATAAAAAACTGGGGCAGAATGAGAGCCCTGAAGAAGCACCAGTTCTGATGCAGGCCTGGGGGAAGGGGGCAGCTGCTGTCCTAAAGGCATAAAGCATTCACTAGATTCTTTTTACTCTCTCTCCTACAGAATAAAAGCCTTAAACTTCTGGTTGAAGGGCAACAAACCCCACTGTCCTTAGGAGCACTGGTGAAGACTTTGCCACTTGGGGAAGGAAACAGAAAAATCCCTCTCTATACCTGAAGGAAGAACATGAGTACACTGTTGGCCCAGACCTACAGCTGAGGGGTGGTGCAGGACTATTGAATAGGCGCCATTCCTAAGATTCAGGGACCAAGAGCTTACCTAAGAGTGATGCTTAATCAGAAGAGCAGAGAATTCCCTCTTCTAAACCAGGTTAGTAAGAGTCTAGTACCAAATAATAGCAGTCAGCAGTCTACTGCTGGGAGAGGAACAAGAGCATGAAAAGAGACCTGCTCTGAAGCACAGCACAAAGGAAAGACCTAAAGCTGAAGGTGCAACAGACACTGAGGAAAACTAAGACAAACCAGCTCCCACCCTGAACACAAGCTATAGGAACCTGAAGCTTCTGGGGTACTGAGGTTAACCATAGCAACAACAAATCTCAAATCCAACTCAATTACTAAATATAGATTGAATCAAACACACATTAAGGGCCTAGTAGAAGTAATTATGTGCCTATTTTTAAGTTTTAAAACTCTTTACCTCAGTCTTTACTGTCCTATATAATGTATCTGGCTTTCAAAAAAATTATGAGGCACACTGTCAAGAGGCAAAAAACAAACAGACGAACAAAAAACCCCCAAGAAAACAGACTCAGGTACGACAAAGATGCCAGAGCTATCACGGAGTATCTAAAATAATTAACATTGTTAAATTTTCAAAATCATATTGGAAGTCCTAGTCAATAAGAAAAGAAAATAATAAAAAGTATACAAATTGGGAAGGGAGACATAAAACTGTCTTTGTTTATAGATGACATGACTGTCTATAGAAAATCCAAAAGAATTAATAACAACCCAAAACTCTTGGAACCAATAAGTGATCATAGAAAGGTTGCAGTATACAAGGTTAATATACAAAAGTCGATCACTTTCCTATATATTAGCAATGAACAAGCAGAATTGAAAATTAAAACACATTATTATTTACATTAGCACCCCCAAGATGAAATACTTAGATTTAAATCTACCATAATATGTACAAGATTTATGTGAGGAAAACTACAAAACTCTGATGACATCAGAGAAGAATGAAATAAATGGAACTATGCAAATAAGTAAATGGATCTACAAAGCTTATTTTTAACAGGGGCAAAGTAACTAATGTAATCTGGGAAGTATTTATACTGTTGTATTTTATACCACTTGGTATATTATGAAAGGCAATAAAAGGATTCTTGATTTGAGAGCAATATGGGTGCTACTGTGTTGGAGAAACAATAGCTGAATTTTCTTTCAAAAATATTTGGAAAATTAAAAATCTAAGAATAGCTTAACATCTAAGACTTCTGACCAATTTTTAAAAAATCAGTGACATTGAGGGATTTTATTTTCTTTAAAAAATAAACTTGATTTATTTAATTTGAAAGGATTCTTTATTCTGAGATTATGCATTTTTACATTTTATTTATAAAATGATGGTGATTTTAAAGAATGTTCTTAGTTGGCAATCTTATATTGGAACCATCAGAATGTTTTTGTTTTTATTTTGAGAATCCCAGTATTTGATGACTAAAAATCGAAATGCGATTAAAAAAAAAAAATTGGTCTTTCCTAAACCTACTCCAAATATTCCTTTTTGAATTAGTTAGACAAAGAAAATAAGTTAATCCACCTCATCTTTATAAAGAAAGTATATAAGGTGACAGGAAGTACATATTATATAGGTCACTGGTCACTACTCTCACAAAAGGTCATCCTCTGGTCTTCATACCAGAGTGATGGTAGCAACAGCCAGATCTCAAAGAAACCAATTACATATTGGCAGAGAGACAGTAGGATGGGACGGCGAGAACTATCTCTGACTTGGGAAGGAGAATATGGGGACCGTTACAGGAAGCTCCTATGTTGAGGGATTTCCCCGGGAAGAATTCTTGGCTTAAAACTGTATGCTGACATTTTTCAGTTAAAAATAGACCCATCCACATTGGACATGGGTTTATTTTTAGCTCATCTCAGAAGTGCAAGTTAAGTCCATAAAGCACTGGGATAAGACACCTCTGCCCCTGGTCTGCATGATAGTTTTCTAGCTTTCTTCCCAGCAGCTACCTGAAGTCACCCAAAGACTAGGTTACAAACTTGTTATTGCTCCTGAACTAGGGGGATACTGTAATTTCCTTTGGCCGATTTAGTAAAATGGATTAGGAAATGTAACAGGTCGGCTTTATTTTAGAAAGCAGCCTAGAGAGAAGGATCCAAATCTTTTCCTGTCTGACAAAACCCTGTGGAATCCATAGCTATTACATGCTAGAGAGACAACAATAATAATAGCTTTAATTCTTACCACTGATTGGGTAACTAGTCTGGGTGATTCGCATATACAGTGTGACACACAAAACAATTCTGTAAAGAAATCATCAGTCTATACTATAGAGGGAAAAACAGAGTTTGAAAGAAGTTATGTCACTCAAAGACTCTAATTCAAGTTTGACCAATTGCAAAGATTTTGCTATTGCTACTATATTGTGCTGCTTCTCAGCCAGACTCAGGGGAGGTCTACAGAGTTAAGAGTATTGGCAGACAGATTATCTGAACAATAAACATTTTGGGGATCAATTTTAAATTAAGTAAATGCAGTGTACAAACAAGATGATGATGATGATGATAGCTGCTAACATTAATTAAGCACTTGCTATATGCTATGCTGGGTAGTCTCTGATTAATGCTTTGCATGTAATTTTACCTTTACAACAACCCTACAAACCAGGTAGGATTAGTGTTCCCATTTTATAAGTCTGTAATATAGGTAAAGAAACTGAGGCACAGAAACGTTAAGAACTTGCCTAGTAAGTGATAACGCCAGCCATTCTGGTGTCAGAGCCCCCTTCTTTAATCCTTTTACTAAGAACCATATATGAGAACTATGGCAGGCAGGAGTGTTAATCTGGGTGGAAACTGAACCCCTGAGGTCCCTTCAAACAATATGATTGTTGGTACCTTGGATAGAGGTCTAAGTAGAACTGTCCCAATACTTCTCCTGTGGCTTTATCCTTCACAGTGTAAAGTGTAACACTTTTATTCCACACATGAGCATCTGTCACTTGCTCAAATGAAAGTCCCAACAACTCCTGGTAGATGTTTAGCAAGCCTTCAGTGACCACTTCGATCGGGAAGTATTCCTTGAGGATCTCTTGGTCTATGGAGTACTTGAGTTCTTCTGTCTGAGTCATATAGTAATGTAGATCCCAGGCATTGATTTTACCATCATATTCAAAACCTCTCTCTTCGCATTCCTTTTTCTTCAAATTCAAAATAAACTCTCGTTCTGCCTCACCCAAGGGTTTTAATTTCTGGCTTAAATCATCTGTGAGGGAAGTGGGAAAAATCAATGATTTATTGCTCTTGGGAGCAAGCATGTTCATACATACCATCTGTGTTTTAGCATGGTGCTTTTTCCTTTGTGGTACTTGATGCAGATAAACTGAGAGAGGGAGAGCAGGGAGGGAGAGGTGAAGGGGAGAAAGGAAAGCAGGCTCCATTATGACAGCACTGCTGTTCTCTTCCAGGTAACTGATTTTATGGCTCCTTGCCCCTTTTTCTTTTAGCACCATCAAAACCAGGCCAGGACTTTCTCACAGCATCAACAAAGCAATGGTGAAACTAAACTCATGAACATGATTATTCTTCAGTGAGGTTAGGCTCCTCAGGAAGGCAGGGAAAATAAATCAAATGTGACCTGTGATCAGTATTACTAAAAAATATACAATGCCTTTGATGGTTATGGGTTTAGTTATCACTCCCAATTCCTATAAAGAAAATTGAATTGGACACGGCAATTCCACTTTTTAGACGGATACCACAATTTATGTACTGTGCTCAGTTTTCGACTATTTTACTGTTTTTGGCTAAATGAATACGTTCTTATTATGTATTTATTCTTCGCAATTTGCTACATACGTAAGATAAACATGTGTTTGGCTCTGTTAAGGGCCATGGCAGTGAGGGAGGCAGCCCCAAGGTGTGTGTGAGGTGAGGCCGACAGCCTGAGGAGGGCTGCAGAGGGAAAGGAGGAAACTCACAGAAGATACAAGGAGATATTCTCATTAGGCTGGTCAGACAATACGTGGGTGGATACAAGCAGTAAGAGGACGACTCAGGTGGTAATATGCCCATTTTAAATTAGAGGGAAAACTACTTTAAAGAAATTAAGGTAATCAAGCAGTTATTAAGGAAAAATTTCAGAAGATGCCATTGCCACTAATGGAAACATTCTTACAAAACCCGGTAACTCTTTGAGTCACCGTCTTGTATAACATACATCGGAATATATGGCAGCTGCCTGTTTACATCTCTGTTGTTTCCATTCGGTGTAAAATTCACAGGGAAAGAACCTTGTCTTATTCCTTGCTATGGTCTTACCATTTAGTTTACTGCTTAATACAGAGTAGTTATTTCATAAATGTCTCATGAATGAATAGATGAATTATAAAATAGCAAATAACTACCACTTACGGAGCATCTGCTACATGTCCTATCTGATGCCAGCACATACAGTAATACAGTGTGGCCATTGAAGACATAGTGGAGTAAATCTTGGGGGGCTGAAGGCTGATTGTGACTCATTATTAATCATTTCCAACTCAATTAAGCTAATAAAAATATACCAAAGTAATACACTACAAACTTTGACTAGTTGTTAAAGGTGAATAAAGTTTGAAAGAGGTCACTGAGGAAAGCCAAGAAAATCATACTTTGGTAAACTCTGATTAGAGAGGATTACAATGAAAATCACTATCTTTACCATGGCCCTGCTATTCAACCATTTTCACTAAGATGAGAGAGAAAAACGAAGTAACTATTGGAATAGTGACACCCAGATTGAGATGGGGATGGGGGAGTGAATCAGTGCCAGCGACTAAATGTCATGGATATAAGAATCATGGTTTTAAAAAGATTAGTGAGAAAGTGCTTTTAAATGATGACATAGTTATAATGGTTTTCATGCGTGTTATCTTATATAGTTCTATATGTAGTAAGTGGCTTCTGGAATATCAAATGTTTATTTTTTTGTTTATGTATTTTATTTTCATTTATGTTGTACTTGTCAGCTTATTTCATATGAATTCAGAAGTAGCCATGCTATAACCACCAACCACCTAGTGGCAATGAACAAAGTCAATGTTAAACATAGTACCTAACACATAGCAAGTGATCAATAAATTTCTCTCGAAGGAATGAAAAACACGATGTCCTCAGAGTCATATACGTTTTTAAGGCCCTCTATCAAGTTGGTATCATGTAGTAAAACAGTCATAGAAAAAGAATGGAAATATACAACTGATTAAGCAAAAGAGAACTAACCTAGAAAGGTTGTTACATGGCTTGTACTCTTTGCAGTGTTCATTTCAAGGACAAAGTCAGCATGTGTGCTGTAGCCAAGTAGTTTGGCCACTTTGGCCCGCAGTGGGAGCAGCTGCTGTAGGATTGTTGTGTTTTCCTGGCAATAAACAACAACAAAAATAAATGTTAATTAATTAGATCTAAAGCACCAAAGGAGATTTTCTATGTATTTTTAGGTTGGTAAAATTGTCAAATATGTTTAGACCATTTCAGCTTCTAGAATATTATTTCATTTTAGTGTTATAGACTTTTTTAAAATTCATGATCCAACTGTATTTCTGAAATAACTGACTTTTTAAACCTCGGGAGATAGCTATGGAGTCTTAATAAAATTTTAAGTACTGTAAACTTAGAGTAAAAATGTACTTCTTAAGGACTACAGTGATTCTACATTTAGTCTCATTGACTGGACTCCACCAAATATTGGCACCTAAATTTTTTTTCATCATTGTGGTAACACAAAATTCGCCACTTCACTTTCATGCTCATTAGTATGGCTATTATCAAAAAATAGAAAATACTAAGTTGTGATGAGGATGTGGAGAACTTAGAATCTTTGTGCGTTGCTGATGGAAGTGCAAAATGGTGTAGCTCCTGTGGAAAACAGTACTGAGATTCCTCAAAAAGAAAAAAAAATAAACAAAAAATTACCATATGATCCAGCAAGTCCGCTTCTGGGCATGGATTCCAAAAAGGTAGAAGCAGGGACTCAAACAAATATTTGCACATCCGTGTTCACTGCAGTATTATGTGAATAACAGCTAAGTAGTAGAAGCAACCCAAATGTCCACCGGTGAGTAAATGGATAAAGAAAATGTAGATTTGTATATACAATGGAATATTATTCAGCCTTAAAAGGAAAGAAATTTTTACACATACTAAAACATGGATAAATCTTGAAAACGTTATGCTAAGTAAAATAAGCCAGTCACAAAAGGATAAATATTACATAATTCCATTTACATGAGGTTTCTAGAGTCAAATTCATGGGGACAGAAAGTAGAATGGTGAATGCCAGGGACTAAGGGAGGGGGAATGAGGAGTTAGTGTTTAATGGTAAAGCGTTTCAGTTGGGAAAGAGGAAAAAGTCGAGCAGGATGGTGGTGATGTCTGCATAACAATGTGAATGTACTTAATGCCACTTAAAATGCACTTAAAAATGTTTCAGGGATTCATCTCAAATTATTACAAACACTTTCTGCATTATATTTGTATTAAAAATATGCATATTAATATTGCCTTATTGTCTTTTTAAACAATAAAATGAAAGTAAATAAATGTTGAGGTCAAAGAAAAAGACTCCCAATGATTAAATCAGCAAATTATAGACCTATTTCTAAGGAAGCTCCCACACCAAGGTCAGACTACCTGGGTTCAAAACTTGGCTCCATCATTTACTAGTCCGACTGTTGGCAAGTCCCTTAAGCTTTCTAAGCCTCGGTTTTCTTATCTGTAAGATACGGATAACAAAAGTAGCTAAGTCATAGGGTGATAATGAAGATGCAAATAAAAATGTATGTAAATTGCACAGAAAAGTGCTCGGTACAAGAGCAAGTACTATGTAATTATCTGTTTTAGTTATTATTATTTTAAAATTAGAATGGAAACATGGAGAAGAAAAACATAGTATAATTCTCCAAAGTCTAAAAGTTAACTAGTTTGAGTTTTTCTTTCACCCTTTTCAGTTTCCCTGGACCTTCTCCCCAGACTGCCAATTTTCTCCCAATATCTATTCCCCTATTCTTCCTCCTAGGGGAGTTTTTGCAGCACTCCTGGTCACCTGACTCCCTTTCCCAGACTTCCCTAAGCTAGCTGTATCCACATAATACACAGTGGGCCAGTGGAATGTGAATGAGGTGATGCGTGAAATTTCTGGGTCACTTCTTTATTTTATTTTACTTTTTAAAATTATTTATTTATTTAATTCCCTCTTCCCATCTACCTCCCTCTACTCCCCTCCCCCATCCTCTGGTAACTGCTAGTCTATTGTCCATGTCTGTGAGTCTCTGTTTGTTGTACTGTTCTTTTGTTGCTTTTGGGTTTATATCCCACATGTAAGTGATATCATGTGGTTTTCAACTTTTTCTGTCTCGCTTATTTCACTTAGCATGATCATCTTGAGGTCTATCTATGTTGTCACAAATGGCAGTATTTCATCTCTTCTTATGGCTGAGTAATATTCCACTGTATACATGTACCACAGCTTCTTTATCCAACCATCTATCGTAGGACACTTCTGTTGCTTCCATGTCCTGGCCATTGTGAACAATGCTGCTATGAACATTGGTGTGCAAATACCTTTTCGGATATGAGTTCTCAAGTCTTTAGAGTAAATACTCAGTAGAGGAATTACTGGATCGTATGGTAGATCAATTCTTAGTTTTTTGAGGAACCTCCATACTGTTTTCCATAGTGGCTGTACCAATTTGCAGTCCCACCAGCAGTGTATGAGGGTACCTGTTTCTCCACATCCTCTCCAACATTTGTTACTAGTTGTCCTGTTGCAATAGCTATTCTAACAGGTATGAGATGGTATCTCATTGTGGTTTTGATTTGCATTTCCCTCATAGCTAGGGATGGTGAGCATTTTTTCCTATGTTTGCTGGCCATTTGTATGTCTTCTTGGGACAAGTGTCTGTTCAGGTCCTCTGCCCATTTTCTGTTTGGATTATTTGTCTGGGTCATTTCTTGCAGATGCTTGTCCTGCTAGCTGTGAACTGAAGTTAACAACGATGACCCTGGAAGCCACAAACTACGGATGGCAGAGCCGTCCTCCAGCTCTGGATCACTCACCTCTGTACTGTTAGGGGCAAGAGAAATAAACCTTTTTTAAAAAAATTGTGGTTAAACATAAATAACATAAGATATGCCATTTTAAGCATTTTTAGTGTGCAATTCTGTAGCACTAATTACATTCACACTGTTGTGCAACCATTACCACTATTTGTTTCCAAAACTTTTCTAATACCTCAAACAGAAACCTGGTAACTATTAAGTAATAATTCCCCAGTTTCCTCAGCCCCAGCCAACCATTAATTCTTTCTGAAGAGATATTTTTACCTTATTTGAGTCACTGTACTCTTTGTTTAGCATAGTAACGTTTGTATAGTGGTATAACCTGTACCCTAATACCCACAGAGAATGATAAGCAATCAGGTGCTGCTGTAACAAAAATGGAAAATACATAGAAATGGAAGGTGGATACAGAACACTGCAGGCTGGGAAGCTGGTAATCTTCACTAGATCAGGGATGACACTGGTTAAAACTGTTGCTGTCATAACTTGGAAAGCAGGCCAACTACCTACTGAGTCTTAGCTGTTGGGAAATTCTTTGAGAAAACTAATAATGTTTGTTGGTATTTGTTGCTTTTAGAAAGATTACATGAGAGAGGTGAGCTCAGATGAGGACTGGTAGATTTGCAAAGATGGAAGGAAGAGTTCTGCTCAGAGAGGTTCTGCGTGTGGCCCACAATCTGGGGCTTCGGGTGGCTGGAAAAGCCTATTGCCCTTGCAAATTGGAGAAAATTCTGTCACTTGGAGTTATTGAACTATGGAAATTTGTTTGAGTATACTTCCTTCCTCCTCAAACCTACCGCTTCAGAGGCCCTGAAGCGGACTCCAGCCAGGGTAGAAGAAAAGATTTGGTAAGTTTAAGAACCACGACCAAAAGTGACCTTTGGGTGCAGTTATTTTAACATGACTCTGACGGAAGCAAACAAACAAAAAACTTATCCAGTTTTTTTTTTTTTTTGTGGGATTTTATTACCAAAGACATCAGAAGCCTGGCCTACAAAAACTTGTGATTATTTGATCCCTAAAGCAATCCTCAGGCTTCAAACTGGCATCAGCAGGAATCTATACTAATAGCTACCTAAGATTCAGTCAAGGAAGTTTAAGGACAAGAAAGAATTCCCTGCAGGCAAAACCAGGTGCTATGGAATACAACTGTTAAAGGAAATCTGCCAGAAAGGAGACCTGAGGCACAATGGGCCATCCAAAGAACTTCACCAGAGCATGGACTCCTCATGACTCCCGCCAAACTGTTTCTGAAAATTGGTATGCACCTGCCATTTCCCATTCTTTCCTTTTCCAAATGAGAGTTTTTAATGTGGTTATTCTGTTCCTGTTCTAACACTGGGTGTTTGTTTTGGGGGTGAACGCACCAAATAACTTGTTTTCACAGGTTGCTAGATCATGAGACACTACAACTGGGGAGGAAGTGTATCACTCAGAGAGCCTAGTCCTTGAAAGCTCAAGGCAGTAACTGGTTGGGACCTCACACACCGTGAATGGGCTCGACATGTGGAAAAAAAGGTGCTCATGGTTACTTAGCCAGAGAGACAGGCTGTGGTGCAGGTAGCTGGTTGACTTTTAGAATTAACTATAAGAATTTCTCATTCTTCCTTTTTTCCTTTTAGTAAGAGAATGCACTCAGCTGAGCAAATGGCTGTCAATTAAAGACTATCTTTCCAAGGCTCCTCTGTAGTTATATATGGCTATATGAGGGAATTTGGGTCAACAGGATGTGAATAGAGTTGATATATGTCATTTCTAGGTCTTCTTAAAATACTGTCTCTGTACTTTATTTTCTCTCTTCCCAACAGGCTGGGAAATGGTGACAACTGAAATGCCCTTGGAAGTCACTTAGGGAGGAAAGAGCGATGCCCCACCAGACCTGGACTGTTCACTTGTGAGTAGAATACAGCTTTTATTTTATTTAATCCATTCTATTTTTATTAGAATAACAGCCTGTAGCCATACCAAGCAGGATGCCAATGAACAAGGAAAAAGCTAAATCTTGTAGGTCTGAGGAATTAGAAAGCATAATGCTCACACAGATGGGGATATTAGTGTCTGAGCTGACTTCAACATTGGTAAACAAAGAAAACTCTTTTCTTAAAATCTTCCACAAAAACAAACAAAAAAGACAAACATTTATAGTACCTCTTTACACCTTGTATTAAAAGCCATTTCCATCTTCCTTCTGGTTTCAGGGATACAACATTTCTTCATGACAGGAAAATAGTGTGGATATTTTAAGGTAATTTTATACTTGTCATCACCTGTCTTTTCTAGACTGTCAATGAAATCATCAGGAAGAGCACCTGCAAAAAATTATTTTTTTCATACATCAATTTTTCCACCATTATTGGTTAATTTAGTATTGGCATGGTGCCTTTAAGAACTCTAGGGATTCTGTGGAGTAATTAAAATTCAAGTAAAATAATGACAATTCTTATAATATTATTTTGATGTTATCGGAATGGTGGTGGTGGTTACAGAACCGGTGGCTTAGGAGATGGTAATTTGAAATATGAATAGGCTTCAGTGCACTTGTGTTATCGGTGTGTTGATAGAGACGAGGCAAAATTAAGCTAAGCAAGATCCAGAACAGAACAAGAAGATAGTCGTTTAACTTATGATGTAAGCGACATTGTAAGGCCCCAAAATTTTCAATGCACCAGTGGCTGTTAAACAGCATAAGTTACCAAGAAAGATTATAAAATCTTCGATTTGGCAAACTGTGAGGTGACATTATTGTCTAAATTATATAATTTAATCTAGAAAAATAAGAAAAAATTACCAAGTTCAGCCTTGGAAAATACAAGGAAGGTATCATCCTCATTGAGGTTTTTGTTAAAGTCAATACATAGCTCACTCATTCTTTTCTTCATTGTTTTGATTTCCTGAAACAAAGACACAAATATGGGATATTAACAGGAAAAGAAAAATTTTCACTTTTCTAACCATCAGTCAAGTAAGTTTCACATTTATATGAAGATTGAATTTTGTACCCAACCCTTAGCAAGTACTTTCTTAGAGATGTGCTCGATAAAACAGCTTTTTGCAGTCTTCTACGTGTGTCCTCGAGTATCTTATGTAATATGTATAAAACAGCAATCCTAAAGATGCGTTAGAAACTGTCGCGAATTTTCAAGAAATGAATTTACCAGGTATAGTCAAAGCAGAATCTGGCACAGAGTACACACACAATAAATAGTTGCTGAATGAATGAATGAATCTAGTAGCCCATTAATAATTAGCATAGTTCTAATCTTTTCCAATTCAAAATTTTAATTTAGTAAATCAGTACTTGGTGAAGTAAGCCAAAAGATAAAAACTGCATAATTAATTCTATGGTTGCTTTGGAAAAATGGTTACGTCTTAGTTTTCTAGAACGTTTACGAACAAGGATGAATTGTATATAAAAAGTATTAGGTGGGACATCAAAGAAAGCAGTAAGAAGATCACAAGAAAAAAAACATGAAATAATTTTATGAATCTGTCCTACTCTTGTAAAAATGCAAGATAATGAAATTTATATAAACCACACTGGTTCTCACCACCTGGAAATTTGTTAGAAATACAAATTCTTGAGATATACACCAAACCAAGTGAAACGCAAACTCTCGGAGGTGGGTCCAGTAATCAGAGTTTTAACAAGCCCTCCAGGTAATTCTGAAGAACGTTAAATTTGAGACTGCTGACTTAACACATACAGTGTCATTTTGAACATTCTGGTTTTCTCCTCAAGTTCTCTTCCACCACCTCCACAATCTACAGCAGTCATGTGGTTTGAGTGGAACCTGATCCTATCTGAAGTTACAGGGGTATGACCTCTGCATCCTCACTGCAGTAGTAACTGGTTCAGGTAATCCAGGCCTGGCATTCCCCTGACTAAATGGGGATTCAGAATTAGGCATGTGATACAATCTGGGCCATTAAGAGATGAAGGGAGGTTTGATGGGGGCTCCACTATGTCCTTCTGGATGGTTGGGTTTTTAGATTTCCAGATATTTTAGAAATAAAAAGAAGACACCTTTGGATAGCACTAACACCAAAAAAGGCAGAGTAGGGAAATAGGCAGAGTAGGTGGCTGATGTCACCAATGAGCATCTGTATCAAATAACCCATGAAGCCCAACTACCTTACCAGTTACACAAGCAAATCAATTTATTGTTTAAATTGTTTCAACAGGGTTTTGTTAGCTGCAAGCAAACACATTTTAACTAATACAGTGTTCATGCGCCCAAAAGAACTGATGATTGACCAGGAAGGCATGTCAAGTAAGAGGGATCAGTTAAAGTTCTCCTGTAACTAGGATGGAGAGGATACAAGATGTCCAAAGAGCATTTAGAAGGGAGAAAGATGCCATATCTCAGTAGTGCCTTTAGGTATATCTACCACTCTGACATCACTTGGTTTGGATTACTTTCAAACTTATTTTCAGTTCTGCTGCCTAGAAGAATCACCTGGAAATACAACATGGTTTTTTTTTTCACCTCTTCCAAAAAATGAGTTAATCCTGTAGCCTAGTTTATTTATGAAATTGGAAGATCTGACTGACATTACACAAAAGAAAAAGTTTGAGAAGCACTTTTGAGCAGCTAATCTCTCTGCCCTTAAGGGGCATGTATTAATCATATCATGCTCTATTCCAAAGTACTGGTTTTAGAACATTCCATCATAAGGATTTTATTACCAGTGCCCTGTCTCTGTAAGACCAAGGGAATGAGGATACAAATCAACTGTTAGGGCCTGGAACTAGCTGTTAGAGAATGTAAGACAGAACAGAGAAAATAAGCCTGGAACACATGAAACAAATAAAACTTGAAAAGGATTAAAGAAAAAAATCAGTTATCAGTTGTTTGTCAGTCACCATGAGGTGAATAAGAGTTGTAGAATTTAAAACCATTGACTATCAAATACATTGTAAATGGATTTGTATTATACATTATTTCTCATACTACAAACATGTTTTCCTATTTTCTATTTTTTGGTTGTATTTTTATTTATTCTTTTTTCTTTCCAATAAGAAAAGGAAATGTAAACTCACATTTTGTACTTGTTCTGGAAGATGGAGCCCATTCCTTTTTCCCATTTTAACTGACTTTTCCAAGTATCTTCTGGCTTCAGGCTTCATCTTTCCCAGATCACAGGTTTCCTGAAATTAAAGAGTGTGACACCCATTTCTGTTACCTCAGTGCCTGGGTAAATAATAAACTATGAGGCCAAAGCAAATTTATCCGTCCTCTCTGTGGGGCTATGAAGCACACAGATGATTATGAAACAGGTCCTTTTGAAGACCTAACTTCTCTTATACTTTAGTGAACTTTGCTCATTTAAAACAGAAAAATTAAATAAATAAAAAGCTAACCAGAAAGGCCTTGCCTTATATCAGAATCAAGAGTGACTGTACCATTTGAAAGTGTGATCATAGAAACATTTACATAATCTCATTCTGAGCATTTTCTATGACCAAGTGGTCTTTTTCACAAAATATATTCCTTATCATAAATCATCTAGATTTAATTTTCTATCATTTGCTAACCTGCTTCTACTTAAATGGCAGGAAAAAAAACAGAAAGGAAAATTCTACAAATGGAGAGTGGGGCTCTTTTGCCAACATACTGAAAAAGGACAGCCAGAAAAAACTCCAGCAAAAGGATTCCAAAACTTTAAAAATGTCTTATTATCATTTGGCAAGACAGAGCAAGCTGCGTATGAATGAGTATCTAGGGAAAACGAGTCAGCACTACACACAGAGGAGGAAGGCTGGACAGTACATTTGAACCTGCATTCAAGCAACACAAACAGCACTCACTCAAAAGAATGAAGGGCCCTGGAGGCAAATGAACAATTCCCCTGGCCATGGCAATGTATGAAACCACCAGATGTTTCTTCAAAACAGGTGGCAAAGTACACATGGTACATCTGGATGGGTGGTCAGTCTGTGGTCCCTGGCAGGAAATGGACTCCAGATAGGTTTGGTAGGCGTAACAGATTAGGTTTGGTTGAGAGCCAATGGAGGATTTCTGTCTCTAAAGCCTTAGAGACCTCTCCGACTCAAGAATCTCACCATTGGTTGTACTTTCTGTCCATGAAAGACCTGGGCTGTCCATCTCTGAGCTTTACGTTTTCCCAACTAACTCGATCTTTATAGAACTGGGATTACCTTAAAGCCTGCATTTTAGATTGTTGGCACATTTTGTTGCAGCAGGTATATTGAGTCATATTCTGAAGGTACTCCTTAATACAACAATCTGTATCTCATTTCACCTACCAATAAAATATTGTCATAGTAGTAAAACACTTGTTGTACATACATTACTCACAGTTTCCCCTGAGTTTATTCTCAGTGGAGGCAGAGAACAGTTAGACTCTTTTTTCCATAATAACCTCTTATGTCCTTGGAGAATATAGCATGCTGGCATGGCTGGAGTTGGAATCCTTCCTAGCTGGTACTGGCACACACTGGGATCTCAGAAGCAGGTGTCTGCAATGGGAAGAGGCTAGGGAGGGAACTGGGCTGTGGGTTGGTTCCCTCAGGGATGGCCAGCAGTTCAAATCACAGTGTTCATTCAGATGTGATTAACTTGGGTTGATCGGGGCTGGCTTTAATAGCGCCAGAAAGTCTGTCCTGAGGTGTGGGGCATGGCAACAGGAGTCTCTAGACAGTACAAAACTGGAAGTTTTAAGGTCGGGGTGAACGTAAGCAGTAGCTCTGTGCAGCTGGGGGAGAGGAAAAAAAAGCAGTAGCTCTGTGCAGCTGGGGGAGAGGGCCTGGCGAGAGCTGAGTAAGTTGTGAAGGACCCAACTGAGCAGGCTGAAATACAGAGCACAGGGCCTTCTCAGCAGGGCAGTGACCGAGGTAGAAGCCAGGCACACAGAGGGACAGCAGTGTGGGGACTTGGGTTTCCAGAGTTCACCTGGGCACATTTAGCTCTAAGTTTAGGACAGAAGCTCATCATAAGTCTTACCAGCTGATGTAAACAGAATTCTTACTCTACATTCTGCTTGATCAGGATTGGACCTCATAGTAGGTGGGCCTGGACTTGCCAGTAAACTCCAAATTCATGGTCTGGATTAGGTAAAACTACTTATTCCCCAAATAGTTAATACAAGTGTAAACAGGTAGAAGGATGTTCTGAGAAAAATCATCCCTGACTAATTATCTGTACCAAAATACATGATTTACCACAAAAATCTGACTCAGTTATAATCAGACACCCCTTGCCGGTCAGACTCTGAGGTCTCAGGAAAACTCCGGAGGTCTCTGGTAGGAGTAGGCACTTCTAAAATGTGCTTCTCATGCACATTCCTGTCCTAGAGCTGATCATAATATTCTCCCTTATACTTGCCAGGCAAGGTCAGAATTACTGCCCAAGGATTTTCTAAGAGAGATTCAGCCAACACTTCTCGACTGCTCTGCTGTACTTGCACCTTCCTTCCTGAACAAGAATTTAATCCCCTTGAATCTGAATCAGGTCTCAGGCCTTTTTGGGTGTAGTGTCTCCTTTTCAGGAGTGGGGGTTAGGGGATAGAATTCTCTGAAGTACTTTTCAAATTTATATAATCTGACAGCAGGGCTCTTTTTTAACTCTGTGGTGACAAGATTTAGTTTCCTCCCTAACTTCCTCCTGTAACAAAGAGCTTTTATGTAAATGTGTGAACACACCCACCCGCCCACCCACCCACACACTTACACACATGCTTGTATTTTTTATACTAACTTTACAGACAAGAAAACTGAGGGTAAATGATTTTCTTATGATCACACAGCTATTTAGTGGTAAAAGTGTGGACAGAAATAAGTTCTTCAAATTCTTAGTTTAGTACTTTGCCCCAAATGCCATGCTACTGTATTACCATCCTTAATTTATTAACATTCTTTGTAATTTCATAATAAAAAAGTGAAAAATTGTCTTAATTTCCCCCAAATCCTCCCCAGCTTCTGTCTCGTGACTTTGTCCTTTTCTTCACAAGACCTCCACATTTCCAGCTTCTCAAATATGTAAATAAAAAATTATTTCGGTGAGATTTTCTGTATTGTGTATACAAAGTAGAAATTGCAGTGTTGTCAAAAGGACTCTGAGGATTAAACCAGTACATTCCTCTGAATATCATTTAGAAAAACTGATTCGTAAATTTCAAATATGCTAAAGAAATATAAGACGACAGATTCCATTACAAAAACTAAAACAGAAGTATAACTTGTTTAATTAAATGTGTTATATTTGCAGTTTTTTCCTGTTTTGTTTTTTTGTTGTTGTTTATTTGTTTTTATCAATAAGTTACACTTACGTTTTAATCCTACTATCATGAAGAGGATCCTCTTATGCAGCTAGGGCAGAAGGGCTGCCAAAGACCTGCTTGCTAACTACTACTCAGTATGCCATAAGATTTGCTGCTTTTGTGTGGGCTACAGGCAGACTGAGGACTCTGGGAGTGGGGAATCACACTGCATGAAGATACATTTTAACTGGGACAAGTTCAGTTTCATTCAACATACATTTACTGAGCTGCTATTTGTGCCAGGCACCAGGGAAACAATGAATATCCCTGAGGCACTTTAAGTCATATGAAGGCAAAAAAGATGCATTAGCAGATGTCAATATCATGTAGCGAGTAAAATGAGAGGTAAGCACTTGGGAAGTACAAAGGAGGAGTGTCTGTCTAATGGGAAAATTAAGGCAAGGTAGTTGATAATTTATATGGGATATCTAGGCTTTTAAGAGCTTGACTGTGCAAGTTTCAGTAGTATCGATTATGACCAATGACTAGACTCAATACATTTTAAAATCAAAAAGCTTGGTAAGTAAAAGGAATGATCATTACCATGCCGAATTTTGGATATAGTTTCCTTCCCTTCCTCTTCCCCTTCCTTTCCTTTTCCTTACCTCTCTCCCTTCCTCCCTTCTTTCCTTCTTTCCTTCATTCCCTTCCTTCCTTTCCTTCCCTCCTTCTTTCCCTCCCCTCTCCTTCTCTTCTTTCCCCTACCCTCTTTTTTCCTGCCATGGTTTTAAAGCACTGGTTCTTGTGCTTTAATGAACAATTCCCCTGGCCATGGCAATGTATGAAAACACCAGATGTTTCTTCAAAACACGTGGCAACACTTAATCCTACGACCTATACATTTACACAGTAACATCAAAACTTTTCTGTTTAAATCACTAATTGGAAGTCTATGGTTAGGCACCCTGAACAAGCCCGATCCTGTCCAATCTCGGAAGCTAAGCGGGGTCGGGTCTGGTTAGTATTTGGATGGGAAACCACCCAGGAAGACTGGGTGCTGTAGGTGTAAAAATAGATAAAAACAAATAAATAAATAAATAAATAAATAAATCACTAATGGGCTAAGATGAATTGGCAAGACCAAAGCCCACAGCTCTGAAAAAATATAAATAATATAACAGATAACTACATTTCTCAATTTAGCTCACATGAATATTTCAGACTGTATTTCACTAGGGCCCCTCTTCTGTACTTATTACTTAGCAGGCCACTGGACTATTATACTATTCCATAAAATATTGTATGCTTGAGTTGTTTTAACATGAAGACATTGTATATTTTCTCACCAATATGGCTAGAAAGAGTGTCTATAAAACCTTTTTTGATCTTTGCTGTATTTTTAGCCAATAATTAAGAAACCTTTGTCAGGACTGGGAAATGAGATGATTTACCTTTTATGAAAGTGTCCAACTCTAGAAGAAAACTGATGCTGACAGTTCTAGATTTAAAAATACTGCCTGTACAAGACTTATTGGGGTGATCACTCCATGTTCAATAAATGTCTAACAGCTATGCTCTACGTCTGAAACTAATATTGAATGTCAATTATAATTGAAAAATTAAAATAAAATATTGCCTAAATAAACATAACTATTTGTCAAAGGAAGGCATTTAAAGGTAACTAAATTCACTAAATAAGCTTGAATATATAAACAAACCCAGCAGTTATTTTTCATTATTGCGATGTAGTCTTAACAGACATTGTAAAAGCCTTTTGAATGTTCCCACAATAACCCACATGGATGAGAGTAATCACTCCACTGGAAAGAGGAAAAATTATGGAGCCAAACCTGAAACTACTAAAAATTATTACGATAAAACCCTGATGTGAACCAACCCAAACGAACCCACGCATCTGACGACTGCGTTGGTGCCGTGCCACGCTGTGCTAGTCTCCTTTCTACTCTACTACGCAGGAAGCAATTTGTTCCCAAAGTTCGTGGGATCAGGCTGCAGTACGTAAAACATTTAAAAGTATAACAAAGAAGCTTAAAGTGACAAATTTCCCATATCTTGACAGTCGCAAGAATCAGAGAAGGTAGAATAGTAATAAAAACATTAGACTCAATTAATACCACAAAGACTGAAATAGCTTTTTGATGCTACAATATCCCAAATGAGAATTTAGAAGTCAGGATAGAAACAAAATTAGTTAAAGAAAATTAGGAATTCTGAGGAAAGTTTTAAAATACAAATATAATATCTAGCTAGAATGGAAATTAGATTATTTGGGGGTGAAATAACAATAGGAGTCTCTAACGGGCATGATTTGAATCACATGGAATAACTGGGTTCAAAAAGAAAAAAAGGAACAATTTAACTAATAAAGAATAATCATAAAGTTATTTTAATCTGTTATTTCTATAGTGCCAAAGATGAACAATTGTGAACCACACAGATGATTATAAATTATATGGTGAAAAATGCTTGTCTGACACAAGACAATAGATAGCATATACTCTTATGTGTCTAAATAAATTCTTGATTACATGTTCTATAGTGAGTTACAAATAAAACATTTGAAATAACACAGCTTTTTATTTTGATTTTTGTCAAAATTTGTGAAAAGGAACAAAATTTTTTGTTTTTGCATAAACACACATGCAAAATTAAACAAAAATGCCTAGGATTGTAAAGCACTGTTGCTGAGGTATGAAAATAAAAATTCAAAGCAAAGATATGATTTTATCGACATGGGTGATAAAAAGATCAAAATGCTCAACGTAGACCCACATAAACCATTCATTATCCATAAATTCCATGAGTCCATAAATTCCATGTAAGGATGACAAACAGGAATGACTCTGGCATGTACCATCAACAGCAGGTCATCAATAGGACAGCCAAAACCACACGACATTTATAGATAAACAACTCGATTCCATTTGCTTCTGGTTGATCTTATCTAATGTAAACCCTGCACTATTTTAAAAATTCAAAGGGGTTTTTGCATTAAATCATCAAGTTCATAACAGCAATATATATATGCCTTACTGTTGAATTAAACACCCGAGACTAACTGGATTTCATTAACCAATGTCACCATAAAAGAAAAAAACAAACCTTAGATTTATAGATGATTACACGTGGTCTTTAACTTTAAGTGAAAGTAATTAGCAACCAAACTTAAGTGGTATAACATTATATAACACTATGTTATGCCCCTTATTGTAATAATTAAAACAAAATCTAGAAGCATTCACATGCTTTTTATTCTTGGTCCAGATTTCTTCTTTATTACTATAGATTTTTTTCCCCCTTAAAGGAATTTATAACACCACTTACCTGTAAATGAACAATTCTCAGAAATATATCTTCTCTCATGCTCATCTCGATATCAAAACGAGAAAGTCTTTTGTCTGCTTCTGTACTTGCTGCCCGTACTTCTCTGTCAGAGGAGACATGCTGGGGAAAGTCTAGCATGGTTCGTTCTACTGTTAACAGAGAGAAAAACTGTAAGGACACATCAAATCAGTATTAAGGTCAATACATCCTGTCTAGATAAATAAGTATCTTGATAAAAGTTTTTCAAATAGTTTCTTTAAAGGCTCCTAGGTCTATCAAGGAACAGCATTTAATGAAGGACTTGGCTGTCCCTGGGTCATTATTAGGAACAATAAGAGTGTGCACTAAGAATCTATTAAAGTATGCTTAGGGTGTCATTTACTAACTGGGAATGTAGAAAGATAAAGACATAGTTTTATACTGAGGCATTTTATCATCAGGGGAGTGGGAGGTGGGAAACAGTACATAAAAAGATAAAGAACTGTATAGGACAGAATGGATTAGTTGTCAAATGAATGGGATAGCAGTCCAAAGGCAGCAACACAGGGCTGGGGTGCTGTGTAATGCCTTGGAGAAGGCTGGACTTTAGAGATGCTGGAGCGAAAGGAAGAGCTCTGTAGGATACTGGAGGAGAGACTGCAAGCCTGAGGACAGGCAGAGATAAGGACATTTCAAAAACAAGCAGCCCGATTTAGTGTGATAAGGTTTATTTAGAAGTTCTTAACATTTATTACAAATTTTCTATAGAATTTAATGGAAGTTACAGACCTCTCTCCAATGCAAACATTCATACAAACATAAGAAGCTCTATACAACTTCAGAAGATTTCCAGAAATCTCAGTGGAAACATCCAGGAAGCATCTGAATACTGGAGATATTCCTATTTAATGATTGTGGTAATGTAGTCTACTCTAATTTTCACATATTAATATTGGTTCTTGGATTTTTCATATATTTGTATTTTGACTTTAGGTAAAAATCTGATGTCAGTGAAATGACCCACACTCCAAAGAAAAAAAAAAAGAGTATAATTTATACTGATGGCTGTGCTTACGCTGTGGCAATGTACTGAATACATTTTTATTTTTGTCATCTTTAGTACTTTGAAGTTATTATACATAGGTAAAATTTAAACATGTAATATATGATAGAAAGTAGAGCTGTCCTTTATATATCAAGAAATCGTACAGTTAAACAAGCTATCTCATTATTATCAGTCTTCTTTATTGTTACAAATAAAGGTATAAAAAATTGCCACAATATCTAAATAAATTCATAATGTATGTTTTAAAAAAAACAAATTAGATTAGTATTCTTTTAGGATTTGATTTAGTATATAATTTTACGTTCCTAAATTACAGAAAGAATGGAACAGATTAAAAATTTGGTACATACGGCACTTGTTTAAGTGATATAATTATATAGTTACAATTTCGGTTTGCTTTATAAAATGAACTCGAGATGATTATTAAGAAGAAATCAAAATCACTCAAGAACTAAATGAGCAGAATAAAATATAGGAGCCTAAAACTGGCATCATCTTCTTAAATAATAATAATGAAAACCATTTCCTTCCCTGCTTTGCCACAAAGACCTGGAACCAGACTTGTGCTCTCACTGCCAAACTATAACAATGCTAAAGCCAGTTCTTGACACTAGATGAAAGGGGTTTTAAGACCTATTTTGCTGGAGGCAGAATGAAGTCTGAGAACATACACAGATAAGAGAAAGTTAGTCTTAAAAAATTTATTCCTATTATGATTAACCCACAAAGATAAATTTAGGGATGAGCAAAAACAGATACCACAGAACTAAAAGTATATTTAAAATATGTATTATTGGAGAAAAAAACAGAATTTAAGATAATTCTTAAAAATATACTTTGTTTTGATCCCCCCACTGATATAATTTTAGATTTGTTAAATACATAAGTTACCAGGCTAACCCACCAGCTTGGCCATAAATGACTAAAGATGTATGTGAACCAAGGACAAATCGCATATAGGGTGGGAGATGCACATAAAATTCCCTGCCGGGATGACTGCTGAATGGGACCAACCCCATCCCTCTGATTTTGATTAATGAGACCAACTGGATCCTTTCTATTAAATTTTAAACTCAAGACTTGTAGTAAGATTCAGTAGCCACTAATGAGAGAGAAGCAGTTGGTAGTAGAAGCAGACACCGAAACAGAACTGACTGCAGAGGTCAGAGGGAACAGCCAAGTTCCCTCTATGGTGGGACACAGGGTGGGGAATTCTTGGTATTGAGGAGTTGGTGGGAGTAAAGAGAAGACCAGGTCACTAGGGCTGTGGAGGATCCCGGACAACCTTCTAAACTGTGGTAGTCGTACAAATGTTTATGATATCTAGCTCTACAGATTTAGTACTATATTCTTATGAAGGCTGGACACACAGTCAAGGTTGTTTAGCCACAATTATCCAACAAATATATTCAGCCCTTAGAGTGAATCTTTTTTCTTATAACTCAAAGGATCTATACTTATGTTATAAAAATAATATGTTTTAAGTGTAGAATATATGAAAATAGAGAAGAGTATACAGGTCATTAAATACTAATCCTAAACATGATTTTAATGGCTACACAGTATTACAGAGGGTGAATATATCATAATTTACTTAGCCATTCTATGAGTTTCCATTTAAGGATTTTTCCCAAGCTTTTGCTATGATAGAGTACCTGTTTATACATACACTTATATATGATTTTTTTCTGTAACTGATTATTTCCTTAGCTTAAATGTCTAGACGTAGAATCACTGAAGTAGTGTATAAACTTCTTAAAAGTTTTGATATTGATTGTCAAAATGCTCTCCAGAAAGCAGTTGTAATGAGAGTGTACATTTTATAGCACCTTTGCCAAAGTAATAAAAAATTTAATCTTAGGTAATTTAATTCTAAGCAATTAATTAATCATTATGTAAAAATCAATGTCCTGTAAAATTGGAAAATGGATTGCCAAGACAGAAAGCGTAAAATGGTTTATGATGCCCACAAAATGAAATATTGATGTGCTTTTGCATCCTACTCACCTATATACTTCACTTCTACATCTGCCAGTGCCTGCAAACAGTTCTCATAAGTTACTTCCTCAAGGTCAAGTGTTCCAATAGCATCATACACCTGTTTGGTCTGCACAATGAGTTCCTCAGTTCTTGTTTTAATTTGCTCTGGTGAAAGATCCCATCTTAAAACATTTCTGCCAGTCGCAGAATAGGAAGACATTGCCTGAAGAGGAGACATTACTTCTCTTCCTAAAGTCATCCTGAATAAAATCCTACAACCACCAACTCTAAAAAGAATCAGAAAAAGAATAAAAGTTAGGCATTTCTGCTGGTCCAAAGTCAATACACAAATGTGTATTATCTAATTAAATTTTAAATTAAAAAGAACTTTTAAATAAATTGGACAAATTTCTTTCAGGTAAACACACATACAAAAAATTAACTGCTCTTGTATTTTCTTTTTTTCTTGACTACTTCTGAATTAATAGAATTTGTACTTTCCAAACAATAAATTCTTCAGTCATTAGAAAAATAAAGGTGTCAAAGACATAACTGTCCTTTATAAATTAAACCAGCAATCTTTCTTATTTAAATATTTTCCCTGAGCTAATGTCCACCTATTATGTATGTAGATTCAAAAAATGTTTAGAATTCGGCAAGGAAACATTTCAAAAATTCTCTTTTAATGTTGAACACCAATTAAAACAGTTGTTTTTTTTTTCTACCAAAACTGTGTAATTCAAGAATGGAAATTTGAATTTAAGATTTGGAAGAGAAACTCTGGTATGGCTATAACATCATAAAAAAGAAAAAACAAATCAGGAAAAATGATACTAATCCTTCACACCCTTAAACACTCAAACTAAAAATTGGTGACGTGTATTTACTTACATATATGTGTATTTTATATGTATTGATAATTTCAGAGCTAGTAAATAAAAATGTTATAACAGATAACATTTATTGTGTATTTAGGCACTGTACTAAATGCTTTCCATCATTAATGCAGTTCTCACAACAACCCTCTAGGCAGATACTGTGATTATTCTTATATTATAAAAGAGGAAACTAAAACAGAGAAGTTAAGTAACTTGCCCAAGGTCACATAGCTAGTTATACAGTATTATATATAACCATTAAAAGTTGTATTATATGTAACTACTAAAGGCCAGGTAGTATAGATCTAGATCCCGCACTCTTAACCACTATGCTAAACTTCATTCCTATTATCTTATAAGGCCGCCAAACAACCTTATGAGGTAGGCAGGACATTATTTCCTTTTAATAGATGATGTAATTGAGGTTCAAAGAGGCTGACTCATTTAAGGTCATTCACTTGACAAATATTTATGAGGGTATACTGTGTCTGGACTCTGCGATAGGCACTGAGGATAAAAAAGCATTTTGACTGGGACCCTGATACCATAATATAGTGAAGACAAATAGGTAAACAGATGATTATACTATATTGAGATGAGTACTATGATAGGGGTAAGTAGAGGGAACTCTGAAAGACCACAAAAAGAATGTTTCTAGGAAGATTTTTCCAGAAGGAGCAATGAGGAGGCCAAGATCTGCACAATGTGCAGAAACTATTTGAAGTCCAAAGTGAGAAGTCTGAAAAAGGTAAGTAAGAAGTATTAAATGCAGAGCCTTTGGAATTGTTAAGAGTTCAACCTTATTCTGAAGGCAATGAGAGAGCCATTAAATGGTTTTAATCAGGGGAGAAACGAGATAAAATATGCATTTTAGAGAAATCGCTCAAATTATAGTGAGTTGAAAGGTTTGGAAAAGAGAGATCATTTTAGAGGGAAGCTATTACTGTAATTGAGGCATAAGACTATGATGCACTATACTAGGAAACGGGGAATTGAAGTGATTTGGAAGACATTCAGGAAGTAGAATCGATATTAGTTGGTACTGAATGGATGTGCGGGAGAGGTGAGAGAGTCAGGAAGATGTCCAGGTTTCTGTCTTAGAACTGGATGGATAGATGATGGTGCTGTCACTAAAATAGGGAACTTAGAAGGGGGAGGAGGAGGTTCTTTGGACAAAAAAAAGAGAAATTCAACTTTGGACATGTGAAGTGGCTGTGGCACATGTAAGTGGAATCCATTAATATTAAATGGTAATTGAAGTTATACGGGTCGTTGAACTGGCCCAGGGGAATTTGTAGAGTGAAAACAGAAGAACAGCTGAGCTCTAACTGTAGTCTAATCTCTGACGAAGAAGGAAAACCAAGCCAGGCTGGGTCTAAGAAGTGAAAAGTAAGCATTGGAAAAGGGAGGGAATGAATAACAGTATCAATTATTGTACAAATCTCAAGAAAGATAGAAGAATCTGTTGAATTTAGCAACAAGAATGTCATTGATGACTTGGGCAAGAGCAGTTTCAGGGGTGGGCGTAGGGGTGGAAGTCTGATTACTATGATGGAGGGCTACTAAGAAGGTAAAGAACTGGAAGAGTGCACCCAAGCAATTCTCTGTAGAGTTAGCTGTGAAAATAAGGAGAGCTAACTCTGTGCAGATGGAAGGGGCTGGGGCACAGAAAGCATGCATTTCTAAGATGGGAGAGACCTAAATACTGACGCCCTTAACTGTCTCTCCATATAAACTGATGTCTCTTATGTGAAACAAACTGGTTGATGGTTACATTCAAGGTTGGCAGACTATTTTCTACTATATTTCTACATTTCTCCTTCAACCCGCTGAGTTATATATTTGCCAAGGGTCAAGTCCATGTGTTCCAAAATGTTTATGCCTACTGTACTTATTTTCATGTAATTGAAATATTTGATTAAATGTATATAAAAAAGAATGATTTGTTATTTAGGCAAACTGTTATGTAACTACTTTGAAAAAGATAGTTGTTAAAAAGCCAACAGAAAAAAACTGCTATTATAGAAGTCTGAGGAAAGAACTGAGAAGATTCGGAAGATTTTTGAATTCAGATTACTTATGTGCGTCTTGATATGTGCTCTTGTTCACTTAGAAGAAACTGAAACTGGAAATAAAAAATGATGCATTTTAGATGTAGTTTATGCAAGGACAGTGAGGAATGTCAATCAAATGATTCATACTTGACAAAAAAAGCCTTCTTATATCAAAATATTTGGAAATAAACATACATTTGTTTTGTTTAATACATTAAGCAATTTATCATTTATGAGTCTACTTGAAACCAATTTTTTCAATTAATTATTAAATGACACATAAAGCAAGGTCTTAATGGAAGTGGGAACAAATGGCTTATAAGGCACGCGCAGAGCAATATGTTTCGGATAGGAAGAGAGATTACAGGCTCGGTAATACCAATAAAACAGGTAAAATAGGAGTAGTTAGGTTATAGTAAAAAAGTGAAATTTTTGAATTTAAGAATTCAAAGGTGACGTAGTCTAACAAGTTCCTAGATATTTTCCTGGAAGTGGATGGTTGATATGAAGAGCACAAAGAGCTGACAACTTAGTATTGGACAAATCATCTATGGGAACACTGGAGCCAATGGCTCGATATTTGGGCCTGGGAATAGAAAGGAATACTGAACCAGAAATCGAAGTCTACAAAAAATGGTTAGGACCAATCAGGTGGTTGGGAGAGGACATCATGGGCAGGGTATAGAACGCTAAGAGCAGGGTGTGAGCCTCACAGGTGATTTTATGCAATGGTGAAGCAGTGTTGGTCTGTGAGAAGAAGTGGGAGTAGGAGCTGGGTATGAGATGTGGAAGGAAGGTGGATGTAGGGGAAATATTTTCCTCGGGCTGAGTGGATTTCAATAAAGGTTAAAAGGGGAAGAGATGATCCAGAGGGTAGGAAAAAGTGGAGGAGTTTGTTTACTATGGGACAAAGGTTCCAGAAATAACAAGGGGAAAGTCTAATAAGAGTATAGTAGGTAGCTAAATATGAGTTGCTTGTCCTGCCATTCACCTCTTCCCCCTGTCTAATTATATATACACTTTCTTCCTAGTACCCACGCATCCCCCACATAAGTCCATGATCTTTAAAGCTGGCTGCCCCTACTCTCAGAACTCCTGTGAGAGAAAGGGGTCTTATTCCTATTGAGTATGACTGAGTAAGCTGTGTTCTTGACTGAAGCTGGCATTTATATTATGGAAAAGAGTGGAACCTGTCTTTTGATGAAATAAACACTGTGAGTGGAAGAATAAAGGAAGGAAACCAGATATTTGCTGAGATCACTGAGCCCCTAGATCAACTAATTCTAAAGCTTGACCCAGAGCTAGACTTTTCAGTTAGTGAGTCTATTGTTTAAGCCAGTTTGAATGTGGTTTTGTTATTTGCCTCACACAGGACCCTGACTGATAAAGGAATGAAAACTGATAAAGGAATGAGCACAGAAAAAAATAATACAAAGGTCAGAGTACAAGAAATGATGGATGACTGGAAGGTCTTACAAGCTTCAGATGATGGCCTGAAATAATAGGGACATGAAGTTCATTGTATGGAGCTCGCTGAAAATTTCCAAAACAATTATTCCCACAATGCCTCATGGACACACAGAACTGAGGCCTTAAAGGAGTTAGCTATGACCATGACTGATTGGGCTTCCAAGGAAGTTCTAGTACCAGTGGGATTACTGAGGTAATAAATAGCAAGTGGACGGCTGATAACTAAAACACAGGGCTTTTGCATCTTAATACTCTGCTCTTTTCACCACTCCTTTTAGCACAAACCAATTATTATGGACACATTTTCATTATTGTTAAGCAGTTTTAAAAGAAAATTACTCCCAACATTTCACTGATAAGATGACCTCCGTTGGTTTTCATTTATTTCCTAACATTTATCAAAAGGGTGAGAGTTTGGTCACAGCATAACCTGATTTTAACTCTGTTAAATCGATAGAGATGTCAGCCCCTCCACCTTTGCTGAACAGATGTTCCCATAATCATCTTTGTACATCTATGAAATGGATAAAATACTATCCCTTCCTTAAAGTAATATTAATCCCCGAATGTGGAAGGGGTAAAAAGAAAGGAACAGAAGTTAGAAATCATGATTTTGTGAGTCAACAGAACACATTAAACTTTTTTTTATCTTATACCTTCTCTTCTCACTTTCTGAGATTTCATTTAAAATTCCTTTCAGAATTTATAATTTTTACGAAGGAAAGTAAATGAAGACAGAAGGATCCTCTTATATCTCTAACTAAAAGATTTTGATCTACTGAGAATTTTTCTATCTGCATTGTTTCTATTTTCCAATTTCCTCATCATTTTGCTGTCTCTCCTCATCCCCTTTGTAACGATTTCAAGCTCATTCAATGCTTCAGATGTTGGTACATTACTCTCTTCTCCTTCAGTGCTTCTGCAGCCCTGGAAAACTGTACCTGGGTGGGAAAACCAGTGTACCTGCAGTTACACTAGCAACAGTGCTTGTCCCCTTGATAATCTGATGAGGGTTTTTTAAATTGACTTTCTGCAACTTAGAGCTACAAAAGTTGAAAGCAAGCAATAGAGAGTGATCCTGTCTTTCTCTATGGGAGTTATCATGTGCAAGTATTTGAAAATTAAAATCTAGATGAAATCTGATATTTCTTCCGTCTAATTAAACACTAGGTTTTTTTTTTCTATAAATGTCCAGGCTTTTTAATATTTCTGTTTTAACTGTAACTTCTTCACTGTGTCTTGTGTCTTTAAATTGCTTTTCAACACACAATACTGTGAAATTTCTAACCAAGATTAATACAGACTACTATATTGGAATTGACAGGAAGGTACACTTGTTAGCCTGAAGTCTCCTGTGTCCAACAAACAACTTAAGTACTTAGGCAAAGTAAGCAAGCTGCTTAGATTTTGATAGAGAATACCAGATTGCAGAATTTCATTTGGACAAATGAGCATGCCACAGCTATTTTTAGTTAATTACTGTCTTAAAACTTTTGCAAAACATTTTATGGAATGTACTTTCAGAAACGTTCTGACTTACTGCATTCATTTTCTTTTGAAGTAGAGCTGAAAGGCCTCCATTTCCTCCCATCAAAGCTTCTTTAACCATTCCAGTTCATCCAGATCTAAGCTTCTATCACCTTTTATCTATGTCATTCACTTTAGACATTTAAATTACAGTCATTAACCTCTTTAGCTGACTTGTCTCGTATTCTAAATTAGACTAGGACTTTCTCAAGCACAATAACCATTGTGCATTTCTTTTGTCACACCCCAACCTGAAAACATTGCACACTGGTGAGGGTAGAAGCTCATTAAGAACCTGAGATGAGATTAATATGGTTAACACTTTACAGCAACACCATCTTCCTTCATTACAAATAAATATTCATGCAGAGAAGTATGTTTTATTAGAGCCAGGACTAAGAAACTCCATTATGTAAAATGCTGTAACTTCCATTTCTCCACAGTTTACATTTTATCCACGTTCTCATCCTTTCCCTATAGGGTGACTGTGTTGTAATACATGGTTTGCACGGCAGTTCCTGAAATTTGCCCCAATTCTTCAAAACACTAGGTAAACGTTCCTAGTATTTTCTTTGGAACTAATGTTTCTCTATGAGCTGCTATTGAGGGCTGTATTTCATCAATCCCTCCAGACCGGAATTTCAGACTGTTTATTTTAATTATTTCTCTTGTTCCATTCCATTTCATCAGAACCACTCCCTTCTAATCTTGATTCCTACTGTTAACAAAGTTATGTTTTTCATCACTGATTTTATGAAGTCATCACTCTTGTTACTACTTATCAGTGCTCTTGGTGTCTTCTTTGGAGGGAAGAAAGAACAGAAAGGAAGAGAGAAGTCATTTACTGAGTAGTCCCTATGTACCGGACTGGGACTGTAAAAAACTTCATTTAATCCTACTAACATTCTGAGAAATACGTATGTATGAGCAAGCACTAATTTCAAGGGCAACAGTGTAGTAGAAAAGACTTTTAGTTCTTTCTAAAAGGAACAGGGCCAAATGTATTAACCATATGATTAGAATATAAAAGTGGCTTTTCTACAAGATTGTTTAAATTTCACAAATCCTGATTGATTTGTGAAAAATCTTAGTTGATTTTTACAACTAAGAGTTAATACTTTTTTTTTTTAACATTCAATATTATTTTATATAAGTTTCTGGGTACAGCATAGTGGTTAAACATTTATATAATTTACAAAGTGATCTCCTGGATTAGTTTAGCACCTACCTGGACCTATACATAGTCATTGCAATATTATTCACTATGTTTCTTATGCTGTACTTTACACTGCCATGACTACTTGGTAACAAATTTGTACTTCTTAATTCCTTCACCTTTTCCACCCAGTGCCCCAACCCCTTCCCATACAACAATCACCAGTTTGTTCTCTGTATGAGTCTGTTCTCTCTCTGAGTCAGTTTTCGCTTTGTTCATTTATTTTGATCCTTAGATTCCACAGATAAGTGAGATCATACAGTATTTGTCTTTCTGTCTGACTTATTCCGCTTAGTATAATACCCTCTAGATACATCCATGTTGTTGCAAATGGTAAGATTTCATTTTTTTATGGCTGAGTAATATTCACTTGTATGTATGTACAAGAGTTAATTTTATTAGCTATGGAGGTCAAGTTACAAAATATTACCTAAAGCTTCCTGGTACTAATACTAGACCCTCAACATATCAAACATTTGTGACCTTATTGTATTCTCTCTGCTGAGTATCCTTTCATGTCTCATATTTCTGCCAATTACCAAATGTAAAAGCATCTGACTGGTGAACCTCTCTCATACACCCAATTTCCTGATAATCAAACTTCCTCACCTTTTTACAAAGCTCTGTCTTTTCCACTTTGTTTTTAAGAATTTTTCAAAACAATTTTTTTCTCAGTTATAGTTAATATATAATATCTTCCACTTTGTCTATTTTTTTTTTCTCCTACAGTTGACATTCAGTATTAAATTCAGGTATACAGCATGTGATTTGACATTTATATAACTTACAAAGTGATCCTTTAGATAAGTCTCATACTCATCTGGCACCATACATAGTTATTACAATATTATTGACTATATTCCCTATGCTGTACTTTACATCCCATGACTATTTTGTACCTGCCAATTTATACTTCTTAATCTCTTCACCTCTTCACCTAGCCTCCCAAAGGCCCTTTTCCTGGCAACCATCAGTTTGTTCTCTGTATCTATGAATGTTTCTGCTTTATTTTATTTTTTAGATTCTACATACAAGTGAAATCATATAGTATTTGTCTTCCTCTGACTTATTTCACTTAGTATAATACCCTTTAGGTTCACCTATGTTGTTGCAAATGATAAGATTTCATTCTTTTCTATGGCTGAGTAATATTCCATTGTATATATGTACCATTTTATCCAATCATCTATGGATGGACACTTAGGTTGCTTCCATATCTTGGCTATTGTAAATAATGCTGCAATGAACATAGAGATGAATTTATCTTTTCGAATTAGTGTTTTGGATTTCTTCAGATAACTGACCAGAAATGGAATTGCTGGGTCATACGGTAGTCCTACTTTTACTTTTTTTTAAGGAACCTCCATACTCTCTAGTGGCTGCACTAATTTGCAATCCCACCAACAGTGCACGAGGGTTCCCTTCTTTCCACATCCTCACCAACATTTCCTTTTTGATTTACTGATGACAGACATTCTAAGCAGTGTGATGTGATATCTTATTGTGGTTAGTGATGCTGAACATTTTTTCATGTGTCTGTTGGCCATCTGCATGCTGTCTTTGGAGAAATGTTTATTCAGCTACTCCCTCCATTTTTAAATTGGAATTTTTTTTTTTTGGTGTTATGAGTTCTTTATATATTTTGGATATTAATCTCTTATCAGATTTATCATTGGAGAATATCTTCTCTCATTTGTTAGATTGTCTTTTTGTTTTGTTGATGGTTTCCTTTTCTGTACAAAACTTTTTAGTTTGATGTAGTTCCATTTCTTTATTTTTTCTTTTGTGTCTCATGCCTGATTTTACACACACACACACACACACAATTACTAAGAGTAATGTCGAAGACTTTATTGTCTATATTTTCTTCTAGGAGTTTTATGATTTCAGGTCTCATATTTAAGTCTTTAATCCATTTCGAGTTTATTTTTGTATATGGTATAAAAAAGTGGTCTATTTTCATTTTTTAGCCTGTTTGTTATTTGTCCAGTTTTCCCAACAGCATTTATATCCTTGTGTCTTATGTCTTTACCCCATTGTATATTCTTCCTTTTTGCATAGATTAATTGAACATATAGGCATAGATTTATTTCTGGGCTCTCTATTCTATTGATCTATGTGGCTGTTTTTATGCTAGTGGAATGCTATTTTGATTACTACAGCCTTGTAGTATAGTTTGTTATCAAGTAATATGATACCTCCAACTTTGTTCCTTCTCAAGATTGCCATGGCTATTCAAGGTCTTTTGTGGCTCCATATAAATTTTAGAATTATTTGTTCTAGTTCTGTGAAAGATGCCATTGGTATTTTGATGGAAATTGCACTGAATATACAGATTGCTCGTGTAGTATGGACATTTTAATGATACGAATTCTTCCTATCCATGAACATGGCATGTTTTCATTTATTTGTATCTTCTTCATTACTTGTCTTATAATTTCCAAGTACAGGTCTTTTACCTCCTTGGTTAAATTTATTCCTAGGTATTTTAATGTTTGATGTAATTATAAATGGGATTGTTTTCTTAATTTCTCTGATAGTTCATTATTGGTGTGTGAAAATGCAACCTATTTCTGAATACTGATTTTGTACCCTGGTACTTTACTGAATTCCTTGACCTGTTCTAATAGTTTTTAGGTGGACTCTTTAGGGTTCTCTATAGATAGTATGATGTCATCTGCAGATAAGGACAGTTTTACTTCTTCTTTTCCAATTTGGAGACCTTTTATTTCTGGATTCCCTTCCCGTACACACTAAAAAAGTTTGGTGTCTCCATGATTCCATCCAGATCACTAGCTAGAATGCCAGACCTGTAGACATCTCAAACGTAACACGTTCAAAACTTAATCTTTCTCATAAATTCCCAGTCTCAGTTTACCACTCTTCATCTAGAATCTAAAGCTAGAAATTTGTCACACATGTAAGAAATGAGTATCATTTTCATTCCTAGTATTTGTTAAGAGCCTGTTAATGTGCCAGACACTATAGCAAGAATTTACATACATTTTCTTATTTAATTTCTTATTTAACAAGCCAAGAGGCAAGTATTATTAATCCAATTCTACTGGGCACAGAGAAGAAAATTAGCTTGTTTGAGGTCACAAAAGAGATGGGGAGTTGAGATTTAAACTCAGGTCTGATTACAGATCCCGTATTCTTACCTACTAAACTATACTCACGTTGCAACTGCATCCTAAAAAAGGAAACCATCAGATTTCTTACAACTGTACTTCCCTGATCTTCTACCCTGCTTGCACTGGGGAGAAAATAAGGTAAATACAGCACTTAAAAGATACACATTGGCATTCCTTGTCCGGCTTGTTACCTATACCACTCCCTGAAGGGCTAAGAAGGAGTGCCCCACTTTTGCTTTCACCCAGCTCTAAAAAAACAGGCCATGTAGGCCTGGGTAGCTTTTAGTCACCCATTTCCAAAGAGTAAAACAACTCCAACTGGGACAACCTGATGGCTACCCTTTGCACCCACGTCTCAACCCTTTTCAGAGCCTTTTAATTAACTGCTCTTAGGCAAGCAGGAAACCACTTGAAAAAGTGTACTCCTAAGAAGTTGCAAAAGCTTTTTTAAAGCACTGAGGCAAACCACCTACATTTCTTATGGATAAGATTCAGCTGAGGCACTGTAAGAAAACTTTCTATGCAACAACTGCTAGTTCTTTACTCCGTGGTGATTTCTCAGAGATAGCGACTTTTTACCATCATCTGTGATTATGCTTACATTACAAATTACAATAGCAAACAATGATTCATTATAGAGGATTTCATATGAAGCAAATTAGTTGATACAGTCATTCCTTCAGCAAATACTGAGGTTTGAAGAAGAATGAGACATAGTTATTCCTCTCTGGGAGCTAAAAGACTTATGAAGAAGAGACTTATAGACTAGAATATACAGCAGCAAATCCTTTATGAATAAAGTGATAGGGAATTTAGAGGGCAGAGCAAGTAACTCTGACTTCAGGAGGTCCTTCTATATTTCTCATTCTACACACACACACACACACACACACACACACACACACACCCTTAGAACTTGGTTCTTTTCTTTCTTTTCTATCCTTTGGATGAAATATTTTCTTCTTATTATTATTAGCTGTTAGTAAACACCTAACACAATTGATCTAGAGTATCATACTTTTGTTTAGACTAGCATTTGTGGAAGGTCTTCTAAGTATATTCCAGAAAATGTTACTCAAACTTCTAAATTCCTTAAATTCAATGTTTTAGGGTCTATACATCAATTGCTTACTTACACTATACAACCTGTATTCAAATTTTTAAAAACAAATTATACTTCTCCTGAAGACTGTTTGGTCTTTTTTTAATCTGCAAGGAAAACAGCATAAATTTATAAATGAAGTCCCTATATTGTGCTTGGTACTCAGTATATATTTATTGAATGAGTTAAAATCTGTGTGGACACTGAATGCCAGCCTTAGAATGGTTAGAGATGGACTAGGAAGGATGAATGACCTGCTGCCACACTGACAGGTCACGGGAGAAATGAAGAAGACGTTCTCCTTCTAATTCTATGACAATGTAAGCAATTTGAGAACATAGACTATGTCTTAATTCATCTTTGCATTTCTTGGCAAATGTGGAAGAATGTGTCAGTGCATAGCATATATGTTGTAAATGTTGAATCAATGAGTATAGAAAGGTGATGAAAAAATCTACATTAGTCTATCCTAGAATGACTATTAAATTTAGCCCAAGACACCAAGTAAATAAAGTGATAAAGCAACCAAGAGAAAGTGCTAAGACAATAAAGCTGTTGGAGAAAGGTAATTAAGTAAATGATATGTCATAAAAATACCTTGAGTCATGGATAAATTACAGAACATGTCAGTACACTTGGAAAGCAAAGTCCTACAATTTGACTGCTCTTGCTTCCACCTGCTGGTATAGGAAAGGAATTTTTTAGATTGGGAAGAAAATGTTTAGCGACTCTAGAAAAAAATTTTATGAAAACATTGAACTTTCAAAGTGCTGTTGCCAAGGTTACATAGTACGTGTTCCACAAACAGTCCTTCACAAAAATGTACACCATGAACTCAACTACAAATATTTGGAGTAGAGAGCAGAACTACCCCACTGGCCTTTATTCTGAGCAGCCTCCAGTGTCTGATAAAGCCAAAAGCATTATCAATTTTCTTTCATCATACAGTCCCTTTTTTACACTCACAAAGATAACCTTTAAATTGGATGTCTAAAATGACCAGTGCAACTCTAATGGTCTAATCTTAGTCTTATGTATTAAAAATATACTACTTATTTTGGAAATGGTGCCACATACAATTTCAGTTGTGTACAACTTTCTTTATTGGTAAGGCTTCAAAGTAGAACTAATTATATTACACAAAGGATCCCTTGGGTTGAAAGATGATTTACTTTCGACTCTTTCTTAAAATGTTAGTGATACATTTAAAAAAAGAGAAAAAGACAATTTTGTTTTAGATTTTCGGATATAATGGAAGTAAGTTCTTGTTTCCAAATTTCATTGTAAATAAATAAAAGGGACTCTTCAAAGTTATCTTTTCCAAGAAATAGAAAATTAAAAAATGAGAGAAAGAAATTGCTTAGGTTTATATAAAGAACTGGATGACATTAGAAATATTTGTTAATATTTCTGCTCTTGACAAATAAAACTTTTGAAGAAGTTCATATTACAAAGTCATAAAGAACGAAATTAAAAAAAAAAAAACTCAGGTTCTGAAAAATGAGAAACAGAAGATAGTTCAATTGATTTTCACCTAATTTTATATATAGGACAACTAATTTAATAGTTCTAGGTTTTAAATAAATTTATTATAAATATATATCAAAAGATTTCTCTTCTTAAATTCTTTAATTGGCTTAAGACCATCGGAGATCACAGAGCATCTAAAATCAAGCGCGATGTCACAAATGAAATCAAGACTTCCTTAATAATTCATTAATAAAAAGCCTACCCACATACATGGAAAAACAAACCACAACTCAAAAAAGACATTCCACTTTTATTTTTCTCTGGGAGGATAAATAAATTGCTTTGGGCACATTTAATTGGTGTTTGGGGTATACTTTTCAGTATTGAAGTCTTCAGTAAATTACTTATGAGAGAGACATCTTTCCTTAGTACATTATTTATTACCTAGGCTCAGGGGATGAGGTGGGGAGGGGCTTACCTACACATGGATATCCCGCTGAGTGAATGATGATGCCTAAATCTTCACCCTACACCTGGCTAATTACCAGTTTTTTTGTTTTTGTTTTTTTGAGACTGGTTCAATCACAAATAGGTTTTTATTGATTTTACATGTGACAATGGTATTGGAATTATGTATTTTTGAAAAAAATTATCTCAGGGTTAAATACGAAATACTTATGATTAAAACAACATAATGCTGGGCTACATTTCAAAATAATTGGAGGAAGAAGAAGTGTATGAGTAAAGATTGGCCATGAGTTGACAACTTTGAAGTTTGGTGATGTGGAAGTTCATTATATTAATTTCTTAACTTTTGCTTATAATTAAACATTTACATAATGAAAAGTAAAAAAATTAATAACTGTTTATGTGCCTGGTTCTAGTTGCTGTTCTAGTTGTTTCAGACGTGTGGTCTGAAAAACATATAAACTCGACACTAAAACAACATTCACATGCTGACAAGCATATTAAAATGGATAATAGATGAGCAAACTAGAACACAGGTAAGAATATATTTGACCAGTAAATGAAGATTCATAAATTCACAGTTGGAAGGGGCCTTAGAAGGAAACCAATTCAAGTTCTTTAATTTAGGATGAAGCCCAGTGATGTTATGTCATGAATAATTGATTATAGGCCTATGCTTAAGCATTTTACTCTTTTGCAGATACAGTGAATGTTACATTACAAATGATTAAAGAGTATTTGAGTGATACTGCTGATTTAGAGAATGTTCAAGTAATACTGCTTTCTAGTGTATCTAAAACTTAAGGGTGACGACTTTAAGCATAGCTATCGAATGGCTGTCATGCTACTCCATCTAGTAACGAGTAAGCCTGTAACGGCTGCTTGGCCATTGCCAACCATCACTACCACCACTATCAATAATAAGTGTCAAACATCTATATAACATGCATTGTACTAAGTACTTTACATATACTAACTCATTTAATCCTTCCAACAATACTGTGGCATAGACTTTATTATCATTCCCATTTTTAGAGGATGAAGTTTGAGGCAAAGAGAGATTTACTTGCCAAAGATCACACAGCTAGAAATGACTAAGGAACCCAGGCAGTCTTGCTCCAGAGTCAATGCTGTCAAATACTATACTATATCATTAATCACTTTGGTGATTCTGCCATCCTCTTCAAGTTGCCCACAGCTATTAACCTCACCCCTTATCAGTGCTTGCTACTTTTCTTTATTCTCTCATGTCCTTGTCGAGAGACATAATCAGATGACATGGCCTGTGTGGCTCTGTGTTGATCCAGGCCATGTACCGATTCTCCTGTTGGTCTGGTACAGCAACCCCTAGAGCCACTGTCATTTACATATGCGAGAAATAAGTAAATCAACAAACTATGTGAGAAAGGAAAATCATGGTGACATCTTGTATTTCTGTGGTACCTGTACATACTTAGCAAATTTTACTTCAAACGATAATAATGATTTCAAATTCTTTGACCATCTATATATTACTCTTTAAAGCAGAGAAGGGTTTATTCACCAATAAAAGATAAAAGACAGATTTAAAAAAAATTTTCCTAATAAAGATGAAAGATGAATAATTACCAATGTTAGATCCTTTAGGTTTGGAAGTTACATTGAAAGCAACTTACTTGAATATCATATGAAGTCTCCTATTTACTTAGAAAGGCTTATTATGTCCATGAACTGTGTTAAGTGTTTTCTTTGCATTAACTCATTTAATCCTCACTCTACGGATGAAGAAACCGAGGTAGAGAAAGGTTGAGTTAATCATTCCAAAGTCACACAGCCAAATAAGTACATATCTGGGATGTAAACCAGGCAATCTTATTCTAGAATCTGAAATCTTAACTATTTACTAAGTTACCTCTTTCATCCTAAAAATGTTATCTTATTTTATATAAGCCGAAATGCTGGTTACCAATACAATAACAGAATTTTACAACTGGAAGTCATCTAGACTGATTCTACTTTCCATAGCAGCCCCAACAAGACCTGGTGAAGTGAGGACTGGAGGAGGAGGGAGTCGAAGATGACGACAATGTTCGTGTTTCTCAGGGATATGAGTGATAGCTAGAGGATTCAAGAGGACGGGCAGATTACAGTGTTTCTTTTTCTTTTTCTTGGGTGGAGGGAGGGTTGGGAGAAATAGGAACTTTACAAGCATTCAATTTTAGACATACAGAGTTTTTAATGCCAGTAAGGTTTCCAAATGGAGATGTGTAGTAGGCATCTGGAACTCAGGAGGAAGTGAACATTGACCTAGCTGCTCCAGTGAATTAGTAGATGAAAGATGAAGGAGGCCCCAAGGAAATTACTGGCTGGTACGGCAGAGAAACACATTAGAATTAATTTAGCAAATATTTATTGATCACTTATATGTATCAGGCACAGGTAATGACAATATAGTGTTACATACATGTGACTACAGAGTTCCATATAAGACGTTATAGTTGGACAGAGGAACAATACTCAGCTCAGATGGGGAGAGAAGAAGCTTCTTGGAGATAGGGCATGCATAGGAATTATCCAGGAAAGGATGGGGTGGGGTGTGTGGAGAAGTGTAAGAGCAAGCCTGGAATAGTGGATAGGACTAGCAAAGGCCCATTTCAATCACTGTCATAGTGTATTCCAGGAATTACAACCAATTTGGAAGTTAGAAATGGAGATTAGAGAGAGGAGGCTGGAGAGGTTAATAGGCAAGATTCTGTGGATATTTTTTATGTCATGATAAAGAGCTTAAACTTTTTTATTTACTGTAGGCAATGGGAAGCCCTGAGTTATAGGATGAGATTTGTATTTTAGCAAGGCAGTCTAGTAGCTGTGGGAGGTGTGGAAGGTTGATTTCAGGAGGCAAAGGAGACCAGTTAGGAGGCTGCAATAATCGAATTAAACGATTCGATTAGAATTAAAAGGGGGAACAGAAGAGAAACGATGGATTCATGAACTATTTGGAGGTAAAACTGGCAGGCCTTTGTGAAGCACGACGTCACAGTTCCTAGTTTGGGTGAAAAGGTGGATGACAGTACTACTGATGAACAGTAAATTTACCATTGGGCAATAAAATGCAAGAGCAAGGTCAGGTTTGGGGAAATACTGCTAGGTAAGTTTCAGACGTTGATTTTTGAATGCTTGTAAGCTTTGTCAGGGTATGGAAGTATGGTGACTTGGCAATGTGATATATAAACCTGAAGAATAGAAGGGGGCTCTCGGTGAGATAGATACTTTAAATGTAAGATTCTTAAAAGGGCTGGGACATCTAAGTAAAGTATGTAGGTAAGAGTGGGGTTGTGGAGGGAGTTCGGAACAGTAGCCAAAGAAAAAGTCCACACATGAGCTGGATTCAGGGAAGGTTTCAGACAGGAAGTTGTGACTTCCGCTCAAGGAAAGGAGACAGAAAAGAGACTTACAGGATAAGCTGAGAATAGAAACTTGAGAAAAACCAGCACTTGAGGGGCAGGTGTCCGGAAAAGAAAGCATGAAAGAAATTTAAGGAATGCTCATAGTAGAGGAAAATTAGGAATTTTTTTCTCTAGAAGTCAAGAAAGAATGTGTGGACGACAGTCTAAATGTTACATGGAGACCAAGTAAAGTGAGGACTGGAAAGTATTCATTGAATTTGGCAACTAATACCCAAGACTTAAAGTGTCATCTGATTAGTGACTCTTTCCTGTTCTGTCCTTTGGCAGCCACATCAATCTACTAATTCACTGGAAACATGGAAATAACTCAGGTTCCCAATTTTTTTCCTATGTGCTATTATGTCATCCTGTTTTTAGCTTCAAAATCTGACGTCGTATTCAATACTATTAAGAAATTTCCTTACTAGAATGGTGTTCTCATAAGTTGAGATCTTCAGGAACTTAAAATTTTCACCTTTAGAGTCACCTGAATACTTTATCACCAGGTCATCTATATCCTCCCCAAGTCACTGATAAAGCATGTGTGACTTTTAATATCCACATACAGTCAGTTCTTAATTACCTAAGTCTTTAGAACTACTTTTTTCTACTTTGAATGGAAAGTAGAACATTATAAGTTACTATGTACCTAAAGAGATTGGCACAAAATATTCAAAGTAATGAAAAGCAAGGACCTATAACCAAGATTACTCTACTCAGCAAAGGCATCATTTAGAATGGAAGGACAAATAAAGGGAATCCCAGACAATAAACAGCTAAAGGAGTTCATCACTGCCAAACCAGTATTATAAAAAATGTTAAAAAGACTTTTAAGAAATATGGGTGACTAAATGGACAAGAAACCAAAACCCTTACATATGTTGCCTTTAAGAGATTCACTTCAGATCAAAAGACACACACAGACTAAAGGATGGAAAAAGATATCTCATGAAAATGGAAACAAACAAACAAACAAACAAAAATTGGTGTAGCAATACTTATAATACCTGACAAAATAGACTTTAAGACAAAAAGCTATAACATGAGATAAAGAAAGACCCAATAATCCTACTTCTGGGTATTTATTCCAAAAAACTCAAAACACTACTTTTTAAAGACATGTGCATCTATATGTTCACTGTAGCATTATACATACACACAATAGAATATTACTGAGCTATGAAAAAGAATAAAATCTTGTTCTCTGCAATAACGTGAATGCAGAGGATTGTGCAGAGGATATTGTGCAGAGTGAAGTAAGTCAGATAGAGAAAGACAAACATCCTATGATTTCACTTTAATGCAGAATTTAAAAACAAAACAAACAAAGTGGAAACAAATTCATAGATACAGAGAGCATTTTGATGGTTACCAGATTGGGGGTGGGGTGGAAGGATGGGTGAAGGAGAGAGGGGTTCAGAGGTACAAACTGGTAGTTACAAAATAGTCATGGAGATGTAGAGTATAGCATGGGGAATATAGTCAGTCGCATTGTAATAACTATGTTTGGTGTCAGGGGGGTATTGGATTTATTGAGGTGATCACTTCATAAGTTATGTAAATGTCTAATTACTGTGTTGTATACCAGAAACTAATATAATATAGTGTGTCAACTATAATTGAAAAAAATACTATTGGCAAAAAAAAAGTTCCTGTGTACCTACTTGGTATCAAGCACTGTGCTAGATATTTTTACATACAATTGTTCCTGCAATCCTTACAAAATTTATGAAGTAGTTATGTTATCTCTATTTTAGGGTTGAAGAAACTGAGGCTTTGTGAGATGACACAGGCTTCTGAAATCAAGTCTGCCTCCAAAGCCATATGGTTGTACATTCTCTTTTTCTTTATTTTTCTGTGTGGGGGTTGGGTTGGGGGAGTGGGGGGAGGAGGGTAAATCTTCATATATTCTAGATTTGTATTTTTCCAGCTTTACTGATGTAATTCACATATAACATTAAACAAGTTTAAGGTGCAGGACATTCTATTTCTTGAAGTTATTTCACTAGTTTTTGACATGTTGCCTTGGACAGTCAACTAATACATTGTGGCTATTTATAAATTCTGATAAATAGATCTTCACATGTCCAAATCCTACCAGCCTTCAAAGACTTCGTCCCTTCCTTTTATCCTGGTTATAGCTCCCTCCCCTAAACTCCCATATCCGTTTCTCTATTACTCTCTGTAGTACTTTATCACTTTCTTCCTTGTAATTTAATTATTTATGTATGTGCCTAATCGCACTTACTAGGTTGTATTGCCTTGGCATTCTAAAGCCTACTTCTGTATTTATTATGTAAGTATTCTTGAGGTCATTATTCATTGCATTTACCTAATTTCTCCTATACAATGCATCTACATGACAAGCTTATCTCAGAAACAGTACCAGAGAAAACTTTGTTCCTGATAATTCTTAATACATTTACTTTGGCCCTTATTGCCAGAAAACTCGCAGCAAAATTTGGGCTCCAATTATAACAACTAGACTGACCCTAATGTTCCTTTAAACTTTTTGTTTAATATTCTTCTCTCTTTATTTTGTTAATCTTAATGTGTATTTTTTAGGTGAGCAATTACAAATTAATTTTGGTGAGGGCAATATAAAATGAATTTCAAAAAGGAAATAATACCTTAAGTGCCTTGCAAATAGGATCTAGATTTACTTTAAACATCTATTCTTATGCAATTTAGCACAGTCCTTGACATACACTTGGTTAATATCTGTGGTATAAATGAATAAAGATTTGCAAGTTATGAACAGGTTTCAATTGGCCACATTCTACCATTGTAACTTTACAATATTTTTATGTCATTAACAATATTTTCGATGAGCTGTTATGCACCTTATTAAGTAGCCTCGGGTCCTTTTTGCTGTTCCAAAAAAGTTTTTCATGTTTTTACTTCCCTTCAGCTACTATGCAGTTTTGGGAGTGCAGTACTTATGGCACCGGGTCTAGATTTAACAGAACAGGCATGAGACGTGTTCCAAGATATGAATCTGCCATCACGGTTTCTCCAGGTTCTCCTGAGTACTTTCTCTACTAAGTAGGGCAAGCTACGTGTCATTACCTTTTTGGCCTGACCAACATGTATTTCTGCTTTCCTCAGAATTATGCTTTGCTCATTGTCATGTTTCCTCAATCTTATGTAACCCCCCAAATCATACAAATCCAGTTAGTCTGGCTACCCTGCCCTGGACTGATCCCAGGTCAGTTCATGAGAAGTCTGTCTTCTGTTGTTTCTCAGCTTGGTTGCTTCTGCTCCAGAGATTGGTACCTCTTTCAATTTCTTCCGTATCCAGGATGACATATTTAGAAGAAAATTGCTCCCAGAGTATTAATTAATTAGACTACTACTCTACAGATCCACCAACTGGATCTATAAAGTATCCAAGTAACTATCTGAATGCCCCAGAGATGACAAGGAAATATGACAAAGATCCTGTCTTTTAATATATTGCTTTTCTTCTGCCTCATACCCATATAGTAATACTCAAAATTCCTATGTATCTGTTGGTTAAGTTACCTTCCTACTGCATATTACTCTACTCTGTAATTTTTAAAATTATACAATGAGGTCTAAATTAATACTTAGACATAGTAATTCCCCCGGAAACTGTTTTTTTTTTTTGTTTGTTTGCTTTGTTTTGTTTTTGCATAAAGAAATTTGCAAGGAGCTACTTCATACAGGGTTGAAATATTTACTTTCTACTGAAAGTTATACCTGTCACTGTCAATATCAAAGTGCCAAACCTAGGCCTCTACTTCTTAGATATCAGCAGCAAATGCTGAATTTTCAGTTTTCAGTGGTGACATCTTTTCATCCATCTATTCTATATTTAAAAGCATCTAGTATGTGAACAACTTCATGCTAAGTGCTAAAGATACAGAAATGAAAAACAAAAACAGGCTCCCGATCTCAAAAACCTTGTCAACTAGCAGGGTAGATAAATATTATTAATAATAATGCATGCACTATGGAAATATTTAAGGTATAGCATAGATGTTACACATGGCAGAAAGCAGGGTTCATCTGAAAGCTATGATTATTTCTGTCACTATCACCGTGCCTAAGATGTGAGGCAGAAAAAGGATTTTCTTCTTGGTCTTGACCACAAATAGACTTAAGTATCAAAGATACCAGTTAAGTAAGGCTGGGAAATCAGGCATCTTTCCGAATGCCAGGCAGAGGTGCAGATAACCTCAGATAATGTGGAAAGTTTCTGATCTAGAAACCCATATTTTGTAAGCTGGACTTTTTCTTACATTTCCTGAAGTTTCTGTGATGATTTCCTCTTTGCTTTAATTAATAATTTTTAAAAAGTCTTTCAAAAAATATCAGTCTTCATGATAGATAAAGGGTTTAAATGTAAAAAAATCAAACATAAAAGTACTAAAAGAAAATGTGGATGATTAAAAAAAATTATAATCTTGGGTAAGGGTTTTCTAGGCATGAGATCAAAGGCGATGTCATGAAGGAAGACTGATATACCTGATTATATAAAAATTTAAACTTTAGTATGGCAAAAAAGCAAAGAGTAATAACAGCCCATCCTAAAATTCAAAGACAAAAAAAATTACAACATCTATGAAGGGCTCTTACTAATTATCTCAATTTGAAAAACCTCAAAATGTAAATATACAATTCACAAACATAAACATAATAGCTAATGTTTATTGAACTTTTATGTGCCAATGTGGTATACTGATTGCTAAAATGGCCTCCGTTCTCCACTCCTCTATGTATCTATGCCTTCCTATAATTTGAGTTTGCTTCTCCTCCCATCCATAGACAGAGTCTGTTTCCCCATCTCTTGAATCTGAGAGGCCCTGTGACTTGCCTGGGCCAGTAGAATGTGGCGGCGTTGGTAGTGTTATAGGTCTAAGCGTAGGCCTCAGGAGGTTTTCATACACTTCCCATTCTCATGGAACCCTGCCACCGCCATGAGAACAGGCCAGAATTAGCCTCCTGGTGAAGGAGAGACAACGTGAAAGGGAGCTAAGTGGCCCAGCGTTGGCCATCCAAATCCCTAAACACATAAGAGAGCTCAGCCAAGATTAGCGGAGCTGCCTATACAACCCATGGTGACTGTAGGTTCAGAATGAATCCAGTGCAGGCCAGAAAAATTGCCCAACAGACATGTGGATTTGTCAGCAAAAATAAATATTTATCATCACGTTCCACTGAGATTTAGTTTGTTACATAACATTATTGTGGCAATAGTAATGGATATAGCCAAGTCATGTTCAAAGGGCTCTACATTTATTATCTTTCAATCTTAAAAGGTTATGTGAGATAATAGAAAAAGTATATTGGTCTCTGTTTATGGTTCTTGGCACAGAACTCCTAAAACTCTTGTTACTTCCTAAGTAATAAGAGCACTAAGAGCATCTTTTGTTCTAATATTTGGTTTTTAGCCCTGGTTCCTGAAACAAGGCTCCTGAAATCCTTGTAATCTTCTGGGTGATAGGAGTGTTTTTTATTCTAATGAGGTGACTCTGGGCGGGCCCCTAAATGAGGGCTGGTAACTGGAAAGACCAAGTCATGCATGATTAGAAGCTTGGAATTTTCAACGCTGCCTCTCTCCCCATACTCTTGAGATGAGAGAGGTCCTGAAAATGGTTTTAATGATTGACCATGCTTATATGATGAAGCCTCCACGAGATCCCTAAAGTTTGGGGTTTGAAGAGTTTCCAGGTTGATGAACAAATTCGTATACCAGGAGGGTGATGCACCCTTCATGGGGACAGAAGCGTCTATGCTCAGAACCCTACCAGACCTTGTCCTATGTATCTCTTTTATCTGGCTGTTAATCTGTACCCTTAAAATATCCTTTAGTAAACCGTGTGTTTCCCTGAGTTCTGTGTGTTGCTCTAGTAAATTAATCAAACCTAAGGTGAGGCTTATGAGAACCTCAGATTTAGAACTTGCAACTGGCATCTGGGATGGGAACAGTCTTGTGTGACTGAGCCCTTAACCTGTGGGATCTGACACTATCCCCAGAAGTGAGTTAAATTGTAAGACACCTAGTTGATGTCACAGAGAATTGCTTGTTGTGGGGAAAACTTGCACATATTTGGTGACTAGAAGTGTCAGAAATGAGTTCTATGTGAGTAGTAGAGGAGACTCAGGAGAAGGGAGAACTAGGTTTTCTAATACAGATGAGTACAATTTTTCCCTTCTTGTACTATCTCTTTCCTACTCAACTGGTTGATATGTATTCCATTCTAGTCACAGTGGCCTCCACTTTCTCAAGCACACCAGGCATAGTATCACCTTCTCAAGTGAGTCCTTTCCTCTATCTATAATTTCATTCCGAATACTGAGTATTCCCTTTTCCTGCTTTACTTTTGCTCTTTAGCACATTTCCTCATGGAGCATACTCTACATTTTCCTCTCCCACTAGAATGTAAGCTCCAAGATTTTTGGCTGTTTTGTTCATTACTATAGAATACTGTTTGGAACATAATAGACACTCACTAAACCTTTGGTGAATGAAGAAATCAGCTAATCAATTTCCAATTTACTGATGAGTACAGAGAAGTTAAGTAACTTTGCTTGAGATCACAGGGCTAGTATGTGGCAGAGCCAGCATTCAAATTTAGGCAAGGTGGCTCAAGATTACTATAGCCTAGTCTAGTCTATTATACCACATGCCTTTCTAATGCAGAAGCTAGCATATACATCTGTACCCAATAAACAACAATTTCCTTGATTCTTCATATTTTAATCAAGGTGTTTCTCCCCATAAAAGTTCTATGCTTTGTCTTAACAAAAGAGGTGATAGGATTTAAATTTGAGAAAGAACAAGGATATTTCTGTCCAAAACCTAGGGTAAAGAACAAAACAAAACCAAGTCTTCCTTTATAACTTTTAAAATTCATTTTTACAAATAATTTCAGTCTAGACTTTGATACTTAAAACTTAAATCCTTTTCTTTATTAGTCTTACATTTTTTTCTAGCACTGTTGTCCTAAAATTTGGGGCTTCTATTTACTGGATTTGGGGGGGGGGGCAATCTCAACTTTATTTAATTACAGTCAGATATATAAACATTCTTAAATTTATGAAAAACTGTAATTTTAATTTGTCTGATTTTCTAAGACTTCCCATATGAATAAATTCTCACATCAGAATATTAACAAGAGAATCTTTGGAAACATGGCGGAGTGAGAGACGTCCCCAGATCTCTCCCCTTGAAACAATAAGCTGAACATCTAAAACTCAACAAAAAACACCTAAATTGCACACCAGCACGTCTGAGTGTGGGATCTGCGCATAAGAGCTACCACTGGTCAGAAACCCGGGTGTTGGGCGGTGGGTTGGGAGAAATAAAGAGCTGCCTCTCACAGTCTCCAGAGCTCCTTGTAGGAGGAGGTGGAGGGGACAAGGAGAGGTGAGTTCCCTGAACAGCCTGCCTAGGAAAGCTGTGAGCTCCCTGCGGCTGGCCAGAGGCAGGGCCTAGTCATTGAGGTAGAAGGCAGAGAAGCTGGATGGCAGAAAAACAGTTGATTTTTACCGTTCACTGTTGCCTCATGGGAATCTGAGCAAATGCTACCGAAACTATTGCTAACTGACAGGGACTAAAACTGAGGTAGTGAGCATGATTAAGTATCTATCAGAAAATAAAAAGGCATTTTTAAGGCTTTATATAAAGCAAGGATCCAAGAGGCTTAGATGCCACCTACTGGAACCCAAAAGAAAAACACCTTCTTTGAAGCAGGCTAAAGAGAGACCTTTATATAATAAATCTTCTTTTTGAAAAACAGCAGAATACATTTCTATTAATGCTCAGGTGGAGAAATACTGCATTAAACACCATGAACAACCAAGGTGACAAGGCATCTCGGAAAGAGAAAAATCTCCAGAAAATAAGCTTACAGACATAGAAATATGCAACTTAAATGACAGAGAATTCAGAGTGGTATTTCTGAAAAAAACTTAGTGAATTCCGAAACGAGTCATAGCAACAATTTCAAAAATTGAAAAAACAACTAGATGAGCAGAGTAAGGAGATTGAAACCCTCAAAAAGATCCAACTAGAACTTCTGGAGATGAAGAACACACTGCAAGAGTTGAAAAATGAAATAGCAAACTTGGGAAATAGAGTCAACCAGATGGAGTAAAGGATCAGTGATATCAAAGACAGAAATCTAGAAATAAATCAGAAGGAAGAAAAGAGAAACTGAGGAATGAAAAATCATGAAAGAGAAATTCAAGAACTAGCTGTTCCATTAGGAGAGGAAACATAAGAATAATGGGCATTATTGAAGGTGAGGAAAGGGAACAGGGACTAGAAAGCATTTTCAGACAAATAGTTGACGAGAATTTCCCAAATCTATGGAATGAACTGGAGCTTGGAATTCAAGAAGTCAACAGAACACCCAATTATCTCAACCCAAAAAAAGCCTTCACCAAGACACACTGTATTAAAATTATCAAAAATCAATGACAAAGACAGAATTCTCAGGGCAGCCAGAGAGAAGAAAACAGTAACTTATAAAGGAAAACCCATTAGATCATCCGGGGATTTCTCAGCACAAACCTTAAAGGTCAGAAAGGAACGGAATCAAATATTTAAACTATTAAGTGACAGGAACTACCAGCCTAGAATAATGCATCCAGTTAAGCTCTCTTTTGGATATGAAGGAGAAATTAAGACTTTTCTAGACATACAAAAATTGAGGGAATTCTCCACTACAAGGCCTCCACTACAGGAAATACTGAAACGGGTCAGCTCACCTAAAAGAAAATGACCAAAAAAAAAAAAAAAAAAAAATTAGGAGTAAAGTGACTATCAGGAAAATAGAAGCAGAGGAGTGCAACCCTTACTAAAAATGGCATTAAAAGATTAAATAAGGAGAGAATTGTTATAAAAGATAGTACTGAATGTTCAGCATACATAGGGACAAATTGAGATAACAATAACTGGAAAGGGAAGGATTCAAAGATCCAAATTCGCAAAGGGGAATGGAGATAAGGCACGCACAGAAGAAAATAGATGACTGTATATATATATATAACTATCCTTTACATATTCATGATGGTAACCACACACCAAAGATTCTGAACTGAAGTATATAACATAAAACAAGAAGAATCAGAGGGAAAATCTACAAAAGCCAACCAAAATAAAGAAAATAGAAACACAAGGACAAGGAAGCAATGGAAATACCAAGCTACCGGAAAGCAAAAGATAAACTGGCTATAAGAAGACCTCATATTTCAATCATCACCCTAACTGTAAATGGACTGAACACACCAATAGAAAGACACAGAGTTGCAGAATGGATCAAAAAACAAAACCCAACCATATGCTGCCTCCAGGAGACGCATCTCAACTCCAAATACAAACAAAGACACAAAGTGAAAGAGTGGAAAATATTTCAAGCAAATGGCATTCAGAAAACAGCAGGAGTAGTGGTACTAATATCAGATGAAAAAGACTTCAGAATAAAAAAGGTAAAGAAAGATACTGAGGGACAGTTCATAATGATAAAGGGAATCATATACCAAGAAGATGTAATACTTATTAATATCTATGCTCCCAATCAGGGAGCCCTGAAATATGTAAAGCAATTACTAACAGAACTAAATGGAGAAAAAGACCAAAACACTAGTAGGGGACCTAAAAACCCCACTGTCACAGATGGACAGATCATCCAAACAGAAAGTCCATAGAAAGTAACATCCTTAAATGACATATTAGACCAATTGGACATAACTGACATTTACAAATCCTTCTATCCCAAAACGGCTGCTTATACATTCTTCTCTAGTGCACATGAAACATTCTCAAGAATCAACCACATACTGGGACACGGAAATAGCCTCAACAAATATAAGAGGGTTGAAATCATACCAACCATATTCTCTGATCATAATGCTTTGAAATCAGAGATCAACTGCAGAAAGAAATCAGGAAAAACCACAAATGCATGGAGATTAAACAACATGCTGCTGAAAAATAACTGGATCAGAGAATAAATAAAAAGAGAGATCAAGAGATACACAGAAATGAATAATAATGATAGTACAACATATCAAAACTTTTGGGACACGGCAAAAGTGGTCATAAGAGGAAAGTTCTCACTAAAGAAAAAAGAGAAAGGACACAAATGAACGAAATTAGGGCTGAAAGAGGGGAAATTATGACTGATATCGCAGAAATACAAAGGACCATACAGGCATACTATGAAAAAGCATATTATACCAAATTTAACAACCTAGAAGAAATGGAAAATATAATCTTCCTTGACTGAATCAAGAAGAACTGGAAAATCTAAATAGACCAATCAGCAGTATGGAAATTGAAACAATCATCAAAAACCTACCAAAAAGGAAAAGTCCAGGACCAGAGGGCTTCACCAGTGAATTCCACCAAACATTCAAAGAAGATTTAATACCTATTTTCCTAAAACTCTTTCAAAAAATCGAAGAGGAGGCACTACTTCCCAACTCATTTTATGAGGTCAATATTTCCCTGATACCACAACCTGATGAAGATAACACAAAAAAAGAAAACTACAGACCAATATCTCTCATGAATACAGATACAAAAATCCTAAATGAGATAGATACTAGCGAACCTAATACAGCAACATATTAAAAAGATTGTACACCATGATCAAGTTGACTTCATCCCAGAGGCAGAGGGATGGTTCAACATACACAAATCGATTAATGTGATACACCACATAAACAAATTAAAAAATAAGAATCATATAACCATATCAATAGATGCAGAAAAAGCCTTCGACAAGATACAGCACCCATTTATGATCAAAACACTTAACAAAATCGGTATAGAAGGAAAGTACCTTAAAATAATAAAGGCATGTATGACAAATCCTCAGCCAACATTATACTTAATGGTGAAAAACTAAAAATCTTCCCTCTAAGAACAGGAACAAGGCAAGGCTGTCCACTATCGACATTCTTATTCAATATAACATTGGAGGTCCTAGCGAGTGCAATCAGCCAAGAGAAAGATATAAAAGGCATCTAAATAGGAAATGAAGAAGTCAAACTGTCAGTATTTGCGGATGACATGATTCTCTATATAGAAAACCCTAAAGACTCCACAAGAACACTACTAGAAACAATGAGCAAATGCAGTAAACTCTCTGGATACAAAATCAACGTTTAAAAATACATAGTGTTCCTATAATAATGAAGTGTCAGAAAAAGAAGTGGAAAAAGTAATTCCTTTTGCAATTGCAACAAAGAGAATAAAATACCTAGGTACAAATCTAACAAAACATGTGAAGGACCTATATAATGAAAACTATAAGACCCTATTAAAAGAAAGAAATCGAAGGATATAAAGAAATGGAAAGCTATTCCATGTTCTTGGATCGGACTAATCAACATATTGAAAATGACCTTATTACCTAAAGCATTATACAGATTTAATGCAATCCCCTTCAAAATCCCATTGGCATTTTTTAAAGAAATAGAACAAAAAAAATCATTAGATTTGTATGAAGTATAAAAGACCTAGAATTGCCAAAGTTATCCTGAGAAAAAAGAACTAGGCTGGAGGCATCACTCTGCCTGACTTCAAATTATACCACAAAGTGACAGTAATCAAAACGGCATGGTATTGGCACCAAAACAGACACACGGACCTGTATAACAGAATCAAGAGTCCAGAAGTAAACCCATATTGATATGGACAAAAAATTTTTGAGAAAAAAGCCAAAAACATACAGTGGAAAAAGGAAAGCCTCTTCAAAAAATGGTGCTGTGAAAACTGGAAGGCCACCTGCAAAAGAATGAAACTAGACTATTATCTATCACCACACACCAAAATTAACTCAAAATGGATTAAGGACCTGAATATAAGACCTGAAACAATACAATTCATAGAAGAAAACATAGGAACTAAACTCAAGGACCTTGGACTTAAAGATTTTATGAATTTGACCTAAAAGGCAAAGGAAGTAAAAGCAAAAATAAAAGAATGGAACTACATCAAACTAAAAAGCTTCTGCTCAGAGAAAGAAACCATCAACAAGGTAAAGTGACAGCCATCTGAATGGGAAAATCTATTTGCAAGCAATGCCTCTGAGAAGGGCCTAATATCCAAAATATACAAAGAACTCATATGACTCAATAACAATAAAAAAAAACACACACAAATAATCCAATCAAAAATGGGCGGAGGTCCTGAACAGACACTTCTCCCGAGAGGACATACAAATGGCCAACAAATATATGAAAAGACGCTAAACATCGCTGGCTATTAGGGAAATGCAAAGCAAAACCATAATGAGATACTATCTCACACCTATTAGAATAGCTATAATCAACAGGATAAGTAATAACAAATGTTGGAGAGGATCCAGAGAAAAAGAAACCCTCCTACACTGCAAATTGGTACAGCCACTATGGAAAACAGTATGGAAGTTCCTCAAAAAACTAAGAACTGATCTACCATATGATCCAGAAATCCCTCTACTGGGTATTTATCCTAAAGACTTGAAAATCCATATCCAAAAAGGTGTTTGCACACCGTTATTCATAGCAGCATTACTCACAGTGGCCAAGACATGGAAGCAACCAAAGTGTCCTACGATAGACAATTGGCTAAAGAAGCTGTGGTACATATATACAATAGAATATTATTCAGCCATAAGAAGAGATGAAATATGGATGGACCTTGAGATAATCATGCTAAGCAAAATAAGCCAGACAGAAAAAGTTAAAAACCACATTATATCACTTATATGTGAGATATAAACTTAAAAGCAACAAATGAACAGGACAAATAAACAGAGACTCATGGACATGGACTACAGACTAGTGGTTACCAGAGGGTAGAGGGTGGGGGAGAAGGAGTAGACAGTTAAAGGGGGTTAAATATAGGGGTGTAGGGGAAGGGTGAAGTGGGTAAAGGGGGGTAAATATATGGTAGCTGAGGGAAACTGGACTTTGGTAAACACACAGTAGAATATACAGATGTTAAATTATAATGTACAGATGAAAATTATATAATTGTATTAACCAATGTTACCCTGATAAACTTAAAAAAACAACAACAACAACAACAACAACAGAATATTAACAAATTTTTTGGTCTCTAGATCACAAGTCCTGAATTTCTGTTAGGGAATTGCACACACCAAATAAACCCTCAAAAAATGTAAGTAAATGCAAATTACAATAAGAGAAGTTTCCATTTATCAAACTGGCAAGGATAAAAAATATTAAAATACTCAGTGTTGGTAAAGGTGTAGGAAACTAGCATTTATATACTCTGCTGGTGAGAGTATAATTTGGCAAAAAACTTTTTGGAGAATATGATAGTAAGTGCCAAAGGCTTGAAAGATATGCATGCCCTTTGATGTACACCGAGGAAATAATTAAGGATTTGGAAAAAGACTTAATAGCAAGAATGTTTATTTAAGCACTGTTACTAATAGCATGAAGTTGGAAATAGCTGACATGTCCAAAAGTAGGGATTAATTATTGCACATCTCCAGAATGTTTCTATTACATAAAAATTATAATAAGTATGGTATAATCTCATATTTGTAAAACAAATATATGTCTATATGTAGAAAAGATTTTGGAAGCTGTTAACAATGGGTTCTTCTGGATGGGTGCACTGTAGGTATTTTCTTTTGCTTGTCAATATTTTCTAAGTTTTCTATAATGACTATTCATTGCAGTCATAATTTTAAATCCAAACTTCTTTTTTAAATTGAAACAGGAAACCAGGGCTATTATAGCTATAATTTGAACTAAACACTGTTGAATCATCCTTCTCAGTTGTTTTTTTAACCATGCCATCCATTCCTCATTCTACAATATACATTAGATTTTGCTTGGCTTTTATGCTGTACAATCTGGCTGAGGTAGCCATTTAATTGCTATGGCAACAAGAATTGAAAGAAATCTTAGATATCATTTAGTCTAGTCCTTTTCATTTTACAAAATAAGGAACTCGAGGGAGATCCAAGAGATTGAGGGATTTTCTTAAAGTCAAAAGGTTAGTTGTATAGAACCTTAGTCTGATCTCCAGATTCCTGGTCTACTGATTCCCAAGAAATTGGCTTAATACTTCCATCAATGACCCTGGCTGCTAAACTGGGTTTGAAAAAGGTACAGCACTCTGCCAATAGGAAAACCCAAGAGATATCATAAGTCAGTTAAGCAAAAACCTAGTTACTCTTATAACACAAAAATGAATTACCAAGTGTCAGAGGAAACAGGAAAAATATATCAAGAGAACACAGAGGGCCTTCCCTGTTGTCTAGAATTAACTCATTTCGGAGGATACAGATTTAGAAACAAAGAGATTCTGTGATTCATTCATAAGTGCCTCACTTTAGTAGTTAATGACTACTACTGCTGTGTATGTTGATTAACTGCAATATATGCCCTTAGGTAGCAAAATAGTAGATATAGTAATGGTAGATTGCCAGCTTATAAGAAGATAATTATATACCTTTTTTATATATATATTTATTTTCTTCTATGCATAAACAAAGAATCTGAATAACATATCAGTGGTTCTCAAAATATCATCTGTAATCCTTGGGGTATGAGGTATAGGGAGGTGTCCTTGAGACTATTCCAAGGTTTAAAGTATTTCATAAGACTACTATGACATTATTTACCATTTTTACTTGGTTGATATTTGCACTGCTGATGAAAAACAATGGTAAATAAAATTGCTGGCACCTTAGAAAAAATCGAGGCAGTGGCACTAAACTGCCTTAAAAGCCATTATATTGTTCACTGACACTCCCCATGCTAAAAATAATGTTGATTTCACTTTAAAATGTCCTTGATGAAATAGTAGAAATGATTAATTTTATTAAATCTCAATCACTGAATACATATGTGTGACAAAGCATGCATAAAGCACTTCTGCTGCTTTCTGAGTACAATGGTTTTCCAGAGGATTTGGTTGTCCAAATCAAAAGCACTTGTGTAACTGAATTGTGAGCCAAATAGCTGCTTTTTTTTTCATGGAATGCTATTTGTACTTGCAAAAAACGACTGACAAACTATGGTTATTCAGGCTTCAGTGTTTGGTAGAAATTCTCTCAAAAATGTTAACAAAGTGAACCTGTCACTTTGAGGAAAACAACTGATATAGTATTTGTTACCAATAAAATTTGAGCTTTCAAATGAAAATCAGAATTTTGAAAAATTGTATCTGCCAATTTGAACTTGCCAGCATCCTAATACTTGAGGACTTTTATGATGATGGATGATGCTAATAAAGGAATATGATTGTTTATTATATAGTAGAATGTGTCAAAATTAAGAACGGTTTAACGCAGTGAAATACTATTTTCTAAATGACCATATTTGATATTATAAAATTATGGATGAGTAGCAAATCCATTCACAGTGTAAGACAGACCCACGGATTTTAACATAACAGAGTAAGGAAAGTCCATGTATAGTTTCATATTCCACATTGCAACTAACCTTTAAAAAAATACTACTTATCAAACTTCGATGGGCTATCAAAGAATATCCATGATTATCTAAGAAAAGCTACTAAATATTCCTTTTTCCAACTACATATGAATGAAAAGTGAGATTTTCGTTATCTCTTAAGTCAAAACAAAACAATGCACTATATCAAATGCAGAAGCAGATGTAAGAATACAGCTATCTTCCATTAAGTCACACATTTGTTTTGAGAAGTGCAAACTAGTGTCACTCGTAGGATGCTTCTTATAAAAAACAAACAAACAAAAACCCAGAAAACAAGTGCTGGTGAAGATGTGGAGAAACCGGAATCTTTGTGCATTGCTGCTGGGAATGTAAAATGGTATAGCTTCTGTGAAACAGTATAGTGGTTCCTCAAAAAATTAAACATACAATTATCATATGATCTAGTAATTCCACTTCTAGGTATATATCCCAAAGAACTGAACGTCGAAAATCAAAAGATATGTGCACACCAATGATCACAGTAGCATTATTCAAAATAGCCAAAATGTGAAAATAACCAAATGTCCATGGACAGATGAATGGACAAACAAAATGTGGTATATACATACAATGGAATATTATTCATGTTTAAAAAGAAAATTCTGACACATGACCCTTAAAAACATTATGTTAAGTGAAATAAACCAGTCAAAAAAGAGCAAATAGTGTATGAGGCACCTGAAAATAGTCAAAACCCTAGAGACAAAAAGAATAGTGGTTACTAGGGACTAGGAGAGGGGATAATGAGAAGTTACTATTTAATGGGTATAGAATTTCAGTATGGGATGATGAAAGAGTTCTGGAGAGAGATAGTGGTAATGATTGCACAACAAGGTGAATGTACTTAATATTAGTGAAGCATACTTAAAAATGATTAAAATGATAAATTTTATGTTATGTATATTTTTAAAAAGCTAAAAAAGAAAACTCACAATGCCACTCCTCTCACTTTTATTGGGAAGAGTTTTGGGAAATAGTTATTTTTCATTAAAAATGTTATTTTTCCATGTAGTGAGTGTATTACTGTCTTTAAAATAAACTAATAAATACTTTAAAAAATCTAGTTTTCATTTCTAATATGGGAAATATAGAAAGATATAACTCTTAAAGAGAAGCTCTTGGTCCTGAGTAACTTTTGAAAGGTAAAGTGGTCCCAAGACAAAAGTTTGAGAAATTTATTCTCTCTTCTCACAACTACATTATGTGAAGATCTTCATTTGTTGGTATAACTTCATTTGACAGCTATACCATTTGAAGCCTTTAGACTAAAAGAACAGCTTGAAATATGGTCTTTACACTAACTCTTTACAATCACTATTGTCCACTGGGTGCACCTTAATTATAAGGGCTGAGCAACACAAAGCTCCACACAGATGAGTGGCAATATACATAAAACTGTTTAAAAGTTTAAATGCCGATATGTCCCAAAGCAGTTTTATAAATATCTAGAAAGAAACACACATTTCCTTTTTTCTGTTGGATCTTCATTCAGACTTACAGTTCAAAGCTAGATGTGGGAATGAAGGTGGTAGCGGCATTGTTTCTGAAAAAGCACTCTATTTAGTGGATCTGTGCAAAGAATTTAGTTCTCTCACCGTCTTGCTACTGGTCTGTTGCAGAGGGTGGGGTTAGGAAGCTAGGAAGCAATCCAAAAGATCATCAGAGGCCGCCCCAAACCGTGTCCAAGCAATCATTTCCTCCATTTTGGGCCAAGTCAATTTGCCCCGACAGAGGCTGAATGTTTACGGGGAAAAGGTAAATAAAAAGGATGTTAGAAAGCATGGCCGGAAATCAGCAAAACCACAGCGGTTTTTCCTTGTGTAGATGCTAAATGATTAGTATGCTATGTGTGTGAGGGGCAAATGAGAATTGTTATTCCAGAGTACAGCTGTGGCACTTTTAATGACGGATCTGCAGTTCTGGATGGGAGCGAAAGACAAATGATTTTCTTATCCGGACCAGCTTTCTACATTCCTCTTGGGCAGGGCCTGTGACCAGTCTCATTCACTGCAGCTGAGGCAGTTCCAGACAAAGGGGAATGGATGCCCTCCCGAGGGAGCGGAGGAGGGAGAGGGGGCCCGCAGGTTCCCGCGCCAGGTATCCCTCAGGGTAGTAGACCCTGCGGGTCGCGAGGAGGGAGAGTCCCAGGGGCGTCATAGGGGTGTGGTCGGGAGCGCTGGGCCGGGGCGCACGGCACCGCTGGGGCAGAAGACCCCGCCCTGCCCACGGTCAAGGTTAACACGCGCGTGGGAGGTACCTGTGGAGGCCTCGCACAGCCGAAAGGCACTGGGCGATCATGGGAGAGCCGAGAGGCAGCAGCGGCGGGCGCGTTGTCCTCCGGTTTGGGGGTGGCGGAGGCGGGGCGCCAGCGAGCGGTGAGGCAGCCTAGCCCAGAAGGGAACCGCAGCTGCGGCGGCGGCGGCGGTGGAAGCAGCAGCGGGTCCAGCCGGCGACCTCCCACGTGCGACGGCCACACGCCTGCTCCCACTTCGGCCCCGCCCCCGCCCCGCCCCTCGCGTCCTGCACCGCCCCTGGGGCGGTTCCGGCGAGACCCAGCTGCCGAGAGTAGAGCGCCCAGCCGGGTGGGCTGAGGGGCAGCGGTGGCCTGGAGGCCGAGGAAGTTCGGGCCACCGCTGGCCGTACTGCGATCGCGAGCCAGGCTCAAGCCCTGAGGACCAGGGGCAAGAGGTTCCGTTTACGGACGCCCGCGGGCCTGCTGCCACCGTCTCGCGTCCTCCTGCCTGGTAAGGGGCTTCTGTCTGGGAAGGCTGCATGCATCTCCTGCCGCCCCCAATGGGGCCTGCACCACGCACCCTCAGCAATACCCGTCAGGGCGGAGGCGAGGCCCGGGTACCAAAGCGGGGAAGGAGGAGGTCGATGTGCTCTGGGTGCGGAACTAAGGGGAGAAGCGTAGAGGAGGTTGGACATCTCCATTTCCCCTCTGCCTCCTCCTTTCCCCCATTTTTTTTTTTTCCAGCTTCTGCCCTGGGGCCTTATTTCGTACTTGCAACCCCATGGCTTAAGAGGCTGGGCTTGCCTTTAAAATAAACACATAAATAGTAAACATCCTAGTGATGGATACCACACCCAGGCTTTGAATTAGGGAAACTGGGGAGCAGATGGATGATGCGATTTAGTGGAAATAAGCCATTAATGCCTGCTGGCCCTGCGCCACTGTTTAGATGCGATAGTATTCCATGTGAATGAACGTGACCGGGAGCTTCCAGCGTGTCATCGAGAGCACCTCGACTGCAGAGAGCACTGGTCGGTTTATAGTGTCCATCGATTTAGGCAGTGATTTCCTGACATGTCTGATGATTAAATAGAAATGCCGTTTTTATTAAGAATGACACTGGTCGAACAACCTTTCGTTAATATATTTACTCATCAAATAACTGTCTCAGTCTGCAAAAGTAGGTGGAATGTAAACTACGCATACATTTTTTAAAAATCTCATGAAATAGAGGAAGATGCTCAGTGTAGATAGATCAGCTTCTGAGTCAGCAGTATAAAATCTCCTTCAATTTTGTACTGAGGCCTTTTGGGGATTTCTATATCTGTATCTATAACCCTATCCTTATCTCTATCTGTATCATATACACTGTTAAGATAAAGTGAGATTTTCATTGAGAGTCTAAGCTTATGTTGTACATGTTTTGAGAAAATTTTTACTTTTGCAAGTTTTAATATAATCTAATACTACTGGGTATAAATGAAAATATGTAATACATTACCATTAGAACACTTTGTGCTCTCCTAACTCTAAAAATAGAAAGGCATGAAGGTAATTGAGGTTTTAGTTTTTGCTCTATACTTAAAAATTTTTTTGATTAAATTTATTGGGGAGACAATTGGTTAATAAGATTATGTAATTTTCAAGTATATAATATTTATAATACATCATGTTGTATTGCATTGTGTGCTCATCAAAGTTTAGTTCCTTCCATCACCATATTTTTACCCTCCTTACCCTCTTCGACCTCCCCCTACCCTTAGTTTTACTGTAATTTATAACCTTTCCGACCTATTCTTTAAAATAACTTAGTTCAGTGTTTCCCTTTTTCTTATTCAGGAAAAGTGGTTAAGCTTTTAAAATGTCATCGGTGAAGCACCTAGTTTATGCAGTTATTCGTTTCTTACGGGAGCAGAGTCAGATGGATGCTTATACTTCAGATGAACAAGAAAGTTTGGAAGGTAGGTACCTGGTCTTTTGTGCATTTGTGTTATAATTATAAATAAAGACTAAAATAGTTATAAGTCTGATTTTATGATCAATTATAACAAAATCAAAATGTTTTTTTGATCTTAAGAAGAGAGACTTGACTATAAGGTATCATGTTTTCATTCTCTGAGGCTTGTTTTGTTTGTTTCAATTAACAATATAAGAGGACTATTGTTCATGTATTGAACAGCTATTACATATTAGAACTATGCTGTTCATATTGTAGGGAGTTTTTTCTGCATAGTGAATGTTGTTAGTATTATCCCCATTTAGCAGATAAGTAAGTGAAACCAGACTAATTAACATAACACAGCTAATAGGCAGAGCGGAGATTTAAATCCTGATTTTTATTTGAAGATCTTGTCTCTTCTTCCTAATAGGAAAGCATCCAGTTGAGAATCAATATATGAAAATACTTTAGTCATCATAAAAGTACTATGTAAAAGTCTAATAATTATATCAGTATTATGCTCTGACTACTTCCTATTCGGGGACTTAAAATAGGATTTCACTCTTGTCTTATGTGGGCTATACCTATTAGATTCGGTAATCTGTAAAGTCGAGCAAAACTTGGATGGTAGATAGCATCATGTGTTTCATTGACACCATCTTTTCTGCTTTGAGTTCATGCATTATAAAATTTACATTCATTATAACCCCAGCAAGATAGAATTCTGTAGATGCACTTGTGGCGGTTCAGTGAGCCTACCTTCCTTGTGGCCTAAAGACTTCATTATTAAAGACAGAGCATTTGGGAGAAATTAATAAGTAGTAGTACAATTTGAATTTCCCATCTTAAAGTTGTTTCTCCTATAAAGAGGACACATCTATTAATTACAACAAGCACAACCTTTGTGAATATACTTTTAGGAGGGAGGGATGAAAGTTGGACATTTGCTCTAAAACTGCTTCTAGTCTGATGAGAGAAGCAGGCAACACACAGTTGGAGAAGATTCTAATCAGTCTATTTAATATTAGGTCTTTTGTTCTCCTTGATGGTTGGGCTATGTGAAAGTAAAGGCGACTGGTTATTTAAGGAGGATGTTGGTTATGGCTGCTCTGTAGCAAACTGATAAATGCAATCATTTAATAAAAGATGTTTCTTTTCTAATCAAAGACAGTATTATACTTTTAAGGGCCAGAAAGAATATTCAGAAGTTTTTAAAAACCAAGATGTTATGTCCTATATTTAGAATGGTATTCAGCCAACAATATGTGCTTTCAGCTGTTTGTTATATATGGCATCCAGAAATGGTGCCAATTGTTTTTGACCAATCCCTATTTTTGACTCTGTGAGTCTAATTTTATTGACTATGAAATCATGTGGAGGTGTCTGCCCACCTTCTAGACATTTAAAAAGGCCTTAGAAAATGAGTCTAAGTTCTAGTACCAGCTTCACTACTATGATGAGCTGGGATATTATCAGCTTTGAGCCTTCTCCTTAGTCACCCGCTCTTCCTAATTGTTATACTGACGACTACTTCATGTTTTGACTATTGTGGCTCCTGCTCACTGTCACTCTCTCTAGCACTACTCCTATCTTAATTCTTAGCAATTGCAATATACTCGTAGATGATTCTTCCAGTTCCCTTGGATCTCAGTTTCTTGATTTCAGCCATTCACTCCCTTGGTCAGGCCCTAGATCAGTGGTTCTCAACTCAGGGTGATTTTGCAATGTCTGGAGACATTTTTGATTGTCACAGCAAGGGGGCTGGTATTGCTAGCATCTAGTGGTTTGAGGCCATATATGTTACTAAACATACTACCATGCACAGGACGGCCCTCAACAACAATGATCTAGTCCAAAATGTCAGTAGTGCCGAGGCTGAGAAACTCTTGTCTAGACCTTGTCATTATACAAACGGCACTCCCTCCATAATCTCTATCTTAAATGTTTTACTTCCTGACCACTCCTGCCAGTCTTTCCAGCTCATGTCCTTTAGAATCCCTCCTCGACCAATTCTTCCACCCTACTAATACCTCCAATCTCTTGACTCCTTCCTTACCTTTTCACACCCTGCTCCTTACCCAGTTTAAATTCCATGGTCAAACATTATAATCACACCTTTGTATATCTTCCCTTTCTTGCAAAACCCAACCTTATATAAGTCCAGTTCTTCATTTAGCCTTTGCCCCTATTCATGTAAATATGTATATAGATGGAGCAAAACACGTACTTTCCTGACTGGTCCCACTTTAAATTTGTGACCGACCATAAGCCTCACGGGGACTTTTAATGCTATCCGGCAATCACATTCTCTGTTGTAAGGTCATACTTTTGCTTTCCGAGATGGCCACTTTAACACTTTCTCATGTCATCTCAAATCCTGCCTGTCTGCCTATTATCATGTGCTACAGACTAGATATTCGCTTTCTCCCCAAACTCACATGTTAAAGTCTAATGCCCAGTGTGATGGTATTAGGAGGTGGGCTCTCATGATTGTGATTGGTTACCTTATAAAGGAAGTACCAGAGAGCTCCTTCGCTCCTTCTACCATATGAGGGGTCACAGGGAGAAGGTGCCATCTATGAACCAGAAAATGGGTCCTCACCAGACATCAAACCTGCTGGCACCTTGAGTTTGGACTTCCCAGATTCCAGAAATATGAGAAATAAATCTCTGTTGTTTATAAGCCACCCAGGCTATGGCCTTCTGTTATAGTGGCCCAAACAGACAAAGACACCATAGATGAACTACCATTGTCCTTTCTAAATGGAACCCTTCTACTGGCACACTGGATCCCATCATGTCATTCCTACTCCACGGTATGACCCTGGTTATTCTACCCTCACCTTATATCAGCATATTTTCACTTTCACTGGATCATTCCTGTCAGAATATAAACTTTATGTTATTTCTCCCTTCTTAAAAAAAAAAAAGCAACAACAAATACTTACTCTTGGCATACTATCCTTGTGCCCCCTGAACTGCTGCCTAATTTTTTTTTTTTTTTGTCTCCCTTTGCAGGAAAACTCTTTGAATGTGTTGCCTCTACTTGCTTTCTCCAATTCCTCTCCTCTCCTTTCTTAAACCTACTCCAGATAGGCTTTTGCTACCATCTCTCCACCTGTATTATTCTTATCAAGGTCATCAGTAGTTTTGTGTTATTATTATCAATGGTCAGTTCTCAGTCTTCATCTGATCAGCTACCATTGATAAACTTGCTGATCACTCTCTCATCCTTTCCCCCTCATATGCTTTATTCATTTGGCTTCCAGGATACCTCATACACTCATGGTTTTCTTCATATCTCATCATTTGCTCCTTCTCTATTTCCTTTGCTGGTTTCTCTTCTTTTCCCTGACTCAGAGTGCCCAGGGTCCAGTGCTTAATTTTCTTCTCTTCATGATATACACTTACTTTTTTTTTTGGTGATATCATTCAGCTTCATGGCCTTAGATATTCTTTATTTATATGCCAACATCTCTCAAATGTAAACTTTCAGCCTAGTCATTTCTTCTGAACTCCAGACTTCTATATCTAACTGCCTACTAGATATCTCCACCTGTATGTCTCATAGGCACCTCAAATTCAACATTTCCAAAACCAAAATTTTGATCCTCCCACCTAAAATCTGTTCTGTCCACAACTACCTTATCTCATTTGATGGCAACTCTATCTTTTCAGTTGCCAGTTGCTCAGGCCCAAAACTTTCACATCATTCTGGACTCTTCTCTTTCTCTCAGACTCTGCATGTAATTGTTCAGAAAATCTTGTTGGCTGTACCTCTAAAATATGTAGAGTCTGACCACTTCTTCCCACCTCCACTGATATCACCCCCGGATAGAACTAAATACTTCTTATCTGTTTTACTGTGATAGCCTCTAACTGGTCTCTCTGCTGCTATCTTTGCCACTTTGTTGACTCTTCTCAACACAGCCACCAGTGATCTTTTCAGAGTATGTCAGATTCTGTCATTTCTCTGCTTAAGATCTTGCAGTGACTCTTCACGTTAATTATTCATTGTCTGAAGACTCTATATAATTTGGACTTCTGTGATGTATGGTTCACAGACTCTCTTCCCCTCTCAGCATGCACCAAATTCTCTTTCCTATGGGCTTTTACTCTAGTTGTTTTCTCTGCCAGAATATTCTTCTCCCAGATAATGGAAATACTCCCATCTCCTTCGGGTCTTTGTCAAATCTCTTTTCTGAATGAGGCATACCCTGAACACTCTATTTAATCGCAGCCTGCTTGCCTGCTCTACTCCCCACACTCCCATCCTCCTTGCACTGTTCTACGTGTTTATTGTTTATAGTCTACCTCTCCATCCACCACTAGAATGTCAGCCCCCAAAGGTCAGAGACTTTTTTGTTATATTCACTGGTGTGTCCAAAGCGTCTAGAAAAGTATCCAATACATGGTAGGTGCCCAATAAATATTGATTTGATGAATTGAATCAAGTGATTCTGGGCATATCAGTTAATTGGTCTGTATCTTAGTTTCTAAGTTTATTGGGTGGAGCTATCTGCCCTTTCTCCATCTAAGGGATTTGTTAAGAGACCTAGAATCAGCGATGGCAGGTACATACATATGAAAACTTTTGAATAATGTACTGTACAGATGGGACATGGTATTATTGAAGAGATTCTTCACTTGTCCTCCTCATCAGTATCAAATGGACATATTATTTAGTGTTAAAGTAGAACAGTAATTATACATATACTATTTCTTTAGATTTTTATGACTTATTCCTGAGTATAGACTCATGAAAGGAGGATCAAATGTGATAATCCCTGTTTCATAAACCATAATCTTGAGGTAAAAATAAGATAAATTATTGTACTCAGGTTATTTTTTGTGTGGCTGGATTAATAATGATAAAGAGATAATCTTGAGTTCTAAGGCAGTGGTGGCTTTGCTCACTAAACCATATGCGTCTCTAAACATGAGTTACTGAGGAAGACCAGAATGAACATTCTGGCAACTAGGTTTACTTATCAAAAAATTGTATTTACTTATATGTAGAATCTGAAATAGTCAAACTCATAGAAGCAAAGAATAGAATGGTGGTTGACAGGGGCTGGAGAGAAGAGGAAATGGGGAGGTCATGGTCAAAGGGTTCAAAGTTTCAGTTATGCAACAAAAATAAGTTCTGGAGACCAACTATTCAGCACAGTGCCTATAGCTAACAATTCTGTGTCATATAGCTAAATTTTGCTGAGAGTTTAGATCTTACGTTAAGTGTTCTTATCTACTGCTCCCCCACACAATAAAAAAGGGGTGAGTAGAAACTTTGGGAGGTGATGGATATCTTTGGTCACGGTTTCATGGATCTATACTTATCCCCAAATTCATTGAGTTGTATACATTAAATATGTACAGCTTTTTATTGATTAACCATATTTTAGTAAAGTGGTTTTTGACAAAACCCAAACAATTGTGTTTAAAACAAAACAAAACAGCCACCTCCTTTAATGATACTTGATTGTGTTGCGTGTGTGCCAAGGTTAGGAGCAGCAGAAATAAAGTAGCTGGATTGGATTGCTCAGTGAGATTAAATATAAAAATCCCTCACAGTCACCATATGGACTTTTTACCATAAGTGTTTAGCTTATGGTGTTTAGTCAGTGTTCCATTGGTGTTTAGCTCTGAAATGTCATACTCTGGTTTTGATTAAGGGCCTGGTTGGGTTCTAGCCATCTTTCATGTTGCTATGAATTACGGTTTTTTTTTTTTTTTAGAGAATTATTCCACAAATTTTGTTTTTATTTCTTCTGAAATTAAATTATTACTTACACTATAAACAAAGAAGTAGATTAAATGTATTGAGCATCTACTATTTGCCAGACTATATTAAAGTCAAAGATGAATAAGATGTAGGCTTTATATTCAAGGAGACAGTCTAATATGGGAAACAGAAATTTAAGTGCATATAATATAGTATGATAAGTACAATAATGGGAACATGTATAAGCTACATGGCACAGGAAAGGAAATGACTAATCTGATATTGGAAGAAAGATGGTGATTAAGAATAAATATTTGCTATACATATACATTATTTATTATTATTGTTATTGTAATTAACTATCTAAATGGCAATGAGATCCTATTTTCTTGTGGCCCAATATTTTTAATGCAAGTACAACTGAAGTATAAGAACAACTGCTTGGCAGGAATAGAAAGGGAGAGAATGAAAGATAAGTAAGCAGATTATTTTCTAAAAAGACACTTTGACTTTTTGCAGTTGGTAACTTAGCCGCTTATGCAGTTCTTTTTTCTGAGAATTGTTCTGTGGATAGTAAAAGTAATAATGTTTCTTCTATGACATAATTTTCTCAGCGCCACAAATAATACATAATATATCTGTTAAAAGACATGCACAAATGTAAGTGAATATTCTATACCATCTGGAAGGGAGGTTTTGGCTACATTCTCATCTTGTGGAGCAAGGAGAGAATTCCTTTTCAAACAAAAGCACTACGAGTATAAGAACCCTGCCTCTGTTCTCCTCAGTGGGTACTTACAGAGAGGACGAAACATGCTTTCTTCACTGTTAGCACCCGAGTTCAGACTCCTTGTTTGTTTAGATCATTTAAGTAGGAACCTACTGGTTTTCTGCTTCCATTTTCTCCCTCAGCTTCCGTCCCTCTCTAATCCTACCAGGTTTTTTAGTTCTGAACACAAATCCAGTTATGTTATCCTCCTAAACTAAATTCTCTAATGGCTCTCCATTTGCGCATTGCATAAATTCACGTCTTTAAATAATGTTATTTAAGGCGCCTTGTCATCCACCTACAGACTTCCTTTCTAGCATAATCTCCCTTGTGTCTTCTCACCCAGTCTATATCCTAGCCATACAAATGTGGATGAGGCACTTATCACCACTTAACATGATATATATTTTACTTACTGTGTTTGCCTCCTTCTAGTAAATGTAAGCTTATATCTAATTATTAAATGGATAGTGATTTTTGTCTTTTTAGTTAACTGTTTGTATCTCTACTACCTTAGAATAGCACCTTGCACATGGGTACCTGGTAAATTTTCATGCATGAATGAATTTTTAAAAGCCAACCTATCTTCACATAAGTAAGTATACCAGGATTAATATTTAGTACTTCCTATGTGCTGGAGATTGTTTCTATTACCATTTTTATTCATGTTGAGAATTCTATTTCTCACTTTAAAAATAAAAGATAAATATTTTTTAGTTTTATTCCAGGCATTGGTGGTTAATCAGATATTGGTACTGGGGAGTAAGTTACTCTCAGTGACTTTCTTCAACAAGAACATGATGTAATGTAATATATATATATTGAGAAATTATATTCTCGGTAACATTTTTCTTTAAGTGAGGAATAAGAAATCAAGTTTTCTTCCCTCAATAGCTGGTCTATAAACAGAAATCTCCATTCAGCTGAACCATTTGGTTTTCTAGTCTGTGATCATAAATGCTGAATTACCACAGATTGCAAGTGTACAGATTTCTAAATGTGTCATTTTTTAGGTTGCTAATTTTTTTTTCCACTATTAAAATTTATTTCAAGTTGCAATTCAGTGCTTGGAGACGGTTTTTAAAATCAGCCCAGAAGATACACATCTGGCCGTTTCACAGCCTCTGACAGAAATGTTCACAAATTCCTTCTTTAAGGTAAGCTGCCATTGTTTTCGCATTATCTGATTTAAGAATCACTACAATAGTATGTTGGATTGTTAATATTTGAGGGGCTAGGCGTATAAGTAACTAATTTCTTTCTGAGGTTAAGGCAGATAGTCCATGTGGATATGATTTGGGATCTAACATATAACTTGTGCTTAGGATTTTCGTATTAGTAGCTATTCTCATCCTCTCACCTTCTCTTATATAAGTTTTAACATTTAGGAAATCACCCTGTAGAAATAGATTAATTAGGAATTGAATTGTCATTTTGAAGCAGATTTCATTAAATTTGGCCATCGATTGGGCTCTTTAAAACAGGGAGAGTTTCAGGGTTGATGTGCAAAACTAAGACTGAAACCCAAGCTTTATGATTCCTCCTCTTGAGGGCTGTTTCCATGGTTTCTGGTTTCTGGCCTTTGCAGGAAACATGGACCGTGAGATTGGATAAGTTTAGGGTTAATGAGTTCAGGGCCCCAGAGTGATCGCCCATGTGTTTTTACATTACATTTGGCATCTCATGAGTAATTTGGCAGTAAACTGCTCCCTCTTTTTTTACATAGCTATACATTAATTTGTCAAACAGATGAATTTGCATTATATGACAAGAGGTAAGAGACAGTGGCATGTCTCTGTGTTCCTTATCAGGGAATTCCCCCTTTCTTCTTTTGGTTGCTGGGGTTCTTTCATTGTCTGGGCTTGTGGCCTCCTTAGGGAACCCCGTTTCAGTGGCTGGATAGGGCTATGGCTGAAGCCAACCTTTACACCTAGATTCCAGAGAGGCCTGTGCGTGAGGCAGTGCTTGGATTTACTCAGTATTTAGCTCCTGTCACTGCTGTACCTAGTACTGAAGAGATCAGAACTTTTGTTATCTCTCAGAAAGTTCAAATTGACTTTTACACTGTTTAAACAAGCTCTTTTTTCCTTTTGCTATTTTCTCTAATTGTATTTAATTGTTAAAATTTGTTGTTTACTATTTTTAAAATATAGTTTTTTGAAACTGGCTCCATAGTATATCTGTACAGTATTATTTGTGGTATCAATCCTTTAGTAGTCCTTTTCAACAGCTGTGGCTTCATTACATATGTGTTTGTTAGCACAGTAGGGCAGGGAAAGTCTAAAACTTGTCTGAAGCAGCATCAAGATTGTCATAATTAAAGAAATTGTCTCGCCAAGTATATTTGGTTGTTATATCAGTCATTTTATTTTTAGAATACTGCTTTTCTGTTTTTCCCCCCTAATTTACATACTAAACGGATTTATTCCTTTTATGCAAAGTAAATAACACTTGTCTCTACATTATGAGCTGCTCATGTGCATTCAATTAATGTGAAAATTCAATTTAAAAGTTGTAAGAATTTGGCAATTTTATTAAACTAATTCAGAAGAATTTAGAAGACAGCATGGATTATGATCCTTTTTTTCTTCCTTTTTTTTCAGCTTAATTGAAATAGACAATTAGTTGCTCATATTTACAAGTATACAATTCAATGAGTTTTTGCAATTATAATTGGCATACAATAATATATTAATTTCAGTTGTATAGCATAGTGATTGGAGATCTGTATGACTCACAAAATGATCATCCCAATAAATCTAGTACTTCTCTGCCCCCTTAAATATTTATTACAATATTATTGACTATATTTCTTATGCTACCCTTTATATCTCCATGACTATTTTGTAACTATCCATTTGTACTTCTTAATCCTTTTGCCCTTTTTCATTGAACCCCCAACTACTTCCCATTTAGTAACCCTCAAAATGTTCTCTGTATCTATGCATTTGTTTCTGTTTTTGTTGTTGTTGTTTATTTTGTTGTTTAGTGTCCACATGTATGTGAAATCATATGGCATTTGTCTTTATCTGACTTACTTTATTCAGCACAATACCATCAGTCCATCATGCAATATCTTTTCATGATCCATTTTTCAATATGCCATTTTTCTGACCCTCAAAAGTCACTTTTTTTTTTCATGCGCAAACTGCTTAGGCTTGTTAGAAGAGTTGAAATAGAAGGAACCCTAAAAGCAAGTACTGCAGGACAGTGATATATCTTTGAGGTACACTTACATCCTGAGAGACTATATAGTCAGTTTTAAGTAGTGACTTCTACTTATAAAGGTTCTGAAATTGATTCTATAGTTTTTTATCCTAATACTTTTAAGTTTAGAAAAACCATTTGGTAGAGAAAGACTTTTTAAAAAAATAAGCAGGACTCATATACTTTATCAGTGATTTTGTATTTGTGAATATTTGTATGTAATCAGCAAAGTATATTTCCAATGTTAGAGCTATCAAGTTTATTGAAACTTTAGTCAAGAAAGGTAAAGATGGGTTTTTTATAAATACAGTACATAGAAATATTGGCTACAAATTATGCTTTCTTGAAAACTGTAGACTTATTTATGAACTTCGGAGTCAAATTTAAAAGCAACACAATTTTTAAAAAGATCTGTCAGAAATGGAAAAATACACTGTGTTCTCAGTGTCACTCAGGGTATTTCTAAATTTTCATTTAGTTCACAAGCACCTTTGGTTTGAACAGCATTAATGCAAAAGAAGTTTGAGGATGATAGTACGTGCTAAAAACAGGAATTTTATTTTGCTTTTATCTTCTGATAAAATTAATATATGCACATTGTTTAAAAAACTTTGGACAATACTGACAGTAATGAAGAAGAGACTGAAAATTTTACCTCCAAATATTACTACTGTTAACCTTTTGTGTACACCTTCCCAGTCTTTTTTTTTCAACCTATGTATGTGTATATGTGTGTGTGCAATATTTAAATAACAGAATCATATAATAAATGCTTTCTTTGGTAAACTGTAAATTAGTAGGTATCTCTCAGGATAGTAAACATTATGTTTCAAAATTTTCATTAATATAAATGATCCTTTGAACATATTTCTATTAGTATTCTTTGTATACTGATTCCATATTTTGTTCATAAAGGATTTCTAGGTATAGAGAAAAAAGTAAAATTTTTTTTGATTCCCAGGGGCCCATTACCTTCTAGAAAAATTATATATATTCATATTTCTAATAAAAGTATATGAAATAAGTTTCCTCGTATTTTTTGCTAACACTATGATTATTTAGGTATTAGATTTTACAACATGGAATTACAGGTGATTTTCGGTAACATGGATAATTCATTATTACTTTACTTATAGTCCTCTGTGGTTACTCCTAATGTGGCTAAATGGAAATATATTAATTTTAATTTAATTTAATTTCAGAATGATATTCTGCCTCTCTCAAACTCAGTGCCCGAAGATGTGGGAAAAGCTGACCAATTAAAAGATGAAGGTGAATATTTTATAGAAAAATTACTTATTTAGTAAAGCTTTCTGAAACTGAAGAAAATGATTCTTGTGTATCAATAAGATTCTGGTTCACACTGCCATGTCTGGATTGTCACAATTTCATATGGCATTTGTGAAACAGAAATGAATGTGATAGAGAAGAAGCCTGAAAATGTAGAACGACTTGTGGGTAATATAGGCATGGCTTGCTTCAAGAGAAGCAGATCTGTCATCCATAAAACTTGCAAAACAAGTAACTTAAGGGTGATTATTTGTAACTATATTTGCCTTGTATACTCTAGGATCCCAATTTTTTTTTTTTATCCTTAATCAAAAGATGAAAATAACTTTCAGTATTATTTTAACTTTCATATATTTAGTGTTTTTGAGTTCTTTGAAATTTATTAATGCATATATATGGCATTTGACTTAAGTATTTATTATCTAGCACATTTGGTTACTACATCATTAAAATTTCTAACAGTGACTATTGAAGCATTCTTAATTTTAATACATAAGTTACTGTCGTGTGAAAACAAATGGCCATGATAAATTGTCTAGCATAGAGTATGTCGGGGCTGCATGTTACACTTATCTGTGTTAATGAAGTAAGTTAATAAAGTAAGTCTTCTAGCCAACTAGTACCTTCCTGGAAGGTTGCTTTCAAATATTTTTTGTATGTTTTGTTTTGCTTCTGAAGAGGTACAGTATGATCCCGTGAAACCAAGAAGGGGTCATCGTTGTTATTCCCTGATTATCACAGAGGTATAGGCATATCTGATAGGGTTGTTTTAATAATTAAGGGAGACAATTTTATAGTAGAGTACCATGTACTATAAAGTGCTGTACAATGCTATTTCTATAAATTTCTAAATATTAAATATTTTGTTAATTGAAGCTTTTTTCATCTATCTATATAAATGTATATATATATTATGTATATAGACATTATGTATCTATACATTTGAGGTGATTTACAGGAAAAGACATACAATAGGTTTTAATAATAATAATAATAATAATAATGATAATAATAATAAAAAAATGCCACCCCAAGACAAAAAGACCCAAGAGAAACAAGGAAATTCCAATAACCCAGATAATGTAAATCTTTTTGCATGGAAGAAGCAAATCTACTTAAGTACTTAGGCTAATATAGTTGACTAGGTGCTCAATCATAAAAGCTATGTAATCCTCTTAGTTGTCTTGAGAATTTTTATATTCATTTCTTTTGGTGGGTGTGGAGAAAAATTAAATTTTTTAACTTTTAAAAAAGAGCCTTATTGAGCTATAATTCTCATACCATGCAATTTACTCCTTTGAAGTATACAAATTCATTGGTTTCTAGTCTATTCATAATTGTGCAGCCATCACCATAATTATAGAACATTTTTATTACTCCCAAAAGAAACTGTATTCATTAGCAGTTCCTCTTTGTATTCATTTCTGATTTTCAATCTGCAGTAACTTTTTATGATTTTAGATGCTTTTATCTACCTGCACATAATTTAATCTTCCTATTCTGTTCCCTGCACCCTCCTTCTCTCATTAAGTAGCTAATGATCTGTTTAAAAATAAGACTAATAAGAGAGCTTCTGGTTTAGGGACAACTGGAAGGAATAATAGAGACTTTCAAGATGTAAATCCTTCCTCCTAATCCTAGTGTTTTAAAATTTTCAATTTTTAACATTGGTTCTTAGAAGTGAGCAGGAAACTTTCTTCTGCTTAATGGAATATGAAAGATAGCCTCAAGAAATCTCTTATTTTTCTGACCAGTTGTTAACCTCATGAAATTATTGCAGTGTATCTGTAGATGCTCTTCTGGAAAATCAGTACCCTGTAGACTAGCCATGGTGTCTGAAACTCTGTCTTTCTAGAAATTAATCTTTCATAATCTCCTTCTACAAAGAATCTATGTATAGAAGGGATAGCACATAAAAATATTACCTGTCAATAACATACTAGCATGAGTAGCTTTACCAGCTACCCACGCAGCAGAGTCCTGAGGACTTGGTTGCTCAGCAGATGTATATTTTGACAGGGAAGGAGTGTAAGACCAAGTCTAGACTGAGGTGGTGATTATGGAGGGTTTGTACTGGGACGGGGTGGGACCGCTCTAAAAGGAAGGAGATGAAAACAAAGAAGGTGAGAAGAAGTTAGATTTTGCCTTGAAATAATTACAGTTGTGCATTTACTCACTAACTGAAACCTGAATTTTATAAGATTTACAGACATTAATTTTTTTAATATTCTGCATTGGTAAAACACACCGAAGGCTAAGGAATATCAGCTCTATAGTACAATATAAAATTTATCTTCTCTGTGACTGAAAAATCATGTTGTTGACCTTTACATTACTATAGTTTCTGTGATTAAAATTTCTTTCAGACTTTATATTTTTCCTATATATTGTACTTACTATACTTACTGATTATTTTAGGAAATAACCATATGAAAGAAGAAAATTATGCTGCTGCAATAGATTGTTACACACAGGCAATAGAATTGGATCCAAATAATGCGGTTTATTATTGCAACAGGTAAACTGGCACTACTGTGGCATTATTTGTTTTAAAACATTTGTATTTATAGCTCTGAAGAACTGTAAAATTGATTTATTTAGAAAGTTTCAAAAGTTCAGAAAAGTATAGAGAACAAAAACAATAATCTCATAAATTTACCACTAGGGGTACCTACTGGTACAAACCTTTTGGCATATTTTATTTGCTGTAAGTGTAATTAATTTTAGATTCAGCTTTATTCACCAGGCATATCATAAACATATTTTAATCTTTTATTGAAATCCTTCATAAACATTATTTAAATTCATATAAATTGGTCTATTATTACTTCTTAATCTTTTTAATATTTCCAGCGTCTACCATTGTGGCTGGTGTACAGTGTTTTTTTACTAAATGGATAGATGTACCTTAAGTTACTTAACTGTTGACCTACTGCCAGACACCAAGGTTGTCCACTTTTTTCAATTTTATAAAGCTGCAATGAACATCTCTGTGTCTAAAATTATTTTCTAATTTTTTTTTTAGATTTAAGATTTGTCCTTGGAAATGCACTCAGGAGGTCTAAATATAAAAATTTAGAAAATTATTGATGCATAGTGCAAAATTATTCATTTCTTTGAAATACTTTGAAAATTAATTTCTTTTCTATGAGTGAGTGTATCTCTTTTTACCTGTTTTACACCCTTATCAGCACTAAGTACTTGAATTATTATTTATTATTGTTAATATTATTATTTTAATAGTAATTATTCTAATTTATACTTAATTACTGGTGAGGCTGGACAAAAATGTTGGCCATTTGTGTTTTTTGCCCCCTTAAATTATCTATTTATACCTGTGCTAGGCCTTACTTAGCCTGTTCGATCTTATACTATTTCTTTCTTTCCCTGCTCTGTCCTTTCTAACAGGGGTCTGACCCCTCCCTATAGGCTGCATTTTTCAGGCTCCTTTGTCACCTGAGTTTTGCCTGGGTTCATCCATGGGAGGTGCTGGCAGGAAGTTAGAGGGCAGAAAGAAGAGAGAAGTTGGGGTATTTCTTCCTCCCTTTTTATACCAGGGTATTTATCCGGCAGGGGTTGCTTCTTATCCTTGTCTCCAGCTCCCACCCAAGGTACATGCTATGGTCCCAGATTTTGCCAGGCGACGTTGGGTTCTAGACTTATCTGTTTTAGGGAATAATGACTTCCTGCTAATCTCTGAATTGTTGCACAACCCCATTTGGCACCTCAGCTCTTCTATCAGCTATGTAATAAATTCCCTGCACTAAATTATTGTTTGAAATATTAAAGTTCCCATACAACTGTCTGCCATGATGAAAATGTTCTGTATCTGAATTGTCCAGTACAGTAACCACTAGCCACAGTGGCTGTTAAACACTTGAAATATGGCTAGTGCAATTGATAAACTAAATTTTTAATGTTTAATTAATTTAAGATCAATTTAAATTCATTAATTTAAATTTAAATAGCTTCATGTGTCTCATGGCTACTATACTGGACAGCATATCTCTATATTAAAGATATAATCCTTTTGTCTTAATTACACAGTTTATTGTTTGCCTTTTAATGTTTTTCATATGTAAAAGTTCAAAATATTCATATAGAAAAATCTGTTTTTCTTTTTTTTTAAATTTTGCTCTGGTGTTTTTAGGCTTAAAGCTCTCCCCATTTATAGACTTGACATTCATAGACTTTTTCCTTTACATTTAAATTTTATCATTTCAAGCCTATTTTGGTGACTGATATGAATATTTTAACCAGTCTGAAGCTTTTTATAACAGAGCCTTATAAAAATGACCTATTATATAGCAAGTTGTTAGATTTGAAAGGGAACTTTAAGTTAATTTGGTATAATCTTTCATAGAGCTATTCTTATCGTGTTTAGGGTATTTATACTCTTCTGAGATAATCTCTTCTTCCTGTACCTTTCTTTTGTGGTTTTATATGTTGGAACAATCTTCGTTATATTCACACTGAATTTCCTGTAGCTTCTTTCTGTTAGCTTTATTTTTATTCTGAAGGGCAATTACAGAATGTGCATGTTTCTTCTTTTTTTATCACAGTATCCGACATTTTGAGGTTTTCTATTACATTTATTTGAGTTCCTATCTCCATGTTAAATGTTATGTCTCAGATAGTACAGCTTTAAGTCTTACACTTTTGCTTTTAACTTGTTCCAGTTCACCTGTATCTATTACTGTGTACTTCCTAGAAGCTAACAAAGCATATCTGGCATTGGTCTGAACAAAACTGTCTTGTAGGGTTCTTACTTAACCTACTCCCAGATAACATAATTATACATCGGCATTTTGTAGCATGATTTAGTAAATTTATATTGTGCTTTTGGCTTTTTAAAACCCGTCTTTGTTTTTCACGCATTCTTTGTATCCTATCATTCAATTATACATTCGTTTGACAGTTTCTTACCAAACACCAGCTATGTACCAGTGTTGTCACTGGAGGTAAACTTGGTTGTCTGAATTCAAATGCAGGATCTCCTGTCTTATTCTTGTAGAATTTTATCTTGCTACAGTCTCTCATTTATATGCCTCTTAATCTCTTTGGATAATTTGTGAAGGAATGTGTGCTTTTGCCATCCACAGCTTAAGTCAATTTTGAAGTCAACTGAAGGAGCAATCATAGGGAAGTAGTTAAGAGCTGGGGATCTTTGAATTCTAATTTCTGGCCCTGCCACTTACTACCTATGTGACCTTAAGCAGATTACATATCAATACCTCAGTTTTCTTATTGGTAAAATGTGGATAATAATATTTACATGATAGGATTGTTGTAGAGATCAAATAGTTAATACAAATAAAATGCTAGGAAAGTGTCTAGTAAAGAATGTTGTATACTGCAGTAGCTATTACTATTATTATTTGTGCAATCCGATAGATTTTTATTTTTTTTTGTCTTGATCAGAATATAAAGAGAATACAAATTTATTGGGTCCAAATATGTTGTCAATTGTCTAGATTGGTGGGGTAATCCTATTAAAATATAAAGGAAATAATGTTAGTTTGATAGGACTTGTTCTGAATTAATTTAGTGTCATTTCCCTTTTTTTTATTTGTAACATTTTAAATGAAAATTTTCAAAATTGAAGTTTACAGTGAATACTCATACATAGATTTTGCCACTAATATTTTAATACATTTGCTATATCCCATTTTTATTCATCTTTCTGTGCTTTTCTGTTCATTATTCATCATATTTTTGATGTGTTTCAAGGTAAATTGCAGCCATCAGTACACTTTCCCCCTGAATACTTTAGCATGCAAATCATTAGAGTTCAAAATTTTACATTTTTTTCTTTTGAGATAAAATTTACATGCAGTAAAACGCACAAATCTTAACTAATTTTACTGAGTTTTACAAATGCATACACCCATGTAACTCAAAACCCCTAGCAAGATATTGACCAGGAGGAGTCAATTGTCTATCTTTAGAGTAAGTTGTCTAAAACACTTATCAGAGGCAACCATTGTTTTTTTTTTTCCACCATAGATTGTTTGTTCTCATTTAGAATTTCATATAAAAGGAATCATACAATATGTACTCTTTTGTGTGACACGTTTTTGCTCAGCATAATGGTTTTGAGATTAAGCCATGTTGTTGCATGTATCATTGGTGGTTCTTTTTTTTTTTTTTTTTTTTTATTGCTCAGTAGTATTTTATTATTTGAATGTACCACAGTTTTCTTAACCATTTCCTATTCATGGTCACCTGGGCTGATTTTAGTTATTTTTATGTTTTGTTTTGTTTTGTTTTTTAATTTATAGTTATAATTTGCGTAAGAGTTGGATTCATATGGATTTAGTTGGCCATACTGGAACACTACATTTTCTTTCTTCACAAAAAAATTCCCTTTACTAATCCAGTCTAAAAATCTAGCACAGAAAAATAGAAAAATCCATATAATTTGGAGAGAATAAATTCCCCAAGCTGTGGTTTTATTCGAATGTCATTCAATATAATTAGATGAATATATTTAACATTTTAATTTAGCATATGAAATATTGAAATACATTTAATAGTGTCACAAAATGTTAAGACCAGATAAAATTTTACCCCAAAATTGGTTATTTGCAAAGCACAATTAATCATGCACTTTAACTGTGAGTATGGTAAATCTGAGCTTAAATAAAGTAGTTATTTTTAATGAGATTAAGGTTCGTTAATAAGGTTCATTCATAATAAGTGCATTAGTACTGTATTAGAAGAGATTCTTGGAAATATATACATTTGCTTTTCACTTAATTATTGTTAAGAAATCAATAATTGTATATCTCTTTTGCATTTAAATAGTATCTTTTTCCCTGGGTTCAGTAATAGAGCATGCATTTAATATTAAATAATTAGAAAACTGAATTTGTATATTTGATATACATTATTTCTTTTAGGCTCTAGCTATAAACATCAGTAGCCTGTAATCTTGTCAACTACCCCCTGCTATTTTTCTTAGCCAGTCAGCTGCCAAGAATTAGAAGCTCAGACTTGCAGATCTAAATCTTCCTTTTGATATTAATTTTTATAGTTTTATTGCTAATCAAAATATTGTTCACGTTAAACTCACTAGGATGAACCAAAGTTTATTTTTCACAGAAGTCACTCTTTTATTTATTAGGAAATGATCAGTTGTCACATTTCGTAAGCATGAGTCTTTCTCTTCTAGCATTTGTCTTCTATTTTGGATCCTAATGATGTTTTAGACTCAGCTTAGACACTAGGAAAACCTTAGTCTTTCCTTGAAAACCTGTTTCTTATTTTTGCTTTTATCTATACTCCTAGCACTTACCACAGTTTGTAACATTTATATAAGTTTACCATATATTCTGCCTTATCTTACAGTTAAAGGCATACTTATTTTATTTCTTCAGGTAAAGGACCGAAACTGGATCTTGTATCTATTTATATATAGAATCCATTACTATTACTATAGTACCTATGGCACTGTGCCTCACAGGAGTTCACCCAATTTTTGCAGGATCCAAGGAGGACTGTAGAAGAAATATAAGAAATTTCTAGTGATATTGAAGTAATCAAGCACTCACATTAACACTTTATACATAAAACAACAAATGATTGAGTATAGGTCTAAAACCTTTTCAAGTACTTCATAATATGAAATGACATTTCACATTAAATTAATTAGTTGTCTATGTCTTCTGTCCCTAAACAGTATAGTATTCTTATTTCTTTTGTACAATCTCATTGCTGAGTACATTACTTTACCCATAATAATCTCATGTTTCTGAAATGGTTGGATGGTTGAATGACTGAGGCAATGAATGGAATAGAAGATTTACGGGAAAGAGAACAAGTATAATGGAAAGAATCTGAGTTGGAGCTGGATTTGATGGACAAGTAGAACTTGGACAGACAGAGGAGAGGGGAGAGCATTTTAGGTTGGAGAGTATAGTTTACAAGGCAAAATTAGGAATCATTAGGGCATTGTACCAAGGAATGCTAAAACAGTGGGGGTTCTGAGAAAGACGGGAGCAGAGATCACATTATTTTGTATTTTTTCTTTCACTTCCATAAGCACCATGTAGTCATTAGATTCACTGGGATTTGAACTTGGTTTGTTGAACTTGGAGTCAAAGTTCAGTTTAGCTATGTGTCATTGGTCAGCCACTTAACCTTTTGAGCCTTAGTTTTCTCACTTGTAAAACAGAGATATACTAACCACCTCACAGGGTAGTTGTGAGGAGTAATAATATATATATATTTACATATATATGTAAATATGTATTACATATATACACATATATGTATATATATGCATATGTGCATGTGTGTGTGTGTGTGTGTGCGCGTGTGTGTGTATAAAGCCCCTAGCATAGTCTTAGGTTTTCAATATCTGTTTCTTTCAAAAACAATGTAATTCCTAGTTTCAGGAACAGGTTTCACTGTAATTTATTTATGCATAATATATATAGTATGGGAATTGTAAGGTACCTGTGATTTTTTTTTCTGCCTTATTTTCTATATTTAATATTTATGCTCGTGCTCCAACAAGCTGAAGAAAGCAAGAAGTTGTCTGAAAACATGGTGACTTTTAACTCTGTTGTTCTACTGGAATTTCATTAGTTATGCCCTGATAACCAGACAGCAGGGGCAGAGAGCAGACCACATTGTTATTCAGTTCAGACATTGGAATGTTTGGCTTCATCTCATAAGAGATTCAAATGTAGCCTGATTTCTCTTCCCTTTTGTGGCCTCAGAGGTTCAGTCCCTCTCTTTCTTTTATGAGCCACACAAATAAGTCTCTATTCTAGCTCAAAGTTTGTGATCTAAAGCTAAAACTATCAAGATTGAAACAGTCATCCTCTTCCCTTCTGCCCACTCTTTTCTCTGGGTCTGATCCTCCCTGCTTTATTCCTTGTTTTATTATCAGTATCTGAAGCCAGGGCATCTTCTTCTGTTTCCTTTTCCACATACCTTCAAAATAGCTCATTTGTTCCCTCCTCCTTTTACATCACTACTCCCTTAGTCCAGGTTCTTAACTTTTGCTAAACTAATGATGTCCCGTTTCTATTTTTACTACCACTCATCTTCTGCCAAAAGGATCTTTCTAAAGTATGAAATTAATCATCTTACTCTTGCTTTCTTCTCTAGTTCCAGATACCTACATGATTGAATTTAAGCACCTCAGTATGATGCATAAGCTCTTTTGTAATTTAGACTCTTTCTTTTCTTTTACTTTATTATCTTTACTTTTCTTCCTACCTCATTCCTCTTTACTCTCTATGCACATGTAATGTGAAATTCACTGACTTCTTAAAAATACCATGCTGGAACATCTCTTTATGCTTTTATGTACTCCTTCCTCTGCCTAGAATATTTCTACCTTATCTAATTGCTAGTCATCCTTCAAGATCCTGTTAGGCGTTGCTTCTCTTAGGAAGACTTTCTTCATTTCTTCTCTCTTCAACCGCTATTCCCCTCTACCCTTCCCAGCCATGTCCTATGGAGTTGTGCTGCCCAATATGGTAGCTCCTAGCCACATATGGCTGTTTAAGTGTAAATTAAAATTAATAAAATAAACAATTCAGTACCTCAGTTGCACTAGCTTATTTCAAGTACTCTTTAGTCACATGCGGCTAGGGGCTATCGTATTGGATAGCACAGATAAAGAACTTTTCTAGCACAGAAAGTTCTATTAGACAACTCTGCATAGGGTTAACCACACCTCTCTCTGTTATCTCTTCTTTTGATACTATTATTGTACTTATCATACTATTTATTTATTTACATATCTATTTCCCTATTAGACAATGAAAGATTAGAAGGCAGAGATATATTTTCTCATGTCTGTATATTTGGTTTTTAGTTCAGGTTTTAGCACATTATAGGTGTTCAACAGAGGTTTGAGTTGAATTGATTCAGTGAATTTTAGAGGGAGAATTGCCTCAATTTAAGACTTCTAGTGGTGAAGCAGTCACATGGGGGACATGTTATATATGTATATATTTAACGTATTTAAAACCTTCTTAAACTTACTGAAAGAGTAATACAATGAAGACCCATATACATGCACCCTAGAGTCAGTAGTAATTTACATTCTGCCATATTTTTTCCCCTTATTTCTTTTTCTCTGTTTTTCTATGGGTGTGTGTATGTATGTGTGTATGTGTGTGTGTGTATGTTTGTGTGTGGGCAATTATAATTTTCTTGCTGACCCAAATTATTGAGGTTATATCTCCTAAGAATAAGGACACACTCCACATAACTATCATACCATTCACATGTAAGATTAGCATTAATATGGGAAGTTCTCCAACTATCCCCCAAATACCTTCTATAGCTATATCTTCGATCCAGAATCCAATCAAGGTTCGTGAATTGCATGTTGCTATGTCATTTTAGTCTTTTTTCATCTAGAAAATATCTCTGCCTTTTTTGATTGATTGTTTTTCATGACATAGACTTTTTTGAAGAGTTCAGACCAATGATCTTTTAGAATGTGCTGTATTCTAGATCTGTGTGTTACTTCCACAGATTAAATTTAGGTTAAAGTTTGGTATAAAACCTTTGTACATGATTGTGTGTACCATAAATTGCATTTTATTAAGAGGCACATATTTTCAGGCTGTCCCATTAATGGTGTTTCTAAGTTTGATATCTTAGGGTAGTGATCACCATTTCTATTATTCCTTTTGTAATTAAAAATAATCTGTGGAGTGAGATCATGTGAATATCCTGTTTTCCAGCAATCTTATATTCAGTGTTTTATCATCTTTTCATGATCTTTCCCTGGATACATTGATGGTTACAAAATGATTTTTTAATTTTGCCATTTCCTTTACATATATATCCTCATCTATTTCTGGAAAGAAGAGCTTTCTTTCTTTTTCCGCTTTCCTCTTCCTTCCCTCTCACCCAACTTTTTTGAGTATAATTGTGGACTCATGAATTAAAAAAAAAATACATCATTAGTCAATGTGTTATAATAAATTACTATATAATTTTCATACTTAAATTATCCCATAATTGGCTAGTGGGAGCTCCTTTAAACTGGCTGTGTGTGCTTTAATATAACTTCGTTTGGTTTTGAACAGTCTTGCTTTCTAAGACAAAAAAACATCCCATATGTGCTTTATGCTTTCTTGCCTTAGATGTGGGCTTAGCTATTTCTACAAGGATCCCCTATTTTTTTTTTTTTAATGGAGATGGTATTTAGAAATCAAGATCTAGTTGCATGAGACGGTCATTGCTACTGAAGTGTTATTGCTTCTAGGTCTTTTCAGTGGACAGAGCTAGGAAATAGAGTGTTTTGAAGAGTCATCAATTTATACAGATACCTTCAATTCACATTCCACTGTCACAGAGATCTCCCTTACTTTCCCCATTTTACATTTGTATCTCTTCTCTCCCAGGGCAAAAACCTTGCTTTCCAATCCCACCAGTATATTCACTCATTAGCTCTAACCTTCAATATCCCTCAGTTGGTATTACAACATCAATATTACAACACTACTAAGTCTGCTATGCAAACTTGAGAATTCAGTCCTTGGAATTCATCTCATTGAAGATACATACTCAGAATACTGTGCTTGAAAATAACTTGAATTCTTTCTTTGTGATAGACAGGATCATTTGTTTCTGTGTTATTCAGTTTGAAAGTTTGTTTTTTCATCCTTTTTGAAATCTCATTCTCATTTCTATGCTATCTACCCCATTCCCGCCAATCTTACATAGGATGAGACTTTTAATATAGGTTTGACTTCTGAGCCGTGTAAATATTTTCCTGAAAATTAAATTAAAAAGGATGATCTATAAATAATGACTCTCTATCCCTAATAATGCTCTTTGACTTATATCTGATATTAATGTTTCTACTCCAGCTTACTTTTGCTTAGTTTTTAGTTCGCCAGATTATTTTTTTCCCTAGCCCTTTAAACTCCAGCCTGTGTGTGATTATATTTTAAGTGATATCTTATGCATACAACTTGAGAATCTGACTTTTATCTAGGCAACTTTGTGATTATTTGTGTACTTGAGTTGTTTTCTGCTGTTACTTTTTTGACTTCTTTTCCTTCCTGTTCTCTCTCTCTCTCTCTGCCTTCATTGTATTGATTGAGTTATTTTTGTTTCATTTTTTTCTTTCTAATTATTTCAAAGTGATACATTCTATATCTCTTCTTTTAATGGTCATCTTTGTCATCCTGTTAGTTTGTATTGAGTATTCAGTCAAATAAACCCATACCTCCTTTTCACATGAACTACCAGAACAGGTTTGTTGAATCCTGTACTTTCACATTAATTTTTTTTTTTAACTGAAGCAAAGGAGACTCTGTTTAATTTGGAAGTAGTGATCTTAGTCATGCTGAGAAGAAAGGTTGACAGAAAACTGGACTCATCACCACCTTTCTTTATAGCCTGCCAGCTCTCTGCAACTCCTGCCCCCAGGAATCTTAGCACAATTGAGGCCAGAAATATGATTTTGATTACTGCTCCAATTATTATGCCAAGAATAGCATTAGCTAGCCCTTAAAAGATATATTAGATGGATGAATAAAGTAGAAATATTTAGTCTGTAGAAGAAAGAATAGAGTGGTAGGGAGATGCAGGGCAGGAGACACTTTGGGACTCATCAGTTTGAAGGAATTACTTGTTGAACAGAAATTCTACTTATCTACTATGGCCTTGAGGGTTGAAGTTAGCATTGCTATAGGGAAACAGAGTTATCTACTCTCAGGATTGTGTGGAAGGTTAGTAAGTGGCTTCATTATACTGTCAGGTCCCAGTTATTCCAGGAAAGTTTTGTTAGAGGTCACCTGGAAGGGATTAAATAGTCTTTAATTGCTCTGGGAATCTATGCTAAGTATGTCAAGTACATTGGCATCTTTAATTTACAGCCAGATTTAGGCACATAGTTAAATAGTATTTTTCAACTTAGACTTGCTAGATGATCTTAACCCTACTAGTAAAGTGATCATATAGCAGCACAACACTCTGCGTAGCCATTCACAGCAATCATTCACTCTGTATGCCTCCCTAGTAATCCCTAGTGTTTTCAGTTTTCAGTTTGGCCAAATTAAAAAGGCAATAAATATGTAGATCAGTTGCATGACTCATTTATTTGTCTTTTTTATAGCAAAGCAAACAGTGAAAGGCAACCTGCATATTTTCTCTGAATTTCGTTTCTGAGTTTTCTTTTCATTTAATTATAGAATTATCTTAGCTTGATTTAGATGTTTACTGGAACTGATATACAAATTGGGACAAGGAAAATAAAGTTGTATTAGAATCTAAAAATCTAAATTAGTACCTCGAAGGCTGCTTATAATAAAAACCTCTTCTTTTTTTCTTAGGGCTGCTGCTCAGAGTAAATTAGGTCACTACACAGATGCAATAAAGGATTGTGAAAAAGCAATAGCAATTGATTCAAAGTACAGCAAAGCCTACGGGAGAATGGGGTAAGTTCAAAGTAGTACCAAGTTGTACCAGATACGGTATTCTTAATGGCTTGCCTTAGAATTTCCTGCTTAATATTACATTCTCTCAACTAACAAGAAGATAAATATAATGTTGAGGAAGGAAATGACTGCAACTTCTGTGACTTGGGAGAGAGATGATAAGTTGTATGATGAATGATTGGTTGTTGGAGAAAATCATATAGCCATAATGAGTAGACTCACTTCATGTTTAAGGCCACAAATCTCATGAGGTGATTGCTTCACATCTACTCTTCTCTCTTCAAATTTCACTACACCCTCCATAGTGACGCTCAACTGATGATATTGCCTTCTACTTAATTGAGAAAATAGATGCATTTAGGAGAAAAGTACCTCATCTTCATACTTCCAAATCCACCAATCTGCCTTCACTTGTATCTGCATAGACTGCTTTTTCTCCTGTTAAAATGGAGTGTTTCTCATCTAAGACTACTGCCTTCATTTATGCTTTAGATCCCATCCCTTTGTATCTTCTCCAGGACTTTACACTTGTAATCATCTCCTTTGTCTTCTACAACATGTTTTCCCGTCTCTAATAGTATTAATGACTGCATGTGAAAATGTCTTGCAGAACCAACCCCTGGATCATTCTTTCAGCTAGCTACATCATTTCTCAGTTTCTCTTTTTCTACAAAGTCCTTGATAGTTGTCCATACTTGTCTCATCTTCATCATCCCTCTTCTCTTGTCAGCACACTCTAATATGGCATTTGTCTATATCACTCACCCGAGAGCTCCGCTCAAGGTCACCAGCTGTCTATATTTGCCAAGGCCAAACTTAAGTTCTGTATCTTCACCTTACCTGCCTTTAGTATTTGGCATGTTTAGCTTATTTTTGAAATAACTTCATTTCTTGGGCTTCTGTGACACCATGCTTCCAGATTTTCCTTTTACTTCACTGGCTGTTCTTTCCTAGTCTCCTCTATTGGTTTTTCCTTATCTCCTATTTCTAAATCATGGTGTACTTCAGGGCTATATCCTCTCCTCTGCTGCCCATTTCTCTCTATTCTCTCTTCTGATTTCATCTTGTCCCATGCTTGTAAATTCCATCTATAGCCGAAAATAAAAGGTATTCAAATTGGAAAGGAAGAAGTAAAACTGTTCTTATTTGCAGATGACATGATACTATCTATATAGAGAGAACCCTATTCTTTTAGAACTGATCAATGAATTCAGTAAAGTAGCAGGATAGAAAGTTAATATTCAGAAATCAGTTGTATTTTTATACACCAATGATGAATTTTCATAAAGAGAAATTAAGAAAATAACCCCATTTATAATTGCATCAAAAACAATAAAATACCTAGAAATCAAATTAACCAAGGAGATGAAAGACCTGTTCTTAGAAAATAATAAGTCATTGAAAAAAGAAATTGAAGAAGATACAAATAAGTGGAAGCATATACCGTGCTCATGGGTAGGAAGAATCAACATCTTTAAAATAGCCATTCTACTCAAAGCAGTCTATAGATTCAATGCAATTCCTATCAAAATACCAATGGTATTATTCAGAGAACTAGAACAAATAATCCAAAAATTTTTATATAATCATAAGAGATCCTAAATAGCCACATAATATTGAGAAAGAAGAATAAAGTTGGAGGTATCAAACTACCTGATATCAAAGTATACTACAAGTCTACACTAATTAAAACAGCATGATACTAGCATGAAAACAGATACATTGATCAATGGAACAGAATAAAGAGCCCAGAAATAAACCATATCTACATGCTCATTTAATATATGACAAAGGAGGCAAGAATAAACAATGGGTAAAGACAGTCTCTTCAATAAATGCTTTTGGGAAAACTGGACAGGTAAATGCAAAAAAATGAACATGGACCACCTTCTTATACCATATACAAGAAAGACTCAAAATGGATTAAAGACTTAAATATAAAATCTGAAACTGTAAAATTTCTAGAAGAAGACATGGGCATTAAATTCTTCAATATTGCTACTAGTAACTTCTTTTTGGATATATCTCCTTGGGCAAGGGAAAAATGAGAAAAAATAAATGGGACTACATCAAACTAAAAAGATTTTGCACAGCAAAGGAAACCATCAACGAAATGAAAAGACAACCTACTGAATGGGAAAAGAAAGATATTCTCATGATATATCTGATAAGGAGTTAATATCTAAAATATATAAATAACTCATACCACTCAACAACAAAAAACCACACAATCCAATTAAAAAATGGGCAGAAGACCTTAATAGATATTTCTCCCAAGAAGAAATACAGATGGCCAATAGACATATAAAAAGATGCTCAAGATCACTAATCATCAGAGAAATACAAATTAAAAGCACAATGAGATATCACCTCACACCTGTCAGAATGGCTATCATTAATAAATCAAAAAACAAGTGTTAGCAAGGAAGTGGAGAAAAAGGAACACTGTTGGTGGGATTGCAAATTGGTACAGTCACTATGGAAAACAGTCTGAGCTTCCTCAAAAAATTAAAAATGGATCTACCTTTTGACCCAGCAATTGCACTTCTAGGTATTTCCCAAAGAAAACCAAAATACTAATTTTTAAAGGTCTATGCACCCCTCGGTTCATGGCAGCACTATTCACAATAGCCAAGACATGGAAACAACTTAAATGCCCATCAACAGATGATTGGATAAAGAAGTTATGGTTTATATATACAATGAAATATTACTCAGCCATAAAAAATGAAATCCTACCATTCTCAATGATATGGATGGATATAGAGGTTATTTTGCTGAGCGAAATAAATCAGAAAGAGAAAGATAAATATCATATGATTTCACTTATATGCAGAATCTAAGGAACAAAAAGAACAAAGTAATGAAAAACACACTAACTAATATAGAGGACAATCTGGTGATAGCCAGAGGGGTGGGGGATTGAGGGTCTGAAAGAAAGGGTGAAGGGTTAAAGAAGTACAAATTAGTAGTTGAGAGATGGTCACAGGGATGGGATGTGTGGGCATTGGGAATGTAGTCAGCAGTAATGTAATGGCTCTGTGTAGAGTCAGAGGGGTGATAGAGCAATCGGGGGGATTATTTCACAAAGTATATGTCTAACCAATGTACTGTATACTTGAAACTAATAAAATAAAATGCTTAAAAAATAAATTCCATTTATAGTCGATATTCTTTATTCATGGATTCTGTATTTATGAATTCACCTACTTGCTAAATTTTTTTTGTAACACCCAAATCAATATTCGCTGTGCTTTTGTGTTCATTCACAGTATAGTGAAAAATTTGAGTCACCCGATGTGCAAGACTTCAGCTGAAGTCTGATAAGGTGATGACCTGCCTTTTTGTTTCAGCTCTCATGTGGAAACAAGTGTCATTTTTGCAGTTTATTTAGTGCTATCTATCTATCTATCTATCTATCTATCTATCTATCTATCTATCTTTCTATATCTATATCTATATATCCATATCTATATCTATATCTATGTCTATGTCTATATCTATATCTATATCTATATATCTATATCTATATCTATATCTATATCTATATCTATATCTATATCTATATCTATATCTATATCTATATCTATATCTATATCTATGTATGCATTTTTGTGCCTTTTCCCCTGTTTAAAATGGACCCAAAAGTAGGCTGAAGTATTTCCAGTGTTCTTAAGTGCAAGAAGGCTGTAATGTGCCTTATGAAAAAATACACATTAGATGTTTGTTCAGCCATGATTAAGTGCTGTTGGCTGTGTGTTCAATGCTAATGAATCAATACTATGTATTCAATAAGGTTTCTTTAAGCAGAATCACATAAAACAAGGTTATCTATTGATTGGTTGACAAATGTGATCAGAGCCTCATGGGAACCTAACCTTATATTTCCCTTGGGAGCAATTGTTTAGCATTTGCTTAATTAGTGTTTGCAGTGGCTTTATAGAACATAACTACTCTGAATAATGAGAATCAATTGTATGTTGATAGATCTCTTAAGTTACTATATGTCTTAAGTTATATGTCTGAATGCCATACTCATATTCAACTTTTTATCTCCATTTATATATTTAATAGGTATTTTAAACTTAACATGTCCCAAACAGTACTTTCAGTCCCTTCTTAAATCTTTCCCATCTCAGTAAATGTTACTATCATTCACCTGCAAGTGCTCAGGTTAAAACATCTTTCATTCAGTTAAAGAAGTACAGTTAGTAGTTGATAGTCACGGGGATGGGGAGCAGGGCACAGGGAATGCAGTTAGCATTAATATGATGGCTAGATGGAGGGCCAGGGGAGGGAGGGAGTAACTGGGGGGATCATTTTATGAACTATATAGATGTCTAACCAATGTACTGTAAACTTGAAACTAATTTGAATAAATTTTAAAAAATGAAAAAAAAATCATTCTTATTGTACCTGACACATCTATAATTGATCAGCAAGTCCTGTCAATTCTAGTTTCTACTTATATCTTGAATTCAAGCACTGATTGCTATCTGGTTTATAACCTTAGTCCAAATTAGTAACTCTTACCTAGGCTATACTGTAATAACTTCCTAACTGGTCTCCCTGCCTCCATTTTCTCCACCCCTGCTGCCCCCCACCCCTATCTCCATCCTCTGCAGAGAAGCTAAAGAGAGCTTTTGTAAATGATAAATTGGATCTTGTCACCCCATTGCAACCAGAATAAATTCCAGACTCCAAACCATGGTCCTATATAATCTGGCATCTGATTACTCCCTGTTGTAATCTCTTTCCATACTTTATTTTCTGTGCTCCCTCCTCATTATCCTTTATCCTGTTCCTTAAGCATGCCAACTTGGCATCATTCTCAGGGGCTTTGTGTTTACTGCTGTTTCTATTTAGAATGCTCTTGCCCTGATTTTCATATGACTGTTTCTTCTCATCTTTCAGGTCTTTTCAATGTGTTTGCCTTTGAGCAGCTCCCCTATTCATTCTCTTTAACATTACTCTTTTATTTGCATATTTACTGCTTGTTTTTGCTGGGTAGAATGACATTCTCTTAAATTCAAGAACTTTACCTTTTTCCTTGAGGAATCTAAAATAGTGCCTGGTGCACAATAAGGCTTGAATAAATATTTAATTGAGGACTCTGATTGAAATATCTTTCATGGTTGACTAGTAGAAAACTAATTTGGGTCTGGAAATTTTTCTGTGGTTAAGCACTATATTTTATTGAGAAGAGAAGTCTGTGAGCTAAGTCAACCAAGACAGAATTGGAGTAATTTGTTAAAAACAAACCTAGAGCAAATAAAAAAAAACCTCAATACTATCTCTCCATATATACCATTATTGTTTAGTTCGTAAGTAACTTTCCAATAAATAAATTCTAACTATGTAGAGGAAAACATAAAAAATTTAATAACTCACTCTAGACTGAGATAATGTGTTATTTGAGTTGTAAAGGATGCTATTTGTACCTATTTAATAATTAACATGTCTTATTCATGTGATACCCCTGTCAGCTGATACCCCACAACTTCTTTTATTTTTATGGTACATTAATATTGTGACTTACGTCTCTGCTAGGGAGTAGGAAGAAAGTGTGACGTTGAAAACACAAATCTAGTTCAGAGTCTTTAATATGATTTTAGCATCATAGTGGTTTATGACCACGAGATTGTTGGTCAGCTCATATCTTTGTGGAGCTTAGTTATTCATAAAGCAAATTACTTCACATATTTGGCTTAAAAATGGAAGGGTAGGTAAAGTTTATTTCTAAGAATTAAGTATATGGTTAATAAGACAGTCAAGGTTGTCAGCAAGCAGGATAGAAAGAGTTCAGAGTTAATAGAATCTTGGAATTAGAAGGAATTTTAGTGCTATTTCTGTGAATCACAGTATAATGAATAAATTAGGTGTAATATGGACTTGAATTGAATACCAACACAGATGTTTGACTACATTTATGATGACTTGATGTTCTTTAATCATGTATCTTATACTCTTATACTTTATTCTTTCCAGGCTGGCCCTCACTGCCATGAATAAATTTGAAGAAGCAGTTACAAGTTATCAAAAGGCATTAGATCTTGACCCTGAAAATGATTCCTATAAGTCAAATCTGAAAATAGCAGAACAGAAGTTAAGAGAGGTATCCAGTCCTGTAAGTTATTAATGCCAAATGAGTGAAATATTTTGTTATTCACAATTTATTGTAATAAAATTGTAGTGGTTAGAATAATTATCAGATATAATTGTTTTACAGACAGGAACTGGATTGAGCTTCGACATGGCTAGCTTAATAAATAATCCGGCCTTCATTAGTATGGTGAGTACATTTACTTTTCTGCTCTGTTTTCCATAAAGCTATATAATTCCAAAACTTTTTAGAAATAAATAAGGGAGTTTTTGTGGTAGTGGTAACAGAGTGGTGACGTAATGTCGTAGCTAAGGTTTTAACTTGCCCATGTTCCTGTTTGTGAGAAAGCCATAGATGGACTTCAGGAAGACCATGGATTCCGTGAAATTACATATAAAAATTTGTGTACCTGTCAATATGTGTATTTTTCTAGGGAGAGAACCATATTTTTGTCAGATTGGCGTAGGGATCTACAAATTTACAAGAGGTTAGAAATCACTCTCTTACTTTGAAAATGGCCCTAGGAAAATGTCTAATAATTGAGATCTGAGGATTTGGGCTATTGTGGTTCCCTAAACTCTCCTCTCAGCACTGTCTGCTTCCTTTCTATCTTGAGTTTATTTGAACTTTTAGTGTAATTCTTATACATATGTACTTCATCCATCAAAACAACAAATTCACTTATAGGTCTTTTTGAAAACACACTTGCTCTCTTCCAGTATGTGGAAACTCTGATCTAATAGGTCGAGGATGTTTCCTGGGCATATAAAGTTCCTTGGGTGACTTTATACCTCTGGCTGAGTGCGATCCTGCTTCTTATTCATCTTTGCTTCCTTAAAAAATGGCATCCACTAAATCTTCAGTTGAATTGAAATGTATAGATGGCTCATTCCTAGTGAGACAAAGAAGTCTTTGAACAATCGGCAGAATTGTAGCAGTTGGTAGTTTAAAAATGTTAGTCGAAGTCTTTGTAGTAGTAGTTAATTTTTGAATCACTAACCCTAAATGACATGTTGAAAAAGCTACCACTTGTTTTTATTACCAGAGAATCAATCATTTGACTAACTTGCAAGTAATTCAGTAACTCTCCTTGAGTCTTAGGATTGAGGTCAAATTTAAGTTGGTCTTTCTACCTAAACACCAACAAATATATATCTCTCTGTAGGTTTTATGACATTTTTAAACATTACTGCTCATTTCCAGGCCTCAGGTTGTACTTTTATTGTAGCAGGATGTAAAAAATAGGTTTATACTAGTTTCTGATTAGGCTTAGCCTTCAAGATGCAAAGTAAAGTGTGAGACTACCACGTATGAGCTGTAAAAGGCGGGGGTTAAAAAATATTGTGTGACTCAAAAAAAAAATAGGGTCAGGTTGACAGAGATTAAATGAGGATTTTTGCAGACAGCTGTTGGAGTTACTACTGTCTACAAAGATTTAAACTAAATTTAAATTTTACATGATATTGTCGACTACCAATCTGAGGCAAAAAAATTGTTTATGCTTTCAAAATGGAAAGTTTCAAAAGTGTATGTGCATATAAATACAATTTCCCTTCCGCTTAATTATGGGAAGGATTGAAACTAAGCCTCATAGGGCAGGATCACATCTCTTACAGTACTCTTTTGAAGTGGACTCTCTCAAGTATAGGGGATTCTTTAATCATACTCAAAGTTTCTCTTTCTCCTTTTGGCTTTATCTGGTCGGTGGTAATCAGTATACTGCTTTCAATATCTTTAGTTTATAGTGTTACTTGTAATCTCTCTGTCCTTGAAATGTATTTTTTTTTTTTATGCCTGCAGCAACTGGTCTTCCTAGGCGGTCTCCCATCCAAGTACTAAACAGGCCCAACCCTGCTTAGCTTCCGAGATCAGACAGGATCGGACATGTTCAGGGTGGCATGGCCATAGACACAATGTATTTTAAATGCTATTTTTTCTAATATCATTTTTTATATTCCCATTGACTTTGTATAGCACATTTAAACTCTTCAAATGTTAGTACACACATGGTTTAGCTTTCATTCCTGTTTTTTTAAAAAAAATCTTTATTCAAGTTCCCTAAATATTAACTACCTTTAATGAGAGATGCCATTTTTCAATTCTAGGCAGCAAGTTTAATGCAGAATCCTCAAGTTCAACAGCTGTAAGTATATAGAAGGAGAGTATTACATTTTCCCCCTTCCACTTGCCAAGCTCCTAATTTAAGCACATCTTCTCCAAAATGATAAAACTGCCCTGAATGCCAGTCAATTGAAACTTAAAACCATACACATTTGGCTTGACCTTCTACACAACATAGGTGTATTTAACTGACTTGTCCTTGGCTAGGATCCTACTTGTTAAGAATATTTGCCAATCCAGAGATATATCTCTTGCCTATTCTAGAATGTCAGGAATGATGACAAATGCCATTGGGGGACCTGCTGCTGGAGTTGGGGGCCTAACTGACCTGTCTAGCCTCATCCAAGCGTAAGTGTTACTTAAAATAGAAATAGTATAAAAGTATTTTGTGTTTTACCCTGTCTCTAAGGTGAGGAGACCAGGCTGTTTTTTATTAACTTTTATTTTTTACTGTTAGTATCAGTGGCCTCCCTAGTTATTAAGTGTAAAAGAAGTTTATAAGTTATGATTTTCAGACTGAAGGGAAAGAATATAGAAGGTTTAGATCCAAGAAAAAGTTCTTCAACAGATTTGAATAGCTACTCAAGGATTGAGACGAAGGTCAAATAGCTACTTAAAGTATGCATTAAGTACACGTATATTTAAAAATTAAAAGTTAAATAGATTAATATTTGATTTAGGAAACTATTTTATTCAAACTTTTTCAGTGCATGCCATCACTAAAGGAATTCCTTGTGTCTTTCTCATTACCTTCACTTTCATCCAAGTTGCTTCAGATACACTGCTTTCGGAATTTTTTTTTTTTTTTTTTTTTAACACATGTGAGCATTTAATGAACTTCCCTCCATGGGACTTCAAGCTACCAGGACAAAGCCCACCTCCCCCTCCCCACCTTCCATACACACACACCCTTAATCTTCTCCTCAGCTCTTCTACTGAAGAATTTGACCTTCTCTATGACAGGCTGCTTTGGGAGCTTTCCCTTCACCAAAAACTTTGTAGTTGCCAGATTGCACCTCATCAATGATAGGAGTAGCTTTGGTCTTATTTTTGGCAGCATTTACCCCTGTTTGCTCACTGACCAAGGTCCACAGTTTATCAAGGTTGACAGTTTGGGCAGAAGCTCTGGTTCTGCCATAAGTGGTAAATGCCTCACACCAGCTTTCCCAAAGGAACCTGGGTGATATTTGTCGAAGTTGATCCTGTGGTGATGTGTGCCACCAGCATTACCATGGCCTCCCAGGGTCTTCCGGGGCTTGCTGATGTGGCCCTGGCGTGGCTCACATGGCCCCGAAGTTTCTGAGTCTTCCTCAGTTTGGATGGCCTATCTGCGGTCAAGATGAAAGAGAGCTTGATTGCTTTTTGAGTGTCTGTAATGCTGTCACTGAAAATTTTATATGAAGCTATGGTCACGACCATGTTACCTCATTTGCAACACTGCATTTTTAGAGTGATAAATTTAAGTGGCATGATTATAGCGATGTCTAACACTTGCAATTGAGAAGCACACATAAGGAATTTGTATTAAATATCTTTGCCTTTTTAAAAATCAGTTTTGTTCAGTGACTTATGTACACATCCCAAAATGAGTGTGACACGTGTCATCTGAGAGACTATTAAGTCCTGACTATAAGAGCAAATACCTTGCATTATGTTTGAGCACACACATAAAAAACATATATTTTTTAGCCCTTCGTTTATTCATAGTTAAGCACTAGAGGGAGTGGATTTCACCCAATTCAGGAACTCACTCTTCAGCTTGGGTGTTTCATTTCTTATAAAGAGCAATGCCCTATAACAATGCTATATAGGGGCACTTGTAAACTTACAGATATTAAAGTTGTGATGCTAAAACTTGTTTTTACAGACGTTCCACTTAGGTAGTACCCACATACATTGCAGTTCTTTTTGCATGAGTATTGTGTGGCTGGGAATTCCCTAATTCATGCCACTTTGCCTCTTTAATTTCAGGGGACAGCAGTTTGCTCAGCAGATACAGCAACAGAATCCTGAACTTATAGAACAACTGAGAAATCACATCCGGAGCAGATCATTCAGCAGCAGCACTGAAGACCATTCCTGACTTGACCGAGGACCCTAGTCCAGAATGCAAATGGTTATGGCTCTGAAGCGTTTGCTGTAGATAGTGGCCAAAAAAACAAAAACAAAAAGCCTACACAATAAATCTGTCTAAACAATAAGTTTATCACAGACTTTAACGTAATATAACGCCTTTGTAAATGAATGATCAGTAGCCTTGTTAAATGCCAGTATACATTGGACAGGGTACCATTTACAAATCATCATCATGTTTGTACATTAGACTTAATAGCAGAGTATATTGAACAGTAAGGCTGTTTATTGGTGAGTTCTCTAGCTCCAAATTCCTGGAAGAAAACTTTTGAAAGGGGAAGATGACTAGGAGGAAAGGTTTCTCATGCTGGGTTAGAAGAAATGTACTTGCCAGAAAGGCTGGAGAGAAATTTGTTACCTAGTTTTAGCTTCAATAATGCTATCAGTAATGAATATATATCATAGGGGCCAGTACTATCAGTAATGCTGCTTGTTCTGATGTGTGACAGGGAATCCTAGGAGCTGGTGGAAAGCAGCATTTGGTGGAGGGTTTTTTTGAAAAGAATAAATAGATGCTGTGACTGTATAAATTTGAAGGTAGGTAGGATGCTCAGGTTTTCTGCATAGTTTTAACTAATCTTGCCTGCAGTTTTTTATTGATAACATTAGCATGGCCAATTATGCTAAATACAGAATAAAATACATTTAGAAATCCTTAATGGTACCGGTTAGGTCAGTTGTGTAACTATTTGGTTTAACTAGCACAATTTTTCCAATGGTGACCTTACCATGGAAACTCTCAAATATATATATATATATATTTAAGTAAGCCAATGACTTGGCCCTTGACTTAAGGATTTTCTAAGTGGTGTTTAATTATGTACCCATAAACAATTTTTTTTTTTAAACTCAGTAATTATTTTGTGGATTACAAAAAGCATCTATCACTAACAATGCTTGTTCATGTAATCCTCTGCTATAATTTGGTTTGGCATGTTGCTTTTATGCTTAACCTTAATTTGATGCAACCTAAACATAATGGGGGCTTAAAATATTATATATTGAGATTAGAATACATGTTAGTTGGTGAAGAGAAGTGGCATTGTTAGGTATTAATGGCACGGCTCTAGAGTGATGGATGAGACCGTTCTAATTCCAACTGGAATTACTTTTGTTTGTGAATATAATTTGTTCAGTTGGGCAGACACACAAGATTTCACAAGTGTGAGAGAAAACTGAAAAATAAAGTAATATTAAATTAGTAATACTGATGATCAGGGCCTTACTATAACTATTCTCAAAAGACTACTTGTTATCTTGATGGTTAAAAAACAACTTTTCCTTTCTTTCCCTTTGTGAGATTAGACCAATGGTTCTATAATTTCACTGTAATAATCACCTGGAGAATTTGTTAAAAATGCAGATTCAGGACCATACTTTCAATTTTTATTTTGTAGGTCCTATGATAAGGAATTGCCATTTAAAGAGTACACCATGTGGTTCTCATACAGATTCAAGGCCTCTAATTTAGAGCAGCACTAGGTTAGAGATTTCTCCTCAGTAAGACCAGAAAATACCTAACTTGCCTGGGCTTAGGCTACAACAAAGACCTATATGAACGTATAGTTCTGGCCAGAGAAGAGCAGGACTTAAATTTTAGGCCCTCTGAATTAAATCTCTTGTATTTCATCTAAACCAACTTAATTTTTCATAAATTAAATTCAGCTCCTAGTGTTCAAGTTTTATATACAATGAAGTACTAATTACATGAAAGTGATGATTATTACGAAAAAATGAAGTTAATCTTTAATTAAAAAATAGTCACTCTTATCCAATGTTGAATAAGAAAGTTTCTAGCATAACTATCTTGAATGCATTAAAAATGCTTTCAGATTGATAAAACTGGTAAGCCTCTAACTCACTGACTAGGAAAATAGAGAAAATATAAATCAACCGTATCAGAAGAGAAAGAGGAGATATCATTGCAAACACTGTAGATATTAAAAGGATCTTTAGAAAATACTACAACCGACTCTAGGTCCATATATTTAACAACTTGATGAAACAAAACTCATTGAGGAAATAGGTATTTCTTATAAGATACAAACTACCAGAGCTCACTGAAGAAATAGATATCCTCCAGAAAAGAAAACTACAACCCCAAATGATTTCAATGGGGGAATTCTACCTAACACTTCATGGAAAAATAATATTAATTCTGTATAATCTTTTTTAGGAAATAGGAGGAAACACTTCCCAACTCATTTTATATACTTATTACTCTAATACCAAAATCAAAGGTATTATAAGAAAAAATCACTTTAAAACAATGTCTTGATTTGCTAATATCTGTTGTGAAGGTAGCCATTCATTTTATAAGAAGTAATGGGATTTGGTGTATTTATTTCTTTTTATCTTGCCAGTTTGTTTCTTTGCTAGTATATCACCCATAACAAGTTCATTCTAGATGATACCTGTCCATTCACCTGGATTTCCATTGGATTTAAACCATTTTTTTGCACATTGAGTACATTCATTACTTTGGAATCATTGCATTTTAAGAAAGTTTTGTGTAGTTGGATTGTGCTAGCTACTCTTAAAATGATAAGGAATGCCCCAAATCTTATTCTTGCTTGTCTGGAACAAGTAGGCATTAAAGTAAATCTTTATATTCATTTTACATAGGAATGACTGACTTCCACTAACCACATTTCATTGTAGTAGTTGTAGCTGTTATGCTATGTTAAACTTAAAATGTCCTTTTTATGCAAATGGCATTTTCATTTAATGTACCAAATTGTTTATCTAATTTTTGTAATATGATTTAAATAGGTCCTTTCTAAGATCACATTATCTAACCTTTACTTAAAAAATAAACGTGTCTAGATTATTGCTTATAAAAAGAGACTTTGTAATTAAATCAAATTATGTAGCAGATTTCAAGTGACCATTATATGTTACTTTTTAAACTGGAAATGAGTAAATAGAAGGTTCAGTCATGAGGAGATGCTTAAAAAACAAAGTACCCAGTATAGCAGCTATAAAATCTTATTCATCATTTAATTAATCTTTGTCTTTTTGGAAGACAGACAGATATTTGACACTTCTTGGACTTTATTTTGCACAGACATTTCATTAATTATCACTCTAAGGGGCGAATCTCACTTCAAATATAGCTTTCATTTTGGATGAATTTGTCATTGCAAATAATTATGCATTTAAGAAAAACCAATTTTTGCATTAGACTTAATGTACTCTTACATTTAAGCAATTGTATATACACCCTTGAGTTGCAACTTAACAAATTAAGTTTTTATTTAACAGCATAACCTTTGTTTTCTTGACAAAATATTGAAACTTGTAGTACATTCATGTTGCAAAGTTGTTTATAATCTTAATTTTCTCACTGTTTGTTCATGGCATAAGTAAATTAGTGTAATTATATGCAGAGATAGAAAGCTTAATAATATTAATACATGATTTAGAGTTCAAAATAAAATACCAGAAGCTGGAAATCCTTTAAATATGCCTATGAAAATAAATGGCTTATTTTTTTTAATGGATTTAGGATTAGAAAATTATCAGGCTTCTTTGTTAAAAGTTAACAAAGTAATCAACAATCTAAGGGGAAAAAAACAATTCTGATCTGCTGCAACTGAAACTTAGATGTGTGGGATTGTATGTATACACAAACAAAGGCACATACCAATAAGATAATTTTGAAATCAACTAGACATATTGTGTTAGCAACTATAAGATTATATGAGGACTATCCCAACTGTTCCAAATAAACTTTTTCTGCTGCTGAGGAACTAGGAAAAAAATCTGGGGTTAACTGAAACATTTCTAAATAAAATATTATAAGAATTCTAAAGTTTTAAGAAACAACTGTATCTTCTAGATCAGATCAGCAAACAATGGTCTGCAGACCAGATGCCTGGATTTGTAAACACCACTGTGCTCTTTTTGTCTACTGGTTGCTCTCATACTACAAAAGCAGAGTGAAGTATTTTAAACAGAAACTACAGAATGAAGTATTTTAAACAGAAATTACACGGCCTGCAAAGCCAAAAATATTTAGTATATGGCCCTTTACCTAAAAATTTTGCTGACCTCTGTTCTAGATACTTGGCTAGGGACAAATGACCTCAACTATAGAGCTTTCAGAGAACAAAGTCCAATGGTCATTTAAATGAAACGAGATAGAATATGGGTACGGAATGTATAAATGTTCATTTAGAATAAAACTCACAAGATAAAATCAGTAGATGGTTCTTTTTAAAACAAATATTTAATATTTTAACTTTTACAGGAAAGAAATTTAAATAATACATACTTATTTTGCTGTTGGTCATTTTACAAAGGTAGCAAAAATACAGAAAGTTCAGTTGAAACTTAATGAACAGCATAACATTGGAAATTTTCTTCAGCTTTCCACTTTAATGGCCGAAGATACCACACAGACTTGTGCGATGTCATCATATTCATATGTTCTCTTTAAAAATGTGTCGGTTAGTCTTAAGCCAGAGATGCTCTATTGAGAGAAAGATACAGGCCTAAGTTTTCATTCATTGGTAATTACCAGAGAAAATATGGATATAGTACATGACTATGGGTTAACAGCCCCCAAATACTGAAATTATTAAAAAGAGAGCATACTTGCAGTCCCTGTACTGAAGACAGTAGAGTAAGGGCAAGGCAGAGAGAGGAACTTGGATGTAATTTTCCAAGCTGTCGTCCTGAAATGCCGCACCAGTGGATGGAATTGGTATTGCACATTTCCAAAACCAGATCCATAGTCCTTTCACTGCTGGAGGAAATCAGAAAAACAGGAATAAATCTTGTTCCTTTCACAAAGAGGTACCTGAGTCTTCCAATATTGCCAGTGAATTTGTTTTCTTGGTGTCCAGGAGAATAGAAGTCAGAACCAGAAATGACAATATTTTTATTTCACTTAAGAATCAGGAAAATAAAAGGAGATGGCATCTTCTAGGGTTTAAAGTGGCACTGTGACTAATTTGCCTGTCTGGATGTTGGCCTTCTGATTCTATTACTGAACACTGGCTCCCTGCTGCTGATCTGTTAACAGCTTTGCCATTTCTCTGGGAGACTTCCAGACATCTGTGTCTAATCTGGTTGCTATGCATCCTTCCTATTTCTGTTAGATAGATATTCCACAGGAAAGAGAAAGATGAACTGAGTCTGGTCCAGCTTTTGCTGTTTAATTTGTTTCTTTATCATGCAGATAACATAGGAAATGACTGACAAGATTCATGAGAAGTAAATACTATTCGGTTTGTTCTGTTAACATGAAAAGCCCGCTTTTGCTTATAATTCATATCACCTCAATAATTAAAATATAAGCTTAAACATATTAAGTTAAAAAAACCTTTTACTTGTAAATATGCATTATTAAAAAAAAAAACAGGTCATAATGAAAAATAGTCTTACTCTACCACAATTCAGGACTACTTTCAAGTCTTAGTTTTTTTCTCTCAGAATTGGCTGCATATGTTAAAATACTTATTTAAATTTTAACTTTAAATTTATTGATTTTTAGAAATAATGATTTAATGTTATTTATTATAAGTCTGTCTCGCCAACAAAAATTTGAAATGGCACAGACCAAGTTAGATGCACTACATGAATTTTTTCATTACATTTTACAAAAATCCAGTAGGTAGGTTAAATGTGTGTGTGTGTCTGTGTGTGTTGTGACACAAGGTAAATCCCATTTTTACAGATGAGGAAACTGAAGATTTAAGAAACAAGTGCTTTTTGGAAAAGAAACTTATTTGAATTACCAAAAGTTAAAAGTGAACACCAAAAGAAACTGAATTTACTTTTTACAGCACTTTGTAAAATCAATAACTGATTTGTTGTACCTCAAAAAACTCAAAACAAAAAAATCCAAAAGCAGACCATAAATGCACAGGGTCTTTACTCTGTGTGTGATGTTTGCTGAGCTCCTATGATGTGGCAGGCACTGTGTTTACAATGCAGGGTTAAGACATGATCCTTTCTCCTGAATAATTCACAATCTAGTAAGCAAGGGACTAATAATGGTAGCAATATGTGAGTGTCACTAAAAACTATATTAAAATTTTCTATGACTCAACAACAAAAAAATCCAATTAAAAAATGGGCAGAAGACCTGAACAGATACTTCTCCAAAGAAGAAATACAGATGGCCAATAGACATAAAAAAAAGTGCTCAAGATCACTAATCATCAGAGAAATGTAAATGAAAATCACAAAAAGATATTACCTCACACCTGTCAGAATGGCTATCATCAATAAATCGAAGAACAAGTGTTGGCGAGGATGTAGAGAAAAAGGAACCCTTGTGCACTGTTGGTGGGATTGCGAATTGGTGCAGCCAATATGGAAAACAGTCTGGTGAGTTCTCAAAAAATTAAAAATGTATCTACCTTTTAACCAGCAATTGCACTTCTGGGTTTTTATCCCCAAAAAACCAAAACAATAATTCATAAAGATCTATGCACCCTTATGTTCATGGCAGCACAATTTACAATCGCCAAGATATGGAAGCAACATAAATGCCCATCGATAGATGATTGGGTATAGAAGTTATGGGTCATATATACAATGGAATATTAAAAAAGTGAAATCCTATCATTTGCAATGACATGGATGGACCTAGAGGTTATTATGCTAAGTGGAATAAGTCAGACAAAGAAAAATACCATATGATTTCACTTATATGCAGTATCTAAGGAACAAAAAGAACAAACTAATGAAAAACAGACTCACAAATACAGAGGACAAGCTGGGAACAGACAGAAGGGAGGGTTTTGGGGGCTGGGAGAATGGGGTGAAGGGTTAAGAAGTACATATTAGTGGTTGATAGATGGTCACAGGGATGGAGAGCATGGCATAGGGAATGCAGTTAGCATTAATATAATAGCTAGGCAGAGAGCAAGAGAAGAGAAAGAGCAATCAGGGGGATCATTTTATAAATGATATAAATGTCTAACCAATGTACTATATACATTGAAACTGATAAAATTTTAAAAACTTTTGCTATGACAGAGAAAAGGGTGATTAACTGTGATGGGAGGTTCTAGGTAGCTTCATAGGGGAAGTAGGTATTTTTGTAATTTTGAAGAATGACTATTTCCTATCCCCCTCTAATATCATAAGGTTGGAATGGATATGGAATTAAAAAGGATTATACATTCAGACTATGAGGGTTGGGATTCATCACTATGATATCAAAATGCCCCAACAAATAATAGATATCAAGTAGTAAAAGAATGAGTAGCAAAAGTGATAGGATTGGGATTTAACCCTAGGTTTTTCTGACTTCAAAGCCCTGTGCTCTTTGCTTCCCAATAGCTACATAATACTCTCCCCTTTATTATCAATGTCCTATTTTCTAATCTATGATTATCCCTTTTATTAAATTTATAACCAGTTTATACTTTATTAATACTAAAGATACAGCTCAGGTATAGCATGGCTCAAAAAAAATACCTTATTACATTAAATCTATAATGTATTATTCCATAAGAACCTACTAGTTCATGCTTTAGTAATGTAAAGTATGAGGGAAGTAAGAACAATGAAAAGTATATGGGCTTTGAGGTCAAATACACTTGGTTTCAAATTCTGGCTCCATCTTTTCTAGCTCTCTGACCTTGAATAAGTCACTTAACCTCTGAGTTGGCTTTCTCTTGCATAGAACGTGAATAATACCTACCTCATAGGGTACGACGCATGAGTATAATCAAATACAGAAAGTGTCTAATATAGTAGGACCTTAAAAATATGTAATACACAGCTACCAGATAAAGGACTTTACAATCAACATCAGAGAAGGCTATATATTAAAAGGAAACTTAAAAGGAGACAGTACTATTTAAAAGATTTTAAAACTTTCTTTTAGGTAGATGAGGAAGAAAAGACATCCATCCACAAACACTGGCATTACCTGCAGTTTGTTATTTTACAGGTAATATGAAAAGGTTCTTCTAGGTTTACAGTATCTGGGATTGCCTCCAAAGACAACCTAACATCTCCATAACCTGGAGCCTAAAAGAAAAAGCAACACGGTTAACATCTAATACAAAACCTTTCCATTTTAATGATGGTACCACACCAATACATTCACGTAACAGTTGTTGGGTCTCCAAGCTGATAGTCTGAGAAAACATTTTTCAGTCATTTTACTATTCTTCATTCCAACTTTCTTTGCTGCTACTACCTGCAAAACAGCACTATAGACCCTGATTGTTTTTGCTATAACTACTCTATGTTCAGTAGAGTTAAAATGAGTCCAATAGGTAAATCATCAGTAAAGAAACTTCGGGAGATCTAAATCTTAAAGGAATGTTTTCCAAAGATACCGTAGCTTATACATACATAACTATAAATAGGTAAGGTTACTGCCTAAACAGAAATAGAGGATGATCACTTTGAAATGATCCAGGAAGAAAATCACATCTATTCACAAGACATATCAGCAGGGATGGACCATCGAAATACCAAAGTCTGGAACATGCCATGGCAGGATGATAGTTAATTGCTATATTTAAACATAGGTCCAGTGATACTAGATGTATTGGGGTGATTGCTTTATAAGTTAAATAAATGTCTAATTACTATGTTGTACACCTGAAACTAATATATTATTGTATATCGACTGTAATTTAAAAATAAAAAGGCTGTGATAATATTTTTGTCTCAAATTGTTAAACAGTAAAAGTAAATTTTAGAATGTATGAGAATACACAATATTTAGCACAAAAGGAGGATTCTGTAGCATATTCTAACTAGCACAAGAAAAAGAAGACTGGTAGCCATCCCTACTCTTAGAGCAGAAATATAGATAAAATATCCTACTAGTGGTTATAAGGAAACTTTAGTGAGACTCGCCTTCTGGGTTTCAGATGACTCAGATTTTAAACATCTTTAAAAAATAGGTATGAACTGAGTATATGACTATAGTAAGAGTTTTAGGACATTGCAAAAAAAAAAAAAACAAAAAAACTCCAAAACTTAATATAGCGGAAGTCAGAAGAATAGTGAGTATAAATTACCATAGTAGGAAACAATTGATAAGCAGTTATTTTAATTTTTGTCTGGTAAAGTAAAAACAATGTATTACGGATAAGTTAACATTTAAACATTCTTCATTAATTTCAATACCAATTTTCTACCTAGAGATCAGTGAAATTATTAGTCTTTTACCTGTAGTAATATTAATGCCATCTATAGTGGTCTGATTCTTAGTGATAGAACTAGGGAAATTTAAGTTGTTCTAACTATCTACCACTCCCACACCAAAGCCCCCATTAGTTTTTTCCAGACTCACCATTCTTTGAAGTTGGCTGGTCTGTAATCTTCCCCTTTCACCCAGATTTGTTTTCCACACTATATCCAACTTTCCAATTACTGTTACTCCCTTAATAATGCCTGCTTTTTCTGCAAACTCCTTCTTCGGTTTTAGACAGTACAAGTACTGGCGTGTATCCATTGGCTGCAAATATGTTCTTGTCCCAAATGTAGTTACACTGAGAGGGATGGAGACAGAGATGGAGATTATTCTCTAGCATCTTTTAAAAGAAAAACATTGGTTGTGATTGTTCCCTTCGATAGGAACTGAATGATTTACCATCCAAAAATCTAGAACAGAACAGTTCAGTGGTTTCTGCATAACTGAAAAGAACTTGTACTAAGAGAATTTATTTTTCTTTAAATTTGTTCAATTGATGTGGACAATCTTGAGGTTCTTTATAATAGAATGCATATTACCTAAAATATTGAACATGTATCAATTAACTGAAAAAAAATGCAATAGAAATCACAACCTTAAGTATTCTTTCCTTTATAATTATCAAAAAAATAGTTAAGAATAAGAAGAAACATAACATTATAAACTAAATAATCATTTTCACAATGAAAATATCAGGAAGAGAATGGAAAATTATTTGCCCCAGTGGGGTCTAGGAGGCTATGGATTTTTCTGTATCTAACCACCATAATAAAACAAAAGCAAACTTTCCATTTTTTATTATGAAAGTCAGGTACTTTCTCCAGCTATTACCTTTTTATCCATATTAATATAACCCCTACATTTATTTCTTCTTCTAAATTACCCATAGAAAGACATGTATTTTATTTTCACAAAATATTAAATCATCTATTCCTAAGCCCACTCCTTTTGATGTTGAGAGAATATTTTTTAAAACTTATCCTCATCCTCACCCTTTCTAACTTTTCCATCATTCCTTCTCATGTCTCAGTTTTATCATTTGCAGGATAAAATGAATGGTTCCATATTTACCTCACTGAATTATTATCAAAATTCAAAAAAACAAGTGCTTTAAAGAGTAAAATACAAACAACTAGGATCTTTATTTTTATGACTAGGAAGATATCACAAAATATTTTTAGAGCAGTGAAACTATTTTGAATAATAAAATAATGGTTGAATACACGCCATTACATTTGTTAAAACCCACAGAATAACACAAAAAATGAACTCTAATGTAAACTGTCGATTTTAGTTAATAATAAGTATAAATATTGATTCATCAACTGTAACAAATGTGCCACATTAAAACAAGATGTATATAATAGGACACTGTTAGTGGGGCCCAGGTATGGGGAAACTATGCTTTCAGATAAATTTTTCCATGAACATAAAAGTTCTCTAAAAAAAATAAAGCCTATTAATTAAAAACAAATTATAAATCACCCAAGAGTAATGGATGTTAGAAAGTTCACCCCTTTCAAAATAAGAACAAACACTTGATAATTAATATTTACCATTCTCCAGCTTGGTTGACTGAATTTAATTCTGCTACGTTGTACATGATAGATGGTTCCAGTGAAACTTTCTCCATAAACATGGGTGAGGTTGTAATATTCTGAATCTGGGCTTCGAGAAATACTTCATCAGTCTGAGGGTATGAAAAAAATATCCACCAAAGTATGATGGTATTTAAAATGTTAACCTCAAAAAAAATATCTGATCTATATACAAAGAAAAATATTAACCACAAATGTGATTAGTTCATGCCTGCAAATCAAAGTTATCGTAATTAATGCCAGAAAAGAACTCTTCACCCTAACATAATTAACAGGGGCAAGGTCGTGTTAGTCAACTGATAACTTGTAAACAATGGATAGGGGATAACTATAATATTTTTTGTATTAACATCCAAAAATATTTAACTGAAATTTCATTCACAAATGTCACAAATTTCATCCACTAGAATAATCTATTTTATATAATCTTATAGGATTTAACTTTAATTAAAAAAATTTGTTAGTGATCATTAGTAATTTTAAATGTATTTTTAGGGCTAAAAAATATGTGAATTATACCTGACAATCTTAGAATTTTTAAATAAAACAAAAGGTATTTTGTAACTTTCGTGATGATTTGAAAACTGATGCTATTCAGCAGTATTTTAGTCAATGGGTAATTTAAATAAGCACTTTTATAAAAATTTTTTATTCCCTGATTATTTATGTTAAACATCCTTCTTTTTCTACTATTTGATTATTATTTTTGTGTGTAATTAAAGGATAACACAATTTGGTTCATTTTTTAAACTAACCTATCTATATAAAAAATGATATACTAAAGATATTCAAGAATTAATTTGTTCAAGTTTCACAGTAATATATTACATATATAAATGAAACAAACTATGATCAAAATAATTTGGCACTTATAAGGTTTAACAGTAAATCCAGGGAAATGAAAATCCTTTGCAAAAATAAAATGATGAAGTTATAATCTAATGTATTAGTATCTAAAATAAACAAATTCTTTAGTCCTTGGCACATGTGCTCAAATGAAAATAGAAATACAATGACATATCTATTTAAAATATATCATTTAAAGGCATTATTTTGTTACTTTTTCTCAAAAAAAACAAAACAATAAATACATCCCATCAATCCATTGCTTTAAGAATAACCATAGACCCACACTTCAATTTTAAAATGCAATTTTCTGCATAAATTTAGAAGGGCTTTAGATAAAAGAAAAACAAGCAGCATAATGGAAAATTAAGTTAGTTTGAACGGTTAGTATAAAATAATTTGACATTTGAAAAATTAAGAATTCAATGTTATGGCAGTTGCTGTTGTTATTAGGTATGTAATGTAACACTGCATAAGCAAATACTGCTTATATTACATTAAAATTTGAAAATGATTTTAGCCAACTTGAGAAAATTTTATTTTCTTCTGTTTACTATTGTCAAAGGGCCATCTTTATCTGACCCAGACTGAAAACTAAAACCACAGTGCATTTGCAGATAAATTTCACCTAGATTACTCCAAGAATTGAAGTATAGTAGGGTATTTTACAGTAGGATGTTAAAAACCCCATGGCTATTTTAAACAAGTTAACATAACTTTTTAAAAAAACACCTAAGGGAAAAACACTAAAAATGAGAATAGTTTCAATTTGACTATTTAATCTCTGATCTATTTTTCTCATAGAATAAGAAATCAATATAATATAAAATGTACAAAAAGTTATAGACATCTTTTTGAAGTCAAATAGGTATTATTCATAACTAACTTTGTTTTCCACTATGTTTTATAAAGAGAGATTAGTCAGAGAGAAAAAGTGGTAAGTAAGAATATAAATTTATAATAAAAAATCAAATTACCACAGAACTGAGGTCACTCTAATGGAAAAATAAAAAAGAAAAATTAGAAAAATCAGAATTAAATGTTAAAGAAAAAGAATAACTAACTTTAAAATAAAATGCAATTCTGCATTTTTTAAAATTTACTAAACAAGACAGCATTAGTAAAACAAGAAAGTAAATAGAAAGCAACATAAATATGACAAATCGTTTTTCTAAAAAGGTGAAACTGCTAAGGTTAAATAACTACAGAAGAACACTACAGGTGAATATTTAAACAGAAGCAAGTATTCGAGGGTACATAAATTATATCCCATGCTTTCTAGTTCTATAAATTCTTTACTTATATTGTAATTGCTCATTGATTACCTAAAATGTATATGTGCTATCCTCCACACTCATAACAGATATACTGTAGAACTCCTAAATTTATCTAATAATGGAACCCTTTTTTTCAAGAACCACCTTGGGTGATTAGGGTTCAATGGATCACATTTCAGGTGGGCTAGACCATCTCAGAAAATTGGGAGTTTGTTCTCTTCTTGTTAATAGATTTCACGGACTTTTTTTTTTTCCATATATATTTTAAAGCTACGTGTTTATCAAGGGCCACTTCAAATGTCTTACTTTTGTCAAACACATAGCTGGAAATCATATTTCACCTTTCTATGTTCCCAGAGTATTTATACACCTCATGACCTAGTGGGATAGGGGTGCTTATGTTATAGCTATGTCATGCCAGTGTCACCCACTAGATCCAAGTTTCTTCTGGACTGAGAAGATGTTCAGTTTATATACATTTTTCTTCAGTACCTGGCATGGAGCCCTGTACCCAGCAGGTGTCGTGTGTTTGAATCCTAGCTTCTAACATCATCAATTTTCTTGCAAGGCTTTCCTATTTTAGAAGACTGCAACAAAGTTTCTCATAAAATTTGTTTTCCTTTAGGTGATTCATATATTATTAGAATTCTTAGAAACAGCATAAAAAATGTTTGCAACAGATGTAGGGCTAATTATAGTTGTGTAAGAACTATGGCACAGAGTAATAAATATCACCTACAGATGTTAGTGTGGTTTACTAACTCCTATAATTTCCCTGAATTTCCTAGTTGGGGTCAACAGAATTTGCCTCATTCTACAGGCTGAACAGTATGTATGCCTAATAGGTATTATTGAATATTTTAGAGAGGACCTAAATCTTACTTGTTTATTCTTGTTTTGTAGAGTTGTCTATTTTCAAAAGTTGAGAATTTTACTAAAATTTTTATTGAAGTCTGTTGGCAAGGTTTAAATTATGTCTATATGTGATGTTAACTGGAAAAGAAGCAAGCAAAATTGTTACTATGATAAAAATAGATTATATATAAATGAGTAAAGACAGAATATAGATTAATAAAAAATCAATTACTTTTTGGTGTAATGAAATTATGTGTTTTTTCTTTCTTTTGGGAGAGTACATCATTTTTAGAATATTATTCATGGAATAGCTAGCAATTTAAAATATTCTTTGCAAATCACTCTAAATATTAGTGTAAATTTTTGTTACCAAAAATGTACCAAAACATTTTCAACAAAGAAAACCTAAAATACCTTATTATGTGCACTCCTAGGAGCCAATTATAGCGACAACAAGACCCATCTACACCTCTATTTATTTTTAATTTTCTAACATCTATTCTAACAGAAGTTACCAATCTCCCTTCATAATATGAATGCTTGCCCAACAAAATAAGACTAAAATTTACCAAGCTGAATAGCTATACTATAATTAATTAATAGTATACTATTAATAGCAAAAAAGATAGAACAAATATGTAGCATCCCAACTCCTCTACCTCCCAAAGGAAATGTTAACTCTTTAAACATCTAGTTATCTCCTTGATGAGACTATACCTCTCATCAAATATGCATGCTCTTCACTGTAAAATTCCCTATGTGTTTGCAACTCTGCTTGGAATGCCTTCACTGTTCTGACACTGATGTTTCCAACATCCACTGTTTCTAGACTGTTTCCCAGCTCTTCCATGAAGCTTCTTCAGATTACTCCAAAATCTCACCTCCAGAGTTCCTGTAGCACATCTTTTTATAATATTCTCTTTAGACTCACTAAATAATATGCTAGGTAGTTTTGTTATTTTATACCTTTTTTTCTTTTCTCTTTAAATAGGTCTTCACTGGAGGTTAGGTTCCTTATCTTAGATATCTCAGTTTGCCTAGCTGTAGAACAAACTTTATCCTGAATAAAAACTTGGATGCTGAAAGTAAAAATATCTACCAAATACAACATGTGACTGCAAATTTCTGATTATCATCTGGTTTCAGAGTAATAAAGACATAATTTTCATTTCAAAACATTGTAGTTGAGTATCTTTGAATTCATCACCGTGATATGAAACACGTGATTTTTAGGGAGTAGGTACCCATTAGGAAATTTGATTTTTCTGGTGTTCTAGAAGCCAGAATTAAATAAAATTCTGTAAAAGAAATTCAAGCAATAAACCTTTCTTCAATGGCTAATTCCATTTTATCTCTTTTGTTAGGATAGAATACAGATTCTCTTTTATTCTAAAGTTACTTCTATAATATTGTCAAACTTGTTTCTCTCAGGTTGTGTTTGGAGCCATTCACCCAACCAGCTGGCAAACTGACATCTCAGAACAAACAAGTTAATATGCTGAGCTCTACTTGTCACTGTATTTCTATGTAAACATTAAATCTTTTTTGCAGTGTTAGATCTACTACAATTTTTGTAATAACAGAACAATATTGTAACTACTCAACAGACTGCTAATGTTTTTAGAAAGTAACAATTATAGGGCAAACGTTTAATGAAAGAGGTGAAAGCCTCACAAAATTAATAATGAGAATAAAAATCAAGTCATACTGATTCCATGTAAATTGAAAACAGCAGATTAAAAGATTACAATGAAATTATTTACTTTTGATTGAACTTTATGATCATTTTTCACAAGTAATTTGCAATATTAGCAATTTACTTCACTAAAGAATGTAATATATCTGAATTTTAATCAAAGGTCTTAATGTTTATCTGAAATCGCATTAAGTACCCAACACTTACCTCCGCATTGTAAAATTTGGTTTTCACATCCAGTGGTTTCAGAACCTAGTTGAATAAAGCATATTAATCAGAAATTATTGTCATTTGACCATTGATTTTTATTTCTTTCTTTTATATAATAGGGCTTAAATTTATCTAAGCCATTTTTCAATATTAATTGTAAAATTCGTTTTTAATTGGTATACAATATTTCCTAGAAAACAAAACACAACAAAAAAACAATTCTAAATGCATTTTTAAAAAGGCAACCATCATTCCTTGATTGGATGATAGTTACATGGGTTTTACTTCATTACGTTTTGCTAAACGGAACACATTTTCTTCTATATTTTACACAAAAAAAATGTTTACCAAAACAAGCAACTGAAGCTCCTTTTATTTTCTTTTAGAAGGCATACAAAATGTTAAACAAATGAGCAATGTAGGAAAGCAATAGCGAATTTTTTTCCTATTGATAGAACTTTCTTTTACAGAAGAATGAAACTATAGCTAGCATCATACCTAGATCTATATATGGATATATATGGTAGTCTCGTCTCCCCATCCACACACATGCATGTTAAACTGGTGGTTTTTAACTCTTTTTGATCAATGACTTTGAAAACTGTGTATAAATACAAAATTCTACCTACAGTTTCTGTGACTCATGAAGTCCCCAATGAAGCTTGGTCCACTCAGCCCAAGTCAATAATCTCTCATTTAAATATTTTTTTAGAAATTTGATAGAATTCATGCTTATTTTTTTCTGGACTTTACACTCATTTTTTTCGCCTTTCTAGGTTCTTATGTGTTTTGTCTAGTCATGAAAACAAAACATTTTTTTTAATAAAAATCTTCAAGTTTCATTACAAAAAATTACATTAGTAATAATAATTTGTTTTTATTTAACTTAATTATGTCTAACTTTAGATTGCTAGCAATATGACAAATCCAAAATTATTAAGCTCTTTATTTAAAGGAGCCTTTTTTCACTGTATATAAATAGAAATAAGTGTACACATCTAGGAAAAAGAAAGGCATCTAAAAACCATTTACCATCGTCATATTCAATACCTGAAATTTGAAGAATTTTCTAAAATACATTTTTTCTCCACCCTGAGTTGTATAACTCACTGCACACACCAAGCTGAAACAGAAAGATAGCTTAATGATTCTGAAAAATTTTCAATTTTGTTTCTTAACAGTAAATCTAATATACTTCAATTCCATCTACAAATCTGGAAAATATTTATCTCAATCATGTAAAGGTGTAAAATGAGTCTAGAGCAGGAAAAAAAAGTTCCTGTAGATACAGATATAATTACACGAACAAGAAAGCTCTGATTAGTAAAATGAGATATACAAATTTTGGAGCAGGAAATCTGTACCTTTTCCTTCAAAAGGTGAAATATATTCCAAAATAAATTTGAGAATAACCAAATAGTTGAATGTAAAAAGTAAGTTCATATAAAAAAAAATACAAATTTAAAAAAAAATTCCAGGATGGGGAAAGAGTGCATAACATAAGTGCAATGAAAAAGAAAAGATTCTCAAAAATTTTTAAATTGGATAAATCAAAGACACTAAAACAAAATTAAAAAGTAGACAAGAAAAGGGTAAAATACAAAATGGCCAGATTCTTAATATACAAAGAATTCTTGTAAGTCAATAAGCAAAACATTCGTATCTCACTCAAATTAAGAGGAGAGGAATACATAGATAAGTTGTGATACCATAATTAGCTAACAAAAATGTGAAAATGTTCAGCTTCACAAGTTATCAAGGAAACAAATTAAAATAATGAGATAAGATTTTTCCATCTAATAAGATTTGGCAAAATTCTTTATAAGTGATATCAGCGTTGGTGAGGGTTTAGAGAAACTCTCTTTACACTGCTAGTAGTTACAAGAAAGTAGTTACAAGAAAACAATTCTTCAGTAAGGGAACCTTAAAAATGCTTATATATTCCCATAGTAAACCCACTTCAAGCTATCACAAGGAGATATTAAGGAGTTCATTATGGTGTTATTTATAATAGTGAAAAACTGGAAAAAAAGTTCAACATTAGGGTAAACAAATTAAAGTAAATGGTCCTAGTGTGTCAGATAAAGACATTTAAAAAATAATGTTTCAAAGAATACTAACTCAAGTGGGAAAATGTTCACAGTGAATTGAAGAATATAAAACCATAGGTAATATAATAAAACATTTGTAAAATATTATGCAAATTTTTATACACATCTGTTATCTATATGCACATACAAAGACTGGAAAGAAATACACCAGTATTTTAATAGTGGTTATATGAGGTAGTGACATTGTAGGCAATTTAATTTTTCCTTCATACTTATGGCTAGAACTAAGCTAGATGCTAGGATGTAGTTGATCAAAACACAATAACTGCTCTTAAAGCGCTCACAGTAGGAAGCATTGTAGCACGGTACAGGTTTTGAAGTTACACTTAGATTTGAGTTCTATGCCATTACTAGTTATTTTATTCTACAAAAGTGTCATTTTCTGTAAAATGGGGATTTTACGCATTTAATATTTCAACAAACTCAATTTCAACAAATATTGGTCTCTGCTAGATCCTGGGAATATAGCAGATTACATGAAAATCATACTTTAATGTGGATGTTAGGCACTCAAGTAATTTAAGTACAAAAGACAATTTAAAAAATAAGTTGTAGGCGCTACAGACTATACAAAAAAAGTTGACTTAATCGAGTTTAGAGGTCTGGAGAGCCTCTTTGAGGAAGACATGCTGAATCCAAGGTAGGAAGAAATAGAAGTAAACTAAACAAAATGACACAGGCATTCCTTTGTAAGGAAAGAATACATTTCAAGTCATGGAGTTCAGAGGTAAAAGAAGTCCAATACCACTGCAGTGAAGAATGGGAGAGAAGAGTGACAAAAGGTGAAGCTAGAGTAGCTGGTAAGGATTAGGTGGGGGAGAACTTTGTAAAATCTATATGAAGTTAGAATTTTCGAAGGGTAGTGAGTGGTCACTGAGGAGTTAAGTGACTTATCTAAGATCACACAGTTAATAAATGATGAAGCCAAATTTAAACTGCAGAAAATTTGACTCCAAATCATATCAATTACAGAATATATATTTAAAAATACCTTCAACAGAGCCTGCCACCAAAATAAACTGATTGAACAATAGCTAATATTTTATACTTTAACATTATACAACCCTTAAGGAACCAAAAATTGTGATATAAATGGAGATGAAGAAGAAACACAACTGAGTTAAGAACTGATAGGATTTGTGAATTCATTTGATGTGAGGGTGGTAAAACAGATGGAGAAGTCTAAAATTACTTTAGATGTTGAAATGTTCACATTTGCCTAGACTGAAAAAAATACAGCTTTAACATTCGAATACATACAAAGGCCAAGAATACAGAATTTGAGATTGTCTTCTCATAATTTGTCTTACTTTGGTTTTGTATTTCTGAGTTCTCAGGGTAGAGTGCATATATATAGTTAAACACAGAGTACAGAACTGAAAACTTGTGAATTTAAAAATAAATGCTATTAAAATCAGTTGTTACTATTTCACAAAATAATAAACATACTTTTAGAGTGCTACCTGGGTTGTAAATGATTCCATGGCTTTTTATTTTTTAGATAAGATTGTTTGTAGATGCAAAAGTGAAATGTGATAAATAAGAATTAAGTTTTTTTCCCCTACCAAACAAATATTCCATTTAAAGTTTGTTTCTAGCAAACATGTAAACAAACATGAAACATAAAATTCCTTCTGAAGTAGGTTCTTAGGTTTAATGATAACTGGAAATAAAGCAAAAGTTGCAAATAAATATACAAGTAAAAAGCCTTTGAGAACTAGTAAAATTAATCCTTACATGTGTGTTCCAATTTCCTTCACTTCATGGTGTATGACATCATCAATACAACAATCGGGTTTAAGTTCAGCCACTGCAGCATTGGAGGCTGAAAGATTTAAACGCTGGGAGCTTGTCTGAAGATCAGCCTTGAAAGAAAGTAGTAAGAAAAATTCAAATGAGATTGGATGGAAACAACAGGGGAACAGAAACAGAGAACTAGGATGAAAAGGAAGCAACACTTCTCTGTGTAAATCTTTCTGTAAACTCTGATGCTTAGAAACATGGTAATGGTCCACAGTCACATGGACATAAAAAAATAAACAAAATCAACCAAGTAGTAGGGGGAATGAAAAGTTAAATACAAAAGGCTCACACTGCTATAGGTTTTCCTGATTAAGCAAACCAAAGGACTGCAAACTGCATTTCAAAGAATGCAAAGCTACCAATAGTCTTAATCTAAACAAAAATACTATAAAAAGAAACATGAGAATTTAAACAATTCATTGATAAAAATTGCCATCCCAAAAGTGAAAAAAAGGGAATTTTAAGAAATTGTCACTCAAAACCAACTGCAATACTCAAGTTGAATTAAATACTCTTAAAAAAACATTTGGAGATATGAAAAAACCCCTTGAATTTAAAATTTTGAAACTAAAGCAAAAATTAAAACAAATTAAATAAATTGAACTCGAAAAGATAAAGACCATATCAGAAACAAAAGACAGATTTGAATAAAAACATGATAAGAAGCACTAAAGAAAACCAGGTAAAAAGAACCAGTTTACATACAGAGTTTGTAAAATGATAAACAATGAAAACTTTCCGGAAATAATAGATTTGAATCTATAAATTGAAAGGGTCTACTTGGTATCGAGAAAATCACATCCCAAACCAATCCTGAAGCCTACAGAAAAAAATTGCCAGAGCCTGCAAAAAAAGTTATCAGATAACTTACAGAGCAAGAGAATTAAACTGGCATCAGTCCTCTCAATATATATAGCTAGATAATAAAGGAATAGCATTTTTAGAAAACAAAAAGAAAATTAAAAAAAGGATTTTAGCATTTTCAGATAACATCAGGAAAGGAAAGGATTTTGTATCTAGCAAAAATGACCTTGCATAAAAAATGTCCTTGCATAGAAAAACAATTTTGAACATGCAATGACTCAGAGAATACTATATCCACAGGCATGTTCTGTGCCATCTACTTGAGAAATCTCCATCCAATCAATATGCAAAAAAAAGGTAGAAAGATATGAGACAGAGAATAAAGAAAGTAGTATAAGCAATAGATGGGAGTTAAAGGATGCTATTAAAGACTAAAGGGTCTATAATAAGTAGCTAAGTATGAAAACAGGGAAAGGGGAAGGATTATAAAAGGCATAAACACAAAGGTAACAACAAGAACAAAAATACAACCTTTCTAAACATTCCCAACAAAAAAAAAACATTAAAAAATAAATGAGCAATGAAAACACATTGCATGGAGGAAAAAACATAGCAGATATAACATGATACACTTAATATTTAAATATAAAATTATGTGGCATAGTTGAAACCAAGTACCTCAAACTTATTGATATATGTGAATGAATTTAATTCAGCTATTAAAAAATTCCATTTGGCTTACCAAGCAAGACCCAGTTATATTTCATATAAAAGAGACAAAAACAAAATGACTCAAAAGCTACAAATAAAAAGGCAAGCAAAGGCATACAAGGTAAAGAGAAACTGTAACAAAATGGGGGTAATCATTCTAATACCACAACTACAATTTGAGTAAAAAAGTATTAAATATGGCAAAAAAGGGATAGTTCTAGTTCTAAAAGCTACAATTCACAATGGAGAATAAGTATAAATATGTATACACCAAATAGCACAGACTTTATAAAGCAAAAAGTATAAGATATAAGGAGATATAAATAAAAGCACACTAATCATTTAAGGTTAACAGGTCACATGTGGTACAAGACAGACCAAGTTGACAAAAAAAAAGTAAGTAAAGATATAAAAGACCTAACAACACAATCAATAGGGTAAATAGTATAGACATACATATCCAGCTGATAATAGAAAATATAACTTCTCAATTATACATGGATTAGTCATTAAAATTAAGTTACAAAGAAAACATTGGTAAGTTCTGTAAATACAAATATTATAAGAACAATATTGTCTGATTACAAAATAATAAAACTACCAATTATTAATTTAAAAAACCCCTTTCTACCTGAAAACCTTCTATTAAATAACCCTTGAGTAGAAGGGGAAATATAAAGAAAATTACAGAATTCTTTACAAAGTAATCAAAATGAAAATGATACAATCAGAATCTGTAGGATATACTTAATGCAGTGAATCAGAAGAAAATTCACTTTTATCAATGGAAATGAAAGAATAAAAATAAACAAATTAAATCTCTAGCTAGAAAGCTAGAAAAAAAAAACAAAGTAAATAAGCACAAGGAAAAAGATAATTAAAAGCAAAAATTAATGAGGTAGAGAACAGAAAAACATTTGATATAAGGTAATAAAAGTTTTTAAAAAATATATAAACCAATAGCTACCTAAATTAATCAAGAAAAAAAAAGCAAAAAAATTCAAAATAAGAAATGACCAAGGGAAAATAATACTGATACAGAAGAAAATTTAAGAAACTACTTTGCAGACCTGCATGCAAATACATTTGAAAATCTACATAAAATGGATCATTTCCGAGAATAAAACAGTTTAACAAAATTTACACCATTAGAGATAGAAAACTTAAACAGACTAACCTCCATAGGAAAAAAGTGAAAATGCTATCAAGTAGTTTCCCCCACAAAACAGCACCAGAACACATGATTTTACAGGAGAACTCTACAAGGCCTTCAAGGACTAGATAGTCTAAATGCTTCATATATTGTTCCAAAGCGTTGAAAATGAAGGAAAATTTCCTAAATCTTTCATTTAGGAACTATAATACTGATACCTGAAACTTAATAAATAAACATGAAAAAGAAAAATATAGGCCGATATAATGCTGTGCTTCTTATATTGTCTTAAGTGATTCTGATGTAAATAATTTAGGTCTTAAGACCTGTAAAAAATGGCTTACGTGTATATCATGAATCTGAATATCTATTTGTGACTAAGAGACTTTTGTTGGACATTGAGCTGCTCAATAAATATTAGCTGTTGTTATTTCAAACACCATTGCTTTTATAGAAATTGAAACTAAAGCCAATGGAAATATACATTTATGTTTTAAAAGGAACACATTTATATAATTTGTTCCTTTTAATACCTACTTTCTTAAGTTATATGCCTTTGCTAATTTATTTATCTTATAAAAAGAAATTCAACATTGACTTGAATGACTACTGTGTGCCAGGAAAAAAGTATACATTCTCAAAGTTCTGAAAGTCAGACCTTTTCATAATCTCATGCAGCGGTTGGCAAACTTTAAAAGGTCAGACAGCAAATATTTTAGACTTTATAGGTTATACGGTCTGTGTTGCAACTACACAACTCTGAATTGTAGCTTGAAATTTGCCACAGGTAATACATAAATGAATGAGTGTGGCTGCTTGTCAATACAGCTTTATTTACGGACACTGAAATTTGAATTTCATGTAATTTCGACATCACAAAATAAGCTTTTGTTTCTTTATAATCATTTGAAAATGTAAAAAACATCCTTAGCTCATATTCTATCCCTTAATTTCTAAACAACTGCAAAAATCTTCTAACTGGTCTATCTCCTACAAACCGTGCCATACGATGTTCTCATATCAGTCTTCCAACAGTGTGAATACCTGTGCTCAAAAGTTTCCACTGACCACTCACTGTCTTAAAACAAAACGAAACAAAACAAGGCTAAAACCTTAGCCTAAGCCTGGAGTTCAAGATGCTCCACTGTATGGCTACTACATATCTCTACAATTTTACCTACTCTATCAAGTGAATTCTGTTCTCTGCTACAAGAACACACTATATTTTCCTATTTCTCTGCTTCTAATTACTATGTCCCTCTTGTCTTTTTCTCTAAATCCTACCATTCTTTCAGGATCCTCTTTTATTCCCCAACTCCAATAAGCCTTTCTGATTGATGCCTGTGACCTTTCTTCCTCTTTCAAATTTTAGTGTTAATCACAAATTATTAATAAAAACATTTTGTTATTTACCTTTGACTGATACATTTTCTCACCCAACCTATCACAAACTTTGCGGATAACAAAAAATGTTTCTGTGCTTAGCATATCTTCTACCTTTAGGTATTCAATTATTGCTTGTTGTTACTGATAAAATGTCCTCTATCAAACATGAATTTTAATTAAGCTTCAAAACATAAGAATAGATATTTGAAAACATATGTTTTTTTAAAACATAAATATATCTCAAACAAGAATGCCACTTACTTTTACCAATATATCTTTTACAACTTGATTGCTATCATTATGAACGCTGATATAACTGGAAAAAGTCTCTCCCAAAAATATGTTCCTGTGAAATAAAACAAATTTTTAGGCAGAAATTTATTCAAGTTTTATCACAGATATTCTATTTGAGCACCACTGAGAACTGGAGAAGTAGAGAACAATTTATTAAAGGATAGAACTCGGGTAAAATACTGCTTCAACATTCCTTGTTAAACTAGGTTGCTCATTCATTACCTAGTGCAACTTAAAGTATTGATTTAAGCTATAAAACATGATATATCTCTTGGTCTTCCACTACTGTACAAACTGCCAGTCATCTTAGAAATAAGTCATTAAAATCAGGTTCATGGTAAAAGTCTTAAGATTTGTTACTGAAGACAGGAAAAGGCAATTTTTGAAATAACTTGTGACCTGCATCTAGAAGAGACCTAGGTAATTGATCTCAGAGTTATTTTTTACAAATTTATTTAATTTTTCTAAGTTATTTTAATAAAAACAATGACTAGTGCCTTTATATTTTTTATAAAATGTTTCATGAAAATATATATTTATAAATATATATGAATGTATTTAAAAATATTAAAAACATATTTATAACATATAAAATATTTTTACATGACTATATTCCCACATTTTCAAGATATTAGTTAATAAACACATTTTGTAAACCTTTAAAAAAAAAATAGAAAAGTCCCTGTCAAATTCTCTCACTTGCAAACAGAGTGGAACCCGGGGCTTCTACCTCATTAATACTGTAGAATAAGAGAATAGCTAAGAGCAAGAGAAGGAATAAAAAATTGAGTTCCTAATTACCTGTCATGTCTGATAACTTATGTTGGGAGATGGCTCAAATTGAATAAAAGAGCTACTTTTGAAAGACATTTAGATTAAATCAGTCAAAATAAAGGGAATCATTGGGCATTAAAAATGTAAGATCTAAAGGAGAAAGCTAAAATTTTATCACCGTAGGAACCACTATTAATATTTTGGTATGTATCTTATTTTTTTTAATCATATGTATCTAATGGTTTTTCAAAAACCAGAATCACACAGTATAATTCTCATAAAAATTTTCTTAACTACTTAAATGTATCCTGAGTATTTTCCTAGCCCATAGTTATTTTCTGAAAACTAGATTTTAACGACTTTAAAGTACTGTTGCATTTCTTATGTGACTACATCATTCTTACCCAAAATTCTGTGGTAAAGTCAACATTTCTCCTAACATTAAAATTTCTGCACCATTTACAGTCGAAGGATCATCTCTCATGAGTTGGTTAAAGAGATCTCCTATAGAAAGAGAAAAACAAAATTCTAACCTTTACCTTGTAAATAAGTTATACTTACATAAAGAAATAGCAGGGGGAGATTCCCCCCCCTTTAATTCCGCCCCCTAACTTCCACTTTTGACCTATAGATGTTGCTGTCTTTCCTTAAGAACTGGATCTCTGAAGGCAGGGTGTCTCCTCCTACATGCTAGGAGTGTGTACCTGGGACCTGGTGCACCCAGGATATGGTCCCTGGCTCCACCTGGGGCATGAACCCAGGACCTTCTGCTTGTAAAGCAGACGTGCTAACCACTACACTATGGAGCCACCTCCTGGGAGAAATATTTTTTAAAATAATCTCTTGACAAAAATATTTTAAAAATCTAATTTCTAATCTTCAATTTAACTAATGCATGTCGAAAAGTTTTGGTTTCATTAGAAAAACAGGTCATGTGATATAAAATATATTATAGAACGCTCCAATAATTTTAAATGAAGGAAATGCTAATACATACATTGATGGAACATTTGAAGATAAATGTAATTTTAAAAGTATCATGACTATGAATATATCATTACTAAAACAAAAATAAAAGTCCCTTGTTGTCATGGGATATCAATAGTATCTTGACTTACAGATCATGAGTGAGATCTGTTACTCAGATGGCCACCACTCACATGGTACAAAAAAAGGCAACAAAGAATGCAGCAAAGTTAGCATAAGATTGGCAAGGCTAGGCTTATGGTAATACAGGCAATCTAGGTTTCAACTTTTCCTAGGTGCAAGTAGAATAAAGCATGTGCCATACCAGGTAAATCTTTTTCTTCACATGTTACTGGAATATTGGTGAATAAAGTAGGCTTAGTCAACCGCATCACTGTGAATTAAGAAAGTGAAAACAAAACAAAAAAACAAAAAAACAAAACAAAAAAATATTAATATTGCTTTGGGCTAGTACTCCCAAGTCGAGTGTATAATATTCATCAATTTTATACTAACATAATTATATAATAAAATATAACTAATTTCTTAAGTAAATATGCTTCCTAAGATCACTATACAGAAATGATTTACTAAAAATGTTACTATATAAAAAAATTATACATGAGAAAAAAAGAGAACAAGTTTGCTTTTATGATTTAATGAATTGTATAAGTCAAATATAAGTATAACATACCTCATTATAGAGAAACTGAAAAATAAAGAATTTTAAAGCTTAAGGTCTATTAGGAGAAAAAGCTTTAAAAAAAAATCCTGAGTGGCTTCACTGTAAACAATATCAACAAAATATTAATCAAAATCAGCCTGGCAGGAAAAATCTTTTAGCTGTATCATTTCAAATATGAAAATAATTTTATGCCAAGAAAAATCTTTGTGAGCTTTATACCTTGGTTAGAATCACTGGCCACTGGAAATTCAGTAAGTGGTGGCTCTTTAAGTAATAGTCTGTGTAGAAGTTACAAAAATATCAGTGAATGTATATAGGTTTATATAATTCCAACCAAAACTAAGATTTGTTCTTGGAACATGACAGAATGTGTCTAAAGTTTATTCAGAAAAACGAATTAATGAAAATAGGAAATTAATGGGAAAAATGAGGAAGAACTGGATTTACTGGACTTACATTAAACCATTTGAATCCATAATCAACTAATTGACTTATTAATGCAAGACCATATAGATACATATACATATATATTAGTTTAAAAAAGGATTATTAGGATACAGCAAAATAAATCAACATTACAAGGTGCTAGAATAACTGGTTAGCTAACTAGAAAAAATAAAATTTAAGTTGCAAATTCATTTCAAATATCAAATAAGTTGCATATGTATTAGACAAAAAATTAAGTCACGGAAAACTAGAAAAAGTATTTATTAAATCTAGTCTAGCAAGGATTGGATATCTTAATAAAAATTTTTTTTCAATTATTTCTAAAGATTGACATTTGACCACATCAAAATAAAGATAAAAATATAAAATTAAAAATACAAACACAAAATATTTCAGAAAATGAATCAGACTATTTCTTTATGTTCTATTAAAAATATTCATTCCATTCAAAACCAAAAAACTTTAAAGATTATAAACATAAATGGTCAATTCACAATACAAGAGCATTAACCAGCTACAGAGAGATGATGTGGTGGAGGTGGGGAGGGGAGAGTGGTTGAGGAAGAGTTTCTGAATTACACTTTTATTTTTAACTAGGAAAACAGATTAAGTACAATTTAAAGGGATAAAAAGTTTCTCTAAAAATAATATACAGGAGACAGTTTTTCTTACAGTCTACATATCTAAATAAGACTCTGAGCTCACTATTAACACCAATTGGTGTTTTGTTTCCTCTCCATTTTTTTTCATTTCAGAAGAAAACATCTTAATAAAGAGGAAACACACTCTCAATGTAATCCTGACACACTCTTAAAAAATACTTTATTAAAAATTATTGGAGTGACATTAATAAGTTTCTATCGTGCACTGTGTTCTCCATCCAAAGTTAGATTTCCTTCTGTCACCAAATATTTGACCCCATTTACCCCTATCTACCTTCAGCCTCTCTCTCTCTCTCCCTCTGGTAACCACTAATCCACTGTCCATGTTCATGACTCTGTTCATTTGTCATGTTTGTTTGTTGCTTTCAATTTTATACCCTATGTGAGTGAAATCATATGATTTTCAACTTTTTCTGTTTGACTTATTTCACTCGGCATGATTATCTCAAGACCCATGTTGTTGGAAATGGCAGTATTTCATCTTTCCTTATGGTTGAGTAATATTCCAATCATCTTTATCCAACCATCTACTGTAGGACACTTTGGTTGCTTCCATGTCCTGGCCACCATGAATTATGCTGCTGTGAACACTGGGGTGCATATACCTTTGCAGACAAGCTCTTTCAGGTTTTTTGGGGGGTAAATATCCAGTAGAAGGATTAGTGAATCATATGGTAATTCGACTCAGTTTTTTGAAGAAGCTCCATACTGTTTTCCATAGTGGCTGCATTAAATTCAGTCCCACCAGCAGTATATGAGGATTCTTTTTTCCACAACCTCTCCAATACTTATTATTACTTGTCTTGATGATAGCCATTCTAACAAGTGTGAGGTGGTATCTCATTGTGGTTTTGATTTGCATTTCCCTAACAGCTAGTGAAATTAAGCATCTTTTCATGTCTGTTGGCCATTTCTATGTCTTAGGAGAAATGTCTATTCATTTTTTAATTGGATGGTTCTTATATTATTGAGTTGTATGAGTTCTTTATATATTTTGGATATTAGGCACTTATCAGAGGTATTGTTTGCAAAAATATTCTCCCATTTGGATGGTTACCTCTTTGTCTTGACGGGTTTTGTTGTTTTTTGTTTTGCTGTGCAGAAGCTTTTTAGTTTGATACAGTTCTATTCATCTATTTTTCCTTTTACCTCTCTTGCATTTGACATCAAATTCATAAAATCCTCTCTAAATCCAAGGTCATGAGTTTAGCACCGATGTTTTCTTCTATACAATTAATTTTGAGTTACTTTTAGTGTGTGGCGATAGACAACAGTCTAGTTTCATTCATTCACATGTGGCTTTCCAGCTTTGCCAGCAACATTTATGGAAAAGGTTTTCCTTTCCCCATTGTATGATGAAATGTTCTTTTTAAAAGTGTCTTTGAGTTCACCCAAGTGTGTAACCAATTTATTTGCTTATTATTGCTCAAATTTCCATTATGTACAAGTTCTATAAAGCTTAGTTTTTGCTGATTCTGTTTTTTTCCTAGGAGGATGAGACAGTAGGGAGTGGGTAAAGAAACCAGCTTCCGTTAAAAATAAAAAGATCCCACTTTGTAAGTTATATAAATGTCTAATCACTATGTTGTACACTAGAAACTAATATGATATTATATGTCAACTGTAATTGAAAAATAGAAAAAGATTAAAAAAATAAAAATAAAAAGATCCCAAAGTGGCATTAAAAGTACCTGTTTTCTTCATATTTTCAAAAGAGGGTAAAAATTAGCAGAGGGGGTAGCAGTTGCAATACTATCATCTTGTGGACTCAAAGAAAATTACTATAAAGTACAATTTGTAATATTGCAGATCCTTAAACAGGAACTTAGATAGCTGAGTTATTAACATACAACTATCTCATTCCTTGAAGGACAATCCAAAGTATGCCCATATTCCATATCAAATATAGATTTAAAACTCAATGTTTACTGCCTTATAAGGAATTAATGGACCTCAAAAAGTAAACATAATGTTAGCTGGATAAGAGCAAATACCAACTAAAACAAAGTTTTAAAAAAATGGCAGAGGAACTATAATAAAGCACTGGTGGTTAAACAGTAATTTGTATCTAGCCTTGAATGTTAAAGCAGGTTCTTGGTCAAAAATGAGAGAGACAAAAAGAATGTGATTTTTAGATCAATGCCAAATATTCACCACACATATCACCTAGCGCCATGTGTAGAACACTTTCAGTGGAAATCACAAAACAGACATTTCATTTACTTATGAAATTCAGGTTTCATTTAAAATGTTATTAAAAAAACCTTTCATGTCATCAGTAAAATTAAGAAAAAGATAGGCTTGAGGTTACAAATGAATGAACTGGGCCTAGTTCAACTTATACATACATTTTGCTTGGCCACAACATTAAAAAAAAAAGTTAGGTAGAATATTCAGGTTCAGAGTTCTTACATTCCACAGTCTTAGCTGTCTAGTCCCTGAAGGCATTCAAGTTTGTGAATCTTGAATTAATTTTGGGCATTTTGAGGAGATTAAGTCAAAGTTAATAATTTAGCAGGAGCTCATCTTGGAAATTTTCAGAAAGTGGTCTTTTTCGTTAAGTTGGTAAAGGAAATTAAATTCATGTGATGCCCTCTACATCTTTTTTCTTTGAATTTGACTTAATATTTATTTGAAAGTAGATATCTTGTCAGGGAAAAATTAAATTCTGATACTGTTGCCACTTTCCTGGAGTGTAAATACTGATGGTTATTTTACCAAACACCCTCACAGATTCACCTTCTTGTACATCTTTGTTTCCCCAATTTACTTCCATGTCTGTGACTTAACAGTGGAACCTATAAATATTGCTAAGCCCCACTATTAGGCTAGTGAGAGAACCATGAGCCCTCAAGTTCTAAATACTCTAAAAAGGCTTCAAAAAAGTAGCTATGGATTCTAAATTCATAGGCCTGATTACTTAAGTAATGTCTTGGTACAAGATAAATGAATCTTTCCTTCTAAGTTCATGGCAATATTAGCAATAAAACTTAATCATTTTCTTAATCCTGAATTACTTTTTCATTGTTTCTCAAAGAGTTAGAAAGCAATTTATACAGAATAAATTAGAAAAATTTAAATCTGCCACATATGAAGACAAAGAAGCTCTTTTTAATGTGATTCTTAGATGAAAAAGCTACTCATAAGAATCCCATGACTCCTGTCTATACCTTGTATTTTCAGCTGTGTACAATCATTTCAATATAATAAATCATAAAAAAACTGTGTTGTGTCCGTGACCCTATGAGTATTGAACTTTTAACCTTTGATTAGCAACCTTACAGTAAATAAGACCTGAACAATAAAAATCAAATTCACCATTTATTATTCCCTAATAATGTTAATCAATTCTTATTTGTTTTATCAGCAGCCTTGGACTGAAAGTAAGATTAATAAACAAAAGAGGAAGTAATTATTGAAGAAGTTTCTTTGGAAATTCCCTAAACATCAGGTGACTTTTCATTTAAAGACTTTTGAAAGCATTCAAGCACATGATTATTTTATAGACAGTAGTCTCATTTGAGACAATAAAACGGTACTAAAAGTAGTTAAAAACAAAAACAATGTTTGGAGGGAGTAAAACCTAATTGGAATAGATTATCAAGTTAAAAATTAGTAGACTCCTCAGATTTTAAGCAAACTCAGCCTATGAAGAATCCCTCCAAAGGGTATATTTACCATGTATTATGGAAGCTCTACCATGTTTGGCACTATGCCACAAAGCAAATGTGTCTCTGCCTTCCTAATGAGTACAGTCTTATAGTTTTTTTTTTTAGGGATTTGGTACTACTGCTTAAAAGGTAGTAAATCCTTGTAAGCTCTGTGAGGGCGGGGTCCATGTTTGTCTCCTTCCCTACTGCATTCTAGTACCTAGCTCATGGTAGGCATTTAAATTTGTTAAATAAACACATTCTTTTATAAAACTTTTTTTCTATAATCACTTTGTTTATTTCTACGAGGTGATGCATAAACCCAATTTATAGCATTTTGGTTATGGGAAACCAACAATGACTCCACAAACCAGCCAACTAGTAATCAACATCATCGGTCATTAAGACTGTATTATCTGTATTAGAATAAAGAATAGAGATCTCTTATCACATTTGATACTTCCCTTCAAACCAGGTTATAGCTTTAGATACATTATGGTCTTAGGCAAATTATACATTTTTCATCTTTGTTTCAAAACAACACATCGACTATTGTCTATAATACTGGAAACATCAGCAGAATCTGGGCCAGTCTCCAAATGTGAACTATATAACATTCCCAATAAAATTGGTTTTAGTTTTATTTAAAAAAATTTATTATGCTTTCAGGAAAGAAAAAATACTGTAAAATTAAATTATAAGGATTCACCCAAATCCAAACTATTCACTGTAATTCATAGGAATATCTAATTCAACCACTGAAAAAGTAACAGAACAAAAGAAATAGTACATTTTACTTTTAAATTCAGTATAAATAATAATTTATCACAATTAAAAGAAAACTGCTAACAGTGGAACCCAGAAAAGTTCTTGACTTAAATAACAAGCCTAGAAATTCACCTGATAGTTATTTATTTCTGGGATACAAACTGTACATGTTACCACACAATTATTTTTCACAATGTTAAGAATAAATAGGCTATATTAGCAAAGTTTCAAATAAAAAAAATAAAGCCATTAAAAATTTAAAAACTGCTAATAAATTTACTCATTTCAGTTCATACTGTTCATTCAGAATATTTTCCTTTTTGTCAATCAATGGAATTCATTACATACTAAAAATAACACCATATTTATGCACAAATAAATTAATTTTCCCAGTAAGAGCTAATCTTCCTTTAAGGAGATTTCCTACATATTCACAGTACATAATATCACAGAACACCCATATTTGGCCTAAATGTCTCTGAATTGTAGCATTGCAAGATGGAAGTTCATTGTGCCTAATAATTTGATTGAGTTTTGCCCAAATGTCTTCCAGAGTTTGGTTGTTACAAATAGTGTGTTCTATTGTCCATCTTGCTCTATAAAATGAGTGTAAATTTAGTGCCTTTAAACTATCTTGCAATTTTTCAGACAAAGGAAAAATATTTTCAGTACTATTACTGCTGGGAAGTGAAACACTCCAAGATCTCTTCTTGTACCGCTTTCCATTTTCTGATTGTTTTTCCAGATTTCCAGAGATAGTCTGTTCATTCAGTGTGTGTGACTGGATTAAATGCTTCTTTTCTTTTAAATTAGGTTGAAACTCCAAGAGATCTACTGTGCAATCATAACTCTGTGACTTAACGGCATGTTCTGCAATGGTTAAGTACTGTTTCACAACATCAGCTGCCTCTTCAGAAATCACAGGTGGTGATCTTTTTGGCTTGAGTGGAAGTTTGAACCCATCATGTGGAAACCAAGGAATAAATCTTGATAGTGGACGTGTAGGAAAGTCTTGAATTGCTTTCTCTGCAATTTTTAGCAGTTGTGTGGGATCACTCTCATATGGTCGATAATGTAATATTACTTCTGTAGTCATTCTGTAGTAATCCAGTCACTCTTAATGAAGATAAAATTTCTTAGCTGAGCTCCTCAGAGCTAGAATGTAATTTATAATGACAAGACTGTCTCTCTTTCCAAATCAGAGGGAAACAGGACCTAAAGTGGAAGTATTGCAAAGAATAAGATATGATAGGGACGGCCTACATTCAAATAGGCTGAGAGAAAAGGAAAAACAAAAACCACTCCCAATACTATTTTACCTAAGTGTTATTGGTAAATGTGAATGTAATCCACAAAATTGGAAATCCTTTCTCTCACCAAAATAAGTGATCTGGATTAGATGCCCTAAAAGGTCACTTCTAGCCTAAAAATGCTAGAAGTCAACATGTTTAACTCAACAGATATAAAGAATTTGGAAGTAATATATTAGGTAATAATAATCTTAAGAGCATACCAGAAACAAAGAGCAAATTAGTGATTCCTAAAAGGCTATCTTTCATATAAAGATAACTAAGAAAAATGAAATAGTTCTTAAAGTTTTAAGACATCTCAGTAGTAAACAGTAAAAACATGAAAATTATTTAACTTTGCATCTTAACCAGGTTAGGAACTGGTTTTGTGACAGTCTCTTCTGTATAACTGGAGCACATAAGCAATTTCAAGATCTTAGTATCATGACTCCTGAATTCCAGTTTGGAGAAGGAACAAGGATAGATCCTTATTTTTTTTTTTTTTCCTTTTAGAGCACAGAAGTCCTCAAGTTGCCCCAAATTAACTCATTGATAATAAGTTCCAGCATATAGTATACGGGGTCAAGAATGGAGCCCTCGAGGATCTGCAAGTTAAGCTTACTGACCAGGTCCAAAGCTCCAAGAGCTATAGTATAGGTTCTTTCATATCCTTACTGTGCAAAAGAGGTTGAATCCCTTTTCCCCCAAATCCTTAGAAAACTCCTGACGAAGTTTTTCCACTGCAAAGATTACAGTGGTGGGGACTCCTGGCATGATGTCACAATACTCATTTGTCCACTGATTCTGCAGAAGTAATCTCATAATGATTCTTTTCACCTACTATTAATGTCCACTGACTAGCGGATTTGATGACTCTTAAATTCATAAATAACTGTGATCCTTAATATCCATAATTTTTAATATGGATCTAAATATAGATAGCACATTCTTTCAAGAATTAATGCTGTTATTTTTTTTTTCTTCCCTCTTCCTTACACTTTCACATTGTAAGGTATGACATTGAGAATTCTTTCACTGTTGTCTGAACTTATTCAGTGTTGTACTCCAGAGATACTGAAGTTCTGAGAGCTCCTTAATATTTTACATATCTAAGAAAGTAAACTTAAATGACCATAAAAATTGATATATTTGGCATCCAACAGCAGTAAAATTAAAATTTGTGAAATTTTGATTAGGACATTGGAGAAGAATAATACCAAATAACTTTAATAAAGCTGAAACTATTAGTGAATTTCAAAGCACCTGTCCTTTAGGCTGCTAAAATACTCTTTCCCAAAATATCTTCTGCTTTGGAAAATAAAGAAAACTAAAAATTATCAATGGCAGTTAGCCTCCATATCACTGAAATTTAACAGCTCCCAATTTGTATAAAATAACACCTAGCAGCTAAAAGGATTGTTTCAAAGTCCTATCAAAGATAAGTAAAGGAGAGACTTCTGAAAAATGCAGTTTCCTTCATTAGGAGGCAACATGGAGTCTTGGAAAAATCCAGGAAGGCCTTGTGTTGAAATATTGCCTCAATCACTTACTAGCTTGGTGATCTTGGAAAAGTTTCTTAACTTCTGAGAGTTAAGTAACATGTATTCTACATATTTGATGTGAGATTGAGAGAGAATGAACATAACAGTTCCTTTTCTTTTTATCCAGGAATAATCCCTTTCAGTCCAGCTCATTTGCTCAAGTTAAGCTTTCAAGTTCTATGGCTATATTACTTAATATTGCAGTTTCTTAATTCTATAGTCAGAGACAGTCCTGTTAACTCAAGCTACTCATATCATTTTATGTTACAAATGAAACCAGTGAGCTTCTGTTTGTTGCCTACATCCTAACTAAGGTGGTGGTGGTAGTAGAGGAAGTTCCCTCAAAATGGATATCACAGGAAGTCGGTGCAATTCAACTGAATTCAAATGTCTACTGAGCATTTTCTCAGTTCAGTACAAGAAGGTATTGGTAACCACATAGTAGAGCATCTAAGAACTAAAAGGGGAATTCGTGGTATAGAAAACGGGTGAAATAAAGCTGAAAGCATTTCAAATAAAAGTTTTTCAGGAATCAATAGGCATCCTCCACCCCCCCCCCAAAAAAAAACTGCCGTTTTCCCCTTATGATCTAGTTAAAGAATCAAACTTACTCAAAATTGTTTGCTGTGTACAAAAAAAAAAATTTAAAACTGACAAATTTCCCACATATACAATATTTTGAAGTAAACTACAGTAAGTTTTAACAAACTTATATTCGAACTATGTATTTCTAAATTTTTGGCACAGCTGTCGTGCAATACTAGATTAATTTTACAGTTGAAGCTAAAGCTTGGTAACTTTGTCAGTGCCACCTGAAGAAACAATAGACAGAAGTCAGCTGTCATCTTATTTAACCAGGCTTGCACTGGGTGAGGTGGAGACGTCAGCTTCTGCAGCTGAAATCTGTTTGATGATTGCGGCAACACATAACAAGGTATTTACCAGGTGCCTATCTATTCTGTTGTAGAGGGAGGCTCTCAAATCTCAAAATCAAAGAGGAAAAATTGCATCCTCCTGCTCGACGTCAAGGGACAGCAGCAGGGCGAGTACTGACAGTTTAAGAAGAACGAGGCCTACATCCCAGAGGCCAGGTGTGTGTAGCAAAGGCTTCGAGAACTAGAAAAAAGGGGAGAAAACAGATTAAGGGGAGTCAGGTTCGCGAGTTTACCTTTCAGGGCCAGCAGGTGCTCCTGTTTCGGGGGATTCACTTCCATTTTGATCGGCACTTTTGACACAACGCCTACGGCGGCTGAAGAGGGTCAATCCGATCCGGAAGAAAACAGAAATGTGCGTTTGGGAAGAGAGGGTGTCGAACACCCTCCCAACAGTTACTTCCTTCCGGTGGTGTCAGATTCTCTTCTTACCACGTCCCTTACGGACCCAACAGCTTTTCTTTTGCCAAGGCAAAACTTATACATAAAATATGACTTCAAGAAACCATTCGCTGGGATCAATACACAACCTCGGAAATACCTCCATTGCCAAGTAAATGATGACGCTACGGCACACTGGAATTTGTAGTTTATGCAAAACCGCATTGCGTGCAGGGAGATGTAGTTCCCCACTCTCCCCACCCTTTTTGCAGTTGGGCAGAAAAGTTCGTTGTTGGAGGAGTTTCAACCCCAAACTTATGTTTTATCCCTTCTTTTTTCTTAACTTTATTCCTTACATCGGTTGGAGACTAATAAAAGTGACAAAACACCCATGCGCAAGACAGCGTAACCAGCTACTGACTGGCGGGAGGAGGAGCGAGCAGGCAGGCGGAACACCCCGCCCCGCGTCGCACTGCGCCAGCGCGCAGCGGCGAGCGCCGAGGCCTGTGGGTAGGTGGCTCTACCCCGCCCCTCAGTGGGAGTGCCTGAGGGCCGCTTCAGCGAGGCTGCTCCTCCTGGGATGGCGGCCCTGGTTGTAAACAAGCCTGGAATGGGACTAGACAGTGGCCGTCAGGGCAGCTGGGGGTCGGCCGTGGTGAAGGTGAGAGACCTTGCGTGTTCTGTTCTCCACCATTGGCCTCCCTTCGGTTTATCCCGGAGATCTGGCTGCAGCGCCGCGGCCCTGGCTCCTTTCGGCGGGATGCGCGGCCGCCGGGCTCCACTAGGCTTTAGTATCTTCGCCCTCCGCACATGCGACTTTTGTCCCCGCAGGCCTGAAGTGGCCGGGTCTACTCATGCCAGCCCTCTGCCTGGCATCATCACCTTTGGGGACGTTTTGAAAAGGAGCTTATAGATGCATGAGAGTGACCTGGGCTGTTCTTTTCCTAGGTCTTTTTTTAAGCTCAACAGGGATTACTTAGCTTTTTAAAATTGTATTATTATTTTTTATTAAATAGAATCATTATTATCGCCAGGTACTATGATTGCTATTTTAACTTGTAAATATCTACTTATAAAGTAGATGTTAATTCCCGCTTTACAGGTGTGTAAACTGAAGTTTAGGTTAACACAATGTGTGGCAAGGCCAGGGTTGTGTGGCAAGGCCTGGCTTTGATGTTCGCTTTTCACTGTTGTATTACTCTTATAATCAGACATCTATTATTGGTTGATCTGCCCCATTCTTTCTTGGTGGTACAGTCTGTCAACACTTGAGAAGTGTCCAACAGCAGCATAACTGGGCATCGATGCTAGAGTATATGAATTGCCCGTTGCTTGAAGTTCGAAATTCAACCCTGTGCCAACTGTCCAAGATGCCTTTACTACAAAATCCACCTGAATATGTGGAATTCATTTTTCCCTTCCACTATATGTGTGGAAAAATCTGGAAGGGAAGGCTGATTGATCACAGTACTTTGTAGAATAACCTTCAGGATTATTTGTGATCAGAGATGTTGATAATTCTCATTCTTGGCTACATACTAGAATCAGAGGACTTTTGAAGAAACTACTGATGCACTCTTCCCTGTTCTTATTAAGTCGACATCGGTATATTTTTTACATTCCCAGAAGCGATTTTAATGTGCAACCAGGGTTGATAACAACAACTGGACCAGATAATATCTGAAGTTCTTTTAGGATCTTGAATAATAGCCACTTATTTTTTTACCTTATGTCGGTTTTATATAACAAATGATACATTTTGGCTCACAACTATGTTATCAGTCAGTATTGGTTGTTGCTTCATCTAACATTTATATATTAATGAAGTTATTCTGAAGATACACAGCATATCCGAGATGCAGAGGAGCCCTCTTATTATTAGGTATGTTGTATAGTAGAGATTTTATTTATTGAGTTGTATTTTTTCTAAGTAGAGAATACTTGAAAATTACTTTGTGAATTGAATTAAGTTGTCATTGGAATGGATATTATTTCTATACTACTTTTGTCACTATGTTTGCCTTAAAATCTCAAAAATATACCAAAGCGTGATGTAACTCCAGTTTGTTATAGCACAGTTTGTCATATCAGAAGCTCACTTTGTTCATTTCCATCTTTACTTGTGAAATGTGCCTGAGCTGTGCAGTAGGACAGTCCTTTTTGGCAAGAGCCTCATGACATAGTTTGTAAGAAGTATGGTGGCATAAATGTTTTTTAAATATCATTGTCATGTTCATAGATGAAAGCAAGAAGTATTAATTGGAAGGTGAAGTTTGAGGTATATTGATGCTAATATAAGGTAAACTGGCCTCTTAATGAACAAGTTGATAATGACATGGCTTTTATTATTAGGGAAACAAAGATAAATATTGGATATGAAATTATTTGCATCAGGAAAGAATCAGGAAAGTTTCTTTTGAAGAGTGAGCCTTCTTAGTACTTTTAAAATATGGTATGGTTTATTAAATTTGATTTACATGTAATGAAGTTGTCTTTGGCAGATTTGTGAAGTTTTTAAAATTAAGAGCTTTTTACTTCTCTAAGCCTTAATTTCTTACACAGTTAGCCAGAATTCCTGTTCACAAATATTGGAGAAAGAATTTCTTAACTCTATTATTTACCAAGTTGATGAGAAATGGCCTAGTAACTTTATTTTTTGGACCTGTGTTTGGTTTACTAATCAGTGGAATTTTACTAGTTCTTTTTGGAAAATCCTATGGTAGCAACATGGGTAAGTTCTTTTATCTTACGTAATGACAGGATCAGAGATATAACATATGAATGAACTAAATAAAATTTTAATTTGGTCCTTTGGAATTTATTGTCATAAACAAGTAAAATTTATTATGGTGTCACATTAGTGAGAACATTTATAAAAATGTTGCATTTTTATTATCTAATTCTGTAGTGAATCTATTTAATAAAATTTGATATTTAAGTGAAACTTTTTTCCTGCCTTTTTAAAAAAATGTAGAATAAATTGAAGTTTGTGTGAATAATATGTATAATTTATATGTAGCTGTTCCCAGCTATTTCCTTTCCTCATAGGGAACCACCATTTCAATGTAATCAGTTTCCTGTGTATCCTGCCAGAAAGATAAGATGCGTATCTAATAATATATACATAAATATATTCTTTTTTCTCCACTTTTGCACAAAAGTTCATATATTCTGTATATCCATTTTCGCTTTGCTTTATTCATGTGAAATAAATCATTGTGTGTGTGTGTGTACATAAAAAACTTCTTAACTCTTCCTCACTAGACTACATAGTTTTGCAGTATATATGAATGTACCTTGCTTTATTTTCTAGTCATGTTTTAAAAGCTTTAATTGCATTTCAAAGTGTTTTGAATGAGATTGAATAGATTTTCAAATATTTAAAGAACTGTTTTCACTTTCTTTTTTGTGAACTATGTGAACTAACTCTTTTTGAGCCATACTGGGATGCAAGCTAATAATGATTTATCTGTTTATTTACAATGAGAGATGTTTGCATTTCAGGCACTAAATCCAAAATAATTGCAGAGTTAGGGTTACAGTTTTAATGAATTAAATCTGATTTCCATTTTGGGATTTCCGTTTTTTTTGTTTTGTTTTGTTTTTACTGTGTACTGTATATTTTTTGTGGGTGGCTGAGCTGTTTTTAAATTTTTATTATGTTAGACTTTATGTAAGTACATAAGAGTTGGTGTTTAGAATATCCTGTTCCTGAGGGCTTTTGGGTCTATCTGGGAAAAACAGGTTGGAAAGCCAATAAAGTCTTTTGTTTAAAGTATTTTGGGTGTTAAGAGAGACACTTATTCATGGTACATGGGGACCCATGGAATACTGTGGTCATTTCTGTTGGACTGAGCCATGTGTAGACCTGAGAGATATGATGTTTAGGAATTTGTTGGTTTGTTAATGTAAAAAAGAATCCACTAGAAAAATGTCTATTTAGCTACTCCTCAGCATTAGCATAAAGAAAGAGACAAAAACAGTTTGTCATGTTCCAGGAACCACAAACTGTTTGATATAGTTTGAGAACAGAGTCTGAAAGTGGGTGACAAGCAATAGGACAGAGACCAGATTTTTGGCATGTCACGGATGACAGGCACAGGAGTTTTGCTAGCGTTAAACAGTTCAGTGTGGGCATTTTTAAAAATTAATTAAAATTGTGAAACACTTCAGATATATTAAGAAATAAAATACCAAAAATTCTTCATTAATAAAAATACACTTTGTTGACTAATAAAATATAAACTCATGGGCCTGGGAATCAGAATATGCTGATTCTTGTTGACTTTCTTTTGACTGACAACATGGCCTTGGGCGAATCATGTACTTGTAATTAGAACTAGACAGACAAAATATTTTCTAACCTAGGGGTATATTTATTGAAAATGAGGAATTGAAATTTAAGTCAAAGATGATTTCTTTCTTCCCTTTTACAATTGTATAATGTAAAGGAATACTAGAAGGTACTTCAAAATTACTTATAATCTTTTCTTAACAAGTTTTTGTTGTATTCATGTGAAATCATGAAGACAGAAACTTTTTACAAGGGTAAATTGTCATCCTAGCCCATATTTCAAATTGCTTTGTCTAAATTAATGATGATTTTTTTAATGTTAGGTAATTGTGAAAAAATTGTTTAAGAATCCATCTTTGGTAGAATTATATATAGTTACAGATTCAGATATAGTACATCAAGCCATAATTTTCAAAAGATAAAGATGATGTTAATTTACAACATTACTTAGTCTCTAATACTTAACATTTCAGGTTTTTGCTCTGATTTAATTTTGGTAGGATCTGTCAAAAGAAAGGATAAAAGATGATTTAAAGTTTTAGAACCTAGACAGTTTTTTTTTTTCATGGAAGAATAAAGTAACTTAACAAGATTGATTTAATATATTAGGTCATTTTTTTTAATCTTAAATAAAATATTTTTTTAAAAATCATTTAAAGAGCACATGTTCCCTTTCTAACTATTAGGTGCTAGAGTGTGGAGTTTGTGAAGATGTCTTTTCTTTGCAAGGAGATAAAGTTCCTCGCCTTCTTCTCTGTGGTCACACAGTTTGTCATGACTGTCTCACCCGCCTGCCTCTTCATGGAAGAGCAATACGATGCCCTTTTGATCGACAAGTAACAGACCTAGGTAGGAAGATATGTATGTATTTAAGATTTAAAATTGTTTTTGTAATGTCATAGAAAACAATTTGTTTCTACTCAATTTTTAAAATTATATAATTCCAAGGAGGTTGCAATTTCTATTAAGACCAGTAGGCTTGTAATTATAAACTAGTTCATTCTTAGGTAGTAATTTTATTTCATCTTCTGGAATGTTTAATATTTATATATGAAGAGCTTTAAGAAACCTGAGAAAAACATGCTAAACTTATTCAGAGAAATAAGACAATTCATTTGCCTGAAGCCATTAATCCAATAAAACAATGTTTCCTTAATAAATGAATAGGCCAGAAATGAAATACTGATAAGAAATTTGAGTATCAGCATGTATTTATTTACTGATATCAGACAGAAGTGTTTGTAGCTCGCGATAACTACTTGTTTTCTGTTGAAAGGTTTTGTAGATTTTTTTCAGTTTCCTGCATACTTTTAGAATTTGTTTTATATATTTCAAAATGAGTTATTACTGTGGGATATCAGATTTGGAAATAATAACATTTATTAACACTTGAACAGTTATTTTACAGACATAATTTTTATAAGTTTACTCTTTTTAACAGAATATTCTCCATAATAAGTAGTTTAAGGTTGTCATTTTCTTTTTCCAGGTCAGTAGCACTATTTGTTTTAAGGGTATTTTAATATATTTATACTATATTTCAGGTAGAATATGTTCAAAATAATTTATCCTTAAAAAAAAAAAAAGCAAGAGTATCCAGATTTTTAGACTGGCAAGCTTTAAAATGCTATGAAATGCGAAATGTTTTCTTGTAGGGGAAGAGTAGGTTTCTTAAGGTTTTGGTGGTCTTTGATTTAAATAAATACATAGTATGCCTATTTGCCAGAAAACTAATATAAGACAGTCTTAGCATTATTATAGATGATGATAACTTACTATTAGCCAAGAAATAATAGAGATGTCTGTATTTTGACATTCTTTTATTTGGCCCTTTATTCTGTAAGATACACACACACACACACACACACACATACACACACACATACACACATATGTATACACCAAAGTATGGATTGTTACCACCCTCATTGTTTAACTGAATTTAGGAATTTATGGTGGAATGGTTAGTTATATCCTGGGTTGTAATTAATCATGATTGCTATCAATAATAGAAAAAAACAAACCAGTAACTCTGCCTTGGATATAGACTGTAATTACTATACCTTTGTAGAGTACTGTGATTTTAGCCTATGGAATATGTGTTAGTGACCCTTGGTATAGTTTGATGCCATTTTAAAAATATTTTTAATTGTATTACAGAAATAATTTATATACATTGCAGAAAATTTGAAAATTTATAAAAGTATAAAGAAGAAAACAAACTACTGTTAATGTGAAAGAATCAGAATTTTTCTTTAGTCCAAGAACAATATTGATTGTTATTTGTGGTAGTTATCAGCACGGTTCAGCGATTTTCTGGTTCTTCTTTTCTCTCCACATGGTAACATCGTACTTTCCGGCTATGTGATTTCCTTTTAACCAGTGCAATTTGAATAGAAGTGAAATGTTAACTTCCAGAAAGAAGGTGTTAAGAGATTTATTGTAGGGGAAGAGCAGGTTTCTTAAGGTTTTGGTAGTCTTTGATTTAAATAAATACATAGTATGGTTTGCAGTAAATTCTTTTCCCTCCTACAGTGAGGTGGCCCAGGTGGTTGGAGGTTCAGTGGCTTGTGTCCCTAATCATGACCAGCAGAGAACACAACCTTTCTGGTCTTCCCCAACCCCTGAGGTGTTGCATGAACAAAAAGTGAATCTTTGTTGTTTTAAGCCATTGAGATTTTAGAGTTATTTTGACAGTTATAGAAGTGTTAAAAATATACTGGGAAGTAGATAGATACTGCTAGGAGTTTATGTGTATCTGTTCATTATATAATGACAATATTTGGAAAATTGTCAAGATCATATTTTTAAATAAAGGACTTGCTTAGTATACTTCTTGACCTTTAAATAAATAGAGTAGAGATACAACTCAGCTTGTAAAATGTATGTGAAAAAATTACAACAGTTAAAAAGAAAGCCTTGTGAGGCAGCAAGTTTTCATGGAAAAATGCTGAATAGGCTGCATAAAGGTACTCTGGAAAGGACATCACAGAAGTCAGAGAAGAGGCTAAAGATATTTAGCCTGATTTGAAATGTTTTCAGAGAACCTCCCCTCCCCTCCCCTCCCCTCCCCTCCCATCTCCTCCCGTCCCTTCCCTTCCCTTCTTTTTTCTCTTCTCTTCTTTCTTTTTTTCTTTTTAAAGAAGAGATGGGCTAAGAGGAAGGGGAGACTTGCAGCCAGTGACCTCATCATCCTTTCATTTGTTCATTCAGTATTAGGTGGCAGCTATGTGGTGTCATATGGTATTTGTTGCATAGAAGCTCATAATAACATATAACAGATGTTTCTTTCTAACTTCTGAATGATCTGGCTTTTATTTATAGGCACAGAAAGTGAGAGAGAGAGGAAGGAAAGGAGAGAGAGGGAGAGAGAGAATGTATACATGTACAAATGCATGCTTATCTGGCCTTTTATGGTTACGTTCAGGGGGGAAAAGAAGCATTGTTCCTTACTCAGATGTGTTTAGAGTCTTATCTACTAAAAAGGGATTGCTGTCTTGCTTTGAGGTGAAGCTCTGTAAATTTGCTTGAGGAGTTTTTATCGTTATAGACTGCAATAGGGTTGTAGGTTAGAGAAGTGTGGGGAAAATATCTTTAGCTGTTCTAGTTTCAGTTTACTTAGAGATGGAGTTATTTTAGGTTAAGTATCTTTTATACAGTGCTTTTCAAACATAAGTCATAACTTATTTGTGGCCATGAAATCAATTTAATTGGTCGTGAGAGACTATTTAAAAAAGAAATAGAACTAAAAACATGATTGTGTTGCACGCTGTAAGGGTGACTATTGGTGTGTGAAACTTTTGTTTCAGTTATATATATGATCTATGATCCTGGGTTGCATTGTAAATTGTATTTCTTACTGTACGTTACTATATTTCAAAGCACTTGTTTTAGAATATATACTAAAAGTCAGGGACAAAATAGGATTTGTAAAATTAAATGATAGAAAAATAAGAGAATTTCATGTTTGTACTTAGAATGTTGAATTCTGTTTTTAATGAGAAGATTAAGATAATTTTTCTAGCATAAGAGGAAAATGGGAAGAATTTGAATTTTTAAAATTTAGACATTATTAATGACTAAACTAGTTGACTTAGAAATTACTATTGAGGTATGAAATTAGATGATTAATATTCCATTCTGTTAGATTTAGTTTTTGTCTTTATATTTATTCTAGGAGATTCAGGTGTCTGGGGATTGAAAAAAAATTTTGCTTTATTGGAGCTTTTGGAACGACTACAGAATGGACATATTGGTCAGTATGGTGGTGCAGAAGAAGCCATTGGGATATCTGGAGAGGTATTGATTGAACTTGGTTAAGTACTTGTTATAAGCATTAAATTTTTTTTTTTAATTTAAAATATTTGGCATTAAAATCACAATATTATCTCACTCCATCAGGTAGGATTCCAGAAACACAACTTTTTGTTACATTATAGTTCTTAAGGTGACAGTACTTGTAGTAGAAGAAAAGTAAAACTGAAACTTTAATTCCCTGAAAATGCTGTATCCAAACTATGTTTCATGCATAAACATGTCTCCTTATCATGGTTCAGTTCTATCCAAGGATAAAGTGAAAAAGTAAGAAGATCATGGAAGAATAAGAAGGACATATCAACTACATTAAAGCAGAGAATGCAAAAGTGAATCAGTCAACAGTAAAGCACAAAGACTAAAACCAGGAACTCCATGAAAGAGGTTATTTAGTGTAGAGGAAAAATGCCTTAAAGATAGCAGTAGTTCCTAAGGGAATTCCTGCTATTAAATATCTGCATGAGAAGGTTAAATTATGTGTGGTGTAGTCTCTTTATCCAGACAGGTAAATATGCAGTAAATATTAGAAGTCTATAACACAGGTTAAAATACATTTTTAACAGAGTTGTCTGCATAGCTTATAGACTGTTCTGGATATAAGAATAGTTATAGTAAATAACAGTTAATGATGTTGGTGATCAACTTTAAAACCATATGTTTAGTATCAAGGAAAAAATGTCAGAATGATTTCCACTTCTGTTTTCTTAGATCATGATTTCTTTTTGTAAAGTGATTTGGTGAAGTGAATGTCAAACTGAAGCATTGTTTTCTGAAATTTTTGCAGTTCTTTCACATAGAATATTATCTAATGTTGACCTTGTAAATTACTTGGTCTGGAAAACAGAATTTTTTATTTTACATATATACATTTCTTATAGCTCCAAACAAAACTGTTTAACTTCGGGTTCATTTTTTATTTCATATAATGTTGAATGAAGTCATTGATGTATTTTCTAAATTTTATTTCTGGAAAAAATTTGTACCAGATCCCTCCCTGTCCAATTATAGCTTTTAATATTCAACACAAGTTTCCAAAGCATTCTTATCTGACAAGTGAAACTTTCCAACTTGAAATGCTTTTTAGTAATTCATGAAAATGAGAAATAATATATAAAAGTTTACATATGACAGGTTTTATTTTTTTTAATTGCTTAAATCAGTGGCTTTCAATCAGAATCATGTGATAGACTTACCTGTGGAGCTTTAGGAAAAATATACAAGCTCAGCCTTCATCTATACCCTATTGAAATAAGTATTTTCCAGGTTGGAGTCTTAGTATCCAAGTTTTTCAAAGCTTCAGGACTGATTCTCATGCACACCCCTGGTTATCTAAATAGCATTTGTGCGTCTCTTCTTCCTATACATCATCATGACATAATATTTAAAGCAGTGAGAATATATTTAATATTAGTTTTTTAGTCTTGAAAAAAGACTTCTAACCTCTATTCAGTTTCTTTGTGTAAAGTGAGAGGGTTTCAGGGATGACGTCTTTGTACTGACTGTAAATCTATGAGAATAGTTTTATTTTTGGCTTCAGATTCATAGCATACGTTGATAATCAATTTTGGAAATAACTTCTCACTTTTTATCTATAGAAATGAATACTTTCTCAGATGAATAGCAAATGACCTTTGTATTTAAATACCCGTGTATTTTCATATATAAAGTCAGGTTAGTTAAAGAAATTATAAGTTTTTATATTTCAGAATTTGTCATGTTACATGATTGGGATTCAGTTTTAAGAAATTGATTTTTTGTTTATCAGAGCATCATTCGTTGTGACGAAGATGAAGCTCATGTTGCGTCTGTATATTGCACTGTATGTGCGACTCACTTATGCTCAGAGTGTTCCCAAGTTACTCATTCTACGAAGACATTAGCAAAGCACAAGCGAGTGCCTCTAGCTGATAAACCTCATGAGAAAACCATGTGCTCTCAGCATCAGGTGCATGCCATTGAGTTCGTTTGCTTGGAAGAAGGCTGTCAAACTAGCCCACTTATGTGCTGTGTCTGCAAAGAATATGGAAAACACCAAGGGCACAAGGTATGGATATAATTAAACTGGATGACTCTGCCTAGTTTACCAGCCTGCCATTTATTTTCAATGACTTGGTTCTTTATGCTATAAGCAGAGATTGAAGAGAGTAAGTGATGAATGAGTTGAGATTGGTAGCCTGAAAAGAAATGAGAGATTTAATATCCGAATAATAATAATTTCAGAGAGGCCTCATGATTCTTTCTTTACTGAAAAAATAGCTTTCGGCAGGAAACAAAAGTTCTCTTCTTTGTGTGCATGTTTTCATAATGCATTGGGTTGTTTTGACAATATTTATGTCTACTGATGAACTTCTGCCTATGCTAAAATTTTAGAGAGCCTTTTGGGTTCTTGTTTAGTGATAAATGGACTTCCAAATATCGAATTATTTCTTTGCAGGATAAATAGTTTTGGGGTGAAGGTGAATTAGTATTTTGTGTGCTGTATTTTTTGTAAATGTGTTTTAAAAAAGCCACTTGTGGCTGATGCTTTTTTTTATTAATAGGCATGATTGAATAGTGTTTCATATCATTAGTCAATATGAGTTTTTTTCTGTAATTACATTGCATTTTATAGCATTCAGTATTGGAACCAGAAGCAAACCAGATCCGAGCATCAATTTTAGATATGGCTCACTGCATACGGACCTTCACTGAGGAAATCTCAGATTATTCCAGAAAATTAGTTGGAATTGTCCAGCACATTGAAGGAGGAGAACAAATAGTGGAAGATGGGATTGCAATGGCCCACACAGAACATGTATGGATTTTTCTTTCTTCTTTACTGTTTTACCCTTTTTCCTTACCTTCCATCTTCTAATATTTACTGAGTAATTACATTGTGCCAGTACTGCATTAATCATTGGAAATAATTTTTTTAAGTTTCTGTCTTCATGGAACTTATAATCCATCATGGAAGAGGAACAGTTTCGAGTGTGGTAGCTGTTTATTTTGTGGGAGAAGTACATGATGCCTTGGTGGTATGTAAGAGAGAGGCAGTAATTTACGTAAGTCAGGTAAGACTTCACAGAAGATGTGATATCTAAACTGAGATTTGAAGAAATTTAGTCACGGAGAAGAGTGGAGTGTGACATGAGTTGTCCCAGAGAGGGAAGCATAGATTAAAATGCCGGGAAATGAGAATTAGACATATTGTAGAATGTTCAGTTCACTGTGGTTGAAGCTTTGAGTATTGAGTAGGACATGGCAAGAAAAGACATTGGAGAGGTAAGGGCCAAATCATGTGGGATCTTGTTAGCCATGTTAAAGAGTTTGGACTTTAAGGGGTAGGAATAACAATCAGATTTTCATTAAGAAAGGTTGCTTTTCAATGCAGAAAATGAATTGGAAGAGCAACAAGATTGGAAGCAGGAAGACCTATTAAGAGGTGCTGAAATTATCTAGCTGAGAGATGTTATGGAGGGGGAGAATGGAGAGTAGAAGATGGATTTGAGATTTTGAAGAAGTAGAATAGGTAGTTCTTAGTGATTGATTAATAATACTGATTGGTTAGGTAACTTGGAGGGTTAGGCACGATGCATAGGTTTCTATTTTGCCTAGCTGGGTGGATGGTGACATCATGCACTAATGGTGAAGAAGGAAGAGTTTTGGGAGGGGATAATGGGACCAATGTGATATGTTTAATTTGCATGTTGAATTTATTCTTTGAAGTAAGGAAGGGGAGATACCCTCCAGTGAACTGAAGATTAAGTGGGTGTTGGGAAGTGAGTGTGCTAACTTTTAAGAAACTTGACTGAAGAGAAGGAAGGAACTAAGGTGGTAATTGTCGTTGCTTTTTAAAATTGAATTATAGAGAAAAGAATCTTTTCATATGGGAATGTAAAATGCAAGGGCAGACAACATGTAATGTTTTTTTTTTAATCAAATTTAAAGGTAAGTCATTGATGAATAATGTTAGAACAGCTCTGTCAAATATAGCAGCCCTTAGCCGCATGTGGCTAAGTTTATATTATTTAAAAATTAAATTACAAAATTAAATTATTTAAAAATTAAATAAAATACAAAATTAGTTCCTCAGTTTCACTAGCTGAATTTCAAGTACACTTCAAGTAGTAGCTTATGGCTATGATATTGGACCTGTAACTTATGGCTATGATATTGGACAGCACATATATAGAACATGTTCTTCATCACAGAAAGTTCTTTTGGATATTATTGTGCTAGATTAGAAATATTATACATTCCCTCAGGAAATATTATTGAACACATACCAACTGCTTAACACTGTTCTGGCTGAGGAGACACCACTGTACAAATCAAAAAGCTCTGCTTTTGCAGAATTTATGTTCGACTGTGAGGAGAGAGACAATAAACTGCTTTTGGCAGCAGTATATAAGGTGCTTTGGAGAAAAACAAGGGGAAGGGTGGAGTGCACATTTATGTGGGATATTTGAGGACAGATTCCCTGAGAAGGAGACATTGAACAGAGACCTAAAGGAGCTAAGAAAGGGAATCATGCAAATATTTTGGGGAGAGCATTTCAGGCAGAGAGAAAAACATGTGCAAACAGGCCTGAAGTTGTGTGCCTGGTGTGCTTAAGAATCGGTGAGAAGGCTAAGTGTAGCTAGAGTAGAATGAGGAGGAGCATAGCAAGAGTTGAAGTCTGAAAGGGTCTTATAGGCACTTGCTCTTTCTGCCAGGAATGCTCTCCCTCAAGATATTCATGTGGTTCCTGGTCATACCTCCTTTAGGTGTTTGCTCAGGTGTCGCTTTCTCAGTGAGTCTGTCCTTGGACACCCCATATAAAGGACTTCGGCATTTATGCTGAGTGGAATGGGAAGCAATGGAAGAGTTGAGAAAAAGAATGATTATCTTTCTGACTTATTTTAAAAGGATCAGTCTGGCTGCTGGGTAGAGAATACCTTGTAGGGGCGGAGTAGATCTAGTGAGGCTAATTAGAAAACTATTATAATCAGATGAGAAATGATAATGGCTTGGATCAGGTTGATAGCGGTGGAGATGTTGAAGCATGATTAGATTCTGGATATATTCCGAAGTCTGTGGAATTTGCTGAAGGATTAGTTTTGGGATATGAAAGATAAGTGTTAAAGATGATTCCAGTGTTTTTATCTTGAACAACCTGGAGGATGGAATTACCATTTATTGAGATGGAGGAAACTAGGTTGGGAGTGAGAGAGATTGGAGATGAAGTACTCCATTTTGCTTGAGATCATTTAAACAGTTAGATATCCAAAGGCTGTGATTAAGGGGGAAAATCTAGCATGGATATATAAATCTTAGAATTTTTAAGGATATAAATGATATTTAAATTTTCATTATTTCACATATACAATCTTAGTTATGGTTACAGTTGTTTAAAACTTATTTTTATTTCCTTAGGTACCAGGTACTGCAGAGAATGCCCGGTCATGTGTCCGAGCTTATTTTTCTGATCTACATGAAACTCTGTGTCGTCAAGAAGAAATGGCTCTAAGTGTTGTTGATGCTCACGTTCGAGAAAAATTGATTTGGCTCAGGCAGCAACAAGAAGATATGACAATTTTGTTGTCACAGGTTTCAACAGCCTGTCTTCATTGTGAAAAGACTTTACAACAGGTAGGTAGTTTAAACACGGAAGGACATAGTTAAAAAAGGATTTGTGAGGTTAAGTAGATAATTACTAGATGTATACACTAATCTAGTTTACTACTTTAATAAATGTTTTTATATTATTAAATGTTACCGCATACATTAACATTGTCCTTAGGACACAGTCTCTAACCTTGAATTATTTCACCAACCATATCAGTGTCCTCCCCTTCATGTGCTCTTCCCACTGTAAAACCATGGGTTCTAGAACCTCTCTAACTTCTTGTCATTCTTCAGTCATGCTAAGCTGTTTTCTCTGCCAAGTATGTACATTCTTTGGTGGGCTTATATCTATCTCTTTTTCCTGATAGTCTAGCCCAAATGTTTGTGATTCTTTGAAGCTCCTCCTTTGTTCTTGTTTTTTTTTGTTTTTGTTTTTTGTTTTTTTTTTTTTTTTGTGGTGGTAGGGGGGCAGGATGCCTCCCTAGCAAGTACTACCTATCTCTTCTCTAATTCAGTGGTTCTTCGATGTCACAGAAAACCTTTATTTTTTCATGGTTGAGGTATCATAAGCAATTTGTCACCCAGTTTGCAGATGATGTACGTTTTAAATAAATTAGATTTATGGTTATTTTAACAAAATGTCAATCTTATTTCTATTTTGGATTTATATTCATGAATGGGTTATGTAAGGCTAATTATTACTCTAGGAATTCCCAATAAGCTGCAGTTTATCTTTACTGACATATTGCTAATAATTGTGTTGATTTCAAATCATTGTAGAGCTAAATTTTGAGAGTTTTTTCTTTAAAAGCAAATAATCTGATTAGAATTATATAAATGTGGCCAGGCCATAACCATATCAGTCTTGAGATGTTTAATCCTTATCACATTGAATTATAATGATGTGTTTGCCATTTCTTAAGTCTTTGAGCTCCAATCCTATTCTTCTGTATTTTGCTTTGCAAAGCTGGGACAAACTCTACAAATCACATATCTGCTTTGCCAGCTGGCTCCATCTTAGTTTAGCCAATAAGGGATGCTAGAGAAAGACTAGAGGGCAGAGATAGTTTCCTTTGGGTTCTCATTTGCTCGGTGTTTCTGTGAAAGTCACTCCTTGTATGAGGAGATAATTTTCCTCAGATTTTTGAGTTTGAGCTCTTCCGGAGCCAGCCGGCTAAAGTCGATCAGTACCTGAAAGAGGGAGGTGAAGCCTAAGAAAAAAGAAGATAGGAAAGCGCTGCAGGAGGGCATACAGTCACTGCTGCAGCCCCGAGTTTATTTAGGACAGCCTTTATATAAGTTTTTGGATACAATAGCAAAGCACAGGGTACAATATAGTAAAGCACAGGGAACAATAGTAAAGTACAGAGTACAATAGTAAAGTACAGAGTACAATGGCAAAGCACAATGTACATTACCATAGGAATGCTGACATTTACATAAGTTCCTATTCTTTTCTGGGCTGTAAAACATTCCACTATCTTAAGATTTCTTTAGGAGGCAAACCTCCCCTCCAGGGTCAGTAATGTTTAACTCCACACCCTGCTTCTTATAACCTTTGTTTAAGCAGTCTTAGCAGCAGCAGCTGCTTCATGGCTATCAGCTACGGGACTTCTTCAGTGTCTCTTAATGGCTCCAAACAGAGCTCCGAGGGTCTCCTCTTGTAAGTTTCTAAGTTTTAATAATTCTAGCATCTCCCCTTTAGACCCCCAGCCCAAGGGGTAGTAGCTATAACCACACCTTGTTAACAGTTCTTTATATTAAGTTCTTTCTGTTTATATGACTGTTGTGGTTTTTGTCTCCTGACTTGAAACTGAATGATACAGTATGTGTATTTGTCCTAGCTCTTGACAGGCTGCATCTTGTATGTCTTTATATATTGAAATTCTTTGTATCTGGACAGAAAGAGCTTAATAAATACTTGTTTAGATGAGTAATCAAGCCACACAACAAAATCAAAATAGATCATGTTCTAAATCATATTTAGTTGCAAACTTCAATGTCAAATTTTAACATTTATTTTATTAAAAAGTGTATTTGTAGTTACCTGACTATTTCGAAGTATTTTAGAGTTTCTGAAGCATTGTGTCAAAGTGGCTGGTAATTGTTAATGATGTGGAATTATCTCACTGTGTTAATGCTAATGAAATTAGGGTCTTTGATTTATTCTTCATATAGACCTATTAATTTCGTTCTGATTTTTGGCCACAGAAACCTAACCCCTACAAATATTCTTAAAACTTCCTGCCAGAGATAATTGAACAGAGGAGTGGATGGCACATCGCACAATTTTGAGAACAAAATTTAATCATCCTTCCCCTCTAACTTCAAGGCATGATGTTGAATGGTGAAGATTTGTTTATTCATTTAGCAAACATGTGTTGAGTGCTTACTATATGTCATGTACATTCTAGGTACATGGGATATATCAGTAAACAAAGCAAGCAAAAGTCTTAATCTCGTAGAATTAATATCCTACAAGAAGACAGACAATAAACTGTAACCATATCTAAAAAAGTAAATTATATAGTATATGAAAAAGTATGGAGGTACAGCAGATTGCATTATTAAATAGGGTAAGCATTAGTGAGAGAAGGTGAGATTTGAGCAAAGACTCAAAGAGGAAGTTGAAAGAATTAGTTTAAGTGCTTTTGGGAGGAAGAACAGTCCAGCTGAGGAAATGGTTAGAGCAAAAACCCTAGACAGCATTCCTGGTGTCTTTGAGGAACAGCATGAGGCCACTGTGGATGGACTAGAGTAAGAGAAAGGGGTGTAATAGAAGCTGAAATCAGAGGGGACAGGGATTATATATAAGGAAGGCCTTGTGGGCCATTGGAAGGACTTCAACTTTTACTGATTGAAGTGGGGAAACCATTGTAAGGTTTTGAGCACTAGAATGACTTGATTGTACTTGTTAAAAGAATCGCTTTGCTGATGTATAAAAAATAGTTTGAAGGAGGGCAAAGATAGAAGGAAGGGATTCAGAGTTTAGGGGGCTGTTGTAGCATTCCAAATGAAAGAGAATAGTGGCTTGGATAGTGAGGGTTAGAGGTGCCCAGATGTTGGATATAAGATATGATTTGTTGACAGGTTGTATGCGGGGCATTAGAGAAGAGAAGAGAAGAGTGAGTGACTTTAAGGTTTTTATTCTGAGCAAATGGGAACAATGGAATTACTGTCACCTAATATGAACATTCAACAGCAAAAATCGACACCACTGCTCTCATTATTGGGAGATATGTCTTATGATGACAATTTCGGCGTATGTATGGAATACCTGGAATAATATTTGAGAAACTGGAAAGGACTCGACTTTGAGGAAAGGACCTGCAGCTTTAGAGTGAGAGGGAGGCTTGTCACAGTTTGACCTGTAGTCTTTTTTTTTTTTTTTTTAACCAATATAGGTATATCTTAAATTATTTGAAAAATGTTTTATAGGAGTACAATATACATACAGAAATGTGTTCATAACTGTTCAGTTGGCTGAATTTTCAGACAGGATGTTACTGTATAACAGCCAGCACCCAGATCAAGTAACAGAACATTACTAGCATCCCAGGAACGCCTCAGACATCTTTCTAGTAACTACCTGCTTTTCCCGCTAAGGGTAAACTATCCTGATTTCTAATGCATATCTTATTTTTTTGCCTGTTTGGTAATTAATATAAATGGAATCAAGTAATATGACTGACTCATCATGTTATTTCTTTTTTCACACTCTGTATTATGTTTGTAAAATTCATGTCATCACATGTAATTGTGGCCCATTCTCATAGAGTAGTATATAGTGTTGCATCTGTGAATGTACCACACTTTATTTCTTCATTCTTTTGTTGATAAGTTCTTAAATTATTTATTAATGTCTTATTATTACCCTAATCAAATTTACATTTAAGTAACTTTGAATACTATAATGTTAAATGAGCTTTTTTTGTTTTGACGATAGCTCCTTTCCTTATTTCTTTAACATGTTTATAAGAAATACTTTCTTTTTTAGGATGACTGTAGAGTTGTATTGGCAAAACAAGAAATTACAAGGTTACTGGAAACATTGCAAAAACAACAGCAGCAGTTTACAGAGGTTGCAGATCACATTCAGTTGGATGCCAGCATCCCTGTGACTTTTACAAAGGTAATGTACTGCACTTCATTTTTAGGTTTGTTTTTTGACAAATCATAATTATTTGTATTCCATTATAATTAGTTCGAAAGACAGCCAAGAAATTCATGAATCATAGGACTTAAAAAATTTATTAGTGGAAAATACAAAGGGGTATAAAGAATCTTCCTGTACCAAGCACCCACTTTGACAATTAAAAACTTTTCATTTCATCTCCCCTTTCCCTACTTCCTTTTCTATTTGCAGTCTCCCAGGTTATTTTGAAGTAAATCCCAACATCATATCGTATTTCATCTATGAAATATTTTCCTATATATTCCTATAAGGTAAGGACTCTTTAAAAACATAACAGAATACTGCTATCACACCTAAAAATTTTAATAATAAATTTCTAATACTCTCCATTATCCAGTTAGTGTTCAGATTTCCCAGATCATTAAAAAAATTTTAAGTTGCTTTTTTTGAGACAGAATCCAGACAAAATGGATGTATTTTAGTTTCTTTTAAGGTGGATTCCCCCTCAGTTAAAAAGGTTCATGGATTCCATTTTGCTTTCTATTTTTAGAGACTGTATTATTTTAAATTTAATATTGTTTTATAATTATGTGAAACATTTACTTGATCCAGAATAAAATCTACAAAATAAGGTTCATTAAGAGCAGTCTAGCTTCTATCTCTGACCCTTGTACCCTTTCCTCTCCCTTCCTCATAGAAAACCATTTATGATTTTTTCCTAGTTTTAGCCATCATTTTAAAAAATGGAGAAATATTTCTCTCTACATATCTGAACATTCCCTATATTTAGTGGTAGAATACCTTACATACTTCTATACTTTGCCCTTTTCACTTAAGCACATATCCTGGACAATACTCCATCTCCATAGCAGTATACACTGACATTTTCTGTTCCTCTTCAGCTTCAAGATACTTTATTGTGAGGATATACCACATTTTTTTTTTTTTAATTTTGGCAAAAACCACATAATGTAAAATTTATCACCTTAACCATTTTTAAGTGTACTGTTCAGTATTGTTAAGTATATTCATATTGTGCAAAACAGATCTCCAGAAATGTTTCCTCTTGAAAACTGAAATACTATGCCTTATTAACAGTAACTTCCATTTCCTCCTACCTTACCAGCTCCTGGTGACCACCATTCTACTTTCTGTTTCTTTGATTTTGACAACTCTAAATATCTCATGTAATTAGAATCATACACTGTTTGTCTTTTTTTGACTGGCTTATTTCAGTTAGCATAATGTCCTCAAAAGTTCATGTATGTCATAGCATTTTCGTCATGTATGTCGAGACAGAATTTCCTTCCATTTTAAGGCTAAATATTACATTGTTTGTATGTACCGCATTTTGTTTATCCATTCAGTCTTCAAAGGACATTAGGGTTACTTCTACCTCTTGGCTATTGTGAATAGTGCTGCTATGAATATGGGTCTCCAGTTATTTCTTTGAGACCTTGTTTTCAATTCTTTTGGATATATATCCAGAAGTGGAATTGCTGGATCATGTGTTAGTTCTATTTTTAATATTCTGAGAAAATGGCAAATTGTTTTCCATAGTAGTTGCATTGTATTATAATCCCACCGGCAGTGCACCAGGGTTTGAGTTTTTCTACATTTTTACTAACAATAATTTTTTGTGTGTGTGTGGCTTTTATTTTTATTTTTTTGATAGTCGCCATCCTAATTGGTGTGTGGTGATATCTCTCTGTGGTTTGGTTTGCATTTCTCTAATGATTAGTGATGTTGAGCATCTTTTCATATGTTTTTTGACTATCTTATATCTTCTTAGGGGAAATTTAATGTAAGTCCTTTGCCCATTTTTTGAGTTGACTTTTTGTTGTTGAATTGTAGTTCTTCACACATTCTGGATGTAAATACTTTATCAGAAATGATTTGCAAATATTTTCTTCTGATTTGCAAATATTTTTTCCCAAAACCTAGGTTGCTTTTTTTTGATTGTCCTTCGTTTCGCAAAAATTTTTAAGATTGTTACTGTCCTATTTGTCTGTTTTTGCTTTTGCTAAGTGTACACTTTTAGTGTCATATTCAGGAAATCATTGCCAAATCTAATGTCATGAAGCTTTCCCCTATACTTTCTTTTATGAGTTTTAGTTTTAGGTCTCGTTTTTAGGGCATTAATCCATATATTTATAATCTAATTATTTATAATTTTTATATCTTTATCAAGTTGCCCTTTTCTTATTATATAATAATGACCTTCTTTGTCTCTTATAGTGGTTTCTAACTTAAAGTCTATTTTGTCTAATGGTTAAGATCACCATTCCTGCTCTCTTTTGGGTATGATTTGCATGGTGTATCTTTTTCCATCCTTTCACTTTGAGCCTACGTGTGTCATTAGATATAAAGTAAGTATCTCGTAGACAGCATATTGTTGGATCTATTTTTTTTTAAATCCAGTTAGTCAAACTTTGTCTTTCGATTGGGAGTTAAATCCATTTTTATTTAAAGTAATTATTAATAGGTAATTGCCATTTTGTAAATTGTTTTCTGTGTTATCTTGTAGCTTTTTTTGTCTCTTCTTTCCCCTCTTACTGCTTTCTTTTGTGTTTTATTTTGTGGTGACATGTTTTGATTCCCTTCTAGTTTCTTTTTATGTATATTCTATGGATTTTTTTTTGTGTTTGCTATTATAATTACATAAAATATCTTAGTTATAACATTCTATTTTGTACTCACTGCAATTGCATGCTAAAACCTTATTTCACCCCCTATACTTTGTTATTCATGTCACGAATTACATCTTTATATGTTGGATACCTATTAACAGAGCCTTAATAGTTTAAAAAATATTTTTGTTATTTCAGTTCTATAAAAATTAAATTTATGACCCAAATTACAATAATACAGGTTACTATTTTTTCATGTATTTACCTTTACAACTTTATTATTTCATAATGCTTTGTGTTCCTTTCTAGTGTCCTTTTGTTTTAACTTGAAGGACCTCTTCAGCATTTCTTGTAGAACAGGGGTCAAATGGTAATGACTCCCTCAGCTTTTGTTTTTCTGAAAACGTCATTTTTTCCTTCATTTTTGAAGGACATTTACATATAGCATTCTTGGTTGACAGCTTTTTTTTTTCTTTCAGCACTTTGAATATATCCTCCTACACCTTTCTGGCCTGCAGAGTTTCTGCTGAGAAATTGGCTGATTATCTTATGGAATTTCTCTTGTATGTGATGAGTCACTTTGGTCTTGTTGCTTTTAAGATTCTTTGTCTTTGACTTTTGACAGTTTGATTATAGTGTACTCGTTGTGGATCTCCGGGTTTATCCGAGTTGAAATGCGTTGAGTTAGAATTTTTATGTCCATTTCTCTCCTCAGATTGGGAAATTTTCAGCCATTATTTTTTCAGGTAAGCGCTCTCTGTCCCTTTCTTTCTTTCTATTCTTCTGGTACTCTCACAATGTATATATTGGTCTTCTTGCTAGTGTCCCACAAATCACTTCAGTTCTTTTTACTTTTCTTCACTCAGTTCTCTTTTCTCAAACTTGATGAGTTCAAGTGACTTGCATTCAAATTTGCTGATTCTTTCTTTTGCCTCGTGAAGTCTACTGTTCAAACTCTTTAGTAAACTTTTTCAATGCAGTTGTTGTATTTTCAGCTTCAGAATTTTAGTTTTTTTTTTTTTTTTTTGGAGTTTCTTTGCCGATGTGCTCATTTTGTGCATTCTTTGCTTTCCTGAATTAATTACTTGTCTATATTTCTTTTAGCTTATTGAGCATTTCCATAATAGGTATTTTAAATTCTTAGTATGGAAGCTCATAGATCTGTTTTTTTTCCAAAGTCAGTTTTTAGAATTTTTTGTTCCTTCAATTGGGTCATGTTTTCTGTTTCTTTGTATACCTCATGATATTTTGTTGAGATTTGGGCATTTGAAGAAACATCCACATCTCCTAATCTTTATGAACTGGCTTCGAGCCTGGGAAGACCTTCACCGATCAGTTCAGTTGAGATTCTTGGACTTTTCAAACCTTTTCTAGGATATATCTTCTCTGGGCTTGTGTGTGTGCTTTTACTTATCTTAAATTCTCTAAGCACCTTGTCCCTACATTTTCTGAGTCTAGTAATCTCTTGCTCCCCATGGTGTCTCCCTGTGTTCCAATGTGGCATGTTCTTGCCTGTGTTTCAAGTGGTTTTCAAATGCCTCTGGTCCCTAAGAGGTCCACGTCAGGTGAGACAGAAACCAATATTTAGGGCAGCCCCCAGATAAGCCACAACTTTGGACACTCAGTCCATCTTTTGTTTCTGCTCCAAAGAAGGCAGCTGGTATGGGAGTTTCCCTCCTGGTTGCACCATGTTGTTGCCATGTAGGGGCAGAGACATAGATATGTGTGCAGAAATCTGTGAATTTTCCTACCCCTTTTGTTGGAATCCCTTTTTGCTTTTATGTTGGCCTGGGTGTTTTAGCTTCTCAACTGGTCTCTCAAGTTCTTGCAAAGGCATTCTGGTTCATATATACTTTTTATTTCCAAGGCTTAGGACTGAACTGAAGTGTAGATTTTGAACCATCATCATATGGATAGTAAGTGAAGTATGTGGAGTAAATGAGAACATGTAGAATGAGAAGCAGGCCTCATACAGATTCCCAAAAATACCAACATTTAAGAGGTAGATAAAAGGAAAATGAGAGGGAGCATCCAAAAAAGGAAGGATGAAAACCAGGAACATTTTGAATCATAAAAGCCAAGAAAAGAGTGCTCAAATGAGGAGGCAAAATGATAATTGCTGACACTTAAAAAGTACTTATCATATGCTAGGAGCTGTTGTGAGCAGTTTTATGTGAATTTTTAAAAACTGATTCTTGCAAAAATTGTATAAGTTTGGTACTATTTTTATCCTCAAGTTATAGATGAGGAAAGTGAAGCAGAGAGGTCATGCTGTTAGTAATTAATATCTACTAGTATGTTCATTGTAAGTATGTTCATTATTTGTAATATAAAAAATTCAGAGATGACCTACTATCTGTCAGTTGGGAATTGGTTAAATTGTGGTTCATAGAATATAATGAAGCAGTTGAAAGAAAAAGATAAGTCTTTATGTTTTGAAATGAAAAGGATTCCATAATATACTGTTGAGTATAAAAGTTAGTTGCAGAGTATGGTTTTTTAATTCAATTTTTAAAAGTGTATTTGTCTTGTTTGTATATTAACCAGTGTGTGCATAGGAAAATAGAGAGATATACATGAAATTAACTGGATGTTTCTGGGAAGTGAACAGCAATTTTCATTTTTAATTAATAATATATTTAGCACAGCATAAAAACCTTAAAGAAGATTCGTTGAGCTAGAAAATCTGGGGAAATTAAGTGTTTTTGGGTTTTTTGTTTGTTTTTTTGTTTTGTTTTGTTTTGTTTTTTTTTACCAAAACAAAGTAGTCAGTTTTACTAAGGGATTTGCAATAAGGAGTGATTCTCTCTGAGAAGATCAGATTCAGAGTATTTTAGGGAATACAACTCATTTCAGTGGGTTGAGGAATAAGTAGGAGAGAAAGTAATAATTAACAAAGACATTTTATAAATAAAAGTATAAATCCTAATGCTTTTTAACTTCATGTCAAAATTAAAAGATTAAATTTTTTTTTTCTTTAAATTTTAGGACAATAGAGTTCACATTGGACCAAAAATGGAAATTCGAGTTGTTACATTAGGATTAGATGGAGCCGGGAAAACTACTATTTTGTTTAAGTTAAAACAGGATGAATTTATGCAGCCTATTCCAACAATTGGTAAGTATGAGTATTGCTTTTTACCTTAATGGACATTTTATAGACAAACCTTAGCTTATAGGTGACTTCCTGGGGTTTTATTTTATGCCAGTCTGGCACGGAGATAGACTTTTTTTCTGTCTCTAAGACACTGGCAGTTTAGAGGAAAAATGCAAGATTCAGAGCTATTGGAATGAAATGTGGATGGTGGGATAGAAAGTAGGAACAGATAATTGGTGGGACAGTTGAAAGGAATAAAGGACTAAATACCCTGGCCGAGCGTTAGGGGTGAGGGGGTGGGAGTAGTGCAGAGTTGGCAGGTACCTGGGTTTCAGGGTCCTAAGGACACTGGTGGAGCCTCACAGGGCTGACAGCTGATAAAGGTACACATTCTTTATGTAGGTTTATTAGGAGTGGGGTTGGTTGGTCAGCAGTAGATATTTGCTGTATGAAGATAATTTGTAAGTCATAGTTATAAACAGGAGGTTGACTTGTGTTTGGTGTATCACTCACTATAAATATGATAAGTTCAGTTATTAAAGTAACTTTTTTAAAAAATAGGTTTTAATGTGGAAACTGTAGAATATAAAAATCTAAAGTTCACTATTTGGGATGTTGGTGGAAAACACAAATTAAGACCATTGTGGAAACATTATTACCTCAATACCCAAGGTAAGTGGGAAAAATGACATCTTAATTTTTCAGATTTTTAGGATGCCAGTTTTTAGTATATTGATTTTAGTAAAGCTGATATTTAAGCATTGATTAAATACTGACTTGCCCCCTAAATATTGGTAGCCAGCCCCACATTATTAAAAAAATGAAAGTGGAAAGACTGGGATATGTACTTCGGTTTATTTCATGAAAAACTGTAATTGTAGCATAAAAACAATACTTAGATATGTGGGCAATTAACAGTACTTATCTCTTGCTGCTCTTAATAGTTAAAGTATATAATTAATGTTCATATGAGTAATTGCTGGCAATATTGGGGAGTATAATAGAATTCGTAGTGTAAGGTTCTGTTGTTCGATTGAACATTTATCCTATTATATCTCAATAGCTCTGTTTCCACTCTCAGTTGTTATCTGTGGGACAACCTTCAGTGGTTTGCTTTTGACCAAACTGTGTTATATTGCATATAGTTAACCTAGTATTAACATTTGGGCCCCATTCTTTGCTTTCCTGTATCCCAACATGAAGCTTACATTTATGCCACCTGTCATCCTCCTTTCCACCTAGAAACGAGACTAGATAATTATTTTTATTTGGGGATTTTTGATAGTGAGTTTAGCCAGTGGCTAATGCGGGAAAAAATGAAATTTTGATTATGAAGAATGATTGAAAGTCTGGGGATGTTTAGCTACCATAAAGAAGCTGGAAAGATTTCAAAAGATTATCAATTCAATAGATAATTATGAAGTTTCCGCTGTGTATTTCGAGTACAATCTATGTGGAAAGTACTGTGCTACGTACCTAAAGAGAATAGTTTGGGGAGATGAAAATGATGATTTATTTATTTTTAAAGGACTATCTTTTGGTAAAAGAAGTAATAATCAAAGAATAAGTAGCATCAGTAGGTAGATTATGAGAGGTACATTTTCATTCATTAAGAGAAAATATTGGCATACACAGCAACTTGTGTTTATTTGGTAAAGCATGTGTTACAAATCCTGTGATAGGGAAATGAAAGCTGAAAAGTTACGTGAACTACTTGAGATCATACCATTAATTATTGCTAGGTGCTCCTATAATAATAGACAGCCTTTCTGTGAAAATAGTGGTAGTAGACTAACTACCCATAATATAATAATGAGAACCTTAAACTGTTTGGTCTATTTACCGAAACTTAAGCGATGACTAATTGAATGTTTTTTTTTTTGGTAGCTGTTGTATTTGTTGTTGATAGCAGTCATAGAGACAGAATTAGTGAAGCACACAGTGAACTTGCAAAATTGTTAACGGAAAAAGAACTCCGAGATGCTTTGCTCCTGATTTTTGCTAACAAACAGGTATTTGTATTTAAGAATATTTATTTTAGTAGTTTTGTGCATTCCATAAAATAAGGTAGCCGGAAAGATTTCAAAAGAGAAATAATTAGTAGATATTTATAAAGTTTTTGCTGTATATTTGGAGTGCAATTTATGTAGTAAGTGCTGTGCTTTCATACCTTGGAGTGTACAAAAGGAAATAAAATAGTTGATGCTCACCAGAAAGTCCCATGTATGTAGATGAACATGTAAGTGATTATACATGATATTCTAATCCAAATAAAAATGGTAAGTAGCTGCAATAATATTAACAAAGTATTATAGGAAATTAGTTCTAAAGGTGACATTTTTAAGATTTAAAAAAAATAGGATTTGAGTTGAAATTATGGATGTCTTTAAGTCAGTATGTGAAGGAAAAAACATTGCAGGCAGAGAAAATAAAAGCATGAGTATTTTTAGGGAGCATCAAGCAGATCTCTTATGTGAGGGGCAGGTAGAAGATGAAGAAAATCTAGAATAACAGATAAGGCCACATTGTAAAGGCCTGACAGGGCCAGACTGAGAAATTTAGGTTTTATTCTGTGAGCAAAGGAGAACCATCAAAAGGTTTTTGGACTAGTTGGTGATAAGATCATGTCAATGTTTTAACACTAATCCTGGGGCTAGGATGTAGAATTAATCGTGTACAGGGGAAGGAATAGAGATGGAGATGAAAGAAATTGCTGCAGTAATTTAAGTGAAAGAGTTAACAAGATCCTGCACTAGAGGAATAGATAGGTGGAAGCAGACTGAAGACATTTTATGAAGGTAGAATTGTAGCAATTTGGTGACCGTATGGGGAGGATGGTGAAGGACAGGGAGCAGTGGAAGATCCCTAGATCTCGAGCCTAAGTTTCTAGGAGGATGAGAATGTTTTAGTGCAATAGATGTTATAAGGAGGAAGAATAGGATGAGGAATAAAAGATTTCCCCCTTAATTAAAAAACAAGTGAATACACTTCACTGTACTTAGGATTAAAGACATGAAGATAGACAAAGTGAAATATCATTTGCCAACTATCATATTGTTTAAGACAAAAATCTTTGATAACCCTCCGCTCACATACACTGTTGGTGTGGTTATCAAACTGAGACATTTTCTTAGCAATATGACAATAATCTGTCCAAATTTTATTTATTTGTTTGTTTGTTTGTTAAAGCCTACAGCACCTGGTATTCTGAAGTGGTCTCCCATCCAAGTACTAACCAGACCAAACCCTGCTTAGCTTCAGAGATTAGATGAGATTGGGACGTTCAGGGTGGCATGGCTGTAGATTTGTCTAAGTTTTAGATGCATATACCCTTTTACCTTGCAATCCTACCTCTAGTAATACATCCTGCAGACTAATATCCTAAAGTTACTCTGCAGATACTTTTGCAGATGTATATCTTTTAAAAAAAAGGAAAATATATATATGTACACACGTTTGTGTATGTGTGTGTGTGTATATATGTATGTGTGTGTGTGTGTGTGTGTAAATGTTATAGCACATAAGCCCACAACTTAAAGCCCACAACTTCAATCTAAATCTTTAGCATAGGCCTAGTAAAGAAATTATCTTGCACCTACACAGTGGAATGCAATTCAGATGTTAAAAATAATGTGGAAAATCTGTTCCGATAATGGAAAGATTCTTATCGCCAAGAAATTTTCTGGAAAAATATGAGATATTATTACTGGTGATTGCTTCTGGGAAGTAGGGATATTTGGGATAAGAGTTTAATAAATTTCATTATATAAGCCATTTTTTATGATATACATGTTAGTTTTTCTTTTAAATTGATACCTTATATTGACTCAAGCAGTATCATTCAAGTTGCATGGCCTTTATTGATTTTATTATAAGGCTATTCTTACAAACTATATATGTTATAAATAAGTAAACGATTTAACCAAAACTCGAAGTTTTCCTATTTTTATTAATCTCAGAATAATCACTGAAAGTGACTCCAGGTTTTAACTTTAGCTTAGGCTTCTGTTAGAATGGTACTAACAGAATTCTATACAAATAGTAAATTAGAAAAATGATATTGATGGACTGGTTTAAAAATGTATCTTTCAGGATGTTGCTGGAGCTGTGTCAGTAGAAGAAATCACTGAACTTCTCAGTCTTCATAAGCTGTGCTGTGGCCGTAGCTGGTACATCCAGGGCTGTGATGCTCGAAGTGGTATGGGACTGTATGAAGGGTTGGACTGGCTCTCACGGCAACTTGTGGCTGCTGGAGTATTGGATGTTGCTTGATTTTAAATGCAACAGTTGTTTAAAGTTTTGCGGTTAAGAGTTATTTTGCACATATGTTGTAAGACATTCTATATCTCAAAGATAGTTAATTTAGGATATGTATATAAAAGGAATCTTGGATTGGGAATTCGGTACAATATTGCTTTATAAAAAATTATTCTGTAGTGAAATTTAAATTCTGATTGAGCAGATTAAATTGGATTAAATAGGGTTTCCTTGAGTATACATTTTTTAAAAATATACATTTGTTATTTAAGTTTTTCAGATTATTTTGACACATATTTGAGAAGTAGTTACAGAGAAAGGGTAGGGGAAGGTTTCTTATAGCCAACTGAGTGCCTAATGGAACCTCTGTGTCGAGTAAGTGAAGCATAGCTTCTTTAACTTGCCTTTTCACTGAATTTTGGCAGTAATTAGTAGTAAAACAACAGTGACTTAATGAAACAGAATCCACAAATTGCATCTTTGGGTAATAGAATTACTTTTGTCTTTAAGTATAACAGAACACCTTTAATGCTAAGACTATAAGCTATATAGATAATTAACTTTATAAAGTGTTTTATTAAAACTTACTCCTAAAGCATTTTGTATAAAACCCAGTGAGTCAGAATAAAATGTTATCTAACTAGGGCTGATTGTCAGAACAATTAATAAAACTGTGAAATCAGTTATGTTCTAGCTGATCTTCACTTATGAAAGACCCATTTCCAGGGCTGACCTTGGTTGTATTATTTCCTACGTCAGAGCTTTAAATTGGTCTATTTTTTCAACATATTTAAAGTACTTAGTAGTGTTTCTTTTAAAAATAATATTGCACCTGTAGTGACAGTGACTATACGTGAAATGTATTAAGTTAAACACAGAACCAGGGTTGGCTTTACATAAGAGATCTAAGTAGAAAACTACTTTCACCCTTAAGAGATGTTTAAACAGCAAGGAAAGATTATTACATCAATTACTTTAAAATGTTTTCCTAAACTAAGTGCATTTATCTTGACCAAACATGATCAAGGCTCTTCATGACAAGGCCTTGAAAGTTATTTAAAAGAACAGGTCTAAGGCAGGAAAAGAAGAAACGTTCTAAAAGTTTACATTACATTAAATTATGCATTGTTGAGGGTAAAAGTTTAAAAATTTTGTGCTCTTTACTGTTTTTCATTTTTTTAAGGATACTCCCTTATTATGGCAGTACAACTTATTATATTTAAACATAGATTGGATTTTATGGTTTTTTAAAAATACTTTTTATATTTTAGGATGAGGTTGAATCCTAAATCTTAGTTGGAAACTACTATCAGGATATTGATATGTGATGACAAGATGGGACTTTTAGGTGGAGTTATTAGTCTCTTCAAATGTATATTTGTTTGTTTAAAAACAGAACTTTCAGAAAACAAAGCATCTAAAAAAAGGTCCAGTGTTATGGGCAATGTGTAAATAAGTAAATATATCGTCCTTTATTTTTCAACTAAAAGGTCATGCTATTACAGGTGTAGTTTGTGCATATAATACTTTTAAATTATTTGACTGATTGCAGTAACTTGAAAAATAAAAATGGTGTTATATTTGCCTGTGAGCCCTTGAACTCTTTTCTCTTCTAGGTTGAGAACTAACATGTAAACTTGTTATCCTTGTATATTGTTTATTTCACCCAATTTTGTTAAACTTTGTAATTCACGTTCTTAGCACATTACTAAACACAATTTAAAAATTGTGCTTAGACCTGATTATAATGTATAATAGTAGTGTTTGTGTGTGTCTTTTTTTTAAAGAAATATTTTTCTCAGGCTGTTATTACTATTTATGGTTGTATTCTTTCACTAATCATGTTAATGGTTGTACTAGTTCCCTCTGGGAAATGTCAAATTTAAGAATGAGAGACATTTTAAATATCTAGCTCTAAATTTCTGTGTGAAAGGAAACCCTAAATATTACTGTATGATTTATGTAAAGCAGGTTTTTCAAGTGTATAGCCCTGGTCTGTAATTCCAGAATGCTTTATAATTATCAGAAGCCATTATTTGCATTCCACATATGGTCAGAATAGACAGCAATAAAATGTTAAAATCATTTTAAAGAAGTCCTATCATTATTTTAAAAATTCTGTTTCTTGAATCATCTATCTAGTAGTAGTACTAGTAACCAATTTAAAAAGTAATATTTGTGCTGTGGTTAAGAGAAACAATAAAACAAAATTTGGTAGGGACTCATGTCAAATTTCAGATGCAGTTTAAGATTTAGAAATAATATTCTGTATTTGCAGTTTGTCTCATTTAAATGAGTATTATGTGTTTTGAAAGAGCTTAAATTTTGCATTGAACAAAATCTGTTGCTTTAAAAATTTTAAATTTAACCTGTTTCATTTGAGAAATAGCATTTTAAATAACCGTTTTTAGAAAATGGCTTGGAAAACTTAGCTGTAGCCTATGAAGTAATATTTCTAAGAGAAAGACTTATTTTTTTTTTAATGCCTACAGCACCTGGTATTCCTAGGTTTCCCATCCAGATACTAACCAGGCTCGACCTACCTAGCTTCTGAGATCAGATGAGATCGGGCACATTCAGGGTGGCATGACCATAGACAAGAAAGCATTTTATGTAACATTGAGATACATCTCAATTTGAGAAAGAGCAACAGAGAAGAAGATAACTGTACTTTTCCCCTAAATGAATTAGTGAAACGGACTAATGAATACATATCAGATGGTACCTTGCTAATAATTGAAAACATCCTTAAAAAAAGACATCTGGCAATTTATGTGTTTAGGTTTACAGATTATGTTAAATTTGTGAAATGGAATGGAAAAATTCATTAATCAAATACGATTTTTACTCAAAGCAAAATAATTATATTTTGAGGGGAATGGGGCATCAACACCACTTGGTGGCAGTATTAACCAAAAATTTAGTTTTAAGCTTTTAGGAATGAATAAATTGCTAGGCAGATAAATCTCAACACCTAAAATTAGGAAGAAAAGGTAAATGTCACAGTGAAAAGTCATTTTATGTCCAACTTTATGTTCTACTTCTTAAAAGGACACAATTTTAAAGTATCACATAAGATTTTGTGGAATTCCAATTTCTATTAACCTCTCCATTTTTAGATACTAAAATTTTTGCTCTATATATTCTCTGATGGTATATTTAGTAAAGTAAGAAAAGATATACTGTAAACTCGAGGACAGGAAAATTATTTAGCTACATTAGAAAAAGAATGTGAAAAAGTAAATGAATCTGTATATAAAAACCAAGGACCCAGGTATTCATTTATTCTGATTCTTATATTTGAAATATTTGATGAATATTAAGGAATTTAACTCTTTTGACCCAAAGGACTTCCTTTATTAAGTTTTACTACTTACTACTTAATAATAATCAAAAGACAAAACTGTTTGGCATGGAATACAAACGTTGTAAAAGAAATAGTAATACTATCAGATCCTGGGTACCCTTTGTGGATCTAATGAAACATGAGGGCAGATTATCTGGCACGTTTTAAAAAGCTAAGGAACAAATACATACCACCCTCATTACTATGGTTTTGAGTCTCGAGAAATTACACATAAGAAGTGCTATTTGCCTGAATTTAGTCCATTTCAATTTTTTTATCCCTCCCCCCCCCCCGGATGAGAAATATTGCAAGAAAAAGCCAAGTTTTAAAAAATGGCTTTTAATGAAATATATAAAAATATAATAAGGCATTCTTGAAACATGATTTGTATGTTCGGCAAGTCTTAAGAGATTCCTAATGTAAAATAATCCTGTTTACTACATGTATTTTCTTTTTACACATACAATGAAACAAATCTTATTTTACTTGACAGTAATATTTATGATGCTGACATCCTCATAGGGCTTGTCTGTTTTGGGATTGACTTTGACGTTGGAGATCCTTTGCACAACTTCCATTCCTTTAGTCACTCGTCCAAATACTGTATGCTTATTATCAAGCCAAGGCTGTGTTGGAGGACAAATGGAAAATCTTGGTAAACTAGGATTTCTTAAATCACATCCTCTGGGTGAGGAAATTAAAGAGAATTTAAATTTATGCTTCACTTTTTTATGTAATTAAAAATATTTACAATTATTTCACTTAGCATGTTTTCAGAGTGATTTCCATGTTTATAAATAAAAGCATAGTATAATGTTTTAAGTTTCTGCACCTTTAAGACCAAAGGGAGCTGGACAATGCTTGCTACAGGTAAGTTTCAAGAATTATGGCTAAGGCTTTAAAAGTTCTCTACAGGAATCTACCTGTACAATTATGAGGCAATTTGGAATAGTTTAAGCAGCAAGTGCTTTGGCATTAGAGAGATGGGAGCTCAAATGCTGGCTCTGCTACTTACTTGACCTTTGGCAAGTTAATCATGTCTGTTTGTTTCCTCTATTATTTAAAACTGGGTATAGTGATAATAGAAGTATTGTGAATATTACATCAGACTATGTGCCTGGAAGATAGATAGTAGTTATATTTTTCTTTCATTGCTTCATGCTTAATTCCAGAAAATAATTTTTATAATTTTGTGGAACTGCATAGCAGTAGAGTTAGATATTGTTTTACCATATTCCGTCAAATCCACAATGCTGTTGATTATTGGTTGCATTCTGAGTTCAAAGGTTTAAAAATGTGGGGAAAAGGTCTTACTATCAGGAATTCATATACTCTAATTTTCCCATTCTAAAGATGAGGAAAGAGGCACAGATGTGAAATAATTTGTTAAGGATTATACACAACAATAACAGTAGCAAAACTGACTAAAACTCAAGTGTCCTAATTTACAGAAGTACTGTTTTACAAAATAAAATCTCATTGTTAGGTAATTTTATATTTTCTTACCTAAATTGTTTTCATTTTTACATCCTGGCAGATATAAATAACGATAGAGAATAATGAAGCTCTCTCTTCCACTGAATTCACTCTTAGATTATAACCACTGAACCTCTGGCTTACACACAATGCTGTTCTACTTACCGTTGGTACTACTGTTATGAAAAACTGAGATCCATTAGTATTTGATCCAGCATTGGCCATGCTGAGTGTATATGGTCTGTCATGTCGTAATGTTGAATGAAATTCATCTTCAAATTCTCCTCCCCATATGCTTTCTCCTCCCATACCAGTACCAGTTGGATCTCCTGTCTGAATCATGAAGCCCTTAACAGAAAGTATACAAAAAAAAAACATATTTATACTGCCCTTTTCTATACTGTCTACTTTGGAGATCTTGTTTCCAAGAGTGCTTTGTATTGAGTCAAAACTTTAATAGTTACTCTATAAAGTAATTTTATTAAACTCAGTAAGTTATACTTTAATTTGGATGATGTATTTCCAGTGCTCAACTGCTACCTAATTTCAAAGATTAAAACAAAAATGCAAAGGTCTTCATTTATAGACATGTATGACCTTCCCCAATAATCCAATTAAAACCAATAGTGTGAATAAGTTTTAGGATCTGTGTAGTATATTAGGTTTTATATAACTGCCCTGCCCACCTCCCTTTCCCTAAACACTGGATTTTCAGGATTTCATTTCACTAATTCCTCCAGAATCCTGAAATTTGATTTTTCCTCTTGCCATTTCTAATCTGTCAGTAACCAAGAACTACATCACTGCCCCCTTAACGGAATTCTGCTCAACAAATCCTAGGTAGAATTCATCCTGCTCTTCAAGTATTAATGGTAGTTCTTACAGACGAGGTGGCACCTGGGCTCTTCTATTATTTAAAATCTTATCTTCTAGATCTAAACTTTAGCCACTAGGAACAGATTACTTTGGCTATTGGCTTTATCTCAGCATGACCCTTTACTTATCTTACCCTGTTTTCAGCTGTTGACAAAATACTGCTGTAGTGTTTTTAAAAAGGTAACTCTGCTACTATTCCCCTTCCTTGATTCTAGATCTGATATTCATGACCATTCTTTGGGCTTTAATCCATTTTTCCTATTCAAATCTAATAAACTAAGCGTGAGAGAATAAGATTCTTAGGTTTCAAACTCTTGTTATACAACAACGTACTACCCCTTAATCATAAAATTTGCATAACTTACCTTAATTATACGGTGAAATGTATGTCCATTATAATAACCATTTCTGCTGTGAACACAGAAGTTTTCCACTGTCTTAGGACACCTAGTAAAACATGTATTAAAAATATCAAATCTATTCAGAGCATCTGAAATAATTTTTTTGCAGTTCTGCTTCCTAATGATAATTAAAATATCTTCTGAATGTTTCAGAAGGACAGTATTTTTTTCACAACCTATTCTGAGGACAAGGAAGAGTTGAAAGTGCATACAAGCAGTAGTATATAATTAAATCAAGATTTCTTGTATTTGACTTCAATAATTTCGATTTCAAGATTATTTAACAGTTTAAAATAAATACAAACAGTGCCTTAAAATATATATAGTTTGCTGTATATGTAGGGTTAAGTTCCTGGGAATGGTAATTTCCTTAATAAAAACAATGTTATGGTACACACATTCCTGACCAAGGACTTATTCACAGAAATGATATCGCCTAAATTTAATCAATTTTAAATGACAAACACTGAGTATGAAGTTTTCTAAATAATAAGAACTAATCTTAAAGGAAGATTTAATATGGTACATTATGTGTGATAGCTTTTAGAGCTGGGAATGGAAGGGAAAATCAAGAGAATCTTGCATGAAATACATGTGGTGCATGGGTTCTGAGCACGTAAAATGAGATGGTCCTGGAGTCTAGAACTGCTGAGTTCTCTATTCAGTACCAAGGTATGGCATGATAAAACATTCGTATCCAAAATAAGTAAGTACTTTTAAGTAAAGGTGTTGTAAAAGATGTCACCCTTTACATCAAGAATAGCTAGAGACACTCTATTGGAGTTGGTATTGCATGTTCATTTTGCAAACTTTTAAACTGTCCAGAATACTTTTCTGCTTTTTTCAATGGAATCCCTTATGTGTTTTATTGGAATTTGGTTTTAAAAATATAGATACTAGTACTAAGAAAGAGATAGTAGATGTCTAGTAAATGTCAAGAAAGAAAAATAATTATCCTCTCAAGAATTTCCTGAGAGGAAAGTCAGTTACATTAAGTGAGCCACAAACTTATAGTTGGGATATGCAGTTAATAATAATAGAAATATATATTTGAATATCACTTTAGAGTTTACATTCATAACTTTCATAGCCAAGATATTTTGTCCTCTTATTTTATGAACCTATTATTTATATACATGCATAAAAATTGCCCATTTTCTAGTGGAGCAGTTATTAGAAATCTTAGGGTTGAATTTCAATTCTTCGAAATTCCTTAAGTCAAAACAGTAAGAATTTCAAGTTGCATAGTTTCTTTGAATATTTACATTTACACTGGTGTTTAAGACAACGAAACCACCACATACTCAACAGGAAAAAGTTTGATGTGAATGTCTCCCATGCTTGTGTGGATAATGGCACTATCTGAAACTCGTTTAGGTCCTTCAGCCTGAGTAGCTGCCATGACTTCTTCTTTAGAAGGTTTTTCATTAAAGACATCACGGTCAGAATCTGCACTTTTTGTATCTTCTGGTTCTCGTTTGGTAAACTCAAGGAAAATAAAAAGTGAGTGAATTAATTAAAATTTTTATCTGGTTAAAATTTATGAGCATGAAAATTTTATTTTTCAACTTTAGTAACTTATTTAACAACATCTTAATAAAAAAAACTATTACAAAATTATAAAATTTGTTATAAAAATAAATGCTTTATGATTATTTTAAAGCAAATTTCATTTCTAATGTATTTGAGGAAAGCAAGAATTCACATCAGAATCCATAGTTCAGGAAACACTTCCTATCATAGGATGTGTGAGACAGTTAAATTATTTTTATACTTAGCTAATATGAAAACAATACATATGATGAAAATGTACAATTTCAAGTGGGATTTAATATCCTTTTGGGTGAAAATTTTGGGGGGTACACATTTAACAAGATGCAGTTTTGAGTTAGCTCTCTACTTCTGCCTTCTAGCATGCCCTACGCTTCCATCTGTTGCTTTCTTTTCACTATTTAGAATCCCTGGGTTGACTGAATTCCAGCTCTAATAGTTAGTTACTAGTTATGTGACTTGGGGTGGGGGGAGGTAAAATTCATTTCATCCATTTCCTCATTCATACATAGGAATAGTAAGAACTACCTCAAAATGGTACCTGTCGTGAAGATTACATGAAGGGATGTATAGTGCCTAGAGAATAGTGCTTATCATATAAAAGGCAATATACACATGTTAGTAATTGTTATCGCTATAAGCAGGATCTGTTGCTAGGTAGGATGAAGATTCAAGATGAATCAGTAATGGATCTTGACCTTTTTTTTTTTTTTTTTTTTTTTTTTTTTTTTTTGCAGAGCACCATCTGATATACCTAAACCCTGAAGCTTTGGAGAAAGAATGCAAATTTTGAATGAAGTTGTAGAAATCCCAGGATCCTCAGGGTATAGGAAGAATTGAGAAAAACCTTTCAGTTGTTAAAACTCTGGACTTCTCAAGGCCTGTTCCTTTTATTTTACTCTCAGTAAGTAGAACTCTTATCTCACAGGATAGCTATACCTGATGCCACCTGAGTTCCAGGAAGGTAAAACTTGTGCCCCAGGACCTGTCTTACCTAATACCATTCCTTGATTCACTTGGATAGATTCCAAATAAAGAAACAACCAGCCAGGATGTTATTACCTTAACATCTTACTCTCCAAAGTTTCCAAAGGAATGACATGTCTGTTGTATTATTTATTTATATGATTTTTAAAAAGTATCTTGATTTAGCTCACATATGGAACTACTGAAGTTCAAAGTTTGTAAAATTTTACTTTTATTTAATGATATGAATTTGAAAAAAAGAAATGTATATATAAATGCATACCATTTTAAATATGTACATCTAATAAAACATAATTCATCCAAATGTTAGCTGTTTAAAGATATACAGTGAGTGACTTATTTTTGTTTTTCTAGTTCTTTTGTTTTTCTAGGAACGTGTGGTTTAATCAACATAAAAATAAACTCTGGAGAAGGAAAAAGGAAACATAACTTGTTAGTCTTTTAATAAAGTGGATGGAAAATTATGTTTTCAGTGTATAACAAGAATTCTATTTTGTGATTAATTTGTACCTTCAAAACAAATTACAGGTAAAGAACAAGAAAAATTATATTCTTTTAACATATATTAACACATTTTTAACTATGAAATTTATAAGCAAAATTCTAACCTTAAAAGAATGTGCCCATTCTACATTAAAAGCTTGGTTGAAACTATTTCCTACATTTACCAAATGCTGGTAACCTTAATAGCATCACAGCTGCTTATAATCTGTCAGATGAGTAAAAGAGTACACTATAATGGGCCAGACACTACCAAACTTTGTGGATTTAACAAAGAAAACATAGTGCTGACAGTGTCAGCAACCAAAGAAACAAACGAAATATCAAATAACACCAGCACAAGCAAGCACACCTAACTCAGACGTGATGTCAGAGAAGGCTTCCAAGCCGAGACCTGAAGTATGAGCAGGAGCTGGGGAGAGATGTGTGGCTGGCAAAAGAAACAGCCTGTGCAAATGCTTAAGAGGGAAAAAAGAATACTCAACTATGGCAAATGGGATCAAGTTCAGTATGGTCGGTGTAGCAAATGTACTGAAAATGAAAGGTAAGCTAGGAGGGCCAACTAATGTACATAGCTCGGGAGTCATTAAAGGATTTTAGGCAAAGAAATTAAGTCCTCACTAAAGGTCACTGACAGGTTCTTGGAAACTGCGACTTTAATCAAAATGATATATAATGACCAATTTTACCATAGGCTAAAATTGACCTAAATGAGTTAAGTTTCTCTGGTATTATTTCTGGTCACAAAACATCACCAAACTTATAAATAAAGACCCAAAACAGTTCTAATAGTAAACACTGAAATTAAAATACTGAAATAAATGTGCGCTATACATATACAAACAAAAAGTTCTAAAAGATTAATAAAAACAAATGAGATAATTATTTTCTAATCCTATTATTCCAGTTTAGGGTGGCTGGAGCCTATCTCAGCAGCTCAGGGCTCAAGGTGGGTATTAACCCTGGATAGAATGTTATTCCATCACAGGGTGTACTCATACACACGCCCACACTCAGACTGGGACAATTCAGACATGCCAATTAACCTAACTGCATATCTTTGGGACATGGGAGGAAACCAGAGTACCCAGAGAAAACCCATGCAGACATGGGGAGAATGTGCAAACGGCACTCTGACAGTGGTCCTAGCCAGAAATGATTTTTTTTTTCTTATCGACGTTATTACCAAACATTATTGGAGGACCTGTTGGAACCACATTTGGGTCTTGGAAAGTCTCTGACTGCCATGTGAAGGACAGAATGCAAGGGCTGGGTTACTATACTTTAGATTTTTTTGTTTGGCTGAACAATTAGAACAGTGCTACTCCTAGATAGCTTAGTAGTTTGATTTTGAGCCCAATTTTAGTTAACATGCAAAGTATTTTTAATTCTCCGGGAAAAAAAATTCCTCAGGAATATACAATTCCAAGGTAGCAACATTACAATGGAATCAAAAAGTAAAAAAAAGAAATGTGTTTAGAGAAGAAAGTGTGCAAGTTCAGGGGAGAGAAATGATATTCCAGAGTAAAAACTATAAAATAATAAAAACAGAAGAATTTTAAAAACTCTATAGCAAAAGAAATTTGGATTCAATTATTACCATAACCACTTCCTATCATCTTAGACAACAAATAGTTATAGAAACCAGGCTGAAAAATTTTCAAAACAATGGAAAACAGTACAGAAATACTTAAAATCAAGTCCTTGTTAAAAATTCTAAAATATTAATATTATAAAACAGTATTCTGGTTGTTTAAAAGTCTGTTATTTTGCCAACATTCTCTTCAGTTGAAAGCACAAGCTAAGAAAATAAAACTCCAACCAATCTGGAAGAAACATTAAGGTTTATCTCTTAGTACTTCCACATACCATATAAAATCTATTCTTTTTGAAAGATGTACACACTACTGTTGGATCAGCTTGAATATTCTGAAGAACAGGGTTTTCAGAAGCTTTCATTTCTATAGTAGTTGCAGCACGATGTTTTTTGGCTATTCCCTGGAACAAAGCCAATTGCATCACTCTAATATTTTCTTGCTTGCCTAAGATCCGCACACACCTAGAAAATATGTTTACACAATAAAATGACCAGAATTAACTCCAACTATAATAATTTTACAGATAAAAGCTGGGAATCAGCTATCCTTTATCTTTGTACAAAATAATTAGTAAAAGGTTTTTAAATATTTCTGTACTCCCCCCAAAATTATTTAAAATTGGTAGGTGGCTATAATTTTCAGATTAAAAAAATACAGTTGTTCAGTCACACATTTTTCACCTATCCCTATTATTTTAATCTACAAACCTTCAAAGATTTTATATTGCCAAAATGTACAATGTAAATTTGTTTATATGTGAGAATGTACAGCACAAAATTTTTTCTCCTTAAAATATACTTTCAGTTCTTTTTATTTACATTCAGTGATAGTATCTGATTGTAACTATTCTGTACTAAGACCAAATGGACTGTTTGTACAAAAGACTTATTGTGGTTTCATGCATTTTAACTTCTGATTTTATGTCTAGCAGGATGTAATGCTGAATTCTGTGGTTAAAATATTTGGCAACATTTAACATGAACCAGGCTAATTTAAATCAATAAGCAAAAGACAGACTATAACTTGTTAAAAAAAAAAAAACTTGAAACTATGCATATCTTCTTTCCATTTCTTTTACAAACATGAGTGGAAACTTTTTACATAAGATTATAAACAACTGAAAGACCACAGAAAAATCCAGTCAAAACATTTGGTTAAGTTTAGACATTTGGGACCATTCCACTTGTCTTGGAACAAACAAAACTCCCATTGTTTCCCTGAAGGAGGAAATGGTCCCCATGATTCCCCATAAATGTGTTTTTTAATAACATACATCATATTAAAGCTTACCGGTTTGTTTCTACATTTATAACTTTAATGCCCAGCATTGTTCCATACAGCACGAAATGTCCAGTTTCATCAAAAACTATATTAATTAATCTCACTGCATCCACCTTCTCCAACTCACGTTCTACAGCCATTCGGCGGCCAAATTCCATGTCTGGTAGCTGTTGCCTCATCTGTTGTAGTTCAGTAAACATCTAGGAAACAAACCATTTATTTAAAAAAGAGCTACATAATAAAGGGAATGAGAATTTAAATAGAAGCAGAGTATACATTAAGAGCCACTGACAGTTTATGTACTTATATATTCCTTAAGGAGGACTCTATAAGCAGAAAATAAAAGATTATGTTCAATCATAAAAAAAAATATTTACACTAAGTGGTTCTTCTAATTAAACAAAAACCAGTTCATTAATATAATTACTGCTTTATAGAAACAATAGATCTAAAAATAAAAAAAGAAAATATATCTGCTGCCTTTTATAAGCTGTAGGACTTTCTAATGGAAATATAATGCAAACTACCTACATATGTAATTTAAAATTTTCAAGTAGCTACATTAAACAGGTGAAATAATGTTTTATTCAACCCATTATATCCCAAAGATTAACATTTAAACATTCAGCAATTTAATAAAATTGAGATAAATTACATTTTTTCTTATATTAAGTCTTTGAAATCTTGTATTTTATACTTTCAGCCGATCTCAATTAGGACTAGCCACATATCAAGTGCTCAAGAGCCACATGTGGCTGCTGGCTACTATATCGGACAAGGTAGCTACAGACTAAGAGGACCTTATACAAGGATCATGGAGCCTGACACATAACAAGCACACAATTTTTGTTGAATGGATTCATTATTTTACTAATGTATAACAATTTCATGATAAATCTTTCAAGTTATTTTGATATGGAGCAAAACTACAGTTAGATTATCATTAGGTAAATCGGACATAGGATAGATGAATATTTTTATGAGTGCACTTCAATTTGGAAATTTGGTTTGATTTTTAGTTAATACACAATTTACAAAATAGAGATCACATCTTAATCACTATGTACTATTATACTACAAAAATATGCTCTTTACATTCAGTTTTCCAGTTATTTAGGGCATCAAAGAGAATTCAAAAGTAGCTCTTCATTGCAGATTGCAGATGAAAATAAGCCAGACTTAAATCTAATCTACTTCTACCTTTTTTTCATGCTTGTGTTAACTGGAAATCTTCAGGTGTTTTTTTTTTTTTTAGATATGGAAAGAACAACACACTCCAAAAATCGAAAGAAGGTATGTGTGTTAGGGAACAACATAAGGCCTAGGTCTTAGAGACCAGCAAAAACCCTGGTCACTGGAGTTTTTCTTGAGTCTCTGAGACTAATATATATTATTGCTATTCATGTGTCAGATGTAGCCTAGATGATGAACTACATTTCTGTAGTGAGGGACCCCTGATTATTTTTTCTAGAGAGAAGATTCAGTTTCAAGACTTAAAACTTTGTAGATGGCCATCTGCCCACATATAAATATTTTATAAATGTTAACCCAACTTGATAAGCTCATTAGAATCTTTTTATAGTATTCTAGCCTTTACAGCAGAGCCTCTGTGATACACAACTGTGTGATCATGTGCAGTGATTTTCTGATTCATAAATATGAAAAGATACAATTTCATGTCATCCAATTGAAATTTCTTCTCTGTTCAGCTAGGCCTCAACTGATTAGAAACTTCCCCCTCTAACATGGAACTGTAAAATTCCAGTTGTTTACTAGTCATAACTCATTGTGACTAATTTAATTGGCATTTATCTGTCTTTTTTTGCGAACTCATTCTGAATCTCAACTTCTGTTATATGCTTTAGTACTGACTTCTTAAAATCTAAGCTCTATAAATTCGACAAATATTGAAGACAACAATGAAGAAAAAGATTGGATGGAACAGCTCAGAGTATATATATTTAGAGATTTATACCCAGACACTAGGATTTGATTATTGTTTTTTCCTAAGGAATCTTGGAAGAGCTGCAAGCTGATAAAGGGTTTTTAAATAATACTTAAATTGAAACTAATATTTAGTTATCAGTCACCATTAAAGAAAAAACATCACAAAGGTTTCTCCTTTTCTTAAAAGCAGAGTGGAAAGCTATCTTCTTCCAACAAGAAATGAGTCATGAGGATCCTTTGACTAGCAAACAGAATTTCATACTTATCTGGATTTATATTCCTTCAGGGAGATAATACACCTAACTTTTTACCATTTGACACCAAACGAGTGTGACTAATGAGTGACAATTTTTGAAGCAGTTAATGCCGGGGTAAATTGGTCACTACAAAGACTTTGCAATCAACATTGTTATACAATAAACATATTGCTACAAAGTTTCAAACCACAGACTCTGAGATGTTTCAACATACCATTATCTGTTAGAGAATAACCTGATGAAAACAGTTGATGAAACCCGTTTCCACAAAAACTAGTTAACTTTGCATGAGTAAAAACTTATTTTATAACTACATGCTCTAACAAATTCTTATTAGCAGTAATTATGTGTCAGGTACTGTTCTCAGTGCTGGAGATATAATCATGAGCCAAAACAGATACAAGATTATAGATTGCACATAGAGTTTAGTCTACTGGGGGGCGATAGACATTAATCAAATAATAAGACCATACCAAATGCGTTAAAAGAAAATAAACAGAGTAATATACAATCACAGAAAAAAAAGTTGTCTTAGATTGGACGAAGAGTGAAAAATTCCCAGAGGAAGTGACCCTTTAATTGAAATCTGAAGGATGAGTTCAATAGGTAATGAGATAAATGGGGGCAGGAGTCACTCCAGGAAGAAGGAACATCATATGCAAAGGTCCTGTGGTGGGAGAAAAGGTCAAGAAATTAAAACACAGCCTAATTAGTTAGAGTAATAAGCAGGGAGAAAGGTGATTTACAGCTGACTGTAGTGGTCGGCAAGGACCACGTATGATTTTGTAAGCAGGCCATGGTGTTGTTCTTAATCCTAAGAACAACAGGAAGTCACTGAAAGGTTCATAGGATGACATGACCAGATATGGGCTTTTAAAAGATTGCTCTGTGTGTAGCATGGATAACAGATTAGAAGGAAGCCAGAAGAAATACAAGCAGTAGGCCAGGCAAAAGATCATAAGATAGTGACAGGTATGCTAAAAGGAAATGAATAGATTTAAATTATATTTAGAAAGTAAAATTTTCAGGACTCGTGATAAATTAAATAGAGGGGTAAAGAAACAGAGTTATGGATGACTCAGATTTCTGGCTTGTGATGAATATTGGTGCCATTTGTGAAGACAGGAAAAAAATGAACAAACAAAAAGGCTAGGACCAGTTCTGTACATAATAGAAAGCTGGAGAACTAAATTTTGGAGTAGCCACAAACAGATAAGAGTGAATAGAATGGGAAGAGAAGAGGGCATAGAATGAGTTTTGAGAATCTTAAGAGAATAAGCTTGCAAGCAGAACAAAACTGAAAAAAACAGCCACATAAGTAGAAAGATAACTGGTTCAGAAGATATCACATCATAAACCTAGGGAAAAGAGTTTTGAAGAGCAAGAATGTAAGATAGGGAATAGGTGAATATTATCTTTAATGTGCTAAGAAAAAATAACAATCTAAATGTCTACATTCAGAAATATCTTTTTAAAGAAACACCACAAAATAAAAACATTTTCAGAAAAGTAAAATCTGATTAAATTTAAATTGCACTTACACTTAGTGATTCATCAAAGACTCTCATGAGTTTTCCGGTTAAAAACCTGAAAATTCTAACTTTTCTATCAGAACCTATTGTAGCTATTTTCTTCCCATCAGGGGAAAAACATATGCTAGTTGGATAAGACTTGCACTTTGCAAATTCATATAAATCTGTGTCAGTTTTATATTCCCAGTTCACATTTTTAGGGAATTTATACTCATGAGGAGGCCCGGTCCAGTATTCAATCATTCCAGATTTGTCAGAAGACACTATTGCTTTGTAAACAGGGTTCAGCCGTATCTGAGTAAGAGGTGATGTATGGAGCTTGTCAAAAACATGAAGTGGCTGGTTATCTCCTCGACCATCATAAATAAAAATTTTTCCTGTACTCTTCTCTGAAGCAGCAACTGACGATATGGCATCTCCCGGGCAATAGATCCACTCACATTGTCCAGGAAAATAGCTGAGATAGTAAAGAATTGAGAGAAAAAAGAGGTCAACACAAGAAGTAAGCATTGCTCCTCACCCTCACCACCAAAAATGTCCTGGCCAGTAATTTGGCTAGTTTTGGATTCCTTGCTCAAACGAGGCAAAGAGAGACACAGAATGGGTAGTTATGAATAACTAAAAACAATTATTAATTTTTCTCTTTCTGACTCCATCAATGCAACGATAACAACTTCTAAGGATCTACTGAACTACAAGAAGGGAACTGCATGTAGCAGACCACTTACTTCTGTTGGGTAGATAAGGAAACTAAATTAGACCTGGGTCTTAAAATATTCTAGGGTATTGCTTTTTGGATTTCTATGTTTCAGTCTATGTATAACTTACTCTTAAATAATTTAACATGTAACAATATTTGTTATAAATCCATTTTTGAAATATTAAAGATCAAAATATTTTAGTTATGACTATGCTCAAAAGAAAAATTCTTTTATCACACTCTCATTAGTAACTTGATGGTGGGGTCCTATTCCCATATACCTGTGGTCTTCTAAGAAGAAAAAGAGGGAGCCATCATTCTCCCTTCCATTCCTAGTTCCCAATGAGGACACAGTGTGAAACACATCAGGGAATTCATACCAGAAACCAAACCCTGCTGGAACCTGGAGCTTGGACTTTCCAGCCTCCAGAACTGTGAGAAAATACATAAGTCACACAGTCTATGGCCTTTTGTAATGGCAGTCTGAGCAGACAAAGACAAGTCTCAAAACTGTTTCTGACAATGCTACAACTTTCAAGCTGACATTCATTTAGATATATAAATTCAGTATGTTATCTTAAAAAAAATGCTTAAAACAAAGTATTACTCTCATTACTGTGTAATTTAACCACAAAGTTTGGGTATCAATATACTTCAAAGATTAAAATCACCAACAAAAAAACTGAATTCCAAAAATGGGCATAAGCTTTATAAGAACACAACATCATATTACTGAAGTAAACACAAGGAAGTTAATTTTATGTACCCTTAAATTAGACACGATGGATCCTTCTTATTAAGTAGTGTCAAATGGATCTAATGAACTCTTTTGACGATGTTGTTTGGAAATTTCTGTAGTGATTAATGACAAAAACCACAGCAGAAGCTTCCAAATAGCATCGTAACAAGGATTCGCCATATCGAATTTTCCCTAAGCGAAATCCTAAAGTACCTTTTTTAATGAAATGGTTAATATATTCTGTTTAGAAATACCTATGAAATAATAAACTTTAGTTTAAAAATTATTTCACTAAGTTAAAAAATATATAATTTAAAAGACTCACCCCAGCTTCAGCATATTGATCATGTCAAAGTTCACTACATCAAACACCTTCATTGCTTTATCATCACCCACAGAACAGAACAATGCTCCCTCAGAGCTAACTGCAATACTCTCAATAACTCCTATTGAAATAAATGAAATTAAATCATCAAATACCAATGAAATAAATGTGCATGATTCAAAGAAAAAAAAAACACTTTAAAAGAAACTTTAACCAGTACAGTAACTCCCTGCCCCCACTCCAAAAAATGAACAAAGTAAAATTCTTACCTAGATGACTACGAAAATGTTTAACAAATTCAATTCCCTCTTCTACTTTTTTCCAGAACTTAACATGCCCATCATGACTGGCAGTAATAATAAAGTCTGTCCTGCATATGTAAAATTGTAAAAATTAATTCCTGAAACAAATCTTTGAATTACTCAATACCCTTAAAGCATTCACTGATAACCTTTGACTCTTTCATAATAGGTTTTCAAAAAAATGTTCCTTTATTAGAGTAGACAGAACACTGCAACATTTTGAAGCTCTTTTCTGGACGTCATAACAGTTGCTACTGCACTGATTTTAATCTTAAGAGCTAGGATAAGAATTGAGTCAGAACTTGACATTAAAAAAAAGACATCTCACCAAGAATCACTGGACTTTAGGGTCCTTTAATGCTAAAATTACCCTACGGGCAGTCTTTTCACAGGGAAAATGTTCTATTTTTCAGAAGTTGATAAGTAATTAAATCTCAACACATTACTTTCATATATAGCAAAATTCAATATGTTTGTTTTGTATCCTATCCAAGGTATTTTGGTTGTTTAAATTATCAAAAAGATTCTGTACAGAATCCTCTTGCCTGTAAGATATATAAAAATAGAAACCATTTATTGAAACTTAGTGTCAGGTACTTTACACATATTTTCTTACTTAGTTTTTACAACAACTCTATTAGGATGGGTATTTTTATCATTATTTTACAAATTAAAAAGTAACTTTTAAATGTTAACTGTATTTTTCCTAGATTCATAGCTGGAGAGCTGTATCCAATATCAGATTTGCCTAATTTTGAAACCTATCATCTTTCTATTACACTCTGGTGCCTTGAGTTAAAAAAACAAAAACAAAAACTTGAGGCGAGTGATAGCAATGCTAGTCCAATACACTGCTTTATACACTGACAATCTGGACTAGGAAAAGTGCTAATGTTTGGTCAGAATTATAAATGAAATATAAAGATATTTTATTAAATTGTTTATATTCTAAATTGTCTCCAAGTAATCAAAAATAGACTGAGCCAAATTCGTCTATTTCTTTCCATGATTACTGCCAATATTACTCAAGCCACCATCACATCTCATCCAGATTTTTATACTAATCTCCTAACTGCTCTTACTGAATCCATTGTTTCCCTACTTAAATTCATTCATCTCACCACAGCAAAGTGGTCTTAACAAAAATAAATCTGATGTTATTCTCCTAATTACAGGTTCAAAATCCACATAAGAAATAGAAAACTTTCTGGGATATAGTCCTTGTATTTTTTTCTCCAGCCCTGGCTGCCATTTAACTTATCTGAACCTGTTTTCTTACTTATAAAATGCAGATTACTACCTCATAAGATTGTTAAGATAAATGAGATAATTTATAAAAAAGCTTTAGGTCCCTCTCAATGCCTTTACTGTCTCTCTCATTGTCCTCATCTATATTGTCTCTGTCCCCGAGTCCCTCTCTGCCTTTCTCTGTCTCTCACCGTCTCTCTCACTGTCCCTCTCACTCTCTGCCTCTGAGACCACACTCTGTGGAGTGTTATCCATTTTCTAATAAACTTTCCTTTTGACTATTAAAAAAAAAGCTTTAGCACAGTATTGGACACATTATGAGCTTAACATAGAGTAGAATATTACTATTATTATTATCCTTCTCCAAATTCCTATTCATCTATTTGGAAGGTGCTGTGACATTTTAAGGATGTCTTAGTTCTCATCATTTTCCCTATTAGTACTAAAGAGCTAGCTATCTTAATATACTTTTTTTTTTTTTTCTGGGAAGCTCAGACACTACCTGGTTCATCCCCTTTTGGCATTTATCTCCAAAAGATATATATACACAAACTAGAGTTCTTAGAGAATGCACTCCTTGTATGATATATTAAAGAACATGTAGGCCTTTAACGTCAACTTTACAGAACCTATGGAATTAAAGCCATAACATCCTATGTAAAGTTAATTCTACAAATTCACCTCAAAATTGAAGCATTAAAAAAAAAAGTCTCGTAAAAAAATAAAAAAGACAATGAGATACCATCTCACACCTGTTACAATAGCTATGATCAACAGGACAAGAAATAAATGATGGAGAGGATGGGGAGAAAAAAGAACCCTCATACACTGCTGGTGGGACTGCAAATCGGTACAGCCACTATGGAAACCAGTATGGAGGTTCCTCAAAAAACTAATAATTGATCTAGTATATGATCCAGCAATCCCTCTACTGAGTATTTACCCCGAAGACTTGAAAACTCATATCCGAAAAGATATTTGCACACCGATGTATATAGCAGCACTATTCACAGTGGCCAGGACATGGAAGCAACCGAAGTGTCCTATGATAGATGACTGGCTAAAGAAGCTGTGATACATATATTACTCAGCCATAAGAAGAGATGAAATACTGCCATTTGTGACAACATGGATGGACCTCGAGATAATCATGCTAAGCAAAATTAGCCAAACAGAAAAACGCTGAAAACCATATGATATCTCTTATATGTGGGATATAAACCTAAAAGTAACAAATGAATAGGACAAACAGAGACTCATGGACATGGACAATAGATTAGTGGTTACCAGAGGGTAGGGGGAAGGGAGAATGGGAGAAAGAAGGGGTAAAAGGGGTCAAATATATGGTGAAAGAACGAAATCTAACTATGGGAGGTGAACACACAATATAAATATATTTATGCCTTACTGTTAAAATGTACAACTGAAACTTATTGGATTTTGTTAACCAATGCCACCATAAAAATAAATAAGCAAATAAATAAATAAATAATAAAATAAAAATAAAAAAGATGTGATAGACTTACTTGGTACACACCACATGGGTGATAACATCTCTATGCATGTAACTGCGCTCATACATGGATGCGCTGGGGAGATTATCGAGATAGACTCTTTCAAACTCTAGAACTGAGAAAAAAAAGTAAAGAAAAAAATTATTTTTAACAACTAGAACTAAATATTATTTTGTATTTTCTTTATTTAAAATTTTCTAAATTCTACTTAATTTTCATCTAGATTTCAATTTCTGCCAGTTCCATATATAATGAAAATAAAAATTGTATCTACTATTTCAGTTTAACTTTTATTATTGCACATACTGAATAGCATTATTTAGTCAGTCAAGACAAGTTCTCAAGTATAATATAGATACTTAACTGTCTCTAGAACTTAGGAATTGAGTGGTTGGCTTAGCATGAAGATTCCATTCAAAAACAACCAAAAACCTAAAAAGGTTCATAAAAACATCACAACCATCATTCTAACCATGAGATCCAATTATTAGTGTTAATTTTAAAAAGTAGTAAGAGACTAGAGGACATTTAAAAGATGTCTCAATTTATCTTGAAGACAATGATCCCCTTTGAAGTCACTGATACTCCATTTTTTAGAGCTGAGGAAATCCTAGAGATTATCCAGTTGTGTGCTTCTCAAGTTTTTTCCAGGGACAAACTATCTGTAAGAGTGGTAAATCTGAGGAAATACTGATTTCATTATGTGAGCTATAAAGAAGTTTACTGATGAGCTCTTTCAGTTTTTTATAACTTTATAGCAGACTCAAAGCTGTGTCTGATAAACTCCTTTTCCCTTCATTTTTAGTAAAATATTCTCCATTTGGGGGGCATATTGGCCTTTCTCATCTTTTCTTGCAGTTTGGTATGGCAAAGTGTCAATGAGATAAAAGTGGAAGTGTGTGACAGTAAAGAAGTCTCCTTGAAAAGGTGTGCCTTTCTTCTCTTCCTCAGTCCTATAGCCTGGAACTGGGATATGAGCCCTGTAGTTCTAATGACCACTCAGGATGAAAATGAGGGCCATACCCTAGTGATACTAGGGCAGAAAGCTGGAAACAGCCTAAGCTCCTTTGGAGCCTCCATACCAATCCTGGACTGTCTACTTTGGGACTTCTTTACACATGAAAGAAATACAGCTCAGTCTTTTAATGTTATCGCCATTTGGGATTTTTCTGTAATATGTAGTTAAATTTAATCCTATCTGATACATATACCTTTTGCTATTAGTTCACTTGTTGAACAGAAACATCGAAAACAAAACAGGTTCCAAGGCACATGGGTATAAAAGAGAGTAACACATAATTCCTGTCCTTGAGAACCCATCGGTTTAAAGGCTGTGCATTATAATCATTTATAACGTCTTTTTAAAATGTATACAAAATCCAGTGTCCAAAGAACATGTTAAATATTTAATATTTTTAGATATTCTCATCCCCACTTAACTCCATAAAAATAAAATATGCAAAAATATCCTAATTCAATAAAATAATCAAAGCATAAATACTGTAATATTCACTCACTCGATAAATACTTATTGAGTATCTGCTATATGCAAAGCACTTTACCAAGCAGTGGAGCAAAACTTGCTCTTATACACTAACAGTCCTAGCAGTGGAAACATAAGTGAGATCATGGCATGAATAAATATACAATTTCAAAATGTAGCAAGTGAAACAAGAAAGAATTGCTGTAGAAACATTTATCAGAAAGCCCTGGCAGTAAAAATAGGTAATGCACTTTAAGGGTGTGAAGGAGCAAGGTTCAAAAAGTAGCTTCTTCAAAATTTGGATATATAAAATTTGAAGGCTACCCGTCAATTCAGTAAACATTACCTGTTACTATTAATGTGCTTAGAAACCCAGCCCAGACTGGAGAAGTCACAAGCTTCCTAGAGGAGGTGATAGCTGAGTTGAGCCTGAAAGTCTGAAAAGTTAGTGAAAGGAGTAAAGGTAATTATTCCAGGTAGAGAGACACCATGATAGCCCAACAGTTGTGCAGAGAAGAAAAAGAGTATGGCCCAATCTCAAGTATTTCATTATGGGTGGAGCCCAGAAGAGAAATGATAAGGGGTTAGGAGAGGAAAATATGGCAATATGCCGGTTAGATATGGAAAGATGATATCACCAAGTGCGTTATATGCTACATTAGGGAGTTTGAATTTTGTTTTGAAAATAATGAGAAATCACTAAAGAGTTAAGTAGGGAGAGTGATAAAGTGAGATTTGAGCTTTCAGATCACATTTTAATGGTCTCACACGTTTAACATTTCACAGAACTTGAAAAACAAGAAAATTTAATCTATCCCATCGCTCATTCCTTTTATTTGATAAAAATTTTTGTCACTATCCCACGTTAATGGCAAAATGCTTAATGCCATGGTGTATAACGAGTATGGTTTGAAAACCACAGACCTTGGGTTTTAAATGAAAAAAATATGTGATCCAGGAAACTTACGGAACTTTCTCCAGGTCAGAAAACTCATTAGTGGAACAGTCAGGGTGAAAATTATCTTTACCTACACTTTACAATTCTAAATAGGCGTCGCCAACTCCCCGCGTCCCAACACACAAACACCACTGAACTAAAAGCCTTAACTCCCCTAAATGGAGTTAGAAATTCAACCTCATAGAGCTGCTTTATATATAGTAAGTCTTAGCATAAGTAAGCACCAGCATCTATTGTAACATCAGTGATTAATAGTGTTTGATACTATCAAAAGACGCTGTGCTGCGCCCACATCGCTATTTCGGGAAGATGTATTAAGTAGAGTGGCCAGAAATGAGAAGATGACCCGACCCTGTGTTCTGAGGGCACAAAACCCCACAAACACACACGATCCGTTTTCGGTTCTGGCTTGAACTTTCCCACTTGTGGCTCGCAGCATTCCAACTCTCCTTATGCCTATCTCTGTAGCTACCTTTCTTCTTCTTGGCCAGTGCTGCCTCTACAGGTAAAGGCCCAACCCAGCGCTCTTCATTATCCTCTTCATTTTCTTGGGCCACTGCTACTGCCACTGCCAGCTCTCTTTCTCTAAGTTCCGTTTTTTCCGGTTCCTCCGGGTCTCGGCGCTTTCTTCTTCTTAGCTGTGAATCACCAGCACCTTCCGCCGCCATGTTGACCAAATCGTCAGGACAGGCGCGACACACACAACCCCGCAACCAATCGCAAGGCAGTGGCGCAGCCTTCGCGTAAGCGGCCGAGCGAGTTTCGGGATTGGCTGCGGTGGATCCAATCAGCAAGCAGCGCGCGCACGGGTCCTGGGCCGGGCAGACTTGTCTACAGTACGCCGAGGGGATCTGGAAGTTTGTGGCTCCGTAGTGGTAAGAAGTGGGCAGGGGCGGCGGGGAGCGTCGTAACGGTTTGCATTTGTCACTGGGGTTGGCATCTCCCAGGATGTAGAGCTGCAGCCCCATCGGTGAAACCCTTACCTCCGGGGGACTGGATAGCCGACGACCAGCCGGGCCTTGAGTGCCGCTCTTCTCTTTCTCTAGAACCCGGCAGGTTATGAGAGAAAGACGGGTGGAGATTTGAAGGAACTGGTTAACTGGGCCTCCTCTCTTAAGTGCCCCAAACATTTCTTCTTCCCTAAGCATCTTGGGTCTCTCACATACAAGTGGTTAGCGCTTGTAACTTTTCGGGGGAGAGATCCAGCCATACCAAGAAATCTAAGTAGCCCACGGTGGGACCATTCTTATACCTTCACCCAGTTCTAGGCATCCATCTCTATGCGGTCTTCTGGCTTTGCATGGTAAAAAAAGAAAAATACTAACAAAATTTATCGTCTTTTTTCCATTAAATATAGCTAGTCAAAATGCTCCTCCTAAAACACTGCTTTCAAAAGAGTACTCAGCAACTTCTTAGTTGCCTTTTTCAGACCAGATAAAACTTGACTTTTGCTTTGAGGTACATAGCAAATATACATAGCAAACACTTTATAAAGGTTTTTTCTTTCTTTCTTTCCGGTTTTTAATTGTAATGGCTCCCAGTATTTGGCCCATCCTACCTACCAAATCTCATTTTTTTTCTCTGCCCCATTCTCTAATCAGATTACCCTTTTGTGTATATCTCCCGAATTTGCCGTGCTCATCCTTGCTTTCCAGTCTTATGTTTTTTTGCCTTGAAAGCTTCTCCACCCCAAATTTAGCCTTCGCCTTTACCGCTTCTCATCTGTTAGACCCTATGGCAAAAAGAATGAAGATAAGAATGAAAGTGATAACGAGTAGTGAGCTAATACTATGTACCAAGCACTGTACTAAGAAGCCCTTTATTCTTTCTGGTAGATTTCTCTAATCTTCTCTATCCTGAATTCTGAAAGCATGAGCAGTCTGTATTGTGTAATTTACCACATCATAGCATTTCTAACTACTTGAAATCATATTAGATATTTAGTTGTTCATTCGTTTATATTGGCTCTCCTCAATGAAAATGTAAGCTCCGTGAAGACAGACTTTTTCACCTACTCAGCTATAGCCGCAGTGTCTGACAAATGGCACACATTAAGAACATGTTTGTTGGGTAAATGAACGTAGTGTAGAATTGTATGAGTACATTCTATGATTTTATCTGTATTAGTCCTTTTTCCAATAATAGTACGGACTTCTTTAATTTACTATTAGATTTTTAAAATTTGTATGGGATAGTATCCCCAAATATAGCAATATGGTTCTTCAGTAAATAATTGGCAATTAGAGTACCTCTGACTGAACACCTTGAAAGGTTGACTTGTTCTCTTTCCAGAAAAGTAGATTTAAGGATACAGAATGTGGGAAAGAGATAAAGTTAAACACTTAAAAACATTTTTATTTATTTGTGTTCTAATGTTCCATTGAGCTGTCACTCCAGCTCAGTTGCTGAGTACCTGTCTACATGCTCATGCACACAGTTTGGCATTACTTTTGGTTACTGATAATGTATTTCATTGGTTAGTAGTCTACAAAGTAGAGAAAGATCAATTTGCATGTAATTTCTAAGTTGAGGTATATGTAAAACATATTTACATAATATTTGACTTTTTTGCTTAAAAAATATTTAAAAATTGTTAATGACTGTTTATGGCTTAGTGAACTTAACTATATCTTTTGTGTTTAGCAAGGAAGATGTTTGGTGTAAATATTTTTGGATACGGCATAGGTTATTTTACCAGACTTTTTCTAGATGACATTCGAATTAATAGTAATGTTGATAACCATACTGAGATAGCTCTTTATATGCTAGGCACAGTTCTAAAAGTTTTACATGTATTAACTCATTTAATTGTCATAACAACCTTATGGGGTAAGTAATATTACTGTCTTCATTTTACAGATAAACTGAGGCACAGACAGATTAAGTGACTTGCCCAAAGTTACACGGCTCGTAAGTATTAAAGCCAGATTTTAAACCTAGACAGTCTGATCACAGAATTCACACTTACAAAGTTTTTTATAGAGAGTGCTGCAGTAAGCATACCTGTATAGACTTATGCAAATATATCTATTTGTAGAATTATTCCTAGGAGTAGAGTTTCCTAAGTCAAAAGATAAATAAATGCATTTAAAATTTTGATAGATATTGCTTATTATCCTACTAAGCAATTGGCCTACCAACAGTGCTTGCCTCTTGTTCTATACTCTTGCCAATATTGTTTCTTACCAAATTTTTCATTATTGCTACTCTGAATGAAAAATAACTTTTATTTAATTTGTTTTATTATGAGTTACGACTAGATTAAGAATGTTTTTTTTTGTATTTAAAATATATTTCTCAGTTTTTCTTTTTTTGGTGTCATTTCTATTGGATTGTTTACTATTTAATTATAAAGTAAAATACAGATACAAAAAACCCACATGAAATAAATATAAAATTTATAAATTATTATAAGGTCAATCAATATCTATCACTATACATATCAAGAAGTAAAAGTTTGATAATTGTCTTCATTTGGCCTATCGCAATGACAGTCTTCCTCTTCCTCCTTCCAAAAATAATTGATATCCTCCTGGCATTTGTAGTGATCACTTTTTTAGTTTCTTAATGATTTTTTGTTGTTGTTAATTTCTAATCACTCATCCATTAAGGAAATTAGGTCTTGATGCCCTATATATTATACTTATTTTTCTTAAGTTTTCGGGTTTTAAATTTTGACTTTTTAATGCTTGTTCATGCAGAATTTTTAAAATTTTTATTTTATTTTTTAGGTGAGGCAACCCTCAGTTGACCTCAAAGATTATAAGGACCTTGTAAGTTTACAATCTCTTATTTTTTTTTTATTTTTTACTCCTACAGCAACTGGTCTTCCTAGGTGGTCTCCCATCCAAGTACTAACCAGGCCTGACCCTGCTTAGCTTCCAAGATCAGATGGGATCAGGCTTGTTCAAGGTAGCATTGGCCATAGACTTAAAAATTTTATATGGAGATTTTGCTTAGTTTTGTTTAGAAAGGCCTTTCCTATCTCCATGTTTTTCCTCTGTTCCTTTTTATGATTTCTGTTTGGATTTTTTCAGGGATAGAGGAGTGGTATAAAGATTGAGGTATATATTTAGTCTTATTCCCCTTCCCCTTCAAATACTATGCAGCTATGAAAAGAATGAGGAGGTCTATATGGGCCAAAATACATATACATGAAAAAAAAAAAACAGGATAGTATATAAAATATGCTCCTATTTGGATTGTTCTTTCCCCTTAATTTGCATTGCCACCTCTGTTATATTTCATAGTTCCATAAATGTGTAAGCCTAGATGGGCTTTGTATTGTGTTGCATTGTTTAATTTGCCTAATCATGTGCTAATTCTACACTATCATGGTATAATGAATTTAACATCTGGTTAGGTAAGTCTTCCCGTCTTATTCTTCATGAGGGTCTTTGTTGTTTATGGCTCTTTGCACTTTCATATAAAATTTAGAATTAGCTTGAAAGTGGCACAAAAACAAAAACTTTCAGAATTTCAATAAAGATTCAATAGTTCAACTTCGGGGAGAATTAACATCTTTACAACATCGAGTCCTCCAATCTGTGAATATGATAGATCTCTCTATTTGTCTCCTTTATAACTTCTCTGTGGATAAAAAATTGATTAAGCAATACAAAACTCAAGTTTCATGTTAATAAAAATATTTTCAAGGATAGGTTATTCTGGTTTGCATTTGGTGTTATGGAATAGACATCTTCATCGCTTTTTATTGCTCTGTCTACATCCTTAAAATTCGAATCTCGTGCTATCAGACTGTATCACCTACCACTGCTTGCAGCAGTCATCTAGCAGAGTTATGTCACACTCCTTAATTCCTTGAAGATTTTTAGCTCTTGGCTCACTGTCACCCTCTGTAACACTATACTATCAACAATTCTTGGTGGTTTTAATATCCAAATAAATGATTCTTCCAATAATCTGGTCTGTCTCTTTCTTGATTTCTTTTCCTCCAGTGATTATATTGTTTTACCTTAGCTATTCATTCTTGTGGTCATACCTAAGATACTTTGTAATTCTTTCAGCTTGTCTGCACCTATACTGCTATTCTATAGAGGAAAACATGTTCTAGTTTCACTTTAAATTCATGACTACTAATTTCTAGTGATCCTTTAATACTACTCTGTAATCCTATTACTTTATCCTCTCTCATCTCTTATATAATATTTTTTTATACATTTCTTCTCTCATGCTCTTAAACCTCTAGTACTTTTTGTCCATTCTCTTTCATAGCTGATAACCTTAGTTACCATTTCACTGAGAAAAGAGAAGTAACCCAAATAGAACTTCCAAGTTCTACCAAGCTCCTGTAAACACATCTCACCTACCTGCACTTTCCCTTAATATTCAGCCTACCTTATTAAAAATGAATGACCTGCGTATATATCTTTCTTAAGCCAACTCCTCTACTAGTATAAGGCCCATTATTTTTCCTTTTCTCCTTTTTCTCCTGCATCAGCAATATTTCCTTCTCTTACTGTATAATATAAAGATATTTTATTTTCTCCTATCTTAAAAAAAAAATCTCTCAATCCCACATCTCTCTCTAACTTGGACCTTATTTCTCTTTTGCTTTAGAGAAAAAAAAAATTTTGAAAACATTTTATATACTGGATATGTTCAGTTCCCTGCTTTCTATTTTTTCTTAAAACCACTCCAGTCAGGCCTTCACTCCTACCATTCTACTAAAACTGCACTTATAAAGGTTAACAGTGGCCTCATTTTTACATATTTACTCCAATGAAATTGTTGACAAATCACACCAAAACTTAGAGGTGTAAAACAACCATTTATTATACTCAGTGATTCTGTCCATCAACAATTCAGGCAGGACTCAGCAAGACAGCTTGTTTCACAATGTCTGGACCCTTGTCTAGAAGACTAATACCTGGGGAACAGAATCCTCAGAAAACTTGTACATGTGTGTGTCTGGTGGTTGATGGTAACTTTTGGCTAGTAACCTCTGTTTCTTTCTATGTACTTTTCTCCATATAGTCTTTTCATTTTGTGTGGGCTTCCTTGCAGCCTGGTCAAAGTTCAGGTTTAAGAAGAGAGTAAATAGTCTCTGCTTCTGGTTAGAGAGTGACAACCTGAAATATTGTTGTGACTATTTTGGAAAATAAAGTCCCCAATCCATATTGCTAAGTGAATTGTCAATTCTTTGTTTTTATCTGACTTAACTCTAGTATTTCACAGTTCATCTCTCCTTCCTTGCACACTTTCTTATCTTGGATTTTAAGATATTATATACTCTTTATTTTCCTCTCACCTTACTGGATACTCCTTCTCAGATTATTTAGGTGGTTCTTTCTCATTTCCTCAGTCTCTCCAGGTCTAGAACTTTTCTCATTTCAATCTGTACACTCTTGCTTTTCTGATCTCACCCAGCCTCATGGCTCTGTAGAGTGAGGACTCTCAAATTCTAGCTTGAAAATGTCCCTTAAACTCCAGACAGGTGTATTTAATTGCCTAATCATCAGGTCCACTAATAGACACTTTAAATTTAGCATATCCTAAACTGAATTCTTTTTCAAAAAATTAAGTTAGTTGAGGTGACATTGGTTAATAACATAAATTTCAGGTGTGCATCATTATAATTTGATATCTGTATACTGTATTGTGTGTTCACCACACCTAGAGTCTAGTTTCCTTCTGTTACCATATATTTGATCCCCTTTACCAGTTTGCCTTTTCCCTAACCCTCTTCTCATCTGGTAACCATCATTCTTTGTCTGTATATATAAGTTTGTTTTTGTTTGCAAAACTGAATTCTTAATTAGCATTCCCCCACATCTTGCCGAATTTATTTCTTCCACCATCTTCTCCATCTCAGTAACTAGCAACTCCATCTTTCTAATTGCTTAGGTCCAAACTTTCTTTAGTAATAATAGCCTCCTCTATTTCTTTGATACTCGATACACAGGCTGTTAGAAAATCCTGTTGGCTCAGTTTTGAAAATATATTCAGAATTGGACATTTTGTACTGCCTCAATATTTTTCTGGTCTAGGATAATTGCTGGGATTATTATAATAGCTTTCTAACTGGCTTTCCTATATCTGTCCTTACTTGCTATATAGTTAACCAGAATTTTACTGTTAAAACATAATTCAAATCATGTCATTCCTCTGTTTAAGTTCCTCTAATCGCTTATTTTCTCAGCCTAAGTCCTTAAAGTGGCCAAAAAGCCCACATGATCACATCTCTATTGTCCCTCTGACTTGATTTTGTGTTCTCTACTTTATCCACTCTGCTCTAGATGCAGCAGCTACTTTACTGCTCTATGAACAGGCAGTCCTATTCCTGTCCCAAGACTTTTGCACTTACAGTTCTCTCTGTCTGGAGCCTCTTCCCCTAAATATTCCCATGTCTCACTCTCTTATTTCCTATATGTTTTTGCTCAATTGTCAACTTCCCAGTGACTATATGACCTCCTTATTTAAAATTATATTGGCCCTGCCTTAGCATTCCCTGTTTCTTCCCTGTGTGCTTTTCTCCACAGCACTTATAAATCATTTGATATACTACAGTCTTTATTTTAAATAACATTTTATTTTCCTTAATTAGAATGTAAGCTCCATGGTAGGAGGAGTTTTTACCTATTTTGCTGATTGTTATACCTTTAGCTCTTAGGTTAGTATCTGGCAGGTAATAGATTTTCAACAAATATTGTTAAATGAATGAATATTTTTTACTTTAGTTTTTCTTATAAAGCTAAGAAAATCACAAGACACATGTCAGTGAGACAGCAAGATCTAGATCCGGATAGTACTACAGATATAGAAGATGTTGCAGATACTAAAGAAGAACTTATTAAAAAGTGTGAAGAAATGTGGAAAGATATGGAAGAAGTAAGTTTGAAAAGATAAAAGCAATATAGTAATTAATTACTATAAGATTTAATTCTATTTTAATAATAGACTTAGGAAAGAAATAATTATGCTGATTTCTGAAAGTCATTATATCTTAAGTATTTATATAGTTTTTAGATCTATAAACATTTATTCAAGGAACTTAATACCAGATGAGCTACAGAAAGAAAAAACTATGGTAGTCCCTGCCCTCGAGGAGATTATCATTTAATGGAGGCAATAGCCATATTAGAAGTATCGTGGTAGAGATGCAAAGACTATACTTAGGAGGACTATACTAAACCTAGACTGGAGGGGTCAAAGATAGCGTCCTAAAAAAGGTAATAACTGAAGTCATTTCTAAAGGATAAATAGGAGTTAGCCTGTAAAAGTGGGAGAAGTGTACAAAGTAGAACAAAATATATAAGGTAGGGAGAGTTTAGAGGATCCCAAGTAGAATATTATGACTTATGGTAATTAGGAGAAGGACTTGTGGAGTGAGATTAGAGAGGTAATTAGGGACGAGAATATGAAGATTTTGTCAAGTGTATACTATGGGGAGGACTATAAACAAAAAGCGCCCTGACAACATATATAATTTGGGAAACTTATTCTCATGGTTTTGAAGAAAATGGAATGCAGAAGAGAAAGACTGCAGGTAGAGCATTTAGGAAGCTCTAATAATAGTCCTGGTAAGAACTATTATTAAGAACTAAGTACAGAAGGGCCAAATACTTGCAAATAGAATGGATTCAAGAGATATTAAGGAATTGGAGGTCATGAAATGGGAGAGTTATGGATAGTTTCAGGTTCTTGGTTTGGGCCAGTGGTTGGTTGGTGGAGTTATTTCCTCAGAGAATATGGAAGTGTGGAGAACACATAATTATGGAGTTTGACTGAAAACATGAATTAATTTAGAAAATCTTGTTTGAAGTGAATGTACATTTTCTGAGTTAGTGAAATAAAATAACTTCTGGTACACTACAATATGTTGGTAAAAATTTGTTCTACTTGAGAAAGCCACAGACATGTTTCACATTCTGTTTTTAGTAAAGTTTCAGATTATGGCAAATTAGCATTTTTTGTTTGTTTGTTTTCTCTTTTTTCTTTTTCTAAAATTACTTTTTAACGTAAATCCTTGGTACTTTGTATCGTTAATATATTTTCAAGTAATTTATATAATCCTTTTTTTTGCTTTTGATATTTTTCAGTATAGAAATTTTATTTTAAAATATAAAACTTTGTATAGAGACTGCAAATAGAAATAATCACAAATAAAATTTAAATTACCCATCATTTTACTCAGATATAATGACTATTAATGGTTATGGAGTTTTTTAATGGCACAGAAATGATGTCCTGAAGGTTTTATTTTCTTATGATCTTAACTACTTACCTCTTCTGTTATTTTTCTACAGTGCTTTCTGTCTTATTCTCCATTTTTCCATTATCTAGCTTTTAATTCATCCTAACTATTAGTTTTTGTTATGTTTTTTCCTCATTTATTTTCCTCATATTATTTGGTATAGAGTCTAGTATCCCTATTTACTTTCAATATATTCACCTTGAGACCTGTTTGGCTGCCTTCCTGATCCTCTTGCTTAGAGAGTGAGGAATTTAAACAAATTCTTCTCTTATATCAGATAATTGTATATTGTTTTAGAGGAATATAACACAGACTGGTATAAAGGGAGGGGAAGAAAATTGTGGGTTATAGTGTGTGACTTGTTTTTATTTACTTTTTAAATCAAGTGTCAGAATAAGTTATCGCTTGTTGGAGCTGAGACACTCACTGATTCAAATGCTCAGGTACATATCCTTTTTTTTCTTTCTGAAAATAGGACAGTAGAGTTCATTGTGTTTTTGATAAGAAGTATATCCATCTACATTTATTACAAATATAATAGTTTTGTTAATACCTATATGCTTAATCATTTGGAAAATACTCTTTCTGATTTAAGAGAAGTATTTTAAAAACTTTTTGCATAAGCTGTTATAAATAAATAAGAGGATATTATCTCTTATCTTTTCACAGCTACATATACTTTAACTGTTGAGTGAATTACTCATAGGCTGCTATTATAATACTGTGTTAAAAATGATAACAAAGACTTTTCTACTTTGTGTTAGGTACAGTAGCCACAGTTAATTTACTATCTTTGTGGAATCTTAACTGATTTTACTCTAGGCTTAAAAAAAAAGGATTAAGATACCCATGTTAATCAAAGACCTGTAGGATTGGTTTAGGAATATACCAAAGGATCAGATTAAGAATTTAAACTATGATGGAAATGATAGTTCCAATCTTTGGGAAGGGTATGAATTAGCTAATAAATGATAGTAGTACAAGTAGATATCCACCTGGGAGAAAATAAAATCCAGCCTCTGTCTTTCATTATATAAATTTAAATTCTAGATGAATCATCATAAAAATCTTAAAAGCAAGGAGACTATAATCTAGTGACATTCTAGTGGCTATTAATAGAAATCTAGACCTAAAAGCATAATTTGATGTATTTGATAATATAAAAAGTTAAAAATATTTTAGTAATAAAAATTCTAACAAAGTCAAATATATAAATGGTTCCTGTGAAAGTTCAGAACTGGTAGGAGCATATCAGAAGACATAGAAACCAATTGAAGGTATATCACTTGAGCATCAAAAGACATAATGGGTTTAATTCATTATAACAATGTGAACAAGTTACGGTCTATGAGCATAGTAATAAAAATTAGAATAAGAGAGAAAAAAGCAGAAAAAAACTAATTTGTCACTTTTGGAAGTACCTGTTACATCAGATCTTTAAAAACTGGTGATAAAGAATTAAGCTATCTTTTAAAAAAATTTTGTATTCTCAGTAAATATAGAGCTCTTTTGTACAGGGTAAAACAATATTGTATTTAGAAAAGCATTATACAGTAAATAAACTATCGTCTGTTTTCCTTGGTAAATGTGGTTCTTAAAGTATAGAAATTGAGACCTACTGAATTAGAATACTAGGGATAGGGACTGTAAGTTTCCTGAATGATTTTCATGCAGTGAGCCAAACACTGGCTTTGTGTGAAGTACTTTAGTAGTTATAAATAATCAGTATCCTGAGTTAGTCAATAATAACACCTAATGAATGCACAAAATGCCTTTTCCTGTCATGTTGCGGATCCTCAAAATTACTCCCAGTTTGCTGGTTCTCTAGGAGGACTTAACAGGACTCAGTATGTTAGTCATACTCATGGCTGAGACTTATTACATTTAAAAGTTACAGAGTAAAATCAGTAAAGGGAAAAGGCCATGGGGTGAAGAACAGAAGAAATCAGGGCACAGACTTTTAGGAGTCCCCCCCAGTGGAGTCACACAAGACATGCTTAATTAACTCCTCCAGTGAGTTGTGACAAGTGTGAAATTTCTACCAGGGGACCTCCTTAGAGACTCAGTGCCTAAGGTTATTTGTGGGGGTAGTAACATAGGCAGCCTTATAGCAGTTGTCCATATACACCCAGAAGAAAAGCAGGTGTTCAGTATCAGCCATTCTTTGCACAAACAATTTAAGCACAGCGACCCACTCTTATCAGTTAGGTTGGGAACCATCTCAAAATCCAAATTTTTAAATGCCAGCCTGGGGTCAACCTTGCAAGAAAGCCTTTAAGGAAAATCTCAAACTTGCTTGGTTAATTCTTTTCTGCATACCTATTAACTTCAATATAGTATGAGATTGAATTGTATGAAATTACTGTTTTTTAATAGGTTAAAAAATGAATATCAGTAATTTTATATATTTTGACCTAATATATGGAGGAAAAGTGATAAGGATTCCTTATCATTATGATAGTTTTGCCTAGTTTAGCAACTGTTTCTTAAGAATTTGATATCCTTTCTTAGTAATATTTAATATAAATTAGCTTTATAGTTAACAAAAAACTTTTATATTATTAATTAATTATCTATAAGAAAATAATGTTAAACTTTCTTGGTAAAAAATAATCACCTGTAAATTCATTTTTATATAATTATATAAAGTTTTTTAAAAGACTATTCAATAGGCAATGTTATATGTAAAATACAGAGCAGAATCTTTGAGCTACCTGCTCTGTATCACAAAAATTGCTTTAAAAAGATAGTAGTATCCTTTTAGTGTAGATATTATATTAATACATTTTTGAAATGTGAAATTTTTTTATCTTTTTGGCTACCAATAATTATATAGAGAAGATAAAATATGTTCTGAAATTTAACTTTAAGCATACTTTAACTTTATGGTCCAATCAGGCTACAGATTTATCACATAGATTTGTAATTATCAAAATTACAGTGATTGGAGCCACCTAATAGCAGTAACATATTCATCCTAATTTATCTTTGGCTAAAGGAGTACACAATTTATTAACTGTTGAGCAGTAAAACTTTTTTATGTGTGACTGTGGAACTAGTCTCATTTTATAATTGTTTCTATATGTGTATTTAGAGTTAATTTTAGCTTCTCAGCTAAAAACATTTTCAATTTTTCTGACAGTACATAGAAAAAGGAGCATCTTTTTTTTTTTTTTTTTTTTTTTTTTTTTAAACCCCTACAGCACCTGGTATTTGTAGGTGGTCTCCCATCCAAGTACTAGGCCCGACCCGGCTTAGCGTCCAAGATCAGATGAGATGGGGCACATTCAGGGTGGCTTGGCCATAGACTGAAAAAGGAGAATCTTTAAAGCAAATTTGTCTAAAACGTGTTAGCAAGATATAACATACTATTTTTTTTAAAGAAATATTAATTTAAGGAATAAATTTAATATACTGAGGTTCTTTTATTTAGGTTGAGTGGTGAAGTAGAATTGATCATTTTTTAACACTATATCACTGGTATAACAGGCAATCTCTGAGTTATAATTAATGTTGTTTAAAGAAGAATTTGTTTGGAGTGGTGAATTTTTATAGTTTAGATGGCTGTTATGTTAGCCGTTTATGTTAAGACTTTGTATTAAAATATTAAGACTGTCTACACTTTCATCTATGAGCTGCTATAAATGTTCCACAAGAAATGATTTTGTTTTATTCTCTTGTTCTTTTTTTTATAGCTGTCATTATTAATTATGCAAGTGAAATGTTTGACTGCTGAACTTAGTCAATGGCAAAAAGAAACTCCTGAAAGTAAGATTCTTATTTTTAGGTTTATATTTTTGTAAACAGATTAATGGCAAATGAATTCAATGATCACAAGAAGAATTACAAGTTCCATTTACCCTTTTTTTTTTAATACACAGGAAGCAGCGTTTATTGATGCCGGCATTGGCTTAGCGGCACTAGCTCATTCTTATCCAAAGGCTGTGTCCATTTAGCCTTCTTGATTTTGTCTAAAGTCCATCGGTATTAGGAAACTATCTCATTTTTCTTCTTTATGTACATTATTTCATGCTTATTTTATTATTATAGATGAACAGATCTGTCTCACATTAGAGTATAGTAGTCTTGATTATAGAGGCATTATTGCTATATTTCATCCTCATAGACACTGTCTGAGATGCACACTAAAACCTATAAATTGTTTCTTAATGAATGAAACTTACCTACTAGAAAAGTTATTTTAGATACTTATTTATATAAGTGCTATATAGATAGTATGTTGCCTCTTGACTTATCTGACCAAGACTGTTTTTGCCTTATTTGAGAAATAGATGGCTTAAAAATCAGTAGTTATAACACTCAATTAGTAGATAACTTTCTGTTAGGAAAGCCTGCATTACTCTGTGCCATATATGTCTGTATATGGTATTCTGTATGGATCGTACCCTCTTTTTCCATACATATCTCCCTTCCCTTTTCTCCTCTTCCTCTATCTCCTTTCCTTTAACTCTCCTCATTCTTGGTTGTAATTACTATATTCATGCCAATGTCTACCATTGTTCCAAATCCTTATTACAACCTAGTAGTCTTTTAATATTAGCCCTTCTATATTCACTTCACTAGTATCTTATTTAGGATTTTTGCATCTTGTTCATGGTCTGTAGTTTTCTTTTTTTGTGTTATCTTTACCAGGTTTTGGTAGCAGAGTAATGTTGGCCTCATAAAATAAATTGGGAAGTATTGCCTCCTCTTCAATTTTTTGGAAGAGTTTGAAGAGAATAGGTATTAAATCCTCTCTGAATGTTTGGTAGAATTCACTGGTGAAGCCCTCTGGTCCTGGACTTTTACTTTTTGGGTTTTGATGATTGTTTCAATTTCTATACTGCTGATCAGTCTATTTAGATTTTCTAGTTCTTGATTCAGTCTAGGATGACTGTATTTTTCTAGGTGCTGGTCCATTTCTTCTAGGTTATTAAATTTGTTATTATATACTTTTTCATAGTATTCTTACATGATCCTTTGTGTTTCTGTGATGTCAGTCATAATTTCCCATCTTTCATCCCTGATTTTATTTATTTGTGTCCTTTCTCTTTTTTCTTTAGTGAATCTGCCAGGGGTTTGTTAATTTTATTAACTTTCTCAAAGAACCAGCTCCTTGTTGTATTTATGTTTTCTATTGTTTTTTGTTTGTTTGTTATGTTTTGTTTTCAATTTCATTTATTTCTGCTCTAATTTTGACGATTTCTCTCCTTCTGCTAACTTTAGACCTCATTTGCTCTTCCTTTTCTAGTTTTTTAAGATGAAGTAATTTTAGCACTTCTGATAGGCATATTATACAATTGTGATTTTAATTTGCATCCAACTATGTATCCTATTGCCTCTGAGCATTATATTGAGCATCTCAAAGGCTGTTCATACTCTGCTGTTAAAATATTGGTGTTTCCCAGGGGACTATACTCAGTTCTTCTTGCTTCTTACTATAAATGTATTCTTGCATTATATTTTCTGCTTCTGTTTTTATGTGTTATATATGGATTAATGACTTCTGTGTCAGGTTGCTGGAGCTGCCATCTCAAAGTACCATGGACTGGTTTGTTTAAATAACAGAACTTTATTTTCTCACAATTCTGGAGGCTAGAAGGCCAAGATCAAGGTGTTGTTTTCTTCTAAGGGCTCTCTTCTTGGATTATAGATTGCCATTTTTTTTCCCCCATATCTTCATGTGGTCACCCATTTGTACCTCTTCGTATAAGGATGTCAGTTATAATGGAGTAAGGTTCACCCTAATGACATCGTTTTAATTTAATTATTGTTTTAAAGACCTAATTCCAAATACAGTCACCTTCTAAGTTACTGGGGATTAGGACTTCACCTTTTGAACTGGGGGCAGGGGAGGGGGCAGTAACACAATTTTCATAACAACTTCCAAAATTATATACCCAAACCAGACTTCTTTGTAACATCGAGCTTATATATATATATATATCTAGCTTCTAGACATCTTTTCTAAAATATTTGACAGATACCTCAGATTCATGAACTGATCTTCATTCCCTGACCCACTGAGTAGAATCTATTTGCTATGCCATAAATTTGAGTACTTCTAGATTCTTCTTTTTTTCAGATTTTACATACAGCTGGTCATTAAATATTGAACCCTATTGCCACAGATTTACTTTAGGCCTTTATCCCTAATCCATTAGTTTATTATAATAGACTTTTACTTGTCAATATTTTAAAAAATTATAGAAATTTTCAAATTTAAAGAAAAATTAAAGGTCCAACTTTATTCTTTTGCATGTGTATTCTAGTTTTCTCATTACCATTTATTGAGGGTCCTTTCTTCATTGAATTATCTCAACACCTTTGTCAAAAATCATTTGACTATACGAGCTCTCTATTCTGTTCTATTCTGTTAGTCTGTATGTCCGTCTCCATGCTAAGTAGCATGCTGTTTTGATTACAGTAGCTTTGTAGTTGGAAATTAGGACATGTGAGATCTGTGACTTTGTTGTTCCTTTTTAAGGCTATTTTGACTATTTGGGGTCTCTCAAGATTCCACGTGAATCTTAGTATTTTCTGCTTCCCCAAAAAATATCACTGAGATTTTGGATAGAGATTATGCCAAATCTACAGACTGTTTTGGGTAGTGTTGACATCTTAACAGTATTAACTCTTCCAATCCTTGAACATGGGATGTCTTTCTCTTTGTTGGCGTCTTTAATTACTTTCAGCAACATTTCGTAGTTTTCAGTGTACAAGTCTTGCCTCCTAGGTTAAATTTATTACTAAGATTTATTCTTTTTGCTGTGTATCAAGGAATTTTTAATTTTTATTTTCTTTAATATCATCATCTCTGACATACACACTTGGTAGTGATAATACTGAACACACAGGCTGCCCTGTTGGTCAAACCTTGCTTAGAGTTGCTGGTCACATAGGCTGCCTCACTGAAATGATTAAAAAAATCTTTGTATTCTTGGAATGTGCCACATTGTATTGGTTGAAGTGATTGTTCGGATGAATATTGAAATACAACTCTTGGCCACACTGTCTAAGAGGAGGATTTTTAAACTTTAGAATCCTTCTTATTGTATTTATTTAGTAGCCATCCTGAGTCTACCTATAATCAGTTCTAATAAAGGGCCTATGAAATACATGTAGGAAGCTCTTGCCTGTTATAGGCTAGCAGGTAGAGTAGAAAGTTTTCAGTAGCATATCATTTGAGAAATTTTAAATTGAACTTTATTGGGAAAGGTAAACATTTCTAAGTACAAGGGTTGAACTTTCCTAAGAATTTAATTTTGCTATAGAAAATTAAAATGAAATAGTAGTTTATACTAATCAGACTGACAGAAATTTTAGACATTTTATAATATGTGTTGCTGTTCCTTGTTCATTGCTCATAGAAAGTTTTAGGAAAGAATCTGGCATCTTGTATTCAAATTCAAAATACACATTTCCTTCTGTGAAATTCCATTTCTGGGAATCTATCCCACAAAAATGAAAGCATCAGTACAGAAAGACAAATAAAAGAAATCTTACTGCATCATTGTCTTTGTGGCTAAAAACTAGACACAAAGTTAATGCTCAGTCAGAGGCGAAATTGCTAAATACTTTATGGTATATTCACCCTGTGAAATATTGTGCAGCTATATAAAATTATGAATTAGATTTATACCAAATGAATAGAAGGGTTTTTTATGGGGGTATCATTGAGTGAAAATAAGATAAGAATAATATGTATAGTATGATCCCATACTTGTAAAACCAGCAATAACAAAATTAATAACCCTTGCATGTAGGTGTACAGATATAAATATATCTGTACAAACATGTATGCATGCATAGGATCATTTGACTACAGAAAACACACTAGAGATTATTGATTTTAATTCCGAAGGATTGGGAAGACAAAACAAGAAAAGAAAAAGGCACTAAAAATAAAATACATAGTATTACACTTGTCTAAAATTATATATGTTGGTTATATATGTAAAGATGTTAAATAAAAATAATTTCATAAAAACTACATATTTCACCAAAAGTTTTATAACATAAATGGAAAGAGAAAAGGGTATTTTAAAAGCATAAAGTCAAAGTTTTGATTTGTGAGAGTTCACTAAGCATATGTATAATTTTGGTTTGTTTTCTTTCTGTAGTAATTCCACTGAATGATGAAGTTCTGGTAACAATAGGTAAAGAAGAGGTAAGTCACTTAATGAATTTGTAGTAACCTCAAACAATTTATAATTAGAAGTGTTTTAGATAAGTTCATGAAACAAAAACTAGGATGAAACCACTTTAAAACCATGTTTACTTTCTCTTTTGATTTTAATTGTTTATTGAACAGAATATTTTAAAAGCTTTAAATTTTGAACTCAATACGTCTATGAGAACTATTGCTAAAGTTAGTGTTTAATATGTAAACCTTGCTCTTAATACTTAATTTTCAATAGATTAAACTCTCTTTATAATAAAAGCAGGAATGGTAAACATAAGCTGAATGATCATACATATACATTTATTTTTTTCAACACTTAACATAATGTGAAGACATGGTTTAAAGTGTAAGTCTATTAGGTCAAAGTATAGGAGAAAAGGTAGAAGCAAAAAAAATGTTTTAACAAGGTTGTAGAGCATTGAAAGAGGTAATTATCTATATACCTAGAGACAGAAATAGGTATAAAAAGAGAGATTGTCCTATAGGATGAAAGAAAGGCTTGAGATTTGAAGGAACCTGCTACTGCAAAATTCAGATCTCAAGTGTGAACTAAAAATGAGATTTCTTTAAAGTTACAGCACAGACTATTAGACCTGTCTCACTTTCTTTCTTTTGCAATCAAAAACTAACTTTTTAACCCTGCACCTGAAAGCCGGAGGTATATGGTATGGAGAAATGAAACTATTGAGGCTTTGGACTCAAGGACACCAAGTTGGGTGTTTAGTAGGGGCAGTGTACAGGTTAAAAGTCAGAAAGTTCAAGTTAACATTTTCATACTGTGTGATAGAAGTAAGTACTGGCTTCTTCCCCTACTGTGTCCCCAGAGGTCCTACAGTCTGGTATAAAAATAGCCCCAGACTGAAGATAAAGTAATCTTCTCTGAAAAATCTATATGGCCCAAGAAAAAATCTCTCTAAGAATTAATATATGGGGGTCCCCAATGAAAAAAAGCCCCATTCATAAAGATTTTTTAGTAGGTTTTTGACTTTTAAATATGAATTGCCAGCCAGCAATCATCAGCATTTGTTAAATGCCTCCAAATGGAAAGGCAGAAACCCAAAACAATTGACAAAGATGAACCTTAAGGAAATAAAGACAATTCTGGGAACAAATAGAATTTAATAAAACTGTACCTTAAGAGAGATGAAACATTTTGGGTAAGGTCCACAAAATAACAAAATGCCAACTTAAGAAAAGTACCACTTCTTACCCACTAGGATGTCTATAGTTAGAAGACAGACAATAACAAGTATTGGTGAAGATGTGGAGAAATTAGAACACCTTCAAACACTTCTGGAAGAATGTAAAATATTGCAGTCACTTTGGAACAGTCTGGTAATTCCTCAGAAGATGAAAAGAATGAGTACTATTTGAATTAGCAGTTTCACTTCTAGATATATACCCAAGAGAAGTGAAAATATGTGTGTGTCCACACAAAAACTTTAATGTGAATGTTCGTGGCAACATTTTTCTTAATGACTGAAAAGAGGAAACAACCCAAATGTCCATTAGCTGGTGAATGGATTAGTAAAATGTGCTGTATCTATATAGTGGCATATTATTTGTCAATAAAAAGAAATGAAGTACTGATATATGCTATAAATCGTGTATACCATGCTAAGTGAAAGAAGCTATATGATTTTATTTAAATGAAATGTCAATAATAAGCAAATTGAGAGAGAGAGGAAGTAGATTGTTGATTGGAGAGAAAGTAGTGAGTGACTGCTCAATGTACAAAATCTAACCAGTTGAAGTTTCAAAATAGGAAAAAAAAAAAAGGGAAGGGGAAAAAATAATAAAATAAATAATACTAAACATTTTCCTAGAAATAATGATTCTTCTCCACATTGAAAAGATCTACTAAATTTCCAACAGCATGAGTTAAAAATGATATGTGACATAATAATCCAGCATAATTTTTTTCTGTGGTAGCAGCTATTAGGCCAGCAATGGTAGTTTTGACTGGCTGAAATCCAAACTTGATGCAGTGCTGTTACAAAGGGGTTGAATATTTAGCTTGTTTGTCATTATCTTACATTCCTTTATGCATCCAGTGAGCCAACTCTATGAGAATTTTTTCTATCATTTCAAATTCATTGATAACTTCTACTTGCAATAACTGATCACAGTGCAGCTGTCATATCTTTGTTGACCATCAGGCATCAAAGTTCATCATCTTCTGTCCCATAATCCTTACTTTCCCCAAATAGAACTTTTGCCATGTTTCAGGAGCCAGGATTATTATAGCAAATCCTGCTTCCGAAGCCAACAGTTTTAGAATTTTCCCCAATACCACTCGGGTAAAGTGATTCACTAGATCAGCTCACAGGACTCAGAAGAGCTATTATACTTGTTGTTACGGTTTATTACAGTGAAAGAACACAGATTAAAATGAGCAAAAGGAAAAGGCATGTGGGCCAATTTTGTAGGAGTCCTTTCCCAGTGGAGTTACATGGATGTGATTAATTCTCCCTGCAACTTTGTGACAACATGGACAAAGTGTTGTCAGTTAGGGAAACTCACCTGAGCTTGTCCACGGTTTTTATCAGGAGTTAGTCACTATGCTGCAGGGCCTTTTTGACTGACCAGCTTCTTACACTAGAGGCCCCCCCAGAGCAAAAATTCATTCACCGTGAATCACATAAAACGAACTCTCTCATCATACTGATACCAACTGGCCCAAGGCTGCAGACACACAAACACCCTTATCGGGCAGAATATTCCAAGGTCTTAGAGCTCCTCTTCCAGGAGCCATCAGGGACTAGTCCTGAAGACAGACGTTTTGGGGAATGTTGAGAGTTTGTGCAATCTTGGCCTGCTGAGTTAACCCTTTCTTGCATATTTGTTTTGTTATCCTATTAACAGTGTGTTTTGAAGAACTTAAGCTCCTAATTTGATTAACTCTGTTTTATCAAGTTTTCTTTTGAAGTTCGTGCTCAAATATAGGAAATATTTGTCCAACTTAAGGTCGCAAAGATTTTCTTGCATGTTCTTTTAGTAATTTTAAAATACTAAGTTTCATATTTAGATCTACGATCCGTTTTGAAGTAATGTTTATATATGAAATGAGTAACTGGTAAAGGTTTATTTTTTTCATGTAGATATGAATTGTTTCAGCACAAATTGTTGAAAGAACTACTTTCTCTTTTAAATTTCTTTTGCACATTTATTGAAAATTAATTGACCATATGTGCATGGATCTATTTCTAGGTTCTTTGTTCTCCATTCTGTGCTGTGGATGTTTCTCTTCCTTTGTTCTGTGTTTCTGTCTTTAGGCCAATACCACATTGTTTTATTTACTGAAGCTTTATAATGTCTTGGAATTAAATAGTACGAGGTATCTAACTTTGGTGTTCTTTACCAAAATTGTTTCATATTTTCATATAGAGTTGGCTTGTCATTCTATCCCATAACAAAGTGTACTGGAATTTTGACTGAGATTGTGCTGACTCTGTTGTTTAATATGAAGTGAATTGACATCTTTAACATATTCTCAGTTTAGGTCCATGAGCACTATATGATCTCTACATTGATTTAGGTCTCAATTTATTTGGTATTTAAAAAATTTACCAATGTTTTGTACTTCACTATAATAACAGACTAAAAAAAACCTTGACTATCTCAATGAATTCAAAAATAAGTGACAAAATTTAATATTCATGATTTTAAAAAATGACTTTATAAATTACAATAGAACTGTGCAGGTATCGTACATGTTTTGTCAAAGTCATCCCTGTAGTATTTCATATATTTGATGCTATTAAAATATTCTTTTATAAAATTTCAACTTCCAGTTATTTATTGCTATTGTACCTACTAAGCATCATAAACCTCTTTATTCTAGCAGCTTTTTTCTAGATTCTGTAGGGTTTTCTACATAGCCAGTCATATCATCTGAGATCAAAGGCAGTTTTACTTATATCTTTGCATCTGAATGCTTTTTATATCTTTTTCTTGACTTATTGTACCGTTCTGGAACTTAGTAATAAATAGAATAAAAGTGGTAAGAATGAGCATTTTTTCCTTGTTCTTGATCTAGTGGGTAGTATTCACTCTTTTACCATTAAGTGTGATGTTAGCAGTAGGTTTTTCATTGATGCCCTTAATTAAGTTGAGAAAATTACCTTGTTAAAATTTTTGAAGTATTTTTTTAAAAATCATAAATTAATATTGAATTTTGTCACATTCTTTCAGAATTCGTTGAGAAGATCATTTTTTTTTTCTTTTTTGGCCCGTTGATAATAGTACATTACATTGCTTAATTTTTAAAATTTGATTTTCATACATTCCTAGGATAAATTTCATTTTGCTATAATGTGTTAATCTTTTTTTATTGATTGATGGGTTTAATTTACTAAATTTTATTAAGATTTTTATGTCTTTGTTAATGTGAGATACAGGTCTGTGGTTTTCTTGTGACATCTGTGGCAGGCTTTGGTATCAGGGCAGTACCAGCTTCGTAGAATGAATTGAGAAGAATTCTCTTTTTAAAATAATTTGTATAGAATCAGTATTATTTATTCTTTAAGTGTTTGTTAAAATTCCCAGTTGAAGCTCTCTGGGCCTGGGAAAATTTTGTGGGAAAATTTTTTAACTACAAATTCACTTTCTTTACTGCTAGTCGGATTTTTTGTTTTCTCTGAATGAACTTTGGTATTTTGTGTCCTTCAAAGAGTTTGCCCATCTCATCTAATTTGTTAAATTTATTGACATAAACTGTTCCTAGTGTTCCCCCATTAGCATTTTAATGCTTGTAGTAATGTCACTTTTTGCATCCTGATGTTGGTAATTTGTGTACTTTTTTTCTTTTGTAAAAGTCTGGGTAATTTTATTGACCTTATCAAAAAATTAACTTTGGGTTTCATTGATTTTTCCCTATATTTCTTTTTGCTTTTCTATTTCATTGATTTAATGTTTAACATTGATTTAATGTTCTATTTAATTGTTTTATCATTTTTTCTTAAGCTTAATTTTAGTTTTACTTGTCTTTTTTCAAGTTTCTCATGGTTGAAGCTGAGGTCATTAATTTGAGAACTATTTTTTTTTCTGACATAGACTTTAAGTGATGTAAATTCTCAACGGAGTCCTGCTTTTGCTTCATCCCAGAAATTTTAATTTTGTTTTTATTTTTAGACAGTTTATAATAACTTTTTATTTGCCTGTTGATTCCTTCTTTGACCCATGGATGTGTAGAAGTCTGTTTTTAGTGTCCAAATATTTGAAAATATTTTCATTGTTAGGTCATATTTAATGTAATATCAACATGGTTGCATTGGAATCTGTAAACTTATTTTTCCTTCCTATTTGTCTTACTTTTTCTTTGTTCCTGCTTTCTTGTCTTCCCATTTTCTTGGGTTAATTGTGTATATTAAAAAATAAACCTATTTTATTTACACTATTGGCTTATTAGTTATAGCTCTTCATTTATTTTTTGTGATTGCTCTAGCATTTATAACATACATCTTCATATTATCACTGATTTAGATTTAGAAAAAGCTAATGGTAACCCTCAACATCAGGAGAATGGAACACTAGCTCATGTTTTTAAAAACAGAAAGATACTAGAAAAAGTCTAGAATTTATTGTAATTTCCTATTGCCACACGGTGAGCTTTGGTTTTATTCAGATACCTCAAGCATGCTCTTTCCTTAGGGCCTTTCTACTTAAAATTCTCTTTATATGGAATATTCTTTTGCTAGATAGATAATGACATGGATTATCTTTCACGCTCTTTCTCTGCTGCTAAACTGTTAACCTGATCAGAGAGGTCTTTTCATATCGTACTACCTATCATACATATCATATCTGCTCTCCTTTCCGTATTCTTAGTTTGACTTATTTTTCATGGAATTTATCACTCACTGGAGTTACATATTTGCTTGTTTGTGTGGATTTTCCTCTGTTCTGTTCACTTTTGTATCCCTGACTCTTTCAACAATTCCTGGTAGTCAATAACTAATCAATAAATATTTGTTGAATGAATAATATTCATATGTGTCTTTTTCATAGTCTCTTTAGAAAAGAGACCTAATCTACCTGATTACTTAATACTCACCATTAAATTGCTTTTCATTATGAAATTAAAATTTATAGCTTAAAAACCTCTAATTATGTTTTTGAATTTAACGATAAAATATTAGAAAGAACTTAGTACCTGCTATATAGCTCCCTTTCAGAGACTTCTTCTTGCTCAGCTGTTTTGCTGTTGATTTTGGAATACAAATTTTAGAATTATGTAAATTTTACTATTATTCAGAAATATAACTATTTATAGGATTAAAGACTAAGCAATTAATTTTAATTATTTTGTTCTAGTTCCAAAAATTAAGACATGATCTTGAATTGGTACTTTCTACTATTCAGTCAAAGAATGCAAAGTTAAAGGAAGACTTGGAAAGGTATATTTATATTATAATTACCATTAATCATTGGTATATGTCAAATTAACATTAATGTTTTATTAGGCTATTGTTTGTTTTGTTTTTCTATGCTTAAAGGGAGCAACAGTGGTTGGATGAGCAGCAACAAATATTGGAATCTCTTATTGTACTACACAATGAATTGAAACATCAGGTTGTGACAGTTTCTGAATCAAGGTATTATTTTTGTGTTCTAAGTTTTTAAACTAGGAGAAAGTATTTTCTTTTTCGTTACATGAAATACATAGATGAAAAGAGGTATATTTATAGGAAATTGTGAGTCTTATCCTAGCCTTTGCTATCTGTTAATCACATCTTTTATGAGTGATGTGACTTCTAGTTTGTTTATATGTTAAATAGAGAATATTGCTTTCTTAAAACTGGTTATGTTTGGTTTGAGCAAATGAACTTTGAACAGAGTTCTTGATCAGCCTTATAAGTAACCAGTTACATACACTTATGTATTTTATCAGTGAAATATTTCTCTCAATTTTTTTGAAATCTATTAGGATCTTTAATGAGCTGAAAACTAAACTACATGATACAAAAGAATATAAAGAGAAACTATTGATTACCTTGAGTGAGTTTCTAGAAGACCACTTTCCTCTGCCTGATAGAAGTGCTAAAAAGAAAAAGGTAAGTTTTAGAAGATATATTCATGTATTCATATGTGGAATAGTTTTAGATAGGGTCAAATATAAATTTTATGATAAATTTTTATGTTTATTATACATTTCAAAGATACGCGCAGATAGATACATGTAGGGAAACAACTTGTCATCACATTTAAATATTGAAAAATTAGAAGCAAGCCTGTTGTTCAATAATATAGTACTAAATACATTTTTTTATATTATGTTCATATGGGGAAAATGTGGCTTTTAAAAATAATATATTGAACACCATCAAAGGAGTTAATGAAATGCTCACAATTTATTGTTAAATGGATAAAATACAGATGGTTAAATTGTACAAGTCTAATTTATACCAAAACATGTAATAGTGCTCATATCTGAGGGCTAGGATTGTAGGTGAGGTTTGTTTTCATTTTTACTATTTTATGGATTTGCCATGAACCCATGTAACTTTTAAAATAAGAAGAATTGTTGTTTAAAATCTGTTAATGGAAGAGATTTACTGTTTTAATCATAATTAAAATGGAATAAATCTTTCCCACCAAAGCAAATAAATATTTTGAGTGACTGTAGATTGGGAACAACCACTTTAATTTATTTTTAAAAACTATGTTATATAAATAAAAGTTGTAGTAGAATAGGCATTGAAACTGGCACCAGAATTATCTTTCTAAAAATATATAGTTTAATTATTTTTCAGCATAAAACTTTTGATGCTACCTATAGGATGAAGGCTATAAACTTCTTAGAGTAATGAATTTATGTGCTGGACTTTGTCTATCTCTTTAGCCTCCTTTCCAACCTTTCTTCACCCATCTCCTGCATGAATCCATTTAACCGTACTATTATAGTTTCAGTAAGTATGCAATGATCCCAAAAGAAAACAGGTACTAAACCCATGGACTTTGGTTTTAGAGAGGATTTTATAAATTTGACCTTAGAGGCAAAGGAAGTAAAAATAGGTAAATGGGACTATATCAAACTAAAAAGCTTCTGCACAGCAAAAGAAACCATCAACAAAGAGGCAACCATCCACATGAGAGAAGATATTTGCAAACAATGTCTCCAGGGACTAATACTCAAAATATATAAAGAACTCATACAACTCAACAATAAAAAACAAACAATCCAAATAAAAAATGGGCAGAGGACCGGAACAGATATTTCTCCCAAGAAGACATACAAAGAGAATATGCTTAACTTCACTAGTTATTAGGGAAATGCAAATCAAAACCACAATGAGATATCACCTCATGTTTGTAAGAATGACTCTTATCAACAATACAAGTAACAAGTGCTGGAGAGGTTGTGGGGAAAGGAACCCTTATACACTGCTAGTGGGAATGTAATTGGTACAGCTATTATAGAAAAAAAGTATGAAGGTTCCTCAAAAAATTTAGAATAGAGTTACCATTTGACCCAGCAATCCCTCTAGTGGGTATCTAACCCCCATATTTGAAAACATTTATCCGTAAAGATATATGCACCCTGCTGTTCAAAGCACCATTATTTATGATGGCCAAGACATAGAAACAACGTAAGTGTCCTTGGATAGATGATTAGATAAAGAGGATGTATAATGGAATATTAACTGGCCATGATAAAAGATGAAATACTGCCATTTGCAATAACATGGATGGATCTTGAGATAATTATGCTAAGCAAAATAAGTCAGAAAATGTTGAAAACCGTATGATTTCACTCATATATAGGATATAAAACAGAACAAACGAACAAGACAAACAAAAACTCATAGATACAAATGACAGTTTAGCAGTTACCAGAGGAAAAGAGAGGGGGATTAGGTAGCTAAGAGTAAGAGTCAAATATATGGTGACAGAAGGAGATTCGACTTTGAGTAGTGAACATACAATGCAATATACAAATGATGTCTTATTGAATTGTACACTTGAAACCTGTATAATTTTGTTAACTAGTATTACCCCAATAAATTTAATTTAAAAAAAAAGTATGCATTGACGTGTCACTTTTCGTGCTCATACATTATATTGCCTCTGCTTACAAAACATTTCCTATCTGGTGAGGATAGCAAATTCCTGCTACGGCAACTCAAACATCATCTTTTGTGTGACACATTGAGTGAAGTTTAAGTTGATTTTATGAGTATTTATTATATAATTTTGTAGTAATCATTTATATCTATCTCCCTGTTTGTGCACCATGTACTGTGAGCTCCTTGATGAGTTTAGTTCATCGTTGTGTCTGCTATCTCGCCTATCTATTATAGTATCTTCTAAGGTCATATTTATTGAATGACTGAGTGGGTATGTGTACTAGGAACAGGAGAAAAAGTTCTCTTGGTTTTCTTACAATCTGTTTTTTTAATTCTTCCCTTTTTTTATATATCTATTTTTATAAGGCTCTATATTTGTTGTGGACTATGTCTTCCATTCTGTTCATTGTTACTTATACCCATTATTCATTTCTGAATTGTTGACCTTCTATTAGCCTTCTTATTAACCATTTCATTAAGTTCATGATTCTTTACCTATTAATATAATAATGTTCCAGTAACTTACTAACTTACTTTCTGATCCCACTATGTTTTTCATCTTTTCTTTTAACCTATTCTTCTCCACTAATAGAACCAGAAGTTTGAGGCATTGTGAGAAAGGAAGCATTGATTACCAGAAGTCATCATGGGTTCATTAAATCTTGTTTGATAAGCTCACTTTTTTAAATGAATTATATGAACTATCGATATATCACGAAATGATATATTACATTCTTTCTCTCTGTCAAGTAATAATAATGGATGTATTAGTCACCTCAAGCTGCCACAAACAAATACTACAGATTAGGTTGTTTAAACAAAAGAAATTTATTTTCTGACTATTTTGGAGTCTAGAAGTCCAAGATCAAAATGCCATCAGGGTTTTCTAGGTTTCTACTGAGGCCTTGCTTCCTGACTGATGATGGCTGCCTTCTGACTATGTCATTTGAGACATCTTTCTAAACCTGTACATGTATAGAAACAAATGGAGTGATGGATGAGTGAATCAATTTAATTTTGTATATGCTAGTATAAAATAAGTATTAGAGATAATTTTACTTACATTCGATAGAAGAACAATGAGTAAAGTTAAATTGTTGAACTCAGATAATTATTTCAGTTCTGGAGAGATCCTTAATATAAAGAAAACAAATTATGAAGAGCAAAAGATTTTAATAGTTTGTGTAATTTAATCTTTTAACTTTAGGCAGTGTTATTTGACTCCCTGATATGAAAGATGAGGAAATTAATATTCTTCCTCTTATACCCTCATTCCAATTCGTGTTCTCTATTTGTACTTTGACAGGTTTATAGCATTTATATTCTGCGTGTATACCATAATTCATGTATATGCTTAGTCTTTATTCTACATTGTATTGAATTCAATGATTGTCATCTCTTACCATTCATTTTTGAATTTTTAAGTTTAATCCATCATTTGATTTGATGGGTTTCTTTGACAGATAATTTGTTCAAGAAGAATTCCTGGGTGTTTTAGTTTTTAAATTTTTGAATGCTAAAACTATTTTGTTTGCCTTTATACTCAAAGGATACCTTTGACACATTTTTTAAAAATCTCAAGTCTTGAGGGATTGCTCCATTCTGAGATGGAATGTGCAGTGGAGGAGTGGAGGAGTCTGAGGCCAGTCTATAGATTGTCTTACTGCTTCTGAATATATGCCTGGAGAGTTCTTTATCTTTGACCTTCAGTAATTTAACAGGACATGTCACAATGTTGAACATTTACTAGTAGTTTTGCTTTGAAGCTGATATATTATTTCCAGGGGACAGATTTATGTCACCTTTTTTTTTTATATCGCTTATCAAATCCTTAGGTTGAAACATTTTTTCCTTGTTTACTTTCATTTTATTTTTCTTCTGCATTTCTTTTTTTGTCTCAAATCTTTGTATTTTAATCCATGCCTTGCTGCTTATTTCTTTATCAAGTCTAAAATTGTGTTTGCTTTCATCACTAGTGAATCATATGCTGCCTTTTACTATTCCATTTAGTAAGGTATTAGTGGTCAGAAGATTTTGAGATCCAGCTTTACTATTGTTACTCAGGAAGCACATTTATTTTTGTCAGGATTTTTTTTGTTTTACTATTTAATATTTTTGTATTTCTATAAGATTTTATAAGGACTCCATTTTAATCTTGGAATGGAGAGTATTAGCTGTCACTATAGTTGGTGACTTTGCAATTAATTGAATGTCTGAACTCAAAAGCTGTTGGTTGGGATTAGTATAATCTTAGGAGGAAACTACTAGCAATTTCCCTTGGAGCCTTGTCCTGTTGAACATTTTAAATAGTAATTTGGATAAAGAGCTAGAACACTTGTCTTCACGTTTGAAAATATATGAAACTGCAAGGGCTAGATAGTAAATATAGTGGATGACAAGTAGGACTATTTTTCAGCTAGCCAGGGAATAGGCCAAATAAAATAGAATGATACTTATTAGAGGTACACTGAATGTTTTTCTTGGGTTTAAAACATTAAAAAATGATGACAACCTATCTTAGATGTATGACAGAGACTGTCAGTTTAGATGATATTATGTTCAGATAGAGATCAGCAGGGTGAAGTAGATGTTCAAAAGCAAATATAATCTTAAACTTAATGGCTAGAATTCCAGCATCTACAAATATGAAAATGAGTCTTTTTATCTTTAGTATTTGAATCAGGCCTGTATCATTGTGGAGACTGGATCCAGAAAAGACAAATTAGAGCACATTCAGAGAACATCCATGAGACTGAAGGGCTTATGAAGAACAATTGAAGGAACTAGTGATGATTAATGTGGAGAAGCTTGAGGCTCATAATAGCTGTCTTCAAATATTTGAGGAACTCTTGCATGGAATCATGAAATGAGATTTATTTTGTGCCATTTCAAGGAAAAAAGAATCAGTGAATTGAATTAACATTAGGAACTGTCATGAACTATAGAAAGACAAACAGGTCTCTTTGGAAAGCAACTTTCCTGTCCTGAAGCTGTATACAGCCTATAATGTCCTTTGAGATATTTTGATTGGGAGGTTTAAACACTAGACTTTTATATATGAGTATATATAATATGTGTAATATAATTTATCACATATATTTATAGTCTGAATTGTATCTTCTAATAATTACGAGAGATTTCACTGTCTTAAAAGTTGTTTCGTTTTCATGAACCTTACTGCTTAGACAGATTATTTACTTTCAGTATTCCTTTTATATTGCCTAATTAGAAATATTTGATTTTAGTATGCCTTGTACCACTACATTTAAGAAATTAGTTTTTGAAGTTTTGTAATAAATACTGTATAATCTACCATTGGCAGAATTGAACTGTTAATTCTTATTCACATTTCTCTCAAAGAAAAATATTCAAGAATCAACTGCACAGCTGATAACACTGCATGAAATGTTAGAGGTAAGTGACCCGTGTAGTTGTTTTGTCTTGAAGATGTCACTTAATTAGTGATTTGTAAACAATTATACACAGGCTAGAAAAAGAAAAAGTACTACTTTAGTTCTTAAAATATATACCAATCTTTATTAGATATATTAATTTATTTTAGTATATAATTAGTTTCTGTTTTCTATATAGTACTAGAAAGAATATTGTCATTTTTTTAAAGAACATGAGATTAGTCTCTTAATCATGTTCCCAAGATTACTTAAAAACATTTTGATGCTGTTATTTAGTATTTACACAGTGAAGCTTTATGCTGTTACATTGATGGTATCTAGCTGTCATTCTATCCGTATTCTATCAAATATATGTAATGGAGGTTACAGAAATTTCTGCACACTTTTTCCTTAAATAACAACCTCTTTTTTCATAAATGTAAGGACTGAGCAACATTTTCTGCCTAACATTTACCTTTTTTTAAAAAAAAAAAAAAAAACAAGTATCTTTGACCTTTTAAAAAAATGTTTTGAACGTCAGCCAGTTATCAAATATGTTAAATATTTTAGATCTTGATATGACAATCCATTGCAAATTGGGTGGAGAGGAAGATAAAATAGGTTATGAAGAAGGGGCTATTTAACAAGTAGCATGTTTTTTAAAAATCGTTGGTAAGTTTAGAGGAAAGAGTGATATCAGAAAACTTGTTTCATTGTAATTTTATGAATTGAATACTAAAGTCTCTGTTTTCATCCAGTTAAGTAGTTTTGATGCCTCAGGATATCTTAATATAGAATATTGCTTTGGAAGCAAATACAGACATATTTTAATTTGTGATTGGAATTTTTTAACATGTTTCTAGTTATTCCAGTTTGCACTGAAACTAAGAAACTACTGTTTCTCATGGATTATGTAACCTTTTTAAAAAGTAATTATTGTCATATATCTGGCAAATATCGACAGTTATTAATTGGGAAATACATGTGTAATTTTTGAATACTACACTGAGATCTCATCTAAAACTTCAAATTAAGAACCATTTTTATCTCCAATACCTATATTACCAATGATATAAGTACCAATATATATAAGCTGCAATTTAGTGAAAAATGAAACTGTATACCTGTTCATTTTAAAGTTGAATTTTTAGCATTTAATTATTTCTGGCATTTACTAGAATTTTAATTAATATAATTGAAGTCATAAATGGAAAGATTTTAAATTATATCCAGATAAGCAATTGCTGTAAAATAGGAATAATATTTAATTTTTGATATCATTATACCTAAAAGAGTGAGACCGAAAGATTTTTTTTTTCAGGATGTGTACTTGAGATATAGCTAAAGTTCATGATAGATGAAAATTTCATTTCAAGAACTGAGATATTGTTATTATGATGTTATTGAGATGAGAGCTTTAGTTTCATTGTATTTCTATAGTACTTAAATATTTGTATAAATTATGCTTTTTCTTTTCCATATTTTTAAAAATAATATCTTTTAATTAAAGCTTTGGCCTGGCAGTTAAGAGATATGAAGTCTAATCCATGATCTTCCACTAATTATGTTCTCCTTGAGGAATCTCTTAACCTTTCTGAATTCTGGTTTTGTAATTTGGAAAGACAGTGTGTGGTAGCTGAGGATGCAGAGTAAAACTTGATGTACACTTAGCATTTTTCAGTATGTATCATACAACATTAGTGTTCAAGGAATTTTTACTGTGCGTTTCTTGAAAAAATTTTCCAAATGCTCATGATCTGGAAAAGACATGTGATTCTCAGTGCACATTAGCATTCTTTCCCCAGCCTATTAGATTATAGAACCCTGTTTATCAAGACTAAGAATATCCTTAGACTGGTAGAATGCAATTTGAAAAATGTTAACCTATATAATTTACTGCAGAGTCCCAAAACTTATGTTCGTGGTTGTAACCTCTCAATATCCTTAGTGAAGAAATCAAAGATATTCAAGATGAAGTTGAAGGAAGCAATGCTAGAATTATTTTGAAGATTTGTCATGATAGGTGTTTTGGGGTCGGGGGCCACAGGATTGGTGATTTCTTTTTCCTCCAAATATTGAGACATGCATATTAAAAAAAGTTTTTTTGCATGTTTTGTTGAGTATTTAAGTTTCTCATTTTCTTATAACAAGTGGTTATAACCAAACTTCTAAAGAAATTATTAATTCCAAGAGAAGTGGGAGAATTGTAAATATCTTTCAACCAGGTTTTAGGAAATGTTTTCAAAGTAAAATGCAGAGATTCATTTTATCTGATATCTGTAGTCTTTTAAAAAAGAAAATCAGCTATTTAAGTTAATACATAGAAATTTTGATATAAACAGTTATTCAAAGAAAGACTATTTGGTGAAAAACTTTATTAAAGCTGTATAAACTTTTTCCCAAGTAAGGTATATTTTGAATGATATTTCTTCCTAGATTCTTTTAAATAGATTATTTGATGTTCCACATGATCCATATATCAAAATTAGCAATTCTTTTTGGCCACCTTATGTCGAGCTGCTCCTACGAAATGGAATTGCCTTGAGACATCCAGAAGATCCAACCCGGATAAGATTAGAAGCTTTCCATCAGTGAAAGAATGGTCGCTTTTTCACACAGTACCTGAAGAATCTTGTCATTCAAAGCTAATGGAAACACTGAATATTACTTGGATAAAGAACATTATTTGCAAATCAAAGCACATAGTCCATCTCTCTTTTATCCTTAAAATGAAATGCCACCATCTGCTATTCATTTAAAAATGGTCCTTTTACATTCTGGTCAGTGCATTGGTTTTTTAAACTGAATGGACAAAGATGCATGTAAACATATTCTACACTTAACCATTATAAAGCATTTAATGTAATTTTTGCAATATTCTTTGGAAGATTCTTTGTTAATTTCTGATATTCCTAATGTAATATATTTTTTAAATTTATAAGTTTCTTTTATGCATTTTGAGTTCTATTTATTTGGTGCTTAACCTCCTTATACTTAGGAATTATAAGAGAAAGGCCATTTAATTTGCTGATGGTTTTAAAATTAACAGTATCTGATGTAGAAGGAAGCATAATTTAAAAATATTTAGTAAATCTGTTTCATGTATACTATCTTATTTCTAGATTTGTTAAAAATTGAAACAAAATAATGGATAGAGGTAATAGAAAACTGCATTTTGATGTGTATCATAATAAGTAATATAAACCATTCTTGATTCTGTTATTGCTAACAAAATTGTGTTCATAAAATTTTGTTAATCATATGACTTTTCTGTAAATAAAATTCTCTTATCTAAAAATATCTTAGCTTTTTTTGGTAATGTGGCATGATATCTTTGTAAACTAAGTAGACTTTGATAGTTGGATAAATGAAGATATTATAGGACTCAATAGGATTACATACAAGCTAAACTAGAGAATTCCAAACTCATTTAGAATCCTGTTTTCTAAGAGAATTTAATGTGTACTTTCTGTTTGAAAATGCTTTCTACTGTATATCATTTAAGTTCCTTGATTACCTTAAATACTTCATCTTTTTAAACGTAAGCAAGTAATATTCCAAGTATACCACGTCCCTTCTATAGAAGATACAAATACTGTTATATTTTAGTGCATGTAAGTTCCTTTACAGGAACATAACATATACGAGTTCCTTAGTTGGGAGTCAGAGGAATGACCAACTTTTTATTCCTTGAAGTTACTAGAGAAATGGTTCTGTTAGTACGAGCCTACAGAGCAGGTCACAGTGTGCTATTGTCCACAGACATCTCTGTGTTGCAAATTACAGAAAGAGATGAAGGCAATAAACAACTTGATGATTTATTTGGCAAGTCTTCACATTTTACAGATAGATCTACTTATTAAGAAAATTTTACTACAGTATCTTGTATAAGGCTCTAAAGAAAACTGATGGCATTATACTTTAATTCATTAACCCAGGCTTCTTACATAGATTATTTGCCCACTTTTGATCTCAATCACAAAGTAAATTATAGCAGAATAAGTCTTGATTTGTACTCCATCTAAGCTTACATCCCTTGAAGCTTTTTATGGTTTTGAGCACGTTTGTGAAAATGTTTCCAGTTCCGAAGATCTGTATGTATTTTCATTTTTCACTGATTTAAGGAAATCACTGAAATCTATAAAACTAAGAATTTGTTTTTATTTTACTAGCTCTTAAATATGATAATGCAAAATATCTGAAAGTAATACCACATTCTAGCTTTCCCAAACCAGATGGTGATGTTAGCCTAACTTAAAAATTTGTTTTAGTCTGCCACAAAATATATTTAACTTTGTTATTGGCTGATGTGTACACGTGGATTGATCTGGGAGAATTTAAATCTTTGATTGAAAATTTAACTCAGTTGAATAGGACCTTGGTTAGCCTTGTCCTGTGTTTTTATATGGTTATACATCAGTATTAACATGTGTAACTCCCTTGGTTTTCTTAGTTTACTTTTTATTTATTTAGCTAACTTTTAGTTTACTTCCTGGTTGCTTTTTACCAAGAATTATATTTTTTCAATTACTACAACATTTTACCCCAGCCTATTTTCTGGTAATTACTAGTAAATAATAACTAAAATAAGAATGGTAACTGAAATGACCTATTGCCCTTTTGATATTTTCTAATCAAAACATTAGAATTTTTATGTTTGCAATATCTACTGAGAAGCTATTTTTTCTAAAAATATAGTCTGTTAATGTGTTACACCAGTTGTTACATGCACCATGTCAAATAATTTATGGTTGTTACATTTTATGACGTGGACTCAGAAACATCATAGTAAAGTGAAAAATTGAAACCTATTAGCTTGTTTTAAATATTTTTCATAGTTTGTTGTTTGTTTTCCATCCTTGTATAGGTTGAATTTCCCTTTTTGTCGCATTCAGAGATTTTCATTTTTAACTGATTTTCTATTATACAAAAAATGAATGCATTCTTTCTTAAAAAATTATTACCGACATTACAGATAAATCTAAAGTTCTCTTTAACCACATTTCCATTTTGGGTCCCCTCTACCAATAATGTAACCGCTATTTGATACATGCTATTAATTTTCATGTTATAACAGAATGTAATAACAGCCATCTTAAATGAATCTTGTTTTGTAGTAATCACAGATGCAATTCACATCATGGTGGATTGTTTCATATCTGTTCACTATCCTCATATAAAAGTTCTACATTACAATGTTTAATGTTAATGTACGTCTTTAATATGACAACATAATTTGACTTGTTCAATTGTATTAATTTTGTGAAAATATAATTGTGATTAATTTAATTTTAAAATGATTTTCTAACCTTTTGAGTAATAAATGATTCTTTTGAACCCCAGTAATGCTCTTTTCTTTTAAACAATATAAGAAGCAATATCCGCCAGCCATTTTGATATATACATGGGGCATTTGGAATCTGGGCAAGGGAAATAGAAATATGTGATACAATCATGGATAATTCATATGGGCCAGACTTACTAACATAATATAATGGGAAAGAAATGCTTACATTTTCTTGAATGCTTGAGTAATGACCTATAATACATGTGTGTGTTTAGTTATGACTTACAGTACTAAATTAATTTCTAGTTGGTAGCTAATTTGGGATACCTATTACAAAGATGGAGAGAGAAAAATCTTGTGTCTTTGTAATTTTGGTTTTTTGGTTTATGTTATTCCTACAATTTATTAAAAGACATACTTAAAGTGTTAGGTCTCTGTATCCTCTTTTAATTGTACTTTGTGTCCTCTCAAATGTACTATGAATATAAAATAAAATCTTTTATTTTTTATATTTTTTAATCTAATAATTGTTTATTCAAAAAACAGCAACTATGTATTTTGTGATTATAGCTTATGGATAAATGAAATGATTGACAATATATTTTTTTACCCTATTTATTCCTTTTCTAACATTCTTTCTTTTTTATGTAGATCCAAGTTTCTGACCTATATCATTTTCTTCACTATGAAGAACTTTTTTTAAAACCATGTCTTGCAAGGGAAGACTATTGGCAACAAAAATTCCTCAATTTTTGTCTGTGAAAGTCTTATTTTTCTTCACTTTAGAAGTATAATTTCACTGCTTAAGAATTATAGATAGGTTGGTGGATTTTAATGTTTAAAACACTTTAAATATTTCACTCAACCCTATTTTGCTTTCATGATTTCTGAAGAGAAATCTGGTGCAAATATCATTAGTTCTTCGTTTTAAAGTTTTTATTTCTCTAGCTTCTTTCAGTACTTTGTCTTTGCTTTTCTGTGTCAATATGATAGGCCTACGTGTAGGTTTTTTGTTGTTGTTGTTGTTGTTTGTTTTTTGTTTTATATTTATCCTGCTTTGTGTTTTCTGAGCTTCCTGGATTCATGACTTGGTATCTGTCATGAAATGCTTGAAATGCTTCTTGTATCCCCTTTCTGCTAGTATTCTCATTACGTGTATGTTCACACCTCTTGTAATTATGCCGTAGTTCTTGGATATTCTGCCCCATCGTTTTCACTCTCTTTTCTCTTCATTTCAGTTTTGGGAGTTTCTATTATTTTTCAAGAATACTGATTCTTTGCTCAGCTATGTCCAGTCTATTGCTGAGCCCATCAAAAACATTCTTATGATTTTTATTTTTAACATTTTATTCTATTTTAGAGTTTTCGTCACTCTGCTGACATTACTCATCTTTTCTTGCATGTCATTTACTTTCCCATTAGAGCCTATAGCATATTAATCAATTGTTTTACATTTCTCATCTGATCATTCCAAAATCTCTGTCATATCTGAATTTGGATCTTATGCTCTCTTTATTCAAAGTGTCTTTTAGTATACCTTTAAGTTTGTTAATCCAAACATGATATATCAGGTAAAAAGGAATCTGGTACTGGCTTCTTTGGGTATTTTTTCTCAACACCTCTGCTCTGGTAAGCAGTAAATTGCCTCTAACTTCAGTTCTATGATAACTCAAAGAAGAGTTGTTGTTTTTCAGTTCGTTCTGCTATTTTTCATATTGTGAAGACAGGTGTGGCTTGTTGCACTGGAAACAAGAAGCCTTTGTTTGACAACAGTGTTGTAGGAGGAACTGCAAATCCTAGTAGGAAGTACTTGCATTGCCTGTTTTGTTACCATATACAATGTTATTTGAAAGTGAAGTTGGATTAGTTGTAAGTGTATATTGCAAACTCTAGGCAATACTATAATTTTTTAAAAGTAAAATCAATGTGCTGAGATAAAAAAGAAAATAGAATTAAAGAAAATGCTTGATTAAAACTAGAGAAGGCAGAAAAATGGAAGACAAAAGACAGGAGCAACAAATAGAAAGCAAAAACAAATGCAGTAGATATTAATCCAACTCAATCAGTAGTCACTTGAAATGTGAATGGACTAAATACTAAATATACCAATTAAGACAGGACTGTCAGAGTGGAAGAAAAGACAAGACTCAACTGTATGTTTTCTATAAGAAATTATTTGAAATATAAAGACATTAAAAGTAAAGGGATGGAGACAGATACACCAAGTTAACATTGATTTTAAAATAACCAGGATTTAGATACATAGATTACAAACAAAGCAGATCTCAGAGCAAGGAAAATGACCAGGGATCATGAGGGACATCACATATTGATAAAGTCAGTTTTCCAAGAGGACATAATAATACTTAATTTTTATGCATCTGAAAATATTATCATAATACATGAGACAAAAACTGGTAGACCTGCAAGAAGAAATAGATGAATTCACTATTGTAATTGGAGACTTCAGCATTCCTCGATTAGTAATTGACAGATCTCAGAGAGAGAAAATCAGAATATAGTTAAACTGATCAGCATCATCAATTAACTGGATCTAATTGACATTTATAGAATATCCAGCAAGAGCAGAATACACTTTTCAACTTCAAATGGAAAATTTACTAAAACCACATTCTGGGTCATGATTAAATTTTTTAAAATACAAAGTAGTTTCTCAGACTACAGTGAAATTAAACTAGAAATAACAGATACCTGGAAAATCCCCAAATATTTGGAGACTAAACAACATACTTCTAAGAGAATTTTTTAAATATTTTGAACTAAATGAAAATACAACTCATTAAAATTTGTGAGATGCAGCAAAAGCAAAGTTTAGAGAGAAATTTATAGCATTAAAATTTATTATAAAAGATGAAACTTCTTAAATGATTAGTAAAAGATTCTACCTTAGGAAACTAGAAAGAGAAGAGCAAATTAAATCCAACGTAAGCAAAAGAAGAAAAAAACAATAGAAATAAATGAAAGTGAAAACAAAATCAATAGACAAACACAAAGCTGGCTATTTGAGAATATTAATAAAATTGACAAATCTCTAGCCAGGCTAATCAAGAAAGAAAGAAAACAAAACTTACTAATATAAATAACGAAAAGGGCAATCAGTATTGATTCTTTGAACATTAAAAGATTAATAAAGGAATATTATGAACTCTCTGCCCACAATTTTATAACTTAGATGAAATGGACCAATTCTTTGAAAGAGACAATCTAGCAATAATCACACAAGGAAAAATAGCTACTCTGCACAACACTATATTAAATTGAATCAATAATTAATAGGCTTCTAAAACAAAGTATCAGCCCCAGACAGTTTTACTAGTGAATTCTAGCACACATTCAAGAAGGAAATTATGCCAATTCTATACTATCTGTCCCAGGAAATAGAAACTGAGAGTAGTTCCTCTCATTCAATGAAGCCAGCATTACACTAATAATAAACTAAACAAAGACATTACAAGAAAAGATACAAATATCTCTCATGGACATAAATGCAAAAAATCTTTAACGAAATAATTAAATGCAATAATATGTAAAAATGAATCTACACCACAACCAGATTGCATTTATTTCAGGTATACAAGACTGGTTCAACATTCAAAAATCAATGTAATCCATCACATTATCAAAGTAGAGCAGAGAAATATGGTCATACCCATAGATTAGAGAAAGGCCATTGACAAAATCTGACAACACCCACTCAATGATTAGAAACTCTCAGCAAGCTAGAAATAAAAAACTTCCTTAACTTGATAAAGAACAGCTACAAAAAATTTACAGCTAACATATGTACTTAGTGATGGGAAACTAGACGCTTCTTAGAACAGAAACAATGCAAGACTGTCTCCTCTCACCAGTCCTATACAACATTGTAGTGGAAATTCTACTTACTATAATAAGAAAAAAGCAAAACAAAACAAGAATCAACAAAAAACCTCTTGGAACTGAAGCCCAATTATTGGAAGGTGTTAGGGTTCAAGGTTAACATACAAAAGTCAATACACCTGACATTCAAAACTTACACCAAAGAGAAGAGAGAGATTTAGTATAAATCTATATGTGTAAGATTTATATGAGGAAACCTACGAAAGTTATGAAAGAAATTAAAGATCTTAGTAAATGGAAACATTTCACGTTTATGGATAGGAAAACATTGTTAAAGCCTCAGTTCTTCCCAAATTGATTTATAGAATTAATGCAATAATAAAAATTTCAGCAAGTTAACTTTGTGAAAATCTAAAGTTTCGATGGGAAAGCAAAAGACCCAGAATAGCTGCCACAATATTGAAAAAGAATAACAAGTTGGAGGATTGGCACCAACTTTAATACTTACTATAAAGCTATGGTAACCAAGACAGTGTGATATTTATGAAAGAATGGACAGATAGATCAATGGAACAGAATGGAGAGCTCAGAAATAGACCCATATAGATATGGTCAGCTGATGTTGACAAAGGAGGAAAGGCAATCTAATGGAGTTGGCTTTGTCTTTTTCAACAAACGCGCTAGAACAATGGTATATGGACATGCAAATCAATCAATCAATCAAGATGTGCACTGACATTACACCTTTAACAAAAATTAAAATAGTTACAGACCTAAATATTAAAGTGCACAAGTATGAAACTTCTAGAACATTAGTAGAAATCTAGTTTGACCTTATGTTTGATGAAGATTTTTTATATATAACACCAAAAGCACAATCCATGAAAGCTAATCAAAACATTGAAAGAACTCTTAAAACAATAATAAGATAACATTCCAATTAAAAAGGGCAAAAGATCTGAATGGACACTTCACCAAAGAAGTTGTACAGATGACAAGCAGATGAAAAAAAATCTCCACGTCATATGTCATCAGGGAAATACAAATTAAACAATGAGATACCACTATACACTTATCAGAATGGCCAAAATCCAGAACATTGACAACATCAAATGCTGTCCAGGATGTGGAGAAACAGGAACTCTCATTTATTACTGGTGGGAATGAAAATGGTACAGCCACTTTGGAAAACAATTTGGCAGTTTCTTAAAATACTAAGCATATTTTTACTATACAACCTATCAATTATGATCCTTGGTATTTACTTAAATGAGTTGAAAACTTATGTCCACACAAAATCTTGCACACAAATGTGTATCGTAGCCTTTTTCGTAAGTGCCAAAAATTGGAAACAATTCAGTTGTTCTTTAATAAGTGAATGGATAAATAAAAATGGTACATCTATACAATGGGATATTATTTAGTCATGAAGAGAAATGAGAAAAGAATGTCACAGACGTAGAGGAAACTTAAACAAACATTACTAAGTGAAAGAAGCTGATCTGAAAGGCTACATAACTGTATATTTCAGGTATACGACATTCTAGAAAAGGCAAAACTATGGAGATAGATAAAAGATCAGTAGTGGTCAGTGGCTGTGGATAGTGGGTTGGGAAGGGTAGAGGGGTTGGGATGAATAGGAGGAGTGCAGGAGATTTTTAGGGCAGTGAAACGATAATACTGAAATGGTGGATACATAACATGGATTTGTCAAACCCATAGCACTGTACAATACAAAGAATAAATCCTAATGTAAACTATGGACTTTAGTTAAAAATGTACAATATTAGTTCATCAGTTACAACAAGTGTAACACACAAAATGTTAATGATAGGGGAAACTAGGTGGGGGGAAAAGGAGTATATGAGAATTCAATTTCTCTGTAAATGTAAAATAACTCTAAAAATAAACTCCCATAAGGATGGGATAACAGAGAAAGAACTATAAAAAGCTCATTTTCGTATAGACAACTGAAATTGTAAAAAATAAATGCTTACTTTAAATGATTAACTTTTAGATTATTTTATTATGTAGTAACAAATGATTTCATTATGCAAATGTTAACACACCATAATAACTGGTTATGGATTTGGGAGTGGGACAGACTAAAGCTATTTTAAAACTCCTAGGTGAAGAGGAGTCAAAATAGGAGGGGGAAGAGAATAACAATAACAAACCATAAACAATGCTTTTTCTGGTAAAATGGCCATGAAACCAAAATGTTAAATAAGTAAATGAATTTAATGCAAAGATAGCCAGGGCAGCAGATTTTGTTTGCCTCTGCTCTTCCAGCTTTTAACTGGATTAAATCTTGGTTGAGTAAATCCATTCTCAGCCATGTGTTTAGCTAAACCAAACACGGTTGTCTGAATCCCTTTCTTAGTGATTTATTTAGGAATACATTTGATGCAATATTGACTTTACATATATGTGCTGTGTATATGTATGTATATATACATATATGCATATATATACATATACATATATCTGAAATTTTAGGAACTTTTTTGTTTTTACTGACTAAAAAATGTATGGGAAGAGACAGCTTCCATTCTTCTATTGTTCTGGTGAATGTTATTGGGTCTGCATAGAACATCTGGAACTGTTTAGCCATTTTGTAACCGTAAGGAGAGCTGCCATGGTCGAATCTGGCATGTTTAGTATGGCAGAATCACAAAAGAACAAATCCTGATAATATTGAGCCACTGAATTAATTGTTTCTAGAGCTGCTCTACTGGGGAACATGATATGTAAGATAAATTTTCCTTCTAGCTTAAGTCGATTGAGATAGGTTTTTTCTTTTACTTTTTTCCTTTTTTTTTTTTTTTTGTTACTTGAAACTGAAGTCATCCTGGTTGCAACCAACAAAATCATCAAGTGGAATAGTCAATTTTGATGAAATAATTTTACAAAACAGTCTGACGAAGACTTTCAAATGTATATTTTGAGATTGTTTGAAGAAATAAATTTCTTCCACTTAAAAAAGGCTAGGAATTGTAACATAAAAATAGAAACAAATGAAACAGCATTTGGTTATAAAAAGGAAATAATTACAAATCCCATATCTGATTAAATATAATGATTTAAATACAAAGTCTATAAGTGGCATAAATTCTTGACTGGATAGAGTTGAAGTTTGAATTAATGAATTGAAAGATGTGAAAAGTTTACCCAGAAGGAGAAAAAAATTATGAAGGAGCAAATAAGAGATGTAGAGATGTTGAGGAACTCTACCAACATAGAAGTTCCTGATGAAAAGAGTGGAGAGAAATGATGGGTAATATTTGAATCAATAATAGCTTAGAATTCCATACCTAGTTAAACTATCTTTCGAGAATGTGGACAAAATAAATTTCAAGACATGTAAAAACAAAAAACCCTTGCCATCACGCATTATCCCTAAATGAACTGTTGGGAGACACACTTTAATAGGAAGAAAAGTAAATCTAGAAGGGAGATGGGGATAAAAGAAACAACCACAAGCACAGATATTTATTTAATATCAGTTATGAGAAGAAGACGGACATTAGGAAGAAAAAGTGTTTCTGGAAAAGATGTTGCAAGGATATCATATTTCAGAACATCTGGCTAATTGGATAAAAAGAACCCAAACACCTATCTTTAAAGGAAAAACCCTTCAAGATTACCAAGTTTGCATTCACCTGTGCATAGTGAAGTTGGGGGAAACAGTTTTTCCACATTATTATTATTTGCACGTAAGTTGTCATGTTTCTTTAAGCATCATTATTGAGAAGTAAGGAATAAGCATTTGATTTATAAGAAATACTTAAGGTTTTTTAGGATGAGATGGGATTTTCCTTTTAATTTTGCCTTATTATCTTAAAATATAAAGTGTGTTTTTTGACTGACTGGAACATGATATACATTGATATACAGGGTTGCTTTTGCTTTAGGACAATTGCATATTATAAAGAAACCAAAATTTTTTTTGTAAGAAAAAATATGTAGCAAGTAGGCAAAAAAAATTTAATAGAATAATTAAATAATTCTTTAATAGAATACAAACTGCCTTAAACATAAAAGAGAAAAAAGTTAGACTATATTAAAATTAATAATTTCTGTCTATAAAAAGGAAAACATTTAGAGTTTGAAGGCAACCTATAAAATGGCAGAAAGTATTTACAGTATTTATATCCAATAAAGAATTCAGGTATGAACTATATAGAGTGCTCTAAAAACAAATAGAAAACATTCATTTCAGTTAAAAATTACACTGGTAAAATGGCTTTAGAGACACTTAACAATAAAGGATAGATTTTTCTGAAAATGTTCCAAAAATAAAGGAGAATTTGTTAGCCTGCTTGGGCTTCTATAACAAAATACTACAATCTGGGTAACTAATAAACAACAGAAATTTATTTCTCACAGTGCTGTAGGCTAGAAGTCAGGGTGCCGACATGGTCAGAGGAGGGCTTTCTTTCAGATTCATAGCTGGTGCCTTCTCACTATGTCCTCCATTGGTAGACAGAGTGAGGGATCTCTGCCGGGTCTCTTTTTATAAGAACACTGATCCAGTTTATGAGGGTTCCACTTAATAACCTAAGTACCTTCCAAAATCCCCACTTCATCACACCCATCACATTGGGCATTAGTATTTCAGCATATGAACATTTGGGGGACACAAGCATTCAGATTATAGCAGAGAAGAATTCTAGTTTCCAACTATGATGGCATAGACACAGTTCTCCCTATTCCTGCTAACAGCTTTTCATGTTATATATAAAACACATATTAAGAAAACTGAAAAGTGAGCTAAAGAAGGCACAGTGGCTTGGGACTTGGTTTATTGTGGTTCCATTTACTAGGTGGAAAAGACAGCAACAGGTTGAATTCTGTTTAGGTTGCATGAAGTTTCTGTTGCCTATTAGACACACTCAAGCAGACGTTTAGATAAAGGAATCATTGGCATGTAGATGGTCTTCAAAGCCATGAAAAAGGATACATTAGTCAAAGGAAAAATCAGTTGGTAGAGAATAGAATGGATATTGGGACTGACCCCTGGGCATTTTAATAATCAGTGATTGAGCATAAGAGGAGGAGGAAGGAACATTAGGGTAGGAGGGGAACTAAGAGAGTATGGTGTCACAACCTGAGGGAAGAAAATACAACATTTGTAGAAGTTGAGAGTGATCAGCTAAATTGACTGTTGCTAGGAGCTCAAGCAAGAACCACAAAATTGACCATGAGAGATTTGACAACGTGGATGTAAGAAAAATTGTTTAGACTTCGCTGAGTTCTCTGTTATTTGAAGCCCATAGCATTTACAATATATGTCACTAAATTATGTAATATTGCATTTTCCCTTATCATACTTCAATCTTGTTTTCCATTTTGTAAAATTTTTGAGGAAAAGAACCTTTCCTTATATTTTTATACTTTTTTTGCCCTTTGCACAATGCGAGAGTAGGAAGTTGTTAGCATATCAGGGTCTTTGCTGTTAGCTTTAACTTGGTTTTCTCTTCCTTTTTGAATCTTAGATATCATTTGTATAGTATAGTTGATTATTGCATTGTTCTCAAGTTTTTTTCCCCCCTTCTTGCTATTGATTTTGGGTAGAGAGACTAAAATTACAAACTAAATCTAATATATGGATTTCAGTTAGCTTTGCTTATCCATACATGATTTCAAATTTTAAATTTAAAATATGCTAATTTCAAATAAAAATATGAAAGTCTTTCTGAAATTGCCAGTTAAATTGTAATAAATAACAGTAACCTTATTTTTTCTTTTTATAAAGTTGTAAATCATTCCAACTCTGCAGAGATTAAAATAATAAATACCCATTGTGGACAAAAAAAAAGGTTCTATGGAACATAAACTTACAGAGTGATCTGATCATAAATTCCTAACTGGGCAGATCGTGGTGGGTAGTCATGCCCCAAGCATATAACTTTTTAGTAAAAGGTTTATCTTTGCCTTAAGCAAGTCCTATCTATTGTTTTTGTACATTTAGGTTAACTACCTTTGAAATGCCTCTTTTCAGACCCTTCACAAAGCACCCTCAAAAGAGCACATACATAAAGAAACCACAAAACTGTTATTCTCTGGAGCATTTGAGATCTTGCTTCCTGTCTACTGTCACCAGATTTGGCTCAAATAAACTCATAAGAATTCTACATATTTGAATGTTTCTTACATCGACACCGTGTATACTCAGGAGCCTGAATTAACAGATGTTAAACTTTTACAATAATAATTCAGGCTGATAGGTTTTTCAAACAAAATTTTACAGATTTAGTCGATCCCATTCTCTTCTTGTACTCCCCTAAACAATTACAATCTTCAAGATTCTATTTTCTTCCTGTCCTTCCTTTGTAAGTTTGAGATATATATTTGGCATGTTACTGAAAAAGTTTATGTAAATGGTATAATATATACATCCTATCCCAATATTAATGTATACTATTGTAACATTCCAACTCAACGTTATATAACTTATCCACATTGACACCTGTAGTCTATCATTTAACTGTCATATAAGATTCCATTGTAGGAATAGATTATGATTTATTTATTTTCCTATTAATCATTTAGGTTGTTTTCAGTTAGTCACTGCTACGATTAGTGTTGCTGTAATTAACAGGGATTCCCATATGTAAGAATTTCTTAAGGTTATATACTTAAAAATGGAATGGCCAGGTCAAAGACTATGCAATTCTTCTATATTAGATATTGCCAAATTGCTCTCCATTGTCTTTGCACTTAATTTTTACTTTCAATAGTATATCAGATGTCTAGTTTGTCCTATCCTCCCAAATTCTTGATATTATCAAATTTTAACATTTTTGCCACTGGAATGAATGAGAAACATTTCCATTTCCATGATTGCTAGCGAGATTGAATGTCTCATTATTCTATTATTGGTCATTATCTTTCTTTCTCCTCTGACTTTCCTATTCATGCCATTTCCCTATTTTTGAATTTTTTGGCCTGTCTCTTACGGACGAAAAAGGACCACATACTAAACCCGACAAGCTCAAGGAGGCTTACATGGCGGACCATACAAACTCAGAGACCAAAAGTGACCACATAGGATGATCTGAACATAAAAATTCTTAACTAAAAGCGGGTCTTGGCAGGTAGTCACATCCTAGGCCTGTAGCTGCCTTGGCAAAGGTCAATCTTTACCGTAAGTGAGCTCTTCTATTGTCTTTTTTACATCTAAGATAACATACCTTTCAAATGTCAGAGTAATCTTCTTTTCCAGACCCACACTAGAGCAGGAGACCACAGAACCCCTTGTTGCTATCTTGTCCCCCGCATACCATCTCTATGTGCTGTAAATGTTAATTATTAACTGTCCTGTACCCACCAATGTAAAAGAAGTATATGTCTCTCCATTTTGCTTTTTATCCAATCCCAGAGATTTCTTCGCCTTGCTTTCTCCCACCCCCTTAATCTACCACCAGTGGATTTCATGTAACTCTCCTTACGTCTCCTCTTTATATTCTAATATATAAAATAAGCTGCAAAACTTCCATACTCCAGAGCATTTTCTCAATCCGTTGAGATTTTGCTTCCCGGTAGTTGTCGTCAGTTTGGCTCAAATTCATAAAAAATTCTTTACAGGTAGGTTTGGATGTTTCTTACGTTTTTAATAGATTTGTGAGAACTCTCTCGATATTCTAAATATTTAAAGTTTTACTAATGTGTTGCTAATTCTCCAAATCTCTGGCTATATTTTTACTTTTTAGTGGTTTTAAAAGTTTTAAAGTTTTATTTAGTTAAGCTTATCAGTCTTTTCCTCTATGCTTTGAGCTTTTACATCTTATTTAAGAAATCCTACAATAATCCTTCAAAAGATTAGAAAATATTTATTTTCCCTATATTAAATTCAAATTCATTCTCATTGAAAGAATGAAATGTATTGTGTAGAAAGTGTATGAAATTTGGTTTTAATGTGTTGAATATAGTTTTAATGTCTGGAAGGTAGAATTCAAAATTCATCAACTTTTGAGATGTCCCTTGCTCTAATTTAATAATTTCAACCAAACATAAAATCAGAATTTATCCCTTTTTTATGAAAATACAAGCCGATAGTCCAATTTTAAGAAATGCCTTGGTTTTTAACTAAAAAATTTAATTTAATTTACATGTTAAAGTGTTAAAAATTGTAGATTAGAAGCGTATTTTTTACCTCTAAAAGTTTCTCCATCCTGATTCATTGGCTCTCAAACTTTTCTGCCATTCCTTTTGGTTTTTAGTCTCTGAAATACATACATACATGCATGCATACATACATACAGATTCCTTCTTCTCTCAACCTTTCATTTGTTTCATCTTTGATTTCCTAAAAGGGCCCCTGTTCACTTAGATTTATTAGTCTTCTAAAGATTGATCCCACAGCTTTTTTTTTAGGTGTAAATAAGGGGTTTGTTATCAACTCTACTCTGCTCATAGTCTTCATTTCTTAATTAAACAGAAAAAGAGAGGAAAGCCGTAGGGGAAAGTTTTCAAAGAATAAAGGATTAATCATAAAAATGTTAAAGAATTTCTACTGCAACTTAAATTCATTCAAGGTTTAATTTAAATTTGTTGCATATAATTCAATTACGAAATAATGTATGACATTACACTAAAACATTTCTATGCTAATTGAAGTGCTATATATAGTAGTAAGATGGCAAGATATTAATACAGCATTTATATTGCGAGATAAAGAAGAAATGAGGGGAAATTGATAGATTAAAATAGATTAAAAGAGTTATATGGTTACATGGGCAGTTTCACTTTGTGAAAATTCATTGGACTGAGCACTTTCATCAAATTTTAAATTTATGCACTTTTTTGGCATCCGTATTCTACTTCAATACAAAGTTTTAAAAAAGAGACACAGGAGATCAACCTTATGCTATGTATGGATCCTGATTTCAATAGAATATTTTTAAGCATTTATTGTAATTGAGGAAATCTTATGTCTAATAGTGGTATGGTACTGGTTATTTTTTCATTGTACTTATATTTTAGAAATACAAGTAAATATTTAATGATATAATGAAATGTTATCTGGGATTGGCTTTAAAATAATCCAATGGGGTGTTTGGAAAAATGGGGAAAACTGGTCATGTATTGATGCTTATTGAAACTGGATGATGGATACACTGGAGTTCGTGATGTGATTTTTTTACTTTTGTATGTGTTTGAACTTTCTGTAATTCAATTAAAATATAAACACACAGGAACAATGATATATATATAGTTAACTTTACACTTAATTCATTTCTCACACTAATAATTTCTCAATCTTAGTCATAGTGTTTTTCTTAACTCAGTCATTTGGAGAAGAGTAATCTGTTGAAAAATTTTCATTACTCTGTTTAGACGCAGGATGGCACTCTTTGAATAAGTAATTAGCCAAAGTTCACTTCTCACTGAATAAGCTCTTTTCCTTTACAATGCTGCTGCTTCCTAGGGCAATTGATCTTAGCTGAGAGTAAAAACTTTTTGGATAGTTTATATAGATGCTTAATAGTCACACCTTAACTTTAGTTTTCTGTATTGGCTGTGACTATCCACAACCAGTTATCGAAAAATTAAGGACAAAATTCACAACTACTTAAAGGATGGTTTGATGTAAAAACAGGTCTGTGCCCACTCTTCTTATTTTGGGTGTTTACAATATTGCTATGAGATCAGCCACCTTATGTATGTTAATGCAATATTTATATATATTTCTGTGTGAATCATCTTTATTTAAAACTGAATGCTAACCACAGGACTTAGTTCTACGTTTTAAATGGCATTGAGCCAAATACTACTGATTTAAGGTCAAGATGAGGACTATTGACTGTGGACAGATGCTTTCCCCTTTCAACCCTCAAAAAAGAATGGAAATAACTGTATTCTTGGACGTTCTCAGTCTGATTCATGCCTTCTTTTAGCCAACTATTCATGTATTCACCAGAAGAATTACACCTACTACCTCCGGTGTAGGAAGAAAAAAAAAAAAAATCAAATGAGCAATAATGTTAGCAGAAGCTTGAAACTTAAGAGGCAGTCTTGAGAAAGGTCCTCCTTCCCACCGCCTCCCCCCGTCCCCCCCGCCACCCGGTCCAATTCCCGTTTCTGGTTCTGGCCATCGGAAATTGACTTGGCGTTAACTACCGACTGGAATTTCAAGGCGTCAGTTCACCCCCTCCCCCGCCCCCCCGCCCCCAACCTCGGAAACTCTTAAACCTCTTCCTATCCTACATTCAACCGTAGAGACAGATAAATGATACAGCAGATTACACTGCTTGAAAGACAACATTTGTCCTCAACTATTTTCACATTTTTTTCCTGTTTCCGATTGGTGTGCCAGACTTTGTTTGCTTGCTTAGGACATGGAAAACATATTTGGGCATTTCCCCCGCAGTTAAATGCCAGTGGCTTATTCCCAGCAAATGAAAGTGAAAGTGCTACGTTGTAGTGGTGTTTTATCCTTGAAGTAAGGACTGGCCGCTGGTGTGCACCGAGCGGGTGGGGGGGGGGGCGAGGAGGGGGCGGGAGGGTGGGATTGGGAAGCTTGAAGAACCAGTTTTGAGGTTTTGTTTGTTTATCTTGAGATCGCAGCAGGTTTTCTGTCTCCCCTTCCCCCCTTTTGGGGGGTCTGACTTCGGATTTATTTTCATTTAGGCAGTCATTGAGATTTCATTCAATGTACTGACTTAAAAAAATACACTCCACTTGTAGCTTTCCCCGGTTGCACTTAAAACACCGTCCACTCTCACCCTCATCTGGAAATAATGCAAGCTTCTCTCTATTCCCCTGCTCCCGCCTCCTCCACTCACGCCCCCCCCCCCCCCCCGCGCCCCTTTAAAGCCCCACATAACCTGAAGTCGGTAATCAGATGGAAAATGTGCTGGTCTTAGACTTCAATCTATTCTCCCTTTTGGTGGCAATTTTACTTATGGAAGTGTATTAAAGAAAACAGGCATTTTGTGCACATGTACCTACCGAGACTTGAAATCTGCCACTGATGTAAGTTGTGTTTCCTCAAAGACACTGCGTATGTGCTACTTTTAACATTTTTGTTGTGTGGACTTAAAAAGAAAACACAAGGAGAAGGATACCAAAGATCTTAACAGTGATACTAGTTCATCTAAAGTCATTCATCCTTTCCCTCCCCTTTACTTTTTCCAAGAAACAACTAATCAAAAACCAGACTAGAATTTCTAAAAGAGGTTACAAGTGGAGGAGGAAGAAAGGCGGAGTGGGGTAGGGGATTGAGGTTAGAAGGGCCAGAATTTCTCTCATTCACAGGGTGGAAAAGTTGACATTGTCTAAGCCCTTCTGAATGGCTGGTAGTTGGTTACCCCGATTGTACCTCTACCTCCCCTCCCCCTCCACGTGACGACCCAGGACACATGCGCACCCGACGCAGCCCGGCACATCTGCAGACTGACGTCAGTGTGCTCTGCCTCCGAGGAAAAGCTGCCAAAATTTTCTCCTGCTGCAATTCAAGTTGGCTGGGGGCCGGTAGTGAGATCTAGGGCTACTTCAACAAAACTTTGCTGCCCTTCCTGCTCCTCTTGTCTTCTTTTCTCCTGATACCTTTTGATGCTCTTCACATGTTATTTGCATAGCAAAGGCCCTAAGCTGTCCAGGAAGAGAGGGCACCACTTCCACCCCCAATAAGTCCTTTTTTCCCCCTTCCTTCCTTTCTTTTTTTCTCCCCCCCCCCTTTTTAGAGGTGGGGGGCGGGAGAAAAAGGGGGTTTGCAAAGGCAGTATCTCAGAATGATAGCCTGGATGTATTGAAGGCATCTCTTTTTCTGCCAAATCAGAAAGTCCGTTCTCTAAAGCCCCGGTTAGCCAGACTATAGTGTTTTATTCTGGCTGCAGAATTACTAACTGACTGCTGTGGCTTTGCAAAGGGGGGCAGAAAAAAAAAAAGTTAAGAGAGGAGAGGGAGTACGTGAGTCGTCCAGTGCAATCTCTATTGTTTGAAACTTACTTTTTATCAGAATTTGAAGATGAAAACGGTAAGGAAGACTTCACAATATTCAATGAAACCGTTTTTTTAAAAAAATTAAAACTTGTGCTTTGCTCGTCTTCCGAATAACGCGTAGAAAACTTTCTCTCTGTATGTGTGTGTGTGTGTGTGTATGCGTGTGTGTGCGTGTGTGTGTGTATGTGTGTGTGTGTGTTTTAATGGCAATGAGTGAGCTTGACTGAACTCATTTTACAGATAGAAATCTTTTAACTCCAGACTAGTCGGGAGGTGGAGAATTCTGAGTCTTGCAAGTATTTTATGATGCAAAAAAATATACGTTTATTATACAAATGGACATGTTTTGTGAAGTATGACTTGGTTATGATTATTGTGGTCTTTTAACTCATCACCAAATAATAATGGGGAGAGTAATAATGATGTGTATTTTAAACTGATTTCCAGTTTTCTTAAAGAAAAACCTGCATTTTCATAGTTTCATGTCAGTATCTTAAGTAGTCAGACAAGTGCATAGTTTATGCCTGGGCTCAGAGGGCAGAATTAATGTGCTAGCTGTAGCCCCGATGCTCTAGGATATGTTAAGCTCTTAATAGGCTAATCAAAGAGATGGAAGCGTGTGTTTTTGATTTACTTTTGGCCACTTGGGACGTGCTAGACTCATAACCCTCCGGAGCCTTGAATATCGGGGTATGTCTGTATATATGGTACATGGGATCAAAGTTCAGGGATTTGGGGAGGGGGGTGAGTGCTGGAGGGGTTATTGGAAAGCTGCCTTCTGATAATGTGTACTACAATTCCTGTCTTTGGTAATTTCTTTCCTTGTTGTACTAGAAGAAAAGAGAGCGAGAGAGTGAGAAAGCGCACTGAGAGGGAACAAGAGAGTGAGTTTCTTACTCTTGTTTTTATTTGAGCCGCCGGTGCAACGCGTTTGGGCCAAATGCCAACTGTCTGGGTCACACGCGTTTTATCCAAATAGATTTAGCGCTGCTGTCTGGAAATGGGCTGCTGAATGTTAACTTTAGGATCAACTCAACCAGGGCAGCTCAGACTGTTACCCTCTGTCTGGGCGAAGTGGAATTGGGGGGGGGGGGCGCGGGAGTGGGGGGGGGGGCGCGAGGGTGTACGGGGGGGGGGCGGGGGGGAGGAGGAAAGGGGTAACCATTGCGTGGAACTTTTTAAAAGACACTGGAGTGCGATTTTCAACATATTCTTTTATGCTTAAATTTCTTGGACTAATTTTCTTTGTTTTGTTTTTCTTTCTTTAGCTTATGTTGATTAGACCGAAACTTAGATGTGGGAATGACAGTTCTTAAAATTCATTGCAAGGAAAGAAATGTATAGTTGCAGGGAAAGAAATAAAACTTGTATAGTTGAAGGAAATTTAGAAAATTAATTTTGGAGATAATTGTTTTCCTGTGTTTCACCAAAGTGGTAACTGCACTTCTGGTTTATATTAATTTAGTGTTTACGTGCAATCATTGGTGTTTTGGATTTTTGAAGAATAGTGAATAGAAGCAAATAAATTGATTTCAAAGAAATAAATTCATTCATTTGCCACAAGTGGCAGCAAATGAAATCTATGTTGTAGTATTAATGTTTTTGTGATTCTCAAGGGGAAAAATCTCTAACCTCAAGACTTGGAATATTTTAATACTTTTCATGTCTGGGCCAATATGTGTGAGACTAATTCCTACTCTTGTCTACTCTTACCACTTCCTCTTCATTTCCTTAGCAACCACTAGTAGCTACTAGTGGTTTAGGATGTGCTTCTAAGCCAAATCTTATCCTGTATGTGACTTTTGTGAGAGAATAGAGAGTTAATGTATTAAGAGAGTTAATAGCACATTCTTTGGAACATTTCTGAGGAGAAGAAGAAAAAGTAGAAGAGGTTGATAGGTCTTTTGGTTATACCAAAGGACATAGTTGATTATCAACATTTTTAGCTAACCTCAAGAGGAGAAAGGTGTTTCTGTTTGTCATGAGAGAAGTTATAATACAGATAATGTATATCTAACTTGCCACCTGTAAAAAACAGTTCGGAACTATATGTAATTTAGGGCTTGAATTTTGTAGAATAATGTTTTGTATTTTTGCTTTTGGCTCATTTGTTTTTCTTGACAGATAAGTTTTGAGTGTGTTTAATTATACCTTTTTTTGGAAACCAATCTCACAAAGTTTATTAATGATCGGGGAACCTTGTGCTTATAGCCCAGTGGTGTCCTTGGCAGATAGTATATGACGATAAATATTTGTTGAGAGAATAAGTGGAAAAAGAAATGAGAGGTTAATTTTCACATATAAAAATTAAATACCTGAAGGGAGCATGGTATTGTTGCTTCCTCTGTGAAAACCAGATCATCCTTAAAATAAATAACCAGAGTTAAGATGGATGAAAGAAGTTCAAAAGGATGTTATACACGTTCTTTAACTCCATAATAATAGTTCAGGAGAGGGAATTATTACCTTGACTACTCCCAGATCACTTGAGTGGGAAGTAAAGATGATAGAGGAAAAAGACAAGTGCCTTTCAACCAGGGCTGACTACTTGAGGGAATTACTACAGTGCAAGTTCTCTGATCTTATTTCTGCTTAGCTAATGTAGCTTTGATCCATGGAAGCAGGTAAATGATCCCTTAACTTTACTGGCTGGTGCTTTTGTATTAGGAAAAAAGCATATGTGAAATTAAAGTAAAATGGAAATTTTGATTCTGTTTTCAAATTTAAAATATTGTAAGCCCAGTTATCATGACCTACATCCTTAACTGTTTGCTCTAAAAGACAGTACGATGTAGTTCATTGATTTCATTATCATTTCCAACTATTTCACATATTTGAGGGAAGGAGGGATGTGAAACTATTTTTGAAAGAAGGCCTTTAAAAAGTGATGAGTCATGTAAGGGGGGTTGAGAGGGGCTAATATTTGTATAGCCATTAAAGTGAAGTGTGCAGACACTTTACATCATGTGTAATCTAATTTAATTTCTCAACTAGTGTTTGGAAGGAAAGTATCATTATCACTGTTTTATAGATGAGGAAACAGATTCAGAGTTTAAGTAACTTGGAGTCAAGCCAGTATTCAAAGCCTTTGTGCTTTCCACAACATATAATAACACTTCTGCTATACAATGTAAAAAGTTGATGCATTATGATTTCTGGATAATTATGTACTATTTCAATGTTAGTCTGAATTTTGGGAACCAGATCTAGAAAAATCAGTGCCTATACATATTTGTTTATAATATGCAGATTAAGCTCTCCAGCAGGTATCAGAAAATAAGTTAATCCCTTCATTTTTATTGTGAGATGTCTAACAGTGGTTAGATATGTTAGTTGTTGATGATATTAGTTGAGATTGAGCCAACTCATTTACTTACCAAGTTTCTTCAGTGGCACTGGAGGCTTGAGGGAAAAAAATGGGAAGCGAGGATGGAAGTGAGAAAAGAGAAATAAACTTAAATTTATTGAGTGCCCATGTGCCAAATACTGTAGCTGGTGATGGAACCAAGATTATAGCTCTGGTTTGTTTAACTTCAAAGTCCTGCTCTTTCTGCTACTCACCAGTGTCCTTTTGCTACACGTCCTTAAATCAAATGTTATTCTGTGTTACTTTTTCTGTCAATGCTTACTTAGTTTGAACATTAAGTGTTACAGGGCAGACAGTACTAGTAATGATAAGAATGGAGGGGTTACAAAACTGAAGAGCAGGAAATTTCTCAAAAGGGAAAAGAGGTGTTCTCTAAACCCTGCTAACTATATTGTTAAGTAGGTCATTAGTTTCAGAGCCCAAGAAAATAGGGGGAAAAGGATGAATGATTCAGTACAAATCTATTACCATTACTAGAAATTTAACTGAAACGTATTAATTTTATATTCCTCTTTAAAGGAAAATTACTTAAAGGTATAAGAGGGAGTTTTTAATGTCTGACATTATTATACTAACACTCAGTTTATTTGAAAAAATTAAAACAATGAAGACTATTGTTCATGAAACAATTAGGGAGTTGGAGTATATATGTATCTTGGGAATCAAGATAATTGGATTATTTTTATTGCTATTATTGAATAATGGTGTGACTTAATCTCTTTATAGATTTTTGCTTGAGAAAGGATATATAGTACCTGCTGTCTTGCCTAAATCATTGTAGAAGTAATTTTGAGATGAAACAATTATTGTGTATAAAGTTTCTTAAAATTATTTGTATTAATTAACCTATACCATTTTATGAATATCTTATTTGATACTGACTGAATGCAACTGATATTGAATATTTAAGTTAGAATGCCTTAAACTGGAAGTGTAATGTGATAGAGAGAATTTAGACTTTAGAGCCAAGTAGTCTCGTATATGACTCTGGGCTCTAGCTATCTGACTACTGGAAGGGATCTGCTTCTAAGCTTGCATATTAGTGGGCAGGATTCAATTTCTTGCAGGCTATTGAATTGAGGCCCTCAGTTCCTTGTTAGTGGTTATCTGAAGGCTGTTCTCAGTTCCTTGACATGTGATTCTTTCTATATGGCTGCTTGCTTCATCAAAGTCAACAAGGGAGAGAGCCTACTAGTAAGATGGAAGTTAGAATCTTTTGTAATCTAATCATGGAAGTGGCATCCTCTCTACTTGAGGTCTCCTATTGGTTAGGATCAAATTATTCAAGGGAAGAGGATAATACAAGGGTGTGGATATCAAGAAGCAGGATCATCGGAGTCTGCCTGACATGGGGCAATGATACTTACTTCACAAGATTGCTATGAATATTAAAAGAAGTAACATATATTTAAAATTCTCTTTATTTTAATATGACCTTAAACTACCTTTCCAGGTATTATCTCTTAGTCTTCTGCATAGGAACAAAACTTACTATTATTACTAACACTATTTTCAGTTTTTTTCTTACCATTTAGACTTTGTGGAATTGATTTCTTTAATTTGTAGTGATTGCCCCCAGCAATTTGACTTGTGAAATTCTGTTCCGTTTCCAGGGCCTATCTCAAATACTACTTTTTGATAAACTTTTTTTGACTCATCCTTCTCTGATTTAGAAGTCGTCTCCCTCTTCTGATCCTCTGTAACATCTTTTCATAACTTCATTAAGGCATATGTCATTTCTACCTTGAATTTTTTCCTTTGTTACTTAAATTATGAGTAACGATTGTGTCTTCATCTTTTCAGTATCTCCATGTTATAACATTATTTTGAAAACATAGTAAGACAATATTTGTTGATTAATGAATTAGTTTTTCCAAAATTTAGCAGTTTAATAACTTGTGGTGACAGATATAAGGAATTTTAAATGGTTGTGGTTGTTTCATGTGTTGTAATAACCAATATTTCTAGCACCATAGGGAATGAAGTATTCCACATCAATTAATTTTCTTGTTAACTACAAATATCCTTTTATATGCCTAGAGTGATTTTATTTTAACCACTGCATTTTTAACTAATAAGTATGTAAGCATTTATTAGATGGTAATACCATATATTAAGGATGTGAGATAATAATCTCTAATATATTTTATATACTTCTCGATCTTAACAGTAAATCATCTTATTAAGAGTAATTTAACCTTTTATTCCTGACTCAGACATAGTATTCTGAGTATCAGATACTGAGCTATAACATAGTCACATGCACAATAAGAACTGTTAAACCATATAAGTAAGGACTGGTTGCCTGCACCCCAAACTGTATTGATTTTGGGTTCTAAAACTACATTTTAGTTTTTCCTCCTTTTTTTTTGTCACTTTTCTGCTGTTAGTGAGCTACTTTCTAGTCCCTTTGTTATTTTCTTTTAAAGTGTTGTGTGCTGGGAAATCAGGTAGACAGGCGTGCAATTTTTCTGTATAAAATGTGAATTCATGGACTCTGAGTGAGGTTGTAAGTTGAAAGGAAAGTACATGAGATAGAACGTGAAATTTGTTGTGATATCTGAAATAAATATTTGAAATTACTTTCTTTTCATAAAATGAATTTCTTTTCCTTTCAGTTAGATTCTAGATAGCTGAAGTTGCCTTACATATGTTTCCTTATGTCATGTAAGACTTCCAGATAAAGTCAAGAGTTACCATAAATATGGTTCAACTTTTTTAGAAGTTTAGTTTATGTTACTGTTTTGAGTATTCAGACAGCAACTAAATGTCACTGTGTGTTTGTAGATCAACTCTGTAAGAAAAAAATGATAGGTACTTAATAAAGCAACAGATCACTCTCTGGATATGAGTGTTCTAAAAAGCATATTAAGGAATGGGATCATATACTATTTAACACTTGTATAGAATGGACTTTGATTGTGAAGTCAGCCTACTTTTTATTTTATCAAAAGAAGTTTAGTCACTGTACCCACACATTATCTTCAAAGTTTTTAAAAAGAACAATTTTTCTGATTTCTCTTCAGATTCCTTCTTTGATTATTAAGTAGCTCCGACATTATCCTGCTAAACATTTAGGTTTCTAACTCTTTGTTTAGTCTTGTGAATTTTACTTAGACTATAAAAAACAACAATGGTCTAATTTAACTATAAGTTACTTTGTAGTATATGTCCTTTGGCAAGCATTTAGCAACATAGAGTTGCCCATTCAGGATATTTTTCAGTTAACTTAAATTTTTTTTGTTTTTCTAGGTTAAAAAATGGCCATACTTTAGTAACTAATCAGCCTAATGCTTTGCTTATGAAAATTTTACCATCATTAATTTTTTCATTTTGGATTGAGAAAATGAATCCAGATATAGAAGAAAGTACGGGATGTTGGAAAAAAGTACCTTTTAAACAGTGGACCGTCTAATAACTAATTTGCTATGGTATTGACTCTCTAGCACATAGGTAGCCCTCCAAAAAATCATCCAGTTTTCTAAATTATGGAAATTTTGTGGAAGACGTTCGCCTGGATTTTGAGCCTCATCATGGCTTCGTCAGAATTTCATAGTGACCACCGGCTTTCATACAGTTCACAAGGTAGGATTTTTGCTTTGAAATTCACACAAAAATAATGCTATTAATCTGACAAGAAAAGATTCTGAATATTTAGTTTGGTAAACATCTTTTGGGGGATATGTGGTGATAGAAACAAAGGTCTACTGTGTCAATTTAGTGTTCATTTCACTTGTTCTACTAGTATTTAATATCCCATGATTTTAGAGTTGACTGTTTTCTTTCAGAAGATGATAGACTCAGGCCTCGTGTTCTTCTGAGTCCTAAACTTTAATAAGCTTATTTATAGCTAGGGTTTATAGGCAATGTCATGTTCTAAAGGAATTCAAAGATTTTTCTAATATGGATCCTCAGTGAAAAAAAATCTTTGCCTAACTTGAGAATTCTGGTCTAAGGATGAAACTTGGGTAAAAAAAAAAAAAAATAAGAGTTGTAAGAAATTCATCTTTTCAAATTCTAATCCATAGGTCCCTATGATTTTCCTCCATAGAACTGGATTTTATATCAGAGAAAAGTTCTTAATGGAGAGGTCGCAGGAGCGAATGTCATTTTGTTTTTCATAGATCAGTTCAATCCTTATAGAATTATTGAAAGCATAAATTTTTGGATTCTCTTTCCATGAATATATAGTAACATCATCTTTTGGTGCTGACAAATCAGATTTTCAAGGCTATTATAGATTGATATCTAGAAATCCATATGTAGAAAATATGGCTCTTGAAGTAGATCAACAAAGCCATAGCATTTAGTATGAACTCTTATTCGTGAGAAGTAAAATAAATATTATCTATCAGTTTATTTCTATTTTGTCATGGTTTCATGGGAATTTATATTTGTTGGTAAACTCTGTGTATAGGCAATGAGGCATCAGGCAGATGTTTGGGTTTCCTTGGTAAACCTAGCTTAAAGAAGATGTGGTTAAGAAGGCAGATTGGTAATATTTAGTACACCTAAGTAAATACGTTTAATAGTCTTCTGAATTTTTTGCCATTCTTATGATTTTTAACAGCTTTTTTGAGAGATATATATCGTTTAATTAATCCATTTAATGTGTACAATTTAAATGGTTTATAATATATTCGCAGGGTTGAACAATAGTGACCACAGTCAATTTTAGAACATTTTAATAATCCCTAAAAGAAACCCTGTACTCTTTAACAATCACTTCCAAATTCTCTCCAAACCATCCTTCGCCCCCTAGCCCAAGGCAACCTCTACTCTACCTCTCTCTAGAGATTTTCCTATTCTGAATATTTCATATAAATGGAATCATATAATATGTGGTCTCTTGTGACTGGTTACTTTAGCATGTTTTTATAATGTTAGATAATGAACTTAGGTTATGAAGATGCATTCATGTTATAACATATATCAGTACTACATTCCTTTTTATTGCAGAACAATATTCCATTATGTGAATATACCACATTTTACTCATTTATCAGTTGATGGACAATTGAGTAAACTTCCTTCTTTTAGCTATTATGAATAATGCTACTATGAATATTGATGTACAAGTTTTTGTGTGGATGTATGTTTTCATTTTTGGGGGTACATAACTAGCAATGGGTCAGATGGTAGTTCCATGTTGAATCTGTTGCGGGACGGCAGACTGTTTCACAAAGTGACTATAGTATTTTACATTTTAACTGATGATTTATGTAAAAAATATTTCAACAAAGCTGTAAAAATTCTATATAAACTTTTTCAGATAACTCACAAATATATTTTATCTGAGCTAAATTTTATTGTTTTATATAAGCGTATTTTTCAGTATTTTAAATTCTAGTATAAAATACATTTGCTGTATATTACCTCTTAGAATTCATGTTTTTAAAATTAAATTTAAAAAAGAAAAATAGTCTTTAAATAATTTTAAATTAATATTTTGAGGAATGAAATAATTGGAACTTAATTAATCTTTAGATTTTAAACTTTTACTCTATTTTTGCTTAATATAACATTTTTGCCCATACCTCACATGATGATGCATAGTTTTAACTGATATTGTTGTTGTTTATACTGCTATTTCTTGGTTCTGTTAAATTTTCTTTTCTTCCATGTGTTTTTTTTTCTGGATTCTCTGCCTCATGATTACAAAGAGGAATTCTTGACTTACCTAGAACACTACCAGCTAACTATTCCAATAAGGGTTGATCAAAATGGAGCTTTCCTCAGCTTTACTGTGAAAAATGATAAACACTCCAGGAGAAGACGGAGTATGGACCCTATCGATCCACAGCAGGCAGTATCTAAGTTATTTTTTAAACTTTCAGCCTATGGCAAGCACTTTCACCTAAACTTGACTCTCAACACAGATTTTGTGTCCAAACATTTTACTGTAGAATACTGGGGGAAGGATGGACCCCAGTGGAAACATGATTTTTTAGACAACTGTCATTACACAGGATACTTGCAAGATCAACGTAGTACAACTAAAGTGGCTTTAAGCAACTGTATTGGGTTGGTAAGTAGATGTTATAATTTTAAATTTCTGATGGGGAAATAAATTCACAATGTAAATGTCTTTTCTCACATTAAAAAAAAATATATATATATATACACACACAAAGGTGATTTAAGTAAGGAAGTTAACAGTCTAAATTTTTTGTTATTTTCACTGCCTTTTGATAGTCTTTTTGATCATATTTGTGTTGATTTTTCAAAGTAAGAGCAATTTTTAAAACTCTATATTATTAGTAGAAGAATGAATGGAACCTCAGGTTTAATTTTAGATTTAAGTTTTTCTGTTTAGATAAGATATCTTTTATGCATAAACAAAACTCAATCATTAGTGAAGAGTTTAAAGTTGTGTGTGTATGTACATGTATGTATTATTTCAGGGAACTATGACATTGATTGCCTCTTCAGGTTTCTTTCTATAATATTTTTCTCTGGTAGGCAACATAGCTTCAAATTATGTATGACTTACTTATGGTTATAAATTCTTGAAGAAAAATCTTTTATACTGATATCTCTATGAAATAATCTTTTCCTACATTTATCTGAAGATTGATAATAAGTCTTATTTTACATAGAAAATTGATTTCAAAAGTGTAGGGTCTGTCCTGGGTATTTGAGTCCATTTTAGTCTAATGGTAAATACACAGTTCAAGGTTGTGCACAATAATGCAAGAACAAAAGCATATTCCCATACTTTCTCTACTGCCTTAATCCCATTCAGGCTAATGTAGATGTTCCATTAAAGCTTTATTTATGTAAAAGAGCACAGACATTTTTATGCTTAGGTCATACTTTCAGAAACTGTTTTTCTTCCTTATTCTATTGCATTCATATCCTAATTCCTACTTCAGTACAAAAAACTATATAGTTAAAATTGGGTTTAAATAAATTCTAAATTTGAAAGAAGTATTAAGAACCATGGTTTAGGAAAATTTTCACTATAGGTGTATATAACGATTAGCTCAGATTGGCCATATTCTATAACTGTTAATGGATCAAAATCAATACTAAGATTTTTAGATTTAGGTTTAATTTAAATAGATACATTGAGTATATTTATCACTAGTTTCTTTACAAGCATTTTTAGGCTTTTTGCACAAAACATTTTTCTTTCTGAATAAAAATGAATTATCCAAAATAAATCTGTATTTTAAAAGTTTTCATATTTGAAATAACACTTACTGTGAAATATGATAGAAAGATACTGTCCCTGATCATTGATCAAGCTCTTTAAGTTGGTGTTAACATTAATTATGCCACTGATAATTTTAACAGGATAGAGAAATGAACAAATTTGAGATTTAGAGAAAACAAAACTAATTATGTTGTGAGTTTTGAGAGGAGTTACTAGAGATAAGAAGATGAGTCAGAACATGTAAGAGATAATATAAGACTATACCAATATAATGGTACAGGAATGGAGAAGATAGCATGACTTTGAACCACGTTTTAGAGGATTGGTATCTTATTAATTTTTCCTTCCTTGACCTCTAATAAGATATATAGCACATAGTAGATATTTAATAATATTTTAAGAAGTTAAAATAGAATTGAACTGGGTGTGGAATGAAGGAGAGAAAGTAATTGATGATAGCTGAGGTTTCAGTTTTGGAAATGGGTGGTTTATGAATTTTACAAGCTGAGAAAGGGAATGCCAATTGAATGCTGGATTGGAGAGGAAGATGAAGAGAATGATTTTTGATATAGTAAATGTGAGGAATCTGAAGAAATAAAGGTTAAATATGTTTAGTTGGGATTTGGGAAATATACCTCTGAAACTTAAAAAAAGAATTTTAATTCTGGGAGCAAGTTAATTTGAGACCCATTAATTTAAGTGACAGTGAAGTTGTGAAAGATATTGTTTGATGAGTCAAAAGTGAGAATAAGGTTGAAAATGAAAACTCTTCGAAACTGAAGGGGATAGCAGAGCATCACTCATCTATTCTTCATTCTCACCGAGACTTCCTGTCTCCTGTTCTCTTTCCCTCTATTAGTTAACACCTTTCAGTTTTACTTCGTTTCCTATTGAGACTGCATGATTCGTGTGGACTAATTTTGATTACTTAATTAAGGTGAGGTCCGCCATGTTTGTCTACTGAAGTAACCATTTCCCCTTCACGACTGATAAGGAATTTGTGAGCAGATACTTCACCTTCATGCTTATTTTGTATCATTTCATTTTAATCAAATGGGATATGTAAACAAGTTTTTTAAAAATCCTGCTATTCAAAGTTCCATTTTAACCAATTCTATTTTTAGTTGTTCTGTAAAAAATAGTTTTCAATGTAGAGATCATTGAAATCATATTTCCTTATCCATAGTTTCAGTGTTACAACCCTGCACCATTCAAAGGAAAAATTTCTAACATGATAGTCTAACAGTTATTCAAAATAATGTCACATTTTAGGACCATAGCTTTCTTATTCAGGTCTTGCTTTTCCAGAGTTTCTAATTTTTTTTTTTTTATTGAGAAGAAAATAGGATTTTTTTTTTCTAAGTGGTCAGTATTATCCAGTTCCTTGGTGTTTATATCTATTATTTGGAATATATTCCATTCTTTGGAGGCATTTTTCTTGGAGTCTATTGGTTAATTAGTTTCTTGGGTTACTATGCATCTCATTCATCTTGGGATTTCTTTTTTCCAAGGTGGGTTCCACATCTCCCTCTTTTTGTGTTTACATCCTCTTTTTGTTAGAGAACATCTTCAAGTATTTATCTCAAAAAAGGTGCCTGAGAAGTAAAATTTCTGAGTCCTTGCATGTTTAAAAGTGACTTTATATTGTCCTTATGTTTGATTAATAATTTAATTGAAAGTGAAATTTGAGGTTCATTTTCTTTCAGAACCATGGATGATGGAATTGGGCAAGGGAAATACGGAGCATCAAATTTATCTATATGGTTTTGTATCTTAGGAAAAGACTTAAAGATGTAAAAAAAAATAGCATGGATTCATTTTGGGCAGTAGATAGAAGTCTTTTTTTTTTCTTAAAAATTTTTCTTCGATGAAAGTGATCTTTATTTTTTCTGTTTCAAGAATTTTATAATGTGTTAAGCTTTAGTTCTTCTCATCTCAACTTGGTATTTGATGGGTACTTTCAATTTTAAGACCCTCTTTTAAGCTAATAGAAATTTAAAAAATAATTTCCTAACGATTTTCTCACCTTAGTTCTTTCCCACACTCTTCAGTAATTGGTTCTCTGCTTCTCTTATCTCTCTTTTTCCTCTTTTTTTCTTTTGTTCTAAGCTCTATGAGATTTCCCTAATTTTGCCTTTTTGTTTTCTTCGATTGATTTAAAAAGTACAGCAGTCATATTTCTAATTTTCAGGAGATCTTCCTTTTTTTGATTGTCTTTTTCTTTGTATCTTATTCTTATTTCATGAAAACTGATTTCCTTTAATCTTTCTAAGATACTAAACATTGTATAACTAGTTAGAAAAGACCAGTGATCCAATTAGATTTTCTATTCATTTACTTATATCCACAGTTGCTTTTCTAGTTTTTCCATTATTCATTCATTCATTTACCAAATACTTATAAATACCTGTCATACATCAGGCAGTATTCTAGGTGCTAGAAGTACAACAGTGAAAAATTAAAAAATTCTATCATTGTATAGCTTACATTCTAGTGGAGGAGATACACAATAAGATAAATAAAAGTCATAGTATATTGGATAACAATAAGTTCTGAGGTGGAAAAATATTGAGTCAAAACTCTAAGGGAAATGAGGAAGGGAATTCTGACATCTGAGGGTTAAGCTTTCAAGGTGGAAATCTTTAAGTACAAAGGTCTTATCTTAGAGTGTTTGAGGAAAAGCAGGAAGACTACCGTGGCTAGAGCAAGTGAAAGAGAGGAAGAATAATGGAAAGTGAGGTCAGAAATGGAACTGGGTGCCAGATGTTAGGTTTTAGAGGACACAAGATAAAATCAGTGATGACTCCAAGCTTGAGGCCTTAGCAACTAGAAGAATACAGCAGTCATCAAATGAGATGAGGTAGACTCAGGCATTAACTGATATGGAAAAGCTGTAGGAAGAGTAGGTTGAGAAGGTGGTATATATCATAAGTTCAGTTGGACATGTTAAACTTGAGATGTTCTGTAGGCGGTTGGATATGCAAGCCTGGAGTTCATGAGAGAGATGTGAATTATGGACTTATAAATTTGGGGGTCATCAATATATAGATGGCACGTAAAGCCAGGAGACCACAAAAATAGCTTAGATGGGGAGAATAAATATAATCAAGAGGGCTTAAGGAGGTCAGAAAGATATGGTGGACACAGCAAACACTATAGTAAGAAATAGAAGGAATACCAGGCAAATATCCTAGAAGCAAAGAGAAGTATTTCAAGAGAAAAATGCTGCTGAGTCAAAATAAGAACAGGACTGAAAAATTACCATTGAATTTATTAGTGGGGAGGTTATTGGTGACCTTGACAAAAGCAGTCATGATGGGGTTTGGAAAAGAGGCAACAACCTGATTGAATTAGGTTTCATAAGGAATGGGAAAAAATACTACAGACAATTGTTTTAAGGAATTTTGGAAAAGCAAGAAATGTTCAGTTGCTGCAGGCAGAAGTGGGATGAAAGGAGGCTTTGTTTTGTTTGATAGGAATGATTATGTAGAGAGCAGGGAAATTTCTAGAGTGATGTTCACAATAGGTAAGAAGGGATGGAATTATCTGCATAAATATAATAATTGTCCTTAGCTTGGAGACTAGACAGTTCATCCATAATAACAGGAAATAAAATAGATTATATGGACTTGAGATTCAAGTAGATGGGGTATTTGTGGTTGTAGGAGTTTGTAGGAGGTTGCGCAATATTGTCTATTGGAATAGAAGATGGGAAGATGAGGTGTTAGGGGATTAAGAAGAGAGGAAAAAAGCAGGAAATATTTATCCAGGAGAGCCAAATACTTAATAAACCAGAGAAACATAGTATCATTACCATGAAGCATTAAAGACACAGTTGTGATTATGATGATAAATTTAAAGTGAGACTAGTCAACATCTTGGTATTTTCTTATGGCTAAATGAAACTGCAAGGGTGTAGGTCCAGAGTAGCAAATTTGAATTTAATCAGGGTTGTAGTTTAGCCAAATAAATTCCATGAAGGGAGAAAAGGGCAGGGAAATTGAAGGTGGAATTGAATCTGGGTTAGGAGGTGAGGACTTGAACTGGGCGGAGGACAATGAAAAGGATCAGTGGGTCCTAATGAGCATAAAAGGACAATCTCTTGGAGTTGAGACACTAGAGGGACAGTACTGGAAAGATAGAAGAATGGGATACCTGAAATTGGGACTATGACGACGTTGCAAATATTGATAATACCAAAGTCTAGGATTTAACTCTGGGTATGAGTGTCTAAGGTAAGGTGAAGGACGAGATATCTGAAAGAGAGGAGGTCAAGGAATTGAGAGGACAGGGATTGAAGAGACCATTTGTGTCAGCAGTTCTTATTCTGGCATCCATGGATAGAATTCAGGGGGTTTGTGAACTAGAATTTTTACTAATTCTTAACTGAAACCTAGCATTTCTTTTTATTATGAACATAGCTAAAAAAAACCCAATAAAGTAATAGCAGTGATTTTTGTCCCCAATAGAAATTATAGGTATTTCCATGTCATTTTACAGTTTTTGAAGGTTTAGCAAAATATTATTTGTTAATCACTACTGTGAAATTATGTTAATTGTTAGAGCTACTGCAGATCTCCTTATTTAAAAAGTGTTACAAAAGACATGCATTACTATTACATTTAAAAAATATTTTGATAACCGTATTTCACTACAATTGGTTTTATTTATAATCCTATAAAATTTTTTTACAATTAAAATATTATTCTGAGAATAATAACATCCCAGGCTTTACCCCTAGACTTCCAAAGGGATCTAGGGTATATGTGCACACACATACATATAAATTTTAAGAACTGATAATGTAAGAAGATATTGAAATCAACAATTATTTCAGAAATGTTATTACAGAGAATGACAGTGATCCAGAAGCTAAAATCTTTAAGAAATGAAGAAAGCAACTCTGGGTCAGTAAATAACTACAACTAGCAGAGGGAGAAGGTGATGGCTGGAAATCAGATAAACATTTGTTTGTCTGTTGGTTGTTTTGGAGGAGAGAGAGGGAGAATTGTTTGGAAATGGCAATGAGTAACAAGGACACATATCCTACTTCCAAGACCAATAGGAGGCATGTAGGAGAGAAAGCAGCCACCATTCCAGAGGATTTCAAGGAAGAAAGAGCATTTTTTTTAGGGAAAATCAGATTTTCGTTTGAGCCAGATGAAGTGAACATTCACAGATGAGGCTGAGGCTATAGGAAATTTTGTTGAATTTGAGAGGAAACAGTAGAAGTATTTTAAATGGTGACAGCGAGACGTAGCAGGTGGCATCAGAAAACTGGATGTGTAAAACAATGTGGGGCATAGAATCCAGGGGATAGGTCTTGGTTTCTTTTACGGATTGGTATGGCAAGGAAAGCAAGCGCAATGGGATTAATCCTGATGGTCCTGGGGCAGACGGGGTAAAGGTGAGTGGGGGTGCCAAGGGAGGTGAGAGCACGCCTATTGGAAGGCATGTATAGACTTCTGGGGCTCCCACTTAATTCAGCTCCTCCATCATTGGGCCCCCAGCACCTTTCTAATTTCATAATCATCTTCCCCTTCCTTCTCTCCAGCCACAGTGGCTGCTTACTGTTTATCAAATACTGCACACATGCTCCTACCTCATTGCCATGCAGAGGCAACGCTGTTCCCGCTGCCTTGTCTATTTTTTTCTGAAGTATCTGTTTGGTTTGTTCTTTTATTTTACTCAGGTTTCTGTTCAAATAATACCTTATTATAGAGGGTGTCCCTGATCATCCTAAATAGTTTGTATAATCGCCTCGCTTCTGATTACCTTCTTTCCTCTTGTATTGCTTTATTTTTTGTTAACATTCATTACTACCTGATTGATCATTTATTTATCTAATGAATGAATTGCTTTTTTTCTAACTCCTTCCACCAGAATGTGAACTCCATGGTAGAGTGGCATTGTTCAGTATTGTATCCACACCACCTAGAACAGAACCTGCCATGTGATTGGCACTCAGAACATACTTGGTGAATGCATAAAGTTAGAAACAACCTTAGGAGGGTAGGGGAATTATAACACAGTGACTAAGAGTCCAGTATGAAAAGTCAATCAAGTGAGTTTGTTACTTTGCTCAATCTCAGCTTTTCATCTGCAAAAGGAACTAGTAGTAAGTAGTAAGTAGTACATACTTCAAAGCAGTATTAAGATTAAATGAGATAATGTGTGAGAACATTTTACAGAGTACCTAATGCACAGAATTTCTGGATTCTCATTGTTGAAATTAGAGATCATACTTACTCACAAGGCTTCTGATTCTATTTTCCCCCAGCAACCTGAGTTTCTTGGCTGGGACCTTAGAACTTTCTTCTGCCCATAGTTCAGCATGTTGTGACTTTAGTGCTCTTCCCTTTCCGGGCAGTGCTCTAAGACCCTGCTTCCTACTCTTCCTTCTTACCAAAATTTCTTGAATAGGCTCTCTTTTCTGCAGGAACTGTGCTCAGTTTACCTCACATTGTTAATCTTCCTGGTAAAGTAATTCATGCTCAGGTATTAGAGTTTCTTAATGGCATATTATGTAATCCTCATCAGTATTTCCATTTAATTTAAGGACTAATATCTTGAAAGTAAAGCAGACAATGGCGAAAATAATGAGGTGACTAAGGAATGCCTTTTTTTTCTTTCTTTTTTTCTTTCTTGTTTTTTTTTTTTTTTTGCATTCCTCAGTTCATTTTGTATAGGTGGCTTAAACTTCATCTACAAGTTAGTGCAGTTCTGATTACGTCTCATCTTTCTTTCCAAGCATGTGGTATTTAACATGAATTTCCCTAAACAGAATCATAGAGGCTTAGATTCAAAGGGACCTTAGAGATTATCTGGACCCACAGGCTTTCAGCATTTTTTTCTCTTTAAAGCAGCAAAACCTTTTCTCAAATGAAATGTTATGTGGAAACTAAATATATACATTAATAAAAGCACAGCTGATTCCTAAACCTAGGAATCCAAGCCTGTAGGTCTCTCTTTGTTGTCTGGAGCAATCCCCTGAGGGGGCTTCCATGGAACCCTTAGGGCTCCCCAGAGTGCTGTTTTCAAACCACTAATTTACACCAACCCTTTCATTTTTCCAGCTGAGGAAATACACCCAGAGAGTTTGTGTTTTATCCAGTATCGCAGGGCAAATTAGCCAGGTTAAGAGCAGTCCTCATATGTGCCACACTTAGAAAACACTATTAGACAATGGTGGAAGTTCTTATTTCTGATGCAGATAACTTTTACTATCTAATTTCTTTTAATCAGCAAACTTTTATTTGGTGTACATAGTACGTATGAGACACTTTCTGTGCCTGTAACTGATTCAAAGAAATGTGAGACAGAACCTTTTGTTTTAAGAAAGCAACTCATATAAATTGGAAGATATAACATGCAGTTTAAAAGTCATTCCAAATTTAAATAGAGCTTTAGGAACTAAGAGGTAGCAAAGTGGTGTGGAATTAATTTAAAATAAATTAATTAAAAATAAATAATAAGCTCTGTTGGAGCTCAGAGGAGAGTGAAGCTACTCCAGTTAGGGTAGAGAAAGTTTTAAAGAGGAGCTAGGATTGTGCTAAGCAGGACTTGATGAAATAAATAGGTGTAAGGCGATATAATAAGTGAATAAGAGCAGAGCTTTGTGTCAATCTCAGCCCTTTCACTTCCCTCTTTGTAATGTTGGGTAAGTTTTTAACCTCTGAGCCCATCACTTTATTTGCAAAATGGTGATAATATGGGATGTAATTAAGGACATATTAATTGGTGTAGCATAAACTTTAAAATGTCAGTAGTTACCATAATAGTAGTTTATTTCTCCCCTATATCAGCGTGAATGTTGGACAGCTTTCCAAGGGGTCTCTCAGGGACCCAGGTTCCTTCTCCTTTTGGCTTCTACCTCCTCCATGTCTTTTTTTCAGGGAGAGTGGAGAATTCCATTAGGGACGTTTTCAGAGGCTGGGTCTGAAAGTGATATACAACACTCTGCCTATTTTCTATTGGACAAAACTCAGCTGCAAAGCTATACCTAGTTTAGTGTGCACCATTTGGAAAGGAAGTAAGTCTTAGTGAACACATAGAAGTCTCTGCTACCTCACAGAGTTGTTTTAGGAAGATTGGAGGAAGTAATGTGTCATGCTTAGTACAGAGCATAGCATGTAGAGTTATTTAAACATCCTTTTTAAAGAAAAGGAAAATTTATATAATGTTTTTCTGAGTAAGACAATTCACTAAATTTCTATTAACATGTGTTCAACCTTTTTTTTTTTTTTTTGAGAGGTATCAGTTTATTTTTGACTTTTGGTAATGATAATATTTCAAATGATTCTTCTTGGTAAGTTCTTTGTTTCCTTTTCTTTTAGCATGGTGTTATTGCTACAGAAGATGAAGAATATTTTATTGAACCATTAAAGAATACCACAGAGGATTCCAAACATTTTAGTTATGAAAATGGCCATCCCCATGTTATTTACAAAAAGTCTACCCTTCAAGAACGGCATCTCTATGATCATTCTCATTGCGGGGTTTCAGGTAAGTGAACATATGGCTTTTAGAAATCATATTGTATTGTTTTGCCACTCTCTTCCTTCTGACACATATGGTAAGGTTCATAATAAAAGTAAATAAGAATTTTAGTAATTAGAATGATAATGCCCAGAGTCCTCTTTAAAAATGCCACATAGCAATAGTTTTAAGTAAATTTTGGAAGCTCCTTGAGAAGTCTTTCAAATATAAATCTGTGTAAAATTTGATTTGTTTTGTCTTTGAGGGGGAAAGAAACACACCTCATTTTATCCAGGTAATAGTTATAACTTTCATACACAAGTATTCATAGCACTCCATGCTGTTTGGTTCGCTGGATATTTTTATCATAGTGACAGGAATCTAGACACTTGAATAAGACTCGAAGAGTTTTAAGATAGTATTTAAAAATAGTAGTAATTAGGGTATAGAAATACATAGTCAGGATAATAAATCTAAACTTCAGTGGTCAAAGAAGGGTTCATGAAGGAATTGACTTCTTAGCTGGGCCTCAGGGATGAGATAGGGTAGCTGGGCAAAAGTAGAGGGAGCAGTGGGTAGAGTGTTTCATATAGAGGAAACAGCATTTACAAAGGTTTTGAACCTAAAGAGAGAGAAAGTCATGTTTCAGGAATTGAAAGTTTATATAAATGGATATTAGAACATAGGTTGGATAAATAGGGTTGTGACTCATAGTAATTGGGGCGAGTGTTTGTGAGAGATGAAACTAGAGAGATAAAGGGCCAAATCACAAAGGATTTATAAACCATGTTAAGGAGTTCATTTATCCTAAGTGTGCTGGAAACCCATTGAAAGATTGTATGCTGCAGGAATCACATGATCAGATCTGAGTTTTTCAAAAGACTACTCTGGCAGCCATCTGGAGACTGAATTACAGAAGAGTAAGTAAGACCAGAGATAGGAAATTTGGCAGCTGTATAGTCTAAAAGTTAGAAAATTTAGAGAAATAGAGGACATAGCATAGCATAGTAGAAAGAACATGAGCTTTGATGTAGCTTTGGACAAATTACCCAACCTCTCTGCATATTTCTCTCAGCACACATTAGTTACTCAGTCAAGTTGTAGCTATCATTATTATTGAAATGACTGTTTTAAACATTTAAAGGGCTAGTACATTTTTTTTTAAAAAAAAGATTAGATTTGTTTTGTGTAGTTCCAGTAACTGGAACTAGGAGCAGAGTATTTCAGAGGCAGATTTCAGCTTAATACAAAGAGGAGTTCACCAACAAATAAATTTAGTGAAAAATGAGATGGATTCAACAGGTAGATATGTAAAAAATGGAATGGATTACCTTGCGACTAGTGAATGCATCACCGTTTTGTTTCTTCTCAGTATCCTTCATGGGCTTCTTATCTTCTGCTTCAACTATAAGTATTCTTTGAAGTTCTTTTCTCAACTGACTGTTCTCATTCTGCATTCTCTCTTCTTGAATAATCTCTGAGGCTTTTAATTACAGGAGGTTCTTGGCCAAGAATAATTGGTACTAGAAAAAGGTCACTTGAAGTGAATCCACTTAAGATACGAAGTAAAATTTTATAGTAGATAATAATAATGTATTGAGCAATGAAACTAAACATTGTGGAAACAGTTTATTTTATCTTATATTTAACAAAAATTAGGCTAGGAGTATAACTACATATATATTCTTTAAAAACTAGGATTTAAATATTTAGTTGTCTTTTGTGATATAATTTTTTATATTCGAATTATCCTCTTTTGAAGTGCCTATCTCATTATTGGTTTTACAGAGGCAGATCCTTATTTTTCAATGGCTTCGGCATGAGTCAAACAGTTCTCCAACCCCACTCTTAATGCCATCATAAAATTCTGCTCTTTCATGGAAGATTTTCTTCTACAATCTCTTTCCCTGGATTACTATTTCCTAAATGGTCCTCGCTTTTAACCTATTCCAATCACCAGCCATTTCTACTACTCCTAACACCAGTCAATTTAGTTTAGATCCTCATTATCTCTTGCCTGGACCACTGTGATGACTTTCTAACTGGTCTTTCTGTCTCCAGGTTTGTCTTTTTATATTTAGCCAAGTCTGTCTCCTAAATCTGGCTATATTACACACCTTCAAACACTTCACTGGCTTTCCAGTAGTGGGATTATAGTAGTAGTTTCTTAAATTTTGTGGGAAAGTCACTAGGTTTTTTTGGAAAGAGCGTTTTATGTTCAGTAAGCTTGAGAAATGCCTGGTTAAGAACTATTGATTTTATTTGTGATACTATTTCAACAACTTAGTTCAAGTGAGATGTGCATTTATAGGCATACACTGCCAATTAACCTGTTATTGGGTACTCAAGTTTATATCAAAATATAAGATATAAAAAACCCTTTAGACAGTGGGTATATTTATCTCATATTCAGATATGAATTTTTCTATTCTATTCAGATTTAAGCTATCAATTAAAAATATGAAAGTGACATCTGTTCTTTATAGAACATTTAGAAAATATAGGATAAAAAGAAAATAAAGTTCCTTTTACACTACCACCTAGAGTTAACTGAATGTTTTGTGTGTGTGTGTGAATTAGGTTTTATTGAAAAAACAAACTATCCCAAAATTTAGTGGCTTAAAACAACAAACATTTGTTATTTCCCACAGTTCTGGGGTTAGCTGAGTGGTTCTTCTGGTCTAGACTAGCTTAGCTAGGGACAGATGTTCTAGGTCCTAGGATGTCTTTCTTCACTTTCATATTTGGTAGTTGGAAGGTCAGTTGATTAGGCGAGTGAAGTGGTACACAGCTGGGGCAAATCTTTTCAGCTCCACGTGGTCTCTCAATCTCCAGGCCTTTTTACATGGAACTCTCAGGATTCCAAAGAATAGGTTTTAAATTTCTGCTTGTATCACATATAAAATGTATTCTGTCGGCCCAAACAAGTCACATGTTCAAGCCCAGAATCAGTGTGGAAGGGCAGTAACGAGGGTCTGGATATAGGGAGGTTTAAACAAATTGTAAGTTATTACAGCAACAATCTACCACATCCAGTATTATCCAGCAGTCTTGAGGCCTTCGGAGAAAAGAGCTGCTTAATCTCTCTTCCTTGTGATCCACTAGGAAAGGTCCTTCTTCTTTTATTTTTTTTACACACTTCTGCATATTATTATTATTTTGGAGTAAGCATATATTAAATCTAATTAGGGAAGCAGCTGCCTTCTCAGGTGGATTGGAGCAAGATGTGCTGTTTAGTTACAGAAGCAGAAAGTGTTCATAAAAATGGCAGAGCAGCCACCTGCTCAAGCAGAGCAAGTTGGTAATGTCCATGGGAACAGCAGAAAACATCCTTGGGAGCAGGCAATGCTGAGAGCTCTTTGTGTAATGCCTTCCTTATGGCTGCAGGCCAGGCAGTCAGCTGCCTTCTGAGTACGTGGAGGTGCTATGTTTTCTGAATGTTCTTATTGTCCACTGATATAGCTATTATGTTCCTCTACCTGCATTATCTACTTCTGTGTTTATTAAATAAATATTAGTTTAGCATGTATGTACAAGGCTATTCTAGGTGTGGGGGAGACAGCAATAAAAGCAGGAAGAGTCCCTGCTCCCCTGAAGCTTATATTCTAGCGAAGAGAGACAGTTAACTAAATATGCCAAATAAATAAATATACGACCAAGTGTTAAGAAGTAATAAGTGCTATAAATGAAAAATAAAGCAGATCGATGAGATAATCTTGAATGGCTATATATTAAAAAATATTTTGAAATTGATCAGACACTTAAAATCTTATTTCAGATGACAAAGAGGCCCACGTATTTGGTTTTAGGGACAAGTTTTTTTTTTTTTTTTGCATATGTTTATGAGAGAATATTGTCTTTAACATTCTATACTCTATCTAAAATTAAATTGAGCAAAGCATATGTAATGAGTATCATTTGAAGAACTACTAATCTTCAAATAAGTTAATTGTGTATTCTATTTTAGACTATAATATATTAGTTACAGCTCATTAAACTTAACATTAAGCAGTCAATTGACAATTAGAGAATGTATGGATATTGTTTTGCAATGATCTAATACTGGATTAATTTAATTTTTAAAATGAAACTGAAGATGTTATCTCTTCGATTTTATATGTTCAGTGTGTTTGTGTGTTTATATTACATATATACCAAACTACAAATTCTTTGAGTATAAGGACTCTTTATTTATGAAAATTCATCAGACATCATGAATACATGTCTGATAGAGTGATAGCCAAGCAGACTAATAATTTAAAAGCTAAAAGTTTGAAAATTATGAAAATTATGATGATAATAACAATCACTACTTTATACAGAATGCTATCTAATGAGAAACACCATTGCAACGTGTTTATTTTACTCAATGGTGTGTAATTCTTTAAATAAAGAAAAGGAGAAATTTAAAAAATCAGAGAAGTGAAAATGATCAAAATAATGGAAACTAAATCCTATATTTAGACAGTTAAGTTGTCCAGTCAGAGGAAGAGAAGACTAGGCATGATTTGAGTACACTTTTGTTATGTCACAGTTCCTGTGAACCAGAAGTCTGTGTATGGATGGGTTATCTACTTAGCCTCAGCCAGGGCTGGGTTTTCATCTGGAGTCCTGACTGGGGAAGAATCCACTTCTCCCCTCCCATGGTTCTTGGCGGCATGCAGTTCCTTGCTGTTGTAGGACTGAACATTTTAGCTTTTTGTCTGGCTGTCTGTCAGAGGCCACCAGCAGTTCCTTGCCATGTACAAGTCACCGACTTGGTTGCTTGCTTACTCTAAGCCAGCAAGGAAAAGACCCTAGTAAGAGAGATGCTACAATATTATGTAACATCATTATGTACAATACTCATTTGTATGTAATCATGTGCATTCATCATCTTTGCCATATTCTATTAGTTAGAAGCAAGTCACAGGTTCCACGCATACTAAAGGGGGAGGAGATCACACAAAGGTGTGAACATCAGGAGGCAGAGATCCTAAGGGCCACCCTAAGAGTCTGTCTGGCACAATTAGACATAGGGGAATACTTACTGGCTATCTTGGGGATATACTACTGAAATAAGAAGTAGTTTCTCTCTGCTTCTCTTGATCTTTAGGAATAAAGACACTAATAAATATGAGTTTCAAAAGTATTTGACTATAAAAGGTTAAAAAAAACTTTTTAAAAAAAGTATTTGATGATACTTCTCAGGGTCCTTTTCATTTTATTTCTTAAAATTTGTAATGTCTACTAAATTAATTTTTGAAAGATAAAAACTAAAAAAATTAGAAAAATAGAGAAAGTATCACTTTCTGTCACATATATTATATGAATCAATCTAATTTTCCTCACTAAATTTTTCAATAAGTGGAGATTAAAAAGGTTTCCTCTTCAATCTAAAGATATAAAAGTGAGGTATGCATAGGACCTATACCTGCTCAAATTTATTGAGTGAAGATGAGTATAAATGAGACAAGTATTCATAAATTCCATAGCACTAAAAGGTTTCCTGTGCACTGAAGAACCAAATGTCGAGAAAACCAAAGATAAACCACAATGCACATGAAAATGTAGTTTAAAGCGAATCATGCTTGAATCCTGATCTTTTAACTCTCATTCCAATGCCCTTTACCGCTAGGTTTTGAGAAAGGAATATTTTGGGTGCTCTGTCAGTATAAATAGTTGTAGACTGCAAAACTAAGTGAAAAAATAATTCATAACTTTTGAGAATTGAGATTTATAGAACAGAAATACTCTAGTTCATAGGCTATTTGGACAGTTAATGCTTCAGTTGCTTTTTAAACACCTTTAAATGATTTTTAAATTACTTATTCTAAATTTAAAAGTAATATGATTACTAACTGGAATAATATGAAATAATTATTAAAAAATTCTTGTTTAAGTAATTAATTAGATATTTTGTTTTGTTTTCATGAGTAGTTGAATATGATTAATATTTGATTTTTCAGATAATATAATTATTTTGAAGATCTTCGTACATTAGCGAATTTATGAGAAGCATGTTTACATGAAAGGCCTATAAATACATCAACTTAACGAACCTATCTGAGCTAATTAATTGTTTTTATTATAGACGTCATAAGAACTGGCAAACCTTGGTGGCTGAATGACACATCCACTTTTCCTTCTGCACTACCAATTAATGGCACACATGTCCACCACAGACAGAAGAGATCAGTAAGCACCGAGCGGTTTGTGGAGACATTAGTAGTAGCAGACAAAATGATGGTGGGCTACCATGGTCGCAAAGACATTGAACATTACATTTTGAGTGTGATGAATATTGTAAGTTTGATCCCTTTATATAATACTGTAACTTAATAGTTTGTTGTGCTTGTTGACTAAGGTCATGGGTTTTTATTGTGAAATAATGATTTTAAGAATTAATTCATCTGTAATGAGAAAAGATTGATCTAATGTTTCGGATTCATAGAAAATAAATTTAAAGATATGATTGTACATTTTCAGATAATGTGACTTTTTTTAACTAGGTCTTGTTAAATCTTGTTTAAGAGATTTTCTTTAACTTGAAACATCAGCTCACCCTCTTAATTATTGTGTTGTGATTCATCTTTGGGAGAAAATATTTCTTGAGGCAGACCTGTATAACAAACTTTCTGCCAGGGCATCTTGAGGGTATTGTTCTAAGTGATATGAGATAAAAGAAAACATTTTTATACACAGAGTAGTTAAATTTATGAAAAAATTTTTTACTACTGTATAAAAAAATAGCAGTCACTCTATAATTTTTGTCTGACTTTGTGTCTTTTCTTATTTTCTGGAGGTCAGGTTGCCAAACTTTACCGTGATTCCAGCCTAGGAAACGTTGTGAATATTATAGTGGCCCGCTTAATTGTTCTCACAGAAGATCAGGTAAGAATGAGATAGTTTATAAATCCAAAACTCTTAACAGATAGGCTCTAGAATTATGTATTATAATATAATATATTTTATTATTGCTCCTCTTAGGAAGTTCTAGTTGAATATGATTTTCAGCACTAATCATTTAATATTTCAAGCAAATTTCAAATAGTTTACCAGAATATACCTCTTATATCATGTTAAAGCTATATATACATATATATTAGCTGTATGTTTCAGCATAAAGGTGAGCATTTGCATAACCTTCTAATAGTGGTTTTGGTTGGTTTCCTTTGCTGATAATCACATATATTCACATTATCATTAAAGCTGGAACTGGAAAGAATGTCTGTTCAATAATACACTAAATTAATTCTAGGTCAGATACTATAGAGATAAAAACTGGCAAGAGATTATTCCTAGAAACCACTGCTTCTAATTATAGTCCCACTTTAGTCTTCAAAAGTTTTAACAACTGACCTTAGTAATTTGTTTGGAACATTTCTGGTATGCATGTTGTATTGCAGCCAAACTTGGAGATAAACCACCATGCAGACAAGTCCCTCGATAGCTTCTGTAAATGGCAGAAATCCATTCTCTCCCACCAAAGTGATGGAAACACCATTCCAGAAAATGGGATTGCCCACCACGATAATGCGGTTCTTATTACTAGGTATGGTTTGTTGCAAGTATTTTACCTTTAATTGTTGTGTTTGATATTGTAACTATATTTGGTTCTATCTAAAGCCTCATTCAGGTAACGAGTATAGAGAAAGCAAATTGGTAATTTATTATTCATGCTGAGAAAGAATATATTACACTATTATTGTGTTTGCATCAAATGAACCAAATAAGAAAAAAGAAAGATTTAGATTTGATGTAGAAATTTAATAAATATCTCTCCTTCTAGTCTATCCATAAGGTTTAATTAGAAGCATATATATGTTTTGTTACTTGAACAAAATACATATTAGAAGCAAGATTTTAAGAAGTATGAGAAAAATATATTTAAAAAATAAAAATGTCATCACCCTTGGTTGTAAATATGTTAATTATTCTTGCATCCAAATTGTTAAAAGTGAAGAGTTACACAATTTACTTACATGAATGTTTATTTAATTTAAAATATTTTAATTAAGAGATAAATATAAGATTTATTATACTATACATTGAACAGCTTGTTTCTCAGGCAAAATTGTTATTTGATGATAACCCGATAAATGCATATATTTCTTTCCAGTTTTACAAAACTATTTAGATCCATTTTATTTCTTCCTCTCTAACAACTCTGTGAAGTAGATACTGTTATTATTTTTCCTAAGTAAGAAAGAAGGAAATTGGTTCAAAATACCTCAGTTGCTCAAGGTTGCTCAGCTAATAAGTGAAAGAACAGGACTCAAACCCTGATGATCCTACCTTTTTTTTAAAATTATATTATGCTATTTGTCTTCATTTTTTATACTCTACTTATGATTGGTTAGAAGCACGCTTAAATCCTTTTCAGATAAGTTTGTCTTTTGACCTTTTCTCAGCATTTAAAAATGAAAGAGATAACCAACGATAATAAGCAAAATGGAAGCATTATTCTATCTTGGCTAAATGGATTAGCCTTTGTTTTCTTGATTATTTCTTTTCATTTGCAAGGCATTATTTAACATATACTTCATCTGTGGTATGCTTATGACTCTACATTAAACTCTGTGGAGGGAGTGTTAAGTATTTGGGATCAGATTCATTAGACCCGGAATCTTGAGTAAGATAATGTGAATTTAGCTTTTAAAAAAAAAAAAAAATCCCTGTTAACTGAGTTGTAGAGTTAAAGTTTCTGAGTTTATTTTTTTTTTTTTACAGTTAGACTCACTTTAACTGCCTTCATCTACCTGACATTGTAAACCAGAAAATTTCGTTTATGACATGCTTGCCGAAGAAAAACAACATTGTATAGTTCTATATTCATACGTGTTGACATATCAGTCTGATAAATTCTGCAATTCCTCAGGGTCTTGTGGCCTGGAATGATTCCCAAATATATTTGAGGAGTTAAAAATATACTAGGAATTGTGCAAATATAGAAACCTTTGTGTAAAAATATATATGGATATCATTAGCATCAATGAAGTTACTAAATGTCTATTTTATATGGTTAACAAAATGATATTTACTTTGGCTTCTGTATTTATATTTATAAAGCCCTACCTCTCCCCCAAAGGCAATACTCAGCGGGCTCCTGATGCTTCACATTTTTATTATATCTGCATTGGATTTTTAACTTTTACATCAAATGACAGAAGTTATACCAAGAGCACACATTTCTAAGTATTGGAGTTCTGAAATACATCTGGGCATTTAGCCACCCTTTCTTGGCACTGGCTACAACATTTGGCTGTCTGACTTATTACTCTGAACTGGCCCTGATATTTTTTCTGATCCTCTACAGAGCTCTTCTTTGCTTCAATAAGCCATGTGTAGTGTTTTTTTGATGTTTGAGATTTGAACAAAAACTTTTCTTTTTAACTCGTTCTCCTAATGGTCATACTAGCACTGGAAGTGATCTCAGGATTTAATAGGACAGTATTTTAAAGAGGTTATATCTCATATCATTTTATATTGGTTATGTATTGGAGGTTAGAAAAATGCCTCTTTGGAGCAGCATAGAATTCCTTTTCAAATTGTTATTAAAGTGTCAAACTTTTAGCTTACTTAACAGTCTATAAATATTTTTGAATTATTAAGGCCACGGAATGACTTACCAAAAAGAAATGACTATCATCTCTAATATTTGGGTTTTTTGTTGTCGTTGGGGGTTTACCAGCACTTGACTCTCCCTTATAAATTTTTGATTTGTGAAAAAGAACATATGTTTAAATCATATGCTACTTTCAGTAAAAATAATTATGAGAATTCCATAGGTGATTTAATATTAATGTTGAAAATTATTTCATGTAACTCACTTATTAATATGTTTGGGGTTTTATGACTCCACCATTTCAAGGTAAGATTATGATTTATGTTTGCTTGAAATGTCAGCTCACTAGGGAGAATGTATAATGTGTTTATCGAGATTTCCAGAGAAAAATTGATGGATATGTTTATCTCCACTAGGCCTAATTTTGTCCTAGGGATTTAAATGTTTTAAGCAGAAAACCATTTGGAACTGTAGTTAGTTAGGTAATAAGAATCACTTTTTGGAAAAAAGTATAAAAACTCAAAATGTTATCTCCTCTTAGCAGATGACATTTTATTGTTATATTTTACCAATAAAAATTAAAAACAAACTATGCTCTACAAAACTATCAGATCACTCTGACTAGATAGAAAGAAAATAAAGTAAAAAATTAAACTTTTTTTTTGTTTAACATGGTATCAAAAATATTGAATTGCATATTTAAAACTATTTACATATACATTTATTTTAATTTTTATATATAGTTATGCTTATTTTTATACATAAGTATATATAAAATATAGTGGGCATATGTTATACATCAGCTTACTAATTTTTTTTTAATTGAGGTATAATTGAGAAATAAAATTGTATATATTTAAATTGTACAACATGATGATTTGTTATAGATATACTTTGTGAGCTGATTACCATAATCATGTTAATTAACTCATCTATCACCTCAAAGGTATCTTGTTTTTTATTTCTTTTTTGGAGTTTGGATGAGAACATTTAACATACTCTTTTAGCAAAGTTCAAGTATATATATAGAATTATTATCTATAGTCACCATGTTGTATATTAGGTCTTCAGAATTAATTCATCTTACAACTAAAAGTTTGTACCCTTTAACTAACATTTCCCTATTTCCCCCGCCCCGAAACCCTAGGCAACTACCATTCTACTTTTGGTTTCTGAGTTCAACTTTCCTTTTTTTTTCGATTCTACTTATAATTAAGGTCATATAATATTTGACTTTCTCTGGTATATTTTACTTAGCAAAATGATCTCCTGATTCATCTATGTTGTTGCAAATGACAAGATTTCCTTTTTTATGATTAAATAATATTCTATCTATATATACCACATTTTCTGTACCTATTCATCCATTGATGGACATTTAAGTTGTGTTCTTATCTTGGCGGTTTTGAATAATGCTACAATGAACATCAGAGTGCAGATATCTCTTCGAGATGCTAATTTACTAATTTCACTTCCTTTAGATATATACCCAGAAATGGTATTGCTATGTTATATAGCAGTTCTACTTTTAAAATTTCAAGGAAATTCCAAACTAACAGCAACGTAGTCTCCATGAAGCTTTATCAGCTGAGATTAATGATGGAAGATTGCAAGGATCCTCAATGGCCAAGGCTGCCTTGTCTGCCACAGCAGTGAAAGCTTCTGGAGACTACCTGATCTCTTTTTCTCCTATGGGGGATATTGGTGGAGGGGATTCCTCTTGTGCCAGATCCAGCTTGCAGGTGCCCACAGTAGTGCTAGGTGTCTGATGTTGGGCACCTGTGGAGCAGTCATGGAACCAGGGACTGGATTGCCAGTGCTTGCAGTGTGACAGCAGCTTTGGGATCTGACGTGCTGGTTACCCTGCAGCAGTGATGATGAGTGAAATGCAAAAGTATATACAAAGTGGCCATGAAGACAGAGTCTGAAGCGTGGGCATTGAGCACAGTGGAATTCTGATCATGGGTGTGGGCTAGCCCGCAGTGGTGTTGGCTCTGATTTTTGAGATGCGGGCACGTGTGGAGCAGCCACGGGGCTGGGTCTGGATCATAGGTGCACACAGGGTGGCCCTGGAGCCAGGAGCAGGAAGAGTAGCTGTGGCTCTGGAGTTTGGTATGCTCAGGGTCAGAAGGTGCTGGCAGCTCTGGTTCCAGGGAAGCACAAGAGCAATTCCTTCTTGGAATGGGTAGCGTCTTCTTCCCCAGGTCTGCAGCTATTGGTTACCCTGGTGATGAAAGCTGCCAGTGTCCTTTGTAGATCAGGTTCCTGGGGCCTGTGCCTAACAACACTATGGGGTACTCCACTGTGGAAGCTGTGGGGCGTCTGTGGCTGTTGTGAGGGCTGTTGGGGTCTTCTGCATAGCACGTCACTGGGGACCATGATGGTATGTGTCCTGTGGCCATATGGATAGCTCCCACACTTCTTTCTTCCTAGTTGCTTCCAGAACTCTCCACTAAGCTGCTCTCACAGCGATTCTTTCTGTGCAGTTATTCTCCATTTTTTGCTCCACTATGTTGCTGTAGGTTCTTAATTGCACTCTTGAGCTCTGCTGGGCTATTTGTGGTTAACTGTTTAATTATTGTTTCATGTCAGATGATGAAGGCTAATAATTCCTACTTCACCTCCTCGCTGATGTCACTCTCCTAGCTGTCAGATTTTAACATTTTGCCATACCAAAGAGCAATCAGTTTCACGTCACTTTCTAAAGTGATGTACAGATATTTCTCTGGTGTATCAACTACTTGATATCTTAGCTCTGAATACCAGATTTAGTGCTATCGTGCATATATTTGTAGAAATATGATCATATTAAATAAACATTAATGGTGGAATAATAAAACTGATATTTCATTTTTGTGATATGTTTTTTAGTTAAAATATCAGTAGTAGTAACTTATATCGATTGCTTATATAGACTAGATTTATTAGAATTATTTGATGATTATTAGTGTTTACCTAAATCAACCTGACATTTAGTAACTTTTCAAAATTATGGAATGTGACACTGTATAACTAGGTCAAGAAATGATTACTGTTTTGTACTTGAAGCTCTGGACACAGAACTTAAGAAGATAAAACAGGACTGTATTTATGCACTTTAAAAGTTATACTTGCTACAAAACTTTCAAATTATCCTTATTAACCTTTGTATTTAAAAACTAAATTAAGATCTATTTAGGAATAAAAATCCATAATTTGGCGGGTTATTTTAAAAATTATATTTCCACATGAAGTCAGGATATATCTACCACAAATTTAAAGTCCAGCTGATTTCTAAATTCATTTTGTGGCAAAAATATTAAAGAAATTCATTTATAGTCAGAAAATGAGAAGGAATTTAGTGACATAAATTGTATTTGCATCAATGTTGAGTACTCAGCATGAACAGAATGATGCCTCCATTTCCTGACTTTGTCTACCATCTAGCGTTAGAATCATGTTTTCCATCTTTATGATGTTAATATATAGTAGTGTATATTTTAGATAGGAATTATAACCTAAAACTTTTTCGTTAACAGATTTATTGAGATATAGTTCACAGACCATACAATTTATCCAATTTAAGTGTGCAATTCAATGATTTTTAGTATATTCACAAGGTTGTGCAACCATCACCATAATTAGTTTTAGAATGTTTCAGTCATTCTCAAAGGAGGTCATACCCATTTCCTTTATCTTCCCCAACCCAGCCTCAGCCTTAGGCAGCCATTAACCTACTTTTTGTCTCTACAGCATTGCCTAATCTGGACTTTTTGTAAGAGTGGAATTGTATAATATGTAGGCTTTTGTGACTGGCTTCTTTTACTTTGTATAGTGTTTTAAAGGTTCATCCATGTTGTAGCATGTACCAGGACTTCATTTCTTTTTTTAGCCCAAATTCTCGAAAATTCAAGGAATAGATTTTTAAGAATTCCTCTGTTATAAGATACTCTACCATAAATATACTTCCTTTTCAATTTTTCATTAATGAAATACATAGGACATATAATTACATCTTAAAATACAGATGCAAAACGTGCACACCAAGTCGCATAATTTAATCATTTAATTAAAACGAGCATATTTATCCTCTTAAAGGATCATGATTATTTGCTTTGATGCTGCTGGAATTGAAAAGGATTAGAATTTCCAAAGTCAACTAATGTTTTCAAGTGAGAGATTAAAGATAGCTTTAAAAAGTTTCTTGCTAAAACTTGGCCTATAATGTGTAGATTTAAACAAGTTTTCTTATTTTTTAAGGAATGTATCTATCAGAATTATATATTGGCTTCATATTATATATTAAAAGAGAGGAAAGGGAGATTAAATGTGGTACATTAACATTTATTTGGTATTTATTTATTTATTTTTTAATTCTTAAGGAAATGCCAGTTATTTTTTTGTGTGAACTATTACTAAGTTTTTTAAAAGAATATGTAGGTTTTTAGGCCACAGTAATCTTGAATTCAGATATTAGATGAATTGATTTTTGAATTTGGACACTTCAAAGCGTTTATTATTCTCTTACCACTCTGGCTCTGTCATTCTTACACATCCTCATCACCCTTCTTCACTTTTTATTTTCCTTTGCTTGATTCCTGGTTCATTGATTCCTTACTCAGATGTGTTTATCTAGTTTCCATTTCCATTGTGATAAACTTGGGCAACTTTAGTTTCTTGGGCAAGCCAGGACACTTTTAAGTACCTCTGACAGTTATGTCTAGATAGTAGGCATAAACTAGGACCAGGTAAAACAGGATTACGGTCACCCAGGCATTACCTATGTTTGCTCGTTAAACTTTAATTACAAATAGGAATAAAAAGGCACTTCTCCTTTAAACTGTCTTTGTACACACCTTGATTAAAATTGTGCTTTATATGTAATAGGCATCATTAAATAGTTAAATCAAAGAAGAATGTGTCGTAATAAACACAACTTTGAGGAATAGTAAGTTTAGTATTTATAATGGTTTTACTGATGTATTTATGTAATTTCTTATTATGTGCTAAATGCATAAGTGCTTTATATATTTAGTCATTTCAACCTCACTGTAACTTCATAAGATTGTTTCCATTATTATCTCTATTTTATAGATAAGGAAACTGAGGTACTAGAAAGTTAAATGATTAGCAAGATTATACAATAGTTAGAAGACTCAGGATTTAAGTCAGGCAGTTTGTCTCCAGAGTCCCTTTGGAGGAATTATAAGGGTGTGCAACAAAAATAATGGAGCGATACATTAATAATATTGGCGACTATGGTGGGCAAACTTCTAAGATGGCCCCAGTGATCTCTGCCCCCTGATGTTTGTGATTTTGTGTAATCCCCTTCTGTTGAATTTGGGATGGACCTAGTAAATTGTCATCTTAACAATGCACATTCTTCCTACCTACAAACAAGGTATGTCTCTTTGTTTATCTAGGTCCTCTTTGATTTCCCTCAGCAGTTTTTTTGTGGTTTTCAGTATTCTCACAACTTTTGTTATTTGTTTGATATTGGCATTGTTTTTTAAATTTTAATTTATAACTGTTCATGACTAGTATATAAAATTACAATTGATTTTGTATCCTGCAAATTTACTGTTTATTTATTAATTTTAGTATCCTTTTAAAAGATTCTAATTGGTTTTCTACAAAGATGATTATGTTTTCTGAAATTAAATGATAGTTTTACTTTTTCTTTTTAATCCCGAATCACTTTTTTTCTTGACTTATTTCAATGGCTAGAACCTCTAGGACAATGTAGAATAAAGGTTGTTATAGCAGACATCCTTGTCTTGTTCCTGATCTTAGTGAGAAGGCATTTCACGTTTCAACATTAAGTCTGATGTTTTCTGTAGAGTTTTCATAGATGCCCTTTATCAGGCTGACAAAGTTCTCTTCTATCCCCAGTTTGCTGAGTTTTTATGAATAATGGGTATTGAATTTTGTCAAATACCTTTTCTGCATCTATTGAAATGATCATATGGTTTTTCTTTTGTTAGTTTATTAATACAGTGAATTGCATTCATTGATTTAGAGTGTTATACCAACTTTGCATTCCTCAAATAAACCCAATTTGGTCATGGTGTATTTTCCTTTTAATATACTGTTAGATATGATTTGCCAAAATTTTATTTATATATCTTTTTGCATCTTATTTATGAGGGATATCGTTCTGTATTTTTGTCTGGTCTTGGTATTAAGGTAATGTTGACCTCACAGAATGAGTTAGAGAATACTTCCTTCTTTCCAGTTTTCTGCAAAGGTTCATGTAAGAATAGTATTATTCATAATACTAAAAATAAAACGTAATAGTATTGTAATTTATAGAATTTAAAAGTGAAGACATATGGACCTGGAAGTGGTCCCCCCCCCCCCCCGCCAAGGGGGTGATTTTTAACTACCAATTCAAATTATTTAAGAGATATAGAACTATTTAGGTTATTTGATTCAGTGTGCTTTGGCAGTTGAATCTTTCAAGAAATGTAGAATGTATTGCTATAGCCATTTATAATATCTTATTCTTTTAATATCTGTTGTATATATAGTGACATTACCTCTCTTTCTGATCCTGGTAATTTTTGTTTTCTTTTCTCCTAGATTCTGGTTAGAGTTTTAATTATCTACTCAATTTTAGTTTCAGTGGTTTTGTCTATTGTTTTTCTGTTTTTGATTTCTTTATTATTTCTACCTGATTTTTGTAGTTTCCATTCCCATACTAACTTTGGGTTTGGTTTAATTTGCTATTCTTTTTGTAATTTTTTAAGGTAGATACTGTGGTTATTGATTTGCAAACTTTCTGCTTTTTCTGAAATAGATGTTTAGTGTTATAAAATTTTCCCCTAACTACAGCTTTATTACATCTCACGAATTTGTATATGTAGTGTTTTCTGTTCCATTTAGCTCAAAATACTTTATAATTTCCCTTTAATTCTTTTTTGACCTATGAAACATTTAGAGTTGTTATTTAGTTCCAAACATTAGTTTCCCCCCCCTCAGAAATCATTCTGTTATTTATTTCTAATTTAATTCCACTGTAGTCAGAAAATGTACTTTGTATGACTCATGCTTTTTAATTTATTGAGACTTGTTTTATGGTCTTTTTTGGTACATGTTCGAGGTACACGTGAGAAGAATGTGTGTTCTGCTATTGTTGGATGGAATGTTCTAACAATTCAACTCTTCTATATTCTTACTGATCTGAACAATTTTAATTCTACTCAATACTGGCTAAATGCTCTACCATTGGTTTTACCAATTTTCACGCTTTAAAGCAGTGTAGGAGAGCTATTTTACTCCAATCTGCCTAACATAGTGCTTAACTTTATAATGCTTGATACATTGTAAGCAGTGAATTAGTATTAGTAGTTATTGGACCCAAATTAGTGTCACTTTACTATATAAAAAATTTTATTAATAAATAACAAGGGAAGATTTAGGGAAGTAATTTGTGCAGTTATCTATTATGAACTTGATTTATCATTTGCTTTCAGCTTTAGTTAGTGACTTATTGTACTTTTTTCTTCCGTTCACAGATGAATAAAATCAAGGATAGGTCTAGTTCTATTAGTTTCTTCTATTTTTCTGTAACAGCTTTGTTGGCATATAATTTACACATTGTACAGTTCATCTATTTAACATGAACAATTCAATGGTTTTTATTTACAGAGTTGTGCAACTATCACCATTGTCTATTTTAGAACATTTCTGTCACCCCAAAATGAAACCCTATAAACTCTATACCCATTAGCCATCACCTTCCATTTCCACTAGTCTTAGGAAACTTTCTGTGTAGATTTTCCTATTCCAGACATTTTACAAAAATGGTATCACAAAATATGGGGTCTTTTACAACAAGCATCTTAGAATGTTCTCAAGGTTTATCAGTGTTGTAGCATATATCAATACTTCATTCCTTTTTATGGCCAAATAATGTTCTAGTGTATGGATATACCATATTTATTCATTCATGGACATTTGGGTTGTTGCCCATTTTTGGCTATTATGGATAATGCTTCTGTGAACATTTGTGTACAAGTTTTGATGTGGATGTGTGTTTCAGTTTCTTTTGAATATATACCTTGGAGTGGGATTGCTGGATCATATGGTAACTGTGTATTAACGTTTTGAGGAACTGCCAAACTGTATTCCAAAGCACCTGTACTATTTATAATCCCGCCAGCAATGTATAAGTGTTCAGATTCACCCTGGCCAACACTTTTTGTTGTTTGTCTTTTGGTCATAGCATTTTTAGTGAGTATAAACTGGTATCTTATTGTAATTTTGACTTTCATTTTCTGGAAGGCTATGTTGAGCATTTTTTTCATGTGCTTATTAGCTATTTGTATATCTCCTTTAGAGAAATACATAACATTCTTTTATTTGGTTAGATTACATTTCTTTTATTGCACATGTATAAAAAGTTAAAGATGAACATTTAACTTTATACAAAATCAAATATTCATTCTAAGGAGTATATTAATTTTTCAAGTATTTGTTCAATAGATATTGTTATATAGTGGAAAATGGGCTTTGGAGTCACACAGACCTTGAATCTCACCCCTGACATCTGTTAGTTGGTGACCTGGGGCTGAATACCAAAGCTCTCTGAGTTTGTAGGATGGTGTGGTGTTATGATATAATATATGTAAGTGCTTGGTAGGGAGACATTGAGCTGTTATTAACTGTATGTTAAGGCACAAACCAGGTTTTAAGAAGACGAAGTATAGTGGAACCATAGAAGCAGCATCTAATCTTATGTGGAAAAGAATCTAAGCATAACTTCATTCGGGGTACAATATTTGATCAGGGACTTGGAAGTTTAATAGGAATTTGGATAAAAGGTGGGTGCCTGTTCAAGAAGGAGGCACTTCATATGCAATGACATGGAAAATGTGAGAGACAAAAATGGCCTTCTTTGGGGGGCGGAATGAAAAGCTCAGTATTTTTAGGTGGAAAGTATGGGCGAGGAATTATAGGAGATAATGTTGGATAGGGAGGAATTCATTCACTGATTCATTCACTCCACCTATAGTTGTCGAATTGATAATATGTCATGGTGCTGTTGGTTGCTAGGTATTCGGTGGTGAATCAAGTCAAAGAATAAGCTTGGTAGGTTTGAGGAAAAGAAGTGAAATGTAGTGAACAAAGGAGTGAAGGATATGCAATAATGCTTAAAAAGTTGGAGGGGCCATGGCTTGAAAGATTTTGCATGCACGCTTATAAATGTAGCACTGTGGTATAGAAATAATCATTTTCCCTTTTTATGAGTATTTAAATTGATTTCTTTTGTTTGCTTTTTAGTTATTAAAAAGAATGGAATTTTCTTTGTACACAGGTACAAGTATGTCCAGATTATAAAATGCAAATCAGGAATTTGTGGATGTGGAAAATTCTTCAGGAAATAAAGTAAAACAAGCAAACAAAGTTACATGGATAAGAATCCAAGCATAATTTCATAAAACATCATTCATTTGTTTAAAAAAATCAACAAAACTAGTAAAAAAAGAAATTTAGCTTTTATCTTCTTTACATAAAAGATAACATTAGAGAAATTTAAGCAGAAAAGTGACATGATCAGATTTAAAAAATGTCTCTTGTAGGGGTGTGGAGGATAAATTGTGTGTATGTGATTAAGTACTAATATATGCAAAGCAGTGAAAAATGGGGGGAAAAATTCAATGCCTCTTTCTCTCCAGTTCAGAAAGGCTTTTTAGAACCACTCGAATTAGCATTTCACTTTCCTTTTTTACTTATCCCAAAGAACTAAATGCCAGGCAAAAATCTTTGAGTTCTGATGTTGAGAGATGAGGAGCTCTTGATGAGTGAAGCGAAAGAAAGGATAAAGGAGAAAGAAATGAGATTTGGGGAATAAAAAGGAGGAAACTCCATTTAGAGACATTTATTAGAAGTTACTTCTCTTTTCTGGTTAAATTTTCACACCGTATTATTTTGGGACAATATTTACTAAATTGGCTATATCCTGCCTATCCCACCCCCAAAAACATTTATCGAAAACTAGCATCCCTACAAATGATCTTTCTCATTTTATAAATTCTCAGCACCTTAATAGTAGCCCAATGTTAAGAAATATTGACAAATAATTTTAAAGGGTCTTTCTAGAATAAGAAAAAGCAATGTTTGAGTATATTACCCACTTCTCTCACAGTCTCATCTCAATTTACATTTACTTTTAGTGATCTCATTCATTTTTATGATTTTAAGTACCATCTATATAGTTAAATACATCTATACAGCTTTAATCACCATTTATATCCAAATATACATCTCTGTTCTTGACCCCTCCCCTAAACTTTGTATTTGTAAACTTTGTCTAATTGACATCTTCATGAATCTCAAACTTAACATGCTCAAAAACAAATTCCCAATCTTTCCTTTAAACCTGCTCTTTCTGTAGCTTTTCTCATTTCAGCTTCTCCCTATGTGGCAATTACAATATTTTTGCCTGTTATACAAAAAGCAAAAGAGGCTTCACTTAGGGTATTAATATAAATAAGTTAATAACATGACAAGAGGAAATAAATATATATCAGGTTTGGCTCTTACAAAATTTTTAAGTATTTCCTCTGTTTCTTTGCTTTATACTGCTATTTGTTAAACTCCGACGTCTGCTTCTCTCTCCTAATGGTTAATTTATATGTGTCATGAGCTAAATTAGGAAAACATACATACTTAAAAACACTATTTAGAAGGAAGAAGATGAATTATAGTTCTTGCAATGGTATATGAAATATTTAGGGGGTCCTACCTACTAGTCCATTTCTCTGAAGTTCTGAGTTTGAGGGCCTGAAAATGGGTTTGAGGGCCTGAAAAATACACTTAAAATTGTACAGTAACTTTTCAGAAACTCCTTTAAAAAATAAGTTGTTTCTTCATTTTACTGATAATAAAGGATATTGAGAACACAAAGACTAAGAGATTTGTATATAGGAATTTATAGGGCTGCAGTGGAAAAAGGAAGAGGAAAACTATTAAAAATAATTTTGAGATATATATAAATTATCTCCTTCAAGAAATACTGTAAAGCTGCATATATTCATTCATTGAGACAGTCAAACATTTATTGAGTGCTTTGTGTAAGCCGTTGGGATCACATAAGAATGAATAGACAGATAAAAGTTTAAGTTCTTAGCTTTTGCTCTAGAGAGAGAAATAGATTATGAGTAAGTAAAAAAAAAACCCAGAGAAATACATAATTTTAATATGTGTGATATTTATCGGGTAGAGAGAGAGAGAAACTACATAAGGTGGTAGGAAAGTCTCTCTGATAAGGTAACTTTATTTAAAAGGTCTGAAGGATGAGGAGACAGCCATATTGGAGGAAGAGAATGACAATGGCATGTATTTTAGGCAAAGGAAACAGCTCATGCAAGTAATAAATAAACATTAGTCAGTAAATGAGGTGGCAAAGAGTTTGGCTTCTGTGAGAATATTTGCTACAAGTGCATACACATGCACTGTTTTTTAACTCTGTTTTTGCTTTCTTTTTGTTTGAGCTGCCTTGGCTGGCTGTTCATATTGAAAAAAATACTAATTGGGAGCCTTATTTACATTGGTTAGGTCTTGTTGATGGAGGGTTTCCCTTAGAGTGATTGGGTGTTGGTTCACTTTTTTCCAGGGGGAGCAAAAATGTCATTGTCATTGGGTCTTTTCTGTGAGACCACTCAGTTTTTCCAGAATAATACCCAACAGTTTCCCGTCTCATTGCAAATGTTCTGAAAGCCAGGTGGGGAGGGAGTGAGGGGCTTCCTACTAAGCATACTGTTAACTGTTTTCAAGCCTTGGGCTTTACTTTTGCCTTCCACTGGCTAAAGTGTCCTGGAAACTCAGCCTCTCTGGTTTTATTTTTTTTCAGAGAATAAAAGTGAAAGTCAGAGGTGTGGAGGAGGGGTGTTTTCTAGTATTGCAGAGTATACCTAATCTTTCGTATACAGGTTTTGAACAAAACCCTGTTTTCAACCTTATGCCTCAGCCCGTTCAAAAGTGGTGTTTTTAATTTTTCATTTCCTTTTAACAAAGATAATTTTAAGTTATTTATATTAACTTTGCCTCATTCAGAAATATAGAACTAATGTTTATAATGATAGCTGAAGTTAGCTATTATAGTGATAGCTGAAGTTATCAACTTATATTGATAATGAAGTATGTGAAATAGGTAAAATTTTGTTAAATTTAAGACAGATTAGTAACTATAATCTTGTAACACCTTAATTATCGAATGACAGTGTTTAGAATACTTTCTTAAAATACCACCTACAAAATCAGACGTGATTGGAGCACATAGTATATAATAGTTTCTAATTTTGTTTATAAATTCTTGATTATTCAAATAGAATTATCGTGCATTTTTCTATGTCAAATGTATTGCTAGCCTTCTATTTTATTTTCTTTAAAATAAAAACATATAGCATTTATTGATTTAATTTTATGTTGCTGTGTTACCGAGGGTTGGTTAATTATGATTGATCATTCAGTAGTATGGTGATAAATGATATTTATATAGTAAATTTATTTTTAATTTTATGTTCCCTTTATCTTTCTCTTTTCCTATTGACCCTATTTCCTCCAATGTGAATTCCTCATTTCCTCAGTTTTTTTCTTTAGTATTTTGGTTGTGATCCTTAGTCTAGTTAGGAAGTAAGCTCTGATTTCCTACTTTTTGTACAACTGTCAATTCAATATAGACTAAGCATGCTTTTTGAACTGATCCCATATAAACTCTCTAGGAAGTCATTAGGATTGCTAGAGTATTGAGTAATGTAGCTGTGTCCTCAGGAAAATGCAAATATGTAAAATAAGTTTAATAGTTTGCAGAAAAAGTAAGCATGAAAATTAAGGAGTCATTGGTGCTTAGCGGCAAGTATTCCTTGAAGCCCTTTAAATATGCTCTGGCTTTCTTCCTTTGGCATATAGGTAGTTTTAATTTTCCATAGAGTTGTAGAAGAATAATGATTATATTCATGAGTCTGAATGTTTACTAAATGAAAGGTGGCTGAAAATAGTAATTCTCTCAGTGTCCGCTTGGTGAATCTTTCTAGTTGGAACAGAGGCAACAATTAAAACTATTTTATATCATGACTTTTGAGCTTTTGAAATGAACCTGTTATATTACTTCCCCTTTTTTATAAGCAATGTCTATAGCAAGAGAAGTTTGTAATAAAAATGTCTGTATTAATTTAATTGTGATTAGAATTTTAATTAGCTGTGTTTTCTTATTTTTGAAACTTACCCTTTTTTCTAGAAGTATAGCTTTAAATTAAAGAAAATATTTTCAAATATTGTTTTGACTCATACTAGCATTTTGACTTATACCTGAATTTAGATAAATTTGGTTATCTCTCTACTCTTATTCTAAACTTTGAGTTAGTTTGTATTCAAACAAATATTTATACTTTTAGTAGCCCTTCTTTCTGCCACTATTGTTTTTGTGTTTTTTGTAAGCCAGTTATGTTTGCTACTAAATGTAATCAGTCTCAGTTTTAGGGATCAGTGCATTTATAGAGGTAACTAAAACATAGTTTTCTAACTTATTTTGGATTGAGGGGTTTTTTTGGTAACAATTTTATTTAGATACAATACATCGAACATACAATTCACCCATTCAGAGTATAAAATTCAGTGCTTTTTAGTATATTTACAGAGTTGTGCAACCATCATCACAATGTATTGATCACATTGTTTGCTTATTTTTATTCTTTTCTTGTTCTTTATTTGTATGGAAATTATATATTTCATTTTTATTTCTTTAATGGTTACTCTTATAATTTTATCAAGAATACTTAACGAGTAAAGCTAATCAGTATTATTCTTTCCTGAACAAATCAAACACATTAAAACATGTAAGTATGACCGCTCCTCTTGACTTCTGTGTTTTATTTCTAATTTCTTTTTAACACCACCGCCACCACGCCACTATCACCACTACCGCTATCATCACCATCATCATCATCATCATCATCATCATCATCATCATCACAATTTGTATATGGACAATAGTTGTCTTTACTTATTTACCTATATACCAATTTCTTCACTGTATTTCTTTGCATATTAAGGATCTATTTCCTTTTTCCTGAAGTACATTTTTTAGAAGTTTCTTTATAAAAAATCTATTTGTAGTAATCTCTCTCTGCTGTTGATTTAGAGATTTTTTTTAAATTTTGCCTTAGTTCTTGCAAGATAGTTTTGCTGGGTTCACAATGGTAAGTTGACAGTTGCTTTCTCTCAACATTTTGAAAATATTATTTTATATTCTTTTAGTTCTCATTGTAGTCATTAAGATGTGTGAGGTTAGGGTAATGTTCATTGTATATGTGATCTATCTTTCTAGCTGCTTTAAAGTTATTCTCTGTATCTTGACATTCTGATTTTCTCTTAAGGAACATGTTTCTCAGTATTTATGCTGCTTAGTATAAAAGTCCCCCGCCCCCACACTGGCATTTGTGGATTCATATCTGTCATCAATACTGAAAGTTCCTCAAGGCATTATATTTTTCAAATATAGGCACTTTTGAATTCTTTCTACTCTCCTGGGTCTCTTTAGATGTATGTTTGACTTTCTCGTTAGCCTCATGTTTTTATAATATATATGTATGTTATATATATATAATATATATAATATATATATAAAATAATCTTCATTTGCTTATTCTGTGTTCATTTTCCCTATATAAAGTAAAAAGTAGGTTAACCTGAAGCACTAATTGAACTCATGTAATAAATTTGCCTTTCTTCCTTTAGGTGTGTTCATTTATTTTTTACTCAACAATTATATGGTAGTTTTGGAAGATGTAAATGATAATGGCTTAATTGGACTAGGGATAGAGAAACCAGTTAGGAAGCAGTTAGTTTGCTTTATTTTCCATAGTTTAGCATTTAGTATACATCTGTTGATTAAATTATGATAACACTGGAAGAGTGTAGGCAAAAGGAAATTACAATTGATTAGAGAATGAATAAAATTAAACACCAGCAAAATAACAATCTTCAGTGAACACTGAACTTATAGAATGTATTTTTATTGATTATTTATTAATTTTATTTTTCTAATGTCTAAGAAAAGGATATATTTTTATTGTAAAATGATTTACCTTATGACATCAAATTACTTGCAGGTTTTTTTTGTATGCGTGTGTAGGATTAGAAATGGAAGATATTAGATGAAAATATTTTGGGGGGCAGGTAGTAATGCTGTATTATATAATTTAACTGGACAATTAGGAGTGATTAATAATATTGCTTATTTTAAGTATTATATCTTCTTTCACAAAATGAATGTTTATAGATAATAGTGAAAAAAGTTTACTTAAAAAAAAATCCCTGCAGTGCTTGTTATTGGAAATGTATCTGGAAAGCCTTAGTAATACATTGCCCTGCTGAAGAAAATCGCCTGAAAAAATTGTGACTGAGAGCTTATGTTAAGGTTTACAATCTTATATAGGTATCATGCCAAGTTTTTATTTATTCACTCTCTGAAAAGTGCAAAGAGACTTAGAAAACTCTAGGCTTACCACAGAGTTCTTTTAGAGAAACCATTGTCATATGAGAGGATGTCCCACTGAGCTTTCTTATAGTTGTCAGTGATTCTTTAAGAAGATATGGAGGCCTGTTGCTAGGTCTTATAAGGTCATTATAAGAGTCTATCAATTGATTGGTGCTACAGAGAAGTAAATGCAGCTTCATGAATTTTTATTTTAGATGTTAGGTTAAGGCTGTTAGGTTATTAGCATACTACTAAGCAAGTTATAAAGGTTTGCTAAAACTTGATATTCATAAAATTAAGCAATATAGTAGAGAGTACTGAGATATACATGATTAAGGAATTGTAAATTAAAATGAAACATTTCATCTCCAAATAGTTAGATTTTCAGAAAGACAGTGTTATTTGAATTAGACACGGTCTTCAATGACTTCAGTTGTTGCTTTTTAATTATATTATTAATTTAGTTTTATTTACTTTATTTTATTTATTGTCAGTTATATTTTTGCATAAGCAATCTTTTGGTTTGATTTTGATCTATAATATTCCAATAACAGAAATGTCATATATCTTCAATATGAATCACCTATAATAACTTAATTGCTAAAGCGGATGTATATACAAAATACTCTCTTCTCCAAATTTATTTGTCTAGGGATATATTATTGGTGATGTGTGCCTGTGAATGAGAAACATGTAAATAGCTTACAATATGCTGTCAAAGTAAAAGTAATAAAATTATTGCCTTAAAATATTTATAGTATATTTTTTATGGTATAAAATTGTATGTACATGGTCAAGTAATATGTGTGCAGTATGTGTGCTTGCACAAAAAAGTACTTACACATGATTTTACAATCCTAATCTGCTTACAAGGAGTAACTTTATTAATAAGTGGGACTCCGCATTAGTGTTTATCTTTCTACTTTGGACATGGGATGTATAGTAGGTCATCTCTAATTCCCTGCTTCCCCATTCTTAAAGGCATAGTAAAGTGACCTACAGGAGAATTGAGAAGTTTAGCTTATGACAACCTTCCACAAATGCATAAATTCTTTTGAGACTTCTATGTGCTTTTTACTTTACAATATATCAATGTTTACTTTAATATATAATATAAATATTTTGTTAGTGTTTAAATAGTTTTTCTTTTCTCTTCCTCCAATATACCTCTAACTTTGAATAAAATTGAATGTCTTAGTTAGCTCAGGCTGCCATGATGGAATGGCATAAACTAGGAAGCTTAAATAACAGGAATTTTTTCTCACAGAGGCCAGGAAATTTATGATCAAATTGCTGACCAATTCTGTTCCTTAATGAGGGCTCTTGTTCTGGCTTCATTTTTGCCGTGCCTTCACATAGCAGAGAGAGAGAGAGAGAGCACGAGCAAGTGTGACAGAGAGAAAGTGCATGTGTGTGTGCATGTGTGTCAGTGAGCTCTGGTCTTTTCCTCTTTTTTTAAGGACACTAATTTTATTATGGAGACCACCTACATGACATCACCTAAACTCAATGACTTCCCTAAGGCCCAGCCTCCAAATACTATCACAATGGGGGTTCAAGTGGCCTCAACATGTGAATTATTTTGGGGGGGGGGGGAGAGACACAAACGTTGAGTATAACATAAGCAAAAGCTAACTATTATTAGCTATAACTTGTATCCATAATTTCTTCCACTTAATGAATTATGAGTAGCTCAATATGAACTGTTAAGTGTAACATTGTAGGATTTGTGTGCAATAATAATTTATATAAGAATAAATATTATTTTTCATAATACACAGACAAGTTACATAATTGGTTACCTATATAATGCCTGGGACTTGAGCACTTGTGACATAACCAAGTTTGTCATTGGAAATCCCAACTTTTCATTTGATGTCCTTTCACACGCTTTCCTTGCTCCTACTATTCCCTTTATTTTCTCCCAAGCATAAGTATGTTTTTAGGAAAGAATATGATTTATTCTTTCCTAAATTTAACCAAATGGAGTTGTAAATAATTTCCTAAAATCACAAGTACTATGTTTTCTCTTTCTAGTGTATGTGATTTTTATAGATGCCAAAGTCTTTATGTAACTTACACTTTATATAACTTAAATATATTTTCTTAATTCATTAATGAATTGACGATATCAATACTAAATGTTAAAGATTATTAAATTATTTTCAGAATTTGATATATCACCTCTGGTGATTTATTGACGACTTGAGTGAAGATTATTAAGCGGTGATTTTAAATTGAGAGAATGTGCAATATTCATGAATTTATTTTTATTGAGCACTTATGTTTAGTGCATTTTAAGTGTTGAAGTACAGGAGTAAACAAACAGAATTCCTGCTGTCTTTTTGAAGAGCTTACATTTTAGTAAGGGATACAAAAAAAGCAAGATAAATGAATATGGAATAAGTTAGTGATAAATGCATGAAGATATTAGAGTTTAGAGTCATCGTATGTGTTTATGTGTGTGTGGGAATTACTATTTTACATAGTGTGGTCTTAACGTACATTTAGTTTTAGAGATTCAATTAAAGTGATGGAGTAAGCCAGGTAGATATTGGGATAGTGTGGGAGTACCTGAGTAAATGATGGGGGTGGGGGGAGGTAGAAGATAAGATCAGAGAAGTTCAGGGACCAGCTCCTGTATGATCTTGGAGACCATAGTACAGATAGTATTTTACTCCAAGTGAGACAGAATGGCATTATAAGATCATTTGGACTTCTAGATTAATATCATTATATAGAAGAACAAGGGGGAAAGTAGAATAACATATTAAAAGTTATTCAGCATTTCCAGTCATAGATGATGCAAGCTTGACTAGCGTTGTGGCAGTGGAGTCACATTCTAAATATACACTTAAAAGGCAGAGTCAACAGATTTTTGCCAATGTATTGAATGGGATTGTGTGAAAGAGAGAAGTGAATGAAAACTCAAAAGTTTTAATCTGACTAGTTGAATGAATTGCTTTTTACAAGAGATGGGGAAGTATGCTGGAGAAACAGATTTGTAGAGAAAGATCAAGAATTCTTAGTCTTGCTAATTTAAGATGCTTATTAGATAGCCAAGGGGAAATGTCAAGTAGGCAGTTGGATACATAGGTTTGGATTTCGGTAGAGAGGATGACATTGTAGTTAAAAATTTGGGAAATATTAGTATATAGATGGTATTTATATTGAACTTGATTAGATAATCTAAGAATTAAGTGCATATAGAGAAAAGTGGTCCAAAGATTGAGTCTGGATGACTTCAAGATTTAGAGGTCAGAGAGAAGAGGAAAAATCAAGAAAGGAGACTGAGAAAAAGCAGCTAGTGAGACAGATGGAGCACCAAAAGAGTGCGGTGTTCTGGAAGACAAGCGAAGAAAGTGTTTTAAGGAGAAGAACATGGTCGACTGTATTGGATGCTCCTGATTAAATAAAATGATGCCCTATAAATAACCACTGGATTAGGAAAGATGAAGATTATTGGTGATCTTGCAAAGAATTGTTTCAGTAGAAAGGTGAGATGAATGCCTGAGTTCTTTTCAATGACTTGCAATCATCAGACAAGAAAAGTAAGGCAGTAGCTGGAGGGATCAAGGAGTACACGGAGGTTTTTGTTTTTATTTTGTTTTACTTCTTAGAATGGAGATATATTACATGTACTATCTGATAGTGAGAATAATCAAAGATAGGTACACATTTATAATATAGGAGAGAGGGGAAATCTGCAGTAACAGTGCCCTTGAGAAGGCCTAAAGAGATGGGAAGCAGTACTGTATATGAGGCATTGTTGTTCTTAGTTAGGAGCCTGGAGAATTTATTCATTGTAATAAGAGAGAAGGCAGGGTATATGCATCAGATTTGGTGTGGAAGTTTTCTTATGGTTGCTTCTGTTTCCTCAGTGAAATAAGAAACAACCACTGAGAGAAAATAAGGTGGAGGAAGTTTTAAACATTGAGGATAGGAGAAGTGTGAAATAATCATTGATGAAAGAAAAAGAGTGACTAGTGAAATTGTTGGGAATTGCTAAGGGTTTACTTGAGACAACTTCTTGAATTTAAAATGAAATTAATCAACATGGTTATGTTTTTTTCCTTCAGTTACATTCACTTGCTTGGGTGCAGGTATAGGATAGGTAGATTGGAGTTTTTGCAAGGGGGTATATTGGAGGGAGAGAAGGAAAAGGGACATACAGTATACATGAAAGATGGTGTTAATGTTTGACCATGGTGTCTATGCCTGCTAAAGAGGGAAATCATTACACGAAGGTGGTGAGGAACAGTGGAAAGTAGTAAGAAGTCGTGAAGACGAAAGATGATGGTCAGAGAGCGGAATGCTCAAAATGAGTAATGTCAAGGTCTTGGATGTATTCATGAGAGTAGGTGGCTGAGGCAGAGGGAGAATAAGACTTATTTCCAAATTCTTTATTTGGAAATAAGGATGTGAGATAAATGAGAGGCCAGAGTATTAGGATGATTTAAATTAGTATTGAAATCATTGAGAGTTATGACAGTGATAGTCGAGACAGAGAAAGGGAAGGAGGCAGGGAGGGTTGGCAAAGTAAGAAAGAGATGGGGAGGAAAAAATTAAGGGGGTGTGGCCTGGAAAGATGATATCTCTCTGTGCAAATCATTTTGTAATATCATAGTGATTACAGCAAAGTGTAAGATATAAGGATCTAGGTTATGAATTCTTATATAGATAATACCTGTTCAAAAAGAGGAGGAAAAACAAAGAACCAAGGTTGCCTTAGAGAAGAATAGAATAAGAGTTAATTTAATTATTTTTAAGTACTGAAATGATATTTGAGTGTGGGATACTGAGCAACTATTTTCTATTTTCACAGAGGATGGAATATATGTTTATACCTGATTATTTTAATTCCGATTACTTTAACTCTGCTCTAATTCACAAACAGGGTATGGTTTAGAAAGGAGCAAAATAACATGTATTCTTTTGCTTTCTATGAATAGAGGAGATGTTAAACAAATTGCTGTTAAATAGTCCTTCTATCGGGAGAAAATACAGGTTTTATGAGTGTAGATGAAAGAGATTAAAATTATCCTATGAAAAAAATATTTTTTTTCTGTTTAAGCATATTAGAAGTTATCTAACCAATTAATTCGTCAAGACTGAAGATTATGGTGGAGAAAAGTTAAAACCGTCTTGAACACTGTGGTAGCATGGATAACAGAATTCAACACATATATTTAATATACATAATCATATATGTATTCATATGTGAACGCATGTAATATTCAAGAAGAAAATACTCTAAATCTTGAGTAGACCTAAAAGAGAAGAAAAGTAAGTAGAAGGAAGCTGTTAGGGTTATACAATAAAACAAAAATAAAACAAAACTGAAGTGAAATATCTAAAGTGATTGCGGAGCATTAAAAAAAAGGATTTAAGGTAGGCTGATAGCCCACCCATTTCTTACATAGTTGAACCTGGAACAAATATCTGTGGGTAACTTTTGACTCCCCTCAAACTTAGTCTTCCCTTGGTATTCATGAGGACTAGTTCCAGTACCTTTTGCAGATACCAAAATCCTCAGATGCTCAAGTCCCCTGTATAAATGCTGGCCTTCTCTATCCCCAGACTCCTAATCACAGATTGAAAACAACACAGGTATTTATTGAAAAAATCTGCATGTAAGTGGATCTATACAATTCAAACCTGTGTTGGTTAAGGGTCAACTGTATGTGTAAAATTCACACTTTCTGCTGTGAAATCTCTAACTGTTGAAAAAGAGATTGGAGAGTTGGAAAGGGAAGGAGAGGTTGAAAGCATGGACAAAGTAGGTTAGGTGAGGAGTGACCAGTGGAGAAACTGGGTGGCCATAGACAGGAAATGTCTGCTCTGATCAGAATGTGGTGTGTTGTTTTCTTTTCTTATCTTATGATCAAGACAGTTTAGCCCTGTCCGTTTTATCATAATGTTTCTTTTTTCTGAATTTAAATGTTTTACTTAGATAAAGAGTGTTATCTCACTCCAATTCTTGGCAAGAACTATTAAAATGGCCCATACGTGCATAAAATCAGAGGTAGAGACTAGAAATGACATCATCTGGATTGTTTACTCACTTTCCAAAAAAGGGGGAAGGACAAAATGATTTTAGAGTTCTAGTTTGCTTTCTTGAGATATCTAGGTTACCTTATTATTATTATTTTTTGTCTCTGTAAATATTTTTAAGAGAAATAAATAATCAGGATAAACTCTCTTGGCATATTTACATTAAATGTATTCATTTATTTATTTTTTAAGCGCTGAAGTGATTCCAGTAATTAAGTGCATTGTGTCTTGCAGTGGGTTAATGTGACAAGTATGTGGCGTGAAGCCAGTGAAATGTTTGCATGTTTCCACTCATACTTAGTTGTTTTCAGGTATACAGCTCTCATAATTAGTGTGCCTGCTGTACTGTTATGATTGTGTCTATTATAATAGTAAACTTATTGTTTGTCAAAATGTAAGCTGTGTGCTTTCTTTGTACCATCGGTAAGGAAGAATTTTCTTGGTATATCTTTTTAATGTTGCAGAAGGGACCAGGGATTTACAGTAGAACTACAGAAGCTTTAAAATATTAACAGCCCATTAAGTACAGGATATGGTTCATGAGGTTTAATGGGAAGTTGTTAAAAGGAGATGGAACTATTCCAATGGTTGGGGAGGGGTGGTTAGTGGCAAAGAACAGGGCAGAGAATAAAAAAATGCTTGTTTTTCCTATAAATATTCAATGTTTGGGTAAACTAAACAACAACAGCAACGAACTTCTTCTATCCCGATAAGCAGTACTTGGAGCTCGATGAGAATTCCATTTGGTCCATATGCTAACTTACCTTTTTAGAGGATATCCAGCAATGTTGTGTTAAAAAAAAATTTCCTGTGGATTTGAGATGCTTGGCATTCATTAAATCAAACCTTTGGACTTTGAAATAGCACCTACTTTGTTTAACATTTAAAAAATTACAAGGCTCCTGAGACTAGTCCTTGGAATAGCCTTTAGTGATTATCCAGAGAATAATAAAAATGCAAGTTTTTCAGAGGAGGGTATTTTAAAAGCAAAAGACTATAACACTTGAGAGCATAATATTTAATATATGCCTGAGTCTTTGTTCCTTGGAGAGTGGCACACTTATAGTGTGCACCACAGGGTCAGTGACAATTAGTCTAATATGTCATGTATGTTCCATGCACATACTTGGATCTTGGCTCCCAGGTCAGGGTAACAGGCCCAGTCTTCTACTTGCTTGGTTTAAATACTTTTTTCCTCAGCTCTTCAATTCTGAGCAATTTATGTGGCTTTCCTGAGTCTCGGTTTTCTCTCTGTGAGGCGCTGCTACTTCACAGGATTATTTATAAGATCAAATGAAATCAGGTCCATAAAAGCAGCTTGTAAATTACTAAGTGATAGACTTTATATATACAATATTATTAGATTCAAATAGGTAAATCAGGAGCTAAGACTCTGGAACTTTGCAGGTAGGCCCAATTATTGGAATCACAGCTCTGCTTAATGCTGGTATTACCTCTTTTCAGCAGACCACATGTGCTTCATGACTTTTTTGCTTTGGATTTTATATTAGATCAATATTATTGAATGAACTTAGAAGAAAACAGAACCCTGTGGAAACTCAAATGAGAATTACAACAAACATTTAGTATGACTTTCACACTCTAATTTCTTCCATGATATTCCTTTCAACCCAGTCCATGGTATCATTCAGTATTCACTGTCTGGAATGCTGATATGTTATAGCTATCTATTGCTGCATAACAAATCACCCCAAAACAATGGCTTAAAACAATAAACATTTTGGATTATTGCTCACAGATTCTTTGGGTCAGGAATTTGGGAAGGGCCCAGCTGGGCAGTGCTGGCTCCTTCTCTATGTGGTAGCAGTTAGTCTGTGGACAGAGCAGATAATGGGGACTGAAGCAACTGGGGGCTGACTGGGCATCTTTTTAATGTATTTTTTCCATGTAGTCTAGTTTGGGCTTTCTCACAGCACGCTGGCCTTAGGGCAGCCATCCTGCTCGCGTGGAGGCTCCAAAAGCCAGTGTCCTGAGAGAAACAAGTGGAAGGTATAAAGACTTTTTTGACCTCTCCTTAAAGGTCACAAGCTTGTCAAGATTACAGAGGAAGAAACGTAAATTCTACCTTTTGATGAGAGGATTGTCAAAGTTATAGTCGTATGGGAGATATTGTTATGACCATCTTTGGAAAAAAACAATCTACCACACAAACGATGATTAATCCTGCCTTTTCATATATGTAGCTCTTGTTCCCTGTTAACTTGTCCTCTCTAGGAACACAATATGATATGATTTACTCTCCCTTTTATTCTGTAACTAAACAATTTTTCTGCTATATGAACAAGGAGGAAATACAAGCTAACTAAAAGTAATAACAGTACTCTTTTCATATCTTTTTAATCTAAAATTAGTCTCACTTAGATTTTTTGACACAGATAATGGAAAAAAAAAAACCCTCAATTTCCCTGTAGTTATACTTATTTACCAAAAGATGAGCTACTAAATCGGTGTTTGGAAAGCACATATTCAAAGAATGTATTATCACTGACTTGCATTATAACTTAGAAATTCTTGTTTAGAGAACGATTTGTCCTGACAGATAGTGGGGGTGTTTATTCTTATTTTGTATTGTACTTTTTGATATATTTATCAAATTTATTAGTTTCACACCGTATTATCGTTATATGCATGTCATCTTTCTAGTACACTGCCATCTCTGTGGGTGGAATTTGTTGCTAATTCATCATTACTGTAGGTGCTTGATAAATATTTGTTGAAGTACTGGACAGAGCCTTTGATGTCTATGAGTCTTTGTGAAAATAATGTGTATGTTCAGGGAACTGACTGAGATAAAGGTCGTCACCCTTCTATGTCAACATTCCTCTACAGCCGGTGGCTGATGCCCATAAGTAATAACAGTTATTCAGTATTAAAGAACATTAGCTATTGGCACATTTCTCATTTTGAAACCTCTGCTAATAATTCAGGGATTAATTAATTAGGTAATTTACCCATGCTAAGTGAAGCTCATTTCTACTCTATTCTGTTGCTTCTTCCATCCCTAGATTTACTGAGAAGTAATTAACATTTAATATTGCGAAAGTTTAGGGTGTACAATGTGACAATTTGATATATGTGTATATTATAAGATGATGAAACGATTACCACAATAAGGTTATTTAACACATTCATCAACTCACATACTACCTGTTCTTTTTTGAGAGAACTTGAAAAAAATTGTATGGCAAGTCTTCAGGTTTTAAAGACTTAAATAAATTTACCCTTAACATATTTTTAAATGATTTCTGTCCATGCTTATGAACTAGAATAATTTTTCTAACTTCTCTTCTTTTGATTATGCCCTCTAGTTATTGAATATTGAATTTATTACATGGCACCATATAAAAGTACCTCATGGATCAATATGATTTATTATCCACTATAAATTTCCTTTGGATGAAACTGTAAATATCTAAGTAATTAAACATTAATTTATATTTTATGCACTTGCTGATGAAGTAATGGTTTTCTGGTTTTCTTTGTCTAAAATGCTTCTGGAGACTGTTTAGTTATACTCTCCTTCCCTGAAACTATTTGCTGTTAGGTTTGTTAATAATGTAATTGTTATTACTGACATGTAGAAATATTTCAAATTAAAAATATAGTAATGTTATTTATTCATACTTTTGCTATATGTTTGATTATATCTTTGACCATAAACTTAGAGAATGTTTGGTCACTGCAGTTGAGCCATTTTATTTGTGGAGCAGTCGCTTAATAATTGATTTCACCATGGCAGTCAAAATCAATCACAATAGAGGCTAAATTGAATGGACAGCAATTGTACAGTTCTGGAGAGAACTTTTAGGATCTACTTTCTTAGCAGCTTTCAAATTTACAATACAGTGTTGTTAATCATGTGTATTCTGCTGCTTTGAGGTGAAACACTCTAAAAATATCAATTAAATCCATCTGGTCTAGTGCATCATCGAAGGCCGCTGTTTCCTTGTTGGTTTTCTGTCTAGAAGCTCTGTCCACTGTCCACTGGTGTCAATGGGGTGTTAAAGTCTCCTGCTATGACTGTATTACTGTCAATCTCTCCTTTTATGTCTATCAATATTTGCTTTCTATATTTAGATTCTCCTATGTTGGGTGCATAAATGTTCAGTAGGGTTAAATTCTTTTGTTTGATTGATACCTTTATCATTATATAATGTCCTTTGTCTCCTATTATAACACCTGTTTTAAAGTCTTTATTTTCTGATATAAGTATTACTACTCAGCTTTTTTTTCATTTCCATTTGTATAAAATATCTTTTTCCAACTCTTTATTTTCAGTCTGAGTGTGTCTTTCGATCTGAAGTGGGTCTCTTGTAGACAGTATATGTATAGGTATCGTTTTCTTATCCATTGAACTACCCTGTATCTTTATATTTACATTCGAAGTAATTATTGATAGGTATATAATTATTGCTATTTTATTATTCATATTTATATTTTATATGTATGTGGATATATATACTTACATACATACATATATTCATTCATTCATTCATTCATTCATTCATTCATTTATTTCTTCCTTTCGCTTCTTCTTAAAGACGTCCCTTCAACATTTCTTGTAATACTGGCTTGGTGGTAGTGAATTCCTTTTACTTTTCCTGTCTGAGAAGTGCTCTACCTCACCTTCAATTTTAATTTATAGCCTTGATGGGTAGAGTAGTCATGGTCGTAGGGCCTTGCTTTTCATCACTTTTAATATTGTGTGCCAATCTCTTCTGGCCTGCAAAGTTTCTGTTGAGAGATCAGCTGATATTCTAAAGGGAATACCTGTGTGAGTAACTAGCTATCTTTCTCTGGCTGCTTTTAGGATTCTCTCTTTGTATTTAACTTTTGCCATTTTATTTATGACGTGACTTGGTGTGGGTCTGTTTGAGTTCACCTTGTTTGGAACTCTCTGTGCTTCCTAAACTGGTATGTGTATTTCTTTCACCAGGTTAGGGACGTTTTCAGTCATTATTTCCTCAAATAGGTTCTCAATTTTTTGCTTTCTCTCTCTCTTCTCTTTCTGGCATCTCTATGATACGAATATTGTTATACTTGATGTTGTCACAGAGGTCCCTTAAACTAGCCTCGATTTTTTTTTAGATTTTTTTTTTTCTTTTGGCTGTTCCAATCAGGTGTTTTCTGCTACCTCGTCTTCCAATTTTCTGATTCGATCCTCTGCTTTAGCCAGTGTACTGTTGATTCTTTCTAGTATATTCTTCATCTCAGTTATTGTATTCTTCATTTCTGACTGGTCCTTTTTTATGTTTCTGTGTCTTTTTTTTATGCTTACCAGCTCTTTGTTGACATTCTCACTGAGCTCATCTATTCTTCCCCTAAGTTCATTGACCATCTGTATAACCAGTGTTTTGAACTCTGTATCTGGTAGATTGGTTGCCTCCATTTCATTTAGTTATTTTTATGAAATTTTCTCCTTTTCTTTTATTTGGGACGTGTTTCACCATTTTCTCATTTTGGCTGCCTCTCTCTATTTGTTTCTATGTATTAGGTTGATTTGCTACATCTCCCAGTCTTGGCCAGATGGCCTTATGGAGTAGGTGCACTTGTGGGGCCCAGTGGTGTAGTCTCCGTGGTCACCAGCATGGGTGCTCTAGGAGTTTACCTCATGAGAGTTCTGTGTGCTCTCCTATTAAGCCTTGGTTGCTGTTGGCATGTCAGTGGGTGGGATTGACTTTTAGGCTGACTGATTGTGAGGATTGGCCAGGACCACAGGGTATGAGCTGCTGTGTAAGGGCTGACCACACAGAGTGGGATTTGGCCCAGTGGGCTCTGTGCCTATTGAGACCATCCTTTGGATGTGCCACTTGTGGGGCTAATTAGGTGCTGCTTTGTTGTGGTCAGATCCCAGCCTCCAGTGTGTTGTGCATTGTTTCTGGGGCCCCTTGGGAGGGGCTCCCATGGTAGGCCAAGTTCAATCACTGCCTGTGATGGGCTCGGCGCTACCTGGCAGGAGCTACGAAGCGATCTCTAATTGGTCACTGCCTGTGCTGAACCTGGAGGCTCATGGGAGATGCCACGTTTTGAATCGAGGCCAGCTGCCTCCATTACCGGGTCTGGGGTAGCTTAGCAAAAGGTCCAGGGTACCCTAGGGCCTGAGGCTGCCTGTTGGCTCCCTGGAAGGCTCAGCAGCTGAAAGCCTCAGTTGGCACACAAATTGGGTGAAGTGGAGCCTCAGGAAGTCACCACGGTGAGGTGAGTAATGTTTACCAGATTAGCACGGATTCAGATTTGGTACCAGTGTTAAGCCTGCGGTCACTGGCAAAAGTCTCAGATCACACTAAGGCCAGTCGCTGGCTCCCTTGGGCCTGTCAAACCCTAAGAGTTATTAAAAAATATATTGTAGCTCACATGAGCTGAGGCCCATCGATTGCTGCTGAAAGAGCCTCCTGCCAAGAGGGCAGAATGGGATGGTTGCCTAGCCATGGATATCCCTTCACAATTCAAGAGTTAGGTGGGGCAAGGTCCCAGGGAGTCACTGGGGTGGAGCCAGTGGAATTCATCAGGCCAATGCAGAACCACATTTGGCCATGCGGAGGAAGGTCTCAACACAGGCAAGATGGCGCCCACCTGTAGGCTTCACGGGAAGAGAGCTCAATACAGGAATAATGGCAGCTGTCCCTTCGGCCCTTGCCCTGAAGCTACGCAATTCAGTCTTTCCCTATATGTCTCTGGTGCCTCCCAAGCTGCTACCTCTTCACTGGAGCCCAGGGTGAGTGCCTGTGAGAGAGAAAGTCTGTGTGTAGGCCCTTGAAGGGGACGTCTGGGTTTCTGGTAGCCTTCTTTCTTCCAACCAGCCTCCCAAATGGTTGGAATTCTCACTGATTTTTACAGCCAGATTTTGTGAGGCTGGGCACACCTTCTTTTTGCGCGGGTGTCTCTGCAACCTAGATATTCCTCCCAATGCTCAACTGCCACACATGGTGTGGGGCCAGCCTTCCTGCCTGTCTCCATGTGACCTCTTCTTTATATCCTTATTGTAGGAGTCATGTTCAGTTTTCAGATGGTTCTACAGGTTGAGCGTTCTATAATTTAGTTATAATTTTAATGTGGTCATGGGAGGAGGCAAGCACAGCGTTTACCTACTCTGCCATCTAATTGGAGCCTTTAATCCATTTACATTTAAAGTAATTATTGGCAGATATGTAGTTATTGCCATTTTATTATTATTATTTTGATCTTTTTTTCCTTCTTAAAGAAGTTTCTTTAATATTTCTTGTAATACTGGTTTGGTGGTGATGAACTTCTTTAGCTTTTTCTTGGGAGCTTGTTTGGAGGTTCTAGCAGGAGAGCTCATCTACTCGTATACCCTTGACCAAAGAACAGTCCTATCCTCTTTCAAGGAAGGTCGTCCTCTTTTACTGAGCACGCAGCCTTAGAAAGGATGCAATGAAGTGATGAGGGAAGAAGGGGACACCTGTCTAGCCAACTAGTTCAGCCGAATCAACCCATTGGAGTGACAGATGTCACAGCCAGATCACCCTCACATCCACTTTAGCTTTCTCTTGTGTGGGATATTTTTTGCTATTGAGTTGTATGAGTTTCTTATATATTTTGGATATATGGCTTGCAATTTTTTTTCTCCAATATTTAGGTTGCCTGTTCATTTTGTTGATTGTTATTTGGCCATATGAAAGCTTTTCAGTTTGATGTAATCCACCATTTATTTGGCTTTAGTGCTATTGGTGTATTCAAAAAATCATTGCCAAGACCAATGTCAAGGATCTTTTTCCCCATGGTTACTTCTAGGAGTTGTAGGTCTTACATTTATATCTTTGTCTTTATTTATAATTTTTGTGAGTGGTGTAAGATAGGACTCCAATTTTATTCTTTTGCATAAGAATACCTAGTTTTCCCAACACTTTATTGAAATAACTATCCTTTCTACATTGAATTTCATGGCTCCCTTGTCAAATGTTAGTTGACTGTATATATGTGGGTTATTTTAACAAGTTTAACTCTTCTGATCAATGAATTCAAAATATCTTTCCACTTATTCATGTCTTTAATTTTTTTCATAAATGTCTTATATTTTTCAATGTCCAGATTTTTCACCTTCTTGTCTTAATTAATTCCTAAGTATTTTACTGTTTTCGATGTTATCGCAAATGAGATTATTTTCTTTATTTCTTTTTCTAGATAGTTCATTGTTAGTGTATAGGAACAGAACTCATTTTCCTAGGTTGATAGTGTATCCTGTGCTTTACTGAGTTTATTTATTCATTCTAACCATTGTTTTGGTGAGGGTCTTTGTAGATTTTCTATATACAGGGTCATGTCATCCACAAATAGACATTTTCTTTCTTCCTTTCTGATTTGTATGTCTTCTGTTCCTCTTCTTGCCTAATTGATCTGGCTAGGACTTCCATTACTCTGTTGAGTAAGATTGTTGAGAATGAACGTGGTACCCATGTCTTGTTCTTGATCTTAGAGGAAAAGCTTTAAACCTTTTACCATTGCATATGATATGGCTGTGGGCTTGTCCTATTTGTTATATTGGCCTTTATTATGTTGAAGTATGTTTCTCCTACACCCTATTTTTTGAGAGTTTTTATAATGAAAGGATGTTGAACTTTGTCAAATGCTTTTTCTGCATCTACCGAGATGGCCATATGATTTTTATCTTTTATACTGTTATTATGACTTATTACATTTATTGATTTGTGTACTTTTAACTATCCTTGCATCTCAGGGCTGAAGCTGACTTAATCTGGTATGTAATCCATTTAATGTGCTTGTTTTTTCATTTGCTAGTATTTTGTTGAGAATTTTTGCATCTTTATTCATCAGGAATATTCAAAAGGAGTTTGTAATGACATCTTTTTCTTCAACCTCAATGAAGCAATCTTGTAAATAATCGACTATCTATATATTCAATAGATGTAACGCTTTAAGCCAAAAGAGTAATAAAGAAGACATTCTTTTGATCTCACTGTCTATTTGTTCCCTGAAGAAAAGGTAGTTTGTTAAATACTTTTTGTGTTTAATGTTTGAACTAATTTTCAAGGTTGACTTTAAATAAATGACTGTAAAATAATAGATATTTGAGAACATTTTTTAAATCAATTTTTAATGGGAAAAAAAGAAAAGCATTGCCAATTTGAAATGTTGAGAAAATTTGGCAGATTTGGAAGGAAATATATAGGGTACACTACTCACATCCTAAGATTCTACACAACTTAGAAAGAAATAGAAAATATAATATTTTAAAATTTCATGATTATCATGTCTTAGATGACTCTAAAGTTACTTCAGAATTAAAACATTAAACATTTAAATTTGAAATTAAGCAGTTTTATAATGTTGGCTTCATCAATGTTTTAGAACCTGCTAAAAGTGATATTTAAATTCTAAGAATTAGAAATAGTCTAACTTTGTAAAGAAAAGGAGAACCTAGAAGCTCTTTAGGAAAATTACCAATTTCTGGAGTAGGTTAAGCTCAGTGCTCTAAAACTTGATGGTATCATGTAAAAAGAACCTAAAACCCCAATCGAAGGGGTTTACATTGGCCAACATGGAACCAATTAAACACCAAAATAATTAAGTACAATAATGAATTGCAAGCCACATATATATATATATATACACACACACACATATACATATGTGTATATATATGTATATGTGTATATATGTAATCAGTATTATATATTTATATATTTACTGATTATATATATATTTACTGATTGTGTGTGTGTGTGTGTGTGTGTGTGTGTGTGTGTGTGTATTCAGCAAACCCTTGACCAGGAGGAGTTTGTAGGCTCCCAGGATGAGATACACTACATTGTCAGATTTAATTCTTAGAACAACCTTAATAAATTAATATTATTTTTACCATTTTACAGATGAGAAGGTTAAGGTGCAATTAGATAACTTATATCAAATCACACATTCAGCAGGGAGGTTTAGGAGAACACTTAGATGCAGAGGTGGTAGTTAGAAGAGTGAGAAGGACTGGGTTGCAGGTTACGTTTAATGTAACAGTCTTAGAACAGTAATTGTACAAAAATCTGTCATTCATTTATTTTCTTCTTTGGTCTCAAAACTGATATAGTTATCCTAAGGTTGGAGAGTGCTATGTTATTTAAGTTCACTATTGTTCCAATTTACTGAATAGTCTTTTTTTTATATGGTAGCATATGGTAATTTACACTTTTTTTTTTCTTTTTTTGGCTGGAAGATTAACCAACAAACCACAGTGTGGAAATTTCCAGAGTAATCCATGAGTTTAATCCACATGAGGTGCACATCAAATGAGTTATTGATGCTCTCCTTCTTCACCACCCTCTGAGACCATAAATGTCACTACTTTAAAACTGTTGATGATTACCTATTTGGAGAGTAAGAAACTTATTCATTCAGCCCAGTGCCCTGTTCCATCACTCAGACATCAGGTTGGCTTGACCTAACCATGAATCTAAAGTTTACAATGACCTCACTGTCAACCTGTCAGGCATTTCAAATCTTTGATTTAAAAGTCACAGTGTAACCATATATAAAGCATGAAATTCTAGTCCTGTGCTGGATGTGGAATTATAAAGATTTCAAAATGTGATATTGACTATCCAGTTATAATAGTTTAATGACTGAGAAATGAAGGAATTAGCTAATCTAGAGGTAAATTTTATTTCTTATTTTGAATATGCTTTAAGTGGAGTGTAGATGAATATATTTTTGTGTTTAAGTGTAATAATATATGTGTGTCAAGATATATAATGTATAAAGCTAGTTTTCTAGCTTTAAATCTGAAATTCAGACTAACAGTTTAGGATTTGTTTTGTAGCACTAAATATTTTTTTTTTTAAAGTAATAGATCACCTATGCTGAGATCAATGAATGTCATTTATCAAACATACTGCCCTATATTTTGAACCAAAGAAAGACTTTTCTAATGGAATTTCAGGTGCTATAGAAAGCCAACATGAGATAATTTCAAAATTGTACAATTTCCAAATAACTAAAATATAAATTGGCTTGAATTTTTGTTCTTCTTTTCATAACAAATCCAGTGAAATCATCTTTGTTTCCCAATAACCATTTTGTACTCATCAGGAGCAAAAAGTTAATAGTCAATGATTATAAAGATGTTGAAGAAAGAGGCTTATGGTCAGTGCTTGTTAAGGCATTGTATCCTAGGCTCTCATATACCCTATGTTTGGTAATGTAAATTGGTATAACATTACTGAAAGGCATTCTGTCAGTGTGATCAACAGCCTTAAATAGTTATATACCTTTTGACCCACCGAGTGTATTTCTAGGAATCCCTTTTAAGGACATAAACAAATATGTGTACACGGATATTCATTGCTATGTTATTTATAATATGGGAATAGTATATACAGCTTAAATATCCAGTAAAGCAGGATGTTTAAATTTAAATTTTCAAACACATACAAAAATAGAATAGATGTACTCATCTCCCTACTTTAACAAACAATATTTTTTAAAAAATTAAATCTGGGATATTTTCAATGTCAGGCATGATATAATAATAATATATGAGTTGGAATTCAGTTAGAGAAAAAACATCTAAAGATGTGGCTAAGAAACCATTGGTGTAATTCTTTGTAGAGCACTCATAGCCCTGGTGCTATTATAGCTTAATTAGTAAATTAAAGAGCTTAGATGGTTAAAATGTTCAAATATTAGGGTGGAGAGGTTCTGATAAAAGTTCGCCACAAACAGCTTCTCTTTTCTCTGAACATAGAGGTTGTTACTGTCCCATAATTCTTAGGCCTCTTCCATGCTCAGTCAAGATGAGTAGTAGTAAATTGTAATCGACCACATTGAACCTTGCATTTGGGCAGTGCTTTTACTCTGAGATAGTTCACATGCTACATTATTCCTTTTGGTAATTTTTAAGTTCCTACAAACCTCTTCTCAGGTATTATAACATTGGCTGTATTTGCCCCTTTCTTTGTAAACTACTTCATAATTAGACATGATATGCCGTAGCAAATAAGAAGAATGAGCATCTTTCTGTCCTGTTGTTTTTAAAATTTGGGGGAAATCAGAATTCATTGTGAGAAGTTGTCGATCTTCGTAGAGAAAGGATGGCTCATAAATAGTAATATAAGAAATAATAAAAATGTAAATGACAGTAAGTAAAATAATGAAATGATAATCATAGTTAATTTTTTACTGAGTAACAGTATGAAACAGTGCTATGCTAAGCACTTTATATATATTCATCTAAACTTCATAACAATTTTCTAGTTTATTATCCTCTCTTTAAGAAAACTGAAGCACACAGGAGACTTACTTAGGGTTACCCAGGTAGGGAATGGCAGAGCTGAGATTTAAGTTTAGGTCTGTCTGACTTTAGCTTGTTGTCATTGCTATCCCTAATATTTATTGGTTTTTATTTATGCCAGGCATTGTGCAAGGCACTGAATCTACATTCATGAATAAAACATCCATGCAATCTGTACTTTTGGAGCTAATATTTTGAGAAGACAGGGAATAAACCAGTAAACCAAATTAACTAATAGTTATGAATTCTATGCAGGGAAAACAAGATGCAATGAAAGAAAACAATAGGGCACGTACTTAGGTGAGGGTAGTCAGGAAAGGCCTCTCTAAGGAGTGATATTTAAGGAGACACCTAAAAGATGAGAAGAGGTCACTTATGAAAGGCAGAGGGAAGAATTATTCAGTCTTAGCAAAAGTATATGCCCTGAGACAGGACGGAGACTGTTGGATCAGAATTGAGATGACACCAGTGTAGGGAGAAAAAATGTATGAAATGAGGTTGGACATCAAGCAAGTATCAGGGCTTCACTCTTAGAAAGGTTTGGTGCTTTATTTAATACTATGCTGTCATCATCTTGAAATTCTTAATTTTTGAACAAGGGGCCTAGCATTTTCATTTTGCATTAGGCACTGCAAATTGTGTAGCCAGTCCTATTTGTGAGTTATAGGAAGGAAACTGGATTGTATAATAAGTATAATGGAATGTCTTCAAAGTGTTTTATGCTGGAATGCAAGCTGATTGCTCAACATCAACATATAGAAATTAAATTGAATGTGATAATCACAACCCAAAATATAAATGCTCAATTTCAAATGAATCCCTTTAGAATTCAACTTGTTCAGGAGATATGTGGCTCAAATCAAATATTCCATAGGAGCAGTATTGAGACTTTTAATATATCTAAGGCAGGTGGCAACTAACACCTTCTCTAAACATTTTTTTGGAAGTTTTAATCAGTAGATTCACAGCTTCTTCTTGTTAAAAATCTTAGCTTTGTTTGTAGATACTCCTAACTTACCATCTAGGTGAAAGTACTGCTATGGCTCTTTATAGTATTAAAAAATCCAAAAGTTTTGGATTTTCCTTTAGTTAGAAGCATGGAGTACTAGTGCTCCTGGCTTTTTCTAAGATGCCAAACTTTGTATATGTATAAAAAAAACAAAAACAAAAAGTCTAACTGATATAAGTGATTTTTCAGGAAAATAGTTCAAGGGAGCTGCTAGTTATCCAGTCCTCTAGATTTATATAAATGTATTCTGAGGAGTATGATGTGTTACCATATCTGGGTCATGTTAGCCTGATTCATTGTGAACACTCAATAAATGTCTTCTAATTTGAAAATAGCCTTAACTCCCCCACACCTATAAAACTATTATCAGGATAAGATTTCACCTTTACCTGAATGAAGTTTCCTATGATAATTAAAAAAAAAAAAAACTTTTTCTTATGAAGAATTTCTATTAGGAAAAATTTGTATCTTTAAAAAGATTGGTATATTTTCTTTTATCAGCAACAAAAATGATACAGTCCTTTACAGTTACCATATTGCTTTGGCTATCTAGAAGCGAATGGCCAAATTTAATCTTTAATACAGTAATATTTATCTTTCTAACCCTCATGTAGAGCTACCATATTTGCTTTTCTTTATTTGACCATTTAAAAATTTGTGGAAAATGTTCTATTATACTAGTAGTAAAGGGAATGCAAAAAAAATTTTATGCCCATTAAATTAGTGAAATATCAGAAGTGATGAGTTATGTTTCCAATATATATTGAGTGGTACTATGGTATGATCATTATTAGATGTATATGTACTGCTGTGGATTAATTTGGAAGCTATGTAGCTAAACTGAAAAAAAAAAAAAGTGCACAACCTGAGTAGTATGGTCAGAGGTGTTCTGGTGAAATAGCTCCCTGGAAGGAAAAAAACACTCTGATTTGTAACAGTTTTAGATTTCCATAATGTAAATATTCCTACAATGGCTTATTTCAAGCTATTGACATGAAGTCACTGAACAATGAGTTGGGAAGACATGTATATTATTGACTTTCAAGAACCAGTAAGAACTGACTCCAGCATGCTGCTGAACAGTATAGTGAATGTATTAGGAGTTCAAAAATGTAAATGTAAAAATTGCTCATGATTTAACTTTACGTGAAAAGGCAAGTGTCTGTATTATACATTTGTTGCACTTTGGTAATAATTATACATAATTATGCGTATAAACACAGATACCTATGTGTGGTCCCATTTTTATTTCAAAGATACATATTGTAAGTGTGTGTATACAGAGGGAGAGTTAGAAGGAGAGAGGGAGAGAGAGGAAGAGAGACACCATTGTCTGTCAGGTGGTGAGAAAATGAAAGTCCTACCAACAAAGAGTCCTCTCCACAGTAATGTAGAAAAGAAAGAAAACTGATTAATTAGTAGATAAGCATGGTAGAATATATGCATATAAGTAAACTACTAGAGACTACAAAACTAGGATGAAATCTCACATAATTTATATAGCAAAGAAGAGGAGAGAAGAATTTCTCTTACTTTATGATAGTTTCTGTATAACTCTTAAGAGCCCCTAGTTAATTCTGGCAGTACATATTTACATTTCTATAGGTTGTTTGGCCTGCAACCTTGCATATGTCTCTCTGCTGTAAAAATGGAGGTAAGGGCAGGGTTGAATCCCTAGAGAGATTTGTCTATATTCCAAAAATATGAGTAAGGACTTAGATTCACTACATTTTCAAGGAAATTCTACACAAAAGGAGGAGAGGGGGAAATTATCTCTTTGCCTTTTATAAATGGAGAAAATGATTTTCATTTACCCTTACACAGATTGAAATGAAGAATAGAAAGAAATGCCCCAAATCTTTATAGTGATTATTTGGTGAATTATTTGTACTTTTTAATGATTGCCTGTAATTTCCAGATATTCCTAATGAAAACATATATCTTATAATTATGAAGAAAATGTTATTTAAAAAAATAGATGTTGGGACTTGATTTTACAAAGAGATTATGTCATATTTTATTCTCGTGAGATTCCTTTTTGAGGTAATCCTTATATGCACAAGTTCATCACTATGTATTTTTTTTCTGTTCTGGGGGAATACACAAATAAGCAGAGAAAGTGGCCTTATCTTCGAAGAGTTTATACTATATTCAGAGAGATAAGCTTAACTTATATGGAATAGCAGTGAATGATACAAGCGAATGATATAAGCCCAGGACTACATAAGCCAAGAAGGAATCCTGAGGATTTCTGGCAAACACCAGGAGCTAGAAAAGATGAGGAAGGATTCTCTCCTGCAGGTTTGAGGAGCATGGCTCCTCGGACACCTTGATTTCAAACTTCCACCCTCTAGAAATGTGAGATAATAAATTTCTGCTGCTAAGCCACCCAGTTTGTGGTACTTTGTTATGGCAGTCACAGGAAACTAATACAGATGCTGACTTTATTCTTTGATTCTTCTTTTTAACCATTCCCTAACCGCAACTTTTCCCTGAAAAAATTTGCGAAAGCAAAACACACATAGGTATATAGCGTCAAATGTAGAGAGAATAGTTTGTTAAATTTTTCCATATCTGTGTATTTATTAGTATTTTATTGTCTTGTCATGATCATTCTTAAATGAAATTTTAGTACCAGCTGGATCATCTTGTTGGATTGTGCAGAGATAGCTCATTGGAGTGTGTGCTGTGTATGTGCTTTTAGGGAATAGTTAAAGATAGTGATATGTCTTTCCAGCTTGTTTAGCAATCTAAAATCCCATTGCCTACCTTTTCAAGAATATCAAATGTCAGAATGAAGGGGCATCTTAGCCATGTGAAATAGGAAGAATCTGGGGATCACAAAGTGCTTGCTTTGCTAAGTATGTGTCATAGAGCATATTCTCAATGCTCTGAGGACCTGCTGTAATAAAAGGAAATTAAAAAGAGAGAGAGTAGTAAATGCTTATCTCTGTCACTTTCTCCAAAGAGGTTCCATTTAAGTATCTGTATTAATGCTATTGTCTTAACTGACAAATTCAGTTTTTTTAATGATTAAAATCAGATCAAGGTTGTATCTTATTTTAAACACTGTTTCCTTTCCTGTTAATCTTGGTTTCTGGTATATTTATATAAGTAACTATATATAAGTCTTCCATGGGGGAATACACTCCACCACCACCCCTTTTTTTTGGCCTGTTACATTTTGGAGATCAGTCAATAAGGCTACCAAGTATTTGACATAATTTGTAAAGTACAACTGTTTTAAATGCATGTGGACGTATGATTATTTTTGGAACTTTGCAATGCTTAAGCCACAACTTTTTATTCTTTTTTTGTATGTATAAAAATATAGACTTTGGGACTTCTTGACTTTTGAATATAAATTTATTTTCCCAGAAGACTATAGACTGTGCATTTGGTTTTCATGCAGAACTTTCCCTTTCGAACATATTGGTTAAGAGCAGTATTTATTTCCCTAAAAAGTTAGTTTTATTATTAGCTGTGAAATCTGTGTGACTGCACTCTTTTCCTGGTTCAGGTGATCTCTAAAATTGCTATTTTATTGCAGAATTAATCACAGAAAGAGAAAATGTGCCAATGTAGAAATTTTTAAGCTGAAAAGAAGCCAACTAGGTTATATTTGTATAATTTGTTAATAATATACCTCATTTAAAGGATTTGATATCTATTCTGTTACTAGTTTGATTAAATAAAATGTCAAAAGATTTTAATATTCATTTTTAGTAAGGTGTCATAAAGCTTTTTAGTGGGTGCTTAAGCTTTCTTGATGTATTAGTCATTTTCTAGAAAATCTGAGTTGACTATAATTCAGTTGACTTAATTCAGATTCTAGTGTTTATTTTATTTTTTAAAAAATGAAGCATAACAGTGATTAATGGCTCAGCTCTTAAGAACATAAGGAAGATCTGAATGCTTAGCAAAAAGAAATTCTTTCTGAATTTCTGTTCGTTAAAACCATTTGAAATGGTCATTTTTGTAAATCAAATAGACAACTTCATTGGTTCAACCTGTTCTTTAGTTTAGAATATTAAAGCCCATGGGCTACCTACTCTACTCTAGCCACCTGTATGTAAGGTTATAATATATGGAGTATAAAATAACAATTTATCCCATTTATACATCTTTTGGCATAATTAGAATGGACTTTCAGATTTGAAAGGTAGTTTATTTTTTTAATCCAGTACTTTGTCTTATAGTTTAAGGTTAATTCAGATTATGAAATTACTGTGTCATAGCTGATGAAAGTTGTACTCTGTATACAAGTAAAATCCTCTCTTACTGCTTAAATGGGCATTTGATTGTTTAGTTATAGTTAGGACCAACAAAACGACAACAGAAAATCAATCTGTTATTGGCTTCACTATGGAATTTAGACTATTCAAACAAAGCAACATTTTAGAAATACGTTATTAAATTAACTTTATTTCAACAGTTACAAAACTGCCTCCTAAGGGGTACCTCTGCTTTTTTCTATGAGAGCTTTAATGGTTGCTCACTGCATGAGTGGGGTGGTTTATCAACTAGACAAGACTATATGAGGCTTGACTTTTCATAACAAACCATTGACTTTTTCTAGTATCTATAACAAAGATTTTTGTTTTGTCAGCAACACAGAACCCCTGCACAAATGATGTTTCTTAGCAACCCCACTCTTGAAGTTTTAGAAAGGGTTATCCAAAAAGACTTGTTAACCAAAAGTTAGGATAGATTTTATTTTACATCAAATTAGATTAAACTAAGTAATACAACTTTCAATAACCCAAGTGATAGCTGTGTGTTTCCTTTCATTTTCTCTCTACCTCAGTTTCCTTCCCTTCCTCTAGTCCTTTTTTCCTTCCTTTCAACTGATATTATACTAAATTGGTGAATATGATTCAGTCTCTGACCTTTTTAAACACGTAGTCTAATTCAGGCAGGCATGCAAAGAAAATATTATTCAGTGTCCCTATGTAAAAACTTGGTGATAAATTTTTTATATGATTTAACGTTAGAAGTTTGTTTTTCTTAGCACAAGACATGCTTCCTATCATTAAATAATGAGTATAATGGAAAACCAAAGATAAATATATCCTTTACTGGTTTAAGTCATTTTCTTTTTTTTTAACAAGAAGACTAGAGTTCAGGAGCAGGTGCTGTGGTTCCTTCTACATTTCGACTCTGCTGTACTTAGCACGTGGCGTTCATTCTCTTTCTCGTTGCTTCAGACCTAGCATGGTTGCTGCAATTCCAGGCATTGTCTTTACATTCCAGGCAGAAAGAATTAAAACGTCATTTGTGTGAGACTTCCTCCCACTCCCTACAAATATGGAGGTTCTCACCAGGGACTTTTGCCTGCATCTTATTGTCTAGAACTGTGTAACGTGCCTGAGAATATTTAGTTGTCTGTAGTAGAGGAAGGCAAGTGAAGGAGGGAGTGAAATGGGCATTGAGTGACACTGTGAAACAACAAATGATAAACTAGTCAAGACTAATAAATTTCAGACCAATTGGGTTGGTCTTTGCATTCTGAAAGCAGATATGTTTTAGTAACATCAGGATCCAAAATGATAGCTTAAATAAGGGAAAGGACTTCCTCATCTTAAACAAATTGATTTACGATAACCATATTTACTACAAGGAAATGTGAAATTAAAATTAGGAGGCAAAATAGACATACTAGCACCAACCCTAAAAAATTAAATGACCTTGTTTTATCTTTATTAAACCTTTTCTTTCAAAATATTGCCCTGTAAACCTTCTCAATTTAGACTTTCATCCCTTGATTGCTTATTTAAAAAATAAAAATAAAGCCTGAATTCAGAAAAAGAATTTTGGGCAGAAGGATATGATATAGTATGACATTAAATAGAATTTTATGTGGTTGGTTACATATGTCATCTTACTCGATTTATATATGTAATCCTGTTTAATTTATCTACAGCAGTTACAGGTTGGTTCCCCAGGAAGCAGGATTGATATGCAGGATGTTTGTTAGAAATTTTGGGATTCATTTCTGTGGGGGGAAGGAAACAAACAGGATTGGGCTGAAGGCACAATAAGGATGTGATGCAGTCAGAATAAAGGCCTCAGCCATTCCCAGGAAGGAGGCTGTTTGGCACTATTTCAGGTTGAAGTAAGGGAGCTGGGTCTTAGAACCCCTCAACTGATTGACCTTTCATCTGATGTAAGCTGCTCCTGGTGTGATCTTCGACAAGGCAATCTATCCAACAGAGTCATTCCCAAAGAGGAACGACAGCTGAGGGTTGACAGCAATTGGGGAATAAATTCTTCAAATCTAATTTAACATTGTAATTATGGAAAAATCAGACTTAACATATATATTTTAGTTTTAAATTACACTTTTTAGGGATATTACCCACGGTAAATGTAAGATCTACTGGTCCATGTTCTCATTTAAGGCTCTCGAGTTGGATTATCAAAGGTGACTTATTCCAACTCAAAGAGGTTTTTTTCTTAAAGACTAATATAGAAGCTTCACCTGAGTCTCCCCTACCTTGACGAATATTGTTCAGGGGTTCTCAATCCCTGAGGTTGCAGACGGGTACCGATCTGAGGCCTGTTAGGAGCTGGGCCACACAGCAGGAGGTGAGCAGAGGGTGAGCAAGCAAAGCTCCATCTGTATTTGTATCCGCTCCCCAGCACTAGCATCACCGCCTTAGCTCCACCTTGGATCATCAGGCATTAGATTCTCATAAGAGCACCTGTATCAAAAAGGTTGGGGACCACTGTGTTAAATTACTTATTTGTAACATCATTCTGCATATGATGAATATCGAATAAGAACAGTGAATTACCATTCAGTTTTTTTTAATTTTAATTCAGTTGGTTCATGAGAATATTAATTTTAGTAGAACTCCATGATTATGTTTGTAATATGTTGGAGGATTCTGATGTCAGGCATAATTCTTCATTTTTTCTTTGTCCTGGCTCATACATTAACTGGCCTATATTTAAAAAGCCCTTCTACCCCAACCGTCATTCTTTTTCTTGGAATAGAAGCTTAAGGGGGGAGAATCTGTCTTGGTTGTTATTCATGCTCTTTTTGCCTCTCGGATAGACTACTATAATTTATTTTCTTTTGGCCTTTTCCCTGAAAGTCATCCAGAAGCAAAAGTATTTATAGAACAGAGCAGTGCTACTACTGAACATGGCGGGGGGCGAGGAGCGTGGGGCTGGGTTATCCTCTGGAACTCGTATTGACCGCAAGAATGGCAGTCAGATGGATTGAATTTAGATTTTACTGATTTAACACTTAGAATAATCTGGACCTTAAATCTATTACCTGTTTGTGAAGATATGGGATCAGTAAGATGATAGCTTTAGGAACATGGATTTTGTTGAAACTAGATTAAAACGGACACTAGTTATATATATGAGAGTCTCACACGTCTTATATAGCAGAGGTGCAATTTTTGAAGTATAAATCCACAAGGCCAGAAAAATCAGTAGTGATCAAAGCATCATTTTACTCAGCTTTGTGACTAACCTTTTGGTTTTTATACTCCTGGTTATGGATGGATTCAAATATCATTGGTAGATTTTGGTAGAATTTCTATATTTAGTATTTTTTTCTTCTCTCTCACTTGTTCTCCTTCCCCTGGCTATTTTAGGACATAATCGGAATGACAGTTAAAGAGATGGTAATTTTATAAGGCCTGCCAAACTTTTACCATTACCATTAACAATTTATATTAATTGATACAGGGTTCTCTGAATAATAATTTTTGCTTCTACCTTCATGTAATACTAAAGGTTTTGTATCCCTTTGTTTCTTAAGTGTTGCATTTATGAGGTTAGTTGCTTTTATCTGAGATCTGATAAAACAATCTGGTCTAAACCTGGAACATATAGATTTTTGTTTTTTAAATTTAGTTGATGACTTTGTGTGCCTATGCCATTCAAAGAGATGTTTTTGGTTTCATTTGACGACTATACAGTTCAAAAAAAGAACCAGAAACTTACCTGCTGACATTTGATTATTTAGGAATGCTCATTCCCTGAAACTATAGATGTATTAAATCTCTAATGTGCTAAAAAGTCTGCACCTAAGTGAAACAATTAGCAGGCAAATTGTATGTTATAATCTAATAATCTTTATTCTACCTTGTAGAAAGAAGTTGCATTGCATGATTCCATAATTCAGATTTGGACTAGTTTTACCTAAAAAAATGACACATCTAAAAAAAGACACCCAAAATATGGTTCTTAGACCAAATAGACTCTTAGACATTTTATTCCAAATAACCTATTTAACATTGCTCTGTTCACTTAATGAGGAGACTTTTCCATTAAAAGTTTACTTATTTACAGATAATGTTTGCATAGTGTATTTCAGCTTATCGAGCACATTGGCATATTTTCTGGTGCTTATAATAATTCTATGGCATGGTTAAGACAGTTATATTATTGCATATTATTGTTCCTTATCTATAGATGAGTGATCTGAGGCATATTATTAATAAATGGTAGTCTTTCTACTACATTTTACTGTTTCCCATGGATGACCATTTATTTTGATTTCCACAGATGTTAAGCAGAATTTCTGTTTCTGCCTTGAGCAAGAAAAACCTCTTTTTAAAAGGCAGGAAATAGGTGTTGTCGGTTATAAGAGAAGCAGATCTTGATTAGCCTGGCAAGAATTATAAACTGGTAAGGTGGTCTGATCTGGACAGCATATCTACAATAAGTAGACTGTATCAAAATAAGTCAGGATTCCATGATCAAGAACTTAGCAAGGAAGCAAGAGAGCTTTAATAATGATGGTGATAGCACAGCTGAGTTTCAAAACTCCAGAGGGCACACCTTTCTTATATTCTCTATGAGTGTTATCCTCTGGAGTTGTGTAACATATCAGTATTCCATGGTATATTAAATATACTAAAAGAGAGCAATTATTCAGTGAAGAAGCTCTGAAGACTGGGGCCTTTTATTCTGGCTAACTCTGATAATCAGTAAGTCATTTTTCCAGACAGAATCTTTTGGTCTTAAAAGGCTGAGGTCAACTCTCACAGCTGCAGCTTCTCCAGGGATAAATAGTCCTTGTACTTAGCCAAAAGCCTTTCACATCAATATTTGAAAAGAGAGAACCATGTCCTGCAGTTAAATTGAGGATTATTTATGCCTCTTCCAAACACAGAGAGGTTGGCTTCTTAGATGGTGAACTGTGTTTGGCAAGGTGACAGGCGTTCAGAACACCAGAGTCCTTATCATATCTTCATGTGCTTTCTGCACTTCAGTTTTGCTAAGTTTATAACAGATTGTGAAGGTAGCTCTCAGTTGGCTCTGAGAACTTTAAGTTATGGCTTAGATCAAATGGAAATATTCTGGGATGATTTCTAAATGATTCATAGTTAGGTACAAGCTTTTCATGATGTTAACATTTTTATTTGACATAGAAAACTATTTTTTTCTGAATAGTTGATGATTTATTTTGATTTGAAATTATAAATCCCAAAGATAATTTTCTTACCATGAACATTGTGTTGCTTGGCAGGTAGTTTTCCCTAAAGATTATTTAAAAGTCTCTTACCCTTAATTGAATATGTTACACAGCACAGAAGTCCACTAAGCAGTGCTTCCAAAAAGTATTTTCATTTAGTGGATTATGTATAACCCCTTTTTAGATTTGATGAAAGGAGTCAATAATAGTAAAATAAGCTCAAATGCATTTTCAAGATGTTGAAATACTCAGTGCCAAAGAGAAGAATAAGTATTGGTCTGAAACGAATTAACAATAATCTTTGTATTTTATACCAGAAATTATCATTTGGGGGGTGGATAGAAGATAAGGATTTAAAAAATTATGTTAATGTTAAAATTGCCTTTTACTTTGCTAATACTCACTTTAAATTTTTTAAAAATTGCATAATTTACAGTCTAGACATAAGGGACATACAGTTTTCCTAGCATAAAAGAAGTCGAAACTTGTTACAAAATGTTGTCCATAGATTAAACCATCTTAGTGTCTTATCATATAGACTTAAAAGTAGAAAAATAGAAAAATCAGCATTTGAAGCCATATATGTTGAAATTATATCACTAACATACTACAGTATTCTTTATTTTTTTTCTTCAGAAAGATGGAGCATTGTTTACATGAAAATTAATATTTTTATTCATGGATTGGTATTATTCAAGGAACTAGACTACAATAAATAATAATATAAAAATTACTTTGAATATAGTTTAAGATATAATGAATCAGAACCCTACAGGCTCTTTCATTTTCTTGGGTACATCTTTATAAATTCCAGATATTATACACTACCATGGGAAAAGGCTAGTTGGTTTAATTTTACCTTTTAGATTTTGGATAAACAGATTTGTTATTTATTTCGTCTACATTCTTTGATGCCAAATTTCAGAAACAAATTGTTTTTATTTGGTGATATTTACAAGTAACTTTTTAAAAAAGTTCTCTACTGAAATAGGATAGCTCAATTTGGGTTTAAAATTACATTTACGAATGACTTCTCTCCCGGAGTGCAAATTGCAGCCTGAGTTCTGTTGGTCTCTCCCACCACTAAAGACAGAAATCTCTTCCGAAGTCAATCAGAGGTTAGCAAGAGAGAAGAAAAATGTGTGATTGAAAGAACTGAGCCCAGTGATTCCTGTTATTATAGTAACTTTCATCTAAAACATGTGAAGTACTCCTCAAGTTCTATTTCCCATTGTTGAATTAATATAATAAATATCTATAGAATATGATTTTGAGCAGTATGCTTAGTTTCCTAGGTTTAATTTTTTTTAGGAAACAGTCTTAGAAAAGTATATACTTAGCCTCGAATAGTTACTTTTAGAGGACAAATAATATTCATGACGGAGTTCTTTCTGGGTAAGAAAACACAAAAAACAAAAATGAAGTTATTTTATTAATTTTGATTTAGTTTATTAAGTTCATTAAATACTTTTCCGTTCGTGTAGAGTATTTCGTCTAGCTCTCCTGGCAATGCTATAAAGTTGAGAGAGCCACTATGGGGAAATTATGGCAGTGAGATGACTAGCCAAATAGAATGTAACTAGTTACTGGTAGCATCAGGACTAGAACTCAGTCTCCTGACAGGCTAACTTCATGTTTTCTTCAGCCAGGTATAGTCTCATTTTATAACTTGTTGATCATTATGCAGCCAAAATTTTAACGTTATAAAAATGAGCTCTTTCAAAATCTACTGGAATGATTCCTTCAGGTACACTATCATTACTTCATACAAAACAGTTTGTTTTCTGAATGATAAATATAAAATTACCATGGTAAAAAACATTTTTACTCAAAAAGATAGAGAATGGAAATAAGGTGATGTATTGGATTAAGGCACCAATTTCTAGCCCAACCACTTAGATCTTTATCCTGGCAGGAATTTGGTGGTACCTCCTAGTCCCTCATGGATTTTTTCCACATCAGACAAAACCACTGGATGGTTTTGTGCAGTCTGGCAGGATTGTTAGTTGCAGTGGTGTAGAAACGGAAACAATTTGGGAGTTGTAGGTTGAAACTGAGGTGCCTGGTTCTATGAAGTGGTATTGGTACTGAACTTTGAGTACCAAATTTATATATATATTTAAAACAAATTTTTTTTTTTAAGGTGGATGGTAGTGGTGGCTATTTGAGTGTCTTTGGAATAATGAGACATTCAGCATAATTGTACATCTTATAAAGAGGAATTTTGGAGCAGGATTGATTGTAAATTCACTGCAAATTTAAAATCCAAACAAAACTCATTTCATGTTTGTATAAACTATTTTAAGCATCTTGTTCTTACTAAATGTTTTTTTCTCTAGTCTGCAGTTTTTGTTTTAAATGCCAGCTTTCTTTTTTTCACTATGGGATTCATATTCATGGGCCTGCTGAATCACTTCTAGATGGTTTCAAAAGAGATTGATGCCACTGTTTAAATACAGTATAATCTTTATTTGCAAATCATTGTTGAGGATCCACAAAATTAACTAAGTTCTTAGGAGAGCTTACATGGTACAGAGAAGATATGATCAACATCTTCCAAAAGCTCACTTTAAAGATGCGTTAGACTAACAAAAAATCTACTAAAAAAATGAAACATTTTATAAAGGAAATATAGCATTAAGGGTGCATTTTAGCAACTTCTGTATATGAAACAGATAAATTTGGAGTTGTTTTGAGGACATATTCTCTTCTCTGAACTCATAACATTCACTCTTCCTTAGGTCTCTGGATTAAAGGATTAGATCACAGTGCTTTTTAAGAGCAAATTTAATGTGTGAATGAAATAAGGAAACTGGTTTTGAATTACGAATATAATATTGCTGTCAAATCTACAATTTCATTAATTTTTCAAAAATTCATCTTGTCTAATTGCTTCCCAAGTAATTATAATCCATATACTCATTTTATACATAGTCTTGAGTGCAGTAAATTCTATTAATTATGCTTTTAATATTGGTTTGACCCTTCTCTCCTCCCTTACTTTCCTCCTACCATGCTACACAACAAACTCTTTGCCAAATCCAGTTAGTGGATGCCATTCAGCCTTAGAGGCTATTTCATTAATAATCTTATCACTTCTGAAAAATATGTGACATGTTTATTTAAATTAAAAAGCTAAATAAAAGTGTTTACATATGGAAAGAAAGCATAGGTAGAAAACTGAACACCATCAATGTTCATTCTCCAAAACACACAATTTTAACTTACCCTAAAACTTAAGGGAGCAGCTGCATCAATATTTGGTTGAAACTTAAAATCTCTAATAAATTCCAACTTCCTAGCAAAATAGAGTTTGAACAAAGTGATAAATGTTAGTATGGTGTCATTGGCTTCAATTAATTTGAAAAGACATATGCAGAGGGGATCCTTGGAATATAATACATATAAACAAAAGATATTAAATGCTTAACAAGAAAAGGTGCAAAATATTTTCTCTAAAACAAGAACTGAAAAGCATGTCTCTTTGGGGCTGGCTAGCCAGTTGCTGTCTGGATCCTGAGAGGTGGGGTCCTGTTGTTTGTCTGTTCCTTTCATATTACACGCCTTCTGTTCTTATGGAATATGCTTTTGAGATAAACCAGGGGGAAAGAATAGCAGTCTTCATTTGACCTAATTGTAGAGAGGCATAATTGTCATACCACAACCATGAACAGGATGTAGTTTTCCTATTTGCTGAGATCAGGGCTCGCTCTTTTGAGGACAGCTAGTTACTAAGAGACCTACAAAAATGTTTTATTTCCAAGATAAAATATTGACAACTAAGAATATTTCGGTGGATTATTATTAGGTTTATCTGTCTTGATCTAATTTTTTTACGACTCCTTGTATTTTTCTATCAAGCTTGCAAAATAAATATCATATTGATTATTAATTGGTTGTATGAAATACATTGACAAAATCTGAAATGGTGTAACTTTTTAATTATTTAAGTGTAGGCTAAACATATGTCTACTAAAAGTAGGAGCTTTGGCTCTAAAAATAAATCTTTTAACAAGAATGGTTTCTTAGCATTAATTTATTGTAAAAATGTGTTTGTGTTTCAACTAGGAGTGAGTAATGGAACAATGACATTTGGGAATAGAAAGCAATTAAAAACTAAATAAACAGAAATAAAATATATAATCCAATGTTATGACAGCAATGATAAATTCTAGACATATTTTGTGAAATAATCTCATACCTGAAGAGTGCATTATCAGTTTTATTTAATAAGTTCCTAGACCTGTTATATATAATACTAACACAGACTCTAGAAATCTAATTAAAATAAAGCTGCTAATTTTAATTGAATTAAAATAGAATCTTGATCATAGTTTAGAGAGGATGTTTGATTCCCCTTGTTTGCTCATTGTTTTACTATTTCTCCTAGGTAGAGTAAACCCAGTTCTATTTATCCAAAGGTGGCTTTGTGTTTTATCTCTCAAGTGGTCACTATTTTGAAACCTAAGTGGCTAAGTGCCATGACAAGCTAAAGGTGGAGTTACAGAAGGAATTTGATTTGAGTGAGAAAAAGACCATCTTCATTTTGGTCATACTTTTTTTTCTTGGTTCAGTAATATCAGATGTGGGTTTCACAGTTCAATCTTTCTTTTGCCATAACTATTCTTTGTTGAGAGCAGTAATATCGTGTGTAGCCCAGGAATTGAGTAAGTTGTTCATGAAAGTTGAAACCTTGGGTGAAGATAAATTTTCCAACTATTTTTGTATTTGGAGAGTCATTCTGAATTCTAGAATCTTGCTCTTTGTGTCTAAAAAAAGTCCCCACCTTGTCTTTGTACAATTTTAACATATCATTGTCATCACATTTTTAAACTATTCACACAATGATTTATTTTCACATTACATTCATGTTGATAGTCACATCAATTATGGTGATTTTGTGACAAAACATCACCACATCATATTGCTACACGACCTTGGATTATGATGAATTTGCAAGAGTGGCCATCAGGACTTTTGCTCAGAAAAAAATTTTAGACTTGGAAGCAATGTCAGTGACATGGAATGAGAGGAAAATATTCGAAGATATACTAGATTTGGCCAACAAGCAGCAAGAGCACTTTGGGGATTTCAAATTTGATTTATAACTATTCTTTTTAAAAGTTGACTACTTTTACAGTGCTCACAAGGCTAAAAGAATAGTGTTTTTGGAAGAAAGGTTGAGGACTCTTTAAATTGGCAGATGGGGAAAATTTACCAGCCAAATAGGCCTTCATACTTGCCGCAAAACCCTTCCTGACACTTCATTTATCTTAACTACATTAGGACTAATAAGCTTTTAGGTTAGCAACCTCCAAGGAAAGCCTCGTTGAAGTCAGAATAAACGGTGAGGCAGTTCTCAGCTTGCTATTAGTAACATTATACTACTATGAATACATCTTTCTGTGTCTATTTTGTGAATTTAATTAAGTGGGAATCTACAGGAAGTAGGATATTGTTAATTGCTTCATAATCTTTAGTAAAAGAGTTATTGTTATTTTTAAATTATGCAGTTTACTGCTGTGAAATTTGAAATATATGATTTAGTTTTAATAGATGAAAGAATAACAAGTTACTAGTATTATCAAACATAATTGCAAAAGACCAATTCCCATTAACCACTGAGTTAGATGAATCTAATCAACTCCTTCACAAAGCTTTATTCATATTAACAAAAGCAACAACAATTAAAATATTAAGCACTTACTGTGCCAAAATGCATATATATATATGCTGTACCTAGGTTTATCCACAAAATGATTCTAAGAACTGTAATTACTGTTATTTCCCTCATACAGGTTATACAAGTAGATGAGGGGCGGGATGGTTTAGAGCTAGAATCTATGTTAGAACCCTGTTAAGAAGGATACAAAAGTAGTAGAAATCATTGCTTCTGCTTTTGATAGTCTTACCAACTAGTTGGAGAGATAAAATTAAATAGAAAAAAAAAGAGTAAAAATATGAGGCAATATATAGTTAATTGATAACTGAAGTACAGCTGGAGCTCAAAAGAGATAAACAGAAGGATCAGCAGAATATGCTTCCTGGATGAGGTGAACCTTGGATTTATCATATCTGTGCAGAAAGATGGTAGAAGACGTAAAGGGAAAGAAAATTAGAACATGTCTGGGAGAAGCCATTAACATTGCATTTGCAACCAGTCTAAAAAGAACAGTGAACTTATATATATTAGTCATAAGTAACATCCAATTTCTTAATTATCTCACAAATAGGGATAAAACATTTTTATTGAAGTTTGGAATATCTTTAAATAGTTCCCAGTATATTGTAAATGCTCAAAAGAATTTTGGTAGAATGTCTGATATGCATTACTTGAATAAAATTAAATATTTATAGTCTTAATATTATCTATTAGGTTTTTTCCCAAAGAGAATTAAAATAGAATTATTTAATACCTTGTTACTTTTAAACTTTAATAATCTGTTGAAAAAATAGGTTTAAATACTCTGCTATAGAGATTTTGGGGGTTTTTCTGCACATATTTTTAGTGTAGTATCAATATCCACTAAAATTTACATAACCCCAAATTGTTATAGGGAGACTAACTCCCTTTAGAAGTAAAGAGCCAAAGAAATAGAACTCTTGTGTATCTTGTTCACTGATGTATTATTCACAGAACCTAGAACAGTGCCCTGTATATGGTAGGTTCTCGTTAATTATCTGTCGAATAAATGAATGAATGCATACACACACATCGGTAAAATTTGTGAGTAACATCACACTTTTTAATCTGAGGACATTTAAGCATTTTTCAAATGTTAATTATGGGCAAAAGCACAGTCATTTTGTTTAACTAGGAACTAAAGAATAGTGAGAGTTCATGTTTACCCAGTGTTCCATAGTGATTCAAATACTGGGGACAAGAATCTTCAAATTTCTTTCCAAAAGTAGAAGTTTTCATTGTGTCACCTTCATCAAATGATAAGGGCAATAGATTATTTTTCAAAATTGTTAGGTTAGAACTCCACCCAGTTCTTCCACCGCTTAGCCAAATAGTCTTGGATAAGTTATTTAACTTCTGTAAATCTCAATTTGCTCATGTATAGAATGAAATAATACTATTTTGGTTCCTCCACTGTGAAGGTAGTTGTGAGATCTAAATGAGAAGATTTCTAAGGGAAGTATTAACATTTTGTACACATGTCATGTAATTATGTCATTTTTTAAATACTAACAATGTTTCAGGCTAACATGTGCATTGTACGTAACAATATAATATTAAGCCAGTTATTACCATGTCACCGATTATGGAATGCAGATATTTACCAATAAGGTAAGTTTCATTCATTCATATAAAGATCTAGGGAAGAATCCTCGGGTTGAAATAAGCCTTGCATGTTTGAGGAAAAATGTAGATCAGTGTGGTCAGTTCATAGTGAGTGAGAAGGAACATCGTTCTGGAAAGGTAGGCAAGGCCAGATCACTTAGAGCCTTAATAGGCTATGATAAGTGATTTGAATTTTCTGTGAATGTAATATTATCATTATGCTTATTTGAAATATAATATTCTTCAACTTAGGATGCAATGTTACCCTATTTTTTAATTGGAAGTGGATTCAAAATATAAGATATTGATTTTCATATATACCCAAGTGGATTATAAGAGAAGAGCAATTACATACATGTCTGGAGGCATCCTGCACATTTCTTAGAGGGAAAAAAAACCTATTAGTGGTCTCTTATGATTATTGAATACTCTATCTTATATTAATATTTACACGTATTGTCATCTACTGTATTCTAAATTTCTTTTGGCCATGAATCATGTTTTAGACAACTTTGTGTAGAACAGGATACTTTTGCTACGTTTTTAATGTCAAAATAATATATTATTAGAGTAGAAAGCAACAGTCTCCTTCCCATCCTTTTCCTGCTGTTATTTCTGGGATTTAGTGCTCTATCTCTAAATAACAGGATTTTACAATGGTTTTTTGATTTGTCCATTTAAGACATTCTCTTTTATTTACTTTTCTTGTGGATTTCACTGATTTAAATCACTGACCGTATCCCCATCTTCTTAATATATTTAATAATTTTAATTCCTCTTTTGGTTACCATTTAAAATTTAAACAGTAGACTTGTATTTCTTATTTTATCAGCAATAAACATCTTTTGGTTCCATACCTTGTAAAGAACAATGTAAGTGCTCACTAGATAATTTTAAAAGCTGGCTGAAACTGCTTTGTTCATATGGAGCATAGAACACCATGATTGCTTTTCTTCTCAATGGCAGTTAAGTACTGATCTTTGTCTTCCATCACTTAAGTGCATTTACTCTTGAGCTATGTACGATATATAATTCATGTCTGTGTAATAGCAATAGATGACTTGATGGATTGTATCTGGCTATATATACTTCTGTGTTAGTAAGTTTAAATATCTAGTTCCTGTACAGTAGAAACCAGGTCAGTTTAATTTTCTTTGTATTGTGTCTGGCATAGCTCCACATGCAATGAGGTTATTATGAAAGTGCTTTTTTGATATTTATCAGTAAACTTATTTAAACAAATCTCGTTCAGTTGTTAAGAGAGTAGAAGGCCTAGTAGGGCAAGGTAACCCAAATAGTTATAATATATTGTAATCATCCAAGATTTTCATTGTTTTCTGTGAAAGAAACTGGTCAGTGTATTGGGAAGTTTTTAATCTACCTCCTTGAGGTTTTAATGAAGTTATGAAAGCATTTTGGATTTTCATACCTTATACTCTCTACTCTCTGAGACAGTAAATGTTGGGCTTGGACCTGAGAGTAATGGAACACATTTAACAAGGCCTCCACAATCATACTTTTTTAGAGGGTGATGAATTCTGGCACTCAGTTTTTTAGAACACTCAAACCCTTTTTATTGACATGTAATGATTAAGTGTTCTAATATTCTTAAATTATTGGCAATTAGAATTGGAGAGAAATATGATAAGAGGCATCGCTGCCTTATCTCACCTTATTCTTTTTGTTAGACTAAAATAATTTAGCAAATTGGAATATTGATTAGAAACTAGGATAATGAAATATAGTAGGGGACAAAACATAATGCTTAGAGAGAAAAAATAACAAATTCCAGAGGATAAATAACTGACTATATTTAAGTGAAGTTGGAAACCCCCTTAGCAGTAAAGAAATAATAAGGTTTGTATGAGTTAACAGTGTAGCATTTTGGTTAAAGAAAACACAAGGTCACATAAATAAGAATCAAGAATGTCGGAAACTTGGATTTTTTTTTTCGCATTGTACTTGTCACTGGTTAAACCCTTGTGAGAGCATTGTTTCTGGTTCTGGGCTCTACCACTAAAGCAGGACATGGTGAACTTGGAGAAAGTTCAGAGGAGGACCGCAAAGATAATTAAAGGGTTGAAAAAGAAACCTAAAAGGAAAATTTTTTAAGTACTAGAGATTTTTATTATTCCAGAAAAGAGAAGATTTAGAGGTATTTAATTTATGCATAAAGGATAGAGACCAGATGTTCTCAAACTTCACTGAAGGTCAAACAAAAAGTAATCAACTTAACCTGCAGCATGAAGGATTCAGATTAGATAAGAGGAGTTTCACACTTAGAATGTTAGAATAAGTGACTATGGGGCATGTGAAATCTTTTGTGACACTAGCTCCTTACCGATAACATCAAGCTGCTCAAAGGGCATTTGAAGCATTTATCATTCTAGTAACTCATTAGGTAAACCTGCATTTTTAAAATTCTTTTCTTTTTTTTTATGATTGAGGAAAAGTAACAGTTGACCAATAAATTCTGACTTACTATGATCAGTGCTTATAGACAATGCATCTAGTTGACTTGATAGAGGTAATGTAATTTGAGTTACAGTCAATTCTGTTAATTAGACAGTGTAGTATGATACTCCATTAAATTAGGATAGTCACTATGACCTCTTTCCCCACTTTTTAAAATTAAGTTTATTGGGGTGACATTGGTTAACACAGTTATATAATTTTCAGGTGTACATTATAATTTGACATCTGTATAAAGTCCAGTTTTCTTCAGCTACCATATATTTAATAGTCTTTACCCACTTTGCCCTCCCACTTTTATTTAACTAGACCATGCTTTAGAAGATAAATGACAGCTGTTGCTTATTAATTGGTTTGATGATAAATAACAATAAAAAAGAGAAATGATTATGTCGAATTTTAAATATATTTTTATTTTAAATTTTAACTTTTATATACGTACATACAAATAATAAAGTGCTGTGTTGTTGTTTTTTTTAAGAGTAGCCTTTTCATATACATTTTAAAAATGCAGTCAGGCTTTGAAAATCAATGTTATTAAAAAGTTTGTCTGACCATAAATAAAAATTATTTATCTTTGCAAATCAACTACCAAAGTACTGTCTAACAAAACTGGATTATGGATTGCTTGTGGCTAGATTTCAAAGACCTATGTACTAACAATAGAAAACTTATTTTCCCTATTGAGCAATGCTCTACATGTATATTATGCTTTTCCTTTTTATACTTTAAATATCTTCTTTGGTTTTGAGGTTTTTGAGCAAGACGACAAAATAAGCTGTGTACTCTATTTTAAGGGAAAGAGCTGTTGTGGTCTACCATGTTCTGTAAAACTAAAAAGATGCTATAGGAAAAAAAATAGGTATAATAAAGTAAGTAAAGTTATTTCTATAAACCATCCTTATTTATAAATAATATAAAATGACTGATAAATTTTTCATTGCTTATAAAGCATTTCCATTACATGTTGATGTTAAATGTAATATTTTTCTAAATGCTTAAGGAAGTTGTATTCTTTTAGGGAGTAATTTATTTTCTAAGCAAAGAACAACATGTTAATTATTTAATTTTTAGAACACTAACTCCTTTCATTAAAAAAATATTATGTATTTTTGTTCCACATACTGTAATTGTTGTAAATATTTTAATATTAAAAATACATAGTGTGTCCATCCAGCTACAATATATCTTTCAGGGTGGCATTTATTAAGCAAATTTAGTATACTCTAGAACCTAGCCCTTAATCAGATTTAAAAACCTGGTAAATATGCAAATCAATTATTTAAAATACACTTAAAATAAACCAAACTCTTGAAACTGATTTATATGAAATCAAAATACCCCACTCATTATTAACTAACAGTAAAGAATATAGCTGACAATGGACTAGAATATAAAGTTGACAATGGACACGTTAACATAATAAGCATTTTTCTTCCTTACAGCTAAACTATATGAAAAACTGAATCATAATCTAAAGACTATTTAATAATTTTGCAATGAGAAATATAAATACCCCAGGGTTCAGAAACCTATAAAACTCACATAGTTATTGTTTTTCCCCTTCCTCCTCCTCCTTCTCCTCCTTCTCCTTCTTTTATATTGTGATGAGCAGATATTATTATATCCCCTAAATACTGATGATGGTATCTGGGAGGAAAATAAGGCTTATGTAAATCATTGTGCTATAAACAAAGTAAAACATATGAATGCTGTAATAATTAGAGAAGGGATAGATCACCCCCGGTTATAAGAAGATTGAGGTATTTGAGGTTAAAGGATATTTCGAGTTTCATGATAGAAACAAGAGGAGGATATTGCATGAACAAGGCATGGGAAGATGAAGACCTTTTTAAAGAGTAGTGAGTATATAGCCAAATTTGACAGGTAGAGGACATATCTGGAGAGAAGTAAGCTAGATTTTGAGCAGTCTTAAGCTCCAAACTAAAGCATTTAGATTTGGGGGGATAATTGCTATTTTGAGTGAGAGAATGGCATGAAGAAAGCTATACTTTAGGAATAATAAGCTATGTATAAGTATTGTTGGATAAAAGATTTTTTTATTCATCCCCTCAAGAGATACTTAAGGATTTAAATTTTGAAGTTTAAGTAAGGTTGTAACTGAAAGAAAGAATATATCTACATTGAGGAAAAATTATCTAATTTTTGTAAAGGAACAAAAGAAAAGGATGACAAAAATAACTCCAAAGGGACCAAGTTCAAAAAAGAACAAATGAATTAAAAACAGACACAAATATAGAAGACAATTCGGTGATGGACAGAGAGGAACGAGGTTTGGGGGGCTGGGAGAATGGGTGAAAGATTAAAGAAGTACAAATTAGTAGTTGATAGATGGTCATGGGGCTGGGGAACATGGCATAGGGAATGCAGTTGTCATTAATGTATTGGTTAGGTGGAAAACCAGAGGAGAGAAGGCACAATTAGGGTGATTGTTTTATAAACTATATAAATGCTTAGCCAATGTACTGTATATTTGAAACTAATAAAAAAATAAAAATAAAATAAAATGACCAAGTTCAGTCCAATAAGTTGTATTCCCGTGGTGTAAAAATGTGAACACACTTTCTTCTGCTGGTAATTCCTGATTAAATCTTTACTGTTCTTAGAAAAGTTTCTAAACTTCTTATGATGAGGGATATGTTAGTTCTGTTCATGTTTTTCCTTCCCCCAACACATGATAAGCTCTCAGTATATATTTTTTTAAAAACTGGTTTATTTTTTTATCTATTAATATGAGAGAATCTTTTAGTAGATAAAATTTTAATGAATCGAACCTATTCTATTATCTACTTACCAAGGCAACACTATTAAATGCACCTTTAAATAATTTTTGCTTTCCTGAAAAACATGCAGGAACTTCATTATCCAAATGTTTTGATACCTTAAAAATAACTTTCTTCTTATTAGCTGTTGATAAGGGTATTAGGAATTGGGCTTGTGGAGCATAAACAGATATAGCCTTTACAGAGGGCATTCATTCTATAAATACTAAATACTTACTGTGCTCTAGGCATTGTGCTGGGTGCTGGAATACAGTAGTGGGCAAAACAGACCAGTCCTTATCTCAAAGAATTTGCAATCTAATAGGAAAGACACATACATGAAATTACCAGTCTGATAAGAGTTATGAAGGAAAAATTTAGGGAGCTCAACAAGTATTTATTAGGGGAAACTCAGAAGTCAAGGAAGGCTTCTTTGAGGAAGTGCATTAACCAGAGATCCAAAGATTAGTAGGAATAACCTAGCAAAGAGAGTAGAGTCAGTAGAAAAGTATTACAGATGGTGGGAATAGCTAGGTCAGAGTTCATGAAACAAGAGGAAACATGATATTTTCAAGAATCAAAAAGAAGGAAAATGTGGTTTGAGTTTGCAAAGAGGGGACAGAAGTGGACATAAGGCTAGAGAAGTGGGCAGGGGTGAGATCATGACAATATAAATGATCATTCATAAATGCATTTCACTTCTGGGAATTTATAATGGAAAAATTATCAGACAGATGTGCGAAGACATAGTGATGTTCATTATGATTAAGTTTATATCAGAAAACTTGGAAACAATAGTTTTCAACAATAGAGAATTATTTAAATAAATTTTGCTACATCCATACAATAGAATTTGATAAAGCCAATAAAATGATGTGTGTATGTCTTTACTGACATACAAAGATGTTTTAAATATATTGGTTACTAAAAAGCAGGATGCAAACAACGTAATAGTTCGTTTTTGTAAATGCGTAAAAACATAGTAACAATTTATTTATTGTAAATAAACATATCACAATTTAATGATGAAATGAAGAGACATTTCCTTGGTCGACCAGGAAAAAAAAATTGAAATAGTAATGGTAAAAGGCCTAGAGGACAGTTGTGACAATCTGTTGAATAAAATTATTGATGATTGCAAAGGGGCGAAAACCCTGTATTGGTAGGTTTTTATTACTTAAATATGAAAGTCTCAATCTTAGCTAGACTAATATTTTGCAGTGGTTTTGGGACTACTTTGCAAGGGCAAAAGACATTGCTGGCTAAACTATCTCTATGTTTTCCAATAGAAACATCTACTAGAATGAATGGAAAACTCATAGAATGATGTATGTGAATAGCCTCCAAGGTATTTTGCAAATTAATTTTTAATTCACTCCATGATCAAAATCATGGGCAGCCTCTGACATGATAGGAATTAGTAGCTAAAAGTATCTAGTATTTATTTAAGCAAATAACCCTGACATATCTTTGAGAACTATTATATAAGATATTCACATAATAATAATAAATATTTCACCTCATCACATAGTATACAGATGGTTGGTCTTAGGTTTTAGATATTCCAAAAATATCAGCAAATAACTTTCTTCAGATAATTAATATCATTCAGATAACGATATTAATGTTATCGGAGATGTAAACTATGAAATGAGGTACATAAACTGAACCAAATTATTTATTTAAAGTGGTATTATGTACTGAATGTTTATGTTCCCATAAAACTCATATGTTGACCCTTAACTCCCAATGAGATGGCATTAAGAAGTGGGGCCCTTAGAAGGTCATTAGAATTAGAAAAGGCCATGAGAGAGGAGCCTCATAAAGGGATCGATGTCCCTTTCAGAAGAGGACAAGAGCAGAGCCTTCTCTCTTTCCACATGTTAGGATATACCAAGAAGGTGTCTATCTGCAAGTCAGGGAGAGGCTCTTCACCAGACACCAAATCTGCTGTTATCTTGATCCTGGACTTCTACAACTATGAGAGATAAGTTGTTACTTAAGCCACCCAGTTTATAGCATTTTGTTATAGAAGCCCAAGCTGACTAATTCAGCCACTGGTACTGAGAAGTTGGGTGCTGCTGTAAAAAAATATCTAAGAACGAGAAGTTTTGGAACTCATGATAAGTAGAGGCTGGAAGAGTTTTGAGGGGCATGATAGAGCAGCCAGGATTACCGTGAAGGGTCTTTTAAAGGCAATTCTGGTGAGAGTTCAGAAAGAAAAGAGGAGAGTTGTAGACAAAGCTTCCATCTTCTTATAGACTATACAAATAATCACGAACAGAATGTCAATATAGAAATCTGGATGATAACAACCATTTTGGTGATGTCTCAGAAATGAGGAATATGTTATTGGCAATGGAGATAAGGCGGTTCTTGTTATAAACTGGTTGAATTATGTTCATGTCCTAGTGTTTCATGGCAGGTAGAACATGTGAGTGATAAAAATGGGTATTTAGTTGAGGAGATTTCTAAGCAAAGTATTGAAGGGGTGGCTTGGTTCCTCCTGGCTCCTTGTAGTAAAATGTGAAAAGAGAGAAATGAATTGCAGAAGGAATTGCTGAGCAAAAAAGAGCTGGAACTTAAAGACTGCTTCTACCGGGTTTAAGGTCTGTCTGCTTGGTTTCAAAGGATAGGACTGCTGCCCTGTGAGCCACATGGGAGGGCCCTCACAGAGGGCAGCGCTCTGCTAAGCTGAATGGGTGGGGCGCTCTGTGGATCCATGGGGTGACACTGCTACTCCAGTGGGTCCAGAGGGCAGAGCATCAACCAAAGTGGATCATCTTAAGCCTTAAGATCTAATGGAATTTCCCATGCTAGGTTTTATATTTATTTGGGACCCATTACCCCGTTTTTCCTTCTATTTTCTCCTTTTTGGAATGGAAACATCCATAATATGTCTGTCCCACCACTGTGTTTTGGAAATACATAGCTTTTCTGGTTTCTCACGTTCACAACTGAAAAGGAATTTTGCCTCAGATTGAATTGTACCTAGATTCTCACCCATATGTGACTTAGATGATATTTAAATGAGACCCCAGTCATTCGAGTTGATGCTGAAATGAGTTAAGACTTTTGTGGTCATTGGGATGGAATGAATATATTTCGTATGAAAGAACATGAATTTTGGAGAATATGTGTAAAATGTTATGGACTGACTGTTTTCTCCCCCCGAATTCTAATGTTGGAGTCCTAATCCCCATTGTGTTGCTGTTTGGAGGTGGGGCCTTTGGGAGATACTTCCCTTTAGATAAGGTCATGGTGGGATAAGTGCCCTTATAAGAAGAGGAAGAGACACTAGAATTTTCTCTTCATGAGCAAGCACCAATGAGAGGCCATGTGAGCATACAAGGAGGTGGCTGTCTACAAGCTAGGAAGTAGGCTCTCACCTGACACCAAGTCTGCCATCCCCTTGATGCTGGATTTCCCAGCCTCCAGAACTGTGAGGAGTGAATGTCTGTGGTTTAAACCACTCAGTCTGTGGTATTCTGTCACAACAGCCCCAACTAAAACAAGTGGCCTTATAATCTTTTTCATTTATCATAAGGAATGGTGTATATTCTTACATACATTGGGTTAAGATAATTTTTTTTCTCTATTATTTTCATTACAATTGTTTTTATAACCAAAGTCAGTTTTATAGTGCTGGTGCCTCCGTGCATGTAAAGAAAGTAGAAAATCGCTGTGTCACTATCACTGGGCTTTCACCACCACGTCTAAGAGAACTAGACAAGATAGCACAGTACCCAGGACATTTCTGTTTGCAAGTCTGTGACTCAGTGTTAAACAAATGAGTTTCAAAGTTCAGATTTTGAATCATTCCAATTCAAAACTACATCATTGAAAGGAATTCTTTGCAATGACTGCTTCTCTTACATAAGAATGGAATGTAGTTTTTGGAAAAGATTTTAAGAACCCATCCAGGTATCTCATCATTGTAAGGTAGTATTATATTTTGCAGACCTTAAAATGGAACTTAATCATAGGTTTTGGTCAATTTCTTCTGATAGCCATGCCTAGCCAAAAATGATTAGGAGATTAAAGAGGTGTCTTCACAACAGAAAAGTATACCAATGTTATAGTAACAGATATTCAACTAACCTCTTTGGTTTTGATCTTGCCCAATCAGTCCTACCTTATGAATTTAGATCCCTTATTTCCTTTAGGTCCTGGCTTTATGTAGATTCCCTAAGAGCATATTTCTTAGTTTTTTAATCTGCCCAGAGGCCTTTATTTTTCTTTTATGAAAATAAAACAAGACCACAGTGATAAGGTGGTATCTCTCTATCCAAATTCAGAACCCAGAGGACCTTTCCTAATCATATTTCAGCTTTTCTGTTATTCTTTACAGCTCCAGTGTACTTTTTAGCCTGGCCTAAGTTTAGATCAAAGGCTCAAGTTTAGAAGCTCCTGCCATATCTACTAGATTGGTCAAGATTTAGTAGAAATTGATTTGTTAAATGGGGGCTGAAAATGAGCAATGGGGAATTCCTTTTCCTTAGTCTCTTCTTCCTTCATATTACCACAGTAAGATGTCCTAAAAAAAACACCTGTTATATCTTTGGGATAAAAAAGGAATCCTGGCTTTATTTTTCTTAGCGATTTTTCCTGAACTGGCTCAGATCTGGAGAAAAATCAGGGAAAACCACAGTATGGCAGAGAAAGTTGATAGGTTATAGAATTAATGTGATGCAAGGTAAAAATGAGAAAGTCAGGAGAAACCATGATTTCTCAAATGAGGCCAAGTATGAACCAGCTTATTTCAGCTCCTATATATATCTCAGTCTTCTCACATTTTACATGTTCCAATATTATGCCATAAAATCCTCACGAATTATGTTTAAAAGTAAGATGTAAGAAGACTGAGCAATAGTGATTTAAATGTATAGCTTGAATTAGACAACTCAAGATTCTTATCATCTATAGAAATAAGGGCTAAGAGCAAAAAATAGTTTCTAAGAAAGAATCAGAAATTCATACATGAAAAAGAAGGAAATATAATGAGAGGATGGGTGGAATAAGAAATAACACACAAAAAGAAGTTTTAGGAAAGGTAAAATGTGAAAGAATATTAAATTTTTGAAAATATGAAAGTAAATGAATTAAAGCAATTTTTAATTTTAAAAATATTTCGAATGATTGAAGGTATGCTGAACATTTTGTTATGTATAGTTAACAGTGTCGAGCAAGCACAAGGAATCAAGGTTTGGAAAAATATTTTTATTAAAATCATTTCTGCATTGAGATGGAAGTTCAATATAATTGAGGAAATTTACCTGAAGAGAAACTTTGTTTTTTTAGAGTTATCATTCCCAATTTTGAAATAAATACAACTTGATTCTATATTATGTAATTCATGGGTAAGACTGTAAAATTTTTAATCCATGGCTAAAGTTTGTTTATGATTATAAGAACAGCCTAAGGAAGAATCATCTTTTAGAAGTATATATCATGGTAGATATAGCCACATATAAATTATTTTTCTTATTAACTACATCACCTCTTCCTTCCATCAATCAGGAATTTTTATTGTTTCAAATTGACCTAAGATAATACGATCAGGCAAACTCCTATGGTTTGTTAAGTGAGTGTTGTTATCAGTTATAATGAAAAGAAGTTTTAGATGAAATTTTATTAACATCCAAATATTTATTAAAGAAACAAAATAGTTCATGCTTGACATTCCAGCCGTTTGATATTTAGGTGCTCTGACAATGCATTGCATGAAAAATGCACTCAATAGGTACATAAACATATCTTAAGGCAGAATTCTGTTATCTTTATTTGTCATCTGGCACCATGACCTTCCAAACCAATGAGTGGACACACAAGACAGAAAGATCTCAGATGCTTTACCTGTATGCAGCCTACAAAGTTTGCTGGATCCTTGTATGTATTCATGCAGAATGGAGGAGTACCTCTGAAATATTTTGGCCAATCTGCAAGTCTGGGCCACTAATTTCTTCCTTTAATGAAAAATAACATTTTTTGATATTTGTTAAACATTCATTAGGCTAATAATCAATTATTTCTCATGTTAATCATCAGAGACAGGCATAGCTGAAATTCTTTTTGGTTAAGTGTTTGTCATATAGAAATGTCTATAATAGTGTAAAAATTATTTTATTCTTTCTTCTCTCCTACCTCTTCTACCCACCATTATCCTTGCAGGCTTTTATCTGTATACAAACTTAATTTGTATACATACTCATATAAACATACTTTACATGTTTTTCCTACTTTGCAAAATATTTTCTAAGTTTCTTTGGCCTATAGGAAAAAAAATCTGGGTTGGCATCGAAAGTACTTAATAATCTGTCCCTCTTAACACCAACTTTCTAAATTCATTTTCTGATATTTTATTCTGTGCAGTCAATGTTTCAGCTTTTCTGGACTTACAGTTTCCTGCAGATGCTTTACCCTTTCCATACCCTGTTCCTTTTATTATCTTGTTCTGTGCCTGGAATGCCTTTACGTGTCTATTTTATCTGGCTGTGTCTTTAAACCCTATTTCTGTCTTTATGTCATATATGAATCTGTTTCCTAGTTTTCTATTGTGGAATCACTCCTTCCTCTGTATTTCCATAATATTTTGTATATAATCTGACAATGGCAATAATCATCATTATAATAGCTAATAAGTATTGGCTTTATTGTGTATAAGTTTAACTGTTTTACACTTATTTAATCATCTTTACACATTGTTTTGTAACTTAACTGCTAATGTTTCTTTTCCCAAATAGACTATAACTAACTAATATCTTTAGATTCTGGTATATAACAAACACTATATACCTGGGCATATGATGAGTGCTTAGCAAATCTTTGTATGAAAGAATGAATGTAAAAATGTTGCTCTAGTATTTGATATTGAAAGTAATGCATAGATCATAGTAATTGCTCTTCCTGAATATAGAATAGAGAAGAATAAAGTGTGAATTGAATTGAATGCAAAAGCCATGTGGGAGTGGCATGTCTTTTCCCTATAGAATATCCTATAGAGAATTCTATAGGTCTGTTAGAGGATTGAGGAAAGCTGAGGAACATGCAAATAGAATTATTTCAGTCTAAGATGTTTTAGCTTGCATTATTTGTTGATGACTTTATCCTTTATGTGGGTATTTTGGGCAGTCATGATAGAATGAAATAATATTCATTAGAAATATAACATAAAAGGTGTACACAAAATGAGTGATGAGAGGAGAGGAGAAAAGATTGCTATAGTGTGGAAATACAAGTTGTATTTGTCTGTGATCTTCAAAATTTTTGCTTAATTTGCTTCCTAAAATAAGTTTGAAAAGTGATGTACCACTTCACGTTTTAAAGTTGATATCTAAAATACTTTTTATCGTTAAGTTTAAGTAGCCACAGAGACTGTAGTTTAAAACATACTATATATTGTATATATGCTTTAAATAAATTTTGTCAAAACTTTGGAGTTGCCCATTTTGTTGAAATACAAAAAATGTTCACCATATAATCTAATTGGCTAAATCAATCCTCATTGTTAAACTACTTAGCTAAGTCCTGACTTTGTCAATAACAAGGCTGACTTCATTTGTTAAATCAAATGAATGTGTTAACACTCTATGACAACCATCTCACATCTGAGTTCTAATTTTGAGATGGATATATAGATAGATTAATAAGCAATCAGACAGACTTGTAGAAAGGCATATAGTCTTGCCAGGATGAAATAAGCATCACCCCTTTCAATTTTTCTTGCTTTGCTCATAAGAGATGATCCTAGGATCAATGCATTTTTGAATTATCCCTTTGCATTATGCTTTGGAGACTTGTATACCCAGGGGACAAAATACTGTAATAAAGTTTAGGGTGAGGGAGAAGTATACTCCCTTTTATGTAAAGTAGAAACATGGAAATTGTGAGAGGCGAAGAGGAAAGGAAAATTAGTGGCTTGCAGGTGCATTCTCAGGTGGGTCAATTTTAGGAATAGGCATATGTGGAAGTTGAGGATTTAGAAATAGATTCTACTTAAACATTTGTATCTGCATTACCCATGGAAAGTCTTTGTTTATATTTTCTTGAAGACTGCTGGTATGGGTTCTGTCCATGTAATATAGGCATTCCATACTGTGAACACAAGATAAATCGATTGAGACACCCAAAATATACTTTCTGGTGCTTTAGTAAATTCACCAAGTACCCTCTCTATATCTTACATTCAAGAGAGTACCAGATACTACAATTCTGTTATTTATCAATTACAAGATAAGAGAAAGGATGAGTGTGAGAGTGGTCAGAAGAGAAAGTTATGCAAGAAGAAAAGAAATCTCTTTCTTCAAATCTAAGGAAGCAAGATTTGTAGAGTTTGAGCAAGATGAAGATGAAGAGTTGATCAGAGGATTAAGCAGTAACCCCTTGCCCCAGTAGTATGGACTGATTATTATTTATGTACAATAAAAGAGAACTTTCACAACTTGGATTTTCCTATAATTTGTCAAATTTTTTTTTTCCTGAAAAGCTTTTTCTTCCTAGCATAAAACGTAGGCAAATAAAAATGTCCAGTCTTTTTAAATTTATTTTTTATTCTCACTTGAGAAACTTTGTATACTATTGGTCTTAAAAATTAATTTATAGGAATATTTTAAAAATGTTTACAATAAGCATTTATACCATTATTGATTTACGATTCTCAATGTAATATATTTTAAACTCTGCAGCATATTTGTGAACTCCATCTTTTGTATTGAGTTATAATTCAACACAGTGTTAGAAGTCTGACCAACATTAGGAAAGTTTCCTATTGAGCTATTTGTTTAGCTGTTTATAAATCACTTAAAATATTTGTATTTTAACCAAGCTAAATTGCTGGTATACTAGGAAGACTATGTGATATCAATGTTGTTTCTATTGCTAGTATTGCACTAGTTTAAAAAACAAAAACCCAAGAACCTGTGTTAGAGTTGAAAGTACTCCAAATAATGCTTGCAGTTCAGAAGTATAAAATACAGTCTCTAGCTATAGTAAGAAAATATTCCAGCAGGTTTAAAAGAGATTGAGAATAAAAAGCCATCCATTTGCTTTTTTTTGTAGAAGCAGTAGCAATATGCAGAGAAGTTATTCTAGCTTCAAAACAGTAAGGTAGATGGTTTTATGGGACTCGCAATTACAAACGTCCACTTTAACCTTTCTCTCTCACTGGCAGGTGTCCCATTGGCTCGCAGCCAGAGGCTGCGAGTGTAGTGTAGCTGCGGTGTGTCCCCCAGAGTGTTGAAAATGCCAACACTCCAGCTGGCTGCTCATAATTGCACTGATTGTGGTTTGACAACCAGAGTTCCAAGAAAGAAATGTGATGAATATGTGAAAATATTTTACAAATTTGATCAGATTACAAATTTCATCTCTCTTTTTTCTCCTTTATAGATATGATATCTGCACTTATAAAAATAAGCCCTGTGGAACACTGGGTGAGTTTTGTTGTTGTTGTTGTTTTATAAAGGGTGGACAATTCAGATTGTCTGTTTGGTCCAATGGCTTGGCTATTGTCATTCTCCTTTCTGACACGTCTGAAATTATTCCTAAAAATTGTTAAATTTGACCTTTGTGGATATGTCATTTAGCAGGAAACAAGTAGAATGATGATTAAAAACAACTTAGAAAATGATTCACAATCACCAATGACGATAAATTGAAAAGTTACCACTCATTTTCATGTAATGCATCTCTATAATGTATTTTCCAGAAATGCCAGTGAGTGTGAGAGCAAATAAAAGCAACCAGCATCTTCAAATCTCAGACTAAGAAAGGGAAGGAAAAAAAAAAAAACTTTGGTAATACTTATAGAAGAAGTATTGAAAACAGGGGGAGCAATTTGATGGAAATAGTACATCCTCATAAATTAAGATATTGGAAATTTTTAGTACCTGAGCAAAAAAAGTAATTTTATACAATATTACAGACAGTAGTAGAGAGAACAGGATTATTTTTGGGGGCTCCCCAAATATTTGTTCTTTAAAAGGCATTTCTGTAGTATTACAGAATTTAAAAAATCACATTGTGTTGCAGACCATAACTTTATACTGGTAAAAGGTAACTGAAAATACAAATGGGAGGGGAGAATGGTAGCTTTCAAGTAGATTAAATTGTTAAGCAACTAGAGTTATTTTAAAAACCAGAAACTCTTTTCTATGATTTTTTTTCTAGTATCATAGAGGCTTTTTACAGACTCAGAAGTTAAGCGACCAAAGGTGAATTCTTTGGTTTCTCTATGACAGTCTCATTTTTTTTATCTACAAAGGAATAATTATGAAATCTATTCCTATGTACCTCATAAGAATTTTGGGAAGATCAAATTCAAGTACAAGGGGTAGAAAAGGTCTTACCCAACTTGCTGGGAAATTCAGTTGACTATCTCTTCAGAGATTAAAATTTCTCTTGATGATTTTACCTGCCTTTCAATCTTTTCCTACCTCAGTTCTCTTATGATTTATGTCTAAAGAAGAAATTCCTGTTTGCCAAGGATGAGTATTATGATGGAGAAGTTTCCTAGTTAAAAAACGTAATGTAGAAAGAGCTTTCTGCTGGGAGAGCTCATATGAAAAAGATTTTCTGTGTATTGTTTTAGGTTAACAAGATCTTGAACTGGAAACTAACCACTGGTTTTGACAGTTCCAGTACATTACCTTTTATAGTTTATTTAGCTTTTTGTTCCTCAATTTCCTTATCTATAAAGTAGAAGCAATATCTGCCATTAATGCTTCAGAGATATTATTAAAATCATTTAAGGAAATATAACAGTTTTTAGTAAAGAAGTACTATAAAAAATGAACTGATATTTAATGTGGAAATTACCTATACTGTTTAACTTTCCTTCTCTATTATTGATCAAATTCTGAAAACATTTGCTAAGTGCTTAATCAAACTAAATACAATAGACACTAAGCCTCAAAGAAGGTACAAGCTAGAGCTTGTATATTTCTAGTATATATATGTATTTGAGGAAATATGTATGTATCTACACATTCTGTTCTGCTTTATGAAGATAGATTATTTCCATTGAGATATGTTCTTCATTGGAGCATTAGTAATTAGTAATTTTATTGTCATTTTTGCCAAAGTAGTTTGAGGTATTTTCCTACCCTACCTCTCCTTTTGTTTCCCTCAAAATAATGTGTTCAAACTTTGATAGTTTATTAATTTCTATAATCAATACATGTCAATGCATTTTCAAGCTAAATATGTTGTTTTTCAAATTATAAACCATTATAAATTATTTTTCATACCATCTATTAAACTAAATGAACTGCATATATATATTATACACGTCACGTGTTCACTGATCTTCTTATGTGGAAAATATCAGAATTGATAATTTTTTTTTCTTTTTGAGTGGCCATTCTGGTAACTTTCACCTTGATTTTTATGCTGATTCTTGCATATTCTCTTATTTAATGCCCCTGATGACCATTTGTAACATGGTTAAGTAGATTTAAGGGTGCAAACTGTGGCCATCAAACTGAGGAAATCTAAATGACCCAAATAGTAATCAAACTCCTATTAACACAATCACACATAAGAACTTTGACAGCTTCAATTTTATAGGAATACAGAAAATGGTAGGAGGTTGTGTAAATACATTAGCTTTTAGATTGTTCTTTTATTTTAGTTAAGATTTACCTTTATATTTTCAACAAGTAGTAGTTATTTCCCAAACATGTTCTTTCTTAAGTTGTTCTTTTAGTAGAGCTAACAATTTTATATCAGATATAGAAGTCCGTCTGTGTTTGCAAATATACCTTGGGGAGTCATTGAGAATTCTCAATTAAAAATATAGTCACATGGCACATACCAAACAGCAATGACAAACGAAAAGCTAACCCATGAAAGAATATATTTTTGGATATATAACAAATGCAATTTAACAATAATTATTCTTAGTAATTCTTTCTAAAAAATAAAAACAAATTTCACGAAGCTCAAAACAGAAACAGTTTTGAGTGGCTTTGTTCTTCCCATATCATGGACCATATTGAACTTAAGAGGTTAAAGCCAGATAATGTGCTACAAACATTTTTTGTTTTCTTTCTCTCTCTGTCTTGCCTTCTCTCATTGGAGTCTGAAACTAGCATTTATTAAATGTTTTTGATTAACTAAAAAAATTAAGTCACCTTGCCCCAGTTAGTTCCTTTTTTCACGTCTTCTTCTTCATGTCCCAAGACTTCTAAGTAAATGGAAGGGGCAGCGCAAGGGTGACCCTAGTGTTTATAATAACTCTATGAGGCAGAAATCAACTTCATCCCCAACTCCTGCCTCTTCCACATAAAATAGCAGGAAAAGTAAATCTGTAAGGAAATCCAGCACTATCCTCATCTATGTTCCAGTGGAGTTATTATGTTGATGTTTTATATTAGAAGATACACAGAAACAATTTCTTGAGCTTTTTGTCAGTAAAAATATGAATGGGACATCTTTTATCATTCCAAATTAGAATAACTGAGAAGTTGTACCTAGCACAGAATATTGTTTATTACACTCAATAAGTACTCACTGAATTGGATTAAAATCACTTTTGGTGAAAAGATAATTCTTGGTACTTGGATGATGCCAATAGACTACTAACACATGAAGTGTTTTTCCTACTTTTCCTTCAATGTCTTCTAAATAACTTTTATCTCTATGTGTGTTAAGTATGAGTTGACATCTATTTTCTTATAACATGGCATTTTATCTTTTGTACAAAAATTGTTTCTTTCTAAGCACTGTTTTAAAGTTATGTACTAATTCACAGAGCATGGATATTCATTTGGAAATAAATATTAAAGCTTTTACATACTAAAATTCCCAAGGGAAAAATACTTCGAGTAACATAATATTTCACTAGAGTCAGTGAATTAACACCATAGTTTTGCTTTATTAGTAAAACGCGAATGCATTGAAGGGGGATGGGTGAAGGGAGAACTACACTGAATGTGTGAATGACTTTCCTACCATTAAAATGTTTAAAGAAATTGTTGCGTCACTATCAGGACTAATTTCAGATGATTAAAAAATGCAAAAATCTCCCATCTTTAACAGTTCTCCTTTTTCTTTTTTGAATCATTCATTTTTGTTTTTATAAAAATGTCATTTTGAAAACCATTTGGGATTCCCTTTTTTTGTTAACTAAAAAGTTGCTTGTATATTTTTATGAACCCACTAAACTTAAACAGATCTCTTTAGAAAAATAATGTGGATATATTTTGCTTTCTACAGCCTGTAGAATGTTAAAATAGAAATGCTTTCTTGAATTCCCTCTTCTGGCTCAAGTTACTAGGTGGTCCCAAGTTACCAGAAGTAAAATTTATAAATCTAACCCCTAGTCTAGACATTTTCCAGCACTGACTGCAGTTCAAAAAATATTAATGTCTAGCCGGCAAAGTGAAACTCCCCCCAGTGATTTTGCAAATGACTAGAAAGTTAACCTTTTGCCAACTGCTCCTTCTGTGCATGGAGGTTATTAAAAAGAATCCAGGCATTTATAAGTATGGGCTTTTTAAGACTGAAACACCTTGGCTTGACCCTTTGTGTCTCCTTCTGTTTATTCAGGCTTGGCCTCCGTGGCTGGAATGTGTGAGCCTGAAAGAAGCTGCAGCATTAATGAAGACATTGGCCTGGGTTCAGCTTTTACCATTGCACACGAGATTGGTCACAAGTGAGTGAGTTTAAGAAAATCAAAATAAATTTTAGAACTTCGCTCTTTTGAGCAACTCATAACTACTGTGTGGAACGCATATGTTCAACCACATTTTACTACTTTTTTTGTCTGATTCTATAGAAAATGTTATCATTTGGGGTATTGGGATAAATCATCTTAAGAACTGGAGACTTGTTAATCTTTCTGATTCAGTGACTAGTATTCTTGGAGTAGTGAATGCACCACACTTGAAGTTTTGTTATTATATACATTTGAAATAATTTAGCTTTAGCACAGTCTACTCAACACCCGGTTCCTCAAAGTCAAGTTGTTGAAATGATCTTTCTTTTCCTTAAGTGACAACACCTATATATTTTAAAATCATCATTGACACCACTACCATAAAATGTACTTTGAATGTTCACTTTTCATACAGCCTTAAGCATACTTTTTCTGGGCATAAAGTTTGTGCAGTCATAGCTATGTAACTTGTATTTTCAGATGTACTCGTATATCAGTGAAAAAAATGAAAGCCAAACTGATGTTACAAGAGTGGTGAGATATCACCCTCACTACTTTTTCGGAGGATCTAGAGTTTTTAATATTTGTTTTAAATAAATGTGTGTCCAAAACTGTTCAATGGCTTCCCCTTCCCCAACCTCCCAACAACAGCAACAACAAAAAAGCCCTTAATTGACTTCAGACAGCAGGCAGTAGTAAATGTAAAGGCCTGCTCATGAGGAGGGAGAGAAGATTGAAAACTTTAAAAAGATAGTCAAACATTTTTAACTCAAACAAGCATCCTGTTTGCAAGAACTCCTGATATTTGTATGATTTAAGTTTTACAGTCTGCTTTTTTGGTAGAGAAATGGGTGGTGCAGCGGAAGAACCAATAAAAAAGAATGTTTATTATACACTTGCTTCAGAGGTCAATCCCGAGATAAATCTGTGGTTCGGCTTTTTCTTTTTTTTAAATAGAGAGTAAAATTGAGTCAATCTGTTTATTATTTTGAAAATTGCAATTTAAATTTTACCAAATTGGTATTGATTTATGTGTAACTTCAAGTTACCAGCAAGTTTCAAACCTGACTTGATTCAGACTTGGGGACAAATCAATATTATACTTTTAATGAAGTCCTAAAAATAATGATGTCCTAGTTCCCCTTGCGATACACAGCAGGGGAACTAAAGGGGAAGGCCCTCTTAAGCAGTCAGCTTATTTTCAACGCACTTAAAAATCTGGCTCATTAATGTCTGTCATAATCTCATGCAGCCAGACTAAATGCAATAGGTTCTGTTAAATTAAATTAAATTAAATTGAAAGGTCAAGACAAGTAATATAGCGGATGAATAATGTATGTATGAGAGCACTGTTACTTAATGCAGTCACAAGTTAGTCAATGCCAACGTATGCATTGTAGCCAAGGTGAGGGTTTATCTCTGTATCTTTTAGAAGATTCTAACTGAGCTACTCTCAGGGTTCCCAGATTTTTTTGTTGGCTTAATGGGTAATTTCTTTGAATTTTTCCTAAGATGAATGGTTTATATGTAAGTAGAAGAATTGAGAAAGAAGTAGAATGTAGCTTTTAAGATTTATGTGCCTTGGAGTAACTTTATTTCATGGCTAATTCTTGTTTGGTAGTGTGTTAAAAAAAAGGCAGGGGTCTACAAAATCATCTATATTGGGAGCCAGAAGAAATGCTTCCATTTAGAAATGTTATTTGACAAACTAAAAATTACCTTTCTTTCTTTCCATGTACAGTTGATTAATATGTGACTACCCCCATCCCCTTTTCCCCAGACAACTAGACAGGATATGCTGTTTAACATGTTATCTTTTTCAATATGTCAAATTCTTATTTGGTCGGTTAGGGAAAATCTATTTCATAGCTGAAGATCCCTTTACTTGATTTTAAGATCTTACAGTTTAGCTTTAAGTAACTTAGCAACTCAACTCTAGCACAACTCATGTTGCCATTAAAATACAGAGCTCTCGATTCTTCCTGAAACAAAGCAATAGCCATGGTAAATATATCAAGTATACTTTTCAGATAAAGTATACTGAATTTTTGTAACTTGTATCATTTAATAGGGTGAATGTTAAGTGATGTGAGGATATCTGCAGATTCATTGCAGTGAATATTTGACATTTGACCATGAATTACTGAGAAGTGTCTCTACTGAGTCACTAGACTGTGAGAGTATTGTCTGCCTTTTAAAAAATTATTTAAAATATGGTTTTGTACCATATATACTTGTGTAGGGATATAGCATCCATTTAAACAACTATGGGATAACTTTTTTCTTTACTGATACTTAGTGACCACTTTTATTTTTCTCCATGAGAAATAAAACAAAAAATTAGTTTCTTTGTCAAATGAAAAAATGAGGTTTATTCTATGTCTAAATGACATGTCTACCATTAATGTAGGCTATAAGCCAAAGGCATTTAATGAAACTTTTTATATATATATATAAAAACAGTGTTCTTTGAAAGTTTTTCTCATTAATTATGTAGTTGCTAAAGGTTTCAGAAGTTGAAGAAATTATGATGTTGAAGAGAGGTGGCAAGAATTCAGCCAGACCTCTGGTGTTTTGAGAAAACTACTAATGTATCCACACTGTACAAAAATAATCTTAAAAGAGAGCTTAAAAATATTTATTTTTTTAGGGATGCACATTGAAATATGTAGGATTGAAGTGACAGGACATCTAAGATTTTCTTTTAAAGGAAAGGGGAAAAAATGAAAGATATATCAAGAATAGCAACATGTTGAATTTTATAATCTCGATGATTGTGCAAGGGAGTTCATTATGCCACTCTCTCTATTATATGTCTAATTTTTTTTCACAAATAAGAATAGGTCCTAAGATCATAAATCTTTTAGATGTGACAACTTATTTCTTAATTGTGATTGAGTAAACTATAACTCTGATTTTGAGAAAATTCAAAAAGTGTTAAAAGTTTTACTGAAAGCTATAGGGATATATTGATCTTGCTTTTGGAAATCGATATCAGTGTTTGGTTTTACCAATAGAAATATGCTTCCTATGGAAGATCGGTTAGGAGATGAAATTTTTAAAAAGGAGAAATGTGGCAAAACTTTAAGATAAAATTATAAATTAAGTTACCTGTGTTAGGAAGTTCCTACTACTGTTTTCTTTAAACTTCAGCTCTCTTACTGCAAGTATCTAAGTGTCTTTAAAAATGTTTCATCAGTATTGTGTTTTCATAATAGAAGGTTAATAATAAGCAATAATAAGCATACACCAAGGTTTTTGGAAGTTCAATGCCTTTTCTAGTTGTAGTATCAAAATAATTTTTGTTTTATAAAATGAGTTAAGGAGTATTCTATTTTCTGGAGGAGTTGCTTTCCCATGAGTAGATTTTAAAATGTTATTTAATTATAATTTACATATAATAAATGTGTATCCATTTTGCTTACAGTGTAATGAATTTTAACAAATGTATTGTCGTGGTACTTATATAAGAATATAAGTACCACGACAATCAAGATACCGCTATTTTTGTTACCTAAAAAGGCCCCTTGTCTCCTTTACCATCTCCACCCTCCTTCCCCTTTACCTGGCACCAGACAACCATAGATTTACTCTCTATCACTATAGATCAGGCTTGTTTTTTTCTATAGTTTCTTTTAAATGAATGTACATAGTGGGTGCTCTTGTGTCTAGGTTCTTTCCCTCAGCTCAGTGTTTTTGAGATTCATCTATGTTGTGTATCAGTTCTTTTTTTCCTGAATATCACAATACACATAACACATTTTAGATTGTTTCTAGTTTGGAGCGATTATGAATAGTGCTTCTGTGAATATACATGTATAAGTATTTATATTGACATATGCTTTTATTTCTCTTGGGTAATACTACTGGTAGTATAATACATGTTCATTTCACTTTATAATAAACAGATAAACTTTTTCAAAGTGGCTATAGACTATTTTGTATTCCCACTAGCAATCTATGACAGTTTTGATGACTTCAGATGCTTGCCAACATTTGTTATTGTCTTTTTTATTTTAGCCATTATTATGCATCTAGTGGTATCTCATTGTGGTTTTAATTACTTGACCATTTATTTTCCGATGAACTAATAATGTTAGTAATGATGGTATCTTTTCATGTGCTTATTTGTCATTCATTATCTTCTTTAAATGTCTATTCAAATTCTTTTCCAACTTTTTAAAAAACTAAGATGTTTTCTTCTTATTGACTTGTAAGAGTTCTCAATATAATCTGGGTAAAAGTCATCATTATATGTACTTAATGTGAATATTTTCCCCAAGTCTGTTGCCTGCCATTCATTTTTAATGATATTTTATGAAAAGCAGAATTTTGATAGGTCTGATTAAAATTTTTTTATTATTATTTGCATTTTTTTATGTCTGAACATATCTTTGCCTATTTCAAGATTGTGAAAATTTTCTTACATTTTTGCATAGAAGTTTTATACTTTTTACATTAAGAGCTATGATCCATTTTGAGTTAATTTTTTTTGTATGGTGTGAGGTTCCTTTTTTTCATCTCATGAATATCCAGTTGTTTTAGCACAATTTGTTTAGAAAAATTGGTTGATTTGTACTTTTCCTTTAATATTTTTTGCTAGTTCGGGTATCAGTATAAAGTTAATGTTATAAATTGATTTAGGAACGTTTTTAGTTTCTGGAAGAGTTTATATACATTAGGCAGATGTTATTTTTTCCTTAAATGTTTAATCCATTTACAAATGAGGTCATATGAGTCAGGAATTTTCATTATGAGATTATTAATTAATAATTTAATTTTTTATTAACTATGAGATAACATTTTGAAGTCTTTTGAATATTTTTGTTAATTAGCTTTCAAAGTATTAGACTATTTTAGCTAAATTATCAAATTTATTATGATACACTTATTCATTATGTTCTTTTATTGTCTTTATAAATTGTCTGTAATGTAAATAATAATGTTCCATCATTCATTCCTGATATTTGTAATTTGTGTTTTCTCCCTTTTTCTTTTTTCCAGCTTTATTGAGATATAATTGACATATAACATTGTGTAAGTTTAAAATGTAGAACATTATGATTTGATATAACTATATATTGCGAAATGATTACCATGATAAGGTTAGTTAACACATCCATCACATCATATAATTACTCTTTTTTGTGTGTGTGGTGAGAACATTTAAGATCCATTTGCTTAGCAGCTCTCAAGTATACAATGCAGTGTTGTAAACTACTGTCACCATGCTTTACATGAGACCCTCCAGAACTTATTCATCCTATAACTGGAAGTTTGTACACTTTGAACAACATCTCCCCATTTTGCCAACACCTCAGCCCATGGCAACCAACAGATTACTCTATTTTTATGAGTTTGGCTTTTTTAGATTCCAAGTATAAATGAGACATACAGTATTTGTCTTCTTAATCTGACTTATTTCACCTACCATAATACCCTTAAGGTTCATCCATGTTGTCACAAATGGCAGGATTGCCTTTTTTTTTTTAATAACTGAATAATATTCCATACACACAATGGAATTTCTATTACACACACATACAAGCATATACACATCACATTTTCTTTATCTATATATTTATTGGTGGACACTTAGATGTTTCCATATCTTGGCTACTGTGAATAATGCCGCAATGAACATGGGGGCACATATATCTATTTAAGATGGTGATTTCATTTCATATGGCTATATACCTAGAGGTAGGATTGCTGGATCTTATGGTAGTTCTATTTTCAATTTTTCGACAATCTTCCATACTGTTTTCCATAGTGGCTTCACCAAATTTGCATTCCTATCAACAGTACACAAGGATTCCCTTTTCTCTGCATCCTTGCCAGCGCTTGTAATCTCTTGGCTTTTTGATGATAGCCATTTTAACATGTGTGGAGTGATACTTCATTGTGTTTCTGATTTGTATTTCCCAGATAGTTAGTGATGTTGAGCACCTTTTCATGTGCTTGTTTGCTGTTTGTTTGTTCCAAGAAAAACATTTCTTCAGGTCCTTTGCCTATTTTTATATCAGATTTCTTTTCTTTTCTTTTCTTTTCTTTTCTTTTCTTTTCTTTTCTTTTCTTTTCTTTTCTTTTCTTTTCTTTTCTTTTCTTTTCTTTTCTTTCTTTCTTTCTTTCTTTCTTTCTTTCTTTCTTTCTTTCTTTCTTTCTTTCTTTCTTTTTTTACTATTGAGTTGTATAAGTTCCTTATATTTTTTTATGTTAACCCTTTATTAGATGTTTGGTTTGCAAATATTTTCTCCCATTTCATAGGTTGCCTTTTCATTTTGTTGACTGTGTCTTTTGCTTGCAAAAACTTTTTAGTTCATTATAGTTCTATTTGTTTATTTTTGCTTCTGTTGCTTATACTTTTGGTGTCACATCGAAAAATTCAGTGCCAAGGCAATGTCAAGAAGCATTTCCTCTATGTTTTCTTCTAGGAGTTTTATAGTTTCTGGTGTTACATTTAATCCATTTTTGACTTAATCTTCTGAGTTGTGAAAGTTAGGGTTTTAATTAATTTTTTATTTTTTAAAAAATTTTAATTCTTTAATGTCACCACATATTTGACTAATTTATTTATTTTTTGTATAAGAATATCCAATTTTTCTAACACCATTTATTGAAGAGACTATCCTTTCTTCATTAACTATTCTTTGTTCTCTTTTCAAATATTAGTTGCCCATGTATGTGTGGGTTTTTTCTGGACTCCATATTCTGTTCATCGGTTTATCTATTTTTATGCCAGTATCATACTTGTTCAATTACTACAGCTTTGTAATATAGTTTGAAATCATGAAGTGATTCCTCCATCTTTATTCTTTCTTGATTGCTTAGCTATTTGGGGTCTTTTGTGATTCCATACAAATTTTAGGATTGTTTTTCTATTGCTGTGAAAAATGTTATTGGAATTTTGATATGAATCGCATTGAATCTATAGATGGCTTTAGACAGTGTGGACATTTTAAACACTAGTAAATATTCCTATTTGTTAACATGGATATTATTACATTTATTTCTGTTTTCTTCAATTTTTAAAATGAATGTTTTATAGTTTTCAGTGTACATATCTTTCACATCTGGTTATATTTATTCCTTAGGATTTTATTGTTCTTGACACTATTATATATGGAATTGTTTTATTTTTTTTCCCCGATTGTTCTCTGTTGGTGTACATAGACACGACTGATTTTTGTATGTTGATTTTGTATCTTGCACTTCACTGAATTTATTAGTTCTAACCATTTTTGTTGGAATCTTTAGGATTCTCTATATACAAGATCATGTCATCTCAAATAGAGACAATTTTACTTCTTCCTTTCTGATTTAGATGGCCTTTACTTCTTTTTTTGCCTGATTGGTCTGGCCAGGACTTTTATGTTGAATAAGAGTGGTGAGAGTGTAGAGGACTTTCTTATTTTTTTCTTACCTTAGAGGAAAAGCTTTGAACCTTTCACCATTGAGTATAATACACCTAGGGGCTTGTCACATATGGCCTTTATTATGTTGAGGTATGTTTCCTCTATACCCACTTGGTTGAGAGTTTTTATAATGAAGGAGACTTGAATTTTGTCAAATGCTTTTTATTCTTTACTGAGATGGTCATAAGATTTTTATATTCAGTTCTATTAATATGATGTATCACGTTTATTGATTTGCATGTGTAGAACCATCTTTGCATCTCAGGATTGAATCCTACTTGATCATTGTGTATGATCCTTTTAATGTATTGTCTATTTTGTTTGCTAGTATTTTTTTCTTTTTGAGAATTTTTCTCTATTCATTAGGGATCTCAGCTTGTAGTTTTCCTGTTTTGTAGAGTCTTCATCTGTATTTGACATCAGGGTAATGTTGACCTTGTAAAATGAGTTTAGGAGTGGTGTTCCTCTTCAATTTATTGGAAAAGTTTGAGAGGGATGGGTATTCTTTAAATGTTTGATACAAATTACCAGTGAATTCATATTTTTATTATTGGCATTTACTTATTGTTATTGGTCTATTTAGAATTTCTATTTCTTCATAATTCAGTCTTAGTAGATTGTATGTTTTTAGGAATTTTTCCTCTTCAAGATTATGCAGTTAGTTGGTGTGTAATTGTTCATAATATCTCTCATGATCCTTGCATTTCTGGGGTTGTAATGTCTCCTTTTTCATTATTGGTTTTATTTATTTAAGTCTTTCATTTTCCAGTTATCCTAGCTAAAGTTTGTCAGTTTGGTTTATCTTTTCAAAAAGGTAATTTTTTTTTAGTTTTTTTTTTTTTAGTTTTTACTCATTTGTTTTAGCTTTAATTTGTTATTTTCTTATACCTATGAAATTTGTCCTTAATTTGTTCTTTTTTCCTAGTTTCTTGAGACAAAATGAGGTAGTTTATTTGAGATTTTTTTTTTTTCATCTCAATGTATACATTTATTGCTATAAATGTCCCTCTTAGAATTGCTTTTGCTGCATCCTATAAGTTTTGGTATGTTGTGTTTCCATTTATGTTTGCCTTAAGATAGTTTTGAATTACACTTTTGATTTCTAGTTTCATACTACTGTGATCAGAAAAAAAGACTTGAAATGATGTCAGTCTTAAATTTGTTTAGGCTTTTGTTGTTACCTACTGTGTGATCTATCTTGAAGTATGTTCTGTATGCACTTGAAAAGAATGTGTATTCTGCTACTGTTGGATTAAATGATCTATTTATGTCTTTAAAGTCCCTTTGATAGAAAGCGTACTTGAAGTCCAGTGGTTCTTGATTTCCTGTCTATGTGATTTATCCATTGTTGAAATTTGGGTATCATAGTCCTTAAATATTATAGTATTGCTGTTTATTTCTTGTTGTTCTGTTTGTATTTGCTTTATATATTTTGGTGCTCCAATGTTGAGTGCATAAACATTTATAATTGTTATATTCACTTGATGAATTGACTTACTTTGTCTCTTGTTACAGTGTTTTAGTAACATAAAAAAAAAGTTTCCTTTATATCTTATAAGTTTAGCTACCCCTGTTCTCTTTTGATTTACATTTGCATGGAATATCTTTTTCCATTTCTTCACTTTGAGCCTGAATGGATCTTTGAAGCTGAGATGAGTCTCTTGTAGGCAATGTATAGTTGAGTCTTATTTTTTATTAATCCATTTAGCCATTCTTTATCTTTTTATTGGAGAATTTAGTCTATTTACATTTAAAGTAATTATAGATAGGTAAGGACTTAGTAAAGCCATCTTATCAATTGTTTTCAGATTGTTTTGTAATTCCTTTGTTCATTTCTTTCTTTCGTTGTCTTTTCTTTGTGAATTGGTGATTTTCGGTGGCAATATACTTGGATATCCTTCTTTTTGTCTTTTATGTATCTACTCTAGGTTTGTGCTTTGTTTGTGATTACCATGAGGCTTACATAAAACATATTAGAGACATAACAGTCTATTGTAAGCTGATAATAATAACTTAACTTCAATTGTATGCAAAATGTTACCTTTTTACTGCCCCCTGGTATTTTATATTTTACATGTCATGACTTAGGTCTATTTATGATGTATATCAGTGAGAAAATTATTATAACTGTAGTCATTTTAATCATTTTTTTGTTCTTTAACTTTGAATTACCCTTTCTACTCCGTTCTCTCCTCTTTCTGGGACTATAATAATGCATAAATAGTTTCTTTTAATAGTATTGTGTAATTAACATAGGCTTTCTTCACTTTTTTTTTCATTTTTTTGTTTTGCTCCTCTGAAGGGATAGTTTCAACTGACTTGTCTTCAAGTTCACTAATTTTTTTCTTTTGCTTTGTCAAGTCTGCTGTTGAAGTCTTTATTGAATTCTTCAGTGCAGTCATTGTATCTTTCACCTCTAGTATTTGTATTGTTTTTTGGACGGTTTCCATTTATTTTGTTGTTGAACTTTTCAATTTTTTCCACACATTGTTTTTCCAATTTCATTTAGTTATATATCTGTATTCTCTTGTAGCTCACCTAATTTCTTTAAGAGAATTATTCTGAATTCTTTGTCAGACGGTTCATTTCTTCAGGGTCAGTTATTGGAGCTTATTAGTTTTCTTTGATTCTGGAAGGCTGTTATCTGTTTCATTGTGATTTCTGTATATTTGCATTGGTATCCATACATTTGAAGAAGTCATCTCCTCTTGCTATCTTTTGCAGCAGTTGTGTGGGCTACTGATGTATTTTGTTGTCATGCTGGCCTCAGATATGCTGCATTGCTTCCTGGCATCACTGACCATACTTCCTGGTTAGGCAAGGTTGGAGCCTGTGCTGAGAAGTTGAGTGAGACCAGTGACTTGCTGGGTGTGTAGGGCTCTAAAATGTGTGCATGACTGGGATAGACTTATAGTTGAGGATCCAAACCTGGCAGAACTGTCAATCAGGTTGCTCAGCCAAAAGAGGCCACTGGCTCAGCTTCACAGATGAGGAGAGCTACTGGTTGGGATCTCTGTTCAGGTGCTGCCACTAACAGGAATATGTGCTGGTTGCTTTGAGCCTTCCTTCCTTCTTCCTCTTTAGCTGATTTGCCCAGTGATCCCCATGGGACAGTATCTAAATAGGCCTTCTGGTGAATGTTCTGGATTGCTATGGACACTGGATGACCACCCTGGGCTTTCCTTTTTCCATTGGAGAAAATATAGTCCCCGGGGATGCCCTTGATGTAATACTGCTCTGGCCTGAGAAAGGAGATCGAAGTAAAACTCCTTCCCTTGACTTTCTAATGTTTTTTTTTTTTCCTTGATTTTTGTGGTTCCAAGGGCTGGGTGAGGTGGCGGGGAATGCTTCTGCTTCACACCTGGCTTCCGAAATCTTCACAAAGATATCTTATTTATGGATATTTGCTAGTTGTTCTTTCTATGAAGGGGACCAAAATCAGGAACTACCTATTTTGCCATCTTGCTGATGTCACTACTTTTTTCTTGATCAATATAATTACAGGTTTATTACTTCTACATATACATTTTTAAAACTTAAATTTTAATTTCACTGATTTTCTCCATGTGTGCTCATTTTAAATTTAATTGTTCTACTTTTTATCATTTCCTTCCCTACCCTTACTTTGGTTATAATTTATTCTTTCTTTTAACCCTTTTAAAGTAAAGCTTTGATTTTGCATTTTTCTTCTTTCAGAAAAACAAGACTTAAAACTATAAATTTCTTTCTGAACTCTTCTTTAGCAGCGTCTCACAAGTTTTGTTATTCGGTATTTTCATTTTCATTCAGTTAATTCTCTCTCTATGTGTGTGTGTGTGTGTATCTGTATAGATTTCTTCTAGGATTGTGACCAGGACATGTACTCTATGATTTTAATCCTTTTACATTGAGACTTGCTGTATGGTCTATCATGTTTAATATCTTATTCAACATATCTTGCACACTTAAAAAGAAAGATTATTTGGTTGTTATTGTTGGGTGGAATGTCCAGTATTGTCATTTACATCCATTAGGTTGATAGTGTTGTTTAAGACATTTATATTTTTACATCTTTTAAAAAATAGTTGATCTATCAATTACTAATAGAGAAATGTTGAAATTTCTCAATGCATGTGTCGATTTGTCTATTTCTACTGTTATTTCTGTCTGTTTTACATATATTTTGAAGTTTTCTAATTAAGTCCATTCATATTTAGGATTACTATGTCTTTTTGGTAAATAATTTTTTTTTTTATCATTATAGAATATCCTTTTTTGTCCTTAGGAATATTACTTGTTCTGAAATCTACTTTGTCTCATTAATGTAACATCTCCAGCTTCATTTTGTTTGCATGTATATCTTTTTTTATTCGTTTACTATGTACTTTCCTATGTCATAATATTTAAAGTGTATTTCCTTAGGACAACTTATAATTGAGTTTCGATTTTTATATCCAGTGCGACAATTTTGTCTTTTAATCGTTTTGTTCACTTACATTTCTTGTAATTAGTGATGTAACTGAATTTGGTCTTTAATCTTGCTGCTTGTTTTTTTTTCCCCTATATTTTTTCCTTTTTTTTCTCTTTTAATTAATTGAATATTTAAAAAAATGTTATTTGCCTTCACTTTTGGCTTCTTGATTTATTTACTTATTTTTTAGTAGTTGCTCTATGGTTTAAAATGTTGCATTTCACCCACAATGTTTTTCTTTTCACTCATCCTTTAGTTATTATCAGAGATTTTTACTTATGTAAGTCCTACAAGTCCTTGTTATTATTTTTGCTTTAGAGAGTCAATTATCTTTTATAGAAATTAAAAAAAAAAAACAAGAAACAACATATTATATACTTATACATGTATTTATCATTTCAGGTGCTTTAAAAAATTTATTTATGTGGATCCATGTTTTCAGCTATTAGGTTTCTTCTGCCTGAAAAATTTCCATTAGTATTTTTTATAATGCAGATTTCCTGGAAATTTTTCTCTTAATTTTTATTTTTTATTTTACTTTCACTTTTGCATAATATTTACATTGGATTAAAATTCTCTATTGGCAGTTCTTTTTGAGCAAAGACACTGAAGTATAAAGGAACATGATGCATCATGATGACTACATGGGCTTTAATAATGCTGGATGGTGAAATGCTTAAACAAAAGGTTCTGAATTGAAACTCGTGAGGTAGACAAGTAAATTATAGAGATAATATATACATAATAAGGAGCTTGCACATTATTTCTTAGGATAGTGGAAAGCCAGTGAGTCGTTTTGAACATAGATGCCATGTTCAGATTTTCATTTTTGATTGTTCAATCTAGAACGGACATCGGATATGACTTTCACATGGGGAAACATGGTCTTAGTGAATAGTTTTTCTTCTATGTTTTTGGATTTGGTTTGTTAATATTTTGTTAAGGATTATTGCATGAGAAATATTGGTCTTTATTTTCATTTCTTGTAATATATTTACCTGATTTTGGTAATAGGGTAATTCTTTATTCCACTTCTGATATTGAGTTTACATGTATGTTACACTTTCAGACAATGCCTCAGATTTCGAGGATATTGTATTCTGTTGTTTTCTGTCTTTCTTTTTTTCCTTTTTTCCTCTCAGCATTTCAGTGTAGGAAGGTTCTGTTGACCTATTATCAAGCTTACTAATTCTTTCCTCAGTGAGGCCAATCTGCTTTTAAGACCATCAAAGCTGTTTTATAATTTTCTTAGTTTTTTATTTCTAGCATTTCTTTTTGATTTTTTTCTTATTGCTTTAACCTTTCTGCCTACATTACCTATCTTCTCTTGCACATTGTCTATTTCCATTAGCACTCTTAACATATTAATCATAATTCTTTTAAATTTCCTGTTGGTTAATTCCAAAATATGTGTCAGATCTAACCCTAGTTTTGATGCTTGTTTTCAACTGTGTTTCAAAATGCTTTGCCATTTTTTAAAATTTAAAACCAGACATGATGTATTGGATAATAGGGACTGAGGTAAATGGTCTTTTAATGTGATGTAATACTGTCAATAATTGTTAATGAATGAATGAGTGATGAGTGTTTATATTGTAAGGTCTAACTCTAAAATGAACTTGTGGTTCTTTTAAGGCTTTATACGACTACGACTACGACTATGACTACTACTACTACTACTACTACTACTACTACTACTACTACTACTACACACACACACACACACGCACACACGCACACACCCTGCACCCAAAGTCTTAGTACATCTCTAATAGTTTGTTTCCTCTGGTGCCTGCCATCTTTACAATTAGATAAAAGGAAAAAAAAAAGTGTTAAGTAATATTAGAAAAGATGTAATTGTATTATAGTGATTTCATCGAGTTTAGAAACCTAACTTTCAATTCAAAAGTGTTTATAAATGCTAACTTGCTTTATACAGCCATAGAAAGAGTCTAGATTCTGCTAGGCACTCCTCTTCCCTTGTTAAATGTCTTCCTAAATAAGTTCAAAATCTTGAGTTCACTTAGTTTGGTAAATAGAATAGAAAGTCCAAAAGTAAAACTGAGTTCCAAATTCTGTTTTAGAAAACACATGAGCAAATTGTAATAACTATCTTATTGGGTAACTATTAAATCTAAAAATGTTTGCCAGATGTGGGTATAGAAGGCTCTGAGTACATCCATTAAATTTTGTCTTTGCTTTATTGTAACAAGCGATTCATAGCCAAGATCAGTTATGAGTAAGAACAGATCAAAGAGATTACAAATGGAAAATAATTTTAAAGAAAGATGTCCTTTTATTCCTTAATATTTTCTGTTACAATGGTTTAACAAAATGCAAGACAGAGTTTAAATATAATGATTATATAGCAAAAAATAATGTTGCTATATTAGCTACATGGTAAAATTTAGATGCAAAAATTGAATTAGGCATTTTAAGATTCTTCTTAACTCTACAGATCTTCTGTTTGGTTTGAGAACATCTGTTATGATTTTTTAAAAGAATCTCCAGACTAAATGCATATTAAATTTATACTCAGTAGTCTGTTTACTTTTTTACTTTTACAAGTTTTTCAAAAGAACCAATAAGAATTATGTACCAAAATTAAGAGTAGGTTATTATTTTCTGGTACAAAATACATTATATTACTTTTACAGTAAGTGGTCATATATGGTGAAATGATGTAAAATATAATCATTAATGCCTCATATATCCTAAAAAATAAAAATACATAAGGAATTATCTCCTTATTTATGTCTCTTCATATATGTATATGACATTTTATTTGTTAAATATAATTTCAAAGGAAAAATAACATTTGCATAGAAAACTACCTAATTTACTATAGAAAACTTTTTGAGTAAAAGCATATTTGTTATTAGATTGATGCATATGATAGATTCTCTCTGAGTCACAGAAGCTTAATTTAATGAATAACCTTTATGGTACAATCTTTTAGTGTCTATATGGTAACCACCTTGTCTGAGTGTTGATGCCACGTATTTTGACCCAAACTCTGCCCTTACCCCCTTTTATTACTTATTATATGATTTTACATTTTTTAATAAACTATTTACCATCAAGGTAGGTGTGCATATGTGATGCTTTCCAAATTCTGTCTCTCATGTTTTATTTACAGTTGGCCAGTAGTTAGTCTTTCACTCATGCACAATTTGATTCCAGAGATTTAATGAGTACTTACTTACCTAACATAGAATGTATTTTGGATACAGTGATGATGAAAACAAAGCTCCTATACTGAAGGAACACATCTTTTAAAATTATTATTATTGCTTTTTTCCTACTCTTGATCAATTTTCCATCTCTTGATTGATTATTTCGAGAATATCTTCTGACAAATTCTCATTCCTGGATTAAAACTAAAAGCAAAACCACAAGACAGGGGTTATGTAATGATCATGGTCTATCTATATGAAGGAAAATAAGAAAAACACAAATTTTAAAATTTAGACTTAATGGAATCAGAACAATTTACCTGTAGAACTTTTTTTTTAAATTAAGTTTATTGGGGTAACATTGGTTAATACAATTATATAATTTTCAGGTACACATTATCATTTAACATCTGTATATACTATTGTGTGTTTATCACACAAAGTCCAGTTTCCTTCAGCCTCCATATATTTGATCCCCTATACCCACTTCGCCCTCCCCCTATCTCCCTATATTTGACCCTTTTTAACTGTCTACCTACTCCCTCCTCCCTCACCCCCTACCCTCTGGTAACCACAAGTCTATAGTCCATGTCCATGAGTCTCTGTTTGTCCTGTTCATTTGTTGCTTTTAGGTTTATATCCCACATATAAGTGATGTCACTTGATTTTCAACTTTTCCTGTCTTACTTATTTAGCTTAGCATGATTATCTTGAGTTCCACCATGTTGTTGCAAATAACAGTATTTCATCTCTTCTTATGGCTGATTAATATTCCGTTGTATATATGTACCACAGCTTCTTTAGCCAATCATCTATCGTAGGGTGCTTCGGTTGCTTCCATGTCCTGGCCACTGTGAATAATGCTCCTATGAACATCAGTGTGCAAATATCTTTTCAGATATGGGTTTTCAATTCTTTGGGTAAATACCCAGGAGAGGGATTGCTGGATCATATGATAGATCAATTCTTAGTCTTTTGAGGAACCTCCATACTGTTTTCCACAGTGGCTGTACCAATTTGCAGTCCCATCAGCAGTGTATGAGGGTTCCTTTTTCTCTGCATCCTATCCAACTTTTGTTATTACTTACAAGCCCCTTATAAAACTTCTTCAGTAACTTTTATTTATCTTTTCCTTTATCAAAGGAAACTGCTTTTCTTCAAGTAATTTTAATTCTATAGAAAAATTGTAAATATATTCTATTTTGTTTAATTGTCAATTTCAATAATGTTGTAACATACTACTTTTCACTTCAGAGTCATAGATTTAGTCTGTAAAATAGGTTAAATAGACTTACGTGTGGCTATCCTGGACATATAACAACAATTTATAATTTTTAATTAATTAATTAGGATTCCAACAATAAGCTTTAAAACTTTAGAACTAAAATTTTACAATTTGCAAAACCAACTTGGCTATCTTGTATCACTGTTCTGAGAGGAAGACACAGGTGCTAAGTTTTAGAACAAAGTATTCTGTATATATTTAGATATATATAATTAACTATATAGAAATTTTAAATTTTTTACTTTAAAATACTTTGTGGGTACACATGTGTATATGTGTGTCTGTATTTTAACAGATATCTATGTGTATGTTATTCAGATCTAACCAATGTTAATATTGCCCCACATTTGTCTGAGGGCTTTTATTGTTGTTATTTTCAAGGGTTCTCTGTGCCAATATCGTGTTGTTTTAATTACCGTAGTTTTATAACAGATACTGAAGTTCTCCCCTTCTTCATCAAAAATAATCTTGGCTCTTTCTGACCCTTTACTCTCCTATGTTAATTTTGAAATCTTAGTGTCTATGCCCATAAACAGCATCTGATAGAATTTTAAATTAACCTTATTATTAAAATGGCTTTGATAAGTTAACAGGAGATTTGCATGATTCCTGAGTGTTTTCCCATGTACTAATGAACACTTATCCTCATATGAGCTAAAATCCAGAACCTAGGTTGAACTTTAGTGAGAGGGCCATCCAGTAAGGGTTGTGTCTCAGAGAAGAGAAACCTTGCCAGATAAAGTAAGTGTTGAAATTAGACCAGATGAATAGAGTGCCTTCCCTCTACCTCTAATGAGATAGGTGCAGTTCTTAAGATCCTATGTTACTTAAAATTGTGTTTAAAAATATTGTTTGTGAAAAATTGATTAGCGACTAGGGTTTCAAATTTATAATTTTATAGTTATTTTTCTTACATAAATTAAACTACCAAAGGCTTTGATTGAACTTAACAAAACAAACCTAATTGCATCATCTTTTTCCTTTTAAGTCACATTCCACAGTCACTGTCTTCTCTATCCCTTTGGCCTTCATCTTGTATTTTCTCATGGAACACACTAGCTCTTATTAAAAGCACACAAAACCATAAGTAAAATAATAGTTTAATAAGTAACTAAAATAAAACAACTATGTGTTTCTATGCTACGTAGCAAACATAACTTTTTTTCTAAATTGATCTAGTTCCCAATACCCCTTGCTGTATAGCCAACAAGGGTCTATTTGCAGCAAATTATGCTAATTAATAATTTAAGCACATTATATCCAATTCAGATTGTGAGAATTTTACTAGTTTAGTTTGGCTTAAATAAAAATTCGATCATGGAATTGTCAATATCCTGGAAATGCTTTGGATAGCTTTGTATATCCCAGAAGGTGGAGCGTAAGGGAGTCTGGGTTACGCATGATTTTAATATCCCAAAGCCAAGCAGAATCCCTGCTCAAAAAGAAGTGGAATACTGGTCAGAGTCTCAGAGTCTCAGGAGTATGTAAAATAAACATGAGATTCAGTTACGAAGACTCAGGTGTAAGATAGTGTTTGCTTCACGAGAAATAGGACCAGAGCCCAACAATTACAGTTACCTCAGAAACTAGAATAGAGCTGCACCAACAATCTGCCATATTGTAATGCTGCTTCACAAAGGTTTTGGCTTCAACCCCTTTAAATTCTCCCTAGCAATGAAGAAAATTTGTTCCAGAACCCACAGGTAGAGTTGAGCCTTCCTGTAAGTGTGAGTTATATATCTCCAGTTAAGGTATTTACAAAAACAAGGAAGGCAGAAAAAAAGCAAAGTTCAGCTTCCATGAATCCTATGTTCACAAGAGAAATGTGTATTAGATCTGCATTTTAACCTCATGAGTCTTCTCAGTTTATCCAAATTAAATCTCTTATGATAGATTGTTCATCCATTTCACTAAGCCAGTTACTAAATCCTGATTATATGGTACTGTGAATAAATCAAAATATAAAAAATACTTTTTTCTCAGTGAAGTAACTAGTAAGAATAGATCCCAATGTCAAGCCATACATGGGCTTAAAGATTTATTATGAATAGCCATTTTGGAAGACAGTTTGACAATTCCTTACAAAACTAAATAAACTCTTAGTATAGGACCCAATAAAACCTAAATGTGGAAATTAAACTATTTCTGGCTTTAGAGCATATTATAGAAGTAAATCCCCATGACCTTAGGGTAAAGAAGAATTTTTTTGAAGCAAGACCTAACACTAACCATGAAGTATATTGCTGACCATTTTAACCACATTAAGTTTAAAAATTTAACCAAAAGATACCATAAATACAAAAGATGAGACACGGTGTAGGAAAAGATGTAACTCCTACAAGTTAAGTGTACAAAGTGCTTGAATATTTTATAAAAGAAGAAATACAAATGGCCAATAAGCATATAAAAATATGTTCAAATGATTAAATCTAAATTATAAAATATAAATTATATCCACTATGATTAGCACAAATTTAAAAGTCTGACAATACCGATCATTAGTGAAGATGTGATTCAGCCAAGATTCTTACACACTACAGCTGAGAATGTAAATTGATGAAGCCACTTTGAAAAGCTGTTGGGCATTATCTGGTAAAGTTGAAATTTTGAACAAATTAGCTTGTTATATATTTATTATATAAAATTTGAGCCTTTGAACAAAAACTAGAATTTAGAAAAAGTTATATCTGTCATCATGATCTTGACAACTTCCTAATACTTAAAGACATCTGATTAGATTGGCAATACTAATGAAATAATACATAAAGATCATTGATATGGTTTCAGAATCTACATTGCAACTAACCTTTAAAAAATTACTGGTTGTCAAGTTTTACTGTAGTATCAAAAAAATCTATAGTTATCTGAAAGTGCTTTGAAAATACCCCTTCCTTTTCCAACTGCATATTGTTGTGAGGCCAGATTTTCATCATATACTTCAACCAGAGCAAAGTACCACAACTGCTTGGATAAAGAAGCAGATGTGAGAATTCAGCTATCATTTAGTAAGTCAGACACTAAAGAATTTAGCAAAAAATATAGTTTTATAATGCTACTATTCTCACAGAAATTCTTTTGTTTTGGAAAATTAAAAACTTGTAATTAATTTCAAAACTGTTAATTAACCTGGTTACTTATATTAAATATGAGTTTCCTATTACTTTAAATGAATTAATAACCATTTTTACATTTCCCAGTTTTTATTTTTAATATGATGAATATCATTGCACACAACCTCATAAACAAAAGCGCTTTGGGGTCTTGAATATTTTTAGGAGCATAAAGCATACTAAGACCAAAAGTTTAAGAAGCTTTTCTAGAGGTACTCTTATGTATATGACCAAGAGATATGTTCAAGAATGCTCATAGCAGCATTGTCAATAGTAGCACTATACTAGGAAGCAGCCAAATCCATCCTCATATAAGGGATAATTAAATAGTATATTTACACTGGAAATTTACGTAGCACAGAAAATGACTCATGTATAACTAGGCAGCTCAGCAGAGATGACTCTAACTGTCGAATGAAAGAAACAAGTTATAAAAGAATATATACAGTGTGGTTCCACTTATATTGATTTTTAATCCAGGCAGAATTAACATACATTGTTTAGATATGCATAGGGAATGGTTACAACAAAAGTCAGGGTAGTTATTTTCTCTCAGGGGAAGAAGACATGATTGTGAAGGTGAACACAGGAGACAAGCTTTTATTATTCTGAAAATGTTCTATTTCTTAAATTTGTTAGAGATGATATGGATGTTTTTTTATATTTATTATTTAAAATGTAAATATGTGTTTTATTCTCTCTTAAGTGTGTATGATATAAAATATATATTATATATGTAAGAGACTAAAATTAACCTCAAAACAAAACAAACAAAATATAGTTAGGAAGTATAGCAAGGGAGTTAATTGGACTGGTGACCAATTTCACTTGTTATATGCTTTGCCTGCTATGAAATCCAAATAGTGTCAATAAACAGTCAAACTTTTACCTTATTTTTTAACAAAGCTGAAGTTTATCTTGTAGCATTTTTGATAGAATGATTCATGAGACCATCAATCCTTAAGTTCTTGTTCAAGGTGATTTTATTCTCAATTTGACTGGATACAAGATTCTTACTAGGCATTACTGTACGGTGCGCTTGCTGGTGTTAAATGTCACCCTGGAGAAATCTGAGGCTAATCAGGCTATTTTACTATTAGATGATTTGTTCTTTTGCCCTGATTGTCCAAAATATACCTCTTTTTTGAAGACAAGTAAGTTTAGCAGGATGTGGCTCACTTCGGATTCATTCTGTGACAGTTTTTCCTAGGACACAGGCTAATGCACTTTGATCAGATTTTAGCCATTTTTATTTCTTGAAAGTTTTCATGAATTATTTAATCGCTTTCCTTTCTGTTTTATTATTTTGATTCTTTGAGGACAGCAGTGATTCATATATTGGATTCCTTTACTTTGATCTTTTTAAGCTCTTTATCCATTTTAATTTTGCTTGCTCTTTTTTGCTCCATGAGAAATGTGTTTTGTAATTGCCTCATTTTGTTCTTTTGTTACCTCAACATGACTTTTTTCCTGCAATGGTTTCATTTTTTTTTCCTCCACTTATTTCTTCTGACAGTTTATGTTTTCATCTCCTGTCTTGCCATATCTTCCCTGATTATTTTCTTTTCTTTTTTTAATTTACCATATTTGTAGAGCCATTTCTTGTTCTTTTTGAATCATACATCTTTGAAAGATTTTGATTTTCCTGGGAAAACCGTAGATGTTTATGTTGGGTAGAGCTACTTTCTCAGCAAGAATTTATTAATGATAAACAGTATTATATATGATTCAAGTTCTTTAACCCGGTATTTCTTTGTAAAACTGCTAGTGAGGTGTAATCTCTCTTTCACCTTTCCTCACTGACAGACTGCTTCCCACATATATGGTTTGCGTGACTCCACAGTTAGCCCAGTTTACCCCTCTGAGAACTAGAACAAGGAGTGTATTTCAAGAGTTTGCACCCTTATTCCAGTTGTTCATAAGACAGTATTGTTGGTTATGCCCCTCAGAGCACTGAACTTTGGAGCAAACATGCTGTGTTCATTTTAAGTTAGATGATCAGTTATTGTTGTTTTTCCCTCTGTGTCTTTCTGCATTTCTGATTTTTCTGTATTCTTTCATCCTTCCACATACATTATGCTGTTGTGGTTTATGGTTTTAGAAGTTGTCTACTTTTAATTAAATATAGAATTTGTTTCTTATTTTTTATTGCTTTTGGGTGATATCTTAGATGAAAATGAGGAAAACTTTTTATTCAACAATGTAAAAAAAAGAAATGTCCTTTCAATTTTTGAGATAGAAGCAGGAATACTAAGATATGAGAAAGGGAAAGTGTCTTTACATGAGTCTACTTGTAGGTTTAGTTGAGGAGGTTTAGTTGAAAATCTTCAACAATTTATTTGTGGGGATGGCAACAAAAAGAGTTTACTTTGTTTTAATAGATATTGAGAATTTGGGTTTCATTTTATGAAAAATTAAGACAATTTTATGTACTTCACTTTCAGGATGACTTAGCTTTTTATATTTGAGTATGTAATCCTAATCAACTACAAACTTCTCGTTGGATTTGAGATTTGATTTTACTGTACTTATGAGCTAATAAGTTAGCCAATTATTATTGCATGGATGCTAGCAAAAGACATGAGATTTCTGGGTCAGAAACAAAGGATTTTATTATTTAATGGCACAGCAAGAAGCATAAGCATCAGTGTATTTATTTTGGTTCCTCTTGCCGCCAAATCCCACAGAGACAGACAGCCAATATGGCCCAGATGAATGCTGCACATGCAATGAGTTTGCATGAAAACTGAGAAGGATTGAGCTAGGGGAATCTACCACTTTTATAGCAAGTACAGTAGTCCCCCCTTATCTGTGGGGGATACATTCCAAGACCCCCAGTGGATGCCTGAAACTGAAAAAACATATAGAATATGTTTTTTTCCTATCACATACCTATGATAGTTTAATTTCTAAATTAGGCACAGTAAGAGATTGACGTCAATAACTAACAATAAACTAGAACAATTATAACAATAAAATAAGAGTTACCGGAACACAAGCACTGCCATGTTATAATAGTTGATCTGATAACCAAGATAGCTACTAAGTGACAAATGAGTGGGTAGCATATACAGTGTATGATACTCTGGTCAAAGGGATTATGCATGTCCAGGGTAGGACAGAGCAGGATGGTGCAAGATTTCATCATAGTAGTCAGAACAGCATCCAATTTAAATCTTATGAATTGTTTATTGCTGGATTTTCCATTTGATATTTTTGTACTGCGGTTGACTGCAGGTAACCAGAACTACAGATAAAGGAGGACTGCTGTAGTAAGTAAACCTGCTCTTTACACAGGGAGAGATGTTACCTCATTTCTTGAAGTTATCATGAGAAATGACCTGGGTAAAGAGTAAGCCTTGCAGACTCAGCATCCCAGCAAAATGTGGGGAATCACAAAGCCCTGGGAAGACTGTCTCTCTTAACCTCCCTTCCCCCACTCCCTTTTCTCTCTTTCTCTCTCCCTCCTTCCTTCCCTTCCTAAAACTCTCCACAGATGAGAAACATTACCTTTATGTAATCTGAAATGTTTTATTAAACATATAAAACCAACGATGTTCTCTTGTTAGTACTATACCGTTCACTAATCAGGATGGGCTCTAGGTTCACCAACCTCTCTTCGATTTTTGTTCTTATTTTTAATTATTATTTTTGAAACTCAAGTACAGAGAGTTGAGTTTACTTTATATCATTTATCTATCTATCTGTCATTTATCTATCTATCTATCTATCTATCTATCTATCTATCTATCTATCTATCATCTAGTTCTTGGCATAACAACATTATCAGTCCCAATAAGAATGCTTCTGGTTTAATTCGTGCATTATGTATTTATTTCTATATTCTCATTCCCCACTGTCATTTGTTTGCTCTCATAGATATCTACTCTAATAATGATGATATGTGTATTTGATTCCATATGTATCCTTATAAAATAGTGCAGGTGGTTCATTTGTATGTGTTCGTTTTTTAACTTTTTAATTTTGAAATGATTTTAAACTTATAGTAAAATTGATGTAATAGAAAGATTTCCCATGTTCCTTTCATTCAGATTCAAAAATTGTTAATATTTTGCAACATTTGCTTTATTTCTCTCTTTCTGTATATGTACATGTATTTTTTCTTCACTATTTGAGACTAAGTTGTAGATATTTCCCTTATCCCCAAATATTTCCGCATCTGTGTCCTAAGAAGGAAAGATCACTTCTTACTTATATAATAACCACAGTACAATTATCAAATTAGGAAATTTAATATTGATATATTTCTGTTACCTAATATACATTCATATTAGAATTTCATCAGTTGTCTTAGAAATATTCTTTTATAACCTCTTTCCCCCCAATTTTCATTGCATTTGGTTATGTTTCTTTAGTCTTTAATCTGGAACAATTCCTTGGCCATTCTTTGTTATGTAAAAGTGTGCATGTAATTTTCATTTACATATTTCGTATAGTGTTATAGACATTGTTCCTTTTCTTATTTTTTTCTCTGTTTTTAAGATCTACCCATACTTGAGTGTAGACATCAATCTTGTTTACTGCTTCAAACTATCTTGTTTGCCATTTAGTATTTCATAATAGGCATCTTCCAAAGCTTACTTATGTATTCCCTCGTGATAAACACCTAGATTGTTATCAACTCCTTGCTATCACAAATAATTGTGTCATGAACATCTTTATACATGTCCCCTTTGGGAATATTTCTGGGCTATATATCCAAGAATATGATTGCCGAGTTATAAGGTATCTGCCTATTTAATTTGACTAAGTACTGTTAGATTGCTCTCTGGAACAGCAGCCCTGACCACTCTACAGAAGTTGTGAAGTAAGATCCTGGTTTCCTTACACAACTGCCCACACTGAGTCCTCGGTACCATTCTAACTGTTGCCAGAATGATGGTTTTAAAGTGGCCTCTTGTTCTCTCTTGATCACTAATGAGTTTCACTTTTTCTTTTGCCAAACTCTTCATTGATAGTTTTCTCAGCAGGGGAAAAAATCTTTCCCTCATATACTTCCGAAGAATTTTTTAAAACTATGTACTCTATTGTATATTTTTCAGTCGATGTCGAAAATTTTTCATTTTATGTCTAAGTAATTGCAAAGGATTGAATTTCTGGAGTACCATAAATATTAGCATGTAAAAAAAGAAAATCGTTACATACCTCTTTTACATATATACAATTAAATCTAAATGCCATAGCAATTTGGTAACTATCATTATGCATTTTTAAAATACACAAACAGATTCTTCTTTTATAGTCTAAATTTTTATCATTTTTTTTCCTCCTACAACTCAATGTCTCGTTCTTCTCTCCCTCCCAGGATACTACCCTAATATATATTTTACTATTTTTAATATACTTTAAAATATACTTTATGCTTAAAAGTGTTCTTTGTTATATCAAGTGTCTCTATAACAAAAATATATGTAAATTGCAATTACATTTAAAAATTTCATAATCATAAGGAAATTTTTTTCTGGATTATATTTTCATTATATTATAATTATTAGTAGTTAATGATTCATCAGAGGAGCATATATATAGTGTAAATTTTAATAAATATAGAAATTAAGTTTATTAGAAGATGTATCTTTAGATGTATTTTTTAATTACTATATTTATCTCTTGCTATAGAATGAGGCAAGAAATCAGCATCAATTCAATTTCTTTATTTTGGTTTCATAGATGAGGAATGTTTTGTATATGTAAGTAAGTAGATGAAGTGAAAGGAGTTTATTATAGAAATATCACTCAATTCTTTGAACTTTTAAATTATTTGTCAAAGCATAACCATGGTGATCTGTCATCAAAAAACATTTGTAACAACCCATTAGCTGTTAATTGGATTACATTCACCTGTAAATTTGGTGAAAGCAAGAAACTACGTGGTATATTACTCAATCATTAAAGTCATTCTCTTTCTCAACACTGACACCAAAATTTTCCATTTTCTCTTCTCTTGACACTCATGTTTTCATACTCCGAGGCAATGAACTATTATAAAGTTATGGACAAGTGAAAGATAAATTTTTCTTTTGTAAGTGGGAGAAATATTATTTCAAAGGAGAAGCTTGACTTCTTCTTTCTAAAGAATACGTAAGGAAGTTGAGGTCAAAAGTGATTTTCTTAAAGCCTGCCTGCCTACACCTCTATTACTATGACACAGAGATATTTAAAAGACTGCTGCTGAAAGAAAATAGCATTTTTAAAGCTATCATTTAAAAAGAATTATAGTAGTATTCACACAGTAGCATCAACCTTTGAGAAAAATATAGAATATTAAGTGTATTGAATTATAAATGTGCAGAAAGGAGCCTTTTATGTAAAATTTTAGCTGATCATTTTGACAGAATATATGTCTAATTCAACAAGCTGTAAACTCCACCATCATGTTCCTAGAAGACCAAATAGGTTGACCTCCAATGTGTTGATGTCAAGTGGGAAGACTAAATATTGGTGTTCTTAGAAGGTTATTTGATGTTTTAACATAGAGTTTAGGATACTTTATACACTTCTCTTCCTTTCCTTATGTTACTTCCTCCACTTGAATTACTGGTTCCTCCTTCCTGCTCCCATATATGAACATATTATGTTTTCATTATACCTTGATTATATTGTATTATGAAGACCAATTCATTCAGCTTCCTAAACATGTCTCAAATCCAATCCCATCTCTCCATCCAGTGCCCTAATTCAGACTCACATCATTTCTCAATTAGTAATTATCTTCCCTCTGCACTCCCTAGCTTCATTACAGGATTATTGTAATGATCTGTCTAAAATACAGATCGATTCCATATTCCCCTACTCAGAAATCTTTAGTTATTCTTACATATCCTCAGTGTCTGTACACTGTCAAACATATTAATATTTACTTTGATTTATTATCTTGTAATTATCAGTTTTTGACTACTTTTCCGTGTTTTTTTTTTCCAGCAAACAGCCTCATGTATTTTATGCTCTTGTCACACAAATCACTTATTTCCTCAAACACATATCATAGTGCATTTATTAGAATGTTACAATGGAGACATAACTTAATTATTTAAAGTAATAGTCAACCTAAACTCTGGCTGCTTATGAAGAAAGGCTAAAATTTATTCATATGCAATGGGTATATTCTTTACAGAAAAAAATTTTATTCTTAATTATTGAAATATGTTTTTAGATTACATTGATAGCACTAAGCATGGCCATTGGACACAGGCAAAGCATGACAAAATAAAGCTTTGAAAAATAAAGGGAGGCTGTAGTTAAGAAATTATAATTCTCTTCTGGATTCAGCATAGTGAAGTAGCATGTTAAAAGGCAGGTTCTACTAACAGTTTCAACAGTTACTAATTATATGATCTTTATTAGGTTTTTTATCTTTACTAAATTTCAGTTTTTCTCATCTAGAAAGTGAGAATTAACATATATCCTTTATCTGTTCAAGGAGAGATGGTTATCATATGAGATGACATTTGAGCTTATATGATAAATTTAAAGAGATTTAGAAATATATTGTATTATTGAACTATTCCTTAGTCTCTTTAACTTTAATCCTATATTTCCTTAGAGGATCTAGTCTATTGTTCTGGAAGGCATGTGTTCATAAGGCTAATGAATGATCAAATAAGGAAATAAAGGATGTATTGGGGGTTTGTTTGTTTTATTTTTTTCTTATTTCTTTTATGTTTCTTATGTTTCTTCCTTGTTAAAACAGTTTTGGTATGAACCATGATGGAATTGGAAATTCTTGTGGGACGAAAGGTCATGAAACAGCAAAACTTATGGCAGCTCACATTACTGCAAATACCAATCCTTTTTCCTGGTCTGCCTGCAGTCGAGACTATATCACCAGCTTTCTAGAGTAAGTAATCTCTGGAGAGTGACGATGAATTGCTCCAGAAGTAAGCCATTGGTAGAAGCCTAATATGAGGTGCTTCAAATTTTGCATAATGAGTAACTTTTATAGGGCCCAGTGATATTTCAGACTGTTCCCAAAATACTTTAACATATCATTGTGGCAAAGTTTTCCTTCATACTCAAACAGAATAGATTAGAGGAACTGGAGCAAGGATTTAAGTGGGGTTTGATGATGTGAGTGTTAGAAATGTTCAATAAATAAGAAGCAATGTCAGAAAAAAATGTAGATTTACATAATTTAATAGAGCATAGGTCAAATTTTAATTCAGCGATTATACATTTCATTTCGTTGGTGGAAAAAAACCACAATTCTATAAGGATTCCAAAGTATCTAATGGTGACAAACAACAAAAAAAATCAAACACCCAGGAAATAAAATGGGGAAAATGAAAATTTGTCTTTGAAAATTTATGAAATGACTCATCCTCTCTATAGGTTGGGACCTTCTTTGTTGATCCTTTGATATTTTTTCCAAGAGTCTGGTTAGGTTACTTAACTGTGAAGAATATAAATTAGCTAATGTATAACTATGTTGAGGAAACCAGATGTTCTTCTACATCTCACCTGCCATAGGGTTTCAACACTGAACTTTGGAAACTAATAGGCTTAGGTTTCACTTTCTAACTGTGTGACCTTGGGCATGTTTCTTCATCTTTATAATCTTCAGTGACCTCAGTTGTTAAACAAGTTTAGGTAAGAGTACATACATCAGGCTTTTATGTATGTAATTATGTATAATGCCATAATGTATTTAAAAACACTTAACAGATATTCATTAAGTAGTAAATATTATTATTTTAAATAATATCAAGGTTTTAAGCTTTACTGCTGTATTATTACCTTTAACTATTTTCTGCCATTTTTTTCTTAGGGAGAAGAGATTAAACACTGTAAAAAAGTGAGTCATACATAAAGCACAGGCATGCAACAGACATTCTTTATAAAAATTGTCTGTTCAAAGTTCACATTAGCATAATAATAGTGTAAAATTTTAAAAATACAGATAAGTTATGTAAGGTAACATTATTCATTAAAGTTTTGGTTCATATTTGTGAATGTCCAGATCATATCCTGAAAAATTATAATTACACATTTTTAAAACCTACAAACAAGAGATTTTAAATTACCTAACACGGTGCTTTGCTTAATCAACGATCAAAAGACAAATGTATAAAACAGGATCTTTCAAATTAATTAGTTTAATAATGATATTGAAGGGATTGGAAATTCATTTTAGGAGGTAGTTCTGTATAACCTAACAATTTTTAATCCTAGTAATAGATAATTCTAACATTGTACTTGCCTACTGCCAAAATTTGGTGAAGGGCTATAAAGATAGACCCTAGAGCATTTGTTCAACATCTTTTGGTAGTTTTTAACACAAAACACTAACAATAGCATTTTCTGGGATGTTTTTAATGAGATTGTATTACCTAAATTTAAACATTGTTGAAGATCTTCTCTCTCTAGAAATCAAGCCAGATTTGCAGTTTCTCCCTTGACTTGGCTCATGTTTTTATAATGGAATTTTAGTGTCTGTCAGCAAAAAGACAAAACTGTATAACATGCTCAGTATCCCTATGCATTTTCAAAGGTGTCTGTCCTCTAGTTCTCTTTAAGTACCATTTTTTTGCTTTTCTATTACATAGCCTGTTTGCTAGGACCATTTCTCTATGCATACTAAATACAAGGACCAGTTTTCATTTCTTGCCAGCACCTGCCTAGTCAAAACCATATCAAGGCTATTAAAACACTCCAAACAGGAATCCTGAAATTGCTGATAAAATAACAGTTAAGAAGTCACCACTGGTTTGGTGATAAATGTAAAATTATTATTAGTTGCAATAATGTGTTCCTTTGAATTAATTAAAAGAATTAATCCAAAAAAACATTACTTAAGCCTTATGGCCTCTTTGCATTTCGTATATGTAAGCATGATTAGTGTCGAGAGGGTTCTAAATGGGCTTATTTATCCTGCATTTTATAAAAAATATTTTTTGTGCATTCTCATGGGGATACTCCCCAAATTAAAGCCATTCATGAAAGATAGATGTGAAAAACAATAGGTAGAGATTTGGCTTTTCTCTCCCTCTTTAATAATAAACTAAACAACTCTGATTATAATCTGACCAAGCAATAAAGGTTTTTAAAACACAAGTCTCTTTAAAAAGGTCAATTCACTGGAGCACAAAGGCATAATAGTCACTTTTGTGAATTTCTTTGTTCCTTTTTGTTAATACCGTGGACTTAATTGCTTTAGCAGCTATGTGTGATATTTTCTAAAATCTAGTGATATTTTGATCAGAGATTGAGGTTACATTTATGTTTTATAGTTGGCTCAAAAAGACATAACATTTTATTTCAGTTTCTCCTCTCAAGAAAAATCTTGAAAGATGGATTGTTTAGGAACTGCAGCCCAGCCAACAAAATGCATACCTTTCTCTGCTAGTGACTGTATAGGCCTAAGATGATGGTGGATTTTAACAATGAGTTTTCTATGATTTATAGAGATTCACTATTCACTATGTTCAACTGAAAACAGTTCCACGGCCTTAAATGCCAATAGAGTAAAAAGTCTCTCATGTCGTTCTGAGACACTACGTGCTACTGATCAATCAGGAGATGGTGTTTACCAACTCCCAATATTTTTTTTCAGATTTCTTAAACTCGGTGATTCAATAAGTGGTTCATGAATCGCCCAGAAGCTGTCCTGATTAAAAAATAAAGAACCCATTTCCGTTAAAATGGACGTGTTATGCCAGCTTCTGATGTTTTCATCGACGGCTTTGCAGGTAGTGTCCTTCCTATCTGCCTGCGGGACTTATTTATTTATTTACTTATTTACTCAGAAAATAGAGAAAGATGAACCTGGTATTTACAGCTCGCTGTCACTGATGACAATGGGCTAATTTACCGGGCAGTGGAAGGCAGCAAGAAGTCATTTAGGCCAGTTTTTTGTTTTTGTTTTTGTTTTTGTTTCGTTTTTTCAATTTATTTTCCACCACTTAGTGATAGTACAGAATAATTTCATATAATTTTCAAAATTCTGGGCCTTGGTGAATCAACTCTTGCTCAATTCAAATTGAAGTCTGTTAAATTGCTTGAACAATCAAAGATCCACAGCAAAATTTTCTGCAGTTCTAAATTAAATAGAAACTAGCCATTTTCACAGAAAAGATGGAAGCTGTAAGAAAGAAAGGCAACATTTTGGTTGAAGGTGAACTGAGAAGAAAGATGAGTCTAGAGCTACAGGGGAAGTGATATAAATAAACAAGATGACCAACATTGCTCACATTTCCTCCATAGAAATTACCTTGAAGGTCAAAGTCAATAATTTATTAGCTGGAAAACAGTTTTATTGGTGGAACCTCATTTTTTATGTGAAACCAGTGGAACAGCTTTGAAAAACAGGTTTCTCCTCCTTCCATTTATCTAACACATTTTGAGTAATTCACTCAAACTCGTAAATATTTTGGATAAGTCGTAATTGCATATGGAGAAAAAGAGCATAACTGAGTAAACCATTATTAGTGCAGTGTTTGTATAGTGGAAGCCTCAAGTTCAGTAATGTTCAAACACCCTAGTCATACAGAGGGCAAGAAAGAAAGGTCTGACTTAAAGTAAGTCGTTTTAGGAAGAAATGTAGTCTTATGAAGACTGATAGAGCAGTTTATGAGAACGTGGCAGGTAAGAGACTTGATTTGAGGTAGATGATACCAACCTGACTTATCTTCGCTTAATTTAGGCATATCAGCACAATTTTGTGGGAAAAAATAGGAAATGGCATTAAATGTTAACTTTTTGTTGTCGTTAAGAGACTTAAGGTATGTACAGGGTTATATAGAAAGATTATTTTTTAATTGACCCACTGTGTTATAGACTGAAGGTCTATACTTTATAGTATAATTGTTTAAGTGGAAAATAAATCTAAACTTACAATTAGGAGTATGTCCTCATGTGTTCTAGAAACAAAGCCAGGAGTGCATATTTTACATAGGGATCTGTAAATTTCAGTTGAAGACTTAACTCTGCCTCATGTTCTTATTTTCAAGGCTAACTTTTGAGCTATGTAAATAAGACTTCTCTAAATTAGAAATAGGATACATAAAATATAACTACTATAATGCTACAATGATTTCTAGAAATGTAAATATACTTTGATATACTAAGAATTTTGTAATCAAGGAAAAAAATATGTTCTCAAACTTACACACTTTTTTTTTTGCCTTATCTTAGAAGCATAAAGAAAAGTAGAGTCTATGAATTCAATAATTATCTATATGACTGTAGGTTTTTAACTAGGATTGGGCTTTCATTTGTGAAAGATATACTATTAGGGAACTAGTTCTGCTTTTTATGTATACAGTTTTGCTCTGGACAAGCATACCTATGCTTAACAATAGTAAGCTGTGTTAGTATCTTATAGATGGAAACTACCAACAGTGTCCTTCATTTTATTTATGAAGGGGGTTTATGTCCTCTGAGTAGAAAAAGTCTCATATGATGCTAAGGCACAAACCAACTATGTTTAAAGTGGTTTTTGATGAGAAAATTCAATAAGATTTATACATAATATCATTACAATTATTATGTTATAATAGTGACATAAATAGCATTAGGCTCAACATTATAAGAATTGGATGGTTATATCAATTAGCTAGAAACCTAGATTAAATAAAAATTATTTAGATTCCTTTTTGTTAAAGAGATACAATTATGAAATATAATAAAATAACTCATATCTAATATTTTTTAAAAGGGGAAACATTTGTACCAGGAGACCTATACAGAAATGTTCATATCAGTATAATTTTTTAATTTTCTGAAATTAAAAATATTTTAATGTTCATTCGATACTTGTGGCATAGTCTTAAATGGAATATGAAAGAACAATATAAATGAACAAGCTATAGTTATACACATCAACATGAATTCATAATACTGAATAAAAGAATTAAGTCACAAAAGAAAATCTATGACTTTTTATATAGAGTCTAAAAACATACAGATGAATACTTGGGAGGTAAAACTACTAACAAAAGCAAGAAAATTCTTACTTAAAAATCAGAATATTAGTTACTTCCTCATGTGTGTGGGGGGACATGAGGATGTGATTGGGGTAGAGCACTTGGGAATTTTCTAAGAAACATAAATAAAGAAAAGCACTTCTAGGGTTAAATATACATCTCTCAGATCCATGTCCTCTACTTTCTAGACCTATGTCTGTGATATCCTATGGTGGTAATTGATGACTCAGAAACATGGAAATATCCAGAATAATTATTTTCTAAGAGTTAATAATTTATAATCATGCGCCATTACTTGAAATTAGAAGGAAAGTGGCAGGCAAATTTTAGTAATATGCAAAAATTATTTTGTTGCTTACCCACAGCTAAGAATTAAAATATGAAAACTATCCCACCTCCCAAATACTTTAAAAGGGTTTTATTGTACAATATATACCAGATATGGTTAATGGGGGGAAATATATAGTACATTCTCTATGCAAAATGTAGACACAAGTTAAGTCAACCTTACCCCACACTTGCTTTCCTGGAACCATTAATAGTAGGTAACACACTTGACTTGGTAATTTGTACAAATAGTGCCAAATCCATTTCAAAAGGCCCTTGTTGATGCCATGTCCCTAAATATAGTGTTCATTTTTTTAAAGAGCTATATGATTGTTTGCTTACATTTTATTTCATATGGTGTTTTATTCTTCTGTAAAAATATACTGGAAAATGAGAACAAGACTTGTGTAGACATTTAATTAGACTATATTAATAGAAAGCAATAGGTATTTTCAAAGAACTGAAACAAAAATCTACTTTGAGATAAACTTATCAGAACACTTTGGTCACAGGTGACTACAACGTGTGGCATTTTTTGTTGTCTGGAGACTCTTGCAATGCTTATCTGATTTAGTATTCTTAAAGAACATGAACTGTGATTAGAAGACCAGTAATACCTGGGAACAAGAACTTTAAAGAAGTAATTATTCTTGGTTCTTCCTGGATTAAGTCAATTTTCAGTTTACTATCAAAAAAGAATTTTTTCCTCAACGTGTCTATTCTGAAACTTTTGGGATTGATGTAATTCTCTACATTTTTAGGTTAATTTTCTGTATTCTTAAAAGTAATTATAATAATTTTTGATTGATTATGAGCAATGCCACTTAGATGGATATATCTTAAACTTTATTATGTTATCAGCAAATATTTTTGCCTTAGGATCCTGTAGTTAAGTACTTAATTTTTTCTGATTGATTTATACTAGTATTTAACTTAATATTTTATTTTTATTATGTAAAAATAATAAAAACTTCTCTCATCAAGATGTATAATTGTGTTGTAGATAGAAATGAAACATATTTTAGAAAAAAAAATAAAGAATTAGATTACTAATTCATTCATCTCGCAAATATTACATATCATCAAAATGGTCCATCTTCTTTCATTATACTTTCCACATGGACCATTAACCTTAATATAAAATTTTGAGTTTACTAGTAGAATTACATTTGCTTAACATTTGCATACTCATATAGATTAAAGATATTTTACATTATAAAATAGAAAGAACTTGCTATTTAAAAAATTCTTTAAGGAATAATTTTTCATACTGAGGTGCATGTCAATTTCTAAAAGTATGATAAACAGGAAATAAAATGTTCTGTCGTGAAAACTGAGTAGCTGGGTGCAAAAAAAGTTTCAATCAGTTAGATACCTTGACGGTAATGGTGAATAATAAATTCCATCTATATTAGTACCACATTTAATGTTCTATCTAAACATTTTTTATTGATTAAAAATTAATCAAGAGGTGCATAAATGGGAGGAAAAATGTGTAAAGAAGACAATATTCTGTCCATTTGATCTTTTAGTCTACCACCTTAGAAATAATTTGTTTCAATTTTTAAAAGGTATTAATTTGCTGCTGTGCAAATATACTTTTTTATATAGGAAATTAACTTTTATGTTTTAAGAATATGGTAAAATTTTAAGTAAATATGAAACATTATTATGCATTCTTTCTTACATATATCTATTAATGAAAATTTGTACTGTCCTAAATAATAGTTGAGGAACTTCTACTTGTGAAATTATTTTCCTTTGGCAAAGTAGATGGAAAAGATTTGGAAAAAAAACACAAGTGCTGGCACAATTGACAGGAATGTTGGAAAAAATTTTTAAATGTTGGCATAAGAATTCTTTAAAAATTCTAACTTACTCACATGTGAAATGAAAGTAAAAAAGCATCTGTCCTATTTTATGCACACTGACTCAATAAAAATGAACAATTATATTTAGCAAAGTATAAAGAAAGCTCTTTAAACTAAGGTATTCTGTCTGGTTTTTGGCGATCTTTATGTTATTTGTTCCACTGAATTAAAATATTATGTTTGAGTGCAAGCACACTTTGAAAAGTAGAAACTATATAGAGAGGAAAACATTCCCTTTCCTAACTCTGATGACCCTAGATGAAATATGAAATTTTTGAGAGACTAAACACTTCTAATATACTTGAGAGGAGAACTTTGGATCTTGGCCTCATCTGTCACTCGGCCCATTTATTATTGAAATATTTCAAGAACCTTTGGACATGTCTTACCACAGCATCTATTGTTCTGCCCAAGGTAGAATTATATAGATTAGGTCTTTAAGGATTACGACCACAATTTTTTTTTTCATTTTCCACATTTTATGTTTTTAATTCTACTACCAGATGTGGTTATATTTTTACTGAAAACAAACAAGAAACTTAGAGCAATATGAAATTGTTTTGATTCCTTCAGAAATTAGTTTAAATCAGTGTTTGAAGGCCAACATGACATTTTCACATTGTTGTCTGAGATGCTTTTATTATGTCTTGGTGCTGGAAAAGAAAACTATTGGAGCTCTTATTCAGGTTTCAGTAAAGCTATTTTACTTTGCCATGTGATTATTTCTTGGTAGAATGTATTGTTTTTCATGCATCAAGTTATTAAAGAGCTCAACACATGGTTTTATAATTGTGATAGAAATAGTCCACAGTGTACCTAATTTCCTTTGATCCTTTATGTTGAATAGTTCGGGCCGTGGTACTTGCCTGGATAATGAGCCTCCCAAGCGTGAATTTCTTTACCCAGCTGTGGCCCCAGGGCAGGTGTATGACGCTGATGAGCAATGTCGTTACCAGTATGGAGCAACATCCCGCCAGTGTAAATATGGGGTAAGAAGTCTCAGTCCTTATGTTTAGTCATTTATAAGTTCTCTTTCATGACACAAATGTTAGGATGAAATTTTGATGAATCTAGTTTACCTTTGGTAATGTCATTAATGTAAATATGGCCTTTGACACTGCTCTCTTCCTGATATTGTTTGTTTAATATGTTTCTAAATGTTTGAGCATACAAAATTAAACAATTTCCAAATATCTCGTGAGGGATGCTGGTAGAATTTTAATAATTTCTGAAGTATTTTTTCTTTAAGTCCTGAGTTTATGATACCAACTTTAGTTTATCTTATAAAAAGTTATGGTTTTGAAACCTCTCCCTTCAACTTCGCCTTTTTGGTACTCTAATAATTTGGTTAAGAGCATTTTTATATTGGCTAGGAGCCTTTACTTTAATTTATACTTACTGGTGCTGAGTCATTTCAAGTTGCTTCAGTCCACTGCCCACATTCTAACACAACAACTCAGTGGTGACAAGATGACGTTAACCCAAAAAGAGAAAGAGGAAAAATTACTGTGGAAAAAAAATAGGTCATAATTTACTCTTTATGTCTGCCTAAAGAAGTCTCAGTGTCTATCTCAGAAAATGTATAAAAAGTTCTTCTTAAGTTGCATAGAGAAAGATTTCAGTGTCTAGGATAGGGACATGTTTATAGTAGACACCCAATAAGCATGTTGATAGAAAGGATATGATTTTTGAATAAGTTGTCAAGAAATTTCCAGGGCGAAAAATAGGTTTAAAGACTTGGTTCCTATTTTCACTCTAATAGTGTTTAAAGTCCCTTTTAAAACAACAATAAAAACAATTAGGTGTTAACAACAATAAAAAAATTAAGTTTTAAGGTAGTTAAGATGAAACAATATATGCATTGTACTGCACCAGTTATTCCTCATGGGTACAAAACAAATGAAAGTGATTTTTTAAAATCTCCCTTGGGTGAGAAGTCTGTTATTATTCGGCTTCGGTAGCACATTTTGTACACTAGATTTAAAGATTGTGCGCAACTATCTGAATATCTAGAGTCATGATTAAAACTGGCTTTTCACGTCTCTTGGTAAAGAGTCTTTTTTTCTTCTCATTTCTGTATGGTTTTAGCTTTTTTCACCCCTTTTTTCCCTCAGAAAAAGTCAGCCAAACTTTAATTTGAGTCGTTGTATATACTTGTAGTTTAGTAGGTTGAAATTCATGATAAAATATTACAGGTTTTCTGTTAGATTATTCTTATCTACTGTCTCTCATTTCTTAGTTAGCAAGTGAAATAATTAATATAGTTTTTCTATTAGAAAATGGGTTTTAGCTCCACTTATGTTTTTCCATATTAGATGATTATATTAGCAATTTTATAGGATCTATGGGTTTACTTTTCTTTCTTCAATAAATTAACAGAAATTTTTGACCTGATTATCCTCTCTGTATGTGTATGTCTCATTTATTTCAGACTAGCTGATTTGAAGTGAGATAAATAATGATTTAAAAATTATATATTTTTAGTTTATGTTCCTTATATTTAGCTTTTAGATTCTACTTTTTTACGTGTTATATTTATAAAAACGTTTGTAATCGATATAAAATAAAATTGGAAAATGGGAAAGACATTAATGAAATTTCATGTATTTTATTATGAATCTTTACATTTTGATTTACAGCAAAATGATTTCCTTACATTCATGTACTATGTGAAAATGCTTATGCTACTTTTTCATAAAGTGCTGTATGTTACTAACAAAGTTTCTTGAGTCACAGCAGATTATTATCCTCCCTCCTCTTAAGCTTGTGCCTGAAAAAACGGGTTTACACAATTGATAGCACTCAAACGTATACTATGTTTTATCTGGTGAATCCCTAAGGTTTTAAACAATTTTAAATTCTACTTTAGAAAACAGTAGTGGCTTTGAAAGTGAGAGTCTAGTCAGGTAAACAAGTCATGCTTGGGACGGTAGCCGAAAAGAAAACACACCAGCCTTGATTTAGATAGCTACCTGAATGTAACATCCTGAGATGAACACTAAAAAGGCTTTGAAGAGCACTCCAGCCTTGTAGTGTGAGGATATTTCTGGTGTTGAAGCAAAATGAAGTAATCCCTCTTTCAACGAGCAGGTCTCTAATGATGGCAGGGAAGATTTTAAACAACTGCAAAATGACCTGTAACTTTGGTCATCAGGTAGTCGTTGCTGAGGGTACCAGTGATTACATCTGTGGGTATGAAAAATCTTGCCTGAATTTTTTGTGAGTAGGTTCATTAATATGTGTGTTAGTTATATTTGGGAATTTACATCAAAACTTTCTATTTTTGTTTTACTCTGGGACAACATTTCCACCATTATTTCTGTATATCATCCATTTAGGTCTTTCAGGTATTCCCTAATCCCGTTAGAAGTATGAGGAGATTGTAATGGCTATAAATGCAAAGAACAAAACAGTACAGCACAATATACAAAGTAATATAGTTGTATAATGTAATAATTTATAAGTGATAGGAAGTTTTTTTTAAAAAATATATATATTTACATTGTCTTTTTTTCTGAGATAGTCCAGACTACTTGGGTTAAATTTGTAAAATTGTAATTATAATGTTCTATAGATGGGGAAACTAAAAATATAGAATGTGATTTATCTACCCCAAGGTAAAAAATGAAAATAAAAATAGGTGTAAATCTGTCCTTTCTGCTTTCTATTAGGTATAGTAAATATGCTAATAAAACAAAGATAGCAGATACATTTTATTTCAGGAGACACTTTTTATCAAGTGATATCTGTTTCTAAATATTTTCTCAAAACTCTCCATTTTTCCCAAGTCTTTTTTGTGAGAGAGTTGATCAGAAGAGCTTCCATAAACTTATTTTCAGGATTATAAATTCCCAGGTGTTTGTAACCTTGAGTCTTGGATTTGAATTTTATTTTCTGTCACCGTATACGAAAAATTAGGATCTCTTCTGGACAATACACAAGTACAGACAAGCAGCATGCAAAGCCAGATCCCTACTAGTTCATCTAAAAATAATCTGTTAGTAGTTTTCTATGGGGGCATTTAAAGCATCTTTGATGAAAATGCATTGCAAATAAAACAGTATCAGTTTAGTCCAAAAAATGCTTCTTTGCCTTGTAGAGGCAAATTCCTTCCTATAAATCTCTATAGAACCTATTGTCTCAGGCTTTTCCCAATTTCTGTTAGTCTCTTCTCTTAGTAGAAAAGAATTATTAAAACTAGATTAACAAAAATAGTTCACAACAACAATAATAAGTTTAAATATAGGAAGGAAGTCACTAATGAGCCTATATATTGTAAGACTGTGGGTGATCTTTTGACTACTTTCCAAAAAGCGCAGATTAATTCAGGTCTGAATGTCAGACATAACTCTGTATTTTTTTATTCCGTCACTTTAAGTTATATCCCACATGTTGTTTTCAAATATATTTAATGGTTTAGTATAGGTTAACAATATCCAGTATATAATTTACTGGTAACTATCAAGAGATGATTTCTCCAATGGCATTTTTTAACAGAAATATATATAAAAAAAAAATCCTAAAATTCATATGGAGCCACAAAGGACCCCATGTAGCCAACGCAATTTTTGAACAGAGTGCCAAGAATATACAATGGGGGAAAAGATAATCTCTTCAATAAATGGTGCACAAGGGCTCTCTTGGGGAAGTGGGGAAAACTGGACAGACACATGCAGAAGAATGAAACTGGACCCTTATCTTATGCCATGTAAAATGAACTCAAAAGAGATCGAAAACTTCTATAACCCCAAAGTATAACACTCATAGGAAAAAAAAAAAAAAAAAACAGGAAAAGAATTGACATTGGTCTTGGCAATGACTTCTTAAATATGACGCCAAACATAGACAACAAACATAAATAAAAATAGACAGATAGGACTACATTGAACTAAAAAGCTTCTTCACAGCCAAGGAAACTTTGTTAATAAAATGAAAAGGCAATTTATGGAATTAGAGAAAATATTTGCAAACCGTATATCCGCTAAAGGGTTGATGCCCAAAATATATAAGGAACTCCTACTACAATCCAATAATGAAAAAAACCCAAATAACCCAATTAAAAAAATGAGCAAAGGAACTGAGTAGACATTTCTCAAAAGAGGACATACAAATGGCCAACAGGTATATGAAAAGGTACTCAACATCACTAATAATCAGGAAAATACAAATCAAAACCACAATGAGATATCACCTCATACCTGTTAGGATGGTTATTACCAAAAAGAGAAGAAAGAGGTTACAAATGCTGGCAAGGATGTGGAGGAAAGAGGTCACTATGAAAAGCAGTATGGAATTGCCTCGGAAATTAAAAACAGAACTGCAGTATGATCCAGCAATCCTACTTCCAGGAGTACATCCAAAAGAATTGAAATCGGGACCTCTAAGAGACATATGTGTACTCTCATGTGCACTGTAACCTTGCCACAGTAGCTGAGACATGGCAGCAACCTAAATGTCTTTTGACAGATGGAGGGATAAAGAATGTGGTTTATACATGTGATGGAGTATCATTCAGCCTTAAAAAAAAAAAAAAAAGAAGGAAAAGAAGGAAATCTGCCATTTGTGACAACATAGATGAATCTGAAGGATATTATGCTGAGTGAAATAATGCAGACACGAAAGGACAAATACTACATGATACCGTTTATATAAGGAATTTGAAATAGTTAAACTCATAAAAGGAGAAAGGAGAACAGTGGTTGCCAGGAGCTGAAGAGAGGGGAGTTGGGGAGTAGGTATTAGTCAAAAGGTACAAAGTCTACTTAAGCAAGATAAATAAGTACTAGAGATCTACTGTATAGCAGAGTCCCCATAGTAAATAATCCTGTATTTATGCTGAGCATTCATATTATACACATAAAAAAAATACACATAAATAAAGAGGACAGGAGGAAACTTTTGGAAGTGATAGATGTTTATGGCCTAGTTTGTGATGACGGTTTCATGAGTGTATACTTATCTCCAGACTTACCAAGTCCTATACATTAAATATGTACAGCTTTTTGTATGTCAACCATACCTCAATGAAGTAGTTTAAAAAACAGAGAGAGAGATGATTGCTAATCCACAAGTAGATTTAATACCCAGGACAAAACCAGAGACATTTTATTGACATCATAGCTGTGTTTGTTTAATTTATGGGAAATTATTACTATCTATGAAGTTTGTTGCTGTTCACAAAGACTCAGAAGTTAGCATGTAAATGCATAATAGTGTGTTGTGTATTTGCTTACTTTAATGTAGAACTGAACAGTGTTTTATTAATGGGCCAAGTAGTCTGAAACATGAGTGGGAATACATGATCTAATACATGGTTTCACAATGGAACAAAATATTGTTTGACAGGATATTTTAAGTAGAAAGTGTGCTTACCGTTAGTTATTCCCTATGACCTCAAATTGACCATCAGTAGATTTTAGTCAAACAATTTTTCCAGGGAAGAGCAGCCAAGATGTTGTTGTAAACTTCAGATAGCAAAAGGGTGTGACAAGCATGCAAAGTGCTTTTTATTTACCTGGCACATGGCAGACATCCAATCAATGTTTCCCTTTCCTCTGCGAATATCTGTCATCCATGATATCATTTCTGTAGAGCTGATAATGCTGGTAGTGCTTTAGTAAAATCTGAGCCATCTGTACTCTGGGGAGCATGTTAACATATTTCAAGGGTCATATTTTAACTCATTCTTATCTTTCAATTTTGACTTAAATGCAATTTCTCTTTATACAGGCTTTTTTTTTTTTTTTTTTTTTTTGACCAACTTATATACAAAGGTTTCTCCCAGTTACTCTGTTTCACATCATGGTTTTTATTTCCTTCATAGAACTTATTACAATCCATAATCATCTTGCTTATTTGATTACTTGTTAATTATTTAAAAGTGATCTTCTAGGTAAGGCCTTTCCTAACAACCTTGCCTAAAATCGTGTGCACACATGCACACATACACAAATGCACTCACTTCCCGTCATTTTTCTTTGCTTCATTTCTCTCCTTAACATTTCTTACTTTCTAATATATATATGTTTATTACCTACTTTTCCCACTAGAATTAATTTTCCTTTTAGGGAAAGAGATTTTGCCTGTTTCATTCACTGCCCTATTCCTAACATTGAACAGTGCTTGTCTCATGGTGGGTGCTCAATAAATACTTGTTGAATGAATCAACTGATAATTATAATGAGAATGTAAGTGTCATGAGAGCAGGAATTCCACTTGCCTTTTTCATGGCTATTTAATATAGTGAGTAGCACAATGCCTGCCTCATAATAGGAGCTCAGAAAATATTGAGTAAATGAGTGAGAAGAATTATCTGATGAAGAGATAGTGGGGAGAAAATCTTTGCGAAGACCCTGAGCCTATGTATTTGAAGAGCTGAGAGAATGCCAGTGTGGCTGAAGCTCTCAAAGCAAGCACCGTATAAATGAGACAGGGAAACAGAAGAAGCTAAATCTGATGGCACCTTATGGGCCATGTTAAGAATTTTAGGTTTTTATCTTAAGAGTGATAGGAAACTATTGAAATGCTTATAATGAATGAGACTGAGAGCTTTTTGAAGTGCCGAAGAGCACAGAATTTCCAAAACATTATGTCACAGGAAACAAATATAATTCTGTAATTTAGGAGAACCATGTCAGAAAATTGAATGCTTTTGTAACGTAATTCATGTCCTCCTCCCTCCCCTTTTTCCTTCCCCTCCAAATACACCCTACACAAGAGATTGCAGAATCCCCGTGTAATGTGGTAGAAACAGGACATGTAAGAAGATAATATAACTTTGAAAACTTTAAGACTTCTCATTAATGTTGAATCTTTTCAGGGAAAATGTATTTGTGGCAAAGGCTTTATTTTACTTTAAGATTATCAAACTTTTTAATGTTTTCCCTTCATACCTTAATTAAGTAACTAATGACAGAATAATTTATAAATGGTTAGTATACATGTTTGTTCCACACTTTAGGTGATGAGAGATTTTTAAGATCTAATATTAAAAATGAAATGTCAAAGGGAATATGTATATATAATTAGATTTATTAATTTATAGTAAGAAATATAACCTCAAGTTTATATTTAGTCAACTCAACTAAAATCTGAACTTTTTATTACCTACAGAAATCTACCCAATAGGCCAATTTATTATCAAAAGATTATTTGGAAAGCATAGTATTAAAATAAGAGACAGCATAATTATTTTTATTAGCATGTTAATTAATAACTATAATAAGAATGCCATCAAGCTATATCTGTCTTCCGTGTAGCTCTTCGCAGTCAGAGTAACCTGCTAGAGATAAGATAGTTGAGTTTTCTAGTTAGGGTATTTTCCCCCTGGAGAGTACTTTGTAAAAAGACAGACATATTTTGTCTCTCAGGCTCTGGTTTTTAATGTTTTCATGCTTACTCCCCTTTGTTTATTATTGTGTCACTGCCAATTAGCTGACTCAAGTCATTATTGCTTTCTCATTGAGAACCATTCCAGTAGAAAGACTCGATTAGTCTTTTTCAGGGTATTATTGGCTACTTACCCAATTTTCTTTTTAAGAGATGCAGATAACTCGAGAGAGGATAATAGTGAAATACTTAGAAGTACATATAAGGGAAGTTTAAAGAAATTGAGTTGGAGTAGCCTGTAAAATAGAAAGTTAAATGTTGGCCTCAAAACCATCTTCAGGCTTTAGGACATTTGTTATAGTTTGATTGCTGGTAACAAATTGTTCTCCTTCCCTACTAAAAGCATAAAAAAATACAGTGGCCTTAATTTTTACAGCTGGAAGGTTGTAGATTAGGTAGTAGGAAGAATTTTAAACTATTAAACATTGGAATTTTACACTGAGGGAGACTGCAGAATCACTTTGCTTGAAGTTTTTAAAGCAGTGTAAATATTCTACAGTGTGGTCTGATATGGGCTTAGGGAATAAAAGGCTTAGAATTATTTTAGCACCTCAATATTGTTTTGGAGTCCAAATATGTGTATTTATCAAACATATACTTGACAAGAAGTTGATCTGATTTTTATTTTTCCTTAAATTTCAAGACAAAATTATAGGTTCATATTCACTTGTATCCTTAAAGATCAGTAGTTTTTATTCTGGATTTGCTTCTTAGAAGTTTTTTGTTTATTTGTTTGTTTGTTTAAGCCACTTGATCATTTTTTAGCCCGTTCAAAATGATCATGATTTAATCTCAATTTCTATATTAACTTTGTATTTATATATAACAAAAACATATGTATATACATATTATTTTCTTCTTTGCCTTTTTAGGATCTCTTGCACTTAAATTACTCACATAACAAAATTAACCTATTTAAAGCTGAAATAAGGGTACATTATTCTCTTTCTTCAGATGGCTACTAAACACCTGGAGCCAGGCCACGGGGTCACCATATGTTGGTTTTCAGTTTTCCTTTATGTGATACAATGATAAGTAACCTTTCTAATCACTGATGCTCCTTCTTGACCTCTTCAAGGCTCTGCTCTCCCCCTTGGACGTCAGGATCCTTTATTGCAAACAGCTGTTGAGAGATGTTACTGATAGGGTAATGAGGACAAAGAGAACGTTTCATATCCAGAGCCAAAGACCCAAGATGGCATAGGGTTTAGGGTTTCCCAAGGACAGAAACTTTTATGATCTTTACTGTCGTTAAAAATAAAAAATAAAAACCTTCTAGCAATAAAGATATTTTCTCTTCATATGACATTTTACTTCCTTAATGATACAATAATTATAATATGGTACTGGACTTTTATGATATCCCTTTGCCCTTATATAAACTGCTAATTTAAAAATTTCCAGGTAAATCAAAGAGCTTTTCTTTCTATTTTTTAGTATCACTTAATACCTATAGTTAAACTTGAAGTGAATGGAAACATTAAAAATTATTATTTCAGTTTCTTCTATTATTTTGAAAGGATCATTCACTGTAAAACAATCAATTATTGTATTCTGATCAAAGGAGCCCTACTTCACTTCTTTACAGTTATTTTCTAAATATTAGGCAAATTATTTTATTTTAGATAATTACTTTAAACTTTACTCTAATGTATTTTTATTATAATTTATATTTGCTAATATTTGTATTGTTCTTAATGCTTAAAAACAGTGTGATTTATCTGAAAAATCAAATAAAGTAGAAGTCTGGAAGTTGATATTAAAATTTTAAATAAATAGGAGTATTTCAAACGTCTTTTCTCTTGGAAGACCATGGAATACTTTGAGAAGTATGTTAACAGTATCTTTTAAAAATCCAAATACAAGTAGTGATGTTACATTTAGAAGTTCCAATTATAATATTAAATAATAATAATATTAATAATGTATTCATTGATGCCTAAGTCATATACTAAGCGAATGTTATGAGTCAGTACATAATAGTATTATAACATAGAGATAACTTACTTTAAAATACCGGTAAAGGGGAGGAGAAGGGTATTATGAACATTTAGTGAGTGTTTATTTTTAATATTAGAATACAGGTAAACTCTTACTAATCATCCTTAATTGGCCATTGACTTCATTCAATTCTGATACATCTAAGAGACGTAAGAAGGTAGCCTAGTTGTTTGGAGATTCCTTGGGCATTGATACGAGACAGAGCTAACTCAAATCTAGTTTTAGTAAAGAGTGAAGCGAATTTTTAAATCTTTCTGAATCCAAAGTTTCTCATACTAAGAAGATTTTTGTAATGATTAAATGAGGTAGAAATACGAATATGTCTACAACAGTACTTGACAATATCCTCTGAAAAAATGTTAGCTCCTTTCTTTTTTTTTTTTCCTACCTACAACATCACTGCTAAGAGGTCATGACATGTATGCTAGAGTTTTTCCAGTGATGGGAGATTCAGTTTTATTTAATCACTGTTCAGCTCTTCTTGAAGATATTTTTTATACCTTGAAATGAAATCTATCCCCTCCTAGTTTTTTTTTTTACCTTCTTTTTTCCATTTCTATTGAGAAATAATAGACATACATCACTGCATAAGTTTAAGGTATACAGTGTGATGGTTTGATTTACATATACTCTGAAATAATTACCACAATAGGTTTAGTTCATACCCATAATCTCATATAAATACAATAAAAAGAAAGGAAAAAAATTTCTCCCTGTGATGGGAATTCTTAGGATGTATCCTCTGGTTGAACTGAGTTCAAATTGTTATGCATATTTTGTCTCAAAATCTTTATATAATTGACTTTTAAAGTCTAGCAAAAGAGTTTTGGTTTCAAAAATGTAAACAGTAAACACAATCACTCCTTCAGGTATAAAAACAGAAAATACTAGATAAATAAAACTTATAAAGCAAATATCATTTATTTAGCTATAGCATGTATTTCTTTGATGAGAAGAGGCATAAGTAAAATCAACAGACTATGGAATGATGCCAGTATAATGCATAAGTCTTGTTTATTTATACATGATTATTTCCTTGTGCATTAATGATGCGAAACTATCAGACAAGTTTTTTCACAAAGAGAAAATCTGTAACATGTTAGAAAGACTCTTCGAAACAATCAAAAGTTCTATAGAAGCTTCGTTCTTTATTGGAATAGTGAATAGCTTACTGGCTTCATTTCCAAAACACTAAGTTATCTATTGAAGTTATGAGGGCAGATGAAACATCTGTGGAGGTACATTCCTTTGTGTTATTTCTTAAGCTCATCAATAAAGAAGCTACACCCTGAATCTAATTTTTTCAATTTTTATAAAAATGTTTTTTGTTAGTGGCAGATACCCTCAAACACCGACATCTCTAAGAAGGAAGCGTCACAAGCCACAGGGTTAAAGCTACCAAGCATCAATGGATTGGGATGAGGAGACAAAAATGGCGGCAGAGATTTAACTGCGCACACATTTAATTAGTGCCGTTGATGTTTTGCTTGTTTTCTGACGACAAAGTTACATAGGTTTTAAGTGGTCTGCTCCACCTCTTTTTTTCCCCATTAAACTTGTTTTCTCATAAGTGATTTTTCAGAATATGAGGCTTTTCACAAAAGACATTTATCACCTTTTAGCAGAAAGCTTGTATATATCTGAACCAAAAAAAGGAGGTAGCTATGTGCCAGAAATGAAGAGTTTTAGTTCAAGTGGTAAATTGGTAAGCTGATGTTGCCCATGTTGGGATAAGAGACATTGCCTTGGACTTGAGCTAAGAAACTGGAACTGAGACCCTTTTGTAAAGTCAGAACTTTAGAAGGATCATCTCTACTGCAAAGAAAGAAATAAAAAGAAATGGCAAGTAAGCTTGTCTACTCTTTGCTCTGGACAGGGAAAAATAGCTCCTGTGTGAAATTGAAGCCATTAGCTTGTGCTTCACGTAAGAACGGAGTAAGACTTTATACAGTCTACAGCATGAAATCAGCATGAAAACTGATCCAGTGAAACTTTGGAGGTATGATAGAAACAAATGCATGAACGTACACATCTACAATTCGGGGCACAGATTGCTCAAAATAAAAACAAAATGTTCATTGAAATAAGCTTGAAAACAAAAGAACAGACAGCATGAGGAAATGATCCGCCATGAACTTAGCAAGCAGAAAGATTAACACCCCATGAGAAAAAGATATGGAAAATATGAAAAGAGGCTAAGAATAAGAAGGTCCAATATAAGTCGAATAGGTGTTCCAGAAGAAAGAATGAGGAAGAGGTATATTAAAAGAAATAATGACCGATAATTTTTAAGAATCAAAAATATGAATTCTCAAAGCATGAATCTCAAGTAGATAAATAAAAAGAACACCTAGATATATAGTGGTGAAACTGCAGTTAAGAAAGACAAAGTTAACTCTTAAAAGCAACTGGAAAGACTTTATCACAAAGAAACAGCAATTAGACAGATGGAAGAATTTATCAGCCCCCATAAAGTTTCCAGATGACAATAAACTTAACACCTTCAAATGCCAAGGTAAGATTAAATATCAACCTGGAATATTATAAACTAAAATATCATTTTTAAAATCAAGGCAAAATAAATATATTTTCAGACTACTAAGAACAAGAGTTCCTTTGCTAGATTAATTACGAAAGGATGTATATCAAGAAGAAATTGAATTTAGAGGATAGTGGCAGGATACAAGAAACAGTTGTTTATTGAAAGCATTGGTCAACATATAGAATAAGCTAAATATACATTGATGATCAAGTTTTGGGCAACGAATGGGTCACAAACTTTTATGCTTTTGTAGACAAGTAAAATTCCTCCCCCAAAATTAGCAGTTCAACACAGGATGTCAACTTTTAATTTTGCCAAGTAAAAACATTTTGTAAGGACTGCCATAAGCAAACACACCCAGCCCCAAAGAATCTTTCAGTCTGTTGTAATGCCTAAAAAGTAAAAATAACACTTCATAAATAAGAGCAGTCATTTAAAATAAAGCATTTAGTTTCACGAAAAACCTAACCACACTGACATCATTCTTTTAATTTTGTCACAGAATATTTAAAACTTTTATCATAGAGCAGTACCAATCCATGGCATTTGGGCAACATGTCTGATTATACCCTAACGCCTCCCTGACTGCCATAAATTCTAAGTGATGGTGTTATTTTTTTCATAACGCTAACATAATGCCTGATGAACTTAGGTGCTCAACAAATATTCTTGAATGGATGGAAAATAATACTATTTTATTTTACTAGACAATATTTTAAGACTCTAGCTGTTAGTCCTACTGCTTTTTAAATGTTAAACTAAAAGAATATATTTAGAAACATGTACTAATAAACCATCTCCTATAGAAAAGAAAGAATTAAATAGTATAAATAACCTTCTTTTAGAGTAGAAAGAGAAGTTTTGAAAGAAAATAGACTTTATAATAAATTGGATTATAAGAACAGGAAAATTTTATCTTTATTATGATTGATGGTACATGTTTTTCTTTTCTAATGTTTAACTCTCTTCTAGCTCAATGGTTCTCCAAATGGTATTTAAAGTAGATAATTTTCCAAAAGTATTTTAAAAATCTAATAGAAATCACTTGTCTCATTCTCTGCCTGGTGGAATAAGGAGAGCATCATGAAGAAGGGCCCAGAGTGATCTCTTCAATTTACTGTTCTCTGTGGGGCATTTCTATTGTGGGAATGTTTGACTTAATTCAGTATGTTACTGCTTTATTTCTGAATTCTGTTAATGTCACATAAGTTCTTTTTAAAAAATTTTTAATTGAGATATATGTGACATGTAATACTATATTAGTTTCAAGTGGACAACATAAATGATTCACTATTTGCCTATAATGTGAAATGATCACCACAGTAAGTATAATTAACAGTCATCACCAGACATGGTTACAAAATTTTTTTTCTTGTGATATGTGAGATAAGTTCTAATAATTATGTTTGAGAGTTTAAAGAGCAGTTGGGAATAATAGCAATATAATTGAATGTTGTATTTAAATTTACCTTTGCATTCCAGATTAATATATGTTTATTGCAAACATGTTTTTACTGAGTGGTTCTAATTTAAATTAAAAACTTGTACTGTCAGTAACGATGCTAATTGGTGACCATATATAAAGAGACACTGAAAATTTTGAGTATTTCTTCAAAATAAGCTTTCTGGGGACTGTTATTTAAAACACCTTGCTCAGAGATATGCTGGACAGCTTGTTTTAAAATCTGATAGTATGTATATCAAAATGAGATATTTTATATTGCCAATCTTAGAATAAGTGTTGTAATTCTCCCATGCTGAAATAGGATAATGAGAAATCATAATAAATAAGACAACTCCAGACAACATCTGAAATATGTCATTGGTGAAAATTGTACATAAATAGCAGCCTTTGTTTAAAACTAAGTTTCTTTTTCATGAAGATGGGTTGCATTGATGAACTGCAACTAATATTGCTAGATTATTCTTTAGACATCTCTGATTTTAGAAATTACTCCTTGCCCATTCCTATGGTCTCTTTTTTTTTTTCTAATTAAAATGGCCTTAATTTAAATATTGCAGTAGATCTAGGCAGTCATCTACCAGGCAACACTAGAGTAACTGGTGTGTACTATTACATGTTCTTGAGAATAATACATAGCAGTTTCCTTTCTATGTATTCATTCTTTTTCCCTAGGCTTCTCTATTAATAAAATTTCTGCAAATTATTTTAAAACATCGTAATATTAAAAACTAAGATATATTTTAGTAAATAAGAATTATAAAGACAAATGTTTAAATGATTCTGCAAAATGGGTAAGCTCCCTTCCATAAGAACCTCTTCCAAAATCCACATCTTTGATGCTTCAATACCAGCAAGAAACAAATAATGCTGAGTGACTGTGGGTGTATGTTATGGAAGAGTGGATATGATTTTAGTCTTTACTTCTGATCAACTTGCTTTTGCCTTCTTTCCTAGGAAGTGTGTAGAGAGCTCTGGTGTCTCAGCAAAAGCAACCGCTGTGTCACCAACAGTATTCCTGCAGCTGAAGGAACACTCTGTCAAACTGGGAATATTGAGAAGGGGGTAAGCTCAAACGATTTATTAGCTATTTGACAATTTTCTGATGTTGATATTCAACTAGGAGATCATGCATACTAATTAAAATGTACTTGAGAAAATACTAAATTCCTAGTTTAATAAGTTATTATTATATCTGCAAATATACCTTGTTTAGGAAATTACAGTGAGAATTTTCTGGGTCAGTTTTACCTTCCTGTACATATAGGTGTGAGTTATAGTTGTAACAGAAAATTCTAACAATAACCTTACATAATATAGTCTGCTTAGTTATCTATTTGTTTGTTTGTTTTTCTGATAAATAATTTCCAGGAAAATTATGTGATCTCAAATTCTTTTATAACTATAGTCTAACTATAGTCACTTTTAAGTTGTAGTATGAAAGAAAGGACTAATATTGGAAGAATAATTTAGCAATTTATTGAGCATAGAAAATGGTGCTAAATAATTTAGTTTTATCAGTCTAGTTTTCAAAAATATTATTATTACAAATTTTTGAATCAAACAGGAACCATTTATGCTATTTTTGAAGTTCTTTAGGAATTGCAATATATGTAAATTCTAGAATTTATTGCTATGGACTGAATTTATAATAGTAACTGCTACTGTCATCTGTTCTCAGTTCTGACTGCTTCCATGTTAGCTGGGCTAGTTTCAACAAAGATTACACTGAATTTCAACTTGCAATCTGATGTTTAAATAAAAAGAATGAAAGCTTTTGGGCAGCTGTCACAGTTTATTAATCCTTGCTGACGGCTTCATTCAAGACCCATGACCTAGTGCCCATGTTGATGGCTTTTCCATGCTGAGTTTGGAAATGTTGGTAAATTATGCTAAATGTATGAATTGATAGGGTCATTTTTAAAGGATTAACAGTCTTTTTTTGAGGCTAAATAAGTAGCCAATAAAAATACAGAGACCTTCGCATACTACCAAAAATTCCTTCTTTTTTTTTTTCACAGAAGTAATAGAAAATATTAGGAACCACATTCTTGAAACAACAGCCTAGGTTTATTTTGGAACCAACAATTCTTGTCAACGATAAGTTGCAATTTAAATCAATCTGTACTTAGAAGAAATGTACAACTGTAAGGAGGAAAAGTCACAATGAGAATATGTTTCTTTATTTGCCCTTGGTTGGTCATTATTCTTGTGATCTAGTCCATGGGCAGCAATTTCTATTTGCTTAGAATTATACTATGAATAGGCCCAATGGCTCTTTTTATTTTACTTTATTTTTTAACTTAAAGCATTTTTTTTACTTTTAAACACCTCAGAGCCCTCTTAAAATATTCTATAATTTATATAATCAACCCAAATAAGTAAATCATAAGTAGTGGCTATCTGAGAACACATAGTTCAACCCTACCAATCATTTATATAGTAAACACATATTTAATGTCATTTGTGCTTAATTACAGGACCCTCAAATATCATATCTTCCAGCTATATACATATATGTGATATAGATGACATATTTCTGTAAAATTACAGACAATTTTGAGGGAAGGTACTCTCAATAATAATAAAGTTAACAGTATTGAGTTTAAATCTAGATAAACAAATAGAAAGGAAATAAAATTCTTCTAAGCATGTATAAGTGTAGACAAGAGAAAGTGAACAAAATGAGTGAAAATATATTTGATTTCTGAATAATTGCATTTTTAATTTAGGTTAATAGTTGTCAACTTTTTAATCCCTAACCTCTTTCTTCAAATTACATCTATATAATTATAATACATACATTTTTAAAAAAATAAAATAGAAATTCTCTAAAAGAACCCATTGTCTGCCTCCTTATACTGTCTTTAGACCCTTGTCAGCTTCTGACATACCTCAATAGAGCATCTTTGACTCAGCAAAAAATGGTGTAAGAACCTTGTAAGTGTAGCAAAGCTTGTGTACCAAGAAGTCTCTCATATTCACATTAGAGTTTACTTTCATAAAGTCAACATGTTGGATTTTACCATGTAAAATTAACCTACAAAAATCTTAGCCATTGTTCCAGAAATATGAAAGGGTAATAGATAGCTTTAGGAATGGCACTTAGAAGTTTTAAAATGAATGAAAGAAAAAGAGGGAGGAAGGAAGGAAGGAAGGAAGGAAGGAAGGAAGGAAGGAAGGAAGGAAGGAAGGAAGGAAGAAAGGAAGGAAGGAAGGACAGACACAAGTAAGCAAACACATGGACACCTAGAAAGAAAAAGAATAGCATGCTAGGAGAAGACTCTCAACATATTCTTTTTAAACTTGAATTTATGAAGAGACTGTCAAAGAACTAGATCAACTTATATTTTTAAGGAGAAAACAGTACAAAGAACTAGACATGTGAGCTGAACAATTCTTAATTTATTTTTAATTTATTTGTTACTAGCTGTATTTGTCGTATTATTTTTGAATTTTTGTTATTATTGATTTCAGTTATTTTTTTTCTTAAAAGAGAAGTGTGTTTACTGCTGCCAAATGTAGATTTTCCTTCTAAGGCTGTATCTATCTGGAAATTCAGCCAGAGCTCAGAATGTTGACTCAAATCAAAACAGCCATGCAAAGAACTAGTTACAAAATTAAAGTAGAATTTTCACTTTGTCAGGTCAACCTTGTGTGGCCAGTCTTTATTCTTGCTATCTAAAAACAGTTGACAATACCAATAACAATTATGATGGTAATGAATATTTTAAAAGTACTTACACCATGCCAGGCACATATTTGTTCTATTTAATATTGACAGAAATTCTATGAGGTGGGTACTGTTTTAACTCCATTTTACAGATGAGGAAAGTTAAGACTTGGAAGTCTAAGGTTACACAGTAGCTTAATAGCAGACCTGAGATTCCAATCCAGGCCTTTCCAATTCCAAAGTTGAAAACTTTGCCTCCCTATCCTGCCTCTGATTTTACTTTATCTTTAGATGGGAAATTTTGCAGAGAAAAAAACAATATTTTACTGTCACAGGAATAAAGTGAGTCAGTGAGCTTGAGATTAGTGGTGACAATATATTTTACCCTTTAATACTAAGTGAATTTTTTTACCTATCTAGCTGTAACTGTTTTTATCTCAGGAATCACAGTAAAAAGTCACTGTGGGCAGAGCATTAAGCTAAGAATATATGATTTGTGTTCTAATTAGCAAAATAATGAATTTCCGCTTTAAAATCAGAGATAATCTATTTCTACATATTTCATAGAGACATATTTCATAGAGGATGGAATGAGATAATATCTCCATGAGCTTTTTATGGGCTTCCTCTGAAGAAAGATGCTAGTATATATTACCAGAGTATTATTATTACTTTGGATTATTATTTGCCAACCTTAGATGGTGGTGGTCAGAAAACTCTTTGTTGGACTGTCTTAACTGGCAGTAACAATTATCAGAGAGTATAAGCATGAGTTTGTGGGTCTCAGAAACATGAATGGAATCTGCACGACTTCTGATCCTAACTCTAAATTTCGAGACTACTCTCATCAGAAGAAACAAGAAAGAACCTCTGTTCTGTATAGCCAGTAGGATGAAACCAAAAGCAGCCCATAGATTTTTGAATAAGTCTTATTTGTAAATGGTCAGGGAAGAAGTATTGCTCAAGTGATAGCATAGGCATATCCAGAGGACTAGATCCACAATGATCTCGTCAAACTCTGGCTGCAAAAGATGTGGGATCCCTGCCCAAGGGCGCAGTTCCACAAATGTTCCATGTAAGTATGGGAACTGTTCCATGCACATTTAGCAGATGGAGTAAGAAATATGGCCAAAAAATTAAAAACTGATCTTTGCGTGAGTCCTGGGGGGTCTGACATCGCTATTACAGCCGTTGGAGGTTTGCCTGAATAAGCCATTCAAGGATTGAATAAGAACCATATGGTCTGAATGGATGTGCTTAGGGACAGTAGCATTAACCAAAGGAGGAAATTTGATGAACCCAGACAGAGTGCTGGTTGGTGCTGTGTGTCCATGGGTCAAACTCCTTCAAATCAATCAATATAACTTGAAGCCAAAAAAAATTTTTAGACATGGCATCAGCAATAACACTTTGAACAGGAATCGGAGGGATGCCATATTTGATGAAATAGTAAACAGAGATTTAGACTGTAAAAACTTTGATCGCAGTGTTGGCATTGTTTCTGAAAAGGATATTAAGGATAGTCAAAAGTCAATCTTTGCAAACTCTGATGGTGATCACCATGAAGGTTTTAAATGCTTTGTTTATTGCCAGAAGATTGGTTTAATGATTCTATGATACCCAATTAGAGATATAGTCCAGTATTTGTACGTGCATGTATATGACATTGATTCCTAATATCTTTGTATGGGAAACATAGGGCTGGATTAGCATAGGATTATTATATGTCCTTCTAAAGCACTAGATATATAATAGGACATTTGCAGCCTTAGCTTTTAGAGTAGAATGTGTTTTAACTGGGTCCCAAACTATAAACACAGGACATAAAGAAAGAATAACTCTTCCAGTTGCTCTAGAAATTTAACTAGTATAGGATGACAAGTTCTGATTTAGAATTTGGAATGAAATAAGCTTCAGTATTCCTCCTGCACCTGCACAGCAGAAAGATAAGGCTCTTAGTAGCGCTGTGCTCCAACTTTCGGCTTTTCTGACTTGGGAAGAATGTTCTATATTGAATCACCAATATCACTTTCTTTAAAATCTTACTATTTCCTTAGAGTTCTCTCATTTCAGATGCTGGACCCAGTGCTGGCTATGGTACAAGATCTACCATAATTACATCTTAAAATGACTCTAGTTTAAAAATATGTATATTTTAAATATTTTAAAATAAAAAAAACTATTTTAAAAGCATACTTGTCTTAAAAAAAAATTCATGGAGTTCTGACAAATTCTTAAGGTTAGATTTTTTGATTTGTAATGTATCTTGCTTGAAAAAAATTCCCTGATATATGGATCATGAAATTCAGTGGTTCAATAGCGAGAGATGTTTAATAATTGTTTCTTAAGAAAACTTGCAGAGCCTCACTGGACTATATCATCTTTCTAAATAGTTTTAAAAATTTATACTTGTTTGGTTTAGAAGGGATGTGAAAAGCAAAAATGAACAATCTGAGATTTTATTCTTGGAGTGTGATAGTTTCACCTTTTTTTCACCTTTCTGAATCTGGTTAAACATGTGAATTAGCAAGGAGAAGGCCAATTTATCCAATTCACCTGAATAATTTTAACTGAAGTAACATGACTGATATTTAGAATACATCACTAGATATAACATTAGAGAATAAAGATTAGAAACTGGTTCCCATCTGAAGATTTAACACCTCTAGTTTAAGAAATCAAATTCTTCTATACCTATGCAAATAGAGCTTTTACAGGTTTGGCAACTTCAGTCCTCCCGTACCCCCCCCCCCCAAAAAAAGAATGATAAAATTAGAATGTATAACACTCAAAATTCTTACCTTTGTGTACTTATAGGATTTATATACTTCAAGTTGCTTTATTTGGTGTAATGTAATTATATTACTTATGACTTACATTAAAATCAGTATATATTTATTCATGTAATTATCTAGAAAATTAGCTCCAATAACTTGATCCACAAGAAATCGCCTATGGATTTCTTAAAGCACTTACTGTTAAGTTTCTTCTCTTAAAATCAAGTGCTATTTCAATATACTGACCACTACCAGAGGAGGGAAGTAGCAAGAATTCCAAAGAGATCCTTTCCTATGATACAAAGTGTGGGGGGAAGCTAAACAAAACACAAAAGAACATTCTGCCAGAGATCAAAATCAAACAAGTCCTTTGATATACTTTTAACTTCTTTAAAGGTATGTCTGCATAAAAATAATTTCTAAAATTGTCCTAATCCAAACCATACTGGAAATCAAAAACTAAAGTTAGTCTCCATTTTATATTTAGAGAAATTAAAGAAAAGAAACAAATGACCTGTCTTGGACCAAAGATATTGTTAGAATGAGAACTCCGGTCTGTAACTCAGACTGAAGTTGTCCCTAAACAAACTGAAGTTGTTAACTTGTTAACTAGTTAACTCATTTGTTAATTAGTTGTTAAACTAGACACTGCTAGGTGAATACTTATATTATTATTATGAATTCTTTATTTTTTGCCCATTAATCTTTGTTACTTAACTTTTCTACGTAATTGTCTATTATGTTATAACTCCATGGAATAGATATAATCGATAGTGTGAATTTATGCAGTAAAAAGTTCTAGCAAACCAGTTACAAAACACTACTTTCATGTCAATATTAAATAATGATGAAAACTGAGCAACAATTTACAAACTGTATCTTTTGCCCTAAGAGTAAGTTTTAAAAGGAAAACAAGAGAATTTACGTGCCTTTTTCCCCTGTCCTACACTTTGTTAGCCTCCAGGAAATCTGTATAACAATTTTATCAAATACTTTGGAACCTATATTTTTCAGTATTCTTATGGTCTTCACAATTCCTTTGTCCCCTGAAAAATTCAAAAGATGAAATTTTTTTCTCTATCAATTATGAGTTCTCAGGAAGGTCTGAGACACATGTGGAGGTACACTTGTAGCTAAGTGGATTTTTCTTTTACTCTCTAGTGTTTTGTTTGTATTTTATGTAGTAAGAACAGTTCGGTAAAGTATGTTAGAGTATTTTTTTTAATGTCTTCGAATATATAATTCTACACATCCAATTGACTTTTTTCACCCTGAGTTTCGTGTATTTTTAGACAGATAATGCCTTTTATGCCAGTTCAATGACCCTGGGCAAGTTAACCTTCTTCAAGCTCTGGTTTCCTCATCTGAAAAATGAAATGTTTAGACCATGGAAATACTAAAGTTCCTCTGAACTTTAGATGCAGCTCTGTGACTTTACAAAATGTGAAATCAAGCTTTAATGTTATTTGAAATCAATAATGCTAAATTTCCAACTTGAAAAAGTAGGCAAATTTTAAAATTTGGAATTTTTTAAAGTGTTGTCATTAATTGAAATCATGGGGGAAAACATAAGTAATTGCTGGTCGAAACTACATTATTCAGTCATTCTCACAGGAAAATAGATATAGTCATAAATATTCTGAATATAATTATTCAGGCATAAAACACACAGCCGCCTCTAATAACAAAATGTACAACTGGAGATTATTTGGCTCAGTGTTGTGACTTTTATGTAGGTGAAAGTCTACCATAATTGATATATCATACAAATGGTTGGTCTTCAAGATCAATTAGGTAAGTCATGAGCTGACAGCTGGAACATTCTCTCCCTCTCAAGTGTACATTATCAGCAGCCCTACTCCCAGAGTTAGTACTATATTGTCAGTTCAGCCAACTATCTCTGCTTTATAATTTTGGACAGATGATTATTTTTGCATGGTAATTTTCATTATCAAAACTCATAATCTTTCCTAATGTCCCATTTTAATATTTATTAGGTTAAGGGTCAGAAAATTCTGCTTTATAGCCAACCAAATTTTGACTTCCTTTTGCCTAATGTTTTATGTACAAATGATAATTGCTCAGCACTTATCTAAAAAGTCTTTAATGCTGTTATAACTACTAAAATATTCACTGAGTGCCAACTACCAGGAAAACAAAGATGACTTTGACTTTCTTTACCTTCCAGTATTTCCATTTTCTTACTGACATGTAACAAACAAAACAGAAAACAGAATTCTAAAATTTAACTAATGTATTCATGCATTCAATAAATTTTTGTTGCCTATCTACTGCTAGGCACTGTTCTAGATATTTGACATTTCCAATGATAGAAATGTGCAGATCTGCTCTGTCCAATATAGTAGCCAGTAGCTACCTGTGGCTAGGAAGCCCTAGTAGTGTGGCTAGTGGGTGCGAAGAACCAAATTTTTAATATTAATTAATTTAAATTCAAATAGCCACATGGTGCTGTCAAGGCTTTTACATACTAACAAAAGGAGATGAACAGAACAATGAAGTAATTTGAAAAATAAACGAAATAGGGCAATTTAAAGTAGTGTCAACTAAAACGGGAGGATGTAATCACTGTGAAATCCTGGAGTTGAGGGAAAGGAGGGCAAGGAGGGGCGGGGAGGTGTACTACTTCAGATGAGTGTGGTCAAAGAAAGACACTTGACCTGAGGCTGAATGACAAGAAGACAACAATATAAGGAATTGTGAGAAAAGTGTTTTCAGAAGGACCAGCAAATGCCATGTGCCCTATAGAAGGAACAAGCTGAATTTATTAAGGAAAAGAAAGGCCAGTGTGTCTGGAGCAATCTGTGAAAGACAGAGAGAGTAAGGCTAGAGCAGGAGGCAGGGGCTGGGCCACTGTTGACCAGAGTTAAGGGAAGTAGGAAACTACTGCAATCTTTTAAGCAAAAAATGAGACATGACGTCATAATATGTTTTTAAAAGATCTTTCTGAATGCTTACTGGAGAACAAATTGATTATAGGTAGAAAAAGGTAGAGGCAGGTAAGAAGGTAAGAAGCTAATGTGTTTGCCAGTTTGGTATAGGGTGGTAGAAGTGAAAAAGTGAAAGTTGAAAAAAATCGGGATATATAGAATTAGTATAATAAACTAATTACTTTTACTTTTTAAGCACCAGATATCATAATCTCTTTACATTTTAATATAAGGTTGAATTTTTATTTCGTAATCTAACATTGCTGACACTTATTCAGCTCATATAATGTTGCCTGTTGTTATTCATATAAGCAAATGACTTTCATAGCATCAGTATGGTTTGTCAACATTTGATGATCATTCACAAAAATGCACCAATAAAAGCATAGAAATGCTTGGTCTAAAAAAAAAAAAAGGCTTTCTTTTTTTTACCATATTCTGCAAGTAAGATTTATCATGTTAGAGTTATGAGCTGATTATTTGATGTCTGCGTCTCGATAAATTATTCCTGGCTTTCTACTTATGTGCAGTATGTGTGGTTTATTGCAGCAAGCAAAGCTGAGAGGAATTCCAGTACACATGTTCATGCAGGCGCTATACACATGGCTAGTCAGTGTATATAAGGGTTTTTTTGTACCCAATCCCTAGTGTCTTGGCATTACTTTTATTATGTCTGCAGTACTCGTGTAGATGAAATGCCACAACACATTCTTTTACTATTGTAGCCTCAATCAGACTTTTTTTTTTTTTTTTTTTTTTTAAGAAAAAGCAATTACCATCATAAAAATTCCTTACTGGGGAACTTTCCATATTGCGTTATCATTCCATGAGTCTAATAATAGTGGAATATAAAGAAAAAAAACACTTTAATACTAAAATATCTAAAAAAGACTTTTTGAGGTCTCTATAATGAGAAACACTAGAAGTCTGGAGTAGGAGAAATAGGGAAAAAGAAGTCAAGTTTTTTAGGTTCCTGGTACACGTTAGAGATTTATAAATCATTGCTTGGCTAAAGATAATTTGCAAATCACATGCACCTTCACCAATGTCTAAACACAGTTAAAGAACTCTCAGTCTGTTATCTATTGGGAGAATGCTAATGCCTATAATTGGTCATTGCCTGACCCTTATGTATTTCGATCCTGATAGTTCTATCTGCCAAAAAGCTAATTCTGTGTTTTCTGTGAAATCTTGCAGTGGTGTTATCAGGGAGATTGTGTTCCTTTCGGCACTTGGCCACAGAGCGTAGATGGGGGCTGGGGTGCCTGGTCACTGTGGGGAGAGTGCAGCAGGACCTGCGGGGGAGGCGTCTCCTCATCCCTAAGACACTGTGACAGTCCAGCGTAAGTAGCTAAAGTAAGCCGGAGCCAACAAAAAGACACAGTTGGAAATGATTCAAAGCTGTGGTTTCACATGTTATCTGTAAAAACGTTTCACTAGTGAGCCAAGTGCTTGTCTTCGGAACAAGCAATAGGCACAGGGAAGTGGAGGAGCCTTGTTAGACAGACTTTCTTTTTCTTCCCTGCCCCTTACTATGTAACTAAAAATAAAAGAAAAAGAAAAAAAAGAAAAACGTGTATCCATCCCAGGTGTAGCCAGATTTTTTAATCTAGTAATAATCAGATAGATTTCCTCTTCCCCAAACTGCTGAATTATGGATGAATTCAGGTCTGGTCTTAGCTACATTACCATTATTCCCAGGAAACCTAAGGTCTTTTCACATGTCACATAAAATTATTACTGCTACATTAGTATTAAAAGGACCAATGAGAGCACTTCAAGGGTTGAAATGCCTTGATTCGCATCACAAATCACAATGAAAAGAATACTGCCCACGTGTTCAAATAGTTTCCATTCACATGCCCCCATTAATCATCTTCCAGAGTTGCCACCGCTTTTCTCCTCATGACTGTTTTATGCAGGTCAGACTGCTCCTCTCCCACCCCTCTTTTGCCCCAGCCAGAGTCCCCCTGGCGTAAGGCTAGTCCCATCAGTATTCTTTGCTAGCTGTATTGCTTCTCTTCTACCAGTGCCAATTGCAGGTGGACTGTTCCTCTAGTTGGTCTTTCCAGTCCTTCCGAAGACTAAACATGCTCACATTTTTGTCTACAGCTCAGGTTGTGGGTCTTTTTTTCCTAACATATTTTGGTACAGAATGTTATGATATCACTTCTACTTTTTCCCTCTTCTGGGGTAGAAGATGGTCTGTTTTTATTTTTTTCTCATTTGAACTCAGGATCCCTCTCTTCGGTTTCTCTCTCTAAAGGACTCTTTTACTCTTTTTAGCCTGAAATGGTTTCCCTTTATACTCGTCCTGTGTTTACATTCTCCTCCTTTCTATCTATTATCACCCTCTGGCCAAACAGAGCTCACTGTCGCCCACTCATAAACCAGTCATGCTACCATCATCCCCACTACCTTGTTTTTGTCTGACCCACCATTTCTCCCAAACTGGTTCAAGCTGGGTCGTTTCCTTCCCTTGCTTAGAGTCAGCATTCGCTGGCATTCGAAATATATTCAAAATTGTAACTTTAACTATCCTTTTAATGCCAGTGGCCCAAAAGTATAATTTAGACTTGATCTTTTTAAAATAAATACAGAATAATTAACCTAAATTCAACTGCAGGCTACTGTAAATTAATAACCAAAATTATAAAACCCTGTAAGAATAAATAATATACCCAGATACTGAAGAGAATGACCAGACCTCTTTTTTTTTTTTAAAAAAAAAAGCAAGTTAGTTTTCTCCACTCAAAAATAGCATTCAAATAATAATGTATGGCTTTTCCTAATGTTAAGTACTTCCAAAATTAATTTATGAAGGTCAAACATTTGACATTTCACTTTTTCATTAATTTGAGTGTAACAAAGTAGTTCATATAATGCAAACCCATCTGATGTTTAGATTTAATTTTTTAAAAACGTATATTTGAAATGAGACAGAAATTCATTTCTGCATTATTTACTTTGAACTGAAGCTATTTCCAGAGAGCTATTTAGTGTCCCCTCCTTGTTTCTAATCTGGAAAAAAAGCAAACTTTCCATTTCCTACTTGGTGAACATATAGCATCAGATTATGGGTTTTGTTGAATATGATACAAATGGCTTTTCATTATCAATAAGTTATTTTAAAACTCACATTGAACCGATCACCTATTTACTATGATAATTAGAAAATACATTGATTTAATTGCATTTTCTTAAGAATGTAAATCATGACAATTGTAAAGATACATTAAATTGCCTTAATTTTTACATTCAACAATCATAATCATAATTGCTAACAATCACCAGTATGATTATTTTATTAACTAATAAAATGTCAAATCTCATATTGTCTTAAAGTAAATATTAATGTGTTTTCATCAAGCAATATATGTACTGTCAATACGGATAGATATTATATTCACATGTTAAACAAAATGTGTTTTCAGACCTTCAGGAGGTGGAAAATATTGCCTTGGGGAAAGGAAACGGTATCGCTCCTGTAACACAGATGTAAGTAAAACCAAACTCTGCCATGAAAAAATTAGCTCACATTTTCCCAGAGCAGGGACATTTTTTTAAAGTGTAAGCTATTTGATCAGAAATTCATGTGTGTGATGTTCATATGAATTTTTTAAATTGTGAATAATGAAGGGAACCAGCTTCAGGTCCATCAATCCTATCAAGAGCCAAGAAGTTTCCGCACTGGGAGAAAATACACTCTCCCCCTGTAGGAATGCAGAGAGAGTGACACACCCCTTAATTTCAAGTCATCAGACTATTACTCACCATCTTCACTCCCATACTCTTCAACCCTGTACTTGTCTTAATTCTCAGTTACTTCATAAGCATGTAGATGATTTTTTCAACATCCTTTCTTCTGGATTTTTCCATAATCATACAGACATGTTATTTTTCCTATCTTGAAAAAACAAAAACAAAAAACCTGCCAGTTATATTCCCATGTTGTTCCTCCCTTTGAAGCAAAATTTCTCAAAAGAATCGTCTGTACTTACTGTATCTAATACCTCTTCTCATTTTTTCTTAAAACTGCTCCTGTCAGATTTTCACCTCCATCATTCTACTGAAAGTGATCTTGCTACATCACAGATGATTTCCATATTACTAGATCTAATAGTCAATTCTGAGCATTTACCTAACTTGAAATTCACTAGGCTTCCATGACACTATGACTTTTTGAGATTGTCCTTTTATTTCACTGCTATTCTTTCTCATTCTCCTTTGTTCATTCATGCTCTTTTCTTTGGTGTCTTAGTGTTAGAGTATCCAGTCTTAGTCCTTGGCATTTTTATCTGCCCTACCATTGGTCATTTCCTCAGTGAGCTTATCATTCATATGTCACTCGACCCCCAAATTTATATTTTCAGTTAAGACTTCTTCCATGGATTCCAGACTCATATCTTATTATTGATTAGACATTTAATAGACACCTAATATTTAACATACCCAAATGTTATTTCCAAAACATTTGCACAAACCTGTTCCCCCAGCAGTGTTTCCCATGTCAGATGTCTGCTCTGTCTGGCTCAAGCCCCAAACCCTCGAGTGTTTTTGATTTCCTCCTCTGTCTCACAACCTATATCTAATCCCTCAGAAAATCCCATTCATTGGCTTTACCTTCAAAATATATCCAAGATCTGACTAATTCTCACTGCCTCCACTGCTGCCACTCTTTCACTGGATTACTCTAAATAGCCTTTTCAGTGGATTTCCCCATACTAACTACTCTGGCTCCCTATATCCTTAATACAGAGACAGAGTGAATCAGGTTGTATTCTTTACTCAAACCCTTCAATGGCTCCCTATTTTTACTTAAATCCAAAGTTCTTACAAAGTCCTGCAAGGCCTGTACAATCTGGGTTTCCATTACTTCTCTGCACTCATCTCTTAACTATTTCCTCCTCTTTACTCTTCTCCAACTACACTCTTCATGCATGCCAGGCGTGTTCCCGACTCAGGGAGTCTACATTGTCTCTTTTCTTTGCCTTGTATAGTCTTCCCAAAAATATCTACATGGCTAATTCCCTTACCTTAACTTTTCTCAACAGTCATCTTCTCAATGAGGTCTAGCCTGAATACTGTATTTAAAATTGCTACTCTCCCTGCTCCTTACAACAGTGAGACTCCTAATCTTCCTTACCCTGGTCTGTTTTCCCCATACCACCTTATAACACACTCTGCAGCTTATTTATTATATTTAATTCTGTTAAATTTGGATCTTGAAGTAATTAAATGTAGCTTCAATTACAATGATCATTTCAAGTTACTTGCATTATTTTTTCATTCACTCAACAAACAATTGAGTCCTTGCTATGTATTTCTGCCTGTTCTTGGTATGTTGACCTCTTGTTCTCATAACCCAGAAGGCTCAACCCTTCCTTATTAACTTTTTCACCTTTTTTTTTTTTAAGTTTAATCTCTTGTGTTTACTACAGTATTTCTTTGTTAGGAATTTGCCATAGATATTTTAAATTGTGCTAGTATTTTCTTAGAATTGTTATTGTTAGTGTTCTGTCTTTGAATTCTCTGACTCTAGTGCTATTTTCCCCATATGCCTATTATTTTTAGTGTGCAATTTTGCAGAAAGGGCTTTTTCAAGAATTAACGTATCATATCAGAGCAGAAACTCCTGTATTTTAAAAATCGATCCTAAAAGTTTCTATTACATAAAGCACATTATAGGACAAGAAATTTAATGATAAATCATGAAGGGTGAACTGATTGGAGTTGACTGAGTAATGCAAGCAAGACTAATATTTTTCAGTTAGCATCAAATTTGTGTTAACTATAGGAACGTTATGGAGCTATTGCGTTTATATTCTTTAGGTTAACTTCGGCACTTTTTTCTAGAGGCATAATGCTTTAAAAGTTCTTTCATTCTGTAATACCCAGATATCCGCTTTGAACTACCATAATTTAAAGGATTCAAGAGCATATATTTGTCTTTGATCAAATCAGCCTCCTGCCATTGTGCGTGTTTTATACAATTTAATACTATGTATATCTCGGTGACTCTGTAAATACGAGCTGAAAGAAAACTTTCCAGTAGGGAACAATTTGACAGTCAGGAACTAGAAAACAATTCATAAGCATATTTGGCTTGGCCATTTGTGATCTAAGAGTTTTCCTTGAGACTTAAATAAGGGTAATATAAAAGATTAATTCAAATTAACCATGGAAGGATTCTCAAATCAGTGCCTAGGATGAAGCCATGTCAGGCAGTCAAACGGCAGGAACACTAGGGTTCTCTATTTAAATTCATGAAGCTTTGGGACTTGCACAGCGATTCTCATATATGCCCTCATGTATTCGATCGATCCTACTTTCATACCTTTAAGATCTTGCAACCCATTACACACAGGCTATCAGTTTTCCATACAGTCTTGAACCCTCTTGTTTCTGTGACTGACCAGCTGGTACTACAGATTACTTCTTAGATCTTATGTTTTTACATATAATAATAATAATTATCATTATTCTGACTCTCTGATTAGAATCGAGTTAGCTTCATTAAAATCACAACTGAAAAATAAAATAAATTAGAAAATCACAGGGAAAGGAAAATAATAGACAACTGGGATCAATACCTTAAATATGTACCACAAGTTCCTTCCACTTACTAAAGGTGGGCCACTAATTTTGCCCCGAGTTTCCTAGTGACCTGAGTAAAGAGGCAAACACTATCACTTCATAATGCCTGGTAGCCATTACAAAAAAAGACATAGCCACAAAGGAACACTTTATTATTCTGAAGCTTCAGTAACTCCTATGTGGATCCCTACACTGTGGTAAATCGGATTAAACATACAAGGTTGACAGTACTCTTTTTGCTTAGGTTAGAGGAGAAAGTAAATCCTAGAACTAATGTAGGCCAAACAAAAGTGGCTAGCACAAAAACAAGATAGTCACAACTTCTCCCTGATTTTATTCCCACCACAGACATTTGCAGAATTTAGCAGTGGTAGAAGAAAAAAGCTCCCTAACTCCTGTCCCACTGACCCCAGTTTTAAAGAGATCCACAAAGATAGAAGAGGCAACTTATAAAGAAAAAAAAATCTCAATCTTTAAATATTTTTTAAAAGATCTGAAAAGGGTCTCTGGCCATAAAATTGCCCTGACCACTCTCAACAGCAGCATAACCAGTCTAGAGGCTAAAAGTATTTACACACTAGATTCTGAGGTATCACCACTGGTCATACTCAAAAGCCTTCAAAAGCATCTAGACAAGGACTCTTTCTTTGACATCTACGTGATGGTCTCCAGAACAGAAGAGCAGGTAAACACAATAGCTATGGCAGGAACAATCGAATATGCTTTCCATCGTAAAACTACTGAGAAAGAGAACCATTTAGTAAAGACACATAGGAGAATTGGATGAAGTTTGGTCTCACTGTTAAACCAGGAACTACAACAGAATATTTGTGATCATAAGCTAATCTCATAGGCATGGCCCTGTGGAACTTGGGTCTGGGGAGCAGAATTTTATGGAAGTAATGATGCTAAAAGTTCACTAGCTGAGGACACAGAGATAAATGATTGATAAGGTCCTGAAAATTTTTCTAAATGTACAAAGGTAGGATATAACATGATGGTCTGATGGTTTCATTATGAGAAGTAAAGCCCCTAGATCTGTGCTCAACCAGCCAAAAAGTGTTTGCTCAAGAGCTGCTCAAAAAATGTACTTTTGATTATTATATATGTATGGAAACTCCTTTTTATTGAATTTTGAATATGAAGTGTATGGAAACTCCTTTTAAAGAATTTTGAATATTAATCAGGCATTTCTCCTTTCCTTAGCTATTTTCATTCCAGTGACTTAAAACTGTCATGTAAAATCTTCTAAGAGAATAAACATTGGTGTACATAGTGTAACCATTTTAAACAGCAGAATTTATCGGTGTTGTGAATACCTTACTTGATAACCTGATTTTTGTAAAGAGTAAAAATATAGTTATATTGTTTATAAGCCAAATTTTATATCAAAGCCTAAAGAAGAAATATTAGCTACTGTGAAAAGGACTTTTCTACATTTCTAAAAAGACTTTTCTGATGTTACTTAGCTGTTTTCCAAAACTGAGAAAATCTTTGTATTTTTCCAGCTTTATATTATTTGTGATTTTTGCATCTGCTTGATAAAGTGACAAGCATAGAACTTCTGGTGAAAAACCTAAGCTCCACTTTTACTGAGGTAGAAAGTCATATTAGTCTTGTATCTTCAATATCTCATTTCCCTCCTTTACTTTATGAATCAAAACTGTAAAAAAATATGGAATCGAAGGGGTTTTCCAGGTCATCAGTGGTCTATTCTAAAATTTAAGCATAGATTGTATAGTGCCGGGGTATTTTCTCAATCAGCTTTGCCAGAGGGACTTGCTGTTTTGCACGTTTTTTCTTCTTCAGTCCATTGTTTAAGATCATTAAACAGTGATTGCCTTGATTGTGGTATGCAGGAAAAGGATAGCCTATATTTTGAAGTAGGATTATAATGAATAAAATATGGAGTTTGGATTCAGACTGATTTATGTTTAAATCCTGATTGAAACACTTGTTGCTATTTGACCTTGCAAGACACCTAACCTCACTAAACTTCAGGAAACTCCTGTATAAATCGAGTATGACTATGAAACTTTCAGAGTTTTGCTGAGAATTAATAAGAAGTAACATATAAAACATCTAGTGCTACTCCTAATACTTAATCTGTATTCCATATAGTGTAGCTATTATATACATTTATGTTTTGTAGATTAAAAAGTACTTTTGTGCATAACCTCATTAAATCTTCACATTGCTCTTATAGAGAAAAAGGACAAGTAATTGTTGAAAGTATTTTTTAAACGAGGCACTAAAAGCTCAGCAACAGGCTAGTACCACAGAAGGGATTCAGTAAGATACAGAATTTCTGAGTACTGATCTAGAGCTCATATAACAGATATAGCCCTTGGTAGGTGGGTGTGGCAAGGTAAGCTTCTCTGAAAGAGTTTGGTCACCTTTGACATTGTCATACTTCCAGTCTGACCTTACCCTGCATCAGAACCAGATAGCTGAGAACATTCTGAAACTACAGACCTTGCCCCCAGGGAGAGGTGTGGGGTAAGTGATGACAAGGTACAGGGTTGATCCGTTAACTAACAGTGTTATAACTGTGTCCCAAGTTATAATTAGAAAACAAATATGTATCAATTATTTTATTATTATTCTATATATAATATAATGTAATATATATATGGCAGAAATAACAGGAGCAGTGTCATTACTATTTGAGGTTAGCATGAATTTTATGGTTGCATCATGTTTTGAGAAATAAGGACTAGCTTCTAAGTACACAATAGAGCTTGCTTGTTTATTTTGTTCTTAAAAGGGATGTGTTAAACATTTCAAAGTAAATGTTTATTTCTTAACATTTTTATTGGCTTAGGGGAAAGGGTTATGCTATGGATAGATGGCATTTTAATTAAATTCAGACTATACACAACCTATTAAAAATCATTTTAATTTTGAAAGCTTGCATAGAAGATTATCATATCAAATATGTCAGCTAGATTCAATCTTGTGTGGACGATGTAGATTTTTATCAGGCTTTTGTTTTCATTTTCTTTAAAAATGTATAGTGAAACAAAAAAAAATCAAAAAACATGTGAGGGAAGAAAAGATAAGGTTGAATCAAAACTGGGGTTGCAAAGATTCACTGCTTGCATTGAATACAAAATTTAATTTTAGAAATACCCTTATGAATTACTTTAATGAGATAATCAAACAGTACTTGATAACTATGAAGTCAGCAATTTTGTTTGCAACTTGTAAAAGAGGGGCTAGAAGTAAGGCATTTGTTAGCCCATGTGGCATGTTTTGTGTAATTGAGAAAAAGATACCTATCTGGGTGAAGATACAGAAACATGTCCCTTTATCACAGTCCCATGTCAAGTGCATAACTTGCTAAGCAGAGCAAGGGATGGAGTTCAAACTCCAAATATCCTTCTTCAACTAACAGGGTAGAACTAACTAAGATTATGTAGCTATCCTGGAGACGAAGAAGAGAATTGAATTTTGGGAGTGTAGAAGGTTGGTTTAGTGTAATATTGAAGAAGTAAAAGTGCATTTGGTATAAACGCAAAAAAAAAAAAAAGGAAAAAGAAGGAAGCAGAAGGTGGGAAAGAGATAAAGGCTGTAGCAGAACAAAATGCCAATGTTTTTCAATTTTCAGTTTTTCTTGAGGCATAGGAATGCTAGTATCTTCCCACAGCCCACCTTCTTTAGAAAGAGGAGAGGGGAGGAGAGGTAAAGCAGAAAAAGTTTTCATTCAGTCTGCTCCTCACTCTTTGTTACCCATTAGACATAGTGCAGTATTTTCAGAATTTCCCTCATTTGCAAAACATTTAGGGATGTATTTTCCTTAAAGGTAAGGACATTTTGGGTGTATTTTGCAAATGAAAGAAAGAAGGCACAAAGAGATTCTGGAACAAGGTCACCCTATTCTTTGGGACAAAACCAGGATTAGAACCCCAGTAATAGAAATGCCACTGGAAAGTGTGTCAGCAGAAAGTGAGATTCTTTCTATAGCAGTTTTTATGCCCCAGTGAATTATTCTTTTTTTTAGATTCATCGACCAATAAAGTATTAAGTTTAGTCAAAAGGAGATACTTTTATACTATCAGTAAAATTGGAAGCATAGGATAGTCTATAGAATCTCCTAACAACACAGATCTCTGGGGGAAAATGGTGATAAAAATGATAGCATTCATTTCTTTTTATTTCTCTGAAAATACTAAGATCAAAAGATGCTGAGATCTGCAGCTTTGCTCTCTGGATTTATGTGGGGCCCTGCTGGTCGCTTTTTAAAAGGAGAGGATGCTTGATTAGTATTAACACCAGGAGGCTGAAAACCTGTCAGGCTTTACATAAAAAATTTGTTGCTTATGCCCAGTTTTCTGTTAGGGTTTCTGCATAGTGTCAGCATTTATAATCCCTAAGTAATTTAAAAGAATTACTCCTTAAACTCTTTATTATTCTTAAACCAAAGCATATTTCATGTATTTTTTTTCTTAAGAAATGACTCCTTTTCTTTGATTACTATCATTCTTTGGAACCGGCATATACAACTCCTACTGAGCTTGTTTCTAATTAACACAAATTCATAACATTCACTGAAGGAAACATTGAAATCAAGAGAACAGAACACTAGCTTGATATAGTCTAGAAAGAGAAAGGCATATGATCAAGCCCCCAAGTCTACTTTAATTCTCTTAAGCCTTTCCGTATTCTATGCTAGTCTATGAGCATTTTCAATAGACTCCTGCCTCAGGGCCTTTGCATTTACTGTTTCCTGGAATACTCTTTTTACAGATATATGCATAAGTCACTTTCTCAGTGTCTTCTAACTGTTCAAGCACCACCTTATCCGAGAGAATTTCTCTGACCATACTCGTTTAAACAACTTCCCTCCACCTCACTATCAATCTCTCTCACATGCTTTATTTTTATTCTTTCTTGTCTTCAACTACAGTGAGTGCCAGAGAACAGGGACCTTATCTGTTTTGCTTATTGCCTTATCTTTAGAGCCTAGATTATATGTGACACATAGTAAGCATTTTATATATATTTACTGCACAAAAGAAAGACACTTAAGGCCAGCTGTTGGTGCCTTGTCTTAAGAGGTCTAATTCAGCCTACTAATTTCTTCTTCTTCGTCATCATCGTCATCATTATTATTGATTGTTATATCAGTAAAGATCCAACCATAATAATATAAACCACTCTGAATATTTAAATAGAGGGAATTTAATGCAAAGGATTGATTGCATGGGTGATAGAAGAGACTGACAAGCCCATAGGTCAACATCAGCAGGAAAATTCCACCGCTCCATCCAGGAAGGTGTTAGTTTTATCAGAGTCCAGAGATGGGAATCCAACAGCAGAAGCTGGAGCCTTAGGATGGGGTGGGAGTGGGAACTACTGTTGCCTAAAGTTGGAACCACAAAAAGATTCTATTTCTGCCTAAGATGCTGCCTGAGGTAGAGAGGAAATGAGAAAATTCTGTGGCTTCTCCCGCTAGTGTCTTCCATGGCCTGAACACAACCAGAAGTCAGCTGACACAGAAGCCTGGAAAAATGGAATTTGCAGAGTTTGTTCCCCCGAAATGCAGGGCAGAACAGGGAAGGTGAGGGACAAGTCTAAGGTTGCCTAAGACCAACACAGCTGCTAATGGTTATTCCGAGAAAGCAAATGCCAGATACAAAGCTAAACAGTTTACATAAATCCTCACCTATGAGGTAAATACTAGTATTATCCCCAGTTTACAGACGAGGCTTGGAAAGTTAAGTACATCGCTCAAGGCCACGAATTAAATAAACGAGGAAGTTAGAATTGAATCCAGGTCTGTCTTACTCCAAAATTCTTACTTTGGACCCTTTCATTCTATAAAAGAAAAAAAAAAGTAGCTTGGAGAAGATAAGAAACTTGCAGCTGTAAATGACAACCCAAGTTACTCCTTTCAGGCTTTTGTGTATCTTAGAGCAAAACCCTTAGAGCAAAAACCTTACGCTGTTATTGTTACATTTAGAGAGTGTCTGGAGGAGTTGCCACTCAGATAAGGAAGGTGTCCTTGCAGCCTGAAACTAGTACTAAGCCATTTTTCTGTTTACTCTGTTGTAAAATGGGATTATTAATTACAACTATCTCACAGGAGTGCTGAGAGAGAATAAATAGATATTACATCTAAAGATCTCTGTACGTGTGCCACAGAGAAGGTACTTACTAAATGCTTGACTAATGCAAAGTAGCTATTAACATTTCTGTTGCGTTTACCTTTGGAGTGATTATCACAGGAAAAGAGTAGATCAGAAATTTTATAAAGTGTTATTAAAGCGCTTCATTAAATAGTAATATCCTCCCATAGACCTTTTACTGCTAATTAGGGGAATCTTTACAAGATAGTTAAGAATGGGATTATTATTTGTGAGTGAATGGCCCTCACAACACCTTAATTTGTTAATTGAGGGCTTTTTTATGTACCAGTGCTTTTCTATGAAATATCATCTCCTCTTATGTTTCTATACAGTTTCCTTCTTTCATCTAGGATGGACTTTTCCCAGCTAACTATTCTCGACATATAACCTTTTCCTGCCTGTCTCCACGGTTTTACTTGGCTTTATTCTTAATATTTTTCTCCCTAGAAGTACTTTTCCTTTCTGAATCAGCTCAATTCCTATACTATAATATTATAAAGAATAAGTATTTATAATACTTTTATTATAATTATAATAATACACTTAAGAGTTTGTTCCCCAGGAAATATTTCCTTAACCACATGACACATTGATGTGTATCGTGCCTATAAGCAACCTGTAGCATGCCGTCTTAGACTTATTGCCTGAAACAATGCTGTTGTTGGAAAACTTATAACTAGAGTCAAAAGCATTTGTATTTTTCAAAATTCATGATATTTCCTTAAAATTAAGCTAGTTTTACTGACAAATTTAGTCCTTGTGTAAGATTCCCTAAAAATGACTAGAAAAGGGAAATGTTAGCATACCATAAAACATGATGCAGTATGTAGTCTTTAGTTAACAGTTACTTTACATTTTTAAAAAAGTAAGAAGGGTAATTCGACAAGCAGAATCATTAGGTTTGGCACTATAGCGTCATATTTTAATGTGCAGAAAAATATTTTTAAATGCAGGGCTCACAACAGAATGTAGACCTTCTACCCCTATTTTAGAATCTAAGCCTTGGGACTTGATTTCATGGAAATTTGAACCACAGTATATAGGAAGTAACGATGACTATGCAAATGTTTGCGCATTGTGGTCTATTGTTTTTGCCCATGTTTCAAGGGACTGTTTGCGATGTACTGTCCTCAGAAAACTGGATTAAGTAAATGTAGAGGTTCAAGGAAAGGTTGTAAAAAGTCCTCAAAATGACCTCTGAGAGTTTCTGTAACATATTCATCATTTATTCACAATTAAGAATTTTATCTAATGATTTGTTCTGTTCTTCCATATTTAAGGGGAATTTTTCTTGGTCATAGTTTCAAAAGCAGTAGCTTTGTGTTCTAGGTACTATAGTGAGAGAACTCCAAAAGATACGTCAAATTAGGTCATATTGCTTAAACACTATGAGATACTATATTTTTAATTCTCTCTGAACTTAAATATTGAATTTAGGATAGCCCAGTGGCATTGTAAGCTAGACCTAGCTAGATTGGCAAGATTTTCCTCTCTAAAAAATTCAGGTAGAAGAAACATTCCAAAATTTTAAGAGTAAACAATTCTCTCTTCACTTTTCAACATCCTTCTCTCGCCTCCACCCAACACATGTACATGTTTTGAACCAAACTAGTATTTTATTTTCTGTGATGTTAAAGATTAAATGTAAATCTTCATAAGTCCAAATTCCTTGAATTTGAAGGTGTTTAAACTTGAGACCTAACCTAGCATTTTGCCCAGTTCATTCCATGTCTTAAAATATGGTTTTTGTCAGGGCCAGACAGTAAACAGCTATAGTAGTAGAGATCCAAACCACAATTAATAGTGCCGAATGTCATGTTACAAACCTGCCTCTTGATTCCTTAAAATAAAGAGCTGGGAGTAGCTGTGGCAGCTGGACCTGAAATACTGCTACCAAAAAAAGATTTTGTGTTTTAGTTTCTTCACCTAGTTTTATGTGCATTTACAAAGAGATACCTGATAAATTGATTGCAAAGTGGACCGAGACATGCATCTGAGTTATATGGAAACTGTCCAACCCTTAACTTTGTTTAAATGACTTCAGTTATTTAATTTTTGACTAAAATTACAATTCAGACACTTCAGTCTGAATACTGGTTGTGAAACAGTAAAACAAATGCCAAAATTATAGCTGGAGAGTAAGGAAGGCAGTGAACTAATGTGATGGAGTTCAGGCAATTTTAATTTTAGAGACATTGTCTCTTGATTTTGGAATTTTTCATCAATCATACCATTTACGATTTTATTTTATTTTAGCCATGTCCTTTGGGGGCCCGAGATTTTCGAGAGAAACAGTGTGCAGACTTTGACAATATGCCTTTCCGTGGAAAGTATTATAACTGGAAACCCTATACTGGAGGTAATGTATAACCTGGCAGAGCATTCATCATGCTTGAGAGCTTTGAAAACATAAAATAATATATAAATACGAACACACACATATTTCTACACATACTAGTAAAAATTAGTGCTTGCGAGTCAAAGCAGGACAGCTCTTACAGTATCATAAAGGTCTTATGTTTTAGTTTCCCTCTAATAAAGCTTATATTTTAGTACAAATAGAAAAAATTATTTTTAAAAACTTAATTCTGTAACAAGGTCCTGGAAAGGATATAAAACTAAATAATATTTTTGAATTCTTGAGACTTCCTTGAGGTATATGGCATCATATTATAATCATTGAATATTTGGAATTATCATCCTAAAAACAAATTTATAACAATATAAATCGAATCAAAAGAAGCCAGGAAAATCTGTTCTTTCTTGGAGTAAAGCCAAAGATCTTTATGTAGGTTTCTATTTTCCTTTTTAGAATGTTATTTTTTGGAAAACAATTTTGGTCTTTAATTTGGGTATGAAACAAACATTAATTGTTTAGTAAGCACAAGAAGTTTTCTTACATTCCCAAAATATGAACTAAATTTTGTTAAAAGTTTTCTGGGGAAAACTGAATGTACACTTAAAATTTTTGTTTGTTTTATGAACATCTTTGAAATTTTTTCAACATAGAACAATATTAAAAGAAGTTTACAATGACAACTGTTTACTCACCACAACAATTCTACCGTTAACATTTTAGTATGGTTTTTTTTTTATTATGTGTCTAGTCTTCTCTGTATCTACTCATTATTCTATTTTTTTTGGATACATTTCAAATAGCTAGTAGTTGTTTCCTCTAAGTTCTTCATGTATAACATTAACCCCAGTTTAATATTTATTTACTTTTTTCTTTTGAGATAAGATTATGTGCAATGAAACGCATACAACTTAACTGTACTTTCCCTGAGTTTTGACAAATGTATATATCTGTAAAACTCTATTGAAATATAGAACATTACCATTACCTACCAAATTCTCATAGTCCTCATAGTCGATATGCCTCCACCTACTTCTTCCAGAGGCAACTGCTGTTCTGTTATATTTTTTTCCCATAGATTAGCTTTGTCTGTTCCAGAAATTCATTTAAATGAAATCATGTCATATTTACTCTTTTGTGCAAGCCTTCTTTAAGCCTAATGTTTTTGAGACTCATCAACATTATTACATGTATAAGTGCTTCATTCCTTTTTATTGCTAAGCAATATTCTCCTGTAATAATAACCAGTTTGTTTTTCCATTCTGCTTTGATGGACATCTGGGGTATTTCTAGTTTTCAGCTGTTAGGAATAACTTGCTATGAATATTTGCATACAAGTCTTTATATGGGCATATGTTTTCATTTTTGGATAAATGCTTAGGGGTGGAATTGCTAGGCAATTGGGTAGATATGAGTTTTGCTTTAAAAGAAACTGCCAGATTTTTTTCCAAAGTCATTGTACCATATCACGTTCCCACCAAAAATGTTTGAAAGTTCTATTTGTTCCACATCCTTGCCAACATTTGGTATTTTCAATCTTCTGCTGGTGGGTATATATAATGTCTAATGTAATTTTAATGTGCATTTCTGATTATTGATTATGCTCAGCATGTTTTCATGCACTTGTCAACCATTTATATATCTCCTTTTGTAAAGTGTTTCAATCCTTTGCCTATTTTTTAATTCATCATCTTTTTATTCTCTAGTAGTGGTCATTTATCAAATAACTTTTATGACTATTTTCTCACAGTCTTTGGCTTTTCCGTTGCTTTTTATATGGTATTTTAGATGAGTAAAGCATTTTAATTTTGATGAATTCTAATTTTTCAATTTTTTATCTTACGGTTATTGTGTTCTGTGTCCTATCTTAGAAATATTTGTGTAAATCAACTCAAGAAGGTATTTTCTTGTATTTTCATCTAACAGCCAAGTTTTTGATTTTCACATTTAGATCCATGACCTAAAAATAATTTGGGGGTATGGTGTATATTTGTAGTGTACTCATGGATTCTATTTTGTTTAATCAATTTATTTGTCAGCCTTAATTGCTGTAACTGTAGTCTCAGACACAGGTAGTATAAGTTTCTCCAACTTTGATCTTTTTTCAAGAGTTCTTCAGATATTCTAAATGCTTTACATTTCCATATAAATGTTAGAATTTATGATTAATTTTTACAGAAAAATATGCTAGGCATATGATTGATGTTATATTGAATCTATAGATCAATAGAAGGAGAACTGATAAATTTAAACATTAAATTTTCTAATTTGTAAACATGGTATATATCTCCATGTATTTGTTTTCTTTAATTTCTCTCAGATATGTTTTATAGTTTTAGATGTACCACTTTTGTTAAATCTATTCCTGAGTAATTTATGTGTTCTGACACTATCGTAAATAAAAGTTTAAATTTTTTTACTTTTAATTTTTAGCTCTAGTACATAAAAATAAAGTTGATTTTTATATATTAACTTTGTATTCTATTACCTTTCTAAATTCCCTTATTAGTTCTAAACTGTTTTGTAGATTACTTAGAATTTTCTTGGTAAATAGTTATGTTATTTGGAAGGAGAAACTATTTCAATCTTTACATCCTTTATTTTATTTTCTTGCCTTAATGCACTGGTTTGGCCCTTTGGTACAATTTGTATATGTGTTGATTATTATGTGATCTTTCTTATTCTGTTAATATGGTGAATTACTTGATAGATTTTATAATGTCAAACAAACATTTTATTCCCAGGATAAACCCCACATAGTCATGATTTATTTTTTTATATGTTATTGGACTTAATTGCTAATATTTTATTAAGAATGTTTGCATCTGTACTCATAAGGAATGCTAATTTATAAATTTTATTTTTGTCATATCATTGATGAGTTTTTGGTATCAGAGTTGCTCTCGCTTCCAGAAATAGAATCCTTATTTATTTTGAAAGGGTTCGTAGGATTAGTATTCTTTATTCCTTAGAATAAATTTCACTAGTAAAATCACATAGGCTTGATATTTTATTTGTGAAAAAATTTTTTTCATTACAAATTCAAGTTCTTTAATAGATATAGAGCTATTCAGATTTTTTTATTCTTATGTCAGATTTTGAATTTGTATTTTCAAGTAATTTGTTAACTTCATGTTATCTATTTCATTGACAGAAAATTGATCATAACATTATCTTATTATCCTGTTTAATATCTGTAGGATCTGTAATGACATGTTGTCTTTCATCTCTGATATTCATAATATCTGTTTTCTTTTTCTTCATCAATCTTACTTAAAATTACTTACTTTAAATTGAGGTTTGTCGATTTTATTAGTCTTTCGAAGAATTAACTTTTGGCTTTAGTACTTTTCTTTATTACCATCATTTTCTTCTCTCATTAATTTTTATTTCCAAATATTTGATATTCTCTAGATTTTTTGTTATTGATTTACAATTCAATTGTATTATGGTCAGAGAATACCCCATATGATTTAAATTTTTTTAAATTAATTGAGATTTGTTATGATACAGCTCGTTATCTGTGTTGGTGAATGTTCTATGTATACTTGAAAAAGATGTGTTTTCTGCAATTGTTGAATAGTGTTCTATAGATATTGACGAAGTCTGATAGTATTGCTCAAATCTTTCATGTTCTTTCTGATTATTTGTGCTCTAGTTCTTCTGAGAGAAGTATGTTAAAATCTTCAACTATTACATGGCTTTGCTTCCTTTTTTTAAAGTTTTTGTCTCATTTATTTTGAATCATTTTTATTAGGTGCTTATACATTTGGGATTGTTTTGTCTTACTGTATGAAGAGAAGAAGTAAGTGTCTGAAATAATTCACAGATTTAATTAGCATCTAGATAATTGTGTACTGAATGAATTAATCCTCAATTCAAATAAGCTTTAACTAAAGGTAACTGATAATGTGACTTCCCATTTACAGAATAATCTTAAATCCCTTTTTAAAATAATAGCAATACCTCTTCTGAAAACTTGTGATAGCAGAGGAATCTGTACACATCCTCAGCCATTAAAAACGAGGAAATTAATTCCTATTATTATCATGTAGTGTAGTGTGGACCGAGGAATACAACCATAACATTTCTATTTCTTGCCTTTCAAATACTACCTTACATAATATTAAAATTGAGTAAATGAAAGACTCATGTTCTCTTTATAAAACTTGATATATAAAAAGCAATATTAAATTCCAAAGTATTACAATAAAAAATGGAAAAAGAACTATATTGAGTAGTAATGAAAAAAATCCCAGTAATATTCATGGAAATTTAAAGCAATTTTACTTATGAGAATCTTACAAAAATCGATATAAATACTTTGGTTATCAGTTCAGAAAGAAATTATTTGTTACTCATTATTTCTGTGCTCAGTACAGCAAAATGTATCGTTAACCTAAACCTAATAATAATATTATAATTTATATAGAAATTCTATAGACTGTAGACAAAGAAAATGGAAGAAAACATGAACTTAGGGCCACGGTTGTGAACTGGCAGTCCAGGAATCAATTTTTACTTAAATATGTGTTTTAGAAGCCTCCACAGTGTTTTTGAAAACTTTGAGTCACTAAGAAGAGTTTATATTTGTAAAATGTAGGTTTTCCTCTTATCTTGAAAAAACAGGATGTCAGACAGTATTGGTCAATCTTCTGGTAAGACGACTGACTATCAGCTGTAACAGTGATCTCTCTTTCAGTGGAATGCTCTCTAACTTATCAATGTCTTCACTACCCACTTGGCTTCCCCTTTTACTTAACATACTTTCACTCTGCAACAACTTTGTTTCTACCTTCACTGAGACCTAGATATGTCGTTTCATCTTTCTACCGTATTTTCTTTATTAGAAGTAGTCATCTTTATTTCAAAGAGAAATTTTATCAGCATAATTCGAATGTGACCAAAGTGTTTTAAACTTCATGGGGAAAAGATCTAACATAAAATATTCTTAAATCATATTTTTAATCAATACTTACATATTTATAAATAGCTTTTTCATGCACTGTTTTGAATAAAATAAATTTATATTTATTGTAACTTTTCTGGTATATTATGAGGTTATGATATGTACTCTGCTCATTGTTTCAAATTGCTATTTATGCCTATTTTTCACATCAACCTTAAAAAAAAATTTCAAACGCTCAAGTTACTATATGCATTTATTCACAAAATAAAATTAGATATTATTTTAACAATTTAATTTTAATGCTGTATGTAATATTTATCTTCAAATATTAATCTCATAAGAATTATTCAAATTTAATGCTATATAATTTTATCTTTGATTTGCTAATCTGGTGATAATATCTCCATGCTAAAGCCAAGTTCATGGAATATGATATGTTTAAAACAGGTACAGATTTAATTTTATTTTACAACTACCATATCTCTGCTTTTTGTATCAGCTTCAGTAACAAGTTACACATGTTGCAAGAATTCCTATTTGTAATATGAGGTTATTGTCTCAAGCCTCCTTAAACTTTATTTCCTTAATTCTTTTTTTAAAATCGTTCTTATTTCATTTTTTTTTCAACAATCGGTACCTCCACTGTGATCCCTTTTGACTGAAAATATATCAGATATACCTAAAAATTTAAACTTTAAAATTGCTTAGCAGGTCCTTCATCAGGTTACACAACCAATGAAAATAAACATGAACATTTAGCAAAGGAGGAAAGAAGCACACACATCTAGGTATATAGTCAGGGAGTGATGTCTACATGAACTGTGAGTTTGCTGTGGATAATATTGAATTACTGTTCCTTGAGAGAACCACTTCATTTATTTCTTTTCTACTGTATTTGTCCAGGTGGGGTAAAACCTTGTGCATTAAACTGCTTGGCAGAAGGTTACAATTTCTACACTGAACGTGCCCCTGCAGTGATTGATGGGACTCAGTGCAATGCGGATTCACTGGATATCTGTATCAATGGAGAATGCAAGGTTGCTCAGATTATGACTGTCACTCCTTTTTGTTGGGGTTTTTGAGAGTTTTCTCTTTTTCTTTAGATAGTAGCACCTAATTAATATCATAGTTATAATAGAGCTACTTTTGAGAGAAATTCATTTTCTAATAAGGATGACAATATATATATTTAAAGGTAGATGATCCATTGATATTCAAGTACCATGCAAATGTGATTTATTCTGGTGTTCTAGTTATATTTATAGTGGTTTCTTGAGCTATGAAAATATTTTGGACTTTAATTTCTGTTCCTCAGATTCTGTTCTGTTTACAAACAAGATGATAGAAAAAGGGGATGAGAATTCAGTTCTTATTCATATGGCTACCGTATGTTCTCAATGGAAGAGAATTTGATATATTTCATAGCATAATTTTCCTCGAAGTGTGAAAAAGCTATGTTCCTCATACTTTGTGTCCTTTTAAAACATTTACAATGGTTTTCGTTATAGAATTAGTCTTAACCTTATTCAAGAATTTACTCTGGAGAATTAGCCAGATTGGCTGGGAGTTGTGAGAGAAAATTCATGCTCTTTTTCTAGAGCTGTGTATGAATGTTATTATAATAAGAAAAGCCACAAAAACTACTATTCTCAATTTTTTTCTTGTTTTTCTTTTACTTATAAAGAGAAGCACAAAACCATGTCCCAGGAACTGAAAAAGAAGAGATAAAAACTCTGTCTGTTTTATTTAGTCTCATAACTTCTTACAAAATTTTCTGTCTTCTGACTAATGGCTTTTAAATGCATATGATACTCTTGTGTGGGGAGAGGTGTGGGGGGTTGGGAGGGAGTGTGTGGGTGGATGTGTTTACCTGAGGAAGAGGTTTTTGTGACAGTATTAAAATTTTTTTAGGTAACAATGACCGAGGTACAGGTTTTATTCAACTTACCTGTCTGGTGTCAATGGCTAAATATCAAATATATAAATTCAAGTACCAAAACATATACCAAAATACGTAAAAATCCACATTTCTATGATTAAATGTAAAATCAAAATGTAGAATTTAATTACATCTTCCTTTTGTTTATAACAGTTTTATTCAACTAGTGGATACAGGTATTCATTTTTAAAGATTTACCCAGACGTAAATTCTACAATTAATCCTTGACAATAACAATTGGATATCCAAAAGAGCCAGTGGTTTAGGAAAGACTATAATGCTTTTGCTGTTATAACCCTGTATCGTACCAAATGCCATTTTTCTTAGTTCTTATGTTTCTTGATTTAGAGTATAAGTAAGAGTCCATTGCTAACAAGTTATAATTTCTTAAGAACTGGAGCAAATATCTATGAATGAAGAAGAAATATCAATTAGAAATATAGGCATACATTCCTGGGGAATTAGAATTTTCTTCTTTAAACTTATATGTTGTGAAATGTTAACCAGAAGTTACTGGAGAGTGAAGGTAAAAGTGGAAAAAGGAAAATATTTCCTGTTCTGATTCCTTTACTGGAAAAACAAGTAAATAAACAAGCTATATTTGTTTGTTTAATGAGATTTCCTCTTTTTGACACACAATATTCTTCTCTGTTTTCAGCATGTGGGTTGTGATAATATTTTGGGATCCGATGCTAGGGAAGATAGATGTCGAGTCTGTGGAGGGGATGGAAGCACGTGTGATGCCATTGAAGGATTCTTCAATGATTCATTGCCCAGAGGAGGTGAGCATGTAGAGAAAACTCTTCTTCACACCTCTGGTGTACTTGAAAAAAACAAAGATTTGATTCCCCTCTCCTTTATTTATAAATTTCCTTAGTTAGGCAGACATTGTTTTTTCCCCAAATTGCTTTCATTTTTTAAGTATTAAATGTGGCTTCATGTAAGATGTTTTAAGTAAATATTATTCTCTTTCTACCTGACTTCATTTAGCCACATTTCTTTAAAATGGGAATTCCCACAGAGCCATGGTTGAGGAGAAAAAAAAGATAAGAACTAATTTATATATGTTGAGGCTTTAATGCTATCTTGAAATAATTTTGGAGGAAAAGAAAAATACTAGAGATATTCATGAACCCAAAGGGGAATTTGCCCATATTTCATAATTTACAAAGTGAAAAGTCAAAGCCTAGATGGAAAGATAAGGAAACTGTTGTTACCAAGTGGTGACTAAATACTCATTTTCTGGCTGAGACTGCAAAATCTACTTATTACTGGCTATCTTCTATGTTCCAGGCTACATGGAAGTTGTACAGATACCGAGAGGCTCTGTTCATATAGAAGTCAGAGAAGTGGCCATGTCAAAGAACTATATTGGTAAGTAGCGTATCTTGCTAGATTTTAAAAATTTACAAGGAGGGGCAGGCAGCACAGAAGGGAAAGACCTGCTGCTTTGGGGTGAGCACTTCCATGTCAAAATGGAGTAAGTTCCAAGTTTTACAAGACCACATGTACGAACTATAAAAAGAGTTAGTGTTTTATAGTTAACTTTTCACTGGGTTGATTATTTAATTTTTAAAATCAATTTTATAGGAGTATAATGTACATATAATAAAAACACATTGATTTTAAGTGAACATTTCAAAGAGTATTATCATTTACATGTATGTATATGTACCACAACCAAGAATTGGAACATTGCTATGATTCGTTAATCTCTTGTCTGACTTATGTTTTTAATTTTATTTGTCTGGAATTTCACATAAATGGAACAATACAGTATACACTCTTACATCTGGCTTTTTTCACTCAGCATAATATTTTTGAGATTCATCTATATTGCTGAGTATATCTGAAGATCACTCCTTTTTATCGCTAAATAATATCCTAATGTGTGGATATATCATAATTTGTTTCTTATTTCACTTATTGATTGATATGCAGGTCATTTTCAGTTTTTGACCATTATGAATGAAGCCTCTTTGAACACTTATAGACAAGCTTTGTGTAAATATATATTTTCATTTCTCCTGGATAAAAGCCTAGGCTAGGTTATATGATAAGTATATGTTTAATTTTATAAGAAATTACTAAACTCTTTTTCAAAGTAGTTGTGTAATTTATATTCCCACCAGTAATGTAAAAGAGTTCCAGTTGCTCTACATCCTTGTCAGAATTGTCAGCCTTTCTAATTTTACCTATAGTGATATCTTTTTTGTGTGGTGAAATATGAAGTATGTAAACAAATATTTTGCCTATTTAAAAAATGTTTATCAAATGATAAGTTCTTTATGTATTCAATGTGTCTTTGTTCAGATATGTTTTATAAATACTTTCTCCCACTCAGTGGTTTGCTTCTTATTCTTAATTGTGTCTTTTAATTTTCATGAGATCTAATTTATTAAATTTTTTATGGTTTATGCTTTCATGTCCTGCCTTAGAAATTTTGCCTACTCCAAGGCTGCAAATATTGTCTTCAATGTTTCCTCAAGAAATTATACTTTTAGCTTTTATGTTTAGATATATGGTCCATTTGAGTTTTCATAGAAAGTGTGAAGTAAGGGTTGAGGTTTAATTTTTTTTATATAGATATTCAATTACTATAACAACATTTGTCAAAAAGACTATTATTTCCCTCATTTTATTACCTTGATATTTTTGTTAGAGATTGATTAAACATGAATGTATGGATCTATTTCTGTTCCCTCCCATTGATATATGTCTATCCTTAAGCCAAAACCATATTGTATTGATTAATAGAGCTTTCCAGTAGATCTTGAAAATAGGAAGCATTAAGTCCTCAAATTGTTTTTTTTTCAAGATTATTTTTACATTACTATATACATTTTAGAATCTATTCAATATCTAACAAAAGAGATTATGTGGACTCTATAGATAAATTTTTGGAGAGTCGACATCTTAAAAATATTATCTTCAATGCAGGAAAAGATTTACCTGTATATTTACTTTACATATTTATATTTGTTCACCAATGTTTGTTTTTCAGTGTACAGGTCTTACCCACGTTTTTCTTTATTACTAAATTGTTATGCTTTGATGCTATTATAAATGGTATTGATATTTTAATTTTAGTTTTCAATGGTTGGTTGTTATTATAGAGCAATACAGTTGATTTCTTTTGGTATTGACCTCATGTTCTGTGATGCGGTTATACTTACAACAGTTCTAATTGTTATTTTGTAGATCTTCTTTAAAACATAGGCTATCATGTCATTCTTATCTATATTTATAATCTTTATGCCTATTTTTTTTTTCCTGCCTTATAATAGTGGTCAGGACCTTCAGTATAATGTTGAATAGGAGTGAGGACTTTGGACATTCTTTCATTGATACCGATCTTAAGGGGAAAGTTTCAGGTTTTTCTTGTTTTGTTTTGTTGTTGTTGTTGTTGTTTTACCATTCAATATGATTTAGCTAGAAGATTTATGTAGATACATTTCAGAATATTGAGAAAGTTCCATTCTATCTCTAGTTTACTGAGAGTTTTCTTCATGAATGGGTGATGAAGTTTTCTGAGTTTATTGCATGATTATGTGTTATTTTTTTTCTCTTTTACCCTGTTAATATAGTAAATACATTGATTGATGGAATTTTTGGGATAAACACCACTTTGTCATTAAAAATGTATTAGCATTCTTATATATTGCTCAACTGATTTTATGAAGAATATTTGCATCTTTGTTCACAGGTTGTATTGGGCTATAGCTTTTTCTTATGTCTCTTGGTTTTGATGTGAGGATAAACTGGCCTCTTAAAATGAGTTGGGAAGTGTTCCTTTCTCCTCTACTTTCTGAAAGAGTCTGCGTAGAATTGATATTATTTCTTAACGTTTGATAGAATTCAATCGTTAAGCCATCTTGGCTGGAATTTTCTTTGTGGGAAGTTTTTAATGAAAAATTCAATTCCTGTAATAGCTATAAAGTTGTTGAATTTATTGACATAAAGTTCTGCATAATATTCACTTATCTTTTTAATGTCTGTAGGGTCTGTAGCGATGGCTCTGTTTCACTCCTCACATTGGTAATTGGTGTTTTTTCCCTTTTGATCATTTATTGAACGGTTTATTAATTTTATTGTTCTTTTAAAAAAAGAATTTGTTGGTTAAATAATTTTTTCTATTATTTTTTTTCATTGCATTTATTTCCACTCCTTTATTATTTCCTTTTTTCTTTTCACTTTGTGTTTATAATTTTTCTAGCTTCTCAAGATAGAAATTTAGAGTATAGATTTTTAAAATCTTTTTTCTACCCTAAAATAAGCAGTTTTACACTACAAATTTTCCTCTGAGTACTGCTTTAACTGTGCCCTGCATATTTTTATATCTTATATTTTTAATACTCAGTTTAAAATATTTTCTTATTTACCATGTGACTCAAGGCTTAGAAAGTATTATATAATTTTTAAATATTTAGGGGTTTCTCAGATCTTTTTCTTTACTGATTTCTAGTTTAATTATGGGCAGAGAACATATTTTGTATAATTTTAGTTCTTTTGTTGAGGTTTGTTTTATAGCCCAGTGTACAGTCATCTTAGTGAACAATTTGCTTGCACTTGAGAAGAATGTATATTCTGTGTTATTGGGTTTAGTATTCCATAAATGTCAATTAGATTAAATTGGTTTAGTTTTTTTCAAGTCTATTATAGTCTTAGTTATATCTGCCTTCTTGTTTAAGCAATGTCTAAATGTATTGAAATCTCCCAGCTAGAATTGTGAATTAGTTTATTTCTGTCATTAATCTGTAAAGTTTAGTTTTTTTAAAACTGTTATATCTTCTTGATATATTGAACATGTTGTCATTATCAAGTGTTCCACTTTGTTCCTGATATATTTTGACCCAAAGTCAATTTTGCCTGATACTCATCTAACCACTCAGGTTTTTTCTGATTAGTAAATCATTTTCCCACCATCCACTTTTAACCTATAATTGCTTCTGAATTTAAAATGTTTCTCATAGACTGCGTATAGTTTGATTTTTACTTCTTTTTATCTCTAACAATCTTTGCTCTTTTTTCATTGTAATCTCTAGATGGGGGTGGGGAATGAGAGTTGATAAATTTTTTCTATAACGGTGAGACATTAAATATTTTTAGCTTTACAGAAAATGCAGTCTCCGGATAACCTATTCAGTTCCGCCATTGTTGTGTGAAAGTGGCATAGATAATACATAAATGAATGAATTTGGCTGTGTTTCAATAAAATTTTATTTGCAAAACAGATGGCGGGCCATAGTTTGCCAATCTCTTCTGTGGATCATTTATAAATTATCGATACCTTTGAGTTTAAATCTACCATCTTGCTATTTTTCTATTTGTTTCCTGTGGACTTTTCCCTTTTATTGTCCTTTCATGTCTTTTAGATTAATCAACTGTTTTATAGTATTCCTTTTTATCTCTACTAATGGCTTATTAACTATACTTTTTTGTTTTATTTATTTAGTGGTTGTTCTACAGTTTACAAAATGCATCTTTAATTTTCACAATATACTCTTAAATAACAGCACATCATTTTGTGTATAATGCAAGGCTCTTAGAACAGTTTACTTCCACTCCAACCTTTGAGCTATTTTTAAAAATACATTTTACTTCACCATATGTTATAAAACACACAATACATTTTTATTACTTTGTTTTAAAAAGTCAATTTTCTTCTTTAAAAATTAAAAAATAAGAAAAAATTATTTTTTATTTACCTACATACTTACCATATCTGGCAAACTTTCTTTCTTTGTATGTATCCCAGTTTTAAAATTCTTGAATATGTTTTTAATAGCTGTTTTAAAGTTTTATGCTAATTTCATAATTTCTGTCATTTCTGAATGTTTCTTTTACTTGGTTTTCTTTTCAGTTTGGATCATATTTTCTTGCTTCTTTCCATTTGTATTAATTTTTATTGAATGTTCTACATTATGAATTTTTTTTATTGAGAGTCTGGATTTTGTCTTCTTCCTTTAAAGAGTGTTAAGTAACTTAATCCTTTTGAGGCTTGTTTTTGAGTTTTGAGTAGCTTTTATGCTAGAATTCACTCAGGCTTAATAAAAGGCATGATTCCTTTTATGTCTCTACTGAATGCCTTAGTGGTTGAAACTCTCTGAATTCTTGCTCTGGAAATGTTTCTGCTAATAGCTCCCTAGTAGTTTTTTTGCCTGGCTTCATGGAATTTTATCCTATACCCAGAGATTACTATTCAGCAACAGAGTCCCTCCTTCTACTCTAGTTCTCTGGTCTTGCAAATTTCAGCTGTCTTAGCCTTCCCAATTTCTGATCTCTGTCTTTTTAACTTAGTGAGATTACCATGCTCTGCTTGTGTTCTTTCATTCTACACTCATAGAAAGTGCCTTCAGACAGAAAATGGGAGATTATATGACTCACCCTTGTTTCCCTTCTTGCATATATCACAGTCCTGGCCAGTGTTTAGGAATAGCTGATTCATGTATTTTGTGAATTTTCTTTTTTACAGTTGAAGGCAAGTCCAGTACCAGTTATTTTAACAAGGAAAGAAGTGGAAATTCTATTTCTGATGCTTGATCCTATGAGACAGATTTAGACTCTCCAGAGACCCCTAATGAGAGCTGGATGAGTATTTATTTCCTTTAAAACATCATCCCTTTTTCCTTAAGTTTTTAAAAATAAGACTATATCTAAAATACATCTTTAGATAGAATACCAGTATAATCAGATCCTTTCTTCCTTTATTTAAGAAGACCCCTTTATTTTTAGATCATAATTTTGAATTCTTTACTACAACAGCGAGATTCAAAACAAAAAGATTTGTAACATCAAAATTTTCCCTTTGATAATTCTCTGTCCATAATGCCACGTTTTCCTCTCTTAGTATTTTATTATTCAGTACTTCTTAAATGCTTGGTGTTTTCTGAACTACTTTATAGTACCAGCAAAGGTGTTTTAGAATCCCTTCATTGAGTAGTTGAGAAAATGGAAAGTGAGAGCTTAAATTGAAGAAAAATACAAAGCTTCCTGGGCGAGGGGTAGGGGGACGGGTTGTTTTTAATTTCGTTTTTACTATTTCATATTATACAGATTCAGATGTCCTTATATAACCTAAGTAATTTTGATGTTTTAAATGAAACAGAAAACCACTATGAGAATTGAAAAAAAAATTTAATACAAAAAAAAATTAAGACTAATCCTTAAGTTGATTGACATGTTCCTATCTCAGAAGGTTAATTAGATTTATTTTTGCCAAATGGATCTTTGTAACATATCTGAAGTCAAGAAAACACAAATATATATGCTGGGCAGATTGGGCTAGGGGAATAAAAACAATCTGTACTATTGAGGACAAGTGGTAGAGGACCAGAGAGTCAGATAGTTCCTTTGAGCTGCTTGTTCAACTGGCCTGATAAATTAATATCTTTGAAGAAGCTAGAATAATACCAAAAAAAAAAAATTAAACTGACATGTTTTTCATCGTAGAATCATGATAATCATTATCAAAATTATCACTATTTACTTATACGAGTTTTGTATAGTAGTGCTAATAACCTTTTCCTGTCACATAGTTTTAAATATTTTTAATATGTTTCATTTTTTCCTATAGAGGTTAAAAAATTATGCATAAATATTTATTGATGTTTTATTTTATAATTTCTGAGGTTTTTGTCACCATTAGAAAAGCCTTTTACATTCCAATTTTACTTTTTAAAAAGTTCACCCACATTTTCTTCTAGCATTTTATGATTCGACTGTTTTCCTTTAAATATTTACCCATCTGGTGTTTATTCTTTCTCCTTTTTTAAACTGTGTTTTTAGTGAGGTGAACTTCACATACCATAGAATTCAATCATTTTTAAGTGAAGAATTTAGTGGCATTTAATATATTCCAAAATATTTTCAGCATCCCAAAAGGAACCCTGTGTCCATTAAGCAGTTGCTACCCCTCATTCCCCAGTCCCTGGCAACCACCAGTCTGCTTTTTGTCTCTATGGATTTACCTATTTCAGATATTTTATATAAAAGGAAGCTTATAATACATGACCTTTTTGTCTAGCTTTTTCCACTTAGCATAATGTTTTCGAGGTTCATCATCATTGAAGCATGTATCAGTACTTCATTGCTTTTTATGGCTGAATAATATTTCATCGTATTGTGTATACCACAATTTGTTTATCCATTCATCCATTAATGGACATTGGGTTGTTTACACCTTTGGTTATTAGAAATAGTGCTACTGTAAACATGTATGTACAAATATTCATTTGAATACCTATTTTTGTTTCTTTTGCATATACACCTAAGAGTGGAATTATGGTATTTATAAAGAATGAGATATAAATTCAGCACCTTTTTGCCAAAAGGCTAGTCTTTTGTCTTTGTTCTGTTTCTTGTTATCTTTCCCATACTAATTTAAGATGTTTCCTTTGTCATATACTAATTCCCATATGTACTTGGGTTTATTTCTTATCTATCCATTTGGTTCCATTGTCTTATATCTGTCTTTGTGCCTGTACCATAGGTTTTCCCCACCCCATATTCATATAATTACTATTTTAATATTTGGAAATATCAGGAAAGTCTACATCCTTCTCCTTCCCTGCCCCCATTTATTTCTTTTGTCATAAATTTTCTTTCTATTGATAACATTATAAATACTTAATATCGTCTTAACATACATCTGGAAATTACCATTGTGCCAAGTTGTTATTTTTTGCTTTAAAAAATGGTCAAGCATTTCATCTCTCAATGGAAAAAGATATTCATTATATACTTCAGTGTAGTTATTAATCAGTAACATTGTGGTAAATGAAGTTTCATATTTTTAAGGGGAATTGTGGTTTTTTATTGTTTTTTTTTAGCTTTAAAATCTGAAGGGGATGATTACTATATTAATGGTGCCTGGACTATTGACTGGCCTAGGAAGTTTGATATTGCTGGGACAGCCTTTCACTACAAGAGACCAACTGATGAACCAGAGTCCTTGGAAGCTCTAGGTCCCACCTCGGAAAATCTCATTGTCATGGTAAATGTGTCTTCGCCATTTTGTTTCTACTGTTTGTGATCTGCCCTGTGAGGTAGGAAGGGGTAGGCTTTATTATCTCTGTTTTACAGGTGATGAAATTAGATAAGTAAATATAAAATAGTTGGCCCAAGGTATAAAATCTGTAGAAAGTTAAGGCCATGGTGCTCTTTCCATATGACTTTTGGATCATTTCAATGACTGCTTGAATAACATTTTTTTTAACCAAACAAGGTAGATGATGAGAATGGCTCTTAAATTACCCATGAATTTGGAAGGAGAAAATTCAATATAAGTGCATGTGTTCTAAAAGTTATCTTAAATTTCCTAAAAGAGTTACTTTATGACATTTTCTTCTTCAAAAGAAATAATAAATATCTGAATGAAGGCTCATTATATTTTAATTATCTTCACCAGTTGTTTTCAATGGCAGGTTCTGCTTCAAGAACAGAATTTGGGCATTAGGTATAAGTTCAACGTTCCCATCACTCGGACTGGCAGTGGAGACAGCGAAGTCGGATTTTCGTGGAATCATCAGCCATGGTCAGAATGCTCAGCTACTTGTGCTGGAGGTAAGACACCCACTAGGCAGCCCACCCAGAGGGCAAGATGGAAAGCAAAACATATTCTGAGCTATGCTTTGTGTTTGCTAAAGAAGCTAATTGGAAACATTTCTTGCAGGTTTGCTTCAAGCTGTAATTTAGCAAAAGAAACTTTGCTTTAATTATATTATATTCCGTTTGTTTTTAACCTCATGTAATTTGTACAGATTTGTTGGTAAAATACATCTTGGTACAATGAGTGTCTCTGCTGGTGCTTCTCCCAAGACTATCTTGAAGGTGGGCAGTTTGCTTTTCGTGAACGAATTCTTGGTAAAGAACATCAAGAGTTTTAAATAAGAAAATGAGCAAGAATCAGACGGCACAGATGCAACTTCTTGTAATGGGGGATGAGACTGTATGTCTGTGTGCTTGTGCGTTTGTGTTTGTATGCTTGTGTGTTTCCCACAATCCTATTCAAACTCCCTTCTGCCATCAAAGTTAAGGGCCTATATACTGGGATGCTACACTAATTACTGGTGTCTGGGTCTCTGGGTTAATGGTGTTTGCTGACCCCATTATAGTCTCTCAGAGAGGTAGCTGCTAGGCGGTGGTTGGTGATGTGTTGGTTGTCCCATGTGCGTTTTTCATGGGTGCCTTTTCCCCACAATTTACTCTATTCCTAATCCTCCTCCCTCTAGTGGCCACCAATGCAATTCTTTACCTCTGGCTGGGAGAGCAGGACAGTTGGCTTCCTTCAAAGCCAACACCCTTGCTGCTGCATGGACTGGTGAGTAGAAGTGCTGTGCAAGCAGCATCTTCCTTCTCTCTGGAGACTAAATGCATCGCCTCCACCGTACACCTTGATCACTGTAGGCAGAGAAACAAACCTATCCCTCAGGTCTAGGCTGGACTAAAGCACCTCACCATTCTGAAAGGAAAGATTAAGTTTCGAATAGTGATATTTAGAATGGGGAAATTGAAAGAAAACGAATGATCCCATTTTACCTTATATTCCCATATAGTACCTATTTTTCCTTTCTAAACCTTTTGGTAACATGATTTAACATGGACTTTACCCTATCTTCTCCTATAGTCACTGAATCTCTAAATACCTCTGATTCTCAAGGCTTAAATCAGAGAAATTATTTTCACAGAAATGATTATCATATAATAGATGCAGCATTTTTAGACTTGCACAGAATTAAATCATTAACTACAACTCCAAATTCAGTAGCAAACACTATATAAAAATTTTAAAAAGCAAATAAATAATAAAATGTTTCTCCTATGTGAAGTGTTATGAAAAATGGTTGTGTATAATTTTTGGCATATTTTAAAAGATCACTAATTACCATCCATTTTATATGTGAAATGGCTGGTGGTTTGTAATGTAAAGTTTTAAAAACTATAGGGCATTACTATTTCTTTTAATAAAATAGAGGATATTAAAAATGAATTAAGTTAATGCCATTGTATTATTCTTTAGTGGCATTTACACATATAAATTTCTTTGTTCTAATTAAATCTTTTTATTCAACCTATAAGTTAATTTCCCCCTTTTCACATACCAAAAACAAGTCTTCCTAATAACAGTACATTCATAATTCAGGCCCCGAGGTAAGGTGAGATAAACGTATTAATGAAGAGTCAAAATACTTTAAAATTGAGGAAATCTAATGAGGAAAGTGTTGAGATTGATTAGCTTGGAGAAGAGAAGGCTGAGGGAAAGTATATTAGTATCTTCAAGTATATGACAGAATGTTGAATGAGAAATACTTAGTGCCTGTTCGTTGCTGTACTGAAAATTGTTATATTGGGGGGATGGTGAAGATACGGTCTTGTCTGAGGCCAAGAAAGGATTGAGTGAATTCTCAGTGTTTCTTCTAACCCTATAATTCTTTTGTTCAAAAAGGAGATAGTCCAACAAAAAAGAAAAAAAAAGCCATGAGATATGAATTTAGGGGAAAACTATGATTTTATTAAAGACATATGAAAAATCTAAATGAATGTTATTTTTTTCCATAACACTTGCATTGAGAAATCATAATAGAAAAATGATTTCTTATGATAGGAGATAAAACAAAAGAAAAAGGAGAAAAGCGCCTAGAAGCAGAATTTTCTCTTCTTTGTGATTTATACTTCTTTCTTCTCTTCTGAAGTTACTGGTCCTAGATATTTGAGGTGGTTCTGGGGATTGGAATTGCACTCAATTTTGAGTGATTATGACAGCATTCATTGGGCCATTGCCTTCTTTGGAAGAGAGAGATACAGTGCTTGGGATGGGCAGGCGTAGTGTGAAGAGCTCCCATTTGTCTTGGTAAGTGGTTCTCAAAGTGTGGTCTCTAGAAGAACAGCATTGATGTCACTTGAGAACTTATTAGAAATTCTAGTTATACCCCCTTCCCCTCTTCCCACCAAGTCTCAAAACTACTGAATAGAAACTCTGGGTGGGGCCCAATCGTACGCTTTAGCTAGCTCTTCAGCTCCTTCTGATGCCCACTCAAGTTTGAGTATGGCTGGTTTTGGTTGACAGAGAAAATGAAACCTACCATTCTAGATACACAGAATCTTCTCCTCATCACTGAAGTCTGTGCATCTCTCTAGACTCATTTTGCACCTAGAACAATGTCTGGAACATACTAGGCACTCAATAAATATTCAGAGATGAGTGAATGAGCAAAAGGAATTCATTATTTTGGCAATTATATATTTGTGCTAGTTCTTTTTTAGTATGGAAAAGGAGAGCTTAGAATTTCTATTTTTCTTATTAGGTGGGGCAAAGGGATTGCCAGAGAGAGGCAGTATAATTTTGATCAGCATGCATAAGTAAAACCAAGCTCCTCTCTTGTTTTCGTTACTCAGAGTAGGTGGGAAATATTTCCTAGCATGTAGAGTACAGATATCCATTATTGGAGTTATTCTTCTTGCACATACTCCCACTTTTAACCCCAAGTTCTTTCAATACAGGAAGCTTATGATTGAGGCAAATAAAATTCCTTAGGACTCAGGAATCTTGATCAAAGAGAGAGCTAGAGTCTTCTGCTTGGTAATGGTAAATGGAACTTCATCTACAATTAAGGAATCTTTCAATAAAAAGTCAATTCTACCTAGTTTTCTCTAAGGAGCTAAGGATGAATACTAAAGTCAGTTCTCAAACGGGATGCTTCACTGTCATCTTTCCAGGGTGGTGCTAGTTATCTTGAGGCTGCCAAAACTTTTAAAAATGGAAAGAGAGAGAACAGAAAGATCTCTAAAGAACTTTCTGTTGCAATCTCATACAAGATTCCTTAATGTTCTCACCTATTACTATCCTGCATATGTTTTGTTAATGGCAAGACCTTTGGTCTATGTGTTGGGAGCAATGTCGAGAGCTTTTCCTCATGAGATCTTTTAAGATAAGAAATCTTGAGACTGTTTTTCTGTTGCTTAGCAAGACTTAATGACAAATCTAATGCTACAGGAAACGTTGTTGGTGATTCAGTCCAAGTAATGGTCTTTTCTCTGAGTCAATGATGAAACACTTCCTTAGCCTGAAAAAGAATACCGAGATGCTGTGGGATGTAGTCTTCAGGATAAATGTGATTTTAAAGATACTGTTGTGACACTTCCTCTGAGAGAAACCCAAGCTCAGTGAATTAAAACTCGGCTATTTTCTGAACCATTGTTACTCCTACTAGAGATTTTTTTTTTCCTTATCCAAAGTATTGTATATTCTGTAATTTACCTGACTCCCAATTTTGTATGCTACCATTGTATTCATGATTAATGTCTTAATTGATAAAGGCTGGCTGGGTAGTGAGAATTGTATTATTTTAAAATATAAAGATTTAGTAGGAGTTTTTTTTTATGTTCTAGTAATTTATGCTAGTGTACCTTTGCACTCTGACTTCTAAAGATTCTAATAACAAATATTGTATATTCATCTTTTGATTTTAGTCATATATACTCTCTTTTTTACTAGTGTTTGGATAGATGTATGGTTCTCAAATTTTAGTGTTTATCAGAATTACCTGGAGGGCTTGTTCAAACAAGGTTGCTAGGTTCTACCTCCAGTTTCTGATTTGGTAGGTCTGACATAGATTCCAAGAATCTGCATTTCTAACAAATTTCTAGTTGCTGCTGGTACTACTAATTCAGAAACCATACTTTGAGAGTCATTGGGTTAGTTTCCTAAAGCTGATGTCTATTAAAACAAAGTGACAAACCTTGGTAATAATCTATATTACAGTTGTAATCCACATTACAACTAGACTTTTCACAGAGAAATTGTTCTACAGTTCAGCTGTGTAATAATAAATGAAATTTTACAGTTTATAATACATTTTCTATTGATCTGTTTCACTTGATCACTCTTCATGAGATAGGTGTTGCTATTATTGTTCCTATTTTATAGATAAAACTTGAATGAAGTAACTTGCTGAAATCAAGACTTAGAAACTGAGTCTCTAGAGACTTTTAAAATGTAGCGTTTAATAATAAAAATGGTTCTTTACCGTGAACAGAGCTTCTTCATCAGTTGACAACCTCAACAGAACAACATGATATATCCCATTCAAAAATATCTCCTTCACTAGCTTGAAATTTCAGTTTTTCAAATGCTTTTCCTAAAACAATGGATCTGAGCCGTGACTGCACCTTGGAATTACCTAGAAAACTGTAAGGAATTCTGATGTTTGGGCCTCATTCCCAGAGATTCTGATATAATTTCTTAGGAGTATGGTCTAGGCATCAGATTTTTTACAGCTCCATAGGTAATTCTAACACACAGCTAAGATTGAGAAGTACTGCCTTTGAGGCTGATTGCAAGTTTCTTTAGTCTTCAAATTGATTTACAGTCAGATACAAAAACCTCTGGAAGCATTATTAACTCACGTCTCTGTTATTAATTAGCTACTAGTGGAATGCAAAAGTTAATGAGATTTAGGTATAAGTGTCTGGGGTGGCAAAATAGAGAGGAGCATTGGAGAACGGAATGAAAAAGGTGATAGAATTCCAATTAATTTCATAATTTTGTTTAGTGCGGGTATTGGCCTTGGACATGCATTTAGAAAGCTGTTTTTGGAGTTCATTTTACTTGAATGCTTCTTTACCTGATGGATGCCTTATAAGTGTCTAATTAATGCTTTTAAAACTGACTGAAAATATGCTAAATATCATTTCTTAGCCTTTTTGTCTAAAATCTAGTGAAATTATGCTAAACAGATTTTAAAATCTCTTCCTTTTAATTTCAAGTTTTGTAGTACTTAGGGAGCTGAAGTGAGTAAGGATTATATACTCAACCAATTTTAATTTAGGCCCACAAGTCAGAATATAAAAAGCATGTGACCTGTTTTAAGTCAATATTTATGAAAACTGATAACAAATATTTTTATCTTTGTGACTTATAGTTCTAATTTAAAAAAGCCCTTCTGTTGTTTTGAGAAATTATTTTTCATTAGGGGACAAATCTTTGTATTCATGATAATTTCATATCTTTCTGAATGTACTCTCATTTCCCATTATTAAAACTGTTCCCTGTGCCCCCACAACCTCCCTAAACCCTTCTCTTATTTAATACAATCCTTAGACATCTAAAGCAAAACTTTTCAAAGCCAATTATCTGAGAGTTGATGCTGTATTGTTGCATTTAACTTTTGTTAAATTGTTGCATCTGTTCTGTTACTAAAGCCACCTTAAGTATGCTTCATTTCTGATGCAAAGAAAGGTCAAAAACATATATTTATTTTGCATGTATTAGTTTTAAATGTATACTCTAAATATATACAATCTTTGTCCTGCGATCTGCTCTATTGACACTTCTGATTACTTTTTCCAAATTGTTTTTTCTAGGGTTTTCTTTCTTCCTCTTTGTGTAGAAGTACAAAAATTGTATACCAAAGAACTCAATTTGAAAACTGAAAAACATACAAATACGTGGAGGCTAAATAACATGCTACTAAACAAAGAATGGGTTAACAACGAGATCCAGGAAGAAATCAAAAGAGACTTTGAGAGGAATGAAAATGAAAACACAACGACCTATAGGGCATAGCGAAAGCAATCCTAAGAGGGAAGTGCATAGCAAGACAGGCGTGCCTCAAGAAACAAGAAAATCTTAAAGGATCTAACCTTTCACCTAAAAAAAAATTAGAAAAGGAACAACAAACAAAGCCCAAAGTGAGTAGAAGGAAGGAAATAATAAAGATCAGAATGGAAATAAATGCAATAGAATCTTAAAAAAAACAATGCAGAAGATTAATGAAACCAAGAGCTGGTTCTTTGAAAAGATAAACGAAATTGATACACTTTTAACCAAAGTCATCAAGGAAAAAAGAGAGAGGACCCAAATAAATAAAATCAGAAATGAAGGAAGAGAAGTAACAACTAATACCACAGGAAAACAAAGGATTATAAGATAATGCTATGTACAATTATATGCAACAAATTGGACAATCTGGAAGAAGTGGATAAATTTCTAGAAATATATAATCTTCAAAGACTGAGTCAAGAAGAAACAGAAAATCTGAACAGACTGACAACTACTATTGAAATTGAATCAGTATTCAAAAACTCCCAACAAACAAATCCTAGACCAGATGGCTTCATAGGTGAATTTTACCAAACATTCAAAGAATTATCACCTATCTTTCTTAAACTATTCCAGAAAAATTCAAGAGGAGAAAAGGCTCCCATGCTCATTTATGAGGCCAGCATCACCCTGATTCCAAAACCAAACAAAGACATTAAAAAAAGAAAATTATAGGCCAGTATCCCTGGTGAACGTAGATGCAAAACTCAACAAAACATTGGTAAACTGCATTCGGCGGTTCATTAAAAAGGTCATATGCTACAATCAAATTGGATTTATTCCTGTGATGCAAGGTCGTTTCAATATCTGTGAATCAATTAAAGTGATACACCACATAAACAAAATGAGGGATAAAAATCATATGATTATATCAATAGATTCATAAAAAGCATTTGACAAAATCCCTCATCCATTTATGATGAAAACTCTCAGCAAAGTGGGAATAGAGAGAACCTACCTCAACATAATAATGACCATACATAATGAACCTGTAGCTAACTTCATATTTAACAGTATTTATTGAAGATACTTAAGATAAGGAAAAAGACCAAGATGTTGACTTTAAGCACTTTTATTCAGCATAGTATTGAAAGACTTAGCCACAGCAATCAGACAAGAAAAAGAAATAAAAGTCATCCAAATTGGAAAGGAAGAAGTATAACTGTCATTATTTGCAGATGACATGACACTATAGAGAGAGAACCCTAAAGACTGCACCAAAAAAAAAAACTATTAAAACTTACAAATAAATTCAGTAAAGTAGCAGGATGCAAAATTAATATTCAGTAATTGGTTGAATTTTTATATTCCAATAATGAACTATCAGAAAGAGAAATTAAGAAGACAATTCCATTTACAACTGCATCAAAAATAAAATGCCTAAGAATAATTTTAACCAAGGAGATAAAAGACCTATACTTGGAAAATTATAAGACGTTGAAGAAAGAAATTGCAGAAGATACAAATAAATAGAAGCATATACCATGCTCATGGATAGGAAGAACTAATGTTGTTAAAATGTTTATACTACGCAAAGCAATCTATAGATTCAATTCAGTCCCTATCAAAATATCAAGGGCATTTTTCACAGAACTAGAACAAATAATCCTAAAATTTATATGGAACCATAAAAGACCCTGAATAGCCACAGCAATCTTGAAAAAGAAGAACAAAGTTGGCAGATATTAAACTATACTACAAGGCTATAATAATCAAAATGGCATGGTACTGGCATAAAAACAGACATATAGATCAATGGAACGGAAGAGAGAGCTCAGAAAAAAACTCATGCCTATGTGGCCAACTAATCTGTGACAAAGGAGGCAAGAATATACAATTGGATAAAGACAGTCTCTTCAATAAATGCTGTTGGGAAAACTGGACAGATGCATGCAAAAAAAAAAAAAGTGAAACTAGACTACCTTCTTACACCATATACAAGAATAAACTCAAAATGGATTACAGGCTTAAATGTAAGACCTGAAATCATAAAACTCCTAGAAGAAAACATAGGCAATACGCTCTTTGACATTGCCCTTAGTAGCATTATTTTGATATATCTCCTCGAGCAGGGAAAACAAAAGAAAAAAATAAACAAATGAAACTACATCAAATTAAAAAGTTTTTGCACAGCAAAGGAAACCATCAACAAAATGAAAAGACAACCTACTGAAAGGGAAAAGATATTTGCCAGTGATACATCTAATAAGGGGTTAATATCCAAAATCTATAAAGAACTTATACAATGTAACACCACAAAAACAAATACTCCAATTAAAAAACAGGCAGAGGATTCAAATAGACATTTCTCCATAAAGGTGGTCAATAGGCATATGAAAAGATGCTTAATGTCCCTAATCATCAGAAAAATGCAAATTAAAACCATATGCAATATCACTTTATACCTGTCAGAATGGCAATCATCAATAAATCAACAAACAACAAATGTTGTTGAGGATATGGAGAAAAGGGAACTCTTGTGCATTGTTGGTGGGTTTGCAAATGGGTGCAACCACTATGGAAAAAAGTCTGAAGTTTCCTCAAAAAAATTAATAATAAAACTACCTTATGACTCAGCAATTCCAATTCTGGGTGCTTATCTGAAAAAATCCAAAACACTAATTCAGAAAGATATATGCATCTCTTTGTTCATTACAACATCACTTACAATAGCTGAGATATGGAAGCAACCTGAGTGCCCATCAATAGACAATTGTATAAAGAAGAAGTGGTATATACATACGATGGAATATTACTCAGCCATAAATAAGAATGAAATCTTACCATTTGCAACAAGATGAGTGGACCTAGAGGGTATTATGCTAAGTGAAATAAGTCAGACAGAGAAAGATAAATACCATATGATCTCAAGTATATGTGGAATCGAAAGAACAAAATACATGAATAAACAAAACAGAAACAGACTCATAGATACAGAGATCAAAATGATGGTTGCCAGATAGAATGGGGGTTGGGGGACTGAGTGAAAGAGGTGAAGGGATTAAGAAGTACAAATTGGTAGTTACGAAATAGTCTCAGGGATGTAAAAGACAGCATAGGGAATATAGTCATTAATATTGTAATAACTGTATGGTGCTGGATGGGTACTAGATTTATCAGGGAGATCACTTCATAAATTACCATTATGCTGCACACCTGAAATTAACATGGAATAATATTGAATGTTGACTGTAACTGAACATTTTTTTTCTTTAAAAGGAACAATTTGGTCAGGTTTCTGCTGACAAGCATCTCTCTGCTAAACATTCATTGCTCAGCAGCTCAAGGGGGAAAAAAAGATAAGCTACAGCTATGCTTAGATTGAAGAGGAAGAAGACAATTTAGATTTTAGAGACAATTTTGATTTTGTCTGAAGATCAAAGAGAACAGATTTTTCTTACATGTACTATGGGGTTACTCAAGAATCTTTCTGATCACTTGTCATTGACCATTTATAATGTTATCGTTACTTTTTCTTTTATATTTACATAGACTAATTAATTTTTCTTGAATTTTGATACTTATTTTATATAAATGCTTTTTAATTAATTTATTTTTCTTCCCTGGATGTCATCTTAAGCCATGTATGTATGTATGTGTGTGTGTGTGTGTGCGTGCGTGCGCGCGCATGTGTCTGTGTGTGAATAGCATATAAACTTAAAAGGTATTCAATGTGTTTCTAAGACAAATTCTTTTTATTTTACTTTTTGTGATTCACCTATTCACTTGGATTCTCATACATATTGGAACTAGTATCTACTTTTTCGAATTTTTAAGGTGCTTTACATAGTTTCCAACTACTATTTTGTGTTTTCCTGACTTAGGACCACATTTTCAGACTGCACCATGGGGCCCCAAGACATAGCAGCAGACTTACAGAGGCACTGCAGAATATTGTACATTTTTAATAAAAACACAGCGATATCAGTCATATACCACACACTTTATCACTCTTAGATTGTTTGGACCTAACTAAGTGAAATTCTTAGGTATTTTTTTCTGCCTAGTAGGTCTGTGAAAAAAATTACTGAGACACTAAGGGTGCTGTGCGCCAAGAAAGTTTGATAACTCTTCATTTATGATAAAATGAGTATCATTTAAGTGATTTTCGGTAGACATTGAATTTCATTTCATAAGAGGAAGAAATGCATATAAACTTCTAATTCAGAGTCCTGGTGTTATTCAGAGTTTAAAAATAGAGGCTCTTCTGTACTTTCAGTTAAAGAACTAGAGATCTTAAATAATACATAATTTCTCTTTCATATCTATATTAAATATTTCTTCTGATATGCTTCTCTGTATATCTTTCTTCCTCTGTGTTTGTTAGCTCAGTTTAAGAGTTTAAGATTGGTGAATGATTAAAGCAAAAAAAGAAAAAAGAAAAGGAAAGAAAAAGGAGACTATATATTTAAAAGACCCCCTGATTGCAAATTCTTCTTTGCAACTTACTACTTAACAAATATGTTTAACTATCCATGCTGTTCCACTTATTAATATTTTTCAAATTATTTTAATGAATCTATCATGCACATTATTTTAGCCCCTTTAAAAAGTTGTACATGTCTACATTGTTTCTATGGAAACATTATATGTTCATGTAATATATTTTTTTTCAAAAATCATACAACAGAAACATAATGTACACTTAAAAGTATAGTAAGTGTATTATAAAATAACAAACTTAGAATTGTCTTTTAAAAGCAGGTATTAGAAAAAAATATAATGTAACCTTTAGGCCAGTACTCATACCTGACTGAAAGAGGACAGCTCTCAAAGTACCAGGTAAAACAGGGAGATGCTTTACATTTTCACAGATGTCCTTTTAATTTCTTTACTAGTTCTAAGTGCCTAACACATTTAACATCACTAAAAATGGTCAACTCACATTATTAGTGAAGAACAGAATGTACTTCAAACAAAGAAAGTCTTTTATAGACATAATAACAATAATAATGACTAACACTTGTTCAGCATATAAAGGACATCTACACTATAACTTTGATTTAGGAATTACCATCCAAAAATTACTTTCAGAGTTAAGTAAAAGATAACAGATAGAAATTTTAGTTTGAATAATTAAAGCCTTTTACTCATTGTCATTTATTTACCTTTAAAGAAACATAATTACATAATTAGTTTTTAAGAAAAATTCCCTATGAAAGTTATTTTCATGTGAGGTTTCGTAATACACTATTGTTTGAAACTACGAGCATCCTTTTAGACTTGATTCCTTATATACCAAAATTAGACATAAAACAGATTTATTGTGATGTTTTGGTAATATGAGTCTCTTGTAAAAAGTGACTTGAGTTTTCATAGAATAAATGTATACATTCAGCTTTGTTCCTTATTCTCTAATTTTATCTTTGGTCTTTGAAAAAGGAAATTCTATATGACTAGACAGTAGTTTTTCATTGCATTGACCATGGCATTTCTCTGTTTGTTCTCTCCTATCATCATCCCCTTCTTTCAGGTCATTTTCAGTGTTGAGAAGAAAGAGTACCCTTTAACATATAGGATTAGTGGTACCAGGCATCACAGCAGGGTACCTGTAAACATCACAGCTCCCCAAAGCATATGCTCTATAGCCATCAATTGCATCTGGCTTGGTTCTCATATAGTGTGCCCTTGAGAAGAGTAACCTCTAGGCACACTCAGGCTCTTAGGTGATTCATACTTCTGAAAGTTAATATGCTTGTTCATTTATTTGTCCATAATAATTATTTTTGTTTACCTTTTCCTTTAAACATATAGCTTTCTCTATATAATACACTTTTTTAAAAATTCTTTAAATTCTCATGTGTATTTTCAATATAATTTTCAAACTTCTTATAAAAATTCTAACATATGAATGTGTAGTTTGGTAACCTGACTTTTTTTTCCATTTACCCCTGCATTTTGTGGCTTGCATTTCTCTAATGTTAAGATTTGTAACTAAAGACAAGAACTCTCTGCTAACCCAAAAACACCTAGTGCTGTTTTCTTTCCTCTTTCATCTCATTTCTATTGCAATAGAGATGGTATTCTTCCCTAACATGATTAGAGCTTAAATATGTATTCACTCACTGAGAAGCTTGGGTAAGAATGAAACTAAAGTTTGTGTGCCTTCCTATCATATTAATGATCTGCGAGATAACAGGTCGTGTTTCACTTGACAAAACTTCTGTCCAAAATACCATTTTTAGCAATCATAATATTATGTGTCTTTATAAGATAGATATTATGCACAGAATATTTTTGGAAAAAATAAAGCTTTTATAATGATAAACATCATCATCCTGATTTTATATGACATTATGATATTACTATTTCCATTTTTTTACTTGAGCAAAATGAGTTTAGTGTAAACATAGTAAACAAATTATATGGCTTGTTTCCGATTGTGTCCTTATTGTAAATCAAATCTGAAACATTTACTTGTTTATTCCAAAAAAAGTATTTTATATCTAATTAAAGAAAAGAGAAGCTTTTCTTTAATCACGGTGAGTGGGAAAAGCTCAAGGCTTTCTTATACTCTCAGCATTCTTTCTCTAAATTTTTAAAAATAAAATACCAAAAGACAAATAAGCTTCTACTAAAGATCATGGAGATTCTTTTTAGTATAAGTTGAGTTAATTCTTCATATTAGGAAATTTGTCTCTCATTTTTTCCTGTTTCTAGTTAACATTCTGCCTCTTGACACGACCAGCCCCTTTGCTCTGTACCTCACACCATAAGAACTCATGCACTGAGACAAGACTGTAAAATCAGAATCTAACTAATGCCTGTTTTCCAGACTTATTAATCTGTAGGGTAAAGGGAAAAAGGAGACATAGAAGGGGGAAAAAAATGTTGAACAATCAAATGGCAAAGGAAGAAAAGAAGAGATACTTTCTTAGAGTTTTGGATCTGGAAAAACATTAGAAATCACGTCATTTGATTATCATTTCACAAAGGAGGATGAAAACTTGCTTTTGATCATTTACCTAAACTGCCTAGAACTCCAAAGAGGTAACTAAACATGGCAGAAGTTGTAGTGAGGAAAAACATAGTAACAAGATAAATGAAAGGGAATAACATTGCAGACATTTGGCCGAGAAAAGAATTCTTAGGATCAGTGAAGATCAGGGAAAGAGAAATCAAACAGCAATATAATAAAATGGAAGCTGTAAAATTTAAAATATTAGACTTTAAAATGCATTATTTTATTAGATGAGGTAGTTTTTATAATATAATGGCAACGGTACTTGTTTCCTCTCCTTCCCGCCACCTCCCCACCCCGCCCCCATTTTAATGGAATCTCATTGAGATCAAGCCTATCTCGCTCATTTTCCCCCTTATGGTAACAAAACAACAACAACAACAAAATACCATAGATATTAGTATGAATTCAATGAGTTAAATTAAGTTAGACATTTTTCATAGAAGAGATTACTGTTAATATCTAATAAGTAGTAGGAATTCCCTCCAGAGATAGTGTGATTTCAAATAAATGCATTGTATGTATGCTCTACCCAATCTTACCATCATTAAACACATTTACTCTAGAAAAATACAGTATTTTTAGAGCCACATTTTCCTTTTCTTAATTCTGTTCCTTGGAACATCTAGTTTTGCTATGACAGAAGGAAAGACACTGGAAAGGCAGAGAAAGTCTTTGAAAGATAAAAACTAGCAGGAGACAGTCCATCAGAAGAAGGAAGCATATGGGTGGAGTTGATTGGTACCCTGGATGCCAGCTGTTAGATCCAAGGCAGATGGACTTTGCTCTGCCCTGTAAATAAATGCTTGTGTCTGGCCAATAATCACACAGCACAACAGCCAGATTCCAGCAGTGAAAGACAGAGCAGAGAGACATTTTTTTCCTGGCATTCGTTGCTCTTTGGATGCTATCTGCACTGAAGATTTAGATTAAATTAATATTGTTGGCCATATGCTCTGTATACTGTGGTTATGTAGTGTTGTCTTGGTTGCTAGCTACTTTGGACGCTGTGGTTAAGCAAATTGTTGCCTTAGCCACCAACCATATTTTTAGTATAAGCTCTGACTTATTAACTTCTTTCCCTACTCTTCCTCTTCAGAAAACTGTTGGTGCTATGATATGATGTGCTATGTCACTAGGTTGTTATCTAGATGGTTAGCTTATCAATCCCAAAGTTACATTTGCACCCCTCTCACTTTCCCTTATTGACTCACTCACATGTGGTTACGGAGTGCTCACTTACTATTTCAGTAGTTTAGGACTGAAATGCTAAATTGTGTGAGTAGATTTGAGAAGACCTAGAAGGCCTTTCTCTACCCTTTTATCTCCCCCACATCCTTCTTAGTTTAACACAATCCCTCTTTCAAGTGAAAGTCAAATGATAATTTCTATGCATTGGGAACCTTCTTTCTCCTTTTAAAACAGTGAACTGTCCTGAGAAAAGTAACATGTTGTCAAGTATTGTTACACATGAATTTATGAAATTATTTCATTATCCGAAATGAGAGAGATGGGACATGAGAACATTAAGCAGCTTACAAGGGGAGTAGAGGAGGGACTGAAAAGGAGATGAGAACTGAAGAGAAACTGTGGCATCTGAAGTGTTCACTCATGATCAGCCCCAGGACTGTAGCTGCTGAGCTAAAGACCCTGTGTTCTTTGCTCGAACCATCACCATCTCTTAGAGTAAGTTGAGAGATTTCATCTAGAGCTCACAGCTTGGCGAATTTCTTGCTCATTTTACTGTGGTATATGCTATTTCAAAATATTAAAAGCCATTTCTTGATGTGTAGCTAGAGTAGTGTTTCAAGCATGGTACTTCTTTCTCCCATTGGACAAGAGAACCTTTGGTGGACAAATAGATCATCTTAATCTTTTAGCTACTGGCAGAAAATTAAATCTAAGGTCTGGCAAATTTAAATGGATGGGCTAAAAGTAAGAGTTAGGTTTCCATGTTAAGAGTCATCATATTTGATTCTTTAAAGATAAGCAAAGTTAAAGTTTCTAAACAGGATATGCCCATTTTAGAGAGTTTAAAGTAAATATGTATTGGTAATGTTATATTTATACATAAATTTAGTAATATGAAACCATTAATATTTTTTTAAGCATAGAAGAGGGACTGCTTTTAACAAAAGAATAGGTACAGAGTTTGCATACAAGTGACTTTAGGTGTTTAAGAATAAAATATAATTAGTGTAATTTTTAATTTGACTAATTAAATTCTGCAGAACATCTGCATATCTCCGGGGGATATGGACACTAAAAGCCACTAGAATTTTGTTTTCAATAGGCATATACTGACCAGTCATGTGGACACTTTGTTTTTGGTTATAAACTATAAGTCTTCAGATTTGAAAGCATAGTGGTTTTGTGTGACTGGATATAATTATTCCTAACAAAATTTAAATCAACTTCTTAGCAATGTTTTACAGATTACTTTAAAAGAAGTTATGTAAAAGAAGCTTGGTCTTATAAAGATTCTAAACTTAATCATTTCTCTTGTTGACTTAGTTTAGATTATTTCCAGTTGATCTGTATTTTCTACTTTCTAAAGCTAAAAGCTCATTTTCCTTAATCCAAAAGTATGTATTTAAAAATCAATCCAATTAAGTGTATTAGTTTAGAGAGTTATCCTGTTGCTACTGACTTAAAAAGAAAAAAAAATCTGCAAACCTGCCAAGTATGGGGGTAAAAGTTGGAAGAAGATTTGTATTCTGTTGAAGAAAGATAGTTCATTATTGTAGGAAGATTTGGAATAGATTACTAGTATAGTCAGTTCTTGAGTGTGAAATACCACACTGTCTAAAATAACATTTTAGAAGAAAATTAATAAAAGATGAATGTGAAGAAAAATGCATCTTCATAAAACATAGAGTAATTTCAGCTGTTCATTCACGGGCTTTAATTTTTACTTTATAAAAAATAGTGTTCCAAAATTACAAAACTGAAATGCGCCACCAAATACCCAAAGTCCTAGTTTTTAAGAAGTCTGAGAGGCATGAACAAAATTAAGTCAATTTGTAATCCTTAGCACTTAGCCCAGTATCTCATAAGAAGCACAGTGCTTTGTATTTAGTAATTATTTTCTGAATGAATGAATGAGTGAATGAGGGTGTGAATGAAGCAATGACCTGCCAACCACAATTAGGTGGCATTTTTGGTTTATGTGCCACATAATTTTAAACTAATTACTAGATCCCACCAAAGAGCAAACTAGCTTTAAAAATAAAGGTCTAGAACAAAGATAGAAGATTGTGGATAATGTTTATTTTGTTCTTTGTGGTTTTGTATATTTTTCAAATTTTTAACAATAAATGTTATATAGCTAAATTTTTTCAATATACATGGCTAGAATTTATCTTAAAATGAAATATAAATCTCACTTCTAAGAACATTAATATCTGTTATAGAATTTGCAGAGGCCTTGCTTTTACATTAAAGGCTACTTTTAAAAACTAATGTAGTTATAACCAAACAACATTTCTAGGGTTAATTTAAAGAAAGTAGAATTTTACCTTAACCTGTAGAAACAGAATTATTGTTTTTGCCACTGATACAAGTGACATCAGTTTCATTTTGTAATGTTGAAATGTTTATTCTTTTCTGAAAAACAAGTGAGATACTAAATTGAATGCCAACTTTCTCATTGCAAATATAATCATATTTTGTATTATTAAACATATTTATAAAAGTTGGGTAAAGTTTTTTATGTAAGCGGATGGGTGGTTTGAGTCTCTCCTCTCCAAGTAAATTCATATTTGAATGACTTAAATAAAAAAGTCATGCTAACCAATAAAAATAACCCCCTGCTCTCCCTGATAGGAACAAAATATTGAACCTTGGTGAGTAGATATCCTGAGCTATTGTAGCAGTTGATAGTTGAATCCTATGACTAATGGTGGAGATTTTTCTCTAGGTAGATCACATGGACTTAGTTATCTGCCCACTGGAATGACACAGTGGGAGATATCTGATGAATATTGTGGAACATCTGTGAATGGATCACAGCTACGCCTGATGTGAATCATTCTTCCCTCAAATATCTAAAGTTTAATAGTTAAAAAATTCCAAACTGTTGTCACATAAACTGAGATGTTGGGCTATTCTAGGAGTTGGGAGGGAGTGAATATAACACACACTCTTAGATATTTTTCTAGTAAGCTATTTAGCTGTGTTTTAAGCCCTTAAATTTAGGAAAACCTACACACTTGTTGAAAGTCATCAGTTTTATCCTGGGTCACTGCAAGTAATAAAATATACCTTCTTCAGCTGTTCATCACCTTCACAGTGGCTGCAGAACTTAATAGTTTTCTCTGTCAGGGGAATAGATTTCCTGTCTTTCAATTCGACAGTGCTTAGGTGAAAGCGTACAAACTCGATAAACTGAGGCACTCCCAGCTCAGAGTTCCCATGACTCTTTAGGGACCTTGGGGGAAGCTTTTGGTGTTCATCTCTTAAGGTGACAGTTCTCTTTACTGAATGATGATGTTTCACATTGATTTTCCTAATTTGGAATCAAACCCTTTCCTTTAGGGTACTATTAAGAGCAACTGAGGAGGGCGGGGAGCAGAAGTGAAGGTTTGTGTGGGTCCAGCTAGGTGCAAAGCTCTGGTTTCCTAGGTATTGCCGATGCTGCTTTTAAAACTCTCTGGGTAATGTAGCCTACTTGGTTATTGAGATGGAGCGATGAATAAGGGTGACAGCTGAGTCTTTGCTTTTATTCCAATTCCAGGCATATCCTTCTACCTCTATATGATCTAAAGCATTGTCTAGTAGTTTGACTTTTTCTTGATATATTTATCTTTGCTTTTGATTGCTCGACACTAAGGAGAAAATGAGTGCATGAGTTTCTTCACCAAGTATATGTGTTTGTGTGTGTCTTGTACTTTGTGAAATGTGAGCAAGTTGTGGTGGATGTCTTTGCCAATAAATAATAAACATATATTTAGAATTTAACAAATGTTATGAGAATGCTTTTAGCTGTGGCAAACATTTTAAAGAATTTTTTAAATGAGATAAGTATTTCGTAAGTTAATGTTTTATGGAATAAGTATGTAATTGTTTGACAATGGTATAATCAACAAGGGGGCAACCCAAATAAATTAATGGATTGTAGTTCAAATGAGGTTCACTGCAATCTTTAAATTCTAGACATGTGGGCTGTAAGAGAAATAAATTTATATATGGGAGGAAAAAACAAAATGTGTGAGCATTATGTGTTCCTAATGAAGACTAAATTAATGGAATTTGTCCTGCAAAATATTAAAAAGTAAATTTGTCCCTATTGTTTTTAAATAGATATACAATCATTGTTTTTAAATAGATATACAATCATTGTTTTGCACTGAAATGTATATGAGCACATTTTATCTAATGATGTTTGGGGAAAATGAAGTTTTGTGTTTTTTTTTAAGGAAAGCACAAAGAAGATTATACTAATGAGAACACTAATTGTTTAAAATTACCAATAGCCTCTTTTCTGAACTTGAAAACAGTTATTTTTCTAAATATGAGAACAATCATTTTGCCTAAATTTGCAGTTTAATGACCAGGACTTCTCTCCTTTTTAGAGCAGTCAAGTGTTTCTGGAACAGATAAGACAGCAGTGATCCAGTGAGGTTGATTGCCACAGAGGAAAGTTATACATACCTAACTTACTGTGAGGTAAACTGCTCTTCAATTAATGATGTCTTCCTTTTCTTAAGGTGCCCAAAGACAGGAGGTGGTCTGTAAAAGGTTGGATGACAACTCCATTGTCCAGAACAAGTACTGTGACCCTGACAGTAAGCCACCTGAAAATCAAAGAACCTGCAACACTGAGCCCTGCCCACCTGAGTAAGTAAGAGAAAGAAGTGAGAAATCTTTTCTCCAACTGCAAAGAGAAAAACATATTCATATATGGAAACATATATTCGTATCATATATGAATAAATTAAACTTAAGAAGGGATAAAACATCACAGAGAGTAGAATTTTGATGTCCCTTTCATTGAGCAAAGATTTCCATTTATTCATAGCTTTCAGGTAACTCCTTTAAAGCAGGAAATTCAGTAGGTTGATCCTGGAACAGTGCTGCAAATCAAATTTCACCAATTCTAAGGCATACATCTTTTCACACTTTAACATCTCTGAAATTGGGATTCATCTTCCAACTGATGGTGTCTTACAATAATAATCAGCATTATTTTTTTCTTAATGATACTTAAAATAATAGTATCTTAGATTCAATAAAATACAGTAGATTGATGTGCAGTCCTGTCTTTTCCAGATATTTATCCTAAAGGCCTAAAGATTTTTGAAACAGTTTGGAAATATTCTGCAATGGAATATCAGTGTTTTAATTTGCTGACTCAATTTTAAGTTCTATCATACTAAGGCATCCTGCATTCTGACTGTCAGGTGGAGGCAGAGGAGTGTACTTCAGTCTCCTTCTGTTGATTAATGTAGCAATTACAGCTCACAGTAAAGGGAGGCAGAAGGTGAATTTATTCATCTTAATTATGATGTCTAAAGAATTAAAATTTAAAAATATAAGACCTGCTGGTAGTGAGCCACACTTTATAATCTGTAAGAACTGAAAGGTTTCTTGGTTGAGCACAAGGCAATGATTACATGAAAAAAGACAAAGATGCTGAGTCGATCATGAAAATACTGATCTTTGTAGGGATTTTGGCCGTTTGACAACTGCAAGAGAGAACATGTGTGAATTTCATTCTTGTCTCAAAGTAACTATTATCCCTCTGGTTAACTAATTATCCCAACATAAAATTGATAAAGAAAAGAAGAGTAAGCAAACGAATTTATATACTCTAAGGTTGCTAGGACTGGAGAGGAAGGTTCTATAATGAAGTAATCTCTTTTTCTAAAAATGACTACAGTGGAGTCACAAAAACCTGGGATTTACAATGGATAATGACTTCAGGTCCTTAATATAGTTAATGCAAGATGCATTTCTTAATATTTGGTCCAAAACAGTCATATCTTAAAAACTTTCACTATCCAAACTCAGTGTCTGCCTGAATATTTGAATCTCAAAGGAAGATTATCACTTCTAGTGTCTTGAAAAGTTTTAGGGCAATGACTACCAAAATAGGAGTACAACGAGTTTAAAGTGATAGAAGTTTTATTCTAAGACTTTTTAAAGTCAATTCTCAACATATTTTGAACAAAATGTTATCACCATGTATCTTATTCCTTAAAATCCAGATATGGGAAAGTATAGAAATATGACCTATGATATATATTACAAACACAAGATATTTAATTCCTTTTTATTTTCTTCTTTTTTTTTTTTTGCCAATTATCTTTAAAAGTTTATCTCAAGAGAAACTGGAAAACTATATAAAGTAAAGTGATGCTCAGAAACCATGGGCTAATTTTTGAAGTTTCCAGTAACTTTGATTTATTTTCATATAATTATGAGTCTCAGCCCATTAACTTTAATTCCCTGACACTCAGGATTTTAAGTATTATGTTTGATATTTGATGAGCCATTTAAGCTGTCTGAATGGACCTGGTCATACCTGTTCTATTTTGGCCTCAACTTTTTCATTTGTTTAATTTTAAATGCTATTTGAATATCTTTTGAGATTTTAATGGTTGGTTATTTCATCCTGTATATTGTAGGGTTGGGTATTGCATGAGAATTTGGTGGGGGTTTTTTAAAGCATTTTCCTATATGAATTAACATACATAATTAAAATTAGGTTTCCGATCTCCTTTTGTAATTCTGAAGTAAAAGTTATCAACTTTATTTTAGGTTTAGAAGTGAAAGGATGGAATTTGATAAAGAAAGATAAAGAGAATAGGAGAAAGAAGATTTAAGCTGACAGTTCTTTTGCAGGGGGAGAGCTAAAGATATATATTTAAAATATTACTCTTTATTAGTCCATTTTTTCTTAGTTTGTTTTAAATTTCTTCTCTATTCCTTCGAATTCAGACTATGAAAAAGGAAATATTAATTCTTCAGATGCATCATCATATATAAGATTCCCAGTAGACATTGATATTATAGAGATAAAAATTACAGAAAGACTAATGAATTCAATAAGACTTTAAATGAGTGTGGAAGATAGGAAAGGAGGTAGGTTTTTCAGATGATGTGATAACTGTATTTGTTTAAAGCATATATTTTTTTAAATGCAGATAAATAAAAAAGAAATACCCATAGTACTTAGAATACCACTGTTAATATTTTTATATATTTTTTCAGTCTTTTTTCTATATGTACATAGGCATGCATATATAACCAAATGTTATTAACTAGTTATGCTGCTTCACAGTCAGTACTCAACATATCTTGAACATTAAATATATATTCTACAATATTTAGTAGATATGTCATTGTTTATTTAGATTGGCTTTCCAGTGTTGAACAATTTTGGTTGTGTTCTAACTTCTGGTGCTTTATGATACCACAGCATTAACCATTTTTGCTACTAAAACTTTGCTCTCTTTTATTATGCCCTTATGCTAAATGCATAGGAATAGAATTTCTGGTTCGAATAGAATAAATTTTAGTTTTTGAGACACATTGTCAAATTGCTTTCTGGAAAGAACATGTGAATGCATACTCCCACTAACAGTATTTAAGAATGTTGTTTCCCTGGCTACTATTACTTTATTTTATAGGGAAAAAAAAAAGACCTGATGTCTAAATATGTTTATTTAGTATATCGTGGATTGCTGATGAGGCTGGACACTTAAAATTATGTCCAGCTGTCATTTGCATTACCTCTTTTTGCTTTTCTTCATCATTGCCTATCCCGTTTTTTATTGAAGTATTTATCATTTTCTCTTAATTTGTATGAACTCCTAATGTATTGAGAATATTAACTCTTTTATCTATGTTCCAAATGTTTTTTCCTAGTTTGTCATATGTTATAATCTATTTCTACTTATAAGAGTTTAAAAATATTATATAAAAACTATATCAAACTTTTAGTTTTTTCATTGGTATAATGTTTGGGAAGGCCTTACCCACTCTAAGATTGTACTTACAAAGAAATTTCTTTTTTTTAATGTAAATTTCAATCTATTTAAAATCTGCTTTGAGGAAAAGATATATATTTATTTTCAAATATTATTGTTTCTCCAATACCATTAATTTAAAATCCTAAATGGTATTTTTTATCAGAAAGTATCTTTTCGAGTAATGAAATATTTCAAATATCTTTTAGACATTTGGAGACTTTATAGGTAGAGAGTAGAAAAATAGAAGGCTATAAGATTTATCTTTGTGTTTTATAATGAAAATGACAAGGGACTAGAAAGAATAGACAAAAGAGGCATTGGTAGAGAAATAATAATGATAACAATATTTATTTAGAATATCTCAAAGCAAGAGCCAGAGGAAGCTGTGCTGGGAAAAATTACTATGCTCTGAGCGGCAACTCTTTTATAAGAAAGAATATAGTAGTCAAGATGGTGAGGTGACTAGGGACAGGAGAAAAGCAAGAATTCTAGAGACATTGAATGAAAATGGTGGGATTCATGATATAGGCTAAAATAAATGGAAAAAGGAAAAGGGAGGAGTTGATATTAAAGAGCATGACTGACTGATAGGAAGCATGACTGATAGGAAGCATGACTGATAGGAAGCATGACTGATAGGAAGCCCCACCATAAGAAAAGGAAGTAATGCTGAGTTAGAATCCAAAGAGAAAGGCCAAGAGTTCAGTTTTGACCATGATGTCTTTTAATACCAAGAGTATTTCTATATATGACCTCATGTGAAGAATCCTTGAATACTGAATATTATTTCTGTATGATACTGTGGTTCTTGAATTTGTGAAAATAAGCAAGGTTAAAACAATAGAGGGCTATACACTGTATGCTGTACTAATACTGTGACTAAGAATTATAAGACATTTTTTTTTAAGCAACTGAAATGTAGAAAGGCACTGTGGTTTGAGAGAATTTGTTTCTTTTCCTAAGGACAACCTAATTGGGCAAATACATATAAAAATAACTAGTACCTGGCAAAAGATGTAAACTACAATTAGAAAGTTATAAGCAAAAGTGCTAAAGGATGCTCATACTGGGGAGAGATTTTTACCCAAGGGCTAGCTAGTTTTTATTTATTGGTACCTTTTATGATATAATGTTTAACAACTATTCTGAATAGTTGTACCTCAGCCATGGACAACTATAATCTGTTATTTTAAGTTTAGAAAAAGATCCATTGGAGTCTTCTATAAAACTCCAAAATTGAAGACCTGGGAAGGTACATAGAAATCATGTAAGCTAACTCCCATCGTTTTATGGATGAGGATATCCTGATCTCCAGTGATGTTTTTCCCATTATACCAGACATCTGTCTAGTGGTACTTTAATACTTACAATTTTGTTTGTTTAACACATTCTGCATTGCCACTTTCAGAGATGTTTATTACATTGATTTTTTTTTTTAATTTAGATCTTGAGTATGGAATGTTTGGGGCATAGAGGCGTCTACTTAATATTAGTTTCATTTTCCAATTAGCTGAGGAATGGGAAAATTTTCTTTTTCTTTTAACCAACTTTTTGTTTTGAAAATTTTTTAAAAACTATTTTAAAAGCTTGGAAAGTTTTAGTATCTCGGTAAATAGTTAATAGGTTACATACTTGAATCTCTCTTTGGATAAAGATGTTATTGTCAAATTATAAAGATTTTTTTATTTAGCTCTGTAGTATTTATTAAAAGAGTTGATAATTAGACTCTTGGCTTTAGGACAAGGGCTTGAAAACATCAATATCTAACTCAATTTCTCAATCAGTATCTCTCTCTCTGTCATAATCCTAATATTAGTTTATTTTCATATGCTTTGCTATTTTCCTTTAAGTTGAAAAGCAAAAATAATATTCTCATTTTATGATGGGATCTTCAAAAATATTCTGGTTAACCTAGGTTGGGCAAAAATTTTTATAGTGTCTCTCTTATTCCCTCTTCCCAATAGTATTACTATTTGCCCTATTAATGTACAGAGACTGCAAATCAAAATACACAAGCTGCACCAAGCAACTCTTCTTTCAGACATTCAAACATGAATCCACTAATTGTTAGCATCTAGTGGATATGAAGGCACTTGTGAGGATGAAGACAATTTAATCACTGGGTCTTCAGTGCAGAAAGAAACAGCCCTGATGTTGTTCAGACCATAATGATTCAGCAAGTGTTATGCCCAGAGAGAATTTTTGTGTTCATATTTTTACCACTGACTCTAGAGGAGAAAGAAAAAGAGAAATAAGGAGAATGTCATGAAATGGTCAAGTACATGGAGAATGAAGGTGAAGGAAGCAGTCTGTCTTAAGCTGGACAGGGGAGTGGAGAAACTGAGACAAATAGATGCAGTGGTCAAATTGCAAAACTGTTTAAATAACTAGAGTGTGATTTAATCCTTTAGAGAGACATGGGAAGGGATGATTTTCTGAGCAATAAAGATGCAACAGGAACTGACTGTGAAGCTTAAAATCAGAGTTATAGTCAGAAGGGAAATTGAGAGGGTGGTTAATGCTTTTTACTCTCATACATTCCAAGTTAAATGCTAGAGTGATACATCTAGACTAAGAGATGGTTGGCAATAAAAAAGAGGACAAAGAATAAACAGGCAGAGGTGGCCCTGACCTTGTGCAGCAAAGAACAGCAACACCTCCTGAATCACTGCTGTTATTCTGGGCACCTGTGTTTAATTTGAAGGACTCCGTCCCTCTTACATTATGAGACCTAATGAGATCATGGCTGGAGGTAGTATGACTGCACTTTTTGTGGCTGAGTTATACACATTTCTATTTTATCCCCTGATCTTGGTGATGAAATCACTGTTGCAAATTGAATCAGAGTTTCACTATGGCTGGCATGCAAGTTATTATTCTCAGTACACATTTTCCTCTTTACCTAAAATGGTACTAATAACTCAGGATCATGTTCATCTGTGGAAAACAAAACAGAAAGAATATGAAAATCCCTTTAAATCTCCTCCAGAAAATGACTAGAACAATCGTTAATGTTGGATTTTTAAAATTCAGGATTAAATTGTTATTCTTTGAATAGAATTTAGATTAAAAAGTTTTAGATTTTGGCAATATATATTTTAAGTTTGAGAAACTGATTAATTACAATATTTCTAAGTGCTGGCTTCCTTCTATAAGTAAAGATAATGCAAATAATGAACAAAGGCCTCTGTAGCTTACTTGGCTAAATGCAGGCTCAAATTTAGGCTACTAGTATTCTGACTTCACAAAGGTACTATCTTCCACATATAAAACCATAAAACCAGCACAAGGAGCTAAGCTCACAGAAATAGTGAGAAATGTGTCCTTTGGATTTCATTCTCTTCTCTGTGTGTAGTCTCTCACCCAAGAGCATGAACATATCCACTGAGGATAGTTGCGTGATTTATGATCATGGATTGAAGAAAATGTCTTGTGACCTCATGCTCGTGACCTAGATTCTACTCGTTAGCAGTGTTAAAAAATGAAATTCAGTGGAAATTGCAATGTTGGGAGATCTAGTCTTCGTGCCATCATTGCTCTTTTCATGATTTTGGAGAACCATTTTCCCAACACTGGGTTTTACTTTCTTCCTCTGTAAAACAAAGCACAATGCCTTAAACATAATAGGCATTCAGCATATATTTATTAAATTAAATACAATAATATGTCAGTCAGGACTCTGGTTTAAAATAGCACAACTTCAATTTCAGCTAGCTTTTGCATATGAAAGGATTTATTGTTTTATACAACAAAGCTGAGGAAACTGGAGGGTGGACCTAGCCAAAAGAATGGCTAGAATCAAAGATTCAAGCACCACTGAGGCTTTCTATGTCCTCTACGTTCTTTCAAATCAAGTAATTACACTTGACAGATGAGGTAGCCAGCAGCATTCCTTATATCTTTATCCAGCTTTGTTATCCAGAATGGAAAGGATCTCTTTTGCTCTAGTTGAGATATAAAAATTCTAAAGCCAAATTCTCATTGGTCTTGGTCTGATTTGGATCATGACCCACACTTCTTGGGCAGCCACTTAATGTTCTCAAAACAGTGAGTTGTGCAGAAGTATTTTACACACACACACACACACACACACACACACTGAAATTATGTATATGAAAGTTCATTGGTTACTTTAGGGAACAGGAGTGGAATACCTATAAATGTGAGACTTGTTCATTTTGTTAAGACATTTCAGTTTCTTCCCACATTAGCTGTGTAGAAGCCATTTTTAGGAGGAAAGAGCTGGCTCAGGGCTTTGCTCTTGCTACGGGAGTTTTGAGATTACCATATCTCCAGTATGGGTACCTGGGCCTTATTTGCCCATATAAGGACACTAATGCCCTTCTGTCATTTGTAGAGCCCAATGTTTGTACTGGGAATCAGAAAACAAATCCCTAGCTCCTGTAGTGTGGTTTTAGCACAAAATCCTCAATTGTGGGAGAACACATCTCAATGTAATAAAAAAATAGCTACTGTTTGTTCTATATCAAACACTCTATTAGAAGCTCTCACTGGTGTGCCGAAGCCAGCTAGTACTGGCTTCTGAGGTACAACTAATAGCATATCTTCTCTTGTTCACATTTATTATGTAAAGGTGGTCACTTGAAATTAGTCAGAGTGAGGTCTCTACACCAAAAAAACACAAATGCAACAAATCAGGACTCTCTCCTTCCCATGAAGAACCAGTCGTTAAACATCTCCCAGCACGTGACTGGCAGCTTATGTTACCTTACTTAATCCTCATAACAATCTCATGCTTGGTATTGTTATCCTCATTATAGAACTTAATTTTTTTTTAAAGGAGAAAATTCAAAGAGGTTTAAAAATAGTGCATTACTTGTTTGAATATGGTATCGCCTGCTTCAAAGCCCATGCTCTACACTTTAGAAAGCAGCTGACAGTGAGTTACCTTTTCCTTAGCAGTTCTCCCATTTGTCATTCGTCACATCAACCAACACTGAAATGTCAGCTTTTCTAGGAAAAGGATGTAGTTCTTTGATAAAAGTGCCTTCGCTCAGCTGAAAATCTCTGGCTACACTGAGGAAATGCTTTTCTGTGTTTCTTCCACTTCTTGCTACAGATGGTTCATTGGGGACTGGTTGCAGTGTAGCAAGACTTGTGATGGTGGAATGCGTACAAGGGCCGTGCTCTGCATCAGGAAGATTGGACCTTCTGAGGAGGAGACCCTGGACTACAGTGGTTGTTTGACGCACCGGCCTATTGAGAAAGAATCCTGCAATAACCAATCATGTCCACCTCAGTGGGTGGCTTTGGACTGGTCAGAAGTAAGGAAATTGGAGGCTGTTGTGTTTTGAGATGTCTTAACTGTCAATACCAAAGCATTTAATATTAAGGACACCTGAGTGTGTGAGCATCTTAGAACTCAGCAAGTCAGGACTGCATAGCAGTGAATTTGGCCATGTTATGTTTTATTGCTACTTGTCAGGAAGTCAGTTTTTTGGGGGGTGGGGGGAAGGTCAAGGAAATCAACAAGAAACTAGTGTGATTAAAAATACACCTAAAGTAAATTTGAAAGAATATTATAGTGGATACTCATATAAGTGGGTTTTTTCCTTCTTTATTCTTGAACTATATCATAGGCTCAGAATTAGTGACATAGTATATCTTTTTTCCTAAGTAATGTTTCAGCCTGACTACATAACTTTTAAATATGCACCTTTGTCCATTTATTATCACTTGTTATATATCTATTTTTTTAATTGTTTCTGTCGAATCAGGAGAAAAAACATGGAGTTGAGGTTGTAGCATATCAAAAGTTAAATTCAAATTTTATCATTATCTCTACTTATATGGTCAATGAGGAAGTCCTAACTAAGATAATGTTTTCTGGCATATATTTATATAAAAGAGCCTAATATAATCCGGAGTACTCAGAAAAATAGTCTTATGAAAAATGAGGTAACAGAGAGTTAATTTTTGACTCCTCATTCTGAATGAGGCATACACACATACACACTATACTGTTCTCTACATTTCCCAAAGAAGAGCTAACTCCTCTGTAGTGTTGATTAATGTAAAGAAGTGGGAGTGCTTGGTTATATAACCAATGGTCATTCTTCCGAGTTAGCAAAACGGGATGCGTTTCTGACTGGAAACATTGTGGTACTTGCTTCAGACCTTATACGTTTGTCAGAAATCAAAAACAAATTAAACCCCGTTCTTTAGGAACCTCTAGATGTAACTTTTTCCCCCTGCGAACCTTGCTGCTAGATGACCTTATTTCACTAGAGATACGGAGCTAAAAGAGAGACTGTGTTTAAGATAGTACATGGAAATGGAGATTTTCAACAGTTATTGTTATCCATGGAATCTTTGGCAGGAATTAGGAGTGTTCTCCCAAGTTTCCTGGCTGTAGTCCAGCCTCGGTAATTACATTCTGCCCACCTAACTTTTATTTGTGTTTCAATCAAATGTAGAAATATTCTTGGTATTATTCACTCAGCAGTTATGGAAAGTAGCATAAACATTTCCCTACCAATGGACAGGTTAACTCCTAAATGCATTTGAAAAATAAAATCCTTTGATAAAGAATAGATATTCTACAGAGTTGTACACATGTTTGTAATTATTTACATATAACTCAGCGCCTATAAATAGTCTTTGAAAATGATGACAAATTTATCGTGGCAAATCATAATGGGAGATCTGATGATTAGTTGCAACAGTTTTAGGGTTTCAGGTTAAGTCATTAAGTACAATTGAGTCTTATTAAACATGCTGAGATAGGCCTATGGAATAAATGAAAGAATCTGATAAACTTGGGAATAAGAAACAAATAGGAAATAATATGACTGTTTCATAAAATGGTGAATTGTGTGGTATAAATGTATAAGTGATATAGAAATTCAGAACTAAGAAGGTCAGAATGGCCTGGAGCAGGATCAGAAGGCTTTTTAGTTAATGAGAATGAAATCCAAAGTTGAGGGAGTGTAGGATTTGAAGGATGGAAGAGAATGGGGAAGGTGGAAAAGGTATTTCTGACAAGAGAAACAACTTACCAGTAACACAAAGACCATGCGGTGAAAATGAAGTAGGAAAAAAGAATCTTCAAGAATAAATGGAAGAGAAGATTGAATAAAGTAGTGACAGGTAATAAGAAGGCTTGAATACAGAAATCTGCACCACATCATCTTTCTACAAAAAGTAGAGAAAAGTGGGCAAGTTTGTAAGCAGAAACTAGAAAACAATTTCTGCCAACCACTAAAACACCAAAACCTCCTCATGCGTAGACTCATTTCACATTGGTCTCTTGACCTACATATTTCTGTGTCATTATATTTTTATTTTAACATAAAACAACCAAATATAATCACCTTGAGAAAATAGATTATGTGTATTATATGTTTCCATTCCAAATACCATTTTAAGGTTTTCTTCTCCAATTCAACCTCATATTGGTTGTAGTTACCCTACTTTTAGAATTTTGATTCTTATCTGTCCAGTCTTAGAAGTGACTTGCTCATGTGGCTCTAACAGGCTCTTAGGTACTTCTGGAGGAGGCTGCCTAAGAAAATAGGTGTAAGCTAAAGGGGCTTTTAATCACATTTCTGCTATCTTCTTTAAGATAACTGAGTCAAAATTGAGGGCATGAAGTGTACATGTTGGGACAGCCACCTTGAGTAAATCATTGGTAGCTACTGTTGTCTCGCCACAGACAATGCAGGAAAAACGAGTCTAGGGTAAGCATAGATCAAGGAATACTACCATTGCTGTCTCAAAGATTCTAGTTGGATACCATCTATACCATCATCTTCAACCTTTATTCAGAAAGAGATAATTTTTGCCCCATATGGTCTTTCCTGTTGATTTTCCACAGGAGAAGTGTACTCTTACACTTCCATTTCCTTACTTTACCAAGAAGCCCACCTCTTCCCTAGATGGGTTAAAAATAAGTGAAAGTAAATACATTAAGTGAAATAAATGTCTGAGTAGCCCTGGAAAAACAAAGTGAGAACAAGGAGCCTCTTCTTCCCAGAATGGAACACCTCCCACTAATGAAAAGAGGAGATCCCAGCAGACAGAAGAATAGGCAATGTTCAATAACTTTCCATTTACTTTTGCAAATATTTCACACAATATTCTTTTGACACTCCCATGAAAACCTCCCTCCTCTCTCTGCTCTCTCCCCACTTCCAACTATTAGCCTTCTGAGCTCTGCTAATCACAGGGGCGAGGTTCAACTGCTGAAAACGCGTTGCAGCAAGAGGAATGTACCCTTTGACCTTTTTTCTTTTCTTTGCCGGCTTCTCTAATATAAAATTTCCATTGTTGCAAAGCCAGGAATCATTTTTCGTTTTCCCCATCAGTGAAACCCACCCGGTGCTTATGGCAAAAGAAAAAAAAAAAAGCCAAATTATCTTGATGGAAAACGTAAAACTAATGAAGTCACAGCTTTTCCACTTCCTATAACCTAGCCTGACTCTTAGGATCACCCATGCTATGCTAGACTTAAATGGCTTTCTGTTTTTGCCCTCTCCTGGCACGTAACTCATGAAAGCATTGCTGCATACTGTGGATGGGCTCCGGCAATCTTAAACCATTCTTTTGGTGTATTGGGATGGTTTCTTTTGACTCCCACAGAGTACCCATCGAAAAGATCTGTCTCTTATACTTAACTCTTGAAAAAGTGATAACTGGCATCATATTCACTTGACCTTGTAGGACTTATATTTAGGTAGCATTACTTAAGAAGAATGGGGAAAATATCTACCACATGGGATCACATTTCGTTTTAGTAGACAATTGTGATTTTACCTTGTTTACTCTTAGTTTCTCTTCTGGTACTATAAGTAAATGAAACCCACTTCTCCAGAGAGAACTCAAGTCTAACCCCAATCTGTTAACATTTCTATCTTGTACAAATGAGAGCCAAATCGTTTTCCCTGGTGTGGTTTCAAATATTTTTTTTTCCTGAAAAATATGTTTTGCTTCTTAATCATGAACATTAAGCAAAAACTTCAATGCATCTCTCACAAAGATTGCCTCCTATATCCCACTGAGCTAAAAACAAAAAACAAATGGTGTGGTCAAATTTTAAATAATTGTGAAATTCTTATTATATGAGTAAGAGAGGAAAATAGATATTTACCTGCATTAAGGAGAAATAGTGAGAAGTAACTTTACTAAAAAAGGATTGATCACTGAAATACCTAATGGTTTATTATGAGGAAGGATGGAAAGGATTTTGATATTTATAACTATACTTTAATCTAAAAAATTTTTTATTGCCGAACTAAGTATTTAATTTCTGGTTATTACGAATGAATTTTACTGTATACTCAAAGTGTGCAAAAATATACCTTTCACAGGGGTATAGACCAATGATTACTATCTCTGAAGAATGCTCCGAAGCATTTATCATTATGTTAATATATATTATCATGTATAATCATGGCTACTCCTTGCTGTTTTAGAATTCCTTTTTTTTTTTTTTGAGATAGCCCAATAAAACAAGCTTTCATATGGATAAATATATTTATCATAAGGCTAAAGAGAGGCAAAGATGAAATGTAGGCCAAATAAGCAGAAGGAAGAAGTAAAAATAAAAACAAGCTGATTTCTCTATTTGAACGTCTTTGACATAAGATCAGAAAAATTTTCAGGATGGAGTTCTACTTAGAACAAAGCTGGCCTAAGAGGCCTCCCTGTGCCTTTACTACTTTATAATTACCCTCAAGAAGTATAGTAGTTACAGAGACCACAGTTGAGATTCTGGCTATAGACCTGTAATATTCTTGACTAGCTCCGCAGCACTCAGGAGGTGGTGTATTAATTGAATGAGAATGTGGCAGAAATTTAGTGTTCAATCATTCACTATTTTGAGAATCTAATTAATTATCTACTTCTAGTGCTACAGGATAGAATATCTTTTACTTATTTAGTGAAGTTTTGGCTGTAATCTTCTAAAATTATTTCTTACATCAGTAGTGTCATCGTATGTTCAGCTTTGTATATAACTGTACATGGTCCCACAAATGGTTTGTGTCTTTGTACATTTATGTCCCAGAACTTTCTTCTGATAGGAACCTGCCATCTGGATTTATCTGCACCTCTCAGTCCTTCAGTTTCCAACCTAAAAAACGGATGTGAAAATAGTACTTCCTGAAGCTTCTATGAGGATTCGGTAGATTATGACATGCCAAGGATTTAGAACAGTGCCTGACACATATTAGTGTTGCTTTCTCTTTTTTATTCTTCTGTCTATTTCTATCAATCTTATTTGCTTTGTTTTGTCTTTGGTTTCCTGGGGATTTCTCAAACATGGGTGAGTTGCCAGTCCGTGCATTCATTGTCTGCCTCCCCTAATTGTAAGCGGGGTGTGTGTGTTTCTGCCTGTATCCCTAAAGTCTGAAGTACCCTTCTATCCTCTTCTACTTTACCTCGATTTTTTAAATAATTAATTAATACTTCTTATGTAGTCTCATGGCTTTGTTCCTACCAATGATAAGAGCTAATGTATGTATGGATCACAGGGCTTAGAACTTAGCTCTAGTTCTACCACTCGCTATCTGTTTCGCTTTGATTAAGTTGTTTAAACTTTCCTTATCTGTAACAATTCTCAAAAACTTCTATAAGAATAATGTATTTGAAAGTATTTTGTGAACTGTGAAGCTCTGAGGGAATGTAAGGTAGTAGTGCCATTATCAATAAAAGTATTAAGCATAAGAAAGTGACAGAAATCCTCCAGAGCTTTGGCTTCTAACATTGGTGGATGGTAGAGGGTGCTTGGTGTAAAATCAAGAGGCCGAGACACACAAGTGGAGCAAGTTGAAGAGTCTTGAATCGGGGCTCTATTCCTTCTATAGAATGCATGATTGCAAGATATGATTGCATATCTTGGTGTCTTGAATATAAAGAAAAGGTCATTGCGAAGATTAAATTAGATAAGATATGCAAAGTACATAGTGCAGTGTGAAACTTCCAGGAAACACTCAGTGGGAGCCAGCATTAGGTCTGCCTTTTAATAGCTGCATGAATTTCTACCTATCACTTACTCTAAGATTGTTTCTTCATTTTAAAACCAAAGTAATAATTGCCACCTCACAGGATTTTTGTAAGGACTATGTAAATAATAGCATTTAACACAGCCCTTGGAATATACAGTGTTTATTAAATGGTAGCTGCTATTACTATTATTATCATTAATAGTCATAGTAGTCATAGTATTAGCACCTGCAGCAGCAGCATTAGCTTTGTGCCTGGTTAGGGAATACTGCAAATTATTTAGTATGGAGAGATGAATCTGAAGAGGTAAGTAACTTCCTATCAGGGTATAGTAAGCATATTTAGAGTTGAATTTTTATCTTGAAGACAATAGTGACCCATTGAAGGATCTTTTTTAATCAAAAGAAAATATAATTGGATGTGTGCTTTAGAGAACGGGTTGGAGTGAGGCAAGAGCAAGAAACAGGAGACCTGTTAGAAAGCCATGCAATACTAGATGTAGATAACAATGTTGTCCGTATTAAGGTCAACAGCAGTGGAGACAGAAATCAACAGATGTAAGAGATGTTTACAAGTTAGATTAATAGTGATTGATTATATGAGAAGAGTGAGACAGCAGCTGGAAATAGGATGTAGATATGTCTGTGAAAAGGAATAACAAGGATCAGGAATTTCTCTCTTGATTTCTAAGTCCCTCATTAAAGCCTCTTCTGGAACCATATTGGAAAGAACTGAATGTTATCCTTCAAAATGCATCTTAATGAAACTTGTTCTAAGTCAGAGAAAATGTATTGTTATTACATTCAGTGTGATGAAGAGGATTCATGAGATCCCTGATTTTTACCTGAAAAAAAATGTTAATATTTTTCTTTCTTTCTATGGCATATACCAGGCTCAAGGATTGCCCTAGACAAAGCCAGTCAGGGTTGTGTAGTATTCATTAATACATCCCCATCCCACAGCTAGTACATCCTGATTTACCTGATGATAAATCAAAACATTATTTTTCCAGATAAGCCCTCTGCTGAATCCTGGGGGTAAGGGTGGGGTGGTGTACAAGATAAAACGACATGAAATAATTTTAAGGATCTTATAATCTGGTGGGGATGAGAAGATATTTAAATTTGTAATTATAAAATAAGAAGATGGTTATTAGGGGTATAGGAATTAATATATTCTGCATCCTCTTTTTTGGTACTTGACCTTGTGTTCGCATGTCTGTCTCCTATATAAAACTATGAGCTTCTAGCGGTGTAAAGCCTGTCTTATTCATTTTTGCTCCTTTCTCCCTCAGTCCAATGTAGTTCCTATAGGACACCTGAAAACGCTTTTTAAATGAACTGTATAGAAACAGGGCTTCATAATATGGTAGGTAAGGTTCTCACCTGACTGAGAGGAAGTACATATTTTAAGGAAGGGTTCAGATATAGAGGACAGAAAGCTGGAAGGCTTCAGTCAGCCACCAGAACAGAGCACTCCAGTTAACCTGGAGAAGAGGTGAATAATATAGCCTGTGTGACATAGGAAGAAGCCCCTTTTCTTCAGTGTGAAGAACAGAGGAGTCCAACTAAAGAAGAGTCAAATTCATTATGTTTAACTGACGGACAGGGAAAAGTCCAGAGACTTTTTGTGCAATAAACCATCATCTGTGACCGTGTCTTTTTAGCTACCACACTGTAAGAATACACATATAAATCAACCCCTAGCTTGCTTTAAAAGACAGGTTCTCATGGTCTACTAATAACATAAGAATTCTCTTCAGAAGACTACACCTAGCAAGTAGGAAACCAAAGACTCATGTTCCAAAAACAGTTGAATGTGGCCAAGGATAGTGAGGAATCAAGGAATAAAGCTATCCACAAAAAAAAAAAAAAAAGAAGAAGAAGAAGAAAATAAGTTAGCCAAGAAAAGGAAACTTTGTATTTAGCTCTTAATGACCTTAGGAAAAAAGATAAAAGTACTTCTGCTTAAAAACTTAAGGAATGTTCATGTCTGAAGGACTTTGCCTAGAATTTAGTATGTGTATTGTATATCTAACCACACATTTACTTAAAGAGAGGCTTTCCTGGCATCTTCCTCTATCTTTAGATGGTTGTTACTCATTAACATCTGTTTTCTTTCCAGTGCACCCCCAAATGTGGTTCGGGATTCAAGCATCGAATTATTCTGTGCAAGAGTAGCGACCTTTCTAAAACATTCCCAGCGGCACAATGTCCAGAGGAGAACAGACCCCCGACCCGCATCCGCTGCAGTTTGGGCCGCTGCCCTCCTCCTCGCTGGGTGACAGGCGACTGGGGCCAGGTAAGGCAGTTAGATTGTGGGCTCCTATTGAAGCAGCACCTTGAGACACTTGAAGTTCCCGACTGGGTCATTGCTATGGCTCAAGAGATGAGTAACAGCACATAGAAAACTAGGTCTCAGGCATGAGTGTGAAACAATGCACAAACAGCAGCAGCCACACGTGGACACACTTAGCCATGCTGCTCCCACACCTACACGCTTTCCACTTCTACCTACTCCTTGCATTCTAACATCTTAACTAAAAATTCAAAGCAAAATAGTCTAAATGGCCAGAGATTCGAACAACTTACCAAAATTTGGATCCTAGTCTCTCAACTAATTCAAGAACAAATTGGTTAACGCCGGTGTCTTAATTTTCCCAGTTGCAAAATAACTCCTTTTAATCTCTCAGAAAAGCTGCAGGAGTTTTAATTACCTTGCTAATGTGATTGACAGTCTTTGCAATATCATTAATACTTATTCTTCAGTGAATTTTCTGGTCGAGACTATGAATTGGGAAGCAAGTACATAGGGCTTTGGGGATGTATTTTTATATTAGGCTCATTTCCATTTTATGTTCCAATTCCTGCTTTTTCTTTCTTCTTTCTCACTTACTTTTAAATTGTGTTATTTTGCTGAAGGTCACCTTAATTCCTTTAAAGGTAAATTGGTAGTTTTGTTTAGAGGGAAAGTTTTGTTCTTTTGAATGTCAAAAAATGAAATTTATTAGGTTACATTAAAAAATAATGCTCCAGAAAATAAATTTGTAGACCATCAATGCCCCTTTCCTGTGGTTTTCTAATGAACCTTGTAGCTAGTCACTTTCTAATATCTGAGACTCAAATCATAATGGCATGTAACTCCACTGGTATGATTTTGTTTGTGCTCTGGGCCTTCCATTACCTATTAAAAATGGCATTTTGTAAAAAATAGTTATCAAAATTCTGGCCAAAAGTCAATATTGCTAGAGTATAGCAGCTTCTATAGACCTCTTTTGTCACATTTAGGGAGACAAAAAGAGTATTATCATAACATAATTAACATTTGCATTTGTATAATATAATAATTTGCTTTTATTACAACAGTATTTATTTTTATTTACAAAGTGCTTGAGTGGAGTACACATGAGCATTGTATGAAATTAAGTGTTTCACTGTAGAAGTGTGACAGTTTCACAATATATAATTGATGTTATACTATTAAAGAATCAATACAAACATGCTCTCATAATTTTTATTTAAACCAGGTAAAGAATTTCCTTTCTTATATATTCTTTATTGCAATGCACTTTTATATAAAGGTCAGTTGAACATTTTTGCATGTTAGTGGTTTCACCAAATTTACAGTTATCAGTTTGAGATTATTCTTTTAAATGTTGTCAAATCCTTTTTTCTTGTCTACAATTTCAATTCAGTTTCCTAAAATTGAAATCAACCAGTGAATAAGGAAAGATGTTTTAATACATTTTTATGGTGTATTGGTCATTCTGTATTTAGGAACTTAAAAATAAAAGTGTCTATGAATATCCTTGCAAGTCCTGTATGTGCTTTGAGAGTTTTTGCAAACAAAGCCAACAGGGCCTCGGTTTGTTTACCTTGTAAACATCACCATGGCCTGTCTTGGCATCAGTTAGCTCCTCATCCCTTTGATCTCAAATCTCATAAGACTTCTGGTATTCTGGGTGGCAGGCCCAAAGAATAGACCCAGCTTCATTCTTCAGCCTGGACAACTTAAACTAAGCCACTCAGAGTAACTTCAATTCTGAATTAACTTAAATCCCTGAGTAGATTTTAAAAAAAAAGATAGGGAAACGTGATAATTAGCTAACAGCAGACAACTTCTCTGGATTGTGTGGCTGACAATACCTTAGAAACTGGAGCTATTTAATTTAAGCTCTCTCTCTCTCTCTCTCTTTTTTTTTTTTTTTTTTTTTTTTTTTTTACTGTTTCTATCACCAGGCCCCACAGCAGTCATTGCTATTACACTAAACTAATATTTTGATCAGATTCAGAGCACAACAATAAACCATCAGGTTGTTCGCCCACGAGCCTATAATAAACAGCAAGCAATAGTGGAGTCCCAGGCCTGGAATCTCTATTTCATCATGAGGAGTTTCTAATTGCAGTCCAATTAGAGTTCACCAGCACTGCTTGGAACGGTTAGAATAATAGTCCAAGAAATCCCCATTGTTATCTTCTGGGAACTATATTGTTTCCATTTTCTGGGGTAATAACATAATCCTTGAGTTCCAAAATTGATTCTATACTAGAATGACCTAATCATACACCTCTCCAAGATGAACAACATATGGGCTTTAAAAGCTAATATATGGGATATTGGAAATGACATAGTATCTTTTTTACCTCCTGAAAATTGTTGAAATTAATATGTTGTTTCCCTTTGTCTTTGGGTTTAGTGTTCTGCTCAGTGTGGCCTTGGACAGCAGATGCGGACTGTGCAATGTCTCTCCTACACTGGGCAGGCGTCTAGTGACTGTCTGGAAACAGTTCGGCCTCCATCAATGCAGCAGTGTGAAAGCAAATGTGACAGTACCCCCACTTCCAATACTGAAGGTGAGTTTCCCATGGAGGAGGGGCCCGTGGTCTCTGGTGACACATCTCTACTGGTTCCCAGGGCTTAAAGAGCCCCCAAAAACCTCTGTTGTAGGTTAGTTTGTATAGAGCATTTGTGAAAGCAGCATATGCATTAGATATGTAATCATAAAACCTAAGTTTTTTCACTTAACCTTTTTGGAGCCAGGTTTACTTATCACTACGATGAGAGATTGCGTGGATAATCTCTAAGGTCACGTCCAAGCTATCATTCGATGTTTGACATGTGCTAGAACTACAGAGATGCTTTCTATACCATCATGAAGATTAAAAATCATGCTTATTATAAATATAATGAAAGCCTATGTTTGAAACTTCTTATGTATCAAATGCTAATTTTCTTATCGTAGAAAAGTAGGAAAAGATAATCATATAGGAGAACTCTAAAATTTTTTTTTATTATATATTGGAAATTCCTTTATTAACAGCAAACGCCCACCCAAATCCTGAATTTTCTTATATTGTCTTTAAATAAATTTACTTTATTTATTCAGTGAGACATTTATTTGAAAATTCAGGAAATCTGGGAAATTTATTTGAAATTTCCTGAATGCTGCTATGTACAAGGTGCTATAACAAACTAGGGGGCATATAGACAAATATGGGGCATAGTCAGGAAGGTCAGGCTGCCTTCTCACATGAAAATAGAGGCATGATCAAATACATGCACATGAATATCTGAAGCTACAAATTTAAATTATGTAAGAAACCCAGTTCTAGGGTTCTGCTTAAAAAGCAAGATAAAATTAAAAAATAACTATCCTGAATAATTTAACTTGTTAATATTTTTCAAATGAAAATGATACGATCATAAACCTGTTAGAGATCTGTTCCTTTTGACCAGATCTATCCAGTTTGAAGAATTGTCTTTAAATCCTATCTTTTTCATGTTTCCTTTGGAATTTTATTTTAGAAAGACCAACATCTTGTATGACAAGATATAAACACTCAGCATCTTTGAGATGGTCTGGTTTTTATATCTGATTCCCAACACAGTATACTTACTGTGTAGCTTACTCTTTCAAATAAGTAAAGCGTTATCCTACATTAATTCAAAATCACAGTTTTCATTTGCAAAATATCTGGCTCTAATGCCATATTCTTTTTTGTGCCTTTAATAAGGGATATTCTGGGAATCTAGCTTTCCTTTTCTTGAGAAAAGCTCAAAATCCATGACAAACAGAAGTATTTTTCAAAGCAAATCTATTTCTTTTAAATGATCTAAAGAAAAACATCTCTCTTCTATAAGACTGTAGCAAATGACTTTTATTTTTGTAAATTATCAGTGATCAATCACATGGATTTGGGAAATCTGTTTTTTTATCAGAAGATAGAAATATCTTCTACTGAAAGATAAAGGTTAAGGTGGAAGAGAGGATATAAGTATCATATAAAACTACTTTATGTTGGGTATTATGTTTATTATCCATCCTATATACATTATACATAAATATCTGCATGTACATTATACAATCATGACAATAACTTTCTGAGAGTTGATATTACTGATGAGAAAAATGAGGAGCACAGATAGTGATCTGCCCAAATTGCAAGACTAGTAAGTAGTAGTCAGGATTTGAACTCAGATTTGACAGAGCCCAAGGGTATATCAGTTTCAACTACATGTATATGCTATTTATAGTTCATTCTTTAAAATCAAGTATTTTAACATGAAGACAGAGCTTCAGATTATGAAGTAGAGATACTTCTGGCATGACTATCAGCATGATTCAACAGATTAAGGCTTAATCGTTGCTAAAAGAATTGGCTTTTAATATGCACACAGCAATATATGTTGAAGTTATGTTTTTAACTTTATTTTAAGCCATTTCAGTAATTTCTCCAAAAGCTTCTCTGTAGTGGATAATTATACATAAGCTTTGCCACTGAATGTGCAAGCAATACTGTTTTAAGAGTGGGAAGAATATCATTTGTAACTACACTTATTTCTGCCTTAAAGGAATTCTCTTAAAATGGGTAGTCATTAATCTGATGTCTCTTGGAGTATTTGGAAAAACACCTCGTGGTCATTTAATCTGCCTGGCCAAATAACCTTTTATTAATATTAATCTGAAATAAGCAGTTAAGACAAGTTTTGGCCTTTTCAGTAAAGGAGAAAACTTTTAGGAAATTGTTAATCCTACTAAGTATGACTAATCTCAGAATTGATATTCCCCTAAAGCTGTTGACTTATTTAAAAGGAGATCACTGTTTTACAAAACTAGAATTAAAGGACATGTCTGTTGTAAATTGTTTTGTGTTCTCTTTAGCTTCTCAATAGCATATACTGAATATATTTAAATACATGAAACTATCAGTTCATTATATCAGCAGCTAATTATTGAATGATTGCTGTGGCCAGCCTCTGTCATTCTTTATGGAAAATTCAAAACATTTATAAGTTCATAGTCTTACAGAGAAGATACTTTGGGGTGGGGAAAGGAAGGCAGAATGTATCATGTTTATACAAGTGCTAAGAGAACTTAAATGAAGGACCAATGACTTCAACCTTTGGGATGAAGGCAAGCTTCATAGGCTAAGTGGTCCAGAATACAGCCATAATATGTAGTTGGGAAAATCCAGTGTGTACCCTGAGAAAAGTAGATGAAAGAGTTCAGTTGAATTATAATTGTCATTCATAGAGGTAAAAACTGACAGATAACATAGATTTCCAAAAAAAAGAGGCGCTTTCATGAAAGTATTGTGAGAGTGAACTGATACAGTCTGGGAAGCAGATGAGGGAGAGAGAAATGCATCTTACTAAGGGTAACTTGGTAGGAAGTAGTCCAGGAAAGAGCAGGTTCTGGTTAATGGAGGGTAGAAAAAGACCCCCTTTTCCCCAGCAGAATCAGGTTCCCTTGACTCTTAGTGACAGGCTACTAAGAAACTATTTCAGCTCTACCCCAAGTAAAATAGAGTAGGACTAAGGAAGATCTCTTGGAATCTAAAATATGGTTTTTCAGTAAGGTCTGGGTAAAATGGGCCACTGATGGAATCTTGAGAGTTGTTTTAACTACCAAAGTTTAGGAAATAGTTTCTCTCCTAATATTTTATTATGAAAGTAATAAAAAGTTTTAAACATATAGCACAGTTGAAAGAATTTTACAATGAACACTCACATTCTGGATGCTAGTATTAACATTTTACTGAACTTGCTTTATTATATGTGTGTGTGTGTGTGTGTGTGTGTGTGTGTGTGTATATATATATATATATATATCTCCATTCCTCAAGGTGATGGTTTTTAAATAATGTGTTCCATTTACCTAATTACTAATTCACTTACTTAGCAAAAATATGTACCATTTGCCAAACACCGAGACTATGAAAGGAATATCAGAAGGTCCCTGTCCTCATATGGAACACAGTTTAATGAGCGTGGCAACATGCAAACAAATAATTATCACAGTATGGGCAGTAGTGTAACGGGTTGAAAGAAGCTATCAAGAGTGCACAGAGGAGGGTGTAATTATAGGCATCATGGAAAAGACAAGCTTTAGCGAGGCACTTATAAGGTAAAAGTTTGCCAAGAAGACATTGAGATATTGGGCGTTTCTCACAGAGAATGAGTGTGTGAGTCATGGCACTGTGGAGATAGTTCAATATGTCTACCACAGGTTGGCAGATGAGCAGACAGTAGAGATGGTTTTGTAGAGTCCTGTATGCAAAGGAAGGAAGTTAGCAGTCTACCTACGAGTTCTGGGAAACAAGTGAAGGAAATTGGGGAGTGGTGTGCTTAGGACGGCAGGTGCGTAAAGGGCAGAGGGAGGGCAGCTTTGTGTGGGAGAAGAGTTAGAAAGTTGTTTTAACACTCCAGGCTCAAAATGATGATATCTTGAACGAAGGCAGATATAGTAGGGATCAAAATGAGGGTGACAAATTGGAAAAAAGGAGAATAAAATGGAAAGGAGAATGAAAAGAACCTAATGCACATTTGGACATGAGGATGGGCGATATGGAGGTGTTCAGTGTGACTCCCAAGTTTTACATTTAACCAGTAATCATGATAAGGAATTTAGGCATGTATAGGGACATGAAGCACATTTGTCCCCAAAACCCATAATAAAGCAATGGAATTTGAATATGATTTTAAAAAATAAATATTAATAATGGAGAGAAATTGAAGAAATGGAAGGAAGTTAAGGCAACAAAGATACTAAGAGACAGAAAATTAGAAGTAGAACATCACAAAAGTAAAAGTAATAAATAGTAGGAAAGAAATAGGAAAAAGAAGAAAGATAAAATCCGCCATGTTCCATGCTTCAGTTTATTCCTGAAAGCTTTCAGCCAAGAGTTAAAGCATCATAGGCTTGATCTTGACAGACTACCACCGATGAGGGTAACACTACATTGCTGCTGAGGGTGAATTATAGACCTGCTGGGTATCACTGCATTTGAAATACTACTCAGAGTAATTTTTTAAAGTACATCTGGCAGCTGGGACTAGCTTACTCAAGCTTACCTGAAATTCTATCCCAAACGCCATTTTATTCATCTTTATGCAGTTTCAAGTTCTCTCGTATGGTGAGTCTTTTCAGCTTCTCAGTAGCAAAAGGCACCCTGTCGTCTCGTATTTATTGCTTCCAGGTAATGATTTATGGTGTACCATGAGCTGGTAACCAACTCAGGAAAGGTGTGGTTGGTGTACATTGGTTTGCCAACTCAACTGTCTAATGGTGGCTTTGGTGCGTCTTAGTCTCCCTCAAGTAAACCACTCTGAGAAAACCTGGGCAACTGCAAAAATCTTGTTAAATGCCTGGAGCAAAACAGCTACTGAATTTGGGTCTTTAAAGTGGCATTCAATGTATTAAAATCAGTGAAAGGAATGATGAAGGTGAAAACTTTGATTTCAGGGAGGTGAGGAAGACTGGGGTTTTTTCTTTGCCATTATAAAGAGCTTAGCATTCAAGTTCACATTCCTGGCTGTCTGGTTTGAAGAGAACTCTAGATTTGTGTTGGGAACATACCACTTCAAGGTTACAGTAGAAGACATCCAGGGAGTAAGACTGGGAATGAAACATAGAAAACATGGTAAGATGAAATCTAAATAAAGACCCATAGCTGATATCATCTTGCTTCTAGGATAAAAAGTTAGTGTCCTATTCCCATTGCAATGAATAATGTCAAGTTCTCAAGCAAAACTTATTTCATCTTTTCCAATCTGAATATGTAAAATGTCCAGGGCTCAAGTATAATTTTATTAGGAAAAGTACGCTGAGTTCACATCCCCTGCTTGTACCCACACATGCACATGCACAGCCTTTGTCATCTTCTCACTGGGCTCTGCATCTCCATGGGCAGTTTGACAGAGGCACAGCTGGTTGTACTTTTGTAATCCAAAAGATAGACCCTCAGGTGCTTAAGTCATAACTCCCTACACACTGTGTTCTTCCTCTAAATCTCTTAAAAAGCTTACAGGCACAGAGGGCATGCATTCTGCAAAGAAAGATGCTGAACGGACCAAGCTAGTCTTGGAAGAATATGTCCCTGTGTGGCCCAACTCACTCCAAGGATACAATTTAGGCAGGCTTTGCATTGCTTTATTAATTCAATACAAGAGCACTGTATTTCAGGAGTTGCTGTTATATTTCTTGGACCAAGTCAAATTATCAAAATCACAATGATTCTGAATCCAACTGCATCCTAAATTCATAAGCCTCTGTTCAGTATGAGTATTTTGAAACCATGTCTTTTAGGTCTGGGTCTTGAAAGATTAAAGCACCTGGGGAAAAACCCATTGGAACATCAATGATAAGTAGAGTCATGTGTTGAATATGAAACAGGTTGTCTAATTTTATCATTCAACTCTACCAAAACCCAGATTACCAGTGAGACCCACTCCAGCATACCTGGGAAGTTACTTACGATTCTAAGAATGGTAAGTTCACATCACAGGGCCTAAGGGCTGGCTTTTAGCCCTTAATATGTTCCCAAGTCTCTCTGAGAATAATTTAGGGACACTTCATAAATTATCATTCCCACCAGAAGTCTCTGACCTTGGGTAAAGTGAAATTTTATTGTCAAGGAGGAAGAAGGGATATAAAAAAAAGAAAGACTAGTTATGTCTACAAAACATTTCCCAGAAACCACACAATAAAGACTTCTTACCCTTCCAATAGCCTCACAAGAAAAAAAGATTGAAAGAATGTCTTGTCATTATCCTCCCTGGAGAGTACTTAGCCTGGTACATGATGATAGTAGAAGAGAAAATCAGTCTCCTTCATCTTAAAATCCTTGACCCTCCTGGCTCAGATATCACTACTTAAAAAGCAGTAGACATAAATGTGTCTGTATGAAGAAAATATGATAGTAAAAACCAAATCTTCAAGATCAATTACAGGGAAATTATATTATAAAAAGATTCTACCTAAAATAAAGAATTCCTTTTAATAGATCTCCTACATAATTATTTATTTGCAGATTACTTGGATATAAAGCATTTCTATTATTGTTTTGATTTCAATGGAAATATGCGATTTAATTTATGCATAACGTTTTCAGAATGGTTTTATCACCAATCTAAGCTGTACTGCGTATTGGCTCAAGGGTGGAAGTGAAAAGACTATTACATATTTTCAGTGAGCTTTGAGGATGAAGCAGATTAGTGAATAAGTTTTACAGTTAAGCCCTCTCAACTACATCAGCAAAGTGTCAATGAGTCAGTCCAAGTGCTCAACAAGTCAGTCCTCTCCAGCTAAACTAAAAAGGTGGCAGGTGGGCTAAAAGTAACAATATAATTTAGAACTTTTACTCATATTTATAAGATTATATTTAGCTTTCTATAATAGTGAGACTTTAAAACTTCTTGGTGTGTCTAAAATCACCGTTCGCCCTCATAATTTTACAAATTTAAGGAGAAAGTTGTAGCTGAAGAAAAGTATTCAGGCTATTCTGAATGCCTGTGACATAGAACCCTCTTTAAAAAAAAAAAAAAGACTTTTTCCCTTTTCTAAGATGGCAGAACAAACCTCCTGGTAATGATGCAGCCCAAGGGTGACTTATCATCGGCCAAGAGTACAGAAGCACTGACAGGCAGAAACCTTTTTGCATTTAGATGCCAAGAATGCTGCCAAAATAGAGTGGTATTAGAGTCAGACAAACCTGAGTGCTGGCCCCAGTTCTCAGACCAACCAGCTGTGTGACCCAGCATGAGTTTTGTAACCTTTTGAGCTTCAGTTTTGCAGTCTGTGTAAAGCTGATGTTTTATATATTTTAAAGGATTAGTTATATAAGTATGTAAAGCCACCTAAGATAGTGCCTGGCACATAAAGAGGCATTTGGTAAATTATTTTTAATGTTGTTACTAGATTAAGCTCTTGTGGAGTTAAAAGACAGAGAGAATGAAAGACCAGTCATAGCTGACCTTCTTTGGTGAATAGATTTTCATCAGTCCAAAGACTAATTCTTCCCATTGGACAGTCCCTAGAAGGCAAAACCAAAAAGTGGGAATGGGATATTCCTCACGTCCCTCTCCTTTTCGGGAGCCCCCTGTACTTTATCAAGGCTGAGTGACCTCATACATCCCAGGAGTTGCCATTTTAGCATCTCATCGAGGCCCATTATCAGAGCGTTGGCAGTGTCCAGCCCTGGGTCTTCTGCTAGGTCTCTCCCCGCCCCAACCCCATCATAATTTACCTGCTCTCTGTTTGATATCTTTCTGTTAATTTGCATATGTGTGCCATTGTGTAACCCTTCCTGAGAGCCTATGTACATTTTGATGTAGATCCCAGAGAAACAATACTTAATAGTTGTTCTCACAGGCAGAATCACGTGAAGAATCACGTGAGCCAATAAACTGAGTGCTTTCTCTGTGCTGGGTGCCGTGGCATGTTCTGTATAGGCATTATCTCATTTGAGCCTTACAGCATCCTATGAGCAGGTCTTATCACTGTCTCCATTTCACAGACGAGGAAGCTATGGTATAGAGAGGCTAAGTCACTTGCTAGGACAAAGAAACACGGGGAGGAGACAGTGCCAGCATTCATCCCAGGCCCGTTTGGCTTCAGATCTGGGCTCCTCACCACTGTGTTGGGAGGTCCTGGGACACTCATAAGTAGTCCCTACCTCCCTAAGCTTGAGCCTGCTCCCAGGACCCAAACCACCTCCTGCTTTCAATCGATTTAGTCAGAATCGAGTTAGTTGGGAATTAACAGAGATATTGGGAAGTTCAGAGAGGGACATCCTGGCAGCTGGCTTCCAGCCTACCCCGAGGGTAGACACCGCTCCTGGACCAGGGAAGTGCTCCGAGCATCTGTATGCGAGGGAGAGTGTTCTCATCTCCACCACACACCTAACGAGCTAAATCCCCGAACATTTATATTTGTAGTGACCTAAATGGGTGGATGGAGGGATAGTTGGAGAGAGAAACAATTTACAAATATTTCATTTTATTTATTATTTATTCTCTATTATTTAATCAGACTACAGTGTCTAAATCTAAAAAGAAAAATCTGTGAATTTGCTTGTATTTTGCTCATCTTAGAGTTTTCCTGGTTCAGCAACTCTTCCATATATGGCGTGATGAGTCTCCTGATCAAGTTCTATATATTCCCAGGAAATATTCTTCTTTGTTTTCTCTGCAAACTGACTTTGTGTCCATATGACAGCATTTTCTCAGTAATAATCTGAATATTGCATTCTTACTGAGAAGTTCAGAGCACAATTCACTGTCATCAGGTGGAAAGAGCTAATAATAACTAATAGTGATCATAATAATGGTAATTCAACATCCTACACTTATTGAGGTGACAACATAGGCTAGGTGATAACATAGGCAATACCTGTTACGTGTCGAGGTGAGGACTCTCATCAACCTTATTTACAGATGAGGAAACTTAGGCACAGAGAGGTCAAGTGGTTTGTTCAGAGTCGTAAAGTTAGGAAATGATAAAGCTAGGATTAAACCCAGGCAGTCTGGCTTCTAATTTTATTTCCTTGTACTATTAAAACAACCAGTCCTCTTCTATCTGTTTATCAACTAAATCATTTTTATATTTTGGCAAAGCAGGCCAAAGCTAAAGTGTATTTCGTACTTTAAGCAGCCCCACCAAGCCCTGTTGCAGAGTCTGAGAGCAGTAGTCTCCACTGGCGGGCTGCCCATTAGGGTGGTGATTTGGAATTAAAGATGAGTGAAATTGTGCCAGCTTTTCTCATCATGTATGCTCAGTTTTTCTCATCATTTTAATAACTACATTACTTTGACAATATATCCCTCTTGGTTACAATGATAAAACGTTTTTTTTTGTTCCACAGAAATATTCTTAGTCTAAACTTTTTGGTTACGTTTTATTGGTTATGACAGTGGAAAGGGGAAAAATATAGTGACCTCCAAATTAAAATATGTGGAGATCTTTTCACCTCAAATTCAAATTTGATTGACCAAATATCATCTGATTTCTTTATTTTAGTGCAAAGTTTAATGAAAATTTTTACATCTCTCCTACCTTCTTTTAGCCAAAACTTAAATTTATTGAGAATTCTAGTATGGAAAGTTTCTATTCAGATTTCTAACTATTATTCTCTTTGTAAATCAAATCTTGAGTAAGGGAGTTTGATGGTGGCAGAGCTTATATTTTTCCAAGGGTTGAGGGTTACAGTTTAAAATTTTTAACTATTTCACTGAAAGAGCCTTGAAAGTGAGACCAATAAGATCGTTACCTCCCTTTTCAATAATAAGAACTGTGAACTTTCCTATTTTTTTGCATTTAATTTTCCAAGTTTATCATATGTCTCATGTACCATTACACGATCTCTTAGCACGTTAGTGGACCTTTGAAGCCAGGAAAAAACAAACAAATAAACAAGCAAACAACACCAGCCACAGCACCGTTCTGTCAGACTAACTTTGCCTGATTCTAATTACCTTAAGCAATTTACCCAGGATGCTTTGGTGTAACCACCTGGAAAAATGAGGGTGGAACTTTGATTCTGGGAGGCATATGGAAATTTAATTACTAGGTTTACAAAGTATTTAAAACCCCCCCCAGATAAAAGTGACCAGAGGACTGGAGAAGAATATCACTATTAGCAATAGTGCGGTACCTAGGGGGGTGGTCAGGGTTACTGAAAATCAAAGGCCTATGTCCCTTTCTCTGCTGGCCCCTCAGCCCCATCTTCTGCAACCAGCATCAAGGGGAGATGGAGAAAGAATCATTTATTCACCTTCTGGCTGCAAGAACTACAGACTTCAACTGTGGCAATTCTAGCACTGAGGAGAAAATACACATAGGAAAAAAGAAGGCCATGTCTCACTTCCAAATTAAAAAAAGACATTTCTACATGTTTCCATAACCCACAGACTACTGCCATTTGAGGCCAACCCCTCCAAGTTTTCCTCTTTGTCTAGTGTAGTTGCTGAATCTAGGCCACTGTCAGCAATCCTTTTCATTCACCCAGGCCCATCCCCAAGCCTCACAGATGCACAGATTCTCCTGAGACATGTGTACTTCGGTATCAAACAATGCAACTCATGTTTGATTTTGGATAACCTTGCACTGCTGAATAAAATAACCCTTGAGAAAGAAGCAATAAAAGCACTGTAAGAAAAATGACTCATGTTTCCAAGCTGTCTAAAGTGATCACTTATCCCAACAAATGGTAATTCTTTCAAGACACGGTGGGCATGCCCCATACTTACAAAGTGTGGGAGAAAAGCCTCGCGATCTTTTTTTTTTTAATTTGTATTAAAATATATCAAAAGAATGTTTCTGGTAGGCTGTACCAGACAGGGTATGCTCAGAAACAAAAACAAAAACCACATGGATGTGAAAACCAAGGTGGATTGGTGCAAGGGGGAGGTCCTTACCGAACATCCGGGCTCATCGGCTTGTTTACGTACTTGTTTATGTGCCTCTAATTGTTTTCCATTTTCTGCCCCCATTCATTAGAGTGCAAAGATGTGAACAAAGTGGCTTATTGCCCACTGGTGCAGAAGTTCAATTTTTGCAGCCGAGCATACTTCAGACAGATGTGTTGTAAGACCTGCCAAGGACAGTGACCCACGGAAAGCCAGAGAGCGAGCCTTGTCATTTCATCATGGAAATGCGTCCATCAAAGAGAGCCACCCGGAGGAAGAGGATTGATGTCCTTGCAAATGCATTACCCTGTGGAAAACGTAACCACTGGTCAGCCCTAGCTGACAGGATTTCAATATTATTTTAACTTCTATGAAGTAGGATTTATTGATCCAAAGTGCTGGACACAGTATTAGGAGGGAATGCCAGAGTGGAGAGATCCAAACAACACAGGGAGACTTGCTTACTGTGGAACGTTTGTGTTCTTTCGAGTAAATCCAATAGCCTGTTTACCTCCTTGGACCATTAAGATAATTTTTATTATAGACTTAGCAATGACACTGAATCCATTTGTATTTAAAACTGTTTAAAATGTAGCTGTTATGACTTGGTCAACTATGGAAGTAAAGAAGATTCAGAAATCTTAAATCATAGCTTAAAAATATTTACTATCCTTTATCTCACTAGAACGGCACCACGATTTAAATTCTAAAATCGGCTTTGAACTGTAATTTAAGGAGCAATTATAAATCAAAAGTAATGAAAGTTTGTATTTTTCTTCCTTCTACTTAATTTCCTTAGGAATAATCCCCCTGTTCTGAACACTGCTGTGAGCCATATATAAACTATATTAAACTGAACAACAATGAAGGACTTAGTTTGAAGCAGTGCATCAGTTACTGCAGCTGTGCAAGTCTATAAATTCAGTGCTAAAAGACTGTGGCCAACTTGCCATTGTGCAAGTGAAGCTGAGATTTCCAATTAAACTTTAAGAGAAGAACATTTCAATTTCATGCAGAAGCCAGACCTGGGGTATGGTAGAGGCTTAAGTACCAGGCCCTTTACTGCCATCATACAGGATGCCTCAGCTCTTATTTGAGTCACCCCAACTCACTTGCGTTTACATCCTCACCAGCCACAGAATGGCTTCTGCCCCACTGGCTTGCTGCACATGTGTTGAGCTTACTGAGACAATACCATGCAAAAGATAGACTGGCTCAGTAACAACCAGGCAGACCCTTTTGCTGACAATTACGATGGGTTCCAGATGTCCCTTCTTTGATATGTCAGAAGGGCATTTATTTATACGAGAGCAAGTGTGTGTGTGTGCGGGTGCTTTTGAGTGTGTGGGTAGATGAGTGTGCTTGCACATAAATGTGCTATTTCTGTGAGTTTTGAAGTAGGCAAAGGATAACAACCAAAGAATAAACACTCGTGAAGACTAGCGATCATAAAGCATAATTGTAAGTCACTTGACCAAGTATTTTATATTTTTTATGGATACTCTGAGTGGCAATTCAATGTGAAACCCAGTTTCTTGGGCAGGTCAAATTCTAGCATGAAATCCACCTAAATTAAATTGACTAGCTCATATTTTTCCTATGCACAAGTTTCACATCATGCTCATTGAATGATTTGACGAGATTTTAATAAGAAAGAAAAAAAGGAGGGTACTTGTTTATATTAATATTTTGTACTTGAACACTCGTAGCTTGCATCAGGTTCTGGATGAATGTGCTTTGTGTCCTGCACGTGTGTCCACCGTGCTACACCAACACCTCAGACTCAAACCAAATGGCTACTTTACAAAGATACTACTTGCAGTTAAAGTACGTTTGGCTTAAATTCATCGCTGTGCTCTGAAACTCCATGTCAGGTGCATCACATATATCATGACCTAATATGGATAATTAGGATTTTTCAGAAAGGAAGGGAGACTCACAGACTTCAGAAACCAGCCTAAATTTCAGGTTTGCTTTGGAGTCAGCATGGGAAGTTGTTCTGCACGCTCAGTCATGGTCATCTGTATCTCGTCACCTGCTTTCTCTCTCAATCCCACAGCTCACATCCCTGAACTCTCCAGAGAGGAGACAATACGTGAGTTTGTTGCCAGGGCGCCTATCTATGCCGTCCTTAGAAGACCAGCCCGAATTTCATCTTAGTCATTCAGTGAAGGGAAGGCAGCCCATGGGCAGCACAGCCCTAGCACTGAATTCCATTGGTGCTTTGCAAAGAGCAGTTAACTTGGTGCTAATGTGCCCTGGTGAAATAAACAAAAGATGGTTGGTTTCTGTGGCATTTTAGACATGAGCGTGCTATCAGGATCTGCTTTTCTCCAACGTTTTCTCCAACAGCTTCTGTTTTTATTTCAAAAAGATTTTTCATGTTACTAAGGGCTGTTTTTACCTCACCTAGAAACTAACATGAGGGCCATCCCCCTGAGCACCATGCAGCTGCCCAACTGGTACTGGCAAAGGAGGGCAGCCAGGTTTCCCCCTGGGGCGTGGCACCAGCACCAGAGAGCTCCTGGGGCAGCATTGGACCATCACCTTTTCAGAAGGAACCAAGCACAGAATGTAGCAGGACTAAACACCTTCAGACAGGCCCTGAATTTAATTAAACCTGAGTGGGAGAAACAAGTCACATTCCACAGCACATCACAATACCGCTGCTACTCTGTAGTCAACCACGTGGCTACGTGACTTTTTCCTAAATGTAACAATAGGATCATCAGTGGAGGCGGAGCCACCACGGCAGGCCCTCCAAAGGTAGTGAGCTATATAGACTACTTAGGGAACCCCTAAAAATATCTGGCACCCCATGGCTGAGAGCAGTATCCGCCACTGGCATTAAGGCCTGCCAAAAACCAAAAGGCACAGTAACCCAACTGACTTAACCCTTTGAGATACATATAATTTCCTAAACAGTCCACTTCATTGGGAATATTTTTATTTGAGTGAATGTCACATAGGTATCCTTAATAATACAGAATGAAATTACCTTTGTATTATTGTGATTAGTTGTTGCTTATTATTTTATACTCAGTATTAATGTGGTACACTGTTTTGCTTTTGTAAATTATATTCTAATTTATTGCCATGTTTGCTAACACTTGTCCTTCATTCATTCTGCTTGTAATGAAAATGAAAAGTCATTGTAACACTTGATGGAGTGAAATCCACACCAGGCACAGATTTTTTTAACATAGATAATTTAGTAAAAATAAAAACTCAGCTTGTAAGAATGATTCGGATGGAAGTTGTCTATTCTCTGAAAAGCTGGTGTAAAACTTGCAGTAGGAAGAAACTATGCTTTGAAATACCCTATCTACATGGTCCCAATTTACCAGGTAGTACGGAGGATTGAGTTAACTTGTTGCATCTTTATTACCTTCTCCAGAGGGTACATCTGCGTGTAATGTCTAAATGCAAGGGCGTTGGATATTTCTAGTGGGGTTACATCCTCAGATGCCACCAGCCAACCATTCTAAGGCTAGAAAGGAAGCCCAGACTGGCCATTGCCACATAATTTCAATCACTTGGCTCACAGCTCTGACCCCCTCCTTCTTTTGCTTTCCATGTAAACTCACATAGAAGGGGATGCAAGATACTTTATTGTGCAAAGGAAGCTAAACAAAACAATTCATATTTGAAAGATTTTTCTTCTCAGAATCAACAGGGAGGATGAAACATGACAATTATACTATTTCACCTTCAGACATTCAGTCTTTGCCGAGCTGGGAGCACTATCAAATGCAAAGGTAACAGCAGTTTATGAAACTCAGCAGCCAATATGCATGCTTAGCTATTTGAGTATTTTCACGACAGCGTCATTGATTATATAAGATGTGGAATGCCTAAGCACTGTTACACTTTACTCCACTTACCTCTGCCTCGTGCACCCATATTCAGTCCTCTACATTAGAAGAAATCAAGTGAGATGATTAGATAGTCTTGGGGACTATTTCCCCAAAATCCATCCTAGAAACCAAAAGTAGCGGAAGTATTATGAATGCTCAGTTAATGAGGAGATCCTGAGACCCGCTGTTTTAACTTCCCATTACATTTGCAAAGAGTAATTCTGCTAGGGGTCAGGGAGCGGGGAATACCAAGAAGAAAGGTTTGCCTTAGCTTAGATTCATCAGAATCAAGTCCATCTTTTCAACAGTTGTTTTCACGCTTTCAGTTAAATGATCTCCCTTTGAAATGTCTAAAGGACACTATCTGCTTAGGGCACTGATCCTTCCTAGAGACTGATGCTTTCCAGGGATCACTAAGATAATCCCTAAGACTTAAGCTCAAAAAGGCCAGGTGACATTTTTCAAGTAAATTAGGGAGAAAATTGGGTATTGATTTTAGTAAGAAAAAAATGTTTGAATTTCTTTGGTTAGGATAAGATTAATTACTTTTAAAAGAAGGGGAAAGAAATGTAATTCAGGTAGAAAAAATCACAGCCCAGGAGGACTAGAAGATTCTAAGGTCATAGGAAGGAGAAAAGATCATTTACTGAATAAAAAAGTGATAAATAAGCTGTGTTTGGAATTTTGTCTCGTTCGTATCTTCAGAATGTGTGGAATAAACTAACATATGTTTTTAAATAGAACAGCTGTTCACAATGGTTTTGTGCCTCAGACTTCAAAACCTCAAGCTGGAATTTAAAAGGAAAATAGTCTTTTCTTCCATCTCTTTCTCAGAGGGTTATTTCTAGCATTCCTTGTCCCTCATTTCATCTTCAGACTATATCTGAGGCCAGAAATGGAACAGTGGTTTGAGGGCTGGCTTCACTCTGTGGGGGAACCAAAGTTGTGCCTATATTGTTGTTTAGTTGATAGTCCCCTGAAAGCCTTGAGCTGCATAGGTGATGAAAGCTAATTTCTGCAGCAATATCCTATCTTCACTGGAATAACACATTGTTCGCAAGGTGTCACACAACAGCCCAATAGCTCCTGATAGCCCCACTCCAGAGACTGGGAATCTTGAGTATTCCTCTTCACCTCAGGGCACAGAATATCACACCTGACCAGTCAGGTTATATTGGCCAAGACCTTAAAGTTTGTGAAGTTCAATCAAGAGGTTTCTTCTTGGATCTCGGTTTGGATACCTTACCTTACAGAGAATTTGACATGAGAAAGGGCAAGTTATTCTACCAGCTCCAGGCCTCCCAGAAGTCAAAATGCCTTCCTCTGGTCATGGGTCAAAAATGGGTATCTTCGTCCACTAGCTCCAGACGTATACAATTCATGGAGGGGCCTGATCTGTGCCCCCAGCAAAGGCAATTAAGAACAGTAATTATGAGACGAGGCTCCTGAAATCCCAAGCAAAGGTGGCAGCAGGAAGTTTTAGTCCTGGGCCAGTCCAGGCCAGGTGTGGCCTCTGTGTTTAGAGTAGCATCAGCCATGGTCATTCATTTATATAACCAACATTTGCTGAGAGAGTATATAATTAATATTTATACTCTCTCATTGAATAGGTTAAAACGAAAGATGACACTACCAATCCTTGTTTCCAGGTGTCAAAACTAAGACTCAGAGAGGATAAGTTGCCAAGGGTCACAGAACCAGTGAGGGGAGTGTCATTGCTTCAGGACATGGAAGGGACCAGAAAGTTTGGAAGGGTGCTCCTCTGCCAGAGAGAAACTGACTTACTAGGCCAGAGGAAATGGGGTCTTTCTTCCTGGGAAAGAGTGGGCTTGAGTGCATTGGGCGGGGGGTGGGGGAGTGGGGTGCACCTTGGGTGTCAGGGAAGGGTGAACTTTGGGCTCCTGTCTCTGTAGGTGGTGATGTTCACTATGAAAATTCCTATGCCCAGTGATGAAATTATAAGTGGGAACCCAAAGTGGTTTCCAAGCATGTAGTTGGAGTTTTTGGGAAGAGGAGGAAAAGGAAGGTCAGAGACATTCAAGGATGGGCAGTGTCTGTAATGGCAGTTAGCAGCCAAACACAACATAAAGGCTCTTACCTCCCCTGAAATGTCTTGTTTTGGATCCTAGAGCCTGTTCCTGCCTGACAGCCCTCCACATCATTTCCAGACATGCCAGATGGCCTCACTGACCTAGTTCAACACAACAGGAGCAGAATCATTCCTGTGTTGGCATTGGGTTAAATTCTGAGAAAGAAAGGTGGGTTTTTCTCTGTTATAGTCAGAGCAGGACCATCAGGTCTTAAAAACTCGGCCCATCAGGTTGCTGCCAGCAAGCACATTCTTTGACCTTCTGTGGTGGGTCCACAGAGTGGAACCAGGTGTTCTTTCAGCCCATGCCAGAATGTATTGGCCGCCCAACTGGCCACCTGTCTCCACTCCACTGACGGGGCTTTGGCTGGCCCTCTTTCAAACAGCTGTGCTGGGAGCCACAGGTGGCCGCCCACGCTTGTGCCCAGGCCAGCAGCTGCATTGACTTGACTCGGCCTGGCAAGATGGACTTCATGTTCCTCTGCCCCTTTGTCCCAAGTTCTTCCCGAGCCAGGTCACTCAAGGGGCTGAGGAAAAGGAAAACCAAAGCTTAAATACAATAAGGAATTGCTTTTGTGGTTCAAATGCAATCAAAAAACATACTGTTCTCTTTCCTTCAATGTCATCAATTTTGGTATTTTATTTCAATCATTCAAACTAACCTGATGTAAATAAATAGACATTTAGTTTCTGTTTATTGGATGTATTAATGTTAGAGTAAAAATCAGGTGCTATGTAGCTACAGAAATATAAAGGCAAAGGAGGATGATATCTCAACTTCAAAAAAATATCAGTATCTGGAAAAGCATCCTAGGTATCTAGATAGTAACTATATACAGAGCATTATTTGATATTCTGAGAAAACACTCACAGAAGTGGTTAAAATATGAGGTCAAAATTAAAGTGGGTAGCAAAAAAAAAAAAAAAAATGTTATCACGGCCAAACTTACTGCAGTTAAGAAATCATTTGATTCATAGCCTAAACTTTAAGACAGAGAAAAAGCAAAATTGAGAAATTGAATATTTCACTTTGAGATTAAAAAAGAAAAAATATATGTTAAAATTATGAAAGAAGATAATAACCTGGAGCCAGATTTAGCTTTGAAGATTTTCTGAATGTAGACTGAGCCAGAAAGATGTTATCGCACTCAGCGTCCAAGTCCGTCCCCATCCATGTGAGAAGCTCCTGCTGGAGAAAGTATAGAGGACTCAATGTTTTATTTCACTCCACATTTAATCTCAACTGCAGAAACTACACACACCAAGTATCTCTTATGTCTGGCTTTTTAAATCAATACATTAGAACTTAACTCTCCAAAGGAGTGTCCCCCTTAATGAAAGCACCAGAGATCATGCTGTACTCGTTCTAAGAGTAAAATCATCACTCAAAACAGTTTTAAAATTGCTTGTTTAGACTATCTTCCCGGGTGGGATGGATTTGATTTTTGTGAAAGTCTAAAACCAAATCTGGTGAGTAAATTGCATATAATCATTTTGGCTACAAATACCTTACGTGTCTCACAAATTGACCCCAAGTGATAACCACAAAAAAAAAAAAAAAAAAGGGGGGGGGGGACTCCAAATAAGCTTTGAGTAAGTGACTGCTTTGAAAGATTTCACTCGTTTGGGTACAGAAGTGTTGATGTTTTGTCTAAAAAGTATTAGCATTACTTTATACCCCAACTTAAAATTAATAGAATATAACAGTTCACTGCATGTTTTACTATTTCTAGTTCTAAAATTAGCTGGAACTTGGACCACCTAAAAGATGTATTATCTGTTAGGAAGAAGGATCTTTGACCTCTGAGGATTGAATGACTCTTCAACCCAGGGAGCCAAACCACTTCTCTAGACCCTGGAAATGGGCAAACAGCTGTTCTCACAGAATGCTCTCTCCTGGAGTCTCTGGAGTAAAAACTCTCCTTCCCAAGGGGCTAATTAACCCAGGTCCATCAGCAACATTAACGAAGCTGTGGCTGATGTGCAAGACGAGGAGGCCTGCTTCTTCACTGCTGAGGCATGGCAACCATATGGATGTGAACCAGTCTACACAATTGTATGTGTATTTCACTTCCATAGCTTGAGCCGTTTGACTTTTGCTTAATGATAATTCCAAGATAAGCTTATCCTTCAACCAATCCTTAATTGGCTGTATGTCAGCCTAACCCTCCAGTATGGACTGTCTTCTCCCTTAACCTGATCTCCTCCTAGGATTTCTAAGGAAGTTGTTAATGATGTGTAAACAGACACTTAAACATATGGGGAGTCTGCTATTGTAAGGAATTCCAAGTACGTATTTTATTTATTTATTTTTATAATTTTTAATTAAGTTTATTGGGGTAACATTGGTTAACACAATTATATAATTTTCAGGAATACATTATAATTTGACATCTGTATATTCTATTGTGTGTTTACCACCCAAAGTCCAGTTTCTTTCAGTACCATATATTTGCTCCCCTTTACCCATTTTACCCTCTCCCTAAACCCTATATTTGACCCCCTTTACACCACCAAGTACATCTTTTAAAGAGGATAGTTACTTCCTTATTTACCTGACTGTTTTTCTTTATATTTATCTGATTTTGAAGTGTAAATTTTCACCATGGTTTTTTAATGAAAAGTTGGATTGGTAGATGACAGATGATTAGATAGATAGATGGATGGATGGATGACAGATGATAGGTGATATGGAGATCTATATATATCAAGACATGTGTATATATCAAGACACAAGTCAAAATTTTTTTTCCAATCATTTTTGTTGAAACATACCTTGAAAATCATAATTTTTACACCATTTTTTTTACCCTGAAAATATTAAATCATTCTTAATTCACATACTTTCTCTAAACGTTTCAGAAAGGCTTCTTGGGTGGTCAGAAATTTTTTCCCAAAATTAACAATGACTTCCATGATCCTCAACACTCTTTGAGTCCATTGTCACTCTGAATCAAGAAGAAAACTTCATATTAAATGTGCTTACATTTTTCTCCCTAAGCAGTATAACCCAACTGAGTTTTTTCATCAACTTTATGATAATAATTGACTAGGTAAAAAGCCCTGATAAGATAGGGAGATGGGGTTTCTTCAGGGAGTTTTAATGAAGAACAAAATGATTGCATATTTATTTAATACAATGTTTTTTTTTTTTGTAAGAAAGAGATACTGAGAAATGAGAAGTGTTTCTACACTGCTGAAAATAATTTGAAGTCCTTTGCTTTAGGCAGGAAATTATCAACTTTTGTTTTATTTTTGTTTTTATTTATTTTAGAAAATTTCAAACATGTGCAAAAGTAGAAAGACTATTTTAATGACTCCTCCTTCTTCACCCAGTTTCTGTAATTATCGACACGTAGCCAATCTTGTTTTCCTCTATGCTCTTCTACTGTGGATTATTTCAGCAGCTATCATAACATTTCATCATTAAATACTTTGAAACATATCCCCAAAAGATATAGGCTTAACTAAAAAAAGTCTCTACTACTATTAATAAAGTATTTGTATTTTCACTGTAAAATTGAATTTGCTCTGATACTGTCATCAAACTTGAAGGAAGTAATAATAATTGTATATACCAGTTAATGAGCATTTATTACATGCTCTATTCCAGACAGTAAAATAGATGCTGTCTGTCCACTATCTTATCATCATTATTATTGATTTCATAGAAGAGGAAACTGAAGCTGAGGGAGGTTGAGGCACTTGCCCACTGGCAAGTCAAACCTGACAGAAGTGCAGAAGATGAGGATTTATGAGAAAACAGTTTTTCCAACACCAGTGACTGTCCTGTTTCTTTGTTGCAAATCACATTCAGGAAGAGATACATTCAGCATTGATCTCTGCTTCTTGGTCCCAAAAGAATGTTATAAAAACAAGTAATTCATGACAAAAACAAATGCTCCTTCTTTGGCACTTCTGGGCCATGGCAGCTTTGAGCCTTAATCACTTAAGACAGTATTGCTTTGGTACAATTGCCTTTTTGCTGCAAATGATTTTAACTACTTGTCTTTACAAACACCATGTCAAAAGCTACCCCTAGCTAATGAAACTTCTCTCAAATTTCCCCTTTGGTCTCTAACTCTATTGCAAAATTTCTGTCTGTAACTATTAGTGATAAATAATTAATTGTTACCAGGCTCATCTGTGGAATGAAGTATGTAATTAAAAGTTATCTTTGTAGGGAAGTGCCATAATGTCCACAAATAGCTTTCAAAGGACTAAGTTTTTTAATAGTGGAGAGGAGGTGTAGAGAGTGAACAATGAAACAAATGTTGCAAATGTCAATAACTGGTGAATGTAAGTGAAGGCTACTTAGGAAGAAAAGAGTTTGTTCCCATAGAAGATGTGTATGTAGTGTGTGTTTATGTGCGTGTGTGTAGGTGTATGGGTGTGTATTTGGTAGGGTGGGGAGAGAGAGAGAGAAAGAACAATGGTGGATTGATATCTCAGTCAAAAAAGTTAAAGCTTAGCGAATGACTCTTTCTTTTCTTTTTTCTTATTTCTAAGCAGGAAACCAAGTGAAGGGTTGGAGTTGAAGTCACAAGTCTTTTAAGCAGAGTAGCCAGGAGAGCAACTGGGCTAAAACACAATTCTGAATCCTAGTCCAAGAATGAGTTTTTCTCAAATGAGAGCAGTGGTTCCCAGACTTTCAGATTTCATGGGCCAGTAAAATTTCAAAACTACTTTAGAGACTGATAGAGAGGCTAACTTTTTACTATGCCAAGTTAGGACATCAAAAAAAAAAAAAAGAAAAATTTGTCCTTTACTACTACCATAAAAGATACCTTTCTGAAAGAAAGCAGTTTCAATGCCCGAAAAGTGAATACATTTTGTTTTAGTAGAAGTTACTACATTGTCCTTATTTTTTCATTTAGTGTCTCTTTTGAATAAGAAAGTGTTTATCTACATTGTACAAAACTAAAGAACCAATGACTTAAACACTAAAGGCGAAGAAGTTCCAGGATGAAGTTTGCTGTTCCACAGGTCCTGCAGAACCCAGGGGTCCTCCTCTGTCTTTCCTCTGCCTGTCACCGTGTCTGTGTGTCCCTGTGTCCATGAGTCCCTTCATCAGCAAGATGGCTGCAACATTTTCAGGGACACATGCAGAGGAGACAGCAGTTAGCAAAGAACAGAGGCCGTTTCCGCAGGTGTGTCACTTTCTATTAGGGAGGAGGAGCATTCCCAGAAGACCCCTGCGAATTTGTCCTCAGGACGCAGCAGCCAGGTCTGAGCCACACTCCATTCCCCGGCACCAGAGAAGCTGAGATAATCTGTAGTACTTTTGCCCTCTGTTAGAAGGTGCCTCTGCTACAAGGGGGCAGGGATCAGCTGTTTGTAGGGACCAAGGGATCATTTCGGATTTCTGAAAGCCTCATGTGGAGCTAGTAAGGGTTTAAAGCCCAATATTTGGGAGCTAATCACTTAGAGATTCTCATGATGAGGCCTGCAGTGCCTGCCGAGCCTATATTCACAGTCTAAGAAATGCTTTCTTTAGTTTCATCCAAGTTTAAAAGAGATTTGTGTAAATAACTATCAAAGTCTTGCCTAGCCAAATGATATCATAGCTCTGTTGAGAAAAGCTTGAATAATATCCCATCATTTCACCCTCAATCGCGTAGAAACAACTCCTCATCTTTACTAACTGACTTATTGACTTATTCATGAAAGCAAAGGTATTCAAACCCACAGAACTGGCCCTTTTTTGCTACAGAAAGGAAACTGTAATAACTTCTAGTGAAAGTGTAATTAAAATGAACTTTTTACTATCTTGACAGACTATGAAAAATGTGATAACCCAAAAATAATTTAAAAACAACATTTCAGCGTGTAGCTAAAGTCTCTTTTATGATATATATCAAGGCCAAAATTATACAAAAGATAAATTATAATTTTAAGCAAAAACTGAAGAACCATTTCCAGAATGACAGAATGAAACAATAATATAAAATCTCTCTTCCCCCATTCTAATAAAACAAATCAAAAAGAAAATAAAAAGACAAAAAAGAAAACCAACAACAACAAAAAACAACAGAGGCAGAATAATTTTCTGTCGTCAATACTGAAAAATGGTAGCCAAAGAAAAGTCTTGGGCGGCCCACAGTTCAACATAGCTTCCAACTTTGCCCCCACCCATCATAAATAATACTAAGAAAAGAAGGTGAGTGAACAAAATCCTGAAAATTCTCACTGAGACTTTCAAACATGGGAAGAAAGAGACTTAGGGACTAAAGAGGTGACTCTGGGAAAAATAGGGAAATTTAAGAGCAGAAGTCCCTGCTTACCACAATTTTAGAGATAAGAAACTGCGATCTGTGAAAAACAGAATGGACAGTCCTCAAAAAATTAAACATAGAACTACCATATATTTTAGCAGTTCTATGTCTGGGTATATAATTTAAACTTATAAGAATTTCAGCAAATTTTTATACTCAACCTGAATCACACTAATCTTCCAACTGGCAAACCTGCCCCATTTGGCCTTGGCCCACAGCTTCCCTCAGCCATAGAGGGCCCCACACCTGTCTCAGCTCTACTTCATTCAAGTGCAATAGTTGCAGCAGGTGTCTTCTAACTAATCTCTTTACTCACTTATAGAAGAAGATAAAACTATTCAAACAATAATGCTATGCCTAGGAGTTAGTACCACACTATTGATAGCAATCTGTGCTGTCACTCGAAATTATATTTTGAAAGAATTGTTGCTTTGCTCACCTCAAGTCATTTAGACTTAATCATAATAACAATTGGTATTAACCAACCATACCTAGCATTTTTCTTCACATCAGCAAACATGCTTTCTTCAAAGCTGTACCATTTATAATTTCTGAGTCCATTATTCATAACCTAAACGATAAACAAGGTTTATTTAAAGTATTACCTTTTACCGCAACTTCATTCGTCACTGGAAACTTAGTATTAATAGGCATACCTTTGCTCATGGGCCTTACTGAAAAGACTTACTTATCGAAACCACTAACACCAACACCTGAGCCCTGCCACATTCATTGCCAGTATTACTCTGGTTGGTAGAAATTCATAAATGGTGGCCACCTGTGTCTGCATGCTGGGAAGGGAAGAACTCAGCAAAGGAACAATGTCAGAGCTTCTTATCTGAGAGGAAGCTTCAACTCTCTCCCCGAAGCCAGAAAATTCAGTTTTCCCTGTATGTCCCTGGCACCTTTAGAACTGCTGCCCCAGTGCTGGAGCTCAGAGCGAGGGAGTCCATCCGCAAATAAATCCATGTTTGGGCCCTTTTATAGGAGCGCCTCGCACGCCAGCTGCCCTCCTTTTCACCCAGCCACAATCTCCACTGTTTTCACAGCCAGAAGTTGTGGGGGCTGCTCTTCCTGGCACTGGAACCTTGGGCTGGGGAGCTTTGTGAGGCTGGGATCCCTCACTCCTCAGGAAGCACCTCCACAGCTGAGATGTCTCTACCAATTTTTTAACAGCCACACATGGGTCTGGGACCAACTTGCTCTGTCTCTGCCTCTCCCACCAGTCTTGCCATGGCTTCTTCTGCAGGTCCTTAGCTGTAGGGCTTCTTTTTAGCTAAACTTCAGGTGATTCTCAATGATAGTTGATTTGAAGTTTAATTGTAATTTTGATGTGGTTGTGAGAGGAGGCATGTATAATGTTTACCTATTCCACCATCTTGATCAGAACTTAGATTTTATTCTGACAATTGAACTCAACCTTGAAACACAAAATCTAAAATGTGATCATCTTTCAAATTCTCAAAACTTCTTATTTTCCAAATATTAGACATGGGATCCTACTACTCATGAATTTATCAGCAAACCAAAAATCAACATCATTACTATTAGACTTAATTTGACTAGGAAGTGTACTACCAAAATCCATTTTTCACTTCCAAATAAAAATTTTCACACTAATTTCTGACCAAAAGGCGTAATCAAATTATTTTTTTCTCTTTCCTGGTCACATTAATTATAACCCTGATTCTGTTTAGTTTCTATTAGTAGTCTCCAGAATAACCAGAACATCAATAAGCAAGAAGCAACCAGTAAATACTACCAGTCCCCCAATCTATGCATCTTAAATACAATTTCCACCTCATCATTTTTCAAGACATAATATACCATAACCTCCATGAACAGCCCCAAAAGAAACATTCCGAAGACAGTTCTATTAGAAACTCAAACCTCAGAATATTGCTCAGTAGCTATAGCCATTGTATAACAAAAACCACCATCATTCCCTCCCAAACATATTTAAAAATCTGTTAAACCTAAAAAAGATCCACCAAAATTTATCACAATATTGCAACCAGTTTCACCACTTACAATCAACCTTACTCCACCATAAATAGGTGAAGATTTTGAAGGGGAAAAAAAAATGGCCTACAAAACTAACCACAAAACAGTACCTAAAATACATACAATATACATTATCATTATTCTCACATAGAATCGTGACCAATGACATGGAAAACCATTGTTGCGTTTCAACTCTACAACCGAAAATCTCTAATCAAAATTATCAGCAATTAATTTATTGACTTACCAGCCTCATCAATGATTTCATCATGATGAAATTTTGGCTCTCTCTTAGGAATCTGCTTAATTTTACAAACCCTAACAGGACTATTCCTAGCCATACACTACTATACAGCAGACACAAGAGTTGCCTTTTCTTCCATAAGCCACATCTGCCAAGATGTGATTTATGGTTGAATTACCTGATATTTGTATGCCAGTAGAGGATCTATATTTTTCATCATCTGCTTATTCGTTCATGTAGGATGAGACCTATACTATGGATCTTATACCTTTATAGAAACATGAAACATTGGTATCATCCTTTTGGTCAAGCGATAGCCACAGCATTCATAGGTTATGTCCTACTACGAGGACAAATGTCTTCCTGAGACACAATAGTTATTACAAATCTCCTTTCAGCCATTCCTTACATTAATACTACCGGAGCTGAAAGGATTTGAGGAGGATTTTCAGCTGATAAAGCTGCACTCACTCATTTCTTCGCCTTTTAATTTATCCTCCAATTTATTATTTCAACCATAGTAATTGTTCATCTATTATTTCTTCATGAAATAGGATCAAATAATCCACCAGAAATTTCATCTAACATGGATAAAATTCCATTCCACCCCTACTACAGACTTAAAAACATTCTAGGACTTGTATTTTGAATTCAAGTACCATTAATTTTAGTGTTATTTTCACCTGACCTTCTAGAAGACAGACAATTATACTCCAGCCAATCCCCTCAACACTCATTCATACATTAAGCCAGAATATTTCCTATTCACATATGCAATTCTACCATTCATTCCTAATAAGTTAGGCAAGGGTTGGGGTGGGGAAAGTAGGGAGTTAGCATTTAAATCAGGGGTTCCCAGCTCCTAGGCCCCTGGACCAGTACTGGTTAAGAACCTGCTAAGAAATGGATCACACAGCAGGAGGTGAGTGACGGCAAGCCTGCTAGAAGCTTTATCTGTATTTGCAACAGTTCCCCAGCCCCAGCATCACCACCTCCACTCCATCGCAGATCATCAGGCGTTAGATTCTCATAGGAGCACTGGTCTCTGGTGCCAAAAATACTGGGGACCACTGATTTAACGGACACAGAGTTACAGTTGGCAAATGTTCTAGAGATGGATGATAGTGATGGTTGTACAATAATATGAATGTACTTTATGCTACTGAACTGTGTGCTTAAAATGTTTAAATGGTAATTTTGTTATGTATATTATATCACAATTAAAGAAAGAAAGCCCACAAGGACTCACCATCTCCTAAACGCTGTGCTGGTTTAGATAAAAGATTCCAAATCCACAAGGGATATACTAGCGACATAGTGGGTCATGATACAGGGCTGTGGTGGAACATTTTGTCACACCTAGATGCTCTCCCTTCCCCTATCCTTGCCCTTTGCCACTTGAAGCAGCCCTTGCTATGGAAAAGAGTCCGAGTCTCTGGCCCATTTACTTTGGGCTTCGCCATATGACTTGCTATGTTTAGCCAGTGGAACATGAGCAAATGTGTTATACTTTATATCCACACTAAGAACAAGAAGAATATGCTGACATGTTAGTTCATATTCCACATAGCAATGAAGTGATCCTCTTTCCCTACCTTCTATTCTCTCCATAACCCTCTCCCTTACTTCTCCCAATAAGAAGAATGCTTCCTGAAAATATTGCCTTAGCTAGAATGTTCTTTTCGGCCACATCCCTGGCTTCTCAATCTGGTGACTATTCTGAGGTCTATTGTGAAATCTGTTTTCTTCCAAATTTATCTAGAGAAAAGAAAAGAACCCATCCTTTTGAGCTCATGGGAAAATCCTGGAGGTCTTGCCAGAGCACCAGAAGGGAAAGGTCGCTGCTTCAGACAGACAGGAGTGTCTAAGCCTGGAGTGGAGGGAACATTTTTTCACCACAGCCCCATCCCTCGACTTTCCTCCTTAGTTCATATACATACACCCTGCATTGTTCTTGCTTTTCCTCTCTATTCCAATATTCAGAATTTTTCTACTCCTACTCGAGATGTGTAAGTTGTTAAACCAGGGCAGATCTTTTCTTTCCCGATGTAACTCTATAGGAATTCTTGCCTGTTCCCTCAGTGTCTGCCCAAAATAGGTACAGTTATGAGAGTTGCTACTGCCCACAGAGTACAGGCTGCTGTCCACGGGCTGCGGAGCAGACAAATGGAAAGAGAGAGGGTTTTTGCTAAGAAGGCCTGTGGCAGAAGCCTGGATGCATAACACAGACTTGCCAGATAGAAAACAGCCCCAGATGATGTTCTCAACCTATTCTTGATTGCTAATTTTTAGTTGCCGTGCTGAACATGGAGTTAAAAACAGTCTGTGCTCAGAGGGTTTGCAGTCTAAGCTGCCAGTGGTATGCCCTATGCACAGGGCTGGTCAATAAATATTATTTGATGAGCTGGAAGTCTGTCAGGAGGGAGGGAGAGACAAACTGGCTCTCCGAATAATTGAAGCACTCAGTCCAAGAGGAGAGAAATGAGATTCTGCCAGAAGTCAAAATCTGGCCTCGTTGAGAAATAGCAACGAAATGATAAATAATCATGTCTGTTTATGAGCAGGGAGCTTTTTATACCACAGGGCTCAGGTACTTTTGAACACAGTTCCCAACCCTGCCCAGTGGCCTCAGCAAGCTCTGAGGGACAGCTTTATCCCATTTTTAAGGAGATGAGTTATGGAGATATTAGTCAGTGTTCTGATGGTCACATGGTATAAACAGCTCCAGTTAGGTCTCCTGCCTCCCAGCCAAGGGTGATATTTTTCAGACCTCTTGCCTCCTTCATAGGACTCTCCTGACACAATGTCACCTGCCAAATATCCAAAAAATTCTACGACCCAACACAGCTTTGGCTTTGAATTCAAGCTGGCAAATAGTTGGCAACATGAAAGGGAGACCTGTCCCCAGAGAGACAGAACAGAGCAGGAATGAGTGTGGCCCAGGTCAGTGTCCTCTGCTGGAGGGAAGCAGACAGGCACCAGACACCTCTGCTGTCCCTGATGTGTGCCCGCCACCCCCAGACAACAAACAAGAGAGACTAGTGCCCTGCCCCCAGTGCCATCTGAGACACTGTATAACATGGTTGGCAAATAACAGGCTCCACCCTGGGCTGGCTAAGCTCAGACCTATCTCTGAAAATGAGAACATGGCTCAAAATGCCCTGAGTGCCCACAGAAGCTGTTGCTTCCATTCAGCTAGTCTGGGACATTTTGAAATGGCTGGAACCAACTTAAAACAACAACCAAAAAAAACTGAATAAGTCCTCACAGGCATGGTTGCCATGTTGTTTATCACCAAAGGGGGAAAAAAATCAATACACTAAATTATCCTGAAAGAATGAAATGGAAGCTAATTAGTTTAACTGAAGAGGTAAGATACTTAGTTTTTTTAAAAATTCACCCAGGCATCACCAAAGAGGGTAAAATATAAAACAAGAAGTTGCCAGCCGGTAGAGACTTGGCATGTTGAGTGTAGTGGACCAGCTGTCCAAGATGACAAGATTGTTGCTGATGGGTACGGGCCTCCAGGGAGAAGCTCTTTGGATGGTGTTGCCATGGCCCGATCACGGATGTTTACATCTGTTCCTTGGAATACTAAAACAGCATTGTACTCCAAGCCCTGTGCCTTAGAAACCTAGCTGCTGCCTCCTTGGAGGCACAGACAGCCCTGTCTTGAGAAGACTCCTCCAGGCCCAGGTCAACTAGAGGGCACAAGGTGGCACTGTGGCAGAAAAAGCACTAACAAGGGCTCAGAAGAGCTGTAGTCCACTGCTGCCTCTCTCGTCTGCTAGCTTCTGCTTCAAGGTAACATGGAGCTCATATTTACCACTAGCTTCTGTTTCAAGGTAATATGGAGCTCATATTTATCTACCCTATGTGTTGACATGAGGCTCAAATGACATCCTGTGTATAAAACGCAAAGTTGTTGGTGTCCCAGGGCTGCTCCACCATTGCCTTGGTTTGTGGTAAATCTCGAAGTAGTCCTGTCCCGTCATGTTACTCACATGTAGGGCTTGACCTGCCACTCCTCCCTCGATTCTTGGAGTGTGAGTGTGTTGCATGGTTGGATATTCCTCTGGATTGTCATTCCTGTTGGACGATTGTCAACTAGTGACTGCAGCGATCCCCCCAGAATATGTCCCTGCTCCTGAAGCATGTTTGCTGGAATCCAATGTTGGCTCCAATCCAAGCAAAGATACTGGAGATTCTGTCAAGGCTTACATTGTCTTCTAACCTTCCCAAGAATCAACCCCAAGGAAGACCATTTGCCAAATCCTGAGAATCAGTATATTATCTCCATATTAGAGGAGAGAACTGAGAAGCCAAGACTGAATACTGAGATGCAGCACTTAATGAGATGAAAAGTTTGAGATGATCACAGCGAATGCATGAAAACAAATAAACACGTGGAAATTGTGAGTCAAAGTCAGATTGTGAAGTACCAGAATTGATGCGTTTGGGCGTATCTGCTAAGCCCCTCTTCTCTGAGAAGGGCCTCCTCATCCATCAGGTGAGAGCCTCACAGCCATGTTAATGTCATGTGGCCCTGCTTGTTTTGGCTATAGCTGATCAAGTGGACCCTTGGCGAGGAGTTGCTGATGGAATTTCCCTAGAAATGGGGATTTGGATTCAAGGATGCATCCAGAATCTGGGCATTGCTGGACCTGAGGGACCTGTAAACTTGTGCTCTGTGGAGCAGACATCTTTTGCCATGCACTTAAAGGTATAGTGAAAGCCGACCTAAATAGAGAAGAGAGAAAGCAGATAGCCAGAGTTGTGAGCCCATGTGGCCCCAAGGAGAGAGTGGCTGCCTTAGTTCCTGACAGGGTCCCAGGGTCCGATTCCAAACTCTCGCGAAAAACAGCTCCTTCCGTGAAACACTTGCCATGAAACGCCTCTGAGTTCTTATGCCGCATTCTCCTTTTTTCGCTTTAACTAAATTGAGTTCATTTTTATTATTTGCAATTTAAATAACCTTAAGGAACTCAAGAAACTTATAGGCTAATGAAGACATTTGCAATTTATTCTATAAGCCATGGAGACAGTACATAGCCAGTAAATCAGTAACACCTCAACCCATCACTTAAAGAAAATGTTAAAATATATCTGACACAATATCTTGCACATAATAGCACTTAAGAAATGGCTCTTGAATTACAAAGTCAAGATAGAACATAAATCATGTGTAGGACACTCTATACCACATAGTTCTGTAAAGGAGAGGAAGACAATGAGAACAAATTGTCAATAAGTCTTACTAATCTTCATGACAATCGAATGATCTGTTATTTAGGAAATGGTGCCTGGGGGCCTCCATCTCTTCTAGATGGTTTATTTTCAGAATATGTCTGTATATTCTGGCATCTAGTGGAATTAAGATGGTACGAGAAAGGCAATAGTTATGGAGCCTTCTTTTTATGCATGGTAATTACCAACAGATGAGTGTGTCCTTCAAAATATTTTTAAGTAAAGATGTTTCTCAAATATGTTCTGTTATAAATGACCATATAAATATTAGACGAATGCCAGGGGTGAAAGCCTAGACATTTTCTTTTCAGTGATGCTGTACTTTGCGACCCTTCTCATGCTATATGGCGGACTGCACTAGGTACCGGAGAAGACTGGACACATAAGGCATAAATCACCATATGAGGGGACTTAACATTAATGAATGAGGTCTTAGACCAGAGACTATATGGCATAGAGATGAATCCTTAGTCTTTACACCAGTCTTAAAACATTTTAAAGATTTTAAAGTTGGAGAGAAATTAGACTTGTCATGAGCTGTTCCAGAGGAGGAAACTACAGGAACATCTTTTACATCTAATACAAGCAAAATTGAAAAAAATACAATGAAATAAAACAAGCAAAGTTGTACTGATATTATGCAGTTGGTGTGGTTTTTCTACTTCTTCTTCCAAGAACAGCTACTGTGCTTGGCCTCACAACGGGCCAATCATGGAATTCACACTGTTGTTTGTATATGAATCAGGAGTTTCCCTTTCCATTGGTGTTTTAGACTATTTGGGCTGCTATAACACAATAGCTTAGCCTGGGTGGCTTATAAACAACAGAAATTTATTTTTCACAATTCTGGAAGGTGGGAATTGCAAGATCAGGATGTCAACATGTTCACATCAATTGAGGGCCCTCTTCCGAGTCCACAGCTGGTTCCTTCTCACTATGTCTTCATATCATGGAAGGGGGAAGAGGGCTCTGTGGGGCCTCTTTTATAAGAGCACTAATCTCATTTGTGAAGGCTCCACCCTTAGGAGGACCTAAGTACTGCTCAAAAACCCACCTCCTAATACTGGCATCCTTAGGAGTTAAAATTTCAACAGATGGATTTTGGAGGAACATAAACATACAGACCATGACAATTTGGTTCATGTTGCAAGCAACTGGAAGAGTCCTGGTCGGGACCTATAAAAGGACAAGACAGAAGCTGGCTATCTCTCAGCAGTATGCCCCTCTTGGAGCCATGTTTGCAGAAGGGCAAGGAGTTTAAAGGGAACACTGGAGGAAGTGAAAATCAAGATGTGTTCTGCACTGACTATGATTCCTCCAGCTTCTCGATCATTGAATAATGGTAATATTCTTCCTTTACAAATTATTCATTGGTGAGCATGGCATGTACCACATAAAAAATAAAAAGACAGAAAAATACTGTAAGTAAATGCTAAATTCAATTACAATTTAAATGGATTGCTCAGCTTAACTTTATTAATATCTACCTTCCCTCCTAGACTATAAGTTCCTTAAGTTCCGGGTTGCTGCCTTTCTCAGGTTTTGTTGTTATGTTGTTGTTGTTGTTGTTATTTTTGTTTTTTTCTGGATCCCAGAATCTGGCACAAATGTGTTTTAAGAAATTCAAATATAGGTGGATATTTGTCTGTTTTTAGTTTTAATAATTTTCAGCATTTAAAGGAAATTACTTACTTGGATTCAGGGATTAACCTCAATTGTCAAGTGCACTGTCTTAGTCAGCCTGGGCTAACATAACGAAATACCATTAAATAGTAGATATTTATTCCTCACAGTTCTGGAGGCGGAGAAGTTCCAGATCAGGGTGCTGGCAGATTCATTTCTCGCTAAGGGCCCTCTTCCTGCCTTGTAAGAGACCATCATCTCTTTCTCACTATGTGCTCACATGGCACAGAAAAAGGAGAGAGCTTTGGTGTCTCTTTCTCTCTGTATAAGGACACTAATCCTATCATGGGGTCCCCACCATCATGAGCTCATCTACACTTAATTACCTCCTACAGGACCCACCTCTAACTGTTATCACATTAGGGGTTAGGGCTTCAACACATGAATTGTTGGGCAACATGAACATTCAGTCCATAACATACACTTGTTAGGAAAAGAAACTCTGCCACATTCACCCCAGGTTCACTATCCCTGTTGGAGGAAAAAGAGCATGCTCGTTAAGGCTGTGCACTGGGTGGAGTTCTAATTTTCCACTTCCCTGAGGGCAGTGAGGGCAACCTGCCATGTAGGGATGTTTGAAGCAGGCTCTTTCATATCTCAGGATGGGATTGTCTCTCCTGATAGGTTGTCCTGCTGCCATGAGATTATGTTAGTGCCAAATGTCTTACCTTAGCTCTGGACTTGAAAAGACATGGAAGCTTCTCTATAGAAATCAGCCATGGTAAAATTAGCCCCAAACGGAAAGCACCATGACTCTGCAAGCTGAACCTCCTCAGGCTGACCCAGGGAAGCTGTTAGAACGTTTAAGAAAGATTTCGTGTGGCTTCGGCCCTCTTGGCAGCCATTATTGTTGCTCTGTCACCCCAAATGACTATCCTCAAGGCCTCTCAGATCACCGCAGGGCAAGGGCCTCAGATCTCCCTTCCATAAATAGTTGTCAGCCACCATCCAATAGCATCCATTTGATGCTGAAAATACTAAACATATGGGAGCCTTGGGGGAATTTGAGGGTTCGTCATCTTTTTTTATTTTTTTAATAGAGGCCTTTATAGGGTGATGGTGTCCAGATAGAACTTCAATCTCTATTCCTGAAGAGAGAGAAAACTTAAAAATCATTTAATTATGACATTTGGGCTTAATATTCACAAGCTCAAAAGTTTTTCCAACACCCTTCCACAAAGCCTCTCCACCTCCCAATGACTTCAGCTGCTCTAAGACAATCCCCTCCGTCTGGGGCATCAATTTGATTTACAGAGCATTTCAAAATATTTATATATTTTTTAGGGTTTCCATCATGGCCTCAGCCAATAACCTGCTGTGTTTGAAAATGTCTGGGCAGTAATTGTCATTGTTTGCAACAGCTATTTTGGACTCCAGTGAGTGCCCTGGCATTTCGTAGAACCTAGGAATGCAATTACCAAAGTTGTATACATAATCCAAGTGACCTCCTGGCTTCAGAAGCTCAACCCCTAGGAAAAAGAGAATAACAACAGCAAAACGTTTGTTTAATTTTTCTTCTGTAGTTGGTCAGTGGTCGGTGGATTATATTATGGCCAATTTGGCAAAAAGATGATTAGTGTAACAATTCCTTATAAGTACAAAACAATGTTGAATTAAACATACAAGAAAGAATCTGACTGGTTGATGGGCTCTTCTGACCCACTTTCCTACCTAAGTGTTTGTGGAGGAAATTGGATACTTGAGGGGATGTCTGGGTACTGTCATGACTCATCCTTCATGATGCAAGAGATTGTTTTTTACCAATTACAAGAGGGCACTCTAATGTCATTTAAAAACAAGTTGTTAACAGTCAAGAAGTTTATGTTAAAAAAAAAAGAGGAAAAAACTGTTTAATAAGAAAGAGACTATTTCAGATTTATTTAATAAATTTACAGCTTGTCCTGCATGTCTTTAGGGATTTAGATTTCTTGGATCTTATCAGTTTCTGACAAGTTCAGGTTACTCCCGAATTATTCTCTCCTCTTCTGTTTTGTTTTTTTGTTTGTTTGTTGCTTTTTTTTTTTTTTTTTGCTTTCAGATGCCGTCTGGAAACTGCACTGTGAAAGCCCTCCTGTAGTGTGAAACAGAGTTGTTAGACCTAAGTAAAGAATCGATAAACAGAATCTCTTGATTTCCAAGCAGATCAGTAGTTTGGATAACTCTTGCTAGAAATACAGAATTGCCAAGAATAGTCTTGAAACTTCCAGGCTTCCTTTAAGAAAAAAAGTAATAATTTGTCAAATAGAAACGTCCATGATCGTTTTGCTAGTATCTTTCAGACTCACACGATAGCTCTCATCTATCTGTCCGTCTATAAGCATGTGCAGTGTCTGTGAATCTGAACCTTGGCGAGTTTCAAGCCTGTGCCACAGCTTCTTCTCGGTTCCAGCACCAGTCGAATGACGTCACTCTGCGCACTGCTCAGGGCCTTTTCTTGATGGTCATCTTTGCTTTACAGCTTGTTCTTAGACTGTCAAGAGGCCACTGGGAAACTAAAATGAAACTAGCCGTAAGTGGGTCCTCTGAAGGCCTATGAGGGCCTGAACTTCCCTGAAGGGACTCAGGACCAAAGAAATGGAACCCAGGTGACCCTGGGCTCTCTCACTGTTTGGGGTTCACTTTTCTTTATTTCACTTTTCTACCAACCCTTTCACTTAATCTACTGTTTTCCTCATTCTTGCATGGAATTACACTAAGTATAGACAAACACCCCTCCGCACACCCCCTGAACACAACGTGTTTGTTTTGAAGCACTGCTTTAAACCCCCAGCCAGGCTCCCCAGACATCACTGAGAATAGCAAACGCAGCGCGCCAGGCACATACACGGCTGTCTCTGAAGGGAAGCATTGCCAGTGGGGGAAGAGCTTCGTCAAGACAGGCTAATCATTCCCAGTCGAGCTGGTGCTGCAGGACTGCGTGTAGACAGCTGTCTGCCATGGTTACGGAGGAGGCAGCCGGCTGGAGAGGCTGGGGAGGGGTCTCGAGCCCAGACGCAGACCATACTCAGATAATGGCAATAATAATTATATCTAAAGTGTCCACCACCTAAAGAGGTGACCTCATGCTCAGTCTCTTGATAAATCATCCAGAAAGCTCCAGCAGGAAGTTGTCCTCAAGGATGATCTCCAGTTTTTTTCTTTTCAGAGTATGCACATGACCAAGATAAAATATCTTAGTGGCTACCGTTTACATAAATTATATGGCTCTGAAATGCCTATTTTGTATCCAGGCAGGCAAATGTTTCAGCCAAAGGAGCTTTAATAATGTAAGCTTTGCTAGGTACTTCCTCCCTCTTTCCATAATATTCAGTTACCCTGGTTTGTCTTTTATTACTGTAAGCATGGCTTTTGATTAAAGGAAATGAAAGCATTGACATTTTTTGTTCATTCATTCATTTATTTTAAAAGGAGACTGATGCTTTTGTGATGTAAAGATGTTCCCCAGGAAGCACTGACAGCCGCTGCTGGAAGAGCGGATTTAACAACAAATACATTATTCTTGCAAAATTTTTCCTTGTGCCAGGAAAGCAAAGTGACCTGAGCTTCATGGGGTAAAGCTGCTCTGTTCATGTGAATTCAAGGCGATGCAAAGGGCTCCAGACCCTCCAGTGTTCACTCCAACTGTACGTTAAAATGCTTTGCCCCATGAGCTAGCAAATTAACCCTTTAATATGTCTTTACCTCTATTAAAGTCTAGGTACCAGGAGATTGAGGAGGCTACAAACTTATCATCCATCATTATGCCTATGTCTGAATGAAAGATTTGAGAGTAGATTTTGATAGTAGAGAATCATAGCATTTTAGAGTCCAAAGAATCTCTAGAGAACATCACACCCAACCTTCCATTCCTACGTTATATTTTCTAAGTGATCTTGAACCAGTCAGTCAGTCTATAAGACAAGCTCTGTGGGAAGGTTGTTTATTGGAATTGGAATTCTATCACCAAGTGATATTGGTCCTAATTCTGTAGTTTGGAGCAAAATACAAGTTATTCTCTCTCTCTCTCTCTCTCTCTCTCTCTCTGTGTGTGTGTGTGTGTGTGTGTGTGTGTGTGTCTGTCTCTCTGTCTCTGTCTCTCTGTCTCTCTGTCTCTCTCTCACCTAAAGGCCCTTAAATATTTGAGCATACCTACCATGTTTCCATTCAGTCCTCTCTCCTCTAGGTTTTGGTCTCCATTCTTTCAGCCTCTCTTCATATGGTGTGATTTCTGTATCTTTTTTGAGTTTTGTATCTTTTATCTTTTATGCCAGTGGATCAGTGTTTTAAAAATATGGTGCCTAGAATTGAATACAATATTCTAGGTGCTCTGTGGATCACGTTCTGTGATCCAAACAATACAATTCTTCTCTCAGAGTCCACTCTCCTATGGAGCACAAGACCAAGTTTCTTCCTCATGAACTGATATCAAGCCTATCCTGTACTTATCTGAAATGTAAAATTTATACGTATACATTTTTCTCGATGCTTCCAGTCTTGGTTGTATCTTGATTCTGATGGCTTTTGTACTTGCTATCTTACATGTCATTCTCAAATGTGACAAACAGGTCTCCAAAAAAGTTTTTTGAAATCATGGATGATAACACTGAATAAGACATGGACAAGGCCTGAGATCGTGTCATGCTGCTGAGGACTTCCCTCCAGACAGGAACCCATCCACCGAGTGGCATTTTTGAATTCCATTCTTATCCACTTTCTACCATAATTAATTTGTCTTTATAGTCCACAATTACCACGGTGCCTGGCACAGTGTAACTTAATGGTATGTTGAATGAATGATATCTATCATATTTCTTCGCTCAAGGCACAAGAATAGACACTTTACATATGATCTGGCTAAATGGAAGATAAGCTCTGCACTGTCTTCCCTAATCTATTAATGTAGTTGCTCATGTAGAAGGAAATAAGTTTGTTTAGAATACCCGATTCAGGGTAACATTCTTTCCTGGCCAGGACCTGGGCCACTGCATACCTGCTGTGTTGGGAGCTGCCTTCTTCCAAGTTTGGAATTCGCTACACTGCTGATTAAGTCCTAGTCCTCAGCTTTCTCCCCACAGGAGCTGAGAGCCTTTTTGTATGATACCCAGGAGGCTCTTTTCTTTCACACTTCACTTTCAATTGCCTGTTATTTGCACTCAGCCTTTCAGTATCTTTTCCTAGTGTCTATGGAGTTTAGCAATAGCCATTCAATTTCATTGGTTTACGGTTACTTTTTGCCTCATATATCTCAAAAGCATAACACTTTGCTTTATCTTGATATTCCTTTCCACTGGTCCAAGTGACTAATAGTGGAAGTTTTAACCACTGGACTTCCACCTCGTGCCAGCGGCTGTTTGTGCTCCATCTGCTACCAAATAGGCTATAAATGAATCAGTTCCAAAACCTGATCCTGTCAGCTGTGCTCCCCGACTACTCCTGGTACTAACCTCTCCAGGAAGCAGAAACTTTTTTTTTTTTTTTTTTAATTTGTGTTCCTAAATCCTTTCATCTCCTACCCAGCGTCTCGGTCATCAGAAGCACTTTTTTTGACTATATCAGATCTCTCCTTGTAAGTCAGCCGATGTGAATGGGCCCAAATATAGTTACAGAGCTCATAACTAACGTTACTTCCATAATCCTTAGAGCTGGGAGAGTCATAAGCCAATATAACTCCTGTGTTCTTCCCAGCCCAAAGTACTCATATGCATTTCTACACTTGTAGCAATGAACGATCCAAAAATAAAATTAAGAAAATAATTCTATTTATAATATTGAAAAGTATAAAATACTTAGTAATGAATTTAACCAAGAAGGTACAATATTCGTATACTGAAAACTACAAAATATTGTTGAGATTAAAGAAAACCTAAATAGATGAGGAAGAGGAAACCAGAAGAGAATCCTATTATTAGGTGCAATCTGGTTCATAATAGTTGGAAGAGCTGGCATAGAAGGATCAAAAAACTGGTGGCAATGTGGAAGAGAGAAGACATGCTCCCAGTCTCTAAGAAGCTCTCAATCTCTCTAACAAAATAAAGACTCATCAGCTGAAGAAGCAAGTATAATGTGATAATGAGTTCTAGGAGGGAGGGAAGAAGAGAGGGAGAGAGAGAGAGAGAGAGAGAGAGAGAGAGAGAGAGAGAGGAAGTACTATGGGTAAGGGTAGCTAGAGGACACAAGGTTTAAGTAAATCTTAATAAATAGGTGATTTGAATAGTTGGAGAGTGGCAGGGGTGGAGGGAATGCCAGGTCAGAGGATTTCATCAACAAAGAAGGAATCTCACCAGGAACATTCAGGAAACATGCTTATGTTGAGGATCGATGAAAGGTCCTTGTTTGCCAAGCTAAAACATTTGATTATAAACTTTAGTTAGCAGAGAAATTTCAAAGATTTGGATATTCCCTTAATCAAACTGGCTTGTGTTATTTATCCCCCTTTAAAGCATCCTGTTGGACCAATCCCTGCTATATAAATGTACTTCTTTCCTACCATGTTGTATCTCTGTTGACTTTGTTCTAAAGAACATCAGGTACGACTCTGACACTTCTGGAGTGTCGAAGTTGATCTGGGACTGTTCAGAAGTTTTCTCCAACAGGTAGTTAAGTTTTCTTTTCTTCTATCCTATTACTTCCAGTTACATCCCTCAGGGACCATGCGAAACAATTCCATGTTCTCCTTGTGTTTATGTTCTGAGGATGTTGATAGAGTTTCCACATTCCCTCTGCTTTGAGCTTAGCCAAGGTATACATGTTTAATTCTTTTAATCTCTCCCCCTAAGTCACTCCCTCTGGCCTCTTAATCATCCTAATTGCTCTTCTCTGAATGGCAGCCAACTAGGGATGTGCATCTTCCTTGTGAGCCACGAAGAACATAGTATTCCACGTGTGGTCTCACTAGACCCATATATTACTTCCCAGTTTCATCATCTGATGGCTGAACATGTGGGGCCCTTCCCACTCCTCACAGTGCACCTTGGCCTTGGTAAATCCCTTATCTCAACCCGTTATCTTCCCATTTCCAGGTCCCCCATAACAGAGTTTGAAACTTGTGTTCACCACGTGTTCTCCCCCAAACTCCATCCCAGGAGGTCTCTTACTGGGAAGGTGGCCTGGGACCAGGCCGAGGATCTGTGGAAAATTGCAGTTAAGCTTGCATAAGTAAACCTTGGAAGAGGGGAGGCTGAGGAGTGCCCAGAATTAAAGGATGCTGCAGCCTGCCATGAGCACTCTGGCCCGCTGAGCTGTGAGCATTGAAGAAGGTGCAACTTGGAAGCTGCTTCTCTGTTTCCAATTATCTTTTTTTATCTCTACTCTGGCCCCTCTCCTTACCTAAGCGTTTTCATAGCTCTCAGCCATTACTGTTTAGTTTTGTGAGGATAAACTTGAAACCAAACAAATTATAAATATCCTGTTTCAAGATGTGTTATCACTCTGAAAAGAAACCCCCAAAAGCCTGAGTCTTTTGAAAGCACTAGTCTTTTTTTTTTTTTTTTTTAAGCTTTGAAAAAAAATCCTCTGCCACTCTAAGGATGTGGTGGCAGAGGTTAAACTGCCTTTGAGAAAGCCAAATGTTTGGATTTCAGTGAAGGTTGACATGGAAACCCACCTGAGGCTTCCTCGGGTATCTGGGGAGGAAATAAAACCCGAGATGGATGTTCCTGTTGCAGGAGGAAGAGCAGCTCGGTGGGATGGCAGGTACCTCTGATCTGTTTTGGGGAAGAAATTGCCTAGGGCCTCAGAAAAAGAGAAGTCAATCTGGATAAAACTACAAGTCAGAAAAGGCTCGACTGTTGGGTGTGCGCAGGCGCCCTGGGAGGCCTCGGCCGTCCTAGAACTTTCCAGGGCCAGGGGGCCTGCACCACCGCAACTGGAAAGTCGATGTTTTCATTTGGAGGCCTTTATATGAATAGTTTAATAAACAGGAGCAGCAGCCAGCTGGGAGACCACACCAATGGCAGACACAGTGGCAGCATCCTGGTGCCTACAGGAAGGTTTCTGGCCAGGGAGTCACCGTCCTTCTGCAGGGCCCTTGGCCCCCATGAAGGCCCAGCCCCCAAAAGGCTGCAGGGCAATGGTGGAGAGCCAGTACCAGGTGACTAGCCTGTCTCCCTCTCCTGACTGGTGGGCTGCAAATCCAAATCGAGCTTTGACTGCTGCTCACACCTTAGGGTTAATTGCTTCAGTTGTGGCTACACTTAGACACATGACAACTACAGTGAAAAGAAGTTTTTGTTATTTTAGCTTTTGGGGGGTTGAGGCAAGGGAAGAGGAGAGGAGAGAGCCCTGAGGGAGAGGGAAGAGGAAGAAAGCAAGAGAGGGGAATCTGTAGAAAGAGGAAAAGAGTGTAAGTCTGGTCCTTCCACCTTGTTGTCTCCTTTCAGCAAGGAATCTCTCTCTCACTGTAGGTCAGGCTGATGGGATAGACCAGCCCTTGCCCCCCAGGTGGTCTCAGACTCTCTACTTCCACTTTGGGTACTTAGGGATGCCCAATAAAAGAAATCTTGAGAACTTCTCTCTTTGGGATTTTGAGGCCACTGTTTCTTCCAAGTCTGGGGTACCCATTCAGTTCAGAGTCGCCAGATAAAATATAGAACACACCAGATAACATATAGAACAATATAGAATTCAAAGTGACGTTCAATGTGAATGTCAGATAAACAAGGAACAATTTTTAGTATAAGTATCTCTCAAACAATATTGTTTGTTTGTTTGTTTTCCTAAATCTGGCAACCCTAATTCAGTATGTATTTATGATTCTTCTAATTCAATTCTTATCTAGACAGCAACTCTTTAAGGCAGGAAGCGGGTACCCTCCCACCATGCCTATCACCAGCCACGATTTCCTGCCTCCTCCTTGCCCCTCTAAAATTGGTGCAAGTTCAGCTTTAGGCCAAACCCTCAGATGTTTTCTGAGGCAGTTGGTAGAGAAAGATTGAGATGGGGGTGAGATCAAGGATGCAGCAATTTAGGTCACCTGAGGCAGCAACTTAATCTCCAGTGTGAAATAACGCTACCGGTAAACGCTGCATTCTCATCTTTTGGAGGCACCTACAAGCTGTGCTGTGAACATGAGTTAATAGTAGTCGCCTTTTGTTAGCAGCAGTTCTAACTCAGGTTTACATTTGGGATTAATAGTAAACTCCCCATGCCTGACTGACAGAAGAATGTAGTTGCCTAAATAAACAACATTTTCAATCAGGACTCAGGACCAATCTTCAGAACGTGCAGCCTCTTCCTAGCAAGGAGCATTTCCCGACTCTGAAGTAATCTGTAATGTGCTGGGAAAACATTTTCAAAAAATGGATATCTTAGATACCATAAAAGGAAAAACAATTCTCTCTTTTGAAGTAATAAATACCACTTGTAGCAGAATTCCTTCGGTTTGCGTTTCTGGATTAGTTGCTGATAATGCTAGGCTTACAGTGCCTGAGCGGTGCCTGCTGCCTAGTAAGGAAGAGTCTACTGGAACAACGTGGGTCTAGGGGTGACTGTCCTCTCTCCATGTTACACATTCTTCCTGGTATATAAAACTCAGAATGCCATCCGCTTACAGGGTAGGTAGGCTTCATGGGGCCGGCCGTTCCAACTCTGGGCGGAAGGCCCCTCAGGCGGTAGAATTCTGCTACACTGTCTCCCAGCAGCCATTTTCCTTTGGCCTCCCCAGCCAAAGGGGTACAATGATTTATCAATATTTCCAGAGGAATACCAACTTCCAGCTAAGTGCTTTCGTCTCCATCTCATCCTGACCTCAACATCGCACTCCAGATTTCAGTGAGACACAGTGTCCACAGAGAACGACAGCACTTTGACTAGAAACACGAACGCTCGGAGAAGCACAGAAAACATGTTGTTCTACTGGGAGGTCTCAAACAGCTCCAGGAGGACTCTTGAAAAGGCTCTCAGTCGATTCCAAAAGCGCTGCTCACTCTGCCCCCTGGTGCATGTGTGTGCAGCTCATCCAATAAGGAATTGTTGGTCCCCACAGACAGGTGATGCTGTGAGCAGCTTTGGAGGACCCTGCCTCCCAGGGGACCAGGGAATGTTTCTCGCTCTGTGTCATGTGCTTAAGGCTTGGGGAAAACTTGGATTCCTTTCTATTTCATTCCTTCAACAAATATTTGTTGATTTCATACTGTGTCCACATCACTCTTCACCGAGCTGTCAAGGGAGGCAGGCTTGTGGATGAATGTGGGGTTCTGAGTCATCATGGGGAGTGATGAAGCCTGAGGGGTGGCAGGGAGAGATGATGTGTATAACAGTAATGCTGCTGTCTGCCCAGTGTCTAGCACTGTGCCTGGCACCAACCAGATGCTCAAAAAATATTTGTTGAATCAATTTGAGGATGAGATATTCTGGGTGATTAACTTTATTATCCCTAAACAAACTCCTTTTCATCTCATTAAATATCTGTCATCAATATTACTTTAATAACGTTGTGTACTAAACAGAGCTGATTTTTTTTTTTTTCTTGGATGATTAAAAATTGCAGCCCATCAGATATTTGTTCTGATCTTGGATTGTGACTGCCTGGTGATGAGTCCTTATGCAGGGGTGTTTGTTGTAGGGGAGGGGGTGCGTGTGCACAGGTCTGGCTTTTCTGAACAAATCCCTAATGTGAGTTACTTTGTTGAGATGCCATATCTCACTGAACCCAGCATGTGAAGTTTGGGGTCAGGATGGGAAAGAGACCAAACCAGTTAGAAAATTGGAATTCCTTTGGAGCATATGTATCTACACCATGGCAACACGGGGGCAGTTTAAGTTTGCTTGAGTAAAGTGGACAGCCATTCCTTGGTTTTTGGCTGGTGTGTAAAAATGCATCTGCAAGACCCCCTTCAAACCCACATGGCTGGCTGCTCACCTGCATGAAATTTTGTGGAAAAGTTTGCCCAGGAGTTGGCAAGAGGAAAAAATATTACTGACTATTCAAACAATGAAATATTTTCCAAACAATTACGCATTTATTGAGTCTAGAATGTGATACATTCCACAGAACTTGACGTGGCAGGAGATGGAGAGGAAGGAGATGGCGTCGTCCGTCTCTACCTGTCGGGAGCTCGTTATGTGGCTGAGGAGTCAAAGCTAACACACACACAAAACGATCAAGCATTGTTCGTTATAAGATAAGGAATGTAGAGAAGACGGAGAAAGGTGTGGGTCTTAGAAATTGAAGAGTGGGAAGGTGAGGAGGTACTTGAACTAAGGAAGGTAATATTAATGCGCCAGACGCTGAGCTGAGCAGACTCTGCAGATTGTTTCTGTAATCCTCAGGACAGCTCTCTGCTAGTTGTACTATTGCCCCATTTTCTACATGAGAAAACTGAGCCCTGTAAAGTTAAATAACTTGCCCCAGGTCACTCAGTAAGTCGAGATGAAAACATTTGTAGGGAAGGTAGGAAGGGTGGTAAAAATGGAAAAGGAGTTTCCCCTTGCCCTCCTTTCTTTAAAATACAGATAATAGTTCCTACCTTTCAGGATCCTTAGGCAGGATAAAGGAGAGTATTTGTGAGCCTTCAGAGCTGCCTGGCGCTCAGTGGGAAGTCAGATCACATTAGGGCAAAGGGAGAATGAGGATAGACATCGAAGGAATTGTGACAGGACTAATGGGAGCCGTGGGAAATGAATTTCAAAAGGAAATGGATCTGCTTTATAGAGGACCTTAAAACTTAAGACCGTGGGGTGGGGACCGATGTGGCATTAGATACTTTAACAAAAATGATTGTTCTTTTCAGATTTTAAAAGTAGTATATATTCATGAATATTTGGGGGGAAAAACCCAGGACAGTGTAAAGACAAAAATGAAATCATTCCATCACACAGAGATAAACACTTATAAGCTTTTTTGTATTATCTAACTTTTATCCCAACTTTATGAAATGTGTTATAAAATATGAAATTATGATCTTAACTGTATGAAATAAAGTGTTTATATATGCATAATATGTATGTATATACTTATAATATTTTTATGATTATATACTGTATAATAAACTGCTTTTCTCACTCTTTGTGGTGACATTTTTCTCATCACTAGATTATATTTGAAAAAATTTTAAACTATAGAATATTAATTAGGAAGAGTTATTTTATATAATTACATTACATATATTATTATATAAGTATATTACATAATATATTTAACAGTTTGTTATCAGCTATTTAGGTTGTTTTTAATCTTTCATTATCAGAAATAGCACTATGATGAATGCCTTTATATAAAAAAATTTAACTGCATAAAATGTTTTATTTCTTTAAGCTACATTCCTAGAAATAGAGACACTAGGTCAAAGAGTATAAGAGTTTTTAAGGCTTTTGATTCAGATTGCCAAATGGCTTTCCAGAAAGATTGAATCAATTTAATACTCCCACCAGCAGTGTATGAGAATGCCCATTTTATGGAACGCCTGCCAACAATACGTTTTTCTTTTTAACTTTGTCAATTTCATAGAAAAAAAAAATAGTATCTTGTTTTAATTTGTATTTCTTAGATTATAAGTGATATGGGACAATATTTTTCATAGTTTATTGGCCATTTGCATTTCTTCTTTTGTGTTTTTTCCCTTTTCTTGACCATTATTCTAGAATGGCACTAATAGAGACCTAATATGAGCCACATTTAAATTTTCTAGCAGCCACATTAAACAAAAAAAAAGAAACAAGTAAAATAAATTTGAATGATAAAATCGTTTTAGTAACAAAAATGTTAATAATAAAATTTATTCAGCCAAATATACCAAAATATTATCATTTCAACATTGGATCTAGTCACATTTCAAGTGCTCTCTTGGCTTCTGGCTACCATATTGGACAGTGTAAATCTAAAACATTTCCATCATTACAGAATATTTAGTTGGACAAAACTAGCCTACAATGTTAGTATCACTGATACATCTTATAAATGACTTATATATATTAAGGATGTTAGTCTTTTGTCTTCCATATTCACTGTAACTTTTTCTAGGATATCATTTGCCTTTTTATTTTGTCTATCCTTTGGAATTATGAGTTTTTTAACAATACAATTGACTCTTGAAAAAAGAACACAGGGGTTAGGGGCACCAACCCACCACACAGTGGAATATCCACATGTAATTTTTGACTTCCTTAAAACTTAACCACTAATAGTTTACTGTTGACTAAAAGATTACCAATAACATAAACAGTTGATTAACACATATTTTGTATTTATACGTATTATATACTCTATTCTCACAATAAATGATCTAGAGAAAAATGTCACTTAAAAATAAAAATAAAAAATATATTTACAGTACTGTATGTATTTATTGGAAAAAAATCTGTGTATAAGTGGACCCACAGTTCAAACCTGTGTTGTTCAAAGGTCAGTTATATAGACAAATCTATCATCCCTTCTCTCTGTCGTTTCTTCCATTGTTTTTAGACTTACTCATTCTCAAATTAGTTCATTTGGTACCTATATTTTCCCCTAGATTTTTGAAACGGTTTCATTTTAATATAATTATTTAATTCTAGAATTTGTTGCATTTATTTTTAAAGTTTACTTGATTTATCAAGATCACTATAGTTGTATGTGTATTGATTTTATAGTATTTAAATTGTTTCTATCTTATGTATTTTGATATTGTGTTATTTGACACATAACAGTTCATGATTGTTGATACTTGTAAAGGAGTGTAATCCTCCTTGTCCTTTCCAATGTTTTTTGCTTTAACTCTACTTCATTTGAAATTAATATTTTCACCCCTGGCTTTGATGTCTGCATTTGCCTAAGAAATCATTGCCCACTCTCAAATTTTTAACTTCTCATTTTTATCCTGCACATCATTTTGTAATCATTTTTACAGTTATCTTTTAATCTTAACTGTTAAATTGATTTTAGTTCTTCTTATGGGTCCTTTTTATATGGCAGTTTCTTCCATTTTTTAGTTCTTATGACTCAGCTGAAGTATGCCTTCAAATAACTATTTTCAAGTATCTATCCTATAGTTAGTACTCAATAAATATTCTCTGAATAAAGGAATAAATGAATGAGCGAAGGGTGTTAAATCTATGCACATCATAGAATGTCCTTCTGTTACTGTTATTCATGTGTGACAATTTAATTAAAATAAATTTTCTCCTCAAAAGTCTATAAACAGTGCTGAATTATCATTTAGTAGAATAATAGAAGAGAATCAGAGACCAGCATGAATTTTTGTTCCGTGAGAAATCTACTTTTAGACCCTAATGATGGTCTCATGACTCTCTCTTAAAAAAAAAAAAAAAAAAAAACTTAATTTTTGAATCTTATATATATTTAACATGTAAACACTTTGCCAGGATACGTCTATATTTTGGATTCTTTTCATTGGTTTTGCCTGGAACAGAATGAGACTCATCTGCAAATGTAAGTCGTTTTTTTCAATTCAGAAAAGTTCTGTCCAGATATGTGTTTGTTTTGAATGGTTGTTCTGGATCCGTTTTTACGGATATGACTAATTTCGAGGTTGGATCTTAGGCTCTAGTCCTCATATCTATTATTAATTTTTATCTATTTGTCCATTTTATGTGTAATTTAAAGGAGATTTGCAAATGGCCGAAAATGACAAATTATGTTATCTTGGTCTAATTAGTTTGCCTTCTCAAAATTGAAATTAAAAAAAAAAGCTTGCTTTTATGTCTTTCGCTCTGTTTTCAGCAATGTCACTTGTGTACTTCTCAGGCTGTGGTGAATATTTCACTCCTGCTATTACATTTATTAATTATTATTTTACCTCAAGCAGTTTTTTTTTATTGCAGCCTGTTGCTACTCATAGTTTCTTACTCTTTTTTCATAAAGTACACATGTCCTTGTGTCTTATTAAAGATGTCAGACAACTTTATCAAATATTCGAATGAGTATCCCGATAAATAGTTTTTGGATATCTGTTTCAGAAGCTCTCTTTCTTTCGTTCTTCAGTAATTTTCTTTTTTGGTATTTATTTTCGAAGATGTTTTGTTGATTAATAACTTACATACATAAAAGTACATCAATTATAAGCAACCTGCTCCGTGAATGTTCTCACTACGAGCACCAGTATCAGAGAAGTGCTTCTCTTATCCTTTCCCTTTTACCCTTCTCAAAGGTGACCACATGCTAACTGCAAAACATAAGTTTTGCCTGGTTTAAAATTTTATATAAGCGAATCCCATTAATTATTTTATCTTTGTTTTTTCAGTTTCTGGATCTATCCAGATCTAGGGTTCGTCAACAGACTGGATGGTGGTTTCTTCATCCATTTCACTATCTTCATGAGTCGAGGGGTTCCCCTTCTCAGAGTCACAGCATGAGCAAAGTCAGTGAGGTATACTTTCTAGTCCAGTTTCCTAGAAGGCTGAATTGTTACACTCTTCTCTCCTAACTCTCTGCTTCTTTGATACTTTGAACATATGGTCCATAAAAAAAACATAATTCCCGTCACATAATATGTATTAACTAATATTAGGTTCAGTGTATGAAATAAAGAAAAAAATTACAGTCACTTACAATAGATAAACATTTATTTCTCTCGGACGTGGGGTCCAAAGACATGCAGCCCAAGGCTGGTGTGAGAGTTCTGCTTCATGAAGTCATTGACAACCCAGGCTCTCTCCAGCTTTCTGCTTCACCATCCCCAGGGTGTGGTCCTCGTTCTCAGCGCCTCAAGCAACCATTGGAATGCTAAGCAGTAGAATGGAAAAAAGGATGAAGAAAAGTGGGCAAAGAGAATGGGCCAGCTGTCTCTTAAAGAGATGCAGGCATCTTCTACTTTTATGGCACTGGTCAGAACTTAGTTCATCGGGATACCTAGGTGAAGGGGAAGCTGCATTCTTGGAAGCCCTTGTCTAGCTAAATGCCCTTACCACAGAAGGCCAGAATGGATATGGGAGGACAACCAGAAGTCTCTGCCCACACTAATAGTAGAGTTTTCTATCTTTCCATCTGCCCCAAAGGCACATGGTATTATGAGAGGTGTGGTTTCCACAGCCATTTTCCTATATTCCCGCTCAGTTAAGGTCTGGGAGTGACAATCCTAAAAGAATGCAGAAGAGGAAGCATTTGTGAGGACATGAGGGGGACAGTAATGTGTTACTGCAAAAAGCAGTGCCCACACAGTGCAGCGATAGCTGCCTGGTTTTCTGAGTATATACCTGCATGTCTGACAGGGAACAGAAAGTGGGAAAGAAATAACAATGTCTTTTCCTTCTTTCAGGCTTTGATTTGTTTAATTTTAAGTGCAAAATGTATCTTTTTAAATAGAAATCCTCAGTTCAGCTCCACAGACTTTGTATTTAGTAGAATTGTCTCCCAGATTTTAGAAACAGATTGACTGTCAATCCTGGTTTTTAGTTTTCCTCCATTCAGGGATATATTAGCTCAAGGAGGAGGTTATATTATGAATGGTAAATCAAACACCACATGTTCTTGTCCCTGTTAATAATTAGCTTTTGACTAGAAGTTGAGATCATGAGAACTATGTTTTAGAAGGATGCCTGACTTTCCGGAAGGTGTTTTGGAAGAATGAGCTGGGAGGCATGCAGACAGGCTAGGAGACTCTTGATAGGATAGGGGGGCAGTAGGAGTGCATAGAAAAGTGTGTATCCAAAAAATAATTCTTCTCAAAAGAGACCCAGAGTCTGTAAAAAAATTGTACATAATAAATTAAGAGAGAGAAAAAATTTGGCTTACATGGTTTTTATTATTGCTCTGGTGGACAGAAAGAATGATATTGCCTTTGCATAAAAGTGTGAGGGTTGGCAATCTGGCTTACAGGAAAACATTATTTTAATTTGTGATATGCTGAATTAGAGGGAAAAGCAATTCATTTGCGGGAGAAATCAAAGATGAGTTATTCAACATTCATTTATTCTCTCTTCCAGGTTGTCTTTTATTACGGGGACTAGAAAGCATTCTTTTCTGAGCTCCTTACAATCAACAACTCTCTCTGAGTAAAGTCATTTACTCTTGAGGTTCCAGTTAACCCTACTAATGATTCTAGGATTTCCAAACCTTTATCTGTGACCTCTGCCTCTTTCCAGTAGTTCCAACTCATATTTCCCATCTCCTACCAAGGACTATACTTCTCCGTCCCTCAGGCACCTCTAAGTGAATATGTCCCAAATCAAACTTACTGTCTTCTGCAGCAATCATGTTTCCTATGTAGTCTATTTCCATTCCCACTTCAGAGCCCAAACTTGAAACCTGGGCAAGCCATGGCGGGTAGTGACACCCCAGGACTATAACTTTGTAGTAAAAAGTTGATCTTCTCCTTAAGCAAGATTCATGTTCATTGTTTCTGTGCATCTAGGTTAACACATCTTTGAAACAAACTGTAATCACCCATGAGAAAGCATATAACCTTGTTAAGTCTCCTGTAATCTAATCCCCTCCTTACTTTCCATACGAAACTGTTTTTCTCTGGAGCATTTGCGATCTTATTCCTCAACATACGCTATCAGTTTTGCTCAAATAAACTCTTATAAAAATTCTCTACAGGTCTGGAAGTTTCTTACATTGACAGATTTTACATTTGTCACCATCACCAGAGCCTAGGCTCTTGGGTGACAGAGTCAGGGCCTTATTCATGATTGTATGCTGGGCTCCTAGAATAGTGTCTGTCACATAGTAGGTCCTTGTGCAGCAGAGGCTGGGGATTCACAGAGACTATTACAGCATCTTTGGCAACCTTAGAAAGAGCAGTTTCTTGGCTGATGAAGAAAAGCAAAATAGCTTTGCCCTCAGTGCTTGGGTCTTTCCTTGTAATTATCACTCTATACAGGAACAAATAATAATCAATCTTATACGAAGCCATAACATTGTAGAAAGTTACAGCTGGAAGAAACTGCAGCTGTCATCCAACATGACTCCTTCGTATTTCGGATCAGGAAGCAGTCAGCATCGAGCCTTTCCTTTTCCAGATACAGCAACACAGTTTTCAACTTTCTCCACGTTCTGGTTCTTGATCCATTTTCTTTGGATCCTGAGTTGTCTACATTCCTCCTAGGCTGTTGGAGTAAGGTACTCATTTACGAAAGGTGTAAAAATTATTTTAGTCCTTAACATGAATGCCTGCAATTCATAGATAATTTCTATTTTAAAAATGATTTAGACATTTCAACTTTCTTTTTGGCTAAGTCCTTTACCAGGTGGTATCAAAAGGGAACGGCATTGGCAGATTTAAATTCTAACTTCATTTACTTCTCTCGCCCAGCCTCTGGTGGAAGTGTGAATGGGCAGTGCAGTGCCAAAGGCAAGCGGCCAGAGGAAGAGCAGAGACCTGGACATTCGATCTCTGGAAAAACGAAAATCCGCTGAAGTCCACTCGTTTCAGGCTTTAGAACTTGCCTGGTTTCTGTAACTTCTGAGTGTTGAGCCTCACATGCCAGGTCTTAAACAGGAGATAGGCGGCAGCGCAGACGAAGTTGTATGGGAGAATGATTCATAGAGAGCTGTGAAATCAGGAGCTCAGGGGAGAGTATGGAGAAAACCAGTCCTTGGCAAGATGCTGAGCCACTGACGTATCTCCAGGAAACTGCGTACAGCATGGAAAAAATTTAACTTTCTTCTGTTGCATCCAACTGACCATGTGGTCACACCGAGAACAACGAAGGGGCAGTATTCTTGAAGAAGTGTGTAAAAGAAAATCTAGCATAAGGAAATTACAACCTAGGCCTTCTGAAGAGCTTGCCCAAGACCTAAGCTAGATTATTGCCTCTTTGTGGAGGAAAAGCATGGGCATAGCTCTGCATTTAAGTGAGATATTACTGCTAAAGAAAGATAATAAAATTAAAATCCTCCTATATCCAGTAGCCAATAGGGGTGCGAGCATCCTTCCAATCTGTGTTCCATCTTTTGGCAAGTGAACGTGACCCAAATTCATCTGCCTACTTATACTTTACACAAAATTCATAACTCCAAGGCATAAAAATTGTCAGGCTCCCAATCTGAAGCTTAGAAAAATTAGAATTCTGATTGTTTACAATGCTTCTCCATCAAATGGAGCCAGTGTTAATTAACTCTGGCATCCCTAAATTCATTTTGCATATTCAATGGTTGCTCTAAAAAGCTGGGTCTGAAATAGCAAATGCACAGACAGCACCATTAAGCACAGCGTAAGCATTATATATTTTTCCCTGGGTTGCTTCTGTTACCAATCAAACTTGTAGACGTGAGACTAGAACGTTTCTGACAGTAAGTCCCGCAAAAAGATGCTGTTCATTTATTTTGGCAGTGGGTTGTACTGTTCGAGGAAGGCAGCTGTGTGAATGGCAGAGCCCAGTATTATAACCCCCAAATCTGTCCTTAACACTGCAGGACTTTGGGTTATGGCGTTTTAGAAGGAGATGGAACTGATAAAAGCCTGTACTGAGACGCAGCAGTTCAAATGCTATGTAAAGTCTCTCATGTGTAGTATAATGTCTTCAGTTATTAAATAAATATAATTTCTAAAGAAATTTAATTTTCATTATCTATATGGTTGTAAATTCCTACTATGTCAGTTTTATTTCTTTGTAGACAATTTGCAACTTGTGCAGTTTGGTCACGGTTCCAGGGTATACTTAAATCTCATGCCAGGAGGTTGATATTTTAGAATCATAGCGAATATTTTTTAAGTTATATTAGGTTCTATAAATACCTCATTTAAATAGAAAATTCTGGACGTAAAATAACCAGCAATACAATAAGCGAGAAGTGGGTCTTTATTTTTCACCCGATGCTTTTCTGGACGACACGGGTGCGAGCTCACTTCAAGGGAATTCCAAGTCACTCAGGAAAACACGCATGTACACAGCCCTGGAGCAGACTGGCTGACTGTGACAAGAATGGCTTCGTCTGGGTTCACAGGAAAGAAAACTCACACACACTCTAATGATGAACACACCTTTTTCCTTGTTTGTTGGCATGATGCTTGCTGTAAACTGACAACAGTCTGGGTGCTAAGCAGAGTCGGAAGTGAGAAGGAAAGGAGAAGATAACAATCTGCCCCAAACAATTTATCCTCTTTTCCCCCAGCATGAGAAGTACACAACGTGTGTCTGTTTCCTCCATAAATCACCAGGCAAATATCCAACTATCTTTATGTATACTTTAATCAACTTCTTTGTCAATGCTTCTGGAATAAAATATTACTAGCATCCAGAGCTACAGATATACATCATATATTATTGTCTTTCCTATATGCCAGAGTCCAATGAGTTGCATTCATTCCATTGTATCAATGTAAAAACATAGTTCTATCTGCATCTTATGGTGTTGGAATAGCGATTTGTGTATGAAATTGAGATTTTTTTTTAAAAAAAACTTCTTTCTCAGATTATTCCTTTTTTTTTAAAGAGAGCTATTTAATATCATGCATTAATTGGGGAAAAAAGGTTGGTTACAAATCACTGTTTACAGTGTAGCTCAGTATTTTGTTTAAAAAAAAAGATATATCCATGCATGCATACACATAGATATATATGCATATTAATAGTGAACATTCTGGATGACAGGATTATAGATTACTTTAATTTTCTCCTTCATATGTTTTTTCAGGGTCTATTATACAATAATAATAAACTTGAAGATTTACCTTTAAAATGTTGTGCTTTGAGTGGCTTACTAGATTCTTTATGTCCTAGCTAAGTCTATTCCAGCAGTTAAATTTCTATTTAATTATTTATTTAAATTTGTTTCAAGTATATTCTCTTTTTTTCTATTCTGCTTTAGACCAGATGCTCCTAAAAGGGTCTGTACCTTAAATAGATTGGGCATCGTTGGAGATACATGCCGCAGTTTCATGGAGATCATATCCATGAGAAAACAAACACCAGGCCTGTTGTATTGATACTCTGACATTTGTTACTAATGAAACACCTGATATGTGTGAATTGGCCAGGAGTTGTGTCCCCAAGCGTTGCTGTGTGGGTTGGAGCTAGGGTCGGAGCTAATTGGAAGTATAACCCATGGCTGTTTGGGGAAGGCGAAGTCATACCATCTCAGAGGCAGGCCTGTCTCTTTTGCTTCTCAGTGGGGACCCTGTTTCCTTAATAATGCTCATAGCTGTATTGTAGTCAGTGGAAGACAAGAGGCCATTTGCTTCCTGCCCATCAATCACTATGGCCCTGCGACCTCAGGGTATGTTCATCAGAAGGTGACCACACAAGCCTTGCTCCTGAATTCTCAGAGTACTCAGACAAATCAGCTAACTGTAAGAGTCCAGTTACTCAGACTCCGTGGTGGAAAGAAGTGTGAAGAAAATCCCAAATCTTGTCAAATGATTAAGCAAAATGGATTGCTTATCTGTTGTCTCTGGCATTTTGGCCCTGCTCTACGCCAGCTCAGCACACTACGGGCCTTCAGCCTGATTTTGTATGGACCGCAAACTAAAAATGATTTTTTCATTTTTAGAGGACTGCTAAACAAATAAACGAACAAAACCTAAAAGCAAGGATTATGAGTTAGAGACTGTTTGTGGCCAACAAAACCTCAAACGTTCATTATCTGGCCTTTTATAGAAAAAGAACTTTAAGCCATGGGGATGTGATAATGAGAAATTTCTCATTTCTAGCTGCCACATCACTTCTTTACGTCTCAAAGTCTATCTGTCAGTCAGTTAGCCCAGGAGAGGACCAGCTTTGACTTAAGGAATTCTATGAAAACCCTGTGTAGTTTGGAGGTTTCCTAAACCACCTTTAGATAGGCATTACTACAATCAAAAGCTGCCACACCTTATGTTCCATAGGTAATTGAAAGGAGAACCAGGGGCTTACAAAAAAGTTAGATTGAACATGGGTTAGAACAATACTAACTATCCAGCCCGTGACAGGGCTTCCAGAGCAGCTCAGCCTCTCAGTGAGTACATACGTTTAACAGATCTTTTGAGCCATTTGACCCTTGGGATTTTTCCTCCGATACCCTTCTTTAAGAGCTGGCCCACCTCCAAGGTTTGGGAAGATAAGATTCTAAATTAATTCCTAAAGTTTCTGGTTAGATACAGACTGCCTTTCAATCCAGGTTCTTCCTCTTTGTTCTTTGATCTGAATCCCAGGAGAGCCATGAGTGTTTCTCCTGTTGCAGCTTTGTCTGAATTTTGCCAGTAAGTTCTTCGGATGTGCCCCTAGGTTGATTCCTGGGGGCGGGGTGGAGAGAGGGAGTATCCTTTGTCTTGTTTTCTCTTTGGGCCAAACTTTCTGTTCTTGAAGGAACACAAATAGCAAGGCTGTGTGCTCCCCCCTGAGATAAGTACCCTGCATTAAGCAGACAGAGTGAAAACCCTAGGATTTCAACAAGTTTCAGGGTTGGCCTCCATCATCATTTCCTTGTAACTCTCATTCCCTCCTTTCCTCTTTATCCTCTTTGATGTTGCCCTAGCTCAGGCCCTTGTCAACCCTCTCAGACAAGGGCGATGGCCCCTTCACTGCTGACTCAACTTCAAAGGCCAACTCAGGCTACCCTACACCCTGCTTCCAGAGAGCTGAAAACCTGGCCAAGGTACCAAAGATCAGAACATTACTTTTGATTCCCTACTGCCTGCAGAATAAAAATTTGACTCTCACAGCATTTCGGGATCTGACTATTTTTCTAGTAGATCTGCCTACTCCTTTACCTCACCTCTCATTTACACCTATCCTTCAACCATAGTTACTGAGAGGTTCCTTTACGTTGCTTCATACACTTGTGCTCAGTCCATCACCTGAAAATGCCCTCCCTGGCACTTTACCTGGTTTGAAGACACAGGGACAGCTTTGTCCACAGGCCAAGGCATGACTGAGGCTATCAGAAATGACAAGAGAAGCATGGAACCAATTCTCCTTTACAATCCTAAAAAGGAACATTCCTTACTGACACCTTGATCTTGGACTTCTAGCCTCCAGAACTGTAAGAGAACACATTTCTGTTGTTTAAACCATACAGTTTGTGGTATTTTGTTATGGCAGTGCTAACAAACTCATACTGGTCACCTTTAGAGTAGACCCTTTCTTGATCTAAGTAAAGTCTAAGTGACTAGCCTCTCGTGTGCCTCGGCTTATCCCAAGTATGATCCACAATCTCGGCAGTCATAACACAATAAAGCAGTGCTTTTCAAATTATAACGTACACACGAATCACCTAGCAATCTTGTCAAAATGCAGATTCTGAGTCATTAGGCCTGGATTGGGACCACAGATTCTCTATTTCTAACAAATTCCCAGGTAATGCCAATATAGCTGGTCCATGGGCCACATTTTGAGGGTCAAGGCTTTAGGGCCTTTGTTCAAATGTCTGTCCATGATGCTATCGTGTGCCTGAGGGCAGAGACTACCCCTTTGAATACCCAATGCTTGATGCGGTGCTGGGATCATGACAGGCACATAATAATGTTGATTGAATGGTTGATGAATGAATGAATGAATGAATGAATGAATCTGTCATTAGAATCAAGCCTTGATATTGAAAGGCTCATGGTCATTCTCAAGATATGTTGGGCACAAAATAATTGCACCACCAAATGTCTCCTAGTTTTCCCACCTTTCTACATTTTTATTTATTTGAAATCCATTCTTGGAGAGGAAAAGAAGTTTTAATCATACACTAGAGGAAAAACATTCTGGAGTGCTACAGTGATAACAGGGAGATGTATCACTAATCTTTCAACTGTATATGTCAACTCTTTAGCAACCCTTACTCCAACCCTCCTTCACTTCTACTCTTTGAGTAACTGCCCAGAAGCTGGCCACTAAGAGCTAGAGGACAGGCAAAAGTACATGACTAAGCTCTTAGTAGGAATCTGTCACTCTGCACTTAAAGCAGCTCACTGAAGTAGGTATTATGATCCCTATTTACAGATAGAAAATTGAGGCTTGCAGAAGTTCATCCAACTAGTGAGCAAAGAAACCAAGGGTCAAACAAATTTAACTTCAAAGTCTGTGTCTTTTCTATCAAACTGTAAAAGAGAGAGCTAAATGTTCTACCTAGCCACACTGTTGGGATATCTATGCTGCCTTATCTTCTCCCAGTAGAAAATCAAAAGCAGGAGTTGTAACTCTATAGCACGGAGGCAATAACTTAACTGCATTCTAGAATTCTGATAGTCACAGAGATGCTCACTTTTTTGGCATCTTCAAGTAACATGATGTTTCTTCCTTTAGATAATTCCTTCCTTTAAATTTTTAAAATTATTTTAACAATTTTGGATAGAATAATTCTGACATATAATACATTTTTTTCCTTACATAAAATGTATCCTTTCTTTTCTTTTCTTTCTTTCTTTCCTATTTTTTTTTTTTTGAAATTTTATAAGCATTTGAACCAAACTGACAACATTGCTTGGAAGCAAGATCTCAAATACTCCAGGTGTATCTTTTCTTAATGCCTGAGGGCCATTGTTAACATGTCAGCATTATGTTGAAATTCATTCATATTGTTAGGCGTTAATAAAATATATTTAATTGTTTGCCCCTACCTTAAAAGGTCTTAGACTTAATATTTTTTGAGATAATATTTGTTTTTATAGATTTTTTTCTATTCCTCCCTTAATCTGAAGACTATTAGCTATTTCTTTTTTCTACTATCAGTGAATCTGCTTCTAATGTCTTGTTTCTGATTTGCTAATTCTATTAAGAATGAGAAAAAGTGATATGCAAGGTTGTTAGAAATATATGCAAAGTAAATTGAGTAGATATAAGCTGAACATCTAAGTAGTTCTCTTCTGAGTTCCCTAACAAGATTTAGTGCTTTACAGTTGTTTTGATCTCCCAGAGGTTTCTGTTCATTTCCTGGTTCTGAATGTTACATTTTGAAGTTAAGGTTATCTGAAAAAATATCTATAAAGGTGCAATGATACACTATATTAGCTTTAGATCCCCTGTTGCTTATGAAACAGCTAATTACAGTAAAACCTTTACTAATTTGAAACAACCCAAAAGGAGAAAACATTCTGGATTATTTTTCTTTAAATCTGATATAAAGTATTCTTCAAAAGTTATGTGGGTCTCTTGCTTTCAAAAAGATGACCCACATTAATGGCTAAGAAAATATTACCAAGACTTTCTAGTGGATGTCTTCTGTTAAATAGATAACAATATTCATTTGACTTTAAATAGTAAGTCCAAACACTGTATAGTCTTGAGTAATTTAAACAATGCTATACTATTTTACAGTACTACCATCTGTAAAATCATTTCTAAATAGTAAAAAGATAAACTTTGGTCTTGACCAGGTTGAATTATCTCAAATTTCTAATTAATAGGGTCTAACTTTACTATACATATATTTTAACAGCTAAAGAGTCATTTCAATGACTTTTTGACATTTCACAATTTAAGGATTTCCTGTACTTTTGAAAAGTAGTTTTAAAGGTGAAAGTTAGTTTTATTTATACCTACTTATCAAAGTATATACTACAGCTTCTCATTTTTGAAAAATGAGAAGAGAACAAAGGAAGAACAAGCAATGATGGAGAAGAGAGGTAATTGGTCAAAATTAAATGTGATATATGTAAGGCAGGTTGGGAGCCAGAGGACAGGCCCTGCTCTGACTGACTGGAATGTTCGAGTGGGTAATAAATGGAAGGCATGGCCCCTGGAGGCAACCTATTCCTTATTGCTACTTACAGACCAATGACCCTTACTGAAGTTCATCTAAAAAAACACCATTTGAAAAGTCGATGTGATTTATCTAAGAAAAAATCAGTACCAGCAAATTAGTTCTTTTACATACACAAACACACCATAAGGATCATTTTCTAGACTATGTTTTTAATTCCAAATAGTTTTGAGTAAAGTGATTCATTACAAACTAAATGCACATTCACCTCGGATAATGCAACAAGTTTGAGTTCTAACAGGATTTCATGGTTTAACAGAAGCTCTCCTTAACAAAATAATTGTGCTGTAGCGAAAACATGGAAACCATGCGTTAAATGTCTCTTTTCTTACCTTTTATCCTTTTGCAATAATAGTGTAGGCTTTATTCCTTGTTTCAGAAGTGTTTATGACTAATGAAATAGGTTGAAATGTTAGAGTTTAGAGTTAAACACACAAAACAAAACGTGCAGTTTAAGAAATTTACAGCTTACCAGCCAGAACCACATCGGTTTGGCAAAGAGCCTTCATAAAATAATTATGAATCTAAAGAGTTAATTTTGATTTCTGTTGACCATGCAGAAAAATTAAAGGCTATTTCTTTGTCAATGACAGTACTATTTAAAAAAGAAAAGAAAAAAAGGATAAAGAACAGGCATTTTAATATGATGTATGTTCATACAAACTAAACAAATTCTTAAGGAAATATAACCACCTAGATGCAAATTAAATACTTTCCTAAACTTCAGTTGTTTTTTACCAGTTTTACTAAACTTATTTTTCTTTAATTTTGATTTAGGGAAAAGGCTATTTCCACACAGTGCTTCAAAGAACAGGAAAGTTTCTATCAATAATCTCCTTTAAGCTTTCTACTCATCCAACATCAAAAGGCTTTAACTATCTATTTGTCCCCACCCCCAATCAGAAAGTCGGCCTCCTTTCTTTATATGCTCCAAAAAGAATCTAGACTGCTCCCTGATGACTGTAGAAGAGAAATCTGCATCCCGCTAGAGAAAATGTAAATTGTATTCGACTATCCCTACAATTCTTGCATCTTTCTTTTCCAAGTTGGAATTTTCTAAATCAGAAACCAAGGGGAAAAAAAGAGGAAAATCAAGATATTGGCAAGGCTCCTTGTAGCTTGTGAAAACTTCGTGATGGTTTCTTTCTAATTAGGAAAGATTTCTCAGGAAAAAAACACACATTTGCTTTTTAAAATTCCTTTTTCTCCCTATATCATTGAAGCTCAGGATTATATACAAATTAATTTGCATGGAATTACTAAACTCTTAGGTGTTTTCAAAACTGCTTCTCAGAGAAGCTCTTTTCTGAAGCATTTAACAATAGATGTTAACAGAATTTTTAATGGAACATCTAGTATAGAAAAAAACTGTATTATCACAGAGTCTATTTTGCAGGTGGACAATGAAGAGAGTTGTCTTTAAAACAAGAATTGCTAGTAGTTCTAAAATCCAACCATGAGAATGCTCCCGTCCAATTACTCCTGTCACTCATGTGATTTTTTTGACATACTCCATATCTCTAATGCTAGAAAATTAATGTACAAGGTTCATTGACATTACACGCTTTGGTTCCCTATTTTTCCAACCATTAAAAAAAAAAACATTACATATATTTGCTAAACACTTCCTCTGTCTTGTGTTTTATTATGAAAAGTGAACTTTAAATGTTTTTGGCCAAGATAAAATATGTTTGGCTTCAATATCATGCCAGACATTTTTGTTGTTGTTTTTTGTAAGTTTCTAAGATCGTGGTGCACTTCTACTTCTTGGAATCCAGGGTCCTGGAGTGTGTGTCTGTTGTTTTTAAGTAAATGCTGAGACATTTAAGTAAATGTTTTTAAGTAAATTTGATTCTTTATTTTAAACAATCTCAACTTCCCTCTCAAAATTGTGGTTATGGGTGAGAAACTTATGGTCTCAGTGTTCTAATGATCCAACTTTCCAGTTACTCAGACTGCACCCCTAGCAAACCCCAAAGTCTTTCCTCAGAGAGGCTGCTTCAACAATTTTAATATTTTATTGATCTCTCTTCATCAGTGAGTAAACAAATATTTCATGTGGTGCCAAATTGGACAGCCTCTTTTTCCTACACATACATTCAATTAGGTCCACCCATCTTAACTATAGAAATGAAATTTGTCTTTCTGTGAGAATCCTATTCATTTGAATTGGGTGTTCCATAAGCTTTTTTGTGGCAAGGGAAAAGCATTTCAACAATTCCCGACCCTTCTGCTGGAAAATCCATCTCACCCTGGTCTGTTATCTCCTTTTTGTGTAGAAAGAGTTAAAGAATGGGTTTATCCTCTCAACTGCACGCTCAGCATTGTCCAGCTGACTTTCCTTCCAGGCTCTCCCGTGGGATTTAAGAATTTATATTTCCTTGCTTTTGTTTGCTGATTGCATAAAGGACTTTTATCTTTTTGTTTTAAGTTCTGTCTCACAAGCTAGTATTTCCTTTCTTTGGTACCACTTTGTTCCTTAAGCAATAAAAAATTAAAAGCTTTTTTTGTTTGTTTGTTTAACACTCCATTTTAGTCTCATTTTTGTTTCTTTTTTTAATGTGTACTTTAAAAAGGTATTACTGTATCTATTTTTAATTTTTCCCTTTATTTTCTTGGAAAGGCAAAGAGTTGTCTGTCTCTTTCTCTCTCCCTCTCTCTCTCTGTCTCTGTCTCTCTCTTGCTCTCCCTCCTGTCTTTCTTTAACTATTATTTAAAATAACCAAAAAGTTGAAGTCTAATATTTACCACAAGAGCTCCTATTTTTCCTGTTTCTACAAGCACCACCAATCATAATTTACACCCATACTGAATAGCTGTTCTCAAATGAGAATCACCTATTGTAATCCACCTAGTGTCGTTTGTCCTTTGGGGTGTATTCTATTTAGGTGAAATAGAATATACGTGAGAGAGAACAAAAGAACAAAGACCATCCTTTTCGGGCTATCACCTACCTAATCACTAGCAGACAAGACTCACAACAAGACACACTGTAGGCCTAGGAGTTAAGTGTCTCATACCAGGGTTTGTGTGTAAAATACAGATTAATTTCTGGAATAACAAAGAAAATTGATGAATTTCATTGAAGACGAAATAACGTGGCAAGTTAAATTCAATTTGAATAAATAGTATGGAAGAAGTTATATTTTTAAGATATTTTCCAAGTTGCTGATGACAGTTCACATATTTGATAAAATGAAATTCCAAGTTAATAAAATTGGAGAAGTGCCTTAGACTGTGCTGTAAGCAAATTTGGTTAAAATTTAGCTAAGTGTTATTCTAAAGTTTTTTTCTTAAGTAATACTGTTTAAAAAATTTAAGAGATAGGTGGTAACATTGATTTGATTTGATTCAGGTTTATCTTAAGAAATAAAGTAAAAGACCTAATAGGTTATGTGGTTTAAGATGGCAATGGAAAGGTCTGGTTCTAAAAATTTTACATTAGCCAAAGCAGCAAAAAGGAATCAAACTAAACCACCAGCATTTTTCGAACATTAACTACCCCCTAAGAGAATCAGCAGCAGCAGGAGAAAAATGCATTGTCCCGAGATGTGTAGGTCACCATCTGATAAGGTGACTCCTGGTATGCAGTAAGGAAAAAAAGTTAGAGAGGGCTAAGAAGCGAGAGTTTAAAAACGCACACCAAACTTTTATCTAACTTCTCTGTCACTTGTTTCAGAATTTCTAGCTTCCATGATTGTGTCAGGTGTTTCCTATGTGTATATTGTCTAGGTCTTATATCGCAACCTAAAAATACCTTTAAACAAGAATGGGCAAGAGGATTTTTAGGTCAGTGACTATGACAGTGGATGTATATCATTATAAATCTGTTGAAACCCGTAGGATGTGCAACAACAAGAGTGAACTGTAAACTATGGTCTTTGAGTGATGATGATGTGTCAGTGTGGGTTCATCAATTGTAACAAACATACCACTTCGGTGGAGTGTCTCATTAATGGGAGAGGCCATGCATCTGCGGGTATATGGGAAATTTTTTACCTGCCTCTCCATTTTGCTGTGAACCTAAGCTGTTCTAAAAATAAATCTATTAAAAAAGAATATGCATAGCAGAGACCTCCCACTTTCTACAGGCATTTCAATTCAGCTTTCAAATGCTTTGGAATAACAGGGAAAGCACGTGAGTGGCCTCCGCACATGTCCTATATCTGTGACCATAGATTTTATTAACACTATAAGGGACTTTGGGTGCAAAGGAGCCATCAATAATATTTGTGTAGGGACAACGTGTGCCTGGGACTATTCCAGCAAAACCAGATGTACGATCATTCTATCTAGTATTGTATAGTTTACTACCATTTTTTAGATTTTGGAAGTAATGTAGTAACATAACGGAAAGTTTGAAAACTTGAGAGAAAAAAAACATAACACCACCATCCTAAAAAAACCACTCAGTTAATAATTTTGAATTCTTTTCCAATGTTTTCCGTGTTTTTTAATAATTGCAATCCAAATGTGTATGTGATTTTGAGCCTTGCATTTTTCACTTAATGTTATGTCAGAAATACTTTTTTCATGTTGCTAGTTTTTAAAATCATTTCAAAATACATGTATCTCAGTATTCCATGGAGATGTACCTACCATTTTAGTCATGTCTTGCCAGTGTTTAAATTTTTTAGCTGCACTTAGAGTAAGTCCTTGCTATTTACTAGGTGTGACCTGCAGACTGCTAGCATGGGCATCACCTGAGAGCCTGTTAGAAATGCAGAATTGCAAGTTCCACCCTGGACTTACTGGATCTGCCTTTAAAGAAGATCTCCAAGTGATGAATACAAAGTTTGAGAAATCTGGAGTTGGTCTACTTATAAACAATGCTGCTGTGAACATCTTCATGCAGATATATTTTCCCTGCTTTTGTATAGATTAGTTGTATTCAATTCCCAGATGTGAGATTATGAGTTCAAAGAACTCGGCAGATTCTTATGCTGGCCAGAACTGCAGGAGGGTGCTTTAAGAGCCAGAGGGGTGAATGTAACGAATGCCTGAAGATTGGTCCAGTGTGTGCCTTCTGTTGACTGGTGGATTATGACTGACCTGTTAGGACCCTCTGGTGTTAAGTCTTCCAATGTAAAGAACAAGCCTCATATTCTCATCTGGAGGCAGAGCCAGAGAGAAAAATAGCTTTCTGTTCCATCTCCCTGCACCATAGACTCACAGAGCTTCTTGCAATGCCCATCAGATTGCAAGGCTGACAACCCCTAAATATCTCAGATACAGGCCAGAAACCTCCTTAAATTTCATGTCTAGGGAATTCATTCCTGACTTTCTCTGAGTCATGAAGAGAAAGAAACGCTTCTTTCGGGGGCCTTTAGATTCACCTTCCAAGCCACAGTAATTCTAGCTTTATTCTGGCATCCATAACCCAAAGGATCATTGCACTGTTTCTTCGATGGCTCCCTAAGTCTTGTTTCTTCCCCAGGAGCTGCAGATATTTCCTTTTACAGATCATCTCAGCCCTTTCAGGATCTGTAATTCCAGTGCTTATGCCATCCTCACTGGAATCCAACACGTTATCCAGACTTTTCTCTGCTCCCCACTGCTTTCGTATCTGACTTGCTTTTCTATTCCAGCACTTCCAGTTTTTTAGTCAGCCTCTGAGTTGCTGTTTTTCTTGGGACAATGTCACATTTTGAGTTTTATGATATGCTTTCCCGATAGTGATATTGTCCAGATCCTCGTTTTTTTTCTTAGTATTCTTAAGCCTGCCTGTCAAAACTGCCACACATTAGGTCTGTTTATCTGTGTGGATGTCTGGGATAGAGTCTGGCAACTTTATCCTGCTGGTTTCACCTTTACTCAAAGATGATTGCAAACGGACATCTGGATTTGTCTCGAAATTACTGGGATATCCACATTCATCCTGACAAACTAGACTAGATCAGTAACATGACTTTACTATTTCTTTTGAAGACATTTCCCCCAATTTAGTTGTTCTTCCCTCTTCATCAATGACTGAGCTTGACATTATCTGACAGAGAAGTGGAAGAGTACCTTCCATGACCTCCTCTTATGGTATTCAACCTACGAGTCTCACTTTATGATTATGTAGTCATCTTTTGTGTTCAAGCATGGTGCTATAAGCATCATTTAAAACTGTGTAAGAGAAAATGTGTGTGTGTGTGCGTGTGTGTGTGTGTGTGTGTGTGAAAGAGAGAGAGAGAGAGTCTAACCAACCTTTATCTATAGTTCATTTTGCTCTGAGTCTAGCCAAATGGAGTCATTTGTCAACTACCAATGATTCCTTTCTGTATGTACAAACCATTCTTCCATTGAGAAGTAGAATCTGTTCACAGTCTGGCTGATCTGTGAATGTTGTGACCAACAACATACAGAAGTGAGACTAGGTCATAAGATGGCTTATAGCTTTTGCCTCATCACCCCAAGGCTACTATGCTGTGAGAAGCCCAAGGTAGCTACAAAGAGAAGGCACATAGGCAGAGATATGACCAATAAGCCTACAGCTATCCTACCCCTACATGCTAGACATATTAACGAAGAAATCATTAGAAGACTTTAGCCTCTGCCTCCATGCAACTGAAATTATATGAGGAACCTCCAATAAAAGAACTATCCAGCTGAGCCCTTGAAGCCCTAGACCCATGAAAGAAAATAGTAAATAATTGTTGTCAACCATTTGGTATCAAAGCCAAGACAAGAATTCAGGTCTCCTGCACCTTTCACCATATCACTCTACTTCTTAGAGCCTAAGGAAACATGGAGGAAGTCAGTAGGCAATGTGGTTTTCTCTTATTTTTAATTTATTGTGTTTGTCCTATGTGCTATTGATCTGTACCTTTGGGCTAATATCTACCTGATGTGATTATTATGAGTGTTAAAAGAGATAGCTTATGGAAATTATCTGGCCCTTATCGTGTGTACTCAATAAATTGTAAATATCATCTTCAAGAGCCTAGTAAAACAAATTGTTTGGGATAACCATCTCGAGAACCTTTAAACAGAAAGACTATCCCCCATAATCAATATCCTCGGCATGAGAAATTCATCACTGCGGAGGACTACAGAAGGGAATTCAGCATCCACGCAAGTTCTAACTCTCAGACAAGTAGACATTTAAACGACCTGTGAGAAAAGAAACGAGCGGGATGTGGATAATTAGCACGAGCGCATGGAATAACTCACCATCCTGCAAAGGGAAACAGAGAGGGCTGAGTCAGCTCTGGACACAAGCATTAGAAGAGAGCAGGCCTGGGTGTCTGGAGTTCTTTCTGTCAACTTTTTATAAAAATAAGTACCTCTAGCTGTCTGTCTGTCTGCTGAGGAGACAATCCATCACCCGGTCTGTGAAAGTAGCTTTTCCTTGGGCCCGTCTCTCCAGACTTCTGTTGTGGTTACTTGTCTCACTGTGGTTATCCCCACGTCTGCTTCTCTGTCTCCCTTGTATCATATGTGCTGTGTGTGTAAAACTCTTTATGTGGAGTCTGGGAATAGTTTTTAATACATTCAGAGCAATAAGCCAGAACCTCCACCTATAATACCTGCTTCTGCCATTTCTCATCAGTGGGGCTGCGAGTACATGTGGGAAGCAGCCGCCCATGATGGATCCAGGCCTCGCTGTACAAGGTGAAGCAGATGGGAGAAAAGGGAGCTATTGTACTGAACACCTGTCTAGCCATCAAGACAAAAAAAAAAAAAAAAGGTGTTCTAGAGGCCATGAGCAGCAGTGGACAGAGCCCAGGCTGTGGACACAATGAACAAGGGATGCCACAGAATAACTGTCATAGTGATTTCAGGCGATGAGTGGGAAAAGCCATTTTCACTAATTTTTTGCTCACCACATGGTAAGGTGAAGTTGTTGTTTTAAAGCTGTTGGCAGAAGTCTTCGGAGCTAGTATGACGGGTTCAAATTCCAGGTCTGCTGCTGGTTGGCTTTATGATCTGTGGTAAGCTATTTAACTTCTTTGAGCTACAATTTCCTTACCTGAAAAACGGGGATGATAATAATGTCTGCTTTACAGGCCATTGTAAAGAAGATTACATGGAAATAGTACAGAAAAAGTGCCGATCGCCACCCTGCAGGATTGCAGACGCTGCATAAATGACAGCAATTATTATGTTGATAATAATTTTCTAAATAAAGGGGGAAGATGCTGTATGGTGAATAAAATTAGCCTATTCATTTGGACTAAATCTCCAGCCCGACATTTAAAATGTCACCTATCCTCCCTGGACCTATTGAGGATCATTTTGCCTGATTCTTTCACAGGGTTGGTGAATCTTAACCTTAGGTCTAGCTGGACTCCCTTTTCTCTGCAACAGCAAGATGTCTAGCTCCAGAAGATGTTAATCTGTGGGTCAGGAATTGGCTGGAGTTGGTTATTAAGTCAAATTCTGAGATTTTAAAAATTCGATGCGAATTTGTTTGACCTTCTCCTCGAAAGGACACGTTCTAAACATCTGCTGCTATTGGTTGTGCTTTAACAATCTGAATGTTCTGTACGAAGAGTGAAACAGGAATTTCTAGACCTACGCATGTTTTGCAAACAGTATTGTAATAACAGTGAATTGTGTTTCTAGACTCAACTAATAATTTTTAAAAAGAGAAACAACCATTTATTGAGTGCCTGTTATGTGCCAGGCACGTCACGATCCTCCCTTGAAGATTGTTGCGTTCCCATTTCACAGAGGAGAAATCTGAGGCTCTAAGAGGTGGTGATCTTGCTGGCAATTGGTGGAGTCCATGTTTGGCTGCGGATCTTCTGATTCAAAAGCCCTTGCTCTGTCCAGTTCACTTTTCTGCCTCCAGGTTCAATTCCACTTGCTTGACTTAATGAGGACCCCAAGACACTCAACTAATAATTTTTTAAAAGAGAAACAACCACGGCTTTCTTGGGATATTCTTTGCTCTCATCTTTGGAGTGGTCCTGCTGCATCTACTCTGGGTCCAGATAGATGATAGAAACTTTCTGTGCATTTGTCAGTTGTTTCAAGAGGTTGAGTGTAAAATTTTTAATCAAGTATATCAGAAGAAGGCCACATCTGGAAACAGTTATCCAGATGTTATAAACCACTTAGGCCAGCATTCACCAGACTGCTGTCCAGGTGATAAGTACATATGTGGAAGATGTTTTAGAGGGACCCAGAGCTGGGAAATTTTTAACTACTGTACTGCATTCTTCCTTGGAAGGGACGTTAGGGACCTGCGTCACACACCTCTAAGACCATTGGTGTCCTGATGACTCAAAGAATAAGTAGCCCCATTTTCCTCACATTCCCTAGGGCGTACTCTGAAAGAGGGGTTGGGGAGTGGTCTGTGTAGCTGCAATGTTATGGGCACCTGCTCTTCATAGCTCAAATTTAGGACTTTGTTTAGAGGCTGTTTTCTGTTCTTCCAAGCCTCTACAGAGACAGGTCTGAATCCCAGAGATACCCCAGAGAGAAAAACTGTGGAATCACACAGTTAACTGCTATTGCAAGATAGAGGCATGGAGCAGATACTCCACAATGATGTCCACATTTTTTAAGAACTAGAATCAACATCGATAAGTGGGAGGGCTCCCTATGATTCACACAGCTCCATATGACAAAAATGACACAGGTACCTACCTGAGTTGTAACCAAACTTTGTGATTTGTTCTATATCGCACAACATTTTGGTTTTTATCCCTGTGTTCATTGCTGCTATTAATTGCTAATTGAAGCCAGCCTACTAATAAGAAAGTATTATGGAATTGGGCAAAAAACATACAAAGGATTTATGTGGAAGTTAAACTATCTGAATTCAAATCCATGGCTTTCTACTTGTGTGACCTGGAATGAGTTAGCCTTAATCTCTCTAAGCTTCAGCTTTCTCCCCTGAAAACAATGGTAATAGCAAACTAAAGAGGGTTATTGTAAGGTTCCGAGGGGTGATGCATGTAAAGCACCCAGCACTATGTAAGTACACAGTGAACATCATTATTGTGGTGCTCGCTGCTGCTGACCATTTGTTGTAAGAAAACTTCGTATCTTTCTGTTAGCTGGAAGGTGAAAGACAGATGCTGGGGTTGCTTGTGTTGAAACACAAACTGGCTGGTGATTTGGGCCAGAGAAGAGAAAGTCTGAGTGGGAGGGGCTCAGATTTAGCTCATGCTATTCACATTCACACTAGTGGACTCAATTTGTAATCTGGTCCAACCAGCTTGATTCAAAAACAGCCTCTCCACAGGAATTTCACACATGCAAATTAGGATTTTGATGGTCCTTATAAAATAACCTCCAGTTTAGTCTGCACAGCCCTGCCATTTGAGAGCCAAAGTCCCCAAGATGGGCCAAATTGACTGCACAATTGCTCTAGTCTGATCACTGCCTTGGGACCACAGAGGCAACAGTTTTCTACCTTCCAGTGTTGGATGATGCTCTCACATTGCTGCTCACTGAATGAGCTCTGTGGTTATTTCCTAGCAGACAGAGCCAGACAACACTTAGGCCTAGGAAACAAAAGTGAATCCTCATTAGCTCCCACTATTTAATTATGTGTTCAAGCGAAAATGTCAATTTACCCTTGAAGAATGTGGATCCTTGGTTTATACAGTCAGCAGTACCCTTTCAAGGTATATCTATTCACAATTCTTTCTTGATTCATTGAACATTTTGGATCACCTTTACATGCCTGTAATTATTCACTTATCTCCTAAAAAGGTTTTTTTTTTTTCTAATTTTTTTTCTCCCAAAAGCGAAATAGTTGAGCTCTTGGAAAAATTAACTAATTTTGCTTTGCTTTATCTGGTACATCTGAATATTTTAGCCCTAAGCAAAGAGGCGTTAGCACCAAACAAAACAAAACTACGTTGTCTTCAAATTATGTTTTTGACTTAAATTTCTACCTTAAAGCAAATGATGTTTACGTAGTTTAACACCGAGGAGACTCATTTATACTCCAACTACTTGGATGATTCTTTTGTATTGACTTCTTTCTTCCTCTCCCTCAAATGTGGGCCTGTCCCAAGGGTCTGTCCTTGGTCTTTTTCCCAAATCTTATGATGCTCCTGACCTGATTGATGCTACTGACTGCAGGGATCTTAGTCACTTCTATTGCTTTACCTGTTGTCTCTTTTCAGGTGCCATCCAAACAGTGACACTAAGAGGAGCATCATCCCTTCTTCAGATGTATTGAGCTTGAGGAGACATCTCACAGTATGTTCAAATAGGAAAGTCCAGCAGATGCATGCAGAGACACTCTTGAGCAAAAACTTCCTCAATTTTCTCTTGCCTATAATCACGCCTTGGGAAAGCTTCTGTTTTAATAAATTATGGGTCATATGTGTTTGCCAGAGAGGCTGATGAAACAGGTCTATTTTTCCAACTCTTTTTTTTTTTTAAGATTGCGGGGTCTCCCATTTCATGCTTCTGTTTATCCACGTTTTATTTACAATATCCTAATAAATCTCTATGCCGTAGGATCATGTGGACATGAAGATGGTTTCAGGGGTTACCCGTGAGTGCCGTAATGTTAGAAACCATATGGCAATGTTTTACTGTCAAGGACCTGGGGATTTCACTGTGTGAGACTGAAATCAGGCTTCTCGCTCTTGACTCAAGGAAAGCGATTCAGACAGAGTACCAGATGGTCTTACACAGGCTCTATCCAACTACCAATGGGCTAGTAACAGCAAAAAATTCCCCTGCTATCCATTCCTCACTGGCATAATGACAGGTAGGAAGCAAATTAGTTCTATAATAAAAGTGTAAGAAAAAATTCCTATTGTCCAAATGTCCCTAAGTCTCACCCACCTGTATATAAAAGAAGTCACATCACTGTCACTTCCTTAGCTTCCTTCTTGTAGCCTACCTACATCATCATGGGAAGTCCCCAGGACTGTCCTGCATGGGTTAATATTTTGATGTCATCCCACTTGGAGATATATTTGGTATACATTATTTTGTAATCTTTTTCACTTAGTGTACTGTGAACTTTCTCTGTGGGTTATATATTTTTCTGTAACATGATTTTTTTTATGGTTTTATGGTATCCATCATATGGCTAATTTGTTTAACCAGTCCTCTATTGTTGTATATTTACTATCAATAATAAATAATTCTGTGATGAATGTCATCGCACACATCTCTAATTATTGTCCTGAAATAATTTCTGGGCATGGAATTGTTGGCCAAGGGTGTCCTCATCATAAAGGGTTAATGTTATTTTTATTAATAAATAATAATAATAATGAGTACTACTGAATATTAGGCCAATAGGAGGCAGTTCCTCTGGAAACAAGAGTACAACACTTATAGCCTTTAAAAAGATGCATTTTATACAAGACCCATTTCAAATTGATCAATACGAAGTAGCAATTTTGACTTTTTGAAACCCCTTCGTAATCTGACATTTTTGTTTCTTAAAAATTAAATCAGATATAGTGTTTTTATGTAGAAGTGGCAAACATCTATTTAAAGGACAGTATGAGTGATATTTATCATCAAGAAGTCATGCAACTCTGGACAGACACTTTATTTATAAGCTCAGCATCCTAAATTCTCTATTAAAGAGATTTTAAAGTCCCAGTGGTCCATAAGGGAACAAGTGGAACGTACGACTTGTATTGTTAACTAGATTTTAAGAGAAAGGAGTTGTCACCAACATATTTTGACCAAATGTCTTATTAAAGGCACCACCAAGTATGGAGCTTGGAAATAAGAGTAGCCCAGACAGCCCTGGCAGCGCCACATTCTATATTTTAATAACTCATTGGCAACAGGATGAAGTAGTTTATGTTCCAGACTTTGCCTCCTGGTATCTAGATTTTTATAGGTGTTTTGACTGAGGTGTAGAGGAGACATTTTTTTTTGCTGCTGATTTCTATTCCAGATTGTGGGATGTGAATAATTTGGTAAATTAACATCAATGGGTTAGACTGTTCTCTGTTACTAAAGGCCCCTGGGCTGCCTGTTCCACTGGATGGTCACATTAATTTGCAACCACATGAGGATGGCTGCTGGGCACATACGCCCAAGTTAAATTTCCTCTTGCAGGTTTCCCCCCTATTTGGGATATGCAGGTAGCCACTGAAGTCTGAGGCAGCTCTCTCTTGTGCATTCATAATTCTGGCTAAACCTAGGGCTTCCAAAACTAATATCAGAGAGGAAAGATCCAAACCTTAGTGCTTTTGTGGCTTTTTTTTTTTCCTGGGGCCAGCTTTCGGCCATGTTTCCAATGATCAGTCTGTACTCCCAGTTATATACTAAATGCATAAACTGTGTGTGCTACAAATGATGTTTTTGTAGCCTGTCCGTATAGCCTATTAAACCAGAGTTGGCAGTTTTCCATCCCTTAGGAGAAGTATTTGGCATAAATAATATTGTCATTTGGGAAGGCTAGACATGGTTTGAAGAAGTGACCTTGTATAAATATTGTCTGAGGTATGACTGAGGCTAAATTATATGACAGGGAGCTAGTATAGTCTGGGCTCTCGGCCCTCCCTGTAATGAAGTTGTTTCTTGTAGTAATGGAATCATTTGAATTGAAAATGTAATCAACTGCATCAGAGGCTGTTAAAAAAAAAAAACACAGAAACCAGTTTATTTGCGAACCCCCAGGGTCCAGAGGATGGCAAAATGGTGCTGGAATTTCTTTGTCATTCAAATGGCTTTGTCCTCTTTACAGACTAGATGTCCTAGAAAGTGCCTCTTGTCTTTACCACAGAACTTCCCTCAGTGTCGAGACTGCTGAACATGCCAGGAATTTGGTAACCCTCTACCCATGTATGAGACTGAGCAGTTGGCACTGAGCACAGCATTGCTGGGCTGTTTGTGGGTGACCAGTTGTATCAGTAGCATAACTGTCCCCAGAGACAGTTATTTTCCATTCCCCTTTCAACACCCTCGTTTCGGATTTCATTTCCTCTTTCTTGGCCTGTATAATTCTGAGGGCTTCCTAATAATACAGAACTCCCCTTTGCTTTCTCTTCCTTCTCTTAATTGATTTGCCAGATCTATCTTTCAAAAGTATGGTTTTACTTTCATTCAATCCATTGATTTATCCATTCGTTCAATAAATATTTATTGAGTGTCAACTGTGTGTCAAGTACTTTGTTTTTTGCCCTAAAATTCACCATCTAATAGAGGAAAATCTAACAGAGGTATTTGACAAATAATCCCAGTGCCGGACATATAGTTATAAGCTAGTGTGAGCATTCTGTAGGAAAAAAGCAAGATTCTTTGATAATATAAAACAAAGGAACCTCGTGTGGACTAAGGACTTGGGGAGGCTCCACTGAAGAAATGATAATTTAGTTGCAGTGTGAGTATGTATAAGTCTCAATTTGACAAGGAAGGAACCTGAGGAATAGGAACAAGATTGGGTGGGTGGAGTATCTTCCACAGTAGTAGGCCATAGCAAGTGAGGCATGCCGCCAACTGAAGAATAAAGAGGCCAGAGTGGCTGAAGTATGGAAAGGGAGGACCACACCAGAGGGCTATGTGGGCCCTATGCTGGATTTTGGTCTACATCTACCAGGAGTGGGAAGCCAGTAAAAAGCTTTTAAGCAGGCTGTGATTTGATCAGATTTGCATTTCAAAAAGACAATGGCCAAAGAGACTGGAAAAGAGAGACGATGTAAACCTAGGTTTTAGCAGAGGAGATGAGACATAGACAAATTTGAGCATTGTTTATATGGGGGAAAATCTCATGGAGTTTGCTGATGAATTGGACCTGAGGAAAAGGGACTTATCAAGGATGACTCTGAGGCTCCAATTTGTGCAATTACATTGGCTGAGCTGCCATTTACTAAGTGGGGGATAACTGAAAAAGAGGACTGAAATCATGAGCAAAGGCCTTGAAGCAGGAACACACTTGATTTTCAAGGAATAGCCTATGAGAGAGAGCAGTAGGAGATGAAGGATAGAGGTGCGATTGGGTAAGGTGGCAGATTGGATCATGTAGGCCACTGGAAAAAAGATTTTGGCTTCTAACCGAGTGAAATGGAAAGCTATTGGAGAGTTCTGAGCAGAATAATTACATAATTTGATTAAATTTTTGAAAGATTACTGTGGCTGCTATATGTACAAAAGACATTGGGAGACAAGGCCAACAATGAGGAGATTAGTTGTTTGATAATTATAATAATCCAGTTGGAAGATGGTGGTGGCTTAGAGCAGGGTGGTAGCTGAGAAGGTGGTGAGAAATGGTTAGATACTGAGTAGATGTTGAATATAGAAGTAGCAGCATTTTCTGATAAATTGGATATAGTGAGAAAAAGAGAGGAAGAAAAGAGGACACCAAGAGTTTTGGCTTGGCCTATTGGAAAGATGGATTGCCATTCACTGAAATATAGAGAATTGCTGGAAATTCAGCAGTTTGGTTTAAATATTAGATCTGAAATCTTTATTAGCTATCCAAGTGGAAAGATTAAGTAGACTGTTAGACATATGAGCTAAAGTTCAAAGGAGAGATCCAGAATAAGCACATAATTTTAGATACATTCGGGGTATAGATAGACCATACTCAATCCCATGATAAAGGATGAGTTCACCAAAGGAAAATAGATAATTAGAGAAGAGAAACAGTGTGGTCAGAAGCTAAGCATAATAAAGAAGATAATTCTAGTCAGTAACCGAAGTTGACATCAGACATACTGACATCATACACCCCTTGATATGATGTACTGAGAAAAGTATAGCATCACCTCTGTGGTATTTTGCCAAAAATCTAATCATGAGAAAACATCAGGCAAATCCAAATTGAGAGACATTCTATAAAATAACTGACCAGTATGCTTCGCAAGTGTCAAAGTCATGAAAGACAACACATGGCCAAGAAACGGTCACAGATGAAGAAAACTCAAAAGGCCTGACAAGTAAATACAATGTGGAATCTTGCAAAAGGAAAAGGATGTTAGTGAGAAAACTGTTGAAATTTAAGTAAGTTGTTTAGTGAATAGTACTGTACCCACATTGTTTTCCTGGTTTTGATCATTGTACTGTGATTATATAAGATGTTGGCATTAAGGAAAGCTGGTTTAAGGAAATAGAGAAACTTTTTGTTTTAATTTTGTAACTTGTCTGTAAGTCTAAAATTATTCCAAAATAAAATGTTAAAGAAAATTAAGTTTATGGCTTTGGGCATTTACTCCTAAGGATGTGGCTGACCTCATGTCCAGTTTTTCTGGCTTAGCATAGAGATGCCAGGAGAAGTAGGCAAGACCACCCAGTGGCGTCTTTAGATTGTGCTACAGACTTTGGACTTTCCTCTAAGAGCCAGTGAAGGATTAGGCAGGGAATGTAGAAGAAGATGGGAAACTAGACATGTTTGTTTTAGGCAAAAACAGACAAGAAAACAGAATAAATACTGAGTTAGGCCCAGATTCAGGCAAACACCCAGTTACTCTCAATTATTCATCCTGTTCTCCAAACAGAGTTGACCATGAGTTAGTTCATGACTCACAAGGGTGTTAGCACATTGTAACGTCTGGCTGGGAAGATTGCTCAAATCCCAAAGGATTATCCTTGAGGAGCCTTGCAGTATCCTGTTTTCTCCTGGCACTCCTACAGTTCAGGCATAACTGTAAAGGGGATTTTAAGCTTGTAGGCTGGAAAGGTAAGGCGTGTGTGCATTATATCTGACCCTCTCTTTCCAGAATCATTCCAGAACAAAGACTGCAGCTGCACTGAGATACCAACCTGCAGTGAGAAAATGACCCACCAGGAATGAGGGGACTGCTCCCAACTCTGATGGGGGAGGGGGTCATGGCCAACTGGGGTAGGGTGGGGGGTGTTAAGTATTCCATCACATCAAAGTTCTCCAGGGTGTTGTAGGCCTGTTGGAGATGGTGACTGGGAAGTGACAACTATAAAATTATATATTAAATATTAGCCTTGGGGAAATTATAAAATGGTTCATAAAGAAGGCTGGTTTTCTGAAGGTGGGAGTTTGTGCCTCTGCCCAAAGAAAGGGTGAACCATTGGAAAAGATGTATCCTTTAACCTTTCTGCTATGCTATGGGGAATGAGCTAAGAGTCAGGAGAATCACTGGAGTATGATCGCCTCCCCATCATTGGCACCATCAGCCCATCTCGTGTCAGCATCGATGGCCACCTCTGCTATCAGAAACTTCGAAATTGTGCAGTCCAATAAGCTAAGGCTCAAATCCTACAAATTGTTATTAACAGTAGCTGTCAGTTTCTGAATACTTGCTATATGGTAGGCTCTTTAGATAATTGTTTTTAATTCTTTCAACAACCCTTCAAGGTAGTTATTATCATGCTCAATTTACAAGGGATCTTACTAGTAAGGAAATAGAAGCTTAAATTGTCTGAGGTCACACAACTAGTGAGTGATCGAGCCAGGATTTGAATCCAGGTCTGGCTTTTCAGAGTCACAGAGCTTTCTACTAAACCTGTTGCCTCTCCAATATTGAATGAGCACATGGAGTCAGGAATGAGTAACTCCCTGGGAGAACATTGAGAAGTGCCCTGACTGGCACTAACCATCGCTCCAGGTAACCCAACCGTACAGATGCACCAACGTGCAGGTTTTCAGGAAATTTCACTGGGGGTGTGGAATCAGCAGCCCATGACTCATCAGCTGACTTTGGGGTGGGGGTTGCTCCGAAGGGGTTGCTGCAGGCAGTTTACAATAACTCAGGTCTGTGACAAGTGAGAGGGGAGGGTATGAAGAGTCATGGCCAACACACCTGGGCTCCTGATGTTGGGAAATCATGAGAAAGTTCTGTCAGCGTTGGCCTGCAGCTACATTTTTGGCTTAAATTTTGGGTGGCTTTACCTAGCCTCAAAGGCGGAAAGAACAAATTATGTTAAGAGTTTGACAGTGAGCGAGGTCCAGGGTGCTAGCTGGCTCTTTGCCATAGACTTGACATGTGAAGAGGAGCAGAGAAGCTTTCTCATTACCATCAAAGCCTGTCATCGGCCCTGGGCGTCCCACAGAGAGAAAGGTAGCCAGGCCTCAGCCCCACTCCCTGGGGCAAACCCCTGTGATGCAGGGTCATGGAAGAGTCCACTCCCACAAAAGACAGTGTATAACGACCTACCATGTGGAGAGAACAGATCTACTATTTGCTATTTTCGTTAAGTGCAAGCAATGAACAAGAGCATCTTGTGTGCCGAAGACATGTTAAAGAAGTCAGGGTTTTCTAGAAAAGGTTAAGGAGAAAGAAAGAAATGTCAGCATCTCGTTGTAGGTGTTGAGGAAAGTAAAGTCTCTCAGCATCATTTATAGGATCAGACTCTTCTAGTTCCTCTTTTTCTCTCCCACGGTTGCCCTCCTCAACCTGTGTTCCAGCCATATTATTCTCTTGCCGCTCTGCTTTTGCCTGTTTGTACTCTCTCCGTGAAATACCTCCTGCTTTATTTCTCTCCTTTCTCCCTATCTCCTGAGCAGCTCCTATTTGTTCTTCACAACTCAGTTCAGTATCTCCCTGCAGGGACATCTTGTCCACCTAAGCTTAGGTGGGAGCCATCCCAGGTGCACTCTGTAGATTTTTCTAGCAAAACACATCAGTTTTGTTAGCTCCTGGAAGGCAGGAACTGAATCTTACGATCAGTGTTTCCCAACTCTTCATGTCTTAGGCTTCAGAAATACACAGAGAAAAGAAAGTAAGGACATTCAGATGTAGACAAAACATCTGTCCCACAAATGTCCCACTGGCCCCTCCTATTGAGTTAACTTTCTCCTGTCTTGGTTCCTTATCACTTTAAGCCCCATCAACCATCTTGGTCTCTTCTTTACCCCACCTCTTTTATTGAATCACCTACTAAGTCCTGTCCATTCAAATAACAGTAAGATTATGCACTTATTATACATTAAGCATTGCCAAAAGTACTATACACGTGTTAAGTCATTTAAGCCTCACAATTCTATATGGTAAATCCTATTATACTACTGCTTTACAGATAAAGAAATTGAGGCAAAAGAGATTTAGTAATTTGCCTAAAGCCACACGGCTAAAAAGTGATGAAGCCAGGATTGGAACCCAGATGTCTGGCTTCAAAGCCTATTCATAAATACTACATCCCAGTCCCAGGACACCTTGATCTCATTTCCCCCTGCAGTCTATTCCCCACAATGCAGCCAGGGCAGTTTTTCTAAATGAACTCTCCTTAAAATCCTCCGTAGTTTCCTATTTCCCTGCAGACACAGCCCAAACTTCTTAAGGCAACAGAGAAGGCCCTTCTCCCATCTGCCCATTCCCAGCCTGTCTCTTGCCACTATTCAGCTTAACTCCTGGGCCCAGGGCTTTCTGCATGTGAAGTACTGTGGGACTCCTTACTGTTGTCATGACATCCAGTGCTCACCTCTTTGAGGCAACTATCCTAGGCTTACAAAGTCTGGTTCACTTCTGTGCCTCCTCTATCAGCTGTAACCTCCATGAATGCAAATAGTGGGTCTCATTTTCAGTGAATCCCCTAGGAACCGCACATTATTTAACAAACATCTATTAAGTGAAGGAATAAAGGGATAACCTCTAGATCAAAGTTCTGCCCTTGGCTATTCTATGAAAGTCCCTATCCCTGCCACTTCCTACCTTATATAACATGTAGAATTGCCAAATTCGTGAATGATGACAGCAGTAAACAGCAGATGATAAGGAGAAGGGGACCATAAAGGGGAGCTGCCACTCTCCCCTTGACACAATATCAACTTCCCTTTCCCAGGGGATACAGAAGCTTTTCTGGGACATTTTATTTGAGAGTCTCTAGCTTAAACTAAAGCCCCTGCACTTGTCTTCCAGCCAGAGTGCTGTGAGAAGTCCGGCTACCTGTGGCTCCTTAGGTGTCAGTACTACTCGTTTATTGGCTTTTGGACCTAGATACAGCTTACTAAGCCTCATTTTACTCATCTGTATAAGATCACGTGGGTTTCACCTTCTGGCAGTACAAAATATTAGATATACTGAATGACCCTTCCAAACAAAGCACCTAAAATGATAAAAGCACATTGTTAAAATGTCTTGAAAGTAAAGATTCTGTGAATCCCAAAAGGGAAGTAATAGCAGGAACCCACAGGTCACTGAGTAACAAGGTGACTTTCACCCCGAGGTTTTCTGCTTAAGCCAGGAAACTCGAACTTCCACTTTGATATACGTACTGGACTTCAGAGGTAGGCAATAAAGCCTAGAGCTTGCCCTACGTGGAGGTTGAATAAGATACCTTAGCACAAACTGAGATCCCAAAGGTACAAGATAAAAACCCTGCAACAGAGAAGGAAAGAGCTAGGAGACTTACCTGTATTGACTTCGTTACTAGGAGAAGTGAAAAAAACAACTTCTCCAAGATGATAACCAAATTCGAGCCCTCATAAGGCTTTGTCAGTCTGAATTCATGCCACCTGTGTGACTTTGAATGACAAATTCATCTTAAAGTAGTACCAGATTAGTGCCCCCAGGAGATTGACAGGAGCAATTTGAATCTTCATGAGAGGAACTCAACTTCGATCCAGGCCTTAAATAATTTTTTTCATATAAAGTTACAAGGAAAATAAGCAATTCACAATAAAATGAAAGAAAAGATACACTAAGAAAACAGGATGCTATGAATGAAAATTAGAAAATAAAAAGACGGCAGAACTAAAACCACTATTTTTAGATATCAAAATAATCAGACACACTATTAAAAAATTATGTTTAATTGCTTTGGGGGGAAAAAAACTTGACAACATACAGGGAGCATAAGTGAATTTGAAAACGAACCATAAAAGAGCTTCTAGAAATAAAAAATTATTAATTTAAATTTAAAAGTCAACATATAAACTAAATAAGGCATTAAAACAGAAAAGAAAACTGCCAAATTGGAAGATAAGAGTGAAGAAATTACCCAGAATGTAGCACAGAAAGATAAAGAGATGGACAATATGAGACATCAAATGAAAATAGACTGAGAAGGTCTAGCATACTTTTAATTAGAGTAAAGGGAAATCATAGAACAAATGCACAGGAAACAATATATGAAGAAACAATAGCTGAGATTTTTTTCAGAATAATTTAAAGACTCTAATCTTCCAATCCAGGAATCCCAATGACTCTTAAGAATTACAAAAAAAAAAAAAAAAAAAAAAATCCATAAAAACATATAATAGTAAAACTACAGAATATGCTCCCTCCCCCCCCAAAAAAAAAATTATGAAAACTTATCAGGGAATGGTGTGGCCACTTTCAGAAACAGTTCAGAAGTCCTCAAAATGTTGAACACAGAATTAATACAGCAATCCCACTGCTAGATATATAGTCAATATATAAATCTAAACAAAACTTGTACAAACATGTTTATCATATCATTTATAATAACCAAAATGACCCAAATGTCCATCAGTTGATGTATGAATAAATGAAGTATGGTATACCCACACAAAGAAATATTATTCAGCCATATAAAGGGATGAAATACTGATATATGCTACAACATGGATGACCCTTAAAAGCATTTTTCTGAAGTGAAAGAAATTAGTCACAAAAGGTCACATATAATGTATGATTCCTGTGATGTCCATAACAGGCACGTCCATAGAGACGGAAAGTAGATTAGTGGTTGTCAGGGGTAAAAAGGAAGAGGTGATAGGGAATGACGTTGAATGGATGTGGGTGGCGGTGATGAAAATGTTCTAAAATTAGATAGCAGTGATGGCTGTATAACTCTGAATATACTAAAAACCTTCCAATTTTACTTGTTAAAAAAGTAAATTTATCGTATGTGAATTATATCTTAATAAAGCCATTATTAAAAATCAGAGGAAAAAAACATAGGTTATCTTCGGAGGACCAGCAGTTACAGTGGCAACTGACTCTTCCCAGCAACAACAGCTAATAGCCATACCCAAACATCAAGTACGACTGAAATAATGATGTAATATGAAAAGCAATGGTATAAATCTTTTATAACATAAACTAGGAGAATATTTTTATAATAATCTTAGTGTATAGGAAGATTTTTAAGCAAAAAAACAAAAACAGAAACCATAAAATAAAAATTGAAAAATTCCCTTCTGTTAAATGTCTGTCTTCAAAAGACACTGAATAGATAGTTTTTAAAAAGTCATAAGATGAAGATATTTTCATATCTAAAATTAGTAATCAAAAAGAACTAGCAACCAGAGTATATTTAAAATTCCTACAAATTAATAAGAAAAAGGCAACAGAACTCAATAGCAAAAGGACAAAAATAAGCAGTTCACGAGAGAAGAATTAAAACTAATTAGTCCTCATCCTTTTTAGTAATCAAGTAAATGCATATTAAAATGACCATTTCATACCCACTAATGGGCAAAAATTTCAATTCTGATAAATCCAGATAATGGCAAGTCTGTGAAATAACGAAACCTCTAATCCACTGCTAGCAGGAGTGTAACTTGGTATAAGCACTTCAAAAATACTTGAGCATTACCTAGTAAAGTTAAAATATGCATATTCTCAGCCCATTCATTATACCTGGAAGTACAGGGCCTAGAGAAATTCTGCCTATGTGCTGGAGGACGTGTAGAAGAATGTCCCCAACAGCATTGTTCATAGCAGCTCTAATTGGTAATGCTCCTAATGCCCGTAAGAGCAAAATAGATAGATAGTGATACATTTGTACAATAGAAAGTTACATAGCAGAGAAAATGATTGAATTATTATTACATGTATCGACATTACAAATCTCAAAAAACGTAATGATGATATAAAGACATAAGCTACTAAGGCAGTATGATTCCACTTATATAAAGAACCAAAATTAGCAAAACTAAGTATTATACTCTCAGAGATGCGTACATAGTTGGTAAACTATAAACAAAAGCAGGGGTATGATTACAAAATTCAGATGTTTCACTTGTAGGGAAGAGAGAACAATATAATTGGAGAAAGGTCCACAGAAGCCTCAAGATACTGAAAATGTCTTCTGTTTCTTATCCCGGACAGTGGTTACAAATTTCATCATTATTTTTAAAGTTCTACAGATAAAATTTATTCATTTTTATATATGATGTATTCTGCAATTAAATGAAAACTCTGCTTCGTAGTATTACAGCAAAAGGTAAATGGTACGAGACACATGAAGTGCCAGGCATCCAAGAGATGCTCAATATGACATGTGTCTAAATTTTAAAATTAGAATAAAATAACTCTTCCCTGAGGCCAGTACTGAGGGCAGAACAGGAAGGCACAGGGGAGTGGACTTCGGACTGCGGGACAGATTTTCATGGGCCCCAAGTTAAGAGACAGACACTCGGACATGGGCGGGAGCTCGTCTAGTCCTTGAGGACTATGCCAAGCAAAGCCGACAGACACATTCCAAAGGATGGCATATTTACAACTCTTGGCCTGACACCATTGCCAAAAAAATAGCCAGCCCAAATCCCTTTCTTCTTACTTACAGATGAGCCCCAGTACATTATACCCTTCCTGGGAGAAAATACTGTTTCTCATTGAAGATGACCTGCATTCATTATGGCCCGTCTCCACGCACCAGCCTCACAGGGATTTAGCAGAGAATGATGTGGCCACCAGACAATGCACATTTACCTCCCTGCTGCCTATAGGTGGAGGGTCTCAAACACACTAGCTAAAGGCTAGGCCTCACTGGGAGTCCTCAAGGGTTTAACAAACCTTAAATGAACATCTGCTAACTGCAAGATGCTTTGCTAGACACAGAGTATTACAGGTTAAATTGTGTCCCCCAAATGAAGTCCTAACCCCCAGTCTCTGTGAATGTGAACTTAGCTGGACATACGGTCTTTGCAACTGATCAAATTAAGATGAGGTCGTTAGGGTGAGCCCTAATCCAAAGTGACTATGTCCTTATAGAAGAGAAATTTGTACATCGGGACCAGGCACACAGGGAGAATACCATGTAGGTTAGAGTTCTGCTGCCACAAGCCAAGAAACTACCAGAAGCCAGGAGAGAGGCCTAGAACAGATTCTTTCTTGGTGTTTTCTGGGGGAATATGGCCCTGCTCACATCTTGATCTCAGACTTCCAGCCTCCAGAACTTCAAGGCAATAAATTTCTGTGTTTAAGCTGCCAAAGTTGTGGTATTTTATTTTGTTAACCCCAGGAAACTAAGACAAATAGGCAGACATAGAAGTGAAAAGATATGACTTCCTGCCTTCAAGAAGCTTCCTGTCTTCAAGGGCATGGAAAGAGGAAGTTGTATTTCAAGCAGAAGAAAATAAGTAAAATCATTTAAAAAAAAGAAAAGTCTTTTGGCTGTGCATGTTAGTCATTCTAATTGTACAGTACGATACACAGCTTCACATTTTGTTTATTCTTTCTTCTATATATTTATCAACTCACAGGAGTTATAGAGTATATTGGTTAAGAGTATAGGCTTTGAAATCAAGTCAATACAAGCTCAAATTTCAACTTAATTGGTTTCTGGTTGTATGATATCAGGAAAGTTAAAAATCTTCCTTAAGGCTTCATTTGCCCATCTATAAAATGAGAACAATCATACTCACCTCACAGAATCATTATCTGTATTAAATAACATAATGGGAATGTATACATTTACATGGATCTTAGTACAGTGCCTGACACATGGTAAGTTCCACAAATGGAGACAATTAGCAGCAGCATTACTATTTATCCAACAAAACTTTATTGTGTCTACTATGAGCCCGACAACATATTAGGGATACAAAAATAAGGCAGTGGTTGCTGGCATCAAGGAGAGCTGAGCCCTGTCCTGTCATGGAGACAGATGTAGAAGTCAACAAGTACAAAATAATAGAATAAGTACTGATAGAGGTATGGGTCAAGGTTTAAGTGGGCAGTGTGTTGTCCTGAATAAGGAATCAGGGTATATGCAGAGAAGCGATGAGTTTCAAAGGATGAGAAAGAGTTCGTTGGGAGAGGGCCATTCTAAGGAAAATATGTACAAGGGAACAGAAGAGGAAGAGAAAAGGCAATGTTTGGAGAAGGACAAATAGTTCAATCCAGCTGAAGCACAGGATCCTAAGTGAGACGATGCTCTTGAAAAGGATCACATTGCAAAAAGCTGTTTATGTCAATCTGAGGATTTGGACTTCAACTATAGGCAATGAAAGCTTTTGAAGGACTTTTATTTTTTAATAATGCATGGTAAGTAAAGGAGTGAGTGACATGGTAAGATATGTTTTTAGATATATTGCTCTAGCATGAGTGTGGAGTTGAGAAAAGAGGAAGGAAACCAGTTAAGAGGTTATCACATTAGTCAAGACCACAAACTATGAAGACTTGAGCTGAGTCATTGGTGGTGGGTGCACTTGGGTAATAAGAGATAGAGTTAACTGACGTCTGTGATGCCTTGTGGCTGCCCTGTGTTTCTTAAACACTCTGTGGTTGGGGAATTTCCCAATGTATGAGTCTACCTCCTCAAAGAAGAAGCCAGAAACTCACTTTCCCAACTTCTCTGTCAGCTGGGGCACAGGAATGTGATCTGGGCTCTGTCCAGACATCCATTAGGGAGAGATGTGAAGAAGGAGATAGCATAGGGAATCCATTCTGACAAGAATAGTGGTGAGACAGTGAGTCTTGTGAGATGGCAGTTCTAGTAGTCACTTTTCACCCTGGAGTGTGCTATGATCCACGGGACCTGTGCCAGCAGTGACAGCAGTAGGATTTCCACTGGACAGCCCGTCAGGGTGATTTGGGCATTGTTCTTGTCTGCAGATCTTCCAAGCGGGCTCTCAGCCCCTTCTGAAGATTCTGTGCACTATCTAATAATTTAATAAATTATTTTTCCCCCTTAAACTAGCTTGAGTGGCTTCTGTCATTTGTAACTAAAAACACAATCTGGTATAAGCAGAAATGACAGGATTTGGTGGTAGATTGGGGTAAGGGAGAGGGTAAAATCTAGCATGATGCCCAGATTTGACTTGAGGGCCTGGGAAGACAGTGCTGTTGATTAAGCTTGGGAATGACAGGGATGAGGAACTTGGGGACGAGAACGGGAAGTAACAGTAAGCTCAGTTTTCAAAATGCTGAGATTGAGTTTCCTTTGGGACATAAAGTTCATAGAAAGTGAGAAATATAAATCAAGTCTAAAAATGGATTTTGGACTTGTTAGAACATATTCATAAAGTAAAGTAATATTAAATGACAATGTGCCAGGCATTAGGGAAACAATCGTGAATACAACAAGATCCCTGCTCTCATAAAATTTATAATCTTATGGGATAAATCAGAAATAAGTAAACAATGAATATAAAATAGGATTTCAGGAATGATAAGTGCTATAAAAAATGGAGCAGAATAAAGAGATAAACAGTTGGTTGGAGGTGAGGTTGGAACAGCTATTTTAGAAAGCATGTCCAGGGAAGTCATCTCTGAGGAGAGGACCTTTGAATAGAATTAGGGACTGAGTTCGATAAAGTTTGGGAATAAGGAAAAGTAATTCAAGCAAAGGGAACAACAAATGCAAAAGGAAAACAAATTTAGGGTGTTAAAGGAACAGCAAGAAGACCAATGTGGCTAGAGTGAAATGGTAGAAGATGATCTTGGAGAGGCGGTCAGGGACCAGATCACACAGAGTTCACATTGTTGACCCTGATGCGGATCTTTTATTTCATTCTAAGTTTCATGAGAAGCCATTAGAGGGTTCTCAGCAGGGAGAGAAATGATGAGACTTATGTTTTTAAAGGTCAATGCTGCCATGTGGAGTAATGTCTTTGGGGGAGCAAGAGTAGGAAAAGGTAGACCAAACAGGAGGCTAGTACAGGAATCCAGGCAGATGATGATGATGGCAGGATGGTGAGAAATGATTGAATGCTGGCTATTTTTAGAAAGTACAACCAACAGAACCTGCCAATGGAATTGCTGTGAATGTCAGGGAGAGAGACATCTCGGATAACTCCCACGTTTATTGTCTAAGGAACTGGGTGACCAGTGGTATGATTTAATGAGGTGGGTTTGAGGCGTGGTGGTGGAAATCAAGTATTTTGGTTTGGATTTAAGTTGGAGCTGCCTATTAGACACCAAAATGGAAAGGCTGGGGAAAGATATATCAAGTTGGAAGTCATCAGCTATCTCAGAGACAATATTTAGCCATTTTCCTTCTCTCTCCTCCCACAAATCCCTTCTCAAATCCCCCCTGCAGCCTTGGGAAGTTTCCTGTCAGGGGTGAATTATAGAAGGAATCTTTATCTTTCCTTTCTGGAACAAGTCTTTCCCAGGAGGTCTGTGCTGAACCTACCATGAATAAAATATAGAAAACAAGAAAAGCTGAAAACTAAAGAAAGATTTTTTAAAAGTATATTGCATTGCATTATGAATTTAAACATTGTAAGATAAATGAGTATATTTGTGTGCTATATATTTTAGGTTTTAAACTTCCATAAGGCAGTAATTGTTCTGTTTTGAGTCTTCTTGGGAGGCAGTTTAGAGAAGTGAATGTGATCATTGGCCTTGGAATCCCACTCCTTGGGTCCAAATAAGATGTGTGTCATCTTGGTCTAGTTATCGAACCTCTCAGTGCTTACATATCCTCATCTGTAGAACAGGGACTGTAATAAAACCACCATTTTAGGACCATTGTGAAGATTAAATAACTACATTTGTGTAAAGCCCTTAGAATGGTGTTCATGTTGAATGTATACTCAATAACCACTAACCATCAGTATTATGTGTTCTATAAGAACGTGGGCATACTGTGGATCTCACAGAAGAAATGCCCACGCAGAGACTAAAACACTCCTACAGAAATGTACAGGAAAACCATATTGGGGAGGAGGTGTTCTGGATCTAAAACCTTTTGATCTTGGATTCTTTTTCATTCTATGCAATTACTCCTGTGCTGCCTGGGAGTGCGATGTGTTGATGTTAGATCAAAGTGCGAGGCTGGTGAATGAGGAACCCCTCAGGCTCCTTCAGATGCCACCTTTCCCAAGGGGCTCACTCTTATCCCAGGTGCCAGATGATTCTCTGTGCTTCCAGTTTATCTAGGTTTCCTGCCTCTCTACTCCTCCTTTCTGAAGGAGTTCCTATGCCACATAACTCTCCTCTTCATCGACTTGAAAAATAACCTGTCCTGATTACTGATCCTTCAAGTGAGAGTCTTTGCTAGCTAGCTGACCATACAGATTCATTTATCATCTTTCCTTCTAGACAATACGTGCATTTCAGCAGAGGTCTCTGCGGAGAGGAAGCAGAAGTAAGTGGTGACACACACCCCAAGCGAGGGAGATTGCAGAGCCCATCTAGACAGAGCGATTTGGACAGATGCAGGTTCTCAGGGCCCATCCTGCTGGAGCCCTTTGGGAGAGTTTTTCTAGGAGGGATTAAATTGATCTAAATTCTGAGATTTGGAAAATAGGAAAAAAAATTTGTACACCCACTGGGTATCAACATGCTTATAGGTAGTACTGGACTCTAATTTCTCTGCAGAGAATGAATAAGGTTTTTAAGTCCGGGAACAAGGAAAGTAAAACTCCTTTGCAGTTGTGTTTGAATTTTGTGCTGCTATTCTGAATAAGGTACCATATCCCAAGAGGACAGACACATATATGAAACCCTGAGCTGGTGGCAGTTCAACTCCCCTCTTGGAAAATGCAGCCTGGAACCTAGGGACCTCCACCCCCTGGGACTGCTGCTGCTACCTCTGCAAAGGCCTCCACCAAGAGCTGTAAACACAGGGCAGGTCTCACTTCTCCCCTGTAACTGACACTCAAAGTTATAGGGGTGTGCTTGCCTCAGAAAGTCCAGGTCATTGTACATGTTTGCATTAAAGAGCACAGAATAGAACCTAGTCATCACGGTGTCATCTCCAGAGGCTTCCTTCCAGTTGTAATTGGACAAGACTTCACTCTCTGCTCTGCCCCTCCCTCACTGAGTCTGTGAGGAGAGTGGTCCTTGACCATATATTTAATGGGGGTGGGGAGGATGGTATCTTACAAAGGAAAATAACACTATCGCTAGGTATTTGTTTAACTAAGTGAGCAACCAACAAGAGCTCACAATTTCTGCCTAAAGGGACATGATAGCCAAATATAATGCAATGATTCGTGACTGGATCCCAATTCAGAAAAGAATAAGAACTGTTAAAGATATTTCGAGACAATTGAATGAAGTTGACTACAGATTATATATTAATTAGACTCTTGCTATGCAGAGTGTGGACCGTGGACCAGCAGCAGCTGTGCCGCCTGGGAGCGTGTGAGAAATACAGTTTCAGCCCCCACCCCAGGTGGTTTACATGCACGTCAAAGGTTAAGAGGCACTCTATGAGACAAGATTACTGCATCAGCATTGCATTTCTTGTATACAATAACTGTATGGTGGGAGGATGTGTGTGTGCGCACGCGCCATTAGACTCTCCTAGGCAGGGTTGACAGCGCATGGAGAAGAGGTTTAAGGCTGGAGTTAGACCAGCCCCCATGGGATGGAGCTCCAGAGTTCCACGGTGGGGATTCATTCTCACTATGGGACAACCAGTCAACAAGGTTAGGAGTCGGGTGTGTTCCCTCAACTCGGTGGGGAATTTTTTTTCTCTTTTGGATGACACAGCTTAAAATTCCTTCCTTCATATGTTGTAATTCCCTTTGGTTTTCCGCAATGCTGTACTGAGGTCGGACACACCCCTATAACTTTGAGTGTCGGTTACAGGGGAGAAGTGAGACCTGCCCTGTGTTTACAGCTCTTGGTGGAGGCCTTTGCAGAGGTAGCAGCAGCAGTACCAGGGGGTGGAGGTCCCTGGGTCCTAGGCTGCATTTTCCAAGAGGGGAGTTGAACTGCCGCCAGCTCGGGGTCTCATATAAGTGTCTGTCCCCTTGGCAGGTCTGAGTCTTATATTCAGGATTACTAATTATGAGACCTTTCTTTAATTGCCAAATCACATAAGGGGAAGTGGTAAGAATGAATCTCCCTCAATCCCCATATTTCTGTAGCTGTAGAGGATTTGATTCATGCTAGGGTGTTTATTTCAAATAAAGACTAGCACAAACTGGAAAGACCTGAGAAATTACCTCCTCTCACTCTTGTTTCCAAATTCTGTTCAACTATGAAACTTATTTGAACAACTTTCCTTTTGAAATATGAAAAGGTGGAAAAATCCAGCCTTTTTCTGCTAACAGTAGACAAAGATAAGCATCTTTCCACAAAGGTACAAGATTATGTTACTCTTCTGGAATCTTGGTAGCCAATTCAAGTTGTTTTTGAAGCACAATGCTACCCATGAGGCCTAAACCAAAAGAACCAGACATTCCAGATTGACTCAAATAATTCCATTTTTTAAATGTAATGTTCTGGCACCTCTGTGGTTTCCATATTTGTTCCAGTTTTCATCACACCCTGTGATATTGAATGGCAAGATCAAGAACAAAATGTTTCTTTGAGTAACTCAGCTGCCTTCCTACCTTGTGGTTGTCAGGTACAGGGCACAGTTTGTCAGGAATTAAAGGAAAACAAAATTTCTATTCAGGAGTTTAATTCTCTTTCAATAAATATAAAGAGGGGAAAAATTGTTTTGTGGTTTATTATGGGGAAAGGAAGACTTATTAAAAAAAGAAGGAAATTCTTAATGGAAACTATGGATCTCTGATGAACTTTTTATTTCTGCATGATTTGAGAATTATTAAAAGACAGACTAAAATCTGTTTTGTTTCTTACCATGTTTTATAAGTGACCCGGGGCTGGGGGGCAGGGAATGACATTAGTAACTATTGAGCCATACACCTCTCAAATACATAGTAACTTCACTTTGCAGGCAAGTCACAATGCTTCTAGAAACCCCAAGATAGAAAAGTTATCTTTTTTTCTTTTTCCTTTTTTGGAACTATTTGGAAACATTCACAGCTTGGAGCTGGGATGTCAGTCCTATAGTCCATGTAGCATAGCTGTGTTAACTCCACAGAACAAGAGCTTATTTACAGCGGAACAGGAAAACAGCTCTCCTGTGTTAACGTCTAGTCTAGTCTGTGCAGGCCAGACTCCATCAGTTTTTGGTACTTCGTGTGATAATTACCACTTGCCAAACTCTCTTGTCTGCATTATTTGATAAAACACACTTGATAAATGGACTTATCAAGACCATGAGGTCTTGAAGAACTTAAATTAGTGCCAGATGACTCTCTTCTTAGTTAAAAAATAAATTTAAATAAAATGTGAATGTAAACATATTTTCAACTCAGAGTTATATTTCAACCACTGAAGCACATTCTGGCACCGAGTACTCTATTTTTGATGTTTATGACTTTCATGTTTGCTGGAAACAAACACAATCTCAGGTGGCTATATCTACTTTTTATATTTATGACTCGTATTTGCTGGAAACAAGTTCTTGACTTTCTATCTGTAAAATAAAATGATAACAGCTGCTTCATAAAGGCCTTAGGATGATTAAAGAAGGTGGTCGACATAAAATGCTTACTGGGTACTGGGTACAAAGTGAGTACTCAACGAACCTTATGACTTAACTCCCTTAGCTCTGCGATAGACGTACACAGACTCGGGAGGCAATTTAAATATATGAACTTCTATTGGTTTTCAATAACTCGTCTTTCCTTGTAAAATAATGGATCTTAATAGCAATTCGGAGGTAATTTTCTGTGCATTCGTTAAATGTTAAAATTTACGCCTCTTCCCGATATGCTTTAGGGCCGCCGCTTCTCCAGTCCCACTTCACACCACTTCTTTCTGGCTCCCAGCTCACTAGTGCGGCAGAACCAGGTACTGGTCCAGTTATATACTCCACAGTTTCTTTCCCAGCTTTATTGAGACATAGCTGACTTATTAACAGTATTTAAGTTTAAAGTGTATAACGTGTTGATTTGATAGATTTATACATTGCAAAATGATTAAAATCATAGCGTTAGCGAACACCTCCATCACATTACATAATCACCTTTTTTTTTTTTTTTTTGGTGAGAACATTGAAGATTTACTCCTTTAGGAACTTTCAAGTATATAATACAGTATCATTAGATTCCTAGAATTTATTAATTTTGAAACTGAAAGTTCTAATATCTCCCAATTTCCTACCACCCCTCAGCTCCTGGTAACTACGATGCTGCTCTCTATTTCTACCAGTTTGACTTTTTTAGATTCTGCATATAAGTGATATCATACAGTATTTGTATTTATCTGACTTATTTCACTCAGCATAATGCCTTCAAATTCCATCTATGTTGTCGAAAGTGACAAGATATCCTTTCATGTGGCTGAATAATATTTCATTGTATATATATACACACCACATCTTTATCCATTCATCCATTGATGGCCACTTAGGTTGTTTCCATATGTTGGCTATTGACTCTACAGTTTCCATCATTTTCCCCCTGTCTAGAAGACTTCTTCCCCAATTCCCTTTATTATGATCCCATTCTTCCTTTAAGGCTCAGTTCACACATCTTTTCTTCTGCAGTGATCCCCTCAGTGGAGAAGTAATCTCTCCATTATAAGTCATCTCATGATAGTGAATTATTTTTTAATAAAAATTTAAATTTAGAATAGAATTAGATTTACAGAAAAATTACAGAGCTTGTATAGAGAATTCCCACAGACCCCTGAACAAGTTTCCCCTAATGTTCACATCTTACGTTACTATGATGCATTTGTCATAACTAAGAACCCAGCGCTGGTACATACACTGAGCATGTTTTACTTATATTGTAGCTTATCTCAACTATAAACTCCATAAAGCCAGGCCCTGTGGCCAATAACTTATTCATTTTTGTAATATATACGAAGTCTATGCTTACCATTGAGCCCCGAGTGAGCACTAAAATAATATTTTTTGAATGAAGGAATAATTGCCTTTATTGCATTAATTGCCTACCTCACAAAACCCCTAAGTTTGTTTAAGTCAACTTTTTATTGAAGTAAAACACATATGCAGAAAACTGTGATCATAAATACAGAGCTGAATGAATTTTTACAAAATGATCACACTCATGTAACTATTGCTCGGCTCTTCAAAAAGAACATTTCCTGCATATTTCCTTTTCCCATAACCCTCCCCTGTCATGCGCCCCTTCCAGTAACTACTGCTGTCTATTTGACTTCTTATATTGCCCTCAGTTTTATTTTCATAATGGGACATGCTCTCATGGTTCATGATTATAATGTAATCCACTTTTACAATATTATCAATGTCTGTATCACTGTAAACAATGTATAATATAACCCATTTCTGTATTGTTGTCAGTATCAATATTACCAATGTTGTTATATCCCAGCAAAGTGGTTTGAATCTATCTATGAAAAAATTCACTGCTTCATTAAAAAAAAAAAAAAGCACAATGATGTAGATTTTTCCAACAGACAAATGGTGTCCATTGTCTTTGTAGTTTATATATTTTCTGCATCAAGGTCAAACTTATGGTTGGGTGTACCCATTCTGGACTGAAGGACAATTCTGGTCTGACAACATCAGTCAGGTCAGTGTAGGAAGTAGGACATAAACCATTTGGATTTCTGTTCCCTTAGAAACACATAGAACAAAATAAAGTTTGCCAAATGGAAATATACAAAACCACTGGGGAAATAAATGTTATTTTTAAGCTTCTAAGAGGCTATCACAAATAACTGGGAGGAGAGTGGAAAGAATTCGAAAAGCAGGTGACCTTTTAACAGGCAGAACCCAGCAGGGTCAGCAAGTGCCTGGAGAACGTAGTGATTTGGAGAAAAAGATGCTGAGAGCCCAGGCTGGGAAGGTCTGACCTCATTGGACACTGAATGCAGCTGGCTTTTCCCCAACCCTACAAGAGTTGGACAGCAAAAAGGAAGCCATTCTCCAGAAATGGGAGCTGAAAGAATCCCTGGGTACTAATAAAGGAGCAGATTTGAAGATCTGGGAGCTAGCTGGTGGGTTGGTTGCTGGCAGCCAGGTCTGGAGTGTTGCCTCCTGTACTCTTAGAGTATACACTATACACCATGGTAACCCGTCTTTCTGCGTGGAGACCACAGAGGTGAGGCAAGTGGATTAGGAGGTGCTGGCTGCACTGTCAGTAGAGGGAGCTGCTCTGAAGACGGAGGAAGGGCAGGCCCTTTTTCTGGGTTCAGAAGAGAAAGAAAGCTACCAGGGCCTGTCTCAGCCTTTCTGAAAAAGAATCACTGCTTCCTTGCTAGTTCTCAGATGGGTCAAGAACCGACCGCTCCTTTGCAGAGTATACACACCAGTTACACAAAGTACCCGCTTGTGGTGCATCTTTAAATCCAGACAGAGAACGTTGCCAGTTGGTCAGTCTAGTTTTCCTCACAAAGATAGCGTTTAGGAAACTGGCTCAGCTAGAGACAGAGATCGTGCCACACTTTCTCTTATAAAGGAAGAGTCTCTCCAGATCAAGCAAAGAGGGAGGTGCAAAGAGGAAAATGCCGAGAGCTGGCTGTTCCTGCTAGCCCTGTGTTACAGTCACAACTCCAAGCACAGCAAGACCTGCAGTGTTTTGGTATCGCACAACTAGTAGAGTTGCATGTGCTTTACTGACAAGACTAACAAATAAATGACGGAGTATGTAAGATCTGAAAACAAAAGGCCCTGGGAGCTTGAATTTATTTGCAAACCATCAGCCTTTCTCTCACCACCCACTTCTACTACCACAGCTTTAGTCAAGGTGACTTTCAGGAAATAAATAGAAGGAGGTTTACACAGGTGCTCACGGAGAGTGGTGGATGGCTCACAGGCTTCGCTTATCCTGGATCCCCAGAATCTTACAAAAACATTACACACACCGGTCTCTCAACAAGGGGGATGGGGACTTTCCAGAGAGGCAGATCACAGAAAGGCAGAAAATTCACGAAGCATCGTTACTCTTCCTTCACCTAGGCGCATCCTTTCTCCTGTATTTCTCTGATACTTTTTTAATAAGAGAAAGAGACAAGAAGAGTTTTCCCAAATAATACATTGGAGCTTGTGGCTAACAGAATTAAGACTGAAGGTTCAACATTAGTGTTCTAAAAATTATCAGCCACTTATCTTCATGGAGAGTTTTCCCCTTAGGCACCTCTTTCCTACCCGAGGGAGAGATGCATCCTCTTCTGTCACCAGCCTCCATCTCCATTGCAAAGCCTGTGAGCACTTCACAGGCCACCCTGCTGCTCAGAACTCTCAGCCCTCTACCCTGCCTCTCTCCCATCAGCAATGTGGAAAAAGAACAGAAGTTTTCAACTTTCTGTCACTCTTGGACACACACTGGATGAAATTCTTATTTGGTGCTCATATGCTCTACCAACCATCGACTCCGGGGCAAACATGAGGAAGGTATAGGCATAGTCTACCCATAGTTGACCATTAAACAACACAGGTTTGAACTGCACTGGTCTTTTTTATTTTCAGTAAATATACAGTCGGCCCTTCGTATCCCCAGATTTCACATCCATGGATTCAATCAACCTCAGTATTTTCCATCTGGGGCTGGGAATCTGTGGATGCAGAGGGCTAACTATATACATCGTTCTATGCCGTTTTTTACAGGGGATTTGAGCATTTGCAAATTTGGGCATCTGTGGGGTCCTGGAACCAATCCAGTGAGGATACCCAGGGATGAGTTTAGTTCATTTTTTGAGGACTCAAAAGTTACATGGAGCCTCGGCTACTCCAGGTGTGCACCTGTAACCGCCCCCCCCCCCACATTGTTCAAGGGTCAACTGTATTGGAAATATCCTAGATGCTCATAAATTGAAATAATATTGAAGTAACTGGTGGTACATCAACTAAGGGGACTCTTTATGAGCTTTAAAGCAATGTTTCATAAAAGTATATAAAATATTTTTTCTATAATATTAAGTAAATGGAAGGACACAAAATAATATATTTATATTATGACTGCAACTGAGCACTGCTTAAAACCTGAAAATCTGTTGCAAACAAAGAAAAGAGAAGATTGGAGGAGACTGCATCACAATTAATAGAGACTGAGACCGGAGGGTGGCGCTTTGGGTGATTCCCTTTTCCTTTATAATTGTTTAGCTTTTAATCGAGCACGTCCTACTTTTTAAAAATTAATTAATTAATTAAATTTTTAATGGTGACATTGGTTAACCAAACCCGGTTTCAGCTGTACATTTTAACAGTAAGATACACACACACACACACACACACACACACACACACACACACACACACACACACACACACACACACACACACACCCCCCCCCCCCCCCCCCCCCCCCCCCTTGAGCTTTGGCATTTAACCAGTGAGCATAAGCGATAAACAGCAGAGGCGCTGTGGCTAGGTACCCAGCGCACCAGGAGCTGCGGGGCCGGTTCGGTTTGGCTGTGGCTGCCTGGACCGGCCGGGACTCCGGGACACAGGACCCTGGGAGGGCAGGAGCCTTCAGAGAGGAGCCTGTTTTATCTCTGAACAGGGATGACATCACTCTAAAAAAAGTAGAAAGTGCTTATTAATCAAGAAGTCAGGTCTAATCCCTGAAAAGAACTTGGGTTGGGGTGAGACGAGAGGGTGCCCCAGACAAGACCGCGATCTCAGAGCCCGCGGGGCCGCAGGCTGGGACGCCAGCGCCCCAGCGCTGCCGCCTCTGAGCGGCGCAGGGGGCGCCCCCGCAGCAGCCCGCAGTCCCGCGCGCACCCGCGCGCCCCCGCGCGCCCCGGCTGGCGCCTCGCTCCCTCCCGGGCGGGTCCTTTTGTGCTGCGACTCTTCATGGTCGCGAATCGAAGAGCTGTGCTACTAAAGATGACTGTCACCTCGGTAGTGAGGCAGTTGGCCGAGATCCGTTCCAGTAGCAGAGCCAAAACGGGTAAAATAGATCTTGGACCATAATTAGAAGGCTTTGAGAAAGAGAGGCCATTCTTATTATTTATTTATTTTTTTGAGGTCATTCTTATTTTTAAAACAGGGTTTTCCAGCCACCTGTTTTAATCAGATCTGCATTTTAGTCACATATTATTTTTATTACAATTGTTTTAATGATTTCATCCTCTTGTGAACGCACTGCAAACTGCGGCTTTGGGAGAGTTTCTAGGGGGCTTAGTTAGCCCGCTGCCAGAGGATGGCTGGGCTCCACGCTCCAGAGCTGGCTTGGAGGCAGGCGTTCCCCATGGGTCGCTGCAGGGACCCCCAGCAGAAACAAGAGAATGAGCACCCAGCAGCCTTGCGTAACAGGGGTGCTGATCCCTGGAGAGGCTGAGGGACAATGAACCTTGGGTGCCATCAGTTTTTCTTGGAGAAAGTCTTCATGCTGGTCTTAAAGAGAATTTGCACAGAAGCTGTCCGTGCCCTCCAGGAGAAAAAAAGTGATCAAAGGACTCAGGGGTGTCTGAAATGTCAGTAAAGATACTTGACAGTGAAACACGTTGCTTTCATGAATAGCTTTGTAAAATCTTCTAAGAAGAATTCTGGGCAAGGCCAGACACTGTTTTTAGGCTCATCAAGCAGGAGGAGGACTTGAAGTATTTTAAGTGGGAAGCTAATGGGATCTGCTCAGAAATGCTGGGAAGAGTGCCCAGGAGCGGATGGAATGAGGGACACCTCCATCTTGCCTTCACAGCATTTTTTTACATGAACCTGACCTAGTGGGCAGTCTCGAAGGAGCTTCCACTTGAGTCCCTGCAGCTTAGTGCCCCAGCTCCCCCATCCTGTACTTGTTGCCTAACTTATTAAGCAAATGTTAAACGGTGAACCACAGAGGCCTGTAGTCAAGTGGGCAGGTTGTAGGAGAAAACCTGGAACCTGGAGATGAATGGAGATAGAACAGGAGGTAGGGGTCCAGGTGAGCAGAACTGGCACCCCTCAAAAATCACCCCCACGCAAATTGCCCTGCTGGCTCCTTTTAATCACATCAAGGCTTCTCACAATTGTTCTGTTCACTTTCTTTCTTTTTCTCTTTCAGAACAAAGGTCTCACTAGCATCGCTTTATGAACTTCACCAGTACAAGTCAGTGCTGCATCATGTTAAATTGTTTTGGCAGGGAAAGGGCATTTTATCAGCTTTTGATCACTGCTGGAGTCTTGGGCCTTTAAATCTTTTGAACTCACATCCATCGTTTTACACTAGCTGCTACTGATTCTACAACCCCAGTGCTCTCTTGATATATTTCTTTGGCTAAATATGATGTCTTTTTTGTCTCTTGGGCCCAAAGGGCTAGGGATGCAGAGAAGTGTTCCTAAGCCATAATCAGCGGCTTGAGTCCCTATGACTTGTTTGGAGCTCATAGTAACTAGAGTCAACAACTAATTGGGTTTAGGAAAAACAGCAACAGGTTTACGTAGCTTGGGAAAGATAATCCAGTTCCAAGACGTGGGGGGAACAGATAGGGATGTTTGGTAGCTGCTAAAATCAGTTTGTCAAACTGGAGTTTTCATCAGAGTTACTCAGGAAACTTAAAAATACAGACTTCCATGGTTGGGAGTGGGGCAGACATCTGTGTTTTTCAAAGCTCTTGGGTGATTCTGACATCAGCCAAGGCAGGGCCCACTGGCTTATGGCTCAGACTGGTGTGAATCAAGGGCAGCACTCAGCTTAGGTAACACAGTGTATCTGGAGGTGGGGTTGCTGATCAGAACTTACGGGGTTCTGGGAATACATTTGGCCCAGTTTCCGAAACTGCAGCCTTGTTGTTGGGGATGAAGGGATCTGCTTAGCACCCACCCATTTAGTTCCCAGCTTGGCCAACTTAAAACTTACAGTAGTCTAGAACTCAGGATTAGACAAGGGTTCTAAACCAGTTAAGCTTTGACTGAAGGAGATAATATTCATAATAATCATTAATAAAACAAATGCTAGAGTGGTTACTATTTCTTGAGCATTGTACTAAACACTTGATAGGTATAAGACCATTTAACCCCTCACAAGGCTCTTTTGAGGTAAGCTATATGTCCAGTTTACAGATGAGCAAACCAAAGCTCAGATTGTTTAGGCGAATCATCTAAGGATTCCCAGCTAGTTGGTGGCTGAAATAGAACTTGAACTTAAGACTATTTGACTCCAGAGTGTAAGCTCTTTTGACATCAGACTTCCATTTCTTAGGCTTGTTTAGTCCCAGAATGTTTTTCAATATGAGTTGAAGAGTTGGGATGGTGGTTATGAGAGACAATTAGGGAATGAATGCAGGTCAATGCTACAAGATACAAAGAGCAATTAATTTGAAAACTCACATCTTACATATTTGAGGTTGTTTCAATGTGGTTATTCATAGTCTGAGATGTTAGTAGGTTCATGACACCTTAAAATCAATCTGAGGATTAGGTACAGGCATAATCAAATGAGAGGAGCTAGAGGATGATTAGGTTCTAACTCTTATTTTGATAAACAACTATTCATACCTTTCCAGAATTATTTAAAAGGAAACTGGCATAATTGTATTAATATAGCCCTCACATTTTAACGGAGTCTCTAAAGCTCTCACCAGCTTGGTTGAGGAGAAGATTGGCAGTGTCCTGGAAACCATATCATCCTTGTAACGTGGACTCATGAGTACAGCAAGGCAAGAGTAAAGAAAATGACAAAGCACGCTTTGGAGGATGATGACAGAAATCTACGTATGAAAATAAATCATACCTTGGGGATCTTGGAGGGTCTGCAAGCACTACAGATTACTCACCAGTTGTAAGATCTCCCAGCATTAATCCATCTTGGCAGTGCGGAGGACATTACCAAATGACTACATTGCCTGCTGGCTTCTTCCAAACTCCTGGCTTGAAAAGCAAACAAGTGAATATTCACTCTGGAAGATGGAATTGTTTCCTGTATAGAGCCTGTATAGAGCTCTTCAGGCAAATAAAACAGGATTTGAAATTTTATTTTTCTGTTGACCACATTGCAACAAATTCTGAAGCTTCTAAGTCCTGTATGAGCATACCTCAAAAATATTGCAGGTTTGGTTCCAGACCACCTTAATAAAGCAAATATTGCAAGAAAGTGAGTCACACAAACTTTTTGGGTTACCCAGTACCTACAAAATTTATGTTTACATTATAGTCTATTAAAGTGCGACAGCATTATATCTAGCAGAACAATCAATGCATATAACTTAATTTAACAATACTTTATTGCTAAAAACTGTTAACCACCATCTGAGCCTTCAGTGAGTTGTAATCTTTTTGCTGGTGGAGAGTCTTGCCTCGCTGTTGATGACTGCTGACTGATCAGGGTGGTGGTTGCTAAAGGTTGGGGTGGTTATGGCAATTTCTTAAAATGAGACAACAGTGAAGTTTGCCACATTGATTGACACTTCTTTTTATGAATGATTTCTCTGTAGCATGCAATACTATTCGATAGTGTCTTACCCACTATAAAACTTCTCTCAAAATTTGAGTTAATCCTCTTAGACCTTTCCACTGCTTTATCTACTAATTTTATGTAATATTCTCAGTTCTTTGTTGTCATTTCAATAATCTTCACAGCATCTTCACCAGGAATAGATGTGTGACTCTTCCTTTCACTTGAACACTGAGAGGCCATTGTAGGGTTATTAACTGGCCTAATTTCAATATTGCTATGTCCCAGGAAGTAGAGAGACCCGAGAAGAGGGAGAAAGATGGGAGAACGGTTAATTGGTGGAGCAGTCAGAACACATACAACATGTATCAGTTAAGTTCACCGTCTTTTATGGGTGCCGTTTACGATGGCCCAAAACAATTGCAATAGTAACATCAAAGACCACTGGTTGCAGGTCACCATAACAAATATAATAATAATAAAAAAGTTTGAAATATTACGGGAATTACCAAAATTACACAGAGACACGAAGTGAGTGAATGTTGTTGGAAAAATGGTGCTGATAGACCTGCTTGATGCAGAGTTGCCACAAACCTTCAATTTACAAAGAAAAGTAATATCTGCAAAGTGCAATAAAGTGAGGTATGCCTGTATCTGAAGATTCACGTCAGGCCAGTGGCCACCGAGATTATTCTGTAGCCCCACAGTAATTTTAGATGACTACGGAACTGGCAAACCTTCCCTCTATCAGACTTACCCAATACTTCTTGGGTAAGTTTCACTCACAAACAGTAAGGATAATGTGGGCTAGAAAGCTAAGGGAACTGGCATTCAAATTCTGGACGACTTCTCTGGACACCATGAGTCTTCTTTTTCTTCTTCTACTTTATTTTAATCTAAAAGTTTTTTATGTCAACATATAGTTAAGACTTGTTCTCAACCAGGGTTGATTATTTTTAAATCATTTGTTAACTTTATTTATTTCTTTATTTATCTATTTATTTATTTTTATTTTTATTTTTTATATTGACATTGGTTAACAAAATCCAGTAAGTTTCAGGTGTACAATTTAACGGTAAGGGATATATATATTGCATCGTATGTTCACCTCCCATAGTTAAATTTCTTTCTGTCACCACATATTTGACCCATTTTACCCCATCTACCTCCCCCCTCTCCCCTTCCTTTGGTAACCACTAGTCTACTGTCCATGTCCATGAGTCTCTGTTTGTTTGCCCTGGCCACCACAGATTTTATCATGGCTGCCTCTTCTTTAGTTAGTTCTTGATGGGATTGTCAGAAAATACATACATACATACATATATACATACATACATGCATGCATAATAAAGCCTGATTATTAACCAATAAGTCTCAGGAGGCACTGAGTGTCTTGGAAATTTAAAAGAGAGAGAGAGAGCGAGAGGTACATGTTCCACTCTAGCATAGTAGTAACCCTTGTCAACAGAGAGATTTTCTTTGAAAAGAGGCACTAAATACATTTACCATGTTATATACATAGATTGGAGTCACCATATCAGACCATATCAGAATGTCATCCAGGAACACAGACATCCCCTAGCCCAGTAGGTCATGACAACCTTATTCGTAAACCTGGGACTGTCACCAGCCTGTGGAGCAACACCTTAGCTGCTCATGTGGCTCACAGGACTGAGAAAAATCTCTTTGTTCTTCATCTTACTGGCTAACCACTGAAATGCAGGCTCGGTGAAGAACCATCTTTCTGAATGTTGCAAACAGTCAGGAGCCGGAGGCAGAGGGCTGTGGTCCTAGATGCTGACTCACAGAAATCTCTCTAGATATTGTACAGTCTGAACTTCTAGAGCTTTTTCATGAACAAGCCATGGGCTGCTGTAGGTGAGATGGCCCAAGGTACAGATTCTTGTCATCGCTAAATCTAGAGGCTTGTGTACTAAGTTTTACAGGAAGACAAGTATTTGACTGAAATATTTGCTGCGAGAAGACAGTGAAGTGGTATAGGCCAAGTCAAATAGAACAGACAGCACTTTTAGCTTCCACCTGCTAAATACCTTGGCCCTAAAAGCTATTTCATCTCAGGAAGTATTGACCAGATTCCTCAGAACCAGAACTAGTCGAAGAACAGCGTCCACAGAAAACAGGAGCAGAACATGAATTGCTGATAGGAAAGGGAGGAAGAGAATCAGAATTAAGCGTGGAAGGAGTGAATTCCAAGAAGGTAGATCTGGACTTGTCAGGAAGAATATCTGGAGTGATCTTTGAGAGATCAGTGTTATGGGGTTTCAGTAGAACTCTAAGGAGCATGTGGGCTGGCTAGCAAATGGAGCAGGCTGACGGTGAAGGTGGAGAGAGGGACAAGCTGTCACAAAAGCTGCGCTGTTAAGCATTGCACCATGTCTAAGAGGAAACGATCCATATGATAAGCAACACAGATTTGATATTTGTTACGACAATTTTTCTCACGGATGAGGTAGAGTGCCTTGCTCAAAGGACATTAGTATAGTATCGAGATTTTCTGACATAAGGACGTAAAATGTGTTAGGGAATGGGTACCTTTTTCTAATTCACACAAAGGCACCCCATGGGCCAGCAATGGCCTTGCAGAAAAAAATACAGTACCCAAAAGTCATTCCATGCAATAAATGATATTAAAGCAGTAGAGTCAATGAAGCACTCTAGAAAAGAATTTGTTTATTCCTACCGCTATCGATATTATGGTTAAGGTGGAGGAATTGAAGGTTAATATTTTCATATGGGAGTTTAGAAAAAGGTCACTAGAAATGAATCTTTCTATTTTAACCTGTATTAGAACACAAGTACTTTATATGTGCTCAAAATTCCTAATAGTTTTCTGCTCTAATTTTATCTTGTCTTACTTGATTCACACTAGAGCAAGAGACAATTTCCTGTGGTTGCTAGATGGGATTTGAAAGTGGCAGGAGAATGGATAAGTGGGAAAGAATTACTACTCAAGCCAAAACCACTTGGCTTACATATGAAATCCTTGACATGTTTCAAAAGTATCATTCAAAGCATATTAAAGTAAATCAGACTTTCGGTTGTGACACCTTAGGCAATGAAGGACCTCTAATAAAATTCTCCCAAGTTATTTCCTTTCCTATATCCTTGGGAAAAGATTTAGGAGAATGAGTTGAGTTTAAGGCAAATGGAACCACAAGGTCCACTCACCTTTCTTGCAGTATAGTTAGTACTGCCAAAAAAGAGACACCTAAAAGATTGTGTGTAAAGAACAAAGACTCTCATCTTGATCCTATGACTGGGGACACTTCGCTGATTAACTTTTTGAGGACTAGTTTGCTATTTACTAACTCTGAGGTATTTCTCCCCAAATGATGGCTGTGGGAAGGTTGTTTTCAAACACCTGGATAAATCACCCATTGTTTCAGTGAACCCAACTGTTTTTATTCTATTTGACAAATAGGTGACTCACATAGCCTTGAAGAACTAGACTTATCAAGATCATTAATTACATTTTCCCATTATGTAAACTTTGTATTCAGGAAGGGCTGTTGTGGGCAGTGCTGTAAGTTGAGAACAGGCAAGTGGCCCTACTTGTCCTATTTGTCTGTCTACTCAGCGTGATTGCGTAGGTATACTTGATTTTATGCAGTTTCTGTGAAAAATTCTGCAGTTCAAAGATCACGGTGAATTTGCCTAGTAGCTTAGTACATAAAGGAATAATTAAGAAATGTGGTTCTTGGCTAAGAAAAAAATGTAAAGCTATTTTACTGTTTTAGACTCATGTGTCCAACACGTTTTTTACTCTCTAGCATTCTGCTCTAGGGCAGCATCTGCCTGAATTTGATTTTCAGAAAATGAGCATCAGAATTAGTTGGAGGAGTTGGTTAAAAATCAAACAAAAACAATAGAATCTTGGGCTCCCACCCCAGATCAATGAACTTGTCATTTCTGAGTGCTGGGAAACTGATTTTGACAAGTTTCATGACCCCTCCACCTCCTCCATGGCAATTTTGAAACAAATTAATATGTTTATGATCTCACATTCAGTGTTGTTCCTTGGTGGGGCAACAGGGAAGAGAGAGAGAGAGAGATTGATTCTCAATTTTATAACAAACCATGAACAGAGAGAAATTAACCTCTGTCGAGGGTTCTTTTTCTGTTGAAATAAACATGAAAGTAATTGGAGAAAATCTGGTTGTATCTGCAAAGGGCACAAAACTGGCCACATGGGCTGATAAGCCTGGGGATGAAAACAATTGAAACTGCAAATTTGCAAAACCATGAATTGCATGGATATTTAGAATATTTTAAAAAATAAGCCAAAGCACACTTTCATATAACTGTCATAGTTTGAATCCTAAATGAATTGGAATTTGTGACCCTTTATAAAGATAAACTCAATTCTTATCAGATATACGAAAATTTTAAAAATTCTGTGAAATATCTAAACCAAGAGTTGAACATTCCAAAATATGTCATAAATTCTTGGATTTGGCCATCAATCTTTGCCTGTTAACAGGTTTTTATAATGCTAATCTGTTGAGTAATATGGGAACTGTGTAATTTCTCATAATATCATTTTATTTAATTCACCCTATATATCTTAGTTTACATTATATGCTGTATAAAAGCAAATGTCATTAAAATATTTATTGCCTTTTTAGACTTTTCCCTGAAGTTGTGTCTACCTGACAGTCTGAATCTAGCATTCACAATCCTTTCATGAAATTGGACTTGAAGGAAAGTCAATTTAGGTGTCTCTAAAATGATCAGGGAGCCTTAGTATGAGAGTTGCATTTTGTGGTCTCCAAGTTCCCTCCACCTGTGGACCTGGCTGTGGCCCTCGATAGGAGGTTGAGAGAAGGGGCCTCCAGGGGATCGATCTCCTCTCAGTTTACTACTGTGGTGAGGCTGACTGGCAGCTGCTTTCTCAGGGCTGGACTCTTCCAGCCTTGGGGTGATGTGCAGTTTCACCCCTTGTCTAGCCCACCATGACTTCCTCTTCTTTTTCTGTAATGTTTTTCAGATCCCTGTTGTTTTCCCAAGTCTGGTTCTGGTCCAGGCTCTAATTACCTCACACACACCTGCACTCTCCTAACACCCTCTTTCCTGTCTACAACTTTTTCTCTCACCATTTTTTTTCTTCACACAGTTGTTAGCATCCTCTTCCTTAAGCATCATTTCCATTACGCCCCTTGTCCAGCAGCTCCCAATTGCATCAAATCTAAGCTTTAGGTCCTCTGCTCCAAACCCCCTCTCATTGCCTGAGCCGTTATCTCCTTTACAGCTGGACTCCACTTCAGCCAAGCAAACGTCCTGACGCTATGTCTATACAATGCTATAACATCTGGTTAATCCAGTCGACTATGTCAAATCTTCAGTTAATCATCTGGATGTTTTGTCTACAAGACGCCAAACATCTGGATTGACTGAAGAAATTCACTACATTGATGGAGGGTTTTTTAAAAACTGAATTGACCAGATGTTTTGGCATTATGTAAACGCACTGCTGTCTCCTGCATTTGTCTTAATAGCTTGTCTGCACAACATTTTCTCGACCTGGAACATGACCTGTTTCCTCGATGCCATGTTCTCCCTTCCTTTGCCAAATTATGGTCAAAATTCCCTCTGCCATGAAGCAGTTCTAGATTAATCCCACTAAATCGATCTCTTGGCTCACGCTAGCATTCATTTAGTTTTCACATATATAATTCTTTTCAGCAGAAATCACTGTGTTTGGTGTTTTTATTTTTAGGTGTTATTCCCTTCCGTCCACCCCACTAGATTATAAGCTCTATAGGTAAATGTAAGTCGTACCATGAAGAGTCTGGCTTGTGGAGTGAGAGGCATTGTAGCCTCTGTGATTACGGGCAGAAACTCTGAAAGTCAGTCTTGTTTTAAATCCAAGCTCTTCTACTTACTGTGTGACCTGGACAACTTGTTTAACTTCTCTAAGCCTCAAGTCTCCTCCTCATTTGTAAAATGGAGATAATAATAGAGTCTACCTCATAGAGTTGTTTATAAAGATTAAAAGAGAATACAGACAAAGTACTTAGAAGAATGTCTGGCATAAAATAAGTATCCATTAAATGTTAACTCTTATCATTATAAGCTTTGTAAAAGCTTAGTTTTCTTGCTTGTTCTTTCTTTTGACTGTGACAGCTAGGTAGGTAAGGCAGCTGTCATTGCTCCCAGGTGAAAGAAGAGACAACAGATATTAAGAGGTTCTACCTCTTGCCTGTTACATCAGTCGTAAGTCTAAATCCTGATAGTCTTGCTTTCTACACATTACATATTGGCCCTGAGTTCTTTCTAGTCTCCAGAATTAGACTATTGCTTATAAAGGAAGCAATATAGGTAGAAATGTGTTTTCCAACATATCAGTGATTCCCCAAAACTGGTCTGTGGGTCTGTGCCCATCTGTGACAAAGTATCTTACCACCCAAAGCAATTTAGTGAGGTTTTCCTGAAGCTAAATTTATTCAAATGTTAGAGCTGTCCCAAAACTAAGATTGTAACCTTCTTTCATTTTTCGTGTAAAAATGTCCCAATTTTATGAAACAATGGTGACATTGAATTATAAAATATAGAATAACCCTATATGGGATACCATTTTTGATGGTTTATTTATGTATTCAACAAATATTTACTAAGTGTCTACTATTTGTTAGGCATGGTTAGGCACTGGAACAATAGTAAACAAAACAGACAAAACTCTTTGCCTTCATAGAGGGCATTGTAGGGTAGGAGATAGATGATAAACAATAAATAATTGTTTCTTCATATGTGAAATGATGACAAGAGCCCCTCCTACATAGGGTTGTTTGGAAGAGTTAAATAAGTTAATAAGGCAAAGTGCCTAGGTGTTACAGTGCTATTGACTATAACCAGAGAGGAAAGTTAAGAGAGACCAAGCATGTAGGGAGGGTATGAGTTGCAATTGTAAAGGAGAGTGGTTACTATTGGTCCCACTGAGAAAGTGCCATTTGAGCAGACCTGAAGGAGTTGATGGAGTGAGCCATTTGGACATCTGGGGGACAAGTGTTCCAGGCAGAGGGACAGTCCGGTGCAAGGCGTGTGAGATGGACCACACATAGCTCACCTGACGAAGCACAGGGAATACGGTGTGGCTGGCGTAGAGGGAGGGATGCGGAGGGTGATAAGAGAGGAGGTCAGAGATTGAGGGGGAGGGGTAGTGGTTTTCCAGATAGAGCCTTTAGGCCATTGTAAGGACATGGGGTTTTACTCTGAATGAATCGGGGAGCCATTGAAGTGGGTTTTAAATTTATTGGGGTAACATTGGTTAATACAATTATGTAATTTTCAAGTGCACATTATAATTTGACATCTGTATATTCTATTGTGTTTACCACCCAAAGTCCAATTTCCTTCAGTTATCATATATTCGATCCCCTTTACCTACTTCGCCCTCCCCCTATCCCTCTATGTTTGACCCTTTTTACCCCATCTACCTCCTCACTGCTCTACCACCCGTTACCCTCTGGTAACCACTAGTCTATAGTCCATGTCCATGAGTCTCTGTTTGTTTGTCCTGTTCGTTTGTTGCTTTTAGGTGTATAGCCCACATATAAGTGATATCATGCGATTTTCAACTTTTTCTGTCTGTCTTATTTCGCTTAGCATGATTATTTCGAGTTCCATCCATGTTGTCGCAAATGGCAGTATTTCATCTCTTCTTATGGCTGAGTAACATTCCATTGTGTATATGTACCACAGCTTCTTTATCGCCATTGAAATGTTTTGAACAGAGAAGAGTAACAATGTGACTTAAGTTTTAAAAGGTTTTGCTTGGCTTGCTAAGTTAGTAACACATTATAGGGAAACAAGGGTGAAAGCAGGGAGGCTTGTTATGATGTTAGTCCACGTGAAAGCTGATGGTCCCTTTGGCCAGGGTGCTAGTTGTAGGAAGTGGTAAATGATGGTGAAATTCTAGATATATTTTGAAGGTAGAGCCAATAGAATATCAGACTAGATGTGGGGTGTAAGATAAAGACAGGAATCCAAACTATTTGGACTGAGCTACTGGAAAAATGGCATTGCCAAGAACAGAGGTGGGGAAAGTGCAGATGGAGGACATCTGGTGGATGCAGGGCTAGAAAGTATAGATGACACATCGGGTTTGATGGCACGTGACACCACGTGGTGGACATCATGAAATTTCACTCTGAAATGGACCTAGGCCTCACATAATGTCATATATGACTTTACTAAATTAATTTAGAACCCACTTGTTGAATTCTTGGATTAATTGAGAAGATAATACCCATTCTTAATCAATCTATTAATTTATACCAACAATATAGTATAACTCTAGAACAGAGATAAAATGATCATATACTTCTTACCCAAAATAAAAGATTTTCTCAAAATTTGCAAATCAAAGAATGATTTATACTCAACACAAAAACAAGAGGAAACTCACAAATTTTAAGTTGAAAACTAACCATGAAATATATATTACTTTAAGTACTCATTTATTTTCCATACATAATACCCTTCATTTCGAATATACTGGTTTTCAAGTATTTGAATATTATAATAAAGCTCCAATTAGATTAGTTCAGAAAATAAAAGGATGAGACACTTAAGAGTTTCCCGCTCTCAAAATCATATAGATTATTAAAAAGTGCCAGAATTTTAGCCATATATTTTGGCATCACAAGAATGAGAACAAAATTTTCTAAAAGACTAAGAACACCTTCTTTTTGACTGGTGCTGTGAAGAAAGCCTTCCAAAGATGTTTTTACTGATCAGTAACATGAATTAATACTATGATCTAACCATAAAGGAATAATTCCCGGCAGATGTGGAAGAGAGAGACCAATTTCTGCCTGCCTTTTATTTAGAAGCCAGTCTTCTCTTCTCTCCAGGTAGGATTCTCCATCTCTAAGCCAAAATACCATTTTTAAAAATTTAAATGATGAATTTGTACATTATAACTTCTAGAGAATAATTCAAGGAACTATAATTACATTTCCTTCCTCCCTCTTCCATTTTTTTTTTTCTGTGAGATTTGGTTGTTTCTCGAGTTCGACATATGACTGAGGCAAAAAAGACAAGCAGTGGGAAAAATAAATGTGAGCCAAGTGGCTTTGAAAACTCCAACAGAGAATCTGAAGGTACAAACTAGTCATAAAAACATAGTGTGCAGATGTTGCCAGAACTTAGAACTTGACCAAATTGTGTTTAGTCATCACATAAAATAGAAATATGCATGAAGATTGTGATCTTGGAGAAAGGTTAAAAACCTTTGTGAGTTCTTTAGTGCCAGCTCAAGTTACTATATAAGCTTTTAGCTAGCAGTGAAACAGAATGGGAAAAATAACCAGTTATATCCTGGGGCTTTCTTTGGTGGGTTGAAATCAGCCCTGGTGAGTATTTACACAATGGAAATCGGCAAATGCTGAAAATCAGGGCTTTGTGGTCTTTTTAGGAAGCCAGTTAGTTTACCATTACACCACTGAAAACAGCTCTCCACAGGGGTTAATTAAGCCCTTTGCACCTGTGGATATGCACATATGACTTTGGCAAGGAGGGTTTTGGGGGAATAAATGAACGTTCTTTTTATAAGCAAGTAACTTCTAATATTCATCTCAGTAAGATTTAGTGTTTATTATTTCTCTTGGAATTCAAATATCATCGAGTCCTTAGTAGAAAGTATTTCTCTAAAAAAATGGTTCCTGTTTCACTTCTCTTCATTAAAATCTGAAAGGAGATAAAATATATGGGATAGGAAAACTTCCTGCTTTCTAGTAAGCAGAAGTGGTGCCACCTGATAAACTGTATAGTGTCACTGGAACAAAGTCAAAGCCACAGAGAAACCAGACTTGCTTTTTTTTTTTTTTTTTTTTTTTTGTGAATGACAGTGTTAAAGAATGTAACCCCTCTTAACTTCTCTACACCCCGTACGTACAAATTGCTTACACTATACAACCCTCGGTGGCAACTCACTTCACACCTCCATTTTCTTTCTTGTTATCACCAAGATTAAACAGCATGTTTGGGCAATATTCTGCATTTATCTAACCTTTTCCATACAGGCCACACTGACACAACAGAACAGGTTTATGTACCTCACACGTCAGATCCTATCAAGGAACTTGGTAGTGACAGTTTGATAAAGGACACCATCGCTTATTGAACTTGTTCTAAAAACAACAGCAGCAAACCACTCATCTCCTCACACTTTTTAATGACCTTGTTCTATGGTGTCCCCATTTTTAGATGCAGCAAATGCATTACCGTGTGGCCTCAGAGCATACAGAGAGCCATGGGCTGTGACAATGTGGCACTATTAAGAATTCTGGAGAGTACACCTGAAACTAATACAAAGTAATATTAATGTCAACTATGATTGAAAAATAAAAATTAATTAAAAAATTCTAGAGAGATCTGCATTTACTTCAATTACCTACTGAGAAAGGAGAGGTCTAGGGTTAGTTTTAACTTTCACCTTGCCGACAGCTTCAACCACAGTGGAAAAATGGCTTGTCAGAAAAGTGGGGGAAAAAATGCCAGGAATTGCTTTTTTCTTTGCTTTCTATAACATCCAGCGTTGTCATAGACAATGAACAGGAATGTTAACAGACTTTACTGTTTCAGTATAACATCCATAGGGCAAGACGCGGAAAAGAAAAATAAATCCAAAGAAATATCAAATTAGAATGAACTAAAAAGGCTAATTTTCTTACGTTTTCATCATTACTGTCTTTTAACTTTTTTTTTTGCAATTCATATGACCCAAACACATACCTGAAACGTTTCCAAAGACTTTACTATAAGCGCAATACCATATTTAACATAATTTAAATATGTTCTTAAGCTTTTAAAAATTGTTATTGCTATTATTTAGTTAAGTTCAAAGTAAATTTTATTACCATGGTGAAATTCTTCTGATAAGATTGTAATCTCTGTGGAATTTCATATCTTTCTGCTCCCTGTGACTAAAGCAGGATAAGGACTATTCAACCAATCCGAGGGCTTAATTTTGTCATTCGGTTATCTTTTTACACCTACATATATTATTCTCTGGCTCGTGCCCTGGAGGCCCGTGGTTTCCTCTGTTCTTGGGCCAATATCACACTGGTAAAGGTGGACACATTCGAGGAGGAATGGTAGAGAAACCTATAGGATACATCAGTACAAATAAAACTGGTGATAATAGATCATGAGCACCCACAGAGACTTTATGAGCCTGGAAAACAAAATTTTGCTTTGTATCTGTGAGGTACTGATATCACACTTTGTGGTGAGAAGATTCGGCACACTTCCAAATACTAGCTTATTTTTTGGTGGCTTTGAGTCTGATCACCCCTCAGTTGAGAGGGTTGACATTTCTCCAGAATACCCCTATCCTGTCCTCTCCTCCCCTTTGGAACTTTCTCGAGCTTCCTAAAGCAAAAACAAAGGATTCTCATATTGAAAGTCTTGTCTTCTCATCCCAGGTTATAGAAAAGGTCATAAAGAAAAAATTACGAAATATTTCAGGCATACCAAAATGTACAGAAAATACTATAACAAGGATCGATTACCTACCATCTACCTTAGGAAATAAAACATTACAAATACAAGCAAAACTCCCCAAGTATTCTTTCTGCCTCCTCAGGGGTAATCACTATTTCCATACATGATTTATATTTTGCTACATATGTATACATCCACAAACAATATGTAATGGTATGTTGCGTGTTTTAAATTTTTATATAGATGGTCTCCTTTTTCTCACATTATTTTTAGGATAAGTTAATATATATAGCTTAGGTTTATTGATCTTCCCCAATATAAGGTATTCAATAGTACGGATATACAGAACAACTTATTTATCAATTCTTTGGTGATGTTTGACTGTATATTTAGTATAATAATTGAGTAATGTGTGAGAATTTCTTTAAGGTACAGACCTAGGATAAGAATTTTTGAATCACAGGTATGCACATCTTCAGCTTCGCTTGATATCATCAATCTCCAAAGACCGAATCACCAGCAGTGAGGCCAGCAGTCTATTTCACAAGCCCTCAGGGTTCAGAATTTCAGATTTGTTAGTCTGGAAGAGGGTGGTGGTGGTGGATAGTACGGTAAGGATTTGCATTTCTAACATGTCCTTAAGTGACGCTGTTGCTACTGTAGTGTCATGTCTGAAACTACATTTTGAGAACTAATGCTCTAAAGAACGTCTGTTGGATTACACTTTGAAAAAGAGGGCTGATTAGACACTATCTGAAAAAATGTGCCTGGTGAGGTTTTTTTTTTTTTAGGTAGCCTGTGGTATAATTTTAGCATTCAGATTCTAGGAAAAAAACTGACTAAATATAGATAATACATCGTGAATAACCAGTATGAGTACTTGTCATCAAAGGCTAAATTCTTAATGAGTTCCACTGCCAGACTGGGGCCTCTGCACAGGCTCCTGCCATTACTGTGCTGAGGGCAGAGGAGTGGGCAGGTGGCCCCTTGTCAGGCCAGGGCGTGCAATGAGCTTGGCTGACATTAGTGTGTTAGTGTCTTGACTGCGTCCATAAAACCTAGGTGTTAGCCTAGATGCATATTCACTTAGGGATTCCTTAAGATTTAAGGCATGGGGCTACTGAGTCTTACCAATTTGGCTCTTCTTAGGTATGTATATACAAAACAACAACAGAAAAATCAATCTTTGTATTGTTATTTTAAAAATTATATTCCCAAGTTAGTACTGTAGTAACAGAATGTTAGGGAGGTTTTCCCCAATTAGTCTTTCTTCAAGAACTTCTTATAAAACATCATATTTTAGGGTAAAAAGACACAAACAGGCTTGCACAGTCTGCAAATGGTTAACATGAATATTGGAAGGAAAATGATTTTATTTCAGATTTAGCAATATAAAAGGTCAATTAGGAAAAAAACCGCATGTACCAGTAACCAAAAGCATTTGCTTATGCTATTCCACATTTTACATAACAAGATAACTGTTTTTCAAAATCAGACAACAGATTCAAAAATACTTTTTTTCACGCCTTTAAGTGATGCTGTTGGGAACAACGGTTACAAGGCCATTTATTGCAGGCGCGCTTTCAGCTAGCTCTGGTTATCATTAGTCTCATTCTATCGTCTTTCTTTTTTCTCTCTCATCAGCTTTTTGCTTTCTTCCCTTCTTCTTTTATTCACTGGATTCCGAGGATCATAGATTTCAAACGTGTCTGAGTCTTGCATGCTTGCATCTTTTACTTTTCTGCTTTTATCCTCAAACTGAAGTACATGCGACATCCTAAAGAGGGAGAGAGATGGTACAGTGATTTTGGCATGAAAACTGAAAGTAGAAATTCTATACTACACTACCCCTGGCATAATGAACTCTCAGGGCACAATACACAAAGATGCGTGTATTGTTTACTGGTGCTTATACCACATGGAAACCAACTTCTCAGAAAACACTCAAATTTGAAAAACATGTCTGGAGTGTGTTCTGTTGGCTTGTATTTCTAGTAGTGAGTCTTTTTGCCTCAGTGTTCACTTGAAGTTCCTTCCCTGATGGGAGGTTGAGTTCTCCCCAGAAGAGTTCCTTAAACTAAACTCAGAGAACATTCTGCTAGCTTTCTTGAAAGAGCATGCTCACTCAGCCAGAGTGAGCCAGGTTATAGAGCAAAACTCCTGACAATAAACCGGCCCTATCTGTTTTTTTTTCTTGTTGTTTTCAGTAGTTATATGGGTCAAGAGCAGAGCATTTGTTAAGAAAATTCTTGTTCAAATGGTGTTATGACTCCTTTTTTCTGTGGAGTTGCAGGGTTAATTTTTTTTTTTTTCATACAAAAGGAAACTAAGCTTTTGGCACAGCTCCATGGACTAATTTCCTCCTCTTACTGTTGACTGCAACAAATCTAACCACCCTCCTTTCCTATTTTATCAAACGCTTACTGGTCTTAAGGTATCAACATGTGCTTGAATCATAAGTGGTCATAAGCTGGCTATCCTTAGCAGCAGGGAAATATCTAAGTAATGAGCTCTGCCCCCACTAGGAGGTATCAGGAATAAACGGGGAAGTCAAAAGACCAGGTTTCATAGAACTGAATGAATTCAGAAAGAGAAGAGTTCAGTGTGTATATATAGACAAAATGACTAGTTATTTAAGCAATTTTTAAAATAGGCATGCCCAGTACTTTTATTACAGTAGATAGAGCTAACTTGCCTATAAAATTAAACTCCCCACACACCAGTTGCGACTTTCAGATGAAACCCAAATAGTACATTAGTGTCTTTTCCCTCGCAGTAGCACAAATGCTGAGTGAGGTTTACTTATGAGACAACTCCCATGGATATGCTCAGATTTTAAAGAATCCAAAAAAAGATTTTGGGAGGGAAATAAAATGTTACAATATTAGTGATACTACAATTACTAAGGGTTCAGTAGCTACTATTCACCAGGGCTGGCAAGTGGAGTCTTCCTACAATTCCCACCCTCTTCTATCCCAGAAAAAGCTTATTGGAATGCAATGAGTACTAGTGATATTATTATATGAATGACGTAGAATCTACTTTAATTTACTAAATGAGGTAATGTTTAGTAAATTAAAAAACACTTCCATAGTTTTTTATTAATAATACATTATTTGCATCAAATTCATAACTGATCTCAATAATACAGGAACATACCATCTCACATGTGAGAACAGTTGACTTTTTACACTTCCCGTTGCTTTAGTAAACACCATTATTTACAAAATGCATCATAGGATAATTGCTTATTTAGACAGACTCTTCAGAGTCTGAATTTTCTTGTGCTTTCAATTTCCTACAGTGTTTAAGTATTACCTTCTGAGAATAAAACAACCCCCAACTCCTAGAAGAAGGCCAGTTATTCTGTAGCCTTGGTAACAAATGACCACTAGAACCAGTTTGAGACACAATTAAACCAGATTTAATCAATTAATGATGACTTGCCTAGGCCTAAATGATCAGTGACAACTCATGTCAGCAAATACATCTCTGAAAGCCAACTAATCAGTGACAGCCTTATGCTTTTGAAAGTTGGCCAATCAGTGGCGGACTCGCTCCAGCGAACATGCTTCTGAAAGCCAGCCAATCACCAACAGTCTCTCCTGAATAATGGGGCTTCTGAGGCTGATGTCAACCCCTAAAAAAACTTCTAACCCTGAAATCTATATAAAGATTTGCAACCCGCCGAGAGACTGTGCCTAAGAGCATAGCTCTCCCTTACTTTAGTAAGTAATAAATTCAGCCTTTTGTTTCAGATACGAAGAGGTGGTCTTTTTCTTCGACACATCTTACAATCTGTGCTGCATTCCTCATGAAGTGCATTATTTTTTAGAAATTGTAAGTGCATTACCACCGTTAAGGACCAAGTTAAGAAGAATGGCAAGACTTTCCTGTGAAAGGTACTTTACTACACAATATGGGGAGCCCGGCCCCCACCCCGTATTTCAGTAAATGCTTAGCAGCTTTCCAAATGACTCTTGGGCAGACACCTAAGCCCAAGCCAGGAAGTAGCTGGAATCATGTGCCCTCTAAAATAATTTTATTCAATACTCCTATATTGATATTAAAAAACAAAAACCATCACTTCGGTTAACTTATAATACCTTTCCATTTATTCATTTTTCTATTTACAAATTTATCCATTTTTTTCTGCCCCAAAATACAGGTGGGTTTTGTGTAATATCCATTCTAGTAGGGACTGCCTGTGTTTCAAAATGACTTTATCAGAATTTGTCAATTACAACCATAAAAAGGCACCTTCCTCCTCTCTCTGCCATGAGAGAATCTGGCAAGTATTGGATTTAGTTGGCTCTGATGTAAGAAATGACAGCTAGATACGTGAACCACAGCACAAGGTCCACAGAAAGAACAGATTTTCCTACAAATGTGAAAAAACAGAAAGCCATAAATTAAAGTAGCTGTCTTTTTCAACTGTTTGTTTCATACGCCACTGCATTAAACAAGTCCAACATTTTGATTAATAACAAACCTAAACTCAGAGGAAAGAAGGGGCTATCAGCTTACAAACTACTTCAGCTTTAATATCATAATACTTAGCATGGCTGGTTACTCAGCAATAATATTTAATCTTTAATAGAAATAAAAGCATAATCAAAATGCTTCACTCATTTATCTTTCAACATGCTTCAATCACTTCATTTTAAAAAGCAAACAAAACAGTTATTATGATTTTCAGCATAATAAACTTCTGACCTGTGTGCCTCCATAAATCACCAACTGCATGAATTGAAAGCATGCCCACATTTTACAGTCTCCTGTGAGAATACACATGCAGACTTATAACACAGACTTAATTCGAGTACATAAGGATCCGGTAGTTTACAATCTTGTATGTACCAATAACTCAATATTATCCACTCTGTAGCTGGTCATGGAACTGGACCAACAAGAGTAGTGAATTTTCATTTACATATGAAAATTTTTAGAGCTTATTTATTTGAAGGCAATGACAAAAATTTAGTTCTAATAAAAAGCTTTATATAAGCTGATTCTCAAATAAAAATATTAACTTTAGTGTGCTACAGAAATATGGAGGCTTACTGTTTTCACAGAGACGTTTGACAGGTAAGTGTTTTTGTGTGTGTATGAGACTGTGTGGGATTATAAACAAAAGTAAATAATTGTTTATTTGAAAAGAACCTGGACCTTGAATATCTTCACTAAATTGACAGCCAGTTGTTTTTAAAGTTCTCAAACATTTGTGAAATAGATTAAGATATGACACCAATTAATAGTAATGAGGAACGAAAGAGAGGTATTCATTCTCAGACATATATAGTAATTCAAAATAAAATTTCAATATTAATAATTCATTTGTGACTGAAATGCATTTAAATTATTTATATTTATTTAGTGAAAGCAGCTATTTTTTTTTCATGAGGAATTCTATAAACCACTCCTTCCCATTTCCAAATCTCCTTAATTTAGGAACTTATCACCCAAACCTTAGATGCTATAGGTGTCCTAACTCTTCCACATCTGTATTATTTTTCCATCTTCTAATCCTCCAAAGGTTCTAAAGTAATCTTTCTTACACATTTTTTTCCTAGCATTCCTTTGAATAGGAACTAGCAACTAGCTATTACTGTATTAGACTTACATACTTTAGTCTGATCCTTAAAATCCTAACTGGATCTTCCTATCTCACCAAACTTATTTCATGTCCTTCATCAACTCTCACCAGTTTGCAACTGCCTGTTTACCTGATTGTGAGCAAATTGTCAGTTATTCCAGACAGTTTGAATCTTGTTCACAACCATATTCCCAGTGCCAAGAATGGTGATTTATTTTGTGAATCAAAGCCTTCAGACCCTTTGTGCTGGCCAGGCCTGCTGGCTGGTACTAGCTGGTCAGCTAAACTAACACTTGACCCTCCTATGGTGGGCAGGGATTGTCTCTTATTTCTATGATAAACTTCTAAAATGTCTAACAGGCTCTGCGGAAAGTCTCATGCTCAGCACAGCCCACCTTTCCATGACCTCTCACAGCTCGGCATACACTGACTGCCACTTTCCCACTGCACTCCTATCAGTGACTGCTAGTATTTATTCCTCAGAGACTGCAGTGGGAGCATGCCGAATGTTCTTTTCCATTTCCTATGGTACCTAATGTAGAACTAGACAGGATATGTTTTAAAGCAATGTTTCTTAAAATCTAATTCTAGAACCCTGCATCAAACACAGATTGTAAATTAGAATCGACTGGGTAGTTTTGAAAACTACCCATGCCAGATCTCAACCTCCAGAAGTACTGATTCATTTGTCCTAGGATGGGGCCCCAGCATCGGGGATTGAGAATGTTTTCCTGGTGATTTTTAAAATAGAGCCAAAGTTAAGACCAAAGCACTGATGTTTGAGAACCTTTACACTTTCAGATTGATTGATTCCATCAGCCATTTGTTCTGGCTCCTTCAGAGATGAAGAACAGATGCTTCCTAATGACAAACTACTCACATACTTGAAGAAGCTTAAGTGATCTCTGAGCCTATTATTCTAACAGAATAATCTCAAGTGTATCATCTATTTCTTATATATGGTTTGACGATAAAGCAAGGAGCTAGATTCAATTATTCATTCAACAAACATCTGAGTGCTGTTTATGTGTGACACACCAGGGATACAAAGCCAAATATGACCCAAGCCCTGCTCTCTTGAAGTGAACAGTCTATCAGGGAGATGAACACATGGACACCAGAACGAATGCATATTTTGGAACTGCCTGAAAAATGTGAGACAACAACAATAAGAATGACCACTGACATAGCACTCTACAAAAAGCTTTCATATGCTGTCTGGTATTATCTCCATAATAACTGTATGGGATAGGCAGGAAAGATGTTATTGTCACCGCCATTTCACATGTAGTCTGCAAGATTCATATTCAAGAAACTTATAGATGGTAAGTAGTTGACCAGGTACTTACTTTCTTGAATGTCTTCAGAAGTAACAAACTTTTATTTCGTGAATATGGATTTAACTTTAAGAATAAATTAATGTTAACTCAGGACTAAGTCTAGAGAGTGGGATAAAATAATCAGATTCGGTAGTGCTTATTTTGGAATACAAAAATAAAAAAATGCAACTGTAAAGAGAGAAGAACGATTATTTGTGTGGCTCCCAGGCTGGTCTTTAAAGAATTCCAAAAATGTTCCAAAAACATCTTGATCAATGTGGGAGCATCTTGGGAAAAAGGTACCCCCTCTTCTAGGTAAACACTTGCTTAACAACAAAGAAGCGTTAATTTTCACTGTAAATTTTTATCCTGTTATTGCCTTTAATCATTGCTCTGTGGAATCTCGGTCCCAGTTTTTCCTAATACTTTCTAAAATGAGGATGCTGGGTAGGAGCACCCCATTCAGCTGGAGGTCCAAGAGGGGCAGAGCCAAGGGCCCATGGTCTGAGCCTGAAAGGGTGGATGTCTGGCAATCTCCTCCTTCAGGCATCAAATTACTACGGAATGCCCTATGGTTAATGATGATATTCAGGTCTTTTTTTATTATGCATATATTTCAAAAATGCAAAACTAGCCATGAAAACGTTTGTTTTAAATCCTTCAGTGGCTTCTCATTGTCTATTCAATGCACCCCAAATTTCTTATGTGGCCTCTATGATTTGGTTTTTGCTCCCCTCTTCAAGCTCCTGTCACCTTCCTCCATTAGATCTGATGCTCTAGATATCCCAAATTATTGGCAATTTCCTGAACAAAACCTGCTCTCTCCTGCCTCCTTCTTACCTCTCCACGGTGATACACTTCTCTTCTCCTGCCTATTAGCTGAGATGTCATCCCCTGTGGGAACCAGTCCCTGATACCTCTCCTGGTCTGTCCTGCTCTTTTCCAGTAGGGTGAAGATGCTCTTCTTACAACTCTCCAGTTTAGTCTCCCTCACTAGACCACAGCTGGCTCTGTTTCACTGACCCATGCATCAGCACCAGTTACTAATGCTGAGCGAGAAGAATGCCCTCAATAGATATTTGCTGGATAAATAAATGCTTCTGGGTAGCTGGTCACCTCTAAAACCTTTGGCTAGAATTCTGGTTTTGTTCACCTTTCTCCCTGGCTGTATTAATACATAATTCCAAAATATTTAACAATTATGTTTATAAATCCTTGAGATTTCCAAGTAAGTACTCCACAATGCCAGAGAAAAATACTCAAAAAGCTAAAACATTTCTACCACCACTAAGTTTATGCTATGAAAATCTAACACTGATCTTTCTCAAAATGACATTTGCATTCTGTATACTGAGTCTCTGTCAGGTATGAGGTGGGAGAGAAATGTATATACTGTCCTCAGACGGCCTTCCACTACTTGGGTTGAAAGGTCTTGCCATTCCTTGTGAAACTTTGTCATCCACATAATTTATCTTTAGTATACTGTGTGATAGTTTCTATTTTCTCTATTCAGTCAGAATTCTTAAGAAACCCAACTAAATATCTCCTGGTTACTACTTAATTTATCATTCTATGGGACTATGTATTAGAAACTTAAAAGATCCGATTTAAGTTTATTTTTTTGTTTTGTTTTTGTTTTTGTTTTTTGGTGGGGGAGAGTTGGAAAGGAGACTTGCATTTGAGAAGCAAAATCTGTCTTTTTGTTTTTATAGAAAAATTTCAGCAAGACAAAACAATTTTTAAGTTTTGCCCCCATTTCACTCTTTGAAGAGACCACACCCTGCTCCATGTCATAGATGAGCTACAGCATATTTTTGTCCATGTCAGTTCTCCAGAATGCTCTACCACCCCCTACCCACCGCTCTATGTCACCAGTCCATTCAAAGCCCAGGTTAATTCCCATTTCTTCCTAAAAATCCTCCCTGACTGCCCTGTCCTCAGGACCTGGTTCTGACTTTGAATTTCCGTAACACTCTCTATGGAAACTTTTGCGGATTGCAGTCAGAAGGCCCGGGTTTGAGGGACTCGGTCACTAAATGTTTCTGCAGGAAAGTCGCATTGCTTGGCAGGCCTCTGTTTCCTCATCTGTGAAGAGGGGATGGTAATATGTACCTGACATATCTCACAGAGTTAGAATGAGGTTCAAACATCAACCTGAAAAAGTGTGATCCAAATATTACCATTTTAACTTATTTCGTACTTTGTGTGTACGTGGTTACATATAAACTGTGTTTGTATAAATATTTATCACTTTTATAATATTTGATTATACTGCATAGCCATTTTCAAAGTGTTTTCATTTATATCATCATACACACACATAACCTATTTGAGCCTACCTAACTCTGGAGGCTTATATGTCTATTTTAAAATATATCCCATCTATACTAAGCCATTCAAAGGGCAGAGACTGTTCACAGAATCAAAGAATTATAAAAATTTTATTTTATTTTTCCAATTTTTATAGCATAATTAACATATTCACTGTTTTGTGTGCTTTTTCTTTCTTTCTTTCTTTATTATTATTATTTTTTGAAGTTTATTGGGATAATATTGGTTAATACAATTATATAATTTTCAGGTGTACATTATAATTTGACATCCATATATTCTATTATGTGAACTGTGTGCTTTTTCTTTGTGCAAAGTACAACAATCCTGAGAAGCAACAAGATAAAACAAAAAAATTACTGATAACTCCATAGTTGATCACCAACTACTGTAAATATATAGGCATATCACTTCCTGCACTTTTTTCTATGAATGTCTATGTATGTAAGTATAAATGTATACTTGTATATATATATTTGAAGGTATCATAATGTATTTTATAATTGCTTTTCATATCCAACTATACTACATCTTTTTATATGAATAACTATACTTCTACATCATTGTATTCGCTGTATAATATTTGATCCTGTAACTTATAATCATTCCCATATTTAGGAGTCTTGGGCTTGTTCAAATTTCCAGCTTTATAAACAATGCTGTGAATAGTATACATGTGAATAATAAATATCTGGATTTTAAAATTTGTATTAAATATCTTTTTTTCTGCTTTTTTTGCTTGGTTCGACATTCTTTCTTTTGGTAGCATTGTTCCTCTCCTTTCAGAAATGGCCTTTCCCAACTCTCGGTCCCTGTGGGTAAAGTGGGAAGAGGATGCTTGGTATAGGCCTGCCCGGAATAACCAGTGATTAGATCAGGGCATGGGCATTTGAATTCAGTAAGGTCAAACAGAACGGATTCAAGAATTTTTTTCTGGAAGTACTGGGAACATAATGGTCATAACGGAAACGTAAGCCGAGAGCTTCTGGAGGCCATCTTTTCCACCCAGGGGGAAGCCAGCTTATAGATGAGGCCATCTCAAGAGAAAATGGAGGCAGGAGACAGAAAAAAAGAGATTCCCAACATTGGTTGAACTCTCTGATCCAGCCATGCCATAGCTCTACTCCTTAAACTTCCCATGGTGATAAATTTGTCATTTTTTATTTAAGGTATTTGTATAATTTGTAATAGAGAATCTTGACAAATGCTTAGGATAAATTTCTACAAGTCGAATTATTAGGACAAAGATTTGTACATTTTTAAGGCACATGATATATTTCATCTTACTTTCCTTCAGAAAGGCTACACCACTTCATACTCTCAGCAGTTGAGTGCCATATTTTACTTTAATATAATTAGATTGATTTTTTTCATCCCCCCACGCCATGTTTTTGGCTATTTATATTTCTTCTTTTGTGATATATATGTTTGTATCCTTTACCCATTTAAAAAAATAGAACTTTTATCTTTTTTCTTATAGATTTATGAGAACTCTTAGTATATATTAGGAATATAAATCCTTATTCATCACATAAACTGCAAATATCTTTTCCAATTTGTCATTTGTCCTTTCATTTTGTTCTCCGTGGAGTTTCACCTCCTTTCTTTCTCCCTCCATCCCTGCCTCTTTTCTTTCCTTCCTTCCTTCCTTCCTTCCTTCCTTCCTTCCTTCCTTCCTTCCTTCCTTCCTTCCATATAGAGCTTTACAATTTTTTATATATTTATAGTGAATGGTCTCTTTCTTTATGGTCTCTGTCTTTAAAGTCATACTTAATAAGTCTTTCCTCATATTAAGACCATGTGACTATCCACCTATATTTTCTTCTAGCACTTCTACAAGTCTTTTTAATCCTCTGCTAATTGAGAAATTTCTTTTGGTATATTGGGTCAGAGAAGTTCTAATTTAATTATTTTCCCCAAATGGCTACCTAGTTGTTCCAACTTCATTTCTTGAATATCACCCATCATTTTAATTATTGTAATTTTGGCTTCTGATTGGGAAAGATCATTACCCTGTTACTTTTAAAAAATACTTTACTTTTTAAATAGATTTTATTTTTTAAAGTGGTTTAGTTTTACAGACAGTACAGAGTTCCCTTATACCTACAAATTTTCCCTACTATTATTATCTTATATTAGTATAGTACCTTTGTTAGATTTAATTAACAAATCTTGCTATCTTATTATTAAGTTGAGTCTATAGTTAATTTAGATTTCTTTAGGGTTATGGACTAGATTGTTCCCCCCAATAAATTCATATATTGAAGCCCTAACTCCCAATGTGACTATAATTGGAGATAGGGCTTTTAAAGACGTGATTATGGTTAGATGCGGTCATAAGGGTGGGGCTCTAATCCTTAGAAGAAGAGATGCTAGGAGCACATGCACAGAGAGAAAAAGTCCGGTGAGGACACAGCAGGAAGAAGGCTGTTTGCAAGCCAAGGAGGGAAGTCTCACCAGAAGTCATACCTATAGCAATTTGACCTTGGACTTCTAGCCTCCAGAACTGTGAGAAAATAAATTTCTGTTGTTGATCCCTCAGTCTATGGTATTTTGTTATAACAGCCCTAGGAGACTAATACACTTAACTCTTACCTAACGTCCTTTTTCTAATCCAGGATCTCATTCAGGATATCACATTATATTTAGTTGTCATGTCTCCTTAGGCTATTCATGACTGTGGTAATTTCTCAGAATTTCCTTTTTTATTTTTTATTTTATCACATTGAAAGTTTTGAGGAGTACTGGTTGGGCATTTTATAGGATGCCCACCACTGGAATTTTTCTGATGTTTTACTCATGATAAGATTGGGCTTATGGGTTATTGGGATAAAGACCATGATATAAAGTACAATTGTCATTACATCAAGTCAAGGGTACACACTATCAATGTGATTTATGATGTTGATGTTGACCTTGATTACCTTGCTGAGGTAGTGTAAACTCCACTGTAAACTCATTTTTTTCCCTGCTTTCCATGTTGTATTCTTTGGAGGAAAGTCACTATGTGAAGCCCACAACTAAGCAGTCAGGATTTATGCTTCGCTACTGTTTATCAAAAATTTTCACAGCTATTTTTACTTGCATGTTTTTCTCCCTCCTTCTACTAGTATTTTTATTTAGATTACATTAGATTTGAGAATACTTTCGAGATAATTTGGTGTTTATTAAGAATTAGGCATTCTAGGAACATAGTATATCTATCAAACCCTTTAATAGGCTGCAGGTTTCTTAATTTAAAAAAATGTTTTCTAAGCGATCATTTCAAAGCAACTACTATTGATTTTTGTATATTTTTTTTATCTGGCCACAATACTGAATTCTTAGAACTTTTTATAGATAGTTTTAAATCTAGATTTGCAAATAACTTGGTTTCCTCCATTTTATAGATAAGCAACTGCAGAGAAGCTATTGAAGTTTGTTTTTTTGTTTTTTTCTTTTTTTAACCAAGTGGATGCCTGATTCCTAGTTCATAATCTAGAATACCTAGAAGCCTAAATATGACTGACACTTTTATAGGTCCTTTTGCTGTGAATGAAATAAAGACCAAAATAATTTCTGGAGAATTAAGGTAACTGTTAAAGAACATTTGGTACTTACTGCAAATTTAAGAAAATACATGTAATACAAAAATCACAAGCTTTTAGAGTCACTTCAAATAAATTAATCAAAACTAGACATATAGAGAATGATGACATTATCAACTCCAAATATCACAACTGTGTTTTTCTTCTATGATTCTTAGTTTACTTTTGATATCATTTAAAATACAAACAATTTTGTTTTAAAATTTTGACATTTTCCTATGATTTCTAGAATATGTTTATAAACATCAAATGGATGATTCTTTCGTCTTCGTATTTTAACTATCAAAATGTAATATTTAGGTAAAAACTATTAATTTTTAATTTTAGGACTTTTCTCCATCACTGATTACAAGTAGGGTTCTCTTTTCACAAATGTTAAATGATTCTTTAGGAATTAAGAACTTAAAGTTTTAAAGTATCAGCACCTATGAAAAAGGAAGTGTGAATCTTTTTTTCAACATGAAGTAAATAGTAGAGGTGACACTAATTCATATGAAGAGACAGACAAACAAGAATGAGTCCAGAGATCAAAGTATATATATATATATATATAAAAAAGTCCAAGAAAATGAGGTCACTGGCATTCTTTATGTCCAGCAGAGCAACGCGGCACAACAGAGATGAATGAGAAAAAGAAAAGGCTAAAGAAGAGAAAGAAATCTAGGAGGAAAAGTAAAAATGAAATACGACTCAAAATGAAGAATAGAAACAGCAACTTATAGGAAGTAAAAAAAAAAAAAGGTAGACAGAAATGGCCAAAACTCAAAAGACAGGTGTAAAAATTGGCAGAAGAAAAATAGAAACAAAAAATTTAAAAACATTTGAACAAGCGAAGATAAGTACAGGAAAATAGAGCATTAGGTAAACCAAGCAGAGAGGAAAATACACGCTGGCCTTTGAAAAAAGAAAAACAGATGAAACCTGTGGATTTTTTTTTTACTGTTCACAGTCAACATGGGAAAACCTCCTTTGTTCTGAACTTGAATGAATGTTACTATTTTCCCCACAGTTTGGGGTTTTGAAAAGTCAACTCTTAAAAATACCTTGTTTCCGTCATGAAAAAGAAATCCTTATATTATAGAATGTCTTTAATAAATATTGAGTATTATCGGAGCAAATGTAAAAGAGGTAATATTCAAAACGTCTTCGGCAACATGGGAATGCACAGTTTCTTGGCTTTCTTTTTTTTGGAGGGGGAGGTCTATCTAACAAGGTTAATAGTCAGCAGGTGGAAAGATTTAAGAGCCTTTTCAGAATAAATCAGTAATATGAATTCTTACACCTGCCCTGCGTTTAATCAACTGCTCAGCCAATAAGATAATCTATGACAAGTGAATGAATAAAACAACACAGGGAAGATGGAGTTCCCAAACAAAAAGGCCCAGTAAGCAGCTGGGGTACATGGCTATCTGCCTGTCTTTTAAAACAATTCCATGCACAGAGCAAACTTCCCTAATGTGATAGAAACTTATTTCAGAGCAAACTGTATGAAAGCACAGAGTAAATCCCAATGAGTTTTCTTCATCCAGAAGAAAGAAGGCCGAAAGAAAGGTGAAGTCAGGGATTGAATAGAGGGCTTAGAACTAAAATAATCACCTTTCCAGGGTCAGCAACTCTGACAAGACCTATTTAAGAAAGAGTCACATTGGTTTTCTGCAGCACTATTTATACTCTTGCATAAAACGAACACATTAATTAGGAAACCTGATGTATAATCACATTCCTTCTTGCTTCATTTTACTACTACCTTAGAATTTGGTTAAGAGAGAAAATGGAAGCAAAACATTTACATTACACTAAGCTTATAATTCTATGTTCTCCAAAGTGATGATATGCTTTCTATTTAAATTGTACTTACAATCGATGTCTCTTCTCCTTTTTCTTTTTAGTACTAGCCTCGAGGAAAGGCCAATATTTTATTAATGAGGCATTACTGGTCACTGTAAAAATCTCAAATCTCAAATTTATTTTATTTCAGAATGTTAAGAATATGACATTAATCATTGCAACTTATTATGAGTTAACTAAGAAAAGGTCATAAGAACCGTCAAACATAGAAATGTCATAAATTCCAATCACTATCTTGATAGATTTACTGACAGTAATCAAATCTGGAGAAATCAATTCCTAAAAATATCAGTGAGAGTACTAAAGATGAGATTACCAAAACATTTATTGAGCACTGATTATTCCAGACACCCTGCTAAATACTTTAAGAACAGGATCTCATTTAATCTAGACACTAACCTACCAGGAAGGTACTATTATTATTCCCAGTTCACACTTTAAGGACCAGGGTTTGAAAGGATATATAATTTTCCCAAGAATGCACAGCTAGTAAATTCCCAAGCTGGGATTCAAATTCAGGTCTGACAACAAATCCCATAGTGATACCACTCTACTATTTATATTCCTATGAAAAATTATGGGTAAATGTGGCAGAAACTTCTTGTTCAAGTTAAGCAAATTTTAAAATAACTTTCTAATTTTTAATTCTTCACATACTACCAGGATTATAATATTATGGATATAGACTTAATATCTTCCATGACTTAAAGGGGACTAGATGATTTTTGACCAAGAGTTAACAAAATCCTAAAGTCACTTGTTTTACATTATTACTACAGTTTAAAATAATAGTACTACATTATTTGAAAATTTGAAAAATATACAGACTAGCTCAGTCAGAGAAATTGTTACAATACAAAATCACAAACAAGAAATAAAAACAAATAGCATTAAACTATTGGGCCAAGCATGATTGCCTATTTCTGAGATCTTGACCTAAGTTACTTAACCTTTCCATGCCTAAGGTTCTTCTCATATAATTTGGACAGAAAAACAATGTTTTTGTATAGGTTTAGAAAACAGGTTGACTGGTGCTTTTTAAAAGTTCAGTAAACATTAGTTTCCTACTATACCTTTTATTTCTACTAAAAACAGCTCAAGCCCAACATTTTACTTATCATGGTCAATTGGATTATTTGTATACAAGAAACAGAACATTGTTATTATGTTTAACTTGATTATCTGCATAATACCACCAAGAAAAGGGAATATTAATAATTCAATGGCAGGTAGTAAAAGATTATTAATGAATGTCTTTGGAAAAGGACTTTGTGCTTTATATTTACATGTGGCTATTCTAGATGCCCTGGGGGATTCACATCATATAAAATAAGTGAGAGGTTATCTACTCTGCGACTTTGTTAATCTTTTGCATTTTTGTTCAGTACCAAAGAGATGGAAAAAATTCTGATCAAACTTCTCATAAAAACATTTATATGACTATACAAAAAATGGCAATCAAATATCCTAGATTTTGTTCTTTTTTCTTCCTCATGCTACTTATTTTCCACATGTGATCTTTTCCATCTCTTTGAAGGTAGGGGGTTGTCTAAAGCCTGATTATTTCCTTTTTGGCACTAGGGCCGCAATTCAGGTAGCAGGCACCTGTTAAATAATGGGGCCTTTTTATTGACTCCATGCTCAATTGTCTAAGTTTTTTCCAGGTGTGGTTAGCTAACAGAAAATAATTATAGCACACTATCCAGACGCTTAAGCTTTTAAAGTAAAAATATGTGTTGAACAATAAAGGCTCAACTTGCTTACCAGATATTATATAGTATTATATTGCTATGATAATTTAGCAGTGAGGTATTGACACAGGAAATAGGAATATTCAGAAAAATCCATGTAAGATAATGAAACGGACCAAAAAATATACATATATAAGACCTTAATAGATGAAAAAGGACATTTTTAATATCAGTGGGGAAACATACTCAACTGTGGTGGTTAGCAATTGAAAAAAAAAATAAAGTTATAGCATTAACTTAATGTATTACACCAGATCAATTCCAGGTGGATTCAAGACATAAATTAAAAATAAAAACAAAACCATAAAAATACTAGAAAAAGCTATAACTAGGTATTTATATAATCTTGGGATTATGAAGACCTAAAGAGCGACACTGGGTAGAAAACATGAAGAAAAAGTCTGTCAGATTTGGCAATGCAAATTTAAAACTTCATGTGAAAAAAACAAACAAAAACCTCCATAAACAAACTGTAATGTAATGAAAAGCTGGTAAAAATATTTAAAACCAAGAATAATATTCTTAATAATTAAGAACTTTTCTAAATTAACAAGAAATATATAAAATCACATTAGGCTGTGTAATTAACAACCATCAGAACAATGATGAAATATAAATGGTCAATTAACATATTTAAAAAGTTCAACTTTATCAGTAAACAAAGAAATGCAAAATAATACAAAGTAGAAAGTGGCAAAGATTAGTATATCTATATCTGTTATCTGTGATATATTACAACACATGCTTACTCATGTAATACCTCGAGTAAGGAGAAATCAGCAACTTCATACATTGTTGGTAGAGATATGTATAAATGTTGAACTTTTTATCTATTGAATGCAATCTAGCAAAAATGTCATCAAAGGCATACCCGAGCTGACAGAAAGCAGAGTGGCTGGGAGGAGGGAACTCTCTGGAAAGGGGTACGAGAGAACCTTCTGAGTGTGGTAAATGTTCTGTATCTTGGCTTGGTGGTATTTACATGGGAGTATACAATTGTTAAAACTCATCAAAGTGAACAGATACAAACTGTGTATTTTCTTATATTTAAATTATAGCTCAATTAAACAAATTTTAAACACACTCGACTCAGCAGTTTCACTTCCTTTAGCCTAAGGAAAGTGTTTAACTACTGGATTATTAACTAATGAAAGCTTATAGTAAAAAAATTGGATGATTTTTCCATTCTTGGAAAATACACACACAAACATATACATATGAGGGTATATAAAAGCATTAATGATGATTATTTGTGGAATAGAAAATTACTAGTCATTTTTTTGTATCCTTTTTCAATGTTTTTATATATTAAACATAAATTAGTTTATTTGAAAATCTAGTATAATAAGTATTAATTTTACCTAATAACTCTATGAAAGAAAATGACATATTACTTAAAACTGCCTTTAAAGAATATAATTTCACCTAAAATCTTACTAAATTTCACTTGAAATCTTTTACTACTTGGGTTTTTCCATTCTGTAACTTCATGTAACTTCCAGATATGGTTACAGTATCACAGTACTTGTTGATAATTTCCTGATTGCCTGTGTATGATGGGAACCTTCATTTGGTACAGGCTTTGTTGTTATCTGGAACTACTATTGTGAGATGCCTACTACATTGTGCTAATCTCAAGGATACTTGCTCTTTAAACTTTCTTTCCAACAGAAATAAACTACTTCTGCCTACATAGCATGGCATTGATCTGTTCCAAAATGCTGTCTGTTAAAAAGAAAGAAAGAAAAAGTCTGGAGAGAGTCCACAATCTGACAATATTCCTAGCATAGAAAAGGTAATCTTGTCTACTCTTCCCCTCTTTCTCTCTGATTGCTAAATTTATAGTCACTAAAACTCTATAAGCCTCAGCTTAACAATATGCTTTACTATACTCTTCCCGTTTTCTGAGCAGATTTACAGTAGAACCATTGAGCACTACTGGCAAATTTAATGAACATATCTACATTCCTTCTAGGTTGCAGATAACATAACTGAAGTAAGTTAACATTCACCTTTTCTTTATTTTTCTTTGTGGTTATTACAAGAGCACTGTATAACTAACATTCTGCCAAGTTAATTTAGGATGTTTATTTTGTGCTGCTTGAGTACTTTGTCGAGCCTTAACACTGCTACCTCAGTACCATCCACCATCCTCCCTCTCTCATACTTAATATTTCCTGAACTTTTCCTAAGAGTCAGACACTGTGTTGACTACTTTAGATGAATTGTCTTACTTAATTCTAATAATAACTCTGAGGTAGGTAGTGTTGTCTCCACTTTACAGGTGACGAAACTGAGGCTTGCAAGAGAGGCTGCTTGCTCAGGTCTTTGTTAGCAGGGATTTGAACTCAGATTTATTTAACAGTCTACTGTATAATCAGGAGATAATCCAACATGTAGGATTAGAGAGAGCTTCCATGATGGTGCATTTCTTTAAAGGAATGCGGAAAATATTTCAAAGATTAGAGTGGGTGATATGTGCTATAACCAGCTCTAGAAGACAGATATTATATAGAATCTCTTAAAGTCAAATTGAAATTTAACTTACTGATTATTACTTCATAATGAAATCGTTTTGGTAAAAGCTGGTATTCTGGAAACAGTGTGGGCTGCTTAATGTGACAGACAGCCTCATCATTCATTACTGTGTGACTCTGGACAAATAACCTAATTTCTTTGAGCCTCATCATCCTCATTTGTAGAATGGGAATAATAATTATCTGATGCAGTTGTAAGAAACAAACCTGCCACAACAGGTCCCTAACCTACAAGCTTCATGAGGCTCTTATGGGGGTTAATGACAGAAGATAGCATAAAGGTCCTAGCGGGGTACCTCAAATACAGTTGATCCTTGAACAATGCTGAGGAATTGGTTAGGGGTGCCAACCCCTTGCACAGCCAAAAATCTGTGTATAACTTCTGACTCCCCCCAAACTTAACTACGGCTGGCCTTTGCATCCAAGAATTCAACCAACCTCAGATTGAAAACAGTATATTCGATCCACAGTTAGGAATCTGTGGTTATGGTTGGGAATGCAAAAATACTGTTTTTGATTCAGGGCTGTGAAATCCAAGGATGTGAATCCCACAGATAAAAAGTGCCAACTGTATTTATTTAAAAAAAAAAAATCTGAATATAAGTGGACCCCTGCAGTTCAAACCCCTGCTGTTCAAAGGTCAACTGCGTAGTGCATGCAAACAACTGCTTGGAGAAGGAAATGGTGGGATCCAGAACCACATTCATCTCCTACTACTAGTAGAAGAGTCAGAGTAAGAAAGCATAAGAAGGATGTACATTTACTTTAAAGTCAAGTATAAGTGACTTCTACTCTGTCGATTATTTTGTATAATATTGTTAATTAACATGAATGATTGATAATTGGCTAAAATTATACTTAACCAGTGGTTTTAAAAGAAATGATGCGATTTCACATTAAAGTAACTCTGCAGGCATGCCAAAACAAAAACTCTGGGAAAACAGAAAAGCTCCACAAGCAAAAATAATGAATCTAAACACAGACCTTACACTCTTTACAAAAATTAAATCAAAATGGATTACAGACATAAATGTAAAATACAAAAGTATAAAATTCCTAGAAGACTACACAGGAGAAAACCTACATGACTTTGGGTATGGTGATGATGTTTTAGATAATAGTAAAGGGATGATTCATGAAAGAAGCAATAGGTAAGCTGAACTTCATTAAAATTAAAAATGTCTGCTATGCAAAAAATGATGTCAAGAGAATGAAAAGACGAGCCATGAAATGGAAGAAAATATCTGCAAAAGACAAATCTGATTAGGGAATATTATTCCAACTATACAAAGAACATTTCAAATTCAACACTAAAAAAAAGAACAACCCAATTTAAAAAGTGGGCAAAAACTTTAGCAGATACCTCACCAAAGCAGATAAACAGATGGCAAATAGCATGTGAAAAGATGGTCAACATCATAGCTCATTAATAAATTGCAAATAAAACAACGAGATACCACTCCACATCTATTAGAATGGCCAAAATCCAAAATGGATGTGGAGCACCAGAAACTTTCATTCATTGCTAGTAGAGATATAAAATGATACAGTGACTCTGGAAGACAGTTTGGCAGTTTCTTACCAAACTAAACATATTTTTTTCATACAATATAGCAATCATGCTCCTTAGTATTTATCCAAAAGCTTAGGTTTGCAAAAAAACCTATACATGGAAGTTAACAGCAGCTTCATTCATAATTGCTAAAATTTGAAAGCAACCAAGATGGATAAACTGTGTTGCACCCAGACATGGAATATTATTTAGCACTAAAAAGAAATGAACAATGAAGCCATGAAAAGACATAAAGGAAATTTAAATGCTTATTACTAAATGAAAGAGGACAATCTGAAAAAGCTACATAGTGTATGATCCCAACTATATGACATTCTGGAAAAGGCAAAACTATGAACACAGTAAAAAGATCAGTGGTTGGCACAGTTAGAAGGAGAGAAAGGGATGAATAATAGAGCACAGAGAATTTTTAGGGCAGTGAAACTATTCTGTATGGTACTGTAATGGTAGATACACATTATTATATATTTCTCCAAACCCATAGAACATTCAACACCAAGAGTGAATCCTAATGTATGGACTTTGAGAAGGATAATGATATGTAAATGTAGGTTCAGTGGTAACAAATGTCCCACTCTAGAGTGAGATGTTGACAGTTGGGATGGCTGTGCGTGGAGTCAGGGGCAGGAAGAATACTGGAACTTTATTTCTTGTTTGATTTTGCTGTGAACCTAAAACTGCACTAAAAAAGCCTATTAAAATTTTTCTTAAAGAAATTTCTCCAGGTTCATTTGGTTTTACTGGCAAATTCTATCAGATATTTAAGGAAGAAATAACACCAATTTTACATAATCTTTTTTTTTTTCAGAAAATAGAAGAGGAATCATTTCCCTACTCATTTTATGAAGCCAGCATTTCCCCTATACCACACAGAAGCAGAAGAGAAAACTATAGAGCAGTAGCCCTCATGAACACAGACACAGATATCATTGACAAAGTATTAGCAATTTTAATTCTGCAAAAATAAAAAGGAAAATACACTATAACCAGGTGGGGTTTATTCTGTGATTGAAAGGCTATTCAGAATTTGAAAATCAGTTAATATAATTTACCCTAGTAGCAGTCAAAGAAGAAAAACCACATGATTGTATCAATAATGCAGAAAAGTATTTGACAAAATTCAACATTATTCATGTTAAAAATTCTCAGCAAACTGGAAGTTGAAGGGAATTTCCTCAGCATAATAAAAGCATTTACAAAAAACCTATAGGATTATTTTAGGAGAGTTGTTCAGAACCAAGAACAAGATCACTCAAAGCTGAGGATCTTGAGGCGTTACACTGACATTTGTTCCAGTTTTATTAATAACAGAAGCAAACCAGACTGTATTTATTAAAAGTTTACAAAGGCAAAGCATTCTTCTAAAATGTTATTCTCTTTCACTGAGTACTGCAAAATACCTTAATTAAGTCTTGAGATTCTAAGAGCCCTAAAAAGCAAGTCATAAAAATGATATTTACTTGAGAGTATAAACTGGAATGATATTTTGGGAGGGTCATTTTAAAACATTTAGCTGAAGCCTAACATTCATACCCACTGACTAAGAATTCCAGTTTTAGAAATTTATCCTGACAAAACTGGCAATGACAGAGATACAACGATGTTCATTACAGTGTTGTATATTATAATGATAATTAAAATAAAAGCTAGAAAGAGCCTAAATATCATCCAACATGAAGCTGATGAAGTAAATTGTGGTTAATCACATAATGAACTATTACATGGTCATAATGCAAAATATAAAAATTATATCATAAAATTATGCATGGCAAGGAAAAGTATTTACTATATATTGCTAAGGGAAAAAAGCAAGTTATAAAATTGTAACATTACATGATCTCATTTCTACTTAACATATGTACATGCATATAAATAACTGGAGGGGTATATACATGTTTAAGTTAATAGTATTTATTGCTGAGTTTTGGATCAAAGGTGATTTACTTTGTTTGAAGTCTGTAATTCTTTTTGTTTTTTTTACAGAAAACATCTTTTCCTTATATAATACAAAAATAATTATTAAATATTTAATTGAGGCAACCATGCAACTGTTAGTGTTTTTCTAATTCTTATAATACTGAATATTGTATGTACTATGGGAAAGTGGTGGAAGGGAGAGAGAGAAAGAGAAAGAGGGAGGCAGGCAGACAGATCTTTATACTGTGTATCATTTTATCATATGTGTTTGCTGTGAAGTTTTATGTTAACCTCATATTTAACAACCTGGAAAGAATTTTTAATGGAACATAGTAGTGAATAGTTAAGGTTCACAGGATCGCAATATACTCTCATAGATTTAATTTTTCTCCTCTTCTCGGAATGCTGATTTTGTTGTGTAAGGAGCAGGTGGTTTTCTTTTTTATAAGTCTCTCGATTGCCTTGTCAGACACAGCTCTCTCAAAACTTTTTTGGGAGCTAACCAAGCTTTATCTAAACAAACCCAAAATGGCATATGGACTTCATCCACGTGGTCATATGATTCCTTTGGCTAATGACTCCAGCCATGTATCTAATCGTTTTTATAAAATCCATGCTTGAAGAGGGATTCTATATGAGAGTGTAATGCTGTGGGTACAGGAATGTAGTGGCAGCGAGACCTGAGCTGCTACACTGGAATCTGGTGCCCAACAATGCCACCAAGTATTGGCAGTATATATCCCAACAAAGGGAAGAATACTAATAATTCTGAGTGAAAAACTTCTATCATGCATTTCAGCTTAGATCTACTAATAACACTTCTTTAAATGCCTTGTTAGACAGTGAAATCTGGGAATAATTATCAAACACCATATATAGTGTTTACAATAGAATCGTATTTCTTTTCTTTCTCTCCCCTTCCCACTTTCTTTCTTTCTTTCTTTTTTTTTTTTTTTTTTCATAAAAAATAGAATGCTGCTGAATGGTACCCAAATGTCTGTTGTATACCATGCCAATACAGGAGCCCAGCCAAAAATGCGAATAGGACAGTTTGCCAAGTAAAAGAAAACATAACAAATTGGTAATGGTTTCTATCTTGACAGAAAATGAAAATGATCCCTCAATGTGTGGTCACTCATGCGGACACATAAAAATGTCTTAGAAGCACTCATTTTACCTCAGATAACAGACCCTGACAGTGCAGGACAACACTGGCTGACTCTCACTTCTTAGAAAAGCAGCAACCGTGACCTACAGAATAGTCTGGAAGCCATGTAATTTATGCATAACACACATGCACATGCCATACACTCATAATATTTGCTATAAATCATTTTGAATACAAGACTTCTTTTCTGAGTGGAATATACTTTATGAGAGATGATCTAAATCACCAGAGACTTGATAAAACTGAACTGGTTTATTTATGAAAAGAAATGGTGCTGTTGCTAATCAGGTTAGAAAATTTCAGTGGTCTATATTGCAATGAAAGGGCATTACATAAGGACCCAGGGATTATATATGGTTCTGTATAGTGCCTTGAACACTGAAAGTATAAGATGTTAGATAAAGCAAATACAAAACAATATGCAGGTACATAAGAGTACGGTTCTGACTTTCTGTTTAAGAGACTGCAAGTAAAAGCAGCAATAAGCCCCCTGAAGACCTGGTAGTAGTTCTTGTAACAGAGTTTCCCTTTCTTTACCACCTATTTTTGTTCCCCAGATGGAGAACTGGACAACATCACTGACCAGTGATTTTTTTCTCTATCTGGTAAAGTTTTCCCATTTGTTTCACTTTCTAATGAGAATGGTAAAACAATGATTGCATTGTGAAATTACATCACACAAAAAATGACACTTTTAGAAACACTAATTGATATCTGAAGCTAATGAAGAATTCAAAATGAGAAAATACAAGGGGCTAGGAAGAACCTTGGGAAGTTAAACGTTCTTGCCAAGGGGAAAGTAAATTTGAATCCTGTGGGTTATGAGTTTCAAATGGAAGTTCTGGGTTTAAATTTGTTGGTCACTTTCCTGTTCAATAAAAAAGGACTTAAATGGCTTATAAAAAGGTTAAAAAAAAGTTATTGAGCATCAAACTGCTCTTACAAAACACCCTCTTGATGAGTTAAGTGTAAATGAATCAGAAACACATGGGTCATATTTCCTTAAAAAATGCATATGGATTCAAAAATAAGGGGAAGAGGACTTGGCAAGACATTTTTTTGTGTGGTGACTGAACCCAAAACATTTGAAAGATATTTTGAGACATTCAAGGAATCCAAAATAGAACTAAACTCGTCCAGTCATATAAAATACAGAAAGTTCTATGCAATTGCATTTATCTCTATGGGTCAATCAACACTCACTGAACCTTTGCCTTTGGCAAAGAACTGTGGGAGGAGCCAGCTTCTGTCTTTAAGCAACTTTGAATAAGTATAAACGAATATACATAAATAATAGAAACTTATTAAAAAGGCCCCAGGGCTTTACAAAAAATTTGGCATTATAACCCAGATTATACAGACACCACATAGAGAGAAATACACATGTACTTTCAGGGTCCTAGGGTAGGTAGGATTCACTCCATTCAAATCATCACCCCCTCAGCCCTTTTGATTAAAGTTATATAGTTGTTATAACTATATAGTTGCAGAGTCTTACTTGCTCAAATGTTTCTTAATGAGTGTTTTATGTTTGTTTGTTTTTTTATGTGTGTCCCAGCACCCTTTCCTCCACCCGCTAGCTAGATTTGTGAGTGCTCAACAAATCTTGCTGACTGGTTTCCTGGAGGATGGGAGTGTTGAACAGAATTTTGAAATAAGGGAAAGATGCTGTTTGGCAGAGGGGAGTGAGGCTATGATTCTGGGTTGGGGTAATGGTACATGTGACAGTTCAGAGGCTCCAGAGGCTGAGTCATGTGTGGGGGGTAACCAACTGGCCTACTTGCAGCCATGCGCCTGAGCCAGGGTGCAGTGGGAGATGGAGGCAGTTAGGTGTGGGGAGGCCTAATATACTACAAGTGAAGTCAACTGGAGGACAGAGGAGTGTGATAAGGAAAAACACAATTCTTATTCTTTTTTTCTTTCTTTTTTGCCAGTATAGGATAAAGTGTTAAACACAGGACACATACGAGTCATTAATTCCTTTATTTCTTATCAGTGTCTTAAAAAGCTGAAAAATATCCAAGATAAAAATAAGTTTACTATTCATTTATTGCTAAGATCCTGTAGGTAATAAATCTGAAGAGGAACTTGGTAGGATTACGAAATGGATTATTGAGTTCTAAAATGTTCATGGGAAAATGTAAAATATTAATGATTTAGAATCTTTTAAGGCTGTTTTTTATAGGCTTTTTGTTATTTGAAAGTTATTTAGGGCAGGGATAGTCTGTTTTCCACTGGCTAGCACAATGTTTGGTATATACCAAGCACTCAATAAATGCTTTCTGAAGTAAAATAAAGGGTGCTGAAGACCTATAATGATTATGATATGACTGAAGGTATTGTCTGAGGGAAAAAAGGGATGATATAGTAGAAATGACCTAATAGTGTCTCTGTTCTGAGCCTATTTGTTCACAGTTGATATAAAGAAATCAAAGCACTTACCATCCTTCATCATCTTCTACTTCTGGTTCAGAAACATTATTTTCAGGAGTTTCAGCAATTGCTTGGGTGAGTTTAGATTTAAACTGGTTCAGGAGCGCAAGGGTCTGAAATAAGAATAAGACTGCTAAAATTTCTAGTAAGGATAAATATAATTTTAGAAAAATACACTTTACTTTGTTAGAAAAGAAAATATCCTACCAGGATGTAAAAACGCTTGAATTTTTAATTTTGAAGGGAAATAAAACTGCCTTCTAGCTGCAATAGTAATTGATACTCACAAACCTTGACATTACCTTGTTTGCATTTGCATTGACATTTTACCTCAGAGATACATGACTATTTTCTTATTTGGGGAACATAAATTTGCTTATAAAGAAGATGCTTAAATTTAAAAATGCATGCTTATTATAAATAGCTAACTTTTTAATGTCCACAAGACAGAGAGGTACTTCATTATTTTATGTAAATGCTAAAACAAAACACCAACACACAGTATTTTTCATTGAACAAATTTTCAAAAATGTAAAAATATCAATGTCTGAGAAGGCTAAATAAATGAACGCATTAACTATTGGAAGCTGGCTAAACCGAAGTGATAACTTTAGAAAGCTATTAAAATGTATTAGAAACTTTAAGATGACCATTCTCTTTGATTCTATAATTCAAATCCTGGGACTATATGTAGAAAAATAATCTACACAGAAAATGGCTTATGCAAAAGATGAGCACTGCAGCAACAGTCACACAAGTGGAAAAATGGAAACATGTTAAATGTCTAGCAATAAAGAATTACATAAATTTTGTAGAAAGCAATGAATATGCTACTACACTATTATTAAAAATTCTATACATGAAGCATTAAATTCTATTGTTAATTGAAATAAGTGGGATATAACTATGTTAAGTAGTTTTTTTTTTTTTTTTTTAAGAGACCATTCTTCTAATTCTTGTTTGGCTCCCATTCCCTATGTGGGTAAGAAGAAACAACAAATGCTTATAATTTAGTAATCACATTGTCTTCTGTCTATACTTTAACAGTCTACTCCAGAATTTGAGTGGAGAACAGAAGTTAGAAAAAAGTTTTTATTCTAGAGTTTAAGAAAGTACTTAATTATGAAGTGGGATAAAGTACTACTTACATATAAAAATCAAGTATCTAAGATATTGATACATTGAATTCAGTACTAAAATACATTTCATAAGGAAAAACTTGACTTGCGTGATAATGGAATATGTGAATAACAGATATAATAAGGAGTCACAATAAATTGTTAGGTTCCAGAAGTTATCTAGCAAATATGATTAAGACCACAGTTCATGAGAAGATTAAGTTTTGGTAGTCTAGAACTGAAGCTCAAAATAACTGCAAGAAACAAAGGCAGTTAGCTAAAAAGTGATAGTGTATTATATGTTTCTTCAAAATTTAATGCCTGCATAGACAATAGTTGAAAAAAATATATAATATCATAGATGCTAAATGAGAGGATTTTTGGGGAAAACCTATAAATTCCTATAGAGTATTCTCATAGGCATTATGAGGGCTACCTAGTATGTTTGGGTTTATTTTATCCATTTCTAGAGTACTAATTATAGGACTAAGCTCTTCAATAGTATTAACAGATAAAGAAAGCATCTGTTGGTTTTAAACCTTATTCATTAAAATAAACCTTATTGCTTACAAACTTTTATTGTTTTTGCTTTATAATAAGAAAAAAGTTTATTGTAGAAATATTAGAAAATATTTCCTACATCTACATTATATACCTATATACCTATATCTATATTATATATGTCTCCATATGTACCTTCATGTCTCTCTCTCTCTCTCTCTTTAGCTTAAAAGTAAACCCCACCAATTTGTATACTTGGAAATGTCTTTTCTGAGGGCATAAAGAAAAATGAAAACAAAGGAGAATTTTTAGTGGAATGAAATTTTAAAACAGCAATTTATGCTAGACCTGAATCTTTTTCCTTGAGTTAAAGTGGCAAGGCAGCCTGTTTTTTAGAGCCAGTTAATATGCTACTGCCATTTGTTCAAAGAAGGGGGGTTGTGACAAACAAAAAAATATCCTCTTGGCCTTGCTTAGTTTTTCCTATATTCAAGATTGGGCTATCTCTAGCTCTATTTTAAAGGCAAGAGAAGACACTAGGCAGAAAAAACAAATATCACAAAAATAATGGGGCGCAACATAGGATGAAGAAGCTATAATCTTCATGGAGGTATTTCTGATTTGTATCTATAAGGGAATTCATCTCCTGGCTTTTGCTGAAGGAATGGATGGTCAACCACTTAAAGCATGGCTCTTTAGTACTGGGAGAGCCTTCCCAAAGTGGAGAAGCTGTTTTGTGCTTATCTACACACATAAGAGTCTCTCTATTGGCCTCTGTGCCTCCAGGTCTGCCCTAGGCCCAGTCTATTCTCCATACTGCAGGCAGGTTAGAGGGATCTTCCCAAACTGCAAATGAAATCGTAATACTTCCTTCCTTTCATGGCTGCCCATTGCCTATAGGGAAAATTTAAACTCATTATTAAGGCTCAAAAATACTTTGCATGAACTGGCTTTTGCTTACCTCTGAGATATGGCTTCGTTTCTCTCATTTATCTTCAGTCACATCTTTTAGTTCTTTGCAGATATGAAAGACTTCTCATATACTGTTCCTTTTGTCTAGCCACATATCTCCTATTCAGCCTTCAAAGCAGCTGACAAATTTTCTCGGAGTGGCCTTTCCAGATTCTCAGTACATGTAGATCCTACTGTTAGACACTGACAGTTCTCTGTACCTAACCTGTCATAATGCTCAGCCCCTTTTACTAGTATTACTTGCTTATTTAATTGATTCTTTTCCCTGAAAGCTCAGAAAGGGCAGGGATATAGCTACCTGTTTACCACCAAATACAGTGAGAAGTACATGGTAGGTTCTTAATAATTACTAACTGGGAGGGGAAAAAAGAGGAATGTATAAATAAGAGTGATCCTTAGTAGCTTTGGTAGCATAGTCACTGTACTTGCTATTCAAAGGACTTTGTGAAAACAAGTTAATAATGTACTTTTTCTTAATTTCATTTGATGTTCCATGTCTTTTGAATACTGTATAGATTAGTTATCTGTATTTATGATTTCCTATACCTGACATCTTGTTGAACATTCCCTATGATTATTTTCATGTTAAAATTTGATACACAATCCTTTCCTATCAGTAATTAGGTGTCATTCATAAATAGAGAGTTCCAGGCTTAGGTTTTTTAAGTTACTTTTATTTTGCCTATTTTATTTAAAACAGCATGTTTTCATATATATACAGCAGCACCAAAAATAAAAGATTTCGGTCTGCTTCCTTAGCTTTTTATTATGAAGGGCTGTTGAGATTTATTTTATTGAGTTCCAAGTGCTGCATGTTGTGTATGGTTGACTCCCAAATTGTTATCTCATCATTCTTTATTTCTGACAATTTTCTTAAATTACTACTTAAAGATACAGGAATTACTTGCAATAAGCAGAACTTTATATTATTATAACTAGTGGACCAAATACCTTATTTATAGGCAATGTACAATTTCAAGTAGATCTGACTAGTCAGCATGTGAGATGCAGGGTCAGAAGAGAGCCTTTCATTTATAATCACCACTTCTCTGTTTCACAGTGGTTACTTCGACAAAGGTTCTACCTGAGTATCTGATAATATGTGACTTTATAAGGTTCCTGTGCTTGATAAGGAAGTACGAATTCGAAACTTGAAAGTTTTAGGCTTTTCATCTATATTGTCTGGAAAGAACTCTATCATCTGGACTTTTGCATAAGCGGCCAAGGGCCTTGTCACCCTACCCTATATAAATACATTCCTTCTTTTTATTTTAAAAAAAGTAGTGTTTTTCTGGATGTATAATCACATTAGGGTCCATTAACAACACTTGAAGACAACTAAAAGGCAATGAATTATGTATGGATTTTACTTGTAAAATTACCTGGTCTTCCCTGGAAGTTCCCTTCTTCGGCTGTTGCTTCCTCAAAGCTTCATACTTTTGTTTTTCTCTTCTGTATTCTGCAACAGCACCATCTAAAGAAGCCTCTTCCTCTGAAGAATAATAAAAATATTCTTAGAATAAACAGTTAAAGATTCTGTGCATTCATATTAATGTCTATGTTCATATCACCAAAGAGGAGGTCAGAACCTGAGATTGGTTTTCTTTCCTCTATTTAACTGAAAAATCAAACCAATAAACTCCACCAGCTCCACAATTATTTCCTAGATTAGAAAGCGATTGATGTTAATTTATCAATTTTATAGACATCTTTATTATATACTATACTATTATAGCTGTTCCCATTTGTATTGAGTATAAAATCACCTATCTCACTTTTACAATTTAGATTTTTCCTAAAATTCAGTAATACCACTTTATATTATTCTCTTGCCTTATAAGATATAATCTTTCAATACTGGTTAATTTTTTAAACCTGCCACTTTTGTTCCCAGTTAAAACAACAGAAATAACAAACAACTTCAATTTGATGGCATCATGAAATGTAAATATATCTAACAAGTCAGAACAGTTACCAGGAGACAAAATGAATTTTTTTCACTAAATTACAAAACAAATGTAGAGATTTGATCCTGCAATAATTCTATATGAAGATTAATATCTGGGTTCACAGAATACAATTTTGCCTCAACAAAAAAACAAGTACTGTACTAACAGTTTACAAAATCTTACATGTATACATATTAATGAAAATTTGTGACTTAATAAAGAAAACCTATCTCTTCTCATCTTTGGTTGGCAAACCAAAATGAGTTAGATGTTATCAAGAATGTCAGCGTTCCACCACACACAAACACACACACACACACACACACACACACACACACATACACACACACACACGCACACACAGTAACTATCTGAGCTGATAGACATTTCAATTAGCTTGATTACAGTAAGCATTCATTTTACAATGCCTTCTCTAGTTCTTAGTCTCTTGAGATTTTTAATTGCCTGGTTTAAGGATGTCTTTCCCCTCTTCCTGTTTTAATTTCTAGCCCAAACGAACAGGCAAACAGCTTGAGAACAGCTGTGAAGTTGGCTGGCCTTTTATTACGTATATCAGTGATACATGGATTAAGTCTCCTAGGGTTCCATCTGGACTGAATGGCAATTATAACTCAAACACTTTTACGTGGTACATATAGCCAAATGCAATGAAATCTGCTGCACAAACTCAACTGTGTGAAAAATTTGCCCAACTCTTCTATTTCCTAATGGGTATATCATATTAGTTAGTATAAAGTACTTCTATTTATAGTGTGATCAACTATGAATGATCATGGCATATTCATTTTTCTTGTTTTTATTTCTCAACAGTGTATGCTGAGCTAATTTCCTCAGTTGTATATTTCAGTTCACTAATTCTCTGTTTAGTTGTATCTAATCAGTTTTTGAGACAAATTGAGTCATTGATTTTAATAATTATATATTTTTATTTCTATTTCTAGACATTCTACTTGGTTATTTTCAAATTTTCTCATGCTTTTTGATAGCCTTAGTTTTTTATTATGATCTCCATCCCTTTAAAAATATATTAAAAACATACTTGTTATGTTGTCTCTTTAGTATCCTGTTATGTTTTCTGACTTTCTTCCTAGAGTGGTAATTTCTCTATGTGTTTTCTAATTTCTAATTGTGAGTTTATCTTCAGCTACAGCTTCATTTCCATCACGCTCCACAGGAATCCTAGGCACACAGTACTGTATAAGAAATTCTATAGAGAACTTTTGCATTTGTTTCTACCAGGCAATTAAAGAGTTCCATTGGTTTAAACCATTTATTTTCCAAGTTAATTTTTTGGCTCAGGATTCCTGTACCATAAAGGTAGTGTACATTAAGACTTTACAGCCATGCTTGGTAGAAGTTTAGAGTTTTCATTTTGATTTTTTATGACAGAGTTTTCCTACCCCTCTCCCCCTAATACATAGTTCTGAAAAATGACAAGCTTCTTTGTGGCCTTCCTGACCAGGTGGACAGTTTTTCTAGTTTCTATCTCTCTTGACCCAAGGCCATATCTCTGTCCAAGTATAAAATTAAAACCTCAGCTTCCAGCTATTAGAGCCTACATCTGGTTCCAATATCTCTCTGGGCAACTAGTGTCAGCTTGCCCACTTAATGCTTTGGTTATGCTTCTCTTTTGTTTCTGGTACCTGGGAATTTATTTTATTTTTCCTTCCCTACCCTTTCCCTTTCCCTTCCCCTTCTCGCCCCCTTCCTTTTTCTATTTCCTTCCTGCCTTCCTTCCATCCTGCCTTCCTTCCTTCCTTCCTCCCTTCCTTCCTCCCTATTTCTCCCCCTGCCCACCTGTCTCTTTGAAGCTCAGCTAAGTATTTAAATTGAGCTAGATTGTATTATATCCAGTATTTTTATATATTTGTAGGAGAAGGAAGTTCTGTTAACTCAGTCCATGTTGCCATAACAGGAAGTAGCACATTGATTTCTCATGCACTTGAATCCCCTCGAATAAACAAAAATTGAATAAGCTACAGTGATTTGAATGACATCAAACAAGCTAATAAAATATATAAGGAGTTTAAAAAATTCATGTTCTCTAAGTACAGAGTGCTCTATTTTTACTCTTCGTATAAATCTCAATTACATTAGATGATAATTCATAAATAATAACTATTTGTCATTAACTGAAATTCCTATAAAACACATACTAGTAAACAGAAATGAAGAATGGGGGGAAAAAGAATATTTACGAAGAACCATGCTAAAGTGCTTTGATTATCCATGAAGAAAGTATCTCTTATCTTATAAATGAGGAAACAAGATTGGACCACAATTAGAGTGTAGTAAAGCTGCGAATGAGCCCAGGTCTATCTGATACTTAAGGCTCATATTGTGCCCTACTTTCTTCAATTAAAACTTCAATCCAGAATATAAAATTTACTAAGTGTCCCCTGTATACCTGGCAGTCTCAAAAATGCTATGAAAGGTATCTAAAACATATATGATACAGGCTTTTTATTATAGGAAGTAATCTAAAGAGTGAAATGAACATAATAAATGTGAAAATCGTTAAGAAATTAGCCATTGATATACAAATGTCAAAGTGCTGATTTTGGGGTAGAATACCAGCCTCCTAGAGGGCTTAAAGCTCCCTACATTTTAGTGTTAGAATAAAAATTTTAACATATCTTAGCTTTTTCGAGATAAAATTAGGTTATATGTTTGAAAGGTCTTGACAAAAAGAATATCTAACATCACTACGAACCATCAGTTTACTACTAGAGCATCAGTTTACTATAGCACCAAAGTGAGAGTTACCTTGAGGATCTTCTAATCTAACTTCTCAGTTTATAGGTGAGGCAACCAAGGTCCAGGTAAGTGAGGTTACTTAACTAGTGTCCCAGGTGGATTAGAAGCAGAGCCTGGTCTAAAACCTGTGTTCTGACTTGTAGTTTAAGTGACAATCTGTAGTAAGACTGAAGGTTAAGTACTGCGATTTTGTCCCTGTATGTCATGAAGAATGCCTCCAGCCCTTCACTTAAGAGCTAGTCAGAAACTCAATCCTTGTTCCACTTGATCCTCTTCATTATGAAACTTTTTTGTTCTGAGAATAAAGGGGTAATGACTATTCACTTATTTGTTACTTAGCTAATGAACCACTGGTATCCATCTACAAATCTCATTTTACAGATAAAAGGAGTTATACCCTCTACTGTTTCAAGACTAGAGTTCAGGTCCTAACAGAGCCAAGCTGCTACACATTCATTTTTTTTTTTTTTAAGTTTGGGTGATTATTATGTGTCAGAAACTGTTAGTAAGGCTGCTTATAGTGATTTTTTAAAATCTGGATCCACTACTTCAAGGAAGTTTTTGAAAAATTCCCATAATAGATGAAAACTTTTATATAAATAAAGGTGATGTGTTACTGATAACAGTAAACAGTATTTGAAAACAAAAGGGGTAGACTTTAATGGATATAGAAAATTATCAGTCTACTGATATCTCATATCTCATCATACTTTCTAGAAGCTACAAAGTATGTTTTTATAAAATTTTATTTATAACAAATCTTAAATTGATTCTAAGAAAAGTACCAGACTTGAAAATAGCTAACATGATAGTTAACATTTCAAGTACTCACTATGTGTCAGATACTAGTACCTGAATTACTTGTTTAATCCTCATAACCAACAACCCTACGAGGAAGGCATATCATTAGCCCAATAAGGAAACCAAGACAATAGAGGTTAAATAATTTATCTCAGGGATTATAAACTTAGAAATATAAACCCATGCAATCTTGTTTTAAAGTACAATCTCTTAGCCAGCGTGGTTTTTTTCCTTTTGTATGTCCAAGACACAAGAAAATTTAGAAGAAAATATTTGAATTTGACAGAAAAAGGCATCAGGTCATCAAGTGGATATGTCCCGATGAAACAAAATCTTACTAAAGGTTCTAAATTCCTCCCAGACCATAACAAATGAGAAGTGCAGTTTGCCAAAGAGTGGGTTTACATAAGTAATTTCCACCTAGGAAGAATCTTTTATGGCTTTTTCTTGGTTCACCTTAATCATATTTTCCCCTCATGTGAACTTTTAAACACTTTGTAGCTCCTAACCACACTATACCATAACTGCTTTCTTGTCTGTACTGCCCACTAGGCTATAAACTCACATGGCAGAAACTATGCCCTGTTTGTGGCCCTGTGTATCAATGTCAATGTTGAAGCATATATTGAGTATATGCTATATATATACTCAATAAATAGTAGCTGAATGGACGAATGAACAGAATGATCATTTTTAGGTCTTAGGTTACAATAGTGTCCCCAGTGTCGTATTGCTCTTATGAGATGAAGTAACTCCTTGAGGGGCTTTTAGGGGTTTAGAGGCCCCTAGCATACAAATACCTTTCTCAATATATAGTTTCCTAATTAAGTTAATGGGTAAGGAATTAAATAATTTCTGACATTTATTAAATAGGTAAGAAGAGGAGGAGAAGTTGACTTTAAGGCAGTTATCCCTGATTAATGCTCCCGCACGATGAGCTTTCTGGGTAGAATGCCTGTGAGAGTGGCAGCTACTCATTGAGGCTTTACCATCTTCTTGAGGAGCTACTGGGTATAAATAAACCACATATCTTTCCCCCCAGTTAGCATGCCTGTTTTTGTTTTGTTTTATTAAGAGAATCTTTTATAGAAATGATAACAATGAAGATAGTCTGTGACATTAAAATGATGGCCTACATGTAATATATTCTTTATTATAATTTTTTTTTGTAATTATAATCCAAAATATTTATTGACTGACTAGAGGTTGAATTTGTTCTAATTTTGTTTTAAAGATAATTGAAAATTGCTTAGATGATACCTTTAAAATGTGAATAAGAAGAAAACTGGTCTTTCTATCCAGTTAAAGAGCCACAATAAAGAAATTATTTAATGGCATTATCTATATGTACATTTACAAAGACTACACAAAAGTTTAGGCAAAGACTGAGCTAAAGGTTTAATTTCTTTCTGTACCATAAATGAAAATAGGAAATCTACAATTTATTTAATTTAATCAATTTTTATTTTTAGTATTTTTTTTTTAATTGTACAAACTGAACAATATTGGCTCCATCTGGTGGTCAAAATAAGCCTCTAAAGTCATGAAAACCAGTTAAAAGTGGTTAAATGAGGGAAGACCTGAAGTGTTCTTGAACACTGAACACTGAATATTGGAATATGCTTCAACATTGACATTGATGAAACAGAATTCAGTCTATAGTCACACGGAGTTTTTATTTTTCTTTCTCTGTTGTTTATCCTAGCTTCATTGCTTCATGTTATTTTGGGTCTTAAAATAATTCTTAAACACAATATTTTCTTCTGTCTTTTTCTACTAGCTGATTTGAAAAATTACATTTATCCAGATTTTTGAACTGTATTCCATTTTAGAATACAAATTATAAATATACTCACTGATTTTTAGTTGTATTTTCTATTAGATACTTGTAGAAGAGGTAGCTTGCGACTATATGAGTGTTCATATATGGGGGTACTATATATTTTATATATGTATATTCTACTGCTTAATCTTATTTTTAAAATTCAGTTGAAAAGAAATATGTCCAGAATCACAACACAAAATATTAGTTCTAAGAAGTTCTTAGGCAGCAATGACCAACACATTTTACAGATGAAAAAACTGAGGTTAAAGAAGTTAAGTGATTGTGCAAGGCTAGAAATATTGGAAATCAGATTTTCCAACAACCCAATATTGTTTCTTCTCTCTATATACTAGTTGCGTACTTTCTGTATGCAATGAATAATCACTGCAGGTATATTTCATTACGATCTAATAATCACTTTGAAATTACCTACACTTATAGTACAGTGTGACCATTTATAAAATGGCATGAATCCCCAATACAGATTTAACTCTCTAATTAGGTCTTTTCTTAATTTTTACTTTTGTTCTTTTCCCTTAAGATATTAGACACTTTTAAAAACTTGTCTTTAAAGCTCTATTCCTATCCAAATACAAAATTTTATCTCTTTTCTAGAGTATATTGGTTTGTTGAGTTTATAATTCAAATAGCCATGTTGGTAATATCTTACAGTCATAATAGCACATAATTACCACAAAGTATTATACAAAAAATAAATTTAAGTGAATTTAATTATGTGAACTTGTCCAATAAACTGAGAGATGAAGTGAACTATAAATATAGATCCTGAACATTAAACGTTAAATTGGTTTTAAACTGGGTGTATCTTTTACTAATAAGTTAAATAGAGTCTATCTGAAAAGATTTTTATCAGATATTTCTCCATTTGTCTTAATAGTAATCATAAAAACAATTACAATATGTAAATGATTACTGAGAATTACTGAGGGACACGAATGGCTTTTCTTTTGGGGCTCCAGCTTTCCACCCGCCAGCTGCATTGTGTTGGTCCTGTTCAAGTTTACCTCATTCTCCCATACATGGACCTCGGGACTGGCACAAAGGTTGACTGATGTTGCTCCTGGGTCATTCAATGGAAGACAATTTGTAATTCTCCAGATGGTGTGACTCACAATTCTTGTCGTTTGATGGTCACTTTGATGATATCCCTATGTTGCCCTGTCATTCTGGACATGGCAATTACAAATTATATACTCTGTGTTGCAGCAATAAGAAAAACAAAATTCTTTAGGATAAAAAGATTTCATAAAACCAATAAGGGGGAATACTAAAGAAAAAAATTGCTACCTAAAGTTGCCTATGGCTATGATTACCCTAGCAAATTAAACACTGCAGAATATCTACATTTCTAATAATGTTAATAAGGTGGGTTCTATTACTTTGCAGTAAACTCATGAGATACTTTTCTCCAAGTAATTATAAGAGTTTACAAATTGGTTCAAAATGGTCCTTAAGTACTTGTATGTGTGGTATGGCAGAGTATTCTTTATTTTATTTTACTTTTTAGGCGAGGCAACCCTTGATTGACCTCACAGATTGCAAGGACCTTGTCAGGTTACAATCCCTTATTTTTTATTTTTTATGCCTACAGCACCTAGTCTTCCTAGGTGGTCTCTCATCCAAGTACTAACCAGGCTCGACCCTGCTTAGCTTCCAAGATCAGACGGGATCAGGCTTGTTCAGGGAAACATGACCATAGATGGCAGAGTATTCTTTATATCCCCTACATGGCTCAGGAAACCAAAGCAATAAAGTAGCTTCTGAAAAACAAATACAACCACCACTACCAAGACCATTACCATTTTTCAGGACCTAGTACATCTGAGATATAATACTAAGAACTCTGTGCTGACATTCTCACTTAATTCTGAAACAACAGAAAGGGTATTATCATTTCTATATTATGCACGAGGGAACAGAGGTTCAGATAGGCTAAGTACCTTGTCCAAGGTTAATATGGCTAATAAATTATAGAGCAAAGATTTGAAACCAAGTTATCAGACTTCAAAGCCCATCGTTTTTCTATTCTATTATACTGCAAACAGTCAGGGGGCAGAGGGGCACTATTATGCATGAGAGTGAGGAGAACAAAGATAGTTTCCATGTCAGGAAGCTTAGAGGCTGGTAAAGGAATAAGATATACTCTTTATTGTGTGGTGTTACAGGCGATGTAAGAGAGATTCTCATAAAGTACTATGACATTCGTGTAGAGGAGGGAGAGGGAAAGTTGGGTAGAGGAAGTGGCACTATAACTGGACCTTGAAGGAGAAAGACCATATAGCCATAGCAGGTAGGAGAGACATTCATAACCAAAGCATGAAGGTAACATACTGTAGGATGCACATGAAGAAGAGAAAAAAAAAAGCTTTCTGAAAATGAAGAATTGGTGCATAAGAAGGGGGATACAGAAAATAAGATAAAAATCTGATCATGAAAGTCCCTAAATGCTAGATCAAGGAATTTGAACTTTATTTTGATAAACAACAAGCAGCCAAAATTTATATCTTTTGGGTCTGAGCCACAAGAAAATCATCCACAAGTATTTGTGAGCCTTTTATAAAACTAAATGAAGTGTGTTGAACCACCCTAAATTGTTATGTTGTTTTAACTTGTTTCTAAAAATTTTTTAAAGGGTATTTTCTTATGGTACTAGTTTGAGTTAGCTGATAAAATGGGGGTAAAGTTTCAAGTTTCGGGATGCTCATACTTCTCTCAATTAATGAAAACAATGCATTCCTCAGTAGTTCAATGAACAAGAGAACACAGGTGAGTAAGAGAAGAGAGAAAGATAGTGAGGAGGTCTGACTCCGAAAATCTCGTTGAGATTTTCAATGACTATTTTAAGAATAAACTTTGAAAAATGTCCTGGGTAAAATTATTTTTCCACATCTATCAAAATTCTAATTGAAATGTGAAAATATATGCAATTATTTGAAAGCATCACACTCAGTTTCTGGCTAATCACTGTCTCAGAATTTTGTTACTTGCCTAGACCATGTTCTCTATTACAGGTACACGAATTCTGGTTCAGACTCCACCCCCCTTTCCCAGTCTCCATCTCTACCAATATCTCCAGTATGCTAAATTTTGAGATGATGTGAGGAAAGGAAAAAGGTCACCAAACCATGCTTCATCTGAAGGTGACCTGTGTCCAAACATGTTTTCTATAAGCTGAGGATAGAGAGTGAGTTGGGCGGGGGTCACCTTGCTCAGTCTTGGTGGTATTGCTGTGAACTGTAGGTCAGCCTTCAGTGTGCTGATTCTGGCTTCCAACTAACAGGTCATATTGCTTGTGGCTTATTTTATTTTTTAAGGAAACAATGGTTTGCAGTTTTATAGTGGAAAGAATATTGGACAGATCTGATTCTTCAAATCTACTATTTAAGTTAGCATGAGTACTAAATATCTTTAATGCTTTGGTTTCTTCATTTGCAAAATGGAAACCATAACACTTGTTTAATCTGCTTCTCAGGACTGTTATAGAACCAAATGTAATGAGGCATGTGACAGGACTTTGTAAACTGTTCGTGTTATATAAATATGAAGTATTATTATCTGGCAGTGAATACAGGGCACCATATTTTATGCCTATAAGCTACTTTATTAGTTATGATTCCCTTTAAATGATTAAATCTCATTTGAAGGAATAGATATATTTTTCATTTTATTAACATACTTGTTTGAATGAAAAATATTTCTATATATTAAATCAAAATTTCAAGGCACCAATAAAACATAATTGGAATGCTGCTGTGAAGTGAATTATCGATGCTTAATTTATATTTCTATAAATCTGGATGTTCAAATGTAGCAGCAATCTTATCATGAGGCTTGCCTATAATTCTGAATTTGCTTAAGAATAAGCAGCATCTGCTGACATACTGATAGGATGGAAAATGCTTTGCTACTCCTTTCTTCCACCTATAGCCAACACTTGTACAAATAGTGCTTTCAACGTGCCAGTCAGTGTTCTAAGTGCCATATGCAAAATAACTCTCCAAAATATAATAAGAAAGCAGGTGCTGCTAAAAAGACCAGGGTATTACATTTGGAAACCTATCCTTTTTGAAGAAACTAACAACTGGAAAAAATATGTGATGAGTGAATGTGAGTGAGCTTTGACTGAGTGGAACTCCAAAGCTGTACCCAAGGATGTGTGTTCCTTGAGGGCAGGGACCTTTCTGCTTTATTTGCCATTTTTCATCCAGAGCCTAGAATAGTATCTATAAGTTTTCAGGCATTATCATATAAATGAATTAAATTTTTTTTTTATTAAAGGAAAGTGATTTTTCAGAGGAAAATGGACTCCTAGAGAAAGTAATTGAAAGAGAGTAGGGAGATGGTAGGGATAAAGCAGAGTAGGCTGAATAATTGGAGTTCCTTGTCCCAAGTCTTAGGCTTAATGTCTCTGAATGTTTCTTATGTAGTAGATAGCCAAACATGATTAGGAAACAATAGGTATATAATACTCATCAAAGTGATTTATCAACTAAAGTTAAAGCCCTTAAACTCTATATTACAAAAACACATTTGCTGGGGAAAAGAAAAAAGGATAATTATTTTTAAAGTGCCTCAGTTTTGAAATGGTATTAATTAATTCTTTAATGAAGAATTGTTTTAGTCTGATTAATTTCATAAGCTGAAATTGTTACTAAAGCAATCTTACACTTTTTTCTTGGTGAAGTGGAAAATTTCTCACCCTCTTATTTTGGATTAGAACATAATTACAGACACATTCTCACTGATTAATTTTTGAAAAATTTTTGGCTTAGTCACAAAACAAAGTCAACACATTGAATGGACTGGGTTCAATATTTCAAATTAGCAACTTCACATTCTTTTCCCAGCTCCATCACTTGTGGAGTAAAGGCTTAAGTCAACCCTATAAATGCTTTGTCTCTATTTTTTTAGATGGTAAACTCAGTATTAGTCACTATTGCCTTAAAGGTATGTAATGTAATAAATTAATTAGTGTAATGCACTGTTAGAAATATCCAGAATAACAAGAGTGTGAATAATAGAAAAATTTAAAAAGCCAATATTGAGAAATATTTCTGAGAAACGGATTGGATTCTATCCCAAGAGTCTGCCCAGCATCTTCACAAGATACAACAGACTAGCAAAGTCTTTGGCTGTGGTAGAGTAAATATTATAACCACTGTCTCTTTAACTACAACCAAATCAGTAAGAATAAACACAATTATTCTTCTCCATATACCTCATAAGGCAACTCAGCACAATATGGAATCAAGTGCAAGGGACTTCTCCACAGGTTTTGTAGAAGGAAAAGTACAAAGGACTTATTTTTGATGTTGTTTTTCTATAGCAGACTCAGTCAGTCTCCTAAAGTCACTGGAAATAAACCAGAAAAGAGTTGTAAAAAAGAAACTTAATGCTGCTAATTTTTGGGATTATCTGAAAGAAGTCCAAACAATGAGGTCGCTTCTAGAGAGAAAGTATAGTGATATAGTGTCCAAAATAGCCTGCCAAATAGTAAGAACAAAACTATACACTGAGGGAGAGGATAAACATGAGTACATGAAAAATTCCATACCCTTTCCACTCTGTGTTCCAGACACACAACTTAAAGATACGAAAAGGTAATATGCTTTCTCATTCCCATGTGTTTTGCACACATCGTATTTTCTGTCTGGGAATACCTTCATTCAAGTATTTACTCACCTGAACCAGTAGCCTCAAAAATCTATGAAAGTGAGAGGTATCTAGTGTACAAAATGACCCACTGAGAAATAAAAAGAAAATGTTAGAATTCTATGTATCTTTGAAACTGTTTTTTTTTTTTTTTTTTTTTGGTGTATGTATGTTATGTATTGTAGTATACAATACATTTGTTCGGTAGTACCTATGTATGAGTTATAAACACATTTTAAAAACTATATATATATATATATATATATACTGGAAGTATTCACAATTCCTTTTATACCAAATGTCCACCAACTGACAGATAAACAAAATATGGTCTAGCCATAAAATGAAATATTATTAACCATAAAGAGGAACAAAGTACTTGATATATCCTACAACATAGAGGAAGAACCTAAAACATGTTAAGTGAAAGAAGCCAGTCACAAAAGGCCACATATTAAATGAGTTCATTCATATGAAATACCCAGAACAGAGAAATCTGAGATAGAAAGAGATAGAAAGTAGATGAGTGGTTGTCTAGGGATGGGGTGGGGAGGCTGAGGCTATATCAGGAGATAGTAAAGGGTACAGTTTCTTTCTAAGCTGATGGTGAAAATCGACTGTGGTGATGGTTGAAGATATCTATGAATATACCAAAACACAATGAACTACATACTTTAAGTGGGTGAATTATAGGTATATGAACTAAATCTCAATAAAACCGTTAAGAAAAAATGAAAAAACAAAAACTTTATTCTACAGGTGTAAACATTTTTGGAGACTACCTATTTCAATAACTGATGATTCTACTTTGGTTAGTATATCTAGAAAGATATGTTGCCATCTAGATTAACTGCCTTTCTTTTGTTCCCTCAAACCTACATGAGGATATATACCATGCTGTATTAATATCTGGTAGTTTGTCTCTTTTATCTGCTGAACTATAAATCTTATATCTTCATCCCACATTATGGATTAAAATAATTGTCAGGTAGCTTAAGCAATTACAAGTAAAAGCACAATAGTAAAGTAACTAAAGGAAGATAGGGATGAATGTTGAAACCATCTTGACCAGAGACCTGGGGAGCTTCAAAAAGTACTAACACCTGGATCTTACTTCCTGAGTTTTGGAATCTCATGATTCTAATGTGCAGAAAAGTTTGAGGACTCTTGGTCCAGTGATGAAGCAGTGATCAAGAAAGGCATGTTAGAGAAATGACCCTAAAAATGACTTGAAGATGAAGGGAATAACTCATTACATGTAGAAGGCATTCTAGGAAGAGGGAGCTGTGACAGCAAAGGCTGAGATTAGAAATGAGCTGGTATGTAGAAAAATTTAGCTTTTGTGAATGAAGCAGAGAATTCATCATGAGAGATGAGACAAGTATGGCAGGCAAAGCGTAGGTCTGGTAGGGCCTTGTATGGCATGCAAAGGATTTTATCCTGAAGGAAATGAGACACCATTAAAGGACTTTCTGAAGGGGATTGACACATGATCAGATTTGTGTTTAAGAAAAGCCACACACACAGAATGTATTGGCAGGACCTAAGACTGGCAAAGAGATCTGTTGGCAGCCTGTTAGCAGGTTGTTAAAATAACCCAAAAGAAAAAAATTGTGGCTGAAATGGTCACTGGAGGACATAAGGCACAAACTAGAAACAAACCTGTAGGAAAGAGGTGGAGTTTACAAGAGAAATGGACAAAGGTACCATAGTACTTTGAGGATACTGTAGTACTTTAATATCTTAACCTAATTCCATTCATTCAGAAAAACAAACATTGATCCCACACTGTCACATGATAAATGATGTTTTTCTCTAAAAATACCTCTAGGTATCTAGACAATGAAAGTTTCCAAAATACGCCTGAGGTCTTTGATTTCACATTCATTTGAAGAAATCTTAAGAAATTTTTTTTATTTCCTAAGTAAAATAATAAATTTCCTTGAGATGATAATTTTCATATTTCCCAAAGTTCTTAAAAATCAAATATACCCTGCCCCCCCCAAAAGAAAATACCAACTAAGTAAAATTAAAATTGTCTTATAAGGTACCAGAAACTCTAAAGTAAGATTTTAAAAGTCTTCCCAAATATTAGGTCTTTGACCATGTTAAAGCTAGCGGTTTTCAAAATGAAACTGTTTTCTGATCCTATTTCATCAAAAGCATATACTAGTCACAATTTCTCCCCCATGTAGGTTATTTCTTCTGTGGGATTATGGTTCTATAAACCACTGAACTATCCAACTCATGTTAGGGAAATGACCATGTTACAGGAATGTGTCCACTCCTGCAGTTGGACCCATTGCTTCACTTCACCTCCTCAGTGAGGAAGCTTTTCGTGACTAGAGTAGTTCTCACTCACTGCTCAGAATTTCAGGAAGCTTTATTGTTCATCTGTACACTAAATTAAGCACTTAAAATGTCTATTAATCAAGAATAGTGTTTAATTATGACTATTGATTATTAATACTGCTTGACTATTAATTATAAAATGTCTCCATGAATTATTCTTGTTCTATCCAGCAAAGGTGGAGTTTTCCTGAGCTTAGCACAGTGTTATTAAACATTTATTCTAACCTAGTGGTTTCTGAATCCTTTGAACCATGACCTAATATAGGAAATATACATTTTCATCTGGACTCTACATACACATATTTGGTATATAGCAAACATATAAAACCATATATATAATGTTGAACCATATAAAATTACTGACATTCTATTGTTTTATCAACAAAATAGCAATTTCATATTGTTCCATCAAATGTAGTGAAAAAATTTCAAAATTTCATAAAACACTATTTATCCTTACTACATGTGATGCACTGGTTTTTTTGGTCTGCCATTCCATTAAACAAAAATACTGATTAACATACAATATTGATTTCATGATCCACCAGTGAATTATTGCCTATAATATGAAAAACCCTACTTTAACTTCTAACCTATGCACTAGGCCTGCCTCTAGTGTAAGCCTTAACCTAACATGATAAAAAGACTGAGACTCACAAGTGGCCAGAGCAGTAAGTAATACAGATGGTGCAACTGCCTAGAAACTCTCTGTACGCTTAGCAGAAGTGGCAAGGATCGCACTGAAAGCAGTGAATTCAGAGATTGGAGATTCTGACTAAATCTTTTCTGATTTGATAACTTAACTGATCACCATAACATAGGTTGTGATCCAGTAGAGTTGTCTAGTAATGTTCAGAAGAGGGTTAGCACTTGAGACACAGTGATAAGTTTTATAAGGCTCTCTCTAAAGTCCCTTCTGAATCCAAAAAAACTTTACATGTAATACCTGATTTCTTTCATAAAGAGGGGAAGCCCTTAGGGAATATTTCTGTCTGACACTTCTTTTCTTGCTTTCTTCTAGAAGATCATCATTATGCTACATGAACTGTATACCATTTCCATGCTGCATAACATTTTCTAAAAGTGAAGCTTATTCAGTTCTGTTAATAACTAGTGAAACAGTACAGGTAGTAACAGATTGCAGACTGCTTATATTCTGATCAGGCTTTTCGCGTATTAAAAATGATGTTTATATAAAGATCTTGTACAGATGCTTAATTATTGACCATTTGTCAGTGAAAAACAGAAAACATGAGTTCTTATTCAAAGACTCAACTATTATCAGACAGATGCTGATACACGCATGGGCAAGTGTCACTCTAAGTGCTAAGGTATAGCTAAATTAGAGTCGACTTCAAGCAAGGGCACAGGCATAAAGGCTAACATGGGAGCAGTAAGAATGCTGTTAGCCTGCTCACTGGAGATTAAATCATGTGTGTGCGTACTGTCCTCTCTCATCCTTTATGTTACCAACAGCCTTATCTGATGGACCAGTGTTGACAGAACTTGAACCAGTGCCAGCCCTACTGATGAGGAACAAGGTGGAACAGTTGTTGGCTGCAGGGAATGCTTCCTTTTTAGGAAGCAGCAGTCAGATGAATATGAAAACATAGTTGGAATGGACTGTCACAGGTTGCTGATATAAGCAATGGTTTTAAATGGATTTACTTTTTGACCCAGCAATTGTGCTTCTGGGTATTTATCAAAGAAAACCAAAACAATAATTAGTAAAGATCTATGCATCCCTACGTTCATGGCAGCACTATTTATGATAGCCAAGATATGGAAGCAACCTAGATGCCCATCAAGAGGAGACCGGATAAAGAAGTTATGTTTCATATATACAATGGAATACTACTCAACAACACACACACAAAAATGAAATCCTACCATTTGTAATGACATGGATATAAGTAGAGGTTATGCTGAGCATAGTAAGTCAGACAGAAAAAGATAAATACCATGATTTCACTTATATACGGAATCTAAATAACAAACAAACAAAAAACCAAACTATTCGAAAATAGACTCACGAATATAGAGAACAATCTGGTGATGGCCAGAGAGGAAGGGTGAGAAGGGCTGGGAGAAAGTGGTGAAAGGTTAAAGAAGTACAAATTAGTAGTTGATAGATGGTCATAGGGATGGGAAGCACGGCATAGGGAATGTAGTCAGCAGTAATGTCATGGCTTGGTGGAGAGCCAGAGGGAAGATAGAGTAATCAGTGGAATCATTTCATAAACTATATAAATGTCTAACCAATGTACTGTATACTTGAAACTAATAATAAAATAAAATACTAACAAAAGAACAAAGAACTGTTTTTACTTTTAAAAAACAATGGATCAAAAACAGTCAAATAAATGGCCAATGTACATAAGAAGGCACTCAAACACTGAGATAAATATAAATAAATATAAAGTATGCACATAGATATGCATACGAGCAATGGAACTGAGTTCTAGTTGATACAAGATTACGTTTGGTCCTTTTACGTCAGAAGATTAAGCATGAGAAGAATAGTAAAGACAAAAATGGTAAGTTCTAGTCAGCTGAGAGGCCTGATTACTCACCATGCCAACCAAAAACTACAGACAGACAATCTATGATGCCAATATGAAAATGAGATGAAAAAGAAATTGCTTGTCTATTTGCAGGAAAGAAGTAAAACTTGAGACAGTTAAGTTTTATAACTATAAAAGCTTATAGGGGCAAAGGTAACAGTAGTTTCATTAACACCTTTCATAAACTCAGCATAGATGTATTCATTCTCAAGTCCTAGACCAATACAAGTCAACCCCTTCCATCTGCTCCATCATCCAGTCTCATGATAGAACATAAAGGTAGCCACTGTGTTTTTTCCACTGAACAGCCAACGTGAATGTCTGTCACTCTACTCACAAATTTTGTGAAACTGGACATCTGTTTATCCACAATGCAAATGATAACTAATGTTCCTGACATTAGTTATCCTGTCACCACTACAGAAGGAGGACTGTAGTTGCTATCAGGCAATTTCAGTCCTACCAGCTGTGTTGGTGCTCTTGGGGGAAAAACTCAATTAAGTTATCTGAGCCACAGTTTCCGTGTGTAAAATACCACCTGTACTATCTTCCTTATGAGTTTTTGTAAGAGAGATATGAGGAGGAGGAGAAAAAAAAGGCATGATGTTATTCACAAGTTTGAGCTTGTGTTAGACACAGGTATTTGCTCAAGTAATAATTATTCTTCTTTTTTTGCTAACAAAATCCAGGGTTGGTTTAGGCAATAGAATGCTCAGTATCAGAGGGCAAATCATGACTGTTTTAACCAATTTAGTTCATCTTTCATCTTTCATTTCACTCAATGATTCTCCAAATAATTTTTTGAATGCCCATCACATGCAAAACACTATTCTAGGTGTTGGGAAAACAATAATAAAGAAAACACAAATATTCCAGTGGAGAAGAAAGAAAACAATAAATAAGTAAAACATATAGTATATCAGAATATGATAAGATAATTCAGAGAAGAATGAAGGAGGGAAGGGCAATTAGGAAGTAGCAAGCAGAGATAGTCAGAGAAGGCCTCAATGAAAAAAAAAAGACCTGAGAGGTAAGGGAATGAGTCATGTGGATATCTGGAGAAACTTCAATTCAGACAGGGTAACAGCATATGCAATTTCTGTGAGACAGGAAACATGACAAAGATATACTTAGATCAGCAAAGAGGTTGCTGTGCTTAGGACAAAGTGAACAAGAGGAAAGTATTAAGGAGATGAAATCAAAGAGGTAAAAAAGGAGGTGAGGGGCACAGATTATGTAGACCCTTTTAGACAAACATAAGTTTTTTGACTTTTAAGAAACCCATTGGTTGGTTAAAAAAAAAAAAAAAAGGAGTGACAAAATTTAACTTAGATTTTTAAAGGACTATCCTGGCTGGTATGTTGCGGATATATTGTCAAAGGCCCTGGTGGAAAAAGAGATCAGTCTGGAGACAACTGCACTATCTAGGAGGGAGATGACTGTGGCTCCCGCCAGGGTGGTAGCAGTGGAAGTGGTCAGATTCTATATTCTGGATTTGTTGATCAATTCAATTGGGGTAATAAAAGAAAGAGAGGTGTCAAGGGCAACTGTAAGCTTAGCTGAGATAGGGAAGATTTCAGGAGCAGCACATTTGGAAGATAAGATCAGTTCAATTTGGGACATGTTAAGAAGCTTATTAAACACTTTGGACATTAGCATATTGATATTTAAATCCATGAGATTAAAAGACATGAGCAAGGAAGTAAATGTAGTATAAAAGAGAAGATACTGGAGATCAAATACAGAAGGTGATTCAAAGAAGAGAGAGATCGACAGTGCAAAATGCTGCTGACAGATCACTCAGAAGGAGGTTAAGCAGGTGACTTATGAGAATGGAAGTGTAATGAGTATATTTAAGAGGGGAGAGAAAGGAGGGGAATTGGAGATGGCAAGCATGTACATTCTTTTAAGAAGTTTTTCTGGAAACAAGGACAGAGATAAAGAGCAGTAGCTGGAGATGGATGTTGAGACAAGAGAAGTTTTATTTATTTTTAATAGAAAATACTGAGTATTTTCATGCTGATGGTAAATGATTCCATAAAGAGGGGAATATGAAGATGTAGTAGAGAAAGAAGAGAACTCCTGTGGTGTCTTCAAGTAGGTGATAGGTAGCAGGATCTAGTGCGCAAGTGAAGGAGTTTTCTTTTGCTCATAGTTAAGACCCAGTTTTGGCCAATGATATATAAAGAGAAGTCTGATATGGTAGGGGGATCTGGGAAATATTTTCTTTCCCATAAAGAGAAAGGGCCAAGAAGAGAAAGGTCTTTTGCATCTACCTTTCCTTCCTGCTTTGGATGCTATTCTCTGAAGACATGATGCTTAGAGCTGCTGTGGACATCTTAGGACCATGAGAGGAAATCTACAATGTTCTAGTAACTTTGCAAACTATGGGTGGAACGTAAGGTCCATTAGGACTAAAGTGTGCCCCCCCCCCCCAGCTTTATTGAGGTACAATTGACAAGTAAAACTGTAAGATATTTAAAGTGTACACTATAATGACTTGATATACATACACACCGTGAAAAGATTCCAGAGATCTTTATTTTGTTACCTGGTGTATCCAAAATATCTGAAGAGTGCCTGGCACATAGTACACTTGATAAGTATTTGTTGAATAAATTAACTATGATCAAGATGGGCCATGTTTTTCAGAAACTCATAGTATAGTAATATCCATGAGCAAAGAAAGAGGTAATTACATTCCCATGCTCTAAGAGGTGAGACACGGATAAGAACAGGGTGCTAAGAAGCTAAGTCAGGTTTAGTTAATCTTGACTCACGAATGCAATGAATTTCTTCTCAGACTGTGAAACTCCGCTCACTACTGTTCAAATGTTAATTATAAAATGTTTTGTTTCCATAACTTCTTCAATATCTTTATAAAAATAAATTGAAAATAATTACATTTCACATAATCCTTATATTTTTCCTTGGTAAGACATAAATAGTACCAAGGTCCTGGGTAACATTTGTTTTATTCATTGACTTCATTTTTTCCCCTTGTCTCCATCTTTTTTTCACCAAGGAGTACACTCATACTGATGAAGCATTTTACCACAGCTATCACCAGTTTTTATTGAAAAGCATACAGGATGCCCTGTTTTAAACATTTAAGAGTTTTGATGTCTGTTTTTTTCTTTAGAAGAGTTATATTTCTATGTTCTATGCCAGCATGCTTTTTCTTTCTTTCATTTTAGCAGATACCATTATCTTTTTTTTTTTTCCTGGAATCATTTTTGTATACCTGAGTACAATGAGCTCCTTCACTATACAACAGAAGATAAAGTATGTATAATTTTATTATAGGAGAACACATGTGGCATTATATGCACAGGAATAAAATTAAAGCTGAAGGGTCCAAAGCCTGAACTAAAACCATATTTATGTTCTTTAAGGCAAGAAAAATTATTTAGTCTACAGTAACAAGTAAATAGCAGCAAAACAAATATTTGGTCGCCTGTGAAAAGCCAATGTTTTCATTACTCGTGACAAGCATAAAAGCTAAAAACAGGCTGACCAAGCACATGCTGACAATAAATACATGTATTCAACAATCTTTTGGTGTATACGAAACTGTGATTCCTAATTTATGGATTTATATGTAATGAGAGTATAACTAACTTTGCCTTAAATATGTCATATGCTATTATGCATATACATATATATTCATATTGTCCATCTATGTTAAAAAGAACTATTGAAAATTTTTCTTCACTAGTATAAGATATAGTACTCCCTGCCCTTAAAAGTGTTTTAATCTAATGTAATATACTCAGCATACCAACAAACTTATTAACTATTTGTATACACATGTAAATAACTGCTTTAATAACCTGTGAAATGGTTATAAATGGCTGAATGCTTGCTATGCTAAGAAGTCTGTAATTGGTGATTTATATATATTATTCAATATCTTATAATGTGCTTATTTTTTATTATTATTCTGATCTTACAGATAAGAAAATTGAGGCTCAGAAATGACTTGCCCAACCAAGATTGCCCATCCCCAAATCAGTGAGTAATGAAGCCCACATCTGTCTGAGCTGGGATTCCGTAAAATCATACTCCTGATAGTGTGGCAGAGGGGCTGAAATGTCTTACAAATGTAAGATTTTGTACTTAGCAATTTTCAATCCTATTTTAAAAACTGTATTACAAATATACATTATTTCTCTATTTAAAAACATATTTGTACAGAGAAAAAAAGAATAGAAATGTATACTTCGGTGGCTATTTCTGTGTGAGAAAAAAGGTGACTTTATTTTCTTTGTTTTACGATAAAAATTTTCTGCGATAAAAATGTGTTAAATTTTAAATAGTATATTTGCCTAAATAAGAGAATTAGCAAAAGAACAAGAATTCTTGTTATTGAAGAACACGGTTGCAAATATGGAAGGGTGGGAAGACAAGAATGTACCCTTCGATGGGGGACTACAATTAAACTATCAGTATATCTCCCTGGCCTGTGGCTGAGAGAACCTAGAAGCAATAGAAATGAGCACACCTAGCACCCAGATCTTGATTGCTAAATACTATTCTCTGCTACAAGGAACCAGAGCTCCTTAGAAAAAAGCATGATTTCAGGCTGGGGCTAGAAAAGTATAATGTGAGTCTAGAACATCTAGTTAAATCAGAAAAAAAGAAGTGCTCAAATAATAATGGGACAATATCTAAAGAGCCACCCTGAAGGGCCAAATAAAAATAGAATAAAAATAATTATTTTGAGCACCAAAATAAATAATGATAAAAACATACTATAATTCATGAAATTAGATTCTATGAGTTTATATTGAAATGCATAAATAAATGGGGAAGAAAGGAAAGCTTTTTTTAAAAAAATAATGGCATGCAAACTATAAACATAGAAGAAATGATAGAAAGTCATCAGTGAATACTAAAAGTAATGGGTGAGAGTTTGATGAGAAATGAGATATTTACATAATCTCAAAAATATCTCCCTACAACTAAATAGAACTAAATTTTCGATGCATTATCTTGGATTGGTTCCTGAAGTGTGGGATAAAGAAGCCTAAAGGATATGATTAGGACAAACACTAATTATGAATTTTGACTATAAATTAGATAATAGTCTTATATCAGTGTTAAATTTCCTGACTTTGATAACTATACTGGTTATGTAAAAGTCCTTGTTTTTAGAAAATATACATTTAAGTATTTAGAAGAAAGACCTGACATCACTAAGATGCATTCAAATAGTTTGAGAAAAATACCATGTAGACACACAGACATATATACATACATACATAGAGCACATGAAAATGTAATAAAATGTAAACCACTGGTGAATCAAAGTGAAAGAGACATAAAGGTTCATTCATTGTACTGTTCTTGTAACTTTTCTGTAAGTTTAAAACTATTTTCAAAATAAGTAACCATCTCTTATAATTTGAATGCTTAGTCCCTAGGACCTTTAGAAAATCAGTTTTTATAGGCTTTAAGAAAGAGATTTAATTCCATTTAACATATATCCAATGAACAGCTCATTTATAAGATGCCATGCCAGGTCCTACAGATTAGCTAGATCACTGGTTCTCAGTGTGGGTATCCGGACTAGACCTGCAGCATCAGCTTCACCTGAAAACCTGACGGAAATGTAAATTCCTCAGCTCTACCCCAGACCTATCTATGTTATACTGATAGAACACAGCATAGTAATAGGGGATAAGATGGTAAACCATTTGAAAGCAAGATTATGGAGAACAGAGGTAAATGATTTTATAATTAATATGGTATATAATAAGACACTACTGAAGATCTGTGAGCTGAGGAATAACTATATTAAGATCACTTCTGGGAGAGTCTAGAGAAAAAAAACAGTTTTAGTTTCCTTCTAGTAGTGCCAAGAAAGATGTGTTAAGAGCAATAAGATCTTGCTCCCAGGCGCCTGTTGTCAGTTTGGCTCAAATAAACTCACAAGAATTCTAAAAAATAAAAAAATAAAAAAAAGATGTGTTAAGAACCCTAACTAGCTTAGGGGACTAGAACAGGACAGATAAGAGATTCCATAATGGGTGAACGCCTAAGTCCTATCAACTGGCCGAATGTGGCACAGCCACAGGGTACGGAAACAGGAGTGAGGACAGGGGAAGTGGTAAGGAAGAGACAAACGCCATCAATGGTTACTGAGATTTTCAGGCTGGACAGTTGATAGAACAGTTTGAATTCTGGTGAATTCAAGAAAACTTCTTATAGCTGGGCCTTTTAAAGGATAAGGATCCCAGCCTTAGAAAAGCACATTCTTCTAAACAATGTCAAGTAAGGAACCAGTCATTTGGCCTTATGATTCTATAAAGCATGTTTCCCTAAACGAGGTCAACTGAGGAAGTGGTTTTCAGACTTGCAGATTTTAGAGATCTGTAAACATTCCAAACAAACTTAAATAGATAAAATGCTTTTTAGTTTAACAAATTAAGTTTAAAAAATACTTCCATTGAGAGTAAAAATTGGTTAAAACCTCTCTGGAAAATAAATGGCAATATCTAGAGGAACTGAAGGTGTACATACATAACCCACAGAATATGGTTTGTGTATAGCACATTTGCTAAGAGCAGACATCAGTTGAATCAGAGCTCTGATGCTTCCTACCTATAGGATTTTGGACAATTTACTTAACTAGTCCATGACTCAGTTTCTTTATCTGTAAAATGTGGAAAATAATAGTGTCTGCCTAATGTTTTGAGGATTAAAAAAACTAATATAAGGCACTTAGACAGCTCCTGGCACATATCAATGGTAAACATACCCGGCATTATGAATATGATGATGACAACTCACATCTAGCAATGTCATTTCAAGACAAACCCTTGAGAAACTCATCTTTATGTGCACAGGAGAAATGTACAAGGATGCTGTCCCAAAATGTTTAAAATAGAAAATATATGGAAATAACCTTAAAGTCTGTGAATAGGAGAAAAATAAACTGTATAAGCATTCAGTTAATACATCATTTAAAATAAATAAACTATGTTACACATAACAATATGGGTAAGTGTGCAAAGCGTAACGTTAGGTGAAAAACAGGGTATAACTAGATATATACCATTTGATACTACTTACATATGTGGCATATCAACATTATTATTATTATTATTAATGGCTACCTATAGACACATGTAGTAAAAGATAAAAACATGCACAGGAAGAGAAGGTTACACACTCACTTCTAGGTAGTGAGTACTTTGGAGAAGGAGAGAAATGAAACTGAAGTGTTTAGAGAGAACTTAAATGGTATCTATAAAGTTTACATTTGAAAAAAGAATCTAAAACAAACATGAAAAAAATTATGACTAGTTGGGTAAAAAATAGGTTAAATCCCTGTACTTTCTGTATGTTTAAAATATGAGGTAAAAAAAGGAAAAAGAAAAAAATAGTCCATTAATTTAAATACATTTTAAAAATGTATTTAATACATTTTAATATTTTAATTATTTATTTTGAAAATAATTTTAAACTTACAGAAAGGTTGAAGAGTTATATGAAAATTTACATATTTTTTGACAGGTTTCATTATTTTCTCTTCCTTTGCATATATACATTATTTTTTTCTCAATCACTTGAAAATAGTTTGCCATAAACCATGGCTCTTTACTCCTAAATACTTCAGTTTGTAATTTATAAGAACAAAGCGAATTTCTTATGTACCTATATATAGTATGGTTATCAATTTCAGAAAATACTGATAAAATGTTTAAATGTACCATCCATATTCCAATTTTGTCAAGTGTCTCACTAATTTCCTTTCTAGCACTATTTTTTGCTTTTTTAGGATCCAGTCCATGATCATATATAGCATTTAGTTTTGATGTGTCTTTAGTCTCCTCAGCCTTTCTTTGCATTTCATACATGGACATTTTCGAAGAATACAGAGCAGTTGTTTTTCTAATAAACAACTTTGGGTTTGTCAGATGATCCCTTATAATTAGATTCCAGTTATGGACCCCTAGCTAGAATACCATAGAAGTGATTCTGTGTCTTTTGTAGGGTACTGTTAGGAGATACATGATGTACCTCACTGCTGATGTTAGTTCTGATATGTCGGTCAAGGTGTCATATAGTTTCTCTATTGTAAAGAGAAATACTGTATATATTGTACATTGCAACTAATAGGGGAAACAATGTACGATCATGTGAATATACTGCTCTCCGACAAACACTTCCCCCAGATTTAGATGATTTTTGGCCAAACTATCTTCACGATGAAAATAATAGTTTTCCAACTCTACTGCTCCTTTCACATATACTGGTTGGCATCATATTGTAAGGAGGAGGCTTCTCTTCTCTTCTAAGTCATCCTTCATTCATTTATATCACTATGGATTCAGGAATTTCTATTTTTTTTCCCCCAATGGTTTAAATTTCATTACTATCCTAAAGTACTTTTTTTTTTTTGCATTTTTTAATTGAGACAAAATTCATGTAATACAAAATTCATCATCTTAAAGTGTAGAATTCAGCAGTTTTAAGAATAATCACAATGTTATACAACCATCACCATTATCAATTCTAGAACATTTCTATCATCCCCCAAAAGAAACACTGCATCTGTCAATGGAAATACTGTTAATAGTCAGCCACAATGATCACCTCTCTGCAGCTCATGGCAATCACTACCTTTTTCCTGTCCTTATAGATTTGCCTATTCTGGACATTCCATACAAATGGAATTATATAATATGTGTCCTTTTGTGTCCAGCTTCTTTTATTTAACATAATGTTTACAAGGTTCATCCATGTTGTAGCATGAATCAGTACTTCATTCTTTTTCATAGCTAAATAATATTCCATTGTATGGACATACCATTTTAATTTATCCATTCATGTGTTGATAGACATTTGAATTGTTTCCCCTTTTTTGGCTATTATGAAAAATGCTGTTGTGAACATTTGTATACGTGTTTTTGTTTGAACACTTGCTCTTACTTCTCTTAGGTATATACCTAGGAATAGAATTGATGGATCATATGATAATGCAATGATTAACTTTTTGGGAACTGTTAAGCTTTTTTCAAAGTGGCTATACTATTTTACGACTAACTAAACACTCTTGCTGGGTTCAGTTAATTTAATCAGCAATGTATAAGGGTTCCGATTTCTCCATATCCTTGCCAACACTTTTAAATTCTTTTTTAAAATATAGCTATCCTAGTGGAAGTGAAATAGTATTTCATTGTAATTTTGATTTGCATTTCCCTAATAGCTAACAATGTTGAGCATTTTCTAATAGCTAACAATGTTGAGCATTTTTCATGTGCTTATTGGTCCTTTGAATATAGTCTTCAAATAAATGCCTATTCAAATGTTTTGTCCATTTTAAAATTGCATTGTTTAATAGCATACATAGAGAACCCTAATGATTCCACCAAAATTATTGAAACTGATAAATGAACTCGGTAAAGTAGCAGGACACAAAATTAATATTCGGAATTTGGCTGCATTTTTATACATCAATAATGAACTATCAGAAAGAGAAATTAAGAAAACAATCCCATCTACAATGGCATTAAAAATTCTAGGAGTAAATTTAACCAAGGAGGTAAAAGGCATGTACTTAGAAAATTACAAGACATTGAAGAAAGAAACTGAAGAAGATATTAAAACATGGAAGCATATACTGTGCTCACGTATAGGAAGAATTAACATCGTAAAAATGTCCATACTACCTAAAGCAATCTACAAAGTCAATGCAATTCCTATCAAAATACCAATGGCATTTTTCACAGAATTAGAACAAATAATCCTAAAAGTTAAACAGAACTACAAGAGACCCAGAATAGTCAAAGCAATATTGAGAAAGAACAACAATGAGATATCTCCTCACACCTGTCAGAATGGCCATCATCAATAATTCAAAAAACAACAAGTTTGTTGAGGATGTGGGGAAAAAGGGAACCCTCATGCACTGCTGATGGAATTGCAAATTGGTGCAGCCACTGTAGAAACAGTATGGAGGTTTCTTGAAAAATTAAAAATAGAAATACCTTTTTACTATGATTTCCCAGTGAAAGGAACCAGGGCTCTTTGGAAAAATGGCTGATTCCCAAGAATGAAAAACCTATTATGCAAGAAAATGAGAAGTGCTCCAAAAAAAATCAATTCCAGTTTTGGGTATTTATCTGAAGAAAACCAAAACATTAAATCAAACATCAAAAAGATATATGCATCCTTATGTTCACTGCAGCATTTTTACAATAGCCAAGATATGCAAGCAACCTAAGTGCCCATCAATAGACGATTAAATAAAGAAGATGTGGTACATATATACCATGATATATTACTTGGCCATAAAAAATTATGAAAGTTTATCACTTGCAAAAAAACATGGGTGGTATCATGCTAAGTGAAATAAGTCAGACAGAGAAAGACAAATACCATATGATTTCACTTATATGAGGAATCTATAAACAAACAAACAAATGAGAAAAATACTCAGAGATACAAAGAATAATATGATGGTTGTCAGATGACAAAGGGATTAGGTGGCATGGTGAAAATGATGAAAGGATTAAGAAATACAAATTGGCAGTTACAAAATAGTCCCAAGGATATAAAGTACAGCATGGGGAATATAGTCAATAACGTTGTAAAAACTATATATGGTGCCAAGAGGGTAGTAGACCTATTAAGGGGATCACTTTGTTGTACCCCTGACACCACTATGTTGTACCCCTGACACCAATATAATATTAAATGTCAACTGTAATAAAAAAAAAAAACAAAAGTAAAAAAAATTGGATTGTTTTTCTTTGTATTCTTGAATTGTATTCTTGAACTTTCAAGATGCCTTCTATGATCTCTTAACACATGACCATCATTTTTTGGAGCATTTCCCACTTTCTTGCATAACAGGTGTTCCAGGCTTGGGAATCAGCCATTTTCCTAAAGAGCCCTGGTTCCTTTCAGTGGGAAATTATATTAGAAAGCAAGATGTTGGTGCCAGGTGTGCTCACTGCTACTGATTTTTTGCTTTTAGACCTTTTCAGCAGTTAAAGGTAGAATGAATACACACACACACACACACATATGTACACATCCACATACACACCTATGTATAGGAAATCATGATTTCATGCAAATCCAATCCATTTCCAAAGTTTTTCCTTATCATCCCTCATTCTATATTTTTATCTCCTTTCTTCTATAATGAGAACCCTGGCTCCCTACACCATTAACATATGTGTTCATTTACTAAATATTATCATATACATAAAATAATTTTATAATTAGTATGTTTATAGCACTATAAAAATAAAACAGCACTATAAAAATAAACCTTTTACTAAAAAGAGTTCAAGATTTACTATTATTCTCTCTGCCCTAAACCAAAAATATAATCAAAACTTTATGTTCGAAATTTGGATTAATTCTTTTACCCTCATCAGTGTAATATTCCTCATTTGAAATATAGTTGGGTTTATTTATTTCTGTTTGCATTGTTTTAGTTTCTTTTTCCTTCCCACATTTGTTGATTTAATTTTATTTTTAAAATATATAGGACATGAATACATTTCTACAGGTTAAAATTACATCAAAAGATATGGCACTGCCTCCCCGTCTCTTCAATCCATTCTCGCTCTCTCATTCCTTAAAAACTATCAGCTTCATTGCTTTTTGGCTTATCTGTCCTATATTTTGTTTTGTTTTGTTAGCAAAAGTAAGGATGTGTGTGTGTGTGTGTGTGTGTGTATGTGTGTTATGTGTGTATTCTTATTTCATTTTTCTCACATAGAAAGCCATATATTTGCGCCAGTTTTTTTTTTTTCATTTACTTTCAAAGAATAAAAAAATTTAAGATCCTGAAAAGGAATTTTCTAGAATATTCCTGGGAAGGAAGTGGCAAATTACTATTCTTTCCCTGCCTTTATTTGAAGTCACTCCCTAATGATCCCCTTTCCAGTACTAGTCATGAAACGGAGATTTCTAAAAGGAGAAAACAAAGAAACTTTCTGACAACTGAAAGAAAGCAGTGTTGTCATTACTTAATATTATATTTCATATCTGTACTTTTAAATGAACAGTTACGTCAAGAGTGAAAAATGTATTTCAGAGAAGCAACTGGGATACCTATGCTGTAAGCCTGAAGAGTCAATGGTGATAAGAAAAAGAACCAAGTTTATCAGGAGAATGAGGACTGAGAAAAGGTAGTAAGTATGGGTAACTGCTGACTTTTAAAAGCACAATTTTGGCACAGTTGTGAACTTAAAAATCTAGATTCCAAGATATAATTAGGAGTTGTGATCAAGGAGAGCCAGGGATTTAAAACTACTCTTTTCAGAAGCAGGTTAACAGTGGAACACCAAGTCTGGAAGGCAGAACACAGAAGAAACAAGGTTAAAACATTATCTTTAAGGTCAGTAGAGAAACGAACAGATGTAAGACAGAGAGGGGAAAAGTTAATTTTGCAGGAGAACAGAAGAGAATCTTTCTGAAGATTGTGGGAAGGAGTGAAGGGTTGGTTAGCCTTGAAAAGAACTAGAGTCACCTTGTCCTGAGAAAAAAGACTGGCTGGAAAAACATGTGGGGAAAAAGAAATTCTGTGGTGGAAAGGAGTAAAGTTGAAGAAGCTCAGATTAGATGGTCTTTTCAAAAGAGTAAAGATGAGGTAATCTGTGAAAAGCTAGGACACGGAGGCGGGGTTGGCACTGGAGATGTGAGGACTATGGAAAACACTTGGCACAGAGAGGCCGTGTGGTGAACACAGTACAGAATAAACAATATAAACATGACAATCTCTGTACTGGAATTTCTTCAGTTTTGAGAGTTTAGTAATGTGAATTACACTTACCTACATTAAAACTGATGATGTCAATGACAAGTAAACCCTTTTGATTTTTCCCTATTTTAGTGAAATACTTGCCAGATTTTCTAAATGATGTAACTGTTCTGAAACTGTTGCCATCCTTCTATTATTAAACTAAAAATTTTAAGCTATCCTGTAAAATCAAACAATATATCAACTCAACTAAAAGTTGAATTAAAAAAATATAGCCTTTGCTAAATCTGCATTAGAAATATGTACATTTGTGATTATATGCATACATATTTGTTACTTTAAGCTAGTAATAATATTAACTATTTAAGAAATCCTATACGTCATTATAGTACTTAGCAAAATGAAGAGATTTAATGTTTAATGTTCAACAAACATTGCTATTATGTAGTAATATTCACTACTTTTTTGAGAATAGTTTTTTAAATAACTTAATTTTTAGAGCAAATCAAAGGAACCCAACTTAGTCATAATATAAAATGGTGCTAATCCCAGCAGAGAGAGAGAGAGAGAGAGAGATTAAAAAGTAAAAAAGTTAAAGAAGCTGTCAAGACATTCACTGAGATAATTCTGGGAGGGAAGTCATATCACTTGCTCTTGCCCTCCCTTTATTTGAAGTGTACCACTTAATAATTTCCTTTCCATCACTATACTTACAACACATAGATTTTAAAAACTAACCAACCAACCAACCAACCAACCAATCTTCTGGCAACTTAAAAGTAGCAGAATTTCTGTTACTTAAAGTTATACAGCAGTTCCTTGAGCAGCGTTGTTTTGTTCAACTTCGTTTAATTATAACATTGATGAGATGCTGTAGGAATTTAACTCTTGTTCATATCACTCAGCCTATGGTAAAAATGGTTCCATTCAATGTTGCTTTGCTCAAAGTCACAGAACCTATCAATGATGTTAAGTGAAGACTTAACCGTATTGTATATTTACTTCTTTACTGTTTGTCCCTATCCACCCATGCCGAACTGAAATGTAAGCCCAACGAGAACAGAAACTTCATCATTTTGTTCTGTTTTATCCTCAGTGCCTTGACTAATGCTTATAATAGGCACTCAATACATATGGATTAATATATAGAAAAATCAAAATAGAATTCTATATTTGAAAAAGCAAGTTTTAAAAATACATTTTTATGATACAAGTAATATCACCTATTTGTGGATTACTAGGAATTGACTATATATTTGATTTATTAGATCACTGCTATATATCTGAGATATATCAGAGTTCAAGAGTTTATAAAATTCCTTATTAAAGATTAAAATTTTGTCCTGAGTAAAATAAATGGTTTAAAGTTCTGTAAATTATGTATATTTAGTGAAACTATGTTTAATTCAATGAAATAAATATTTATGGTGAGCCTTTAGAATATGATATAGACTGATACATGAGATTAATACAAGGTAGTATGTAGTTATGTAATATAAATGTTCACTGATATCAAAGTAAATGTGTCTTAAAATGTGCCTGAGGCTTGGAGCAAGAAATAAAGAATGGCGAATCATCTGGCAATGTAATAAGCAACCACGTCTTTTGTGGAATTTTGGGTAGAATCTAAGGGAGTTTGGGAAAGGTTCATAGAAGGTAGAATGTTTGAGATGGGACATGAAGGAAAAAAATTCCACAGACTAAAATGGTGGAAGGTGTTCAGATCAATGAAAATGCATAAGCAACATGACACAGACAAGAAAGAGTGGGGTGTAGTCAAGGATCCGGGAGGGCAGAGAATATGGACTCTGTCTAGGGAAGTAATGGAAAAAAGGACTTGATATCTGTATTACAGCAGATCTTGAGGATTCTGCATATAGTTTGCTAAGAACAGGATGGATACAGATCAAAGATTTTGCTTACTTTTTCTGATTTAATTCTTTGGACAATCACATGAGGTTGATAGACATACCTTTACCTATATCCCTAAGTCCGTGTAACTCCAGTGGTGCTGACTCTATCTTTGGCTTGAGAAGTGGCATGTGACTCAGGACTAGCCAAGTAGAGTCTTTAATTCTACAGGTACAATAATCAATTCAGGGACGGGCACAAGACAGTATTAGCAACAATGAGATGGTAAGAGATTTTTGTTGAGATTTCTGGGGCAAAGGCAAACATCCTAGTCCACTGGATTGGAATCTGAGAAGATGTGAGTAGGTGCTATGGCCCCTCAAACCCATGGGGGGAAAGCCTAAATGGCACAAATTAGGGTGTACATGTGGGACATGGGGTGGGGATATGAAAGCAGAATCAAGAGATGGTGAGACATAGAGAGGAAAGGTCCACTTGACATCATTTTAGCCTCTGATAAACCAGTGCCTGAAATCAGTTTTACCGATAGCCCCAATGTAACTAAGGTTTTCAGCAAAGTCTGATTAGCTATGTGAAATCATAAGATTTCTAACTGATAGTATGTTATTCTCTTTTTACAAATGAAGAAACTGAAAGATAGAAAAAGTAGGTAATTTGTCTAAGATCATATAGGTTTTAAATAACAGATTTACCTCATATGTTTAAATAACAGCTCTAACTCATATCTGATGGCTCCAGCCCCATGTTGCTAACTACAATTTTTTTTTATTTTGTGTGTTTTCATATGTATGTGTATATGTGTGTCTAAAAAAGAGAGAGAGGGAGAGAGAATCAGAGCTCAACTTTTCTTAGCTTATTTTGGTACAAAAAAAATAATAACTACTACACATTGAGCACTATGCTAAGTGCTTCACATAAAATTTCTACAGATGCCAATTATTATTGGCTTGTCCAGACCCACTTCTAAGTTACTCTTTGTTGTCTACAACTGCTGCTCTTTCTATTAGCCTCAGAAGCTGGGGCCACAGGTGGAATATGAGCCATGTATGTTCATGTGGGTCTATGACTAATATAGCTAATCAAAATATTAGAAAAGCCAACCAGATTCCTTTTTTATTGGGAATATGGTAAGATTTAGCCAGTTAGTGGTATGCAAAATGATATGCACATTCAGAGTCAGGGTGGTCATTTGAGACCAGGAGTAACACAAAATTCTGAAGGAGAATAAAAAGAGAAGACTGAACAGAAAGAAGATGACAGGGGACATGTGGAAAGAAAAGCAGAGATGCAAAGAGAGAAGGAGATCACAGCTTTGGAAGGAGAACAGCCTCAGTTTCTGATCATATTCTGTGTCTCCTCTTTGGTTCCTACCTTTAGGTACCCTTGAGATTCCATTGCATGCTTACAAGAATCTCCTTTACTTTAAGGTAGCTTGACTAGTTTCTGAACAATATAACTAATACAGTACAGACTAGAACAATATACCATCTTAATGAATTATCACTGTGAATTAACTGTGAGGTAGTTATTTTTAAGATAAAGAAACTGAGATTCAGAGAGTTCAAGTAAATTTCCTAAGGGACACAACTAGTAAAAGGGGAAGCTAGGATTAAAAGTCCAAGTCTGTGTGTCTTAACTCAAGTCTAGGACTAATTGGAATAAGGAAACACTAGAGACAAGGAAACCAATTAGGAATTAACTACAGTAATTTAGAAGAGATAATGAGAAACACACCTAAAGCATGGATGAGGTTACAGACTTGAAAGGACGGTAAAAATGCATAGGGTTGTTCATGGGGTTAAGGGTGAGGGGTGAGTAAAGAAGTGGAAGAAGCCAAAGGTGATACTGAACATTTTTTATCTTGGCTGATTGGAGGAACAGTGTTGCCATTAATAATAGTAGTATGAACATTAGGTCTGGGGTTTGTTTTGTGGGGAAGGAAACACTGAATTTTGGTCACTATTAGATTTAAGTAAACTTGTTTAAAAGGGAGTTGGCAATGTAAGCCTGAAGCTCAGAACTAGAAAAAAGGACTTGAGAATTATTTTTAAAAAGTAATTTTACTGATGCATTTATAAAACTCAGTGAATCGTTAAATATACAGAAGAGAAGTTGAGTATTGCACATGTACAAAGCTTTAAGAGAAAGCACTATATTTGATCCCAAAAAGAGATTGCTTTAGATTTCCAATTTTACTCTGGCCAGTATTTATAGTGACAAATTTATTGGACCCAAATGACAAAATAAAACAACAAAATCTAGTTATTTAGTTCTATAGAATGAGCAACACACACACACTTTCAAACATTTATATCTTTAAAGGATATAATAATGCTTTAAGTTGTACAGAAAAAATACATGGCTATAACACACACAAAAAGACTTGTTTTATGTTCTGCATTTCTCCATGGAACTTAACATTCTTTAACAGACATTATCTCATTGTTTTAAGAACTGTTATGAAACAATCTGACATTTATATAACACCATTCACTCTCAATAATCCCAAAGGGCTTTACAAAACCTGGAAGAACGACTTTGCTCATGTTCAATATGCAACCACTGAGGGATGGAAGTGGGGTGGGAGGGTAAAGAAGTGGACAGGACTGTGGTAGATATTCTGTGGAACACAGCGGTAACATTATACAACCATTTAAGAAAGGAAGTGAAAGACATTATTAAACTGAAACCATGAAGGAACAAGCAGAAAAGATCCAAGGTAAGATTGTATTACACTTGTTAAATTTGAGAAAAATATTAATACCATGGGTCTTATTCTCATTTTTGTGTTTTATTAGAATAATATATAGATATATTCAAGATTTTTTAAAAATTGAGTATCATCTGCTAAATTAAGAACTCAACTTTCCATAGTGCCTTTTGTCTGTCCGCCACATCCAAGATGCTAATCTCTCTCTCTCTCTCTCTCTCTCTCTCTCTCTCTCTCTCTCTCTCACACACACACACACACACACACACACACACACACACACACACCTCCCCTCTTCTTCCTTCCTTCTCTTTCTGGACTGACAGTAGGATGCTGAAAAACAAACACTCAACTGGAAAAATTAAAAAGATTTTTTTCTTTTTGTTTTTAATTTATCACGTATATCAATCAGGGTTCTCCAGAGAAACAAAGCCAGTAGGATGCATATATATGTAGAAAGAGATTTACTAAAATACTATACACTTTACATACTTGAGTCTTATAATAAACAAATAAATACACCCATTTCACAGATGAGGAGACTCAGGCAAGGAGAGGACAAGTGTTGTAGGTATATTTTTGTTTATATAGGGTGCTTTTGATCCCTTCTTCTGATAACAGATCCTGACAATGACAGAGTGACATATGATCAATCAGTGTCTGCCTCCTGGGAGCCAGGTGCTCAAGAAGGCTAGAAAGAAGGTAGGGTGAGTTTTATGTTGACAGGTCCTAGAAAAAAGTCCCGCAGTTAATGCATCCGAGGCTATGGAGTGACCCCTAGTCTTTCTGCCCTTCCTGAAGCTTGGCTATTCAGGGCTTTGTTCCATTTTGTGTGCTAATTCAGTTTCCCATCCTGTGACTTAAATGTAGTTGGCTGTAACCAAGACTCTTAAGAAATATGCAGATATATTACATAATCTATCCAAGAGCAGATGGGTATCAGTAGAAAAGATAAGACTCAAACCTAGAGTTTTCTGACTTCAAAAACTGTGCTTTAACCACGACACCTCACTGGTTTTTGAATATTGGGATCTAGTAATGTTATCTGCCACCAGAAGACATTATAGCATTCTCCTGATTTTGTATCTTGGCTTCTTTAGTAAAATTTTTGAAAGCAGTTAAGCTAACATGGAAAATCTTGTAAAATTACTCTATAAAACATAATTTTATTATTGAAAGGGAAAATCTTCAGTGGGCATATTTGTATTGGGATATCTGGATATTATGTAAAAGGATAGCCAAAGGCATAAGAAAATGGTACTTGAGCTTTGGCTCTTTCTCAGTGAGTGAGAAGAAATGAGAACAAAAACCTTCAGAGAAGCAGGTGAATAGTGAAAAGAGCACAGACTTTCTATTGCAGGTTAATGCGATGGAAAGACCCAAACATTCAGATACTTTTAGCTCTACAATTATATGAAGTGGGCTAAATTAATCTCTCTGAGCTTCAGTTTTCTTATGTGTAAAATGGGGTTAGTAATGTCTATCTATATAAAGTCACTGTGTGAGAATTAAATTATAGTTGGTCCTTCATATCTGAAGGTTTTTCATCCACAGATTCAGTCAACTGGGTAAAAAATCCCAGAAAGTTCAAAAAAGAAAAACTTGAATTTGCCATGCGCTGAGCACTACACTGAATCCATGTGAATGAAGTGCTGTGTAGGCATATCCTACTGGAGCCTACATGCAAATAAAGGTTATATGCAAACACTATGACATATTATATAAGGGACTTGAGCATCCCCAGATCTTGGTATTTGTGGGATCTTAGAACCAATCCTCCACAGATGCTGAGGGATGATTGTAAATAATATATATAAAGCTTATAGTATAGAGCCTGGTACATAGTAAGCATTTATAAATTGGTAGTTGCTATTATTTTTGTAGTTGTCATTAAATCGAGTCAGGTAACAATGTTTAGGGGACTGACAGTTCCAGGCTGCTGAGGAGAGTCTGGAACTAACACACAGCTGGAAACAAAAAGGATAAAAGTATGTAGTGGACCCGAATTTTTAATTCTTTGTCAGGATCTCTTGTCTGTGTGTGAGTGTGTGTGTGTGTGTGTGTGTGAGAGGGAAAATCTTGTATTTATTGTGAAACATAAAACACACACTGAAGTATGATGATTTAAAAGGTACAGCTCAATGATTTATCACAAAGTGAGCACCCAAGTCAGGAAATCAAACCTTGCTGGCCTTGCAGAGGCAGCCCTGCTGTCCAGCCCAGCTATTAACTAATCTCTGCTCCCCTACAAAAGCAATCATTATCCTGCTTTGTGATAATCACATTCTTTCTTTATAGTTTTACTTCAGCATGTTATTAAACACTATTTAAATTTGCTTTTTAGCCCATTTATATAAATGGAATCATATCATGTATTTCTTCTGTGTCTAGCTTCTGTTGTTTAACATTATGAGATTTACCCATATTGTGTGTAATTACAGGTCACTAATTTTCATTGGTATATAGTATTCTATTGTATGAGTCTATCACAATTTTTAACCATTCCACTGTTATTGAATATTTATGCTATTTCATGCTTTTGACTGTTACAGATATAGCTATCATAAACATGCTTGTGCATGTGCACACCTTTCTGATGATTATGTACCTAAGAATACAATCGGCAGGTTTAAGTTTGGCAAAAAAAAATAAAAAATAAAAAAAAAAAAAGCCTCCTGTTTCCTGAAATGGTGGCCTCAATCTATACACCAATCTAGAACACCAGAGGATGAGGGGCCCAATGTCCCACATTCTCAGTAATCAGTAATATTCTCAGTCTTCCACAGGGTGTTTAGTATTGGCTTCAATTTGCATTTTCCTGAATACACATGAAGTGGAGCAAATTTTCTTAGGACTTTCCTTTGAGAAGTGACTATTAACATCTTTTGCCCATTTTTCTTTGGGTTATTTATCTTTGTCATTAATAACAGTTCTTTAGATATTCTTGCTATGTTGTAAACATCTTCTCCTGTAGTGTACCTTTTCACTTACTTCAGGGTGTCTTTTGATGAACAGAGGTTTTTAACTTTAAAATAGTAAAGCTTAGAAAACATTTCCTTTATCACTAATTCTTTTTGTGTCCTAATCTTTAAATCTCTACACCAAGGTCATAATGACATTCTCCTAATATATTTTCTAGAACTTTTATTGCTATGCCTTTCATACTATATTAAGAACTAAAGTCTCTCTGGAATTGATTTTTATGTATGGTGTGAGTTAGTGGTCAAATATTTTTCTATTCTCTAATAATTCAACGGTTCCAGCACCACCACTGAAAAGATTCTCCTTTCCTCATTGCTTTCCAAGGCCATCTTTCTAGGCTCCCCCTTCTATTTCACATATCTGCCAGTCACTGTACTAGTCCCATACTGTCATACTTGAAAATAAAACAATATCAGATAGATACAGAATTATCACCTTCTTCATCTCTTTTATGATTATCTTAGCTTGTGATGATCCCTATACATTTTTAGAATCTGTTATGGGGTTTCAGGTTCTACAGAACCTGTTAGATTTTGATTAAACCTACACTGAAACTAAAGAACAGTTTGCAGAAAATTGACATCTGTAAAGTTCTGAAGTCTCCAATCTATAAACGTGGTACATCTCTCAGTTTCTTTGGATCATCTTTAGAATGTCATTCTATAAGGTTTTGAAGTTTTCTGTGTCTGTGTTTAAATTTTCTGTGTAATATTTAAACAAAGTATTTGACATTTCTATGCTAATATAAATGGGATCTTTTAAAATTTCATTTTCCAAATCTTGGTTGCTTGTATATGAAAAGTTTATTTTTGTATACTGAACTTATATAGTTATTTTTTACACTTATTAATCTTAATAATTTACCTATAGATTCTTTTGAATCTTGTATGTATATAATTGTACCTGAGAAAAAGAACAGTTCCTTGCTTTCTAAACCTTTTAATTTCTAATTCTTGTCTTACGATTTCCAGTAAATCTTTATAAATGTTATAATGTTGAATAAAAGAGATTATAGTGTGCATCCTTTTCTCATGCCAGATATCACCATACCAATTCTGTATATCTGCTGTATATTTTTAAAGATATCCTTTATAATAGTACAGCCCTATATCTAGTGTGCTAGAATGTTTTACTAAAATCATGAACACATGCTGAATTTTATTCGATGCTTTTTCTCCTATCAAAATGATAAAATGACTATATTAATATGTTAAATTAAAATGGTTGCTTTTGAATGTTAAGCCAAACTCATATTCCTGGAATAAATCTATATCTGTCAGGATGTATTATGCATTGAAAATATTGCCTCATTTGATATACTAGCATTTTGTTTAGAATTTAAGGAGGTGGTCTATAATTTTTTCTTGCAATGTCTTCACCAGGTTTTCTTATCAAGGTTTAATAGCTTTATAAATTGAAGAGTAAAGTGATTCCTCTTCTTCTAGTCTCCAGAAGAGTTTCTATAAGGTTGGTGTGGTTTGTACAAGTCTTAAATTATGGATTTGATTTCTCTAAGAGTAATACCCAGAATCCTACTTCTTTCTAAATTAGTCTTAGTAAGGTGAAACATTTCTTAGTAGCAGAAGTTGTAGCATGAATTGTTGATGATTATTTACATCTTTTTCTTATCTAATTTCATTGAGTTTATCAATGGGATTAGTCTTTTAAAAGAATTAGTGTTTGCCTTTTTCATCCTCGTACTATCATGTACACTTTCTACTACATGAATTTCTACTTATACTTTTTATTTCCTTTCTTCTTTCTTTGGGTTTAATTTACTGTTCTTTTTCTAATTTCTTAAAGGGGATACTCATTCAGTCTTGTCTTTCAACTTCAAGAACAAAGTAAGTATATTTATCTTAAAGACTGTTTCTGATCATTTCAATATCTGGAGTCCCTTTAGGGCTGTTCTATTTGTTGTTTCTGACGGGTTTTAGTTAACTGATTTTGTCTCTTTGTATGTCTGGCTATGTTTTATTGTATGCTGGATACTGCATTTGCTGAATTGTTTGTAAAAAATTATAATGCCTAGGATGATGTAATTTCCTCCAGTGATGATTTACATTGCCTTCTGCCAGTGCCTGAAGGTACTAGCAATTCGGGGTCACTTTAACTTAATTTCAGAGATTGATATGATTTGAAGCAACAAACCTATACAGGTCTGTCCACTTTCAGTTAAACTTTACTAAGACAGAAAAGGATTTAGGCACCCAGACACAAAGTAAGAGGTATTCACAAACATCTCCTTTTCCAGGCCCCAAGCTCCATTCCATTCCCTAACTTCTTTCCTTAAGAGGCAACCAGTACAAGCTGAAACTAATACAATATTGTATGCCAACTGTAATTGAAAAATAAATTATTTTTAAAAATTTAGCCATTGAAGAAAAGAGGCAGCTATGTTGCCAGAAATTGATTTCTTATAACATTTAAATTTTTGACACCCATTCCAAGACTACATGTTTAGTCTTTGAAAAGGCACAATAAGTATGATAATGTGGTCTCTAAAAGACTCTAGGTTTGTTATAGGGTTTTAGAAACAATTATTCTCACCAGAACCAAAGTGGATTTTAATAAATACCAATTAAAACTTTATAGACTATATCTACTCAAGGCTACATCAAATTGTAAAATAGAGTCACGGAAAGAATACTGGATTGGAAGCCTGGGGACCTGAGTTCTAGTCCTGCTACTTTGCTGTGTGATTTTGAGTAAGCACCTTAATTGGCTGGACTTTGGCTTCCAACGTTTATAATAAAGGGATAGAGCCGGATGCTCCTTTCAGAACCAAAACTCTATGATAACTGCACGGAAGTATGCAATATAAATAGAGCACACTCAAAATCAGAGTTTCTGATGCACAATGTATTTCTTAAAGCTAGCCCACTTTCACATTTTAAATATACTGCAGCATAATGTTTTAAATAAGCTAACAGTCTAGTGTGGCAATTTTAAAAAAATAATATAAACTACTTTTGTACCTCAAAATAGATACTTAATAATTTTTAATATTTTGATATCATCTTAGTTCTAAGAACTTCATTTTTCTCTTTGTTGTTTCTGGCATTTCAGGTTCTTTAATGTAGCTATTAATATAATTAGGAATCATCTAGTTTTTGCATGAAAAATTACTAATACTCAAGAGTTGCATTTCTACCATTTACCAGGAGTTTAAGTGAAGAATTTTGAAAATATAACCACTTAAAACTGTCAGCATGTTGCATTAACTGTTAAAAAAATACCACACAGATTAAATTGTCTGAAGTAAGTTTTAATGCAACATATTCACAGGTTTACACTATAAAGTTGTGAAAAGAATTTCGTTTTCAAATTTGATTAAGTGCTGCGAGATGTTGAAGAAACTCAGTACTCGAATTATATGTTTGATGTCATTTTTGGCAAATCCTCAGAAAATGCCACATGAAAGGAAAACACCGCACTTAAAACACGATTTTGACAGCAGTTCGGGAGAGTTAACAACTCCATTCCCAGTGGGGTTCTGATCACCATCAGACCCTCATGACAATATTAGTCTCCGTGCCTTGAGATGATCTAAATACTAAAACAAAATTAAAAACAACATATGCATGTGCATGTGCACACATGCATAGACACAGCTCTCAACCCTTTTACTTTCTAAAGTGGGAAAATTTGTAATTAGTTCAATTCAGGCTCCAAATAGCTAATGTAATTTATCATGTTTCCTTGCAGATTTACCAGTGGCCACCAGAGAAATGAAAAGGTGGCAGGCTACCAGGCAGTGTCAATCAGGCTTTTTTTATTGTTTTGTTTAAGTTAAGAGAGGTATAAATAATTCCCATCAGCAATGGAGATGAAGTCCCTGGCTGTCAGTGCCCTCGACATCTTCTAAACTCTACAGCTGAAAACGGTGGGAATTTTTCATCTCACTACGTTTACATAATCTTTACATCCATTGTCTTCTATACCTTACTCTGTCTGAAATGAGAGACTTAAGAGTTGTTCAATTTCACTTGAAAAGTTTTTAAAAAGCATATTACAAACAAGATGATAAAAAAAATAACATATTAGAAAATAGCACGTATATTTCTGGCATGAAGATTAAAAAGCCCAGAAAAAAATAAATTTCACAAAGTTAACTATGGTTGTCTTTGGCAGCAGTATTATGGGGTGATCTCTTTCTTCTTATCTATATGCTTTTCTATACATTTCTAATATTTTTGCAAAGGACATGTATTATTTTTATAACTGAAAGAAATAATACAGCTTTTAAAAATCAAACAGTTATAGCTAAAGGTTAATAACTACTTGTATCAATTAACAAACCTATTTTTACTGGGTTAGAAATGGCATTGATATTAATAACAGGAAGACACATTCAGTATGACAAATAATAGAGCTAAAGGCTCTTGTCAAACTTCTATCATTGGAATCACATCAATGAGCAGGCAGAAAGAATGCTTCTTTAAAAACTACGTAAAGACAGTGAAGGCTGCAAAGAAAGGTGCCTCTAATACATTGGTTCTTTTTTTATTTTAAATTGTATTTTGTTATTAGTTTCAAGTATACAGTATATTGGTTAGACACTTATATAGTTTATGAAACTATCCCTCTGATTGCTCTTTCCCTCTTCTGGCTCTCCACCTAGCCATTACATTAATGCTGACTACATTCCCTATGCCATGCTCCCCATCCTTGTGACCATCTATCAACTACTAATTTGTACTTCTTTAATGCTGTCGGGAGCCATTTTGAGCTAAACAAGACTGTTAAGCAGGATGTTTTTGCAAAGTTGGCCAGCTGTGCAGTCTGCTGACTCTGGAGGAAGAGCACCTGGTGTGGGGGCGGGAAATGGAATGTTACAGAGTTTACGTGATTGGTTGTTATTTAGAGGCGTTCTGCTTCTTACTCACTCAGTAGGGTATAAGTATGTATTGCAAAATAAACTCGGGTCTGCTGCAGTATTGACTGTGAGCCCTCCGGAATCTATCTTTTGTCTCTGTCTTTTCTTTAATCCTCACTCCCCATCTCGGGTGCTGTTCGACGTAGGCCGGCTGGCTCCGGCATAACGCTTCATGGCTTTCTCCCAGCTTCTCCAGCCCCTTCTCCTCTGGCCATCACCAGACTGTCTTCTATATTTGTGAATCTCTTTTTGATTAGTTTGTTCTTTTGTTCCTTAGGTTCTGCATGTAAGTGAAATCATATGACATTTATCTTTCTCTGTCTGACTTATTTTACTCAGCATGATAACCTCTAGGTCACTCATGTTGTTGCGAATGGTAGGATTTCATTTTTTTTATGGTTGAGTAATATTCTATTGTACATATGAACCATAATTTCTTTATCCAATTGTCTGTTGATGGGCATTTAGGTTGCTTCTATCTTAGCTGTTATAAATTGTACTGCACATTGGTTCTTAAAAGGAGCAGTAGATGAGACCTAAGTTACTATTAGGAAGCCTGTGAGATGGCACAGCATTTAAGACATATGAAAATCCATGAATTGGTTAGTTTATTTTTCTTTGCACATAAAATTAAATATGCCCTTAACGTATGATTCTAAAATAAAGTTCAACAAGGTCTGTTCTTGATAACTAGTGAGAAAGTTTGAAATGAACTGTTCAAGAAAAGAAGAAAAGTGCTTTACGGACTCTCAAAGATGATCATCTCTTATTTATCTTCTCAAAAGATTAAATTCTTCATCTAACGATGAAAGTATATATATCTTTATGCTTCCTATATACATTTGAAAGTCTTTACTATTTTAAAAATTATGTTATTGAAAGATATATTGTTAAAAATACAGTGTGCTTTCTGGTACATGAAGGCAGTAACATGTATTCAGTAAAATTTCACTTGAGCAACTGATTGTCCTGGCTACAGAGAGCAGCTTTATTTTTCTAGGACTTCCGGGAGAGGAGGTGTTCCATGCAATTGAATATTTTGGATAAGAGAATCTTATCTTTAATTGATCAAAATAATAAAAATAAATTTTACCAATAAGGCTAGAATTATTACCCATTCTGACTTATTAAACAATAAAAAATATCATCTAAACTTTTCTTAACAGATCATGGTTATCATAATGAGCATCTGACATGTTCTCTCAGAATACGATGAAGTACATCTACAGCAAATGTATCCATGATATTCCACTCCTGCATTCTTGTGTTTCCTTACCTAGTGTTGTGTCACGTGTTTAACTATCACCTCTTGCTGGTGCTGGAATAGATGTCTCTAGCTGTGCCCGTCTCACTTATTTTATCTTTTATTTTTTTTATCCCAATAAAATATTAGGCGACACAGATCCACAGGCCAGCCTCTGCCCTTGTTTTTCTTTTGTTTACTTTTTTTAATTCCTGAAAAATTATTTATATATATGTTATATTCATAAATTTTATGATTTGCCCTTTTAAAGGGTACTCTCCTTCCCTTTTATTATTCTTTATTATAAACTTAGAACCAGATAATCAGTTTGTTAGCACCATGCCCAAAGTATTACTAATAGCTGGCCTGAGAGGCTTTCTATGAATTGCATATATAGCCTTTCTATGAAAGGCATATATAGCCTTTCATTTTTCCATGTAAATAACATAGCTTAAAAGTAGACTCTGAGAAAAACAGGTGTGATACTTCTAGCCTCCAAGGTGGGGGTGGCGGTGGGATGATTCAAGAGTATCTGAAGAAAGAAAACTGCTTTGGAAAAAAGAATTTTTGCTTACTTTGCTCAGAGAGAAATTAATCCTACATGGAATCAGGCACAATGCAGAGCTAACATTCCAAAAGGGTTTCTGTTTCTTATAAAAACTAAGATTAAGCTAGTTTAACATCATATGTTAGAGATGAAAAGTAGTCAAAAATTATACACTTTCATAACTATCAAGCCTGAGGGGCCCTAGTCTGACTTAATCAGCATTAAAAAAATAGTCTGAAGAAACCTAAAATGACTCAATGCAATTTGAGAGGTACTAAGCACCTAAGAGATGTGTTTCATGAAGGGGCTTTTAAATTATTTTTTGATTTGCAAGCTCAGATTGCCCTTCCTCCTCTAATTTCTGGCATTAACCATAGAGCAGGTATTGTGTGCTTATAACTTTGAAAAGAGGATATGACACCTTATCTCTCTAAAGCTAATTAGAGAATATGTCCAAACCTGTATCTCTATGTGACTAAGTTCAGTTTAGTACTAGTTTTGATATAATGAAACTTAAAGAAACCTGCAAAGGACTTAGAGATGTAATTTAATGAAAAGGATTATACAGTTCATTAAGGAACTTGACAGATCCAATACTATCTCCAATTAACTATCAATCTTATTCAAAATTTATTACTCCCCACAAAAATCCTATGCACAGGCCTGGATGATTTACAGTGGTACTAAAGGGACTCCCAGGCTATAAACAGGATTGTCCTGCAGTACATCTCTTTTGACATTGCTGGTATCTAAAGTAAAACACCACATTTCTTGTTTACCTAAACTGCGGTGTTAGAGCCTACTGCAGACTCTGCATTAAACAAAGAAATGTAACTCTTGAATTTTACAGCCAAATTTCATGCTACTACAAAAAATTCTAATTATATAACTATAATAATGGTTTTATTCCTTGACATTCTTTTCTTTCATTTACTGAAGCCTCCTTATATACATTCTCTGAAGCCTTTAAAAAGTAAATAGATGGCAAACCGATGGCAAAAATTATGAGGTTATATTTAGGCAACGCTTTTCTTCTTATAAAGAGGTATGATTATATCCATTATCTGGCAATACCCTTGTGATATAAGGAATATCAGATCTTGAGCTTTACTGTTAAGACTGAAGAGAAAATGCATAGTTCCATAACATTTTTATTATATAAAAAAGTTTTTTTTATGAGGGAGTGATGTCAGAATCACGGATGAGTGAGATGCTTCCTTTGTCTTTTCCCTATAATCTACAACTAGTGGGACATGTATAACTTAATGAAAATTATTCTGCAATACACTACAACGCCTGAGAGATCCACACATCTGTATATACGAAGGTGAGTGGATTGAAAGGCACAGAGGAGGAGAAACTGAAGGAATGGCAGGGACAGTGCCCATGACCCTGGTTCCCTGGCAGTGGTGGCTGTGCCTGTAGCTCTAGCGGGCACAGTGGATACAGCAGAGACAGAGCTCACAACTCTGCCCCTACCCTCCCCCCCACTACTGTCCTAGCAAAGCAAAAGAAAAAGAAGGAAAGCAGCAACATCAATGCCAGTGACTTCAACTCCCTCTCCCAGCTGCAGAGGTGCTACACTACCAGAGAGCCTAGTAGCAGAAACTGAAGTGATGTAGGATACTCCCACCTCCCGGGAACAGCAGCACCAGCAGCCATAGGGAAATGGGAAGCAGCAGCTGTGGCGCTTGTAACCGAGGCTCTCCCTACCCTGCCTCACCTGCTCTATCCCCGACCACAGCAAAGTTGCCCAAGACAGCCCCAGACACAGCACTGGCACACAGCATCCCTGTGACTCTGGCAGTGATGACACTTGGACTATGGCAAACCCCACAAACATGGTGGCACTGGTAGTAGCAAGGCACCAGTGACCCTGGAGGCACAAGCAGCAATAAAGAGGTCATCTGTGACACCACTAGCAGAGGTAGTGGAAGGTATAAAGTGTTGGCTTTCAAATATAACTAGTCATCTCAGGTAAAAGAAACCAAAAGCTTGTGCAATAGCAAGTACCACCTACTGGGGGACAGGAGGGATAAGGAAAGGGCTCTAATTACCAATCTGCTGTATTGTTACAATTTAAAGAAAGCTGTACCTAAATAAGAAAACTGCTCCTACTTAAATGTGCAATAGAGGAATAACCCAACAAGTACCATGAATAATCACAATAACAGGGTATAAGAAAAATAAAGTGACAATTCTCCATAAATCAAACTCAGTGTCATAGATGACTGTGATCTAAATGACAGAGAATTAAAACCGCTGTTATGAAGAAACTCAATGAGAGACAAGAAATCTCAGAAAGGCAGTTCGATGAGCTCAGGAATAAAATGAATAAACAGGGTACTTTACCAAAGAGACTGAAACTCTAAAAAAGAACCAAAGAGAAATTCTGGAGCTGAAGAACTCAAATGAGATGAAGAATGTACTAAAAAGCACTGGAAATAGAGTAGATCACTTGGATGAGAGAATAAGTGAACATAAAGATAGAAATCTAGAAATCAGGTGGAAGAGGAGAGAGAACTAAAAAAAGAAAAAAAAAATTAAAAAGAACTCCATGAGAACTATCTGACTCCACTAGAAAGGGAAACATAAGGATAATGGGTATCCCAGAAGGAGAATAGAGGAAGAAGGGAACAGAATACCTATTTAAAGAAATAACTTTTTAAAAAAAAAAAAGAAGAAAGAAGAAGAAATAATAGATGACAACTTTAACTACCTGGGGAAGCAGCTAGACATACAAGTATAAGAACTTAACAGAACACTTAATTATTTCAATGCAGAAAGACTATCTCCAAGACACATTATATTAAAACTGTGAATAGTTAACAGTAAAGGAAGACTTCTAAATGCAGCCAGGGGAAAAAAGACTATAACCTACAAAGGAAATTCAGCACCACAGGACCTGCCTTACAAGAAATGTTGAAAGGAGATCTTCTACTGGAAACCAAAAAGTAAAGTACATAGAACTTTGAGTAAAGTGATAAACAGAAACAGAATCAGAAAATTGCTACTCTATTACAAAATAGAGTATTAAACTCTTGATTACAGCATAAAGGTTAAAGGGGAAAAAGCATTAAAAATAACTACAGCTACTTCAATTTGATAACAAACATACAACATAAAAAGGAATAATTTGTGACAACAAAAACATAAAAGGAGATAAGGAAAAGGATGGAATTGTACAGGCAAATGAATATAAGGTGCTATCAGAAGGGAAAAAAAAGACTATTTTTTGAGATGTTTTATATATACCTCAAGGTAACCACAAAACAAAAATCTAGAACAGAGACGTGAAACACAAAGAAAGAGTAAACAGAAAAACATCATAAAAACTACCAAAGTAAAAAAACAAACAGAAACACAATGAAAAAGAAAAAAAAAATGGAGCTATAGAGCAATCAGAAAACAAATGATAAAATGGCAGTAGTACATCCCTCATATATCAATAATCATCCTAAATGTAACTCACCAATCAAAAAACAGAGAGTATCTGGATGAATTAGGGGGGAAAAAATAAAAAGCTCCACACTATATGCTGTCAAGAGACTCATCTCAGCTCCAAGAAGAAACACAGACTCAAAGTGAAGGGGTAGAAAATGATATTCCAAGCAAATAGTATCCAAAAGAAAGTGGGTGTAGCCAAAGAAATCCTGGCAAAAAAGGGTAAAGCTGGAGGTATTGCACTCATTGTTTTCACACTATATTACAAAGTTATAGTAATTAAAACAGTATGATATTTGCAGAAAAATATACACACAGACCAATGGAATAAATTGAAAGTCCAAAAATAAACCTGCATATATATGGACAACTAATTTACAACAAAGGAGCCAAGAATATACAATGGAGAAAGGAAAATCTCTTCATAAATGGTGCTGGGAAAACTGAATGAAAAAGAATGAAAACAGACTACAACTTTACACCATACACAAATATTAACTCAAAATGATTAAAGATTTGAATGTAGGATCTGAAAACATAAAATACATAGAACGAAGCATAGCATTAAGCTCCTGTCAGATATAGCATATCATATTGAAAAGACCAAATCATCCAGAGTTGCCATAATTCTTGGATAATTTAGTCTTGGACTAAAATAAAATGCTTTTACAAAAGCTTGATATGTAGTCATATAGCCCAATGAAGATATCTTTCCTGAACAGGTTCAGGAGGGTATTCAGATCAACTGATGCACGAAGTTACAGAGCCATGGTCAATAACACTTTCCAACTTCTTTTCATGTGATAATCTTATTATACAATGTATAAAACCTTTGATCTGTTCCCAGAGTTTATATAGTTCTATCCTTGGAAGATCAGCTAAGTTCTAACATACATTCAAGGATGCCTAAAATCGTACTTTGTTTGCACAATGCTATGCAGTGAGGAATTGTCGCAGATCAAAGGAGAATAAGGACACATGATGACTAAATGCATTATGGAATTCTGGATGTAAAGATAGAATAGAAAAAAGACAGCACTAGAAAAATTGGTGAAATTCTAATAAGGTCTGCAGTAGATAATATTATCCTATTAACATTAATTGCTTGATTTTGATCATTGTATTATGGTTATCCAAGTCTTTAACATTAAAGGTATAAGAGCACTTTCTTGTTTTTGTAACCGCTCTGTAAATCCAAATTATTTTAAAATAAAACAATCAAAAATAAATAAATAAAATGGCTCATTCTGAAACTAGAAGAAAAATGACAGCAACCATAATGATCCAAAGTTTTGGGAAGATAATTTTAACAGTCATTCAGATTTAGGGAAAACCTGAATTTCTAGATGATATAAAATATTCAATTCAAAAAGTAATTACTTAATATGATTCTCTAATTATGACACAAAAAAAGATTTTAACATGGTTAACTTTCATATAAATAAACTGAAATAAGCTCCATAAGAATCTTCTCTTTCAAGTTAAGAAATCGTTCTTTAAGCTCAAATCTTTCTTTACCTAATTGTGTTCAATATTTCAAAAGCATATAAATAAATACAGCACTATGTATATCTAATATAAGCCATAATCATACAGCATTATTACAGTAATTATCTACTTGCAGTTCTCTCGTTCCTACTAAATCATGAACTACAAAGGCAAGAACCATTCAACTATTGCCAACTTCACACCCCTAATTCAATATGATTCTTGAGACACGGGGGTACTAATAATTATTTAATCAAAATCAATAAAATATTTAAGTAAAAGACCTTTCTAGTTTAAAGGAATTACTTTCACATATTTAAAATGTTTTTAATATTAAGATACAATTCCTATGTAATTTATGATTGTAAAAAGAAAACAGATTTGAGGGATCCAACCTGCTATTTGGAAATGGAATATTACATGCTTCATAGCTAAAACAGTTTTAAACTAGAGCTCTTCAGTGAAATAGCTTTTTTGAAGCTTCTGGCTTTATAAAAACCATAGTGAAATTATGAACATGTTTAACCTGTATAAAAAGCAGAGTATCATTTTGACCAACTTTTGATTTGTTTTATCAACATTAGATATTCTGCATCTAAACATGAATCAAATAACAAACAAACAAACAAAAACAAGACTTTGTATTTAATGCCGTTCAAATCAATGCACAAATGTTTACATAGGTCTCAAACATAGGGCCTAAGTACTTTTCTTAGATGTTTTAAAGGGTATACAATATTAAAAAAAAATGAACATTACTTTCTGTGCACTTCTAGATATGTTCTATGGCAACATTTAAGGTTTGGCTGACATCAAGTACTTTTTTTATTTAGGAACAATAGATGATCATGTTTTTTTGAATTTACTTCTCAGACAAAAGTCTTAGGTAGAAATTTATTTTATTGGCTATCTGTCCAAAGACATTATTGTTGCCCATTAACAACAACAACAACAAAAAAACTCAGAAAGAAAAGAGGTGAGAAAGAGGAAGAGAGAAGGAGGAAAGAGGGGAAAGAGGGAAGAAGTACTAAATAAAAATATAAGCTTGATAAAAGCCCTTACCTTCACTTCTTTTTTCAGCTTGTTTTGCTGAATTGTCCATTTTTTTTTGTTTTGCTGCTAAGAGTTCCCGCTTTAATTGCCTTGCTTCTTTTCTGAGCTCTTCACTATAAAGGAAAAACAACCATATCATATAAGCATATATTATACTGAGAGAAAGTCGTTTAGCGAAAACAAGTAAATCTGGTTTTCAGATACATTAAATCTCTAAGAATGTGTATATGTACATGTGGTATGGAAACATGCTTGAAGGATATTTTTCAAGTTATGATTTTTCATGATAGTAATATAACATGAATTAAAAATGTACCCTCTTTCAAGTATATTAAACAGAAGTAGATAAGTGATAAATGACCCATTGTTCTCCCTCGAATTTACATGAAAGTTTAACATTCTAGTTTCAGTTTAATAATTCATGGAGATCCAAATCAAAACAAAATTTTAATGTAAGTACTATTCACTAAACCTGGGCATACACAAACAGATCTGGCTTTAAAACTTGCTGAATTCCTCAACTGAAACAAGCAACTATCACTTATTAAGTATTTCAGTTATTTAAACTTAATTTTTTAAACTCAAATTTTAACCCATTTAATACCACAGTTTGGAAAATAATGTCCTCTTCTGCGAAACCTACCAGACTGAGTTGCTGAGATGGTGAATTCAATCATATATTAACAGCAAACTGAAATGTAAATGTTGACCTCACTGCAAGTCACTAATTAAGTGACTAGTTTCCACAAGCTGGTTTTAGGACAGGAAATTCATATTTATGCCTTGGAAAAACTTATTAACTACCCATGTCATGAACCTTTATGGTCACCTGTGAAAAGTCCAAAGTATGTAATTTACATCTGTAAATGTCAAGCATCCATTTTATTTTCAACAAAAGCTAGAGTGGATCACAGAGACCGAACACTATAGCCTAAGCAGGCACGTCATTCTGGAAATGGTTCCTAAAGACCCATGCCAAGGATTAGTGGAATCTTCTCAAGTCTAAATAGTTCTAGTGTTTCCTACTGATCTCCAAATCTCATGTTTTTTACTATTGTCCTACTGTAGAGTCATCAAACCGACAGGTCTTAACAATGTGCATGACTCAGTTCTGTCCCTTCTCCACATCACACACACAGAGCCATATTTTGTATCTGCTTGGCGTCCAAGATTCTGAACTCTGAAACTTTCCTCTCTAGTCAACATCTACTACCTTTTTAGCTTTCTCAGTCTTTCATTCCTACTGAACCTGGGCTCACACATATAATAATAAGAGCTAACTCCTTAACCATAGTTCATAGTCCACCAGCCCTATTCCAATCCCAAATGGCTCTTTATCCATTCCGAATGCTATGGTCAGCCATTTCACAGATGTCCTCAATTGCACCCTTAATTTTCTTGACTTCTTTGTTCTTATGGATATATCATAATCACCTAAAAGAACCTGTTAAAACATATTCCAGAAGACATACCTCCAGAGACTATGATTTCTTTAGGTGTTGGAACTGCCTAAAAATTTGCTCTTGTGACAAATTCTGAAGGTGATACCATTATGTAGGTTTGGGACCCAGTACTTTAGGGCCTTACTATAGAAATTATCTTCTCTTCCTTACAGTGTCGAGCACTCCTACTTTAAAGGCCCTTGCATTCAGCCAACTCAAATTTCTCTAGACTCTGCTCCAATCAAGTATTATTATCTTCTCAGTGGACTCCTCAACTGAAAGAATAGTTTATATACACAGCCTACCTCATCAATCTCTAACTGCTTAATCTCTTGCAGTCTATCCATCTTATACTCTACTGAAACTGCTTCTGTATTAACCAAAAGGCCTTTTCTCAGTCCTTCTCTTCTCTTTTGATTCTCTATCATTCAATGATATTACCCACTCCTTTCTTCTTGAAATTCTATCCTAATCAGACTTACGTACCACTTTAGAGTCTTGATTTTCTGATTCTACTTCTAAGTTACTTTCTCTTCTCATCCTATAATTGTTGGCATTTTTCTCATTTCTACAGTCTGAACGCTGGCATTTTTATCTAATTTCATAACATCAACTATCACTTCTACAGAAGTTATTTACAAATCTACATGTTTTGTCATGATTTTGGTCCTGCATTTCTAACTATCGGTTACAAATCTCCATGTACATTAGTGCTGTCCAAGAGAAATATAAGGTAAGACACATATGCAATTTTAAGTTTCCTAGCAGCCACATTTTAAAAAATGGTAAAGAAACAGATTAAATGAATTTTAACAATATATTTTATTTAACTCAATATATCCAAAATATTTTTTCAACATGCAACTAATGTAAAAATATTAATATGGTATTCTACATTTTTTTGTACTCAGTCTTCTAAATCCAGTGTGTATTTTATATTTCTCAATTCAAAGTAGCCACATCTCAAGGGCTCAGATCTAGATGGATAGCAGAGGCTAGGTGTCGCAATAATCACAAATGCTTTATGTCCAAACTTGAAGTCATCTTCTTCCTGCCCAAATCTGTTCCTTCTTCTGAAGTCTCTTTTCTGTCTAATGACCAGAGTTAAAGCTATCTCTGGAACTGTCCCCCCTCCCTTTCACTGAATCACTGTCGAAGTATGTCATTTTCCAGTCTCTTTCACATGTAACTACTCTTCTTGACTTTCACCATCAATGCCTAGTTTAGGCTCTCAGGTATTTCTCAGAAAAATATAATTACTTCCTATATATTGGAAGTTATAAGAACACGGGGAATAGCAACCACATCTTTGCTCTGTCTACTAAATACCCATATCTTTTTAATATACTGGCTTAAATTTTTTTTTATTTTGGTAAGTAATTCAGAAATTTAGATTCTGTTTCCAGAAGGCTAAGGTCTTTGAGGGGAAGATTATTTGAAAGTAGAAAAGGACATGCTGTGCAATGGCTAAATAAACTGTTAAAAGAATAATTTGAAGTATGCAAAGAATGAGAGGCAATAAAAGTACATACTCTTGTAGAGGCAGTGGAACAGAGTTATTAAAAGTATCAACTTTGGATTCGGAAAGTCCTGATATAAAAGCCAAGTCCATCACTTATTATCTGGGTGACCTAAAAATAATTACCTAATTTCTCAGAGCCTAAGTTTCCTTAACTACGAAATCAGAGTAAGACATTTAAAATACTGGATACTCAATACATGTCAACAAATGGTAGCTATTATTATTTAGATCATATGTTCAAATTAGGAGTACATTTATGGGATGTTTGCCATATAGGGATATTTATTATGTTATTTATTATAGACGAATGCTACCTCTACTACATATGGAGATCAACTCTGTGAAAAAAAATTTTTTAAAGGCATTGAAAGTATAACAGTACCGTCTAAAAATCTATCTTTAAACAGTCAAAGAATTAGATAAACTATTGAAGTAGCCATAGTAATATACGAACCGAACAATGATGAATAAAAACTCAAAAAAGACTAAGTGAGACAGAGAAGTGTCTATACAGATTATTAAGATATGCTTCATTATATCAGATTGTTCAGGTGATTAAGAGTGTACAACACTGTCAAAATCTTTCTATTTAAACAACACCATTTGTTAGTACTTGTGGAATCCATAACTCTTTGAATAAAATGCAAGTTTTTAGAACAGTCTTCAGATCATAGTCTAATTTTAGGGTTCCCAATCTTATATTCTCTGGAATAAAATCCTATCCATTGACGTTAATTAAAATGTATTTAAATCTGACATGATAAGAATGAAAATTGTAAGCCTGAGGTATACTGTTTACAAAGCAAGCATACAAACTATGGGCTTACTTTAAAGTCCACATAGCATTTTGTTGGCTCCCTCAGAACCTAGTTTCTGCCTGTATGGTAAAAGAAATGGCTTCTATAAGCTGCTATTAACTCTAAGCTAATTAATTTTTTTTCTAACAGTATGCTTCTAATTTGAATTCATTTGAATTTTAATATGGTTTATATGACAACGCTGTTATCCACCAGATAATTCTGCACTGTATATATGTCTTAATCTGGTAAATCTGTAATATGTTCTGTTCTAATAAAAAAAAAAATCCTTAAAAATGTCAGCCCAATAAAATATCAGTAGCCTAGAAATTATTGTAGCTTTTATATATTTAATAATAGCAAAGAAATTACTAATTCATTCAACAACTTGTAGAGCATCTAATATTTGTTTGGTACTATTCTGAGTAAAGGCACAGAAATCAAGATGAATAAGAGAGAGGAACCTAACTTGGATAAACTCTTTAAATCCATTTCCTCCCTCACTATTTAATCTTCTCAATGAGCTGTGATATAAGCACTTTACAGGTAAGAAGGCTGAGGCTTACGGTGATTAAATACTTAGCCTGAAGTGACACAGTCTAAGTGATAGAGCTAGAAACTAAAAATGGGATCATCTGAACTCTACGTTCTTTCCATTATGGTACACCGATACCTTGAGAAAAGTTTCCAAGGAAGACTAAATTCCAAGGAGGGACATAAGTCGAGTACATAAGAAAAAAAAAAAAAACAGTACATAATAAAAAGTAGTAACTGCCATGACAAAGAAATGATTAGAGCACTTTGAAATTCAGAGAGGAAAGATAACCATAGGCTTAACTAAGAATGGCTTCATTGAGGAGGCATGTGAACTGGACCCTGAGGGATGAGTAAGAGGTAGCCATGTAAGGAGATACAGTGAAGAAACATCCAAGCAGTGTGTCTAAACCAAGACAGAGAGGTGAGAAAATACAGGTCCATGTTAAAATATTTTGCTAAAGCATAAATGTTTTAAAGGGGTGGCAGGGCTAGTAACAAAAGAGAGAGCTAGGAAGAGATTCTGGGGCAAAGTAAATGCCAAGCGTCTATGAGTGGCCAGGTGAGAATATTTTCCTTCAATTTTTCCACACCTTTGAGCTTCCAAAAATTTTTTTATGATCAATTTCTTAACTGCTCTTATTGCCTTTATTTTACTCACTATCCACCTATTTTAACATCTTACTAGTAACCTGTACATTCAAGAAATTGCTGTCTTCTAAGAAGTAACTGATGACCTCCTAATTAAAAACTTCAACAGCTTCCTTTTAGATTGGAACTTAGACCTTCAGGAGAATCTGACTTTGTCGACCACTTTATCTTTGACCCTTTGCTATCTCAGGCACTGCCGTGCCAGATCCCCTCCTTTTTTTGATATTCTTTCTCTATTTCCGTGGTTTTACTTTTCCACCTCCTGCTCCTCAAATATAGTAAGTGCTTCTCAGTAGCCTAGTCTCAAACTTATCTTCTCTCTGTTTAGAAACTTCATCCACATTCAGGACTTCGAATCCATCTAAATGCAGTCAAAATATAAAATCAGGATCATTAGCCTGCTGCTCTTCATACATTTTCACTTCTAAGCCTAAATTCGCATTTCTAACTGCCAGATGGATGCATCCATTAGATATCCCATAAATGCATCAGATCTACCATTTTAAAAGTCAAATGGATTAAAACAGAGAAATGCAAATTAAAACCACAATGAGATATCACCTCATACCTGTCAGAATGGCTATCATCAATAAATCAAAGAACAAGTGTTGGCGAGGATGTGGAGAAAAGGAAATCTTCATACACTGTTGGTGAGATTGTGAATTGGTCTAGCCAGTATGGAAAAGTCTGGAATTTCCTCAAGAATTAAAAATGGATATACTTTTTGACCCAGCAATTGTACTTCTGGATACTGATCCAAAGAAAATCAAAATAATAATTCCTAAGATCTATGCACCTCTATGTTCATTGTAGCACAATTTACAATAGCCAAGATAAGGAAGCAACCTAAATGCCCATCAACAGATGACTGGATAAAGAAATTTATGGTTCATATACACAATGGAATATTACTCAGCCATTGTGAAAAAAAAAAAATGAAATCCTACCATTTGCAACAACATGGATTGACCTAGAGGTTATCATGCTGAATAAAATAAGTCAGACAGAGAAAGATAAATACCATATGATTTCACTTACATGCAGAATCTAAGGAACAAAATAAACTAATCAAAATAGACTCACAAATATAGAGGACAATCTGGTGATGGCCAGAGGGGAGAGAGGTGGAGAGCTGGGAGAAAGAGGTGAAGAGGTAAAAAAGTACAGATCAGTAGTTGACAGATGGTCTCAGGGATGGGGAGCACGGCAAAGGGAATGCAGTTAGCATTAATGTAATGGCTAGGTGGAGAGCCAGAGGAGAGAAAGAGCAATTAGGGGGATCGTTTCATAGACTATATAAATGTCTAACCAATGTACTATATACTTGAAACAAATAACAAAATGAAAAAAAAAAAAAAAGTCAGATTGATCATTCACCTCCTCAGAAAACACCACCTTATTGCTATCTTTCCATTTTGGATAAAGCCACTAGAATGCTGGCTGACAGGTCTAACTCCTGGTATTACTTTCTTATTTTTCTACAGCTGCTAAGTGGTCACATCCTTCTTCTTTAACAAAGTCTCTTCCTTTCTGTGGTGACAGCTGTCTGGGCATTGCATGACTCTTCTATTACAATAGTCTCCTACTTGGTCTACATGCCTCTGTTCTGACCTTTCTTCCATTCATTTTGCACACTTATGCCAAATCATACAATTCTACTCCCCTGATCTTCATAACTCCCTAAATCCCACTGAATTGTGCACTAATTTATTTCCTAAGCATCAAGGACCCTCTCATGAGCTACCTTCAAACTACTTGTTCAACTTTCTCTCTCTTATATCCTCTATAGTTATTCTAAATTTCAGCCAAAACATACTAGTCATAATTACCTTGGCAAATTTTAAGCTTCAGCACACATACCTCTTCGCACATGACATTTCCACCACCTAAAATGGTCTTTCCTCCCTGTTTCTGTCTACCCAAATCTTCCTCATCTTTCAAGGCTTCATGGAGAGAGTAGGACTTGAGCACAGCCTTGGGGCAAGATTGTCAACCTCACTGAGCCTCAATTTTCTCATCTGTATATTGTGGCTATATTCAGCATATGTATTATAAAAAGACTAATGTAAAAATTAAGAATTAATATGAGTAAGAACACTATCTGGTGCTTAGAAGGCAGTTTTTTAACCCATTTCCAGCTTGCCCCAAGAATATTCATGGCAGCACTTGAGGATGCAGCATTTACCCCAAGACAGCTCGCAGATTACAGTCCTAAACGTACCCTCTAAGTTTGCCAAACATCTCCCGTGTTTTTCAGAGAATTACATCAAAACAAGATTGATGCAATTGGGACAGCTTGTTTGAAAAGAAAACAGATGCCAAATGATCTGAAAAAAAGGACTGCAAAGGGGATGATGGTAGCCAGATTCTGTGGTGAACTTATTGTACTGAAATGAAGGCGGTGACAGCGTTGTCAACATTCCACAATGATATTGTGACTGACGTAGACAACAGAAATGGAAAGAAAAACAAGAAGCCATGTGTCATTGTGGATTATAACAGGAATATGGGAGTAGATGACTTGGCTCACTTTTTACTCAACTGAGCACAAAAGTTTTGGTATAAAAAAGTCTTTCACCACCTTCTAAACATTACAGTGCTGAACTTCTACAACCTGTTCGAGAAGGCCAATCCTCAGCACATGATCAGCCACATAAACTTCAGACTGATGTTTACTGAAAGAATGCTTGAAAAGCATCACAAGCCAGGGCAGCAGTGTCTTCAAGGTTGTTTGTACTCTGATGATGCCACATCTCTTTGCCTGTCTGAAAGACATTTCCCCAAGAGCATACCACCAATATCAGGTAAACAATCCAATTGGTCGCTGCAATATTTGCTGTTTGCGACAAAGATAGCAAGAAAGAAGATCTGGAGAGAAACACGATATTTTTGTGCAGAATGTGAGGTTCTGTGCTTTGAAATTTACCACACACAAATAATTATTAAATACTGATCATCATATACATTTTCGTTACCTTAGGATTAGAGACAAGTTCTGTTTAGAAATAACTCCAAGAACAGTTTTTATATTTTATTTTCACACTGAAAATCAGTCAGATTTGTTTTAGTCTTAAAGAGTGTGTTTATGTAAAATTAAATTAATGTTGGCAGTGAGCTGCACTTTTTTTCTAAATGGGAAGCGGGTTAATGACAAAATATACTACAATCAACTTATGACTGTTAAGTTACATAATCAATTTAAAGAAAATTGTAAATAAAAATAAATGATTTTAAGTAAAATTGAAGATAAAATAATAAAGATTACTAGTAAAGATATCTACTCTAATGTTATTGATGGATTTTTTTTTCTTTTCAAAACTAGCATCCGTTCCAAAAGATTTAACAAAACATTTGGGTAAAAAAAGAAACATGTTAAACAGACGATCTAGACCAAACATCATTACGTGGCCACTTGAAATTTATCCTCCTTCTTTGCCTCAGTTTTATCATTAACCGAGAATAGTCTGAGAAAGGTGTGAAATAATATTTCTGAATTGCATAATCATAATATAAATGTAAAAAGCAATTATGCTCTACAGATTATTTTATTTCATTTCCCGTGGATTTAGGATGTTAGAGCCCATTATCTAAGGAAATGATGAGGTGCTAAATATAGTTATCTTCATCTTAGACACAAAGAAGTTGAAGTATAGAGGAAGGGATTTTTTTCAATGCTGCCCTCTAAATATGATACAGGTATCTTACTTCTTTATGCAGTTTCTCTCTTAATCTGCTAACTTCTCAATGAATAAAAAGTACATTTGGAGTTGAATACCTTATTTTTAATCTGAACTTTTATAGAACAGAAGACACTATGAATAAGTGACTACATGGGAAAGTTTTTATCAGACTGCTTATATTACTTTATAAAAGTAGTGTAAATAACTTGCAATTTTCTAAAATCATGCAGCTTTTCAATTTGAGAGATTGAAGATTTAAAATGGCAATGACAATACAGATGTCAAATTATAATGTACACCTGAAAATTATATAATTGTATTAACAAATGTTACCTCAATAAACTTAATTTAAAGGGGGGGAGGAGAATAGACACTGAAAAATAAACATGAATAAATAAATAAAATGGCAACGACAAGTCTCTTGCATAATTTTCAGTCAGTTTTAATTTTTTCCCAGATGCTCTTCTAATTTCTTCCAGTTTCCAGGAATGTGCCTTAGGAAAATTTTGAGTTTTATCTGTTCTTTTTTCCTATGGCATGAGAAATACTATCTTAATATAAGGGTGATGAACTCAAACATGAATTTCTCTAACATTTACCTTCAAAAAAAAAGGAAAGGTAAAGTTGTTAAAACCTAAGCATTTGATTGATACGTTTTTGGAAACAATTTTAATCTACGAAAGTGATGAAATGTGTATAAATTTCTTATATAGGGCAGTAAATGAATTTGCTTAGAGACCTTGTTAAGCCAGCTGACAGGTAAACACATGTCCATTACAGATCATTGTTTCTTGGACCATGGATGTAATACTTCCAGTTAGCATAAACCTGTTATTTGCCAACATCTGATAGGACTTCATAACACATGGAAATGATTGAAAACCAAACAGTACATCCTTCATGGTTTTTAGTCTATTGCTATAATCACAAAGATACTGAATCTGTTTGCAATGAAACAACAGTTTGGCTATTGATAAAATCACAAAATAGCTGTAATAAAAGCCCATCATAGGTATTAAAACTATACTTGTATGACATGAGTTTTAGACTTTGGTATCAGTAGTAGCAAAAATGCAGGTTTACCATACACAATAAAGTATCAGAATATGTTGTAGTTTATACATGAATTTTGAAAAATATATACATACATCCAGGAAATATCTAATCAAATTAAATCAGAGAAATTCATTGTACATTCAAAGCTCTGTTCTACCTATTACTAATGGTATGCCTTTAGACAACTAAGATAATCCATCTAAGTCTATTTCCTCATCTTAAATGAGATAACAGAAAGGTTGTAAGAAAGATATTTGATTCCATGAAAATTACTTAGCATACCTCATATAGTGCTTGGCCTAGAATATGTACTCAACATTAGTTTGTTTCTATTATTATCATTATTGTTTTTATCTCCATCACAAACACTACTTCCATATTTACGGATTCAGTTACTGACAAAATGAGACCTCTGGCTAAGTAAAGAGATTAAAAAGGCAAATCCTTCCATTTTCTCATGGATGCATAGATTTCAATAGCTTACTGATACATCTTTGCATGTGACACACTGCTTGGATTAAAGACTATATGATATGAAAATGAGAAATGTAACAGTTTTAGTTTTAAAAAACTAAAAATTACAAAATCATCACTTCCGAATTCTGGTCAGTAACACTAGGAACTGAATGCTTATATTCTTTCATTATAATCTGGTGGAGAAGGTAAAAAACACATTAACAATGAAATGTATATATACCTACAAATTCAATGAGAGACTAACAGAACCTCTCTCATAGTCTTAGTGACCCTGGAAGGCATCTATCAGAAGATAAAATTTAATTTGAGAGGTAATGTTCTATATGCCCTTGATGGAATGTAGAATACAATATGGAAAGAAGGAGAAATCTAAATGCGCCCATGTATAACCTGTAGACTTACAATCTTACGTCTTTCATGTGAAAGGTCATATTTATTTTTAAATAAAAAGTTTAGACATCTGATGTAGAGTGTCATTAATCTTTGTAAAATCTCTTTCAAAATTTAAAAAATGGTATTGCCTTTTCCAAAATAGACTAAACAAGAGTGAATATTGCATAAAATCATAAAATGGCCATGACAAGAGAAGGTGATATTGCTATTCTGTCTAAACACCAAGTAAGAAGTTCAGAATCAGACATGTTGTTTCACAGCAAGAACTTGGCTTCACCAATATTTGAGGGAAGTGGAGCAAATTTGTTGTGGCAGAAATTCGGTCTTTAGCCATTTGCCTATTCCTCAATCCAACTTTTACAAATGATATTAACTCAATATGAAAAACAAATGAGATTTCCATTTCTAGTAATTCAGTATACCAGGTTACCTGAAAACTCTCTTGCAATCTAACACCTAGAAATGGTGAATAAGTACATTAAAAAACAACAACAACAACAAAAACCTCCTTTAAATGCATAGCTTAGCTCACTAAAAACTAAGGGGTTGAAAACAAGGCGAGGACTGAAAATCAGAGCGAGAAGCACTGAAACTATTGAGTTACTGGTCTGAGTAACCTAGGAATGCGAGTTTTAACAAGGGATTTTTATCAAGAGAATAGAACTGGTACTCTTACACATAAAGCCAAGGATTCTCCACTCATTAGAAGGATGAGAATAAACTATTAAAAAAGAAAAAAGCCACAACAACAATATAAGAAGACCACAAAAAGCCTATCTGTCTCAGGTTCATGCAGATAAAGCAGGCTCTCAAGTTAATGAATATTCTCAGGGTATCTAAGGAGTATTTTTAATTAAAATCATCAATGATCTACGGTACTCTAATTTGCTTGTTCAAACTAAAGGCAAATTCGATTTGAAGAAAGGAATCCTTGATCCAGATTTCACAGAACTCTGAAGAGGTTTAAAAAAAAATTAGCTCCCCATAAAAAAAACTTTCATAATATACAAAGAAACAAGGCATCATAGAGGAGAATCAGGGGAACAACAAATAACAAAACCTCAAAATACCAGATAATGCAAAAATAAAACAAATGTGCTTATTTTTGAAGAGAATAAAAGGGAATAAAAAATTAATATACAATCCACAACGATAAGTGGGAAAGAATGAATGAATAACTAAAGTTAAACACAATGAAAAGTTTAATAGCTAACAAAGACAGTAAAGTAGGAGGTATAGTGAAAACACACAACACAGAATGTAAAACACAGAGTGAAAAAAAAATCAACTATGGGAGGTTAAAAAGACATGGAAGGCAGAGTGAGAAGTCTACTACATGTATAAGTGAAATTGTAGAAAGAGAAAATAAAGAGACTAAGATTGAGACAATAATGTCTGAGAATTTTCCAAAATTAATGAAAAACATTATACTTCAGATTTAGGAAGCTCAATGAATTCAAGCAAGATAAATTTTTAAAAATCAAACGTAGACATATCATAGTCAAAATGCAGAGCACCACAGCCAAAGTGATCTTAAAATGACTAGCATAAATTAATAAGAAGAAATGATTGAAAATTAAGTTGACTTTTTTCTTTGACAGAGAAAGTAGACTTACACACGTGGAAAGGGCATATGGATGGGACAAGGAGGTAGGAGGCATAATAGCAGCAGCAAGAGTGAAAAAGACTAAGGGCATTTAGCTGACAGTACAATCTGAATCAACACTGTGATGTGGCTGCCAAGAAAGTGTGTACGAACATAGGTCTCATTAAGAGAAGTGTAGTAATCCCAATAAGAATATGTTACACCCTTTATAATTGTTCCACAGTCCTTAGATGTTCTGTTCTATTTTGTTCACTCTTTGTTCTCTTGGCTTTTTGGTTCTATCCTCTAGCTCAGAGATTCCTTCCTCCAAGTGCAGTCTACTAAGAAGACTTTGAAAGCATTCTTTACTCCTCTTACAGTGTTTTGGATCTGTAACATTTTGTTTTGGGTCTTTCTTAAAATTTTCATCTCTCTGCTTACATTGACTATCTGTTCTTTCATGCTGTCTACTTTATCCATTAGAGGTCTTAGCATATTAATCATAGTTGTTTCAAATTCTCAGTCTGATATTCCCAAATCCTTGCCATGTCTGATTCTGAGGCTTGTTTTCTCTTCGAGTTATGTTTTTGTTTTTGTTTTTTGCCTTTTGGTATGCCTTCTAAGTTTTTCTTGATAGCCAGACATGATTTACTGGGTAAAAGGAATTGCTATAAAGGACTTTAATAATGTGGTGGTGAAGTACAGGGAAAGGGGATGTGTCCTATAGTTCTGTGATTAGATGTCTTTTAGTGATCCTGTGCTTCCAGACTGTGAAACTCGCAAGTGTTTCTCAGGTTTTTTCCTTCCCTTAGGTGAGGCAGGATGGCTAGAATGGGCTGGAGTTTGTATTCCCTTCTTCCACATGGAAGACTGAAGTGGGCTGGAGCTGCTCCCACAAGGAGGATAGAGCTAGCTGAAGTTGGCTATTTCCTTCCCCCAGGTCAGTTAGGGTTTGATAATACTCCAGGTTAGGCTCTGGTTAACTAGCTTTCCCTATGGGCAAGCAAAAAGAACAGAGCATTACGTCATATTTCAAAATGGTTCTCACACCCCCAACCCCCTGAGGAAGCACTAGGGGATTTTTCTGTGATATTTACTGTGAGAACCCAGTTGAGCTCTGGGAAGGAAATCTCAATATTGTGGAGGACCCTCCTATGACTGGGTCCCCCTGGAGTTTTTAACTCAGACTTGTCCACACTGAGCCTCCAGCATTCATCAGTTACAATTCAAGTTTTCATCCCAGCACTGTTCCCATGGAGGTTTCTGCTTGTGCTTAGGCAAGCTGCAACTCCCTGTATTCATCTGTTTCTCACCAAAATTGGGGGCAGAGGTTTGCCCTGTGTCCTCAACTCTCTTAGGGATCCAAGAAGAGAAAACTGCAAGGTTAAATAGATCATTTTATTAAAAGAGAATGCTATATTTTATTTTACTTGAATTTAACAAAAATACAAAATAGAAGTGAGATTAAACAAATTTCTAAATTATATGTAAATGTTTCTTTGTTTCAGAGATTTCCTAAGAAATTCTTCCATTTTATGAAAAAAAGCCATGAAAATATTAAGACATTAGAGTCATTTTTTTAAAAAAACTACATGATTCAATTTTAGGCTATACCGATTAACTTCTTGTCCTAAAGGCTGAGGAAATCAGTATACTTAACGTTTTTTCCACTTTTTCCTTCATTTTCCAATTTGGGTTAGTTATATTATTGTCTTTACATTATAATGTTCATAGGATTTATTTATGTAATTTTCACAGTCGTATAGTCTTTGTTTTATATTTAAATGGATCGTTGTTTACCACCATCTCTTCTATCCCAGTACCTCTAGTCCCGAGTTCAAGAGATATCTGGAATCATGTTCACTTACTTTAAAATGATAGTTATTTCTGGATGTTTTTAGGTGTGTGGTTGTTTTGGGTTGCCTATTTTCTTCTCTCTCTGAATCTCACCTTAATTATTTTATGAGTAGCCATTTTTACAAAAAACTAAAGTCATTTAGAAAAAAATATTTCACGAGCTACATTATTTATCACAGTATTTAACCCCGTGATTCAATATGTTGCACACGTTAAATAAATATAGTCATAAACTAAAGGAGAAATGGTATCAGAATACCAAACCTGGAAACCATCAGAGGGAAGAGTTGGGGCTGGGTAAGAATAAAAATCACTAAGAAATTGCATCAGATAATATAATGTATACCTAAAAAGGATAAGTTCATTTTTATGAAGGTCATACTTGACTGGTGACAGGTAAATATTATGTAAATTATTTATTAAAGATGTCTCATTTCCCGCAGTGCTCTTACCTTGCTAACTTTGCTTTCTTGTTATCAAAACAATGTCAACATTTGTAAAAGAATGAAACCGTGAACAAGTGATTTTTTAAATAGAATACATGGTATGGACTAAATAGGAAGTAGAAGTAAAAATTTTTCTGGCATTTGGCTAGACTTTCATCAGTATGGATTAGAATCATACAAATTGGCTTCTAGAGAATCATAAAATTTTACACGTTAGCTCCACCTCTGGTGCCTCACCGCTGCATGTGTTCCACACATTCCAAAATCATATCAGCTCTCAGGATGCATCATAATCTTTGATTACCTACTCCTCAGGGCTAAAAACACTCCTGCTTTCCACTGCCCTTCTCCTTATCACTCACATTTATCCTTCAGGTCTCAGCTTCCATGCCACTTTCTCTACAAGAACTTCTGAATTCCTGATACTGGCACACAAACTCTCTATATTTACCCTTATGTCATACTTACCATATCATATTTTAATGGCCTGTTACTTCTTTGTAATCTCCATTAGTCCAATAAAACTGAGTCATTTCATTTTTGCAACCCTAATAACTAACAGAATCTGACACATAAGCAGTATTTGGTGCTCAGTAAATATGTCAAATCAAACTAAATTTTTGGTAGCACTAATTTTTCTTTAAGATTGCTTAGTATAACAATTTTTCATCATTTTTGTAGGTAAACGGTACATTTAAGGCTAGAAAATAATTCATTTCTCTTAAGCACTACCCAAGTATCAATTCTGTGTGTAACCTTCAGCTCAGCAATTCCAGGTATTCATCCTAAGGACCCAAAAGTATTCGAGAAGCTGGACAAATAAAAAAAAGAATTTTCTGGCTATTCGTTACAACACTGCTTATAATGGGAAATGTCTACTTAAAATAATTAGACCACATAATATAAATTACATAATAAAGACAAAGTATTATTTGATTTATATAAAATCAAATGTGTGTACATGCCAACATACAAAAAAAAAAGAAAAATTTGAAAGGTTTATCAAAATAAAAACAATAATTAGTTCTGTACAGTGCAATACCATGTGACTTAATGATTTTATAAACTCATAATTCTGGCTATAAAGACAAATCTATTTCTGTTTAGAAAAAAAAAAGTTTCTTTTTTAGGTAGACGATTTCAAATGATTTCCCCTGAATATTGCTGATAGGTAGTATAGTTCACTGTTCTTTCTGTGCCCTTCTCTAAAATTTTTTTTTTTTAATTACAACTAAGAAGTTATTGTAATCAAATGTACTCTGATATCTAGGGTGCTTAACACACCATTTTTACTGATTTCAAAATCCAGTTGTTAAAACATTTTGATTCCCACAATGGTCTCATTGCATAATCTCAAATATTTTAGAGTATTTTAATAGAGTATAACAAATCAAGAAGAGAAGAGAGGATGTGGCATAACCGAATGTCTGCTTATACAATGCTTAGATTTTTTGTTTGTTTGTTTGTTTGCAAGACAAATGAATTTTATCATAGAGTATATTCCAATTTGTACTAAGTAATGAGTCTATTACCACAATAATAGCACTGAGACTTTAAGTGAAGGTTTCTTAAAATTTCCATTGTATTTTATTATCTATCACTATGGATAATTCAATTCATTGCATTAATTAATAAAACTACAAACTCAAGCCACTCAAAAACATTTTGCTCAAATTTGACCTCACATATTATAACTAAACATTTTGGAAACTACACAAATATATGCTTCTGTTCTATGGCCACTATACCACTAAGAAGGTATTTTGGAGAACGAATACAAACCTTTACATTTTTTAAAGCTTCTTTCCTATCCTAAGAGCTCTAGAGGCAGGGAGTAGGGGGAAGAAGCAAGGAAACGAGATAGTGAGAAAAAAGGTTTCACAATTTTTTTAACAGTTAATAATAAAGCTCCAAATTTAGAGGAAAAAAACAGTTTTCTTTCTTCTTTAGTTACATAACAGAAACAATACAGTATACAAGTATTAAGAATACAATAGGCACTAAGCCACAGCAAGGACCATTGATTTGTGCTTCCTGATTTTAAAGTCTCGCCTGCATTGTGGCTTAAAGATTTGCTCTAAATTAATCTTCAGATTCTCTACTTCTAGAACCTAGCTGGCAGTTAGCTGAAAACAAGTTGTATCCTCAGAGGCATTAGTGAATAGGTGCAAGAACTAACTAATTCCCAGGCTATTGCTGCAGAAAAGGCCAGTTTTTCTTTTCCATAAGTCTATGTAGACAACATCTCTGTGGGTTTCCTACTCTGTTACCACCTGGCAGACAAACAGGACCAAAAAATTTGCTTGAACTGTGCTAGACCAACCGTTCAAGAAAATAAGAACAAGATGTGAGCCAGGAAAAGCACTTTGGAAACTACTTGCACCTAATAAAAACATATTTTTAATTTAGCTAATGTGAAATCCAAACTAGTTCAGTCCAAATGGAAAGGATGCTTTATTTATATTTATGTGAGTTCTTAATTTAGGCTTGATTCATGTTTCATGAATAAAAGGTACCATTTCATAGAATAAGGTACAGAGTTGGACTTCTTGTATGCCTACTACTTTTTGTTAAACTAATATGAGATATGTGGCAAGATTCAATATTTGTCCTTAATTCTGTCAATAAACTATAATTTTCCTTTATAAATTCATTAAAGTGATTTTTACATGTATTACTATAAAACGTGTCTGCAAATTCAATAAAGTTGTTAAATTTGAAAAAAATTATAATCAATAAAGTAATATGATTACAATTTCACATGGTTACTTCTATCTTTTTTTCTATTCCAAAAATGGTTCAAGTACTGTGCTAATATACACATCCATGTATATAATCTCACTTAGTTCTCACATCAAACTCTAAAGGGGTTTTATTTTTACAGGTGGGGACTAGACAGAAGGAATGGTGTGAGGAATTGGACAGAGGAAATGGTATATGAAAAGATAATGAAGAAAAAAAACAGCAAAGCAAATGAGCTAACACTTTAGCTTGCCTGGAGAATAGTGTACAATAACTAGAAGTGTAATGTATAAACCTGGGAGAATAAAAATGATATATTTCACACATACTACACCCTCAACACCAAAACAAAAGAGCTTAAAAATAGCTTAAGAAAACAATGGGGACAGGTGGAAAGTGTTTTCAATGCAATATAGTTTAAACAGTAGTTCTAAAACTTGAACACAGATCAGAATCACTTGAGGGCTTGTTAAAACACTGCTGTGCAAAATTCTTTAGTTTGATTTAGTCCCATTTGTTTATTTTTTCTTTTGTTTCCTACGCCTGGGGAGATATATCCAAAAAAATATTGCAAGGAGTGATGTCAAAGAATATTGCTAAGAGTTTACTGCCTATGTTTTCTTGTAGAAGTTTTATACTTTCAGGTCTTACATTTAAGTCTATAATCCATTTTGAGTTTATTTATTTTTTATTTATTTTATTTATTTTATTTTTTATTTTTTTATTTTTTTGCCTGTAGCACCAGTCTTTCTAGGTGGTCTCCCATCCAAGTACTAACCGGGGCTGACTCTGCTTAGCTTCCGAGATCAGAGGTGATCGGGCGTGTTCAGGGTGGCCATAGACTTGAGTTTATTTCTGTATATGGTGTAAGAAAGTGGTCTAGTTTCATTTCTTTTGCATGTATCTGTCCAGTTTTCCCAACGCCATTTATTGAAGAGACCGTCTTTACCTCATTCTTGCCTCATTTGTCAAAGATTAGCTGACCACATAGGTGTGGGTTTATTTCTATGTTCTTTATTGTGTTCCTTTGATCTATGTGTCTGTTTTCATGCCAGTATCATGCTTTTTTGATTACTATATCTTTGTAGTATAGTTGGGTATCAGGTAGTGTGATAGCTCCAGCTTTGTTCTTCTTTATCAATATTGCTATGGCTATTCTGGGTCTCTTACAGTTCCATTTAACTTTTAGGATTATTTGTTCTAGCTCTGTGGAAAATGCTATTGGGTTTTTGATAGTGATTGCACTGAATCTGTGGATTGCATCCAACACACTAATTCGAAAAAATATATGCACCCTTATGTTCATTGCAGCATTATTTACAATAGCCAAGATATGGAAGCAACTTAAGTATTCATCAATAGATGAACGAATAAAGAAAATATGGTACACATGTGCATGCGCTGCGCATGCGCGCGCGCGCGCGCGCGCACACACACACACACACACAGGACTAGTATTACTCAGTTATAAAAAAGAATGCAATCTTACCATTTGTGACAACATGGATGGACTTAGAAAATATTATGCTAGGTGAAATAAGTCAGAGATAGACAAATACCATATGATTTCACTTACATGTAAAATCTTAAAAAAATTAAATAAACAAACAAAATAAAAACAAACTCATAGATTCAAAGGAAAAATTGGTGGTGACAGGTGACAGCCTGTTATGGTTAAGAATATAATTGTAGGGTAAGTACAACATGGCAATTAAAAATACATGGCTGTCAGAAGGGAGACTACATGGGTTGAAATTTTGCTGTGGTACTTTTTAGCTTTTGACCATGGTTTCTCAACTCAAAAATGGGTCTATAAAAGTAACTACCCTGCAGGGTTATTGAGACCATTTAATGAATTAATATAGAAGAGCATGTAGATAAGATGTATCATATATTTATCATTACATTTTAATTTTACCGACAATAAAGTATTGATGTTACAGTTCCAAAAGTCGAAAAAAAAATGAACAATCAAGTTTTAAACTTTCATACTCTCTTGAAAAGGTCTAAGAATGAGAAAATCAACATAAAGAACTCAGGATAGTCTGTGTACATAAGAGCACTCATAATAATAATAAAATCCTAATAAGAAAAGATCATAAGAAATCATCTGATTCAGCTTCTAACATGTCACTTTTTTATTGCTTTTATACACAGTACCTTCCTTAGACAAACTTTTATAACAATAGTCTGTTTTCTTTTTCGGTTGCTCAAAATAATTTTACCATTCCTGATAGGCCTACTTCCTATCATTTTAGATGTTTGCCATTCTACTCTGAATTCTAATTAGGTCTTCCTATCTTTTTAACATTTTTTCTTTGAGGTAAAATTTAAATACAATGTAATGAACTGTATCTTAAATGTATAAAGTTCAATGAGTTTTGACAGATGTATACACCTGTGTAACCCAAACCCCTAGATTGTTTTCACCATCTCAGACAGTTCCCTTTGACCCCTTTACACATAATCTCTGCCGTCCTGCTATCTCCCCACCTTCTGCCCACAACCGCTGTTCTGTTTTCTATCACTGCATATATAAGGTCTGCATGTCATAACAATTCATAAATATGGAATTATACAGTATGGACTCTTCGGTGTCGGACTTCTTTAGCTCAGCACGAAGTGTTTTTGAGATTCACAGAAACTACTGTAGTATTTATCAGTAGTTTGTTTAATTGCTGAAAACTATTCTATCATATGAATATACATGGTTTGTTTGCTCATTATCATGTTGATGTAAATCTAGGTTGCTTCTAGTTTTGGCTATTATAAATACAGCTCTTATAAACATGCATGTACAAGTACTTTGGAGGATAAATGCTCTAATTTCTTTTTGATAAATACGTGGGCATAAAAAATACCTACATATGATGGGTCACTGTGTATATGTATGCTTAACTTTATTAAAAAAAATGGTCAAATGGCTTGTCACATTTTACACTTCCATCAGTGATTTGTGCTGAATTGTTCTGACTTGTTACATCCTTGCTAGAATTAGGTATTCTCAGTCTTTTAAAAAATTTTAGCCAATCTGGTGTCTGTTATCTCATAGTTATTTGTTTCTCTGAATTTGATGAAGATTTTTTTCATGAGCATATTGGTCACCCACTTGTCTTCCTGTGAAATGCCCTTTCCAGTCCTTCCCCTGTTTAAAAAACTGGCCTCTTATTTTTGAATAGTAAGATTCTAGATATAAGTCTTTATCAAATATACATGTTACAAATATCTTCTCCCAATCTGTGACCACCTGTTCATTTTTTTAATGATGCCTTTTGAGAAGTGGAAATTTTTAATTTTTTGGAAGTCCTTGATATACCTTTAAAGTGCAATTCATACTGAAATTATGTAAAGTGCAATCACAATTCTAATAATCATTTGTTAAATACAGAAGAATACACAGTGAGGCTCAAGTAAGTGTTCAATAAGAGACCTAGCTAGATCTGTCACTGACTTTTGATTCAGGGTTTCTTCTACTATTCTGTACATCTGACCTGACTAAATGGCTTTCCATTTTTAAGTCTTTTTTTCCCTCTGACTTATTTTAGCAATGCTACCTTATTCATGCAACCGTATTGAGTATTATCTTGACTCCTTTTTCCAAAGTCAACCAATTGGGTGTTAATATGGAACAGGTACTCGATATATCCCCCAGGTTGCCAAAAACTCCTAACAGATACTTTGTGGGTATGATTCTTAAAGTACCTAACAGTAGGTCCCTATCAGGGGTTCTACTTTTATAGGCCTGTATTGCTGGATTTCTTAAACCTGGGAGCCATCAGGTGAAATCTTGACTGAGTATATCCTGCCCACACATAGACATTTGTCTTTGTCTTTTTTTGGACCGTGGAATAATATCAGTAAGTAAGTAAATGTGGTGAAAAAGGAAGTACAGTCTTTATTAGGCAATGATGAATGAACTGAATACTGAAATTTAAACTAGTAATAAATGGTGCTGCCTAGACTTTATTATTTAAAACAATATATATTGCCCAGCTGTTAACTTACTCAAACTTTAAATCAAGTAACAGCTTATGACATCTCTAATCTGGTACCTTCTTGGGGAGAATGGACTGGAAAATACATTGTCAACTGACACTTTTCTCTTTGCTACTAAAATATTACTGTTCTTCATAGGCTTTTATATATTTATAGATTTTTATCAACATACTTATATTTTCTAACTGGGCTAGTTACATTAGTTAGCCACATCTGGTTCATCACAAAGTGTTATTGTGTGAAGATCATTTACAAAAATAAAACTTTAATGCAGATTTGACTTTCAGAATTATAAATAATGGGTTTTATTATACAGAAAGGGTGTGAGAAAACAACTAAGAATAATTCAATTTCAATTGCCTCCAAATAGTCTTACAAATGCTTATCTTGAACTCAAACAATTTGTATCCCTTAAAACTACCACTCACTTAATATGATCTTTTCTTTTAATTAACATGGTATTCTTGAATGATCTAAGTCCCTAAATTCTTTTTGGAACAACTCTTTGCAACTAGAGCAATAAGAGAACCTCACAAACTTCTTACCCTAAACACCATTACTGAAAAACAAAAACAAAAACTTGCTGAAAAGCTAAACTATTAAAAATTCAGATTAAAATCTATGAACCTCTCATACACATAATGAATTTAAAATAAATATGCAAATGGCATAATGACTCTCAAAGTATAAATATAGGAAATAGTTTTGAGAAAATTTTTAAAAACTATCACTTTCACAGTAAATGCTTTATATTTCTTCTAATTAGAAAAACTACGTGCATGTGCTTTTTAAAATATACTCTACAAGTAATTTAATTGAAGCATGAATATATTAACACTTAAAAAACTATAACAATTAGAGCAAATCATAAGTCTTGATATTAGGTGGTGAGTGCTAGTGATGTAATTGGTTCATCGAAGGACCCTCCCCTTTAGCTTTTTAAATAAAATGAGAGATATCTGCTAAAAAAAAATCATTAAAGTTGAAGATTCCAGTCATCTAAAAAAATAAAATCTGCAAACAAAAAAAAATGATCTATAAGTTTTTGGATTAAAGAGCATGGTGATTTTTAAGGCCATTAATAATAATTCCCCCCTAAACCAAGTTCCCTCTTGAGAGCTAAATTTACATTTGATCTGTTCACATTATAGATTTCTTACAAACAGCAATTTTATTTTTTTGCTTATTCCTTGAAGGGCTAATATAAGATGGCATTATATCATGAAAGAATTTTATTCCATAAAAGAAAATGTGAAGAAAATGTCTGAATAAGAAAGGTTACTCCCGTGTGTTCAATCTGATAGTTATTTGTACTTCTATACTTTCATCTGCCTTCTCCTATTAAGCAAAATAGAAAACCTGAAGAAGTTTTCTGAACAATTTGTTTGTATTCAACCAAATATTATTTGTGAAATGTTCATGATGGGACATAATTTAAGTAGGTGCAGTGTTGCCAGATTATCCCAGTGCATCCTTGGTCATTATTCAATAAATGTTTCTCTCTGTAAGGTTAAAAGAAGGTGCTCTACTTGCTTGAGCCTCATAGCAGCTATACCTTATATTGCTCTCACAGAAGCAGTAGATTAATTGAAATCTCATTTTAAACACAGAATGGAGCCTTGCTCTGTATCAACAATATACAAGGTGAAATAGCAACAAAGCACCTGATTGTTCATTATACCAACATGTTCAGAGAAAGATATGTAACATTTAGTTGTAAGAATGTTGATTTCACTCACTGCTAACAAAATACCACTTAAAAAATTCTGCAATAATTACTTGGAAGTAAAAAATTTCTGCTCTCTTACTTTTTTATTTATTCCCAAATTATTTTTTCCAAATATGACAACAACAATCTCTTTTCCAAAAGGCCAAGAATTGCTAATTGTTAGGCCATTAATATTGAGGTTACCAAGCATATATTCAAGATAGCAAAAATTTAAACATGACCACACTAACTATAAACTTGGCTCAGAGCACCAGTGATCTCATATCAGCCTGTAGGCACTGCAGGGAAGGAAAATAGAGAAAAACTAAACACCACAACTCTAAATGTAGTAAACCAGATTCTTATTTCTTGACAAGGTTCTTAAAAAAGAAAACAACTCCAAAAACCTTAATTTCTAGGTATACTGAATAGTTTTCTTCAGGAGAAATCAGCATGTTTGTCTTTCACAAGTGTTATAAAAAAATTGCTGGAATAAAATAGAGAAGCACACTACTAAAGTCATGGAGTTTATGACCCTAAGCTAGGACAGTGATGCGTATTTATGAGAATAACACAAAAAAGTCAACATCAGTGCTGAAAATTGGAATACTAATAAAGCAATACATAGAAGAAGAGCTATTTCTAAGATGTGTCTTTATTTTATCCTCAAGCTCGGAACATTGACTCTATTAAGAATCTTTATCCAAGATCAACTTTATAAAGCAAACACTGTATGAAAACAAAACATAAAGTTTTAGTATATCTGAACTGTAATGTTTTATAAAACAGTTTCTATGTGTAGGGTACTACACAAGGCAAGGGAGCCAAAATTAGGTCAGTATTCCTCATACCCATTTGGATGGCTATTATCAAAAAAAAAAAAAAAAAAAGCAAAAGAAAATGAAAATAACAAGTATTGGCAAGGATGTAGAGAAATTAGAACCCTTGTGTACAGTTGGTGGGAATGCAAAATGGTGCAGCACTATGGAAAACAATATGGTGGTTCCTCCAAAAATTAGAAGTAGAATTACCTTATGACCTAGCAACCCCACTCGTGGGTATGTATCCCAAAGCACTGAAAGCAAGATCTCAAATAAATACTTGCACCTTGTGTTCATAGCAGCATTAGTCACAACAACTAAAGGCAGAAGCAACTCAAGGGTCCATCAATGAATGAATGGATAAATTAAATGTGGTACAGAAATACGATGGGATATTATTCAGTCTTAAAAAAGAAGGAAACTCTACACATACTATATAACATGGATGAACCTCAAGGACATGATGCTAAGTGAAATAAGACGGTCACAAAAAGACAAATATTCTATGATTCTACTTCTACGAGATATCCAGAGTAGTCAAATTTATAGAAACACACAGTAAAATCGTGGTTGCCTGGAATTTGGGAGGAAAGGAAAATGAGGATCTTGTTAATGGGTACAGAGCATCAGTTTCACAAGAGAAAAAAGTTCCGGAGACTGGTTGTACAACATGAATATACCTAATGCTACTGTATTGTATAATTAAAATGGTTAGAATGATAAATTTTGTGTTATCTGTATTTTGCCACAACTGAAAATAAAAATAAATTTAAAAAGTAAATTCTGGGGGCAGGGAGAGGGGGCAGAAACTATGTCAATACTTTGCATATGACAGTATTCGTTACATATTAAGCAAATTAAATCCTTGATGGTATGCTGAAATAAGGTCCAAAATTTTATTTGGCTCCCTCCAAGGAAAGCAGAGCTTCATTATTCAAGTCAAAAGGGGCCTTAAAGTTAATTTCTTAAACCTATAAATAAAAAGTCCACTCCCCTAGCACCTCTGGCAAAGGACGTCTAGCTCTGATTTGAAAATTTGTACTTCTTTGTAATATGGCAGCCTCATTCGATCTGGGGCTTGTCTACCTGTTAGAAAGTTTTCCCTCATTGTTGAACCCAAATCTGCCTCCTAGTAACTTTCATTCATTGATTGTGGTTCTGTCCTTAAGAGCTCGAGAGAAGATAGAAATAACTTAGCTCTTCTTTCATATGAACACCTTTCAATATAAAGGAGTTAGGGGACAGTGCTATAATACCACAGTCTTTAGTTTTTTGTTTTGTTTTGTTTTTGCCAGCAAGTCCATTAATCCTGAAGGATGGGCAACAGGACCCATATTATTTTAAATCATTTTCTCTTAAAATACAGCTTAAAATGTTCTGATTAGAAATTTTCAAAGGAATGATAATTCATTTGAAATTATTTATCATTCTAGGTTTTCTTTCTATTTGAAAATATAAGCCTCTAATTTAATAACTGAAAGGGTTTTTACTTCTTGAATTACTGTAGCCAGACCCTGAACCTGCTTTTGACTCTTTTATCCTTTCCCCAAGTGCTCTCAGACATCTAATAAATGCAGTTAGCAAAGTGCTTCGGACTGTAGGTTATGACAGAAGTATATCTTATTAATAACTATTTATTTCATTTTCAATTGTGTTGGAGATTTTAGCTGTTTAGCACTTATACATCTAAAGTGATTAGAATGTTTTTAGTCACTGCAATCATTGGGTTCACTTGAACACATATAAACATGGAACTGGTACTAGGCATTAGCAGCAGATATAAAATTACTGAAGCATTCTACTTATGTTTTCATCTCTAAGGAAATCTCTTGTGCTTAAGAATTAGTGAAAGTTTATTTCAGGAAATTAGTAATTTGGGCAACAATATCCAGTTTTAAAAATTATACCAATAGACTATGCTCTCTAAATTATATTGATAGGCTATGAAATAATTATAAACTCTTTTGAAAAGTCTGGTTTCAAGTACTTAATTAAAATTTTTATTAGCTTCTAAAAAGGTTGGAATAGATAAAAGGGGAAAAGAAAATGAGTAAGATAAAGTAAATATGATCAAGTTTCAATAAAGTATAGAATAAATGAGCATCTAAGTGCCTTGCACTAAGTAAGTGTTCGATAAATCTTGAACTGAGATGAGCAGATTTTTTTACTCTGTATCTTTTGTTTAGCATCTGAATAAAATCATACAACTTAGTTTGATATTTCTCAAAAATTTTCAGTACATTTTATTTAAAAAAAGAAAAATCTACATAGGTATTTGAATGGCTACAACTACATCTCCATTTTGATTTTCCAGTACTATAAAATGTTACTTTTCAGAAAGAGATAAGGAAGTAATTTCCTTTCTGAAGCATCTGTCACCTTCTCCAAACTGATCTACCAGTTCTTCTCATTTTCAGCCTAGAAAATGAGAAATTCTCTTCTGTTAGAATTCTTTTTACTACATGCAGATACACCAAAAATTTTACATAGCATCAGGTTTTATTGGGATAGAGGATGAAAAGAGGACTAATTTCTGGATACTGCCAATCTTTCCTGGGAATCATATCATTAATGGAATCTGAGACTAAACTTGCAAATGAAATGCCTTAACACTTAAAAAAATAGAAATGCTAAATGAATACTCTCTCATATATGTAGCAAAACTTTGATTCTATTCTCTCTTGCATAGAAAGTTATTCTTACTTTTTCCATTGTGGAGAATTTTTAAGTCTATAAAAGGCTCTCTGAGTTTCCTGAATCACAAAATGAAGAAAAACAGCAGAGGTGTTAAAATCTCAGCAAGCCTCAGAGTTCCTACTGGACAAGTAAAGCTAATGTCTGGCAATAATATTTACTCTCTACCTTTTTACTGACATACACGTCTGATAACAATGGGTCAGAGTTTTTCAAGAAATAGCTCATAAAAATACAGATTCACTAGAGAATCCCTATACAACACCTTGAAAGATTAAACTTTATAACATTAGTGGAGATTGTTCTCATAGAAATGATCCCTTTAAAGTGAACTAATGCAAATGACTTGAAGAGTAAGATCTAGGGTTTTTTGGCAAAGTCATTTTGCAAAAGAATTGCAATTTGAAAAACTATACTAGAACACATCACCTATAATGCTAAGGAGTTGTAGATTTAATTGTGTTAGCTGTTGGGAGTCATTAAGAAATATGAGCAGGGGAACTGACATGAACAGAACAGCGTTCTAGGGAAATCACTCCATCAACACAGTAAAGGCCAAATTGAAGACTAAAAGAAGGGAAACCAGTCATACAACATTATAAGCAGTATTTCTGTAGAAGACCAGACAGTAAATATTTAGGCTTTGTAGGCTACATGGTCACGATCACAACTACTCAACTCTGCCACTGTGGTGTAAAAGCAGAAATAGACAAAATGTAAACAAATATCCTGGCTGTGTTCTATTGGAACTTTTAAAATAGGTGAAGCAAAAAACAAGGGCAGGATGAATTTGGTCTACAGGCTGTAGCTTGCCAACTCCTATTCTAAGTTGAAAATAAACACTAGAACTTGGCAAATACAGTGGCAATGAAGATGTAAAGAAACTGATTTAAAGATTCAAGTAGAAGATCTGGCAGAGGGAGACATACAGAAATAAGAGTCTAGGATGACTTCTAAATTTCTAGCTGAGCAAGCAGGTGGGTGAGGACACAGTCTCTATGAGAGGGAATCTATGATGAGGTATAAGGTTAGTAAGAATGGTGATATTTTCTGTTTTGGACATGTTGCATCTAAAGTTCCTGTGGGACATCTAATTGAGACAGTTTTAAATTGAGGGAATATAATAAAGCAGAACAGAAAAGTATAGCCTACTTTTCCACCTTGATACCTTACCAATCACCATATCCTGTCAGTTTTTCCTTAGAAAACTTTCGAATTTCTTTTGTACTCTATTCCCAATGCCTTGGTTAGCCCTCTATGACCCAGGCTATTGGGATGGCCTCAGAATTGGTGCCCTGGCATCAGGCCTTGGGCCCTCTTATATATTGTTTACATAGGAACCATGCCTTCCGCTCATGCTTAAAACTCTTCAATAGCTCCCCAACAACAAATGAGCCCTTTTTTGATCTGACTTCTATCTATTTGCTATTGACAAATAGTAACAAGCAATCATATTAGCTCTCTTTTGCCTTTTTATGGTGTATACGGTTATCTTTAGCCAAAAAAAAGAAAAAAAAATGCCTGCTTTAGAGAAAACCTTGTAGAAACTATAACAAAATACTAATAGCTCTACGTAGGCAGTGAAAACATTTTTTTTCCCTTTTCACCTGTTTTCTAAAATGTTCCTTCTCATACACTGCTAATGGAACTGCAAATTGGTACAGCCACTATGGAAAACAGTATGGAGGGTCTTCAAAAAACTAAGAATTAATCTACTATGTGATCCAGCAATCTATTCTACTGCAGATTCACCCCAAAGACTTGAAAACATTTATCCAAAAAGATATTTGCACACCGATGTTCACAGCAGCATTATTCACGATGGCCAGGAAACAGAAGCTACTGAAGTATCCTATGACAGATGACTGGATAAAGAAGCTGTGGTACATATATACAATGGAATATTACTCAGCCATAAGAAATGAAATACTGCCATTTGTGATGACATGGATGGACCTTGAGAGAACCATGCTTAGTGAAATAAGCCAGACAGAAAAAGTTGAAAATCATATGATACAACTTATATGTAGGATATAAACCTATAAGCAAGAAATGAACTGGACAAACAGAGACTCATAGACATGAACAATAGACTAGTGGTTACCAGAGAGTGGGGGAAGAGGGGAGGTAGATGGTAGATGGAGTAAAAGGGGTCATATATGGTGACAGAAAGAAATCTAACTATGGGCAGTGAACAAACAATGTAATTTTATATAATATATAACAATGTAATATATGTATAATATATATATGTGTGTGTATATATATATATATGTTTTACTGTTGAATTGTACACCTGAAACTTACTGGATTTCATTAACCAATGTCACCATAATAAAAATTAAATAAATAAATAAATAAATAAATGGATATAACAGTATCTTATGAAAAAAATAAAAGATAAATAAAATGTCCTTAATGAGTACATATTACTTAATGAAAAGGAAGATAAAGTTTAAAACACCCACACAGAAGGACATACTTCCTTTTCTATCAACTCCTTCTGATCAGTTCTTGAGAAGCCTTTGTCTTCACAGTTATTATCATTTGAGGATATCTCTTGGGTGCAGCAGTCACCCCTTCCTTCTCTGGCTCTTACTACTGGTCCTCCTGAGCATCCTGCAGAGCTCAGTTCTCTGCTTGACATACTTAGCCACTTGTTCCCACCGAAATGACTCCCAGGCACAGACTTGGAGATGTGGCTCTGGGGAAGACAAGTCTGAAGTACTATGTCCCTGGCAGGGAGCTCATCTGCAATAGTTTCCTCCCAAAGACGGCCCTTAGAGATTAGGTCTAAGGGGATTTATAATGTGCAGACTTCTGGCCACAAATGGCTTTGCTCAGGCAGTTATCATGCTACTTACAGGAAGTGTAAGAATCCTCTTTGATTATATCCTCCTTGGGTACTCAATCAGTTACCATATCTAGTTGCCATTTCTTTTTTCACAACTAACTTTTCCTCATCTTCTCTTTTCTTTTTTTTTTCCCCCAAGTGCTTTAATCTCTCCCTTGTATAACTGTACCAGATTCTAACTGATCTTTTTGCCTCCAGTCTTCCACCACTATAATCCATCTTATTAATGTAGTGCTCAGAAACCTTAAACAGACCTCGGAAGAGAGCTGGAACAGTGCAGACTCAAGTTCTTTACACTCCAATGCACCAGTTCTTTTCCCAGTATTCGCCTATGAAGATGAGTCTCTCCTACTTCCCTCACTAGGGCCTGTGCTTTCCAGCTTCCCGGCACTTTCCCAATTCCCCTTCAAAAAGGAATGACCTTCTTCTACCTGTCTTTAGCCCACTCAAGTTTTTAAGGCTTAGCTTAAATGCTGCCTTATTTGTTAAACTTTCCTTGTTCATAAAAGTCAACTTGAACTCTTTTAACACTCCCTATATCATATATACTTGCTCCCCAACTTTTCCCCCTGCCTCATGCCATACTTCCTTATACTACAGCTTTCTTACCCTCGTCTTCTCATTCTCGGAATCTTGTTTCAATGTACACTATAATTCAATGTATAGCAGATGAATACTGAAAATACCCATTTCTTCTCAGCAAATATTTTAAGGACCAAGATTGTATCCTCACGTCTCTACCCTCCATGCACCTAATATATTTAAGGGCCTAATGAAAGTAGTTAATAGATACGAGTACTTCATTCATTCAGTAAACACTTCTTGAGCACCTAATATATCTGAGGCACAGATGTTAGGAATTCACAAAGAGGACCGAACTAAAATTGTAAAAATGGTCTGTGACATAAAAAATATATACATACATATTTGGTCTATACCCCTGGTTCCTGACATACAGCTCCTAAAACCATAGTAATTTCCTGAGTGATGGGAGTAATAAGAGTGTATTATCCAAAGCTCCTAAATTTCTTAGAATTTCCTGGGTGATAGGAGCATCTTTTGTTCTAATAAGGTGACACTCAGCAGGCTAACTGAATAGCTTCGGGATGTGGGCTGGTCACCAGAGAGACCAAACTATGATTAGAAGCTTGGAACTTTCAGCCCCACACCCCATTCTCTGGAGAGGAGAGGGGAATTGGAAACTGAGTTAATAATCAATCATAACTTAGTAATGAATCCTCTATGAATATCCCTAAACTATGGTGTTTGGAGAGCTTCTGGGTTGGTGAAACATCCACGCGCTAGGTGGATGGCGCACCCTAAACTCCACGGGGACATAAGTCCTGTGCTTTGCACCCTTCCAGATAATGCTATGTACCTCTCATCTGGTTGTTCATTTGTATCCTTTATAAAAATTCTTTATAATAAACTAGTATGCAAAAGTGTTTCCCTAAGTTCTTGAGCCATTATGGCAAATCATCAAAACTAAGAAGGAGGTTGCAGGAACCCCAGATTTGTAGCCAAGTCAGACATTAGTGTGGGTAACCTGGGAACCCACCACATACTTGGAATTGATGTCTGAAGTGACAGGCAGTCTTGTGGGACTTGAAGGGTTAAAAAGCTACAGTATAAGAAAAACAGGATGGTTCAGGGGAGTAAGACGTATGAAACCTATGGGGTGTGTGCTAACTCCAGTTAGTAAGTATCAGAATTAAACTGTACGACACCTAATTGGTATCTGTGAAGAATGGCTTGATGCAAAAACCCCACACATTTGGTGTCAGAAGTGTTGCGAGTAGAGGAAATATTTTTTTTTAATGATAAAACTTTGCATTGTTTTGAAGGATTCTTTTCCCATTAGTAGCTTCTAAGTTCCTCCTGAGTCAAGTTTTCATAATATGATTCATTATTTTTCATAAATACCCTAAACACATGTGACCATGTTCAAACCTGAATGTAAAAATCATTCTAAATCCAAACAAGTGATTTTACAAATTTGGTCAATTTAGATTACCCTCCTTCTGTTCTTTTTCTTTGAGGCAAAAAAAAATCAAGAGCTTACTGGGTTATTTTAAGATTCAAAGTTATAAATTTCAGCTTTAATACTTATGGGGAAATGGGCTTTCCAGAACACTTATAAGAGGCAGAGGACACCTGGGTATTAACTCTCCTTTCTTCGTCTGGATGAGAAAGTGTCCTTGTTAACACTGAGTTTAGCTCAAGAACTAAGAAAGTCTGGTAATTATAAACATTCCCTTAAAAGGAAGCCCAGAGATTGTTAGTTCAAGTTCTTCTGGAATAGTTATGAAAATGAAATGGCCCACAGATTGTTACTTCTTTTAGAATAGTGAATATAAAAGAGTAGTGACATGGCAAGAAATGAACTTTCGTGATTCGGGGATCCTATCTTGTATGCATATTGTTCTTAGCAACTGCTGATCCTTGTTAGGGGCCATGGTGACTAAGAAAAGCTTTTCTGAGCTATACTGCATCTACTTCTACCTTAACTTTACTTCTGGTAAAATACTGAATCTTTGGTTATTGAAATTGGGAACTAAAGCTAAAAGGCAGGCATGTGTATGTATGTATGTCTATATGTTCTCCTCTTGTCAATCTATAACCAAACCAAAACACTGTACTTGAATTAGAGAAAAACTAAGATAGCAAAGGCAATCTAAACACTTTGCTTAAGTAATGCTGATTACTGAAGAATAAATCAATTATGTGATCAATATTATTTGTGGAGAATGCTTATTTGATGAATTGAAGAGAGTTAATCTTAAGAGAACACTTGATCAGAAAACAATATGTAGATAATTCAAGAATCTCATGGAAAAATGCAGTGTTAGTAAGGTGCTTTAAATTTAAGAGATACCTCAACTTTCTAGAAATGATACCTCAAAAGACAGAAAATGTTAAAAATGCCTTCCAAAGGAAACAGTATTAAAAGTTTTCAACTTCAAAATTACTCTGAAAAGGAAGAAGTTTCTAAAACCAGCAGCAGCTACTTGAGATTCCATATTCTGGAACAAGTTCAACAAAAGCACACACTAAATTCAGTAAGTTGTAAAGTTGTAATATTCTAAATAAGAAAGATCCCTATGAGTTGTTTTTGTTTTGTTTTGTTTTTGCTTTTTAAGTCCAAAATGAGAAAGAAAAAAAAAAGTGATAAGATGGGTTTCATTATGCCTGGACTTCTTTCTTGTTGGCTTAAGGACAAGCCATTTGTTATATAAGAGATAAAACTAATCCTAAATATTAAACACAACTTCACTGAAATCTTTTTTGGTTTCTTTATCACAAAGAGACTCATTAAAATCTTCTCAAGAGTTTTGAAACCAAATTTGGCACTTTAGTAGTCAAAGCAAGCAATGGAGTCACATTAAAAACTTACCCATGTACAAAGTGTTTTTTAAAAGTTAACCAACAAAGTAAGCTATTGAGGTCCCAATTCCTCAAACCAAAAATGTAAGTTGCATATGATAAAGATTACAACAGTGTCATTTCACACCAAAGGCGTTAGAATTCCTTCCTAAAATAAAGGGAGTCTCTAATACACCTACTTTTGTGCAAAAATTAGATTTGTAAACTTTAAAGCTCAACTTCATTCCAGAAATCTAGACGGAACGCTAGTTTTCTGAGATTTTCTCATGTGTACCTGGAAAAACCTTGAGCTCGAATGACTTGTGAACTGCAATTACACACACAGCCACAAATGGCCTACTGCAGACATAGGTATTTGTTTGTAACATTTGGTGGGTATGAAGTGGCAAGCACAAAAGCTATCCTTTTGAAACTTTTCCTGGTGTATGGAAAATCTTAGTTTCTCATTTATGTAAACCAGTCCTGTAACTCAGATAAATACAACTTTTTTAGAATAGAAACATTACAGCAACCTTGCTTTTCCTCAGCTAAACTTAGACCATTCAATGATGGACACATTTTCTGGACTCCACCTTCTGCAAACAAATTTAAAAATACTGAAAAGAAACCAAGGCTTTACATCACAGGATAACAGATTTAGGAATGAACATTGGAGAGTGTTACAAACAGTACTGCTACCCTGTTGGGTGATTTAAACAGTAAGATTTATTGTCTACTTCTAGTCTGAATTTTAAACCATGGATTTTGTCAAAGTTTAGTACTAACTCACATCGAATTAAGCTTAATGTGAATAGGCCAACTTTCTCCTAACTATATACATACTAACAGTAGGAAAATGATTTCCCTTTTTTTTCAAAGGTCACATGCCTGGGACCATAGCAAAAGTATTATTAAAAGGAAGGCTCTACGCAGTTCCAAGAATGGCAAAAACATCTTCACAGAGGAAACTCTTGATTAGCAATTGAATGAAAGAAAAACCATAATAGTTAAGTGAAATCTAAAAATAGAATATATCATATAAAGCTCTACAAAGCCACAGCGAATAACCAGTGCTATTTGTGCCTGTTTAAAAGTCACTTCTTTTCTCTTTCCTGTCCATTGTCTTCTAAAGCCACCAGTGAACATTATTAGGTCACCTCAAAAGTGTAGCACCTATAAACACTTTGAAAAAAAGTGGGGCCTCAGCAATATTCAAACAATTACAAACAATTTTCTGAAGGTTCACTAGATACCATTATTTTTTATATTTTATAAATTGATATGAATAAGATACTCTCAACCAAGAACCTTGAATATGAGAATTAGAAGCTTACTTAGTTTTTAAATATTTGTTAAATTGGATGTAGTATAAGATCTGTAAACTAGTTTACTTCTTCGCTAAATATTTTCTTTTTGTCTATTTTATCTGTCAATGTCTATCATTAAAATCATACTAGGAAGTTTTAAATCTTTGAGCTTTTCAAGAGTCCTAAAAATTAAGATAGGCTCACAAAGAAACAAGCTACAGAAGCAACATATATCATGATAAAACAGGTCTTTTTTCCTTAGGCAAGAAGACAGTGGTCTCCCTCATAAAAACAAACACCCATAATATAAAGATATCCTATAAAACAAGTCATCAGAGAAGTCTGATTAATTTTGCTAGAGGCTATAATTCCATAGACGTTTAGAGGAAAAACTAAATTATTGGAAAAGACTGGATCTTCCGGACAATGAAAGAATATTAATATAAAATTTAAGTTATACCAAAAACTTGACCATGGATTTGTGACAAATTATTCCTTCTAATAGAAATGAATCTGCATTACCTATATTTAGCAAGATAACATCATAGAGAAATATACAGCTATTTCCACTGCTAATTTACATAATGGAAAGTGGAAAAGTGTGCTGTTTCCACATCCCAAGCCAAAGTATATAATGATCTTTGCCAAACGTTCAGCAATCTACAGAGTTTGAAGGCATGAGATATCCATAGCCAAGACTACTTCTGTTTTATGAACATGCATGTAATGGGAAGTACGAACACAGATTTAGCCTAATATCCTCTAAATATGTGATTTAGACTTCTCTTTACATAGAAAATAATTGTTCATTTATTCAGTAACTTTTTGAAAGTAAATTTTCCAGTTATAATGTTGGAAGATGTTTACTATTTAAACACACTATATTCACACATACTGACAAAGTCGACTATAGAGATCCTATTGTTAGAAAAGTTTCTTCAGCCTACTGTTATGTGCCTGAAAGGGTGAAATAAATAAAATTATAATTATAAATCTAAAAACCATAAGAAAATAGACATTTATTATAATGTTCGCCATTTCTGTTTTGTTAACTGAGATTTTAAAAGATGTGTTTCTGTACTATTAAGAGGGGGACCTGTGCAGGCTCTAGAAACCTTCAATTGTTCTGGCAGTGGAGCCAGGGGAACTCCCAGAATTGCAAATTCTTTTCCTGTTCTACAACTGAATCCAAGGACAATCTTTAGAAACAATTCTTGCTTCACCAAATGTGAAGCTTGCTTTTGGAGATGGCTCAGGGGAAAGGATTAAGGGCTTAGGTGTACACAAGTCTGAAGAAACACCATAGTATAAGCATCTGAATGGGAAACTTTTGGGCCCTAGGTATAGAATGCGTATGTGTCCTTGGCGTTTACAAGAAATACTTTAGTTTCAATCAAAACAAACAGCAGAAAATACAAAAAAGGACATACATCAGTAAAAATAAAGTTCAGATAAATGCTTGGAAATCTCTCCATTTTCCTTTTGACTGTGTTACTGGACTGAGCATTACCTTTTGGCCAGGCTGGGAAAAGTGATTATCATCTAGTCTAACTTAGAGTGAAAGGCGTTTCATAGAACTCCAAAAACCAAATTATAAACATGAGGCTAAAACAAAATATGAAATTATTCCAGATCTTTTGTAGGGTCCTAGCAAATTACATCAAAGTTCCCTTGGTTAAAAAAAAAAAAGTTCCTTTGTGTTGATGATATGTAGAATACTGAGTCAGTAAGAGGAGACATAATATCAGAGCATCACAGAAAAGTTCATTTAGAGTTCGAATCAGGAAAGAACAGAGTTTTGTTGCTGGTTACAAAGATGACAAAAAAATTGTACTCATTATTCTTTTATGCAAAAAGATATAATTCAATGAATGTTGAAAATTTTCTAAGAATTAATTTGGTTCTATTTTCTTTAGAATGTACAATTTGGATATTAATGATGCAACGTGATTTTTTTTTAAAGGGGAAGCAAATTTTTGAGGTTGCTTCCAAATAAATTCACAGTTGTTTTTTCCTCCATCCCATGTTTAGTGATATGATACAAATTTAGGTAACTGTTACTTACTATTCTAACAATAATTTCATTCAGTGTGATTGATCAATAGCAGAAAGACTCCTCTTGGCCCCCAAAGTTTGGTTAAGCTATTTTTACATTCAATCAGAAGTTCTAGCAAATATGTTCAAAAAAGACAGAAGCAATCAACAGTCTGTGTGCTCTGAATAAATGATGGATTTATCTTAAAGATTAATTTTGACTATATTTAGAGACTTAACATTTTCCTCCTCAACTGTGTTGGCCAAGGCAATAACTATCTTCTTAGCGCAAAGCTCTGAGTGAAGACCACAAGAAAAAGAGAATTAAAACTTTAAGTACGTCACAGAGCTAACAACTTTCAAATGAATCCAGGTTGCAAAAAAATATATGAACTGAAAGTAAAAGCCTATAGAAAGCATACTAACAGTTGTTTAACTTTTAAGACAAGTTGTGCCATCATTTAACACCAGAAAAATCTAACAACACCTTTAACACCAGAAAAATCCGACGACACAGAAAATACCTCCAACACCATTTAAATTGTAGAAGGAATCATCTCAAAAGCATGTATTGATCCCTAAGAGAATTTAGTTGTAAAATACAGATAGAAGCATTAAGTTCTCTATCACTGCTAGCAAAGCAGTTCAAAGAATATTCTGAAACCTGAAGTAGTATTAACAAGGTACACAAAAAACTGTCTCTGAGGATCTTCAGAACTAAAATATGTACTGTCTATTTGGTCTGCTTTCAGTACGAGCTGATTTGAAACCTGTTAGATAAACCTAAATAAAGTTTTCAAACATCCAGAATTAATCTGTATAATACAAAATAATAATTTGCAAACACATAGGCTTACTCTATGCCAGGTAGCTGAGGAAATTATTTGCCCCAGACCTCTAGAGTCAGATTCATTTAGGTCTAGGGGCTATCCTACATGCTCTTAAATCACTATACAAGCAGTACCCAAAGTATGGTTTGTGGATCCTGGAAGATCCTAAAACCATTTCAAGAGTCCACCTGGTAAAAACTAGTTTAATAATAGTAATATTAAGGTGTGATTTGCCCTTCACACTGTTTTGACATTTGCATTGACTGTACAAAAGTAACGATGGGTAAAACTGTGTAGTATGAATCAAGGCAGTGAAAACACACTGTGCTAAAAGTCATTGTATTTGTCACTGCCAGGAAGTAAAGAAAAAATTTTTTCTCTTAAGAATATCCTTGATGAAGCAGTAAAAATTATTAATTTTATGAAATTTCAACCCACGAGCACAATATTTTATGTGACAAAATAGCCCTTGGCTGCTTCCATAGTCACTAATCTTCCGGAGGTCTGTTTTGCTTCTGAAGTAAGACCCCTATTTTCCTAATGGGAAGAGAATGTTCTAACCACAAACATGAAAATCAGCTTGGCAATTATAATTCTATAATTCAAGAAATTGTTATCCATCATTTAAAAAGTAGTCTTTTTGCTAAGTGAAAAATAGTAATAATAAATTAGAAAGCCATAAGGGTCAAATGACCAGTAAACCTATTTGAGTACTCCTAAATGTTTGAAAAACACAAAATTAAATGTGTGATTCACTAACAGGCCATATTTATAATGTAAGGCAAATATTAATAAAAGCACTACATAATGTAATAAACTACCTATTCAAATCCTATCTATCCTTAAAGATCCAGCTGAATCTTAATACCAAATGATCCAAAAATATTACACAGATTGATATAAAGATGATGCAAATGATGAAACAAATGGAATAAAATGTTAATAATGCGTGAATCTGAGTAAATGGTATATGTGCGTTCTTTGTGCTGTTATTATTCTTGTAGTATTTCTGTAATGTTAGGATTTTTTCCAAATTAAATGTTTTTTAAAAGCTTCAAAAAAAAAAGAGATCCAGCTGAGATATAAGCTTCTTAAAATAAGCCATAATCACATAGCAGATGCTCAATAAATGTTAACTGTTAACCAAAAAACTAAGTGAATTAACTGATTAAAATGATTCTCCTTCCCCAGACCTGCCCTTGAAATTACTGTTAGGATATCTTCAGCAATCTTGAATGTGTGGCCTTGTGTGTAGTTCTAATGGTATTTCATAAATTTTACACACACACACACACACACACGCCTTGTACATGTATCCAAATATAGGCTACATAATTTATTTCTTGATACCATTTTTTCCATAGTAACATTCCAATAGACCCTAAATTAAATTTCTCAAACTAAAGAAAACCAATTATCAATTACAGCCTGTTTCATAGGAAATTTTTCTTTAGTTCTACATAACATACAAATAAAATTCAAGTATGATCCATTTATAAGTCAGTAAGCATACTGACATTAAGCCAATAATTCTAAAATTGGAAACTGACTAAATTTCCTGGACCTAACATAATACAAGAATAAAATATATGTCTTAAAAGGTATAGGTAAAGCCTATTTTTAGAAAATCCAAATCAACAAAAATCATTTTATAAGAAATAACATTAATATCCTAATTATTCGTTTGTAATAAAATTTGTCTTAAAAAATATTAAAATAGTAAAAATCACACTTTTGTTTTTAGTAATTACGGGTACTATCATTTGTATGATCATAGATTCAATATACACTCATTCCTTTACCAATGGTTGAATATTTACCATATACCAGATGACCACTGGCAGAAGCTGTGACCACTTTCCTAGATATTTCCAGGTCTTTCCCTTGCACGTACGCTTTTTTATTAACTATTAAGTGAGTGGAAGAAAAACGTGAATTGAATAGCTGCTTACACAATTTAATACATTATTATAGACTGGTGAGTGGTTTGGAAACTTTCAGAGTGAAGTACAGGAAAAAGTATGCCAGATTCACATTCAGACTCGTTGAGACTGCCTAAGTTGACAGTAAAAAAATAATCTTGATCAAGTCACTTATCCTTAAAAGTTTTACCTGTAATATGAGAGAGTTGATATGGGTCTTCCAACTTTATACTTCTGTAATTTTATTTAGGTGCTGTGAGTATTTGGCACAGGAAAATTAAATGGGACAAAAGATTGAATGTTACTTGATGAGAAAATGCAAGTAGTATAAATGACTCATCCTTGCTATTTAAAAAATGTATTATATATCAGTCGCTTTTTCTTAAATTAAGAAATTCAAACAGTAAAATCAACAGTATCTAGAAAGAATCACCTAAAAGGTTCTGAAAATATATTAGAGGATATTATAATGAGTATATAGCATCTTAAAAATAAAAAAATATTATAACATGTAATTTATAATAACTATGATTTATAGAATACCTATCGACTCATCTCCTCATACAACAATCTGGTAAAACAGGCATTTTTATTCCTATTTTAAAATGAAGAAGCCAAGGTTCAGACAGATTAAATAATTCAATCAAAGACACTAAATTAAAAAATGGCACAGCTGGTATTCCAACCTCAGCCTGTTTGACTCCGAAGCAATATTCTTTCCATTACAACAACATAATACATTTTGATTCCTACAAATGAGTCTCTTTTTTTATAGTCAGGTTTCAATTACTAATGGTAATGGGAAAAGGAACAACATGGAAAAATAAATCCCACACAAACATGGTATAACGCTTTATGACATGAAATAAATTCCAGTAAAATGAGTTCTGGGGCTGGGTGAGATCCTATATCAGATGGCTTCTCGGGCATCCTCCAAGTCTCAAATTTAAGTAATATTCCCTATTCACTGAAACTTAACAGGTTATCTAATCTATCTTCCACTCATTACAGAAATTTACAACATATACGACATAAAATTGTAGATTAATCATAAGTAGAAGCATATAATTCAAGGAAATAATATAGAGAATCTTCTTAGGAAAAGATCCAAAGACTTGCTTTTATTTAACTTTGTATTTTCTTTCAATGAGTTTGTTTAAAAGAAAAACACATTGAAAATTCAAAAGGCCATTTTAACCCTGGCTAATAATACTTTCTTAAAGATGGGAAAAAGTTGCTCCAAAGAACAATATACTGATTTTTCATTTCCATGTACTTTATCAGTTCTTAGAGTAAGAAAACAAAAGTCACACACACATACAATTTTCTGAAGAAAATTAAATAGGACAAGTCCAAGAAAATTTACCAACTAAAAATTTATTCTTGGATAATCAAGAGGAAACAGAAAGATTTCTCAGTACTGCACAGGATGAAACGAAAAGCAAAAGACATATTTACAATATGACCTTAAAGTAGCAAGAAACAAAACTAAAAATAACTATTACTTGTTAATTAAAATAACTAATGAAGTATAAAGTCAGAACTTACTGCTTGGTCTTTTAGTTTTTCAGAAATAAGCTCATTTCAAAAAATCTGATCAATCAAAGGAATTTGCAAGCTTCCAGGTATAACTTAAGAATTAAAATGCAAGTCTAAGGTGCCATCAAAAATACTGAGGTCATTGATAGAACATTCCAAACAACCACAGCAGAATACACATTCTTTTCAAGTGCACATGGAACATGCACCAAGATAAGCCATATCCTGGCCCAAGAAACAAATCTCAAATGTAAAAGAACTGAAATCATATACAATATGTCCTCTGACCACAATAAAATTAATTTAGACACCAGTAACAGAACAATATCTGGAAAATTCCCAGATATTTGGAAAATAAACAGTACACTTTTAAATGACCCATAGGTCAAAGAGGCCTTTCCTAAGAAGAAAAATTAGGATATATTTTGCGCGGAGTAAAATTGAAAGCACATTTCTTTCAATCCAAGTTCAACCAAGAAATAGGACTAGTAGAATGAAAAAATATATATTACATCACATTACATCACATTGTATTATATTAATTATATTATATTATATTCTGTTATATACACACACATACACACACATACATATATATATATACATATATATAAGATACTCAAGCTGTATCTTAAATATATATATATCCAGGTAAATCCAAGAGATTTGGAGCAAGCATGTGAGCAAGCATGTGAGCAAGCAGACCATCAGGGCCGGCTGGAACTCTCTTCACAGCACAAGCCGAAGCTGCTCTCCACAATGGAGTTTCTTGTCAGGGGGTCTCAGCTCTGCTGCTTTCAACTAATTCAGTCAGGCCCCTTGATTATCTTGGATAATCTACTGACCTAAAAGGCACTGATTGTGGACTTTAATCACATCTGTAGAATACCTTCACAGCAGCACCTGTGTTAGTGTTTGATTAAACGACCAGGCTCTATAGCCTAGATATGTTGACACATAAAACTGACTATCATAATAACATATTAAAATTGGTGACATGCACAGAAAGCAGTCCTTAGAGGGAAACTTAGAGATTTAAATGTCTACATTCGAAGAGAAGAAAGACCAAAATCAGGTATCCAAGCTTCCAGCATAAGAAGCTAAAAAACTAAACTAAATTTAAAAACAATAAAACAGAAAAAAAGGAAAAAAAGAAGGGGGAAGCAAATTAAATAGAAAGTAAGTAAACAGAAGAAAGTTGGAGGACTACTTGATTTCAAGACTTACTATTATATTATAGATCATGTAAGTAGATATCTCAAGGATTTTTAATGACATATAAGATGTGCCAGTTTGGAAAATTCCCAGTTCCAACTTCTCCTTGCCTACAATGCTCCAGATAAAACTTTCATATAAGTTGAGAGCTGGATGCACCCTGAAATGTGGAAGGTAGTTCAATACCTTCATTTTCAAGAAAAGAACACCACAGTCAAACAGCTGGGAAAAAAGCCGTGCAGGAACTCGAACCCTCCTAGTTTCCAGAACTCCTTTCCAGAGCTCCTCCAACTGCAATATACTGTCTTCGAGCTGCCTTACGTGTCACTAAAAATCCGCCATAGTGCTGTAGCAACCACAGGGAAAGCATACCACCATACCTATCTTCTCACTACCTTTTACTTAAATTTATCCATAGGCTAGCATATGAAGTACCTTGAAGTGAATTAGAAAAGGGTACCTCCTTCTAGGAAAACGACCTAGTAAATAAATACCTTTTCTTGGCTGAAAGATTAGAAAACTACACCCAGTCATTGGGGCTAATGTGGCTCTTCACCAGTGCACGAGGCTTGGGGTGAAGCTCCAGCTCACACTCCATGGCTAAGCCCTCTTTTTCAGGTCACAATCTGCAATACTGTTTTTAGTAGCCCTGCTTATCAATAATTTTGTCAAATGCAGAAAATCAAGTAATGTCATTCCATAAAAGTATTCCATTCACAAATGAGTCAAATATGAAAAAATCCTTTAAAATCGTATCTTAAAACTCAAGCTGTATCTTAAAACTCTTGGCGTATCAAAGTTCTAATATTGTAAATATTCAAGCAGAATCACAATATTAAGAGTAGACAAAAAAGTTTATCACCAATATTTCATTTTAAAAAGTGACATTTTAGGGTTTTTTGTTTAATAAAGTGCTATATTAAAAAACACATAGGAGGAAAAACTAAAGCAACATGCTTTCCTAAGCAATAAATGTCACCATTGAATTTTCAGCAGGGCATTTATCTTTCTAAAATAAAACAGTTGCATACACTAGCTAAAGTTAGAATTTTATCTTTTAAATTTGTTTCCTTAAGTGAACATGTCCATAATCACATCTGTAGACACATGCTATTTTTGTTTTATGAAGTTGTCATTAAGTTTTTATTATAAACAGGATGTTCTCAAAAATAATGTTCCATTTTTATAAACATTCAACATGAAATAAAAATAGTAATTAACAATTTAAGTAAAACACAACTAATTAGCAAACCCATTATCTTAGAAGAGACCATTTCTTTTACTAGCAAAATTACTCCTACAATGTACTTATTCCAGTTAAGTTCTGCCTGTTGGCACTGTAAACGTGCCTTAACACACACCTTCAGGAATACCAATTAACCTCATCTGACTTAACAATATTTTACTTGGAATTTCCCGTGTATTTAGAGTACTCAGTCTGTCTATGCCATTTGGTACTTTTTAATGTATTACTTTCTTAAGTAATTTCCTGTGCTCATAATTTACAGAGCATGATTTAGGCACTCACCGCATCTATGCTGAGTACATTCTCTGTAGTCAAGAGAGGGATAGGATATAGGAGGTGGGAGAACCAAGAGGCTAATGAAGGACAGCAGTGACTATCTTTCTAGGTTGACCTGGCTTGTCTCCCCAGATTGTCCCCATGGACTGGGTTCATCTCTTCTGCTTCATTAGTATCATACCCCTTATATACATGCATCCCCTTAAATACTCCGCTGGTTGCCATACATACTTAATAACTACTGTCAATTACTTGACAAATTAATTTTTTATTTTATTTTGACATATGCCGTTGTTGGAAGGGGGTATCAGAAAGTGAACTCTTCTATGGTTGTTAAATAAGAGGAATTGCTTTGTGTGGCATCAAAGGCACTTTAAGCTCTATCATCATAGGCTATCAACGGCATCACATTTTAAAAGTAGTTTCATATACATTATTTCATTTGACCTAACCACAACTCTAGAGATAGGAAGGTCATACGTTATTTTACATATTTTACATATGAGGAAACAGATTCAGAAATGTTGATTTGTTCAGATCTCATTTAGACTGAAGGTACTGAGATCAGAATCAAAGTCTTCATAGATCGCCGTTGTCATTAATTTGAGTAAGATTCATTACACAAATAACATTTTTAGCATAGTACTAGAAATAAAATTTTTCATCTTGCCACTAAGTAGATTCATTCCTCTCCCTAAACTAACCACCTCATTTACCATAGGGATTTGGTATTCATTTTCAAATTATAAAAAGTAAAATAAACACAATTATCTAATATAATAATCTCACCAAACCCTCCTACTCAAATTACTACTCTCCCAAATTGTAGAAATCCAATATTCACCCAACCTTGAATTTTTCAAAGTGATTTATTCTAGTTGAAAAAAGAAGTTAATCTATGTTTATTTGTACACTTGAATTAACACATAAATAAAGCCAAATGAGTAATATTTGCACTTTACTATCCTGGAAGGTACCTCATGATCTGGTCCCAACCTATCTTTCCAGCTTTATTTCCAACTATATTTTCATTTCTAGTCACAACAGATTGTTCTTCAAATACACTCTGTACTTTTCTCAGTTTCCTCTACTGGAAATTCCCTTTCCCACCCATTTCCTCTTATTCAAACTCTCCCTCTTCTTCAAGGCCTGGTATTAATGCTATCTACTTTGCATACATACAGACTTCCTGATCCCTAAAGTCAAAAGTAATCTCCCCCTCTTCCATGAAGCTACTGTACTTTCTCTGAACCTCTGTTTTATATAAAGCTCATTGTGTACAGATGGCTATCTATCTGGCTCAGCTGAGAGCTTTTTCGTGGACAAGGGTAGTATCTTTTTTTATTTTTATATCTACCACATGAATATTGTAGATGTTTGAAAAAAAAATGTTTGTGAATGCAAACTACCTAGCAAATAGAACACTGCCTTAATTCCGGTTTTCGTGATATCTCACTTGGCCTTGGACCATTAAAGCAGTCTTCTAGTCTATCTCCTCAACCTCTAGTTTTGGCTCCCAATTATTTATTTTCCATATCATTACCACAGTGATCCCTCTAAGATGAAAACCTAAGCATGTCACTTTCCAATTTTAAACTTCTATACTGTTTTCCACCAATTAAAAGACAAACTCCAGTTTCTAAACATGCCATACAAGGCCTATCTTGATCTGGACCCAGTCTATTTTTCTAATACTTTATACTACACTTCCTACAGATGTGTACACAAGTTCCCATAGTTATCAGGATATTAAACTCTCATCTTTCCCCTTGCATATACTATCTACATCCTTGGTCCATCATTCTAATATCTCATTTTTTTATGCCTCATTTCAGGGGAGGTATAATATGGCAGTCAAGTCAAACATATCTGTGTTGAAATCCTAGATTGTCCATTACTTGCAGAATAATCCTGAGTAAGTTAAACTCTGCAAATGCAATCAAGGAAAACTGGAAAGCTCTCTAGCTTCACCATTCTTTCCTTACTCTTTTTGCAATAATATCACTCTGCTCCTATGCTTTGGTGGGCAGCTTCAGCATTTTATGTAAAATACAAAACTAAGAGCTAGCATTAGAAAGTAAGTTCTAGGTTCCCTGTAGGTAGAAGTAATTAATGAAGTTCTAGATTTAAAAACAAATAAGCTTTAAACTTTGTGTTTTTCTATCTCCTTATTCACTATATACTAAAATGTAAAGTAATAACATGAATAAATTTTTAAGTCCTTTTTTGCTTACAATGGTGGTCTAGCTCAGCAAGAATGAGCATATAAAATATTTTCATTCAATGTTTGCCTCACATATCTTTGGTGAACTATCTAGTCGGATCTTTTGTCCATTTCTTAAATTGGTTTGTTTTCTTAGTTTTGAGTTTTAAACAAGAGAGTTCTTTATATATTCTGGATACAAGTTTTTTTATCAGATATACAATTTCAAATAATACTTCTCAGTCTATGGCTTTCTTTTCATCCCCTTAACATCATCTTTTGCACAGTCAGTCTTCTAAAATTTTGATGAAGTCCAATGTATCCATGGACTTCATTGTTTTTTGTCTAAAAACTCATTATCAAACCAAAGTTCATACAGATTTTGTCCTATGTTTTCTTTCAGAAGCTTAATAGTTTTTTAGTTAATTTTTATAAAGTGTGAGCTACATGTTAGGTTCATTTTTTTTACATATAGATCTCCAATTGTTCTAGCATCATTTGTTGAGAAGATTATCATTTCTCAATCAAACTGTCTTTGCGCTTTTGTCAAAAATCAATTGACTATATTTGTGTGGGTCTATTTCTGGGTTTTGTATTCTGATCCATTGATTTACCTCTCTATTCTTTGGCTATTTTTTTTTCCTTTTTCAGATTTAATAAGTATGTAATGCTCTAGATTTTGGTAAATAGCATATACTTAGGTAGCCACTCAAGTTCAAGGTATCATAGCTCTATATAAGGATTTTTCTGTTTTAAGAATCAAAATTCCATGAATTAAGGTAATTCAAACATCCTTCAATATTATGGCCATAACACCAAAGACTCAAAGCAGTGATGCTGCAATTCAACCATCCTTAGGTTATAACTCCACTCAAGGTCCTAAGTGCATATGCTTTGTTACAGGCTATGCTAAAGTACTATAATAGGTGTTACATCTCTTTCTTCCTACCAGAAATTATTGCTATTGACTGGCACAGCTTAGAAACAAGGCGAGGTATGGCTACAAATTCTCTCACTATGTCTCCCTAGAGTAGAGTGGCCACTGTCTTCTGCAAACGTCTAAGTATATATAGCACTGAAAACAAGAAACAATCTATATCCAAACTTTCTTTTTAACTTTATCTACCTTGATTTGCATATGCTCCTAACATATAGGAAAAGGTTAAGATGTGTATTTTCATCACTAATTTGCTGTAAAAACTAATTTGCTGCAAAGACCTTTAAATATCTACTAAAATGTAAACACATTTTGTTTCGACATTCTTTCCATACTATATACTATAAGCTAAAAACTAAAAGAAATAAAATATAATTTTAAAAACTTCACAGGAATATTGATAAATCCTACCCAAACTACAATAAATGAGCAAAAAGCCAAATAATTCAGGCTAGTGAATAACTTTGTAATGTTATCCTGATCTCTAATTCTGCGCTACTCTCCAGCAGCATCAAGGTGAGATTCTCACCTTCTATCTCACTAAACATATTTTGGCAAGTCAGTAACGTATCTTTTTTTAGGTGTCTGGGCAAGTACATACAAATTATACCTAAAACTCACTTAGTTTTACCGAACAGCTGCAAGATATAAAATACAAGGACTGTAACACTCATGTCTTTGTCTGAGGCCTATACCATATCTTTCATAATTCTTTGAAGTGAAGCCAAGGGTTTTCTTTTTAACTCCCTTAAAGAAAGCCTGTCCTTAAGGTATTTCAAGTTACTGTCAATATTGCGAACAAATAAGCATATCCGGAAATTTTCTATTAATATGTAATGATTAATAAAACTAAAAAAGTAAATCCTTATCTAAAAGGAAGAAGAAATTGGCAAGAAGTCATTATATAACTTTTAAAGTTAAGAAAACATTCTTTTTCATAGACTAAAGAAAATCAAATATACAGCAAAGAACAACTCTAACTTCCTATCTGTTGAGTACATGTATACCTTGATCTAATGAATTTCTTGAACTGAAAAAACAAATTAAAAAGAAATGACTCAGTACTTAACCTCATATGCCAATTAATATCTATGCCTTTGACCATGAAAAAATACTTTTCAGCAGGAACAGAAACCTACCCATTACCATATAATAAATTTGAGACTGTTTAAACTAGACAATTCTTTAAAGAAACAGCTAAATCAGCACCGTAACTTTTAAAACTGAAATCAGACTAAGATGACATTGTAAAATTAGCAATGAGAAAAAATGGGAAAATGTTTTAAGGATCTTTTTTAAAAAGGGATTTTTTTAAAAAAACTGAGTAGAAGAAAAATAAAGCAAATAAGTGCATTTAATAGTAAACAGAAATAAATATAAATGTACACATATTTAATGAAGTGATATACATGATATAGCAACATCTAAATAAAGACTAAGAAGAGAGATCAAATATTACTAACATATCAGAACTGGCAAAACAGTAGAAAAGAACTGGAATAAATTCTGTGAGAATACTCTTTAAAGTAGGTCATTAGTGAATAGTTTATGTTGTGTCTACTTTTTAAAAGACAAGCTTAAATAAAGGCAAAAATTCAACAAGGCTAGCAAAATAGAACAAAATCCACTCATTTAGAAGATTAATGTTGATGAAACACTATAGCAATTGTTCTTAAAAAGTTGTAGAACTGTACAAAAACTGACTTCGGCTAGAAGAAGGAATCCTGTCATTCTGTCTCCCTAAAATAGAGTGACCATTGTTTTCTACAAATTTCTGAGCCCAGGGAAAGATAGATAATCTAGATCCAAACTTGCTTTTTAACTTTATTTACCTTTATTCGCCTATGTTCCCGATATACAGGGAAAGGTTAAATAACATGTATTTTCGTAACTAATTAACTGGCTAAAAAACTATGAGCAAACCACATGCTAGACATACTGAATGATTTTTTGTTTGTTTGTTGGAGGGGAGTGGGTCTTCAATATGCATTTTGTAAAAGTCAAAAAATCTTTTAAATTTGTCTCTAGGTCATTGGGATAATTCATGTTTTAAATAGTGCGAAAAGATCTCTCTGAAGAGATGTTACTTGAACAAGGAATTTAATGAAGAGAAGCAATAGTTACTAAGAATATCTCAAAAAAAGTTTTGAGCCGAGGTAACTCAAAGTGCAAAGGCCTAAAAGAAAAATGAGCTTGGTGTGTCTGTATAACAGTAAAAACAACATGTCTGGTATGAGGGGAACAACAGTAAGGTAGATAATACTTGGCCAAAGTGTATAAGAGAGTGAAAGGGTGTGAGGACCAAAGCACAGAGCAAAGGGGTTGTCTTTACTAGAAGAATATGGATTCAGATGCAGATGAGTAGATCTAGTAGTGGGAAAATGGGGAAGTTCTCTCGCTACTTGTTTTCCTAAAGAAATAAGAGGCAAGGTGGCCAGCCACAGGTGAGAAGGGAGGTGAAGGTGGTGGATGTTATTAATTAACATGATTCTCTTCCAGGAACAACAAGAAAATCAACTAAGAAAGGCATTGGGAATAATGAAACAGCTCTTCATTTCTTCCTTGCCCATATTCCCACCTTAGAGAGCCTATCTACCTACAGCGTGGGAGAAAGAGCTTTACTGTAGCATACAAGTTTAGATTCTGCTACACTTAACAGAAATTCCAAATAATGTATGTGGTTTAAACAACATGAAGGTTATTTTACTTCACACAGAAAAAGTCCAGATAGGCAATGCATGCTGGAATAGTGGTTCCATTAAGTCTTCAAGGACCCAGGATCCTTCAGCCTTGTCATTCTTCCATCCATACTTTAGCTTGTGGCCTGGCTGGTAGCAGAAGAAATGGATGAAGGAAGCCTCCTAGCCTTTCTTCTTTCCATTAAAAAATGCTGCCTGAAAGTCTATCACAGTCATTAACCAGAATTTGGTCACAAGACCATACTTAGCTGCAAAGGAGACTCTTGAATGTCTTTTAGCTAGGTAGTTACGAGCCTAGCTAAAAATTGGGGTTCGTATTACTAAGAAGGGAAGGAGAGATGACAAAAGCCATATTTGTCATACCCACATACTTCATGGCTTTCTAACTCCCCTCCACTATCATTATCCTCTCCAATAACATAACAAAATAGATGCCTAACCCAAGCCAAGTCAGTATAAATTCTCTCTCCTGAGAATTTATATTTGGGACACAGAAATCAAGTTAATTTACTTCTGAAGAACTGAATTGCAAGAGAAAGGCCTCCAGAGAAAACACGAGACTGTAAAAGATAATGGAACAAATGAACAGAGAATAGCAGAAAGTCTGAGGCTTCAGAGGAAGGGAGAAAATAGAAGTTTCTGACAACTTCCTTTCCTGTGAAGCCTGTATGCAATTCTTTTATCTAGATTCTGTGTAACTTCCCTAACCCTTTATATAGAATTCCCTTTATGTGAGGTTATTTGAATAGGTTTCTATTCCCTACAACCAAAGAATCCTTAAAATATCCAACAAAAAACTTATATTTTATACATATGAAGTATTTTGCATTATCTGTGAAACTGGTGGAAGATGTTCACTGTGTTCTTCTTGTGTAAAGATAATTCCAAGAAGATAAAATTTTCTTTAGGGTTTTGTACTTTTTAAAAGTTTGACATAATTAGGAATTGATATCTTTTTTTAAAATTCAGGTAATGGTGATCATGTAATCTTTATTTCTTTTTGTCCTGTTTGCCAGGAAGACAATGATTGAATTTATTACATAGTCACAGATGGCTATAGCAATTTATGGTTAAAGCACAGAGACTGTAGTAGATTGTATTATTGCTTATAATAATACAGTACTCCTCCCTGTGAAAGGTTTCTACTTCACCACATGGACATCAGGTTTGGCCATATCACTTGCTCTGTCCAATAAGTAGTGAAGTGATGTATTCTACCTCTAAGTAAAAGCTTTAAGAGCTAGAATATATTTACCTCTGCCATGCCTCTCAGAAAGAGGCTATTGCCTTCATCCTGGGTCCCTGAATGAAGATGCTTTGGAATCGATTCACAGATCCCATTAGGACGAAGTAAGATCCAAGAAAACAAACATTAGTCATTTTAAGCCACTGAGATTTGGGGATTGTTTCTTACCATAGCATTACCTTACTTAGGATGACGAATAAAGAGAACGACTAAATAAGAAACACTTCAGGATGTATGCTTATGTGTACAGACATTGAGGCATATCAGAAAGGACTACCAGGACAAAAATGCCTGAGGGGAGCACTAAGACATCCCGGGTTCCTGCCTCAGTGCTTATCAACACCACTTCCGCAGTCGCCTAAACCATAAACCTAGGCGTCACTGGACTACATCCTTTCCCTTCACATTTCCTACATCCAATCTGTTATCTCCTTAATATCCCTCAAATCCATCTCCGCAGATACTACCTTAGTTAGCTAGATCCTTGCTACCTCTTCTCCCTTGGGCTGATAATAATCTATTAATTTGTCTTTTTGCTTCTGTCTCCTTCCTCTAATCCATCCCCTACACGAATATAGAGTAATATTTCTAAAATAATGTTAAACCTTTGCTAGAAGCATCCCATGTGAGTCACATTTTAGTTGCACACATATGATTTGGCCCTGGCCGACCCCTTTCTGCAAAGGTGTCAGACCATTGCAAGTTCAAGTACTGGCTTTGCCACTTTCTAACCACAAGTCACTTAACCTCTTTAAATCTAATTTTTTTTCGATCTGTAAAATGGTAATAATACAAATTAAGATGTGTCATAGGGGTTAAATTAAAGAAATAAATTGATTTAGCAAAATGTTTGGTCACACTGTAGAAAAACAATAAATATTTGTGGAATAACAGAACAATTTTCTGGCTAGAGTACCTATGAATATTTCACAGTCCTTATTTGCTTATATGACTGCCTCTCTTAGTGTCTTTACTAGACACTAAGCAACTTAAGAAGACACTAAGACTTACTAACGTGAGTATCCTGGGACCTAGCACAGTGCCCGGTACAAAGAACTCAAAATGTGCAAAAATGAAGTGATATCTGAAAAGTAGTAAAACAGAGGGGAAAGGGGGCAGAAAAAAAGACTAGAGAGAGAAAAAATGAAATCACTAACTGTAATTTTCTGTCAGGTCCTTGTGTAATTTCATGTGCTTTTAACTTCTTGTTAAACAGAGACCTTTGCATCTTGGGTGAACCTTCACTTCCTTATTTCACCCAGACTCTACTTGCCAATTTAATTTATAGGCAAATTCATTAGGAAGACTAAGAAGGTAGGAAAGCAATGAACAATTCAAAACTTTTCAACGTGACTCTATGTGTTCCAGAGTAGAAAACACTCCTCAAATGGATAACTTAAAGAATGTTTTTCTGCACATAATCTCAATACTACATTTCAAGTGTATAATTCCATTCCCTATAAACAACTGATACTGCAAGATCAATAGAATGTAACTCTCTCAGGGTAATACAAGTCAATACATTCTAAAGAGATCCAAATACCTCTTCCCTATTTTGACAGACTCTCCCCCACATGTGCATTTCATTGCTTCCTGTCTGCCATACAAAATCTAATTGTAAAAACAGTAGGGTTGTCATATTTCTGAAGTAACTGAAATTCAAGGATTTTTTTGTTTTATTTAGAAGGTGATTCCTTGGATATGGATTAAGGTTCTTAGTGAACTAACTTGACATTTTTAAAGTGGTATTTTATTTTAAACAGCCCAAGAAATTCTTTTGTCCAGAATACCCAGATTTCTTCCTATGAAGATCCAAACAGAAGAAAAATGGAAGCTTGCCAGAAATGACAAAAGATAGTACGATTTATATTATAACTGTTATTATCCCAAAATGTTACACATAACAGGTAAAGGCAATAAACTATCTAGTCTACATTGAGAGATTATGTAACATTAATTTAAAGGGTTGGACTTAATGTTAAAATGTTATTTCTTTTAAATACTGGCTCTAAAAATAGTTTATCTTACTAGCATTAGGGTGAAACTTATTAAATTGCTATTTGAATATTCTTGACCGACAAATATGGCAATTTTATATTCAACCATATTTTAACCTGGTATTTTGAACTTTTCCTAAAATATATATTGCCTACTTAATATCCGTTAATTCTTTGCATGCACTTCTATAAGAGCACCTGCCATACTGAATTGTAAGAGTTTTTTGTAACTCTTACCCTTACATTATATTATGAAAGTTTGCAGACAGAAGCCATTTCTCCTTATTTTCATGTTCCTGAAGCCTAGCACAGTTTGACAAGCAGCAGTTTCTGCATAGTGACTTGCAACAAGAGTAACATATATTTGAGAATTAGAATGATCGGTTAGGAAAGAACACATAAAAAAATAAAAATCAAGTTCTACTAAATGCAAGCTTCACTGAAATCAGGACTGCTCCAAAGCTTCGTATCTGCTGTTAAACCCAAATATTTCTTGAAAATACGCTATTTGGACAACCACTAAACCAAAGAAATAATAATTGTAAATTTTCTTCCTTCAGAGACCAGTTAACCAGTATTTATATCTTTCATTTCTTTTTCTCTTTTACTGTTTGCTTCAGCACAACATCTTGAGGCAAAGAAGGTGAAAGAAAGCAGAAATGCTGTAACTGGTTAATTTCATTCCTTGCTTGTAAAATGTTCTGATTAGAGATGATGATTCGAACAGTTTTAATAGGATTACTAGAATGTCAGTGGATTTCAATGTTTATTATGGTACTCTTTTAAAATTTGTACCATCATTTAAAACGTGTACCCTCTCTTAAATTTTTAAGATTTTTGTGTATTATCTTTTCAATTTGTTAAAACAAATGAAGTTTATGTACAAAGACAGCTCTGTACTTCCAAAGTCTAACCATGAAGAAAGAGAAACCAGAAAACATTAAGACTCAAAAATTCCCAAAGAGTGACAGAAAAATTATGTTTTTGAGAAGGCTAGAAGTACTGGGAGAAAAATTATTCAAAGTTCCAAAAGAAATCCTAGTCACATATTTCAAACCCAAAAAAGGGAGATGTGAGAGACTAAAATTAGCAGCAGCTCATCTGAGTGTTCACAAAGACCTCAGGAGATATTTAAGACTATTATCCCTTGCTTCATAATTTAAATTTCAATCCAACTCCATTACCTCTTCAATGTCAACTGCAATATTTATATCTAAATCTCTGATGCTAACATTATAGTAAGATATTTCATATTTAGTCAACCTAATATAGATAGCTCATGAGTAAAACACAAATTCTACTTAACCTTGCCAAATAAGAGAGTTGTTTTCCGAAAAAGGAATAGTGCCGGTCAACTAAACATGATGAAGAGAACATCTATCAAAACAGAACCTGTTTGAACATGAAAACTAGTAACGTTCTAGTTAATCTTGAACATTACTATCAAATCTTTAATGATTGCTACTTGATGATGTGTGTCAAGATTTCTTTTACTTAAATTTCCATTTGATAAAGATAATTTAGATGATTAATCACAATAAAATTACAAATGACAGAAATTACACAATAAAAGACAGAATTTCCATGATTGTAATCATCACAACAAACCACTGATTTTTTTTTACTGTCTGGTCTATATGCTACACCTGATTTTACTGTTTGGCTATCTATTGTGCTAGCAATACACAGATACTAAAAACAAGTGGCGCAGACAACTGTTTGGTTTACATGATTAACTTGCAGCAGCTGAGCTCCACCTACAGGCCAAAAAAAGGGATTCTTTACAAAAAGCTTTAAAATAGGACTTTTCAAAGGACAAACTCCAACTACCCCCAAATTTTCAATTAACCTTGAGTGCAAATTAGAATAACATGGGTGATTTTTAAAACTCCTATAGTTCCATACCAAAAATTCTGAATGACTTGATCAGGTGAGGGGCCTGTTCTCAGGTAATTCAGATGTACAGAAAAGGTTGAGAGACACTGATTTAAACGCTTACCAGCACACATCTTCTAAAAACATTAGGAATACTCAAATACCATATTTTCTTTCTTCTAAAATTACTTGGTTTCCGCTAAATTGACACTTTTCTTTTTCAAAGATTAAAACTAAGTTAAGTTGATATAAATGTCTTATCCCTACTAGAATGCAAAAAAGATGAGCTGACAATACAATTTTTTAAAATCCATTTTATGTTATTCTACACCTCAGAAGTAATCAAGGGAGTATGTGCTTGGTGGGGAGTAGGGTTCTTAATCCTCGATGCACATCAGACTATCTAGAGAGCTTTAACAAAGTATTATTTTACAAAGTATTATTGCCCTAAATTAATGCGTGTTCTTATAAGTTAGAAAAGTGGTTACTATTAGGAGGTGAACGGGGCAGAATAAGACAAGAAGGAGATTTCTTGATCTGGAATGGGTATATGGGTATAATTGGTTTGTAAAATTTCAGCAAGCTGTATACTTATGATATATGTTCTATGAAATATAATTCATACAGATGTATCCTGTATGGATACTATATTTCAATTAAGTTAAAAAGTGAAAAAAAAAAAAAATGTGCCCAGACTTCAACTGATTCAGAATCAGTGGGAGTGAGGCCCAGGCACCAGTATTTTTTAAAAACATTCCCCCAGTGAATCCAATGTGCAGCCAGGAGTGAAAACCATTCTTCTAACAAATCACAAAGTATTCATTCATTTATTTATCCACTCATTAAACATACTTTAATAACAATTACCATATGCATACTATACTACACTCAGAGGATGTAAAGATAAATAAGACAGTCTCTGAAGGAACTCAGTCTAGGCAAGGGATAGGGAAACCAATAAATCCCATGTGATGAACACAAGCAAGTTACAAGATCTGGAGGAGAAAAGGATATGTCTTTAAAGAATTCACTCATCTTTTTGTTCGCTCATTTATACAAATATTTAGGTATCTATGATGTTTGACCACAGAAATATAAACATAAACAAACACAATCTCTGCCTTCAAGACAGTTATAGTATAAGGTACATAAAGGAGAAAAAAAAAGTATAACCTAATGGCATACTAACTATCAAAGTGTGAGAAAGGTGCAATAGAAATGCCCAGGGGAGTCAGTGAAAGTACTAACGAGTTGCTGGCCTTGGAGCTAAGATGATATAAACTTGAACTAGTCTAGTAACATTGAGGATAAAAATCAGTATTTTAGAGGAGTGCTTCTCAAACTTTAATATACATACAAATCATCTGGGGATTAAAATGTACATTCTGATTAGGAAATTGTGGGGTGGGGTCTGAGACCGCATTTCTAAAAAGTTCCCAAGTGATACCAGTGTTGTTGGTCCACAAATCACAATTAAGCAGGTTCTCAAGGGAGATGGGTTTAAAGCAAGAACAAATAAAAATGCCAACACAGACACCAAGAGAAACAAAAATTGGAAAGTAGCCATTTGTCAATTAGATGGCCTGAGTGAGAGTAGCTTCAGTGGAGTGGTGAGGGAAAAGTTACTGATATACATTTAAAAAGAAACGGGAAGTAAGGAGGTGGGGACAGGAAATAAAGTGCAGTGGTCTTGTTTGTTTTAACTACTGAATGCCGAGAGAGGCTTCAGATTATTTACAAGCTGAAGGCAACGAACCAGTGAAGACAGAAAACTAAAGACAAAAGAAAAATGATGGAATCATTTTGAAAGGGCAGAGGGATTCCTCTCCCTTTAAAGCAGTAGTCCCCAAACTTTTTGGCTCCAGGGACCAGTGCTCCTATGAGAATCTAATGCCTGATGATCTGAAGTGGAGCTGAGGTGGTGATGGGTGATGCTAGTGTTGGGGAGCAGCTGCAAATACAGATGAAGCCCCCCTCCCTAGGCAGGCCACTCACCTCCTGCTGTGTGCCCAGTTCCTAACAGGCCTCGAACAGTACCTGTCTGCCGCCCGGGGGGGTTGGGGACCCCTGCTTTAAAGCACAGGAGAAAGATAAGAATTGGTCTGAAAGTGTAAGGGTGAAAAGAGAAAAGAATAAGAGTTGAAAAGGTTATTCTTATTTCAGAGAACAGAAAGCCAGATGATCTGGTACGAGTGAGTAAGTTTGAAGTCTGAAGTAAGCACTGTGGGGGTTGAAACTGAAGAGGCACTGGAGGACAGCTAAGGCTGAGCTTATACATGGCTGTGTGATTTTGCTCATCACATCCAGCAGTCAAGGAACAGGCTTAGAGAAGGTGGGCTGAATAAGAGTGAGGCTGATGCATTTAGAAAACGGAAGAGCTGAGGGACAGAAATCCTAAAGAAATCAGAATAACTATAGTGAAAGGAGAGCGGGTAGGAAGAGCTTTGGATTTTTTTTCCCCTGAACTCCTAAGTACTTTTCAATGGAACGACAGACTAGGCACATTGCTGAGAATACATTATTAGGGAAAGATTCTACTCGATGTAAATTTTTTGCAGAAAAAATCATTCTCATCTTAAACATTAAGTAATCAACAAAACTGCTTGTAGGCTTAACATCCAAAGTGAAAAACAGCTTAAACAGATTCTAAATGTTTCTTTATCAATAAAAGTAATACCAAAAATTTTCAGTAAAATTATACTTTGAATGGCTCCTTGCCTAAAGGGCTGGTAGGCTAGTCTAGTCCTGATCCCTACTGCTCGAATAAAAAAATGTCGGAAGGATAATAGAGTACTTCAAGTACATCCAGATGAAAAGTCTGTATATAGCAAGACGACTTTTTTTAAAAATAGAAAATGATTTCACACTGACATCCTATTCGGCTGGCAGATATTTCCCTTATAATTTGACTTAGGCTAAGCAGAGATTTTCCTTTAAATATAATTATCTTTTTCACAACATTACAATTTAAGACTCTTGGATGTTCTCTTTCTTTTTCTTTCTTTTTTCTTTCTTTCTTTTTTTTTTTATATAAACTAACTTGAGACTTAAACTATAATGAAGCGCTAACGATTTTGGAAATTTTTGTACTTAAATGGTCATGAGACAATCGTGGAAATTACTAAACAAAGGTGAAAAACTGTATTTTCCCTTAGAAATTCTATATGTCCTCCTGACCTCATTTTTCTTTTATTTCTCTTTGTAGGAAGAAGAGACAGGATTAAGGAGGGAGCGATGTGAATATTGAAATTTTTGGAAAGAGGAGAATGTTGGTGTTTCCACCATTTATTAAAGCAAATTTTGCCAAATAAGCTTTCTTTAGTTCTTAAAGAAAATTCAGCTTTGCTAAATTATAAGTTCTATCAATTACAGAATATATAAATATTTAAAAGTGTATTAAGGCCAACAAAATAAAGTTGAGAACTTAAGGAAACATTTAAATATAACATAGTTGGTTCGTTTAATTCAAAATGTATTTTTGTCACATTAAAAAATGCATAGTTATTAAAAATCAGGAAACAGATGTCTTAAATGAGAGAGAGAAAAAAGTATCCTTGATTATATTCATGATTTGACTAAAAGTTACAGAGCAAATGAGAAGCTCATCAACTCCATTTATGTATAAGCATAACAAGATCATTAAAAATCTTCAATGAATGGTGGCCAAAAGTTCATCTATTATATTAAATTATTCAATAGTGATTATTTGTCAGGTAAATGATACTGGAAAAAATGATGTTTAAGGTAACTTCTAAGTACCATTTCTGAATGCAAAAGGTTATACCATCAGTGGAAATTTCTGGGAATTACTTTTCTGGTTACATAAAGGAAAAAATTAAAGGAGCTAAGCATTGACAACATGGAAATATTTGTTACTTTTAAGTTTTTCTATATGAAGATGAGAAATATAACAGAAAAAAAGAATGGTTATTATATGTAGTTAAATCCCCAAACGTAAGCCATCCAAAAAAAAACAAACAAACAAACAAATACTACTACTTTTTAAAGCAGTATTATTGAAAATGTATACAATTTATAGTTAAAAGTCATAACAAAATCACAAGAGTTTTTCAATTAAGTCTAATTTCAAGAGAATAAAATATTGAATCACAAAATTCAACAACTTTATCATAAGACATTTGCTGAAGTTTCTTTTATGATACCATTGAGATTAGGAGGAGTATATAGTACAAATCAGATTCGACAAGAGATTTAAGAATGGTTTCAGTCTATGGCCATACTACCCTGAACAACCCTATCCCAGCTGATCTCAGAAGCTAAGTAGTGTTAGTACTTGGATGGGAGACCACCTAGGAAGACCAGGTGCTACAGGCGTAAAAAATAAAAAAATAAGAGATTGTAAACTGACAAGATCCTTGTAATCTGCGAGATCAACCAAGGGTTGCCTCGCCTAAAAAATTTTTTTTAAAAAAATTTTAAAAAAAAAAGTATGGTTTCAGGCCCACATACTTTCTTAAGAGTTTTGACAAATTTTACTCACCTAATCTGAAGCCATCTCTTTTTGTTCTATACAATTACTCTACTGCTCTTATTGATATTAAACAAATACAACCTTCCATATCCAGTGAATATATTGCTTGTCCCATACATAAAAATTTATAGAAGAGAACAGATAAAAATAAAGTAGAATTTGACTCATAGAATCACTGATGTAATTACTTGAAAACTAATCTATTTTTTTTTAGGCCTCCAAATGGGCTAATTTAGCACAACTGGTATATGTATCAAACAAAATTAAAATTATATTTTAAAAAATAAATTGAATAGAGGACTTAATCTTAATTTAAAATGAAGTATAAAAAGATAAATACGCTGATACCTAGAAGCACAATACGTGACTTACCTGCGGCTAACTGATTTCTTCTCCACTTCTCCCTCTCCAGCTGATTTAACATTTGCGCTTGGTTCCTTTTTTAACTTTTTCACAATTCTTTCTCTCCTCAGGTTCTTCTCATCACCATCAATATTTTCATCATGCTCTGCACTTTCAAATTCTCCATCCTGTGGAAATTGAAACGGACTATTTGCAGGAGTTCCATTTCCCTTTTCACTTCTAGAGATCCATCTCAAACCCTCCTCGTTACATTCTAGGCCAGTTTTGTTTTCTGTTTTATTTGTTTGAATTAGTAAGGGCCTGAAGAATCTGCTACAGGTGGAAATACCCCTGGGGTCTGCTCTAGGTGAACTAAGTAAGTATATGACACTCCAGTAAGAGTTATTTGCTCAATTCACACCTAGCCCCTCTGTGCTGCATAGACTGGACTCCCTCTGCATCACCTCATATATTGTGTAAACTTATATTCCCATTCTTTCCAATGGGAAATGTGGCTTCTGGAAGCAGCTGGCCAGCATACTAACCTCGACCAAGGATTAATTCAAAATAGGTTAGAGCCCATACACTACCCTTAGATGACATTGCCCCCTTGAAAACCATAAGAACATGTTTATACTTTTACATCAAGCTTTGATCTTACCTTCTATGTCCATATTATTGTTACATGGATGTCTACAAGTACTCTGGATCTCAAAATGTAGAATATTAACCACAATTTTTCATTTTTATCCCCAAATCAAGCCTACTCTTTCACTTGTACCCATTTAACGAATTGCCAAACAGAAATCTGGCAGCTATCCTAGATTCCTCTTTCACCCTCATCTCATAGTATGGAAATCAGTCACCTCTCAGACCTCTTTTAAATCTATCTCTTTCCCATCTCACAGCTGTGGTGTTATGTCAAACTATCCTCTTGTCATAGCTTCCCGATGGGTCTCCTTAACTCCAATTTGTTTCTTCTAATTTGTCCTCTATAATACTGCCAACCATGATCTTCCTAAATTGCAAAGTTGATCATAGCACTCTTTTTTTTAACCAATACCCTTTTACTGTTCCTTATTACTTTTAGGATGAAAATCAAACTCCTCACAGGGCCCGTGCCGCTAACATTTGGCTTCCCCCTCCCATTCCAGCCTCATCCCACTCTTACTCCTGTCTCACTGCACTCTGGTCACACTGGTCTGCGTTTGGCTCCTGGACACAACAAACTCTCCACTGCTTCAAAGCCTTTTGCACATGTAGCTCTCTCTACCTTTAACACTCTTCCTCCCTGCTCTTCACATAAAGCCGGTTCCTTCTCAAACTTTAATCTCAGCTTGTACTCCCTAAGTAAGATATAATCTCTCCTTGTTACCATGCTTTAGCATACGCTGTTCTAAGACCTAGAGGAATCCTGCCCCTCACCACATTCTTTTTTGATCTAACTAACTTCTAATTCTCCTATAAGACACAACACAATCATCTCTTCCAGGAAGATTTTCTTGAACAGGTTACATATTTATCCTTTCTTTACTATACACAGTTAGTAATAACCCTCTCTTTTGAGTATGGTAATAGATGAAGCTGTGTTCATGCACAGAAAGTTATGTACTTCCTAATGAATTATACAATACACAGATCGATGGGTTTTTACATAAGAGTGGCAAATGGATGACTTGAAAACTTGATCTCTTATACATAAAGAAAACTCTGCCTTCTGGTTTAACAGCTTCAATAGCTAGTACAACTAATAAAGAAAAATCACTATGGTCATGAAAGAGAATCTTCTGAAATGTGTATATAAAGAAGGAATACTACTACCAAGGACTGACCCAAGCATTTCCTATACATCATGGAGCATGACCATTCATCAACATTGAGACTTTTAACATAAAATAAAATCAATGACATCTGAGTTTTGAGTATTCAAGTAATGTTATATCAGAGGAAGAAAAAACAGGCTAGAAATTCATCTTTAAGATTCCATTTTGTAGAGAAACACACACATATAAACATATAGTTGTAAGAAAATATAACATTATCAAAATAAATGATTTATTTTTCAAATCTTCCAAATTTTTTCAAAATTTTATATGTATAATTATAAGAGTAATACATATTACCTTTTAGGAAAAATGTAATAATTTTGTATAAAATTTTGAATTTTCTATAAATTGTTCAAACTATATACTAAAATACTCACATCATCTGAGTCTCCTTTTTCGCTATAAAAAATAAGAAAAACAAGTAAATTTTTGCTTCAGAAAAAAACTAATAAAATTATTCAATAATCCAAAAATTTAGACTGTTTTGTTTAATATTTCAGAAACTTATTTCAACATAGAAATTTCAGAATGTCATTCTAGAACACATAGAAACATTCTAAAAAGGAGCCATTTTATAAATAGAATAAGAGGTATACTCCATTAGCACATACGTGAAATCAATTGAATTAAAAGAAAAAATGCAAACGATTATCAACAATGCTATTTTTATGAACTAAGAGCTGCAGAAAACAATTTCTTTCATTAGCTTGATGTATTCTGGCTGAAGATACCAAATCTTTCAAAGACAAAGATATTAAGAAAAGATTGTTTCGAAATAGAATTTTTGAAAATGAGCTAAACTCAGAATAATAGTATTTTAGTCCCCTTTTGAGAAGACACTGGCTCAATACATCATGTGGAATTATATGCAACAGTAAGACATCTTCCCTTCTCAAAAAGAAGCAACAAAGATAGTAAGATAATTTTCTATTAGATTCTGAAATATATAATAAATAATATTCAGGGGATTGGTCCAAAATGTGGCAACTTCTTCACAAAACACTTTAACTCTGATTTCTTTACCCATGATACCGAGTGAGACTAAAATGCTTCAAGGAAGAAGTTAGCAAAGCAAATTTGAATTAAACACTAAGTTGTTAAAGCAGACAGTTTCCTAGTATTCAAAGTATTCCCAAACTTAAAAGTTTAACAATTAATTTTAAACTTAATTAGTTCAACAGAGGTAGATAGCAGAAGAGTGAAGGTGACTACAGTACTTCTCCCCATTATGCTGGAAGCTCTACTCTCCGTTATCAAGATGCTTTAGTTTTTTGGCTGGGGTGGAAAATTCTGACTTATGAGAACTGACTGTTTACTCACAAGGAAGCAAGAAAATGATCTGAACCAGAAAATAAAAACTTAGGATCACAATACACCATGTTACCTTTCAACAACTGGGACAGAACTGAGATGTGGATCATCCTTAAGTAAGTCATGACTACTCTTGCTTTTTCCTTTCATGCTCTAGAAAGGAAAGCATAATATAATCATGAGTGGAGAGGAAAAAAGGACAAGTTAACAAATTTACATAAAATCTAGTACTAATATAACATGGTTAGCAAAAGAAATGTGTTCATGAAACTTTCACTATAAAGTTTTATAACTAAAAATTTTACTCTCTCACTGACTGAAAATATTTTAGAAACATCTTTTCTTTCAAAAATGGATATAGCCCTAAAAATAAGTTTATTGATTACTATTTCCTAACTCTAAATACTCGTTATGATTTACATACAATTAACCTATTTAATTTTTGACCCATATATAAAAACTTAGAAGATAAATCACAGAAGTAATTTGAAATAAATGCAAACTATTATTCTTCAAATATACTGTTTATACTTCACAGAATCACTTTAAAAATGTACTCAAGCAACCACCTAACTGTGTCTATGAGGTACCACTTAACAAACAGAAAAGATATATGTAGAAGACCCTCTCAATTATGACAACATTCACTGATGACTAAATATTTATTAAACGCTTTAATTTCAAAGTTCAAATTCTAAAATTTATACTGTAATAGAGAAACAAGACATAGAAAAATATAAAAATTAGAACCATAAAATAACTACCATTGCTACTATTATTCCAATTTATTATATATATATTTTGTGCCGGGCACTGAGTTATAATACAGTATTCCTAACTCTCACCTCCTCCCCTCTCCAGATGAAAGTATATTTATAGATAGAAAATAGAGAGATTAAGTAATGTACTAGAGGTCACAATGCTCATCAGTGATAGGGATCTAGGATTTAAATCTGGGTCTATCTCACAATAATATACCAAAAATCCAAATGTATCCTTCCCTCCTACCCCCTGCCAAGAGTCCCCTATGGACCCAGAACACTGGCCTGGTTGCAGAGATGCAGACTATCCTACAGACTTCTGTACCACAGGGTGGGAAAACTTCAAATTTATACCTTGTATCTTGAGATAGGAAGCTTCTCACCAACCCCACCCCTAACCAATCAACTGAGGGTGAACAGCAAGAGGTTAGAGATGAGCAAGAAAGAATAATTTCTATTTTTTTTGAAGAAAAATTTTGTTTTGAAAAATTCATTACAAAGTGTGTTAACTGAAATTTTTAAATGTCAGCTACAGAGAGGTAAGAATACCTCTTTCCCACGGTTTAACAATTTTTGAGAACATCTTTCTAAATTTGACAGGTTTTACTTTGAGGTAAAAGTATACCTTCTGAAACATATTTCCATAATGAAAATAATAAATTTTTAAATTTCTGTATTAACATGGAGTTCACATTTTAAAAACCTAATCAAGTAAAACATGCTTATAGTCTAATTTCCTGAGACAAAACAAAATCCTTTCCCAGTTAGCCTTAAGATGCTATTTACCTGTAGTTTTAAAAAGTCATAGAATCTGAATTATGCAATTAATCAATATTTCTAATTCCATAACCTTATATTAACCAACAAATGATGAAAAGGCAAAATATCAACTAATTACTTAACAATTTGTTCAACATGAAAACTGAACAATTACTGTTCAAAAAACAGGTGTTGTATTAGAAAGAATACAAGACAAGAAGAAAGATGGTAGTTGGACCAAATAAGTTTCAAAACCCAATATTCAGTAATTCTATGGGTTTTAGTTCAAAACTTGTACCATTTAAGGAAGTAGAATGACCTCATTAGACCACATCTACAAAATGGGGGGAAAAAATTTCAGACTTGCCTATTTCACAAGAGAATTAAATGAAATATGTTCAAAAGTATATAAGTAAACACAAAAGGAGACCTAAAATAGAATAAAACTTGAACATCTTTTGTTCATGCTTTTCTTCCCTAAAATTTCTTCCTTCTATATCTTTAGCCATCAATGTTTACCTACATCTACTCTAATAAATATTCCCCTATTAATTCTTCCCATGTGGCTCCCTTCTAGAGTCACAATCACAAATCACAATCACAGCTAGAGGTAGCCTCAGACCGTTTAGTTCATTCTCTTAATGAACAACAGATCAGAAAATGAGAGTGATACTAATAAATAACAGGAAGAAGATTAGAATTCAGATCTCTAGGTTCTTGGTCCATCAATGAACTATACTATTTCATTTATTTGTAAAAGTTAGTTTACAATTGTTAGTATAATTAACATTTTGAAAAATGGGTTCTTGTTTATTTCCTAAACTTAAAATAGCTTAAAGGGAAACAAAACTTGTCTTATACTAATTTAAAATAAGAATTAATAGAAAGAAACTGTGAATTAATCTAAATGATCATTACTATTTCAAATTTTAATTAACTTTTTAAATTAAATTAGCATAGAAATATGTGATCGAAAGCAATTTTTTAGATGTCCCTTCCAACTATAGTAGACTTTGCATCCTGCAGGCAGACAAAACAAATCGTGGAAGAACTGGAGAAATCCAGAGATAGTCACAAAAAGGATAAAAATGAATTCGTATATTTCTTTTCAATGACTGTTCTTTCTGAATGACCTATTTTAAGGTTCTTATTTATACCAAAAGGTAGCAATAACTTTAGAAGAAAAACAAATACCTAATATATTTTAAAACGATTTTTTAGAAATTACAGAAAAGCAGCTGGCTAAAGGGTCTAGATCCTGACCAAAATATTAAATGTATTTGGTGAATTCAGTACTAGGAGTTCCAAAGTAAATTAAAACTGTTTGTAAGCAAATCTGAAAATGAACATCAAAGGGAAGATGGGAAAATTACACTATCTCTAGCACTTCATTCACAAGAGCAAAGAGGCAATGAAACAGTGGGATTAAATAGAGTACAAGCAGAATGAGACACAGAGAGAGAGAGAGAGAGAGAGAGAGAGAGAGAGAGAGAGAGAGAGAGAGAGAGAGAGAGAGAGAGAGAGAGAGAGAAAGGGGAAGGAAGGAAGGAAGGAACGAAGGAAGGAAGGAAGGAAGGAAGGAAGGAAGGAAGGAAGGAGGGAGGGAGGGAGGGAGGGAGGGAAGGAAGGAAGGAAGGAAGGAAGGAGAAAGAAAAGAAAGGAAAGGAAGAGAGTCACATAGTGGTACAGAGGAAGAAAATAGGTCAAGAAGTTGGAAGGTCTGGGTCTAAATCTCTAACGAGCTGTGAGTGATAGCTAATTCTATGCTATCATGTCCGGTTGCTTGGTCAAACACCAGTTTATAAGTTGCTACAAAGTATTTTTTAGCTATGATTAACACTTAAACCGGTAGACTTTGAGTAAGGCACATTATCCACCAAAATGTTAGTGGGCCTCATCTAATCAGTTGAAGACATTAAGAGCTAAGACTGCTATTTCCCAACAGGAAGCAATTAAACCTCAAGACTGCAACACAGAAACCCTGTCTGAGTTCCCAGCCTGCAGATTTTTAACTCAAGACCATGACATCAACTCTTTTTTGAGTCTCTAGCTTGTTGGTCTACTCTGAACATTTTAGACTAGCCAGCCCCCACAAACATATGACACAATTTCTAAAAGATCTATCAGTCTAAAATGCGCTCTCTCTCTTTCTCTCTCTCTCTCTATACACACACACACACACACACACACACACACACATATTTTTCTGTTTTGCTGAAGAACCCAATTACATTCTGTGACCTTTAGCAGATCATAAAAACTTAATAGCTTTAAAAAAGATCTTACAGGCAACTTAATCTAGTCTCCCACCCAATGCAGGAATCTCTCTGACATCACTGCTGACTAGTCAATCAGTATTGACTGGGAGTTTATAACATCCCAACCCCCACCCACCCCGCCCCCAACACATACATAAAAAGCACTTTTTAAATGTCTTCCATTATTGACAATTCTCTAATTGAAGAAAAAAAAAAATCCAAACCATTAAACCAAACCTAGTTCTACCATCTGGAACTAAAAATGAACCACAAACAATTCCCATTATTAGGTATACTACATAGAGTCTAGTTTAGATACAAAAAGATTGGCAGACAAAATAATGGCCCCCTAAAGATGTTCACATTCTAATCCTCAAAACCTGTAAATGTTATTTTACATGACAAAAGGTACTTTGCAGATAAATTACGGAATTTGAGATGTGGAGCTTATCCTATATTATCAGGGAGGCTCCAATGTAATCACACAAGTAAAAGAGGAAAGCAAAAGAGTCAGTTTCAGAATGATGAAGTATGAGAAAGACTCGACCAGCTGTTGGTGGCTTTGAAGATGGGGAAAGGGTCTCCAAGCCAAGGAATACAAGTAGTCTCCAGAAGCTCAAAAACGTAAGGTAACATTCTCCCTAGAGCCTCTAGAAGGAAGGCAGCTCTATGAATACTTCAATACCCACCCCAGTGAAAGCGGTTTTAGACTTGACTTTCAGAACTGTAAAATATTAAATTCGTTTTGCTTCAAGCCACTAAAATTATGGTAATTTGTTACTATACGAATTAATACAATCATATTAACATTTTTTTAATTAAACAACTTGAAAGATAGTAAGTTTAAAGTTTAATGCAATTTAATGGAGCAAAAACATTTTATAAATTAAACTGTTTAACATTTCTGACAACCTCTGCGCAAATGGCCTAGCAGCACTCTCCATGCCATGCCCATCCCCATGCCCCAACTTCTGGAAAACTTTAATTTCATAACATAAACAAGAATAGGACAAAACATTATTATTTTATTTTCAAAAGTGGTATATTTCTCTGTCAACACAAATTTTTCTGGGTGAGAAAAAAAGCCTTTTTATAACTTCAGATTTGAAGTAAAAATGTGAACATATCTTGAAGTGAGAGAAAAACTATGTGTAGCACGATTATGAATGTGGCACAATTAAAACACTATTTTAAAATCTAGCTATTGAGGAACATTTATAATGGACCTACCATTTAACTCACCCCATGAAAACTATTTATCTGATTGTAAGCTTTCACTTGAAAAATATTTTGACATTTGTATTTAAGCTATACACAAAGAGTCACAAGTAAATTTGAAACCAATACAGACATTTGAATGAAACTATTACTTAAGAAAGCAATATGAAGGGCTGGGGGGAATCTTCCAGATAAAAACCTTTGAAATATTCGAAACCTAGGATCAGTTTCACTTAGGTTTTACTTCTCCAAGCCATATCCAGTTCCTCAAGCAGCCCCCATGTCAGACGGTTTTTGGCATCATCCCCACCCTCCTCACGACCCTCCCAGCCTCCGGATGCATCTAGTTTGTCAGTGTCCTTCTTAAATGTGTTCAGAACTGAACAACATGTTGCAAATATGATCTTCCAAAATGCAAAGAATGTTAAATTCCTTATTCTAGAGACCTTACCCTTAATAATTCAACTAGGGCTTACAGGCTATTAAGTACTTATTCAGCTGATTTTATTAAACTGAAGTACAGAATTTACATGCACTCCTATTACATTTCAACCTACTCGTTCAAATAATCAGGCACACACTGATAACAAAGCACTCTTTGGACAGAAGTATCCAGTCAGCTATAAATCCATCTGACAGTGCTATCTCCCAGATCACATTTCCTCATGTTGTCCGCAAGAATGTCATGAGAGACTCTGACAATGTGCTTTCCTGAACTCATAGTATGGCATCCTCCTATCATGCAATCCTATCAAAAAGGAAATGAAGTCAGTCTGGCAAGTCACTTACCCAGAGTCTCAGTTTCCTCATCTATAAAGAAAGGAAGTTGGACTAGATCCCTTTGAGCTATAAAATTCTATTATTCTAAAAGAGATTTTTATCAGGTAATAGAAAGATATTGAACTAAAGAATGAAGGAAAGCTAACCCACGTGGGAGAGGCACCTTTAGTGAATAAATGAGTGGGGTGAAGCAGTGTCTGTAATCCCACACTGATAATCCATAAACCAGAGTGGACTCTATCTTATTTCTCCTTTCACATAAAGTAAAGCCTCAATTCAGACTTCACCAATTATTAACTTGTGATGTTAGACTGCTTCTGGAATAAAGCTTAACACTGTGGAGTCACTGAAAAAAGAAACTTGATAAGGAAGTGAATAATGAAACAATTATTTTCAAGTCCTCTAGAAATATTTAATTTCATGCAACCACTGAAACTGCAAATTGTTCTCAGTCATTGTAAAAGACACTTTACTCTGGCTCTACTTATTACATACATTTAAAAACAGTAAGGTGAAATTTTTAAATATATGTGTATTCTTTTAGTCATCTTTTCTAATACTCAGGCTAGCTTTCCCTTTTCTTACCAAGGTTTCATTTTATCCATAAGGTAAAATGTATTCAAAGGCTGTTCATAGTCTGAAGAACAGTACAAAAGCAAAATTAACAACATACACATCCATTTGATTCTGTCTAGAACTTATCTCATGCCATCTACAGAATTTCTTTTTCCTCTAAGCCAGTAAATTTCAATGAGTTTTTGTTGTTGTTCTATTTTCTCAAGCTAAATATGTGCATGGTTCCTTTATATAAAAAGACAAAACAGCTAAATTCTGTAGCCCAAAGACTGTACACACTGTACCAAGATTGACTCACATGTGGAGAATGGGTTGTACCTGGGTTACAATGTACAGGTGTATACCCATGCTCTCCAAAGATGCTCAAGCTACTATCCAGGATGCCATGGGTGTGCTCAGAAGGGCACTAGGCTGACTGTGCTGAGCTTATGCTTCTTACCCCACAAAGCTGCTGGGAAGTTTCTCACCCGTCCTCTAGACTACTTGAACGTGACGGTGGCAACTTCTGCATAACAGTTATGACCATATAAGAGATTGTTTGATATTATTTAGTTCTCTGAGAAATAAATACAAATTGTAACACAGAATATGTATTTACTTTAAGACATTTGACTTTCAGAAACATTTGCAAGACTGTATGACATATCAAAGTAAGAAATATCCATATCCTTAATTCACAATTCTAAATGATACATATTATTTCCACATTACAAAGAGGAAAATTGAGGCTCAGAGAGACTAAGTTACCCACTATCACAGAGAATCGGTGGAAAGCAAAGAGCTAATTAAGTTTGTATGATCCTAAATTCATGCTATTTCTGCTCCAACACACTGTTCACTCAAAGATGATGACACAAAGTTTATCATCAAGGAGCCAATAGCCTAGAATTCTACACAATAAGTCAGAAAGAAGAGGTTATAATGTTTCAGTAATACACAATGATAACACAGCCATATGTTTATGTAATAAAGCAAAAAGGATGTTTTTGAAAAGAAAATTTAAGTATCACACAAAAGGCAAAGGTTAAATCAGAAAAAAAGAGTAAGCAAAGTGGAGAAGACATTTAGAAAAGATGGTATTTCAGGCGTTCAGAAATAGGATAGAACGCTTTAGGCAGTGAAAAGAACATAAAGAAAGACACACAAAAAGGAAAATATAAGGCATTTATGTAGGATAGCAAATAGTTCAGAACTGCTAACAGTGTTTCCTACATTTCCCTGATAAGAATTCCAGGGAATTCATCAAAATTACAGCTTCCCAAGCTCCCTCCTTTGGAGATTCTGATTCAGTAGGTTTGAGATGGAGCCTAGGAATTCAATTTTTTAAAAAAGTACTGGGAGTGATTTTTATCAGCAGAGAAATTTAAGAAGTATTAGGCTAAAAGACAGAATTGGTGAAGAGGAGTCATGAAAGCAGAGGCTTGAAATAATAGGCCAAAGAATCTGGCCTTATTTCTATAGTCAGCAGAAAGCAATTGTAATATCTTAAGGAGGCTTCAGAATGACTATTCTGATAGTAATGAGTGGAAGGGAAAGAAGAGAAGAAAGATAGACCAGTTTATAGACTATGGTAGCAGTCTAGGCTAGAGATAATAAAGGCCTGAAAAAGGGTAGTAGCAAAGTAAGTTAAGGGGAAAAAATAGATTTGAAATACATCATGGATGAAAAATGGGTAGACAGTGCAACTAACTGATTACATGGAGAAAAAATAAGAAAAAAGTCAAAATTGAATCTAAAATTCTTCTTTAGCCCTTTTCCCCTTTGTAAAAAAAAAAAATGCAGCTTGCTGCCAATGTTAATTTAACATCATGCATAGGAACGCTACGCTTTCTAGGATTTGACATTTTCAGCGATTGAGAATTACTGTATTTTGTAAATGGAAATACCACTAAAAACAGAATGCTGTAAAAAGAATGATGTCATTTGTCAACAAAGACTATCTATATACTAGAGCGATGAGAAAATAATAATAAAAGCAAGATATTTCATGGCAAACTTTGCGGGTAAGGTTAGGACTGTAATCCATGAGTTATCTTAGGGTAAATGAGAAATAGATCAGCGAATACTTATACAAGTGAACAGAAAGAGAAGCCACAGAACAGGAAGAAGTGTGAGAGGGAAAGATAATGAATTAAGCCTTGGCCAGGGCTTAGGTAACCAGTAGGATACTGAAATCGAGAGATGTCCAGTAGGAAGCTGGAGAAAAGAGGAGTAAGCCAGCCTAGAGATTATAGATTTGAGAGTCCGAAATAAACATTTGATAATTTTATCACACAGCATTCCCCATTAAAGAGTCAGATGAGAGAAATATGATGACATAATACTGGGGTTATACTACTCATTTGCTAATGAACTACGGGTTGCAATTTTCTTGGCAAAGAGAAAAGAATTTACTTATCTTTCTACTGTTTGAAGTGTTTCTCAGGTTTAAAAGCAAATATAAAGAATAGGCTAGCATTATCTATGGTAGTATCCTTTCAACCTAAGAGCAAATACAAATTGCTTTTGGAGTATCAAGTTCACTATATTCAGTATAAGTTAAATATATCAATTTTTTATTATGCAATAGTAAGCAGCAAAAGGAAGATAAGCTTTAAACATTTAACACATGCTATTGTCAAAAACAGAAAAAATTCAAACTAATTTCCCAGTGAAGTCAATCTCAAAGTAATTGTGAATAAGACTTACTTGAGACCAGATATTTTATTCAACAAAAAGACTGAAAGAGAAATTCCCCTCTTCTACTCATGCTCACCAAGGCTATTTAGCCTAGAATCCAGGGCCCCATGGGAGTTAGGAAGGGCAGTGGGCCAACTGTACTCAGCTGCCTTCCACCCAGAATGCTGTGCTACCAGTGAAATTTCTCACGTCTTTTAGATGCCTTCAGCTCAAAGTAGGTATCTTCTGCAGCATTCAAAATCATATTAGACACTTAGTTATAAAAACCTATGTTCAAATTTCTGATTCCACCATCTCCTAATTACAGGGTCTTGGATAAACAACTAACTGCTCTGAGTATTGGTTTCTTCATTTATGAAAAAAGGAATAATAATACCCATATCTCATGGTTGTTATAGAGACAAAATAAATATTTAGCACAGGTAGCAGATAAAAAAATAAAGCATTACAATGCATATAAATGCTTCAAAGAACATTGATTACCACTGAAAAGAATTAAGCTCTGCATGGGTGGGAGATGGGTGGCGGGGAGAGGAGAGGTAGTCAGGAGCTGATAGTGAAGCTAAATCTTAAAAGAAAAACAAACAAAAGTTAGCCAAATAAAAGAGAGCATGCACTTAAAGCAAAAGAAAAAATGGGGGTAGGACAACTATGGGGAAGGCATGAAAAGGCCAAGAAACCTGACATCTTTAGAAAACATCAATGAAAGGAAATCCTAACAATTCCTAGATCTAATATTTGTGTTTCTGTCCATTTATAAATATACCCACAGGATCATAACATATACTAAATCTTTCATTTTAATGAGGCACAAATTTGAATCATGAATAATGCAAGACTAGTACATCGACATCTAAAGAAGATGATTTTGTTGGGGTGACAGAGATATTGGTAATGCTGATAAGGAATAAGAAAGTTTTCATATAAAGATGAATTTAATTTTGACATCTAAAGTAGAGATGTTTCCTAAAGGAAACTCATACTGAGTCTATGAGTCCAGAAAAAATATTTGGCCCTGTTTCCTAGTTCAGAATATTAGTATATAGGTGATAATTTAATCAGGATATCAAATAGTTCACTCAAGAATACCAAAATCAGTGAGAAAAATTATGACCAAAATATTTCTTGCACATGCCCATTTTAATTCAGTTTCGGTGTAAGGGGAGTAAGTAGAGTGCTTACCATATGCCTACCAAAACGATGCTCAGTGGTGAGGACAACAGAGCACACGGAAAAAAAAGTAAAGACAAGGGTAACGATAATGTGCTAAATCAATGCCTTTGTTAGTGTTGGTAAGAAATAGGTTATTATATGTTAAGCAACTAAGGCAGTGCTGGGTTACACAGTTTTAATTATTACAATAAAGACTTTGAACCTAATCCTTTAGATCTCAGCACTGACTAATTTTCAAAAAAGGAAGACATATCAGAATCTTTGGGAGTAAAAACCCTTGAGATGATTTCCTTGGAATGTACTTATCAGAATCACTGCTCTAAACAATGACAGGACACTGTAAGTTTTTCAGCAATGAGTATCATGATGAAAGTGATACTGAGGAAAACCACACTTAAAGGCCTATGGGAAGCATTAGCAGGGTAAAAGGCCAGAAGGAAATGTATAGTCCAAAAACATGGATTTTATAGTGAGACAGATGTAGGTTTCAAATCCCAGCTCTAGCTCCTTATTGGTTTTGTAAATTTGAGCAAATTATAACCTATCTATACCTTAATTTCTTCACAGGTAAAATGAGGATAATAGTAATGTCTATCTTAAAGAGCCATGATGAGAATTAATTAAATGAATAAATATATAAATAATATTAAAATGAATAGAAGAGCTTTGGTCTGTCACTGTTATTCTAATAATAATAATTATTTAGCAAACCAATTAAACAAATAGCAATTAAAAGATGAATCATAAAGTTGAATTATTCTTTAACTCTAGTTCTCATTGACTAAAACAAGAATGCCAGGTTAAAAAAAAAAACTACAATTTTAAGAGGGCAAATCATCTCAGAAGTTATAAATATTACTGACCACAAATCGTTTTACAAATTAGTTCAATGACTATTTACTAAATATGTATTCTGTAAATGTATTATGCCATGTACAGCAGGAAATACAAAAAATGAGTAAGATACAGACCCTAATTTCTTTTATAATTCAGAACAAAGGGCAAATTAGAGTTTTACCTGACTAACTCTATTTACTTCCTCCTCTTCTTCCTCAGCTTCCTCTCCAAATGAAAGTAAACTAAAATTTCTAACCAAAAAAAAAGAAAAAAAGAATTAGGAAGAAAAAGTTAAGTAACACTTATAAATATCCTATTTTCAAAAAATAGAACTTACAAGAAGAAATACATTCTATCTAACAATAGTTAATATTACTTAGTATTCAGTAGAAATATACTAAGGATCTGTATTTTCAGCATAATGTTAAAATTTTGGCCTCAGTTCACAGAGGTTTCATATATTAGACTAAACTAATGTCCAAAAATCCATTCTGAGTACTTGTTAAATATACTAAGTCAAGCATGACAGAAATAATTAAGCTTTTTATTTTTATCAAAACTGGTTTGCAAAATGGAGAATTCTGAAAAACTAATAAATATATAGCCCCAAGAGTACTACAAATGGGAAACAATCTAGTGTTTGCCAAAATATGGCTTAATATTTTTAAATGAATAAGTTACACAAAATTGTCAAACAAATACGAGCAATAAACTTAACTAAAAAAATAGCCCACAGAGAGAAAAATACTAAGTCTCTCTTCTTTGAGCCTTCAAACCAAAGATATCCCAAGAAAGATAAGAAGTTATTAAAACTCTCTCAAATATTAGAAAAATAAAAGATTTGACAATAAAAGAGGAATTTTTACATTAAAATCTAGATGTAATCAATGATAAGCACAGCATCCTTAATATAGTGATTTAAAAACAAAAATAAAAACACCCAACTGTTGGGCTTGTTGTCAAGATAAATTATAGTGAAGAAATATTGTATCTGAATATAGTGAGAGTGACTTTTCACCCAGAGATTATTCAAAATATATGAATCGAAAAATAAAAGGGAATCAAATATATAGACTTATGAGAAGTTATTCTGGCACAAGACACCAACTGCTTATTAAAATGTCTACCTACTATCTGACAGTATATAAAAGCAACTTAACATACTTTTATATCGTAGGGTATGTATTGAATACCTACACTATTGGGTGTTTTCAAATTCTCCTTTTCATTTAATCTTCATAACAACTAGGTGTTATATTTATTACAATCTCCATTTTATAAGATGAGGAAACTAAAGTCCTAAAAGATTAATAAACTTTGCTTCTTATTAACTGGGCTAGGCAGGATTATACTCAGAACTGTCTGGATCTAACACTTACTACTTATAAGTATAATAAAATCCCTAATATGGATGCTATAATTCAATAGAAGAATAAGTTGAAATCTAACTCTTTGATATCTATTTTAACAAAACAGACAAATTAATAATGTAAAGAATACTGGACAAAAAATACTGGAACTTAAGTAAAAAAGAAATTTCTATTTTTTTGAAAACTAAACTTAAGAAATATACAAAATACAGAAAAATCTTTATATTTAAAAATATTTATTTAAAAAATTTAAAATATTCAATTAAATAAATTTAAAAAATAAAAATATTTATATTTTTAATAGCACCAAAAGGAGTGAAAGTTATATAAACATGCGGTCATTATATTCTTGATACTTTACTTTGCAAGTTTCTTAATACTAGGCATAAAATAATTGAAAAAAGTAAAAAAAAAAAATTGCTCAATAACTCATTTATATAAATTGCTATAGTAACATATATTAATATAGGTTTTTATACAAACATGAGACAATACTTCTTTAGCTTAAGTTTAAATCATATGCTGTATTTGTGTACAAAAATTAGAAAAAAAAAAAAAACACTCATAAATCAGATATCTCCCTGGTCCACACTGGCCTCCCTCTTGCTAGTAAACAATTTTTACAAAAGAAAATTAGGTGAACTAAATGAATCAGTGTTGCTTTTCAAGCTAAAAAAAAAGAAAATCTTTCTACTAGGATTACTTTGTGCCTTTGGGTTTCAATTTCTTTACTTCCTCTTCTGGTTTCTCTTTTTTTGGCTTTTTTATTTCTCTTGGAATGATGTCATCAAAAGGATTATACAACACCTATGTAAAGAAATATTTTGAAAACATTATTCCATTTTGTAGATGTCATAAAAAATTAAAACCAATATTTAATTGCATTGATGTTAGCGCCTATATTTTTTCCTCATGTAACCATTATAAGTATAGTGATGCACATACTATATAAAGTACTTGCACTTACATGGCTTCACTGGATTCTTCCAATAACCTATGCGCTATTAATTAAAGGATACTTTATTATTATTTTATAAAAGGGAAAAATATTCAAGAAAACTTAATACATAATCAGAGAGACAAAATCTGATGTTTGACTCCAAAGCAAATGCTTTTAAGAATCATCCGCAATGGCTTCCTCAATGAAAGATCCTTCTGAAATTACCTCGGAAGTCACTTCACTGGGTTAAATAAACCTAATCCCTCTAACTTTTCATTATGAGTCAGGCTTTTTATTCATTGGATTATCAGCTAAAGTTTCATCTTTGAATTCAAAACCTTCGATTTAAAAATAATTCTTAATCACAAACTGTGCCCAAATTACAAAGATAAAACCTTAGATGTGATGTTAATTTAGTATAAAGCCTTCATCTGACAGTTTAAAAATACTAATAATCGATTTCTCTTAAGTGACAATTTAAGTACTATCTCTCATAATAATCATGCTCCTACCTCAGAACTTTTTATTTTGTGTGGATTACGTGGTCTTTCTTCATTATCAATGTCTACTTCTGTCAGTCGCAGCATGTTATATATTGTATCCCCTGTAATCTACCAAATAAAAATGAAAATTTAATTGTAAATGATTACATTCATTCTTTGAAATAGGGAACATTTCTGAAAATATTTTTAAAATAATTAAAAGAAAATTTCATATTGTTACATAAGAGCATATGTGTTACATAATGCAAATAAAGCAATTTCATCTTAAGAGGAAAAAGCACAAATGTAGTTCAATCCCTCAATAAAATTTTTGGAAAATGTTCAATATATATTTAATATCACTTTTTATTAAAAATTAAAATATAATGCCAAATAATCTCCAACTGATGGACTTTTCATTCAAACATGCTAAACAAATTTAGAACAAGCAAATAGCAACAACAATGTAGTGCCTTGCAGATATTATCTCATTTAATCTTCACAAACATCCTAAAAGTAGATACTATCATTATCTTTATTCTCCAGATAAGAAAATTGAGGTTCAAAAAAGTTATAGAGCAGTGATGGCCTTTCAGAATTCTAACCACGATGTTATATGTTATCTCTAATGTATAAGTTATATAATATCAACTATAAACAATGGTGCAGAATGTCAACCTAAATCTCATTTCATTATACTTTTATATTTTTAAAATAAAGCAGGAAAAATCTATGAACATCAGACAACCTGTGTCAGACAGCTTAAATGTGCTAATGCTTATTTCTTAACCCATGTTGATAAGTATTTCATGTGCTTAGCATGACTCCATTCATTCAATATTTCTTAAGGAGTTTTAAAATGATACCAATTTTACAGTTGTGCTGTTTGTTTTTTCCCTTTCATCATCACAAAATCCAGTTTTGCCTAGGATACAGGGAAGCTGCTCTTACTAAGCCAGCAGAGGGAGCTGACACATTAGCGATGCCTAACAGGCCTAAGACTAAACATATGGGAGGATATTTATAAGAGAGAAGAGTGAAAAAAGAAAACCTTCTGAATCCCTTTTTAAAGAAAACTGGTGAAAATTCTATGGAAATGACATTACTTGATATGATGTTAAATGTGAGCAGGATTAAATAGTTACTATTCGCAGTAACATTTCAGGTAAAAAGTTTCAATGCAACTATAACTTCTACTTTAAACTTAAGAGAATTTATCACTAACAAAATAAATTTTAAACTACTAAATTTTGTTACCTATGTGTCTTTCTAAAAACATAAGAACAGTACCAGATGAGTGACACAGTGTCTAATATCATTAGTATAATTTTAGCAAAAAAATGTTTAAATCATAACCAATGACTTATTTGAAACATACACACACACAAAAATCAGGTGGTCCCTCACAGTTCATTTTAATAGAAATATTCCATTATTTCTGGAAATAAATAAATATCTTAGGGAATATTTTTATGAAGGCAGCTCTTAGAGAAGTTGATCGTATCACAGAAGCCTAAGATAACGAACACGAACCTTTCCAAAGATGGTATGCTTATTGTTAAGTTCGTCTGCTCGACCCAGTGTAAAGAAAAACTGGCTGCCATTATCATGAGGACCAGCATTTGCCATGGCAACCAGTCCTCTCCGATTAAAACGCAACCGTGAGTGGAATTCATCCTGAAGCATAAAAAAGAAAAGATTGGGTGAATGACCTCAGTTATAAGGCCCTTCATATTCAGCTCAACAGCAAGGTCCAATACAACTTCTAATCAAAAAAGCTGAGTTTTTATTTAACTGATTTTCAAGTACAATCAAATGCAGTATTTACTATTCTTTCAATGCTATTAAACTTGACGTCACTAGCCTGTATCTTCTAAATATACCCAGCAACAAATTTAGCCTATTTTGTGGAAAGCTGTCTACTTACATAGAGAAATGGTACTCAAAATCGAATAATTTCTTAAGAGTTATTCCCCTATTCTTCCCATCCCTCAAATTCATCTAAGCTTTCAGAACCTTTTATTTTTGTTCAAAGAAAACTATCTTTGAATTATTCTTGAGTCTTCAACTACTGCCCCTCCCCTCTGCATTCGAAATGTCACAAAACAATTGCTTTCTTCTTCTTCTCCTTTTTTTTTTTTTTTTAATTTAAGGCATCTACTATGATTGTGTTATGTGCTTTGTTGAGTTTATTAGAATCTTAAGTTGAATCTTCTCTGAACTGTCACTGGTCCCATTTGCCAGTTTTCAAAAGAGCAGTAGCAAGCCTTCCTAAAGTGGTTTTCTAGCTATGGTAGGGCCACATGACATACACATTAGTCTCTTTGTTAACAGAATTTCTACCCAAACATGAAACTACACTCATTTATAACATAGCCATGATATGTAATCAATGCTTTTCAGAAAGGAAGTTACTTTCCCTTAAAAAATAATTCTCAAGAGATTAGAACCTCAAGGATCATAACTGTACACAGTATTAAAAACAATACAATGGAAAAACTTAACAACTATATTGCTTAACAAAATGAGCAAATAATCTCAACTTAGAAAAGAATTGTCAAATAGAACTATTCTGTTATACCAAATAATAGAATAAAGGAATGCTTCTACTAGATGGAGGCTCTAAAATTATGAGGCATCTCAATTTGGTAAAATATAAAAAAGTCTAACAGTGACATTTGAGACTTTTTTATATATAATCATTCCACATTTTCTAAGGCCATTATCAACTAGAAATTAAAGCAAATAGTTCAAGTATTTTTCTCAAGAAACATACAGTGATCCAGTAAAAAATTAAAGGAAATGCCAGACACTTCATCCCATGAGTACAAACACAAAGACTCCAAAAATGCCCACATTTTAAGAGCTGTTCATGTTTACTCGTTTAAAGAACATGATATTGGTACCATCAGTTTTATCAATAAGCAAATTTTGAGCATTTACTTGAACCTACTGTTATTCTTAATATCTTAACTATGACATTAATCTTTTTTCTTTTTAGATCCATGTTAACAGTAAATCGCTAACCTATTTTTGATTAATATTCACACTCTTTTCTAACAATTTTTATGTTGCTTCTTTCTCCTTTTCACCTTGTGATTTCCCATTACAATATGCATTTTGTGTTACAGAGGTCTACTGTGTAAATTTTTTTTAAAAAAATGATATCTGTTTTAGACTGAATTGCTCTCCCCTCTCCCCGAATTCATATGTTGAAGCTTTAACCCCAAATCTGACTGTATTGAAAATAGAAGATGATAAGGGTTAAATGAGATCCTAAGGATGAAGCCCTAATCTCACAGGGCTGGTGCCCTTGTAAGGGGAAGACACCAGAGATCTCTCTTTCACCATGTGAAAACACAGCAAGAAGGCAGTCTTCTCTGAGCCAGGAAGAGAACCTTCACCAGGAACCGAATGCTAGCACCTAGATCTTGGAATTCCTGGACTCCAGAACTGTAAGAAATAAATTCCCCTTGTTTAAGCCACTGTCATTGGTATTTTGTTATAGTGATTCAAGCCGACTAATACAAAGTCCAAATAGTGTTAAATAAAATGTTTTAAAATAATATGGCATATACAATGTTTTTAAAATGTTTTATATTTACAAAGGTGCAAAGATTAGATACAGTCAGAGATCAGGAAATATGTTATATAGTTTGTTTTTTTTTTTTGACTCACATTTTTCTCACAGCTACCTTTAGCTCCATCTGAATCCAATTTAGCATAAAAGTTTGCAATAAGACAACTTAAAATGCTCGATAGGGTAAATGCCGCTTTTATATCTGTGTAATTCTAAATATGTGATATGTGCTTTTGTGCGCTAATGTAAATGTATTTTCTTCTTGTGGGGTATAATCATTTTCAATTAAGCAATCCAAGCTGACTTGCAAATAAATAATAATAACAATTTGATCTCACCTTGAAGGGGACTCCATAGATAGACTCTCCACCAGTCCCTGTGCCAGTAGGATCTCCCCCTTGGACTATAAAACCAGGCACAACTCTATGAAAAATGGTGTTGTCATAATATGCTGAAAAAGTTAAAGTAAATTGTCAAAGTCTAAAACAAAGTATAGTTATCAGAGTTAATACAACTAGAGTCATAAGATTCCCCTCTCCCCACTCCAAGACGTTAAATAGACTCCTAACCTAAAACCTTTTCTTCCCCACTTACTATAAAATATCTTCTCAATACAGTACAATTTCTACCGACACTATGGTGGTGGTGATTTTTAAAATTTATTTCCAGGATTCATTCAGTTTTCAAAATAAAATTTAGAGAATTTTGGTATAGATCAGTAGATCTCAACTGGGGGAAGAAGCAACGGCAATTTTGTTCTCTAGAGGTTATTTGTCAATGTCTAGAAATATATAGTTCTTGCACATGGGAGATGCTACTGGCATCTAGTGGGTAGAAGCCAGGGATACTAGTAAATATCCTATAAAGAAAGCACAGGACATTCACCACAAAGAATTACTGGCCCAAAATGTCACCAGAATCGAGGTTGAGAAACGCTGGTAGAGATGAATGCCCTATTTCCTAATTCTTCCTCTTCTTCCCATAGGAAATTAATTTACACAAACAAAATACAAACCCAAAATATATCAAAATCACACACTAGTTATACATACAGTACCATCAATGCACCCTCCCAAGAAATTCTGAATAAATTAAACAAATAATCAATGCAATATGTAATTGAGTCCAATTAAACTAAAGGAAAGAAATTATTTATATTTACATATAAATATGTTATTTGGAAGCCATAAATATACAAGGGAGATCACATATGATCTCCAGATAGTACTTTTTATCTAGAACCTAGAATTATTAGGGAGATTTCTTAGAGGAGAAAGAAGTTGGGTATGGCAGAAGCATGACATCTCATGAGGTAAAGCATAAGCAAAGAATTTGGTGGGAATGGGGGGAATGGAAGGGCAAGATTTAGGGTTTGACTGGACCAGAGAATTAATATTAAAAGGTAGCAACAATGGCCAATACACATAAGAAAAGATCCTCAACATCATTAGGTATTAGAGAAATGCAAACCAAAGCTAGTATGAAATACCATTTCACACCCACTAGTATGGCTATCACAAAAAAAAGAAAATAACAAATGTTAGTGAGGAGGTGGAAAAACTGCTAGTTGGATTGTTAAATGGTACAGTCACTATGGAAAAACTGCACTGATACAATTACTGACATAATTCATAAAGTACCTATTACATAAGTACTTTGTGACACTTTATAAGTCATAACATGACTATTTATTGCAATTCATAAAGTACTATAACATAGTGACTTGTAGGCACCCTTGTAATTATTAACACTTGCAAGATATAACTGCATATAAAATTCATATTTTAAAAAATGTATTCTGTAATCCAATAACTGTATCCAGTACATAGGATGGACTAAAAAAAAGTAGAAAGACTGACTGAATTTTTTTCAATCCTTTCTCCCAGTGAAAAGCTGTCGAGCTATATTCACAAGAGCTCCCCAATGCAGACAAGTTCTTCTTGGTTACAAATAGAAACCATAAAAACCAAGAGGTATAAAAGTATTTCTCCTGTATCCCTAAGTAACCAAATACTCAGATTAACACTGTATACAGCAATCAGGAGTTCTGAGTTTTGCCTCTTGTTAGCGGTGCAACCATAAAGTCAATTTCCTTTTCTCTTTTTCTTTTTATTACTGATTTAATTGACATATAACATTATATTAGTTTCAAGTGTACAACATAATCATTAGATACTTATGCGACTTTGTAAAATGATGACCACAACAAGCCTAGTTAACATCCATTGGCATACATAGTTACGAAAATTTTTTTCTTATGATGAGAACTTTTAAGATCTACTCTCTTAGCAACTTCTAAACTTGCAATACAGTATTAACTATAGCCACCATGCTGTACATGTAATTTTCTCATTCTAACTAAATATAAATTAAGTCAGAGTTGTTCTAAAGATTAAATAAGATAATGTGGAGGCAACTTATAAATTTTCAAAGTTCATTACAATCGTGAGGGCAAACTGTAAAATTTTTACTTAAATTCTAGAAATTCATATTCAAATATGAATATAAAACATACCCCAGTCTATATCAGAAAATGAAAATAATCCCTTAGGCAGTCAATCAACATCTTTTGAACACAGATCAGATGTGCTTTTTCAAATGATTATTCAAACTCCAAGTATGAAGAACAGATGGAAAGCAACAAGACTGGAGAGAGATGGTAGGGGGCCAAGAGTTAAAATATGACTATGCCTTACTTGAGACTCAAGAATTTTCTAGAAAGCAGGATCTATGAGACTTAGAAATTTATCTGATGTGAGGGAAGAGGTACATGAAAGAGGTCTTTATTACTTGAACTTTCAAATTTTAAAATTACCTATTCCGTTTTCCTATTTCTTATCAAGTCTTTCAGTGATATTGGCTTTTTATTTTGAATTTTTTCCTTTTTATTTTCCTAACTATATTTTTGTTGGATGAATAAAATTATTATAATACCATTTATATTGAGTAGGAATTTTTTTAATTACACTATAATTTTATATACAATCAAGACTAGAATGTCAAGTATCCACAAAATTTCCATATCTGCTTTTTTTACTTCCTTGAAACTTATCAATAATCATTGTTGAATTATGCATTTATAGTTTTCTATTTCCTTGTCATTTATTATTACTGTTGAATTATACATTTACAGTTGTCTTTATAGCTTACTATGTGCTATAATAGTTTGCTGCTTGCAATGTTTGACTTCTTAAATTGTTATATACCACTCTCATAAGTATTTTTATAGAAAGAGATTTTATTATTTCCTTATGCATGTTCATAATTTCCTACTGAATTTTCTCTACTATTGGAAAAGGAATGTACATATATCTCAAATATGAAATGAAGTTTCTATTTGGCTCTTCTGATTCTGGTATTAGTCATGATAGTTTTTATTTCTGGCTGTCTAATGAATGGATGTCATGATATATTTTGACTGATTATATTTCTGACTAAGTACATATAGGAATTTATATTTGCATTTTTAAGTCATATATTTTTCTTCTAGAATCATGTTTTCTGTTTAATTTTGTAAATATTATCAAGAATAACTATTAAAAAAACTCCTTTTGTGATCTATCTGCCCTAATTATTTCAGCATGTTTTTTAAACAAATATTTTAGTTTTGTAAAGATTTATTTTAACCTCTTAATATATCTTTCTTTGTCACTCTAAAGAAATATTAAACTATTGTCAAAGGAGACAGGGGATAAAAGGTAACTGATGAAGCACGGACCTTAAAGAGATAAGGCTGAGGTAAAATCGAAGTAAAGAGATGAATAAAAAGAGATTAATAGTTACATAAAATATAAAAAATTTACTTTTCTTATCTACTCTCTTTTTGCTCCCCACTTTGTTATGCAGACCTAAAATTTTACTCCTTCCTAATACTTCAGAGGAACTAAAGAAATTATCAAAGCTCACAAGCTTCTTTTTATTTCTCTTACATCTTTTTAATCTACCTTTTAAACTTTTAATTATTTAAAATTTTCGCTCATTTTTAAATGTTCATTTAACCGTCTTGCAAAGACCTATAATCCAAGATCAAGTCTGTGTAACTGGAGATCTCTCATTTTCATAAAAACTAAAAACTTCCCTTAGACACATAAAGACAAATACTGTATGATCTCATATACATGTAGAATCTAAAAAAGTTGAACTCACAGAACCACAGAGTAGAATGGTGGTTGCCAGGGGCTGGAGAGTGGGGAGATGTTGGTCAAAAGGTATAAATTTTCAATTATAAAATAAGTGCTAGGAATCTAATGTCAGCATGGTGAATACAGTTAATAATACTGTATTATATACTTGAAATTTGCTGAAGAGGGTTCTTACCACAAAAAAAAAAATAATAATTAAAAATAAAAAGCTGGTTATGTGAGGTGATAGACACATTACTGAACTTGACTATGGTAATCATTTCACAATGCATGTGTATAAGTGTTCACATTATACACCTTTTAAAAATCATGTTGTACAATCTAAATGTATACAATTTTTATTTGTCTCATACCTCCATGAAGCTGGGAAAAAAAAGACTAAGAACTTCCTTCCGACTGCGAACACCATTTTCGTTGAGAGCTCTCTATGAAGCTGCTCTGCCACTTCCTCATTTTCATTCATTTACTTTTTAATTCTGGAAACCATGCCTTTTTAAATTTTAATATTGATATGAATATCATAAGATCTAGATTACCATGACTTGCTAAATAAATAAATCGAAAATGAGTCACAGTGCCAGAGAATTAAAATGGGGTTCTGAGTTACATTTTCAAAACCTTGACTTTATTCAGTTAGGAGTATCTTTATGTAAATTAGTCTGCTAATTTAATTCTTGTTAGCCTTTGCAATAATAATTCTATCTCTCACCTGTTCAATTAAGACAATTATTTGAGTTATTTTTCTTATTATTTTCCTATTCTTTTTTCTTTCTTCTTGTATTCTTATAAATAGAGGAGCAATTTTTTGTTGTTATAATTGTTTCATCATCACCTAACTTAAGAACTTTATTTCTTCTTTATTGTCATATCATATCCAGATGTTTTCTGTTTCTTCCATTCACCTAGTCATAGATTATAATTTACCATTCATTCTTTCTAATGTTTTTGTAGTTTCTCTCTTCTACTATAAAATTTGAGCTTTTGATTCTTCAAAACTTCTTTCCAGAAACAAATCTGACTTTTCTGTGTCTACTGTGTTTCTCGACTCTTGATAATTATTTGAGGCTTCTCTGACTGAACTACCTGTCTGACTCAATTTCCTTCCTGCCTGCCATAGTAATTGTTAACAATGGTCTTTGCAGATGTCTTTTTTCTTTTTTCTTTTTTTTTTTCTTTTTTCTTTTTTGGTCTGGGTATATGTATTCCTTCAATCTTCCCGTGGTAATTATCTATTTATCAATTATCTATTTGGCGAGCTCTCCCTGTCCCCTACTACTGGTTATTTTGGATTCTCTTTTATACCTTGCTTTTGATTCAAAATGGGTTGTTGTTGTTTTTTCTGATATCTTGATTAACCTTGTCTGTCTCTAGAAATCATATTTAATTTAGGAGGCAATGAACTGCCACTACTAGAGATATCTGAACCATATGCCATGCATTCTAAAAATCAAGTTACAAAAATGTTTGGAATGTTTAGTTCTATAAAGGAATACTCTGAAAGGAAAACCACTCAAGTAGGTGTATAATTCTGTAAAGTCTCTTAAAGAGAAAAATTTGAGTCACTTTATGACTCAAATCTGAAAAAATACTAAAGACATTGATAATAACATCACTGAATACTGGATGGAAGGCTTTGCGGAGAAAGTGGAATTTTGAACAGACATTCAAGTGTGGGTAGACTTGAACAGTAAAAAATGGAAGAGAAAGTATTCCAAAAAAGAAACTGAGGATACGAGGAGATTGAGGATATGAAGGCGGTATAATGATATATGTGAAAGTGAAAATGAGAAGGAACTGCTCAGGAAATAAAGGTAATCATCGACTAAAACCATGTGGGTATTTAGTGCAATAAAAAATAAAGTTGGAAAGCTAAGAAGCCGAGCTGTCTGAATATTCAACTATCAGATGAATAAATAATAGGGTAAAGAGATTAAAGATGAGAGAGAAGAAGACCAGGTAGAAGACAATTACAATCATGTAGGTGAAGGTCAAGGTAGTCTGCAGAAGAAACTGGTAAATTTGGTTTTATACTGGTTTAGTTTTAGCTGACAATGGAAAATTCCAATAGAAAAGTCCACTAGGCAATTAGATATGTAAATTAGAGCTAAGAAGGGAAGAAATAGCTGGGATTTTAAATTCGATAGTCATTTGGAAGGAAATAACAATTGAAGAGTAAAGGCAATAATGGCAATCTTAGGGAATACCCATTTTCAGATGATAAAAGAAAGAAGCAGAAAATAGCCAAGAAGACCCAAAAGGATCAAAGTATTATTTAGTGAGATAAACTTCTCTGTTAAACATATACAGATTTGGAAGAAAGTTGTTATCTCCTCTCCATTTCCTTACACACAGCTCAACACTACATCACTCATATCAACTCCTAGCATTCATTACCACTATTTAACACCAGTCTCCAATGTTGTAGAAAAATACGCAGTTTATTTTTAAATTAATAAAATGTCCTCCTACAGAAAAGATTCCGGAGTTAAGATTACCTTCCAAACAAAGCTGAATGAAATTTCTGCAAGCTTTAGGAGCTTCTTTTGACCACAACTCTATGTCAATATCTCCAGCTGTAGTTTTCAATAAAACCTGTAGAAAGAATATAACATCAATATATCAAATTATCATTTTGCTTGATAATCAGTTGGATGTCTTGTCCATTTGAAGCATTTACTAATGAGTTTTCAAATTTAAAATAAAAATTAGAAACTTTGCTTGGCTTTTGTTTTTATACTCAAGAAATTTCAAATATTCAGTACAAGTTGTATATTTATATCTTTTAAATACCATTTTCAGAATCATTAAAGATTTAAGAAAAATAGCATATACCTTTTCTTAATCACAGGGAAAAAAACTCCTTCATTTAAAAATAAATAATTTAAACTTGTTTTACTCAAGAAACTTTCTTCCAATAAAAATGGTGTAGCACATTGAGAAATTAAAGAACAATGAACCCATGAAATTGTGACACTGCAAGACAATTTCACCATTATCTTTTCACATACAAACATTCTACTTTCTCATTCAAAATCATGCCATTCTTAATTTACAAAGGAACATTCTTAGTTTAATTCTGGGTTGTATATTACCAAAATGCTACGTCTTAAAATCATCATCGACAGTAAATGGAATCCTTTGATGGCCTCCCTTCTGTCATGAAGGTGGTTACTACTTGGTGCAATAAGCTATCTTTCAACAACCAGAACCGCTACTGAGCCCACAGGAGGAAATAGTTTATAAATGTCTTAATAACAACCACAAATAAACAAAAAGAATGTTATACTCTAAATTTGAACACTGGGAATCCAACTTCTCTAGTATCACTTTTTCTCCTGCAGTGTACCAAAGTAGATCAGTATCAATGATCAATGATTAATGATCTGTGACCATCACAATAATTTAGAATGTTCTTGCATATAAAGAGTATGCAGTTACTACATATTTAAAAACAAGAGACTGATGCTCATGAGAAGTCAGTATCATTGAGATAAGTCGCACATTTTATGTCCCAAAACTCCCTCACCCAACTTCTACAAATTTTTTGAAATTGGAAAGATGTTTTAAGTCATTTAATTACATCCTCACTTTATATAGATGCCCCTAAACAAGCTGTAAATTGCCTGGAATCAGGGAGCTTGTTAATCGCAAAGCAAGAATAGCATTTCCCTCTGCTTCCTCCTCATCCAGGGCACTTTTGCTATAATTGCCTTTCAATCTGTTTCAGAAGTCCAGATTACACTGCCATAATTTATATAACATTGATGAATCTAGTGTATCTTTTTGGGCTTTAACTAGCTACATATTTCCTTTATAACTATTCTTCAATGACCATGAAGGACATAGGAGGTAAAAATATCTATGTTATCGTAACTTTTAAAATGGCTTCCTTAACCCTTAAAGAAATATAAAAGAACTGGAAATGTAAGTTTGCATAATTTTTTTAATCCGTTATACTTCCTCTACATTAGTGCCCCCCATGTGTCAGTTTCTATGTCAAACATTTTACATATTTTATATCATTTAATCCTCAACTGTAAGGTAGTTATCATTACTTCCATTTTACTCATGATGAAACAGAGACTCAGATAAAGTAACTTTGTCCATGGTCCTACAGTGAATGACTTAAGACAAAGGCTGTTTGGCTCCAAAGCCCATACTTTTTCTATACCACCATACTGCCTCCAAAAAGTTCTCCATGAATTTCATACTATACTGGAAAAAATAGTCCATCAGGCTCTAGGGTCCTGCCACATGTCTCAGAAGAAATCTTCAGGTTACCCTGGTCACAACTGATTTGAATAGAGAACAGTGCCTAAATCAAAAGCAATCATGTATTGGTGGGACATGAGCAAGGCCTCATAATTCGACTTGGCATGAAACAATGCCCAAAAGAGATATTCCATATCTCTTATGGTTGGTGACAAATCAACCGAACTGGATTCTCATTCTCCTGAGAAGTATACTCCCTCTACCTCAGATTTTATCTAAAACAGTACTGTGTAACACCTTTTGATTTTCCATGAGGCCTGATATATATACCAATCTTAAAAGTACAATATACCTAAAAAGACAATGTCTTGTCCTACCTCATTATCCCCTTGTACATTTGAAATAAAGCATGATTGTTAAAAGGAACCTAGACATGTCTTCTGTTCCTTGCAATTCTAAAGCAGTGATCTCCAAACTTTTTGTAAGTGTGCATCACTATTAGCAAAAAGAAAAGGGGAGTGGGAAGGGAGATAAGAACTGGGAGTACACACAATGAAAATATGTATATTAAAATACATGTAGTACTATATTACTTTGGTATTATAAGAGACACACAGAATAAAAAAATTTAAAGAATTACACAAAAACTTTTAAATAAATAATTCTTAATTTCATTTTCTTTACTAAGGGTACTATGAAACTTATTAAATAACAGCTTTATTGAGATACCAAACAATTCACCCTTTTAAAGTGGTTTTTAGTATAATTCAGTTATGCAACCACACCACTATCTATCTACACATTTCATCACCACAAAAAGAAATCTTGTACCCATTAGCAATCACTCCCCATTTCCTCCTACTCCTATCCTTTGGCAAACCATTAATCTACTGTCTGTCTCTATAGATTTGACTACTGAACATTTCATACAAATGGAATCATATAATGTGTATATACTTAGTTTTTAAATGTCTTGAAAATCAAAATGGCATTATATTCTCACTAATATATAAGTCAAGATACATATACATTTAAGACAAAGTTCATTATTAACAATAATAAACAGAAACCTATATTTCAAATGATTTTCATAATATCTAATTTTTGACAGACTTCCCATGCTGAAGCTTTAGCTCTACTATTTTCTTATGGTTTCCTTATGTTTACATTTTTAATATTATCTTCAATATAAAACTTGTGAGGGCTGGTTTAGTTTATCTACATACCATGCAATGTAAATACAGTTAGCAAAGCATTAAGAAAAATTATATCATATGTAAAAAGTGACTGAATGAGTAACTGAATCTGTTCTTTATATAAGAAATATTGCATTTAAACCAATAAAGGAGAAAATAAATATGAAGTGAAAAATATAGATTTTCTTCCTGCACCCCGTGGTTGGTTTTACACACACCCTCAAGTGTCTACCCACTGGTTTAAAAACCACTACTCTAAATAACAAACTAATGTACACCAATCTTCCTGGAGTCAGGATGCTCAAATTCAAATACTGACCCTCTCGACTTATGAAGGGTAAAGTAGCTTCATTACCTGGGACACAATGTCTAACATTTCTGTGATTCAATTTCCTTATCTAAAAACAGGAATAATAATAGCCTCATAGGTTTGTTGTGATCGCAAAATTGAGTTATTATAAATAGACTGCTTAAACAGTCCCTGACAAATAGTAAATACTCAAAAAATGGTAGTTATTATTGTTGTAATTATCATTCTTATACAATTTTTTCAGACACAAGCCACCTAAACCTAGTTAAAAAAAAAAATGCATACATGGTTGAGCCACCTTGCTTACCACAGTTTCTTACTCTGATAAACTTAATCTGATAAACTACTGAATGAAAAAAGAAAGCACATGGCTCCCTCCTTTTTTAGCCATACATTCCTATTGGGCATCACTGCTTTGTCAGCTGTCAGTATCTCCTTTTCTTGAAGCTCCCAAATAAGACAATACTTTGATAATAAAATGTTTCTTAGGAATAAATATATGTTAATATACAATTTAGATTAAATGATTATAATATGTAGAAATTTAACTCTCTGTCGATAAGGAAATTTCTATCAAGTAGTATACTTCTGTGCCTCATCTTCGGAAGCCAGAGGTATAGCATAACACAGCAAATCACAGCACATTTATGGACAATCTTCAACCAGTGATATAATATGTTAACTCTTTCTCAAGGTGATATTATGATATTATACTCTTTGAAGAAAGGAATTTTGTCCCATTTACTCTGAATATATCCTTTCAGTACTTAATGGAGTGCTAGACAGTATTAAGCACTAAACAAACATTCACTGGGCAAAATTTGTTATCATAGCTGCTTTAAATCATTTCCAAGTTCAACTTCTCGCCAGGCTCTCTATGGTACAGAACTTGAACATTTCACTATCTTCAATCATCCTTATGCTGGAAAAAGTCCCAAATCGTTTTCGAAGTAAGACCTGGGCCAATACCTGATATCCTCCCTCAGCCCAAATCTGTTCAAAAAGACAGTATTTATCAGTTTGCATACATTTATTTGCGTAATTATTTGGTTAACGTATATTTTGCTCCATGATAACATGGACAATGCTGTTTCTTTCCATTGTATCCCTAAAACCGAGCATAGAGCCTGGCATGTGGTAGGTGCTCAATAAATATTTGTTGAATGGAAGATCTCCTGTTCCCACGTGTACCACTGTTAAGTTTTTATCTTTGTGACCATGTCAGACCAAATCTTTCTGCAGAGTAAAACAGCTAAGTCTGTCCTTGACCAGCAGCAGTATGACCTCGAACTCACTGATGCTTAAGACTTCTCAGAAGTTCAGAGAAAAATAGTATTCACTCATTCATTCATTCATTCAGAACTTCTACAATGTGTCAATACCATTTTGTATGCTTATCTCTATCTTCATAGTGCTTGCATTTTATGGGGGTGGAAAAGGGGAGGAGGAAGAAACAATAAGCAATAAATAATAAGTACTGTATAAGAAACTAAAGAGGTTTAAAGGGCTAGGGAATGCTGGGATGCAGGACATAAATGAGTTTTTCTATTTTATAAACAGTAGATAGGTCAGGCCTCTCTGCTAAGATGACATTTGAGCAGGCCAAAAAGTATTACTAGAGAATGGAACATGTGTAAAGGCTCTACCCAATAGGATAGGTAATGTATTAAATATCTCCCAGTGCTTATCAACTAGGGGTGCTATCACCCTCAAAAAACATTTGGAAATATAAAGAGGTAGGGATTCTGAGTTTTCACAATGACGTGGAATAGAAGTGGGGAGTGAGGAAAAGTTCAAACAACAAAGAATTGAAAGAACTGCTTTGTCAAAAACATCTTCTAAAATTTTTGCTGGGATATCAATTATAAAATGTTTGTTTTTTATTTCAAATGGCCTTTATTATATAATGTCAGTCAACAAAATATTGCACAATTTATGATACACTCATGCTACAGAATTATGCAAATTTATTTTACCATATTTCAACTATATAGTTTCAGTCCATTATGCTGGTTCATCATGTTTAGTGTATGATATAAACGAGGCCTCAGTTCAATTCAGGTGATACTTATGCCAGTACTGACTCCTCTGCTTCATAGCACACACAAACACCTTAGAAGAGAACTGACATATCTTTACTATCGAATCGATGAGGAAATCATTCTACCATTCCAATGTGGGAACATTTCCCATTCCCCACTTTGACTGACAACCATCTCCTGTTTTAAGACCAGCTTAAAAGATACCTCCTCCATGAAGCTTTTTCCTACTTTCTCAGTAGCTCTGTTCTGAGTATTACCATAACAATATGCGCCTCTCTCCATAAGCACGCCTACCAGACATAAGATTGCCTACTTCCCAAACTAAACCATAAGTTCTTCTAGGACAACAACTAGACCTTTTTTATCCGCCTTTGTAGTCCCAGCACCTACTATAGTGCCCGGTGCCTGGCAGGCATTCAGTAAATGATAGTAGAACGAATTGAGAGTGATCTCCAAGTTAAGCAAAACTAACAAAAAATAAGAAAAAGAACTAAAAAGTCAAAGTTTAAAAGGTAGTTTTTTACCTAAGAAACGCCTACATGGGTTAGGTTGAAGCAAAAGAAACAGGGTCACAAGGATGGTAGATGAAGAAATCTCCACTTGAGGACTTTTTCAAATATATGCTAAGATGTGCCAATATTTGTTTTTTGACGCACTCCTGACAGAGACCGGGGTAAGGACAAGACTTCTTGTAATCTCTTCCAAATCTAAGACCCCAAACTCCCTAATCGGTGACGTATCACTTTGGAGAACCCAGGTATCCTAGATGAGGCTCTCACCTTCCCGTTGGTGGGAGGCTCCTGGATGTAGATGTTGCTCATGCTGATCAGTGCTCAAGACTCTGCTCCTAATTGGGGATGAGAACGGACAGCCGATTACTAAAGCTATCCACCTATCAGTACACGATTTCTTAAGGCGGGTGGTCGCGCAAAGATCTAGTCTGTTAATATCATGCAAGACAGCGACACCGAGCACTACCTTTCCCCAAAACTAGCCCCTCACGGACGCCGCCATACTGCTCTCGGACCCAAGCACCGCTAAACCTGAAAAGGGGAATTCCAACGGCATCCAGGGAACGAAAAAAAAATTATTAAGTTTCTATAGATAACTTTAATTTGTATTGCATCTTTAAAAGGAATGATTCCTGAGTCTTGGTGGTGTTTACTTCACTGCATGGGCGTGCAGGTCTTGTTCGCTCCCCAAAACTGTCAGTAATGGTTCCGACCATATGTGCTCTGCCTTATGACTTCCCCCCGGACACGGCACCAGCGGCTACTTGGTTCCTCACTCGCTAGAGGCTTAGGAGGCCTTCCCGGACTGTCACCCAGGTGCCGCGGCGCGGGTGGAAAGAAGAGACAACCCTCGCTGTGCGTTGTCCTCGCGGCCGGCGGGAAGCGAGAGTACTCTCGAAAACCTAGGGCTCCTGCGATCTCTCTTGCCAGCGCCATGGCAGTCCCAGGTGAAGACCAACGGCAGGGCCCGTGGGTCTGAACGAGGAAGGGAGCGGTTGGGGCAGGTCGGGGTGCGCTGGGATACGGAGTAGCGTCCAAGGGGGGTTAGGAGGAAGCGTTAAAATGCACAGGTTCGTTTGGTTTACGTGAAAAAAGGTGTACACTCCAAAAAAAAAACTCTGAAGGAAAGAAAGACACTATTTCCCCCGCCCCGGCCAAGCTCCAACTGCACCGGATGGATTACAGAGAAAGTAGGGGGCGGGAGGCAGTAACTGTAGGCCTAGAGGGCGGCTGGCCGAGAAAAACTGACCTTACTTTGAAATGACTTGAAAATAAAATTTGAGGTAGGAACACTTGGCGTACTCAACTAGCCAGAGGCATTGTTTGTAGTGGAAATCTCAGGGACGGAATAGGTTTCTCTCTTCCTGTTGTATGTGGTTACTGTGTGGCCGTGCGCCGGTCGCTTTGCCTTTCTGGGTTCCAGTTTCTGAAAAAGATCCCTTGACTTATGTTTATGGTTCCTAACAGACCATATAGATTCTGTGTAGAGTGAATACGGACCTAAACCCTGTGAACCCTGTGAAATAAGTGCTTCAGGGATTACCCATTCACAACTACAAATTTACTTGGAAGTTGTAGTAGGGGAGGGCATCCCCTTAAACCACCTTTGCCACAGTGTGTTCTGCAGAACACTGGTCGAAGGAGATATTTTGAAAAACATATCCCCACCCCCCCCCCCCCACACACACACACACGCAACTTAGATATTCACAATGCTCTTTAGCATATAAAAGACTGCTAGGGGTTCAGAAGCCTCAACTTTGTTTTAACCTACCCTCCCAGTATTATATGACCACATTCTGTGGCAGCCTTTTCTGAACTGTATTTTACAGATAGCTGTTATGGGAAGATTGTGCTTTTTCTACCAGCTGCGGTTTTGGGAGAAGCACAGGGTGGATTGTGAGTGAAGATATATTCATTCATACACATAACAATCTTTCGTAAGTGCCTACTGCAATCTATGCACTGTGCCAGGCATTGGGAATACAGTGCTGAGCAGACAGACAGTTGCTCTTCACACAGAACTTACAATTTAGCAGTGAAGAGTGAAAAAGTACCAGAAAGTCAGTCAAGCGTATGGCAGGGAAAATACGAAAACTTCAGGAGCTCATAATAAGAGCACCTAATAGGAGACAGGAGGAGCTAGAAAGATTTTGCAGAGGATGTGGCATTTGGAGTGAGACCTAAAGAATTGCAGGAAGGTTGGAGTGGTGGAAGGGAGGGTTGCAAAATGGAAAAAGAAATGTGTGATAAGAAGAAACAAAAGATGTTTGCTATGAATGGAACCAAGAATATAAAAGGGAGAGAAGTTGGAAATTCACTAGAAAGATAATAGCACTGGCTAGTATTTACTAAGCATTTACTATGTGTCAGATGTGTCAGACACTGTGTCACACATTGTATTTCATCTCATTTAACATTCACACCCACACCGAGATAGTTATTAATATTTCCATTTTACAAATGATGCTGAAGGACAGAGAAATTAAGTAACTTTTAAGTAATTTACTGTTATGAAACAGCTAGTAAGTCAATCTGGCTCCTCTAGACCCTGTGTGCTTATCTATTTTGCCGTGTTATTGTATAATTTACAAGGTAGTTTCCAGCTCTCAAAGGACCTTGTAAGCCATGACAAAGGGTTTGGACATTTTCCTAAGTACCATAGGAAGCCATTTAAGGATTTTTAAATAGGATCACACTTTGGAAAGGTCATTCTGGCTGCTCAGTAGATTGGAGGGAGCTAGTTTGGAGGCAAAACACCCAGTTAGTCTGGTATGTTATGATGATAACTCAGCGATGGTCTAAGTAGGAAAAGAGAGAAGGAAATGGATTGGAGATACATTCTCGGCTATTCCTAGGAATCAGTGATTGATTCAGCATAAGTGGATAAGAGAATAAATGAGGTATATGTCAGTTTCACCATTAGGCAATTCGGTGAGGGCTCTTTATTAGTACAGGCTATTAATTAAACCTGAAAAGGAGCAGGTTTTAGGGGGATGCTGATGATTTTAGTTTGGGGCTTGTATGGAGGCATAGTCGGACATAGGAATGGAGATATCTAATAGACAGTAGAGAAAATGTATAGCTTAGGAAAGAAGCCAGAATCAAAAACAACAATTTAATGCCATCTACACATATAATAGGAGTTAAGGCCATGTGAATGGATGCCTTTGCTCAGGAGGGGTGTGTAGAGCATGAAGAGACAATATGGAGCTGAAGCCTGGAGAATATCAACATGTATGGAGCCTTCAGAGAACAGCCAGTCTGCATAGTAGATTGCCTGGGTATCCTGATAGGTCAAGTCAGCCCTGGTGATCTTTGCATCAAACAGCTGCATCTAAAGTTGACCTGCTTTCACTGTTAGTTTCGTTATTTAAGCAAGCATTTTGAGTACCTGTATGGTATAGGGACTCGGGGGAACACAGTGTCACAGTCTGTGCCCTCATAAAATTTTGTCTAGTAATGAAAATGTGCTACTTAAGAAAGAGGACAGAAGTGATTTCTTTTGTCCTTATTGAAATTCCCTTAAACTTAGACCAGTATTATAGATATGTTAACCTTCTTTCAATTCAAAATAATGCTTCAATGTGTAATAATCTTAAATTGTATCATTAAGGTAGATGGTAAGACATAGATAAACTATCTAAACCCAGCAAAAAAATTGAGATAATAAGCACTGTAAAAGTATAATGCAAGTACCATTAGAAAATATAGATACAGAAAATGTTAAGATAATTTCTTGGATGATCGATCCTGGTAGTGTATTAAAGGAAAATAGGGCTCCATCAGAAACATTTTGAGATAATCATCAAGAAAGACAAGTATTATGTTACGCTCTTTTATTTTTAGGTATAATGCTCATATGGATTCAGCATGGCATTTCTTGAGTTGTCGTGCTAGTGATTATTACAAGGTATGACTAAAGTAATGAGTCTGCTTTCCGCAAAGAAAATCAGCCTCGTTATTTAACGGTCATCTACTTCAGCTATTTCTCCACAGCATTGTATATAAGCTTACACTATTATGTAGATAACAATGAAATATGTACTCTCTCAGTAAGGGAAATAATAGACTTATTTGTTAGTAAAGAAATTACATTTAAACACAGGTTTCAGTGAAGTTTACTTTCTTTTAAAAACAGCTTTTCCCATTCACAGTTGTTGAAATTAGTTCTGACATTTATTTTTAATGATTCTCCACTCCCCATAAAGAGTTGACCTGGCACAAGTAGCAGTGTATGCTACTTATGTGGTTGGCACAAAAACTCTTTTTTTTCTCTCTCTCCTTCAGGGAAATCTGTATAGCCAAGGTAGAGTTTTATGTGTGTGTGTGTCTCCAAATTAACCTTATACCTGGCATATAAAAGTGAATCAGTTTCTTAAAACGCATTACCGTAGCATCTTAGTAATAGAGGAATTCTAAATTATACTACATCTATTTTCATCTCACTTTTAAACCATACTATACATAATTTCTTTTCTCTCTAGTCTATGCTGCACATCGCTGCTGCTGAAATGATTTTCCTAAACATATATCTAATCCTGTCATTCCTGGGAGGCAGGATCTATGAATTTTGCGTTTCCGTTCAAGCGACTTAACCTTTCTGAGGCTGTTTCCTTGTCTCTCTAAAGACTGAGTTGATGATTAAGCCTTCTTTCACTTCTAAACTGTTGTAACGCCAGAGCTCTCCATCTCTTCAAAAATGAAGTGCACACACCAAAGTATGGCCAACTCACTCTTGCTACCCTCTCATCTCGCCACTCCTCTCATGCATTCTACAATCTTCTGACTCGATCAGCCATTTCCAGAACCTATCACGTGCCTTTCTACCTACACACTTTTGTTATCACTGTCCCCTCTCTACTGTCCATATCTGCCTATGACAAGCTTTCCTGATCTCTCAGCTGAAAATCTTGCCAGCGAGTTCTTCCTGTTTATTAATAGAGCTGCGTGTCTTGTATATTGGCACATTCTAGCATATATTACTGCTGTAGGTACATTATCCTGGATAACCTAGTGTGTTGTAGTTTCCTTTAATGTTGGAACTTTATTCACTTTATGACTTCTCTAACATCATTTCGGAGTTATGCCCATAATAGGTAAATATTTAGAGGTTTGATTACTCGAATTGGTGCTGAATAGAGTCTATTACTGAAGTAAACAGATAAACTAGGCAGCAATCTTGATTATGTTCCATTAGATAGTAAATTAAATGTCTCCATGTCTCTTCTTATCGTAAACTGGTAATATTTATAGCTGTTTTCCACAGGTTATATGTATTTTTCCGAGGCAAGTGGATGAAAGCATTTTATACATTTACTTAAATGGTAGCTCTTCCACATCAGTAATTTAAAATAAGCAACTCTTTGATTTACTTTTATCTTGCCTTTTGAGAATTAAATGATTATGAAAGCATTTTTAACCCAAGGTGAGGCTACCTCCTCTTTCAAAATTTCATATCAGGGAACTCATTTAACCTGTTTTTTTTTTTTTTAATTCACTAAGAATTTTTAATTTCATTTCTGCTCTTCTTTCTACTTGTCCTTCAGGGACCCCAAAGAAAGATTTATATCTATAAATTCTTAATATAAAGCAGTAGAAAGGTTACATACTTGGAGTTTTACTGTGCATTCAACTTAATCAGAATACATACATGTTATGTACATGTTAACATCTGTATGGTATAAATTCTGGCCACAGTTTAAATGTTAAAAGCAGAATAAATTGAAGTTATATTTAAGGGTCCCCAAATTATGATAACTAAAACAATAATGGAATAACAAAGTGAAAAACCAAAAGTGCTACAAACAGAAAAGGACTGTAATTGAATCTAATCAAATTAAAAATGAGAAGAATGGACAGAGGTGATTGCAATTGCGAATTACTTAATACAAAGAAAAACTTAGTTACTTCAGCTGTTTACTTTTAAAGTTAAGTGATTATAACTTTGACAACCTTCGCCAAAGTCTAAAGTCGACAGTAAGAGAAAAATATTATTTCAATTGTCACTGAAACTAATATAATAAACTTCATAATGACTAAATTTTTGACTTTGGAAACATTAAGCGATGTGATATTTCAAGAAAATAAATTTAGGTCAATAGGATGGCTTGCCATACCTTTGAGAGTCACTGGAAACCTGAGGCAACTGTCAGGGATACTCCATTCCTTTCTCTCACATTTTCTCATTCCTTCATTCCTTGAATCTTTGTCCCCACTTTTTTGGTCTTCTCGAACCTTTCTCTTTTCTCTTCCTTCTTTGCCCAACTGTTACTTTTTTTTCCCCTTTTATGGTAACTACTTTATTAAGGTATAATTTACATATGTTATAATGCATAAATCACAAATGTACAACTTAAAGAATTTTGTATATTTCTACCTATCACCCAATCAAGATTTTGAATATTTCAATCCTCCAAAAAGTTCTTTCGTGCCTCTGTCATTTTTCCCCTTCTCTCCCCTGCCACTATTGTTTTAATTTCATTATCCTTCTTTATTCTTTTTCTTGTAGTGCCTGTCATGCCTCAGATGGACCAATGATACTGCAGACACTAGTTTTATAGCTGGCTACAGATCCAGTCTCATAGCTGGCTACTGGGCGCTACAGAAGTTACTGATTCCCCACTGTTGAAGCATATTCTTAAGTTTAAACCTCAAAGCAACAAATATTTGTTGAGAACCTCCTAACAACTTTACTTTATGCCAAGCACTGAGTTACATGCAAAATTGTCTGGCATGGTTCCAAATCTAGAGAAGCTGACATGCTCTACTCCTTTAAGTTACTGGGAGGTAAAGAACCAGCCCCTTAACCTGTTTCCATCCCTACTGCTCAAGTTGTTTGACAGAATTCTGGATGCAGAGTAAGTCCTCTACATATTTAACAAATACAAGAAATAAAGCCTCTAAAATTTGTTCCTAAATCCACCAGTTAATACAATTTTATTGAAAATCTGTAATGTAACTTCTCTGAAGCACTTGACAAGTGCAATCATTGCCTTTTGTCAAAGAATACTTACATGACAGCAACTCTTCTCAGTATTGGAGTATGAGTTGATTGAGGATTTTTGGTTTAGTTTTTGAGAAGGCAATTTATTCACATTTCAAATTTTAAAGGTATAAAAAGGTGTGTAGTGAGTGACAAGTCTCTCACCCTTTCTTTCCCTGAGTCCAGCTCTCCTTTTCTTTAGATAACCAATGTATATTCATATAGAGATTTTTTTTTGCATATCTTTATCTTTAAATGAAATCCATATAGAATCTATATTTATATATATATTAAATCTCCTTTCTTATATACAGATGGCAACATACTATAAGCACTTCTACACCTTGCTTTTCTTTCTTTATATCTTAGAAATCATCTCCTATCTTTAAAGTCATCTTCATTGTTTAATACCATAATTTGTATAAATTATTTCTACTCTTTTACTATTACAAACAATGCTGCAGTAAATAACTGTGTACATAAGTCAGTATGCATTTGTGCAAGTAAATTGAGAGGATGAATTCTCAGATATGTAAGTGCTAGGTCGGGGGAGTATGTACCTTCATAGTTCTGATAGATTTTGTCAGCTTGCTTTTCATAGAGATGGTACTAGCTCACACTCCTACCAGCAATGTACTGAGTATGTCCCGCCCACACCCTCTTTAACCTTTTCAATCTTTACAATTTTGATAAGTGAATGTGGAATCCCAGTAGAGATTTTAATGTACATGGCACTTATGAATAAGATAGACTCTTTCCGTATGTTTCAAAGGTGTTTCTGTTTCCTTTACTGTGAACTTCGTGTTCAGCACCTTTGCTCTTTTTTTTTTTTTTTCTATTCATTATTTATCTTAGTGATATGCTGGGTTTTATATGGTAGGGATAATTCTCTTTTGTTGGTGCTGCGAGTTGCATATACTTTTTCGAAGTTTTCATATATCTTTTGAGTTTGCTTTTGGTGGTCTTTGTCATTCAGATTTTTTATGTAGTCAAATTTATACATTTTTATTCAATGGCTTTTAGATTATAGGTCATGATAATAAAAGAACATTTTGAGGGAGTTTGGCTCTATTATTCTGAACAGACCAAGCCAACTTTAAAGAAACGTGGAACAAAGAACAGTATGGGGCCATAAGATGGGGAAATGGATAACTTTTCATTGGAGTAAGGGCTTCACAATGTTCAGTTTGACTTGAACTTTGAGTATGTACAATTGTATTGGCAGAGTTCTTATTCCAAGTGACAAAAACTAACCAGTTAATTTAAGCAGAAAAGGAAAGATATCAGGGGAGCCTACAGAATTTAAACAAAGTCTAGAAAATAGATAATACCAAGGGAAGGGAATCCATAGTCAAGATGCCGCACAGGCCCAGACCTGGGTAGGACTGCTGCCCTCAGTGCCGCCACTGCCAGTAGAAACTGGATCTTGACAGCAGAATGAATTCACTGTCCCCACTTCATTGTGTCACTTGTCTCAGATTTATTGTGTCAGTTGCATCAGATTCAAAGTCCCAGACAGAGCATTTAGTTGGCCAGGCAGTCATGAAAATTATTGACAAACAGAACTTGAAATCTTATTTTAACCAAAGTCTAGTGAGAAAATAGCTAATACAGAGTTACTTTATTTAGAGTTATTGTTATATCCCCCCTTTTTTTGTAAAAGCTATAACTTTGTTAAAGATGATCTGCTCTGAAAAAGTTGCATATTTTGTTCACTCTAAAAATATGAGATAGTTAAATGATGAGTTTTATCAGTGTCTTTAGTCACAAATGAGTTAATTTTAATACATGCTGACATTAAATCATTTTGGATCTGTCCATTACATTTTTTATTTTGTTGTAGGAATGGTAATGGTGCATTTAGCAGAGTTTTATTTAGTGTTTTTCAGCATCTACAGTTTCTATGGAAACAGACTTAACATTGACCTGGATTCTCTGAGCTTTTTTTCAACATGCAATTATTTATATTGAAAAAGCCTCAAATTTTATTATCAATCCAATTTTATTCCATAGTTCTACTACAGTGCAGTGTACATGTTTCTACTTTATGCAATAGAAACCACATTTATGAGAAAAAATGAGATTGAACACAACACTCAAAAACTTCATCAACGATACATAAAAAATATTAGGAACCTGATAAAAACAGTAGTATAATTTTGCAAATGTTAATTGGTTAAAAGGTACATAAATACTACAATAAACAGGGCACTGTATCTTTTAAAAAACCCAAAGTTTGCTGTGTAAGTGTATGTAGTTCAGAAGAATTTTGCTTGTGAGTTGTTCTGAAGTGATGGTAGGAAGGTGATGATCGAAATCAGAGGTGAAGTTGTCACGTCAGATGCGAATGGGCACTGCTCACAACGCACAGTGAGCTCAAGCTGTTAGAAAGGTTTTTGAGATGTATCTGTGCATGTGCGTATTGCATATCCCTGTGAGGCTCAGAGCAACATGAAGTTTTCTGCATTCACCTAGTGTTTTTCATGGACAAAAGTCACATTATGCTCAAATCATTTTCTTATATCAGTCACACTGAAACAAATTTATGTTTTTTAAATAAGCATTATAGCAAAACTGACTGTACTAGAACTCAATAAAGTATATTTTAAAGCAAAATTGGAATTGGGGGAAATGAGCAATGTTTTCGCTTCACGACATTAAAGAAATGGTTTGAAAATGATCTTTTTTAAAAAAAATTAGCACTGTTTTATATTTGTACTATGTATTTAATAATAAATTTATTTATTCATAAAATTATTAAATTGGGATAATATCTCCATTTGAAAGATCTAGGAGTTAGATGCATTTTATTACTAAAATAGAGTAAGTTTATGCTAGCCACTAATTGGTTGATGGCAGCCCTAAATGGAGGTTAAAATCAGTTTTAACTACATATACATATAATGGAATATTATGCAACCATAAGGAATGATATTCTGATATGTGCCATGGTATGGACGAATGTTGAAAACATGCTAAGTAAAATAAGCCAGAAACAAAAAGACAAATAATGAATTATTCCATTTATATGAGATCCCTCGAATAGGTAAATTTGTAGAGATAGAAAATAGAATAGAGATTATCAGGTGCCAGAGGGAAGGGGGAATAGGCAGTTATTGTTTAATGAGTACAGTTACTGTCTGAGATGATGAAGCAGCTTTAGAAATAGTGGTGATGGTTGTACATCATGTAGATATACTTACTGCCACAGAGTCGTACACTTAAAAATGGTGAATTAAGATGGTGAATTTTATGTTACGTATATTTTATCACAATAAATTGGGTTTAATTTATTTCATCTGTTATTTATATCTTCAGTATTACCTGCATATACCAATAATTATACAGAGATGCTGTAAATATTTCTAAATATTGATCACACTGGATATGTGACTATTTCATTTTATCAAAATTTGAGTGTTGAGTTGAGTTTTTTTTTACAATGCCTAGCAATTAGTTTTCTGGAATTTTACCAATTCCTTTAAGAGAGTCATTTTTTTTTTCTTCTAAGGGAAAGCAGAAAAACATTAACCTGAATGTTCACATATATATCTAGTAAATTAATTATTTTACATATGGAAGATAAGCTAAAGTACCCTGGAATTTCTTTCTCAGTGTTATACAATTCCTGGAATGTTTAAACTATTGATTATAATATCGTATTTCTTGACTTAGAGAAAAGTATGTTCTTAAAGTATTTGTCAAAGAAAATAATTCGAGTAACTTGGCTTTTCCAATAATTTCTAATAATCATAATAATTGAGTAGTGTTACTAAGTGGGGTCAGGATGATTTTTTTATTATTATGTGATCAAATTTTTATGTTTTTACTTATTTATATGTCTCCTAAAATGTTATCCAATTGTATTATAGGTTGCAACAAGGATAGTGTCCGAGCAGGCTGTAAAAAATGTGGCTACCGTAAGTACATTAAAAAATAACATTTGTACAGTGAATCATTGCCTCACTTAGCAATGTGATTCCGCATCCTGATTTCAGGGCCCTGGGCATAGTCCCTTAGCCCTGTTATTTAGCTTAGGTTTGCAGCTGATTCAGAAATTCCTCTATCAACATTAATATTCACTTTTTTTTTTCCTGCTACAAACTCAGTAACAGGTGGCTAGCAAAGATAGAAAGTACAAGTAAAGTAGTAGATTTAGGAGTCTGGAGAAAGTATATTCCCTCCAAAAGTACATATATATTTATCCTTTTACTCCTTATACTTCTAGATACTAAGTGAAGTAAGAAAAGCAATGAAAACTCTTTATGAAGGGTTTTCCCATTTATTGTACTCTTTACAAAGGTAAAGGAATTTAGTCCTAGAATTTCTGCTCACTGACAAAAACTTGATTTAAACAATCATTAATCTCCATCATAATTAATGGAATCGAAAAGTAAACTTCAGCATGTACAATTGTATGCTCTAAATTTGTAATTATGTACTATAAACAAGTATTTCTTTAGTTAAATGTAAAAAATTCCCAAGATTTTGATAACAGCTATAATAGTCATATTCACATTTCCTAAGTTGTTTTGGAGACCATGTAGGTGAGCCTGGATTCTTGTTAATACTCCAATTCATAGAAGAGTTATTTTGTAACAAAATGAAGATGATTGAAAGAAAAAGATTTCTATGCCATAATATGTGCTTTAAAAATAAACAAACAAACAAACAAACAAATAAATAAAGCTGTCTGGCCATAGATCTTCATTAGAAGGGCTCCCAAAAAAAGCATGCTGGGAGAAGCAAGGCACAAGCTTCCAAGCAAAGGCCAACACCTGGTTCAAAGGAAACTCAATCAGTTAGCAAAGTGTGCATATAATTACCCATATTTTTCATATAAATAAAAACTCCTGAAGGATACATTTGCTTGCAAGCAATGAAATCTTTTTAGTTGTTAACATTTGTTTATATTTATTTCTGCTATGTTTACTTTCAAACCTTGCTAATTTCTATGTTTTATTTCTTTATTCAAGACTTAAGAATCTATATATTAATGCTGTATTTACTTCAAAATTCAGAATGGATTTCCCAGTTTAACTAATATCAGTTTATCTGTTTAAACTTCTTTTAACATAAGACTTGTAGGAAAGCAATTAAAATAAAAGCAATTAAAATAATTTTTGGAAAGAGACTATTTGTTGATCCAGTCATCTCATTGCTTTTATTTTAGACAATAATAGAAGCATCTATAGTAATTAGAATTTTTTTAGAGAAGCCACATAAGGAAATAGTTTTGACAGTCTTTCTAAGTTTAGTTCTTTCTGCTTTACTATTTAGATCTTTGATTTTAGTGATTGAGTTATTAAACAATTTCTAATTAAACAATTTCTAATTGCCTCCTGTGGAAAAATTTAGTACATTTCCCTTGGAGTTAAAATTGCATTTTACAGCTTCAGAGATGAAGGTCTTCTCAATTTACATGTCTTTTCTGCTAGAATCTACATTTTAAAACTATCAGGCATTCGTAGAGGTAAGGGAATGATCAACACGACCCTTTGAAGTGTTTTTAATGCCTAAAAATGTAGATATTCATCAGTCAGTTAAGAAATTATTGTCTCTCTATTGTGAAAATAGTGGTTTAGAGTGTATCAGTTTAAAGAATGTTAATATTGATCGAAATATATTTCTCAGTATGTTTTAATAGTGGTTATATTGTTTTTTAAAAAAAGTTTCAAGTTAAGAATGAATGTGTTACTAAATAATATGGATCTCACTTTTTCATGGTTGAGTTTCCTCAGCAAAATTAGAATGATTATTGCTAAAATGAGTTTTTATTTGATTTTTTTTGAAGTTGGCAACTTTTGAATATAAAAGCTACCAGAACACTAAGCCTTTGACCATAGAATAAATATCTCAAATAATTATGATAGTTCTCAGAAAATATACTTAAAAGAAATTCAGTAATTCAATATAATAGACTACAGCTGAGTGTTAGAAATTCAGTAATTCAATATAATAGACTACAGCTGAGTGTTAGAACTTCAGCAATTCAATATAATAGACTACAGCTGAGTGTTTGATCACAGCAGCAGGAAATAAAAATATACCTAAATACCTTTAACATTTTATTTAGCTTAAAATGTTAATCTATTGATATACAGTCATCACCTTTTCTTTGCCTTTGGGTCTGCTAATTGGTGTTACACATAGTCTTTTGACTATGTGCAAATCATATCCAAAATGCATTTTCTACTTTTATAGTTTGTTTCTTCAAAGATGGGGAAGCAGTTAAGATACTTGTAAAGAAATCTGAGTGTGGAAGCCTTCTATCATTAGTTCTCAACTAAGGGTGATACTGCTTTCTGGAAATTTATGGAAGTTTTTTTTTTCTTTAGTCATCCATAACTGGGTGGAAGAGAGCAGTATGACATTTAGAATGTAGGGCCCAGGGATTATGAACATCCTGCAATGTATAGGACACTCTTGGACAATGAAAAATGGTTTGGTCCAAAATGCTACTGACATCCATTTTGAGAAATAGGTACCTTTTCTCATTAAGTTTTTTTCCCCCTATATTTTGCCCTCTTCTTTCCAATGCATAATTTGAAAGCTGCTTTTTTTTTTTTTTAAGTGATCCATCTAAATCACGTCTTTCCAAAAGTACAGCTCTGTTCTGTAGAAACAACCACTCTTTTTTTCCCCCACACTCATGTTTTGGCCTACATGGTATTATTTAAACAAATTTTGTACAATCAATAACAGACTTTTGGTAAAATACCAATACCAACGAATGAAGTAAAATGTATAGACATTAGCTGAGGAAGCAGTGACCAAGGGAGTGCAACGCCAGGAGAAGCAGGAGCGGGCAGCATCACATAAGCCAAAGGAGTGACGATTTCAGAACTTGAGGGGAAATTGTCAGGTGTGACAGACAAACTTTATTCATAAGAAATAGATTCAAAAATGTTCACTGGATTTGGCAGTTTGGATGTTTTGCTGACCTTAGATCAGTCTAAGTAGAGTTCTGGATCATGAAACAAACTAGGTAGATTCAGGCCTGAATAGTGAGGAATAAAAAAAGTGGAGAGAGCCTGTGTTGCCTCTGTTTTCAAGAAGTAGACCCGAGAAATGTAGAGAACTGTTGGAACCCATACGACCTGCTGCTATAACAAAATTCCACAGGCTGGGTAGCTTATAAACAACAGAAACGTATTACTCATAGTTCCAGAGGTTGGAAGTTCAAGATCAGGGTGCCAGCGTGGTTGAGTCAGGGCCCTCTACTAGGTCCCAGATTTTGTTTTATCATCACATGGGGGAAAGGGCTAGAGATCTCTTTCGAGTCTCTTTTGCAAGGCACTAATACTATTCATAAATAATTACCTCTGAAAGGCCCCACTTACTAATATCATTACCTTTGGGGGTTAGAATTTCAAGATATGAATTTGGAAAGAGACACAAATGTTCAGACCACAGCAGGAACATATTGAATAATTCCCAGAAGGGAATGTGAGATAAAAGAGTAATGTTATATTTAAAAAACAGTAATCCCCCCTTTATCTGCAGGGGGTACGTTCCAAGATCCCCACCCAGTGGACACCTGAAATTGCAAGTAGTACCAAGTCATACACACACACACACACACACACACACACACACACGTACACACGTACACACGTATATATATGATTATATAATATATAATCATATGTCATATACACACATACATGTATACACACACGCACATATACACATATGTATACACATGCACATACACTATACTATATATACTTTTTTCCTATACACACATACCTTTTCACTTAAAGGAAAAACTTTACAGTTTTCCTTTGGCGTATCTGAATTCCCAACACCACTCCTCTTGTGCCCATTATTAAGTAAAATAAGGGTTAAATACAATCAGTGTGATACTGTGACAGTCGATGTGATAACCAAGATGGCTACTAAGTGCATAACGGTCGGCTGGATATACAGTATGGATGCTGGACAAAGGGATGATTCACATCCCAGAGCTAACAGAGAAGGATGAAACAAGATTTTGTCATGCTACTTGGATCAGCATATAATTTACAATTTAGAAATTATTTACTTCTAGAATTTTCCATCTGATATATGCAGATCGTGGTTGACTGTGAATAACTGAAACCACAGAAGGGAACTACAGATGGGGGGACTACTGTATAACAAATTGATATGAGCCGGGGGGATGTTAGAGGAGATGTTGTAGATATTGTAGCCAGGAGAAGATTAAACAAGTTCCTTTAAGAGATATGACATGGCTACCTCTTAAATTTGGAGGAAATATAGGTGAAGATAGGTATGGTGTTTTCAGGTATGGAGACAAAAAGTGGAAGGGGACATTGCCCGATAATCTTAATTTTCATTGTAACCTGGGAGGCAGGATTGTCTCCCTGGGAAGGGGGCATTGAGTGGGGCAGGGAAGTGGTTGAAGAATGATTTAAGTCAGGTGTAAGTTTGGAAAAGTCATTGGGGGAAATAGGAGAGGAAGTTGACCAAGAATGAATAAAAAATGAAATAATGAGTTTGTGATTGTGTTCAAGTGTTCCCTGGCTGCCCTGGAGTAGGCACAACCCAAAGGAAGGGTAGCTTTGAGTCAGATTAGCTGCTTTACAGTGAGGTACAGTAGAAAAACAAGAATGTGAAAGAGTCAAAGAGGCTTATAAAAAAAAAAATGTTCAGATGGTCAGGAATGAGAGGTTTGATAGACTAGGAGAAAATGAAGGGATTGAGGGACTGAAGGTCTCAATAATATTCACAAATATTTTCTTCCATTCTGTAGATCATCTTTTCACTTTCATAATAATTTCTTTGCACAAAAGTTCTAACTTTTGATTAAGCCCAATTGATCAATTTTTCTTTTGCTGCTGTGCTGTTGGTCTATTATATCTAATCCATTGCCAAATTCAAGGTCATGAAGATTTATCCCTGTACTTTCTTCTAAGAATTTTATGGTTTTAGCTCTTGTGTTGTTATGGTCATGGTCTTTGATCATTTTTAGTCAGGTTTTCCATATGTTGTAAGGTGAGGGGTTCAACTTTTTCTTTTTTTTTTTTTTGCATGTGAAAATCCAGTTGCCCAGCACCATCTGTTTAAGAAACTGTTCTTCCCCCACTGAATGGACTTGACACTCTTGTCAAAATTCAAATGGCCATATATGTATGAGTTTATTTTTGGACTCTCGATTCTGTACTATTAGTCTATTTGTTTATTCTTAGGATCGTACCACCCAGTTTTGATTACAGTAGCTTCGTATTGAGTTTTGAAATCAGCAAGTGTAAGTCTTCCACCTTTGTTATTTTTCAAGATTTGGCTATTCTAGGGTTCTTTGAATTTCTATATGAACTTGAGGATCAGAAATGAAAAGGCCACATCACTTTTTAGAATCAGCTACCACGTTGTTAGAATTTAAAGTATCTTTACATATCTGTGGTCAAAAATTTAAGCCTTTGGTCACCTAAGTATTTTCTACTTAATATCTACTTAGAATCTATTTAGAAAAGAAGTCACAAGAACTGTAATTTGGAGTACAATTATTATCCAAGCCTGTTCATGTATTCCCCAATAGAAGAAAAATAGGAAACTTTATTTGTAGCTTCATAAGTAAGTAATCTTATAATCAGTTTAGGATCAGTTTCATATAAGTAAAGCTAAAATGGATATGAGGCAGAGCCTGCTGTCAATGTGGTTATTATTTGAGTATTTTATTCATTTTAATATTCATTACAATATGAGGTGTTTGGGTATAAAGCTAGCTTAAGTAAAGGAAAAATTGAATCATCAGGCGTTCTGCTCAAAATAGCAACATAGAAAGCCCTTCCTTTTGCTCCAAACAAATAGAGATTCTAGAGAAAAATGTTAGTATCAATAATAATCAAAATAATCCAGTTCAGAAGAATGAACAGGAAATCCCCAGGTACTGGGAATGAAAAGAAGTTCACAGTCGAAGCAGAGAACGAAAGCTGAAAACAAACACGGTCCACAGGCCACCTGGGTAGACTTTTATGGACTGCTAGAGCCCTGTGGGATGGCAGCAAGGCTGGAGGGAAGGCTCTTACTGGAGCCAGACCGCTCTAAAAGGTTGTGACACAGCAATTAGAACAATTGCACTTGTTGTCTAGGGGAAGTGGTAAAAAAAAAAATGTACAATATGTTTGAGTTCCTATAAAATTATGATTAAAAGAAAAGGAATAATCAAGAATTGGCAACCCCAGCTTACACCGTGTGTATGAGGCGTAAATTTACACTGCCTCTAGTGAAGCAGGAGCTATTTTTTCAAGCTAAGAAATTAACATTAGTATTGGTCTGGTGTTAAATTAGATTAAGAAACTGAAACATTAGTAATAAAACCATATGGAAAAGTAAAAACTACATAGAAAATTTCAAAATAAAGGAATGGGAGAAAAGAGCAGATAGAAGGTTGAATACTGTTGATATTTAGCTGTTTACTTATAAAAACAGCAGCTTCATATGATTCAACTATTAATAACAAAGCACCAGTAGAGCAATTTTAATATCAGACTTTTGAGGCAAGAACAGTACTAGGGACAAAGAAAGGTTCAAGAACAATCAACCAAGAAGATAAACTTGAACATACTTATTAATCTCAAAATATGTATAGCAAAATCTTTATCACAAGGAGAAATTGACAAATCTGTAATGATAGAGGTACTTAAAAATTGCACTATCAGAAATTATTAGAGAAAATGAGGTGGAGAAGATTTGAACAACAAAATAGAACTCTGATCAACAAATAGTGGCATATAGTCTTTCAAAGTACATACAAAATCTCCTCCTAAGTTTAGTATGTGATAAGCCACAGAAGAAATCTCAGAACTTATGTCATATAGACCCCATTCTCTGAGAACAGTGTAATAAATTTAGAAATCAGCAAAAGCATAGTCTGAAAACTCCATATGTTTGGAAACTAAAGATAACATTTACCAGTGATTCATTTGGAAACAAATCACAACAGAAGAAACTTGTTTATATCATTATGGTAGACTGGACCCTCTTATAAACAACCAAGAAAATTATATAAAATGTACGATATGTATTTTAGATATATTAGTGTTTTAGGAAGTAAATAAGAATTAAAAAATACTCAGAGGCCCAAAACCAAAGGAAAGCTGAAAATGTAAAAGGTAAAGTCTTAAGGATACTTGCTGAAGTCAGAGTTATTGAACTTCTGTTTTCATGAGTTGGCAGGGTTTAGGGTCCTCCCAAGATTGAGACTCTAATAGCAGACACCCTTGTATAAATCTTGAATTTCTAGAGGACTTCACCTTCAAAGTAAGAGAGAACTAGAAATAAGCCCCAGCACAGAGTTGTAGTGAATTATTTGTGGGTTACAAAATCAATTATGTGGTCACTTTCTGTACTGTTTTTTTTTTCCTGAAATGTCAAATGTAGTAATTCTTCATGTAACTTATTTGATTTTTGTGTGTTGGTGTATATTTGTATATGAATACCAGTAGGATTATACTTGGTTACATTGTTATTCTTTTACCATCATTGAGTCTTGGTCAAAAAAACTTGGAAGCTGTGCCTCAGCGAAACCGTAGCATGTATGCACAGAAACATGAACAGCTACTCATTTCAGCATTATTTATAAAAGCAAAAGACTGGAAGCAGCCTTAATTCTATCAGTAGTAGAAAGGGTAAATATTTTTATACAATGGAACATTATTCATTAGATAAAATGAGATAATTATGTCTACTTATGTTAACATAGATAAATCACAAAGCATAATATTGAGTGGCAGAATAATAGGCAAGTATAGTTGAGTTTACATTTAAAAAAATAATATAACATTATGCTGTTTGGTAAAGATAGGCACCAACTGCAGTATACCAACTTCTGAAGTTAAAAAGAGTAGAATAGGATGAGAATGGGGTTCCAAAGAATGTGGCAAGCTCTCCAACTTTGTGTGTGTGTGTACACACACATGCAAGCATTTCCCTTAAAAAATTGTAACTGAATATGACAAAACATTAACATGTGGATAATAGGCACTTGGTTGATGATTATATTCTTTCCTGTACTTTTCTGGTATTTAATTTTTTTTTTTAAATCGTGTCACGTATAAGTAGATAACTTGTCGTTTTTTTATAGAGAGAATCTATATAGGGTGAATGATGTCAGAAGTAAATTTTTAGGTGTTCTATGGAAGGTGTTCAGTTGTGTTAATATAATACCTTTAATTACAAGAAAGCTCTGTAATTTTATTAGTAGTCAAGTTGGGAAGGAAAAGGTATGGGAAAGGAATTAAATATAAAATCCTAAGTATGAGAATATTTTTTTTAGTGCATAGAAAGGAAAAATATAGTAATTCAATACCCTTAAAAAAATGCTTGTTGAATTAGAAGCCCTGATGAAGAAAGGGAAAATTTCTCTCTCTGAGCATTGCATTCAGAGATACCAAACTACCACCCATTAAATATAAGTTAAAACTAAACATTATATTACTAGAATTGTAAGTTGTTGCTTATCATGAGGCAACAAAACAATAAATATATTATATTTTTAAATTTTACCTAGCTGGTCACCTGACTTTTGAATGCCGAAATTTTCTTCGCGTAGACCCCAAAAGGGACATAGTTTTGGATGTCAGCAGCACAAGCAGTGAAGAGAGTGATGAGGAGAATGAGGAACTGAATAAATTGCAGGCATTACAAGAAAAAAGTAAGTAATACTTTTTTTCTCTCCATCCTTTGAAAATGTTATTAAATGTTCTACTCTTTAATGTCATGTTTTTCTATTGTTCTGTGGTATTTATCATTAAGATAGTTTTTCCATTATATGTAAGAGGTACTACATAGGTAAGGTAATAGGCTTTGAACATTCTAAGTAATTTGCCCCAAATCCAACCGCTTATCAGATATAGAACCAGGAGGCAAGTCTGTTTTTGTTTCCAAAACTCAGGTTTTGTTTTTTTTCCATCATACTAGGATGTGTCACGTGGTACAAAGAGTCTGATTTAAGACTTGGTTTCTAGCCCTACTTGACCATTTTTTAGCATGTGACTTTCAACAAATCAACCACTCTGACCCTCAGTTTCCTTGTGGGGTAACACAAAGGATTGAGTGGTCAAATCACACTCATTCAAATCAGAGCTCTTAGTATTAAGCTTTAATAGTAGGTTAAGTATAGAAGTGCCAGGAGGCAGAGATAAAGCAGCCAGAGTTCTAGCCCTGCCAGTACGCCTTCCCAGGTACTCTCTTTCTGCTTCAGAACCCACTCCGCCCAGGATTAACATAAGAGGTTTCTACATTACTTATACAAAAGGAAGTCATTTTAATCATGAAACATCTCAATTTTATGTCTGGATGGTTAAATTTGCCAAGGAGCCATGCCCCATAAATCCATAGATTCCAGGTTTATTTACCATAAACAATCTTAGAGAAACCAAGTACATCCTGCTTTAAGCAGCCTGTAAATAAGGATTCTCTAGCCAACAGCTTAATTATGGATTTCTAGCTTTCAGAACAGTGAGAAAATAAATTTCTGTTATTTAAGTAGCCCCCAATGAAGAAAGGATTCTCTAGCCAGCCAATCCATTTGTTTCCTGGAGGTCCGTCATTGGCTTATTTACAAAGTGACTTATTTCCTGCAGCATCCTCCTTTTTCCTCAAAGAGAAGAGAAATTGCAGACATATTGTTTAACCATTTCTTTCATGTCTTATGTATAAAATGACCTATCCTTGCAGTGGTGTTTTTAGGGATAAAATGTGATGCTGTTTGTGAAAATACATTGTAAACTGCAGAATGCCACATGGTAGATGTCACACAGAAGCAAAATGCAAGTTATTTGAATATAGGTTTAGGCATGAGATGAGAGAAATACAAAAGGGTAAACTTATTTTAGATCATCAGATAACAATAAACACTTTAACATTTTTTAAGCTTTCCATGTTATATCCAATGAAAATAAGTGAAGAAGTCAAATGCCAAGGTACTAGGACAAGTGAGAAGGCAGAAGAGGGAGAATGTCCCAAAGAGAGCAAACAAAAGTAACATGACATATGAGCATATACAGCTTCAGGTAAAGACAGCTGCTTGAATGTACGCACTTACTTTTGTTCCCTACTGAAATATCACTGAAATGATAGTAGAAGAATATTTTTTAAAGACATAAACCCACAGGAGGCAAAAATAACAGAATTTTGCTGAAAAGTCAATGGGTTAGTGATAATGGACTGTACACTTGAGAAAGCTAAGTCCTTTAACAGTGTGGAAAGCCGAGACGTATCCTGATATATACTTTAAAACTCCCTAAGGCTTGATAATGAATATTCTTAGGTACCTTTGTAAGTGAAGATGTGCATAAGTCTAAAATCAGAGGGATTGGTTAAAAATATGAAGTAGTACAATGCTCAGTTCCCTTCTCCTACTCTGTAAAGGCAGATGGCTTCACTCTATCACCTTAGTAGACTACTGTAGGTCTATTTTCTAGACAGGGTAAGACAAAGAGTCTTTAAACTGGGACATGCCCAACACGGATGATGGTTAGATACAAAATAGTGAGAACTTTGTAGCAATTGTAACCTATTTGGTTCCCAGACACTTATCACATGGGCAGAAGATTTGAAGATTCATCTCTTGGAAATATGACCAGTCTAAAAAGAAAGTAGTAAAGATACTAACATCAGGGATTCTTAAAGGACATCACCTGGCCAGATTACCAGTAAAGTCCAGATTTTCAAGCTTGCTTGCTAAAGCTTCCAGTCAGCTTTTTAGACAATCAAGGAGCATTAAATTTCTGAGGAAAGACTCTGACATGAACTATAAATACCAAATCCAGCAAACAACAACAACAAAAAAATCAGCTCAAAGGATACAGTTTGTTAAGGGAGGAAAAAACTTAAGAAATAATATTCAGTTTCATAGAAAGATAAGATATAGCATCCACAAAACGTGAATAAGATACTATAAAAAGAACAAAACAACAAAAGAACTTTTTGAAATTAAAAAAGAAGCAGATATGAAAAATGTGATAGAAGATAAAGTTAAATCTAGGAAGAGCAAAATAAAAAAAAAAGATAGGACAATTAAGGATCAATTTAGGAAATATTTCATTTAAATAAAGCCAGGAAAAAAAAAAACAGAAAAAATATATAAGAATTAAAGGACATTAATTTCCAGACAAAAATGTTAAGCAAGTACTAAGCACAGTGTTAAAAACAGATTTACACAAAGGCATACCATTATGAAGCTGCAGATTATAGGAAACAAGGAGAATATAATTCAGACTTTCCAGAGTCGAGGGTGAAGGATTAGGAGTTAGAATAGCTTTGTACTTCTCTAAAGCAATACTGGAAGCTGATAAATGCTTCCAAATTTTTGAAGGAAAATTATATCCAAATTAGAATGGTACACCCAACCAAATTATCAACCAAGTGGGAAAGTAGAATAAAGGCATTGTCAGACATTCAGAGTCTCCAAAAAAATTACCTCTCATATACCCTTTTTTAGAGTATTTATTCCAGAGATTTTCTACCAAAGTCAGGAAGTAGACCAAAAAAAAGAAGACATGGAATATAGGAATAAACGAGATAAGAAGGAAATGCCTAGGATGCTGGTAAAGGGAGATCCCAGGAAGACAGCTGCACCAGGCACAGAGGGCAGCCAAATCACATAGCAGGACAGGAGAGAAAGTCTAAGATCATCAATTCCACAAGGACGGTTTCTACCCCATCCATCTACACTGCTCTATTTAAAAAATAATAATAATAATACATGAAATTTTAGAATTAGGAAGCAGCTTAGAGAACACACAATTTAAACACTTAGTTTTATAGAAAAGAAAGAGTGGACAAGTAACTTCCAAAGTCACTGACTGGTCATAGTAAAGCCAGCACTATGATCCAGGTTTCTTGACTACTAGTCCTATACTGTTATCATTACAACGTGCTGCTCTCCAGCCTTAGAGATCACCCGGTCTATTGGTTCCTGACTTTTATCTTTCTCACCACATCAGTCTTGAAGTATAAGGTACACTTCCATCGTGAATAGTGGTTTATTCTAGAGGCAATTTTCAATTAGAAGACCTGGGACAAATCCACCCTGGGAAGATGGGAGGGGTTAACATATCATCATCTCCGTGATAGGGAATAGTTGGTTAGCCTTCCTTGTTAGAATCAGCTTTCCCTTAACCTCACTCACAATGAGAATGGTTGACTCGATCTAGCTTTTTTTTTTTTCTTAAAAAGATATGCTTGCCTATGGTTACATAAAGTCTCTGAACTTGTTTCCAAGTCTCATGACTCCCACCCAGAACAGTGCTTACTTCAGTTTATCACACAGATCCCAATAATGAAGTATCATAAAAGAGATTTATATTTATTTTACCTAATGCAAGCCCAGTGACTGCTACCCAAAGAAACAATAGATTGATTCCTAAACATACAGAACAATAAAGAGGTGGTGGTTCTTAGATCCACTGATACCTTTCTAATAGTGCTCAGACTCTCTAAGAGGGTGAGGGTAGAACACTGACCTGTCGAATGTGAGTTCTCATCCACATCCCTTAGATAATCCTGGGAGCTCCTTGAATTCTTCCTTGGTCCTTAGAGGTAGAGAGCTCTTGTACCAATTATCTTGAATATGGTAAGGTTTTTGTTGTTTTTGTTGTAGCTTTTAATAATGGAATAAAAATGGTGAGCCAGGGGAAAGCAAAGAATTTTTTGTGTACTTATGCAAATAGTTGTTCTGCTATTATGAAATAGAGACACGAAAAGGGAGAGGAATGTCACCAAAAAAAACAAGACTTAAAACTTATTTTTGTGTGAATTCTGTTTTCTATTTTGCCTCTGTATACATTTCTTCTATTATACTGAATTTTTTTCAATGCACTTAATATCTTGATTTTTCATCTAAAAATTTAATATCTTTAAAACAAAAGTCTAAATGACAAACATCCATTTTTGTTGCAAATTAGAAAATTGATTGGCCGGAGGAGATGAAAACGAGGGTGAGATTGAGCCAAAGCAAAGTATAAAACAGGCTTTATTAGGGTCTGCGGGCGAGGTTCTCTGGTCCCGAGGAAAGGGGCCAGAGAAGTCGCACGTGTCTAGGGTATAGGCGCGGTTTTTAAAGGTTTTGGCCCAGGATGTCGGTGGGGTTACAGGGCGGGGACTTTTCCGTTTGGCTGATCTCGCCGCCAGGGAAGTCTCTGCTGTAACTTTGGTCGTGAGCTGTTGGCCTTCTTAGGTATTGAGCCACCTTCCCGCTGGCGTAATAGCGCCCATGAGCAACCGAACAAAAATGTGAGAGCAGAAGTTGACATGGAGAGAACAAGCATTATTGTCATTATGCTATGACAACCTGGAACCCATGCCTCCTTAGGAAATTATATCACCAATGCTATCAACAGGGAAAGATCAAACAATCAATGCATACGAGGACCATAAGTTCTTACTCACTCACTCTGTGGGTGTGTGTCTATGTGTATGTGTCTGTGTGTGTGTATGAACATACTGTCTGATGGCACTACAGTGTTGCAGGAAGCTTTTTAAGGCTTTATGCTGTGTTTTTAACTTCTTGAGGAAATTTTAGAATTGTAATTGGTAGTAGCAAGTATCTGAAGACGTATTTATGTTACAGTATGTATAAAGTGTATAAAGTCAAGGTAAAAAATATTTCATTTTTTACAAAGGACTAAGGAATTAAGAGTATGGATTTTTTTTCATACTGTTTTACTTAGCATTATTTAATATTAATCAGTAATTTGCTTGATGTTAGAAGATAGTCATGTCCTCATATCTCATCTCTTAATATTTTATGATATATTTTTGGTTTAATCCAGAAACGTTCTATTTTGACAGATTAGTCGAGTTTTGACTTTGTTTGGTTTTTTGGTTTGTTTTATTTGTTTAAGACAGTTTTATGTTAAATTTATACTTGATTTCATTTAAATATGATTGACACTGAGAGCTGCATAGGACAGATTGCCCAAATCAGATATTTACATATTGCCATAATCGTTCTTTTTCCCTTTAGTAACTGCTAGAATTAGATTCAATTGAATGACTTATGGTGGTTTCAAGCTTCATAAATATAAGGCTTAAATGAACTCACATGGTAATTGGAGTAAAGCTTATATTTGGCTCAAAATGTACTTTTTATGAGACAGCTACAAAAGATATTTGCTAACCAGTTGATAGGAAGACCCAAGAGGGAATGAGAATTTAGATGAATGTGTCTAGGTTCAGAGCTGCTTAGCCAGGTATTTAAGAGCAGCTGGAGTAGCTACAAACCCGGTGATAGATATGCAAACAAAGACCTAGTAGCTGAGCCTGCTAGTGCTGCTAGGAAGGATCTGCCATCCTATCCCAAAGCAGCATGTAAACAGTGGATCTCGACCTCTGACTCCTGTATGTTACATTAGAGACCACCACCCTTGCTGATTATCACAAAATTTAAATGTTAAAGTACATAAAGACCTTGCCTTCTATTGCCTTCTATCTCAAACTCCAAAGGTTGATTGTTATTTTCCATGAAAATATTATTTTGTAAAAACTCAAATCTTTTTCCTCCTATGCCTGTATACATTCAACATCATTTCTCAGAAGGAACCTCAATAAATAGAGGTGTAATGGTTCTATGAGTTGTAGTATAGAAACACTGAATTATCTAAAATAAATTTTGTCTTCAGTGCTTGAACTCTCATTTCCTATTATTGTCAGTACTGCTAGTTGGTAAGGGTACGTGGCTAGGAAAAAATATTTCTTGAATTCTAGAATTATTTTGTTTTATTAGAACTAATCTCTCTATGTAATCCAGTCAGTGGAAAGGGAAATTATTCCCATAGCTACTGTTTTATTTGCTTAGTTTCTTATGACTTTTTTTTTTTTTGGATATGTTTACATAGTCATTCTGAACTTATAGTAGCTACAAAATAAGACAGCTACTCAAGAGAAAGCTAAAGTGACTATTTTAATGTGAGATCAAGATGTTTCCAAAACAAATATTACTAGGAATAAGAGGGTTTTTTCATAATGATAAAAAGGTCACTTAGTCATGAGCACATAAAAGTACTAAGTGTTTATGCACTTAATAACAAAATTCAAAATATATGAAGAAAAACTTGATAAAAACATCAGAGATAATTTTTGTGGATTCAACAAATCAACAATTATAGTTGGAGATTTCAACATATGTCTCTCAATAATTGATAAAACAAGTAAACAGTAAATTAAAAAGGATATAGAAGACTTGAATAACATTTTCAACCAACTTAACCTACTTAACATTTATAAAACACCTCACCCCACAACAGCAGAATACACAATTTTTTAAGTGCACACAGAACATCTACCAAGATGGACCTTATTCCATGCTATAAAACAAGTCTCAGTAAATTTTAAAGGATTCAAGTTATGCAAAGCATGTTCTTTAGCCACAAAGAAATTAAATTAGAAATCAGTAGCAGATAGCTTCCAGAAAATTTCCAAGTATATTTGTAATCTAACATACTTCTAAACAACCCATTGGGTCAAAGAAAAAATTCAAAGGAAATTAGAAAGTATCTTGAACCAAATGAAAATAAAAACACAACATAACATTATAGGATGCCCCTGAAGTAGTACTTATAGGCAAATTTACAGCACTAACTGCCTATATTAGAGAAGAAATTTATAACTTCAGCTTTAACCATAACACACTAGAAAAAGAAGAGCAAATGAAACCCAAAGCAAGCAGAAGAAAGGAAATAGAGGTCAGAGATGAAATCAAAGAAATGGAAAATAGAAAAACAATAAGGAAAATCAGTGAAACCAAAAGCTAGTTCTTTGAGATTTATAATGAAAAATTACTATCCAAACTGATCTGATTAAAAGAAAGCCATAAATTGCCAATAATGACAATACTACAGATTATACAGATACTAAAATAAGGGAGTATTATGAACAACTTCATGCCAGTAAATTGGACAACTTAGATTAAATGGACAAATTACTTGAACAACACAAACTACCAAAACTTTCAAAAAGAAATAGGTAAACAGAATGGCCTACATCTGTTAAAGAAGTTATATCTTTACTTTTAAAACTTTTAACAAAGAAAGCTCCATAGCCGAATGGCCTCTTTCATGAATTCTGCTAAACATTTAAAGGAGAAAGTGTATAAAGTGTATAAAGTCAAGGTAAAAAATATTTCATTTTTTACAAAGGACCTAAGGAATTAAGAGTATGGATTTTTTTTTTCATACTCTGTTTTACTTAGCATTTCTAAATAAAATCTTTTAAAAATCAAAGTGGGGATACTTTGCAATTCAGTTTATAAGACCAGCATTACCCTGATAGCGAAACCAGATAAAGATACCACAAGTAAAGTAGACTCCATAAATACAAACACAAAGAGAATTTTAAGCAATTAAAATAATTTTAGCAAATCGAACCCAACAATATGTAAAAATGATAATATATTATGACCAGTGTACTTCATCTCAGGAATATATAAGATTTGTTTGACATTTGAAAATCAGTCAGTATAATTCACTAAAAAAGAGCAGCAATATGATAATTATAATATTTCAAGGAATTATTCGAGGAAGTACATTGTCCATTTCTGATAAAAATTCTCAGCAAACTGGGAAAAGAAGGGAACTTTATCAATTTGATAAAGGACGTCTATAAAAACTGAATGATTATGTCATACTTCATGATAAAAGACTGAATGTTTCCATAACATAAGGAACAAAGCAGAGATGTTCACTCCTACCAGTTCTGTTCAGCATTGTAGTAGAGAAAGTTTTTAAAAAAGGCAAAAACAAAAAACTATACTTGATTGTATTGTTTTGTTCTTTAGGATCTGGAGTGGTACTCACCAAACTGTTGACATTGATTTGCTATAGGAATAAGAAGTAGAGTACTTGACTATTTTTACTTAACATACTTAGTGTTTGACATTTTTATAAAAAGCATATAATACTTTTAATGAATACAAATAACTAATGGGCCTCGAGGGCATTAACACTAAATGAAATAAGTCAGAGAGAAAAACAGATGCCATCTGACCTCACTTTTATGTGGAATCTAAAGAAAAAAGAAACAAACAAACAAAAACTAAGCTCATAGATAACAGAACAGATTGATGGTTCCCAGCGATGGAGGTTGGGGTTGAGGATGAGGGCAAAATGGGTAAAGGGGGTCAAAAGACACAAACTTCCAGTTAGAAAATAAGTCATGGGGATGTAATATACAGCATGGTGACTATAGTTAAAATACTGTGCTGTATGTTTGAAACTGCTAAGAGAGTAGATCTTAAATGTTCTCATCACAAGAAAAAAAATATTTTTGCAACTGTTACAGTGACAGATATTAACTAGACTTATTATAGTCATCTGATCATTTTGTAATATATACATATATCGAACCAGTATGTTGTACACCTGAAACTAATACAATGTTACATGTCAATTATACCTCAATTTAAAAAAATAAATCAAGAAAGGGGAAATTGTTACAAGAAAAGTGCAATATCCTAATGAGTGAAATTCACCAATCAACAACCAAAATCAAAAAATATATCCATACCATTTTAGTATATAAACCCATGGTGACCTGATTCTTTTCCCTCAACACACAGGAATAAATGAAGAAGAGGAGAAGAAACAAGCAAAAAGCAAAGAGAAAATCAAGTTGAAAAAGAAAAGGAAAAGGTATTTTTTTAACATCATTTTTAAAAAAGGACTTGTGAATCCAGGATGAATTATAAAATATTTTCATGTATATTTATTTACAGTTTATTTAACATTAATTTTTTTCCTAATGGGAATTAGATGCTCAGTTGTTTCAGTAAAATACCAAAGTCCTTTATGTCAGGAATCAAAAATAAAGCAACACTCAGCCACCTTAAATTTTCTTTTTGGAGCAAATCAAGGTATAAATAAGTAACGCCTCCCCATGTTTCATGTTTTCTATTTTACTTTTAGAACATTAGTTAATCTATTAATGGAACATAGTCTAAATTCTTTACATATATTTTTGTCCTCATTTATGTGAAATTTGAGCCTAAATATTTGTATTCTCAAAATATCATTGTCATGTCTAAGAAATTAATTCATTAATAGAATTTATATACTCACTTGTTATGATAAAAATTCCTTTAGGTCTTTCAGAACCTTCATCAGCCACCTATGAATTTTTATATCAATTCTTTTAACAGCTAACTAGTTAAATAAATTGATCAAAAGAATGAATAAGCAATTTTTTCCATGATTAATGAGTGCAATTTCATTTAACTAGAACAAACATATACACAGAGACATTTTTTTAAGGCATTTGGCAATAGTAATGTCTGGTTTAGATCATATTTCTTTGACAGTAGATTCTGCAAATCAGGTGTTGTCACTTTGTAACTTTTGTAGAGCATTTAATATATGCATTTTAATACCTCAGCTATTTTATAAGTTGGAATAGTTAGCTTACTTACAAGTGCTTAGAGTTAAATAATAATTTTTAATATAAAAACTAACAGGAAGATAGAGCTCAGTGTATTTTGTAGTCTGACTACTATTTTATTAAATCATTTGCATAAGCACAGCAAGGAAGATTGCTTATAGGAAAAGTGAGTATCTATTTTTGTCCAAATTCTAATATACTTGTTTTATAGTAACATTATTTATTCAAGCCTCTCTTTCTCAGGCCTCACAGACCTCAGTCAGGGCCTGAAATTATATGAACTTTTCTAGGCACACTTAGCAGAGTTATTGCCACCTAACAGAGTTGCTGTGCCACAGTCTAACATTTTGCCTTAAAAATGAGAATGCAGGACCAAAAATGCAAAGCAAAATGTACAGGTTGTGAAGAAGAACCTAAATCAGAATCCAGAGGTCAAGCACAGTGTTTAAAGCAGGAAAACAGAGAAGAGTTGAGAATAACAGAGTTGCAGAGCAAGGAAGAGAGTACATGAGAAAATGACCTTGGGAAATGGCCAGAAGTCTAAGTAAATAGACAAGGAGAAGAAAGAAATACATTATCAGAGAACTGGGAAAAACTCTGAGTCTCTAAACAAGGCAGTCAAGGAGTTTCACACATGTTACTCTGTGGACACAGCCTTGTAGTCTCCTGGGTTTACTTTCTCTCCTTCTGTATGTGTCTCAGGTTTTCTTAGTTTGAGTTTTACCTTCTAATGTCTAGGTCACTGAGCTTTTTCTTGAGATGCCTTTTTTATTTCAAATTAACTAGTTTCTCTCTTGTCACTCATATTTGGGGTTTGGGTGTGAGTGGATTGTTGGACATCTCTTCATATAAGAGTTTAACAAATGGCTTCTGTTTTTGGTTTTGTTTTTTTTTTAATATTAGAAGAAGGAATTCTACAATTCTTTTCTAATTTAGTATTACAGTAACAGAAAAATAAAGTATAATGGTAAATCGTCTTCATTCATTTATATAGAATATTCATTTAAAACCATCTTTTCTCTATCTAGTAAAATTATTTTGGAATATAAGTATTCATTTGTATCACTCTGCATCTAGAGGAATCAGGTACTTTAACTTGAAAAATTAAAAGAATTAACAAAAGTGTTTTTATTTTGCTAATTTCCATCTTCCATCCATTTATACAGATGTATAATTACAGCCCTTTTTATATAATTGCATTCTTTTGTGGCTCTTTTAAGAAAATATGCTAACAAGTTGTTACATGCACAAGTGTACATAATTGTGTACATAACAAGACTTTGTAAATGCCATTTCTTTTTTCTTACAAGATTTTGAAGGGTACAACGGGATGAAAAACTGAAAATCAGAAAAACCATTTCATCCTTACTGAATCTAAAATTTATTACTAGAGTTGAGTGAAATTGATATTTGTCTTGTCAGTTAGTTTCTGTGACCAAGTGGCAAAAATTCTAAATTCAGCATTTTAGGAGAATACAAATATATAAAGCACATTTTGAGTTTCTCTGTTTATACCTTCACTTTGCTCCAGGAAGTATTTAAGGCAGTTTAAATCCCATTTAAATTTACCTATCAGCTATTAATGCAATTATCAGTCAGTATATATTATTACCCATAGGTCTTATTCATCCAGTTCCACTGAAGAGGACACTTCAAAACAAAAGAAACAGAAATATCAGAAGAAAGAAAAGAAAAAAGAGAAAAAGAATAAGTCAAAAAAGGGAAAACATCACAAAAAGGAAAAAAAGAAAAGAAAAAAGGAAAAGCATTCTTCTACCCCTAATAGTTCTGAAGTCTCCAAAAAGTAACTGAGACTATGGCTTAAGCCATTAAATTTTCAAATTTGTTTTGCAAATCATTTGCCCTTTCTTGGAATTTGCTATATAATTATGCTTTGCAATAAATCACAACCTTTTCTATATAGACATTTTTTTTATGTATATGGGACCATTATCCTCTGGCAATATATTTTTAATATGTTATGACTATAAAGTTTTGAATCAGTGTTATTACTTGGTAACCATGCCCCAAGTATGGATATCTATACACAAAACACATCCTTTTTGGTATTTGTTTGTATGTCTGACTAGTGTTATTGCTTCATAAATTATTGTAAATGGCTTTACTAAAGTCAACACGGGTAATCTACCTAGCAGTTAATGAGTATTGCTAAATCAAGTGTTCGCCTGCCAATGATACAGTGAGGTAGGGGATAATGCTTTGCTCTTGACACTGATAAATTTAATACCTTTTTATAGCCTATGATAATGTATAAAGATAGTGAAATTCTTCACTGTAATTTTTAAATCTCTAGCTTTTTTTTTTCGGATGTCTTAGAAGATGAAGCTGCTCTATTGGTCTTGACCAGGACTTTTTAAATGAATGAATAGTGTTAGCAGGAAGATGATAATGAAAATATTTATAACAAAATTTCACTGTTTTATGACGTGCAAAGTTTCTAATACCCACCTCTTTTGTTTTTATAACAATTAAAATATTTCTTCTAGTTCAGCCTGTTCGTCCAATAGAAATGATGCTATGTTGGACAGGGTTTTTAAGATCGACTCCTGTGTTGTTTTACAAATGTGCCATATTGGCATGTCGTAAAGTGATACCTCAAACACAGCACTTTTTATTTAGGAGAATGACGGCTAAATCTTCATTAGAATTAATTGTTATCGTATTCAGTATGTAAATTTTATGAAGCTTGTTTCTATGAGTAATGTGGATAATTTTTATAAATGCGAACATATATATTTAATTTTCTGAAATAATTTGTAGTTTTGAAGCAGGTTTCACACTGAATTTATGGTTTCATAAATGACCAGTTTGAGGTGTTTCACTCTTCCTTTAGTCATAAACCTCAGGAGCAGTGACAAGAATTTAGGATTAGGAATTTTATTCTGTACTTTTTAAAATTTAAAAACCAGGGAGTTGCATCATGAAAGTCTTTCTATAACAATGGAAATTTTATATAGGTAAGCATTTTCAAATGCATATTAGTAGATATAAATGTTTTTTACAGTTTTAATTTCAACAATGATTAGTGTTAATTCCTATGCTTAACACTGGGGTATCCCCTATGCCCAGTAAGTTAAATACTTATTATTGTAGTAGCATCGAAAGTCAATCAGTTATCATGGCACAACACCAAAGATTGCAAGTACTGCACTGTGGTTCAATTGTAAATTTTCAAATTTGTAACCCACAGACATGGCTGCAGATGAATTTATTATGGTGAAGTCAGGTAAGTACACATAACCTCACAGGCTGGAAAGGTGCACTGATTCTTTCTTTACCTAACACCCCTGCCTAATACGACCTCAGGAAGAGTGGGGGAGGCCTCATAACTCCTCTTATGTTTGCTTCCCATGTTCTGATTCCAGGGATGCTACACCCACATCCCTATTCTAGCATTCCAGCCATGGAAGCTCTCACATGGCTAGCTTTTCCATAACCTGATGTAGTCATATGGCTGCCTCAAAAAAGAATTTTTTTTTTTAAATAGTTCAGTCAGTTATTTGGAGAGAAACATGGAGCTTTTAGGTTTGTTTTTCCTTTGCTTTATTTTATGTATTTTTGAAAACTTTTATAAAAATATAGTTCTTTGTCTATCAAGATAAAAAATAATAAGTAAAAAAATTTTTTAAATGATTGGAAAATGCTGCATGCAAAAGGATAGCCTAATTCCATTTAGCGTATGACATGATTAAAAATGATAGTAATTGTAGTGAACAGAGTTAATTTAATATTTATTTAAATTTAAGTTTAATTTGTAAATTTTATTTCTGTTAACGAGTTATGATTTGGCTTGTTATATTTGTTTTCTGAATGGTGACACAATAATGGTTCAGAAGAGTTATATAAAATTCAGCCTTCATTAACTAATATAGTATGCAAATTAAAAGATTTTAATGCTCAGTAATTATTTTTCACAATCTTAGAAATATTATTCAGTAAATTTTTCATCATTTGAGATTACTTTATGGAATATCTCATCTGAATAACATACATTTATTTTTCTTAATTAATTTTCTTCTAAAGTGATCTTGTTGTTATTGGGATTGGATGCAAATCTCACTGATATATTTTAGGGGAAAAATAGTGAAGTTTCCTCTCAGGCAGTATGTAGCAGAAGGAAAACTGAATTTAATAGTAAAAATACAAAAAATCCTGTACTTTCTAACTACTTCTGTGATCTTCAGCAAAGTCATTTTAGCTTCTTTGGTCCTTGGCATCTTTCATCTATATTGTACCAAATTATCTCTGAGATCCCTTCCAGTCCTTAATATATATGAGTATCTACTAAATTCAAGCAGTAGTATCCACTTTAGAAATGACTACAGATAAGCAGGAAGCATTCTGTGATGGTAAAGGTTGAACTTTTTAATACATCTGTCAAACATATTCAACCTGCTTAAGCAAATCATTGGTATTTGAGGGTGATCCTTACCACCCAATATATGTCATTTTCACTAGATGCAGGCAGAGTTTATGTTTAGATTTGTATCTGTAACCAGATTAGCTAAACACTTTGGGGCTATTGCTTTTGAGCTGATGGACCTACCCCCCACACAACTCCCTATTTCTTTTTTTCCATATCATCTGTTGGCTAAAATCTGTCAGAGGTACCCCCAGTTCTTCATACTTAATAGAGATCTGTTTGCATCTTTGGTTCTCTGAGGCCAAAACATCAGCAAATAAGAAGTAAAACAACTGTATGTGTCTCTATTTACTACTCTAAAATGATATAACCCTATGTCACCTTCAATAAACTAGGTTGAAGAGTTTTTACTAGTGCTGACAAAAGTGCCATTGAGTCCCTTCTTCAACAAACATTTGTTGAGGGCCTAGCATGGCAAACACACCGCTAAGTACTGGAGATACAGAGAGTAAAAAAGATTCATTCGCTTCCATGAAGAGGTTCACAGTTTAGTTGGTAGGAGAAACAGAGAAAACAGCAGAATCATTGTGTATAAATGCAGTCAGTAATTGACCTGAATGTGGGTTTACAGAAACACAGAGGGGTACTTAACCTAGTCTGGAGAAGTTAGAAGTGGCTACTTAGTAATGCCCGAAGTGCATTTTGATTGAGGAAGAAAGTGGCAGTTATGACAGTTCCTGAAACAAGTAGGTGCTGTGAACAAAGACCACAGTAGAAAAAGTTTGCGTGTATGTGTGTCAAGAATTACAAGGAATATGTGAGGCAGGAAATGGTAAGAATCGAGACTAACATTCTAAGTCCTCAGGAACAAAAGAAGGAGGTCTTATGTTCCATGTTTGTGAACTTGGACTCTAATTTATAAGCAATGAGACACCAATAGAGAGTTTTAAGGAAACAAATAACTTTTATTGGAGTTCGGTTTCATCCATTTCATAATTCCACAAGTTTTAAAAGATGAAATTAAAGATGAAATTGCTCTCATTAGAAGGCCACATAGAAAATAATTTGAATCTTTGTCATTGTTTGTACTCCTCTTCTAGACCCACTTTTCTAAGATCTGATTATTACCAAAAAATAGTGACTTAAGTCTTCTAAAAACACAAATCTACTGTATTATCAGACTTATCCCCAGAATTACATGAATGTGCACATACTTTGAGATGTGTTTTTAATTTTATTTTAGATTTTTTTTGACTGACAGTCTACGGCTCTCCCTCAGGTAACCTGGCTTAGCTGGGACTGCTTCAAGAACTCCGACTGAGACTAGTGCTGGGATTCAGTCTTCTTGAGCAGTTGGCATCCAAGAACAGTAGGTTTCTTATGCCACTTGCAGATAATCCTACTTATAGAGCCCAGGGTCTTCTGACCTCTTTTGTCTTCTCCCAACTCCTCTAAATTATGCAGAGTTCCAGAGAACTGGGATGCCTCTCCCAGAGCACACCCATGGCGCATCCAGCCATGCCTGGCCCCATGCCTGGCCCACAGGCTAGGAACCATGAGCATTTTGCTGGCCCTGGGTCTCCTGCTGCTTGTGTCATTCATGGTACCTGCCCTTGCCCCTGAGCAACAAAAGTAGAACTGTGCCAGTGCCTTAACTAGACTTTCTCAGCCCAGATTTTCATGAGGCAACATCTAATTAATAATATAATTGGTAATATCTGTGTATTAAGATTTTCTGGGATTTTTAATTGTTTTAGTCAAGCTGGATAAAAGATCAAGAAATACCACAAATGCTTTATGTGCTTTCACAGAAAAAATGAGAATTCTTTTATGACCACATAAAATGTCATTTTTATAATGGTAATGTTTCAATTTTCAAACCATGAATGTACTCTAAGCAATTTTAATATTTAAGCATTGGCAAAATTGTGTTCTTTTTAAACATGAAATCTAAGACCGGCAGTAGGCTGTTGCAATGATAATCTGGAACTATGATGTCAATATAGAGACATGTGGCTATTTAAATTAAATAAAATCAAAATATATTTCTTCAGTTGCACTGGCCACATTTCAAGTCCCCAGTAGCTACATGTGGCTGTTGGATATCATGCCAGACAATGTAAATGTAGAAAGAACATTTCCATCTTCTCAGAAACTCTTACTGGACAGTACTAGTTTAAAAGATATCCTCAGTTTTTGGTAGAAATATTCACAAGCTAATGATCAAAATTTTCTAACCCTGAGCTTTGCATGCCTGAGACCAATAGGCATTCCTTTTTCTTTTTCTTTTATCTGTCAGACAGGAAGCTATATTCATAAAACTTTGAAAGGCTATTCTTTCAACTACAGAAACTCTATACAACATATTAGATGTGTTCAGTACAGCCAGGTTAAAAATAATCCTCTTTTCCTGTTGAATTCCATTATAAAAACAGGTCTGTGTTCTTATAATAGCAATCGTACTTAAGAAAAAATATCTTTTAAGACATTTGTAGTTTGCAGAAACCGTAGTTTTATTTCTAGATGTCTAAGTGGTATTACTGCAATAACCTTAAGTGGTATCAGAAAACTTGTTTGTTTTATAGCTTTCATTATGGAAATTCCTTAGGAACTTTATCAGTGAAGGATTTTTGTTATGGTTATCCCTTAGCATGCAGAAAATATTTATTAGGCAGATTATCCAATGTGACACATTTTGTTACTGAATGTTAGCTTTTATAAAGGCAATATGTGGTTTATAGGCCCAGCAATTCTCTAAAAAAGGCGTGGGTTGATATCTAAGAGACTGACATAGTTTATAAAACCATTCTCCCTGAAATCTACCTATCTAGTACCATCTCTTATAAAAGTAACTGCCTCTAAGTACTAAAAAGTAATGTGACATAAATTTCTTATTGTTCCTCACTGAGATAGATTTACTTGTCTGTGTTATGGATAAATCCTTTGATTAATCAGGGGGATCGCTTCATAAATTATGTAAATGTCTAACCACTATGCTGTGCATCCAAAACTAAAATAATATTAAATGTCAACTGTAATAGAAAAATAAATAAGAATACCAAATTTTTTTAAATGTCTCCTGAAGTATTAGAATAATTCCATGTAATGTACAAAGATCTTAGTAAATTAATGTAAACTTACACACATAAAAAACTATCAAAACTTAGTGGGTGTTCAGTAAATTAATTGAATGATAAAAAATACAGCTGTGTCTTGCTTTATGAGTGGCGAATTTTTGAAAACTATTATTACAAATTATTTGAAATGCACTCTTTATTGTTTCATCTCTCCAATGAGCTTTTACAACATAGGATTCTTAATAATACACAATGTTGATTTGTGTTGTATCCATTGTTTTTTCTTGAATTACATCATCAGTTTCATAGGATGTTTCATTTGTTGAATTTGATGCTGCATTTGAATTGGGGGCTTTGGTTTTCCTATTTGAGTTGCCTGCAAATACACAGAACAAAAAAATAATTATGTGAAATTATGACAAAAAAATTGACAAATAAACTGTAGCAATTTTGAAAATATGTCTTGAGAACGTGATGTGAATGATTGAGAACTGAATTATTTCAAACTTGTTTTTTAGCATTTCTTCCTGAAAGTCAAATGAGGGAAATATTCAGTAGCAGAAGCACGAATTTTATTTCCATGCTAACCTTTCTTTCACCATGCTTCCATGGGGGAAACCACACATCTGTTAAGAAGGTACCAGTTTTATGGGTTGCTTAATAAAAGTGTGACTGTCCCTATGCATAAAGTCAACAAAACAATACTAAAGCCAATCATAATTTGCAACATTCTTTAAGGCTTTGCCATCATAATCAATGTAGATAAAATTTTTAAAAAGAAGATATTCGTACTACAATCTCATTCACTTATATATAAATATAAGTCCAGAGTGCACAAGAGTAGAGAACTCTTTCGGTGGTAAAATAATATTCTACTTTCAAATATCCATCATGATATTTCCACCATATAATTTGATTTTTTAAAAGGTCATTTGTTGAAGGGACACTATTTTCTAGCCCGCAAAGTATTCCTTTGCCCAATCAGCAAGCAAAACTGTTTAAGACAAATATAGTAGAGAAAGCTGGCATGAAATTTTGATAAACTGATCAGGTCTTGACCGTTATTTGCAAAGTAGACTTTAAAAAACATATTTGATTCAAATTTAACTACTACATACTTAAGTATTTACTATTTTCCTCATGTAATACTTGGAAAATGTGTTGTTTATACTCTTCAGTATCATAGCAGGTAAAAGGTATAAAAGATCAAGGATATAAGATGTAAATTAGTTTCATATTATCTGTGTAGCATTTGTATCTTATATGATCATTTCTTTAAATATTTTATTAGAATTCCTGAAAGTCTGAAAACTAATGTTTAATTCAAGTCCTTAATGTGTTTCCTAAAGCTTTTTACATACTTAAATTCATAATATTTTAATCAAATTTTCAAGGCGGTTTTATCTCATTCAGTTTTCATTTTTGTATTTTTTTATGGTAAATAAACTCGAGAATTTATTTCTAAACTTACTTTGGGGTTGTCTCTGTCATCTCCATTCCGATAGCTCTAGTTTCCATTATGCATTTTCCTGGCAACAACTGAAAGAGTTCACTATTCTGACTACAGCCCTCAGAGACTTAAAGTCTTGCAAAGTAAAGGCCAGTATTATAGATTTTTCTTCATCTAAGTCATGTAAAGACCCCCATTCTCCAGCCCTGACTTCTTGTTTCCTTGGCTGCTGGATCCTTCTAACCAGTGTAGGTACAAAAATTGTTTCTCGGATTGGCCTATGAAGACAAGGCAGTTCTAACAAAACCAATTTGCTACACGAACAGGAAAAGATTTGATATAAACATCATTTGAAGCAGGAGCTTTGAATAGCAAGTTAATATTCCTGATGTTCGCTTTTTCCTGCAGCTTATAAAAATCAGTGTGTATCCCTCTGGTAAGTTGGAGTAATTGGATGTACAGAAAAATAACTGCCATGAATTGGGCTGTAGTGGTAACAGAGTCGAGCTAACTGCATCCTTTTGGAAGGATTTGAAAAGAGAAAGAAGGAAAAGTCCCAGCAACTTCAGCTTTTCCAAGTTTTGCTTTAATAAGCAGAAACTAATTTCTTAAGTACCAAAGTAGAGATAAAACCAGCTGCCTCTTTCCTCTCACCAGATTACAATATGGATTTGATTTTAAATAAATCTGGAATTTCATTGAGCTCCCAAGGGATTTGTTACACACAAAGGGTTTTTCTTATTTAATTCCTCCTTTTCTTTACCTGAGTGCAGATTGCAAAGACCCAACATCTGTATGCTTTCCTAGCTTGACATTTTTTCTTTCTGCAGCTCACTTTCCATCTTCGTTCTTTTTGGGGGGAACAGGAGGGTCTGGTGATATGTAAATCTCAACCTTTCCTTTAATCCTATATCAGACTGGCATTTAAATTAAAGCTTTAGCCTTTGCCATCATTTAAATCATTCATCAAATAAAATCTTTCCATTTATCCTCATCACAAACTAGTCCGATATATTTTTTTCTGATAACGAAGTTTGCATTCATTTTCAGAACCATTCCTCAGAGATCCGTTTATTCTATAGCTCTTCTATGAATTCTGCTCTTGCCTGCCATTTTGAAACAACAACAACAACAAATACTGGGGACCTCTGCAGGTCTTCAGCTCCTCGCAATCTGGCAGAATTGTAATTAAACTTTCCTGCCACTGTCTGCCTATATCCTGGGTCCTGTGTTACCGTTCTGCAGTCCTACAGCAGCTTCCAATTACTAATAGGCTGGCTTACTTTATTATTTAGTAGGAAATAATATGTCCATCCCACTCATCCCACAGTTCCTTCTAGTGGAAACAAGCAATCTTACATTTATACCCTAAAAGGGCTTTTTGTTTGTTTGTTTTACAAGAGGTTGTTTTCCCTTTAAATTTAACATGATGCACAGGACTGGATCTGAGATAAATCATAAAGTGAGCAAAACTTGACTAGTAAGTACCTGCTGATCTATTGACCTCTCCCTTCAGTGCCCTCAAGAATATATATAGGTATCTCATGTAAATATAGCTAAACATTCATTGCGTAAGTTTGAGTCTTAGACTTGCCCTATTGCTTTGCCCATCTGTGAATGAGTAAAGGTTAAGTTCTATCCAGAAATGTTTTTCCTACTGTTTTTTTTTTCCACAATTGGCCTTTTTTTCCTTGCTTTTTCTGCATTGCTAAATTTCTATATTGATGACTACATTAACTCACAAAGGAATTTAGCTGATATTTTAAGTCCTTTAAGTGAGTATTCACAAAGAGAGACTGAGTTCTAGTTTTCATTTTGGTTCCAACATCAGCTAGGATAGCCTAACCCTGTGCCCTAAGCTCTGCTGAGCAATTTGATTATCCACATTCCAGGAACAAAAACTTATAGGAAATTCCAGACTCATTATTAACTAGGAAGTCCCTTTAGGAAACACAAGTGGACTTTTGTGCCATTGAATTCAAATTACCTGGTCTACTAAGATCTCAATGAATTCTTAAAGCCTTTCCGAAATGAAGAGTGATATGAAATAATTTGGCAGCCTAATCGATGAATTTTAAGCAGATTTTGTTGGAGTGTTATGCCTACTAAGAAAAATATCCATACATTGAGTACAAAAACGATCAAAATACCACTTGATTTTAAAAAGTATATTACTAGCTTCATAAACAGACCGATAATTGAACAAAAAATCTAAAAACATTCTAGTATACATAAGAATTTAGTTTATGACAAAGGTGATATTTTACATTGACAAGAGAAGGATGAATTATCCAATAAATATTTGGACAATTGGCTCATTTGCAAAATAAAAATAAAGGCGGACCCCTACCTCACACTTTTCACCAAAATTAAAATTCCAGGATTTTAAGATTTAAATAATAAAAACAAATGAATAAATGTATTAGAAGATAATATAAGTGAATATTTTTATATCTTATACTGAGGTGAGAACTTTCTAAGTATGAAAATAAAGGAAGAAATCGCAAACGGAGAACTAAAATTGAAAAATGAACACATACAAAATTAAAAAGGAAATGACTATGAAAAACATTTACAATATATGTGAAAAGAGTTTGGTTGCTGTATGGAAAGTTCATACAAAGCCATGAAATGTCCTTTCTCTCTCCTAATTAGATAAAATAAAACACCACATTATTTCACTCCATGAAATAAGTAAAATCTACATTTTTTGAAATAATAATACTCATGAAATAGTATTTTTTTGGAAGGCAGTTAACAACTTGTATCCAAAGCCTTTAGTAATGTGCTCATCCTTTGGTCAGCAATTTCACTCGCAGGGATTTATGTTAAGGAAATACTTAAATGTTCAACATTTGTGCATAAGAGGAAAATGGAAGCTAGTTCAAAGTCATTAATTTAATAAAATTTGGTAAACCCAGACTTTGGTTGCTAAATACCATTCACAACTAAAATGAACCAGGCTTCATGGAGAAATGGCAGATTCCAGGGCTGGAACAAGGAGAGAGAGTACAGGATGCCCTGGAACATCTTGTGACAGAAAGCAAAGAAGTGCTCGAAAAATGGACGCATTTCAAAAGGACACAAGACCCAATTTAAAGTGGCTTCCACAGGCTAAATTTGAGATAACTCAAGAACGAAGGTAAATACTAGTAAGAGAATATTTTAGAATAAAGAATCTGAGTCCATACTGAAATTAATAAATAAACAAATAAGTAAATAAGTAGGGGAGAAGGGGAAAGCTTTTCCTGGAGTTGAATAACAACTAATAAATGTAGAAGGAATGATGAGTTTAGAAATCAACATTTTACAAGTAGAATAATCTGAAATTATTTTGAAATTTTGAATGAAAAAAATCAGCCATTAATGGGTAGGTATAAATTTAAGGGAGAACAAGATGTTTTCATAGTTTCAAAGTACACCTCCCCCCCCCACACACACAAACTACTTAGCAATGACAAAAGGAAATAATAATGACTTTTCAATGAATTAATCCAGCAAATACAACCTTCACCAGAGAACCCAAGTTAACATCACCAATAATGAGACAAACCAATATTATGTGTTTCCTGATACGATACCCGGAGGATATAACTTCTGTGGTATTCCTGTCAACATGCATAATCTCCTTCCAATCATGAGAAAACATCAGACAAACAAATTGAGGGACACCATATAAAATAATTGGCTTTTACTTTTCAAAAATGCCAAGATTATGAAAGACAAAGAAAGGCTGAGGATTAAAGGACACTAAAGAAATACGATAGTTAATTACAAGATATAATTCTAGACTAGCTCTTAGATAAGAAAAAAATAGCTTTTAAGGATATTAGGAAAATTTGAATATAAACTGAAGATTAGATAATATTACTGATCAATGTTGCACTTCCTGACTTTGATAAATGTACTATAATTATGTAAGAAACCTTTGTTCTTAGGAAATATGTACTGAAATATTTATGGTTAAAAGGCACGATAGCTGCAAATTATAAGAAAATAAAAACAGAAGTCCATCAAGGTAATAAAATAGAATATTAAAAATGATGGCAAAGGTGTTTATTTAATGGCAAACAAAAATATCACCGTTGCTCAGTGAAAAAAAAGTCATGTTAGAAGACTCATTTTCCACTCATTTTGTTATGTACATGTATCTAAAGACACATAGAAAAAAAATCCACAGATATTCACCAAGGTTCTTAATATCTTATTCTGTGTGGTGGGATCACAGATAATGTTATTTGTTTGTTTGTTTTGTTATATTTTCTAATTTTCCTACAATGAAAGTGAATTGAAAGAAAGTTTTTGTTTTTGTTTTTAATGGGGGAAGGAGGATGTCCTCTAAGAAGAACTATAGCAGACCATTCTGAGCAGTCCAAGTCCTAGTTTGCTCACAGGCAGAATAAATGATATGATCTACAATTTGCTTTTTTTCTGAGTATTTCATATTTAATTTGTCTTTTTCTCTTAGACAACTGTGTCTTACTGCTGATTAGCTTGCCCTTTTTTCATTTATATCACTTGCCTTTATAAAAGAAACCACCAAATAGAGGCTTGTCTATTAATCCCATACAACTGTACTATTTATGTGTGTCAGGCAGCTCTGCTAATATCTGCCTCTCTAATTTTCATCACAAATTCTGCATCTAAGAATCCCTCTCCTCAATTCTCAACCCATGTCTACAAGTGCAGGGTGTCAGTGAATACTCAAAACCACAGGGTTGATTAGGTTTTATCTTCCTAGAGCATCTATTTTACTCAGATATGGAAAGAAGAAGATATCATTAGAGTAAAATAAGGCATTATATTATGCAGTCAAATTGACAATTCCCATAAACTTAAAAAATAAAGTGGGCAACTTCAAATAATTTAAAGCTCATAAGACTTAAAGCAGACCTTTTCACTCAAGACCTTGGAATTCTAGAGGTACAAGTTCCTTTCTTGTCTACCTTTAAGGATTCCCCAGTAGAAAAGTTTGAGAAGCGTGGGTGTGCTTTCATTCACCCCTTTCACTTCCTCTCTATTAGGCATTAATTCTTCCACATCTTAAGAAATGAGACCTCACCCTCAGAAAGACGCCCTTCACACAGCCATCTTCTGCTCAAAACTGTATGTCCATCCTATAGAGCACAATTTACAAGCTGTGGATATTCTAAACATTGGCATTTGAAACACGCATAACTCAAAACACAAAAGTTAAAAAGGAAGAAAATGATTATGACACACAATTTAAAGGCAAATCAATTGCTTCGCAATTGGACCTCTCTACAAAATGAGCCCTGGAGATAGTCCAATTAAATTTTACAGTCACTATCAGTCACTTGCTTCCTTCAGGATCAATTCAAAATGTACAAAGCCTTCAATTGTATGCATTGAAAAGAATGAAACCCAATAAAAACAAAAAAAGTCCAGTGCCCTAAGCCAGTTTTAGTATATGCACACACAAAAAATCCCCACATTTCCCTCGAGACCATTCAAATTGCCTGTAACGAAAACAGTCTCAATTATAAAAATTAATTTAAAATAATGAGAGGTTGACTCTTATGTATAGAAAGTTTTGAAAGAAAAGAGTGGTAGCTGGTGAAACCAACTTTCCTCCATATATGTTTACTTGCTTGATTATTCTGCAGACATTTATCACATGCCTAACCTTTAAGGCATTCCTTAAATGGAGTAAAGACTTTTCTCAGTTGCTATCACACCAGCATCCATCCCTAGGTGGAAATATCACTGTAGTGGAAGCATGCATATTTAACAATGGTAAAGCAGCAGTTTTTAATTATCACTTCAAAAGGTTGCTTTCAAATATAAACCATTTTCTCGTCTTATTCCAGTGACATTTGGATTACCTATTTTGTTTTGGGCTCTCCACTATGATTTGTTTAAAATCAACCCAAGGGACCAAAATCACCTCATTTGAAAGCAGCTGGAAGGCAGTGGGTCGTATAGAATCCTGCCTTGCCAATGCAAGTCCTCAGGAAAAATGTGTTGAATTAATTTGCTGACTTGATAAATATGTTTTTGAGAGGGGCAGAGTGGGGACATTTCGTTGCAAGAAAGCAGTCTCACTAACTACATAGGGAGTGTGTTAATTGATCTCCACAGCTGAACAGCAATAAGACTACAAGACCAATCAACAAGCCAACTAATTCTGTTGCTGGGTTCTCAGAGCCAACATGCAATAACATTTGGAGCAGTTCCTGAGACAAACCAGGAAAATAACCAATTTTTTTTATTTAGTGCAGTGCATTGTAGATAGGAGGCACTCAATGGATGTTTAATGACTATAATGGTGACAATAAATCTGATCCTTTGATCACCTACAATAGACGTGCAGTGTTATTCCCTTCAATTTATCCAGCAAACATTCAGTTAGGTGTTCTAAGATACTAGGAATACCGTAGCGAGCACACAAGACAAAAATTACTTTCTTGGAACTTAATTTCTAGTTGGAGTGGAGAAAAGTTAGATAACAGATAACTAATATATATAATATATTAGTAGTAAATGCTTAAGAGAAAAATAAAGCAGGAAGGGGGTATGAAATATTAAAGGAAAGTTAAAAATGCAGGTAGAGTGACAGGGAAGAACTCCCCGAGAGGGTGCCTTTTGGTAAAGATTTAAAGAAAGTGCAAGTCATGCAGGTATCTAAAGCAAATGCATTCTAGACAATGGTGACAGCACGTACAAAAGTCCCGAGGCAGGAGTTTCCAGGAACGGCAAAGAGACTAATGAGACCTGGTATTAGGGGATGAGAAAAATAAGGGTGGAGAGGGCAGGACACAACAGCCCTGGTAGGTCACAGTTAAGATGCTATATCTATTGAGAGAGATGGGAAGTGATTAGGGTTTTGAGCAGGGAAGTGACATGACCTGACTTTGGTTTTAACTGGCTTACTCTGGCTGTTCTGTGGGGGGTAGACAGAGGGGAGCACACAGGCTACCCTCTCAGAGACAACTCCTAGTTTCCTCCAAAAAAGGAAACTAGAGCTCATGCAATCATGCAGTAGTGGTGTATTTGATAAAGTCACAGAACACATGTTCCATAAAAATGTTTTAGGATTCAGCTAAAATAGAACATATGGGCAAGAGATTTTCTAATTTTTTTTAAATTAGACATTTCTCATTTACTTTTTAAGTGACAGTGAACATCTATGTCTTATTCTAAATATATATATATTGTCTATATATCCTAATATATATTCTACATGTTATATATATTGTAAATTTATTAAAATACATTTTAAATACACATATCACAATAAAATTCATGGTTATTACTTTTTAGATACACTAATAGAAATTTATATTTACAAAATTTTAACAATTTTTTCAGAGTTTCTTAATAATAATAATTAGTATTTGTGCAGCACTTTATACCAAGATAACAATGAGACCCAGTTCCACAAACCATACATAAAAATTTCTTCCTACTTTATAGTGACACTACACACACAACTATACCTTAACTAGTTCATAATCTATTCAGGAACAGAGACTGTCTTCTCTTTATCTTTCTGTCTCTTTTATATGCCTCTGAGTTATTTTATATGCCTCCTCCGAATTCTGTACATTATACGTATGCAGGTAACTGCTTAACTGACCATTGACTAACCCATCTAAGTAATGCAACACTGAGAATTAATCATCAAATATTTCGTTCCTCTGTTTATTTGACTTCTTTGGCTCTATCAAAAACAAAATTTAGAAATTCCAAGAGAATAAAACCTTTATAACTGAAAGAGACATAGTACATTAAAGTGGATTTATTGGATCAATGTATTATTTTTTCATGAGAACATTTACATCCTGCCGCTATTTTTCCTTGGGCACAATTTCTCTAAGGTATTTCATCATTAAGGCCTAATTTCTCGTGAATTTTTACACAGGCCCATAATGAATTTTTAGAAAGGATTCATTAACAGTATGATCTGTTACCCAGGTAAAGGTTATTCTTTTGAACAGAGTGCAGGTAATTGGCTACTAATAATGGATACGATTACCTTCTTGAGTGGAAGAAACCTCTAGGTGTTGAAGTTTAAGGCCAGTGTCAAATCTTTGAGGCTTCGTATACAGAAATAAATAGCAAAGGACACAGACGCTGATGACAAAGGCAAGTAAAACAAGGGCAGCAATTCCCAGTCCAGTCAGGGCACCAATGCTGAGGAAAACAGAAAACGTTGTGACTGTTACACAGATAGGTTTACATAGGAACTAAAGAGAAGGTTTAAATGCTACTTCTTGCCTCAGGAATTTGTTACCAAATTATGTTTTAGAACAAACAATATGTGATTAAAATCTACAGCTCACCTTTTTCTACCATCAAATTCTTATCATATTTTCTCTACACATGTATATGTTAATATCAGTATAGAATATCATGTGAATTCGCATGACAGGTAAAAGGTAACAATTCTCTAGGGATAGTTCAAAAACATCTCATCAAATAAACCTCTTATTAATATATAGTAGGAGGTAAGATCAGATTCCCCAATAAACGATGAGTAGGAAAATGTTTACCTTTGCAAAAGTAATGAAGCAAATGTGTACCAGAAATGTAGAACTTTTCGTTTGGAGACATGTGTGGAAAATAGCATTTACTAGTATATGAAACCACAACTATTACAAAAGAGGAGAAGAAGGTTTAATTAAAGGAAAGCAACAGTTACAGAAATTTATACAAAGTCTGTTCAGTCTGAGATTTTCCTTTCTAAAAGAGCGTAGCACCCGTGGCTTCTAGCATTAAGGAAGAAACCTTTGTATTTTTCTCTAAAAATAAAATGTATATCATATTGTTTTCAGTGAATTTGTAATTTCTTCTGATACAGTTATCTATGAGGCTGATCAATTGAGAAATAACATAGTTTACATAAATCTGTGAACTTAATACTTTTAAATGGGAAATGGAGCTTGAAGGAAAGAATTATCTTGAAGACTAATATGCAAATATATGTACATTACTTTCACAAACCATATGTATGTGTGGATGTGTAAAATATACATAAAAATGTATATATATATGTGTGTATATATACATATGTATATAATACATAATTAGATTTTAAGCTATTCAAGAGCAGAGACTTCTGTTGACCTCCCCATAGTGTTGTACACTTATTAAGTGTTTGGTAGAGTACTTAGCATGTAGTAAATGTTCCATAAATGGAAGTGAATAATAATTTACTGGTGATTGATCTACTTGTAGCAATTGAAAAGTCATCATCATCGTTAAAAAGTAATGATCTTTTCCTTCATTATCTTCCTGGCTTGCCTGTAGACTTCTGCTGTTTCCCAGAGATTAGGGAGGGCCCTGACAAATCTGACACGAACTAAAAGGGAGGGGAGAGAGAATTTGAGCAGGGAGGCCAGGTGTGTCACTGCTTTGGGAGTTAGGAGAACAGAATTAAAAGTGAGGGGTTAAGCTCATCCAATTTATCCTTGTTTTTGAGATAAAGCACCCCTACAGTTCAGAGATTGCCTCCTGAGCCACAGACACAGAGCCGAACTTCCAGCAATTCTTGTGCTTGGTTTATAAATATCAGCCCTGTTTTCCTAGGTAATTTTGTGGCTAGAGTCAGCATATAGTTACATATTTAAATTGGAGTTTGCCCTCACTTGGTGCACTCTCTCTCAAGGGGTAGATTCCTGCTGCTGGCAACTCCTCTTTCATGCTCGTTTGCACCAAAGCTGACTTTGTAGGTCATAGGTGTCAAGGATGGTTAGGCCTCTACACAAGACACATAGGAACATAACCTACTTAATTAATATTATCTGCTGCACAAGGCAGCTAGGAGGCCAGGCAACTAGAAAGATTCCTGAAAGAAGAACCTGGTTATTTTTTAAAAATCTGCAAAGTAAGAGAGCAATTTAGTCAATTTAAAAGTAAAATTGTCATTTTAATTCAATATACATATTGTGGACTTTTAATGCACGCAATTTAAAAACCGGTCCACACTATTCGAAGGAAAAACAAAAATAAAGCTTTCTGTTATGAAAGGAGGTTCTTCATAATGTTGAAAAACCGTTTTAATGTCACAGTTCCACTTTATAGAAATGTTCCTTTATGCATGTGAACCTCTAGATAAATATGGAGCTCTAGGAATCTCCTAAAATATTCATTTCAACAAACACATATTGAACTCATGTGCTGTCCTGTACAATAGGTCCAGAGTCCTAAGAAGTCAGGGATCTGTAAGAGAAAGAGATGGGAGTGGACCAAACACAGAAAAGGGAGAATTATCCTTTCCTCAGCACTGTATGGCAGTTTGCTTTCCAATCCTTGAGGTGACAAAGAGTCTGAAGCTGTTGTCACATTAATGCACCAATTCTCCTACTTAGCAACTTCACTTACAGGTAGTAGCTATACCTGTGCCTTTCTCCAGCAGCTACAGAATCTCAGAACAAATGCTAGTGACTTCTGGAATATTTTTCACAGTTAGACTATTTTAAATTAGAGGTTTGAGAGTAAAGAATATGAGGGAAACGTAAGTCTAAATTTTTACCTCCCCGATGTGTTCTCAGAGCCCAAACGAAAAGAACCCCAGGTTTAATATTGCCAACTGATTCCATCAGTTGAAATGATTTTTATATTTCCCAGGAGCTGAGGTGCACTGTCCATTTTGTCAGTGCTGAATGAAGACCCTGGCAAGCTGTTCAGAAGCCTTAGGAAGAGTTAATAGCCTCTGTTGCTTGTCACTTTGCAATGAGTCAGGTATCTGAGAATCTCAGGCATTTTTCCAATTGAGTTTGACTTAAGGGTTGCCAGTCTCTATTGGAGGCACTGACACCATTGTTAATAGCTCCAACGACTCAGAGCTGAGTTGCTATATTATTTTCAAAAAGGCCAAATAATATGCCAGTGCTATATAGATTGCTTCCCTAAATTATAAAGATAAGCTGTCATTATTTGGGGGGATTTTGCCCCACTCTGAACTGACACATTTCAGCTTTGTTAGTTAAACTCATTGGTAAGTGGGCACTCCTTCTGAGATTTGTTTGAAGCTTGCAATACATAAAAATATATATATTTTCCTGCTTTTGGAAATAACAGTTAAAGTAATTTGCCGTAGACTCGGTATGTATGCCAAATTCTGGATCATCCAAGGTGATTGGGATAAAAATTATTCATCCTCTTAGTAGCAGTCCTCTCTCTCTCTCTCTCTCTCTCTCTCCCCCCCCCCCTCCTTCTATCCCTCTCTCCCTCTCTCCCTCTCCCTCTTTTTCTCCACTCCTAAACATAAGCTAACTGGTTTGTAAGAAACAATTTAAAGTGGAGTGGGAGTTCGTCCCTATAATCCAGACATCCCATTCATTCTCCATGCAAAATGAAAGAATCAGCTTCAAAGTTTCCAATTCTTTGGAGTGTAAGGGGGTGCGGGGAATGAAAAATATCTGCATAAATACTAGTTGGAATAAGTAAAATTCCCATCATAGGAAAAAGAGGCAAGAAAGGCCCCGCCTCAGAAAGTCTCTTCACTTTTCAGGAGTGGCCAAATGGCTCAGGCATTGGGAAAGGAGGTATCCCGGAAAGCTTCTACAGATTGTGTAACCATAGCATCTAAAACTCTGTGGATCTCCACTTCGGTTCGAGGTCAATGTCAGATCAGATGAAAAGGGCAAATTATAAAGCCCGGTCTCTTGCACGCACACATACACACATACACCCTACCTCCCTACCTTTTTGGTTTTTAAAGAATACGGCCAATTCCTTTTCACCTGCCAAAGACTTAAAAGACTCTGATCCTTGGTTAATGCCTTAAAATGGGTCCCATAGGAGCCCCTTTATATTCAAATCCACCATATGCCCAAAAAAATCAAAAAAGAGAATTAAAACCTCCTCGAGTTAGTTGTGTGTCTTGTCTCTCCGCCAGCAGAGCTGCCTGCTTGGGACTGGTTCCTGGCGAGTGTGGAGAGCAGTCCGCCCAGGGTAGGCGGGCTGGGAGCTGAGACAGGCCAGCGGGAGCCGGCTGGGCGCGCCCTGAGCGCAAAGCCCGCGCTACTCCCGCACGCGCCTGTGGTCCCTCGGCGGATTCACACCTCCGGCGGCCACCACCTGACCCTAGCCAGACGAGTCCCAGCTCCCGGGACATCTCCAACCTGACTGAGGCGTCTGTGTAGGGCCCTCACTCATCCTCCGGGGCTCCGCATCCTTCCGGAGGGACCCGACCTAAGCAGGTCGCGGGGACGCAGGTGACTTCCCTCCTCCCTCAGTGGCGCGGCTTATCTCCTCCCCAGACCCTCCTGTCCGCCAGCCTCCTGCCCTGCCCACCTGAGGCTCCACATGTAGCTGTGCTTGTAGGGGAAGTAGCTGCCGGGCTCGCTGCAGCAGTACTTGAGGTCTGCGAAGCCGCAGCAGTAGAGGAGGGCGGCCGCCTCGCCGCGCCGGGGGCACTGGAAGGACTCCACGAAGCTGTGGTTGAGGCTGTAGTAGCCGGAGCACACTCGGCTCGCCTCGCCCATCGCGGGCGGCTCTGGGCGGGGTGACGCGAGACCCCCTGCCACCCCGATCTATCCTGGGACCGCACCCGCAGCGCCCGCCGAGCCCCTCCTCCCGGCTCCCCTCTTGAGCGAGCTGGGGTCTCGCTGCCTGGGCGTTCAGCCTTCGCGCGCCTCCTCTGCTCTCTCTCCTCCCCCTAGCCACATGGTGTCTGGTCGCCTTACTCGCGCTTCTCCTTCTCGCTACTGAGTGGTCGGTCCTTCTACGTGCTGGTGTCTGGCTCGGCACACCTCTTCTATCTCCCCCTCCATCTGCTTTCTTCGCGCTCTCCTGACGCCCCTCCACTTTCCCTTACTTCATCAGCAGCCTGGGAACTGTAGCTGTCCCCACTCCATGCCAGAAAGAAATCTCGCCTGAAGGAGAAGTGGAGGTGTAGGGCACGTTTGCCGTGTGGACAGTGCAGCCGAAGTTGCAGTTCTGTTTGCCCGAGGACGGGCAGTTGGAGTTCACGCAAACAGAGGTGGGCTGAAGGGGGCTTTTACCCACCACGGGCCATTGACCCAAGGAGTGGGGTAGTGGACACAGCAAAAGGCATTGAATGCGGGCGATGGGTGTTGAGAAACATCCCTTCTTTGAGAAGAGCACATGAAACATTAAAATCTGCCAAAGTAAAAGTCAAAGATAAAAAAACAAAAAATTTCTCATGCATTGTGTTCAGTTAATCTGGAAAAAAAAAGAAAGGCAAGAGATTCCATTAAGAAAGTAAGGACTTTCTTCAGAGGCAGGCAAAAAGAAGAGGCAAAGGAAATAGAGAAAGAGACCTTCAGTTGGACAGCTGTGGAAACTGCTTTTGTCCCCTTTTTGTTTGGTTTTCTTATTTTCATGATTCATTTGTTCATGAAAGTCTTTTAAAATAACAATAGTAATGGAGACTCATTGTAATAAGTCAAACAATACTTTGGTGTGTAAAGAAAATAATAATAGCCTTATGATGGGAGAGGAGGCAACTATAACATTCACAGAATTTCTGAGACAGATTGAACATTGTTCCCTCCTCTTTATTTTTTGCTTCTTTCCCTTGGCCAGAGGGTTGATTGGATGCCAGAATCATGAATTGTACCTTGTTGGGTGCTGGGTAATTTTGTGTTCCTATAAATATTTTTGAACTCTTCTGGAATGCAGTTAAGATACTTGAAAACAGTTGAATTGTTTCAGGTTTGCTTTTAAGCTCTGTTAGGCAGGACCAGAGCATGCTTGAGGACTACGTTTTTTTTTTACCCCACTAGAGTACTGCACTGGATACCTTGTGAATTTCGAGGCTTATTCTGACTGGTACAAACAAACTGTTTCAGACTTTGTGAGAGCTCCAAGGAGTGTTCCCTCTGCTCTTTTTAGGGGGCTCTTTTCCTGGCTGCCAGTGGTTTCCTTATAGGGATGCACTGATCGGGACTCAGCTGAAAACTCAAGGGGATGCTCTAGTGATCCAAATATCTCTCTATCTCTCTATCACTCTATTGCGAACACACCCCCACCCCACCTCCCACCCCCAACCCCCATCTCTCTTCTTCTCTCACTCTCTTGCTCTCCAGCTATCTTCGCTCTGGTACTCTGTCCTGCTACTTCTAACCACGGTGTCCTCCTTGGACTCCCAGCTGTGTCTTCTCAACTCAGGGACACCACTGGCCTCCACTTGGGTTCCCCCACCCTGTGCTGCAACCTGGAAACTCTCTCCAGGCAGCAAGATGGGGCAATCATAGGTTCACCTCATCTGTCTCCTCTCTCAGGGATCACTGTTTCCGTGCTTCCTGATAGCCATGGGAAAAAACACATTTTTTCTATATTTTGCATATTTACTTGTTTCAGGGTAGATGATCAATCTGGTCCCTGCTAAGCCATTTTAGCTGGACTTGGCCAGAAGATTGGATCTCATCCAAGCTAGAAATTTCAGGTTCTCTCTCTCGAAATTGGGATTCGGCCATGCGAACACGAAGCCACAAGATGTGAGCGTACAAAAGAAAAATGAAGCAAACTGAGAGGAAGAGAAAAGAAGGGTGAAAAGAAGGCCAATGGCTTTGCAGTTCTCGTCCAAGTTCAAGACCATTGCATTTCTGCCACTGCATTTCTTGAGACATCTATGATGCCTGAGAGTAAAATCCCCTTTTTTTTTGGTTAACATTTTCAAATTGGATTCTTCTTCTTGCGACAAAAGAGTTCTGAATCATACAGCACGCTCTCAGGCAAAGGTGAGGGGAGAAGGCTGTTGAAAGGGGGAAACTGAAACTCTTTAATCAGTGGAGCACGTTCCCTTGGAAAGAGGAGGAACAGGAAGCACAAGTAGACTTTGTTTCCTGTTGTGCAAGAGGAAAATAAATTTTGGGATAAAAAAGAAGAGAAGGTGTTTTGGACAATGGTATTGGTTATGTCAATAAAGTATGCAGAAGTGTTCTGTAGAACATGAGTCGACAAAGTAGAATTCGAGTGTTCGAAGGGACTGGAAAGGTTGAGAGCAAGCCCTGTAGGGGACATGCCTGGGTGTCAGGCAGAGTAGGACAAGGGACTGGGTGCATCATTGAGGGTCCTTTTGCAGTTAGAGATAATAGCTTTCCGGTAGAACCAACTTGTTGGTTCATGTGATTTTCTCCAACAATGAATGTTCAGCAGTCCAGGAAGAGAGGCAGAGAAATGGACAGTAGGATTTGTCAGGATGATTGGGACTGTGCTCTGGACCACTACTGCCTCTGTAATCACAGTAGCACCTTAGCTCTTTCAACATCCCAAACACACACAAAAACACACAGAAAGTCAGGATTATAGCTGCTAGACACTACCAAGCTTCTAGTACTTTGAGGCCTCTGAAGTACAAGCAAAAAAGAAGCCTTTTAACACATGAGGCTTAAGGACAGTATCAAGACCGCGGTTTTCAACAATACCAGTGCAGAAGATACACATCACTTGCTTGACTTGCCTGCAGTGTGGTCCCATATCACCCAGTGCCCAGGTCTCTTCCTCCTCTCAGGAGCTGTTCTGGCAGGAAGTGAGGGTGGGGCTGGACCAATACCAAAAGGTAAATTACATCTTTTATTTTCTTGTATCTTCCTGTTTCTCAACAAAGATGCTACCCCACTTCAGGGAATAATTAGGGAATATTCTGGAAATAAGCAGACATTTTCGGTTGTCACGATGATGTGACAAAGAGGAACGTGGGCCAGGGATGTTAGACATCCTGACATCCTGCAATATGTACAAAAAAAATGAAGAACTGGCTGTGACTTCCAAATGTTCCACAGGACATTCATGTAAATGAAAAACCTATTTATAATTATCTGCGCCTAGCACCTGTTTCTGTGTTACAAATAAATACAACGTAATTCTTGAATTTTCCAGGAATGTAACCATCATGTAAATTGAAGGAAGATTGTTCTTTGTTTTGTTTGGCACTTTACCAAGAGTTTTTCACTCTTTTAGATAATGATGTACCAATGGTAATGCTGTTTAAGATTTCGTGTTTGAGTTGCCAATACTGCCCACCATCTGTGTCAGCTTGCATTAGTACTGTCCCTCCATAGTGATTTATAGCTGGTTGCATGCACAGTGTTGGTGACAATGTTATATCTTTCAGTATACTTCTGCTTGAGCATTTACAAAAGGAGATACATCATTTAATTGTAGATTACATTCTATTTATTCTTTACATTATAATAAAGCCATTATTTATAATTAGTGTACTAAGCTAGAGCTGTCATAACAAATTACCACCGACTGGGAAGCTTAAATAGAGATTTATTTTCTCACAGGATGGAAGTTAGAAGTCTGAGATCAAGGTGTTGGCAGGACTGTTTTGTTTCCGAGGGCTATGAAGGGAGAATCTGTTTCAGGCCTCTATTCTTGGCTTATCAATGGCTGTCTTTTCCTTGTGTCTTTGCATTGTCTTTCCTCCTATTGTGCTTGTATCCAGATTTCCTCTTCTTGCAAGGACAAGTCATAATGGACTGAGGCCCACCCAGATGCCCTCATTTTAACTTAATTACCTCTTTAAAGATCCTGTCTCCAAATATAGTCCCATTCTGAGGTAATGGAAGTTAGGACTTCATCATATGTATTTGAGGGGATGCAATTAATCCCATACAATTAGGTATATAGATCCATCATATTATAGATTAATTTTCTTTCAAGACAGTAAAAGAAGAATTATAGAAATATTTCTTATAAAATGGGAAACACTGAGTCTGAAAGGTTTGGGACCGACTGGTATAACTTATCAGTAAGACAATGGCAAATGGTGTGCCTCAGAGGTGAGTGCTGCTCCTTACTTGTAATCACTAGCCCAACAGGGTTCACCCAGAACTGGCATGACAGAACGCTAGGAGAGAGGTTCGGAACAAGAAATATCTGGCTATTGGACAAAAAGCAAGATAAGGTTCAAACAAAGCTGACTTGGCTGGAGAAATAATGAAAAGGCCAGAAGAGTGCTTTGCTCAAAAACCTTCAATAGATTCTTATTTCCAAACTTTCTATAATCAGTGCCACTCGACTTTTCCAGCTTCATTGCTCTCTTGATCATCTCTAGTGCGTTCCCCTGGGAACCTGGGAATCTGGGGAATCAGTCTTCTTCCTGTCCCAGAGACATCTTCACGTTACGTGTTCCTGTCCAAGAAATACCATGACTTGCTTCTTTCTTTCCAAATCTTTTCAGTTTTCAAAGCTCAGCTACAGGATTTTTTTCTCACCTTGTAACTCCCTGAAACTTCCCCGAAACTAATAAAATTGAGTAATTCCTAAGTAGAGAAGAATCTGAAAAGATACACATGAAGAGGCTGTGAGGAAAGAAGGGTCATAAGAAAGCTGAAATTATGGTTTACAAGCTATAAGGCAGCGGAACATATGCATAAGCATATAGAAGACCAAAGGAGTGAAACGACTTGTTAGCAATAAAAGGTTAGAAGCAGAGAGGAGAGTTACTGAGTGAGCGTAATTGTGGTGGTGGGCGGGGTGTGGATGAGCTCTTGCTTCTGAACGGGTTAATAACAGACTGTCTCCAGAGCTCTGCTGTATCCTTCAGGGAGCATCTCCAGGAGAGCTGGCTATTCCTGGATTTCTGTGAGTGGCCCATGGTTGGGGTGGAAGTTCTCCTTAATATATTTTACATCACCATTGTCATTTGCTCTTTGGGACCAAATACCTAAGGTCAGAGAACCTTAAGATGCACATCTCTCCACCATTTCCAAACTACATCAAGCCAATAATGGATGTTTGTTGCTGTCTACCTTCATCCATCCCTCCCTTCTTGCTTTTTAAGGTTATCCATATATTAGTTTCTCCACACAGCCCCTGAGCTTCAGAGGTAGCTGACCTTGCCCCAGCACCAGGGAGAGCCCCTGACCAATTAGCTGTAATCGCTGGTCGAAGATTTAAGCATAGGCCCTAAGCATGTCAAATCAGGGTGAATTTCAAACTCTTGCTCTAAATGCTGGGACAGCTGTCTGTCTCCTGGCTATGAAGGAGAGCACAGGTCCAATGCAGCTGCCAGTCTGCCATCCTAGAACCATGATAGGCGTCTGCCTTGGGATAAAGAGGACACTGCAGATGGCAAAGCCGAGAGGCAGAAAGAAACTGGGTTCTTTTCCACATTAAGTCACTGGGTCAGCCAATCCCAGGAGTTTTTTGTTATATGAGCCGATCAGTTGCTTTTATTCTTTAAACCTCTTTGAGTTGGGTTTTCTATTGTAACCAAAAGTATCCTAACACACACTGCACACATTTGACCTTTCTTCATGGAGAAGCTACAGAAGGAAGATTATACCATTTGGAGTGATTGGCGGGTAGCCTGCTCTCTAGCCATAGGGTGGTTTATGGGTAGGAGAAGAAAGTACTGTGCCAAGGCTGGTTGCTGTGCAGTAAGGCTTGATTTAGGAGCTTTAACCACTTAAGTTACAGAGAAGCTTCCACTGAAAACGATTACAGGGAACAGCAGTGTGGTTAATAAACCACACATTAGATTAAAAGCCATGTGACTAATTTTATAACTGGCACATGGAAGTCAGAGACAGCAGCATTATCAGATAGCAGGCTGTGGAGCATCATTAATATGCATTGTGACAGTGGGGATGCCTGCAAATATCAAATTCCCTGGGGAGAGATCAGCAACATAGTTTAGGAAGTTACCCAGCGCTTATTGTCTTTATTTCCATGTGCGATCTAACAATACCCCCCTCAATGCCAGAGAAAAACAGAGCGGCTCTCTTTTTCTTCACATCACAGGATTCCAAACACGTTCAGACAAAAACGAATGCTAATGGTTACCATTTATTGATCATTCTTTATGTGCCAGGTGCTGTCATGAACGCTTCACATGTGTGGTCTCACTTCATTTTCACGATGTCCTTGGAAGTAGAAACTATGAATATCTCCTCTTTGGAGATTAGGAAACAGGCACAGAGAGGCTAAGGTCTGATGGCTAGTAAGAGACAGAGTAGGAACTTAACTCCTGCAATGTGGCTCTGCTTTCTCCGCCCCTTTATAGCACAGCTTACCTTCGACGCCAAGCTTCCTCTTCAATGATTTGTGAAAGGATACTCATCTTTATATTTTTAAATTATGTATTTTGTATGTGTGTATATTTTATATGTGTAAAATTACATATTACTTACCTTTTATTTTTATATTATTGTTTTTAAAGGTAAAAAGAATCCCCAGAGTATCCCCCCACCTAACAAAATGGACTTGCTGGGATCCACCCTGGGACTCTCAGCCTCGGCTTCTGGTGGAAAAAGTATACCTGGCCGAGAATAGGCTCCCCTCCTGAAGAAGCTACAGGGTAGAAGCAGCAGCAAACTTAGAATTCGCAGCCTGATGTAGAAAGAAGTATCAGATTTCATTCAAGACCTGCACATTCCTGGTGGACATCTGGCCTGTGAATAAGCTAAAAGGGCTCATGTTCATGGCCCAGGACATGGCTAACACTCTGCTTTGGGATGAGCATCACATGTCAAGATGCTCAAAGAGTTTGTGCCCTCACATGACAACATGACCAAACAGAACAAAGTCAGTGACCTTGAAGACAAATAGTACTTCATCAGAAAGTGGTAGCTGTCACCAACAAGTGATTCAAATGTTCGATTGAAAACACAGCACAGTGTGTAAGACACACGGTGTGAGCTGAGAGAAGAGCCTTTCCTAACTCTTAAGGGGCTCGTTCTTCTTTGGTCCCTGGGGTGAAACAGAAATGAGACATGGTTACTGATTCATGACACAGCACAATGACTGATTTCTGACCCTCTTCTTTTTCTGGAACCCTCAGTGTGTGGGGGCAGGAAAAAGAGTCCCTTTGTTATTTGAGGGAGCAATTTGATTAAAGTTTCATTTGTCAGTATGTTATTAATCTTTAAAGGATTTTCTCTTACTGCAGTAACCTGCACTTACTCATTATTAACCTACTTTTAGTAGTCACTGTTTAAGCTGCTCTCTCCACTCTAAGAAAGAGAAAAAGGCTCTCATTCATTTAGCATTTCCTATGAATCTGGTATTGTTAGAAAGAGGAACTAAGTCATCCTTCCCCCTTCTCCCAAATTGTAGTGAAACTTGTCATTTGTGTTCTTGGAGATGGGTATAAGGATGGCACAGGCACTGCCCTGGTTGAGGCTAAGCATGGTGAGAACAGGTGGTCCAGGGGCAGGTAAGCCTCGGAGCGTGGCAGAGATAGGGTAGCCTGACGCATCTAGGTCTTTAGCTTTGGTCTATGGAAATGGTAGTTTTCAAGGACAAAATCGACAATCAATTTACCAAGGTTCCGTTTGACATGTACAGCTGGAGAAACTGCTCTAAACCAGTATTTACTCAAAAATTCTGCCTCACTCTCTGCTAGGTTACATAGGTCTGGGAATCCAGGACTGGGGGTGGGTTCCGCTAGTCTGAAAGTTTGGAGGCCTTGGGGGGCGGGGGGGATGTGCCTACCAGGAGAAGTGACCTTGTTTTCTATACACTGTGAACTGAGGCTGCCTCTTGTCCATCTCAGATTCTTCATGCTTCTGGGGTACATTCTCTCTTTGTTCTACTCCTGTCCATGCTCTTAACTTTGGTTGTAATTTTGTAATTTCAAGTGCTGCTACTAATATTTAAATGTCTGTAGGGATCTCACAGGTCAAATATAAGCCGGGCCATTGCACCAGTACTGGCTATGGCAACAGCAATGACGGCAACAGCTTTGTGGAGGTGACACGAGTGTGCTCTGTGGAAGCAGAGGGTCATCATGACAGGATGGGTGGCCTTCGAAGGTTCCAAAGCTTTGGGGGGCAGTAGAGATCACTGAGTTGATGAAGGCCAACGGGGCTCATTTGCAAAAATTAGCTACCCCTCTAATTCACCTATAAATAAATGCAGGCAGTTGGGGAGTGGAAGGTGACTGGAAGTGCTGAAATAGTGGGCAGAGCTGAAGCAAAGGAATGCTTTTAATTACAATACAAACGACAACATTTCAGTCTGCAATGGCGCAGCCTGTGAAAACAGAGGCCTAGTCGTTTTCAAGCCTGGAACACTTTTAATGACTACCAACTTGGAGAGAGAAAGAAAGTGTGTGTGAGTGTGTGTATTTTTTTTTTTTTTTTACCATGTCTGTATAAGGTTTTCTGGTAGGAGAATTATCTAGAAAAAAATTGTTACTAAATTCTGTGATTTATTTTATGATTTTGAAAATTTGACCACCTCTTTTCATATTTTACCTGGGGCGGGGTGGGGGGCCAGGGCGGGGGCGCCGGGGCTGGTGGTGCGGAACAAGAATGCTTAGAATTTTTATTTAGGAAAATCAAATGGTTAAGCATGCATCACTTATGTTAGTTATGCTACGACAGCATTATTATACTACATTATCATAGCTGATACAAATGTGCCTTACGACACTTAGGAAAACATTGTTTCTTAAAATCAAATAAAATCTGATGCAAATGCCAGTCTAACTAGTGGGAAATTTAATCTCAGTTATATTTTGAGGAGCCTTTTTCTCTTCCCCTAGTAGTGCAAATGTCCTGGAGAAATTATGCAATTTCAAACAATTTGTGAGTACCAAGAGTAGGCTGGCGAGAACAATTTGCCCCAGGTGCAGGCAACAGGGGGTGCATTTTTGTAGGTAATTAAGAACAATAATAATGCTGATTAGAAAGTTGCTTGCTTTTTCTTATTGCCACACACTGGTAATTTTAAACGGTCAGTGATAAACACTTCACTGTGAAAAAAAAAAGTTGTGGGTATATGTTTTAAACAATTGCTGTGAATACTGTTGAGGTTTTAATAATATTTACGTAAACTGCCAATTAGCACTTTTTTATTTCTTAGCCTTTAATATTTTATTCTACATGAACTTCAATTAGAAGAACCTTCAGTTATCAGTTCTGCCTTGGATCCATCAGTCATATACATTTATCTAATTATAAATTTCTAAAGATTAGAAATCATTTGAGCGAATCCTTATATGCTACATATTCTTGCATTTAAGCAATAGATTCAATTTTAAAAAAGTAAAGATAAAACATTCATTATACAGATAAAGAAAGAGAACTTCAGTTACTTAAATTCGCCCCTTCTATATGACAATTTAGAATTTTTATTAGTGTTTAAAATTTAAAACAGTGAATCAGAGTGCAAATTACAGTGCAGGATGTTTTCATTTGGTGCCTTTTAGTTCCTGCATGAAATATCCTACTGAGTTTGCATAATAACGTTTAAATTGAATATTTATATTTTATATTAACACTTTAAAACTAAGAAATTAATTACTAAAATAGTTATTATGTCATTAATTTCTTAAACAGTTTCACTGATTGAGATAAGGATGTCCAAATAATGATCAGCTCCTGGTGGCAAATTTGCTAGCTCTGCCCCTGCTCTGGCGTTCAGTCCATTAAAGGTGCCCCTGCTCTGGGCAGTAGGGTCTGTTAAAAGGTGCTGGTTTTCCCACAGCCGTCACTGCGACAGTTTCCGTGGCTCCTGGGTGCTCATGTACTGCCCATCAATAAAATGGCCACTTTCTGCCTTGCTGTAGGCAATGTGGGGGCCATGAGTAACTGCCATCAGCTCTTCATTCTAATGTTGGGGCAGGCCTCGCCCCTTCCTCCTTAGCCTTGGTACCCTATTCTTCCTGGACTGTGCTGCTTGCTGCTTGGGTTTTAAAAATAAAATTCTCATGACACGGCCCTGATGCAGAAGGAAAACTTTCCTTTTTGTATGCATCATTAGAAGGAGCTAGGTCAGGATGGGAACAGAGAATTTGGAGTAACACATCTCATTGTTTTGTCTTAAGAATGTATAAACATGTTACAGTTGAATTTTCTCTTGGGTTATCTTGCCACATTAGTCAAGGGTACTGTGGAATTACAGTTAAGTAAGCAGCAATTCTTGTGAGTGCTATCAATTCAAAGAAGTAAAACTGATTAAATTTGTAGTACTCTTAAATCACATAAGCTTGGAAATATTTTATTCCACTTGAGTCACTGCATTTGTTAATTATAACTTGGCATCATTTTTGTGGGACATGGTAATGTTCATTGCTGATTATATTATTGTTCTGTAGTCTTGTCAGTATAACATGTTGTTGCGTGTAATGTGGGTGATGGTGTATCTTTGAAGATGACAAAAAGATCACATTTTTGTAAGACAGAATTCATCAATTAAACCATGAAGTATTAACTAAGCACTCAAATGTGCATAGTGTTATGCAGGGTGCTTCACTCACTCTACAGATTATTTGGGATTCTATTTTAGGATACTCTCTTCTCAACACTGCCCTCTATTTTCTTTCAGAATACTGTGGCTATTCAAGCTGGATGGTTAGTTTTTCCAATGTGCATATAGAAGACAAGTTACTAATCCTCAGAAGCTATCCATGGAGATTCTTATAAGTCTGCGGCACTCAGCAAAGAAAAACTCCCTTTAGGCTCTGACTCCAGATTGTGTTGAATTAATTATTACAATCAAATTATTCTCCCCACTGAGTATACCACCCAATCCTCGACCATTATCTGATTTTCTCTTTAACGTCTGTGTAATTGCTGTTTAGTGCATAGTTTCACGAAATATTAGTTCCCTTCCTCTTTCTTTCCTTTTCCCTTCACTGAATGAATAAATAAACAAATTAATTAATTCTTTTCTGCCAATTTCCTCTGTTCCATGGCCACATGGCAGAACACGCCAGTACATAGTCCCTGAAGTTTTGTATTTTACGTGCAGGTCTACTGAGAATACCTCAGTTCTGCCAATCTTAAAATCAAATTTCTGGGAGGGTGAAAGGCCCGTTATTTGTCTAATCTGTTTGCTTCAGATAGAGTCACTGAATTCTCCTGGTGGTCCCAGGCTGGGCATAGGGGTTGAGAATAGGAGACAATTTCTTCAAAGGAGGTTCTGGGCAGAAATTCCCATAGGTTTTTACCGCTCTTTATATCTCTCTTCTTCATAATCTTGGTCCTGTCCCAGGCTTGTCCTGCCCCGGATTTGTTACAGCAAGAGCTGCTGTAACCATCATGGGTCATGTTAGTTCGCTGTCTCTCTACTTTAGCAATGACATTGACTTCTCTGGCATGATGTTCTCAAAAGATAGTGTCTACTCTACCTCCCCTTCTCTACCAGCTGGGCTCCCGAGTCCTCAGCTTCTGCAGCAGTAACTGAGGTCAATTTGCATCAACCCCTCCATTCCTAATCCAGCTGTAGTTAACTCATTGTATTCCAATAGTGCCTTTCTTTCTGATTCCACCAGCCCTTGTTAGAAACTAATAATAAAGTTTTCTTATCAACTGCTAGAGTTCAGGGGCTTGATCCTGGAACTGCTAGTTAAAACCCAAATTTTGTTTCTTCACAGAAACAGTGAAATAATGCTTGAGTGTAGTACCTCTTATCTTTGGTGCATTTTGTATCATGTAGGCTTTGCAAAGGCTGACATGAGAGCCCAACTACAATTAAACATCAATGCTGAAATGTTTATTCCCATAGACTCAATTGTCTTCTAAATAGACTCTCCTGCAGGAACAAAAGCCCTTTATAAATTAGAAACCCTCTGATACATCGTGTATAATCTGGACCCTGAGCTCTAGACTATTCCAAAAACACAGTGTGGGAATCTTCTGAACAAAGGTTCAAAATAAGGACATCAAAGCAAGTCACGAAGAGATGGTAACATCATACCTCAGGATTTATCAAAGAGGCATGGCTGCTGGAAGTTAGGGTGTACGTGAAGAAAGGACTGCAACTGGAAGGAAGAGTGAGGGCTGGGGCTTGGTACTGGACCCTTCTAGTCAGGCAGGGCAAAAACTTGGGGGGACCCAGGAAGGAACTGGGAAATGGTCACTGTTAATCATGGACCAGGGAGAATAGAGGAAGCCCCCGACAGGTGAAGAACTCAGCGGTATTGAGGCAGGGGCAAGTGATGACAGCTAGAAAGCACAGTTGTCTTTGAGGCATCTGTCCCAGGCTGGGGTTAAAGCTGGAAACCCAAAGCAGAATCTCAAAAATGAAACAGGATCTCCAACTGGGAACATTGAGAAGCCTGGTCCTTGGAACTAAAATGTGTCAGGAGGGGAAAGGAGAATGTATTGGGGGAAAGAGATCCTTACTTGCCGCAAGAGTCCCATCATCAGAATAAGGCATCAGGGGAGAGAATAGGGATGAACAATCCAGAGCCACAGAGAGAAGCCAGATACTAGTGCTGAATCCCCACATTGTGGACACACCGTGCACCTGCACATTAAACTGGTTCCCTGAGAACAAGGAATGATTGGCAGACCTTCTTTATTCCTACTATACTGCCAAGACCTAAGCACAAGGCATCTCGCTTGCCTTTCTGTTGCCTAGCAACAGCCACCTCCTTGATTATCAGAGTTGTCATAGTTTTTCTGTAGCTATCTACTCTGAAACTGGGTACATGTGGCCTACAAGGAAGAAGGCAAAGGCGTCCTTGCTTAACCAAATACAAGCTCACTTGAAAGTACCAGCAAGTGCACTCTCAGTACAAACTCAGAGTGAAAGCAACAAGACTGATTTCATGCTGAACCCAAATAGGGAGTGGAAGAGAGTAGGGAGGGAAGAAAGAAATCCTAAGGATTCTGTAAATCCCAGAATTATCAGAAATGGAGAGAAAAATAAATGAATAACATGTCAGATAAAGTTATTTTAAATGTTAGAAGATACATTTTAAATGTATATTAAAATAAATTTTCCTTATCATTGTCTTTCTAATATGGAGATTTTTTAATTCTGTCAAACACAGAGAAAAGCATGTATCTTACCATTCAAAAAGCTTAAAACTTCCCAGATTAAAATAGTCATAAATGGTTCTCAAGAATTGCAGAAATCAAATGCTAACATTTTAAATTGTTGGGCAATTCTGTTCTCTGCAAAGTAGAACGAGGACCAACTCATCAGATGACATAATGCCATAGGCAGTTTTGAAAAGTCGAGAGTAGAGATCTGAAGGTTTTATTCCCACCTGAAAGATCATCAGATGGAAAACATTCTATCTTCAGCCATCGAGTTTGAACCCAGAGCCACTGTGCCTAAGGGAAGAACAGCGAGTTGAAGGAGCCTCTGTTTCTGTCCTTTAAAGCCCTTAAACCATGTATTCATCAGCTATAACCTGATGAATATAATCCATGCATTTTTCTTCTTTTAAGTCAAAGGTGTGGAATCTTCTTTTAGTATTAGGTATTCCTGACACTTCCATGAGCAAGTGAAAAGTGTACATAGTTCTTTTGGGCTTTGTAGGCTTTTAAAAAATGATTTTTGTTTAAACAGAGAAATTTTTACTGCTTCACTCATCTCTTATTTTTCAATGAGGTATACCTAAAAAAAAGAAATCTGTCAGCTCGTATTATGGCTAATGCTGGGAAAAGGTTGCAGCATGGGAGGGGACAGAAAGGAAGAAGGGAGGAGAGGAAAAGAAGGCAAAAAAGGTGGAGGAGGTGAGCGACTAGGCGTGAAAGGGGCAGAGGAAGCCTGGCCCTCACCCCTCCGGCCATCAAGGCCACAGAAAATTATTATCATTACCATCCTTGGGAGTTTTTATTTCCTTCTTGCAGTAGAAATTATTGCATGATTTCTTTTTTAAATTTCAAAGTTTATATTCTCAAGAAGTTATGATTCCACCTCCTTCTCTGCAGAGATCATCTAAATATGCAACCAGTTTACTTAAAAATATTCAAAAGATGGGTCGATTTACATAGCTATCAGCACAAAAGATTTCACTCTCTCTCCTTAAAAATTGTAACTTAGAAAACAAACCAAGCAATGCCAACTAAAATATTATATATGGATTTTTTATTTTAAATTAATTTTTCTTCTTTATCAAGTAATACATATGGATAGTTAAAAACTCAAATAGTACTAAAAGGTTTATCATGAAAAACAGTAATTTTTAATGTATTTTCCTATGTGCCCCCACCCCACCATAATACAATCTCACTTCCTAGAGGCAGTCACTTACAATTGACTTAGCTGTTAATTTTGATACTTTTCTCCATATTTTAATATAGTACATTTGCTATTTATTGACTTATTCATTTTAGATGTTATTTATTGATTTACTTTATGACATAGATGATTTAGCTTTTTTCAAATATATTCCTCCATTCCTTTTTCCCCTGCCAATATAGTTATATCACCTTCTTAATCTGCCTTGACAGTGTAATAATATTTTATATAATTACATTATAATTAATAATTATTATAATTGCTTACTACTGAGGCTAATTATATAATATGATTATGCTTCCTTTCTTGTACAATGTTTTGTTCTCCTTAAAGTTCTTTTGTTCCTCATTGTACATCTCTTCCATTTTCTGCAAATGCCAGATGTGTGTGTGTGTGTGTGTGAGTGTGTGTGTGTGTGTGTGTGTGTGTGTGCGTGTGTGAGAGTAATACTGGCTGCTGGCATTCAGGGGAGTGGATTGGGTGAAGGAGGCTACATATCTTACAATTTAGTGTGCAGATTGTCACTAAATTACCCTTTTTTAGATGCATACTTCTCCTCTAAGTGAGTCAGGCCCCCCAGTACCTGTGCCTCCAGTGAGTAGCTGCATGGTCAGAGGGGAGAGTGTCTTCCTCACTGCTGGCGGTAGTCCGTCTGCAAACCTTAGGTTATAGCCTCTTTAGCTTCTTCTCCAACCCTCCATGCATTTTCCATTGGAATGACCATGTTTCACAGGGAGTCCTCTGTAAGGAATTAATCATGAATGAAAATTACAACCCAAAGTCATTGAAATATATGCTCTAAATGGGTGAATTTTATGGTATGTGAATTATATGTCAATAAAAGTGTTTTAAAAAAATGATCCTTACATCAAAACACTGTGCAAAGCAAGTGAACATTACTTTTCTAATGACATAAATTGGGTAGGTCTATATTTGTGTATAAAATAATTTAAATTTACTTTTCATATTGGAGATGAAAAATAGAACAGTAAAAAGGATGCAGAGAACAATCAACTTGGTAGCAATAAATAAAATACTGTAAATAATAGAAATTGTCAAATTCGAACTTCCTATTCGATATATAAAATGTATGAAAATTTGAGAGGTAATATAGAGTATGCAGCAATGAAAACCATTTTCTCTAAACATTTCATTTCTACAGAAGTTACTCTCATAAGAATAATTCCCAAAGAACTTAAGAAAAAAAAAACCAAACAAATAATACACCCCAAAATAAAAATTAAAAAAAACATAAAAGGCAACTTCTATAATGAGTGGTGTTTGTGGCACACATATGCACTGGAAATAAAAGATGCTGCCACATTTACATTCCTGATTTAATAAACCATGACTTTAAATAACTCTAGAAAATACATTGTAATAAGAAACAATGCATAAGAAAATGTATTAAGAAATGAAATCTTGGGTACATTATAATGAAAATTGTATGTTGAGAAACATGGTTTAAAAAAATTCCATCTCATAAATATATGATTAAAATAAAGTTTAGAAAAATCTTCTATCTCATACTACAAGTAAATAAAAAAATCAATAACAGGGACTTTTTTTTATCCTCGAAAACATTAATTAGTAGAACAGAAAGACTCCCAAAAGACAAACAGCTAAAGGATACTAAAATAAGAGGAATTCGTACACCTTAGAGGACAAAACCACAGGATTTCATATGTGAAATGGTAACCTCAGTGCATATATATTATACATTAAGGACTTGTTTACTGTTAAAGACTAATTGTAAGTATCGAAGATAGAAATGGTTAATCTCACAATTTTAAGAATAAGCAGATGGAAACCTCTGCTTTTCTTATCTTTGCTCTTTCATAGATAACAGCTATATCTCCTTCCAGAATATCTTAAGCATATCATCTTGATGCAAGGCAGATTCGGTTCCCCAACCAAAATAATCATTGTTTTTTCAGTTTGGAGGACATGATAGAGAGCTATATCAGTTTCTTGTGGCTACTGTAATAAATTCCCACCAATTGGTCATCTTAATTCACAAAAATTTATTCTCTCATAGTAGGCTGAATCCAAGACGTCAGATCAAATATTATAATAAGAGATGTCCCTTCGCATTCATATCATTTAGGAAATTGTAAGGATTTTAGGAGTTCTATGTCAGAAACTGGGGCAGAGACCAATATATAAATTTTCTATTATTTTACATATACCAAAATCAGTTTCGAGTATAAAGGCATTTTGTTGGAAGAATTCCCTCTTCTTTTGAGGAGGTCAGTCTTTTTCTTTTAAGGCCTTCAACTCATTGGATGAGGCCCACCCATGTGATGGAAGGTAATCTGTTTAAGTAAAAGTCTTAATTTGGATGTTGATCTCATCTAAGAAATACCTTCCCAAAATATATAGAATAATGTTTGATCAAATATCTGGGTACTGTGGTCTAGCTAAATTGACACTTGAAATTAACCATCACAGTGATCTTTGTTTCAGAGCTTCCCATTTGGTTGGCTGAGATTATTGGATCTGCACTGAAATCTGAGAGTCTTCCTAGCAATTCTGATTCTTCCCCCCCCTTTCTTTTTACAGACAGCAGGTTAGAATTGTGGTCCAAAGCTCTTCCTGCCCATTCCTACTTCCTACTGTATCTTTCCAAGGTATTGCACTCTCTTGTCCCTTTCCTACCCACTTACCTGTTATACTCCTAACTCTTCCTCAGCGCGCTTCCTGAAGGACCTACACGTCATCAGGAATGAATTTGGGAATAAACACTCGCAGCCCTCTTTTTCCTTTTGTAAGCCCTCATTGGCTCCTGACTGTGGGAGAAAGTCGATAACCTGATTGATTAGCTCTGACATTTACTGGGGCCATTTTTTATTAGTGGGCAAGGTAACTTTATGTCACAGATTGGTGTTTAGGGGTGACATGTCTTCTCTGTGTTCTATTTTCTGGATCCATGCCACTGGCAATTAAGAAGGGCAAAGCCTCTTTCCACCGGGAAAAGTTGAGATGCAGCCTGGTTGTTCTTTCTGCTTGCTCTCCTCCCAGTTGCATCCTTCTCCAGGCTAATGCCCCAGGCACGAGCTAGGGAGACTGGAGGTTGGGGGATTAGGGGAAGATGGAAGTGGCTATTCTTTTCACTGTAGTGGAAATACCCGAACTTTGGCTTTGTGAGGAGAGGAAGAATAAAACATCGAAGATGATGGAACTGGGAGAGAGGAAGAGAGAGGCCTCATTTAGGCCTTCTTTTCAAAGCCATGTAACTGCTTTAGTTTTACTTGAATGACTTGGTACGTTAAAAGGGGCCTACCCAGCCATTAAACATTTTTAAAATGCTTTAATAATGACATTTTCCTTCTTATTTGACTATTTATATAATAAGGAGTTTCCTTCAATAAGAATATTTGGTGGAAGATTTTGAACTCCTAACAATATTGAGAAAGTTAGTCTATCATTTTTCTAGCACCTTTATATTGAGTACCACGCCTGTCACTGGGGATACAAAGTTGAATAAGACGCAGCCTTTATCCTTAAGAAGTTCTTGATCTTGTGAGGAGAAAGCCATGTCAGTAAACACTAGTAATGCTCTGATAGAGACATATATATTATGGGGTTGGGGGTTCCAGCTCTGCCTGGGTGGTGGAAGGTGGATGAGTGAGTATCTGAGAGAAGCTATCTCTTAGGTTGGACCTAGAAAAAGGGGCAAGGTAAATGGGGATTAGGGAAAGAATTCCAGGCAAAGGGAACTCTTTCCTTGGCATGGAGTCTGACAGATATTGGTATGTGAAGGAAATGGAAAGTAACTTCATAAAAGAGACCAGATAATAAAGTACCTCAGAAATCATCTAGTACGGCAGGCTTTTTTTTTTTTTTTTTTTTTTTTGGCTTTTACAGTAGCTAGTTAATAGCAATCCTATGTACAATTTAAGGACCTGTTGTTGTATATTTAACTTACAGACCTTGTATAGGAATTATATCCTCCATTGCTTTTACTGGTCATTTGATTGCTGAGAACATTATTAACTTATTTTGTTTTTTAGAGAAAACTAACTTCCTTATAAGAATGACTTTCATCCAGGGCAATTCTAATAAGAAATTGCCAAGAGGTAAAGGAATGAAGGAGAAACTTATCAGAGGAGGCTAATTAATTAACTAATTAATTTTTAATGGTGACATTGGTTAGTGAAATCCAATAAGTTTCAGCTGTACACTTTAACAATAAGGCATATATATATTTACATTGTATTTTCACCTCTCATACTTAGATTTCTTCTTGTCATCACATATTTAATCCCCTTTACCCTGTCTACCTCACCCCTCCCCCTACCCCCTACCCTCTGGTAACCATTGTCTATAGTCCATGTCTCTGTTTGTTTGTCCTGTTCATTTGTTGCTTTTTATATCCCAAATATAAGTGATATCATGTGATTTTCAACTTTTTCTGTCTGGCTTATTTCACTTAGCATGATTATCTCGAGGTCCATCCATGTTGTCGTAAATGGCAGTATTTTATCTAGTCCTATGGCTGAGTAATAGTCCATTGAATATATGTACCACAGCTTCTTTAGCCAATCATCTATTGTCGGACACTTCGGTTGCTCCCATGTCCTGGCCACTGTGAATAATGCTGCTATGAGCATTGGTGTGCAAATGTCTTTTCGGATATGGGTTTTCAATTCTTTGGGGGTAAATACCCAGTAGAGGGATTGCTGGATCATATGGTAGATCAATTCTTAGTTTTTTGAGGAACCTCCATACTGTTTTCCATAGTGGCTTTACCAGTTTGCAGTATCACCAGCAGTGTATGAGGGTTCCTTTTACTCTGCATCCTCTCCAACATTTGTTATTACTTGTCCTATTGATTTTAGCTATTCTAACAGGTGTAAGATGGTATCTCATTGTGGTTTTGATTTGCATTTCCAGAGGAGGCTAATTAAATGCACTTCTTAATGTATACATGATTTCAGAACTAAAAGTGAACATGCTAAGACCTCAGGTACATTGCAGAATGTTGAATATAACTTAGAAAAAAGTCTTATAGTCATAGCTCAACTTTTATAGTTTACATGATTCAGGGAACCTGAGGAGTATGTTTCTTAAAAAAAAAAAAAAAAAAAAAAAAAAAAGATTACTATCTAATACGCCTCATCAATTTACCCTGCCAGTCTCTGAACTTCAACTCCTCCCTTCATTCTTTCATTTATTCATTCAGTAAGTATTTATCAAACACTAACAATATGCCAGTCACAGCCTGTCACCCAAGATCGAAAGGAATCTTTCTATCTAAAGGAATGAATAAAGAAAAATGAAGAGAGATAGGTTTTCTATTTATGCAAATGACTGAACCTGAAGTAGTATAGACATCCATACAAAATCTGGTCTTTGGCCTGATTGGCCCATTGTCTTCTTTGCATGGATCTTCTATATGGTTAGCCTGATCTTTTTTAGGGCCAAGGTTTGAACTATGTAGTTAAAGCTGTAGAAATTTCTAGTATGAGTTCCTATAGACTAGAGCAATATGGATAGGATATTTATGCAGCCTGCTCCCATATATTTGGTACCATCTACCCTTGAAAACACTTTTATCTGAACTGGTACAGGCTTTTTTTTTTTTTTTTTTTTTTTTAAATCAAATAAGTCAACTAAACTAAAATATCTTGCTGGGACACAAGAAAAGCCAAACTTCATGCAATATCCTATTAACATTGTTACTGTGGATAATTGGTTTGAGCCTTGAAACAATGTTTTTTAAGACAGAAGTTCCCTATGACTTCTAAAAGCAAAGTGCCCCTAAAAACTTCTGATGAAGAGTTTGATTGTTAGATAAGTGATATCTGAAATCCTAAACCAAATTCTCTGGAATCGTAATATATACAAGTTTGCAAACTGAAAAATGACTGCAAGGTTTGGAACCCTGTGTATTCATTTTCAGGAGAATTTAATGAGCTTCAAATAAATAAATAAAAATGAATTTAAATGAAAGTTCAGAGGTGATGCATTCTAGCTAAACTGTAAGAAGGTTTGCAATTTTCTTTATGCTGACCATGGCATCAATAATCCTCATTCTATTTATGTCTTTAATAATCCTCATTCTCTTATCCCTTATGAAATAGCTACTATTACCTCATGACATTATTACAAAACAAAATTTATTCCAGGTATATCCATCTGCGGGGTAGAATGATGTCATTCTTAGCAATTTAACTTAGATATTTGGTTTTCTTTTTTCCTTAGATTCATGTGTCACTTTTTAATAATAACATTTATCTTAGTAAGTCAGAAAATTACCAAGAAGGCTAGCCAATTTAAATATTCATATTTTCATAGGGTGTACTGGTTATTACTGCATAACAAATTATCTCAAAGCTGTCTTAGCAGCTTAAGCAACAAACATTCATTATCTCACAGTTTCTGTGGGTCAGAATCTTGGTGCAGCATAGCTGGGCACCTCTCCCTCGGGGTCCCTGGAAAGGCTGCAGTCAACGTGTCAGGGCCACAGACATCTTAAGGCTCTCCTGTGCTTCCAAGTTTACTCACATGACTGTTGGCAGCCTTTATTGGCTGTTAGATGAACACATTAGTTCTTTGTCACGTCAGCCACTCACAACATGACAACTTGCTTTCCCATAATGAGAGGAGAGAGAGAGAGAGACATCTCAGAAGTGATATCTCATTACTTTAGTCATCTTTTATTTATTAAAAAGAAGTCTGAGAAATAATAGAAAAAACAAATATTGGCCTCTGCTGCCAGTTTCTGGCACAGAGTCACTAAAATTTTTATAATTTTCTAAGTGATGAGAACGTAAGGAACAGCTTTTATTCTAACATGACCCTCATTCCTGACACAGAGCTCCTAAATCCCTTGGGATTTGTTGGGTAACAGGAGCATCTTTTGTTCTAATGAGGCAACTCTTCATGGTTAACTTGATAGTCAGCATGGGGGCTGGCCGATGGAAAGACCAAACCACAATTAGAAGTGTGGCACTTTCCACCCCACCCTTCATGCTCTGGGAAGGGGAGCGGGACTGGAGACTGAGTTAATGACCAATCATGTCTAGACGATGAAGCCTCCATAAAAATTCCCGAAATATGGGGTTCAGAGAGCTTCCAGGTTGGTGAACGCATGGGGTGCTGGGAGACTGTGCACCTGACGAGAGCATGGAAGCTCCTCACCCTCTCCCACACATCTTGCCCTATGTACCTCTTCATCGGTCTGCTCATCCGCATCCTTCATTGTATTCTTTACAATAGATTAGTAAATGCAAGTGTTTCCGTAAGTCTGTGAGCCATTCTGTTAAATTATTGAACCCAAGGAGAGGTTGTGGGAACCCCAGTTTGTAGCTGATTGTCAAAAGTACAGATGACAATCTGGGACTTGCGACTGCCATCTGAAGTGGAGGCAGTTAACTTGTGGGATCTGCGCTAACTCCAGGTAGATAGTGTCAGAATTTAATTGAATTGTAGGACGCCAAGCTGATGTTGCAGAGAACTGCGTGATGTGTGAAAAACATCTAGTATCAGAAGTACTGTGGGTGTGTGAGAAAAGAAAAACACAGGAGTATTTCACCTAGACAGTCAACAGGTTCAGTCCACACTCAAGAAGAGGGAATTTCACAGGATATAAATACCTGGAGGCAGAGATCACTGAAAACATTTTAGAGGCTGCCTACCATATACAGTAAAGTAAGTCAGCTTTACTATTTATATTTTCAAATGGTAAGACTGTACCATATCGTGATTGTGATAATGGTTTTTAGAATTGGGTTTTATGTTCCAACATCACTGACGAACATTTCTGCCAGAGCCCTAACTCCGGGGAGATAGAGAATTGGCTTTGCTAAAAATGGAATGGTGAATCGTACTATTTTCACATTTGTCCTTCCCTCCTTACCCTTGTGATACTTATAAGTTGCTACCTCAACATATATAAGTTTGGCCATGTGATTTGCTCTGACCAGTGGGACATGGGTGAAGGAGCAATAGAAACACTGTGCCAGTTCTGAGCAGAAGCTTTAAGAGGCATTGTGTGTTCCCACTTACCCTCTTGGATTCCTGTCTCCCAGAGTTAAAAACAAACAAACAAACAAGAGGATGAGAGACATGAGACACAGACCTAAGCCAGCTGAACCACAGTCAACCTGCAGACTTGAAAGAAAGAAATAGATATTTGCTGTTGTAAGCCTTAAGAGTCTTGAGGTATATTACTGCTGCAGCAAAAGTTAACTGATGCACATGGGGACAGCAGAGATAGAGCAAACTTCCCAAAGAGTATCTGCTTCTGTCAATATTGTTTCCAAATCCCACTGGTGATTATGTTACTGAACTCAAAGAGTTTGTTTTGCCTGCACACATCAAAGCCAAAGGAGACACTGACAACAGTTTGCAGCAAAAAAAAAACAGTAGAGGTTTGTTTAAGGAAATGGTGCTGAGCCCAGAGACAGGTGAGCTAGTACTCAAAGACTTGTTTCCCTGATGGCCTCTAGGGGATAGGTTATGTAGGGGTAATGTCATTAGTAACTAAGGGAGTTGAAGTGGTGGGCTCCATTGATTGGTCAGGGCTAGGGTTGAATGCAGTTGGTCATTGCATCAGGTCCTAATGTCAGTCATGGCATCATACTATCTGCTTTCAAAGGGATGCTAGTAGGGTCCTTCTGCTTCATGGGACTAGAGCTGCAAGGTGTTACCTTTATTTGAACCAAAATTGTTTTTGCAGTCAACAGACCTGAGGCTTTGTTTCTAAGACTATTTGATGCTCACGTAAGGGCTTAATGATTAAGAGAGTGGTTGAACAGTATGCAGAAGGATAAGGGAACAAATGAAGCAAGTGAGCTCAAGGCCAGTTTCAATCAAGGAGAAGAGAAAAAGTCATTTTAAAGAAGTGAAGATTTGTACGGTTACAATTATATTGGAGGACTCTGTATTTCAAGAGCTTTTAGTCCCCAGGGCCTACTGTATGACTTTGGAAAAATTCTCAGTGCTATCAGTAAAGTTTTTAACACAAAAGGATAGATGTATATTTAAACCACCGATGTCAAGCAATTGTGTTTAAAACTCGGCAAATATTTGATTTTCTAAAACTTCAGATATTATATTTACCTCTATCAAAAACTTTTCAATTTGATTTACTCTGTAATTGAGATGGCTGCCATTGAATCCAAATAGTGAAAAAGGTAACTTTTAAAATGACATAGTGTGCTGACTATTATTAACTCAGTAGGATAGCTGTTTAGATGGTTATGTGACTGTGCTACATCCCTGAACACAGAGGAAAATACCTGAAAGAGATTTGGAAAACAACATGTTGCCTTTAAACATCTCTGGGAACATTGATGTAAATCAAGCAATTATATTTCTTATCTGAAACACTGAACACTATAGGAGACATTTGTAATAGAGGTTAATTTAAAATTTTTTGTTTTATTTTTTTGTTTTTTAATCCTTTGCCTGCATATTCAAAGAAAAGCCAAGGACTGCAAAATTATTTAATACTACCAGAAATCATCTTGAATATAGCATTTAGTATATAGTATATAGTGTGTGTGTGTGTGTGTGTGTGTGTGTGTGTGTGTGGTGGTCTAAGCCTGCATACATGGGGTGATTACTAGCTTTTCCAAAACTCATTTATTGATAGCTCAGCTTTCTATTCTGTGACCTAAAAAAATTGTCTAATTGCTATACAATATGTAATTTAGGAACTGAAAAAGGTGAAATGTTTGAGTTACATTAGAAAAAAATGTTCAAGTGGTTAATTAAAAACTGTGGTTAGCTTGTCAGTACATCAAAATAATGAAGATCAATTTCCACATAATTTTCTATCATGATGCTTTGTGAATCACCTCTCCCAATTCAATTATTCCTCTATTTAAAACAAATTTAATACAAAGAGAATAATTTGGATCAAATACAATTAATTTCATCTTTCCTTCTTTTCCCTGCATCTCCCCTGTCCTTTCCATTCTTTTTCTGTCCCACTGTTGTCAACCCAGTTTCAACCCGGGGTCTGGACTACTGCAGAGATTTCAAGGGAGGTTCCAGAGGCTGTTGAAGAAGTGCTGTTCCAGGGCCTGTGGTTGGACCCATCTGAAATGATAGTTGAGAGAAGGTAAAGTAAAACGACCCCTGTCATACCAACGCCTGGGCTCCACTCACAGAGATTCTGACTCAGGTCACCTGGGATGGTGCCCAGGTTCGTTCGTTTGTTTTTTTGTTTTCTTGAAAGCTTTATTGAGATATCTTTGACATATAAAAATTGTATATATTTAGGGTATGCAACTAGATGTTTGATGTACGCATACATTGTGAAAAGATCATCATAATAGAGCTAATTAACATCTACCACCTCTACATACTTACCATTTGTGCGCGTGTGTGTGTGTGTGTGTATGTGTGTGTGCACGCGTGTGTGTGTGATAGCCTTGTATCTTCTAAATCCTTTCCAGGATATTGTAATTCAAACTTGAAAACCTCTGATATACTCTAAGTTTCAATTGTGAGACAAGCTTAGCAGGCTACCTGGGTTCACGTCTGCCATTAGCCCCAAGACAGCTGACAAGTCATCTTCATTCCATGTTCACTGAGCAATCCCCTGATTGCCTAGAGTTCAGCTATAGAAGAGTTCATACTCATCCATCAAGCTAAACTTCAAGTCCTTGCGAAGCTTCTTGTGCATATTCTAAAAGAATGTTTCCTTATGATTTCCTATTCCATTCATGAAAAAAAATACCATGAGAATTTCCAGTTCATTTGACAGTGATATTTCTCACAGTAAATAAATGAATTATAATTCCTATGATCATTCTAATCTTCAGTGCATTTTAATTATCATGGTTTTATTTTTAACCCCTTAGTGCAAATAAGGTCCTCACCCGGGGCCTTCAGAGATTTCCCGGGAGTTCCCCACGGCCCCTGCTACCCTTTCACCTGCTCCTTGTATCCACATCCCGCAGCTAAATTAAATCTCTCTGAAGCGCAGTTCCAGTCACATTTCAATTTTACTTAAAAATCTTCCCCAGTGCCTTCTGGTCCCAATCTCAGTGCTTTCTTCTCTCAATGCTTTCTTTCCTTGAGAACCCAACCCTGTGCAGGCAAACTGAATCATATAAGTTTCCTGCCTATTAATTTGAAGTTTAAACTTGTTCTTTCATCTGGCACACTCTCACCTCCACCACTTATCAATCTTACCATCTTACCTGGTTAATTCAATTTATTTTAAAATATGATCTTAATCATGCTGCCTTTCCCCATCCCCTAGTCATAAGGAAATTATTCCTTCTAGACATGCCTTTACTGAAACCATCACAACATGTTTTCTCAGTCTAGAACTCTCTGCTTGCCCTTCCCACTAGCCATTTCCCCTTCATATTTTATTTAGGTCTGGACTTCAATCTTTTCCTTGGGAGGCTTTTTCTGACCTCTAAGCCTCAGTGAAATTCCAAGTATCTGTTCCCATAATGCTCTCTACTCTTCTGTTGCAATAATCATCACATTTCAGTTACTTGCTTAGTCTGTGATTACTGCTGATCTGTGAGTTCCATGACATAAAGACAAATCTATTCTATTCATTGCTGAATATTAAGCTTCTAGCTCAGCGCCTGGCACATAGTAGATACTAAATATATATTTGCCAAATGAATGTTGAATGGATTCAATTTCAATTCAACAAATTTTACTAAGCACCTATGACGTTTTAGACAGAGTTCTTGGTGCTTGAGGTGTGTCAGTAAATAAAGATCACTTCTTTCATGGAGCTCAGATTCTGGCAAGGAAAAAAACAGAGGATGGACAAGATAAATAAGGAAATTATATAGTATGTGAGAACGTGATAAGCTCTATGGAAAAACGACAAGGTAAAGTAAAATAAAAATGAAAAAGTATAGTAATAATGAAAAAGTAAAATACGAAGAAAGATGGGAGTGCACAATTTGAAGCATTTAATAAGGGTGTGTCCCATTGCAGTTGTGGCCTTTATATAAAGACTTGGAGAAGCTGAGGGAGTTAGTCATGCAGACATAGGGGGCAGAGTGTTTCAGGACGGATGGTCAATACAAAGGCCCTAAGAATTCCTGGCGTGTTGGGAAATAGCAGGATGCAGTGTGTCTAGAGCAAGTGAGCAAAGAGTAGGCGACACATTAACCTCACTGGGGATCCTTTGGGCCATTTGTATAGACTTTGGCTTTTTTGCTGAGTGAAAAAGGAAGCCATTGAGGGGTTTTGAACATGATCTCACTGATCTGACTTATGTTTTACAAGAATTACTCTGACAGGTTAATAACAGAATACATGGGAGGAGGGAGGGCAAAGGTTGAAGTAGATCATTTAAAAGGTAAAAGAAATTGATAGGACCGAGTTTCTTAGACCAGAATAGTAGCTTTGTAGATGGTGAGAAATAATCAAATGTTGGATTTTTAAAAAAAGATAGAGCTAACAGGATCTCCTGACAGTTTGTTTGAGAAAAAGGAACCACAGATGACTCCAAGGTTTTTAACCTGAGCAAGTGCCAGATAGATTTGTCATAAATTGGGAAGGGGAAAGTTGTAGGTTAAGTAGGTTTTGGGAGGCTGGTGGGGGATTCAGGATTTCAGTTTTGGACAGCTCGAATATAAGATGCTTATTAGGTATCCAAGTAGGGGTATCAAGAACCCAGTGGATATATGAATTTCAAGTTCAGAAAGGAGATCTAGGTTGGAGATATAAATTTGAGAGTTGTCAGCAAGAAGGTGGTATTTAGAGTCGTAAGACTAGTGAGATAGTGAGATCATTGAGGAGGTGAGTATGGACAGAAACGTGAAGAGGACCAACAACTAAGTTCTAGGACACGCCAGCATAATGCAATCTAAGAAAAGTGATGCACTAACAAAGGATTCAAAAAGAGAGGATGAAAACCAAGAGTTCTGGAAGCCAAGGGAACGACAATATTTCAGGGAGAATGATAAACTGTGACAAATGCTGCTAATGTCAGAAAGGGACTGAGAACTGGTCACTGGTGACCTTTATGAAAGCAGTTTTGGAGGAGCGATGGGGCTAAAAACCTGTTTAGAGTAGATTTAAGAGAAAACGAGAGGAGAGGAATTCAAGGATGAATGAATGCCTGCATGGTCTTTCTCTCATTCTACCTTCTTCCAACATCATCATGTCTTCATCTTGTCTCTTCTTCTAGATTATAAAATTCCTTGAAGATGGGAAGCTGTCTTCGACAACTACACAGCTGCCATGGAACCTGGCACAATGCCAGCATACAGCAGGCACTCAATAAATGTTGGTTGACGGATTATCTAAAGGACTATTAAGGGTGAAATTATTTTTATTCTTTATATTTCTTATTCTTTTTGTCTTCCCATTTCCTTTATCGTTCTTCCTTCCCTCCCCTCCCCTCTAAACAGAGACAGATGCCTAGTGTCCTCCTGCTACCTTCTAACTACCCCAGCATTTCCCATCCTCTCTTCACCCCTTACCTGCTGCACAATATACCCACATTAAATCTATGCCTCAGGAAGGCCATGGGGATAGGAACAGGCTAGCTAATATAATAAGAGAACAACAGCTTGAGAATCTAGCATTTCACAGGGGCTTTTAATGGGTAAAATCCACCTAAGAAACGTTTCTTGTCTAATACTGGGTAGTAAAGGCTAGTAGGAGCCAGATCTCACAGTACAAAAATATTAAAATAAATAAATAAACGCCTTTCAAAATATGAAAGTGTGTTTTTTTCCTTTATTTAATCCGAATTCTACACATCCAGCAGGAATATTAATCAGCTGTTTCTAATAGAATAAGAAGAGGCCAGAATAAATCAAAGCACCACAGAGCTGTTCATAATTGCCTTCTTGTGGTATTAGCTTTTAAAATTGTAAAATAGAATTAAATTTTTCCAAATGAAGCATGGACCTAGCTGTCAAATGCTTTACTGTACTTTCTTCAAATTAGTCACTGTAATGGGTTGATTTTAGGCTGCTGTATAGTCTAGTGAATTCTGGAGTATAAAATTTGGATTGCTGGATTTCATTCATTCATTTATTTAAGGAATACTTATAAATGTAAGACACTGTGGTTTTAATAACAACAATAAAAAACACATCTAAAACAAAGGCCAGATAATATCACCTTAGGAATTAGCAGCCACTATTGCCTGTTAGGGTTGATAGTCTAAAACTAACCATAAGTTTTCTCATTCCTTTTCTAACCTCTCCTTTGCAATTATGAAACATCATTCAACTACGAGCCTCAAACATTTGTACAAATCTATTTTGAATAATATAATCCTCTATAGATAGGAGCTATGTGCAATTGGAAATGAAAACATTAAGGCACGAAGAAAAACAGACTTAGTTCAAATTATTTGACAACCAATGTGAAAATGAGCTCAAGCAACAGAATTACCCAGGCGTGAAGTCTGAAAGCAGCTTGATAAATACCTTCCACGAGGCTGAAGGTAAGAACTGTATAAATTCAACAAACCAAATTATTTCCAGAGAGAAAAAGCACACAGGAAGGGTACTGAGAACATTTCTGTCATCAGGTTATCTTATTTTTCCAGGAAATTAGCAAAAAGGTGACCACACGATTTTTCCTTGGTTTACAAAGACTGCCTACAAGCCAAAGATAATCATCTTTGAAGACAATCTCAGTGAGGAGAAAGGAGCTGAGTGTTTGTAATCTATGAACAATATGTTCATCAAAGAACATAAGTTACATTATAAATTTATTAATATTTTCATCAAAGGAAAACAGAAGAAAAATAAAGAAATGATTCATAGCTACTGAGTTTATTCAGGAAATAAAAGGATTATCAGCTCAGCAAAGTGTAATAGTTACTGTTCAGCTTCTCCCTGAAACTCTATGTCGTCTAGGCTAGCCTGCTCCAGCTGTAGCAATTCAAGCTTGCTCTTATATTATTCAGGCAATTTTGCAGTAAGAAAAAGAGTTAAAATCAGCTAGCAGTTTCCATTTCTCTTAGCAGCCCTTCCCCCAACAATCAAGCTATCAGAACAACAAAATAAAACCAAAATAGTCTCTCAGTAAGAACATTTTATGAGTTTCTTCTCTATCATTATTCTCTTTTGGCTGAGCAATCTTTTTTTTGACAACACAGTATTTATCTTCTTTGCAATGCCTGGATTCATAGTCTTCTTCCACCCACTGTAGTAATAATTTAGCTGTGTAAAAGGTAAAGAGAAAGTCCATTTTGAACGTCAATTTGTAATTTTTGCATTTTAAACAATTTTTTCTTGACTCCCAAATTCATTTCAGTTGGATTTAAAAGATTGGCTAATAAAATTCTAAGGTTTAGAAATTAGAATAAAATATAATTTAACATCTGTGAAGATTGTGAAGAGAGATTTTTGTAATTATAAGCTTAGAAATAATAGATAAAATAGTAAAGAAAATATTGACAGTTTTGAGAACATACAAATAATAACATCACACGAGAAACACAAAAGGAGTTACAGTTTTTATTTCATAGAGAATTCTTGGAGGAGAATCCTATTTCTGTAGTATCATCAGATATTCTTTTATTGCTTTTATCATACTATAAAGAACTTTTATCAGTCAAAATACATCATGATAAGTCATAAACTAAAATAAATCATAGAAGACTGCATAAATGTGAAAAGAACACTACGCCTTGAAAGGTAAATAAGCAAATGCCATAAATCTTAAATTCTCATGAAAATAAATCTATGAAGTCAATAAACATTGGAAAAAATTTCAACTTCATTAATGAACAGAAAAATGCAAGCCAATCAATGGGTTGTACTTTTCTCCCCACCGAACTAGAAAAATATATAAGTAGACACATTGCTTGTGAGGGGACAAAATAGTAGGCACTATGGTACATTCTACAGGCTGTGTAAATTGCCTCAGTATTTTTGGAGCCTATATTGGCTACAAAATGTTGGATCCACTATCGACCAAGAGCTATTAAAATGTCTCAGTTTCTGCTTTCTGCTGAAATGGCAGACTGGCCTGGGCGTTGCAAGTTCTTATGCTCGAAAGCAACTCTGGACTAACTGTAGAAGCAAGAGGGAGGTATGGATTCCAGGAATCAACACCAGCACCTATAAAAATAATTGAAAAATCCACTAAGGATTCTTATCTCAGTCAATTATTATATCAAGGGTTATAAAAAGTTGATTTCTTCCTTCTATCATTTCATCTACCTTTATTAGCTACATTCTTTAATAAAGAAGAGTTTTCCTCATTCTTAAATATAACTTATATTTAAGAGGTTATAATCAATTGTCATTGTTACTCTTTTCAGTGCTCAAATGGTTTCAAATTTAACCAGTGAAAATGCTTGCAAGTCAGATTCTATGTCCCTTTGACATAACCCAGTTAGTTTTCAAGCACTTCTGTAGTTTGTGTGATAAGATGTCCCAGGCTTACTTTGAACTTTCCCTGCCTCTGACCTGGAATCTGCCATTTTCCAAGATGTGCTATGTCTTTTAGTAGGGAATGTATTTAGAAGCTCATGATGAAATTTCAGGCATTGTGATCAATTTTTTGCACGTGGCCTTCTGAAAGCTTCTCCAATCACACTATATGTAACACCGTATCGTTGTTCCTCAAAAGCTTAAGGCTGGTCTGTGAGCCAGACACCTTCCTGGAGCTTCAGAAAGCTGGACGAGATGGAGAAGTGGTGATGAGAGCAGAATCTTTCATCTTAGTTTCAAGTTCAGTTGAAACAAAAATGACTTTAGGAAAAAGATTAGGGACATTTTTCCCCCTCTGACTTTTCTACCTCGTCTGGGTCCCTGAATAGAGAGACATAGTCCAGAGCTAAAACTTCTCCCAGATGTCCTTTTTCTTTCCTGCTTACTCCACCCACAGAATCCATTCTATTCTACGGTAAACTGAGTACACAACAGGCTTATTTGTTCAAGGCCTTATTAGTCTCCATGCCTTAGGCTATACCAGAATAAACTTTCCTCTGGCCTAACCAGGAAAATGTGAAATACTCAGTTACTGAATGTGAATGGGTGTTTTTTGTGTAAATTCTATGTCTCATAAATACCAATCAGTGTATCTCTTATATCCAATTTAATTTTCTAGTTTAAATTTTCTTGCTACAGGCATGCTAAGTGGACAGTGGATGATTCTGTCCAGAGTTCATTAGTCTAGGAATAGTCATCTCATTCAATTAGATTCTTTGTCTCAAAGATTTGAACCAAGAGGCCTACAGGGAGATTTCAGTCATTAGGGGTCTAATGTGGAGTGAGTGAGGAAGTAAAGAAAGATAATTGAGAGACCATGACAATTGGGCTAGACTGTAGAAAGAATCAGAGATGAAGGAGACCACACCACCACTAAGAAAGAGAGAGCTTCTGAAATCCCAGCCCTCAGTGTTGTCCGTCCTTGGAGTCTGTGCAGTTTCTGTGTCCTTGAAATTAACTTCGCTCTTTAGTAGAATTATTTTGATTTTTCTTTACAACTGAAAAATCTTGGCTCTAATACTATACTATACAATTGTGCACATCTGTTTTCCATTCTTTTTCCTACATTGTGTTTTGGATTATGTTTATCTATAGTTGTCAGATGAATAGGACATTGTCAAATATTTGCTTAGAAAAAAACTGCTATATAAAACATTAAATGAATATATCTACTCCTTTTGCAAGAGCAATCAAATTTTTGTGAATCTGTGCCTCTCTAGCTAAGATTTGGGTCAATCAATGTACAGTTGATCCTTAAACAACGTGTTTGAATTGCATGGGTCTGCTTGTAGGTGGATTTTTTTTCATTTTGTAAATAGATGGCATAAACTTATGGTATCAGTAAGAACAGTACAGTACTGTAAATATATTTTCTCTTATGATTTTTTGACATTTTCTTTAATTTATTTTAAGAATACAGTGTATATTACATATAACATACAAAATATGTGTTAATTGACTATTTATGTTATCAGTAAGGTTTCCAGTCAACAGTAGGCTATATCAGTAGTTCAGTTTTTGGAGAGTCAAAAGTTATACATGGGATTTCAACTGTGGGGGGTTGGAGCCTCAAACCTTTACTTTATGCAAGGGTCACCTGTACAAGTAATCCAACAAATCTGAAGTGTCGTGAGCAAAAAAAGCAGCTGCTTAAGCAACACCCTTGAAAGCATTTCTGTATTTCCACAATCCCAGGCTTATTGAGTGGAACCTTCTTAGATAAACCAATCAGGTGCCCACACAGGTTAACGCACAGCAAATGGAGAGGGGAAGTATATAGACTTACTCAACAGCACAAAGTGTTGAAAGTTCTTAGCATCTCTAAAACAAGCTCTGTTCACTGGTGGTCCTAGGCCAGGGGCTATGAAGGGCAGAAAGTTAGAGTCTTCAGTTCTAAGCATTCTTGTCTGTGATGCTATCAGGATGGGCGGTGAGGTATTGCTCCTTATGGTGGATGCTATTATTGCCTCTGCTCCTAGCTTCCTCATGAGGCTGGTGTAACCATTTTCTGCTTTACATGTTAGTTGGTAACAGTGTTACTGGAGAGTGGAGTTCCCTTCCTGGTGTGTTGTCCAGGTTCTTGACGTCTCAAAAAAAGAACTGAGCAAGACACCAAAATATAACAGAATAGAAAACTTTATTAGAAGCGATAGTACACTTCCAGATGTGGAACCAGGACTTAGCAAGAGAAGCATGGCTCAAAGGCCTGGTAACAATGCCTTTGGGGTTTTTTATCCTTATATGCTGTGGGTGGTTACTTTACTTAGAGGGGTGGGCTTCCTTGATTGACAATTAAGATTGACAGGACTCAGTGATTCATCACTTGCTTTCTGCATGTGTTCGTTCTAGAATTCAGTCTGTTATAATGATATGAATGAACTTCTGGGCACATGCATCATATTATAATGATAGTATAATGAGGCTTAGGTGAGTTGAAGGTTGTTGGGGGTCCTTATTGCGCAGTTACGAGTGACTGGCTGAAACTAGTACCCAATTTTCTGCTCACTTGTTTCCTTCTGTGAGTTACTTTTAGTCCCAAAATGACTTCTGGCTTGCTTAATTGTGGGCAGATTAGGGTGGACTCCTTCTGGAATAAGATGACCTCAGTGTCCTTGCAGACAGACCCGACCCCCTAACTAATTTTCCTGCCTAACTCTTTTCTAAGAGCCATGAACCCCCTTTATTAGTATGGATGTTGAAGGAAGGAAGGTCTCTTCTGTATCTGGTTCCTGCTGAGAATAGCCATAGTCCCTGCCTACTGGGGTTTCATGGAGCTCTTTCCCTTTCTGCCTTAGTCAGGGTGGGGTCTTGAGTTTCCTGCCAAAGTGCCACCTCAGTCCCTAGACAAGGAAAAGGAGATATGAACTTGTTATTTAAATTATATATCTATTAATTTTCTATTATTGATTTGTCTATTAAGTGAGTAAAGGAAAACAGGCTTGGTCAATGTATTTCTTAAAGAATAAAAAGGCCTTTGGCCTAAAGTCCCCTCCCCCTCAGACCGTAAGGGCCCTTCCTGGCTTAAAGGCATTTCTGCTTACAAAGGGCCCATGATCCTTAACAATAGCCAGAGGATTTGAGTCACCAGTTTCAGGGCAATTATGGAGATTTGAGGGAGAGGGCCTTTTTCCCAAAGAAAGGAGGATAGAAAAGAACTTAAGAACTCTACAAGAGATGCCCCTTTTCATTTCCTGGTAAAAGATTAAGAATTTTACAAGTGATGTCCCATGTCAGTAGCTCACAGGCATGCCCTTCTTTTAAGACAGCCCTTGGGCAACAAAAGATATCTCACCTAGAAATGTGTGTGTGTGTGGGGGGGGGGATATACACCTTCCCCTTAAGAATGGCCTACAGCCAATGTCTGACTGATAAGTGGGTTTAACAGCCTGGGCCCCTTGTCTGTGGTATTATTCTTGCTCCAGAGTTTCCTATGGGTTCAAGATAGGCCTGGATTTTGATCGAACTCACATCTTTACTTGGCTTTTTCCCTGACGCTATCCTGCTTTCCCCATTCCTCTACAGGTTTCACCTGAGGACATTCTCTCAATGAAATACTTGCTTAGTAATTCCTGTCTCAGTTCTATTTCTAGGGAATTCAACTTAAGACAGTCATCTAACATTTAACCTGACTAAGCAAAGATGGTCTTCCACTTCGCTACTATCTGTAGAATTGCTAGCACATTAGTGGAGGGGTAACTATCCGGGCTGATCCTTTCATATTCAATTATAGCATACTTCATTTCATTGTACTTTGCTTTATTGCACTTTACAAATGTTGCATTTTTTAAAAAAAAAAAATTGAAAGCAAGACCCTCCACCAGCAAAATAATTCGGACTTGTTCCATTGTGATACTTGCTTTATTGGCATGGTCTGGAACGGAACCCACAGAATCTTTGAGGTCTGCCTTGTACAGTTTTCCTTTCAGAATCCCTCTCTATTTCACCAAATTTATTTACCATTTAGCACCTGGTGCCAGAATTGTCTTCAGAGTTGTCTTAATGTCTTTGTTTAGGAAAATGCCTTGATGAGCTGTGTCTGGGTAGAAAGAGAGACCCTGAAGGCAAGTATTTAGAGAAAAATGGTAAAACAAAAAAGATAGATAAATTAGTCTGCATAAGAATAAACACAGATTTTTTTTTTTTTTTTATACTGGGGTGAATCCAGAAGGATAGAGGATTCAGAAAGGAGAGAGATTTGACAATAAGACAGGAGGAGGAAGAAAATTCCTAATGATGGAGTAGCCAGAAGACATTTAAGACTAAGGACATTTAATACACGATTATAAGTTGCGTCGTTAGTAAGTAAACTCCCTAAATCTTCAGTTAAAATATAATTTGTCAGAACAACCTTGTGGGCTAGTGATGGGGGAAATAAAGTCAGAGCAGTAACAATGCCAGCTTCGTAGTCACCCCTTTGCTGACACCTACAGTGAGGAGGTAGTGACGCACTTTAGGTTAGTGTCCTGGCAGCAGCCGGCAGTAAAGTGAATGATGTGGGGACACTAACAGAGGCAGAGAGGAGAAGCTGCGCCATGAAACCGACTCAGGACAGGTATGTGACAAATCCCTTACTCATCCCCACCTCAAAGAAAAAAATAACCTAGAAGAAGATAACAGAAGTCGAGAAAGAAGGGCCGGAATATGGATTATACATGCACACACGCACACACTCAGCACCTAAATATTGTAAATATTTCAGCCTTTAATGAAATTCTGGCAAAGTGGAACACAAAGAATTTAAATTGTGACATGGTTACATAACCTTTATTTGTGTTTCTTTTTCTTTTTTCCAGAATAGACAATATCAGAGACTATTAGTGCTGTCCTTGGGAAGATTAAGTGCTTTTAGAAAGTGTACCCTGGAATAAACAAACACAAACACAACATAGGAACTAAAAATCGTTTCCTAAGAGGCAAGAGTACATTTCCTTTCGTCCTCCTCTAAGTCCCAGTGATTGTTTTCATGTCCCACCTCAAAGACCCGCCTTTGTGAAGTGTCTCCCGACTTGTTCCCAATCAACAAGGATTTCTTCCTGCTTTGAGCCCTCTATAACTTACCGTTCAAAGAGTTCTTAAATTAATATTAAATTTTGCTATGGTTCTTAGTGTTATATCCAATCAGGATTCATCTTAGGAAATATAAATTAAGACAGAAACATTTATACCTGGCAGAATTTTAAGAGTTTTACTGGCCAAGAGGAATTCTTCTCGTCAAGAGAGTCAGTGTTGGGACAACTAATTCAGAAAAAGGATTTTATAATGACTTTATAAACTCCAAAAATACAAGAACAACAGTTAATACTTGTATGTCATGTACTGTGTGCAAATGCTTGGCTCATATCGACTCACCTAATTTTTATTGTGATCCTATGAGTTAAGTACTGCGCCTATTCTCATTTTACAGGTATGATAACTGAGAACAGAAATGCTAAATAGATTCTCTAAGGAAGTAGCAGAGCCAAGATTGACCCCAGCAGTTTGCCTTTAACTGGTAAGTCATCCGGCCTATTGCATTAATTTAAAAGATCCTGGTCTACAAATTCCATTCTCCTTCCAGAAAACACCATAACCACTCACATGACAAAAACGAGGAGGGTAGACAAAAGGGGACAGGATGAGGAAAAGGGATTTTCTTTCTTTTTGTCCTGGGAAATCTCTGGCTTAAATCCTTGAGGTCTTGGTATTCTTCCCTTTTTAACAAAACAAAAATATATATATATGCATTCATAAATACTAAAGAATCTGAGCCTTTGCTATACATCTCGTTGCCCTACATTGTAACCGCTAACCACTCATAGATTTTACTCCTTTAAAATAGCCTTTTCTGTAATTCAAGTAGGCTTTGCCTAGTATAATGGCATTATGACACGGTTGCTTTTTTCTGCCCTTGTTCTTTCATCTTGGCATGCCTACTCCCTTAATCATTAAGCCTTAGGACATAAAGTTCCTGACCAGAATAAAGCCTCGGATCTACTGATCATCAGAACAATGAGAACAATGAGTTTCAGTTAAACTAAGGATAACTCTTGGCTTCAGGTGTGTTTCAGCCCCAGGCCCATCCAGGTGGAACAGCCACACTGACCACTTTCCCATGGGACCAAACAGAATGACACCACGACTGACTCTGGAACTGAACTCGATGATCAATTACCCAAGCTCCGTCCAATCAGCAGCACCCATGACCCCAACTGCCTTAGTTTCCATGACTAATGATTCTCCTGCTATATAATCCATTCCCTCAGACAGTTAAGGAGCCAAGTCTTTGAGAAGCAACTCTCCTGTGCCTCTGGGACTTGCAACTCTCTAAAATAAACCTTCACTTTCTTTTCTGCAAAACCTGTATATGTCTCATTGGATAACTTGGATGGGCATAGGAAAACGGACCCCTTTCCTCCAGTAACATCACCCTTCAAAGCTCATAAATGTAAATCAGGTAGGTGCTGGAGTGAGTCCCAGGTCCAGAAACATGTATGTTAAGGTAATTATTCTAGCCTGGTTATAACAAAGGATAAGGCAGACATAGGCCCACTCAGTTACTCTCCCTTGAAGAGCAAATTTAGCAACAAATGTGGAACAGCAAATTTGAAAGCTCTCCACCCTCTCCGAATTTACCAATTAGTCTATTTTAATATTTTATCTTTCTGTGATGAATAAAATCGATCTGTATGTTGAATATATAATTATTTGCATGTCTTCTCATTTTCCTTACTGGGCTGAACAACTAAAAAATAAGACTGAATTTTAACAACTAAATGATATCTTAAAAACTAAATGATAAGACCGTGTGCCCTGCATTATTTTGCACAATGCCTCGTACCCTAAAGGTCCATTGAATTAGACTCATTATGTTAAGTACGTGTTGAATTTGTCAAGGTTTGAGCAGGAAATAGGAGAGGAATCAAGAAGAAAAAGAATCAAAAGAGAAATAGAAGAAATGTAAAGAAAGGATTGTTTACAAAGTTGTGGGTTAAGGGAAGGTAGTGAAGAAAGAGCAGGAAGCTGTCGCCTCCGCTTGGTCTGAAGGGACAAAGAGTGTGGCTTCTAGCACCTGGCAAGAGCTGAAGCTGTAAGAGAAAGGCTGCTGTGAACTTGGGCGGGAGAACACAGCCTCTGCCAAATCGTGACCTAGCAAAGAGAGAGAGAGAGGAAAAGAGAACGTCTGATGGAGCAAATACCAGGGCCTCTTTCTCTTCCCAATAATCAGATCTGCTGGAAGGGCCTCCGGATGGCTGAGCCAATTGGAAGCCAACAGACAAAGAGTGATACAGTTAGAGACTAATCTCGTATGGCAAATGGAGGATGTACAGCAAAGGTAGATACAGCAAGGTTCATTCATTCATTCAACACTAGTGATTACTTAGTATGTGAAAAGCTCTGAACTCAGTAACGTGAAATAAACAAGTATTAAAATGGCACAATTACAATGGGAAATGGTTTTAGAAAACACGCATAATGGATTACAGCAAAAAAAAAAAAGCTTTTACTTTTTTTTTTTTTTTTTAAACGCGGAAGGTTCTGGTGCTCCGGCCTTGTGCTTGCGGGAAGTCACACTAGAGACGCAGAAGGGGTGCTGTGGCCATGGGGGTGGGGTGCGGGCATGGTTGGGACTGCCAGCCCCCAACTCCCTCCCCACATTCCTTGTGGGGAAACTCCACAGGCATATGCCAAGTTTTAAGTTTTTAAAGTGTTCCCAGTAGTACACGAATATGGTTAAAATGGGCTTGAAATGAAAGTGACATTTGGCCTTCTGTCCTCCTCACTATCACTCCTTCTTAGAGGAAACGTCTGTTTAATTCTGGTGATAATCTCCATATATCGAGAAATACACATATACTGAAATTTTGATTGCTCAACTGTAGACACTATTAACTTAAGTCAAGAAAATGGCTCCCGAGAACAGACCTCACTGAACCTCCGATGGTCCCGGAGTGAAAGTCGCCCGCTGAGAAGCTCCGCCCAGGTCTGCCGCACCTCTCACCATCTCCTCAGCATCTCGCACTGTTAAAAACATTTCATTTTAAGTTTTTTCAAAGTAATACATAAATAGTTTTAAAAACTACTAGTATTACAAAGCTATAATGAAAAAAAAATAGACCCATTTTCTCTATCCTGTTCTATCTCCGTTTACAGAGGTATTATTTTCAAATCTTTAAGCTCTTTCTTCTGGTGTTTATTTCTAAATAAATAATGGTAACATTTTGATATATATACATCAAAAGTAGTTACAGAGATAAAATCATGCTTACAAAATCTTTAAGCTTTGCTTTATTTTTTTTAGTCTTTATTTCACTTGTTTTTTAACTCAAATTTCCCCATACCTCTGGATGAGGTTCCCAAGTGAAAATTCAGTACCTTAAAGATTAACTAATTGCAATAGGATATAAAGAATATATCTTAATGCCTACAAGAATTTAATAGATGTATTCATGAGAAATGTGTAAACTACAGTAACAAATTGATTTTATGTACGGAAACTGTAAGAATTTACTATTTAAAGATAGACCTGTGTATGAGCCCTTCATCAAAAATTATTTTATTTTTAGATCCCTGTTTACTAGTAGTATATGTCTTATTCACTCTACTCCAATGTCATATTCAGTCAAAGTATCCTTACATTAATTTATGACCTATTGTGACATGAAGATAATTTATTTCTCTATTTTCTTGTCTTTTATTTTGTAAAGTTTTTCCCTATTAAATGAGTTACTTGATCTCTGTCTCTATTTGGATCATAAAATTATCCCTTACCCATGAAATATCTGTATATGCTAGATTCGTACACTTTGTTCAACAAAATTGTAAGAATATTATTGTGTTCCAAAGTTGTTTTTCAAAGAACCAATTCAGTTCCATTTCCAAATACCATCTTTCCCTGTCATTATAAAAATCTTTCTGAAAGCATTCTTTCTACTAAATGATTCGATATGGTGTTTATTTTGAGCATATGAGAAAGCAAAATTATTTCTAAATCAGAGCAAAGGGTTTAAGTTACAGCTGAAAAAAAATTCCATTCAATTTCATAAGCCTTTATTAGAGTGGATGTGGATGTTCTCATCACAGAACAAGATGCGGAAATATCAGACGCAACACCTCAATTCAGGACGTTTATGGGTTTGGAGTGATGCATATACGAAAGGAGTAAAGTACGAGGTGTATGGAGTTTGAGAGCCAAAATAAGTGATGCAAGCAGGCAGTTATAGGGTCTTCAAGAAATGGAGAGATCAGCGTGGGCTGAGGTAGTCTGGTTGTTGAGATCAGAGAGCCTGGAAAAAATGGTCATTGAGCAGGGAGTAGGCATGGCAGGACAATGGAGGACAGGAGACAGTGCCGTGGCAGGAGTGAATGACCTGCGGCGTCTGGGAGATGTTGAAGACACCGACTTGTTTGCATTGAGCTGGAGCGGAGAAAGCTAGAATGGGGCCAGTCAGGCAGGGAGGGCTTTCCTTCCACATTGTGGAATATGACATTGGTATGATTCTTATTGTAAGAATGTCTCACTACAGATATGGTAGGGACACTAACGTCCCAACTTATACAAAGCAGACCTTAGAAAAAAGGTGACATACCATGCGCCAATAAAGTTTAGACGTGAGAAAGAATTCTATGTGCTGTGGAACTACAGAGTGATTTGAGGTCAGGAAGATTATCTCAAAGTGAGCATCAGGCATGCAAGCTCCAGCCGTGAAAGCATTGTACCCTTTCTGTGGATTTTCATGACATCTGTGCAGGTTACTTCAGGGTTATTTGTATCATTCGACCTTTTCACTCTCCTCCCACACCTCATTTTCCTCCTTTCCTCTTTTGCATTCTGATCAAGCCTGGAAGGGTTCTGGAAAGGCTAGAACTGCATTTGGAGAGCCAACAGATTTGTGACTTAGTCATGCATGGTTCATGAGGTTTTGTGTTTATGCCAAAATGATGAAGCTGCAGTTGCTAATATGAAAGCAATATAAATGTATCTTAAGGTGTTTTCAACTAGTGCAAAGTTTGAGTTGCTAAGACAACACAGTCAAAATAAACATCATGGAAGTGGGGATTCTGTTTTCTTACCAGGAGGCTGAAACAGATCAATTCACGGCAGTTTATCAAAAGATCAGTTTGCTGAAAAACTAATTTGCTGAGTACCAGTTCACCAGATCATGATTTATGGACTAGCAATTAGCTGATTGAGTAATTCATCAAAAGACCCGTTTGCTGAATTACCAATACACTAAAAACTTCATTCCATTAACTACCACAGCAGAATGGCATGTTTACTCATTCTATCCACAAAAATGCAAAGAAAATATGGCTATTTTATTTTTCAACAATTAACTTAATCTTCCTTATAAGTAACCCTATCCCCACTGCCAAATGCCTACCCTCCTTGTTAAACTTAAATTAAGGATTTATCATTATATTCTGATTTCAAATGTTTCCTTTTAGTTTATGCCCTTTCAGTAAATGTTTATTTTTTCGTATTTCATAGTTCTTCATTCTCCACCTTGTCCCTGACAAAGGTGGCTTTTGGGGTCATGGCTTATGTGTTCTTGTGGCAATGACGAGGGTAGGGGAGAGTGCCCTGATCTGTGAGTAGATTCTTGTGCTTCTGTAGAAAGAATGTTGCTTGTCCATCTTGTTCCTGATCTTCCTGCTGGCTCCCATCGCTAAGTCTGCTAAAATTGCTGGAGAATTCGTGGTCTAGTTTTTCTTGGAGTAGTCTAATCTGATGACTCAGACCCACCTCAGCTCTTGGTGACGCTGCATTATTCCACCTAAGTTCTGACTGTGAATCCTATTTGGTTCTTACCCTGGGTCATGGTCCTGGAGACATGGCTCTCACAGACCCCCAAAAGTTTACCAGCCAGCAACGTCAGCTCCTATGTGTTCTACCACAGGCCACATGGGAACTACTACCAACTTTTAATATCACCAAGAGCTGAAGAAGCATCAGCAGCCCCCCAAGGCCATGCAATCTCATAACCCTTGCAGTTTTACTCTAAAGCACCTGCCTCGAGTTTCAAAGGGCTGCTCACATACTTGTGCCCTCTGACATTATGTGATGCAAGGTCCTTAGGTACTTCTGTGAAATCTGCATCTTTATTCTCACCCTGTCTTCTCTGTGATATCAGCCCAGAAATCAGAAATTAGGCAGCAAATATTTCAAATCTTGCTTTCTCTATGTCTGTCCCCTTTTGTTCTCCATAATCTCCTGGAGCCTGAAAGAGTCCAAATCACCACTTCTTCCTGTCGTATTACAACTTCCCTTCCATCACATCCTTCTTCCTGAGGGGTCTTTTTCACTCCTTTCCTCTTTTTTGAGGGGCCGTAATGGCTTCCTGCCTGAGAACTTAATTTACTGGGGAGAAGAAAGAAAACTAACTCTTGAGAGTCTGGACTTTGTTTTTATATCTCCAGAGGGCATGCTAATCTTCGCATATCTACAGTTTAAAGGGTAATGAAAGACTGACATTGATGAAGCGCGTAAGCATCTGAAGTCTGGCAGAACTTGGTTTTGCTTTACCTTGTGTTAGGGTAGAGGTAAGTAGAGAAATATCCTTCTTTTTCACTCACAGTATCTTTCATCTCTTGTACTTTGCTGCCCTCTCTCAAAAAGCCGCTCCCAAATAGAATATTAAAACTTCAAGGAAGATTGAACCAAGCCAAGGCTAGATGGGACCAGAGTGGAAAATGGTGCCAAATGAGTTGAGCTGATGAGTCTGGAATCGACAAGAGTAACTCTAAAGATTCCATCCTATCTAGGATACAGCAGAAAATATTTTTTTTTCCGGAACAAAACACTGAATTATAATTTCATATACGTGTATTGAATAGTATTAAGAGCAAGGCAGTGTGCTGGGCACCGCTTGGCAGAGTTTTCACAGAACTGTTGGACTGCCATCAAGTAACCAGTGGACAAGGTGATTCAGGGCGCTCATCACTGACTGTCCCAATATGCTTGGGACTCGCGGGGTTCCCAGGAGGTGGGATGTGATTCAGTCCCAAACAAACCAGGATGAGTTGGTCACTCTTCTTATCAGACAACCTCAGCTCCAAATTCTACCATTTTAACTCCAAATTTCTGCTAAATCATAATAATCCCTGATATTTGAAGTAATGTATGGACCTTTAGATCTTTGCTTTTTTGCTACGCAGTGATGTTCGGAAAAGAGTTCTGGTCTTTGGAAACTGGTTCTGCTGCTTGACTAGCTAAGTGACATTAAATTAATCATACTTGATCTCTGAACTTCATGATATAAATGAAAATAAAGATTTGTTGTGAGGATTAAGTGAAATCATGATGTTTTGCATATTTTAAAGTACTATGCAGATGTGTAATATTATTTGCAGACATGTTCCTGTAGCAGTAATAGAATAATAGAAAATAAAAATTCTATTTGTTTCCATTTTCTCATAATGAAGTTTTCTCCTCAGCATGTTTTATAATTTACCAGTTAAAAATATTTGAGGATACAGTAGATCACAAAGTATTATTGTACTGCCATCTTTAGGACATATTTTGAATTACACTCTTGTGTAGTTCAAATAATTTTTTTTTTTTTTCAAAAGCAATGTAGTTACATTTTAAATGTATCAGCAACAGTGATTACCGTCACCGGTGTAGAGCCTAAAGGCTTTTTAGCTACTAGATCAATCATAAGGAATTGAGTCAACGACTAACACCTGTTGCAGAGCTATGAATATTGATGAGGCTGGTCTCTTGGAATGATTAGCTGTTAAAGCTGGAAGGAACATTAGAAGTTAGTCCTTGCAGATGGCTTCCTGTCTGCTGCCCCCGAGCTCAACTTGGGGATTCAGCAACTGGGAGAGTAGTAGGTTTCAGCTCCAGGAGGTGCCCAGGAAGAGGTGATAGGCAATCTCTGGCACAGGGTGAGACAACGGACCTCCATTCTCTACATGTATGTATCACCCATGTATCTATACACAGATGAATGAATTAATGAATGAATGAAACCCTTGTGTCAGGGGTTAGTCCTTTCTGACTCTGAACTCTGGGTTGAGGGTGGGAATCAGAGAATCAGCCTTAGAGCCTCTCATCCTAGGAATGTGAGTGCTGGCATGAGGGGAACTTTGTGGGGGTGATGGGAACGTTCTCGATCTAGCGGTGATCACATATTGGTGCATATAAATAGGCGAAGTTGTCAAGCAGTACACATAAGATTTGTACGTTTTTACTTCATGTAAATTGTGGCTAAATAAGGTACTGTTAAAATCTCCTTTCCTCTCCCTAAACCTTTCCACCAATTAGAATTCTATTTGGGTTTACTAGCTTCTTTTTTATAACATTCTGTTGGGGTGGTGATCGGGGTTAGTTAGGTCAGCCTGGAGTATCTTAGTTTAGGAAGCAGGAAGGAGGTAGAAAATTTTCAAGGACAACTCGCCTCCACTCTGTAACTTCACTCAGGAGTCAAGTAGTGGCAACTGTTTTAAATGTCAAGAAAGAACATCTCCACCTACTCCTTGCCTGTACCCGGATGGATGTAGCTGGAGAAGAAACACAGCTGTGCTAATTTAGTCTCACATTACATTTATCACCACAAATCTCAAGTTCTAGCTCTGCAAATCCTTGCAATCCTATTATATTTCATGAGTAGATTTGCTTTCCTTCTTCCTAAATTATTTTATACCCTAACCCTCTCTCTCTTTAAACCAACCAGACCCTCTCAGCTCAGGCCTTGCTTCGTATTTCACTGAGAAAATAGAAGCAATCAGAGGAAAGCTGCTTCATCTTTCAGCCACCAGTTCAATCAAACTACCTTCATTTGTACTCTCCCTCTTCTGTTTCAATGCATCAGTGGTTATCAACAGGGCCCATATGTAGAATTTTAAAAAAATCCTGATTCCCAAATCTCACTCCTAGAGAGTCTAAATTGTTTAACTGGTATAGGATTTTTTTTTTTTTAATTTTTAAGGCATTCTAATATATGGCTGGAATTTAGAACCAAGAATTTAGACTATCCGAGCCCTCTGTAAGTGGGCAGCTCCTCTTATAAAGTGGATCTTATTCACGTTCATCTCCTCAACACCTTGTTCCTTCACTTACCTTCCCCCCTTTTTTTACATGATTAATTTGTCTCTGCTAGGTAAGTCTCATCAGCATACACACATGTCTAGGGGAGCCCATGAATGGAATTCACATGGGTCATTGTCCTAGAGCACAGAGCAGGTTGGAGAAGAATGGACGTGGATCTGGAGGGGCAAAAGGAGAATGTCCAGCACTCATGCTTAGGGTTGCAAAGTAGCTTCTTCCCCTAATTAGGCAGGTAGATTCGAATTATTTAAATGCTTTCTTATTGCCAACAACACATTATTCTTCTCAGGGCTCGTCTGCCTCTTGCACAGTGAGCTGAGTGAAAGCAGGATGGTGTGCACAGGTATGCGGTGAATTTATCAAAATATCCTTTAGAATGGTGGTACTTTCCCCAATTGCTCGATGAAATTCCCCTATTTTGGTCTGCTGAATTTCTATAGAATTTTACAATTTATAGAACTTTCATAATAGTTCTGAATATCAGCAGGACAGATATTATCAGCAGGACAGATATTACCTCTGATAAGTTATGGACAGAGGTTGCCAACTTGTTACTGCTACGTAGCAGGTGGAGCTAAGGATGGAATCCAGCACTTCTGACTTCAAGTTGAGTGCTCTCTAATGTAACACGCTGCCTCCCGTAGGGGGTCGTTCCTGTGGGTTATGACGAGTCATCTTCAAGATTACATTTTATAAAACAATTTAGGGAATGATTGCATATTAATCCATGACCACTTTGTAGATGGTACAAGGAAATGAAAAGTCCCCTAGGTACTCAGAAATGAAGTTACCCTCTAAGAATTAAACTGCAGTGTTAGCTCACAATACATCACAGCACCGAAAACAATGTCCTTAAGGAGGCAAAACTGTCCCCGAGTTTGCCAGACTCAGTGGAAGAATACCTTTTATGAAGGAGGGTATATCAGTGAGAGTGATGTTGGTCATCCCTTTATGCTTAAGAAAGTGAGTCCCAGAAGCCATGGGTTGGCAGAGCCCAGCCACACCTGTCCTGCAGAAAGGGTGCCTAAACCTTCTTCTGGTTACAGATTTTTTTTTTTTTTCTGAATATGGGTAGATCAGTCTGTTTTAGCTTGTTATTTTCAGATGTTCAAGTTACAGCTAACATTCCATACTCTGACTCTATAATCACAACATAAATATCTGATTATAATTTAGTTTCCCATGAAGTATGATTACAGGAAGAGAACAACTTGACCAGAAAACATAAATATCTATTAATGTTGGCAATTCCATTTCTTATTACAAATTAATTAATTGGAATTCTGTTTATGCATCAATATTTGTGAATTTAATGTGATTCTTAATATGTTAGTGTGATTCTTCCAAGACTGCTGTCAAATCAGGTTTTAAGGCTGAGTCCTAGAGTCCCAGGTTGAGGTAAATTAGGCCAGGAAATGAGTTGACACTTCAGAAAACTTTCTAAAGTTACAGTATTGAGTATAATATACTTATAATAAAATACACTTATTTTGAGTGAATATTCCTGAATTTCAGCAAACGATACATAGTCATGTAACTACCAGAATCAGGATATAGAGTGTTTTCATCACCCTGGAAAGTGCCCTCATACCCTTTCACAAGTCAATTGCCTCCCTTTTCCCCCAGTTCCCAGAAACACTGACCTCTTTTTTTATCTCTATAATTTTGCCTTCTCCAGAATGTCATGTAAGTACAGTCATTCAGTACATAGCCATTTGAGTCTGGCTTCTTTCACTTAGCATAATATGTTCGACATTCATCTGTGTTGCTGCATGTATCAGTCATTTTTCCTTTTTATCATAATAAGTATTCCATTAGATGGATGCTTGACAGTTTGTTAATTCACCAGTTGATGGACATGTAAGCTATTATCAGTTTTTGGCAATTATAGAATAGAGACACTATAAACATTCACATACAAGCTTTTGAGTGGACGTGTTTTCACTGCTCTTGGGTAAATACTTTGGAATGGGATTGATGGGGGGTGGTAAGTGTATAGTTTAACTTAATACAAAACTGCCACACTGTTCACCGAAGTGGCATGGAGTTCCAGATGCTCCATACCCTTGGAAGCACGTTATATTGTCAGGGTTATTTTCCCCCAATTTCTAATAGGTGTGTGGTATTATCCTATTGTGCTTTTATTTGCATTTTCCCAATAACTAATGATATCGGGCATTTATTTGTGTATTTTTATTAGCTATCTGTATATCTTCTTGGATTAAATCTTTTGCCTACCTTTTTATTTGCTTTGTTTTATTTTGCATTTCAAGAGGGTTTTTTTTTTTTCCATATATATTCTGGATATCAACATTTCATCAGATATGTATTTTCCTAACGCTTTCTCCCAGTCTGTTACTTGATTTTTTTCTTTGGTTTTTCAAAGAGCAGAGGTTTTTAATGTTGATGAACTCCAAAATATCAATGTTTCTTCCATGGTTTGTGATTTTCATATATCTAAGAAACCTTTACCTAACTCAAATATTTTCTTCTGTTTTTTTTTATCTAGAAGTTTTATAATTTTAGATTTTACAGTTTTAAATTTTACATTTGAACTTCAAATTTTGAGTTAATTTTTGAGTATGGTGAAAGGTAAGAGTCGAAGTTCATTTTTTCTAGTATAAATCTCATCAAGATTACATCGTAGTCAAGAGAGATGTGAGTAAAAATAAGTAAATTCTGCCATATGTTAGAATCTGATAATCTCTCTGGAGGAAATTAAATGAGGAAAGAAACCTGGGGAGTGCTAGGCCACCTTTTTAAAATAAGGTTATCATGTAAGACCTCAATGAAGGGTGACTCTAGAAGATGCTGTTGGTATATGGCCCAAATTCCCTTTCCCGAGACAGTGCACCTTTTTCTGGTTGCCACTGATGGTTCACAGAGCACTTTCCTTGACTGCGAGATACCTGTCTCATCCTATGTGACCTGGGTCATTGTGTTTCAGTTACCTCGTCTATAAGAGGTTTCTCTACATAGTCCCTTGCCAGGTGGTACACACCATTGACTGATGAATACTAGAGTAAAAAGGCTGGCCTTCTTGTCTCAAGGGGGTACAATTAAGCAATGTGGTTCATGCTCAAGACCCTCTCTCTCCCACCCTTGACAGCCTAGATCTTACCTGAGACAGTCAGCTCTTTCCCGTTTTCTATTCTGCTTCCTTCTCTCCTGCCCAGGTTTTTGTTTGTTTTGTTTTGTTTTGTTTTTGTTTTTGCTTCCCTCTCCACCCCCCGCCCCGAGGAGCATTCCTTCAAAAAAAAAAAAAAAAATTACATGCATACAAATCCTTGTTAAGATCTGTTTCAATGAAACCTATCCTAATCATGATGGTAGATAGAGCACTGAGCCCTGGCATGTTGTAGCAGTATAATTGCTAAGGTAGCCACCTCTGGTGAACTTTGATGGGATGTAGGTAGGAGGGGATGCACCGACTTATGTGATATCTCTGGCATAGGAGAACTAGGAATTTGGAGGGCTCTGGAATTGGGTGGTCATGGATGAGAGAAAATGACAGGCTCAGGGCAATCAATCAACAATTTAAAGCAAAGTATGAGTGTCAGTGGGCCTTTTGGGAAGAACTTAAAGAAGCTCTCATCGCCTGTACCTGAAAACCAGATATTAGACTTAAATGTAAGAGTGGCAGAATTTCAGAGCAGACTGAATCCTCAATACCCAGAGATCTTTCTTGAAATCTGCAAAGGGAACTTCTGAGTGTTTTCATGTGAGCATATTCAATCCCCAGATTGTTCTGAACCCTCTGGAACTGCGAATACTCCTCCTTGTGGGAAATAGAGTTTCCATCTACCCTTTTTAAGATGATGCAGACACCTCAAACGAGACAGGGGCCTTATGAAACAATGCCCGGCTTCTTTAAGATCTGCCTCCATTTCATGTTCTGGCTATAAATCAATAACTAGGGTCAGGTGTACAATGTTCAAGTGCTGGGCTTAGGAAGGCAAGTGACAGATTACACACCAAAGGAGCTGACTCACGTGGACAGCAGAAACTGATAGAGCATGCCTAGAAGTGGAATGAAAGGCTGCTGGATCAAGGGGTGACAGAGTATAACAGATAGATATAAAGACACTCTTTCATAACACAGTGTTTAAAACTTTAGTAAGGGCCCTGGAAGATGGGTTTAATATGGTACTTAGAAGCTTGAAAAAAAATAATGGGTCATGTTAAATAAAGTCAAGATACCAGACTCCCATAGCAAAGTGTAGAGGAAGAAATTGGCTAGAAAGGATCCACTATGAGGCCAAAAAGCTCATCAGCTGACTCTTCCTTGGGAGGACCCAGAGGACACTTTATTTTCCAGGGAAATAAGGATTATGCTAATGAAACAACAACATCAATAAGGAAATGGTGGTTGGTATCCATCCTCTATAGGCCAGGGCTCATTGTAAATGCTATTATTGAACTAGGCTCCTAGTGGCATTGGGGATGATGGGATCCTGGATTAGCAAAGACCAGAAGAGAGCTCATAATCATCAGGGGCAAGGTGGGCATAGTTACTGTAATAGGTGAAAAGTCAGAATGGCAGGAGAGGCTGACCTACAGGGATATTTGGAGATGGCTAATATATGGTGATCATGGTAACCCCAGGGGTAAGACAAGTGGGCAGGTTATTACTCAACACACAGAATTTGAAGAGAGCAAACATGAATGAACATGAGGCTGACATCAGCTTCATCAAAGGAAAGTGACAATTTCTTACCCAATTTCCAGACCTGAGACAGTTATCCAAACCTGAACCTACCAAAAGAGAAGCTGCATAGACATTAAGATGATCCCTGCAGGACTTACACAGTTTATATGGTAGTGATTCCTCTAGTCCTTCCTTAAAGGGGTCTCTGGCCATTAGCCTAGGTGACCAAAAGATGCAGAAAGAAGAATATCTAGATATTTCAAGGGCTTTAGATATAGGATCTGAATTGACAGTGATACCTAGGGACTCAGCATCTATCAAGGGTAGAACAAGTGGGGGTAAGATCATCAATGGAGTCCTGGCCCAGATCTGCCTCACAGCGGATCAGTTGTGTCTATGGACCTCCTTGGTAATCATTTCTCTAGTTCCCAAACATGAGTTTATAGACATACCTAGCAGTTGGCAGTACCATCATATTGATTTCTTGACATGTGAAGGAAGAGTTATTGTGGTAGGAAAAGCTAAATAGAAGTTCCCGGAAATTTCTTCCATCCTCACCAAGGCAGTTAATCAAAAAATCATTATAAATCAAGGATAATGAAAGAGATTCAGTGGTGGTGGTTCTTATTTTATCTCCCATTTAATTCACCAGTTTGGCTCCTTCAAAAACTGGATGGATTGTGGCCGTTGAAGTGTAGTGCCACAAACTTATCTAAGAAGTCCCATGTGGTATTTTTACTAGATCAGATTAATATAGACTCGGGTATGTGTCGTGAGACTTTAACACAGTTCCAAAGATCTCTACTAATTGTCCTTTATTAGACAGAAAAAGATACAAGAAATTTGAAGAGGGTCAGGATTCTAGAGATGCTGCGGGTCCCTAATGATGGTTGCTACTTTTAGCTTCCATGCAACAAATTCACTATTCTTAAGTGTCTCCAGCAGAGGTTTTACTAGGGACAGGTGGAGAGGAAATCCCTGCAAGCCCTGGATAAGTTTTAACAACCAGCAAGTGCATGGGCACTGGTACAAATTATGCCAAATTGGGCTTTTATCTAACAATGAGAACATAGGAAATAGAACTCTATGTACTCATTGTGCAATATTATTACTTAGCAGCCAAGTACTTGTGGTATAGCCCAACTCCATGTCCTCAGATGACCTTTTGGAACCAGCCTTCTCTATCTCTAGTAGACCTCACATGTCTACAGCACTTTATGCTCTCACTATATAATATTTGTTTTAATCATTTAGTGATTGGGTACCTGGGGCTTGACATAACTCCATGTCTTCAGACGACCTTTTGGAACTTAGCTTTTCTGTCCTTAAAAGACCTTGCCATGCTTCACAACAGCATAGTCAGATTCTATCGATCTGAGTGTTCTTTCTAGGAGACATCACATTTGTCCACTATGTTAATGACTTCATGTTACCTGGACTTGATGGGCATGAAGTGGTGATTACTCCACATGCCCTGGTAAGATACAGACTCCAAAGGATTGGGGGATAAACCTTACAAAAATTAAGAGGCTGGTTCCATCAGTGAAGTGTTTAGGAGTCTCATGGTCTGGGGGATGCTGAGTTACCCCTTCAAAGTAATAGCAAAGTACTATACCTTGCATCTTTTATCACTAAGAAACATGAGGCTTGGCCAGTCTTTCAAGATTTCGAAGGCAGCATATTTCACACGCAGGGAAGAGCTCTGACTTATTGTTTGGGTAGTGCTAGGAGTGTTAGTATTAAGTGGGGCCCAGGACAAGAAGAGGCCCTGCAGCAGGTTCCAGTTTCAGCATAAGAGTCCTGTCACTTGGGCCATGTCTTCTGGCAGAGGCCAGGTACTAGAGGTATTTGGGGTATAAAAGGATGCTATGGAGACTCTGGCAAACTCCAATAAAAGAGTCATGGCACAGACTCTTAGAATTCTAGGAAAAGGCTGTGCTCTCTGCAGCAGAGAATAACATTCCATTCGAAAAGCTGATCCTGGCAGAGGTGAAGGCCATGAATGGGTCCAACAGCATTGGCTTTGGGAATAATACCCTCCCACCCCCCCAAAAAAGATGTTTGCCTTCTAACCCCTAGAATCTGTAAATATGGTACTTGGCAAAAGAGAATTTGCAGATCTGATAATATTAAGGATCTTGAGATAAGAAATTTATCCTGGATTATCTGGGTGAGCCCAGTGTAAAAACAAGGGTTCTATAAGAGGGAGGCAGAGGAGTCAGTGTTCAGGAAGGATATGTGACGGTGGAAGTAGGAGTCAGAGGGAGAGAGGGAAAGAGGGAGGAAAGGAGGAAGGGGGCGGGGAGAGAGAGAGAGAGAGAGAGAGAGAGAGAGAGAGAGAGAGAGAGAATGGGAATTAAAAACAAGAAAGACACTACTCTACTGGCTTGAAAATGGAGAGAGGGACCACGAGTCAAGGAATGCAGAAGGCCTTCAGAAGCCGGAAAAGGAAAGGAAATAGATTTTCCTCTAAGCCACCAGAAGCAATGCAGGCCTGCTGACCCCTTGATTTTAGGCCAGTAGAACTGATTTTTGACCTCTAGAAATATAAGTGATTAATTTGTGTCATTTTCAGCCACTAGGTTTGTGGTAATTTGTTATAGCAGCAGCAATAAGAAACTAGTGCAGACTTTTCTAACCAAGGTCAACTTATTTACAGCCACTGCTGAATATCTATTTCGTTGGCAACAGAGATTGATACTGTGCCTTGATTCAATACCATTCCTTGGGGGAGAACAGCCTGTTACATAGTGACAAGTTGACTATATCCACCCTGACTAGAGTTAACCTGCTTCCTGGGTATGGGTTTGCCAATACTGTAGGCAGAGCTTCAGCCAGCACCAGTCCATAGACTCACAAAGAGTTTTTCTGATCTAGTGATGTGGAATCCTACAAACATTGCCTAAAACCAAATGCCCCACTTTATAGTAATAGGGGCATGTCAGTGAAAACATGACTGTGGGGTCTACTCTTCCTACACATATTTCACCAAGCAGATGCTGCCATCCCAAGAGTGTGTGGCATAGGCTCTTAAAACAGAGGACATCTTGAAATATTGGGTACTAACTTTCAGGATATATAGGCAGACCTCAGAAATACTGTGAGCTTCGGTAAGAGGCAAGTAATTGGACAGTTATTAGATTGAATGTTTTGGGATGTTGATATTATTATTTCCATTTTATTTGAGGCTTACAGAAGTTAATTGATTTAGTGAACAAGTTTTTCTGTACAAAGATTCATGTTATTAATAAAATAATTTAGCAGATAACAACATGGAGATAGGTGATATAGATTGCTAAGGCACGTTTGTTATCTTCAGAGACGTTTGTTTTAGCTCCCACAGTCATGTTCATTGCAGCCTAGTGAGAAAAGAAGAGCTTGGGTATGCATGCCCCTTATTTTAGGGATATTAGCTGGAAATTGCACGATTCCACTCATATCTTATTGGCCAAAATTCAGTTATATAGCCTAAGACCAAGGAAGCCTGGGAAATGGAGTCTTTACTTTAGGTGGCCAATATCTTGCTGAAATTTGGGGGTCTCTGTTACTAAAGGAAAAAATGGAGAGAATGGATATTGAAACTGCTAGCCACAGCTGTGCACTGGGTTGCCGAGCAGCTGAGATTCAGACGAAAGCCTGTGTCACTCTGGGCTGTACTGCACAGCCCTGAATCATTAGCTGACCCTCAAAATTCACGTTTTGAAAAACTCCTTGGAATAGGCACATTCCTGTCAGAATTTAATTTCTAGATGTCTCTCTAGACATGTATATAATATCCTTTCATTAGAAAATAAAAGTATTTAACTCAACGTGCTTTGTTGTAGCAGAAAGCTGAGCTAAATTTAGACATCTTTATTGTGAGTGAAAAAGTTCCCAAAGCCTGTTGTTATCCTTCCTTGCTTCTTTCTTTTACCTTTTCCCCTCCCTCCTTTCCTAACCTCCTTCATCCCTTTCTTTCCTCCCCAGCTTGCGCGTGTGCGCTTCCCAGCTCCCTCAAGGGTCCTCCCTCCCTCCCTCCCTAACAGAGGTATAAGGATAAGGTGGTGTTTCCTCTCCATATCTCCACTGTCCACAGTGACAGGGAATAAGTCAAGGGTGTAGTGGGGGGAGGGGAAGGATGAGGGTGAGTAGTGAGTCACGATGTCTCTGTCACCTTTTCATTTTTTAAAATTTTTATTATTAGTTTTTATTACACAAGTAATACATATTCATTGTAGAAAAATTAGAAAACACAGAAAAGCAAAAAGAAAAAATAATCACCCATAATCCCACTACCCATGAATAACTACTATTAACATTTAATGTATGTCTTTCTAGCTTTCTTATGCATATATATACATACATAGATATATTTATATATAATTTTCTTTTTTACAAATATTGTATCATACTATACATACTGTTCATAACATGTTTTTTATTTAATAGATATTGTGAACATTACTGTTTATTCCCTGAAAAATTATACAGATACTACATGCTCATTGTGGAAAATTCAGAAATTACAGATATGCAAAAAGAAAATATAATTACTCCAAGTCTCACCTCCCAGAGATAAATGCTGTTAACATTTTAGCAAATATCCTTTCAGACTCTTTAATGCACACATGTATATGCATATCTTAAAAATGGAATCACACTATCGAGTTCTTCTGTAAACTTCTTTTCACTTAACAACATAGCTTATTCATTTCCATAAATATACATATGGTGTTTATTTTTAATTGGTGTACAGTATTCCGTAGAAAGGATATACCATATTTAACCAACCTTATACCATAGACTTATTTATATTTTTCCCATTCCTCTGAATAATGCTACTATAAACATCCTTTCTTGCATATATTTTTTGAATAATGAATGAATGTATCTTAGTTCCTTTTTTCTGACCTTGTTAAGGAGAATCTAAGTGGTATTACTTGGCATACTTGTAAAATATATTGCCAAAATATTTTCTGGAAAAGTCGCCTCTTGTAGACTCTGTAAGTGAACGCTCATTCCCACACTTCCTTCTGTCTCTGGCACTTTAATTCTTTGTACCATTTGCTTTTTTGATACATACAAAGGAGTGGATTGTAATAATTTGCATTTTTGATTACCAGTATAGTCAAATATTTTCACATTAATTATTAGTGCACTATTTAAATTTATGATACATTGCCAGTTCGTGTCCTTGGCTCAGTTTTCTACTGCAAAGTTTGATTGTTTTTGCATCATAAAATGTTATTTATTCATGCATTCATTATTCACTCAATCAATAAATGTTTTCAGTATTTGCTTTGTGTCTAGCACTGTTAGGTGTTGAAGATATAACAGTAAGCAAAGTAGACATGGTTGCTGCCTTCTTGAACTTCCAGTTTAGTGGATATAGACAGTTAAATAAGCTATAATGAAAAAAGTGCAATAAGAAGAAAAGAATGAAATGGGAACATGTGGTTGAGCAGGGGGTTGTAGATCATGAAAACTTCTCAGAATAGTGCAGCTTAAGCTCTTGATATAAATTAGAGATCTATACTCTTTGATCCATATATCGTAAATTTAGTTTTCTCTTAATTTGGTTTATTTTTTTTACTGTATAGGAGTTTTGCATTTTTAACTGGTTAAATTCTATCTTTTCCTTTGTGGTCTTTTCCTTTACTATCATGCTAGAAAGGCTTTTTTCCCCACACTAAAATTACATAAATATTCACTAATATTGCCTGCTAGTCCTTTTCTATGTTTGTTTACGTGCCTTAACATTTAGATCTTTACTGCACCTAGAATTTATTTTGGTGAAAGTTATGAGGCATAGATCTAATATTTCCCCCAAGAAATGGCTAACCCATTATCCCAATATAATTTACTTAATAATACAACCTTTCCTCATGGGTTTGAAATGTCCTCAATTCTATGTTCTCGAGTTTATTTCTGGACTTTACATTTAATTCTAATGATTTATTTTGGACCAATAGCATCACTGTTTTTTCTCTTCGTATCTATAGTTACCTGAAAGTTGAGCATTTTGCATTTGGTGACATTCTAGAACAAAACGAAATGACAGACTTTGCTTAGGTATGCATGTGGAGTGGGAAGTCAGTCTGGATGATACCCTCGATCCTTTCAACTCTGAGACTTCTAGAGTCTGAAATTCCATGGGGATCTTTGTTAATCTGGCCCATTTGTTTGCTGTGTAAAATAAATTAGATGTTTTTAATAGTCTGTATTGGTTTTCCCCTCACTCTGAAGCTCAGCTTTCCATAGGTGGCAGTATTGCCAAACAGTAAGTATCCCAGCGTTAACAAGGAGCACCAAGGAACAAAATGATCTGGCAGGGTTTTATAATTTCCCCCAAGAGCTTTCATTAGAGGAGGCATCAGAGCTGTGCTACTTCTAAACTCTTTTTTGTATCCTTGGACAGTGGCATAACTAGAGGTGTGCCATGAATCTGTTCCTAGATGTGTGCAAAACATTAGTGGACAGATTTTTTAAAGTGACGCCTTAGCCTTGTGGACACTTCTTTATAAACCTTATCCAAAAGTGCCTTTGGGCCCCACCAATGACTGATTTAAAAGCTTGGAAATGTGGTTATAACAATGTGATTGTGGTGAGATCCTGGTGAGTTTTATTTTCTTTGTACTTGGTGGAATTTTTTCAGATTTCCCACAAAGAACATGTATTGCCTCTGTAATCTGAAGGGAAAAAAAAAATCAACATGGGGTTATTAAAAGTAGAGTGGTAAAATGGATGATTGTGTGCCAGAAAAAGTTCACATCCTTTCCTGTTTCAAGCATGTGAGTACATGCAACAAAGTGGGTTCGGTGTTCTCTCCTTATCTCTAGAGATCAGCTCAGTGTTATTGCTCATCTAAAATCAAAGTACCAGCGGGAAGCCGAGACAGGAGAGCTCTATCTCATGGAACAACACCTGAGAAAGTCCTTTGGTAGGTGAGAGGAGGGTAGGGTCAGCTCCTATAGAGATGTGGTGGCCTATCTAATGGGAGATAGTAAATTACCTATTGCAACTATGTGCCAGCATAGGTTATCAGGACTTTGAGCACTAAGTTTAATTTTAGGACCTGCTAGTGAAAAAAGATCTATAAATCTTGGAGTGTGTCTACGGGAACTACAAAACTGATCAAAGGCTGGGAAACAGGCACTATGAATAAAAGATAAAGTAGCTGAATTTATTTCCCTTAGATATGGAAAGCCTAGCTAGGGAATTAGACAAATCCCCATCTCCATGAAATGCTACTATAGCCCTCCCAAACATGGAGGCGAGACCTGAATTTATTAACAGTCTTCAGTTGTGCAAAGGACAGTTGCATGGAAGGTAAGTGTTACTTTCACGCCAAGACTAAGGCTCGAGTGAGCACAGATTAACCAAGCAGAAGTGACTTAGGCCAGGCGTTTAGAAGAACGTGCTGGACACTAAGGTTGGAATTATCAGTTAATAACTCTGCATGGATTAGTAGAAACTAGAATGAAGCTAGAGGTTTAATATAGTATAAAGATGGGATTGGGTAGAGACAGGAGCTGGGAACGTGCCAAACTGGGCTACCTCATAATTTCTAAAACAAAGGACCTGAAGTTAATTAACCTCAGAAGGTGAAAATAAACTGCATTTAGGAAAGGATATTAAGCTTTAATCAAACCTGACTTATGAAAATCAGGGTTTGAATACCAGGTAAATCAGGGAGTGGTTACTGCTTTGTCTGGGAGTATTCACCTGAGGAGTCTTTAAATAGCATATTCTCACAACTGTTTTACAAGTTTGATTTTGAAAATTGTGACTTTTCTCATATAATTTTCAAGGGTACTTCTTTATATGAAGCCAGGTATATCTAAAATTATGCATCAATTATCAGTTCATTGGAATATAACTCTAAACTCTTGAGAATAAGGCCAATAGCCAGCTAGTGTAATCTAAATAGGGCATAGTCTTTTGAGATCTCTTCTAACCCTTTAATCCTTTCGCTTTCAATCAAAAAATCTAAAAGACAATTCTGAGGATAATTTCCACAACATCAGATATTAGGCTGAAGTATATAAAATTACCATTTTTAGGTCAAAACGGTCAAATATCAGCAATTTCATAAAATTCAACCTAATACAATAATTATTCCAGTAATTTGTCTGTACCTGTTTTCATCTGCACTAAAGCTAAAGGCTTTAATATATTCCATTTTCAGGTCAAATATTGGTGGACATAAAAAGCCTGTGCACCTAAGTACAGAGAAATTACAGGGTTGGGATTAAAGATGTGTCTTGGATAAACCACTTCTAGGCATCTAACCCATTTTTTTTTATTGCACTAGACACTGGTGCCTCTTGTCTGACTTTAGGATTTATCAGACTATGGAAAACAAGAAAAGAAGTCCAAAGGCCTGATCTCTCAGCCTGTGGGGAATTCTGTCTGGGAAACGGGCCAAAGGAAGAACAGGGGAAAATATTCCAAAATTTAGACCATGTTACAGGTTTAGTGGAGGAAGATCACGACAAAGCTGTGAGCAGAAAAACAAAGCATGTGGCTTCCTCCTTTCTAAAATATAGTATTGCTTCATGTGTCCTGCTTTCAAGATTCTAAGCATAGGATAAGACACCAAGTACACGTTGAAAAAGTCATATCTGCATAGTCATCTAAAATGAGACAAGCTTAGCTTAACTAAAAAGATTTTATTAACAATGTAAAATGTTAAATATTTTTATGATCTGAGCTAATTCCAGCATGCCCTAAAAGAGTTAACACTATGCTGATGTGCAGACATCATGCTTCAGATTTCAATTAGAACGAAATGTGATAATATTCAATTTTACATTTGAGGGTAATTGTATATATTACTACATCATTTCCTAACTGGATTACTTCATTCTCCAAAAAGCTGAAAAAGACACCATTGGATCAAAAGGAAATTAGTTGCCCATATGCATTTTACGAAGGTATTAGGATTATCGTGTATTTACAAAATTTCAATACTTTTCATATATGGTTTTTGTTGCATTATAAATTAAAATATTTTTCTGTTGAAGCTCTTAGATTCTGACAGAATGGAAGACTAAATGTGAATGAAAGCAGAGAAAGCAATAGGCAAGGTGGTATGTTTGATTATAATATTATTTCTAATATTAATAGATCAGATTTTTTAAGAGTTTTTCAGTTTTAAATAGTTTCTATGTTTAAAGACTTCTTTCATATATGATCAATTGTTAACATGAGATCAGCAAGAGCTATAGATATACTATTATATATGAAGTAAATTTTCTTTTTATAATACATTTAAAAAAAACCTTTAATCTCAAAATTATAATTCTTGCATCTGTCATGATATGGTGTAGAGCAGACATGCACAACGTCAGCTTTAAAAATCCTTTTAAAAACAGCCTGCCTTTTTAATCTTTTTTTTTTTTCTTTTGACAGCAGCTCCTTTCAAATGTAAAATCATTTAAAAGGGAAGGGGAGGCAGATAAAAAAAAAATAAGGAAGCTAGAAAACATAGTCAAAAACCAATAATTGTGGTTCAGCTGTCTGGAGGTCCTCAGCTTCTGCAACTTTTTCAGATCTCCCCAGGGGTCTAGCTTGAGACGAGACAACATAGCCCAAAGAACCTTCTCTTCCGTCTTCTAACCAGAGGGTAGGAAGTTAGATTTAGAAGGCTGCTGTCATCTGTGAGGAGACAAGGTACATATGAATAAAGTACAAACAAAATCTTTTTATAAATTGGCTTTAAAAAGCTACCATCCTTTGAACGGAGGCTCCTTAATCTCATCATTATTGACATTTTGGACCAGGTAATTCTTTGTTAGAGGCTATCCTGAACACTGTAGGATGTTTAGCAGCATGCTGGGCCATACTCACTAAACCAGTAGCATTCCCCAACCAAAAAATGTTCCCAGCTATGGCCAAATATTCCCTGGGGGAGGGGCAAGCAGCCTTCAGTTGAGAACTGCTGGTTGGAATTACATTTTAACTGTTTAGGTAGTCTTCCAGTTGGGAGAAGTATAGCTTCTGAGAAAGAGCCCATGCTTTGGAGTAAGGCTGGCATTTTCTATAAACTCGCCTCTGCTATTTGCTAGCTCTGTGACTTTGAACATGTAACTTAAGCTCACCAAGCTTCAGTTTCCCCATCTGTAAAACAGAGTTTAACAATACTTAGGCGAGGGTTAAATATGAAATAATCTATGAAAACATATAGCTTAGGTAGATATCTTGGCACCTACCAGAGAGGAAACACTCGGCTATTGTTAACTATTTCCCTTTACGTAGGACAAATGTCTTCTCTCCATTCATCTACCTCATGCCTCAGGAAGAAGTGTCAGCTATTTCTGGTTGAGTCTTTCCCTTGCACTTTCTACAGATTTCTGTAACCAGGGCAATCAAAGAAGATTGCCAGCTATTGAGTTTATAAGTTTTGGTTTAAAATTTTTAGCATGATGACAAGTAGAGGAAGAAATAAGCTGGTAAACCAAATCCGGTTTACTGAACTGTGTTTTTAGGAAATAGTGTAGTCCAGAGAGGGTGGTAGAAATATCCTGTTGGAGCAGAACTGGCCAGGGGGTTCCCAAAGGCTAGAGAAGGACCACAAGGAAATAACCTGGAAACTGCCAACTGGGGCAGCGTTAGGGCATGATCAGACAGGCACTAGGTTGGTTTTGGCAACTGTTGTGGACCTAAACTCTGCCAGGACTAGGTGTACTGCTCTCCCAGAGTAGAGCTAAGGAAGTCTCTCCTTTTCTGATCCTAACTTTGAGCAGATGGGACCTTGGGAAAGAGCCCAAAATTGGGAGTTAGATGAAGACATGCATAAAGTAAAGAATGTGCCCCACCTCAATAAAAATGGTTTGTAGATGAAGGTTGGTTTTTATGTTTACTGAACCTAGGCACTCAGGAAACTGCCAAGGACGAAAATGAATTCTGGCTTTCCTGGTCCTCTTACATAAATTGTGTTATCCAAGTGCCCAGGCTTCCCCCTGGCCTTCTCCAAAGGTTCTTCTAATGTCATACTTTTAAGTAAATTAGCATCATCCACCAAGGTGACAGTGTTCCTGAGAATGGTATACACTATGTTATACATTTAAATGGAACTAGAGTAGCAAGTTGGAATCAGTTCTGGAAGAAAGCAGGCACCCCAGCCGGGCATGTCAAATTAATCAAATACAGTCAACTCTCCCAGTCTCCTCAGATTAAAATCCTCTCTTTAAAGTCCTATTCTGCTAACATAAAGGAAAAAAGACTCTCTTTGTCTTTCCATAGTGGAATATAATTCACTATAATCTAGATGTCAACATTTTGAGAGCTAAAAATAGGGCATCTCTTTCATAGTTAAACTTGCCCCAAATAGTTAAGACATTGAAAAAAATGTCAGATATCATATCTGAGCATGATTTCTAAGGATAACCTCTCAGAGATGAATCATGATATATTTGGAACAGAAAGATAACTCACTTTCTCACCATTTTTGGGATTCTTACTTCTTTAAGCCTTCAGTGAGCAATGAATGTAACCTTCTTGGATATGGCAAAGAGATAGCAGACTCTGAAGGGTAAAGAATTTTACTTTTCAGTATCTCTTTCAATACTGACTACACTTCCTGAAACTCATCTGGAAGTTCATCTGGAATTTAATGCTTCCTTGGAACAGAATTATCAAAATTAGGAAGATATTTATAGGGACAAAAAATCTTCATATTTCTATTTCTTTAAGACTTGGAAGATCATTTTCCTGAATTGCCATTTATCCTTCCTTTTCTCCAACCATTTCAGAGATTTGGGAAATGACCTACCATTTTATATATTATCAAATGCAATTCTGATGTGTATGGTTCCCACTAGATGAGGAAATGTCTGCCACAAGGTTGTATCTGTCTGCTGTGGTGCTATGTTTGCTCCTGTTCTCTTTTTCACATATTAAAAGCACACAGGTATTATACAGATATTATGAGATTCCTATCAAGTCTGACCCTTGTGTCTATGCATTCATTACAGTGAATCAAAAACCTTTTGTGCTATTGAAATTCTCCTCACTCAGTCTTATTTTCATTCATACATACACACACACACACACATACATGCATATACGTATATATATTCACTTGTGAGTGCTACACACACACACGCGTGCATACACACACACACACACACAAGCATATATAGCACTCACAAGTGAATAGAAAGTGTTAGGATTAATGAGAAAGTGCTAGGTTGTTAAGCAAAGAGCAGACTGCCTATTAAGGTGACTGCTGGTTTGGGGCATCTTTGTTGAGCATTTGTGACACTTTTGCCTAGCCCAGAGCTTGTCTGTTCATCACCTAAGGCTGAGGTGACACAACAGCTCAAACATTTTTGGCTGAAATTCAGAGCAGCTTTCTACACCATAGGGAGCTGACACCTTCAGTAAATGCTGAAATTCCCGGAGTGGTAAGTATGTCTGGAAGAGTTTGAGGTGAATTCAACTCCAAGGAAAGATGTCTTTCCACATTGATTGAAATTCTGTCTGTGAAGTGATGGGTTGCAAAAGAATGGGAACAAAACGGACTGTTTTTCCACCCATTCTAAACTTTCTGGGCTAAGCCACCTGACCTTATTGGGAAATTTTTTATTTCTATTGCAAATGTTTGAGGTTTTTGTAGCATTTTTTTCTTTAAAGTACAGACTCTCAGAGAGCTGTAATCTAGGACAGTTTTAAATGTGAATATAGAAAGTGAGAAAGGAAAGGAAGGAAGGAAAGCAAAGGAAAAAGTGAAAAAAAAAGGAGAGTAGGCCCAATGATGCCATGTCTCTACTGCTCAAATTTCTTTTGCTAATAAAAGATGTCTTATATGGATGATATGTTAAGAAACAGAAAGACACAAAAATAAGTTTTCAAATAATAAACTGAGTGTTTGAGTTTACAGCTACATTCTCAGGTAAAGTCAAGAGAAGTGCTTATAATAGAACTGCAGATGACAAATTTCTATTCCAGAACACAAAAAAAGGAGACCTTCAGCTAACTCAGTGACTCTCAAATTTGGCTGATCATCTGAGGGCTTCTTAAAGCACAGATTGCTGCCCTACCTCCAGAGGTTCTGAATCAGTAGGGGGTGGAGGTGGGGAAGATAATTTGTATTTCTTACAAGTTCTCAGACCTGCTGGTCCCTAGACCACACTTTGAGAACCAAAAGCCTGCTAAGTGCAAGGCTCTCTGTTAGGTACGGGGGTTAATACCTGACGGATCCTAATAGAAGGATGATCCTTGGCCTCAAGGATCTTTCCTTGAGTAACTATAAACCTTCAGTAGAAATTCCACAAGAGAGATACAAATACAATGCTATAAGAATTCTCAGGGGGGAAATTACTCCTAAGTCGTGGAGAAGGAAGAAGACATTCATGGAAGATTTATGGAGGTCTTGGGATTCAGGATGGGCCACAAGAGATGAGGAGAACTCGGACATTTGGTGTAGTGAAGGTAGGCGTTCTGGATGGAGAGCAGTGTGAACAAAAACATGAAGGTCAAGGGCCGCCAGAATTTGGGTCCAAGTAAACAGTCCAGTCTGGCTGAAATGATAGGCATATGAAGGAGGAGACAGTATAAAAGAGAACTATGTACAATTCCCTAACTATGGCCATACCTTCCCTTGCCTACCTGCCTTTACGCATGTCATATCTTTTTTCCAGGGAAATGCCAATTCTTTCTTCAAAATTAGCTTAAGCATTTTTTTCCATGAAAAGCCTTTTCTGACTGTTCCTTGCTTCTGCATTCTTTCATGCTTCCATTCCTTCTGTCAAGAATTGCAATAGCCCTCGGCACATTATCTGCTTCCAACCTTGTCTTCCTACCATTCTATAAGCAGCTCTTTATAAATGTCTTAAGAAATTTACCCTTGCTGCCCCAGCTCTTTATCACCCACTCACTCCTCAACCTTCCTATATTAGGCTTCTAGGCCTCAAATTCCAAGTAAGTTGCTTTTGCTAATATCACCAGTGACTATTTTGTTGCTAAAAGCTGTGGACACTTTCAATTCTTATCTAGCTTAACTACCCTGTGCTATTAGCCATTCCTTCCTTGCAACTTTCTTTGGTATTTCATAATGCTCTTTTGGTTCTCTTCTCAGTCCCCTTTGTAAATTGTTCTTCTTTCCCCTCAAACCAGGACTCTTCTCTATTCACACTCTCTTTGAGCGGTCTCAACCACTCTTAGGGTTTCAATAACCATTATATTTTTGATGCTTAAATATGTATTCCCAGTGCTCCCAGTTTACATGTCTCACCTCAGCATAAGACTTGTACATTTACTCTTTACCACTGAGAATTGTTTTCAGAGTTCCCCCATGTCCAAAACTGCAACTGCCCTCTGCCTCTGCTGCTCCACTTCTGTTCCCTCTAACTTAGTGAATTACACCATCATTCACTCCTCTCCCCAGAGTGGATTTCATCCTTGATTTTCATCCTTGATTCTGCCTTTTCCCTTATGCAGCTCATCCAATTGGTCATATCATCTTCTCCAACCCCCTGGCATTTCTCATTTGGATTATAGCACCTACCTCTTAACTAAATCCCTCCAATGGCTTCAGGATAAGTCCAAACCTCTTAACATGGTTTACAGGGACCTTAATGATATAGGCCCACCTATCTCTTCAGTCTCTCTCTCCCACGCCTCTTTTCTAACCACTTTCCCAACTAATGAACTGATTGTAGTTCATCAAAATACCCTGTTCTTTCATCTCCCCAAGTGCCTTCACATATCCAGGATCTTCTATCTAGACTATCTTTCCTCCCACCCCTCATCTCTTCCTTTGACTAACTTATTCATCCTAAAAAAAAAAAAAAAAAAAATCTCGGCTCAAATACTTTCCAAAAACACTATTCTCAATGCTGGCTCCTCGCTCCCTGCACTGGCCCAGTCTGGCTAGGTGAGAGTCCAATATGCCCTTGTAGCAACCTGTGTCTAACTATTGTGACATCATTATATTCTAAGCACTAATTTCTTTGTTTTTCTTTTTTCAATAGTGTATGTGTATAATAGATGTTTCCAGAATTCATATGGCCTACCCTATAGACTTTATCACAATCTCCGTGAGGAGAGGTATTTATCATTTCATTTATCATGAAAAAGCTTTCCAGATGGTTCTCATCCAATCTGTTTCACTGAGATGGAGAGCTTCTAGGGAGAGGTATCCCCATCACCTAGCACAGCACTGGACATATCATAGGTGCCCATCACATGTTGGATGATGGTAGGGACAACCTGTTCTTCCTTTATTAGTCAATGAGCAGACATTTAACTTTGTGAGTAGGGGCTCAACTTCATCAGAATAATGCATTAAGAAACTCATAGGTGATCAGCGATGTGTGGATCAGAATGGAGGAGAGAGAGGGATTGCATATGTCACACTGAATCTTGGACAAAAGGTTGCAAAGATTACAAAGGATATGGTGCTATGGGTAAAACTGCCCAGAATAACATTCAGGCACCACCTTGAAGCACAAAAAGTCTTACATGGGGCTCTGGGGGAAAGACTTGAATGTCATCTCCACACTAGCAGGTGGCATAGCTCCCCAGTGTTCTTCAGCTGGATATTGAACTCTTCTGCTTGATATGGTTAGGTTGGTTCTGGATATAAGGGTCCAAATGGGAGTGGATCAAGGGTATGAGTCGGGGGAATTGTTCCTAGATCCAATTTAGTTGGGTATAGGACTATCCACAGGAGGTGGCCCATTCTAGAACAGATCCAATTCCTGACAGATCCACTTCTGGCTGATTCTAATGGATGGCATCAACAACCAAATTCTAGGCAAGAGTGAATGCGCCAACATACCCCATAGCACATATTAAGTCAGAATTTTAGAAAAGGTGAAACTGTCTTTCAGGCTTAACTTATTTCTGTCAATTTGTTTTATTTGATTACAACTGTCATTTAGAAGATGCTTGTCCTCCACTTTCCAAGCTCCTTTTAACCTTTGTCAGTAACCTTGTGGGCTCTCCACTGGTGGCTCCATTTGTAATCCATTTGACACAGCAAGACTATCATAATTAATGAAGCTCCCTACAGCACTGCCAGTGACCCATAATGTAGGACAAGAGAGGTGCTGAAGCAGTGGGTAGAACAGTGGGCTGAGAGCCAGGAGATCTGGATGTTGTTGGGAGCAAACAAGGATAGCTTGCCCTTCTTTTTTTCACCTTTTTGACCCTGGCTAAAATGAAGGTGTAATCACTCACCATTAAAATTTTTGTTTTTGGCCACTTTCCTTCATCTGCCACTGAAAATTGATTTAAAGCAAACTATTGTTGAGTCAAGTTTCGATTGTGGTAGGAAGGAGGGAAAGATCTGATCAAATCTTTAAGTACTAAAATGAATGTGGAACAGTTCCTGATCTGAGGACTAGGATGGAGCCTGGAGAACACGGGGATCTGAGCATTTCCACTGTAGGCTCCCCCAGCACCTGCCTGGCAGGGTTTTCTCATGATCAAGGTTTGAGGAAGGAAAAAGGGAGACCAGGGGTAGTATCTCTTCTCTTTTTTTCCTCTCTGCTTCAAACACACACACATAAATGGAATAAAAAGAGAATGAAAATAAGAAGCCAGATAGAAAACAGATGGCTTTCTATAATGGTTTGCATCCAGTTAGTATTGTGTTTTGACAATTAGATCCTACAGAAAAGAACCGGTATAAATTTTTCTACATTTTACCCCATTTCATTTTCTGCATGTATTAACCTAAACCTATATAATAAACAAATTACCTGGAAAGAATTCCAGAAAGGTCATGGGGAAGTCCCTATGGTCTATCTCAGTATACACAGTCAGAGAGAGAGAGGAATCTGGCTGGTTTGTTTATTAAAATGATGCCATATGCATCTGCTAAAAAATGTTCCCAGAGGGACTCAAGAGACTTGCTCTCCTTCCCTCAGGCCTTCTCAGATTCTCCAGTCCAGACTCACATCCCCCTTTTCCCACTGGCCAACTCATAATGACATAATGTGAGTACCCAATGAACATGTAGAGAAAGGAAATGGATCTTTACATGCTAAGGGCTCCCATTTCTCTCACAGATGAAGAAAACTGAGTTATCCATAAGACTTCAACTGAATTTTAAAAAAATCATTTAAAAATCCTGTTGCATCTCTCCTAAAGAAGTTCTTGCATTACCTTGCCTTTGCCTTTTCATTCCCCAGATGGTTTCAGGGTTCAAATCCTGGGTATCGTTCATTTGGGTGACCATTCTTTTTTCATTCATGTTTTTACTCACAGTATCAATCTTTAATTGCTACTATTCTATTTCAAAATATGTATTTAAAATCAAATTATTTATTTACAAAAGTAATACAAAGTTATAAAAAGATTTATATTATACTTTCTATGATTATAAAAATGTCCTAAGTAAATAAAATGAAATTTCTCTTTTTCTGTTAATGCATAGCTAAAAAACTGTTGAATGAATTTTCATTAAGCATAGAGGGAATGTTTTGAATGATTTGATTTAGAATAGAGGCCCCATGGCACACATGAAATTCAGATCCGGGCATCCTGGACAGTCATCCTCCTGGGCAGCTGAATGTGAGGTACGGTGAGAGGCCCAAGTGCTGTTAATGGGGTTAGATTTGCCAGACATGTTAAGAAACTGAGAATAGCTTCAGACTTGAGCCCCAAATCCAAAGTCTTGGGGATCAATGTTCTGATCTGCAGGCTCAAGATCAACATTTCATGGACACTACACACAGCTTCAGAGCAAGTGGGAACAGGGATTGTTCTATTGGATGATGATGTGAAGTTTTCCTGAGCTGGGCTGGCTGGGCCAGGCTGGTAAATAATAGTGGCAACAATAGTAATATAGTATTTGTTGAATTTTTGCTCTCCGTAAAGTAGATATATGGCATGCATTGCTTCACTTAATCCTCAAAACAACTCTTCAAACTAAGTGATACTATTATCTCTTTTTCAGAGATGATGAAACGGAAATTTCCAGAAGTTAAATAACTTGTTCCAGAGCATAAAGCTGGAAAGTGGTAGCACCAGCATCCAAACCCAAGGCCGGCATTAATCCAGGTGCCTGGTCCCAGCCACCATGGATATTTCTAGCAACAAACTTGCATGCTGTGGTCACATGTTGTAGTAAAACACTATGTTCTTAAAACAATACAAGGTCTTAAAACACTGCATTCACGGCTTGAGCCGGCCCTTCAGGGGCATGCTTCGAGTTCCCCAATGCACCGTATTCCTTGCCTCTTATTTTCCGACAAACTGTCTCCATCCCATTCAGCTCAGGCCACCCAATTTTTGAGCCTCTTCAACTGATGTTCTTACTTCCTCGCTACTCCCCGTGCCAAGAGGCACTCCATCTTTGCTGCGAAATCCTCTCCCTCCTTGCTCAGAGGCAGGCGGCACCCTGTGCTCCCTCTCGACCAGGCTTTGCTCAGTGGAAATAAAGACGTTTCTTTCTTCCTTCTAAAAATCCTTTTCCCATCCTCTATGTACTACTCCTTGCAGCTTATGCTTCGCTTAAGGCTGCTCCAGCCATGTATGCTTATTGGCAGTGCTTATTATTTGTCCTTTTACATAGCTTCTGCCCCTGGAGCTGCAAAGTTGGGTCTTGAGTTAACAAACGTTTATTGTTTACGCTGGGTTTCATTCTACTGTGTTCCAGGAATTGCTCTCAGTACTGGATATATGATAGTTTACAAAAGCTTACAGAGGCTCCTTCCTCATAGAATTTATATTCTAGTGAATATCCCTTTTCCCTTTATGTGTTAGGATGTATATACCATTATAGGATAGTTCTGGAGATAGACTGCCTGGGATCACATCCAGCCTTTCTGCTGTCTGTGTGACCTTGGCCATGTTAGTTAACCTCTCTGTGCATCAGTTTCCTATAAATTGGGAAATAGTAATAGCTTTCTTTCTCAAAGGTGTTAGTAGAATTAAATAAGTTAACAACCTACAGTATTTAGGATAGTGGCTGTGATATAGTGATTTACAAGAAGAAATAAATATTTGGTCTTCCACTAGGCTGTAAACTTCTTAAAGGCAAGAACCAAGTGCCCAGTCCTTTTGTGTTTGCCTCACCTGGTATAGTGCTTTTCACAGCATGGACAACAAATAAATGATCTCGACTGATGGGGCCAGTGGAGAAGGGGTCTTTTTTGAGGTCAGAGTATATCTGGGCTTTCCTTAGGCAAAACTGTATACACCTGAGGGACTCCATTCTCATTATCATATTTTCTTAAGGAAAGACAAATGTATGCTAAATGCTTTCTAGTGTTTGTGTAAAAGAAAACCTTGCTTGAATTTCTCTAGAAACAAGTTCCAAGATTTTCATGTTAAAAAAAAAAAAATCCTCTGCTTCAAAATAAATGACAAGACTTACCTTGATTTTTCAGTGGTAAAGGCATAGTTTCCCTGAGTTTGCTTAAAAGGTTTTTCATTTCTCGCATGTCTCTGTAAAATTGATAAAAAGAAATAATAATCAACCGTAAATTTTTGAAATGCAATCTCAGTCTGTTCTACGAGACAACTGAAGGACAAGAGTCTGTGCTTAAGTGTACTAGCTCTAGTTTCCAACAGTCAAATATTGAATTCATTCTGCTTTTATAAGAACAAAATCTGAGACGGGTTGGTTCTGGAAGGAACTACTCTGCCAAACATTTCCATAGGGCATTCTGCTGTAGCAGCCCTCTTCTCTGCCTTCTGCTGGACCTGGCTGAGATCAGAGAAGAGCCTCTGGCCATAAGGATAATACTGCAGATTTGCAAGGGGAGGCGAAGGACACACAGCTAGAATAACAGGGGTACCCTTCGCAAAGCTGAGGCTGCGTGATGGTGCTCTATGGCTTTATGCTGTGGTTGTGTAAGTTTGCTTGCTGTTGTCTAAATTTACCCCCATTAGAATTCAGTGTAACACAGGTATTAAGCATCAGAAGGGCCAACACTTATTAAACGGACTTGGAATGATGGGAGAGTGTGACAGATTCTAAAACCATCAGAGAAGAGAGAGGGGACCTGGGACAGCTGCGACTTCCTCTAGCCATGGGTGTGTACGTCTGACACTGCATACCTCTAACATCCCTTATCCCAGAGAATATATGATCACAAAACCACAGAACTGTAGAGTAGGGTGACCTCTTAGGGAGCTTCTAGTTTGGGGGAGGGGCAAGTTAGACTTTTCAAATCTTTGGAACAGTTGTTCCCCACATGTTCAGGTGGTCATCCACTGGAGTTAGCACTCTTGAGGTCTTGGGACGTAGTGATAGATTTCATTTAAAGTAGCAAAAATCAGATACATCTTTTAGTTAACTCTAGGCAAACAATAGCAGGCACCAAGGGTTTAAGAAAATTTTGGAAGGAGGATAATCCTAAAGCCAAGGAAATTCTATCTATGAACCTAAGTCCCTTCTGCCATTTGAGGAGAGAGAGCTATCTAATTTTAGGATTTTAGCTTTGAAATCTCTTGGTCCATTTCATGAAACACAACTGTTCAGTTGAGAACTACTTGCCTTAGGGAAATCAGAGACCCCATGGGGTCTCCTCCTCAAGTATTGATTAAAATGTGAATAGGAACTCTATCGCAGGAATAGCTGATTGGAAGAGGAAGGGAAAGCTACCTTCTGGCTATGTAGAAATACACCTGTAAAAACATTCAGGATACTTTCTTACAGGTGTGAGGGTATGTCTTTTGAGCACTGCAAGATGATAAGCCCCAAAGGGTATTTCTAGAAGGAGAGGTCAGAGAGAGGGAGGAGGGCAAGGCCAACATCTCGAAGTGCAAGAGGTACATTTGTAAAATGCCCAAGGGTAGATGGAATGGGTGGACAGTGGGAGGCACAAAGTGGGAAAGGGATAGGAATGCAATATGCGAGATTGAGGCACAGTCTCCCTGGGAAGAAAGCACTAATTCTCAGCCTTGGCTGCTGCACAGGAGAATTACCTTATGCAGAGTAACACCCATGAGAGCCTGATTTAGTTGGTTTAGGTGGGGCTCAGCCATCAACATTTTGAAAAAGCTCTCTGGGTGATTTTAATGTGCAGCCCAGTTTGAGAGCCTTTGATCTCTTAGGGCAGAGAGACAAAGACAGAAGAACTGAGGAAGCGACTGTCTCAGACAGGTTATGTGCCCCCTTCTCTCAGTCATTCCCACCTCCTTTAACCTGAATCCAGGGTTTTCTGCAGAACTGAAACACTGCCGCTCCGTGGGGTCTGTTCTCCTATTCTTATCGCCAGCCATGGCTTGCTTTCTACACTCTTACAGGGCTTGGATAGAGCTTCTGTGCAAAGTTTCTGAAAAGGAAAAAGGCTTTGCTCATGGATTATGCTCTGACCATGGTACTCTGGCAGATATTTCTTCCTGGGAATAGAGCAAAGCATTTTCCATTTTAGAAATTAAACTAAATCACTCCCTCATTTGTCTCTAGTTCCATCAAACTATGCCAAACAGCTTTATTGTTTGAGTTGCTGGATTTCCGAGCTTATACAAAATCCAAGTTTTATTAATAGCACATAATTACCACATGCTTCAATTTTCTATAAACACAGAAATTCGGTAATTAGCTTTAGAATTATATTACAATCTGAAAGTAGAACCACAATGGCTATAAATGCCCTTGTGTGTTACATTTCTAAAAATAAAAAAATAAAATGTTCATTATCTTGTCAATGACTCAACCCCATACACACAGAGCACTCAGTGGAATTGCTCAGTATCCATTCAGCTGCTTTGTGCTGGCTCTGGGGACATTAGTAGCAAAGGACAAAATATCAGTGCGAAGGCCAATAAACAAGGACCTCGTCCTTCTGCCTCACAGAATAGCATTTTTAGCATCTAAATGAGACATGGCACTTATTATTATCATTGCTCCTGTTCCCCAAGTGAAATAGAACCACTGTAGAATTTTCTTCCTAAGAAAGAAACTCTCTCTAGCAGTGAGCAACTAACTGCTTGTTAAGATAAATGCATTAACTCCCTATGACCACTAAGGGACCATCAGCTACATTCAGGGAGAATAAGAGAAGGGAGTTCTGCAAAAAGCTATTTATGAACTGGACAGAACTGGACTGCTCAGCCCCTGACTGGCAGCCAAGCAGGCCATTCCATACACCTAAAATCTAAAAATCTACACGAGGCAGCTTTGCACGATATGGGGACCCAGCCCAGTGAGTGAGCTGTGACAGTATGTAGATGCGACTTTCTCCTTTTCCAAGAAAGCACACAGTTTCATTTCCATGGAGACCCAGTATGATGGAGTGGGATGAGCACAGGCCTGGGAGCCTGTGTCTATCGGAGCTTCCGCTACCATTCCGCTGCAGGAGTTGGACTCCTTACCTTCTCTTGACTCAGTTTTCTGAGAGCTCTGTTTCTGAATCTGAAAGAGAAAATCTTGACTCTCTGTAGCCGCGAAGAGTATTAAGTGGAGGAGGACTGGCTGTCTATTTAGGGTAACTTCCCACTTACCTTTCAGTGTTCTCAATGTCTGTGGAAACCTGCCAGGAATGTTGCTGAATCTCTACAGGGGATGATGAGCAGTCCTCTAGAACAGGTGTTTCTGCACTCTCCTCAATTTTGCAATCCAAACTCTTGGTTCCCCCACCAGGCTCCTTTCCTAAGGGATGGGGGTTGGGGATATTGATAAAGAAAAGGGAATAAGAAATCATAAATGCAAGTTGCATACTCAAGATGTCATTGAAAAGGTTGGTTATGCTTTGAATCAAAGGCTCCAGTAACACGAATAACTTTCCAAATACTAAAATAATTTGTCTGTGTGTGTGTGTAGATATATAAATATGTGTGTATACATAGATAATGTATATAATATATACGTGTGTATATAGCATGTTTTTGCAAAATTCTTGGAACGGTAGCTTGAGGCCAATGCAACCTGAAGATCAAGAAAAACGTAAGGGCCCTGTCTTTGACGGCCTAATGGTGCCTTGTGATCCTTTCTTAGTGAGTTTGATCAGGTTAGCTTGGGAGGAGGGACTCAGCCTGTGAAACCATGCTGCTTTTGGTCCTCAGATGCAGGGGGAGGTAAGAGGGCCAGGAACAGGCGACACCCAGCAGGAAGAATGGGAGCTCCTGCTGTTCTCTCCGATTCAGACACTGGCTTTCTTGACCTGTGAAAAGCAGCAGACATGTAGACTTGCCTTTCATTTCTTTGGCTCTCCAACCTTTTTCAGTGTGTCCTCTTATGAGGAAAGAGCCTGGCCTCAAAACCCAGCTTTATTCTGTTGTAACCATGAAGTGCCATCAACTAAAATGCCATGTACTGGGTAGTCGTCCTTAGTGATGCACTGCCAATCCACTTGTATTTACCGTGACCGATCTCAAGTGAATACATCAACATTTTTCTGGAAACGAATCTCGAAATTGGTTCAGCCATTATTTGTATGAAATTAAATGGGAATTATAGTCTATAGCCCAGTTGGCCTATGAGGCCAGAGAACTGGGTTTTAAACTTAGCTTTGTCAGCCATTCATTCACTCACTTGTTCAATCATTGGCTTACAAATATTTCTTGAGTATCAGCTAAGTACCAGGTTTTGGCCTTGATGCTAGAGATATAATGGTGAGAGAAAAATATAGTGTTTGTCTCATGGAGTGTAAAGTGCTGGATAGATACTTTAAAAAATTATACAAATAATTACGAAGCTACTACATAGTATTATGTAGTCTGGAGAAAAGGTGGCTATACTAAATAAATAAAAGTATATTTCTTTTACAGCCAGTTTTATTCATATTATGTAGATATAACTCTAGACTAGTTAAGAGATTGCTAGAGCCCACGTCATTGAATATTCATGAGACAGCAGCTACACTAGGTTACCTCTTAGCTCAGTTTTCCTAATCCCGATGAAATCATTTTTGCATGTTTAAAAAAACAAAACAAATAAACAGAAACTGAAACAAACTTGTGAAGAGAATGGGTGTTCATGGTAAATACTAATAGGAAGCTCTCCCCTTTGCTTCCTGATCTGAAGGAAATGAGCAAAAATCTCATCCCTGTAATCCATAACCCATATGGTAGCAACACGAGAAGAGACAAGCAATGAAGTGGTAATTAACTGTATAACATTCATCAGCCTATAGTAGAAACGGATCTCTGAATATTCAGCCAAAGCACAAACACAAATTTACTGGTGAGAATGTTTAATCCTTTTGTGTGTACTTTATGCACATTGATCCTGGGTAATGGAATTGCTTTTCCAATTTTATGGTATGCTGTTGGGTAGAAATTAATTAAGCTCATAATTTAGCATATTACCACTTCACAGTTGGAGGGCGTTGACCTCGTAAAAGCATTTGCATTGTGCTTCCTGGTAGAGTACAGCAAATTCAGTCCATTTGCCACCCACCTCTGGGCAGGGGTCAGCCTTAGGATGGGAGTCTGAGTGAGCGTGGCTGAAATCTGAGAGAGGGGCAAAGGGGGGGGGGCTCCCCTAAAACAGCTTTCTGCTTTTCAAAACTCTGAAGGATAGGGCCATCTGAAAGCACACATGACTCCTGTTATACTCTTGCAGGCTTGAAATGCCTCAGAGAATGGAGTATGGTTTGGGCAGCAAAGAAGATTCATGCACAGATAGAATTCTCTGCTCTGTGGGCTTTGCCTAGTTTGGAGGCCACAGCAGCTCCTGTCTTTTGGTTGGCACTACAGAGCCCGAAGCTTTTTAAAAAATATTTTTTGTTTTTCAATTATAGTTGGCATATGATATGATATTAGTTTCAGGTGTAGAACATAGTAATTAGACATTTATATAATTTACAAAGTTATTATTTGGATAAATCTAATACAACATACATAGTTATTATAATATTATTGACTATATTTTTATGCTTTACTTTACATCTCCATGACTATTTTGTAACTACCAATTCATACTTCTTAATCTCTTCGCCTTTTTAACTTACCCCTCCAACCCCCCTCCCATCTAGCAACCCTCAAAATGTTCTCTATATCTATGAGTTTGTTTCTGTTTTGTTTGTTAATTTTATTCTTTAGTTCCGCATGGTAAGAATCACCAAGCAACCCACAGATGGCTGCCACCTGTGTTGGGCTTATAGGTGCCTTGAGAGGCCAAGCCAGGAATCAAGGCCAGTTGCTGCTAGTGGTGGCCTTAAAACTACTTGGCAAGAGGTACAGAGCATGCTGAAGTCTGATGCTCTTTCTTTGGGTTTTGTGAGCCTTTGAGAGATTTCGGGAAAGTCTGAAGCATGAGCTATATGACAGACCATTTGTGTGAGAGAAAAACAACTGGAGGCAGCTTGGGTGGGCCAGCAAGTTGGGAGGAGTGGGGTCTCAGGAAATCGTGCGGGTGGAGCGACCTACGTTAACTAGGTTGATGGAGACACAGATATGGCTGGAGCCTGCATCTGCGAGCTGGGACGGGGGGGAGGGCTCAACAAAGGGGCAATGGATGCTGTCAGCACATCTGTCCAGGAGAAAGCCACCTCTCTAGTCCTCGCCCTGAAGCCAGACAATTCAAGTCCTCCTTGTATGTCCCTGGCATCCCGCAAGTAGCTGCCCCAGACCTGGAGTTCAGAGTGAGTCCATCACCTAATAAGTTTGGGTAGGCCCTTTAAGAGGAGTGTCTGCAACTTCAGAGGCCCTTTCACACAGCCACAATCTCCACTGGTTTTCACAGCCAGAGGTTATAGGGACTTCTCTTCCTGGCACTGAATGCTTGGGTCAGGGAGCCCAGTTCGGAGACAGATTTCTGCAGCCAAGGTAACTCTACCAATTCTCCATTGCCAAATGCAGTTGTGGGATCAGCCATCTCTCAGCTCTGCCCCTCCTACCAGACTTGAGGTGACATCTTATGTATGTTCCCAGTTGTAGGACTTCTGTTCAGCCAGACCTCAGGTGGCTCCCAGTGATGGTTTTCTGTAGTTTCATTGTATTTTGATGTGGTTGTAAGAGGGAGCAAGCACATAGTCTGCCTTCTACACCATCTTGACTGGCTGTCAAGCTCAAAGCTTCTATTCCAATGGGAACAGGGGAGGACATAAGCTAGTGGGATGTTTCTTCTTTGAGTCCTCTCTCTACCTTCTTCATATATAAACCTTTTATAGCAAAGGCATCAATAGAATCCAATACACAACCACTTTGTTTACACTTCTTACCTATAATAATTCTACTTACATAAGACAAATACCACTCTATAACTTTTACAGAGTAAAATAATGATTCATGTATTCCTGAAACATGCCTATGAGCTTGTACTGCTGGTAATATCCTCCCTTTCCTCATTTTCAGTGATTTCTGGATTTAGCTCTGCTAATGTGGATGAACAGAAATGAAAACCTTGGATGTCAGACTTGCAGTTTAGTGCTTTCTGTCACCTTCCAAAATCTTTGCAGAATTTTGATCATACTGTATCTTCTCTGCCTGAAATATCTTGAAAGATAGAGAGGTCAATATGAATTTAAGAGGTTTTCAATTCCAGAACATTCATGGGGTCAAATTTACTCTGCAAGTAGATAATTGCTCTCACTTATTGATAGCACTGACATTCTTTCCCACTGTAGAACCTGTTTAGTCCTTTCATAGAATTTATCACTATCAGAAATTACCTTGTTTGTGTATTTGGTAACTAGTTTATTGTATGCTGTCCCTAACCCCTCATCTCCCCATCTCCAGACTAAACATGTAAAGTCTATGAGGCCAGGAACTTTATTTGTGTTCTTCAATTCTATAAGCCCCCTATCAAGAACCAAGCCTTATATATAGTAGGATTTCAATAGGTATATAGCATTTAAAAAATTAATTATACTATATATGTTGTTATACAATTTGCTTTGCCAAATTAGTATGGTTAGAAATACTTTTATGTTAGGGCATTTTGGTTTATTTCATGCTTTTAACCCATTTCCCGTTTGCCCTGAGGATACTTGCCAGCAGCACTTGTGACTTCACTGTTCACCCCAAGATAACTTGTGGATGACAGTCCTAACCTTACCACCAAAGTTTGCCACTAATTATCTCGCTTTTATTATTATTTTTGCATTGCTCTAGTATATCGATAGTCTTTGGAAACAAATGACATCATTCTATTTATAGCATTCTGTTTTTAGTAGTGGAATTTCCATTTACAAAATATAGTAATTATCGATCACTGAAAATGTCAAATCTTAGAAAACATAGCATTCCGACACATGATGTTCACATCGTTCTCGAACAGTTGTTAGCCAAAGATTCATTTGATGAATCCAATTTGTGTATACATTTCTGTTACATTAGGATTAGAAATAAGTTCTGTTTAGAAATAACTCCAAGAACAGTTTTCGGATTTTGTTTTCACATCGAAAACCAGTCAAGATTTTCTTTAGCCTCAAAGAACGTGTTTATGTAAAAGTAAATTAACATTGGCAGCGAGCTGCACTTTATTTTCTAAATGGGAAATGGGTTAAATGGATGAGGTAATACTCCATAGTAAGGAATTTTGATTATAATTGTTCCTTTTCTCTACAATGTGCCAATATTTGTATCAGACAGACCCTTTGAAGTAGAAAACTGGGATAAGTATATGTACTCGCATTTTGTATTTTATACATATAGCCAAATTGACCTCTAAAAAGGCTATGCTAATTTATACTTTACTTGCATCAACAGTAAACAACAGCACCCATTTTCTCACACCTTTGCCAGAATGTCATATTATCAACAATTAATTTCTTTAATCTGATGGGGGAAATAGATGTTACAGTTTTATTTTTCATTTCCTTTATTACTACTATTGATATGAAATTTATTTTTTTTGTGTTAATTGGCCACTTGCATTTCTTTTCTACATTTTCTATTCATATATTCATTTGCCCATTTAAACAATGGGGTTGTCTTTCTTGATTTGTAAACACTGTCTCTTTCAATAATGGATACAATATAATGGATGCTGATCATTTGTTATACATACCGCTTATATCTCTTCACCTACCATATGTCTTTTAATTTTGTTTATAATGTACCTTTTCATAAGTTAATATTTTTTAGTCAAAGCTGTTCATCATTTTGCTTTATGTCTTGTCTGTATTTCTTTCTAATAAAATGCTTTTAAATGGTCAGTCCTTTATTTCCACTGTAGTTTATTATATATGGTGTGATGTAGTAATCTAAATTTTTAGCTCAGATGAAGAGCCAGTTGCCCCAACTCCATTTACTGACTTTCCTATTGACCTTACTGCTCGTTCTAGTATATTAAGCTTCAGTATAAATGTGGGTCTATTTCTGGACACACTCTTCTATTTCATGTTTATTTATTTGTTTATCCTTGAGCCAGTTTCATGATATTTTAATTATTATGGTTTTAGTACTTGATAGGTAAAGTTCTCCTTCATTGTTCTTTAAAATTTTTTTGAACCCACTGCAAGTAAAACTGTAAGTTACTACCATCTGGGATTTGGGCCTTTATTAAGGGATGAATCATTGATTCCTTTTTCAATATTGTCTAGGTTTAATGGTTTATTAAAAAATTTTGCTCTTCATTATTAATTTGTCTAGAAAACCATCTACCAAACAACATTTTTTAGGAGTATAAAGTTGAATACGGTTTTCTCTTATAATTGTTTCATATCTCTTATGCTGCATATTTATGCTGTATATTTATTAATTTCTTTGTGTACCATCATTTCTTGGTTTCTGTATCTTCCTCTTTTTTGGATTCAGTTTTTATTTTGTTAGAGCATATCCTTGACTAATTACTTAAGAAGAGATCTGTGGAATGCAAAATTTCTTAATCTTTGTATAATTGAAAATACTTTCTCTCTCTCTCCTCCCCCCTCCTCACACTTAAATTCTAATTGTCTGGATATAGACAATTAGCTAAGTTTCTCTCAGAACTTGGATGATATTTTCTTATCTCCTATCTGAATCCAGGGATGCTTTGTATATAGCCTATTTAAAGCTCTTTGAAAAAATTTTGAGATGTTATCTTTAAATTTCTGGGTTATGAAATGGCTCTTAAATATGTCTAAGTATGGGTTCTTTTTATATTAATCTTTTTGGCATTTGCAATCAATTTCCTCCCATTTCTTATTTTGAAAATGAGCAAACCTACAGCAAACTTGCAAGAATAATACAATGGGCTGTCAAATATACTAGTTTCAACAATTGTTAATATTTAGCCATATTTTCTTTTCTCTTCCATCCCTCTCTCTCTGTGTATCTCTCTCATATATATGTGTGTGTGTATATATGTATATAGGTTTCATATATATTATACATGTATATGTACATAGGTTTCATATATTGTGTTGATTATAATTTTACACATAAAATTACATATTATATATAATTTTTGATGAACTATTTAAGAGTGAGTTACAGACATTAAAGACGCTTTATCTTTATTACTTAAGCATATGTTTCCTAAATAACAAGGATGTTCTCCTACATAATCTCTTAACAATTAACACACTAAAAAATAACTGATTAAATGAGTCAATGCATTTTGATACAATACTATTATTTAATATATAGTCCATATTCAAATTTTCACAATTGTTTCAATAATGTCCTTTATAGCCTTTTGTTTCGTTTTGTTTTGTTTTTTAAATCAAGGATCGAATCCAGGTACAGGAATATTCTAGCTACACCAATTGTTCATTTTCCTTTTACATACAATAGCACCCTTGTCTTTTTTTATCTTTGATGTCATCGATATTATTGAATGTAGAGTCCAGGCTAGTTGTTTTATAGAATGTCTTTTAATTTGGATTAGTCTGATTGTTTCCATATGTCTAGATTTAAAGTAAACACTTTTGACAACAATATTATAGAAGTGTCCTTCTTAGTGCATTGTATCGGAAAGCACATGAATCAATGTGTCCCATTATTAATGATGTTAGTTAAGTATTATTGATTACTTGCTTAAGGTGATTTCTCCTAGCTTTTACCATTATAGATAAAACCTTTTCCCTAAGGTTATAGAATAATTCATGGAGTAATTCATTGATATGTTATGGCCTTTTCAATTTAAATTCTTTCTTTAGGTTCAGAAATTTTTTTCTAGAAGTGATTATCTACTTCTCTCTATTCTCTCTGTTCTTTCAGAATTCCTATTTCATATTTGAGTCTCTGGATCTATTATCTATGTTTCTTAACTATCCCTCATGCTCTATATTTATTTTGGGTGCTAAATTCTGGGAGAATTTAGTGGTTTTTCAGTTCACTATTTTAGGATCTCTGTATTTCCATTATAATAATTAAGAACTGTGAAGGGTCTGAGATTTTTATACTCCCCGTGAATTAGACTGACACAGTTTCATGGATACTAGAAGTAGTCATGAGAGACATGAGACTCCTGGGTCAGAGATGGTGACAGTGTACTACTCATACAATAGCAGTAGCCAGAGTATCAGCATTTGTGTTGGTTTCTTGAGTCTTAATTCCTACAGGGAGATATGAGAGGGTCAGATCATATTTGTAGACACAGGGGGCTGTGTGACAGGAGATCCTGGGATTTTTATAAGCATGCCAACTCTTTGCTCCAGGGGGAAACATTTTCATTATACTAAATAATAAGCATGCCTTGCCCTGGAAAAAAACTATGACTGTATTTTCCAAGGCATTTACTAAATAAATATATTTGAAAAGTTAGTGTCAAACAAAGGGCAGTCAGTGCCTCACTTTGTAAGATGTGCAGAATTGGCAAGAGACTAAAAGAGAATTGTCTTCCAACAATAATTAACTCATCTATTGAGTTTTCTTTGGTTAATAACATTTTTATTTCCAACAAATCTGGTTGCTTCCTTCTCATTGCAGACAGTTACTGTTTTATGGGTATGACAGACTCATAAATCTCTCTGAGAATATTGATTACATATATTTTAAATTCTTTATCTGTTTCTATTTTAAAATTTGTTCTTATTAGTTGTTTATTTGTTGCATTTGGTATCTCAGTGTGTTGGTTTTTCCTAAAAATCTAGTCATTCCTGGATGACTAGATTTGTCTTCGAGGATTTCTGTTAGCCTATTACTCTGATTACAGTATCCTCTTTCTGGTTATTGTGAAGAAGGGGCAGAATAAATGGCTGGATAATGTGTGTCTAAAGTTCTGGGTGCTTCTCATCTCTATTGATAAGTTACCTAGGCACTGGCCTGTTTTGGAGGCCAGATGCCTCCTCTGAGTTTCATGTTTAAAACCCCTACTCCATTGAAATATTCTGAACAACATATCCTGGGAACAAACACTGGAGTCATGTGCTTACCTTTTTTTTTTTCTTCTTCTTCAGCTGACCATAGAGAGGCTCAGAGTTATTTTACACTCTGCTCTGCTTTGCTGCCCAGTCCTGACACTCACACCAGGCATCCCCCTGGGCCAAGCAGTGATGCACTTGGCTGCTCAGTGTGGGGCAGCCCAGCTTTTCCTGAATACAATTTCAAACTTTAATTGCCCTGACAACAGTTTCAAATTTCTATGATTTGCATTCGTTGATTCCAAGTTTGAAGTATCTCTGGAATTTATTTCAGTTTTGCAGAAATTTTCTCCTGCATGGATTTCTTTTTTTTTTCTTCTTGGGTGTCTTATCAGCTATGATTTCTTCTGTTTATTTATATCCACCAATCCAATCCAAATGACTTTCTAGCTTTGAGAAATTCCTCAAAAGTTCTGGTCATTCTTCCCTGGTTTTTCAGGGACATGGGAGACTGTTTTGTTTGTCAACCTCTATTTTCTCTTCCTCTTATAATTAGGAGGGACCACAGAGTTATGGCCAATAGATTCTAAGCAGGAGTGATGTATGACTCTTCCAGATTGACTCCTTAAAAGCCTCCCATATGATCCCCCATGCTTTCTTTTCTCTCCCTGATCACCAAATGGTTTTGGAGAATAGGAAGAGCAATACTGCCCACCGCACTCCAGCTCTGCCATTGGACAATGACATAAATAATGAACTCTTATTGTTCTAATCCATTGAGATTTGGTGTTGTTTCATACAGCAGTTACCCTACCCTGACAAATATAAGAACTAATATGGGTTTATTCTTTTCATTGTATCTTTTTCCATTATTTCAAAGAATTCTCAATAGGAGGGAAAATAGTATATGCATGAGTTCAGTCCAACATCTCTGGACAAGCTTTTCCTTTAATTGTACTCCTTCTCTTTTGACAACAGATACAGAATGAAAGCAATACACTCTCTTGTACAATAATTATTAGTTGAAACTTTGCTCTGCTCCAGACACTGTGCTAAATGCTGAGGATACAATGGTGAACACACTCAGGGTGATCAACTACCCCTCAATGTAATACATGCTACAATCTGTGCCATGGAAATGCTTGGAGGACACATCGGATGGGCATCAGCCCACCCTTGGAAGACCAGGAAATGCTTCCTACAGGAAGTCCCATCCAAGTTATGATCCACAGAAAGTTTTAGAGGTAGACCAGGTGAAAGAGATGGGTATGGGGTGGGGTGACATGGGTAATCTGCCTGAAGCAGAGGCTAAAACTAGAAAGAACTTGCAAGTTCAGGTTCCTCCAAGTACTTCAAGATGCCTGGCATGTGATAGGGCAGAGTATGGGGTGGGGAACAGGCAAAGTGGGGCCTGCTGGTGAGAGATGAGGCTACAGAGGTTAGAGGGTCAGTTCATACATGTTCTTCTGAACCACGTTCAGGATTCAGCAGAGGAGTGACCCAAAAATCTGGACGGTGGCCAATTTGACTTCTTCATCTTCAGCTTCCCCACTCTGACAAGCGTCCTTAGAATGGAGCACCTGTCCTCTAATATCAGGTGGGCTCTCAGAAGATGGGCCAACCTGCTTCCAAATGGTATCTTCAAGTCAGTGTTTTACTTCACTCAAGAAAGTAAATATGCATTTAAAATCACGTCACTTCTTATTATGAAATAGAAAACTCTGCCTCCTGGAAAATCAATTTCAGGCCTCAGTAAACAAATATTTTCTCCAAGAGTAGATGGAGGTAGGGGAGAAGAAGAGCCTTTAGTGTATCTTGAAATAACACTAAGCTGGCTTCATCACTTTAGAACTAGGACATCAAGAAGTTGGCCACTTTCCTCAGGGCCTTGCAAAGCTTTCTGCTTCCAGCTCCTTTGGGATTTCCATGTATTTTTAGCCTGTTTATGTATAACATAATAGGCATGTTTGAGGAAATGTTAAGGGAAACCACCCATGAAGTACATACCAGTTCAAAAGGCTGGTTATTCTTATATTCGTGAGAAATGGTCAGTCTTTCAGGAGGAACAAAAACACATCTGATTGTGGGGCGGCCTCCAGGATGCTACAAAGCACCCTCAGCCTCAGAAGTCCTAGTCTCTGACCTGGAAGACTGGGCTGGGGTCATTTATTTGGAGTGGGATGGCTTTTATCACGCTCCATTCTAGAGACCTCTTTCCTTCTCTTGATCTCTTATTTTTCCCACCCTCTTTCTTTTCTTTTTTCTTTTCTACTTCCATTTTTTTATTGCTTTCCTGCCTGACTTCAGCCTACCAGTGACAATGAGAAGTGGCGTCATAGTGTCTCTTTGGAGGCCCTGAATTTGGCCTCTGGTGTCCAGCAGAGTCAATTTTATACATTTGTGTAAATTTTCCCAAGAATCAAAACGAAACAAACCAGTCTTCTCTGAGCCAGTAATGTATCTCTGCACTATCGTATCCTTGATGGCAGGGGCAAATTTCCTATGTCTTTTGTACTCTTGACACATTATCTGCTATGATACTATGCCCAGGGTGCATTTTCAGAAAACTTTTCATACTGACTGAATAACAAAATGAACATGGCTTACATGAGATGCATGGAAGCTATCCAAATAGTTATTCTCACTCTCATGCATTTTCATAACTGGTAGGTGCTTTTTAATTCCATGCACTGTGAAAAAAAAGAACTGGGTAAATGTAGGCTGTTTGTTAAGTAATCCAGTTTTACTCTCTCACGTTTCAAAACAGCATATAATTTAAATAGAAATAAGTTATATTAATTCAGTCGTTTACCTGTATTAAGAAATAGTTTCAAATAGAAACTATGGTAAAAAGTTATTTACAGTGCCATAAAACACAGACTGAAAAATAATACCATGCACAGAGCTCCATTTTTGCCCATACACCGTGAAATAAATATTTTCCAGTTAGGAAGAGAGGCAGAACCATACCCCTTCCCCTATGCCCTGTGTCCTACTCTGTGCTCCTTATGGCCCTGTAGTTCCATCACTGCTCCAAGAGTAGCAGGTGGATCCACATACGTGATTGAGAAGGTGGAAGCACAGGGTCCCCTTGCAGTACAGGAAAAGAGCAGGCAATGGGAGATACGTTTGGAAGAGGTCCCTATGAAGCTTTTACAGCTTCATTTCTGGCCTCTAGTGTAGAGCAGAACAATGTACAAGAGGTATTTACTGTACAATTAATTAATTTCATCTTTCCTGTAATGGGCACCTAAGGCTAAATCATGCTCCTTTTGGATCACATGAATGCTGTATTTTATTTTACTTTACTAAATACAGTCCTTTCTTAGTCAGAAATAAACTTCTTTACCCAAAGTAAAATATTTTATAAATCATTAAATGATAAACAAAGCTAACTTTTCCCCCGCTTATCTTAAAAGTAACTCTCTGAACTTAGTTATTTTGGTAGAAATTAAATTCAGTGTGCACACTAATCATTAAATAAGCCAAATCTATGAATAAAGTTTAACCAATAGTGCTATTTTTCATTTCTCCATTTGATATATTCTCTTGCCTTTTCCAATGTAGTTTAGTGGGAAGTGGTCTGGAATAGAGGAACGATCACAAATTTTGCAGTTGGAACAATGTTGTGTGACTTTGGGCAAGTTACCTCTTTCAGCAGTGGGTTCTTCATCTGTAAAATAGGGGAAATGATACTTAAGGATAAAATGAGATAACATAGATAAAGCACCCAGCAAGTAGAAGGTACACAAACAGTGGAAGCTGTTATTATTGCTATGATTCTGCTCCTCAGCTGACATCTACTTTGACAAAAAGCGATGAATATTGTATCCTACTAACGCTTTGGTATATGAAGACATGAAGATAGAGTAATAATAGATGGTTTGAGGTCACTTTTAGATTCTAGAAGTAGGTCATGTTTATATTCTTCAAATAGTATAAGTGTGATCTGGTCTTAGGTCCTTTGCATTAGGTACCAATGAGGAGGCTGTTTCAAATCTCAGATTAAAAGCCATCTCCTTAGAGAGTTTTGACCATCCCAGTCACTTTCCATTACATCACCTGTGCTATTTTAATTATTGACATTGCACTTACTGTATTTGGGATATTTTTGAACATTTGACTTTTTAAAATTATTTCTCTGCACTAGACTACATACTCCACATGAACGGGGATCTCTTCGGCCTTGATTACTGCTGTCTTCCAGCATCTAGAATAGTACCTCACATATGACAGGTGTTCAATAAGTATTCGTTGAAAGAATGAATATATGTTTCCACTCAGAATTTGAATCATAGTCTATTTTTAGATTTATTCTGCTTCATTTCTTCTAACCTACTGTTCTATTTTAGTATCAACTGCCTCATTACATTGGAAAATAAGGTCTTGTGGTTATATTCCGTTTCTGTCTTTATGTGGCTTGTTTCTTTTATTAGTGTGGGTCATCTACTTTTCTTTATAAGAGGCTGAATACACTGGAGTCTTTACTGCTCATATTCTATTCTTTGTCTTGAGTTCATCCTGTATTTTGCTGGATAGCAGTTCATTAATTTCTCATTAGAGCATCTCGAGCTGTCAGCTCCCACTAGATTTTGAATTAAGAGTTTTCAACTTTTAACATTTCTCTTTTCTTTCACTTTTGTGATTGCATTTCCTCTGCATATTTTTATCTCTGTATTAGTGGCACATTTCAGGAGAAGAACCCCTTATTTTAGGAGGAGGATGGGAAAATGGCATACTCTCAAGGGACCTGGAGACAATTTTGCTCTAAACTGTGGGCATAGAGGCGGAGCAGGGTCAGAGAGGGCCACTGACAGGTGAGGTAAGATCAGAACAAACATGGAAAGAGCAAGGTCACATGCGAAGGGGAGTTGCACTGGAGTGTTCTATCATCTCCGCTCCTTTCAGAATGGGAATGTTGCCAAAACAGATGGAATGGGGAAAGAATGTGAGAGAGAAGAGAGCCATGGCCACAATAGCAGGATCATTTAATTCCCTTAGAAACTGGCTCCAATTCCTTCCAACAGAGTGAATGAAACCTGCAGTTTCATTTCATTTGGTGGCAGGAAATGCATTCATGGTCAATGTGATACATGGACTCCGTTATGGGAAAAGATTTCCTACCAGCCTAACTGTGAATAAGTGAGAGTAACTATTTTGCACTGTAAACATAGGAATTTAGACTTCGTCAAGTAATGATACAATCTACAACTTAAAGTGTTAGAATATGTAACCATAAAATGTTTAAAATTATTCCCATCTGTTATCTTCTTGAAACACATATAATTTCTCAAAACCGCGCTGCACAGATAACCCAAAAGCCTTTATTAAATGTGTATTTTACCTCACATTTTGGTAATTTACTTTAATTTTTTGGCTATAAGAAAAAAGAAAACCATTTTAGTACTGTTTTTCTTCATTTCTTTGGCAATAGCATGATGTTGTAAAATATAGAAGATTTTCAAGTACTGGATTATGCCAAACTTATGAGACAGCAAAAATTCAGAAGCATTGTCATAGAAAAAGCATGAAGATCCACTGAAGATATTGTGAAGGACAAAGGATAATTATGATTTGCTTAATTGAGAGTGGACAATCTTTGTTACTAAATTTATACTCACTGCAGAAGCTTTAAATGATTTGAGGCTTATATCTCCCAGAAAGAAATCATTCTCTTTGCCCCTACAGTGACCTTAAGTGCCCTTTTTCTCGGCAGGATAAACTCATGACTACTCAATACAATAGTAAAACTAGATATGATACAATACTTGTAGAACTTCTAGTGGCAGTCAGGAAGGTGATTTGAAATAAAAATAAATTAAAAGTACAGATAAGTGTGAAACAACTTGTTTTCAGTATCTAATCTCAAAGAAAAATTGACTAGAGACTTCCATATAGAGCCAAACTTAATGATTCCATTACAATTCCTTTCTTTTCCTTGATGGAAAAGAAATAATAAAAAGGGGGAATGGCCAACCTGTAATACTCACACAGGGAGAAGAAATTAGCTAACTTAAAAGTTATCAAAATATCAGTTTTTATCATAGCATTAAAAGAAACATACCAGAAAGAGATAGAGATTTTAAGCAGAAAGACATTTTGGGTGTGACAGGCTAGAATGGGAGTCACTGTTCCCCTAAGACTCTGAGGACTGTTTGACTTTCCTTCCTGCCTGCCTGCCTGCCTGCCTGCCTACAGCACCTGGTATTCCTGGGTGGCCTCCTATCCAAGTACTAACCAGGCCCAACTCTGCTTAGCTTCCGAGATCAGATGAGATCGGGTATGTTCAGTCCTGTCTACTTCTATGAGTAAGAACTCTACACTTCCAGGGCAAGATACATGTTACATTTATTAATTTACTCAACTCTTTCTCTTTTTTTTTTTTTTTAAACCAGAAGTCCATTTATTAATTTGCAAAAAGAAAGTGTTATTTGTAAAGCCAATTTAATTTGCAAAGCAGACAAGAGCACTCACATCAGCAGACAGTGCATTTTCTTTCTCCCTCTGAGCATGTCACATGGGAAGCCAAGTATCAGAGGGTAACCTGGTGGGCTTGGAATCAGAGCAAGGGTGTAAGTCAATCTCAAGAGACTTCTGTCAGTCAGCTTAGACATTCTACATCAGTCATGTTTCTCAACCCTGACTGCATGTTAGAATCACCTGGGAGAGATTGTTTAAGTGCTCATTTCTGAGAGCCCACTGTCTAAGATTCTGATTCACCAACTCTTCTCTTAAAGGTTAATACTCTGTGCTATGGTCTGTGGATGTATTTTTCTCTGGACTCATTTCTGGCAGCCCATGATCACTGAAGCTAAATATTTCCATTCTTCCCAAACAGGAACTCCCGGATAGTTAGCAGCAGATTTCATGTACTTGTTGTGTGTTAGCCAGAGGCTTCTGGACACAGACAGGTTATGCCACACTTTCTAATGATACCGAAGAAAGAAAGAACCAAAGCCTTTGACATCAGCTGACATTTTCTATGCTATTCTGATGGTGGGACTATAGATTAGTAAACGATACAAAAAAAGCCAGAAGTCCAAAACAATAATTGTAGGGTTAATCTCTTAGGTGTAATAAAAAAAAAATTAATGGAGAAAATAAAGAAATAGAAAAGAAGTTTGATACAAATATAGGTCTCGGCAAATTAAACGTGATTTCTTTAATGGAACCATTTCTCTTCTAAGAGTTAGTATTTTATTTAGCATTCTAGAAATTTCCAGGAAAATCTTCAAGTGTTTTCATGCACCTGTTTTCTAGTGCTTTATATTCTTTGGTTTAATGATATTATTCTTGGTGCTTACTGCTAGTGACTTATTTCTGTCTTCAGTATAGTTTTTTAACCCTAAATACTATTATTTTCTTTACTCCTGGTTTGAGAATTTCTCACCAAAAAGGAAGTCTCCTCCTCATTACCTTAACTACTGGTACCCAAAGAAAGACAGAAATTTATATGATATTTACATGATATTTACCTCTTAGATGGGCAGTCTAGAATCACAAGAGATTTTCTAGAAGTAGATGGTATGTACATATATTTTTTTTAAGTAAAAAAATTACTGATTACAGATGGCAATCAGGTTATAAATATATTTAGATAAGGAAGTATCCCAATATAATGTTTTTAAAATTTTTTCCAACATCAAAAAAATAAATTTAAAGACATTTCTGATTTAATAGGTCTGGTGCGGGACCCAAGAATATGAAGTTTTAACAAGTGATGCTGATCTGACAATGCTAGTTCAGAGACTACATTTTAAGAACCACAGCCTTATTTCAGTGGTTTATGGAAAAAACAGGCTACATGAGCTATCACACACAGCTCATGCTCATCAGAAGTACCTACCACTTTTGTATTTGCTTTTCATCAGCTTGGGGGATAAAGAAGAAAGCATAAAACAAAAACATCTACTTAGGTGAATAGAAAATGACAAGGGAAGAGCTTGGGAGTTTTAATTTTTATTTATATAGTGGAGTGGTTTTGCTTTTGTTTCAAAGGGTAGAGCAATAGTTCTAATTGTGTTTCAGAATCACCTGGAATGCCCTGTGGGTCCTGGACAGTGATAGGAGTTTGCATGTTTATTCAGCATCCTGGATATTTTCGAAGCATATTTTCTAAGGATTACACTTTAAGCAATAATGACTTCGGAAGAATAAACTAGAAATCCAAGTGGAGATTTAATTCTACATGAGGGAGAAATCAAAGATGTTATCAAGTATATTCTTTTTAGAGTTGTACATAGGTTAGGCACTAGAGCAGGGAGCAGAGATTTATTATTTTTTTTTTTTTTAAAAAAAAGAAGGGAAGGAAGTAGATCAGAGATTGTGAAGACCAAATGAGCTGATCAGTTAAGACATGATGTGTTTTTTATTTGTGTGCTCAAGACCAAATATAATGAGGAAATCTGAATGAGAGAAACCTTTTACTTTTAAACAGAGCTAGCAGAGAAGAGTTGTTTTTTTTTTTTTTTTTCAAAAGTCAGTTGTGAAAAGATAAAAAGTAGTTGTGGACAGCAGAAGGAGACCAGGTGGCAAATGGAGGAGTCAGAACTGGAGTGGAGGTCACTGAACATTAAGGACATGTCATCAACAAGGGAGATTCTAGTAGCAACATGGGCATGAAATACTGCAGATGTAGTCAATGCAGACCTGAGACAAAAATATCCATAACTAGTCTATTCAACCATGATTAAAAAGTATGAAAATTCTACTCTGTGTGTTTATGTGTGAATGTGTGCACGAGTGAGCAAGTGAGCAAGAGGACAAGTAAAGACACTGGGCCATGACAACCTGTTAGGATGTCATTATTATGTCTGATACACAATTATCTGGTCAGGCTTCAGGAGTGTCAAGGAGCTAATCTCTCTAAATATGTTCACTTGTATTAACAGAAATAAAGATTTAAAAAAACTTAAAAATTCAACCTTAGAATGCAAAGGAAAATAATATTCATGTATCAAGAAAACATTCTCTTCTCTTTGGAGCAGCATGGCATAATATTGTTTTTAGTCCTGCTATGTGCATATGTATGTGTGTATACAAGATTTGATTTTTATAAGTATCATTTATTTCCCTCCAAACTGCATGCTCATTTGATTTAAAATCTCTGTTTCCTCACCTGAAATGTCTTTCTTTACGGGAACCCTATCTTCACAACCCAGCTCAAGTCCCACCCTTTCTACAAGATTTTCCCTGAGTATTAGTTTACTGATCTTTTCTATTTCTGAATTTAAAATCATAGGTAAGGATTCTCCTGAGCTCAAGCACAAAATGTGCGCATTCAGGAGGTTCCATTATTGTTCAATGAATTAAAGAAAACATAGGTTGAATTCTCTAGTAGTGGAAACTTTCGGCTTCCTCCCAGCATCCACTCCATTCCACCCTCTCCCACCATGTAATAGCCACTGGTTGAGTGGGTTGACCCTCTCCTAGTTCCAGGAATGGACCTTGATTGTCTAAACTAGTCGCCTAATTCCATCCCTCTGGCTACAGTCATTGGTTCAAGTGTAGACCCATGATCTGAACTCATCCAATCAGAATGAAGTTCAGGATGTTTGCTAGTCTGTAATGAGGAGGCGTTCTAGCTTTTTATGGATCCTGTGGTATGCAGATGTGATGACTGGAAATATTACAATCAGTTTGCTAATGTAGGCGAAGGCAGCCTGAGTGTACAGCCGATACCCAATATCACCGAGAATGGGAGTCAGCAGTCTGATCAAATCACACAGAAGCCACTGCCACTGGCTTTAGTCATCTCAGCTAATATACTCCCTTTATAGTTTAAGCCTGTTTATGAGATTTTTCTGTTACTAAGATGCCTCCCTATTGTTTGTTGCGTCTCCTCTATTTTTAGATCTTTGGAATATAATATGTAATTTGTCTTCTTGCAAGCTAATTCATTTTAGAGAAACAGCAGCAACCTTGGATAGCATTTATTAGCCTCGTAAGATCATTATATATTTTTGATGCCTATGCTTATTCTAATCAAAGTCATGTTCATAAGTGGTAAGATAATAAATTGAGCACTCTCTCTACCATAATTTCTGTTTGAGGTGATCAATGTTCTTAGGCACTTAGTACAGATATTGACTTTTATTAATTTATATCAAACACTTCCTGGATGTTTACATCAATTCTGATTGTGTGTAGATAGACATATAGTACATATAGGTACTTTGCAAAAGATGAGCTTTTGCTTAACATTCCTCAGTGATTGTGACAGTATATTAAATATATACAGATACCTTTTCGATGAAACTGAAGAGACCCCAGGAGACATATGGATTTTAGCATCTCTGTTGTGTACATTTCTAAGCAACACTGGAGCTGGATATAAAGCCGACAGATTTCTGGATGGATCTCACCATCTTCCGGGCTGTAACAGAATGAAAGAGAAAAGCTGTGAATATACTCAGGATTTTACTCATCGACCATTTGCCTTAGCTCTGTGAGGGAAAATGCTCAATAAAGCTTTCTAAAGCTTTGAGTCTAAAATATAGGACTTCCTGCTTTCAAACCAATGACCAATGTCATTTCTTACATAAGTGTCTTTCTGACTAATAGCTCTTAATTTTTTTTCCCCCTTCAACAGCAGATTTCTGCTGGGAGCTTACAGTCATAAATGTTTTAAGTAATTGAAAATATCGGACTTTTTCAATTTAACTGTTGGAACAAATTCCAAAATATATTTAAACCATAAAAATGTCCTTGCCTGCAAGAAGAGATTAAAAACTCTTATTTTTTAGAGAAATGAATGAAGAGCTTTTCAATTGCCATTGCAAGATGGCTCTTTAATATTGAGACCCCAGCATAATATGTTTAGAGAGCCAAAATACAAATTTTTTTTTTATTAAGGACTTTTGTCTCAATCTAAAGGATATTCCTTAATTGTTTCCTATGGTTAATTTATGAGAGGCCAAATGTTCTTAATGAAAAAAATTAAATTTTTATGAGAAAAGAAACAATAATAAAATTCTAATACTTTTGCTTAACAATGTAAAGATAAATAAACACTGAACTTATGTTTCGAAAATTTTTCTAAAGTCTTTAAGCCTTTCTCTATTAAATATAATAAAGTATATAAATATAAATATGAATATAATAAAACATGGAATGATCACTTTTCTTTTTTGATTAAGAGAGAAGTTACTTGTCCATCAAACTCCTTTATATACATTGAAATTAGCATGTGTTGAATAAAGCAAACTAAACAAAAGTTTAGAGATAGATTAGAAATGGAAGAAAAAGAGAATCCTTGTCCATTGTCCTATCTTTACTTTCATTCTCATTCATTTAAAATGCGATGAAGTCTGGTTTTGATTCCTTTGTAAAGTAGGTCAGTGGCAAAATATCAGAGGTAATTATCAGGAAAAAATGATGTAAAAATTGTTTAAGTTCTGGAATCACAGTAAAAAGAATTTGTATTGCACAGCATTTTATAATGATAGCTTTCATTTTCAGTACTTATTTAGCAGATGAGCCAGAGTTTGCCTGTCTGGCTTATATAACACAAGAAAATGCAAAATCCTTTGCTTCAGTACCGGTGATGTCTGCACAGTCATCCTATGTCTTTCTTATGTCAGAAAGAGCAAAGTGACTCAAAAGAGCTATGTACAAAATGTGGCTTTACTTGAAATATAAAACTACATTGTTTTCTCATTTGTGTCTCGCAGGTCCAGCCCTAGGCCAACATTGGGAGCCAATATTTGGCAATAGTCCCAGATTTTCTTTCAGAGCTTCTCCCCACAGGTGCCTTCCACCCTCGCGCTGTCCTCCTGATACCTGGAATTTCTCTACACCCCCTCCACCATGCATACACAACGTCTCATTATTTCATATCACCTCAGCCTTTTATAATGTCTCTGACTGTGCCCCATCCCCTCATGGCTCTGCTAGACTCTGAAGGAATAATGAACATTAATGGTTCATGCAACAAAAAGTCATCCTGGGATATTACTTAGTAATACATTGCTTTTGATAGAAAAATTTGAAGATAGCATCTTAATCCAAAGGTAGGCTAGAGGGAAAATATTCTAAGGCAGGCATACCTTTTTTGTGCCGCTTCATCACTCCAATCCCAGCTGCCTATTTTCACCTACGCATGACATTTGCCCTGGTGGCTCATGTGCAGATTATTTAAAAACCCTATAATGAATCTGTTGTGTGTATTGTATATTTGATGAGTAGAACAGTTAGCTAGTGCAGTATCCTTCCAAGCCATAGAGTAGCCTTATTTTCAGAAGTACGATGTATGTGCCTAGTGGCTTAGTTCTCAAAAGATGCAAACCTCATATATAGATGACATTTTATGTAATTTAAAGAAATGACTGCCATGTTAACATATCTTAAGAGTCAGTATATTTTGTTTATTATTTTATAGCTAAACAGAGAGAGATAAAGCAACGTTTTACAAGTTTCTGTAACAAGACAAGTCAAAACAGATTAAAATGCCTGATTCATAACACTTCTTTGGGTGCCATCTCCCTAATGCCTCTGTAATCGATGGAGATTCTAGAAACTGTGAAACCATTCCACCCTTTCTGAGTGTTATGGGTAAAAACTAAATAGGTAACACCAGAAATACAATCTTCCAAACAGAAATTAATTGATGCTAAAGTTGCATTACAAATTTTCTGCTTAAATAATTCATATGTATACTCATAGATTATCCCTTGATATCTTGGAAAATTAAAGTACAGAGAAAGAAAGGAACTAGTTAAAGAGCAGTAGAAAAGTTATCTTTCATGTCAGTGTTTCATGATGCTGTGACGAGGTTACACTACCCTGGAGACTTATACATGTTATTTCTCCCACTTTAGAGCACTAAGCTGTATTACAGCTACTAATTACTAAAAGTTCATTAAGAGACAAATTGTCAAAAGGGTTATAATGTATATCATTTGATAAGTAGTAGACTGAAAAGCATTAAGAACATTCAGGTTGTTTTCATAGAGCATGAAGAATAGAGGAAAAGCCAAAAAAAAAAACCCCAGCAATTTAAAAGCTTAAAACTTCCTAAGGATAAATTATAAAGCCTGAGAAAACCTTTACATTAAAATAAAATTAGACCTATGAACCTCCTCCAAGTCTGAAAGCAACTCGACTTGGAGGTGACTTTATCATGTATTAGTTATGCTTACTCTAAAATGATCCACACTTTTTAATCAAAGTTTAGGACTATGAGACTTACCCCTGAAGTGATTCTCATTCAATTTGGTCAAAGAAATTTTACAAATTAGTGACTATGTTGTGATTATTTCTCCATTGTATGTAAGTCAAGAACTAAACTGACCATTTTGAAAGCCTTATTATTAATAGGAAAACACCAATAAAATGAACTTCAACAAGGTCAAGTTCAAGAGTGAACACACTGGAGATTTAAGTTACAAATACCTTGGCCCTGTGTCTGTCTGCTCTAGACTTTGGTGTCTGCGCGGCTGCTAATAGCTTTTAAAAACCAGCAAAATGCTTGTTGTTTTGAAACTCTGTCCCTAATGTAATGGCTTATATATTTAGTTGAAAGCAGCAACACATGATAAAAAGAAAATGGGTCTGGAGTTATAAAACTTAGCTCTATACAGACTCTGCTGCTTAGAATTGTGATTTTAGGCAAACTACCGTAACTTTTCTGGGACTCAGTTTCCTCAGCTATGAAGTAGAAATAACAACTACTTGTGACTGAAGTATCTCAAGGTTGTTGCAAGGATCAAATGAGATCATGTGTGGGAAAACAAGTAAAAACTGTGAAGTACTGTTAGAGGTTGGCTGAAATCCATCTTAACACATGAAATTTGTGTTTACTTAGCCTTATGCTTGCCATAGAGTCTTTAGTTTTAAAAGTTATCTGCTATTCTATAACATCTTTTTTTTTATCTGCTAATAGCTCCCAAATATGGACTTCAGTTAAATATACATGCCATTAGGGTGAGAAAAATAGGTGTGACCCCATTGACAACCACTCAGCATTTCACAGACTTTAGTGATGACATAAACACTTGGGGTTTGTCAGCTAGCAGAGATGGAAACCAGAACTCCTGTTGCAACAAATGTATCCAAGTTTATCTTTTCACAACCAGCTCTGTTGCTGGCTATTAAGCCAAATGGCAAGGAAGGATTCAAGAAGCCAAACGGGATGAAGGAAGGGGATGATAGTGTTTGTTTTCTTTTTTAGAGCAAATATCTAGGGAGGAAAGGGATTAAATGATTTACCCAAGGAGTTTGATCTCCAGGACATATCTTCTAATACCTCTAATGGTTTCCTCTCAGATGATTCCACTTAGAAGGATATACCCTTATTCTGTGTCAAATTCAGCAACAGCTTCAGAGTCCAGCCTTCATATGGTTTCCTCAAAGAAGACATCTCAAGGTAGTCCCATGAATATACATAAACAACAGACAGAGGATGGGAGGGCACAAATATGTGTGTGTGTGTCTGTGTGTATGTGACCCAGTTATTATTTTGGTCTTCAAATTCTTAAAGGCAGTTACGGGGTCTGTCCGAGTTCATAAACACAGAACAGATGCCAGGTACCTACTAAATGAAACTATTTTACACCAAAATAAGTAAGCACTGCAATATAAAGAAAAGCCCAGTTATCAGAAGAATCAGAAACAAGACATTTTTCAAGGTACCTATAGATATAATAGTTGAGTTTCCCTATTATCTCCATTTTTCTCCTAATCTTTTTCTAGTGAGTTTTTATAAAACTTGTGTTTTAGGTAGAAACCTCCTGTATTTTCTTCACAGAGAGTCATAGAAAGTTCAGTTTTCCCAGGAGACTTTAAAGAAGTAATTGCAGTGATTCCCCTCATTTCACAGCATGTCCTTTCATGGGAACAGGGCCCCGTGACTTCCTCAGCACTGAACACCAGTCAGGATCAAACTCTGCCCTGGAGCTATCCGGGTTCAGTCAGAAAGGAAACAACTTTTAACAGGGGAAGTGAAACCTGAAGTGCAACTGAATTATCTTTTAGTCGCTCCTTCGGCAGCTATATGCAAAGTAACTGGGCTCAGAGGGGCCAGCACCTTCTATGATTTAGGGCTATTAATGGCCCACGTCTCCCGATTACTTTTGTTTTGCCCTCTGGGAGGACTTTGGCGTGTCCCCATGACACAGTTGGGAGAATTGCTAAATAATGGGTAGCATTACCAAGCACTGTATTCATTTTTTTTTCCATTTAAAAAGTAAAAGCGATATTTAAACAGATTTAGACACTTTAAAAAAATCAATAGCCATTAGTTTCCTAACATGATGATATTTACAATGAAATAAGATTAAATATATTACAACTGAATGTAAAACATCTTTAATTTATCTAAAAGTTACTGCTTAAGACATTACTGGGGAGAGCTAGGAATCAGTGATGACTTTTGTGGCAATTTTGAGGAGACTTTTCTGGGAATTTCTCAGGGCATTTGAGGTTCGAAATGTTAATGGACTTCTTTTTCTTGATACTTGAATCTCATGCGTATCAATTAAGAAATAACTAACATTTACCTACAAGGCACTATTTCTTCAATTTCCAAAATAAATTATCTTTCTTACTCTGATTTGGCCTCTTCCTTCATCCTTCTATCCTTTTTGGCTTGAGAGTCTTTTGGCCTTTCCACTTTTCTCTCTGATTCTCTGTTTTTCTCTTTATGGTCTTCTGTTAGGAGTCATATGGGATTTGCAAACAGCTCATTAGGTCCTGGTCTACCAGGGGCTGTGATTCTCACAGCTAGCAGAGAGAGGCCTGCAGCCGATAGAGTCTGAGTCTTGGGTTCTTGAATATCCACTGGGATAACGGTCAGCACCACCATGGGTTATGTGGCAAGAACACAGCCCTTTCCCACTGACTATAGCTAGGATCAATCTATGTTTAAATATATATGTAGGTGTATATTTATATTACAGAAGCATATATCTGTTTCCACATTTTAATATGGAAAATTATTTTTGCATTTAAAATCAAGATTTTCAGCCTCTGATGCTACTATTTGTACCTGATACCAGTGATCTTTAAAGGCCAATTATCTTTCAATTATCATGTGATACACAGGAAAGAATTCAACTCATTTATTATCGTTATAGTCAAAGTCTGGGTCATTAATTGCAACATACAGCTCATTCCTGCTTTTGTCCACTGGGATTTTAGGGTTCACTGTATTGAACTGGTATTTAGCCCTTCGTTATTAATTATGTCATTAAGTTAGGTGATGCTGTATGTCTCTTTAGCTAAAGCTATAGGCTTCATCAACATTGCCAAAACAATGACAGTTTTAAAACAACCTGAGATAACTGGGCTGACCAAATCAAACACATTCAATTAACCCCAAAGAGAGTTTTTGATTAAAAAAAAAATTCCATCTCATTTAACTCTAATAGCACAAATGTTCATCAATACTTTAAAAGTTAATTATGACATGTCCGTTGTATAGTTGTAGAATGACTAACTGTCAAACACATTATGGTCGACAATGCCAACGGCCTCCTCTTACATGAGAGGCTGTTTATCTAGAGCAGTGACCCAAAGCGTGACAAAAGACCATGTGAGTCCAAAATGCAGCCTGTACAAGCCTGAAATTCTATTTTTAAGACTCATAACAGTATTTTGGGGAGGGCTTAAGAGTAGAGTAGAAAAATGGCATCTCTTTGCATATTAATAACAACAATAAAATACATAGAACTTTTACTATGCACCAGAGAGCTTCAGTGCTGCCAGTTCAGTTTTCTGGTTCATTCTTTAGTTTATAAGAAGGATTTAGAGAAGAGTCAGAACTTTTTTTTTAGCATTTTTCAGTTTACTTTTTCGGCTTCAGACTTCTACCCAACACTAGAGGTTCTTTAAATATTATATCTAATAGGATTCTGTAGTGTTTTTCTGCCTTTCTATTGCCATGCAATGATAATTTGTATTGTCTACAAAACCCAAAAGATGACACTTCATGTCAATATGGAAATATGCATTTCTAGACAGATGTAAGAGCTATTTTCTGCAAAAAGGCAAAAGCTTTATGCTTATAGAACAAACCAGTATCTATATACATGGAAAATATTACATCCTACCATGAGTTTTTTCACTAAACTATAAATTTCTCAAGGCTAGAAGATTTACCTTATTTATCTCTATAACCTGAAACACTTAACAGATTGTCTGGTACATAGTAGGTTCTCAACTGAACGATTCCCCAAAGTGGCTTTAAAATTTAGTGCCTACATGAAGTGAGAAGTTGGAAGGCTACGGTTACAGTGCTGGTTCTGCCATCGACTGCTCCATGTCACTATTAGAGATGGGTTTCTTAAGAGTTTCTTTTCCTGCAGTCCTTTTTTTTTTTTTCCTTTAAGTAAAACATATTAAGAGACATTTTATGCAGGTAAATAAAAAGAGGAAAGGATTACTTATACTAATACCAGAAGTATCCATCGTTAAGTTTTGATATATTTCGTTCCAGATTAATACTCCCAAGAGCATTATTTTTGTTTCCCAAACACTTAGCATAGTTTCTGGCTCATCAAAGGCTCTCAATCCATGCTTGTTGAAGTGAATCAAACTGAACGTTCAAGGCTAACCATGCTGGTGACTTCAGAGTGGTCAAGACAGTGAAAGGAAGCAACAGGAATCTGACTGCAGGAGGAGGGTCCCCTTTCCTGCAGTAGTTCACGTTTTCTTAAAGAAGGAAACAATATTAACATAGAGGCCACCTTTCAGCCTCTAGAATGAAGCATCAGTGGTCTGGAGTCAAACAGTTCTAGGTTTACTATATCTTGATTTCAAAACGTGTGGCCTTGGGCAAATTCCTTAACCTCTCAGTGCCTCAAATACCTACTTCATAGTATGAATGAAAAGATTTAAGTGAAATAATATATGAGAATTATAGGTCATAACAAGCACAAATGAATGGGGAAAGTGTTTCAGGGAGGCAATTCTGCACAATGCATCTAGATATCCTTATACCTTTGTTATAGGCTTTCTTCCTATTTAATTATTAGTTCAAATGATATATGTTGATTTTCTGCTATCACAATTTGGAAGAGAAAAGAAAGAAAGCATTACTTTTCCTGTTGTCTTTTTTAAGAGTTCATAGAAATGTCCATTATTCTCCTATGGTGTTTTTATTTGATGATAATATTGTAAAGACTCCTCTAAGACAAATTAATTTTTCTCAACAGTGATAGAGAACTTGCAGTCTCTTATTCTTTCCTTGAAGTGGTATCATTTTACTGCCATCAAGTTTTCAAGTAAATGGCTCCACTGTGGAGATCTACATATAATTTTTTTTCTTTCTTAATAAGGAGGTATAATGCACCATTAGGTGAAACAAAATGAAAAGACTGCACCTCCGCCAACAGTTACCTCAAGAACAAAAATAGCTCTTCCGAGCAGACAGACATATGGGCAGGAGGAGATAATGATTAGCAAATGTTTAGGTCAAGTCTCTTCAATAGAGGCATTACAGCATAAATTATGTAAGATTGCTAGCCCTTAGCTAGGGGGACAAAAAAGGTTAATAAGTTTACTGACAAAGGGGTAAAAACATGCTTTATTGTTTTTTGGCATTCAATTCAGCAGTAGCAAAAATGCAGCATATCTAATGTTTACTGAGAATTTGCTACGTGCCAGATACCACGCTAAGCACTTACATCTCATTTAATTCTCACAATGACTCTATGAAGTAGTTACTGTCCTCATCCTTAATTTACAGATGGAAGGAAATGAGGCTTGAGAGAGGTTATGGAACTTGCTCAAAGTCATAGAAATATAAGCAGAATGATAAGCCTTAAACCTATATTTATGTTTTTAATTGCTGCATAATATTACCAGAACTAAGTGCTCAGGAGCTGCAGCATATTTGTATGTCTGTTCATTCATCCCATGCACAGTTATTGAGAGTATACTTTATGCAAAATGCTGTGCTAGGAATGAAATAATATTTTTTTTCCTGCTTTTTCTTTGTTGAGGCCCTAAAGCATTATGGTTTACAAGTCAGCCCTACTCTTAGTTTCTGTTTTTCCATTTATAATAAGTGTACAATGATATTTTCTGCTTACCTCAGGGAAATAAATGCTTAACACAAAGGGAGCATACGTATATAATGCAGGAGGTGCACAAGACTAGTATAAACTGGGATATGTGGGAGAGTGGAGGAAATTGCCACCTAACTCCTCAGAGATCCCCCGATCACAGAGATGAGAATGGGAAGGAGCATGGCACGGATTGGGCATAGAACCTTCTTTTAGCTTTCTGACTTTTTTCCTTCATGCACAAAAATGAGTGTACTGAGGGGGAAGAGGGAAGGTGCCATTGGTGCTGTTTATGGCCATTATTATTTTGTCTTTTGCCCAAGAAGAGGCAAAAACATCCAGGATGCAGTGCAGGGACCTCCTTTTACCGGGAATGTGAGAGTTGCCTGAACAAACACTATAAATTATTTGCAAAGCATATTTGAAGTCAGCAGTGAGATAAATATATTAATGCAGATACGGTGAATGGCTCCATTGGATTTAGAGCATAAGAGTTCTTACATGTTATACTTAGACAAATAGGCTTGAAATTTTGTATATCATTCATTCCTATCAATAAAAAAATTAAACATGCACCCCTAATATATGACATTTGTTGATATGTTTTTTATACAATGATACTAACATATCGAGTATATTAAAAATGTACAAAAATAGAAATTAGAAAAGGAGACTATAAAATATAAAGTTATAATATTTTCTTTTAGATCATCTTGCACATCACTTTGAAGCTTACAGGCTTTCATTGGAGGTCCTTAAACTTTAATGTGCATTAGAATCACTGGAAAGGCATGTTAAACCACAGAACACTGGCATCTGTCTCTCGAGTTTCCAATTCACTGAGTCTGGGCGGGGGCCTGATCACTTGATTTCTAATAAGTTCCCAGCTGATCCGGGAACCACACTTTGAGAAGCAGTGGGTTAGCCTATTACAGCCATACCCCTTAGGGAAGGCTTCTAGCATCCAAAGAAAAGAAGCAATAATGTCAGCATGCCAGTGGTAGGGCTGACATTTAAAGTAGATGACCCTACGGAGTGCCCCCAATCATCACATAACCACAGAGCTAATTCCGTTAAGCAAAAAAGTAGCTCCAGTAAACATCCAAGTACATTTCATGCACATGGAGAGAAAAATGTTTTCAGATGACATTCAGGATACACATTAGAGAAATCTTAGCAAGTAGATCCAAACCCATACCTTAGCTCAAACTTAGCAGATGGCAGAGACCCTGGGAGGCTCCAAGACCACGGTGATATGGCATCCCACATGACAGGCACCCCTGAGAAGCCAAGCATTGCTTGGCAGATTCTTCTGAGAGGCCTCCTAGAGGGTGTGCATTCAAGTTGTAAATCCTATTTGGTTTGCACTCCAGGTTTTACTGGGCAAGATTTCATCCTAATTTTAAAAACGTCTTGTTTTAAAAGTTTTGCTTTGTTTTGGCCTTCTTTCATTTCCTGTCCTTGAACTCATATTGCAACACTCTTAATATGAACTGACATCTTATTGCAAATCAAAAGAAATACAGCAACACTTACTTTACAAATTAGTACATGTTAACACGCAGCCCCAAATGGTGAGATGGCTGGAAAGTGGCACTGTTCTGGGCAAGGGCAAGAATGATAAACTCGGAGGCTCTCTGCCTTCTGCTCCAAACAAATCATGTACAGGGGTACTTGTTGGGAAGCAAGCAGGAAAGGCAGAGAATGCACAAAGGCACGTTACGGCTCACACTACTAAAATTCCAGAGATCCATAGCAGAAACCCAGACGCCTACAGCTGAAGAAAACTGCTTGAAAGACTCGAGGCTGCAGCATCGCTGGGCCCTGCGGTCTCAGTGAAAAACTATAAAAACAGCTCCTGTCTGTTTTTGTTAAGGATTCTGGTTGTGCTCCCTGGACCTGCTGCAGAGAGTGCTTGTACTAGGGGTGGAAGTCATTCGTTCAGCAGAGTCTAACAGGGAAATTGGAAAAGGTGATCCAGGCAGGAAATGAAAAAAATAATAGAAAGAAGCCTGGCTGACAGACAGAGAGAAAGGACTGACGGGGGACAAATCTGCTTGAGTATGTCTGGGAACTTAACTACATTTCACAAGTGGAAGGTTATGCCTGGTGGCTGCTAACATTGCAGTGAAATGAAGAATACAGCCTGTTTTCTCCCAAGGATTTAGGTGAAAAGGAATTAATTTCTATTTAATTTTAACACTACATTTCTGTCTTATTTTTGTTTTAAACTGTGCAGTTCCATATTTTAAACAGTGTCATTTATTTTCCAAGTAGACTGCTTAGACTAGTGTGTGCTTAAGTTACATTTCCAAACATAAATGTGTGATGTCTCGAAAAGATATACATACAAAATCATTTCCATCTATGAATTGTGAAATGTAGTTTCTACTGCAATTTAAACATGTCTAAATCCTGAGATACAAATCCTAAAGTGTTTTTCTTCTCTCACCACTCTGTCTTTGCTTTTACACACACACACACACACACACACACACACGCACGCACACGCACACACAGAATTTTTTTAGGTCAAGCACACAGTGTTCTACCAGAAAGGAATAATGTCAAATAAAAATAATAGCAGGGATAAAGAAAAATAATCACTCAGTCTACATGGAGCCAGGAGGAATACTTAGAAAACAAAGAGTAAGACATGTAGGAAGTCTTAGGGTAATTTTCTCAAACATCAAGCAATATTATATTTGTTTGCTCTTTCAAAATGAGGAAATAGTATTATGACCATTAAAACCATTTTTAGATGAAAAGTAAATTACCCCTAAATCTCACATATCTCGATGCATCTAAGTTAACTTTTGTGGCAGATTTTCCAAATTTCAATCATCTGGATATTTACTAATACTCAATTAAAATCATTGTAAGCCGATTTTATCATTGTCTACCCGCTCCTTCAATCCCCTCCCCCGCCTCTCCCCCTTCCCTCCCTTCCTTCTCCTCCTTCTTCTCCTCCTCCTTCTTCTTCTCCTTAACTTACCATTCTATCATAAACATTTTCCCATTTTGAATAATTTCAACATGGTAATTTGGGAAAAAACAAATAGGAAACTCACAGAAAAGGAATTATGAAAGGCTAATAAATACAGGAAAAAATACTCCAACATTGTCAGTAATCAGGGAAATGCAAATTTAATCAGAGAGTGAGATATATCTTTTCATACCCATTAGATTAGAAAAATAAAAGTCTGGAAAATACCAACTGTTTAAAAGGAGCTAGAGCAATGTGCCAATGGGAGGGTCAATTGATACAACCATGGCAGAACACTTCGAAGCATCATGCACAATGGAAGTTGTGCACATTCAACTCTTTATCAATTCTTCTGTCTGTCCTCTAGAGTAGCGCTGGTCAACAGAACTTCCTGCAATGATGGAAATAGTCTTCCGTGCTGAGCATGTAGCTTTTGAGCACTTGAAATAGGCTAATGTGACCAAGGAACTGAATTTTTAATTTTAATTATGCAATGTAAATGTCTACACCTCTGACAATATATAAGTATGCCAGTTTTACCACGGAATTGCCAGGATTGGATGTAACCATTTTTTTTCGTTATGCTAATTTAGGATGTGTAAAATTCTACTTATTGCTTTACCAGATGATTTTCAACTATTAACAGAGCTGAATATTTTCCATCGTGTTTGCTTATTTCAGTCAGGTGTCCATATTCTTTGTCCATTTTCAGCAAAAGTCTTTGCTATAAATCCCAGACAATATTTTTTTAGCATTTTATTTTATTATTAGTTTTAAGTATACAGTACATTGGTTGGACATTTATATAGTTTATGAAATGATCCCCCCTAATTGCTCCTTCTCTCCTCTGGCTCTACACCTAGCTATTACATTACTGCTGGCTGCATTCCCTATGCCATGCTCCCCATCTCCATGACAATGTATCAACTACTGACTTGTACTTCTTTAACCTTTCACCCCATTCTCCCAGGCTCCCAACCCCACTACCCTTTGGCCATCACCAGATTGTCCTCCGTATTTGTGAGACTGTTTTTGATGAGTTTGTTCTTTTTGTTCCTTAGATTCCACATATAAATGAAATCATATGGTATTTATTTTTCTCTGTCTGACTTATTTCACTCAGCATGATAACTTCTAGGTCCATCCATGTTGTTGCAAATAGTAGGATTTCATTTTTTATGGCTAAGTAATATCCCATTGTATAGATGAACCACAACTTCTTTATCTGATCATCTGTTGATGGGCATTTAGGTTGCTTCCATGTCTTGGCTATTGTAAATAGTGCTGCCATGAACATAGGGGTGCACAGATCTTTACAAATTATTGTTTTAGTTTTCTTTGAATATATATCCAGAAGTGCAATTGTTGGGTCAAAAGGTAGATCAATTTTTAATTTTTTGACTGTTTTTGTCTCCAGACTATTTTCCGTAGTGGCTATACCAATTTGTAATCCCACCGACAATGTATGAGGGTTCCCTTTTCTCTACATACTCACCAACACTTGTTGTTTTTTGATTTATCGATGATAGCCAGGCAATATTTTTCTTTTTTTTTTTTCTGGCAATTGTTACTACCAACTTTATATACTCCTTAATTTCCCTCTAATTTGTATCTCCTAGAACTTCTATACAAATTTTCCCATTGTATTTTTCAATAAAAATTACATTTTTCTGCATTTTTACTTACAGTTTCTCATCCGAAGGTTAAAACAACTTTAGTTAAGATTAACAGGTACAAGTATATAAAAACTAAACCACTGTTCAAACAAGAGAAAAATGATAACACTGAATTGCATTGAGTAAAACAGAAAAACGTGTTTGTATAAAGTATGAAGAGCTCATTCGATCTGTAAGGAATAATCAACTAAGAGGCATAGGAAGGTTTATTATTCATTTACTGAGAGCCTGTTATCTGCTACACATTTTATTTCATTGTCATCTGAGCTCAATTTTTGTTGTAAAGAAACTTGCTTTCATTTTGATTGTAGTTTCTCTGTAGGTTATATCTTTTCTCTCTGGTTGCTTTTAAGATCGTCTTTTTTCCCTGGTATCCTGTGGTATCATTCTATTATATTTCCCTTTTTGAAACTCTTATTACAAGTATGTTAGATCTTCTCATTCTAGTGTTCATATCTTCCTAATCCCTCTTTTATATTTTTACTTTTCTCTGTTGCATCCTCAGCATTTTTCTCAGATCTATTCTCCAGTTTATTTTAGCTGTTTATATAATCTATCCATTAGGTTTTAATTTTAATGATTATATTTTTTAATTTCTAGAATTTCTCTGAGTTCTTCTCCAAGTATACTTGGTCTTTTTACATATTCTCTTTTTTTGTTGTTGTTGTTTTAAATTTTCCTTTTTTGTCTGTAATAATTTAAAATGCACTCTAAGTCATTATAGAGCTCTTGGAGACTTAAATCTTACTATTTATATTGTGCGTTCATGCTCACCTCTGGTAGTTTCTTTCCTTATGTGTTTTATGATTTAAGTATGAGATCTTATATCAGCAGAACTTCATCTGTAGATTCCTGAGAAGTATTGCTTTTGGACTGCAATGGCAGTATAAAGCATGGTTATAATTTCTTAGGAGGCTGAGTCAAGTGAACATCTTAGTTATCTCCTTGTGCTGGTGGTACATTTCCCCTGGTCTACCTTTCCACTAAGCATGCAACCCTTTGAGTGTCTTGGTTTTTATCAGAATCCCAACAGAAAACAAATGGATGATTCAAAGAGCATTTATTTACATGGGGATTGATTACTGTGGTATGGGTGGCAAATGGGAACCATAAAGAACTTGAGGCTGACCACATGGCACTGTCACCACTCCTAGACACTAAGTGATGAGAGGAGAGAGAGGCTGTTGAAACCTTAAAGGAGAAAGAGTTGTATAGTGCAAGCCTCCTTGGGTAGAACAGCGAGCAGTGGTTATCACACACAGCCAGTTCAAAGAGGCCCCATAGGGAGGGAAACAGGAGAATAAATACCTTGACCTCACTCTTCCCCATCCCTCTAAACTTTGGCCAGGGCTCCCTGTTGACTGAGCCCAGTTAGAAGCTAGAGGACAAGGGAGCCTGGTGACGTAGGGTGGAGAAGGGCAAAGAGCAGATCTGGAGGGACAAGGAACAAACATGGCTTTATGTGAGTATCCCATTTCTACATTTAAAAGTGTGTTTGTCCTATTTTATATAACTTACCAGTCTTGTATGTTTTAGAATTATCTAATCTAGTATATTTCCAGAAATAGGAGACACAAGACTCTGATGCAGATATTATTAACATTTTAAAGATGGAGAAACCGAGGCTGGGTTACTTTTTGAGAGGTAACAGAGCTATTAAGCCTGGGATTGGAACACTGACTCTAAGGTCCAGGCTCTTTCTATTGCGTTAAGCAATGAATACAGGCATGTTGTGGTGGCTGTTATTTTAAAAGGAAGAAAGGAGGGAAGGGAGGGAGGGAGGAAGAGAGGATGAAAAGGAGGAAGGAAGAAAAGGAAGGAGGGAGCGAGAAGAAAGAATTCTGTAACATTAACTCTAAAGCTCCCAAAAGCAAAGATATATAGGCTACAAATCAAGAATACCAGAGATTCATTAATGTAAGAACTATCCTTAAAGTATTCTAGATTGCAGGTATGAATTGATACTGACACTGAATCTCCCATGGAATCCATCAGTAAAGGAGGAAAAAGGTAAATCCTAATCATTTATTTCCCTGGGTGATACGAGACCAAGTAAAAATATCCTGATTTCAGATTATCTGAGCATTTATAACTATACCATGACCATATGACTTAAAAACAGAATCAAAAGCCTCCAAACAGAGAAAACGGTCAATGGACACCATAGAAGGAAAAGAAAAGCAACACAAAATTCTAGAAAACCCTCAATTTAAATTCAGACCCAGGTTATAGGAGTTGATACAGAGCACAGAGAAGAAATTCTGATTCCAGATTATGTTGAATCAGGTCTAATAGCTGCTTCACATGAAGAAAAAAATTAAAAATAAAGATATATCATTTATGTCGGGTCAATATAGTCTAAAATTGTTGCAAAGCAAAGGAAAATTCTGCTTTGTTGAGAAATTAGTGGAAAACAAAAACAAAGAAAAAGAAACCCCTAGAATGTAGTAACATAAATACTATTTGAAAGGCTAAATAATCAAGAAAATATCAGAAATAGCTAATACAGTCTTAAAAACTGGATAGATTTTAGAAAGCTATTTAGAAAATATCACTTACTTTGGAAGAAATAATCAGAATTGGTAGAAGAAAAAAAGTAAATAAATTAGAAAAATAAGATTATTCCTAGTGTGTATATTTTAAACTAGTATTTTGGGAACTGTTATTTAAATGGTAAACTTTGCTAGACTGTTTGCCTTAGATCACATTATCAACATTTCCTGATCATTAAAAGGCACATTGAGTATTAGAGATAATTCACTTTAGAATGTACCTTGAAAATGAGGAAAATGATTTCTGTAGATAAGGGATGAAAAGATGCTTTAATTTTTTCAAAATTATTTGACAAAGATACATATCCAGATTCCAATTAATAAGGAAGGATCAAATTTGTACTGTTTTGTGTACTGGTAAACTTAATATGAAGATGTCAGTTTAACAAATATATTTTTAAAAGAAACTATATGTGAACCAGATGATACCTAACTGGAATAGTGGAAAAACTGCCTTAAAATGTGAAAAGTATAAGATTTTAGATTAACTATAAAGGGTAGTAGGCTCATGTGTAATGGACTAATTAATTCAATATTAGTAACTGCTTAGCACATAACAAAAGGGAAGATACAATATTTCTACAAAATACAGTAAAAACATACTGTACTATGCTGACTTAAAAAAGATCAGAAGCTGCATGGAAAAATCCCTTTGGTCTCATTAGCCAAGCGTGCTGATCTGAAATACTTTTTCTGAATACTTGATGTTTAAAAATGAACTGAAGCACACTCTATGGTTCTGACATAGGCTGACTCTCATAAAACTCTTTAAGATACTGTATGTTTCTGGAGTGCGTAATCTTTATCTGTTTTAATACTGTCTTGACAGAGAGGGCACATTTTGAACAAGGGTGACCCATAAATGGAAAGCCCAATACAGAGACTAGGTGGTAATGACTGAGGTTTCAGTGAAATGAAATATCAGTTCAGTGAGCATTCAATTTGGGAAACTGCTGCTATAATTTTTTTCTGATTTAATGGCTTTAGAAAATACTATTTCATAGGTTTAGGCCACTTGGTTTTAATACGTTTAAAAGTGCATTTGTTTTGACTTGCAAATATAGTGGACAATTTAGTGACGAACTGGCGGGGGTGGGGGTGGGGCGGCGGTTGGGAGGCTGGAAGAATGGGGTGAAGGGTTAAAGAAGCACAAATTAGTAGTTGATACCTGGTCATGGGGATGGGGAGCATGGCAGAGGGAATGCAATTAGCAATAATATGATGTCTAGGTAGAGGGTCAGGGATGGAGCAATTGGGGGGATCATTTTATGAACTACATAGATGTCTAACCAATGTACTGTATACTTGAAACTAATTAAAATAAAATTTTTTAAAGTGCATTTGTTTTTACGAAATGAGGAATGTTCTATGTTACAGACTGAATGTTTGTGTGCTCTCAAAATTTGTATGTTGAAACCCTGTCCCCCAATGTGATGATGTTTGAAGATGGGGCCCCTGGGAGATTATTAAGGTTAGATGAGGTCCAGAGGACAAGGCCTTCGGATGAGATTAGTGTCTTTATGAGAAAAGTCACCCAAAAGCTTGTTTTCTCTCTCTCTCTTTCTCCCCACCTCTCTCAGTACACAGTGAGAAGGGAGATGTACGCAAGCCAGGAAAAAGGTCTTCGACAAAACCCAACCATACTGTTTGTTATCTTAATCCTGGACTTCCAGCCTCCAGAACTCTGAGAAGATAAATTTCTGTTGTTTCAGCATTCTTTCTACGGTACTTTGTTATGGAAGTCAAAGCAGACCAATGCATTCTATCAAAGAGGGAAGGCTATATTCTTCAAAAGCATCATAAAAAAAAAAAAATGAAACTTCTGTAGAACTATCCCAGATTAATGGGAGCTGAAAGTAATAACAACTAAATACAATACCTGCCCTAGAATGGGGCCTATACTGGAAAGGGGAAAAAATGCTATAAATGACAGTATTAGATCAACTGACAAATATGGAGTACAGACAGTAAATTAGATGATTGTTTTGGTGTACATTAATGATTTTGATAACTGTACTATGTTTATATAAGACAATATCTCTCTTTTTTTTTTTTAGGAACTATACACTAAAATATTTAGTTATAAAGGGCTATGATATATGCAATTTACCCTTGAATGATTCAGAAAAAAATCATATATTTAATGATACTTACAGATCAAATGATAAAGCAAATAGGATAAAATATTTACAACAAATGAATAAAATAATTATAATAGATATGCAGGTATTCTTAAAACTATATTTCTACAGTGTTTTTATAAGTCTGAAATTATTTCTAAAAAAATAAAATTACTTTGTTTTGAAATTCACTTAAAAAGCAATATTTAGGTTTTATTCAAGGTGGTATTCAGTAAACAGCATAACCATACTGGTTTCATGAGTCAGTCCCTAAAAATAACAAATCGGTCACAATTGGCTTTGTTAGCATGATAAATTTCAAAGATAACTGCGTAGGAAATAACTCCTGAGGGTCCATGGGAAACATCAGAGGCCCTGGTTCCCCTGCTCACTGCCATTCTCCTCTGTAATAGAAGGAGCCAGGTCATCACTATGACCTTCTCTTTGTTTACATATAAAAGTAGGAGATCAGACTTATTTTGAATGCCTTCATAGGGCTTTGTGGAGATAATGTATGGAGAAAGTACTTCATATTTCCCAACGTAGATTTAAATCAGAGAGAAATATAGCAGGAGCTACAATTAAGTCAGTTCTGAACACTTTGCTATGTGGCACAAGGAAGCACAAAACGAACTCTTCTCAAAAAAGAAGCTACCTAACAGATCACTCTCTTTAAGGCTGACATTTTTTCTATAATAAGAAATTAATAAATGTTCATCTTAGAATCTTCAGAAAATAGAATAAGGAAGATAAAAAAAAAAAGTCACCCATAATTCCACATAGTAATAATTTATTTTTATTGTATTTTTCAGATATTTTCCTAAGAGAATATATAGAACCCACAAGTTTGGAATAAATGAGATTATATAAATAGTATTTTTTAACTTGCTTTTAAAATAATGCTGCATTGTGAACACTTTTCCATGCTAGTATACCTACAAAATTCCATTTTAAGGAAAACTTATCCACAAATCCTTGGAAAACACATGATTATTATTACTATAATCATTATAATTGAAATTTCTGAATCAAAGGTGGGAATGTTTTTTACAGATTTATAGAGGTATAAATGACAAAATTATACATTTTAAGATATACAATGTGATGTTTTGATATATGTATACATTTGTAAAATGAATACTACAATCATAGAGTTACCATTTGTATGTGTGTGGTGGGAATACCTAAGACCTACGCTCATATTTCAAGTATACAATACAGTATTATTAACTATAGTAACTATGCCATTTACTGGATCTTCAGAATTTATTCATTCTGTGTAACTTAAAAACTTTGTGCCTTGATCAATTCCCCTCATTTTCCTTACTCCTCAGCCATTGGTAACTACCATTTTATTTTCCCTTATAAACTCAGATATTTTAGATTTCACTTATTATAAGTGAGATCATGCCATATTTGTCTTTCTGTATCTGGCTTATTTTACGTAGCATACTGTCGTCTGGGTTCATCCATGTTGTTGCAAATGGCAAGATTTTTTTTTTAAGACTGAATAACTTTCCATTGTATATATATCTACCTCATTTTCTTTATTCATTCATTCATCTGTAGACAGTTAGGTTGTTTTCATATCTTGGCTATTGTGAATAATGCTGCAATGAACATGGGAGTCCAGATGTCTCTTTGAAAAACCGATTTCATTTCTTTTGGACTATTTCCAGAAGTAGGATTGCTGGATCGTACGGTAGTTCTATTTTTAACTTTTTGAGAAACCTCCATACTATTCTCCATAACTGCTATCTTAATTTACATTTCCACCAATGTATAAGGGTTTCCTTTTTCCACTTCCTTGTCAACACTTCTTATCTTTTGTCTTTTTTATAAGAGCCATCTTACCAGGTGTGAGGTTATTTCTCATGTGGTTTTAATTTGCATTTCGTTGATAACTAATGGTGTTGAGGCATTTCTCAAAAGAAGACATACAAATGACCAATAGGCATATGAAAATTGAGATTATTTTTAAGGTTTTTGATCAATGTTGCTAAATAATCATCCAGCAAGTTTAAAGTATAATCGTGCATCAGGTTTAAATTAGTTAATGTCCTCTACCAGCCATTTCTGAGAATACGTAGATTTCATAACTTTTTTTAATCTTTGGCAATCTAATTTGCATTTCTTTGATTACCAGTCGGCTAGGAAAATTTGCCATATGTTTTCTGATCATTTTATTTCTTCTTTCATGATTTGAGATTTCATCTCTTTTGTTTATTCATGAAGCATTTGTCTTTTTTATTAATTTGTAAAAGTTTTAAAAGTAAGTTGTTAACTTCTTTCTGAAACATTTAGTAAAAATATTTTTCTTAATGTGTTTGTCCTTCAGTTACAAATAAACAAATAAATTAATTTATAGCTACCTTATATAATTAATACAGAAAACATTCCTAATAGTATCTTACATGTTTTCAAATGTTCTCAGTCCCTAAGTATCTTTTTTTTTTTTTAATTTTTTTTTTTAATTTTTAAGACCAGGGATCAATCAAGGCTTACACAAGGTTAAATCTTTTTCATCTCTTTTTCATCTAGAACAGTCCCTTGACTTTTTTCCCCCATGAAATGAACTTTTTTAAAGAGACCAAGTCAGTCATCCAATAAAATATTTTACATTCTGAATTGATCTGTTTCTATGTGGTGTTATTTTACTTGCATATAGAAATTTTAAATTTTTATATAGTCAAATGTGTCAAACATTTTATTTATTGTCACTGGCTTTGGTGTCATTTTTAGAAAGTTGAGAGTATTTTTAAGGTTTTTGATCAACTCAATTATATAAGCATGTATCCCTATTGCTTTCTAGTACTTTTGTCACTTCAGGTTTTACACTTAAATCTGTAACTCATCTTATTTTGGTAAAATGTGTGAACATGTTTCTAAGTAGATTTACAATGGCACTTGTGAGAATTAAATAAATTATTAGGCGATGGTGTTGACCACCAACTTTGCGTGTAATAGTAACATAAATATTTATTTAATGCAACAATATAGCATATAAATAATGTTATTTGAGTGTCATATTTATTTTCTTTGTCAAGTTTCAGATATTGCATTAAACAGAAACTGCGGTAAAGAGAGGGGAAGACTGTGAGTCAAATTATAAAATAACAAATATTCAATTTTATGCCAATATTTTCTTCTATTTTATTATTTCCCCCCCCCCCCCAAAACTCACTAGCATTCTTCAAAATACTGGAGTCTGTAATTCTTATCATAGTAAATGAGGATTTTAAACATAGTTCATTACAGTGATAATGAGAAGAGGAAATGGCCATTATCTCCAAACTCACTACTTATACAGAATATAAATTGGAACAGATGTAACAAGGAAGAATTTCCGTCATTATGTAAGCCACTTGATTATTACTAGGACATCGGTGGTAATATTTCCTACATCTTCATAATTATGAGTGAGATTCTTTCTGACAGGATTTTCCTGATCATTATGTTATAATTTAGCTAACTTTAAAGAAGAATTAAATAATCTCTTTCTTATGAAACATCTAAATTCTATTTACATGTTTTTAATATTAGATTTGGCTCACTGAAGGACAGTAGCCAATAATGGAAAATGCTTAAGGTAGAAAGCTTTGAAATTTTTATAAGTGTCAGCTGAGAAGCTGTGGCCTACATAATCTCAGAAGGCCTGACTTTCAAAATGTCTGCTCACCAGAAGGCTAAAATTAAAAAGAAAGACAATAGCAAGCTTTTGTGAGAAGAATTTCCATACATTGATATTGGGAGTGTAATTGGTAGTATCCCTTTAAAAAAACTGTGGCTATATTTTTTATTTACTCAAAGTAAATATACGCCTATCCTATGATCCAGCATCTTACTCCTAGGTATTAACCCAAAAGATATGAGAATTTATGTCCACCAAATAATCATATACAAGAATATTAATAGCATCTTTATTCATAAAAAGCCCCAAAGTGGAGACAACTCAAAGTCATTCAATAGGAAAATAGATAAATTGTAGTACATTAAAAAAAATTGCCACATGCGACACATGGATGAATCTCACAGATACACGGTATGAATTCATTGATATGAAGTTTAAGAAATGGCGAAACTAATTTATGGTGACAGATCAGAATAGTGGTTATTTACCTCTTGGGTTGACGTTGAGTGGGAAGAGCAATGCAAGGATTTTTTAGGGTACAGGAAATGTTCTACACCTTGATCTAGATGGTGTTTACACAAGTGTACACACATGTAGGGATTGAACGAACTGATTAAGATTAGTACACAAATTCACAGCTTTATTTACTGCCTCATATGAGAAAAAATTTCTGCTGTTGATACTTTTAACAGCATAAATATATTCAAGTTTCCCTGCTCTTAAAAAAAAAAACTGACCCTGAATCCCCTCCCATACTCACATCTCTATCTTTTTTTATAGACAAAGTTCTTTCAAAGATGTTTGCATTTGCTCTTTTTATTTCTAATTCCCAATCTTGCTTAAACCACCGTCCTCTTCCCTCCCCTACATAGTCCTTTCCAAGGTCCCTAATATTCTTGCTACCAATTCTAATGGACAATTTTTGGTTATTTTATGACCTCTCTGGAGCAGTCCACACTTGACTTCTCTCTTCTCCTTGAAAGTCTCTCTTCCTTGTTTCTGTGATGCTGCCTTTCTCGAGTTTACTCCTACCTCTTAGGGTGCTGCTTCTTGGTCTCCAATGCTGGCTCCTTTATTCTCTGTTCTTAATGTTAGGGTTCCTCAGGGTTCTGCCTGGCACTCTTCATCTCATATTACACACTCTCCCACCCATCTTATCCATTCCCGTTACTTCCATTAATACTTGTAACATTTACTTCCAGCCCACACCACTTTACTGAAGTCTTGATCCATTTATACAACAGCATATAATGCATTTCCACTTTGGTTTCCCACAGATACCCCAAATCAATATTATTAACTTGTCCCCAAATCTTTTCTTCTTGTATTCCTTATCTTAATAAACTGTACCCTCATTCACTCAGAGGACCAAGCCAGAATTTTATGGGTTATCCTTAATTTATTCCCCTTTCTTTCTTCAGTTGCAATCAACCCCTTTGATTCTAGCTTCTAATTATGCTCAGTTCCTTCTGCTTCTTTTCATTCTTACTACACTAACCAAGTTTATGTTAACATCACTGCCTACATAAATTACACCAATATCTTCCTAAGCTTTGACCCCTTCCAACTCATTCTTTGCAGTATGGCCAGTATTGCATTTTAAAAATGCAAACCAGTCATATTATTCCTTTGTTTAAAGCTCTTCATTGGCTCCCCATTGTCCTCAGGATAAAAGCCAACTGCTTAATATGGCTTACAATATGGCTTTAAATTGCCCCTACAGTCTAATCCCTCTATTCTGCTCATTCATTCCTACACTACAGCCTTATATTAAAACCACTTTCAGTTCTAAAATGTGCCATGATTTCTGTCATCCCAGAGCCTTTGCACGTGCTCTTACTCTGGTTGTCACACTTTCCTCAACCACTTAATCCTCTCCAATTTCTATTTGTTCTTAAAGTTTCATCTTAGATATCAACATTTCCTTTGGGAAATTCTCCCTTACATCCCTAACCAGCATTAATTGCTATTCCTGTAAGGTGCCAGTAAAGCCTATACCTAACCCTAGAGAACATGTATCATACTGAATTATCATGACCTATTCACTTCTCGTTGTCTCCCACTGCAGTGTGAGCTTGATGAAAGCAGGAATGTGTCTTTTCCACTCTTTGCCCTGATGCCTAATACAGTGCCTGACACATTTGCTCAGTATTTGTTAAGTGAAGAATAAACCAACTACTTCTAAAGTACTATATATTAAATATGATCAGTGTACTTATATGTATAATTGTGCTATTAACAGAAAGTAGTGAATCAGGGTTGTCAAAACATCTTTTTAATGACAATTCTGGAAAGGGAACCCTATGCAAAAGTTTTTTTAATGCTTAAAGTTTACTTATTATATGAAGATACCAAAGACTGTGTTTTGACCACAGAAACTGGAACTCAGGACCTAAGGTTAGTAATTGAAGACCGTGGCTTAGAGGCCTCTGCCCTTCCTCTCTTTTTCTGTCCTTTATAGAGAGGATAGAGCAGACACCCTTTGCTTCTGCACTATTCAGCTTCCATGATGTCTGACCACTGATTTCCCTGGGTAAACTCTTCTTGCTCACCTCCTACAGATCTGTTGTTTTCTTTCGTGACACTGCTTCTTTAGCCACATTGGTTGGTTAAAGAAGACACTGGATCTAAGGTGTATCATCATGGTACCCCCTTTTTGCCCCCAATTATATTAGTCTAGGATGGGAGGAAGTCTGTTCTTTATCTGGGCTTTTTTTTTTTTTTTTTTTCTTCATGTTTTTCTCCTGGTAGAGGGAGCTTTTCTTCGTGTGAAGGGATAAATTGTCACAAGATGGCAGACAGAGACTCCTCCTAGTGTTCAAATGCTGAATTCAGTTATTCCTGAAAGCCACCCAAAACCCTACCCTTCCCACATCTGGTTTCAGAACTTTCGTGGAGTTTTTGTGTCAATTAATTCTCTTTTTTGATCTAAGCCAGTTCTGCATTGGTTTCTGTTACTTGCAACTAAGAGAATCTTGTCTAATTTAGGGTGAAATGCTCTAATTCTGTTTCTGTCTTGGCTGACATTACCCTAAGAAGGCTCCCAAACACCCAACAATCTGGCTAATAATCAATACACAAACTAGCATAAACCTTGTGTATGGGTCCACAGATTGTTACTGCCATCTCATTTTCCTTATTCAAAGGGCAACTCTTGTGAAATACTTCTTGTCATTACCCTGTTTATGGCTCTAAAATGATGAGTATTTTCAGTGCTTTTTTTCTGATGTATGTTATCTCTCTTCAGTAGCCTACTACTTTTATATTAATGCTTCCGATGCAGAGTTAATAGGATGGAGAATCATTTGCTTAATTAAGAATTCCGAAGTTTTTTTTGAGTATCTCTTCACACTTAAGTAGACTTTCTATGTTTAAAACATGCGCTAATGAGTTATATATTTTCCTGCATATATCATGTGTACTTTAAGCGTTTTCCACTTACCCATTATGAAATACCAATTTTATATTTATAGAATGGGGATATACCTCCTGATTTGGATTTAAAAAAAAAAAACAGAAATATGACATTAATGAGACTGCTTCCACATGGAAGAAAATACCTGGAATGAGGTAGAAGAATTTTCCCCCAACATCCGCATCACAGAGTTGTGATGTGCAGGGCCAAAGGGGCTGATGCATGTATAAGAGACAAGCATCACGTGCTCAACATTTATTTATAATATTATTGCATTTATTCATTCTTGTGATGAAAATATAGTGCCATAAAATGCTGGTAAATTTTAGACATAGAGCTCAGATTATTTAATTCATGGGGCTGGAGGGGACATGGAAAACAGATACGAAAGAAATAATGTATGTTTCCTTTTATTGATAAATCAAGAGATGCCTGCATGGGAAGTAAAGAGTTAACAGCAGACCTGAGCCGGAGCTCCCTCCCTTCCTATTAGGGGAAGATGACTGACCTCAACCAGAGCTCCTTATACACATGCTAATGGTATTTACTAGCGGAAAGATACCAGAGAGTCCCTATCTAAAATAACACTTTTGGCAGCAAAGACCTGGTCTGTCTAGACTGTGTGTTGTAAATAAACCTGCAGTTTATGGATTTATGAGGCATGGCTGGCTAGAGATCGGAAAGCAGTCATGTAAGCATTTCCTATCCAACTCAAGGAGTATAAAACTGGAAACCCCAAAACCAAAATGATGTTTTTTCTTTTTAGAACAACGTGTTCACATAAATTCTTCAGAAATCAAAACATATCCCAATGCAGGAGAAAGGGACAGTTTGGGGAAGATGTATGTGATGGATGGACCCGGGCTCCTCGAAAAAGAGTGGCTTGTCTGTGTTGGGTTCTTGCCAGTATCCTCGTGTCACTAGTAAAGCTTGGTGTTGGATAAGATGTATGATGCTCACAAGTTTAGTTGACCTTTCAATTCTTTGGTTAACACACCATGTATATATAAGAAATAAGCTGATAAAAGTGGCATTTCAGAATAGAGAGAGAGGACAGATTATAAAAATAGTGCTGTGAAAACTGGTAAATATTTTGAAATAAATGGACTCCTTCTTTAGAGTATATACTACAACAAAAAATAAAAAGAAAGGAAAATCATTAGAAAAAACTAGAACAAAATAGAAAATGTACGAAAATATTTTGGCATTTGTCTTAGTGAAGCTCTTTCCAAGCAAAGCAAATGAAATGAACTAGTAGAGAAAGGATTCATAGACAAAGAACAGATTGAAGAAATGTATTTGTACCACATTTGACAAGGGCGAATTTAGTATATAGTAGTTTAAAAAATAACTGAAAAAAATCAATAACACTATAGGAAAAAGGCAAAGGTGATAAAAAGTAATTGATGAATGCAAAAATATTGACTTATGTCAATGAACGTACGTACAACTACATTACTAATCAAGAAGACTCAAAATACATGAAAAAAAAAAGAGACTATTTTTTATTTACTACACTGGCCACTCTTAAGAATAATATTAATGCCATGTGATGATGACAAGGATTCTGGGACACAGTTGCTCTCCTATACACTGCTGGTGGGAGGTAGAGTAGCAGCCATGGCGACAAGAACTTGCTGTAAGGAGTGCAATGAACTCACTGCCTCTAGCTGCTGCACCTGTGGGATCCACCCCAGTGTCCATGCCAGTGCTGCATTTTCCAGAGCTCCCAGCCAATGACCGAAGTGGGCCACTTCCGTCCAGTGCAGGACTCCTCTGGCAGCTCATCTGTGCTCAGGGGGGCTCCTCATTGGCTTGGCAGAGGCTTTTGCAGTGCTGCGCTGCAATGTGAAGCTCTGTTTACCCATTCCGTCTTTCCTCCCCTCTTCTTTTACAGCTGTCAGTCCTGCTGAATGCTCTCCCTTCTTACTCCTGCTCCTTCTCCCCTTACTCCTTCAGAGATGTTTCCCCCAATAAAAACTTTGCATTTTTAATCTCATCTTATTGCCTGTTTCCTAGACTTCCCAAACTGAAGAAAACCAATTAATATAATCTCTTCGGAAGTCAATATAGTAATACTCTTTGACCCATATTTCACTTCTAGAAATTGATACTAAGGAAATAAACAGATATATTTGTAAAATTTTATGTAGGATTATTTGACCATGTTATTTATAATAAATATAAAAAATAAATATGGAAAACATGAAAATAAACTCATGATAAAGAATTAGATACATTATTATACCCTATAAAATAAAATAGTATACATGGTCTCAAATTTTAAAGATATAGGAAGTTAATTATACTTTTAAATAAAAAAGATTCAAGTGGTACATATGATCTTGTTAAAATATATAGTGAGACAAAAGAACAAAGTATATAATCAAGGATATAATTCTAATTTTCTTCTCTCTGCTTTTTCCAATAATTTCTAAATTTTCTATTATAAATACATTATCTTATGGTAAAGCTACATACTATTTAACTTATACCTATATACATATTTATTGAAAAGTAAGGAAATATCAAAACATAGTTAGTGGTTATCCTTTAGGTCATGATATTATGAGTAATATTCTTTACTCTCCTGAATTTTTAAAATTTTCTAAAACTAAAAGTTATGTTTATTAAAATTAAATTGTACTAAGTTTCGGAAACAATGTAAAGAAATTTAAAATGGTGCTTGAACAATTGGATATTTGTATTCAAAAATATGAACTCAATCTATCATGCTTTATTAAAAATTAGATCACAGATTCAAATATAAAACAAAAAAGTATAAAACTTTTAAAAGAAAATGGGAGAAAATCCTCGTCTTGGGTTAGACAAAGAGGCTTAAATAAGATACCAAAAGCATAATTTATAAAAGATAATTAACAAATTGGCGTTCATCAAAAAATTTTTTTCATTGTTCTGTGAAAGAGACTATTAAAAAATTAAAAATACAAATTTCAGACTGAAAAAATACTTGCAAATCATATATTTGACAAAGGACTTATATTCAGAACATATAAAGAACTCTCAAAATTCAACAGTAAGAAAATAAACAACCCAATAAAAAAATAAGCAAAAGATTTAAGTAGACACTTTACCAAAGAAGATATATAGATGACAAAAAAAGCACATTAAAAAGTGCTCAACATCATTAGTCATTAGGAAAATTTAAATTAAAAATACATTCTAAATCCTTTCGAAGGAAAGGAGAATGTTTTGCATATTATTTGTTGTGTGTGTGCATGTGGCGGTTTTAAGTTATTCGTTTTTAAAATCAGTACTTTTTAATGGAAACAACTTGACCAAAAATCTGTCCCAGAATTTTGAGACCTATTAAAACAAAGTTTTAAAATAATAATAATAATAATAATAATAAACCCACATAAATAAAAATTTATGTTCACACAAAATCCTGTATGTAGATGGCTTGCAGCAGTTTTATTCATAATCACCAAAACTCGAAACAAAACAAATGTCCTTTGGTATGTGGATAAACAAACTGTATGGTGGAATATCATACAATGTAATGCTACTACACAATAAAAAGGAATGATCATTCAACAACATGAGTCAATCTAAAGTAGAATCTCAGATGAGTGAAAGAAGTGAAAGAATCCAGATTTAAAAGGCTATGTGCTTTATGACTCCATTTATATGGCATTTTGACAAAGGCAAAATTAGAAGGATAAAGAACAGATCTGCGTGTACCAGGAGCTGGGGATGGGGGCGAGGATATGACTACAGAGGGGCAGCATGAGAGCATATTTGGGAGGTGACGGGATTCTTCTTTATCTTAATGTTGGTGGCGCATATACAACTTTATGCACTTGTCAAAACTCATAGACATAACAAGAAATTGGATTTACTTACTATATGTAAGTTAAATACATTTTTAAAAGGTCAAAAAGTAAAAATTAAGTAGGGAGACTAAAAGGGAAAAATTTGGAAAATGTCGATTGTTGAGACTGAGAGAATTAAGTTTTATAGATGTGTTCAAAACTTTGCTATATTAATTAAAATTAGCTATATGTAGTTTAGTTGGTATGGAATAAATAATGCATATTTATTAGGTTTATCAACTTTCAAAATTCATAAATCCACAAGAAAACAGGTTGAAACAGAGGAGGAAAAGAAGCTTTATATTTAAATGGTTGAGGCAGTTATATCTAAGACCGATTTCTCTCTTCTTCCTTTCCTCTCTTTCTCACTCTTCCTGTGTGGCTGCCTTCAAGCTTTTAACACTAAGTTAAGTTTATCATGTGGTTCTTCATGTTCCAGGCTTTGAATGCAGTACCAGAAAGCTTAGATGGCAGTTTGACAGAGATATTCTTCATATGATCATCTCTTTTATGGATCTTTGATAAAAGTCAAACGTCTAACACTAAAATCATTTTCTGTGAAGGAATTACCATCAAAATCTAGGGGAAAGTGATCTGTGATGTAGCCTTCTGGGGATCTGACGATCCAGGAATAGAACTTAAACTCACAGCTAATATATTCCTAGGATATCTCTCTTGAAAATAAATGATTTTAACTACACTTCCAGTGAGAAGTAAAACTCAGAGACTCCAAAATGCACATCCCTAGAAGGTACAGTAGAAACTCTCTTACCCATTGTCACCGACTGGCAATTGGGTAGTTAATAAGTCAGCTACAATTCTATCTTATGCTGTTACTTGAAGATAGATAATAATTATACACTCATCCATCAGTTGTTTGGTGAAAGTCTTCTCTTTAAAGGTGGATCCATTAGTTGAGGTTCTCAATCTGGCAAAACCACACCCATCGTATATCATCTCCAGTTCCCAGTTTCAATTTCTTTAAAGTGCAGCAAGAACTGAAAGATACTTGTGATGCACGCCAAGTGCAGAATCCTCTTATAATTTTATGATTATTATTCATAGCCTCTTGTCCACATCTAATTTGATAGCAATTTTTTTCTTACCAGCTCACTTTTATGGTCACTTTCCAAGGATTCAACTACTTAGTTTTTATATTAATGGCTCTTTTTGGCTCTCCTCTCTGATCAGATTACCTAATTAGAATTACAGCATAAACACAAACAGGTTTGGGAACCAACATAACTGACTCATGATAAGCCTACAATCCAACTGGTGGGGCAGAAGCCCACGGCGGGCCTTCGTCAGTAGGTTTTACAGGGAGAATGGAGAGCTCCCCTCAATTCAGTGACTCGAGTAAATGTCGGTTAAAAGAATACCCGTAGTACTTGAAGTGTAAGTTGATTGACAGACTACAGGGATCCTTCATATGCATTTTGTTTTGAAAAGTAAAGCATGTGATATGGATTCCTTGACCAAATGAGAAATCAAAGCCCCTCTGCACAGATGACGTGCAGGAATAAGTGTAAATAGGATCAAGATTTTCATCTTACAAGCACTGCTACCACTATTACTGCTATTACTAAACACATCTGGATTTTTTGTTGTGAATGTACAGGGCATAAATACTAGAAGGAACATAATCACCCTGGTTAACACAATTTCTTTTTCTCTAGGCTCCCTCAACCCGGGGTATCCGATGCTCACTGGATTCATCCCATAGCCCCTTTCAGAAACTCCTGTATCTCTAGTTCCTCACCACGAGCACCATCTCCTGCTCCCAACTGAGGTTTGCCCACAAAAATCAGGACTATCCCTTTTAGTACTATGGCTGCAGGCTTCTGTCTTCAAACTTGGCCCCGTTCCAAGGTTGCGAGCCACATTTTGGCTATTCTTTGATGTTTAATGAGGATATTACCTACCTGGAGAAACTTCTGGGCTCCAGTACTGAAATAGCTGCTAGGCAGGGCAAGGCTATTATGATTTTGAGAGTTACAAATTATCCTCCTCTGTAAAATAGAGACTTCAACTGTAGTAACTTATTTAATTGTGACTACACCCCTAAAGGGCTTGTCTATGTGGATACCCCAGACAACTATGTCTCAGTCTTTTTTGTGTTATCCATTTTGATTCCGAAGACTCTCCCAAAAGACTAGATTTTGGCCTTTTTAAAACTGATGTTAAGCTATCCCACTAACAGTAACTAACCAAACACAGTCACTTCTTGAAGCCAAAACTTCAAATGTGTTAGCAGGACCATTTAATATCCACAAAGGAGAATGTTTGTCTTCCTATCTGCTACGGAAGGAAGGTGAAAATCTGGTTCACCTAAAAGGTCATATGAATTTATTCAAGTTTTAAGTGGAAATGAATAGGAATATGAGGAAGTCTTATTTTCTGCTATTGAAGATCAAAGCTCTCTGTGTTAGGTAGACTTGTCTGTCATATAATAATCGACCTTTATTTATAGCTTTTGAGGCTGATCATGTATTTTGCTCTTTGGTTATGATGATTAGCTAGAGAGGTGGGCTAGTAGGAAGCATCTTTCCAGAAATGATTGCACGGGGTGAGAACAGAACCAGTCCTACCCCAAGCATTCATTCCAGTTCCTCAAGGCCATTGTTTCAACCAGGGGATGTACTGACTATGTGACATTCAAAGTAAGATCAGGCGTCTAATGGAGCAACTTGTGCTCTGACAAGAGAAACATGCACATTGTAATGGGTCTGCCTATGCAATGGTCTAAATCAGGATAGGAGTAAGTACATGCCTCCAGGCACAAAAAAACTTGGCAGTCATGTTAATAGCTACAGTCTCCACTTCCTCATCTCCCATTGTTTCTAACTTTCTAATCTGAACTTCTGTCCCCACTGCTCATGTCAAAGTCACCGAAAACCTCTCTTTCACAGAGGTTTATTTCACATTTCACAGGCTCCATCCATCTTGAGACACTTTTTCTCTTGACTTCCAGGGCCCTGTGACCCTAAATTCCTAGCCTCTCTTTAGTTTCTTTTACGGAATCTCTTTTTTTCTTCCTAATCTTAGAATACCTTAGGGCTCCATCCTGTACAGTCTTCTGTTTTCTGTAGGCATAATCTCCCTAAGTGAACTTCCAGTACCAGAGTTTTAAATATCACCTCCCCGCCAGTCCACGCCAGCGACTTAAAATTTTAAATTTACTGCTCGGGCCTTTCCTCTGAGCTCCAAACTTGTCCTAATGGATATTAACTCCTAATGGATATTAATGGATGCCTAAAAGAATCTCGAAGTTATTATGTCCATACAGAGCTTTGACTTTTGCTTTCTCATCCTCCAAAGTGCCCCTCACCCAGACCTCCATTTCATTCACCACATGGCACTACCATCCAGTCAGTTGCTCAGGCCAAAAACGAAGGACTCGTTTTTGATTCTTCCCTTTCCCTCATTCCCCCCGCCCCACCCCCTCCAACCCTCAATCCATCTGGAAGTCCTTCTGGCCTTACCTCTAAACAATAGCTCTAAAATAAGCCATTATCAACCAAACAACTGATTTCTCTCTTGCCCTCACGTATTTTAAACTCATAAATCTCATCTTCCGATGGCTTTTCATTGCATTTTAAATCGAATGCACTCTTCTCCGTGACCTCACAAGGCCCTGCCAGGCTAGTTCCTAACTCCCTCCTTGACCTTGTCAGCTGCTGCTCTCTCACCTGCTCACTGCACTCCGGTCTGTCAGGCTCTGGAACTCGCCAGGTTTGTTCCTGCCTCAGGGTCTTGGCATTTACTTCTCCTCCTGCCTGGAATGCTCTGCTCCAGATCTTCACATGGCAAGTTCTTTTCACCATTCAGGTCTCAAGTTGAAAGTCACCCCCTCAGAGAATACTTCCCTGGCCAGTTGCCCTTTGCCTGCCCCTGGATGTGACATACTTGCTATCACATTATCCTTTTATATTATCGCATTTGTACTCATATCACTTTTGTAATTATCTTGTTTATGTGCTTTCTTATTTATCGTATATGTTATGAGCAGATAGATATAAATTCCATTGTTAGGTAGTTAGTTAGGCATGAGTGACAGGAGCGAGGGCCCAGCTCTGTCACCATAGAAACTTCCCTCGAGGACCTTCCTTAAGCACCCCCCAGAAATATCTCCCTTTTAGGGTTATAAATTATCCCAAATCCTAGAGCACAAAGGCCATAAAAGCTGCTGGCTAAACCAGCTACAAAAGCATGTGCAGAATGTGCTACCCTAACTTCGGTCTCATTACACCATCATTATAATCTCATGACTATGAGGGGGAAAATGAAAAAAGAAAATGTTAAAAAAAAAAGTATGTATATATAGTGTGAATAAATAAGTTAATTAAATAAACCAGCATTTAAAAAAACAATCTCATGACTATGCCTAGAAATTCATAAATCGAATGGTAACAGACTGAATTCTGGGTAAGCACATGCATTATAGGCAAAAAAGTTATATAGCAGCCAACTGTCAGTCAAGGTGACCTCACATAGGGATCATCTAGGCCCTCCCATCACAGCCCAAATATAAACAGAACTTCCCAAATCTGCATTGTTACCCCACCCCTCCCTTTGGGGTCTACTGTCTTATCTCTTCACCTCATAAATTCCACAGGGCTGCAGCCTTCCTCAGCATGGCCAGTCTCTTTCTAAAATGTATTTCCAATAAATCGTACTTTTTCTCAGTCTCGCCGACTGGAAATTCTTTACTGCATCGGTGGGGAAGAACCGAGGAACAACAACACACAACGCCACCACCCACCATCCACCTCCTCCTCCTCCCCCACGCCGCTGGGGCAATGTCGGATTTCACCTCACCCCGCCGGTGACACCATGAGAGCATGTCATGTCTGCTTTATTTTCTGGGGGGTTTATTGCCTGGTACATAGTAGGTGCTAGGAAAATCTTTGTTCAAAGAGTAACTATAGACATGAGGAAAAAAGATTAAAGCTCCAATCTTAACTCGTATCAGAGTTTTACCTTGATGTATAAAATACGAAAAGGCATAAAGCTTTGAATGTCTATGAAATTGTTTTTAAGGGCTAGATCTCTTGTAGGTACTTAAGTTCCTTTAAGAGAGAAAACATGTCAGGTGATGATTTTTATGCTTAGTTCCTAATCCTGCCACTTTAGAGGGGAGTGGTCCTCAATTTTTATTGCCCATGGAATCACCTGGGTAGCTCGGGTCCCGCACCCAGCGTGCTGATGTAATTAATGTGGGTTATGGCCTGAGCATCAGGAGGTGTAAAAGCTTTCCAGGTGATTCTAATATGCAGCCACAGGTGAGAACCCCTGTTTTACGGAATATTTTTGGACCTCATGAAATGTGCTTTCCAAAGTCCATGAAATCAAGAAAATGGAGCCCTTGCTTTAAAACTTAGTATTAGAGGTTTCCATAGCTTCTTATTCATTAATAAAACCAGGGATGAAAAAGCCTATTTAATCTTGGCTGAGTTTCAGTGTCGCCAGCCACATTGGTCTCTCTAAAGCTGAGAAGGCAACAAAAAGGCTGATGATGTTTCAGAAGCAACGAGAAGAGAATTGAATGGAGGTGGGGGGTGATGATCTGCCCAAGAGAAAAGAAACAAAGGAGCTACATGTGTGGTCGGTCAATGGAGAACCTGGTATGGTTATCACCTGGACAATATCAATACACGAGAGAATCCTCAGGGAGAGCAACAACGGGGTGCTTGGGCAGGAGGGGAGATTGGTAACAGCAGCTTTAGGTTAGCAGCGCTTTGGGAAAGAAAGACACAAGGGTGCTGGTCCAGATGACAATCAGTGTGTGTATGGTATAAAGCTGTGAGGAAAGATCCAGAGATATAAGAGGCAAGAGCAGTGCTGAAGGGAGTAGTGTGGTAACGTGGGTGATTCAGGCTGCAGCGTGGGCTGATTCAGCAGCGCATCTAGCCCCCCTGAGCAGAATGGCCTGGCAAGGGAGTGTGTGGGACGTGGAGAGCACCTGACTCCCCAAAGAATATCGGATGGGGACTAAAGGTAAGAGTAGTCCCCCAGGGACTCAGAACTTAAAGACACTTTCATTATTCACAGAGGTATTTGAGCAGCTGATGCTTTTACTTTCTCTGTGAAGTGGGAGACAAGATCATCATTAGGTTTACTGCTTTTAAATGGAAATGGCCTTCTAAATACCTAGAAAAGCAAACATCCATGCTTTAACATTTAATTTCCAGAAACAAAAGGTTATTATTTTGATACTTGAAAAGGTATTTACGCAATTTCTCCTAAGAGTAAGTGCTCTTTATAAAGCCCATTCTGCCTCTCTCTGCTTCACAGATTAAGCCGCATCCTTCTAGGAAGCTCTTTCTGTTTTCGTTTTAGGAAAACACATGGAGCTGACATGAACCAGGTATAACCTCAGGAAGAGGGTGTTACAACAAATTGTGGTGTTTCCACTGTCTAGAAAAGGGTTTAAACAATGATAACGTGAAGTCATCGTTCATAAGCTCTTCCCATATGTGGCTCCAGCTCAGGTTTTATCACTTAAATTAGCCCGACTTTAAGTACAAATGTATCTGGTGAGCTCCCGCTTCGTTATTTTTGTTAGTTTAAGCATGCCAACAGATTTACAAAACAATCTTTCAAGACCTGGAATTCTCTGAAAACAACAGTTACCGATAAGGAATTTTTATTCTTCAGTTGTGTATGTTTGCATGTAACGACAAAAAAAAAAGAAAAAAGAAAAAAAACTAGAGAAAGAGCAAAAGGTAAATTTTAAAGATGATTAAAAATTTTAACACTATCTGAACATAATAGTCTGTCTGCTACTCTGTTATTAATAAAAGGGTTCTATAAATCACCTAAATCCCCTACGTGTTTTGGAAAACTAGATTATCTCTGATTCTTGTATTGCAACATACACACACTCAAAATCAGGCCCACCACACACATGCACAAACAAGATTTTTTTCAAGGACCTATGAGTTTTTGTATTCTCAGAACCAGGTATTGAAAATCTCAGTGCTTAGCACATAGAAAGATGCATATTAATTGTAGGCTGAGTGAACAAAAGAACAAGAGTGTGTTTCCTGACACTGATTTAGAGCAGCTCTGACCCTCTGCACAGAGCAACTTTGTGCTCTGGAGCTGGATTAGAAAGTTACTTTACTGCAGACTTGGGTGTTTTCAATGTGCAGATTGACTGATGTCTACAATGAGTTTGAGCGATTAAGTACAGATTTTTTTTTAAGTTAAAAGATATTCTTTTTATAGTAGCCTGCAATTTTCCTTAGAAACCTCTCTTATGAGATTTTTCTGAAACTGCAAGAGATTTTTTTAAACTAGTGTTCTGCAGGAGGCATTTGTCAGTTCTTTGGCCATCCAACATTCATCCCTTCTTCCCGTTGGGGCAGTCTGCATTATCAGTGGTCAGTGTCCTGTACGGAAGGTGAAAGGAGGAGATCCTCTCTCCCTGCCCTGAAGCCAGGATCTTGCCCACGACCAGCTGGGCATTCCTGCAGGGGCCTGAAGCTGCAGTGTGAGACCTAAGAGGAAGGCATGTTTAGGACTCATTTGGGGCGGCAGTGTCCATCAGAGGCACTGGCTAGGGCAAAATTTTGGCCAGCTCATTTCTGCTATGCAGCCTGTGCAGTCTCCTCGGTTCGTGTCCATTTTCCAAGCCCTCCCTCAGGTTTCCTGATTTGATTTTACGATTCCCCTCTATAACTTTCCGATAAATTCTTTTTGTTTAAGATATCTAGAGGAAGCTACCCTTGCTTGCAGAAAATCCCAAATTGATACATCTCTTCAATTACCGATTAATAGCACAGCCAAGCCTATTCCTAGTAGTAATGAATAAAATAAAGAGAAAAGCAAAAAGTTACTAATTGTATAAGAAATTTGAGCTACATTCAGACATTTGTGTTCTGCCAATTGTGGCACAGTGAAAGTCTAGTCTTTGAATCAAATACTGACACTACCATTTATTGACTGCGTGACCTTAGGCAAGACAATCTCTGTGGCCTTTTCCTCATCTATAGCAAAAGAATAAAAATATCACAGGTATGTTCAAGGGACAATATGAGATTATTTTTATGATGAAAGCACTTTTAAATCTTGAAGCTATTTTTATCATTCCAAGGCCAACAAAAATCTATATAATCTCAGTTTGCACATAATCCACATCTGTTCTATATTTCCTAGTTTCTTTGGATATAGCCTGAAAGGTGGCTTCAAATTCTGGTTTTAAAAACTACCTCATCGATGTAAGCAGTAAAGCTTAAACTGTATTGAAACGATGAGTAGATAACTTCCTTGTTTCTCCATTCTAAAGCTAAGTTTCTATTTGACCCAACTTCTCTCATCTCAGCACACAGCACAATGAGCAAAGCTCAAATCACAGCTCATTTGCCTGTTGATCAGCAGATCCTTCAAGCTACCATCTGAACTTTGGCTTCTAACTACTTAGTGGTTAAAACATGTTTTCCTGGTTTACTGATATCATTTAGTATGAAGTCCTGCACATGGAGGTTCTTAAGTGGACAGGAATGAAAGTTTTCTGGTCACATGACACAGGTACAGCTAAAGGAAAGCTGTAAAAACTGAGGCAGAGATGCAGAGAAAAAGAGGTGGTATGAGGCTGACACGGTGGAGGTTACAGTCTGACATCTGGTCCTTGGTCTTGGATGATGTGACAAATTGTTTCTTGGCAGTTGGTATAACACTTCCAGCAGAGGGCAGGAAGAAGAGAGGAAGTAAAGAGAGTCTTACATGGGAGCTGTTCTCTCTTGTCACACCCTGGGAACACCCTCTTGAGGGAAAGAGGGAGACCCTGGGGGCCATGTTTACATAGAGAAAGGTGGATCCTTTCTCTGTGCCAGTGGTTCTCAAAACTTATCTATGCACTAGAATCACCTGAGGATATTAAATTCTGGAACCCGGGCCATGCCCCATGCCCCATAAATCAGAATCTGAGGGTGGGATCCAGGCACTTGTAGGTTTTGAAGCTCCCCATAGTTTTTGAAGCTCCCCGTGTGATCCCAAGGGGCATCACAGGTTTAGGAACCACTGATCAGTGTTCTCATATTCAATCAACCTTGTGAACTGAAACCATCAATGTTTCTTTTACCCCATTTCTCTACCTAGTCCTAGTTACCTTGAACCTTGAGCCTGACAAAAGTTAAGACACATTAATTATATTACATGCATGTACTATGCTGCTTTGAAAATATTTCTAAAGGCCTAATCACTTTTATAACAGAAAAATACTTGCCTTAAACCCAGTCATTTCCTAGTGTAACTGCCTTTATCAGTGGCTAATCATTTCTCTAAGGCATTCTTTCTGAAATGAAGTATTCTATTCTTGGTGTCAAACCATAGAGGGATTGAACACTTGAAGTAATACTCTTTTTAGAACTAAAGTAAAAAAAAAAATTATATTTCTAATCAAAATGTAATCTTCCAAACTAATTTTATCATTCCCATGCTAAACTGTTAAAGCTATAAATAAGCTTTGCAATTCTTTTTCTGGGTTACTATGGAAATCTTATCAATAGTGCAGGGGTTTGTTTTGTTGTTAAGGAATACTGTATCATAAGGTGTAATAATAATAGTTGTGTATATTTAACACTTATTTGCTTTATGTTTGCTGAGTGGTTTACCTACATCACATCATTGAATTCTCATAGCAACCCAGTGAGGTTAACACTATTATTATCTTCACTTTTTTTAGGGGTGGAAACTGGGACTTGTGAGGATGAGAATGCTCTGAGGTTACACGTTTGGTAAGTAGCTAAGTTATTCCTTTTGGAGTCACGTGTGAATGAACAGAGAAATTTAGTGAGAAATCGTGTGCCTAAATGTGTGCTATGTCCTTTCACTGTGGTCTCTCATTTCATCTTCATAACCACCAATACACCAAGCAAAAATATGACAGAATGATCTAGGGAAGAAAAACAGATCAAACGCCTTCTCTCTGGGCTCTCTGTCCTCCTGACTTTCTCACTCCTGTTCCCTCTCTAATTATTTTCTCCAATGAAATGGGGACAGCCCCACCAGGACCCAGAAGAACTACTGCAGAAGAAATGCTTTCTCTTATTTTGTTCTCTAGATTGCTAGTTCCAAATCAGGAAGATGAAAAAGTCTTAAGCTAGTACATTTTTGTAGGTAACCTAGAAGACAAGCAAAACGTCAGGATTTTGCAAATAGCTGCTTAAGAAATATAAGAGCTAGAACTCTACATATAGAAGTAAAATTATTTTTGAGATTTTCCAGAACTGTATTCAAGACTGATATTCAAGGCTTGACCTGTGAGATTTTTTTCCCCTTAATATTTAATGCAGATTATTTAGTGGTACTGAGAATATAGACAACAGACATGTTAAAAGAAGAAAATGAAGGTCCTTTTCCAGAAAGGAAAAACTGTAAAGATGTTGGCATATATCCTTGCAATTACATCTAGCTATGTAATTTTCATTTTAAAAATGGGGTCATACTGTAAAACTGTTCTATAATCTGCTTTTTTTTTCACTTAACATCATTTAAATGTGTGCATAGTATTCTAGCACCTGGGTATGCTATTTGTTTAATTAATCTTCTATTGAATATTTAGATCACTCTCCATTTTTTTCCTTTTGCAAGTGATGCTGTTACGTACATACATATTTTTGCAGCTCAAAGGGAACTTAGAAGTGATATGAAAACTACAGTCCAGAGTAGTCAAGGGAATTGATCAAAATGACTCAGTTGAAAGCTTGGTTGAAACTCTAAACTGATTACCAATCTGGGCTTTTTTCTTCCACATCAGTGGTTCTCAACCTTTATTTCAGGTTCTTAAGTCACCTGCAGAGATTTTTTAAAACATCATGTCTGAGCCTCCTTAACAGACATTTTGATTTAATTGATCTGGGGCAGAGCTGGGTACAAGATTTTCAAAAGCTCCTGGCGGGGTTGAATATGCAGCAGGGTTAGGAACACTGCTCTACACCATGGGGCTTCTGGAATCAAGACCTCACAGAGGGGTGTCCGGGGATCCTATCAGCATTCCCTTCTGCAAGTTAAAGCGGGAGCTTGGAACATCCTGCAGCCATTCTTTCTTGAGCAAACAGCACCCAAGTATGTTACTCCGGTGACTTCTTAGTCAATTTTCATGGGGTATTTTGTCTTGCAAGTTGAAAGAGAAGTGCTTATTCTCATAACTGCTCAGGTTTGCAAGCTTTGAATGTTTGCTTTAGAGCTGGTACGGGGGGAAGGGCTGGAGGGAGCATATGAGGAGCTACAGCTTGAGGGAAATCTGTGTCTTCTCCACCTGTACTAACAGCTATACAGCTCTTTAGCATTAGCCCTCAGCTCTCAGAGGCTCTGAGCCCCACCAGATTGGTGGCAGCCACTTCCGCCAGCATCTCCAAGAACCCTGGGGTGGTATTTGTGCAAAGTACCAGCAGGTGTCTAAACAGTTCCCCAGTTGCTCACTGTCAGAGTAAGCTGGCCTGAGCCTCTGCAGCCTCAGGCTCCAACTGTCCCACAGAGGTGCCAATCAAACTAGAACTTGACCATCACTGTCAATGTCCCTTCCTGGCTGCAGTGGAGCTGGAAATTATACCCTGAGGCTGATGAAAGTGGAGCTTTCTCACCATCCTTCAGGTCAAAGACAGAGTTAGAAAAAGACTGCTTGCTGTGTCTCCATTTACTTGGAGAAGCATCTGGAAGCAAAGTTAATTGGACTGCAAAGCTCTAGCACTTAGTGATTCAGCTTTCAGTTCATTCCTACAGCTTCCGTCCCAGAGCCTGGGTGCCAGACTCCTTCTTATGGTGAATTTGCTCCTGGGAACTCCCTGCTGCCCCTCCTATGATCTGGATTCCTCAGATCTGTGTAATACATTCAACACCAACAGGAAGGTAAATGAGGGAGTCCAAATGGAGGAGATGCATGTCCCTTTACAGGAGGGAAGAATCTTCATCACGTCAGCTGATTATCTGGAAATTTCTTAAAGACAAATAATGGGATGATGGAGAGTGGTACCTGTGGGGCAGCAGACAGGGCTGTGGACTGGAAAGCAAGAGACCTGGCTTCTCATTCCGCCTGTGTCCCTCCCAGACTATGTTGCCAAAGTCAAGACAGTTCACCTCTTGGGGCTTCAGTTTCTTCATATAGAGAGAAAATAATTCCCAGTGCAAAAAGGTATAGAAGGATTAAGTGATATAATATTTCTGGAAGCACCCTGCATCCTATAAAGCACTAGTTATCCACAGTGATAGCGAGTTCTATTTACTTAGCAAAGGGTAAGAGCACCTCTCAGGTCCCTCTAAGGTGCCAAGAAGTTAAGGAATAATATACAACACCCACTTTAGCCCTGAAGTTATGGGTCCAAAGAACCCCCGCAATGATAGGGAGCATGAGGACACCCTGTATTATTCCACAGGAAGGACTATGGGCCCCAGTAGCTATAGTCTCAAATGTTTGAGGGAGGAGAAACCGATGATCCACTGGGCTGCATTAAATCTTGAGTCTGGAATAGGACCACATTGAGTATTGAGAAGAAATTTCTTAGGTTCAGTTCCAGAAATTTTAACATGTTCATAAGGCTAATTAAGTGGTTTGGCCTTAACTATTCGAGGGCAAAATATGTTTTCCCTTTTCTATATTTGTGGTTTTTTAAATGAGGCGATAGGTAGTGATGAGTTTTAACAGTCCGCTATGTGCCATTCTGAAAGCAACAAAAACATTAAGAAGGTAAAACACAAAATAAGACTTCATGGCATTCCCCTTATTGGTCACATCCAACAATCTGCAAATATTCAGAGCAAGCAAGCAGGTGATAATTAACACGGGTAGCCACTAATAATGGCCGAGGGAAACTTTTGGTCAGCAAACTTTTTCTATTGGCCAACATATATTTCCACATAGGAATCAGCCTGAGTGGCAGCCGCCAGGTTCAGATCCACAAGTGTATCCTCCCCAGCTTCCCCACCACCCCACCTCATCTGCTTTGCCTTTTCACATTGCCTCTCTGGGCCCCTGATGGACCTGAACTTGGAGACCTTGAATCACACACTGCCGCCACTGCTAAACCCTACGTTATGACTGCATATTCCCCTGTCTTTTCCCTTCAACTTCGTTCCTTTATCTTTTGACAGTACCAACTCCTTAATCAGCACAGTTCCCAAATTAGTTTCTCCTTCCCCATTTTCCTTCTTTTCCAGCTGAATCATTCTCCTTTCCTGCCTCTTTCCCCCTCACATCCCACAGAACTTCCTTCTCAGAAGTTGGAGAATGCCTTTATAATGCTGAAGCTCATTAAAGCAAGTCTTTTCCAGAATGAATTGTGATGACATTTCTTTTGCAAAGATTACACCTAAACAGATATATGAACTCACTTCGCATTTCACACCCGATCTATACTGGTGCCTGTGCAATAACCTAATACTAAAATTTAGAGAATAATGTAAAGCTACACCCAGTCTGAACAGACTTGGTAACTTAAAACATATTTCATCTTCAGAAAACAAAAGATTGAATCTATGAATATAAAAACAGTTGATAAGCCTTGTTTCATGGAAGGAACATTTGCCGAGCGATTTTTGCATGATGGTGCGTGCTGTGGTCTAAAATAATCTGAGCAGTCTCCTTCCTCATTATTCAGTGATGGTGTAGTACTCAAACAGATGCAGCCACTCGAGCTCAAACGTCAGACAGTTAAGGAAACATGACTTCATGGGGTGAAAAATGTTCCAGGGAGCCACCCAGTTTGGAAGAAACAGCAATCTCCTTTAAATCCTGTTGTCCCCCATGTAGTTACTCCCAGGGAGGGATGAAGGACAGCCTGATTCCTAACCGGTAAATATTCATGATCCTTGGCAATGGCTTCCTCAACTCTCCCCTCTCTCTTCATAGAGAGAAGAGGCTTCTCAAATGTCCACAGGTGACTGTCTGCCCCACAGTTACACTCTGAGAATTTTGAATTTTAAGGCTTTCAGCCATCTGCTGTGGTCAAGGGAACAGACCCACTCTAATGGTTAATTTTATGTGTCAATTCGACGGGGCACAGAGGCCACAGGAACCCCAGGTATCTGGTTAAACATTTCTGGGTGCATCTGTAGGTGATTAGCATTTGAATTGGCAGACTGAATAAAGCAGATGGCCCTCCCCAGTGCAGGTGCGTGTCATCTAAATTGTCCCCCTCCCCCACCATAGGATTTCCAGTTTTGTCCCTATGAGACATTCTCATCTTCTCACTCAGCCTCAATGTGACTTTCTTGAGTGTTCCCATCACCCGAGTGGGCGGCTGTCTCTCCTTTGTGTGCCATCACCACCTGATACCATTCCTTACCCTACTTCCATTTCTCTTTTAACTCTTGTACTCATTGATGTCCTGGAGTGGTACTGGGTATCCCACTCCTCAAATGTCCTCTACCGGGAAGAGTGGGTTGGTTCTTGAAACCCAGAATTCACCCTACCTGAACTTGGATCAAAGTCAGATCTGACATGGGTCATTTCTAGCACTTGTAAGGGTGGGCAAACAAGAAGGAAGGTGGCCAAGGATGGAGCAATCTGAGTAAACATAGTACAGAGGAAGAAAGTCTAAAAGATTTGGAACCCAGAGAGAAGTGCTCAGGCCTAAAGAATGCAGAGGCAAGATCAGTTCACGTTGTACTGGCAGCTTCAGTCAGGCCATAATTTTATTTTTTTCCTTCTCATCTCTTTTCCTCTTATTAGCTGAGGAAACCTTAAAACCCCTGAAATAGGTTGTGTGCTGGCTGAAGAGGTCCTTGTCCTGAAGTATGTCCAATGGGAGGAGAGAGACTGAGTGGAGATAATAGTTTGTGGCCACAGAAGGGAAGGAGAGCAGGCAGGCTGATCCCAGGGCCTCTCCAAGCAAGAAAAGGGCTCTCTGAGAAAACAGTTCAGCGTAATGTCAAGAGTAAAGACTCTGGCACCAGACAGCCAGTGTTCAAACCCCAGCCTCACCAAATATTTGACTAAATACCTCAACTTTCTGAACTTAAATTTACTACAAAGTGGAGATTTAAAAAATATCCAGCATTCTAGGTGCTCTGGAAAGCTTCCAATCATGCCTCATCAGGAATCACAAGACAACCGTGGCCCCACATTTGCTTTAGGGACCACCTTGGAGCCATGAGAAAGAAGTCAAAAGAATCACAAGAACAATAGTACTGACATGCTTAATTTAAACCAACGAAATAATACCAGCTCCCACCTACCTACATTGTTGGCTCTGTGATTAGGCCACTAGAGGCTAGTCTCTGTTACTTGCAGGTAAATGCATTTATTAGCAAACATAAAACTTTAAAGCATTATCTCAGTTCTCAGTAAATATTACTTCAGATGAACTTAGTTAATCATGAAGTGTAATATGTGCAAAGAGTACAACATATAAATTGGTTCTCCACACATTTTAACTCCCATTTCTGTCTCCCCTTAATTCAAGACAAATAGTGTCCTCCAAGGTTTGCTCATTGTAGGAGGCCCAAGGCCACACAAATAGAAGAGAAAGGACATTGATTGCTACATGTTCTTCAAAGCTCAGTACAAGTGGCAGCATGACCTTTATGAAGTCTTCTTTCCTGGCTATACGCACTCAAGCTGAGCTAATTGTCACTTTATGTCTCTACAACATAATCTACATATTTCTATCGCAGCATTGATCACACTGTTTTGCAATGATTTAATGACAGGTCTATCCCTATACAGACGCTACATGATACGCTGCCCCTCAAGGGCAGGGGCTGTGTTTTATTTATCTTTATATTTCCAAAGCCTAACACAGTGCCTGTCCATAGTAGGTGTTCGATGTTTAATAAATAAATGAATGAACAAACAAACCAACAAGAAAGTGGGCAGGAAAAAGAGATAGATGCTGAGGGATCTCCTTGTACTTTTTTCTCCCCATTCCAGCACCCTTTTCCTCATTTCTCCAAGCTCCCTAGCCTGGCTGTCTCTGAAATCTCGCTAAGGATGCCTCAGGAAGCATCACTTTCGCTTACATATTTGGGGACATTTTTGTTTTCAATAGACAGCTAGTATGGAAAGATGTATGTAAATCAGATCATAAAATGTGTAGCCAGGAAAGCCGCACGACATGGTCCTGGCCAACTAGATGTTCATGGAAGTTACTGTGTGAGGCGTCAGAGAAAGCCCTTTGAAAAAGGGACACACGTAACTGGTTTGTCTTTGCCCTTTGCTCTCTCTTTCCTACTTGCTTGGAATATGGACACAATTTCTGAAGTTGAAGCAGCAATCTTGTGACCTTGAGAAAAGAGCCTCGAGTACTACAGAAATCTCAGTCTTCATATCTTCCAATCATAAACCAATGCTTGCTATCCCTACCCCTGGGTTTTTAATTATGTGAGAAAAACTCTTACGTGTTTAATTAAATCACTGAAATCTGGCCTATGTTACTTGCAAATGAAGACAGTTCCAAAGTGATAATCTAGTCTTTTCCTTAGACATGCCAAGGACGATTCACCCTAGGACCTTTTTCATTTGCTATTTCCTCTGCCTGAAATGCTTTCCTTGCAGATCATTACATAACTGGTCCCTTCTCAAAGTCAGATATCAAGTTAGAATGTCACCTTCTCAGACGGGCCTTTCTGAATACCTTATCTGAAAATAACTACCCACACTACATCTATCATTCTTTAATAATATCGTTCTATTTCATTTCCTTCACTGCATTTATCACTATCTGAAACATTTCTCTCTTTTGCTTGCTTCTTTTTGACTTAGTCCATTTGAGTGCTAAAACACAATGCCATGAACTGGGTGGCTTATAAACAGAAATGTACTGTTCACAGTTCTGGAGTCTAGGAAATCTAAGATCGAGGCACCAGAGTGGTTGTGCTTGGTGAGAGCCCTCGTCCCGCTTCCTAGCTGGAAGCTGCATCCTCACATGGTGGAAGGGGCTAGGGAGCTCTCCAGCCTCTTTCATAAGGCAGTAATCCTTTTCACAGGATTCCACCCTTAGGGTTTAAGAACCTCCCAAACATCCCACCTCCCAAATACCATTGTATCAGATGATTTTGTGGAATCACCGTATGACTTCTAAATTGCCCATTCTAGGGCTGCTTTTCTGTGAGGGAAGAAACCTTGGTGTCTTTAAGCAATTACTGCTTTGACTTTTTGTTAAATGTAGCCAAATACAATCCATTTTGATACAGATGCTCACTTGGGGAGCTTTAAAAAATATCCCAAGGCCTAGGCTGCCTCCCAGATCATTTAGATCAGCAACTCTGGGGATGGAATTCAAGCATCAGTAATTTTTCTAAGCTTCCCAAGTGATTCCACTGTGCAGCCCAGGTTGAGAATCACTGTCTCAGGCCGACAGGCCTCAAATTTAGCATGTTCAAGAATCTCCTGGGGGTAGGGTGGTACTTATTAAAATTTTGGATTTCCTGGCCTCACTCCCTAGAGATTTTGTTTGGTTCCTTAGGGCCGAGGGTGATTCAGAAACAAGCAATCCAGAAATCACATTTGAAGAAAGAGTGCTTTAGACATTGGGGAATCTTCGGAAGTTTAAACCAGTGATAGGATCAGAGAATTTTAGTATTAGACTGGATCTAGTGAATAAATGAAAAGAAGAGATGAGAGATTAACAGTAAAGAGATCAACTGGGAGTCACTGTAGTAGTTGATAGCCTGAGGGGACAGGATTCTGAACTGAGTGGCCAGAGAAAAAATAAAACACCACTGGACTTGGTAATTGACAGAGTCAGGGCTGAGGGAGACTTTAAGGTACTTATTCTTAGTGACTGAAGAATACACTGGGCATTTGACTTCTGGGTTACTACGTACTTCCCCCTTTCGATTATTAGTTTACTATATATATATACAGCTGCAAACGTTGATTTTTGCTAACCTGATGGTGTTTATAGTTTCCCGTTGGATGGAAAACCTTTATTTGCTAAATCAGCTCTTCTATTTAAAGCCTCAGACATTTTAGCCTAACAAAAGTCTATTTCACAAATTTTAGTATTTGTTTACACATATAATATATGTATTTAGGCAAGCAATTAAATGTTTTTCATGAGTTTTTAAATTTTAAGTCATGCAGAGTAAAGGAATAAATGACTGACAGTATAATTATTGCTCTGGAGCTGTGCTTTATGTATATGTGTGTGTGTATATATATATATATTAAGGCAAAAATAAACATTTAAAGGCTAGAAGTTTATAGGATGGTTTTAAAAAGGTAACCTCGATGGAAAATTATATTCAATATAAAGCCACCAAGAAGACCAATAATAGGGTGATATTTAATTAAGTAACCTCAGTTAAACATAACTACTTTATGAGTAAAATACACACTGCCTCCCTGATTCGTTGTAATAGTGAAACTGTATGCCTCACAAATAGATCTTAGGTGTGCTCTTCAAGCGTCTGTTTAAAAACCAACATAATGGCTTTACAGTTACAAACCAGAAAAAAACAACTGTCAAATGTAATAAAATTTCATAAAATATAACCTAATTTCTCAATTCTTACTAAAGTCTGTGTCAAGACACAGTTTCTTTTAGGAATAGTTTTTAAAATACCAAGTAAACTTAATGCACATACAAGACACACATGTTTTCACTGAGTTTTCCACTCAGGGTGTAAACATGAATGAAACACAGCCTCAGTCTCTCGTACTTCACAGTATAAATAGTAAATTGATAAATTTTCCTAAAGTTCATTTTAGAATCTAATTTTCCCTCTAGGTGAAAAATCTATTAAGAAGGCTCTAACAAGGTGAACGTCATTAGATCCATTCAAAACATTTTTAGGCTAAATTACAACAAGCAGTGGGAGAGCACTTGTCCAGATTCCTTTATGTTTAGTGTCGCTGCTAATGATGGCACTCTTCTTTAATCTGGTGTGAGTTAGTACTTTGTCACTTGCTCCAGACTATGCTTATGGTCCTAAGCAACAGTATCAGCACTCCGAGGGACCACCACCTGCTCAGGTCTCTCGTGCACATCTGATAAAGTGAAAGCCCTACACGTGGACTGTCGTCAGGTGCCTCTCTTACTCCCCCAATATTCTCTTCTGGAGTTGGATTTTTGTTCCACCTTCAAATGCTAGTAATTAAAGTGGTGAGAGCAAAGTGCTAACCATATTGGGGGCTCAGAACTTCTGTGAACACACCCATTTCATATAAAAAGCATTCTATTCCATGGTCAAACCCCCTTCACCCCACCCCCAAATATGAGCTACAGTTTTGCAAATGATAAAACACTGGACACTGGGAAGTTTTTGTGTGAAAGTGTTGAGACGGCATGTAGATTTTGGCAAAACTCCATCCCCATTGAGCAAAACAACCCAAACCGTATTCTCCTGCAGATGGGTCAAGGGAATTTGCTATAGGTTGAATTATGTCTGCTCCTCCCCCCAATTTTATATCTTGAAGTCCTATCCCTCAGTACCTAAGAATATGACCATATTTGGAACTAGGTCATCACAGGTGTAACTAAGTTAGCGTGAAGTCATACTTGAGTGGGATAGGCCCCTAAATCCAATATATGACTGGTGTCCTTATAAAGGAAAATGTGGACACAGATATCATGCACAAGGAGAGGGACACGTGTAGATGAGGGCAGAGGAGCGTCAACAAGTCAAGGATGGCCGGCAAACCACCAGAAGCTGGAGGAGAACAGATCCTTCCTCCCAGCCCCCAGAAGGAACAAACCCTGCCTACGCCTTGATCTTCGACTTCTGGCTTCCAGAACTTTGGAACAAGAAATTTCTTTTGTTTAAGCCACTCAGTTTGTCATATTTTATTACTGTAGCCCTAGCAAACTAATACAGAATTCTTCTCCCGTTATTATGCCTGATGGATAGCATATTATTTTGGTGCAGATATGACTCACCTTTCACTATTTGACTAGTGAGAGTTAAAAATTTTAAAGCAAAAACACCTGTAAAGGAAGGGAAAACAAAGGTCAGAGCGGGTGGCATGGCTGGCCAGCCAGGCCGTTTTTAGTAACACTTAAGGCCTCTTCCAGCATGTGGATCAAAGAAAGCTGAAAGAGCTGCCTCCATGGCCACCAAGCACTTCTTCGGTACTCTGCCACCACACATAATTGCTGCTGTCTCAGCCAAAGTATCGAAAGGGAGCATTACTGACTAGGCTGTGGTTCTCTTCTCCCTCCCCCACATGTCAGCTTCCAAGTAAACAGAATAGGGAAGGGGCAAGAACCAGCCAGAATTGAGAATGGAGAAAAATAGAGCAGAAAAGTCAAACAGGAATCAAAACTAAAACACGCCCCCTTCCCCAAAAATAGATAAATCGAAGGAGGAATGTGAGGAGGGATAGATAGATGGAGAAAGGGAGAGAAACAAGGCATGGCTGGTCAGGAAAATAATTTCTGGAAGGAAAAACCTGATATCTGTGGGTGTAGATCTCTAGGATATTCATTATACTGTTCCAGAAAGCTATTAGGAAATTAAGATTCTTATGATTATAGTTTGTTCACAGCTTGACAAATTATTTCTGGAATTCAATCTTCAAACTTCACAGCGCCTGTGTTTTCACAGCTCAGTTCTGTAAACAAAGTTTGTGATTCTATGTGAATTAACGTAGAACACTGGAATTCAAATAGAACCCTCTCATTGAGATGTACAGAAAATTTAGCAGGCTTCGCCAGAGTCACACAGCCTATACCAGAACTTATAAATATTATATGATTTATGATGAATCTAGGCTAATTTACACAAAATATTTCTAAACAATTTTTAAATACTCACGTCTTTATACTGTTTTTAAGGCATTAAAGAAGAGGACCTTTGATAACCATCTGGAAAACTTCAACCCAGAAAATTCATCACAGCATAATGTAAGAAACTAAGGTAAGCAAAAATTTATTCCAGCCAAAATATTTTAAAAGTATTTGATGGCTATCTTTTTATATAAATGTATCTTGATCGCCTGAATTTTAATTTTATTAATAATTACATTAACACTAACTTGAACTTAATAGTATTTGCTGTTTGCTAGGCAGTCTTTTAAATACCTGGTGGATGTTAACTTAGTCCTCATAATACCATATGATTTAGTCCTATTATTTACCATTTTGCTGATTAGAAAACTTACACAGGGAAAGACAATACCCTTGCCCAAGGTCACACTATTTTGTGAATGGTAAGGCTGAGATTTGAACATTGGCAATTTAGCTCCTAAGTCTATGTGCTTAACCACTATACCATATCACCCTGTGAAGCAATTCGTATATCCATATACATGTATCCCCAAGAAGTGGTAAAGCCAGGATTTTATCCAGGTCTAATTGATTTAGGGTCAGTGCTCTTTCCCATCACAATATATACTGCCTCTCACATTATCATATTTGAACTTCACTTTCACTCTCTTCGGCAGCCACTAACAGAAGGTAGTGGTGCAAAGAAGATCTAGTGCGACAGACACCACAGAAGCGGTGTAGGAAAAGAACTCCTAGTTTACCAGCTACAGCATAAACTTTCAGGGTCTGTTGGGGGATTTGGGTTCCGCGGAGTCACCCATAGCTAGTTTGTGTGCTGTGCTCTTTCTTCATTCTCAGGAGGTGGTGTGGTTGACAGAACAGGCACTAGACCAGGAAGTGAGAGACCCGGGTCCTATTTGTAGGGCAGCCTCGGACTGGCAGAGTGCCATAGGTAGGCAAAGCATCACATATGTGGCTCCCTTAATCCTCTCAACTACTACATGAGTGAACATGTCACCTAGTTTATAGATGAGCAAACTGAGGTTTAGAGTTAAATATAATTCCATCAAGGTCACAAAAGACAGGATTCAGTCCAGGCCTGACTGCAAAATGTTCACGTATGCTTGCCCAAGTTGTCTCTAAAGTCACCTAAATCCTCTAAATGTCAGATTCCTCAAATACAAACAAGGTAATTGTGCTAGATCAGTACTTTCTGTGCCATGGAGTCCTAGGGATTCTTCCAAGTTCTCAGAAGTCATTACAGGAAGGAAGTCCACAGAGACCGGGCCCAGACAGCCACCTACCTTTGTATGCGTGTGCACGCGTGTGCACGCGTGCGCGCGCGCGCGCGCGCGCACACACACACACACACACACACACACACAAGCAGTACCAAACAATGCCACTTTGTCCTTATAAATCTGGCTTTCTGCGCTTATTGAAGGGGGAGATATTGCTGCTAAAACATGTTTGGGGAGCACCCTACCAAGTGATATTTAAAGTCCTCTTAGCTTTAATATCTAGGAGAAGATCAACATTGTAAAGGTACAGTAACCATGGTAAATCAAGGCAGTCAGAGGAGACGTTAGAGTCACCTGGCTGGCTCAGTCCGGAAAACATCAGATGCCTTTGAAAGAAAAGGCCGTGTCCGAACTTCCGTTGATCTAAACATAATTTGAGAAAGTGTTTTGATAGTGTGTATGAAGATGACCTTCTAACCTGTCGCCAGTCAGTAAAAAACACTGAGTTTTCCTATTTTGTGGTCACCAGCCCTTGAGGGTTTCAATTGGTTAGGAACACAAGGGCTGGAGCCATCTGCAGTTTGTTAATTTGAAAGCATTGTTTTTTCTCTTCCTATTTATCCTGACTCATCCTCTTTTCACCCTCTCCACCTTCACCCTGTCTCCTTCTGGCCCAAAAGCCGGATGTTAGATGAGAAATGAGTAGTCTGTGTTGGTAAGAAATTAGCAAATTCATTTACTCCTTTCCCCTACCTGTATTCTTACACAGAGCAAACACTGGTGCTTAGATGCGAGCTATCAGACAGGCATTTTGATGACTGCGTGGAGTGCCAAGTTTTATTTTTCCCTATCCCCTATAGCTCATATTGCTTTTGCTAAATGCTACATGTGTAGAAAAGAACAAATTCTACAACAAGCAAGTGTTAATTATGGTGATGGTGATCATATCTTTTTAAGAAAACACTTATTGAGGTATACTCTACATACCATAAAATTCACACACTTTTTTAGTACAATTCAATGATTTTTAGTAAATCTACAGTTGCACAACCATCACAATTTAATTTTGAACATTTCCATCACCCCAAAAAGATCCCTCAAGCTCATTTGCAATCACTCCCTGTTCCCACCCCCAGCCCTAGGCAGCGACTAATCTACTTTCTGTTTCTTACAGATTTGCTTTCTCTGAGCATTTCATGTAAATGAAATCATATAACATGTGGTATTTTGTGACTGTCGTCTTACATATAGCATACTTTTTTTGAGGTTTATCCATATGTTAGCATGTCTCAGTACTTCATTCCTTTTTACATAATACCTTTCTGAATGGCAGTATTATATAGAAGAAAGAGCATGAATTTCAGAAGCAAGCAAACATAGGGCCAAAGCAAAATTGTGCCACTTTTTAGGTGTGTGACTTTGGGCAAGTTCCTTAACCTCTCTGAGACCTATTTGTAGGATAAAGATTATCTCTCCCTCAGAGGATTATTCTATGAATTATCTGGGTTGTGCTAGCAAATAATAGACTCTCAAGAAATTCAATCTTTCTCACTACACATTCCCCAAGAACCTTTGCTTTCCTTAACCCTGCTTCAAATGTTAAAATGAATCTTATAGTCTCCCTACCAGCCTCCACATCAATGTGGAAGTGAGAGCCCACATAACTAGAAGCATCAGGAACATAATTCCACCAAGGGAAATTACATCCTTCATTAATGGGGCCAGATGGTGAGGAGCTAACGGGATTTCCTTCAATTTTATTGCTGTCAGTTTTTAGAAAGAAGGTTAAACTGTATTCGGTTATTACTTTAAGGAGAATAATGTTTAAAATTCTATCCCAGAACATTTTGTAGAGTTGGCCTTACCTTTGCAAAGCTCTAAGAACAACAGTTTCTAATTCTAATAAAACTGCCTCCAATAACATCAACCTCAGATAACATGTAAACAAGAGGGAAGTGCTACAAACACCTGAGTATGTAACTTAACTTAGTTTCAGGCTCTTTGTTTCCTAAACATTTAGAAGAACCTGCATTTTACATGTGTAGCCAAATAGGCTAAATCAAACTCGTTTATTTCTCCAGTCCACCTCTTCAGATTAGAACATGTCATCAATTTTAGTTCCAACTTAAAATGATCCTGGCTATAACCCCATAGGATACTCTTGGACACAGTTTACAAAGATGCTACTCCTTAGCCCTGAGCATAAAAGTATCTTTTCTAAACCTGTTTTTCCTTCTGAATCATTGTTTCTTCTATCATTTTAAATCCATCACTATTCCCCTTTGTGTTTTGGATTGTTTTTCCTCCCTTCTTGTCAGGGTTGTATCACAGCTGCATTTCTTCTCCCAATTCCTGAAACATTTAATTCCTCTCTACCCCCTACATTCACTTCCTGTTAAGTACACTATAACTGTTAAAACAGAAAAGAATAAGGCTACTCAGTATTTCTAATAATAAAATAGGTTTGTAATTTTTATTTTTCTCTCACTTCAAGGAGATTAGCACAGGGAATCTATTTTCATGATATAAAATGCCTATTGTCAAATGTAAAGTAGTTCTTAAGAGAGGCAACACATGGCTTTCAAATCTTTGTATCTCGATAATAATCACTATATGTATTATCGGCATTAAAGATGGCAAAGACTGATTCTTTCAAATAGGTAAATAAGTGATAATTTCTGAAAGTGATCATTCTGCAACAGCACTGAGTCTGACTAACTTGTACTTCTATTGTTATAAAGCCATTTTTGCACAGATAAACAGATAAAGGCTATATCCAGACTGAATCAAACACCTAATGTATTTGTATAAAAAGTCCTCTTTCCTTTCTGTATGTAATTATCTAAAAATATGACCTATTAACAAAATCCATGACTAACTGTTCTCCCAATATTGAGAAATCAGGAAAAAGTGGAGTCCCAGGAGAGAGGTTTTCATTTACTATAATATCGCCTAAAACGAGCTTGGGAATCCAAAAATATAATAAAAATATTTGGGAGGAGGGGCATAAACAGCTTAGGTTTACTTAGATTTGTGAATTTTCCCAACCTTTATAAAGTTTTCTTATGCTAAAACTTCCTTTTCAGATGTAATGTACAGTATGATAACCACAGTTAATAATATCAAATTACATATTTGAAAGTTGCTGAGGGTAAATATTAAAAGTTCTCATCACAAGAAAAAAAAATTAACTTTGTACAGACATAGATGTTAAGTAGACTTACTGTGGTGATCATTTTGGAGTATATATAAATATCAAATCATTGTAATATACCTGAAACTAATATGTTATATGTCAATTATATCCCCCCATAAGGCACAAGAAATTTCAAACAAAAATACAACTTCCTTTTTATATACTACAGTGAAGAGAGTAATTTATATCCAAGACTTTATTTTAGGGATTTTATTTTAAATGATATCATAGGAATTTATCTCATGCTATAAATAGTTTAGCAAATCTGGGATTTACCAAAGATTTCTCTCTACTACACAGGGCTTTTGTGCAGTAGATGTTTAGGAGCAGATGACAAAATAGGCATAATGATTTAAGTTCAGCTCGATGTCCAAACATTCTTCAAAAAAATATTGAGCTTTAAATTCCAATATGTGGTCAGCATATTAAAAGTTAAATTTTTTTTTTTTTTTTAGAAAAATCACTCTGACCTAAATCTTCAATATATAGACAAGAATTATACTACCCTTGATTCTGATTAGGCCTATACTTTGTTTATAGCTCTCTAGAGAATCCTAACTTCAGGGTAAATGGTTAAAACCTCAGATATGCAGAGTTCATCTCTGAGGCCTTGGCCATCATAAATAGCTGCAAGCATGCATGCATCCTGTATATAAATTGCCAAATAATTCCAAAAGTCTCCTACCCTGAGATGGCAGCAAGTTTTTGGTGTGCCTGGCGGGCCATTTCACAGCCTTTGGTTCTTGTCTTGTGCATTTCTGCCCGGAGTGAGGGGCAGCTGACCGAGACGTCCCCAATAGAAATGACCAACTCTCGGTACAGAGCCACTTGTGTGTTGAACTCTTGGACAAGCTGGAAAAGAAGGGAGTTTCTTTCATAAAACACTTATCAGAAAATGTCCTATTTCGGTGTACATAAACAGGGTCTATCACTGACACTTGAATGCCCACTCTCCTCCATCTCCAGCTTTTACGAATTGTTTAAAAGATTATTAAGGCACAAAGATGGTAAATTCTTTGTCCAAGGCAAGTGTTTATTTTTCATCGGTAAGTCTGGTCATGCATGGAAGCTCTGTTTCCAGACCTACTCACCCCCACCCTTTCGGACTCAGTTTCTGAAGAACAAGAAAGAGCATATTTGGAACGTTATCATTGCCACTCCCAGGCCACTAGAAAGAGATGCTGGGAACTCTCCCATAGAATGCTCCCCTCTGTTACAGCTAGGATATGGATTTGAAGTTGCGTGAGAATAAAGGCCAAAGGTAGGTTGTAACAAGCAAAACATTCACCTCTTGTGGGGCCACAGAACCGCACAGTCTCTGCGCTGGAACCTTCGTCCCTTCCGCAGCGCCCCGTGCGCTCTGTTTGGGTTTGTTTGTTACCGTCTCCCCACCAAGCAGCACCCCCACCACCTCATCCCTTCCCTCCCGGTGAGCAAGCCAGTTCACCGTGTCTTTCGCATCCACCGTTCTCAGAGCCGGTAGAGGCACGACTTATAGCTGCCGATCCCAAGACCCTTGCCGTGGCACTTCTTTGTGGGGCCATTATGACCTGGGCATCACCCCGAATCTGGAGAACTGCAGATTTAAAAATAGTGCATGTGCACACGATCGGCATGGAGGAGCTGAGGGCAGGGGAGTGGCTGGCACTCAGACCAACGATTAACATACATGATTCCCCCACCTCCTCTCCAGAGAAAAAAAAAAAAAAAAAAAAAGCGCAGTTTTCACCTACCATCTTGCAGTCGTCCAGGGCTCTTTGGGTTTTGTGGGCGCTCTCGGAGCCGCTGCCCCTGCGTTCCCACTCCCCGCTCTGCAGCTGGGACTTGCTGATCTGAAAGATCGAGGAGCGGGTGGACCGGCTGGGGCGCTTTTTGCGCCCATTCGGTGCAGAACTCATGCATACACATCCACCAAGCCGAAGCCGCTGGTGCAGTGCGCCCCGGCGCGGGCGGCCCGGTGGTTGCCCTGCGCGCCGCCGCCAAGCAGCCGGAGCGAGGACCCAAGGCGCGGCACTCACAGGGTTGGGGCTGGCTGTACGGGTGGGTAACCTTCAGCTTGAAGGAGAGCTGGAGAAGCTCTGGCTGTGCCGTGCAGCATCGCTTCAACTAGCAGTGAGGAAGGGGCTCGGTCAAGTTCTGCTCAGCAGCATTGCTGGCCCTGTCCCGGGAGCTGGGCGCTGGTGTGGGCTCGCACCACCTTCCCCTCGACATAGATTGCAAGGCTGGGCCAGAAGGAACGCGCCGCCCGGCGGTTCTGAGTTTCCATTCAGATGGGGGAGCAGCTTTCAAAACCTGTGCTGCAAGGTGGCGGGGCAGAAGGGGGGGCGAGTGTCGCTCTTGCTTCAGTGTCTTCCCGGAGCGGTGCTGGGTTCTTCTTTCCCCTCCCTCACCGTTGCCAGGCCTAGAAGGGCTGACAGTCCCCGAAGCAGGCAATTGGCTCTAATCGGCTGCCTTGATCCCTCGTCTCTATGGGCTTGTCTGTTTGAGGATCCCAAATGAATCTGTGGCGGGACTGGCAGACGCAGGGAGTCGGTCCGGCTGACGTTGTTCACGTCTCAGCACATTGATAGGGCCGGAATACTAATGTGATCCATCCATACAACCCCCTTTCCCCTCCACAGTTTATGCACTTATCCAATCAAATCCCCGGGAACATCAATTGCAATATTACTTCATCTGCTCTATTATTAGAAACGAAAAGTGTCATCAGAGTGGAGCACATTGTCACATGCTGGGACCTAAACAGGAATTTCAAATCAACCAGTGTGGCCTTGAGGCCTTCACTATCAGAGACGGCCTGGGGCCACAGATTATCAAAGCCCAAACCTAGGAGGGAGTGAGGTTTTTGCTTCAAAGGATCTCTTGCTAACATAGGAGGAAAGCTTTGTTTCCTTGAGGTTTTGTTGTTGTTGCGCTTTTGTCTTCACTGTGTGTGAAGAGGGAAACTGGAAGCCAGGGCGGCAAAATGCACAGAGGCCATCAGTCAAAATCTCATCCTATATTAATTAGTAAAGTTCTTGGTCTTGCATTCCAGCATCTCAAGATCCCCAGCTCTGAGTTTCCCAGTGGAGACTTAAGCAAGTAAGAGCCAGCAGGCCTCCCTGTTCACTCAAAATGACCCTCTTCTCCTTTATGGGACATCAGTGACCCAGAGGTCAATGGAGGTGCCTCCCCCATGCCCCACCCCCACCCCACAAAAAAAAAAAAATGGAAAAGATGCCTGTGTGGAAGGACTGGGAATGAGTTCCTGGACCATTTAAGTCCTCCTTTACCACTTCCAGCCTGAGTCTTCTTGGAGGAAGAGAGGTAGAGTGGGTATTCAGTTCCAAGGCTCTGAGAACGCTTGTTCCTGTGAATAATTTATTTGGAGGCAACAGATAAAGAGGTCTGCCATAGGGGAACTAATTGTGTGTTGAAAAGCCTAATGAAGAACAAATCAGAGGTTCCTGGTCAATCTCTTAAGTGGATACAAAGAGTATACAGAGAAAGGGGGTACCAGCTGGAGCCAGAAAGGATAAAATCCTAAGGAGGGTGTCTAGAATTTTTTTTACAAGCCAGGTAAACATAACAAGGCACTGGGGTATAATAAGAAAGATATTTAGTCTATGTCCCCTGTTCCTGGCACATAGCTCCTAAAACTCGGAATTTCCTAAATGATAAGGGTAGGCTTTTTCTCACCAGAAAGAGCAAGCCTTGATTAGCGGTCTGGAACTTTCAGCCCAACCCCCCAGCTTCTGGGGAGGGGAGAGGGGCTGGAGATTGATTTAGTCATGAAAAGCCATAATGAAACCTCCACAAAACACCCTAATTGATGAGGTTCAGGGAGCTTCTGGGTTGAAGACATGGAGTAGCTGGGAGGGTGGCATGCCGAGAGAGGGCATGGAAGCTCTGCACCCCCCTTCCCACACCTTGCCCTATGCATCTCTTTCCTTTGGCTATTCTTGAGTTGTATTCTTTGTAGTAAACAGCTAAGGAAAGAGTTTTACATGCTCTGGAGTCATTCTAGCAAATTATTGAATCTGAGCGGGGTTTGTGGGAACCCCTCAATTTGTAGCCAAGTCAGATAGAAATGTGGGTAACCTGGGGACTCCACTTGTGATTGGTCTATGAAGAAAAGGCATTCTTGTGGAACTGAGCCCCTAAACCTGTGGAGTCTTCAGATATTAGCTCTGGGGAGTTAATATCAGAATTGAACTGTAGGTTAACTAGTTAAAGTTGGAGAGTTGGTTGTATTTGATGGAAGAGGGACAAAACCTAATAGGCTGGATAGCAGCAGCTGCATTTGCACAGTACTTCATAAAAGATTTGAGATTCAATTTTCCCTAACAAAGAGTCCAGAAGGGAGGCATCGGCCACCATCCCCTACCTTGGTGTGCTGCTATTTTCCAGGTGTTTCAAGGCCCAGAGACTGTCTGGGCTTTTCTGTTGGCTGAATCTCCCCGTATAGAAAGATAGAAATGGTTAACTCTTAGCCAGTTCTCCAACTGTTCCTCTTTCCCTCAGCCTCAATTTTCTTTCCACTTCATGTGTATAGAAAGGAGAGGTTGAGGAACACATTAGGTGATTCTATGAGATTTAGTGAATGCGGGGGATGCTGAGAAGGGTATAGGGGTGCTAAGGGGCTTTAAGGAAGAGTGGGTAATACTCATTTGTAAATTGTCTAAGTCCTATAATTGAAGCCCCTTTTGTTACTACTGATGACCCCACCACCAGCACCAGACTAAAGAAAAGTCTGCTCTAGCCCAAGGTTGATGGTACTTTGGAGAATTAAAGGAAAAGAGTTTGCATGTTACATGTGTGTGCACATAGGATAGAGAAAACAGGACACTGGAGGTCAGGCTTCTGGACATCTTTTGGCATTACTCTGTTATTTTATCTCTTTTTCCTATAGGGAAATAGTAACTGTCACCAGATTTGAGTATCTCAAATTCCTCAGTAGTAGGTTTCTACTCTAGCTACAACCATCTGGTTTCTACTCCCCCCTTCTTCTGCCTAGAGACAATTTCAACAAATTAAAAGAGATTAAAAAAAAAAAACTATCATTGTGCTGCTCTGTTTCTATACCATATTTCTTTCAGGAGGTGGAGAGCAGGGATAAATAGGTCAAACCCAGTAAGCGTCTGAAGGACTACAGATTTGGAAACCTGCTGGGGGATTAAGCAGAAACTGTCATTTGTAGATGCCCCTTGGCCTTCCCTGATAAGCAGCCCAAACCATTTTCCCGAAAGGGGAGAAAAATAGAATCCAACCCAGAGCTGTCTCTCCCAGGGACAAATGCTGTAATCAGAATAGCAGCAGGCAGGCTGAGTTCCCTCACCTTCCTCCACATTCAAAACAGCATGAATTTACATTCCTGGGGCTGTCTGACTGCCAAATAGAAGGGTAAATGCTGTTGGAGAGCCCAACAAAGTCATGTTTTCTGGTTATCCAAACTCAGTTTTGGTACAGCCCCGATAATGGGTCCTCTATAGGTATATGGCTTCAACCCAAGTCCCATCCTAGATTCACTTCAATAGAAGATCCACCTTATGGTTCATGTTATCTCTATGGTAATTTTAGAGAACTCATTTTGATTTGGAATTTTTAAAAATATGAATATTAGTTTAGAGTGAATGTGAGCGACTTGGTAAATTTTTTCAAAACGATGCTATAAAGCAGGGTCCCTAACTCCAGGGCCGCAGACCAGTACCAGGTACCAGTCTGTAGCCTATTAGGAACCGGGCACCACAGCAGGTGAGTGGCCAACCAGCGAGGGAGCAAAGCTTCGTCTGCATTTGCAGCTGCTCCCCAGCGCTAGCACCACCGCCTCAGCTCCACCTCAGATCAGCAGGCCTCCGATTCCCATAGGAGCACTGGTCCCAGGCACCAAAAAGGTTGGGGACCGCTGCTATAAAGAACCACAGTGGGACACAGAGATGCACGTCTCAAACTGGATTGGCCTCTCATGAAAGGATATAGTAGTAGGAGGCAGTTTTCATCTGGGAATAATGTTCAAGGAGGGGTAAATATATAAAAAAGGACCTCATCTGTGTTGGTCTGTGACAGAGGCAAAGAAAAATATATTAAGATGACGAGTTCTGAGATGTTTGGGAAATCTGAAGAGAATGATCAAGTTATTTTTTGTTAGTGTCAAAAGATATGTTGTTGTAAAGAATTTAATGAATAAACTATCTAATAATTGGTTTATTTCCACTAAAAACAAGAGGAAGTACAATATATTGGGAACAGTTATTTATGAATTTTACAAACAATTTTGAATTTTTTTGTTAGGTGCAGTTCCAGGTTTTGTTGGCCCTAAAGCTTCTATAATTTGGGGGCCCTTCTTTAAGAATGAAAAAGAATCCAAAAATGTGAACATAACATTAAATATATGGCCTTAGAAGGAGTGTGTGCAAGTGAGCTTCCTGGTAAATTTCCACATTTGGATTCTATTATATGCACAGTGAGCATCTGGTGTTTTGCCTCCTCTGTTTCTATTCTCTTCATTTTTTTTTTCTAATAACACCTTAAATTTCCTTTGAGAAATCAGTCTCCTCTCACTTTTTGTCACATGACTAATGAGGAGGCATATGACTCAGACCTGGCCAATGAGAGCACTTACACTCTAGTGGCCATAACGATTAGTTAATGGGTAGGTATTCTAAGCTGAACCAATAGACTTTGGGCCTTGGGGATTTCTCTGGATCTAGTAGGTTGAAACATGAAATTGCCATTATTCAGCATTTTTTGACCTACATAAATGCAATTTTATATATTTCAAACTAATATTGAGAGTTTATTTCCATTGGGTTACCAGGGTGATAAGATGAAAGCCTGGAGTTTCTGGTGGCTGCTTTTGTTACTCATGGTCAACAGATGGCTTGAGAGCCAACCCAGAGGAAATCAGAATAGAGGGAGAGAAAAAGATTGATTTTATTTTTATTTTTATTGAGGTACAGCTGACATACAACATAATATTAGTGTCAGCTGTACAACATAGTGATTCAATATTTGTATATATTGCAAAATGATCACAGTCAGTTGAACTAATATGTCATACATATAGAATTTTTTTTTCTCATGATGAGAACTTCTAAGATTCTCTTGGCAATTTGCAAATACTCAATACAGTATTATTAGGTGTGGTTGTTATGCTATACACTACATACCCATGACTTTTTTATTTTATAACTGTAAGTTTGTACCTTTCAATTTCTTTTACCCATTTCACCCCCTGCCTCTGGCAACCACAAATCTGTTTTCTATATCTATGAGCTTAGTTTTTCCTTTTAGATTCCACACATATATGAGATCATGCAGTATTTATCGTTCTCTGTTTCACTTAGCATAATGCCCTTACGTTCCATCCATGTTGTTGTAAATGGCAAGATTTCATTCTTTTTGTGGCTGAATAATATTCTACTCTATGTATATGTGTGTGTGTGTGTGTGTGTGTGTATCTTTGAGTTAGTGTTTCTGTTTTCTTTAAACAAATGCAGAAGTAGACTGGCTAGATCATATGGTAGTCCTACTTTTTAACTTTTCAAAGACCCTCCATACCGTTTTCTACTGTGGCTGCACCAATTTGCAATCCCACCGACTATGCACAAGCAATCCCTTTCTCTACGTCCTTGCCAATACTTGTTATTTGTAGTCTTTTTGTTAATAGCCTTTCTAACAGGTGTAAGGTGATTTGATTTTGTTTTAATCTGCATTTCCCTGAGGATTAATAAGGTTAAGCACCTTTTCATGTACATGTTGACCATCTGAGTATCATCTTTGGATAAAATGTCTATTTAGATCTTTTGCCTATTTATAATTGGATTGCTTGATTTTTTGCTATTGAGTTGTATGAGTTTTTATATATTTTGAATAGTAACCCCTTTACATGATTTGCAAATATTTTTTTCCCACTCCATAGATTGCCTTTTCATTTTGTAGATGGTTTCCTTTGCAGTATAGAAGCTTTTTAGTTTGATATCATCCCATTTGCTTATTTTTGCTTTCGTTGCTTTTGTTTTGGTGTTAGATTTAAAAAATCATAGCCAAGGCTAAAATCAAGGAGCTTACAACCTTTGTTTTCTTCTAGAGTTGTATGGTTTCAGGTCTTAGATTCAAGTCTTTAATCCATTTTGAATTAATTTTTGTTATGGTGTAGGATAATGGTCCAGGTTCATTCTTTAGCACGTGGCTGTCCAGTTTTCCCAGCACCATTTTTAGAAGAGACTGTCCTATTGTATACTGTTGGCTGTTTTGTCATAAGTTAATTGACCATATTTGTGTAGGTCTATTTCTGGACTTTCTATTCTGTTCCACTGATCTGTGTGTCTGTTTTTATGCCAATATCTTACTGTTTTGATTACTAGCTTTTTAATATAGTTCGAAATTGGGAAACATGATGCCTTGCTTTGTTCTTCTTCACATTGCTTTGGCTCCTCCCTGTCTTTTGTGGTACCACACAAATTTTAGGATTGCTTGTTCTATTTTTGTGAAAAATGCTATTAGAATTTCAAATATAATTGCACTGAATCTGCAGATTGCTTTTGGGTAGTATCGGCATTTTAACAATGTTAACTCTTTCAATAAATGAGCACAGAATATCATTTATTTGTGCCTTTTTCAATTTGTTTCATTAATGTCTTGTAGTTTTCAGTGTACAGGTATTTTACCTCCTTCATTAAATTTATTCCAAGGTATTTTATGCTTTTGATACAATTGTAGAAAGATTGATTCTTAATAATATTATTTGAGCAAGTGGATCCAGCTTTGCCTTAAGTCAAACTTTACTTATAATTTTGGTTAGATGAACCAGATTCTTTTTAAATTGTCAGTTGATTTGAATTACTACTATTTGCCACCGAAAAAAAATCCTGATTAATTTGTAAAGAATAATTGTGAACAAGAGCATACATCAGATCAATCCATCATCTAGTATTTATTCAGTGTTTATTATACAAAAGGTACTGCATTAAAGACTAGAGAGACTACAATAAAAATAAAGATATGATTCTTCTAAGGTATTTACACTGGGGAGATGAACACATATGCATGAAATTATGAAGAACAATAAAATATATATTAGTGTTATTTTCTGATGTATACATACTGGAGGAATTTAGTAGCAGGATCAACCTCTCTAGACTGAAGTTATTGGAAAAGTCTACCAGATAGAAATGCAACCTGAAATAGGTATATGTAGAATCTGGAAAGATGGAGTAGTGGGGAGAGCTTTTGTGGAGTTGGCTAATAGCAGGAGCAAAAGCACGAGAGTGGCCTGCATGAAGAGTCTGCCCTGAATTGAAGAGAAAGAAGAGAGACTAGGGTGAAAGTGGTGTGAGCGAAGTCACGGAAGTAGGATAAATGGCCTGGTTCCTTTGGTTTAGGAGAGGAAGGAGAATAGTAGGTCAGAAACAAAGAAAACCTATCAATTTTCTTTGGGTGACAATAACGTACATGATTTGAGGTCGCATCAGGAAGCTGAAACACCAGAGGACTAATTTGATTTCTACCACTGACATCCTATACTTTCGATGGAACAGTCTTGGAGCCTGAACTCCAGTGTTCTGAGGAATCAGAGATACAAGTCATGGGTAGAGTGGGAGATAATGTTAGCTAAGAATGTCATGGTTCACATTACTTAGAGCTTTCAGAGCAAAACAGGAGTTGGGATAGATCATGGTCAAAAGAGGACCACTGCCATTTCTTAAGTGAATTAATAAGAGGCCAGTGATGCTTTAAGAAAATTAATTTGGCAGTAATATGTAGGATGCATTGGAATGAAGAGATGGTGAAGCCATTTCACAGGCTATTGTAATATTTCAAGTGGAGAAGGAACCTGTCTATGCTGGTAAGAATCAGGGAGAAATTTAAGAGAGTTTTAGGTAAAACCATTAACTCACAACAGGACTGACTGAAAAACAATCTAAACTATCCAAATTAAAAGTCAGGTGAAAAAGCAACATGTATTTCAATCTCCCATGGAAATAAACAAACTCATTGACTATTATCTCTGAAATTTGCATCTAACTCTAGCCCTGTAGTGTAGTTCATGCATTCTATGTACATAGGACATGTATGTACCCACTGACCGAACTCTAGCCTCTCTTGTCTATGGATTCTATTGAGACCCCCTGCCCATTGACTAAACTTTCTAGCCAACCATGGCTTTGTTCTAAATCTAATCTGTACCACACCATACCCAGACATGAGTCAGCTACTGCTTTGTTAGCCCTATTTTCTTCTACTGGTTCCACCAACCATGTCCGTAGTGGCCACTCCTTCCAGTACAACTTGGTTCCTTTAAGGACACTTCTAGACCTGCCAAGTATGCTGAAAGACATGTTGGAGGGACACTGCAGTGGACAGGCTCTGTCTGCAGAACCAGTTTCTTAACTGTTTGATACTTCAGTGCGCTGGCTCATTTCTGGCCGTTCCATTTCCTACCTTTGCTTCATTCCCTGGTTTCTCTTGGTACTCCTTCTCCCTCTTGCTCTCTCTCACTCTCTTTCTCTCATTTATTCTCTTTTTTCTCCTTTTCTCTCTCTTTTTCCCTCTCTGTGTCTCTAATAATAACACAATTAATACAAACATAACTTTCCCTTATTCTAAAAAAACCATGTTATAGATAAGGATAAAATCCTCTTCGACCACCATTCCGGCCTCAGTCCTCTCCTGCTTCCCCAGAAATAATCCGTCTTGTCAGTTTGCTGTGTAGATATTCTATTACACAATTGTAGTATTTCAGTGTTGTTTATATATGTAAATGTATTTATAGAAATGATATGTATGTCATTCTGCAATATGCCTTCTTTCTCCTCAATGCTATGTCTTTGGAGAAGCTTCTGTATTAGTGCACCTCTACCACAATCTTGTACTTCCGCGTAGTATTCTAGAATAATAGATAAATCACAGTTTACTAAACCATTCCCTAGTCATAACATTTGGATTATTTCCAATATTTTAATAATATTAATGCTGCCATAAATTCCTAAGCATGCTCTCTTCATACGAGGGCATATATTTCATAGGTATACATGAAGAAGTAAAATTGCTGGGTCATAGAGTATATGCATTCACATTTATAAGAAACATGATGAAATTTCTTTCCAAAGTGACTATATCAAATTACATTCATACTGGATACTTCTGAAAGTACCTGTTTCTCCATATACCGGCCAGTTTGATATCATTGAACTTTTAAATTTGTGCCTATTTGACTTTCTCTCTTGATGATCTTACCTCAGGCTTCTACTGATTCAGTTTTAGCAAAGACTCTCCTTAGACTGATACTCTACAGACTGGTAATGAACCCTTCCACACACACGCTATGATCCCAGAACTCCCGCTTATATGTGTAGCCCTCATTGGGTGTGGACCATCTCTGAAAGAGTGTGCTTCCATATTGCTTACTGTTAGGAAGAATATAGGCAAAGTAGGAATGAGAAATAAAAGATGAATTTGAATTGCCTAGCCTGAGAAATTATAAAATGGAGCTTTTCCTGGTAGAATTGGACAATTAGACAAGTTAGGGCTGGAGATGTTAATTTAAAAGTCAGAAGAAAAAAAGGAGTCAATGAAGCCTTGAGAAAGGATATGTTTCTTGGAAGGAGTAGGTATAGAAAGGAAAAATGGCAGAGGGGTGAAGAGTTAGTCCTGAGAAATGTCTACAGGTAAGAGGTGGGATAATGCAGAGTCGGCAGAGGGATGGAAAAGGGAGACAGCCAAAAAAGAAAGGATTAACTTCAGTGTCACAGAGCAAAAGGCGGAGTCACATTCAAGGAGTGAGACATATGTTGTCTCAGAGGTATGAAGGAGGAAAATACCTTTTGGCAAGAAGAAGTCATTGTGCTTGGTGTATCTAATGAATGGAAGGAGTAAACCCTAAGCTGTAACCGAGCAAGCAATAAGGTTAAGAAATGGAAGAAGCAGGCACGCATAAGGACAGAGATGGAACAGTTGTTACAGAATGGCAGGTTCTGGTGTGTGTTCGCCTTTTAAAGGATATGTTTGAAAAAGAAAGGAAGAACCAGCGGATAAGAAAAAGACAGATGTTACTTTAATAAAAAGGCATAATTATAGAAAATAAGGCCTCAGGATAGAATTTAGTCCAAGATGCAAATGAATGGAAATTACTGATTTTTGCAAATGAGGAAAGTCTAGATAATCTAAGAGTCTTTAATAGAATTCAGGGTTGTTGATCTCAATTTAAAACTGAAAATAAAATCCAAGTTTAAAATATCTAGGACCTTATATAATAATATAATGTTATATTATGTATTAATAAAATCTTGAATAAATAAAGGGCTGAAAAATAACACCATTAGCTGGCTTTTGGGACTGAGGCATTTAAACTCTTGAGTTTCCAGCCCAGTTACTGAAATTCTGTTGCATTCAAGGGTGGTAAGGGACATTCAGAGTCTCTCACTAGGCCAGCTCAGGACCTGGCTTGTCTCTTTTCCTCAAGGCTGGTTCTAGAAAAAGATTCTATAATTTCTTTCAATAACCTGTTCTAGCACCCAACAGACTTTGAAGTCAAGGCATTGTTCTTTATGTATATTTTAAATTTCTCCCTGGAGCAATTTAATTCCATTTTCTTAGTATAGGAAATAAATAGCATTTGTTGCCAGACTTACAGTAAGATAGATGAGTTAAAATAAAAACTGCCTTTTCAATATGATGATGTAGCTAAGTCTTTTAAACTCTGACAAAAATGGAGAGAGAATTAGGTTGGCAGAGTGTATCTTAATTCCAAGGCATAGAGGATCTAGGGTTTTTTCCCTCCCTGGGCAGGGTGAGAGGGGGATTGGGGGAATAAAACAGTCCTTCCAGCGGACTGTGAGATGAAGGTTTCAACATCAGACTAGGATGGATTCCAGTCCCTTCTGTCTGGCTCATTCTGTCCTCTCTCCATTTCTGTGGAAGTTGGAAGGACTTATCTGATGTCTCTTCTGGTAGTCTGGCAGAGGGAGAATGTGTCTGACTTCCAGTTTGGCAACAAATGCAGCTGCAGTACCTCTGGCTTTTTCAAAACTGCCAGCGCTGAGTCCATCACCAGCTCTACTGATTTGTTGCATGACCATAGGTAAAATGAGGCCACTGTTCTTTTTACATCTGTGAAAAGTCACATCAAGTCATCTATCAAGTTTTTTTCCATCCAGGTAAAAATAATTTAGTCCCTTCATCCTTCCTTCAGAAATGTACATAATAATTTCACTTATGTCAAGATAATTGAAACTAACCTCTAATAATAACCTGATTAAAGTAAAAGCAACTTTATTATACCTTCTTATTATATCTAAATAATTCATTGAGGCTCTAGCTGCTACTTTTAAAATTAAATGGCGGCTTTAGTAATCTGTTGACTTTGTGGTCCAAATAGCAGATATAAGATAATTCTTACCTTATATGATAATATTATTAAGGGAAAAGGTGTAACAATAGGTTTTTAGACTAGATCTGAAAGAGACATAAAATAGGTAATACAGAAATAAAGGTTGATTTATCTAGGAATTTCAAAAGGAAAGGTCTTTGTTTCATTATCACTTGACTATTTTTTACACACCAAAAGCAGCTAATAACTCCTTTTTATAAATCTATATATTTTTGCTACCCTATAGTTATAATTGCAATGAAAAGTTCTTAGATAAGTAGACTTGGAAGTACTCCACATCTGGAGGAAACTTCTGAATCTGGCCAATCCAGGGATATACTGAGGAATAAGAAACTCATATTGAATGACTGATAATTTTTCATTGCAAGACTAAAAGACAATGGAGCATTTCGCTTTTATGCAATAAACTCGGAATGGCGTTTTTAGGGCACTAGGCTTTGTAATACAGAGTCCAAGATATTAGGTGACACAGTTTCCATTCTCAGGGTCATCCAAACAGATATCAGTCTAAGATGGCAAATGCTAAATGTCATAACTTATGCCTGACAGGCATTCTGGGAAGTTAGTAGAAGCTGATAAGGAAGAAGAGAGTCTAGACAGAATTGGAATGAGGCAAAATGATCCTTGATGGGGAACTGATTGTCTGTAACTAACCATCCATTATGTTGTGTCCAGCAAGACAGGACGAAATTGGTGTGATTTATATTACCCCAAATATTCACGAAAGTCTAATTTAGTTAGCAAAGATTTTTTGTTGTTGTTCAAAAAACCCATGACTCATACCTACTATGTGCTAGTTGTTGAGGACACAAAGTCAAATAAGGTAAATCCCTGCCTAACAGGAACTCAGAGAAACAGAAGTAGAAATGATAAGTTACATACAGGATGGAAGTATCATCTGTGAGCAAAGTCTGCTGGGAGTGAGTCTCCCAGCAGACAGAGAAACAGGAAAGCAGACTGATGAGAATGAAACAAAATTCTGGCATCACAGAAAATTGAGCTGAGATGCAGAACTGGGCTCCATTTTCCAGAAAGAACTGAAGAAAAATTTGAAACAGAAGTTCAGTGGCATGGACCCAGCCAACATTCTTGGGAGCAGAGAAGAGCTGGAGTTCAATGACCACTTTGGTACACAAACTTGCCTTCACCAGCATCTGGCCTTTGGCAACAAGACTGATTTTGGATCTGGAGATTTTTAGTTCTCTATCTGCCTTAGGACAGTCTCGGAAGCCAGGAGCAGAGCTGAGCTGGCTTGTGGCACACAGTGACTTATTTGACTACAAAAGGGAGGAGCTCACATTTTGTTACTAAACAAGTAGTGGCCAGAGTGCCCACAGAGGAGGAGCCAGCACTTTGCTGAAGCTGTAAAGAAAGGTTTCAAGGGGAAATGAAATTTGAGGTGCGTCGTAAAGAAAAGAGATGGGACTTAGTAAAGGAGAAAAGTGTTGGGAAAGCATTTGAGGCAAGGGAATCAGTATGAACAGAAGCACAAGAGGAGGGTTCAAGTGGGCATAGTATTTATGGGGAATGGTAAGTACATTAGTTTGGCTAAATCAGAGGATTTGTATAAGCAAATAATAAAGTAGATTGGAAAAGTGGGTTGGAGCCAGATTATAACAGATATTGAAATACCAGGCTAAGTATTGGACTATATTTTATAAATAGAGAAAATGGATTTTATTTTTAATTTTGAAAGTGAAAGTCTAGCAATATTTTGAGATTAATCTGGTATCACTGTATAGAATGGATAATATAGAGGTTAGAACAAGGAGATTTGCTATAAGAAGTAATCAGAAGTACCAGTAGGAAAGGAAATGACAAGTAGTAGAAGACATTACAAAAGACTCAATAGGAGGTGTTAAGAGTGTCTCCAGAGTTTTAAATTTAGAGGCTGAAGAATAATGGGGCTGCTGCCTGAAATATCAAAATCCAGAGGAGAAGATGGTTTGGTGGGAAAATAATTAGCTTGGATTTAAATGTGTTAAATTGAGGTGATAATGAGAATTTTTAGGGAAGAAACCCTTCAGGTACTGGTAAACACCAGGTCTGAAATTCAGTAGAGATTAGGGTTCAAGACATATGTCTGAGAATCCTCCTGGTAGAAATAAAAGTTTAAGCCCTGAGAACAGATGATTCTCCAGGAGAATGTTTAGAACAGTGATTCTCAACCCAGTATATATATCAGAATCACTGATGCAGTGATTTTTAGGAACTCCTCTCCTTATGATTCTGGTAGAGAGGGATAGGGACCTACAGTTATGGGGTCCTACTTCCTATACCATAAAGGTGGGCCTGCCACCCAGTTTTGGAAATCAAAGCATCCATCCCCTAGATATAGTGACTGGTCCAAGGTAGGGGCATGACTCAATGTCCTTTTAGTATTTAGCCTGGAGACCAAGGCAAAGAAATCCCAACTCTTCTTTATAATTACTAACTGTAAATGATGGGAACCAGGAGCTTCCTCTAGTCCTTTTTTTACCACATTAAAAAAACCCTGCCTAACAAGCTTTCTAGGAAGCCACCACAGAGGGAAGCAGAGACAGGGCCCTACTGATATTTGCTTCCCTAGATCCAGACATTCCTGAATGTAGTCCTAGGACATGTCTGCCAACATGGCCACTTCGTTTCTATGCCATCATGCCACACTAGGGGGAGAGCACTGACAAAGGCTACCTATCAGTTGGCTAAGTCATTTTGTACATTTGGCCGTTAAGCTCTTTGCGATGATGAAATAGTTCTATATCTCAATGGCAGTGGCATTACACAAAACTACACACGATACAATGACATAAATCTACACACACACATTGTATCAATGTCAGTTTTCTGGTTTTGATATTGAGCTATGGTTATGTGAGATGTAGCTATTGGTGAAACTGGGTGAGGGTACACAGAACCTCTCTGTAATATCTTCTCAACTTCCTGTAAATCTGTAGTTGTTTTAAAATTAAAAGCTTAAAAATGCTATTTATGAGACATTTAGATATAAAGATACAAAAAGTGGAAAGTAAAAAATGAGAAACTATATTCTGTGCAAATAACCATAATTAATAAATTTATTAGTATCAGAAAAAATAGACTTTAAAGTAAGAGGCACTAATGTGAAGTGAGAATCACCCTATGGTGGTAAAAACTTTAATTTACTAGGAAGCTAGCTAGCATAACCTCAAAATATATAAGCAAAAATTTACTTAAAAGAAGAAACAAACAATCATAATAGATTTTAACATACCCTTCTCAGTAATTAATAGATCAAACTGTTTTAAAAAATCAGTAATAATGTAGATCAGTATAGGACAATAAATTGACATATATACCCAGTATTCTACAACTACAGAATGTATATACATTTAGGAAAATGAACTCCGTACCGAGTAATAAAGTAAGTTTCAACAATTTTCAAAGGACTGGAAGCATTCAGGCTTTATTATTTGACTATCATACCATTAGGTTAAAAATCAAAAACAAAGATAACTAAAAAATTCCATGTTTTGAAATTGTTAAAAAGCATACTGCTAATAGCTAATATGTCAAATAATTCATAATAGAAATTTAAAAATATTTAGATTGAATGATATAAAGGCACTCTATATCAAAAGTTGTTTTGTGCATCTAAGGTAGTATCTAGAGAATGATTTAGAGCCCTAATTGCTTATATAGAAACAAACAGGCTAAATAAATGAACTACATGTCCAACCAAGTCAAAATTTAGAAAAAGAGTAGCAGAGAAAAAAACCTCTAAGAAAATATTAAGAAGAAAATAAAGGTAAGAATAGCAATTAATGAAATGGTAAACTGACAATAGAAAGGATCAATAAGACTAAAGTTAATTTTTTTCAAGATTAATACATTTTGCAAACCTGGCAAACTTGAATAAAAGAGAAGCATATATTAACTATTAGTGATTTAAAAAAGAGATCATTACCACAGATGTTGCAGACATAAAGAAGACGGTCTATAAGAAACAAGTTTATACTGATACACTCCAAAGTTTTAGAAAACTTTACGTTAAGAAATTAAGATACATTTCTTTTCACAGAGAAAAAGTACAAACCCCAGGTGCTTTTAGAAGCAAGTTTTACCATACATTTAAGAAAAAATGATTCTAATCTTAAACTATTCTAGAATGTAGATAAGGAGGGAATATTTCTGATTTAACTTATGACACTAGTATAATTTCGACAAGGATAGTACAGGAAAGAAAAATTATAGGTCAGTCTCACTCATTAACATGTACAAAAACCCTAAACAAAATGTTAGCAATCAAAATTTATGAAAAAGTTATTATATCATTACCAAGTTGGATTTATTCCTTCTATGAGAGGCTGATTTAATATAAGAAAACCAGTCCATGTAATTTTTCATATTATCAGCTTAAAAAAATTACGTGATAATTTTAATAGATAAAACTATCTGATAAAATTTGACAGCTATTCAACATAAATAGTCTACAAATAATCTAGGCAATAAAAAATACTGAAACCCTGAAAACATTCCCTTTAAGATTAGAAAAACTACAAAGATGCCCGCCATCACAACTTGCACTCAACATTGAATTAGAGTTCCTAGTCAGCATGGTAATATAAGAAATAAAAAGAATAAGGATTGGCAAGGAATTATTCTATCTATATAGAAAACCTAAAATAATCTACAATTAAATTGTTAAAAGAAGTACAGCTCACTCATAATTTAAAAATTAGATGACATAAAAGGAATATCCTTATCTATAATCTTAACACTCAGAAAAAAACCCCCAATGGTAACATATTGGTGTATTTTCCTGTCTTTTATGTTTTTAAAAACAAATTTTTAATACATTTTTTAAACACAACATTGTGTGAATGCTGTTTTGTAGCCTTGCTTTTCATTTTAGCCTTACATTTTTCCTTGTTTTCAAAAATTAATCACTTATTGTATTCTCTTATGTGGATAGCACCAGTTACTTATTCATTTTCCAAATGTTTAGAAAGTTTCCCAATGTTTCTATTGTAAATAACCTTGTGGTAAAGGTCTTTGTCTTCATTTTATAGTTGTCCTTATGAGGCAACCTTAAAATGAGGCCTACCTTTATGACTATAATGTCCTAATGACCCTTAGTAAATATTACCAAATTGCTCTCCAAACTGTCAGATTAAACTGCAACCATCAGATAAGTTGTTTTCAATTTATGGAACCCAACAATCATTTACCATTATCCTTATAATAGAATTTGAATATCATTTATCTTTGCTACTTTTTTAATTAATTAATTTTTTTGATGGTGGCATTGGTTAATGAAAGCCAATAAATTTCAGCTGTACACTTTAACAGTAAGGCATATATATATTTACACTGTGTGCTCACCTCCCATAGTTAGATTTCTTTCTCACCACATATTTGACCCTTCTTTACCCCATATACCTCCCTCTTCCCCTCTGGTAACCAGTAATCTATTGGTCATGTTCATTTGTTGCTTTTAGGTTTATATCCCACATTTAAGTGATATCATGTGATTTTCAAATTTTTCTGTCTGGCTTATTTTGCTTAGCATGATTATCTCGAGGTCCATCCATGTTGTCACACTATCTTTGCTATTTTTACAAGAGGAATTTCTTAATGGGCTTCATTTTTCAAGGCCGTTTTAGATAGAAAAACTGAGGAAGATTCAGATTTCCCATATGCTCCCAGTCCCCACACATACATAGGCTTCCCCATTATCAAGTATACCCTACCAGAATGGCACATTTGTTATAATTGATGAACTAAACAATGGGAATTTGAGTTATATTTTATTTGGTATTTCCTTGATTACTAGTGAGGTTGAATATTTTTCATGTTTTTGATCCACTTGTATTTTATTGTATATCCTTTCTCTTTTTCTAATTTATCTATGATAGTTCAAATATCTTTATACTTTAAAAAGTTGGTTCAGATTATAGTAAGAATATTATTATTTTGCTATATTTGTTTTAAATTGCTTTCCAGTTTTGATTTTTGCTTTCTATTCACAGATAATTTTATTTTCATATTACATAAGATATATAGTAAGAAAATAAATTATTATATTTAATCTGCATTTCTGTGTAGGAAATTCCCATCTATAACTTTGGTTGTTTCTTCAGTTTTTACTACTGTTTGTTCCTATTAGGGTTGTCCTCTGAAACTTCTAAAATTATCAAAACCAATACAATAACTAAATAATTTGAGACTTCTTTAAACACTAGGCCAAGAATTTTCCAATTTTATTTCCTATCTCAACCTACAATCAGTAATGTTGTTTAATTGAGCTATATAAAACAAGGATATCACCAGGTAACGATATATTATAAATAAAATAAATTAGCAATATAAATTTTCTGAAATTTAAAAATATGAATTCCTCTATAATCAGAGTCCCTTGGGGAAACTTAATCTCCCCCTCCAAGGAAATTCCCCTTTCTAGTTTTTATTTTGCCACTGAAATTTTGGTAGCTTCTGATTAGCAGCCTCCTTAAACCAATCCCAAATCTCTCACCTATGTGGACAGATTGAAAAAGCTCACTGAGTTCCAGGAAAAATAAATAAAAAGAGACCTATACCCACGTACATGCTTACAATGTATTTCAGATATTAGGATTAAAAAATCCTACAAGAACAAATGTAAGAAATAGGTTAATTACAAAGTAACACAAACCAAGCTAACCTCATTTGCATATTAAATACTAGAGAACGAGTAAGGTCTATAGAGTCATCAATGAAAAAAGATTGTAATTTCCAAATTTTATACCCAACTAACCTATTTTATATATAAGAATAAAAGAAAAATATTTTCTGATATATAATGACATTTTTCTTGATAAAATTGATGGTGGATATAGCAGAATTAAGCCCAAGAGTGGGAAAGTATAAAAAAACAAACTAAATGTGATGAATTATTGCAATTGATCTGGTTATACAACTAATCTTGATAGAGGCAAGATGTGGTATAAATGTAACACAATAGCAATAATCTAGACCTTAAGCCTCAGACTTTGTTAATTGACATTGAGAACTATTAATCTAAAATAATGGAGGTGAGCACTGAAACCAACCCAAACAAAGCTAGATGTAAGTACTCGAGGTACATCTGGTTATTAACATATCTTGAAAAAGAAATTATAAAAAGTACAAATACAATAACAATAATATCTAGATCTCAAATCTCAGACGTTGTTATGAAAAACTGAAAATTAGAGAGGAGGAGGACGTGGAGTTAAAACGTGCTACAACAATGGCATACTAAGAGAGACAGTGTGCCGTTTAATCAATGACATTGTTTAGAATTGCTGATGTATACTGATAATAAAAAGCAGACCACCTTTGAGTTGGTTTTATTTTTGTTTTCAAATTCTCTAAATCATTTGAATTTCCTGAAACCATTCGGAAAATAGTAATAGGTTAAATAATGCCTTTAAAGGTGATCACTAAAAGATTTTAAAAGAACTGCTGAAACATGGGAAAATTTAAAGTAGAGGAGGAGGGGACATTTAGTAAAAGGACATGGAGTGATATAATTATGTCCCTCACACCACAGATAATAATTATAACTGGATAAAATATTTTAAAACGCAATGAATTAAAGTTACCAGAAAGCATCTGAAGTTGACATCAGAACAAAGCTGTCTTTTGGAAAACTGCAACTGGAAGGGTTAAGAATTGCAAGGTTGTACTTTGGCCTGAGAAGGGCTTGACCTGTGGCTCTTAACTGCCAAGTCTACAGAGAAAACTACTGATGTAAACCAAAGCTTTACCAGCTCAAGGTGCTAGATTAGACTTCAAGGTTGAAAAGCAGCCGGAAATATAAAGAGAAATTCTAAGTAACAATAACAAAGAGTAAGACCTAAAACCTAAGTATAAACTCTGCCTAAATTCCTGGCCTGATAGTTACACTACCCATGTGTGGAAGAGACTCTGCAGTGGTCCCCAACTTTTTCGTACCAGGGACTGGTGCTCCTACGAGAATCTAATGCCTGATGATCTGAGGTGGAGCTGAAGCAGTGATGCTAGCACTGGGGAGTGGCTGCAAATATACAAATGAAGCTTCTCTGGCTCAACGTCACTTGCCACTCACCTCTGCTGGCCAGGTTCCTAACAGGCCTCAGACCAGTACCAATTTGTAGTCTAGGAGATTGAGGATCCCTGCTCTAGGGGATACTGCAAAAAAGGACAAGAGACTTGAAAGATAGAACTTAAGGTAAAAGCTATGCATTTGCTGCCCCCCTCCCTTTTTTTTTTTTGTAAACTAAGTGCATTTTCCAATTGTGTACTATTTGGGCAGGATAAAGCTGAATATTGAGGGCTTGAAATTTAGAGCCCGAGCATGCCAGATTGTCTTGAAATTAGGGTGTGGGTGGGTTCCCTAGAAGCAAGGAAATTTTAGGGCAAGCCCTCAAATGTTTGAAAAACTGTGAAATCACACAAGTATAGTATGTGACCCAGGCTAACACAGCAGTAATCACATACCATAGGATTAGAACAGATACATCAGGAGTTGTGTAACACAGGGAAGGCTAAGTTTGAAATTTGAAATCTGGCAAGTGAATTACCCAGTAGGACAAAGAAACAACAATATACAGATGAACACAAAAGAATTCTAAGTCACTACAAGATATTATATAATGTCTAGTTTCCAACCAAATATTACTAGACATGCAAAGGAACAGGAAAGTATGACATACTTAGGGAAAATGGAAGTCAATAGACAATGACTCCAAGTGAGACCAGATTTCATTTAGCAGATCAACTTGTCAATTTCTACAAAGAGCCTGCAGGGATTTTGACAGATGTTTCATTGAATTTACAGATCAATTTGGAGAGAACCGATATATTAAAAATATTAAATCTTCAAATCTGTGAACATGACTCTCTCTCTCCATTTAGAACTTTTCTAATTTTTCTCATTGTTTTGTAATGTTAGTGTACAAGTCTCTTGTTAAATTTATTCCTAAATTTTGATGCTATTTATGAATAGCATTGTTTTATTTCATTTTCAGATTATTTAGTATGTAGAAATAGGATGGACTTTGTAAATTGATCTTGTATCTTGCGATTTTGCTGAACTCCTTTATTAGTATAAATAATTTTTATATGTGGGTTCTTTAGCATTTTCTACAAACAAGATCATATTCTAGGCAGACGAGGAGAGTTTTACTTCTTTTTTTATAATCCGGATATCTTTTATTTATTTCTCTTGCCTGATTGCACTGGCTAGAGCATCTAGTTTTATGCTGGATAGAAGGGGTGAGACTGGAGATCCTCGCTTTATAAAGATCCCTTTGTCAAGTTGAGGAAGTTCATTTCTTTTCCTTATTTTTATTTCTCAATGAGCATTGGATTTTTGTCAAAAGCTTTTTTTGTGACTTTCGAGATGATCATGTGGGTTTTGACATTTAGTCTCATAATCTGCTATATTTTATTAATTATTTTCTCCCTTGCACTCTTTTCCCTTGCCCCCTTTCTCTTTTTTCCAATAATATTTTCCAGGACCTCCAATAATCTGTTAATCAGCAGTGGTAACAGGGATCAGCCTTGTCATATTTTTATCTTCTAGGGAACATGTTTAAATTTAGTCTACTATGTAAAATTATGTTGTTGGTTCACCAAGCTGAGAAGATCCTTTTATTCATTAAATTTTTTTTATAAATACTACTTTATAAAATACTTTTTTGCATTATTTGCCATAATTATTTCAGTTTTACATACCAATATATTAATTTGGTGAATTACATTGATTTTTCTGATGCTAAACAATACTTACATTCTTGAGATAAACTCTAAACAATGTAATTTTTAGATGTAATCTTTTTTAGCAATTTTATACCCAAATTTATAAATAAAATGAGTATATAATTTTTTTCTACTGTTATTACTTGGTTTCAGAATCATGATTACTCTAGCCCCATGCAATAAGCTGAGCGTTGTATAACTCATCTCTTAAACATTTTTGGTCTGCAGCTTTTTGGAAAGAGAGATCTCTGGCTAACATTTTAATGTTAACTTGTTCAAGTTTTGTTTTTCTTATTTTATCAAATTTGTGACTTTGTATTCTCTTAGATGTATTCATTTAATCTAGGACCAGTTGAGTAAATGACCAACTGGATATATTCCAAGAGGTTGAAGTACTCTGGGGTACTTTCTTAACTGAGAGTCCATCATTCATAATAACTAGTGTAAAATGTATTTCAATAAAAGCATTAGCTTCTCCTTTATTCTCACAATGTCAGAGCATCTACCACAACAAAAGACAGCATTTCAGTGTGCCAACCTTAACAATAAGACAATCAGTTATTTTACTGGCAACAATGGGTTTACTTCAGAACAGCAAAGAATTACAATTAGGGACAAGTAAGCTAGGCAAAAATCATAGGCAAGTCCCATAACCAAAGGAGAGAAACAGTTGTCATGTGGAGAAAAAGGAGGAAGTTGGCAATGGTTGTTTTGAATGAAATTCCATTGGAGAAAATCGAGGTCAGGGGGATGGTGGTTTCTTATTGGCCGATTTTTTGTAGAATCTGTTTCTGTTGGGACCTTTCTTTCCTGTTGACAATTCTATTGGAGTCTGTAGTTGACAATTCTTCCTATAATTGACATGGAGTGGCACTGTGTGAGAGCTCCCCCTTCTGGCCTTCGGAGTCCATTTAGTGAGGTTTCCTTTTATTTTCACGTGTCGTTAATAGATATGAAGATTCATGTGGTAAATCAGAAAAAAAAAAAAGTTAAGTACCTAGATTCTAAAGAAAAGTGAAAGGAAAGGCACGTTACGATTATGATAGAGAAAGAAAAGGGCTCCAAGGTCCTGGCAAAGACTGGAAAGAATGCAAGCGGGATGGGAGTGACAGCAGCGTGTAATCTCCGTGAGGGCAAGGGCTGTGTTTATTCTGTTCTTTTCATCCACAGCTCCATGCATAAGTACCAGGGAAAAGGGGCTTTGCCTTGATTAATGAATAAATTGAAGAATCTTTCAGAGGATGGGGCGAGGGAGGGGAGGAGGAGAAAGAACTACAGAGGCGAGTGCAGAATAGGTTTTATTTAAAGAGTTCTTGACTAATGGCCTATTTCTCTGCAAATAGGACAAAATCCTTAGAAGAGGTGTGAAGTTCATAGACAAAAATGTTTGCCCTGCAAGATTTTGAAAGCGCTTTGTCCACACCCCCAGAACCATGAGCTCAGCTAGTTTGAGATCTGCTTCTTGCATCCTAGGAAGTTTAGAGATGAGGGTCGCCAGGGTTTCTGTTAGTCCCTCAACGGGCAGAAGCCACTCGGCCCGACTCTCCAGCCCCAGGCGGCTTCTGGAGGCCAAGGGTCGGTGGCTCAGGGAAAGCCAGTAGCAGGCTCTGGGGCGTCACCATGAGCCATGCCCACTCCGCCGGCGCCCAGGGTCCCCGTGCGCTGGGCCACCAAGGCTGAGCAACTCATCCAGGCCACTGCCAGTCCTTCCTAGGGAAATGGAGGCCCGGGAGGAGACACCAGCAGGAACACCACCTCGGCCCTCAGAGCTGGAGGCGGAGCCCCCTGCGATGACCTGTGGGGACAGGTTAAAAGACACTGGGCCCTACGACAAGACCACCTTTCATTTCAACAATGTTTATGACGTGGACCCCAGGCCTAAGGAGCCCGTGAGAGGCGACGCTAGGTGTGGGCCACCACTTTTCTCATGCAGTCCCAGAGGAGGATGGGGAGCGGTAACTCTGGAAACTTGCAGAGGAGGGCATGGGAGCTGTGAGGGTTTCTCCCACACAGCCCTTCGGCCACTGTTTCAGCTCGCTCCGGCCTAGTTAGTTAAGTCACCTGGTCTTCTAGGCCAGGTGTGAGAGGAAGAGCTTACTAAGGGGATAAACCTGGAACTAGTGTCTGCACATGTTAAAAAAGGAATGGAAGCTTTTAATTTGAACTTGAGCTATGGGAAATATCTGTAGTATGTTTCATCCAAACCTGGGGTCAAAGCATTCATGTGATCTTGGACCTGGACTTATTGCACCTATTTCATCATTTATAAAAGAATTGTTTTTTTACTCATCAGGATTAAGATAATTTATACAAAACATCTATCAAGATGCTTAGTTTGTGTAAGCATTTAATGACTGTCAGTTTTTAATGTTTTTCCTCTTCTGTATTTTAAAATTGCCAAGAGTCAGTGAGGCATCTGTAACTACTAGTAGTCAAGAACCAAAATTTTTTTTAGCACATCTTTTCTTTCTTCTTTGCAAAGGCTCTTACAAGCTAGTAACCCTGGAGTGATCAAGGAAAGGATTTGACTGAAGTTTTAAAAAAAGATAGGGTATAGATAGGTGGAGACAGGAAAGAACATGTAAGTAAGGATTGGTATTTAGGGCACCTAGGTTTATCTAGGTTTGGATTTTTTGTTTGATTTTGCTATTTGTGTGTTATGAGGCAAATCACTTTAACCTTCTTTCTGGGCATTATTTACTTTTTTAAGTTAGGAGGTTGAGTTCCATGCAAATGACATCGTTCCCTTCTCACTGATTCAAAGATGGTAAATACTAGGAAGGAAACTGGGAAGTATGGTGGGTGCTCAGGTAAGGCAGTGTGGTGGCAATGTAACGAGTAGTGGAATATAAAGCTTGGGATTGTAGAAAATTTGGAGAATTAGTCATTATTTTTGAGAATGACCAAAAAGGTGTTTGTGACATGACCTAAGAGATATTTTAGAAATATTAAGGAGGGTTTTGAATGGAAAAGATTAAAATGGGGCAAAATCTGTTAAGGGGAGAAATCCCAGAGACTGTACTAGTATAGTTGTAAGTCTAAGGTGGACAATAAGAATGGAAAGAAACAGATGGATTTGAGAGACACAGCAGGTAGAATGAACAAGGCATGATTACTGAGTGGTGTGTATGTGTGTGTATACGGACACAGAAGGGGGGATCTACAGTTATCCTGTTGTTTAATACTGGGTAGCAAGAGCATTGAATTCTTTCTGGAAAAGTAGCAAGTGTGATGGGAACTGGTATTGGAAAGGGAATTAAATCAGTTGAATTTGAGATACCGACTTGGCAGATAGAAGTAAATGGCAAATAATCAAGCAAATTGCATCTCCCAACTATCCTTTTATTTTTTACGCCCCCCCCCCCCACTGTATTTTAACTCCTCCCCACCTCCCATTTTAAGCTCTTTTCTACGTGGAAAGCTCTCCTGTATCTTGAGAAGAACATTCTATTAAATTCTGTGGCTTCTGTATGGAAAAGTCCATTTGTTGTGGTACCAGCCATTCTGGGGGCCGCTAAGTACCGTTTGTAGGAGCAGGCTAATCTGCCCAAATGTTGGGTAAAGATTGTCTAGTTCTGGACATGGTCGTGCTTGGAACCGTATGTTGAGAATCAGGTAGTAACCTGCATATACCTTTGATTGTCTTTAAGAATGACAGTTTGCATTCACATTGGAATGTAAACAATTCAGAGCAAGAATTTTATTTTCTTTATCACTTTATTCTTAGCACCCATAATAGCATCTGGTATGTAATGAGTACTGAATACTATTTGAGTGGATGAGTATGAGAAGTGCTGGTATAATCAATCCGAACCACAGAGAATGGCTCTGAATGGTGACATTGTAATTTAATCTGACCATAGCGTTGGTAGTGGTGAACTGAATTCTATTGATTCATGGTCGTTTTATTTTATTTTTAATAAACTTTGTTAAAATTTGTTTTATTTCTCTAGACTTTCCTTGTTTTTTATGACTGACATTTTTCTGGAGTACTGGAAAAGTATTTTGTAGAACGTTCTTGGGATTTGTCTGGTATTTTTCTCATGATTAGACCAGGGTTAGGAGTTTTTGGAAGGAAGACCATAGAGATCAAGTGTCATTTTCACCACATCATCTCATGGGTGCATGTTATTGACATGACTTATCACTATTGATATTGACCTTTTTGGGTTTCTCTACCTTAAAGTTGCTCTCCTCCCACACCCTTTCCAGTCACTATGTGCAGCCCACACATAAGGAATGGGGAGTTAGGCTCCACTTCCTTAAGGGCCAAGTACCTACATAAATTACTTGAAGTACTACATGGGAGATTTATGTCATCTTCTTTTTTTCATTCAAGTATTTATTTCAGTATTACAATAGTTTCTTAGAACTGCTATAGCAAGGTATCACAAAATGGATTTAAAACAATAGAAATTTATTTTATCACAGTTTTGGAGGCTAGAAATCTGAAATCAAAGTCTTGGCCCTGTCGACACCTTCCCAGGGCTCTGAGGAAGAACCTGTTCCACACCTCTCTCCAAGCTTCTGCCGGCGGCTGGCAATCCTTGCTGTCCTTTGGCTTGTAGATGTATCATTTCAGTCTCTGGCACTCTCTTCACATGGCATTGACCCTTTCGTGCGACTCTGTGCCCACATTTCCCTTGTCTTATGACATTATAATTTGATAGGGATTGTGTTAAATCTAGAGATTATTTTAGGAAGTTTGGAAATTTAGAAAATACTAATTCTTCCAATCCATGAGCACAAAGTATATTTCTATTTATTTGTGTCATTTTAATTTTCTTAATCAACTTATAGATTTTGCTGTACAGGTCTTTTAACCCAAGAGAGGTCTTTTTGTCAACTATGATCACAGATTTCTCTATTTCTCCTTTTGTCTGTCAGTTTTGCTTTATGCTTCTTGAGGCAGTATACAGAAAAATGTTGCATTTTCGTATCTTCCTGTTTATACTTCAATCATTAAAAAGTATACTACTTTATCTGTAGTAATACTTCTGGCCTTAAAGTCCATCTTTTTCTCATATTAATATAGCTGTATGAACTTTGATTGGTGCTTGTGTATTTCCTTGACCATTCCTTTCAACTTTTAATATTCCTGTATTTAAAATGAGTCTCTTCTAAGCAGATTATAGTAGGGGAGTATTTTTTGTTTTAATCAACCCCTTCTATTACTTTATGAACAAAGTAATTACTCCGCTCATGTCCTATGTGTTATTATTGTCATACATTTTCCTTGTACATGTGTTATAGATTGTGCATATTTAAACAATTAAAAGTTATTAGTCACGTATTTACCTTTTCCAGTGTTCTTAATTTTTACCTATAGTTCAATGCATCCATCTGGAATCATTCTTCCAGCCTGACTGACTTTCCGTAATATTTCTGATAGTGCAGATTTAATGGCAATCGATTTGCTCAGTTTTTGTTTATAAATGTTCTTATTTTACTTTCCTTTTTGAATATTTTTGTTGTTGACTATACACAAAATTCTAGGTTGGCAGATTTCTTTTTTCTTTCAGGACTCCAAAAATGCCCTTCTGATGTTTCCTGGCTTCCAAAGTTTATGTCGCAATGTCAGCATCTAATAACGTTTCCTTTCTACCACCACCACTCCAGCTCCACTTTAAATTTTTGACTTTTGTTTTTAGCAGGTTGACTATGATATGACGTGTGTGTGTGTGCGCGCGCACATGCTTATGGTTCACTGAGATTCTTGAATATGTGGGTATTTTTCATCAGATTTAGGAAGTTATTGGCCATATGTCTTCATATCTTCCTGATCCATTCTCTTTCTCTTCCCTTTCTGGGATTCCAATTATTTGTATGTTAGACTTTTTCTTTAAGAATTTTTCCATCATGTTCTCGGTTAAAGGAATTGACTGTTAATAGATAGTTAGCGGGTATTCAGGGGAAAAAAATGACAAAAAGCATAAGGTGGGGCATGGATATAAAACTAGAAAATTCTACTTAATTTTTAATTTTTTTCACACGGAAGTTCATTTGAGAATGAAAAAGATTATGGGGCTTGGAGAACAGTAAATTTATTGATCTGTAAAACACTTATCAATAGCCAGATACTATTCCAAAAGCCAAAATAGAAAAATGAGTAAGAAAGTCACTTTAAGGAATTCACATGGGGTTGAGGGAGAAGGACATCAAATTTGGAACTCAAATCTTTGCCTGAAGTGACGGTTGAGTTACTGCTTTGGAAGAAGTAAAGCTTTAGCTAAATTTCAGTAGAAGAGTAGGAGTTAGGGAAGAAGTAGAAATGGGATGCTCAGCAGATGGCCCTTGCAAGAGTAAACACTTGGAAGCATGAAACAACATAATGCTGAGGAATACTAAGAAAAGAAAGAAAGGGTTAGAGAAATAAGTGCCTAGGAAGATATTGTCAGTTGAACTAAACAGAGATTTTAGTTGATATGGTTATTTTTCCAATCTGGTGAAAGTCTCATTTCCTCAAGGACCAGTAGCAAACAGTTCGTGGACCAGCTTTGGTTCATGGATTATTTGAATAGCACTGATCTAGGGAGTATTTTGCATTAAGGAAGACTAGGAGGAGAAATACTGGAGTGCGTTTAGGCTTTGAGGAAGATTTGGTGTACATACACACACAGGAAAATTGCAGGAAAGAGGGGTTAAATGATGGAACAATGTTCAGAAAAGGCTGGTGAGGAATAGGGTTGGGAGCCAGTTGTGGGGTTCAAGAATATTTGGAATCGCTGCTGTGGAGAGTGAGAGGGTAGAAGACCTGGAGTCTCAGGATCAGAAATGTCATTTATTTAAATTTACTCAGGAATTGTGGTTTGAGACCAAATGTGGTAGATAGATACAAGTAGACCAAGAGCATGAGAAATTTCAGGGTATTGACAAGAAAGTAGTTGAAGAGATGGGTTCTGGTATCTGGGACAGAAGTGAAGCCAATGAGGGAACTGAAGGCAAGTGAGAAACAAGGGACTAGACATATTAATAATGTCTGAGAGCTTACGTAGCAGCAGTAGGGGAATGATAGAGCTGAAACAAGTGGAGGTTTTGGTCACATAGTGAGAAATTAGAATCGAAGATGAACTTGAGAAGTAGAGTTATTCTAGGTGATGGCAAATGTCACAACAGTGAGTTGCTGAAGTGGACTGGAGGTGGTCTTCGAAGGTGAGGAGCCAACTAATGCTTCTGTGTGTGTGTTAGTCACCAAAATGATGACAGAATATGGAGTAAAAGGAAAGATGTAAGCCAGGTGAGTGTGTGTGTGTGTGTGTGTGTGTGTGAGTGAGTGAGGGGAGGGGTAAACTGGTTTTCATTGGGTAAAATGGCGAATCAGAATCATCCGGGTAGATTTTTTTTTTTTTTTTAAGTATACAGGTTGGTTCCCCAAGCTAAAGCAGCTATTGAACATAACAGAACCCACTGGCATGGAAAGTGGTGGATTTGACTACTCTGACCCTTTAAAAGGAGGACAGCTTTTTCTCCAGTCTGAAATTAGCATTAGGGAATGCCTGTCTCTCTTCTCCCCATTTCCACCACTCCCTATTTTGTGCATTATGAGGAATCAGGGAGTGGATAAAAGCCTCTGGAGAGGGCTAGCATGGTAATACCTTCCTTAGGAGAAGTTCAGATCCCAATGAAAAGAATGGGAAGGTGATGGGGAAAGGAAGTATTCAGTAATAAGGTTGAGGAGACTTGTTTACATTTGGAACCATAGATTACAAAGCAGCAGAGAGGCATTATTTTATATCAGACTTAATGCAATGAAGTTAAAGAACCTAGAAAGATGTCAGGCAAATCTTTCTTCTTGCACCCAGGGGACATAATTTATATTTAAGGATTTGTATTTTTTAGCATAGTTGGAGTTTATATATATATATATCTTAAAGCATTTTTTAAGGGATTTCAAATTATAATTTAAGCACATCTTCTATGGTAAACATTTTATAGTCAAGTAGAAAATATGATTGAAGAAATTTGTTTATAGCTTATCTTTTCAGAATGCAAATATGTTAAAAGGTGAAGTTTGCTATTTAAGGGCATGATCTCATTTGAAACATTTTTTTTCATACTTTCATTTTTATTCTAATTAAAAAATATTGCTATTTAGAATTTGTTCTTTTTGATAAAGGCATAAAATTACAGGACATAAAATTATTTTTTAGATTTTCAACAGCTGTGAAAAAAGTTCAGTTTCTTGAATCTACTTTTGATTTTTAGTAGCAACTGCTTTCATCTTTCAGTTTTAAGTACAGTAATGAAAGGAAAGCATATAATTCCTATTTTAAGTGAACTGGGAGTACATTTGCAGTTTTTGGTAAGAATTTACAAGCTAGCCTTTTCTTAGTTGAGATCTATAAAGTAATTTACATAGTACTTTCAGATTTTTTCATGTAAGAGGAGTTGAATATCCTGTTTCTCAGTTTATAGGCACTGAGACAGAATTTGGGAGCTAACAGGATCCATTATTCAATGGATCTGAAAAATTTTAATCAAACCTAGGTTTCATTTTATGTGGCAAGATTTTTACGTATGCCTGTACAAAAGTGGGAAGTATCATCAGAAGTAGTTAAGATCACAGGCTTTGAAGTTTAACCTGAATACTGGTTCCACCAGGATTAAAACATGATTAATCTGCCAAAGCCTCTGTTTTATCAGATAGAAGATAAGGAAAATAATGGTGCCTACTTCACAATGTACTTATAAGAATTAAACAGGATAAATATATATATAAAGTGAGTGGTATAATAGTAATTACATTTTAGCTGTTTTTATTAAGATGAACAGATAACAGGTAAAGAAAGAATATTTAACTATTGGTGAAATGTGTGGAATTTTGATGAGAAAATAATGGTTTGGACATTATTCAACTATATTAAAGAGATTATTAGGGAATATTATTAGGGATTATTTAGATGGAAGGTGACATTAATAGGGATCTGTATCCATCCATCCATTTTAGGAATCTATACAGTGGTTAACAGTGGTTACAGCTTGATAGTATGGGAGGTTTTTATTTTTTTCTATGAACCTTTCTAAATGTTATACAGTGAACCAATGGGATCATTGATTTTCATCGTTTAGGGATCGGTTCTCGTTGGTTTATCATACTATAATATTTGCACTTTTGAAATAATCTTTTTGATTGTAAAATATACGTAACATAAAATTTATCATTTTAACCATTTTAAAATGTACAGTTTGGTAGTATTAAGAACATTCACACTATAGTGCACAAAATAATCTTTCATAACACTATTTTTAATGGTTGCATAGTATTCCATTCCACAAATGATTTTTATTATTTAACTAATCTATTAAATATTTAAGTTTTTTCTGATTTTTTTGTTGTTGTTGTTGTTACAATAACACTAGACATTAAAAGGTGATTGGAGATGCTAATATGGGGAATAAAAGGGTGTTGATATATTTCAGCTAGATACTAGGGAATGTCTATTGTAAGAGAAGGCAGGATGGTAAGCTGAAATAGTTAAAGAAGGAAATGATTATATATAATCCTATCATTTGTTTCATCCTTCTCAACTCCAAATGATGACAGAAAATAATGAGGAAAAAGAGGCAGAAATCAGTCCTTTCAACTGCCCTTTTTTCACTTTTACCTACTTACTGTGTTCTTTGTTTTGTCTGTCACACATAATGTTCCGAACTCATTACCACATGGATTTAGAATATAGAAATGTTCCACGTTTAAGTTCAGTATATATTTGGTTTCTATTTTTAGTCTAACCATTGAATTGGACCATATGTACTGACTTTGTTCTACTTACCTATATTGTAAAAGTAGTGAATTGTTTATGTTTAAAACTCTGCTCTAGCAGCATAGAGCTGTTTAGCGTTTGACTCCCCTTTCTGAGGAATGTATAGGTTTGCTGTAAGTGGTGTTATTTTCAGTTTATTTGGCATTCTGTTTATACCATAAATCTATATTTGATTGATTTTATTTTTTATAGGCCTTTTTGGGATGGGTTCTATTGTAAGAAGATGAAAACAAATAGCTCTTGTTTATAGTCAGCCTATAAATTTTGCTAAGAATTATGTTGGATTTTCATTTTGACATTTTAAATTTTTTATAAATTTAATGAAACTTGAAGAGTATGTAAAAGTATCAAGAAACAGAAAATAGTCATTCATATTTCCATAATTTTAGGTTAACATTTTGTGATATTTCCTTGAACTTTTTTTATGCGCATTATTCATATAGTTGAGATTGTACTGTAATTGTATAATGTCACACACTGCTTTTTCTTGAACATTATATCAGGCATTTCCCCCATGTATGTCAGTTTCATCCTGGCAGAAAATAAGTGACACATCCACATGGGTAACTTGAGACTTTAATAGGAAGACTATTCTCAAGTATCCAGGAGAGGGAGGAAAACTATAAGGAAGGGATAATATAGTATTGAGCACTTGAAATTTGCCTAATTCAGGTATGCTGTAGGTTTAATATATACACTGGATTTCTAAGACTTAGTACAAAAATAGAAAAATGTAAAATATCTCATTAATCATTTTTATATTGATTACATGCGAAACAGTATTTTGGATATATTGTGTTAAATGAAATATATTAAAATTGTATCTTTAAAAATGCGGCTGCTAGAAAAATTAAAATTATATACATTACTTGCATTCAATTTTTTAAGGCAATACTAGAATGGTGTATAGTATAAAGAAGCATCTCTGAATTTGAAAAAGGAAGGGAGGATTCCATGGAAAGATCGGCTGATAGAAACCATAACATTCAGTAGAGGGTTGCAAGCACTCTACACTGACTCCGAAAAAAAGAAGAGAGTCCGTTCTCTTCTCTAACTCTTTCCTCTTAATTCCTGCCTGTGTCTACCACTAGTTTAATTCAACAGAAAGCCAGTAGGTAAGGGAGTCAGTTGATGCAGTCTGTAGAGGTTGGCCTACCTGAGCCCAAAGAAAGGTAGGAAAAGAGAGGACATTTGAAGGAGCCTTCTGAAGACATCCAGCATACCACCTCATTAAAATGCATTGCAAATATAATTTTAAGGACTGCACATTCCACTTCACGTATTATATTTTATTGTGAAAGTGTTGGGAAAGTGGTAATGTAATCACATTTTGAGAATTGTTTAGGATATAATTTCATTTAATATAAATGAAAGATAAATCAAACTGAGTGTTTGGTTGAACAACAATCAAGCCATTCACTGATAAAGTGTACTCCAAAATTAGAAAATTTATAGAATTTTGACATTACCTCATACTTAAAAGTTATATTTCTTTAAGATTAAAATTTGTTCTGTCTATAAACTGATAATGGGGCACACAACTTTGATTCGTTGGGTTGAATTTCTTTGTTTCCATTTATTTTAATTTTGAGATATTAATTGACAACTTAATTCATTTTAATGGAACCTGATGTTCCCAAGATGATGAAATTCAGTAGTATTTCATTTTGAAATGATAATTTAAAAATCTAATTCATTAAAAGCACACATAATAAAAAGCACTTGTGAGTAAAGTTTTCATAAATAGAAGATTTACAAGGCTGTCTAGGACCTTTCACTTATCTAAACAAGAATTGAGTGTCTATTAAATACACTATGAAACATGATTAATGACCTCAAGGAGAATACATGATCAAAATCCTTAAAGTTTGTTCTCAAGTAGTTTGAGTTGTGCTCCTATAATATATCGTTTGCTTTGCACTCATAGATACTAAAATTTAATACACATCCAGAATTAGTGAAATCAACACTACTTTTGTAGTGATGTGTTTGAGAATTAAACTTGTAGCATATGAAGTTTCAGGAGATGATTATTCTGATTGTTATATGAGCAGAGAGACAAAATTCAATTGTCGCTCCTTTTAAATTTAGTGATTACAGCCTAGTTCTGAAAGTGTGTGAGAACTGGTAATGATAATCCATGTTCTATGGAACAAACTGTTCCCTTAAAAATCTTAATTAGTGTTTTCGTAAGGTGCCACTAATTTTATTAATATATTTTTTAGTTTTTTCACATAGGTAATATAATTGCATATATATTAATATTGTGAACCAAAACATTCAAGAACCAAATATATTATTATAGACTAAAACAATCTCCTATGCGTGGCCCCTTCTACCCAGTTCCTACTCCCTTCAGGTAAACTTTCTTCTTAGTTTCTTAGGTTTATTTCCAGAGTTTCTTTATGTGTACATATATATAAACTAGTATAAATAGAGATGTTTATTTTTTCCTATTTTTTTCATAAAGGGAATGTATTATACATAATGTTGCTATTTCCTCGTTTTCTTGCCATTTCTTTCCTACATTAAAATAATTCCTGCTTTGCGACCTTCCTTAATTTTATTTATTTTTTAAATCTTGGAAAAATATTTTGTCAAATTTTAATCTCTGCTGTGGGAAGATTTTTCTGATTATTGTTTCTTGTCTGTTAAGTTTTGCTGCTTATCTTTTTTCTTTTACAGTGTTATGCCAAGTAGAATTCAGGGAAAGCTATTAGAAGGAATTGTAGTTGGAGTTGTCCCTATGGCCTTTGGGTTCCCCGGGAACTGAGTCTCTCATCCTGTTTGCGAACATAAAAGCATTTACCTTGGCAAGTGTCAATGGGCGAAGATAGTGATATGATACATTCTATATGCTTTTGAATTAGGTTGGTCATTGGTCTCTGCTTTTTTCAGTCTACTGGGTATAATTCTGGCTTTTAAGGAAAGCAAATAGGCATTAAGGGATGAGTTCCTTAGGTACATCGAAAGTGATCAGGTGTTTAGGAGAACTGACTAACCAGGCAAAGTAACTTACCCATTTTTTAAAAAACATGCTATAGCTAAAAATCACACTCTTAGATTTCAAACATAACATTAATATCTAAAAGCAAATTTGTGATACTTAAACTTCATATCTAAAGTGAACTATAGTTTTCAGCTACTTTAGAAAAAAGCCTGATGTTCAAATAAAACATAAATCTTGTTACAAAATGGCATTTTCTTAGGAACATGAAAATCCTGAAAGAGAATTGTATTTAATGGACTTGGCACATTGTTAGGGTAGTGTAAATTTTAGTATTGAAAGAATCCAGAATTTAATTTATATAGAATTTTGCTTTTCTTTTTCCTTTTCATGCAAGTAATAGAATTAACATTTATCAAAGTATTTTTTACAAAATATTATTAATACAAGGTTTATATAGAATTTTGCTTTTCTTTTTCCTTTTCATGCAAGTAATAGAATTAACATTTATCAAAGTATTTTTTACAAAATATTATTAATACAAGGTATTCTGCATAAAGATTTTATCTTCAAATGATTTTGCAAGACCCTGCTTATTAGTATATTCCTTGTTTGGAGATTCGAGATGTTAAGAAGTTGATGAATACATAAAGCACTTTATCATTGGCTTAACCCAATGTTTCCCAAACTTGAGAAAAGAATTATGGAAGCCCTATTAATATCTAAAATAACTGGGATTTCACAGAATACAGTTTAGAAAATACTGTCCCAGAAGATAGTCAGATGTCCTTTTGTTCTGCTTCTACTTGGAAATTTTCTTTATTCAGGCATGGTTACCTTTCTTGGTGTATGGGCCCTGAGGTATGAGATCAAGAAAAAACTACACACTTAAACTGAGGTGAAGTTTTGGTATGTACTTTTCAAAGTCATCAATGACCTCCATGATGCTGAAACCAATGGCCACTTCTCAGCCTTCATCTCTTTTGATTTATCAGCCGCATTTGACAAAGGTGATCACTCCTTCCTCCCTGAAACCCTGTCTTCACTTGCTTTCAAGAATACCACTTTCTGGTTTTCTTCCAATGAGACTGGCTGTTGCTTTCTCTCTCTTGCTGGTTGCTCCTCATCTCCCAACCTCCTATTTTTGGACCATCTTAGGAATCAGTTCTTGTTCCTTTTCTCTGCATATATTTACTCCCTTAGTGATCTCATCTAAATTTCTGACTTCACATCCTATTATCTGCTGACTCCAAAATCATACATTCAACCGAGGTTTTCCCCTCAAATACAGACCTGATAAACTAACTTCTTAATTGATATCTGGGCTTTGGTATTTAATGGGTCTAAAATTAACTCTCCATTCCCGAGCAAAATGTTCTCAGCTGTCATTTTGCCTTTCTTATAACTCCATCTTCTTCATCATTCAAGTTGCTCAAGTTGCTTAGGAGTCATTCTTTGATTTCTTTCTATTATACCCCCAAAATAGTCTTCTAGCATATCTGTATTGGCTGTGGCATCCAAAAATATCCAAAATCTATCCACTCTCTGTCACCTCCACTCTGTGACCCTGCTCCAAGCACCTCATCTCTTTTCTGGATTATTGCAACACCCTCTTACATAGTTTCCCTGCTCTGCTTCTGCTCTTGCCCTCCTACAGTCCATTCTCACCAGGGAAATCTTTCAAAATGTTAATGTCATTTTTTCTATTCAAAAGCTCCAGTGTCTCTTGAACTTATTTAGAATAAAAACCAGTCTTCTGTGGCCAACCAGACCCTGTGTGATCTAGTTCCTCATTCCTTTTGGGGTTTACAGTGTCTGCTTTGTCATGCACTTACTCTGCTGCAGCTGTTTGCTAGTCTTTTCTGTTCTTCAATCATACCAAGTATACTTTCGACTTGAGATCTATGCATTTGCTATTTTCTCTGCCTGGGAAGCTCTTCTCCCAGATATTCACACGAATGACTCTTCTTGCTTAAAAGTCACCTCTGAATGGCCTCCTCTGAGGACTTTATTTCAAATTATACCCTCTATCTTGGTAGTCTATCTGCCTTTTTTGTTTTACTTTTTCTGTAGCATTTATTAGCTTCTAGTAGAGGATATGTTTTACCTAATTACTTTGTTTATTGTCTTCCTCTCCTCATTACATGAGGGGTAAGATACTTTGTTCTGTATTATAGAGCCATATATCTAATACCCAAGTATAGTGCCTGGCATGTAAGACTTCCTTAATAGTATTTGTTGAGTGAATGAAGGTATTTATTTGCATAGTCTTCATTGTTTTAAGGTCATTAAATTACCTTGTTTTTAATAGGTCATGCGGTATTACTATGCAGTTAGATAATTATGCCATAGTAATAAAGGGGAAGATTGCATATCAATGATGTGATGTTTATGGCAAATTAACAGTCTCTTATGCATCTTTATTGTTATATCTTTTTATTTTGTTTTTAATAGACTATTTTTTGAGCAATTTTATGTTCATAGCAAAATTGAGAGGAAGGAACAGAGATTTCCCATCCGCACATGCACATCCCCCACCAGAGTGGTACATTTGTTAACAGTTGATGAACCTATATTGATACATCATTATCACCCAAAGGCTATAGTTTATATTAGGATTCTGTGGGTTTGGGCAAATGTTTAATGACGTATATCCACCATTATAGTACCATACAAAGTACTTTTTGCCCTAAAATTTATCTATATTCCACTTATTCATCCCTCCCCAACACCTAACCCTTAGCAACTACTGATCTTTTCACTGTCTTCATAGTTTTGCTTTGTCCAGAATTTCATATAGTTGTAATCATACAGTATGTAGCCTTTTAGATTTGCTTCTTTCACTTAGTAACATACATTTATATTCCCTCTACTTTGTTTAGCACTACATAATAGTCCATTGCCAGTATGTACCACAGTTTGTTTATCCATTCACATACCGAAAGACATCTCGTTTACTTCCAAATTTTGGCAGTTATGAATAAAGCTGCTACAGATAGCCATGTGTAGGTTTTTGTGTAGACATAAGTTTTCACCTCATTTGGGTAAATACCAAGGAGTGCAATTGCTGGATCCTAGAGTAAGAGTGTGTTTAGTTTTGTAAAAGCAGTAAAATTGTCTTTCAAAGTGGCTTTACCATTTTGTATTTCCACCAACAATGCTCCACATCCTGGACAGCTTTTGATGTTGTCGATGTTCTGGATTTTGGCCATTCTAATAGGTATGTAATGGTATCTTCTTGTTCCATTTGTATTTGCACAATGACATATTATGTGGAGATTTTTTCCATCTGCTTATTTGTCATCTGTATACCTTCTTTGGTGAGGTGCGTGTCTGTTAAAATTTTTGGCCTATTTTTAAATAAGGTTGTTTGTTTTCTTGTTAAATTTTAAGAGCTTTTGTATATTTTGGATAACAGTCCTATATTAGATATGTTTTCGCAAATGTTTTCTCCCAGTCTGTTGCTTATCTTCGTATTCTCTTGACATTATCTTTTGCAGAACATAAATTTTTAATTTTAATGAAGTCTAGCTTATCAATTCATTTTTTCATGAATCATACCTTTGATGTCATATCTAAAAAAGTCATCACCAAACCCAAGGTTATATAGATTTTCTCTCATGTTATCTTCTCCAAATTTTATAGCTTAGCATTTCACATTTAGGTCTATTATCGATTTCGAGTTAATTTTTGTGAAGGGTGTAAGGTGTGTGTTTAGATTTATTTTTATTTTCTTTTGCATATGGATGTCCAGTTTTTGTAGTACCATTTGTTGAAAAAGCTATCTCTATTGTATTGCCTTTGTGCCTTTGTCAGAATCAGTTGACTATAATTATGTAGGTTTATTTCTGGGTTCTCTATTCTGTTCCATTGATCTATTTGTCTTTTGTTCCACCAATACCATACTGCCTTGATTGTTGTAGTTAATAGTCTTGAAGTTGGATAATGTCATACTTCTAACTTTGTCCTTCTTCAATATTGTGTTGGGTATTATGGGTCTTTCGCCTCTTCATTTAAACTTTAGAATAAGTTTGCTGATATCTACAAAATACCTTGCTAGGATTTTGATTGGGATTGCACTGAATCTGTAGGTTAAGTTGGGAAGAACTGACATCTTGACAATATTGAGTCTTCCTATCCATGAACATGGAATATTCCTTTTTTCATTTAGTTCTTCTTTGGTTTTGTTTATCAGAGTTTTGTAGTTTTCCTCATAGAGATCTCATACATATTTTTTTAGATTTATACCTAAGTATTTCATTTCATGTAAATGATATTGTTTTTAATTTCAAATTCCACTTGTTCATTGACAATATATAGAAAGGCAATTGATTTTGTATAGTAAACTCATATCCTAAAATCACTTATTAGTTCCACTGTTATATCTTAAGATCTGCAACCATTAGATGTGGTGGTGTAGGGCATTGTAAATACTTCTTCACCTACTACTTCACTGCCACTAAGGCTTCCACCAAATAATTTTCCCAAGAAATGCTGTAGAGAAGAGGAAGTGGTGGCAGAGGTATCAGTCATATGTTTTCAGCTCATTTAAAATTATAGGATTTCCTGAGAGTATAAAAAGGCAAATATAATTCACAAAGATCTGCCATTAAAAAAAGTACAGAAGGGTCAACACCATTTGCTGACACATTTTCAGAAGGAATGAAAGTCGTTTTCACCTGATTTTTCCTTAGATGGCTGGTTTCATATATTATGCTGATCAGTTTTAAAATGCACATAAATTTTATTACTATATTGCTCAAACAGTCTGCTTTATATAAACTGATGCTTTAAAAGATTAAATGATAATTAGTAAAAATTAATATTACTGGAGAATTTTTTCATTTATGAAAGGATCTATCACAGATTACTTCCCGCAGTAATTTATATCAATGATTTCAAAAAAGCATTAATTTTGATTTTCAAAATTACTACTTCTATAAATTAAAAAGGAGCACAACTATTTTAGAAAATGTTGCAGAACACCACCAAGATTTCTCTTACGCAGTATGAATGCGTTTTTTAAAACCATTGATTTTAGTTGAGAGTAAAAACATTATTTTTATTCTTAACTATACTAGCACAGGCTAGTGCACCGATACTGACTAAAAATAATCTTTAAGTTAGCATGTTATTAACCTAGGATTAATCACATCATTGCATTTTTCTCATGCTGTGAGACATCTTTTCCATCCTATTTCATAGTTTCTTTGAGAATGAAGTACTACCTGAATTGCAAAGAGAATTTCTGTAGAATAAAGGCTTCTGCAAGTTCTATCATTTGTAATCAAAGCTGAGATAATTAATTACAGCGTGTAATAAAATCCATGCTCCTAAAATATAGTCTTTAAAGTGTAGAAAACTCTACTATTTGGAGAACTGCACTATTTAAATATGAAAAAGGAATAACATTCTCGTGAATTAATTTTCAAACTTTTATTTTTAGGAACCATGTTTGATTTTGGTGTGGCTATTTTGAAAGAATACATGAAACGAATGTGCTTTACTTGGTTGTTCAGAATGTCTATGTCAGATTTACTTCTGAACTATTAGACATGGTGCAATAATAATAATAAAAAATTGGAACAATATAAATTTGGCTTAATGGAATTAGTGAAAGAGTGGCTAGATTCTTTGCCTACAGTTAGTCAAATGTAAGCTATAAAGACCGCATTGAAATTGTAAACCAAATAGCAGTAGAACTTGAGGAAGGAGCAGATCTTGCCATTATAATAACTCACGAAGTGGGGAAAATGATAACATGGCTTGCTCAAAATGTACCATTAGAATGTGACATCATTTAACATCCTAACCACAAACCTCTTATAATGACATTTCACTGAAAATACAAGTGGTCTTAATAATTCCCCATAAATAATTTAGGTTCGTGAGAACATTGCCTAACGGTGAGATTTGTTAAACCTTAAAATTGTTTCCTTAGGGATTCTTTAGAGTTGCTCCCTGTGGAGAGCTTTAAAAATAGATGATCTGTGCTTTGGGATGCCTTAGGCATGATCTTGTCAGAAAACAAGGGGAAAGCTAGTAGATTTCAGTTCTAATATTCTGTAATTAAAGAGAAAACGGTGGCTAACATGAAAGCAAGTCTTCCAAAAATGAATATGCTAAATATAACTACATAATTAAGAGGGGAGGGAATAGAAACATGGGTTAGGGGATAGGAAAAATATGGAGAAGGGAGCTTTTTGGCAATGTGGTGCCTAATTATGAAGTTTTGAATGTACTATTGAGTCATAAAGGCGACAATTTATGGGTAAAAAAATCAATATTGTTTTCCCCCCCTTAAATTTATAGGCACTCTCTGATCTGATCAAATACATCCAGCAGGGAATTTCACTTATGCATGATCTTTTGGCTCTCCTTCCTGTGGTGGACCCAGTTTTAGTTGTCAGAGTAACAGGTGACCAGCTGCTTGAAGCACTTGAAAATGGAGTTAACAAATAACCAGTTCTGGTTGAGCGGTATATAGATATGTTTCCATTGACTGATATATTCACTACTTATTTTTTTGTAAGCTGGAACTGAAAGAAAACTCTGAATTTAAATATGCTTTACCATTTTTAAAATTTAAATTAGTAAATCTTTCAAATGTCTGCGCATAAGGATGGTATTTAGAAATATCTCAAATTATTTTTAATAAATAGTCTGAGATTGGCAAAGTATTGGTTTGTAAAACTTATACTTATTAAAAATTAGGATTATTTTTAGTTGTATATGAGTATATTTGAGTGGGTCCTTAATTTCAATATCTAAGTACCTAAAATCCTTTTTCTTATTCCTCCACTTATTAAGAATTACTACTTTGTTCACTGGAATTTTTCCAAATCCCAGTGTAGAATACTTGGGTAAATGAGGAAATATTAGGCGTACAGGATTGGGGTGCTTCTCTCCCTAACTCTAACCCTTAAACCAAAATATATGACAAGGCATTGGCTCAGTACAGAAATCTATGGTGTTATTATACTGTACATGTTATAGGACACCATGTTGGCAGGAGTTAATAAGAAGCTGAAAAAAGAATGAAACCAACCATCTGGAGAGAAACCTTATAGAAAAGTCGTTTGCTTTTATAAAATGTTGCATCAGTTAAGTTTTGTTTAAAAAGCTTTATTGTGATATAGTTTTACTGAGCTATATTGAGTGTACAATTCAGTGTTTTTTAGTATGTTCACAGATTTGTGCACCTATCACTACAATCAATTTTAAAACATTTTCATTAAGCCGAAAAGAAACTCTGTCATCATTAGCAGTCACTTTTTGTTTCCTCCTCAACCTCCTAGCCCCAGGCAACTGCTAATCTACTTTCTTGTTTTTATGGATTTTCCTATTCTGTGCATTTCATATAAGTGGAATTATACAATACGTGGCCTTCTTACTAGTTTCTTTTGCTTAGCATGCTTTCAAGTGTAACCTATATTGCAGCATGTATCAGTACCTTATTTCTTTTTATTGCTGTTTAATATTCCATTGTATGGTTAATAATCTATTTATTCATAAGTTGATGGACATTTGGGTTGTCTCCACTTTTTGGCTATTAGAAATAATGCTGCTATGAATTTTTGTGTACAAGTGTTTGGACATATTTTTTCATTTCTCTTGGGTATGTATATACTAGGCAAAGGATTGCTGGGTCATTTGATAATTCTACTTTAACCTTTTGAGAAACTGCCGGACTTTCCTAAAGTGACTGTACCATTTTACATTCTCACCTGCAGTGTATGAGAGTTTCAATTTCTCCTTTTTCTTGCAGCACTTATTTTTTCATAATAGCCATCCTAGTGGGTATGAAGTGGTATCTCATTGTGGTTTTAATTTGCATTTCCTTGATGGCTATTCATGTTGAACTTTTTTTCATGTACTTATTGGCCATTTGTATATCTCCTTGGGAGAAGTGTCTACTCATATCCTTTGCCCTTTTAAAATTTGGGTTGTCTTTTTATTATTGAGTTGGAGGGGTCCTTTGTTTCCTGTAGATATAAATCTGTTATCTATATTTATATATACATGAACATTTTCTCACATTTTGTACTTTTACTCCATGGTGGTGTTTGAAGCACAATTTTTTTTTTTAAAGAAGTCCAATATTTTTATGTTTTATATTTTGTTGCTTGAGTTTTTGTTGTCATATCTAAAAAAAATTGCTAAATGCAAGATTATAGAGTTATGCCTATTCCTCTTTCAAGAGTTTCTTTTCGGAATAGTGTTAGGCCTTTGATTTATGTTGAGTTAATTTTTTTATATGGTGTAATAAAGAGGTCCAACTTTATCTTTTGTGTGTTCCAGTTCCAGAAACATTTGAAAAGACTATCCCCCCACCCCCCGCCCCATTAAATGTCTTGGCACCCTTGCCTGAAATCAGTTTACTATAAATATGAATTTATTTGTAGACTCTCAGTTGGCAACACCACACTGTCTGTCTCGATTATCGTAGCTTTGCAGTGAGCTTAGAAATTGGGAAATGTGAGTCTTCCAACTTCAGTCATTTCAAGTTTCTTTTGGCTATTCTGAGTCCCCTGTATTTCCATATGAAATTTAGAATCAGCTTGTCAATCTTTTTCAAAAAAGGCAGCTGGTATTTTGATATGGATTGTATCGAATCTGTAGACCAATTTGAAGAGTATCGCCACCTAATATTATGTCTTTCAGTCTATCAACACAGGATGTCTTACCATTTATTTAGTTCTTCATACAGTTTTTTGTAGTTTTAGATTATAAATATACTTCTCTTGTTACATTTACTTCTAAGTATTTTCTTCATTCGGATGTTATTGAATTGTTTACTTAATTTCATATTTGTACTGTTCATTGATAGTGTGTAGAAATACAATTGGTTTTTTGTATATTGAGTAAATTATGCTTTAACATCATACTAATTTGATGATAATGTAGAGAATAAACTCAAGGAGAAACTTATAGTAGTAAAACTGGCTTCTATGTATACAGTTTAGGGTGAAGTGCTTAGAAGCTCTACAAGTACCTTCTTTTTCGAAGGTAGAAATGCTCATTTCCCACAATAAGTACAGTCAAAAAGTCTAAGCTATAGTTAATAGTATTGTTTTTCATAAGTAGTTTTCTCTTACTATTAAATATAAATATGTATCCACAAAAGGATTTCAAACATGATTTTAATTGAGCCTAGATTTTAGGTGAACTTTATTTAGATTGTTGTTTTTTCTTCAACCTGTAGTTTTATTACTTGACCTTAGACTTTATGTCTTTCTTCCCAGTGTTACTTGCCCCAGGAAAATTATAGAGATAGGCTGAAAGATTTCATGAGGTACCCATGTATTCTGATCCTTGAGGCAATTTTCCTTTTGGAGTTAGTTACCTGATGTAAAATCATTCTATGTCATTTCCCTTTTTGAATATATATACCAAAAATAGAGTCTTGGGCAAGACATTTTATAAATTCTTAATTGGTTTTATAGGATAGTATAGAATTAAAAGTAGGCAAGAATTAATAACATTTTCACTTAATTTGCTGGAATAAAGCCCAAGGGGAGGTGGGAGGCATAGCAAGAGGAGGATGAATTTTTAGTCGAAACTAAAAATTTTTTAAAAATTATTTTATAGCATTTCAGAATTTACTTCAGCAGGGTTTTAGCCAAATGCTAATGTTAGTTTGGTAGGGTTAAGGTGATATTAGGGAGGATGCAGCAGTGGAAAAGAGATAATGACAAGTGTATGGAAATGCTTTCTATTTCCCTCTTAGCAGTATGGCTAGTGGGTGTTCTAGGAAGAAAACCAATCTGAAATAGTTCACAGTTGTTTGCCAGGAGGTGGGCTCACTTAAACAGACATTCTGTCAGCATTAATTGGGCTGGGAAGGGGAGATTGAGTCAAATGCCAAAATTACCCCAGTTTCAGGCATATGGCAGTATTTCATCAGCTTTTCTCTGTGAACAGTTATTGGACAAACATTTTCATGTGCCATATCTCAGGTAATCAAGAAATCGTCAGTGTTAATTACTAATGTGTTTTCAGGAAAATCCTCAGTTATTTGGACGCCTAGTCTGTCATTACGAAAAGCCAGATTTTTCCAGCTAAGGGTTAACTCTGTGATACCGGAACTTAAGTTTTTATCATTTTGGATGAAAACTAAAATGCAGTTATTTTCTTTCTTCAATTGATGAAGTTGACCCAGTTTAATCACTCAAGGTCATCATCATTAACCTTGAGTAATACACTGATACAGATTCAGTGATGTGAGCCCTCACAGAAAGAATTCACGAGTTAAAAAGAAGTACCCATATGGGTTTTTTTTTTTTTAAAGTTCTAAATATCAGTTTTTAAAAGTTTTAATAGCTTCATTAAAAGATAGAATTCATATATCATAAAATCCATTCACTTAACAGTGTGCAACTGAATGGTTTTGTGTGATCATCACCATGGTCAATTTTAGAACATTTTCATCAACCCAAGAAGAAACCCTATACCCATTAGCAGTCACTTGTTTCCCCACAAAACCCCCAGTTTACTTTATTTCTCTATAGATTTGTCTGTTCTGGATACTTCATATAAATGCAATCATATATGTGGCATTTAATGATTGGCTTCTTTCACTCAGGAAATATTTTCAGGATTCATGCATGTTGTGGTATGTATCAGTATGTCATTACTTTTTATTGATAAATAATGGTCCACACTAATGGTATACACACTACATTTTATTTATCCATCAGTGTATGGATAGTTGATTGTTTCTGCTTTTTAACTATTTTAAATATATAATAAATATATGGAAATTCTGTGTGGACCTACCTTTTAATTTCTTATGGGTATATATCTCTTGGGTACATATTTCTCTTGGGAGTATAGGTAAGTTGTGGGTTTTTTTTTGTTTTGTTTGTTTTTGGCAATTTGCTTTTTTCTCACAAAAGTGGAGAGGGGCACCTACAATCATAGAATATCTTAAGCAGTATTGCATTACTGCTGTTCTGTAAAATTAATGAGAAGATCAAGGCTGAAGCTTTTCATAAGTGACTTTGTCTCCAGAAATTTACCATGTCGGCATCATTTTAGAACATCATCTAAATATTACAGTCAGACCGAAAGTCCTGGATAGTACCTTCATGATGGATTGCTTCTCGTTAACTGTCTTCATATTTTGAGTAAGACCATTTCCCACAGGTTCAATTAATGGTAACACAGGGGAGCAAGAAAGTGGTAAAAATATTCCTTGTCACTAATAATACTTTGGGGTAAATTCTAGAATTATGTTAAAAAAGAATAGCTTTGTCATCCTTTGGTAAGCCTGTGATTCTGAAAGATTAGTTATAAAGAAGATAAAATTAATGATAAACTATCACTTAGGTTACCACTTATTCTTTTATTTATCAAAAACTTATTGACTGCCTGCTGTGTACTCTATACTATAATTGGGATTAAAAATGAATTGGGCCTGGTTTGTGCCCTTGAGGAGCTTACAGTGTAGTAGATCTGGTATGTTAGCAGTTATAATGAAGTGGTTCCTAATAAATGGAATAGCAGGAATATATAGTGCACATGAGAAAGTGGTATGACTTTGAAAAGGTAAGATAGGGCTCATTTGGGAACAGTCTCCTAAATATTTCAGACCTTTCACTAGGAGTTAAGGGGAACTGCCATTTAATTTTCAGCAGGAGAATGACATGATCTTATTTATAGTTTAGAAAAATAACTGGTGGCAGTGATAGTGGAGAGAATGACTTGTGGAGAGACTGCAAGGGATATGTGTGAGATATATTTCAAAGGTATAACCAGCACCCGTTGAAATTTGGTTAGATTTTTATGGACAAGTGTTGTCACAAATTTGACTAGGTTTGAAGCAGAGATATCGTCAGATATCTTTAAATTGCTTTGAGACAAGAAATACAAATATTTGGGGGCCTATTAAATCAGTCTCTTAGTTTTGAAATCAGTTGTTCAGCAGAATGTGTTATCACTCTTGAATGCATCTTACACTCCTCTCTCTTAACATCTATTGGATTTCCTGGGTCTAATATAGTGCTCCTTTGTTCATCTGCTTATTTCCTTTAAAAATCCTTTTCCCATCTCCAATTCTATTTGTAAATAGACTAAAAATTATTTCTCCAGTGACTGGGTTTGCACATACCCAGACAGGTCTGCGTCATGCCAGTTGCAATAGGGATGGTTCAGCTGAAACAAATGTCTTTATGTCTGGGTAAATCAGATTGCCTCTAATTGAAATAAGAAACACTGAAAAACAAACAGGTTAGGAGAACAAAAACATAATAAACAACAGACAATTGTTTATGGCGAAATGTTCTAAACTTTAAGGGTTTTGTTTTATAAATAGCACATCAAGAAAATAAGGAGTATTTATGTGATTCTGACATTGCTTTACCTCTCAAAAAGCTGCCTCTCCTGAAAAAAGTCAGAATAATCTAATTTTCAATCTAATCTAATCCACCTAACAAGGCAGGGCCTAAGAGGGAAGGAAACAAAAGATGAGGCATGAAATCTTAGTAGATATACAAAAAATTTGTGGACTATTTAATGGTGAGCTGAACATCAGGGACATTACTTGAGATAAGAACCAACAAGAATTTTACTTTTTGGAAGTAGATATAATAAAAAAATATAGATAAAAACAAAGAGGTTAGGAAGTTAAGAGGGAAAGGGAGGGACTTATTTTTCCTTTTGTTCCCCTCTCACACGCAGGCGTGAGATGGTGCTGGAGATATTGTATATTGGTGACAACTGAGTACTAGAGCACATTTATCAATATCACATTACTAGATATAATTAAGACACCAGTATAAATGAAAAACTCAGGCCTTGGGAGTTGCAAAGAACTAAAACCAGAAGCGTTCTTCGAAACAAGGATAGATATGAATAGAGGGCTTTTTTCCTTTTGGGTTCCTGTGGAAAGTATGAGAGAGCCAGGACCTCGGTCTTGCTCATGTAAAGAGGAGGTGCCATTGTAGCACGCTGGCGTTGTGACAGCGCTGGAGATGGACTGGAAGGGAAGCGATGAGAATCTGACTCTGAATGCGCATGCACACCGCCCTCTCTGAAGCAGTCTTTAGTGTGAGGTATTGTAGAGCTGCTGAAGAAAAATGGAAAAATGGAATGGACTCATTTTCTTCTGTCCATCAGCTGTCCTTATTCTTCTTACCTCCCATTGAAAACGTGCAACTAGAAGCTCTGAGTTTTCCACCTGACCTAAGCAGGACTTTCTTTGCTTATAGTGGGGTGACTAAAAAGCTACTTTGTGGCCCTCAAATGACACGGGAAGCTATGTAGTCTCTGTGGTTTAGGCTTTTATTGATATTGACCAAGCAGATCACACATTGTACTAATCTTTTTAAAAATACTAGTAACTAATAATAATATAGTTTATTGCGTTTTTATGCTAAGATCGTGCACAGTCCTTTTGCACACATTGTTTATATTATTTCAGTTGGTCCTTATAAGTATATAAGGTAGGTTATATTATCTTTATAAATGAGAAGAATGAAAATTGGGGGATTTATGTAACTTGTCTAAGACCTCACTGTTAGTGGCAGTGGGGATTTTTACTCAAGCCTATCTCCAAGGCCAGCCTATTTAAGTACTATTTTATATTGTCCAAAGGGAATAGTAGGAGCCTCTACAAACCTTTTCAGATTTATTAATATGGGGATTTGTGAGCATTTGGGATCTAGTTTTCAAATGTTAAAGGTTCGTTGCAAGCTTCTCAAGCCATTTGTACATTGACAGGCTTACTATAAATCTTTAGACTTTAAAGCAGATCTCTACTAACTGAGGCCTTTACTTAACGTTTCCTCTAATTATCCTGAGTTGATAAGGTTTGTGGTGATTTCTAATATTTGCGGCCTTACAATTTGCCCCTCTACTTAAAGTTTTCCATGTTTCATCATTTTTTCCCATACAGCCTACTTTTTCATTAGTTTCTATCAGCTCTCAATTCAACATCCAACTTTATTTTACTGACATATGATATCCATTGGGGGCAGGCTTCCTATTGGGAGCAGGGATGAGTTGATGAAAGCATCTGTTTTTGGATGTTATTCTTTAATTAGATTGTCAGTTTTGTGTTGAAGTGAAAAAGATCCATATTAATTCAGTCATTCACATGTACTGAAAAAGGTTTAATGACCCAAAAGGTGCAAGTGGGCAGAAACAGGAGGGGACATAGATCATTAGTTCTCAAACTTTGCCACATATTAGATTTAACCTAGGAAACTTTTAACAAACTCTATTTCTATGCCAATTAAATCAGAATATTTGGTGATAGGACCCAGGCATCATATTCTTAAGACCTCCCCAAGTGATTCCACTACGCTGACAAATTTGAAAACCAGTGATATGTATCTGGGGCCAGAAAATTTATTTTATTTATTTATCTGTATGTATGTTTATTAATATGTGACAGATACTGTATGTGGCTTACAGAGCCTAAAACATTTGCTGTATAGCCCTATAAAGAAAAAGTTTGTTGACTTGTAATATAGATTATTAGGTTTCCTCAGATCAGTAGCATTGGTATCATATGAGAGAGCTTGTTAGAAATGCAGACCTTCAGGCCCTACCCCAGACTTGCATTTTAACAAGATCCCTAGGTGACACACATGGACATTAAAGTGTGAGAAGTACCGATACACATCATGCTGCTGCTGATGATATGAAGTATTAAGCTCCCTGGTACTTTTCTTTCCTGATATAGATAATCAAGACTGATTACACAGTTGACATTTTTCAATTTTATAATCCTCTTACCAACAATTATTTTCATTTCTTAAGCTCCACACAGTGACTTAATAGGTGTTCCACTGAGAATCTACTTCTCCTTTCCTTGAATCTGGATTAGCCGTACTGACTTCCTTGATCAATAAAAAGCAACAGAAATATCATTGCAGGACTTTCTGAGGCTGGTGATAAGCAACTTTGTGGCTGCTGCCTGGGTTTCATGAACACTCCCTTTGGGAGTCCCGAGTCACCATGTAAGCTGTCTGACTTCCCTGATACTGCCATGCTAGAGAGGCCACATGTAGATGCTCCATTTGACTATTTCAGCTGAGCCCAGCTTTTCAGCCATCCTTCTTAAGATGCTGTCCATGAGCGATGCTATCTTGGATCCTCCAGAACAGTCTACTGCCAGCTGAATATTACCAGGTGATGTCTGTTAATGTCATATGGAACAGAAGAATCATCCAGCCTAGCCCTGTCTGAATCCCTGATCCATAAAATGGTGAGATATAATAAAATTATTCTTAATATAAATAGATAAGCAGACTACCTACATAGAACATTCTAAAACTTACGGTGCTGGATAAGAATTATCACAAGTTATGTTATAAACTTTTGAGTTTATCTTCATTTTAAAATTAGTCATTTTGTATACATAGCCCAGGGATGAAATTCAGTGAAAGAGTAGTTGAGCAGACTCTATGTGATGATTTTGTGATATGTCAATTTGGCTAGACTAAACTACATTCCCCAGAATCCCTTTTTTAGTATGTTTCTGAATAAGTGGGCTACAAGAGTTATTCTCTCACAAGAGTTGGAGGATGGAAGGGAAGCATCAGCTAGATTTTAGGATATACACACTTTCTCTTAATTATTCAAAAAAACACTAGCTGCTGTTGTGAAGAGATTTTTTTTTTTAGATATAAAGTCCCTAATTAGGGAGATTATCCTGGGTGGGTCTGACTCGATCAGTTGAAAGCTCTTAGAGAGCGGAGACCTTTGGAGAAAGAAAGGTTACCTGTTGTGGACAGTAGCTTTGGGCAGTGTTTTTAGGATTTCAGCCGCCTTGTGATCTTTCATTTCTGCCTGCCTGTCTGCCCGCCTGCCCGCCCGCCCTTTGGACTCTGCATTTGCTTAACCGGCTCTCAAAATTGTAAGATATTTCAATTCCTTGTTGTACGACAGCCTTCAAACTGGGATGCCAGCTCTTTCTGTTCTAACACAGCGTGCCCGCCTTTGGACTCAAACTGGGACAATGGCTCTAGATTTGGGACTTGTCAGCCTCCATAATCACGTGGGCCAATTTCTTATATACTTGCTTTAATTTCTCAGTAAAATGCTTTTCATGGTGTTGCCATGTGCCAGTAGTCATGAGCCACACAATGCTACTAAATCTGTGGTTTGAAGTGAGACCTATGAAAGAATATCAGCTGCCTTTCATTCTATTGACTAGAAAACTTGATAGATAATCCAATTTTGCCTAATGGCCCAGCTAATGACTCAATTCTTTGCTATGTTATGGCTGTCAGCTTAAGGGAATGTAAGATTTTGTTTGTGGTAATTAAGGATTCTAGTTGTGCATGAATGATAATAAAGTATTTGTACCCAGCTCTTCCAGGCTGAAGTCCTGTCAAACCTCAACTTGAATTGTCCACTTCATAGACTGACATCTTTCCTTGACCTCTATGCTGACTTACTGGAGCATTTTGAGGCCATCTCTTTTGGGGACCACTTCTTTGGGGCTCTGATTCTCCTTCCCCTGTAGCATTGATTCAGGGGATCTCTTTTAATCCACAATACTGTATTTTCCTTTTAATAAATAAAAAATAGAAAATTAGGATAAATAACTTTATATCAAATGACATAATTGGTAAATATTGTCTTGTCTTTGCACAAACTATTTCTTGAAGAACTTTTAGATCTGTTCCCTAATTTTCTGGTGAACTGATTTTTATCCCAGCAGAATTCTTTGAAGGTCTGTTTCATAATGCATAATTTTACAGCTGAGAAAAATGAGGAAAGAAAGATTAAGTAAATTTTAGTCAGGATAATAATGATGTCTTTTGATTTTTGTAATTATAATGCATAGTAAGAATTAGAGGTGAGTAGAAATGCCATAATATATTTTATATCTCCAGGTGTGATATCATTACTGATAAATATAATATCACATTTGTTCTATTTAAATAGATTCTAGAGAGAGAGATGAAGGCCAAAGGGTGGGTAATGGGAGAAAATAGAGAAGAGTGGGGAAATAATTTTTTTTCCAGAAAAAGGAAAACATTTGACTTGTGGCTTTTAAATAAGCTGCTTATGTATTGTAATCTAGACTTAAAACCTCACCAAATAATTTCAGAAGCTTATTCTATAGGTTTAGGTAAAATTATAGCATAATTCCCTATAATTCCTATATGTTGGATAACCAGTAGAGTACAACTCTCAAATGCCAAAACAATGAGAATTTGTCTTGTTGAGACACTGTTATGTTAATGACAAGAAAGCAAGATTCATTGCTTTCTTTTCACTTGAACTTCTTTTAGTTCCTTGTCTTAAGAGTGGTCCACGGGCCAGCAAATCAATACTATCTGGTAGCTTATTAGCAATGTAGAATCTCAGGTCTATCCTACACACCAGAAAAATATGTATTTTAACAAGATTTCATGTAAGCATATGAAGGTTTAAGAAGCATTGCTGTAGTTGACTTTTGATCTAGGTTGATTGCTATATTATATACTATCTGCCTGATTTACCTCCAAATATTAGGACCAGAATAAATGTTATCAGTACCTATTCCTGATTTGTTAGTCTTGTAGAACTTGCAAATCAGGAATAGGTACTTTTATATTTTTAAATGACAGGGGTTTAAATTTTTCTGAAATGAGAAAATTATATTTTACCTACACCATTATGTTTTTAAATTCTAATATGAAATTCACAACTTGATTTTTATTAACCTGTTTTCAAGCAAAATGAGAAGTGTAGGACAGGAAAGTAGTTTACTCTTAATTATAGCTCATAACTAAATTAGTATATGTCATAGTATTATTAATTATAGTCACTAAGCTACATTTTTCTCCCCCCCCACCCCTACAAATGGCAAGACCTGCTCCTAAAACATGAATGCTTTTCTTCACCCTTAGTCAAGGATGGCAAATATTTGACATGGATTGATTTTTCCTTATCATTCTCCTTCCCCCATATCTGAGGGGCATTGCCAGTGGATCAGAGCTCTCTTTCCCATGGAGTCAAGATGTAACCTCAGAATCCTTCTCAAAGCACTCCAGGTAACCACCTATCAAAGCTGGCATACTGAATGAAAGCTATTATCAAATGTAGTATATATAGCATATTAAAAAGTGTCCTGCAGATGTTAAGGTGTTTTCCATTGGTATAATGAAAATTATATCAACAATGAAAGTTATTTTAAACACAATAATTATAGTATTAGAATGAAAACCTGTACCATTCTTCCATATTTCTTAGAACATCAGATGCTGTCAGGTTACATGCCTTTATTCAAATGCAATCAGTAGTAATCAGGCCAAATTTAGACTTTTCAGAGACTGAGCTATTGACTCCTGATCCATCCCAATTTGTTTGGATGGTGGTAGTATTTTTAGTGCCATGAGAAGTTCACCTATTACGTAAAAGTATGCTTGTTGCATTATTATATATATGACATAGTGTAGGAATGATGAATTGGCATTTAATAAAAACTTTTGTCCTAGTTTACGCAAAGACCTCCTGAGTGACTGAAATAAGCTTACCTCTCTGCTTTAGTTTTCTCCGTTTTACAATTGGTATATCTGCCCAATTCTTTCTCACAGTGGGATAAATCAGATCTATTTTTTTTTAGTAAGAGAAAACTAATTCCAAGGGTTACTGTAATAATAAATAAAAATAAAAGTCAAGTTTTCTTTCTATACATCCATAAGCCAATTTCCAACAATTCTTTATTCCATACATTAGATCACGTAATAACAATAAAAAAACTAAAAGCCACTCTTTATTGCACATTTACAATATATCTGACAATCTTCTAGATAAATAAATCACTAAATTACATTTTGGACATGCACTGCTATTTTAGACTACTGAAAATCAGTCAGCACATTTCTACAGATGAGTAATCCTGCAATTCTAAAAGTGTTAATATATTTCTCTGAATTTCTATTGCTGGGGGTTAATGTTTTGTTTTTAATATTCTGTTCTTGTAATAATTAAAAATGTTGCACTCAAGCTATTATTAAGTCAGTAAAAAAAGGACAGTCAACTTTGTTGATACTAGAAAGGGACATAAGCAGGGGTGACTGGAAACCAAAACTGAATGAATCTTGCTAGATTAGTTCCAGAGAATATGGTTTATCTTTAATATATGTAATCTGACTGAGAATACGTGGTGACTGACTAAATATTTTTTCTCATATCTACCCAGATTATCATTTTATTTTTAAGTGGAGGGAGAACCTCAGCCTTTACAATGAAGTATGAAAGAGACATTGTAAAATTAGAGCTCACAAATCCTAAACCAAGAACTATGAAACAAATAGTTCATTGTTGCTAAGAGCTAGATAGATATTAGCTCTTGAATAAAGTTTAGTTCATTATATGAAACACATTAATAAGTTACTTAGACTTTCTATTAACACCCACAATTTATATAATGCAACATTATAAAAATCTCAAAGCACATTTAAAAAATGTTTAAGTAATTGTTATCTACATCATTTGTAACTGTTCAACTGTAGTAAGATATGAAAATTCCTAAAACGGAAAGAAAAAATAGCAAAGAAAGCAGAAAACAATGAATCCAATGACCCAGTTCACTGAATAAATATAGATGATCACCATATCCATGTCAAACCACCAACCACGGCTATCATCCTCAAAGTGTAGATAATCCATCCTATGTGCGCCATGTGGGAACTGCCTTCTTGTAACTGGAGCTGCACGTCTGTGGAAACCTGAAAGAGGTATGGACATATTATTTTAAAGCTCATTTAATTCAGAGATGTGCTCAGAAAGGAAGCTGCATTATGAACATAAGTACTAGAAACAGCATATCTTGATTTCACTGAATGGTATGCTCGTATTCTTGACATTTTTTTTCAATAATAAGCTATCAGAAGTCTCTCTTAAGGATTTTAAGGGCAGGGACAGTAATATTAGCAAAGAGCATGGGATATGGACTTAGGAGACTACTTGTTTTGTCACTTACTTGAGGCAAGTTATTTGAGCTCTTTGGGTCTTGCATTTCTCATCTATACCTTCTGATCACTTAATTCAAAATGTGAGGATCAAATGTAATTATTTTCATAAGTGCATTTGCTAAATTTAAACTTTATTCATGTTTTTATTTTTTCACACCTACAGCACCAGGTCTAACTAGGTGGTTATCTAAGTAATAACCAGGCCCGACCCTGCTTAGCTTCTGAGATTGGGTATGTTCAGGGTGGCATGGCTGCAGGCTCATGTTTTATTTTTATAATTACTATTATAACTATTGTTTCTATGTTCTGATCACCAATTCAACCTTATATCTTATACCTTGAGAATTTCATTTTTATTTGAGCAAAATTGTATGAGAAAAATGTCTCATTTTGGTTCGGCATTGAATAAACTAGACAGGCCAAATGGTACTCCTTTGAAGAAATTTAGCTTTAATTTTTATAATTTCAGATTATGTGTCTACTTAAATGATTGGTTGGTATACAGAAAGCAAATCTCAAAAATAAGCAGTAGTCTAAATAGTATAACTAAATGAAATGACATTTCTGAGATATAGCATATCTCATGGTGAAATACTGTTCTTTTTTGTGCTATTTACATGTCAATTAGAGCCTGAGTATATGTACAATATGTTAGTGGCTAATGATTTAAAGAGATTTTAAGACATGGTCCTTGTCTTAAACGTTTAGTCTAGAACAGTGTTTCTCAATCTTCTCAGTATTCTAATCAATAAATTAATTTATATCTAATTTCTCCCAAAGGAGAGAAATTAAGTAGTAAAGAATATGATTTTGTCAGGTAGTGTTGAGCTTATGAGGGCCACAAACTCCATACTATCTAAGCTTTTTGTTGTCTCCTGAACCAATTTTTGCCAACTTGGGGGCCATATTGCCCCCATTTAAAATACAGGCCTAGGATAAAACCATGATAATAATAGTCAATGTATATATTTTAATATTCATTTAAAAAATTTTGTATTAGAATTAATGGAATGAGAAGCTTTTATATTAGGCATTCACTTTTACACAGACTTAACCTACTATTGGTGATAAACTGGTAATAATCATTTTGGTATTAAGTCATGGTTTAAAGATTATCCAATATTATTAGTACATTTTAACTATGCTATTTTAAAGTAAAGAACACAATAAAGACACGTACTTCACACTCTTTTGCCACATATTAGTGGGGGAAAATAATCATACTCTTCAGGCAATCAGAAAATTTGGATTCTTGTGCTAATATTAAACACACTCATTATTTGGTTAATTCAAAAAGGTTTCACTGTATCTACTGAAATGTTCACATAGTTTTCTTCTCTAATCTGTTAATATAATAAATTCAAACAGATTAAAAAAAGTTAAAATAATTGACAAATTTTCCAATGTTTTATCCAGGATAAATGCCATGTGTCCATGATGTTGGTTTTCATGCACTGGTAAATTCAGATTTATATATTTTATATGACGTTTTTATGCCAATTTCTGTAAGAAAGATCGGTCTACAATTTTCTGTTTTATGCCACTTTGCCCAGTTTGTATATCATGATTTTATTGACTTCATAACACACATACTGGCAATTAGGTGATAATTCCCGTGGTTTGTATATCTTGAAAGCAGAGGTATGACTGCCTTTCTTCTGCATTATTTTTTTGAGAGAGATTTTGATAGTAAATAGTCTTGGAAAATGTACCTCTGAGGAGGTTAATTTTATAGCCTTATAACACTGCATAGTTAATAGCTGTTATAAAAGATTTGAGTTTTGTAAGCTTGGAGCTCTCCATGTAATGCATCCCACCGCATCCATATATATAATCCGGCCCTAGGTGTCATGCCCTATGAGAAATGGGGCTCAGGTGTCCACCATAAGTGTTGCTGCTCCGGTTACTGATGTAATAAACTATCCTTTGTCTCTGACCCAGGAGTGTCATATCTTATGCAAGCATCTAGGAAATCGGAAGACTAAATTGTTAGCTTGCAAATAAGGTAAATCTCACACTTAGCAGTTCTTGATTTGGCGATTTTGTGCTCTTATTTTTATACTTTGAAACAATTTGCATAAAATTAGAATCCTTAATGGTTTGGTAAATCTAGCCTATAAAACCATTTGGGCCTGAAGTCTTTTCAGGTGTGTGGATAGATTTTTAAACACCAATTTCTTTAATAGCTGTTGATCTATTCCTGTTTTTCAGTTCTTGAGTAATTTTTGGTAATTTTTATAAAACATCCACACTAAGTTTTGAAATGAATTGGACTAAAATTTTCATAGTTGTGGGACATTTAGGGCTTTCCACAAATACTCTGGTATCCTTCCAAGTATACGGTTTATTTGCACTTCCTGCCCCTTAAAAGTTAGGCATAATGTACAATTATACTTGAAACTTATAACGCTAAAAAAAAAAAGTTAAACATAGCCACAAGACTTGACAATGAAAACGACAGTCCAATGAAAATACTGTGTGTTGCTTCTAGGTTGAGCATCTATCAGTTTGAAATGGTGCATCAGTCTCTTTTCCTCCTCAATAACCTTTCTACAACAAACAGCAATGTACCAGACAGAGGAAGCCATCATCCTGGGTCATAAAAGTTTAGGGTGATGTGAACAGGACACTCAGGGATTCTGGGAGGAAAAAACATTTCAGTGTGACTGAAATAATAAAGTGGCTTATAAAACAATTAAAGAAAAGTGATAGAAAGTTGAATCTGACTTATTTTCCCACTTGAAGAAAACAAAGAAAAAGTTCTTGGAGGAATTCATTGTGTGATATCAAAGAATGAGAAAGAACTGCAGAGAAAAACCAAGTCACTATCAAGTTTAGAAAGAATATAAAGAAGAACCAGCATTCCAGAATCTCTAACAGGTACTGCTGCCTCTAAAACAATTTACCTCACGATTTCTCTCATATCCTGGAAAATAAGGCTGTGAACTTTCCCCCTACAGAATATGGTTCAAATTTATGTTCACTATCAAAGACCATAGAGCAGTCTCCATTATTTTGAAGAACTGTTTAGAGAAAGAAAGACTCAACAATTATCTCATTCATTTCTGCAATTGCAGCAGCTTACACAGTGCTTGTTGTGGGTAGCCAGTATGTTTGCTGAATAGATGGATGAGTGCCTGTATATAAGGACTGACTTAGAAGAGAAGGAATACTCAGTATATTTTCTGATAATTTCCCAAATCAAGACTCTCAAATGTATTTTCATAGGAACTGAAGATTATTATGAATATATTTCAGGTAGTTTGTAGTTCTTATGAAAAAGTTTTCCTTAGAGGTTAATTCAGAGCCCTGAAATCAGTTGAAATGGAAATGTGTCCTATCCTTCATTTGTGATGGGACAGACAAAAGGTGAAACACTGTGCCTCACTGCTCTGTATTCTTCATATTACATAAGAATTTGGTAGTGTCAAAAGTTGATTTGTTATAAGTAGGCCTTAGCAGAGGTGGAGTGATATTTTTAAAGTCATGAGTTAGTATAGCATTACCCTGTTAATATACTTGAAAACTTAATGCAAAATGGATCTTAAATTTCATCTTTATCTCCTATAGCTTTTGGATTACAGAGTCAAATGTATTAATCCTAAAAAATTAAATTTTTATATTGAATAAGTATGTTACAGATTACTTATAACTCTAACATTAATTTTCAATATAGTTTATAAAATTATCAGGCTAAATTATAAAATTTTTTAATGTTTCTGTAACCAGGTAAAAAGTGAGTATCATGTCTTTAGAAAATCTTTTTTATTGTGGTAAAATATACATAACAAAATTTGCCATTTTAACTGTTTTTAGTAGATAATTTAGTGGCATTAATTACACTCATGAAGTTGTGCAAACATCACTACTATTTCCCAAAAAAAAAAATTTCATTGCCACAAAGAGAAACTGCAGCTATTAGGCAGTAATGCTCCAATCCCCCATTCTCTCTGTGTCTGGAGACTTTTTGGTCAACTCTCTGCCTCTATGAATTTGCCTATTCTAGATATCTCATATGAGCGGAATCATACAATATTCATCCTTTTGTGTCTGGCTTATTTAATGTATTGCAGCATGTATCAGAATTTCATTCCTTTTTATAGCTGAATAATATTCCATTATGTGTATGTGCCACATTTTGTTTATCCATTAATTTGTTTACAGATACTTGGCTTATTTCCATCTTTTTACTTTCCAACTTTACGTTGCAAAGAACATTAGCATAGAAGTATCTGTTTGAGATTGTGTTCAGTTGTTTGGGGAAATATATCCAGGAGTAGAACTGTTGAATCTTATGGTACTTGTACATTTCGCTTTTCTAAGAAACTCCAAACTTTTCACAGTGGGATGCATTATTTTGCACCCCTACCAGCAACGTAAAAGGGTTCCAATTTCTCCACATCCTTGCTAACACTTATTTTTAAAAAAATTTTAAATTATAGCCATTCTAGTAAGTATGAATCTCACTGTGATTTTAATTTGCATTCGTTCCCCTAATAAAGAATGATATTAGGCACCTTTTATTGGCTATATCTTTGGAGTAATGTCTATTCACGCCCATTGCCCTTTTTTTTTCCTCGTCATCTTCTTCAGTTCTTTATATATTCTGGGTACTGGGCCCTTATCAGATATATGCTTTGCAAATATTTTCTCCAATTATAAAGGCTGCCTTTTCACCTTCCTGATAATGTCCTTTAGTGCACGAAATTTTTAATTTTGATGGAGTTCAATATATTTTTAAATTTTGTTCATACTTTTGGTATCATACCTAAGAAGGCACTGGTCATGAAGATTTACCCCTATATTTTCTTCTGTTTTATGATTTTAACTCTTATATTTGAGTTAATTTTTCTATATGTTATGAAGTAGGAATCTAACTTTATTCTTTTGCATGTGAAAATCTAGTTGTCCTAGTACTATTTGCTGATGAGACTATTCTTTCTCCATTGAATGGACGTAGCACCTTTGTCGAAAATCAACTGGCCATAGACATATGATATGTGTTTATTTCTAGACTTTCTACTTCATTGATTTATATGTCTATCCTGTGCTAGTATCACAATGTTTGATTCAGGAGCTTTGCAATAAGTTTTGAAATTGGGAAGTGGGAGTCCTACAACATTAAAGTCCTTCTGCAAGATTTTGTTATTCAAGGCCTCCATTTTTTTCATGTGAATCTGAGGATCAGCTGTTCCATCTCTGCAAAAAAGGGCTATTGTAATTTTGATACTGACTGCATTGAGTACGTAGATAGCTTTGGGTAGTACTTATATCTTAATGATATTAAATGTTATAATCCATGAAGATGACATGTCTTTTATTTAGGTCTTCTTTCATTTCTTTCAGTTTTTGGTAAGTAAGTATTTTACATCCTTGGTTAAAATTTTTCCTAGTAATTCTTTTAGATGATATTATAAATGAAATACCTTTCTTAATATCCTTTTCACTGATTCTTGTGTGTAGATCTTATTGCCTGCAACTGAATTTATTAGCTCTAATAGCTTTCTTTTAGATGCTATGGGACTTTTTCTATATTGCATTATGCCATTTGTTAACAGAGATAAGTTTACTTTTTCTTAATTTGAATGCCTTTTATTTCCTATCTAATCGCTCTAGCTAGATTTCTAGCACAACACTGAATAGCAATAGTGAAAGTGGAATCCCAGTTTAAATTTTAGGGGAAAAGCTTTCGGTCTTGCACATTGATGTTAGCTTTGAGTTTTCCATAAATGTCCTGATACCAAAGCCAGACGAGGACAGTACAAGAAAATTATGGGACAATATCCTTGATAAACAAATGGAAAAGTCCTCAACAAAATATTAGCGAACCAAATTTAACAATACATTAAAAAGTTCATATACCATGATAAGTGAGATTTATTTTAGGTATGAAAGTATGGTTCAACATCTGTAAATCAGTGTGATACATCACATTAAAAGATAAAATTCATATGATCATCTCAATAAATGCAGAAAAAGCATTTTACAAAATTTGATATCCCTTCATGATAAAAACTCTTAGAAAACTGGGTATAAAGTGAAGGTATCTCAACATAATAAAGACCATATATAACAAACCCACAGCTCACATCATACTCAACAGGGAAAAGTTAAAAGCTCCTCCTCTAAGATTAGGAACAAGATAAAAATGCTCACTTTTGGCACTTTTATTTAACATAGTTGGGAAGTCTTAGCTAGAGCAATTAGGCAAGAAACAAAAGGCATCAGAATTGAAAAGAAAGAAGTAAAATTGTGTCTACTTGCAGATGACATATTATATATAGAGCGAATCCTAAAGCCAAAAAACTAAACAAAATCAGTAAACTGCAGGACATAAAATCAATGTACAAAATTCAGTTGCATTTCTATATACCAGCAACAAACTATGCGAAACAAATAACACAATCCCATTTACAATAACATCAAAAAGAATACTTCAGGTTAAATTCACCAAAGAGGTGAAAGATCTGTATACCAAAAATTATAAGAAATTGATGGAAAAAACATACAGAAACGTGTTCAGGGTTAAGAAGAATTAATATTGTTAAAACGTCCTACCCAAAGTGATTTACTGATTAAATGCAATCCCTACCAAAATTCCAATGGCATTTTTTCACAAAAATGAAACAGGGAATCCTAAAATTTGTACAGAACCACAAAAGACCCCCAAATAGCCAAAGCTATCTTGAGAAAGAAGAACAGAGCTGGAGGCACCATACTCCCTGATTTCAAACTGTATTATAAAGCCATACTAGCCCAAACAGTATGGTATGGGGATAAAAACACACATAGATCAGTGGAACAGTATTGAGAGCCCAGTAATAAACTCATGTATATATAGTCAATTTTCAACAAAGAATCCAAAAAGATACAGTGAGGAAAACATAGTGTATTCAATAACTGGTGTTGCAAAAACTGGATTGCCACATGTAAAAGACTGAATCTGAATATTCATCCTATATAAAAATCAAGTCAAAATGGATTAATATTTGAAGGTAAGACCTAAACTCATAAAACCCTAGGAGAAAACGAGGGGGTAGGCTGCTTCATACTGGTCTTGGCAATGATATTTCGGATTTGAGACAAAAAGCAAAGGTAACAAAATAAGTGTGACTAGATCATACTAAAAAGCTGCTGTTCATCAGTCTGAATTGGAAGAAAATATCTGCAAGCCACATACCTGATCAGGGGTTACTATCCAAAACATATAAAGAACTCATACAACCCAACTAAAAAATGGGCAGAGGACCCAAAGAAAAAATTTCCCAAAGAGGACATATAGTTGGCCCGTAGGTACATAAAAAGTTGCTGAGCACCAGGAAAATGCAAATCAAAACCACAATGATCTATCAGCTCACACCTATTAGCATAGGTATTATTGCAAATGCAAGAGATAAATGTTGGCAAGGATATGAAGAAAAGATAACCTGTGTATACTTTTTTTAGGAATGTCAACTGGTACAGCCACTATGGAAAACAGTACAGAGGTTTCTCAAAAACATAATTACCTTATAACCCGGTAATTCTATTTCTGGGCATTTATCTAAAGAAAATGAAAACACTAATTGGAAAGATATATGCCCCCTATGTTCACTGCAGCATATGGAAACAATCTAGATGTCTATCAATAGATGGATAATGAAGATGTGGTATAAATATACAATGAAATATTATTCAGCATTAAAAAAGAATGAAAATTTGTCATTTGCAATAACATGGGTGGACCTAGATAGAGGGTATGAAGTAAGTCAGTGAAAGGCAAATACCATAAGTGGAATCTAACAAAACAAACTGATAATTGCCAGAGGGGAGGAAGTGAAGTGATGGGTGAAAACGAGCTACAAACTTCCAGTTATAAAATGAAATCATAGGGATGTAATGTACAGCACAGGAATTTTAGTAAATAAGTGTGCAGTGACTAGACTGTGATCATATTGTAAAGTACATAATGTCACTGCTGCACACTTTAATATAAAATTTTTAAAAACTAAGGTAGCATTTCTACCAACATCCAATTTCATGTGGAATTAAAAAGCAACTTCTAATAAAAGAGATGGAATTTGAGTGAGTGTGTGAGAGAGAGAGGGGAACAGGGGGAAGAAAATAAAATAAAACTGCTGGTAATTTTAAAAAGTTATGAAATGGTGATATTTGAACAAAATATACCATTGTATTTTAATTCATTTGGATCATGAACTTAAAAGGAAAAAGTGTTCTGAGTCCATTATCCAATTGAACTATTCTCAGAATCCATGGATTCAGTGAGGGAACACGAGAATAACACTGGATCATGTGAAAAAAAATGAACATATTCTAGATAAATGTGTCTCTGGCATTGCATCCTCAATTTATTTTATCAGTATCCAATTGACATGGTTTCCAGCCCCGTAGTAACTCTGAAACGGGTAACCAGGACCTAGGTAGAAACCAGGTTCTTTAAGGAAGAGTTGAAGGAATGTGGCTATTTTGTGTGTGGAATAAAGACTCGCAGGGAATATCAAATCATGGAGGAAGATTGAAACAGGCTTGAACCAATAAAAAAACTAAGAGGACAGATTTCATTCAACATAAAAATATGTCCCATAGATTCGTTAAAGCAGACAAGCTCACTTTTTTCAGGTAGTGAGCTCCCTGTCATTTGCATTTGCATGTGATAAGTAGAGTCCGGAAGTCTATCTCTGAATGTGATTGTTGAGGCTATTCATGTATTGATTGGCTGTAGAAGTTTCATTATATATTCCTTCTAACTTTTTAAAATTCTTTATTTTTCAATTATAGTGACGATATTTTAGTTTCAAGTATACAGCATAGTGGTTAGAATTTATAACTTACACAGTGATCCCTCTGATAAGTCTAGTATCCAACTGGCTCTTTCTATGATCTCACATTTTAGTGGAACTGCAGGTAACTCTTGTTTTTAAAGCAGTTTATGATAATGTAGGGCTTGTTACTGGGTCAGCTTCTGAAATAAATTTTAAGCTCCTAAATAAACCCTATAGCAAAAACAGGGCCTGATTGTGCCACTGGAAAACAGAAAGGAACAGACACTGTAATTCGTAGGTTCTTTCAAAAAATTACCTTGTGAACAAAATTGTTCCAGTTTCAAAGGAAATGTAAAGGCTAATGCACTTTCTGCTAAAATGCACAACACCATGGTGTCTACAGCATTTTAAAATCTCTGACTTACCTCCAACTTTCAGGGAAGGCAGATTTCTGAGTTACATTCAAACTCCTGCTGTTTGAGCATGTACTGTTTTCTTTTGTAATCTTTTCCATGTTATATTCCTTCATTTTTACTGAACATGTTTAAACTTGCAGAATCAATCTAACACCTTCAGACAAACTAATGATCAAATTAAACAATTCCCCAGGCTTTTACAAGAAATAGATTGCTCTGTCATAAATATATGTCAGACACCTGCATTTCAGCTGTATGTTTTGTTACAGCCAGAAAAATCACATGGAATTTTAAATCATGACCTTTTTTTAACTTATTCAACTTCAGTATATTTAGGAAAAGTGAATTTTTTTTTTCCAAAAAGGTCTTAGGAAAACCTGTTAGCCAGTTTGCTCTCTATATTTAATATTATAGATATATTTATGTTTGTGTAATAGTTTTTTAGTGGGCCAACGAACATGACATGGCTGGAAATCACATCAATTCAATACTGATACCTGAGGATGCAGTACCTGGAAATGACAGGTACTTTTGGGGAAAGAACTAAGATTGACAGTCATCAGTGCAACCGCTACCTGATAAGAAATGTGAATCTTTCCATTCTTTTTCACATTACCCATTTCATGTATAAATATGTGATGTGTATATTTTTAAGAAGAAAAAAATGTCTGCTTATTAATATTTACAAGGCACTGTGGTAGGCTGAAAAGGAATGAGTCTATTCTATTTAAGTGTAAGCTAGCTTAATGAATTTTAGAAGAGTTTATATGAACAGCAATGATGAACTCTGAGAAAGATAAATTAACAATCCCATTTATAATTGCATCAAAAACAATAAAATACCTCGGAATCAAATTAACCAAGGGTTTGGTAAAAGACCTATTCTAAGAAAATTATAAGACATTGAAAAGAGAAATTAAAGAAGATACAAATAAATAGAAGCATATACCATCCTCAGGTGCAGAAAGAATTAACATCATTAAAATGGCCACACTACCCAAAGCAATCTATATATTCAGTGCAATCCCTACCAAAATACCAATGGAATTTTTAAGAGAGCTAGAACAGATAATCCTAAAATTTATATAAAACCAAAAAGACCCCAAATAGCCACAGCAATCTTGAGAACAAACTATTAGCAAACTAGGAAGAGGAACTTTCTTAAAAACCTGGTATAGAGTATTTACCAAAACAGTAACAATTCCACTCAATGGCAAATTTTAAAAGCTTTCCTTTAAAAATCAGAGATGTTGCCATCACTTTCTCTATTGAAAATCAAAGTCCAAACTCAGAAAGTACAGCAAAAAAAGGTAAAAGCGTATGTATTAAAAGATATAAAACTGTATTTACAGATAAGACAAATATGATTATCTTTGTTGAAAGCCCCCTCAAATCTTAAGTTCATTTAGTAAAGTTGCTAAATCTGAGCTTAATATCCCACAATTACATTTCTATATAACAATTTAAAAACCCAGCATAACTATTCAATAACTATTCAGAAAAGTGGTCCATTTGAAAAAATACAGACATGAACCCTCTAACATAAGAGATGAATTCTAGATTAAGACCTAAATAAATGAGAAAGGTAAAGCTTATAAATATATATATAAAAAGAAAAGTCTCTGAGGAAAACTTTGTGACCTGGGAATGGGGAAGAATTAAATAAAACTTCAAAATACAAAAATAAGGTGGATTTAATTATATCAAAGTCAAATCAATTAATGTGATCCACTACATAAACAAAAAATAAGAATCCTATGATCATATCAATAGATGCAGAAAAGGGATCAAAACACTTAATAAAGGCCATATATGACAAGCCCTTAGCCAACATTATACTTAATGGTGAAAAACTAAAAACCTTCCCTCTAAGATCAGGAACAAGGCAAGGCTGTCCATTATCGCCACTGTTATAACATTGGAGGTCCTAGCGAGCGCACTCAGACAAGAGAAAGATATAAAAGACATCCAAATAGGAAATGAAGAAGTTAAACTGTCACTATTTGCAGATGACATGATTCTCTATATAGGAAACCCAAGACTCCACAAGAGCACTACTAGAAATAAGCAAATACAGTAAAGTCTCTGGATACAAAATCGATGTTGAAAAATCCATAGCATTCCTATACTCTAATAACAAAGTGTCAGAAAAAGAAGCAGAAAAAATTCCTTTTGCAATTGTAACAAAAAAATAAAAATATCTAGGAATAGATCTAACAAAACATGTGAAGGATCTATACAATGAAAACTATAAAACCCTATTAAAAGAAACTAAAGAGGATACAAAGAAATGAAAAGATATTCCATGTTCTTGGACTGGAAGAATCAACATATTTAAAATAACCTTATTACCTAAAGCATTATACAGATTTAATGCAATCCCCATCTAAATCCCATTGGCATTTTTTAAAGAAATAGAACAAAAAATCATCAGATTTGTACAGAAGCACAAAGACCCTGAATTGCCAAAGCCATCCTGAGAAAAAAGAACGAGGCTGGAAGCATCACTTTGCCAGACTTCAAATTATACTATAAAGTGGCAGTAATCAAAATGGCCCGGTATTGGCAGAAAAACAGACCCATGGACCAGTGGAACATAATCAAAAGTCCAGAAATAAACCCATATTTATAAGGGCGAATAATTTTTGACAAAAATGCCAAAAATATACAGTGGAGAAAGGAAAGCCTCTTCAATAAGTGGTGCTGGGAAAACTGGAAAGCCACTTGCAAAAGAATGAAACTAGACTGTTGCCTATCACCACACACCAAAATTAACTCAGAATGGATTAAGAACCTGAATATAAGACCTGAAACAATAAAATACATAGAAGAAAACATAGGAACTAAACTGAAAGACCTTGGACTTAAAGAGGATTTTATGAATTTTGACCTCTAAAGCCTGGGAAGTAAGAGCAAAAATAAATGGGATTACATCAAACTATAAAGCTTCTGCTCAGCAAAAGAAATTGTCAACAAGATAAAGAGACAACCATCCGAATGGGAAAATATATTTGTAAGGAACACCTCTGATAAGGGCCTAATATCCAAAACATACGAAGAAGTCATATGACTCAATAACAACAACAAAAGACAAATGATCCCTAGAGGACATACAAACGACCAACAAATATATGAAAAGATGCTTAACATCACTAGCTATTAGGGAAATGCAAATCAAAACCATGAGATACCATCTCACACCTGTTAGAATGGCTAATCAACAGGACAAGTAATAACAAGGGCTGCAGAGGATGTGGAGAAATAGGAGCCCTCACACACTGCTGGTGGGACTGCACATTGCCACTATGAAAAGCGGTATGGCGGTTCCTCAAAAACTAAGAATTGACCTACTATATGAACCACCAATTCCTCTACTGGGTATTTATCCCAAAGACTTGAAAACTCAAAAAGATATTTGCACACCGATATTCATGCAGCATTATTCACAGTGGCCAGGACATGGAAGCAACCGAAGCGCCCTCCGATAGATGATTGGCTGAAGAAGTTGTGGTGTATATATATATACAATGGAATATTACTCAGCCATAAGAAGAGATGAAATACTGCCATTTGCAACAACATGGATGGACCTTGAAATAATCATACTAAGCGAAATAAGACAGAAAAGGTTGAAATCACGTGATATCACATATGTGGGCTATAAATCTAAAAGCAACAAATGAATAGGACAAACAGACTCATGGACATGAACAATGGACTAGTGGTTACCAGAAGGGAGGGGGGAAAGGGAGAAAATACAAAAATAAAATGTTAAAAAAAATTTGTATATATAATATGAAAATAATAAACTGGCATTTAAAAAGTAATATCAAAGTTAAGAATTTCTTTAAATGAAGGACACCATGGGCAAGCTTAATATACAGATGACAAAATGTGATAAAAATCCGTAATGTCTAAAGGTAGTGAGGGTATAATATATAGAATATACAAGAAATTCTGGAAAATTGTAAGGGCAAAAACACCCTTAGAAAAATGAGAAAAGCAATTACAAGAGAGACATCCAGAAGGCTAAAATGTACTTGAAAGGATCTCAAACTAATAGAGAACAGATAAATGCAAATTAAAACAATAATGAAGGTTCTTAATTCCCATTCTTTGCCAACATTTGTCATTTTCCATAGTTATAATTTGTCCCAACCCTCACACACTGTCACTAGGCATCAATACTGGTCATTTGGGAGAACTACTGGCACTGTTTTGTTAAGTATATTCATATTCTACGACCCAGACATTCTATTCTGCTCCTCTACTGGGTATTTATCCCAAAGACTTGAAAACTCAAAAAGTCTCTACGCCAAATATTCACATGGTCCACACTAGGATCTCCATTAGTGTTATTTGTAGTGGCAGGGAGTTGGAGGTGTTCTGTATTCTCGTTAGTGAATAAGTGGAAAAAAATATGGTAGGTTCACACCTTAGTAGTATATTAATTAGAGGTACCCACAGGTTAGAGGTACAGATAGCCACCAGGATGGATCTAAAAGCCTAGTACTAGGTGAAAAAGATAAGAAACTACAATATATAACAGTCCCACTTCCATAAATTAAAAATATATACACAGGAAACGGTAATACATATTACATACAAATACAAACAAAAAGAGAAATATTAAACTCGACCTAATGGAAAGTAGGGTATGAGGATAAAAGGAAACAAGTGTATAGGCCAGTGATGATAGTATGCCGTAAATTAAGAAGTATGACCGGCACAACTCTTTGCACTCAAGGTCCAGAAGAGGAGAAAAGAGGACAACACCACAGCAGGTACATGGGCATAAATTTAACCAAAAGAAGTATAAGACATTTGTGAAGCAAATTATAAAATTTTATTTAAAAACAAAGATTTAGAAGATCTAAATAAAAGAGAAAACCAATTAGTGGACAGGGAAAGCTATTACTATAAGGCGTCAATTTTCCCCCAAATTGACTCATACATTGAATAGGACCTCCCTTCCTCAATACAATGTAGTTTTTTATAGAACCTGACAAGTTGATCCTAAAATTGTGAGAGAGAGAGAAAAGAAAAAAGCCAAGTCACTCTTACAGCAAAACAAGTTTTAAGGGTGATGTCAAGACTTATTATAAAGCTTTAATAATTATGATAAAATAGTACAAAGACCTTAAAAATAGACCTGCACACAATTTAAAATATGACATTAGTACTGGATCAGTGGGGAAATGAATTATTTTCAATAAATAATGGTTGGGAAAACTTAAATAGGAAAAAAAAAAGCATTTGGCTCCTTCTTATAGCACAGCACCCCACCCCTCTAAACCTAGAAAATGCCACCATCACAAATCGATACCAAAGATTTTAAAATCTATTTGAAAAATGCATAGGAAAATATTTCTGTGACCCTGGGGGAATAGAGAATTTATTAAGGCAGATAATATACAACAGAAAAATGAAGAAAAAGAACTATAATTCATTAAGAGATTACGAAGTGAAAAGACCACAACCGGGAGAAGATAGGTGCTATCCATATAAGTAACAGATAAAGGAGTCACCAAAAATATTTTAAAACTCAAAAATCAACAAGAAAAATACAATCAATAGAAAAATGGACAAAATCCATAAAGGAATATCACATTTGAAGAAACTCAATGGCCAATACACATTAAAGCTACAGTTAATCCCCATTAAGAATTAGAAAAATTGAAATTAAAACCCCAATGAGATATCATTTTATACTTATCAGACTGGCTAAAATCTAAAGGACTGAAAATACCAAATGTGGTAGCTGGTGCTAAATCAGGACCGTCATTTAAGAAAACAGTTTGGTTTCGATAATCAAGTTAAAGATGTACTTTTCTTATGACCCAGCAGTTTTCTACTAGAATTTATTCTAGAGGAACTCTTACGCACCAGGCGATATTAAGGAATATTTGCAGCAGCATTGTTTATAATAGCAAAAAGCTGGACGACTCAATTGATCATCAACAGGAGAATGAATAAATTGTTTTATATTCACGTAATAGACTACAGTATAACAGTAAAAATAAATGAATGTGGCTACACTTACTGAAATGGATGAATCCAAGAAACCATGTTGAGCGACAAGGCAAATATAGAATATACATGGTTACTATTGCAAATGTTCAAAAACAACCAAAATTAAATAACCTTGATTTAGTATATATATATATGTCTACTGGTATAAAGAAATGATAAATACAAAATTCAGGGAAGCAGAAAACAAGAAGTACCAAAGGTGCTTCAGTAATTCTGGGCATTGAGTAGTTCATTTTGTGATTAAAATCCTATGTGTGGCTTTTCAGGCCTGATTGCTGGCAATTACAAAGGCTTTACCTAGCAGGCCTCACAGGAGAAAGGTACCCCTCCCCACACCAAACTTGGTGTAGAGCACTGCATTTGTCTCTGAAGGAGCTGCAAAGAGGTCTCAGGCCCCTCGGCTAGTGATGGTCTTCCACATATTTACAATCCCTAGTCCTGTATTCAATGCCTTGGGCACAGGGCTTCTTTAGGCACCTCTGCTGAGACCTCTTTGGAGGAGAAGGGGGAAACCTTGACATTTTCCCCTACTCTGAATTAATACCTAGGACTTTTCCATACCCAGCCCTTCCCATTTGCCTCCACTTCCCCAAAACCTCTACATAAACTTCAGGGCCCATAAAACTGCTGGTCCCTTTTGTTCAGACGACCTGCAGCCATGAGATGCCTCCCAGCTCTGTGCAGATCCACCTGACCCTGGACTAGTGTGAGGTTCCATGGGGGAAAATGGAACAGGGGTGTTGGGGGATGGGGGAGTTGGCATGTCCTTGGGTTGTAGACTCATGCTTATCCTACTGTACCACGTGATTAAAGGCTTAACACTTTCAGTTTGGGCTGAAACTAATAGCTTAGCTCTTGCTCAGTTCAGCTCAGCTCCTGACAGTGATATGTTTCTCAATTTAGGTTTTATAATAAAGCTATTTTGAACCTCCTCCATAAAAACATAAAAAGTTCTGTGAAACCCCTACATGGAGGACAAATAAAGTGAAATCAAAATGGAAGTACTGTTTAAAGCTTCAGTACCCCAGAATACAAAAAAAATGAAGGAAATTATGGAGTTATCATAAAGGTGCTTCATTCTTTTAAAAATATGGATGTATGGTAGAAAGTAGGATATAAAAGAAACTTTTAAAGCACATAATTTATATGATAGAGTTTTTCTTCCTTAGTATGAAATCCTTTAAGAAAGACTGATTTTCTTATATTTGGTTTCGTATTATATTTTAGGCTAAATGTGATACATTTTAAACATTTGTATACCAAACCTGTGGATAATGAGTTTCTATAGTTACTAACCACTTTGGAAAACAGTATGCGCCTATCTAATGTCCTTAAACTACTTTCTTCATTCAAACCACTACATAAAGTTATATTTGTCCTTAAAAACTACTTTCTTTTAACCTCAGGGAGTTTGTAAATCAATTTTTTTGCCTCGACTATGCAGGCTCTGATTTTCTCCTCTGTTCTATGACACTCTTGTACTAATCTTATCAGTTTTTCTTATCTAGAATTCCTTCCTGTTCCCTGAAGATCATAATTCCCCATATCTGAACCTTTCCAATCAGACCCTATAATATCGTAAGGGGCAAATACTAAAATTGCACAGCAGTCATGCTCTAACACACCATGGTTTTAAAAAGATTATATTTTGTCCATATTGTATGATCATCATTTTACAGTAACAAATTCTCAAAGGTGAAAAAAGTATTAGAGACTACCTTGTCCTTATTTGGATAATTCCTTATATCTGCACAGTACAGTTAGTTATAATCTAGAATGTGCTTTCACATTAGCTCATTACTCATTTGATCCTTAGAACAACTCTATCAGGCGAAGTGGATATAATTATTCCCATTTTACAGATCGAAAGACAGATACTAAAGAAGAGGCTTCTATTATATCCTTGAGATCTAACAGCTAGTTGGACTTGAACACAGAAACTGGTATTCCTAGTCCACCGTAAGCCTCTGAGATACTCTCTACGCCAAGACTGTGCCACATTCTACTTGTCCTAATCTGGCGGGACAACTGTAAAATATTAAAACTAAATAAATCTAGCTTATGATAACAAATTATTCAGAATCTTATAAAGAATACCAGTGCTTTGTCAAATATAGATTTTGACAAATCTGTTACTTTTGAGATGAATTACATTATCTGCACATTAAACATTACTGACAGCAAAGCCAAGTAAATATAATCATGAATTTCTCTTAAATTTTGCTCTAATTGAAGTCTCCATTTTCTTCATATGTATACCTGTAGCTTTCAGCAACATCCTTAAAATTGATAAAGAAATGTTTTCATTCATTTATTTTTGCTTTTACTTCCCTTTGAGAAGAGTCATAAAATCCTATATCAAACTAAAAAGCTTCTGCACAAAAGAAACCATTAACAAGGCAAAGAGACAACCATCCAAATGAGAATGTATTTGCAAACAATGCTTCTTATAAGGGCCTAATATCTAAAACATACAAAAACTCATACAACTGAATAATAATAATAAAAAAACAATCCAATTAAAAAATGGGCAGAGGACATGTACCAGACATGTGTTCCAAAAAGATGTACAAATGGCTAACAGACATGAAAAATGTTCAACTTTATTAGCCACTAGGGAAATGCAAATCAAAGCTACAATGAGATACATCTCATTCTGTTAGATGTATCTAACATCTGTTAGAATGGCTATCATCAATAAGACAAGCAATTGCAAGTGCTGGAGAGGTTGTGGGGGAAGAGGAACCCTCATATACTGCTAGTGGGACAACGAATTGGTACAACCAGTATGAAAAACAGTATGGAGGTTCCTCGAAAAACTAAAAATTGATCTACCATATGATCCAGCAATCCTACTGGGTATCTATCCCAAAAAACCTGACACATTTATCAGCAAAGGTATATGCACCCTGATGTTCATCACAGCATTATTCATGGTGCCCAGGACATGGAAGCAACTGAAGTGTTCTACAACAGATGACTGAATAAAGAAGCTGTGGTACATATATATACAATGGAATATTACTCAGCTATAAGGAAAGATGACATTTGTGACAACATGATGGATCTTGAGATCATGCTAAGCGAAATAAGTGAGAAAAAGTTGAAAACCAAGTGATATCACTCATGTGAGAACTAAATTTAAAAGTGACAAACATGACAAAAACTCATGGACAGTGGATTACTGGTTACCAGAGGGAAGGGGGAGGAGAGAGGTTGATGGAGATAAAAAGGGTCAAATATTTGGTAAAAGAAGGAAATTTTAACTAAGAGTGGTTAGCACACGATGCAATATATGCAACTTACTGTTGGATTGTACACTTGAAACACTGGATTTTGTCGATCAATGTCACCCCCAATAATTGTTAATTAAAAAGAAATATGTTTCCACTAACATCTAAAGCAGGAAGAAAACAGCTTTAAAAAGAGAGCTTGTTACCAGGCTTTTCTTTTTTGGGGGAAGGGGGCAGGGATTAATTTCCTTACCTCCAAAAAGATGGAACGCTTTTCTGCAGCTTGGTAGGGGCCATTTTGCAGAGCTGGATTTCTGAAAGCTTTGTTTTATTTTCAAATATTCTTTAGCAAAGAATGTTTTTGTGGCATTATTCAGTTCTAGAATAAAGCAAAAGAAAATAGTATTTTAAAACATTAATCTGAGTAAAATGGCAAGAACATGAAAAATTATTGCAGTATTTTGATAATCAATTCGGATCTCTTTAGGACAGAAAAGACAAAAGCAAAATCAATTTTAACTCAAGCAAACATAATTCTCCCAAATTCACATCTGAAGCAACTTTGACATGCCTACACATAGAATATACATCTACTGAGTAGCTCCTCTGTCAGAGGCTATGCCTGATGCGGAAGACACAGTGATGAATAAGAAATAGTTCCTGCTCTCAAGAAAACTGCAGACTAAAAGGTGGAAATAAACAGGAAGACCAAAAAAAAGGAGGTGGGATAATGTGTGAGGTGTGTAGCAACAGAATAACAAGAATACAATCACATGATGCTCAGGAATGATATGGAAAGGAAAAACTCTTCTAGAACTTTTTACTTCATTATCTATTTCATTCTATATGTGGTGGGTTGAGCACTGACTGAGTCTAACACTGCCGATTTGAGGATGTTTATAAAGTGTAGAATTCAATTCTCAACCTTTCAGAAGCTTGCTAATGAGTTAAATATTGAATAAACACAGACAAGGGAACACAAATGATATTCACTTTAAATAACAGAATGTCTCTATATATGAGCCACAGAAAGCAAGGTATGATCTGCGTCAAACAGTTTAATGGTGAAATTCTTCTCAGAGAGGCCAGTGCAGAGTTGGTTACTAACCTGAGAAGTAAACTATAGTCTTTCTATCAATGGCCCCCTTTACTTTCATCCCATAATTATATTAACTGTAGCATTTCCTCAGTTTCCGTCTTACTTCAGGCTTTGAGCTTCTGCTCAAACCAGTTACATTAAATTCTCTCTATTTTTCCTAATTATTCCCTTGGTTTTGATTCTTACCTAATTCACAGGAAAAACAGATTCATAAAGTTTATATTTAACGAAAGAATGCAAAAAAAAAAATAGACTACTCTAGGCAAGTGAAGTTATGAATTAAATCTAAAGCTCTTAATTTCCCTTCCTCATTCCATACTTGAGAACCAGTAATTCAAGTATACAAGTTAGAGAAAAAGTATTTTCATAGTTTGTGTACTCATTTGTATGCTGGGGGTTGTCATGGCTAGTGAGTCTTTTATCCTTTATATATTTAACTGTTAAATCATTTCAGGTTGGATATGCTCACAGAGTTGCAGCAATGCACTGCAACTTTATTAAAGGTCACTTTGCCCAGTACCTATGAACAGCCCCTTAGTATAAGATGGTCATGGAATCATTACCTACTTCAAAGGACTCATCAGCGTCATTCATACTGATGAAGAGAAAGGAAGAGGTTTTCAAATGACTCATAACACACAGTAACAATTAACTTCTTCTTACAGGACTTAGCCTTAAACAATGATGACTACAATACATGGCATTTTCTGAGAAATTAAAAATTCCATAAGTGGTATCGGGCAAATTGACTTGCAACTTTCTAAATGCCCTTAAAAATGAATGAGACCAGTGTGATGGGTAAATGAAGATTTCATGTGGAAGATAACATAAACCAAGAGAAGCTGGCAACTCAAGAATTCTTATTCCTCCTCTTTCTCTTTCTTCTTTCCATGGCTTCTTCTGCAGAGCTTCTAGCCAGGTCTAAAATGTTGATGCAACAATCAAAGAATACTCTTGCACACTCCCTCTCTTATACTGAGAACTTATCTGGAAGTGTAACTGAATTCGAGTACACTAGATCAAAAGGACATTCTTGTAAGAGTCATCCAATAACTGCAGTTTTGATAACTGGCCATGAACCAAATTTCCTTTCGCAGGTCTATGAGAGAATTAAAGTAATAATGATGCCTGTGATACTTCCTAGCTTTAAATAACTTATTCACCATGTACTTTGAACCTATATTTAACCAACAAATGTGATTAATGTACCACAGCAGGAAAGGATTTGAAAATATATTTATAATACCTCAGAAAATTATGATCAGAGAAATTACTTTATTAAAACATGCAAAATGAAGTCTATGACCATGGCACCCTAAACAAGCCTGATCTTTTTGTCTGATCTTGGAAGCTAAGCAAGGTCGGGCCTGGTTAGTACTTGGATGGGAGACCACCTAGGAAGATCAGGTGCTGAAGGTATACAAAATAAAAATAAAAATAATAAGGGATTGTAAGCTGACAAGGTCCTTGCAATCTGTTAAGTCAACTAAGGATTGCCACACCTAAAAAAAAAAATTATCTGTAAGAAGCACTAAGAAAAATCTAATAGCAAGGTGAAGGGCTCAGAGTAAAAGGTGATGAAGATCACCTTTATCTTCTCTCCTCCAACCCTACCTATTAGGTGCTTCTTATTACGATAAATATTCTAAGGTATTGGATGTATTCTGCATTTCATATTGTTAGAAAAAGACAAAATGAATATCCTGATAAGATTCTAAAGTCTACTCAAATAATACATTTAGCCAAATGTGGTGACAGTACTCCTAGAAACAGCAGCATCTTTGTGTGAAACTATCATAAAAATAGTATATGATTGTTAGGATAAAAGAATTCTAGTGTTTTTTGATTTGGCTGAGTGCAAGAGTCAATTACCAACTACATAAAAACATAATTCATATTATTATAGGATATATTAACATGAGTTTCACTGTATTATATCAACAATAAAATTAGATAGCCACATACACAGAATAATTTTAGAACTACAGGCTGTGCCAATACGGTGGTACAACTTTGATTTCAGCTTTATTCTTAAATGTTAATTAATTTAAACAATTATAATCAAGTAAATATTTTTTAATAATAGTTTAAAGCATTCTGCTAAGTTCAAGAGTTAAAACTGAGAAATAGGCATAGTACCTGCATTAAATCCTAGCTAGTAAAAATTTAATAAAATTATGAGGTAAAGTGTTATAATGGGGCTAATTCAGGCCTTAGCGTCTTAGTAAGAAGGGGGAATGTGATAAGACTATTATGATAAATTTAGGTGGATCCAGCGGTATTATGTTCTACTTTAAAAGGCTAGGATATATGCGTCCAGCCATCTCATTCAGATTATTAAAGCCCTTGCTTAGCCATTTCAAATTACCCCTCATTCCTATGAAAGCTTTTCTCCCCCATAATTCCCTTCTGAATTCTATTTTGTTTAGAACATATTTCATTTTTAAAAAAATGTAATTTGCAAAAAATGATCTGACAAAACTGTAGCATGTTATAATAAAAATTTAAAAAGACCACTTCTCCAAGAGTTTTGAATTATAGTTGGCCTCTGAACAACATGGAGGTTAGGGGTGCTGACCTTTATGCAGTGGAAAATCTGCATATAACTTGATTCTCCCAAAATACAATGACAGTTGTCTCTAGGTATCCATGGGGGATTGGTTCCAGGACCGTCCGCAGATACCAAAATCTAAGGATGCTCAAATCCCTTGTATAAAATGATGTAGAGCAACGCATACGATTGGCCCTCCACATTCACGGATTCCCAACCAAGGATTCAAAGTACTGTTTTTGATCCATGGTTGGGCAAGTCTGCAAATGCAAAACCTGTGGATAAGGAGGGTTCACTGTGTATTTATTGAGGAAAAAACCCCTCAGGTATAAGTGGGCCCACTTGGTTCAAATCTGTTTTAAGGGTCAACTGTTTATACACGGGTCCTGATTTTGAGTGGAGATCCAATTCTCACTCATTTCAATGGGTGCTATGAATGCTTGTTCACAGGTTATTATTTGGTTTTAGGAGATTAATGTACAATAAAGGACATTTGCAAGGAATAGGTTAAGATTGGGAATCAGAGTCCCAGTTAGTGGGCACTTGCGTCAAAAGGGAGACGTCTAACAAAATAATCTTTACCAGTTGATGTGAAACTCTCATTTCTTAACAAGCCTTTTGTTTTGTAATCTCTTGTGAGGTGATCTTTAGAACTTTTAGATTAGTTTCATCTTACTCTCATCTTTTAATATGCTGATTCTACTATTTATTTTAAGTAAGTGAACTATTCAAAGTTAAAATCTAGTTTAGTAAGTCCTATTCTCCAGCTAAATATGTAGCCTGATGACAGAGGAATACACAGTAGGGATAAAACCAAACTGAAAACAAAATTTCTATATTTGACACTTTGTAAAACTGAAATTATGAATTGTATAATATCTGAGTTATTACAGAATGTAATTTATGCTTCAGTGACATTATTTAGAGTTCCTATTTTATTAGCTAGATAAGTTATAGTTAGTTATAAGTTATCTATTTTAATATGTAATCTTTAATATAATAATGCCACTTAGTATTCAGTATTTTGTAACCTACCCAGAAGCCACCTGATCTATGTTGGGAGAGTTGACTACTTGAATTAAACTCAGGTTTATGTTAGGAAGGAAATAGGATGTAATGGATACTAATTAGCAATCAACAGTGTCTACTACAATTTTTCCGGTTTTCTATCAAGTTTTGACAGGAAGTATATCTTGACCTCTATTAAAAAATGGATATTAATGCCTTTTACCCTTTCTTCTACATACCCTGTCCCAATTTAACTTCTCAACACTCAACAATGTTAAGTAGTTTATCCGGATCATATCCAACAGTGTTAAGTAATTAAATCAAGATCACATAACTAGTGAATGTCATCATAGTTACGACTTAAAATCATTATTTTGCTAATGTGGACCCTCTGGAAAAATCTGGGAGGACTTTCATTCTCTACCCATGTGCTACTATAACAGAATTATGTTACAACTAACCCCTTTTCAGATCCTTCAGAAAATGACAGCTTTCCCACTTAACCTTTAACAATAACTGCTCCCTGGTTTGTACACAAATGGAGTGATGACATTACATACTTGAAATAATTAACTTATTCACTTAATAAATAACTCTCAAGGTTCAGTAAGGTTAACAGAACAGTCTCAAATGGAAACTAGCAACTAACTTTATCAAAATATCAACCATCTGAAACCAAAAGAATTTGGAAATAATCTCAGCAACAACTACATATATATGCATAAAGCTAATAAAAACTGTGTAGAGACTTTAGAAGAGAAATTACAGATACATCATAATAATAATTACTGAATATTATAACTTCAATTAAAAATGCAAATTCTCCTCAGATAATTTATATAAGTTTAATTCACTTGTGAGTTATTAAAACATGCAAGCTAGAATCATATGAATGAAACAGAATAACTGCCAAGACACACATTTTAGTAATAATTACTTTCAGTAATTATTATTTTTAAAAAGGCAATTCAATCAGCATAAAAAAAAAATGGATTGTTCAGCAAATGTTATTGGGATAAATGCCTAAAGAAACGTTAGAAAGGTACTCTATTTCTAACCAAACCATGTACCATAATAAATGGACTGAAGTTAAATGAGGAGAAATGAGGATGAACTAAAAAATGTAAAATAAATACACTAAAGAGAATGTTTATATAATTCTGTGGTAGAAAAGACCTTTTAATACCTAGCTTCGAAATTAGAATAAAGGAAAAGACTGCTACATAAGGCTACATAGACTTCTGCACATTCATAAAATACTATAAACATAATTAAAGTACAAATGACAAAATGGGAAAATGATTTGCAGACAGGACAAAAGCTGACACTAATTTAAAAAAATTCTCTTGCTAATAAACAAGATAAACAGACCAAAAGAAAAATCAGTAATAGGCATGTTAAGGGATTTAAAATGGAAAAAAAGGTTAGCCCACAGTACAGAAAAAGTAAGGCCTTATATACTGCTACTTGCAATAATTTTGGAGCATAATTTGCTACATGTATGTAGCCTTAAAACTTATTATAGGCTTTATCTACAAATTCTACTTCTGGAAATACATCTCAAGTAAATACTCAGATGGGTGCAAATATTTATTCACATATATCAGCAAATAAATGAATGATAAATAATTAACCTTAATATCCCATAATAGTAGATAGCTTAAGTAGATTATGATAATAATCATAAGAATTTTAAGGAAAACAAAGGTTAAAAGTTTTATAAACAATATGATCTATTTTTTGTAAGACAAGTATATGTATATAAAATATTCTGAAGGACACTAAAAGTGATCTTTAAATACAACTATGGAGTGCTTTGAGCTTATAATTTTATTTGTATGTTCTGATTTGCTATAATGAAATATATTACTTACATAACTTTATTTTTAAAAGGAAACAAGACCATATTTTTGGCCATCCTAGAAATGTTGCTTTCCCTAATTTATACTCTGATATTCCCTCAGGTTTTATAAAAGAATACCATAAAACACAACGATAGAAAACCTGATACTGCATTTGCTCTAAGGATATTTTTGAGGACATTGCCTGATCCATCTTTCAATATGCCCTAGAGAGGAAATCACCTAAAAAATTCTTTTATGGCACCAGAAAAACCTTTGTTTACCCTTAGGAAATTCTGTTTCTTTTCTTAGATCATGGGAATCATTTAATTGTGCATTTACTTTTATTTTTCTTTAGGCAGCTAGAATATTTAAAACCAAACAATTCATCTAATTGTAGTTACTATGTAAGGCTATATGGCTTATGTATCAGCCTATCCACCCTCACCTGGTCTTTATAGTCCATTTTAATTAATAAATTCCCTTGTTCTGTTATTTCATTGACTATATCTTTTAAAACACCTCAAATCCTTTTGAGTTAGGGTATAAATAATTAGGTACGATATTCCCATTATTATCAGCGTTTAAGTGACAGTATACAGCCAAATATAGTCTCCATTGGAGTAAGTATTCCCATTATGATTTATTTCAGAAGGACTGCTTTTGAAAATAAAGGTAAATATGGCATTGTTGTTTTGATAAATCAATCAAGAGAGACTTGAGTCACTATTATTTTAAGACCTTAAGGAAGCCAATTTTAAAATACCTATCAGTTTTAAATTAGATCATGGAAAGCAGAGACAACATCTGTCTAAAACGCTACGTAAACTGTCTAGATCAGGGGTCCCCAGCCCCAGGGCAGTGGACCGGTCTGTGGCCTGTTGGGAACCAGGCTGCACAGCAGGTGAGTGGCAGGTGTGCAAGCTCTAGCATCACCATCTCAGCAACCCCTCAGATCATCAGGCATTAGATTCTTATAGGAGCACTGGTCCCTGGTGCCGAAAAGGTTAGGGGCCGCTAGTAGATGCTTCCTATCAAAACAGCCTTAAGTAAATGCTTTCTGCATATGTGGTCAGAGATAACATTGAGAAAGAGGTGTCACTCGTGCTTCTTTTTTCACTCTAAAGAGCCAAGCAAAGGATCTGGTATTAGAAAAGAACCACCTTTCCCACTTCAATATAAGCCAGAAAAAGAGAAACTTCCAGTAAGCTTCTACCCTCTTACCAGGAAGCTTCTTCTGCTTCCTTCCCTCTCTCCATCCCTCACTTGCTCTTTCAATGAAACAAAAGAGTAATCTGCCTGATGAGACTGATGACAGCTTGATGTCCCTGACCATGTTACTATGCTTGACATGTTCTTTGTCTCTAGGACCAAGTTCAGTGATTTTGTGCTCCAGTCTACCTGCACTAGGCAGATTATATCTTTCTCTTACTTTCTCGTCATTCTTTGATTACTGAGCCTGTGAACCAGCCTTGATGCAGCTTGTTGGGTTAGGGTATTTAAAGCTTATTTTCTTAATCTGATTCTCCCTTGCAGCTGGGTCCTTGGATTTTCTTTTAGGGAAGAAAATGTGGCATGTGTTTTCTTAAGTTTTACTATTAATGAAGTACATACTTTGAACCCCATTAAATCCTCTATGGTGGGGGAGATAATGTGGAGATAGATTTATTTTCTTTTAATGTTTAGTACACAGTAGCATGCTCAATAAATATTTGCTCTGCTTATCTCTATCATTCTTCCCTCTTTTTCTTTGAAGTTCTTTATGCTCCACATTTTTATCTCTTTCCATTAGTATGTTTCAAATACTGTGTTTTATTACATCTATCTGTACATCATAACTAGATAAACTAGTCCTTGCTTTAATTTACCTTCTTCTGATTCAAGAAGAAAGATGTTAAGAACAATATGAAGGTGGAGGAGATATGGAGTTTGAGGGAAAAGCATAATAGTTGTCTTCAGATATTTACAGATTTATTCTCTGAGACTCCAGAGGAAAGATTAGGGCCAAAGAATGAGTAATAGTAGAAGACAGGCATGAGGAATAAACAAATCAATAGGGATGCTTCAAATTTTAATGGAATATCCTTGACACTGGATAAGCTGAAGACTGAACAACGTCTAGTGAGGATATTTTCGAAAAGATCTCAGCATAGAGTGGGGTTTTAGAGATGAGAGCCTATTTTTATCTACGCTTCTATGATTTCATGATTTTTAACATAGTTCTATGAGTTGAACAAGCACTGTTTTATAAACTGTAGAGTGAAAAATTACACTGTTTATGATTTTCAATAAATTTTTCATAATAATTCATAAAGTACTTTAGACCTGGAACAAAGAGGTAATCAATAATCAGGCAATCATGTATTTAATTCAAGAGAACAGTTACCTGTCTGAAAAAAGACTCTGGAAATAATTGTCCGACACAATGGGCAAGGAGTGCTTGCAGGATTGTCTTTGGCAAGAGTCCGTAAGCAGGGCTCACAGAAGATGTGGTGGCAAGGGTAACACATGTATGGGTTGAAATAAACATCGAGACACACTGCACAGATGTAGCTTTCCTTTTCCTCTGCATATTCATTGTCGTCATCTGTACTCATCTCATTATTCAAAGTCTGCAAAACATAAGCAAAAACTATTTTTCTTAGTTTAGTATGAAATTGGTTTCCTGGAAAAAGAGCTTGACTGTATATTTTGTTAAAATGAGTGAAAATATTTATGAAAAGCATATACTATCTGTTACTGTGACATATTCAAACTGACAGAAATGCTAATTTGCAAAGTGAGAAGCAGCTGAAAACATATATGAAAAACTCAGAAGTCTTAATTTTTAAAAGTATTTTTATATAATGCTAAATGTTAAAATATACCTAAGCATATTAAGTATACCTGTATATCTATTTAATGAGCACTAGTTATGGGTTAGGTGTACCGGTCCCAGGACTGCAGGCAGATTCTCCACCTATCCTACTCCCACCACAACCAATAAACTGATTGTCACAACGTTATGAAGCGTTGTATGGGCATCTACACATGATGAAAGTGAGGACAAGAGGATATCATACTTCAGCTTCATATTATGCATGAAGCATTCTTTATACTTTGCACCTTCCTGGACCTCAAAGCCAAGAAAAGGCTAAACCCCGAGGTATGTTACGAAGGAGACAAGACAAAGAAACGTATAGTAATTCTGGGATCAGGCCTCCATCTGGGAAATATGATGAGACCCCATCCCCATCCCAGTGGAACAGCTAAAAAAGAGGTAATTAAGAGATAGTTACAAAGAGGCAGCTCAGAGGTTAATAGCACAAGGTCTAGTAGCAGAACTCCTGTTCCTTAACCTCACAATTTCCTCATCTGTGAGGATGTGCTGAGGATTAAGTGAGGTAAAGTGTTTAGCACAGTTCCTGGCACATAGGAAATATTCAATAAATGTTGGCCACAACCATGCACCTCCCCTCTCCCCTAACCCTTTCTCCCTGTCCATCTTCACAGGCCCTGTAGGTTTTTCTAGAGCCTTGAGAAACAGTTCCAACCAGGCCTGAACTCAGTCCACTGAAGCATAATGGGAATCTACATGGTATAATTTTCTCCTCACTTTAATGTTTGTGAAAAATGGAGATCGACGATTAATATTTGAGTGGGCCTTTAAATAAATATTTGTAAGTTACATGAAATGTAAAAGTTATGTAAATGAGGCCAACAGATCCTTGAAAATACAGAAAAACCTTCCTATTGGACACACTATCATTTGATTTATCCAGATGGCTTTGCTTTCATTCTGTCAGTCTCTTTCCTCCATTTGTTGGTAATTTCTCTTTTATAAAGGACATACTAGTGTCTTCAGCTCATTTATTTTTAATTGGGTTGTCTGATTTTTCTTATAGGCTTTTAGGCATTTTATTTAACCTAGTTATTTCTTGCTATGGGTTAGATGTGTTGCAAATATATATATTTTTTGTCTGGTTTGCTTTTTCACTCCTTTCATGGTGTCTTTTGATGAAATGAAATTATGAATTTTAAAGAACATTTTTCCTTTATGGTTAGTGCTTTTTGTGTCTTAAGAACTCTTACCCTTTCCTAAGGTCATAAAAATAGCATTATTTTGCATTTCATAGTATTTCATAATCCTATAATCTACCTGAAGTTGATTTTCATGTACGGTGTGCATTAGAGGCACATTTCACTTTTATTCTTTATGTAATTCTTAATTGGAATGGCCCTTTTATTGCAAAGATTTTCCTTTCCTCCATTGCTCTGAAGTGGCATGTTGTTATTAAGAGGCCAAATACGTCTGATTCAACTTCTAGGGCTTTATTTTGTTCCATTAACTTACTGTCTATTCCTATGCCATAATCAGAATCTGTTACTGCAGCTTTATGATAAAACCTCAATATCTGGTAGAGGAAGTTCTCCATATTATTGTTATTCCTCAAGAGTGTCTTTACTATTCTTGGTCTTTCTGTGACCATATAAAATTTGGAACTATCGAGTTATTTTTTAAAAAGTCAGAATTCTTATTGGAACTGCATTAAACTTGCAGATAAATTTAGGAAGAGTTAGAAAGCTTTACAGATAGAATTTAAAAATACATGAGCTTGGTTTATCCCGTCATTTATTAAAATATTTCAAAAATTATCTTGGTAGAAGTCTACTTATATCTGAATATTTTTTTTCTACTTTTATTACTTTAATCTTTTCTGAACTAACCCATTCTTATTAATATACATGACATGCTCTAATATCTGTCACATAAAAACAAAACAAACACATAAAACACCGAATCTCTCTAGCTCATGCTATATTCCTATATTCCCTTTCACAGAAAAACTTCTCAAGAGAATTGATCATACAACTTGTGATTTTTGCTTCATCATCTACTACCCACTCTTCAACTCATTCTAACCTGGCTTCTGCACTTAATACTCTATTAAAACTGCTCTTGTACAAGTTACTAACAACCTCTGCTATAGCCAAATCCAGGAAACTTTTCAGACCTATGTTGCTCAATCTTTCAGCATCATTTCCTAATAAGACCATGACCTCTTTCTTGCCACCTACTTAATGCCTTCTTCTTACATTTGAAATAAAGGAATTAAATCAATAATTAATTACTTTTCAAAACAGAATGCACCAGGCCCAGATGACATCACTGGTGAATTCTACCAAATAGTTAAGAGAGAAATTATATCAACCCTCTACAATCTCTTTAAGACAGAGCAGAGGAATACGTCCTTACTTGTTCTATAAGGCCAGCATTTCCTTAATACAAAAAAAACAGACAAAAACATTATAAAACTATAGATCAATATTTCTCATGACATATAGGCAAAAATTCTTAACTAAACATTAGCACATTGAATACAACAATACATAAAAAGAATGACACACATGACTAAGTGAGAGAAGCCAATCAAAAGGCTACATACTCTGATTTCTACTGTATGACATTCTGGAAAAGGCAAAACTATGGACACAGTAAAATGATCAGCGGCTGCCAGGACTGGGAGGGAGGGAGGAATGAATAGGCAGAGCACAGAGAATCTGTAGGGTGGCAAAACTACTCTGTAGGATGCTATAATGGTGGTCACATGTCATGCTGTTTGATAACATTTTACACACAGTAGAACTTCTTGGAATTCTGTGTATTTGATGTAAGCCTCTGGACAAGATAGGAGTAAGGCAAAAAGGTCTAACACCCAGAGTGAAGGGAGAAAAGATGGCTCCAAGTTTCTAAGGTACTACTTAAGTGAATCGGAGCACCAGTCCAAATGGAAATATGAATGGAAATGAGGTAGGCCACAGGCTGGGCCAGCTCAACAGAAGGCACAGGCTGTATTTGGTAGCTAGCATGACAATTCCTAACCCGTCCTCTGGTACCTCGAAGTTAACAAGCTTAGGTAGGATTGGTTCAGATGCAATTGTGAGGCTGAGCTGGGCAAAGCTGGGTCAGGCAATGTTTTGCATTGTCTATGTTTGCACTATACAGGATTCCAAAGTAAAAAGTCTGGCTACACATATCTATAATTGTGATTTTTCTTCTCCTAGCATTTTAACATTTCTGAAGTTATGTAATTTTAACCAGATATATGTCTTTCATTTAAAAATCTTCCCTCCTCTCCTCAAAGACTTTCTTAAATTGACTGTCAATCCAAGGTGTCTTAAAAATTCAGGAAATATGGCAAATTTGCCTCTAAGTTAAATGAATAAATATCTGCTATGCAACAATAACATTTATTTAGTACTTACTAAGTGGTACGCTTACTAATAAGTGCTTTTATACAGAATATCAAATTTAATTCTCATAACAACTATTATCTTTCCTATTATGGGCTGAATGTTTATGTTCCCCAAAATTTATATGTTGAAGCCCTATCCCTCAATGTTATGGTGTTTAGAGGTGGGGGCCTGTAGGAGGTAATTAGGTGTAGATGAGGTCATTAGTGTGGCACCCTCATGAAGGGATTTTTTGCCATTAGAAGAGAAGACTGAGATCTCTTTCTCCCTCCCCCTACTTCCATGCACACACATACTGAAGAAATGCCATGTGAGCACACAGCCAAAAATGGGCTTTCTACAAGTAAAGAAGTGGGAACTCACCAGGAACTAAAGTTGCTGGCACCTTGATCTTGGACTTCCTAGCTCCAGAACTTTAAGAAATATGTCTGTTGTTTAAGCCACCCAGTTTATGGTGTTTTATTATAGCAGCCCACATAGGCTAAAATAGTCTCCATTGTACAGATTAGTAAATTGAGGCTCAGAATGATTGAGTAAGGTTAAAGTTATAACTTATTTAAGTCACAGCTCCTCTTGACTTCATAGCCCAAGCTCTGAACCACTTCTCTATACTGCATTCATAAAACATAATACTGGGCTTTCAATCATACATTACTTTTCCTATCAGCTTTTTCAATATTTTTCATACATGTTCATCATTTTAGTCCAAGATATAATCGTCCTTTGCCTAGATTGCTGCAATGGCCTCCTAACTGGTCTCCCTCTTTATACCTTCTCTCTTTCCTCCCTCCATTTTCCCTATAGTCTATTCTTAACTTAGAAACTAGGGGGATTGTTTTAAAATATTGCATCATGTCACGAGATTGCTCAAATCTACAAGGCTCACAAACTCACTTGGAGTAAAAACTACAATCTTAACAGCGGCCTATAGGTCCTGCATAATGCTTCCCAGCCACCCTTACTTCTCCAAACTCACCTCCGAGGACTGTCTCTCACCATGCTCCAGCCACATGGACCTTCTTACTGTTTCTATTCTTACCTTAGATGCACACTTTTGTCTTATGATTTTTACAATTACTTTTCTCTCCGTCTAGAATGCTTTTTGCAAATAGGTTTCTTACCTCCTTCAAGTCTCTGCTAGAAAGTAAGATCTATGAGGGTAAGAACTGTCTGTCATCTGTTTTACTTGCTGATGTAACACCAAGAGCCAAACACAGTGCCTGACATGTAGTAGGAACCATATAAATATTGGTTGAGTGAATAAATTGTAGAAGATAGATTACTCGTCACTAGAAGACAGACCTTATTTTAGGTAAGATACTAGAAATAGAAGGACCCAGTTAACCCTTCATTAAGTCATCAACAAAATGTAGTAAGTATACTGATAACTCTAAACAGTCTCAGATGTTTAGAGTCTTAATAAATATCTACTGTATAAAATACAGAAAATACAAAGTAAAAATGAAAGCCACCCATTAGCCAGAATAATCACTATTATTTAACTATATTTACAAATACATGTAAATAAATATGCCTAATTTTTTCCTATGTATAAACTACTTTTAATTTAAGAAATAAAATTATGTCAAATGAAAAACCTTCTGCACAGAAAAGGAAATTATCAATGAAATAGATCACCTACTGAATGGGAGAAAATTTTGCAAATCATATATCTGATAAGGGGCTAATAGCCAAAAAATATGAAGAACTCATACAATTCAACAGCAAAAAAAAAAAAAAATCTGATTTTTTTTTAAATGGGCGGAGGATCTAAATTAAACATTTTTCTAAAGATGACATAGAAGATGTTCAACATTACTAATCATCAGGGAAATGGAAATCAAAACCTCAATAAGATATCACCTTTGTACCTTTTAAAATAGCTATTACCAACAATATAAAAAAAGAAGTGTTTGTGAGGATATAAAGAAAAGGGAACCCTTGTACACTGTTGGTGGGAATGTAAATTGGCACTGCCACCATGGAAAACAGTATGGAGGTTCCTCAAAAAATTAAAAGTAGAACAACCATATGATCTAGTGAGTCCACTTGTGGGTATTGATCCAAAGAACACAAAAGCACTGACTCAAAAAGATATGTGCACTCCCATGTTCGCTGCAGCATTATTTCAATAGCCAAGATATGGAAATAACCTGGGTCCATCAATAGGTAAATGGATAAAAAGGATGTGGTATATACATACGATGGAAAGCCATAAAAAATAATGAAATCTTGCCATCTGAGATAACATGGATGGACCCTGAGGGCATTATGCTAAATGAAATAAGTCAGAGAAAGACAGATATTGTATGATTTCACTTATATGTGGAATTTAAGAAACAGTCACAACAACAACAACTAGAAATAAAGTTCATAGATACAGAGAGTAAGTTGGTGGTTTTTATGAGGGCCTGGGAGAAATGGGTGAAGGGGATCAAAAGGTACAAATTTACAGTTATAAATTATTAAGTCACAGGGATGTAAAGTACAATATGGTGACTATAGTTAATAATATTGTATTGCATATTTAGAAGCTGCTAAGAGAATATACTTTAAAAGTCCTTATTACAAGAAAAATACATTTTGTAACTATGTACGGTGACAGATGTTAACTAGACTATTGTGATCATCTTGCAATATATACAAATGTCAAATCATTATGTTGTATACATGAAATTAATATGACATATATCAATTACACTTCAATTTGTATACCTGAAACTTACTGGATTTCCTTAACCAATGTCACCATAATAAAAATAAAGAAATAAAACAAACAAGCAAAAAAATTAAGATTGTCCTCTCTCTTGACATGTTCTTCCCTAAAGATACACATGTATAAATATCTCCTATTAAAAATAACAGAAAAACCTCCCCTTGGATGCTACATTTCCATAGCTACAATCACTTCTCTTTAGAATCAAGTTCCTGAAAAGAATATCATCTGTCTATTCTTTCCCACTACTTACTTAAAATAAAACTGCTCTAGCCAAAAATCATCTATGACCTGAATGCCACATCCAATATAATATTTTTAGCTCTCACGTGCAGCACTTAACATCGGTCAATTTCTTCTCTTAAAATTGACTGCCACTTTAATCAGAGTCTCCTTTTAATTTCTAACTCTGTTTCTTTTTCTCACTTTTCTTCCTTTGGCCACCCACTAAAAGCTGGTGGCATTCTGCAGGCAGTGCCCAACCTTGGGCCTTTTTCTTTTCTAACAGTACATCTTCTCTTTCAGCAATCTCATCTTTCATTCTTGTATAGTCTTAGCTACTATCTGTCATGCTGATGACTCAATAATCTCTAGTTTTAACCTAGATCACCCTCCTGAACTCCAAATCTATTAATCTATTAATTTCCATTAATCTATTAGATATTCATCTCTCTGTGGATTTCCTACCCAGGAATAGGGAAACTGTGTTCAAAGTTAACTTTTCCCTTTAGCTTATTCCTCATCTGAAACCTTAGTGACTATTACCACAATCCAATTGTTATTTATCTAACAAAGAAATTCAACAATCATTTTAGATTTTTCCCTTATCTTCACTTTTTACATTTTGCCAGCATTTGATTCGTATATATTCCACTTGCTTAACAACTCTCCCTTTTACTCCCCTGCTTTCTTCCCATTGTCACTGTCTTAGTTCAGCCCTCATCATCTCTTGTGTGCACTTAGCATCTCCTCTTTTATGATCCCTACAGTTCATGTTCTGTACTGCTGCCAGCCAGATCTTTCTGAATGGAATCTGCAATACACTGCTGTGTGTGTCTTTTAGAGGGAAAAGAATTTTTCACCCTTTTTGGTCCAGAGAAACCTCCACCCAGCCTCAGGTAAATGATTTACAATTCAGGTGGATCAGTTTACAAGTATCTGAAAAAACCATTTTACTAACTGGTAGATGAGTTAATTATGCTAAAAATGCAGGTCCTGCCATTTTCCTCTCCTCTCTCTTTTTTTTCACATGATACTATAATGCTCAGAAATCTGACATTTCTATGCTGAGAGGCTAGCTGGTTAGCTGGTAACAAATATGAATTTGGAGCTTTACTTTCTAATTAAAAAGTAACCCATGCTTATGGTAACAAATGAAACGATACAATAACTTACAAAAGAAAAGCAAATTGTGGCAGACGCTATGTGTTGGATAACCCAATACTTTTCCCAAACCCTTTTTTCCTTTATAAGAACAATTATCCATTATGTAACCCAGAAAGCCTACACAGTTATTTTCCTAGGCTTTCTTATAGCCAGAGTTGGCCCAACTTTGGCCAGTGAGACATGAGGAAGGCATGCTGGGAAAGCTTTGCATTTCCCTGTAATAAGGGCAGAAATAGCTGACACTATCCCTTTCCTTGTACATAATGGCCCTGATATTTGGATCTGTGTCCGCCATCTTGCAACATGACACAACATGCATGAGAACAGAAGGAAAGCAGAAACAAAGAGTTTGCACCCTTGACTGCAGAAAATTGACTCTCTCTAAACTTATTTTATGAGAAAATAAACACTGTTTCTGTCAGTCTTTTTTTATTTACAGCTAAAATCACAATAATCATCTCCACTCCACCTGCCCATCCCTATTTTCCACATGCAACACTGGTGAAGCCTTTTGTATCTTCTCTTGCTCGTGCAAAATATAAAAGCGCATGTGCACATAGATATTCTGCTGCCACTTTTTTCACTTACCAAAAAGTCATGAATATCTATGTAAGTTAGTACTGATCTCTTTTCCTCTTATTTTTTTTTAACATAGATGCACATATTTTATAAAAATAAAATAATCTATATCTGCTTTTTATTTCAGCTTTTCACTTTTCTTTTTTGCTTACCTGCCCGCCCCCCCCCCTCCACCCTGCTCTCTGTGGACTTGATCCTTCCCCTAGCTTCCCGTCTCATTTCTTGTACTGTCCCATCCTGTACCCTTCCTGAGGCCTGATCACTCTCCTTTTATTACTCTACCCTATGTAAAATGTTCCACCTCCCCCTTTATGCCTATGCTATTCTTTTTATACCTTCCACAATAACTGATTGTCTACATGTGCTCCCCACCACCCAGTACATCTGTAAGTCCCTTGTGGACAGGGACTACATTTTTTTTTTTTCTTAATTCTGGGACCTGAGGGGAAGAATAGAAATTTGAATCAAGAACAGCAGTGGAGAAGAAACCTGACAACATGAGGAAATCATGGAGTATGTGGATGAGGTACCTGTCATTCTGACTGGACGACAGTTTTAATAAGGAAGAGGAAATATTCCTCAGAGACCTAAGGTGGATCAGTTGCTATTGATTAGGAATGGGAAATCTATAGACTATGGGCCAGATACAGCCTTCTGCCTGTTTTTGTAAATACAGTTTTGTTGGAACACAGCCATGCTCATTTGTCTATGTACTGTGTATAGCTGCTTTTGTGCTACCATGGCGGAACTAAGTAGTTGTGACAGAGACTGTATGATCAGCAAAGCCTACAGTATAGGCCATTATTTGCCAGCCTGACAAGTTTCATTATGTTGCTGAATGTAATATAGCACTAATAATTTCCACCACAATCAACAAATACTTATTGAGGTAGCTAATAAGCACTATTTCAGGTCTTAGGGATTTTCTTAATCTGCTCAGGATACAATAAAAAAATACCATAGACTTATTCTTCATAGTTCTGAAGGCTAGAAATCCAAGATCGGGTGCCAAATATGCTTGGTTGCTTGTGAGGGCTCTCTTTCTGACATGCAGATGGCTGCCTTCTCTCTGTGTGATCACATGGCCTTTCCTCTGTGTATGTGGAAAGAGACCTCTCTTTTCCTTTTCTTATAAGGCCAGCAAACCTATGGGATCAAACCCCAACACATATGACCTTCTAAAAAAAAACCCTAGCTCCAAATATAGTCACATTGGGGTTAGAGCTTCAACATACAAATTTGAGGCAGACACAGTTCAGTCCATAAGCGGGATACACAAGGCACAAGAGATGCTGCAGTGAACATATTGAACAAGTGAGACCTATAAACTAGTTCTTTAAAAAAGAAGAAAAAATGTGAAAAGGAAATATTTTCAAGAATGTGAGTGTTAATTGGCAGAAAGGGCAGTAATTAAGGAATGAAGTGCAAATGGCTTGAACCAGAGTGACTGTGTTGGGAATTTAAGACATTTGGAACCAAAATCAGCAGGAGCTAATTTTCATTTGAGTTGGGGACACACTGATTTTTTAATAAATAACTTTGATTTATTATATATAAATTTTTTGATAAAATGAATAATTTTTAAGCCTCAAAATAATCATATCTCTTCAGTTCACATTATTTTGATTTGCATTCTCCTATTTGGAAGATTTTTTTAAAAGAAGTCACTTTTAGGCAGGTGAGAAGTCTCATTGGGCTACCACAGAAAGAGAACACAGATCTATCTATAACAAAAGGCATTTTGAAGCCTCTGGTGACAATCCTTACAGTTGTCAATGAGTTCCAGATGCACTAAATCCAGCTACTCCTAAACCACAGCATATCATACAATTACTTTAAAGAGTAAAGAGGTCTTTCAGTTTTCCCTTTTTAGTAAACATCTTAGGTCTCTTATTTTATGCCTTTCTTCTTTATTTTCTTTGTTTCTTCGTAGCAGAAAAACATTTCTACATTAACCAATGTGTTTTTGTTTCCAGTCTGGTTATCCATGACCCATTTTCTCCAATCAGGCAGAAACAGATAATGTTTTATTAACTCAAGGAATGGATAACCCAGCAGTACATGGATAACAAAGAAATTATTAAATTTTTGGCATTTGATTTTCAAAAGCCTAGGATTCTAAGTATAAATGATAGATTTGCAAGATACTTTTCCTGCTCCTCCTATCCCTGTGCCTTTATACTCAACACATACTAGATAAAGATTCTATGGGGCAGGAATCTGGAGGATCTCTGAGAAAGCATTCTACAACATATTCACCTCAGCTTAAAACCACTGGGAGGATGATGGACAGGACAGAATGTTCCATTAGGTTTTGGGTTGTGACAGCAGTGGAGCCCAAATCTCCAGTCTCCAAAATATAGTCTAAAGAAGAAGCAAGGTTTCAGAATGCTCTCATGCTTAGCACAGTAGGGGAACAGCAGAAGACAGCACTGATTTGGTACTGAGTGGACAGTAAAGAGCTTTCAATTAATACAAGAAGGAAGGTAAACGAACTATGTAGATAGCTTAGGAGGTATCAATTAGGCCAAATATCCATCCCATCTACCAACATGCTGACACTCAGAAGGCCCAAGAAACCTAGGACACATACCTAGTTAGAAAGTAGAGGAGAAAGCCCTGTATTGATTAAGATTTAGGTTCTAGCCTCTAATAGAAAGAGGGCTGGAAACAGAAATTAAATTGACTCAATTATTCATTCACTCATTTAACAAATATCTATTATGTACTTATTATATACAAATAAAAATAAAAATTATATTTCCTGAATACCTGAATTTGTGGATTTTGATAAATCCCTAGAACAAATTCTTCCTTCTCCTGTCTTTTCACTATATCTTTTAACCTCTTCACATAAACTTGAAGTATGCCTAGCTTTCTTTGAATCTTATTTTATCACATTTTTCTTATGTCTGACACAAAGCTCATGCTAGTCATGGAAAAAGTTTAGATATTAAGGTTATCAGAAAATAGCAGTGATTAAGAAACAGCATATGGAAGTTACTTTAAATATACAGACGTGTATGTTACAGAATTCTTTTCATTTCTAGTTTTTAAAAAATGTAAATTTTTATAAATGTCATTGTTGTGTCATAAAAATCGGTATTTCCAGTCTCAGAATATGACTTCAAATTTGCATAAATGCATATTCCAAATTTGACAGTTTTGGATTTCTAACATATGCTAGCTTCCATATCAGTCATCAAAAATATATTTTAAGAAACAACTAGAAAAGTTTTTTATACCTCCAAAAAAACACTTTTGGTCAATATGGGGAACCAACCCAAAGCAGTAAGCCTCCCTCAAGTGCTAACTAAATAAAATGCTACATAAAGTGTTCAAAAACCTAATATATATGTTGAGAGTATAGTCTGAGAGTCAAAACTCCAGGCTCTATGTATAGCTGTGCGCTAGAAAGGCTGTTTGGTCTGAAGAACATGGTACAGAGCCAGCTACTCTGGACAGTCAGCGGAAGGATACCAACACTGTAAACCTGCACTATTTGTGGGTATGAGGTCTGAATTAGCACTTACTAAGAAGTTTAGAAACCCTGAATAGAAAGAGTTTAAACATTAAAATAAGTCCAGTACTAGTGAAAGTCATAATACCACAGCAAAGTTGAAAACAAAACTGGCCCCTATTCCTCCACGATTCAGGGCACTTGAGATTCACACAGGAACAACTCCCACTGAAGATAAGCTCACAGTCAAAAATTACAAAGTATACCAGAAAATAAACTGCCAATAAAAAAAATATATGTCAGTATATGAAGGGAAGAATTCACTTTTAAAGAACTACATATAACAAAAAAAAAAAAAGAGAGAGAGAGAGAGACTTTAAAGTGTAGTAAAAGATATTTTTAAATGAAAATATATTCAATAAAGCAAGAACAGGATATAATAAAAATATAAAAACAAAAAGTGAAGTTGAAAATGAACTCAAATGGTGACTGTAATATAAAAAACCAGGTTAAAGAAGACAGATTTAGTGAACCAGAAAATACTGCTAAAGTAAACATGGGGAACGATTCATCTTTAAGATTCTCAGTTCGTCTTGAGAAAGACATTTTAAAATGTTTAATAAGGGAATGATCTTTAAGATTCTCAGTTTATCTTGTGAAAGACATTTTATCAGTTTATCTCAGTTTATTCCTTGAACCTCTTTAAACATAAAATAGGGATCTCAGAAATTTTAGAAAACCATCTAATACAGCAGTGAAACCAAGGCTTCTCTAAAAACCTAAAAATCTTTCAAATAATACTCTGTATGTTTCTCTAATATTTAAACTATATAATACTTTTCTAGATAGGCAGTTCCCAACTCCAGTGTCAAATCTATGGAAACAATCATTTTTTTTTTCTAACTTATTAAGTCACTGACTCTCTGATATGACTCCACTAAAACCTTCCTCATTCACCATTCCTTTCTAATTCTTCCCCGATCTATATACCTTTTCTTTTTCCAATGGCTTCTCACATTAAACACACAGACACACACAGACACAGACAGAGACACACACACGATTCCCTTAGTCTTTCCTTCTGTTCCAGTTAACACCTTTTCTTCTTCCTGTCACAGGCAAACTTCTCAAATAAACTGTCTCTACTTGTTTTCTAAATTTTTTTCACTTCTGCAAATATTCTTCAATCCATTTCCAGCTGTTATTAGATCCCATAGATATTTTTAAGTTTTCAGCTTTCTTGATTGCTTGGTTGCATTTGACAATGTTGATCATTCCCTTCTTAAACATTTTAAAATGTTTTCATTTGCCACTTCTCTTGATTTTGATACTTTTTTTTACCCTACTGCTTGTTGCATCTTCCTTTTACCTCCTTATAAAGTTGGAGTTTCTTAATACTTACTCCTTAACTGCCTTCTTTTTTCTTCTCAATCTATACAATTTTCCTAGGCAATGGACCTACAGCTTCTTCTAATACCTGTATATAGATGACTTTCATATTTCTAATTCCAGCCCCAGCTCCTCTTTGGAACTCTAAAACTACATATCTAAGTGTCTGTTTGATATTTCTGTTGTGGTATCTTAAAGGCAGCTCAAATCAATGTCTCAAACTGAACTTGTTCTCTTCTCTCCACAACTGAGCCACTTCTAATTTTCTTTCACCTACTAAATCCATCCAGTTCCACAAGCTAGTACTATAGGTGTTTTTCCTTGATATTTCCTCCCAATCTATCAATAAATCCTGTTTATTCTAGTCCCTGAATTTCTCTTGAATCCATCCATTCCTACTTATCTTTACAACCACCACTCTCTCTTCACCTGGACTAATTTCAATAAATTACTAACCAGTTCTTACATCCTTTTTCACATCGAATAATTTTTGCGCATTCTCCCAAAATGATTTTTCAAACTGCCATTCTTATGCTTTCTATGGCTTAAAAACCTCCAGTGCCTGCCTACTGCTCTCAGCCTAAAGAACCAACATCTACTCCATGGTCCCTCCAACACCACTCCAGCCTCATCGACTTCATCTATCACCACCTGTGTTATTGCCCTCTGAGCTCTGACTTGTTCTTTCACTTCCTTAAATGTACTAGCCTCTTTCAGGATGTAGATCTTGACATGTGTTGGTTTGTTTATCCAGAATCTTGGGTACTTGTGCCTTTTTACCTAGTTAACTCCTACTCATTAATTAGATTTTGGCTAAAAAGACATGATTTTAGGAAAACCTTTAACTCCTTAATCTAAAATACATTCCCCACTTACATGCTCTCAAAGCAACATGCGCTTCTTATTTACAGGATTTATTATAGCTTGAATTTCACACAGTTGTGTATAAGAGCTTGATTAACATGTGCCACTCCCACTAGACTTTAAGCTTGGTGCCTAATACATTGCCTACTATGTAGTAGTCACACCATATTGGTTGAATGAGATAATAATACATATTTAATAAATTACCAATGTTTGCAAATAATTTAGTTTTTAAATACCTTATTTCTAATCTATTCTATTTTTATTATCCCTGTACTCTAAATCTATTTGCATTCTGATTTTCTTTCTTGATTGGGGGGAAAAGGAGAAAGGTTATAGATGGAGAGTTGCGAAGTATGTGTAAGACTGAAAATGTACCTAAGAATGTGTATAAAATTCTCCTCCATGTGTGTTATAGTAAGGGGAAAAAAAGACACCTGAGAATTGCTGTTATAGATTGCCAAGTAACAGCTTATTTTTTTAAAAAAATAAAACAAAGTTCTAAGAATAGAAATAATCTTAAGACATTGTGCCTCTTTAGACTAGTCAGCAACATGTGACTAAGGGAACTCACAGTTTATCCACTCTGTTATATTCACTGTATGGTGTCCTAGTTTTTACCTCCCCTCTGGGACTAAGCAAGCTTTTTGTTAAGTAACTGTAACAGGCAGAAAGTAGAACAATCTAGTTCTCCAAAATAGTGCTTCAAATTTATAACCATCTTTATAAACTTGGTTATAAAAAAAAAAAAAAGAAAATATTAGGCACATGATTATTCTAGTTCCATGGACATCAATAAAAATTCAGTTCACATATTCAATACATATTCTAGACTTTCAAGGACGATGCTGTGTATATAATGTTCTATATTAAATTTTTAAATGTGCCCTATCTGTGGAAATTATTGTATGTTATGGACTGAATGTCCCCCACCTCCAAGTTCATATGTTAAAACACTTAGCTGAAATGTGATGGTATTTGCAGGTGTTTAAGCCAGGAGGATGGGGCCCTCATGAATGGAATTAGTGCACCTATAAAAGAAGCCCCAGGGAGGTCCTCTGTCCCTTCCAACATGTGAGGACACAGTGAGAATATGGCCATCCCTGAACCAGGAAGCTCTCACCTGACACTGAATCTGCCAGTGCTTTGATCTTGGACTTCCTAGACTCCAGAACTGTGAGAAACAAATGGTTTAATCCACCTATCTATGATATTTTTGTTACAGAAGCATAAGCAGACTAAAACATTGCATCTTCCATTTAAATGGCTGAATATTATATAGAGTACATTTATTGTACTAATTAAAAAGCTAATAAATGTAAGAACAAAACACAGGAAATAAACCCCAAATCATATTTTATCTTGATAACCAAAATAACTAGTGTTTATATTTTATTTTTATTTTTGGTGTGTGTGCATGATTTTTTACAAAAATAAGATTATGGCATACATATTTTCCCATTGCGAATACTTTGCAAACCTGTATTTTTTCATATCCTTCACAGTGGATGCAAGATATTCTAGAGCAGTGGTTATTAATTGGAGTGATTTTGCCCAAAGGGAATACTGGGCAATGTCTGGAAACATTTTTTATTGTCATTACTGCATGACTGGGGATGTATAAGTGGTTCTAGTGTGTAGAGGCCAGGAATGCTGCTAAACATCTTATAGTGCACAGACAGCCCCCCTAACAAAATTATCCAGTTCAAAATGTTGAAAGTGACAATTCTGAGAAACTCTGTTTCAGTACTTTGTGTATTTTAAATGCTGAAATCAATGGGAGATGAAGTCAAATCTTATACTGCACTGTCATTAATTTCTGAAGATATATTACTAAATCTCCACTGTACTTTTTCTAGGGGGATGCTTAAAGTCCTTTGTAATATTCCTAAACTTCTTTGTGATATATTCCCATTGGGTAGCTTTTGAAAAGCAAAGAAGAACCCAGGCACCCATCCCTAAACACCCAGTTATGAAAATGTAATTCTTACAAAGCATTATACATTTCTCATAGCACTATGAATCTCTTCTTCCTAGAATTTATCACAATATAATTTGACATTGATTTATGTGTCTCTTCCACTAAATTATAACTTCCAAAAGGCAAGAACTATGTCTGTCTTTTCTCACCATTATGTTATGTTCCCTACCACAGGGCCTTAAACATAGTAAGCACTTAAATATTTATTAAATGAATGAATAACAGTAGTAACCAGTGCAGTCAAGTAATTGCTTTTTATAGTTTGGTCATTCAAAAAAACCCCACAAAGACAATAAAACGAAAGTGATGTGTATTAACTGCAATTAATATTCAAAAGCGACATATTTATTATAGCAAATGTTTAACATTAAAAGGTTTCAGAAGTTAAAAATGCAGAAAACACCAACATTATGTATTCATACACCTTACATTTGTGACTTTTGTAAATGAGTGACTTAATCCAATAATCTAGTTCAAAACCAGTAGCAATTTTTTAAAATTTAATTTCTATAGTCACCAATTCCTCTATTTACTACTCTTCATTTCAGATCAATACACAGATGTTAAAGACCAAGCACATCAAATAACTGATTCTTTCAAATAAAGTATTTTACTGTCCAATACTGCTTTTCTCTTTCAGCTCTAGTAGACCACAAATTATATTGAAAGAAGTCAGTTGAAGACATCTACAAAACTATCACTTGATTACTCAACGGTACAAGATGAACAAAAAATATATCGGTTACATGTGGTCACACATTAAGCTCTTTTTGTTTTTATCAAAATTACCTGAATTTACCTTCAGATAATTTTTTAGTAAAAGCAAGATTTTTACATGATATTTTTCCGTAGCTCAAAATCTAATGGGGAGAAACAAAATAAGACAAATAGCTAAAAATTTTGATTACAGTTAAGATACAGAAATAAAATTTTTAAATTCTTAAAAATGCATGCTTCAAAGGGCATAAACTGAATTATCAATTCTGCCAGTTAATATATTTTGTGATCTGAGACAAATTATTAAACTCTCTAAGTCTCAGTTTACTTGTATCCGCACTGTGGGAATAATACCATTTACCTCATAGTTTTATTGTAAGAATTAAATGAGATCATACACACAGGTGCACAATAAAAAAGCCTGACATAGAGCGCATTAAATAAACAACCTCTTTAAGGCCATGGGCCTTCCACAAATATAATCCAGAATCTAAACTCAAATACCTAGGGAAGAAAGGTAGGAATATTTTGCAGTAATTTGCTTACTGGTTAGATGGGTGTACAGGGAAATGAATAGTGTATTCACTCAGTTATGTTCCCTTTTCCTTGCTCAGTGATTTACTGTCAAATTGAAAATGATATAGACTAATACTGCTTTGGTGGTATAAAATCCGGTACTACTGAAGCTCACCATTTAATTTCTCCTGTTGGGCAGGCTGGTTATCAATAATAGTACTTTTCTCTAAAATGTGGTACATACGGATGAGACAAATACACTGGTCTACCTATTTATTCCAAAGCCATCTTTTTATGTCTTTCTGTGAAATACAGTTCCTTAAAAATAATAAAACACAAAAGAAGTCTTTTGTTTTTGCGGCTGTGTTGGGAAGGAGAGAGGATAGAGGAGGAAAGTTATTGGCATGCCATTATGGTGGGCAAGGTCCACCAGGCCCATGGATTTCAGCCAGACAGTGAATGCCTGCAATAACTAAAGTTTTAAAAGTAGGTCATTACTTCACACATATGCTGAAATCGTTTTTGCTCCATTGGAAAGTCTGCTTTATTTCAAAAATAAACTTTGAAGTTAGAAAATAAAGTCAGAAGTGAATTGGCTCTTCCAACTTCCAAAGGTACATGTGATTTACTCTGATGTCCCACAGTTTAGCTGTATAGTGGCTGACTAAAAGAGCAATTTATCTCAGATGAACACATCAAGGCTTTCAGTAAGGTTTTAAAAAAATCATTTTCACTTCTACTTAGAAAGGAACAAACAAATAATTTTCAGGCTTTTACCTGGGCACACAGGAATACTGAAAAGAGACTGCTGTGCTCTATGAGGCACAAAAAAAAAAAAACAGAGAGAAGATACCCTGAATTTGCCACACATGGGCTGCTACTGGCAATGATAACCTATCACAGGGGAAATTTTAGGGAGAACAAAACCATCATGTATTTCCTCTTAAAAATTATGACAGAGAGGTGTGATAATTTTCAATGGAGAGAATATATAAAAAACAGCACAATAGTAAAGGCATGCCCAAAAAGTGACTAGAGTGAGATGTAGTTAATTTAACGATGTGCCTATGGATGGGTTGTCTCAAAGGAAGTGAAAGATATCAACTATTAAAGAAAGGAGAGAAAAGACACATTAGATATAATAATGGTATGAGCAAGGCTATGAATATGAGAATTAGCAATGTGGATGTAGGTATGCAACAAACAGTAGCAATATTAGAGGAAGTAATGACAGATAAAAGTGGGTTGGTGGTTCCCTGGTAGAGAATTTTGATGCTGTTCTGTGAATCAGCACAGGTTTCAGGAAACGGTTCTTGTGATAAAGAAGAGTGTTTAAGGAAGAGCTGGCAGCTCTGCATATAACTGAAGGCAGTTAAGAGGGACTAAATGTAGGACTCCTTCTCCAAGATTGCTGTCAGTGTTCTAACATATGATGACAAGGACCCGGACCAAGTTTTTGGCTGTAGCATTGTCGAGAAATGGGGAACAGCAGATAATACATTTTTCTGAGGAAGAAAATTAGAATGTACTGGCTCTTTTGGAATTAATCAGATGGTTCCCTGAAGCTGATAAATTCAAAATCTTACTTTGAAATATATATATATATATATATATATATATATATATATATATATATATGACATAGTTTGATTTTAAAAGTTAAAAATTTACTTAGATAATAGTGTCAAAAATCTCAATGCTGAAATATCAGCAGAGCATATACAAATAGGTTGTTTTTCCTCACAAATTCTCTCTACCTAAGATATTTGGAAATTTTAACAGAAAAAGAAAAAAATGGGGAAAAAAAGAATGTCATGTGCACTAAAAAAGGGAGCAAACACTTGAATCCAAATATCTTATTGTTTTGTAAATTATAATGTGGCTGGAATTGGATAAACTCTAAAAACTAGTACTATATTTAGAATTCAACCCTTAAATAAAAACACTCAGATGCTTTGTCTATTGTGAAATAAAACTCAAAAAAATAAGAGAGGAACTGTCTAAAATAATGTAGCTGAAAGTAAAGGCATGATTTGAATTCCAGTTTCATCACTTTGAGAACCTAAAAGGATCAACATCAAAAACCAATAAGAAAGATAGATAAATTCATGGTGAATAGTATTTGTAACCAAGTTTCTTAAACTGTGATCCATGGATAAAATGCGGGGGACAGGGAAAGGGTGTTATGAACTAGGATGAAAAAATAAGTTACATATCTATTTTTCTCGAATCTCTATTTGAAATTTACCAGTTCCTTCAATGACGCATGAGGAGAAAACTTCAGCAATATTAACAGTACCTATGACTTTGTCACCAACAGAAATCAAAGATATTTTCATATGACATCATAGTTATTGCAGATAACCCCAAATATCATTCACAATCATCACTGGAATGATTTTAAAGTAACAATTAGACCAATTCCTAGGTCTTGTTATTTTATGCCTTAATAGAAAACATATATCACAGATTTTTATTATTTTGATAACTTTTCGGTATGATTACTTTGTTGCCCATGTGTTTTATGTATTTAAAATTTTTTTAAAAATTACCAAAGAGGTGTATGGCACGCACAAAAAAGTTTAGAACCCATGGTCTAGGTATAAAATGAATGTAATTTGTTTACTACAATTCACAATCTATTAATGGAATCCTTAGGTCCAGATAGGTTTCAGAATTCAAAATTTTAAAAATTTCAGATAAGTGGAGAAACTACATATAATGTAATGTCCCAGCACAGTCTGGAATCAAACACAGTAATATTGCTTCAGTAAAACATATGAAAATATACACCAAGTGGAACAAATAAAAGCAATAGTTTCCCTTTACTTTGATTCAGGTTTTACTGTCAAATGCACTTAGACGAGGACAGGTTTTGTGATCAAATTTAATTACAAAAACAAAAACAAAAAGTCTTGTTTTTCAGGGGTTTCTGAATTTTGAATTGTGATAAGGAAATGTGGTCCCACTTTTGTACAGATAAATAAAATATCCGCCTGCTCTGTCCTCTTCCCTGTTTACAGCTACTTTCCTCCCATAATTTTGAATTAATAACTTTTCTATTCTGCATTATTTAAATGTTGTTAGTAGCAAGATTTTCTTAAAAGTTTGGGTATAGCAGTTGAACTTGTAGCAGAAATAAATCTTATGTTGTTGCTACAATTCAGAGAAATCAGGTTATAAAATTTTGATAATCGGTCTGAGTGCACAACATTCCTTTTAGTCAGCACTCAATGCTTCCAGCTGCTAGTTGCCTATAATATTCTGGGCTCATTCTCTCAGCAAAAAATTATCCCTTCAATCGCATACCACACATATGCATTATTATAATTATAATAATTTTTTAAAGGAGGGAAAGCCTGTATTTTATAACTATCCTAGATATATCCTAGTTATACTATTCCTTAGAACAATCTGAGATTGAAGTGTGAACCTCGATACTCAGTTTTGCTACTAATAGAGTTTCTTTGGTAACCATGATAGAATCTTCCAGTACTTTTTTTTTGTGTGGCACCGACACACATTAAGGTGTTCCATTGACTTATGACCCCTTTGGGGGAAAACACATTCATTTGTCAAAGAACACAAATATTGGAAAGAAAAAGCAAGAAGAGAACAGGGAAAATAGATATTGTAGAATCCATCAAATTTGGTGGAAAAAAAGCAAGTAAAATAAATGAACAAACACAATATGGCTGCTCTGCTGGGAAATTACACTAGTATATACCAAGACTGACATAAACCAAGCTGTGGCAAACACTGGGTAAAAGGCCTGTAGAGTTATACTATGAAAATGAATAAGCTACATTCCAAAGAAACAACATAGGTGAATCCTAATAATGTAAGTTTAAATCAAAATAGTAAGCTCGGAACATTAAGCTCTTTATGTAAAATTCAAAATAAATAAAACTAATATATTGATTGCACATGTATGTGTTGGGGGGAGAGAGAGCTAAAACAAAGCAAGGTTATATGTAACTGAGGATATGAATATTCTAGTTCTTGTGTTGGGCAGTGGTTTGTGAGAATTCATCGAATCATTAACAACTCAAACAACTTACAAATAAGTAAACAATGTGCCTAAGTCAATAGTGATATTTTGTCATGAACTGTGGATCATGTAAAATCCCATTTGGGGCAATGGAGAAAACAAGAAATGTTTTACATTTGAAAAAAAAGTTAACAGGTCTTCATGAGGCCATTCTGTCAACTGATTTTTCGCCTTCATATTGGTTGCAATCAGCCACGGTGACACTATAACATGGAAACTGGCAAGTACTACAAGTCAGGACTCTCTTTCCTGGAGAAATATTTATCAGCGCAGTACTGATTTTACTGAGGTATAACTTACAGAGAGAAAATTCACAAGTGTGCGATGAAATTTCACAAACTGAAAACACTTGTGTAACCACTATCTGGTTGAAAAAAAAGAACCTTACTAATAATACCCGGAAGGTTCCGCTCATTCCCAGGAAACTGATTCTCAGACAGGTGACTTACTCAAAGTCATAAAAATAGTAAGTTTCAGGGCCAGGACTTATCCATAATATTATTATACAATGTCATTTTCATTGCCATTGTATTTGTTTCCCAGTTTTATGTCTTGTTGGGACTCCCATAGCACAGAATATTTGAATTAACAGGTTCTGCAGAAGCACTTTTTGGTTGGGCAGAGACATCATTGTCAGTGTACCACAAATATTTCTTTGGAGAACCTAGAAAAACAGGTTAGGCTGAGCTATGGTTTGTTAAGCTAGGTGTATGAAATGCATATTTTCAACATACATTTTCAACTTACAAAGGGTTTATTGGATCACGACCCCAATGTAAGTCAAGGAGCATCTCTATTAGTTTTCTTTTCATCATCCTATTTATTTGGTTAAAATGGTTTGTATCCCTTTAGTAAGTTACCACTGTAAATAAAGGATGATCACAGGGGGAATACTACTTGAGATGTTAGCCCATCTACAGCTTCTCATGACAACAGCCTCCAGTCAGGGTACACCTAAAACCTTTCTTTTTTTCCACTATAAAGATTTTTCCTTCATCTGTCTGCTTTTGAGTGTCTGCCAAACGCAAGTGACGATGGCTGACCCCCTTGCTATAGCAAGTTTGGAATAAATAGCCATTGCTTATTCTCACTTGGGTGGTCTTTGTTTATTTCCCTATAGTTTTCATCTTCAAGAGACACAAAAGAAATTGCTATTTAAAGCAAATGTTTACAACATTTAATTGGATAGTGGCATTCTCAGAAGCAGAACTGGGGGGAGTGGGAGACAATGAGTTATTGTATCTAATAAGACCTTCTTTTTTCAGGAAAAACTAAAAAAATCCTATAATCTCATAAAAATATTTATAATATTCTGAGAATCAATGAATAAAACATTGGTATTAGAGGTATGTAAAAGGACACAATTGATAAATGAAGTCATTTCTATCTAAGGTTGCTGTTGTAGGCAGAAGCATGAAATGCTAAGTGATAAGTGAAATGACTTAGGAGTTAACAACAGACCAGCTAGAAAGCTAAAACTGTTAAATCTGCTATTTCTGCATGTGCTTAAATGAATACATATGACATCGATGAAACATATCTTTATGTTCTTTCCTATTTGGGGGCTTTAGAATACTTGTTTGCATTCAGGATGCATTCAGAATGAGCATGACTGCTGGATTAAATCCAACTAAACACAGGAAGAAGAGAGCAAGTTGAACAAATAATCTCGGTGATTTGATAATGAGGAAGGGAAGGAGCATACATTAATACAAATAATAGTACTTACTATGTGGAAAGGCACTGAGCTAGGAGAATTACAAAAATATCTTACACAGCCTTGTAAGAGAGATATTAATTCCTAATTTACATATAGAAAAACTGAGTCTCAGTGATGAGATGTTAAATACACCTGATTTAGTCATACAGCTAGTTAATTGTGGAACTGGGGTTGAATCCTATATTAATCTTATTCTAAAGTCTGTTTTGTACCAATATGTTCAACTACTCCCCTAGAAGTCAACAGAGGGAAACAGGCAAGTCCATATAATAAAGTGTTAATGATAAAAGCAAGTGATTGTTTATTCTACACTGATAATTTTACAAATGATGAAACTGAAGCTGGAGAATTGATATGAACTACTCAGATAACCCAAGACTTAACCAAACATTCTAGAAATTTCTTTCTTACTTAAATATGAAAGTGTCTTATCTTACTTCAAAAGACACTTCTTTTATAAATAACTCTATGAAATCAGTTATAATAAAACACTGAACAATAAAAAATTCAATAATAGGAAAATGATTAAAGAAATTATGGCATAACCATACAATGAATAATTTATAGCTACTAAAAATGATGACATGGGTTATAAATCTGGGAAAACTGCCATGAAGTTACATTAAGTGAGGGTAAAAACAGTCTATAAGACTATGAATTATGCCTTTTTGGTAAAATGTCTATATACAAAATTCCTCCAATAACACTCAAAAGTGGCTATAAAAGCTTTTTCTCCTACCCACTGCTGTCCCATCTTCTGCCATCACTTAAAAATACCCTACATCAAAAAGCCCCACTCTGACTCTCCAAACCTTAATGACGGTGCTCCTCAAGTTGTGCACACTACTCTTTATTTACTCTTTACATCACTCACTCTCTTCCCAAGGAACTAGTCACCCATATCTAATCAGTTACTACCTAAAAGATGTTTTTCAAACCATACCTTAGCCCGAAGATATCTTCTAAACTTGAATATATATAACTATATATAAAACCAACTGTTGAATATCTATATCTGCCTATATATCCCACAAACATGTCAGTCTCAACACGTTTACCCATTCCTGTTCCCTCCCAAACTTGCTCCTTAACCTGTACTGATGATTGAAGAGAATATTCTCAATTCATTGACCAAAAATTATTGATTCTTTCTCTTTCATCATCACATCTAATCAGCTTCCAGATCCTGTTGGGACTCATTTTCTCGCAAATTTATTAGTCTCCAATAGCATTTTAACCTCTCTTACCAGAATTTCTATAATAACTTCCTAACTAGTCTGTCTACCATTAAAATCTTATTTACCTCCCTTTCCCCATTTCCCCTCTATACTTCTGCTATACTGACTTAAAAAGAAAACACAATCATATCAAGTCACTCTTAATGATTGTTTTAAATTTCTTAGCAAGGCATAAAATGGTCTTTTAACTCTGGCCTCTACATACTTTTCCGTCTTGACTTCCAGTCAGTAACGTTTACCCTTCTACCAATGTTACCATGTTCTTGTAATTAGTCCCTGAATAGGCCACGTGTTGTCCTAGTCAACTCCTGACTGACTCTCCCATGAGACTGCATGCAAAGATCCTCAGGAGGAAATCCACTCTGACCCTTTACCTTTCCTGTGGAGAGTCAGCTAAAGATAGATCACAGTTGCTCCACCATCCTTTTATGGAACTTGCCAAAATTATAATGTCATCACTGCCTTTATGTCTATCTCAGCTATTAGACTGTAGGCTCCTAGATGGCAAGCACTATGCCTTTTCCTTTAAATTTCCCTAGACCAGTGCAGAGTATTTTGCACACAGAAAGTACTCAGTAAATGCTAAATAAATGAAATATAATAAGAATTTTGAAGCTTTATTCATTGTTGAACTGTTTTTACTTTTTAGATAAATGGTTTAAGGATTAAAAAATGAGAATTCATAATCAACTAATGGCTAATTTTTTAATAAATGTTTTTAAGAATTTAGTTCAAAGCAACTGTGATCTATCTTTAGAAATATGGAAAGCATGATTTATTTATGGGAAAGATGTAGTAAGGAACGACTGGCGCTGACTCCTAAGAGTAGGGGTTCTCCTTGGTCCAAAGACCAAGACATCAGATATCATTTCAGACGGCTCAGATGTATTAATTTACGAAATGACTTTCTAAAGTCCCTTATGAACCTGTGAATCCAGGAGAAGACATATATTAATAGCTGGAGAAAACATGAGAATTAAAGTTTTTTTCATGATTGTTCTGTTCATTTTCTTAGGCATTTTGTTTTACACAATTTGCTTGAAGCTTGCTATACCCTACAATTAGCTAAGAATGAATATAAAAAGAATGAATAATCTTAAGAGACTGTCCTGTACTTTTACTATGGTTTACTTTACGACTGCATCATTACGAAAGTCACTTTTATTTGATAAGTCCACTTATAAATTCATTTTCCTCTAGCTCAAATTCTCTTAAATGCTTTTTGTAAAGTAACACATTACAAAAAGCATGTTGCAAAATGCCAGAGGTTTTCTGATGTCCCCAAGGCATAAAATACTTTATTGCTATTTAAACCAAAAAGGAATAAACAATTCTCATGTGAACAGCTATGTGTTACCAGAAACAAGGCATCAGTATGGTTTGTCAGTCTCGGAGAGAAAGAATCATTAGATGAAATACCACTTGCACAATTTTCATCTTTATCTTGTCATCAAACCCTATTTATCACCATTCTGACATTGCTGCTTAAATAGCAACTTCCTAGAATATAGCTAAAGGTAGATTTCAAAAAGTTTCAGCTCTCCAAAGGTTTTCACTAGGATGTTAGGCTCTCTTTAAGCTTAAAGAAGACTACTCTTCATAATCCTTATTTTTCAAACTATTACATAACTGAATAGGATTTTTAAACATCTTCCATTTATTAAAGGCAAAGTGGTGGCATTTTGGCCTAGTTTTCAGACTCAGCACACCCAAATACTCAATTTTACCTTTTAGAATAACATTAGTGTAAGTATTAAGAGTATGTGACGGTCCAGGAAGAGAGAATTCGCCCCTAGTGGTAAAGACAAATTTAATATAAAAATATTTTTAATTTTAATTAATAACTATCAAATGCTTACTACATACAAGGTACTATTCTAAAATTTAAAATATATTATCTCATTTAATTCCCACAATAACCTTAGGAGGTAGTACTATTATCTCCAATTTACAGACAGGGACTCAGAAGCCAGAGACTCGGAGTTACTTGGCAGCTAGTAACTGGAAGGAAGAGCTAGGACTCAACAGTACTGGTCTGATTCCAGGGCCCAGGTTTGAGGCGGGCACTATGCTAAGCTGCTCAACATCTTATATTCCTATCCATGTGATGTCCAATCTAACAAAACAATGGGTGAAGGCAATCAAAAGGTACAAACTTCCAGTTGTAAAATAAGTTAAGTCCTCGGGATGTAGTTAAGTCCTGGTATGGTGACTACAGTTAATACTACTTACTATACTGTATGTTTGAAAATTGCTAAGAGAGTAGATCTTAAAAGTTCTCATCATAAAAAAAAAAAATGTAACTGTGTGGCGGTGAATGTTAACCATACTTACTGTGGTGATTATTTTACAATATGTACTAATATTGAATTATTATGTCATACACCTGAAATGATTCTAATGTTATATGTATATTATATATATATATTTAATTACAAAAATCAATCCCTGTACTTAATACCCTCTAATAATTGTTTATGTCTTTGCCCTCTATGAACTCCTTGAGAGTCGAGATTCAGCCTTAAATTATCTTTGTATTCCCAGTATTGAGTACAGAATATGGCACAAGTAAGTACTTCATGTTTATTTGTCCATTCGTTCATTCATTCATTCATCCAGCAGATGTTTACCCACCTAATACTATATGTCAGACAGGTGTCAGAGATATGACTGTGAACAAAACCAGACACAGCACTGCTCTCATGTAGGTTACAGCCTAGCGGGGAAGCAGGTATTAATCAAAGAATCCCACTGATGAAGATTTAATTACAGATTGAGATAAATGCTCTGAAGGAAAGAAAGAATTCACTGAGGCAAATAACAAAGGAACCTGATCTAATTGGGTGGGTGCAGGAAGATTTCCAAAGAAGAGCAAGATTAAAAAGGCAAAAGAGAGAAGGAAGAGGAAGGGGTCCGGGTGGAGGTTGCCAAAGTCCTGTGGAAGGAACAGAGAGCTAGGGGGAGAGTGTGGCAGGATGACTGCAAGCGGCAGATGGGTGTTGACCAAGCTGGGTTTCTCAGGCCATGTCAGAATTTTAATATTCATCTGAAGAGCAAGGAATGTAAGGAAGAGTTCTATGAAGGGAGATGATGTCCATGTTTTGTAAAGATCACTCTGGCTACAGTATAGAGAAAAGACTGGCAGGTCAAGAGGGTTCCCAGGTGAGCATTCTATGCTCAGTAATGTGCTAGGCAAGTTAAAAGGAGGGAAGGAGAGTGGAAGAGGGAGAGTGTGTGTGTGTGGGAGGGGGGGTGTGGGGGGGAGGGATTGGTTAATTTATAAAGCAGATAAATAGCTTTTTAAATAACCAATATTTTTCTTTTTTGCTTAATGCTTTTCAAATGATTTGACTTATAAATAGTAATTTATATTTTTTTGCTTTTTAGCCATATACTTACAACTTGCTTTTTCAACTAATATTTATTAAGCCAGGCACAGTTCTAAATACTAGGGTTACAGGAGTAAAAAAAGGCAAAAAAAAAAAAAAAAAAAAAAAAGCAACCCTCTCCCATGCAGCTTACCTTCTAATGGAATTGAGAAATAATATAAAAGTAAAAAAAAAAATTAAAAAGACAATTGCAAGTAAAGATATGTGCTATCAAGAAAATAAAATAGAAATAGGTGAGAGCTATGAGTGGCCAGAAAAGGCCTAAGAAGATTACACTTGTTTACAAAAACAACAGCAAGCCATGCAGAGACTGGAAGAAGAGCAGAGGTAAAGGCCTGAAGGTAGGGCTACATTTGAATGTAATTAGGAAACAGCAAGAAGGCTAGTGTACTGCAAGTGAAGTGAGCAAGGGCAAGAATGGTGCAGGAAGTTTAAGATCACAGGCTGGGACAGGGGGCAGATCGCTAACATCTCGAGGGCATGGGAAGGAATTTGTATTTTACTAAATGGCATATCTGTTGCATGGCAATAGGAAGCCACAGGACATTTGGATACAGTAGAATAACATGACCTTATATACCTGGCTGCTATGTGTGTGGGAGGGTGGACTGTGTCAGGAGAAGACAAGAAAAGTAACAGAAAGATAAACCGAGCTGGTGCAATGGTCTAGGCAAGTGGCAATAGTGATTTATCAATGGAAGATGAAGGAAAACAAATGGATTTAGGACATATATATGTATTTTCAACTATACTTGGTAGATAAAATTGTCTATATTCATTAAATCACAGGAGTTTGCTATTTCAAGAAAATCTATGGGCAATATTTTTGCAAAAGAATTTGTCTTTATTTCACCCATAATATAAATTCAGATTTTTACATACTAGATTTGTTTAAAAGTAAAATGTCTGTATTATTTTAATTCAGGGTTTCTTCATACCTGTATGTAAACACAGGGGTTATAAGTGAACTTCACTTACTAAAAGCACTTCCAGAATAAAGATTTGAGAGAAAAGGAAAAACTATTCTCAAACTATATCTTTTACTCTAATTTCTTACAGATCTTCAGGCCATAAAACTCTTAGGACTCCACTGCATTTACCAAGTTTATGGAATAAATAAAACACATTAGAATCCCCAAACACAGATCATTTTTACAGACTAAAAAATTGCAACCTGAATAATATTTTGGTAACAAAATGTTAAATACCAGGGGATCAAATTTTAATGTTATTTCTTCAAAATTAGAAGAGTTGTCTGTGCAAATTTTAGATTTAATTGTTTTCTTTAAAGAAAAAATTAGTTTTTTACTAATTTCCAGAGAACACTTTCAGTTTTGACAGTTAAATGACAAGTATGATATAAATAATGTGAAAAATTTATAGAAATTAAAAGCTCAACTGCTAACTTTCTCATAAAATATTCTACAGGAGACATATACTCCACTGACATACCTTAAACTCTTGGCTTGTAGAATGGAAGTCTATAGTTTCAAAAATGTTTATCGTTTAACAGGTGTGAATTTCAAGGTCGCAAACACTGATGTGCAAAAACATAATGGTTCCACAGAAAGTGAATTAATCTATTTAGTTATCTTTTCTATGTAGACTGGGACAACAAATCTTCAGAGCAAATCATTCATTTTTAGTTTGATGCTCAATTTCTTTGTGGTAAATAGTCAGGATTCTCCCCTTGTACATTCTCCTTCCCATCTCCCACCCTTGTTCCCTCAGAGGACTTGGGCAGGTGCAGAGCTTACATGATTCAGGGCATCTGAGGTGAGAAGGAGGAGGGTAAATAGTCTAAGGGTGTCTTCTGTCAGTACTGGCTCACAGTTCAGGACAAGATTTAATAAAATGTTTGTCATTCTCTCATTCATTCTTATGGAACTTCTATTTGTATAGCAGTAAACAGTGAACACAACTTAAAAAGACCTTTCTTTTTGTGGAGCTTACAGTCCAGTGGGGATAGACAAACAATAAAATAAACATATATTAGGTGGCATTAAGTACCACGAAGAAAAATAAAACTGCAAGGAAATAGAGAATGTAAGTGTGGAGCAGACAGGTCACTTAGACAAGATAGTCAAATAAGGTCCCTCTAAGGAAGTGATATTTGATTTAGAGATGTGAATGACTCATGTGGATATCTGAGAGCAGATCCTTCTAGGCAGAAGGAACAATAAGTGCTTGGTGTGTGCAAGAGACAGTGAGGAGACTGCTGTGGCTGTAGCAGAGTGAATGAGAGGGCAGGTGATCGGTGATGCCATCAGAAAGTGGGGAAAGTATCAGGGCAGGATGTTATAGTAAATCTCACTTTTAGTGAATAATTGCTGGTTAAAAGTTCTGATGTAGCCCTGTCACCAAGTTTCCACTGGGGAAGTAACACCAATAACTGTGTATCAGGTACTCTGGAGCACGTCAGCAATGTTTACTCTAAAATCTGGTTTACAAATGAGGGATCTGGAGCTCATACTGGTTAAGGCTCTCATAAATCTCTATTATAAACACAGTATGTTCTCATCATTTTGGCATATGATCTGCTGGTCCTTGTCATATAGCTGTGCTAGAAATGCTGGATTAAGCAAGAATTAATAGATATCATAGATGATTCATCCAGAGCCTTTATACGGATATGTATTTTGAGTCTCCAAAAAGAGAACATAGTTTACAGAGGATTCCCATTTTTAATATACTATGGAAACACAGGTTAATGTTTTGTAGAAAGCTAATTGTGACATGCTACTGTGTATTACAGTCCTTTGTGTATTTACTGAGGAAGAAGAATACAAGCATCGTTTGCTATTTGAATCTATTTGGTTCCTGAGTCCAGATAGTGTGGAGCGCAGAATATTCAGAAGAAATGTGTATCTCCAAAAATGTGTTCAAATCTGTTTGGTTCTTGAGTTTAAATAATGAGGGATACCTGTATATTTTGATAGATGAGCAGCACTTCAGCAATTTCGCCTAATGTTTGAAAAGGTAACACCTAAAATATTTATTTTGTTATATTCAGCAAACAACTTCAATCTCAAGTAGCACTTTTATCATATTTCTCATTTTAAACACACTTTGCTTTCCCTGAAACAATAAATTTGCAAAGTAAGCATTTTCGGATGAATATAATACTTGTTTTTAGGTTGATAGTTACTTATTTATATCCAGGCAGCTACATTATAAAATATTCATTAGCACTAGCATATCTTTTAAGAGAGAGCTAACAGCTTCATGACAGAGGGCACCATGTTTCATAAGATCTCTGATTTTAAAATGTTTCTATCTGCAAAATGAAGCCAAATTAATAATTCAGCTTGCTCTAAAATGCCACGATCAATACAACAGCTTCTAAGTCAACTATGGGCCAATACTTTAAAAGATGATCACCTTATAAAACAGATTCCATTCTTGTTTTGAGCCAGACGCATTAAAAATAGCAAGCTTTTTCAAAGAAAGAGCAGTGTTTAATATGAGACAGGAAAATACAACATACAGCAAAAACAATTACTACTAGGAGCAAAGTGTGCTGTCTGTAAATGACAAATGAGAGCTTGGAACAAAACAGCCTGAAGCAATGATTTTCAAATATTAAAGAGCACATGAATCACCTGGGGGAAACTTATTAAAATGCAGATTCTGATTCAGTATATAGAGGCGGGCGGGGCCTCAAATGGTATCTAAGTTCTCAGGTGATGCTGATGGCACTTGTCCAAAGACCTAACTTCGGGTAGCAAGCTCAAAAGTGTACTATTCATAAGGTTCCTGCACATGGGATGTTGGGAGACCTACACTACGTGAGCCAAAATAATACTCAAATCCTTTCTTTAAAAAACATCATTATGTTTACTGGCAGGAGAAGTTCTCCAAAACCAAAATCAAACAAACAAAACACCCAGAAGGCACCAATTACCATTACAATCTTCAAAATCATAAAAATCTCAAATGATAGTTGAGATTGAGAAAAAAGAGCCTGATTTGAACATTAGGAACTTTGAAGTCTCTTGCTGAGGAGATGCCAATCTCCCTGGATAAAAACTGGAGATTTCCACATAAAAGACCTCGCAATCTTTGAAGGGATAATGACAGGGTAACAACTGGACAGGAGTAAGGATGTAAAGTTAAACAACACATACCCACCAACTGCTACTTCTAGGAATTTATCCCGAGGAAATAACAAAACTAGAGGTGTGTGTACAGAATAGGTTATATCAGCCAAAAAGTGTGTGTTTGTTACCAAAGAGCTAGCCCAAATAAGCCTAGTTAAATAAATTATATTCACAAAATATGCTAATTCATTTTATTTCATCCATCAAATAAAATACAAGGTGGCCAGCAAAACGTTGATATAGATCTATAGTTAATGACCTGGGAAATTGTTTACAAAATTGTAAGAAAAAAAGGCTAGAGAAAAGTATGCACAAAATCATTCTACTTAAATATATGTAAATATAGAAATAGTAGATTATGAGTAATTTGCAAGGCTTTTTTGCTTATCTGAATGTTCTACTTTACCTAAAATAAAGACTACTTTAATGAAAGCAAATGAATAAATTCATATGCTTTTCCTGAGCACAATTCGTATCCCCCAAATTCACTTTTTGAATAAGCTACTTAACCTTTCTGTGAATCAGTTTCCTCACCTATAAAGAGGGCATAATAATAGTACAACCTTTACAAGGGTAGAGGCAAGGATTAGTGTGTACTAACAGATGTAAAGTACTTAACAGAACCTGGCATATAGTAAGTACTATGTAAGAGTTGGCTGTTTCTGCGTTTTGTTTTGTTTTGTTTTTTTTAATTATTAAACTGGTCTCTTGCTGATGCCTGTCTGAGATGATGTTAGCAGATAATTTTACCTTGGCTCCTGAGTCTGCATATTAGCTCTAGGACCTTTGGGATAACTAGCACATGGAAGAGTCTAAATCAGAGCAACAGCACACTGAAGTGGTCAAACAGCAGGCAAGGTGGAACTCGGTACACAGCTCTGCAGGATTTTTAAACATGCGTAAGAATGACTATTCATAAAGTGCTACTAAGAAAATGAATTGGCTCAATCTTTCTATGACACAATTTGGTAATATGTATTTAACCAATATCTGAAAAATTCTGCTGTTGGGAATTTAGTTTAAGAAAAGTAGCTGTGATATTTGAAATACAAAGATTTAGATTTAAAGATGCCAGTGTATAAAACCAAAATTTGCTGTTTTCAACAATGGAATATGGCTGAAGAACATTTGAAATATTCATATATAATTTTTTGATAATATTTAATGCTCTAGATAGTTCAGTTTTTAAAAGTTGAACACAGAACTGGAAACAAAATGGGAACTCAATGTTCTTTTAAAAGATTCTGAATGTAAGATGCACAGGAAAGTTTATAGGAAGTCAATCTTTAAAATAAAAATTAAAAATTAGCATTTAAAATTCTGACACATGTATTTCCTGTATCTGGGATTCAGGAGACACAGTTTATACCCCAAAAGAATGTGATCCGACTTCTGGTCAAGATGGCATACTAGGTAAATGCTGTGCTCTCCTCCTCCCACGACTACATCAAAATTAGAACCAAATTATAGAACAACCATCATTGAGAAATACCCGAAGATCAGCTGAACAGAAGTCCTATAATTAGGGATCTAAAGAAGAAGCCAGGAGGAGACTGGTGGGAGGGGCAGAGATGTGGAATGGGTAGGTTCCACACCTACCATGTGGCACTGAAAATTGAGAGGGATATCTCAGTTACAGAAGTCATCCCTGAGGAGCAAGGGGTCTCAGCTCCATTACTGGCTCCCTCAACCTGGACATCAGTGCCGGGAAGAACAGTGCCCATACATTCTGGCAGTGAAAATCAGGGGGATTGCTTCCAAGTGAGACAAAGGGCTGCTGGAGTCCCAGGTGTTCCTCTTGAGGGGCTGTGCATGGACTCACTCACTGGAGACTCTGGGTTGTAGTGCCAGGGCAGCCGGTCCAAGAATGTCAAGGACATATGGGGAGGAACTAAACTGACTGGCTTCAGGGCAAGGGCTGGAGCGGGATGGATCAGGGAGATTCTCTTCGGGGATGGGGTCACTGGCAGGTGCCACTGCTCCTCTGTTGAGCCCTTGCCCCACTCAGGAGGGGCAGGTAGGTACCAGATCTGAGCGCTCCATTATGGTGGCTCACAGTGTTTGCCCCAATCTGGTGATTCCTTCAAAACTGCCCCACCCAAGCCATGTGCTTGGCCAGAGCCACTTTCTGTACTTTTCCCACACAAGTGATCTGCTTTGGCTTGTGCTATGTACTTTACAAAAATCTCTCAAAGGTCTACAAACTCCAAACAAGCATCAGCTGGCCTTGGGGTGCCCTGTAGCTCTTGATAAGTGGTCCCAAGCCTGGCAAAAACAAGTACCAGTCTCAATTTGTATCATAACTCCCATCAGGTGACTGAAGCCTGGGATAAGCTGCAGCCAGATTTCATCTGGAACATTACTTCAACTAAGTAATTCATCTGGCAGAGACTAGCCTCAGCTCACACTGTGGTGCCCTCAAAAGAATACCAACCCTGGCACTCCTGGCAGCTGGCCTCGGTTCACAGCATAGCCTCTCCCAAATATCTCCAAACTCAGCACAAGTGGTAATCAACAGCAAGTCACTTTGTAGCTCCTGCTAGATGGCCCCAAGCCAGGAACTAACAGTGGTTGACACTGGCCTGCAACATGGCCCCTCACAAAAGACTCCAGAACCAACATACCTAGTACTAGCTTCAGACCATTAGAGTAATGGAAAACAAAGCACTCCACTCTTACATCAGGATAGCTTCAATTTTCCCATCTATAAAATATTCCAAGACCACAGACCATCTATAGACCATATTCCGAGAAAAAAAAATTAAGACTTAAAAGAATCTTAAGAGATGAGATTAATCAAAGATTACCATTGTTATTTATCATGTTTTAAACTAACCTAAATTAATTATTGTACTGGGGTCCTACCTCCAGCTTGGTTGACTGTTAAAGCCCACAGACTTATCCTTAATAGGTGACTAGAATATCAGCAAGAGAGTATAACCTTGAACTCCATGCCATACTGATAGGAATATTTTTTCTCTACTGGTTAACCCTGCATCCTTCAGTACAGTATCACTTCCTCAGGGATTATGTTAGGGATCGCTTTACTCCATTGCTATATATATATTCAGGTACCCCATGCCTTATTATAATTCTTTACACTATACAGTATTTACCTGCTTAATATGTTCTCTAACACACTGAGTTCCATCAAGGTCAAGGGACATGCCTATTTTGCTCTCTGTGTATTCCTAGTGTTTAGCGCACAACATGATATAACATAGGCACTCAAACACTCCCAGGATGAGTGGATGAGAGCTATATACCTTGATGACACTTTGGTTCCTTGCAGATCTGGCATGAGACTATGAGCTTACATTAAGGCTCATTATAAAAATAGCTCTCCAAAATTTATTTTTCGATTTTCTTCAGGAATATGGTTCACCACTTCGAATATCCTTTCTATGAGCGGCTTAAGGGAGATGACTTCTCAGTAGTATTAAAAGTAATAGTTTCCAAAGCAACTAGTTTTTACTTCATGAATTGTGTATCTAAGTCATTTCCCTTATTGTACTAGCTGTGTAAATTGTGTGTACTAACTTTACCCATAGCCTCATCTTATTTTAGCTATTTCTGCTTATTTGTCTCCAGATTGCCTTACTTGAAAATATAATCTTATGTTCCTCAAATCTAAGAACAAATCAGGAGATATGAATATATTATTAATAACATCAGTCAAAATTATAATAATCTGTGGCTGAGACAATCCTTATAGTAATATGGTGCTTGAATGGATGGCTAAGAATGATCAATTTGTAGCTGCTACTATATTCAATTAGTATATCTTTGGATAATTCAGGTTTGAATTAAGTATCTTCGGTAAGATATTTCTTAAATTGTACATTGGTTTAGCTCCCCTGCCATTTTTCTTATGTTTCGCTCCATTCCTATAGATACTGTCTCATTTAAACCCCTCATCAGATTACTTGATATTCTACTTTCTGATCTCCTGGTTTCCAGACAACTTATCTCAGTCTCCACCTGTCAGTGCCTAGCTGTTGCCGAAAGGTGTCCTCAGCATGGACTATGAGTCTGTTTTCGAGTTCTCTCCCCACCCCAGCCTATCAGTCTTTTGTCTAGTCATACTGAACTATGCAAAGTTCAAAGAAAGAACCCGGCTAATTCGTGCCTCTGTACTTTTCACACTGCTCTCATTGACTAGACTGCTCTTCACCACCTTGTCGAACCAACAAAAACCTTTCATCTTCCAAGATAACATCTACTCAACTTAACAGATTCAGCTCAAGCATTTTTTTCCTGTGAAACATTTTTAATTTTTCTCAGGAAGAACTGATTACTTCCTCTTTTGTACCCATACTGCACCTCATCAGATGCCCATCATTATACTTTATTTTTATTTTTCTCCCTTCTGTAACCTAGGTTCTCCAAGAAAAAGGTCACGCTCAATTCATTCCCACAACCTCAGTGCCTGATACAAGGCAGGGGCTCGCTCAACAAATCTGTATTGAATTAAATTAAATTCCTCACTTGAACTGCTTGTTTATTTTTCTCTGCCTAGACCTTTGTGATGATTCTACTGAGAAGTACTGTTGAACAATGTTGAGGAAAAAGCAGAAACAGCAGCAGGCAAATAGGTGGCTTTTAACACTTGCAACTGACTTTTTCTAAGCAGCAGCGGGCGATGCAGGCGCCAAGATAAAGAAGCATAGTCACAATCCATCAACGGCCTTCAAAGCAGTGTTTTTCAAATGGTAGGTTTCGACTCACTAGAGAGTCAAGAAATAAATTTATAGCAATTTAGTCAAGAAATCAACTGTTCAGGTTAAAAGAGTTTAAAGAACTCTGTAAAAAAGTCTGACAATAACCATGTGTCCTCAAGGCATCAAAAAATCTCTTATTTATTTATTTTTTAGCTATTCTTATACATGCAAGATGTAAGAATACCTTCAAGCTCTAGAGTCAGAGCAATACTGATTCATGACTGCAGTAAAAAATCAATTAAATTAACAGGCTCAATTAAATTAATCTGCTCTTACACGTAGTACAACTGTAACTGGGGCCATGATCTGTTCCCCTCCCAGTGCCACCTAGCTGGTTCCCTACTGTGCTCCTTGGGCATATTAAATACTACCTTGTTCTCCAATCTTCTTGAGAAAAGGAATCCTAGAGCAGAAACTGAGCTCCTCTTGTGGGTCTCTGGTTCCCTCCCTGACTCTAACCTACTGACCAGGTGCCACCAGGCTTTTGCCACCCCGCCCCCATCTCCGCCCCCATCCCTAGTAACTACTCCCTCTTCTTCTTTCTGGACGTTTTTCATACTGACCACATGCCAGCTTGGCCTACTGCTAGCCTTCGACCCAGTTGAAGAGGTTGTCTATATAGCCTGGCACTCATGTAGATTCCGCCATGCCATGGTAACAGCGGTATGATTTCCAGACATGCCAACCTACTCCTTGGGTACACTTTTCTTCAAATATGCTCTAATCCTATTTTATTAAATTCCAGAAATGTAAAGGATAAAGATGTTTTATTAACTTTGGTCCTCTACGAACTATCAAAGGATCTGCAACTGTTTCAAATATTGTAATTAATTTGGCTACAGTATAGAATAAAGCTCTACTTTAAAATCCAATGACCTTAATTTTCTTTATAAAACTGAGTGGTCGATAGCAGTTTGAGTTTTATGCTATAGTCATAGTAGTTAGGAAACAACTCGTAGGAAATGCTATTGGTTACTTGCATTAAAAAGTATGTCTACATATACATGCATATATGCACATATATATCTGTATGCCTTTAATTCTGCAAAGAGTAATCTCGCCTTAATAGTACTTCTGAGCTTTTATTTCTGACAATGTTAATAAAAATTTCATTTTCCCGAGTCTTAATTTTATATATCGCTAAATATATTTAATGAGAAGCACTGACTGTCAGTTTAACAAACTTACATCATTTGGTTATCCAATTATTACCTTTCAAATCAAAAGTCACCTTAGTTTTTTAATACATTTCTTAGCTAATGTTCAGAAAAAAGTAAATTCATTCTTGAGAAAACTATAAAATATGAAAAAAGACTTAATAAAACATATTGTAATGTTAGAAATATAAAACAAGTTTTATTTGAAAGTAAAATTTTAAAGGGTACTTGTTCTTAATATGCTTTGTTTCTTTAGCAGTAATAAACATGCTTAATGAAAAATGAACAAAGTAAATTATTATTTACACAATACACAAATAACCTAAAAAGCAAATATTTTATAGAATTCGAATATCGGAAACATGTGGGCAGTCAGGAACTCTTACATATACATGCTGATACATAAATTAAAAAATGAAGATGTAGGAAAGTAGCCTTAAAAAGAAAAACTTATGGCAACAGCACACAAGCATCATCATTGAGTCCAAATATGAGCAACTCAAAGGGAAACACATATCAGCAGTCGGCAGATGAAAGATGATCCCTGCTAAACAAGGCTGACTGGCACCAACTTAAGCAGAATTACACTGCTAATGCCTATCTGTGTGTGTGTGTGGTGGGGGCGTGGGGTGGCTAGCTTAAAAAAGAAATTGATAAATCTATAGATAAAAATCTTTCTTCTTTATAGACTATTATTTAGGAATTATCTTGATGGCTATTTGTAGAGTATGTCAATAACAATAATAATCTTTTTAATATGCCAGTTAAAATATTATGCAATTGCAACATATTGTTAAGTTACACGCTTTCTTTTTATGATTATTTTAAAACATTAACAACTTTTCTTGCCAATGCTACCACAACTTGCTAAATGACTTGGATAAAAATACTTCACCTCTCTGAGCCCCAGTTTCCTTGTCTATAAAATAAGCATACCTGCATGATAAGGTTATTGTGAAAATTAGAAATAATATATGTAAAGTACCTAGCACTCTTCTCTTTTTAATCACACAATAAATAGCAGTTTCAAAACGTAGTTTTTTACTAGTTTCAAAACATAGAGTTTTGAAAGTAGTAAAAAACAAAATTATTATCATTAGTACAAGTACTATTCTAAGTCTTAATATTGGCATTGAAATAAAAAACTTTATGGAAAATTTTTTTTATAATAAAACTAAAGTAAATATTCCCTTTGAGAAGGCTCTCTCTCCTATTTCAACATGCATATACTCAACTAGTTCTCAGCTGCGATTTTATTTTTCATTATTTCAGCATTTAAGATTTGTGAGCGATCTTTAACTATTACAATTTCATCACAAAAGAAAAGGAGGGAATTAGAAGCCACTTTATATCATATTCAACAAAAAATTATTAACTGTCTATTTTATAGTTGGACCTCTGAATATTAAGGTAAAGACACACAGACCCTGACCTTTAGAGGCCCACAGTCTAGCTGGAGCAACCACACATCTTACAAAGCGTTACATGTATAATCAGTGTGCTTATGAAAAGCCCAGGAGAAAGGAAAGTAGCTAAACTTGCCTGGGTAAGTTGATCAAAGATTAATATCTGAACTGAGTCTTGAAGGATGAGTAACTTTCTAGATGAGAACATAGAGAAATCAAAATAGAGGGACCAGTTACAGTTGCATGAAAGTACCTATCATTTTTAAGGAACTGAGAGAGAAGCTGGACCAAAGGGAGGTGACAGGGAGGGTTGAGGGAGATGAAATCTGATCTACTATACACACTGCCCATTTTTGAAAACAAAAATGTAAGGTGGCAATAAACTGTGAATAAATTTGGATATTATCCTTCATAAATGCAGACTCACAGATTTTTAGGTAAGGGACTATGTGACTAGGTATATTTTAGTGGTAATTTAATAATAAGGGCTTGAGATAGGGCCTTGGATGGTGGGAATAGAAGAAATAAATAGAAAGTAGAAAGAATTAAATTTAATAACCAATTTTATAAGCATGCGATAAACATAATATGTGGTAATACAGGAAATGGAGTAATGAAAGACTCCTGTATTTCTAGCTTTGGAAATTGGTAAAATGGTGCTATAAATTTAGATTTAAAAATTCGAGAATATTCAACACTGAGGATGGCTATGTTAGAAAACTTTGGAATTGTATGTAGATTTGGTGTCACTATGGAAATAGCTATATTTCACAAAATGAGTGAATAAACCTATTTCTGAGTGTGGCTACCTTCGGCGAATGTATATACTGACCTTAAAGGTGAAAATATATTGTGTATTTCTTATTAGAGTAGCAATTCATGTTTGGAAGAAAAAGAAAAACCTTGTAAATCTTTGTAAAATTTTGATGTTTTTTTCCATTTTTTTTATGGTTATTTGTGATCGAGTTATCTGTAAACATACTTGTACAGCCTGCTTTTTCACTTAACATTATAACAGAGCATTTTAAAGAAATATCTTAAACACATATCCTCTTACAATTAAGGTAAAAATGAGAAAGGGTAACTCAGAAAGCCCAGCCACATAACGCTGTGAGTTAGAAAGCCTAAGGTCAGAGTATTGCTACTAACCATGCTATTCATCTTTATTTGAGGGAAAAAAAAATTCCTTATGAATGAAATACAAATGCGGAGGAGAGACATGTCACTAGCATCTATCCATCTAATTCTTACCTTTTGTGGACAAAACACTAAACATATAGAAGAAACCAAAGCTGAGGTGAATTAAGTAACTTGCATAAGACTATACAACTAAATAGTCAGTGAGCCAGATTCAAATCTCAGTCTGTTGGGACTTCTGATTCTCCTTCCAGTACAATCTGACTTAAATTTGTTATGCTGCTTCCCTTCCATTACAAACCATGCAGAATGACAAGTTTTCTGAAACGGTCTGGGGCATTCATTTGGAATGCAAGGAGATTATTTAGGGCAGTGGGTCTCAATTTTAGTGGTAGTGAAGCAGGACTAGGCAGAGTGGTAGACTAGATAAATTCTTGTGTGACTTTTCAGTTCTAACACTGCAACTCTGCACTCTTCAGTAGGGTTGCTGAACTCTTGTTTTCTTTCAGCTCCCAATGCAATTAGTTTTCCTCCACAGATTTTGGTACATATTACCCAATACACATTGGTTTAAAGTCTATTCTCAGAGGCCTGCACATAATTCCCATATTAATTAGTGAGGAGTGTGTGTAAGAACTCTCAGACAAAACTTGGTCCATTGTGTCACTTATAACTAATATGCTTCTTAATGGTAACTTACTATTTTCACATTGTATTTTTTGTTTCATTTCTGTTTCCTTAAAATATTATTTGCAATGTTGTTTTATTTCCTATTTTTAGTACTTCGTTTTTCTTTAAATTAGGGGCATAATTTGAAAATCAACAAGGCAACAAACTGCTCTTTGTCAATTGTTTCACCTAATTTCTGATCTACCATACACACTGCCCACTTTTTAAAAATCAGATAATGAGCAGTATAAAGAGAGTACTGTCTAATACAGTAGTTCAAAACCCTGGCTGCACATTATTAGAATAACAGAGAATGGTTTTTTAAAATGCTAATGACTAGCTCACTACAGATGAATAAGACTCAAAAGGGCAGGGGTGGAGGGAAGGAGGGCTAAACATAGGCATAATTTAAAAATCTCCCTAGCAAATCTAAGTCAAAGGGCAGTGTAGTCATTAGACAGTAAAATACTTTGGATGAAACCAGTTTCCTATGGAATTTTCTAAAGGAGACAAAAGACGACTGAGGGTTAACCCCTGACATTCTGAAGTTCACAATATTTATGCTATAAACTGTCTACAAAAATGGTCCCATGCCTGTATGCATGTCCCTTCTCAATGTGACTTTGTTGTTCCTCTCGTCAAGATGAAGACTCTATTTTCTAACCTCATGATCTGCTTTGACCAAAAGTATGTAGAAGTGATGTTTTGTGACTTCCAAGACTAGCCTTCAAGTAGTCTTCAGCTTCCCCCTCTAGCTGCCCTGGAAGGCAATGCTGTCACCTGAAGATCTTTAATGATAAAGGCCACATGGGGAGAGAGGACAAACTGAGATCAGCAAAATCTTCTGACCTGTGAGTGAGGCCACCTTGGACTTTGAGGCTCAGCTGAGTGCCCTCTGATTTGGGCAAGATCAGTAGAAGAACTGACCAGCTGATCCAAGCCCAAATTGCTAATAATCAGAATTAGGAACAAATAAGAGATATTGTTTTAAGCCTATAAGTTTTGAGGCAGCATTAAGGCAAGAGATAAGCAAGAGATAAAGCAAAAAGATAATACAGTAGTCTTAATGAATGTGCTAAAAGTTAAAGACAAAAGACATTCTTCTCTACTTTTCCAAAAGTAATACCTATGTGCTCTAAACACTTGCTCATGTATTTTAAAAAGACGAGGGGAAAAAACCCACAAGTGTAAGTTAGCAAGCCTATTCTTTGTTTCCTCTGTTAAAAATTCAGTAACATATATTTAAGCTAAAACTTGAAATGTAGAATCAAAATATAAGATCTTTTATACAACGAGCTATCATTAAAATTTTACATCATTATTTCACGCACATTTAAAAATGTGTGGATCTCTCACTTTCTGTATGAAAAAGCTCATAAGTTAAGTCTCAAAACTTAAAAGTCAGACCAACACAAAGGTATACATATACTTTTGGATAAAATAATGAAGTAACTTAAAATTATGTAAAATTTTCCATATATGGCTTTTTCACAAAAATTTAGAAATGGCTCTTACATTAATCCATTTATTAACAACTATTTATTGAGTGTCTGCATAAAAAGCACTATGCTAGATATTCTCCAAAGAAGAGCCAAATATGTCTGGTTTGGTCATTTTTTACTGACTTTTAGAAACATAGAGGAAATTAGACAAATTTTATTAGGAGCATAGCTAAAGGAATAATCATTTCTGCATAAATAACTATGGAAAATTCTAAGAAAAAGATGTTCTTTTAATTTTGCCTTAAGAGATAATCAGCATTTTAAAAAGATGCTCTGGGTCCAGAAGGACAATCCAGGTAAGTAAAACCACTAAATAAAGCTTAGAGGTAAAAAAGGTTCAGAGTATAGTAAGGAGCCCAGTTAGCATCAAGGCCTAGCACTTACTAGCTGGGTGACCCTGGACAAGATATTTAACTTTCGTTTGTAAAATGGCAATAATAAAGTAACTCCTCATAGAGTTGACATGAAGATTAAGTAAGGAATACATCTAAAGGACAGAAGCAGTACTTGCACATAGTAAATGGCTGCATTAAGTGTCTATTGTTTTGGTTGCTGCTGATGCTGTCATCATTATTATTATTATTACCATTTTTTCACTCCAAAGAAAGAATATTACCTTTGAAGTCAGTCCTTTAAATGTGACATCCCACTTCAGAAGATGTTTTAGTTTCTTTCACCAATATTGACCTTATGAATTTTGACAGATGTAGTCTAGTAACATCAAGGAGAGAATAATCTAAACTATACTCCAGCTGATTTCAGAAGCAGTATCTTCAAGTTACCAAACCAAGTCTGGCTGTATATGGGAATTAAATAGGGCAGTTTTTAAAAATCACCTGGGGCCTGTCCCAAACTGATGGCACTAAAATTTCTTGGGGAATCATAAAAAGCTCCCGTCGAGATTCTGATGCAGGTGGTCCACAGCTGAGCACTTGAGAACCTCTGCACTACATAATTCTTTGAGGCAAAAAGAAACCAATCTAAGAGAGTAAAATTTCTGTCTCTTCCCTGAACATGTTACTGAGATCAAGTTCTATCAAAAGGCTAGAAATACAAACCTCAGTACTTTACAACCTGTGTGATGAGGAAGCTATTATATTCTCAATATTTATTATTGCCTAACAGAGATAAAACTTTTGGCACTTAGTATGACAATAATCACCTGCTCTGTGCCAGTCAAACAATGAGTACTAAGACTTCTTACTTCTCAGGTATGGAGCCCCTGAACTTTGATAAAATCTGAGTATTATTAGAGAGCGAAGTATCCTAAAACAGAGACATTACTTCAAAATAAAAGGATGTGTTCCTATAATTTCAAGTGCGCTTTAACTCTTTGGCCCAGACATACCTACAGTGATGGAAAGGCTTTCTACACTTTAGGATGAGCTGGGACATTGTTTTCTTTTCTCTCCTCTTTAGGTTTAACCCCAATAGTAAACATGTTCATCTAATCTAGGTTAGATAATGGCACTGCATGAAAGTTAGGGACTATATAGAATGCTCCAGAACCTGCTAGAAGAGCAAAATTCAGCTATTTACTTCTGAGTAAGCAGGAACTCTTTAACATATCACAACATATACTACTTCCCAACCTATTACTATTAATTTAAAGGCTAACTCAAATTACTAGTTTCTATAGTCAACATAATGATTAGGGACCTAGATAACTAATGAGTTAACTGAAACAGAACTCGCTCTTCCTTATACAACTCAATAGGTCATGGTATCTACTTCTCATGTAATTTACACCATCTTAAAAGAAAATAAGAGTGACTTTCTTTTATAAAGCACTTAGCTAATTCATAAAATAACATAAAAAATAACATTAGGAAAAGTGGTCTTTTAGGGTATACTGCTCATTACTAAGTATAAAAAACTAACATGGGCACCCAAAATAAAAGCTATTATCTTCGTCATTAACTGTGTCTACGACTTATTTCTATGGACTGAAATAGACCCTAGTAATCTGAAGTTTTGGTATAGTCTTCTACTACTTGGGAGTTTTTTATGTGCCAAGAAGATATGGTTTACTTTCTACTGTTCCTTCATTTAGGGCCCTTGTTCCAGGCAATACTATAAGGTAGGTCAATATTATCTTCAGGACCATACCTTTTATTCAAGCTGCTTCTCTATCTGGGGGCCACTAAATCTTTTCAAACAATGCCTTGTGCCTCTTTCCTTTCCTGATCCAGCTTTCCCATATAAATTTAATTGTCCTTTACCTCACTTAGGGAAAGGAAGACATGATAGATCAATCTAATAATTTCTGTTAAATTATGGAAATAATATCTGACAGAATTAATGAATTATGGCTCCTAGAATACACATTCATTTTCAGAATCCAAGAAAAACTAGAGAAGTGAGTTATGTAGAACTCCAAGGAAGGTCAGAGAAAACACTTGTTTTTTCCCTAAACTATCAAGACCTATAAGTAGCTACCTCCTCTCTCTCAAGGCTGACCAAAATCATAAGATTCCACTAAAACCATATTTGGTGGGCAGAATAATTCCTTCTTCCCCCCAAAATGCCCATATCCTAATCCCTGGAACCTGTGAATATGTTATGTTAAATACAAGAAAAACAATGAAGATGGAATATGCCTGCTAATCAGCTGATTTTGAGAGTGGTATCCAGGATTAACTGGGTGGGCCAATGCAATTACAAAGATCTGTACATGGAGAAAAGGGATAGTGAAGAATCAGAACCAGAGAGATAGGATCACAAGAAAGACTTGACTAGCCATTGCTGGCTTTGAAAATAGAAGGTGGGCATTAGCCAAGAAAAGTGGACAGACTCTAAAAGCTAGAAAACAGATTTTACCCTAAAACCATCAGAAAGGAAAGCAGCCTTGCCAACACACTGATTTTAGCCCAGTGAAATCTATTTCAAACTTAAATCCCCATAACTATAATAAATTTGTGTTGTTTGGTCTACAGCCATGCTACCCTGAACAAGCCCAATCCCATCTGATCTTGGAAGCTAAGCGGGGTGGGGCCTGGTCAGTACTTGGATAGAAGACATAGGCATAACAAATAAAAATAAGGGAGTGTAAACTGACAAGATCCTTTCAATCTGTGAGATCAACCTAGGATTGCCTCACCTAAAATGAATGAATGGATGAATGAACAAATAAACAAACGAATGAATGAATGAATTGGTGTCATTTTTAAGCAACCCAAAATGTGGTAATTTGTTAGAGCAGCAACAGGAAACTAATATACCAACAGAGTACATAGAGTAAGCTAGGATCTTAATTTCCTTAAAATACATGGTTGGTATTTTCCTACTGGATTATCCTGCTGCTTTATAGAGGTTGTCTCATTTGTATTTGGACAAACTAGTGGTTAAACAAACTACTGGTTGGACAAACTAAATATTCTACCCCAGTATATCAAATTTTTTGATGGAAAGAAATGATTTTGACTGTTTTGCTGCAAGAGAAAATCTGGTGCCCTCTGGTGTTGGAAAACAATATGAGTCATACCACCTTTACAAACCAGCATTCCAGAGAGATTCATAAAAGCATGGAATGTCAGAGCTGAATAGCACATCCCAATCCATCGCTGATTTGCATTTTTTTTACTGGAAAGTTTTGCTCATGGATCATTATTTAATTTTATTCTGATGGAATATTAGAAAAACATTATTAAGAAAGTGAATGAAGCCTCTTGGGTAATAGAATACTTGCTTATATAATCTGTTGGAGCCTGCAGCTTTACAACCAGGAGAACAAAAGTGAATGATCTAAGATTCTATAGTGAAAATAATGAATAAAAAAGCCTGAATAAAAAATCATGACATTGTTAAGGTAGTGTGATTTATAACTGATTCTTCAGTGCATTTTAAAATATTGGAGACATACAAAATGGAATTAAAAAAGATAACATTTGTGATAATACTACTCAGCTTAAGAAGTAAAACACAACCAATAGAGTTAGAGCTCCCTACAAAGTACCCCAGGTCATATTCCCCCACCCCCTCCTAGGTAACCACTCAATTGATTTGTAAACGTATTTTTCAATTTTCTACACCTTAACACTGTTATTTTGCTTCTAAAATTAAAAATTAACTTTAAAATATTACTTTGTAAAACAAAGCCAATATGATAGTAATTTCAATTGATCATGTAAAGCCAGGGAGAACATTCCAGCTATACATCCCCAGTTTAGGGGTACGTGGAAGCTGATATTGTCAGGTTCCCAGTGTGAGAAGAGTAATAAGTAAGACTGACATCTCAGCACCAGACAAGTTTTAAGGAGGTTTCAACAGGAGGAGGCAGCAAGCGAGTATGATTTTCAGAACAAGTAAGGACAGAATGGGGCAATGAGGGAGACGACAGGTGGGCAGTGAATATCTTGGTTGATGTGGTAAATGAAGCCAAATATGGAGGTTTGGAATGTAAACCAGGCACAGTCTTCCTAGTGCACACAAGGCCAAAAGAGCTGAAGGCACAGCTTAGTACTATTTATCAAACACAGCTAGCACTAAGCTCCGTCCTACGTGATAAGGTCCAATTTTCTGTAAGTGTCTCCCTGGGACTAGCTCAGTGATGATTCTGTTCTCTCCCTTCCCCAAACAAGTTGGCCTTACACAAAATTTGGTAATGGATAACATGCATCTTGGCTGTTCTCCTACTTCCCAATTGCCTTTTATCCCCAGAGCCTTCACACTTCTCTCCGGCTGCCCAAAACCTGTCGGCTTCAGATCTTCCCCATGCTCTAGCAAGCAAATTGCTCATGAAAATCAAGTGATAGAAGTAAAACACCCTGGACTGTACACAGCACACAGTAAAGCTCAATAAAAGCTAACTGCTGTTATCTCACTTTCACCACCACAACCTCTCCATTCCGCTCATACCCACCCCCACTCCTTCTAGTCAAACTTTCATTCTCTTAATACCAGGCTAAGAAAAGCTATCTGAATGTACTAAATGTTACTTGGATATGGATATTTATACTGTCTTTTACTACATGCAAAGAAATAGGTATTAGAAAATATAAGATCAAAATCTCTTCTCTTCCCCAATATGATTCTTTATCTAATTCTTTCTCGGCCTGCCTCCTGGTATCCTCTGTAATGACCATCAGAATTAACTCTTTGCTCTTGTTAATAAATCATTTTTCAAGGACTCTAATAACTCAGTTTTCAACCATTCTAAATTCCTTTTTGTTGATCTCTTCTCTCCAATAGTTCTCAACCCTGCCCACAGTGGAATCATTTAGAAAAAAGTGTGCATGTCTACACACACACACACACACACACACACACACACACACACATCTACACATATGTATCTATCTCTATATGTGTGTATATATAATTTTTTTTTAATATAAACAAACATACATGGTGATACTCAGTCTAGATTAACCGAAGCATAATCTGATTGAGCCCAGGAATGGTAGTTTTAAAAACCTTGGGAGAATTCCAACTTGCAGCTAAGGTTAAGAACCACTGTTAGCCTCTTCCCTTAAATCATTTACCATGACTGAAGCACTGGATACATCATTTATTTGTTCAAGTCATCCCCTCAGCAACTATTTACTGAGCTCCTACTGTGGGCCTAGCCTAGAGCTACTCAGAACTTTCCAGCAGCTACATAGCATCCTCAGAATCAAACATAAGTTTCTGATCACTGTATCATCATTCTTTATCAGCAGACCATTTTTCCTCTCTTCTCTGTCATCAATCTTCCAGTTTCTGCACAATCTTCCTACTGCTATTAAGTCTGCTTTTTTGTGACTTCTCTGAGATTTTTCAATTGCATATTAAGATCTTGGCCGAAGCAGTCCTGGACTGATTAATAAATGGTTGGCCAAAATCCACTATGATATGGCACTTATGCAAATTCATAAAAGGATAGCTAATGTTCATATCTGTTTTCTTCATTCACTCAAAGGTCCCTGAGGGGAGGAATCATATTCTATTCATAGTTGTATCCTCAATATTTAGAGCACGGTTTCTGGCAAAGAGTGAAAGCACCCAATGGGCATCATTAAATGAAAATGCTGAATGAAGAAACAAGGTAAATGATATTAAAATGTTTTCTGAATCAAAGAATGATAAAATATGAGAGAAAAACACAAAACCAAACTTTCTTGAGAGGCTGTGATAAAATAATGGTTAAGAACATAAACTTTGGGATCTAGACCTGCCACATACTAGATTTGTGGGCTTAGGCAAGTTTTTAACCTCTCTGATCTTCAGTTTCTCCTTCCATAAAATCGTGATAATATCTCATCAAATGGTGTAAGAATAAATGAAGTTAAAAACTCAGAAAAATACCCAGCATGTAGTAAGATGTGGCAGGCAAAATAATGGCTCCCCAACGATATTCACGTCCTAATACCGAGAATTTATGAATATGTTACCCTATATGGCAAAAGAGAATTGATGAATATGTTACCTGATATGACTTTGCAGCTGTGATTAAAAATCTTAAAATGAGAAGATTACTTGGGATTATCTAGGTGAGCCTAATATAATCACAAAGGCCCTTAAATAGGTCAAAAGGCAGATGGGACAAAAGAAGCAGAGATTGGAGTGATGCCATAGTTAAAAGGAGGCTACAAGCCAAAGAATGCAAACACACCCTAGAAAATGGAAAAAGCAAGGACCAAGTCCTACCCTAGAGTCTCAAGAAGGAATGCAGGCAGCCCTGTCAATACCTTGATTTGAGCCTCATAACACCATTTCAGACTGTTTCCTCTGTAACTATATGATGATAAAACTGTGTTGTTTAAACTGTTTGTGGTTGTCACAGTAGCAATAGGAAAATAATATATAATACATAAGTGTGATAATTACTATTTTTCTCCTGTTTCAAAACATTCCTGAGTTAATGTCAATAGTGATGTTATGTTGATAGTGTATATCCTTGATGTGATTTGTAATATGATGGAAATGGCATTTTACTTCTGTAATCTTCCTCTCCAAAACCCACGTATAGAAAAGAGTTCATTTAGTAGGCCTGCCTGGACTTGTAAGGTTGGCCCTAGGCTGGCATCTGAGAACTTTAATTTCTGGAGGCCTCCCATCATCCTGATAAGAATGGCTCATTGTGCCTAAAATGTTGGTTTACATTGAACATCAGCTTTTCTTCTGGAGTCCAGAATTTTGGTGTGTGCCAGGCAGAAAGTGTCTACATGACCCACTCTCAATACAAATCCTGGGAGCTGAATCTAAAATGAGCTTCCCTGGTGCAAAAATTGCACATGTCACAACACACTGCAGGAGGAGTCAAGTTCATTTAGCGTAAGTCAGCAACTTATTGGGGAGAGGACTTTTGGAAGCTTGTACCTGGTTTCTTCCGCACTTTGCCCCATGCACTTTTTCTCTTTGTAGATGTTTGTTTGTATCTTTAAACCTTTAATAAATCGTATTTGTGAGTATGACTATAGGCTGAGTCCTGTGAGTCCTCTTAGTGAGGGTGGTCTTGGGGACCCGTGAAACAACCCATAACCCGTCTCATCATGAAAAAACCATCAGAACAATCTCAATTGAGGGATAGTCTACAAAATACCTAACCAATATTACTTAAAACTGTCAAGGTCATCAAAAACAGAAAAAGTCTGAGAAACTGTTAAAACCAAGAGGAGCCTAATGAGACATAACAACTAAATGTTATGTAATACGGTATCCTAGATGGGATTCTGGAACAGAAAAAGAACATTAGGTAAAAACTAAGAAAATTTAAAAATAGTATGAATTTTAATTAACAATAATGTATTAATGTTGGTTTTTAATTGTGACAAATGTACCATACTAAGATATTAATAAAGAAAATTGAGTGTTGGGCATGTGCAAACTCTCTGTACTAGCTTCAAAACTTTTCTATAAATCTAAAACCATTCTAAAATTAAAAACAAACTTTTATTTAAAGAATTTCTGATTACCCATGTATTGTGTAGAGTGTTTTGATAAACATTAGAAAATGTAGGTCTATATAATTACTTAAGGTAAAGGCATTATCAATTCCATGTAATTTTGCTCCACATGTATTCATTTATCTATATTTGAAAATCAATTTGAAATGGCAGGAAATCAAAGTTAAGACATTTAGTTTACTAAAATGGGCTAAATATTTATATATTATTTATCTACTGAACAGTGACTTCCTGGAAGGAATAAGCAAATTAGAAGTACCTACCTATTGAGCAAGACCTAAACATTTTGCATTAATAAAATGAAGAAACTGATCATCTTAAACTGAAAAAAAAATTGGCACAAAGTAGAGTGAGAAATAAACAATGACCTGAAGGTCATGATGTTCTTTCAATCTACTGTCTTCTTTCCTAAAAGACAACTTCATAATTATGTTTCTGGGTTTAATAAGACCAGTAAAATATGTGTCATCTAATTATATTGTAATTACTGAGGCTTTTCACTTCAATAAACTATTACTTTCTGCTTGAGAAAGAGAATAAATGGGGGATAATCGTTTGTTTAATATGTGGATTAATATTGTAATTCAGAAGCATGAAGTATCCTCTTTTAAGAAGATAACCAAATATTTGGAATATGATTTTGTGTGACTCAAAGGTGATGAATCGAGGGATAAAAGATTAAATGGACTACCTTAAAATCGTGAAAAATTCAAAATAATCCCTATGTACAAATCTATAAAAATGAAACTTAGTACCTTGTAGAAAATATATATCTTTGGCAGATAAACATGAATAAGTAGTTCTTTAATATAATTTATTGGTCTCTATTCTCCCCAATGCCTAAATCACTCCCTTATAATAATACAAGTGGTTTACTGAGAACAATGTAATATAATCATTTTATAAGGTTTAGTGGTTTATTACAAACCATATATTTGGTCAATTATATTCTCATGCGCAACACTCTACAAAATGTAAGGTAAACTCTCTTTTCACAATAGCATTCTGTGGGGTTTAAAGAGACATTTTCTTTCATTAATATTAAATAGGCCCAATGTTAAGAAATGCAAACATAGTAGAACGTAATGCTGTTTAAATAGAATTACTTTAAAGTATTATGCAGCTATACTAGTGGCAGCTTTACTTTCTTTCAATCCAGAGAAAAATTTTTTTGTCCCAGAAAGAAATTTGTATTAATTTCATCAAAATGCTGGTATTTCAGCCTTTTCATGATTATACCAGCCACTTAACAAATTACGTAGGCCAAAAGAAGTCTCAAAGAAAATTAGAAAATAGTTTGAACTGAATTAAAATAGAAATATAACATGAAAGTCAAAGGACGTAGCTAATGCAGTAATTGAAAGGAAATTTGTAGTATTAAATGCCTAGATGAGAAAAATTCCAACTAGTAAGTTTCCACCATAAAATAGTTTTATAAGAGAAAGAAAAATAAAGTCAAAGCAAGTAGAATGAAGTAAATAATAAAGACCAGAGTAGAAATCAATGACTTTGAAAATAAAAAACAACAAGAAAAGTAACTTAAACCCAAAGCTGGTTCTTTGGAACAGTCAATAAAATTTACACATTTCCAGCAAAGTTAAAAAATGAGAGAGAAGATACTAGCTCCCACTATCAGGATTGAAAAATTGATATCATTACAGACCCAACAGACATTAACAGTATAATAAAGCAACACTATGAACAACTCTAACACATAATTTCAAAAATTTAGAAAATTTATTGAAAACAACAAAGTATCAAAACTCATCTAATATGAAACAGATTATCTGAATTGTCCTATAAATATTAAATAAAATCCATAGTTAAAAATCTTTCAAAAAAAAATCTTCAGGACTAAATAGTTTCATTGCCAAATATTTAAGAGAAATCAATTCTTCATAATATTTCTCATAAAACAGAAAAGGAAAGAACACTTCCTAACTCACTGCATAAGGCCAGCACTACCCTGACATTAACACTAAAGATAGTACAAAACTAGGGAAAACTTCTGACCAATATCCTTCATGTAGAGGCAAAAAGAAAAAAAGAAACCTTTAAAAATATTGGCAAATAGTATTCAGCAATATATAGAAAGAAAAATACAACATAATAAAGTGGTGTTTCTTGTGGAAATGAAAGACTGACTTGATATTTGATAAACAATATTAACACTGAAAACGTATCAATTGATGTAGAAAAAGCATTTAACAAAATTCAACATCCATTCATAAAACTGTCAGCAAACTAGGAATAGAAGTAAACATCCTCAACCTGATAAAGGGCATCTACAAAAATCTTACAACTAACATACCTAACGGTGAAAGACAGAATGCTTTCCTCAAAAGACAAAGATGTCTGTTCTCACTATTTCTACTCGACATTGTACTGGATGTTATAGCTAACTCAATAACATAAAAAAGAAAAAAAAATCCATATTGGAAAGGAAAAAATAAGGCTGTCTTTACTTGTAGACAATATTATCATCTATGAAGAAAATCCAATGAAATCTACTAAAAAACGACTATTCCTAATAAGTGTGATTAGAAAGGTTGTAGGCTACGGAATCAACATACAACATTCAACTGTATTTTTACATACTATCAAGAACAATTGGAAATTAAAATTTAACAAAACAATACCATTTACCAACATTAACAATAGGAATACTTAGGGACAAATCTGACAAAAGATGTCAAACATCTGTACTCCCCCAAAATCACAAGATACAAAGTCAAAATAAAAATCAACTGTGTTTCTATATATCAGCAATGTATAACAGTAAACCAAAAAAATTTTTAATTAAAAATAATCATCAAAAAGTAAATACTTGTGTATAAATCTAACAAAATGTGCAGTTCTTGACTGCTGAAAACTGCAAAATATTCATAAAAGAAATCAAAGACCTAAATGAAAAGGGAGACATATGTTATGGATTGGAAAAATCAACAGAGTAAAGATTTCAGTTCTCCCCAAGTTGACCTATGCAGATTAAACATAATTACAATAAAAATCCCCAATGGATATTTTATAAAAACAGGCTGATTCTAAATTTTACACAAAAAGGCAAAGGAACTAGAATAAATCATTTCTGAAAAAGAACAATAAAGCTGGAGGAATCACAGTACCCTATTTTATAACTTACCATGAAGCTACAATAACCAAGAAAAAGGACTATTGGCAAAAGAAGAGACACAAAAATGAAGAGAACAGATATATATACCCTACTGATATATACACTACTGATCTTTGACAAAGCTGCAAAAGCATTTCAATAGAGATATAATAGTAATTTCAACACACATTGCTGGAACAATCGAGCATCTCTATAAAAAACAATGGAACTTGACCTAAACTTCCCATCTTATTTAAAAAACTAACTCAAAATGAGTCATAATTCTCAATGTAAAAATTAAAGCTATACAACATATAGAAGAAATTAGAGGAGGAATTCTTCATAATCAAGGGCTAAGCAAAGAGTTTTTAGATTTGACACCAAAAGCATGATCTATAAAAAGAAAAAAACCCTGAGAATTTAGACTTCATCAAAATTAAGCATGTTTGTTCTACAGGAAAAGAAAATTGTTACAAGAATAAAAAGACAAGCTACAGAATGACAGAAAATATTTACAAATCAAATACACAGTTAAAGATATATAACGAAAATATATAAAGAACTTTTACAACTCAACACGAAGAACACAACCCAATTAAAAAGTGACCAATAAATTTGACCAGACATTTAACTAAAGAATATATACAAATGGAAAAATAAGCACATAAAAATGTTCAACATTAGGGAAATGAAAATTAAAATTACAATATGATAACACTACATTATCCATTGACCCTCTTCATATAAAAAATATTGAGACTACCAAGTGTTTGCAAAGATGCACAGCAAATGAAACTCACACACTGCTGCTTGGAATGCAAAACAGTATAGCCATTCTGGAAAACAATTTGACAGTCTCTTATAAAGTTAAATGTACACTTACCATATGATCCAGCAATCCCACTCCTTGGTATTTACCCTAGAGAAATGAAAACAGGTTTACATAAAAATCTGTACATGAATGTTTTTAATAGCTCGTTTCTTAATGGCCAAAACCTGAAACAATCCACCTATCACTGAATAGGTAAATGGATAAATTGCAGTTCTTTCATTTAATGGAATATTATTGAGCAATAGAAAGAAAAACTACACATATATGCAATGACTTGGATGAATATTATAGGCAATTGTGCTGAGTAAAAGAAGCCAGTCTCAAAAGTGATTCCAATTCTATAATATTATTCTATTATTTTATATTAGAAAGACAAAACTAAAGCAATGGAGAATGGATCAGTGGTTTTCAGGGATCATAGATGGGGTGGGGGTATGACTGTGTATAAAGATTTAATCAAGGCGCAATTATAAAGGCACAAGGGAGATTTGGGGGTGACAGAACTGTCTGTATCCCCATTGTGGTGGTGGTTATATCAATCTACACACGTGTAAATCATAGAGCTGTACTCCAAGGATAAATTAATTTTATTGAATGATAATTTAAAAAAATAAAAACAAAACCAAAAAGACTATGCTGAATAAAAAAAAAGACTTGCTGGCTGAATGTAGTTTAACACTGTATTTTCTCAAAGGAGTGCTCAATTAACATTTGCTGAATAAAAACACCAAAAACTGGCTGTATTTTCTGCTTCAATATCAATCAAATTTACATTCTGAAGCTTAGAAAATTTAAATAAATTTTTGTAGTGTCACTGATATTTTCTATGATGGTATCTGCCACAGAAATATGCACAGTTTGCACACACAAAAAATCATTAAAAATGTCAAATGAAAGACAGAAATCTAGATTTCCCAACCAATTATTTTAAACATTAAAAAAATTAATAACAAAAACTTTTTCTTTATATCTTGTGTGCTTACTTTCCAATTAAAAAAAATACTAGATCTGTATTGAAATTATACAAAGGCATGGTCTACCAAATAGATATTTGATGAATGTTCATAGAATTATCTAATCTTTATTAAACATGGAATGAGCTGAATAGCTAAGCCATCGATTTATCTCAAATACTAACTCTTCCTAGGATTTTTTTTTTTTTGCTTGAATTAGCAAGACTATTAAAAATTATTTTTCTTCTTTCTGGCTCAAGCCATGATATGCACTCATGTCCCTAACTCATGCCATTTCTATGGTACTACACGCTTTTACATTTCTTTGCTATGAAGACATTGGGCATTTGTTTGCCTGTAGCTCCTGTGCAACCAACTAAACCTATTAGGATCCTGCCCTATGCTGACCTGTCACAGGTTTAAGACTCATTTATTCTGATCAATTGCTAAGTGGATTGGTTAAATCACATGTGTGTATGTGAATGAATAAAAGTAACTTCATTAAAAAAATAAAGCAACATTAATTTGGTCTTGCTTTGTTCTAAATTGTGTAAAACAGAATGTTTCCTATGCTGGAAAATGATTAGCAATATAGCTGAGGTTTTCAGAAGTACCTAGCCTACGAATTAAACACATTTTTAAAACTGCAAAGATGTTATCTGCATATACTTATAGTACAGAGCAAGTATAATTCTCATACTTCTTTTAAGTTTCTATTTGTTAAGAGATTTTTAGAGCCTTCCACATTGTTTTAAGGACATTCTTTCTGAACTATAATTTAATGTAACATATGATCATCTCCAATTTAACTAGGTTTAGATCAAATTTTCAATAAAATTTTGAATCTTACAGCTGCGATAAATTAAACTATAAAATGTAATGGTGCTAAAATATATTCACTTATACATTCTACAATATCTGCTTTGATTCCACATTACACCATCGCTTGCAAATAAACCAAACTGGAATGTTCTTGTCAGCAACCAATCAAAAATATAATAAACAATTGTCTACTATAATTACACTATTTAACTGAAAAATGAAAACACCTAACCTTATTGAAGCACTCGATGCAGTAATTTTTTATTCAGTCTATGACTAGCATCAAAAGCGATAATGAGTTTGCTTAATTGTTTTTAAAGGAATGAACTATTATGAAAAGTTGCAGCTTTCTATATCTTAGCTGTGAGGACACTGATGAATAAGGATGGCTATCTATTATTATGAACAAGTAAATAATAAAGCCAATTTGCAAAAATAAAGTTTATATAAAAATATACTAGTCTTCAAACTTCCAAATTTGCATGAACACCTCATCTACTGGCTTTAACTGGCTTCCTCAGCACGTAACATTTATTGTTCAGTCCTTTCACACACCTCACCCTTAAACATATCATTATGAGTGGAGGAGTTTAAACCGTAGAGAAGCACACTCTCTTAACAAAATTACAGTAAAGGTCAACTGTCCTTTAAATAATTTTCACAATCTAACAGTTAATCATATCTGGATCATGTGGACACATAATTAAATAAGGCTTCTTGAAAAGATCTGTTTAAGCTAAATATGATGAAAGTGAATGAGTATGTCACTAGATTCGATTTAGGTAGAGAAATTTTTTGCTTTAGCTTAATATGAAATAAAATCCTAAGTTGAATAAATCTAAAATATATATGACGATCTAGTCTAAATATCATGAGATTTCTATTCCTCTGAAATATTAACAGAATTGGGAAAATTTCACAAACCCCAACATTTATAATATAGAATTTTTAGTAAACTCTTAAAAAATTACCTGCTTCTGCAGCCATCTTTCATGCCTTCGTTGTTTCCTTCTCAGATTCTTCAACTTGCTCCTTTCTCTCTTACTAAGCCTCTGATTAATGGCACCCAATGAAAAACTGCCCGAGCGCAGGAAGTCCAGAGGAGAGAGGTGCTCTTCCTGGTCCGAGGCCTCCAGCATGCTCCTGCCGGCTGAGGGCAGGTCCATCAGGAAAGTCAGGCTGTTAGAACTAGCATGGTCTGAGTACACTGCAGAAGCTTCTAGACCACAATGAAACTCTCCTCCTCTTTGTGTCTGAGCCTCACGGGGAGCCACTGAAAATCTTTGCAGCAGCATATTAGGATCAAAACTTGATGAAATCTGAAAAGAACAGCTATTTTTACTAGATTCAAAAGGCAAGTCTGGAAGGTCAATACACTGTGTTTCATTTAGCCTGGGATAGGCAGTAGTCTTATCATGTATTTCATATAAAGTAGGTAATAAAGTCAGTTTCTCACTGATGTTCAGATCCAAACTATGTGATTTTCTATGAAAAGCTCTTGTGGTGCATCTGCCAGTCACAAGCTGGGGAACAAAAAGCTGGTATTTTGGATTGGATGCTTTGAAGAGCAGTGTTTCGTTCTTCATCCCAAAATACGTAGACCGTACCTCCAGGCAGAGTGCTTCTGTTAATCTTCCAGGGCCATTCTTATTTTGAGCCATATTTAAAAGCCTGTGATTTCTGTTTTTGGAGGCGCCACCTGTCAGCAGAGTGTCCATGTCACAACCTGACTGAACTCTAGGATGTGACAAGTATTTCAGCGATGGTCTCATTAGTTGGCCTGCCTGTGCTGGCTGATAATCAGTCCGGCTCTTGGAGAGATGTACAGTTGTAAGCTGGCCACAGGAACATTTTGGAGTGCTGACAAAATTAAAGCCCCCTAAACGGGCCCCACAAAAAGGGCAATTCAGTTTTCCAACTGTCCACTGGGCCTACAGGTAATAAAGGAAAATAAAGACAATGCTTTCATTGTAAAGTAATCAAAAAGAATGTGATTTCTTTTTTTTTAAAGCCAACCACATGAAAGTTTTCTATGCCACAGAAAAGGCTAGCTAGCTTTCTGTTTTCTGATTAGTAGACAGAACAGTAAATGGAAACAAGCTTTCTAATAGAGATAAGCAGCTCCAAAGTTCTAGAATGATACCATATTGTACATCGTGCCTATCTAAGCAATACCTCTAAGAATTCTGAGAGTGTCTTAAACAATAGGTTGAATATGAATACAGTGTGAACTAATGAAAGAAAAATACACTATGGAACCAGGAAGCAAATCAGTCTACAAAGCTAATTTGCAAGTAAAATCTCACAGAAAAGTGTCTGTTTTGATACACTTCTTGCATACCAAGCACTGTGGGAGGGAACTTTACCCAACCAATAGAATGAAGCTTTGCCTGTCTTTTTACATATATACAATTAAAAGATAATTGTTGCATACAAACGGTGCATTTTCTATACTTAGATTGGAAATTAATAATGAACTTGCTTTCAAATGGTGTTTTTAACAGAGATAGTGGAATAACCACAGTGTCCTGATACATTTTGTGAAGTTCTGGACACTGGCAAGCAGCACACTGGCATCTTCCCAGGAAATCATTACAATGTGATAATGGATACAAAGAATAGCTATCAAGTGTTATTGTTTAACAAAAAAAGTTAGTCAGTGAAGAAAGAACTATATTTTTCTGAAGATCATATTACTTATAGTTTTCTAAGACTTAAGTGTTTTGATTGTGAGAAATGATACTATACTGTTAACAAGGCAATTTCTTGCTCTTGTAACATTTCATTAAGGATCTTAAAAGTGTAGTGTTTTGATTTTTATTGTGCCAATGGGAGTCATTAATTATCCAGTTTATTTTCTATGTGTGTGCATACATGAGAAATACTTATAGGATATTTCACTCACTCAATAGACACTGTTCTAGGTGCAGGGAATACAGTAATGAATAAAATATAAAAACCCCTGAGTCCATGGAATTTATATTCTAGTAGGGAAGCTAGGCAATTAACCAGACTGGTAAGCCATAAGTATGTGTGGGTGAGTATGTATATATGTATATTTGTGTGTATATGTATAATAATGCATATATTTATATATCCTTTTGCATATTTACAAGTACTAAATGTTACTTACAGTTTGTGTATGTATGTGGAAAATATACATAGGTATACAAAGCAGTAAAGGAAGAAAGGAAATGGGAAGAATGGTAATAGTGGGGAGGGGCAGCTGATAGGTTAGTCAAGCAACACCTCAATGACAGTAAAAGCTTATGGAAATGTGGGAACAGGTGAATATCTGTGGGAAGAGCTTTCAAAGCAAGAAGAAATACCAAGTGTGAAGTCCCGGGTAGACAAGTACCCGAAGCACTCCAGTAATAATGAAAAAGCCAGTAAATATAATTAAGAGTTACACATCCTTTCCTGTCTCTTGAAACAATGCATCCAAGAAAAATAGCTCTAAAATGAAGGCAAAAACATTCTGAAGATAGTACATTCCTAATTTTACCCTGAAATTAGAAACTTACTTTTTGTATTAGGCAGTTTATCCATTCTGGAAGGGCTTCTATATTCATGTGCCACACATGACAAATACTTTGATCATCAGCTGAATCATGTCTATCCTGTTGTAGCAAAATACAGGATATTAGTTATTACTAGTTCAGAATTTATTTCACGAATTTCATATTTAAGTTACAATATAAATTCAATTTTAGCTAGGAAGGATATACTGCCCTCCTCTCCTCACTCTCATCTCCAAAAACAAACCCACAAAGACAAAAAAAAATTTTAGGGAATTTCCACCTGTGAATTAAAAAAAAAAAAATCCATTTCATTGATCTCACAAGTTAAATTTAAAATTTAGCAGTAAGTTACTTACTGGGCAAATCTAGAACCCTATTTTTTTTGTGTGAGAAAAACACAGTGCCATTCACAACTTTTCCCTGCCTTCAATCTCTGATTCTTTCTGGATTTTATTAATGACAAAATAAAAGAGTTACTATATTCTCTGTAAAGATTCTTAAAAGAAGTGAAAGAGGATGGCAGAGAGGGGCAATTGAGTAGGCATCTGGTAAAGTCTCACCTAAACTTCAGCTGTATAAGAACAAAATTTCCAGAGAGACAAGTTTGGCTTTTTGAAGCAGATATGTAGAAATAAATGTGATTGTAGTTAAGGCACTATGGCTTCCCAACATGTCAGAAAAATGCAGAGCAGGCCAGAGTGTAGATAAGTGGCTGCTTGCTACCTGTGTGACCTTATGGCAATTGCTTTACCTCTCTGGGTCTCAGTTTCTTCACCTGAAAAACACTGTTAGGTAATTGCTAAGGTCTTTTCTGGATCTACATCTATGATACGATAGGAAAGTGCTGATTAAGAAGAACAGAGAAAGGGGTAAAGCTCCTGCCCACTCCCACACACCCTTCCCTAGGTTCAGAGTTTACAAGTAGCTATGCAAGTTGCCAAAGTACAATTCTTTTTTAGATTTCTTAAGCAGTTAGACTACTAGTTACTATAATCAGGTTAAAATAACAAACAAGGCAATTACTAAACATATCTTATGGGTTTGTATTCGCAGTGATATAAATGAAATAGGGTTGGATTTAAGAACCTTTCACTGAAAAATCTATACTTGATCATGACCTAGAACCAGGATCATCCAAAATTTCTAGGTTTAATTTCCCAAGTTGGTCCCTCTGGACTTTATATCACTTTTCTCTTCCACTAGTAGATCTTAAAATACTAAATAGTGGGCCGATATAAACAAAAGGTTTTGTTGTGATTTATTTACATACTGGAAAGATCTATAAAGAAGCTTCTTAATCTAACTTCCATCAGGCTCCCCAAAAATCGCAATGTAAATTAAAACAGGAAAAGGATTTCAGTTATTGTTATATGTTAAATCACACTTTATTATTTTCCATACTGTACACATCAATATTTTATATACCAAAAAAAATATTCAATTTTAAGCCAAATTCAATGTTATAATGGTGAAAGAAAATTTTGTTAAAAGGTTTGAAATTCTTCCAATTCTAAGATTTTAAAAATCTATAACACTGGTTGAAAATAATCCAATGACAAATAGAAAGTCTGTTGGGAAGTGTTTACAGTTGGCCAAAGACAAACTTTACAGTTTTATCTGTGATGCCTGAACTCCAATTCTGATTAACAAAATGCAACTTTCTATGTCAACACTGAGAATAAATAGAGAGGGCCAGGCAAGTGCATGGCAATACGAGGAGGATATTACTGAATGGAAGCAAAGCTAGGAAGAGAAGTGACAATGCTAGGAATAGTTTTCTAGCTCAATCATCTTACTGCTTCCTAATACATATATCCTCACTAAAGTGTCAGGCAAACATACAAAGGTTTATTATTGATTCTCATAAAATGATACAGGGAAAATTCAGGCAGAAAGGGATCTAACCATCAGTTTCATGATGGCAAAGCAAGTACATAGTCTAATCTATCCTATTAAACCACAACACCTAAGAAAGGTATTAAAAAAAAAAGAAAAGCGAAACTAGAAAACATAGATGTGGAGATTTCAATGAACCAGGAATTAAGAGGAATCTCTGAATGATTAATGAGAGAAACAACATCATCATATTGTATCTAAGTACATAATGGATGAGAACCACACAAAGAATGGTCCATGCCAAAGTAGTGAAAACTAGAAGAAGGGCTGTAGGAAACTATTAGAGGTGAAGTTGAAGTCTGATCATCTTCAGGCAAGAGTAGTACTTGAGGCAAAGAGAAATAGGGAAATATCCCAGGTTGGCTGGAAAGGCCTGGACAGAAATGGAATGCACTTGCAGCAAATTTGGAAGATGAGCAACTGAGGACCAACCTCTCTATTCTTGGTAAAAATAGTACTATGCCATATAAAGAGTATGGTGTAGATTTGTTTATACTAATAAAATACACCTCTAATACATATTATTTTTCTTAAAAAAGCAAGTGATAAAAATAAATACACTGAATTATGGTATTAAAATCATACACAACCTAAAAATACCAGTACTATACTCTTCTATGGAAATATATGTAAATGGATAGAAAAAGGATCTAAAAGGCTGTGTACCAACAACGGTAGATCAGAAGAGTTACCAAAAGGAAACTTTAACATTTCCATATTGTTTTCATGGGATAATATATTAAATTATACTTGTAAAATTAAAAATGTATTTAAATTTGATTCCAATAAAAATAATTTGGTAATGCTGAAGTAATATTAGACTTGCTCTCACCATTACAACTTATAAAACTGGCAAGATTAAAAAGGTAACAAGAGATAAAGATGGGCATTTTATTATAATAAAGGGGGCAATTCATCAAGAAGATAAAACACTTATCAATATATATGCATCCAACCTGGTAATACCAAAGTATATAAAGCAACTTCTAACAGATCTAAAGATAAAAACTAGCAACAATACAATTATAGTAGAGGAATACCCCCCACTGACAGCAATGGATAGAACATCCAAACAGAAAGTCAATAAGAAAATATCAGCCTTAAATGATACATTAGACCAAATGAACTTAATCGATACTTTTATATTTTCCCATCCTCAAGTGAAAGAATACACATTCTTCTCAAGTGCATATGAAAGATTCTCAAGTACAGACCATGTGTTGGGGCACAAAACTAGCCTCAATAAATTTGAGAAGACTGAAATCACACCAAGCATATTTTCCGACCACAGCATCATACAGGAAATCAGAAGAAAACCACAAATAGCAAATAAACATGCTATTGAACAACTATTAGGTCAAAGAAGAAATAAGAAAGATCAAAAGATACATAGAGACAAATGAAAATATGATATACTAAAATCTTCAGGATGCAGCAAAGTGGTACTAAGAAGAAAGTTTATGTCATCACAGGCCTACCTCAAGAACCAAGAAAAATCTCAAACAATCTAACATTATATCTTAAAGAACTAGAAAAAGTAGAACAAAATAAAACCTAAAGTCACTAGAAGAAAGGAAATAATAAAAATTAGAGCAGAAATAAATTTTAAAAAAAGAACAAAATGACAATATGAACATTAATGAAACAAAGAGCTGGTTCTTTGTAAAAATAAATCAAATAAAAAATAAAAATAAAGTAAAAATAAATAAAATAAAAATAAATAAATAAAACTCTGGGAAGACTCACTAAGGAAAAAAAGACTCAATAAAATCAAAAATGAAAGAGGAGTCATTACAATGGACACTGCAGAAAAAAAACAAATGATTATATAAGAACACTAATAAAGGCTATATGCCACCAAATTTCACAACCTACAAAAAAATGTCAAATTCTTAAAAATATATAACCTTCCTAAACTGAACCATGAAGAACTGGAAAACTTAAAGACACTGATTACTAGCAAGGAAATTGAAACAGTAATCTAAAACCTCCCAAAAAACAAAATTCCAGGACCAGATGGCTTCGCTGTTGAATTTTACAAAACATTCAAAGATTTAATACCTATTCTCTTCAAGCTCTTCCAAAACACTGAAGAAGAGGAAATACTTCCTAACTCATTTAATTAGGCCAACATTACCCTGATACTAAAATCAGGCAAATGCAACACACAAAAAAAGATAATCACAGGCCAATATTTCTGATGAACATACATGTAAAAATCCTAAACAAAATACTAGCAAATCAAATACAATAATAATTTTTTAAAGACAAAGACATTACAAAAGACATTCACAGACCAGTATCTCTCATAAACATAGCATCGAACATTCTTCATTAAATATTAGTGAGTAAAATTTAGCAACATATTATCACATATGTAGGAAATACTAAGGAATCCACAAAAAGTAACTAAGGAGTCAGTTTAACACGGCGGGATGTAAGGTCAACATACGATTTCAATTCTATTTCTTTAAACAAAAGATTGGAAACGATAACTTGTAAAATACCAATTATACGTCAAAAATCATAAATAACTTAGGAATAAGTTAACACAATATGTATAAGACCTCTCCATTCAAAACTATAAAACATCACTGAAAGAATTAAGGAATCGTGGTTACCAGAGGGAAAGTAAGGAGAGGAGGAGGTAGATAAGAGTAAAAGGGATCAAATATATGGTGACTCTGGGTGGTAAACATGCAATGAAATAGACAGATGATGTATTATTGAATTGTATACTTGAAACATATTTTATTAACCAATGTCACCTCAATAAATTTAATTTAAAAAAAAGAATGAAAGAACACATACATAGTGATGTGTATCTCAGGCAGGAAAAATCGTTTTACCATTCAAAAGTCATTCGATATAATTCAACGTATTAATAGAATACAGAAAAAATGTGAAAAAGATTTTGATGTATGTGGAAAAATCACTTGATAAAATTTACCATTCATGATTAAAAAAAAATCTCAGAAAACTATGGGTAGAAGAGAACTTTCTCAGCTGTTAAAGGGTCTATGAAAAACCTATAGCTAAAATCATACTCAATGGTGAAAGACAATTCTTTTACTCTAAGATGAGAAACAGGACTGTCTTCATTCTCACCATCTCTATTTTACGTTGTACTGATAGTCCAACTCAGAATATGGCAAGAAAAAGAAATAAAAAACATACAGATTAAAAAATAATAATAACAACACTGATATATAACTTTAGGGTAGTTATAATAAAAAAATAATAAAGAAAACAGAAAATAAGTGTTGGTGAGGATGTGGAGAAACTAGAATCCTTGTAAATTTGTGGTGGGAATGTAAAATGATGCAGTCAGAGTGGAAAATAGTTTTGTGGTTTCTCAATTAAGTTAAACATAGGATTACAAATTGGCCTTACAATTCTACTCCTGGGTGTATACCCAAAATTACTGAAAACAGGTGTCCAATGAAAAACTTGTACACAAATATTCACAGCAGCATTAGAAACAAAAGGTAAAAAACAACCCAAATGTCCATCATCTGATGAATATATGAACATAGTATATCTATATAATAAAATATTGTTCAGCCATAAAAAGAAATGAAATACTGAAACACGATGAAAGAAGCCACATACAAAAGGCTCCACATTATATGATTCAACTTTTATGAAACACTGGAATCAGTAAATGCATAAATACAAAAAGTAGATTAGTAGTTGCCAGGGTTTGGAGAAAGAGGAAATGGGGAGTGACTGCTTCATAAATATGGGCTTTCCTCTTGGGCTGATGAAAATGTTCTGGAACCAGATGTGATAATGTTTGCATGACAATGTAAATTACTAAATATCATTAGTGGTAAATTTTATGTTATGTGTATTTTAGCATAATTTTTAAAAAGTACAAAGTAACTCTTTTTACTCACAGATAACAAAATATGAAGAAAATACTAGGAAGTTACCCAAAAAGCTGCTAAAATTTGAGAAATTAGCAAGATTTCCGTATATAATGCCAGTATACAAATTCTTGTATATCTCATTTCTGTATATTAACAATAGGAGGAAAAAAATTAAATATCACTTATAATAGTATCAAAAAACATGAATCACTTGGTAACACCATACAGAGAAGTTAGACTTAGTTAAATCAGGAAATATAGCATGCTCATGGATTGGAAGGTCAATGTTATTACAATGTCAACTCTTCCTCCATTAACCTATAGATTCAATATAACCCCAGCTGAAACCCCAGCAGGCTTATTTATATAAATCGATAAATTTCAAAATTTATGTAAAAATGCAAAATACCCTGAAAGGTTCTGCAACAGAAGGAAAAAGGTAGAGGACATATACTATATGATTTTGACATTTATAAATGCGTTGAATAAAGTCCAAAAATGATTTCTTGGTAAATAAACCAAGCCAATGAAAAAATAAACTTTTCAATAATTGGTGCTAGAACAATTGGGTAGCCATATGAGGTAAAAACAAATCAAAAAACCTAATGCTTATCACACACTGTGTGCAATAACAACTCAAAATTGATCAAAATCCAAAAATAAAATCTATAACTACAAAATGCTGAAAAGAAAACACAGGAGAAAATCTTTGAAACCTTGGTATAGGCAAAGTATTCTCTGGACAGAAAAACAGTAACCACAAAGAAGAAAAAAATGATAAAATGAATTTCATCAAGATTAAAACCATCTACTCTTTAAAAGGCATACTTAAGAAAATGAAAACACAAGCCACAGACTGGAAGAAAATTTCTGCAAAACCTGTATCTGACAAGAACTTTTTAGGCAGAAAATAAATAAATAACTTTTACAACTAAATGAGAACAACAACTGTAAAAGTTTAACTACAAGATTTTAACAGACACGTCACAAAAAGATGTATTAATATCCAATAACTACCCTAGAGAAATGTAAATTCAAACCACAATGAGATAGCGTTGCACATTTATTACAACAGCCAGAATAATAAGGAGGAGGAGAAAGAGATGCAGGAAGAAAAAGAAAAAAAGAACTGGCAATATCAGCACTGATAAAGATATAGAACTGAAACTCATATATTCCTAGTAGGCATGCAAAATGGTGTAGTCATTTTAGAAAACAATTAGTCAGTTTCTTAAAAAGTTATGACTATGATTACCATGAGGCATAGTAGTTCCTAGTAAGAACCAAGAGAAATAAAAATATGTCTACATAAAGATTTATAAACAAATGTCCATAGAAACTTTATTATAGCTCAAAATTGCAAACACCTTAATGTCCATCAACAACTACAGCATCCACACATGGATAAACAACTATGGAATCCATATAGTAGAGTAATACTCAGTAATAAAAAAAGGAATGAACTACTGATATATGTAACAACACAAGTCAATCTCAAAAACTTTATGTATGAGCATAAAAAGTTATACATAAAAGTATACTACATGATTACATTTATAAGAAGCTAGAAAAGACTGAATGTTTTATATCTTGAAAATAGTGGCAGGTACATAAGTATGTTTACATTTGTCAAAACTCATTAAAATGTGCATTTTATTACATGTAAATTGTACCATAATAAAATCGATATTCAAAATAATAAAATGTCCTTAAAGAAGAGTGATCAATGACTGAAAACCATAAAATTTTTAGTTGGTAAGCTCCATGAAGCATGCACTGTGATCTTGGTCCTCTTTGTACCCACAGATCACACGAGAATGAGTGCCTGAAATAAAATCCGTACTTTATAAATGTTTGATGAATAAAAAATGCCTATACTAGATCAAAATTTTATAAATTTTTTTACTGCAATCATTACTCTTTACCTTCCCTAGGCCCTATGGTTTTTATTTTCTTCAAACTACTGAAGACTGCCAAAAATGTGCATTGAACAGTGTGCTTGTTTTATTTTCAGTAGTCTTAGAAAAAATTATTTAAAAATCTGAATTCTTAACAATTTGGTTGTATATATGACCCAAGGTACATTATGACAAATTTAAATAAACTGTACACATTTTTTTTTTTTAAAGAACCTTGGGAAACTGACTAGAAGTGACTCAAAAAGAAGCAGTGTAGCTTTATCTAAATACTTTGCCTCAGAAACAAAATAAAAAGATACAACTTTTGAAGAATAGGATAGTCACCATACACCAAACATATTAGCCCTTTCCATTAGAAGCTGACAGTTATGCAGATTAATATAACTCTAATGAATTCTGAAAAAGGCTCTCAGAGTATACAGACTAATAAAATCGACAAATACAGTCATTGTTACTTCATTATTAAATCCAAATTTTTTTCTGACTTTTCAAGGTTCTGCCTATATATGACCTAAATAAATATTTCCACATTGTTACGAGGAATAGAATACTAACGTGAGACTAAGCTAATGGTAATCAACCTATATACTGGGTGATTACTAGACAGTGTTGACCATATAAAGAGAGTGAAGAAACATATATGCCAGGGACTGTGTTGGGTACCTTATTTCACATATTATTTCATTTTACTGTTTCATTGTACAAATTCCATTATTTCGATTGATAATATAAAGTGATCATAATATTTAATCACATAAGACTGATCATGATACTAAGAAACCACTATCTACTATAAATTCTAGAGATGCTTTATGAACATTCCTACGAGAATATTGGAGTCATAGTTCTAGGCAGGTAAAGAAAGTTTGATAACATACTTTACTACATAATGAGCATTTGTAGTGTAATTACTATGCTCAGGCACTGTTTAAGGATTTTATTATTTTACAGATAAGAAAACTGAAACTAGAGAAATTAAGTAACTTTTATGTAACTTGTCAAAGGTCACATAGTAAGGAGCAAAGCAAGGACTTCCATCCAGGCAGTCTGGCTTCAGAACTCATGCCCTGAGTCACTGGCCTTCTTATATCAAATAAATACTATTATTTTTAGGGCAATCAACTTTCTTACATCTTTAGCCCAAGTATGTTTAAGGTACGATACTACTATTCTTCCCTAACCTTACATAACAAAACAAAAACTTTGGGCATAATTTATTTTTAAATTAACCAAAAACAATATATTAACTTATAGAGAAGGTAGGTTTAGAAAAAATCACACAGTTGATTCTGATTAGTGACCCCCAACACAATCTCTTTCATTTGAGAACTGTGAATATAAAGCGAGCACACATTTTCTTCTAATTGTTGAAAGTTAAAGCATACTTTCTTGCCAACAACAACAACAACAAAAAAACAAGAAAATCTGTTACACCAATGGGTATAGGTGAGAGGAACATAAAAGACTGGGTTAAGAGTGTATAGTATTTTGTTTTCTTTTCTGAAAACTTAGATATGGTAAACAAAGACAATCACGGTAAACACAGGCGCCTCAGTTATAAATGAGACTGCCAACTACTTCATGACATCTACTTCCAAAATAATTTTACAGATAAAATAGTAAATTAAGTATATAAGTGTACGAGCACTTAAAAATCGAACAAATATATGTGGTAAAAGAAGTTCTAATGGATGTATTTTAAGATGAATGATTCATTTGGAAGCAACCTGATTTAAGGAATTTAAAGCCTTTAAAGTGGCACAACAGGAATCTCCTTAGAAAAAAAAATTAAACTAACAATTAGAAAAACTGTAATATTAGGATTTTTAAAATCCTTACTATACAGATTTTCATGTCTCAAATTTATCACGTGGGTGGAAGAGGAAGGGCAGAGAAAGTAACTGACAATTCCATTTAATGCTGTTAGGAAAATGTTGACAAAATATTTTGTAAATGAAATAATTTGTTCAAGCAGCAGGTGGAGCTAATGTATTATTTTGCTTTTTATTTAAGGGTTGAGAATGTTTTCAGTTGCTGTATACAAGAATTTTTTAATTTTAAAATCACAAATTTTATGCATCATCTTTTTATCATTTAATAACATTTAAGATTTTTAATTAAGCAGAACAGGGTAAATGTAAAAAGTTGACAATTTAATATTATAACTTTTTCAGACTGAATGCAATAGTGCAGTTTGTATTTTTATTTTTGGGGGTGACATTGGTTAATAAAACTATACGAGTGTACCATTCAATAATATGCCATATGTATATTGCATCGTATCTTCACTACCCAAAGTTGTTTCCTTCCATCACCTTATATTTGACCCTACCCTTACCTACCCGCTTTTCCTCTGGTAACCACTGAACTATCGTCCATGTATATGAGTCTGTTTGTCTTGTTTGTTTGTTGCTTTCATTTTATATCCCGCATATAAGTGAAATCACATGGTTCTCAATCTTTTCTGTCTGGCTTATATTGCTTAGCATTATAATAATCTCAAGATCTACCCGTGCTGTCACAAATGGCAGTATTGCATCTCTCCTTACAGCTGAGTAATATTCCATTGTATATATGCACCACATCCTCTTGGTCCAGTCATCTATTGAAGGAATGTTTTGAAAGATGTTTAACATTTAACATTTCCAATGTTAGCAATAACATGCCCTTAGCTGGTTCGTTAAAAGTGAGTCAACTATATTATTTAACTACTGCAGCTATAAACACTACAGGGAAAAGATCAGGTAACAAAAATGTCGCTTGGAATAGCATTATAAATTAAATATTTGAAGTGTTAACAAATATAGAGGAATCAAATTCTATTAGAGTGCCAAGTTTTTCTATCTGCACTTTGAGAAAGTACTTCAAGGGTGAAAACTTTTTACCCCAATGGTTGGAACGAATAAAAAAACCTGAGAGCCTCACTTAAAGACAGAGAGTCTCCCTGCATCCATTCTTGCTACCTTTCTAATTCATTCTTCATACAATAACCAAAATTTCAATGGTCATGTCATTCCTTTTCAGTGACTTCCCAGCTCTCAGGATAAAGATCAAAGTCCTCAATTTGGCTGAGAAGACAATAAATGATCTAACCAATACCCATCTTTCTAGCCTCAAATGTTCCCAAACTTCCTCTTGATCTCTCAATTCCAATAACAAAAATCTTCTAGTTCCATGGATATGCCACATTCTCTCCACACAGGGCCTTTGAACATGCTGATCCCAAAGCTTGGAATCTTATCCCCCCATACCACCCTTGCTACTCATCCACCTTATCACCCTATCTCTACACAAGTCACTTCCTCAGAAAAGCCTCCCCCTCCCAACTAGGCCCAATCTTCTGCTATATCCTATTCTTATGGCTCCCTAGACATTTTGCTTTTGCCGCTTACACAGCTAAAATTTAATGTTTATGATGGACTACTATCTTGAAAGCTTCACAAGAATAGAACATCTTTCTTCTGCTGTTCTTTGAATTTCCGATGTCTAATATAGGACCTGTTTGTCTTAGCTTGGTCTGTCGTAACAAAATACCATAGGTTGGGTGGCTTAAACTACAGACACATATTCCTCACAATTCTGGTGAGCAAAGTGCCAGAATGTTTTGGTACTGGTGAGAGCTCTCTTCTTAGCTGGCAGACAGCCGCCTTCTGGCTGTGTGTCCTCACATGCTGGGGCCACAGCCTCTTACCATATTAGGGTCCCATCTTCATGACCTATTTAACCTTAATTACCTCTTAAAGACTGATCTCCAAATATAGTCATATAGGGAGGTAAGACTTCAACGTATGCCTTAGGGGGGAGGGAGACACAATGCAGTCCCTAGAATGTGGTAAGACTAATATGGAATATAGGCTGACACTAAGAGAACATAAAAATGTTTAAAATGTAATAATAAAAATATAATTTATTTCAATGTTATAGCCATTGTAGGAAAGACACTGCAAAGATAATAAAGCCAGAGAGATGAGGAGCAAAATATCTACCCAACAGGTAAAGGAGGAAGTATTAATCCATAATCAATTTAACGTTCATTGTTTATGGCTACCACTGTATTGTCAATGGTGTTACAGAGACAAAACACTCCATAACCTGGTAATGGAAAGAGTTGTAACTGAATAATTACCATGCTTTACAGTAAGTGTTCGACCATTTCTCGGTTTCCATTTTCCTCGACTCACTGGAACCTGGTTTCTGCCCTACAACTCTCACACTACAATGAGTGTTGACCAGTGATCTCCTCTTTGCTAAACTTAATGTGCATTTTTAGGCCTCATTCAGGTTCTCCACATATGGTCATAATTTGTATGCCAACTCTGCACAAATCTGGGGGGCACCTTTCACAGGCTAGCACCCTCTAGAATTGTGCACATTGAAGGCTGTGCCTGGTCTTCTACATTCCCCACAACATTTACTACTACTAACCAATCCTGCCTTCTGGAAAATGTTTGTTCCTTGATTTTCATAACATGGTGCCTTACTTTTTAGTCTTATCTTTCTTGTTACCCGCTCCCCCAATTTGTGAGCTTCTTTTTTTCTGTCCATCCTTTAAATGTTCCTAGGCTCTCTTCTTTCTCACTTTATTCACCCTCTGGTGATCGATCTACTCTCGCAGTTTCACTCACCACTATATGGGATAACTACCATATAGTTCAGATCTCTGTTTTGAATTCCATATCCACATAATCAGCAGCCTGCACCAAATCTGTGTGCATGTGCTCTAGGCCACATAAACTTGACATGTCCAAAAGTATCAAAACTGACTAAAAAACTAAAAGTGAGGCCACATTCCCCTACCGCCCTGATTTGACAAATGGAGACCATTTCTGTTATTTTATTTTTACGATTTTAGGTTTTTTGTTATTTTGCTTTTGCTTTCGGTGTTTGCCCAACATATCATGTTTCTCAGGCTTGAAGGTGGGGTAGACATTGTAGATTGTTTCAAAATTCCATTCCAAATTCCCTGTCACATGCCTTAGTACATGCCAGTAGCTGGAAACCTAAAGCTCAAATGTCCTAGATTTCCTACAGCTCAAGTTCCACACCATGATATAGCTTCTAGCAAGCTGATACACTTGCTCAATATTATAAAAGCAGACATGATGACTATATTTGTGCTGTTTCTTCTAGCAAGCTTCGTTTTGGAGTACTTGGTTATTCTGAAGCTAAAATTAAAGTGAACTTTGTGAAGGGTGAGATGCATTTTCTAGCACTGGACAGGGATAAAAAAAGGTGTGGTCCTGAAGCATAAGTTTCCTAATAGTTTATGTTGTTCTGAGATCTGTTTTCTGTCTGCATCGGGTGTGGAAGACAAGACAAAGAACAGTTTGCTCAGGGTGGGGCAATCCCATGGGGCAACCCCTACATAAAGCTGGGTTGTAATCTCAGCATAAGAGTGAATGAAAAATAAACCTGTTGCTCAGGACACAGAAGGAAACTTGTATCTCAGCTCTGGTATTTAGAAGGAAGAAATAAAAAAATCTTCCCATCAGAGTGCAGAAGAATTTCTTGAACAAAAAGTACAAAACACAAAAGAGATGATTAATAAATTCATCTATATTATGTTATCAACTTTTGTTCATTAAAAGATACCATAGTGAATTACTAGTTACATAAACTGGCAAAAGGTATTTGCAATACAATAACCAAGAAAGAATTAATATTTAGAATAAAGAACTCCCTCGAGTCAAAATGAAACTAACAGAAAAACATGCAAGAAAAAAAGACATTTCACAGAAAACACAAAGAACAAGAGAATAAGATGATAGAGAGGAAATAACCATGATAAATGTGGCTGAGGCAAAACAAAACAACAAACTGAGTGTCTCTGTAGCAGGGGAAGCAAACAATGATAGGCGACTACAGCCACTCTCGCTGTTGCGCTGAGACTTCCTTGCCAAACTCATGGATTACTGTCTAGTTTGCACCTCCTTGATACTACCTCTTTCATATTGCTCTTAGAGAAGTTCTGGGATTTTATTTCTGTTAAATAAAAAAAGTACTTTGTTGAATACTTCTGAATATTCTTCAGGTGTTCCTACTGACTTTTAACTCATACATGAACTTTATTTTTTCTAGGCTCATACTGAATACTAAAAATTACTATATAACAGGTTTTCTATTTCTTGATAGAATCTTGAATTTAACTGTGTGGTGATGACTAAGGTTCACCCAAGGGAGGGATAAAAAAATGATTCTATTTTACTTATGTTTATGATACTGCACTTAAACCTTAAAGGTCATGTTAATATTAGCAACTAAAGGTAAAATTAACTTTAACTATGGAAGGCGGATACCTTCTGAATACCCCTTTGAAATGTTTTCAGTAGGTCCAGTAAAATAACACAAAAGCTAAGTCATGTATGGAAGGATATCTGGTCATGTGTGGATATGCCTGCAGCATTTCTACACCTGGAAACTGTGAAGATTAGAGTTAGCAGTACTTACCTTAATCACTTGATTCTCAAGAGATTTCATGAAACAACCAGAACTTGCTATGCATTTTCTACATTTCCAACAACGAAGAATATATATTTCTTCTTGATTATGATTTTCAGTTATCACTTCTTTACTTCTTTTCATCTGTGGAAAAATTAACTCAATTTTAGAATGTTAAACTGTATCACATTAAACTTGATTTTCCAAACCCTCTGCAAAGCATTAGCTACATGTGGAGCAGAAACAAGAGAATTATCCTTTACTGAGGTACCACTGGTTACCAGCTCTTAGGTCAGGAGTACCCTATAAACTGTCTGGGACTGAAAATTTAACTATTATGATGATGCATTATGTTAGTGACTCCCACCTTATTTTAGTTTTGCAGAACATTTTATGTCTATTTTTTCCATTACTCACTAAAAATGGTAAAAGGCAACTGCTGAAGAGTCAAATAAGTTATCACAGTGGCTTTAAAAGAATTGTAATAAAGAACTATAAATAGTCCTATAAATAGGGTGTTTTGAATAGCCACAGCATTAAATTTTAAATAGAACTTATTGAGTTGTAGTTAATTTTGTGAACACTGAAACTTACTTTAAATTGATGGCAAAAATCCCGTGAACGCAATAATTTCTCTTATGTGCTGTTTTCAGTGTAATGGTTAATTACATCTTGTGGTATGTGTAGTCAAACAAAAAGACTTAGAGAACAGCCCTATCAATTTTGTGGTTTATTTTTATACCTGAGGTTTTATATCAATACTGTGATTTGGCCCAACTTATGAAAACAGTTTTACACTAATAAAGATGCAAAAATAATAGGTGCAGTGTATTCAGTAATTTGCCTGGTAAACTATTCATCATAAATAAAGAAAATGTTCATTTATTAAGCTACCTACAAGAGTCTCCTGTCTTGTTCCATAGCTACATTTCCTCATTTGTTAGCTCTTTCATTTTTCATTCATTCATTCAACATTTACTGAGAGCTGACCATATGCTACACAGTGAGTCAAACTCTGGGGATAAAAAGATAAATAAAACTTATTTTCTGTCATAGTAACGTTCACTATGATATACATCCACAGTTTTCTACCCTAGCTCATTAGAATCACTTGGGAAGCTTTAAAAAAATAATAATGCTAAAGCCCTACTCCTAGAAATTTTGACTTATCCTGAGATGGGGAGGGAGTTAGGAATGAGTACTTTAAAAAGTACCCCAGGTGACTCTATAGTGTGGTCCCAGTGAGGAATGAGATGTACTATACAATTAAGTAAAATTCAACAGCTAGAAGGACTATAAAAGAGGACCCTTAACCAGATTTAAAGCACAGCATGCCCTTGTTGCAGCCAATCTAGCTGACCTTCAGGTAGCTAGGCATAGTTGTTTTTACTGACATCTTCAGAACCCACTTTAGCTCCGTTGACTACTCTATTTAAACCTGTCCTCGATGATTATCAGTAATACCTTAATTTGCAAATGTCTTGACCTCCTTCAGCTTGGTGTATCTTTCTTCATTGCTGAAGCCCCCTCCTTTACTTAACTTCTGTAGCACACCCTTCACATTTCTATATTTTTGGTGTCTTCTATCCTCATCTCCCTTTTAAACACCAAGGGTTCTCAGCCAGGAGTTAGGGGGACTGCAGGGAGGAGTCATATAAGGATCAACAATGGAGAAACTCCATATCTGCCTACATTCTCCTTCTCCCAGAGAACCATACACACCTCCCCATTTCAACCCCTCCCCCAAGATTTTTCCATGTCTTCTTGGAGTGCAAGCAAGTATTGAGAAAAAGCCCAGTAGGTGCTAATAAGTCTTCACTGCAAATCATTAAAAATTATACTGTGACAACTCTTTTATATAAGTGATTTTTTAAATCTATATATCTAGTTTTGATCTTATTCCAAAGCTCTAGCTAGACCAGTATTTTCAACTTCCAGATGTTAAATACACATCTCTATATGAATCTCCTTCGTGGCCTTTGTTCTGGCTGTTCACTCTGTCTAGATTTGTGCTACCCCACATGGCAGACACTCATCAAATGTGTTACTGAACACCTGAAATGTGGCTAATCTGAACTGAGACACACAGTTAAGTGTAAAGTATACACTGAATTTTGAATACTTAGTAGAAAAAAAGAATTCTAATATTTCAATAGTTTTTATATTATTAATTGCAAGTTGAAGTTGAATATTTTAATTTACAGAATTAAGTAAAATAATACTGTAAGGATTAATTTCGCATGTTTCTTTTTACTTTTTTTTAATGTGGCTACTAGAATTTCTAAAATTATGTATCTGACTTATATCATATCCCTATTGGACAGCACTTGTCTCCACCTCCTTGCTGTAGGTCTTTGCATGGTGGGCTTCCTTCTCATTATTCAAGTGTCAGCTCAGCTCAAAGTTATTTCCTCATAGGTATGGTATAAGATGCACCTGAGGAGTTTATTTAAACGTAGGTCACAGGACCGCATACACAGAGATTCTAATTCCATGTTTCTAGGGTAGGAACCTGCATATTTAACAAGTATGCTAGGTGATTCTGTTACAGGTCTTATAAGATCACACTTAGAGAGATACCAATCAATAGAATATAGTCTAAGTTCCTTACCATGTCAAAAAACATCCTTTAGGTAGCACAAGGGATTCTTGTGATGAAATTTTCATGTACCTGATAGTGGCGACACTCACAAAGACCTACACGTGTGATAAAATTACAAAGAACTATATACACACGTGCAAACACACATACACTAATTAGTGCATGTAACGGGTTGGCGGTATGAAGAGTACACAGGATTTTTCTGAGAATCCATAATTCACAATTTGCTATTAAAGCTATATCTCAAAAGAAAGTTTTACAAAAAATTTTACTACATACATTAAAAATTCAACATTTTAGAGTCACACTATCTTTGTCAATCAACTGGCCTAACTACACGTATAATCATTTCTCTGAATTTTTATTTGCATACTTTTCGTTCGCTTCTTCCTATGACAACAATTTTGCAATACTTTCTATAAAGAGAATAAAAAGATCGATTGCTCTTCCCTTTTAAAAAAATTGATCCTTTACACCCTTTAAAACCTGACTCCAAATTGGTTCTAAAGTCTTGCATCCCCTCCAAAGGCAAACCACACTGCACCAACACATGCAGATCTTTGTGCAGTTCCCTAAAAAACACCTTTTTCTGCTTTCCCTCTTTTAAATTTGCTGCTCACTTTCCTATTATTTTCCTTTCTCTTGACTTTATGTTAAGAAATATTTTTCATCCTTTAAGGCTGAGCTCACATTTTTCTTTTAGAGATGTTTCCCAGAAAAATACAATTACTCCCCTTTCTGTGTTCCCATAGTACTTTGAACACACTTGTCATGTTGTATTACATTCCTGTGTGTGTTTTGAGTCTTACTAATTTAATGGTGAGCTCCTAAAAAAACACCATATTCTATTAAATTCTGTATTCTTACAATCAAACATGGCACCTGGCATCGAAAAGACACTCAACAATGTTTTCTGAAATCAAACGAACAAGATCTGGCAGAGAGCCTTTTTCCAATACCAAGTGGTAAGTATACCTAGTCAACTAGTGGGACAAACCAAATAGAAGTCCTTTTGCAAGAGACATGAGGAACCTGAGAGAAAAAATAAATCTATGTGTATACATATCTGAGCTTCAAAGGACTGGAGGGTACCCAACAGTGATAAATTTATAGTACAGCTGAGGTGGCTTCTAAGAGAATTTATGTCAAAAGAAGGGGTCAAACACAGTAAAGGAACCTACTAACAAAAGAATAGTCTTTGAATGAAATACAGCATGGTTGTTAGCTGCTAACTCAAATCCATCCCCAACTCAACACCCAAATGGGTTCTAGGAAGAGAGGTTAACAATATAAGTAAACAACGGACCTACACGTGTGATAAAAGGTCAACACAATTACGGGCGGCATGTACCACATGGCTTTAACACTCTGAGAACTTAGGGGCAGCAACTAGAGTACTGAAGCAGAGCGAAGGAGGAGAAACAAGGTGATCTTGGAAAACAATATAAAACGAAAATGAACTTATTGCTTAATGTATATGGATGCCTCATATGCCCAGAAATACTTGGAGGGACTCTGCAGGGTAGCTGGGTTCTGAGTCAATAGATGTGAATAACAAACTGTAAAATTCTGATATTCCTGTTCATATGACTGCAGTGGAACTTATAAGCTGATAGGCCTAACAATGCAGGTATAGTATTGCTTTTCTCTTAAATCTTATTCTGATCAGATCAGATACTTACATTTTTCTAAGCCTGAGTGCTCTCCAGGGACCCTAGCTCTTCTCACCAAGGTCACAGTCTTTGTCAGGGTAACTTTCTTATCTCCTGTCCCACGCGTGGATCTCCCGGACCATACTAGCTGCTACTATTGGCTTGATATAGTCCACACTGCCTGATCATAGATTTCCTCTTGCTGTACCTCACCTCCTATTCTGACGCTCCTGTCCCTTTCTGGTATCTCCTCAATACACTGGGCATTTGAAAAATGATGTTTTGCTGAGTTATGTGTATGTCCCAAGTAGTGACACATTTCACATTTCATTGCAGAATATCAAAAAAGCCACATTTGTAAATATCACCAATCTCAGCAAAAAGTTCTTTAATTTTGGGGCAATAGTCAAGCTCATAGTGGTGAATACAAGTTTTCTAAAGTGCTAATTTTTGTTTAAAGCTCAAATTTCATCCCTTGTAACAAACACTGACAAATATCCATGTCTGAATAACCAGTCTGTCAATAATTCAAGTAAAAATGGTATATCATGGAAAAATGGGCAGTTCAGCTCTAAACTAAAATAACTGAATGAGGGCTTTGCCTCAAGACTACCATCAGCCTTCAATGTTCTGCAGAAGTGTTTTATTCATTCTTCTCATTTTTCACAAAGAATATTAGAAATATATGTAACAGTAAAGATTTGATAAAATTAATATTTACTGTTTCAATAAAGTTTTTTTAACTGCATGTGTATGGCAGTGAAGAATACCAGTACGGTTTGTCACCACTGTTTTGATTCTGCTAAGGGACCAGTTTTACTCACTGTTGCTTTTGCATAATTAATGAAAATGTTAACACAGTATAAAAAAGGCAAATAACATCTTAGCATTACCAAAAAAAAAAAAAAAAAAAACCAGTTTGAACCGATTCTCTGAAAAGTCTGAGAGACACCAGGGGCTGAGGATCACATTTTGAGAACTCTTACTTTATGCAAAATGGCTGTCCCCAAAGTGTTGCCTATGAAAATTTTATTTCCTACCAATATCCTTTAAATTATTTAAGGATAGATGAGAGTCTATCCTTAAATATGGCATCCTAGAAATAGAAAAAAATGGTGTCCTAGAAATAGAAAAAAATTTCCTTAATCTGATTAAGGAGTTACCGAAAACTTTGACAACTGTAATACTCAAAGGTGAAATGTTAAAAGCATTCCATGAAAATCAGGAAAAAGACAAAAATAAGACAATTATGCACATTATTTTCTGTATTATTTAACTGTGTGCCAGTACTACTAGCTAATGCAATAGAAAAAAAGTAAATAAAAGAAAGAGGTATAACGACTGAAAAGAGTTAATAAGTGGATAAGAAATCAAGGGCCTATTAAATACAAGACACCATTTTTCTTTATTCTTAGAACTATATAAATCACAATGGGTAGTAAGTTTGTTCCCTGATCCTGAGTAGAAAACACATATGGATAAAGAATATTTACATCATTACAACAGACGCACACCCCTAACACCTTTGATGTGATATTTCCTCGTTCGCTTACCACATGGCTCACTGTTGATTTTCATCTCAACTGCATCACTTTCATTTACTTGGGTGTATAAAACTTTCATATGTTGGTATACGTGTTTGGTTTAAAATATTTAAATTCAACTTTTAGACTTACATTCAACATTTCTGGTATCACTAATGAGCAGACACCCCAATATGTACATATCTCACTAGTTTACATGGCAAAAACAAAATCACATACACTACTTTTCCACATTGTTATCCTTATTTGAAGAATATTGTGTTGCTCAAAGAAGTCTGCTGGGACATAATGTTAAATTAAAAAATAAACTAATGGACGTGGTTCCATAGTGTAGCAGTTAGCATGTCTGCTTTACACACAAGAAGATCCTGGGTTCACACCCCAGTGGAGCCACAGTCCATGGTCTACGGCCATGCCGCCCTGAACAAGCCCAATGTCTGATCTCAGAAGCTACGTAGTACTTGGATGGAAGACACCTAGGAAGACCAGGTGCTGTAGGCATAAATAATAATAAAAATAAAATAAAATAATGTGGTACCTAGTAAGTTTCTGAGGTACTAGTAATGTACTAATTTCTAACATACTATTTGTTTCTCTCGGTACTCATGGGTGTGCTCACTTTGTGAAAATACATCAAGCTAGACAATTGTGATCAGTTTGTTTTCTATATTTATCTTACTTCGATTTAAAAATTACTTTAAAATCTTGCAGTAACTTCAAAGTTTGTGTGTGTGTGTCTCTGACCACATCGATATAACCACGCGCTTGTCTTTGTTTGAAAACAGTAGATAAAGAATACTAAACATGGAGCAATGTATGCAGTCACAACTTCCATCATCTCGTCCCGGATACAAGTTCAGTATTTTGTGATAGGTGGAAGTCAAAGAATTCCAATGAAACGAGGAATCAAATATGTATTTTCCTACCTCTACCTATAGGGGGATTGATTACTTATCCATCACCAAGGAAAAACTGGAGAATGGTGTAGATGTAGGAATGTGTCCCTGCTGCTCTCCCATTTTAAAAGTGATATTTGTCAAAGATGAGTTTACATGTGGATTAATAGTCCCAGACCCCTTCACCATCAAAAGACTGGTTAGATACTAAAGAAAACTTTTGGAATTCAAATCCTGAACAGTTGGGAATGGAAAAATCTAACATAAAGACCTCTGACATAGGGAAAACAGATTTGTATATTTGTATTTTATGTACCTAACTTTAGAAGTGTTTCTAGCTATTTCACCATCTTTATATGTTAATACCCAATTATTTGGGGAATGAGAGAAAAGGATGAATAGGTTGAACACAGAATTTTAGGACAGTAAAACCATAGCTTATGATACTATAATGGTGAATTAATGACATCATTCATTTGTTTAAATGTATAAAACTATACAACACAGAGAGTGAACCCTAATGGAAACTATGGACTTAATTAAAAGTAATACATCAGTATTCATTCATCATTTTTAACAAATGCATCACAGTAACACAAGATGTTTAACAGGAAACACTGTGCAGAGAGAATATATGGAAGTTTTCTATAGTTTCTGCTCAATTTCTTTAAAGCTAAAACTGCTCCAAAAATAAATTCTGTTGATGAAAAAAAATTATTTTGCTAACAATAGCATTATCTATTCAAAGTTACTAATATTCATTAACAAAAAACGGGAAGTTTGCATTTTCTTGGCTATTTAATTAAAAATAGCTCTGCCTTTGAAATTTAGCAACACTGGTTTTCTAAAGGTTGGAAAAGTTTCTACCTGGTCAATATCATACCTGTGTTAGTTTACTTGGCCTGCCATAACAGAATATCATAGACTAGGTGGCTGAAATGACAGGAATTTATTTTCTTAGAGCTCTGGAGGATAAAATTCCAAAATCAGGGTGCCAAAAATTTTGAGTTTTAGTGAGGACTCTCTTCCTAGTTTGCAGACAGCTGCCTTCTCACTGTGTCCTTACAGGGCCTTTACTCTGTGCATATGCACTTCTGGTGTCTTCCTCTTCTTATAAGGACAATTGTCCTATTGGATTAGTGTCCCACTCTTCTGACCTCATTTTAACTTAATTACCTCCTTTAAATCTCTGTCTCCAAATACTATGATATTGGGGGCAGGGCTTCAACACATGAATTTTTCAGGGAACTTAATACACTCCATTTCTCCTTCTGTCCCTCAAAATACGTGTACTTCTCATATGCAAAATACATTCACCCCAAAAGTATCAACCAATTCTGGAATCGACTCCAAGTCCAAAGTATCATCTAAACCAAGTTTGGGTGAGACTTGAGGTACAACTCATCCTGAGGCAAAATTCCTCAACAGCTGTGAACCTGTGAAACCAGAAACATTATATGCTTGCAAAATAAAATGCTAGGAAAGGCATACGACAAACATTCCCATTACAAAAGAGAGAAAGCAGAAAGAAGAGGTCCTATACTCAAATACAGTTATGTTGGGGGTTAGGGTTTTGACATTTGGATTTTTTTTTTTGGGGGGGGGGGGACACAATTCAGTCCATAACAGTACCTAAAGACCTCAGGCCAGTCATCTTAATTTTGACATTAGAATGCTGTTTATACTGTGTTTTTCCTATTGTGGAATACATAGAATAAAAGCCCTGGCATAAAAGAGAAAATTATTGAGTTCAGAATTTCTCAAAAGGCAAGAGTCATCTGTTAGTGGATAAGAAAGAAAAATCAAAAAGTAAAATGGCCAAAAAATTTGGAGTTCCCTTATGAATTATCTATATATTTCTTAGAAATTGTAACAAGACAAAAAGCCAAGGGACGTAGTAAAAGTATGAAAGAAGAAATGCATACCTAATTAGAAAATAAAATACTAAACTGATTTTGTCAATTTGGACCATCTCAGAGAAAACAGTATTTTTAAATTCTGGGTTTTTTTTTTTTATTTCTTTTTAAGAAAAAGCTAATGAAACTGCACTACCGATAAGGAGTAATGTCAAACTCATTACTGCAAACCATGTTACTACAAACCGTGTTACTACATCTAAGTGAGGCAGCATCTCTCTCTGTCTGCTGAACACTGGCCTGCAAGCAGGAACTCTATAGATAAATATGTGAACAGGAGTGCACTTAATACTAATGACATGGGATTCCTCTTTAACATATGCCCAAAACAGACATTAGTTCTTATAAAGGAATGATGCTGGGGAGAAAAACACGGACTGTTAGTCTTACTCTGTTGCAATAATGATAGTAGTAAAAAAAAAAAAAAATCAGAACTACTTAAGAAAATTTGAATATTTCTTTTATACGTACACCTTTTGGTATATATAAGGTTAACAAAAGTGTACTGGTTTCTGGCAGAAATTTTGAGGGAATCACTAATAAAATCAGAGAGAAAATGACCTACAAGATAGGGATAGTCTACTACTGATTGAGAAATCCTGCCCATACCCTCTGGGGGCTTAAATTTTAAAAGTGTGTGTGTGTGTTTGTACATACATACGTATATATACATACGCATACATACATATACACACACACATACATACATACACATAGCTTAAAAGCACCACTCTGTATTTGTAGCCACCAAACTGAGGCATAGCCAACCAAAGGTTGTAACTGCAAGTGCCTGCGTCTTCATGGAATGAAAAGTACTCCTTTTGTAATATAAAGAAACAGCATATTGTTAATGTAAGAGAAATCTCACTGCTATGCAGGACACAGTAACTGCAGGAGTAATCCACAACTATTCTGCAAAAGTGGCCTTTGGAACCAGTGACTGTTCAAATGATCAGAACATCCTATGTAATAACTCTGTTGGGAATAAGTTGCAAAGAAATTATTTTGTAAAACTGATAGCATGTCAGCTCTCCCTGCCAATGCTCAATATTTTTGATGTGTGTTATGAACAAAGAAGAACTGGAATAAAACATGTCCAAATCCAAGCAGGTCACAGAAAAGAAATATTAATAACAGAAATATAAATGAATTTTCAAAGCAACAGTCACATTTGTTTGTATTCTACATAAGAACATACCAGGACCCAAAAAGTAATCTTACATTAAGCAGAAATTAAACCAGGGTTTTATAGATATAACTAGATTACTGTGGAATTTACATGTTTTACGTAGTTCAACAGATATTTCTAGAATATCTACTATTTAGTGAAAGGTAGCTTGCAACTCAGGATTCCTCTCACATTAGCTTTTAATCTTTGTCAAGGGATTCAGATACTTTATAAGTACACACAGACTGGGTCAAGTGATTTCTACACTGTCAGCTCTATAATTCTAGACTTAGTATCTGCAGTGACTAAAATGGCAACTGAAGCCTCCAATTTATTAACTCTAAAACTATCTAAATCATGACAGTTTTGTCTAAAACAACTGAGGTTACACACTTTGGAGTGTGAATATGTTGAAGTCAACTTCGACAACTTTTTTAGTTTAAATGATTCTGCATACACTTTAGTATTAACACCCAAAAACATTTTCTTGGAAAGCATTCAACTTTTGTAGTTAAAGTATTCAATAGTTCAAACTACCTTATTACCACCTAATTAGCTCTCACCTACCTTCCCTCTACTTTTCTACCTTCCCTGGGCTTGCTGACCTCTTAGGCATGACACAATCAATGCATATTTAACCTCAAGGAGAAGGTAATATGAATCTGATGCTCCTATAGCTGCCAGGTACTTTACACCCTCTCCCACAGTTTCTTAAGCGACACAATCAAAGCGGAACACCAGCTCTTTATTCTTTTAAATTTCTCCTCTTCTCTTTCCTTTCTCTCATAAACACAGTTCATTCAGTCTTGAATGCTCACTTCAGTCTCTCAATCCAAATGACACCTTTAAGAATTATTAAAAAAAAAATCACGAAAGTAATGCAGACATTTTGCAACTTTTTTACTTTGACTAATTTTGTCCATTTTAACAGCTACCATTCTTTAGGAAAAGAAGGAATGAATTCTAAAAATTAATGAAGGCAATAGTCTGTAGGATCCATTTTCACACACTACTTCTCATATACTACTTTCTGAGGGAGAAAATAGAAGGTATTACATACAGAATTATTATATTTGTGAGCGAAGCTGAAATATACTTTTCAAAAAGGTGTGTGTATATTTATATTCATATGTACATCTTAGAAATTACCACATGATGAATGCAAGTTTTTGTTTCAAGGAACAGATTTAGGCATTTTTAGAGATTTTTGAGCAATCTTCGATATATCTAAATGTATGTTAAATAGAAGTGGCAATAATATTTCTTACTGGACCATGAAGACACAGTAGCAAAAAGAAAACAAAATCAGGTGATCTTTTAAAATTAATTTTAAGCAATATTTTGAGGCTACTCTTTCATTCGATAAGTATGTGCTGAGTACCTACTCTTTTGTCAGGAAACACAAAGAATAACAAATACCTGTACTGTGAAAGTACCTGAGAGGGTGAGAAGGGTTCTAAGCCAGTTACAGGGGAGAAAGTAGGCAAAACTTTCAAGGTTTTCAGAGGGAAACATTTAAGTAAAAAACTGATCCAAATGGAGCCTTCCTTTCTCAAAAGCTTCTCAGGCTAACTTCTTAGGAGGGTACATAAGGGCTAAAATATATTTATTTTATGGGACATATATTAATATGATATAAAGCTTGGTGTTAACTGAAAATGAATAATAAATTGTCTAACTTATATTTATTTGATAGCTGCATTCTTTTTTATGGATTAAATATCAATCAAGAAAAGATTCAATGAGTAAGCGGCAGCAAAGATAAGCATACTAACCTGGCTTTAAACTCTTTTCTCTTCTGTGCAAAATAGTTACACAGAGAGGCTTTTTGTTGGTTACAGAAGCAGCTCTACTAGGTTACTGCAAAAGATTGCTAGATAATGGAGCCAAAAAAGAAGTAGGTATCTCCTAGTACATAAAGCACTAATTTGGAAGCTGAGAGATTTGGGCTTATTTATTTTACTTATACATCCTGTCATGTCAGCCACCCACAAAAGAGTTTAAAGCTCCTGGGACTTTGTCCTTCCCGAACAGTCTTTACCTTTGAACGGTTCATCTGTTACCTAAGCCTCTGTTTAGTACTCACCAGGTATTATACTAATGTGTACATTTGTTTCTACCTCTAAATTGTAAGCTCCCAGGAAAAGGGCATAAGTAGTGTTTAAAGTCTTTACGGTCCTTCACAATACCACCCAGTAGTAACTTGGATATAATTATGTATGAGGTTGAACCGAATTAGAGGCAACTAGAGCTACTGTTCTCTCACTTTGGGCACTGAAAGGAAATACTAACAGACCAGGTATTCATTTCATTTAAATTCACCTACAAGCCAAAGCTCTAAGTACATTATACTGCATTACACGGGGGAAAATCCCAATTCAGAGACTAAATTATGATTTAAATTCTCATATAGTTCTTCAGAATATGATTACTTTTGGAAATAGGGCCTTTAGAGAGGTGATTAAATTAGAATGAGGCTGTTAGGATGGGTCCTAATCCAATCTAACTGGTATCCTTATAAGTAGAGGAAATTTGGATTCACAAGAATGGAAGAATAACAATTAAAGCAGGCTGGTATATATATGAAGATTCATTATATCTTTCTCTTATTTTTCTGTATGTTTAAAATTTTTAAAGTTTTTAAAAAATAAAATAAATACGACAGTTTATCACTGGGTCATACATGAAATTATTAATTTATTGATACGTTTCCCAGTCAAAATGGCATCGAAACAGCAGCCTCCAGTGTAGCTTTTTCTCATTTTTAAATTAATTTCCTATGAAGATGTAGAATAAGGTAAAAACTCACCCCAAAACCAAAAAACTCCTAAAAGTGACCTTAATTAAGCAGATCGCCCTCCATTGAGAGGAATTTCTCTACATAGGCACCTGCATACCTCTGTCCTACCCTTGCCTCTTGATGTAGACTGACTGACTGATAGATGTTGGCCAAGAGGCTTCTTTCTGCCCCTTCATTCAGTCCCCTCAGACGCATAGGTCCTCTACCAACTAGCAGACCGGGAAGGCTTTCCTCCCTACCTCTCAGATCTGCTCTCTAAGCAGGACCTGCTGGATTTTCTTTCATTTTCCATATTCTGAGGAAATTCCAGGAAGCAACTAGACAGAATGTAGGGTGTTCGCGGTGGGTGCCACAGGGCACCGAGAGACCCGAAACATGGAAAACGTGGTGATGATTGATACACAGCAACGGCAGTCACAGTTGTTCTCACGGATCGTGTCTGTTCTCCTGTCAGGCAAACAGGCAGTGAGGAGCAATGCAAGATGCCCTCTCCGAAGGACAGTGGAGGACGGAGAGCCAGGCAGTGAGAGTCTGTGAGAGACAAGGAAACCGGACTGAGCGCTTTGTATGTCAGCAAGCTCCGCCGCCGTGCATCTGAGCAGTGGGCAGCAAAGTGACTGTGGGTAATTTCCTCGCCTTTTCTAACACCAAGTCTGGGCAGGTCTCCTCATGATTGCAATGTATAGGAAGAAAAAGAAACAAAGCGACCTAAAATGAAACCACTGAGATACTGTGGAAGGAAGGAAGATTTATTATTGAAAGCAATTGTAACATAACATTAACTTCAAAGACTTGATAGGTAGGAGTCCCAATGTATACTGTGCTTTATATCCATGGTGTTCAATTTGTGCTTCAGGGGTTCTGTAAATAGTGAGATTATTTAACCATTTCATTGCTTTTGTAAGTTGATATTTTGGGAATTCTTATAAGATTTCGTATGAGGTGAAAATTGCAAATGCTGCTTTCTTAAGTGATGTTATCCTCAAAAAACTGAACTTTAAAGAAATTTTACAAATAGAATCAATTTCATTAGGTGATAATGAAATTGCCACTGTATACAAAATCTTCATCTAATACACTCTCTCATATCATCACTGAATTTATAAGAGATCTATGCTGAAGGACTAGAACAGCTGTCTACGGAAGCCTGTGCTGCCAGACAGACAGTGGTTAATTCATAAGAACAGCAGAGTAATTGATAGTAAATTTGGTTATGTGAAAATGTAGATTTGAAAATTCCAAAGAAAGGGGGAAAGTACACAAAAACAAAGCAAATGTTAAAAAAAGTACCAACATCCATATGGTAAGACAGGAGTATACGCAGAGTTTGTGTGGACTCTGTTGACTTACTGAGCCCAGTTTTATTTTTAGAATGTCTAAAGGAGAGTACTTCTGATGTCACTCAAAAACTGACTGGGACTGAATGTAGATCTTGAAGCTAGGTACTACTTCCATAACTTACCGTCTGCTTTTCTTACTGTAGCTAGCTAGCTAAGCTGCCACCAGACAAGGGAGAACAGCCAATGATGTGTGTTGCCTCTATTCCAGTAAGTGACTTAAAACAGAACACTTTCCCCCACCCACTGTGAACTCTAAGGACTTCGATCCACCTTGTTCTTAGAAATCTTACGACTCAAGAAAATAAGAACTTCCTCCTCATCAAACGGTGGGAATACTTTGGGAAGTTAACTTCTCTAAGCCTGTTTCCTCACCTATAAAATAAACAGTCCTAACTCACAGGAATGTCCTAATGACTAAAGGAGCTAATGCCACTTAATAAGTACTGTATTCAAAAATAGTAGCTAGTACTTATTTAAAATAATCTCAACCCCTTAACTTCATGTTTTATATGTAGAGATTTTAGTTTTAAAAATATGAGAGTATGCCACTTTCTTGCCCACTGCTTATTAAGAAAGGTAATATTTTCCAATAGATAGCTTCATAAAGAGGATTATAGATAACATGAATACATCCAGTCACACATAGTCATCAAACCACATATGATGTCATGAAACAGCCTCTGTTCTAAAATGGCGTCTCTAAATAGTCAATCTCTATATAATAGCTTTACGAGGCAGAGACCAGCTTCCTTTGGTGTTGTTTACTAAATCTACCCTAGTGATGCTCATAAATTATGCCCTGACTTTAAGGAGTTAGGAATGAATGGTTTTTTGTTTTTGTTGTTTTGCCTATGCTTGCTTATTTACTCATTTATTCGATCTGTACGTGCCAAACACTGTTCTAGCAGTACAGAAGATTAAACTGTCAAGGAGTTTGCAAATGAGCAAGGAAGATAGACATAGAAAAAGTAGTAAGTGTGATAAACGTTCTGTAGTAGAACTAGAAAGGCCTTTGGAGGAAAATAATAAGTTAAAGAAGACGCCTCTCTTGAAAGGGGTCTTGAAGAATACAGTGAGACTCCCTAGAGGCTAGAGGCAAGCCTTCAGGGATCCAGGGAGAGGAGCAGAAAGAGGGAGCCAGTGGAGTGGAGGAACTGAAAAAAAGCTGGCCTGCTGGCCTGTGTAGCAGACCGGGCAGAGCATAGGCAGCAACAACATGGTCAGCAAAGCACAAGGAAGCTGCTGAGGGGAGTGGGAGAATAATGGTTCATTTTCCATTTTCAACCTTCAGTCGAGAATTAAATGTTTCAGATTTTCATAAAATATAAACTTTTCTAGGCCATAATTTCTGGCCTAGAATCTTTGAGGTCATGCTTTTGTTTATTGAGTATATGGGATGAAATATCTGCCTCTCTGCATTTTTATTCTTCGGTCTGTTAAAGAGAAAGATTGTCTTATCTTTACAAAAGAGCTGGCAAGGGAAGATTTCCCCTCAATCCACCTTAATCATCTCTTTCGCTTTTATCTTTTCCCTTCAGGATTCTGAAGTCTTGCAAGACAAATCCTAAGAATCATGACTATAACTCTGAAATTGTCAAATAATAGGAATTAGGTTTTTTTTTTTTTTTACAGTGGTTAACAGAAAGGGGAGGTATCCCCTTAAACCTGAAAACCTATGCTATAAATACTTTAGAACTTCTCTAGAAATATTTGATTATATACTGCATAGATGCATAAACAGGTAACAAAGTGAAAAAAATCCCAGGAAAGGGTGGGAGAGCTTGGTAGGCACATGACATAAAAACTAACCTTGGTGTTAAGGTGAAATGCTGGGCTCACTGGTCTAGGGGCTTGGATTACACCTTGGGTGTACAGGAGTCAGGAAGGTGGGAAATGAAGCCCCCTAAGTAAAGCCAGGATTTGGGAAGGGCAACATTCCTAAGAACAGTAAATTAGAAAAAATATGATCCACTGACATAGACGTGTTATGAAAGAAGTCTATGTTGGCTTAGTCTCTCAGTAGACAATGGGAAAATGTCTCATCTGAAAAGTCTGTTTATTGAAGCATAAATTGAGCGCTGTGGATATAAAACACAGTATACATTGTGACTACTACCTATCAAGTCTTTGAAGTTAATGTTATGTTACAATTCCTTTCAATAATAAATCTTCCTTCCTTCCACAGTATCTCAGTGGTTTCATTTTAGGTCGCTTTGTTTCTTTTTCTTCCTATACATTGCAATCATGAGGAAACCTGCCCAGACTTGGTGTTAGAAAAGGCGAGGAAATTACCCACAGTCACTTTGCTGCCCACTGCTCAGATGCACGGCGGCGGAGCTTGCTGACATACAAAGCGCTCAGTCCGGTTTCCTTGTCTCTCACAGACTCTCACTGCCTGGCTCTCCGTCCTCCACTGTCCTTCGGAGAGGGTGTCTTGCACTGCTCCTCACTGCCTTTTAGCCTGACAGGAGAACAGACACGATCCGTGAGAACAACTGTGACTGCCGTTGCTGCTGTGTATCAGTCATCACCACGTTTTCCATGTTTCGGGTCTCTCGGTGCCCTGTGGCACCCACCGCGAACACCCTACATTCTGTCTAGTTGCTTCCTGGAATTTCCTCAGAATATGGAAAATGAAAGAAAATCCAGCAGGTCCTGCTTAGAGAGCAGATCTGAGAGGTAGGGAGGAAAGCCTTCCCGGTCTGCTAGTTGGTAGAGGACCTATGCGTCTGAGGGGACTGAATGAAGGGGCAGAAAGAAGCCTCTTGGCCAATATCTATCAGTCAGTCAGTCTACATCAAGAGGCAAGGGTAGGACAGAGGTATGCAGGTGCCTGTGTAGAGAAATTCCTCTCAATGGAGGGCGATCTGCTTAATTAAGGTCACTTTTAGGAGTTTTTTAGTTTTGGGGTGAGTTTTTACCTTATTCTACATCTTCATAGGAAATTAATAAAAAATGAGAAAAAGCTACACTGGAGGCTGCTGTTTCGATGCCATTTTGACTGGGAAACTTTTCAATAAATTGTTAAGGATTAATAATTTCATGTATGATCCAGTGATAAGCATGTGTCATGTTTATTTCATTTACATATACCTTACCTTATCTAGAAAGAAGTTATGAAAGTAAGGGAAAGCTGCAAACGTTAGGAAGATCAAGGCTGTGACTACATGCTTTACAAAGCTGTTCCAAAACACAGAAAAAATACTGACAAAATTAAGAGACATCCCATAATGAGAAGAAATCTGCAAATACAATAGGGAAATTGTTAATATCTACAATTAATTCCACAACATAAAGTTTTACAAAGACAAATATCCAACAGAAGCATGAACAAAGAATATGAAAGCACAATCTCCAGGAGAGGAAACCTAAAGGGTCAAATTCACCAGAAATCAGAAAAATTAAAACAAGATACCTTTTCGCGCAAAGCATACAAGAAAAAATTTTAAAGTCTAACAATGCCAAATGTAAAAACAATATGGAGTAACAATAAGAATCTCATAACCACTACAGGGAGGTATAATTATGCATCATCATTCTGGAAAGCAATTTGGCAAGTTTTGGTAAAACTGAGATGCAGATCTATGGATTTACAGTGCTATTTCTAGGTCTGTATGTGCATAATATGTCATATAGAAATTTTGCTTTTAGCAACGCTTTATGGTTGTAGCAAAAAATTATAAACAACCTAAGTGTTATCAATAGATTGGACAAATACATTTTGTTCACTGATACAATGGAATACTACTCAGCAATTCAAGTTAATAAACTAAAGCTATATATATATAAAGAAAAAAATTCCAAAGTATGTTAAACCAGGTAAAGCCTGCAGAAATACACTGCAGTAAAGAATGATACGGCATGGTAACAGTTACAGAACTGTTTAAAGCACGTGCAACAATGTTATATTTTATTTCCGCATATATGTAGCAAAAGTATAAAAACATGAATGGGAATGATAGACATCAAGTTTAGGACAATGGTAACCTCCATTCCCACTGTAATTTACAGGACAGAGGGGATTCAGATAGCAAGTAAAGTGAAGCGGAATGGGCATCTTGAGCAAAGAAAATAATATAAACCAAAACACCAAGTTGGAAAAGGGTATGGTCATTTGATGAGCCAGATGTATAATGTCTGACTAAAGCAGAAAAAGCTTCATTTAGGACTCTACAGCCTTAGCTAGTTCTAAGTCGAACAGGTACAACTATATAGACATTATATAATGTATATATTCTCCAGAAGACAAATGATCTGGGAAAGAACAGATTCTACCCAAAACCAACAAATTGAGCAGAACACGGCCAGAAAAAATATACTTTAGTTTTAATTTCTATCCTGTGGAAAAAAACCTCAAGTAGTCAGTCCTCGATTTACTCATTACATCATTGGCCACATGTCTATACTATTCATTCCAGGATGACTAAATTAGTACCCATAATTCAATCTGGCGCTTTGGATAAATTTTTTTCAACAGGTTTCTAAATAGGCCAGGCAATTCTAATTCAGAATAAGTCTAATGCTTATCTTGGCAATTTTATGAAGGATGTCTTGAAGCTGCTTTAAAAATATGTGCTAATGATCTATGGTTGTTTCTAAGGTTTTCCAGCTATCAAGCCATCAGTAAACTAACCAGGTAAAAAGATTACAAAACTTGAGGACAGTTCTATTATTAGAATAATCTCCAATATTTCTTCATGTTACTGAGAAAATTAACAAGATTAAAAAAATGTAACCCTTCCAGTTTTCTTAGCCACCTTTTGTAAGAGACTTATCATTCAAGTAATTTCCTCAAATATTTTCTAAAACCTAAGAAAGCACTACCTTGTTAACTAAGTGTACCAAGACTACTCAGTTTTCATCAATACAATTCTATTTTTGTACACTTTATTGTATACTAGGGCCAGAACAAGATTTTTAATGTGGACATTTTTTGTCTAATTTTATTGGGCACTACCTACTTATTGGAGCTGTTTTGATGGGAAATTTTGACTAGTCCTTTAAAAACTGAACTATTAAGTTCCCAAATTGAAAGAAAAAAAGTTGATGTTATACATGAAACATATATCCTCTCCCTTCCTGAGCCAACTACCTTCTGCCCAAAGATGGCAATCAATGGTGAAGGTAAAAGATTAGAGTAGGGGGTCAGAGGCAAGGTACAATTCATAAATGGGATGAAATGGGTATGAACCATTATTTAGGAAACAAACCATGTGTATAATGAGAGCATCTTCACTACCATACTTATCTTAAAGAGGTCCATTCTAAGGGAAACTTCTTCTTGTCTCCTTATAATTTACTTGCCACTTAAGAGTCTGCATGTCAAACTGTGATTTTTCTCAAAGTTACCATTCACTCTCAGTTAAAAAGAGATCTGGCTGTCAAATAATGGAATTTTTTTCCATTTAGATATCAAAAGGATAGCATCCCCTTTTTATATGCTCCAGATTATGCATTTATTATGCAGTGGAATGGAGTATATCTGCAGTCACAGTATTATCCCTGTTCTCCGGCTACTGATTGCACAGAAAATTCCCTAACCATTCTCTCAGAAAATGATTTCATATAAGTTTATTATAAAACTCCTTCTTAATGATTTTAGGGGACCAGGCCAATTTCCTCTTAACTGCTAATATAATTATAACAGACTTCTGGCACTTATTACATGTTATACAACATATAATAGTTATAAAAATATTTAAACAACCTAGAAATGAATAAAATGAATGTACCTGGTAATTGGTCTTATCAGGAAACGTTGCACATACAACTTGCTAATAATTTTTTTGAAAATAGCAATTTACATTATTTTTATGAGGCCATTTTGACCCACCTATATTACACTCAAAACATATAACGTGGAGGCAACTTTTGTGATTCTAAATTATTATAAAGATTTACATTTGCATTTATATAAAGTTCAAACTTTTATATTAAGTATACCCCCAACTTATTATACATGAATTACTTACTGTATTCTACTTAGAATAAGTAATACGTTATGAGAGAAATTATTTCAAAATGTTTAACAACATGCAAATGTACACATATAGAATTTCAGCCTACCAGTAAGCAGTGTCCCCTTCAGAGTAATCACTCTGGGAAGGTTGCAAACTTAATCTAACAATGTTGTCATTATTTACAACTATTTTTATATAACCCTTTTGAAATTGCTTTCATAGCCTTCAGGATAATCTTTTAAATATCCTTTAATAGTGACAATATTTTGAAAGTAGAACCGAGTTTTGCCACATTGCAGAAATCTTTCTGCCAAGTTCAGCAGTTATAGAGTTTTTACTTAAAAACTCAGTTATAGAGTTTTTAATTAAAAAATTCAAACAAAAAACAAGTGCTTATAAAAGTAATTCTAAAAACATGTTTTTATGTTTTAAAGTGAATAGAAACTTCAAAAGATTAGAAACAATTGTGATTAGAGGCAGCACTTCTGGAATAAGTGTTTAGCCTCCTGAAGCCACCACCTGGGAGACCCCTCTCTTTAAGAACATCCATGACATCATGTTTGGGGGAGGGGACAGTGTTTCATGACTCTAGAGTTACACTTTGAAGTCACAAAGTAGTTTCTCTCTATTAAGTTCAAAATATTTTCCATATATTACTTCATTAATTCTCCAAATATCCCTTATGAAAGAATAGATTATCATTCTTTTTTCAGATATCTAAGTGAAGGTGGTGTAAGCGAAAGAGAATTGCAAGTGTTCCATTAGTCAATAATTAAATTTATACTGACTGTGCCCTTAAATTCATACTATGTACTCAACAAAATTTAAGTGAAATCTTTTAGCTTTATGTTGCTTGATAAAAAGGCATTATATGAGGTAGGTGTGTCAAAAAATATTTCAGAGGCCTATTAAATGATTAATTCATTGCATACCTGCCTGAAAGAATTATTGATGTGTGAGAGTTGCTCATCTAACCTCATATACACTATACAAGTCCTAAATAAGTCTACTTCGCCAAGAAAAATGCTTGTTTAACACTTCTCATTGAATTTTAAAAGAAAATCTTTATTTTGAAAAACCAAAAATATCAATGAAAGCGAGGAAGCAAAATGGGACAAGATCTATTGGCAAAATCATTTAAGAGCGAACCCTGGGCAAACTCATAAATTGTTGATGGCTCTAAAGACATAAGAAAACACAATAACATAATAGGCACATGAGTATAAGTTAAAATCATTTACATTAAAATGATTAAAATGAGTGGTCTCCTAAAATGTTTAATTCTTTTGTATGAGAAAAGAAAACCTTCTGCTAAATATCTAAGGATATATAGGAGCTCCCAAACTCTTCCATTCTACCTATTTGTTAAATAAATATTACTTTGTTAAATAAATATTTAGGGTCTCTGCTATTTTGATTACTAAGTATCTCTGGGTCCCAGTGGCAAACATGTTTATACAGGAGATTAAACATTTGACCCATGACAGACAGGCAATTTACTCTGACTCTAGTGATCCTATTCAAGAACTGAAATGATTCTGGTCTTTAAAGTATCACTTTTAAGGGGTACAACTCCAGGAGTCTGAAACACTATTTTAAAGAAAAGTTTTAGAAATGAGCAAATAAAAATATAATGAGTATCAAATGGGCATTCTGAGCACTAAATTTTGTTTCAGTTTGAGTGACTGAACCAAGGACAACTCTCAGTCTGACAAGTTCTAATCACATCTCCCAGAAGTGCTGACTGCTTAGTTTTGCTATAACCATTTTTCCTCCTAGGTGCCTCAGTTGTCTAGTCTATAAAATGGGGTAATTTAATACTAACCTGCCTACAAAATACTCCTTTGAAGTTGACTAATGAATGCTCTCCTAGGTGCACTTAAAACTATTAGGTGTTACAAAAACATTCCGTGTGATTTCTAAAAGACCACGAAAAGACAAACACGTTAGGGCTAATTAAGGCATTAATTATAATCCCCCCGCCCCCGCCCCACTCACCCACCTGCCAGGGCCGACCCTCTCCCCACCTGCGCACCGCTGCATTTCAAAGCTTGCTTATGACCTCTGTCGGTACGCTCCGGACCCAAGGCTGCAACAAATGCAGCTGCAACGCCGATACCGAAATGGACCAGACAAAAGAAAGTGGATCTGTGCAGAGGGACCGGGCCGTGGAAGGGGGTGTGCGCGACTCTTCCAACAAGCGACCACAGATGAAACAGGACGCAGTTCCTTAAGTCCGCCCTGGAGGGCGTCCAGCGCCCGACCCCGGTCCCCCGCCCCGGCTCGCTGCTCTGCCCGGGCACCCTGGCTCCCTCGCCGCACCCCCAGCGCCTCGCCGCCCGGGCTCACGTTTCCAGACCCCGTGTAATTCCACTCGCTCCCCGGGTTGCGCGCGCCCTGAGGCCGCCGCGGAGAGCCTCAGGTGCCAAAGTTCAACCGCCCCCGCATCACCTGCGGCTGCGAATGGAGGCAGGAGGCGGCCGGGCCGGCCCAGGCCCCCGCGTCCTCTCCTGGGCGAGCGCGCAGCCCGGCAACGGCCGAAGCCGGACCCCTGGCGCGCCTCGCCGCGCCCCGCTGGGCCCCGAGCCGCCGGCCCTTACCTGCACTGGCGTACGGGAGCCGCTGGCTCCGCGCCCCGTCCCGGCGCGCTCGGCCGGCTGCAGCCCGGCGCTGAGGACCCGTGGCGGCTCAGGCGGCGGCGATGCCGGTTCGGCGAGACGGGAAGCGACAGGAGCCAAACGCCGCGGAAAGCGCTCGAGCAGCGCCGGCAGCCCGAGCCTCGGTCTGGGCGCCGCCGCCCGCCCCGCTCGCTCCCCTCGGCGGGTTCTGGCCCGCGCCGCGCGTGGGTGGCGCCCCGCCCTGCCCGCGCGCAGACCTGCCGGCCGCGCGGCCGCGCCGGCCCAGTGCGAAAGTTGTGCTCTCTCGTTATCCCATCATCACCTGAGCAACGGAAGTTGCCCTGCCATCTGCCGTGGCCTCTGGAAGTTCTGAGCTCTGAGCCCACCTGCTGCGGCTATTCCCGGCTAAAGTCGAAGGCATCCACCGGATCTGGTTCCGTGCCTGAGGCCCTTCCTGAGGCAGCACCACTATCTAGTTTTAGTTTTCCCTTCTGACATCACTACCTTTGTTTCTTACCTTCTTGTGTCTAAGTTTCCATCTATGTGCAACCGAAATTACCCACTAAAGTGTTCCAGACTCCGTTCTTGACAAATTACAGTGGGTAGGTGAGTTGATGACCGAACATAAATGAAAGCACTTATTCAGGAAGCCAGGAGCCGCTTGGAGTAAATGTTGACTTGTCAGCAGTCATAAACTCTGGATTCAGAGCAATAAAAATAGATGATCAAAAGACTATAAATAAGCTTTGGAATATAAGAAGCAAGTTTTAGTAGTCACTCTGAAAAAGAGGAAGTAGCCTGGGGTGAACCACAAAAATACTATAGCTTTTCTGCTATACAGAGATTTCAATTTGCTTGAAGTGGCTTATTTGTAGTCTTGTCCCAAGACTAGCACTGTATGCAATTTCCCACCTGCAAATCTGATGAAATTAATAACAAAACCAAAGACATTTCAGGAAAAGAAAACTACAGACCAATATACCTTATGAATATAAATACAAAAATTCACAACAAAAAATTAGCAAACCAAATCCAGCATAGAAGAAAAAGCATTTTACAGCATGACCATCAGGCATTTACCTAAGGAATGCAAGGTTGGTTTAAGATATAAAATTTATCAGTATACTCTTAGAAGAACAAAAACCACAGGATCACCTCAATAGATCAAGAAAAAGCACTTGAAAACATCTAACGCTTTTTATTATGATAAAAACACTCGACAAACTAAGAATAGAAGGGAATTCCTCAACCAGATAAAGGATATTTATTTCAAAAAAATAAACATACTTATTGGTGAAAGAATGAATAATTTCACTTAAGATCAAGAATAAGACAAGGATGTCTGCTCTCACTACTTTTATTCAACATGGTACTGCAGGTTCTAGTCAGGGCTCTTACACAAGGAAAGGTCAAATATCTAATAGTGAACAATGCAAATAAAAGAATTAATGAAGAAAACCAGGATAACAGAACCGAAGAGCAATAGGATACACGCTCTCAGCTCGGTGAATAAATATTATCTATACCAAAGTGTATTATTGGGAAATTTCAAAGCATATGGTTTAGAGAGAAGATCTTAATAGCTTCCAGGTAGGAAAAAAATCATTTGCGAAGATTTAGAAATCAGAATGGTGTTGGACTTTTTGACAGAAACATAAATTCTAAGGAAAAGAATTTCCAATCTAGAAATTAATAAACTCTGAGGTCAAAAAAAGATTTTTTAGGTATGCAAAGTTTTAAATATTCTTTTTGTGTATCATTTCTCAGACTGCAGGTGTGTTCTACTACAACAAAGGGCTGAGGTAGGTGGTCTGATAGAAGGAGGAGGAGAGGGTTGTGCCCAAGACAACTGTGGCTGGTAGAGCGGTCCCCAAAAGACGCCACATCCCAATCCCTGGAACATGTGAATATGTTACCGTACATAGTAGACAGTACTTTGCTGATGTAATTAGAGTTATGAACCCAAATAGGGAGATTATCCTGAATTACCCAGGTAAATCCAATGTAATCACATAATCCTTTTAGAAGCAGAAAATTTTCTCCAGCTGGAGTCAGATGAAATGGAAGATAGCAGAGTGATTTAAACCCTGAGGAGACTTCACCTTACACTGCTGGAGGGAACCACATGGAAAACACAAGAAAGAATGTGGACAGCTTATGGAAGCAAAGAACTGACTGAACTTATGGTGCTTTTTTGTTTTTAAAAAATGAATAAACAACCTCTTCTATAAGTTATAACCCAAAGTAAAGAATCACAATTTTCTACAATAAATATCTTAGTCTCAAAATTACAAATGGAGAACGTGATTTTCAATATTTTAGGTAAGGTCTTTCACTTTTTTATGAAAAAAGATAGAAATTCAACTTCATGATTATAAGATACTAAATAAATGCTAACTAACTTTACCTACTAGGTAATTGATATTTAAATATTTAGTAATATTCTCTTTGATCTCACCAGATACAATGGCCAGCTGAATATATTGGCATCTCAGAGTACCTGTGTCCACAGTATTTGTATTACCTGATGGTTGAGTTTTATAACCTCTGGCTTCGGTTCTAATTTCTGACCAAGACCACGAGAATTATAACTTTTTCCTCCAAACTGAACACTGTGCCACGACTCATGCCATGTGAGGTCTAAGGAGGACATTTAGGTGATTTGGAGACGGCAGGCAGTTAGAAACAAAAGGCTTGAGTTAATGGCATCGTTTGCACAGAAATAATATTTGATATTGTTAGATCACCAGGGGACGAGTAGAGAGTCCTTAAAAAATTCTATATTTAGGAGGTAGGTCAGAAGGAGAGCCTAAAGAAGTTCCTGTTAGAAGGATTAGAAAAAAATGTAAGAATACCATGACATGGAAAGCAAAAGCTTTGCACAAGAGTAGGAAGAACAAGTGGATAGTGTCAAATGCTGCAAAGATGCTATGAGGAAAAGCAACTAGGTTTGATGACTCATGAGGCAACAGAGAATAGCTTAGGTGTAGGGCTTTGGGACCATGGTGCCGTGGCTTGACTCCCAATTTTACTACTTATAATGATAAAACTTTAGGCCAAGTTTCTTAACCTTTCTGTTACTCGGTCTCCATCTGTAAATAGGAGATAATAATAACAACATTATTGAGTTATGATGTTTTAATAATTTTATCCATGTACAGTGCTTAAAATGATGTCTGGGTTTGTACCCCAGCAGAGCCACAGTTCATGGTCTACGGCCATGCCACCCTGAATAAGCCCAATGTCTGATCTTGGAAGCTAAGCAGGGTCAGGCCTGGTTAGTACTTGATTGGGAGGACCACCTAGGCAGACCAGGTGCTGTAGACATAAATAAAAAAAATAAAAAATAAAATAAAAAGATCCTAAGCTCTGGTGACTCAGATTCTCTGGCTATTGATAACGGTCATCGGCCAGACCATTGTTAGCAGAAGTGGTGTTAAGTCAGATAGGGTCTTTAGAGTCTGAGAATGGAGGAGACTATAGACCAAAGGTCTTTTTTTTCTTCTTTAAGAAATATATTAACTAAGCCTGTTTCCCTTTACTCACTTAATAGGCAAGTCAATAATAGAAATTTATTAATAGAGATATGATTTAAATAATAAGTTTGTATCTTCTTTTCTTTGTCCAGGGACTGAGGTGGCACTTCAGCAGGAAACCCAAGACCCCACCTTGACTGAGGCAGAAAGGGAAAGAGCTCTATGAAACCCCAATAGGCAAGGACTATGGCCATTCTCATCAGGAAGCAGATGTGGAAGAAGAGACCTCCTGTTCATCAACATCCATACTAATAATAAGGGGATTCATGGCTCTTAGAAAAGAGTTAGGCAGGATAGTTAGGGGGCTTTGGGTCTGCCTGCAAAGACACTGAGGTCACCCTATCCTAGAAAGGGTCCACTCTAACTCGCCCACAATTAAGCAAGCCAAAGGCATTTTTTTAACTCACAAAAAGAAACCAGTAGGCAGAATTAGGTACCAGTTTAAGCCAGTCACTTGCACCTGAGCAATGAAGACCCCAACGACCTTCAACTCACCTGAGCCTCATTATAACATCTTTATAATGCATATGCCTGGAAGTTAATTAATATTATAACAGACTGAATTCTGGGAACAAACATGCGCAGAAAGCAAAATGATGAATCACTGAGTCCTGTCAGTCTTAGTCGTCAATCAAGAAAGCCCACTCCTCTAAGAAAAGTAACCACCCACAGCAAATAGGAATAAAAACCTTGAAGTCTTTGTTACCAGGGCTTTTGAGTCACACTTCTCTTGCTCAGGCCTGCTTCCATGTCTGGAAGTGTACTTTCCCTTCTAATAAAGCTTTTCTTTTCTATTGTATTTCGGTGTCTTGCTCAATGCTTTGTTCAAGACATCAAGAACCTGGACAATGCGCCAGGAGAGGATCCCCACTCTGGTAACAAAATGACAGAAACTCAACTTGAGTTGGCTCAAGGAAAATATTCATTAGTTTATAGGATAAGTCTTTGACAGTTTTATGCACATTCAGATTAAAGTGTTCCAATGATTTCCTCAGCTGAGTATCTCCTTCTTTTGGCTCTATTTTTTTCTGTGTTGGCTTTATTTTCAGGCAAGATCAGTCTATATAGCAGCAAGAGTAGCCACCAGTAGCTCCAGGCTTTAAATTCAACCAGCTTAACAAGCACAATGGAAAAAGAATACCTCTTTCCCACTAACTGCAGCAAAATTCTGGATCTGAGTTTCGATATACAGACTTGGATCATATGCCCATTCCCATCAATTACTGTGACTAGAAAGAGATAACTAGCAGTTTGGTTGGTTAAATGTCATTTGTTCACCCATAAAACTATGTGTATGTGAGGGGGTGTGCATGTGTTGGGATGTGGGTATTGGGGGGAATCAGCCTCCCTACTCAGAACATATATGTTGACAGCGGGAGTTCCCCCGAAGGAATATTGGTTGTTATCAGAACATAGAAATGACTATTTGGACAGGCAAAAGTAAAAGATATCCATTGTAAATAGTGTGTGTGTGGTTAATTGAGCACAGAAAGATTACTGAACATCAGAGAGCTCAACTTACGTTTGAATAATGGTAGAAATCTATATGTAGGTTTTGAAACTTCCTTCAAAATGTTCAACATCCTAGGAAGAGAGAGACAATAAAATGATGTGATTTACATAAGGCTCATTCTTAGGGAAATGAACAGAGCTGATGGACAAGCACCAAAGAAATAAAGATGTCATAAAAGAACTGTTGAAATGGCAATCCATGGGGCTCAGACGGGGAAGGGACGCAATAAGGCCAGAAAGATATTATCAAGGTTCTCCCTAGGTATCTGCATGTTCCTGCCATAGAAAAGTCATAAAGCTAGTGCTAAAATTATTGAGAAAGGCAGTGCTCCTGGATATTTGTAGGTTACAGGAATGGAGATGGGAAGATACTTCAGGAAAAGGTTGCTGTTTATTTTTATTTTTAACTCTCTTTAGGATGTGTAAGACTAAGTAGAACTCTGAAAAAGCTGAAGGAATCTCATTTTATAATTATATAATAATTATATATAATAATTAAAATATGTAATATATAGTTTATAATAAATATATAATTAACTAATTCATATTAGTATTAATAAAATCAAACTAGATTTTTTTTGTTTTTTACCAGGTATGATCATTCTCTAATCCTTAAAACACATATTGGAAAAATCTTCTTTCAGAAAAAAAGAATGATATTGTGAAAATACCAGACTTGAGATTCGTGATTTTCAGCTACATAATCTTGGGCAAGTCATACAACTTTAACTCCAAGTTTCCTCAAATATAAAAATGGTTTATCTTAAACAGCATGTCTTAGTTGAGATTATCAAATAAGAACTGTATGTGAAAGTCAGTGTCTTGCAACAATATAATCATTTAAATATGTAATTTTTATTAGGAACTATTTTACAATTTAGAAAGCTACTAATAATCGATAATCATTAGGTGAAATTAACATTAATTTCTAACCTACTTGTATAGGATACATATATTTAACATTAATTTCTCATTAAGTTTCCTTCTAGATTGTTGAAGTAACTTCCCAATCAGTTTGAATCTACTGACCTTTACCTTTGAGTTGTCTCCTCTAAGTTCAAAGCAATCTTATACAACCAATCCATTTACCCAACATTGAGAATATTGTTTCAAATAGGTTACAATATACCTTCCATCTTCAAGTGTTATGAGCCCTGTTCCAAATGTTAGTTGTTTGATTGACTTTAAATGAAATTGGTTCATGAAAGCAATTTTCATTATCAGGGAGTAAGAAAAGGGAGAGGAGTGAAAAATAAAAAAAATGTGATTTATATGCACTGTCTTCCCAAAATAATCCAAGAAAATATAACCTTTTAAATAGTGTGACACTTCTCACTCTTGCTCACTCTCTGGTAGCAGCAAAATCTGAATCTGTCAGATAGCCTATTACTTTCCTTGCAAATGATGAACTTGCAGTGTGCCCTAATATTCAAGTTTATGATCTTGGGCACTGTGGACATGAAATTCTCAAATTTACCAAAATAGCATCATTCACACTGGTGCACATTTTTTCACATTTATCTCTGTCCCATGTCCTTTAATAGTTATAGTGGTTGTTACTTCTGTCCTTTACTCAAGGGATCACAAATTTGCAATCTTATAATTACACTGATAAATTTTGCTGTTAGCTACCCAATAAGAAGGTGATGTTGATAATCCTTCAAAAAAAAAAAAAAAAAAGTTATAATTTGAGACTTGCTTCGACAGAGAATTACTTACAGGATGAAGTTCCAGACACATTGCATCCATGATATTGGACATCTTAATTATTTAGTTAACAATTTTACCCTTGGGAATATGCACAATGGAACAGAATTAATGCCACTCAGATGACAGACCTAAGCCTAGCTCTTTCATTAACTATATGTGCTACTTCTGGTTAAACCACTTAACCTGTCAGAACCTCAGTTTCTTTATCTGTAAAATAACAGGTCACAGAATTTTAGGACTGGAATACACCCTGAAAACCAGGTCTAACCGGAGGTTAGCCCTACCTTATCCAGTCAGTCTTGAAGCAGAATTCTATTCGGCTGCAGCTGACTAGACTGTCATTTCTGATAATACAGAGACATTTTTTTTATTCTGAAAACCAATTACTTCGCTATTTTGATATGTTACTAGATCCAAGGTTTATGGAAAAAATTCCTCTCAAGTGATTGTATGAAGTAATGAGTACATGAAAGAAAGAAAAACAAATTTAAAAAGTGACTAAATTAAGTCTGCTTCAGGAAGTGTTTTGTTCAGTCAAGGCATGAGGCTTTGGGATTATCAATGAAATTGCATCCATCACCAATAACAGAATCTTTGGGTTCAGAGAGTTAACAAGGGATAAATTAAGAGAGTTAAGAAGGGATAACCTTGGTTGGTTACTATTAGAGAGGAAGGAAAGATTAGTAACATAATGGTAGTATCCTATCCTGGAAGAGCCAAACATATTTTGCATCTCCACCATCCTCAAGTGAAGGTCTGCATTTAGTACCATAAATGTGCAGTGCAGGGACCAGTCTGAGCAGTCTAGCAGCTGTGATGCTAAGCAAAAACTTATGAACATATTATAATGCTAGTCTTTAAAAATAACTACTATAATTTAATACCAATATTATGGTAATATTTTAAAATAAAATTGCAGCTTTATTCTGATATGTCATGATGGTAATATTCCATTTTAATCTTGAGGTTTGCCAAAAAAACTGATATAAACATTTATTCAACCAAAATACACGTTTGGCACACTTCTATGGAAAATTTAGTTCAAGTTTTCACCAATTCAGTAATTGCTTCCACATTATCCTAGAAGGTAGCTGTTCAGTTCTGTTAGGGATCTTTTAATGATGGGCAATTTACTTCTGAACAAGGCAAAATTTTTCTTGTCTTATTTCTAGCCAGCTCTAAATCAAGTATTCTTCATTATATTGACCTGAAATCTTCTTGCTTAATGGTATTTTATCCACGGCTCTTAATTCTCTCTTCTGATGGATCATATTAATAGAATAAGTCTGTTTTTATAAAGCTAATTTTCAAAGGTTAGTGCTCTACAGATTTGAAGGCAATCCTTTGCCATTTCTTTTCCAGGCTAAGTGTGATCAGGCCCTTCAACCATGTATGTCACATGTAGGCCAGACCCTTCACTAACCTATTGTTCACCTCTAATACTTGAAGTCCCCCTTAAACATGTAGAAGGACGTGGAAAGCCAGGACTTAGTGAATTCACTCACTCAAGAGATTTTTATTGATCATCTCTAGTGGGAGGACACAACAGTGAACAGAACAGATAAAAATCTCTGCCCTGTGGAGCTTACGTTCTCAGGGGGAAAGACAGCAAATAAGTAAAACATGTAGTGTGTTAGAAAGTAAAATGTACTATGGAGAAAGATAAAGCTAAAAATGGAAATAGGACATTCGGAGGGTGAGGGTGGGGTTACAGTTTAAAATTAGGGTCAGGGAGGATCTCACTGAGAGATGTCTGTGCCAGTTTTCGCCTGTTTATTCCTCTGGATCTGCTCTCTTCTTTTATCCCTCCTAGTCTCTATCTCAGGAGGCTGAATTACAAAGTAGATCAACAGTTCCTGTGCCATCTGGCTTCCTATTTGGGTTAACAGGGGACTCTAGTAAGACATCAGAGGGAGGGAGGAGAGTGAGGGCAGGATATTTATTCCCTGTTACTTAATGAGGCTCTCGAGTTCACTATGCCCTCAATTAGAAGCTATGATTCCTCTCAAGGCTGCTGGTTCTACAAGACTTTCTTTCCTGGTTCCAGGAACTGCTCACTCCCCTTGTCCCTTTAGACCTAGGAGTGGAGAGATCTAGGTTCTGTGCTATCCTTTGTGGTTTCTTTACAGCGACACTTTCGAAAATTTTCTTTGTCCATGAACCTTCCTCTAAGTAACCTTTCAAGTATGCTGTTTCCTGTTGAGACTCTGCCTGATGTAGTGATATTTGAGCAAAGATATGGAAGAAATTAGAGTAAGCCATATAGATAACACAAGGACGTGAGTGTTCCAGGAGCAGTAAGTACAAAGGCATATTGCTAACGGCATAACCTGGTAGGGCAAAGCACAGAGGAGCTTTCACCAACCTTGACCGTTACATTATATGTTCATAAATGTACTCGAAGATTGCAGTAGCTTTCTCATGGCAGTCATATGCTTTGTTTATAATGGACTTGTCATAAAATCAAATCCAATTATTCTGATTCGTTAAGATCTTAGAGCAAAATACAGGGTTTCATGTTTTTCTCCATCAACTTTTATTTTTTTGTCATTAAACAAATATTTAATAGGCACTGACTAGATGTCAAATATTGCGCCACATACTGGGAATACAACGGTAAATAAAACAGGAATGGTTTCTACCATTCTGGAAGTTTCAGCTTAGTATCAGAGACACCGAATAATCACACCAACAAAAATAAAATTAAAATGAAAGTGCTGCATGAGGAAAATGAAAGTGCTGCATGAGGGAGGTACAGGGTAGTCTCAGAGAACATTCCCGAAGAAGTTGGGAGTTCACAGAGGCTTCTCTGAGGAAATGATGATTGAGATGAAATGTGAACTAAAAATTGTGGGCAATTTCATAAAATGGGAAATTAAAAGCATTACAGAAAAAGGAAAGATTCTGTGCAAAGGCTCTGGGGTGGAATCATCACTTATCGGTTCAAGAAACTAGAAAGAATTCCTTGGGACTGGTACACAGCCAGGGAGCAAGAGTGTAATGTACAATGAGGCTAGCAAAATTAAAAAGGGTTAAATCATGCAGAGCTTCACTTGTTATGGTAAAAAATTCGTTCTTTATCCCCAAAGCAGTGAGAATCAATTCCAGAGTTCAAGCAGCTGGGTGAATTGACCAAGTTTTTTTGTTGTTGTTGTTGTTCTTTTTTTTTTTTTTTTTTTTTAAATATCGACCTGGCAACAATATGGAGAATGAATTAAAGAAAGTTAAGAATAGACCTCCCCCTCCCACCCAAAGACCAATTAAAAGGCTAGTCCAATAGCCTTGAGGAGAAATGTTGGAATTGTGGTCAAAATGGAGTAACTCATATTTGAAAGATCTTGAGAAATCGGCAGGTAAGAGGAAGTCGGCGCCTATGATGACAGCACTGTATTTCTTGTTTGCATAACTGGATGGCAGGAGCATCCGGATTAAATAGGGAACAATGGAAGACAGATCAAGAATTTGGTTTGGGATATATGAAAACTAAGATCCCCATAAGATACCCAAGAAGAGAGGTCAGATAGAAATGTGAGTCTGCAGTGGAAACAACAGGTCTTTATATAACTGGCAATCTATATAGCAGGTAACCATGATGTTGGTTTTGTTTTATGATATGAATTAAACAATATTTCAAAAATACCGATTCTATTATTTGGAGTGCTAGCTACTATTTTTACTTCTGAACCCTCTGAAATCTGGTAACGTGCTTTCCATATATTCATCCAAATCAGTAACCATTAAACTGGACAGTGCTAAATCCTAATAAAGAGCGTGATTTGGATATCTTGCACCATAAGTGGATACTGGCTGTAATCTGAAACGGCATTTCCCAAGCTGTCGCTGTTCTCTTGGCTTTTAGCAAATATTTTACATTTTTGGCCACCCTTTTGGTGCCTTCTTATGAACTTTCTTCTTGGTATAGGTATCTTTCCTATTTATGCTGTGTACATTTGGTGTGACAGACCTGAAAGATATAATTGCATAGCTGAAAAAGTAGAAAAAAAAAAAAAAGAAATACATATTTAAATGTTTACTTGAAAAATGACTAAGGGAAGACTGTTCAATTTGTTTATGACTCTGACAGATTTAAGCAACTCCTGTTACTGATTCATCGTGTGTCTGTCTGCTTTGGTATTTTTTGAAGGCAGCAGAAACAGCAGCTGCGATATCTCTGGTGTACGTAGAACATAGTTCTATCGCCTCCATTTTCCTATGCAGTGTTCCAAATCTCAGTCCCTCATACTCGGAGCTGGATTTTAAGTCATCTTATGTATCTTCACATAACCCAGCGGTCAGCTGTCCCTCTTCTTTTCCATCGGCTCTTTTCTATTTCCACAAGAAATGCAACCACACCAAGCATATCGCAATATTTGTAGTTTTGTGTCTCTCAGGGGATCACATTGTACCTCACACAGCATATCACTTCAAAATCTCATTTTGCTGTCCCTTCCAGAATCTCTGCTTCTGGCCACACAATCACTGGACTCCTCTTTTTGCCTTCTTTGCCTTATAAGTCTCAGCTCAGCCCCTGCCCCTTCCCTGGCTTCTGTGTGGTTAGTTAGTCCTTTCTTCCTCAGCTATTTATTTCAATCTCTCCTATCTCCCCTCTTTCCTTTTGCAGAGCAATTTAGGGGGTTTCTAGCTTCTGTCTGTAAACTTTCACACTTCATGAAGCTCACCAACAGAGGACCCTCCAGATACTAGGGCCCACTCTCCTAGGGTAGTAGGAGGCTGTAAATTTATAATAAATTTATAACAAATATTTTTACTGTGAGATATTTATAACATTTTCTCATTCCTTCTACACAGAAGGAAAATCAGGCTATTTATTTTTTCAGTATCTCAATGCTACCCCAGGGCCATTCCTTAAGACACTGACAGATCTGGCTAGAGGGGAGAATAAGAAAGCTGAGAAATTAAGAGGGGTGGAGGGGATAAATTAGTTGCAAAGATTGTAAGGAAGGTAGACATTTTCTACCTTCCTAATGTAATAACCTATATGCTATTTGAAAAGAGTTAATAGAGGGCAATTCGGTAACTAATTAGGGATATTAACATACAAGTAGATAAACAGTGTGATCTAAAATATGTGTATTAGTTTCAGTCCATACTCTAGGACAATTGGTTAATGGTTGAAATAATTGATGAGCAATACATATCCCAGAGGTGTTTAACTAGTATTTGAAAAACCAATGACTAGATTTATCATTGATCCATACCAAAAGTTTTGATAATTGGAGTATGGATGATAGAAATGACTCTTCTTTCACGTTGTTTGTGGTGTTCAAAGTATGAACAGATTAACAAAGAAAACGTTCACGGATACATCCACCCTTGCTTGAACAGGAAATTAGGACCTAGCAGTCCCAGAAGACTTTGCTATTGGGAATAGCTTGACCCTAAACACAAGAACTCCATCAGGTCATATATCTAGACATTTTTGGAGGTGCCTGTTGTGTGTCTGCCAGAAGGTTGGTAGAATCATACGACTAGTATATTGTATTTACCTGGAGTGAATCTTTCTTGTTAAGTACTTGAAAGGACAAAGGACAGGAACAACACTGAATTTACAGAATAGGTTAATCACCTTTTTTTTCCTCTAATTTTTTTGTATTGTGGTAAGATACACATAACATAAAATTTACTGCCTAAATCATTTTTAAATGCATAGTTTAGTGGCATTAAATACATTCATAATGTTGTGCAACCATCACCAACATTCATCTCCAGAACTCTTCTGATCTCATAAAACTGAAACTTTGTATCCATTAAACAATAACTCCCCATTATCACCTCTCTTCAGTCTCTTGCAATCACCATTCTTTCTGTCTCTATGATTTTGACTGTTCTATGTACTTAATTTAACTGCAGTCATTCAGTATTTGTCTTTTTTTGTGACAGTTTATTTCACATAACAAAATGTCCTCAAGTTTCACCCATGTTATAGCATGTTTCAGAATTTCACTCCTTTTTAAGGCTGTCACCTTTTCTTTTACCTTTTGTTTTCTAGTATTTGTAGCTGTGGCAAATTTCGGTCTGTGACTTGCTTTCATTGCAATACTTTGGGGGAGGAGATCTATAGGCCTCTTGAGCTATGCTATTGTTATTTACCAAAAAGTATCTAATAATTAGGAATGATCAAACTGGCTAAGTTCGTTCTCAAAATTTAGTTTATAATCTTTATTATAAACATCTTTAAGTACTTACTTATTACCTTTCAGGATTATAAACCAGTTCTCAGAAAAAATATAACCATATTTTGTGAATAGTTGTTTTATGTTAAGGCAGCAAATTTTCAACCTTAAAAAAATCCTTATACATTATTTAATTATTGCTTTTATTTATTCACTTGAAATTTTTTTACTGAATAAAGTAATTCTAAATAATTCTATACAGCTTGGACTTTGATTTCTAAATGGAGGCAGAGTTTGGATTCGGTGTTTTAGAAATCTGGCAAAGACTTTTTGGTTTCAAATTAATTTTTTGCAAGTGTTCTCATAGCTTAAGGCAGGGGGTGCAAAGGAGAAATTTCCTATAAACGCTGTGTGTGTTCCTGTGACACTAAGCCCTCATTTCTGCATTATTACTGCAATTGAGAAAGAGCTCAAGGAGACAAGAAGAACAAGGAGAAAGAATTAAAAGAAATCAAATAGAAAAATTTGCCCAAAGGAAGCAAACATGATAAGAATTAGAGACAAAATAAATGATCAAGATTAGACTGATGAAATAAATTAGTGCCCATTGCAAAGTCTCTGCTTTGTGTAATAAAAGTATAATTTTGAAAATGTAAATTAATTTCAATTGCTTTCTAGTATTGGAAAAAATTAATGCTTTTCCATGACGAAAGATAAAATGACATATATTGAGTGTATTTATTGAGCATCACCCATGTACTAGGCCCTTTCAACCAACCGTCTTATTTTTTAACTCTGTACAGTTCATCTCATTACTAAGGAAGTATGTTTGGTTATTATGCATGCAGGGTCACCCTAATTGGAGAGTGGTATGAATGATAGAAAGATAAAATGGGCACATTGAGAGGATATACATTTTCTTAAGTAGCAAAGAATAAAGATGTGTAACACAGAACCCCTCCAGACAGAGTGACAGCTTCCCATAACACCAGAGTTTCCCAGGGAGATTTTAGCTGTGGACGATGTCACTGGTGCAAAGCAAGGTTTTCTTCAGCATGAAAAACTGATATCTTACTGTCTGTGCCTGTCTGTCCACTGGGTGGAGGTAACTGGTAGAACACAACCCAAACACATTCTTAAGTACTTGTTGCAGAACTAGGTAATATGAAGGTATTCTCCCAGGAGCATCCCTCAGCAGGATAGGTTTGTGTTTGAGGTCATTTCTATAATGCACTAAAGAAAACAGAGCCTCTACCACATTAAACACTCGTACATCCTCAATGGCAAAACTGAAGGAGCTAAGGGCAGACCCGAGTTATGTAAGGCTACAGAAAATGAAAAGCTGGGTGAGTAAATATAACGTGGATGGAAATATATTAGTATGTAATGTTGTGGCACGATCAAATGTAAGACCCATGGAGCCAATTGAGATGAATTGTGAGCCTTTATTAGCCGGCCGGCGACTGACTCTCCCCACTAGAGAGTCAGCCCCAAACTTTCAGAAGAGGTTGCTTATAAAGCCTACAATTACATTCATTAAACAAGCAAGCAGGTTTACAGAAGCAGGAGTTACCCATTAGCTTATCTTTGCACAGGGTATCTCCTAGAACTATACTCTGGTTAAACATTAAACAAGTAAGCAGAAGTTGGCCATTTGAAAATTTCCCCCCCTTAACAGTAAGTATACGTACATATTATTTTTAGATAGGTGAAGCTTATTTTAAATGCCAGAACTACTAGAACTATGTTTCCTGGGTCTTAAACCACTATTCTGAAACCAACACCTCCCCAACCTCCGCCCCCAGGCTAAATCCATAGTATCTCTTAAAAACAGATAATTATTTACTTTTAGGTCAAATATCGAACTAGAAATGTTACATTCCTGAAAGGCTCAAATTATCAGTCAAATTAGCGATATTTTAAAAATATAATTTTTTTCTGCCTCCCCTAATGATTTCCAAAAATAGCAAGTTGATATCCAAAAGCCACATTACAAAGACCAGTCAATAGCCTTTCACTATAAAAAAAAAAAATTCTAACAGAAGAACCATTTAAAGAATTTTTTAAAAACCAAAGCCTCCTTGTCTATATCAGTCCCTACAGTATAGAGAACACTACTAATGAGAAGACAGAATTTAAAACTTACAGGCATTCTTAGGAATACTCTCAACTTATAAACTTTAATTCATACTTTAGATACTCAATGAAGAAGAAAGCGAAAAAACTTTAAGGATATGCTTTTGGTAAAAATAAAGTACTTTTGAGCCCTGGTTATACTTAAATATTTATCCTTTCCCCTAATCTAAGTAGCATAACACTCGCCTTCAAAGTAGACCATGATTGTTTTAAAGTTGCAAGCAGCAATATTTAAATGTAAAAAAAAAAAATTTATGAGGATCATGTGTATTGTTGTGCCTCGACTCTCCACGAACCACCAAGAAGCCGACACCGACGCAAGAGCAAGAGGGGGTTTATTTCAGACTCGAGTCCGGACCGCAGTCCGCACACCGATGCAGCAGTGAGTAGGAGGTGGTCCTGAACATGGGGCTTCAGGGGTATTTGAAGGGAAAAATCGTAAGCATGGGGAGAGATGTCTTGGTGTTACAGGATTGGTACAACAAGCTTGTCGCTTAGCAGGATTGGCTGGGCGATGGCGCCAAGGAACAAGGTGGGGAATTTGGAGAGTTACTTTCCATAGTTGCTCTGATTGGCTGAGTCTAGGGTGGGGTGACCGTCTCGCTATCTGTGGCTTTTCGAGGAACTGGCCTGTGCTTAAAATGGAGTCTTATACCTAAGATGGAGTTACTTTGGTTGTTCAGTATGACTTTAAGATATTCTGTGGTGGCTGCAAAATTGACTCTTACTGGAAATTACTGTTTGACTATCGCTATGGGCATGTAGACCTTTGATTATAGGAACATAACATTCTAGACAAGCTTTCTGCTTCTGTACCCCCGCTTACACACCTGACCTGTGAGTTGATAGGTAATGAATAGAAGAAAGATAGTTCTTTGTGTTTAGACAGAATGAAGAACGGGATTTTGGGCTTAAAAACCCTGTACCTCTATATTTTGGGGCTGCTTAATTTGGGGTCTGTGTACCCCTGGCAGACTCAGCTGGCTGAATAATGAGTGTTTCCATGTGGTGGTCCGTGTGTCTTTTGGGGGCTGGCGGCTACAACAATTCATGAAGTTATGTGACAGGCAATTCTTCAGATACCTTGTTGCTTCAATGCATTTTGGAGCTAGGTTAACAATGCGGATGCTCACTGATAAGTTGAGTTTAACTGCATGCTGCAGTCAAGTAATCACTAAGACATTAGTTCACCTTGGTAAACTGGGATGGAATACAAGTGAAAGGAATCTACTTCATGCTGTAGTGTCTAGTGGGGTTGAGCAGTATGTACATGTAACTATAAGGGCTGACATTGGGTAGCTCTTGCTAAGTGCCATTAATTTGTTTAAGAGAGATGACAGAGCTCAAATCTACTAATCAACAATATGAAGCAAAGAGGGAGGGTCTGGAGGGTATGTTTGGAGCATTTAAACACACTCTTACCTTCTGCAGCCAGAGGACATGTCATAATGAAGGCAAGGCTCAGGATCTAATTTTAAGTAAGAATAGCAGAACTTCAGAGAAGATTGAATTCTCAACTCAATTCTCTCTAGAAGCTGGTGTACCCTCTTCCACCCAGCTGCTGTGAGTTAGCTGGTAACAGCTCACAGCTTCTCCCTTCCATAGAAAGTTTCAGCTAAAATGGAGCCAACGAGCATGGAGGCCATGCATTGACCCCCAGCTTCAGCCAATGACTTGACCAGCCTGAAAGTATAAAAAGGGCCAATCTTGCCTTAAGGTAGGAATGATACTGTAATGCAATCAGGGCTCCAGACCATCCCTGTAGGATCAGGGCAGAGCTAGTCTCCAGCAGAGATCATATCCTGGCTTAGTGTTTTTCCCCCGTTTCATTCTGCTTCCTTCACTCATCTTTTTCTGAGATCACTGCCTAAACAAATCACTTGAATAGAAATCCCTGTCTCAGGCTCTGCTTCCAGGACAATGAGCATATGTGAGTCATTATCTAGTTCTAGCACTCTAGGAATCTATAGATATAATGTATGAAGTGACTAGGTAGAGTTAGGGCTAGGTTGTGGGTAGCTGAAACGCAGAGGAGACAGGGCAGCAACTTACACTGTGCCCTTTGACAGATAATTTGATCAGGTTATAGTATGCTCAGTCATTTTAATGTAGGGAAGAGGCAAGAGAATTAAAAATGCTAATCAAGCCACATTCAGAGACTTGCAATGTGCTGATCAGCCCTGCAGCCAGGCCTGGAGGACTCCTTCAGAACAAAAGAAGCTTTCTGCTGGATTACTAACACCTGTGAAGGGGTAAACAGGAACAAAGAGTCATTCCCTAGGGCTAAAACCATGGGAAACCTAAGGATTAAAGGCCGGGAACTTCCAGCAGGCCTTTCACTCTACATATCCTTACCTTTCATTCCTCACTGTATGTCCACATCAAAGGAAATGGGAACTGAATGACCTACAAACTGAATTCCCTAAACACTCAGGGTCCCTCTCAGTGCCTTTAGTCTGTCTCTCCCACTGTCCCTCTCACTCTCTGCGTCTGAGAGGAGACCACACTCTGTGGAGTGTCACCCTTTTTCTAATAAACTTTCCTTTTGATTCTAACTTTGGCGTGTGTGTTAAACTCTTTCTTCACTCTCTGTCAAAGGACCCTCTTCTCTGGTGCAGGGCTTGGTCTCGCCCATGCTCAAGGAAATTTGCCCTGTCCCGCATCAATTTGAGGAAATTGGCAAGTATGTAGTGAGAAGCTGAAAATCCCTTTAAAATTAAATGCTATTGCTTGAGTGGTTTCTGTATGCCTGAGATACAGAGGAAGAGTGGGTGGGCGGGTGATGATTGGTGGTGTAGTCTTAAATCACTATCTCAAGCTTTAATTCCTAAATGAGCTGCTCAGGGACTTTTTTCTTTTAATGTAGATTCTGATTCTGCATTTCTAAGAACTTCCCAGGTGACATCTTTATAGCTGATGCACAGATTTCTACAGTTTGAATAGTTGATACAGGACATCACTTGTAAAATTCTTAATCTTTTAGCAGGAAATGAAATGTGACATCTCTTGCAGAGTTCTTATCTTTTTAGTAAACCTAGTTTTCTTCCTTTCTTTGAAAAAGGCCCTTCCTCAAATCCTGATAATTGCCCCCAAACTGGTGACTCAGATCCTCTGGCTATTGATAAGGGTCATCAGCCCATTGTTAGCAGAAATGGTATTAAGCTGGCCAAGGCCCTTAGAATCTGAGAGGGGAGGGGACTGTAGGCCAAAGGTCTTTTTTTTCTTCTTTAAGAAATATATTAACTAAGCCCGTTTCCCTTTATTTGCTTAATATGCAAATCAATAATAGAAATTAATAGGTATATGATTTAAATAATAAGTTTGTATCTTTTCCTTGTCTAGAGACTAAGGCAGCATTTCAACAGGAAACCCAAGACCCCACCTTGACTGAGGTAAAAAGGGAAAGAGCTCCATGAAGCCCCAGTAGGCAGAGACTATCGCCATTCTCAACAGGAAACAAACAGAAGAGACCTCCCATCCTTCAACATCCATACTACTAATAAGGGGATTCATGACTCTTAGAAAAGAGTTAGGCAGGAAAGTTAGTTAGGGGAGTTTCAGGTCTGCCTGCAAAGACATTGAGGTGATCCTATCCTTGAAGGCGTCCGTCTTAATCCATTCACAATTAAGCAAGCCAAAAAGGCATTTTTTTTAAACTTACACAAAGAAAAAAGTAAGCAGAGAATTAGGTACCAGTTTAAGCCAGTCACTCGCACCTGCGCAATGAAGCGCCCAACGACCTTCAACTCACCTGAGCCTCATTATAACATCTTTATAATATGATGCATATGCCCAGAAGGTTATTACTATCATTATAAGAGACTGAATTCTGGGAACGAACATCCACTGAAAGCAAATGATGAACCACTGAGTCCTGTCACTCTTAGTTGTCAATCAAGGAAGCCCACTCCTCTAAGAAAAGTAACCACCCACAGCAAATAGGGATTAAAACCCTGAAGTCTTTGTTACCAGGCCTTTTGAGCCACACTTCTTTTGCTCAGGCCTGCTTCCATGTCTGGACGTGTACTTTCCTTTCTAATAAAGCTTTTTCTTTTCAACTATTTTGGTGTCTTGCTCAATTCTTTGTTTGAGACATCAAGAACCTGGAGAACCTGGAGAGGATCCCCACTCTCCAGTAACACAGTGAGGCTGTAGGCCAGAATGTGCAATAGGAATACAAAGGAAAATGTGTAATTTTCTAGCAACCATATTAAAAAAGTAGGAAAAAATAGGCAGTTAATTTTATAATATATTTCAAGTGACTCAATGTATTATTTCAACATGCAATATAAAAATGGAGATATTTTATATATTTTTGTACTAAGTCTACAAAACACAGATTTATATGCTTTATACTTGCAGAACATCTCAATTCAGATGCTAAAACTTCACTGGAAATATATACACATATATACTTAATATTTACAGTTGAATGTAGATTCATGTATTCAAGTTATTGTAAACATACTTAAATGTTCTCTAATCACTTAAGTGTAACAATAAAATTTAATTAGGGAAGTAGCTCTGATGCAGGACAGGGCAAATTTCCCCCAAGTGATGGGGAGACCAAACCCTGCACCCAGAGGATAGGGTCCTTTGGTGGAGAATGTGGAAAGTTATAAAGTGTGCCAAAGTTATAGTCAAAAGGAAAGTTTATTAGAAAAGGGGTAACGCTCCACAGACAGAGTGTGGTCTCCTCTCAGACGCAGAGAGTGAGAGGGACAGTGGGAGAGACAGACTAAAGGCACTGAGAGGGACCCTGAGTGTTTAGGGAATTCAGTTTGTAGGTCATTCTTCAGTTCCCATTTCCTTTGATGTGGACATACAGTGAGGAATGAAAGGTAAGGATATGTAGAGTGAAAGGCCTGCTGGAAGTTCCCGGCCTTTAATCCTTAGGTTTCCCATGGTTTTAGCCCTAGGGAATGACTCTTTGTTCCTGTTTACCCCTTCACAGGTGTTAGTAATCCAGCAGAAAGCTTCTTTTGTTCTGAAGGAGTCCTCCAGGCCTGGCTGCAGGGCTGATCAGCACATTGCAAGTCTCTGAATGTGGCTTGATTAGCATTTTTAATTCTCTTACCTCCTCCCTACATTAGTTTGAAAAGATTAAAAACAGAGTTGAAAGGACTATGGTATACTTTTTTTTTTTTTTAAATCTAAGGAATGATGATTTCTTAGTGAGTAAATGAGTCTAAATGAATAGTAGTAAAAGGCCGTGTCTTTTTCTGATCTTTTGTGGCTAGTATTTTAACTTGATAATTCAAAGGCACCGATTTCTGGTTTTCTTTTGCAGCACCTGGACCTAAGCACTTGCCATCTTTGTTTTTACTTAACAAAGTATTAGATGTGGAATATTTTGATAATTAAAAGAAACATGCCTCCCAGGGAAGAGGTACTACACTTGTTGGGACCTGTACAAGTCCCTACCTATCATCTTAAAGGTAGGTGCATTTTGACTTCATACTATGGCTAAAAAAATTAATTGCCTTGTGTGTCTCCTTGTGGCCACTATCAATAGGTTTGCATTACTTCGCTGGGATAATTCTCTAATACCTAATTAAGTTCCCTAACAACTTCTCTGGTCGTTCTATAGTCCCCCAGTATGGTCTCGTTCTCCTGGACAAGCCTGGTTGTCTCCCTCTCTTCCTCTCTTCCTCACGTTTTCCCTGCTTCCTAGGGAGGACACAGCTCTAACCAGCTTTCTGGCCTCACCCTCTTCAGCTCAGACTCCCGGCGCCACCCTGGTCTGCCTAATCTTCCATTAGCTGTCCCCTCTGAATTGCTGGTTTAGCTTGGTGGCTAGTTGATGAGCTGGTGAAGCTTTGCCGCCCCCTTCTGGTTTGAATGCTCAACAAATATTTGTTTAATGAGTGCTGGAAATGTATTATAATTTCATGTCTTTCAAAGTGATAGTGTGTAATGAAAAGCTACATAATTAAAAAAATTAAATAATATTTACTGAGAAGCTCATATGTGCCAGAAATATTGGGTATTTGGAGATACAGCAGTGAGTGAAACAGACAAAACCCTGTGCCCTCCGGGAACAGTCAGGAGGAGAGACAAGAAGTATACAAACAAGTAAAATGTGTAGTAAATCAGGAATTAGATAAAAAGAAATAAAGCTGTGAAGGGACATAGAAGGTGGGACATTTACACTTTAGATAAAGCCAGGGAAGTTTTCCCTGAGACCTGAAGGACATGATAGCAAAGAGAATAACAAACACTGAAGCATGAAGCCGCTTGGTGCGTTTGAGGAACATCAGGGAGGCCAGTGTGGCTGAAGCACTGGAGCAGAGTGATTAAGGGGGAGCAGTGGGACGTAGATCAGAGAGTTCAGTGTGGTAGGGCTGGCAGGAACAGGTGTCGCAGGAACTTGTAGGCAATATATATATATACACGCATACACAGGCACACATACATATGTGTGTGTGTATGTGTGTGTGTGTGTATCTCAGATATATATAACTCTGAATTTAAATTGGAATCTAATGAAGAGTTTTGAGTAGAGGGGAAACATGGCATGGCATATTTAAATAGATCATTTTGAGGATTATATGATGAATAGATGGTAGGAGTGGCAAAGAACAAGCAGGGAGCCTAGTCAGGAGTCCAGGAGTAACAGTGACTTAGACTAGCATGATAAAACGGAGGTGGTAAAATATAGACAAAATCTGAGTATATTTCTAGGGTAAAAAATTTACTCATGGATTGGATGAGGGTGTGAAAGAGTATGACAGGATGACTGAGCAAACAGACAGCTGGAATTGCCATTTATTAAGATGGATAAATCTGGGGAAAGGGCAGGTTATAGAGGTAAAGGAAGACAGAACAAGAGTTATTTGGAAATCTTTAGTTTGAGATGCCTGTTGGACATATACCAAATTAGAGATCAGAGGACAAATCTAGCATAGTGATAAAGTGTTTGGAGATATAGCATACAGATGGTATTTAGAGACATAAGAGTAGATGAGATCAAATTAGGAACATTAATTCAATGTGGCAGGAGTTGTTGCTAAAACTGAATTATCACTTGCAATATGACTTCAGAACATGGCGCATTTGAGATTTAAATGCCCATTTGACTTGTGATATATGAAAACTTTATCCTTTTCTTAGTTTTCTCTGTCAGACTATTGTAAAAGTATAGTTCATATAGCTCACTCTGTAGTCATCTGGTCTTCTGGTGGCATGACTATATCTTTTATGAATTAATACTGCCTCTTTTTCTCCTTAGTTCATCACAATTAAAATATCTGCTAACAATAACAGGATTGTGAACGCAAGTACAAATACTTGCAGTGTTATGAAGTGTCTGCCATGCCTTCCCCATTCCCATATTCTCTTGTTTAACCATGAAATGTCTACATATTCGTTAAAACTCAGTTTATATATAATCCTCTCTGATAAGCCCTTCTTGATGTTTTGGCAGCGACTTTTCTGTGTTTTCATCATGCCTCTTTTTACCTCTCAATAGTTGTTGTCATATAACTAATGGTTAGCTTTCATATTCTTTTTTTGCTATGTGACAGTAATTTCCTAAAGCAGGGGTCTCCAATCCTTTGGCTGTGGACAGATACTAGTCTGTGGCCTGTTAGGAACTGGGCTGCACAGCAGGAGGTGAGCAGCCAGCTAGTGAGCAAAGCTTTGCTGTATCTGCAGCCGCTCCCCAGCTCTAGCATCACCACCTCAGCTCCACCTCAGATCATCAGGCATTAGACTCTCATAGAAGCGTCAGTCCCTGGTGTCAAAAAGGTTGGGGACCGCTGCCCTACAGGGCAGAAATGGTACTTTATCCATTTTTGTATACTTGGTAATGGTTACTATTATACTGTACAGTAAGTGCTCTATAAATATTAAATGACTAAATACACAGCATTTGTGCTAAACAAAATGAAGCACTTTTCATTTTGGCCACTTATTTTGAATAAATTGAAATCAGATGATTTCAAAAGCTATTTAAATATCTAGGTGCCTTCAAATAAAGGAGGGAAAGAGTTCTTTATTCTCCTCTGGGTTGTTTAAGTAGCTGCCTACGTTTTTATTTTGACATTAATTCTGTTGGCCAGAGCAGATCCTATCTGAAGAGTTGTCGAACTTTATTCTTCACGGGTGTTCTTTTTGCAAGTTTCATAGCAAAGGGCTGTAAGGGAATTTATTCATGTCAAGGCTCCTTGTAACATTTGTGAATGAGGATCCATTTGGAAGATTAACGCTGTGGTTCCTAGTGCTGGCTGAATGTTTTTACTAAGAATTTTTGCATTGGTTTTCTTTGACATAACCCCATACCTTCTTCTAGGCAAAGATTAGCCCAGAAGTTTTGGTTCTTTATGTGTTCTGTTCTAATCTAGTTTAAATTTTGTTCCCATTATCTATTTATTTGGCAAGAGTTTATGTAGATGTTAAATAATTTTCCATTTAGGAAAGTGGCTTCGAAGCCTCCCCATCCCAAGTAGTTTATATTAAAAAGAACAGCCATTCAAACTTGTACCTAGCTAAACAATCTTTAAATAAATATCTATTGAATCCTTCCTATGTGCCAGGAATGGTTTTGGGTGGTAGAGACACAATAGTGAATAAAATACTGTTCCTTGATCTTATGGCTCATACTTTCTAATGAACAAATCATAGATAATAACAAAAAACAAGTACTTACCTTTACTTCATAGCATGTAATTGTGAAATCGTTATTTGGGATTCCATAAGATTTATGGCTTCTGGCTGGATTTTGAAAGCACTGGCTGGTGATCAGAGGGTGAGAGGCAGGAAAGAGAGTGAGATGTTTGTTTTCTTCTCTCCCTTTGTAAGAAGCAGTGTGGTTCTGGCAGTCCTGAATTACTCTATAGCCTCAGCTCCTGTCAGATGGCACACCTTCTGTGAGTCCAGCTCTTGCCACCTCTGCTAACACTGGTCACTTCTTTGCTCCTTTGGGCCTAAGTGTGGCAGCTGCTTTGTGCTGTAATAATCCCACTGCCCACACCTCTGTAAGAACTTTACATCTTTCACTCAAATCCTTTTATTCAAGTGCCGTTTTTTTCCTGTTGAGACCATAACTGATATAGCAAAGATGTGAAAGAAGAATTACCCATATGTGGAGATACTCTTCTATACATTTCTATGGAGGAAGAATATTCTAGCTCTGTATCTTACACAGTATAGGTTCTTCAATACATTTTGTTACTGATAATGAAAAATCTCAGAAAAATCTATTCTAGGGGCCCCAGAGTCATTGGAAAATAGAATCTGACCTATCGTTGAGGTTGGTTTTATCTATAATTCAGTTTCATGAACACAAACTATTATTGCTATGCCCTACATTTCTTCAGGTGAAAACTAAATCAAAAGATTTATAGTCCCAAAGACTGACACCTCTTCATATTAAATGGAGAAGTAGAGGCTTACTGATTTAAACAATATGAATATTATTATCATTCCCAATGGTGAAAGTGAGTTTGCTATATAATACAGAATTAGGTAAGAGTGTTGAGTTTATTCTTTCCTCTCCAAGCATGTTAAATGCTGGTTCATGTCTATGGCTGTAGAGAATCATATGTCCTGATGTCCAAAAACTTAAAAGTAATCTAATACAATATTCTAAATAATAAAACAAATTTCTATCACAAAATCTCCGATAAATGACTTTCAGTTTTTGCCAGAATATATTCAGTTTGAGAGATCTTATCATGCTACATTATGGAGTAATCTACACCATTTGCAATATATCTAAGTATTAGTAAGCCCTTCCTTAGATTGACTTTAGTCAACTCTTCTATAAATCCCTTTTATTAACCCTAGTTCTGCCTTGTCACACTAGCGCAAATAACTCAAAGCTGGAGTAAAAACAAACAAACAAAGAAACAAACAAAAATCTACCTGAAAGCATTAGAAGTAACAGTGCCTGGCACTCCTACAATGGCAGTAATAATTCCTATTCCCACTAGCAAGACCAGAAAACCTCCAGATGTAGAAGACAACACACTGAAGGATTTTGATTCAGTGATAGGAAATAATAAGTCCTAAACTAAATAGTGTTCTATTTGACTTAACAAATCTTAAAACTCTGAAGGTAGCAAATTGTTTCCAAGTAACTTAACTGAATCACAGAGGGAAAATAAAACCCCTCTAAAATATAAAAGAACAAAAAAACCCAGCATCTAACAAGATAAAATTTATAATGTTTAGCATCATGTTAAGTTACCTGGCATATAAAGAATAAGGAAAATACAATCCATAATAAGGAGACAATCATCTGGGAATGATATAGATAATAGAATTAGCAACAAGAACACTAAAATAGTTATTATAACTGTATTCCTTGTGCTTAAAAAATAAATAGAAACATGAAAAAGAGCACATCTAAATTCGAAGGAGGAAAACTACGATATGTGAGATGAAAAATATACTAGATGGAAAAATAGTAAATTAAACATTGCAAGAAGTAAACAATTAGAGAAGTTCAAAAAAATCAATAGAATCTATAGAAAAATGAAGCATAGAAGAAGACAAAAAGATAAACAGCATCCTTGAGCTGTGAAACTTTAAGCAGCCCGACATACATGTAATTGAAAAAATATTTTTAAAAAATGGCCATTTTTTCCCCCTAAATTTAATGAAAACTGTAAAAACATATACACAAGAAGTCAATAAACTCAGGCACAAGAAATATAAAGAAAATGACACGAGGCAATTATAATCAAATTGCTTAAGGTCAATAATCATGAGAAAAAAATTAAAAGCAGACAGAGTGGACAAAAGCCAACAAAGGAGAAAAAAAATGGAATCATGAAAAATATTCAATAATACAAAAGGAAAATAAAGAACAGATGGAATAAAGAGAAAAGAAACAGCAAGATAATAAATTTAAACCTAACCATATCAATAATAACATTGAATATAAGTGGTCTGACCACTCTAATCCAAAGATAGACATTGCCAGATTATAGTAACATATATGCTGAATATAAGAAATATTTCTAATAAGGACACATGCAGGTTAAAAAGAAGGATGGTGAAAGATATACCATGCTATAACTAATTAAAAGCAAGCTGGCTTTTCTATAGTGTTTTCAGAAAAAGTATATTTGAGAGTAAATGATGTTACCAGAGATAAGAAATATAATTTCATAATGATTAAGGGGTCAGTTAAATCAAGAGCATATAACAATCCTAAACATTAATGCACCTAACAATACAGTTTCAGAATAATGCAGCAAAAGCTGCAATTATAGAGTTATAATGACAAATAGACAAATGCACAATGATAGTCATAGACATCTCTATATCTTTCTTCTAACTGACAGAACAATTAGATAGTAAGGATAAATAGGACTATTAACCAAGTTGACCTAATTGGCCTTTATGGAGCATTCCACCCACAACAGAAAAACAGTCTTTTTTTCCAGAAAAATCTCTGGAAAATCTTGACTATTTGGAAACTAAATAGCATACTTCTAAATCACCCATGGCTCAAAAGATAATTTAAAACTGAAATTAGAAAGTATTTTGAACTAAAGGAAAATGAAAATATAACATCTGATATTGTGGGATAGCACTCAAATACTATTAAGAGGAATTTTAAAGCACTAAATATCATTTTATATATATATATATATATATATATATATATATATATATATATATAATGACTTAAGTTACCACCTTAAGAAATAAAATTATCCCATTAAGATGGCTACTATAAAAAATAGAAAATGAGTGGTGGTGATGATGTAGAGAAATTGAAATCGTTGTACATTGTTCATGGGACAGTAAAATGATGCAACAACTTGGGAAAATAGTATAGGGCTTCCTCACAAAATTTAAAAAAATAAAACTACTATTAAGAAATTCCACTTCTGGGTGGACATCCAAAAAAACTGAAAACAGGGTCTCAGAGAGATTTGTGCACCCATGTTAAAAGCAGCGGTATTCGAAATAGCCAAGAGGTGAAAGCAAACCAAATGTCCAACAATGGATAAATATACAAACAAAATATGATATGTACATACAATGGAATATTATTTAGCCTTAAAAAGAAAGAAAATCCTGTCACATTACAATATGTGTGAACCTTGAGGTTATGCAAAATGAAATAAGCCAGTAATAAAAAGACAAATACTGTATAATTCCCCTTTATGTAATATCTAACGTAGTAGTTAAATTTATAGAAACAGGAAGTAGAATGGTTTTCATCAGGGGTGAAAGAGGAGAGAGGAAGAAAAGGGGAGTTGTTTAATGGATATAGAATTTCAGTTTTGCAAATGAAAACATTCTGGACATTGTTTTCACAACAATGTTAATATACTTAACACTACTGAATTACACATTTAAAAACAAAACTAAATATAATGTAAGATCCCGAAATAAATACTGGAACACAGAAAAAATATTGGTGGAAAAATGAGGAAATCTAAATAAGTTAATAGTATTACACTATTGTTACTTTCCTGCTTTTGATCATTGTGTTATGGTTCTGAAAGGTGTTAACACCAGGGGAATCTGGATAAAGTGTATACAGGAACCCTCCCTACTATTTTTGCTACTTTGTATAAAATTATTTCAAAATAAAATGGTTTATAAATTTAAAAAAGTATAAAAGAGCAAATTAATTCGAAATTAAGCCAAATAAAGGAAATAATAATAATCAGAGCAGTAATCAATGAAATAGAAAAACAGTACAGAAAATCAGTGAAACCAAAAGCTAGTTTCTTGAGGAAAACAAACTAGATAAAATTGTAGCTAGACTGATCATGCAAAAGAAGAAGACAGAATTTACTAATACCAAGAGAGAGATAAATGAAATCACTATAGCTTCTACAGATATTAAAACGATTATTAGAGAACATTATAAATAACTTTGTGCTGATAAATTCAACAACATGGGTAAAACAGATAAATTCTTTGAAAGATGGTGAGTACCAACACTCACACACACAAGATCCCAGATGGCCTGAATAGCCCTATATTTATAAAAGGAATTGAATCTGTAGATAAAAACATTGAAACAAAGGAACTCTAGGTTTGAATGTCTTTATTGGCAAATTCTACAATATATTTATAAAGAAAATTCTATAAAGCTTCAAAAATATTTAAGAGAAGGCAATAACACATCCTAAGTTATTTATTGAGGTCAGCATTATCCTTATACCAATATTAGACAAAAAATAAATCTACAGACTAATATCCCTCACAAACATGGGGAAAATTCTAAATAAAATTTTAGCAATTTAAATTTAACACTATATAAATCTCAAGTGGGTTTTATTCCAAGAATGCAAGTTTGATTCAACATCCTAAAGTCAATGTAATTTACCACATTAACAAACTGATTAAAAAAATAAAACATGATCATCTCAAACAAAAGGCATTTGACAAAATCCAATATCCATTCTTGATAAAACTTCTCTGCAAATTAGAAACAGAAGGGGCCTCGCTCAACATACTAAAGAACATATGAAAAATACAAATCAATTTCACACTTAATGGTGAATTACTGAATATATTCTTTGTAAGATTAGGAAGGAAACAAGGGTGTCCTCTCTCCCTGCTTTTATTCAACATTGTACTGGAGGTTACAGCAAGTATAGGCAAGCAATAGAAATGCAAAGAAGTAAAACAGCCTTGATTCATAGGCAACATGATCATCTATATAGAAAACCTGATAGAATCTATAAAAAAAAATCTACTAGAATGAGTGATTTTGGCAAAATTGTAGAATACAAGAGTAATGCTTAAAAAACCATTTTAGTTATGTAAAACAGCAAGCAAAAATTGGAAATTGAAATTTAAAAAGCCAATTATCACTTATAATAGCTTTAAAATACATGAAATACTTAAGGACAACTCTGATAAAAGATGTCAAAGACCAGCACACTGAAATTTACACATCATTTTGGAGAGAAATTTAAGACAAGCAAATGGAGAATTACGCTGTGATAATGGGACGAAAACTCTATAAGTTGTTAATATGTCAATTCCCCCAAATTGGTCTATAGTTTTAATGCAATCTCAGTCAAATTGTTTTTTAGAAGTTTACAACCTGCTTCTAAAATCTATGGATATTCAAAATTATTAGGAAAAAAATGAGCAAGTTTAAGTATTAATACTACATGATTTCAAGACTTATTATAAAGTTGCAATAATCAAGACAGCGTGATAGTGCACAAAAAGAAATAAATCAATGGATAGTCATATGTAAAAAATGAACTTTTATCCTAACCTTGTATCATGTAACTGTATAGCCTAAAACTCTGAAACTAGTATAATAAAATAGGCAAAACTTTGTGTTCTTGGGTTAGGCAAAGATTTCTTATAATAACATCAAAAACATGATCAATACACTGATAAATAGAATTTCATCGACATTAAAAACTCCTGTTCTTCAAAAAGCACTGTTAAGAGTATGAAAAGACAGAGTGGAAGAAAATATTTGTAAATCTTGTATCTGATAAAAGACTTGTTTCAGAATACACAAAAAACTCTCAAAACTCAATAATAAGAAAACAAACACTCAACAAAAAAAATGGACAATATATTCGAACAGACTTTTGAGCAAAGAAGATATAGAAATGGAAAATAAGTACATGAAAAAAATGTTCAATGTTATTAGTCAATGGAGAAATGCAATGATAGCCACAATAGATACTGATATACACTTACTAGAATAGCTAAACTTGAAAAGACTGACAATATTGAGTGTTGGGGGAGTGTGCAGAGGAACTGGAAATCTCATACACTACTAGTTGGAATGTAAAATAACATAACCACTTTGGAACACAATTTGACAGTTTCCAAAAAAGTTAAACATATATGAACCAAATGATCCAGCCATTCTACTTCTTGATCAAGAGAACTGAAAACATATTCCTAGAAGTTTTATTTTTAATGGTCCCAGACTAAAAGCAACCTAAATATCTGCCTATCAACAGGATAAACAAACTGTGGTATATCCATATACTGAACTACTGCTCCGCAATAAAAAGGAATGAACTACTGATACATATTACAACACAGGTGAATCTCAAAATAATTTTTCTGAGTGAAAGAGGCCAGACACAGAGAATTATAGTATATAATTTCACTTACATAAAATTCTGGGATATTCATACCATTTTTTTTTTAAATTAAAGAAAGCATATCTGCTTTTGTCAGGGAATGGAGGATGGGGCATTCCAGGAAAAGTAAGAGGAAAGAATCACAAAGAAAAATGAGAAATCTTTTGGGGATATGGGATATGTTCATTATCTAGATTGTGGTGATAATTTCACAGATGCTTACATATGTCAAAACTTATCAAATTGTACACTTTATAAATGTGCAGTTTCTTATATGCCAATTATATCTCAATAAAGCTATTAAAAATATCTGCAGAATGAAAGTGATATTGCAGATCCATTTCCCAGACTTACGTTTCCTCCTTAGAGAAACAAGAGTTAGCAAATCGAGGTTCGGAATGGTTAAAGATATCTTCAAAAAGAAATTCACTCATTTACTTAACAAGCACTGTAGGACAGCACACGGGAAATTTTGAAGGCATTTCCAGATAAATGCAACTATTTATTTTATCTTGTCTTTGTATCATGTTTATAAACTGTTTTCAAAAGATATCATTTGTTTCCAAACCAGCTGGGGGGGCTGTAATAAACTCCCACAATGTTTTGATTTGCATTCATTTCTTCTTTTGTCTAGAGGAACTTATAGTTTCATTGTTTAAGCTGGTTGATAGATTACTTGCCTGCTAATGTGGATAATGCTATGTATGAATTGCTTTAAATAATATTGTATGACCTATCAACCTGTATCAGAAGGCATTCGTTTTGCTTTTTAGTTAAGCCCTTTTAAAACCATTGCTATATTTCTTCCCAACTTATAGACCCATCAAATAGGTACCTTATTACCATAAACAAGAACATGACCACACTCCTACCTCTGTTAAAGGAACAAAACTCTGACCATAATATTCATAAGCAGTTAGGACCCTGGGTACACTATCCTTCTTGCCTTGTACAAGGAGAAGTAAGAGGAAGGGGAGAAAAATAGAGGGGCAAATGTTGCCAAGAGAATAAAATAATGGAGTCTTGTGTATTTTCTTATATACTTGAGTGCACATTCCACAGAGTATGATTAGTCTCTCCTCTGTTGGACAGTTGCTGTTGACAATGTATTTTTGCTCTTAAAGCATCTGTTCTTATTTTTTATCTTCTGGCAGAAATGGCCAAAGCAGGACACAAGTAACATCTACCCTGGCAAGTCACTCCTCAGAAGAGTCTCCATTCTGTTTGCAGATTTCAATGGAAGGTTTCTACTTCAAGTTCAGTTTTCCCCATTAATTTTCTAATTTCTTCTTATTGAAAAATTTTCCCTTTTTACTGAATAATTTGACTTATATAAGCCAAAAAAACCCACAGAATTCTAGAATTGAAAGGCCCTCAGATCATCTAATAAAGTGGTCCCAAGTTTCTCAAACTTTGATGCACATTGGCTCTCAATCCCAGACATTCTAATTTAATTGCTATGGTGTGATTTGGTGGTTGGAATATTTAGGAGCTCTTCAGGTGATTGTAATATGCAGCAAAGTTTGTAAACTGCTGATTCAGGGAGAATTTCTGACTTTTCTTAGGGCATATAGCTAGTAGGTGACCGAGCCAGGACTTGAAAGAAGGTCAGTTGCTACATGGGCCAGCGTGCTTCCATTGCTCCAACTTTGTGTTTCTTCTTAATGAAATAGCAGTGAATGACAGTAAGTGTAAAAATTAGAGAATTGTTTCAGACTTTATTAAGATATGAAATACACTAAATGAATACTAAAAAAGAAAGATTAAAATGGGCCATTCCAAAAGAAAAAGTGAACCATTTTAATATTATAGAGCATTAATGACATCTGATTGCTATCAATAAAACACTCAAAATAAATAGTCTTTAGAAGGCTACTATGCAGTTATTCATATAGGGTCATTAAAATGTAGGCTGGAATGATTGTCTTTTTATAAATGATCTATCTGTTAATATCAATTTCATAAGCTATCAAGAAAATTGTGTTCATAGCACTACTTGAATAAATTTTCCTCTACTCTTTTGATTAAGAAATAATTCTTTAGAAATGGGTGGATATTTAGCATACCCAGAATAGTAATAGGAAGGTCGTAAGCAAGTAACGCCAAAGCAATTTGAGATACAGAACACCAAATAAAACATAAAGGTATTAAGGCCTTGGTCTCAGCACTACCATTAATAACTGACTATCTGACCTTAGTGTTGAACATGTCAAAGAAATGAATGTATAGTTGGCCTTTATCGTTCTTGGGTTAGCGTAGTCTATCAACACTTCCTAAGGTAGTTATCAATTCCCTTGGTGTTCTCTCTGTTGTTTTTACTTTTATTATGTTCATTAATAGCAGCAAGATACTTTTTACAGTTTTGACTTAAAGATAAAACATTGGCTGTAAGTTGAAGCATCAAATCTACACATGTATTGCTACCCATAGTCTTCATTAAAGTTGTTTGAATACCAAGCAATATACAATGTTTAAAAATATTCTGGTATTTCTAGAATGGCATTGATTTCTAATATACTCTCCCAGAAATACATCGTTTGTACTAGCTAATCTTGAGTTGAGGAAATATAACCTGTTTGTCTATCTGGAGACAAATGAAGCTTGAATTTGGCTCTTGGTTAGTCTTCTGGACTCTTGGATGCAGATAGCATTTTTTCAGCTAGCTCAGGACTTTCATCACTCCAGCCCTTGAGGTACATTTAGGGATCATGAAGGTGCTACCTGAATCTGCGTCCTTTTTCAGGGCAAAGGAAGAGGCTGCTGAGGAGGCGGCAAAGATGTGACACCATGTGTATTTCATGGACTGGATTTCCAAACACAATTCTTGGGCAATTTGATCAAGTTCCCTGAAAGAGTTATGGAGTATCGTTGCTAAAAGCACAGCCCAATTCTATAGTGAACTCCCACTGGAGTTCCCTCTGGGAGAATTTCACTGGGCTGTGCAGCTGTGGAGAGAACTGGAAGCTGTTCTGGGCTCAGAGAGAGTCAGAATTGTTGACAGGAGCTGCTACTTCTCAGTTGCCATCATGGAGGAGTTAGTACCTTTGGGAGCTGCTGCTGAGAGTTTGTCACATAGTCTTCATAGGAAGCTCTGCCAGGAGTAAGGTTTGTTTTTCTGTCAATACCAACCATATAAGATGAGACTAATTCATGGTTACTATTTGCTCTGATTAGCTAGGCATTCTTTCGGTGTTTTGTTACACTGCAATAGTAATTGAAACAGTAGTAGATATATTGTTTTGTCTATTTGGGAAAATGGACTCCTTTGACTTTTCTCCCAACACAACCAGGAAGCTACCAATCAAGGTACTTCTCCTTTGGACAGCTCAATCAGCATAAGGGTGGCGTGTGGTCTAGACTAAGCCAATCATAATACTACGCTCCTTTTGCTAAAGTGATTGGACCATGGAACGGCACATGACCTGACCAGTGACAGTCTGGGTCTGTTCCTGTAAATTTAATTAGAGCTGGAGGAAAATTCTCTTGCCTATTAGGTTAGCAAGTACCTAACCTAACATGTGGCCATGTTTCCACAGTATGGAAAAAACCTTCCTGCTGTGGGGTAGAGTGAAGCTGCACAAAGAAGTGCCCAGAGAGGAGTAGAAGGGAGAGAGAATGATGGTGGTTAGGCCTGTGGTTCCAGTCACCAGGTTTACCTGAGTTTCTCTGGTCCTGTAGCTCTTCCTTCATTTCTGAGAGCTATCCTGGTATCCATCCTTTCAATAAATTATTTTGTATAACTAGTTTGAGCTAGAATTCTGTCACTTGTAATCTGTAAGTACCTCCAAAAAGAGACTCTCAAGAATGTGTGATTTTGAAAAAGATGGCCTTTAGGGGCCAAAGGAAAGTAACAAGGGTATATTGAGGGAAAGCATTTAAAAATAATAAAGAAATCTTGTTAAATAAAAAAAGCAAAATTAAAATCAGGTACACATAACAGACAGGAGAGATTGATATGTCTATTTTGCTGATAGGGAAAGTAGATTCCTCCTGCAATTATAAATTACTAGTCTCAAATGCTGCATCTCCTGAGTCACTGCTACCTGTCCTTTGTCCTTCTCCCCCGACCCTGGCCCCAGTCCATTATTAATTTCCTCCAATTTTAGGGCTATGATAAAATTATTATTATTTGTTTAGAATCTAGCTGAAAAATTTAATGTGAATAACAGATGATTATGTAGAGGCCATTAACTGGACAGAAAATCAATACCCATAGTGAAAACACTGTATACTATTTAATTCCCAATACCTAATCAATAAAGAATAGAAATGTGACAAAGAAACAATCTGGTGGTCTTATCAATTTAAAAAGAGCACAACTTAAGCAAAAAAAAAAAAAAGGATTAGAATTATATAAAATCATATTAAAACATTTTTTTTGATGCTGCTTTTGGAACAAAAATGACTCACTCATGAATATTACATCGACTCTGGACATTGTTTACTCTTTGTGTGGTGTTTTAAAATTTGTCTCACCATAGGAATCTTGGTTAATAAGAAGGCATTCCTGGTAAAGAAGAATAGTTTAGTAAAGGATTATGTTTTAGATACAATCATTTAGAGGAATGACTCAAAAATTGATTTGTTTTATGTTTGAAAGTTCAGGAATTTGAGCAAATTACATTTTTTTGTCTTCATAATTTTTGTTTTTATTCATGACCATCTTTCATAGGCTTGTTCAATATCGTGGTGTAGCCTCTTTTTGTTAGTCATGAATAATAATACTCCTGTCTTAACCCTCACTCACTTCCCAGGAATCTCTTAGACTGTTCTCCTCTCCTTATTTGTATCCAAATGTATATTTATGGAGTAAAAAGTAATTTAATAAAAACCTTAGAAAATATGATTAAGAAGTTAAATTGTAGAGTTGTAAAAGTTTAGAGCTGGAAGAGATTTTAATGCTCATCTGTTTAATGACCTTATTTTACAGGGAAGGAAATGAGATGCAAGGAGATTAATTTGCTGCACAAGGTTATGTTTTCAGCTAAAAAAAAAAAAAAAAAATGCTCCCAAACTAATTATAAATGACTCTTAGGTTATCTGTTGTTTTGGTGTTTCTGTACCTCAGGTTTTCTTTCTTATTCTTTTTAGAGCCAAATCTCTTTGAATGGCTCTTGCTGTATTGAGATGGTCTAGAGCAGTGATTATCACAGTGTGGTCCCTGGACAGCAGCATCAGTAGCACACGGAAACGACAGAAACACAAATTCTTAGGCCCATCCCAAATCTGGTGAATCAGAAACTTTGGCGGTGGGGTCTAGCCATCTGTGCCTTAACAAGCCCTTAGGTTATTGTGCTGTACTTAGGCTTATGGAATGACATTTGTTCTGAATGTGAGGAAACTGAGGTCTGAGACCAGATTCTGTAACTAACCGGTGACTGTGGACAATTCACTTAACAAATCTATTATTCTTTTTCCCTTTTCCTAAGACCCTGTAATGCTCTCTCACAGACTACAGAATACCATTTAACCCTTTTAGCCCTACGTAAACTGATCCCCTGAACTTCAACTCCATCTCCCTTCAGCTGCCCCAAGTTTTGGCTCCAACAGTGTCAATCTCTCTGTTCCATTGTCCTTGTTGTTTCCTTGCCAGGAATGCTCTTTCTTTCCTCTTTACCTCACTCAGTTCATGTATCAGACCAGAGGCCCAGGACTTTTAGAAAGTCTTCTTTGGCTTCCTCCCAGGATAGACTCCATGACTCCTCTATTCTATGTATATGACATCACTGAGAGATGAAAATATGTATGTATTTACTAGTTGGAGGAGAACAAAAGAGTTTCTCAGGACAAGAGAATGGTTTGTGCAAAGGTCCTGTGCTGAGAGCAAGTATGGCACAGACAAGAGGCTGAGAGAGGGCCAGTGTGGCTGTAATGTTCAGAATTAGGGAGCAAAGCGGTGCAGTGAGGCTGGAGAGATGGGCAAAATCATGCAGAGCGCTGTAGGCAACAATAGGAAGATTTGTTTTTCTCCTAAGACCAGTAGGAAAATATGGTATGTTTTGAGAAAAGAATAAGATTTGCATTTTAAGAGGATCATTTTGGCTACCTTTTGAGGATAGTAAGAGCAGAGGTTAAGTGACCACTTAGATAATCAGACAGCAGTGCAGAGAAGAGATGACGGTAGCTGGGACTTCTCTTATTGGTAGTGCGGAGATAAGGGGATGGATTCATCAGATTTTTAGGATTTGATGATGCCTAGATAGGAGAGGTGAGGGAGAAGGAGGGGTCAAGGATGACTCCAAGGCCTTTGGTTTGCCTAACTAGTGCATTCAGTTGTTTATTTGGGAAATACTGGGAGAAGATGAGGTCTGGGGATAAAGGTTATAGACCTCAGGAATTGGAGGCAATGTCAAGGTCAGCAGTCAAACCCAGTGGGAAATGAAGGATGAATATAAAAATTTGGGGTTATCTGTCCAAAAGTGATCTTTATTAGACAGGTTTTATTGTATTAGTAGGGGTGGAAGACAGATTGTAATGGATTGAGTAATGAATGTAAAGTGAGGAAGTAGAATTAGGAAGTTTTGTTAAGTGTCTTGAGAAGTGACAATGTGAAAAAAAGGAGAATTATACGTGAAATGGAGAGAGTAGACAAATTAGGGTTTTTCATGTATTAGGTCTTGAATATATCTAAAAACTGATGAGAAAGATTCATTTGAAGGGGAGAGGATGAATATGTAAATAGCAAAAGTGGTAACTGTTTCTCGAGAGAGAAGGAATTAACTTTAAGATAAGGTTGGGACAGCTCCTCTATTACTACATTGTCCAAGGTTTGTATGTTAGGTAAGCAAAAAGTTGGGGAGTTCCTATCTATAAGCTTATATTATCTCAGTCAAGTTTAATGTTCAACTATATGCTGAGTCTGAGGGCTTGGCTTGCAAACCCTCATTATAAGGATTACCTCAGGGCTTTGAAGTAGTACCCTGTATTATTAAGAGATGCTTGGTACCCAGAATGACAAAGCTAAAAGAACATGGGATTTAAGTCCAAGTCTCATCTCTGCACTTAAAAACATCTGGACCTTGGTCACCTTCCTCAACTTATTTTATTCAATTGCATTTCTTTATTAATAAATTAAGATTGCTCTTATCTCACAGGGCTGTAAGGAGTCAGTGTGATAAATGAACGAATGTTAGTTATTTTAGTACAGCTGAGTCTATGGTCATGGAATTTTAGAGCTTGAGATTTCCTTATATCCATAAGGAAATCCCAACCTAACAACAACTCCCTAATGGGCATGAAGGTACTAAGGCTGAGAGCAGCAGGGTTAGGATGAGAACTAGGTATTCCATCCATTATGTTCTTTCCACTATTTCATGTTGTTCAGTGTAGCCTTTAGAAGAACTGGTTTATGTGGTTGCTTTTTTATTATATCTTGCTATTTATTTATTTTCCATTATATCTGTTTCCAAAACAGGACTTAAAGCAACTTATAATTATGCTTCTTTGCTTTTATTCTGAGTAAGCGTACATTTTAAGTCAGTATCTAGTAACTCAATAGTGAGGATATTGGCTCTATCATTTATACCTGCCATATTTACACTACCACATAAGGAAACAATCCCATTTTAATATTCTAAGCAATTGTAACAGGTATCTCTGTCCCTATGTATTCTCAAAGCATGGTCAGTTTGCCATGGGTAGTGAATGTCCTAGTATCTCTTTGAGATTATCTTTTAGAACACAGTAAATAAAACCAAATTTATGGTTAATCTCCTTTACTTCCTACTATCCAACCACTGATAGTAACAGGAAGCAATCATGCAGTTAATTCTCCTGAATTTTTTCTGCAACATTTGTTTCAGATATCACTCCTTGTCATCTTTTGTCTCCATCAGTCAATGCTTCTTGTTGTGCTTATGAATATTTCATACATCATATTTTTTGCTTCATGTCAAGATTTAATGATCCTCTTTCTCCTTTACTGTCCTTTTGATATATTATTCTCATTAGAGCAAAAGGGTAAGGGTTGAATAGATTTTTTGAGCCAAGATTTGTAAAACTTTAAAATTGTCTGCTTTGTTAGAATTTGATATTTTAAAAAATCTGGCCAGGAGTCTTGAAAGAGATGTATTTATGAAACAGATTTGTTTGAGGTGAATAATATTTTTGTTTGGGTAGTACATAAAGTAAAACATCTTTAAATTTGAAAAATTCTTGGATTCCACATGAAATAGTTAACTAAAACTGGTCCTCCAATTTCAATAAATTTAGAGGACTGACAAAAAAAACACGATGAGCAACTTCTAATGAAACTAAGTCATTGACTGAAACCTGAAGAAGCTTATAATATATATATATTTTTGATAAGTATAAGAAACAGTTATCCTCAACAATTAGTGGATAAACGTTTAATGATCCTGTGAACACACTAAGGAGATATATAGTCGAACCTTGTCAAGTGAGTTAGCTAAGTGCTGTGGAACTGTCTGGTTATCTGGTAAGAAATATTTTCTCTTTTTAAAAAACATGGGAGCACTTCCTAGTAGTGATTCTGTTTCCATTGGCAGGATGTTTCCAGCAAAAGAATATCTTTGAGTTGTGTACCATGAGATTGCTTTATAGATAAGAACCTCTCTTAAAGCAATACATCTGATTTGTCATTAATCAAGCACTCTGGATAGGGTATAAGACATAAGACAGTCTGGCTTCTTTTTGGAAATGACTCAGTAGTGAATGATATTGAAAAGAGATTTCAGTCTATTTGCATTTGACAACTGAACAAATTAGTTTCCATAATTTCTTGATAAAATAAATGCAAATTGTTAGCCAAATGCAGGCCAGGGCACATCTAATCAAGTCTGGGATCTGGTTTAGGTATCTCCTCCGAAGGCCTTCAGTAAAGGATGACACCATCCACAGTTAATAAAAATTCCTTCAGGTACCCCATTTAAACATGTGACAATATATGCTCTGAATCTACCTCATTATGCTCTAAAGCATTCTGAATTCTGTCCTCTGGAAAAGGACCAGCTGATTGCCATTTCCTTCCTACTTATGTTAAAAATATTTATTGCCATTTTCTTTCTCAGCTGAACAATTCAAACTTATGTAACCTTTTCACACAGATGCAATTTTCTCAGTCCTGGACTCACCCTGATGATCTCCCTGAAACACTCTTCCTGTTCTTCCTGCCCTTAGAAATAATAACTTAATGAGGTTGTCCTGATACTTACAAGAACCTTGGTTCTTTGGTCCCCAAGGCTCAGCCTGCCCCTTTATCTTACTGCCTCCCTCCACTCAACTTCCTAATGACGCTTACGGAATAATACGCTGCTCTCAGATCTCTGTTCTCACCTATGCCTTAAGAGCAGCACACATAACAATACCTAGGGGGGCTGGTTTATGAGTAGGAGAAAACACGTGATTCCAGGGTTATCAAGAAGGCTCTCCATTGTTCATTTCTTCGGTGGAATCTGTTCTTCCTTCCGTAGGATGCGAGGTCTTAAATTCACAATTATATAAAGTTTGTAACACAAACATACCCCTTATAGACATAATATAGCAACTTAACTTTACTTGCATAAAATCATAAATGCCTAATATATCACCCAGAGATCATGCTACATAATGGTTGGATATAAGAGATAAATGTGACTTTGCTTACTCTATTCCACTATAAGTTTTGATTAAAAGTGGTAATAGTCCCTTAAAGTGCTTAATGGAGGGATGCCTTCTTGAGCTCTCCGGAGTTAGGCTAATCATTGCTTTGACCTGAATGTATTATTCCTTGATCTGTCCTCTAGTTTACTGATTCATTCCATGGCCAAGTCCATGAGTTTCTCATTCTCATGCTAATTCACATTTAGCCTCCAGCAAATCATCAAAATTACTGTTTAAATGTTTCTACCAGTTTGTGGATCTAGCAACTTCTTCTCCAGATAAGCACATCTTGGTTGTGTCTTTCTTGGCTCATTTTCCTCTCAGAATTCGGGGTGGTGGTTTCACTGTAATCTTTGTTCTCTTATGAAGGTCCACAAATAGTCATTGATTTTCAGTTTGTTCAACTGTTTTTGTTGTTGTAAGGACAGGAATGGTGACTTCTAAGCTCTTCAATATGTTAGAGTTAAAACTGGAAATCTATATTACTTTTTAAAGCAAATTTCATTTTATGTTACTTCTCCCAGTTCATTCCTCTTGAGGCAACATGACTATTTAAAAAAATATTGAAGTGACTGCACCTATATTCACATTAACATATAAATCAGATCTGACATTAGAGGAGTTGAAATAATAATAATAAAAAAAGAGATGACTTTAGAAGATAGAACATTAGAATTAATTCTAAATTCTTCTGATGGGACCCTGAGAATATAGAAATTTTCTTCCCTAAAACAACCACTCCTCCCTCATGAAATGTTATGTCAAGGCTACTTTTTGATGTGGGTCTCAAGCTGATATAACCTAGACGTTTAAAAACAAACTATCTTGAAATGTCTTATTTTCCAACTCTGATTCTTTGAGATCAAAGTAAACCTCTGTTTACTTTTTTATTCTATCACATATAATATGAACTTGCAAATATTCTACTGATCCTTTAGAGGTCAAATCACATGTGACATTCTATGTTAAGCCTCCTCTGGTTACCTCAAGTGGAAATCACTTCTTCTACCTTTTAATTATTATAATGGTGTGCTGGAGATGGTTCATATGGGTGCATAAGAGCTGAATGGGAGGATGGATCTCTTCCCAATTCTACAGTGACATCATATTGGTAGAATGAAATCAGGTATGCTGGGAGCACTTATACCATTGAAATTGGTAAACACGAAAAAGCTGGGCTTTTTTTTTCTTCTAGAGAGCCAGTTAAACATTTACCATCATATCACTATGTGTGTGTGTATCTTTGTAGATACATAGAAAGATAGATACTTAAATGCAAAATAGCTGTTTATGTACTATGTCTTACTGCAGTATGTAGTTTCTTGAATGAAGATGTGGAAGGCAGGTATTGTTTTTACTCCTGAGTATCTACTCCCTTTTTTTTTTAAACTGGGAAACTACTGGTTCCCTATTTAATTCTTGGTCATTTAAGTGAGGGCTTACTTCTCTCTTGGTTCCAGGGGTAGGCATGAAATTAGCAAATCAGTATATGGAGTCTAGACATAGTGATTGGTTCAAAGGCAGTCACATGACATAAATGAATTAATCACAGCCAGTGCACAGCGACCCTAATATTTTATTTGGAACTAGTGGGAAAGCATTCTCCTTTTACTGAGATTCTAAGCTGATAGACATTAAATTTTGAACTTCTGGTTTAGCCAATGCAATGGTAGACCTGCCTACGAATAAAGTTAACACGGAGAAATGAAGAACCAAGATGAAAAAAGAACTTTCCTGATAATAATGAGCTGGATCTATACTAAAGTTACATGCTTTTTCAGGTATGTGAGCCAAGAGTTTTTTAATATTAACTAGTTTGAATCGGGTTTCTGTCACTAGCAAGCAAAAGACCCCTGACTAATATAGTAAAATATAATACTATAAAAAATTATTATAGTCCCATATCAGCTTAAAGCTCTGTATCTAAAGAAGCTCAATTCATTGAATGAAAGAAAGAATCTGAGTAAAAGACAAATGCAAAGCTCGCTATCAATGTGGGATATCTATTTCCTTTTGAAAACCTTATTAAATACTTGAGTGGTTTGTTCCTATTACATTGCATCCATCTTGAAAAAGGAAGAAATTATGTCTTATTGACCTCTATTCCCTTTTTGCTATTTGGCTTTACTTATTTATTATTTTAAGAAATAATTTCTTCAGATAAATGAGCCATAGTAAGTACTTCTGTCTTGGGTCTTCAAGGTGAAGGTTTTTGTTCTTTAAAACTTATAATGAAATATAAAAATCTATATCACTCAATAAATGAGCTATTTTAAAATAATTTTTTTAGGCATAAAACAGAATACTAATCTAGAATGATAAAATAAACTGCAAGAAAGTAAAAAAAAACTAAATCTGACCAATAGTATGTCAGAAAGAAAAAATAAAATATTTATTAACTGCCTAAAATCTTTATACCTTTTCTATTTGCATATTGTTTGATTGCCTCATGATATGACAACAATTTTGTGATATCATTTTCTATAGAGAAAACGGAATGATAATTCAGTTTTTCTTCTTGCATGATTCTCCTCTTTGAGCTTATCCTCAACAGAACATTTCTTCATTACACCAAACAGAACACATTCTGTTTTTAGCTATAAGACTAGAAGTAAAATCTTTGTCAACAGCGAGGTGCCTGGGGAAGACAAGAGAAAAGAAGGTGTCGATGCTGCTGCCTCTGTTCTCCTCCTGCACTAGAAGAAGTCACAGTGGCAACTGGAGATACATCATGAAGGCCTCAAGATTTATTGGGAGAGTAGGTTTTAATTCATGGTGACTGCTTCTGTGGGTAACAGAAATTATTACTGAGATGAATGTCAAAGGCAAAAATGAAGAAACCTGACCTCCCATCCCTTTGTAAGCTACAGGCTGCCTCTTGATCCTACTTCTGACCCTAGCTCCATAGTTTATTTTACTTTCTCAAACCATCAGTTAATTAGACACATCTTTAGTGGCCATTACATATGGGCGTTGTGTCAAATACTTTGTAGAGGATAGGTATAGCTCCCAAAGAACATAAAATGTGATCCCTACTTCCAAGAAACCTAGAACCAAATCTTTTCTCAAATGAGAGAAAGTGTAACCATTAGATGTGAGGTACCGACAAAATGCTATGGCAATCCAGAGGAGCGAAGGAGTGCATTCACTGCAAGATCAAGATTGTCAAGAAAAGACAGACTTTTTCATAGCAACTGGATGTTAGATTGGACTTTTACTGTTATTTCTGAATTTTAGCTAAAGTGCTCCAAGTATAAAATAGTCACAGATACCTACAGAGAGTGCTAAGGAGCTACTAGACACCTTCTGTGGATTACTAAGAGTTAGCCAAACTAAAGCTGAGACTCATCAACTTTACCCTATCAAGTGATGAAGCATATTGTAGAATTTCCCCCTTTCTCACTGAAAGTAAGCAAAAGCAGGGTGTTATAAACTGAATTGTGTTTCCAAAATTCATACACTGAAGCCCTAATCCCCACTGTGATTGGTTGCTGTATTTGGGGATAGGGCCTTTAAGGAGGTAATTAAAGTTAAATGAGTTCATAAGTATGGGGCCATAATCCAATAGGACTGTCATCCTTATAAGAAGAAAAATAGACATCAGGATGTGAGTGCACAGAAGAAATGCCATGTGAGGACACAATGAGAAGACAGTAGTCTACGAGCCAAGGAGAGGGGCCTTCAGAGAAACCAACCCTGCCAGCACTTTGATTTTGGACTTCCAGCCTACAGAACAATGAGGAACTAAATTTGTTATTTAAAGCACCAGGTCTATAGTATTTTGTTACAGCAGTTCTGACAAACTAATACAGAGGGTTTTCCGATAAAGAGGGGTCCTAACAAAACTTCTTGTAGAGATTAGAAGTGAGTAGAAGAAGGTGAGACTGACATCTTCTCCCCCAGTGTTTGTTGGTGTGCATAAAATTAGAGACAGAGTATGAAGTTAGTTTTGATTTTGATTGATTTTTTAATACCTAAATTTGAACTATCCTCACTAAAATGGGAGTATACTTGAGATGTCATTAGGGGGCATGAAAAGTAGATCTTATAGATCATTTTTGAAAGGAGTAGTTGGTGAAAAATAAAACTGTGTCCTGTTCAGGTTGTTCAATAAACTGGTTACACATGTAAAACTGCAACCCTCTGCATTAAAAATATTTACATGTCACTAATCTCATTGAAAATACTATAATACAAGTGAGGGTTTTATTTTTTGACATTAGTATTTTTTAAAACTGTTTAGTGTTTTAGTCAGAATATGATCCCCAAATAATCATATTTATGGACTATGGACCATAGCATAACAAATATTGTTTCTATTTCCATTTTGCCTTTCTTCCCTAAGACTAGGGAAGGGCAAGATTTTTTATATTCCTACATTTCTTACTTTCTGTGCTGTTTTTTTTTAATTTTTTTATTTCACAGATCAAATCATACCAATTGCCTTCTCTCTATATATAGAAAAAAACAAGAGAGAATGTTTAAATATTAGAATCCTGTGTGAGAGAGAAAATGTTTAAATATGATAATTCTCTATATTTCAAAATTAACTTTGACCATTGAAAATATTTAATGAATTATATGGATAGCTCAAATGAAGGAGTTAACTCTCTGTTTATTCTTGGTTCAGATATGGCACAATTTCAATCAATTATGATTTAATTTACAAGTCATAAACATCTAATAACAACACAATTGCCAACATTAACTGACTTGGGGATTTCAGTGCACTTGCCAGTAGACATGATACCACCTGCCAATACTAATTGGCATATTTAGTTTGCATCTCACTCAACTAGTTCTTATGATTCTTAGTGTGAGAATATGAGTTTTTCTTATGAGTTTTTCTCTTTTAGAGACTGCAGGATGAATATGAAGCTTACCTTGTTTTAAGTACCAGGATAGTGCTGAAACAGTGCAGAGAAAAAAATCAGAATTTAAGTGAAGGAAAAAAGCAATATATTTTTGGTAGTTATATGAGAGGGATGATCAAAAGTCAGAGAATGGCTAAATACCAACTAGTATGTGGTCAATGCAGGCAGTCTGCCACAGGAATTCCAAAGTGGTATAACGAAAAGTCATCCTTTCTTGTTTGACAAAGTTAACCTTGTTAGTATCCACGTAATCCTTAATTGAGCTTGATTGGAATACATTTACAAACACTCATATAACCTATATTTATTTCACACTAATATACGTAGTCAGTGATCATAACAAATGAACAGAAGGCAAACAGAGAGTATCCCACACATGGTCATCAATCTTATGGAAAGAACTTGCACTGCAGCATAAATTACCATCTGTTTTTGAAGCTACGCAATGAACTGATTCACTTGCTTGATAATTACAAACTTTATTTACCTACACTGTAACCTAATGGTGATAGCAACTTCCTTCCAGTGCTTCCTTCCCCTACCAACTATGGTAGCCAGAAAATGCTCCTGAAAAGACATCCATGTCAAATCCCTGGAACCTGAAAATATTATCTTATTTGAGAAAAGGTCTTTGCAGATATATTGAAGTTAAGGATCTTGAGATGAGGAAATAGTCTTGAATTATCTGGGTAGAGAGAAACCTACAGGCATACAGAGAAGATACACACATAGAAGAGACATGGAGACAGAGGCAGAGATAAGAGTGTTGTAGCCACAAGCCAAAGAAGCCAAGGAACGCCAAGAGCCACCAGAAGCTGGAAGAAGCAAGGAAGGATTTTTCTTTAGAAGCCTTAGACGTAGCATGTTCTTGTAGACAGACACCTTGGTTCCAGACATGTGGCCTCCAGAACTGTGAGAATAAATTTCTGTTGTTTTAAGTTACCAGGTTTGTGGTGATGGGTTACAGCAGACCTAGGAAACTAATATTCCAACCGACCCCCCACACCCCCAAACACACACATACTTTTACCCGTGGTTTGGACCAGTACTATTAATATTAATTCAATTTACTCTTAATCTTAAAGTTAGTTGCACCTACTGTGTATTTTCTAAGAAGTTATCATAGGAAGGCTCAAGATAGCTTGAGAAGAGTAAAACAGATGATGATTTATAGGATTTGGTTCCATTTCACATAATATTCTAGTTATCTCTTACTGCTTAACAAATCACCCAAACCTAGTGGCTTAAAACAAAAGTATTTTTTTCTCTCATGTTTCTGTGGATTGACTAAGCTCAACTGAGTAGTTCTTACTTTGAGGTTTTCATATTAAGTGAAATCACATGGCAGGTGGGGCATGTGTGCTCCTAAAGTTCTGCTGGGCTGGATATTTTGGATGACTCATGCTCATAGTGACAATTGATTCTAGCTGTCTCCTGGAAGCTCAGCTGCAGTTGTTGCCTCTCTTTGTAGCTTGGGCTTTTTGTAGGATGGCAGCTAGGTCCTTAGAGTGAGTACCCTAAGAGAAAGTTTTCCAAGAACAAGAAGTAGAAGTGCCAGGTAAGGACAGGTTATACTTTAACAGTGTCACTCTGCTATATTTTATTGGCCAAAAAAATAAAAGTCTTATCCAGATTCCAGGGTGTAGAAAAATTGACCCCACTTCTTGATGAGGGAATACCAAGGACACGTAGAAGAGCATGTGAGATGTGAGATATTTTTGTGGCCATTTTTGGAAAATACAATCCACTACGCATAGTAATCAGGCACATGAATAATACCAAGTTCAGAAAAATGATTTCTGCTTGAGTAAAAATGATTAAAGTTCAAAGGCACTTTGAGAGATAAGCTCCTACAGGAAAAACTCCTCATTTAATATAACATTTGTGTAGCAGCTTCAATTATAGCCTCTCTCCATTTCTCTCAACTTTCCACTAAAAGAAAAAGGGTAAGCTTATACCTCCATCCTCAAAATTGAGACCAACTAGCAATATTATATTGAGTTCTTTTCATGGCATATCTGAGCTCTGATTCATGAAATAGAGTACACCTTGAAAAGAAACCCTTACCACCATTTCTATTGTCTGTTTCTAGGTCCAGAGCCCCAGGATTTGAATCACCCAGAAAACTAGGCAGCTGTATCTCTACCCTGAAGGTGCTCAATTGCCTGCCTCCTTGTCCTACCCTTAACCTTCAAATATTATTCCTCCCAATCAGGTTACTACTCTCATCAAAGATACTTTCACCAAAAAATACCTGGGGAAGAAGTGGGGAGGGAAATTGGTTCAGAGCTGATGGTGTGGCATAGCCTTTGGGCAGTGCTATACTAAAAAGTAAAGTGCCTTGGGTGAGAGGACAGGAAGGGCCTATTCTGGAGTTGAGGTTCAGAGTAATATACTGCTAGGCAGTAAGAGTAGGCAATGATGCTGCTTCAGGAGACCAGAGGTGAAGCTCTGCACATTACTGCACATTATTCTGCCCTCCGGCTATAAATCTGAGAAGAGGAATGAAACATCACTAGAGTAGTTAAAGAACAGGTCACATCAGAGGTCCATGGACAAACATTACTTCTAAACAGAACTTATCTTGTTCAAACAGCACAGGGTCCCAAGAGTCTCCACTAAAATGATCTATGACAAAGTAGAGAAAGACATTTCAAGAAATTGTATGATATACTTATAGAGTACAAAAATATACAACTACCATAATATGAGAATTGAAAGAGGAAGAAACACTAAAGATGCAAGAAGAGATAGACCAGATTTAAACACATGGCAAGAAAACATTACTTTCTTGTTTTATCCCCTCTAAAATTTCTAGGCTACATGAAAAAGTTAAGTATATATTTCTAAAAACAAGCCAATGTTTTAAATTTAAGAAAAAGCATAAAACAAATAGAGTACTAAGTTACAAGATGGCAATAATTGCTGAGACTAATAATGGTATGAAAGGATCAATGACCTTGGATAATTTTAAGTAGGTTAATATTTTATTACTAAATCAAGTTATGTTAGCAATGGTATAGACTTAAGGACATGAAAACACACCCTATCATGTGTTTTTATTGATCAGGCCCAGCTAATTTAATGTTTAACATTTTAGGATCAATATTTTGGTATAAGTAGAAAGAAAGAATAACAAAATATGAGTAGTTGGGAATAGTTAATCCAGAGAATGCAATGAAATATTAGCCATAAAAAGAACAAAATCTTATCATTTGTAACAACATGGATGGACATACAGGGTATTATGCTAAGTGAAATAAGTCAGACAAAGACAAAAACCACAATCCCACTTATATGTAGAATCTAAAAAAACAAAACAAATGAACAAACAAAACAGAAGCAAATTCATAGATAGAGAGAGAAAATTGGTCGTCACCAGATGGGAGGGGGTTTGGGGGATGGGTGAAAATGTGAAAAGACTAAGAAATACAAATCAGAAGTTAAAAATGGTCACAGGGATGTAAATTATGGCATAGAAGATATACCCACCAGATTTTAAAAAGGAACTCTAACCCACCAAGAGTACTTAGTGATACCTAGGACATGATTTAGCTTCAGAAATGTATACCCTGAATCCTATTTAACTCAAATATTCCTGGTAAACATATGGGGAAAGGAAAAAGATAATTGAAACTAATTGCTGTAATGAGGAGTAATACATGGATTATCACAGGAAGTTTTTACACATCTCCAAATGGCATAGACTAATTAGGGAAGCCTTTCCTCCTAGATGACTCAGATGACAGAGGAGGCTTGATTGTTGCTGATCACCACACACTACTAGGAGCCACATCAAGTATTTTCAAGTTTGAAAGCACATTTCTGAACTAATTCAAGAATGCGTAAGAGGAAAGTAAATATATTTACATTACACAAATTAATAAAAATAATGTAGGATATATATCCCTGAGTTAGCTTTTTCTACAGGTTTATTCAGCCTACAAGGTTTCAGAAGAGCAGGTAGATGCACAATTAAAAGAAGAATTACCTACAATACCAGAAATGAGAAACTATAAAAAAATTTATAGATCTTGAAAAATTTAGACTACTTATACCAATAACTATTCATGGTTCTTTTATTTTCTTTCCTTTGGTTGAGCTGAACATTTATATTTGAAATTCTATCAGACTTTATGGGTGTATATTCCATCCTGATTTTTCTTCTCCAAATAGTGAGTCAACCAGACTGCTCTTCTGGTATTGTTTATTATGTACTGTCGACTCTTTCCTCATTCACAGCAACTTCTATTTAAGAACTCTCTAATAGTAGCCAATCCTCTTTGCTATGTCCCTTTCTTGTTACCATAACAACAGAAGAGCTAGTCAAAAATACATTATCCAGTTTTCCTACAGCTAGACCGACAGAGGCCTTAGAGGAATACCGGTATCGTTTGAAGGAGTTTTTAAAGGAACAACAGATGATTTTCAGCTATAATGAGTATAGAGCACATCCCAGACTTAGTGTTTAAAAAAGAAGTCCTCAGGTTTTATCTACTCTTTCTTCCTACCCAATTCAGGGAATTCCTTATATTTCCATCAGTCACAAGTGGCCATTTAAACTTAATCTGGAAACTTCTCATGCTAGGACATCCTCCCTTTATGATGTAGCCTGTTCACTGGTGACAACTTTAATGATTATAAAATTGTTTCTTGTGTTAATTAAATAAACACTTCCTAGAAACTTCTATATGTTAATTCTTTTTATGTCAAGTGACACTTCACAAAATAAGCTGGGTCTATTTTTAATTTATCAGACATTTCAACATTTAAAGACAGGTATTATTGAAATAGTCATCTTTATTTTTGCCTGCCCAGGATACATTTCTATTTATTCTCATAATAACCAATTTTCCAATGGGAAGTTATCTTTGTCCTATTCTCCAATGATGTGATTTACCATGGTGTGAAATCTTTCTTTCCCCTACCCTCTAGGGTGTACAAATAATAGAGACCCACTCATTCAGCAAATTCCATTCTCCTGGGCACAGTGATTATTTCAGTTCTAGGCTATTGGTTCAAAATTGTCTAATGGAATTCTACACCAGGATTTACATAGAAAATATCATCAAGAAAAAAAAGCTCTCCATCTTTGGAGTTGCTAAGATGCTATAATATGAGCTTGGGGCATGTAGGGAGCTCCTGCCTGAGAATGAGGGTAACCCAAAGAAAGCAGAGCCTTGAGATAGGAAAAAGACTTTGACCACATTGTTAGGTCATCTGGAGCCAGCTCATACTTTAAGTTATATTCTTGTACTTTTTGATACATGAAGCAAAAAATTATGCCGAAGCCAGCTTGAGTTTCTATTAATTGCCCCTAAAGAGTCTTGAATAGTATAATCATATATTTTTGAAATGTCTTTTCTTAGCTGAAATTATATGGCTTGATTCTCAGACCTTTTCATCTCTGAGTTATATTATGCTTTATGTGCTTTCAATTGTCAATGTCTTGATGAAAACTGTGGTACCTACAACTGAACATAGTATTCTAGATGGGAATAGAATGCACTAGTGTGGAAAACAGTTGAACATTTTCCTTCCTTGTTTATGCCCCCTTGTCCTAAATTTTCACTCAGAGGCCTAGATCACCTTAAACCTCTCTCCTCCCTTTTTCTATAGCTTGCCATCCTGTTGGCTTATACAACATCTGAATTTTTCACACAAACTTGTATTAGGCTATGACTCACCTCTCCATCTCTTCACTTTTACCTCCAGTCCTTTCCCAAACTACACAGACATGTATCTACATGTCTGATGTATTGTAATAGTTTTGAATTTTGAGCTTGAGAAAATAACTCGATCTCTCAGAGCTTCAGTTTACTTTACTATAAAAATTGTGTGGTATTGCTTAGGATGCTTTTGATTGCAGATATTAGAAACTATAAACTAAAAAGGCTAATCAATAAGAATACATTATTTATAACAAGAGTCTAGAAGACAATTTTAGTTTTGGTAAATTTGGTGGTTAAGTGATGTCACTGAGATCCAGGCTCCTTCCATCTTCCCATTTTGCTACATTCAATGTGTTCTCCTCAGGCTTATTCCCTTCATGGCTTCAAGATAGCTGTCACAGTTCCATGTATCACATTCAGACATAAAAATACCCACCAGCAAAAGAAAAACTCCTCTTTCCAAAAGTTTCTTTTTAAGAAAGAAAGAAAACGAAGTTTCCTAGAAGCCTCTCAGGTTGCCCCTTGCATCTCATTGGCCAGGGTTCTATCATAAGACTGTGTTTAATCAGCGAGGGGTATGGGATGATCAGATTGGCTTAGACCAGTGGTTTCAAACTAGCTATGTGTCAGAGTCACCTGGAGGGCTTGTTAAAAAAAAGATTTCTGATTCAATAGTTCTGATGTGAAACCCCACAATGTCTTTTTCTAACAAGTTCTCAGATGATACTGATGTTTTTGGTAGAGACCACATTTAGATAACCACTGGCTTAGACAGACATGATATACCCCTGAGATAGGAGTTGAAGTTGGGGCCCATATGGGGCAGGTGTTGTCCCTCAGGGCTTTGTTATTAAGGAAGGAAAGGTAGGTAATCACAAATATCCTGCTATGGGAGTTGGTAATGGCAAACTCTGAAGCTCATCCTGTGAGTTACAGATAATGCATATAAATTGCCTATCACAGTACATTCAATAAATCTAAGTCCTACTATTATTGTTATTGTTATTATTGATTCTGTTATGTATAAATCTTGTATTTATGGACTCTTTCTATTTTATTTTAAAATCTCAAAAGTATGTAGGCTTTTCCATCTTTGTTCAGGTCACTGATAACATATTAAACAGGCCAGAGGCAGATATGGAATTCTGAAAATTGCAGTAGAGAGTTTTCTGATCATTGACGTCAACCCACTAATCAAAATGCTATGACTTGGTGCTTTAGTGATTTCACATCATTGACCTCTCATTTAATCTTATTTTATCCACTTTATCCAAACAATATCTCAAGAGACTATAAAATGATTGGTTTAAAATTTGCCTATTCATCTCTGTAGAAAAAGTAAAGAGTAAATGATATGTTTTGACACATAATTAATAATATTACCTAACATTTTTATAGATTGCCAACCCTGTGTCAGATACTGTTCAAATTGTTTTACATGGGTAGGTACTATTGTTACCCCTATTTCACAGTAGAGGAAAGTGAGACACAAGTTAAATGGCTTGCTCAGGGCCTTGGAACTAGTAAATGGAGATAATGGGATTTCCATCTACCCTACTGTAATCTCTACTAATAGGCACTACTGCACACAAACAGCACAATCACAGGAAATTTTTATGATAATCCAGCAATACGGCCAGTTCCTGAAATGCTCTCTCACACACATATGCACATACATGTCCACATCTATGTTCTTCATTACAGCTTTTAAATGCTATAACATTGTAGTATGTTTTAGTTCTTTGAAAATTGTTCAACAAGCCAAGGTGCATAGGCAAGCTTTATTTATCAGCGTTGAGTGAACCACTGTATTGAATAGGGTCATCATGGTAGATAACTATCTTACATGGAAAAGTATATTTTAATGTTGTATTGTCTATTTAATTTTTAGTAAACATTTAGAGTAGAAATATCTGTGAATGTGCAACAATTTTTGCAGCGTTACACAATGGATTGGAATTGGAGCAAAATAGTAAAGGATAGTGACTGTGAGAAGAGAGATAGGCACTCAACTAATAAATTCAATACCTAAATGCTGTAATGATTTTGTCCCATTTGTTATAAACAAGTAATCTCTGATGATTAATCTTTAAGTGACTAAAAATACCAATGAAATAAAAAGCTTATTATTTGATATTAGGGTGAGTCTTCAATGTATTCTGGGTCTCTCAGATCTTTTTTTTGATGACTTTTCTCTGGCCACTAATTGAACTTATTTTACATTCTAATCTCTAGTTTGTTCTTTGAAACTTGTCTGGGAGCCTCGCGTCCTCACGGAGGAAACCAGTCAGCACTTGGTGAGCTCCCCAGACATACCTGGCTATGAACTTTAGCGAATCTAGGGCAGCTTGGCAGACTGCGTGGCTGCTGTTTCTTTTTTCTCTGTCACAATGTGTTAGGACTGTTGTACCAGTAGGTGTCATACTGGGCTGCACTTTCCTACAGAAGTACATCAGGTAAAAATTCAGAATCATTTTCTGTTCTATAAACTCTGAAAATAGAACATTAGCCTCAAGCACTCTACCACACAGAAGCAGTAGATTGTGCTATCTCAATTATGAATGCATCGAATATGAAAGCCTTTACTCCTCCCAGGTGTCCCATGGAAAGTGAACACAGCATTAGGGCTATTCATCTGGGTAGCTAGCCTGACTTTTTTAAAGGGGTCAAGGAACATAGGTATTTAATGAGTCTCCCTTTGCTGTGCTAGGCAGAGGTTGCCTTCTCAAAGGGAGCATGCATTTATAGCGGTTGTCAGTCTTGAGCGTACATCATAATCACTGGGAGGAATGGTTATACAAGGGATTGCTGACTCCCACTTTCAGAGTTTCTTAATTTGCATTTCTGACAAGTTCCCAGGCAATACTGGGAGCAAGTTTTATGAGCCACCACTTTAACTGAAGGCTTTGTTTTCACTTGGCAGACTTATTCGGTTAGATGTATTAGGTTTGCCCTGTTTCTTCCATCTCTGTTTGCAACTACCCAGCACCTGCAGCTTTGGGGAGCAGCTCACATTAGGAAGACTTCTTAAATAAGGTCATGGGATAGAGTCACACTTCAGGCATTCTGTTAACATGTGAAGGTTTTTGGATGCAAGTAACAGAAATGATTTTAGCTAACTAGTGCAGTAGACACTGTGGGGCTCCCAGTCAGATCTTCTTTTCCAGACAACACACCTATTTCCTAACAGCTCCAAGCGCTATAGATAATGGCCTATGGCTGTGACATTTTTCAGAGAATTGCCTTTGACTAGAAAGACCTGCCTCTCCCAGAGATATCTAAAAGTTCCATATCCACCTTTCCCTGTTGGGGTAGTTATTAACTGACTGACAGACACAAGGTCAAAGTCTCCTTGACTCAAGGTGGAACAACTCTGTTGTGCAATATACAACTTAAAGCTGCACTGTCCAATATAGTTCTTATCCACATGCGGCTATCGAGCCCTTGAAATATGGCTACTTGGAATTGAGATGTGCTAGAAGTGCAAAAAAAAAAAAAACCCAAAAAAAAACAAACAAAAAAAACCCCACTGGTGTTGAAGCTTACCGAGAAAAAAACGTAAATGTCTCATTAATGATTTTTTTCAATATTGATTACATGTTGAAATTACAATATCATACATATTTTGGGTTAAATAAAATACATTAAAATGCTTTTGCCTGTTTATTTTTTACACATGTGGCCAGATTATATTTCTATTGGGCTACGCTGGTCTATGGCCTCCACAGCTGCACGGATCAGGACAAGGCTAGATTCTACTTAAGACCATATATACCTCCACAAGAAATCAAGATTAGACGAGTAGAAGGCAGAGGTCAGCTGTTCAATGAAAAGTCATGATCCATTAGCCAGTCTCTGTCTCTGAATCAGTTCTTGCACCCAGGATCCACCCACCAACTAAAGAGAAGGCTCGGTCCCCATTAGGAAGTATCCTACAGTCTGGCAAAAGTACATAGTAATGTATGTATTTGCTTCTCCCAATCCTTCACCTAAAACCCTTGTAGCCATTTACTAGGGTAAAAATAGACTAGAGAAATGAGAATAGTTATACATTGTAAGGGCTGGTGGGTACAGGATCTAAATTGACACTGACACCAGGGAACTCAAAGCACCATCATCAAATTCTTATTAGAGTAGAGGCATATAAGGATCCAGTAATAAATGGAGCTCTAACTCACATCCATCTCAAAGTGGGTCCATTAGGTCCATGGATCATACCTGGTGGTCATGTCTCTAGTTCCTAAATATGTGTTCATAATAGAACTCTCAGATTCATTCTTTGACCCATTAAATCAAAGCTATTTAAGCAGAAAAGACCAAGTAGAAGTCCTAAAAATGTCCCCTCCATACCCTTGCAAATATAGTAAGTCAAATAATAAATCCCAGGGAAAATTACAGAGATTAGAACCACACTTAAGGACTTAAAGGATACAAGGATGGTGATCTCAATCATATCTCCATTTAATTTACAGGCCTGACACTTGCAAAATCTGGGTGGATCATGACATGTCAGTGGATTACCAACACCTAATCAATCAAAGTCTCTAGTATATAGTTTATAGTTATTGATTTCGTGAACGCATTCCTTCCAGACCCATCAAGAAGAATAAAAAGTGATTCATCTTTATACTGAATGGTATAAATATTGACCTGTCTCCAGGTAAATATTAACTCTTCCACATGCTATACAATATAGTCTGAAGAGAACTGAGCAGGATGAACATTCTGTGGGACCTTACTTTCATCCAGTATAATTGATGGCAATATTTTAAACAAATCTGATGAGCAAGAAGCTGTAAGTCCTCAGAACGCCTTTTGTTAAGCACATGTGCACCAGAAGTTGGAAGATAAAGTCCTCAAAAATGCAGGAATCTGTCACATTGGTGAAAGTGTTAGGGGTCCAGTAAGCTGAAGTATGCTGAGACATCCTCTCCAAGTAAGATACATGTTGTATCTTTTACTTCCTACTATTAAGAGGGAAGCAAAATGCTTGGTTATCTTTCTGTTTTTTTTTTTTTTTTTTTTTTTTTTTTTTTTTTTTTTTTTTTTTTTTTTTTTTTGAGGTAGCACTTTGTAATACTGGTATGACCACTTATGGGATGAAGTGAATGTCTGCTAATTTTGAGTGAAGTCCAGAACAAGAAAAAAATCTAGTAGGTCCAAGCTGCAGTAAAAGCAGCTCTGCCACTTCAGTCATATGGGCTACGCTAATAGAGGTATTTGTGGTAGAAAAAGAGGCCACTAGAAAGTCCCAGGAGAAGAGCTGCAGGGCAGAACCCCAAAATTCTGAAACAAGGCTATTTGAGTGCTGTGAAGAACTATACACAATTTAAAAAGTAGCTCTTAGAATGCCCCTGGGACATGGGAGAAATTGAGCATCTGAGCATAGGACATCAAGCGACCATATGGCCAAGACTTGTCCATCATGAGCCGGGAGATTATCAAACCCTTCCATTCACAAGGTTAGGACGGTCCAGCAGCAATGCACTGTAATATCCATTGTGAAGGAAGTAGTACTTTTGAGAGTCTAGAGCAACTCTACAGGAATAACTAACCACCACTCTGTAACCTACCATTGTCTCTCAGACACTTATCCCTTAGCTCACACATATGAACTCAGTTGTCAGAAGAGGGGGTAAAAACAGAGCTTCATTCATGAATTTGTTGACTTGCTATGGGGGAGCAAACACAAAATGGACTGATTTTATACTATCAGGGATGTACCAGAAACCTTGTGGTACATCCCTAATGTCAGAGCTTTAGGTTAGTGTACCCAGTCATCATCTTTGTGTGGAGAGAAATAACATGCAGAGGCAAATGGCTTAGCAGGTTGGTCAGCACCTGGAATGAGCAAGACTGAAAGATTAGGGTCAAGGAAATAAAAAAAAGAGCCATGTAGATAGACCTATGGTAGTAGGTACAACATGCAAAAATTCTGTATGCATACCAGGAAGTATCCATTCCAGAAGAAGCACTAAAAGTCATGTAGACAGGATAGTTTAGAAGAGTTCCTTTTTGAAAATTAAATGAATCACATATGCACTGCCTAAACTATTTTGATAGTTTTCTGATTTAGGGACTACAGTGGGGAAAACAAAAATACTTAGTGCAATGACTGGGATGTAGAGGCTAGAAAACAGGATTTCAGACTTCTCATTACAATGAAAGTATGCAGTGTGAATTATTTTATTTCGGGTATCAAAGATTTTAAAATTTCTAATTAGTTTTCCATCTTTAAGACAGGAGACCTCAGGAGGTATTTAGAATGAGTTTTCTGGCTTCCAAGTTCTTAGGGTAGTTTAAGAATATTCTAATAGTCTTAGAATATTATTTTTGTTATATGAACCATGCTTTAAAGAGGATTTAAAAATCTTTCTTCATAATCCTTTCTAACCCTAATAATTTTTGAGCCTGGGAAGAAACCCAGGCTCAAAAGGACTTGAATTAGCACTCACTGAATGTAGTAGGCAGAATAATGGCCCCTCTATAAACAGTCATGCCATCATCTTAGAATCTGTATATATGTCTCCTTACATGGCAAAAAAGACTTTGAAACTAATATTAAGGTTAAAGGTATTGAGATGGGAAGAGTAGCCTGGATTATCCAGGTGGGCCCAATCTAAGAAAATGGACCTTACAAGAAAAAAATGTTTTCAAACTGTGGTCAGAGAGACAGTAGAAGGAGGAGGAGGAATTAGAGGTATGAAATGACAAACCCAATGTTACTGGCTTTGAAGATAAAGAAGAGACCATGAGCCAAGGAACGTGGCTAGCCTTTAGAAGGCAGGAATGACCCTCAGCTGACAGCAAGAATATGGGGATCTTAGTCTCACGAGGAACTGAATTCTGCCAATAACCTGCATTAGTGAGAAAACTGATCTTGTCTTTGACCCTCCAGAAAGGAATGCAGCTCTGGGGACACCTTGATTTTAGCCTGCTAAGATTGTGTTGGACTTGTAACCTAAAGAAATGTAAAATAATACATTTCTATTGCTTAGACTATGAAAACTGTGCTGATTTGTTACAATAGCCATAGGTAACTTATATACTGGACCTTTCTGGTCCTTATCTCCTCATCTGCACAATAGGGATAATACCACATCCCTTTTCCGCTGAGGATAAAATGAGATGCTACATGGGACAAAGCTTGGGAAACTTTAAAAGGCTTTGCAAACAATGGATACTATTAGATTTAGAACCAGTTGATGTGGTAGTCTCAGGGGAGTTCTTGTTGGTGCAAATATCCAATTACGTTGATTGTTTCTAATGCTCAAAAATGTAATAAGGTGAAGGAAATAAATTATTTCAAATTCTGTTTTGGTACATTAACATTTGATGATATCTAAGCCTTAATGAGGTCATGAGAGTAAACATTGGAAGCTCTGTTAGTGAAGATTATATACATGTCACAACAGGAATAGAAGACAGAAGAACAGAACCACTGCTATTTTAATATAACTCTTAATCTGACAGAATGAAAAGTTAATTAACATGTGCTACCTAAAACTCAAATAGCAGATTCCATTTCCATTTTAGTTTGAGTTTGATTTGATTATGCTGCTTCTCAAGCATCAATAGCTACTTGGTATTATCAGTGTCCTGGCCCCAATTTCTTAATCAGCAAAGTTATGTAAAAATAGCTGCCCATTTCTTGCTCATGGTTAATTCAGTTGGCTCATTTATTTTGGAAGGGACCACAGAACTTACCTAGGTAGGTGGATGGGTCACCTCTTTGTATTTTGGGGGAATCATTACCAGGGTAACTTAAAATTTATGTCAGTTCCATTTTTTTTTTCTTAAGGACAATCATAAGGAGCAGCTTAGTCAGAGAATATTTATTGCAAGGAAGCTATTCAAGCTAGTTCCAGTAAAGGGAGATTAGTTTTAAGAATTCCACAGGCAGCCTCTAGGGTATAAAAAACTGAAATATATGTAGGCTTGTGAAACTAAGAATTAGGAAACCAGAAACCATGGCTTCTTCGCCCACTTTTTAAGGAGGTTTTGGTCTTTTGCTTTCAGTTGTCTCTAAATGCTTGCTCTACTTTCCTGCATATCTCCTTTCTCTGCTTAGTTATCATAATGCATATAGCTAAAAATGACTACCTCAGGTCCGCTTCTATGTACAATGAATTCAATTGAATATACCACTTTTTTCCCTCATAGTGCCTCTTAATTTAAATTAAAGTAGTATAGAGAATATGATTAATCACTAGCTGGTTAGAGGATTGGATACTCTGAGGCATACTACTAGTTCAATGAGCTGTGGTGCTCAGGTCACATGATATAAATATGGCTGCTATGGTCTGCAGCTTCTAATGGGGTGCTCCCAGAAGAGAGGGCTATGGGGAGGTGGACACCTCAACACATGCCTCTTATGTTTTAGTCACACCTAAAGCTTTAATTCCTTGCACCAGAAGAATGAATCAATTTCCTACTAGGTTTATGTCATTAACCAAGGTTTTTCACTACAGGCATACCTTGTCCTATTGTACTTGTGTTATTGCACTTCACAGTTATTGCTGCATTTTTCACACATTGAAGGCAAGACCCTTAACCAGAAAAAGATTATAACCCATTTTATTGTGATACTCACTTCATTGTGGTGGTCTGGAACTGAACTCTCAATACCAACGAAGTATGTCTGTACTTAACTTCAAAGCATTACGCATTGCCTTCTTTCATATAGAGGTAATGAATAAAGTAAGTGAGCACACTATCATATGTCCAATAAATATGTAATAAATATTGTTGAAAGTAACAAAATTTGTATCTTTTGTGAGTTTATAATTGTAATCTTTCTACAGTTATTTCCATTAAAGCTAAGAATAACATGTGTTCATAATTGGAATCATACCAAGCTTGTTTATTTGGTTTTCCTTCAAAAGGGACTGTAGAAGTGTTTTTCTTCTTTCTGGGGGAAGCTTCTGGGACACATAAACTCTTCTTCAAATAGATATTGATTTATAACTAATAAATCAAGGAAAGGACTTGTGATTTAGCAATAAAAACCTGAGTTCATAGAGTTCAAAAACGTAATGCCAAAGTAAAAATCTAAATTCCTTATTACTGGAAAAAGTTCATCTTGTTTTATTTTCAGTGTTTCATTAAATGGAACATAAATGTTATTGTTAGCAGTGTAACTAGAAATTTTTATGAGCCTAGTGATATTGTAGGGAGTATCTCTAAGGCTGTTTATGTTAAAGAATGCTAATTAATTTGTAGGTTGTGGAGAAATTGATTACAAAAAGACTTAGTAATCTAATTTTGAGCCTGGATATATAAGACCATAAAGGGTTGGTTCAGGATAAAAGACTGACAAAAATGACAAAATCAGCTTGCCTGAAGTTGCACTTGCTATGGTTTATTTCTGGACCATTGGTCTCTGTTTGGGTGCCACTTACGAGCACCACAGTTTGGGAAGTGCCCCCAAGCAGAAAGCTAGGGTAAAATACTTTATGTGCTTTGCTTCACTCCAGGACCACAGCATTCACAGTATCATGGTAGTTTATTGTCAAAGGATCTAATACCTATTATTAAGTCACATTTGGTATCAGAAGTTCTTTTGTTTCTATTTTGAAGTTGAATAAACTAAGAAAGAGAGGTTAAGTAATTTGTCAAAGCTTCTACAGCTTGTTAGGGCCAGAATCTGAATTCATTCTGTCTATCTCCAGAGTATGTGGTCTAATGGAGAGCCTAGCAATGGTATTTTTGGATTTTTTTTCATGGCCTCAATTTACTGAGGTTAAAATGAAAAAAAAAAAAATTAATGTAATGTGGTAGGCCATAGGTAGGTGTACTGTATGTCTAGTGACAAAGAAATAGAATATAATGTTATATAACCATAGTGACAGCAAGCAATAACTTATTTAAGGCCATCCCTCAGCCGGAAAGTAAAAGCAGCAGCAGCAGCAGCAACAACAACAATACATAGTTTCTTCACTTTTCTGACTGTGTGGATTGCTCAATCCATCAGCCTACTTTAAGTACCAAACATCAGAGTCACCTCCACGAAAAACTAGAGACCCTGTGAGAAGATGCATCATCTCAATCACTTGATCATTTGTATCCTTGATATGGACAATAATGTAGATAGGGAATCTCATCAGAGAAATGGAAACTATAAAATAAACTAAATGGATATTATTGAAAGAAAAAAATATAACACCTAAAATAAAAATTTTCCTGAATATACATTCAATGGTATATTAGACACTACAGAAGAAAGGATCAGGAAACTTATAGACATATTAATTGAAATAGTCAAACTGAAACACAGAACAAAACAGAAAGACAAAAAATGAAAAGCAACTCAGGGACCTGTGGGACAATATTAGGTAGTATTATATACATGAAATTTGCATCCCAGAAAGAGAGGAAAAAGAGTCTGAGAGAGACTGAGGTTGAAAGACATATTTGAAAAAACAGTAATCAAAATTCTCCAAATCTGACGGAAATTATCAACCCACAGATCCAAAATACTTAAATCCAAAGCAAGTTAAACATAAGGAGAACCATATCTAAGCCCCTCATAGCTGAATTGGTGCAAATCAAAGATAGAAGGGAAGTCTTTAAAAATGCTAGAAAATAAGACACAGGAGACCAAAAATAAATTACACACAGGAGACCAAAAATAAAAATGATCTCTACTTCACATCAGAAATGATGTAAGCCAGAAAACAATGAAATTACATTGTTTATGTAGAAAAATTAGTGTTAACATAGACAAGTAAATAACTCAATGTAACAAAACAGAAAATCTTGAAATGACCAATATTACAGTTAAATTATCAGTTAGTTTTGATAAAGGCATAAAAGCAATTATATGGAGGAAAGGAAAGTATGTTTTGTGTTTTTGTTTTTGTTTTTGATTTTTGCTAAATGATGCTAGAACAACTGAATTTCTATGTGGGAAAAAAAATGAATAACACCTACCTGACAGGAACTTAAAAAAGAAAAAAAATAAGTTGAGATGAATCGATTAAGATATAAAAGCTTTATCTATAAAGTTTCTAGAATAAAATATAAGAGAATATGTTCATTACCTTGGTGTAGGGAATATCTCATACAGAAGGCCACAAACATTCACCTTAAAAGCAAAAAAAAAAAAAAAAAAAAAAAAAGACAAATTAGGCCTCGTTAAAATTTAAAACTTCTACTCATTAAAACACTCAAGATAATGAATAGCTAAACCACACACAGGAAGAAAAAAAAAAATCACATTACATATCTCTGACAAAGAACTTGTATCTAAAATATACAAATAACTCTTGTCATTTAAATGATAATAACATACAGCCTTAAGTAAACATAAACACAGAACTTTAACAACAGATGCTACACAATGGAAGAATACAAATGATCAGTAAGTGAATGAAACTATGTTTAACGTCACTGTTCATCAGGAAATTAAAAACAAATTGAGGTACCACTTCACACCCATAAGCATGGATAAATCGTAAAAGGGTGACACCACCAAATGTTGGGGAGGATGTGGAGCAAGTGGAATTCTCATACATTGTTGGTGGGAAAGTTAAATGATGTAACCACTTTGGGAATATGTCTGGTAGTTTCCCATAAAATGAAACAAACACTTAATTCATAGTCCAACAATTCTTATTATAGTCCAAGAGAACTGAAATCAAAAATTCACAGAAAGACTTGAATGAGAATATTGACAGCAGCTATATCCATAGCAGCTTAAGACCGAAAATAACACAGATGCTCATCAATAGGAAAATGGGAAAACAAATTGTGATATATTCACATAATGGCTTACTAGTGGGACATGTTACAAAAATGGATGAATCTCAGAAACATTAAGGTGAGCAAAAGAAGACGGACATAAAAGAACACATACTGAATGATTCCATTTGTATGTAGTTCTAGAACAGGGTTAACTAAAGCATGGTGATAGAAATCAGTACAGTGGTTGTCTCTGGGGAGGGTTCAGAAAAGGAAACTCTTCTAGAAAAAGGCATGAGGGAACTATTTGGGATGATGAACTTTCTATATTTTGTTTGCATTTGTCCAAACTCAGTTAGTATGTACATTATACCTCAATTTTAGAAAGAAAAGAAATTGAAGTGACATTAGTAACTACTTTGTAAGAGCGTCGTGGGAATTAAATAAGCTAATATATATAATGCTTACAATAGTGCCCAATAAATCATAAGTAATACATGTGCATTGCAAATTACTATTATTCATGTTATTTCTAATGTTCCATTTAATTTAATGTACTACTGCTGGGTCTGCACAGATATTTCTAACATTCTGGAATATGTTTTAGAATGTTAGAAATAATACCTCACATTGTACAGAATGAGAATTTTCTTGTATTATTCAGTTCTGCTGTTAAAAATGTATCACAGCTGTTTCTACTCATGAAACCTCTTGACACTCGGCAAATTCTCCATCTGTGGTTTCCTGCTGGCTGACTTCTAAATGCCTGCAAATTTTCCTTTCCATTCAATTATCTAGAATTTTAAATACAAGTAATTAATCCCTTGATCAAATGGTACAGAATTAAGACTGCTTTGATTATTCCCGTCGCTCAAGAGGTCTTAAGCTTCCACAGAATATTACATTTAAAGCATATTTAAACAGAACAAAAGGTGGTTTAGAAAGTGATTTTGTGGAAATACCCTCAAAATCCATAGCCCAAAGCATTCATCTGATGAGATCAAACAAAAATGATCTTTCGCTGGAATTCTTTAGGGAATTGCTTCATCTACACAGTGCCGAGTGCGATGTTTCAGCTTAAATGGTAGGGTGAAAACACCAGAGTTCCCTTCTTCAAGTGATAAACAGAAACCACACATTACTGTAGTGACGATACCAAATACCAGGGGTAATTTGTTTTTAAAAGAAATTTTGTTTTTTACCCCTCTTGGAGTGGGAAGAAAGCATTCACTGATAGATGCTGACAAGTGCAATGTAAATGGTAAAATTGCAGAGTTGAAGATGACTGCTTCAACCTATCACTGTCAGTGGGAGTCAGCTGAGCATCATTTCTTGGCTCGTATCTGTTTTCATAGAGACTTCAAATTTGAAAACATTCTATCCCCTGTATGGTGCAGGTCCAATTTCTGAGACAGTGCTTATAAATTAGGCAGGAGCTCAGAATAAAGATCACAGGAGATGAAAAAACCAAATTAATTTATTAAACTAGCATTGGCAAAAATAAAACCACATTCTAACTCTAATTTGCTTTGGTATAATAATTCTGCTTTCTTTTAAAAAATATAATAAAATGTGTACTAGTTGGCTGACAGTAGCCTCATTACTCCAATTCCACGTAATTGCCATGTTTGATCAAGCAAAGCTGAACAACAGCTGGCACATATATTAGTCTGTGCTCTTATTTTATTTTTTGATGTGGAAAACATGTATTTAGATTCACACAACCTGGAAAAGCCAGAAGGAAATATAAAAACAGTTGCTTTGAGGTGTGTGTGTGTGAGGGCGGGGGTTAGTCAATGGGTGCTTTCGTCCAAATTATTCTTAACATCATTTCTCATTTTAAAGAAAATAATGCTATCTGGCATTGCCAGAGAGACCTACCTGGATGTTTTGAGGGTATTTTACCCTCAAATTTGAGGGAATTTCAGGTTTTTGTTACCGTCTGAAAATTTGAATTAGTCATCTAAAAGCCATACTTAAGCCACTTTCTTCAGGAGCTAATTCCCTTTTAATGGGGACAGGATTGTTTCTAATTCGCGGCTACAATCATAACATCATTAAAGGCTATGTTCCATGTACTGAGCTCCAAACCTTTGTCAAGAATAGAAAGGTGGAGGAAAGAAATGCGCTTGTGCAACAGCTGATTGTGTCACTGTCCCAAGCCTGGCCTCACTGGGGCTAATCAGAGCTGCAGCTGCACAATCCACATGATGCAATGCACTACCTACACTAAGGCTGTGGCAGGCGACGCGGCCACCTGTAGGAGACCCTGTGTGAGTCTCGTGCTCCGTGCTGCACCAACAAGTGTGCTCCCAGTTTAGATAAGGAAGTTTGCAGCCGCACATTTTGTTTCCCCCTCCACCGCCTGGAACATGGGAACTCTGAACTTTATTTATAGTCAAAAACTATCGAAGTAGACGCCACATCAGATAAGCCATCATGCTATGAAAGACTTTGTCAAGAGACAAGGTTAGCAAGGGTTTCCACGACTGCACCTTTTAGCACTTGGAATATCTCTTCTTAAACAAGAGATTTGGTTTTTTTAAAAAATTACTCTTTTTCTATTAGAGTCCAATAGTTGAATTAAATCTGTCTCTTAACCTACCCTGAAACTACTTTTCATGGGAAAATTCCTAACGAGAGGGTCTGAGGTCTATATGATTATAAAGATCCAATTCTCAAGAAGACCAGGTTTAGAAATATTAAACAGGAGATATTTATTGCATCTCCGAAATGAAGGCAGAAATTGAAAAATAAATCTATTATAGTAATTTTATCTTAAAAATATTGTATCTTTATTCCATTTTAAAAAGTCTTCATTGTTTTTTGTTTGTTTTTGGAATGCTTTTCTGATAAATTGCTTTCTCACACATGGCATCATTACAGGCAATAATTTATCAGACCCTTTTTATCATTCAATTAAAGTAACTTTAGAAACTCTCCCCTCAAAACACTACACAAAATAGGCTCATTTAGCATATCCACACAGAGACTGATTACAGGAAAAATCAACCTGCTAGTCCCCAAACACCCATCTATCAAACCAACCAGCCAACCAACCAACCAACCAACCAACTAGCCAATAATATACTATGTTTATAATCACTAACCTTTCAAACTCTCATAAGGCCAATCACAGACATGCATAAGAACTATTGTAATTGTATAAGAACTACTTAGGCAAAGCAACAAACAAAACAAAACTAAACAGACACACAAAAAAAATCTTTTAAACAAACACCCTATAGTATTAAATACCTGACATTAAGCTTTTGCTTGCCAAGCCATCCATTTCAAAGATGTCCATCTCAAGCGAACATGTTGCCAGCTGTAGGACACAGTTAATAGTAAAACAACTAGATAAGAAATGAGGCTGCTCGAACCCATGAATTTCTCCTTATGGAAAGCCCTGGGAAACCCAGATAACTGACCATTCCAGAGACCACACTTTTCCCTTCCCATGCCCTAATACCCACGCTTGTTTTAAATTTGATAATTAATAAAGAGTGAACCAGCAAAACCCTAGGCACCCCAACCTTGTACCCCAATAAAAGCAGAGCCCCAGGTCCCCACGCTCCCACCCCACCTGGACCTCACTGTGTGGCCCTTGAGCATGCTCTGTATTCTCCAGTACCTGTGAGTAGCAAATCTTTTCTCAAAGTTCCCTAGGGTTGTTGCTGAGATGCGTGTTGCAATCATAATAAGAACTGCGAGGGCGGATGCAACCGCAACTAGCCTTGCTGGGGGAAGCATCTGTGGGGGCTGCCTCGAGCGGTACAGGCCCAGGAAGTGCCTCAGGCACTCCTAGCCTGCTCAGCTGAGACCTAGAGGAGACACACTTCTAAAGAAGTTTGTTCCTATTTTTTCCGAATATCAGATCAAAGAGTGTTTATTAAAAGTTCAAAGAAATTTTATGCGAAACTCCAACACAAACCAAAACTGCTTGGAGTATGCCAATGTGTCTTCAATTTTCCAGCAACTGTCACAGAGAAATGTTTCATTGTTTGCCAAATATGAATTAAGTATCTAGCAAATGTATAAACGCCATACATCTATAAACACATCTAAATACTACAGATTAGAAACATCAACATAACCAGGATTTATTTTAAATGTATTAATTTTCAGTTACTCTAGAAATAATACAGTGTGTTGGGGGAGTGGGGTGCCTTTTTGCATTTCAACCTTTTTATTTCTGTATTTATTATAAATTATGAAAACAGTGTAGAACCACATTTCAAAAATTTGGGACGAGGATACAAAAATGAAACATATTCATAATTATTTCAACACAATCACTGCAACTCATATTTCAAAAAAAAAATAAGAAAAAGAAAAGGAAATTGCTGTTCTGCTGGGAGAGATAAGAGTCACCTTGTCTCTGGAGTACCCTGTTGGAACACTCACATGACACTATGGAGCTAACCTTTTAATGTCACTCCTCTATGCTAATGATAACGACAAGCCACTCTTCTGATCAACATCTTTTGTAATATTTTTCTCACCTATGAGCACTTTGGGAGATTTCCCTCCAACGTCTCTGAAGGCAGAAATTGTTGTAGACTATTCCTACTTGATTCCAGGGAACACACTCAAACCAGACAATATTGAAACCCGATAGTCTTAAATCTTTTCATTTTTTACACTGTTTAGTGTTTTATCATCTTCCCTGCACAAAGTGTGTAGACCTGCTTTTGTCGCTTTGAATATTCATCATTTTGCTTTTTTTCCTTCTTTAGAAATGAAACTCTGAAAGAAAAGTACGCACATTTTGCACTGAAGAAATAAGCTTGACTGACTCCCTTGTCCAAAGAGTATTTTAAACAACATAAAGGGAACACTAATATTTCAATGCAATAAAATAATTAACATGCTTCTGAATATTCCCTGTCACCTCTCTGTGACTTGGTTTCCTCATCCATAAAGAGGGAGCCATCATCTGATTCTACTAGAAAAACTACAAAGTAACCTTGTTTTGTACCATGAGCACATAGCTGCTCTCTCTCCTTGTTAATTAACACCCTCCTCCCCCTTCACTCCTCATCCCACAATCTGATATCCACACCCACTACTCCATTAAACCTGCTCTTGCCGGGTGACTAGCCAAAGCCTTGCTTAATTCAATGTGCACTATTCAGTGCCAACTTAATGTGACTTCTTTGAAACATTCTGTACTGTAGACTATTCCTTCCTTCCTGGAATACTTCATCTCTGGTTTTCATGGGGTAGTACTCTCCTGGTTTTCTCTGACCTCGCTGGCACTCTCTTTTTTAAGTCTTCTAAGACTCCTTCCCTGCCAGGGTGATTTCCTACATTTCTGACCTCACTCGCCAACCCCAGCACTTTTTTCCTGGAAACTATCTTTACTAACAGGCCTTAGAATACTGATTTCCAAATCTGAATCTCTAGTCCACTTTTCTTTTTGGGTTATACACATTTTCACTCATATGTCTCATAGGCAAATCCAACTCACCACACCTAAAAGGAATATATTATCTCCTCTCTAAGCTGTTCTGTGTTCCCTGTCTCAGTAGATGGGTTCACTCTCCATGCTCAAGCCAGAAACTTGATCTTTATCTCTCCCTTTTCCATACTCTTCCATTCAATCAATTATCAAATCACATTCCATTTTCCAAACCTACTTCCAGTCCACCCAGTATTTCCTGTCCTTACTACTGTTTCCCAGTTCCACCATCATATCCTCTTTGTACCTGGATTACTGTTCACATTATTGACAGGTTCATTTTCTAAAAGAAAAAATATGACTATGTCACTGCTGTGTTTAAGATCCTTTGAAGTGTTATGCTGCCCTCGGAATAAAGTTTAATATCTTTTGCACCGTTTACGAAGTTCTGCTGACCCTCTGGCCTTAACTCCCCTTTCTTCTGGCACACACTGTGCTCCCTCCGCACTGTTAAAGGGCGTGCCTGTGAACGTTATGCTCTGTAACCTCTAGTAGTTGTGCACGCTAAGCCCTGCCCCCAGGATACCCATGCCCTCGAAGTGTCTCCATTCACTTGCTGATCCCCTTTTTATTTTTGAGTTTCTGGCTAGATGTTACTTTCTGCAGGGGAGACCTTCCCTAAAAACCCCACCTCCAGCCCCTGCCCTGACCATTCTCCCACTTCTTACTATTTTTATCTGTCTCATAGCCCTGGCTTTGTTCTCCACCAGACTGGAAACTCTCTAAGGGCAAGTACTGGGTCTTGTTTACTGTTGTATTCTAAGCACCAAGCACAGCGCCTGTCATCTTAAATAGTTGTATCTAGTTGAGCTAAACCATAAAATAATCTTTTAGATAATTTTTAATAATAATCTATGATGCCGAACAATAGAATCCTGTGTTTTGGAAATGATTTTCTTGAAGATCTTTTGTTTTTCTTATGTAAATTTAAAAATAAAGGTTTAGAAAGACATATCTCATGTCTTTTTCTAATAAGACATTTGAAAACAAGCCACTAAGAATCTTTGTTTCTGAAGACAACTTATTTTTCTTGACGATAAACAAGAAAACCATTCATTATACTTCTCATATGCATTCAAATATGCTGGTAATTGCAATAATTGGGAATAAAGGTTTAACCACTGTATTAGTTTCCCAAGGCTGCCATAATGAAGTACCACAAACTAAGTGGCTTAAAACAACAGAACTTTATGCTCTCACTGTTCCAAAGGCTGGAAGTTTGAAATCAAGGTGTCTGCAGAGTTAGTTCCTTCTGCATCTTTTTCCTAGCTTCTGATGATGACTGGTAGTCTTCGGTGTTCTGTGGCTTATAGATACATCACTCCAATCTCTGCCTCCATTTTCAGAGGTTAGTATCTCTGTGTTTCTGTTTTCACATAGCATCTTCTCATAAGGACATCAGTCATATTAATGTAGGGGCCTACCCTACTCCATTATGACTCCATGTTAACTTAATTATATCTGCAATGAATGACCTTATTTCCAATAAGGTTACATTCTGAGGTACTGGTACTGGGGTTAGGACATCACATATCATTTTGGAGGGACAATTCAACCTATAATACCCATTTTAGGGTTTAAATGCATAGTGAAGAAATCTATTTAGCTCTTCTTTAGAAGAAATTAAAATTATCTGACAAAACCTTGTTGCATTGGTAACATGGGCAGTCACACCAGAATTTTTTAATCTCAAAAGTAACTTATGTTCATTGAGGGAAGTAAAAACAATTTAGAGATGTAAAAATAAAAAGTCAGTTATGCCCATATCTCATCCCTAGCTACATTATTTTGAAGTTTTTGCTGTAAATAGCATGATTTGTGTCCCAAATATATATTCAATATATGGGGCGATTTTTCTTCCTTGCTTTTAAAAAATACAATGGGAATAGTTTACATATCTTACTTTGAGACCTAACTTTTTTTTCCAATTCCAATACACTTTTTAGCTGTTGCATGGTATTGTATAATATGGAGGTCTCAAATTTTATTTTTTCTTCTTGGTTTTCCAGAATTCAAATTTAGTCTTATCAGTAAATGTTTAATTTATCCATTTACTTTAACAGTTGAAACATCATAATTTTAATGTTTAGGAAATCTTTGTGTTATAAATTGAGCGTTCTTAATTTTTTTTTTTTTTTTAATGAAAGCTCTCATATATCTTTTCTTTCAATTCTACTTCTAGATGTTCAGTTTGGTCTTTGCCTTAGTCTGTTTGGGCTGCTATAACAAAATACCTCATACTGGGTAGGTTATAACAACAGAAATTTATTTCACAGTTTTGGAGGATGGAAGCTTGAGATCAAGGCACTAGCATGGTTGCATTCTGGTGAGGGCCCTCTTCTTGGTTTAGCACCTTCTCATTGCGTCCTTACATGGTGGAAGGAGTTAGGGGACTCTGTGGCATCTCTTTTATGAAAGCACTTATCCCATTCACAAAGACTCCACCTTCATGACCTAAGCACCTCCCAAAAGTCCTGCTTCCTAATAGCATCCCCTTTAAGGGTTAGTATTCAACACATGAACTTTGGGGGAGGACACAAACATTCAAACCATAGCAGTTTTCCTCCATCAGATTTTGCTGCCTTCAGTGAGTTGTGATTTTCATTACCTGCCCACGGTTTACTGAAAGTAGCTGGTAGGGTCTGGAGAGCCAGAAAAATGACAGCCAAGAGAGCATGTGTGGAAGGAAGGCACCTTCAGTCCTTTCTTCAAACTTGAGCCTGAGAGCGTTTCTACTCACCTTTGCAGGCATCCTTCAGGTCCATTGCTTAGCTTCCTAGAGCAATACACAACGAGCAACTGCAGGCAGACATGCAGCTCCTGTCAGGGCTCGCAGCCTTCTGCCACCCGAGTGGTCCAAAGCAGCCACAATATCCTTTTTTTCTGTATTACCACTTTTCTCTTTTGTTCCTCTCTCTCTCACTGATTTCCATACCTGCTCTGCCCTAGAGACTTTGGCCCCAGGAGACCTCTTTAAGCCCTACCAGCTTTACTGTTCTGGATTTTGTGTTATGCCATAGAGGGTTGGGAGGAAGAAAGTTAGAGGTGTGCACCAAAGACCCCATCTTCCCTGAATGCTCCATAGCTGCATTTTCATTTCTTAACCCCTATTTGAAAATCATTAAATATCTTGTGAATTGTGTTGGCACTGATTTAAAATTAACAACCTTCTTTTTTTTTCATTTGCCAAGGGTTATCTTTTCTCAGTTATTTTATGTGTGTCACAGTGTCCTATTAAGGAGTAATAAAGTGTTAATCCTTAAAAGTTTATCTTCCAATTCTTTGAATAGATAATATTTAAAACATAAATGGGTACATGCTCTTTTTTATTTTCACACGTATGGGTTTCTTGTATTGTTTTGCTTCTTATAGTACCTAAGGACAATTTAAAATGTGACAAGTGGGAAGCGAAATTTTACTTTATGGATGAGACACTGAGGCCAGGGAAGGAAAATAACTTGTTTGGTCATATCATTACACAGGGGAAAGGCTGGGACTCAGGCTCTATACCACCATGCTGGAGAAATGAAATGATGGTCTCAGACAACAGAGGAAGAGACCGAAAGAGTTGAGAGAACATGGGCACTACTTACCATTTTAGTGAGCATCGCAGATGACTCAGTCCTTCACTCTAGTTGGTGACGGGTGTTGTGAGGAACATGGTGCTTCTCATTTGTGGCCATCTTGTTTGTAGGTTTTTCAGGAAATGTAATCTTAAGTCGTAGCATAAAGTATGCTGAAAAAGAGCTAGCATAAAGCATGCATATGTGAAAGTATGTCTGAAAAGGCTGACTTATTACTTCAGATCCAGTCTACTTACCATACAGAAAGACTTTAAAGGCACTCAGACAAAGGAACAATCTTACATATTAATGATAAGCAAAATTAATGAAGTTTATTTTTAGCTTCCCATATCGCTCCTCTTTAACATTTCTTTAAGTTTGTAGTTATACTTTATAAAGTACTTTTTTTATTCATTATCTTGTTCAATTTCCCCTTGTCTCTTATCTTTTTATCAGTTCACTCCCACCAATAGCCAGTATCACATATCTGGAAGGTTCACAGTGGATGATTTTATTCTTCAACTTCTTTTGGCAACAGAACAACTGGTATTCTTATTTTTCTCACAATTAACAACAGCAACATTAACTACAACAATAGGACATTAAAAGAGAATGAAAGTAAGAGAAGGGAATGAAGAACTCCTTATAATCTCTTTACTGTTAAAAAATGTTCTAAGGAAAGGATTTGATACTAGGCATTACCACCGTGAATTCAAGTTAACCCGTTACCCTTCTCAGGATATTTGCTGAGAAACTTAATGCTTAATTGTGAAAGCAAGAACTGATCTCTATTGGAGTTATTGGAATGTTTGCCCAATAAGTGGCTTTAGAAGCCATTAAATGGAGCAGTTATTTTGTGGAACACCTACTGGATTGATTACATTCTGTCCTACTTATACTGACCCAGAGGAAAGAAAATTGGTGGCTAAAAATATCTGCATTTGTACGTTCTTAAGTGTAGGGTCTTTGTAACTTCATGCTGTGATTTTTAAACTAGCTATGGGGGAAGCCACAGCCCTCAATGGACATTGAATATTGATTGACATCACCTTTTTTAAAATTAGATATATGAGTCAATTCCAAAGTCATATATATTTGTGTTTTCTATTGATGTGTGTGCTCTTAACAGTGTAAATCAAGTGTTTATGAGAACAGCTCTCAGTCTTGAGAAGAGGCTGTTCTCATGATAATTACATAGTCTTATTTCACTGAGAGGTGCCATAACTACTTTGCCTGTGGTTGTGCTTTATGGACAACTTAATGCCTTTTCTGCATGGAATTGCTCATAATGGATCCCAACCCTGATGTCTGGAGCTCATTGGGATTTTATGAGAATTGAACTAATTGGTTCATTTGTATATCGTGCCAGTCATAATTCAAGGGTTGTGTAGTAGAGTTTTATTTTGAACTGATAGGTCAAATATTTATGTTCTCACCAAGGTATTCTTCCTAATAACGGCTTTGCTTGTTGGTGCAAATTAGATATAAACATTTTAACACCTCAGGTTACTTTTAAAAATTTTTACCTCCTGATATGTTTGAAGAATGATGAGAAAGCCAAAGGTCCTTTTTCAAGGAGGTGTTCAGAGTTCTTGAAACCATTAGTTTTAGATCGTTTCACACTAAGTTGGAAGTGCTTCCATTGTAGCCTCTCCCGCCGTAGCTATCTATGGCATTTATTCATTCAGTCTACAAATGTTCAGTGAGTGCATGCTATGTGCCAAACTCTATTCTGGCTCCTGAGGACACAGCAGTGAACAAAAGAGGCAAAAACCCCTGCCTTTTTTAGTAGGAAGAGAGACTATAATAAGGTAAATGGGCTGTGTTGGGAAAGGGACTGCAATTTATAATGGGACCAGGAATGCCTTACTGAGAAGATGACTTTTGCACAAAGACCTGATGCAAGTGAGAAATAAGCCATGTGGATAGTTAGGGTAGGATTATTGTCGGAAGAGGAAACAACAGGTAAAATAAACCTGAGACAGGAGCATAAACTGGTGTATCTGAGGAACAGTGAGGATGAGGCCAAGGGTGCTGAAATTAAGCAAACAAGGGGAACAAGAATAGAGGAAGAGGTAATGATAAGGGTGAAGGGAACATATGTAGGGCTTTATAGGCAATCGTTCAGCCTTTTTTTTTCAATTCAAGAGAAAGACTATCTAGGGCAAACAAGGAATTTAATTTCTGCTTTCAAAAGATATTATTGATGCTAGGAGTAATTCCTGGGAATCAAGAGCCAAGACATACTCCTTCCCATTAGCATTGTAGGATACCTTGCTTTTCTTTCCTTAATGGAAACAAAGACTAATGTTTCCTTTGTGTTGTGTCTAAATTTCCAAATAGAGATTAATTCGTGAGTAGCTATAATTTACTGGCTTCTCTGCTTCTTTTACGTCCACAAAGCAGAAAACCTTTCCCTCTGCCTCCTTGGAATTATTATAAAAGAAGTTATTATTAGTACTCCTATATTATGTTATCTCTTTTGATATGCTATTGAAATGCCAAATAACTGTCTGAGATTCGAGGACTATGGCATTGACTAGCTTAATCACAGTTCCATATTTGAGATCATTCGCATAGTGAGCACTCAATAAATTATGTGACATTGAAGGGAATTAATTCAATCCTGAGTATAGATGACCTGATTCTCCTCAACCTAACCCTTCATTTAACTTGAAGACCAAATAGATGGGGGCTTTTCAAATAGTTCTTATAATGTATAAATGCTTGGGGAGGCTGTTACTGAAATGAAAAGCTGGAGGTAGGGAATGTAGATTCTACCTGCTAAAGCTCTTTCTCTTAAAATTACCAACTGCTCCGTCTGACTCCTTCCCACTATAATTTAATTACTATATTTCTTAAGGATGTGGTTTTCCTACTAAAACATAAGCACCACAAGTAAAGAAATTGTGACTGTTTTGTAATTATTCTATCCCTAAAGGTTAATGTTAAATGGACCTGGTTAGTGCCAGGTCCATTTTAGGCACTCAAAATATTTATTGAATGAACTCATTTATGAATTTAAATATAATGCATTCCCTTTGTACTCTTCTGACTTTCCTCCAAAATTTTCACCCTGGCAATCCAATTTAGGATGTTCTGCTTCCTGAGGAAATTAGGTAACTCTTTAAACAGCATAGCCTGGCATAAATACAGAATTAGCAAGCAGTAATGCCTTCAACATATGAACTTTGAGTGTGGTTTTTTGGGAAATCCCATGGAGGAGTTGAACACCTGACCCTGACTAACCTTCTGCCATGTGGCTTGGGAAAAAAAAAAAATCAAAACAAAATGAAAAAAAAAAAATCAACAGCAACAATAAAAAAAAAACTAGTAAGGACTTTGCGACTTAGAATTTTAATGTATTTTTAATGCCTAAATCTCTTTTGAGCCATTATTCTTACATCGGAGGCCCCATTTTGGCCATTCCTCCTTAAATGTTTAGTACAGATATGATAGAAACAGCATGAACTGGTGTCAAGTGGAGCCGGATGTGAACTGCTGATTCAATAACTAAGACACACTTTTCTCCCATAAAAGTGAGATCAAGAGTCCCTAAGGCACAGGTTTGTTAAGATTAAGTGAAATAAGATATGTCAAGTGCCAGCTCAGACTTCAGTTTGTAGAAGCCCCTTGAAAACACTGCTTCCCTCTCCCTTCAGTGGTGGCCCAGGGTTTATTAGCGGCCTTTGTTCCTTTTTTCCTGTGCTGTATACCTATTGAACATTTAGGGTTACAAGGCTAGTATGGTGGGACATTGGAGTGGGGAGGAAATAAAAAGAGATTGAGAGACAGAGCAGCAAAGAGTCCAGAAAGAGAAAGAACAGAATTCCTAGGTCTACCATGGTTCAGGTATGATAGGATGATTTAAATAACTTTCTAATATGAATTCTTGCCTCTAATATTTTATCTGTCTAGTTCAATCTTCACACTGCAACCAGAGTTATTTTCTTCTTTGGCTCGTGACATTTCCTAAGCCCTCACCTCAAACCAAATCTTGTTTACATCCCTCTCACAAGACCTATGCTCTCTAACTTTACTGCATTGCTCAGTATTTTCTAAAAATTCCATCATAAACTTTTCTACCTTTGTTAATTGAGAACGCCCTTGACTTGTTCAAATCCTACTCAATCTTTCAGTCTTATTTTAATCTTTCAGGGCGAAGGAATAATTCTTCCAGGCAGAACAAGCTGCTCTTTCTTGCTTACTTCCACAGAACTTGGTTCTATACTGTAGTTGTTATATTTCTTTTTCTGCCTTATATTAATATAGAAAGCATGATTGTTAATCATCTTACTCTCTGAAATTATAAATCTGTATGAGGGAACAAAAATAATAAAACATAAAAAGTCACTAATTAACTGACAATTTGCAATATTAATCCCAGCTTTTCTAATACTTCTCCCCATTTATCATACTTATTTATCATAAGTAATATCTATCTGTCACCATAATATCTTTACATTTTTATTCTAGCTGGTTAATGCTGTAAACATTACATAATACAATTCAGATACAATGTGAATAGATTGCTGTGAAATTTCAAGAGCTACATAAAATACAGGAAATCACGAAGGCCAGGTAAATGCTGAAATCACTCACTGAGAGGAAACTGATAATAATGATGACAAGAGCATCAAAGGGAAATAATTTGCATAACCAAACATTAGGAATTACTCATGAAGCTGGCTAACATTTTTACAAAAGAGATCCTCCTTATAGCAGTGTTATAAAAATTCAAATGGAAAGTGGTTTTCATACTGTACATTTTATAGAAAAAAAATTACATACGAAACTCTAAAACAAATTATTTTTTGTTGCAATTATAACCTATATTTTGTTAAATATAAGATAAAATAAACTTTTTTCATGATGTTGAGTTCATTTTTTAAAGATTAAATCCAGGCCAAAACTTTTTTTTGTGAATTATACTTACTCTTGAACTTTTGTTCCCTGTGTTAAGGGGCTTTTTTTCCTGGTACCAATTATCCTGGGGAAATGAGCTCTTACTGCAGTTATTTGTAGGTCTTTGAAAACCTTTAGAATGTCAAATCTACGAAAACAAGTATCATGTTCACCAGCCAACATAACGCCTTGCACACAAACACTAATGTACCGTTTACTGTGCGCCAGACACTGGTCTTAGGACTTTACAAATATAAGATTATTCAATTATCAATATAATCTTCCATAGTAGGTATTATCTTTACACATGAAAAAACTTAGGCATGGAGAAGTTAAGTAATTTGTCTAAGGTCACCCAGCTAGTAAGTGGTAGAGCTGGAAATCAAACCCAGGCTGTCTGGTTCCAGAATCCACATTCCTAGCCAATGAACTATGTTGCTCTAGTATTTTAGGCTGCCTCCAGATTTTTGAGGAATAAAGTAAGATTTTATTAGTCTATATGAGTATGGTAATACAGTCTACAGATCAGATTCAAATAAGATTCTAAGAAATGGGGGGATCATTAGGAGGTTTATGGTATTTCTGGTTTAAATGCTAGAGGGAAAATGTAATCACCAAAAACAAACAAAACTCCCAAAACTCTTCAATAAAATTAAGACCATCTGGTCTCTTTCAATATAGTCTTTTATTCCATTTATATCCTCATTATTTTTTATTATAAAATATAATGCACAAATGTAAGTATTACAAAAATATCTTATGCATATTTCACCATTTTTTTCTACCACATATAGATGCATTTTGCATTACTGTTCAAATTGCTCCGCTATACCTTCACTATTGACAGTGCTGCTTGGACGTACAATGGGAATGCCTGTAGGCTAAAGATCGAGACTTCATTTCACTTTCTTTGTATAGCACTTGACACAGGATCAGCCTGGAGTCTGTTTTCCATTCTCACACCCCGTGTGGGGTCCATCTGAGGTTTTCTCCTTCCTCCGTTTGCCCCAGGAGCTCCACCCTTGTCTTACTTTATAGTAACCTGTTCTCTTTTAGACTCTTGCATAGTCTTTACTTCTGTGCCTTAGTCTTTTAAGGTCCTGCTTTCTGCTGGGTGACAGAGGCCTAATTTAATGGCCTCGCCAGGACTCCTAGGTTCGCCCAGTTGTCCGAGCAGCTGGAGGTGGGGTGGTTTAGGGGTAAGAAGTAGCAGGCAGGCTCTAGACTCTCCAAATGTTCTTCAAGAAGATTACCTCACTGTTTATCTTTCTATATGTACTGCGAAGAAAATTATATTCATGGCAAGTAGAATTCCTCTTAGGAAGGGAAGTATAAAGGAGCTGCCTGTGTTGGGAAGACATTTTAATATACCCCATGAAGACAGAAGGTTAGGAATCACAGGAATCCAAAAGCAAAAAAAGATAGTTAAACTGCTTTGTACAAGAAAGCATGAACAATTTTAATTTGTTTATTATTCTTTTGTTGTAAGAAGGGGTTGGGGAGAGTAAGAGAGGGCAAAGAAAGAAGACAGCAAGATGGTGTGAGATTGGAAACTCTTGGGGTGAAGGGCTAGTGGGACATTTCCCTGTGGAAAGACACCAGAAAGAACTTTCTAGAAGGGAGAATTTTCTAGAATGCATCTTTATGTTTCCCTAGTATTTAGGGAGACAAGACTTGAAGTAAAGCAGACCATGCTTGACCTAGTCCTCAAGAAGTCACAGATGTCCAAACTTGGGCTTTGCACTGTCACGGGGGGTGAGGGGGAATTTAGGGGTTCAAATCAAACATGTCTCTTGCAAAAAGATTGGAGTGGCTTATTGTTGCTGAGTTATATTTATATTTTGTTCAGGAAAAAAAAAAAGTGCCTCCGGTTAAAGAAAAAAATGTGTGTGTGGGGGGGGGGTTGGGGTGGGGAGTGTAAAACTACATAGTATGGTAAAGAGTCCTTGTGATAAGGAATTTAGACAAATAGCATGAGCTTTGAAAAGAGAGAGGTTGTGTCCCAGCACTGGGCATATACTTGGCAAGTAGTAGAGCTGCCCAAATAATAGTCATTGAGTAGAATCCAGCACTTAAGGCAATACCTGTTGATGCCACAGACACATGTAGATCCTTTGTTAGCTGATGAGGTCTTAGCCTTGGTCTTACATATGCCTCACACATTGCTTTTCTACTCTTGGTAGAAATAATCTTCTGGTATATACCAAGTCTGCCTGTCATACCAATACAGCAGAAAATGAAATATTTGCTGCTGATCTCTCTCAACAGGTTCAGGAGAAAACCTCCTTCCTGCTGATTTTAATGATGTTTATGTGTGCAACTTTCACACTGTGGTAATTAGTGCTATACATAGAACTCTTTAGGAAATGTTTTACTTTTCTAGTTCCCAGCTAACAGGATCTACCTCAATAAGCTTAGAGGTTTTTTTTTTTTTTTTAAAAATTCTTTCTTTATTTATTTTTTACTTATTTTTTATTTGTATCTATTTATGTTCAATGGTTTGTTTTCTGAAGGACTTTACCTCAAACATCCCTGTGGGCACCTACTTGGGGATGAAAAGAAGAAAAAGAATCGTTCTTCCCCCACTGCCACCAGTTCCCACGAATCACTCAGAACATTTAGTAACTGCTGGAACAAAAACATCGAAAGATGAGAACCAGAGAAGGAAGATGATGCTTCTCCAATGTTTCAGGTTTTACTAGGTTACCTGCCCTCACTTTCTACTCTCCCCACAAATTTGCCCCAATTTCTTTCTCACCTTCAGACTCAGCCCGAACCAGGGCCATCCTGGAGAGAGTTAGGGCCAGGTGGGGTAGGGAGAAGTGTCCTCAGAGAATACTTATTCCTTCCCCCCTCAAAAAAAATCCCTCCCTCCTTTGCTTCGTTATCTTTATGAACTATGGGTTTATTTATTTATTTTTAACTCGATGTGTTATTATCAGTACTTGTAGACTCAGCTAGCTCTAATAATGCACCCATGGCTTGTTAGGGGACTGTGGTTCCTTGTATTGCACTGATAGGAATTAAATCATTGTTGTGTTCCTTCTGGGCTTGGATTGATGATTTTTATTGCACATCTAGTCATTTAGTTCTTCCTCATTCTTGCTTTTATGCTTCACTCTCAATTAGACTAACCTCCATTCTACTCTCCCCTACTCACTGCAATAAGTGAGAGACACTGACTCTAGCCTCAGTAAGCTCTGAAGAACTTACCACTTGGGTGGGGTAAGGTGAACAAGACAGGCTGAGGGTTGCTCTGAGAAGTGGTTTCTAAGAGTAAAACAGACACAAGCTAAACAGAATACCTAAGCAATTTTCACTTTTTTTCCCCCTATTAGTAAACAATTAAACTGAAGTTTGAATCTAAAATTTTCTTTGGAAAATTTTTACCACCATTATGGATACTCTCAAAAATTAAGTTTTACCAATTGTCCCCCGAATGTATTTTAAGATTTTTTTCTTTTATTCCAAAGTCCACTTGAATTTCACTCATTTATTTAGTTATATTCCTTTAGTTTCTTTTCTTTCTTTTTTTTTTTCTTTTTTTTCTTTTTTTTTTTTTTACCAAATTTGTTGTTTGTAACGGTCATTTTCTACTGACCCTTTTTGAAGTCTATTATCTCCAGAAAATAGGCCACACCTTACCACTGCACTTCTTTTCTCTCATCTCTGTTGCTCTTTTGGGATCTTCATCACCATTCATTACTTACACCCCTCTGGACCTGCTCTAGTACTTGGCAGTATGGCTGTACTAACTTTACAGTATACCTGTCATTTTCCAAAGAAAACATGGGGTAGAGGAAAAAGTTTGGAACATATTCACAAATACAGACTTAAACACTGACACACACATGAGAACCTTCTCTCCCAGAACGTGCATTATCAAACCGTGAACCCCAGAGAGAAGAAACAGAATCTTCCGCGGTTACCAAGGGTTACACTTACATCCCACTTTGAGCATTAAGTAATAACTGCAGTTCTGGCTGATGGACAGACAGGGTCTGGCAAATGACTGGAAAAGTCCACTGTAGCATCTTTCCAGAAGATAGTCTTCAAACACAGAGATGGCTCAGAAAAGCCAAAAGCATTTTTACTGCAGAGAGGTTTTTAACTTGTCGGAAACATATTTCTCTTCAGGGGAAAGACAATAATTAATAGATGATAAAAACTTGTCAGAACACTTCCCCAGAGCCTGGAGAAAACACTGTCAGGCCATGTACTGATAGGAAAGCAGCAAGCTGCCAAAGCTGTTCCAGGCCTGCTCTGGGTCGACTCTCCGCAGGCAGAGATTACGCGCAGTGCTGTTGACTACCTCTGAGGTTGCTTCGAGCTCCTCAGACGGCTGAAGTTTCCTATACCAGTTCTATACAGGGTGATAGCTTATGCCACAAGTGATCTGAAATCTTATCCTCAGTGCAGGCTTTGTCTTCTTTAGAGGAGCTTCCGTCCACTCTCCCTTCTTTTTGTCATCAGCAAATGAATGCTGACTATTCGCAGGCATCAAGTTGAGCATGGTGAAGGACATAGAGTTTGTTGTCACACAGCTTGGAGTCTTAGGAGGGCAGGGCTGTGCTTCTTCTAAATCTACCCTAGTCTACAGCTCCTACATAAGAGGAGCTCGGCAAGTCTCATTCATTACCTAAAGCAGCTGATCCTTAAGCTCTCTTTCCAATTTTCATACGTTAAACTGCTTGAGATGTCTTTCAGTTTCGAGGTTTCATAAGTTGAGAGAAACGGACTGTGTGTGGCTATTAAATTTCATTTTGCTTCTATTCAACACCCAGGTTATTAAAACTCCACCACAGAGGCTCGAAATACAACTCTGGAATCTAACAGGTTTGCCAAGAGCCTGGGCCATTTACTAGTATATACACACACACATATGTGATATATATATCTATACAATAAGAATTATAAAATAGTTGTTTCATGAGACCTTTAAAGAGTTCTATCACCACACATGTGAAGTGCTTAACATGTAGCCTGACACACAGAGAGAGCTCAAAAACAATAGTGATAATTATAGTAGTTGATTTCAGCAGTCATACAAACTACATCATAAGGTCATACATATAATGAAACAAAAGCTTTGACATCTTTTAACTATCTTTTCACTTAGTATCTGTAACAGTTATTCCTTTAAGTCTTTTGCTAATTTATTAGAATTCATCCGTAATTTATCTGATTTCTCCAATAATTGAAAAATCAAGATCTCCAATTTCTCATAATAAAGATGTAATAACATTACACCTCATTACTTGATGCTGAGAGCTTAAGACGTCTGGTAGAAAATGACTAACATCTTTTTTAACATGTTAATAAAAATTAATGAAAACACAAGAAAAATTAAAAAAAAACCCTTATCTTTTAGTAAATATCTTTTAAAGGTACTTACAAGATTGTGAATGAAATTTATTTGATTTGATTCTATGGTTAATTTGCAAGATTCTATTTATAAAGAATGAATTACAAAGCTCTGCTTCCCACAGTTGTCCTGAGAAAAAAGCTATGAATACCAAAAAGCCATGTCTGTTAGTGATAGAAATCCCAGCAGCTTTCATTTTTCGCTTCTGTGTGGTAGATATGCTATTTAGTCTTCGCCTCCCTTCGGTAAGCCTTTTTCTATTTACACAAAATGCATTTTCTCTACATCTAGAGTTAACTATGAAGCTAATAGAAGGCAAACCTGGCATTAGTTGTTTTGTGAGAATAGCTACTAATTTTAAAAAGCAAGATCCCAAGTTACTTATGGAATTCTCTTGCCCCTGATGCTTGCTAGCTTGATCCCTCATTTTTCTCAGGTCTCTGCTCAAAAGTGAACCTCCTTGAGAACATAATCTTAAATAGCATCTCTCATCATTCTCTCTCCTCTAACCTTGATTCATTTTTCATAGCACTTACCTTTTCCCAAGATATTACAAATTAATCTTTAATTATTGCCTTCCTGACACTCCTTACCATCCCAATGATCACAAGATAGGAAGGATAGGGATTTTGCTTATCATTACCAGTTCTATACCAGTATTTAGAACAGCTCCTGACACATCTTGATATTCAATAATAAACAAACAAACAAACAAATAAACAAACAATAAATAAGCAAGCAAGCAAGCAAACGAACAAACCAGGAGGCAGAGAGCCATGGTAGAAAAATTCTGGACTTGAAATTCAGGTACAGTTTTGACTCTTGGCTATGTTTGTACCAGTGTTGTATGTCATGGGTAAACAAACCGAATATTTTGAACTTTTGTTTCTTCACATATAAAATGAGAATAACAAAATCTGTCTTGTGATAGAGTTATAACATTCAATAGATATGGCATTTGTGCAAATACTTTATACATTCCTTATAAACAGTGTCAAAGGGATTTGTTAGTATCACTCATAGACTAATAATTAACATTATGGAACTACTCTAAGTTCAGAAGACATGACAATACTTTATATGTTTGGCAGTTAACCAGTTTAACCACATCATGTGCCCCTTAAATTTGTTTTTATTTTTCCCCAGAAACACAGAAGGATTGTGCTGAAATATTATAATTTTGATCATTTGGATGTTACTCTGACTTTTAATTCAAGTATTAATGGACTCTGACTATTAAACTCAAACCTCTGCTCACAGAAGAAAGATCTCTTTTCCATAGTTTCTTGGTGAGGACATTTCAAATAGATACCTAGCGCAGGTATATAAAGACAATTTTACCTGAAAACTCAGAAATTAAATAAATATGTGATGGGTTTTATTTTAAAAGTGAAGATAGATCATAGTTTGATTTGAATTTTTGTAACAATTATTAAAAGTTCAAGTTCTTATTTAGCATTGAATAGCTTCCACTAACTAAATGCTTTTGGTATCTAGAATATTCTATTTTCAACTTTTAATTTTGGCAAATAAAATTCGTATAAACTCTAGAAGATTTTGAGGAGTTATTGATATGAATATTTATTGAAGATGCATTAATTTATATAGATTATCCATTTTGAAATCTGGCACTATATATCCAAAACTTTAAGTATGTGTACGATCATTGGTCTAATAATTCTACTTCTAGAGATATAGCTCAAAGATTTAATCATGATTATGAGTAAAGCTTTAGACATAAAGTTATCTGTTACAGCATTGGTTATAACAGCAAACTTAGGCAAAATAATCCAGCTGTCTAATATTAGGGAATCAGTTAAAATGATTATACATTCATTAAAAAGAATTTTTTTCTCTTTATATATATTTATTTTTATAGTTTTTTAATTATTAGCTTCAAGTATACAGTACATTGGTTAGACATTTATATAGTTTATAAAATGATCCCCTTGATAGCTCTTTTTCTTCTCTGGCTCTCCACCTAGCCATTACGGTTACTGCTGACTGCATTCTCTATGTCATGCTCCTCATCCTGTGACCATCTATCAACTACTAATTTGCACGTCTTTAATCCTTCACCTCTTTCACCCAGGCCCCCAAACTGCCTCCCCTCTGGCCATCACCAGATTGTTAAAAGGAATATTTTAAAGCAAGAAAAAAAAAAAAAGAAATAGAATATTTAATGTCATGAGAAATATTCATGATACAGTATTAAATTTAAAAAAGTCCATATAATATATGTATGTGTGTGTATACCTTCCTTTTTTAAATGGAACAATCTGAAATTGATGGAGTTCAAAGAGAAAATGGCTTATTTTTCAACTACTGCCTTTGAATGTATTCTGTTGAAGCTCCCTTCCTGACCCTTTGTAATATCTTGGAAAAATGCCTTAACTTTTTGTTATTTTCTGTTATGATCATGTTCTCTATAATTTTAGTTCATTTTAGGGCATTAAAAAGTCCAGTCCAATCTAAATGAAAACTTCAAGTTCACACCCAATTCAGAGTTCCTCTCCCCTTCTCAACTCCCACCTTTCCACTGTGACCTGCATAAGGGAAGGGGAGTATGGGCTGTTTTTCACTCTTCCTCCCCTGCTGCTTCTGGCTCCTTAAGGGCTAAGAGGGGTAGTGGTGGGGGTGGGTGGGTGGGTGGGAATGGCTATCAGAGGACACGAGTAATAGATTAATAGCACTGGTGCTATTAATCTGGCATCCAAAGTCTGGTTCTTTGGGTACAAACATGTATTCTTTGGTTGGTCTAGAAAATGCCCATGTTGTATATAGTTCCTTGTTATAAGCAATGTATTCAATTGAATTGTACAACCTTTCTTAGGTTGCCCTTCATGATGCATTCTATAACCTCTTGTACTTGGGTTCTTTTGCCCTAGTTGGCTGCCCTCTTGGGCAGAATAATTTCAAGATAGCTTGAACCTGGCTACTCTCTATGGCCTCTACTTGAGCCACAAACTCATACATTCTTGATACCAAATAAACACAGTTCAAGATTTCCTACTGCTGCCCTCCCTCTGTTTTTCCACTGAGAAGCCACACTGGCCAACCTCCACCCTTTAGCATATTCCAAGTGAGAAGCTGGTAACAATCTTGTTCATGTATGCTCCTAGGCTCCAGAGACATCTCAAGTTCTTCCAAGCACTCTCTTCAATGACAAAGCTAGGTTTCTGCAGTTTAGCACAGATACACAAAGCTATTAGAGAATAAAGATTAGGATAAAATTCATAAGCCAAGAGCAAGTTTGTGGAAAAAAGTGGGCTTCCAGTGTCAGTGTGGTTCTGCTTCTAGGATAGGCTGTTGAATAGCTCTAGAAGAATGAAAAAAGAAAAAAAAAAAAAAGGAAGCTGTCTAACTCCTAGGGTTGGAACTAAGGGAGTCCAAGAAATGAAGAGAGAGTTGCAATAACCATGTACTTTCAAACTGAGAGAACCGAGGCTCAGTATCTTTTCTAATTATTCTGAATCCGACATGTAACACTTTCTATCTGACCATCAAATTTGAGATCTGACTTAAAAATGAAAAAGCATGTGTCAAAGCTCAACATCAAGAAATACTAAAAATGTATTCATGGTTCCATATAATTCATAATTTATCTACTTTCCTCATCTGATAAGAATATGATATAATTTTAACAGGACATATTATTCATTTAGATGATAATATTGGTGAATAATTTGGTTTACAAGATCCAAAATATTTGTCACATTCTTTTTATTATACTTAATTTTATTCTTTTCCTGTGCAAAAAGTTAACAACTTTTTGGTTATGGCACTTAAAATACTCAGAGTGACTATCTCCTTTGTTTTGCACTTATTGGGTAGTTGCTTAATCCTTTTGCTTCATTTGAATAAGGTTTGCTTTTTTTTTTTAAACTAGCATGAGTATTAGTGAAGGAAATGTACAACAGCAAAGTTAGACTCCTGAAAGAAAGGTTAGCTGGCTATCTTCTAGGTAGCATTCGTTATCTTCATGAACGTGCTAGGAGGCTTAGTTTCTAAAATTATCGGTATGTTGAAAACAAATTTATTTGTCAGGTATTGTTTCACATTCATCAAGTTTGCAGAAATTAATATATAAAGCAGAAGGCTAATGCATTAACTTTCCACCAAAAATACAATTCTTCATATCTAGTGAAAATTTTTAATTGCCAAAATAGCAACTCAGGTGATTAATTTTTTGTGTCAACTTGACTGGAACACAAGGTGCCCAATTATGCGGTTAAACATTATTTGGTGTGTCTCTGAGGGTGTTTTAGATGAAATTAATAAGTGAATCTATAGACTAAGTAGGGCGAGTTGTTCTCCCCAGTATGGAGGAGACTCATCCTGTGCAGAAGGCCTGAATAGAATAAAAAGGCAGAGGAAGAGAGAATTCACTCTCTGCCTGACTGTCTTCATAATGGGACAATTCCATTTGAACTTATTCTATTGGTTCTCAGGACTTTGGACTATACTATTTGCTCTCTCGAGGCTCCAGCTTGCTGACCACAGATCTTGGGACTTCTCAATTTCCAGTCTCCATAAGCATGTGAGCCAGTTCTTTATAAATATCTCTCTCTCTCATATACATTCTATGGAGAACCCAAACTCATACAGCAACCAAGTATTTCCTCTTCTTCACAATACCTGAAGTTTAGTTGGTAGCCATACCTCACCAATGCAATCCAGATACTTTAGGAAAGCTGACCTAAATGTCAGGTCTAGGTGTAGACTATGGTTGGCTAATGAGCAAAAACATATTACATTTAGGCATTCCACCCAACCATATGGTTTATTACTCAAATTAGGAGGAGGTATTAGTAATAATTATTTCAGGCCAAGAGGAAACCAGAATGTCCTAAGGAACCAGAATGTGTGATTCTCTGACCTAAACAGTCGTTAGGATGTATCTCTAGCTTCCTCCTAAAACTTTTAGGTCAGAAATATACTCCCTTCCATTGAACACATACAATGGAGCATGTAACCTCAAATGTGGTCAGAACGAAACAGTCCTTGAAGAAGGGAGAGCATAGAAAATAAAAGAAACTAGGTTCTTGATGACACATTAAACTGTGGGGGTAGACAAACTTGAAGCTCATACTATGTTTGGATTTCCATGCACTTGAATCAATGACTCCCTCCCTTCTTCCTTCCTTCCCTCCTTGCCTTCCTTCCATCTGACCTTTAGCCCTATCCCTAGATCTTTTCTTAATTTCTTAAAGAAACGTTTTCTAATATTTTAATCCATTACTCAGATTCTCCATGAGAAAGAGAGCTTGGGAGCCTGAATATTCATCCAGCAAGCAAAAATCTTTCCCTCTTTACTCCTAGCATTCCAGGCCTAGTTCTCTCTTCCTATTCTCCCTTTTCTGTAGTGCCAAAAGCCTAGTACTGTTCTGCCTAAGTTAAGAGCTTCCTTAGAGGGTGTGTGTGTGAGGGAACTGAACCAGAAAAGGAAAACATCTCGTGTATGGAAGGCTGAGAATATTCCCAAATATTCCCAAATCAATACATTTGATTTCTAGGACAGAGTCAGATCCTACAGACCCAGAAGCCATTCTACCTTAAAAGTAACTTGGCATCTCCCTGCTCAGTGCTACTATTTGTTAGTATTGAAGATGAATGCTGAAAGGGCAATGTTATTTTCTTCATTTCCAAATCTTGGGAGTGGCGATGGGATGGGGGTGAGGTCAGGGTGAAGGAGTTGGTAGAGTTTCACTGTGACCCCTAAGTACCATTAAAAGCTCCGATAAGGCCAAAGGCATAAGCACTATTTCTGCTTAGGTTAATTTGTTTTGCATTGTTCCTTGGCCAAATTAAAAAGTGTGCTGTTGGTCGTAGTTTGGAAATCCATCACTGCCACTGAGCTTCAAGTACGTGCCATAGTAATGCTGGGTCAGCAACTACATGTTTAGAAAAGAAAGCACATCCTTTACCATATTTTTTTACATTCATTTTTAGTCTAAAAAGAACTTGGCAATTTGTATTCATTTTAGGATTGAAACATTACACTTGGTATGCATATCAGTCAACTGAGCTATATACAACCTTGCTTTTCACCTTTGCATGCTGCTGCACAGTTGCCTCCAAGGGGAGAGAACTCTCATTTCATAAACACTTACTTGTCCTGATCAGTATTTGGCATACTTTATCTGACAACTGTAGCTGTAGCTGAATCTCAGATATAGAACCAAATGACATTTCCACGTTGCACATAAGATTGATCTTTGTGTAACTGAAGCCACAGTTTTGAGAGATTTGTTGCCATTTATAATTCTGTTTTAGGGTGCAGACAGATTGAACTCATCATTTTTCACTTGGAAAGAGAAACCTGGTAATTTCAGCCACATAGGTCACTTTCTGCAAAAAAGTACTATATACATTTTCAGTGTTCTACGCTCATGTATCGATTATTTAATTTCATACAAAAAGCCTTCCACCTGAGATTTCCTTTAGCTCTTTGTCATGATCATGCACTGTTGGATGCAGATCTTCCAAATGTTCTACTGTTTAAATCTATTGATGTCTGATTTCCACTGATGTCTGCTTTTTCTCTTACTGATTTTGTCTCTCACTGTTTAATTTATGTTGATGTTCTCAGATAGGTGCAAGGTATCAGAATTACCTATACTCGATCCTCCCAACATGCTCTCCTGTCCTCCATGGATTCTGATACATCTCAACCTATGGACTGAGAACAACGGATTTTGATGTTTCTGTCCATACATTTCATCAGGGAAGAAAATAGTTTTAGAGAGTAGGAGGACCCCTACTGGCAAGTGTGTTGGGAAGAGGAATTTGGTAGCGGAGATGAGGTGAAAGCCCTATGAAGAAAAGTAACTGCCAAGGAAATGGTGTCTGGTACTGCTGCTCTCCCAGGCTAACCTATGAGTTGGCTGGATTGGTCATACCCCTGTACCATGAAGATGCAGAGACAACTCTCAGATCCTATTGCTCCAATTGGTTTGGAGAAGGCTCCTCCTGCCCACCCACATTTCTAATCCTACCTGTGCATCAGGATCTTCCTTAGGTCCTATTTCCTCCTTGAAGCCTTACAGGTAACCACATTCATGCCTTCTTTGATTTCTGTCTTTTAAAATACCTTAGTGTTTATATTTCTCACTTTTGCACATATGTTGCTTATATTCTCTCCCTTTTCCCTGGGTGTAAGTCTCATCATTCTATCAAGACTGCAAGTTCCTTGAAGGCTATATTTTTCATTACTTTTAAAATTTTCTAGAGGAGAGAACTTTGAATAGAATGGGAGGAAGACTACTAATACTTATTTAGCCCTACTATGTGCCAAGTACTACGGTAAGCTCTTGATATCTTACTTCAATTTATTTCTGCATAATATTATCTCCTTTGGTAGAGAACTAAAATGAGATTTGGAGTTTTAAGTAACTAGCTGTAGAGCCCATGCATTATAGCAAAGAATGCAGAGATTTTCTTTAGGCTTACAGAACTCCAAACTCATCTGTCACTATAGTATTTAAGCATCAGCCTTACCATATCTTAAAAGTGTGCCCAGTGTCCACTTTATTTAGGGATCTTACTGTTTTCTCTTTTAGTATGTAATATAGGAAATTTTTTTCTACCTCAAAATATTTTTTCAATATTAGCCTTCAGATAAATGATAATTGTATAATGATATTACAATCAATCAGTTGCCCAAAAGTCTTGATACAAATTCTTGTGGGAGCATTGTGCTTAAAATTATATGTATAATTATTGCTGTCAAAATTATCTCTTCTCACTTATTTCACAAAAGGATGCTTCTAGTGTGGAAATAGAAATAATTTACCCTGAGAATGCTGTTTGTATTAACATTAATTTTTATTTATTACAGGAAATAATTTTCAGATAGAATTTGAAAGTCATTGAACTGTAGTTATATTTTTATTATCTAACATTTCCATACAATTTCAATATTTTTATCCAAGTATTTGAGTATCAATATTGTTAATTTTTTAGTTTTCTTTTAAGAATGATTGGGAAGAATCAGTAACATCCTCACCAATTCTTATTTTGTAATGCTATCCAGAAAATTGTATTAATTCTGACAGTTTCCAATATGTCAACTATTCTTTATCAGTTTTACTTCAGATCTTGAATTCTTGGAAGATTTCACAACCAGTACCACTTTTCAGGCACTTTTGTTATTTTTATTGCTTTCTGACTGCCAAATCCTATTATTCATTTTTTCAGTAAAGATTTAATTTTTGAAAACTATGTTTAATAGTCTCAGACTTTTTACATTATTACTGTATATATTTTTTTCTAGATGCCAGCTCTCATTTTTCTTAATTTAATCTCCCTGGGATATGTTTAAAATTTCTATCTTATTTGTCTCAATTTCTTTGCTAGCATTGACATCTTCAGGTTTAGAAATATTTTAATGGCTTCTATAAAGTACAGGATTCACCTGATTTATATCCATAGCTTGCTACCCAGCTTTTTACTGAAGTTTTTGACATGTTAAATATATATATTTTTAATTATTTGCACCAGGGGTATCAGATCTCAGGAGAAGAAACTATTATGATGCAATTTCATCATCTGGTTTTCTTAACATTGTTTTAATATGTGTGGCAGAGCAAGTGCAGAACTCTGCATCTGTCTCTGTTAATTAGGGAAATTATTAACATTTAATTAAATACAGAAGCAGTCAGGTATAGAGGAATTGACAGCATATTCTAGAAATGGACAGCCTAAATTTGAAATGTGGACCAGCCATTTACTTGTAGTAACTTTGAACAAATTACTTAATCTTGCTGTGCTTTAATTTCCTCATCAATAAAATGGGGGTGATAGTAATCACTACCTATACAGTTGTGGGAGAATTAAATGTGTTAATACATTTAAAGTGCTTAAAATAGAATATATACACATACTTATTTGTGTGTATGTCTACAGGGAACACTAACAGGTTTTATTTAAAATGAATCTATCTTGGTTTCACTGTCACATATGTAGAGATAGCCTATGGCACACCCTCTCATCAATAATGTGATGTAGTAAATTTTGGTATTCTACAGCGACTTTCTCATGAACCAGAAAAACACAGGTTTTTTTTCCTTTTTTTTTTTCGGTAGCATATGCTGATCTTTACATAAAATGCTAACAGCTCCTTTCCTTCCTTCCCTGTTTTTATTCAAGTCATTGTCTGCCAAGAGATAGTGGCAACTCTAGGTCTTGCCTGTGACTGTCTCAAGAGAAAAATTCAATACAATAATAACTGATATAAAGATGTCTAAGGTCATGATTATTTCTGCTTTTTATTTATTTTTTAAATATTAAGACTTTCACAAAAGGTTTTGGTAAATTTTGCAAAAGTCAGAAGTTATAAACCTATAAACATATTCACATATATAAGTAGTTACATGAACTCAAATTTCCAAGAAAGGCCAGAAACTGAACAAGAAGGAAACATATTATTTTGTTATATGTACTCACCTATAGACTGTACATACTTAAAAAAACATTTTTCCTGATTCGATTTCTGTCAAAATCTCATCTTTTCTTGAAGATTCTTTAATTTAACCATTTCTTTCATGAAATCTTTGAAAACCTTCATTAGAATAAAACGATTTACTCTATTTTCCTAACATTGGTTACATTTCTTTCGTTAGTCTTCATATACTACATCATAGACTTCTTGGGGCCAGAAACTCTGTCATTTTATCCATCTTGTCTTTACTCTTATTTCCATACACCCTGCCTCAGCTTCTGCCTAGTGCAGTAACTCAGGGGAGTGGGTCCTCATCAAACGGTTCCTGAATGAATAGATTTTTAAATGACCAGAACAAGTATGAAACTTGGAAAATTTTTGTTTAATTCATCATTTCAGCCATGATAAAACTGAGGCTTAGAGAAGTATCTATTTTTTTCCTTTCACACAGCAAGCGTACAGAAATGGGCAAAAAAAACTACCTTTTTTTTTTGTATTGGTGCATATTTTTAGTAATTATGATTAAAATCTTAGAAGTCCTGGCACTAAAGAATTGCACATTTCTAGACTGTCTTGAGACATTGCTTTGTAAGTAGCTGTAGCAAATCAGGTATTTATCTCTAAGTATTATAAATGAGATTTCTATTTAGCCAAACTTGTCACTTGATAAGCAGCTTTGTAGAGAAACATATATTCTGTATTGCATTATATTCATCAGTAGTCTTGTGTCATTATTGACTTGTAAATGGATTTGGCCAATCAGCTTCTCACGGTTGTCAGGTTACTTTGGTGAAATGGAAGCCTCTGACAATTAAGAGAGCTGGGAACTACATATTCCCTTCTCTACGATGCTACTATGCTACTACCATGAACTGTTAAGATGAAAATCAGTTTCCATCACCAAATACTTTTTTGTTTTTTAGTCGGCAGGCACAAACATTGAAACATCTTTTTTTATATAAACTTATAAACCCAGTGAAACCTTCTTGTCCTTTTAGGACCTCTGACGAGAACCTCACATGAATCATTGATTTTGTGAAAAATACAATATTCTGTCAGCAGCATCAGCTTAACCCAGTTGGACCAAGAAACAAGATCCAGCATTAAGTGGATGGACACAGGATGAAACAGAATTCAAGACCACTGGCCTTACTTTGAAGGTGGTAGCCCACTGGGTTCACCAGAGTTTTAGACTTCATTTACACAAGGATGGAAATATCTATATTATTTTCCTAGCCAAACACATATCTTGAACAGTATAAATTTCACCAGCGATAATTACTTCCAAGGTTCCTTGTGATAATATACAAACTGTCTAGTGAAGATTCAGATATTGATATTTGAAGGCCTTGTCACAGCCTCAGTCCTGGAGAGTAGTCTCCTAATTACTTCAAATGTTAATGCCTTAGGTTGTGGCTTTAGTTTAACTCATACACTTTAGGTAACATTGTTTATACTGTATTATTTTAAAATAAATTACATATAATGTTATAGTATGGATGCTTATCTTGGCGGTATGGGGCTCTCAGGCTTTCATGGAAGTGATCCTGGGAGCTATTTCCTGTATTTTTAAAAGCCTAATGGAAATAGTGCCCATGGTAAGGATTCACAGGTTAACTAAAACCACTTTTTTTTTTTTTTTTTGCTTTTATGTTATTCCAGTATGGCAACACTAATTCTGTCATATATATTAGAAATTGTTCTTGGCAATTATGTATGTTTTTGAAATATTTAAATGGAAAACATATTTTTAATAATTATTTGATGAACAGGATTATTATAGATAGGACATCTGTAAGATAAAATTATATGAAAATACTTGGATGGATATGGGAATCAGCAATAAGAATCAGAAGTGATGTTATCAGTGAGTTTCTGAACAGTTGCCTTAGAGATTAGAATTCTAGGTTGTATTTAACACTTTATGAGACTTATCTGTTTAAGGTCATTATACTTAACAGAAAAATATATTGCAATAAATACATTCTTTGGAATCCTAAAATGGACTCTATCTTAGGGACTCATATTTGATTTTAATTTATTTAGAAAAAAATAATAAAATCAGTTTGTTCAAAAATGATATTCAGCTACCTTTGGGCACTTGAATTTCTAGACAATATATTTTCATGAGTTGTAGGTGAATTCATGTTAGTCTCCATCCAGGGGAGGGTATTAATGGAAAGGGACTCATCCATGGCAACCATACTACCTGCTACCTTGCCAAGTCACCTCTCTTCTGTCATTAAATTGTATACAGCTCTACCACAAAGCCCTATAAGATTTGTTCAGATGACAGCCACCATTTATGTTTGGGCTTGAAATACCTACAACTATTTCTTTTTCCACCTCAGTTATGCACTAACCCTCATCCTCCAACTAAAACTAAACATAGTACATATGTTTACTTTGATGGCAATCGTATTTTGTTGTCTTGATATACACTGGTTTTAATCTCTTATTCTATCACAGAGGTGCCTTCTGTTTGGTGGCCTGGCAATGCTCCTGACTTAAAGTTCTAAATGTTGTTGTGTTACTTGAGAATCTACTGTACCGATCACTTGTATAATATCAGGTCAAATACTCAGAGGAGGTAAGAGTGGGATATAAAATAGGGACTCATATGTTGTTAGTAAGAGTGTAAATTGTCATGACTTTTATGCAAGGAAATTTCATAATACAGAGTTTTAAAAGATTGAAATTCTTTTTCTTCTTAATTCTACCACTAGAAATGAATCTTAAAGCAATAATCTGAGTTATGCATAATTATTTTCTCATAATGGTACTGAATTAGTCTTCTAGTGCTGTACCACAAACAGTAGGTCAGAAATCTGGCACAATGTGGATGGATTCTCTTCTCAGGGTACCACATGGCTGGAATCGAGGTGTCAGCCATGCTGAATTCTGGTCTGTAGACACTGAGGAAGAATCCGCTTCTGAGCTCATTCAGTTTATTGGCAAAATTGAGTTCCTAGAGCTGTAGGACTGAGGTTTTTGTCTCCTTCATGACTATTTCAGCAACTGGAGGCCACTCACATTCCTTGCCATGTGACCTTCTCTAGCAACAGAACACTTCTCGTTTATCAAATCCTTTGTGCTTTGGATCTCTGATTTCCTCTTTCTCTAACTTTTAGCCCCAGATTTGATGTGCTTGTGTGATTAGGTTGGCCCAAGAGAACAAATTCCCATCTTAAGGTCAACTGATTTGGCACCTAAATGACATCTGCAAAACTCGTGCACAGCAGTATCTAAATTAATGTTTGATTGAATAACTGGGACAGAGTGTGTGTACCCCAGGGACAGGGACTCTTAGAGGCTACCTTAGAATTTTCCTGCCCATGGTTTATCCCCATGTTATGATTAGCACTGAAAATTTGAAATAGCACAAATTTCCAACAAAGTTATTATTATATTAATTATTGTACATCCATGTGAGAAAAGATTATCCTGCTCTTCAAAACTCCTTATTTTAAGGAATATATGATGCCATGTAAAATATTGGTTAACACTGAAAAATGAAGACATTACATTATATATATGCATAGAAAAAACTGAAAAGAAGTACATATAAATAATGACAATGGATGATGGGGTAATAGGTAATTATAATTTTCTTTATACTTTTCCATTCTTCTATTTTTTTTTTTTTTTTTTTTATAAAAAGCATGCACTAATTCTGTAATCAGGAAAAAGGTATTTGAAAAGCAGTTAGCATTTCATGGGTCACATGGTATTTTCTGTTTTGATCTTCGCAGCCTCAAACCATGACTGGTGCTAGCTGCCTTACAAACTGTCTTGGCAATTCTTTCACCTTGTCATCTTCAGCCTCCTTAACTCTTAGTCTAACAATCTTGCTGCACCTTTGCCCCTTGGCTCATACTTAGCTTGAAGAATACTGAGATTTCTTGTTACATTCTCTTCTACCCAAGCCTTTGACAAATGATATTAACTGCTCGAGGCACTCTTTCCCTCTGACTCCAGATTCTCCTCAAGGTTATTCCACTCAGCTATGTCTGATCAGTTGGAATTGGCGTGAATGATGAAATTAGTAAAGCCTAAATTAATCTGGGGTTGGAGGGAGCCTGACCATGCTTGGATTGTCCATGAGGCAGGCCAGCTGGGTTTCTATTTACATGGAGGGGTAAAGAGCTTTTTTTGGAAAGGAGTTCTTCCAAAAGTAAGAAGGATCAGTATATTAGAGCTTGATTGGAGGGCAAGGGGTCATTAAAAAAGGAGACAAGTGATTTTGAAAGCAGGATGGCATTTACTAGTCAGATTTCTCTTTGCCACGGCCCCGTATCTTAGTCCTAGGGAGCACGAGGAAACTCTTTACAAATAGGTTGCGGTAATGAAGAGAAGTAGTGGTCTTCCTACTTAAGCATAACGTCATCCTCATACATCAGATTCAGGAACCGCAGAGAAGGAAATAGCACAGTGTATGACAATCATTATCCTGGAACTTTCCTAACATAGTAAGAGTAATTTAAATATGGCTACAGTTTCTGAAATTCTATAGACAGGATCAAAGACAGAGAGAACATAGTTCTGCTACGATTTTATGTTTCCCACTGTAGTCTCAAATTTATGTGGTCCATGAACACATAGATTATTCTCCTAAATTATGCGGTATAGGGAGGGAAGCTAGTTTGGTCTTTTTTATTTATTTATTTTTTTACCAATTAGTAAAAGCATGGAGAGGTTAAACATGTCGGATTCCTTCTTTAAGATGATGTGAAAAAGAGGAGGGCACTGAAGCCCATTAGTATTTGCTCCTTCTTTGCTCCAGTTTCTGACTCCCTGGAGCCCGCAGCTTCTCAGCAGCGCCCGCTCCATCCTCGGGCAAGCTGGCCGAGGGTCTGAAACAGCGAAAGCCGAATCTGCGGAGTCTTACCTCCTTTTAGAGTTATAATCATTGAGAAGTTGATTCAAATGAATTTCTTAAGGGTGTTAAGAAAAAAACAATTTCAGGTTTTTCAGTGTTCTTCTCACACTTCAGCATGGCAGTGCATTGAAAGAGTTCAAGACACAGCATATGACACCGGAGTTTACCAAAAGAGCCCTTACTCTGTTGTCTTACCACTCGCTCCTCCTCTCCTCCCAGCTCGTCCTCCTTCGCTGAAACCTCTCAAGTCTGCATTTAACATTTGGAAATGTAACAATCTCTCTAAATCTTTTTACTCAGCAATAAAATGGGGATGATGACAGTAGTCAGTTTTATTTGCTGAATTAGTTATTGGATCAGTACATAATTGCCTATCTCTGTTTTGTTATCTCTCTGATATTGCAACACCTTATGATAATTTTTAGAATTAAATAGGGGATTGTGAGATGGTGAGGGGATAGCAACTCTACTACACAGGTTTGAAAGGCCTGGGCTCCAAAGTTGTCATCCTTTGAGAAGAACTCCTAGTCCCCCAAGTGATAGTTGCTGAAAGTTACTCCAGCAGCATGGAAGTCAGCTCAGAAGCCTTCGTCCTCAGGTTTCCTCCTAACCTTAGCATTCTCTCTGGCACTCGGAGGGACATTTGTTTTTGTTCTGCTTGGTGCAAAGGAGAGAATCAGGCTCATTATTTTCAGGAACTCCAGGGAGGCCTTGCCTTCCAATGAAAGGCAGAGTAATGTGCGGTCTCTTAGGGCCAACATTTGTTTTCTTTTATGTGAGAATTAGATAATGTATCCTAGGGGAAAGCCAGGTAGAAAAAGTTTTTTCATAGGAAAAGAACTAGAAGGCCAGAGAAGGAGGGAGCATGTACTATTAAATACACTTTGTATTGTTTAGGAAATCACAATTCTTCTATACAATTCCCCTATGGCAGTGGATTTAAACTATGTTTCTCTCTGCCTATTATGCTGAAAATAATATAATTGGCAAAAATAGTGGGTAAGACAATTGAATGAATTTCATGGGCTAAAACACATAAGGAATTTGGAATGTGCAAGAACCAACTTTATAACATTTGCTCAAGAGACATGGTTCAAGGCACTTTGGAGAGGAGTATTTAATTCTTTTTTTCTAGCCAAGGCAGCTTTCTTCTATCGAAACCCTGAAACTGTTGACTTTGATTTGTCCCCCAGACTCTGAGACTCCTGGAGAGGAGCTCTTCTCATCTTCAGTTCTTTGGCAGCCTGGGATGCAATGCAACCTGCAGGATCAGAGCTGCAGTGCAATGCTGGGCAGAGGGTGTGTATTTCAGAATCTTAAGGCCTGGTTGCGCCTTGGCTCCACCACTTATCAGCTGAGCAACAATGGGGAAGACACTTATTGTTTCAGAGCCTCGAGTTCCTAATTTTGTAAAAATCCAGGAATAACATTTACCTTACAGGTATCCAGTAAAGAGTACAGGAGATAAAATATGAAAATGCTTCGTGTACTATAATATTTAAGCTAATATTAGTTACTATACCTGCTTTGTTTGAGAGAAAAATGTTGAGTTTCCCCTAGTTTCTATCACAATAATTGGCATGAGTAAGGTGTTCAAAAAGTTTTTGAGGAAGAAACATATGAATGTATGAATGAATAAGGAACCCATTTTAGAGGTTGTCTCTGTTATTACATAACCTTTCTGCCTGAATAACAGAATCCCTGGGATTATAAGTTAACCTCTGGGCCTCTTTAGTGTAATTATTACTTAGAAGAAGATTCTTCTAAAATCAGATCATATGATGACCTGTAAATCAGCTCTGTGGTCCAAGCTCCCTGAGATGGATTTATGACTGAGTGCTATTCCTGCCGATAAACTATCTTAGGCTTTGCTGCCGTGCAAGTGAAGATTTAAGAGTTTAAGGAGTGATTTTGTAAGAATTAGTATGCTATGCAAATGTTTGTAATAATTGGCAATATGTTCATTTCCTTTTCAATACTTCACTGTAAAATATGACCCAAGAAATACATTCTTATTTTTTAAACCAGTGGTTCTCAAAGTGTGGTCCCTGGACCAGCAGTATCAGCTTCTCCTGGAAACTTGTTAGAAATGCAGATTATGAGCTCCACTTCAAATCTATATCAGAAACCCTGAGGTTGGGGCCCAGGAACCTGTGTTTTAACAAGCCCTCCAGGGGATTCTGGTGCACTCTAAAGTTTGAGAACCTGACTTACAGTATTGCAATTAAGGAGAGAAAACCAAAGCAGGGAAGAAAAATAGCAGTTATATAGTTTATGATGGCATTTGGTTTTAACGTATTTTACAATGTTACCAAATATATTATCTTAAAAGGAGCTCTTTTTCCAGATAGGGAAACTGAGTAACAGATATGGTAAATAACTCTAGTCTAAGTCAGCCTGAGAGAACTGTGTCTCTTTACGGCCAGATTCTCCCAGTTGACTGGCTCTCTGATTCCATAAACTCACTAATTCTAATCTGAGAGATATAGTTTGTTACTTCTATTAGGTAGTATGCTGGAGGCACAGAGTAATTAACTAAAATGGCTCACTCTGATGGTAGGAATGTGAAGAAGTACGGAGGGTTGGTGGGGGCAGCAGATTTGACTTGTTAGGGTGCTTTTCATCACACCGCAGGGGAGTCATTGACTCCTATATATAAAGGGAGATGTGACCCTATTCTCAGTGAGGTCAGCCCATTTAGACCAGTTATAATATGTATGATGTTTCCAAGGTAGTGGGAATTGAGCTAGTTCCAGGATTGTGAGATTTAGTAACACTCAATCAGAAACTTGGAGAGTACTATTAACTCATTTTACACCAAGCAAAAAACTGTGGTGAGCACATACCTGATTCACAGTTAGGCCACAAAGGGGACGAAAGGCAGAAATGATAGAAATGAGGGACTTAGTGGCCATTTCTGCTACAAATATCTCAAGTAGGACTGCTACTTGATAAGAAATTGTGTGTACCGATACCAAACAGCACTCTCATTGAAGAAAATGGGAGCCATTTTACTGTGTCTTTTTTCATGCTTGAGTTCATCCTGCCCCGGTCAGAAGAAAAAAGCTTCACAATGCTGTTTGGCTACTTTAAGCGATAATTGCTCTTGTCTTTTTTCCCTGTAATTGTTTGATTGCCTGCCTTTTCTCTCCCTTACTAGTAATATGCTGTTGTTTGTGTTTTAAAAAGATAGTCAATGCTAAAACCCTAAAGTAATATATTTGATTTTTCTGTGGAAACTGGCAACGTTAATGAAGCCTGGGAGCCTGCTTCTACCTGTAGTCTAACTGCATTATTTATTATATTTTGAGGCAACAATTTTTATCCTCTTGCCTTCTGTCGACCTTCCTCCAACAGCCTGCAAGTTACTAATCTTTTAACATTTATTCTTATACCTCTACCCTCTTGTTGAAATGAGAGCCTATAATTTCCTGGCCTCATAAGCTTTCTCTAACTTGGGATCACAAATGATCTGTACGGTAACCTTCATTTCATCTGAATTGTCTTGGAATTACTGCCCATCGATAGGAAGGGGAGGAAATGAAAACTGAATCGAAGGCAATCAAGAAACTATATGGCCCTAAGAAACATGTGGACTTGTAAAGAAATTGTCTTAAAAATGATAAATTGTTTGGAGATAGACAATGGAATAATGATTGACGAGAGCATTCCTCAGCTGAGATGATCACCTCTGGTAGCCTGGGCGCATAGGACATGACAAGGAATAAACGGTCCTTTAACCCTTGAAATATGTGTCTTCTATGAATGAGAATAACTAGAAGATGAGGCTGGCTCTTAGGAAGCCAGGGAAACCAGAGTTTCACAGGTTGTGGACTCCTCCAAACACAGAGCTATAGCAGAGGTCAAGCCTGACAACGATGCCTTCTCAACTCCTCCTTTTCCTGTCACCCTTGTCCCCTCTGGGAGACTCCTCAGGAGGCCTGGGCCTTTGTGATACCTCCAAAGAGTCCAAAGTTCCCAGTGAGGTCTCTCTGGAGGGCAAGGTTGCAGGCTCCAAAAACTTCCATCTCATTCTTGTTACTATGTAGCTCCCTTTCCTGATCTTGTTGAGAGGCGACAGCAGTTTGGGAGGGGGTTGGGATGGAGGATTATTGTAGGCACTGAATTTTGCATAGAAAGTAGATTATCCTGACTAATGATGTACGGGTTCAAACAGAGCAGAACAGGCAAACATGAAAGACAAACAGAGCAAAGCTTTACCTTTCCAACTTGATAATTGTTTACATTTCTATATTAGCATGTAAGTAGATGATTTCTACAGAAACAAAAAAGACAATTATCTCTGGGGATGTTTCCAGGAGTTTCACTTAGTCTTCTTTGCCCAAGTATATTACTCCCATGAATCTGTCACAGTATCTGAAATTCCACCATTAACACTGCCTTCTTTTGGGTTAAATCAGTTTACCTCAAGTATTTTTTTTCTTTTTCTTTTTATTTTTTATTTTTATTTTTTAAATTGTGTAACAGAATAAAATGCCTGGCTTCTCTGACTCCATCTTGTTCAAGCCTGCTTTGTTCATATGGCCTTCAGGTCAATAGCTCCTTGCATATAGACATGCTAATCATTAGGGGAATTCTGCTTATGGCTTGAGTTTTTTTTTAAAAAAAGAGCCCCTTACCAGGAAGTGCCTCTCCAGAGAAAATAATGGAAGCACAAATTATGTATCAAAGGTTTGCAAGAATCTCATGATGGGACTTAAATAAACTAGGGTCAACAGACTAAGCACAATCTTTCTCAGACCTCTGATAGTGTCCAGATGTCTGTGGTCAATAATCACCTCTCGCTTTTCCTATTTCCCCCTTCCCTTGACATAAAAGAAGCTTGAACTCTGTACTTTCTTAAGATGGATTTGAGGTACCACTATGTCTCCCATTTTCTTGGTCAGTGCTGACATTTGAGTTTTGGCCTTTTGGAGCACCAGGCACATGGATTTTGAACCAGTAACGATTGCAGTCCTGATGGACCAGAGCAAGCCAAGTAAGCAAAACAAATATATTCACAGGACCATCTTTAAGAAAAGCACAAGAAAAAGAAAACAGGCAGAAAAAAAAAAAAAGAAAAGCATAAGAGTTTGAATCAACTTCTTGTGTTTGCATACATCTCATGTCCATAGTCTCAGATGCCACTGATCTTTCAAGGTTGCAAGGGCCAGTCTTAAGGGACCCTGTCTCCAGGCCATGGATAATGGTGGCTGGAGCCAGTTAGTGGGCAGTAGCAGAAAGAGGGAGAGAGACACAGGTGCAGATGAACAGAATGGAAGTGTCACATTCTTGTAAACTAAATGGCTCTGTTACTAAACCTGGACAGAATGGGCCACTTTCCCTTCTGCAACCCAGATGACACTGCACACGTTTACCACTGTATCATGTTGCAAATGAGCCTCTGGTTCTCTTATTAGGTCTGTTCTGACTTCCATTTTGAGAAATCTGGTCTTGTATTGTGAGTTTACTTCCTCTCAGACTCATATATTTTAATCATAACCCTCTTGAATCTAATTTTACTTTTTACTTTTGGATTTTTCCTTTCTGGAATTTCTCCCATTATACTTTTTCTTTTTTTTTTTAAATTTACTGACTTCAAATTTACCTTATCCTCTACAAGTTTTCTAACCTTAATTTTTATTCTTGCTTATGGTTCTCTAATGAAGTTGTTAAATAAGATTGCAGTGCTAACACATTAAATCCTCTTTGTAACTCAATGTATTTCCATTTCAGAATTTTCCTCCATTGCTTCAGGCTATCTTTGGTATTAAAGATGCTGCTTGAATCTGAACTAATTTGAATTAATTTGATTATTCAGTTACCATAAGCTTCGTGATAGTGAAAAGCCTAATTCCCTCCTCACATAAAGTGAGAGCGCCACTGAAGTGCCAAGGAAGTGTTATCCACGCGGTCAAAACTGCCCAGAGAGGGTTTAGGAGCCACAGAACTGCCACCTGAAATGAAACAGCCCAGGTGGATTGCTCCAAGAAGGTGCACTATTGGTTTAGTCCAAATCAATGAATATTTGGGAGCATTCGTGGATCCGGCCTGGGAGTTGGTAGGCATCCAAGTTTTTAGCCCTGCCTGTGACTTGGTGGGTCATTTACTTGCTCCCTACCTGTGACTTCTCTCATAACCTGGGCAACATTTCCCATTTATTGAATATAAACTTTTGAAGACTCACACATGTATAAAGGAACATGCTTCTCAGATTAAAGATTAGTGGTACATATTATCTGCTATTGGTTAATACAATTCTTGATATTATCATTCTTTAATATTCTTATTTGGGAAGCTCGGTGATAGAGAAACCTACTCTATTTTTTACCATTTGTCTCTTGCCAAGCTACTTTATTACATGACTCCAAGAAGGCACCATCTGTGGAAAATAATAATGTCTCTCCAGGTACGCAAAGCACTGCCTACTCTAAGAGTAAACATTGTAATTTTACCATTTATTCTATACAACTATAGAGCTTTTAAATTCTATTTTTATTTTTGCTAGAAACAGATTGTCTAGTCTTCTCTTTCTCACTTCTTTTCTGCTGATCAATAAAAATTGGCTAGTAGCATTAATGCTATTATTTTCCTTACAACCAGAAAGAGCCAGACTGCTATAATCATTCTTTTGGTCACCTTCCCATTGACAGTGTGCACAAATCCTCACACCCTCGACTTACCTTTGTGCTTCTTCATTATGTGGATGTGCCACCTTCATACTACAGGCAATTTTGATGGTATGCACGATGTTAATTCATTGGATGGAGCCATTTGACGCCTCTTTAGTCATGAGTTTCTCCTGTAGGTCTGTCTGTGGATAGGAGCTATAATGGAGAAAACACAGATCAATTTAAATGAAGTGGACCCTATTCATTGCTTTTCTATCTCCTCTAAGCCTTCTTAGTCTCATACAATGGAAAACTCACTTCTCTGGGTTAAAGAAAGAGGCAAAAAGAAAGACAAAACAGATTCAAATGAATTATAGTAAGCATCAGTTAGCCCCCTATACCTAAATGAGTGATGAGAGGAAAAGAAAGTGATTCAAGCCAAATTAATTACCTCTTTAAAAAAAATAGTTATAAAATACAGTAGTTCTAAGGGCATGAATTTCCTAAGATCTGTGTGGTTCTAGATCAGCATTTTTACATTTGTTTAACCCTAAATTATTAGATTGTATTAATCAGAAGGGAAATTTACCAGATGAGATCTGGCCAGTGAAAACAGAATATGTTATTCAGAGGAAGATGCACATTTTAGCAAGACACTGTGGAAAAGCAGATACAATAAGAAAGAGGTCGAATTCTTAACATTTAGGGAGCTAGTGGCAAGAGTCGGAATGAAGGCTATCTGCCATTTTCCTTCTTTTCTTATTTCTACTTTACCTCACACCTATGGTACCTCGAATGTATATGAGTAGACACCCCAGCTGTCTAGGAAAAAACTCTCCTGTGTTTCTCCTTTACTCTCACACCACTACCACACTTTATTTCATTTCTAACACCAGATGTGTGTATTTCCACACATCAAGTGTTTCTCCAACACCAGCTGAGTATCCTACAATTTAACTCAGTTCCGAGACTCTCTACTTGGAGATAGTATCAGATCCTCAGATTAAGGAATCAGTCTCACCAGACTACTCTCTGCACACACACACTTCAGATGCTAACTGCAAGTTCCAGTTGTCACCAGTACTTCTGAAGGACTGGCTATAAATGGGGGTTTCCATGACCTCTTCCTTAGGTTCAAGAATTTGCTAGAATGGCTCACAGAACTCACAGGAATATTTATATGTGTTTATTATATAATAAAGTCTATAATAAAGGATACAGATGAACGGCCAGATAAAGAGATGGGGGCAAGGACTGGAAGGGTCCCAAGCTCAGAAGCTTCTGTCCACTGTCCTGGTACAAAGATGTGTTCAATGATCTAGAACTCTCTGAACTCTGTACTACTGGAATTTTTATGGAGGCTTTATCACTATTATTAACTCCATTTCCAGCCCTTCTTCCTTCTCCAGAGAATGATGGGTGGGGTTGTAAGTTCCAAACTTCTCATGGCTTGGCATTTCTGGTGACCAGGCCCCCATCCAAGAGCCCGTCCAAAGTCACCTCATTAGAACAAAAGATGTTCCTATCACCCAGGAAATTTCAAGAGATTTAGGAGCTAGCTCAGTGTTAGATGCTCCCATCACTAACAAAATTATTAAAGTCTTAGGATCTCTATGCCAGATATTGGGGTCAAAGACTAATACCAGAACAAAAGATTCTCCTAGCATGCATATTTATAAGGGGTTAGGAATTCTGCATCAGGAACTGGAGGGAGAGATAAATATATATGTAATTTTTTTTTTATTATTTCACATTAGCCCCCATCTAAGTCTGAATATATCTCTACTCAATAAACTAATTATTGGGTTTATATAACAGCAGTATGGTCACCCCATGGGTGTATAGGCTCTGGAAATGAGCTAGGGCATTCTGGCTGTAAATTCTGGAATCTGGAAAGTGTTATCTAGAGGGCAAGGCTCGTGTCCTTTGCCCCACAGACTCCTTGACTGATGGAGAGGAATATGACCTGAGGAGGGCCAGCCGACTAAAGAAGAGTGGTGTCCCCTTATCCACAGAGGACGGTTTCAAGACCACATGTGAATGCCTGAAACCATGAATATTACCGAATGCTATCTAGACTATGTTTTTCCCTATACATAAATATATATGACAAAGTTTAATTTATAAATTAGGTGCAGTAATATAATAGAACAATTATAACAATATATTGTAATAAAAATTATGTGAATGTGGTCTCTCTTTCTCTCAAATATATTGTATTATATTCACCTTTTCACTTAAAGAACTTTACGGCTTTTTTGGCATATTCAAATTGTCAGCATCACTAGTCTTGTGCTTTGGGCCATTAGGAAGTAAAATAAATGTTAGTCAAACAAAGGAACTGCCACATAGTGACAGTTGAGCTGATAACTGAGATGGCTACTAAGTGACTAATGGGTGGGGGGCATGTACACCATGGTTATGCTGGGCAAAGGGATGATTCGCGTCCCTGGTAGAACAGAGTAGGACAGTATGAAATTTTATCATGCTATTCAGGATGATATGCAGTTTTAAACTTATTGTTTATTTCTGGAATTTTCCATTTTATATTTTCAGACTGAGGATGACCACAGGAAACTGAAACCACGAAAAGTGAAACTGCAAGTAAGGGGCGACTACTGTATGAGTGTTAGGTACTTGGGTGGTACCATTTGGTTTGTGAGATCCCAGTAACAAAAGGCTCAGGGACAAGACTGAGCCTCCCTTAACTGTGCTTTCACCATTTCTGGTTGCTTCGGTTATGAGGCCAGATGCCATATGAAGCACATTAGCATAAGAAAAATCACATGCAAATGAGGTTAATAGTAATTGGACAGAGCAACTCATGATCAATCAATGTCATTGTGGGGAATGACCTGAGTAGTAGTTTGGGAGGGTTTTGAACTGTATAAAGGGGTGACATTACCAGGAATGTGCTTCTGGGTGCCGCAGACAATTATGTCTCCCTTTGGCTTTGATGTAGCTACAGTAAATAAGCTAGATGGTCATGTATCCGTATTGCATCATTTGTATTGCCTGATTCTGTGAGACCTCCTATTATGTTCCTAAGATGTTTTTTCACATTTATTTTACTCTTCACATTTCACAACCACCGTTCCATTTCAGGCTCTTATTAACCATTTTTCAAGGTCAAGCTCAGATTCTCTGATTTTATAATACTTTTCTCAAGTAAACTGAATTTCTGATCCCTCATAGCATGACTTATCAGGACAATCCACTTGCCCTTTAGCAATTACTATTTTATGTTAAGCAGGCTATTTTTTTCTGCTTACTCATCACATCTTTTCTCTCTGAAACCAGCGCTACCATGTGCGCTCTGTATAAATTGAAATCCTGGGCTGGAAGGGAGAGGTTACTTATCCTAACTTAGTTGGTGGCTACAGAATAGGTTGGAAGATACTTTAGGTCAGAGGTTGAGAGAGGAGAAGAAATTTGAACAAGAGAGATCGGAGCCTTAAGAGTCTTGCTTCTGTATCCAACACGGCAATTCTATCTATAGTCCTCTGGACTCAAAAATAGAAGAGACCAAAAATGTAAGACACTAAGTAAGGGATACTTATTCAGAGTGGTCAGTTTAGAAACTATGTATATAAATAGTTGCCAATTTTAACTAATAGTGAATTTCATATGGACATATTAAGATGCTACATTTCTATAAAGATAGATGGCATTGTCACTATTCAAAAATACCTCATTCAGGACTAGTCTTTATTCAATGTTATATAGAATACAAACACACACTCTGAGGAAACATAGGAGAGAGAATTCCTCATTGTGGTAGTGTTCTTAAGTGTGTGTGTGTGTGTGTGTGTGTGCGCGGGCGCACACGCACGTGTGTGTGTGTGTGTGTGTGTGTGTGTGTGATTGGCCAGGAGAGAGAATAAGGTCAGGAAGACACATTCTTGCTTTGTGCCAGAAAGCCAAGAAGGTCTCCCTTTTGCAGATTACACAACCATTATCTGAAAGGCTAAATAATACTGGCGAGGCGTTTCAGCCAGAGACCACAAGCATCAATTGCATGGAGGAAGTTGACGTTAATTGAAGATGACACAGTAAGACAAGCCTGAGGGACTAACCCCCTTAACTGCCTAGGAGAGGATCAGGGCAATTAGGTGGTGTGAATGCAGCATAAATAACTGTATACTTGCTTTTCAGCTGAATTCATTTGCATTTAAATCTCCTACAGGTGGTCAAAACTATCTCTGGGAAAATTGAATATCAGTATTGAAACCTGTAGTGTGTTTTGTACTTTGGAAGGTAGGATATCCTCAGGCATGAAGATCATTGAAGAAAACAGGTCTGGTAACCACTTACCTCAGAGAGACTCAGTACAGCAAACTTATGTTTTTTCCTACTTGTTAGTCTACAATACATACATCGGGAAAAATCTCTCCAGTTCCTACAATTTCTTCCGATACATCAACCCCTATCCCTCACCTTTTAGCCTGGTGTGAAATGAGTGGTGTCTAGGTATCACTCCTGCCTGCGTTCCTGTCTCTGTCCTCTCCACCTTCTTGAGGTTGAATCCTCTGGTGGCTCTAACTCATAGGTTCATGATAGTCCTAGTCCTTGTGTCAGAGCTGGCAGAAGGAGATATATTTTAATTGCCTGTAAAATCCTTCTTCCGTTGGTCTGCTGGAAATATGTCTAGACAGAGTTGTGGATGAAAAAGGGACCTAAACCACACTAAACCTGTCAAGCTCAGAGAAGACCAGCATGGTAGGCCCTATAAACTGAGAGACTGAAATTAAACATATAATATAATCTGAACATAATGATTCCTAACTAAAAGTGAGTCATGGCAGGTAGCTTCCTGGACAGAGGTCAATCTTGGGCATGTAGCTTCCTGGACAGAGGTCAATCTTTACCTTAAGGAAGCCTGCCTACTGCCTCTTTGCATCTAAATTAACATATCCTAGAAATGTCAGTAATCCCCTTTATTCCAGATCCCTCAGGGTGTTTCCACTGGACCAGAGAACAAGACCACAGAACCCCCTCATTGTTATCTTGTTCCCCGAATACCATCTCTATGTGCTGTAAATGTTAATTATTTACCCTATACCCACCAATGTAAAAGAAGTATGTGTCTCTCCATTTTACTTTTTATCCAATCCCAGGGATTTCCCTGCTTTGGTTTTTTCTGTTCCCTTTATCTACCATCAATGGGTTTCATGTAACCCTCCTTACATCTCCTCCTTTGATTCTAATGTATAAAATAAGCTGTAAAACTGACATTTTCTGGAGTATTTTCTCAATCCATTGAGATTTTGCTTCTTGGCAATTGTCCTCAATTTGGCTCAAATAAACTCACAAAAATTCTGTACAGGTTTGGACCGTTCTTACGTTGACAGACTGCCGCTCCATCCTAGGAGTTAGAAGCAGGAATGTCCATCAGAGTAATGTTGAGAGGACAACTCAGCTAGCATCATGAACATGAACCACACAAGGGAATGGGGAAGAAGAAAGGGAATGGTAGCTCTCGGAGCTGATGCAGGATTCGAGTTGGCTCTGTCTGAAGGAAACTTAGGAAATGGAGGTAGGAAACCAGTTGTTTGGAAGCATAAGAAGTACGTGTTTCTTCAGACAGAGCCAACTTGTTCCCACATCAGTTCTAAAATCCATCACTCCCTTTTTTCTTTCCCCTTCCCTTGTATGGTTCATGTTCATGATGCTGGCTGGGTTGTCCCCTTAATATTAACTCTGATGAATTGTTCTGCTTTTAACTTCCAGGATGGAGTGCTACTCTGCACTTGTCCATAATGTTGGCTGGTGCTGTCGAATCATGCCTCAATTGGGCCAGTTATCTCCCATTGGTAACTAGCATTTGCCACATACACACAGCCAGCCAGCTTGCCACTCCGCATCAAACTGCTAACCACAGTCACTGCCAGTTTTTCTTGCTGTACCAGTTTCCACTTGCCCAATGACTACCCGTGAGAGGTATACTCACTTCTAGATAAGGACTGAGCTTTTATCTTGTCTTGAGTTGCACTTTCCAGACTCTAACTCCACTGTCAATGACGAAATGACTTATTGTGTCTGGAGCCTGAGTTATTCAAGGTATGATATTTAAAGAAAAGTCATACTATTTCCTCAATTTTAGGATCTGCCTGGTTCCCCATTGCAGTCTCACCTAATCTACTCACACCCGTGGTGACCTCAGCCCTTATTTTACAATCCCAGTTGTGCTCCCCACCAGGCATGGTAGACACTAGCTCATGATTATGATAATTATGACTGCTTTTTAGCTTCCTGGACTATCTGCCTCCACTCTAATTTTTGTTAGCCTTTCATGCTGTGCTCTCTATCCACTATATAGCTAGCATTTCCTAGTGTTTTTGTGTTTCTGGAACTGGCCTCAGGTCTGACCCTTTTAAATCAATATATCTTGGCAGGGCTTGCATGCTTGTAACTTGTTTACACACTTATTCCTTTATATCTGTGCTAATTCCTTGAATTCCAGATTCTGCTTCACCTTGTATTCTTAAATTTAATACACTTCTTTCCTTATAGTGACTGAACTGGCTGTCACCACATCTAGGTTCTTAAGACCACTTTGGTTCTATCCTTATTACCCAGACCTATTGTACTATTTCCTTAGTACAGATGCTGGTCATTCTGATTATAAACAATGAGGGAAGGCTAAAGAAAGGACAGAAAAAACTCACAAAATATCCATCTATTAGAAGTAGAGTTGAGCCTAATGCAACCAGGGAAGTGATCAGGCACAACTTTGTTTTTATGGTTACTCATGGTCTATCATTTCCATTTCAATCTGCATGCCTGCAACATTCTTGTTTCACCCAGACTAGCTTTCTCTATGACTCTCTTAGTTTTGCCTGTCATAACTTTGGTCTGCCATAGATTGGCCTATCGACTGGTTCTCACCAGATGAAGTTTCCACTCTTAATCCAATAAGAGATGGCCAAGGAGAAGGCTCTTGTGGTAAAGCATAGCCACACAAATCCACCACTCAGCAGAGGTCATGGCTAAGGCTAACTTCTAAAAAAAAAAAAAAAAAGCAGAGACGGAGCATGTTCTCCAAGCATGTCTAATACAATTAACTCTAAGAATTTGACTAAAATTGGTCAGTTCAATAGCTATGCATGGATAGGTCGATAACATTTTTTTTTTTTTAAAAAAAGCAAACTAAGTACTACAAAGTGACAGAAGTGGTGTCAAATATCAGAGACAAGTGATTAGACCTAATCAGGTATAAGAGGTTGGCAAAGAAATATATGCTTAAGGGAGGTTAGAAATTAATGAAATTTAAGGAGAGTGGAAAATGTGGATAAACTTGATTTGCCAACTCAGTTAATACTAAAAATATCCTGCAGGAATATATAAGGGCAAGTAAGGTATTTGAGTTTACTTGGAAAAAGTATTCCTAACTACTAAAAAGTATGCCCAGGGTTTTATATTCTTCTGTTAAAATGTCATTAAGAAACTAATTAGAGAATTATAATTATCATCGATTAATTCTCCTTTATTGAAAGAGTAGAAAAGCATATCAAATAAAATTATGTAGAGAAGATTAATAGAGCCAGACATGGGCAAGCAGATCTGGAGAAGGGCAGCCTGTACTAAGACATTGATTCTTCCAGCTTCCTATGTCCTCCAAGGACACGATCTCAGCCATACATGGAGGTGTAAGTACATTATATTTTCTGAATTTTTATCTCTGAGAAGCTGGGAACATCTCTAGGGTGCCGTCAGTGGCAGACCATGGGCAGCCATGTCATAGGGCAAGAGAGATGATAGGCAGGATTGATGTTTGTTTTCTGACAGGACAGATAGGAAGGCAGGAAGATAGGGGAGTATAAGTATTCACATAGGAAACAGTGAATTTAGTGGGTAGGAGCACAGATGTCAGAGTAGGGTTCAAATTCTGGCTCTAGCACTTACTAAGGTGGACTTAGGTACACTGCTTTATCTCTCTAATTATCTGTTTGCTCAGCTATAAAATGTGAGATAGTAATTCCTATTTCATAGAATAATTATTGGCTTATTGGTAAGATACCTATAAAATACCTAGCGCTATGACTGACACGATAAATGTAGTTATTATTACTCAAAATGAATAAAAGAAACCTGAAGAAAATGGGATCTATGATGGAATATCACATATTGTTATATACACACAAGCGGTTCACCAGCTTCCTGGTATATGATGATGAAGTTTGGTAGACATACACTTCTTTATAGAAAATGAGTCAAAGAACTACAAGTATTTGGAGCTAGTTTACTGTAACAAAGACCTCAACATTTTTGCAGTTGGCAAAAATTGCTGCAATTTTTCTCTATGTCTGTTAAGTAAGCTGAAGCTTACTTTCTTAGTCATTGACTAGAGGGTCTCAGAGACTCTTTTGAACCCTCTCTTTCCTTTTCAACATTCATTTAAGGATCACTGATTTTGCTGCTTCTTCTTTCCTAATCTTTCTAAGAGTCATGTTGATTCTTCAGAATTAACCTTCACAGCTCAAGGGTACATTTCAAGCATCTCACAAACAGACTTTACTGCAACCTTCCCTAGACTGGCCATTCTCTCCCTATCCTTTAACCTCTACCACGAATGGAAAACGTTAGTGCAAAGACTCTTTTATAAATTATATTTTAACTATTTCACTCAAATTTCTGTACCGATACTATGTCACTCTTGGCATCAGATTCCAGTTTCTTTCAAAGAATCAACAATGCCTGAGCTTTAGAGAGTATTTCTATTTCAATGAAATTAAAAGTAAAATTGTTGAAATGTAACTTATAGACATCATAATAACTTACCTCCCTGCAAAATAATTAAACACGTAACAGCTAAAAATGATATCCTACATTACTAGACTATCACTATCACACTCAAAGAATTTAACAGCGGTAAATTATATTTTCTCATATACAGTCTATATTCAAATTTTCTTAATTGACCCTAAAATATTTTTTATAGTTGTTTTGTTGTTGTCGCTGTTTTACATCTTTTATGAGAGCAATACAAGATTACTCATTGACTTTGGTTGTCATGGCATGGGAGCTTTTAAAAACTCGCAGTCTGATTTTGATAACCCCCCTCTTCCCTTTCTGTTGACAGCTAGGGAGATAGAAACCTACTCTGCTCACCCACAAGCATAGCCCTTAGAATTTTATTTTACAAATTCTATAAATATATAATAAAAATATCATACACTTAGTTTTCTTAAAATTAGGTATACTTCCAAAGGGATTGGATTATCATGGGAACTTCAAGGTCCAAGATTCCTTTAGAGAGAAGATTTCTGAATCAATGGATTTCTAAGAGGATTTCAACCAGGCTGGGTTGGAAGAGGGTAAATAGAGCTCTTGCATCAGAGGAGCTGACACTCTTCTGAGAGTTATTTATTTTCCTAGGAGCCAGAATTGTTTAGGACTTAACACCTGCCCAAGGCAATGTAATTGCCAAATAGACCTCTAAGATGAACTCATATTTTCAGTCAAAAATGATGGCTTGACCTATGAAAAGAACCGCAACTCACTAGTACTGTTAGCGAAGTCGTAATTATAAAATGACAAATGCTAATATATAATATGCAAAAATCATTATTAATAATTGGTTATAGTAGTCCTGTATCTATCTACATTGTAGTATTCCTTTTAGTCTTTCAAATAATATGATCATTGTTTCCAATCTTCTCATCACTATATGTTGTAATGGAAAATTTTTGTTTCATGCCTGTTTTAAGAAACTCTGAAAAGCCCAACATTGCTCTAGGGTTTAAGAAATATTCAAAATAATTCTAAAAGAGATCAACAATAGACAGTAGGAAAAGTAACATGAAGCTATTATTCAAATATTTCATCAATTAAGAATTAGTTGATGGACAAATTGTTTCTAAAATGATTTACTTTTAAAAACAATACCACGAGCTGTCGCTTTCTCTACAGCATCCTCTGATAGAAAGTGTTAAGGTTATGTAGAAAGTAGAAGCATTACTACCTTTTGCTTTTTTTATCTGACATGACCCTCCCCCTCAGATTACTTTTTTTTCTTTTTGCATTATAGATTTTATCTCAGTTGCTTTCACTCCCAGGGCAACCTTCCTAGAATGAATAGAAGAATAAGGCAACGCTGATTGATTTGGTTTGATACTGACAGAGAGTTTTCGGCTTTTTGATTGTTAGAATGAGATTTTCCAGAAACTGACAATACCAATGCTGTTCCTTTTTCTCCACCTATGGCATACAGAAACTGTGAAAGAAATAAAAGACAAGACATGTCATCACCTGTGTTTTGAGTTTCGTCTTAACTCTAGAACATATCAGAAAATGGTGACTATATGGCTTGATCTCACAAAGTGAAATTGTGATTTCTTTGTGTGCTATCATTCACCATCTTCCCTTTATTTTCTACATTGTCCTTTCTCCTCCTTCAGTTTACCGAGAAATTTAAAATAATTTTTCTGGGCAGGACACACTGTTGAGAAGGTATGCAAAACCACAGGCCAGGTTTTCCTGGGAGTGAGAATGCTATTGATTTTACTTGAAGATTTTGGGGAAAAGTTAAAAAATTCAAATTGTAGTATTATTAAAAGTTTATAATACCAAATATGTCATTATAATGTAAAATTCATGAGTATTAAAAATAAAATAAAATTCATATGAGTATTCAAAATAAAAATAAAATATATGTCCTTGCAATGTAAAATTCATATGATTATTAGAAAGACTTCAGAGACTTTTTTTTTTTTTTTTTTGCTTACGATAGAACTATCCTTTGCCATTGAGGTTCTTTGGTAGCAAAATCTTGGTCCAAATATAAATAAAAACCAACTTTGGAATTTTTCGGTTAACATGGCTAAGTATTAGCCATATCTAATAAGGCTTTATTCACATGTCACAGTTTGTGTTCCCCAGTAAGCAGATTCTGAGATGAAGTGGCTTTGTCTTTCCATATCTCTAACTCCAACCAGACATTCCCATTTCAGGTCCTCAGAGGCAGAAAGCTAAGTGAAGACACAAAGCAGATAAGGCTGCACCTCCCCGGACTGTAGATGACACATGCTTTCAGGCAAGGATTGCAAACAGTAGGAAATGATTGACAACTTCGGTCCAGGTAGCCTTCTGAAATTAGCTTAAAGCTTCCCAAAGTAACTTCTTTAGAGAAGGAGACACTCATTTAGACATGAAAATTCTAACATGCTTGTTAAAATTCAGTTTTACAACTTATATCTCCTTATTTTTCCCTGGAATGACAGTAGAGTTAGAACTATAACTTTTTAGGAAAGCAAGCAGAATTTCCCTTCCTCAAATAGCTTTGCAGTAGCTCAACACTGGTAAGGGTATGCTATGATGATTTTCCTTTTTAGTATATTTGAAAGACAGTGAGTTGTGCCTCATTATACAGTGAAGGTTTGAAATACTCTTTCCCATCTTGAAGAGCCAAATAGCATCTGAAGCGACTTGTAAGTCAACATAAACTATTCAGCCTAATGTTCCGGATTCTAGAATACCATTAGAGTAAAATGTTTCCTTCTCCTCACCATAATAGAACAATCAAAATGAGAAAGTATATGATACACCTGAATACACAAATGAGTCATGTTTAGCTTAATGTAAGTTTCTGCCCTGGCTTATCCCCATCTCAGCTATTTGTGTTGAGGATTCAGCTAGCTGTGAGATACGCCATCTATTTTTTTGGAATCAAGGACAGGGTACTTTTGTGTATCAAGTTTCTTCTGGTCCTGGGCTGAGTCTGCAAGTTTCCATGCTTTGACAACTCTCTAGGCAATACGCCCACATGTCCTTGAATAATGCTGGTACAGAGCAACACGTCCCATTACTGGCTCTGATTTTTCAGTTCCCCACTGTATTCTTTCCAGTACACTGAGGTCTCCTTGCCAGTTTCATTACTTTCAGTCTTTAGTCCCAGGAATTGGGCTCAGTTTCTGTTCTTCTCTTACTTTCAGCCAAATTCCCTTGGACAGTCTGGCCCTTGAGTGATGCTCTCATTATTCTCATTCCCAAAAAGGGCTTCATGACCCACTCCTCCTACTTTGAACTGCTTCGTTTGAGTTTCTGCTTTACTGGAAAGGAACCTGAATTGCCATTATCCTTTTATTGATTGTTTCCTATTTGTTTGCCACTGTCGAGGCCAGTATTCTATCTACTCCTGCTCCTCACCTCACGTGTTGGCCTCCCTTTTACTCTTAGGCTGCTATAAGGCACCAGCTATGACATCATATGCTTATATTACCATCGAAGCTAACACTACCTTTAAGTGAATAGTTAACATTCCTTGAGATACTCAATAATAATTAGAATTTGGAGTGTGACCCTTTTGAGCATGGGTCACAGTATAAAACTGCATTGTGTTTGTTTGGGGTTTAGATTTACATTAAGACTCTTAGTAAAAAGACCAAAATATCTTCTCAACTATCTTCCATTCTGCTGGCATTAGAGATTTAGTTTGTCTTGGCAAACTACCAATCTTATGGTTAAGAACCCAGATCCAAAGTAAGGTAACTTAGATAACTGTTCTTTGAGGATCCTAGAGATGTTGGATTTTTAAGTGTCATCCTTCTCTTTCCCTCTGCATTCAGGCAGAGACAAAAAAAAATCAACAAAAAATATCAGAGCTGTTTTTAAATCCATGATAGGAGTAATATATTCATTGGAAAAATATGAAGTAACACCCTCATAACAATAGAAATAAAGGCAACTATTACCAGCACTAACACATCCATTAATATTATTCCTGCTACTATCATTGGTATCATTTAATGAATCCTTATTCTATAGGTGTTTTAAACTTATTCTTTAGGGATTATTATCCTCATTATATGTGAATGGGAAGTCGAGGCTCAAAGAGGTTAAATAACAAGTGTAAGATCACATAGCTAGTAAGTGACTGAGCTAAAAATTGAATCTAGATCTGTTTGATTTTTAAAATCTATGTTTTAGCCACTACACCAAGATGATTCTCATCAGCTATCAACTTATTCAATGATTGAATCTGTCAGGCTTTAAAAACGGAAGTAAAATAAAATGGAACAATTTCTCTGGTAAATTGGAAAGCTAATTTCAACCTAAGTCCCGATTTCCCTTACTCGTTTTATTTTTCCTTTTCTGCTTGTGCAGATGTTGGCAATGTCTCTGCATATAACTAGCCAAATTGACCACCAAGTCCCTTCGGTGAATGGCATGCCTCCCTCACTCAGGCCAGCATGACTGGTGGAGTGGTGCTCCACAGCCAAGTAGTCAAGAATTATAAGCTGCCACAACAAACTGAGGGAACCATTCCAATCTTGCTGGGATCTGTTCATCTCTTTCTTTTAGGCCTGTGTCTTGTCCTAGTGTGTCTTTTTGTGTCAAAATCTAATGATAAAATCTAATGATAAAATCTAATGATAAAAACTTTTATATTAGGTTTATACTTTTTAAGCTGTAATGGCAACTGTTGACTCACTGAATTCTCTGGCCCACCCCCGCTGATGAAACCCAGGGTATAGAAACTGACCCTCACAGCTGGCCTAGATTTCCCTGAGCCTCTCCACATGGAGAACAACATTCACTCTTTCTTATCCAGGGTTCCTGATTTTTTGTTTTTGTTGTTTTTGTTTTCCCCAAAAGCAAGTAGATGAGTATATCAAATTAAGGGAGAGTAGATAGCAAAGATGTTCATCACCTAAAATCAATTTGATCAGCAGAAGCAATAGAAAGTGCCTATCTTTCTCTTTTTGAAGATGTAGGCTCAAATTAACCCTTTACACATATCACCTTCTTCCCCTTCATTGCATCCTTCTTGTTCAACATTGCAAACACCTCCCCAAACACTTCCCCAGATCTTCTCCATGAGGAGCTCACTAGGGATTACTCTTTGCTTTATTTCATGTAATTTTCCTTTTTTTTTTTTTTTTTTTTTTTTAAATCTCTTTCCATAACATGAAGTTTCAATTGTCAGGGCAACTGTGAGTGAAAAAACATGCTGTTTATTCTGAGTTCATAATTTATTTGTTCTAATTTCTAATCTTTATTAGCTCTTTTCACTTTTCTGGTTAAAAGAATGGAAACCATTCTATTACCCACCTTTTTTCTATTCTTGTTTGCCTCTGTTCCTTCTCAAGATCTGATGTGTCTGCACTCTGCTAAATTTACACATTTAATTCCCTTTCCTCTAGCTTACTTGATTCCTTTCTCCTCATTCTATGTCATAATCTCCCTTGAATCAGTATGTTTCACTCAACGGAAACTGTTTTCAAAGTTCAGTTTCTCACTTCAAAGAAGTTTAATTATCATTGATAAACCCTTTCTCCTATGCAACACCTGTTATGTAACTGGAGAAGATTCAGCCCATGAATTTAGATTGACCAAAATAGATGGCTTCTCTATGTAATCTCTTCTTGTTTCCAGAAATCAAAAAACACCAAAATGTTTCTGGGAATCTGGGTGGAAAGAATACCTAAAAATCTCTGCTTAATGATGGGGAGAATAGTATTGTATTAGCTACTGTAATTTAGAAACCAACCAGTGAAAATTCAGGCTGGATGAGTCAGAACTAAATCTGAATTCATAAATAGGAGCAAGAAAGGACACTGTTGATAAGTTTAGCTTCCAAGAAAAAGAATTAGACAAAATTTATATGTGATGGATCTCAGAGACCTATTTAGAATCACAGAATCAAGGAGCACTATAGCTACAAAACTGCTTAGATAGCAGCTATTTCAACCCCTCATTTTGCTGATTAGAAAACTGAAGTTTAGAGAGGTGAAATGAGTTTTCTAAGATTATCTAACTACTTAGTAGCAGAGCTAAGACTGGTGTTTTCTGGGTATAGTATCTTACTAAGGGCAAGATCATAAATATGCTTTAATTTGAAGTTACCCTGAGATATTTACTTCAGTTTAACTTAATAAGGTCCATTTAAGTGCTACCCTCATGGCTTTCAAAGATTTTATGAACTTCCAAGTGAACTGAAGTCCCTGAAGTTAAATAGCCGAAAATTCAGACAGTCTAGATTAAGATTCTTTCCACAGAACTTGGAATCCCATAGGGCGAAAATGACTCTCTCTGGTTTTCATTGTTGGACAATAGGACTTGGTAAAGAAACACAGAATATACATGTTTATGGATTGATAGAAATATGTCTTAGGTTATGTTTCCCCCTAAGCATATCCTGAGACAAGGATTTGAGTGAAGATAGTTTCTCTGAGACATGATCCCAGAAAGTGCCAGTTGGGGAATGGGGACGTGAGTCAAGGAAGAGTATCTTATCACTAAAGACAAGTGGGCTCAATGCCTGATGGGGATTTCCGAGATTATATGTGGAGTATTACTCAGCTGTTAGCAGGCAAGGAAGTTGGCATATTTATTAACCAACTCCCAGCTCCCATATGTCATAGATTGAGAATTTCTCCTGGGAGTAGACATTTTGGGTCTGCCCTGAGAAAAAGTTGCACTCCAGTTCCTATGACCAAAGAATTGTGGATAATAAAAGAATTGTGGATAATTGCAGTAAGAAACCATTGGCATGCATTTGCATAGTGAGTGTTGAGGGAATACAGGTGATATATGGATATTGTCTGCTACCAAGGGAAAATGAACAGTGGTGGGAATGGCGGATGAAGCATATAAGCCCAACGGATCAGCCAAATTAATTTTGAATCTCTCTCATGATCTCATGATATTTTCCTCAGGATATGAGTCCGGGTTTAACGAGTTTTAGTCTATAGAACTAGCTTATTTTACAGATTGAGATTTTGTGAATTTTCTATGGATTTTTTGAGGGTATCTCAAAACATTCACAGCAAATTTTTGGTAAGAACCTTGTGCAGAGCTTTTTGTTTTAGGTAGTGCTTTGTTTCAGGTAGTGAAGGGTCTCGAGAGGTGAAGTTGGGAGGCTAGAGAAGGATAGCTAGAAAGAGTAGCAACTGAAGATTGCTGAGTATTTTAGTAACATTGGATTATACATACTTGAGTTAAGATTAACAACAAAATGTTAAAAGACTGTAAAATTGAATGCAAATTAATATTTTGAGAAATACTTTAACACTGTTAATATCTCAAAACCTTATTTTTTCTTTTGATGTGGGGATTCGACAGACTCAAGAATTCAGGGAGGTAGGTCAAGGAATGGAGACTACCTAAATCTGAATGTCCAAACATCTCCTATAAAATCTGACCAAATCAACAAAAGTAAAATTTAAAAACACAGAAATCCCATTCTTCAGAATCACTATATGTCAGAGTATAATTCACAGTTCATTTTACCTATAAATAGAAAAATAAATTCGAATTCAGCTATTTCTTAACTTCCTACTCCAAGATTTCAGGAGAGCAAAGTGTGGCAAAACTGCAGAAGAGAAAACAGAGAGAACCTTACGGCAACACTTCTGAGGAGATAAAAGGCAAGAAGAGAGAGCTCTTTGGAAACGGCATAGTGAAAGAAAAAATAAAGCAAGAAGGGAAAATTTAGAATCCTGTAAAATAAATACAAATAACTATCACAAGACACATTTTCCTCCACTTTGCCCCACACTAAAACACCATTTGCTTTGCTACACTGACAGAAGAGAGTGATCTAGGACTAGTTATCTTGTAAACCTTCCAAAATGTCATCCCTAATTACTAAATGCAGAGATGCAAAAGCAGTCTTCATCTATGCTAAAAAGAATATGGAGAATTAGAATCAAAAGATTTCACCTGATAAAAATTATCTTCAAAAACCAACCACAAATTAGAAAACTACTTCATATAATTCCATAAACTGAATTAAATATTTTCTAATAAACATTTGATAAAATGAAAAAGAATATCTTGAATCACTTTTCTAAGAGCAGAAATGAAAACAAAAAAGGAAGAAAAAAATGAGTGTTCATTAAGGAAAGAAATATAAGAAAAAAAAGACTAAATTGCAAGTTGCTCAATGATAAATAAATTAAATAAAAACAAGTACCAATGAAGAAGAACAGGACAATAATCAAAAGAATGAAAGTGAGATAAAGGAAAAGGGCCAGAAAGAAAGTGATTAGAATGGTAAACGGGCAAAGAAGATCTAATGTATGAGTAATTGAGGTCCTTGAAGTACAAAAACAAAAACAATGAAACGGAACTAATATTTAAAACAATAACCTAAGGCAATTGTCCAGAAATAAGAGAAAACTTGCATCTACATATTGAAAGGACCTACTGGATACCTAAGAAAATTGACACAGAATGATGAAATCTGAGGCATATCCTAGTAAAAGTTTTGAACTTTAAGGTCCAAAAACTTCCCAGTGTTCTCAATAGAAAGATCTCATGACTTACAAGGGCAAGAGACTTAGAAAAAAGGCAATGATGAAGCAGCATTTTCAAAAAACTCAAGAATAGAATGTATGATCCCAGGATTTTGTATCATAACAAGATATCCTTCAAATATCAAACTAAAAGAACTCTATTTTTAAACATGTAAGAACTCAAGAAATTCTGAGTAAATGTTGAGAAAACACACAGCCAATATTATATATATATATATATATATCATCTGTAACATAAAACAAAATGACAGAGTTGAGACTAAATATATTAGCCATATAAATAAATACAAATGAGCTTAATTCATTCATTAAAATAAAAATTATTTACAATTTGGCTCACAAAGCAATATCCAACTATGTACCTCATAAAAGGGGTCCATCTAAACCAAAGTGATTCAGAAATTCTGAAAATAAAAGGATGAGCAAGAGTGGGGAAAAGAAAACAAAGATGAAGCAGGGGATAAGATATTGATATTCCTGCCCAAACACACGTGATCACAGGGAAATATCAAATAAACTCAAATTGGGAAAGATATTTATGAAATTGGCCTGTACTCATTAAATTTTTCAAAAATGTCAGGAGAATGAAAAACAAATACAGACAGGAATTGTCCAGATTTAAAGGCATGTGTAATCCTGGATAGGACTTCTAGTTCCCATTCTCATTCCCTCCTCCCTCTCTCTCTCTCCTTTTATTATAACTTTAAGTTTGAATTATCTTAAAATTTTTAAAAAATTACAAACAATAATATTCAGTGGAGGAATACAGATTAAGTAAGTTAGGCATTTGTAGCCATTGGAAGGATTCGAATATAATTTCTGCAGTCTTTGCAGTACCATAAACTTCATTGTTTCTGGGGGAATCCTATTTCAAGGACTTGCTCTGCCCTGGTTATTGGGATGTGACTGCCTGCAAACACCACCAAGCTTAAATAAGTTTTATTCCTATGAGAAAATGGACCTATGAATTTCATCTAAGTTACTTGTCTTTTCTGGAGAGAACCTTGGATAAAGTGAAACTGGGAGTAAAGGCTTAGAGGGCAGGGAGGGCAGGGCTTCGTTGGATCTGGATACTTTGGAGGGTTTTCTGAGATTCCGATATTTTGATTTTCATATGTTAAATAAAAGCTTTCAAAAAAATCTGAGACGTCCTGGGGTTTTTTAAATTACAAGTACATTTCAACTGCATCATAGAACTGTCTTAATGGTGAATTAAACAAAAGCAGAGATAATGACTCTTGGAAGTAATAGTTTGTAAAGCAATGGTTCTTAAGCAGCTTGCTCACATTGTTAGCTAGGGATACTTTCTTTTTCATTAATTTTGGAAAGAATCAAGGCATTATATGATAGAGGCAAATATGTTTATATGCCTCTCTATCCAACATGAGATTAAGTTCTAACTGTATTAAGAGAATTACTTCACTCATTTAGCTGTGGGGAAAAAAAGGAATATAGAAAATGTAAAATGTAGACATTCCATTTTATGGACTTTTATTTTTCTTTAGATTATCACCACATTTAAAATATTTAGCATTTTTAAAATATTCTGAAAAGCTTTAAAGATGCCAATAAGTACAGAAGCTAATTTAACAAGTATTCATGACTCTATCACCCAAACTGATACTAAATTTTTCTTATTTTTGCTTCAGATACATTCCTAATGAAATAGAATATTAAACAGTTGATTAGATGTATCCCTTTGCAGTACATTTCCCTCCCTTCTTCTTCCCAAATAACTATCTTGATTCCTCAAGTTCATGTATATTACATATGTTTATCAATAAATAACACGTTTTGGGTATGTGGGTGTTCAAAATTTTACAAATTGTATCACGTTAGTCATCTTTTTTCACTAAATATTGGTCTGAGATATGTTCAGTGATTACATTTAAATCTGGTTATTTCATTATAAATGCTATGTGATATTGTAGTATACCCCATTTTATTTTTTGCTATTACGATCAATGAGTAATGAGCAATTTTATACGTGCCTCTGGGAGTACATGTGTAAGAGTTTCTCTGCAATGTATACTTAAAAGCAAACATGGCATGTTTATTAGATGTTTTCTCTCTTTGAAGCAGTTCAAAGACATAATGGCTCTTCAAAGCAGTTCAAAGATATAATTGCTCTTCAAAGTAGTTATGCAAATGTATACTCACCAACTGTAATTTATGAGTCTGTTTCCCTAGAAACATGCCAATATTTGGCATTGCCAAACTTCACATTTTTGCCAAGTAAAGTCACTTTTGCCTTTAACTTTTCTATTATTATGCCTCTTGTTTCTTTTTCTTCTATTCACTTTATTGAGAATGCAACTAAAATCTCACCAGTAGAAATGGTTATTGCTTATTGCTGTAAATTATGGCTAATTTCTTCATTTTATCAGGCAAAGGAAGTGCTTGCTATAATTAAAGTCTGACTATATTGCTTTATAACTAATAAGCATTGGATTTTATCATGAGTTTTTTTTTTTTAATTTTCTTTATTTTTTATGGATGGATTGATTAAGATCATATGCTATTTTTCTTCCCAAGAGTGGGCACGTGACTGAGACTGGCCCACTGTGCTAAAATAGAAAAGACTCTCGGCCATACTTGAGGAAATGCTTTTATTTTGCTTTATTTTTATTTATTTTTTGTTGCTGGATATGAAAAAGAAGTATTTGTCCCAGTTTCTGTAGAAAACAATTCTGAAGAAAAGCTAATAAAAAGAAGACCAAAGCTGAAACAAAAGTAAAAAAGTAACTTAAGGTCCTGTACCTAGGGCCCACCCACTCTCCATCATCCTTGCCAGTAGAACTGGTAAGTATTGTTAACTTTTAATCTAGTTATAGTTCTTATTATCTATCTATCACTTGTAGTCCAAAACTGAAGGGTAGTAGACTTCACTGCCACTGCTTGTAACATTCAGAAACACATGTAGCAAGTCCACCAGTTCATAAGGAACAGAAATATCTATGAAATACTAGTGTGCAACTCTAGAGCTAAAATTACACTTTAAAATCCCATGGAAATGGTTATGTTTTCTTTTTCAATGTATTTTCTCATATTTGATATATATTTAAGAAGAACATTTGGGAAAGATCATCAAGAACAAAGATGTTTCATTAGAGACCAAGGCCAAGATCACCCATATCCTTATATTCCCAATTACTATATAGGACGCAAAAGCTGGACAGTGAAGAAGGCTGATAGAAAAAAAAATTGATTCATTTGAAATATGGTGTTGAAGAAAAGCTCTATAAATACCCTGGACTGCAAGAAAAATGAACGAGTGGGTCCTAGAGAAAATTAGGCTCAGAACATCGCTGGAGGCAAAAATGAAACAACTGAAACTGTCCTACTTTGGGCACATCATGAGAAGGCAGGGTTCTTTGGAAAAGATAATACTTCTGGGAAAAATAGAAGGCAGAACAAAAAAAGTGAGACCAAATATGAGATGGATTGACTCCATAAAAGAAGCCATTGGCATGAGTCTACAGGAGCTGACCAGGGATGTTGAAGACAGGAGATTCTGGACATCACTCATTTATAGGGTTGCCAGGAGTCAGCGCCAACTCAGTGACATGTAACACACATAATAATTAATGTACCAAGTCATGGAGGAAGTATATTATATTTCCCTGAGCCTGATTAAAGCACAGACTCTGAAACAACTACCTGCTGTGATGTTGAACAAAGTACTTGACTTAAATAAACCTCAATTTCCTTATCTCTAAAATAATGCACTTGGCAGTGTCTGGCATGTAATAAGCAACAATAAATGTTAATGATTGTTGTTATTACAGAAAGGACATCTTTTTTGCCAGCTCTCCATATTCAGAGGTTTGAAATTCAATGTATTTTTGTCATAGCTACCAACTAATTTTCCCTCAAAAGGGGTTAAATTCCTGTTAGCACTGAAACTTTTCCAAATGTTGGAAAATCTTTAATAACTCTCTTATGTAAGTACAAAATGAAAATGTCAGTTTGAGACAAAGAGAGCAAGGATGGAGAGTATTTATCTTTAAAGGTAAAGAAGAAAATTTGAGAGTAATTTGACACTGTCCCTAGCTATGACAAGCTAGCTGTAGCAACCAAATGATGGTAAAAGAGAAATTAAGTGATGTCTGATGTCTGGCCATTTCAGTTCAGTTAAAGACCATGACTCGGTAATTACGCCATGTTCAAAATACCAGTGAAGTCTGGAAGGCTGCTGCCTTGGGAGTAAAGTATTATTGGAGGTTGGTAAAGTATCGACCACAAGACAATTGTCAAAGTGTTTGGATCAAGGGGTAGTAACTGGGTGAATAGATGCAGGGAATTGCTGCATGGACTGCTTAAACTATAATTACAATTTCGTTCCTGAAAATAAATTAATTTGTAGTTTCCAGATAAGTGGAAATGTCTTCCTGTGAGAAAGTGTCAAAGAAAGTAGGTTTAGCCTGAGGAAATGAAAGAAGCAGAGGGGGTGATTTTGAATATGGAGGTTGCAATGAGGTACATGAACCTTCAGTAGTGCCAGAGATATACAGAAAAGAGGGATTGGTTTGGATAGAAACCTGAGAACAAGCAGGGCACAGTGATTAAGAGTGCAGCCTCTAGGGCCAGACTTCTTAGGCCTCAAGTCCTTGTCCCACTGCTTACTAGATGTATGACCTTGGTAAGTTACATAACTTGGTGCTTCAGTTTATTCCTCTTTAAGATAGGGATAAAATGTTATCTGCCTCATAAAGGTATTGAAAATAGAAAAAATACTATGTATAAAACACTTAGAACAGTGTTTGGTGCATGGTGTTTTCTTTATGTTATTGTTATCATTATTAGAAACAAACAGGACTGTAATTCCTGATTGTTTTAGATATTTATCTGTGCCGATGTGGAAGCTAAACTAGAAGTTTCAAATCATTCAAACTGAGTTTCACCTACAGGAAGCTAGCTTCTCTGGAAATAGAGCAGAGTAAAAGAAGCTCATGGGGACAGTAGTTGTGGGAGAGTGCCCAAGCGTGGAGTTTGGTACGTTGTTCTAGGTAGGACTGAATGTATCTTGCTATCTTGGGCACCAACCCCCAAGACTAGAAGAAATTTGGTCTGTGGGGCAGAGCCTAAAAGGAAGGTATTTGGACAACCATAATTATGCCTTTCACTGGAGAACTATTTTGGACTTCTGATAGAATGCGGCTGAGAGGGAGGGATGTGAGAATTGAAACCCAGGTATGACCAAATACCCTTCTGCCAATAATAGCAGACTAGTTAGTATATTTTTCACACCTTTATTAAAGGCGTTTACATCTAACAAGGGCAGGATTATTACATCCGACTTCTACGAGAGTAGATCCTCACCACAGAGGATCTGCTCTGGTTGAGAGCTCGTTTCTTCACTCCAGTGCAGATGTGGCTTCCCCACCTCAGCAGTGTTCTAATGCCAGGACCCTCAACTCCCTAGCTGTCTCCAGCCGCTGCCTGTGCTTCTTTTCTCTCTCCTATCCTTTTACTTCAGCTGGCATGACTCTATTGCGGTCTTTGAAATTTTCCTCCAAGCTTTGATTTTCTTAACTCCATTTCCTCTCAAAAGTGGCGAAAGGGCCTTTGGGCTTGTGAGAGAACCAGGAAGAGGCATTTATACATTACCAAAAAGGGGTAGCTTTTTGTAAACTACTTCCCATTGGCTGCAGACCACCAGCCTCAGAATCATATAGGGGGTTCTGCTCAATACACAGATCTCTGGGACTTAGCCCAAAACTACTATACCGGAACCACCAGGAGTTGGAGCCTGGGAGTCTGTTTTCACCATCTCTTCGAATGATTTTTATGCATACTCAGGTTTGACAGCCACTTCAGTTTGTTCCCTCTGTAATCTTTCTGTAACGCTTCCTCCTCTTTACTCAATGAGAAGGTGAAAAGGACTCACTGAAATGCTATTGTAGAGATTCTGAGCGAAGCCAGAACCAAAGATGATTTGCTATGCAGTTTTTCTCATTAAATACAAGGTCAAGGAGGTAATCACTCATTTACTTTCCATGGGAGCTGACCATAAAGACTTTCTTGTTTGTAACACATTCTGTTGTAGCTGGGCGGTTATTTTTAACTCTCACCAGGGAAACCCATATGACCCACATAGCCAAGGTGAAGCTCTCTGCATTCTTTAGAGTCCACTCTAAGAAGGAAGAAGCACTAACCTAGTTCAGCAATTCTTCTCCCTATTTACTCACTAGAATCACCTGGAGAGCTTTTAAAATGTCAATGCGTAGGCCTTCCTCTCTAGAAATTCTTATTCAATTGGTTTGGGGTGGTACGTGTCTATTTTAAAAGCTAGCTAAGGGAACTTCAAACCAAGGTAGAGAACTGCTGTGTAGTTACAAAGGGCTTGGGTTTGGGCATTGTTCTGTGTTTGAGGTAGGAATTTTCTTTGGTGCAAAAGTTTAGGATGAATATGCCAGGTTGAGGGAACTGTAAGCAATGACGTGGAGGCATGGACATATGGAGAGGTTTAGAAGGCACGTACATTCAAATTTAATCATGTTTTATCATTGGAAAACAATATATATGGAGACTATAGTTGTCTGTTCATCTGTCCATCCGTCTGTCCACCCATCTGCCCACCCACCTACCTATCTTATTCTATTATCTGTCATCTATCTGTCTCATATACTGTTTCTGATGAAAGGTCTTCTTAAGATAAAACTTTAGCTTTCAGAAAATGATATCTAAAAAACATTCCTGAACTTATACAAAATGGCACAGAATATATAATTTACTAAATTACTTGGTAATGCTCTTTGCAAAACATTTCTTCGATTTTGGTATCAAAAAAAAAGTCTATATGTCCTAATACAATTTCATGTTTCCTTTAACTAGATTAAAAAAATTACATGGTCTATGATATTTTGCTTTAGACTTTGACTACTAGGAAATTCAGTGTTAATTTTAGTGCTCATACCAGGCTCCAGATAAAAATATCTCTCTGTTCTTTGTGTTATTTTCAACATTTCTTTTTAATCTGTATTTTGATTAACTTATATAATATGTGTAGTAACACAGTAGTACAACTAATTCCTTTTTGGAAGTAGACAACAAACATTTATATCCACCCACCTTTCTCACCGACATCCAAACCAAGGCTCCAAGGGTCCACAGGATCTGGCTCCTGCCCACTCTCTGACTTCACTCCTTGTCACTTTCCCTTTTGTGCACCTCACTCTTTCACTTACCTAACATACCAAGCTTGATCTTTTTCGCCTTTCTTCCACTTGGATTTTCTCAACTAGAAAAGTGCTTCCCAATGCTTTTCACAACATGAAACACACAGAAAATGGTAACATTAGGACAACACACCAGAGTAAACGAAAGAGACTAATGACTACTAAAGGCTACTAATCAAAGGCTTTGCTGCCCCAGGCTCTCCCCTGTTGGCCCAAAGGCTGAGATGGTCAATATGTTATTGCAGCATACCACCAATGAGATCTTTGAATGGTTGTCTCCTATATAATATTTGGGTCTCAAATCAAAAGTTACCTCCTAAGAGAAGCCTCACCTCACCAGTCCCACAAGAGTAGATGCTCCAGTGTAGCCACTATGGAAAACAGTATGGAGGTTCCTCAAAAAAATTAAAAATAGAACTACCTTATTACCCAGCAATTCCACTTCTGGGTATTTATCTGAAGAAATCCAAAATGCTAATTTGAAAAGATATATGCACCCCTATGTTCAATGCAGCATTATTTACGATAGCCAAGATAAGGAAACAACATAAGTGCCCATCAATAGATGACTGGATAAAGATGTAGTACATATATACAATGGAATATCACTTGGCCATAAAAAAGCATGAAATCTTAACCATTTGCAACAACATGGATAGTCCTGGAAGGTATTATGCAAAGTGAAATAAGTCAGACAGAGAAAGACAAATACCATACGATCTCACTTACATGTGGAATCTAAAGAACAAAATAAAGGAAACAGAAACAGACTCATAGATACAGGAGACAAGCTAATGATTGCCAGATGGGAGGGGTTTGGGGATATTTGAAAAAAATGATGGTATTAAGAAGTACAAATTGGAAATTACAAAATAGTCATGGGGCTGTAAAGCATAAGGAATATCATCAATAATATAGTACTATGTACAGTGCTAGGTGGGCACTAGACTAATTGGGGGAATCACTTAGTAAATTATGTAAATGTCCAACCACCATTCTGTACATCTGAAACTAATATAATATTGAATGTCAAGTGAAATTTAAAAATCAAAAATGGGGGGATGGAAGGTGAAGGGGAATAGGAGATTCAAACTTCCAGGTATAAAACAAATAAGTCAGGGGACGTGGTGTACAGCATGAGGAATATAGTCAAAAATATTGTGATAACGTTGTATGGAGTCAGATGGTTGCTGGCCTTACCATGGTGATCACTTCTTTAGTTATATAAATATTGAATAACTATGGTGTACACTTGAAACTAATACAATGTTGAATGTCAGTTATATTTCATTTTATTTTATTAAATTTATTGAGGTGACATTCATTAATAAAATCATTTTAATAAAAATATTTTTAAAAATATTAAATAGTAGTGAACAGAAATTCTAACATCCCAGGCAAAGGGATGTTACTCCAACGCAGATAGTCTACTTTGCAGACTATCATTTTTTTTATTGTGATAAACTATAAATAATATAAACTACACCATTTGGTAGACTATCATTTTTACCTCAATTGCTATTACAGAGAAATTGACCTAAACTACACATAAAACACAAACTACCATGTATTCTTCCCTTAGCATACTTAAAGAATTCAACACTAGGCTTGTCGAGGCCAATGACCAACCATTACTAAATATGTTTGACCCAGTTATCACCAGTTTTAAAGGAATCCAAATATTTTTCATATTGATGACTATAAAATTATTCTAAATTTTTTACATGAATATTATGGTAGAAATATATCAAAGACTGTGTAAAATGACTAAGACTCAAAAAGATGCTTCAATCAAAAGCAGCAATAGGAGGGGAACATATTAACTCAGGATTTCTAGTGAAAAATATTACTTAAGTAACATTTAATCTGAGGTAGAAAATTATCAAATACGTGAGGAAAGAAATTTCTCAGATGTGTTCAAATATATCAGGGACCTATTTTTAAAATATATATGTAATTGTCTTAATAATAAATTGCCCCTAGTTAGGCATGAAATAAAGCATGAAAGAACCTCTGGAACAACCACCTAGTTCTCATTACTGTGTGCACCAAGGGGAACCCATAACTTTTGGGTATGATGAATGCGTTTGTTATTTTGATTGTAGTGATTGTTTCTTGAGTATAATATGCTTATCAAATTATACACTTAAAATAGAGTTCATCTTCTGTCAATTATCTCTCTTTTAATAAAGGTTAAAAAAAAGAGTCGATGCCTCCAGCCACTCCGCCATATTACTCATTTTTATCTTCTTCATAAGATTATCAGCACCTGAAATTATCTCATTTACTTATATGTTTATTCATTTATGGTTCATCTCTACTAATTTCTGTACAAGGTCCTTGAATGCAGGTATACTTGTTTCATTCATCATTATATCCCAAAAGCCTAGAAAAAATAGGAAGGACTCAATAAACATAGCTGATTATTGGAAAAAGTGAATGATTGTGCAAGGATATTTCCCATTCCTGATGGGGATTCCCCTAGCTTCAGTGAATGAGTTAAGGCAAGGACTCTGTCTTTGCATCTTTATGGTTTTAGTGGATGTCCTACTTCCTGGCTCAGAGCAGATATACAATAAGTGCTTTTATAAATGAACAAGGAGAGAAAGCAGGTAAAGCATCGATTATTGAACACAAACTTCAAGTTCTTTGGTCTGTTTCAAGTTCTTTGGGAATTTTCAGCTACAGCTGACAGTAGTAATCATGTTAGGGGTCTTTCAACTGATGCAGGTAGGCTAAAATGAGGCACCCATTGTGTGATCTACGGCAAATGACTTAAATATAAGGGACTCTTGCTTTCCTTCTCTGTAAAATAATTAAGTTTAGGTTAGAAGAATTCTGCAGTCCCTTACCATTTTGAAATACCTGCTACATCAACAGATGGAGAGTCAGAAAAGGGATGTTGAAGAAATTATCAAGCAGATAACACAGGTAGTAGCCAGGGTCTTCCAAAGTTGCCCAGAGGCTACTTTTTAAAAAACACGACTAAGAATGATCCAGGAAGCCTCGGGGAATGTTTACAGGGAAGTTGGGATTTCTACCTAGGATGCCTATATTGTCCTCTCTCTCTGCCTGCCTATTGCTGAGCAGCTCCTTCTCATTCGTTGGTGATCTTGAATGAAGGAGCAACAACAACTGTTCTGGTCAAGTGGCTACCTGTTGGAAACAGTTTTTCAGAGTAGAGAATTCTATTTCGTCATTGTATTCATGCATTTAAAAAACATACAAGCAGAAGGTCTTTCTAGGCCTCCATTCATTTATTTTAAAAATTGAACAGATTTAGGTTATTGTGAAGATTAAGTAAAACAATTCATGGAAAGGGCCTCACATGCTGTCAGTCATATAATAAACATTCATGCTACCTACCACTGTTATTTCATTATGCAAGTCATGACCTAGGAGCCAAAATATTTAATCCCAAATACTGGCATTTGGTTCCATTTCTTTCTACTGAAGATAGAGCAGTTGGCTATGAAATCAAGAGGAAGAGATCCAGAACTGCACATGATGACAGTCATCTTCTTCAATTAAAATGCCTCAGTATATTAATAAGCCCAGCTGTGTTTCCCAAACAATTTGGAAAAGCTGCAAAATCCAAAAATAAACCAAAACAAAGAGACACTCAGTCTGAAGACAAATTTCAATTTTTAGATTTCTTATGGCAAAAGGTTGTTATTGTGTTTGACGTTAAAACTATATCAACACTGCAACTTGTGACAGATACTATCGCATACTCATTGCCTCATCTCTGTAACAAAAGCAGATATTTGAATGTCTTTGGAAAATTATTGTTCTATTTGTTTTACTTCCTATTAAGTGATAGGCCTGGGATAAATGACATCCCATTCACATTAAAATTATTGAAAGGCATAAATGTTATTTATTTTTAGCTTTCAAAATAGAATTGAAAGCTAAGAAGAAAATAATTTTAGAAGACATATACCATTCACTTTTAAAATGTATAATCACTAATAATAATGAACTTTAAACAACTTTTCAAAATATTAGTTCTTGGATAATTTTATTTTTCTTAAAATGGTGGATAATTTTAAATAAGAAATTGCCTTTGATAAATCACTAACAGTAACTTTTGACCAATTTTAGTTTAAAGAAGTTCTTTTCTGTATAATTTTTAAGCGATTGATTATAAACTCAAATAATATGATTCTGTATAATTTCCTATATTTATTTTACATCAAATAAGTTTATGTGTAACTTCTTTAAAAAGTAAAACATAAAAATTCTAGTTACTATTTATGCATATAAATGGACATTTATTTGAGAACAAATATATTTCACATAAATGGAAAAGATGAATAAATCCCAATATAGAAAATATTTTGAAAAACTTAAAATTTTAATTTTAAATAAGATTTTTATTTTACTAATATTTATTGAACATATAAGGAATTCTGTTAAGTCTTTTAGTTGCATTTTTCTTATTAATCCTGATGCAACCTAATAAGGTAGAAAGAAATTTTTCTATCTTCTGCTTCTGGTAACTCTTTCAGACTCCATATTCATACTTTTTCCACTGCAAAATACCAAAGAATGATAGATAAATTATAACTAACAGGTGGACCTGAACTTTTGAGAAATTAGGAAAAGTATTCAATATCTCACAATTATGGGAACAAAAACCAGAGAAATAAGCCAGCGTTGAAGTTATAGATATCTTAGAGACATTTGCTGATCAAGGTTACCTAAATTATGAAGGTTTAATGTCTCTTCAACCAGAACAAATGAACCAGAACAAATCCTAAAATATATGAAAGATGATGGGGGTATGGGGTTTGGTATGGAGAAAGCTACATAAAGCTAGAATCCCCAAAGAGCTTTAGTAGAAACAATGGATCTTGCTGGCTTAAATTCTATATGGGAAAAAAGACTCCTCTGATATTATGTAGCCATAGCAGATGCACTCCTACAGATTAGCAGCGTATTATTGTATGCAAGAGAAGAAAAACAAATCTTCCTGGAAGAATGTTCACTGAGATAAGATTTTTAAGATTTCCATAAAGAGAGATTGGCCAAAGTATAAACTCACTATATACAATCACCAACACAATAATAACCAAGTTACCATAAGTGAGACTCAACAGGAAAGAGAACCAGAAACCCAGTGACACAGATAGTACACTAATCAGAGACACTATAAAACAAACATGCTTAAAATTTTAAACAGAAATAGTAAAATTATATTCTTGAGCAAGAAACAAAGATCTATTAAAAGAATTAGGTATATTTGAAAAATAAAACAAATAAAACTTCTAAAAGTAGAATATAGAGTTCATATTGAAAACTAAAAGGATTGGTTAAATGGCAGGTTAAGTGCAACTGATGAGATAATAACTAGACTGTAGGAAGATATGAAAAAAAATTAGCCAGAATATAGCACAGAAAGAAAACTGAAAATATGACAGAGAAAAAGAAGGAAACTAGGAGAAGAAATTCTCCTCTTAGTATATTTAGAATTTCAGAAGGAAAGATTAGAATGAACAAGGGAAAGGCAATATTTGTTGAGATAATGATGAATGAATGAATCAGAAATTTCCAGAATTAATGGAAGTTATGAATTCTCAGTTTCAAAAGGCAAAATAAATTCCAGGAAAATTAAAAAAAATAATCCACATGTATAAACGCTGAAGTGGAATTGCAAAACACAATAAAAACTAAAAATCAGCCTGAGATTAAAGGAAGTTTACTTATGTATAAATGACACACTGACAGCAGATTTCTCATCAACAGCACCAATGCAAGGTAAAATATATTCAACTAATACCTTCCAGTTCTGAGAAGCTTGAAGCTGTCAACCTAGAATTTTGTACTTACTTAAAAGAGGAGGAAGTAAAAATATCTCAGTCAAGAAAAAAAAAACTAAGAGAGCTTATTGCTAAGAAGTCTTCGTAAAAGAAATTTATAAAGGATATTCTTAAGGCTGAAGGAAAATAATCCCAGAAGAAATACATGAGATGCAAAAAGGATTGGTGATCAAATAAATTAGTAAACATGTGAGCAAATGTTAGTAAACACTGACTGTACAATGATCAAGTCTAATTACGAGAATCAAAATCATAATAAAACTAAAAATTTCACAATAATACTTTGGATGGGGATGATCTGAATTAAATTATTTAAAAGTACTTGTATGGTTTGGAAGGTAGTGAAAATCATAAATAATCTTTGTGCTTTAAGTCTATGCATGTTAAATTTTTAAGGAAGATCATGTCTATAATATAGAACTTCTAATACAGTGGAGGAAGAAAATTAATTTTGAAACTCAGCCAGCAGAATAGATGCCAGGAATGGGTATATGAGAAGCATGACAGAAACAGGATAAATATAAAAATATAAATCAACATGGCTGAAAACTTCCAGTATGGGAAAAGTCACAGTGTAATTAAGACTAAACTTACTTACTGAAACATTAAGATTTTCAGATTTAGAAAGAAAATTACTATAACATTTTTACCAGGGACTCGCCTAAAACTTGAAGACAGAAAAAAGATGAAAGTTAATATACGGAATGAGATATACTAAGCAAATACTTAACAAAAAAGGACTGGTATAGACAAAATAGACTTTAAGACAACAAACAATATGAGGGATAAAGAAGATAATCATTTAAGTCAGCAGGAAGCTGTACTAATTATAATAATGTGTTTACCTATTATTCTGTCCTTAAAATAAGACAAATATTGACAGAACTATAAGAAGTTGATAAATTTACTGTCACTGTGAGAGATTATTCTATCATATCGTATTCTATCCTATCCTATGCTTCCCTATCCTGTCCTACATCCTTCCTAATTTTTGTCTGCTTGATCTATCAACTTCTGATAAACATTGAATTTGATAGATCAAGCAGACAAAAATTAGTAAGAATATAAAAACTTTGAACAATGCAATTAACAAGTTGTAAAAAATAGATGTGACTAGAACCATGCATATTACGATCAGATGATAGATCTTCTCAATTATACATGCAATATTTATGATAATTATATGTAAGTGACATATTATTTATATTAATTAAATATAGACAAATCTCACTAGTGGACTTTGATGCAAAACCTAAAACGATATATTTATGTATGAATTATATAATTATAAAAATATAAAATGAATCTTAAACTTGAAAAGAATCAGTGTATTTTACTTCACACTCTTACAACAATGAAATTAAGTGACAAATCGATAAAAGATAACAAACAATAACTTCATTTAATTGGCATTTAAATTAATGCTTCCAAATGACCCAGTTTGGAAATATCAATGGAAACTGGAAAATAGTTAGAATTGAATGATGATGGCAGTATATGTCAAAATTTGGTGTGGATGTAGCTAAAATGCAACTTCAAAGGAAATTTATATTTATAAATCCCATGTTCTAAAAGAGGAAAAGTCTCAAATTTAAGGAGCCAATTGCAAAATGTAAGAGTTAGGAAAAGAACAACAACAAAATTCCTGGAGAAGAGACAATATAATGAAGATAAGAGCACAAATTAAACTAATGGAAAACAGTCAATGGAGAGGATCAACAAAAGTAAAGGTTGCATTTTTCACAATACTAGTAAAATAGAATAAATAACTTTTATTGAGACTGATTCAGGCTAAAAGGATCAGAGCAAGAGACTCCTGAATTATAGGAAAGATCATTAATTAAAACAACTTAGTAAAAATAAAAAAAATTAAGAAACCTATAACATTTATTCTAGAAGTATTAGAAAGTCTGAATTATGCTACAACCACTAAAGTAATTACATCAGGAGTTAAACACATAATCCATCAACAAAAACCAAGTCCAAATGTTTTTACAAACAAGTTTTACAAAATAGTCAAAGGATAATTGAGGTCTTATAAAAACTCTTTCAGGGAATAATAAAATGAGGAATACACCATACTTAATTTTAATGAGCTTGGTATAACTGTTGTTACTTATTTCAGAGGAAGACAATACAAGAAAATAAACTTATAGACAAATCTCACTAGTGGACTTGGATGCAAAACCTAAAACAAAATATTAGTAACTTAAGTCTAAGAATAGATTGGAAATAGAACTTCATGCTGATTAAGCATATCTTTCAGAAATATACTATATGGTGTAGCATTAGAAGTATATTCTCTAATATCATGAGTGAGATGAGTATATTCTGAATGCATCTCTGAAATATTAAACTGCAGTTCCAGCTAGTTCATTAGAAAACAAAAAGCAATTAAGTACAAAAGGCTTAGAAAGGAAGTTGTGTTGTAATATTAGCAGATGATTTGGTTGCCAACATAGAAAAACAAAGAAAACCTACAGATTATTAAAATTAACTAAGTACACCAATTAAAAACTTTAATCACAATCCTATTACCTGCAACAATTGAAAATATAATTTTCAAAATATACCATTTACATTAGCTACCTCCTTCACAATCATAATAAGGTACCTAGCTATGGGGGAAAATCTACCAAGCCATTCATGTCGTTAATGGAGAAAATTTTAAATTTTATTAAAAGGCAAGGAGGAGTTAAATAAATAAAAAACTACATATTTATGGATAAGAAGATTAATATCATAAAGATGTCTGATCTTCCTAAATTATCATATAATTTCAACAAAATTCCAGTAAAATTCCACAACAATTTTGGGTGTGTATACACACACACACACACACACACACACACACACACACATACATGTATCACATATATATGTGATAGAAAAGTTGGCTAATAGTTAAATTATGACAGCAATGTCCCAAGTATAGTCAACAAACTTTTCAGGAAGAATAAAGAATATGCTCTATCAGATATTAAATTTATAGTAAAAATTAAGACACCATTTTTGGAATAGAAATAGCTAAATAGCTTAATGAAAGATAATAGAGAGCCCCAAAGCCAACTCACCTGTATTTGAAAACATAATGTATGGACAAAGGAGACTGCAGATCAAGGGGAGAAAAAAATGGACTTTAGTTAAATGGCACTAGGTTATTTTTTACTCTGACAGAAAAATTAAACTGAATCTCTACCTTACACAATATATTTTAAAGCCAAATCTATGCGAATCAACCAACTAAATATGAAACTAGATAAAATGTTGCTGATATCTTAATGACCTCAAGGTAGAAAAAGATAAGATGCAAGATGCATTTTACATTAAACTGGAAAATGTAAATTCATCAAAAGGTTTTTTTAAAGAGTAAAAATTTGAGCCAAAGATTGAGAAAAAATATTTTCAATAATCCAAAAGAAAATATTAATACCAATAATAGGTAATGAACTTTAAAAATCACTAAGTTAAAAAAAAATGAATTTGGTTTAAAGGTAACCAAAAGATAAAATCAAATAATTCAGTGAGGAAAAATGAAATAATGCTCAAACTTGATGAGGCAATGGAAACTTAAGACATTTTTTAGTGGTTGCATTAGTTTTCTTGGGCTGTCATAACAAGTACCACAAACTGGGTTGCTTAAATAAACAGAACTGTATTGTCTCACAATTCTGGATGCTAGATATCTGCAATGGAAGTATTAGCATAGCACAAACTCTGACAGCTCTAGGGGAGATTCCATCCTATGTATTTGTCTAAGCTTCTTGGTTTATGGCATTCTAACTCTAATTTCTGTCTCTGTATCTTCATATGGTGTTCTTTCCTGTTTGTCTGTATGTCTTCACATGGTGTTCTCTCTGTGTCTGTGTCAAAATTTCCTTCATTTTATAAGGACATCAGTCATTTGAGAAGGGCCTACCCTAATTGTATATGACTTCATTTTAACTTGATTATATCTGCAAAGACTCAATTTTCAAATAAGGTCATAGTCATGGACACTATATCTATCCTTTATCCTTTTAGGTGACACAATTCAACCCACAACAATGATTATGAAATTTTATACAATCAGTTTGGAGAATTAGGCTATATCTACTAAAGTTGAATCTGAGCATGTTATAGAACCCAATAATTCCACTTCTGAATGCTTAGATGCTTGCTCCAAGAACTATTTACAGCCTATTCCTAGATTTAAGTTACTAATATTTTGTTTTAGGTTTAACGTCCAAGTCCATGAGTGAGATTTATCTATAAGTTCCTTTTCGTGTAGTGTGAATAAGCAATATCCATGCCAACTGGAAGTTTGGTAGAAATGCGGTCTTGGGTCCCATCTCAGACCTACTGTGTCAAATTCTGCATTTTAACCAAGATCTTCATGTAATTTGTTAGAAAAACACTAATATAGTTTACTCTAAGTCACATAGATTTAAAAAAGATATGCATATTAATTGTGTTGTTTATAAAAGCAAATCTTGGAAAAGACTTAAATATTTGCTAACTAAAGAACGCATAAATAATTTCTGGTTTCATTCATACAATTTAAATATACACAACAGTGAAAATAAAAGAGGCGCTTGTATCAATACAGATGAATTTCACACAGATAATGTGAACAAAAAAAGAAGTTGCAGAAGAACATACAATACCATTTGTATATTGTTTAGTGACACATACATATGATGCTGTAAAAATATGAAGTTATTCATGGGAATGATATACATCAAATTCATATAGTTAGTTATTGTATTATTCTTTAAGTTTTTGGTAACTCATATAATGCATAATAAAAGAGAAAAAATTAAGGAAAAAATTAGTGCTAGTAAATAGCAGAGTAGTCATTTGAATCCAGAACCATGGCCCTGAACCACTATTCCCAACTAATACGTTACTGCTTTAATAGACCAAATGGCACAGTTATAGACTAGTATTTTGTAATCACAATGAGTGTTTTTATATAACTAGCATGTTTGAAACCAGGTTAAAATAAAGCATTGAGTGTTGGTTTTAATTTTATAACAAAAATGTTATTTACCGAAGCTAGTAAAAATGTAGGTATTTTCCCTCAAGTATTATTAGATTAAGTACAGTAATTAAATTTTGTTTCAAGTAATTATTAAACTGAATTTAATTTCCAATTATCTCTAGACTAACAGAAAATATTGAGCTAACATTTCTAACATTTTTCTCATCTCAACTATGCTCTTATCCTTTTAGAAGTGGGCTGTGAAAATATTGTCAGAGAGCAGTGCAGAGAAATTGAGGTTGGGAAAGCACATGTATTCTCACATATTACTATAATCTAATTATTACTTATGACAAAAATATTACCTTTGTTTTTTTTTAAATTATTTTTTATTTAGTTTCAAGTACACAGTGCATTTGTTAGACACCTATATAGTTCATAAAATGAGCCCCCCAATTGCACCCTCCCTCCCCTGAGGGTGGAGGCACCTAGCCAACGTATTAATGCTAACTGCATTCCCTATGCCATGTTCCCCATCCCCATGACCATCCATCAGCTACTAATTTGTACTTCTTTAACCCTTCACCCCATTCTCTCAGCCTCCCAACCCCCCTCTCCCCTCTGTCTGACACCAAATTGTCCACTCTATTTGTGAATCTGTTTTTGATTATTTGTTCTTTTTATTCCTTAGGTTCTGCATACAAGTGAAATCATATAGTGTTTATCTTTCTCTGATGTAAATACCTTCTAGGTCATCAAAGCAATATCTTTTTCCATCTCCTTCCTAATCATATGTAGGGGTCTTGTTTTCTTATCCTTTCAGCCACTTTATCTTTTGGTTGGAGCACCTAATTCTTTTCCATTTCAGGTAATTATTGTTAGGAATGTAATTGTTACTATTCTTTATTTCTGTCTTTGATACATGTTTTTTCTTCTTAAAGAATTCCTTCCAACATTTCTTGTAATATAGGCTTGGTGGTGAAAAATTCCTTCAGCGTATTTTTCTGAAAAGCTCTTTACCTGTCTTTCAACTCTAAATGATAGCTTTTCTGGATAACATTCTTGGTTGTACATCCTGGGTCTTCATCCTGTTGAATATTTTTTGCCAAGCCCTTCTGTCCTGCATAGTTTCCTTTGAGAAATCAGCTGCCAGTATTATGGGTGCTCCCTTGTAGGTAACTGTTTTGTTTTGTTTTTTTTTTTTTGTTTTGTTTTTGCTGCTTTTAATATTCTTTCTCTGTATTTAAACTTTGGCATTTTAATTATAATGTGTCTTGGTGTAGGCCTCTTTGGATCCTTGATTTTTGGGATTCTCTGAGCTTCCTGGGGTTTTATGTCCATCTCCTTCACCAAATTAGGTGTTTTCCATCATTATTTCTAACAGCTGTTCCACATCTTGATTTTCTTCAGTTACACAGATCAGACAAATATTTGGAGCCTTAATAGTGTCCCATATCCTCCTTAAATTATTTTTATAGTCTTGGCATCTTTTTTCTTCCCATTCTGATTGAGTATCCTGGTTGGCTTTCCTGTCTTCTAGATAGGGCATTTGATCTTCTTCCTTATCTACTTTGTTTATTCCTTTGCTTATTCCATTTAATATAGTTCTCATCTCAGATAATGTGTTCTTCATTTCAGACTGGTTCCTTTTTACAATTTCCACTTCCATTTTTATGTTTTTTATCTCTTTGTTGAAGTTCTCACTGAATTTATCTACACTTCCAAAAAGTTCATTGAACATCTTTACAACCAATGTTTTGAACTCTGTATCTGTTAGATTGCTTACCTGGATTATATCTGGATCTCTGTTCTGTTCTGTCATATGGTTTCTGCTTCTTTGTCTTTCCATTTTGGCTGCCTTTCCATGTCTGTTTCTATGTATTAAGCAAAGATCCTAAGTCTCCCGGTCTTATTAGTGTGGATTTGTGAAGTAGGTGTCCAGCAGCACAGTCCTGAGAGGGGTTCAGCTGCAGGTCAAACTTAGCCCAAGCCTCTAACTCTCTGGGGCCATCTGTTAAAATTCAGCAAGCAATCCACAGATGCTGTGCTTATAGTTGCCTCAAAAAGTCACACCAGAAACTGAGGCTGCCTCTAGTGTGAGTCTCAGCAACGAGCACCTGACTCGCTGAGGATATACCTGGATGTGTCTTAGGTGGGGCCGCGAGTTGGGGGAGGCGGGGTTTCAGGGAATCCTCCAGGCAGAGCAATCTCTGTTATCTAGTTTAACAATGTCACAGCTGTGTCTCTGCATTGGGAGCAGGGAGGACTCCAAGGAACAATGGATACCGCCTTGCCTTTGGTTTTTAAACATTTTACTGGGACATGTTAATTTCAATGATTTATTTCACACTTTTAAACAAATGGTTGAGTTCTTAGGAAAAGGGCAGACTACTATTCAAGACTGATTATTGAACTTCTGTTAACATGTTCTTTATTGCCCTCTCAATAACTTCCGATTCAAGCCAAGAAGTTCCTAATGCAGAGGTCATGCCTTTTTTTCATTTGTCTTGTACTCAGAGCTTCCTAGAGAATTGAAAGCTTTCCAAATACTTTAAGGAATAGGGAGAATGCCACATTCATGAGCAAACTGTTTTCACAATAAGTCCTCACCTGAAAGGGCCTTAATTTTTATTCAAGCTCTTGATCTTTTACTAACCCCACATAATTCTTTCTTCACATTTCTCAGAAATTATTAGTAAAGAGAGAATAATATTACTTTACGTCACCATTGCTACTATTATTTTTTAATCTTTACCGAGTGTTTATTATGGGCTAGCAGTGTATTAAATCATTTAATGTTCACAAGTCTATTATTACACCCAATTTACTACTGAGAAAACAAAAGCATTAAATAACTTGCTCGAGGTCACACACCTAGTGAATACATGCTTTTACTTTCTACATGCTGTGTTTTAGGCATGCATGCTAAGTGAATCAAGCCAATACTACAATTCTCAGGAGCAGAGACTGAGGCTTCCATTGTTTGTGTCTTGCCATTGAAAAGCCAGTTCTGAGCCTCCGGAGAAGTGCCTAACCGTGTAGTAATAGCAGTAAAGGAATGATACTATCAGAGGACAGTGGATAATGAGAGTTAGACACATACAACAACTGTTCAATTATAAAAGGAAATTTATTCTCTTGCATTTTTGTTGCATTTCTTATAAATGGCCAGTTAATTCTCATTTATAATCACATTTCCTAAATTATATAAGCAAAAATTTCTCTTTGAAGTTTCTTTTTTTGGTTTCCAGTAAAAATTCACTGTTCTGGTAAAACTCAATTGCTTTATTGCTTTAGTATTTGAAGATTGAGGAAAATTAAATTCAGGATAGTGTTTTTAGTTTAAAAAATAATTTATCCTAGTTCCAATTACCTGGAGAAAAAGGTAAAAAAATTTTAAATAGGAGCTTTTAAATCACTTTTGTAATCTCCTAAGTAAAATTTCAGTTCTTTACTGTATAGGTTACTGACTCATAAATAGAAAATTCAGCTATAATTTGGAAATTATGGATAAACATATCAATTAATGAGAAACCCCAACCATTACTGAGCCTGCCGTAATGATAGGACATTCAGAGTTTACAGTGAAACTTCAGCCTAATATTTTTTTATCTTATGTCTCTGGTCAAAGAACTACATTGAAATGCTGGGCTTGTATCAAATTTCCTGTGAAATGTTAAAAATCTTTATCTCTCATAAACTACTTTAGAGAAATTTCATATGATGGATGATGTATCATACCCTAGATCCACAACTGACAAGTTCATACTTGCATCCAGTTAAATTCAAACAAGAAATAAAAGCAAAATCACTGGAACTTTTGTTTTCAAATGACATCATCAGTAATATCCGCTTTAAGACTAGCTTTTCTTTAGGCTAATTTCAGAGGCTATGAAGAACCAGAGCATAACTAATTATCCAGGACCTTGGGTTTGCAAAAACTGTGTGTGTGTGTTTCTTCATCTTTAAGGGTTACACATAGAAGAGTTGGCAAAGGGTGAGCATGAAAAATGCAACATCATTCAGCTTTTAATATATATCATAGTATTATTCAATAAAAGTTATACAAAATTATCTATTGGTCACTTGAAGGGTAGGGAACCACAGTCAGTGCTGCATATCCTTTGATACTTGTTTTCTTCCTAATGTTCATCGGAGTGCCTAAAACTTATTATAAATTTTAAAAAATAAAATGTTTGCAATACCACGTACATTATTTCTAAGGAAAATATAAACCGCTTGAGATTTTTTCAACTTGAACAAAAAATGGTGCATTGTAGAATATCGAAGAAGAATAGCAAATGCCAGATCTCATGAATATTAACTCCAACTTTATAGAATTTTAGCTTTCTGGAAAAATAAAAATAAAAATTTCATTTATTAAACCATTTGGGATACAAAAGAAGAATGTACAATTGCTGACTGACATATTTACTGACATATATTTATTTACATGTGCTAAATCTGACACAATTCTATTCAATTGTCTGTGTATATATTTAATATTGAAATATGCATATGTATATATAGTGTATGTATATATTTACTCTTTAAAATTTAAATTTATTTTACTCTTTGTTTATGTTTATCAACTATATTTCCAAAGTTTTCTTTGGAGAATTTAGATTTTAATTATTTTCCTATTTTAATTTTTGGACCTGAAACGAAGCTATTTAGTTCGGTATTTATCAGGAAAAGGGGGAATGAGAACCTCCATAAATTTTAAAAAGACTTCTTCAGAGTCTGTAGTCAGAATCACCTTGTATACTTATCTCTTTCTTTTCAATGCCATGAATCATTACAAATGTCAGATTCATTATTGTGTCACGCTGAAGTGACTGGGTGCAAACTGTGCCCAGCACCGCACTGTAAAATAATCCATTTCAAAACACATAGCCCTGTACTATATTCATTGACCTAACTAGAATTTCTTTGATGCTTTGAGCTTGCTATTTTGTTTGGTCTTGGAGAATTCAAAGTTATAAAAGTCAGAGTGCAAATTTGAACATAATAAGACTATTGCTATCTGTAGTGAATCTGTGCATGTTATGTAGAGTCATCTGCTTTTGGGATTGTACTGGGCACTCTTCCTTTATTTCAGCCATGGAATCAAAATGTATAAGTGAATTTGTTGTGTTATATGTCTATTCTAGTGGATTAGGAATCCCATTCTTTATCTATGCTCAAATGGGATTAAATTTGGTTTTCTTGCTAATGAAAACAGTTTAGAACCAACCAATAGCAGCATGTTTGTTTTCTGTGCGAAGTCATTCCCTTTTGAAAATTCCATTATTTTTCCCCCATTTGGTGAATATGTGCAAATGTTTGAGTTCCAAAGTGCAGCTTTTGTCAGCCCAAAAAGGTGTGAATGTGTTTTCCTGGGTCTATAAAACCACATTTCTAGATAGAATTTGTGAATTATATGCTGCAGGCTTTCAAAAAGAGCTAGAAAATATAATAAGCTTGATATTCGAGATTAAGAGCAAAAGAGGATGCTTAAAGAAAGTTTTTAAAAAAAAATAGGAGGAAAATAGAAAACTAATGTTGCTTTTCTTTCAAAAACTGTCCTTTTCTTTCTTGAAGTTAGATTTTCTCTATACCTGCTTAATTCTTGCAAGACAGGGGTTCCTAGATGGCGCTCTAAAGCATTGCCTGAAGGTGGCGGCATAAGCCCTTATTGCCTAGAGCTGTCCCAGGTACTGATCCCAGTTTCAGAGCTTTAGAGAGACTCAGGGGCCAGCGACCAGGGGATTCCATCAAGTTCTCCCCTAGAGGTTTGCAGGTAAGAAAAGCGCAAGTCCATGTGAAATGCCTGACCTCATTTACAACACACAGACAAAAGATTCCCTTCCCTAAATTTACTTGCCATAAAGCTATGGAAGATGCCAATGTTCACTGAATTTAAAAAGGAAATAATGATAGAAAGGCATGTATGCCTGTTTTTGTAGAATACATACTGAACTGAGTAAATTGAGTATTTTCTTCATTTGGAGATGCAGCTATTTACCTATCCTTTGATATGTCCTCCATGATTCCTTTCTCCCCCAATTCCCCAAGGTTAAAAGAAAACAAAAAGTCACAGGCAACAGCCTCCCCAAGAGAGTCAGGCTGAACTGTAAAATGATGAACAAGGGTGATTTTTAAAAGCTAAGATACTCCGTTTTCTTTCCATCAATTAACAATAATTTACAGACTGACCCAAGTCTGTCCACTTCCAAATATTTCCTTTGCTCATTTCCTATTGCCACTCTGAAATGCTCACTCTGCATAAGAATTCAACAGAAATATGAAGCAATGGGTTGTTAGATTCTTCTTCCGAGTTTAGCTGGGCGGGAGGCAGTTATTTGTTGTAATGTTGGTCTGACCAGGAGATCGGGTGTGTGTAAGTTCTAAGTCTGTTGGCAAAAGTGGCTTGAACGCTAAGATGCCGAGCTAGAGGGAGAGGAGGGCGGGGACCCAGAGGAAAGAGACACTCGGGGTTGGGGAAGTGTTAGGAGGGGAGGGCTAGCGTGGGAGGGAGGGAGACTGGCTGTCGGAGCGACACACAGGAATAAAGAAAGGGGAGTGAGAAGGGAGAGGGAGACTGAAAGGAAAGGATAGTGGGGAGACGGGGAAGGGAAGGAGGAGGCTTAAGAAAAAGAGAAGAGAGAAGAGAGAGTGGGAGAGAGGGACGGAGAGGAGGGAGGAGAGGGTCACAGAGTGACCGTGGAGGATGGGGTTTCAATATTACAGAGACTTCTAGGATTGGAGACTGTTTTCTAGTGGGGAGACTCCAGCTCCGGCAGCCAGTTAGGCAGCGGCAAAATAAAATGGACAGCGAGAGACGGATGTTTCAGCCACCTCTCTGTCGCCAAGATATCCCAGAGCTGTTCTCCGGCCAACTCGTTTCCCAGTTAGAGTCTCTAAATGCGCTGGACTAAGAGAACCCAGGGAGTGCCCAGAAGCTGCTCCTCGGAGATGCCTTCGCCTGAGCAGTAAGAACTTCCTGCTTGAGTCCCTGCATCCCCTCCCTCTGAAACTCTGCAGGAGAGAGAGGCGGCAGACCCCAGGGGGAGGGGCGAGGGGCATCCTGGTGCAGCTATTTTCCCCTCCCCCTCCCCTTCCCCCTCCGGGCGTGCAAGCATGGATGTGCTCAGCCCTGGACAGGGCAACAACACCACATCCTCCGAAGGACCCTTCGGGACAAATGGCAACGCTACTGGCATCTCCGACGTGACCTTCAGCTACCAAGTAGTCACCTCTCTGCTGCTGGGCACGCTTATTTTCTGTGCGGTGCTGGGCAATGCGTGCGTAGTGGCCGCCATCGCCTTGGAGCGCTCCCTGCAGAACGTGGCCAACTATCTCATCGGCTCGCTGGCCGTCACCGACCTCATGGTGTCTGTGCTCGTGCTGCCCATGGCCGCCTTGTACCAGGTGCTTAACAAGTGGACGCTAGGACAGGTCACCTGTGACCTATTCATCGCCCTCGACGTGTTGTGCTGCACCTCGTCCATCCTGCACCTGTGCGCCATCGCGTTGGACAGGTACTGGGCCATCACGGACCCCATCGACTACGTGAACAAGAGGACACCCCGGCGCGCCGCAGCGCTCATCTCGCTCACTTGGCTCATTGGTTTCCTCATCTCCATCCCGCCCATGCTGGGCTGGCGCACCCCCGAAGACCGCTCGGACCCCGACGCGTGCACCATCAGCAAGGACCACGGCTACACTATCTACTCCACATTCGGCGCTTTCTACATCCCGTTGCTGCTCATGCTAGTTCTCTACGGGCGCATCTTCCGAGCCGCGCGCTTTCGCATCCGAAAGACAGTCAAGAAGGTGGAGAAGAAGAGAGCTGACACCTCCCTTGGGGCATCGCCAGTCCCGCAGCCCAAGAAGAGCGTAAATGGAGAGCCAAGGAGCAGAGAATGGAGGCTGGGCGTGGAGAACAAGGCAGTGGGGACTCAGTGCGCCAATGGAGCGGTGAGACAGGGCGATGACGGCGCCGTCCTGGAGGTTATCGAAGTGCACCGAGTGGGCAACTCCAAAGAGCACCTGCCGCTGCCCAGCGAGGCCGGTGTTGTCCTTTGTGCCCCCGCTTCCTTCGAGAAGAAAAATGAGCGGAACGCTGAGGCCAAGCGCAAAATGGCCCTGGCCCGCGAAAGGAAGACAGTGAAGACGTTGGGCATCATCATGGGCACCTTCATCCTCTGCTGGCTGCCCTTCTTCATCGTGGCCCTGGTCTTGCCCTTCTGCGAGAGCAGCTGCCACATGCCCGCCTTGTTGGGCGCCATAATCAACTGGCTGGGTTATTCCAACTCTCTGCTCAACCCTATCATTTACGCCTACTTCAATAAGGACTTCCAAAACGCCTTTAAGAAGATCATCAAGTGCAAGTTCTGCCGCCGATGATGATAGAGGAGCAGCAGGCGAGTAGGCCCGTCCTATCCATTCTGCCTCCCTCTACCCTCTGGAATCAACACCTCTGATAACTTGCTAGTGTTCCTCTGACTTTCTCAGCTGCTCTGCCCGAGGCTTCCAGACCTCTTTCCCCATCCCTACCGCCAATCCCCTGCCCAGAGGGAGCGCGCTCAGTGCAAAGAGGTGCCAGCCAGCAGCGTGATAGTAGGGCACGAGAAACTTCCCAGGTCTGTGAGAAGCGACTTTGGCTCTAACTTTGGCCTCAGAATTAGTTTTGTCCCAGTAATTACCTTTTCCTTCTTCTCCCCAAATTTTCGCGGCGGAAGTTTAAGACTTGGCCGTTCGGGGCGGGGCGGGGACGGGGAAATCCACACAGAAAAATAAACTACAATCAGTCGCCGCGCCAAGTAATGGCTCCCACCTGCTCGCCCCACTGCTAGAAATTGGACTTAAGGTTTAGGACTTTGTTCCATTCTTATTCCTGCCCCATTCTCGGCCCTCTTGCCCTGGAAACTTTCACTAATTTCTTTATTTTTTTCAGTCTCATCTTTTCTTTCTCAGTTTCCCTTTATGCCCTTGCCAGATCCCATGCACTATTTACTCAGGAGAGGCGGGAGGGTCTGCTTTTCCCTGTGGCTGCGGTGTTCCTGGGAATCCCCGCTTCCCTCTCTAGACTCGCAGAATAACACTCCTGAGCCCAGCCTCATGCTTTGGTTTCTTGGATTCATAACAAGTGGCCAGAAGCTGTTTCTTAGCGTGGACTTGTAAGTAGAAGGCTGGGCCAGTAGGAGAGAGTGCAGAACCATTTCCCTCGTGCTTGCCTTGGTGTCAGCACCAAAGAAACTGACAGCGGTAAGGCACAGCAGACTTCTGTTTCTACGGTTCTGGCGAGTCTACACGCGCTGGCATCACCACTTACCTACTGTGGGAGGCGCCCGCCGGCTACAGTGTGAGCGCTGGAGATATCAAGCGGTCTGGGATCCGTGCGCCTCCCCAGGCTTCTGCGGTTTGGCGTGCGCTTGGCGCGCGCGCGGCGGACTGATCCGGAATGGATCCATTCCTCCGCCTACGGCCGGAGACGCACGGCAACGCTGCTAGGCAACCTTTAGGGTTTGCAGCGGCTGGCGGCTCTAGGTCCCGCCGAGCTCTCTAAACCGGAAACACCTGGAGAGCCCAAGGGGCGGTATTGACTGGCATCGCGGAGGGAGGGCATCTCAGTGTGCTGCCCCGAGCTTCTCTGGCACTCTCCGAGGCACCTGAAAGGGTAAATTTATCCAAAGGATGTAGACTCTTTCCTCCTAGTTCACCCCCTTGAACTTTTTGGGTTGGCGAATGGCTCTCTTTGTAGCGCATCCTAACACTACAAAGGATTTGTTCTGTAGGACGTTCCAGACATGTTGTTACCAGGAACTAGGTTTCCAAATTGGAATTATGGGCTGTCAGTCGAACGGGTCCCGATGTATTTGGTACTGTCTGTGACCTAAGAGGCGGTTACTTCAAATAATAGAGCTCTGAAGGTCTAGCTGGGGGTGCTTTCCTTGGGGAGTCCCTGAGAGGCTGGTACAGAGTTACATTTGCTCCCTGGCCTGACACATCTTTCGCCACGGGTCTATGGAAAACCAACTTCTTGCCCTTTGAATTTCTGGAGCACGCCAAACTTTCTCCCCACTCAAAAGTTATTCTTTAAGCCTTGCCACCCCTGCTGAGAAACAGGTTGTAATCTTCACTGTCCCCAGAAGGGAAGTTATTTCGGTGCTCCGTTTGAATGTAAATTTCCATCCACATGACCTGACTGGGATCAAGAGGTTTGTTACAGCTAGATCTAGCCTCTAATTTTCTGATGAATAACGGTTTCGTTTCCCAGCAATTGCACAGTTATTGATTCTTACTCCCCTCTCCCTTCAGCTGTACCTTTTGAATGTTTTAGTCGATGTTTTAAGAACCGTATTGAAAAGTTGCCAATGAAAAGTTTACTTGTGTTTAAAATTAAGGTGAAAAGACAGCTCTATCACTTGAAGCCATTTTATTGTTTGTTAAACAGACAAAAGGTATCTTTTTCTTTAACTTAAGCTGAGAGTAGATACCATATCCCGTTAAAACAGAGAAAATATAAGAACTCTGGGAACCCAGTGGATGGTCTGTCTATGCATATGTAATACTGGTGGGAAAAAAGTAGATGTCTCAAAAAAATCGAATTTCTTTTTTCTAACAATAATTTAAGTAGAGCTGTATGAAAAATCTTTACTGTATGCCTTCCTAAGACTTTAGAACAAATTCTATGTTTAAAATAATTCAAGTCAAAAATTTGCTCATCCGAATTATGGTGTGGCCAGCAATTATTAAATTTGAAGTTTTGAAACTTCCAGTTATTTATGTCTTTTACAGAACTGTATGACAATAGTTTTTGAATGTTTGCTCTTACTATTTTGGAAGATTTACACAAGAATGGGGAAGGAGCATCAAATTGGAGTATAATTGCCAAGGCAATAGAAAAATTAGTAATACATGCAAAAGAGCTGCATAGCAGTAAAGAGCCCTGGATGCTTTTTTTCTTTTAAAGTATTTATATTAAGGTTAAGTACATATGCATCAAAATTGGCCTTTACTCATCCTTGTGACAATAAAGGACTTTAATAACTGTAATGCTACAATAAACTGATACCAGTAACACATGCATCTTTATTTTAATCAGACTCACTGTCTACTTGTATTTATTTATAAAATTTTTAAATTGACGTCAAAGAATACAGTTATCAGGAGAAGATCCTGCTATACAAATGAGGGATTTAAATTTTAGCCCGGAAACTAATTCTAGATGTGTGATTTCTCTTTTTAAAAAATCCAGTCTTTGGAAAGAGGAGGTCACATCTTATTGGTTAGCCATGAAAACCATGCTTTGTTCCTGACTGACACCTACAGGTAAGATTTAGGCATCTAATTACTATGGAGGGGGTTGAGGGGTGGGGGAGGGGGCTGCAGAAGAGAAAAGCAGCAGGCGGGTCCTGATTTTTCAAAGCAGTGGTGAGTGCTGAGGCCCCTCCTTTGTCTACCCCACAATATCCAGGTAGAAGAACTTGGCCTCCCATGATTTCAAAATAAGCAGCTGTTTGGGATTTGTCACTCAATTAAAGGTGAAGGGGCATTTTCCTTTCTGGGGTTGTCTCTCATTTGATAATGAGGTTCAATATATAAGATCTATTACTGTGTTAAAATTAATTCTTATGCTCACTTTCATTTTCCCTACTTGGAATCATAAGTAATGCCTCTTGTTTCCCATGATATATTTGCTAATTCTACTGCTTTCTGGTATCATAATGATGCCTGTAAGGTAAGGTGAATTCAGGTAAATCCCAAGGGGAAAACAAAGGTCAGAGAACAGAAGAGAACACTGCGAGGCTGCATGATGCCTAGTTCAGGCAATGTATGTATACACAAATTTTTAACCAAAAAAAAAGGGTTTAAGCTGTAAAAAAATTAAAAAGTATTTATTTGAACAAAAGAGTACAATCTGAGAGATATAGATTCAGGTAGCAACCCAAATTCTGCTCTGGAGAGAACAGAGAAAGGCAGGGTTTATGAAGGTCAAACCCACAAAATGTAATTCTTTCAAGCAAATGAAGGCTTGCTGGCTAGGCTAACAGGGATTGGTTAGTTCTCACATGCAAATAAGGAAGCTAAAAGCTCCCTTAAAGAAGGAGGTAAAGTCCATATGTGTCCATGTAGAAGTTGTTATTCCAGGATGTTTATTTTGAGCTGAGTTTAGCACAAGTTTAGCAATAGCAGCTTTTGGAACTGAGGCACAAGATGTACATAGGCCCTACTTCAGTAATAGCCTCCTGACTATATTTTAAGTGACTCTTATCAATGCTTATTTCATTTTATTTTCTGCATTATCAATATTATCCTAATAATGAAAAATAAAAACAGAGGCATTGAGAGAACAAGAACTGTCCTGAGTTTCTCATTTGAAAAGTGTTGTGTAAATGCATCTCTGACCTTGAGTAAAGTGATGCATTTGACACATTTGTCTTTTAGAGTCTATATATCTCCTTTCTTGATTCTTGTTCTCGGCTCTAGCATCTCTTTCTCCAAGAAAGCAATGGCTTTCAGCCTTCTATAGGCCTTCCTGAGCCTCTATCAATACTCTGTTTAAGAGAGGGACTTGTTATCATTCATTCCAGTGTGACTAACAAGACCATGTGTTGTGTCAACTCAAAGGGTCTGGGGGAGAGAGAGAAATGATGCATCTAAAATCAAAGAAGTGGAAGTTGAGTAACTAGATAAGAGGAAGAAGGTTCAAAGCAGACTAAAGGTCAGAGCATATGAATAAGAAAATCATTAAACCATTAAAGATGGACAATAGATTGAGCAGAGGTAGGTACAAGACAGAATAATTCATACTTATGTAATATTTGTGTTTTGCCAAGTGATTTTTATACAATGTACGATTTAAATTTGAAGTGGCAGATCCTTTTGGAAATACCAGTTAGACCATTTTGGCCAAAGCAGAAGATTCATAGTAGTGGATAAGTATAGAAAAAAGTGCTAGAGATTGTATGTGAAAATTATAATTCCAGGTTAAAAAGCTAGAATTATAGTTGTAGTCAGTGGGGGATCACTAATAATGAAAGCAAAATTGTTCAGTTTGGAGATAATTTCAGTGATGCAGGTGTGGGATGCTGGCAAAAGGAATGAAAACAAGACTCTGGAAAATACATCACAAAAAGAACTGGCAGGACTTCTCATTCAGGTGTCTGAATGTGAAGAGAGGGAGTTAAAGATGTTGAGGAGATTTTGAACCAAGGAGATTTGGGAAAATAATGGAAAGGAGAAGTTGAAAGTTGCTTCTCCTATGGGTATTTGCTTTTTAAGCTCTATCTGTGAATTTAAAAAAGTTTTGTCTTCTGCCGAAAGAAGTTCCAGACCAGATGGAGAGGCCAGTTGGAAAAGGTATTGATACATACATATCACAGCCTTTGAACAATGTCATTTTAGTATGTGAGGAATACTACCTCATTGAGCAGTGGTTGGATTAACTCTGATTATTGATGCATTTTTTTTTTTTTAGTAGAACATGTTTTTTGGAGAGGGCATAATTCCTAGGGTCTGCAACAGCCTTTCAATGAGAGTAACCTGACACAGCATGTTAGGCGGTGTTTTAAGAATGATACAGGAAGCCCAGGAGATTGAGTCTGACTGCTCGACCAAGTGGAGGGCAGAGCGATTTAGTTTGCTCTTTAGTTACACTTATCAAGAAAACTAGATATTTCTAGAAAGTCTAAATACGTGAGGCTAAAGTATCTAGAGAGATCTTTCTATTTCCTAACTCACTTTGCTTATGTGGCAATGGCAGGGATGGGAGAATGAATTGGGTTACAGACACTTCAGTATCTAGTCATGTCAATCATTTCTAAGATACTTTTTGGTAACCCTGTTCAATTGTCCAGTTTTTCAGAAAGTTCCCCAGGCTGAAATTTCAAGGAGGTGTCTTGAACTGGAAAGCAATCATTTTGTTGTGTCTCAGCTGGTTTCATCTTTAAATAAAGAAAAGGAAATAGGCTGGCTGAGAGAAAAGAGGAGCAGGGAAAAAGAGTAGACAGCAGGACCCACCTATCTTGTTGTATAGCTGTGGCGATTGATGAGAAAGTGTTTTGAAATTTCTTCAAGGTCTTTGAGGGAAAAAAGCATTCTATGAAATATGATGTGCTTCATGGTGTGGGGGAGCGATTAGTCTGAATTTGCAAGAAACAAAGAGAGAAACCAAACTATGACAGCTGGTATTAACTTTAAAACAACAATAGAGACAGGACTTCAATTGGAAATACTCACAAACAATGTAGTTCCTCACAAACTTACATTGTAAAAATTGGCTTTAGAGAAGGGGCTATTTATGGGACAACCTCTAGTTCAAGAGTGGTGAGCAGATGATTCATTCAGTCATTCAAGTAATATTTCTGGAGTATCTATAGGCTAGGCCCTGTTCTAGGTGCTTAGGATACGGCAGTGAACAAATCAGACAAAGTCTTTCTGGTAGATTGTTTGCAAAAATGGCACAATTACACTTATGTGTCCACCTTTTTTTTTTGCAATGTGATTTTCAGCTTCTCCCATCAAGAGATGGAGGCTTTCTCATCACTTAAATGTAGGTTGGCCTTGTACTTCCTTTGACCAATAACACAGGACAAAACTGATGTCTTACTTGTTCTGACCAAGGAACTCACAAGGCCTTGCTCTCCCACATGCTTCCCCATTATCCCACACAACCGTAATGTGAACAAGTTTGTGCTCACTTGCTGGAGATTAAGAGATCATTTGGATCAGAGAAGAGCCATCCCAGCTAAGTCCATCACAGACCAACCAGATCTTAATTGACTCAGCAGCTGACTGCAGACATAAGAGTCAGCACAGCTGGCACCAGAGAAACCTCCCACCTTCATTATTACAAATTGTTAAACCACAGATTTGTGGATCAAATAAATGGTGGTTCTTTTAAGGCATTGAATTTGAAGGGTAATTTGTTATACTGAAAAGCTAATTGATACACCCGCAGACCTTAAGGAGAAAATAGAAAATAATAACAACAAAACCATGTATATGTAGTATATCAAATGGTGATCAGTATTATGGAAAATCATTAACCAGAGTAAGATGTATAGAGAGTGCTGATGTTGCTGTTTTTATAGGGTGTTCAGGGAAGAGCTTTCTGATAAAATGACGTTTGAATGGACGCTTTGAAAGAGTTACCAGAGATGTGAGGTTGAGGCTTGGTGAAAATGAGCACTGGAACAAATAAATCTTAAACAATTTGCTGTGAAAACTACAGTGGGTATATTTCCAACAGGAAATTGCAGAAGATTTTAGATTTGGAGATTTTTGTGCTCAAATTCTATGATTTTCCTACTTCTTGAAAGCATATTCTTTTAGGCTGTAAGTATTAGTCTTCTCCCTGTTCAGGATAAGGCCTAACCAGGTCATGGGAAGCCCTGAATAGGTTCTTATCAAGCCTCAGACAGTCCTCTCACCCCAAAACTCTAGCATGGTGAAAAATATTGCCTTTGGCAAGCCAAGTCATTTGATTTTAACTTCTTACTATGCTACCACTGATATCTTGCTATGCTTTATAGTTTCATTTTGAAAATAGGTCCATTGAGATACAATTCACATTCATTACATTAACCCATTTAGTATACAATTTGAAGATTTCTGTCCATTTACAGAATTTTGCAGCCATCACCACAATTCATTTTAGAATGTTTTCACATTCTACAATAAACCAAAATTAAACTCTGTATTTATTAGCAATCACTCTCTATTTCCGACTAAACGCTGTGCCATAGACCTCGGCAACCATGAATCTATTTTCTGTCTGACGAATATGCTCATTCTGGACATATCATATAAATGGAATTATGTAATATGTGGTCTTTCGTAACTGGTTTCTTATCATAATGTTTTCCAGGTTCATCCATGTTGTATCATGTATCAATATTTTTATTGTCAAATAATATTCCATTTTATGGATATACTACATTTTATTTATCTATTCATCCATTAATGAATATTTGAGTTGTCTCTACTTTTTGGCTATTATGAATAATGTTGCTATGAACATTCACCTATAAATTTATGTGTAGGCATGTTTTCATAATCTTAGGTGTAAATTTAGGAGTGAAATTGCTAGGTCATATAGTAACTCTAAGATTTTGAAGAATTTTCAAAATGTTTTCCAAAGTGGCTGCACCTTTTTACATTCCCACCAACAACATAAAAGGGTTTCTTTCAATTTCTTTTTGCCAGTACTCATTACTATCTGTCTTTCTGATAATAGGCATCCTAGTTGGTCTAAAGTGGTGTCTCATTGTGGTTTTGATTTGCATTTCTCTAATTACTTAACAATGCTGAGCATCTTTTCATGTGGATTTTGACCATTTGAAGGTCTTATCTAAGGAAATATCTATTCAAATTATTTTCCCATTTTTAAACTTAGGTGTTTTTATATTATTATCGAGTTATTAAAGTTCTTTACATATTCTGGATTTAGATTCTTATCAGATACATGATTTGCAAATATTTTCTCCAATTATCTTGTCTTTTCACTTTCTTGACATCATTTGCAACAAAAAAGTTTTTAATTTTGATGAAGTCAAATTTTTTCTTTTGTTGCTTGTGCTTTTAGTGTTGTATTTATGAAGGTCACAAAGATTTACTTTTATGTTTTCTTCTAAGGGTTTTATAGTTTTAGCTTTTACACTTAGGTAATTGATCCATTTTGAGTTAATTTTAATGGGTGGTGTAAACAGGGGCTCAATTTCAGATTTTTGTACTTACAGTACCATTTGTTGAAAAAGCAACTATTTTTCCTTATTTTTAGCACCCTGATGAAGATCAGTTGAGCATGAATGTAAAGGATTATTTCTGGACTCTTTAATTATATTCCATTTAGCTTTGCTCTGGAATGCACTTACAATAAGGTTTTTGAGCCACATCTTTGGCTACCTCTTGGGTCTTCGGGACAACCAATTTTAATAACTTTTTCTTTCTTTGAGGCATCCTTTTCTTCTATTGTGCTTTCCCCATTATTTTCTCAAAACTTGCACTACATTTCTCCCTTCTGAAATCTCTTACTTGCCATTTCCCCCCATTTCTTCAACTTTGGATCTTGGCAAAAGTGGTGCAGGAGCCAGCCAAGACAGGAGGGATAGAAAGTTGACTAGATTCACTAGCAATGATTACATACAAAGACAACTTTTTTTTTTATCATTTGGACAACTAAGAAGTGGGGTGGGGGGTTCATATTCTCTAATGGAGGTATTACCAATTGTTATGACATCATGCAAAAACAAAAAGGTTATAGAACATCTCGTGATTTGGTGTATCCCATGTTTATAACATAAATTATCCTAAGGGAAATGAAATTATCTGATTCTAGCCATACTTTGCCTTTCTAGTGACATGTAGTTAGATGATAATAAGATGACAGATGACCAAGAAGCCTTCCTGTATTACTACATTTGAGAGTTCCCTAGCTTACTAAGGAACTTAGACCAGCATGATGGAAGAAGGACTGGAAAGGGAGTGGTTAATAACAGAGGACTGTAATAAAGAGCTGAGAGGCCTTGGAGACTGATTGGATGTGAAATGGGCTGTTAAAGAGAAACTCTCATTTAGAGCTTGGAGGAGATTGGAATGGACTCGAAATAGGGACATTAAAAACAGAAGGGACTACTTTGGGAGAGAAGAAATAGAAGGTCTTTGGTAAACTTCCAGAATTCAATTTCAGTAATAGAAAAGAGGAAGAACCAGCTAACCTTATAAGAGATAAAGGGGCACAGAGAGGCCATGCAGCCATTGCATGTAGAAGACTACAGTGAGAGAATATGTTATTATAAGAACTAAAGGGAAGAGTTGGGTGAAAGAAACACTTCTTTTTCTTTCAGATAAAGAACACCAACATATATCTATAGAGACTAGGAAAATGGAAACAACAATGAAGGAAGATTGAAGATTTTAGTAAAAGGGGGTAGTTGGAGAAGTAAAGTCTTGAAGAAGGCAAGAGAGTGAAGGAATAAGCTTTGCAGTGGAAACATTGTGAGATAGGAGATGAAGGGAGAATGTATGAAGAGGTAGAGATATAATACGGATTTGGGGAAAAAGGAAGGTATTGTATGAGGATCAACAAGTCGGTGCTTTCATTTGAGAATTAACATGTCTAGATGGATATCCTAGGTAAACAATCAAAATGGACTGGAGAATATATTACCTGGGAGCCTTATATAGAAGGTCAGATAAAACTGAATGAAGTTGGAGGCTACAGCAGTACTGGTTGCATGTTGCCTCAGAGTTTGTGCTGAACTTTAAGCTAGAGCACATACAACCTTTTCTGTCCCTCCTGGCCTGGCTAATTTTTCCACCACCTTTGGTATGATCCAGAATTGAGAGAGTGGGGAATCAAAGCATATAGGCTGGCAGTTGCTCTTGTTTCCTCAATTTCACCGGTGTTTCTCTAAGTATCTGTAGTACGCTTATAGGACACTTAGTTATTGTAACTTTGACAACTGGGAAGAGATTTGTGCCTGGTGATTTTTTGATGCAAGAAGTAAGGTAATAAGTAGGAGTGGAGACAAATAGGAGTGGGGACAATGACCTCAACAGGGTAAATAAAGTCTAAGATCATTAATGCAACTAAAATTACACTAGTGACTTTAATTGTTGAAGTACTATGAATTATCAGCTGATGTAAGACAGTCTGGCTTTGTAGTAAACTAGGTCCATGGGAATGGCTGACTCTTAGCTTCTTTCAAGGTTCTTCTCCAACTTCCCCCATTACCAGGTTCTATTCTCCTCTCTTTATGTGTTTTATATATGCTCTTTATATATTTTTAATTTCCCATATTCTTATTCTAGGTTTTAGTTTATACCCAGATGATTGCATGGTTGTTATAGTTTCCTAAATGGTCTTTTATTCCTTCTTCTTCTCTATTCCCCACTTTTATTCTGTTTTGAGTACCACTGTCAAAGTAATATTCTCTGGTGAAAAGATCTTCCCACATGGTCAAGTTTACTTCCCACAGTATGACCAGTTCCTCCCAACCTTGTCCTAAGATTAAACAAGCTAATATCCGGAGATATTTAGTAAAAGGTCTGGTATGTAGTTCCTAGTTAATGAATGTTATTTAATCCTTAGTCAGAACCTGTGATTGGTCATTCATTGTGTCACATTGGCTTTGTTGTTGTAGGGCAGCAAGAAACATTATACTTAATATTAGATGTAATACCCTGATTTTTTAATCACATGAAACAAAAGATGGTTAAGTAGAAATCAGACTTAACTAGCTGTTTTTAAAGGCTTTTTCCAATAGTTGAGGAAGAAGTAAGAGGACATTTACAAACTATCATTGCTCATAAAATAGAGCTTTTATTTAAAAAAAAATAAGAATCAATAAGACTTAAGAATGAGCTTAAGAATAAATAAGATTAAAGAATAATAAAGTACTAGAAAATGTAGCATCAGCCTTCTTCCCTCCTTGTCTTCGCTTTGCCTTTGCCTGACCTTGAAGTGTGAAGTTCTCTTGCTTGCTAGCTCACTAATCTTTGGCTTTAGCAGAGTTGGGGAACTTGTCTTTGCTTTCAGTTTATGATGGTTTTCACAGTGGGCCAAACTGTTACCACACTAAAGCCTCTCCAGAGGAACCAGAGGGCCAATATACTTGAGTTGCCAAAACAGTAATATGAACCACATAACTTGAAGAAGAATTTTTTTTCTTTTTTTGCACTTCAGTTCTGACAGAGTGCCATTAAATAATGGGGACTTTAAGAGCTGACTGTGAAATTCAAAAAATATTGAGAGTCTGGGTCATTGTTCTCATTCTTCACTGTTAAAGAATTAAGCTTTAATCATCTCAAATACACATACTTGATTGGTGTCATCTGATGACATTACAATGTTTGCTATAGCAATTTATGAAAAAGATTAATTTTAAATTGACCTAATTATCTGTTTCTTATTTTTCATTTCAGCTTTGATGATATGGTATCTGATCATATTTGAATATTCAATTATTATGAATTTCTAATATTGTGCTCTTATCCTGGTAGTGTTTTGTTCTGTAACTTTTTGTGATGCTTAGTTTAATATGCCTCTTACCCTTTTAATCTTATTTTAATAACATCTAGTGTGCCAATATCGGATTTGGCAGTATCATCACTGCTTTTTTAATGAACATTTACATGTATACACATATAATTTATTACTTAGCATACTTAAGCATATCTTATAAAGTATGATGTACTTTTAACATAATAATTTTTATATCCACATGTATTAAGTAGAATATGTCAGTAGCTCGCAACTGAGAATGATTTGCTTCCTCATACTCAACTGACATTTCGCAATGTCTGGAGACATTCTTCACCATCATGACCGGAGGGGTGCTATTGGCATCTCGTAAGTAGAGGCCAGAGATGTGCTAAACATACTAGCGTGCACAGGACAGCCCCTGCAACTTAATATGGCCCCAGATATCAATAATGCTAAGGTTGAAAAATCCTGATCTAGATGAATGGGTATGGGATTGATTGCCTTTTCAGGTTTTGAAAAGAAAAAAATTTGAGTTACTTTAAAAAAAATTTTTTTTAATTTTTTAGTTACAGTTTATATGCAACATTATATTATTTTCAAGTGTACAATATAGTGATTATACATTTATATAACTTATGAAGTGATCATTCTGATAAGTCTAGTACCCAGCTGATTCCATACATAGGTATCACAATATTATTGACTATATTCTCTATGGTATACTTTATATCCTCATGACTATGTATACCTGGAAGTTTGTACTTCTTAATCCCTTCCTCCTTTCACCTTTTTCCCTATCCTCCCTCCCATCTGGTAATTGTTAATTTGTTCTTTTTATCTAAGAGTTTGTTTCTATTTTGTTTATTTTGTTTTTTTGGATTCTACATATAAGTGAAATCATACATATTTGTCTTTCTCTGTCTGACTTATTTCACTTAGCATAATACCCTCTAGGTTTATCCATACTGTCAAAAATGGTAAGACTTCATTCTTTTTCATGGCTTTTTAACATTCCATTGTACATATGTATCCCATCTTCTTTATCCATTCATCTATTGATGGACACTTAGGTTGCTTTCATATCTTGGCTATTGTAATTAATGCTGTAGTGAATGTAGGGGTGTGTATATCTTTGTGAATTAGTGTTTTGGATTTCTTTGGTTAAATGCCCAGAGGTGGAATTGCTGGGTCATATAGTAGTTCTATTTTTAATTTTTTTGAGGACCCATCATACTGTTTTCCATAGTGGCTGCACCAGTTTGCATTCCCACTAACAATACTTTTATGGCCAGCAAAAAGTAGTGCATGTATATAGGAATAATCCAAGATCAAAAATGCCGTAAACTCCACCATGCTTTTGTAATTCTTGTTAATCTTTAGGAGCTTTCACACTTAGAATGTTTTATATTGTCTCTGGGATGTGAAGTGGAAGAGTTTCTAAAGAATTATGCTTTTTACAGATGTAAAACAGACACAGAGAATTTAAGTGATTATCTTAAGTTTGCATGACTGATTAGTGATTCCAATTCCCTTTTCGCAGAGCACTGAAGCCCCTGAGACAGAAATGTATCTACTAATCTATTGGTATTCCAAGTGGAATAAAGAAACATACTTTTTGTGTTCCAGGAGGAAAACAGACTAGTAGTGCAAGTGTGCAAAAAAGCCTGCCCTATCTTCTCTTTGCTTCTCCCATCTCCTCAGCAAATTGAAAAATCCAAGAGGAATAAAGTCGCTTTTCTATTATTAAACAGTGAATAATCTCAAATTAACATATTAATCAAAACATTTCATTATTGAGGGAGAATTAAATTTACTTATGTTAACCCTAGGTTTACACTGAATATTAATGACAGTATTCAAGAGAAGTAAATCTCAAATTGATGCTGTAAAATATGCTAACATAGTCATGCTAAAACTGAGACAGCTCAAGCAATATGGCTTTTCCACGTTCTTCCTCTGTAAGGGCTAAGTTGTGACTTTTCTTTTAGCTATTGAATAATAAATGCATTTGTCACAGAATGCCATCGGTCAGAGTACAGATTTAAATGAGAAATGGAATGAACATTGATGCCTAATAATTGTGTTGCTGACCTTGGATAATGATGTCAGTGATTTTCAGAATACTTAATATGGAGAAGAAATCCACTATTATTTTCATCACATATTTGTCCCTGTTGTGTTATTTTGGTCAGGAACTAAGATTGTTAAAACTTTAACTTAGAAATTGTTAACATATGACATAAGACCTTCTGTTTTAATAGTTGAGGTAATTAATTTTAAATGAAGTAGAGCTGTAATCTCAACTATCTTCATATAAATATTGATCATTCAGAATAAGTTCTATTTAAGTGTTTTCCAACAATTTGTACAAACCTGTAAAAGTGAATACAGAGAGAAGACTTACAAAGCAATCCATCCTTTCTTATCAACTGGCTCATTCGTCAATCAAAGATTTCCTCAAATTTAGAATCTATGGATTGGAATAAGGATTTTTTTTTTCAATATATTTACTAAACTTCTGCTAGATATCTCACATTGTGGATACACCAGAGAGGCATGCAGTCTTCATATGTGTTTTCTGTAGTTAAACATTTACTAGTTAGGCTATACATTGGGCTAACTTCAAGAATACCCATTGGGAGATGAAGGTGGACTAGCAGCAGAGAGGGAGGGCTTTCAATGATGAGGGTTATCAATGTCCAAAAATAAAGGAGAAATTTCCAGGAATCTGCAGCTTAGTGGGAGGTGGAAAAAGCACAAAGAAGGTAAGAGGATAAGGACAAACGGGGGTGAAATGACCCCACAGCAGTATTCCCAAATTATGTGTTTAGATGAATGGCAAGAAGCCATTTGTAATCAAAACTACTCTCATTCTCCACTGAAGTAGTATGTTGAAGATGGAGGAGTTGTTTGTAAACACAGTATTTATATTCTAATGGTTGTTCTTAATCATGGCTAATTTGAATTATCAGGGGAGCTTTTAAATACATGAATGACTGCATCCCCACCTGGGGATTCTGGTTCAGTGGGTGTAAAGTTAGGCCTGAGAAATTGCTATTTACAAAGCAAAGCAAATTCTATGGAAATCTCTAAAATTCAGAAAACCAGGCCTATAAAGAGGTTAGAAAATACCTGATGGCATTTCGGACATCTCATCATATATGAAGGTGTGGTGCGTCCTTCAAGATGATGATAACTTTATAGGTCTGAGACTTTACAGCAAAGGTACGTGATATTTGGAGCTGTCTTCTGCTCTTTGAGAGAGAATAAAAAAGGGCTAGCAAACTTTACTCTTGGTCTTCTTCTTATCCCAGGGAATCTCCCGGGAACTAGCACGGCAGTGGCTAGGGAAGTCACACGGAACACTGAAGACCATTAACACTATCTAATTTACTGAGTGGCCTTCAGAGGATACCCTTGTCAAAGATATTTTATAGGCAACAACTTAGAACTCAGCATAAATAGAGACTAACTGTAAATAGATTTACAGACAAAATGATCAATATTTAGGATATCTACATTATACAAATACCTCAATTTTGGATCTTGTGGAAGTTAAAAGGTTAACTGCCAGAGATTGAAAAGGTTAACTCTGTCCTCTGGCAACCAGAACAAGGGCCTGTCATTGCAGAACAGTCACTGCTCAGTGTCAGGAAGGAGAGGTATGTATACACACACAGACATATGTATGTGTGTATATATATATATATATATATATATATATATGTATGTATATATATACACACACACACACACATATATATATATATAGTAGAAGTCACATTTGTAGAAGGTTATAGAAATTTTCAAATCTAAGTTTGTGAATGATAAACCACATTTCAGGAGCTGTAGAATGAGGAAGGTGATTGATCCATGTAATAACTAATAAACAAACGAAATATTAGCAAGCAGGAAAATAGGTCAGTGGTTATTATGACAAATAAAATTTTGATCTTTTGCTGTCCTCAATCTTCAGTGAATTTTTTTCAGCACTGTTTAGAGATGTGAACTAACCTAGTCAGAACAATTTATTTAATCTATCATCCTTTTAATAGGAATATACTTAGAAATGCAGATTATTTAACAAAACCATATTCTCTGAGAGGAATTTAGGTATAATTTTAAGGAGTTGCATGATTAGACCAACTGCTGCATCATGATGAATGTTAATTTTGTGAAAGTATAACTGTCCTTTTTCTATACACCATAATAAATATGCTGTTAAGAGTTGTTTATAGATTGTTTCTGTCATGCCTCTAATTTAATTTATTAAAGTTAAAAATGTTGGAAAACTTTAAATTGTACAAGAACTTTGTAGTTCCTGATAGTCATTTGAGTTCCCACATTTAATTCTCACTTTTTCTAAATTCCTAATACAATCCAAAAGAAATAGGGAAAGAAAAGTACCCACATAGTAGTAGTGAAGAGGTAAAGCTGCCATCAACTAGCTAGGTAATTTGAGGGATTTCTGAAAGATGTAGGAGAAATAGTACTAGATCTGAGGGAGATAGCTACATGCCTAGAATATAATTAAGTCATCCATCCATCCATTCATCCATTCATTTATTTATTCTTTTACTCACATAATTTACAAATATTTATTGAGCACATACAATGTGTCCCACATTTTTGAGGTACTGGATATCACAAACATGAACAGTAGTGGCACAGTCTTTGCTTTCATGGGATCTAGGGCAGGAAAACATAGTACATAGATGGGTAAATAAACAAGATACTTCAAATACTGATAAAGGACTATAAAAAAACAATATTGTGATGAAGAGGATTCCTGCAGGGAGGGGAGCTGGTGGTGGTATGAAGCTGCATTTTATTACATGCAGAGATGACAATAGGGCTGAGATCTGAATAGTAAGAAGAATTAACCACAGGCAGATTTGAAGGAACAGCACTTCAGGCAGATGCAATAAGGAGTGCAAAGGCTAAGAGAATCAAAGAAGTCCAGTGTGACTGAAGAAGAGTAAAAGAGGGAGTTACAAGATGTGAGATCCGAAGAGGTAACTACTATAAAGGTAGCACAGCGTAAGCTTCAGGTCCCTTTTGAATCAATTCTTGCAAGACTTTGAACTTAATGTTGTATATTTTTCTTGAATCGAGCCCACCAAATTACATAAACTTAAGTTCCTCAAAATTCAGATTCAACCCTGAGTCAGAGGTCTAGGGTCAATGAATAAAACCTTGCAGGACCTGAAAAAGGCATTTTAATTTTTTTTTTCTTGTTGACATGGGAACCTTTAAAAGGTTTGGGGAAATATAGTGTTATGACTTGATGTATGCCATATGTTGTAGAAGTATTTCTGTGGCAGCTGTCCTGTGGATGACCAATGTGGGTGGATAGAAATATAAAGAGAAGCCCCTGAGGAGTTGCCCAGATGGCCTGAGAAATGGCAGGTTGGAACAGTGAGGTAGCCGTGGAGATAGAAGGGGATCTGTGAAAAAATTTCCTGGACAGCATCATGAAAAAATATCCACCTAAATCCAAGCTGAAGGCTCAGGTGGGAAATAGGCAGTGAGTAGAAGTCAAATATCAATCCTATTGATGACTTTGAAAAATGTGCTAATGGAAGAAAGGTTGATGTAAAAGGCTCATGAGATTTTTTTTTTAAGTATAACATTCATTATTAGTGAAAGTGATGACAATGAACACTCATACACATAGTTAATAAAGTGCAAATTGGTACAAATTTTCCTGAAGAGAAATTGGTGCTATATATCATGAACTTTTCAGGGTGTGTTAGTTTTGGTTTAGTAATTCCGCTTTTAGAAAACTCTCCTGTGGAAATAATCAGACGACTGATCAAAGATGCACTTATAGAGATGTTCATACTAGCATTGTTAATAATACAGAAAAGCTGGAAAGAGGTTTTAATTTTCAATAATTAGGGTTTGAGTGAGTTCATTATGGTAATCCATACAATGAAATACTATATAGTCATTCAAAATGATCTATAAGCACACAAGTATTGTTAATGAGAAAAGCAAACTACAAAATGTTAGTATATCAAGAAATATTTCTGTGAATAAGAAAAAGTTGAGTGTATACCTACATGTTAACAATGTTTATCTTTCTGTGATTGGACTAAGGATGATTAAAAAATTTCTATCATAAAATTTGTGCAACATAAAAAATAAAAAATTTAATTAGTGGTAGTAAATAATTCTAGAGATAATTTGTATTGTGTTTGTTATTAACTTTTGAGAGTCTGAAGCAAATGTTTTTAGCCATGTGGGATGCATTTTATATGTAGCTATAATCCATTAAAATTTATATCCATAATATGTTAGTTGCAGATACAATAGTATACACAGGAAACAGATGGAAGGAAGTGAAAATAAGTAACTCAATGTAAGCGATGAGGCAATACAATTTGCATCAGGAGATCAGTATAGAGAACATTAAAGGGATCTAGGGAGTCAGCTCATTCTGTCTTTTGCATAAAGTGAGATGAGTTTAGCTTTTAAGGCTGGCTGGTAGGATTGGATTCAGCAGATGAGAGTCTTTTGGATTCAGCAGATGAGAGTCTTTTGGGTGCAGAGATTAATGATTTTTGAGGGGAGACGTAAGTAATTGGTAAACTTAGGCCTTGTTTGCATATTAGAAAGAATAAAGTTGTAAGGTTAGACCTGTTGACTGTGAGAAGGATATACCTGCCCAGTAGGACTCCTTGTGTTTAATTGGACTCAAATTTATAATCAGAGTCTAGCAGCTGTTGGTGACAGAGGTCTCTCATGCATTGTGCATTTCAGAGAAAAGCCACAGGCTGAGTTACCAGCCTCCTGCATTGTGTAACTGGTGTCTGAGTTAATCCTTATAAATGAGTTCCTAGAATCACATTTCAACCAATGGACTGAGTCTTGCCCTGTCCAATCAGAGCTGCTCAGCTATACCCTCATTTTCATATTTACTGACCAATGAGAACAGCTCTGTAACAACCAATCAGGACATGCTATTCCAACCAATGAGGAAGGTGCTATTTGGGTCAATCAACCTGTGCAAATTTGGTTTCCTCGTTTGCATAAAAATGGACCAATCAGGAGCCAGGGCAGTCACTTCCTTTATATAAGTAGGCATCTGCTTGGTTTCAGGGGAGCTCACTTTCAGTTTCCCCTGGAGACTATGTTTCTTTGATTTACAAACTGTTCACCTGAATAAAGTTTCTCCTTTTATTGTACCCCAGATTGAGGACTTCTGTTGGCATTGGATTGGTGGCAGTAAACTTTTGTTGACGGATCTATGGTAAACTAGGAAGAATTCATAAATTTCATTATGAATCCATAATTCACAATGGAATAGGTGTCAGGGAATTACTATGGCTTCTTAAACTATGGAGAAATGATATATACGTGGCATTTTAGTAAAATTCCATGCAGGAGGGATTAAATGAAAAGACTAGTGATCAGTGACAAAGCTACTGGCCTGTGATAGACACAGGGTTTGTCATATGGTGGCTGAAAACCGTCGAGGGAAGCATCAGCAGTGCTTAATACACCAAAGAGGGGAGACCAGAAAGACCCCTATGTTTTGAAACTGGAAAAACAAGGTAATGGGAGACTAGCCTGGAGAAAGTGTGAGATGAAGCTTGCAGAGTAGAACATGCATATTCCTTTCTAGAGGAGGTAAGGAGGAATAAAATCCACAGTGGAGTTTTCCTAAATTCAGTTTATGAGTTATTGATGTAGCCCATTAACCAATTATGATTGCCTGTGAAGACTTTGCTGGACACCACAAGAAAGGACACATTGGCATTTGGTTTGTGTTCTTGAACTAAATCGTGACTCATTCATTTCTAATTGCCTTTAATTCCATATGTCATACTTGGGTTATCATGGCCACAGAATTAGCTATTGATGCTTTGATATCCATTGTTAACTTGACCAGCAGTTTTCATGCTCAAGATTACGTACCTAATCTGGCTTCTGTGACTGAAAATGTTGTGTCTCCATTCTGTAAACATGCCCTATGCAACCTGGGGTCATTTCCTTCGCATTATTTTAAAATAATTTTAGATTCATGGAGAAGTCACAAAAATAGTACTGAGAGTTCCCTTATACCTTTCATTCTTCCTCTAATGTTAACATTTCAGATAACCATTGTATCAAAATGAAGAAACAATGCTATTAAACCAAAGATTTTTTTCTGATTCCATCATATTTCTACTACCCCTTTTGCTGTTATAGGATCTAATCCAGAATCTTATATTGCATTAGCTGTTGTTCTTAGTCTCCTTCATTCTGTGGTGGTTTCCCAATCTTAATCTTTCTTGACCATAACACTAACGAAGAAAAGTCAGTTTTTTGTCTAATTTCCCTCTGTTTATATTTGTCTAATGTTTTCTGATGCTTAGATTGAGGTTATATATTTTGGTCAGAAACACCACAGGAATGATGTCGTGCCCTTCTCAGTGCAACACGTCAGGTTGAATCATGTTGATATATTTTATGCCAATTATATTTATTTTTGTATTTATCTCTCTGTATACAATAAAAACTGTTAAGTTTATACTGATATCTCTGACTCCAGTCCAGCATGATGGGGCCCATTCTAGCCTTCTCTATTCCTTAATTTGTAACTTAGTTCTCCAACAGTGAGAAACATGGCTGTCATTATCTACATGTTATTTACTAATTTTTTTCAACTCTAGTATAGACATAAAGTTTTTTTTTGAAATTGCTAACACATACCCCTGTGAGAAACAAATTTGTCAACTAGACAGTTTTCTTGTATAGTTCTTTTGTCTTTACCCTTAGAGTATCCAGTCAAAATACTATTTATTTTCCAAGTTAGATTATTTCTTTCTTTCCTCACCCCTTTCACTGACTGAGGTTGTATTATTTATTTGTAATTCAGTTAAGTTCATGTATTACAATTTGTATTCTGTTTTGCATTTTCTTTATTTCTAGTTCTTTTTAACTTGACATCAGGAGAATTTACTCTCTGTGCTGTCTATTTAGTTATTTGAGAGAACTGTGGATTTACTACCACGATCATGATACATAATATTTTATCGCCTCAAAAAGTCTCTCCTGTCATTCTATAGTTAACTTCATACTCTACCCTCAATCCTTGGCAACTACTGATCTGTTTTCTATTCCTATCTTTTTGCCTTTTTCAGAAAGTCATATAGGTGAAATCACACATCCTTTTGTCTCTGGCTTCTTGCAATTAACAAAATTTATTTAAGATTCATCCATGCTGTTGCCTGAATAAATAATTTGTTTCTTTTTATTGCTTAGTAGTATTCTATTGTATATATGAACCACATTTTGTTTATTCACTGATAGAAGAACATCTGGGTTGTCTTTAGTTTTTGACAATTATAAACACAGCTGATATAAATATTCCTGTACAGGTTTTTGTGTGAACATAAGTTTTCATTTCTCTTGGGTAAATACCTAGGATTGGGATTGTTGGCTCATATCATAAGTATGTACTGAACTTTATAGGAGACTGCGAAACTGTTTTTTCAAAGTGGTTATATATTATATAATCCTACCAGCAGTGTATAAGAGTTCCAGTTTCTCCATCTCCTCTCAGAACTTGATGTAATTAGGGTTTTTGTTTGCCATCCTAATAAATGTGCATTCATATAATATTTACATTTCCCTAATGACTGGCAATGCTGAGCATCTTTTAACATGCTTATTTTTCATTGGACGTTTTCTTTAGTTAATTGTTCAGATATTTTGTTCATTTATAAAAAATTAGGTTGTTTTCTTATTGCTCAGTTTCAAAAGTTGTTTATATTATATATGCAAATACTGTGTTAGAATGTGATTTACAAATATTTTCTCTCAAAATTTGTGGCTTGTCTTTTCATTCTCTTAATGGTATCTTTCAAAAAGAAGAGGTTTATAATTTTTATAGAGCTCAATTTATCATTACCCAGCCATCCATGGATTGAATACTTGGTGTCATATTTCAAAAATATCTTTGCCTAAATTGAGATCTAAAAGATTTTTTCTGATTTTTTTCTAGAATTTTGAGAGTTTACTTTTTACATTTAGGTATGTACTGTTGTTCATGTTTTTCTGGGTTTTCAGGTTTTTTATCACCATATAAAAAAGTGATCTTTCCTTTTTTGAAATTCTTTTTTGTTTTTGTGAAATATTAGTTGACTATATTTGTGTAGGACCGAACACCCTATTCTTTTCCATTGATCTATGTGTTTATCCTTTTGCCAATATCACTCTTTGATACTTTGTTTTATCCAGGGGTATTTAGAAGTGTTTTGTTCGATTTTCTACTACTTTAGGATTTTTTTCAGGTATCATTCTGTTATTGATATTTAAATTCCATTTTTCTCAAAAGATAGGCCTTGTATGATTTCTATTCTTTTAAATCTGTTGATATTCGATTTATTGGCATAATATTTATCTTGGTGGATATTCTATTTACATTTGAAAAGAATGTGTACTTTGCTGTTGTAGAGTGGAGCATTCTATAAATGTCAATTACGCCAAGTTGGTTGATACTGCTGTTTGGGCCTTTTATATCTTTACTGATTTTTCTATCTATCTGTTCTATCTATCCTGCTGTAATTGTGGATTTGTTAGTTCTATTGATATTTAAGTTACCTTAAATTTATTCTACTTTTACAAATATCAATACAATGAATATCTTCCACTTTGTGAATATGTATTATTATTTCTCTAGATAAATTCCTAAAAGCAGATCTATCAGTCTAGATGTTTTGCCCATTTTCAAACTTTTGAAGCTAATTGCCAAATCACCTTTCAGAAAAGTCATGCTGATTTACTATTCAGTTGAGATAATATAAGTGTTTGTTTTTGGAAGGGGAGTTTCTTTACCTAATTCTTCCAGATGAGGAAGAAGCCGAGAGAAACAAATTTTTCATGATAAAATAAAATTGAGAGTCAGTTTATGCGTGATGATTTTATCTGATACTTCCTCAGTGAATAAATACAGTTATCTACAGAGTAAAATGATAGATAAAATCTGTGTTTTGTAAACATTCTCTTAAAGAGAAAATTATAGGAAGTGCTTTTTGCTCCTATTAAAAGTTCTTTGAATATCTTAAATTTTTAGTCATTTTCTCATATTTTAGTGTAATTTGAGCATTTCTGCTGCTCCTTTTTTTAATTTTTCAAGGTTCTTTACTCTCCTCAGGTTCTGGTTCAAATACCTTTCCCTCTTGAAATTATTTCTGATTTCCTCAAATCTGGCAATTGTTCAATCACTCTTAGAATTCTGTATGGAACTTTGCACTTTTGGTTTTTAGCATTAATAATTTTATGTACTTATCCCATCTTAGGTGTGTTTAAGCATTCTTCAAACATAAGATTCCTGTCTTGTGCTTTTTCTGTTTCTCTAAAGATGAGTCTACTGATTTGCAACATAATTTGAGACTGTAAACTCTGTAACAACAGGATACTTTTTCCCCTCATTATTCCATTTCCAGTGCCTTTCACACTGCTTGAAACATTATTGGAGCTCAATAAACTTTTTTTTTTTTAAATAAACAAGTGAACAAATAGATTTATAATGTATTTAGTAGAGTAGGGTTATTTTCTGAAAAATCACATGCTTCACTTTCCTTTGTAGCAATCTCATCAGGAAGCAAAGAGTGTTTTCTTAAGAATCTTTGGATACCTAATGCCTGAGTTTTTAGTGTAGATCCTTCTGAAAAAAAGCCATTAGAAAGACGTGGTGTGTGTGTGTGTGTGTGTGTGTGTGTGTGTGTGTGTGTAAGAAATTTAAAGCAATTAGGTTTAATTTTCCACAAAAGAGAGAACAAACCAATCTGGGTTTACAGTGTTGAAATGAGGGAAAAATGTCTACCTGGGTTTATTCCCCAGGAATGAGAAAAAGAAAGGGTTATAGGCCTTTTGGGAGGTAGAAATTCCTAAACCCACTGAGATACTGCAATTCCAAAGGTCAGGAGTCTGAGGGGATACCTAAGAGGACAGAACTGTGGCCTTAGTGACAGGCAAAGCCTTCCGTGGCCAGGCTTGGCTTGAAAGTGAGTGAAGCTACCGTGTAGCTGCCCATCAACAAGTAGAGCTTATGGGCTTGGGCCACAGATGGCACACCAGCTTGGACAGATGGTGAGAGACTAGTGCTTCACAGTGGCACCCTGTGGCCCCAAAGAACAAATGACAGTTGCGGCAGTCACAGACTGAGTCTCTTCTCTGCTCAAAAACTAGAAGACTCAAAGGTCTACTTTTTCTATCAATCAATGGGATTTATTTTGGCAATTTTAGAGACCCCAAAATGACTGGTTATATCTTCCTGCCAATTTGGGTGGAGAATTGAGCTCCTTCTAATTAATTTGAAAAAAATTAAAGGATTGTGATGTACTATGTACCTTGCATGTCCTAGAGCAATATGTAGCTCAATAATTAACATTTTGGTTTTTTTCTAGTCACATCCTCTCAGGGTTAGGAAGTTCTTTTTCAGATCTATAGGGTGTTGTTATTGAGTAAGCCTTCTGCTAGCAAAAGGAATACTCCAGCTTTAAGTCCAACTTTCAGTCCAGCAATGCATAGGTTTCTGGAATAATTCTGAAGGTTTAACGTCTTTAAATTATTATCGTTGACCTTAGTTTTTCTTTCTTTGTGTGGAGCAATATTGAGTGAATATATGCTTGGCTGTGTCCCCATGCCCACTGCAGCATTTAATTTTCCCTAACAATGTGTGCTATGGGGGTATTTTAGGAAGTATTCTTCCAAGCTTTACATTTAACATCAAAAAAATGCTTGAAGACTAGCTTTTGTTTGAGACCAGCTGTTTAGCTTAAGTTTAAATTACTTTTTGAAACATGTTTCCTTGTTGAATATGTGCAAATTACATTTTGGATGTGAAATTGGTGGCACGTAGGTGAAATGTCTTTGCTTACATCCTTCCATCAAGCTTCTCGCTTTTGTCTTTATTCCGTTTTCTTCCCAATTAAATAAATGAGGTTCTCTGTGCATCAATGATTATAAAGGAGTTGAAACTAAAGTCTGTAATGAGGATCAGGGTACAGCTGGATTAACTATATTCTCCTCCCTTTCTTTTCCATGTGGAATTAACCATAGATCTGGGGGCACATTGCTGGGTACCCTCACACTTCCAATATCTCCATATAATGCTCTACTGTTTTAGGAGAAAAATTAAAATGCTGCCTTTGGAAATGAGATAGACCAGGCTAAAGTTTACAAACTCAGCAAGTAGTTTAAGAACCATAAGTAAAAAAATTCTATTTGTTTGACAGCGTAGAGGTGTTTTTCCCCTGAGGGAGAATGAAACACAGAAAGATGATGAGTTTATCTATGGAGAAGATACAAGAGTGGTTATCTAGGTGTGTCCCATCTCCATTCAATTGTATCCATGTGACTTCCAAGATAGTCCTTAGTTTCCCAGGGAAACACCAGAAATACCATTGTCTTGCAAGGTCATTAAACTGGTTATTTTCTATCCTGTACCCATTTTTCCTTCTCTGCTCTGGGCTGTATTAGAAGCCTCCCTTGCCTTGACTTTTAGTTAGTTTCCACCAATGAGAAGTTCCCTTAGCAGATGACAGAGCCAGAGGAGAATGAGGTGGTGATATCTCTAGGTGACTCCCACTCCCCTTTTACATTGTCATGATTCCAGCAGTGGCTTTTTCCTTCTGAGATTGCAACTCCTGCAGTTCTGACAGGCCTTTAAAGGCACACTGTATTTTCTTCTCTTGCCTCTTTAGGGCCTGTTGGTGGAAACAGTTACCTGCTGATGTCGTCCCTAAGGCTTCTGCTTCCCTTGTAGGTTATCTTAACCCTCACCTCACCTCTGTAAATACATAGTCTCTTTATTAATTTACCTTCAAAATCTCAGTTGAATGTGTCTGTGTTTCCTTCCAAGATATTGAGTACCAAAGCATTAAACTTTTCTCCAAGTACTGGACCGATGACTCTGAGTTTACAGCTCTTTTCAGATTGCTTCCTGGACGGTAAGTGGTAATTTTATAATGACTTTTAAGTATCGACTGGGGTCCCATTTTAAAGCGTTAGTCTTAAATTGTTGAGCCCAGTTGTTTTAAACTAAACCAAATTGGAACTCCACCTTGGCTCATTTGGAAGTACTGGACCAGTAAGTTAGGCCTAATTATTTGCTCTGGGTCAGATTGGGATCTAGACTTGGGCCTGGGGGGAGAGTGAACAAATCTTAGTGGTCCATTTTAGAAGCGTTGATGAGTAGGGTTTGTGACTGTGTTTGTCTGTAGGAAGGATGAGTGTTGGGCAGCTCACTGAACAAACCTGACTCCAGTTGCTTTCCTGTGGTTTGCAAAAGAACCTGTGCCCTTACCATATGGTCCCATAGCTTTGTTAACAGTCGTTACCAACGAGTGGTTTGGTAACGATTAGCCTGGAGAGGAAAGAACGGTGGATGTTGGAGCTCTAGTCTGTGGTTTTCCCTTAATTTATGAATAAATTCCAAATAAAAGTGAGAGTGAATGGGTGATAGAGCATTGTTTATTTTGTGTTGATATTTCAAATAATTTCGTCTTTCCTCTTAATGCAGGAGATGGGAAAGGGAAGAGGTTGAGAAGTAAGGACCATGTCATTTCACACGCCTGGGGTGAGCTGGCTGTGGAGGAGGGCCACATCTGAGGACTGAACTCTGGTAACCCTTGATAAGAATAGTGATTATTTCTAGGAAAGCTTTAGATAACTGGGGACTTTAAAATCCAGATAAAGACTCACTGAGACATTTTGAGTCATTTATTTATAATTTTACTTGTTAGAAAATAATATCTTGAATTCAGTACCACTCAATAGTTATCAAAAGTTTATGGAGTATTTTTTTGGATATAAGTCTGACTACTTTTCTAGATCCTATAAAATGCATTCAGGAGTTGTAAGACAAGGGAAATGCTTCCTCGCGCTGCATCATTTTAGCACCCAGGTGCTTTTACTTAACCTCGTTTTGTCTTTGCTTTGTGTTTTTGTTGATTTGCTTTGTTAGAAACAGCCCTGAGAATCTTATTTTTGTATTTACTGCTGGAGTGTTGGTAAGGATCCTGTTATTTACATTTCATGCAATCTTCAACATGAGGACTCATGGGAAGAATGTCGCTCAGAACTTAGATTTGAGAATGATTGCTTTTTCTGAACAACCATTTTTTTTTAAGTTGAGTTATAGTTGATAAACAACATTGTATAAGTTTAAGGTATGTAGGAAATTGATCTGAAACATTTATATTGCAATATGATTGACATTATAGTGGCAACTAACACAACTTTCACATAATTATGTGACACCCCAGTTTGTTTTTATCTTATGGACACTGAGGGTTGCATAACTGATCATTTTTCTCCTTGCTGTTTTGGTTGCTAGAAAGCTCAGGGTCTAGTCCACTGTCTAAATAGTGGAGTTTTTATTCTAACTTGACTTCTTGGCTTTTATCTCTTCTCTTGATACTCTTCTATTTTTTCCTGGATTGTTGGACTCAGGATGTTTTCTTTTTTATTCAATTGTCTTTTTTAAAAAGCTATCTCAAGTTATTTATGAATATAGTAAGGTGTAAGCAAATTAAACAAGACAGCAAGGAATATTTTTTTTAACATATTTTCTGTGAGAAATTTTTTATGTCTACCAAGTCTCAAAGAAATCAAAAAACTAAAATACGGTGCTGGCCACAATGTAATTATTAAAATCATCGATTATTTTGCACGGTTACATAGAAAAAATAATGGGTGTTTGACACAATAAATTGCCCCTCCTTAGCTTAGTACATTCTAATTGGTTTATGTGATTTGATCCAGACCATATAAGGTAGAATGTTCTAAATGTTTGACAGTCTATCTAATTGAAAGGCATCATTAATGGGCTTTGGATGAATTAGAAGGACAGCTTTAGAAAGACAATTCTTGGGGCTAATCCAAAATATAGATTGACTAGAATTTTTGCTGTAATCTTTATTTTTGTTAATATGGTAATATTGTCATTAAAATATTAACAAATTTACTTATACAATTAGACTTTTTCTTATTTGAAGTAGACGTTCAACACAGAAATGTGCTTTATTGCTTCTGACAGAATGTTTTGAAGCACCTGAAGTTAAGACACTTGGATCTTTTAGACATGCTTGATTAGGATTCAAATTTCCAACAAGTGGATTTTTAAGGTTTTAAGCGTTTGATTCTCAAAAGTATAAGGTGAAGCAAATTATGTATAATAAGCTGATAAATAGTTAAATGCTTTTATTATCAAGTTTTACAGAATTTATGAGTTAAAATCCAACTAGAGATTAAATTTAGTAGGCCAGCAAGAGATGGAAAGTTCTCAATGATTCATTTAGTTGTTAATTTATCTGTTTTACTCTTTCATGTGAAATACTTAAGTTCTCACAGTGTCACAAAAGGTATTCCCACAGGCTAAATAGAAACAGTTAAGCCTTCGAGGTGAGAAAAAAAAAAAAGGACTTCAATTCCCCAAGTTTAGTAAAGCATCATTTTTATTGTTATGGTGTCTACATTTCACATGTATAAGGGAAAGGTTTGCAGTTCTTTTACATCCTTTCCCCTCCTCCATGGGCCATTTTTATTTGTTCTCACAAACATCTGTTCTGCTCATGTAAAACATGACTAAGATAACAAAAATAGAGCTGTTTTTATATTGTCTAGATCCAAAATTGTTGCATAGACCAAATGTATAATTTGACAAGAAACAAAAGGCACGAAGTTCACATGGTAATACACAGAATATGTTGTAGCCTGCATTATAAAATATTGTGCATATTTATTTATTTACTTGCTAAGGATTGGGAAAAGCTTTAATCATGACCTACTGCATAAGTTGTAGTTCCAATCTACAGAGAGCAGGTTGATTTCCAGTAAATATATCTTGTAAAAGTTAATAAAAGTGGAATTTAGAGTTAAGAAAGAGAAAACTTAAAGAATAAGGAAACCTGCTACTTGAATTGTTGCTATGGCCTTAGCTACTTTCTATTTCACCCTAGTGATGGGAGTGGGGTGGGGCTCAGGGTCTGTAGCACTAGCGACAGCTTAGCAGAGAGATCCTGCCCTGATTCTTGATCTCCCCAACACTAAGCACTCTAGATCTGAAAATGTCTGGAAGATAACACTAATAAAATGGGGAGGTAAGGAGGTATGTGTATACTATTGCTATACTTGAAAATTATATAGGAAACACTTTTCCCCTTACTATTATTGTTTTTACTGGCTCCATGGTTTCCTTGTAATATTCTTAATAGTTCAGTTTTAGTAGGTTTGGAGAGGGATCTGGGTATTTGTATTTTTATGAAGTTTCTTAAAAAATTATCATGTGTATCTGAGGGTGGGTACCACTTGGTACTATTAACTGATATGAGAATTTAGTCTGTGATATGACTTTCTTTCTGACCTACACATATGTACCTGAGTGTTTAGCTCAGTATTTGAACACGTCAGCTCTTAATTCACTACTCGGAACTGTAATATTTACCACTAGAACAAGAATAAGAAGCCACAGATTCTTGGCTCCTTAGTCCCAGTATTGTTAATATCATTTGAGCAGAACCTCTAACTTACCATGTCTATAATAGTGTAGGTGGTAGTGGTAGATACTGCCAAATGAGCTGGGAATAAAGTTACAAGTGCTAATATTTAGTGTTAAAAAATTAAGAAGGCCCATAAGTGTTGGTCTCAAGCCCTGTGAGCTCTTTCTGACATGCACTGTCCTAGGCACTTCTCCAGTACCCCATCAGCCTCTCTCATTCCAACCAGGGAAAGGTTAAATTTGGCATCACAGGGGGCCTCTGGCAGAATTACTGGAGTGGCATCTAATTCCTGTGGTTGGTACCTATCTGATTGTTCAAAGTCACTTCTGAATGTAGCTTTGGATACAGGAGACTCTTAGAAGAGTAGAAGCTCAGCAGAGCAAAGATGGGAACTAAATAGGCCATTAAAATTTGGAACTTTCTTGACTGGAGGCTTTTCTTGTTTATTTGAAATTGGGTAAAATACATTATTGAAAAAGTGAATCTTTGAATGCAAGATTTATGACAGTGAAGTTGTTTGTATATGCTCTCTGGCAAAAGAAATTGAAATAAATATTTTAAAAAACAGCAAGCCAACCAATGGCACTAATTTAAAAAAAAAAAAAACTGAAATTCTAAGAAGATAGCAAGGCAATTCAGCTGAGTTTTTGTTTGATACTGCTTAGATCCAGACTGTGATAACAGAGGGGCTTTAGAAATGTATGTTATCTGAAACATGCTTTTGATTTCATTACTAAAATCCAAACCGTTTCTCCAGAGATGGTTAATTATAAACTCTTATATTTTGTAGCAAATTGACTCACCATGTTTCAAGTGTTAATATTCTATTTGGACATTTAGAATTCGGTTCAGATTGGTGTTTTGTAAATCATTTTGAGATGGGATTAGATAACTGGATTGGAACTTCAAATCTTGATCAGCCACAGTCATCTCTGATGAGTCTCTGAGGAAGCTATCAAGCCTAGAGGATACGGGGATGTGAATGCTTGGTTTTGTAATGGCTAGCTTTTGGTCTCAAGTTCTGGTGAACTGGGCTGGAATCCTTGGCAATCCAAAGAATTTCCTTTTCCTTTTCTCCTGAGATGTATGGTAGAGCAAGTTCTAAGTAGGCAAAGCCTTAACTTTTTTTCCTGAATGCTCCCTAGGTTCCTTTTAGCCACATAGGGAAAGAGGAATGACAGTCCTCTCTCCTGAACAGGAAGACAATTGGATTTGTCTCACTGAATCAGTAACATGGCAGGAGGAATATCCCAAAGAAGATATGTTAAGAAAGAAAGTGGGAACTCTAAGTTACAAAAACAAAATGGAGAATAGCATTTCCCAGAACCCCAGAAAAGTAATAGTTTCTCTCTGCTGAACTCCCTGAGCATTTTTTGAGCCAATAACTTTTTCCCCCTTTTTATTGAAACAATTAGTTGCTTATATTTACATTGTATAATTCAATGAGGTTTTTTGTTTTCTTTTTTTTTCAATTACAGTTGGCATACAAAAATATACCAGTTTCAATTATACAGCATGGTGATCAGAGATCCACATAACTCGCAAAGCAATTACCCCACTAAATCTAGTACACCACTTCCCCTTATATTTATCACAACATTATTAACCATCTTCTCCATGCCACACTCCACATCTCCATGTCTATTTTGCAACTGTTCATTTGTACCTCTTAATCCCTTTGCCTTTTTTTGCCATCCCCCCAAGCCCCCTCCCATTTAGTAGCCCTCAAAATATTCTCTGTATCTATGAGTTTATTTCTGCTTTTGTTGTTGTTGTTGTTTATTTTGTTCTTTAGCTTTTATATGTATGTGAAATCATGTGATATTTGTCTTTCTCTATCCGACCCACTTCATTCATTGCAGTACCCTCTAGGTCTATCAAGACAATATCTTTTTCCATTCCCTCCCTTTTAGTCTTGTGTGTCTTTTAATCTGAAGTATGTCTCTTGTAGACAGCATATGTAGAGGTCTTCTTTTCTTATCTATTCAATCACTCTCTTTTGGTTAGAGCACTTAATTCTTTTCCTTCTGAGGTACTTGTTAATAGGAATGTAGTTATTATCATTCTTTATTCCTTTTTTTTTGAAACATGTTTTTTCTTCTTAAAGAAGTGCCTCCAATGTTTCCTGTAACACTGGCTTGGTGTTGATAAATTCTTTTAGCTTATTTTTGTCTTGGAAGCTCTTTATCTGTCCTTGTCTCTAAATGATACTTTGCTGGATAAAGTATCCTTGGTTGCATTTCCTGGGTTTTCATCACATTGAATATTTTGTTCCAAGCCCTTCTGTCCTGCATAGTTTCTTTTGAGAAATCAGCTGCCAGTCTTATAAGTGCACCCTTGTAGGTAACTAACTGTTTTTCTCTTGCTGCTTTTAAGATTCTCTCTTTGTATTTAACCTTTGGCATTTTAATTATGATGTGTCTTGGTGTGAGCCTCTTTGCGTTCATCTTTTTTGAGACTCTCTGAATGTCCTGGGGTTGTATGTCTATTTTCTTCATCATGTGAGAGAATTTTTCCAACATTATTTCTTCAAATAGATCTTTGACATCTTGTTTTCCTTCAGGTACCCCTATGACACAGATATTTTTACATTTCATAGTGTCCCATAGGCTCCCTAAATTATGATTATAGTCTTGCCTTCTTTTTTTCTTGCCATTCTGATTGAGTGTCCTTGGCTTCTCCATGCTCTGTATCAGTGGTTCGATCCTCTTCTTTATCCACTCTGTTTACTCCATCTAATATAGTCTCCATTTCAGATGATGTATTCTTCATTTATGACTGGTTCCCTTTTATAATTTTCATTTCCGTTTTTGTTTCTTTTATATCTTTGTTAAAGTTCTCACTCTATTCATCTACACTTCCCCTAAGTTCATGGAGCATCTTTATAACCAGTGTTTTGGATTTGTTCTGTTCTCTCATGTGGTTTCTTTTTCTTTATCTTCTCATTTTTCCTGCCTTTCTGTGTCTGTTTCTATGTACTAAGCAAAGCTTCTGTCTCTTAGGTTTATTAGCGTGGCTTTGTATAGTAGGTGTCCATTGGCACAGTCCTGACAAAGGTTCAGCTGCAGGCCAAGTTTAGCCCCAGTTGTAGTTGTACCTCTCTGGGGCCACCTGTTAAGATTCAGCAAGCAATCCACAGATACTGTGCTTATAGTTGCCTCAAGAAATCACACCAGAAACTGAAGCCAGCGTGAATCTTGGTGCTGCCCAGCAAGGAGCACTTGATTTGCTGAGGACACACCTGGATGTGGCTTGAGTGGAGCCGCAAGTTGGGGGTGGCAGGGTTTCAGGGAATCCTCTGAGTGGAGTGACCTCTGGTATCCAGTTCGTTGACGTCTCAGCTATGGCAGTGCTGCCTATGTCCACATTCTGGGATGGGGGAGGGCTCAACATAGGAGCAATGGATACTGCCAGCACTTCTGTTTGGGAGAGATCCTCACCTCTGGCCCTCACTCCAACAACTCAGTGTTCCCCTGTAAGTCCCTGGTGCCCTCTGAGCAGTCAACTAGGTCAACTAGGTCCTGGTGCTCAGAGCAGGCAGGTCTGTTATCGTGAAAGTCTGCTCGCAGACATGGCTCCTTTAAGAGACGTCTGCAGCTGTGGGCTGCAGCTGCCATAGCCTCTGTCCCACTCAAACACTTGGGACTGGGCAGCCTCGCATCTTCTCCCCATCCTACCTTCTACCATTGCAAGTTGGTTAATTTTTTCTCTCCCTAATCGTAGTCCTTTCATTCATCTAGATCCCAGGTGATTTCCCTTGCTGTTTGCTTCATGTTTTTTCACAACTTTGATTTGGTCACAAAAGGGATGAACAAAACCTCTATTATCTACACATTTTTTTTTCTGCCCACCAATAGCTTTCTTGACCCATTCTGGGAGAGGAGTAGAGGAAAACGTCTTGAGCTGGCTCTTAGGGACAATACTAAGTCTCAGAGTGTTTTTACCTAGGAAGGAATATCATCACATGCTTTACCAGACTGTCTTCATTCCTCTCCCCACCTCCCACCCCTGCCCCTAAGGGAATGTCATCTTAATTTTGGAACCTTTTAAACATTGTCTAATATGCCTAGATAAAAAAAAAAAATCACTCTTCGGAAACTGAAAAATGATAGGATTAATTTTAGGTAATATTTCTTGAGAATTCCCTACTTGTTAAGCACACAAGTATTTTACTTGAATTTATTTTATTTATCATTCAAATTACCCTACAAAATAGGTATACTAGTATTGCTGAAATGCAGCATGGTATAGTGGTTAGAAGGGTCTTGGAGCCAATCTCTGTGAGTTTGAATTTTGCCCATGTCATTTAGTAGACTAGCTGTGTGAGGTCGGGCATGTTCCTTAAACTTTCTGTATCTACTTTTCTCATCTGTTAAGTGGGAATAATAATAACAAGTGTTGTGAGAATTGACGTAGTTAATACCTACAACTCTCAGAACAGTGCCTGACATATAATAGACACAAAACAAAATTAGCTGTTATTATTTTCTTCATTTTTCAGTTGAGGAAACAAAGTTGGGTAGGTAACATACTTTGTTTAGGACAACACAGATGGCCAGCGAGAGAATTTGATTTCACATGCAGATTGTAAGAGGCCAAAGACGGGTAGGAGCACAATCCTGACTGTTGCACTCACTGTGAAAAGGGTCAGAGACTTTCAGGTTAAGGAAAATGTACCAGGTATCCTCAGTGTGTCAACAGCTGTGATCTCTATCCTTTGCCATGCTGCTCTCTGCACCCCCAGGAAGTGAAGAGGTATGAACTGCAACCCTGGAGTCCTTGCCCTCTGTGTCTTGCTGGCGGGTGGGAAACTGGCAGAATTCCCAGAGAGAAGGGCATAGCACAAATATGGTTTTTCTCTTAATATTTTTTTTTTTCCTGTGTGATGGCTTTGGGCTGGCTGTATCCCTCTGGGCTGTGGTGGATCAATAGGCTTGTTTAAAACCTGGCATGTGCCATGTCAACTTTTGGAATACTGGTCTGTTGTTTTATAGCTGCAAGAATGTTGAAGGACTCATGGCACTTCAGTGAAGATATAAACACAGCAGAGAACGGACTTCCGGGGAGGTGCAGCCTTCAAGTATTATTCCAAGACTTGGATCTTTGCCTTTCCCTTCTGAATGAGAAGAAATGTAGCCCCAGAGTCCCAGGCTTTGCAGTCACCAACTCTTACCCTTCTCTATATGCCTGAGACGGAGTAGGGGAGGGAGTCGTAGTATTTTCCCTTAGGATTAAAGATATTATTACTTGCCCTGGGCTCCCACAGCTCTTCTCTCTGTGCTTCAGATAAACTCCTGACCACCCAGAGTTTAGAGGACTATACAGGGTACATCACATGTGCAGAGGGGCTTGAACTGCTTCATTGATTTCCTTGCAAAAACATCTAATCTAGAATCCTTGTGAAGATAGTGGTTTGCTCATTAGCATTGTAACTCCTTGCATTTTTTATTCTTGACCAATTTAGATAGATTGGTGCAAGGTTTGTTAGAGCTGGGGGATTACTTGCTTAATTGTCAAGAAGATCTATACTAAAGTGGGGCCCTGTCTAAGCCTTTGAATGGTTTATGCTGCCAGCAATTGATCAGTCATCTTTCATTTGGAAACTTCTACCTTTGAGGGGAATATGAATATGATCTATATAATCAAATTAGGAGCACAGCCTTGGGGAAAAAAGTGGAAATGATTTTAAACTTGCCCTGTCGTGACAGCAAATGAGCACTCAGCACTCAGATTGAGGATCAGGCTTTCCTTTCCCAAAGGCAGCCTTGGGTAAGGTACTTAATGTTTGGCCTAAGTTGCTCATTTGCGAAAGGAGACACAAATGTCTACATTTTTTCTTCCTTTCCTGAGATGTAGAGAATTTAGTAGCAAATAAAACCAACATAATTTTTATTGAATGGCTACTGTTTAGGCTTCATATGGAATGGTATAAAAATGTCATGTGTTTATACCTTTCTGGGACTTAGTTTTGTCATCTGTAAAATGGGAGCATTGGATTCAACAAATAATTCTGTCAAGTTCCAAATTTGGTGAAATTATATATTGACACTTGTTAAGCTTATATTAGATGTAGGCATTATGTGAAGAAGCACTATATATATCATCTTATTTAATCTTCACAGCTACACTGGGAAGGTATATTACTTCTTTACCTGGGAAGCATGTGATCTCTCTCCAGATAGCTATTTACCACTCTTCATTTTCCAAATTCTTTGCAACCAGCACCATTTCCACCAGCCAGTAATGGAGAACTATTGAATTACTACCTGTATAATTAATCTAGATCAGGGTTTCTTAACTTCAGTACTACGACATTTTGGTCTGGATAATTCTTTTTATGGGGTGGGGGAGGGCTGTCCTATGCACTGTGGGATGTTCAGACCCATCCTTGGCCTCTACTTACTAGATGACAGTAGCAACCTCCCCAGCTATGATAATTTAAATGTTTCTAGAAATGTCCCTTAGGGGCAAAGTTGCCCCAGATTGAGAAACACTAAGCTAAACTTTCACTGTGAATTGAAAATATCTCTTTGTGAGTGAGTGAGTGAGTGTGTGTGTGTGTGTGTGTTTGTGTAGTGTGTGTGTGTGTGTGTGTTATGTGAAGCACTGTGAACACTTAATAATGTTTACACGGCCAACTGGCCAATGAATTTATAGTTGCAGGAACCTCCTGTTTTCATATTGTTAAATGACGATTGCATTACTTGGAACACACAGATACATTAGGGAATGTATACTGTCAGTTTTCTATGCTCTTTTATAGATTCTGCAGGTTAGCCTATGAGTTATTTCATACAGAAGTTGTATAGGTAGTAAGGCACAGGCATGGAGTTAGGTGACCTGGCTCCTATACACAGCACTGCCACGACTCGACAAAGCATTTAGCCTCTTTGGGCATTATTTTCATTATTTACCAAATGAGCGAATTGGGCCAGATGATCTCCAAGGTCCTTTCTTGCTTTAATAACTAATGATTTTATGTCAAATACTAAATAATTTATATGGCAAATTAATTCTTTCTGAGAATATTGTGGCTTATGACAATGCGGCTGCTTATTCAATCATAATGAGGCAATAATGCCACCTCTTCCCAGTTCATTCCTGGATTTTTGGTATCATTTCCATATGTAAATCTTAAATATGACTCATTGGAGCCTGGTTGTTAGTCTTTGAGAGTTCTACCTTAGAAGAATTAGGGAAATTTCCAGCTGAGCTACATCTGGCTCATGGAATGAAGGAATTTTACCTCCAGACAGGTTTGTGCTTGTGCTTCACATATTGTATCCAGCAAGACTCCCAATTGTGTTTGAGGAAGAGCCCAATATATTGGCCTTCTCGTCCACTATTCAGGATGTTCTGCTTTTTCTTATTTCCCTCCCCCACAAAGATGTAAAGAAGCAGGCAGGAAGAGTAGGCAAACACTACAGGGATTCTGTCATATGGTCTCAGAGCTACCCTGGTTGGAGAGTCCAATAAAAAATGGTTTATGCGACAGAAAGGTACATCGTGGCAATAACACTATAACGTGAATGATATTTCCTAGAGTTGCACAATGCAGAGGTCCAGTTGAAATCCTGTGTTTCTATACAGCACAGGTGTCTGTGGCAGTGGTGGGGTGCTTTCACTGTGGGGGATCAGCAACTCTGCTTATGTTCAATTCGGGAAGAAAAATCATTACAGAGGATACTGTTGGATAGACTAGTGCACACATTGCCAGACACCTCATAGTTGCTCTTAATGGGCTTCTCAAGCTCATAGTGTCCCAAAGTTAACTGCCCATGGACCTCCATTTATACTGGTCCTTCTGTGCACTTTAATTTAAAATAACACCATCAGTTCCCCACCTGCTAAAGCCAGAAAACTGGGTGAATTCCTTGATTTTTCTCTTTTTTCCATTCTCTACATAAAATATAAAAATAAAGTCCTATCATTCTTTCCTGCTTATTTCTCTCAAGTTGGCTCACTTCTGTCTTTCCCTACTACTGAAACTTAATCCAGGCCACCATTATCACCTGCCTGGGTTGCTTCTATCATGCCCTAAAAGGTCTTCTAACCAACATTCTTCTCCTCTCTAATCCACACTCTATACTTAGACCACAGTGGTTTTTCCTGAACTCCAAGATGATCCTGACAGCCTCATGCTTAAAATAGTGTAGTGTCTTCATTGCCCTCAGGCCTCCTTTAATGCTTTTTAAGACTTATCATGACTTGGCCTTGCTTACACCTCTCATGTCATCTCTTATCCCTTTCTACTCTGTGCTTTAGCCATGCTGAAATAATTTCAGTTCCTCCATGAGGCAGGGTGCAAAAGACCTCCATTCCAGGTCTTTTGCACCCTGCCTCAGAGGCAATAAACAAACATTAGCAGCTTGTAGTTAGAAAGTTAAGAATATTTAGTCATTGGAAAAATTACTATTTGAAAAGCATTTTTTAACAGGCTATTTATCATTTGGAAATTTCTGGTTGAGAGCATGGAAAACCTGTGGTTTACTATCCAAAATTTGTACCACGGGGCCTTTATTACCTTTTTTTCTCTCTAGTCTAGGCTTATAAAAACAAAGGTATGACTAGTGGGATGGAGAAGGGGCGGGGGGTAGACAGGGTAAAGGGGATCAAATATAGGGGGATAGGGGAAGGATGAAGTAGGTAAAGGGGATCAAATATATGATAGCTGAAGGAAACTGGACTTTGGGTGTAAACACACCATAGAATATACAGATGTCAAATGATAATGTACACCTGAAAAGTGTATGATTGTATTAACCAATGTTACCCCAATAAACTTAATTAAAAAAAAAAAGATATGCCTTTGTGAAGGTAGAATTTTACTTTTTCTGGTTCTTATGCTGGTGGGAAATGGGTTGTAAAGTTGTCAAGTGTGTGAAAACTAAAAACAAGGATAAAGTTAGAAAATAAAGAACAAATACTAAGAATGTGGAAGATAAAAGGACAAAGGTGTAGGTAGAAAACTTCCTCTCTCATGAGTGTTTAAAAAGAGGGATTATATTGTATATCCCTACAATTGGAAAGAATTCTCTGATTGATGAGGGAACTGAATTTCAGAGAGGTTAACTATCCTAGTCATCACACAGCAAAGTAGTGGTGAAATCAGAGGGTCACCATGGCCCTCTGATTTCTTTGCCAGTGGAGTGAATTAACATGATATATGCCAGAGAGTGCTATGGATGTGTAATCTAGGGGTGATGGCTTCTTATCATAGGGATCACTAGCAGCACAGATGCATCAAGACTGAGTTTCATCTACCTCCTGTTGCTGAAGGACTGTGTATCATTGGAGAGAGGATATGTCCCCCCCATCAGGCTGATTTAGTACCTAAGGCTAGTAGGAGATGTGAGAGGTAATTAAAGCACACTTCTGAGATGGATGGTTAAGGTGGCCAGGGTAAAAAGCAGGGGAAGTAATTGTAACATGACCATCAATTTCTTTACTTGGTGTCAGAGATGACTTTGACATAAAGAACTCATGCTTTTTCACTGGAATTGAAAAAAAAAAATCACACATTAATAAGCTTAAGGCCTCCTCCAGAAGGCTGTTGATGAAGTGAGAAATAACCATTGTTAGACTGCTTTAAACTCATGACTGAATCATGAGTTTAGAATCATGTTCTAGAAAATGATGTTTTGACAAGTAAATCACATCTGCCTTCATTATTTGGATGGGGAGTCCTGCAAGAACCCCACAATATCCAACCTACCTCCATCCCCTCCCCCATTTTGGTGGTTTCAGAGAGATTAACACCAACTCCATGCACAGCCCTAGTGGCTGAATTTTTTCAGGCCAAAATTCTAAGGTCTCTTGTGCAAACCCTGCAATGTGCCAGACAAGAGAAGGAATTCTAATATAAATCTCAATGTTTTGGTATGCTGGCCAAGTCAGAGATGAAACTTGTAAAATTTAAGTGCAACAAACTTCAAGGTTTAAATCATTAACAATTTAGATAAAAAAAATTGTTGGTAATTACAAGTGTCCCCTTGGGTCCTCCATAAAGCAGACACAGAAACAACATTGGATGTGCAGATTGATCGAGGGGGATAACTGTTAAGGCTAGAGAGGACAAGAGGCAGGAGCAGGCGGCAGAGAGCTTTCAGAACACAGTATTGATTTGACACCTGTTAAAAGAGAGAGGGAAGGAAGGGGATTGGGTAGATTAGTCTGCTGTGAAGCTCTGATGAACTCGTGGTCAACAGAGCGAAGATTTCCTGCTAACCGAATCTTGTGTTGGTCAGAAATAGTCTGTCTCTAGTACCCTGCTGTGCTTAGTCACTGGCTGGGAGGAGCCTAAAGCAAGCAAGTGGGACCTTAGTATGAATGCTACAGTCAATAAAGGTGTGGCTGCTGGAGGCTCTCGGTCGACTATACTCTTCATGGAAGGCTGTCATGAAAGAAGATCTGAGGGATGCACCCCCACGGCCACCCATAATGCAAAAGACATTTAGAGATAGCTATTGTGCATGCTTTAGGAAATACTATCAATTTAATCTGTCCGAAAACTCTATTAAGTCATATAGTATGAAGAGAGAGGCAAATTTTTTTTAAAGAACCACTTTAAAAATAATATCTTATAGATTAGCATTAATAGGAAATTCATCAGGAAACAAGGACGTGCTCTCAAGTATGGGCTACTATTAATAGAAAACATGTTTTTAATCTAGTAGAGGTGTTGGAGATTCACTCAATATATCCACATTCTCTTATTATTTGGGTCTCTTGTTACAAAAAGCATTTGTTTTTAAATGCTAGCCTAGGCTGTGGGTGTAATCTTTGTGAATACGATAATTTTATTGGTGTCAATGTGTACCATTATTTAACTAGGAACATGAAAGAAAGTGAGAATGTCAATTTGGGGTACATTAAATAACAGAAAAGAATAAGAATTTGTGATTATCATCATTAATAGCATAAAGGTTATTGTCCTCTTCTCTAAAAACTGATGTCTTCATAAAAGTGAAGTAATTCTTAGAGATGCAGAAACATCAGTCAATACACAAGGTACCTGAAGACTTAATGATTGTTGTTACTGGATTTCAACTTTTTATCAGTATAGATGAAAGTTCATTCTTCTGCCTGATTAAATGCTTGTGAGGAAGGTTAATCCATATCTTTTCCCAATGACCATCAGTCATACCTTTAATAAGCTGGAAGCAATGGAGCAAGGGCCCTGGGATGGGATCAGTAAGAAAACATAGCTTTAATTCCTGATTTTGCCTCACTCTACCCACAGTTCTCTTTTGTTAATGTGGAGGTGATTAAAGCTGCTTCACTTGATTGTTCTGAAAATTGGGTGCAGTAATATTTGTAAATGTCATGGCACCAGATGGATATAAAATAAAAGCTCTTTTTTTTTTTTTTAGCAGATAAACAAAAATGTTAGCCCCAATCTTCAGATGCTCTTTCTCCCACTGTGCCATTCTTCTCTTTTCCATTACTTAAGGGAGAGGGTCAGGTTGCTCATAAAGGCATGCAGGCCTGTGTCTAGGATGCTCAAGTGGCAAAACTGAGATGATAAATACTCTGAATGAAGACACAAAGAGGAAGTTGGGGAGTTCCAATTTCGTGTGTATTGGAAAGATAATTTTTATTCATATATATAACCAGTAGTGTCCTTGCAGACTCACCATTTGCTAACTATGCTGATTTGTGAGGGAGAAAAGAAGACAAACTCTTTAAAAGACTGGGCTAAGACATCCATTTAAATTGTAAGCTTATACAATTTGTATTGTTTCCCATTGGAGAAACATCTAGGATTCCTTTTGCAGTTGACTTCAAGATCATAACTTGCAGTGAGAAATGCTTTTTGGTAGTATTTCTGCCTCTTCCAACACCAGGTCATAACTGTAGGTGAGAAAGATAGCATCTTGGAAGGTTTCAATAAATATGGCACAACATTAACTCAGGTTTATTTATATTTTCCTTAGTATCACAAGTAAGTCAGTACAGTGAGAGAAGAAAAATAAAATATAGGCCAGTATTTTTGTAGTTTATTATTATTTTTTATATTTGATAATACTCTAATAGGAAAACACTCTGCAAATATTCCCCTTTTAGGTTATGTATTATTTCAGAAAATTAAATGGAATATTCTGTTTATGAATAGCAGTTTAATTAGAGTAGTTCCAAAAATAAGAAGCAAATTGTTAGGAAATTTGAGTTTTGCTTCCCATGAAAGCATTTATTTTGTATTTGGATCAAGTCTCTAACTATACAATAAAGTATTAATTATTACAAATCTATAATCATTTTTCTTTCTTAGTTAATGATATGAAGATATGCTTCTGTAATTTATTTCTGAGTTCTTTAGTGTACTAGAAGTTACATTGATTTGAGCTATATTGCATTTCTTTCTCTTTCAGAGAAGGAGGGAAAAGCATAGGTTAAATAGATCACAAAATTTGTATTTATAAATATCAACTTTTAGTTTTGGATTTGTGTCAGTTAGTGACTTCTTTTCTGCCACTTTCCATCTAATGCTTCAAAATCTCAGTATTTTGGTTTCTGCTTTGTTTTTTTATTGTTATCAGGTAATAAAGTACTTCTAGAAACAATTGTCTCAGAGGTGATACATTTCCTTTCACAAGGACATTAAATAGCAGAGATTTTGTAGGGAGTTTAAACAAAAGATGAGTGGTTGGATTAAATGAAACCTGACCCCTTCTTCTCTCATTGCCTAATATTATATAAAACTTACTTCAGATAATCAGACTATACCTCACATTTTATTCTTAGCCCTCTCCAGTTAACTGTACCTTCATCTTTCTAAACCTTTCTTTTAATTAAGCCTAACAAGCATTTGTTAAATACCTGTTATGTATAAGACTATTATAGTCACTCTGGAAGAATCAAATTAACTATAATGTATAACTTTGTGTATTTTAAATTTTTCCAAATGTTTTACAGTTAAAACTAGCACAAAAGCAATAAGCATTATTTGCCAAAAAAAGAAAAAAGAAAAAAAAAAAGTGAATAAAGTGAATAGTGTACAACTCCTGACATCCAAGAGCTTACAACTAAAGAGAGAGATGGAGTGACAGATATTTAAGAATGCTTTCCTAAAGTCCATGAGTTTTGGTCATTTTAATCATTCCAGCATCTCTCTAGCAATTCTGTATGTTAGGCAAAACTTATGCATATATTCATGCATGGTTTAGGAATAATTAATACATTAAAATGATATGCTAAATAGCTAAGTTCATTAAAACGACTTCTTGTTTATGCAGGTTAAGTTTATATATTAAAAACACATATTAATTTACTACTATGTACTAATCACTGTAAGAATAAATAATTTTTTTAAAGCACAAGTTTCAGGTTATAGGACATCAGATACATAGTTATCCCAAACTCCTATATTTCATATATGATGTAGCTGTTTCAAAGCCTTTCTCACAGCCTTGAGAAAGTAAGGTATTGTTGAGATCACCTGGACTGAATATGTGACTGAGCCCAGTTAAGGCTTCTGTATAAACATAAGATTCTGGTGGGCAGGTGTGGAGATCTACCCATTCTGTAGGTTACCCAGATAAGCCTTCTGAGTAAGTCCCCTTGCTTATTAAACCTGCCACGTATCAATCTGGAGTGATCTGTCTCTTTCTTCAGCCTCTTTTTGCTATTCATGTATAGGGGCCAGTTTCATATTTCACCTAGGAAACTTCTGGGGTTTTGAACCAACAAAAGTGACAATATAACAATATGAAGAGAGAGGCATGGAACAGATTATAGAGAAAGGGGAGAAAGAGCCCTTGAAACATCAAGATGTGATGCTCACATCTCTTTTCTACATTTAAAAGAAATTAGTTGGCATTAGTCTTTAACAGCTGAATTTTTTCTTCTGAAGAACTGAAGTGGATTCCCTTATGATTGCATGTTTTATTATTAGAACACTTTTTAGCCTTGAGATTTTCCTTTTATCTAGTATATATTTTGTTTTGGACAAATGAAAATCAGTGACTCATTTTGCACGTGGCTGGGGACAGGATGGTAGTCACATCTGGGCAGGGTAATAGGAGTTGGAGTATGAATGAGTTCTGTGAAGAATCGGAGTGCAATAGAATATGTTGACTAATGTTGTGTTCTGACTGTACCTCATCAACTTCCAGCCAATCTGTCACTAATGGGTTTGGTGGTTAATCTTCTACTTTCTACGATAAAGATGCCTGAAGAACACATGGCCCCTATTGACAGTTGTTTATGTCTGAGAAGATGAAGATCTCCCTTTAAATACCCAGGCACCACGGAAGGGCATGTAGAGAGTTGGGAAACAATTCCAAGTTTATTAAATCTTATAAATTTAAAGCATTGGACTTTTCAAAAAGAATTGCTTGAATTGAAAACCTTGGGAAAGGAAAATAAGTTTAATAACCAAGATGCATTAAGAAACTATCAAGTGCAAGACACTGAGGGAAAAAAGGAAGTATCCGTCATAATAATTCTCTATCATTTTGCAATTCCAACACATTACTGATTGTCTACAGTGAAACTATCTTTTCCCCACTTTCTTAAAAATAGCTTGACCTGCATGTTAGTTTTTAACCTAAAAGTGGGTAAAAATTAGCTTTATTTTTATAACTTTGTAAAATCCCTCCATCTCAGATGAAATTAAGCTAAAGAGTATTAAATTAGGTGTTAATAGTGTATTTTGGATAATTATGTAGATCAGTATGTGAAGGAAATGACTAATAGATGAACCCTAACCTCTGGCTTGGTTAGAGTCTTAGTTCATTTGGGCTGTTATAGTAAATTATCATAGACTGGGTGGTTTATAAACAACAGAAATGTATTTCTCACAGTTCTGGAGGCTGGAAAGTCTAAGATCAAGGCACTAACATGTTTTCTCTGTGGTGATGTCTGGCTTTCTGGTTCATAGATGGTGCCTTCTTGCTGGGTCCTCACCTGGTGAAAAGGAGAAGCTACTTCTCAGGGGTCTCTTCTGTAAGGCACCAATCCCAATGGTGAGGGCTCTGTCCCATGACCTAATCACCTCATAAAGGCTCCACCTTCTAAAACCATCACCCTGGAGTCTGGATTTCAATGTAATGAACTGGAGGAGGGGAGACAGGTATTAGGCACAAACATTCAGAGCATAGCAGAGTATTTGCTCTCTTCTCCCACCACATTCTTCAGGAAAAGTCTTGCCTTGACAGAGTAGACCTTCTGATTTTTTTTTTTTTTTTTTTTTTTTTTTTGCTACTGAATTGGGACAAAAGCAGTGAAGGATAAGAACCTTTTGGAAATATCTTGCAAAATCGGTTTGAGAGACAGTAGAAGAATAAGATGAGGGAGAAGCTGAGGTGTTTGTGAGACATGGGTGGGCAAGGAAAGGGAGAAGTTTTAGAAAGTGTGGGTCTGATCAATGTATATCTACAATTTTTTTTTCTTTGAGAAATTACAAGTAAAAATTTTTAAAAATGTTATTAGTTTCAAGTATACAGTACATTGGCTAGACATTTATATAGTTTATAAAACAATCCCCCTAATTGCTCTTTCTCTCTTCTGGCTCTCTACCTAGCCATTACATTAATGTTTTTGATTAGTTTGTTTTTTTTGTTTCTTAGAATCTGCATATAAGTGAAATTATATGGTATTTATCTTTCTCTGTCTTATTTCACTCAGCATAATAACCTCTAGGTCCATCCATGTAGGTCCATCCATATCATTGCAAATGGAAGGATTTCATTTTTTAAAATAAATTTATTATTTAAATTAGGTTCAAGCATACACTACATTAGTTAGACATCTATAATGTTCATAAAATGATCCCCCCAATTGCTCCCTCCCTCCTTTGGCTCTCTACCTAGCCATCATATTAATGCTAACTACCTTCCTTCTTCCATGCTCCCCATACCCAATATCAACTGCTAATTTGTACTTCTTTAACCCTTCTCCCATTCTCCTAGCCTCCCAACCCCCATCCCTTCTGTCTGTCACCAAATTGTCCACTATATTTGTGAGTCTGTTTTTGATTAGTTTATTCTTTTTGTTCCTTAGATACCACATATAAGTGAAATCATATGGAACCTATCTTTGTCTGATTTATTTCACTCAGCATAATAACCTCTAGGTCCATCCCTGTTGTTGCAAATGATAGGATTTAATTTTTTTTAATGGCTGAGTAATATTCCATTATATATATGAACCATAATTTCTTTATTCAATAGTCTGTTGATGGGCATTTAGGTTGCTTACATATCTTGGCTATTGTGAATTGTGCTGCCATGAATATTGGAGTGCATAGATCTTTATGAATTATTGTTTTGGTTTTCTTTGTATAAATACCCAGAAGTGCAATTGCTAGGTCAAAAGGTATATGCATTTTTAATTTTTTTGAGGAACCTCCATATTGTTTTCCATAGTGGCTGTATCAATTTGTAATCCCACCAACAATGTAGGAGGGTTCCCTTTTCTCCTCATCCTCACCAACACTTGCTGTTTTTTTTATTTATTGATGATAGCCATTCTGGTAGGTGTGAGGTGATATCTCATTGTGGTTTTAATTTGCATTTCTCTGCTGGTTAGCGACCTCGAGCATCCTTTCATATGTCTGTTAGCTATCTGTATTTCCTCTTTGGAGAAGTATCTGTCCAGGTCTTCTGCCCATTTTAATTGGACTGTTTTTGCTGTTGTTGTTGTTGTTGAGTTGTATAAGTTCTTTATAAATTTTGGATATTAACCTCTTATCAGATGTATCATTAGCAAATATCTTCTCCCAAAGAGTTGGTTATCTTTTTGTTTTGTTGATGTTTTCCTTTGCTGTACAAAAACTTTTTCATTCGATGTAGTCCTATTTGATTATTTTTCCTTTTGTTTCCCTTGCCCGAGGAGATATATCTGAAAAGAAGTTCCTGTTAGTAATATCAGAGAGTTTACTACCTATGTTTTCTTCTAAAAGTTTTTTCGTTTTGGGTCTTAAATTTCAATCTTTAATCCATTTTGAGTCTATTCTTGTATACAGTGTAAGAAGATGGTCCAGCTTCTTCTTCTTCTTCTTCTTTTTTTTTTTTTGCATGTATCTGTCCAATTTTCCCAACACAGTTTATTGGAGAGACTGTCTTTATCCAATTGTATATTCTTACCTCTTTCATCATATATTAAGTAAGCATATAGGTGTGGATTTATTTCTGGGCTCTCTATTCTGTTCCATTGATCAATGTATCTGTTATTATGCCAGTACATGCTGCTTTGATTACTTAGACTTGTAGTATAGTTTGATTACTGTAGACTTGTAGTATAGTTTGATATCATATTGTTCTCCAACTTTATTCTTCTTTCTCAAGATTGTCCTGGCTATTCAAGGTTTTCTATGGCTCTATATAAATTTCAGGATTGAAAAATGCCATTGGTATTTTGATAGGGTTTGTATTGAATCTATAGATTGCTTTGGGTAATATGGCCATTTTAACAATGTTGATTTTTTCCTACCCATGAACAGGGTATATGCTTCTATTTATTTGTATCGTCTTTGATTTCTTTCTTCAGTGACATGAATTTCTGAAAACAGGTCTTCTACCTTCTTGGTTAATTTGATTCCCAGGTATTTTATAGTTTTTGATGCAATTGTAAAGGGGATTGTTTCCTTAATTTCTCTTTCTGAAAGTTCATCATTGGTGTATAAAAATGCCACTAACTTCTAAATATTTTGTAACCTGCTACTTTACTGAATTCATTGATCAGCTCTAATAGATTTTTTTGGTGGAATCTTTAAGGTTCTCTCTATAAAGTATCATGTCATTGGCAAATGGAAGAGTTTTACTTCTTCCTTTCCAATTCAGATGCCTTTTATTTCTCTTTTTGCTGTGGTTAAGACTTCTAATACAATGTTGAAGAGGAGTGGTGAAAGTAGGAATCCTTGTCTTATTCCTCATCTTAAGGAAAATGCTTTTAGCCTTTCCCCATTAAGTATGGTGTTAGCTGTAGGTTTGTCATATATGGACTTTATTGTGTTGAGGTATGTTCCCTCTATTCCCACTTTGTTGGGAGTTTTTATCATAAATGGATGCTGCATTTTGTCATTTCCATTTGCATGGAATATCTTTTTCCATCCCTTTACTTTCAGTCTATGGGTGTCTTTTGATCTGAAGTGGGTCTCTTGTAGACAGCATAGGCATGAGTCTTGTTTTTTATCCATTCGGCTACCCTATGTCTTTTGATCGGAGCATTTAATTTGTTTACATTTAAAGTGATTACTGATAGGTACATTGTTACTACCATTTTATTTTACATATATATATATTTTTTTACCCCTTTTCTTTTTACAGAAGACCTTTTAACATTTCTCATACTGTTAGCTTATTGGTGATGAATTTCTTAAGCTTTTTCCTGTCTGGGAAGCTCTTTATATCACCTTGCATTTTCATTAAAAGCCTTGCCGGGTAGAGTATTCATGGTTATAGATTCTTGTTTTTTATAACTTTGAATACTTCTTGTCAGTCCCTCTGGTCTGCAAAGTTTCCATTCAAAAGTCAGCAGACAGTCTTATGGGGGGTACCCTTGTAAGTAACCAGCTTCCTATCTCTTGCTGCTTTTAAGATTCTCTCTTTGTCTCTGACCTTTGGCATTTTAATTATGAGGTGTCTTGGTGTAGGTCTGTTTGAATTCCTCTTGTTTGGGACTCTTTTGTGTTTCCTGAACTTGTATGACAGAGAGGTTTTCTGTCATTATTTCTTCAAATAGATTCTCAACCCCTTGTTTTTTCTCTTCTCCTTCAGGTACTCCTATGATCTGGATATTGTTACACTTCATGTTGTCCCAGAGGTCTCTCATACTATGCTCATTTTTTTTTTAATTCTTTTTTCTTTTTGTCGTTCTGATTAGGTGTATTCTGCTACCTTGTCTTCCAGTTTGCTGATTCAATCTTCTGCCTCATCCAATCTACGGTTGAATCTTCCTACTGTATTCTTCATTTTAATTGTATTCCTCATTTCTGTCTGATTCTTTTTTATGGTTCTATGTCTCTTTTTATGATACTATCTCTCTGTTGAGGTTCTCATTGTGTTCATCCATTCTCCCACTAAGTTCACCGAGTACCCTTATTACCATTATTTTGAACTTGTCTCTGATAGGTTGCTTGTCTCCATTTTATTTAGCTTATTTTCTAGAGTTTTCTCCTGTTGTTTCATTTGTGGCATGTTTCTTTGTTTTCTCATTTCATTAGCCTCTCTGTGTTCATTTCTATGTGTCAGGAATATTTGTTTAGTCTCTCAGCCTTGGACAGATGGCCTAATGTAGAAGGTGTCCTGTGTGGCCCAGTGGCACACTCTCCCTGCTCCCCTGTGCTGGGGGCTCTGGACATGATCTTTGTGTGGATTGTGTATGATCTTCTGTTGTTGCCAGACCTTTATTGTTGTTAGTACATCAGTGGATGGGATTAACGCTCAGGCTGATTGTGGGAATTGGCTGCACCCACAGGGTAAGAGTGGGGGCTGATCCCACTGAGTGGGATTTGCCCTAGCAGGCTTGTATAGTTGTTGCAGCCACCCTTTGTGTGTACTGCTAATGGGACTAGTCAGGAGTTGCTCTGTTGTGGTCTGGTGCAGGTCTCCGGATGCTTTGGTTTTATGGTTCCTTAGAAGGGACTCCCTGGTAGGCCAAGGTCAGCCACTGCTTTTGACTGCTCCGGGCTACCAGGTGGGAGCTACAAATCGATCAGCAGATGGGTGTTGTCTATGCTAGATCTTTAGGTAAGTGGAAGAGTTATCCCCCATCCTTGACCTATGGCAGTTTAGCAGAGGGACTAGTGCTAATCAAGGCCTGACACTTTCTGTCCGTTGCCCGTAAGTCTCTGAAACTGCAAAAGCCTCTGGGTGATATACGTGTTGGGTGGTGCAGGGACCCAGGGGGTCTCCTGGGTCTACTGAGCAAATTTCCCCCTGCCACTGCAGTGTCAGTTTACATGCTAGCGCTATTTCTTTGCCTCCCTGTACAAGTTTCCAGTTATAGCAAGGTCAGCTGCTGCCCACTTTGGGCCTGAATGCACCACCCCACAGTAGGGGCAGCTGCCTATCAACATGTGGTGGGTACTTTGTGTATTGAATGGGGCAGGAGCTCAGGGGGTCAAGGGCCATCAGGCCAATAGCCTCAGTTTTCTGCAATTTTTGTGTCCGCACATTCCTGCAGTAGTCATAGATTACATGGAGACAAGCTGCTGTCTGGGGCAGTCCCACAGATCCCTGCAATCCCCTCAGGAGATATTGCAGCTCATACAGGCAGCAGTGGTCTGCCCACACTGTTTTCCCCTAAATGGGCTCACCGCACTAGCCAAGGTCTGTTGCCTGTGCAGAATGAGCAACCCCATAGCCAAACAGGGTAGGGGAGGCTGCCTGTCAATAGGCTACAGGCACGTTGTGGCTTGAGTGAAGTGGGATCTCAGGGACGCAAGGGCCATCAGGACAATACAGCCTCAGTTTTGCTGCAAGGTCTGTGCCTGGGCATTCCCGCTGTAGTTACAGATCACGGTGAGACAAGCTGCTGTCTGGGTCGGTCCCACAGACCTTTGTACTCCTTGGATGCAATATTGTAACTCTTTGCAGGCAGCAGAGGTCTGCCTACAGCTGATTTCCGTGCAGTGCCCACCCTGTGGAAGCCAAAGTTTGTTGCCTGAGAGGACTGGGAGACCTGGTGGGGAGGGGCAGGGCAGTGTCTGTTCACTGTCAATGGGCCACCTGGGGCAATTTGTGGATGGAGCAGGGTCTCAGGGAGACAAAGGCCTTTAGATCAATACAGGCTCAGTCTTGATGCAATTTAGGTAACTTGGTGCATTCCACAGAAGCCCCAGATCACAGCAAAACCAACTGCTATCTGGGACTGGCCCACAGATCCCTGAGATCTGCTCAAGTTCTTGTTGGCAGCAGTGATCTGCCTGAAACTGTCTCCAAAATGCTCGCTCGCAAGCTGGCTGCCAGCTGTGAACGTTTGGCTCTAAATTGGGACAGGGCGTGGGAGCCATTCAGCAACAAAAGCCCCAGACAATCTGCAGGTTGGGTGGGGCAGGCTTATCCCCTGGGGGGAGGGGTCTGCACAGTCTCGTAGGTCAGGTCTGTAGATTGCCCTGTAAGGGGTCCAGGCTAAGGCACAATGGTGGCTTCCAGTCCAGCCCTCGTCCTGGCACCAGGTAATGCAGACTTTCTCAGCATGAATCCCACGCGAGCCTCTCACCCACCGCCAGCGTCCCAGGTGAGTGTCTGCAGGTCAGAAAGCCTGCGAGTGGGCCTTTCAAAGGGGCATCTAGGGTTTCAGTCTCCTGTCTCACCTACATGGCTGGAATCTCCTCTGTTTTTTACAGTCAGATTTTTTGGGAACTCCTCTTCCCTGGGCTGGGAAGCCCCTAAATGAGGCCAGCCTCTCCTTCAGGGGAGCCTCTGCAGGCTTACTCTCCCTCCCAGCGATCCTCCACCACCTGCGGGTGCGGATCCAGCCCGAGTGGGGACTTTGCCCCTCCTGCCGCTTCCATGTGGCTTCTTTATATCATCAGGTGTAGGTGTTATGATCAGCTGGACTTCAGGTGATTCTACATGTCAATTATTTTATAATTTGGTTACAATTTCAATGCAGGCCTGGAAGGAGGTGAATCCTGTTTTTTATCTAGTCCGCCATCTTTCCCTCCTCCTGAGTATGAAAAATATTTTGTACATTTCTCTTGTGGAGTTTATGGATAAAATGTATGATATTTCTGAAAGTATAACGTTTTCATATTTTCCTTTCAAGCCCAGATAAACTTTTTCAACTCTTGTCCAAAGCTCTTGAATTTTTGTTTCTTCACTAGCTGACCATCTCCATGATCCTTTTCAGCCCTCATGTTCTTTCTATATGTACTTGTCTCTTCCCCACCTGAGCTCAGTGGAATCAGAGCGACCCACTTTATAATCTGGTCCTACCTGTAAGGTAAATGCATGACACACCTGAGAGAAGTTTTAAAAGCAAGTCTTTATTGGGAGAGCGCTCCCGGAGGAGGTTTACTGGTCCCGAGAGGAGAGGGGCCAGAGAAGAGGCACCCTGGGAAGGGAGGGCGTAGTTTTTGTAGGATTATGTAGGGGTAGGGTATAGAATGGGGGAATGTTAATTGAATGTTAGTTGAGCATCCGGATTACGGTGGTGGCGCCAGGATTTTAGCGTGGGCCCTTGTCAGGATTCCGATGTCAAGCTGGGGAGCCTCCAGGCAGGCATCCAGCTGACCCCGCGGACCTAACACTACCCTCTTCATTGAGATGTATTTTCCATTTGCTTGAGAGGGGAATTAGCCTTGTGGGGAAAATGACCAAAAAAGACTTTTAAAACACTTGCTCCTTTAAAATTGCTCAGAAAAGTTCCAATTTTGTGACTCCTGGCTTTCCATCAAAGTACTCCAGCAGAGAACTATACATAGGGGGTACTCAGTGAGAATAGCTGATAATCTGCCATCATCCTTCAAATATGCCTTGCTATTGAGGCAGAAAGGTTTGCCAGTCTATTAAATGGAACTCTCAAATGAGGCAACAAGAGCTGTTCAGTGGCTTTGGTTAACCCAGCAGTTTGCTACAAAAGCATTCTTATAACCTAAGGCCCAATTGGAGAAGATAGCCTGTTGAATAAAAATATGATTAGATATGCTTGTTTAGAGGTAATCTTTACCTTTTAGGTTAGCAATCCCTTTGTCTAAGGATAGAAGCTCCAGCCAGCCTCTCCATTTTCCAAAATTTACGAATGCATGTAATGTAAAATTATAATTTTCTAAAGCTCATAGACCACAGATAAAAAGTCTCTGGTTACCTTCAGGGTGTCTGAAGGACATTCATCATCCTTTGAAATGTCAATGTTTTTAAATAGAAGGTAGCCGTGTTTATGTATTGGCTTCTTATGTGTATAACTGACTCTGTAGCATAAGATCAAGGGAAATAATATTTTGCCTTTTTTAATTGAAAAAAATGAAAGCTATGGCAAACTTGCATTGTGTTGTGAAGGGACTTCTTTAATCTTAAACCATGAATTTTCTTTCTTGTAGGAGCTCCCTGGGAAAATCTGAAATAGAAACAAAGTGTATATTTGTGTATATCTTCTTGCTTGGCAAATTTGTTATGGAACCTAAGTCATCTATCACCATGTCACAGAGTCAATAAAACCCTTCCCTTTAGTCTTGCCAGAAGGTTTTTTGTGCGATTCTCAGAGTAAAAGATTAATTGGACCCAGGATAGCTAATGTTATAGATCACATGGTGACTCAGAGCTTTTTTTGACATGTATTTTTTCTTTCTAACTCGACATTAACTTTTTCCTAGACAGAGCATGTGGATTCTTCTTAATTCCCCATTGTTTTCTCCAGTACATCACACACAGCTGATCACGTGCTACATTTCTTATTTCCTAGAGCCATTGTGTTGCAGGGCTTCTCAGCCATGGCTGCCCATTGGAATCACATTGGGGAGCTTTCAAAACTCTTAATTCTTGGATGGGTTTCACCTCCAGAGATCCTGATTAATTGGTTTGAGGTGTGACCTACATAGTGGGATTTTTTTGTTCATTATTTTCTTAAACAGCTCTATCAAGGTTTAATTGACATACAAGAAACTGTATAATTAAAGCATACAATTTGATAAGTTTGACATATGTGTCTGCACATGAAGTCATTACCATAGACGAGAAGGTGAACATATGCATCATTACCAAAAGTTTGTTCATGTGCCTTTGTCCCTTCTCCTCCTCTTACTCTATTCTCTACGCCTCACCAAGCAACCACTGACCTTTTTCTATCACAATAGATTAGTTGTATTTTATAGATTTTTATATAAATGAGATAATATGATTTGTATTCTTTACTGTCTGGCTGTGTTCACTCAGCATAATTATTTTTAGATTTATATTTTTTTGTTGCATGTATCAATTATTCATTTCTTTTTATTTCAAATTAATGTCTCATTGCATGGAAGGGGAGGTGTGTATCATTACTAATAGGTGGGAGTGGAAGTGCAGGCCCCCTAAATGACCTTCAGTGATTCTGCGTGGGGAGGAGGTCTTGTTACCACCTGGTGGGGATACAGTCTTTGCTCTACAAAGCTGGAATAGAGTGGTTATTATCTAAAAGTTTTGTGTCTTATTAGATTGCCCTTTCCTGGCTAGGGAGAGCAGACTTTCGTGAGGGGAGGGGCTGTTTTTGTCTGTGCCCATTGGCATTTGTTACTTGACAGCCTCTTAAACTATAGATCTGGGAACTAAGACAAATAGAAAACCCAGGAGACCATAGGTTGTTCCTCAGATCTTGAGGTCCTTAACCAGTCTGCCTTCTCTACATTTTCAAGTCTTCTTATGTTTACTTTATGTATAAAGTGTACAGGGATTTTAGTTGTGCTGAGTGGGAAGAACATGAAAAAGTGCATCTACTCTCTTTTGCCAGAAGTGGAAGTAATCTATATGCAACTTTTTTTTCCTTCTCTTTGATCCATGCCTCCCCACCCTCAAGGCTGTACTTCCATCCCTGACCCATGGATGTTGCTGGTTTCCCTTTAAGAGCCGGATCTCTGAAGGTGGGGGCGTTCTCTCCCATATGCTCACAGGGTGTACCCTGGGCCTGGTGCTCCCGGTGCACTCGGAGTATGGTCCGTAGCTCCACTTGGGGTGCAAGCCCAGGACCTTCTGCATGCAAAGCAGACGTGCTAACCACTACACTATAGAGCCACCCTCCTTTCCCCCATATGCAACTTTTTGATTAGGAAATTTTTGTGACAGAAGGTCAAAAGATAAACTCAGTCACTCTCCTCTGAACAAACTGGAAAGGATGGACTGAAAGCCTGTGTTATCCCTGGCGTAGGGAATAAAGAGTTCCACCACAAACTCTTATCCCCTGACATAGTGAATGCTTGTCCGACTGCCCATGATATACAGGAACGGTACCTACCCTTTACTTACATTGCTACCTTTTCACCTTACTACACTGGCCATGAAGTAGGTACTGGAATTAGTACTATGATTTTTAAAAAAGTTTGTATCCTTTTACCAAGCTCTCCCTATTTCTCCCACCTCTGGCCCCTGGCAAACCACTCTTTGAAATTGTTTTCTACTCTCTGTGATTATTTTTATTTTCCCATTAAAAGCAATTGAACTTCAGAGGAATTAACCGATAGTCACAGAATCAGATATGGAGCCGGGTCTACCTTCCTGGTTTGCTGGCAGTAGTCGTGAGATAAGGAAGGATTGTGTCATGCTGTTTTAGAGAAGATACATCAGTATTACTGGAGGCTATGAAAGGTCAGAGGTGTTTGGTGGCTTCAGCACAGAGTTCATGTACCTTTGGTCATGATTTTCTCAACCTCAGCCATTTGAGGATCGCCTTTGCATTTAGGCCATAGTTAGGCTACCAGGATTATTGTTTACTTAATATTTTTCTTCACGTCGATACACTTATTTTACTCAAATATTTATCTTAAACAAAAATATCCATTTGACCATGTACTAATTGTATTTATTTAAAATATTACATGACTTTTAAACATATAGAAATAAATGCACAACTATTAAAAAATAGCCGATCTGCAAGCTTGTTTAGAATCACCTTGCTGAGGAGTCCATGCTCTGGAACCCTGACTTTGGCGCCTGAAAGAGCTTTAAGAGAGGGTCATTGCAGACATATTTTTAACAGTGAGGCAAAGGGGTAAGAAGGCTCTTTTCCACAATTGTGGCAACTGTTGTGATGAAAATGTTTGGCCGGACATTTCTCTTTTGTTCCTGGGTAACAGCATCCTCTGTGTTCCAGATGATCATGTACAAGCCTTTGAGTGAGGCTGGTTTTTAATTAAGGGTTCAGCTTTATGAAAAATTGTTTCGTTAAATAGAAACTTACATGTTGGTGTCTGATTGGCTTACGCTGGTTCCAAGACTTGGAGGAAACAAATTGTTCTTAGTAAAATAAATAAAGACTTTTTTTTTTTTTAATAGATATCTAACTCCTTTAGTTAAATATATACTTGAAGGTATGTTGTTATGTCCTGGTTCTTACTGTCAGTAACCTCAAGATGCATTTAGATTTTCCCCAATGATGAGTTCTTTAGATGTTGAAAAAGGTCTCGTCTATGAGAATAAGCTTTCCAAATCCTGAAATCATGCCATAAGAATAGAATAAAAACTCAGCTTTGATCCGCAACACAGAGAAAGAAATTTGGCTTATTTGGAAAAAAATATGTAAACCTTTAAAAAAGAATCCTCTAATGATCATATCACCAAATATCTGAACTGTGGCAAGGGAATCGCATAGCAGGGGTTTTATTATTCATCTGGAGGAGTTCGGTCTCACTGGCTTCGACACAGCGAACACCAATCAAAAGAAACTCATTTCAGATGTATTCTCCTGCTGATAAACTATAATTGGTGACTGATTACATATGAGATTTTTTTCTTCTTCTCTGACCTTTTTGTCCAATAACCTGCTAAAGGTTGGATAGGGCACATTTAGGCAGAAAGTGCTTTTTCTTTACTGAGATGAAGTACTTTGCTGGCATCTCAAAACGTTTTTCATTTGCAACATGAAATGAATTGCTTTATGATGCAATTATCTGGAAAGGAGAAGAAAGCACTTTTAGACCAGCTTTTAGTAATAGATAATTGGCCACATACTTGGCTGAGGATGTCACAAGCCATACATGGATTGCTCTAGTCAGAGTATCTCAGGTCCCTCAGTTTTTCCCTTGCCGTAATAATATTCAATATCAAACAAATCTCAGCCATTAAAACAAGCTGAAGGCAAACCTGACTTGTTTAGTTCTTCAGAGGGAAAAAAAAAGATTGCTATTTTCTAGAACTGATTCACCTGAGATGTGCGTATTTAGTATTTTACTTTCATTTGAAGGGTAAAAGTAGGTGTTCCTATTTCTGGAACTGGATTACAGAGAATAGCGGCCTTCTTCCTCTTCTACTAACATTAGATCTTCTTTGAAATTATTGTGCTAGGTTTAATTACCAAAAAATAATGGCTTCTGTTGCTGCCAAAAAAAGGAAGTTCAGAGGGTGAAGATGGAAATTAAGCACAAAATTTGAATTCGAGAAGGATAGTCTTGTGACATATTTGGAAGTCACTTGTGACTGTTTCCATTTTTAATTTGAATTGATTCCACATTTGTCAGTATGCTGGCCAGTTATCTTGTTTCTGTGCTTTATTTAAAGCATGTACTTCCATTATGCAGAGAGAGCTTAGAACATGCATGCCAGTGTCTTCTTTACTCTTGCACAGTTCTGAATGGATATTCAAATTCATTGTCTTTTAATTAACACTTTTATTGCTGATTAAAATCATTTACTACTTTATTATTCAAAATCATAAATGTATCATGTGCATGTTGTAAAAATTGAAAAATGCAAGTATAAATTTTTAAAAAGTACATAACCTTCCTACATGAACCCCTTTACCCCCTTTTTTGAGTCAAGTCTTCATGAAGCTCTTCATGGTCCAGGAAACTGTGCAAAAAGATGGTATTTACCTCAACATGCTCAATATACCATAGTGGTGAATGAACAATAAAAATTTCTATTTGTAAAAAGAAAGACGGGGAAACAACACACTTATGTCATTGGTCCATGGCACATATCACATCCAACTGGACAGGAAAGTGACATCGCCCTCCCCAAGCAGTGCAGTATTTTTTGTTTGCTTTTGGGTGGCCATCTATAATCCTTTAGTTCTATTCTCTGAGGCAGACTTCCTTGCCTATGTATATGATAGATATTAGAAATGCTCTTTTGAGGGTATATATAACTTTAGCAACCCCTTCCTGTTTGTACAAGTTTAGGGGCCTAGGGATCGCCTTGGGTTTAAATAGTGACAGATTGTTATAGGCCAATTTGAGGTTGCTTTGGCAATATGGATGCCTTGAAATTTAACATACTGCCATTTGTGACAACATGAATGGATCTTGAGATTACTATGCTAAGCAAAATAAATCAGGTAGAAAAAAGTTGAGAGTTATTTCACTCACATGTAGGATATAAAAAAAAAAACTGAAAGCAACAAACAAACATGATAAACAAAAACTCATAGACTTGGACAAGTTTAGTGGTTACCAAAGGGAAAGGGAGGAGGAGGGCAGGTAGATAAGGGTAAAGGGGGTTAAATATATGGTGATATTTAACTTTGGGTGGTGAACACATAATGCAATGTACAAATGATGTATTATTGAATTGTGCACTTCAAACCTATATAATTTTATTAACCAAAATTACTCCAATAAAATTAATTAAATTTTAATATACTTCCTTTTAAATAATCCCATTGCCTAATGATCAGGAAAAAAAAAATTCTATAGATATCTTCAGTTCTGGGAACTTGAGATGTCTAGTCACAGGTCCTTTGTTTTAATTAAAGGCTTTAGTGTTGAAGCAATTTAAACCCATATGATCTTTGCCATCAGACTTGCTCCCTTTTTGAAGAAGGGGACCCACTACGTGCCTACACAGAGTTCTTGGGAGCTTTGCCTTTTCTTTGTCCTAGATTTATATTCTGCAAAGTCTGATTTCTTCCCCTCTACTTTTAAATGGGATCACCTTCAGCCAAGGTTTGTGCCTTTAGTAGACAATAAGTCTCTAACTTCTTGCAGAATTCTAAAGTTCATCATGTGTTTTTGCTTGTTTTTACAACCTTCATAAGCACTTTACAAACAATAGCAAAGTTACCAACTTCCCAGTCTATAATAATAATAGGATTCTCGCTGCCCTTAGTGCTAGCTTCATCCCATAGCCAAAGCCAAATATTAGCACCTTTTACCTGATCACATTCAGAATCAGTTTTCTTAGTTGAAAACAACAGAAAAAGACTTGCTGATTCAATAACTGAAAAAGAATAATTAGGAGGATATTGAGTAGTTTATAGAATCTCTGAGAAAGCTGGAGTAGTGTAGTAGGAGGTTAGGGCTCTGTCAAAAAAAATGTTCTGTCACTTTGCTGGACTGGTCCAGCTCTTAGTCCAGACCATTGTTGCCACCACTCCTTAGTAATGCAGGCTGCAACCAGCACAGCTGCCTGATAGGTCCTGCTTCTTACTGTGTGTGTGTGTGTGTGTGTGTGTTTGTATGCACGCATGCACGCTAATAGAGAAAAGATTTTAACAATACAGATATCATGATTCATGTTGAAAGTTCAATAATTTAATAAACTATCTTGTACCTTTAGCCCTCTGTGATGGCTAATTTTATGTATCAACTTGGCAACTTGTAATTTTATATATTAACTTGGCGACTTGGTAAGATGCCCAATTGTTTGGTCAAACACTAGTCTACATGTTGCTTTTTAGGTATTTTTTAGACATGGTTACATATAAATCAATAGACTTCGAGTAAACACGATTACTCTTTATAATGTGAGTAAGCCTAATCCAATCAGTTGAAGGCATTAAGAGCAAATGACTAATGTTTCCTAAGAAGGAATTCTGTCACCAGACTGCAGTATATAAACCCTGCCCGAGTTTTCTAGTTTGTAGATACCAGATTCAATTTGGCAGCATCAATTCTTCCTTGAGTTTCCAGACTCCCAGCCTACTCAATACATTTCAAAATTGTCAGGTCCTACAATTGCGTGAGCCATTTCCTTAAATTTCTCTCTCTTCTGCTCCTCCTTCCTTTCTCCTTCCTCTTTCTCTTTTTCTCACTATCTTTCCATTATATGATATATAGATCTAAATAAATATAGATACACATATGCTGTTGGTTCTGTCACTTTGGAGAACTATATCTACTTAGCACAATTTGAAGGATTATAGGTTGTTTAGATTTTTTTCCTTTGGTAATTTAAAACTACAAAAATATGCAAAATATGCACAATTAATTATATAGCATTCACCTAGATTTACTAATTTTTAGTATATGTACATGTGTATATGTGCGTAGTATTTTCTGAACTATTTGAGAATAATTGGCGGACTCCTAAATACTTCGTCAGGTATCTCTTTCACTCTTCAGTATTTTATCCTATATCTTATAAGAATAAATACTTATTAGTCACCATGATACATTGATCAAACTCAGGAAATTAAGCATTGATATTATACAAGTGTCTGATATACAGCTCTTGTTCAGTTTTCACCAACTGTCCCAATATTGTTTACAGCAATTTTTAAAATATCTAAGATGCAATTCAGGATTATGAAATACAGTTAGTTATCATACCCCTTTGGTTTCCTTTTCATATTTCTTTAATTGCCTTTAATCTGAAATAATACTTAAGCAGTTTATCTTCTACAACATAGGCATTTTGAAGATTAAAGATCTATCATTTTCTAGAATGTTACCCAAGTTAGATTTCTCTGATTTTTTTCCTTGTATTAGATTCGGGTTATGCATATTTGGCCACAGTACTACATAAGTAATGGTATTTCCTATTCAGCGCATTGCATCAGGAGGCACATAGTGTTGTTTTATCTCACTGTTGGTGACGTTAACCTCGATCTCTTTGTTAAGACAGGAGAGAAACAATTTAAACGCTGTGGGTCATTCTACTTGTATTCAGTGATCCTGGGCCTCCAAATGAGAGTGAAGACAGACTGGTCTATAAACAGGTATCTACTATTGCTTCAGTTGGATTCAATTTTTCACATGCCTTTTTTGTGAACATCTGACTGTACCTAGTTCTGTAAACTATTTTTTTTTTAATTTATATTACTTGATGGTATCTTTGTATATGCTAATTGAACCTTGCTTATACAATAATTTAATCCTGAGTTAGAAGCAATTCTATCATCTAAACATTCTACGTCTATACCTAGGATAGAGCTCCCAAAGTTAATTTGTAGGTCAAATATTACAAATTTTAAATTTCAGTAGATACTATCAGTTTATTTCGAAAAACAAGGCAGCAGTTTATACTAGCAATGTATGAATACTGATTTATTCATTTATTGGCCACCAGTGAATATTCTCGCTTTATATTTTTACTGATCTGATGCATTATAATGGTTTCTTTGTTGCAATTTATATCTCCTTATCAGTTAAACTGAGCAAGTTTTCATGTTTCCTGGCATTTGAATTTCTTTCTTTTTTTTCCTGTAATTAGCTACCTATAATCTTTTCCATTTTTATTTGATTAAACTTAATTTATTGCAATCCTTTGTATATTAGAAAATGTAATCTTTTCATTTACATATGAGTTGCATTTTTTTTTCTCCCAGGCTATTATTTGTCTTTTATCTTTGGGAAAATTTAAATTAAAAATCTTTTATATAATCATTGCATATTGTTTCAAAATTTATCTTTTTTTAGGGAATTGTTTTTCATACCACAAGTGTATAAAATAGTCTCTGTAATTTACATCATGTATGTTTTTTTATTATTACTTTTTTTACCTTAAAATATTTAATCATCCTGAAATTTGTAGGGTGATGTAGGATTCTAGTCCATTTATTAGATAGATTGTTTTGGTCCCCCCTGAAGTAAGATACTACATCTATCATAGAATAAGTTCTCTTATATTTTTGGAGTTTTTTTTGCTACTATGTTTTCTTGAACTATTTGTGTGTACAAGTGTCAGTAGCTTTTGTTAATGATTAAATTATAGTATCTTAGTAATGTGAGTCCCTCTTTATCCACAACTTCACTTTCCATGGTTTCAGTTACCCTTGGCCAAATATGGTCTGAAAATATTAAATGGATAATTCCAGAAATAATTCCTAAGTTTAAAATTGCACACAATTCTGAGTAGTGTGATAAAATCTTGGGTCACCCCTTTCCCTCCCCCCTGGAATGTGAATCACCCTTTTGTGCAGCATATCCACTGTATATGTTACCTGCCTATTATCACTCAGTAGCCATCTCAGTTATCAAATCTACTGTTCTGGCATAACAGTGCTTGTGTTCAAGTAACCCTCACAGTATCCTAATCTTTGTCAGCCTGCCTACATCATTCAGCCCACTTCATCTCATCACATAGGCATAGTGTCCTCTCACATCATTACAAGAGCAAAAGGTTAAGTATAGTAAAATAAGATATTTTGAGGGAGAAACTACATTCCACATAACTTATTAGAGTATATTGTTAACATTTTTCTATTTTATTATTAGTTATGTTGTTAATCTTGTACTGTGCCTTAGAAGATAAACTTTATCTTAGGTATGTATATATAGGAAAATAACATAGTATTTATAGAATTTGGTACTATCCATTGTTTTAGGCGTCCACTGGGGATCTTGAAACATATTCCCTATGAATAAGGAAAGACAACTGTACTGTTTAATTTAATATTTAGTACAACAAGCTCTTCCCTCTTTTTTCAAAAATATTTTAGCTACTCACAGACATTTCTTTTTCATTATGATTTTAAAATTATTTGTTATCCAGGTTAAAATGAAATTGGGACTCTGAATGAAATTACGTAAATTTATAAATTAATTTAGGAAGATCCGATATCAGTAGATTATTCAAATATTTTTTTAATACAACTTTATAGCTTTCTTAGGTTATAAAGAATTATAAAGATTGTGTGCTTTTTTGTCTAAATTATGCCTATACAATTTATAATTTTGTCATTGTTATGAATGATTTTTTCATATTGCTATTTCTTACTGGTTATTGCTAACATAGAGAAAAATATGACTCGTTCTATATTTTTCATCTCCATAAGCATATGAGTATCCCAGTTTCTCAACATCTTTGCCCACACTTGCTATCGTATTTTTCATTATAATGGCCATTCAATGGGCAAGAAGTGAAGTCTCATGATTTTAATTCGCATTTTTCTAGTGATGAATGATGTTTAGCATCTTTTCATATGCGTATTGAACACATATCTGTTTAGGTGAAATTTATATCTAAATATTTTGGGCATTCTTTAATGAGTTCTTTGACTACTTAGTATTGAGCTTTAAGAATTCTTCGTATACTTTGGATACAAATCCTTTGTCAGGTACAGATTTGTAAATATTTTTCCCAGTCTATACACATAACTTTATTTTCTTGGTAGTATCTTCTGAAGTTGAACCATTTAAAAATTTTGATGAACTGTAATTTATTAATTTATTCCTTATTTTGTATTGTGGTTTTGCTGTTGTATTTAATAACTGTTTCTTAATGCACATTCATGAAGATTTCCTATTTTCTTTAAAAAGCTTTATAGTATTCTTACATTTAGGTCTATAATCCATTTTTAATTATCTGTATGGTATGATGTAAAGGTCTCAATTCATGTTTTTGTGTGTAAGGCTCAATTGTCTTAGTACCATTTTTTGAAAAGACTATTTCATCCTTGATTTTTTTGTCATTTTTGTCAAAAATCATTTGATCATAAATGTCTGTTCCATAGATCTATATATCTGTCCTTTTGACAATATTGCATTGTCTTGATTGTAAGAATTGTAATCATACTGCAGAAATAGGATGAACCCATACCCAAGATTTGGGTTAGATGTCAAGATAAATGATGTTGCCCTTCTCACTTCCTGCCATACATACATACATACACCAAAAGGTGTATGAAAAGGTTTATTACTCACATTACAAAGTTTTCTTGGGAGAGCAGGACAGGTTCCTAAGCTTATCTAAATTTATTTGAGAAAGCAAGGAAAGGAGATTGGCTAGGGGGTGTTATTATAGTTGGGTGGTAAAGTTAGCAGACACTCGCTGGTCTGAATCTCCTGCAGGTGCCTGCCGAATGTGGGAGCTCAGGCTTTCTTAGCCGCTTTCCCTGATGAGAGGCAAAGGAGAGAGGAGGGAGGAGTAAGGTTTAAAAGAGATCAGCAGTCAAATATCAAAAAATGGAGTCAGGCTTTTTATTACAAAGGATTTTATAGTTATTTTGAAATCAAGAAGTGTAAGTTCTCTAACTTTGTTTTTTCTTATTTTTAAAATTTTTTAAAAACTTTTTTAGTTTTCTTTCTTTTTTGGTGCTATTTGGGTATTAAGGATTCACTAGCTTCCTAAAATGAGGAAACATTATTTTCTACAACGTAATAAAGAAATTATCTTTTCTTTAAAAGATACATTAATGTTTTTGTAAAACTCTCAGGTACTTTTTTAAATTTTGGGTTCTTGATTACCTTACCAATTTCTTCTGTGGTTAGTGGTCTTTTACTACTTTTTATCTCTTATTAGTAAATATTGGAACATTATAATTTAATAAGAAATTATCTGTTAAACTTTCAAATTTGTTATCTAATTATATTGTGTAACTGTATTTGAGTTTTTAAATATGTAAATGGTTAAGTATATGTCAGAGTATTTATTTTGTTGATATTTAAGTGAGTAATATGCTAAGGGTTTAGAATAGTATCTGGCACATACTAGGCTAAATAAAATGTTGGTTAATATTGCTGTAGAATCACAGATACCATTTTGTTATAACATCTTTCACTCTTGAGAGAGTTTTACTGTCTCTTGTTTTTTTTTTTTTTTTGTTTGCCGTTAATTGGCTATTTTACTAGTCTTTAAGAACTTCCTTTTGGTTTAATTTGTACTCTCTTCTAGTTTTAATTTTTTATTAAGATTTTATGTTTAAGTATGTCTTCTTTATTTTTAGTTATTATGTTTTTAATTTTCTAATTTTTTGAATACTCAGCTTATTTTCAGTCCTTATTGTTAAATGATAAAAACATTTGTTCATGGGTATCCCTATAATTATCTAAATTTTTCTCTTTTCTTAATACTTTTTAGGTAATTTTAAATTTGTTTTGATTTTTTTTTTTTTTTTTATCTAGGGCTTATTTAAAGAGTGTATAATATTTCTCAAGTGGCTAAGTTTTCACTTTTTGGCTGTCCTTTTTATTGTCTACTCTAGTTCTTTTGGTCATGATCAGGAAAAAAGCTTTTCCATCTGAAATTTTTAAGCCTATAAGTTTTTCTTATAATTTCTTTATATTATCAAAGCCTATAATAAAACACATCCTGGGTAGTAAAGCTTGGGTATCTTGGGCATGTGATATTTGTGAAACTTTGTTCCAGATTTCTTTCCCTAAGTATTATGTTAGGAAATTCTCAAGTGATAAGCAAAAATGTAAGTGAAATTTTATGTATTGAAAATAGGAAAAATAGTATTGGGCTCAGATCCTTTATGAAAGCTTTATCAAGTTCTTCTGGCAATTCAAGAGCTTAGCCAATTTATAATTCAGCTGGCGGATGAAGATATCAAAGGGTATTTCTCTTAAAGTGGATATTTTCCTTGATAAATTTTTTGTTGTAGTTAGGCGTTTTTATGTAAAGTATAAAGAGATCATAGAACAATTCTTGCTCGGTGGCTATTGATAATTACGAAAACAATTGATATAATCAAATTTGTCAGAGGCATTGTTTGGAGCATAACTATACTTTATATACACAGATCGATTTGCACTGAGAGTATTCCTGTTATGCTAGAGCTAAAGTAGAATTTGTTGCTCAGGTAGAGATAAAAGAAATAGCAGTATTCCACAATAATGTTCTATAAAAATGTAAATTTGGCTATAATATGACTGGCAATTTGGCTTCTGTCTTCTGCTTAGCTTAGTAGTATGAGGAGGTGATGGAAAGGGATGGAGAATGAACTGAACTTTTATCTCCTGTTGGAGACCACAGAAGGCTTAGAAAGGAACTGTCCTGTGATTATTTGGGATTTGCTGAATTCTAAGTACAGATAATCTTATACATAAGTTTCAATACTTTTTTATACTTTTTTATTTTTTTCATTAATTTTGCAATAATAAGAGCACGTTTTATGCCATTAATATTTTGGTCCTACTTTGAGCATCACATGGGGTTTAATTGTACCATCATACACATGTTGCAAAGGCTAGCCTAATGCAGCACTCAGCATGTCTATGGTGAATAAAGTAAATTTCATCAAGTGATTATTACAACCATCTCCTCGTTGGTCTGTCTGCCTCTGCCCTTAACTCTCTTCTGGTTTTTGTTCTCAACACAGCAGTCAGAGTAATCCTGCTAAAATATAAATTAGATTTAATCTGTTCAAAACTCTCTAAAGGCTTCTCATCCCACTCAACAGTACTATAAGGATCTAGAAGGCTCTCCATGATTGCCACCTCTCCCCATATCTTGGAACTTATTTCTTATTATTCTTTCCATCATCACTACATCAAAGCCACACTAGACTTCTTTGACTATGCCAGGTTTTCTCTGGCCTCAGCGTTTTGGTTTTTTTTTTCCTTTGACTTAACTGTTCTTCCTTCAGATATTTTGTATATGAATTTCACTTTAGATTTTTTTTAATAGATTTTATTTTTTAGAACAATTTTAGGTTCACGGAAAAATTGTGTAGAAGGTATAGAGAATTCCCATATACTCCCTGCCTTCACATATGCATAGCCTCCCCCATTATTAACCTCCCTCACCAGGATGCAATGTTATAGTTGATGAATCTACATTGAAACATCATTATCACCCAAATTCTATAGTTCATGTATGGGTTCGCTCTTGGCATTGTACATTCTGTGCATTTGGACAAATGTATAATGACATATACACCATTATAGTATCATACAAAATAGTTTCACTGCCCTAAAGTACTCTGTGCTCTGCCTTTTCGTTTCCCCTCCCCTTCAAATTGGCTTCTTCCATGGCTTCTTCTCTTGTCTTTCCATGGGTGGATAGCTCATCTCTCTTCAGCATTCGGTAATGTTCCATTGTCTGGATGTTCCACAGTTTATTCACCTACTGAAGGACATCTTGGTTGTTTGAAAATTTTGGCAATTGACTAAAGCTGCTATAAACAAGTACGTGCAGATTTTTGTGTGGAGATAAATGTTCAACTCTATTGAATAGATACCAAGGAACACGATCGCTGGAGTATGTTAAGAGTGTGTTTAGTTTGTAAGAAACCACAAACTGTTTTCCAAAGTGGCCATATATTTTGCATTCCCACCAGCAATGAATGACCATTTCTGTTGCTCCATATTCTCGCCAGCATTTGGTGTCTGGGTTTTGGATTTTGACCATTCTAATTGGTGTGTAGTGCTAACTCATTGTTTTAATTTGTATTTACATGATGACATATGACACAGAGCGTCTTTTTAAATGATTGCCATTTGGATATCTTCTATGGTGAGTGTCTTTGAAGGTCTTTGGCCCGATTTTAATCAGATTGTTTGTTTTCTTATTGTTGAGTTTTAAGAGTTCTCTGTATATTTCAGATAACAGTCCTTTATCAGATGTGTCTTTTGCAAATATTTCCTCCCAGTATATGGCTTATATTTTCATTCTCTTGACATTGTCCTTCATACAGCAAAAGTGATTAATTTTAATGAAGTCCAGCTTATTAATTCTTTCTTTTATGGATTAAGACTTTGGTATTGTATTTAAAAGTCATCACCAAACTCAAGAGCATCATATTTTCTGTGTTATCTTTAGGAGTTTTTTAGTTTTGCATTTTAGCTCTTTGGTCCACTTTGGGCTAATTTTTGTGAAGCCTGTAAATTCTGTGTCTGGATTCATTTATTTGTAGGTAGATACATAGTACTTCCACAACCATTTGTTGAGAATCATTTAGATTTTAATCAAAAGCATCTTGTCAGGGAGAATTTCTCTGCTGGACCTATCAAAATTTTAACCTCGTACCCATTGCAACACATGTATCTTCATTTCTAGATTTATTCTTTTCCTCCTTTGCACTTACCACCAATATCCTATGTATTTTACTTATATATCTTGTTTACTGTTTATCTTCATCATTTTATATCTTGAGGGTATAGATATGTTTGTTTTGTTTAATTCCATTTCCAACACCTAAAACAGTGCCTAGTGCACAGTGGGTACTCAATAAATAATTGTTGAATGAATGATTAAAATAAATGCTCTCTTCAGTGGTGTGGTAGCCAAACCAGCAGCATCGACAACCCTGGGAACTCATTAGAAATGCAAATTTTTAGGTCCTCTTAAACATACTGAATCAGAAACTGGGGGAGGGGGACACATGGGCAGCAATCTGTGTTTTTAACGAACCCCCTCCGTGTGATTTGAATGCACATTAAAATCTGAGAATCATTGCTCTAAATTTCTGCCTCGTTCATTTTCTTTGGTATTGAACACACACTGGTTCTTTTCCGTGTGAAGTAAGGTTGACGACTTTTGTAGCAAGGTGTTTACCTGCATTTTAAAAATGTTTAAAATAATCAGGTTCTTGGAAAGCAAATAAGTTATTTTATTTTGATTTATAAGATGGATTTTATTTTATCCATTACTTAATGTTCAACCAACTCAATAAATGCAATACATCTATGAAAGAAATGGAAGAAACTCAATAATGGCTAGAGGGAAGAAGTCTGCTTTTATTGGAAATCGTTAAGTTTGGATAAAACATGTCCAGAAAAGGCATTTTACTAATTTATCTTTTTTAAAAGAAATATTTGCTTCCAAAAACAAAAGTGACCATAACAATCAAAGTGAAAGTTAATTTGCAAAAATTAAATGACAATTTGCATTTTGGTTTTATTTTGTAAATAAATGCATACTAGGTTCCTTTTTTAAATCTGTACTCAATCAACAATATTTTTTTTTGTTTCCTTGATTTTTAGGTGAAACGTGTATTAACAAACAAGCAAAATAAATCCAGATTTGAGTAAGGAGAAATTTTATTCTGAAAGATTATTGCAAGAGATGGGAAAGAAACTTTCAATAGGGGGAGGGAACTTTTGCAATAGGAAAAATGCTCTGATTATAAGATATGCAAGTCTCAAGAGTCAGGCAAAAAAAGAGGTGTTTTTTTATTTCGTTTTGTTTTGTTTGTTTTAATTAAGGAGGAATAAACAGAGCTAGAAACAACCTGTTGGTAGAAGTGAAATAATGGTGATGAAAAGGTACAGGTAGCTTGATGGGATGGTAGATCAGAGAATGTTTTACTTTGAGGTCAGCCTCCTCTTACTGTGTGTTTCATGCTGCTGAGTCATCTCTGACACCTGGCGACTCCATAAATGAGTGATATCCACAATGTCGTGTCTTTGACAACTCGGCCCAGCATATGGCTTTTTTAAATGGAATCGGTAGGAGGTTATTATGGAGATGTTGTTTACTGAAGGTTTGATCAAAGTTCAGGAACCTAGGGAAAGGAAAAATCCAGCTAAAATTTGGTTAAAAACCATTTTGTTGTAATTGATCAATAGGAACAGAACAGGTTAATCAATTTTTGAAGGAAAGTGAGAATTTGAGAGTCTATGTCTGGCCTTGTTATAAATAAATGAGAGGCATCCTTAAGTCTTACCTGTCATATGATAAGGGTTGTTCTTTGAAACAACTCATTTCCTAGGACACAAAAGGAAGGAATGATTTCTTGATCATTGCTTTTTTTTTTTTTTTTTTTTACAGGAGCTCAGGTAAAATTCAGCATTGTCAAAGTCAGTGGCCAATTATAAATGGAGTTTGAGACAATGAAATTTGAGAATTTGTGGTATCCTGAATTAGCAATCAACTGTACTCTCTTATGAGTAAGACAGTACTGCAGTTTCTTTTCATCTGGGACCATCTGGAGAAATAGAATTCAAAATGAAAAATCTCCTGCCAACCTAGAAAACCTTTCACAAAGGTAGAAGAGAAAGAAAACAGATATATTATTGAATAAACATTAAACTAGAATGTGGTGTGCATCATAGGCAATACACTGAGAAGTTGCAAAGATAGAAAAGAATCTCACCCTTTTACATGCCAGGCCATTACAGCTCACCACACACATGCTCTCAAATGAACAATAACTAGTGCTCAAGTCAGAGGACTTGACAGCACCATTTGTTACACATAGTTCATCCTAACTGTTAATTGGGGTGGCTAGCTGTATTTGCTATTTAGCTTCATCTGATGGAAAAGAAACTTCTCATATCTGTATGACACAAGGTGGTTTTACAACATGGAGCTAGACACCCCATGTCTTGTATGGGAAGATAGGAACTTAGGCTCCTATCTTCCCACACAAACTGGGAGATAGGGGCTCTATCTTCCTTTATGGTTACATTTCAAAGAGTTGGTGCCTAGATCCTTGAAAAAGACATGCTTGGGTCCTAAAGCTGGCAAGAAGTTATTTAGCTTTTAAAAGATTTACACACATTTAAAAGAGACAAAGAAAATTTACAATTACAAATTTTCTAAAGTAAGGGTTCTTTTCTTCTTTTTCTTTCTTTTTCCTTTTTTTTTTCTTTCTATTTTATTTACTTTTTTTAAAAAAAGACATTCCCTCCAGAGTGGTCTGACATTTACTTTGCCAAATGAATTAGATTTATTACTGGCCGACTTCCACTTCTTTAAAAATAAATTTCTCAGCCTTAGAGTTCCTGAACACATGATTCAACAGTGTTTAGACTCTAATCCTATGCATGGTACAGAATTGGCCTTTTAATTTTCATGAAAGAAGTATTCTTTCCATTTAGCATTTCTGAGAGTGACAAACTCCTTGTGACCTTCATATGGCCTTCTCTCTTTGTGTGGCTGTAAGTACCTAAGCTTAATTTCTGGTCTGAAACTGTACTGTTCCTCGTGACTCCCTCCTCTTCCTCCTCCCTTTCTCACCTCTACCTTGTCCTAGCTTCTGCCATTACAGTGTCAGCTTCAGTGCTTACAATTCTAACTTTCAGTGTTTTGTTTGCTTTTTTCTTTGTTTGTGGTTCCTACAGACTTTATTGTTTTTGCTTCTCAGCTCAGTTATGCTTTTAAAACTTTTAGTTATATGTTATCTAGAATTTCTAGGAATTCATAGTAGGGGAGGTGTCTATTGTCTCAGGTTTGGAAACCTGGTGGTTTCCAGAATCAGAAGTCTTCACTATCTATTTCAAATAAATTTCAAATAAATTCAATTTAATTCATCTATAGTTATTAAGCATTTACTGAGAATCTAAAATATGTCCATTTATTGCAAGGTCATATCACTCTGAATGTGCCCAATCACATCTTTTCTTTATTTTCAATAGGGAAAATTAAGTCTCTTATTTTAATTTGTTATTGCCCTCACACATGCAAGTATACCTGTGGTCATTTTAAAATTCTCATTTTTTGAGCATTATTAGATAATTTGTAAGAGGTTTTGTTAGGCCTATAAACTTAAAGTATGTTATTTTAAAATACATCCTTAATATCCATGATAAATTAAAATAATCTATAATTTTATCATCTTAGTAACTAACAATAATACTGATGGTGATGATAATGATAATCATTGCTATAGTTTTTGACCGCTTTGCTAGGTGCTAGACACTGTGCAAGGTGCTTTACATGCATTCTTTATATAAGGTAAGACCCACTCTACAGATGTGTAATATGAGGGAATGATCACAGAGAGATGTAAGTTACTTGCTCGAGATCAATGGCCGGTAAATGTAATACTGAGATTGAGAATAAGGCAGTCTGAACGCTAGAGTCCATGCTTTTAACTGTAAACTGTACTGACTCTCATAAATAATATGTGTCTCATGGTCAAAGAGATAATGGAGGTCATCAATTTTTGATAAGGACTCATGAGATCTTTTCTGATAACCCAGAGATGACAGCAGAGTGAAAACCTGATGCTCTGATCAAGCCTCTGTCCCTAATCTTCAATCAAGAAATGCGCCTCTGTCCCTAATCTTCAATCAAGAAATGCTACCAATGGCAGCAGCCAGGGAGAGGGAATGTCTGAAAATACTGAGGAACTATTATTTTTCTCAGTTTAAAAACTATGAATTTATACTTCCTGAATGAAATCTAAGCAGCTTAATTTGTGCAACTAATTTAACTCTTAATGATGCAGAATTTACTTCTGAAAGTCTATATTAGAAAATGCAGGAGAGGGTAGAAATTCTGAGATTTACCAATAAGATTATTGTGCTTGCCTCAGAGTCCATGGTGGAAGGTGTGCAAGTTGAATTGTATTAGCACAAAATAGAGGAAGAAGAAGCAAAGCTTCTTATTGCCAGAAACCAGAAGCATGCTGACAGTGACAAACTACTGAGAAAGTATCTTGTGGCTCTTTCTTCTGGCAATATGATCAGTTCCTAGATAAACAATATTAAAGGCAGAAGTCTACCTTCAGGGTTTCTCTAGAAGACAGCTCATGTCTCTGACCCTGTTTTTTTGCTCCTTTGGTACCATTGGGTAGACAGCAGTAGAGACTGAAGAGGTTTAGTAGGCTCTCGGTCCTGCAATACTGACAAAAGAAATAACATTAACGAAGTTCACACTCTTCCATCTTCTTTTCTGAAACCATGTGAATGTGAAAGGTTTTCGGATATGGGAAGGGACTCTACTCTTTCAGGAAACCACTTGGCTATTATTTTTAATTTTAAAAGTTGACTATAAATTAGAAAACAGTCCTTTTGAGTGTCAATTGAATTCTTATAGTCATCCCAAGTAGCTACCAGTTGTTTTCTAGACTTAAGTTCTTCTGTTAGACTCTTGATTCTCAAGAATCATGTGAGTTGACTTTGAAAAAGCCCATATATTTGTTCTCTCCTAGAACATCCCTTACTATGCCTCACCCTGTGTGGTGTAAAGAATAAGGCACAGATTCCTAGGCTTTAAGGGTATCATTATATCCTTCATGTAGGAGGGAGCATCCCTTCCTCTCCACATTGGGTTCAAGACACTTAGTGGGACTGATTTGGCCACATAATAGCACACTCACAGGAGAATAGTACAACACACATGTGTGTACATATACATATATTGCACACTCATTGCTTAATGTGAGTTCACAGTATAATAGAACCTTAATAGGATCATTGTCATTATCTCTTTTCGATAGATTAAAAATTTGACTTTTATAGAATTAAGGTGACTCCATGAGAGTTGAACAAGTTTAGTTAGTAAGTGGCAGAGTTAGCACAGAAACGCAAATCCATGTACTTTTTTCCTGTATTTTTTATGCTTCACTGCCCCACAGTGCCTCAGACAGAGGACACTAGAGCCGTCGATGGTTATTTTTCACGTGGCTACAGACTTCTTCAGGACAGGGAACATAGGATGCTTTTAAATCCCACTTAGGAGAATGCATGCACTCATATTCAGTAGCCAAAAGACCAAAATAGGAGCCACAAAATTTATTGCACACAGTATTTCTCAGCCTTTTCCACCAACTTCACCCTCTTTGTCCCTTTCTGGGTTTCTAGGCCTTCTTCAAAATTCCTTCCTTCCTGCGTTCAGTTCCCATGTACTAAAATGCTTCCTCTTGGTTTCCACATAATGCCCATCATTATCTTTCATTGTTTTCTGGTTCTCCTGCTCTGCCTTTCACAGCCTGGGAGCTCTGGTATCTTAACACTAATCTCTGTAGATATATTCACAACCGTTCCCGCTAAGGTTCTGGCACTTTTCTAGGAGTCAACAAGGACTGCCAACTAAGCAAACCCACTGGTGAGACAGGGCTTACAAAATGGGGAGACTGACCTCAGATTCTTCAGGTGGCTGCAGTATGGTGGTCCTTGCCTTGCAAGAGTCTGAAGTATGCACTTGCACATTCAATGTGATAGAGTACCATGCAGGTGCCTGCTGTAGCAGAGTGCAGGACAGCCAAGAGAGAGTTACACACAGTGCCAGCTAAAGAAAAATGCTTTGTCCCTTTCTTATCTCAGTTTTTCCCACCTTATACTATCCCTAGAGGACAGAGAGGAAATAGATAGAAAGAAGCAAGACAAGGGGAATGAAAGGATGGACTAGGCGCCTTCTTCTGTTCACCAAGCCAGGGATCAGAATTGTGCCAAGGGAGGGAGATGCTTTATTTGGATGGGAGATTAAAATCTGGAATTGTATTAGAACTTTTAGAAAGTTTAAAACAAATCATTCAAATACCTGAAAATGATGGGTAAGGCAGTGGGATCTGCCTTAAATATGACTTAAGAATGTGGTGGAAAATCCCACAGGTCATGTGTGAAGGAAATGATGGGTGAAAGGTGACACTGTTTCATTATTGTAATTTATCAGTTCCAGCATGTTCAATAAACTGGCAGCACATGCTTTAAAAAGAATTCAAACAGTGCATAAGTAAAGTAGCAGTAAAATTTCCTAATTCTTATTTTTTTCCTCCCTTACCCTATGGAAAGCTAGCTTTTTATGTTTGTATTATTCATTTCTTCTGTTCTTCCCAACTTTTATCTCTTTCAGTATGATATCGATTATCTATCTATCCATCTATCATCTATCTATCTCTCTATCTATATAGACATCCTGTTCTAAAAACTACTTTGTTTACTTTAGAATATGCTATGGACATCTTACAATATATCATAGACTGTTCACGTTATAAAATACAACAGTCTAACTCATTGTATGAACATACCTTTCTGTGGATGATTTACTTAACTAATGCGCTATTGATGATAATTTGTTTCTCATCGTTAGCTATAATTAATAATTCATTCAGTCATTTAAGATAAATTCCTAGAATGGGATTTGTATCCAAAATGTAAATGTAAAGATTTTGTGAAAAAATTATTCCCTTGCTTTTCCAAAAGTTTGTATTACTGTACAGTAACACTAGCAGTAAATGAGAGTGCCTCTTTCTTCACTCTGTGGCCAAAAATGTAGTGACTGTTATGTGTCTACCAAGTACTTAGCCATTTACAAAGAGACACACTTCAGTTTAGTCCAGTTATAACAATCAGAAACAATACATTATCACAGCATGCAATAGAATCATTCTTCTTATTATTATATTTTCAAAGAGCCCTTCAATGGTAAAATCCAAGAATAAGAGAAGCAAACAAAATAATTCTAAAGCACTGCCAATGTTGAATACATTCACAGATTTCCAAAATGTGATAGCTGGATCTGAGATTTTTTTTCTGCATTAGTACAATTTTGTTTTTGACTGATTATATGGATCACCGCAGAGCCCACTTCCACTGTGACTTGTTACTTTCCATGACATCTGTGTGAGGGGGATGTTAGCACATTATGCAAAAACTGCATTAGGATTGTGCTTCATTTGATGCTATGCCAAATCTCTGCTTCCCCCCCCCCCCCACATTCCCTCTTTATAGACTAAAAAATTAATGACAGTGAGGTTGGAACAGCAAAACTGTGGCTGTTCACGTGACCGAGCACTTAAAAGCATTTCGACTATTCATTTGCACTCCATCTGCTTTGCTTATAATGGCAAAAATTCAAGTACCTCATGAAGTTGTATTGTCCACAAATGGCATGTTTCTTGTTTACTCTTGAGCTAAAGTCATGCCTAAGTTTCCAAGAAGAGTGTGCTTCGTGAAGAAGAAACACGAATCTCTATGGGACTGAGAAAGACCTGGCCAGCTGCTTCCATGAATAGTTCTCAAGTGGGCCTCATCCATAGCTCTAAGAGAAGCAAATTCCTCAGCTTTTGGAGTTAATTTAACTCTTTGTGCCTACTAAAGTCCATTTAGGCCATCAGAGATAGTATATTTATATTTGTAGTGAAATAATAGTGCTCAGAGACTGAAAATTTCTCTAAAAGAGTAAACATTCTTTCCCTTCAGGCCATGTATTTCCAAAAGCTGCATTTCTGGAACATATTGGCTATCTCTAGGAAGTTCCCACAAATATGGAAAAGATGAGTAACTTTTTTTAATAGCTCAAGAGCTTTATGACAGAAACAGTCTACAATATATAGTCATGAGTTCTTACTTACCCACATATCACCTTAGGGTGCTATTAATCTGAAGTGAAAAACTAGAAATTGCAAACCAGTGGCCAGGGGCCAGATCTGGCCTACAGTTATTTCATGTGTCCAACACAATACTTTAAAAAATTTTGAGTGACAGCCAGCATTTAAAAATCTGGATTTTAGTTTTTTTTTGGGAAAATTGGGAGGTCTAGAATTGGTAGAGTGACATGCCCGCGTGATAACAAGTCACAGATTGAAATATCAATGCTCCTTCAGTACAGAATATGGGCTTCACTTATTTACCTCCTGTAGGTCTTTCAATTTACAATCCCTGGTAAATTCTGGAAAGGCAGAATATATATATTTATTTAAAATGTATGTGTGTGTGTGTGTGTGTGTGTGTGTGTGTGTGTATGTGTGTGTATATATATATATATATATATATATATATATATTTGCTCAGTTTATTAACTCCTCTGTGAAGTCCCACCTTCCCAGTAAGTAAATGAGTTTGTACTCCAATACTTTGTATATACCTTGATGGAGGCACTTTTCACAATACATTGTTATCTTTTTCCCAGTATGCCCTCCTCCACAGACCTGGAGTATGTCCTGATTGCCACAGTAGTGTCCCAGTGCCTGTAGGTCCTTAGAGAGCTGCCTTGTGAATAAATGGATGCTTGGATGGAAGAGTAAATAAATCATTCATTGATGGTATTCATGATAACTTGGATTTCCTAACTAGGGAGCATAGAAGTAATTTAAGATAGATTTTTCTCAGCACTTAGAACTTTTGGGGCAGTTGACGTGATATGGAACTTTTAATCAATACCATTTAAGTTTGATCTATATATTGGAGCAATACTATTGCCATGGAGAAGCTTTGTTTTTCTCTGAATAATAGGAATAATAATTCTTATTTGATCATCCTATTAAAATTTACATAAAACCTAACAAAAACTCATTATTTCTGTCAAGGTTTTAATCATTACCTGACAAAAGAAGAAGGTGAAGTCATCAAAAATAGAATTTTTGTCCTCCCTTTGGAAGAATAACCTCTTCATGTTTTCTCTCATTGTAATTTCCTTTGACTACACAGTTCCGTTTTTAGTTAACACTTTATATAAGACTATAAAATCATTTTTCCAACCTCATCTTGTCAAGAATGTATATACAAAAAAACCCCACAATGTATATATGGAATGTTCAATGTTTTAGAACAATTTTGATGTATATTTTGCCTTTTGATTAGGATTGTAACAACTAGAAGATGCCATAGCCATTTAATCAGAGAATAAATATTTTAGTGACTACAGTGAAAGGGATGTATTGAACACATGGTATTGGAGGGTGGTTATTCTAATTGGAATTGTTGTATAAGAAAAGCAAAAGTAATTCCCTGTGTGAAAAAGAGAAAGCTAGTTTAATTGTCATAGTAAGAACAGGCCTATAGTGAAAGATCTTTTAATCATTTTATCACAAACCAGAAGTTACTGTTTTGTTCTCACACAGAGACTTTAATGTTTGTATCACTCTCATCTCGTAGTCAATCACTTAGACATCGATATATTTCAGAAGTTAAATTTAAATACGATGAAATTATATACATTGAATTCTATTTTGCATGAGCTTATATTGTAAAATTGGAAATAGTTTCATTTCTATGGGGGAAATTTGTCAGAGAACTGATTAAAACTTTTTATAAGGAAAGGGTTAACATGAGGCATGGCTCTGAGAAGTTCTGAGTAGAATTTACATTCTGGGAGTAGTACCCATACAAGAATATAAAAGTCTTGCTAAAATAAAATTGCACGTTTTGTAATGAATGTCAATTACTCAATTTTTAATTACTTATCTCTGAAAGTATATTTTCATATAGTTAATCATGAAAGGCTACATATTTGGTATGTTAATCATTTAAAGAACTATTTTAATTAGATTTTATATTAGGAAAAAGGTTGCTCAAACACAGAATTTATTTAGTATTTATTGACTATGGAAAACAACATTTTTCTCTGCAAGTGTAATCTTTGGGCAAGACTGGTCTCCTTTCTAGAAACTTTTCCCATACCACCTTAAAACTAAAATATTGTTTTAATGTTCTTTGTTTGACTATTTAGTGAAGAAGGAGGCAAAGGAACTTCATCCAATTTTCCACTGAAAGTGAATTCCCTATCATTTTGATGGTGAGTTCCTACGGTCTGAAAGCATTGTAAATGTATAGCAGTTACTACATTTGCGGAATAGCAATTTTCCCCATACAAATATAATTTTGTATTTCTTAAAAGAAGATTTAAAATATATCTAACAAAGAGAAAGTCTACCAAGGTAATCTTCTTAGGCAAATCCTTGTTTGATATGAAACAGTGGTTAGGAAAATAGGAGCAGCAGGCCGCATACAGCCTGCTGAGATGTTCTGTCCAGCTTTGTACTTCTCGAAGAGGCTTTGTCAAGGGCTAGTTCCTAGGCTCTCAGAATGCCATTGCAATGTCACGTCATGGCACTCAGGAGGCCACTGGCTGTGGGAGAGAAAGGGCATGAAGCTCTCTCAGAAAGATAGGGTCGTGGCTTCCTCAGGCCCGTGTCTGTGAAGCGGAGCATAAGAAAGGGCTGCAGAGGGGCCTTCCTAAGAAGGACTCTCCCTGCTGTTCCTGTAGGGCTCAGGGAAGCCCACGTTTCTAATATTGGCACTCAAAAGAATTTTTCCTTTACCTCAAATTTCAAATGTACTGCGCGGCTCCAGCAGTGGGAGGGCTGGTGCAGTTCAATATCAAATGGAGGTTTTCTCAAGGCTGGTTGCGATGAAAAGGAGGCAGTTCTTTTGTGGACTCTGAGTTCTTGCCACTTGCCCCAGGGCTCCCTTTATTAAGCTGTTCTTACCTTGAGAAGCAGCTTCACCAAGGCTCCTTTACTACATTGTGGACTCCCATTTCTCTGGCATGAAAGAGATATGCTACGTCTACGGAAATCCAAATTTCCCCACAACTCACCTTAGACGACTTCCCCCACTCCCAAAAAATGTGTTCGTTTTCAAATAAAAATGAAGGTACCAAATCATCTCTAAACTTTTAGGCTTGCAGCGATACATTGATATAGTTATGAGAAATATGTATATTTAATTTAAATACATTGCAGCAATCTTCCTCCTCAGTTATCAAGATTACGTTTTAGCAAGACACTGTGCCAAACAGTTGTTTGAGCCCCTGAAGAAAAATTGATCTGTCTCTTTCATTCTTACTGTTTTTTTTTTAAATTGCAGTTGGCATACAAATTAGTTTCAGGTGTACAGCATAGTGATTAGACATTAATATTACTTACAAAGTGATAAATCTAGTACCCACATGACACCATACATAGTTAATACAACAGTATCGACTATATTTCTTATGCTATACTTTATATCCCTATGGCTATTTTTTAACCACCAATCGGTACTTCTTAATCCCTTTGCCTTTTTCAACTACCCCTTAACCCCCCTCCCATCTGGCAACCATCCAAGTGTTCTCTGTATGTATGAGTTTGTTTCTTTTGTTTTGTTTTTTAGATTCCATATGTAAGTGAAATCATTCGGCATTTTTCTTTCTCTGTCTGACTTATTACACTCAGTACAATATCCTCTAGATCCATATGTGTTGTTGCAGATGGCGAGATTTCATTCTTTTTATGGCTTAATAATATTCCATTGTACATATGCACCACCTTTTCATCCATTCATCCATTGATGGACACCCAGGTATCTTCCATATCTTGACTATTGTAAATAATGCTACAATGAGCATAGGGATTCACATTCCCTTCAAAATAGTGTTTTGGGTTTCTTTGGATAAATACCCAGAAGTGGGATAACTGGGTCCTTCTTTGTCTTTTGTTATAGCCTTTGTTTTAAAGTCTGTTTTGTCTGGTATAAGTATTGCAACCCAAGATTTTTTGTTTGTTTGTTTCCATTTTCATAAATTATATTTTTTCCATCCCTTCATCTTCAGTTTGTGTGTATCTTTCAATCTGAAATGAGTCTGTTGTAGGCAGCGTATATAAGGTCTTGTTTTCTTTTTCATTTAGCCACACTTTAATTGGAGCATTTAATCCATTTACATTTAAAGTAACCGTTGATATGTAGTTATTGCCATTTTATTAGTCATATTTTTGATACGTATTTTTTTCCTCTTAAAAAAGTCCTTCCAACGTTTCCGGTAATACTGGCTTGGTGATGATGACCACTGTTTTTAACATTTAGCATTTTAATGGTGCTGTGTCTTGATGTGGGCCTTTTTGGGTTTAGGACTTTCTTCACTTCCTGAGCTTATATGTCTATGTCCTTTCCCAGGTTAGGGACGTTTTCATCTACTTTTCCCTTAAATTTGTTGAGCATCCTTAGAATCAGTGTTTTGAACTCTGCATCTGGTAGATTGCTTGTCTTCATTTTGTTTCTTTTTTTTTGAGTTTTGTTCTGTTCTTTTATTTGCGACATGTTTCTTTGTCTCCCTATTACAGCTACCCCCCTGTGTTTATTTCTATGCATTAGGTCCTGGTCTCAGTAGAGTGGCCCTATGTAGTACGTGTGCTGTGGGGCCCACTGGCGCAGTCTCCCTGGTCACCTGAGCCAGGTGCTCCAGCTGTGTCCCTTGTATAGGTTGTGTTGAACCTTGATTGCTGTTTTTACATCAGTGGGAGGGATTGACCCTTGGGTTGATTGGTTGTGAGGTCTGGCCAGTGACTATTGGAGAAGCTGTTGTGCAGAGGTTGATCCTGTGGAGGATGATTCTCTTTAGCAGGGCTCTGGTGCCTGCCCAGTCTGCCCTTTGGGTGTGTCATCCTCAGATGTGAACCTGGTGATGTTCCAGCCCAGACTAAAGTTGGCCACTGGGCACGCAGGCCTGGGCCTCCTGGGAGGGGCCCCACCATAGACCAAGTTCAGCTGCAGCTTGTGCCCTGCCTGGGGACACCTGGCATGAGCCACCAAGCAATCCCAGATGGCCACCTGCACTGTCCTTGAATGTGCCTCAAATGGCTAAGCCACAAACTGAAGCCAGCTGCTGCAAGTGTTGGGCGTAGGGATGTTCAGCAAGTGATATGGGGCACAACGAGGCCAGATGCTGTTTGGTTAGGTTTTGTGAACCTTTGAGAGATTTTAGGAAAGTCTGTAGCATGAGCCAGGACAGGCCATTTTTACGGAAGAGCCACTGGAAGCAACTTGGGTGGGCCTGAAAGTTGAGGCGGATTCTCAGGGAATCTCCTGGATGGAGTGACTTGTGTTAGCTAGGTTGATGGAGACTCAGATATGTTGACTGCCTGTGTCTGCCAGTGTCTGCCACCTAGACAAGGGATGGCTCAACAAAGGAGTAATGGTTTCTGCCAGCACTTCTGTCTGGGAGAAAGGTGCCCCTTCTGCCCTTGCCCTGAAGCCATACAACTCAGTTTCTCCATGTATGTCCCTGGCACCTTCTGGGCTGCTGCCCCAGTGCTGGAGCTCAGAGCGAGTGAATCCATCAGTGAGTAAGTCCATGTACCAGCCCCCAAAGAGGCAGCCCTCTGTCTCACTCAGCCACAACCTCTGCTGGTGTTCATGGCCAGAAGTTGTAAGAACTTCTCTTTCTGGCATTGGAACCCTGGGCTGGGGAGCCTGATGTAGGCCTGAGACATTTTGCTCCTTGGGGTTGTGGGGGATTCTCTGTAACCTAATTTCTTCCCAATTCTCAGCTGCCATATGTGGGCACAGAACTAGTCTGTTCTATGTCTCCTTCCCTCCTACCAGTGTTGAGGTGGCCTCTTCTGTGAGTCCCCAGTTGTAGGACTTCTATTCAGCTAGATTTCAGACGATTCTCAATGATGGTTGTTCTGTAGTTTAGCTTTAATTTACATAAAGTTTTTGTGAAGGAAGCAAGCACAGCATTTACCTACTCTGCCATCTTGACCAAAACCTTCCTTCGTCCCTTATTCTTTTAAAAAAATTTTCATTGTCACTACTCAATTTCTGTCACTTATCACCTCACTCCTAGACTATCAAAATAGCTTTTCAATTGATTTTCGTTTCTAGATTCTCCTCTCTCTGCAACTCTAAACCATCACGATAATCATGTCAGATTAAATTTCCCCAAAACAAGTTATTTGCATGCTGAAAAGTCTTCAGTAGTTCCCAGTGGTTAGCAATAAACTAAAAACTTATATACTAATTAAAAGATAAAATTTGATTATTCTATTCTCCCGATTAACAACCTTTATTGGCTCTCCATTGCCCTTAGAATGAAGCACAAATTCTTTGGAAATCATTCATCTATTTCTTTAAGACCTGTTCTTGACTACTGTACTAACTTTATGTATCTCCGTTCTCTTCACTACATCCAGGATGCCCTGGATTTTGTTATAGTGCTGTGACCTTCTCCATAATTAGCCATGATTTACTTAAGGATCTTAAGGAAATATAGAAAAGACAGCCAGTTCACAGTCAAAGGGCTTGATTAAAGATAACTATTTCTAATCTGACTGCTTCTCTCCATCTGGACTCTACCAACACTATACCCCAAGTCACTATTATTTCTTATGTTGACTGTGTACTTTCTACCTGGCTTACTCCTGGTTTTCTTTCAGTTCTAAGCATTTGTCATGCTTGATCCCACCAAAGAAACTTTGCACTTGTTGGCCACACTATCTGGAAAGCTGTTCATTCTCTTTTGTTCCTAGTTATATCATTATTAACATTTCAAGGCAATTATGCTCTAAGAAAGCTTTCTTAATCTCTTCGGCTACATCAAATGCCCTTCTTATATGCTCTTTCAGCTCTATGTGCTTCTCTTGATGATACTTTTCACAGTAATAGTTTTACACTTTTCTGAGTATTTTGTTAATATCTGTTTCCTTCATGATACTCTAAGCTCCATTAGAATAAGGACTGTATCTGTTTTTCTTTTCCTTAAAAAAAAATTATCTTTGGTGTCTAGTACAGTGCTTGGTCAAAAATAGGTATACTCAATAAATATTTTTAGAATGAATATCGAATGACAGACCAAAGTTATACCTTAAGTTTATATAAAGGAATAAATTTTGATCCAGATTTACAACTCCTTTCCCTCATAATGAACATCAGAATAGGAGATTTTATTAATGTTTGACTTCTCTAGAATATTAAGTTCATTCTGTTTTCTTAGAAAATACTACAGCTAAGTCGAATTCTCTTATATCCCACTGTCTTAGCCTTTCTAGAGACAAGCTAGGTTTCTTGTGTGTTTAATTGCTTTACATACATACATACATACATACATATGTGTATAATTTATTGGAGGTGACATTGGTTAATAAAATTATGTAGGTTTCAAGTGAAAAATTCTGTAATATGTCATGTGTATATTGCATTGTGTGTTCCAAAGTTAAATTTAAGTTGCATTTCCTTATATTTGACCCTCTTTACCCTTATCTACCTCCCCACCTCCCAACTTTTCATCTGATAACCGCTAAACTGGTGCCTGTGTCTGCCAGTCTCTGTTTGTTTGTCTTGTTTGTTTGCTGCTTTTAGTTTTATATCCCACATATGAATGAAATCATATGATTCTCAACTTTTTCTCTCTGACTTATTTCGCTTACCATGATAATCTCAAGATCATCCATGTTGTTTCAAATGGCAGTATTTCATCTTTTCTTATGGCCGAGTAATATTCTCTTCAGGTTGTATCATCATTCACTAGTATTCTCTTACAGAGTAGGCCAATCATTTCTCATGATTATCTAATTTTCTCTTAATCACATAAACTATCTCTGTGTTTATTGTATGTGTATTGTTATAAGAAATTTTTCTTTATATATGTCCTGGGTTTTATATTTACACATATATATTGACACACTCTGAAATATGATAAAGGTGAATAAGCAGTCAAAATATAATCATCTACAAGAACAAGGCAAGGCTGTCCACTATCGCCACTGTTATTCAATATAACTTTGGAGGTCCTAGCTAGTGCAGTCAGGCAAGAGAAAGATATAAAAGTTATCCAAATAGGAAACGAAGAAGTCAAACTGTCACTATTTGTGAATGACATGATTCTCTATATAGAAAACCCTAAAGACTCCACAAGAACACTACTAGAAACAATAAGCAAATATAGTAAAATATCTGGATACAAAATCACCGTCCAAAAATCCATAGCTTTTCTATACTCTAATAATGAAGTGTCAGAAAAAGAAGTGGAAATAATGATACCTTTTGCAATTGCAACAAAAAGAATAAAATACCTAGGAATATATTTAATGAAACAAGTGAAAGACCTATATAATGAAAACTATAAGACACTATTAAGAGAAATCAAAGAAGATACAAAGAAATGGAAAGATATTCCCTGTTCTTGGATTGAAAGAATCAACATAGTTAAAATGACCGTATTGCCTAAAGCATTATACAGATTTAATGCAATCTTCATCAAAATCTTATTGGCATTTTTTAAAGAAATAAAACAAAAAATCATCAGATTTGTATGGAAGCACGAAAGACCACAAATTACCAAAGCCATCTTGAGAAAAAAGAATGTGACTGGAGGCATCACTCTGCCTGACTTCAAATTATACCACAAAGTGACAGTAATCACAACGGCATGGTATTGGCAGCAAAACAGATACACGGACCAGTGGGACAGAATTGAGAGTCCAGAAGTAACCCCATATTTATATGAGCAATAATTTTTGACATAGAAGCCAAAAATATACAGTGGAGAAAGGAAAGCCTCTTCAATAAATGGTGCTGGGGAAACTGGAAAGCTACCTGCAAAAGAATGAAACTAGACTATTGTCTATCACCACACACCAGAATTAACTCAAAATGGTTTAAGGACCTAAATATAAGACCTGAAACAATAAAATGTATAGAAGAAAACATAGGAACTAAACTGAAAGACCTTGGACTTAAAGAAGATTTTATGAATTTGATCTCAGAAGCTAGGGAAGTAAGAGCAAAAATGAGTGAATGGGACTACATCAAACTAAAAAGCTTCAACTCAGCAAAAGAAATTGTCAAAGGTAAAAAGAGAACCATTCGAATGGGAAAATATATTTGGAAGCAACACCTCTGATAAGGGCCTAATATCCAAAATATACAAAAAACTTATACAATTCAATAACAACAAAAAACAAACAATCCAATCAAAAAACGGGCAGTGGACCTGAACAAACACTTCTCCCTAGAGGACATACAAATGACCAACAAATATATGAAAAGATGCTCAACATCACTAACTATTAGGGAAATGCAAATCAAAACCACAATGAGCTACCATTTCACACCTGTTAGAATAGCTATAATCAACAGGACAAGTAATAACAAATGTTGGAGAGGTTGCGGAGAAAAAGGAACCCTCACAAACTGCTGGTGGGACTACAGATTGGTACAGCCACTATGGAAAACAGTATAGAAGTTCCTCAGAAAACTAAGAATTATTGATCTACCATATGATCCAGCAATCCCTCTACTGGGTATTTACCCCAAAGACTTGAAAACCCATATCCGAAAAGATATTTATACACCAATGTTCATAGCAGCATTATTCACAGTGGCCAGGACATGGAAACAACCAAAGTGTTCTACGATAAATGATTGGCTAAAGAGGCTGTGGTACATATATACGATGAAATATGACTCAGCCATAAGAAGAGATGAAATACTGCCGTCTGCAACAACATGGATGGAACTTGAAATAATCATGCTAAGTGAAATAAAGCAGACAGAAAAAGTTGAACATTACATGATATCACTTATATGTCGGATATAAACCTAAAAACAACAAATGAGCAGGACAAACAAACAGATTATGGACATGTACTATAGGTTAGTGGTTACCAGAGGACTATAGACTAGTGGTTACTAGTGGGGTGGGAGAGGAGAGGGGAGGTAGATGGGGTAAAGGGGGTCAAATATAGGGTTTAGGAGGAGGGTGAAGTGGTAAAGGGGATCAAATATATGGTAGCTGAAGGAAACTGGACTTTGGGTGGTAAGCACACAATAGAATATACAGATGTCAAATGATAATGTACACCTGAAAATTATATAATTGTATTAACCAATGTTACCCCAATAAACTTAATTAGAAAATATCATCTGTATTTTCTCCCATTTCTAGTATCATAATCATCTAAGTAATTTTAAATATAATTCTAATTTAATAATCTCTAAGAATATAGAATGTATATATTTTTTACCTATTAAAAATGGCTGAAGCATTTTTTTAAAGCCAACTCTTTCTTACTTGGATAGTGTTTTTCTTTTATCAATTATTAAACTATCATCTAGTCCATCATTCCCATTTTACAGATGAGAAAATGTAAAGTGGCTTGCACAGATCACATACATAGTGCTGGCTGGGTCATTTCAAAATTGAATGTTTAGAGTTATATGATAAATACTTTAATATATTTTTAGTCTCATGTTTTTATCCACCTTTTACTTAGGTATGTTTTTGAGATAAAATATTAGAATCCAGTCTGCAAAGTGGAGTATAAAATGAGTGCCTATATGTTTTTGCATGTGCATATTGGGGCATATAATGAGGTAGGATTCCATTCTTTTTAGTAGGGCCTTTTTGTAAGGACTGTCTTTCAAAAGTCTGGTTTAAAAAGACTGGGTCTGTGTCTGAATAACCACATTACTATTTTCCTATACTCAAAGGCTCTGTCATTGGCATTCAGAAGAATCCTGGACTGAGTGACAAGCAATTAGAGTCATCAGCCCCAGCTCCACCTCTCCATTTGGGCACAGTGCAAATAACTATTTATTAAGTCTCATTGCTCATTTTAGAGGTGAAACTTCAGATTAGCATGCAAATTCCAAGTAAATTTGATTTCAAAGGTGCACAATAGCGTCTGGATGAGTTACTTAGTTTTTATTGATGTGCCAAAATGAGAAAGAAAAAAATCAGCGAACACAGGCTAAGCTGCTTGGAACTGAGGATAGGAGAGTAAATCCATGCTCTGTAATATTTGCTTAATTGCTTTTGTACTTAAAGGTTTTATGCAATGTCTGCTTTTTGCTGTTGCCAATGTATTTTTATAATTTTATGTCAGATGCTTGAATAATTCAATTAAAAAAAAATGTTAGCCTGAGTAAGCCAGCCAAAACTGTAGAAAATAGCCAGCCATATAAAATAGATTGTATTTTTAGTGGAACATAAATGAGAGTATAAATGCAATTCTGAAGGCAGTCGCCCAGGGAGGAGCCACAGCTGGAGGATTTCTGGTCAAACTCTTTATTTTCCTTTTTCATACCTTAGCAAAGAGCATCAGTTCCTATTTGTGCTTAGTTTGCAAGTTATAACAATTTTGGGGATCTCTCTTGGTTCAGATACAGATTTTCCCTGGGCCATCTCCTCTGGTCCTCCTTATTAAATAGCACATCAATTTTCTCTATTGTAGCAAATTTTAAATGAGAGGTTGTCTGTGAGCACCAGTCACTTGGTAAGCTTTTTTTTTTTTTCTAAATACCTGTTCACCATTTCCACTTAGATATTTTTTGCTTCAGTCTGTCTGTGGTGGCTCCCAGGAATCATCACATCATTTTGACTGCAAAGTACCTCAGGTGATTCTCATGGAGGTCCTCTGAGAATCAACTGAAATTATAATGTAAAACTGAGAAAATACCAAGGCAGTGGCCTCCTTTAGCAAGTAGGAATTCAGATTATCACAAACCTGTACACCTACTTTCTGTCACTTCTCAGAAAAATTCAGATTGGGGTGGTCTTTGATGTGACTTGTTCATCTGGGTAACATTCCTAGAGCATGGTTCTGTGTCAGGCCCTTTCATGATGAAATTGTGGAAAGCAGATATTCTTGGGGAAAAGATCTGTCCGTCCCAAACAGAAATGGTGTCTTATAACCATAGTCAAAACTATGGAAGGTATGCTAGAGGTAGTTACATTTGTGTTCAATGGTTAATTTTGCCCCAATGAAACAAATAAGAAAAGACAGAAAAAGATGAAAATAGAAACAATCGAATAAATATCTAAATATGACAAATAGTGGGTTTTGCCAGTTAGGACAAAAGAATTTAATAGCACAGAAAAGTTATTGAACACTTTCCCGTTTTTTTTTTTTTTTTTTTTTTTTTTTTTTTAGTGATGGCCTCAATCTTTAGTCTCTTTTGATTTCAATGTCCACTGGTTTTGCTTTGACTCAGTTGAGCAACACTAGGGTTAAGTTTCTGATATTTGTGGTGACATATTACACATATAAAAATACAAGTTTGTTTACGAAAAAGCTATAACACCAAAAAAGTAGCTGTGTATTGCCTCTCGATGTAATTTAACAAATTTTTAATCATAACCTATGACATTTTTCCACCTAATTTTAAACAGATCTTACAATTTGATGTTTATTAGTATTAATCTTGGGCTTTTTGGTATACGTCACGTATTTAGTCTGAATTTCCAAGAAGATATACAGACATTTAAGTTTTCATTAACTGAGCGAGACTTTTTTTTTTTTAAGTATCTGCAGAGTTCCATGGTGGCAAAAGCCATGGCTAAAGGAGTAAAGACCTGGAGCTCATGATGCAGTTTACTACAAGGTCTCTTTCAGTGTCAGAACAAGAGATTTTTGAGTTCAGATCAGGAATATAGCTATGGTAGTGATAAGAAGTATAGAATTCTGGATATATTTTGAAGGTAAAGACAGTGAGATTTACTGAGCCACGGAGACAGGTGAAAGGTGACTCAGGGTTTCTGGTATGAGCAACTGAAGGGATAGAATTGTCATTAAGTGAGACATGCAAAGTTATAGTTGGAAGACTTTTTGTGGGGGAAAGGTAAAAAATTCAGTTTAGGACATGTTGAATTTTGGATGTTAAAAGACATCCATTTCGAAATAATGAGTAGGTCATTTTATACAAAAGTCTGGGTTTATGAAAGAATGGTCTGGACTAAAGATATAAATTTGGGAATTGCTGCCGTATACATGGTATTTAAAGCCATGAGTTTGGATGAGATCACCAATTGACAGAGTGGGGAGAAAAGAGGACATTACAATATTTAGAAGTTTTGACAAATGTGAGCAATCAGCAGAGGAGACTGAGAAAAAGCTACCCATGAAAAAAATCAAATGAACATGGTATCCCATGTAAATAAAACACTTCAAGAATAAAATAAAAAAGTCAATTGAAGAAAAATGTGGTTTATAGTCCAAAAAAGATGAGAACTAAAACCTACCATTAAAATTTAGCAACATGACTGTGAAGGTTACTGATGACTTTAGCAGATTTCTCTAATGAGGATAAAATCACTCATCCTCAAGAGAAACTCACTTGACAAAGGTAGGCCTTTATTGGCTGTCTTTCTTTTCCAGCCTCATTTACTTATTCCCCTACTCACTCAAATAGTTATCTCATGGTCTATTTTAGGGGTTCCCAAACTGAGACAGTGGCGTTATGAGCCCAGACTTTTTTCCTAAAAGTCTAGTTTTCAGAACTACTTTTTAATGTTAAGTATCAGCTTTTGGTTTTCTGACATGTGAAGATGATACGGGATTAAATAATGAACTCTGAAACTCAGGAGAGCTCATGGTACAGTTCCAGTCCAACTCTGAAGGCCTAAGAACCACGTCTGAATCCAAGTTACTCGGCCTTTCATTGTATTGCAGTCTTCAATGGATTGGATGGGGCCCACCTACGCTGGGAAGGGCAATATGCTTTACTCAAATACCTATTCATGTGTTAATCTCATCCAGAAACCCCCTCAGAAATATACCCTGAAATAATGTTAAATATATCAACTGCGACCTAGTAAAATTAACTACTGTATTTCTTAATAAGGATTTATACCTTGGTTTTATTGAAAATATAAGATTATTTATAATTACTTTAAAATATTGCGTATATGTTATTTTTTGGCCTATGTGGTGATGGTGAAATTTGGGACATCATTCAGTTGTCAATGTAAGGAATATCCAAATCTGTAGAGACTTTTTAAAGAGTTTATTTGAGCCGAACTGATGATATATGCTGGGGAGTAAGATCTCAAATACCCAAACAGTTTTGCAGTTTCTTTTATGCATTTGAAATTAAGGAGGGAACATGGAGAAGATACAATGAAGGTGGGAGAAAGCAAGGCAGGGATTGGATTACAGAGCAGTTAAGATTATGTGCTCTCTCTCTTGAGGTGGTTGTAGGGAGAGCACCCTTTTCAGTGGTATTACTTGTGGCATTTCAAAGATGTGTTAACCTAGGTGCACAAGAACAATAGGCAGGGCTTGCTTAAAAACCTTTCCCTAACGGAGTTATATGTATGCTTGGGGCATGACGACTCACCATGACCTACCCAGTTAGGAATTTATGATCAGATCACCCTGTGAGCTTACTTTCCATAGAACCCCTATTTTTCATTTACACAGCTATTGAACTAATTATCAAAACTTTTCCTTTGTCTTCCAACATGTGGGCGAGGGCTTTGTGAACTTTCAAGCACCTTGTCATTCCTTAAGTCTCCTTTTAATAGAAGTTTTTGAACTTTGATTTGCATAGGCATCATCTAGGGATATTAGTGAAAATACGGATTCTAGGTATCCATCTTTAGAGATTCTTATTTGGAAGAACTGGACAGGTCCCAGGACTCTGTATTTTTAAGAAGGCCCCTAGATAATTCTAATACCAGGAGTTCGTATTTGTCCTTGGAGAAACACTGACCTATGTCATAGTCATTAACAAGGGTGGGAAATCTGGCTTTACAGGTAGCTTGTGACCTTAGAGTAGTAACATTCAGATTTTTTCTTTTGTCTCATAAGGATTATTTTAAAAACCAAAATATTTTGAACCCATGTTCTTTTGAAGTCTTATACAATGTGCTTGTCATGTAGCTGGCATTCTTGAGCCCTACGATGAAGAGCATATAATAGGTATTTCAGGCCTGACCCCCTGCTCCTGAAAATGCAATTTATTTTGCATCTGACCGACATCATTACGCAGCACTTCAACCTTACTTGATGCAATTTGTTGTTAGGCTGAGAGGCTGTCACCTCTGCTGTGTCCTGACATGCGACTGCTGTGGCTCCCACATTTTCCCCCCTCAGCTTTTGTTCTTCCTCACCTCGAGACTTGTCTATGTATTTTATTGAGACATAATAGAGAAAAATAACTGTTGGGATAATGAGCCTGAAAATTAGTAATCTCCTTTAATAAGCAGTTTTGTTGGGGGTAGTGGTATTCTTTCATGAATATATCTAAGCTGTGGGAAGGAGAACCAATATAAGTGTCATAAAACGTTCTCATTAATCAAATTCTGTATGGAAGATGAAAATTTAATGTCATCACCGATAACTATTATAAGAGTGCTATCACCCATGTCTTTTACCAGTAAAATATCTGTAATGAATTTATTAAACTTTCCTCTTTCTTCTACCTACATAAAAGGTAGATAAGGCACCATGAACCAAGCATGTTGGTTTGTAGGTTTTTAACATTGCCTTCTTAGACAGAGGATAGGGACTGTCATATGAAGATGAGAAAGACAGATTGCTTAGAAATAGCAAGAGATCTATAATAGTTTAAGACTTAGGCTAGTTAGGCTGTAAGTACCATCCATTAGACTTGTGCTATGGTAACCGCCAGCCACATGTAGCTATTTATTTATTTATTTATTATGTGCTTTTTAAATTAAATTTATTAGGATGATATTGGTTAATAAAATTATATAGGTTGCATTCCATTCTTCCAGCCGAGCCGAACATACCTGTGTAAAATGCTGATATTATTGTTTAATTAATCTCTTGGGTTAATGTAATCTTGAGAAAAATTTTATTTAAAAAATTTCTATTTAAAACAGTGTGTTGAGTGGTCCTAGGCCTGTACTGAGTGTGATGCATTTCTGGAATATGAATATGTGTTTTTACCAAATTGAGCTGGTAATTGTTCTTCCTGTAGAGTCCCTGGACTGATAGATAGTAGTGAGTACAACGATTTAATGCCTTTCAAAATTGCTTTACTTTTTGTTTTTAATTGGATTACAAAAATAATTATTTTAAACTAAATTTATAAATTATTGTGCATGTTTTCTGCTTAAGAATATCTGAAAAACTCATATGGAAATGATTTCCACAATTAAAGGATTTTATTTTTTATTTTCTTTGTATTAAGAAAGAAATTCCTGAAATAGCAATATATTAAAATTCAATTAAAATCCTACATGATGAATTTTTGTTTGGACTCTTAAATTTTATCCAAGAATATTAATTTTCTCACTGTATTGTTTCCAAGGCATGCGAATCTATCCTCTACTGAAAACTCCAAATAACAGCTTTTCTATGCGTGTGCCAGAGATTGCAACCTTCAACTTCTAAAATTCCGTCTTTAATAAACACGTCTGGTTCTGAAAAGATACTGAAGGATCTCACCAATAATATATAATTGGGCTATTACTACACTTTCATAAAAACAAGAAGCTACCATTTAAAAATGTAAATATTCCTATTACTATCTCAATTCTCTCCATAATGACGTTTAATGTTTTTAACCCAAATTCAACTATCTGCATCAATACCTATCATATAGATAACAGGTTATTAACATTAACTTAAAAGCCATTTTAACTTGTATTTTAACCAGTATATTTGAATACTACATACAAACTTATCTGCCAATGAGTTAAATGATAATTAGGTAATTTGCATTTAAACTTTTCATATTATATAGTTATTTTTGATGGAAATAATTACATAATGTCTAAGAGTGATTTAGTGATATTTGGGATGATTGATCAAAACACATTGTTACTTTTTTCCTATTTAGAATAATGAAATATAGGCTCTTGGTATCTGGATGTTTATTCTTCTGCACATTTTTCAAGAATGTTCTTGATTTAGATAATGAAGGTTACTTATATATATATTTTGTCAATATGAGTAAAAATGGCTTCCAGTTTTAACATATATTTTTTCTTATTATTTGTGGGATGATATCCTTTATACATATTGATTGTCATTTGCATTTTTCTCATGTCTACTTCTTGTTTGTGTATTATCTCATTTTTATATTGGGATAAGTGTCTTGAAAATCAACGTGTGTAGGAAAATAAATTTCATTCTGAAAAATTTTTTTGACTTACGTATCCCTGTGAAACTATCACCAATATCACAATAATGAGCATATCTTTCATCCCCCAAAGTTTCCTGTGCTCTTTGTAAGTCCTCCCTTTTAAGGGATCAACTTTTCTCAGTCTTGTTAGTAGGAAAGCTATCATTTTCTAGCAGCCGAATCCTTGAAGCCCTCACCTATCATTAATTACAACATATCCTTAGAGTTTTTTTATATGGCATATCTGTAGAGCCCCTTTTGAGAAATATTCAGTAATTTCTGCTCATTCCAGTAAAGAAAACAAAGCTAGATAAACATAGAAAGATGTGGATAGATGTATATATCTGTAAACATTAGTGCGCAGTGAGAAACCGCACACTGCAGAGAACATGATACATTTAGAGTTCCTCCAGAAAGTAAGAACAGTGCCCTCCACTCTCTCATTTTTTCCACGCTGCCCACTTGTGTCCACCTTCCCTTTCTTGATTTTTTTAATGTCCCTTTTGACGACAGTCTTTGTGAACTCTCTTCTTCTGAGTGTGATGCTCATCCTTCCCTCATTTATCTTGTTAGTTCCAACTCAGCCTTTACATATGAGCTCAAATGTCATTTCCTCAAGGAAATCTTCCTGAACTTGTTTTACTTCTTATATCATTGATTATTAATAGCTCTTATCACATGGTGATTTTCATATTTTATATTATTTGATTAATGCTTCTACGTTCTATTAAAATGTAAGCCCCCTTGAGTCAGAGAATGTGTTTGTTTTTGCACACCATTTTATCCTTAGCACACGGTGTGGTGTTCAGCATAAAGATGATCCTTCAGTTTACAATTCACTTTGCTTTAATAACAAATTTGACACGGTTCTGTCTGTACATGCTGCTAAGCTTATTTGAGAGGCACTCTAAAGCTTTGTCTATTTATTTCACTTAGCATTGGGGATTTATTGTTTTTAGTAGAGTTATTATACTCATTTAACCTCAAATTTTTGTAATATAAAATTTTATAAATTCCTAATGGTTGGTTTATAGTGGTTTCTCTCAGATTTGCTGTCGATACAATCTAAGATCAGTGGAGTGATTTATTTATGAACCTTTTGGAGGAAGGGACAGAAGTTTGTCCAGGACTCGGCACCCATGGTGATTTCTTGGACTGTGTATCTTGAAGATCTATCACAAGTATCTCTAGATGGAGCTATTTAACTTTTTCTCTTAGAGACGAAAGCCATAAGGAATGAAATCAAAGGACCATGCCTATGGTATTAGTTTCTAGGATTCTAGGCCACAGCTTTTGAAGACTGCTTAATGCTGGAGATTCCCAACCATGCATGCTGACTTCTTTCTTCTCCTTCTCTTTTTCCTTACCACCAAAACTAGCTGTGCCAGTAAATGCCATGTGTGAGCACATTAATTCTTTCTTTGGTCTGATATAATTTTACATTTTTGCAATTACATTTTTACTTAAATTATCGTTTTTCCTAAAGGTTACAAGGTGTTTCTCTGACCAAACTAGAAAGCATTGTTAGGTGGAATGGCAGACTTAAAGAAATTCTATTGTACTAACAATAGCAGCAACAACAAAAACCCCAGAAATAATCAAAAGGCAGTGAAAAAGAAATGGTTATTTTTTTATTTTTTATTTTAATGATGAGCAACATGGACTTCAGTGGTAGGACAGTACTAATGTCTTAAATAATACTGATAATAGCCCAAATATAGTAGCTCCTACTATATTCTAAGTGCTTTTTATATATTTTTTAATCCTCAGAATGTCTATTTTTTACATATGAGTTATTAAAAATTAAATAGAAGACATCCAGCCTTTGGGCATACTATTTAGTGTGCATCTCAGATGATATACTGAATCTTCACAATAGGTTAATTTTATATTTTACCCTGTATAACCAGATCGAATGCCTCTTCTTTTTTGAAGACATGCCCTGGTTTTTGAACTTGTCTTTCTAAACAGTGCACTCCTGGAAGGCAGAAATAGTGTCCTGTTTATAGTTGTATCCCCAGTATCTAGAACCATCTTATCCAATATGATAGTCACTAGCCATATGTAGCTAATCAAATTTAAATTAATTAAAATTAGATAAAATTAAAAATTCAGTTTCTTAGTTATACAAGGCACATTTTAAATGTTCAGTAGTCAGCACATGTGTTTAATAGTTACCCTATCAGATGAACATTCCATGAACATTTCCATGGCCACAGAAAGTTTTGTTAATACCATTGTTTACAACACTTATTTGTCCGTGAATTAATTCATTAATCGGAATGATCGATATTCATTGAGTGCGTTCTTTGATATAGGCATTGTGTAAACATAGGAGGAGATAGAATGAAAAACACCATGTGACAACAAAAATACAACATGGCATCTCTCCTATTGAATTCTAGCACTTTGTGGAGAAGACAGAAAATAATCAAGCGGAAGTTAGTGGGTACATGCTTATCAATTGAGTGTTTTAGGTTCAGTGTAGAAAGGCTCATTTGGAATGATCTGAGTAGCATTTATTGTCAGTTAGAAGCACATCACAGGGGAACTATTTAACCTGCTCTTTGATCCTGTGGCTTAGGACAGGAGGGTTTCTAAGCAATACAGGCATCAGAGGTAGAAATATGTTGCCTTTTTCCTGCGACCATTAAAGAAATAAGAACTTAGCAGATTTAATAATTTAAAAATTTTGTGCAGTTTTCTAGCTCAAATGTGTATAGATCTAAACCACATTTCCCATTAGAAGTGGGAGGGGAGGGAAGACATTTAACTCAGCAGGAGGATTATTAGTGAGCTGCAGTAGGATTGAATATAAGCAAAATTTCTGCTGGTTTCCTGTTCCCATGATCTTGGGGGCTTTTTATTTCATTTGCTTTCATTATGTTCCTCTTGTTCTTTTAGAAACCCAGTTTAATATATGTTCTGAGATCAAAGTCAGATAGGGAATAATAAAGAAACTTCTTAAAGGATTCTAGACTATTATGTGATGATACTATACTAATTATTTGAGAATCAGTACAGTTATATTGGTAAATACAGAAGACTCACTTCTGCTGTCAGCTGCACAAATGGATAATGCAGCTGTAAATTTTCTGGTAATTGGTGTGATCGTTAGTTTAAGTCATCCCAATTGACTAGATTGTACTCCTTGAGCAAGTGTAGAGGGGTCTTTATGATGATTGCTGTCTCTGGAAAAAACTGCACCTTCAATGGATTTCATCTATATACTGAGGAATGAGACTATAATTGCTGACAAAGGGAGGATGGAGATAAAACAGTCATAGTTTGTTTAAAGAGTGGGCACAAAGGGTACATGAAACTCTGCAAATTGGAAAATGAGAAAGCTTCACTTGAAACAAAGTGATGCAGTTTATTTTAGAAACTTCTGGATTCTAAGAAACAAAGAATAATTCTATAATTGAGGATGAAATGGTTGATGGTAAGTTCTTTTGCCTTCCAGCATTTCAAGCAAGTCAGGGTTTGATCCTGGGCTTTTCCACAACTGCACATAGAGCCTACAGAAGGAAAATAACACAGAATTCAAATGAGACTAGAATTTCTTCTGTTTCAAAATAAGAGTTACTGATTTAAGTAGCTGAAAGTGACTTTTGTTTGGAAATAATTTTTCAATAAATTAATGGCTTCCATGTTTGGCAAAACAGGGTGAGCTGGATTTGATTCTTCAAGCTCATATACAGTTATAATCATTTCTAATTTTTATCCATTTACTTTAAATTTTATACTCTACTTATGGGACATTGTTTAAAGGCAACAAAAGAAACACGAGTAGCAAAATTCCCATTAATAGAGAGCATAATTCTTTTTATCAGGTCCATAAATTGCATCTGATTAAAATTTCTATTTACCATCTGATAATATCTTTAGTACCATAAAAACCAATGTTAAAAAGAAAAGCTATATTTATCTTTCCTCTTTCATTCTTAGCAAATAACACTTTTTGTATCTTCAATGGGTTATTTAATAAGAGGACCTTGCAAATAGGAGTAGGAAAATTTCTCATACCATATTTCAGTAACTAAGCACGGAAATTATAACAAGTAATTCATAATGCAAGAACTCAACATATCATATAATAAAAACAGATTTAGTCTTTTAATGCTAAAACTGTAGCTAATGTTCAATCTGTATATATCTGTTTGGCTCCATTAAACAACATGATAAAGTAAGGCAGTTCAAAGTTTACTTAAATCATAACTGAAGTAGATGCTCTTTGAATTCCCTTTAAAGAGTAAAACTAAAGTGAGTTATATCATACGTATTTTTTAAAATATTAGTATAATCTTTATTGATTATACTAAAAATATTAGTATAATCTTTTATTGTTCTAAAAGATTTTAGATCTTTATTATAACACACAAGTGGATGAAATGACTTTAGCAATTCCTAATAGGATGGGATTTCTACATCATAATTACTCTGAAATGAGTTTATATGTCAGACAAGGTTGTAAAAGAATTTAATAACCTTTTAAGACATTTTCGTTAGTAGTGTTTATTAATAGCTTTTTTTCAAAAAAAGTCTCAAGTCACTAGGAAGTTGGACTTGAGGCTCAACCTACTTGAGAACATTGAAGTCCAATTCCTAGAATCCAAAAGCTATTGTCATTTTGGCCTCTCTGTTCAATGTACACTCCTAGCTCCTTCTATAGCTGTAGCTGGAAATAATCTTGCTTCAAGAAATGATAAGTTATTTTAATTCTAATATTTCTTATATGGTCAAGACATGAGGGAGTGGAAATCTGTAGTTTGCTGTGAACTTTTGTTGTCGCTGGTGCTGATTGGCTCCCAAGCATCCACCCTCTTTCCTATTTAAGAGATTTGTCTCATTGTGGTTGTCGGATTCTTAAATGTCTAGGGTGGAGACACATGATCTATGCTTTATTAGTTGGATTGTTTCTGCTCAGAACTTAGAAATGGTACAAAATTAAAAGATTTATAATTCAAGTGCAGTAGCAATGGAATAATTCACTGGCAGACCAGTGACAGTGACCTATGTAATATCTTAATGCAATATTTCCTGTGGTAGAATCTAGGCTGTCTGGCCTTGTTTGATTTCCACTAGATTTTTAAGCGTTATTTTTAAAGCTTCTCCATAGATTGTGTAAGCTAGTACATAGTTTTCTAATAATTATTTTTGCCTGTTTAAGATAACTGGAGTCAGTTTCTGTTGCTGATAGTTGAGAATCCTGCCTGATACAACCTCATACTCTAGAACTCAGGAAGTAATTTTACTCTTTTCCTCCCTGAAGAGTGAAATGTGACATTGGCATCTCATGGAGATCCTATTTTCTAGGAAACCTTCACTCTGATAAATATGGCATTTCAACTGGTCATTGTGAAAATGGCTCCAAGAAGCCATTTTTCTCAGCTACTCTTGAAGGAAAGATAGAGGATTCTGAAGAGTCGAGTAGAAGAATATGGCCTATGTGTCTGACTCACAACTTCTAATCCACTGTTCTGCCCATCAATGGCTACCATGTGACAGTCTCTGCCTTCCTCTCTGCCTCTCTCCTTCTAGACTAAAGCTGCCTGATAACAAATGGAAAGAACTACTTCCCACTCTCTCAAAGCCATGATATCCCAGGAGGAGGAAGAGGAGCAGTAGGGAGAAAGTGGTTTACTGAACTTTAATCACTGAGAATGAGAGGGGAAGAGCATACTTCTAGTGATTGCAATACCAAAATGAAATGATTATATCAGTATTTTAGTATTTGTGTTAATATGAAAGTATGGATATTAACACTGACATTTAACATGATCTACAATTAGCACTTTAAAAATCAGTATCATGTAATACTTAATATATTTCAAATGTAAAGGCATCAATGAATTTAAAAAATTAAGTAGAAATTTAAAAAATTATAAATGTAAAATTTCTTAAATATTTATTAGCAGATGGGTTTGAACATTATAAGCAGAAGAAATTTTGAAAACTAAAATATTCTAAAAATAAGACTAGATAGACTATGAAAAAACTTAATCGATCATAAAAAATTGGTATATATTATTGAAATAATGATTCTAATATATTAGAATGTTATTTTAAATACACACACATATATGTGGTCTGTACTATTTGATAATGGGATATATTATTTAAACTTTTGAAAAAGTGTGATCTTAAACAACAAAGTGCACCAGTAGTATCATTATTTACTCATGAGTAGAATTTCTTATAAGTTTTTTCAGCTGCTGAAGCAGCCCTTTCTGACTACAGTAGTGGAACAATGATGAAAAGAGTTACAAACTAGTGCTAAATATTTTCCTCTCACATTTTTATCTTAAAATAAGTTCATCTTTTGTTTGATGTTTTTAAGATCTTTTAAAACAACTTTTTTGGGGGTCAGGAACTGCAAACTTTTTATTAAAGTCAAGTTGTAGTTTTGTTTAAAAAGAAGTATTTCGTTTGTACTCAACTTTATTTTTGTTTTGTTTTCTTCATGTGTAGATAGAGATTCTCATGAGGCTTTGCCCCTATCAGTTTCCATACGATCATGTTTGTATTCTACTTGTTCATAAATCTTTGAACTGGACTAAGAATTATTCTTGCAATAGAGGCTTTGCTCTGTGGATTGCTTTTAACCCTCCTGTCTACTCCACTGAAGATGAGGGAAGTTATAGAAGAATACTTATAAAAAGTGTAACTAACTGTTCAATTTGAATTTTAGTGAAGCACGTAACTCTGGGTATATCTCAGGATGTAAATGATTTCTTCAGATTTTTTAAAAGGACAAAATAATGGCATCACATCAAAAGAAGTATGATATTTTAGGAGTTAAAAATAGCATGGTATACCAAAATAAAAAGTTTGCATGCAAAATAGAAAAAAAAAATGATGGTCACAAAGTACCAACAGTTGGGAATCTCATCAGACCCTGGATAGGGGAGGTGGCAGAGAGGGCCGTAGAGTCATGGGCCCATGAAAAACTTTAAACCTACTTATATATTCCCTGGACACTACGACTGACCCATAGAATGAGTCAAACTACCTACCCTGGTCATGCAGAAAAAATTGGGAGTGGGGAGGTGTTTGAAGATGGAAAGCACGTGGTGAAGGATTACATTTCAAAATCACCAAAGGAAGCATAAAAATAAACAATTACCATACTACTCAGTGGACTAACATTTATGCCTAGGATATAGCATTTATGACTCAGGATCAACCAGCGTTTCCAAAAGCCTCCTTGTTAGTTAAGTTTTACACAATATTTTTTGTGTGTATATCAGTGTGTGTGTGTGTGTGTGTGTGTGTGTGTGTGTGTAAAATAATAGCTAAGAGAATTTTTTTTAACTTAGAGAAGGATTTATTGAGATGCTTTGGACTTCATACTTATTATAGAATTAGAACTAGGTTCTTATCACTGTGTATGTATTCGGAGGCTAAGGATGAGATCTATCCTGGAACTTGAAGCACTTATGTAGATCTATTTCTAGAATCATACCATATTCTATTACTTTCAAATTTTTGAAATATTTGTACATCTTTAGTTTATTCCAGTATTTATATATATATATATATATATATATATATATATACATACAGCAGTATTTCCAAGACTGTAATGATATTTATACTTCCCTTCATCATGTCAGATCACTTTTATCAACTCACAATTGTCTACTGATCGTTACCCTTTTTTCTGTTGACTGTTGCTTGGAAGTGAGCGGACCTGCCATTAAACTTGGGCTTTAATATCCAGGGTGACAGTGCACTTTGGAACTTTTGCAGTCTCTCCAGCACATTTACATTTTCCTTGTCTTTATCACCCATTGTGGATTAAATGTTCATCAGAAAACAAAATAATGGCAGGAAGTGAGGCCACTGTGCTGTAAGTGAGTACATTAGTGAGTATCAGTTCATCCTGAAAAGAGCAAAATGTGATGCCTCTATGTTCGATGGACAAAGAATTTATTCTGTTTGTGCCACTGTACCGTTTCAGTGGTCATGAGAACCATACATACATATGGTTAGCTTTATTGCTAATCTTCCAATGGATTTGCATATTTAAATATAAAAATATTTGAGACAAACCACATTTTAATAAGTCAACTGTGTGTATAGGGAGGTGCTTCAAGAGGAACATATGCATTTAAAGCAAGCCAAATATAACTTGCAAATGCCACCCAGTAGAGTGCCCAGATGAATATTTAGTTTCTCTTCACAAGGAATTTTTGAAACCCAGGATCCTCTGGTATAGGAGCATTATTTCTGTTCTGGTTCTAGTCCGGATTTCCCTTTTTCTGTCTTGCTCAATGATAATGACCTTTTGGGGTCGGGGGAAGAGAGGATGAGCAGGCTAGTTCAAGGTAGGAATGGGCTTTAATAATTTTTTTTCTGATCACCTGTTAGTGTCAGGTAGTGTTCTAGGCTTTAAATACCATTGTATATTAAAGAAGGGATAATTCCCAGATTAAGTCCACTTTGTGAACAGATTTCTCTGTTTGGGGGTGGGGACCTGGGAGCCACAGTGCCTCCCAGGCAGCATTGTCCCTGACAAAGTTCAGGATTTTGCTGTTTAACTCCTGTTCACAAATAGTCCACTCTCTAGAGCAAGATACCGACCTTCATACTGCTTGTACATAGATCAAAGAGGCCATATCTTTTTAAAGATGTTACATTCTCAACTTGGAATAGAGTAAACTGAACTCACATAGCTTTAAAATGTCCCCCAGAATGCCTAAAATCTGACAAACAAAAGAACACTTGTTATTCCCTAGCCGTCTGTTAGGACATAAAAAAAGGCTTGCCAAATGAAAAGGCAGCATATGCACCTACAACACATCAAAATTGTTAGAAACCTATGCTTTGCTTTACAGGATGCATTTCCAGCCCAGTCTTGTGCCTGTGTTGTTTTGTTCTTGGTTTCTCTAAGTGTTACAGCAGACGGGAAATCTTTAAATAGCAAGATCTTGTTAAGAACGTTATCGACTTTTTTAGGTCATGGTGTAACATAACGTTTTGAAATAGCACTTTTCTTTAAAAAAAGCATTAAGTCATTAGGTCTTACATTAATCTTTTGGACATTTTAAAGGATACTATGTTTATATTACTAATGCGATATCAAGTGGAAACTGTTTCAGAGACAGACTATATAAGGTGTTGATATGTATTATATGAGCTTCTCAAAATGGCACTTTTAATTTATTCTATTTGAATTTACTTGTGAATAGTATATTTAATTATATTGCCTGTGGAGAAGGGATGTCAAGGAGAAATATAAATTAAAATTACCTGACCAAAAATGTGTGCTTGTTTGTTTTCCTGTTTATTTTTTAGAATGAAAGAGATCTCAAACATGTTTAACAGAGGGATACTGCATTTGTACATTTAAATTTATGTTTTGTACAATTTTAACATATTCCTCACTCTGGGATACCCAGTAATGAATATCATGAGGCCTTGATTACTTCCTTTCAAAATAATAATTTTAAATTATATTATGTAATTTATTCAGTATCTCTTTATTCAACTGGTAAATTATCAGCACATTGGATGCCTTTTGGTAATTTTGCTGTTTATTAATACCTCTGTCTGAGAGACAGTAGGAAAATGTAAAGTTATAAACAACATTCTTTCATTTTCTGTTGTTGTTAGCATTGGCAAGAGATTTCGAAAAGGCTATAACTGACCTCCAACCATCGTCTTGTCCACAGGAGTGGAAGCAGGAGCCTCTTTGAAAATGGGACCAGTGCAGAAGAAGGAAGAGCAGAAAGGAGGAAAGCAGGTGGGTGCTGTCTTCCCTCAGCACTGGGCTTGTTGAGTGTGCAGATCGAATGCTTATGCAGTATGACTTTGGAGGCATTCCTCAACATCTTTCTACACCAAAAAATCTCCATTTACTGGCTGATGCTTGAAACATATTTTAAAGAGTTTTATTTCACAACCAGAAATAAAACTAGAGTCTCTTGGGAATAGTAACAATGATTTAAATGCAGTCCAAAGTACAGATTAATACACCACCAGCATTCTTTCCTTAGGATTGATATTGAAAAAAAGCCTGTTTTAGGAATGAAAGAAGAAAATAAAAGAATGCAGGTATTTTGAGGAATGAGGAAGGAATAACATACAAATCTGGGAGATGAATGGGGTATAGGAAAGAGAGACCAAGGGCAAAGAACTGTTTTCACAATCTGTTCAGGGCCAGCCTCTCCCATCAGCTTAGATGATTGAGAAAGAAAAGGACTTTCCTAGACTTCTGAGTGTCATAAATGTTAGCAATTTCTTTTCAGCCTTAAATTTTAAGGATGTATTTGATGTGTTGATTTTTCTTAAGTTCATTCATTTACCTACCCAGTTCGAAAAGAGAAACTTACTTAGCAAATGTTATATCTTTAAGAAGTCCTACCACCAAGCAAAATTTATGGTTTCTCCTGTTATATTCTCCTCAGACATTGTTTGCATGTATCTCTTAGTATTGTAGATATTGGAAGCAGACTTGCATGTTGGGTAAAAACATGAATTTTAGAAACAGAATTAGTTTTGATTATTGACTTTGTCATCTATAAGTTGTGTGACTTTGGACATATGTCTTATCTCTCCCTCAGTTTTCTTGTCTATAAATTTGTGATAATAATATCATGCCATGAGTTTAATGGGATTAAAAGAAACTATGACTGCAAATCAGTTTGCATCAAGCCTGTCATGTTTTAAGCACTTAGTAAATGAATGGGAACCCTGAGGTTGGTGATGGTGATGGTGGTCATGTTGAATTATAAATTTTTTAACCCATCAAGTATAAAACCTTTAAAATAAGGAATTGTGTCTTGGCTAATTTTATGTGCTTCAAATAGAGAATCAAAATTATACATAGTACAGATATGTGTGTCTAATTAGTTAAGTAGAAAAACTTTAGAATCTTAAATTAATCAGGAAGAGTTTTTTTTTAAACAGATGAAAAATTATAATAATAAAAAAATTAGCAAACAAATGGAGTTGGATTGAGATACATAGCTTCAGTTGCTAATAAAGTGTGAGCAAATAGAGGTCCTTTAGAAACATGATTTATTGATGAGATAACAAAGATTGAATTTGGCAGGTTAATTGACAAGAAGTAGCATTTCTAAGCTGTTTGAAAATGTTTCTTATAAAATAGAATAAGAATTTCTTTGTATATTTTTATTTTATATACTGTTTGTGTCAGCAAATGTTTTAAAATTTTTATTTCATTCAGTAGACATTAAGGAGCACAGTAACAAAAATGGAAAGATTTGGTAAACTTTTTAAAATGATTGGAAATTAAAAGAATTGAGAATGTTTCTCTAAAATAGTGGAAGATTGTAGTGAAAAAGTACTATCAATCTTCATATATGTCTAGAATGGTAATTATGTGTGTTTCAGTCAAGATCTTTTTGGCTGCAGTTGACAATAAATCCAACCCAAGGAAATCTACGAAATAAAGGGATATTTTAGTTTATACAGTTGAAAACTGCATGGAAGTAGCTCGTCATACTTGGCTGGATATTTCTGGACCTAATTACCCTTTTGATCTGCACTTCCTTTTTTACATTGGCCCCATTCCCATGGGCCTGATAGTGGCCAGAAGAGCAGCACCAAGTCTACTGAAACAGCATTTCTCTTGTTCAACATCTCAAAAATAAAGTCCCAGCACGAATTAGATTTTGTGCTCATTCCTGAATTTGTAACTATGATCACGAGAATAATATGAGGCTATGTTTAAATTATAGGCCCACTCCTGGAGATAGTGGCAACTGATCACACCAGATCCAAATGTACTGAGACTTGGTGAGGGGTGATTCTCCAGAGAATAACCTAGGTGCTGTATTCTGAAGAAAGGAAAGAGAGTATATAGCCACTATAACCTGGAAGTTGGAGCCCCGGTATTTTTGTATTGTACCACAGGACAGAACTGGCATCAATTGGAAGAAATAATTGTAAGGCAGACTTTTAGATTAGTAGAAAGAACTAAAAATTTAGAACTCACAAAGAATTAACTCATCTGAAAAGTTAGAGAACTGCCTGTGAAGCTTGTCTTCAAGCCCAGGCTTGGTGACCATCTGTGGTAGACTGGAGTAGATGATCTGTAAGATCTGTTTTCAGTCTGCAGCAGGTTACTAGATTTCTTCTTTTATGTTTGGATGAGATAGAGAGATAATCTGCTAAATCCTTTTGAGGTTAAATATGTAAAATGTTATTTCCAAGGGACTTTCTTCATTGAAAGCACAGGCCAGGAAGAGGGACCTTCCTCAGAAAGCAATGTGCTTCATTGAGAATTTAAATATAGACAACATTGATGTTCACATGATGTGTTTTGACATTTACACTTCAGATATATTTCTCCTTACTTTTGTTTCTTTTTATAAATTTCTTATCTAGGGAATATAAAACTTAATCTCTCTAGTCTCATAACATTTTAACTTTTTCGTGGCCCAAATGCTTATTTAAAATGCAATATAATCTTTTCCACATAAAGGAGGGAACTTGTAAAGGTGATATAAGTTGATTAAGAGTCACTGTTTTGGGTCTTTAAATAGGTTTCTGTTCATAGGGCTATAAATAGGAAATGAAGGAATGGAACCAATAATTACTGAGCATCAATCATGTATCAGGTGCTTTATAAAACTATTTAATCTTCAAAATATAATTAGCTCCATTAATGTGAAAAACTCAAGGTTTAAAAGAGTTTACTTACCTTGCCTGAGTCAAGTTAATTAACAAACTAGAAGACCTTGCCCAAGATCATGCTTCCCCACATCTGACAGAGCCGAGATTCAAATCTGGACCATTTATATCTAAACCCATTCTAACCATGTTGCCTGTCTGGAAAGGATGTGAAAAATACAAGCCTGGTTTCTTCAATTCCTGAGAGTAGTAGAATGTTCATTGTTACTTATTTACTTGATATTTCTGTTGATGTTCAAATGTAGTTCATAAATTGAAAGGATGGTACTACAGGGAAATTAATAAGTGCAGACTACCAAGGCGAAAGCAGAAATCAGAATTGAATCCATAATTCAGTAAAACGTACAGAAAACATTGATAATGCATTTTATAGTTTTGGAAGATAATGACACCATTTCTGTAGGATTCAGTATCTAAAATTATCACCATATATATCTACCCTTCATTGAATAGGAATGACCATATTCCCCTTTTGTTTGAACTTTTAAAAGTGAACTCAAATAAAATTGATACATGGATTCAAAGCCATTTTTCTTCATTAAAAGGAGACAGGGAGTAACTTGATTTGAATTTCAATCTTGCTATGAATTTGCTGCATCAATTTCTAGCCAAAGAATTTATAACAATTAAAAAGGAAAGTACATTGTTGAAAAGCTTTTACTACTTAACATATTGAAGAGTTAATTGTAAAATGATTTCCCTAGAAAGGTTAATTGGCTTTCTTTTCCACAAACAATAAGGTGTGAATATAAAAAGGAAAAAAAAACTTCTGGCGCTCAACTATAAGCTGTAAAGGCTTAAGTTTTAAAAATAAGAGCTGACACGTAAAGTTGTGGTATCATGAAAATAAATTATTCTCCTTTATGAAAATGTTAGTACATAGTTAATTAGAGGAAGGCTTTTGAGAGTTTTTAGGAAACTAGACAAGGAAAATGAAACATCCCAGCACAAATGGAAGAGGTGGTGAGACAGAGATCTTATAAAGTTGTTTCCTTCTTGGCAGCTGTGTGCTTTGGAGTCCGTTAGAGGGATATTTATTTTACATTATATCTGATGCCCAATAAATGAATTGTTGCTTCATTGGAAATCTTAAAGGATATTTAAAAGATTTTATAGCTAGCTGTGGAAAATTAAAAACTTATGAGATCTTGGTTGAAACTTTAAGAACAATCAATAATTCTTACCCGGTCTTAGGTCCGACTATGTGCAATATAGAGGAATAACACATTTCTTACTTTTATTTTGGTGGGGTCAACTATTTAAAAACAGAAAGATAGCATTATGCACTGTGGCCAGGACATAGAGGCAAATGAAGTGTCCTACATTAGATGATTGGATAAAGAAGCTGTGGGACATATATTCAATGGCATGTTACTAAGCCATAAGAAGAGACGAAGAAATACTGCCATTTGGAACAACATGGATGGACCTTCAGATAATCATGCTAAGCAAAATAAGCCGGACAGAAAAAGTTGAAAATCACATGATATCACTTATATGTGGGATATAAACCTAAAAGTAACAAATAAACAGGACAAACAAACAGAGACTCATGGACATGGACTAGTGGTTACCAGAGAGCGGTGGGAAGGAGGATGCAGGGAGGTAGATAGACGGGGTGAAAGGGATCAGATATGTGGTGACAGAAGGAAATCTAACTATGGGCAGTGAACACAATGCAATACATATATATGCCTTACTGCTAAATTGTACACCTGAAACTTACTGAATTTTATTAACCAATGTCACCATAATAAAAAAAAATAGTAACAAATAAATAAATTTAAAAAAATAAATCCAGAAAGACACATGTATCTTCTGAGAAATCAGGGTAAAAACCTAAGCGATACCCCAGGGGATAACAGCAAGAGAACAGGATCCGTACACAGTTCGTGTTCTCTCAGACTGCAAGACCGCATGACCTTGGGCAATTTGATTCACTTTCTCAACTGTAAAATGGAGATATATAAAATAACCACATGGTGGAGTTGGTGTAAGAGTCGAAAGACAACAAATATGAGTGCCGACTAGTAATAGAGATGGAATAGAGTTTTACTCCAACTTGATTGAAGTAACTAAGAGAATTAGACTCGGGGAACAGTGGAGAGAATACTTGACAAAAAAAAAATCTTTTAATATTTATGCTTAATCATTGTTTTGTTAATATACATTAGAGTACATGACTGTAACTTGAATATAACTTATATATAAAACAGCACCAGCTTAAGCGGTGAGAGACCTGGTTCTAGTAATAGCTAACAACTAGCTGTTCAGGTTGTCAGTCACCACCTCTGGACAAGGAGAGTGTTGGCAAGATTAGCTTTAAGATCCTTCTAAGATCCTACTTTTAGTTTTTAAATTATTTTCAAATGACCCTTTAAAATATAAAATTTTATTTTTTAGACCCTCATAGGCTATAAATATTTTATCCATTCACATTTATTTCAAAATATTTGATGAGAACCTAACTTTGTACAAAAGACTTCCCTAGCCTCAGTGCTTATAGAGTTGGCAGTCCTTGTCCTTAAAAATCTTACAGGGAGGATAGTGAAGTATAGGTCTTAAAATAGTAGACAATGACAATATGATACTTCAGAAAAGAGTCACTTCATCCACATATGAAAAAAAGAGGATCATTGTATACATTTACTCATTTACTCATTCTGCACATTTTAAAAAAGTTTTTATTGAATGCCAGGATTATGTCAAGTGCTAAGAACAGAAGAGTGAGCAAGCTACCATTCCTGCTTTCTAGGAACTTAGTCTAGTTATAGAATGGGTCTACGGAGGGAAGTAAATGATTTCCCACTGTTGAAAAGTGAGAAGTGAATTCCCAGCACAGAAAAAGGAGTGAGGTGGCCTTGGAGGAATAAAATGATATGACACTTTGAGGGAACGACAAGTGGTTTGGTTTGGCAGGTGTGTGGTGCAGGTGGTGGGGAGGTAAGAACTGAGGCCGGAGGGAAATGCAAGGACTAGGCTGTGTAAGTCCTTTCTAAGGAGTCTGGGTTTATTCCAAAATGAAGGGAACTACTAATGTATTTTTTAATAAAATTTATTGGGGTGACATTGGTTAATAAAATTATATAAGTTTCAAGTATATAATTCTATAACATGTCATCTGTATATTGCATTGTATATTCACCACCCAAAGTCAAATCTCTTTCCATTAATATATATTTGACCCTCTTTACCTTTATTTGCCCCCCTTTTCCCCCGGTAACCACTAAAATGGTGTCTGTGTCTATGAGTTTTGTTTGTTTGTCTTGTTCATTTGTTGCTTTCAATTTTATATCCCATATATGAATGGAATCATATGGTTCTCAACTTTTTTCTGTCTGACTTATTTCACTTAACATTATACTCTCAAGATCCATCCATGTTGTCATAAATGTCAGTATTTCATCTTCTCTTATGATTGAGTAATATTCCATTGTATATATGCACCACATCCTCTTTATCCAATCATCTATTGAAAGGCACTTTGGTTGTTTTCATGTCTTGGCCACCAGTGAATAATGCTGCAGTGAACACTGAGGTGCCTATATTTTTATGGATAAATGTTGTCAAATTTTGGGGGCAGATACCCAGAAGAGGGATTGTTGGGTCATATGGTAGTTTTATTCTTCATTTTCTGAGAAACTTCTATACTGTTTTCAATAGTGGCTGTACCAATTTACATTCCCACCAGCAGTGTATGAGAGTTCCTTTTTTCCAACAGCTTCTCCAACACTCGTTATTACTTGTCTTATTGATAAGGACCATTCTAACAGGAGTGGGGTATATCTCATTGCGGTTTTGATTTGCATTTCTCTAATAGCTAGTGAAGTTGAGCATCTTTTTTACATGTGTGTCGGTCATTTGTATGTCTTCTTGGGAGAAGTGTCTGTTCAGGTTCTGCCCATTTTTTAATCAGATTGTTTGTATTTTTATTGTTGATTTGTATGAGTTCTTTGTATATTTTGGATTTTAGCCCCTTATCGAAGGCATCGTTTGCAAAGATCTTCTCCCATTCAGAAAGTTGCCTTTATTTTTGATGGTTGCTGCGCAGAAGCTTTTTAGTCTTACTAATGTATTTTAAGCAGGGGAGTAGATCGATGTATAAAATGTGATAAAATTTATAGGCATACATTGGAGGATAGATGGTAGAGTGTTGTGGAGGAAAGTAAATAGACAAGTCTTGAGGCAGTCTGGATATGAGGAAACTGGGTATGCTGTGCTGAGGTCTGAACCAAGGCAGGGGTGTCAGGAATGGAGAGGACAAATAGAGAAGAATAGAAAGATGCTAAACCAGCAGCAATGACAGAATGCTGGGAAGACTGGCTATGAGAGATGAGAGAGAAATAGTATTTAACAGTATCTTCCAACGTCTGACTTAGGTGACTAACAATGCAGAGTAGGATAGGAAATATAGAAGATAAGTTTAGCTTTAAAGATAATATTGCATGAGATTCTGAGTTTTTCAGAGGAATTGTATTTACTTGCTGAAGCGAAAAATTGGATTTACTTTGCTGAAGAAAAATGTTTTGGGATTTCAACCTCCGCAAATGAGCTTTGTGGGGACCCAACCATTTAAGGAGTGGGCAGAAGAAAATGTGCTACCAAAAAACTCAGAAAGAGCTCCTTGGGACATGGGGGAAATTCAGGAGGGATTTGGATCATGAAAGTCACAATGGAAAAGAGCTTCTGGAATGGAGAATGGGCAAACAGTGTTGAGAAATAATGTAAGATGGCAATTTAACAATTTGGGAGTATTTCGATATCGATAAAAAAGGCAGTCTTACTAGCGTCAGGATGGATAAAATATTAAAGTAGACTGAAGAATGAATAGCTCATTAAAAAAAAAGTCCAGCCAGAGTATTGATATGGCGCAGTGTTCAGATGGGGATCATTGGATAGAATGTACAGAGAATGACAGACATGGAGATTAGATTCCAGACTTTTAGAATATTTGTATTGTTTTCCTGGTTCTTTACTATGTCTCTTTAAGATGGAATTATTCAGAACTTTATTTTATTATCTGTGGTTAATGCTATTCAATCTATTCAGCCAACACTTACCAGGTGACATTTTAAAGGCTTCTGCAAGTTCTCTGTAGTGCTTTTGTGTTTCACAATGAATTAGGAAGATTTATGGTCAAAACAATATAAATGGGTATTGAATTGTATAATCCGAGTGAAGTTTACACATCTACTTCTGCGTAAGAGTAACAACACAGCTTTCATATGGGGATTAGACCGAGTTTGTTTAAAGCTATCATAGTATAGCTCAAGAATTTGAAAGATCTTCTGCAGTGTACTCTGACCTAGTTCACATTTATTTATCAATATGTCTTGAACTTTTTCTGGTCTTTTCCTATGGAATGAATTACAGACATGAACCAGCTGTAACATTTCCCTGTGAGTTTGGCTTTAACTTATTGTGTTGATTTCCCACTCAGAAGAACCAAGATTTGTGTGCAATACATTCTTAGTTTTTGAAAACAGGGTGATAACCACTGTGAGGGAAGTCTATGGCCTTCTGATCTAGGAGGTCAGACCAGCAGGAAGTATGTAAATATGAACACCATGCTGAAATTCCAGCTCACTTGACTTGCCAGGAGTTTTCTTCAATCTCTTCCCAGGGACAAGACCATACCCACTTCAAGCTTGTGGATATTTGTTTTTCCTGAACATTATTTTTTCTATTTCAACAATTTTAAGTGTCACATGGCAAAAACTATCTAGCTAAGAAGGCGACTCTTGCTGGATACTTTTTAAAAGAGGGAACCTATTCACTTTTGAATTTTACAATTCTTATCTTTATAAGGAAGATATTCAAATATTAAAAAACTATATTTATATTCAGCTTATCACAGTCATCAAATTGCAGTTAATTCAAAAGTCACCAGTTAAGGGGCCTTTTTGAAAGCTGTGAAAATAACATACATCTACCTAAATGTGTCCTGTTGAAATTTGAGTTATATCTCAGCAAAGACAGACTTGGAGAGAGTTAGCATATGTATTTGCAGCCAAATCTGACAGGATTAGAAAAATTGATAGATTTGCTTTGCTCTGACCAATTCAATTTGGTCAGTGAATTTCTTCTTTTAACTTGTGTGATAATAGTCAACTTTTTTAAGACTCTCATGTACTACTGAAGGAATCTTCCGGAATATTCTGGAAAAGAATTATGATAAAGGAGAGGTCATCACGGTGTTTAGGAATGGTCAAAATATACATCATTAATGATGAGTAGCTCAGGTGGAATTTATCATTAGCAAAGATGAAGTAAATCCCTAGATATTCTCAGAAACCTTTGGTTCATGAAGTCTGTGAGGATGTAACAGGGATGGAGATAGACAACTCTGAGGTGGACAGTGTGTATCATAGTGAGAGGAAGTATGAGTAGCTTCATTCTATTTTTTAAAATGTTGCTAGTTATTACACTTTGGGGGGTAGGTTAAAGGTAGCAAGACAGCTGGAAAAATGAAGATGTAATGTAAATCAATTATTTTCTCATTACTTATCACTTCTTTATAATTTGATCAGTTGTAGTTATGTTTACCTTGAGAGCTTGTCACTATTTGCTTTGAAAAATGGATTCAGTTTACAGATTGGTTTTGGCATGAAATTAGTGCAATTTTATAATTAAGAATGATCTATTCCACCCCTCAGTTTTATTGATGAGGAAATTGAGGTCCAGGGAGACTAGTCCAGGGACACACAAAAGTCTATTGGCAGAAGATGTAACAAATTGGTATTCTGATTCCATCTAGTACTCTTTCCACTGTTTCTTATTGCCATGCACCCAAAATGGTGTGTGTGTGTGTGATTTGCCACAAAGTTGGACAGAGTGTTTATATGCTCCAAGACACTTGTGCATGGGTTGAAATAAGATACTTTGTTTCTATTGTAGCTAAGATTATGACATTGTGGAATAGCTCTACTGAGTGTAAATGAAAGAAAATGGTATAGTAAGATCGAACATTGTGTGTTAGCGTACACACATGCATGTATTTGTATGGGATGGGAAGGCGTGGTGGGCAGAATAATGGCTCTCACAGATGTTCATGCCTTAATCCTCAGAATGTGTGAATATGTGTGTTACTTTATGTGGCAAAAGGGACTTTGCAGATGTGGTTAAGGTTAGACATCGGGAAGGGGAGATCATCCTGGGTTATTTTGCTTGTTCCCATATAATCACTTAAGTTCTTAAAAACAGAAGATTTCCTTGCTGCAGAAAGCAAAAAAGCAGCATAAGAAGGATTCAACCTGCAGTTATTGGCTTTGAAGATGGAGGAGTGGTCATGAGTTTGGAATGTTGGTGGCCTCTAGAAGATGGAAAAGACAAGGGAACAAATTCTCCCCTGGAGCCTCCAGAAATTAATGCAGCCCAGCTAGTACCTTGATTTCAGCCCAGTAATATCCCTGTTGAACTCTTACCTACAGAACTTCCTTCTTTCCTTCCTTCCTTCCTTCCTTCCTTCCTTCCTTCCTTCCTTCCTTCCTTCCTTCCTTCCTTCCTTCTCTCTTTTTAAAAACAACTAGAGTTTGGCATAAGTACAATGTATTGTCTATTTGTTTATCTCAATGTTGAGAATGAGAAAATTTTTTACTGAGACTATATTCTTAGCTCATTAGAAACTGGCAAAAATAGCCTGTGATCATATAGTTTATTAGAATTTTCATCATGATGCATTTTCTATTAACCCATAGATAAAAAGGAAACAGTTTTATAAACGTTAGTGAGAATGTAGAGAAAGGGAACCCTCATGCTCTATTGGTAGAATTGTATACTACTGCAGCCACTATGAAAACAGTATGGAGGTTCCTCAAAAAATTAAATGACTCAGAAATTCCACTTCTAGGTATCTATACAAAGAAATCCAAAACACTAATTTTAAAATATATATGCACCCCTATGTTCATTGAAGTATTGTTTACAGTAGCCAAGATATGGAAGCGACCTATGTCCCTTGACAGACAAATGGATAAAGAAAATGTGGTACTCGTATATAATGGAATATTTCTCAGCCATAAATAAAGAATGAAATCTTCCTATCTGTGACAACGTGGCTGGACCTAGAGAGTATTATGCTAAATGAAATAAGTCAGAGAAAGAAAAATACTGTGTGATTTCGCTTATATGTAGAATCTAAAAATAACAAAATGTACAAACAAAACAGAAATAAACTCATAGATACAGAAAACAAATTGATGGTCAATGGGAGGGAGTTGGGGGATGAGTGAAAAAAGGTGAAAGGGATTACAAAGTACAAAATTGTAGTTACAAAGTAGTCATGGGGGTATAAAATACAGTACAGGGAATGTAGTAAAGTGCCAGAAGGATACTAGACTTATCTGAGTGATCACTTCATAAGGTATATACATGTCTAATCACTATGTTGTATACCTGAAACTCATATAATATTGTATGTCAACTATAACTGAAAAATAAATTTTCCAAAAAGTAAGCAGTTTTAAATTATATACATAATTGATTCTTTTTATAAATGGTTTTTGAAATACAAGCTGTAGAATGAAAACTATCATCTCACGTTTGCCACCCAGCAACAACCATTTTCCGAATTTCATTCCTGCCCCACCACTTTCTCTGGGCATACGTTTACATAGTTGAAATTCAACTTTTTATACAATTTAGTGTCCTTGAGTCTTTTTCCGTTTAGTAGGGCAGCATAGAGTTTTTCTCCATGTAAACTCTTCATAAGTATATCTATCTTTCAATGGCAGTGTAGTAGTTTATCTTAAGTAACATAATTACTTAATGTATTCCTAGTACTAGAAAATAAGATTGTAACTAATATTTTTCTCTAATGGATAAGCTGTAGTATACATCTTTATGTGTATTTTTTTATTTTTCTATTTCAAATTTATCCTCAGACTAGAGTTGAAAAGGTTGAATTATTAGATTGATAGGTAAGAACATTTTTGCCACATTGCTTTTCAGATAGATGTCAATTTATTTTTATAGTTTTAGTGCATGAGCATGTTCATTTTGCTACATTTTTCCAGGAGCATTTAATTTTAAAAACTGCTACGCTACTAGGCAGAAAATGTTTTATTAAAATAATTGCCCCCTTGGATTTTACACACTAACCCTGTCAGTGTGAAACTGAACAAAACAAAGTAATTCTCAGCCACTTACATTGTAGACAACAACAGCCTTCACTAAAGATGAAGTTGTAGAGTGGCTGCAAAAAAAAAAAGTGGCATTGCTTGTTGACTTTGACTGAACCGGGAGCCGAGATGATATATTTCATGAAGAAACTGAATATTAGAGAAAAATAATGCAGACCTGACAAAATGAAGACAAAAAATGATCAGTTTACTAAGATCTTGAAATACAACAAAATAGATTGAGGATTAAATAATTTAAGACTGGAGAATTATTTTCCGTTATATATAATTTTGTTACCTTTTTGTTTGCTTGTATTTGTTGCCTCCTAATTAGTATTACTGAATCAGGATTATAGATTGTCATTACCATATAGAGGTCTGTTTATTAACTCTGTGGATCTGGTTTTATTTTTAGACTATTGATAAATTAGGGAATCTTTCGATTTTGTTATTTTCTGGTTTGTCTTGTTTTGTTCTATTTTGGCAGACCCTAGCACAGCATTGTACTTATCTTGGAGATGTTAGACTAACAGCAATATAGGCTCTGGAAATAGATATGTTAAAAATCATAGCTCTTATATTTACTAACTGTACATTGGGCAAGTTATCTAACTCTTCAAGGTTTCAGTTTCCTTATTTATAAAATTGAAATAATAATAGGACATATATCTTACTCTTGTGGGAGAATTAAATGAAGCATTGCAAACATTTAGTAGCGTTGCCTAGAAAAGATCAGCAAATAATAGTTATTACCACCACCCTCGTCATCACTCCCATCGTTATGACCTTTTTGTCTCTCTGATTCTTTTTGTACTATATGCTACCTCTGCCTCAACTATAATCTCTAGAAACTCTATCCCTCACTTTTTTATCTTTCTTAATGTTTATTGATCACCAAACATTTATCCAGAACAAAACAGTGTAAGTCTGTATGCAAAGATCTTACATGCTTCTGAGGGAAGACAGATAATGGACAAATAAGCACATAATTATTAAATATGTCAGAATATTTAATATAGTGTTGTGTTATGGAAAAAAATAAAACAGGGCCAGAGAGACAGAAAGGTCCAGAGGTTAGGGTTAGATTGACATAGGAGAAGGATATGTTACTATTTATACAGAGTGCTAAAAACCTCTGACAAATGACATCTGAGCTATCCTGAACAGAATGAGAGAGAAGAAAGTAGTATTCCCAGTGAAGAAAACATTCCTGGCATGTTCAAGAATCAGCAAGCAGGGCTGTGTGGCAGAGACAGAGTAAGAAAAGGGAGAAAAAAAGGAGATGAGGTCAAAAGCGGTGGTGGTGGGTGTGAGGGCACCATGTAGGCACTTTTAGGTTACTGTAAGACTCTGACATTTACCCTGAGTGAGGTGGGAAGCTACTGGACAATAGTGAGCAGAGGAATGATGGAGCAAAGGCAGAAGTGGGGAACCAGATGGGGAGCCTATTTCGATAACCCAGGTGATAGAAGGTTTTGGCTTGGATGAGGAGGTAGCAGCAGTAATGATAGAGAACTGCATGAAATATATATGTCATCATTGTATGTGTGTGTGCGCTCACAATATGTCTGGACTCAGAGAGGATTTGAATCTCACACTCACTAGGTAACATGAGGTCAGGAGGAGTTTTAGGAAATAGGGAACAGATACATTTCAGATTCTTGCAATTGAACTCTAACTTTGCAATTGACAACTCTAACTTTAAACATTGTTATTAATACTAATAATTACTAGTTATTAATATTAGTAACTTTGTATGATACTGTAACGATAGACACATGTATTTATACATTTGTCAAAACCTAGAGAATGTATAATACCAAGAGTGAATGCTAATGTAAACTATGGACTCTGGGTGATGATGATATGTTAATGTAGGTTCACTGATTAATTATAACAAATGTACCACTCCGGTGCAGGATGTCAATAGTGTGGGAGGTCGTATATGTGAGGGGCAGGGACTATATTGGAAAGCTCTATATTTTCCACTCAGTTTTGCTGCGAACCAAAAATTGCTATAAAAAAATCAAGTTTATTAATTAAAAAATAACAAAATGAAAAAATATCATTACTTTAAATATTTAATTATATCCATTTGTGATCAGTATGAATTCCTCAGAGTAAATATTTAGAACATACATATACAACCAGGTTTACATATATCGTGCCTCAACTTTTTTATGAGGCTCATTTTCTTCATTTTTAGTTACCCTCATTCTGCTCCCTGGCATCCCAGACCTCATAGCCTGGTGTCTCAATCAAGACTCTATTGCCTAAGAATGTCATTCATTCAGTAAATACTTATTGACTGCCTATAGGACCAATCAAGGATCAATCAGTAATAATATGTGACACTTATCCCAGGGGACTTAAAGTATACTGAGGAAAAAAGACAGGAGAAGAGAGATATTAATTCATAATAAATGAGCTTAATAAAGATAAAATGGGAACACAAGAAAGGAGCACCCTTTTGAGGGTGGACTGGGAATGGGGCTGCGGGAGAAAGCTTCTCCGAGTTGTGCCAACTCAAATCCTGAAGTGTTAGTAGGGGTTAGGTAAATGATGGTGAGGTACTTGAGCAGAAGGGTATATAATTTGGTTTGAGTTAACATGATTTTCTTTCTTGTGTGTCAAAATAAGCTATTAACTGGCTTTAAGTATAGTAGCTTCCCACTGTAGGCCATTGATTGGTTTTACAGTTATTTATAAGGTCAATATATTAAAACTGAAGTTTGCCTTATTTCCATAATTTTTTCACAAAAACATCTTGATAAAGTTCAAAACATTAAAGAAGCAAAGAAGTGAGCAAAATTCAAAGAGATTATTAGGCAAACAAAATATATCCCATTAAGTCAGTGGTTCTTAATGGGAAAGGGGAAGGATTCTGCTACCCAAGGGGTATTTGGCAGTGTCTGGAGACAATTTTTGATTGTCATGACTTGGGCGGAGGTGCTAATGGCATCTAGTGTTTAGAGGACAGGGATGCTGCTAACCATTCTGGGAGGTACAGGACAGGCCCCCCACCCCACAACAAAACACTTGCCTAGTCCAAAATGTCAGTAGAGTGGAGGCTGCAAAACCCTGCACTGAAGTAATAGTTGAGAATTATGTCATTGTCTTTTTAATATATTGATCTTCTAAATAACTGCAAAACCAATCAATGGCCTATTCTTTTTTTTTTTTAATTCCCCTCCACCGACTTCCACCCCTGACCTATGGATGTTGCCATCTTCCCTTAAGAATTGGATCTCTGAAGACAGGGCATCTCCCCCCATGCGCTTACAGTGCACACCGGAGGCCTGGTGCGCCCGGGGCCTGGGCCGTGGCTCCACTGGGGCTCGAACCCAGGTGCGTGTAAAGCAGACGTGCTAACCACTACTCTGTGGAACCACCCCTGGCCTGTTTTTGTTTCCAGTAGCTGTTACTTGTTCTTTTGTTCTTCTGGAATGCCCCCTTTGACTGTGTTTGTTTGGTCGTTATTGGATAACAATTTTAGTATTCTACTCTTGTCATTCATCTTTGCTCTTCATCATCCTCTAACCAACTGGTTCCCATTTTTTAAGTCTCTGGATTCTTCTACAGGAGTTTTCCAGACTTGAAAACTACTGAGTACCTGCAGGCCCTTCTGACATCTTTGCCATAGTCGAACATGAGCAGGTATGGGGAGAGGTACTTCCCGGCTTTTCCAGTTGACATGAATTTGGCTTCTCCTCTTTACGATTGCTTTTCTGGCTTCTAGCAGGATCGTGCAGAGGCAATTCTCCACATTAAGTAGAAAAATGCTTTATCTTACCCTTTTAATTTTCATTTAGAAGGCTGAATTTTCTAAGGGCTGGCAGGGTGATATTTTACCAGTCCGTAGACTCTAAATATGAACACTTGAGTAACTTTCAATAGGCTTGGATGTCTGAGATGCACAGATTGTATTATAGCTCCTGTGGTGAGAGTTTTATGTTGTGTAATGAAGAACAGGGCTTATGCACCCCACATATCTGAGAGCTGCTATGTAGCAGGCTTGAGGGGGCTTGTAGGCTTCTCCACTTTAATACTCCTTTAGTCTTTGCATATTTGATTCATCTACTTGTTACCAGGATCTGTGTCTCCTCATTGTGCCTTTCTCTGGTGTTCAGTACATATTAGGTAACAACCCTTTTATATTAGTGAAAAAGTGTCAAACCAGCTACTTGATCAGTCTGCTTGGAAAGCTGTTTTTCTGGACACAGACGTGATTTACTTCCTTGGTTTATTCAGGTTTCTGCTTAACCATCACCTCACCTGAAATACCTTCTTTAGCCACACTATCTAAACTAGCAGCCCCCTGCCACTCTTCATCCTCTTACTCATATTTACTTGTGTACTTCGTCCATTATTAGAATGTAAGTTCTAGGAAACCTCAAGCATTGTGTTTCTTCTGTTGTATACATAGAGCCTAGAACACTGGCTTAGAATAGGGCTCATGAGTAGTATTGAATAGATAACAGAAAAGATAAATCAGACTCTTTCCATGCCCTTAAGAGACTTCAAGAATAATGGGAAACAAAACTATTTAACAATTATAAGGTAATAAGAGCAATCACACAAGTAGCTAGAAAATACTTTTAAAGTCAGGAAAAAGGCACACTTCACTCTTTGGGAGGAACCAGAGGAGACCGAGGCTTGAAAGATGAGCCGGGCTATTTATTCAATTGACTTCTAGGTCTCTTCTGTTTAGAAACTAAGCTCCAGCTGTCCAAGGTTTGGTTCACTCACCTTCTGTTCATTAGGTAACAAGTACTAAGTTATATTAGTGAATGCACCTTCTGTTAATATAGCTATGTTGTATTAGTTCCAGCACATTCTGCGCTGTTCACACACCTTCTATTAGCATTGTTCTGAGTGCTGTCTAGAGATAGAAAAATGAATATTTTTGAATGATCCTAATTTATTCCAGGGAGTGTGAATAGTAGTATCTCAGTCCTATTGAAGATGCCAAGTTTAAAAATTAAAACATTCAAAGCCTCATCTCTCAAAATCACCCCAAGAGTGTTGGTAACCAAGCAATGTCTATGGCAGTAAGCATGCTTTCACTTTGGGTTTCAGAGCAGAAGCATGTGCGTCTCCCTGGGGTCAGTGCCTTCCTCTGAGCATCCATAGCATGCCTGAGAAGAGACCGGGTATGCTCTCTGGAGCTTGCACAGTCTTTAGTAGTGCAGGAAGTGTGTCTCCAAGCCAGAAGAGAACCAGAGACTTCGAGTGGGTGTGGGTGTAAATATTTCTCTTGGATCTGTTCCTCCAGCTCTTGCTAGCCATTAGGAAATTCTTGAGGAACAGCATTCCATATCAGAGATCAACTTGGTGACTGTGGCTGGATATGCCTCTGCCACTCTGCGGACACTAGAGAGAATCCAGACTCTGAGACCATGCACAGGTATCCTCCTTTTAATTTTTGGGGTTGTGCATGAGTGCTGTCCCCTTTCTATGACTGGCTAAATGAAATTCTTTAAGATTATTCTCTCAATATTTCATGCAACAGATCATTTGAAGACCAACATTTGGAAATCACTTATTATAACTGGGCTCTGTTAATAACTATCTTTATAGCCATAAAAGCTTTTCACTGAAACTTCACAGTTCTTCAGATTAATAGAATAAACCAGAGCCTTGAGAATCAAAAAACTTTCGACAAATTGGGAAAATGAACCAAATAAACATACCATTTACAACTATAAGTTGAAAGACAATAAGTTGATGGGTAGACCAATGAAAAGGGAGTTAGGAAATTTGATAACTCGTTTTTAATTGAATGTTAGCTGGCTCTTGGACCTCGATAAATCAGTTAACCACTAAGTCCATTGGTTTGCATATTAGTAAAATTAAATGTTTTGTGTAGGCCAGTGCTGTCCAACAGAAGTTTCTGTGATGATGACAGTGTCCTATATCTATAGTGTCCAACAAGGAAGCCCATAGCCACATGTATGTATTGAGCACTAGAAATGTGGTTAGTGCAACTGAAGGGCTAAGGTTTTATTTTACCCTGTAGTTATCATGGATATTTACATTATTTAGTTGCCCATAATCTGAGACTTCCTGATTATATCAGTCTTATGGGGAAGCAGAGCTCCTCTCTCACCATGAACATAAAAGCCCCAGATACTTGTTTTCTAACTTTCCTGTGGTTAGAGGGTGGACATATGGTCTAGGCTCAACCAATAAGATACAGCCGTTCTAGTCTTTGAAATAGAGCCTTGTTATGCGAAGAAGCAGAAACAAGAGGAGTATATTCTGGAACAGTGGCAGCCACATCAAATTTTCACAGCAATGGTAATAGTTCTGGTAGGGGATCTAGGGTTCATAACTGGTGATGGAGCTTACTATGTGGTCCTCTGTTCACCATTCCTTAACTATAACATTAGGAAAACTACTTAATTTCTCTGATTTTCAAGATAACATTTATAAAAATAAAAGTAATACCTACTCTGTGTAAATGTAAGTAAATAAGTTTGTTAGAGAGAAAGCTGTGGAAGAATAAAATATTCTCCTTTCAGTTTTATTTGTTTCCTACTTGTTTTTTTCTTAGGAGGAGGCAACTCTCCCTTTGTGATAAGTAGTTATCATTCTCTCCATACAGTTCTTAAGAATTTGCCTGGACATCTCTCTTTCTGTTAAAGAGAGATGCTGACTAGCACTTAAAATAAGACCTTTTCTTAGGAAAAAAATATATATGGATAGTAAGTTATTATTATTTTAGTGTCTTTCTACTCTTCTTTAGTATCTCCCTTTTCTTATTCAGTAGACCCATTGGAAAATATACACAGGGAACAAATAGGGACCGACGTAATCATTTTAATGCAGGTAAGGCAGAACTAGAGAATTTGTCCTGAATCTAGTAGTAAAATGGGCTTCATAGTGCTTCTTCCACCTCTTCCTCATAACCACACCAACTTCAGACCTTTACGCTTGTCGGAGGTGAGTGTCAGTTTATAGAGAAGCCTCACTGAGCCAGCTGCACAGAGAACAGTTGCTTATCTCTCTTCTGCCAAGAGTAAAGACAGGGAGTCAGAGGTCTTATATACATAAAGAGCTTTGGTGTATCCCCCAACCAGATAGGAAGCAGGAATTAGCAGAAGTCATACTCATACTGTCTCATCAGTCAGATAAACCACTCCTCTCTTATAGGGAAAGAGAGTGAGAAATGAAAGCATGTTTGGATACTTTTGACCATTACATACTGGAACTCAGAGCTTCCTATTTTACAGACCAGCAGAAACCTGGAACAGGAAAAAGAAGGTCCCTCCCACTTTCCTGAGTTATGAAAATGAGATTAGAAACACAGGAAATTGAGGTAATTTTCAAAGGCAGATGTGGCACAATGAAGGCTTTCCTGGTGCCATCTAATTGTATCTAATATATAGAAACTTGGCTGTGTTTTTGTGAATTTGTTATTTTAAGCAGCCTCTGTTTCTTGATTTTTTAAAAGTCTAGTCATTTATAATTTACAATTTTTTTCCACCCAATGAATGTAAAGGGCCACTGGAAAAGAAGATGTGTCTAACTGTAATCAGACTATTTCAGGTTCAGTTCTGCTTAGAACTAATATTTGCCACTGAGTGTAAGTCTTTTGAGGTCTGAAATAATGTTTTCCTTTACCTTACAGAAAAGACTTAGTTAGCACAGTGCTTAGCACAGTAGATGCTCAACAAACAAATGAGTTAACTTCACCATACTCCTTTTCCTCTCTTCTTAGAAGGTCACCTTAATTCTTAATTATTTTGGATGTGGCTTTACAATTTCCCCAGCACTATTTGTTAAAGAGGCTTTCTTTTCTGCAATATATGTTTTGGCTCCTTTGTCAAAAGTATTTGCTCATGTATTTCGGGCTCTTTATTCTTTCCAAACAATGCATGTGATAAGGGGCTAAAATCAAAAATATACAAAGAACTCATACAAATCAACAATAAAAAGCAAACAATCCAATTAAAAAATGGGCAGAGGCCCTGAACAGACACTTCTCCCAAAAAGACATGCAAACAGCCAGCAGACATATGAAAAGATGCATTTTCCTAGACATTAGGAAAATTCAAACAAAACTACAATGAGATACCACTTCACACCTGTAAGAATGGGTATTATAAATAAGACATTATTAATATCAAGTTGGAAAGGTTGTGAGGAAAAAGGAACCCTTATACACAGCTGATGGGAATATGAATTGGTACAGCCACTATGGAAATCAGTATGGAGGCTCCTCAAAAAGTTAAGAATAAAATTCTCATACAACCCAGAAAACCTTCTTCTGTGTGTCTACCCAAAAAATTTGAAAACATTTATCCCTAAAGATATATGCACCTCAGTGTTCATTGCAACATTATTCACAGTGGCCAAGACATGGAAGCAACTGAAGTGTCCTATGATAGATGATTGAATAAAGAAGATGCGGTACATATATACAATGGAATATTACTCAGCCATAAGAAAAGATGAAATACTGCCATTCGTGATCACTTGAATGGATCTTGAGATTATCATGCTAAGTGAAATAAGTCAGACAGAAAAAGTTGATTTTGCTTATATCTGGGATAAAAACCTGAAAGCAACAAATGAACAAGGCAAAAAACCAAAAACTCATAGACACAGACAACAGTTGAGTGTTTACCAGAGCGAAAGGGGAGAATGGGAAAGGAAAATAAGTGGTCAGATATATGGTGATGGAACATTTGACTTTGGGCGGTGAACATACGATGAACGCAATATATATATATGATGTGTTATTGAATCGTACATTTGAAACATATAATTTTATTAATGTCATTCAATAAGTCTAATTAACAATATGTATTGAAACTGATAAATTATTTATTGGTTATGGGGAGAAGAGCCAGAAATCTGTCCCGGGCTGCCCTGAGACAAAGCTATACCAGTATCTATTTTGATATCAGAATCATCTTAAATGGACTGTCTTCCTTCATGGGGAATTTACTTGAAACTAAGACTCACTTCCAAAAAGCTGATCCATACTTGACTAGCATACATATTTATACAAATGTGCCTATAAAAATAATAGCTATTCTTATTATCTTAATTTAAATACCTGAATCTAGAAAATCTAAATTAGTGAAAGGGATAATACCTTTCCTTCTTTTAGTACCTACAGCAAACATAACTAATCTTAGGACCTTGTATAATGTTATAAATATTAATTTGAAATAAGTAGTTCAAATTATCACTGTTCAACACCCAACTGAAAATGTTTTGAATTTTTAATAAATCTGAAAATATATGGAATACTTTCTGTATTTTCTGGTAATTCTCCCAACTGTAAAATTATTTAATTTGAATATAACCTGACCAAAGACAAAACTAATAATTAGGAATAATACAGTTATTTGGGGATATTAAATTTCTTATGACAATTGTGTGCTAGAAAATAGAAGTGAAGCTTAATATTGACATATCTAAATTAAAGAACAACAAACTAATAAACCTGTGCATATTAAGTAGGGGAAATTACTCAAGGGTTGTTGATTTCAGGCATTTGGCCTTAAGGAAGGAACGAGAAGGGATGGGGGAAATAAGAGCTAATGACACATATTCAAGATCTGGTCATATGTGAACGAGAAAGGTTTTGGGAGTTAGATTGCCTTTCTGGATCAGAATAAGTGACAGTTCGCCAAGGACTAGACAGCAGACAGAGATTCAGGCAGGTCAGGATATGACCTAAGAGCACAGTAGTAATTATCGGGGACCACTTACTGGGTTTCAGGAGCAGAACTATGGCTACTTAGTCTCATGAAGACTGGGGAACCATCCTAAAAAAACAAACGAAAGACTCATACATTAGGAAGAATAAGATGGCCAAGGTTTGGCTGCTAGAAATAAGAATAGAACCTAATTCCTGGAGCTCAAAATCAAGGTTAGAACAGAAGCAGAATTCAGGCTGCCTGGATATTGATTCTCTAAGCTATAGTTTCAAAGATCCTGAAACTTTCTGTGACCAGGTACAGAAGTAGTTCCAATGGTGGGAGATGAGCTAAATTTACAAGAACTAAAGTGTCTCCAGCATTGAAATTTAGAGGCAAAAGAGACAAACCTCATTACGTGGATTGCTACATAAAGTAGAAAAATATTCTGAGAGTTCTGCACTGCAAAAATATTCTGAAGTTAGTGATAGAAACTCTCAGGGTGGCTGGGATGATTAAATGTATAAATATATAGAAAGTACTTAAAACTGCCTGACACATGGTAGGTATTCAATAAATGTTAGGGTACAATTGTTAGTAGTATCAATCTATGACTATATTTCAGTTCGTCCTGGAAATTCTCCATCTGCTCAAAGCTTCTGAAAGAGGTCACCAAGGACACTAACTGGCAGGAGGTTCTTTAGGAACTTCATGACTTAAAGCTGACATATGAGTTCATTTTGGAAAGCAGGACATGCCTAGCTAGCATGGATTGTAGGAAATGTTCATAATCAAAGTCCGTAAAAGTAAATGATCTGGAAGACCCTGAAGACTTCCTCTGTCTTGAGAGACTTGGAATCTACGAGCCTAGATTTAATTTCCAAATGTCTTTCTTACTGCAAGTCACATAAGAGAGCCTTGAAGTTTAATTAGTTTAGAGATAATGAGACTAGAGTCTTTCTTGGTAAAAGATGTGGAGGTAAAATTTGTTTTTAGGGGTTCCTCACTACATCCCATTCCAGAGGAGGTCTGACACTTATAGTTTTTCTCTGTCTCCCAAGACTGATTTTATTCCTAACTCCTTCCAGTCCCCTATCATCATTTTGCTTTCGTTCATTCACAATCTTTAATACTAGCCAATCATTTGTGGACTCATGGATTTCATGGACCAATATTAAAACTTTAAGAATAGTAGCACAAAAGACTGCTATCCTTGAATTTGCACAGTAAAGAACATTTAAAAACCACAGAAAGAAATTTATCACATCATGTACCAAAGGATATTATAAATTCCTAACTAATAAGAGATACATGAAGTCATATTAAAGGACTTTAAATATAATGTTTAAAAATAATGAAACAGATATTTTATCTTTAAAAAAAACTAACTTTTTGCCTTTTTGCTTCTCCCTTAGTCCTGGTCCAGGGAAAACTTGGTCTTGGATAGATAGTGGCAAAATTTTAACCAATACTTTAAGTCACAGTCTCTTTGCCTTTGTAGTTTACCCATAGTGCTCTTTGTTTCTGCTGCCTGCCTGCTGAAACATGGCCTAATAAATGATCTGGGTTTTGAATATTAAACTTTAGACTTAGTCACATTTGAACAAGATGTCTGGAAAGCTGTAAGAGCTCAAGTTAGCATTTGAGGTACCCTAAAAGACAAAAGGGAGAGGCATATGCCTTTTGGTATTTCCAAAAATAATTACATAACGTAGTAACTTTCTTACCAAACTGGCCCTTAGAACAGCACTTTTTTCATATTTCTAACTGCCCCAAAATCTCTGTATCCAAGGCTTTTAACTCTCTAGACCAGCCAAACAAATCTAATGACCCCAGACCTACTGATCTTTCCTATCCTCATAGTCTAAATGTGTGATTTTCTATTTCATCTGATAGTGACTGGGCCTGGATTGTTTCGTCTCTCCAATCCTAAGAGCTTCATTTCTTAAGTGTTTTAGAAAAGATTTATGGAATATATGTGTATGCATATAGGTTAAATATTATCAGATTTGGCATCAAGAGACTAATATTCACATTGCTGGTCATCTTGCCACTTACCTAAAATAAGCTACGGTTGAAATCATCAATGAGCCATATCTTATAAACATATTCTGAGGTGATGCAATGTCATGGTTGCTTTCTCAAGTGGTCAAAATTGGGATTGGGGCCGACATTACTCTCAGCTAGACTTCCTCCACACATAAACTTGCTTCAGAAGCCCACTTTTATGATACCCTGAACCTCGGCTTTTAGTGCAAATATCAACTGTTGTATAACCTACGGTCAGTGTTTCTCTAATTAGAACTTAGACTTTCATATTTTGACACTAAAATGTCAACAAATGCATTCAAGGCAATAACATTATTTTTAAGTTCAGGAGTTCAACATGGCATTTTGAAGCAGAGAGATGCTTTACTAGAATTTAATTTAATAAGACATGGTCGCACAGATGGCACATAGAAAGACAAGTTGTGTACTAGTTTATTTTCTAAGCAGTGCTATTTTCTCATGAACCAGTCATTCTACTGGACTTTCCAAAACATCAGCAAATCAGAACTGTAGGAGAAGGTGCCAGTAAATTAAGCCTTATTGCAAAACGTTATAAGTAAAGTGACTCATTTAAAACCATGAGGCCTCTTCAAGGAACTGCTAATTTTGTTAATCAAGGTGGTATGGCTTTAGAAAGTATATTATGCTTAAATGAGGTTCTAATCCTTTCAATGGCTCCTAGAGCATATGTACACTGATAACAGAATTGCAATGTTTATTTCTTTTGATGTTACGTGATCTAAGAGTTTAGTGTCAAAAAGAGAAAGACTAAAATTCTCAAGTTAAACTATTATGTGTTGGATGATATATAAAGGAAAGGATCTCAAAGCTTCTCCATAATTCCAAAGTCAGCAGTCAAGCACAGGTATCCCCTTTGCTAGCAACTGCAGTGAGAATAAGGAATTTCTCTTTTTCTTCTGGTTTCCATCATCAGGGATGGGTAGTCTCTCATCATAGGTCTTAGGTACATAAGGGCTACGTGGGGAGGATTAGGAAGAAAAATAGCAATAGAATGGAGAAGAGAAAGGGTATTGGGGGGATAGAAGGAGCTTTAGGAGCCAGATCATCCTGCCGGGAGGTATCCTTCATAACCACCCTTTTTTTTCCTGTCACTAGGACCTGAAGATGATTCCAGCTACTTTTCTCTTTGTTGTTGATACTTTTACTCTTAGTCACTATTTCTGTGTAATAGTTGGGTGTAAAACAGGTGCCCTTTGCAACATTTTATTAAAAACGTATCATGAGAGGACTTATGCTTCCAGACACTGTGAAGTAACAGGACACAATTTATCTTCCTGCTTTAAACAACTGAAAAAACAACCAAAATGTGTGAAACAAATGTTTGTAGAAATTAGAAAACAGGCAGCATAGAAGAGTGATCCTTGGTCGAGGCAAAACAAATTAAATGAGCCTTATGATTGCCCCAGCTTGATGCCTAAAGAGAATATCTAGCCTGTAGCAGTGGAAAGGGGGAATTTAAACAAAACCAGAGAGAAAGTAAAAGGGAGGGGGAGAGGGAGGGAGAGAGGAAGAGGGAAGGAAAAGGGAGGAGGAGGGGAGGAGGAAGAGGAGGCAGAGAGGAGGAGGGAGAGGGAGACGGAGACGTAAGAGTGCTAGTGCTAGTGTGTGCCCAGATCCTCCTTGAGTTAACAAGGTTCTAACGATAAATGCATGCATGGGAGGAAACTACCCAAGGCTAGGAGAAGAACTAATGTAAATGAAGAGGGAAAAAAATGTCTAAGAATCATGCAGGACCAAGAATAGTTCACAACAAAAATGGAAAGACCTCTTGATATTCATGTTGTCAAGCACAGTTCTTAGAAGAGTATGGCCTCAAAATGAGACCAAGTCAGTCCTACACCAAAGGCCATTCTGCATCAGTCTAACAAAACTTAAAAGTAAGCCTGAAAAGTTTCAAATTGCTTCAAAGTAACTTAACTGCGTCCCAGAACAAATCCCTAAAAATATATAAAGGATTATAAAAATATCTAACGTGCAACAACATAAAATTTACAGTCTCTGACATCCAATCAAAAGTTACCTAGCAAGCAATGAAGCAAGAAGATATCCATAATGAGAAAGGAAAATCAACCAAGAGAAAGAGACCCGAGAATGCAACAAATGATAAAAATAATGCACTAGGACTTTAAAACAGCTACTTAAATATATTCCATATATTTGAGAAGGTAGCACAAAGTGTGAGCACAATTAAAGGAAGACATACAAGACCTGAAGAAGATGCCAATCGAATTTCTAGAGATTGAAAATATGTTGTCTGGGATAAAAGACAGTGGATGGGATTAACAGAAAATTAGAGACTACATAGCGGGGAATGGAGGGCAGGGGGAAGAGCATTTAATTTAAAACTTTATCAATATAAAGTCTACAAATTGAAACAAAAAGAAAAGACTGAAAAAAAAAAAGATGAACAAAGCATTATGACATGCGGGACATTATCAGATGGGTTAAAATATGTGTAATTGGAATCTCAGAAAGGGAATGGAGCATAAAAACATTTTTTAAATTAATGACTAAAACTTTCCAAATCTAATGAAATCTACAGATCCTGTTTTCTATCAGATATACTGGATCAGAATTTGTTGGAAATGGCTGTGTCTCTGATAAAAAATGAATCACTGGAGATAGATGAGGGAAATGGGAAAAGTGTCTTTGAAGAAAGCCTATGACTCTAAACTGAAATAGAGAAGTTTTCTGAATCTTGAGGGTTTGCCATCTTGGCGCAGGTAATCCTGATTTTGTGCCCCAAACACACATACATATACACACCATATACTTTCACGTTGTGAATTCTAATGAACATTTAATAAAGTCTTTGAAGAAAAAGTGGAGCTTCTCTTAAAAGTCTCCTACAAGCCCTGCATGAACTCCTTCTGTCTGTCTCATGGCCTCAGTGTTATAATAAAGTGGATGGGCTATATTTACATGGAAGAAACACTATTGTTAATTATGCAAATAGTCTCAGGAGAAGAAATGCATATTTTGGAGAAGGTGGTAAGTGAATTAGGAAGGACTCATGCAGACTTCTTACAGATCTGCTCACTTTAGCATAACTGAAAAAGATACAACAGGACGACTGTGTTAATACAACAGCATCCCTCTGTCTTAGAAAAAGAGAATAGAAAACAGATAAAGTACATGGTTGTAGATAAAACATAATCTATGGAACAAAAGAACATTCCTCGTTAATATCTTGCACTGTGGACTTCAATAAAAGGACAAATTCCATAAATCAAGAGATTGAAATCTAGGAAATAAAATACCAAAATAAAATGTAAAGAGAATTTATAGAATTCAGGAAAAAACCTGAGGGCCAAAATTCATCTTTATGGAACTAAAAATATTAGTTAGAAATAGTAAACAACAAAATAAACTGGATTAAAATTGAATTATTTCAAGGAAGAGTCTTAATATAATCACTGTGAACACATAAAAAAGCAATAGGACAGTCCCTTATGGGGGAGAGAGAACACAGAAATAATAAAAATTGTGTCGCTAAATTATGAAACATAACTCAATAATAATGAATTAAAAATAAAATTTCTTGAATTAATGGCACAACTAGATATGGAAATTGAAAAGCACATTTAGTTAAAGAAAAATTGTTTTAGAATAATCAATAACAAGATACTCCTTAGTTAAATTTTTGAGCTTTAAAGAAAAATATAGCATTCCACATTCACAGTGGAAAATGCATCACCTTTGAAAAAAAAAAATCAACCTATTTTAACATTTTCCTCAGCAATAGGCAAATGAGTAAACAAGGTTCTGAGGAAAGAGAGACCCAAAAATATTTTAGCTAGCTAAGTTGTTTTTCATGTTAGGTAAATCGGTTAAAATTCTCAAATAAAAAAGCAAACAAACTCTTTCAGAGGCCATCTTGCTAGTACCTTAAATTAGTGGAAACTATACAAAATTATAAATGGAGACTGAAGTACCACATATCAAAATGTAAAAGTATGTCTAAAATTATATATGTATGTATAGATAGATATTATATATATATATATATATATATATATATAAATAACTATTATTGTGCAGCCAGAGCCTGATCTGGGCCTAGGACCATTGTTAATAGTTTGTGCCATGAGGGAACTCATTTGTGTGTGCGTGTGTGTGTGTGTGTGTGTGTGTGTTAGCCCACAAGTTCCAGCTCTCTCCATACATTCACAAATAGTCATGTCATCTCTGGACCACCCCTTGGTCTAGGTGTGGTGGCTTAGTTCACATTCAGGAGAACAGCTCTGGGGAAGATGCCTATGTAGGCTCTATAAACAGGTTCAAGCTCTTTGGGAAGAGAATACTAGGCTCCTAGGTACCCCAAATGTGATCTAGAATAGGTACAAGAACCAATTTCTTTGAAACTGCAAACCCCTTGCTCTATGGGGAGAGACATATGTTGGGATAAGCTAGTTCACGGCCCTTTAAAGTATAGGATGTGGAGCAGGAGTACCTCCTGCCTAGGTCTGTATGTGTTACTGGTGACCAGAGCACCCATCAGTTCCTTTTGAAGAAACTACTGAGGATGAAATCCTGCCAACCAAGAAAGTAGTGGGTTAAACTACCGCTCAATTCCAAAAGATGATGGAGGAATGCCTACAGCGTTAAGTGGTAAAGAGACTCAGCCAATAACTTCATACCCTCCAATATTTTTCTTCTTTGGCATACAAGGCAAGAGACTGGCATTTTCAAGAACACAAAAATGCAGAGAAAACAGGAATTATGAGCCTTTCTTTAAAATCATGTTTAATGATTAAATCCAACCAAGAAATAACTACAGAAAAGTATGATAAAAAAGGCTGGTGATGATTATTGCATCTATTGAAATATAGAAACAGACTAAATAACTGAGGGAATTATGGTTATATAAATGTTATTATAAACCCTATAATATGAAAATTATATAATCAAAATTAGGGGGTAGGAAGTGAAGACAAAGTATATGTAAGAGTGCTAATTCCCCCATTTTTAAAAGCGGGGAGTCAATTATTCTGCATAAAATTGAAACATGTTATTTAAAAGAAATCATAACTCTAGATATTTAATGTTGTTCCATGTCTATATTTCTTATTCATAGAAGGGTAAGGAAATTATATATTGAAATGATGAAACATATATTTAAGGTTTAGCAGTTTCTTCAGCTTTCCTAAGGTTTCTTCTGTTAAATGCAAAAATTAATTCTTTTAAAAAGTAGTTTGTATAGTAGCATATAATTTTCATAGAATTACTTTGTTTTTTGATTAGTCTGTATCATCTATTTATCATCTAATCTATCTTCCTACCTCTCCAATGCACTATTATTTCTCCATATTTCTATCCACCAACCTCTTTATCCATATATCTATGTATTCCTTGATCTCTAAGATAATTATTTAATGTAATTCTGCAGTATTATTTGGATTTTGTTAATTTTTCTTTATATTTGTCTGTTTCTTGATTTCATTGTAACAAATATATGTAAGTTTCACAAAAGCAATGAAGTTATTTCAGTCAGATGGGTTTGCAAACTACTGATGCAGAATATTTTGTGTGAGCAAACTCCTGGTAGAAGATATTTTGTGTCAACAAATTCCTGGCAGAGAACAAAGGAAAAGAAAGAATAATAATGAAGGAAGGAGAGTGGAATTATTGACCTAATTGTCAAGAGCCTATATTGAAACTGAAGGTTAGGCTTAGGTCCTATTAATAGCCACCTACAGATTAATCTAATTGCCTATTTTTGCTTAGAATTTCAAATGCGTCTCAAGGATTAAAATATAACTGGAATATTACTTGCTGTTATTTACAATTAGCCAGAAATCTCACTTGAGAAGAAAGCAAGTTTGAATGCCAACTTATAACTTATTTAATGCTCTTAAATGCACCTAAAACTCATTTTCTCTATTTGAGCTTGGATGCTGAAATCTGCAATGAATACAGAGATAGTGAGAAGCTGCAACATGTGAGAATTCTGGAAAATGGAATGGGGAGTGTACCATCCCATGGGATCTCTGTAAGTCCCTTTATATTGTAGAGGGCTGTCTTCAAGATCTGTTGTGCAATTAATCCTTTCTTCATTTTATAAAGAACAAACTGAGAATAGAGACATCAGAGAAAATGCAGGGGAGTCATTTTTTCTGAAACACATTGGGAGAGTCAGCAGGTTCCTGGTTGACAAGGAATTACAGAAAGCAAGAGACAAAAAAAAAAAAAAAAAAAAAGGAATGACAGAAGGAGAGAAAGAAGAGAATTAAGCCAGGGACAGGGACCTTTGGGTTTAAATGTGCAAAGTATGACACTGTCAAAATAAGATAGACTAAGAATATCAAATGACTTCTCTATTTATTCTTCAGATATATGCATCTGGCAGCTTAATTTTTTGAAATTGAAATTTCATTTCAGATGGTGTAGGGATTTTATAAGGCATAGTAGATTCAATCATGTGAAATTGTTGTTTTCAGCAATTTCATGTGGTTCAACCTAACTAGTATTAACTTCACTTTCCCCCTGATTCACCCTAGGGCCTGACAAATTTGGGTTGGAGTTGCATCCCAGTCACATTCTAGCTGTGTGAACCCTGGCCAAACTTTCTCTATAGAATTCACTTTCCTCATCCAGAAAATGGTAATAATATTATCCTAGGGTTGTAGTGAAGATTAAAAGGGTTGATATTTATTAAGTATTTATCTCAGAAAGCATCATTAAATACATCTTTTTGTTACTCTTCCTTTAAATTCCTTCTCTGACATTTCATTGCCCTCGAAATAAGGTCACATTCCTTGACATATCCTTCAAGGCCCTTCATAGCTTCCAGCTTTTGCATTGTTTTGCTAGCTTCTCTTTTTGCCAACTCCATAAAAACTTCCATACTTGTGTCAAGTCAAAGTCCTTCCATTTCTCAGCAAGCCACCGTTTGCTCTCATTTCCTTGGCCTAGAACCCAAGTCGCCCATTTCATCTGTTCCCATCCTACTCATAGGTGTCATTTCCTCTTGGAAACGGTTAGACAACCCCTGTGCCAGGTTACATAACTGCAGAGCTCCTACAGGGCATTGTATTTTGTCCCTTCATTTGCTCACCACCCTTGATTAAATTCTTTGTTTCATTGTCTCTCTCCTGCTCTGGGAGCAGCCACATCTGGCTCCTTCTCCAGTGCCTCCCACACCTGAGAATAGTGCTGAACACATTTTAGGAGCTCATTCATTTTCTGTTAATGCTGCCACATCTTATGAACTTTCATTACAGAAAATTCAAAATTTTTTTTTTTCCCTCCCAGATACTACTTTATCCTTTAGACACGACTCACAGATGTATAGGCTGGCTGATTAGGAGAAACAAATTCCTATATCACTACCAAGTTATACAGAAGACTTATTTCATGTAAATAAGTAATTATTAAAAAGAATGGCTGTTAGTTTTTCTCACGATTAAATATGTCTTTGTTTAGACTTATTTGAAGTTTAAAAGGACAATGAGCACTTAAAGTTATAGATCTGAAAGAAAATGTTCTAAAACGTGTTTAAAAATGTTATTTACCAGATATTTAGAGTAATCAGGGAAGGAGAAATTCAGTTCTTATAAAATGATACTCTAACCAATGTTACAAAATATTGTTAATTTTTCCTTCAAATTATTGTTTTTAATTTTTTTACTTCATTTATTTAGCTTACTCTTCTTTGTATAAATTAGGGCTTAATTTACTTCAGCTCAGAGGAAGCAAAGAGAGGAAAATATTTGGATTAAAAAAATGAACGCTTTTGCTCCAAGATGGTGTGAACTCTCCAATTTAGAAAGAGGCTGTAAAGAAAAAACACATTATCATTTTCCTTCACACTACGTACAGTTCTCTTAACACTTCTGTACTCTGGTCACCAAATGTGTGGTAGTTTATTCTTCTTCAGCAATTCTGTGATAGCTGGGTAGCCTATAAATTTTATTAAATTAAGGGCTCAGTCCCACAAAACTGCTTCCACTTTAGATGCCAGTTAAAGTCCAGATTTTCACTTGTGCTTCTGGCTGAAACTTGGAGGTTCCCATGATTCTCTCCTTGGGTTCCATTAATTTGCTAAAGCAGCTCATAGAACTCAGGAAAACAGTTCAGTTTTTTTAAAAAAAACTAAAATGATATAATTCAGGAATAGTCAGATGGAAGAGAAGCATAGGGAAGCAGTGTGGGAAGGGACGCGGAGCTTCCACGCTCTCCCTGACCTTGCTGCTCTCCCAGCACCTTTGCTAGGAAGCGCTCTCAAAGTCCTTTTTAGGTTTTAATGGAAGCTTCAATACAGAGACATGATTAGTTAAATCATTGGTCGTTGGTGACTGTTTTTCTTCCAGTTTTATTAGATATAATTGACTTATGACATTGTATAAGATGTACAACATAATATATATGTACATATTGTAAAATGATTGCAACAATAAGTTTAGTTACCGGCACCTCACATAGTTACAAAGTGAACTTTTAAGAACTACTGTCTTAGTAGCTTTTAAATATACAGTACAGTATTGCTGCATGTTATATCCCTAGAACTTATTTATTTTGTAACTGGAAGTTTCTAACTTTTACCACTTTCATCCATTTCTCCAACCCTCAAGCCCTGCATCTGGCAACTACCAATCTGTTCTATTTCTTGAGGTCAGTTTTATTAGATCCACATAGATCTGAGATTATACAGTATTTGTCTTTCTCCGCCTGGCTTATGTCATAATGCCTGCAAGTTCGTCCATGTTATTGCAAATGGCAGAATTTCCTTCTCTTTTTTTTTTAATGGCTGAAATATATACACACATACACACATATATTCAAATCACATTTTCTATATCCATTTATCTTTTGATGGACAACTAGGTTGTTTTTATATCTTGGCTACTGTAAATAATGGTGCATTGAACATGAGGGTATAGATATCTCTTCAAGATGGTAAATTTGTTTCCGTTGGATATACGCCCAGTACTGGAATTGCAGGATCAAATCATGATACCGTTTTTAATTTTTTCAAAGAGTCTTCATAGTGTTTTCCTTAGTGGCTGTACCAGTTTACATTCCCAACAGCAGTGTAAAAGGGTTCCCTTTTCCTCACATTCTTGCCAGAGCTTGTTATCGCTTGTCTTTTTGTTAATAGCCATTCTGCTGATTAGGGAGGTTGAGCACCTTTTCATGTACCTTTTGAATCTTCGAATATCTTCTTTGAAACAATGCCTATTTAGGTCCTTTGCCCATTTTTTAATGGGATTATTTGATTTATTGCTATTGAATTGTATGAGTTTATATATATCCCTTTATCGGATGTATGGTTTGCATATAGTTTCTCCCATTCCGTAGGTTGCCTTATCATTTTGATGACCATTTCTTTTGCTGTGCAGAAGTTTTTAAGTTTGATGTAGTCATCCTTGTTTATTTTTTACTTTGTTGCATATGCTTTTGCTGTCTTATTCAGGAAATCATTGCCAATATCAAGGAGCTTTTGCCCTATGTTTTCTTCTAGGAATGTTATGATTTTAGATCTTACATATAAGTGTTTAATCCATTTGGAGTTAGTTTTTGTGAGTGGTATAAGATGGGGGGGTGGTGTCTAGCTTTATTATCTTGCACGTGACTATAAGTTTTAGCAACACCATTCGTCGAAGAAACTATCATTTCCCCATTGAGTATTTTTGGCCCCTTGTCAAATATTAGTAATTATATATGCATGGGTTTATTTTGGGGCTTTCGATTCTGTTCTGTTGATCTATGTGTCTATTTTAATGCCAATACTATATTGTGATTACTGTAGCTTTAGAATGTAGTTTGAAATTAGGAAGTATGAGACCTCCTGCCTTGTTCTTTTTTTTTTCAGGATTGCTTTGGCTATTCAGGGTCTTTTGTGGTTTCAGATGTATTTTAGTGTTTTTCTGTTTCTATTAAAAATACCATTAAAATCTTGATAGGGATTTCATTAACTCCAGAGATGGCTTTAGGTATATGGAGATTTTAACAATATTAATTCTTCCAATCTGCGAATACAAAATATCTTTCCATTTATTTGTGTTGTCTTCAGTTTCTTTCATAAATGTCTTTTTTTGCAATATAGAAATCTTTCACATGCTTGGTTAGATTCATTACTAATTACTTTAGTGCTTTTGATGCTATTGTAAATGAGATTGTTTTCTTTTTTCCTTTTTTCAGATAATTCATTGTTAGTGTGTAGAAATGCTACTAATTTTTGCATGTTGATTTTGTATCTTTTAATTTTACTGAATTCATTGATAAATCTAATAGTTTTTTGATGAAGTCTTTAGGTTTCTATACATCTTATTATGTCGTCTGAAAATAGAGACAATTTTATTTCTTCCTTCCCAATTTTGATTTCTTCTCTTGCTTTCTCTTGTCTAATTGTTCTGGCTAGGACTTCTAGTACTATGTTGAAAAACAGTGGTGAGAGTAGGTACCCTTGTCTTGTTCCTGATCTTCGAGGAAAGTGTTTAGCCTTTCACCATTATGCATGATATTACCTGTGGGCTTGTCATATGTGACCTTTATTATGTTGAGGTATATTCTTTCTACACACAATTTATTGAGTGTTTTTATTATGAATAGATGTTGAATTTTGTCAAATGATTTTTCCTACATATATATAATGACCACGTAATTTTTATCTTTAATTCTATTAATGTGCTACATCATATTTATTGATTTGCATATGTTAAACCGTTCCTTTTCCAAAGATGAATCTTACTTGATTATGGCATATTATCCTTTTAGTGTGCTGTTGAATTTGGTTTCCTAGTATGTTGTTGAGAATTTTTGCATCTGTATCCATCAGGGATATCAGCCTGTAGTTTTCTTTTCTTGTAATGTTCTTACCTGGCTTTGGTATCAAAAGTAATGCTGGCCTCCTAAAATGAGTTTGGGACCACTCCCCAACCCCATTCAGTTTGTGAATTTTTCAGTTTTCCTCTATTATTGACTTCTAGTTTCAATACATTGTGGTTGGAAAAAAAAATACATGTATGCTTTCAATCTTTTTAAATTTGCTAAGACTTGTTTTATGGCCTGACATGACCTAAATCAGACAGAACTGCTCACTGAGTTCCGTGGCCTGACAGGACCCGTGGATTGGCTCTGCTGCTGGGGAGAGACACTGGCAGGATCTCAACTCAGACACTTGGTCTGCCCAGGTCTGAGCATTGGTTGCTGTAAGCCCCGCCCCCCCTTCTCTATCTCAATCTCACTCAGTGGCGAAGCCTCAGAGTCCCCTGTGATTCCATGGGACAACACCCAAGACAGGCCTCCTAGGAAGAGGCCCACCACACTGGGGAGCTGGATATCTTCTTTGGGCTCTCTTTCTCTTGCTGGAGAAACCACGGGCCCCAGGCACACTCTCTCTGTGCTGTCTTGGGGGAGGCGTGATTCCATCAGAGTATAGCTGTTTCTCCTACGCTGCCAATGTAGTCCTTCTCAATCTCTGTGGTCCAGAGAGTAGCTTCAGCCTCACTGCCCTCTTCCAGTATTTTCACAGGGATGTCTTATATAGATAGTTGCCAATTGGTATTCTTAATAGGGGAACTGAAATAAGAAATAGCCTATGATTTCATCTTGCTGTTGGTGATTGAACCCAATCTCCAAGAACTTCTTCCCACCCTAGAGGTCTGGAAGTGGGCCTAAATGTTCCAACTCTAATCACAAGGTTGGTTTTCTTGGCAACCAGGCTCCATCCATTAGTGCTTTCCAAAATGCATGTCATTAGCATAAACTCAGGTATGGTTGAAAGGGGTTTGTTGTAAATATCAAAAGACACCTTTATTGTTCTTATCACTTAGGAAATTCTGAGTTTTAGAAGCTCTGTACCAGAAATGGGGTGAAGGCCAAAAATGTGTTTCTTATTACAAATCACAATACCTTAGAGGCCAATAAAGGGTCTGCTTAAATGCTGGTTAATTTTATCATTCTGAGGAATGAGTCAGTGTATTTCTAAAATGGAGAGGAAGATGTAACTTTTCATTTTCTTCTGAGACTACTGTTTTAATGAGTGTTGTCATTTTATATTACATATGTGCCTTTCTTTGAGAATAGTTATAAAGCATATTATTGGATAGAATGCTTTATACATGAAAAGAATGTTCACATATCTTCTTATTTGATTCGTATCAAAATTTTTTGATGTGACTGCCAGTTTGGAAAATTACTCTAAAAGATGTAAACTAATCCACAGTCCATTTAGCAAGTCAGAGAGAACTGAGTTTTTTTGCCCTCAGACTTCTCAAAACATAATTATAAAATAATCTATAGCTAATATGTTTTAAATAAATCTTTTCCACTTGTCTCATATTATTCAATATAATGTGTTGTTCTGTTAAATTATTTCCTTGTGAATTTCCTCCTTAAGAAAGCTTTATTTCAAGTTACATTTGACCCTTTATGTCCGTTGGTTTCACATCCACAAATTCAACCAACTGCAGATTGAAAAAATTTGGGGAAAAAAATCTCACAAAGTTTCAAGAAGCAAAAATTGAATTTTCTGCATACCAAGCACGATGTCAGATCTGTGTGAATGAAGTGATGTTTAGGCATATCCTCCTGTGGCCCATATGCAAATAATATGCAAATACTACACTGTTTTATAAAAAGGACTTGAGCACCTATGAGTTTTGGTACTCTGGGAGGTCCTAGAACCAGTCCGCACTGTGGATGCTGAAGATGGGAAAACTGTACTTTATTTTTTCCCCTCCATTAAACTGACATAGTTCTCAGTGTTAATAATTAGCCAATTAGATGTATAGAAAGTAAAGCATTTTAAGCGTTAGCTCCTAAAGATTATACGGTATGTCATAGATCATTCATTGCATTTTCTACAGTGAATTGCTTCAAAGTCTTGGAGCTTTTCTTTTATTTGTATTTACTGTGCCTGAGACTCTGCCGTAATCAACCTGGCGCCTCATATTTTCCATCCCATTCTTTCTACCTCTTTGTCATTCTTCTAACAACAGGGGAAGTGTGTGGCTAGTGACACTTCAGGCAGATTAGACTTTCATCGCCTCCAAGTGTAGAACCAACAGAAAAATGGGTGCATGTCGGTTGTTGCTGATCATACCTTTTACCGTGTGTTTTGGTAGATTGTCTCCTTGGTTCTTGATTTCAACCTACTTTCTGATCATTGTGCTTTGGGATTACCCCTCACAACCCCTTGGTTTTCTAGCCTGTTAAGGACTATTTGCAAGGACTATTTTGAACTCTCAGACACAACGTATATAAAAAGGGTGTTTGGACACACCCATTTTGTGTGTACTGCCTTTGTACTGCCTCTGATCCCTGAAAGTGAAATTATGGGGCTATGGGTAAGGGAGTAGTAATTATTATTATACCTCTTGATATATATGTTGTCAAATTACTTATTAATTAGGATGCACTCTTTATATTTTAATGATAGTAAAATTTTATCTGACAATGTTTTTTTTAAAACAAAAATTTATTCTGTCTTTTAAAATTTTTTTTCAGACTTTATTGAGGTCCAATGTTTCACTTGTTCACTGGCCAAATCTTCCACTGCTGTTATGATTGCGGAAGTTCTATATGTACTCTTAAGAAGCTTTATGATCTCCATATATACTTCATGTCTTCATACTTCATGTTTTCATAAGGCTTTTTAAATTTTATCTCTTTTGAATTTTAAATACTTCCATTTATGACAACATGGATGGATCTTGAGATTACCATGCTAAGCAAAATAAGTCAGACAGAAAAAGTTGAGAACTATATGATTTTTCTTATATGTAGGATATAAAATGGAAAGCAATGACAAAAAAAAAGGCAAACAAATGAGACTCATGGACATGGATGACAGTTTAATGGTTACAAGAGGGAAGAGGAGATGTGGGTGGAGGTACATAAGTGTAAACGCGGCGAAATATATGGTGAAGGAAGAAAATTTAACTCTGGGTAGTGAACATACAATGCAATATACATGTGATATGTTACTGAATTTTACACTTGAAACCTATACAATTGTATTAACAAATGCCACCCCAATAAATTTAATAAAAAATAAAACGAAATTTTAGTATATAGTCTAATGTGGCATAATATGATTATTTTAAAAATTCCAAATAGATAATTATTTCTATTTGAAGTATTGGAAAACCCAGATAGATCTGTTTAAATCATCTACATGACAAAGTAGAAAGCAAACACTGGTTTTGTGCATAATTGTAACTACAGTGCTTAATATCATTTGACCATCCTTTAAAAAAAGACAACTGGAGTTTGAATTCTGACTAAGGATGGACTATGTAGGGGTTTGTTATGTTAGTTCATGATAGTAATTCAATACTTTGAACGACTTGATAATGAAAAGTCCTGGAAGCCCCACCACTATAGTTGGTAGAATCATAAAGTTGCCTTATTGTTTTACTAAATGAGAAGGCAGCATAAATGAGAATAAACATGAATGCTCAGATTTATATATAAAAAGAGAACCTAAAATACTCCCTTTTAATGTCTTAGTGAGTAGAGTAAAAAAGAGAGACAACAGACAGAGTTTGTGGGGTTGAATAAACAGATACATTCAAACAGTCCTCTAGTCATCTAGGCCAGTAGATGCCCTTATCAGGTTAGTGTAATTTATGAACCTCATAGTGGCTTATCCACATCTCTCTGTTCCAAGAGTCAATGTTCTTGGAAAAGGCAGCATCTCACTCTCTTGTACAACTCTTTGTATGAGTTACTCTGGGATCGGAGCCATTAACACGGTTGACTGTTTAGTTTATTTTCTCCGCCATTATCATTGTCCAGGAAATTGGATCACTTAGGAGTACAGGACTGGGACCACCTGGAAAACTTTATTTAGAAATCCTGGGATAGGGCCCAGAATCTGCAATGTTTCCTAGTTTTCCAGGTGATTCTTATGACTGCTTGAGTGTGAGAACTACTATAGTAGGCTCTGTTTTTAAGAGATGTTTCTGTTCCATTGATTATATATTATTTTTGCTAGTTTGTCATTGCTTTAATTCATGTCATTTTTAAATGTTTTATTTGCTTAGTAGGATAAGATTTATTTTAATTTTTTATAATTTCAAAATGTGCTTTTGTTTTCAGATGAATTTTAGAATAATTTTCTCACACTCAATAGAAAATCTTAGAGATTTTCATGGGAATTTAGTTCAATTTATAGTAGTGCAAGAATTGTTATTTTTCAATACTTATTTATGCACTTCAGGAATATAATATGTTTATGTTTGGTTAAGATTTCTCTTATTTTTCTAAGTGAAATTATATTGTTTTCTTTGTTAAGGATTATACTGTTCTTACTTGTTATATTAGGTATCTTACGTTCTTAGTTGCTATTTGAATGAGTTTTTTAATAAATAATTGGAACTTTTTTTTACCTAAATGTTTTAATATTGTCAACTCAATTAGAATATATTTTAAAATTGTATTTGTGTTTTCTTGAATTTCTCCAAATAATGATCCATATCTGAAAATTTCTTTTGGGTTCTATGCACAGACTACTTATCTTTTGACAAAAATCTTGGATGAATGCCCATTCTCTGTTTCTGGATGTGGATACTGGTTTCTTGGATGTATTCACTTTCTGAAAATTCATCAGTATGTGCACTATGGTTCGTGTACATTTCTAGTGGAGCTAGCCTGCAGCTAAAAGTCAAACTCCCCCGCAGTGTAGCATCAGCTGAGCAGTCGGCTACTGCAGCTGATATAGATCATAAGGGAGAGAGGGAAGGCCTTTTCCTTTCTATCGCCAGACAGATGCTGCTGTTACTGTGTTTTAGAATCTGAAGGAAGCCTGTGTAGGTTGTGATTAAACTTCTTAATGCTGATCTATTTGCATTTATTTAACAGAAATTCAACAAGATCTCCTGCAAATAACTTCCTTTGTTCAGAGCCTCTTTCCATCTCCCATGCTATGCTTTCATCTGTATTTTATGAAGAGTTAAGCATTTGGGGAAATGTAAGTCTGGAATCATACTAAAGGAAAAATTTCAGGAAAAAGAATTTCATAACACCTTTCTTTTTTCTTGAAAATAGCATAATGGATAATTGAAACAAAAATTACCAGAACAGTTGTAGCTATAGATGGATATATAGATATAAACATATAACTTCATATTATTAAAAGAGCTTACATTTTGAAGTCTTAGGACTTTAATCTTTCTCTATAACATCATCAGTATCTTTGAGCAACAGAACTGGAACCAGAAGAAAGGTTTTAATCAAAATTCTATCACCTTTCATTGTAACCTTGGATAGGTCCCTTAAACTGTCTCAGTCTTTCTCTGCAACATACAGGGTCTAAAGTTTATAATCACTTAGGGTATTTTTTAGATGTGTGGCTTTTTTTACATAAAGAGGTTTTGAGTTACTCCGACATTATGAAGGACAGAAAAAAAAAAGCTTAATCACTATGTTATATTTCTTATTTCAGGATATAATGCATTTTAGAATTTTTTCAGACAAAAAAAATACCAAAATTTAGATTGACTCATAACTCCAAGTGCTTGTTAACTAGAATTTTATGCCTGTCTAGAAATTTGAATAGCATTTTCCTGTACAGTTTTGGATTACAAAGTGGGCACTGGACTTGGAGTTCACAAAGATATCTTTTTCTTTATTTTGTGAAATTATCTATCATGTCTCTATCTATCTATCTATCTATCTATCTATCTATCTATCTACCTACCTACCTACCTACCTACCTATCTATCTATATGTTTGTGTGTATGTACCAACATGTTTAAAATATTATTCAAAGCAACTCCTACTTAGGTAAAAAGTTTAGCTTTTCTGGAAATCCTATTGCTCTCTTTGTGGAAAAAAGAAAAGTTGAATTTATTTATCTTTAATGATATTGAGTTAATAAAAGCATAAACCTTTGTAATTTTTTATAAACAAACCAAACGAGAAATAGATCTCAAAAATACAGGAATACAGAGCAAATACTAACACTCAAGTCACTGAAAATCATAAGTTCTAGTATATCCAAGGAAGATTGAGAAACAAACCTTATTTTGTTTCATTGACTTGTCATCCCAAGAAGCTCTGAAGAGAGAGGACGATACGACATTAAGAAGGAAAATATTGTATGATTTTGCCTGCTAAGGACATAAAAAAGAAAAGATATGTTACTTGCTGGGAGGTAAACAGGATAAGAAAAGTGCCGAAAACTGGAAGCCATGCAGTCTAATTTTGAAAGGAAAAGCGTCTCTAAAGCTATTATGAATGTTATCCAACCATATAATAAAAATGTATTAGGTAGCCCACGTAGAGCAGGCACTGAAGTAACAAAGACAGTAAGTCCCAGACCTCAAAGGGCTTAGGAGTTAGAGGACAAAGACAGTAAATAGATAAGAATTTAAGTGTAATCAGTGCTGCAGTAATATCACGTTTAGGGGAAAATGGACAGCCTCAGTAATTTTTAAAAGCCCAGCCTTAAATATTTTGTAAAGCTCCCTGGTGATTCTAATATTCTGTCAAAGGTAAGAACAAATATGTAGGCAAAGTCATTTAGAGGATGTATTCAATGTCTATTGCTGCAGAGCAGCTTGGAAGAAAGAGCAACTCATCTCTGACTGGCATGATAATTTTTGTTAACTTCAATAGATATATTGTAGTTCTTTTTCTTTTCTTGATTTATGAAACTGACATAAGGTCCTGGTTCTTCCTATAATTTATCATAAGGATTCCGGTTGTCTCAAATAAGTTTCAACTATCATAAATTTGTCCAAAACTGTCTTTCCAAAATTTTTATTTATGTATTGTTAAATGCATAAGATCAGCAGTATAAAATGAACACTCAATAAGGGGAAAAATGGGTTCTCTTAAGTAATAAAATTAGAATAAAAACCCTCTATGGCTTTCTGAAGTGATATGTCAATGCTATAAACTTTTTATGATTTTGAATCAGATATTTCCTAATTAGGAACAGGTTAAATATTAAATCTGAGAACTGAAAACAGCTAACCAAAACAATACCTAATTGAAAATATTGTAAAGAATGAAAATATGCATATGTTAAGATTTGGTTAATGTAGAGTATTTTGGTTGGAGATTTACCACTTGAAACTTCAGAAGATGATTCATTATACTGTTCTGCCTGGGAAACTTCTGTTTTACTTCATAGGCAGCCACTGCGATTTGTATTCCTTCTAAATTGTTGTCATCTTTCCCTTTTTACAGACCTCGTCTGAAGGTACAAACATTCTTCTCCCATCTGCTCTATAGCAGGTAAGACAGAGGCTGGGAATGATTGAGAGTCTAAGGGTTTGTTATTCTTTCCGCCCCCCATCAGCTGTGTAACATCTTGTTCTTTCTCTAATTGGCTACAACCAACTTATTCATGTCCTAAATTATTAATCTTTACTATAAATACTTTCCTCTATTTATGTGTTGAAACCAAGGTAAAACATGATAACCAGTCCAATGGGAAACGAAAAGAGACAAAAATATCAAATGTAAAAGCTGTTTGAAGTTTCAGTCCCTTGTTCACGATCAGGATTTCTCTAAAAGAGAGATTGGATTTCTCTCCCTTGCTCTTTCTCTCTGTAGTTTTCCATCTCTATCAAGATCCCGATGAATTTTCAAGTGGACTATCCCCTCCCACTGGAGGACCCATGGATTCCTCCTCTTAGGAAGGTTCTTCCTCACATCTGTATTTATCTAATCAATATCTCACCCTCAACAAATTCCTGAAGTAAATGAAGCTGTTTTACAATGTCACAGCTGGAGCCTCCAGAGGCTCAGTCAGGACCAGCACTTTCTGCCACTTGCCCTTCCATTAAACCTTATCTTTCCTTCATTTTGGAATTTCCCAGGCATAGTAATAACCAGTGGTACTGCGATGCAACATTTTCTTCTGCTTTTTCCTTTCTTGAAGCACTGGGGATGGATTTCCTGCATCTAGACTCTGTTGTGGGTGGGGGTAGTTATGGTGATTTACTCTGAGAACCTCCCTTTCTTCTTTTAGATTTCTTCCTGCTTGTCATTCTCCATGAAGCATGATTCCTACTGGCCATTTTAATGTGTCTCTGTCTTCCTTGCCATGTCACAGCCTCCTAGCCTATCATTTAATGAATGAAACTTTGTTTTGAAGAACTTCCTCTTCTTGCTCATGGCCCAAGTTTTCTTCCCTACCTTTCTACTAATCCTGACTTTACTATAAGACAAAAGTATATTTTTCATGTGATTCTTTTCTTTCTTGAGTCTCCGAGAAACCTCAATTCCTAGAAAAGGTGTTCCAGAGATAAAAGATTCTAAAAACTTTCTTAACCTTTGGTTCCGAACCTTTGTTTCCATGAAGTTTGTTTCCCCTTAGTTTAGGAGATGATGTAATCCTGTTAATCTGTTTATTGATAAAATACACTAATCATAAATTGAACTCATAGTCTGAGTCCTGAAATTCATAACCCTCATCAAAAAAAAAAAAAAAATCAGAGAGTTTCAAGAACAAGTGATGATCAGGAAGGGGGCAGTGGAGGGTTGTTCAAATCTATGAACCTGTGGATATATTGCAGAAATTTAAGTTTAGTCCTATATTTCACCATCTAGTGACTAGTAATATCTATTTTAGACCTTGAGACCTAAGGTCTCACTGAAATATAAATAAAAGGTCCATCTCTTAATACCTTAAAACATTTGTGCACTTAAACTCTGCTTACTTTTGTTCCTAAGTGGTACTTAAACACTATTTTAAATGAGCAAAATCTTACCACAGGGGTGCCTGCGCTAGCCTCCGTGGTCAAACTGCTATAACCTCCACCGTTCAAATAGTCCTCATATTTCACTGTGATCCTTGATTTCAATTAGCAGTCCTTGAGGCTTCTTTTTTTGTCTCAAGTTGGTTTTCTGCTCAATGCCTCATGTGATGAAGATTAAGTAGTATCAAACATCTATCCTTCCTAGCACTTTTCCAACTCAGTAATCCTTACCCTACCCCTTCTCGCCTTCTGGAAAGCGTGGCCCCGTGAATATCAAATGCAACTGATTTTGCCCATCAGGAAGGTTCCTTCTGGCAGGGGAGCAAGTGCAAAGGACAGAATGAGAAGCCAAAAGTATGGACTCAAATTTTGCCCCTTTCCGAGGGATTGTTTGAGGCATGGAAATTCATTTATTTATTCATTCACCAGCACATATTATTAAGCATTACATGTATTCCAGTAATCACTGCACATATAAAGATGAATAGGGCTATTCCTTAAAGTGGCTTGGAGTCCGCGAAGAGTCTACAGGCTTATAAATAAGTGAAATAGAAATTGTACAATGCCAGAGCCAGTGAAGGACCCATCAAGGGAGTGGCCCATTCTTTTGTGAATGGATTCGGGAGGATGTCAGGAAAGGCTAGATGGGAAAGATGCTTCCTTAAATTTGTTTACTCCCACATTGATACATGTTTTGATCTAGGGATAAAGGAAGCACTGCCCCTAATCTTGAGTATTGTTAAGACAGAAAATTTGGCATCTTGTGGCAAGTAATGGAAATGAAACTGGAAATCTCATTTGGAAATACTGCTCATTTGGTCTTATTACCTACTGCCAAGCGATATTCTTTCTGTGTGTATTGATCACCACTATTAATGTCTTTGAAAGCAGGGTCTTACAAAGAGCAGCTATTTAGAAAACCAGTATTAACTCTCCTCCCTCTTCATTAAGCATAACAATGGGGGACTGGTTGCCAAAGACTGTTTTGCATGTTCATTTGTCTGGATTTTTTTTTTTTTTTTAAAGAAACCATTCTCATTCCTCAATCATTGTAAATCACTGTTTAAATTTTAGTGTCTGTCTCAAAAGAATCACTTAGAAATTTCATGTTTCTTTTCTCTCCCTAAGATCAGTCTTTGTAAATTAAATTCTAAACAGTAATTTTGAGAAGAGTGGTGTCCTTCAGCCTGGTTGCACTCTTGTGTTTCAATAAAAGGTATTTTTGTTTGATGTTAGAATAGCTCTAAACAATCCTATCTGCCATCCCTAAAAGTTGCTTTATTCGTAGAGCAGATCTGAATTGAGATTTTCAAAAAAAAAAAAAAAAAAAAAAAAACATTTTCTTATTCTTCTACAATAGACATGTGGGGGGAAAGGGGAGACCCCATTGGACTTATAAGTATTATATAAAACAGTCCCTATGAGCCACTCTTCTTCCCCTCTAATCTCGGTCGACTTCTGACCTGATATTTACCCACATTCAGAGAGAGCTTTGGGACTCTCCCATACTTCTCTACCTGGATACCATCACCATCTTTGATGACCTGACTGCCCACATAGATTATACTATCCATATAATCCTTGAGCCTAACAGTACCCAGGCCTCCTTGACTGAAGTGGCTATCTAGTCTTTCCAATAATAGTCAACCATCATAAATTACATTTAGAAACTTTCAATCTATAAAAAATTACCCCATCTCTAAATCTTAAACCTTGGTTTGCAGAAATCTTGTTTTCCTCTTTGGGTCCTTCATCCAGGTCTTAGTCCATTCAGCCTATTGTAACAAATAAGGTAACTTATAAACAACAGAAATTTGTTGCTCACAGCTTTTAGAAGCTGAGAAGTCCAAGATCAAGGCACTGGCAGATCTGGTGAGAGTCTGCTTCCTGGTTCACTATGTCTTCACATGGTGAAAGGGGCTAGGGAACTCTGTGATTCTCTTTTATGAGTACTAATCCCCCCTCATGGCATAAAATCTCCCAAAGTCCCCACCTTCTAATACTGTCATCTTTGGAGGGTAGAATTTCAACATATGAATTTGAAGGAGGAATGTAAATTTTATTCCATTTAATTTTGCCTTCTCTTTTATCCCCCATGAGACTGGCCTATTTGGACTCTGTCAGTGGTCTCCCTTGCTTTCTAGCTTCCAGTTTGCTTCAGCAGATGGAGAATCAGCAGATCAGAGAGAGGAAGAAGAATCGAGTTGGGGAATTTAGTTGTCCTGCACCCTCCATATGGGGTTACTATGAGGACCTTTCAATATAGTTATGCTCTCTTGTTTCTGGTTACTACTCTTTCCACCTACCCTTCAGGTTTAGGCATGAGACTGGCTAGTGAAAGGCCCAGTAAATTGTGTTATTTCTGTGATTTCCATATATTCTGCGCTTGCACATTGTGAATAGTTTATTAAATTATTCTGTAATTACAGAAAAAGAGTGCCAAGCGTCTTGTACTGGAATAGTATTATCCTAGCCTTCTTAGTCTTATTCTCAACATACTACTTTCAAATCTCAAGTCATCCATCCTCCAATATATCAATTATTTTTCAATTTCTTTTTCTTTACTACTTAACCTAGATCATCTGGTCCTTTAAGTTAGCTACTCTTTTGTGTTTTATCACCTGCAAAACTCTAGCCTCGCAACAATTCAGCTATGTGAATAATTTGATTCTATCTTCTGGCCTCTGAATGTTATTGGACAGAATTAAACAATTACGTGAATTTGTGTCACTACAAATTCATGGGCCTGTATCTCATCTAGGCTTTCCATTAGTGCCTACTTATCTCTCAGTGGCTTTTACAAATTCAGACATTTTCCCCACTGGTTTTATTCTAGTTCCAGCAGCTAGTCTACCCTGCTAATTTAACAGAAGAACATATATTTCGGTCAACAATTTCCTAGCCTTCTCCCCTTGTCTACTTGCATTCTTTCCTTCTTAAAGTTTTACATGTGTAAGTAAGATTTTGGTGGCAAGTAATAGAAAACCTAACCCCAACTGGCTTAAGGAAAAGGTTCTTTACCGACTTGAATGTTTGGAAAACTCAAGAGGAAGACCGACTTAGGTAAGGTGAGGGGCTCGATCCTGTTGCCAGAACCTGGGTCTATCAGACTCTTGACTCAACTCTCTATTTCCTTTGTGTGGACTTTATTATTAAATCAACCCTCTTCTGTGGGCATAGGAATGTCCACAGCAGCTTCAGATATCATGTCCTCTCATGGTCACATCTAAGAGGGATGATAGTTTCAAGTTCCCTATAACGTTCCCTGGAGCAACTACCTCTCCTTAAATCAATCAACCTAGTCAGGGTATATACTAATTAGCTTTAGTCACATAATTCCTAATCTTGGATCTGAGGATTTGTTCAAGTTCCTATGAAATTTGTATTGAAAAATATCAGGTTTAATTAGCTACAGGAGCAATGGAATATGAAGTCTTATGAGGTCTTAAACAATGAAGAGTGCAGCATAAACCCTGCTATCAGAAAAACTGTGTACACAGTTCTAACCCAGAAAGTCAATAGAAAATGTTTCTGGGCTCCACGAACTAACACATGGGTGGGTGGTGTCATTCTCAGTATCTAACCCAGAACCCCTGGTTCTGCTTAGCTAAGCTTAGTTACAGATGAGGAGTATCAGAACTCTTCAGTTTTGTACAGTATAAAACAAACCCTCAAGAGAAACATACTCTCTTACATTCATGTGTAAGTACTGCACTAACATAGTTGCTTCAAAAAATCTCAGATATTTTGATGTTCTTAGTTAGTAAAGCTTTACTGAGATAATGTGCATCTACCTAAGAGAAAAACAACTCCTTTTAAGCTTTTTTTAAAAATGTTTTTCAAAACCATGGGGTTTAGCATATTTTAATCTCCCTTCCCCACTTCAGCTCACTTGATTTTGATAAAGCCTATAATACCCAGATATTTTCTTAGTAGAGAGAAACTTAGTGACAAAACTATATTGTAATACAGTTTTCCATCTAATTCTGAGTCAATTACATAATTTACCATTATATTTTTGACCTGGTTTCCTGTATGCAAATGAAGAAAAAACAAAAAGTAAAACCTTAAATTCAATTTACCTTTTCCTCCAAAGCACAGTCAGGAAATGGTTTTAAGAAATGGTTGGCTTGCTGGTTTATTTATCTGTCCCCTTACTCCTGTGGATGATAATTATCTACACTTTGGTGACGAATATATGACTCGGGATTAAATCTTGGGTCTGAGCATTGACTTTACCACTTACTCTGAAATTCTGAACAATTTTACCTTTCTCGAGTTAAGTTTCCTTACCAATAAAACTAGGAAGATAATAGCTCCCCGGTTATGTAAGGATGATCACATTTAATAATTCCTGGGGCTCAGCGCAAAATTTTGAATCTGGTTTATGAGAGAATTTTTTTTAACCTTTTCTTTTAAATGTTTCAATCCTACTAAATATATTAATTGGGTAGTTAATATCCTACTGTTTCTAATGCTCAAAAAAAAAAGCTGTTTTGAAGATATCACTGTTATTCTTAGACAGTTTGTTCCCTCTTTAACAAAGAAATGATTTCTTTTAAACAATGACAATACAGGATAGCTTACAGTTTGCAAAACACATTTTAATCTCACGTTTGAAGCCAAATGAAAAATATAGGTCAGAATAAAAATTCAGTCTTAGCTTGTAACACAAAGTATGTGTGCTATTTTGTAGTGAGATCTTCAGGGTCATTCCTGGGAACCAGCAATACTTAGGTAATAGGAGAATATAGGAAAAATGTTATAGGCTGGAGACCTTCGGTCCTTTCCCTCTTGCAATCATCATCAATCATCTCAGAAAAATGCTTTCATTTACATATTTTAAACAAAGCTCCATTTGTCTACAATCCTGATATATTTATAAAACCACATTCTTGGGGCGAACAGCTTGTGTGATAAGGGAACTTGATCCCCTTTTTCCAAGGAAATGAATTTTATCATTTGACAGACTTTTCACCTTTTATCCTCTCTCTTCTCTAATACCTGTAAATCAATAACCATTCAGATGAATTTGCATTTTCCTTTCCCCCTCCTGTTACCTCTGCCTGGCTCAGTCATTGCAGAGATGCTGTAGCTGTCCCACCAGCTGCTGTGAAGTGCTCAGGCAGCTGGCTGGACTCCACAGCCTGACAGATGCTACTGTTAACACTTGTACCCAAACCCTCTAAATGCTCTAAATCTTATAGAGAGCCCACTCGCCACCCCCAGATTATTTTATTCTGTGAAACATTTTCACAAATATATATTTATTACTTCAAGTACTAGGTAGGGAGAGAGCGATCTAGTTTGGAATTGAGGCTTCACTTTACAGCTGTGGCCTCTGGGCAAGTGACTCATATCACCTTTCATTATAAATGCCTTCAACTTACATCTAAGATAACAATAAGACCCTGGAAATATATGCAAAGCACCTGACACAATTATTGATGTTACTGGTGAATTTAAAAATAGGGGCTCACATTTTTCTCTCAGTCTATGAGGAATGAGATGGGTGGGGTATAGGAGCATGGGAGTATAGAATAAGGGGGATAGGAATGTATTTGGGGAAGGATTTTTATCCATAAAAAAGTTTATGAGGGTGGAAAAATTGGTGCTCTGATTGATCTGTTGGAATGTCCTCAAATTCATTTATTTAACACAACATAGAGGTAGAATTTCATGGACCTAGCACTGTTCTGGACTTGGGATGTATCTCTGAACAAAACAGAAAAGGTTCTTAGCCACATGGAGCTTAAATTCTAATAGGTTTAGAATGCTACATTCCAATTATTCTCCCAAGGATGATTTAAATAAGATAAACGGTGAAAGGCTAGTTCTAGATATTGAAAAGGGAGAGGAGAGTTCAATTCCCAGCAGATGAGAGATTCCAATATAGTTCTAGAAGATAGAAGACCACAGGAATGGTAAATGAGGAATGGAGGAAACCACAGCCTAGAATATTCATGAGGAGAGCTACAGCCAATGGGGAGCTGCTGGCCTGTGAGGCAGCCCTGGCCGAGACTCCCTCTGGCTCAGTTGTTCCCAAGGTTTGTAAGGCTGGAGGCAAATGGCTGCCTGGTCAAACAGGACCACATAAGGGATGGTTCTGGAGAAATAATATGAAATTATATTTGGAACCCAGCTGTGAGACAACCATATAAATTCATTATGCTAGAGATTCTAGATAGTGTGTGAAGGTGTAAGAGGCTTTCTTGGCGTAACCTCACCCTGGAAAATTACCATCTCAGACAAACTCTGTAAAGAAAATAGAGATGAAAAAAGAAATCTCATGACTTCCGGTATCCTTTGCTGGAAAGATTCTTCGAGCCTTTCACAGTAAAATGTGACTTGTATGTATGCACTATTTTTTAAACCATTCTCTAACCCAGTTCTTTATAATATTAGTTTGGAAACCAGAAACACTATTAAATCCAGGGGCTAGCGTTGAAGACAAGAAATGAGATGAAAAAGAGGACTTAAGTATGTGGAAGGATATGCTGGACCATCAGGTGAACAAGTGGGTCCTAGAGCAAATTAAGTCCGAAACATCACTGGAGGCATAAATGACAAAACTGATTCTCTCCTACTTTGGACACATCATGAGAAGGCAGGTTTCTTTGGAAAAGACAATAATTCAGAAAAAATAGGCAACAGGACAACAGGAAGACCAAATATGATAGGCCGACTCCATGAAAGAACCATAGGCACGAGTCTGCAAGTTGCTGAACAGGGCAGTTGAGGACAGGACATTGTGGACATCATTCATTCATAGGGTCTTCAGAAGTCAAAGATGACTCAGTGATACATTAACACACACATGTGGAAATCAGTCTACCTCTATCCTTTTCCTACTGCATTGCTGTTGGTTAGGGGTTTATCCCAAGAGAAAAAAAAAAAAAGGAGGCTCTTCTCTAAAGACAGCAAACAAATTGAAATAAGACCTTTAGTGTGGGAATTGGCACCCCATGGCAATTTCCTAGAAATGCCGGCATTTGGGGGTCACCCAGGTAGACTATCATAACTATGTCAACTCATCTGAAAGTCTAGAAGGCCCCAATGCATACGTTTCCCAATCAGCATTTTTTTTTTTTTTACTTGCCATATTGTTTTTTTCTTCCCTTTTCTGGTTTTAATTGAACATTTTGTGTGATTGAATTTTCTCTCCTGTCTTAATATATCAATTATTTTTTTAAATGGTGGTTACCCTAGAGTTTACAGTATGCACTTTCAAATAACATACTATTTGACACGTAGCACCAGGAAAATTAAAACAGTATTCCCACTTCCTCCCTTTCCTTAAAACATTGGTGTCATTCATTTCACTTATCCATATGCTATAACCATTCAGTACATTGTTACTATTATTTTTAACAAGAAGTTGTCTTTTAGATCAATTAGGGATAAGAAAACATATTCCATTTTACCTTTATTTTTTCCTTTTTGAATTCTTCCTTTATGTAGATCCACGTTTCTGACTCATAAAATTTTCTTCTCCAGGCTTTGCATATTTCCACCTACACTGGTTGTTAATACATACCTTCACATTTTAACTATATGGTGTCTAGCATCGTTCTTTGCCGTTTCAGGTCGTAAGTCACAATCCTCCAATACAATTATCCCCTCTCTGAGACAGAGGTTCTCTATCATGTTTTTTGCCCCACATGAAGTTAACCATCACACCATGGAATGTGTATGTGCGTGTGTGTGTGTGTGTGTGTGTGTGTGTGTGTGTGTGTTGGGGCCACCACTACACTGATAAGTGTTCTAGTCTGCTATGTTATTATGGATGCCTTAAACTCATTTCATAGTCAACGGCATAGGAGGATTGTTAATGAAATTAAATCATAGGAAAAAGCACAACTTCGGTGTTGAAAGTCCTAGTACTGACAGCGTATAGTCACTAATTGGACATGGATGGCAGATAGGGCGACATGGAAGTGCAACCTAGAAAAACGTGCCTAACTCCTGCAGAGGTGTTTCTGGGATTTTCTGAACCTCAGGTCACCCAGATCCCCTTTGAGGATTGAACACGTCCCCCAAAGGTACCCTCATTACTGTCAGGTGAAAGCATTTTCCTCAAGTAAACACTCTGAACTCCACGGTTAGGCCAGAATGATGGCATTCCTTCCCCCTTAGCAACTGCTGTGGCTGCCTTATTTCCCAGGGAACACTTGCTGCTGTGTGGGTGACAGACCATCAGTTGCTTATCTGAGTCACATCTGAGATGTAGCTGGTACTTTGGAGGGAAATGTGGGAGTTATCCACTCTCCATTTCTGATGTAGCAACATCAGACATCCCTCCAAAAATTCCAACACTGCCTTTTGGCAACGAGAGCCCAATAGAATGCCATATGTTACCTGTTTTGAGTATTTGGTCCACATTCTCAATGGGCTCAATGCCATTTCTTGGGAGTATATATTTTTCCTTTTTTTTTTTTTAATTAGAGTTGACATTCAATATTTTATACTAGTTTCAGGTGTGCAGCATAATAGTTAGACATTTATATAGTTATGAAGTGATCCCCCTGATTAGTCTAGTACCCACCTGGCACTGTGCATAGTTATTACAATATTGACTATATTCTCTATGTGGTACTTTACATCCCCATGGCTATTTTGTAACTACCTATTTGTACTCTTAATCCCTTCACCAGCCACCCAAGCTCTATAGAAAAGTTTTCTCAGATATTTGATAGTGTGTTGCAGGCCATTTGCATCCCAGATACTCAGAAAGGAAGTGATCTGTGGTGTTATAAACTGATTTGGGACAAGTATATAGTATCTTTACTTTCTTACAGTAATTTTTTCATAGGCAGATTAGGAGACCAGGGGCCTGTGTGTACATTTAAAATTTTTTTTCCAATATGAAAACCTATATCTGCAGGATAATAAATAGGGTTCAGACACTGGTATGTGGACATAATTCTACCTATGTGAAGTATCTCTCTGCAAAGACCTGTGAAGAAATAATGCAACTGATAATTAAGGAAGAAAATTCCCAATGAAGAATTCTACTGAGAACTGAGAGATGACTGCCTTGGTGTAGATGTATGGACTGGTTGTTGAAGATGACACTCATTACAAAGGGCCCTTAGAACAATACCCCACTCCATGCAGAGGCATAAAGAGGGACTTGGTTAGGGATGACAAGCTGCTGAGGGGATGTTGAGGTCCTATGCCAGGTGAGTTGTGTTCCTGTGGCTTGAGACCAGAAGAGCTACTGCCTACCCATGTGCTCGACAGGGTGATATGATGATAATGGCTTTGAAGGCAGCTTGGAGGACTCCAACGAACACTTGTGACCATTTCTAATACCCTTACCATGCCATATTGAAGCAGTGTAGATAAGGCTCTGAGGAGATGGGTTCAAGGTCAGGGGTATTGAAAATAAAAGTTTTGTTCCAAAATATATTCTGTGTACTAGGTACCTTTTAGAGTTCTAGCCACACTTTAATTAGGCTGGGTTTTTACTTGCTTGTTTTATCTGTCCTCTTTCTTGAGGGATGTAGAGAAAAGGCAGCTGCTTCAGCTACTTTGGGCACAAAAGATGTCTGCCGACATAGGAGTCAGATGGAGGATATGTGTGCCCACTGTCCACAACGTCTCCCATGAGGAAAAGTGGCTTTCCGTTAAATAGACGATATATGAACTCTGATAATACCTTTTTAAAAATAAATTTTTTGACCATCGAAGTCTTGATTTGTTTAAAACTTGAGTGGTATAAAAGCAACAAAACAGAAGAACATTTTGTTTATTGGCAGATCTGTTATCTTTCAGAGACTGAAAAACATGCTTTCCTTTGCCTACCCCAACTTCTTAGTACAGTGATTTATTCTGACATTGTCAGACTAATCGAAGAATCCGATCTTTGTCACAAGAGAAAACAAATGTTATTAACTCTACTTCCAGAGAGAGATAGCTTGATACAAGAATATCAGGGTTTTGTGTCATGGGTCAGAGCTTTTATCCTTCAGTTCAGTCCTTCCCTAATACATACATCTGCACACTGACAAAGCCAAGTCTGAAGTATAAAAGGGAATACCGAGGTTCATGGGAGGAAGATTTCAGTCTGGGAATTTCAGACCTCAGTTAATTTTTCAAATGTTTTCCAAGGGATGTAGTTATGTGAGGGTGGTAATTTGAAGTCCCCCGTGCTATGGAACTTTGATAAGTTTTCCAAATTTTTATTTGTTACCATGTAGCATATTATCTTCTATCAATGTTCAGACAACTGTCTGTGAGGGTAATAATTTTGTCTCTGTGTCTGGTTTATCCTCTTAAAATCCCCTTTAGATGTCTCTGCCTTTATCTTCTGATTTTCCATTTTAATAAATACCTATTGATGTCCTATTTGTGTTTTTTGCTAGTATTTTCCCTCTTTGGAGAAAAATCTTTCTTTTATATTGACAGTTAGACAACATAATTAGAAAGCTTTCTCCAAAAGCCACTGGAAATAATAACCGGCAGTTGGGACATTGTGGAGTGTGGACATGAGAGATGTCTTACATGTGTTTAGAATATTATGCTCTTTTGCATAAGCTCACACCCTAAAGTGCAGAGAAAAAATCATCTCACTCAGCCGGCCAGGAGCAATAAGGTTGCACCATGCCCTAGAGGTCAATGATGTATAATAAATACCATAATATCTGGCTGAACCTCAGTGCATGTGCTGCCTTGTCCTTTGCTTTTTTAAATTAAATTCATTGTGGGGTGACACTGGTTAAGAAAATTATATCAGTTGCAAGTGTACAGTTCAATAATACGTCATATGTATATTGCATTGTGTGTTTAGCATGCAGTTAAATCTCCTTCCATCACCATTTATTTGACCCCCTTTACCCTTATCTACCTGCCTTATCTCCCCTTTCCCTCTGGTAACCACTATACTGTTATCTGTGTACATGAGTCTCAGTCTTGTTCATTTGTTGCTTTCAGTTTTAAATAAAACAGTTCTCAATGTCTGAAAAATCTATATAACTTTCTGATATTACATAATTTCCTCTTGTATCAGCTAGATTTTTATTCGCTTAAATTTTAATAATTGTCCAACAAATGGTAGACTAACTTCCCACTTTTAGCTACAGGAACTTAGGCTTCAGTTCAAAAGCTTTCTATTTTATTTTCAGGCAGAAGTGCTGAATACTTTCTCTGGCTGCAGTGATTTGAACTAATCTTGTCCCTTTCATCTGGGTGTCTTGCAGAGTCCTCACTGTATTTTCTCATTTAGACACATGACTGCCTTAGGAGATATGAGTAGAGTGGCATCAGTCCTTTGTAGATAAAGACTTGGAATATAGAGAATTCGAAGCCATGTGAAATCTACTGGAGGAGAGATGGTCATAGAAGCTAGGATTCCTACACAATGCTGAGTAATAGACTGGAATGTTTTCTGTACATCAGATACATAGGCTCGGTTGCAGCTCCAGCCGAGGATCTCTCGGGCTGTCAACTATGTGGAAATTATTTCATTCATTTGTCTGTTTACTATGAAACTCCTGAGCTCAGGTTGTTTGTTGCTGCTGGCAGACTGTGGACATGAGGTTCTCAGTATCTTCAGGGACCTCAGCTTTTTCTGACACCAAAACTACGTATGCCAGAACTGCCCTTGGAGAGTCAGAACGCGTCGAAGCCATCCGTGCCTTCTGATGTAGTGATGATCAGCCTTCTCTAGAAAACAAAGTTCTGTTTTTTCAGTCTCCTATATTTCTATACTTTAATTCCCATACCATTCAATGATTCTCGTCAAACTTCATCATTGTACTGCTGACCTTTCACAGCAGTAAAATCTGGGTGGCTCTAGGAACCCAGTTCAAAATATAGATTAACTTCCCATATCTTTAATATCTTCTTACTCAGTGGTGTGTTGGTAAATATTTAAAAATTAGTCCTCTGGAAAAACGTGTGTGTATATATATACACACATAAGTTTTGAATACATTTTACTAATATAAAGACTATGTAGTACACATTTTACAAATATAGGAAACTATTGTGAATTCTGTATAGGCAATTGATTTGCCCAGAACACTTTTATTAATTTTACTGAACTCTTGTGTCGATAATCAACCAATAATTGCAAATGGATGTAGTTCCATTTAAATAACAAATGTTTTTATTTTTTTAAATTAAATTGGGGTGACGTTGGTTAAAAAAACTATATAGGTTTCAAGTGTACAATTCAATAATACCTCATATGTATATTACAGTGTGTGTTCACCACCCAAATTTAAGTTTCCTTCTGTCGCCATGTATTTGACCCCTTTTACTCTTATCTACCTTCCCCGCCCCCCTTCCTTCTGGTAACCGCTAAACAGTCGTTCACGTCTCTGAGTCTGTCTTGTTATGTTTGTTACTTTCCGTTTTATATCCCACATATAAGTGAGATCATATGGTTCTCAACTTTTTCTGTCTGACTTATTTTGGTTAGCATGACAATCTTAATGTCTATACATGTTGTGGCAAATGGCGGTATTTTATCTTTTCTTATGACTGAGTAATGTTCCACTGTATGTTATTTTTATTTAGGTCAATGAGTAAGTGAAAGTGAAACAGTGAAGGCATATGTCAGAATCATGCTCATTTTTCGATAATGTGACTTCTTGCCAAACCAGATAGTGATTTTTAATACCATCAGACTATTCCTCAAACTTCTTCTTTGTGCAATGAAATGGCTATGGACATAAGACACTTTTAATTTTAATCTGAATTATTTTTTTCATTATTAAGTCTAAACTAGATTTGGCAAACTTCTTCTTAGTGAGCCAGGTGGTACATATTTCAGATTTAGGGTCAGATGGTTTCTGTTGTAACTGCTCAACTCTTTTGTTCTGGGAGCCGTAGACAGTACTATTGAGGACTGACTGCATCCCAGTAAAACCTCATTCACAAGTACAGGAAACATGTGGGCAAAAGTTTATTTAGACAATTGACAAAACAGTAAATTAAACCCTAATCTGTAGCATTTACCAGTTTCCATGGTGCAAAAACTCCATCATGGCCAATTTTAAGCTACCGGTGTGATGTTATTAAATGTGGATTTGGTTATGGACGTGTAGTAACATCCCAATATGTAATGTTTCCACCATACAGACACGATAGGTAGAAATAACTTTAAGATCATGGATAATAAAACATAGTACAGTTATGAGGAAATAATGGGTTTTGAGTATGTACTACCTATGGTTTAAATATTATTACCTTAGTTATAAGGTCATGTAGCTTAATTTTTAATAATCATTTTTAATAATCAGCTCTCAAAAATTTCGAAAATTTTATAACTGGCTTCTGTGAGCTGGTATGAGTCCTACCATACCACTTTCTTTTCCTGGCACATTTCCCATTGGAGTTTTATTATTTCACTTTATTTACCAAGGAATTGGGAAGCAGGACCCATTCATTTATTCCATAGGCATTTTATTAGCTGTCCATTTGAATTGGATACTTCATAGTCATTCTTTTGACTCCCCTTCGCTACTTTTCCTTCACCTCTCTTTAAAAATTGCACCTTGAAGCTTGACTTTGTTTTAACCCATTCATCGGCTACACTAGCATTCTATTAGATTTGTTCATTATTTCATAGTCTTCCTCTCTGTCTTCCCCAGAGTGACTTAAGCTGCCATGTGTATGATCTTATTAACATTCCAAGTAGTGTAGTTTTAAAAATTCCAGCAGCCTTTACCACTGTTCTAACAATTTATTTTCATACATGTTTCCTGAACTTGGTAGTTTAATATCTTGTGACTTAAACCATAAACTGTTTTATTTTCCTAATATTATGACTCCTAATTGAAATGTGAAGTGCTTAGCATTTTTCTCCTAAGCAGCCTGCTCTGATTTAACTTTATTACTCATCATGAGCCACTACAATAATTTCAAGCAGTCTCACCAGTGTTTTTAATATGTTCTCTTCTTCTTCTACTACCATGCTGTGAAAACCACAGTCACACACACACACACACACACACACACACACACACCTTTTTTTCTTTTTTTCTTTTTACTTACTACACTCTGCTCTCACACCTAATCATCTTTTATTATAATTCACTCCATTTCCCATTTCATATAACCAATATTCTAAGCAAGCATGAACCTCTGCCTCTCTCATTCCCAGCTGGCAAACTTGCCATTACACCTCAAGACCCCATGAGTTGGATTGGTGTGTCAGAGAACAAGCCGCTTTTCTGGAACAGTTGTCTTAATCTGATCAACCCACTCCTGGGGAGAGCCAAATGCTGAATCTCAAAGCCTAAATAGGCTCAAGATGATATTAAGGACTAGAATTTTGAGGAATATGAAGTAATAAATAGGCCAAGATCCACTTTTACTCTGGGGTTTATCCTTTGTTTGCTCATCTTTCACTGCTTGGCAAATTCTCCCTGAGCAATTATATTCATAACTTTGGCTATAATCTAAAGGCTGATGACATATTAATGTTTATTTTAAGTTCATATGCCTCTCTTGGGCTTCAGAATTTTATTTGAGACTCTACATCTTCATCTGCAATTTTCAAAAGCAAAATAACCTTAACATGGCTATTTTCTCAAACTATGTTTATGTTAATTTTGCCGGTCCTGAGACTGCACTTCTTGTTTTGATTGGCAAGGCTGACATCTGATAGTACCCTTTAATCCTGCTTCTCCTTCTTTTGCCCATGTCCACAGGTGTCCAATTCCAGAAAACTTCACCTTCTAAAATTTTTTTCATCTCCTTTTTAACATATATCCCTTCTCCTTTAATCAATAATTTTTCCTTTTTCACATTCTGATAGCAACCAAACTGCTCTTATCATTCCATTATCCTTTTCTATGTTGTTACAGGAGTTATATCCCCAAATTAAAATTCCAATTTTCTTTGAAAAACCTCTTACAGATTAGTCAAACCTTCCAAGAGGCTCTGCCTGCCTCTGGCCTCAGTTCTTTCTACTCCCTTTCCTGTGCTCTTGGTCTCTTGGGTTCAATTCTTTCATAATTTTTCACATTTTTGTATGTACCACATGCCAATAAGAAAGCGAAACAAAACATTTAAAGTGAATAGCAAATAGATACAGTATACCAAGACCCAAGGTGTGAATTAGATAGAAAAATTAGATTCCCCTCTCTATGGCTCTTGAGTTCTACTCTATAAAATAGACATAATGCTATTTATATATATTTTTTTCTCTCCCATCTTTCAAATGCAGGCCAAGATTTTTATCTCTGGGGGAAAAAAGGTAGTAAGTAGATGGTAGAGACTAAAGGTGACAAAGTGCATTTCTAGATAGTTCCAACTGTGATTGATGTTTACAAATACAAGTGGGGCCTTGGAAGCAGAGAATCATGGGAATTAGAGAACTAGTTCGTCCTCTAGGAGGGAGCTGTCACTCACATATAGCAGAAGTAATGTAAATGAAACCTTCTAGAGATAGAAATTGTACCAGGATTTAAACATAGTGATCTGCCCAAAGGATCAGAAAAGGAGGATTATAAGCTACAAAGTAGGATGGTAGCAGGACCAAAGGTAATCTAAATACATTGTTGAGAATAAGAAAGAAGAGAGAATTATTTAAAAAAATACTTGATATTAAGAGAAAGGGAGAATCATTTTTGAGGGCCCAAAGAATGAACATTCTTCTGAAAATCATTATCTGTATCCTCTGGGGAATTTGGTAATTGTGACTGCACACAAGAAGGCATAAGATTAAGAAAGATGAACAGAAAATAGAATATGGGCTTAGAGGGGCAGACATCATCAAAATAAAATACATAATGGGATGGCTGATACATGTCAGAATTGCTACAAATTAAAATTCACTTTGGGAGAAGTGAGGTATAGACATACCTCTGAAGAAAACTAAATCATTTTAATGCGAAGGAAAACTTCCACACTATTCTAGAGGGAAAGGTCATTTGGATAAAAATAATGAGAGAGCACAGATTTAAAAGACAAAGAATAAAGACTATTTTCTAATGGCTTGTGTTTCTGAAGGGAGCCTAGGACAAAAGAAACAAAAACAATAATCATACATAATAGATAGTAATTTTCCAAAATGGAATAAAGCAAAACAAATGACAATACTTAAGTGCATTTTGGTAAGTGTTGAATGTCAAGAACATAAACATAATCTACAAGCATTTAAGTAGGAAGATATAAATTTACCTACAAATGGAATTGGTGGTAGTGAGCAAAGCATAACTCCCACCTCCATCCCAATAATATCCAATTAGTAGCAAGCCACCCCAAATAAAGACAAACATTAAATTAAAATTTATTTGCAATAGAATTTATTTGCAATAGAATTTGCTTTTAAGTCTCAAAACATCTTGCCTAGTACTCACCTCCGCCCCTACTGGATTGCTGTACCAATTCTTCCTCCTTATTAAAACATTGTGAAGTAAACTCTTACTCTTAGAGAGGTACTTCACCAAATGAAAAGGAGAACCAAAAATAAGTGAAGAATGAGGACCACACTGTAGAACAATCACTGATGGTGAATGTTGACAGACATGCATTGAGTTTATTAATTCTGGAGATATTTACTGAGTGCCTTTTAAAAGATAGTCACTGTTTTAGGCACTAAGGACACAAAAAAGAAAAGGGACAAGGCCTCTGTTCTCTTGAAGGAAACAATAAATAAAATGTAGGGGGACTATTTTAATGTTTCTGAGCACGAGACACCTTCATGTTTCCAAGAAAACTTTAATAGAGATAAAGACAACTTCTTTGCAAAGAAATAAAAAAATGATGTTTATGCTTTGGATTCCCTTTCTTATCTATTAAATTTATTAGGGTGACACTGGTAAATAAAAGCATATAGGTTTCAAGTGTATTATTTAGTAGTACATTATCTGCGTATTGCATCGTGTGTTCACCACCCAAAGTCACATTGCCTCTATCGCCATATATTTGATCCCCTTTACCTTTGCCTACCTCTCCCCTTCCCATTTCTAGTAAGCCTAATCAAGAATTGGGACTATTTTCGAAGTTCTTGATCCCTCCCTCCAAACCTGTGGGGGAGACAATGGATTCTAAGTTGGAACTGCTTCAGTTTCTGGTATTTCTTCCCTCTAAAGACAAGGCATGTAAGTCAGTACACACCAAAACAGGAGTAAATTGTCTCCAAATATGACAACTCGGTATATTTGTGTGTAGTGATATTTAGTAGAAATCATGTCTGTAATTTGCTTATCTTAATCCTTATATTTCATGCAAATAGTATGTTAAGTCAATAACATGAAGCAGCCAGAGATGGTCAGAAATGAATCCTTTCTTTAGAACTTGAATTGGCACTTTATGGCCCACAGGCCAAATCTACTCAGCTACCAGATTATATATATTGTTTAGTATATTGTATATATCTGCTTTGGTGCTACAAAGGCAAAATTGAGTAGCTGTGAAAGAGACTACATGCCCTTTAAAGTCTAAGACATTTGCTATATGGCCCTTAACAGAAAGAAGTTTGCTGACCCCGTTGTAGGATCCTCAGCTAGCCAGGCCAACAAGTTAGATGAGATGACAGTAACAAGAAAGGTTGGTAGAGTGGGAAAGGCAGTGGTAAAAGGAAGAGAAACAGGGCACACATTGACATCTGATATCTGAGATTTCCCAAAGGGAGGTAGACAAATGTGAGGGGTATTGGGGACATGGATGAGCCATGTGGGGAGACTTCAGGAGCAGATTTGGGGCCAAGATGAGGCTAGAATCTGCTCTTTCATCTCATCTTTGCCTACTCGTACGGTTTCACCGCTGGCCATATCCTTTTCTACTGTGCTTTAGTCCTGCTGAACTAGTATCAATTTTCTGAATATTTAATGAGGTTATACACTTCCTTTATCTTGAATGAGAGAAGTCAGGTACATGCATATCCGAATTCTTCATATGATTACTCCTTTACTCATCTTTAAATATGCAAATCAGATATTTCTTGTGGGAAAGTTTTTATAGCTGTAGACAGAGACTGTAATCCTTGTCCTTTTCCCCACTTCTGTCAAGTTTGGAGTGGGTGACACTCTTCTGTACTACCCTCAGTCTACCTCTCTTAATGGGACTTGTCCAATGAAATTGTGTGGTCTAATGGACTTTAATCTTTCAGTCATTTTATTGTTCTCTTAGACTCCTTCCCCTTCTTTGCACCTTTCCTTACCCACCACCTCACATACACACTCCCTAACAAACTACCTTTTGAAAGCCACTCTTGGGTACTGACTAAACTTCACTTAGGGAAAAGAGGTAAAGGTAGCGTGGCTGAAAATGGGAAAATAAGCCTATAGATTTTAATTCCAAATCTTTTTATATTCAGCCATATCCACATGGTTAAAAGCCATTACTAGTAATCTTTGAGTCATCATCATTCACAGCCATTTTTGGATACTGCTTTTAAAGGACATAGCTCCTATGCAAAGCATGAATCTGGTATTAAGATGTTTAAGATTTTTTTCGTCTATTAAATTAGCTAAAATCTTTATAAAGATAACACCCAAATTTGTAATTTAATTTAAAAAGATAATAGTACTATTAAGTATGAGAATAGATCTCTTAATACATATCTGATAACACTGATAATTAAAATAACTGGGAAAGTAATTTGATTCAAAAATATGACTTTTTGTTCAGTAATCTTATTTTGGGGAAATGACCTTATAGAAAATATATAGAAACAAACTGTTAAACATTCAAAAGAAAAAAATTTTAAACATCACTAAACGTGGTTTTCTATTTTAATGTAAATTCAATTAAGTGTGTTGTTAACTTAATTTAAAATAATTAACTTGGAAAAGTGGTTGGTAGAAAAATGTTATTCCAATCACATAATTACCAAGGGAATATTAATAGCAATGAAAATAATAGCAAACATATTCTGAATACTCTCTATTACTGGAGAACAATAAAAGAAATTCTGTATTATCATCAATTATTTATTAGCTCCTATTATATTATAGGTGCTGCACTAGGTACTCGGGATATATAGTTGCCTAAGACACAGGCCCTGTCCTCAAATCAATTAATGATTGAAGCCATCATTTGGCAGTCATTAAATGTGGTTATGAAGATAGTTATAAAGGGTGATGCAGAGTTAGATAAAAAAGTACAGAATATATGTAGTTATATAAACTATATATAAAAATATTTGCATAGAAAAAAATATTGTTATCTAGAATGCTAACAGAGGTTATTGTTTCATATGGGTATTTTCATTTTTCAAATTCGTATAATGTAAAATTTTGAAAGTTTTGATAAAAACGATGACTGTATCGTAAATATTTGAAGCATAAGACTGTCTTTTTTACTCCTAGCTCATAGAATTCTATAAGGTTCCAATAAAACCAGAGAAAACTGAAGAAGGCTGAGAGTTATTTATTTTAGCTGTTTCCTAAGCGTAATACGATCATAATAATCATTTTAGTCCCTCTTAAAAATACAGATTACAAGTATCCTAGTAATTCATAAAAGCTCGGGAAATCTTATAATGATAACACTGCATTAGGGAGTGTTAGGTTTTTAAAGCTGGGGAGCCTTACCCCAGAGAAGGAATTGTCACAGCTACTGAGAGTGTTCTAATGTGCAGCCAGGGGTAGAAAACACTGGCTTTCAAACTGTCCTCTAAAGCTGCAGTGTCATAGTCTCACTGCACAGGCTGATGTTCCCATCCTTGGATAGCTATGTTTACCAACACTTGTAAAGTATTACTGCTGGTTTGGAGGCCATTATTATACAGTAGTTTTACAATGGTGCTATGACATGGTGTTGTTGCAACTCAGTTTACCCAGAAGACTGGTTAGGGTAACAATAAGTAACTCTAATCCTATAATTACTAAGAAAATATTAATAATAATAGCAAACATATATTGAACACTTATTATTTCTCACACACTGTTCTAAAGCATTATGTGTTATCTCATTTAGACCATCTAAATGGCCTGAAGTTAATATTTTTCAGATAAAGGAACTGAGACACAGGAAGTTTTCAAAAATTTTCCAAGATTCAGTGTGTTAGAGATAGGGCCAAGGTTCAAACTGAGACAGTCTATTTCCAGAACCCATAGTTTTAGCCACAATTCTAATTTACCTGCAGAATAAACTCTAATAGATGTTTTCCTTGCTCACTCATTGAATGATCACAAGAAAGCCGAAGGATGTTCTAAGAGCCAATTAGAAGATGCATATTACTTGTGTAACTATGGCTTTATCCTTGTATTTATATTTTCTTCCACATATGAAAATCTACTTTGAGTTTCTATAGTCTTAGACAGTCATCATGTAGATGTGGTTAAATTTTGAATCCTTGGTTCTCTGTACCAATCTCTCAAATTTTGTTCTATGGAACCACCCTTCATCCTAAAATGGCATCAATTTTGGTTGTGGCACCACCCCATTTAGTCTATTACATACTAGTAGATAAGGATAAAGGTACAAATATCCGTTGTGAACCTACTGTGTGCTAGGCACAGTGATAAGCAAATAAATATACCTGCAATTTCTGTTTCATACTGTGCCAATTTAATATCTATGTACATCTCCATTTTTACTTTGTCTAAAATGTGTTTTTCTAACTCAAGTTTTCAGAAAAAGATTAAAGAGGATATCAACTTGCAATAATGAAAATAATGGATGAGACACCATCTATTAATAAGATAGTTCCAATAGGCATCTGGATAGTGGAAAGCAGAAATGATGACTGACAGAGCAATGTGGGGTAGGCTCTAGCGGACACCACTGATTTAGACACAGAGGAAGACGAGAGAAGTAGAACCAAAAACAGAATGGCTGTCCTAAGTTTTGGTGAGGGAGAAGAAGAAGAAGACTTTTTTTTATATTAGAAAATTGAACAAACTATATAGAAAAAAGACCTCATATGATCATTAATTTGATGGTGACCCAAGGTAAAGCCATTTACATTCCACAATAGGTGAGTGAAGGCCCAAGAATATCAGCACCTACCTGCTCATCTGAAAATTAAGGTTACCAATTGGTGATATAAACAGTGCTGTCAGGCCTTTTCAAATGTGGATTAAGAAAATAAGGATCACTAGATATTTGATGAAATCTTGAAATATGAAGGAAAGCCAAAAATAAAAACTGACCCTGAAGGAAACGAAACCTGAGAACAGAGATGAGGATTTTTTCCCTTTTTGGTAGGGTAGATTAGCTTGTGACAGATTGTTGTGCCCATGAGAAAAACAAGAAGTATCAGATAAAATTAAAAATGTATCTATTTAAAGGGATCAGAGAGCTACTGAAGTAATAACTACATGAAGTAAAATTCCAGAGGCGAGCTCCTGGGACATAACCTGATGTTCTGAAGCTGCCTTTTTTCTGAGAACCTTTGCCGATTCTGAGTGAGAGTCTGTGAACCCAAATTCATAATTCAGCAACTTCAGGGACCTCAAAGATAAGGCTGATTTTTTTTTTTCTTCTAAGATATTTACTATCTATGAAGCTGAATGGCAAGAAAATGGGGGCGGGGCAGTAAGACGGTGATGGATGCAAGTTAAGTTGTCTTACACCACATCAAAGAACCATTAGATAATGCCTAAAACTGGTGAATGAAGAAAGATGGTACAAATCCATAATTGAAGATAAGGAAGTGGCAATCACAAGCATAAAAACCAAAAATAATTGAATATGGTTATCATGGAAAAGCAAAATCTCAGTAAATAGAAAACTTTAACAGAATTATCCTCATTTAAAAATTAAAGCAGTCTATGGCCATGCCACCCTTGAACACTCCTTCACGTCTGATCTTAGAAGCTAAGCAAGTTTGGGACTGGTTAGTACTTGGATGGGAGACCACCTAGGAATACCAGGTGCTGTAGGCTTAAAAAATAATAATTAAAGCAGAAACTGCAAATTTAACACACACACCTACAAAATCACAAGCAATTTTTCCCAAACCTTCAAGTAAACCAATAATCCATGCTATACATACTAGAAACAAAAATAAATAAATAAAACTTCCCCAATTCAATTTGCATGGTTTTTGTACTCCTGTTATTTTAGGATAAGAAAAAAAATTAGTCATTATTTTCACTTATAAACTTAAGTGCAAAAATCCTAACAAGGTAACTAAATAGAGCAATTCAATAAAAAATGCTGTGACTAGATTTTATCCAAAAGATGCTTTTATAATAAAATAAATCTATTAATTTAATTTACCACATTCATTAATTAAAGGAAAAAACATTAAGGTAGACATTAGTTCTAGCCTGCCAGGGAAAATTCAGGTTTATTCATGTTGTTCTGACATAATTACCAATAGTGCTCTTTAACTGCCAACTGTCCTCATTTGGATGATCAAGTAAATGTTCATCCTAAAATACCATGTGATTATCTAAATTGTTATAGATAGCATTTGGAGAATTTTAACAGTCATTCCTACTTAAAACTGTTAGGAAAGGATAGACAATCTGATAGTTCCATCTGTAATAGAGAAATAGCCCGGTTCTGAAGAAAAACAGGACCAGCAGTACTTCTGTTCCACATTGAACTGATACTCTTGATAAAAGTGAGGCCACAATTAAAATATATATATATGTATATATATATAAGCTCTAGAAAGCTAGAAAGGAAGGAAAAAAATACCTCTGTAATTTATTTAATATGATTGCTTGAAAAAATTCAAGATTATCTACAATTAGCGCTAATACAAGATTTCAGTAGGATTTCTGGGGGAAAAAAGGTCTATATAAAATCAACTGTATTCCTCTATTCCAGCAACAATCATCTGTAAAGATAAAGATATTTAAAAGGTATTCAAAAGAGATACTTAAAAAAACCTGACACTCCCCCTACTTGAGTCCTTCCTTTCCTATGAAGGCTGGGAGTACATCTCCCAGACTCCCTTACAGCCCAGTTGCCTCATATTTTCTATACCAACAAAGCCAACCTGTGAGAGTCTGGGAGTGGGGAGTGATCAAATGGAAAGGGCAGCTGTATTCAGGATCAGTTTGTATGGCGAGGCTGTTGGCATTTGGTTATTTTGGAGTTAGCCATGAGCAAGCTCTGCGGTCAGTCCCTCAGGTCTTAGCTTCGTTATAGAGAATAGTTCATGCAGTAGCAGCAGTAGGAGTTTTCTTCTAGAGGAGCCCTGGGGTCTGGATTTTCTCCTGCCCACAGTCCTCTCGGCAGTAGCACTGAACTTGGTTCTCTGGCTCTCCTGCAAATTCTACATGCTACCTAGTATCCTTTTAAGCAGTTTTGTTTTCTGATTAAGATAGCCTGAGTAGATTTTATTTTCTGCAAATAAGATCCTTAGCAAATATAGGTAACCAGAAATAAATTGAAGAAAAGATGCATAAGACTTTTACAGAGTCACTTAAAAGATGTTAAAAGACCTAAATTTACTGGGAGGCATTCCTTGTTTATGGATAAACTTAATGTTGTAAATATGTACATTCTTCCTAATTAATATATAAATGCAGGTTACAATCAAAAGGACATAGGATTTTTTTCCACAGAACTTCATTTGGAAGAGTATAGTACCAAAGCAGTCCAGACGATTATGAAGACTAAAGTAAGAGGTGGGAGAGACATTACGAGATATGAAGACATCCTCAAAACCTGCTAATCCCCAAGGCATGATATGGGTGCAGGGATAAATGATTGGCCAGTGTTGTCAAGATTTGGGGCAGCAAGAGTATAATTTTGTACAAATATTTTGTAGAGATGATTGCAATACCCTGTAAGGTTAAAGATGTGTGTGTCCCCAAACCCCAGCAAGTCTACTTTTTCTCCCCCAGATGCCCAAGGAGAACTCGCTCATAATGTTTATTACAGCCTGACTTTAAAATACAGCAAACTTAGCATCTGGTAAAGCCCAAGATATGGGTAATGGATGATCTATTATTTTTAGTTTGAAGTATTTATAATTTTTAATTAGTGATTACTTCTTGAAAGTAGGTCTGGGTAGGTCTGGGGCAGGAAAGATACCTTTCATTATGGCCTACTTTTCTGTTTCTTTTTCCCAAATATATGCTTATGTTACCTTGCTCTAATATTAAAATAAATTTTTATAATTTGTATATCTTCATTATTAATATATTTTCATGGTGAATCAAGTGCTGAACTAAGTGGGATTTAGACAGAGTTAGAGGGAGTTTAAGAAGGTTCATAATTCTTAGATACGCTGCTTACTGTGATATTTATTTTCATCTAAAAGCATGAATTTTTTTCAAGTTTTCTTGTGATATAATTGACCTAACATTGTATGTTTAAGGTATACATTATAATGATTTAATGTATGTACATATTGCAAAATAATTACCATGAGTTTAATGTTCATTATCTCACAGTTATAATATTTTTCTTATGGTAACTTTTAATATTTACTCTCTTTGCAACTTTCAAATACACAGTATAGAATGAATAAAATGAACTAAAAGCATGAATTTGTTTTAAAAAAACTAAATTTGCTAGTGGCAGAATTTCTAAAGAATATGAGTAGAAGATGCCATTGAGAAATACAGTCTAAGCAAAGCAGAGGCCCAAGGCCCAGAAACTAGCACATTTATATTCGATGTCCAATCTGTAATGCATTTTTAAATTAAGTTCATTGGGACAACATTGGTTAATAAAATTATATACGTTTCAAGTGTTCAAAGGTAAAAGGGGTCAAATATATGATGCCAGAATAACAAATTTTTAAGTTAGAAAGTACTGTTTATGTTACAAGAGACAAAAACCTAATCTATAATATTTTTTAGGTATAATTTTTAGCTCTAGGTAGAGCTATGAATGCAGCAATTATTAAAATTCAATAGATTGTTTATTGAGAAACAGCAAAATAGTTATGACTCACACCGGTGAACTAGCTGATAAATGAAACCAAATTTGTTTTAGAGTTGGCTTATTTCTTCAAAGCAAACAAAATCCAGTTAAACAAATGTGGTCTGATTGATGTTCTTAACAGATACACGACATTAATCAGGTCACAGCTGGAATCTGTGGTTTAGATTGAGAGCCTGAGCTCTGGAATAAGAAAGAGCAGGAGTTTCAAATTCCAGTTTTCCACTTAGTGACCATTTTCAGTGATAAGGGAGCCTGCCTCATAGCCTCCTTGTGAGGATTAAATTGTATAATGAACGTAAAGTACTATGCAAAGTGTGGTAAATTGTTTCCTTTGTGAAAATAAACTTTCAAAAGAAGACAAACGTGCTTAACTTGACCTCAGCTCATATATCCCGACATTTTATTCCTTCTCTTTAGATAAGGCATAGATAAAGCACTCTGGCACAATGTTCTTCCCACTTACCTCAGCTTTCTCTTTTGAGTTCAGGAACACACAAGTATTGTGTGTGAGAAATGGGTTTGGGAAGGGACACATGACTATTCTCAGAATGGGATTTTGTATAGTCTTTCGCTTTCAGATGAATAATCTGTGCTTCTCTCTATCAAGCTGAGAGCAAGTAGGATGTAAGGAATACAACCCCCTTCCCCAAACCCCCCTGCCATGATACTATTTGGTGTAGAAGCTTGAAACTCAGGATGATTAATTGCATGGGTCAAATGTGTATTCCTTCTGATAGTGGGACATTTTTCTAGCCGAAGTGTTTGTGAAGATCAACCAAATATCTTAAGGCAATTACCCAGGACCTGCCTTCTGGGGCTGGCCAGGTTCCCAAAGCAAAACAAACAAAAGAGCAAGAAGCATCGTTTTGCAACCAGTTTTCTACTATCAACCTACATCTTGGAAGCTGTGTCAGGATAGTGGTTCAGACAGAGAAAGGATGCTAGACTGTGACACCTGAATTTGAATTGCTGCCCTGCCAGTTACTAGTCATGAGACACTGGGTAATTTACTTCTGCCTTAATTTTTTTAATGTGGGAGTATTGGGATCTTACCTTATTGGGTTATTATGAAATTTAAATAAGTTGGTACATGGAGAGACAAGATGAAGTAAGGATCTGTGATTCTCAAACTTGAATGTGTATACAGATCCTGTGGGAATTGTGTCTAAATGAAGATCCTGGTGCAGGAGATCTGGGGTGGGCCCTGCATTCTGCATTTCTAACAGGCTCCCAGAGGGTGTGGAAGCTGTTGCTTCACGGACAGTATTTTCAGTAGCAGGGAGATTAAATTGAATCTTGGTCCTGCCTTTTTCAAACTGTGTGGGAATTTATGCAAATTATCCAATGTCTTTGTGCTGCAATCACTTCATTTGAAATCGGAGGTGCTAATAGTTGTTTGAAAATTAAATTAATACTTGTAAATAGTTTAGAATAGTGTTAGGTCACATGATGGGCATGTAATGCACATTAGCTAGTGTTACTACTTTTAACATTGAATGATGTGAGGTAATACCTCCACTCTATCATATTTAAAGAATGTATATGTATCAAAGTAGAGGGATGTGGATAATGCTGATTGAAACATTGTTCAGGAAGAATGCAAACTGAAACACCCTGTGTAGGCTGATAGCATATTTATTTAGGGCTTACTATATAACAGGCATAATTATAAGTGCTTTAAATACATTAATATGAGACCTAAAAGAGTGAAGAGCTTTGGCATATTTTACATATGAGGAAACTGAGACATGTAACTTAAGTAATATAATCAAGATTATACAACTAATTAATGGAAGAGTCAGGACCTGAATGCCATCCGTCTGGTTCCAGAGCCAATCTTAAGCATCATACCACTTTTAGTTTAATGCTATTTATTGTCTCTCAAACTTAACTCTTTTAGTTCTGATTCTACATTTAAATAGCAATTTTCTGATTAATATTACCTTCACATTTAGACATACCCATGGAGAGAAAATGAATTAGTCATGCCAAGCTGAGTCGTTTTGATCATATCTGTGCTTTTAGAGATACACATCTGTCTCATTAGGCTTACTTTAATGTGAATTCGTTCTTAAATAGTGGCTCAGCTTGAGGGCACTATAAACATGGCTTCCTGAACCTGGAAGGCATAGGGCCAGATCCTGAATGCAATGAGTTATCAAGTAATGAGATCGTCTGGGAAATAGCTAGAGAGCTTCTCCTACTGAGGGCTTGACCATTACATGTGCCTTTCTATTCACTCTTCATAAATACCACCAGTGATGAGCCTACGAAGATAGCCAGCTCATCAGCCATCAGGTTATGTTGGCTGAAATTTAGCTTTCCCAGGCTAGTCATAAGCAAAGGTAGCAAGGCAGGGGGACCAACTGAGGCAAGGCTTTTGAAAGCCATGTGAACTAAAGATATAAAGATTCTCTGGACACTTAAAAAATTAGATATGGTTTTTCTACTGGGACCTGACTGTTGCTAGCAGACCTTTTTAATCATTAGAGATAATCAGCATTTGATTGTAGGAAATCTTGGAGGGCTTATAAAACTTCAGTATGCATTTAAAAATGATCAACATTTCTATAATACTTGGGATATCTTATTATTGAATATGGAGTATTCACAACTGGTTCTGCTAGCAGATATTTGTAGTTATAAATCCTAGTGCACAGAAATTAACTTAGAACAAAGGCAACTCAGTGAAATGCACATTCTGTTGTACTAACTCAAACTTTCATCCTAAATGACTATTTCATTTTCTATCCCTCTGAGTCAGGCTGGACCCCATATAAGCTTACCATGTATCTTTTATCCCTTTAAACAGCCCACTCTTTTTCCTTTTTCTCTTATGGCTTTGGTCTTCTGGACTTGGCACTTTTAACTTCAGGGGAAGAACAAAGCTGTGAAAAGAAGTAAGATTGTTATTGTTAAGTCTACGGCCATTCCACCCTGAACGTGCCCAATCTCATCTGATCTCGCAAGCTAAGCAAAGTCGGGACTGGTTTGTACTTGGATGGGAAACCACCTAGGAAGACCAGGTGCTATACGCATTAAAAAAAAAATTGTTCTTGTTGCAGATCATTTCTAACCCTTAATCCTCCTCTCCAGGGGTGACCCATAATGATAAGAGACAACCTCAGGGATTGTGTTCATTTCCTATCACTATGTAATAAATAACTAAAAACTCGTTGGCTTAAAACAATAACCATTAGCTCACAGTTCTCTTGCTTAAAAGTCTGGGCACTATTTGACTTGGTCTCTGCTTAAAGCCTCAAAGGCTGAAATCAACATGCCAGGTGGGCAGAGTTCTCAAAATTCTTTCAAAAGTCATTCCTCATTGAATGATTATTAAATGTCACAGTAAATTTTAACACGGTGGACAAATGGCCTTAATAGGGTATAACCTGTTGGACCAGGCTATTTCTATCATAAATGTGACATCTAGGCCTCCTTTAATTTGCAATGTGAGTTTGTATTTCTGAAAAATGGCAGCTCTGTCCTTATCTAAATTTCATGTGCTCTCCCTTGAGGCTGTTACTATTCTAATTATTCTTAATAGCTATGTTATTATTTGATGGTAATATGTTAATTAAGTTTTAGCTCATCATTCATTCATCATTTTTGTTTCTTTTGTGGCAGTGAGTTACACATATAACTAAATTTTAGTCTTAGAAAACATGTACACTAATAGATTTTGCCTTGGTTTGACACAACCAAAAGTGGCAAAGCTGCCAAGCATATATATGCTTTAGTTCTTGATATTAGTTATTTTAGAGAATGACCAAATGAAGAAGACAAAGATTAGGTTATTTCAAGTGTATCACTTACTTGGTGATTAGATAGTCACGCTGTAGGAGTGCTAAATATTGTCTGCCCCTTTCCGTAACTGAACTGGCTAATGACTCTTACTATAACCCCCGAGACTTTCTCAATAGGATATTTAAATTCTACACACACAGTATAAGGGCAACTGTCAACATGATCATGAATAATCATGAAGACTGTATTTTTAACACAGGTGGGTGTGGCAGAAGTCAGTGGAATGGAGAATAGCTGGTGTTATACTTTGTTTTCAGTATTCTGCATTTCTACATTTGTTGGAAAGAGCACAGTGCTTGAAGCAGTTAAGTAATCTTTGATATATAGTTACGCAGGTTGGTTTTCTATCAGAATTTTTATTTTTTCCCTATGGAAAGTAATAATTGTATAGAAGTAAAACAAAGCAAAATATTGAACAATGAGCACTAAGTAAACTATAAGTGATTAAAAAGCAACAACACCCCCATAGAAGTATGAGCAGAAGACACGAATAGGTAACTCCAAGATATTTTTTATGATCTCCCTATATATACAGTTTTCCAGCACTTTGTCTCACAATTGTAACTATACACATAGTGCAAGAATTTGGTTAACATGTATCTAATAACAAACCAAATAGCTCCGTGAGGTATACCCGTTACAGTTATATCTACAGCACCACCCATTGTCTGGTACATAGTAAGTATTGAACAAACATAAATGTATACTTAAAAAATCAATCTAAGAAAAAGAAAAATAGCTTATGAAATATAAGATCAAACTTCATTTAAATGAAGTTTAAATTAAAATAAATAGAATTGTTTTATCACATTGGCGAAGGTAAAAAATACAGTACTGACTATATACTGACTGTGGTGAATAAAAGACATTCTCATTCACTTTGGGTCAGTTTCAACAAGTATTTTGAGCATAACTTAAGTTACGAAGAATCATTGATGAACATGACAGTCTTTTGACAAGAGAGAAGATAGATATTCTGCAAAATACTAGGAAGAGCAATCTGACAGTTATGTATCCATGGCATAAAAATATACATTTCTCAGTAATTGCTATTCTATAGATTTGTCCCCATAATATTCACTGAAATATTATAAGCTCAAAAGTTGAGAAACAAATATAAAATCTAACAAAAGAAAAATATTACATATCTATATGATGAAATAACATGTATCCAACAAAATATGTATTCAAAGCATATTTAAGCACTTGGGAAATTGCTTAAGGTATGTTTAGCAGGAAAATAAGTGAATCCTATCTATCATCCATCTATCTACAGTGAGTTCTCACTCAATGTTGATAGATTCTGTGGCTTTAAAACTACATATAACAATACCAATTTTATCAATGCTAATTGATATAAATAATAGCTCCTATGGCATTTCACCAACTTTATAATAAAATGACAAACTATCCGATGTTATCTGAGGATCTGCCATACACACACACACAAATAAATAATGGTATTCTAATTCTAAAGTTTTCTTTCATGAATATTATAAGTGGTGTTTTATAAAAAATAGACTTTACTTTTTAAGTAGTTCTAAATATACAGAAAAATTGGCACAATAGTACAGTTTGACCATATGCCCCCCAGCCACCTAGTTTTCCCTATTATTAAAATTTTATATTAGTGCGGTACACTTGTTATAATTAATGAAACAATATTGAGTTGTTATTATTAATAACTAAAGTCCCCACTTTATTTATATTTTCTTATTTTTATGTAACATTTGATTTTAACATTCTACTTATATTCTTCCATAGCTTTTACCATTTTCAGAACATACTTCCAGCTTCCAGTGATGGCATAGTAGCTTTGTCAGACTAATGCTCCCGTTTATAACAATTAATTCTGCAAAATATATTTAAAAGGAAACAGAATTAATTCTTCAACTGTACAAGTGTGCTGCAAGAATTCAAGGAATATAGCAAAGCAACAACTAAAAGTTGAAAGAACTGAACAGAGTTAGCAGCAGCTTTACAATGCAAGTTGAAGTTCAAAGTCTACTAAATTAGGACACTGAGCACATCAGGCTTTCCACTGAAATGACAGAAGGGCCATAACACCTTTGGTGGAAGGGTTATGCCCCATAACTGTGGCTACACCTCATGACTATGGGAAAACGAAAATAGACGTGCCATAACAAAACATGGATCCCCTCAAAAATAAAAAGGATCTACAAATGATTTAGTCATTTACTAAATCAAAGCTCAAGACTTTTCAGAAAATGATAATGGGATATAGACTTCCTATAACATGTTATCCTCAAGGTCCAATATGAATTAAAATTTACTGTCTATGCACAGTCATAATAAAAAGAGAAGTAGAGAGGGGAGGTAGACGGGGAAAAGAGGGTCAAATATGTGGTGAGAAAAAGAAATCTAACTATAAGAGGTGAACACACAGTGCAAATATATATATATATATATACCTTATTGTTAAATTGTACAGCTGCAACTTATTGGATTTTGTTAACCAATGTCACCATAAAAAAGAAATTTTTTAAAAAGAGTAGTAGAAAGAGATCCAGTGATGACTGATACATTGTAATCAACATGAAAAATACTACAAGCAAACCACAGCAGTAGATAGATGTAATGAGTAAAGAAATGAGACTTTAAAAAGAGATACGAAAATTCTTATAAACAGTAAAATAGAAATTTAAGAACTGAATTATTCAGTACCTGAAATCAAGAAAATTATATTAAGGTATTAATCATATATTGAAACAACAGAAGAACTTTAAAATTGATTGATAGAAATTATCCAAATTAAAGCACAGAGAACAAAATATTGAAAAGAAATTAACATAGCCACAGTGACCTATCGGGCAGTATTGAGAAGAACAGTTTGTTATTGGAGCCTCAGAAAGATAAAAGAAGAAATAGGACTGAAAAATATCTCAAGAAATAATACCTATAATTTGTCCAAATTTGATTTTAAAAACTCCTTAGTTTAGGAAACTCAATGAACCTCAAAGATAAATCCGAAGAAAATTACATATGGATAGAATATAGTAAAATGTCTGTATTCTAAAGAGGAAAGAGAACATCTTAAAAGCAGCCAGAGAGAAAAGACACAGGAAAAAAGATGGCAAAACAGCTTTAATTACAATAAATGCCTTCTCAACAGAAATAATGAAGGACAAATAATGGATTGTACATTGAAAGTGTTAAGCAAAAACTCCATCTGTAAATTTTGTATGCAGTTAAAATTGCCTTAAAAAATGAAGATGCTATTAAAACAGTTTTAGATAGATGAAAGCTGAAAGCATTTGTTGCCATCAGACTCATCTAGAAAACAATGTAATGATAGAAGTTCTTTATGCAGAAGGAAAATAACATCAGATGGAAATTGGAAGCTATTAGAATGAAGGACAAACACATAAATATGTAAGGCAATTTTTCTTTCTTAAATTATTTTAAAAGTTAATTGACAATTTAAAGCAAAGAGTAATAATGTTTCATAGAGTTTATAATATATATGGAAATAAAATATAAGACACACAGAACAAAAGGAGGAATAGATATAACACAAAGGAGAGGAATATAGTTAATTATATTCTTGTAAGATTCTTGTATTATACATGTAGTGATATAATCTAAGAAGATTGTGATAAATTAAACATGAATATTTTGATTCCAAACATAATACAATGAGATATAGCTAAAAGTTAGAATTCTATGCATTAAAAGCCTGATTAAATCCTTTCTTGTTTCTACTTCTCCATTTCACCTCCCCACCAACATCCAAAGTCAGGGAAGGAAGAATAAAGAAACAAGGAAGAGAAGGATAAAAAAAAAAAATAGCAACATGGTAGCCTCAAACACATGAATACGAATAATTACATTAAAAGCAGCTATTGTCAGATTGGATAGAAAAGCAAGACCTAAATATGTGCAGTTTATAAGAGATAGATTTTAAATATAAACACAAAAGTAAAAAGATAGACCCAGATATACTATGCAAATACTAAGCTTGTGAAAGATGATATGACTACATTAGGATCAGATAAAATAAACTTAATGAAAAGGGATATTACAAGAGATAAACTGTCATTAAATAATGATTAAAGGGTCAATTTATTAAGAATGTGACATTTAATAACAGCTTCGAAATACAAGAAACAAAAATTGATAAAGGGATAGACAAATCCAAACTTATACATGGGAGACTCTTTTCTACCCAGATTTATTGAGAAATAATTGACATACATCACTGTATACGTTTAAGGCGTACGGCATGATGATTTTATTTTTATTTACATATATGGTGAAATTATTACTACATGTGTTCAGCTAACATTCATCTTCTCATAGATACAATAAAAAGAAAAGAAGAAAAAATTCTTGTGATGAAAACTCTTAGAATTTACTCTTAACTTTTGTGTATATCATACATCAATCAGTGTTAGCTACAGTCATCATGTTGCACATCACATCCCTAGTACTTATTTATCTTATAACTGGAAGTTTGTATGTTTTGACCACCTCCTTCCAATTAACCCTCCTTCCACCATCTGCCTCTGGTAACCAGGAGCTGGATCTCTTTTCTGAGAGGAAGAGGGAGGAATGGCGGGACGGAGGGACTGAGGGACTGATCCTACATATAGGTGAGATCGCATCGTATCTGTCTTTCTCTGTCTGACTTATTTCACTGAGCATAAAGCCTGCAAGATTGATCCATGTTGTCATACCTTGTTATCAATTCATTTGACAATGGACACATAGTTTCTTTCCTTGTCTTGGCTATTGTAAACAGTTTTCCCGTGAACATGGGGGTGTAGATATCTTTTCAAGTCAGTGTTTTTGTTTCCTTTGGATATATTCCCAGAAGTGGAAATGTTGGCTTAATAGGGTAGTTCTAATTTTAATTTTTTGAGGATCCTTCATAGTGCCTGTGCCAATTTAGAATACCACCAACAATGCCCAAGGGTTTCATTTGCTCCACATCTGCACCAGAATTTATTGCTTGTCTTTTTTTTTTCTTTCTAGTTTTATTAAGAGATAATTGGCATATATCACTGTATAAGTTTAAGGTATATAGCATAATATCTCACTGGGGTTTTATTTGCATTTCTCTAATGACTAATGATGTTGAGCATATTTTTATACATGTATTGGCCTTTCATATATCTTTTTTGGAGAAATGTCTATTCAGGTCCTTTTCCCACTTTTTAATTGAGTGTTTCAGTTTGCTTGCTTGTTACTGAGTTGTATGAGTTTTTTATATATTTTGGATATGAATCCATTATCAGATATATGTTTGCAAAAATTTTTCCCCGTTTCATCAGTCAGTTGTCTTCATTTTTTTGGTGGTTTCTTCTGCTGTGCAGAAAGTTTTTAGTTTGATGTAGTCACACTTGTTTATTTTTGGTTTTGTTGCTTGTGCTTTAGGTGTCGCATCCAAAATATCATTACCAAGACCCATGTCAAACAGCTTTATACTTAAGTTTCTTTTCAGGTCTTACGTTTAGATATTTAATCAATTTTGAGTTTATTTTTATGAGTGATGTAATATAGGTGTCCAGCTTTACATTGCGAATATTCAGTTATCCTATTATCATTTTTTGAAAAGACTATCTTTTCTCCCTTGAGTATTCTTGGCTTCCAGGTCAAATATTAGTTCACTGTATGTGCTTGGGTCTCTTTCTGGGCTCTCGATTCTGTTTCATTAGTTTATTTGAGGATCAAATTTGTTTTTATGATAGTACTATACTATTTGATGATAGCTTTGTAGTATAGCTTGAAATCAGGAAGTGTGATGCCTCCTGCTTTTTTCTTCCTCAGGATTTTTTTAGTTATTTTGGAATTTTTGTGGTTCTGTATAAATTTTATAAGTGTTTTTTCAGTCTCTGTAAAATGCCTTTGGAATCTTGGCAGGGATTGCATTAAATCTATACATGGCTTTTGATAGTATTGACATTTTAACAATATTAATTCTTCTAATCCATGAACACAGGATACTTTTCATTTATCAGTGTCTTCGATTTCTTTCATCAATTTCTCATAGTTTTTAGAGCAGAAATCTTTCACCTCCTTAGTTAAATCTATTCCTAAGGACTGTTTTTGATCACTGCAGTATCTCTAAACTCCATTTTATGCTATGTCAGGAAATACAGTTACCTTGCCTCCTCTGTATCTCCATTTATATTTTCAAGAAAAATATACAGCCTTCTGTGTTATTCACTTTGAGCTCATGCTTATTTAGAATTTTAGTTTTTCATTTCTTCTGTTGCCTTTAGTTTTTATTAATTTTGTAATCTTTTGAAAAACCTTAGGCTACACGCAGAATAAGGGGCTAAGATAGTACATTGTGTGAACTGTGATCTCACTGTAATTTCCTTAGCTGAGATTCAACAATGAACCTTCAGGCCATTTTCAAATGTGTTCTTAAAATTTAATTTCCTTTACTTTTCATGGTAGCATAAAACTAAGATATCCCAGTTAAGTAAGGTCATTTTATTAGCATACTCTATGTATTTTTCAGCTATAGTGAGAGGTACTTTGCAGGGCGTTGAAATGTGCTCAGCTTGAGTGCAACCTGAGGACTAGAGCAGATATGGAAAGCAGTGGTTTTTCAAGCGTGGAGAGTAATGGAATCCTGGACTGATCCTAATTTTAGTGATTGTTTTAGTATATTTGTTTCTGCAGCACAAAAATTCAATGCAACTATGTTAGATACGTTCTGGCTAAAACCTACAAATGTATTTTGAGTTTTGAAAAATACGTCAATGCTGTTGCTTTCATCCTGATGTAATCAGTGTATTTTCCTTAAACTCACTCTGAACTGCAGAACGAAAGTAATCTATGTGTAAATATGTCATTTTTACTTTTGAAATTCCAATTAAAAAAATCAAAAATGGTTTTCCTGAAAAATTCTGAAGTCTATAATATTAATCTTTGACTAATCATGCTCTCAATAGATTTCTTGAATTAAAAAGAATTTTTCCCCCTTTCCAAGGGAAACAAAACATTTCAAGAGTGTAGTCAAGATACAGCTGATGAGCATTTGCTCTTGGAAAAATCTCTTTTTTTATTTCTTTTGACATTTATTTGTTGAAGCATAAGGAGTCCTCAAAACATGTGGAATATTGTTAAGATAGCATGATCTGCCTTGTCCTCTATTTCCTTGAATTAAGGCTGCTGAGAACCAAAGCTGAAACCATGGGTTTTTGTTGTTGTTGTTGTTTTTGCCTACTGAAATGTACTTGTCTGCTTTGATTTTAAATTGTCTTGTCCTTCATATTATTGCATTTTCTCAATCAAGCTGAAGTTTAGCAATCTCCAAAATGTAAGTTAGAAACATTCCCAGGATGTTAGCACTGTAGACAAACCACATCCCCCTGTCATGTACTCTAAGCAACCAGACAGAAAATCTAATTTCTCATTGTCTGACCCAATAACGTATATCTGAAATTTAGCAGATCTACATCACCCCATCTGAATTTACCTCATATTCAGGTTCTTTTTTGACTAAAGTCCAGCAGGAAAATTCCAGTATGTAAATTTATGTTATCTGTATCCAAAGATAGACTCAGAATTCATTATGGAGTGCAAAACAAGAAAGATGAATACATTCGAACATTACATTTATCCTTGGTATGAAAATTTAAGTGAGATACTTACAAGTGACAGTGCAGCCACTGGATGAAGTTCAGGTCAGTGAATTATCCAGGTCAGTCTCACGTGGGCTCTGTGTGAACTAGATACATTTAACCTAAAGAAGCAAAGCCTTGGGAGCCACAATATCTGTTTTCGAATAAATAAAGGCTCACGTACTGAAAAAAAGGTTAGACATGCTTTGTTTTTCTTTAGAGGGTACAACCACATCCAGTGGTGGCAGGTTATTGGATGCTGAGTTCACCTTAATATAAAAAAATTTCTAAATATTTAAAGGTAGCTTACAAGGCTTCCTGGACAATCAGTGAATCCCTGTTATTGAAAATATTTTAGAGACTGAATGACCATCTGCAAGGGATGTTGAAAGGAGGACTCTATGTCTGGTAGGGAATTTGAATTCGTCACTTTAAAGGTTCATTCCAACCTTTTCATTCCACAAAGGGGCCCAGGGAAAGAATCCTATATTCGCTTGTTATTTACTAGCAGATGGACTTATTAATGAACTCTCAAACATGCTTTCCATATCAGTCCTTTGCTGTTTCTGGAACCATATTTCCAAGACTGTAATTCCCCGATTCTCCTACCCAATTTTCATGTGGCTGTTCCTTAATTCTTTTCTGAGGTCACGTGTGTTTGCTTTCTCTATCCTTTTGTCAGCCTTACTTAATGTAGCGATTGGTCATCTGAGAGTGTAAAGTTAGGAACTTCTGTTTCCATTTATGTAATAAAATGCTTTTCAAAGGAGCAGGTTATATTTGACTTCTTAACAGTCTCATCAACACCCTCAAATTCAATGCAAGGGATTGAAATGGCATATTCAAGGCCCAACATCAAATGGGCCAAAGACAAGCAAATATACAATTGTTTCTTATTAGATATATACTTAATTCCAAATTTTTCAAAGTTGGTTTCCATGGTCGAATGAGTTTGAGAAATATTTATAATGCTAATATTTAACATTTATTAAGTATTAATACTAAGCGTGTGTATGGATGAGGTTCAGACTTTTATATGTCATTGCATTCTCAATCTCCCTACGAGGCAAAAGTTATTATTATTGCTCTCATTTCATATCTGAGGCATAAAAAAGTCAAGTATAGCCAAGACCTGGATAGTAAATGACAGTGCCAGGAATTCAGCCAAGTGCAAATAACCCTGTGCCTTCCCTAAAATGCTTCTCATAGACTTAAACACACTTGTGTGGTTTGTTCATCTTCACAGGAGAAATAGAACTGTTATTCCAAGTCTTTGATTACTGAGTTCTTTTGGGGCATGTGATAAGAAAGTAGTATTTTCTTTTGAATAACTGCACCTTAAATTATCTTTTAGTTGTCTCACTAGTAATTTCTGTCTTTTTGATTAGAAATCATTTCAACAGAGGAAAAAGTTCTAATTAGAAGAGCACCTTTGTAACTTGTAACAAAGTATTATGAACTACTATTTGAGATTTCTTAATACTGGAAGTTACAAAATAGGGCAGAAGAAATTATAGTGGAAAGAGCAGCATGTTCAGAGCAAAATTTCGTATGAGTGATAATGAATGTTGTTTCCAGATGAGTTTGGGAATGATTTGTTATGTAAGAATAGCAAATCAATATAGAGAGAATATGTGTGAGTTTTGTAGGAGTATACAATAAAGAGATGACAGATATAATCCCAATGGATATTGCTTGAGCCATAGGGTTTGTGACCTTATGCAAAATATTTGGTCTTTGAGTAAGAATTCTAGCTAGAGATGGCATGGTGATATGACCATATAGTGAGGGGATAAGAACTACCTCTGCCGTTTCTGGGTTGCTGATAATATGGAAGGTCGATCCTGCCCATTTTTCTCTTGGGCCCAAAGTTGGACTCCGGAAATAGAGGAGCTTGGAGGCTACTGGAAACCGCCGCAATATGGACAAAATGATTTGCATTTAAGAATTATGGCATCATGCCTCGCGCTAGAGATGAAGTCGAATCTCACTCTGGGTGAACGATTTATTTGAGAGCTGCTTGGGATTCAGTACTCCCGTAGACAGTGATTTTAAGAAGAGTTAATAATCAATGGAAAGGTGACACATGTACACCAGGCACATATGATGCTCATGCGAGTATGCAGCAGCTACAACTACAGCAAGCAACAGCAGCTAAACAAGGGCTGTTCCTCCTTCCTTGCTACAACAGAAGAAAGGCAAGCTCCGGGCACAAGGAGGGGAACGCTAAGAAGAATGCTTCCATTTCTACCTAATATCTTAGCCCGTGTTTTATGAGCAAGGTTAGCAATACCAGTTACTGGTTGGAGGCAAGATGAGGAAGGCTTTGCATCTTTGAAATTAAAATATCAGTACTAAACTGTTTTAATAACTGAAAATAACTGAGAAGGTTCTAAATTATTGTTAGTGAAGCTCACCATGCAGAGGTAAAAGAAAGTTTTCAAGGCAGCATTGGTAGCAATTTCTAGAAAAGTAAAAACTGTTCTTGTTTATAGTTCAATAAATTGAAATTCCTCAGTCAATTCGATTAAAGAATTTTAATTAAATCTAGTTGTGAACAAACCTGTACATGAAATTGTTTGGCATTATTTTGTTGTTTTGACAAAATGTTCTGGTTCCTTTATTTTAAAATGAAAATCAGTTTGGAAAAAGCCAAGTCATGTTTAATCAGTCACCCAGAGAGATACTGAGTAACCTAATTTAGAAAAACTAAAGCATATAGGGTTCTCATTTGTAATAAAGGAAAAGGCTGCCTAGTTGTAACCAAGGGCCAAACTAAGATGCTAAGATGTGTTTCAGAGAGGATTAATCTCCTAAAACAATATATAAACTAATTACCCTGGAATAAAAAGTAATTTGTATGTGAATATAGCAGAAATAACTATTACTCCAAAAAGCGCTAAAGTAGAACTAAAAGGTATTGATAAATTTATCTATTTAACATTTCAGAGTAAACTTCAATTACTTGGATAAAAAAATGTATAAAGGCCTGAGGCAACTTGTAGAAACATGAATGTTGCAACCAAGTGAAACTCAAGATTTGGGTCTACTTGGAGTTATTGTAAAACTCAGGGCTATACATAAGGTATAGCATCTTTTTTGTTTAAAATTATTTGGTTTCTTGAAAGTAAAGACTATCTGGAACCTCAGAGTGGAATGACCACTCTCTGACAATAATTAGTATTGGTAGCAGAAGGAAGATGGAAAGCAAACCTCTGAATGGATTGGAAGGATTAGTGTAGGAAGAAAAAGTAGGTCACTATGTTTCAAAAGGCAAAAGCACCAGCCATGATAGAAATAGGACAGTTATGTACTAATGGGCCTCTGCAGCTCTATGTGACTTCAAAATTGTTTCCAAGTGGTCTGATTGTGAAAACATTTTTATGGGCAAATTTCAAATAAACAAGAGGATTGTTTAAGTTATATAATTTTAAGAAGGACAAATATTGGCCTTGCATTTTCCCACCCAAAACGAAATGTTGAAATATACGCTAGCACAATATTTAGCCAAGGCTTCTAGATATGTCTTTAAAATTAATTTCTTTTTAATTGGGGATTATTATTTGCAATCGAAAGCCTCTGTGTTTTTCTATCAAAGTCTTATTTGTAGGTAGGGGCTTTGCAAAATGAGAAGTATGATGTGATTCCTCAAACTTTTCCATTATCCTAGCACTGATAGTAAATCAGATCATAAAATTATATAGCCTACACCACCAAAATTAAGCATAAGGCCTCAGCAGCTTACAGTTCTGTTATGGTGTGCTAAATAAGTTGTCTTGAACAGAAACATAAAATATGACTGCAGTTAAGCCTAAGTGTCCTAGAACTGGACAATTCCACATTGTATAAAGTTTCCTTTTCTCTCTCTCTCTCTCTCTTTCTTTCTTTCTTTCTTTCTTTCTTTCTTTCTTTCTTTCTTTCTTTCTTTCTTTCTTTCTTTCTTTCTTTCTTTCTTTTACTAAAGGAAAATACTCTTTTAACTGAAAATCCAACATGCATGTTTTGCTATAATATAGTTTTGTAGCCTTTAAGATGTGTTAATCAAAGCCATTTCAGCATGTGACTATTTCCCTAGGGCACCCTTAGCTAAGAGGTAGTTTTTTTAATATTGAAAATATATGGTTAACAAGATATTTGTAGGTACCTCAGTGAAATAATGAAATGCATCAAACAAGTGAGGAGAGGATATGAACTAAGGGATAATTTCATTCTATGCCCAAGTAAACCAAAAATTCTCTTATACTGTTTTTAGAATGCTGATACTCACATATTTAAATTTGTCATTAATCTTATGAGGTCAATTTAGTGACGTTAAAGACAAAACAAACAAAAATGATAGGTCCATATTTTCTGTTTATCCAGCAAACATTAAAAAAGATGGTATAGTATAGGAAACGTCAGTAGTGGAAAAACCATGAAAAATATTGCCACTATGTTTTGTAATCTTAGATTAGTTAACCAATCTAAATTTTGGTTTTCTCAAATTTAATTAGTATACGTTATAAAGTTGTTTTAAGCCTTAAGCAAGACAGTAGTAAAGTACAACTGATAGTTATTATTACTAAAAACCTCCATTTATGAAAACTTCAAGGTCAAATCCTGTTCTTTACTTAACTAAAATCTCTGAGTTCGTTTTACATGTAGTGATTTACTGATATTATTCTGTGGACTGACATCTAGTTTATGAACTCAATGAACTTAGTCCGGTTATAGGAACAGGGCTTGTACGCAGAAAGGTAGACATTGGGAGTTACAGGATTATAGCCAGTTTAGCTGATGGTGAACTGTAATGTTCAAGGAAGCTTCACAAATAGACAGTTCTTAGGTTACATGGTAAACAATTGCTGTAAGCAAAGAGAGAAGTGAAAGGAATTGTAGTTGGTGCAAAGGTAGCAAAGGTAAGTGAAAAACACACCAAAGAACCAGTGATTTGACTCCTATGGCCAGAGGACAGTTGTGTTAGTCTGCTTGGGCTGCTATAGCAGAAAACCACAGACTGAGTAGCTTAAGCAATAGAAATTTGTTTTCTCACAATTCTGGAGGTTAGAAGTCAAAGATCAAAGTGCCAGCAAGATTACTTTTTGGCAGAGTCTTCTTCTGGCTTTCAGAAAGCTGCCCTCTTGCCGTGTCCTCACAAAGCCTTTTCTCTGCTTGTATAAACTGGTATTTCTTTTTCTTCTAAAGATAGCTGTCCTTTTAGATTAGGGCCCCACCGTTATAATCTCGTTTAAACTTAATTACTTCCTGAAAGGCTCTGTCTCCAAATACAGTCACATTGGGGATGAGAGCTTCAACATACAAATTTTGAGGGGACACCATTTAGTCTATTACATTTGTAAAATAATAACACCTGAAAGATGAGTTAGGAAAAAATTGTCAAGGAAATTACTGAGGCAATATTTATCCAGTTTTTCCTGTCTTAAAGGTCATAACCAATGATACTGGCTATCTACCCCTTCTTCTTTCACTCTTAACTTTTTTCTTATAAAAATTTTTTTTAAGTACAAGAGTGATCTTGTACTGATGTTTGATTGTGTTTAGATTTATTTAAAAGTAACTTGTGACAGGGACAAAAGTATTAAAGCATTAATATTTATAGTTATCGCTTCCCTGACTTCATAAGGAAGATTTCATGTTATTACAGTTGAGCTCCTCAGTCCTTATTTTACTAAGATCATGGGAGGAGAGAATAATTAGAAGACACTCAAGAAGAATACAGTAGATATTTATTTGTTGACTGTCTCCTATAGCTAGCTACTCATTACCTTCTGAGTGGGCACATACCCTCTTTGCAGGCAAATATGTCCATATGACAGATTTCTAGTTAATGGAATTCAAGCAAAAGCAGTGAACACCACTTTAGACCTGACCATGAAATCCTCTCATGCCTGCCGAAGGATTTTTCTTTTGGCAACTTGTATTTTTCTTGGACCTTAAGGAGAGACTAAAGGCCATTATTTTCAAATGATATTTTCAAGCTATACAGTACAAAGGTACTCCTGTTGCTTCTGTGCACAAAAGAAAACATTCTGTTAAATGATTGGAATTGCTCCTTATATGCTAATTGAGCACAGACTTATTGGAATGAGTTTATCAGCCCTAGAACACCCATGGTGGGTTACCGCAGCCAGCTTCTGTAAATGAGTTGCATCCCAATGAATAAATACATTTCAAATGGAAGGAAAATCTATTTCAAGGATTATTCTTACTTTACTTGTGTTCTGTAGTTGATAAATAAATTCACTGATGTCTTAATATGAATAGTACCATGTGGCATTATACAAAAAAAATCTTTTATTATAGAAGTAGGATAACAAAGCAAATATTAAAAATATAAGTGATATAAGTGAGCCTGAATTTGGTGAGATAAAAATAAGAGGTTAAGCTAATAGGTGTATGCAGTGAAAAAAAAAATCTGCTTAAATTTTGTTTTATTAAATTGTTTATATGATGCTGGTTGATGTTTAAAAGAATTGGGGCCATTTATAAAGTAAGATGTTGACTCATTTACTCCACAACAGCCTGGGAAACTTAATTGAAAGCAGCTGATGCAGTGATAACGCCAGACCTCCAAAAAAATGTCAACAGAAAAATGGGAGTTGTTTGTTGGAATGCTTGTTTGTTTTTTTGAGAGAGAAATTTGACTTCAAGAGAGGAAATTACCTCAAAAGAAAAACCAAAAGAAATGGTGTTTTTCCAAAGTCTTTCTGGAGGCTTAGACTATCAACTCTGATAAACAAACAAGAGAGAAACTAGGTTAATTTGAGATACTGTGACTCAATACAATAAGTAGCAAATTTATATGATTTCATTGAGATATTAGAATATTAATTTTTTAAGTACCCAGGCTAAAGTGAAGATGATCAAAAGAAGAATTTTTGCAATCAGTTTCAATCGTATGTCAAATAAGTCAGTCCCTTTTACATACTGGTATCTGTAGTAAATTCTTTGGTTACAAGTGGAAAGAAAATACACTCAGGCTTCAGTAATCTTCTATGAAGGAATAGAAAATCAGGCTAGTATAATATCGCCTATTAAAATCACTGGGAAGTCAAAAATATATAGAGTTATGTCTTCTAAATTCTAAGAAAAAATGACTTTAGTCATCCAAACATGACCTCCAAATGGACTATATCTTCTGATGTTTGAATCTGGGCTGTCAAAAGTGATGCTGCATAACATCTGAGTCTATATCATAAGAAACCCTGCAATTTCTGTGTTGGTTTCTGAAACACTCACTCTTGGTGAAGCCAGCAGCCACATTTTGATGACCTGAAGATGCTCATGATGTAAGAAAACTACTGTTTAGTAGTTTTCTTGAGATTATTGACTTTAAGTCCTTCTTGCTTTTTTAACGTATGCATAAATGACTTTAAATTTTTATCTAATAAATGCTCCTAAGGGTTTAAATATCTCTGTAATCATAGATTTAGCCGTATGTCCTACATATTTGATATATTTCATTATCATTCAGTGCAAAATACTTTCTAAGTTTCCTTGTGATTTCTTCTTTATCTATTAGTTATTTAGAAATGTGTTATTTTATTTTCAAACATTTGAAAACTTTCTATGTATCATACTGTCATTTTCAAGTTTATTTCCGTTATGGTCAGATAACGTGTTTTCCCCATTGTGTATACTTTTAGTCCTTCAAAATTTAAGACTTGTTTTGGTTAAGGTTTGAATGTTTGTCCTCCCACCCCCATCCTCTTACTTTCAGTCTCTTTATCCCTTTAGTTAAGGAGTGTTTCTATTAACTAGCATATAATTTCTTTTATTCCACTATGATATTTATTCTATTTGTAATATTTAATTTGTTTATATTTAACATAATTACTTTTGTGTCTATCATTTTATTTATCCTATATTCCTTTACTCTTCTTAATTCTTTGCAATTATAATTATTCATTTAAAAATTATGAATCTTAATTCATTAGTATGTTATATATCCATGCCAATGCAAGAAACTTAGAACACTCACTTCCAAATACTTTCCTATAACTTTCTGGGTCAAGATATTATTGAGTTTTATCATCAAAATTTATTTAAATTTACCTGTGAATTTACCTTTCTTTTTTCTTCATTGCCTTCATCTTTCTTTTCTACCTGGTTGGTATATAAGTATGTATGTAAGTGTGGTTTTATATGTGTGTGTGTGTGTGTGTGTGTGTGTGTGTGTATGTGTAAATATTTCTCCCTTCCTCTTTTCCTCTTCCTTCCTGTATTCCTCTTTCTTAAACCTTTTAGTATATCTTTTTGTTTGTTTCCTTTATTGTCAGATTCTCTAGTTCTGGTTTTCACTTTTTAAAAGATTTTTATAACCCACTATTATATGGATGATATTTTTGCTGCATATACAATTCTAAGTTACTAGTTATTTTTTTCAGGATATTTTCAGTCTAAAATATCCATGATCACCTGGCTTTCATTATTCTTTTCAGAAGATATCTGTAATTTTTATAGTTTCATTGTGGAAAAAAATATATCAGTGTCTTTGGCTACTTATATGATTTTTTTTTCTTTGTTTTTGGTTTTCAGTAACTTTATTATGATATGTCTAAATATGGCTTTGTTTGCTTTTGGATTGGATTTCACGGACTTTTTGAATCTAGCTTGGAATATTAGAAATTTAATTGTCATTATTTTACCTATTTGCTTTATTTCTGTTATGCCCTTCAGGCATTCTGATGAAACCTTATGTGTGTTCCCACTGCTTCCTTTCATCGCTCGTGCTTTTTGCTAAATAGTTTGTTCTTTTGTTTCTTTTTGCTATTTATAGTTTGTTCTGACCTTACTTCTATGTTATTAGTCTTCTCTTCAGCTGCTATTAAACTCATATATTGGCTTCTTAAATTAAGCTAAATAATATTGTCAGTCACAAAATTTCTATTTGATTGTTTTTGAAGTTTCAAATTTTCTGTTGAAATTCTCTAATTTATCTCTAGTCTCTTAATATTTATTTCTATTTAATTTAAAATCTGAGTCTCATACCTTCAATACCTGAAACTTCTGTGAGTCTTCCTGTTATCTTTATTACCTTCTTGATATTTGATCACATTTTATATCTTTACATTTCTGATTTTTTATATATGAAAGCTAGAACTTTTATGTAAGAAAAAAAAAATTAGGGAAACTTAGAGGCTCTGAATAATGTTACATTCCTTATTGAGGATTTATATATTTTGAGGATATTTAGGGATTCACTTTAATCCAACCCAAACGTTTCAAACCGAGATTTAATTTTTATGGGAGCTAGTGCATACCAATATGCCATTTTCCTACCATGTAGCCCTTCAGGAATTTCAACTGAGAGATTGTTTTAAGAGCCTTTTTTTTCTTCTTGGCACGTCCAGGTCTCCAATTTTTGTTTCCTTAGTCCACGGTGGTTATTAGATATTCCGTTCAATTTCTGAATTCCTCAGAAACCAATTTAGAATCAGTCTAGGGTTAAAGTGGTATCACATATTAATTTGAACTCTCTGCATTTCCCTTCTTTCTGGACTTCCAATTCCTTCAAACAATTGTTTTACATATTTTATATATCTTCTCTGGTTGTTTGTGTTGGAAGGGTTGATCAGATATAAACTAATCTATTATAGCCAGAAATAGGCATCTTGTGCTCAATTTTCAATCAGGAAAAAAAACAAATTGCCACATATCTTTTTGTCAGCATGACACTTCATAACACTTTCACTGTCTCTGAAAAATATCCCAGTGTAATATCTCTTTTTAGGGATAACTGCTTTTGTTGCTATTCTTTTCTTTCTTACTCAGTTATAAATCTTTTTTTTAAATAACTATCCAGGATCTCAGTGGCTTTCAAGACTGACCCAAGCTACTACAAATATGCTTTATATATCCTAAATGGAACGTATGATCTATTTATTTTTTTCTAGACACAATATAAAACAAACTTAGCAGAATATTTTTATACACAAATGTAATGTGGTTCCCTTTTGTATCTTATCAATATTTTTTTCAAAGAATCTGTATTTGATTTTGAAAAGGTCTCAATGTCTTTCAACACTGAAAAGAGTACCACATATCAGATTCCCCCTTTGGACCGAACACACGTTTCTTTTGTTGCTTTTTTCCTACATTAACCATTCAATCCCGACAAGCTGAAAAAACAGTCACCATTTTGTAAATGCACTTTTATTTTCTATGTCCATGCCTCAGCTTGCCATTACTTTTTCCTAGATGTATACTATTTCTAATGTCACTCATTGAAATCCTATACATTGGATAAGAAACTGCTTAAATGACATAACCTATGATGCCTGTTATCATGTGAGCCCACTTTGAAAGAAAGAAAATGATCTATAATTCTATGGAATAAACATAAACTTCCTGTAGCAAAATGTTTTGCCACGCAGTTATTGCATATCTATGTTGTTTCATACCTTACTGTAATCTCCTTGAAGATAAGAACCTGGTCTTAACTACTTTGCATTTCTCATCACTTGGGTGCTTTGCATGTAGTAGCTATTAACTTATAATCAATTAAAATTATGAGAGCTAGAGATATTTAAAATTAGATGCAAATAGTGTGGTTATGTTGATTTTTTAATTTTGTTTAACAGAATTATGTAGGTTTTTAGGAATTCTTTACATAGATTAAGGAAATTCTGTAACATAGGTAAGTAAAACTACTTTAAATATAGAAATATAAACAGCATGAACAGTGCACATATAAACTCTTATATTCCTAGCATTTAAATAAAAATACTACAATGTTAACTATCATTAGAATGTTATTCATAGTCAATTTTAAATGCCTTTTTTTTTTTTTGGTTGTTATTTCTTAATTCTCCCCATTCATATCAATCAGTTGGAAAGGTGAGAACTAAAAACTTCACTGCAAGTGCCTAAGCCTTAACAATATTCTACTGGAAGAACTCTGAAACTGCAAAATGTTTCACCTTTTACAAGAATAATAATTAAAAATTTCAAACTGTTATCTCTGAAAATTAACAATGTGCGTCCGTGGGTGTAAATAAATCTCTACAACATTTTGGCTTAACAGTCATTTATTTTTCAATAATTTCTATTTTTAATAGTACTTATTTTTGTAAACAGGATGATTAGTCCTATCGAGGGCGAACACCGCATGCAGAAGATCTGTTCTCATAAAGCTAGAAAACAGCATCCATGGCTTGCGAGTCATTTTCTATTGACATGATAATGGGTGATGGAGTCTTGCTAACTATCACAAATATCAGTTCCTTTTTTTACACGTTTCCTCCCCTGTCAGTACTCACTCAGCATGGGATTTTTTAAAAAAAACATTCAATGTTCTTCAACTTATAGTGAAACTGGTTATAAAAATTCAGCAGTCAGAATTTAACTGTTTTCCCGCTGAGACACGGGGCGGCAGGAGACCCAGCTTGCTCTTTCCCAGGTGCGTTTGTTGTGTCATGCCAAAAGGAGCATAAAATAATACACGATTGTCAGTTACAGAAGCAAATAGAATCCACAGATACCCAGGGGGAATCAAATGTTGACTGGAAGTACGACTATTTTTACAGTTACATTTTTTAACTATAACTGGTTTTAACTGAAGGGAAGCAGAGCAGCGTGGTGAATCATTGGTGTACCAAAATGCAAATTTACTCACGGCATATATAACATAATGGTTTATTAAAAACTGAGACCCTAAAATATTTGTGTCTTTAGGTAGGCTAAAGAAGAAATTTGCTCCTCTAGGTAATCTGAAAATCGTGTTAAAATTCTTTTATAAGGTAATTCCATTTATGCTTATTTTTATGGTCAATATTATTCTTATTAAGAAGTAAAAGTTCTTTATATATTCTGGATTCAAATCCATTAGTTGACATAGGCATTGTGAATATTTCCTTCTAGTCTGGCTTTGTTTTCTTAAATATTTCAAAGACTAAATGTTTTTAATTTGATAAAACCAATTTTTTCTAAAACTGTAATTTTCCTGTTATAATTTATACTTTTAGTGTTCTACTTAAGAAATCTCTGTCAGGCCTAGAACCCCAATCAGCCTGTTTTTGTTTACTTTTCAGAGTCCTCTGGTTTTTGCTCTCTCATTTGTCTCATATTTTTAGTGGTGATCATTATTAGAGGCTGGCTAGGTGAGCTCACTGCATCTTGGGTGCTTACCTTCTAATAGAATTTTGAGACTCCAGAAACAACTACTTAGGTGAAGGAAATCTCTCTTAGTTGAGGTCATATTCCTTGAGAGAGAATTTAAAGATGTTCTGGAAGTCTGAGAATAATTTGAGTATATGGAAAGCAGCACATAAAGCATAAAGGTAGAGATTTGGACTTACTTTAATAAGTAATATATAATGTCTAGAGAAAGCTTATTATTTACGTCTGGTCATAATACTAGTATAAAATTCTGTTATTAATGTATGTCATATTAAAGTATTCTTTCTCTTGTACTGTCTGCCAGTGCTGAAGCTGTAACCTCTTATACCAAAGGCTCAGAGACTTGGCCGGTGGAGAGGGGAGGGGTATGGATAATGCTTCCCCATTTAGGGTCACATTTTAGCACCAGAGATTGCCGCATGATCTAAACCAGCTTGTTAAAGAAGGGAGAGCCAGTGTTTACTTCCCTTGCACAATGGGACACTGAGGCCAATCAGAATGAAACTCAAGAGTCTATTCAAGAATCTGCCTAATTTCCAGATACCTTCAGAAAATCTTTCTTCTTCCAAGATGGAAGGATTTCATGTGGGTAGATACCAGGTCTTTGAGACTCTATTCTATGTTATAACAGCATAAATCCATAAAAAATGGGTCTTTTGATCATTTTTAATGTGTGAGGTATGAATTACGTAAGAATGTATTTTAAAGAATGAAAATATTTGGAGTCTTGGTCAATATTGTGTGTGTATGTGTGTGAATTTTACCATTGTAGCATTCAGTAGAATGATGATAATAACACTGCTAGCCCAGTAAGTTTTCAAGAGTATCACTCTGTCCAATGCACAAAATGTTTACATGTTTCTGGAAAGCAAATTGTTGATCTTAGCCTAAACTAGTTTTGATTGAAAGGGAGCAAGGGCAAGTATATTAAATCTTTCCAAATGTGTTTCAAATGTTAAAATAAAAAATGACCACTTTTAAATCGTATGTTTAGAAGTTTAAAGAGATCTACCACAAATACTACTTTTATTTTAAGTCATTTTTAAGGTAATGGGAATTCTGTATGTGATAGTAACCATTTCCAAGTGATAACATTTGATAAAGTTCCTATTGAAGGTTTAGGGACTGAGAAAATTAATAAAAATAATAGATCTCTTATATCTTTCCTGGTTGTGAAAAATAAAGAGGCTTTCCTCTCTGGGTCATGCTTCTTGTAATAGCTCTTTTTTTCTGTGATGAAGATCAATGTAATAACCCAGACTATGTTTCACGATCTCTATTTTTTATTTTTATCTTCACAAGTGAAGGACAGTTTGTTTTCCAGAGGCAGAGATTCACAAATGTCACAGTATAGTTGAGTTTTTAAAAATATAATTATCTTATGAATTCTTTTTTAGGCATGACCAATGTTATTCCAGAAGCAGGTATTTCATATACATATATGGCAAGAAATTCTAAAGCAATGATATTTCAAGTGATTCCAAGCCACATACACACTTTTTTGCCAAGTTTTCATTTTTAAAGCAGCCTCGTTTCTCAGTGCTGTATATTTGTCTTTAAAGCTATAGAGAATATATCTCACAAAAACACATGCCTTTTACATACTTCATTATTGTCTTCCATACTTTCTTGTTACCTAGGCCATGCAGTTAGGGAAGGAAGAGTTCCTGAAATGGTCTGTTTCCTATCTTTCCCCTTCTGAAGCCCCACAGAACAAACTCCAAGTATATAATGGTATACTTTGTATTAAATGAATGATTCCGATATGCAAAACTTGACAATAAGAAAAGAAAGTAGCCTGGTAACAAAGGACGAAAAGAGCAGTATGAGAAACATTTCCATTCAGTCTCAGGTGTCAAATTTCTCAATACAATAACAAACATAATCTATGAATTATAGCATAAACAATTTGGCTTTATTCCAAGAAAGTAATTTCTGTGTTTTGTTTCACATTAGAAAACCAGTATTTGTCATTTACTACATTTGCAGACTAAAGGAGGATATCACAGATTACTAGTAGATAAAAAAAAGCATATGACTGAATTTAAATTTATTTTTTAAAAAACCATCCTAGGAACCAATATAAAAAGGAACCTTGATCATGATGATGAAATCCTCCCTCTTTATGTTTGAAAACTTTGCTGTTCATTTCTGGGAGGATGTAGTCTTTGATTACAGGAGTTAGCTTCTTATAATGGTAGGGGCAGCAAACTGTAGATGTATGGCATTAAAGTATCTGAACTTTTGCCTGTTTCCACCATTGACTCAAAGCTTAAAGCAGGGTTTCTTAAACCTTAGCATGCATTCAGATCACTAATGGGTTGCCAAAAAAGATGGCTGTGTCTCATTCCTGTTATGTCTAAACTAGTGCATCTACCGTGAGGCATGAAAAATTTCCAACAGGTTCCCAGGTAGTATTGATGTTGCTCGTTGGCATACACAACTTTGAGAACCACTGGCCTTGAGCAATGAGTGTGATGCTTAGGTTGGAGAGTCAAGGCAGTGACTGTGGGAGCTATTTTTATATGCCGCTACTCAGAGCTTTAAAATTTTAGTCTTTGTGACTCTTTTGATTTATCTCTGTTTTCCCTAGCTCAGATTCCTAGAAAACAGAGCTCAAGGCAAAATTGTATTTCTAATAATATGTAGGGGAACACAAGCCCCATACGGGACTAGAAGAGTGATACAGGGCAAGTTGGAGAGCAAACACAAGGTGATGTGTTATTAATTCTGATATCCAGGGCAGCTGATTGCTTAATCACATGAAGCTATTTTCAGTCTACATCTCAAGGCTATTCATGAAAGAAAGGAATAGAGAAAAGAATTTCTCTTCCAAGCTCCTTGTCCCACTGTAAATGAACTTCCTTACATGCATTGATTTCATAAGTATGTCCTCAATTTTTTAGTAAATGGTCTCCTCAGGAAAGCCCTGGTATGATAGGTCAGAACACATGGTAGAAATGCAAAAAGGGACCATGGGCTCATGCCCATCATTGGAACCACACAGCAGCTGAGGTAAAACCAGGTCTCAGTGTCAGATGAGAACAGCAGAATTTGAAGTGAGCATAAGAAATACGCATCCTGCATGTACCACTTAGACCTGCATTATAACTGGCTTCCCATTACGGCTGGCACCCATTATAAGACATGTGGCTTACATTCCTTTAAAACAAGATGCCTTCGATTTTCATCAAAGGAGGAAGATACATGTTATCTTTAAGATGATGGCCACATGCAATCTTTAAAAAGATTTAATATAGGTGATTTAATGAAACAATTTCAAATTTTCCAGTGTCTCTCTCCTTAGTACATTTCTTTGTGCTTTAAAGAGTGATCTCTGGAACTTTCTGAAAACCATAATCAAGTGATGGGTTCTCAGGTCTTCAGTAGTCAATCTATTCTAACATTTCCTTCTCTGTGAACCACCTGGAATGTTCTTGATAGTATTCCACGCAAATTATAATACTTCTACCTCACTTAGTATAAATCATGTTTAAGAATCAAGAAGTGATTTTAGAAAACTATTAGAACTGACTCTACCTGCTAAGTAACACGTCAGTAGGTTTTCCCCAGCCAGCATTATATTCTACTGACCAGCTCAGTACCACACCATCCAGATCCATTTTTATATGTGTTACTTTAGCCTCTGATGGTAAATATTAGCTAAGTCTTGTAATTTCTTGGTTATTAATAATGTCTTCCTAGTTTATGTGCTGTACCTCCTTGTTTGGGCTATGCAGAAGTTAGTTATTGGATAAAGGCAATTGGAAGTGGCAAGGACAGAATTTTTTAAAGTGTTTGTTTTGATAGAATATCACACCGGTAGCAAAATACAGGGGGTAGTGCTGTGGTGGAATCGTATGGATCAGCTTAGCTAAAGTTGAGCTGTGTTTTCATAGGTCTGATTTATTATGGGTCACAGAGATATTTTGGGTGACACTTGGAAGGTGAACGTGAAGGAGCACACTATTAATTTTAGACTTATACCGTAGGAACTGAAGCAACAAATGTACCTTGTTACTGACTTGCTGGTTACCTTATTGCTGTGGGGAACAAACCTGCATCAACCTTACCTACCACAACTTATCCATAACCAGTACCAGTATGGGCAGCTCCTTGTACAGCAAATAAGGCCCCTTCTCCTCCAGCACTCATCTGATCTCCTCCTCCCTGCTACCAGACCACTTTTTGTGTTTTTACAAAGTCTGGACAACTGTATATAATTTCTGGGGTAGCAGTGTGATCATCTCCTCCAGCTTCCATAGGACCTCTTCTTTCAACTTCTACAAGTCAGGGGCCAGCCCAGTTACCAATTGCAGAAGCAACCATTATACAGAAACTATTTAACCAACTCCCACAAATTATGTAAAGAAAAATCTCTATTCTGAATCCACATTCTCTATCATTTTTATTGATTCTCTTTCAGTCGTCAACCACCAAATGATGCAAAAATTAGTACTAGAGATGGTTCCAGAGGTAGATGCTCTGAAAGATGTGTCCTCTGAATTGATTACAGTTTATTTAGAATTAATTTTCTGCTCTTATTTAAGGCATTAACTCATTTCTAGTGGCAAAGGATGTACTGATAGTCTATAGCATGCAATCATAGACAGTTTCTTTAATTATCATCAGTAGAGAGCTATATTCAAGCGCCTGTAAAAGACAAGGCTTTGGGTGGCCAAGTTTTTGCTGACTTGGAATATGTTCATGAAAATAAGGAGTGTAATGGAATCGATCATTTCCTTTTAAGTATACCAGAGAATTGGAGACAGAAAATGATGAGCTCAGAGTTTTAAATTTCCAGCTCAAATTTCATGTGAGGGAACTTATATATTTTAATCTTTTTTTTTTCTTCCTCTCTCTCAATCCCCCACCATTTAACATAAGATGTATTTATAGTACATAACATTTATCTCAATATTTAACTTACAGGATACCAAAAGGAGAACATGGCAAATATGATTTTGTCTCAGTTAGATAAGTAATGAATATCATCCAAAGATAAAGAGACTGTTTTATCTTTTGAAGAGAAGTTAATGTATGTGTAGTTGAAAGGATAGTAATGTTTGGTGGAAGCTCCCTTTTTTTCCCCCTTAACAGACACCTCAACAAGGAAGACATGCAGATGGCAAATAAATATATAAAAATATGCTCTAATCATATATCATCAAAGAAATGCAAATTAAAATAACAGTAAGATAACTACATTCTTGTTAGAGTGGCTAAAATCTAAAACACCGACACCACCAAAATGCTGGCCAGAATGTGGAGCAATAGGAACTCTGATTCATTACTGGTGAGAATGCAAAATGGAAATGTTTTCCATGCACCTTGCAAGACAATTTGATAGTTTCTCATAAAACCAAATATACTCTTAACCATATAATCCAGCAATCATGCTCCTAGGCATTGGTCCAAAAGAGTTTAAAGCTGATGTCTACACAAAAACCTGCACATGGATATTTAAATGACTCTATTTATAATTGCTTAAAAACTTGGAAGCAGCCGAAGTATGTATTAGTCAACAGACAAGAAATGAGATATCAAGCCATGAAGAGATATGAACCAACCTTAAATGTATATTCCTAAGTGGAAGAACCCAATCTGAAAAGGCTACATATTATATGATTCCAACTATGTGACATCCTGGGAAAAGCCAAACCATGGAGACAGTAAAAAGATCAGTGGTCTACCGGGGTTAGGGGTGAGGGAGGGATGAATAGGCAGAGCACAAAAGGATATTTAGGGCAGTGAAACTACTCTGTATGATACTTTAATGGTGGATACATGTCATCATATATTCGATCAGACCCATAGAATATTAACACCAAGAGTAAACTCTAAACTATAGACTTTAGATGATTACAGTGTGTCCAATGTAGATTTATCAGTTCAAACAAATATGTCCCCCTGATGGGGAATGTTGGTAATGGGAGAGGCTATGCATGTGTGGAGGCAGGGGATATATGAGAAATCTCTGTACCTTCTGTTTAATATTACAGTGAACCTGAAATGCTCTAAAACAAAGTCTATTTTAACGTCACATATGTAAAGTTCTTAACACGGGTTCTTATATGTAGTAGTCAAAAATGATATCACCTGTTCATCTTATTGATAAAATTTAACTTTTTTTGTTTAGGTTTATGGGTACAATAAAATGAGGAGTGAATAAAGAGAAGAGGATGTAAGTGTATTCTATTGAATAGAATCTTGTGTATAATCAGGCTACAGGAATCAAAATGAAAATTCTAATTGTAAGCAAACTGTCTACATCTTCTCAGTACCTTTGTTTTATTTATTTTATCTTTTTGCTTCCATTCTCTATTTATGAATAGCTCTGTCTTGCTGACTGATGAAGGCACCAGTAAATCATAGACTTACTACTTATTGATTAACTAGGAAATATTTGGGGAATTAAAGTTGGTATTTCTTGTATGTACTACTAGATCCTTTCTGGAATTCTACCAACAGGTAGTTGCTTTTCTTTTTCCCACGCATAATATGTTCTTGACTGTAGCTGCTAATGGTTGATGTGGTGGATTCTATAAAACACAATTGGCTTGCAATTCTCAAGCTACAAAATATAATGTACACATTTGAGTATTTGCAGCATTATCCTCTCTCTCAAATGAATATTGCTTTGAAAAAATAGAGTGAAGTATGCAGAAAAATTTTTTTCTGCTTCGTAACCTACTTTATTTTTATTAAATTTAATTGTATTAATTTTATTGAATTAACATTGGTTAATAAAATTATGTGGGTTTTCAGTGTACAATTCAATAATACATCATATGTATATTATTTTGTAGGTTCACCATCCAAAGTTAAATTTCTTTTCATCTCCATCTATTTAACCCCTTTTTCCCTTAATCTACATCCCCCACTATCCCTTTTTCCTTTGATAACCACTAAACTGTTGTCCAAGTCCATGAGTCTCTGTTTGTCTTGTTTGTTCCTTTTAGTTTTATAACCTACATATAAGAAAAATTTTAATTCAGTTTTCCAAGTTTTTGGAACATAATAAGGCAACACAAAATTGGCAATAAAAATAGACTGCAATAGATAACAAGGAGACAAACCGTGTAACTTAATTCTGAAACTTCTCTTAAATTAACTGGCCTATTTTATGTGAATTAAGATATTGGTAAAAATGTAATTTTCAAGCAGAAGAAGTGTGCACAGACTGACAGTTCTCCAAAAGACCCTAAAAGTAAAGGTCTGCCTCTCAACACCTTTCTAAATCTTTGCAAATTTTTCCCAGAGTGGATGTGAAAGGTACATGAGTAGATGAATTGAATGAGGAAATAAAGTAAGATACATAGTGTAGCACTGGGTCAGTATACTGTTTCAGGGAGTAACATGTCATGCTGTAGTCATCCATGTTGGTTAACAGAGTATTACATGTGATATTCTCATGTTTCATGAGAAAATAATATTCAAGAAATAGTTTGGGACTTGATATAAGTTTATTTTCTATCTTGGAAAATTACAAAATATTTCCGTCATGTTCAGAAACTTTTATTAAACCAAAAATTATCAAAGGTGGTTTGAAATAACTATATTTGGTACAATAAAGGGCCATACGATTCTTCTGTTGAGCTCCTACGAACATGATTTATTTCTATTATAGCAATCACCATCTTCTGTGCCAGACAATATTTTAATATATGTATGTCATTACCCTTTAAATTCCTGAGATCAGATTTTCTTTCTGATTAGTTTTTAAATCTCTACTTCTAAAACAGTGAACAGATAATATTAAATGAATACAAATGAATACATAAATGGATGAATTAATGAATAAATATTTTCTCACATACCTAGATCTTGTTAATTTTTGTCTCTGTAATGTCACATCTAGCTTCTTCTTGCTTTCCTCATTTCGTATTTGCATTTCAAATCAATGTAAATTCAAGACTTGTCGTTTTTACTCATTCTGTTTGTCTTAACACTTGCATGATATTTCAGTCTCCACAGGGTAATTATTTCTTTGGGTAGTGGAAGATAAGCAAAACTTTCTTGTTTTTGCACACATTTTGCTCATGTATCAGAATATATATCTGAAAAGAATGCTTCTAAAATTTGAATTTTCTTTTATTTGAGCAATTAGTAACCCCTACATTTACTGTACTAAAATTGAAAAAAAAAATCGCCAATAGAAATGTCTGCGTAAGTAATTTAACATGGAAATAGGGCATAAATTACATCTCTTCAAGGGAATAGCAAAGTGGGTCTCTTCTGCCACTAGGGAATATTCTAAGTAGCACATGAAATGAGACAGTTTAATTTTGTACATTACAGTGCTCGGCAATTGAACAAGAAATAAATGGATGGGCACTCTTTCAGTTCCTGCCAAATGCTATTGACCTGAATTCAGGACTTGTTGGAAGATTAAGGCCATGGGGGTTAATCCTATTTGATCTTTTAATTTCTTATTAAGTAAAGTCTCTCTGGGACAGATAAGACAAAACTGTTACTTATGTTTCTGAGCACCATTCTAAAAATAGTTTTCTGCTTCGCATAGAACCCAGGACTCTGATTCAGAGACAGATAATGGGAGAAGGAGTCTTTCCACATTTTTTTTTTCTTTAACAGGGCTGGATGTTGTCTCAGCTTCTTTAACCTTATATTTAGTGACTTCCTCCCCTTTGCCTCACCCCCATTCCCCAGATTCTGGAAACAAGTTGTTTGACAATCTTAAATTTCAGCATGTTAAAGATGTAACTTTTTTGTAAATTTCTTAGGTTTGGAAAGTTGTGAATATTGACATTACGGATGCTGTTTGTTATTTTTAACTCCCTATCTAAATTTCAGAAATAACTGAAAGTACAAAAGTATGGTGGACATATAAAAGCGAAATCGTATGGCTATACAGGGAATAGCAGTGATGTGGCTTTGTGCAATAGGACAGAAGAAAGATGATGAGAGTCTGGTCTAAAACAGTATTAACAAGACAGAAAGGTATGCATATAAGCCTGTTTAGATTGAACAGTCTTCAAACAATTGGAAATGAAGATGGAAGTTGAAGATAGTCTCTACTTTGTCATGGACAGCCAATACCATTATTTGCAAAGGGGAAGGTAGATAAGGAAAAACTGAAGGTTTTTTTTTGTAGCATCTAAGAAAATATAATTTGGTTTGGGGCAAGATTGACATACTTGAGATTTTTCTGGAGAAAGGTATTGTTGGGAAGTTAGAAATATGAAATTAGAGTCAGAGAAGAGTTGTTGGCTAGAGATACAGATCCAAAAATGATTGTCATGAGTTGTGTATAGACTGAGAAAAAAGAATTTTTTACGTGTTTTGCATGGATTGCTCCATTTCATCACCGCTATTGTCTTCTGTGGAAGTTAATATTTTTTATTTTAAGGTAAGAATATTCTAGCACAGAGATGTTGAGTACATTTACTAAGAATATCATTCATATGCGGTGGATGTATTAGTTTGTTGGGCTGCCATAAGAAAATCTCATAGACTGGGTCAACAGATATTTATTTTTTTTAACAATTTTGAATGCTGGAAGTCCAAGATCAGGGTGCTGGCATGATTGGATTCTGGTGAAAGTTCTCTTCCTGGCTTACAGAAGGCCACCTTCTCACTGTGTGCTCATGATGGCCTTTTGTCAGCGGGTGTGTATGGGGATGGAGAAAGGGAGGAGAAGGGAAAGAACTCTTCCGCCTCTTACAAAGCCACCAACCCTATCAGATTAGGACCCTGCCCTTTTGACTTACTTAACCTAATTACCTCCTAAAAGTCCTATCTCCAAATATAGTCACTTTGAAGGTTAGAGCTTCAACATAAATTTTGGGGGGTACACAATTTAGTCCATAGCAGTGTACCTGGGATTCAAACCTAGACAGACTGTGGGAGGCATACCCTTTACTACTAATGTGTGACACAAGGCAGTAACTGGCTTTGGTTACTAAGAGCCAATAATCAACATCCTTTGTGAATGTGGGGAAAGCAGATAGCTAACACAAACCAGCACAGGCAAAGAGTGGTGGTACTGAATGCAATAAACTTTAAATTAATTAGGTATACAAAACTGTACTTTATGTATGTTACATATACTCTACTTTACATATAATATACTTTTGTGTATTATATAATATACTTCATTTAATTTGTCATATACTTTATATGTAAGAAATACATGCTTTATATATTTTTTCAATATAAAAAGGAGGCTATGTTTCTTAGCAGTATTTCTACTGAAAGCTGCAGTATGCTTCCAGAAACAAATCATGCCAGTGATGCCTAAATCTTTGTGTTTAGATTCTGCAGGCATGTTTTCTTCTTTGCAAAGAGTAGAGTGTTTCACAAAAATTGGACTCATTTATAAACTCATATACAGAAGATAAAGTACGTCTGTTGGAAATACATCTATACAGAGAGAACCAAGAGACAAAGCACTCCTTAAACCATGTGATTTGCACAAAGAGAATTACACATTACGTGTTTATATTTTTACATGAATTTTTCAAAGATACCTTTGAGGTGTCTCAAACTACTTCAACTATTTCATTAGCATCTAACATGTAACTACAGTGTAATTACTAGAAATATACATTTTAGCAACAAGCAGCATCCAAACTGATTTTACTACTAGGGGTCAAGAAGGAAATTTTCAGTTATTTCCATTTCTGGGCCACCGTGAATAGTGCTACAGTGAATATCGGGGTTTTCAATTTTTCTGAGTAGATACTCAGAAGAGGGATTGCTGGGTTATATGGTAATTTTATTCTCAATTTTTGAAAAACCTCCATACTGTTTTCCATAAGGCTGTACCAATTCATGTTTCTACCAGCCTCTGACAATTGTTTCTTTTCTCCCACATTCACTGCTACAACACTTGCCACTTGTAAATAACAGCTATTCTTAACAGGTGTGAGACCCTGTCTCATTGTAGTTCTGATTTGCATTTCCCTAATGGCTAGTGAAGTTGAGCATCTTTTTATGTGTGTCTTGACCATTCATGTGTGTCCTTGGGAGAAGTGTCTGTTCAGGTCCTCCGCCCATTTTTTAATTGGATTGTTCATTGACGAGTTGTATGAGCTCTTTATGTATCTTGAGTATTAGCCCCTTATTGGAGGCATTGTTTGCACATATCTTCCCCCATTCAGTTGGTTGCCTCTTTGCTTTGTTGATGGTTTCTTTTGCTGTGCAGCAGAGTTTTAGATCGATGTAGTCCCATTCATCTACGTGTGCTTTTACTTCCTTTGACTTTGATGTCAAATTCATAAAATCCTCTTTAAGTCCAAGGTCCATTCATTTAATACCTATGTTTTCTCCTATGCAATTTATTGCTTCAGGTCTTATATTTAGGTCTTTGATCCGTTTTGAGTTAATTTTGGTATATGGTGATAGATAACAGTCTAGCTTCGTTCTTTCGCATGTGGCTTTCTAACTTTCCCAGCACCATTTATTGAAGAGGCTTTCTTTACATGTTTTTGGCTCCTTTGTCAAAAATTATTTGCCCATATACATATGGGTTTATTTCTGTGCTCTCACTTCTGTTCCATTGGTTTGTGTGTCTGTTTTTCTGCCAGTACCATGCTGTTTTGATTTTTTGTTGGTTTGTAAGACATAAAAAGACGAGAACCATATGATTTCACTCATGTGGGATAAAACTCAAAGCAAAAAATGAACTAGACAAACAAAACCTCACAGATACAACAGTTTAGTGGTTACCAGAAGGAAAGATGGCGATGGGGAAGTAGATAAGGGTAAAGACGGGCAAATATATGGTGATGGAAGGAGATTTGACTTTGGGTGGTGAGCATACACTTCAATACACCGATGATGTTTTATAGGATTGTACATTTGAAACCTATGTAATTCTATTAACCAAATCACTCCAATAAATTTAAACTAAATTTTCTATCAAAAAAATAAAGGTGATTGAATTTTAAGAGAGAAAAATCATTTTACAGTGTTCAGTCACCATTATGTTTTGTTTTGCTTCTACTAAAACATCAATATGTAATTAGAATGTCAAGTTTGTGGGTCCTCAATATATTCATTTATCTTTGCTTCTAAAATCACTAATATGTGACCTCATGTTCAGATTTCAGAAAAACAGTCATTAAGACTAGTCCAGGCTTCAGGATAACTTTGTAGATAGGTTTCAAAAATCATTAGTTTGTCAAAAATTTTGATGGACCTGTAAAATGGTCTGACCTTATTTATAGTTATCTGTGTCACCCCATCTACTTCTTCCTTGACCCTATGTTTTTCTGCTGACCCAAGGGTTATTAGGATGAGAGAATGTATGTAAACCCTCACCAAGTAATTGGTACTCAAAGCCTATTATCCAAAAATATTAGGAACATGAGGGATAATGAATGATGAGCAAATGGCTATCCATTGAGCAGTTAACATTTGAGTCACCTTTATGTGGCTTTCCTTTTGTGTCTCATAACCCAGAGATTCTGTAACTCTTAATACTTCCACTTCAGAGCTGAGAAGACTGACTTGGTATAGGGTTAAGGGCACTGACTTACCTAGCAGGCATAAGCAGGTTTGAACGCAGTTCTCCTACCTAATAACTCTGAGGTCCTGAGATTTTTGTTTGTTTGTTTTTAAACCTTTTAACATCTTATGTAAAAGTAGAATGAAAAATATTGCCTCCATACGTTGTAGGTAGACTACAGCGAGCATACCAGTGTGTAGCGCTTTTCCAGTCAAATATAATCAATAAATGATTGTGGTGGTGTTAGAAATGCTGTGACTTGTCCATGGCTATATAGCTGGTAAAAATTGGAGTTAAGAGTCAGCGTAACATTCGCTAATACTTCAATGCTTTTCCCATGAAATACTTTTCACTGAGTATAATAAATATTTCAGTTATGCTTTTTACTGTTTATTAGGTCCAGAATGAATTTGTTGGAAATGAACTTGTAGGTCAGCATGAATTTTCATGCACGCTTTGGTATTTACATAAAATTAAGTGCAAAGGACTGACATAAGAATAGGAGTAAGTGAAATAGCCATAGATGGAGGCACTTGCTTTCCTATAACAAGTGTCAGGATAAATAGACATCTCTGGCCCGGAAATCAACCACCTACAAAGCTTCACAATTCCTGTTTGTCTCGACCAAAGGACTTTTCCTCTACCTGTAGACATTTTGCTACTACTTTCTACCTGAGCAGTAAATATGTTTCTACCCTTTGAATTTTTGTATTGTTTACCCAGTTGCAGAAATGTTGATCACACAGAATTATATCTAGAAACAATATTAACAACGAAGATCAAATTTGAGTGATAAAATTTGCAATTTAAACAGATTAAAAAAATGAACTAGATTTTTCCTGGATTAAAATATGAGTATGTTCATGTGTATGTAAAATATAAATATAACAAAGCAAAGGGGAACATACATGGTGATAGAAAGTTTATATTGTAATGTTAACTCATGATTCCTTTTCCATGCATGTATGTGTACATGCATGTAAAATTACGTAATAGTATTTGTAAATTCCACAAAGTTCTTTGAATTCTTAACTAGTTATCAATAATTTTTATTTGTTTAATGTAATATAATATATGAGTACCTTGTAATCTAGCAAACTTATTTTAATTGTTCTTTTCTCTTAAATGTAAACCATGAATAATAAAAATAGTTTTATTAAACAACATAGAAAAAAATCTTGCCTTCACATTCTATATGTGTATTTCCTTATTCTGCACTATCCATTGACTATTTACCCATGTGTTATTATCAGCTTATAAGTTTGTCATCTCATATATGTTAGATATGAATGTGAACATTTGAAAATGTTAACATTTAATGATCTTGACCATGACCAGCCAGAAAGAGAATTAAGGCGACATAGACTTTTGGGCATCAGTGAGAGATTTAAGGGTAGGATCACCTGAGATCACAAGGCTGTCAGAGTTGCAGAAATGACCAATTTAGGTGGAATAAAGGAATAAATATCATACTGAGAAATTAACTTCTTTAGATGTATTCTGATGTGGTAAATTACTTTTTGCATTATAAAAAATAGTGTCTTCTATGGTGTTAGCTTTCTTATGAAAAAAAGATATAAGAAAACTAAGTGAAATAATTGTTGTCCTCAACTTAGTTTGTAAAAAAAAAAAAAAAACATTCTAATCTCAGAGAAGATGCAACAGGATATATAAGGTAGCTTTTGTCTAGAGGTGAGTTCGTTGAGTTTTATCCTTATTCTCTCTGCTTGTCCCCCAGCTTCTTTAACACAATTCTGGAAAGACGAGACTAAAGTCATTTCTTGTATCACTCAAAAGCTTGCTTTCTTCACTTTCTCAAAAATCAAGAGAATATGTCTTGGTGCTACTAAAAACACTACTGAAGAAATGTTTAGAATAAACTCTTCTTTGCATGCCATATTAGTCAGGGTTCTCATGATACACAGGACCAATGCTATATCTATAAAGAGATTTATTAGAAGGTATCAGCTTACATGATTATGGAGGCTGAGAAGGCTCATGATCATCAACTGAAAACTGGGATTTAGGACAATAGGTGGTATAGTTAGAAAGCCTGAAAGCCATTGGTGTCAGTTCCAGTCTGAGTCTGAAGGCCTGAGAACCAGGAGTGTTGAAGACAGGAGAAGATTGATGTCCCAGCTCAAATAGTTTATCAATGTGATCATTGGGTTGGATGTATACTACATATATTTATTTAAATAAGCTTGGTAGGGAAAGAATAGAGTGTAACATATGACGCTCGATTTATTTCCAACATTATTCTGGGATGACACAATGTATTTTTGTGAGTCTTTTGTTCTCTAAATAAAATCCTGCATATTTGGCAAAGTTTATAGTGAACCATAGGGTCTTAGGCCTCATTGGTTTGCTGACATCTCATTTAATATTGTCTTATAATATTTTCCTGAATTATACATCAAGTACATATTTTAAGCATAATGCCCATTGCAATTTTTCGTGTGTAATAGAATTCAGCATGGAATAGATTGATTGTTTAGATAACATTGAAACAGATATATACATATGTTTTATGTATTTTAAAGAATATTTATGTGACATTTATTTTATATGCATTTATGTTTATTATAATTTGTGACATTTTATATGCATTTACGTATATTATAAATTTATATATTTTATGTATTTAGATAACTTACATATCACACATTTAGAAAATTAACAAACTCCAAATATCAAAGAGGGAGAAGAAGAATTTTCAGGGAGGCTAGAAATATTAATGAAACTAACAGAGTAAGTGAACACCTTGGAATTTCTCCTTTCCCCCAAATTTTATATTCTCACAATATATTCCTCTTTACCTTCTCAGAGAATTGAATACTGAACCTCTCTATAGTGTCTCAGAGTAACTCTGTGCACTGAAACTATTGCCTAGGGAGTGTGTATGTGTGTTTATAAACATGCATTCTGTACAAAATAAGCATGATCCTTAGGTATAATTACAAATTGCAAAGACTGAGTACGTAAATACTGGCAGAGTTATCCAAAGGTAGTATCGTGTTTAAATTATGAACAGAAGAGAAATCAACAACGAGTGAGTGAAGAGAGAATTGCATGTTCAATCAGAATAAGTTAAGAGGAAATTATCTATTTTTATCATTTGGTGAAAGTTTCATAGAGAAGGAAGGGTTATGGGAGCATCTTACATTTTCTACACTAAGTAAATTTTGGGAAAAGTTTATGGGCCTAGTAATTTAGTCTATATATAATGAATTTTCACATCACTTGAGTAATGCACTTGCATTTTTTTTTTGCCTTCTCTCTGTGCAAGTATATATTATCAGTCAGTTAAAACTGCCTATTATATGTAACTTTATGCCTCACTGGCTAATGAATTAGAAAAGTTGCAACGAGGCTTCATAGTATCAAACATTTCTATCTCTTGAAAATTACTTGACTGAACTCTCTGTCTACATTCTCTTGTTGTTGTTGTTGTTGTTGTTTGCTTACCTTCTAAGATCAGTTGTCTTGTTTGGAACATTGAAAAAAAAATCTTAGCAATACCATGAACCTTTGCTCTAACTCAGAGCTGAGGTACAATGAACCAAACAGACTATGGAATGAAATGTCATGTCAGCATTTGTGTTCACCTTTGTTTCTGAATTAGCTATTGATCTTTACCATGGTCAATATCGTGTTAGGTTTTGTGAGAGCTAAAGATAAGAAATGTCTGCTAACATTCCGAAAACTATCTAAAAGGGCCCATAAATGAAAAAAAAAAAAAAAAAAAAGAGAGAGAGAGAGACAAATAACTGAGGATAAAGAGTTAAGAATAAGGAAGAGTCACTTTCCACTAGGAAAGAGTATAGGGAACATCAAAGTAGACTTCATGGTGCATGTAACAGTTGACTGGAGCCTTTAACATGAGTAGAATGTTCAGTCAGAATCATGTTTGGAGACACAGGTTAAGTAATAACATTCCTGGAAGAGAACTGAATGATGTGTAGTCCAATTGTGCAGAAGTGGTAGGAGAAAATGATGTCTTCATATCAGCCACCAGCTTCTGTTAGATGATGTCCCTGCAGTGCTGTGAAGCTCACAGTGTTAACATCCACCATGAGAGCATAGATATTTCATTGACATAATTCTTGAAATGTTTTTTAGCTGTAAATGTAAATCAATGTTCCCAACTCCTCTTGTGGATTATGATAAGCAGAATGTGGTTTAGTATCTGTTCAACTTTACACTGATTTTCAGTAAGTTGAAATGTCATAAATGTTCTTTTTCCCCAGATACAGGTTTCTGTGGAGAGACTTTTCTTTATAATTTTTTAATTATTTCATTAAATTTATTGGGGTGATATTTATTAATAAAATTATATAGGTTTCTATAATACATCATCTGTATATTGCCTTGTGTATTCAACCCAAAGTCAAATCTTCTTCCATTACCATAATTTGACCATCTTTACCCTTTTCTACCTTCCCCATTCCCCCTTTCCCTTTGATAATCACTAAAGTGTTAGACTTTTTTTTTTTTTTTATGTCAGAGTCTTTTAGGTTTTATGTCTACAATAGAAAACATGAGAAAACATTTTTTTAATCCAGTATATTCTTTGTTTGGTCAAAAATTCAAATTTAATTTTTAAGATTATTTTTAAAGAATTATATTCAATAGAATTTATAATTTATTAGCAAGAAATGGCATGTTTATGAATCACACTGGGAAAAATACAAGGCCTTGATCTCCATTTAGAGATTTGTGCTACATGTAAGTACATTTGATATGGCTCATGTGAGATATATTCATTGTATATAGAATTGCTCAGAGCAAGTTTTCTTTGCATTTGAGATACTTATCTAGTTAGTTTTAGATAGGCACACCTACTTGTAAAAGGAAAGTTTTCTCAATATTGATTTTCATATTACACTGTCATTGAAAACTATATTAAGGCACCAAGGAAATAGTGACAACAGTTAAAATTTGTTAAAATCTGTTCTCATTGCACTATGTAGATCTAGGAATATAATACTATTAGCCAAATGAAGTCAAGGTTCATTGTAAAAGGAATAATATTAATGATTTCAGAGCTGGTTATTAGCTTTACCTGAGGAACTTTTAAAATGTTAGCATCTTCCTCTGCAGCCTCTATCCCTCTTTACCTCCTTCCCTCTGTCCCTTCCTTTCCCTTGCCCAGAAGCCATTCGGAAGGCCTGAAGGAGGACAGCAGCCTTAGAAGATCTGGAGACTGGTTACAGGGAGAATGAGACAAAACAAAAATATTGAGGATACCAGAGCTAAATTTTATAGTGAGAGATGGAAATTTTGTAGTGAGAGTTGCAAATATGAAATGGAAGAAAGTTGGAATGAATACTGTAGTATTAAATTGGCAACATGGGTATTAACTCATAGTTTTACATATCTATGTATTGATACAGATAGATGCAGAAATTAAACACAAAAGTAGAGCGTATGTGTTTGTGTTTCCTATCTCTGGCCACATGCTATCATAGAAATAAAGAAGTGTTCAAATAATAATGGGGCCATGTAAAAAAATATACAGAAGCCAGAGTAAAGGAGTTCCCACTGCAAAATCTAGGACAATTTGTGCATCTAAGTAATGCTGATAGTAAAGGGTAGTATTGGGGTTATATCTCACTGAATAAAAGAGTATATAAAGAGAACTTTATGAGTCTACAATGAAATAAAGAAGTACATCAATGTGTAGAAAAGAAAGCTTTTATCACAGAAAGTTAATAAGTATACGAGTAATGATAGAGTTGGAAAAACACAATTTAGAAGAAGTTATGGTAATAATTTGGCCAACAAAGAACATCAATGGATGTTAAAACCAGTAGGTAAAAGTTTAGTGACAAAGAGGATATTTACATAGTTTCAAAGTAACTCTCCACAAAATGGAAGAGTGACTTTAGAGTGGAGTAACTTTAGCAGGCCATAATCAAGACCTCCAATGAGTGATCAAAGTTGTCACCAGGGAGGGTACAAACTGACTTTGTGTGTCAATTGATAGGATTCATGCATGGCTTGAATCTAGTCATGAGTAAATATCAGACAAATCCAACTTGAATGATGTTCTACAAACAACTGGCATATATTAAAAAAAAATATTAAAGTTGGTAAGGTCAAGGAAGAACAGTGGATCTTTTCTAGACCTTAGGATACTAGAGAGATACAACAGCCAAGTGCAATGTATTGTTCTGGTTGGGATTATTTTGCTATTAAGAACATTTTGGAGACAGAAGGAAGTCTAACTTTGGGTGGTGAACACACAATACAAAATATATACAACTGTTGAATTGTACACCTGGAACTTATTTGATTTTATTAATCAATGTCACTCCAATAATTTTTAATTTTAAAAAAGGACATTTTGGGGACAGTCGGCACAACTTAAATAGGAACTTTGGATAAAGAGTATATGAGATTTCTTTGTACTCTTCCTATAATTTTATTTTGTAAGTTTGGAACTATTTAAAAATAAAGTGCAAAACAATGTCTGTGTCTCACTCACACAATATTAAATCAGGATCTCTGAGAATGGGTATAATTTTGAAAGATCCTCAAATGACTCTAACGTCCAGCCAGGGTTGAGAATGGCTGGGCAAGGAGGTTTCTGAGCAACAGTGTTTATTAAGACCATAGCTTGCAGCTGGAAGAATCCTAATTACAGGTCTACCTTCATTTCACTCAGTATGAATTCTGATGATGGATTGATGTCTATGATGAATTGATGCAAATGTTCTACTCTTTTAGAGAGCTCATAGAGAATATTATAACAGGTTTTTGCTATATATCGCAGCACTCAATTGCAATGTTCTAAATCATATATGTTTATTGTTTTAAAAATGGAAATGAACAGAAATGTACTTTACTTCGAGAATTAGTAACCCTCCATGATGTAATTAGAGATATCTGATTTTCCAGAGTTGCCATTAGTTTGGATTGATACTTAACGTTTTATGTTTGTGTGGCACATTTTTAAAAATATATTTGAACATTACATTAGAGAGTAATCCACCTGGTATTCTGTCCTATCAGTGCATCAGTTAACATCAGATCCATGCTCTCCTCCACATTTGGAGTATCTTGCAATAGAGAAGAATGTTGCTGGCCCTCCATGCACCTCCTCTCCCCTTTGTCTATGTTTGTATCTGTGTAGATGAAAGCATCATCTTGTTTCTGGTTGGAACTGAAGAATGCAACACATGTGTGAATTCTGCAGATAGCCAAAGATATAAAACCTGCGGACGTTGTGTACATTTAGGCCAGAGATTACAAGTGAGAAAAAATTTAATGGTGTTGTCAAGTCTTGCCTGAAGCAAAATCGTGAAGTGTGCCAAGATCATCACTGGAGCCTACCATTCTTTTCACTGACCACTGTTTGTTAGGTGTCTCTTAAATGCACAATCCACACAATCTCAGCTGTCACAACTTCTGCTAAGTTGTTGCTAGAAAAAAATATTATATGGTAAAGACTTCATTCAATGTTAATTCCTCTCAGGGATGTTTATTTCCTAAAACTATTTGTCAAAATTGATTTATTATAGATAGAATATTTAAATAAGCTGTACCTTATGAGCCCATTTATTTGCCAAGTGTTTTGCTATACACTCTATTAATTGTCTCATTTAATCCTCACAAGTACCCTATGAGGTAGACTGTATTATAATTTATATCCACTTTAGAGATGAGAGCCTGAAGCTTAGAGCACTGACACAATTTGTCCAAGATCACAAAGCTGGTGAGTCACAGATCCTGGATTTGAGCACACATCCGTCTGATTTGAAAATCTCTGCACTTAACCATTAGGCTCTATTGGCTCCCATGTTTTGGATTGGGGGTAACTTAGACAATTTATTTCTGATTTTAGAAAAAAATCATATAGTATGATTCTAAGAAAACTGCTTCATTATCCCATCTCTCTTCCCAGCAGAAGACTGTCTTTTAGAGCAGTAGTCCACAACCTTTTTGGAACCCGGACTGGTGCTCCTATGAGAATCTAATGCCTGATGATCTGAGGTGGAGCTATGCCATGGTACGAGCACTGGGGAGCAGCTGCAAATACAGATGAAGCTTTGCTCCCCTGCCCACCACTCACCTCCTGCTGTGCGGCCTGGTTCCTAACAGGCCACAGAACTTTACAGGTCCTAGCCTGGGGTTGGGAGTCCCATATAGTTCACAAGAGTATTCACCCAATTATTTCACTACTCATACTTTTGCTCATGCTGAAACAGTGCTTCAGTTTGTATAGTGGATGTCTAAATGCATAAGGATGCGGTGGGGGGAGGGTTGCTCTAAACATTTTACAAACCCTTTCTCAGGTTCATGTAATTCAAAGGGATAATTCAGTAGAGTGAATAGGGTACTTGTGAGGATTAAAAGAGATGGCCTCTTAAGGTACCTCTGAATGCATTTGGCAAGCTGTTGAAGCCATTGAGCTACGTGTCTCCAATATAGAAAGTAGACCTTCTCAGCCTTCTCCTTGAGATACATATTTAGTTCTGCATTTTCTATAGTTTAAATAAGGCTGTATGTTCCAAAGCAATTAAACTGTAATGAAGGAAAAACAGGATAACTGAGAGCATCTGACATATGCAATGTATTTTAAGATAATTGTGGTTAATCATTTTCTTGTCGAAGTGTAGTCATTTCAGTTCAAGCTCATTTAACTGAGGCAATCAAATACTCAGAAGAGCCTAGGAAAACATTCTTTTTTTGAAGTATTATTTAAATATATTTCTGACATGTCAACAGTCATTTTTATATTTGTATACCAAAACATTATTGCCCTCTTTTTGCCTAAATTCCAAATTAAGTAAAAAATGTAAATTGCTTTTACCAATGCTAAACTACTGAAGAAACATATGAATTAGTTACATAGTGGGAATGATGCCTAAGTGATACACTATTATGTTCAACTACATTACTGGAAAAAGTAATGTGCTTTCCTAAGTCACCAAAATAATAGAATAGTAACTACTATTTACTCTGTGTCAGGTGTGATATGGAACAATTCACCTACCTTAGTATATTTGATACTTATAAGCAACCTTGGAGAAGGATCAGGGAATGTTATGATTTGTATTATTTATTAGCAGAAATAACTGAAGATCATGGCACTAAGCAACTTGCCTAATAGCCATATAGCCAGAAATGAGCATATACAGATTTCAAATCCAGGGTCACCTAGTCAGTTATGAACAAGGCTTTGCACTACAGATTTTTTAAAAGTTTTATACGGCACATTTAAAGCCCAATTTGAAACCAAGTAGCAAGAATTTATAATGGCGTAAAACATAAAGGCAGAATGGTGTTCTGTAAAGAACAAATAGAAAATCTCCAGTGAATTTTAGGTTTGTATACTTACCCACCACCAAACCTGTTTATCATCCTGTTGCACACAAGGCGAATGCCTCAAACTTACCCTTCTATAGGCAGTGTGCTGGCTAAAATTCTGCACCTGCTAAACTCTGCTAAGAATGGTGACAGGTCGCAGTGGAACAGAACATGTGAATGTGTTATTGACAAACCTAGTCCTGTAGCTTCTTCCTTGTGCGACTGGGGATGAAAAACTAACGATTGCCTAAAACTTTGTGTCTTGAAAGTTCAACACATTGCTGAGGACATGGACTCTTATGTTTTCTTGTTTAGTGGTCTATAATTTTTCCATGAAAAAATCATGTATATCATTTTTCCATTAAAAAATCATATAAAGCCTTTGGGAGTTTCTTTACAAAATATTTGTTTATTATGTTTGCTTATAAGTATCTTGCCCTCTCTCAAAAGCATCTCATAAATTTATTGACATAGCTTTTCAGTTGCTAGGTCTTTAATCTCTTTCTGGACTTGTCATCTATCCATGCCACTGAGTCGCAAGTACTTTAATAAGTAAATAGTTAATAGTTTTCTGGATGAAATGAGCAGTAAATGTTTTTATATTTTCACAGTATCTGTTGTCTCTGTCTAGAGTGTGAATTCAAGTTTTTTTTTTCAAGCAAGTGCTATTCAAAAATGCCATATTTGTGAAAAACATTGAGGTAGATATCTAAGTAGTGATGTATTTTCATAAAACCTCTCTATTTCAATTTGTTTGTAGTTAAAATCTTTCTTACAGGTATATTTGCAGGGCATAAATGTGCTAACATGAATATTTTTTTATGAGATTTGTATTACGTAGTATCTTCCTTACTTTTTCTTTCTTGTTGTGATCATTGGGGGAAATAGCAATGGGTCAGCTACTGTTGGAGTGCACAGACATTGAGACCAAATACGTCGCTGTCGCTATTAATGTGCTCATCGTTTCTCCAGAAATGTTACTTTTCATTACAGCTTCCTTTTTAGGATCCTTAGTTTCTTACCTTACCTTCTCCCTATCTATTTTTTTCACATTATTGCCTACTCCCTCTTTGCAGAATCCCATTCTGCCTTTATTTTTGATGTTTGCTTTATTTTCTATTGCATACAGGACCCAGAAATACACACACTACATACACACATACACACAGAGCAGAAAAGAAAACAAATGATGTTTGAGCCAGTTACCTGATACTTGGCTATTACTGGCAGAAGAACAGTTTGGTAAATTGTATTAAAGGCCCAGATCTTCAGCGCTCCTTGCACTAATGTCTCCTACCATGTGACTTGTTTGCTTGTCGTATTGAGTCATGCCCATCATAGAAACAAGGGTGTGCCCAGAATAGCTCACTAGTTCCAAGAGGGAAATGAGGGATCCATAGAGCAGATCTGTCATAGCTAAGCCTGCTTGCAGATGCATAACTGAACCAAATTGAGATCAGCTCACACTGAACCCAGCCAGTGCATAAATGAATGAACTATAAGAATATATCGTTGCTGTTTTAAGTTACAGAGTTTGGGTTGATATATTTTGCAGCAACAATCAACCCATATAGACAACATATGAAGAAGTTAGTGCATGGCAGGGATATATATTCTCAAAAAGAAGCATTTTTTTTTTGTTTGTTTTTTTTAACTGGGGCTTCGATATGAGTGACCGAGGTGGTAGGAGTTGAGGCTATAGAGGTATGTTATCATTAGTTCATTAAAGGCCTTAATATGCATCTGCGATCATTATCAAAACATTTTTATCTAATTCCAAATTGGATTAGGCAAAAGAAAAATCAGAGAGACAGGATTTACTACTTAGCCTTCGTCCTTATCTCCAGCAATTTCTCCCTAATCTAATTCTGTAAGATTCGTTTTCCAGATTTGGCAAACGTGTGCCAGCACTCCTCTTCCCTCCCATGGCAGACATCATGAGTCTAACTCTCTCTCCTTGAAACCACCTTCCCTTCCATATCAGAGTTCCAAATTCTGTCCATCAATGATCAGCTCAAATGTTACCTCCTCACAGAGCCTTCCATTATTTCTTCTAGCAGATACACTATTTCCTTTATTAATCAGTCAAGGTGCTTTATTATCAATTATCGAAATATCAAATAACATTTGTTTACCTTTCTTGTTTCCCATACAAAACCTAAGTGTTTCGAAGCTAGAGATCCATCCTATATTTTTTTTTTGAAAACCCTGCAGCATCTAGATTAGTGCTTTGAATATGTTAGATAACTTATAAATATTTGTTGGAAGCATGAATTATGAACTTAAAAATGTTACAATCATTTCTTAACTCTTGCTTTTGGCAAGAGAAGTTTAAGATACTATCTAATTGGTATGCAAATATATGATTCTGCCTATGTTTAGATGCTTTCTAAATGGTGACTAATTAATTTCTCTTCTAAAATGTACCTGACAAAATGTATGAGAAGGAAAGAAATGCATGAGAAAATTCCCTGTTTGCAGCATGTAAAAAGCAGATGCGAATCTTTGCAGGTGGATAGTTTCCTTCCACTTTGGTTTGAGAAACTGAAAGAAATGATTTCCTCTTTAGATTTGGGGATCCATCTCTTTTTATTCAGGGCCCTAGAAATGCATTAGGCTAGAATCCTGACTGTGAGTCTCCAATGAATTTGGGAATTCTTATTTTTTCACCTCAGAATGAAGAAACTAATTTGTCCTCTTTCACACAGACTCAGTATCTTGGTGAGATAGAAAAGGAAAAGAAAAATTTAATAATCATAATTCTAATACCCAGCACATATGATAAAATAGATAAGGATCCTGAATTTCTAGGTTATCATTTTATTACTTGAATATTTCATATGTGCAAAAAAGGAATAAAATTAAAGGAAGCAAGATAGAAAGGAAGAGAGGAGAGAGAGAGACGGAAGGAAAAGCTTCCTGTTAATGAGTGTTTTATATATTTGACTGAGTCCTGACATGTGACCTTAAAAAAAAACTGTATTTGATTTTGAGATTCTTGGAGGGTTTTCAACAATTTCTTAGGTATCCAAGTTGTTCATAATCAAGTCAACCCTAAGAAAAACTGTAAATTCTAGTGAAAAATTTTTGCGGTAAGAAATAGCGTTCTCCTTTCCAAGTACCATAGGTCTTCACTGACCCTGTGCATTCATGGGATACAAAGTTCTCCAGTGACTTCTCAAGAATGTTACTTTAATAAGTGCATACTTTCTAATATATAATAATTGATATTAACAAGGTATCTTTATAAAGTTAAGAATTCTTTTTCCTTTTTTTTCAATTTAATGGGGTGACATTGGTTAATAAAAATATATAGGCTTCAAGTTTACAATTTAATAATATGTCATATGTATATTGCATTGCATGTTCACCACCCAAAGTTAAATTTCCTTCTGTCACCTTATATTTGACCCCTTTTACTTTAATCTACCTCCCTTTTATCTCTTTTCTCTCTGGTAACCATGAAACTTTTCTGTGTCCATGTATAAAGTTAGGAATATTGAAAGTCCAATTAGTTATTTTATTGTTTTATTTCATGATAATCAAATCTCTAAAAAAAGCAATGAAGTTTTCCCTAGGGACATCTCATAAGCTCACAACATAGTCATGTAGTCACTCATGAATATTTAAATTTCTTTTGGTGAGAATTTTTTTTTTTTATTGTAGGGATTACCTCATTACTGAGTAAACTGTCAAAATACTGACCAAATTTTTTGTTATTATTTTTTCATATTATTCTCTAAAATGTCTCACAGAAATGATAAATTTGGAGCTTGGTTTGCTTGGCCTCTTCACCTTGAACCCTGTCTCCTATGTAATCTGACATCTTAGTTATCTTGGGCATTTTCAACTTGACACACAAAATTTTACATAAAGAATGAAATATCCTTTATACATACTGAAGACTCTAATACTCAAAACTGTATCCATGTGCAGGAGAATAAGCTAGTAGATTATAAAAGGGAGGCAGTACTATTGGAAGAAGTACTGAAACAGAATTCACATAAGAAAATGAGGATGTACTAGTTTACAGAATGTTCAACAGAGATTTTTGTTCTGGAAATCCTGGGGCAGCTATTACCAATGGAACTTTCTCTAATAAGATCTTTGAATCCAAAGAAATCCTCTCTGCTCCTCAAACATACCTGTAATATTTCCTGTTCATTCGAGGATAATATTAGTCAAAGCTGTTGCCTACCTGTCTAATGTAAAAGCCCCAGCTAGAAAGAAAGGATTTAGTATGTTGTGTATAGTAACAAGAATGTATTTAGCATTGGAAAAAAAAAAAACAGAGTTCTTTATAGTCAAATGATATGTTTCAGGGATTTTAAATAGTGACAACACAGCATGCATGAGGTCAGCAAGCAAAGACATTGTTTTCGTAAGGCTGCTAAAACATTTGGGGATAAGGGGCGTGATCTATCACCAACAGATATGAATGATCCTCAGCACATTTGCAAAACTGAAGGCTGTTTCTATCAGATCTGAACCCCTGACCTAAATGTAGAAGTGTCTCCAGTCCCTTTTCCACTGCCTTCAGCAACAACTCCTTTTCATTTTCCTTATTTGGCTTTCTTGTCTTTCACCTTTCTCTGGATTTATTTTATCTACATTATTTCTATTTATTTTCTAAATTATTTCTAGATTCTTATTTCAATTCTTGCCATAGTTCTTTCTGCTGTCTATGCATATTTATTCTTAATTTTTGATATTTTTCCGGTATGATTTTTAATTTTGTCTTCTTTTTATGTGACCTCACTTATTGGTTTGCAACTTCTTCTCACACACTGCCATTTTTTTCAAGTAAAACAAATGAACTGTCTGGACATAGCAAATCCTGGCTCTGAGGAGAGGATTGGATTGTTTTGAGGATCTTCCTTAAGAAGTAAACAACTCATTACATGTTAAAAAGGAGTGGCTAGCACAATAACTTAGGGGAAAGAGAAGGATCAGGCTTTTATAGGCCCAAGAAGAGGAGCAGGAGAGAAGAAATAGAGTGAAATTTTTAAAAATAGTATAAGTTTAATGCAAAATAAAACTACATTTAAAAAATTAAAAAATTGTTAGCTTTCTTTAAAAACTACAATGGAGGTTCTTTCAGGGTATTTGGTTCTTTCTAGCTTCTTATCTCATTATAAAGGTCAAATAAAACCTGAATAGAATGATGATTCCAAGAAAATGGATATTTTTAGAAGAAACATTGGCTATACCCTATTGAAAGACCCTCTTGTTTTGTCAGAATATATATAGTATTGTGTGATAAGAATAAGTCTCTTAGGTTCTTGGGTTTAAAAACCATATGACTTTAGCAAAGTTCCACTCGTAGTTTCAGTATTCCTGCCTGTAATTTGGTATAATAAGAATACCTACCTTGAGGATTGTCATGAGGACTGAACAAGATAATACCTATAAAAACTTAATAGAGTGCCTGGCACATGAGAAACACTACTGGACATGTGCTAAAAATGTTAAGGAAGACTTAAAACTATTGTAATAGGGGATGAAATCAAACTTAAACGAAGCTGAAACAATGCAGGAGGACTGTTAAATGCTGGCTAGCTAATGGAAAAGTACTGAAGAGTGTTGGGAGGGGCAGTAGGTCAATGTGATAAGTCACCTCTGTTAAACTGTCGCTTATAGAAGTTAGGCTCCTATCCTCCCACAGAGACTGGGAGGTAGGGCCCTGTATTTCTCCATGATTACATTTTAAAGAAATGCTGCACAGCACACTGGTCCTTGAGAGAGACATTAATGGGTTGTAAAACTGTCAAGAGGCTAGGGGGAAGACTTCACCTGAAAGGGCAGAAAAAGAGTCTGTAATCACACGTATTCTAAAGTAAAAGCTCTAAGAAAAGGGAGACTGAGACCTAGAAGTAGCCTGCCTAATCTAGTTAAGTTTAGGGGTAATTTAGACCCTCATAGTCAGTACTAAGGGAGCAGTTAGCTTTACCATTGTTAGCGTTTAAACCAGCCTCTCAGTCATTGAATTTCAGGAGGAGAGGAACCCCGCTTCTTTCCAGGATAAAAACCTATTTCTTCCTTTAGAAGCACCCAAGGCACATAAAGATGACTGAGATATTCTAATGCTCTTCTGATTTCCAAATGAGAACTGAATGTTCTTTGTGTTTGCTTAGAGCTTCTCATGGGTGACTTTAGTGTATTAATTTGTTTAATAAATTGACTTTTTCCAGGCAATGTTATAGGCACTAAGAAAATGGAGTTTTCAGGGGTTTGGATTATCAGTGACGTCAAGGTTATACTGTTTTTATTTTATTTTTTTTTCATGATATTTGTCCCATTAATAGAATGTTCTTTCCTGAACATTATTAAGTAACACGAGAAATTATACCCACCCACCCCCCATGGCTGTAGTAACTACATGGAAGTGTTTGGCTGTCAGAGAGGATGATCCCAAACATTCTCTGTGTGCTAAATATTACATATTTTCTTTGAATTGTTCACTGCAAACTTATAATTTTTTTTTTGAATCAGAAAAGTCAATGATATGGCATATGTATGATGCATTGTGTGTTCGCCTCCCAAAGTTAAATTTCCTTCCATCACCATATATTTGACCCCCTTTACCCTTATCTACCTCCCCTTCCCCTTTTCTTCTTGTAACCACTAAACTGTAGAATATAGTGTTTATGTGTACTTAATTTTGTTATTAATCTTATAGTGTGCAGTTAATGCAGCTTCTCAGAGTCACTTAGTTACTTACATTCCTTTTGTCTCCATTCTCTTCAGGGTGGTTATGTGATTCATTTGTAATACAGTTAGATTGATTTGTCACAGTCTAAAATTCCATCATTCCTTCTTTTTCTATTTATCTTTCATTTACATACAATAAAATTCACTCTGCGCTGTTTGATTTTATGTTCGTTTCTGTATCTACCATAACAGTATCATATAGGACCATTCCATACCACTCCTCCAAATTTGCTTGGTTTTCCATTTATAGCCAATCTCTCCTTTACCCCTAAACCCTAGCAGTCACTGATTTGTTTTTATTTCTATATTATACCTTTTCCAGATGTCACAATACATACTCTTTTAGGTTTGCCTTAATTAGACTTAGCAAATGCATTTACGATTCATCCATGTTATAGTGTAAATTACTACTTCATTGTTTTTTATTGCTGAGTTGCATTCGGTTTTATTAACATACCACAGGCTTTTAAAATTTTTATTCAACAACAGAAGGACATGTATGTTTCCAGTTTTTGGCAAAGTTGAATAATATTACAACCATTGGAGCACAGGTTTTTATGTGAACGTAAGTTTTAGTACACGTTTTGCATACCTTTACTTGTATTCTATCTGTGTTTTGATATTTAAAGTGGATTTTATTTAGACAATATATAGTCAAGTCCTGTTTTATTTTTTTTAATTTGCTATTTTTTAATTGGTTAAGTAAACCATTCATGTTTAAAGTGATTATTTATATAATTAGATTAATAGGTAACATATTTTTAACTGCTTTCTATTCATTGCACTTGTTTTTTTGTTACTTATTTTCTTTCTTTCTTTTTCTGCCTTCTCTGGTTTTACTTGAGCAGTTTTTGAGTCCATTTGCTCACTTCTCTAAGCCTATCAATTATATAGCTTTCCATTTTTTTCCAGAGTTGACTCTAGAATTTGAAATACAGCAGGTACTCAAATAACATCATTTCATTCAGTTTTGTTTCCTTACAACGTTGATGAGATGCTGTAGGAATTTAACATTTGTTTCTATCAATTAGCCTGTGGTAAAACAGATTTTATTATGGAATTTTGCTTAAAGTTGCAGAACCTATCAACTATGCTAAAGGAGGACTTACTATATATTTACAACTAAATTCACTTTAACAGCATATTGAGAATACTTCTATATGTGTGCATATATATGTGTGTGAGTTTCCGTCTCTGATGTGTATAGCAATATTTATTCATTTTTTTTTTTAAATCTGAGAATTTGGTGGGGAGCTGTCAGAATAGGATTTCCCATGTTCCCATAACACTCTCTTACACCTTTTGTCCTATCAGGAGCATGCTTTAAGTCCTTGTTGTATATCAAGAAAGGCCTCTTCTCATCTTCGCAGGCAGGGTCACGTGTCCTTGACTCTTTTTTCACTGTTTCCTAGTAATTACTCTTATATTCCAACCTTATTTAAAAGCTGAAACTAAACAAAACATTCGTGGATGATTCATTTTTGCATTTGTAACTCTTTAAAGAAAACTACAGATGAATGTCCCCCTTCCACCGATTCTGCATGTAATGTTCTTTGGATAGTAGTCCATCTAGTTGGACCTTGAACGTAATCTGGTCAACATTAAAAGGGAAATTCTTTCTTTTAAATTATAGGTAGATTAAGTTTCTAAACATCTTGTCTATACTATATATTTATCCCCTTTCCTGAAAACCTGTGATTCTTGGGCTAAGGTGCTACACAAAAAGGTGTATTTAAATATGGTTATTTTGTTAGTGACCACTATTGTGTTTTTATGAAGATGGAAAGTAATCTGTTTGGATCATTTTTTTCCATGTTTTACTTCATAGACCTTTTTCTTAACTCATAACTCTGGAAAACAAACAAAAACTTGCTATATGGAGATGAGTTATATATATGTGCCCCCCTCCACAACTAAGAATAGGAAAATAGACATTTTACCTTTAGATGGTATATCATAACTTAATATATTAAATCCATTATAAAAGGAACCACAGATTCTAATACCATAGTCATCATTTGTGTGGGACATTTGTGATGTATATGGATTCATAAACAGCAAATTAGATAGATTGATACATCGATAGATAGATATAGCAAATCAACTCATTTAGATACCTAAATTTAATTTTGCAGTGGAATTTTCTGGGAAGTCATATTTACAAAGTTATGCTATATGATGAATGCTTTACTAGGTCCAAGGTGACTCTTTAGTGCTACTTAAATAAAAAGTTCATGTACCTTCTGGTTTAGTAGACCATGGATGTATCATCTTCCTTACATTCATAATTCGAAATGCTATTTCAAATATGAGTACTCCTACTTTAACAGATATTTAAATTCCCAAATGTTTGGAATCCTACTTTACCATTTGCTGAATAGATCCAAAAGGAAAAAAAATATATATATATATATACATATATATATACATATATATGTATATATATACATATATACACATATATATATATTCTTTCATGTCACTGAGTTCTTGCCATCATTTTCTGCTTAGTTCAAAATTAATAACTTAAAATAGTAATCAAGGTCTAAAAATTTTCTTCTAGAGAACTGTGAGAGTTGCTGAAAGTTGTATTTTTAAAAGTTACATATTTGTTGCTACTCTATGTGTTATTTATCCTAGAATAAAACATGTGGGCTCACAGTGTTCTGAAAGCACCACTAGAGATTACACCTTCTAAATTTTCATCAACAAACAAGAGAAAATAGAAAAGTAGAGCAGTAAGGTGAATTTTATAGCTATTTATCCAACATGGATGGATCCTGAGATAATCGTACTAAGCAAAATAAGTCAGAAAAAGTTGAAAGCCATACAATTTTCCTCATATGTGGGATATAAAACGGAAAGCAACAAACAAAGATGACAACACAGAGACTCATGGACATGGACAGTGGTTTACTGGTTAGCAGAGGGATGGGGGAGAAGGGGAAAGAAACTTAGGGTAAAGGGGGTCAAATATATGGTGACAGAAGGAAATATAACTTCGAGTGGTGAACACACAATTCAATAGATGTGTGTGTGTGTGTATGACACACTGTTGAATCGTACACTTGAAACTTACTTGATTTTATGAATGTCATTCCAATAATTTTTAATAAAAAAATAAAATTCTGAGACAAAAAAAGTTATTCAGATAGTAACTAAGGAAAGCATAGACTCTATATCTCCCAGTACAGGGTTCAGTGTGTACTAAGAAGCTGACAAGTAAACATTAATGAGGTATCTTTTTAGAGAATGATACCTCATTTTACCTTGACCTCCTACTTTGACGATATCTTATAATGCACAGAGGCTCCTAACTTAGAATCTTGTACCTATTTGTAGTATTTGTGCTCTAGATACACTGTTAAAATAGCCTTGTTCTGGAGAAGAAAAAAAAAAAGGTGCTTCCAAAAAATAAATTAACACCTCATATAAAGTGTTTCCATTGATTTCTAAAGTCAGCAATAGAAAACCTGGTTAATTTAATATATGTGATTTACTAGAATAGGCTGTAGCATAACTATTGTATATATTCTCTTAAAAATAAAACAGAGCAATTAGGACAATCAAAGAGTAAAACTGGGAATTATTTTTTCTATCTCTGGAAGTGAAGGCCCAAGCTAAATCAGAGTAATTGTTGGAAATAATAAGCCAGCTCCTTGAGGTTCTAGCTATAACTCTCAACAATGTTTTGGAGTTAGCTTCTCCCCACTCCTTGTTTCCACATGAAAGGACATCACCCAGAACAGCACTTTCTACTCCTTACTACTCCTCAAGGAGAAGGACTGAGCTAATTGATTGACGAAGAAGTCATTGGTTCATGTTAATTTGGTGCAGCTAATCTGATGAAAGGTTATAAGTACTTCGTGTTTAATCTCCATTATTCCCTTACGCTACACCAAGTGAATGCAAGGAAGCAGTTTTTGGTAATTATAACTCTTCTTTACACTGAAATGTTCACTCAAGTGCGAATATCCTAGGCAAAGCTGGGAAGGATGCTAGAAAGTCCATTTGATTGTATGAATAAGATATACTATCCAAAGAGTTTTGCAGTAATAGAGGTTATATGTTTGTTGTCTCTGCTGTTGAGACACCAGTCTTAGTTCTGAATTGTGTGGTAAAAATTGGGGTATTATTCATTAACCCCTAAAACGCTATCATTTAATTCATGGGTTAGAAACATTACAGAATAGAGTGAGAAATGGGATTTGGGGTCTGAATGTGCAGAGAATGAAAATTCTTGTTAAGGCAAGTGGCATAATTCTTAGGCTTTCATGAGCAAGATAATTTTGACTTCAGTGGATCATAACAGGTGATTCGTGCAGCTGTTAAGAGATTAAGACTATTTTTAATTCAGTTAGATTAAGACTATTTTTATAATTTATACTTTACGGTTGCTGGCTATAGAGGCAATAATGTTCATACTAATGCAATATAACATTAAAATATACAGTGAGTTTGGCCTGTGATGAGGGCAAGACTGAGTCAGGGAATATATCTTTTCAGGCATCGACCTGCAGAAAAATATTTGCTGCCTTCACTGTTTTTCCAGCTATGTCCGCATGTCAGAAACTTTTCCAAGTCAAGGCACAGGTTCTACCTGCTTTATAGAACATTAATGTGATTCTTTCTTTAAATAGTCTGTAATGCCTAGGACGGCTGTGTTAGATCAGCTGCTCTAAATTCGATATCTCCTATTTTTTTTGGAACAGGAAGAGCAAGAGAAAGAACTTCCTGAATTTATGTGACTCATTCTCAGGCTCTTAGAGCAAATACTTCTTCTTCCCATCGCCCTGTGGCCTTCTCAAGCTGGACATTCGTTAAATTGTGTAAATAAAGCTGAACATTCATTTAATCACATAAATACTGACTGTGAAGCATGCTGTGTTTGGGCAAAAAGTTTATTGCCCATTTAAATATTTGTTGAGGGAGTAAATAAAAGACTAGAGTAGAAGGTATAGTTAACCCTTTCTCTGTGGAAGACAAAGCACTGTAAGAAAGTGCTAGGAATATTAAGATATGCAGTAACGGTTGAATTTGGCATGTGTAAGTAATGGGTGAAGCAAAATAAAAACAAAAATAGGCAAAAAATGAGAGAAAAGGAAAAATGGTTAGATCCATGCTATATCATTGTTTATTTTAATTAATTAATATTCCTGGTTTAAATATAATAACAATACTAAATAATCAAATAAAGGTTCTCCATTTGCATTCATCTCCCAAATAACAGGGTTATCTCCTATTGCTGGTTCACTAATTTAAGAACTAAATTAAGTGGAATCATCTACCTTCTGACTTTTTTTCAACGTCACCCCACCAACTGATAGAGAAATGTAGCGCTAAAGGTACCTAGGACAAAGATACAGAAGCAGCCTTGCCCTTGCCTGTCCCCAGCCGTGCATAGTCATGGTGGTTTCTTTTTTGTTCTCCTTTCCCCGTACAGACACTGAAATAGTTTGGTAACCTATTTCAACTTTATGTGAACCTTAATAAAACGTTCATTTAGATTAAGAGCATCGAAATCCTAATAGAAAAGTGTGCAAATGACATGAATAGGCAAAACATAGAAGAGCAAAATTCATTTAGCTTTAAGTGTACATGAATACTTTCTCAGTTCTGCCAATAAGTACATTAGCCACAGTAAAACGCTAAATTAGAATGTAAGTAAAAATGTCTCTATTTTTACATCCTGCATTTCATAAATTCTAAGATGCATGATTTTTACTTGTTCACATCTTTGAAATGGACATGCATCTTACCATTGTGTCACCTTAGATACAGTGAAGTATTGTAGATGGAGTCTTTAGTTCATGTTGCAATACTTAATGAAATTAGTTAAGTTTGTGATGTGTTACCATCACTATTAAAAAAATACCATATTCTTTGTTTTTCTCATTGAATTGATCAGGATGATAAAGTTGTGTTGTAGTAACAAGCAACCCCAAACTCTCAGTGCTTAACACAAAAAGGCTTCTTTCTTTCTCACCCTATTTTAGATCAGGGATCTCTCTGCTTACTGGGCTTTTCGGGACTCAGGTTGATTCGTGCCAACTTGGCATCTTGACAGGAACTTCCATGATCACTTCAGCGGAAGGAAGAGAATATGACAAATCACACATTGGCTGTTAAAGCATTGAACATATGTCATATTTGCTTGTAAACTCATCTTCTTCTGTGATTCAGGGAGGTAATGAAAATGGATGAAACCTGCAGCAGACAGGATAAGGGACAGTGGTGACCTGGAGAGAAGACATGTCACTGGGAAGGAGATTTATCAACTCTAGCAGATTATTGCCTTGGGGGATAAGGGTTCTGTGAATATTTATTATGACTTTTCAAAATAATCCTACGGTTTTGGTATTAAAAATTTCCTGATTTTTAAATAAATAATCTAAATAACAGAGGCCATATATAATGTTTGAATGCCACATTCAGTTTTTGACCTACAGCAAGAGAGAGCAGATAATGTGAATTTAGTGGAGATGAGAATTTGAAACAAGAAATGATCATAAGATCCTAAGATGTCAGAGAGTTTTGCTAAAAGGGATGGCACTAGACATTATACAGGGTATGCAATGAAATGTGATGCTTATCTTATTTTGATAGTAAATGAAAGAAAGACCTGAGATACACATGGTGCCTACCTTGTTGTCATGTCACCTCTTTTTGTCTGATAAAAGATTCTTATTGAGTAATTTTGTATGAGACACTTAAGTGAGGATCAGGGTCTGAAACAATAGTTCTTAATCTCCATAAAGTCTGGATGTAGAATGGGACCTAGGGGCAAACATTTGATCAATGAATAGATTAATAGAGACATCATAAAAGGGTGTACTTTTTTTAGTAAACAGGGATTTTAAAAATCTCAGAAAAATGTGTATATACTTCATAAGGAGGACTTGTGTACCCTTTTTTGACTTCTATTCTTTCATGTTGGTGATAATATATTAGTAAGCAATCACTCTGTACAACCTCTGACAGAAAACGTTAGGTTTCAGTTTTCAGCTTCAGTAAGATCAGATTTGAGTGCATAAGGTGAATGGCTCTAGCTTCTCAGAGAGCAAGATGCCTTATAAGTCATCACTCATCAGAAACCATCAACAGCAGATGTGGAAGAGAATCTAAAACGAATGTTATTATAAGTTTATAATATTTTTAGAAATGCTTCCTGAAGTAAAATTTACTTTAAAATTATGGAATGATTTCTAGGACATTTACATAAAGTCCTTGTTTGTGCTTTCACCTTGCAAAACAGTTTCAAATAAGCAGGTTGTCACAACTCCATCGTGATTTATCAACACAGGGTAAGCAATGGTGTTTTGTTTTCTGAGAGTCCTGGCTTACAGTCTTTCAGAGTGATCTGGGAAGAATTAAAATTCAATTTAAAATATTCAGCTTCCGTGAGATATATGAGATTTAAATATGATCACTCTGGTTATTTATCATAATTATTACTAACACTACTACTAATAATTAGCAAACTTTTTAAAATAGACCTTTGACCCTTCAATATCCATTCATTCAGCAGATTGCCTACCTTTTTTTCTGTTTTCTTTTTCTGCCCTCGTCTGTCTCTGAGGATTTTTGTGTTCCCAGTAACGAAGATTGAGGAAAGGAAATTCATATGACAAATGAATTCATAAAAATGTGATATAAAGTTGCAACTAAAGAAAAAAATCACAATAGTCATATTTGTATGTGTAGCAAAAAGAATTCTAAGCCCGACTAAGAAATAAGTGCCATTTATATGCATGCACAAACACTTTATTTGCCTATTAGGAACATATTACCAAAAGTTTTTTTTTTTTTTATCATATGTTTTTAATAAGATTACTTCTTCTGGCAAAATTTCTGAGGTTTATCAGCAGATCTGGCCTTTGTTATTATAATTAAGATATATGAGTATACATATAACTAAACATTCAGAGAAACTTACATGGTGTAGTTATTTAATTTCTAATAAGTTTTCAAGTAATGTTTTTAAATATGAAGAACCACTTTTTTAGGTGGTAGATATTCTTTGACATAATTATTGACCTTTATGATGTTTTAATCAGCATTGTATTAAAACATACAATCTAAAATAACACACACACACTCACACACTATGTTGAACCACATGAAGTTGCCAATATTTAACTGTTTTTTTTTTTAACTTGGAAAAGGGCACTTTCATATGGTTCAAGCTCATATGAAAATATCTGCTAAAGAAAATTATCTAACTGTTTTGACACAGCCTAAGAGATCTGTACTTAAGAAAGCAATTTACTTTTCAGAGAATAAGTTCATTACAAGCTTTAAAAAATTAACTCTCCTGAAAAATAAAACACAATAATTTATTGAAATACTAAAATTGTACAAGGTGCTTTAGGAAAAAAATGGAGGTGATTGTGAGGAGAAATTTTTAAAATATTTGATATTTTAAAAATATTTGAAATTTTTGATATTTTATCAAATTTGAAAAATGTAAAGTTGACTTTAAAATTCTTGTGAGTATTCTTTTGATATCCTTTTAAAGTCCTGTTTCACGAAAACAGTTGCTTACTTGTTCCCTCTGTCCTGGTTCAACACTGAGTTGAAGACAACATCTCATTCCTGTGCTCACCAGTAACTTTCTAAAGCTTCCCTCTGAAGTCTTTTCCGAGAAGTATCATTAAAGATTCCATATACATATAAGTCATCTTATTTGTCCCAAGTATGGTATGTGTACCTGCAATTCTGAATAAACTATAGTATGATACTATTTCAAAAAGCAAATCTAAAAGACATAGTAGGACCAGTTGGCCGATCTAAAAAATTCAACTTTGATTTAAAGAAATCACAAACATACACAAACTTTCCTTCCTTCAAGTAATTCGTTCTTAGATGGTGATACTTTGCAAATAAAATGAGGAGTTAAAGTGATCATCAATAAATACTCTTTTATTTTTATTTTTTTGCTATTCAAAAGCGATTTCTCCAACCTTTTAAGTAAGTTGAGTATAAAAATTCCTTTATGTCCTTTCGGAATGTGGTGATGAGACTGTGAATGCACACTCATGAAATTATGAAAAAGAAGAAATCGGAAAGTAAATATGAAATGGTAAAAAAAAAAAAAAAAAAACCAGGGAAATGAGGATAAGGAGGCAATGCTAAACATACGCAAAACAAAAAAACCCAAATCCCTTCTCAGCTGGTGGTGTTCAAATCTCATCTTTGTAATTCGAAAATCAGTACAATATATGCTGATGAAAAAGCTTTCATTTGTGAGAAATGACTGCTGTGAATATCAAAGAGGATTTTGCTTACCACATCAAATGAAGCACTTTGGAACTCTTATGTGAATAATATAGCTTAATATGTCTCAGAGTCAGCCATACAAGACAGTCCTGGTTAAGCTCAACACTATGGTAGAAACACTGAGTTAGTAGGAAAAAGGAAATGAGATATTAAAAATAAACTCAGAAAGAGCTTGATGATAAGCAATATAAAAAAAAAAAAAAGAGAGAAAAATTTTTAGTGGAATCTTATTTTGGTTTTCCAAAATTTGAAAGTCCACCCTGTAAACTTCACCAAAAGCTAAAATTCACTGGGCATATACTGTGGTCACATAACATAGGCATAGGATTAGTTCATAGTTTCTGCCTTTAAGGAGCACCATCTAAAGAGGAGACAGAAAGTAAACCAATCATTATACTACATTGAAATAAATAAAAATTATAGAAATACAGAATACTAGAAAGTACAAAGTATGTTGTGCTGTTTAGTCTTGTCATTTAGAATATTTACATGTTAGTTATAAAAAAAAGTATTTAGAAAGAGGTCTTATTCATATGCCACTTTTGTCCATAAATAAAACAGACATGTTTGTGCATGCAAATTTATTTTTACCATTAAGAAAAATTAGAGATTTAGTATTTTGAAAAGGTACTGCACGTAACTATTACCTGGTTGTAAGAAAAAGCAATTTTAAGATAAATATCAAAATTGGAGGGAGATATTAAAAAGTGAGATAAAATGAATATTTTTAATGATAAAATGTAACATATAATATTGTCTAAGCCTAACACAGGAATAGTCAAAAACTTAAAAAGATGGCTAGTCTATGGTAGTTGAGTACAAAAGTTTGAGGATCCTTGAGCAAATTCGGGTACAAACTATGTCCCATTCCTATCTATATCGTCATGGTTATTCAGGAAAAGCCACAGACAGCATATTCAGATATGCTTTGGCCCATCCTTGCATCGCCCCATCCACGCAACCAACCCTCTAGAGGAAAAAACAAACGGCAGCCTGAAACTGGTGGAAAGAGGTCGCTTTCAAAAGACTTCAGACAGCGTTGGGTCTGATCTGACTCAGTCACTTATTAGCTGTGTGATCACCTCTCTGAGGTTCAACATTTTTCATTTTAAATGCATATAATAGGACCATTACGGCCATCCCAGGCACAAAGGTGAAGGAGGTGGAGGTGTCTGGTCCAGTCCAGTTGTCTGATTTCAGATGAAGAAGGCAGGGAGGAACAGAGGCCTTAGGAAGAAGCCCCGGGGCCTCCGGCATGGGAAAGGAACAGGTGGAATTACGGCTCTGGAAGTGCCTCCATGCACTCTCCGGTGAGGTGGTGTGCCATCCAGAGGGTGACTTGGGTGGAGCGATGGAAGGATCAGATCTGTCTCATACACCTCAGGTCTATGAGCAGATATGCTGGCCTACTTCTGTCTTCCAGTGAGCCTCTTAGATGTCCTACTCAGAGCAAATGTCATTTCGAAGCAGGCCTCAAGTACAAGCAGACTGCTTACAAAAGATATGACCCTGGGCTAGTGCCTTCTCCATAACCTCCTTACCACATCTTAGTTTGGATAAAAACAACATTTCAGTGCATCTTGCTTCCCTAAATGGGGCTACATGTTTTCGCTGGGCCAGAGCTAAGCAGAACTTGTTAGAAGATGCTTTCAAAAGCCTCTACTGGGAATGGACTCTCATTCCTAAAAGGTCTGGTGGCAACACTCTTTTTTTTTTTTTAATAAAAATCACCATATACATATATGCACATATATATACACATATATATGCACATATGTATATGTATGTGTGTGTATATATATATATATTCACCTATATGCATATATGTATATGGGCACTTTGAAATAATACACTCAATTCACATCAATTGTAAGCTCAAAGTGGAGACTTCTGAGAAATTTCTCACTTGCGGCAAATTCACAGGCTCCCCCAAGGCCTTGGGGTTATCTAGTGAATGTTCAGTCATCTGCGGTAGTTGGGTACAGAAGTTTGAGACACACTGGTCTCCTTGTGGTATGAACTTTGGTTCATTTTTCTCCATATCCTCATGGTGAATTCAGGACCAGCCACCGACAGCGTGCCCAGGGTTGCTTTGGCCCACCCTTCCATTGTCCTGTACTGTGCTATATGTCACTGCAGATCCTGGCATACGTGTATCCCTCAGTGTATCCACCGATTAATAAATTATTTGTTTTTTGGACTCAGGGCTCTTGTGCCTTAATATGTATACACATATACATATATATGTGTATATATATATATGAATGAGTACCTGAATGTGCACCATGTGTATACTGGAGCAAAGGAAGAAGAGATACACGTTAAATAGATAATTACACTCTCAGACGTGATAATTTCTGAACTAGAGGGCTATAGAAGCATTGAAGAGGAGACCAAAACTGCTCAGCTCATGTATTGTAAATTTCAAAAAAAAAAAAAGGTTGGTAAAATACTAAAGCAGTGCAATTTTGTGATAATGTAGGGGGAAGAATTCTCGGTGATTAAATCTTCCCAGTCATCTAGGGAGTTTTTCCACAAATCGAAATCTCAGACTTCCTCTCTGACTTTCACCTTGTCTCCAGTGAAAGCTTTCTCTGAACACCTTATTTTCAGGCATTATCTGAATTATTTGACTTATATCCTTATTCACAGTAAATCAATCTTTCCTTATTTCTTGTTCTCGTCCCTCTGTCCTTCATGATCTAGGGTTTCCTGTGACCCTGAGCCCTCTCCCATGACTTGTATAAGAGGACACCACAGTACTTCATTTTGCTATAAGAATTATTCCTTTAAACAACGGACATTAAAATAAGAAAAACAGAAAAAGCCAATCAGAGCCATATTGGTTATATTCTCTGATGGAAGAGCCAATGATTATTTTTTCCTATCAGTGAGAATTTTCTGGATGTCTTGGTAAGTGCCACAGGCACAATCATTTGGTGCTTCTAGGTACAAGGAGGAGAACTAGTTTAACTTTCCCTTTAGCAGACCTGAATATAAATAATTTTGATTGATTTTGTTTTTTCTTGCCTCTCTCTTTATATCCTGTTCACACTGGCAGAAAATTAATTTTCCCAGACTATGTAAGGATATATACCTGCTCAGACTCAGCCAGGGACCTGATAGCTCATTCCCTTCCTGTCTTCTCCCTCTGGGAATAAGGGGGATGCAGCTGCAGTTAAAATGGAGCAAACATCGTTTCCTTAGGCAAGCAGCTAGGCTGAAGGTGATTGCTAGGGTGTTGGAGATTTGGTCCCAGAAGAGCCCCATTTGTACTTTTCATTCTTCCAGAGTCCCCAGAAATGACTGCAAGAGGAATACAAAGGTATGAGCAAAACCCAGAGAGACTGGCCTCGTTGTATAGTGTGTGACCTTAGCCACACTGATCAGCTTAGACTCAGAGACCAGGTAAGTCACACAGACCAGTGCTCATCTGAGTTTGGTAATAGCTTAATAATGATCTAACATTCAAGAAAATCTCAGAAAGCCTGACTCTGGACACAGCAGCCATACACAGCCATGAACTTCGTACTCCAGGCATATGGTCAGAAGCACTGCTGACCATTTTATACATACTCATTGTTCCATACCTAACAGTTCTGGACACATTGACAGACCAGTCTAGACCATCCCAAAGAGAGTGACTGTCTCTGACCACATACTGCTTCCCATCTGTTCCTGGGAGACACCTGCAGTCCTGCTCTACAGCCTATACAGCTTTGAGTACATGGGGAGGTGGAGAGCTGTGATGGCCCCAAGTCATCTGTGAAAACATCTACCCTATAAAAGGTTGTGGTATATTTTTCCAAAGTGTATCTGAACTTAGTTTTCAAAATGATTATTATAGCTAATGAACATGCAAGTTTAGTGATAATACTAATATAGCTATCATGTGTTGAGTTCTTACTATTCAACAAATACTAAATTATATATATATATACCCACACTTACATATAATATATAATGTATGATTATGTGTGTTATATAATATATATATAATGTATCAATATATATATACTTATTGCATTCTTATAATAATACCATGAGATAGGTCTTATTATTATATTCATTTAATAGGTGAGAAGAGAGAGACAGTCAGGAGTTAAATATCTTGCTGAGTCAGGAAACAAACCTGTGCATTCGGACTTGAAAGTTACCATTCTTAACCACTATTTCCTACTAAATATGAGTTTTCAGATGTTGACATTGATAGATTGCGCATAGTAAGTGATTTTTCTATACAAATTTGTGTTGCTGAATGTTAATATTTTAATCTTATAAATTTTGTTTAGCATTTAACACATGCTACTCAAACCTAATCTAGTGCTTAAAGAGGATATGGTATTATGTATTTCTCGGTCTGTTATAAAATAGACTTTTGAATAAATCTGATTACTTTCTTCCAAATCTTCTAAAAATGTAAAAAGACCTTAATATTTTTTTTCTAATACCCAGTTGATGAAAAAACTTTCTTATTTAGCTCCCCAAAATATGAGTTGGGACTGGTGTGGCCTTATACTTTCAGATTCAAAGAAGCAATCTCACAGAAAGAGGGTGAAATCAGTGTGCTAATACATGTACATTATACATATATGTCTAGACATATACATACATTATAACATTATTTGTATAATTACTGGATGCTTGCTTATTAATTGATTGCAATGACAATTTTTAAAAACAAGTGCAACTTTACTGTGGGAAAATATAGAATTTTATAGGATAGAACATAAGTAATATTTGGGCTAACAAAACAATAGCAGAATCATCCTTTAACTCTTCTGGAGGCCTTTTGTTGTTCTGAAATTCCTTTTTGCTTATTTTCAAAGTATTCAAAATACCAAATGGTCTAAAAATCAAGAATTCTCCCTCCCTGAGTGTAGCAGTTAAGTAAAGAAGCTCTCCATGTGAAAACTGCATGTGTAAAAATTGGAGAACCTCTCTGCTGTCCCTTTTGCTTATAAGGCATAAAGATGAGCAAGTTTACCAATGCCTACGGAGAAGAGTAATCATATTGATAACAAATTGGCATGAATTATACAGACAGGTAAAAGACCTTTCTAAAATATCCTTGGTATCTAACACGGGGATCTGGCATTATCTCCTAAAGACAGAATGTTTGTATGTGACTTTATGTTTCTTCCATTATCCTAATTGCTTTAGAAAAGTGGTTCTTAGCCTTGGCTGCCCATTACTATTCACTGTGGAGCTTTAAGACATACATTTAACCAGAGCTTCTGATTTAATTGGTTAGGAATGTGGCCTGGGTCTCGAGATTTGGAAGACGCTTCTACATGCATTAAAAGTTTAAAACCGCTCACTGCGTTAGAGTAACTCTGCTGTTCTAACCACACCTCCGTCCCCAATCCCCACTCTCCCTGTCCCCAGCCATGCACGTTCCTTTCCTCCTTTTGTCCCAGCCACGAACACCTGAGAGAGATACATACTGCAAGCAGTTTGCTTTTAACCTGCGAGGTACTAATCGACATCAACTTGCCTAATAACCGTTTAGCTCTTAATATTGCTAGAAACATCAGGCCTACTGTAGAGCACAAGGTTTTTGGTATCTTAAGTCCAATTTCTGATTGTATTATAAACCAGCTTGAGTATTTGTAAATGATATTTTAGGGAGAAATTTCCAAAAAGAATGAAAAATTCTGATATTGACCTACCCTAGAGAAGCAAACGTATATTCCCTGGCATGTTAACAGAGTTCTGTGAAAATAGAATTTCATGGTCATAAAATTTTTGGCAAACAGTGGGTAAAAATAAAGGTAAACATTTTTTTCCCTATATAACTCCTGGAATACTTAATATGCTACTGTGTATTGTGACTCTTCAAAGATATTATATTATTCAACATCCACAAACTTATCGAGCCCTTTCTATATTAATCAGGGAAATAAATCTTTTACAGCATTAATTACTCTTCTTTCTACTGCTTTTCCCCCTTTTCCTCCTACCTGAAACCAGGAAAACTTTAAAAATCATGAAATTGTTATATTAAGGAACTGTGAGAACAGTACAGTACTAGGTGAATAAATAGGAAAAATGGAAGATTCATGCAGGGTATCAAATACTACAAGGCCAAATTTAGTACCAGATAATATGATAATATAATCAATGTGTGGTACTTAGATTAACTAGACTATTAACAGCAGATATCATCTACAAATGATTTGCTTCAAATATTCTTAGTGGTATTTGATAAAAACCTATAGATACTCTTATTGAGTTTAGAACTTCCATATAGTTTCAGAACTTTCATATAGAAAACTTTCATATAATTAGGAAACTAATTCTAGGATTTTTAATGGTGTCCTCAGAAGTTTCTAAGGTAGTAGTAGCAGTGTTGATAAATGTAGTACTTGTTTTATTATTTATTGCAGTGGATTAAAGTACCCCCCAAATTAGTGGCTTAGGGGAAATGCAAAATATTACAGCTAGTGTGGAAAACTAGTGTAGCAGTTCTTCAAGAAGTTAAATATAAATTACCATGTGGTCCAGCAATTCTACTCCAAATTATATACTAACAAGAATTGAAAACAGAGACTGAAAATGATAGGTGCCAATGTTAATTGCATTATTATTCCCAATAGCCAAAAGGTGTAAACAACCCAGTGTTCACAGATGAATGGAGAAATGCAATCTGGTGTGTGTATAGATATGTATGGAGATTGTACACATATATATACATATATGTGTATATATACATACATATATATACATATATGTGTGTGTGTGTGTGTGTGTGTATATATATATATATATATATATATATAATCCCAACATAAAAAAGAACGAAGTCCTGATACATGCTACAACATAGATGAACCTTGAAAACTATGTGAAATAAAATAAGCCAGATACAAAAGGGGAAATATTATATGACTCTTATAAGAAATGTCTAAGGTGAATTCTAGAGACAAAAGTAGATTAGAGATTACCAGGGGCTGGGGAGAGGGTGAAATAGAGTTTAGGATTTGCAAAAGATTTTCAAATAGATTCTGATTATGGTCGCACAAAATTTCTGCGATTGACTTGTATACTTAAAGGTTAAAATGTTAAATTTTGTCATATAGATTTAACCATGATAAAAACATTTAAAAACAAAATAGTGGGCTAAAATAGCAACTTTTCATGTGTTCATGATCCTGAGAGTTAGGAAATCAGCCTACACTTCTTTGAGAAGTTCTGTTCTATGTAGTATCAGCTAGGGTTTCACATGAGTTCAGTTGTGGCTATGACTACAACATCCAAAATGGCTTCACTTTTATACCTGGAGAATAATACTGGCTGTCAGCAAAATCTCAGTCAGAAGCTTTGCTTCTCCCTCATTCAGGCCTCTTGACTTGGCCACTAGTTGGTTCTGGGTTCATATTTAAAGTCAATGCAAAATCATCTGAAAATCTGAACACACCTGTCAATTTTCTTAGGATTCAGAGAAGGTATTTGAAGAAAGTTGAAAGTGAGCAATTATTGCAGTGAATTGATGAAAACAAGGAAACTGAATCTCAGACACTAAAAGTAACCAAGGCTGAATTTTCACTCACACTGCATGCCTGTTAAAGTTTGCCAAGAGCTATGTTCTACCTCATCCTCATTTCAGGACCCTATTGACAGAGCAGCTACTCTGGGACATTGCATGTTGCTTTTAGAGAAGAAAAAGAGGAAGTGACAAGGCACAAAATAACTCTTAAAGCTTTTGTTCAGAAGTTACACATATCCTTTCCACACGCATTGTTGGCCAAAGAAAGTCACAGCTGAGTTCAGAGCGGTGGTTAATTCTATTATATAGCTGAAAGGAGAGAATCAGCTACTGCTAACCACCTTAATGTCCATTACAGCATATTTGACATAGTTTATCTTTTACCTAATATGATTTCTTCCTTTATAATATACGGAATGCTTCTCACATTCTTGAAAGTTAAACAAAAAGAGATATCATGCAAGGACACATAAATATTATTTGTCCAATCTACCATTATATATTTCTCAAGAAAAGCAGGAAGAAAAGCCGAAATGTCATTACAATTCATTTTTGCTAAAATAGGCCTATGTTATAGCAGGCCATACTGTGTGTGGCCTTAGATGGAAACAGATAATTTTACAGGAGCACCCAGAACAATGTGCTTCGAAACCCAAAATAGGTACTATACACAGTAAAAATGTTGAGGAATAAGTCTTCCTTTGTGATTTCAAGTAATGGACAGTTGTATGTAAGAAAAAAAATGTATAACGAATTATAAATGACCCTAATCCTCCCTTGAGGGAGAAAGTAGTGTGCATTTATCAGTGGGTATGGAGGCAAGTAGAGGACGTACAAAAAGAAAATCTCACCTTAAGGTCTGTAAAAGCATTCCCTGCTGTCTTCACCCTTGGCACCACAGCAATCAGGAGACATCTCTCACATAGAACAATCAGCACTGCATAGCCTTGGGTTTTAAAAAGAAAGAAAATAGCATTCTACATTCCCCTGAACATGTCAATTATCCCATCTTTGCTAAAGTATAACAAAATGAGAATCATATCTGGATTCAGTAGGGTAAAAACTCAATGAAGGATAGGAACACAAAAACAGTACTTGGGAAGGAGAGATGTTCTCAGCTCTCTAGGATGAGACTTGAAGTCAACCCTGACAAAACAGACCATGTTACCTATTCTGCAACTCTGTAAGTCCAAAAATGGCTTGTAGCATGTGCAGCTTCTCTCTTCTAAACATTCTGAGGCCAAGTCATTTTTCGAGCATGACTTTGGGACTTAGAGGTGAGTACAGATCAAGCCAAATAATAAATTTTCAATCAGTAAGTCAAAAGTATTTTATGCGCATTTATACTCACCTCTCTGTGTAAGAAAATTATAGCAAATCAATCCCAATGCAGCCACTCTTTGGGTTTTGTCTTGCTTTCTGTTGAAAATGTTTTGAATCCACCTTTGTCTCTTAAATCCAACCAGGTTTCTTAGTGAGCATCATCAGTACATGGTCTACACCTGAGAAGGCATAGATGGTATTGTGCAGGAGCTGCTGTTTTTATTGAGTTTAAAATGTTTCCAATCAGTACGTTGCAGCATATATAATTTTGCTAAAGACCATTTCCCACGAACTAAAACTCAGAGCAGTGAATGAAAGAATAAGGAGGGTAATTCACCAATTCTTTAAGATACGCTTGGATTTCACAAGACAAAACAAAAACATTTTAACCCGTAAAACCCCTTATACATTAAAACTAGATTTTCAACAGCAAAAATCTTAGTAAAGTCATTGTGACCCAACCTACAAGATAAGATTAAAAAGATACATTCAGAATGTTAATGAAATTCAAATTTAAAGTTTTATTTCTTCTATATTAAAGAGGTTTCTATTGATTCTTACCATGTGTCTATGAGGCTATGAGTTTTGCAGAGCAGTTGAAAACTACTAAATAGTTGAGGCAATTGATTTGAAATCAGAAAGCCAGGCTACAATGCAATCTCAGCAAGCACTCACAGTCCAACTTTCTGTCTACAGCTTTTTCCACTAAACTTAACTTCCATTCTCTCTGATACCTAATACCTGGTACTAATCTTGCTCCCTTTTTAATTCTCTGTGCACTTTGTTCAGGCAGTAAAGTCAGTCACATCGCAGGGGAGGTGGAAGACACGAGGAGATCACTACTCACTTTGCTCTACCTGATTTATTGAACATAGTTTTTAATTCACTGGACAAATGTCTTATGGTCTGCCAAATCCATTTTTGAGCACAAGACTCTGGTTTTATAATAGCCTCAAGATATGGAAGGCTAGGGAGAACAATACTAAAATGTCCTTAAATTTGCCAGTGATTTAGTCATTCAGTAAATATACTTTGAGTGCCTGCTGTAAGCATGTTGTACTCTTGGGAATAAGGGAATAAAACTATAGCACTGGGTTCAGAAGAGACAAAGATGCCCCTGATATTAACTGATAACTGCTAACTGTTAATTCACTATTAACCGATAACTGTTTATTCAACCATAAATATTCATTGACTATGATATGAAAGTCAATCAGGTAAACATGATCTTGGAGACTATACCCTGTAGTTAAAGCAGTCAATTAGAAGATGCCTCTCATGTTGCCTCTCACCAACCTTACCAGCTAATTAGTTTTTTAGAGAAATCCAAATTTAAAATAGAAATTATAACATGCTTTGTTAAAACATCTTTATGAACATATTTTGAGAAAAAATAGCCAGTCATGGAAGATCCCTTTCACATGAAGTTCAAGAACAGGCAAAACTTCCATGAAGATACAGATTCAAAAAATGGTTACTTTTCATGAGAAGACTGTTGATTAGAAAGCTTGCGAGGTCTTCCTGGGGTGATAGAAAGATTGTTGATTTTGATCTGAATGGTTGGCTCATGGGTGTATGAACATGTAAGAAGACATCTGCTATTAGGTTTTGTGCATCTTTGTGTGAAATATACCTTAATAAAATTATAGTGCCCAACCAAAACAAAAACAAAGAATGGGAGTTTTGATTTTCATAATGAGTATACTCCAAAATAAGCTATCCAATAATCACTAACAAAATTATACTGAGACTTTATACAGTTTGTAAAAATATTTTCTTTAAGAATGAATGAACTTACCATTCCTTTCTGTTGGTCTATGTGTCTGTTTTTATGCCACTATCATACTTTTTGATTACTATAACTTTGCAATATGTATTGAAATCACGAAGTGTGATGCCTTCCGCTTTGTTTTTTTTCAGGAATGCTTTGGCTATTCAGGGTCTTTTGTGGTTCTGTATGAATTTGAGGATTGTTTTTCTATTTATATAAAAATACCATTGGAATCTTGATAGAGGTTGCATTGAATCTCTAAATGGTTTTGTGTATATGGGCATTTTAACATATTCATTCTTCCCACGCATGAACACAGAGTATCTTTCATTTGTTCTTCTTCAGTTTCTTGCATCAATATCTTAATAGTTTGCAAGTGTACAGATCTTCTATCTCCTTGGTTAAGTTTATTCCTAAGTATTTTATTGTTTTCAATACTATTGTAAATGGGACTTTTTTCCCCCTAGATAATTCTTTGTTAGTATAGACATACAGCTGATTTTTTGTTGATTTTGCATCCTTCAAATTTATTGAATTTGTTAATTAGTTCTTATGGTTTTTCTGTGAAACATTTAGAATTTCCTAAATATAAGATCATGTCATCTGCAAACAAAGAGTTTTACATTTCTTTTCTGATTTGTATGCCTTTTTGTCTCTTTTTCTTACCTGAGTGTAATGGAATAGAATTGAGAGCCCTGAGATAAACTCATGCATATATAGTCGACTAATATTTGACAAGAAAGCCAAGAATATAAAATAGGAGAAGATAGTCTCTCCAATAAATGTTGTTAGATAAACTGGATATTCACATGCAAAACTGGATACCTATCTTATATCACTCATAAATGTTAACTCAAATGAATGAAAGATTTAAACCATAAAACTACTAGAAGAAAAAAGGAAAAAACCACCTTGAAATTGACCTTGGAAATATTTTTTTAGATATGACACAAAAAACATAAGCAATAATAGCAAAAATAAAAAAGGTTACTACATCAAACTAACAAGCTTCTACTAACAAGCTTCTGTATGGTAAAGTCAACAAGATGAAAAGGCAAGCTCTGGAATAGGAGAAAACATTTGCAAACTACATATTTATTTGACAATGGATTAATATTTGAAATATGTAAGGAATTCATAAGACTCAACAGAAATTTTTAAAAAAATGATCTGATTAAAAATGAGCAGAGGTACATAAAATCAGCAGGTACCTGAAAAGGTGCTCACTATTACTAATTAGGGAAATGCAAATCAAAACCAGAATGAGATATTCTCTCACATTTGTTAGAATGGTTATTATAAAGATAAGTGCTGATGAGGATGTGGAGAAATGGGAACACTGTACACTGTTGTATGAAAGTAAGTGGGTACACCCATTACAGAAAACACTATGGAGCCTCTTCAGATATTAAAAATGGAACCACCATGTGGCTCAGCAATCTCACTTCTGGATATAAAGTTGAAGGAAATGAAATCACTATCTTTAAGATATATCTGCACCCCCATATTCGGCCATAAACAAGAATAAAGTCTTGCCATTTGCAACAAAATAAACTTGGCATTATGCTAAATGAATAAGTCAGAAAAAAATATAATCTCACTTATATGTGGAATCTAAAAAAAACAAACTCATAGAAACAGAGTAGGTTGGTCATTGGTTGTCAGGGGTAGAGGGAGGGTGGCGGAAATGAGTACAGGTGATCAAATGGTATAAACTTCCAGTTATAAGGTAAACAAGTCCTGGGGATGTAATGTACAACATGATGACTATAGTTAACTATACCATATTGTATATTTGAAAGTTGCTACAGAATAGATCTTAAAAGTGCTCACCACACATACAAAAATTATAACTATATGAGGTGATGGATGTGTTAACTAATCTTATGTGGTAATCATTTTCCAGTATATACATATATATCAAGTCAGCACATTGTACATCATAAACTTATACGATGTTACAAGTCAATTACATCTTAATAAAACTGAAAATTTTAAAGAAAATGCATGAACTTATCCTATTAAGTATGTATATACTACCTTAACATAATGACTATTTATCTAGCTATAAAGTAACAACTTAGTTTTCTCTGAGTTTTTTTAGCCTACCTTAAAAAGGAGTATTTGTTTTATTTTGGTGAACACCAAACTCTTTCTGGCTGTCAGAATCGCTTGCTTATTGGAGTACTAGCCTCCCAAAAAACTCTAATTAGGCAGGAATATAAATAGGATGACATTTCCTATGCAAAGGAAATATTTAAAATTCTACCTGACTTCAAGGGTGTTTAATTCCTCTTTTTGTGCTTATCGTAAATGATAAGCTCAAATTAGTTGCCAAGATCTAAGATAGTGTTATTACAAATAAATTTTTTAAATATAATTTTTTTCTACAGAAATTTACATAAGAATCACTAATAATCAAATTGCGATTTTGAAAATGTTTTTATAAATTGTTTTATTTTCACAAAAACTCTGGACTGAGATGAACAAAACCACTTTCTTTAGTAACATTCTTGCTGATTATTGTGAAGGAATTATTGACCTCTACTATTCCTTTATTTAGGTTAGAGATCCAAGGTAAAATTCTTGGTTTAAAAAACCTGAGTAAACGCTTTTATAGTCTCCATAAGGATAATAACAGCACCAGTGGTTTATGTACCTTTAAAATACAGAAATAAATTATCTATCTATCTATCTATCTAGTTATGAATGATGATGATGATGATGGTGATGATGACATTGGATAACGAAATCCGGTAAGTTTCAGGTATACAATTCAACAATTCAACAGTAAGGCATTATTGCATTGCATTGGGCATTCACCACCCATAGATCTCTTTCTGTCACCATATATTTGACCCCTTTTACTCCATCTACCTATCCCACCCTCTGGTAACCACTAGTCTATTGTCAATGAATCTCTGTTTGTCCTATTTGTTTGTTGTTTTTAGGTTTATATTCCACATATAAGTGATATCATGTGGTTTTCAACTTTTTCTGTCTGGCTTATTTTGCTTAGAGTGATTATCTCAGAGTCCATCCATGTTGTTGCAAATGATAGTATTTTATCTCTTCTTTTTTAAAAAAATTTTTTATTTTATAGGCGAGGCAACCCTTGGTTGACCTCACAGATTGCAAGTACTTTGTCAGCTTACAGTCCTTTATTTTTTTATTTTTTATGCTTCAGCACCTGGTCTTCCTGAATGATCTCCCATCCAGGTACTAACCAGGCCTGACCCTGCCTAGTTTCTGATAAGTCAGGATCAGGCTTATTCAGGGTAGCATGGCTGTAGACTCATCTCTTCTTATGGCTGACTAATATTGCATTGTATATATGTACCACAACTTCTTTATCCAATCATCTATTGTAGGACACTTCTGTTGCCTCCATGTCCTGGCCACTGTGAATAATGCTACTCTGAACATCGGTGTGCAAATATCTTTTCAGATATATGTTTTCAAGTCTGGGGAAAATACCTAGTATAGAGATTGCTGGATCATATAGTAGATCAATTCTTAGCTCTTTAAGGAACCTCTTTACTGTTTTCCATGGCGGCTATACCAATTTGCAGTCCCACCAGCAGTGTATGAGGGTTCCTTTTTCTCCACATCCTCTCCAACACTTGTTATTACTTGTCCTGTTGATAACAGCTATTTTAACAAGTGTGGTTTTGATTTGCATTTCTTTGATGATTAGTGATGTTGCTCTTATATCTGTTGGGCATCTGTGTATCTTTGAAAAAATGTCAGGTTTTTTATTCATTTTTAAGTCAGATTATTAGTTTTTGGGCTACAAAGTTGTATGAGTTTCTTATATATTTTGGATATTAGTCTCCTATTAGATATATGGTTTGCAGATATTTTCTCCCATTCCATGAGTTGCATTTTCACTGTTGATCGTTTCCTTTGATGTGCAGAAGATTTTTAGTTTGATGTAGTTCGATTTGTCTGTCTTGCTTTTGTTGTTTGTGCTTTCAATGTTATAGCCAAGAAATTATTATGAAACCCAATGTCACAAAGTTTTTTCCCAATGTTTTCTCATAGGATTTGTATAGTTCCAGGTGTTATGTTTATTCTATAATCCATTTTTAGTTGACTTTTTTATGTGGTGTAAGATAGGATCTAATTTCATTCTTTTGCACACAGAGATCCAATTTTTCCATCACCACTTATGGAAGAGACTATTCTTTGCCCATTGTGTGTTCTTTGAACCCTTGTTGAAGATTGAATAACTATATATGCATGAGTTTATTTCCAGGCTTATTATTCTTTTTCATTGAGCTATATGTCTGTCTTTGTGCCGTTACCATACTGTTTTGTTTACTGTAGGTTTGTAGTGTATTTTAAGATCAGAAAGTGTGATGCTTTCAGTTTTGTTCTTTCTCTCAAGATTACTTTGGCTATTCTGGGTCTTTAGTAGTTTTATATGAATTTCAGGATTTTGTTTCTACTATAAAAATATGTCATTATAATTTCATTAGAGATTGCATTGACCTGAATCTTATAGATGGCTTTGAGTAGTATGGGAATTTTTTTCTTTAGTTAATTTATTCTATATATTTTATACTTTCAGGGAGCTTTTAACTCCCCCTTACAATTGATAAATACATTTCACAATTTAGTACAAAATGAGCATTTAGGCATATAGAAGAGATAAAGCCAATATTTTCAACATATGAGAAAAATCCCTATCCAACTCTTCACCACAAATATCCAGTTCATTTTGGTATTATTATTTTTAAATTTATTATGTTTACTTATTATTTCATACACTATTCAAATTATAGTACCAAGGAAAATTTATATTTTCTTTTCACAAATAAAACAAACAGAAAGATGCCAAGTGAAATAGAACATCAATTTCAGAATATGTTTTTTTATATGTGATATTTCAAATTCTAGTTATGCATTTTTATTTTAAAATGTCAACTGAAAGCAAAGTGACCCTTATTCAGGCATTGTGACTCTGGGTGTGTTCTGACCAGAACCAGACCAACAGCCTGACTAGCTTCAAGGTTTTCCTTTCTTCCTTTTAAAGTTCACCTTTGACTTGCAAGCAACGATGAATAAGATCAGAATTTGAAATATGTCTTAATGGCAGTTTTTTGTTTCATGGTAGTTTTTAGAAAGGATACAGGACAGTCAGCAACAGAACATGCTTTACACAACAGAACAATGCTTCCCCCTTTTAAATGAGAATAAAATTACATTAATATACTTGGTCTGTCAGAAAAGTAATAAAGAAACATTGGACTTGAATTAAACTTTAAACTTTCAATGGAACTCACAGATAAATACAAAATATTTCACCCAACAGTGGCAGAACACATATTCTCAAGTGCACAAAAAACATTCTCCAGAATAGAAAATAGATTCTGTTCTGCATTCTCTGAAACCTGGGACCAAGGTTGGACCCTGGAAATGCAGGCCAGGGAGAAAGCGGAAGTATGAGTAAAAATACTGCAAAGGTTTCCTACCATTTTCAAGTTACCTTATTCTTGATTCAGCATTTGTTCATTTGCTCTAAACCTTTGACTATTTTTTGGAGTTCGAACAAAGTTTATTCTGTTTTTACTCCCTTTTTATTTTTAATGTTTAGGTCAAGTAATGAACCCTTAGAACGATCCAATCTGCCATTTTGACTGACATTATTCCTCTTTCCCTTTTCTTAATCTTGCATCCATATTGCATTTTTGTTTGTTTGCTTATTATTTAATTTCCAAGTTAGAGCTGTTTCATTCTATCTAATGATCTTTGCTTTTCTATTTATATTTAAAAGTGAAAAAATAAAAAGCTTATTGGAAACACTATGCACCTGGTAGGGCTTGCCATATGCAGGCCTCAGTGTTTTAGTGTTTTTTCTTTGGATCATTATACTAGATGCTTCTTGAAGTATCTTTAGTTCTTTCATTCTTGTCTATCAGTTCACAAGAGGCATCTTTTCTAATCTCAGAGGGTAAGCCTGGCTGTGTTAATTTTGTGGAACATGTAAAAGAAGGGTGTTGAAGGATTTCAACATTCACTAAGCAATGCTTACTAAAATCCTTTTGCACCTGAGGTACACCTGGGGCCTCCCATTTCAAAGTCTTGTTTTCTTAGTGGAGATTGGGTGCTTCAGTTACTAGATCAAGGAATCTAGTCATTCCTCCATATGTTAGCCCAGTCTTTACCCTCATTTTCAAAAGAATAATGTGAATCATTTAGGAGTTTCTCACTGCTAGCTAAACACTCAGATTTCTTACGTCTGTTGTCAGTTATTACCATCTATCTGCTTTCCCCTGAAAGTTTTTGCTGTGGTTTATCTTTCATTTTTTCTGTTTTTGTGGACTTATTTCTTTAAAATTACTGTTCTTCATAATAATTATTTTAGTGGTATTTATTAGTGTAGAATGGCTAGATGTGTTTTTAAACCACCATCTTTACTTTAGAGTCTGCAGGATTTCTCATTAATCCCCTTTTCTCTATTTCTTAATCACATTGTTAGTTTCTAGGATTTCTGCTTTAGAAAAGTAGAGGTGATTCCTAGAATAAAAGGTAGAAATAAATATGACAAAGTGCCTAGAGGGATTGTCTATCTTATAAAAGATAGTCTTGCTAGATATCTTGAATGTCATTGTGTAATTTCATTTTAAAATAATGTTTTAATTAATTATACCTTAAACCTTTTGTTGAATGTAATTTAGAGGTCAAAGATTAGACCAGGTCCTAAATACAAGAAACATTTGGCTTAGCATTTAATGACTTCTAAAGGAGAAGCATGTCAGACATCTTATCCAATGGAAGTTTAGTTGATTCTTCGTAAATGACATTTTATCAATGCATTCCTTCCTTTTCATCCTCACATTGTATTGATTATGAGCTCAGTGTTTAGTTTTGTTTTATGTATGCATTAATCCATTGCTCTATGTAAGTCTATCAAGTTAACTTGTAGGAAGAAACATTTAAAGGCAAGGGTCTATTTGATTTGCTGAGTTATATTCCAACTATATCATCATTATACCCCTTAATTTATACAATTATATAAAGTTACCTTTTACCTGATGGTCAAAATTGTAAGGTTATTTTATTTTACTCTTACTCTTTTTTTAACTATTACTCTTGTAGTAAGTTTGAAAATTCCTTTAAAAATTGGCATTCTTTTTATGGTTGCTTTAAGGAATATATTTTTTTTTCTTTTTAAGGTTAGGTCTAAAAATAAATGTATTTAAAAGATCAATGAAATGGAAATTTTGGGTAACTCATTCAAGCAAAAAGTAATTGAATCTTTGAGTTGTTACCCTTGGTGAAAAATATGAAAACTAATAAAATTAAATGTGTGCTGCTAAAACAAATGAAAAGTAAAACATCAAACACATAAGGAAGACCAAAATCAGTAAAATAAATAGGCTGTAAAAATGTTGTAAAACTATAAATACCACAATCTCAAGTAGCAATGATACTTACAATAAAACTGTGGAGTTATACTGTAGTGAAGTAGAAAAGGGAGGTTTAAAAATGCAATTGTGTCTTGTAGCAAACCAAAGACAGAAACTTAGCTAAGACTTTTCAACGTCAACTGTTAGGGTTCTGAAAAACTATCAGTGATGCCTCCTGTTTAATTCAGGACTTTATATTTTAAGCTTTCCATTTGTCCAAAATCTTCTTTAGTCTTAGAGCTATAGTTTTTCCTTTTCCTCCTGTTAACTTACTCTTCAATTTTGCTTTGATATTTTTACTTCCCACTTTGGCGTGCTGATCCTGACAGAAGCTACTTCTTAGCTGAGTCTCTATAACTGGTTTCTCATTCATCTGATCAGGAAAGCCCTATTGGGCTTTGACCCTATAAAATTATAATCAAGAGCCTAAGAATAAAGTGTATGTCAAGAGGTCAGATTCTTCAAGATGGGAAAGTCGATGTTGGATAATGGAGACTTGATGGGGAAGGTAGTTTTCTCATGTCAACCCAATTTCAAGTCTAACCTTCAAAGTTGATATGATGAGCTTGAGAATCGTAAGGTCAGCATCAATATCTCAAATATTCGGAATGGGCGGAGAAGGATATATTTAGATAGGACACTGGCAGTGATGAATTCACGGTCACGTCATTTTAAGGAGGTGTCAGAATCAAGGTTTCTGGACAGTCCATTCAGATTGATATAAGGATCAGCTTCCAACTGCAAAGATATAAATAAAAGAAATCAGCTTCTAAGAACTATGTCAGTTAGTGTTAAGAGTTAGACCATCATTTTCTAAATGTAATATACTAGCAAAGAATTCTCATAATTAAGTCTAAATATGGTGGTGAAGAGAGTGTTAACACAGAAGATTTATTGTCTCTGACCCTCCTAACACTCTATATAATATTAATCTCTACTTTTTTATTTGAAAAACTATTCAATCCAGATATAACTGAAACACAATTGAAATCAATTTTCATATTGAAAGATATATATCACAATGACTACATATTTAATATTTTAATTTAGAATAATTTAAATTTTATTCAGGTTTTTAAATTTTGTTTTGGTAACCTGTGTGTATATTTGTAGGAATTTGTCCATTTCACCAAAATTTTCAAATTTTTTAATAAAATTATTCATTATCTTTATTTGATCTTTTAATGTTGGTATATTCTGTGGTAATGTACCTTTTTTCATTTTATATAAGTATAACTAGTGAGCCTCTTTTATATCCCATGTAGTTTCTTGTTGTTAATGGGATTACATAGTCCATTTACATTTAAAATATGTTTTGGAAAGATTAGAATGGTAGCATTTTGGACTAGAAGATTCTGAAAAGAAAATATGTATTTGAGAAAGAAAATAATTCCTTTAGGAGAAATAACTGAAGATGAATTCTATTATTGTGAAATACAGGTAATCTTTAAAGAAAAAATGTTAGAAAAAATACATCTATATTTTTTTTCCAAATATTTCTTTCAGAAACTTTAGAGCAAAGAAATGTAAACTATTTAAGCTCCAAGGTTACCAGAAATGACATGAGACCTCATTTCAAAATATTCTTTTTCCTTTTCACAGAAAATCATTGTAGTCTTTAAGATAGATTTTGCCTTTGGAAAACTAAAAGTCTAATTATGTTAAACTCAGATGCCTTCCTTATCAAAAATAGCAGTATCTAATATGTGTTAGGAGTGCAAAGCTTTAGTGCATAGTAATATTAACTCATGAATTCCCAGACTCATTTCCTAGTCAAAAACTTAGCTATAAACTTCAGAAAGTCCCTCCTTAATCACCTCATATTATCTTTTTTTTCACTTTTCCATCATTTCTCCTGCTTCACAACAGATATGCATGTGCATGCACACACACACACACACACATTCACACAAATGCACAGACATACTATGCCTTCCCCTCCCCCATTTTTGACTACAAACATTCTTCAAAATTCAGTGGAAGGATCTGTGTCTCTGATCAACCATTTTCTGTTGCCTTGCTACCTATTTTCATGACAGCACTATTTACAATCGCCAAGATATGAAAGCAGCCTAAATGCCTATCAACAGACAATTGGCTAAAGTTATGGTTCATACATACAATGGAATATTACTCAGTCATTAAAAAAAAAATCCTACCATTTGCAATGACATGGATAGACCTAGAGGTTATTATGCTGAGTGAAATAGACAGAGAAAGATAAATACCATATGATTTCACTTATATGCAGAATCTAAGGAAAAATAAGAACAAATTGATTGAAAATAGACTCACGAAGATGGAGGACAATCTAGTGATGGCCAGAGGGGATGGGCATTGAGGGGCTGGGATGATGGAGTGAAGGGTTAAAGCAGTACAAATTAGTAGTTGATACATGGTCATAGGGATGGGGAGCATGGCAAAGGGAATACAGTCAATAGTAATCTAATGAATATGTATAGAGCCAGAGAGAAGATGAAGTAATCAGGGTATCGTTTTATAAACTATATAAATGTCTAATCAATGTATTGTATAGTTGAAACTAATAATAAAATATTTAAAAAAAAAAACACCTTATGGCTGATCTTCTTATTTCAATGGCATTATGGGAACTAATTCTAGTTCCCATAGAAAACTAGTACGGTTTACTTGATATTTGCTCTTAAATTCCAAATTATTATTTTGTTATATCTTATTCATGTCCCTAAAAAATTCAGTTTTGCCCTGAATAAACTTACGAATGGTTCAAGGAGGTCTTCCAGAATGCTTAATAATTTCATCTTATATAATGTAATATCATTTATCCTAAATCTATATATTTTTCATTACATTTCACTTGATGTCCTTATTACGGAATAAAACAAACCACTGAATATGACATTCTAAGAGTGAGAGATGTATTATAAAAGCTTTTCTTTGTGTGTGTCACCAAGCTCTTTCTTGCTTTTGTTAGAATCAGAATAAGAGTGGGGTTTTCATAACCTGTTAGTGTTGTTCACCTTCAGAAATAATATCTCCTTTTCACTGAATCTATAGGCAGAATTTCAGTGCCTTATAATAAGGTAGAGTTATATTAAACTATCTAACTGGAAATTACAAAAGAAACAGTATGAGCTTTACTTGCTTGTTTTACTCTGTAAGAAGCAACTAAATTTCAGCATCTATTATTGTCTAAGACATATCACAAGGACTAAAATCTAATGCTTCCATGAATGAGTCAACATCATATATGTTTTAATATATATCATACATCATTTTAGACTTGGAATAAATTTAATTGTAGATTTTCTTTCCAAGACAAAATTTAGCAACAATGCAATTGATCTCTTTTGAATAAGAACAAAAATGATCATCACTCTGATCTATTTGATCCTTAAGTCAGAAAAAAATGATTTTTATTTTATATCTAATGATAAAAACAAAATTTTATTGGCATACCCCTCATTCCTTTCTAGTCTTCTCTTTTTGTCACTCTTACCTATGTTCATTATTGAGGCCTAGCCAGAGACCTATGGTTGTAAACTTTGAAACAAGTCGAAAAAGGTCTAGAAACTTCCTAGGTGAAGAATTTTGATGAAGAGGAAATTGGGGACTTGCAATAGCATCCCCTACACTTTGAGAACTGAACTCTCTCACAGGTGTCTTGAAAAGAGGGTTGAGGCCAGTAGCATTCATTAGTTTTCTGATAGCGGTTGCTCCCAACTTTTCTCTTACTTACAGGACCTTGATATTTATAGAAATGCAATGTGTTTAACCACAGAAGAAGACTCATGATGTGGTATGTTTAGTTAATCTCAATTGACTTTTGCATTCCCCAACCCCTTTTGCAGCAAGTCTTCTGAATAGTAATTACTCACTTGAATACTTTTTTTCCTTTTGTACCTAGCACTGCTCTGGCCTGTGTTGCCATGTTCCCAGGAGTCTTCTGATTCTGACTTCCTAATCACGGGGTCACACCTCAGGTGGGTTTTCCTAAACTCTGTAAACAGTAGTATCTTCACATATCCCCAGTTTCCTGATTGTGCTACTTCATAGCCTTGGTGTGTAAATTCAGTTAAATAGTTCTAGGAATCAGTTGGATCCAGATTAAAACTCATTCCTCAAGTCTTTCCAGTGATTTTGTCCCATAAAGGATATAAGTCCCCATATTAAATCCTTTTCTTCTTAAAATACCTAGAAAGTCTTCTATTTTCTACACTGAGCTTGACGGATATAGCCTTACACTTGTTTTTGCAGATAGGGTTGGCCCTATGACACAGTAGTTTCCAAGGTTATTGGAAGTTTATTGGATGCCTCCTAGTAAACATTGTTTTCTGATTAGACGTACGGGTATGAAAAGAAGTAGCTTGTCCTGTCTAGCTCCTTCCCCTCCTCCTCTTCCCTTTGCCCTTCGTTGTGCCTTAAGTGTTGTAGCAGCTATTTTGTGATCATGTGATGATGAGATGGATGAGGACCAAAGGCTACTATGTTAGGGATAGTAGAAAAGGGGAGAAAAAGGCTGGGTCCTTGATGTTGTCATTACACTAATGAAGAAGATCTGGACTGCCTGCTGGATTGGGGCATGCTTAGGTTTCCTACATACTGACAAAAATAACTTTTAATTTATAAAATCAAATTACCTACTGATTCCCTCATGGTGACAGATCAAAAGTAAAGAAAGTCTAAACTTCCCTAATGAAACAGCTGCTGTCACTGCTCCACCTGTGTTCCTCAGACTTTGCTATTTCAGTGTGCTCCAGCCAACCTTGCATGGCTAGAGGCTTGAGGACTTTTCGTGGAAGTATAGAAGGTCTCCTGTCCACTCTTAGAGGAAGAAGAAGGTACCAAGAGCATCCCAAATGGTGACTCTCAGATATTTCTGTATAAATATACAAATATTACAATCCCTTAGGCAAGAAAATTCTGAAGCATGTGTTTTCCACAGTTCCCAAGACTTTCCAACTATATTAGGCAGTTTAATATGCTCATACTTCATAGGTTGTCTCCTATACCTCATAGGTATAGGTTGTACTTCCTAAATTAAATAATTGCACTTGATTTCTTGTCTAAGTATATGCTTCTTAGGGAATCCAAGATGAGATCGCTAACTTGAAATCAAATTAGCTATATCAGACCCCACAGATAAAAGAATCTTCTGCTTCAAGCAAAGGTCAGTACACAGAGCCCTGTAGAAGTCATCTGTGATTTAATCTCTGACTACAGCTTTTCAAAACTGATCCCTTTTATTTCCATCGATTATTTTAGCTGTGACTGTATATTGACCATTATATTAGTCCTGATGGTCACAATGATGCCAACTTTATCACCGGCTGCCAATGATTCAGTGTACGATTAGTCCACTGACCTGTTTCTACTACTACTTACAAAAACAATTTTAATTCAGTTCATCAATGGAGGACGAATTCAGTAAATTCAATGGAATGGAATGCTCATATCCAGCAAAAAAAAAAAAAAAAAAAAAAAAAGAGGTCGTCAGTATGTATTGAGATATTACTAGCAATATGCATGCTGCCTTTAAGTGAAATGGAACTGAATTCTCCGTAATCAAGAATATGCTATTTCCATGAGCTCAAACCATAGGAATTTTTATGTTTCTGTGTGGATAAGATGGGTAGATTTTATTGTGGAGTTAAAAAATCCCTGTTGTCATGAGTATACTTTGCTTCTTTGTTTGCTAAAGTCCTTGAAATTCTTTTGCTGAGAAAGGTTTATTAAGCAACAGTGTAACCAAATTAAGATATAGCACATCCTCAAATAACATGGCTTTGTTCTATGTCATTTTGTTTTAACATTGATGAGAAAAAAATTCCCAGCCAGGGCCATTGTCTATGTGGAGTTTGCATGTTCTCCCCATGTCTGCATGGATTTCCTCCAGGCAGCCTGGTTATCTTTCACATCTCAAAGATGTGAATGTTGGGTTAATTGGCATGTGTTCATTTCCCTAGTGTGAGTGACTGTGTGTGTGAGTGCTCCCTGTGATGGAAAGGCATGTGGTCCAGGGTCGGTCCCACCTTGCACCAGACAGGCTCTGGCACCTGTGACCCTGAACTGGAAAAAGCAGATTGGAAAAGAAATATCTTACTTGTTTTAATTAATCTTTCTTTAATGTATATATATTTCATGTTTTTTACAATGTTTAATGTTAGAAATGTTTGGGTCTTTATGAAGAAGTTTGGTGTGATGTCTTTGTGACCAGAAATATGCCATAGGAACTTAACTATTGTTTATAGCAATTAGCCTATAGTAAAATTGGTTTTGTTATGCATCATTTTTGTTTAGGTCACAGTTTCCAAGAGCCTATGAATGATGTTAAGTGAGAACCTACTGTATTCGTTACCAAGGACAAACAAATAATGAGCTAGCCAGTGCATCTTTGAAGATGTGCTCATTTAAAATATAACTACCCATTGTTCCCTTTCATATAGAAATGACCTTATTGAGGATACATATTACTAAGAGAGAGGAAGAAGAAAAAGGCTAGTGAATAATATATCATTCAGGTCAATTATTATGTATCACAGCACACCTCAGGGAGACCATGGGGCCCAGATGTCCTGTGCAGAGAGGAAGATGAGGAGATATGGGTCAAGCAAAAGTTGCTATCTACTGAACAACTCTGTCAAAGGTCTACCCTTTGTATTAGATACATGAAAATTAAAAATAAGTGAATAAGAAAACATAATAAACTGGAGGTAAACTGTCTTAATGCCCATTTTCTCTTCAGAGCAGTCATCAAGTAAATAAGCATAAAACATTTTGCTTTCACAATAAAAGTTATTTTGACAGAAAGGCTTCAAGTGAAAGTAAATTTAAAATTTCAATTTAGAGGAGAGAAATGCAGAAAGTGGTTATTTTGTGTTGGTGGAAGCTGTTTTCCATACAACTGAGTTCCCTTGCATGAATCTCTTTTTGAAACACAGCCAATGGAACTAGTTAGCTTATTTCAGAGAGCTTTTTTTTTTCCCCCCACAAAACAATTATATGTTAGTGAGTTTTATTTCATAACAAATATGTTTGATTTTCTACTAGGAAAATTTATAAGAAACTCTTATTCTGTTAGAGGGAGAAAGGCATTAAAAGTTTTGGGAATAATTTTCCAGGGAGAAATTGTCTTTCAACTAACTATTCATCGAGTAGTGCCAAGAATGTCTTCTATACAACTTATTGCAAGAATGTTTATAAACTAAAAGGAGTTTGCCAAATTGCAAGTTTATTGAGAATAAAGACCATAATTTAAGTCATCTGAAGATTCCCACTGCCCATAATAATACTTTGTAATCATTAGGCTATGCATAAATATTTATTGAATAAATGAATGCTAGATAAGTTTCAGCTTCTGTGTCAGCGACTTCATAATCTAGTTGAATTAGGGTGGCATACTGCTATAAACTGGCCAAAATCACTATGTGTATGTACAACCAGTGGGTTATTTTTGGTAGCTATTGATAGCTGTCAACAGTTTGAAATAAGTGAAGGTAATTCCCAAGTTATAATGAAGGCATTTCTCAGGACAAATAGGTCACAGACACCAATATGTATTATCAATCAAGAATATAATCTATTTTTTAAAATATGTCAGCATTAATATAAAAAAATAATTGGCACAGAAGATTCTCTTAAGGCAAGTGTGACAGTATGTCATTGTTAGATCAGGCTCACCCTAAGAAACCTCTGAATCAGTAGTTAAAAAGAAATATTTAAGAATCAAGCCTGGAATGTCATGCTCAAAGGTATAGGTGAAGGGTATGGGTTCGGTGTTCATGCAAGGTCTGGGATTTTCTGTAAAGATTTCTGCTAATCTGCACATTTTAAGAAGCATCAGTGAGATCTCATCACTGACGACCACTTCATTAATTAATGGAATTTCTCCAGTGACATAGTAATTGTAACATGTTATGCTAGTGAGCAAACTTAGATGACAATGAAAAGAGATAACTAAAGTGTCCGTAGTAGCTGTTTTAGGAATGTAACTAGTTCATCTGCTGAGTTCCTGATGAGGGTAGATAAATGCTCCTAGAGAGTAGCTTCCACACACATATGTAATAACAGATAATCTGTATTAATGTACTTTAATACAACATCATATCATGTATGACATTAGTGCAAATCAATAAAAATAGCAAACACATACTGAATGCTTCCTTGGTGTGGAGGAGTTCTACACACTTCACATGAGTCATCTCAAATAATCCCACAGAAATACTCTATTATTTTATTTTCTAAGAGTAAACGGAGGCTCTGAAAAGTTAGACCGTTGCTCAGATAAGAAGCTGGCAAATGGTAGTTTAGGATTTAAACATAGGCAGTTAGCTGTAAAGCCCACACCTTTAGCTACAAAGCAGTATACTGACTCTCAAATGACTGAATACAGAATAATAAAACTAAGGGCTAAATGGTACATAATACTAGGACTCAGTTGAGAATGTCTAACCTGATCATACATGCAAAAGAACTGGATAGGAGTGTTCTTTCTCCTGGACTCAAGATTTATTCAACAGGGAAATAGAGTCAGTTATGGATTAACTGAGATTACTATGTAGTTGATCCTCTGTTATGAACCTGTTTTCCTTCCTGTACCATTTATCTAAGTTCCCAATAGGACAGCAATCCACTTTACCCTATATTCAGGTTTGAGCTATAAACTCAGCTTCCCAAGGCCTATGTAGTTTAAAGGACATCTGGTCAAGTACCGTGATGTAAGCAACTTGAACCACTGCATTTATATTATAGTGATGAGTTTCAAGGGCTATGCATGTTTTTAGCAATGGTAGATCTGATTGGGTGAAGGAGACAGCTCAGCAGATCAAAACATCTTAATCTAAAATTAATTCTTCAGTGGAATAGTAAATTTAGCTCTGATCTGCCTGACGCCAAGGCAAAAATAATAATAATAATAATTGTATATATTTATTAATAGAACTCATTTAAGTAGATAGGGAATATTAAATTTTCTCTTATATCAATCAGTAAGAGAGATTTCTTAGCTGAATTCTTCAGAAAGGATATAAAACAGACAATCAACAACAAATTCAAAATTATTGTTATAAAATAAGTGGACATAATAATCACAGATCTGATTTTGTATTTCCCACGTCTATATTTTATGAGAAATTATCTTCTAGACTGCTTCTGGATTGTAGCTTAAATGAATTGCGATGTCTGCTTCATGGTTTCCATTACTTACACAACACCACAGTAAACTTGTAATACTTGTTTATTGTCTGAGAGAAACTGGACTATGAGCTCCTGAGGGTAGGACCTGGGTCTGCCTTTACTAGCTTTGTATCTTAGCACCAGAAGTTCAACAAATTATGTAGAATTAGAAAAAATAGTTTGGTGTTACATAAAAAATGTAATTTACAACTGAGTTGTTCTGGCAGATTTTGTGCAACCTTAGAATCTGAAAGTGGTAGAAGGAGTATAAACCTAAAAGCAACAAATGAACAGAACAAACGGAGACTTATGGACGTGGAAAATAGACTAGTGGTTATCAGAGGCGACGGGGAGAGGGGAGGTAGACAGGGTTAAAGGGGTCAAATATGGGGTGACAGAAAGAAATCTAACTATGGGCAGTGAACACACAATGCAACACACACACACACACACCTTACTGTTAAATTGTACACCTGAAACTTACTGGATTTCATTAACCAATGTCACTGTAATTTTTTTAAAAAAGGGAACTTTCAGAAATCTAGAACATCTTTATATACACATGAAAGAACTAAAGCCTAGAGGTGTCAACTGACTTGTCAAATGTGAAATTTTCCAGAAGTTATCAAAAGCTCTTCAAAGATTCTTATCTATCGATAACAAATGAGCTAGAAAAAAATGTTTATATCAACTCCCTGAAGAAAAATGAGAGATTTGGATTTCTTTCATTACTTCATAGTGGACAATTTTACTGTTTCAGTGTTGGTATAAAAGGGGGGGAGGGGACCTTAGTTTTCCAGTATTAAAAAAAAAAAAATAAAACTACCTCATGTCTTCCAAAACTTTGGATTTAGTTTACTGCCTTTGGGGTGAAGCAGTTTACTGCAGCAAAAGACAGATTACAATGATGCTACCAACATTTTTAAGGCATTAATACTGCTATTAGTGAGTAGTTAATTGAGAGGGTTAAGAAATTATCTCCTTTTACCTTTTTTATCTTTTTAAAGACAAAAACAAACAGGCGATATTGCATTTATGATGGCAGCTTCTCCACCTCTGGGGAAAGAACTGTACTTTGATTACATAAATTATATATTAAAAAGATATGTATATGAGTGAATGTGTGCAAATGAATGCATGTATTTGTGTTCATGTGTTCACTAAAAATAATTTTTGTAATGTCATTTATTTCTCTGTGGTTTTTTAAAATTATATATCTAGCTAATGTAGGTATAGTGTCTTAGAGTTATAGCTGACAAATATGCATTAATTTTGATAAAATTATACTTCTCTATGTATGGTACTTTTCTGTAAGTTATGACTGCCAAGATAATTTTATTGGAAGGGAATAGATAAATTATTGACAATTAAATTCACAAATAAAACAGACACGTCTAGAATAAAATGGAAGCATTTTAAAATCTTATTTTTAGAGAGCAAAAAGAAATCTTTCCAGTGACTTCATTTCAGATAGAAGTAGTACCTACCAATATCTTCTTTTCTTTGGAAAAATAAATGGGAAAAAAAGTGTAGTATTAAATGACCTGCATATGAAAAGAAAGACATAAATATGCCTGGCTTTCAATCAGATAAAGCTTCTATCTTGGAAGCTCTGATTTTACGTTTCTTTTGGGGATTCCACAAAAAGAGGGAGGTTGTTTATATACATTAAGCTTAAACTTAACATCTACTGTCTACAGAGTGCAACTCTCAGAGAAGCACAAACACATACCTGTGTCATCGCATCATCCCTGTAGCCCAATTTGCAAACTTAAAGATCCTTAAGAGTCTCTAATTATTTTCAGTTCAATGTGATGTAACTGTGCCACCTACAATAGCATTAATGAGTACAGCACAGCTAATCTTCACTTAGGACGCCGACTTGTGGCTTTGTTGTGGGAAATGGCTCTACAACTAAGAAATCAGACTTCCTGCAAGTTATACAATAGTCGACTGTAGAAATCCCTAGGCCCAAATGGTTTCTCTGTAAAATTCTAAGCATTTAAAGAGTTGCTTGGGTAGAGCTTTTCTATGTCTTCAAAACTGCTTGGTAAGGGAGCAAGAAAGAAACAGCAAACAATCTCTATGGTCTAATTTAAGTCATATTAGACAGAGTATTGGAAATAAGGAGACTTTGAAATGAAAAATTAAGTTGTAGGACAAGGGATATTTTAGCTGCCACTGAGGATTGAAAGGAGTGTATAAGGATTGGAGTTCAAAGAATTTCCATCTGCTGCTTGATGAGTATATGGAAATCTACATCTTATGGGAGAAACCTAATGAACTTATATTTATTTTTGATAGAAAAGACTAAGTTCCCTGGCATGACCAATAAATAGGAAACTTTTCAACATACCCTCTCCAATCTGTGCAGCACTTGTTGAGTTTGTGTAGTTTTAAATTGATGTATGATATGCTACATTATCTAAAATGATCATTACATTAGACCCTCTCTTTGGAAACAGGTAGATAAGAGATCTGAATCGCTAAGTTCATCATCTATGACACAGGATAACAGAAGGTTTCCATTTATAGGAAGATGGGGCAGCATTGCCTAGACTCAACATCGAGGTGTTCATAAGATTTTCAGTAGGGAGAAATGTTTGCTGAAAGGCAGCAACATGAACTATGTGAGGTGAAATGGCGCTAAAATATATAAGAATTAGCCAGGTTCTTTGTATTAGTGCCCAAAACAGTGATCAAAACTTGGTTCCCCTTTCTGAGCAGTCTCCCTTATTTGATAGTAATAATAATTTTATTTTCCAGTTTACGTCGAGTTTGTATCAATGCTTGATTATTTTGAGACTATCATCAATGAATGTTTCTGTCAAGAATAAATAGCTTTTATCTCATCCCATGTCTTTTGTTTTCTCCTTCACTTAACTCGTGTTTCTTTTCAAGAATCTTCTTTGGGAACACTGAGAGATAAACTTTCCGAATCCTTTCATATCTAAAACATATTTTGTCTTCACATTTCAATAATAGTTTTTCTTGGTATAATATTCCAGATTGAATATAATTTTCCCTGAGAAATTTGAAGAATTTTTAGTTGTCTACTAATATCCAGTTTTGTTGGTGATAAATAGAATGTTTGATTATTCTCGTACTTTTTGGTTGCATTGATTTTGTTTTCTAGAAGTTATGAGAACCTTTTCTTCTTCCTTGGGGTTTATAAAACATGATTAAAATATATTTAGGATAGGTTTTATTCTATCATTCTTTTTGTAGCTTACTAGGGCATTTCAATATGAAGACTCATGTTTTTATCAGTTACAGTAATTATTAAACTATTTCTTTGAAACACTGTTTCCTTGAACTCCTGGACACATGGCGTTGAGCTTTCTGTGAATACCTGTTACTTATTCATCCATCTCCATCTAAAAATACAAAGTATTGACGATAACATGTTTATGATTTAAAATATGTGGCAAATAATAAAATGCAGACTTAAGTGAGAACATCAGAATTACCTTAAATGTGAAAAATATTTAAATACTGCAATTAAAAAAAAGCTTTCCAGAGTGAATTTTTAAAAATACTCAACTATATGCTCCTTAAAAGAAATGCACTTTTTTGTTTCTTTCTTTTTGGCGGGATGGGGGATGATAGAAAGCTACTTTATTATTCTTTTAGTTTATTTTTTCATTATAATAAGTTCTCTAGAGTTATTCTATAATTGGTAGTTTATACTTCCTAGTCCCTTTCACCTTTTTGTCCATCTTGCCACCTCCTCCCATCTGGAAACCATCAGTTTATTATCTGTATCTATAAATTTGTTTCCGTTTTCTTTACCTGTTTTTTTTTTTTTTAGATTTCACATGTAAGTGAAATCATATGGTATTTGTCTTTCTTGGTCCGATTTATTTTACTTAGCACAATATCTTCTAGGTCCTTCCATGTTCTCACAAATTACAAGATTTCATTCTTTTTATGCCTAATATTCCACTGTCTATACAGCTTACCCTCGAACAACATGGGTTTGAATTGCATAGATACACTTATATTCAAGTTTTTTTCAACATACAGTTGGCCCTCTGTATCTCCAGTTTTCACATCTGTGGATTTAACCAACTGTGGATCAAAAACAGTATTTCTAATCTATGATTGGAAATCTAGAGATGCAGAGGGCCAACTGTATGCATTGTTATGTAATATTTTATATAAAAGACTAGAACATCTGTGGGTTTTGTTATCCACATGGAGGGGGAGGTCCTGGAATCAATCTCCCATTAATACTGAGTGACAACCATACAGTAGTTAAGCTTTTTGAGAATCAAAAGTTATACACAGATTTTCTACTACACAGGGGTCAGCATCCCTAATTCTTTATTGTTCAAGGTTAAACTGTATATACCCCAACTTCTTTATTCATTCATCAATCAATGGACACTTACACTACTTCCTATCTTGGCTATTGTAAATGATACTGCAGTGGACATAAGGGTGCATATATCTTTTTAGATTAGTGTTTTGGATGCAATCTACAGATTCAGTGTAATCCTTATCAAAACACTTCTCACTTCTGGGTTTTCATTCAAAGAAAAGAAACTCACTTTGAATTCAAATAGATAGCTATGTTGAAAGTAAAATGATGGGATAAGATATATCATAAAATCCATAATAAATAGGCTATATTAGTATTTAATAAAGTAGACTTAAAAGTAAGATTGCCAGAGACAAAAACGTTATATAAAGACAAAAAGATCAAACTACCGCAATATATAATGATCCTAAGTATTTTATGCACCAAATGACAGAGCTTTCAAATATGTGAAGCAAAATTGATAGCCCTAAAGGGAAAAATGGACAAATCCACAATCATATAACCAAGGAGTTCAACAACCTCCTCTGCCAATTGATAGAACTACTGGCCAGAAAATCAGAAAAGATACAGAAGATGTGAATAACACCATTAATCAATAGGCTTCAGCTGGCATATATATAGCATTCCACTCAACAACAGGTCATTTACCAAGATAGATCATATTTTGGACCATAAAACAAATGTTGACAAGTTTAAAAGAGTTAAAATCATACAGGATAAAGCTAAAGCAGTGCTCAGAGGCAAAAATAGCATTAAACGCTTTAGTTATAAAGGAGGAAAATTCTCATCACTAATTAAATTTTCTATTTCAAGACTGGAAGAAGAAGAGCAAAATAAAGTCAAAGCAAGAAAAGGAAGAAAATAGTAAACACAGTAGAAGAAATCTATGAAATTGAAGATAGGAATATAATAGAGAAAATTAATGAAACAAAAGCTGATTCTTCAAAAATAATAAAATTAATAAACTTGTAGGAAGACTCACAAAAATTAAAAGATGAAGGGAAAAATCACTAATATTAAGAATGGAATAGGAGATCTCACCAAAGATCCTCTAGCCATTAAATAATAATAAGGAAACATTATGAACATTAAATTTATAAATTTGAGAAGCTAAACCAGTTAAAAATCCAAACAACCAAAACTCAACCAAAATGACATAGAGACCCGAATAGATCTATAACCATTAAAGAAGTTAAATTTCTAACGAATTTCTTACAAAGGAAACTCCAGGCCCGAGTAGTTTTCCTAAAGCATTCTGTTAAACATTTAAAGAAAAATATCAATATTACATAATGTCTTTCACAAAATAGGAGAGGAAGAAACACTTCTCAACCCATTTTTGGAGGTCAATATTACCCCGATGACATCACCAGAAGACAGTCTAGAAATAGGAAACTAAAGACAAATATCTCTCATGATTGTAGATGTAAAAACCCTGAGCAAAATATTAACAAACCAAATTCAACAATATATAAAAATAATTATCATTACTGGGATTGCCGACAGGTATGCAAAGTTGATACAACATATTCACCATATCAACAATTAAAAGAAGAAAAATCATATGATTATATCAATTGATGCAGAAAAAGCATTTGAAAAAAATTCAACATCCATCCATGATAAAACTCTCAGCAAGTTAGGACTAGAGGGAAATAACTTCAACTTGATAAGGAATGTTTACCAATTAATTAACATCATGATTAATTATGTTAAATGAAATTTGCAAGGGTAAAAATGAAATGGGTTGTAAGAATTTCATGTCATTTGTTGTTTTAGAGGCAATCAGTGTGTAGAGGTAATGAAATATATAAATCTTAGTTCTTAAAGAAAGCTGCTTTTTTAAAAAAAATAATGATATCACAGACAACTGACGGACTTAAATTATTTGGTGGTAAAAAAATGATGAGGTGTAATATAATCTTCCCAGCAAGAGCATGGGACTAATAATAATTTTTATGTGACTGAAGAAAAATAGAAATTGATAAAAATCAACATTATTTCAAGTTGGCTGAATTAACAAAGAAGTTTTTTTATGAAAAGAATTTATATAATGACAATAATATTCATCCGGTACCTTTAAAAATTTTTAGCAACTATTTTTCAGTGAAGCAATATGAAGAACCTATGTAATTTTATTTAAAATTACCCCACTTGGCCTCTTTCAAATATAACCAATGAAAATAACCCTTTTAATAAAATAATCCTCCATTTTTAAAAGATATTTTAAAAGAGCTAATATTCTATAATTTTTATTGTGTAAATAATATTCATTTAAAAATACAGAAATTTATAAAGAAGCACTCACCTTGACTACCATCCACTCTTCCATACAGAGATAAGATAATCAGAATTTGTCGTGATTTTTTTTCAGATATTTTCTAAATATGTTCAAAAGTATACATACACACACACACACACATTTGCTTACACAGATGGATTTATACTAGATACATTGTTCTGCAACATGCATATTACTAATATCTCAACATACTGATCGACCTCATTTTTTCTTTTAACTGGATGCCGAATATTCCATTGAATTTATTTAATTGGTCCTCCATTGATGAATACGTCTCCCAGCTTTATTGATATAAATTTGACATATAGCCTTGTATAATTTTAAGGTATACATTGTGATGATTTGATATACATATATACTGGGAAACAGTTACCACAATACGGTTAGTAAATACTTCCATCACATCACATAGTTACTGTGTGTATGTGTGTGTGTTTGTAGTGAGAACATTCTAGCTCTATTCACCTAGGATATTTCAAGTATGCAATACAGTGTTGTTAACTATAGTCACCATGGTGTACATTAGTATTGATTAATATTTATGTGGTTTTCAAATTTGTATTATTAGGGTTATTACTGCAATAAGCATGCTTTTGTGTGTCTTAATGTTTGAGAATGTCCCTGAAAGTGAGATCACTCCAAGTGGTAAGCATATTGATATTGACTTTGAGAAGGGTTATAAAAATTCACATGCCTCAAAAATAGCATATGAGGATTTCTGTTTCCCTACATCCTCACTATTATTAGATATTATCAATCTAATGTTTTCTATCTATAGATGAAATTAATATATTATTAACTTCTTTAATTTAGACAAAATGTGTTTTATTCATCACAATATTGATAAAACTTGACAAATAATTGCATGTTATTTATGTTTGAGATGCATTATGAATGGAGCCCAGAGACTGAGCTGGGTTCACCTGAGGATTTACTCACTGAAATATACCTCGCCCCACTAATGTGCACACACAGGTGAGCGGCAGCCCACAGATGCCATCCACTGGGAGTCTATCCTAAGGGGTGTGTGATAATTCTCAAGTGTCTGTTTATAAATCTAGTCTGGCCTGGTCCCTCCTCAGGCCTTCAGGGGAAGTGGCAGAGAGTTGAGTTGTCTGATTTGCTTGGAGGAAGCTGGGAGCAAGCTATCTGGAGACAAAGAGTTCTGAGAATGAGGGAGATGTCAAAAGGTAGATCTCAAGGTAGCTTCTTGGTGGAACCAGTGATTACATCTTTTTTATTCTAACCACTGGGCGGATACAGCAGCTCTGTGTAATGTAGTTATTCTTACTGTAACAGGCTTTCTAGTGATGAGTGCAGCAGTTAGAGTTAAACTGGCATAAATATCTATCCAGATGCTCCATTGTCCTAGGAGTTGGCATTTTTTAAAAACTGAAGTGTAATCGACATACAATATTAGATTCGTTTCAGGTGTACAATATAGTTATTCAGTATATTTCTTACTATGTGATCACCACAATAAGTCTGTCACCATACAAAGTTATTATGAAAATATTGACTATTTTTCCTATGTTCTACATTACATCCCAATGATTTGTATTTCTTAATTATGAGTGATATTGGCTAAACTTTAAAATGTTAGGTCATTTGGTTGTGGAACTTCTTCATGTACTTTGCACATTTTTTCTATTGGGTTGCAGGAATTTGTCTTCTTGATTGATATAAGTTAATTAAATATTAAGAAAATAGTTTTTGTTTGATATAGGTGTTATAAATATTTTTCTTCTTGAGTCCATCGGCTGTTCTGAATTTAAGGGGAGTTTTACTTGAGGAAGCATAAAACAACAAAAAATTTAAATTTGTTATTCCTTGCCTTTAGGATGTTATGGTTTCATATGAATTTTAGAAATACTATCCATAAAACGTTATTTTTTAAATTAATCTGAATTGTTCTAGCATTTCTTTGTTTCTTCTATATTTTTAATTTTTGGTATAACAGAAATTTATTTTGTACAAAGAATAAAGTAAAACTAGACTGACCCCTACCAGTAGTACAACATATATGACTACTCAAATTTTTTTTTCCACTAATTTGAAATTGCATCTTTATCAAATACATTTTTATATATACTTCTGGAGTTCCTATTCTCATCCAGTGATTCACTTTATCCATCTCAATCTATATTGTATAACCAGGGGAGCTTTATACTATGTTTAATATATTATAGAAATAACCTCTATTTATTAGTTTCCCCTTTTTAGATATTTTTCTCTGCTCTCCTCACATTTATTAAATCAACTTTATTATTATTTCATAAATTGTACAAAATAGTCAATTTGTAACTGACAGAGTAGATGATTAGATCCAGTTCTATTTGAGATCAGATTGTATACTCTAAGCATTACACACATCATCTCCCTTAAAAAATTCATCGAGTATAAGCAACTTGAGGCAAGGAGGCAGATAAAGAAATGATTCCCTAAATCAGGATGCGTAGCCCAAGAAAAGCAGACATTCCAAACTCTACATGCAAGACACTGTCAAGAAAATGACCAACACCAATATGTGAATTGTGTTCTGCTTCCATAGAACATACCTTCCTGGGTTATCTGTCAGAACGCACAATGAGGGACACAACTCTCAGTACTTTCTCCCATAGGATATGACTGTTTAATAGACAGGACTGCATCCTGGAAATTGGTCACTTTGTAGAGAGCAAATATCCCCTTCCCATTAAAGTTCAGGTGAAAGTCAAAGTTAAAATTTGCTAACCCCAGTCTAACCCACTGCCTAGCAACAGTAGACTTGTATTTATTTTTTCTCTTTGACTTATTTCTCTGACAGATACATGTATATTTTTAAATTTTACTAATTGTATTTTGTATTGCTCTGTGGAGACACTATGTATTTGAGACTCTCTCGGCGTCACTTATTCTTTTTAAGAAAGGAAAATGGTCTATAAAGGAATGCTTGGTTTCCGTGCTCCAGTATAGACCACTTCACCTTTCACCTGTTTTTATCAGACCTACAACACCCTTATTTTCTGTTAGAGAAAATTAGAAATTAAATATATATAATTATATATAAGAACATATTAAATTTATATAATTATACATGCTATAATCTTATATATAATTATATACTATATTTTTTAATGAAGAAAATTACTCAAAGTAAATATTACATTGAGCCCCCCCCCCCCCTTTTGCGGGCGGGATACAAGGGTTGGGCAATAAAAAAGGTGAATTTGGCATTTGAAAACCCTGAAGAATAATTTGTATATTCTGACTTGAGGCAGATACAGCCCAGGTGGATCTAAAGCAATTCCTGATTTAAGCTTTGATATCACACTGACTTGAAATCCAAAAAATAGGAAAGAAAATTTTTATTTCTTTAATTTTTAAACATCTCTGTATCAGAGGAGAGGAATCATGTAAAATGAGAATAGTAGCTGGATAAAATTGATTAGTGTTTTTTTTTTATCATATTTATCTCCATGCTTTATAATCCCATATCTTTCAAAGATTGATGAGAATCTGAGACATTTCTAATATATGTAGATTATTATTTTAGATAAGTTTTTAAAATCATTTCTGGTCTTGAGTCCTTATTTAAAGAATAGTTTTGATAAACTGATTGATTATATGTCACATTTTAGAGTCTCCATAGATGTTCTAGAATGTATTCTAAAGGAGAGATTCAAGTGTACTAGATAAACCTCAGGCTATCCATCTCCATAGATGTTCTAGAATCTATTCTAAAGGAGAGATTCAAGTGTACTAGATAAACCTCAGGCTATCCATCTTCTAAAGTCTTTTTCCCATTTCCTTTTGAGTCATCTACAGACAGAAGTTGCGAATATCTAAGGACATGTTACTGAGATTAGAGTGCATTAAACATGATTTTACACCAAGGCAGTAATCTGGAAAACTACATTGCGGGGGAGTGAGGGAAGGAGGGAGAGACTGATTTTCAAGACCAGCTGGCAATCAGGGTACTGCCATAGAAATCAATAACAAGCCAGAACAGGGAAAGGACACCTTGTTGATTCAATTTCTTTCTTCCTACCATCAAAAGCCTTTAATTACACATCATCCCCAAACATAACATATTCAGATGTCTTCTTAGAGATGATCTGAGGGACAGTACAGACAATTTGAAAAAAATAGGCATTTTAGTTCAAAGAACAGAACAATTACCCAGAAGAACTGTTTGCATGATTCTTAGACTGAGTTTACTGAATTATACTAAAAGTTAGTTGATTTTTTTTCTCCTTGTCCACTTCCCATAAGCAGGTAGGGGCTTATGAGCTCAGAATTAGAAATTATTTTTAAAGTTAGATTTTCTCTATGCATCTGAATATAATGGGTGTCCTTTTGCAATCCCACCTCTTCATGAACATTTGGTTAGTGTTTTTGTTTTGTTATTGGAGTGTGACCTACCAGATGCTGTGAGCTAGACTTTAAAAGTACTTTTTAGCAATATGATTTTCATTGTACAGATTCCGAATGATAAGTCAGCTATGTGAATTTCTCCCAAATCATTTGATTGTGTGCCAATGCGAAGTTAATGTTCACCTATCCTGAAGTGTCTGTGAGGGATGGTGTCAGTCTACCTTCTTAGTAGGGTGTCTCCAGTGAGGTAGCAGGAGGTGGCAAAGCCATTCCTAATAAAGCACAAATTCCAATCCTATTATTGGTGTTATATTGAGGATGAGAAGATTGACAACTGGCAATTATAGGAAATCACTTAGTTTCAATTATAAAAATGAGATGAAACCTGTATGACAAACTGCTGGAATTTTACTCTTGTCAACCTAACCCAATTTAAGGTAGATTTGCACAGCACTGTGCAATCAAAATTGTATTTAAAAAGCATTAGAGCAAACAAGTCAGCATGTAGTAGATTTGAATTCATATTTTTACTTAAGAGGAAATGATCATTATACCTTAAAATAGGACTGTATTTAATTAATTGCTGTCCCAGAGGGTCGTTAATATCTGGGATCTGGTAGTCCCGAGTGTATGAAGTAGGCAGGCTAAACTGTGGGAAATCAGTGTTCCGAATTGTTTTGGGAACACAGAAACAGAATCTAGTAGCAGAGAAATGTTAGCAGATGGCAGGGCTCTAATTTCCAGATTGGGATTCAGGAGCATTAACCTAGAAGAGCTTCTCTGAATAGTCTTAGAAAAATTCAGAAAAGTTCTTGCTGTAGAAAAATCATATTATTTAACTTTATTTTTGCCAGCTGAAATAGAAGTTTCCAGAGATTATGAATTTAATTCTTTACCTAAATTATTAACAATATCAAGGCAAGTTCATTGTAGAACAATAACACAGGTGTAGAACAATATATGTGTGCTGCTTTGTCTTTGTTGTCAAACTCTTTAATATTTAATACTTCCCAAGCCTCAGATCTATAGATCTCTGTGCTCTTATTCTTAATGCCAGTTCATTTGCTCACATTTGCAAAAACTCATAAAATCTATGGCTGCAGGTCTGATATTATTCCCTGTTTCCTCTACAACTGAAACCCCTCATCTTCAATGATATTTCACTTATGCTTTGATATCCAACACAGGAAGATTCACATTTTTAAGTCAATTATCAAATGTTCCTGACAGCTACTTCTTTCCTTATCATTGCAGTATGCATTTAGCATCTTCCATCTTCCCTATAAGCACAACTGTTTTGCTTGTTTTCTCCTCTTTGGCCAGGATCATTCTTTTTGGAATGGTGGTCTCTAGGCAATGGAGTTGTCCTTTTTAGAAAACAAGAGTATTTTTTTTTAGAAAAGTTACTCTACAGTATAGATAGCTACTAGGCAAATATATTACTGTCATGTGCTTTTTCAAGAAATATTTTATTGTCCAAGGTATGTTGGGCACGTGGCTAGTTCTAGGTAGGTCATAGTAAAAAGACATATGAAAAATCCAGGATTTGCCCTTCTCAGCATGTATAGCCTAAAGAAGATATAAATGCATACATATGTAATGACAAACTTTGATAAGCGCTATGAAGAAAATAAGTTGGCTGCTAGAAGGATGTATAACACAGGTGTGAAAATTAGATTTATGGGTCAGTAAATAGTGCTGTCTTCAATTCCTGTGGCTCTGTTCCATTATCTCTGTACTTCCTGTGTTGCTCAATGATTTTCTGATATTGTTATTTTTTCCAAAAATGTTTGGCTCCTATAGTTAGAAACAAAGACTGGTTGAATGGTCTCAATAGAAAGCTCCCTCTTGAGAACTCAATTTGGCTAGTGGGTCTTGTCAGCATGACTGCAAGTTACAAGCTGACCATTTATTGAGGGAAATCAGTACATATACAGCTATTTGACTCATATTCATCCTAGAATTATTTATACCTGTCGCTGTTGGGGCAGTTTCTCTAGGCCATTAAATAATAGTGTACAGCACTTTCTTTCCTTCTTGACCGCCCCCCCCCCCCCGCCACCCACTTCCACCCCTGACCTACGGATGTTGCCATCTGCCCTTAAGAACTGCATCTCTGAAGGTGGAGTGTCTCCTCCCATACATTCGTGGTGCGTACTTAGGGCCTGGTGCACCCAGGGTGCCCCGGAGTATGGTTCATGGCTCCACCTGGGGCAGGAATCCAGGACTTTCTGTGTGTAAAGCTTATGTGCTAACCACTACACTATGGAGCCACCCCCTTGACAATGGATTTCTTTCTTGCTTCCTGAGGATGGGCTTGGAATAGCATCTGAGGTTTTATGGGGGATTTGCATATAAATACTAAATGGCTCATGAATATATAATGAAGACATGTTGAGCATCAGTAGCAAATAAAGTTGGGTTTGTAAATCAGTTTGTATTGGTAAGTAGGAAGACTGAGATACCTTGATAGCTAAAAGGATTTTTTTAAATGAAAAGTTGCTAATTACCTTATGTAAGTTTTGACACTTACAAAATGACAGTTTGATATTGCAGAAATAGCACCTGTAGAAGCCAAAATCAAAATCTAGATGAGGTGTTAGGGACAGTATTCTTCTCTTAAAATTTACATGATGTCTTTTATGACTTGGGGTCCTAGGTTTGCTTTTTTTTCCATTCATAAAATAAAGATGATAACATATTTTGTAACTACTTTCTGAGGTTGGTGATAGACTTACTAAAATTAGGAATGTAAATTAAGTTTAAAATTATAAACAGACAAATCAAAATCAAAGTTATGACAACTATAATTCATGTTGGGACATAAGGGCAAGTGTCAACATATTTAAGTAGATCAAAATAAGACAGTATATTTTCTGAGTACAGTATAATTAAACTAGAAATTACTAATAATAAATCGCTAATAAAAATCACTACTAACAATAAAATTAAGCCGTGCATTTATAAAGAACCTAAGGAGTATAGGTGAAATAATAGAAGATGTAGCTAAAGCAGTGCTTAGTGAGAAACATACAATTCTAAATTCTTATGTTAGAGAAGGTCTCAAACCTGTGACATAAGGCTCCATCTTATAAAGCAAAAATAGCAAAACCAAGTAAGCCTGAAGTGAATAGAAATAATAAGTGCAGAAATCACCAACAGCAGCAACAACGAAAAACCTGTAAGTCGATAGAGAAAATAAACAAAGGCAAAAATAAATGAAATTGATAAATGCCTAGCTAGATTGATTAAACAAATAAGAGAGAAAAAAGAAACTGTCAATATCAGGCATGTACAAGAATGTATCACCACAGATTCTAAGAGATTAGAAGGATAAGAGATTACATCTACAACTTTATAACAAATTGGATACTTAGAGAAAATGAAAATATTTATTGAAAAATGAACTTACCAAAATTGATATAAGAAAGTGCTGCAATCTGAAAAACCCTAATTTTGTTAAAGAAATAGAATTCGTTATCAACTTCTCTACCCCCAAAAAGTACGGTTAAGTAAGAAATTACACCAATATTATGCAAACATTTTCAAAAAAATTTTAAAAAAAGATGAGGATCACTGCCCAATTTATTTGTGAGTCCAGCACAAACTACTGGCAAAGACATTATTAAAAAAATTAAGACCATATTCCTCAAGAATATAAATATAAAATTTCTTAGATTGTTCGTACTTGAAATCCGAGTATATGGATATGACCAAGCAGGGTTTATCCTAAGAGTTTAAGGTTGGTTCAACCTTTGAAAATCAATCAATGTAATTTGCCTTTTTAATAGGTTAAAGGAAAAAAAAAATACATAACCATTTCAATAGATTGAAAAAATAATTTGAAAGCAATCAACATATATTCATGATTAAAATGCTCAGCAAATTAGTAATAGGAAATATTTTTTTAAAATAGAGCTACTTCCAGTTTTCATTTCAGCTTACAAGGAACTTGGTAGTCATTACTCCATTCTAACAGCAGGTAAAAAGCTGAACAATGTGAAAATCAACAGTGCTTCTTAGATCTGTCAGAGAAGTGAGGTCACGGGGAAAACTTCTGTCTCCAGAATCAGAGAGCAGGTAGATATGCAGAATCATAATTTACAGGAGCATAAACCTATGAACAGGAACCTTTATAGGAACCAGTAATCTGTTGAAGACATTCGTGCAAGTCTGAGCAACTCCAGGGAACCTAGTCAGTCACAGAGGAACTGCCACATGTTTGTGGGTTTTGCTTCCAGAGTCCAACCACAGAGAAGACCAAAGAAAAAGTGTTTCTTGCTTCTGGCATGGGGACAGGAAGAGTACCCGTGTGTGTGTGTGTGTGTGTGTGTGTAATATACCAGAATATTCTGCCCCAAATAAGACCTGCCCTCAAGAGAAACTTAACTTAACAGTGCCTAACCTATTGAGGTTTTCATCAGGAGAAGAGAAGCAGCCAATTCCAGGCCTCTCTAGTCAACCTGTCTCACTTGGTGGGGTAGAAAAAAAAAAAAAACTTGAGAAACACATTTGAACATCATAGCCCAAGGACAGAGGTTCACAAAAAGACAGAGACATAGTCATGGGACTACAAAATGCTTTCCCGTCTATGCACATCTCACCACTAAAGATCTATTTATTTAAGTTCCTTATAACCAGTATATCATGTCTAGCTTTCAACCAACAACTACAAAGTATACCAAAAGGCACTTCCTGCCAACTGCCAAAAACAAAACAAAACAAAACAAAAACACTGTAGAGACAAAGCAAGCATCAGAAGTACATTTAAATATGACAAGCATGTTGGAATTAATAAACCTAGAATTTCAAACAACTGTGAATAGTACGCTAAGGGCACCAATGAATAAAGTAGACAGCATGCAAAACCAGAGGGCCAGTGTAAATAGAGAGATGCAAAATCTAAGAAGAAATAACAAAGATACGCTAGATATCTAAAACACCATAACAGAAATAGAGAATGCTTCTGGTGGGCTCATTATATTTAAATTGCAGAAAAATTAAAGATAAAGAAAAACTTAAGACAGAAGATATAACACTTTACCTACAGAGGAGTGAGGATAAGAATTATATAGAACTCAGAAACCAAGCAAGAAGAGTACAGTGAAATATTTAAGTGTTAAGAGAAAAAAACACCAACATCGAATTCTGTATCTTGCAAATTCTTGTATCTTTTCACCTCTGAGAAACAAAATTGAAGAAATTTGTTGCCAGTAGATCTGACTTACAAAAAATGCAAAAGAACTCTTCAAAGAGGAAGAAAATTATATAGAGTAGAAACTCATATCTACATAAAGAAAAAGAGAGCATTAGAGAAGGAATGTGTGAAGATAAAATAAATATGTTTATTAATAGATCTAACATAGAAAAGTTTGTTTACAATAATAGCAGCAATGTATTCAATGGTAGTTTATAAGTGGAAGGATAAAACAACAAAGATACAAAAGATGGGAGAGAGGAATTAGGACTATTTTGTTGTCATGAAAACTTATAATAATACTGATTATATTTTCTAGGTTGTATTTGACATCTCATGTCTATTTTTATAATGGACAATTTGTACTTCTTAACCTCTTTCACCTTTTCTCCCATACCCCAAGTCCCCTCCCAACTGGCAACCATCAAAACATTCTCTGTATCTCTGTATAAGAGTTTGTTTGTTTTGTTTTTTCATTTATTTTGTTTTTAGATTTTAGGTATAAGTAAATCATATGATATTTGTCTTCGTTTGACTTATTTCACTAAACATAATACCTCCTAGGTCTGTCTATCCATGTATGTTGTTGCAAATGGCAAGATTTCATTCTTTTTATGACTAATACTTCATCATATATATATATATATATCACATCTTTTTTCATTTATCTATCAATGGGCACTTAGATTGCTTTCATATCTTGGCTATTATAAATAATACTGCAATGAACATAAGGGTGCACATATCTTTTCAAAGTAGTGTTTTGGATTTTTTTTTTTTTTTTTTTGGATAATACTCAGAATTAGAATGGCTGGGTCATATGATAGTTCTATTTTAATTTTGGCTACTTTTTTTTTTAATGTAGTTTCATATCAACCAACTTTATCTGAAGATTTAAAAGCATAAAACATAACTTGTTTCGTTGACAATTTTTTAACACACTTGACATACATGTTTTATAAATCATTACAGTAGACACTATCCTTATCATCTTTCAATTTCTTTCCTGTACTGCAATATAAATTGCCTACAAACAGAATGGAATTAAGAGGCATTGGTAGCTATGGTGGGAAACAAATTATATTCAGTAATTTGTCCTTTGCTAATTTAATTTCACAATCCTGTTAAAAATTAAATATGTTTCCAAATTCTATTAGGGGGGAAATAGAAAGGAACTTGGTGAAGTCCTTTACCTTTTCTCAAGGAAATGACGATTTTTTTTTGTATATCAACTTTAAGGAGGTTGCATCTAGCTGGGCTTAGTAACCTTGAGGGCAGGCAAAAACCTATTTTCCAGCAATATAAACAGACTAATAGCCCTACTGAGTCAATTAGATTTTCCCAAGAGCTATATAGAAACCATTTTGCAATTTCATTTTAGCTTTAGGATGGAATGAAAATGAAAATTATTTAATGAGTACTCCAGGCAGTATTAGTAACTAATTAAATAAGATTAGGGCAGTGTTAAAAAATAGGCAGCAAAATGATCCTTATGTTGAAGCGTTGTTATGTATGTTGAGCCATGCAGAAAAAGCATTTTTCATTTGAACATAAAGGATTACTGAATATGTATGGCTTCCTATTCTAGCACACATCCAACAAACAGCAAAGGGTTAAATGATAATGCAGGAGTCAGGGCAGTCCAGTGAAAATGATGCTAGCCTTTAAGTCAAGCTTGGGTCTACCCGGCCTATTCTTAAACTGTCCCAATACATAATTACTTTCCTCAACTTCTCTGAAGGATTCATTCTAGAATAGTGGTTCTCAAAAGTGTGATTCCCCAAACCAGCAGCAAGAGCAAATTCTGGAAACCTACTAGAAATGCAAAATCTTGCTTGTTTCCAAGACCAACTAAATCAGTAATCTGTTTTTTTGTTTTTGTTTTTATTTTTTTTATAAGCCCTCCATATCGATTCTCACTTGCACTCAAGTTGGAGAACCAATAGAACATTTTTCTATCCTCTTTTGTCCTGCTAAACCTGACTCGGTAAGCTCAGATCATATTTTTTTGAGGAAACTTGCACATCCGTTAAGCTCACTGGCAAATGGAGCTAGTCAATGTTCATGAGGCTTGAATATTTGCCCAACCAAATTAAAATTCAAACAATTGTTAAGCAAGTGGAATCATTGGATCTGGACCAAATGTGAGATATTCAGCAGTCTGGAGAGTGTTAGTGTTTATTGCTTTATTCTTATACCCTAAGTGTGACGTTTTAGTTTATAAAATGAAATAAAAAATGATTTCTCTATAATTTCCTGCATTTCTCTCTAGTCAAAGGGGCTATGTATTGATAACTTTCAGGTTATCTGAGGATAAGTTTCTCATTTCCACATTCTTCACATTGTTTTTTACCCATGTTAAAGTGTGGTAGAGTCTCTCATCATTGTGGTTGGGCAGGCAGCTCTTAGAGCTGTCTGCACTACAGCTGAGGCAAGATTCTGGAGTGGGAGGACCTATTCCACATCTGTGTGACTTTGGGCAAGTTGCTTAAACCTTTCTATATCTCAGTTGCCTCATCATTAAAATGATGAAACAATAATATTCTGCTGACAGGGTTTCTTTGAGTTTAAATGCGTTCAGATGTGTAAACATGATGCCTTCTTCTGAGAATAGTGCCCAAAAGTCATAAGCATAATACACATTTGCTGTTATAATTATTGTTCAAACCATTTGGATATGCCACTCTGAATACATCAATGAAGCATTCCTGGGAATGTTGTCCCTGCCTTTGTCATTCAAGAGCCTGGCTTACCTACAGACCCATGAGTAGTTCTGGGAGAACCTCTGCTTTAGGGACATCACACATGTACTTGTAAATTTTATGCTGCACGAATCCAGATGCATAAACTATGATATGAGTAGCATGCCCCCAGAGTTGTGCCATATTGTTGCTCTACTCTTCTTCCCCAAATCCTGGCTACTTCCTCTCTCCTAATATATCTTCACCTGACTTCCTAGAGTCTGCACCCTACCCAGCAGCTTAGAGAAACAGCTTGATATCACCCTGCTTCTCCCTGTCTTGTCAGCTCTTTCAGCACAGATTTCAGACTCTCTTATGTTCTGGACATCCTATACATGTCACGTGGGAGACAAGGTCCTATGCCCTAATTGAAAAGAAGCAACTTTGATTATAATGTGATGTGGAAGAGTAGAAATCAGGAAGACCCAGAACCAGAGAATGAATTTTGAATCCCATATTAGTAAATTATTTAGCTACTTAATCTCACCACTTAATCTCATCTCTAAATTGGGGTGCTTATAGCCACCTCTTGAGATGTTAAGAACAAAACGAAATCAAAAATTTTAAGTTCTGCACGAAAAGTGTCCATTTATAAAATAAGAATAAATTATCTGCAGTGTAGATTTTATAAAGATTAAATGAGATTACACATTTAAGATCTGCGTTAAACTATCTGGCAGAGAGAAAATGTTCAACTACTGATAGCAATGTTTTATTATGATGGGATAGCATAAATAGCCCAAATGACAAGTTATTCAAAAGTGTTGGAGAGTTCATATTTCCTTAATGTAGTTGATGATGTAAATATGTATATTTATGGTATTTGGTATTTATATCAAGAACAGGAATAATTATATGAAACAATTTCAAATGTATGTCTTCATATTAAATGAAGTAAAAACTGAAATAGTAAAAGCTGTGAGAGGAAAATATTAGACATTTCTGACTTCTACAATATCGATAACCTACATTTATCAGAGCTTATTATTGTGCTGGCTACTCCTTTAAATGTCTAGGGGTATGTGTGTGTTCATTTTCATAGTAACCGTCTAAGGTGGTTGTTTATTATCACCATTTTACAAATCAGAAAATTGAGGAACAGAGAGACTAACTTGCCCAAGATCACCCAGCCAGAAAGTTGTGGATAGTATATAATAATCTCTGAGTCCATGCTCTTCATTATTTTGTGGTACTAAAGCCTTGTTTTCAACTTCACCTATAATTTGCCACCCATGGTTCATGCTGTGCCTGTTCTGGGACCCAAGCAAAACTCACCCAGTTGACCAAGACTGGTGTGCATGCATTGTCAGTAAAGCAATGGTGCCTCTGGAGAGGATTTTGGAATTTTGATAAGAGCTCCCAGTGCCAATAGCAAGGGTCTTAGTGACTTTGGGCTGTTTCTAACACAACTTAAAAATAAGTTGATCATTACAGCACTTGACAGATTTGGTGTAAGATTTCATTTGGCCTGCCTAGATAAAAGAATAGAAAAGGAGAGAGAACATTGTGAGACCTTGACCTTTCCCCCTAATGTGTCAATAGGAAGGCTGAACAATTGAGCATAATCATTAAGTATCTTATAGAAGATATTATATATATGATAGAATATATAAACTGTTGGAACTTATAGCATTTTCACAGTTGAAACATAATGGTCTAGATGGGTAAAATGGTATTCCAAATAAGTAGCTGAACCAAGATCTCCCCCAGTGTATAGAGTTCTGTCTTCACCAGACTGCCACCTAGCTAGCTCACTGTATGATCTGGATCTTGATTTTTACCTGTCCACTCCTATGCACAATTTTACATGGCCACATGCACACACCACTTCTATTCTTGATCAAATTAAAATCCATTCATATACGACAGTGGGTGTTCTCAGACAGTAGATTTCAAAATGTTTTGACTAATTCACAAAGGAAATACCTTTCACACTGGGAGCCTAGAAGAGAAGAGTGTGTGTGTGTGTGTGTGTGTGTGTGTGTGTGTGTGTGTGTGTGTGTGTCTGTATGCACAGAATGGGATAGACTTTATCAAAATGTATCTGAAACGAGATTATGTTAAACTTCCACAAATAGTACATGTTCTTACTATGAGTGATACATTAAAATGTAGTCTGTTATATTTATATATTCTCTGCATTTTGCTAATTTTTTTAAATGCTGGTTGAAATCCACCATTTTTAGATAGATTTCATAATCCACTAATGAGTCTTGACCTATAGTTTGGAAAACATTAATTTAGGATGTGGTTGCCAAGTATTCAAGTGAATCTTTCATCAAGAATGTTGTTTTGCATTATGTTCTGCAAAGTTACTTGGACTCCAGCCCTGGAAAAGCATATAGCTTTTTGACCAAACTCTGTATGTACACATTCAAGTTTATGCAAGGAGTGCAGTTTCTGCTTGCTGAATGTGGGTCAGTTATTTCCTATCTCCATTACACTTGTCCTTATTGCTCTATTTTCTAATAAATACCTCATATGCCCAAAGTTTATTTTTTAGTTCAAAATAGATTGCTCAAGTATGACAGGTGTAATATTAAAAGAACATACTTTGAAGTGGTTATGATCAGCAGTAATAACATAAAAATAATGTGCACATTTTCTGTAACGTGACTTTGAGACACCCTCAGCTCTCTTGTATGAAATTTTTTAAAAAAATTTTAAGAACTTTAAATAAAACTGTGCTAAGTAACTCTGTTTAATCACAGGCTACTTCTCTTTCAGCCTTCATTTATTATATCCCCACATTTTCCTTCTCTGTTCACTTGATCTGGCCAAATAAGGACCTGTATTTCATGACTTTCTACCTTGTCAGTGGATTTCTGTAGATACCTAAGTAGATGAGGCCAAGGTTGTAATGTAGCCAAGGTTTCAGTTTTGTAAGCTCTTTAAAATTGTATCACCTTATTTGTATGTTTTAGGGCTGAGCCTCTATTCTCATTTTAATCTCAGAAAATCTCTTACTGCCTGAAAAAGAGGCAATTTTTCATTTATTATTTTCTTTTACATTTTGTTTCCCATTATATTCTTGAATATATTCTGGTGTATAGCTTTCCATGTTGAATAGGAGACAGTATTAATTGACCCCTGCCTAACAAAGCTGAATAATTTTCCCACTATTTAATAATTCAGTCCTTTCTAAATGATTTACAATGCCTCCTTTATCACATGTTAAGACTTATATATACTGCAATCTGTTATAAAGCTATGCATTCCAGTAATTTATTCATTTTTGTATAACATTAAATCATATTAACTATTGAAAATATATCCAAATATTTGGTAGGCAAGTACCTTTCTAGTTCTCTATTTTCTGTTTGCTAATATTTATAAGAAGAAAACTTACAACCAACCAATTTTTCTTAATCCAGTTCTTTATTTATTAAAAGACATTGCTCTTGACCAGAATTTTATATTCCAATTGTTCTGCTGATGAAAGTTGTCTCTAAATGAAAGAAAATACAGACACATGCAATGCATTTATGATGTTTAGTGATGAGCACCATAAATTCCAGGTTCACTACTATGTAAACAATTAAAAAACTTTTTTTAAGCACATGAACATCCTGAAATCAGTATACTAATTGGTCAAAGCTCACAGAGATAAAACAGAGAACATTTCTAACAATAGAGGTAAACAGATTGAGCAGAAGCCAAACTTTAGTACTTCTGGAACAATTTTAGATCATGAATAGATAGAAAAGCATCTTTCGCAGCAAGAGAGAGTCTCAAAACAGATACATAGTAGCAAAGAAATAAAACTTAAGAAAAAAGAAGACTATCTGAAACAATATGTGGTTTAGTGCAAGGACAAATAATACTTTGATAAATTGGTCATGTCCGTATTAATCCCGAATATTAACTTATAGCTAAGAATCATAGTGGAAGGGCCAAGAGTAGAAGAGGCAAAACAGAGGGAAAGTGGAGGAAAAATAATTAGCAGAGAGATGTGTAATGGCACTGGTCCCTTGAACATATGTTCTTTAATAGTGGAGCAGAAGATAGCAAGTGACAAAGGATAAAAATTGAACTTGTCTGACTTCAGGGGAATGTGAAGATGCAAAACTGTCGCACTGATTCTTGATCATTCATCTGTTATCCACCTAGCCATTCTTAGTCCATTATTTATATTTTCCTTTTATTATTCTGATCTCCACTTAGCTTTTAACATGGAAAAGAGCACACTTCAGGAATAAGGATTAAATTTTCATCTTGGAAGGTGTCAAATTTGTTCTGTGATGCATATTTTTTAATTGTGGTAAAATACATATAAAATAAAATTTACTATTTTTCCATTTGTAAGTGTACAGTTCAATGGCATTAAGTACATTCACATTGTTATGCAACGATCACCACCATCCATCTCCAGAACACTTTTCAACTTGCAAAACTGATACTCTGTACTCACTGAACAATAACTTCTCATTTCTTCATGCATCTAGCCCCTGGCACATGCAATTCTGTCACCATAAACTTGGCTACTTTAAGTTCCTAATATGAGGAATCATACCGTATTTGTCCCTTTATGTCTGGCTTATTTCATTTAATGTAATGCCTTCAAGGTACATCTATGCTGTAGCATGTGTCAGAATTTCCTTCATTTTTTTAAGGCTAGATAATATTCTGGGGTGTGTGTGTGTGTGTGTATGCTATAGTTTGTTTATTCATCCATCTGCTGATCTTCTCCCTATTAACAGTTCAGTACAGATTCTTCATGATTCTCTTATACTTTAGGCCACTACTACTCAGAGTATTCACCTAGACCAGTGTCAACCTACATACTGTTACCAGTTAGTGACACAATAAATTCTGAAATCGAGAATATGAATTTAGAAATTTTACAGCAATTTCGGTAATTTTATATCTGACGAATTGGATAAAAAATTGGGCTTATATATGTCTGTTTTTTTCATTCAAATGATCTAGTAATTCATTACATATTATATGTAATATGTATTTTATATTCATTGTTGTATTTCACAATATCTATGATAGGTTGGAAATTGAAAACACACACACTCTGTTATTCAACAAAGATCTGAGGCCGTGAAACAATTAAAAATACTACCATATGCGACAGCATGGACGGATCTTGAAATAATCGTGCTAAGCAAACTAAGTCAGACAAAAAGTTGAGAAACATATGATTTCACTCGTATGTGGGATATAAAACTGAAAGCAGCAAATGAAACAAGACAAACAAAAATTCATACACAGAAACAGTTTATTGGTTACCAGAGGGAAAGATGGGAAGAGGAGAGGCAGATAAGGGTAAGGGTGGTCAAATATATGGTGATGGAAGGAGATTTGACTTTGGGTGGTAAACATACAATGTAGTATATACAGATGATGTATTATAGAATTGTGTACTTGAAATCTATATAATTTTATTAATCAGTGTCACTCAAATAAATGTAATAAGATATTAAAGGCAGAAAAATAAATAAAAAGATTAAGGAACATCCCTTCCCTCCTGTGTACCATCACACTAAAAGCCCCCAGTAATAATAACAGTGGGTTACAGGTGAAGGAGATTCCAGACGTGCTCTCTTTGAGGAGTAATACAAATGAGTTCCAAATGCAAAAGAGATGAGGGGGGAAAAAAAGCCCCCTAGAGGAAGTTGGAGGCTATAGCTTCAACAATCATTAAAGCCGAACTCTTAGCCAAATTAGCATAAATACACCAAAGGCCTATATAACTCAGTACTTATCACCTTATAAAAATGCAATATTATCAAATGGAGTTTGTCCCAAGAGCATAAGGTTTATTCAACATTTCGAAACCAATGTTATTTACTATATTAATCAACAAAATAAAGACAAACATGTTCATCACACTAGATGCAGAAAAAGTGTTCGTCAAAATGTAACATTTATTGTTGATAAAACCTCAGCAAACTAGGAATATAAAGGAACTTCCTTTATTGAATAAAATGTGTCTACAATAACCCGATGGTTAACATCAGACTTTTAATTGAAAAGCTGAATGCTTTCCTTTTAACACTAGGAATAAGGCAAGAATGCTAGCCCTAAACTCCTATTCATCATTGTACTACCTGTCCTAGACATTGCAGTAAGGCAAGAAAAAGAAGTAAGAAATGTAGAGAATGGAGGCATAAATATGTATTTGAAAATAACATGATTGTTTATGTAGATAATCCAAAATAATCTAGAAATGGTTATCAAAACTAACAAGTGAGTTTACAAGGTCACTATAGACAAGATGAATATGCAGAAATCAATTATAATTTTATATACTAGCAATGAATAATATTAAATTCAATTTAAAAATGTCATTTATAATGGCACCAAATTAAATTCTTAGCATAAATTCAGCAAAATATATGCAAGATCTGTAAACCAAAACCCACAGAATTTCTTGTGAGAAATCAAGCCCCATATATATGGATAGAGATTTTATGTTCATGATTTGAAAGACCCAATATTATTAAGTTGTCGGATCTCCTCAGTTTGATCTATGTGAATCATGCAAGCACATTCAAAACTTTAGCAGGCATTTTTAAAGTTATCAACAAGTTGATTGTAAAATGTGTATGAAAAGAGAAATTAACTAGAATGGCCAAAACAATTTGGAAACAAAGGAACACAATTTAGAACTTCCACTCCCCAGATTTAAAATTTATTTCACAGTTACTGTAGAGTTTAATAATAGGAGAGATTATGCACATTGATCAGTATAATCAAATGGAGAATCAAGGAGACTAACACAAATACAGACAACTGATTTTTGACAAAGGTACACATACAATTCAATGGGAAAAAGCTTTTTTCAAATGGTGCTGGAATTTTGAGACATTCATATGCAAAAAAAAATTAAACATACCACATATCTTTTGCATTATTTAAAAAAAAACTAGCATGGAGCTAAATTTAAATAATAGATCATAGACCTAAATGTAAAATGTGAAATTATAAAATTTATAGAAAAAAAAATTATGAAAAATTTGACCTATGGTTTTTTTAATTTTCAGTTTCTCATACCTGGCTTGTTTTAAGATTTTTTCTTGTTCTTTAATTTTCTGCAGTTTTAATACAATATGCCTAAGTATATATCTTTTGGTATTATATATTGCTTGCTGTTCTCTGAGCTTACTGAATCTATAGTTTGCTGTCTGTTTTTAATTTTAGAGAGTTCTTAGTCATTATTATTTCAAATATTAGTTCCTTTCTCTTATTTTCCTTTTAGTATTTCCATTATGTGTTTCAATTTTTGTAGTTGTCCCATAATTCTCAGATGTTCTTTTTTTCTCTGTGCTTTTTAATTTCATCAGTTCTTTCCTCACTTTCGTTCAGTGTATTGATGAGCCCATCAGATGAATTCTTTATTTCTCTTAAAGTGTTTCTGATATCTAGCATTTTCTTGTGATTCTTAGAATTTCCATCTTTCTCTTTATGTTATCCATCTGTTCTTTTATGTTGCAACTTTTCCATTAGAACTCACAGTAATCACAGTTATTTCAAGTTCCTACTCTGATAATCCAACATTTCTGTCATATCTGAGCCTGGTTTTGACATTTGCTGTATCACTTTGAAATGCAGAGGTTTTTTCTTTTCTTTTTTTCTTTTTCTTTCTTTCTTTTTCTTTTTCTTGTCTTTTTTTTTTTTTTTTTTGGTCTTTTAGTATGCCTTGTAATTTTTTTGCTGTTGTTGAAAGCAAGACATAATGTACTAGATAAAAGAAACTAATGTAAATAGTTTATTGGTGTGTGAGGTTTGTCTGGTTGCAAATTATTCTATATTCCTGGTTTGTTATAGTTAATAGTGTCAGAAGATAAAATATCCTCTGGTGTCTGTCGGGAGCCATCTTGAGGAAAACTCGACTATTAGTTAAGCAGGATGTTTTTGCAGAGTTGGCCAGCTGAGCAGTCTGCTGACTCAGGAGGAGGTGCACCTGGTGTGGGGGAGGGAAATTGAATGTTCTCTACAGAGTTTCAGTCGTTTTGCTGAATAGCTACAGAGTTTCAGGTGTTTTGCTGAAAAGCTAGAGTTTCAGGTGTTTTGCGTCTTACTACTCAGTAGGGTATAAATATGCTGTGCAAAATAAACTCGGGGCTGCTGCAGTAGTGATTGTGAGTCCTCCCGAATCTATCTCTTGTCTCTGTCTTTTTCTTAATCCTCACTCACTGTCTCAGGTGCTATTCAACCTAGGCTGGCTGGCTCCGGCGGGTGGCGCCTGAACAGGGACCTGAGAGCTGGTGACAACAGTGAAGGACACCGCGTGAAGTGAGCGCTCAGAAAAGTAAGGGTTGTGGTAATTATCGGGAGTTTGTAAATACAAAGAAATAACAGGAAAGTCAACTTAATAAAAGAAAAATGGGTAATGGAAACAGCCACTTGCTTTTAGTACATATGCTTAAAAATATGCTCTGTGCTCGTAGGGCTAAAGTAGGGCATCAGCAGCTGAATAAATATTTAGATTTTATGGAGAATGTCTGTCCTTGGTTTCCTGAGGAGGGAACAGTGAACATAGAGACATGGAAAAAGGTAGGAGAAAGGCTTCAGGGCTACTATGACGTTCATGGGCCTGGCAAGGTACCCGTGGATACCTTTGGTTTATGGACTCTAATTAGAGACAGTTTGGATCCTAAAAAGGAATTTTTAAAAAATTGTATTATTGAAAGGAAGACACTCTTGTAGTTACAAACTTGCATTGCTCAAGTTTCATTGTTGTGTGGTAAACGTTTTTTCTCTAACTTGAAATTTAAAAACTTAATGATTTCCTTTTTTATTGGTTAATTAGTCTACAACTTAGTACATTTTAGCATGGAGTCAGCAGTGAAAATAACATGATTTTGGATTGGAGATGAGAAAAGTAATGACTAAATTACGAAATTTAGTGCTTTTTAAGGTACCTTTCTGTTCCTGTTTCTGTTGACCAGTCACCAGGGGTCCATGAAGAGACTGGACCTAGTCATATCTCCTGGATGATGGCCAGGCTGCGGGACGCCGCTTCCTGTGCCCTGTTGTCAAAATCTGTTTACTGTCTTTGGTCCTGTCTGGGTTGTATGTAGGTGGTGAACTTCTCTGGGCCCCCCTTCACCCCAGTAATTGTACTTGTCTGAGTGTCTGTTTTGTGATCTCTGCGCAAGGAGTTTCAGGTGTTTTGCTGAATAGCTACAGAGTTTCAGGTGTTTTGCTTCTTACCTACTCAGTAGGGTATAAATATGCTGTGCAAAATAAACTCTCGGGGCCGCTGCAGTAGTGACTGTGAGCCCTCCCGAATCTATCATCTCTTATCTTTTTCTTAATTCTCACTCCCCCTCTCAGGTGCTGTTCGTCCTAGGCCGGCTGGCTCCGGCAGGTGTCCTTGTTTTTCTCTTCCCTGCCTGCCTTCGCATGTCCTTAGAGACTTCTCATCTGAGGTCTGAGATGTATAGTTCTTTCATTTCTATTCCACTATTATTATATAGGGACCCTATTGATGTGGTGGTCATGTTGGGGGGAAGGGAAGAGAAAACATACTATAGTCCTATTATTATGGACGGAATGTGTCTACCAAAGTTGATATGTTAAAACCCAAACCCCCAGTGAAACAGTAATTGGAAGTGAGGGCTTTGGGGGTGATTTTAAGTAATGAGGGCGGAGCCCTGATGAATGATATTAGTGTTCTTATAAAAAAGACCCAGAGAGCTCTCCCATCCTTCAACCATATGAATGAATACACGGTGAGAAGACAGTTAGCTATCTATGAACCAGCAAGTGAGCCTTCACTAGACTGAAAATATACTGAAATGTGTCTTATTATAGAATACATCAATCAACATTTCTCATGATTTCTCTCTTAAAATTTGGAATTAGAAGTATTGAAAATTATGAATGGAAGTTACCCCATCTATCCCTTCAGTGCTTCTCCAGTCGTGGTCAGTGATCTTATCTCTTTGAGAATTTCCTGAGGTTGGCCAGTTAAAAATGAAGGTACCCGAGTCCCACTGTAGTGTGATTAAATGAGTCTCTGGGGGTGGGGGGCAGTGGCAGCGGCAGCGGGTGGAGGATGATACTTTGACTCTGTATTTAACAAAGTCTCTTAAGTGTTTTCAGTACACTCTAAAGATTAAAGGCATGTGTATAGCCATGCTACCCTGAACAAGCCTGATCCTGTCTGATTTTGGAAGCTAAGCAGGGTCAAGCCTGGTTAGTACTTGAATGGGAGACCACCTAGAAAGACCAGGTGCTGTAGGCATAAAAAATAAAAAATAGGAGATTGTAAACTGACAAGGTCTTTGCAATCTGTGAGGTCAATGAAGGGTTGCCTTGCCTAAAAAAAAAAAAAAAAATTTAAGTCATGCATCTAGCTCAGTTGGTTTATCTGTCTCTTGGTCTCTTCTTGAAGACTTCCAGTGATGTGGAAGTTATTCAGTTATTTCTGAATAACTTTTCATTGTATGAATATACAAAAATTTATCCGTTCACTTCTCGATGGACATTTGAACTGTTTACATCTTTTGGTTATTATAAACAAGCCGGTCGAGCATTTTCGTAAAAGCCTTTTTAAATATGTTTTCATTTATTTTGGATAATTAAGAGTGGATTTATGAGGTGATACGTGTTTAACTTTATAAACTGCAAATTTTTCTTCAAAGTGATTGCACTATTTTACACTCTCGTCAGAAATGTTCCAGCTGATACCCTTAACACAGTGTTATCAAGCTTGATGATTTTAATCATTCTAGTGGTTAATAAATAGTATCTCACTGAGCTTTAAACTTGAATTTCCATGACCTTAAAAATGTTTAATACTTTTTCTTTATTGGTTTTTCTTATATCTGTGTGTGTGCATTTATAAGGTCTATGTCTTTTGCCCAATTTTAAGTGGATTCTTGGCCTTTTTGGTTTTGATTTGTAAATCCATTTGCATTTTATAGAAAAATCTCACCCTTTCTTGAAAGACTTGGATATAATACATCAATACATGGAAATTTCATAATTTATAAATTGTTTTTGATGATTTTGTTATATGTATTCTTTATCTCGTGATGAAAATATACACTTTATTCTTAATTCATGGATAAAAAATTAAAGCAAACCATCCTATAAATATTTTTCAAGGCACAAGGGGACCAAAAATGTGGTTAGCTCAAAATTGGGTGCATAAATCTGTTTGAATCTTATGATTTACTGCCTCAAAAGAAGGTATCTGTTCCATTTCTACCCAATGAAAACAATTTAAAAATTCCTACTAAGCAAATGTTTGCACTGTTTTGGCTAAATATGATCAATTTGCTTTGTCTATTTACAAAACAACCTTGGGAGATTAAAATCAAGTTATCTTGCTTGTTTTCTATAAAGATGAGAGAACAGTTCTGGAAGCTTCTTTCTCAGTTGCAGTTGAATTCTGACTGACAGTGTTTATGTAGCTGATCTTTTCTGTACTGATCTCTTAGAGCCTATGTTCCTTCTTTGCAATGTCCTAACACACAGGACAGGGGGATTTATTGCTCCTGTTTGGTATAAAACTTAGCAATAGTTCTCTGCCACCTGAAAGACATGATTTATAGATCTAAAATCCAATTGACTGATTTGGGACATTGATCCTAGCTCATAATTCTATTCACCTTCTGGATAAAGAATTCCCAGAGCAAATCTTCCTGGTATTCAGTTAACAACTTGAGCTTGCCTAAATGTGTCAGAATGTACTTAACCTTGGCCTCTAGCACTTATTCTACTGCTTTTATTAATTATTAACAAACACTTTTCAATACATATTTATTGAAGATCTATTTTTTTTATGCAATTATCTAGGAAGCATTAATTTTCCAGAGGCCATCCTGTTATAGCATATAGCATAGTAGTATGTATATCCAGTTAATTAGTATACATGTTTACATGCTAAAACTGGGGTTCGTTGACTCTTAGTTTTGAAAATACAGCAGCCTAGGTACCCTAAAATCCTTCAGTACAACTTCATAGAAATGTTGACTAAGGAAAATAATTCTTTGAAGTTCTTTCAATACATCGCTGGACTCACTAGAAAAAATAATCACCAGATGTCAGAGTCGAGGGACGTGGAAAATAGTAAAAATAAATGTTTTAAATCTGTTACATACATGCCGAGAAAAAAAAAAACAAAACATTTGCTATGCCTTCAGTTTCTCTTTTCTTTTACCTAATTCTACCTCTCTGTGCTCTTCGCTCACTGAAACGATATCTGTCCCCAGCCTACGAACTTTCATAGTATTTGGACATAGTAACCTTTTCCTTCAAAGATGTTTGCAAGACATGTGGAGATCTGTTTTCCTTAGTTCTGAGTTGTGTTAATCATAGGAGTGGATATTAAGAGAAACAGGTTGTGTTCTGCCAGCTCTGGGTGCCAGATATTGAATGACATGAGTGTTGATAGGTTGTTTCATGAAAGTGTTATGAAGAATCCTTAAAAGTGCAGATCAAGTCCTCTCACTTATTCAGCCCTGAACTATTTTTCTAGGGCTACTGTCACAGAGTAACACAAACAAGTAGTTTACACAATAGATATGTATTGTCTCACAATTCTGGAAGCTAGAAGCCAATGAAGATGTCATCAGGGTTAAGTCCTGCTGAGGGTTGTGACCTGGCTTCTTGTGCTTTGCTTGGCAAATTTTAGCATTCTTTGGTTTGTAGAAGTGTCACCCTGATCCCTGCCTTCATCTGTATATGGCGTTCTCCCTATATGTGTGCCTAAGTTCAAATTTTCCCTTTTTATGTAGATACTAGACATACTGGATGAGGACCTATCCTACTCCAGTACAGCCTCATTTTATCTAATTACATCTACGATGATTCTATTTCCTAATGAAGTCATATTCTGAGGACCCGAGGGTTAGTACTTCAATATATTAATTAGGGGCAGAGGATAACCTATAATAATAATACATAAGAGTAGTACTGAAAAAATGGAAGACAATTGCACAGAAATACCTTTCCTGCATGAAAGATAGAAGTGGAGGAGACCTCTCCTGATTACGTAGGTCCTGTAGTCCTTGAATGGGTCAATGCAGGCAGAAGAACTATAACTAATGGACACTTGACAGTGTTGGCGGGAGGGTATTGAGAACTATTGATTTGATTTAGATAATTTAAGGAATGAATTTTACTTGTACTCTAAATATCGTGAAATAAACATATAGGGATAGTAGCTTTCCATGTGAATATAAAGAAGGAATTAAAGTTCACATAGTATATAAGTCAGGATTCAGCCAGAGAAGTGAAATAGCAGAGGAGTGTTAAGCATCATTTAAGTCCATGGATTGTAGTTCTGGCAGAAGTATTGCAGGCATGGAAAGCAAATAAGTAAGAATAAAGTGTCACTTCAATATAATGTAATCAACCTGACATCAGGTAGCTAAATTTTCACCTTGAGGAATGGTGCCATATCAGGGCTCAGTGGCGGTATCTGCTGCTGGCAGTTGGGTACTCAGCAGTGGCTGTCATCAGGTTGGCTTTGATGAGTGCCAGTCTTCTTGTTGAGCCCATGCATGCCTTCTGCCCCTTCTATGTGGCCACTGTGTTCATGAACCCAACGGGGTCTCACTGGTATCCACAAAATGGGTGATCCTATCCACTTGATCATTTAAATGCTTCTCTGCTGTCACCCTGGATAAACTTTTACATGGGACAGAAATCTTTACATTCTGTGCTCAGAAAAATCTATCTATATACCTCCTCCCCAGGTCATTTTGTCATCAAGACTCTTTGGCTCATAATATATTGGGATCTAAGTCTAGGTTTGTACCTCTAGTTCTAAGTTTTTAGAAAATGACTGTATAAAAATTTCTCATTCCATTCACTTCCTAGCCAATTTCAACAAAGAGCTATTGGTCTTATTGTAGTAGAGTAATTCGCTTGTTACTAAGTTAGCTCTTATTTCATTGACACTTTGATTTAACAGAGTCATTAAAAAAGGTCCCAAATCTTGTGGCAAGAATCTAAATCAGATGTTTAATCTATACTATACATGGAATTCTGCAAATCTCAGCAGTTGAGAGCTTCCTTTTGTCAAATACTTCCTTAACAAATACTTCTAATAACTATGCCATCGTCCCTTGTGAGATGTCATTATTACTTAATTACCCTGTGCTAACAACGTACATGGAGAATGCCAGAAGGTGAACAGACACAAAATTGCATGGTGGAAGGACTCCAGTTTTTTAGCTTAGTGACAAGGCCTAGAACACTAAGAGAAATTCAATGATAGTTTTTCAGATATATGAATGGTTATGGTTAAAATGGAAGTATTTATATTACCATTTGGGGACTATCACGTCACACCATTCTGTCATCCATGTGTTTCATTGTGTTTATTAACCACTAGATAATCTGAAAAATAGGGATAATAGTTATTCAATGATCTTGGATGTGCACATACTCTACATTCGTCAAAAAAGATTTCAGCAAAACATCAGATAGAAAAATAGGCAATAAATCAGAATATTGATAGGTTTACTGTGCTGAAAAATGTCACTCTGAGTCCTGAACCTCTTGGGCTTAAGTTATGAACCCAAGTGACATTTAACAACCCCTGAAGTTTGATATTTCCTCTTAAGTGTGTCAATCACTGAAGATTTATTACCCACTTATATTTTTATGGTTATGTCAGAGAGATTTTCTGTCACATTAGTGACTTCTAACATGGGGAAATACTAAGAATGTCAAAAGCAGAGCAGAACACAGATGGAATAGCCAATTATAGATGGTTTCTAGTTGCAATGAAATCCAAATAATGAAAAAATAGAAAGGTTTTAGCCTCACCGCTTGCTTTCCTTTATTTTTCTGCTTATTAAATCCTGTTCCTTCATTTATATTTCATTTCTTTCTGATACTAAACATGTTCTTTAGCACCTACATAGACATTCTGTATATACATAACTTGTAGATTCCAGCTGGAGAGATCGAGCTTTTGTGTGTATATGTTGTTTGTTTGCTGGGAAGGCAGTGAAGGAAGATAACATCAGCATTCCACAGTATACTTCTAGTCTTCCCAACTCAAGAAAATCATAGTTAGGGTCTATTTAAAGAACAACTAAGGTAAATAGATGAAAAGAATCCATTTAATAGAAGACTTGAGAACCATTATCAAAAAATAATAAAATATGAAAGGGACATGATCAAAATCTGTAAATTAAATAAAGATATCAAACAATACAGCGAACATGTGCTCATTAAACAGTAGTAGAACATGAGAGGAGGAGCACGATGACTTAGCCAAAATTTATCTTGTCAAATCTTATACTTCTTAATCTCCTAGGAGTCCTGTCAGGCTCTCAGAGTAGACTTTCAGACTCCTCTCTCAACTGCTATAGGGTGAGAGAGAAGCATATCACTGTTTATTTTTAGTAGAGGGTAGGAATGCACAGAACACCTTTCAGAGAATTCTTTCCCTCTTCTATTAGTCATTTACTTTCTCAAAGTTAATGAAGAACTGAATATCACAAAACCAGTTTTCACCCATCTCCTTCATGAATCCTAATCAGATGGTCACAAACCATGCTTTAGAATACGGGAAGAACTAGCATTTATTGTTTTGTTTTTAGCCTTTTGTGCTTTAACTGAAACAGGGAGAAAAAGAGTCCAGTTCACCATCCTATCACATAGATATTGCGTTCTTTATTTTAATGATGATTAAGCTTAGGTTTGTCAGCAGTAAGGTGACCTTTTCAAGGTCACACAGCTATTGGAGAAAGAATCGAGATTCAAAACCATGTCTGTTTGATACTAGGACACATCTAAAAAATTCATAATGTCAAATTTCGAAAAAAGATTAAGCCGTAAAAGAAATTTTTTCCCTCATTTCCTACTGTGCTGCATATTCTCCATTCTGCATTTCCATATCTGTTTCCTACTAGTTTCTATCATGATTTGTGCTTTAAAAGGTGACCATAACAGAACCCAAGTGAAGTCTTTTGCTTCTGGATTCTGGTTGGTTTTGGCTAGTGACAGGCACAAGCAGGAGATGAGGGAAGGCAGGAAGATAATGAGTTAGGGGCATTTATTCCTCTGACTCCTTCCCTACCAGGGCTGTGACTTAGTGGTAGCCGCAGTTCTCTTCTGAGAGCCACAGCTTGTCTGACAGATTGTTTTCAGATCCAGTAAGTGTGGCCTCCCCTTGCATTGTCGGATCAAGTGGTAGTGATGGCATTTGCTGGGTACTATAGTACCCCTCATTGGTTTCCCTGGATACTTTTTAATAGCTTTGTAAATAGTGTATTCATTAAACTCTTCAGAAGTACCCATCTGTTTCCTATTGGGAGCTTGGCAAATATACTCAAAAATTGGTAGGCCCGTTTATTCATGTTATATTTGTGTAAAGAACAACATTGTTTTTCCAGTTCTCTGTTATAGGTGAAGGTGTTGGTATAGGGAAGGGACAGAACTTTTAACACATAAAAATATTGCATGAAAATGGAATATAGAAATAGTGTTTTTGAATCTTGACACCCTTAAAATGTCATTACATAGGGGACTTGCAGAAATACAAATATATATTTTTTCTTTCATATTTTTATGAACTTTATTATGTAAGAAAAATATAGTTCTTACAATTTAAAAATATGTATATTATATCCTTCTTAGGACAACTGAACTTGCCAGTTGAAAATATTTCAGGCCTTCTCAAATAAAACATCTCTATTAAGTATAAACATTAATTTAATTTTACAAGAAATAATATATGTAGCTTCATTTAGATCACCCTGCCTATTTAAATTGTCTAGTTTTCTATTGTGCCTTTTCATTGCTTGGCATGTGGATGTATGGCAGGTTCATTATGACGTTATACTATCCAAGAAAAAGAAGGCCTAGAATCTATAAAAATCCAAATATAATAACTTGAGCAACTCCTTGAAGTGAGGTTGTGGAGAGAAATCAGTAATCCAATGACAGTGTCCTTTGTTTGGGACAACAGATAAAGACATTTTGCCAATATATTTATTCAAAGTCTACTATTACTATGTGACTCTGGATAAATCCGTTTAATCTTATTAACTCTATGACCATGATGACATATAGATCAAAGTAAGTTATTTGTCCTTCAATAAAAACAACAAAAAAATAAAATAATGATGATGCACTCATTATTTTATAACACATTGCACCTATTTTTGTGCTAAGTTCTTTCCTTGACAAATGACATGTCTGAATTCCTCAGGAAAATATTCTACATGAATTTCAAGGAAGCTTTTGGTAAGGTTATTGCATTATAAATCATGATTTCACTCTTTATTAACGAGAAATTTGTCAAGAAAAACATAAGATTATTCTGAGCTTTTATTGATTTCCTTTTCCCTCAGCCTTTGTGAAAAGGAACACACCATTAATTAAGCTACTTGAGTTCATAAAGTTCCAGTAAATAATGCTTGAATCTTATATTTTATCACTAATATCAGAATCCAGTTCCACAAGAATTACTTACCTACCAAGCAGATAATTCAGAGTAATAAAAAACAGAATGGCAGTCTTACCTCTCTACATCCAATTTTTTTATTCTTTCATTTTAATACACTTAAAGTTCTTTTAAACAGTTTAGATGCGTGTCTCCCTTCTTTAAGTATTAAGAAATTGTATTTTCTTCTTTAAAAGAAGAGATAATATGTTACTGTGAACCAGAAGTTGCTTCAATTAGTTTTGAGGTGGAATTATTGTTAAAAAGTTCTAAGTAACAATGTTTCCAAAAGTAAAGGCTTATTTTTGATAATAACCCTTTAAATTTTAATTTGTTAGTTGACGAATAGTAGTGGCCTACCTCTGAATCTTATGCCTGAGTTTGCATAGAAGAGAAAAAGCAAAACAAACTTCAAATTACCTCTACATATCTTCTTATGGCTGAGTGATATTCCATTGTATATATGTACCACATCCTCTTTATCCAATCATCTATTGAAGGGAACTTCAGTTGTTTTCATGCCATGGCCATACTACAATAAACATTGTGGTACATATATCTTTATGGACAAATATTTTCAACTTTTTGGGGGTAGATACCTAGAAGACAGATTACTGGGTAATTCTAGCATTAATTTTTTGAGGAACCTCCATACTGTTTTTTATAGTGGCTGTACCAATTTACATTCCCATCAGCAGTATGAGAGTTCCTTTTTCCCTACAGCCTCTCTATCACATGTTATTACCTGTTTTGTTGATAACAGCCATTCTTAAAAGTGTAAGGTGTTATCTCATTGTGATTTTGATTTGCATTTCCCTAATAGTTAGTGAAGCTGAGGATCTTTTCATATGTCTGTTGGCCATTTGTACGTATCCTTGGGAGCAGTGTCTGTTCAGGTCCTCTGCCCATTTTTTAATTGGATTATTTGGTTTCTTTATTGTTGTGTTGTACAAGTTCTTTGTATATTTTGGATATCAGCCCCTTATCAGAGACGTTGTTTGCAAATATCTTCTCTCATTTGATTGGTCGCCTCTTTATCTTATTGATGGTTTCTTTTGCAATAAATTGTATTGGGAAAATTGGAAAGCTATCTGCAAAAGAATGAAACCAGACTACTATCATCATATACGAAAATTAACTCAAAATTGATCAGACCTGAATATAAACCTGAAACAATAAATTGAACAGAAGAAAACATTGTTACTAAACTCATGGACCTTGGTTTTAAAGAGGATTTAATGAATTTGACCTCAAAGGCAAGAGAAGTAAAAGCAAAAATAAATGAATGGGACTATATCAAACTAAACTTCTGCACTGCAAAAGAAACCATCAATAAGATAAAGAGGCAACCAGCCAAATGGGAGAATATATTTGAAATTTCTTGGTCCATTCGTCATCATGCTCAGCACTATATATACAAGATGCTTTTATATAAAATGAGATGAATTTACATGGTCCGTACATATGGCATGCATTTTCATCCAATATAATCATAAGGAAATTGTTTACTTTTCAGTTGTCTCTCTATATTTTTGTTTTCTTAAAATTTCTCATTGTGCTAGTTGTCTCTCTACACTTGTTTTTTTTTTGTTTGTTTAAATTTCTCGTGCTGCTATAACACGTTTCTAAAACCTCTTTTACAAAAGAGTGCATACTTAAACCTCTAAGCTTTTGATTTGACTATACCAGTGTATAATATGATGGCATTATTTTGTTTTCTTTACTATTTTATCAATTATTTGAGGCTTTCTTTTAAACTATAAGTAAAATAGTAAATCTATCTTTAAAAGTTAGTCTACTTAAAAAATTAGTACTGAAAATGATAGTACTGAGATTAGGGAAACACTTAAATAATCCTCCATTTTTTATAGATCAGATTGATAAACTTTCTTCTGTATAGGATGAGATAGTAAATATTTTACGTTTTTCTGGTCATACAATTTCTGTTTCTGTGGCAACTATTCTACTCTACCATTGAAGTGAGAGAGTAGCCATAAATAATATATAAGTGGATGAGTGTGGTTGTTCAAATAAAATAAAAACAGGTAGGATTTGGCCCTGTAGTTTGCTGACTCATGATATTAATTGAGAGACTAGAGGATCGGAGAAGATATTTTTTTTCTTTTAAGCCCAACCAACTGGTTCGTGACAGATCTAGTGCTTGTATTCTCCCAAGCATTTTATGTTATGGCATGTTACACCAGAAAATATCTTCTCAGATTTCTTCAGTTTAAGAAGTTTCACCAAAGGAGTGGTTCATTTTCTTTTTATTCTTATTTTTTCTTCTCTATTTTTTTCAGGCTTGAGGGATTATTTGGCTTGTAGGTTATTTTTATTCACATCATATATATTTTTATATGAATTCTTATTGGAACTATTATATTATTATGTTATATGCACTGTTGGTTCTAGTCCACTGGTATTCATTATGCATTAATAATAAAGATAAAATAATAAATACAGAAATGCATATGGTATGAAAACTGAAATTATTTGAATTAGATATTTAACAGAAAATATAGATAGGTGGTTTGCAAAGATTAATGCAATGAAATGTGACCTAAACATATAAGGCATTTAATATACTTGTGTTTCTGAAAATGCCACACCAGCGAATTGCATTTCTAATAACTTACCATTGGAATATAATTTAGCTTTTTTTTGCATAAAAGTTTAAATTAGTTATTAATTGGGGTCACAAAAAAAAGATTAACACTATATCAAATTTGGTTGATAACTTTCATTCAAATCCCACACTCGACATAAGATTAGAAACCAAAAATATTTTTCATCCTTCAGTTGCTGGAGTGAGCATCATAGGAAGCAAACAGCTCCGTCACATACTCCTTTCCTCAACCCAAACTTTTCTACATTATTAGAAGAAGGCTATTGCCAAAGACACTTTTTCCAGCTCTAAGGAGTACTTAAATGATTGAATGTCAACTTTAAAATTAATGTGTTCTATGGCCAGTTTATTATCTCATAAATAGAAGTACTAGTGGTCCCAATAGAGGATAAAATAAAGAGTTCTCGACTCTTTATAAAAATTAAAAAGTAACATATTTAAGTGGAGAAAATTAATATTTTTAATGAACATTTAGCTTTTGAAAATTCGACTTGAGGTAATGTAGCCCCATATAGTATTCATTTTTATTGATATGATGAACATATAAATCACTTTTTAAATTCTGAATTAACTTAATATATTCAGCAATTTGTCTATAAAATTATTTTGATCAAAAAATGATTTATCTCACTTTCACTGAGGTTTTTGTCAGCTTGTTTGGAAAAATCAGGTGTAAATTTAGATTTTCTTCATATTTAAATTAAAACCCTGAAGAATTTTGCATAATTTGAGAACTTCACCATAAATATCACAGATTATGGACACAGTTCCAAATTTAATGATGATTTGTTTTCTATTTATTTGTAAGTATGTAATTTATAACACTTGTTCTCATAGAAACATGTTGTGATGAAAAATAAAATTTATAAGTCTAGTCCAAAAATTATTTTTTTGACTTATCCATAGTACTGTAAAAGCTAACTACCACATACAATGTATTTTCCTTTAAGAAGCTTTACCAAAGGAATGATTTGGTGAAATAACTGAATAAATGTGTTCCAGTTTCCAGTAATGTACTCTGTCTCAGGCGCATATAAAGAGTACTCTTGTCATCTTTAAATGCTTGAGACTCTATCGGAGAGCCCTACCCCATTCCCTAGATGATTGTCTTGATCTTAGTTCCTCACCTTGGTCTTGACACCTCGATTTTCCTTTTTTTTCCCCTCCTTTGATGCAAATTAGATTTTTCAAACCTGGCCCATTGTTTACATTCATTATATTTTCTGAAAATATAAACCAATTATTTTGCTCACTTTCTTAGTCTGCTGGGGATACAATAACAAAATAGTACAGACTAGGTGTCTTGAACAGCAGACATTTATTTCCTCACAGACCTGGAGGCTAGAAGTCTGTGACAGGATGTCAGAATGGTCCATTTCTGGTAAGGCCTCTCTTCCCAGCTTGTAGGCAGACTCCATCTCACTGTGTGTTCATATGACCTCTTATTGTGAGTGCACAGAGAGAGTGAGGAAGTGAAATCTTTGGTGTCTCTTCTAATAGGGACACTAATCCTATTATGTCAGGGCCCCACTCTTACGACCTCATGTCACTTTTAATTAGCTCCTTTTAGGCCCTATATTCAAATATGACCACATCAGGGGGTTAGGGCTTCAACATATGAATTTATGGGGGAATGGACACAATTCGATCAGTAGCACTCACGAAAGGAAAGATGTGTATTAAGTAATATAAAGCAGGTGAAACCTAAAAAAGTCCCTGGTCCCTATTTTCCTGTAATTCAAATTCCTTCAGATCTTTTATGCTATTTTAATTTTCATTAAGCAACAATTTAAAGCTTCATCTTTGTTCTCCATCATTTTGCTTTCCATATTCTGTATTTATTGTTTTAGTCAAACAGCCAGTTGGTTGCAAACTGTTTCTCAGATTGCTGTACTAATACTACTTTTATTAGAATCACTTTCAGGACTGGTTAACATATTGACTCATATTTTACCTAGATTCAGATTCGGAATTTCTGAAAATACAAACCTGTCCCAGACATTTTAAAAAGATTCTACTAAGCACAAAAGTTTGAAAACCGTGGACTAGATAGGGACTGCATGATTAATCAAAATTGGGAAGCGACTCATATGTTAAAGCAGAGATAGCATTTTCCATAAAGTGTGCAGCATTACAGTAGCTCAGTGAATCCATCCTGGGAACAAACAAATCTTCCCTTCCAAACTGAATCCTCTAACAGAGTGTGTCCTTTGCATCACTTTTCAAAAAGGAGTGGTATTATTGATAATGGAAAATCAAGCCCATCAACCATGAATGTGTTCAGACCTTCAAGCCCACACCTGTCTCATTCTCTCATCTAATAAATTTATAGGTATAAATGCCGATCAAGCAAACCAGATGCTCTTACACAAAAACTTTAAAATAATTATAAGAAGCCACGAACACCTGTGCTCAATACTTAGCTGTCAGAGTTTCAAAATCTAAAGCTGTGCTTAATGGATTCAAGCCTTAAGACATTTTAAGGTGAATTTGGCGAAAGATGCTTTCATTCTCTGCTTTAAAGTTGGTAGCTGGCAAACAAAGGAGACATTAAAAGGATCCACAATCAAAAATGAAAGGTTTTTTGACTCAGCTGTCTTTACTAAACTATTCCCTTTTTCAGCTAGTCATCATACTTGATTTGCTCTTCCTCTCTCTCAAAGGTCAGCTTATTTAAAGTATGTATAAATTCTGAGAAATAAATAAGCAAGAAGCCCCACATTGTTATATGGATACAATGAAACAGAAGAGTTACAGAGTATGAAGCCTATAAAGCCATAATACTACTGGGTTGGGATTAACATAGCCAGATGGTTCATGGTGATCCTGGTGGTGCACTTAAGGCTTTAATAAATAGATGAGGATTATTTATGTGAAGGGAATAAGAAAAAGGTATGTAATATGCTGTCAGCAGCATGAGATCGAGTATTAATTAAGAATCTTAATAATTATTAATCAACTAATTAAGAATAGTTATTAATAACAAAAGCAAAGGCAACGAGAGCAAAAATAAACAAGTAGAACTATATCATACTAAAAAGATTCTGCACAGCAAAGGAAACTCAACAAAATAAAAAGCCACCTACAGAATGGGAAAAAGTATATGTAAATTATGAAATGCATAAGGGGTTAATATCCAAAATACATAAGGAACTCACACAACTCAATGTCAAAAAAATAAAAATAATACTGTTTAAAAATGGGCAAAGGCTTGAATAGATTTTTTTTTTTTCCAAAGAAGACGCACAAATGGCCAACAGATATATTTAAAAAGTGCTCAACATCACATCAGGACAATGAAAATCAAAACCACAATGAGTTATCACCTCATCATGGATGGTTATTAAAAAGACAAGAGATAAGTATTGGCAAGAACATGGATATGCAGCAAAGGGGAACCCTTACACTGTTAAAGTGTGAAAAAGATAAAGGATGTAACAAAGACTCAGTTCTGCAGTATCAAATTAGAGTTAACGGAAGCTTAATCATCAGGGAAGGGTTATGGATTCCAACCAAGTAAAGAGATAAAGAATAATTTTCAGATATAAGATATTGGATGAATGCCCAGGAATGAATCTGGGCCAAATATTTCACTGAACTATAAACTCCTTAAAAGCAATGATTTTCTCTTTTGGTCACTTCTATCTCCTGTACCTAAAACATGTTTGGCATATGATAAGAAATTATAAAATATTTGCTGAATAAATGCATATGTGAGCAAATTGCAACTCACAGATGTCATCTAGTGCACAGTGGAACTGGTGTAGGGAAACCAGGGTGTGTGAATCTAGTCTTTAGCTAAGATAGAAGGTAAAAAGAGTTGAAGAATGTGAGAGACTGAATTAAAATTAAGGAGAATATTTAGATTATTTGTTGGGAGTGAGGTTTTATTTTTATTTTACTTAACCACATGGACTGAATTCAATTTTATTTGTTTTATCTTTGTTTCACTGCATGGAGACTCATGGGAAAAGCAAATTCATTTTAGATTCAATTAAAACTGTATTTTCTTTTCACACCTGAGGTTAGTGTACCTAGTTACAAAAACAAAATGACAATTTATTTGCCAATTATTGAAATATCTCAGAGCATCTAAAAGAACCCAAGGAAATGCAGACATCGAATCTGATCCCTGAATACATAATGATACTTTGTTTACGTATTCAGACTGTTGCTCCATTTTTCTAGGGTGAGGCATTCTGCCTGCCTTCCTCAGAGCTCTGTTTGTTACTGAAGGATGTAATTCAGTGTCTTGTATTTGGAGTTCTTAGGTCTGATTTGTTCCTAAATACACAACACTATTTTGCATGTCTTTTTTATATCAGATGCCAATCAAGGTGTGCTGTTAAGGTCCGAATAAGCTGGTAACTGATTAGTAAAATGACAGGAAATATTTTATAACCCAAACCTTTCATCCCATTTTTTTGATATCAGAGACTCTAGATAATTCTAACATTTGTTTCTAATATGCTACATTATTATTGAGATTACATGAGACCTTCAAAACAGTATGAAATTTAAATAAAAATAGTTAAGTAGAACTAGCTTCCTATTGTGCCTCTGCTACTTATTAACTGGTTACAGTAGATAGGTGATGTCTGAATCTCAGATTCTCTACTATAATAAGATAATATCATTGACTACATGACTAATGCGAAGATTAAAAATAACTATAAAGAGCCTGAACATGATAGCCATTCAATAAATGGAAAAATTATTTTACTGTTGGAGTAACATTACTATTATGTGAGTAACCTTAACTTATTTTCATTTTTATTCACAGACCAAGGACAGGGGATTTACTAGTAGAATTTTAAAATTTTAATAATTAAGAAGCTCAAAGATTTTTATTCCATAATCTTATTAAAATTATAGAGAAAAAACACTTTTAGCCCGCTTATTTTAAAAGCTAACTCTTGTTTTTTATGGCATTCTGATGAACAATATGTCATCAAATTATAATAATTAAATTGGACTGGATACTACACCAGAAGTTGGATTTTAAAAATAGTATTTTATAATGAAAACAGCTTCCATAAGACCTTAATAAATTTTTTATATTAAGACTTCCTACTGTGAATTAAATGGCACCCTGGGGGGTTAACATAGTTGAGGGGTTTCCCACGATGTTAATCCAGGTCTCTCAGAACTAGATAAGCAGTGATACAAATGTTGAGGTGAATGAAAAAGTCGTTGACTTTCACTGTAAAAATATTTTAATAATTACTTTAATTTTAATCATGTATTTTTCTCAGTATAATACCAACATTATTAATTCTGATAGCTGGATTAGGAAAAGGGTGATTAAGTTTTAAAAGGTTCAAGACTAGGGCATGCTCTCACAGTTTTGTAGAGTGCATACTTATACATCTTTACTAAGAACATGGCATTAAATACCTCCTGGGTGTCTAAAAAGCTTTGCTAAGTCCAATCACTACAGGAACCTAAGCTGAAAATTTGAATAAATGAGCTAAATTACTGTAATTTTGATTGGAGTCTTCAAGCTGTAAGACACAGATAACCTATCCTATATTTTTATGTTATAGATGAGGAACTTCTGCCTAGCAAGGCTAAGCAATTTGCCGAAAACACAGCCAGTTAATGAGAAATATATTTCTCTGAAGATTAACTCAATTTGAAAATCGATCATTTAAAATAAAACAACAACAAAAACACAAAAATGATAATAGACCTATTACATGTATTATCTCAAATTCTTAACGCACTCCTAAGAGGTATAATATTACTTCCCTATAATTAAAGAAAAATGCTTATACACAAGAACACACAGAGAGTAAATGGCCAAATGGGGTTTTATTGCACATTTCCTGTCTCTAGGTTCTCTCCTTTCTGCTTGTTATGATCTTATTTAATTGGAAACCTAAAAATAAATAAATGAATGAATAAATAAAACTGAAGAGATTTAAAACTAGTATAGATTGGATGTATTTCATATTGGCTTTTAACTATGTAATTTACTTCTACATGGAACAGATGATAATATAAAGTAGGTAGTTAATTATTTAATCTATTCATTAGACTTGGAAGGATCTTCAAAATATGGTTCAATTCTTTTGATTGTTGAGAAAACTGAGGTAGATTCACAGAAGTGCATTGAAATTTCTCCAAATCCCACACCTAATAAATGACAGAGCTAGTACTGTAACTTAGTCTTCTGGCTCCAAGATCAAGATTTTTCCTTGGTGTTAGATGATTTGAAAAGAAAATATTCAAAACTCCTCCTTATTTAAATTTATTATTACCACTTTGGTTCTTCATATTGGTGTACCATTATTTGCATGTTCAGTAAGTTTTTATTGCATATAAATTGGTTTTGATCATTTAAATGATTTATGTTATCACTTATCTACCTTTTTCTTTTGTTTGAAATTATAATTTTAATTATAAAATGTGTTAAACATACAAAACTATAGAATAATGTAAAAGATTTCTACATATGTGCCACAGAGAATAAATAGATATTAATACTCGAGTTGATTCTCTTTTTGTATTAAAACTGAGTAAGGAGTCATAGAATTAAAGCTACACACCTTATCCCTTTGACATTCTTTCCTACCCAATTGGGTCTATTATCCTAAAATTGATAGATAGCTAAAGTTCATATACTTTGTCATATAATCTGTTCTACAAATTAGCTTTTACATTTCATCTCTTCTTATGGCTGAGTAATATTCCACTGTATATATGTACCACAGCTTCTTAGGACAATCATCTATCATAGGACACTCGGTTGCTTCCACATCCTGGCCACTGTGAATAATGTTGCTATGAACATTGGTGTGCAAATATCTTTTTGGATATGGGTTTTCAAGTCCTTGGGGTAAATACCCAGTAGAGAGATTGATGAATCATATGATAGATCAATTCTTAGCTTTTTGCGTAACCTCCATACTGTTTTCCATAGTGGCTGTACCAATTTGCAGTTCTCTTTGTTATATTGTTGATCTTTACCTCTGATTTGAAGCATTTATTCATATAGTAAACTTAATAATCATTTGTTGTTATGATATAAATATCTCTAAATGTCTTTTGTTTTCAGATTGTAGACAAGGTCAATTTTAATTTAAATTTTTCCATGTTAGTCATTTGCCTTTATGTCTTGTTTAAGAAATTATTTTCCATTCTAGTATCATTAAATATCCTTCAATAATTTATTCTACATTATTTACACATTTCTATATTTAGGTTGTTAGACTATATGGAATTTGACTTTATGTATGTTAAAAATAACATTCTTAATATAAATAGCCAACTATCTTAGGTACCACTTGACAGTACATCTTTAACTCAGTTGCTATTAATATCATATTCATATCAAGTTTCTACACATATAGGTTTGTATAACTAGATTATTTTTTATTGTTCCTTCTATAGAGTATATCAGTAATTTATTGGACATAGAATTCTTTCATCCATTTGCCTGTTGATGAATATTTCTGTCTTTTGTCTATTACAAAGAAAGTTGTTATGAATATCCATATGAACAATGCTTATATTTCTCTAGGAATGGAACGACTGAATCAGAAGATAAGAGATGTCCATTTCCTCCAAAACCTAACACTTGATATGGTGAGTACTTTTTACATTCTATCCACTCAAATAGATGTGTAGTTGTGTCTTATTGTGGTTTAATTTGCATTTTCCACAAAGCTAATGATGATGAGCACATTTCTTTGTGCTTATTTACCACTGGTTTATCTTTGGTGAAGTTTCTGTTCAAATCATTTGCCCATTTTTAATTGGGTTGTTTATTTTCTTAATATTGAAGTTTAAGAGTCCTTTATATATTCTGAGTACAATATTTTATAAGTTATATGATTTGCAAATATTTTCTCTGTGTATTTTCATTGTCCTAACAGTATTTTGGAGAGCAAAAGCTTTTTATTTTGATGGAGTCCAATTTATTAATTTCTCCTTTCATAGATCATGGTTTTAGTGATTTATATAAGAAATCTTTTCCTAACCCTAAGACTTCATTTTATCTCCCATGTCCACATGTTTTATTTTAGAAAAATTATAGTTTTAGGTTTTTTAAATTTGTATCTATAATCTATTTTGAATTAACTTTGTGTATGGTGTGAGATCTGAATCAATATTGATTTTTAAAATATATGAATATATCCAGTTTTCAGCCACATTTGTTGAAAAGATTATTTTTTTCTCCACTGAAGTACCTTTGTGATTTTGTAAAAATCAATTATCTGTAGTATTTCTGGACTCTTTATTAAGTTCTTGATACTTTATTTTTATGTCAGCACCAATACCACACTGTAGCTTTGTAAGTCTTGAAATCAGGTGAAATTCATCCTCTGTGTCCTTCCTCAAAGTTGTATTGGCTATTCTTGGTGTTTAGATCTATAAATTTTATAAGTTAGTTTGTCAATTAAAAAACATAAAGCCACATGGGAATTTGATTGGGATTGTGGTAAATCTACAGATTATTTGAGCGAGAACTGACATCTTAATATTGAGCCTTCCAATTTATGACCACTGTCTCTTGTGCTCTCATTTTTAAGTTTTTAAAATTTCTCTCAGTAATACTTTATAGTTTTATATATTTTTCAGATTTATCCCAAAGTTTTCGTATTCTTTGATGTGATAGTGACTGGGATTTTTATTTCAAGTTATGTTATTTGTTGCTAATATAAAGCAAAGCAATCGATTTTTTACATTGGTCTTATTGATCTCATTTAGTTTCAACAGATTTTTAAATTTTATCAGATTTTCTACATAGATGATTACTTCATCTGTGAATAAAAATAGTTTTACTTCTTTTATAATATGGATTAAGTCGTCTCGCCTGTTACATAAGATGGACCCTCCAGTATAATAATATTGAATAGAAGTTTTGAGAATAGATAACCTTGACTTGTTCACAATCTTAGGGGGAAAGAAAGTATTTGTTTTCACCATTAATCGTGGTATCAGCTATAGGCTTTTTGTAGATTCCTTTTGTCAGTTTGAGGAAGTTCTCTTCTATTGCTAGTTTCCTGAGAATTATCAAGAATGAATGTTGAATTTTGTCAAATGCATTTTACTGCATCTATTGAGATCATTACAATGAATACTGATTAAATATGAAGTTAATCTTGCATTTTTGGAATAAACCTATGATGCATTATTTTATTGTTGTATATATTTTATTTTTATATACATTATTGAATACAATTTCCTAAAAATTTAGTCAGAATGTTTCCTTATATATTTATGAAGATATTGTTTTGTACTTCTTCTTTCTTATAAGTCTTTGTGGTTTGAATATTAGCATGAGACTGGCCTCCTACAATATTTCCAGAATTTTTCTCTACTTTCCTCAGATTGTGTATTTTTTTTCAGTGGTTGGTAAAGTTTACCATCAACTCTATTTAGATCTATAGTTTTCTTTGTGGGAAAACTTTTAATTTATAAATTCAGTGTCTTTAGTAAATGTAGGCATATTCATTTTAACTATTGCTTCTTGAGTGAAATTTATTAGTTTGTATTTTTAAAAAATTCATCTAAGATCAAATTTTTTGTCATAAATTTGTTTATAGCATTTCATTATTATCCTTTCAATATTTTTATAATGTGTACTGATATCACAACTGTAATTCTTAACATTGTTAATTTGTGTCTTCTTATCAGTCTGGCTGGAAATTTATCAATTTTATTGTTTCAAATAATCATCTTTGATTGTATTGATTTTTTTCTTTAGGGATTTTTTTGGTTCATTTACTTTCCACCCGACTGTAATTATTTCCTTTCATTTATTTATTTTATATTAATTTTCTGCATTTATTAAAATAAGTTTTATTCTTTAGTGTCTATAGATGTCAGGGAAAACTGGCTAATGGTATTCTTATCTATATCCTTTCTAATTTTTCTGAGCACTTATTTCATCAATCTCAAGAATAATATTGAAATCGCTGATAGTAATTTTATATTTGTCTATGTCTCCTTTAATCGATTTTTGCTTTGTGTAATTTACAATCCTGTTATTGGGTACATAAACATTTATGATTGCCATGTCCACTTAATAAGTTGCCCTCTTTATTATTACGAAATAACCCTCTTCATCGCTGCTAAGTGATATCACCCCAAATGGATCCTTTCCTCAGATTGCTTGAGATCTGTTATTTCCTATCAGGGTATTCTATTGAATGTGCATTCTACTCACTCCTCTTGGTATCTGATATTTCATGCCAGGCCAGTTACCCATCTACCCCAACCCCACCCCAGTATGGATGGTTTTTCTCTGAACCCTTACTGAAGCTTTAGCACTCTATATTGAGCTGCCTCCTACGCACAAACTCTTTTCACCTCACTTTGTCTTTGACACCCATTACTGGGCCGGCCACTTACACAAATACTGTTCTTACATTGATCAGCCCACCCTGGGCTGCTCTGTTATGCAGACACTTACCTATATCACCATATATAAGCTCTAATTTCCATTCCCCACCTTGCCACTACCAGGCTGCCCCTCCAGGAAGAAATCCTTCATATGTACATGGGCTCACACACTGTATACCAGATTTCCATTAACCTTTGCAAATATTCTCTTCGACGTAACTTTTTTGTCATATTTTTTTCTGGGCTATTATAGCTCGCCCATCCCCAGTCCAGCCAGAGGCCTACTTTACTAAGTCCTATTTAATGGGTTTTAGGCAAAGTCATTCAGAAAGGAGATCTAGAATGCATTCGTTTTTGCCGGAAATCTTTCCTTCCTAGTTAGTATTCTAGACGAGAGACAAGAGGCTGTTAAGGTCAAGGCATACTATATGTATAAGATGATTTTAAATAGTAAAATTAAGTAACATGGAAACAACCTGCTCAAATACTTTTTATTATGAAAGCCTAGAAAAAGTAATTGAACCAATTTTGAATTCTGAGGAAAAGCAAATACCAAATATAAAGCATTAGATGAGAAAAAAATTAAAACGAGGAATAATGGAGGTAACCATGAACCCTTTAATAGCAATCATATTAATTATTAGTCATAGGAGCTGAATCATAAAGATGCCATATCCCAAGGCTGAACTGTTGTGTTGTTGTCATTGTTTTGTTATTGGAGTTTTTATTGTGTGTTTCTAAACAAATCAGGGTTCAAATCATAGCTTTGATATATATATATTTTTTTACTGGGATAACTTTGGGCAAGATTTTTAAGAATCTTGTATTTTATTCTTGTCCTTTGTAAAGTGTGAATAATAAGGACTCTTATGATTATTAAGTTATGGAATATATGTGAAGTACCTAGAACATTGTAGGTATTGGGGAAATTATAGCTCCTACCCAGCTCCCAACACCCCTTACACATATTTTTTTTGTTTTCTGCTTTGGAGATTAAAGGTGCAAACGCACATTTTGCAAAGCATTTCATTGTAATAATGCTGTGCTTAAGAAACGTCAGTTCACTTTCTCTCTATTGCATTAGTAATCCAAATGAACATTAAAGTGGCAGAAGCTCTGCGGGAATATCCAGATTGATAGTCAAGAGGAGGGAGAGTTGAACTAATTAGGAAGAAAATTTTTTAATTAAAAATTTGGCGAATAGTATATGATAAAAAATTTTAAAGCCATTAAAGAATATTTTTCTTTTATTTTCTAAAAGTAATTTTTCCACTTACCACTGTGCCTTAGTCATACTAAAAATTGTTATATCTTATGTAATTTTACATTTAACAGTTGATAACACAATATACATAGTATCCTATAATTTGATTTTTCACTTAATAATATATTTAAAAAATATTCCTATATATATGAACTTACCTCATTTTTTTTCGATGATTACATAGTACTGCATTGTATGAGTACATGGAATCTTTGTTACTTATTTACCACATAATGGACATTTAGAGCATTTTAAACTTTTTCTATTACAAAAAAATCTGGAACATATTTCCTTGTGGGCACGATTTTAGCAGCAGTAAAATTATAATGGTATTGTTAAAAGATAAACCAAGGCATATTAGAGTTTATTTGAGCAAAAATAAACTAGAGCATTTTAAGAATTTATCTGAGCAAAAGTCATTTCGAATTGGATAGTGCCAAACTCAGCATGGTTAGGAGCAGTCCACCAAAAAGAGCTCAGGGAAAGACTTTTATAGAGAAAAGGTGGAATGAAAGCAAGGAAATTATTGATTGATTAACACTTAGTTGGCTGTTTGTGATTGATTGTTCTCAGATTTCAATTCCCAATCTTGTAGCACTGACAGCTTAGATTTTGCTTTGCTTACGTAGGGCTCACAGCACTGGAATACCCTCAGTTCAATGCCCTGTTTGTTTAAACAATTGAAAATATAACTATAATTTCTTGGTAAAGCAGATAAAAATCAGTATTCTCAACAGATATTAGAAATTGAATTAATCCTACCAATTGATATTTCACTAGTTTTTGAGAGGAAAGATCCTTCTCCTTTGCCAAAACATATCAAAATTGTTTTACCTTTGGCGATCTTTTTAAATTTTTGTTTCTCTTATGAGTTAGGTGGATTGGACTTTTTACTCTAAGTTTAAGTCATTAGTATTTCCTTTCCTGTGAACGGCCTGTTTGTTCACTTAAATATTGAATTATTGGCCATTTTATCCTTAACATGTTGGAGTTGTTAATACATTAACTATCATAAATATTGTCTTTTTCTAAAAAGGAAAAATATCTAACATAAGACCCAGAAAAATTAAGTGATTTGTTTAACATTCGGAGAAAGAAGTCATTTTCCTCCATCTTCAAGTTTTTATAAACAAGTTTTCCCACCTTCTGTGAGGAGAGCATGTAGAATAAAAACATGTAGCCTCTAGGTTTTCTAACTTTGCCCTATGTCAGACCCATCTGGGGGTTTTGGAAAAATACTGATACCTGAATCCCACCTCCAGAAATTTCAATTCAGTTAGATTGAGGTACATCCTAGGTATCAGAATCTTTAAAAGCAAACAAAGCAAACCATGAAGAGGAATCTTCAAACTTGTGATAAGGGATCATTCATAAAAGTAACCTAGAGAAAAATCATTCAACATATTAACATTAGTTGTTTACAAACCATTTGGTATGTGTGAAAGAAGAAGACTAGGAAGTCATCCTAGACTACTTCTGGCACAATTAACTGAGTTTCAAGGCTATATAGTTACCATAATTTAGGATGCCATGTGCGATGAGGGAATATATCTAGAAACTTTCCACTTGGATCCCAACAAAAGATATAGTAATAAGTTGTTGAGGAGGTATCAGATTGGAAGTATATAAAGACCAGTAATACATTACATCTTAGATTTATGAAAGGGAACCTTCTAGGTGTAATTATCTTCTCAAAGTGGTGAAGATGTGGAACATTTGTTTGAACAGGTATTCACACATTATTGGATATGGACCACAACAGAATTTGGAAAATTTTCTCAGGAATAAAAGTGGATGCAAAGACAAAGGACAATAAAGTAGACAGTATAAACCTTTCAAAATGTTGGCCCTACACGATACAGAGAAAGACCTAGAGCAGGTTAAATTTTTATAATTCAACTGAATTTTCTTGAAAGTAAGGGAACAATAGAAGAAAATAACCACACAGCCCACAGTTATAGGAATGCCATGTGACAAAAATGAATTTCAACCACTGAAGTATCTCATTTTCCAACATTTTAAAGTTATCTCAGGTAGATCCCAAATTTTTCTGGTCACTTGCAAGTATCAGACCTATTGCATATTCACTAATTGGATATTTAAAAGTTTGGACCACTCTGAACACTTAAAATTTTACATTGACCTTGAAGGTTTTTTGCATTCTTCCAAAGAAGGCATGCCCTGCAGCTTGTCAAATCACAGTAGATGAGGAAGAATGTATTCTGCCATTTATCCTACTTGTTTTATCTTTTCTTCTCCTGCATTCTCTGGCCCTTTTTAGAATCAATGTGGTAAAAGTGGATTTTAATGTAAAGAACTATAGGTCTGTTTGGTAACTGGTGTCATCTTAACTTTTCTTGATTGATATTTCTACTTGTTGAGTGCTGTAGTCATTAAAGGAAGTGGGACTTTGTCAAGTCATTAAAGGAAGTGGGATTTTGTCAAATGTTTTTCTTACATCTGTTTAATCATAGTTTTTTGTTCTCTCACCCACTCATATAGAATATTCATATAGACAATTTTCCTATGTTGAACCAATTTTGAATTCCTAGAATAAATCCCAGTTGATCACAGTGTATAATCCATATATATATATATACTTATATTTATATAAATAAATATATATGTGTGTGTAGATACACACACACACACACACACACACACACATAGGTTTGTTAGTATTTCCTTGAGAATTTTTTGTGTCTATATTCACACAAGATTATTGGTCCATACTTTTCTTTAATAACTGCCTGACGTTGGTATCAGGGCTTTATAGAATGCTTTAGATAGTGTTCTCTTCTATTTTTTTTCTGAAATTTATTTTAATAATTGGTGTTGTCTTTAAAGGTTTGATAATTCAGTGGTGATGCCAACTTGTTATGAGTTTTCCTTTGTAGAAAGTATTTTGGTTACTAATTCAGTCCCTTTAGTGACATAGTTTTATTTGAATTTTTTCTTAAATGTATTGGGGTGACATTGGTTAATTAAATTTTGTAGATTTTAAGTGTATAATTCAATAATACATCATATGTATATTACAATGTGTGTTCATCACCCAAAGTCAAATCTCCTGTCACCATGTATTTGACCCCCTTCACCCTATTACTTCTTGACCTTTTGGCTAAGATCAAAAGTTTTATTCCAGATTTGTGCTTCTTCTTGAGAAAATTTTTATAGTCTGTTTCTTTATGTTTGTATATTTCATCTATGTTATCTGTTTCTTAGATTACAAATGTACACAGCATTTGCTTGTAATTATTTTCATTTCTCTGAGTTCAAAATTAATGTTCTTTTTAATTTCCAGTGTTCATATTTTTAGTCCTTAATATATACCTTCTAATTAGTAATCTTAAAGATTCCTTGTAATATGGTTTCCCGTGAAGGATTTGTCCTATCTCTGTTTGATTCATACTCTATATTCAGCCTGAACTTCAGTTAGTAGCAATTGTCCTTTCCTTACCTAGACTAATCCCAACTGTATATTTTTAGAGGGACTGGTCACTTAGACATCAAAAAAAAAATTCCCCATATCTTCTTCCCTTTTAACATCTACTTTATCATAAATGCAAATCAAATAGAGTATTTAAAGTTCCCTCAATTCTGGATTTCCATCTGATAAGAGTACTCCAGTTAGTTGGTGGCTCAAGTTCATCCCTCAATTATGACTTCAGTTGTCAGCATTCTCTTCTTACCTTGAGCATGTCTTGATCTCACCTAATTACTGTGAAAGATTTAACTTCCATTTAGTCCTCAGTCTTTATTCCTAGCTTATGGGGGCTTTATGCCCTTTGTTGTCTCTTTAAATAACAACTCTCTTTAAGGTCTTAGCTACTAGAGAATAATTTACTTCTTGCAATATGGACCTCTCTCCCCTGGCTGTTTGGACAGCATCTGTTTCTATTTTTATCTTTTGCTTCAAATATCTGAGCTTCCGTTAATGAAGCATTGAGCGGGTCAGCATATTCAAGCACATGCTTCATCCATCTTTATCCTCATCACCATCAGCCATTCACTTTTGTAGCCCTCTTACACTGGGGCAGGCACTGAGTACTTTACCAGAAGTAATATCAATACCAGAAGTTTCTACCCCATTAGATGATATGGAGAGCATGAGCTGAGTTGTACTGTGAGAAGGGAAAATGATTTTTAACTTAGTTCTTTGACATTTCTGCCTCACTTATATGATATTCTAGGAGGAAAGTTCAAAGAAAAGATGAAGGCAAAATCATAAAAATTCATAAAAACCAGCAAATTTCTTTCATAACTAGAGCTCATTGCTATACATCATATCCTATTAAACTTTATGCCAGAAAGAAGTGTGCTTTCTGAAAGTGTGTCAAATGCATTTTCCAAAACACAAACCCAACATTAACAACCAGGAATTCATTGTGAATCCCATTCTCCACAGATGGGAGATTAACATAGCTTGGCAAAGTTCTGAATCTGACAGCTTTTGAGTGTGCAAGTTAATAATAATAATAAAAAAACAACCTTATTTGACATGTCAGTATATTACATTTCAAGCCCTGTTGAGTCATTGTGCCTGAGGGATCAATATGCAACTTAGAAACCACACCAAAAACATCAAAACTTTTATTGTGTGTGTGAGTGGAGTATTAGCCTTTCTCCAAAGGCATAAATGCTGCCTCTCAGCCTAGAGTTTCCCCCAACCGACCCCCACTGGCACTGCCCTGGTAGAGTTGGCTGAATGATTAAGTAGCTTTGTGAATTCATAGACCTACACAATCATTCAAGTATTTAAGGAGTGGCAACACTAGACCAGGCTCTGGGGATACAGTGGTGAACAAGACAGGCACAGATCAAGAAGTCTAATGGAGGCAGGAAACAGTGTCTTAGTCAGTAAACATGCAAAAAAAAAAAAAAAAATCAAATGGTGATAAGGCTATGGAATTAATAAATAAGGATCTGAAAAGCAAGCTATATGAGTTAGGATAGACAGAGAAGACCACTCAGAGCAGGAGTTATAAGCAAAGGTAAAGAGGTTTACGGATGCAAGAAATACTGTGTATCACTTGGGGTGATTCCAAGAGAGGGAACTGACTACAAAAGAACATACACAAAAAGCCATAAGGACCTAACGCACCACAATTAGAATTTCTAAAATTTAAGTTGAGGCTTTACTTTTACATGCCTAATTCACTTGAGATGCTAGCCTATAAAATAGTTCCAAAAATTAATATTATAGAATCATGACGGGAAGGCAGTTTTGGTAATTTGGGAAGAGTACAGGACTTGGATTCAAATTCAGAGTTTCTATTTAATTGTATCGATTAATATGTTGGCTCTACCAATTAATACATATAATTAATGACAAATCACTTTGTCTCTACATCTTAGTATCTTCAACTTTAAACTGAGGTAATTACATGATCAAATGAAGTAATAACTATAAAATACTTTATAAATTGTGTAAGATGATGATAATACCATTATTTTTAAAAACAGATGGGAAAGGTCTAAAGTATTCACAATTTTGCCCAATATCAATACCAATGTCTAGCCTCAGTTATGAGTGTTGTCAACAAGGAAGAATGTTAGTAGGATGGCTTTATTCACAGGCTCTAGTTGGCCACTTCTCTGTAATGAAGTAGTCACTGATTATTTTCTTCTTTTTAGAAGTCTGTCTAACCAGGGTGCTGGTATCTAGTAGCATTGTGTCTTCATTGCAAAATTTTTCCCTAGTCACCAAAACATGAAAAATTGTTCAGAATCAGAGATGACATTTGTACAAAATAGATTTCTTCCTAATGCTTACCTGCAATTATAATCTCTCTAATATGAAAGACATTTCTCAGGTTTAAGGAGATGGGACTTCTCTTTGTTGCTGTTGCTTGTATCATAGAGTGGCTGCATCCACGCTGACAGGCCTCAGCCACATTGTGAATCTGGGAGGTTTATGTATAATGTTAATCCTCATATAACACCAGCTTTCAGGATCCTTATGCGCGTTCTGTAGAAAAACCTGTCATTAGAAGGATTTGAAACTCTTTCACACTGATGTGTAAATATAAATGTTTTGTAAGTTATATTTAGTTGAGAGTCTAGAACAGGTTCCTGTCCTGGTTTTGAGATGACTTACCCAATTCCTTGTCCCTCAGAACTCAAATATAAAATAAAAGAATTGACTGTCATGGTGATTTCCAAACTCAGTTACACATTAGAAATACCTAGAGAGTTTAGACACATATAGATGCCAAAATCTCAGTCATAGAAAATGTGATTCAATGGAATGGAGGTGGAGCTCAGGTGATTCAAAATTCTAATTTCAACTGGGAATTGCAGGACTAAACTCCAAGGCTTCTTGTAGCATGAAAATTCTAGAAATGAAAGTTTTATCTGGGAAGACTGACACTAGAATATAATCACAGATTAGTTCTCTTATGGTCCCTTACATAGTCAACTATATATTAGTGACAATAAGAAAAGCTAATGTTTTGTTAAGCATTTATTCTGTACCTGAGACTCTGTTAAGCACTTTATATGTATTGTCATGCTACCTTTATAATAATCCAATGAAGTAGGAACTATTATTACTCTTATTACAGAGATGAGAAAATTCAGAATGATAATGTAGCAAACACCTCCAAGAGCACATATTATGTGCCAGGCATTGTTGACTACATTTCTTAAAAATTAGATAGATCTCATGATGCCATGGCTATGTGCTATTATTATCATCTCCTTTTTTATAGATTAGGAGCCCAAGGAACAGAGGAGTTAAATAATTTGTACTAAAGTTACATAGTTACCAAGTGGCAGACCTAGGATTTAAACTCAGGCAGTCTGACTCCAAAGGCCATGTTTGTAACCACTAAAGTAACATGGAAGTATGTACTATCTCAGAAATATTTGATAACCAGCTCAAGTTCATGTAGCTAGTAAAGGAACATTGGTGAAATTAAATACGCACATAATTGATCCTAGAGTGCATGTTCATTATTATTACACCCCATTAGGAATATTTGGAAGTAGTAGGTTCAACATGGTTCTGGTAGAATGTGGGAAACTCAAGGACATTGAACTTGGAATACTCATAGGAAGAAAGGGCACCTATAACCACGCTATATGTTGGTAGAGACGAAAAGATTAAAAAACTCAGATGGAAAAATACTGCATTCTCCTTTAAGTTCCCACATTCTATCTCAAATTCATCTCCTTTTCTGTATGTTTCTCCTAACTGTGCAGCTGCTGAGAATAAGCACAGCTGAAGATTTACCTAAAAATCTTCCTGTAACACTAAACGGAGCAGCTTTCTAAAAGGAAAAATTGGCTTTTATTCAATATCTACTCTGTGCCCAGCATTGCATTATGTTCATGGTTCTAAACTTTTTGGTCTCAGGACCACTTTACATGTTTAGAAATTATTGAGGACCACATAGTGTTTGTTTTTGTGGGTTATATATTAATCAACATTTACTGTATTATGTTAGAAAATAGAATTAAAAAAAACATTTAACACATTTAAAAATAACAAACTATTACATTGTCCATAACATTTTATGAAAAGCAATAATACTTTTCAAAACAATCATTTTTTATTACTGAAAAGTAGATTGTTTATCATTTTTGCAAATCTCTTTAAATCTCACTTAGCAGAATTCAACTGGATTCTCATATCTGCTTATGCATTTAATCTATTATGGTATCACACATATGTGGTCACTGGAAAAGTTCATTGTATACTTGGTGGAGTAAAAATACTTTTGACCCTGTAGACCTCCTGAAGTAGTCCCAAGGGCCATCAGAGACCCCTGAATCACGCTTTGAGAGCCACTGGGCAAGATACTACATGTCAGTTAGATGAAAGGGAGGTGTTACAACTACCATATAAAGAAGTCTTAAAGTCAGCAAAAAAAAAAAAAAAAAAAAAAAAAAAAAAACAAAAAATTTAAATGGACAAATAATTCGAATAGATATCTCTCCAAAGAATATATACAAATGTCTGATAAGGGCGTGAAAAGATGTTCAACATCATTAATTGTGAGGCAAATGCAATCACAATTGCAATGTTATACCACTTCATGTCCACTGAGATGACTAAAGTAAAAAAGATAGAAAATACTAAGTCTTGGTAAGGATGTAAAGAGATTGGAATCGTTAAATATTGCTGGTAAGTTTGTGATATGATAAAGCTACTTTGGGAAATAATTCTACATTTCATGAAAATATTAAACAGTTATAATATGACCCGGCAATCTCGCTCTTTATTATATGTTATTCAATAGAAATAGACGTATAGCCACACAAAAACTTACACAGGACTATTTATGACAGCATTATTAATAATAGCCAAAAAGTAGAAACAACTCAAATGTTCACCAGCTAACATGGATAAAAATATGTGGGATATGCAAATAATGGAATATTATTAGGATATAAACATGAATTAAGTACTGATACATGCTACAATATGGATGAACCTTGAAAACATTATTTTAAATGAAAGAATCCAGACACAAAAGACCACATATTGTTTGGTTCCATTTACACAAAATCTCTGGAAGAGGCAAATCTCTGATGGCATAGAGTAGTGGTTGTCAGAGGCTGGGAAAAGGGAGGAATGGGGAATGACTGCTGATGGGTATGAGATTTCTTTCTGGTTGATGAAAATGTTTAGAAATTAGGTAGTGGTGATGGTTGCACAACTTTGTGAATATACTAAAAACAACCGAATTTTGTGATTTGTGAATTATATTTCAAAATGCTTTAATAAAAACAACTAATGTTTTCACTTTTCCTATCTTTCTAAGATTCTAATATGTTCCCCAGAAGGTTTGCCAGCCCACTATGTGTCCTGCCTCCCAATCTCCAGACCTCCTTACCATTCATTAAAGGTTCCTGTTTTAGTGGGCAGCTGATAAAAGTGCCGTGAAAGTTTGCCCACTCCTCCAGTATGCTGCAGTGAAGTGTGTGTGAGGGGGTGGGGAGGTGGGGGGAGGATTTGAAAAATTTTACTTTGCATGTATATTCTTGTATATAAATACTACAACAGATAGGAATATTATACCTATACTCACTCTACAGATCAGCAGCTCAGACCACCATTTAGTCTCTTTCAACTCACCCAGTGCATTTTAGCTGATAAACAGCAGAGGAGATGCAAACCCCAAAAGACTGACCCAGTTTAAGTCACTCCTGTGGCCAGCTTCCTTGTAAGCAATAAAACTAGAAGTGAACATTTACACATTTTTCTAGACTCCTAGTAATATGAGCATGTCTCATCTTTAAAAATTAAAAAAATAAAAAGATAGCTGATTACGAAAGCTTTCTTTTGATTAAAACATGTAATTATAACAACGTATAAAACATAAGTTGAACTAAAATAAAGGGTAGATCTACTCCTAAGTACCACATCAGGTCTTCTTAAATTAATTGTACTCTAGTGTTTGAGCTAATTAATGTTTGCCTATGCTAATTCCTGCTCATCTCTTGACACCAATTTCTTTAATGCCAAACTCCTCTGTTTTATTTGGACTCCCGGTCCTGAACTGCATGATATAAGTGATTGGCAGGAGGACCTTATGTCAACAGCTGTGACTCTATTTGCAATCTATGAAAAGAATCAGCTTTGATTATTAATCTTTTTTTCACTGGCAGAATATAGAGTCTAGCCTTCACCTCTCCTGGACTCCGGGGCTGTAAAGAAAGTTGTTTTCTTTCAGCAACAGAAGTAATGTTTTCTGCTCTGCTTTTTAAGGCTTCTGATCTGATAGCAGTTTGTGGCAACTGGTCTGCCCCAACATTATTTGGAGCCTAGGACTCCCACCTCTACCTGAAGCAAGCAAACGTTATATTAAGTGTGTAGGCATGGATTTCATATTTCTGCGAAATCTCAAATCTCTTTCCTTCTGATTTTGAACAGATTACTTAACCATTTTATGAAGTCAATGATAGAATTAAATAATAATATATAAGAGGTTGATAGAATTTACCTCATCAGTTGTTATAAAGTTTAATACAATCCATGGCAAGTACTTAGAACAGTTCCCAACATACACTAAGAGTTCATAAAATGTTACATGTAAGATCTTGCCCTTTGAATGTGATCCTATGTTGGTCAGCTAAAGGTGATTTGTTTCAAGGAGATAGAACTAAAGAGCAAGGCCACTTACTTTACTATTCAATTATGATTTACTATTTTAAATGGCCTTCTTACGGTGTAAATGACATACAATACACTGTACATATTTATAGTTTAAAATTTCATGAATTTAATCTATGTACACACCTATAAATAATCACTCCGATCAAGCATATAAACATGTCCATCACTCTAAAAAGTTTTCTCATGCCACTTTGTGCTATAACAGTTGCTCCCTGCTACTACCCATCCTCAGGCTCAGGCAGACTGATATGTGTATGGTCATAGTAGTTTGCATTTTCTAGAATATATGAAATTAAGTCACTTAATGTGTGCTTTTTTGGTCTGCTTTCTTTCATGCACCATTTCTTCAAGTAGACAATTTCTTTCATTTCTCTTGGTTTAATAAATGCCTTAGAATAAACATGTTGTATGGTAGATGTATATTTACCTTTTAAAAGAGTAAGAAACTTTTCTAAAGATGCACAGTTTTACAGTCTCATCAGCAGTACTTGAGAGTTCTGGCTGCTCCACATCCTGTCAGCACTTGGATCAGGCTTTTTAATTCTAGCCATTAAGATGAGTATACATCAGTATCTCATTTTGTTTTTAATTTGCATTTCCCTAATGAATGATGATTTATGCATCTTTTCATCTTTATTAGACATCTGTATGTCTTCTTTGATAGTAGAATCTTTTGCAAATTTTCTTCATTTTTCTTCTTATCATTGAGAGTACTTAATATAATATAAGCACTTGGTCAGATATATTTTGCAGATATTTCTGCCTGGTTGTACCTTGCCCTTTCATTTAAAAATAAAATGAATATTAAAGTGAAAATATTTTAAAATTAAAGAGGGGAGGGGAAAGGGGAAGGTAGGGTAAAAGCGGTCAAATATATGGTGAGGTGATAGAAAGAAATATAACTATGGGAGGTGAACACACAATGTAAATATATATACGCCTTACTGTTAAAATATACAGTTGAAACTTATCAGATTTCATTGACCAATGTCATCTTAAAAAATAAATTAATTTTTTAAAGTGAATTTTAAAAATATAATTTATGGTTTTGGTTTCCTATTTCAGAAATATTTTTCTAAACCTAGAGTTGCCAAGAATTTCTTCTAGTTTTCCTTCCAGATATTCTATAGTTGTACTCGTTGAGGTGTGATCCATTTTGAGTATATTTTTGTATGCTGTGTGAAGTAAAGATTGACAGCTTTGTTTTCGTTTGGTTTGGGGGATTTGCATTTTGTTCAAGCAGCATTAATTAAAAAGATTATCCTTTTCTCATCAAATTATCCTATAAACTTTGTAGAAAATAAATTGACCATATATAGTGGGTTTACTTGAAAATTATGCTGTTTCATTGACTTATAGATCTATCTTTATGCCAATATGGTAGTGTATAGTCATTATTGTAGCTTTATGGTAAGTCTTGAAACCCCATTTCTATAAATCCTCCAACTTTGTTTTTCCATGTCAAAGTTGTTTCGGATAATGTAATTCTTCTGCGTTAACTGTTAATTTTGGAATTAGAATATCAATCTCTACAGAAAGAGTATTGAAATCTGTCTATAATTGTGGATTTGTCTATTTCTTTTTGCTGTTTTTTCACATTTTGCTTCATATATTTTGTAGTACCATTGTTAGCACCATACACTTTTAGAATTCATGTTCTCCTGATAAATTGATAACTTTATCATAGTAAAATTCTTTTCTTTATCCTTGGTAATTTTTTGTTATAAAATGTATTTTTTCTGGTTTAAAATAGTTAATCCTTCTTTTGACTGTTAGCTTGGTATATCTGTTTCCATTCATTTTAATTTTCTGTAATTTTTAAATAAAATTTATTATAGAAAAGATATAACTGCATCCTAGGTTTTGTTTTGTTTTGTTTTGTTTTATCCAAATTGACTAGCTCTGCTTTTTAATTTAGGAGTGTTAAAAATTACATTTAATGTGATTAATGGTATGACTATGCCAATCAACCATAATATTATTTGTTTCCTATTTTCACATTTTATTTTTCTTTTTTGCCTTCTTTTAAATCAACTGAGTATTTTTTTTATGATTCTGAATACTTCTTGAAAGGTGTTTTATTGTGTTCAAAATTCTAGTTTGTCAGGTTTCTTTTTCTTTTTGTACTTCAAAGGTTTTTATAAAATGATTCTTATTTTCCTTCTTATTTTTATTTTCCTGTCCATGCACATTGTTTTCCTCAGCCTGTTTTTAAAACTTTTTTCTTCTGCATTGGTTTTAAGCAACTTGATTATAAGGATTTTCTTGCAGTTTTCTTCGCGGTTCTTATGGTTGGGATTTGTGAGCTTTTTGGATCTGGAGTTTATAGTTCTCTTTAAATTTGAAAAAAAAAGTCATTATTTTTTCAAATACTTTTCTGACTTCCTTGTCCACTTTGAGGATTTCATAAGTAGAATATACTTTAGGCTTTTTGATGTTCCATAATTCACTGACACTCTTGGTCATTTTTTTCATCCTTTTTCTGTTTCACCTGGGTCAGTTAACTGATATGTCTTTAAGTTCCCTAATGTAGTCTTCTTTCATTTCTAATCTCTTAGCATTTCCTTAAAATGTCTTTTCTATCTCAAACACTGTATTTTACATGTCTAGCAGTTTGATAATTCTCCATGCCTCCTGACGTTCTTTTTCTCTGTATCTTCTTGAGTATATGCAGTACATCAAGGCTTTTAAATCTTATTTTGTACTAATTCTACATTATTACCATTTCATTGATTTTGTTCCTCGCTATTAAAAATCTTATTATTCATACCTGCTAATTTTTTATTGGATACCAGACATCATGAAGTTTACTTTTGATAGGTCCTTCGTATTTTGTATATCTGAAATAGATATTATTCTAGGACACAAGTTATTTGAAAAGAGTTTGATCATTTTTTCATTAGATGGAACCAGAGCAGCTATTAGTCTATGGCTAACATTTCCTTATTACTAGTGGAAACAAACTATTCCTGGCTTTGTGTGAGCTCTAGATATTGTTCTTATGGCTCCTTTCCAGTGTTGTTTATTTTTTTCCTATTCTCAGGCAGTTTCTTCCCATATATGTTTATCAGTACCCACCTAAAGACTTAGAAGACTGTCTGAAGGTTTCTGGATCTCCGTGCATCTCTTTTCTCTCTAATCTGCACTGCAAACTCTAGTCATTTGACCTCTCAGAATTCCCAACCTGTCTCCTCAACTTAGGCTGATAGCCAGGCTGTTTGGGACACTCCACCACACATTCTGATGTGAACACTCTCTCCAGACAGCTGTAGTAATCTTAGAACTTGCTTAGTGAATTTTCTTTCTCTAGGAATCATTGTCCTATACAGCTTCTTTTCGAATATCTGGAAAATAATTAGTTTTATATATTTTCTGATTTTTTACTTGTTTAAGGTGGGTGGGCAAATTCCTGTTGCATTACTTTGTCATCGCTGAAAGAAACTCTAGAGAGTTATTCAAGATAATTAGTTATTCACAATGCTGATATGTTTTAAGTAATTAAACCTTGAAAAATGTTATTTTTTATTTTTTTGCCAAATTTAAATACCACCTATAATTTACCCTTTACTTAGAATCATGATTCTACACATTCACAAATTTTTAATAAACATGAACTATGACCTTGACAGTATTCTAGGTTTGAGGAATAAAGCAGTGATTAGACATATCTAGTCTCTGACCTCATGGAACTTACACTATAGCTGATACACACACACACACACACACACACACACACACACACATCCCACCCCACCCCCCCAAATATGGTAGTATCTTATGATATATACAACAATGTAATAGTTCATGAGATAAGAATTGGCACTGGTTGAGGGACAGGTGCTACTTTAGCTAGGATTATGATCAGAAGTCTCTGTGATAAGGTGATAGTTGACTAAAGTGTTATTTAAACTAAGGCTAAAGGATGGAAGGTAAGCTTTGTGAATAAGTAATGAAAGAGTCTCCAGAAAGAGCAGTTGAAAAGCCTTGATGAAAAAGAAGTTGGTGCTTTTGTAGGAAAAAAAAAAAAATCACTGAAGAGGTAGTCAAGGACTAAACTGCAAAGAGCCTTGTAGGTTGTGATTTATGCTTTAAAGAGCTAATATTGTATAGAATGGATGCTAGGGGGCAAAAGTGGAAACACATGTACCAGTTAGAAATCTGTTACAGTAGTCTGCATGAGAGACCATCAGTGGGTTAGCTCCAAAGGAGCTAACAGCTAATGAGACTTGCAGATAAATTTCATATGAAGAAAGGATAAGGGGTGGTTTGAAGTAAAGAGATGAATCAAGGAAGAGTTTCAGGTCTTTGGCTTGAAAGATTGAGTACATTGTAGAACTTGTTGAAATGAGGACTGTAAGAGAAGCAGGTTTAGAAGGAAGGTAACAAATGTTCTATTTTCAGTATGTTGAGTTCGGACGTCTTAAACTTCCAAATGGAAATGTCAAGTAGGTTGTCAAATATGTATTTGGACCTCAGGGAAAAAGTCAGGACTGGAAATAAAAAAAAAACCCTGTTCATTTGGCATTATGTAATTTCATTTGTTTTTATCTGGTGACATTATTCGGTTTGAAAAATATTTGTCCTGCTTCTACGAGGACTCCAGTTATCCTTTAGAGGTCTAAGGAAGGGTAACCTTCAGTCTTCCAGGCTATCACTGAATACAGGCAGGGATGCAGTGCCCTCTGCTGGGTAACTGACTAGGTATAGCACATTGGGGTATAGGCATGCTAAAATACAGATTAGGAACTTCCCAAACGGGTTATATATAGTAGGGACAGCCATAGGAACAATACATTAATTGGGAGAGCTGTTTAAAATAAGCATGGAGTAGCTGGGGACTGGCACGGATTGGAGAATGCATGTGGTGTAATAAAAATGCTGTTAGGTAGCCTAATGTAACATGTAGAATGCAGGCTCCATTTTGAAATAGGATTTAAATCTATACTGTTATGTAAAATCTTTGTGAGTATGAGCTAGTATTTAGAGTTACAACACGGTATGAGTTAAAAGTATGCAATATAACATGTCTGTGGATAAATTCACTAGATTTTAGCTATGTCAATATCTTGGTCGTGATACTTTACTATTGTTTTGCAAGGTGACTATTGGGGAAACTGGGTAAGAAATTTATTTCTTACATCTCCAAGTTAATCTATAATTAGTAAAAAATAAAGTTTAATTTTTAAAAACTTAATCATTTTTTCTGTCAGATTCTGCCCAGGAACCACCAGTTGCAATTTTTATCTTAAGGAGAGATTTATGAAGTGGTGGTTTTAAAAAGTGGCCCTTTAAATCCTACTATAGAAAGCAATAGAGTATTTGTTTGCTGGCCTGATTAACAACCTAAATATTAGGCTTGTCTATAATGAAAGAGGGAGCTCCTACCCTTTGCCCCCAAACACTAATGCTAGCTCAGCTTACTGCAGCAGTGGTCAAGAAAGTAAAATATGGGCAATTTGGGTGTGGGAAAGCCAGAGGAATTATAGCACTGAATTCCAAGAAATTATATATCGTTCTTTTGTTCTTACCCGCTGGACTTTCAAATGATGCCTTATACCAGAAGATATTTGGTCATCCAGAGGGGTGAATATGCCGCCTTTCTGGATGACTTATTTATTCAACCAGTTAATTCAATGGGAGGCCATGGCTTATGTATTACTTTTCTACAGATGAGGCGGTTGAAAAATAGACCTCCAGAGCTAAAATACCACACATTCATTTTATGGCACATTAATAATTTAATTTAAAGAATATTTGATAAAGTTAAGAAAAACAATAGGTCGGGTTTTTTTATGTTGTTTTTTTTTATCGTGTTGGAAGTTTTACAATCAGTTTCAAAAAGAATGCCCAACACCTGGGAGGAATTCAATTCATTGATTTAAGAAATTCATCCTATTGCCCATTAAACGAGTTCTATGCTACACATTACTCAAACAACTCAAACTTCTGTCCACTTTCAAATTCTATAATTATGCCCTTTTAGATGATTAGTGAAAAATGAAAAAAGAGAAAAGGAAGAACAATTTGCAGAGGTGTCTGTCCACAGGTCTTGGTAATGAAGCTAATGTACTAGAAAACTTTATTTGAAACCTGCCAGTCTCGACAGCACTTCTCCCAACTCAGTATCACTGTGCATAGGTATTGGGGTTTGAGTTGATAATTAGTTACATCTTTTCTCTTCCTCACAATTTGATATGGTGTCAGTGGACAAATAGACATAGGTAACAGATACACAGAGACCAAAATATCAGCATCACTACTGATAAAGCTAAGCTAGAGATTTGATCTTAGATAAAAGACCATGTACTTTTTCCCAAGGCTAGCTATTGAAACTGTCTGTTAGAGGGAAAATTTGGGTCTTCAGTGTTGACACCTGCAACCAGAAATGTTTATAACAGTTTGATTCAGTGTTAAAAGAAAGGGAGTGAGGGGAGACAGAAAGAAAGTTAATGAAAGGAATATTGAGAGTCAATCCAAGACATAAAAGACAAGACAAACTATAAAATATACAGCATCCATCTTGAAATCTCCCACTTAATATTTTAAATTATATACCATGATCCAGAATTGTTCTTTAAGATACAATAATAAACAACAGTCTTTTTACACAAGGATTCAATAATCTAGAAGAGGAGAAAGACAATTTCAAGTTACAATTATGATATAAGATGATTATATATAAGTAATATAACTTTGATAATAATGATAATATGCATAATTAACATGAAAATAAATATTTTAAATATTAAAATAACCTTTTTTTAATAAATAGGTACATATACATATTGGTGTGTGTAGTGAAATAATGGGTATTAAAATTATCGGATCTAGAAAACCGTCATTTTGAGTTTGCTAGCTATATCTGCATTCACGCAGGAGACTAGAATTCCTCTTTGAGGTAGGTTCTTCCTTTATTCTAAAAGGAGAAACTTTTTTTCATCTCTTTTACCCATATTATAACTCTAAAGACAGATTTTAAAAAAAACTGGCAGCTTATAACCTAAATCAAAATACCAATATACTGTTTACAACAGTGATAAAACAATTTTCTTTGAACATAATATCTAGGAATTCAGAGTCTCCAACATTCCACATTGCCATGCACTTGCTGCTCAAACATCAGTTTATTTATCTGATTTCAGTAGGCACTTGAGACCATTTTCATTAACGCCTCCCTCTATGCATGAGGAGGTCCTGGTAGATGGCATAATCTAAGTGCAGGCCTTTCATTCTTAAAGTGTGTACTCTAATTAACAAAATAAATATATATAAATATATGCTTACAACAAATTTTGTCCTATAAATTTAACATTTCTTACTTAAATCTAGATTCCTAAAAATCTTTTCTCCTAGGTTATGGGTGCCCATATGTCAAAACAATTGTGTTTTCCATTTAAATTTATTTTTCAATTGGGAATTGGGTAGGGTCCTATCAAGAATTCATTCTATCCATTTTGCTTTTATTTTTTGTCTTATCTCCAGCAGTTTAATTTTTTATTAAATTTATCAGGGTATCATTTGTTAGTAAAATTATATAGGCTTCAAGTGTACAATTTGATAACGCATCATCTGTATATTGCATTGTGTGTTCACCACTCAAAGTCAAATCTTCTTTCATATATTTGACACCCTTTATCCTTATCTACCTCCCCCACTCCTCTTTTTCTCTGGTATCCACTAACCAGTAGTTTCTTTTTTAAAGGAAAAATCCCCTCCCCAACTGCCCTTATTTATTTTTTTTACAAACCTGTTTTTCCACCAAAAACAGAGTCTATTTCTAAAATATTATTTGAACCTAAACATACTAATTGTTCTTATTCTTTTCCTTTGCAACAAACATATCAGCTTAGAATGCTATTCTAACACATAAGTTGCAGTCTGAATTATAAATCTGGAGAAGTATTGATACCCACCTTCATTTTACATAATTTTTTCCCAAAGTCCTGCTAAAGAGCATCATGACAGTCACCACTTGTCACTTATAAAGTTGGGTTATTTACTTTCTGAGTGGGTTACAGAGCAGAAATGTGGGATATTCCACAGAATTAATTGTCTTTAACAGGAGAGACTGACATTTCTGAGTTTCTCTGGCTTCTTGTTACGGAATGACTATTTTCAGTCTGTGTGCTGAAATAGCAAAGATTTCAGTGATTTGTGAAAATGAGATCAATGGCCATTCTTGCTGAAAGAATGAAATTCAAATTTAGCAGCAACTAAGTTGGGTATTTTTTTGTAGAATAGGTCCAAAATCAGTTTCAAGAATATATTAATTTAGCAAAATCATTTTCAAGAATATATTAATTTTTCCCATCAAACTGTAAACTACAAAATCTGTCCTCTACCTCTTTCCCCAGTGAAGAGATTGAGTCCTCAACAAAGTTAAAGTGATATTAGAAGTTTAAACAGAGAAAGATAGGATAACAAAATCTGTGTGATCTATGTTTACTTTTGTCCTTTCTTCTCTTTTACTTTTTAACTTTAGAAGAGATTTATTAAGTGACAATAATTTTGATATGTGAGTAAACATTTTTGTTGCTAAATAGACTTTAAATTCATTATTGGAGTGGTTTAATATCCATTCACATAAGTACTTCGTATGAGCCAGGTGCCTCAGAAAATAGAATGGACAAAAAAATCTCTATCCTTATGCAGTTTACATTCTACAGGAGAACATAATAATAAGTATAATAAATGAAAGTTACCTGGTATGTGTGTTATATAGTTATATAAAACTTTTATAGTTTGTTAAAAGGTGTTAAGTATTCTGAAAACAAAAGTCTTGAGGATGAAGAAAGGGAGATTGCAATTTTAAATGGGGTGTCCATAAAGGCTTTATTAATAAGAGGCTCTTTGTGAAAAATCCTGAGGAGATCAAAGGTGTTAGCTTATGGATATTGGGAAGTTCCTCTGAACAAAGGCAGCAGCTAGTAGTAATACACTGGGGTCTGGCATCATTAAGAAGTAAAGGGACATTTTTGGGAAAGTAGGAATAAATTTTACTATCCTCACTTTAGCTTGTGCTACTAAAACTTAGCAAGTGTCCTAAGAATGTGAAGAGAATGATATAACCAGGACTCACAGGTATTTTCTCTCCAAGTCCAGTTCTTTGCTTTTTCTTTATTATTATTATTATTATTATATTTTAATAGTGACATTGATTAATGAAATCCAGTAAGTTTCAAATGTACTATTTAACATATATATACATGCACGCCTTATATACATATATATACGTGTATATACATATATATACATGCATGCCATACTGTTAAATATATATATTATATATATGTTAAATAAATGTATATGTATACATACATACATATATACATACATATTACATAAATATGTGTGTGTTCACCTCCCGTTGTTACATTTATTTCTGTCACCACATATCTGACCCCTCTTACCCCATCTACCTCCCTCTTTCCACCTCCCCCCTCCCTTAACCCTTTGGTAACTAGTCTATTGTCCATGTCTATGAGTATTCTTTCTTGATTGGGCAATGTCCTGATAGATTCCTTTGGCTCACCTGTATTCGATCTTCCTGAATAAGGAAAATCAAAGCAAACGAAATCATATCATATTATTTATCTGTATTAGCAGTTCAGAAAGCAAAGCGGGGACAGAGAAAACACTTACCCTAAATTATGATTCAGATACAGCTTGAGAGCACAGGAGACTGGGTTAGTGTTCTAAGTTTAGTTGCTAGAAACCCTTTTATCCGATTCTGACACTAGAGTCAGCAGCGTTCCACCAGATGATACCACTACTATTCCAGTTTCATACCAGAAAAGGGTTATCTATCCTGATGCTAAAAATTACCTAGACATGAGCTATAATTTTCCATTAAGGGAATGCTTATTTGGTCAGGATGTGCTGTGTTCAAGGACAAAGATGCACATTAGTGGTCATTAGAAGGGTGGCACTCAGACTCATGCATCTTTGGGTCATACTGCGTCTTTGGGATCTGCCATTATTACAGCAATGTCAGGGGACCAAGATCTTCTCTGACCAGTTCAATCATTTTTGAAAAACCAGAGTGCTAACTTACATTCTTAGTTTATAAAACACTCCTTAATGTTAAACAAGAAGGGGATATTAAATGACATATTTAATATACTACCCTCTTTCCTTTGAACTTTGCAAAAAATTCCCCTGAAGTCAGCTTTCAAATATTATGAGTGGCATTGAGATCAAAATTTACTTCTCTACCAACATTCAACTCAACCCCACCTGAGATGGACCAGATATCTTTTCATTATAGTAAAGCTTATCTGAAATACCAGTTAATGTAATAAGTAGACTGTCCCTGTGCCCAGTCCTGACATTCTACTCCAGTTCTCCATTACCTTTAAGCTTCATTCATCCCTATCTGCCAGTATGTATGTGCGCTCCTCCAAATTTTACAGTGGTTCCCATTCTAGAACCTAGATTTCACTCTTAAGTTTTGCTGGAAGGAAAGAGAAGAAAAAAGAATAGAAACTGTTAAGCTTCTCTCCAATTTTCTTCCATATGCATCTCATTATTTTTCCCTTCTGGCTTGAGACTCATATATTTTTAGGAACATATTTTAGGAACAGGGTCCATGAAATCTACTGGAAGAGCTGGAATTTATGAGGAAGGAAATGAAATGAAGGGGAATACTTTTTATAAAAATTCCTATCTGATTTGGAAAATTCTGTTTGTCTACTCTTTTAAACATTTGAGTCTTTCTGAAATTACTCTGTGATATTTCTTTGGGAATGAGATTTTTATTTTTTTATGTAATCAGTCCCCAATGTTCTTTCAAGTTATCATATAATATATCCATCAGTCTTAAATATCCCAATCTTCCTAATACCTTTACACTGTTTCCAAAGCAGTTTTTAGATTGTGTTGGAATAATATAATCCTTAATGTTTACAGCCCCCTTTTCAAAACTGTATTCAGAAATCAAATTTAGAGACATCCACTTATGCTATCAGGAGTTTAATCGTAGCCAAACACCAATAAGCATGTTTCAAAGAGCACACTATCAGCAGAAAACTTAATTTTGAAGCTGTATTATTTTTGAACTTTTATTTTATCTCTGTTGTGTTCCCAAATCGTTTTGATTATAGGAATGTGTAAATATTACCTTCCAATAAATTCAGAGAATAGACATTTGGGCCTCTAAGACCTTGGAGAATAATAGCGAATGCATTAACTGCTCTGTAACATGTGATTATATATATACGATTCCATTTCTTTCAGTCTTGCGTCAAAAGCTAATGAGAGGCAAATGTCAAGAGAGGAAGACTGCTTTCCTGGGAGATAGATCTATTATTTACACAGTGATAGTTAGTGTCAAAAAGTTCTTCCAAACAAAAGCTTTATTTTAACTGAAGAACACTGTGCCAGTTTAATACTGTAACCCAACAGATTAATGGTGTTGAATCCTTTCGAGTTTTCATTTTTAAAGACAGAAAATGACAGATTTGGGAAAATATCAAGGGTAAAGGAAAATCCTAAGTAATGAAAGAACAGTTGCTAAAGAAGGCAGCTTAATTTTTCCATCAACACATTAAAAACTGTACCATGTGAAATTTATAAAGGAAATATCTCCTGATACCATGTTTTTTCCCCTCTTGGCTTTAGTATTGTGACAAAACCAGGGAGACAGAAACTACTTTGACTTTCAGAGTCTTAATGCAATTTTATTGGGCTTAGTTATTTATATTTATATAGATATTGCTATTATGGAACGAGGGTAGGTTATATTTAGCTTAACATTAAAGCAAAGTGTGTTTTTTGTTGTTTGCGTTTGCTGTTCCCTCTGCCTAGAACTTCCTCAGATCTTTACGTGGCTAGCTCTTTTTTTTTTTTTTTTTTAACATTCATGTCTTTGCTTGAATGATACTTTCAAGATACATCACACACATATACAGTATATATTCCATTGCCTTGTTTTATATACTTTGTATCTCTTTAAAATGTTCTCTCTTTGAACTTAAATTATATAATGTTTAGTATCTGTTTATTGATTATTTTTTTCCATTATATCTCCCATTATCAGTTTTATTTACTATGTGACCCTGGAACATATGAATAGAATGAATTAACAAGAAGACCCATATAAGCCAATATGTGTTCAAATCCATTTGAGTTTGGGGAAAGATTGTTAACCCTTAGCTTACAGGTACTATCACAGGTTCAAAAGTTTCCTGTTTGAAATGATACATGGATCATAAATACTCTCCCTAATATAACTATGATTGTAGAATGAATTGTCTATTTTATATCAATTTTTATTTATTCAGAAATGGCCAAACTATCAAGTGACTTTGTAACTTCTGGCTAAATAGTTTTTGGTTAAATCCTCTGTGGCTAAAGATTTTAAATAGTTTCTAGAAGAACTGTGAGCAATTCATGAGCAATTCACTAGCTTTTGTTTTTAGGTTCATTAAAGTCAGTGACATTGCACTTTTTCCTCTTATCTGATGAGTAAGGCCTGAACTAAGGTAGAGATGTCAGGATTGTGACCAAAGAATTCTTAATTATTTATTCATCTGCTTAGATTCTATGTTACCAAACAAGTATGTATTCAAATATATTTTCACCCTCTTGCTTGGGCAATCTGGGACTTATTAAGGACGCATTACCAAATTGAGTCATTTCTCCCCAGGAGACAGTGAAGTGGTTGTGCCAAATTCAGTAATACAAAATTAGTCACAGTGCCACTAATTGTGAGAAGATATCAGCTTATATTACCAGTCCCAGGGACTTCTATCATTTGTAACCATGCTATGTTTGCGTAAATGTTCAACTTTCAATAAATAACATAATATGAAATATCATATTTCAGAGTTTCACTCATGAATAAAAACTGGTTCTGTCTTAAGCTAAAAACACTACTACCAAGATATGTGTATTGAAAAGCCACAATTATCTCTTCCTGAATCCCACATCTTTTCCATGCTTAAAACTACCATTTGATATTCTAAAGTCATATGTTTGGGGAGTAGTAGCAAACAGAGAATAAAAATGGGTAAAGCAGGAGACTTTGGCCCATAAAAAGTGAAAACAGGATTCCCAATTCTTGCCTGACATTTTCACTCATGCTAGGAATAATTAGCAATAATGCACCACAATACCTTATTATATTATTTCTGTTATTCTTTTAGCTTTGTGAAAAGGTTACCATTTTAGTTGTTGCAATTACAAAGAACATTTCTTGCTTCACTGCATAATGTCAAGCTGAGCTTTCTGTTCCATTAGAAGTTGACAAGGGTGAAGTATTTACATTTTCTACTTTGAATAATAGTTCAAAGGAAGTAATCATATTGACTCTTACATTACAGACCACAAGTAATTGTTTTAGGCTCTATAATTGGAGCTCGAGACAGTGGTATCAGGGCACAGGACTTGATGCTTACAAAATCACTTGTCCATTTGCCCTGAATGAGTGAACTTGTGTCATTTTTTATAAGTATACAAGTATTTTTGCTGGAATACGTATTTCCTACATTTTTAATATATGTAATTGAAAGTGTTTCCATTTTGGTATGCAATTATAAAATGACTTCTTGAAAAAAAAATACTCAGAGATCATAATAATCTAATTCTCTTTTAATGTAGGAACTGACATGAGATGAGTTTAATAACAATAATACTTTAAAAAGCTTCCATGAAGGGAAAGGAGATTAGTTATATATATAAACTCAAAAAGGTAAGGTAAATTTATTTCAAGGTTTTTCCCAATTATGTATTTTTTTTTACTAAAAAAAAAAATCAATTATTCTTCCCCTGATACTGAAATATTCTATTTTTCAGTAGGATTAGCTAACTTCATATAGAATAGAACAAATTAAATTTTAGACACAGAGTTGGGAAAACGTCAGCAAACTCTTAACCTAGGTTGGTGATTGCTTAGAGCAGATATATCCTGTAGCTATAGTCACCTTTTCAGTTGTTGAGACTGACAGAATATATCATATTTTTAAAATCCTGAGTAAATGCAAGAACCAGCTCAGCCTTAACTAACATGAGCTTTTAGTTCCTCTAGAGGATTACAAGATGATAGACTTGGTGTGCAGTTTGCCAATGTAGAGCTTTTTAATTCTGACTCAACTTTCTAGCAAAAACCAAGGAAAGCAAATGATTTTCAATATGACAGCTAGAGAAGCATCAAGGAGAAAACAAACACTTTTTCCCCCCTTAAAACTAGTCAATAGACATCAATTAAATATTAATTAAAAATACAAGATAAATAAAAGTATTAATTAAAAATACAAGATAAATTTTAGGCAATTCTCCTAGGTGATCAGATAAAATAAAATCGAATTAGAGGAAATTCTGCCAACAGATTCTGAATTATGCATTGAGTCTAGAAGATAATACTTAAATCCTTGTACACATGGGAGCCTCTACAGTTAGTTACAGATTTCTGGCCTTGAAACAGCAAGCTAATAGACTGTCAAAGGAAAGAATAACCATGAAATGAGATAGCTGATACATTAACAACTATTGGGATTGGAAACAAGGAGTGACTATTACCTCTTACGTCCTAGGACATTATAAACCTCCAAATTTTAAGAGAAAAACTTTACTGTGACAGTGTAGATGGAAGAGACATTTCTTAGAGCAATTCCTGTGCCATCCTACACTTGAATAAAGACTTGGGAAGAGCAGAAAAGGATACTGGAGGTGAAACAGTTATTTTGTTTTCTGTTTTCTAATATGTTTGGGGAGAGCTTTATTTCTTTTTGAAGTACTAAGTTACATATTACCTTTCTAAATATAGGAAAATTCAGTTTAGAAAAATTAGTTTAAGAATTTGAGGATATCTTCGACAGTAAATATTTTTATTAAAATTAAATGATACATGAATTTTACCCAAGATATACGGGCATTAGGAAAACAAGCAGAGTGTCTCCCAATTTTTCCTTTATTCAGCTATACAACAGTCTACAGATTCTGGTTTTTACAATAGAAAAGACTGAAACCAGTTTTTTATTCAGTTTATTCCAGACTTACTTCCAAACCAATTTATAGAAATAACGTAGATCCTGACCTGAAGTTTCTAAGAGCTCAAAGTATTTGAGTCATTCAGTGATTAAAGTGCTAGGTAAGTCTTTATTCATAGCAGCTCTGAATGCTAGGAAATAATAAATTTGTATCTATTCCTCAAGGAAAAGTGTGTAACCCATAAAATTTATTCCCAGAGGAAACACAATTTCCATGCACCCTTCATGACAAAAGTGTTGGAGAACAAAATTCCTTGTATTGTGTACTTTAAATTTTGTTAAGAGGGTAGAACTAATGTCAAGTGTTCTAACTATTAAAAAAATTAAACTTTAGGTAACTTTGGGAAGTGTTTGACATGTCTTTTACCATGATTGTGATGACGGTATCATAAGTATTTGCATTATGTCCAAATTCATTAAATTGTACACATTAAATATGTGCAGTTCTTTCTAAAGCAACAGTAAATTGATTACCACCAGATCATTTCCTTCTTGCCTGATAGCTGCTAGAACTGTACTTACATCACTCTTTTGTTTAGGACTGTCATTTTTTTTTTTATTTATTTTGCAATGTTGTTGATTTAACTTCTACCTTTTCGTTAAAAAAATATTGTGATAATCTAATCACCTGAAGATGTACTGAGAAATTTTCAAAGGAAACATTCTAATTTCACTTTAAATTTGTAATAATGTGACTTTATTTGCTTTAAATGCTGTAGAAACATTAGCCTATCAGTATCATTTTTAGACTTATTTGCTTCGATGTTTTTATTTCATGATCTGCATTATAAACTCACACTCCTATCTTCCCTACTCTTATTGCTACAACGGCAATTAAATGCACTCTCTAAAAAAACAAACAAACAAACAAAAACAAAAACAAAAAAACAGGGAATTAAAAAGTAAAAATAAAATCATGGTAACAGAAAATAATGAAAGTACTCCAAACCTTGATAGTATTGAAAGGGGGAAGCTCAGAGAAAAGATGGATAGATTGATCACAAAAATACAGTCTCAATTTTTCAACCTTCTCTGAATCTGTGCCATTGCTATGTAACTCATCAGCGCTCTCACATTGTACCTATGGCATTCTGCACTGCCTCTCCAATGTGGGTGCAGCTAAGTCATGCTTTGGTTAAAAGTTATATATTAAAAGTTATATGTTAAATATATATTAAATGCATGTGTGTATGTGTAAATTATACATGTAAATTCGATTGTGTAGATATTATGTTAGGGGTTGGAAAAATTACAGTAGGTTTAAATAGAGTATAGAATAGATACCTACAATTATCTTTTCTTGTTAATTTGTTATGTGTACTTAGTAGACCAAAAACTAAAGCGGCTCTCTTGAAATTCCCTGTTTTTTAAAATTCTAACTTTGGAATGAAATATTTATAGCTTAGGAGACCTAAATTAAATTTTAGGCTGGTATCTCTAAACTAAAAAGTGATATTAATTGCTTTGCTGAAAAACTACAGTCTCCACTTACAGTTATAAAATAGATTTTTTTTCCCTCAGCAACAGAGTCAAGAAAACTCTTCTCTTTTCAATACCTTAGACAGGGTATGTTAAAAGTTGGGTGAGGAAAAATTAAAATACATGCAAAATTTTAGCAAGTCAAGTATATAATGTTTAGCTTTATTGAAGAAAATTATAATTGTGGGGAGAGTATTTAAACAAAATTTGTTTCAAAAATTTTGTAAACGAAAACAGCAATACTAATTGTTTAGCGTTATCATAGCTTTGAATTCATAAAATTGATACTTATCTTCAAGTTGAAGAATTATTTAAATAATGATTTCCATTTGTTCCTCCCTTTCTCTCTGTGCCTACATGCATACACGCACACACATGCACACACACACCCCTCTGCCTCTCACCTATATCCTCGAGGAAAACTATTAGTTATTTGTTATTGGTGAAAAAATGAAAGATCATTAATGATATAGCAAGTTCACACTTTTTTAAAGAGTAAGCATATGTGTAATTTATTTAAACAGTTCAGTAATTCATTCTATATCATCTCCTACCTTAGTGGAGTCAAACAGAAATTAGAAAAGTAGCCATATGATAATATATAATCACTCCACAGTTTGGGGAAATAGTATTTGAAGGTACAACATTTACAGTTGGCACAAGCTGTTATAGTGAAGAGACCCATAAATGTAATTACCTAATTAAGATAGCAAATTTTTTTTTTCTCATGGGCAATTCCAAGATGCAAAGCCCAGAGATTGTAAGGAGACTCTGCTGTTATCAAAATGAGGCTTCTATGGTCATTCTGATCATCATTTCCAAGCTTGTGGTAACAGGATAAGAGAAGTCCATGGCAGAAAGTAGATTGATTCACTTTTCAGAAGGAACCTGGAAGGTGTACTTACCACTCCACTCACATTCCTTGGCTGGAACCTGATCTCATTGCTAGGGTTAGCTTTTTTAAAAAACAACAACAAAACAAACACAAACAAAAACAAACAAAACTGATCAGTACTGTTTAAAAGTAGCAAGGCCAAAAAAGACAAGACAAGATTAAGGCACTGTTGAGGACTAAGGAGACTTGAGTAATTGAATGATGGTAAAACTGGTGTAGTCAAGTTAATAATGTCCTAATATTAGTTTCCTGTTCTTGATAATTATCCTATGACTATAGAAGATGTCAATATTGAGAGAAACAGGGTAAGGAGCACAGGGAATGTTTTAGATCACTGTTTATATCTGTAAGTCTATAATTTGTTTAAGATAAAAAGTTTAAAAAGAAAGTTGGAAAACATGGTTTCTAGTGAAATTGTAATTCTGGGAATTAATTTTTTTAAAGTAATGAAAGAATGAAATTTGTGAAACAAAGAGTAGTCTTGTCACAAAGGATGTGGAAATTGCACATCCCAAAGATAGTCCATAGAATTATCTCATCCTGTATGTTCCCTTCAGCATCACTTTGCCACTCCAACATCAAAAGATGGAATCTAATAGCTTATCTTGCTTCTAAGATAGTGACCAATAGATGTGGCAGATATAACATTCTGTGACTTCTGAGGCCATCATAAGAAGCTTTACAGCTTTTTCCTGGGTCTTCTGAAATACTCATTCTTTGGATCCTCCTTGGAGAGCCAAGCCATCTTGCTGTGAGAAGTACAAAGCACATAAAGAGGGCATGTGTATGTTCTTCAGTCAACAAACCCACCTAGGCTCCTAGTGGACAGTCAGCATCAATCACTAGCCATATTAGTGACCTATTCTTGACATGCCCAGTTAAGTCTTTGGGTGACTCCAGCCCTAGCCTCCATCTGACTACGGGTGTCTGAGAGTCCCTAAGACACCATCATCCAGGTGTGCCTAGTCAACCATAGAACCATGAAAAATAATATGATTTTAAACTTCTAAGTTACACAACAATTAATGAGATGATAAAGGTTTATTCCAGACATTGAGTACAATCTCTGCCTTAGTTTCTCTCTGAATTGAATAATAAGTGTGACAATATAAGATGCTCTATTTTCACTTGCTTTGATATTTAAAGGGGTTATTTTTACCCCACATGCATAAGTTATTTTTAATAAAATTTTTATTTTGGAATAATTTTGATTTACAAAAAAGTCAAAAAGATAGTACTGAATTTCCATACCCTTCACTCAGTTTCTCCTAATATTAACACCACATAGAACTATGGCACACTTGTTAAAACTAAGAAATTAACATTGGTATTATATTTCTATGACAGACTATTTGAATTTCACCATTTTTTCATTAATGTCCTTTTAGTGTTTCAGGATCTAATCCAAGACACCATATTGCATTTAGTTTTGTCTTCTCAGCCTCCTCTGTTTGTGATAGTTCCTCAGACTTTTCTTGTTTTCATTACTTTGATAGTTTTGAAGAGTATTCATCAGGCATTTTGAAAAACATCTCTCACAGTTTTCTCATGGTCAGACTGGGGTTATCGGTTTTGTGAAGAACACCACAAATGTGAAGTGTCCTTTTCATCACGTGAATCAGGGGATACCTGGTATCAGTGTGACTTATCACTGGTGGAAAATGACTGTTCAAAGCTGTACTTCAGCAGAGCAACTTCAGGGCCCTTGGCTGGAATAACTTTCCTCCATGTTACTTTAAACTGTAGTTATTAAAATTCAAGTATCTCCAGGAGAGGAAGATTTTAGATATTATCAACCATTTTCATGTCATTTGGAATGAAGGATTTGAGACTATGTCTTAAAAATGGAAAAGATTAGACTTCAGGCTTTGAATACATAAGGGAAACAGGAAATGAGACAGCGTCTAATGGGGAGGGACTGGGTGCAATCAAATGCAAATTTCACTTACCTCATAAGTTTGTCTAGAGTCTATTTTATATTCAATAGCCACTTACACAGGAGCAAAACTCCTAGAAGGACATAATAAGAATCAAGAAAGCATTTTATTGTATGTCTTACAGGTTTTTGTGCTTTTATTATGGTGTTTATTCTTCCTTTTGAATTATTTCTATTTGTATCAAACTTATTTAGGTGCCCATTGTTATCAATAGAAAATAAGATGTGGGATATACAGTAGTTTATAAGTAATCACTCCCTCCAGCAGCTTTAGGTCCCAGAGGTTGGTCATTCAAAGAGGCAAAGTTGGGACAGTCTGATCCGGAAATATGGCCTCAATATGTGCCGCCAGTGTTTCTGTCAGTATGCGAAGGATACAGGCTTCATTAAGTTGGACTTAGTGAACTTCCATGAATGGGCCATTCCAGACAGCTACTGCAGAAACAATGCTAGCTCTTTGTATATAAAATTAAAATTTCAATTAAAAAAAAAGAGGCGAAATTGGTTGCATTTCCTTATCATCGATATATCAATTATTTTTCAGAAACTGTATGGCTAGAGCATTCTTCCTAAGTTGAATAGAGATTGCTTTTCCATGAATCTTAAAAATTCAGATGAAGATCATCATCTCTGAATTATACATAGATATTTAATAATCCACGTACTTCAATGAGCCACACTACAATTAGTTTCCCTTTCAAGGATGTAATAAAATGAATAATACTACCATTGCTAATCAATACAAAATTAGAAAATAAGCTGTTATAGTCAGTTTTGAGATGTTAGAATCAGAAATGGTTTGGGGGACTATTTATGAGTGCAGAAGTCAAGATTTTATATTTTATATTTAAATGTCCATGGCTTATTTCTCTGGGTGCTACTGAACATGTGTGAGCTACTTAGGAAAATAAAGCAATATGACATAGGGAGAGATTGTCCATATTACATAAATACATTAACATATATCTAGATAGATAGGTATAGATAGATCCCTCCCTGTATTTCTAAGATTTATTCATTTGAATTTCCCAAACTGGAGAGAAGTTGATAGTCTATTGCCTGTTCTTTTTTCCCTCCTTTTCTCATTCTGGAATTCATCAAGAAGAACCTTTCTGAAGATTAAATTATATCCAGACTTGGCCCTGAAGAGAAAGAAGTCCAACACACCATGTTAGCATAGTTAAATCTCTATACCATATATATTAAGATGTCAAATTTTTGTGACATGGTTAATTATACAAGGAAATAGGAAAACAGGCCTAGTTCTCTACATATGCAATTTTTAGTAATATAAAGTCTATAAGTTAAATCCTTAAAATAGAACATTTTTATCTCAAAATTGATTGGTAGAAAAAGTCATTGACCTGATACAAAGTATCATTATAGAGCGCAGCTATTCTGGAATGGTCACACTTATATTCTAGACCTTTGGTACTGCATCCGTCTGCCTATAGCAGAAAACCCAAATACATGTCAGTGACTTAAATATAACAGAGAGCAATTTTTCTGACTTAAGAAGTTCAGAGGTAACCAGTCCAGAGCTAGTAGTTTGGCTCCTAGAAATGCCATAGGGACCTGGACATCAACAACTTTACTGAGTACCTCCATTTTCATGTTCATGAAATTATTGTTCCTCTACCATATATTATGCTCACATGTCAGAAAAAAAAAAAACAATGAAAGGCAAAAGTAAATATTGAAAGATTTGTCCTTTGTTTATGAGGAAATCAATAGTTTTCTGTAAGCTGCAGCCAATGGAGCACTTCTTATATTGGTCAGAATTAGATCACAAAGCTACAGATAATCTACAAAGAAGCTTGGAGAGTAAAATGTGAAGATGGGTGTCTTGCAAGCCTAAACAAAATAAGGATTTCCTTTGTTAAGAGAGAAGGTGAGGATGCATATTGGGTAGCAGAAGGGGCAACTGCCACATAACAATTGCCCCTCATTGCTATGAAAGTAGAATTTTTCCCAGGGAAAGAGTAAAGGGGACTTTTAATTTTCAAAGCATTGTCGAGAACTCTGCTATGACAGGGCAACAGAGAAAACCTTTGGGTGGCAAAAGTGATCAATCATAGAAAAGGAGTTAGACAGGTCAATAAATATAACACTGGCAAGCAGACTTTGATGTATGAGGAAATAAACTCTAACTTCCTAAAGCACTGTGCTAGATGCTAGGATGGAAAACAAATGCATCATTCAATAGACTCTTTAGCTTGGAATTATCATATATAACTGGTGCAGCCACTTTTCATGAGTGATGACAGTCAGAAATGCTGAGATGGGTCTGTAATCAGTGATGTGAGTGCCCTCATGGGAAATGACTCTTATTATTCCTGTTTTATTATTGTTCATAGAACGATAATTTGAATGAATCAGCAATCATTAGCTGCTGTAACTGGCTCTGTCCTGCCAAAGGTAATTGCCTTTTAAAATAATGATGGTGGGATGGCAAGTATTTATTAATTGTTTATTTCCTATGTAAAAGAAAAGGAAAACATAAGGAAAGGACAGATGCCGCAATGAGGCACAATGCAATATGCAACAGGAATCGTCAGGCAGAGGAACTGATTATATCTTTAAGACATTTCTTGCCATAGTAATAGTTTTCATTTTCTAAAAGTTCTCTTTTTTCATATTTGTGAGTCTTCCTAATTGTTATCCTTTTTTATTTATGTTCGCATACAATAATACATTAGTTTCAGTTGCACAGCATAGCGATTAGAGATCTACGTAACTCACAAAGTGATCACCTCATTAAATCTAGTACCCCTCTTTCCCCTTGCATATTTATTACAATATTATTAACTATTTTCCTTATGCTACACTTTATATCTCCATGTCTTTTTTGTAACTATTCATTTGTACTTCTTAATCCCTTTGCGCCTTTTTGCCTTCCCCCAATCACCCTCCCATATAGTAACCCTCAAAATAGTCTCTATCTATGAACCTATTTCTGTTTTTGTTGTTGTTGTTTATTTCATTCTTCAGGTTCCATATGTACGTGAAATCATATGATATTTGTCTTCTCTATCTGACTTATTTCATTCAGTGCAATACTCTCTAGGTCCATCAAGGCAATATCTTTTTCCATCCTCTTCCTTTTAGTCTGTGTGTGTCTTTTAATCTGAAGGGAGCCTCTTGTAGGCAGCTTATTTAGGGGTGTTGTTTTCTTATCCATGCAGCCACTATATCTTTTGGCTGGAGCACTTAATTCATTCCATTTGAGGTACTTGTTAATAGGAATGTAGTTATTAGCATTCTTTATTCATGTTTTGGATACATGTTTTTTCTTCTCAAGGAAGTCCCTCCAACATTTCCTGTAATATTGGCTTGGTGTTGATAAATTCCTTTAGCTAATTTTTATCTGGGAAACTCTTTATCTTTCCTTGACTCTAAATGATAGCTTTGCTGGATAAAGTATCCTTGGTTGCAGATCTTGGATTTTCATCACATTGAATATTTTGTGCCAAGCCCTTCTGTCCTGTATAGTTTCTTTTGAGAAATCAGCTGCCAGTCTTATGGGTGCTCCCTTGTAAGTAACTATGTGCTTTTCTCTTGCTTCTTTTAAGATTTTCTTCTGCCCAGGAGAGAGCCTCGCCTCCAGCACTCACTCCAACAACTCAGTGCCCCCCTGTAAATCCCTGGTACACCCCATGCAGTAGACCTGGCACTGGTGCTCAGAGTAGGTCTGTCACTGTGAAAGTCCACTCGTGGACATGGCACTTCTAAGAGGTGTCTGGCGCTGCTATCTGCCACTGCCATGGCCTCTGTCTCATTCAGCCACTCAGACTGGGAACCTCACATCTTTGCACACTTTACTTCCTACCGTTTCAGATTGGTTAATTATTTCTCTCCCTAGTTGTAGTGCTTCTGTTCTTCTAGCTCCCAGGTGACTTAGGTTGGTGTTTGCTCTGTGTTTCTGTCACAATGTTGATTTGGTTGCAAGAGGAATAAATAAAGCCTCTATCATTTACACCAGTTGTCCCTTCCTTCCTAATTGTTATTTTTAAATCACTGCTATTTTTACTTTTGTATTATTGTAGTATGGTAGGTATGTATCTTAAGCAGAAATTGATATGAAATTACTCTGGCTGTTGTGTCATATTCAAAATATTACAGTCAGTCAATATTACTTAGTATCCATCCCCTATGTTGAAACACTACATGAAAATGATGAAGAAAATAAAATAAAATCTAAAGACATTCTCTTCCAATTCTTTAGTTATTTTCATCAGTCCATAGACTGGCCTACGCTTTTCTGTCTGTACTAGTCTGCCTAGAACATTTTCGCATTCTTTGAACTTCTGTGCCAGCTCTCACTTTCCCGTCAGTGCCAAATTTCTTGAAGGTCTATGTAATTATTATTCTATAAAGTTGACCAAAACATGTTCACATCCAATCATCCCTTTTATCCCTTTTATCCTTGCAGAAATACTCTGAGGTAGTATACAGGGAAGATGTCACACCTTCAGTGAATAGGTGGAGTAACAAAGGCTTAGGGATTTTATGCGATTAGAGTAAAGCCACTGAGCAAGTGGTTAAGCCAGGACACAAATCCGTGTTCTCCTATTCCCATGTTCCAAGACATTTTCAAGATATCATTCTGCTTCCACTCCTTCACCAATCATGCACACTTTGATTTCAGATCACACAGTCGTTTTGGTCTTTTTCTGCCTCAATTTTTAATTCACACATTTTTTTAAAAAAATGTGCAGTCTATAATACTGTGTCATAAAAAGAATGAGAGTTAATAAGTTAGAAAAAAAAAAACTTAGGTAAAATCCACACCAGTCCATGAAACTTATTTTTAAGCCAGAAAGGATCATTATAAACTACTTTTCCACACAACCTCATCACTTCCCTAACTCTTCCCAGTTATCTCAGAAAAGTAGATTTTACTATTATGGTCTGTTAGAGGAAATATTTAAAAATTATCTGTGTACATTTTAAATTCTTGTTAATAAGCTACTGTGACCTCGTTCTATGGGAAAATATGGATTATACTTCTTCTAAATATCCAATAAAGCATATTCCACTTCATATACTATTCTTCAGAAGTCATTTACATGAGATAGGTGATATTAAATAATTTCATTTACTTTATCTGCTACCTTCACAACTTTGTAGAGAATCAGTAATGTCCATAGATGTTGAAAACAATTAGGTTGCTTTTTTTGTATTCTTGAAGAAAAGATAGCCTCTGCAAAAACTTCAGACTTAATGAGTAAATATTATAGTTACAAATTGATTATAAAAATATTAAACTATGCCCCCAAACCTTCAGAAGTAGAGACTGGGAGGGCGGGAGGTGAAGGAAGATTTCTTTATATAGCAGCCCAAGTAAAGGTTATCTTTGATTGTATTTTCTTGAAAATCAGATATTAATGTATACTTTGGGTCAAGAACATATCTTGGAGGATGACACCATGATTTCAGGAACTGTTTTTATTTTTACCACTATATTCCCAACTTTTAGCAGAGTACCTTGAATACAGTATTTATTCAGAAATACTCATTGAATGAATAAATGAATGTGAATGCTGTAAAAAGTTTTCTAAACATGAGGTTAAAGAATAGTAACTTTTACATAAATCTACCTGCCTTGAAAATATCAACTTCATCCTCTTTTTCCAACTGTTTAGAGTTTGCCTAAACATTTCTCCCATTTATCTAGCCATCTATACAATCATTAATTCTTTCATCCACCTAAAACATTTGACTTTCTATATAAACCATGTGCTGGGTTATTGCATAAAGATAAGTAAGAATTTACAAAGTGATGGTGAAGGTAAAGCATGTTAACATATATTTATAGTACAATATGTGTACTATATAATATAATGGAAACACACACACATATACACACACAGATATGTATATTACAATGACAGTGGAAAGTACCTAAAGAGAGACACCAATATGGTGCTATTAGAGATAAATAGAACGTGACAAAAATCCAACTAGAATCATAAATGAAGGAGCCTCATTTCTGTTTTCACTTTCTTAATTCTGATTTAAATAGTGTTGCTGACTCAAATAATAAGCAGGTCAGTGTGAAAAATGCTGTTCAGCTGAGGTCTTTGCCTTTCTCCTTGGACAGACTCCAGAGGAAAAAAAATTATAAAATTGATCTGCTCCAGAGACATCAGCTACAAAGCCTTAGGCATTCCTTGACCAACGTAGCACTGAGAAAAATTAGCAAGTCTGAAAAAGAGGTATTATCCTTGCTACCACATTTCTTACCTGGAGCTAAACTTTCCAGCTACATTATGTCTAAAATGAATGTCTTGGTTGAATTTCAATTTCTCATTTTTTGTTTCTGGTTTAGTTTGTATACAGACACATGAATATTTGTGTATGTATGTGGTTATATAATTAACATAAACATATAATAATCATGTTATCTATTATACATTATAGATCTTATGAACAATTATTGCCAGTAAAATGTTTAGAACAACCAACATCAACTTAACACTACAAAATTATGGCCCTATTTGGATATGACATATTAAGCAACTTAATGAAACACAGGAAAGTTAAAAGCCTTGATTATTATTACAAGGCTTTAACTTCTATCAAATGATATTTTTTAATGATTTTTTTTTATCACAAAAAAGCATTGTGGAGATTTGAGTAAGGTTGCTGGCTTCCTCAAGGTCATACAGATGAATCCAGGTTCTAATCAGTGTGCTTCCTGCTACACTACGTGTACACTATTCTTTAATGAATGGCCCAGGGCCTACTGAAGAAATTTATGGGTCTCCTTGGTGGGATAAAGTGATCTAAAAGATCTTGTAAATGTGTAACATTTAAAGTCTTTTGTTTGCTTTAGTTCTCCAATGCCCAAATGAAGAATCATTTTTTCCCCCATCTCCTTCATTAAGATCTATAGCAGTTTCTCTTGGCTCCGATGTATATCTTCAATCCAATCATTTCGGTACACATCTGTTGATAGCACCTTAGTCCTGGTCACCATCCTCTCTTGCCTGGCTTCCTGTCTCCCTGTTTTACTCTAATGCTCATTTCTATGAAGAGTAAAATATGTGGAATTAAATTATAAAAAAATCATAACCCTAATTTCTGTAAGCAGATCACTTTAATGCTTTGCTTTTGAAGAAATTGTAAATTTATTTTATAGCAGCTTATTTTCAAAACACTTATAGCATGTATATATTTAATTAATAGGAACAAGGGTAAGAGAGTTGATTTATCCTCCAGCTGTCATGAAAGTGTTAATATATCCCTAAGAAGTACCAGATTTGTAAACTAGATCAGTTTGAATATGCTTAAATTTTATCAACTGGGAGGATAAGGCTAAAGGTGTGATTTAATTTTACTACATATGAATTTTACTCTGTGATTTCGATGAACAGACTTTCAAGGCAGTTAAGATGGAGTGTGAGGTATGAAACTAGTATGGTTTCTGTGGTCGTCTTATTCCCACAACTCCTAATAAATGAAAAGAAAGGAAAAATGAGATTTGCAGTGCACTAACCTGACAGCTGCTACATACGTACTGACCAGTTCTTGAGCACCATTGCTTCCCTGTATATTAAACAAGCAGCATTGCCTTTAGGGATACAATTGATTGATTAACCTGGTGAATTTTAGCAAAAGCAACCTCTGTGTTGACAGAAGTTGCTAGAGAATCAGAAATTAGATTGCATATTATTCTCTATCTCCGTAATTCTATTTCTCCACACTCTTCCTTCTTGATATGGAAAAGTAGGGTTCAGTGATGCCCACATCATTTCTAGATTGGGGGTATTCAGCTTGAAAGTTTGTTGAAACTCTTATAATAGAGATATCTCAGCACATAAAGAAATCAAGGAAGGATAAAGAGTATTTGTCAGTAAGTGAAGCGTTTCATTAAGTTTGAATCCTACTTCACAGGATTGTCCTAGCCTTTAATTGTCATCAAGAAACTGGAAAACATTTTAATTTGTAAAAAAATTGAACTACTAGGCTCTGAAATATCTGTGAAAGCAGTCTAGGATAGATGAATACTAGTTTGCCCTTAAATTGCGATTGAGAAATTATAAAACTTGGCAAGAGCCATGAGAAACCAGCAACAAGCAGTTAAATTAACAGTATTGTCTATAGGAAACAGTTTTGGGGAGCACTAGTATTTGAAATGTACTTGTAATAATTATTATGAAGCGTATCCAGAGAACCAGTACCCCAGATTGTGAAGTTTAAAGCATTTTATTTCCACTGTAAGTAGAATAGAGTAAGGAAACATTTTTATTATTAATAAATGGAGTTTCTCAATTTGTTGGTAATAATAATTATCAAAAAATATAATAAATAATATTTTTCCATGGCATCAAAGTGTAGTTTGTTCCACATAAAGAACAAAAAATTTCAAGGAATATACAAATGTCAGAGACTAGAAATACATGCTAAGATATCAGTGTATATTTCAAGATATTTAAATGCTTCTTAAATATAAATTTTGTATATAAACCAGCAGGTCTCAGCCTAGAAAAGCCTCAGGAAAATTTGCTTGTTTGAGTGTCTTTATAAGTGATGTTTTGTTGAGAAAATTACCAGAAATTTCTCTGTAATAAAGTTACAATGAGAATGTATTGATTGACTTAGAGTAATAATAAAATTCATTAACTTTTCAAGGCCACACCCCAAATACTTTCACAGAAAATCCAGCTCTATTTTATATACGCTCAGAACAAAATCAGACAGGAAGTTGGGTGATGGAGTACCTTACCATACTTCTAAATTCTACAGTGACCATTCTTATTTATCTTTCTAAGAGTTTACAAAGACTATTATGATTTGATACTAACTTCTTGAGTTCTCTTTAGATATCATTTTACTTTTATTTCTCATTTGTTTTTTACTACTATTTTGAGTTATGATTTATAATCAGTAATAAGCACAAATCTTAAGTGTAAAGGTTGAAGAATTTTGAAAAATATAGACATGACGTAACCGTTACTCAAAACAAGAGAAAGGATATTTCTATTTCCCCTTATTTATCTAACAGATCCTAATTTCTATCATAAATTAGTTTTGCCCATTACTAAACTTCTAATAAATGAAATCATATGCATGCTCTTCTATGTCTGACTTCTTTCACCCAACAATGTTTGTTTTTCAAATCCATCTAGGTGTTACTGTGTATTGGTAGTTCATTTTTTTGTACTGCTGAGTAGTATTAAGGAATACCACTGTGAATATCCATTAGGATGTTTTTTCTCTCCTATTGATGGACATTTGGCTGTTTTCAATTATAGACTATTATGAATCAAGCTGCTGTGAATATTCTTGTATATGTCATTCTGTAGACACACAGGTTTATTACTCCAACTCCTGGAGTGGATTCGCTGTGTTCTAGAGCATGTTTATATGTTAACTTTAAGGAATTGCCAGTTTATCAACACGACTATAACATTTTATAATACTACTAGCAATTTATGAAAATTTTCATTGTTCTACATTCTTATAACATAGTCTCATTAAATTTTTAATATTACACTTTCTAGAAGACATAACATCATCACATGTAGCTTTCATTTGTTTTTCTCTGATGAGTAATGCTAACTAAATTTTTATATGCCATTTTGAAATCTGTTTTTTAATACTTTTTTTAAAATTAGGTTTGTTTTCTCCTAATTAATTTGTAGAAGTTCACTATATAGCTTTTCTATCAGTTTTTTGATTCATACTTATTATGATACCCAGTCTGTGGCTTGTATTTTCACTTTCTTGTGTGCTGTCTTTAGATGAGGGAAGTTTTAAATTGTGATAAATTATAATTTTTTAATTTTTTTGTTTGTGCTTAGTATTTTTTCTGTTTGTTAAGAATCTTTGGCTGATGGGGTCAGAAAAATATTCACATATGTCTTCTTTCTAGAAGATAAATACTTTTTGCTTTCAAATTTAGGTAAAGGAGCCATTTCAAATTAATTTTTATATATGATGCGAAGTAGAGGTCAAGGTGTGTGTGCGTGTGCGTGTGCGCGTGTGTGTGTGTACGTACGTACGTACACACAGTTGTTCCAGAACTACATGTTGAAATGCTTTACTTTCCCTGTTGAAACATTTGCCATCAGTGTTGAAAATAAGTTGTGTTGTTTCTGGACTCTGAATTTTATATTTCTACAGTGTGGAAACTTTCATCCCATCATGTATTTCTTTCCTTTATTGTTCCCAGTATCCTCCTTTCTGGAATTCCTGTTACGAAAATTGGATCTTTAATTCATCCTGTATGTTCCTTAAATTTTTTCTTATGTTTTGCATCTCCTGTCATGCACCTTTATATTCTGAGAAGTTTTTCAACAACTCTTCCCCAAGATTTTCTGGTTTTCTGTTTGTTTGTTTTTAATTTCATTGTCCTTTTTTCTAAGATCTCTTTCTTGTCCTCTAATTTGACCCTGTCATAGTTTTCCAACATTAATAGATTAAATGATATCTCATAACTGAGAATTCTAATTGGAGTATTTTACTGTTCCTTTATATTACCCGGATGATCTATTTCCATCAAAACCAGTTCTGTTTATTCTGCTTAGTGCCCCTTCAATTGCTGTATGCTTTCTTCAACTGTATGGTGTTCTTTGTTTTACATTTATATGAATTTATTCATTTAATACTCATTGATTAGCACTGTGTACCAATTATTCTAGGTGCTTAAAGTACATTAGTGGGTTTTTTTTTTTTAAATAAAAAAAGGAGATCCTTTCCCTCATTCAATGTACATGAGGAAGAGGGGTACAGAAAATATACAACAAATATAATAATTCTATAGCATGTGAAAAGATGACAAGAGCTATTATAAAAAAAAATTAGACAAGGATAAAAATAGATCATGTTGGGGGTGGAAATTTTAAATAAGATTATCATGCTAGATATGTTGAGAAATAATATTTAAGTAAAATAATTTAGGAGAGGAAGGCCATTAGATATCTGAAGGTCATCACCACAGACTAAAACAATAGCCAACAAAAAGGCCCAAAGCAGACAGCCTGGTATGTTCAAGGGACAGCAAGGAGAGGCCAGTGGTCAATTCATTTGGATCAGAGTAAGCAACACGGGGATCCATAGGCGATAAAGTCTGGAAAGTAATAGAGGACATAGCTTTGTACCATTTAGAAATATGTATGCCATTATAATAATTATTGTCTTTTATTTGGAGTGGAATGGGGGTCATTGGAACATTATTATATGTATTGCTTATTTTAAAAGATCACTACGAGACCAATTGGGTATGGGATATGAGAGAAAGAGTACAGTAATGAAAGAGCCTAAATTTGTTTCAGCTTTTTACTTTTTTGTGTTTGTTTATTAGTCATGAGCAACTGGTAAAATGATTTAGAAGACTGGGAAGGAAGTAATCTAAGGGGTAGGTCAAGGTTTAAGTCGTGGACATATTGATTTTGAAATGCTTATTATGTATATTATTTAAGCAGTTGTTTATGAGTCTAAAATTCAGAAGAGTTCTATGATGGAGATGAAAATTTGGAAGACATCAGCATAGGAAAAGCATGAAATCACTTCATTTGTCCACATTAAAATATACATTGTCTCTATTTCTCTTAATAGAATCTAAATTATTGTTTTGTAATTTACCAGTTTAAAATTTTACTAAACTGCATAATTTGTATCGTGTATAAATGTAGAGAAATACATTAATATAGAAGTGAAATCAACTAAACATGAATCTACTTCTCTTTAGCAATTATGAAGATAAAAAGAACTAAAAGGCAATGATAGCCATGTAGTATTACATCTAATTGGTGATCTGTTATGCCTATGATACATTATCTGACTGAACTTGAACAAAAAAGTTACACATCTAAAACCTGGGGATTATAATTACTCCTGGTTTTGCATAGCTCTTCCGTAACTCTTGTATGACTAATTAGGTTCATGATTTTATGAGTGCTCTAACTAAATTCATTTTTTAAACTGCCACAGTGAATTTTTTCACTAAACCTTTTAATATTAATGGCTAATTAGTGAACATCATCTGTATCAAAATAATTCAAAACAAAAAATTCTCCTGGTCATTTTTAAGTGTTTTATCAAGTATTTGCTTAGTCTTCAGGTTGAATCTGTTTTGCTTGCTTTGGGTAAATTATAAAAATTTTGCTAGTGTCATCTAAGAAGTAAAGAGAAGATAATAATAGAGAAAATCAATAAATTAATAATACAAAAACAAAGTAACAGAATATTTTATACATAAAGTCAGAAGGAAATGAAAACTGTTCCATGTAGATGAAGATGATAATGATGTCAACTTAACTTGTTCACTTTATGTTTCTTAAACTGTATACCTTGGACAATTTTCAGCTAAATCACCTAGGATGCTTGTTAAAAAACTTCACTGTACTCATAAATAAGAATATGTGGAGTCGAGAGTATGTCAGTGAAAACTGGGAATCTATATTTTATTTTTGCATTTGGGAATTGAGTATTTTACAGTTTAAAAATATTTCTTTATTAATTTATTTGATCATCACCATACCTATAGGCAACAGTCTGAGCAGTTGCTATTATCTCCCAGTGTAAGTTGAAAAAATAGACTCAAGGAGGTTAAGTAAATTTATAGCAAAGTAAAAACTTCGACACAGATGTTCGAGTCTCTAGTCATGAGCCAGCTGCAAGAACAACAACAACAAAAATGATGCTTTAGTTAGTTTTGATTTCTGTCTCCCTCACTTATGAAATATATGCTTTTAAAATAGATATTTAAATTTTGCCTTCCTTAGGTTTCTTAGTTTCTTAGTCTGGGTTCTAGAAAAATCAACTCTGAGCTGAGGATTTCTGTGCAAGTGATTGAAGAAGTGTTCCCAAGAATAAACATTAGGACTGGAGGAAAGAGGATTAGGAAGTGGAAAAAGCCAAACAGGATTGTGATTACAGAAGAAATCCTAGTATTAATCAGACTCCACAGGGAGTTCTGCAGTATAAATGACACCTAAGTTTGTCCTGACTCAAGTAAGGGAGCTGGGCTGGACTCTTTACCTTATTCATTGACTCTGACCCATCATCCAGGAGAGACATAAAATCTCAACATTTCTGGCTCTCTATGCAGGCAGTTAAAGTGGCTCCATCAGCCCTTGGGCAGCCTCCAAAAAGTTGTAGATGTAGCTTAGATGCAAGAGAACACAGGGGCTGAGGAAATTTTTTTTTTTAATAAAGAAATAAACATGTTTTTTTTTTTTAAAAAAAGAAATCGTTGCAGATTCTAGTACCAGTAATACAGATTATTAGTAATTAGTCTTAGGGTGAATCACTTAACCTTTTTTTTTTTTTAATTTTTAATGTAAAAAGTTGATAGTAACTCCTGCCCTGCCTTCCTGTATTATCGTCGATTGAATCAAAGAGAATATTGCACAATACTTTGTAAAAAATATGAAGTGCTATTCTCCTGTAAGATATTCTGTTATTTTTTAAAAAAGATGTTCTTTTATTATTGAAGACATGTTAGAAAACCTCCTTCCTGAGGTTCATATGTGAGAGGCCTTTATTCTTTCTGGAAATAAGCAAAATAAGAATCCTTGAATATAGCTGTTTTCTGATACTAATGGTGTACGTGGTCCTAAGTTAATATCGTTCACCATATTTTACTTACGACTATGATGTTTAAACATCTTGAAGATAACCGAAAGCACATTACTCACTAATATCAAGAGTCAGTGTTCAGTGATTTATCAGTTAAATAGTGAATCAAAAATATTCTGAGGAAACTTTGCTTATATCACAGTATTGTTCTACTTTTTGACTGTAAGTTTGGAAATTCCTTATATAGTTTGAGCTGTGAATTTCATAAATAATCTGGTTTTGTTAAACCTTTCTTAATCAAATGTGACATTCTAATGGTTCAAAAATAGATCACACCATATATGCCATTGGATAACAGAATGTGTCCTGAAGTGTTTTGGTAGAAAGTTCATGGCAACAAGAATTGAACTCTACAGAATATTTATAGATCCACTTAGAAATGCACTTCTTAGCTTAAGATATAAAGGTTAACATCCATGAATATGTTTCAAAGTTAGCATAGAATGTGAATTCGGCAATGGGCAGTGCCTCTTGAAGCAAGGATGCATTTTACAATATTTCAAAATAGAGTCCACAAGCTGCCAAGGCTGTTTTCATTGCATAGAATCTAATGGTGTTAATTTTTCACCTAACAATGGGAATTGGAAGGAGAATCATATTTATAAGTGTTTAGGCAAAATATCTCTAAGTGGTGTCATATTTTCAACTCAATTGAAAAGGATCAAAACCTAAATTTGGAAGTCAACTCTGATTATCATTCAGAATTATTAGTACAGAGATCTAATATACATTATTTCACGTGATTTTTTACCACATTTATTGGGACAACAAGACCATTTGTCTCAAGATTACAGTTTTTGGAGTTTATAAAGAAGTTTGGTTGGCTTTTGGTATTGTTGGAAGCTGTGCTATAAAACATGCAGTATGACAAAGGCCAATTTAGAATAAACACTCTCATGGGCACCTTTGTCAATGGCCTTCATACTGTTAGGAAGTCCTTGGCTGCAGGAAATTGTCAACTTAGGGAAAGCCTAATTTATTCCATTAGATTCTGGGTTCTGTCTCTACTCATTTAATATGAGAAATGAAATTTTACTTCTAACAGGTGCAAAGGAACCTGAGAAATTGGGCCATCTAGTGGTTCAAAACACTGTCTTGTGTCAGTCTTTTTTTCCCTCTATAGAAGAGGGGCAGTATGATCTATGTTTCATAAGACTCTCTGGCTGCTGCATAGAAAGTAAGAATTTTAAACCGTGGAGTCTCTATTTATGCTCCTACAATTGCTTTTTGTCCCAGCCTTTACTTTTCAAAATGCTCTAAGCTTACATTGAAATATTACCTCCTTAAATAAGTCTTCCCAAGTTTCTTACAGCAGTTACTGATTTTCTCATATATTTTATTTCTGTATACTATATACTATTCTTATTACATTTACTGCTATTGATCTTCTTTGAGAAGAAATAACCATATTATGCACATTTTCATATTTCTTTGTTCCTTCCACATATGTGATGCTCAATAAATGCTTATTTATTAGAATAGAATAGAAAAATATGTAATTAACTGGTAACACTTTCTCAAAGAACTCTATTGAATTCTAACATTTCATCTTTAAGATTCTAAAACCATCAAATATACCGGAACTAAAAACCACCCACATTCAGGATACCAAGTGTATATATTCTTTGCTGTTCTCCTTAGTAGACCTACTGACCTTCCCTAATTTTGCAAAAAGCTGCTAGAGAGATCAAATAGCCCATACATTCTAAATTAAAGCCTCTCTCTTCAAAATTTCTGCTACATTTGTATTTTTCCAGCCATATCCGAAGATAATCTTTTAAGGTATTCTGGGTGTAAAGATGTTTGTTTTCTTACCATGAGATCAACACTTTCTATACACTCATAGAAAGATTTCAGGATGCCCATCATCTAAATGAGACATCAGAAGTTAGGAATTAAGATTCTATGTCACCACTTCTGCATTACTGATACTTTTCCTAATCCAAGTAAATAGGCATTCAACTCATCATACACTTACTTCATATAGCAAGCGAGAAGTTCAGCCTTCCGAAATTTCTCATTGCCACCAAGATTTTTGAGAAGTAATCGCTCTTGAACATGATGGTCCACTAAAAAATGTGTTCTGGGAATACAATTCCAAGCTAAAAGCAGCCAAGGACCTCCTTGTCTAATCTAGGAAGTGAAGAGAAACATAAAATGTGAAAATAAACAACTATATCTGCTTATTAAGATCTTTCGATATATGAACCATTAACATCATCATAGTCGTCATCATCACTGAGAACTTAGATAATATTTTCTGTTGAAGATCACACAAGTATCTTGAAAATCAACATATCCAAAATCAAACTCATTATTTCCTCAAATTTGAGACTTTTCTATATTTTATAGCTCAGTACATATCACATTAAGTCCCCTGGTCAATTAAATAAGAGACCTGGATATCATCCTTGATTCTTCTCCTTCAGCATGTACATAAAATTGGTTTCCAAGTCTTGTTGACACTTAGTCCTTAGTAGTATCCCGTCTCCCATCTCTTTCCATCCTCGTGAATATTGCCTTCTTTCTCATTCTGATTACTGCACCATTCTCCTAATGGCTGTCCCAAGTTGCTTTTCCACATTGTTATTAATGATCTCCCTAAAATAGAATTTGAATTATGTTGTGCTGCAGATTGAAAGTTTTAGCTTTCCATTTCCCACATGATAAAGTTCAAATTGAAACAGCATGCCTATACAAATAGGACCTTTGATCTCCCTCAATCCCTGCCTCCTGGCACTTTACTACCGCCACTTCGCTTTCACACTAAGCAACGTTTAGATTTTTCAAGTGTACCCTACTTCCTCTCAGCTTTTGTGGGTATGGCTCCCTCTTCGTGGAATAGTGCCATCCATACAACCTTCCCATTTTGTAGATGGCTCCCATTAGTTTTTCTTGACTTAACTCATATCCTACCTCCTCATCTTATCAACTTCACTCACTCACCTCGTCCCAGTGAAGATTAGGTGTGATTTTCACTGTACCTAACACTCCTAATCCAACGCCATTATAGTGTAATTGTCAAGGTCCTTGATATTCTTGTAAGCTCCTTGAGAGTAGGAATCATATGTATTGCTAGATTCTAACAGAATGCCTGAAAATCCATAGGCACTTCGTAAATAATCTCATGAATAAGTATGAAGTAAGCACACTTTTGTGTGAAAACAGAAAAGCAGTCAAATAATTACTTTTATTCCTGGAATTGCAACTTCTACTCCAAGGCAATGTCTTTTAATTTGTATTGATCACAACCTTTTTATAAGGAAAACTATAACATTAACTATATCAGTTGTCAATGTTACTCAAAGTTCCTGACTATGCATATAAACATTCTTTAAATATATTCAAGTCAGGAAAAGACAAATGTGATACAAATGTCCAACGCCACCTGCCTCCACAGATGGTAGATTTATTTGGATCAACTTCACTAAAATTTTTGTTCGGTTTACTAAATCATACAATTAGTTTTGTACCCAAATTATGCACTTATAATGGAATGTTGATTGGGTGGTTTTAGACAAATTGAGAATTTCTGTTATTCATTAGTGTGGGTATGAGTTATCTGATCATAAAATTGCTTTTCATTTAGGCAAATATAGTTATTATGTTGAGATCAGTGTTATCTAACCCACACTATATGGAGAAAATTTGGATTTTTTTTTAAACATAAATACAGGCTCTAAAACAAATTTGCTTGATTCTGTCATGTAAGTGACCAATGTAGCCAGTATAAAGCCACTCCAGTTTGCCACAGACATCTATACTTGCTGCTATATAGGAAGTAGTCAAGAAGCAGTGATCCAGAATCCATATTAATTTGGGGGACAACTAATGGGAATTTTGATTTGTAGTGGAGTTCTTTACAAAATGACTTTTACTGTTTCTAGTTGTTTTTCAAAATCTGTGACACTTAAGCCTTCGATCTGTATTAATGATATCTGACATATAGATCACTTAGACACCATTATTTTAATATGGAGTTTGAATATAAGAAGAGGTTGAACCGAAGCCTGTGTATGTTGCCATTATTGTACTATCAAGAATATTGTCAGGTTAGAATAGCCTCAATTAAAAAGAATGTTCTCATTATTGGAGATGATCGACTTATAAAACTTTAATGGTAGGGATAAATGAAAGTTAAACTAGAACTCGTTCAAAGTGAGCCTGAAACAAATAACACTTTATGTCAGACACCAAGGGGTACTTTTAAGACATGACAGATAAATGCTACTGTAAACTGGAATGACCAAATTAGAATGTACCTACACAAAAAGGAAATCACTAAACAGCATAATAAACTGTCTCTCAATCCAACCACTCAGGTGACTCCTGATAGCTGACCATATTCCCTTTCCTGATCCCAGTTACTTCCCTGGATTGTATTATTTGCATACATCCACGGAATACAAAACTACATATTTTGTGACACATTCTGCTACTGATTTCTCTTATACTCATCTTAAACATATTTTTTTTTGTCTATCCTTGCCTAGCCTCAATATGATGGCGTTCATCTCTATTTTTTTTAATTTTATTTTATTATTAGTTTCAAGTATACAGTACATTGGTTAGACCCTTATATAGTTTATAAAGTGATCCTCCTAATTGCTATTTCTCTCCTGGCTCTCTACCTAGCTGACTGCGTTCCCTATGCCATACTCCTCATTCCTGTGACCATCTATCAACTGCTAAATTTGTACTTCTTTAACCCTTCACCCCATTCTCCCAGCCCCCCAAACTCCCTCCTCTGTGGCCATCACCAGATTGTCCTCTATATTTGTGAGTGTTTTTGATTAGTTTGTTCTTTTGGTTCCTTAGATTCCACATATAGGTGAAATCATATAGTATTTATCTTTCTCTGTCTGACATTTCATCTCTTTTATTAAGATTGTGGTCTATTCACTTGAAACCTGTATTAATGCTTTAAATATTTTCTAGTATGTGTAAATATTAACCAGAAGTAAAGATGTTTTAAGTCAATTATTCCGTCATTGACTGGTTACCAAACCAAGAATAATCTTCATGTTTCATGTGCATAGTGGGATCATGAAAAAGACAGCAACATGAAGATATGTTAAGCAATGTTATATATCATCTTCAAAGTAAAAAATAAAAGTAATTCCCCCTAAAAATATCATCATCAATTCGACTTAAGAAAACAAATCATGAACTCATAAGAGACATTTCAGAGGGTATGTAATAAGACAATAAATAAGAGAATTTATTTTAATTCCAGTACTCTTCTGAATATTTTTTGGATGATTTGAAAATTCAAATCTAATTGGTATAGTTCTTACCTTAAAATTTTTTTCTGAATAATTAACTACATATGAAAAGAGTGGCAGGTTTCCTAGGGGAGAAAAGAAGCAGGTGAGCAAACAAGCATAGCCCAGTAAGAAAGAGTCCTCAAAAGGAAAGGAGATTGAGTACGGCATGGTGTTTTTCCCAAAGATTTGTCTTTTAGCATAATTCCAAATGAACTCCTATCTCTAGCTAATAAAAAGGGAGAGAAATCATAGCTAAGTGCTGACAACAGCTTTTTCACTGAAATTTCTATAAAATCTGGGTATCACAAGAACAATATTTTATTTTATATTTTAATTGATATGTAAATATTCCAAATTAATTTTTTTTTATTTTTTAGAGGTTTCTTTATATTTTTTATTTTTTAAGTTTATTGGGGTAACATTGGTTAATACAATTATATAATTTTCAGGTGTACATTATAATTTGACATCTATATATTCTATTGTGTGATTACCACCCAAAGTCCAGTTTCCTTCAGCTACCATATACTTGATCCCTTATACCCACTTCACCCTCCCCCTACCCCCCTATATTTGACCCCCTTTACCCTGTCTACCTTCCCACTCCTCTCCCATCCCCTACCCTCTGGTAACCACTAGTCTATTGTCCATGTCCCTGAGTCTCTTAAATTAAAATGTTTTAATTAATATGTAAATGTTCCATTCTTTATTTCTACATAAATAGCATGGCTTTATTTCACTAAAGCATTCATGTACAATTTTGGCATTTCTAGCCCCCCCACCAAAACAGCTGTAAGAAGCAACTATTGGTGGTGCCCAGTGGAAGCAGGCTGAAATGGAAGAAGTTAAAAAATCAGATGCTTTATAGTAGCTAACAGGATTTGCTCATGAAGATGAGAGAGATATCCTGTAGAACAGGGGCATTTTAGGGGAACAAAAGCGCTTTAACAGTAAGGCAAGTGACAGCAAAATATGGGTTATGGGAATGCCTATATGTTCCAGACACAAAGATAAATCTCGTGAATAGGGCTTCAGCTCCCAGGTTCCTCTGCTCTGGGGTCCGAGGTGTTCTAGATACTTATTAGAGCTGAGCGGGAGCAATGCTACGTTTTGGCAGCTATGCCAGTTTGTGCTTCCACAGTGGGGAAACCTGTGCTCTCTTCAGGATGAGTGCAGCACTCCTTTTTTAGGTAGAATTTGAGTAAAGTTTTCTAAAATGATCAGAGTGCCATTATAAGGAAAATATGCAGAGCCGATACCTTATTTTGATTCACAAGATTGCCCCTTCATTTGCCAAAAGGATGAATGTGGTGAAAGAAAATGTGTCTCTCAGTTCTCTCGCTTGGTACAGGGAGTGTAATTAGCCCCTGCGAATTCTGTCTGAAATTCATCAGCTAGTCGGTACTAAGGCCCTGCTTCTGACAGGCTGCTTCCAGCCGATAACTGAGCCTGGCAGGTGTAGTGAAACAGGCCCTTTTCTGAGAAATACAGGACTACAGTAACGGGTACATGGCCTTAGACTTCTCATCAACTTTGCCAAAAGTATCTTTGAACTCTGCTCTAGTCTTAAGGCCCTTCCTGCCACCATTTTCTTTCTTCTACCTCTCCTCCATAGGACTGGGCCTGCTTCATGTTCTCATGGCTTTTTTCCTTACCCTACTCCCCAAGTTTTATTCATACACAACTGATATACATAACTGTCACAGTTTAAGGTATACCACATAGTGGTTGACTTAAATAGATTGTGAAATGATTTGATATAGTCCACGTTTACTTCTCTAAAATTTTGTTGCTCGTGTTTTGTCATATCCAAAAAATCATTGCTAAGACCCACATCAAGGAGCTTTTTTCCTGTGTTTCCTAAGTAGTATAGTTTCAGGTCTTATGATTAGTCTTTACTCCATTTTGAGTTAATTTTTGTGAGTGGTGTTAGAGGGGTATAGCTTCATTTTTTTACATGTGAATATCCAATATTTCCAGTAACATTTATTGAAGAGACGGTCTTTTCTCCATTGAGTGTTCCTCACTATCTTGTCAAATAATAGTTGACTATATGCTTGTGTTTATTCCTGGCTCTTGGTGCTGTCCCCTGGCCTATGTCTGGTTTTATGTCAGTACATAAAATTGACTGTTTTGATTACTACAGCTTTATAGTATAGCTTTAAATCAGGAAGTGTGATGCCTCCAGCTTTGTTCTTCTTTCTCAGGATTTCTTTGGCTATTCAGGGTCTTTTTTAATTCCATATAAATTTAGGATTTTTTTTCTACTTCTGTAAAAATGCCATTGGAATAGTGATAGGTTTTGCATTGAATTTAGAGATGGTTTTTGGTAGTATGAACATTTTAATAATATTCTTCCAATCCATAAACAGGGGGTACCTTTCCATATATTTATGTCTTCTTTAATTTTTGTCATCAGTGTCTTGTAGTGTTCTTGTAGAGATCTTTCACCTCCTTGGTTAAGTTTATTCCTAAGTATTTTATTTTTTATGCTATTGATTTGGGATTTTTTTCCTTATTATTTTTTCTTTTGGGTAATTTGTTATTAGTGAATAGAAGCGCTACTAATTTTGTATGTTATTAGCCAACTTGCATGTGCTGCCCAGAAGAAGGATTACAGCAAGACTATAAACCCAGGCTTTCTAAATGCAGATGAGCTAAGGCAATCATTTGATACTTTTTCCCCGATATTTTAAAATTTTATATTCAACAAGCTTTCAATCCAATAAATTGACTTCTAGGAATTTATTCTGAGGCCATAGCCACTGATATGCTTGTGAAAATCCAAACAAACAAAACTAGGCTGTTATGTTTATTATAATAATGGAAAAATATAAGTAACATAACATCTAAAAGAGTAAATTGGTTAAATAAGTGATAACCTCAAAGGAAATGTTTTGCGATCACGAAAATTGTTAGACAATGGACTTAATAAAAGTGTTTCCTAGAAAGTGTTCCATAAAATGCTAGTCCAGCAAGATGTTCACAGGCATTTCAGATTCTCATCCCAATGGTTAAATATGTGTGGGAAACACTCAGAACACTTTCATTTGTAACAGTGCATATAATTTAATCTGGTTTAAACCCTTAAGGAACTGTCTTGGCTCATTTAATTAAAACTCCAAAGGAAGTAAATATTCAACAACACTTCAGATGAGGCTTCAGCTCCATTATCCTGTGATTCTCTCAGCTCTCTCTTCCTCCACATGTTGGCTTCATCTTCAAACTGGCTTTCCTCATGGTCACAACTGTTGGGGAAATATAAAAAATGTTATACCAGAATGTGATATGCATCAACAGCAGTCACTAAGAGATTGCAAAGACAGAAAGAAAGCTCACCCCTTTATACAGGCAAACAGCTACAATTCATTACATATATGTGATATGTTCTTAAGATAAACAATAACTAGCCTTGAAGTAAGAGGTCTTGACAGCAAAATTTGTCATACAGAGTTCATCCTAAATTCATTTGATAATTTTGAGTGATGATCTGGGTTAGCTAATTGACTTTATTCAAAGGGACTGAAATTTCTCATATCTTTATGAAAAGATATAATTTTGTAACTTGTAGTGAGGCACCCTGCTAAAATTAGGCTTCCAATCTCTCAAAAAAAAAAAAAAAATGAGAGGGATTCTATATTCCCTGATGATTACATCTCAAAAAGATGGCTCTTGTAAATAATGCTGCAATGAATATAGGCGTGCATACATCTTTTTGAATTGGTGTATTTTCATTTCCTTTGGAAAGATCCCTAGAAGTGAAATTGCTGGGTCAAGTATGTTCTACTTTTAGTTTTTTGGGGAACCTTCATACTGTTTTCCAGAGTGGCCACATCAATTTACAATACCACCAATAGTTCACAAGGGTTCCCTTTTTTCCACATCCTTGCTAACACTTGTGTATTGATTTATTGATTAGCCATTCTGACCAGTGTGAAGTGATATCTCATTGAGGTTTTGATTTGCATTTCCCTGATGGTGATGTTGAACATCCTTTCCTATATCTATTAGCCGTCTATATGTCCACATTGGAGGAATGTCTATTCAGGTCCTTTGCCCTTTTTTAAATTGGATTATTTGGGGTTTTTTGGTGTTACGTTTTATGAGTTTCTTATATATTTTACATATTGTTAACTCCTTTCTGGATATATTATTGGTGAATATTTTCTCCCATTCATTAGGTTTTCCTTTAATTGTATTGGTTTCCTTCATTGTGCAAAGTCTTTTTAGCTTGATATTGTCCCATTTGCTTATTTTCTCTTTTTTTTTCCTCCTTGCCTGAGGAGACATTACAAAAAAAATTAAGAGCAATGTAAAAATTTATTGCTTATGTTTTCTTCTAGGAGTTTTATGGCTTTGAGTCTATATGGTATAAGAAAATCATCCAGTTTCATTCTTTCGCATGTGTCTGTCCAGTTTTCCTAACACCATTTATTAAAGAGACTGTTTTTACCACATTGTATATATAGTCTTGCCTCTTCTGTCATAGATTAATTGACCATATAGGCATGCATTTGTTAGTGGACTTTCTATTCTGTTCCATTGAACTATGTGTCTATTTATGCCAGTACCATGACATTTTAATTGCTATAACCTGTAATATAGTTTAATATCAGGTAGAGTGATACCTCCAACTTTGTTCTTCTTTCTCAATATTGTTTCTGGGTCTTTTGTGGTTCCATGTAAATTTTAGGATAATTTGTTCTAGTTCTGTGAAAATACCATTGGTATTTTGATAGAGATGTCATTGAATCTATAGATTGCTTTAGGTAGTATGGACATTTTAATGATGTTAATTCTTCCTATCCATGAGCACAGTATATCCTATTTGTTTGTATCTTCAATTTCTTCATTATCATTTTCTGAGTACACGTCTTTTACCCTGTTGGTTAAATTTATTCCTAGGTGTTTTATTCTTTTTTTTTGATGCAATTATAAGTGAGATTGTTTTATTAATTTCTTTGATAGTTCATTATTGGTGTATAAAACACAACTGATTTCCGAATATTTTGTATCCTGATACTTTACTGAATTCATTTATTAGTACTAATAGTTTTTTCATGGAACATTTAGGTTCTCTATCTAAAAATAATGGCAATTGTATATCTTCCTTTCCAAGTTGGATGCCTTTTCTTTCTCTCTCTTGTCTGATTGCTATGCCTAGGACTTCCAATACCATGCTAAATAAAAGTGGTGAGAGTGAATAAAAGGAGGATAGGTATTAATTCTTTAAATGTTTGGTAAATTCATCTGTAAAGCTATTCATCTGGTCCAGGGCTTTTCTTTGTCGGGAGTTTTTTGATTACGGGTTCGATTTTGTTAGTAGTGTTCAGATTTTTGGTTTCTTCCTGATTCATTTTTGGAAGATTATATGTTTCTAGGAATTTACTCATTTCTTCCAGCTCGTCCAATTTGTTGGCATGTAATTTTTCATAGTATTTCCTTATAATCCTTTCTGTGGTATTGGTTGTCATGTCTCCTCTTTCAATTTCTGATTTTATTTAGGCCCTCTTTGTTTCTTGGTAAATCTTGCTAAAGGTTTATTAGTTCTGTTTATCTTTCCAAAGATCCATCTCCTAGTTTTATTAATGTTTTCAATTTTTTCTTTTAGAATCAATTTCATTTGTTTCTGCTGATAACCATTTCCTCCTTTCTACTCATTTTTGGCTTTTTCTAGTTACTTTAAGTATAAAGTTAAGTTGTGATTTTTCTTATTTTTTGAGGTAGGCCTGTATTGCTAAATTTCTCCTTAGAGCTGCTTTGGCTGTGTCCCATAGATTTGAGGTCATTATGGTATCTTTTGATTTCTTCCTTGATCTCATTGTTAACTCGTTCATTGTTTAGCTTTCACATGTTTATTTTTTAATTTTCTTCTTGTGATTTCCAGTTCATACCATTGTGATTGGAGAAGATGCTTGATATAATTTTAATATTCTTAAGTTCATTGAGACTTCTGTGGCATAACATGTGGTCTATTCAAGAAAATGTTCCATATACACTTGAGTGTTTATTCTGCTTTGAGGTGAAATGTCTTAAAATATAAGTCCATCTGATTCAAGGTGTCATTTAAAGCCACTGTTTCCTTGTTAATTGGATGATATACCCATTAACATCAATAGTGTTAAATTTTCCTGCTATGACTATATTTCTGTCAATAGTTGCTTTATATATTTAGGTGCTTCTCGGTGGGTGCATAGATATTTACAAGAGCTGTATCCTCTTGTTGGATTGATTCCTTTATCAGTGTTCTTCTTTGTTGTTACAACCCTTGTCTTAAAAGTTTATTTTGTCTAAGTTTTGCTACACCAGCTTTTTTTAGTTTCCATTTGTATGAACTATCTTTTCCCATCCCTTTATTTTTAGCGTGTGTGTGTCTTTAGATCTAAATGAGTAACTTGTAGGCAGCATATGTATGGGTTTAGCTTTTTCAATTCATTTAACTACCATATGTCTTTTGACTGGAGCATTTAGTCCAATTACATTTAAAGAAATTGATAGATATGTCATTTATTGCCATTTTATTATGTTTTCTGATTTTCGTAATTATCTCTTCCTTATTCATTTGCTCTTATATGTTGATGACTTTCTATACTGTTGATTAGATTCCTTCCTCTTATAAATCTTTTAGAATTTTGGTTTTTCATTACCATGTGCTTCATTTATACCAGTCTATGTTTATAGCAGTTTAAGTTGATGGTTGCTTAAGTTTGAACACATTCTAAAATTACTATCATTTTTACTCCGTCTCCCTGTTCACCTGAGCCAGATGCTCCAGTAGGGTCCTTTGTGTGCCCTCCTGTTGTGGTTGAGCCTTGATTGCTGTTGGCATATCAGCGGGTAGCGTTGACCCTCAGCCTGACTGGCTGTGAAGGCTAGCCATGACTATAGTGGACACACTCCTGTGCAAGGGATGACTCCTTAGAGTGTGAGTCACTTTAGCAGTGCTCTGGTGCCAGCTGAGTCTGCCCTTCTGGTGTCATTTGTGCAGCTGGTCAGATGGTACGGTGGTGTGGTAAAGGCAGCCACTCGGTGTGTTTGGTCTGGTGCCTCTCGGAAGGGGTTCTGGTGCAGGCCAAGGAAGCCACCATATGTGCCCATCTTGGCACCGCCTGGTGGAAGCTGCAAAGTGATGTGCAGTTGGTTGCCTCTTGCGCTGGTTTTGTAGGCACTTAGGAAAGGCTATCCTATGAACTGAGGCCGGCACCACAATGTGAGCTGAGGCCAGATGCCACTTGGGCTAGGCTTGGGGCCACTTGGCAAGAGGCACAGAGCACACTAAGGCCAGCCACTGCTTGTCTGGGGTTTGTGGACCTTTGGGAGATTTTAGAAAAGTTTGCAGCAGGGGCAGATTCAGGTCACGTGTATGGAAAAACAGCTCCGGAAGGATGAGACGGCAAGGGTAAATAGTGTTACCCAGATTTGGTAAGCACCTAGATGGGAGGGGAAGGCTGGACAAAAGAACAATGATGCCTGCCAGCCTTTCCATCCCTAGAGAGAGCCTCCTGCTTTTACCCTGAGGCTAAACGATTCAGTTCCTCTACTTATGTCCCTAGCATGTTTAGGCTGCCACCCCTGCACTGTAGTCCTGAGCCAGTGAGCCAGCCCTTCTAGAGAGCCTGGGACTCTAGCAGACCCCTCACTCACTCAGATGCAATCCTTACTGGTTTTCACAGCCATGTATTGTGAGGATTCTTCTTCCTTGCACTGGTGCTCCAGGCTGGGGAGCCCTTGCCGCTTCCTTCCAGTCTCTCTGTGGCTTCTTCCTATCCTTAGTTATAGAACCTCTGTTCAGCTAGTCCTGAGGTGGTTCTCAATGATGGTTGCCCTGTAATTTGGTTGTGATTTTAATGTGGTCATGAGAGAAGACAAACAGTGTCCTTGTACTCCACCCTCTTGACAGGAAGTCTGGTAGTCTTATTTTAAATTTTTTGAGGAACCTCCATACTACTTTCAGTAGTGTCCCACTTTACATTCCCAACAACAGTATATAAGAGTTTCCTTTTCTCCACATCTTTGCCAGCACTTATGGATTTATTGATGTTAGTCATTCTGAAGGTATAAGGTGACATCTCATTGTGGTTTTGATACCCATTTCCCTGATTCGTGATGTTGAACACCTTTTTATCAATCTGTTGGCTATTTGTATGTCTTCTCTGGAAAAAAATGTCTATTCAATGGGATTATTTTTTTGATATTAAGTTGTGTGAGTTCTTTATACATTTTAAATATTAGCATTTTACTGGATGTTTGATTTGCAAATATATTCTATTCAGTAGATTGCCTTTTTGTTTTATTGATGGTTTCCTTTGCTGTGCGAAAGCACTTTAGATGTAATCCCATTTGTTTGTTTTTGTTGCCCTTATTTGAAGAGGTCCAAAAAATATTGTTAACTCTGATGTCAAAGACCTTAATCACTATATTTTCTTCTAGGAACTTTAAGGCCCTACATTCAAGTCTTTAATCCATTTTGAATTTATTTTTTGCACATTATATAAAATAGTGGTGCAGTTTCATTCTTTCGTGCATATCTATCCAGTTTTCCCAACATACATATTGAATAGACTGTCTTTACCCCATTGTATAGTCTTGCCTCCGTTGTCACAAGTTAATTGACCATATCTGCATGGGATTATTTCTGAGCTATTTTACGCCATTGGTCTTTGTTTTTGTGCCAATATCATACTGTTTTGGTTGTTCTATTCAAGCCTTCCACAGAGTAAGGGTGAATTATCTGACTTCATGCTGGAACAATGGTCTTCTCTTGCCTTCAGACTGGAACTCACACTATCAGGTGTCCAGCTAAGCAAGTTCCTTAAAATAAATAGATCTATTGACCCTACTGATTCTGTTTTTCTGGAGAACTCTAATACAGATTGAATGAAGGGAAAGGAAAGCACGCAAAGTGAAAACCATTGTTTTTCATTTATAGCCAACACTAGCTATACACATACACAAATCTGCTTTACATCTATTGTTTTTATGGATTCTTACTAGGGTATAACATTTGAAAAAAGTCCTATTATGTAACTTCGATTCTAAGAATTTTTAATCTGGTCATGTTAACACAGACACATTTTCTCTTATGGTAGTCAATAAAAGACTTCTTTACTAAATCCTTTGAAATGTGAACTACATATGCTCAGCAGAGCTTTTTCTTTACTTAAAACTACGTTCCAACTGACTATGCATCAAGAATAGGCTCCTAGTTGTGGCTCTTTCCTCTTATCTGTTTCAAGAGCTGTTGTTCTCGAGATAGTTCTGTTGGGTCTTCACATTGCTGGGGGGGAGGGGGGTCTGGTTTTTTTCTGCCTATGCCTTCCCACTCCCTTGGATAGCAGAGCACTGCCAGGACTTACGGTTGCATCTCCTTGAAGGTCAGACTCTCTTTTCTCTCCATAGCCAATATTATCTTCATGCTACTCTATTCAATTAATAATACCATTCCTCTGGCCAGAGTGCACACAGTGGTAAAAAAATATATACACACACATATGTGTGTGTATGTTATGGAGCTTACGCCCAATGGTGGATTCAGATATTAAACTGACAAATGATTATGTGATACAGCAATTACATTTGAGGCAAGTACTACAAAGTACACTGGACCTTTTACCCTTTTGAAGTCCTTCCTTGGTTATTGACCTGAGGGTCTATAATATCTAGATAGGATAAAATTAAGAACTCAGGGTGATGAAATGACTTTGTGTAATTCATTTCCCTGGGTTCCTCCTACAAAAGATGACATTGGCTACAGTAAAAGGAAGAGGAAATCTTCTGAGCCCTTAGGGTTAAAGCTATTTATCATACTGCCTGGAAAATCTGATTGTCAGCTTCTTTCACTTTAGTTCTGTTGACTTCATCTCATAGCTACCATATTTCTCTGATTGTTGTTTACTAATTTATTAGCTTGGTCGTCCCTCCATTCTGAGGTCTAATCAGTGAAAAATAATTAGAATTTAAAGCAGTGCTTCTGTCTTAAATATTCCATGTATTTAATTCTCCTTTTGTAACTCAGCTGCTCCATAAAGCTCTTTTAAAAATCCAAGTTAGAACAATAAGGATGGGACGCATCATACAAAATTTGTGCTGCTCACCCTTGCTGACTTTCAACCAGTTTGTGTAATTCAACTATATCTTCCCTTGAATGAATAATCTGAATGTGGTACCTGCCTTGCGGAGGGTGAGAGTTAAGATGAGGGTCCTTACAGTACCAGGGATCAGTTACCAAGCACAAAGTGTTCTTTATTTGGCCTTCCCGTAAAATTGATTAGGTACTCATATACCTCCGTGAATACCTAATACATACTTGCTGCATGTGTCAGACTCTGAAATTAACACATCTTAGGCCATCAAACTGAGGCACACTCATTTATCAGTGCTTACTATTTTGTTTTATAAAATATTCTCACCAAGGTTGTCTTACATTTAAGCCTTCACCTACCTTTGCCTCCATCTAATCCCTGGGAAATGAAACTAAAAGAAAAGCATCCAAACAATGTGGCCCTTAAATAAGACATAATAATTACAAAAACATAGAAAAGTATAATGCAGAAAGCTATACTATAATCTTTCCCCTATATTTGAATATGTTGGCACTTGCCTTTTTTCCTATTAAGGAACAATGCATTAGTAGACATCTTTATCCATAGAAGCTTTGGGTACTTCAGGGTGTTTTCTTTAGAATGGTCTCTCACATGAAAAATTACTACACAAGAGGGACAGCATGTTTCAGACTCATGAGATAAAGTACCACTTGCCATCCCAAATGGTTAGATAAGTGGCTAATAGAGCCTGTTTCAACATAAACATGCATGCTTAGTGATTTTAGAAATAATCATTATTTAAAAGTAAAGACATGGATAAAAGTCTAAGCAAGGAGGTAGCTCAAAAAGCTGAACACTCTGAGCAGTTTCGATTTTTTTTTTTTTTAAGGCAGGATTCACGAAATCTGGGTAGACATTTTAACCTGAATAAAAAAAAAGACTTTCTCTAGAAACCAAGTAAACCATGAGAAATGTTCAACTGTCCTAAAATTATTAAATTTTAATATCCAAATAACCACTGACTTTTGTCATATCTTGTCCTCTCTGCCTCCACCATCCCGCCCCATGCTTCCATCGTCCCTCTTAACTTTTGCAGTAGAATATAATTAGTTTTTCTGCTTCCATTTTGCTCATTTTCCTTGCTATGTCTAGAATAATCTCAAACAAATGAAATTCTAATTTGTCATTTTCCTATTCATACTTCTTCAAAAGCTTCTCATTACCTTAAAATATTCTTAGGCTGAAGATGAAGAACCCTGATCTTTCCATTAGGGACTTGAGTATTCTGGCCTGGGCATCTCTTCCCAGCCTCAATATATTCTCCTTTTTAATTTAGTTTCCACTTCTAACAACTCTGCTTTCTTTCCATTCCTTGAACAAATCCACACTCTCTCCTACCTCTGGAAAGAGAATATTATGTTCTGTTGGCCTAATTTTCCTAATGCCTTTTCCAAGCTCCACTTACTCTCTTCACCTTCCACATAGCGTCTTCTGCATCATATTGTCACCCTTTAAAGAGCACCTATATTTTTATTTCACAATCAATAGTTGACTTATTCCTGAGATTATTTGTCCACACCAGAGTGTATTTCTTGGTCAGATCAGATTTGTTTAGCTCACCTTTGAATCCTGAGCACATGGCAGAGTGCCTGGCAAATAGCTGGAGTTCAACATGATTATAACATAAAAAATATATTAAATCTATAGAATTCCTATACACTAACAATTATCAGAAAAAGAAATGGAAAAAAATTTCTTTGGCAATTTTAACAAAATATAATACCTAGCAATAAACCTAATGAAACATATGAAGGACCTATATACTGAAAACTGTAATACATTAAAAGAAATTGAAGAATACACAAAGAAATGGAAAGATATTTTATGTTCATGGATTGGAAGAATCAACATAGTTAAAATGAGCTAATTACCCGCAGCAATATACAAATTTAATGCAATCCCCATCAAATTCTAATGCATTTTTTAAAGAAATAGAACAACAAAAAAATCAGATTTATACAAAAGACCCCGAATAGTTAAAGCAATCCTGAGAAAAAAAAGAATAAGGCCAGAGGTATCAATCTGACTTCGAATTATACTATAAAGTAACAAAATCAAAACAACATGGTATTGGCAGAAAAAGAGACCAATGGAACAGAATTGATAGTCCAGAAATAAACCCCTGAATATATGGGCAAGTAATTTTTGACAAAGGAGCCCAAAACATACAATGAAGAAAGGAAAGTCTCTTCAATAAATGGTGCTGGTAAAATTGGAAAGCCACATGCAAAAGAATGAAACTAGAATGCTGTACGTCATCATATACCAAAACTAATTCAAAATGGATCAAAGACCTGAATATAAGACCTGAAACAATAAACTGCTTAGAAGAACACATAAGTACTAAACTCAACAGACCTTGGATTTAGAGATGATTTCATGAATTTGACCTCAAAGGCAAGAGAAATAAAAGCAAAAATAAATGAATGGGACTATATCAAACTAAAAGGCCTCAGCACATCAAAAGAAACCAACAAGACAAAGAGGCAATCAACTGAATGGGAGAAGATATTTGCAAACAAAACCTGTGATAAGGGGCTAATACCTAAAATATACAAAGAACTCATACAACTCAATAATAATAAAAAAAACAACCCAATTAAAAAATGGGCAGAGAACCTGAACAGACACTTCTCCCAAGAACAGATACAAGTGGCTCACAAATACATGAAAAGATGCTCAACTTCTCTAGTTATTAGGAAAATACAAATCAAAACCATAATGAGATACAACCTCGCACCTGTTAGCTGTTAGAATGGCTATCATCAACAAGACAAGTAATAACAAGTGATGGAGAAGTTGTAGGGGAAAAGAAAAACCCTCATACAAAGCTGGTGGGAATGTAAATTGGTACAGCCACTATGGAAAAAAATATAGAGATTCCTCAGAAAATTAATAAAATTACCAAATGACCCATCAAACCCGCTTCTTGGTATGTGCCCCCCAAAATTGAAAACATTTATTCATATTCACCCCATTGTTCATTGTAGCATTATTCACGGTGGACAAGATATGGAAATGACTAAAGTGTCCTTCAATAGATGATTTGATAAAGATGTGATGCAAATATTCAATGGAATATTAGCCATAAGAAAAGATGGAATGCTGCTATTTGTGACATCAGGAATGGATCTTGAGATTACCATGCTAAGTGAAATAAGTCAGAAAGAAAAAGTTGAGATTTTCATTTATATGTGGGATATAAAACTGAAAACAACAAATGAACAAAATGAACAGACTCATGGATATGGACAACAGTTTAGTGGTTACCAGTAGGAAATGGGAGAGGTACATAAAGGTAAAGAGGGTCAAATATATGGTGATGGAAGGAAATTTAACTTTAGATGGTGAACACACAATGCAATATATATATGATGTATTATTGAATTGTGCACTTGAAAATTATGTCACCCCAATACATTTTGAAAAATTTATTTTTGAAATGTATGAATTGGCATCTGGTATGAAAGTTGGGAGAACCGATAAGAAATGAGAGTGACTCCACATTATAAGGCATGGAGAGTACAGCAGAGAGAACGTGTAGAAATGGAATGATGTTTTCAAACTGGGCTAAGCGGAGCAATGTGAGATGTTATCACTGACCTTGTGACTTTCAGTAAGTTATGTGACCTCTTTGTTCCTGGAATTCTTCATCTGTATAAATGATGTGATCTCATTTAAATATTTTTAAATATCAAAACTCTATATAACTTTAACCCTAAATTTGATTCTTAATACAACAAAATAATTATGCACTTTGATACAATGACTGTGTGGGTTGTAATATATAGTAGTGAGCCAGGAAGAAAATGGTAAAAGAAAGAAGAAAGCAACATAAATCTGAGAAGGATGAACTTTGCAGGAAAATTTGTTTTTTTACTTAGGAAGAAGCCGTCAGTTCAGGGTTTTATCGCAAATTATACAAGCTAATTCAATGATAACTTCACAGTCCTGAGTACCCTCCAGACATTAGGGCTGTATGAAGTACATTATTACAACAGCATATCATTAGGAAGAGTTAGTGTTCTGAACTATGCTCTCATTGCCTTTTTTTTTTTTTTTTAATAGGAGGAAAACAATAACTTGTAAGCTCTTATTTGGGCAAAGGCTCCTCTTTGAACAAGTCCAGCTTTTCTATAGCCTCATTATTGGTTTTTCTTTTGAGATAATCAGACTCTCCTCTCTCTTCATTTCTGTAAATAACTAGGTATTATGACTATGATTCAAACCCATTACTTTAGGAGGGAAAGCAATTATGGTATGAGCAATGAGCACTGACAGGGAATACAAACCTGTAATAGACCACATTTAGGGCTGAGAATAATTTGAGTTTTACATAATTTAGGCTAGAAAAATATTCGACAGTTAAGATTTAACTAGGGAAGAATTACAGAAGTACCTTTCAATCTAAAGTGTGAAAAAGCAGACCCACTGTGGTGCCATCTCACCATAACATACATTGAAGTTACAGAAAGGGAGGACAGTTAATGACAGATACCCAGAGATCAGAATGCTGAGTCCCTGAGAAGGCAGTATAAAACTGAGAAAGAAGTGATACCTACTTTAAGCAGCACGTTGTACGAAATCTTATACTGAGTTCATTCTGATTTCTCTCATAATAAAATCCTTCAGATGGAATCCAAGGTGTTGAATTCCAATGATATACCAAGGACTTTCTGAGCAGAATTCTTACTTTAAAGGAAAAAATTCATCCATATCACTTAAATTTAATTCTGGTTTGTTTCTACCAAGTGTTCGTCCTGACTCCTAAACTCCTGCATCTTTAGACAAATGTTTACAAGATCTTTATAAATGGAACAAAAAGGAAAGTCAGAGTTTACAGAAATCACAACTAATGTAAAATTAAGCTTGCAGCTGTCCTATTTTAAATGTCTTTTAACATTGGGTGAAGCAGTTTTTCTACAAATGTCCTGGCATACAGAAAGAAAAAAATAGTTGTATGTTAAACGTAAGTCAAAACAAACTTAATGATTTTCAAAATAAAAGGTCAGATGATTGTTTTCCTCATGTTTTAAATTAAGAATATGGAATACAAACCTTTACTTACAAAGTAGAGATGGGGAATGAATGCCTAGAATATGATTATTGCTATTGTAAGGTAAAGGAGATAGAGAAATAGAAATCAGAGAAAGAGAAAAGTTCAGGAAACCATGAATTACATTTTTAATGTGTGTCCACAAATGCTAGAGGGGCCTCCATCCTCTATGGAAATCACGATATATATTGTAATTGCCCTCTGAAGTTCTTATGAGCTCTCTAGAACTTAAAATACCTCCCTTTTGCCTGGGGAAAAGCTTTTCTCATTTTCAGACTGCAGAAATATTTTCAAAATAAAGACATTTTCCCTTGATCTCCTGAGTATTTGCACCTGCATGTATAAATGATTTATAAAATTTTCAAATATGATTTCTTGTCTTGAAAAAATTTGTAGGAAAGTTAACTTTCAAAAGTTCCCTTATGGACTTATGTCTGTTCCTTATAGGTTGAGGGCTGTTTATTTGTTTTCAGACAGATTCTAAACCTTTCTGGATATTAAGTTTCCCACTTAGACAATCACTAAATTGACTTGAATGGTCTCCAGGATTCATCCTAGCTTTAATATTTGAATACTTTATCTGTAAATTTGCATTCATAGTCAGTATTTAATTAATGAGTCTAAACATTACTCCCACATAAAATCCATTTTTTTATTGTAGAAGTCATAATAGGAATTACCCACTCAGAAATGAAAATCTTTGAGAAAAAAATGTGTTAACTCTCCTTTGCTACTCCAATCTGAAAAAAAATACAGCTTCAAAGGTCTTTTGGCAGGAAAGTAGTTTAGGTGCAACAGCTGTCTACTTCGTCTTCACTTTCCTTTCCTAATTTGTCTACCTCTGACCAACTATGGTTAACCTTTGGGTCTTTTCCTTAATTAATAACTTTTATTTTTCATTATAAGGTTTAACAAAATGAATAAGACCCAGTCATTGCCCTCAACTAATTTAAAAATCAGAAGTAGGTGTTTGTAAACTAGCTATAATACAAAGCAGCCTTGATAGAAAAGAAAGAAAACTGTTGTAGGAACATAGAAAAATGACAGATTATTATACCTCAGATGTATTAAGGAAGCTTTAAAAAGAAGGCATTGCTTTAGTTTAACTTTGAAAAAAAAAGTAGGCTTTTAACCCATACAGTAACGAGGCATCTCAAGAGAGGGAGAAAGAACAGCAGAAGCCAAGGCATGCTCCCCCTTCCCTTCCAAGTGTGTCCTTGTCTCTGAAGTACAATTGCAGATGACTGAAAGCATTTTAACAATAGCTGTATTCACTCTTCCTCTGAGCACCTAATGCCTGTCTACCACTGGGCTAGGCACTGAGAAATATAGCAATTAGGAAACAGCATTGTCTCTATCCTATGGGGAAGGGGAAGAGGCACTGATTAAATGACGCTTTTCAGGTCTCCACCAGCTTTACAATACTACGAAGCATTAATGTCAAACTTCCTATTATTTTTTTAGGATTTATATATGTACTTAAAAATATATTGAAAACAGAAGGAAGTTAGCCCCATTTGATCAATAAAATAACTTGTTACTTTCCTGGAACTCCAAAACAACAAAATCTAAAAGATTTTATTTTCAGGTAATAATCAGATGTTATTTAGCTGAGTAGCTGAGGAATCTATATCAAACACTGAGACTTGGTCCTCGAGCCTTTAATCCTTTTGTTTTTATCATGCTGGGGGAAGGAAAACTTTGAGACTCAATGAACTAAACACCCTAAATGTCCATCAGTTTTTCTCCATACACCCCTTAGGCTGTTTTGTCTAAACTTCCTCATAAGGGATATAAAAGCTATTATTTGTCATGGATTAGGGTATTTTGGTGAGATGAAGCATGCTAGGTGTAATATTGGAAAGAAGGAATCAGAGAAAAGGAGGGAAGCAAGACAACTCCAAACTTACGGATAATCAGAGCGAGAAGGGACCTCTGAAAAACAACAGTTAGCCCAGATATGAAATGGATAGGAATGTCTTTGATGCACCTCCAAATATGTGGAAAATGTGTGGTTAATATATTACCTTTCTGACTTTGTTGAAGTCCCATGTCACTAAAGAGAAGACAGAGAAAGGGATAGAAAATGTTTGAAGAAATCATGACTGAAAACTTCCCTAACCTAGCAGAGGATACAGACATACAAGTCCAGAAAGCAGAGTCCCAAAGAAGATGAAACCAAAGAGACCCATGCCAAGTCAAATCCTAATTAAAATGCCAAAAGTTAAAGACAAAGAGAATCTTAAAAATAGTAGAGAAAAGCTGCTAATTATATACAAGGGAGTCCCCATAAGACTCTCAGCTGATTTTTCAGCAAAAACTTAGTAAGACAGAAGGGAGTGGCATAACATATTCAAAGTAATGAAAGAAAAACCTACAACCAAGAATATTATACCTGACAAGGCCATCATTCAGAATTGGAAAGTTTCCCAGACAAGAAAAGCTAAAAGCGTTCATATCCACTAAGCCAGCATTGCAAGAAATGTTCAAAGGACTTCTTTAAGTAGAAAAGGTCAAAACTGAAAATATAGGAAAGTAAAAATCTCATAAATAAAAGCAAGCACTTAGTAAAGATTGTGGATCAACCAATTATAAAGCTAGTATTAAAGTTAAAAAAGGAGTAAGAAGATCATGTGTAAATACAATAATAAATTCAAGGATATACACACACATTTCTCCAAAGAGAACATACATATGGTCAACAGGCACATGAAAAGATGCTCAACATCACTAATCATCAAGGAAATGGAAATCAAAACCTCAATGAGATGATCGCCTTATACCTGTCAGAATGGCTATTATCAAAAAGACAACAAATAACAAACAATGATATGGAGAAAAAGGAACTGTATTGTCGCCGGGATTGTAAACTGGTGCAGCCACTATGAAAATAGTAAAGAAATTCCTCGAAAAAAGAAATAGAACTACTACACAACCCAGCAATCCCACTTCTGGGTATTTTTCTGAAGAAAACAAAAATGCTAATTTGAAAACATATATGCACTCCTATGTTCATTGCAGCATTATTTACAATAGCCAAGATATGGAAGGAATATAAGTGTCATCAGTAGACATATGGATAAAGAATATGTGGTAAATATATACAATGGAATATTACTCAGCCATAAAAAGAATGACATCTTGCCATTTGTGACAACATGAATAGACCTAGAGGATATTATGCTAATGAAAAAGCAAAACAATCAAACAAGAGAAAACAGAAACAAACTCGGAGAACATAAGAGAAGGGTCGGGGGACAATGGTTGATATTTAGAAGGGTGGGGAGAAGAGTGAAAAAGGTGAAAGAGGTTAATAAGTACAAATTGTCATATATAAAAAGAGTCACAGAGATGTAAGTTATAGTGTAGTAAATATAGTTAATAGTATAACAACTATGTATGTTGACATGGGTACTAGACTTATCACATTACTCACTTTGTAAGGTATACAAACATCTAATCACTATGTGGTATGCCTGAAACTAATATAATACGGTATGTTAGCTACAATTTTAAAAAAATTTCATGACATTTAGTAATGCCCTGGAACATTAGCGAGCTAAAGGGCTCAAAGATCCTGAGATGCTGCTCAACCTGTGGACTGCTGCATGGCCTGCTTCCTGTGCATTGCCAGCTTTCGAATAAATCCAGATATAACCCAATTACTCAGTAAAATAGCTTCTGTAGATACCTAGAGAATGTGCTAATAGCAACTTGCCCAGGATATACAGGAGTAATGGTGAAGTCCAGACACAACCCCAAGTCTGCCTGAATCCAAAGTCCATATTTTCTCCCATTTTATAATCTGAAACTTAAGGCATCTTCTAAAATACATTTTTTTAAAGACCTCACTAATTGAATGTGATGCTTTTCCTAGCTGAGCCTGCACACACCATCATATTCATTATCACAAAGTCAGTGCCATAATACTATTCTCAATCAGAATTAATGAACAAATTAAAACCTATTTATCATCTGTGATCTTGTTCAAGTATATCATTTTATGATGTAGAAACTGAGAATGAGAGTGTTCTTGATGTCTCCATTTATCTAATTTCAAGGCATGAATGAACATATGGTTTGCATCCCAGTCCATTCTCCAAGAAATAATCATCCAATATTTATTGAACACTTACTAACTGTAAGACACTAAATCATCCAATATTTATTGAACACTTACTAACTGTAAGACACTAAATATTGGGCTACATATATGAAATAACCATTATTAAAAGTTTCAATGGGTTTTTAAAAATACATCAAAAGAATAACTTCAAGCTTTTCTAATTGAGCAGTGGAAACATTTAAACACAAAATTAAGTTTTGAATTTAGACATCTCTCATCGGCTTTGAAAAAATACACACCTAAATTTTTCTAAAAGTACTACAAAGGAAATATTAGTGGATGCTTAATTAATCTTTATTTTTGCTAGCCTTCTAGGTTTTTAAGTAGGTCAAATTTAGATAAAACGAAAACACTCATATATTGTACTACATGCATTTATAATGCATTGGGCCTTTTAAATATTTACTGTATGCTGTACACTTCTGAAGTTTTGAAGAAATGAAAACTAGGAATCAAAAGAACTGAATTCTAGTATAATCTCTGCCACTAATTACCTATGTGTCATTGGTCAAAAGATTGATCTTTCTGAAGCCTCAAAAGTCTGAAAGAAGTGGGAATAAAATATTAAAGATTTTTTAAAATATTAATATTTTTATTAATAAAGTATTAATATTTTAAATGATTTTTTGTTTCACAGTTGTTCTTATATTTTTCTTTTGTAAATTCTGTTTCCTTATATCTATCCTTTTGTATCTAAAGTAGTCTGTTTATAAATAAAATCAGCAAACAAAAAAGCAAAGTCTGAATAACATTTGAAAAATACAAATTATACTTCTAGGAGTAAAAAATTGAAATGAGAATCTCAATAGACAGATCAACACCTATGCACAACTGCAAGAAAATACAAAGAGGAAGATAGACCTGAATATAAAGTACAGAATGAAGCTCAGAGAGAAATAAACAGACAATTTGCAACTTTTTAGTTTAAATTAACTCATGGCCATTTTTTCATAATTGTTCGTATTAGCATAATAAGTTTTACATTTGCTTTAACAGTTGCAAGGTATTTTATGTTGATATAAAATATTTACTTGACTGATTCTCTATCCTTGTACACTTAAGTTGTTTTGAGTTTTTTGCTTATGGTGTTCTGGCATTCAATATTGTGAAACGAGTAGTTAACACAGTTTGATCTGTTTTCCCAATATGAAAACAATTTTTTTCTTTCTAGATTCTTGTATTATCTGCTTTTTTTTGCTCTTTAATCTCAGGAGTTTTCTCTGTCAATATCTATAGTCTGCCCTTTTATTATAAGTCATAGGTCATTTTGATATTCAAATTCAGGTCTTTTTTTACATCAGGAAAGCTTTATCAGCATTACTATCATATTTGAATTCTCCTGTTCACTCCTAGGATAGCAGTTACTTGTTTTTTAATAGCACCTGTTTATTCCTCCATATACATTATTTTTTTCACCCTTTCACTACTGCTCTTAGATGCATCCCAAGCTCATCCATGAAGATAGTTTTCTGCAAAATTAATATTGTTTTCTTTTCTACTGACTCTAAAACAGCTTTTAGTTTTCTAGTGAGTTTTTCCTAAATTTTCCACTTTTCCTCTACATTGCTGGATATACGGCCAACTAAAATTATATGTAAGTGTGTTAGTGTTAGTTTTTACAATATGAAGTTAACTAGAATTTCTTCTTTTCTTTAATAAATGATGGTCACCATTTAATTAGCATGTTAATTCATATGTAGGGAGTATAAATAATCCTAATCTATGGAATTTAGGTGCATAATGATTTTGACTACTTCATTCAAAATCATTTTGAGAACTGCTCAGAGTCTAAGGTTAAACCCTACTTGCAAACTAACAAGTAATACTGCCACACATAAACAGAAGGAGCTAGAAGACATGTCACTCCTGGGTCTGAGGCAAAGTACTTTTCACTCACACCAAAAACAGTATTAGTGTTTTTACCAGTTCTCCTAACTTCAGTTCCTAGAGAACAACGTGAATAGGGCCAGATGCTGTGGGCTGAATGTATCTCATCAAAAATCATATATTGATGGCCTAACTCTCAATATGATGGTATTTGTTGATAAAGTCTTTGGGAAAGAATTAGGTTTAGATAAAGTCATAAGAATGGACTCTCCATAATAGAATCAGTGCCCTTATACGTTGAGGAGACCAGAGCTCTCTTCCTCTTCATCATGTGAGGTTGAAGTAGGAAAGCAGCCATGTGCAAGCCAAGACAAGGGCCCTCAGCAGACTTAAAATCTGCTGGCACATTGATCTTGGAGCTCCCAGCCTACAGACCTGTGAGGAAATTGTTTGCTGTTTCAGCCATCCAGTCTATAGTATTTTGTTATAGCAGCTCAAACTAAGACACTGGGTAAAACCTGCACACACAGTGGATTTTGTTACGAGAGAGAAACCACAAGCTTAGAAAACCTGAATCTTTTAGAACAGATAGTACTTAACCTCCAGAAAAAAGTATTATTTTTATTATACTGAATAGTAAACAAAACTCTTTTTTTCTCTGAGAGAATACACTACGTTTGTCTTCCAAGGCTATTTGCTGTACAACCATCTTAGAAAAGATAGTCTGGAACAAAGCGGGCAGTGCTTCTGCTTGCAAGATATGTGAGAGAAACCTGTAAAGAATTGTCTCCCAACATATTCAAGTTAGAAATAAATTTGTTTGCACATAACAGAAAACTTGGCTAATGATGACTCACATTAAGCAGTGACATATTTGCCTTATTGCTCATGGAAAAAAAAAATTATCCAGAGGCAAGCAGTCAAGGGCTGGTTTAAAGGCTCAGTAACATCATCAAGGACAAAGCCAGCCCCTATATATCCTTTACTTTTATCCACAAACACGCTGCTTCAGCAACATGGCTGTTACACTCCACACATCATGTCCACATTCAAGACCGAAAGAAAATGGAAGGGGCAGTATATGAATCAAGAAAGTCAAAACCTTTTCTAAAGCCCTCAGCTTGTGCCCAGTTCACCAAAACTCTTTCACGTAATTGCCATAACTGCAAAGCAGTTTGAGGAAGCAGGTAAATTTTATCTGGCAATTTGTCTGAACTATTGTGTAATAATCCTTCTTTCATGGCCCTTAGGATGCTATTTCAAGTTCTGATCTCCAGTGCAATGAGGAATCTATCTGAGTCCCTGTGTAAGTGGTAATCTTGCTGCTACAGTTTCTTTGTCTTGCCAGGTACAATACCTATTGCCCTTGGAGAATCAGTAAAGTAGAACAAAGAAGATTGTTTTCTTCTCAATAGCTGAGGGTAGTACATTTCTGCACCTGGGGTTTTTGCAAGGTTGAGAATCACTTCTCATTTCATAAATATTGGAACATGGACAAAAAGATTAAGTGCATTTCAAAATAAAAGTCAGTTTCAGAAACAGATCTAGAATGCTAAGTTACAGAATTATAGTTTTATATTTTATGTTCTTTCCGTGGTTATATTATTCATTCTAAATTATCATTGGTCTTTTTCCCCATCTCTTAAAACACTATACAGTTATAGTTTCTTGGTGGCTAGATCTAAAATGGAGTATGGACATAACTGTGAAAATACCCTCCTCCACATTTTTCTTCTTGGCTGTGGTGTTGAATAGGTAATACTGCTACCAGTAATGATAAGAAGGAATGGATGGATATCCTTTTCCAGCCCAGCAGAGTTGTTACATTTTTCATGCGGAAGCTTGATTTTTATCCAAAGGATATGAAAACTAAAGCAAGAATTTAGCCAAAATCTCAGCTTTTTCTACAATTTTAACATGCTTATGAAAATGTCCTATAATTAAAAGATAATCCAGATAAGACATGTATCCTTATGTACAAATGCTTCCCAAATATATTCCATGTTATAATTCAGTGGTTCAGAGCTGAATCTATCGAGTATGAAAGATCTGTGTTTGAAATACCACTCTGGCACTTATTTACTTTGTAACTTTGGGTGAGTTAGCTTCCCAGACTAACTTATTATATGCAAAATTATTATACTGCAATGTCTATCTTGATGGACTATTATAAAAATCAAATGAGATTATACAGAAAAATTTTTACAGTTCCTGGCACTTAGTAAATAGTGGCTATAACTGTAACTCTGGAATATCTTACTAGTAACTCCAAACTGATTTGGAAAATGGTGTATTAATATACACCTCAAATAGTCCCAAATATATAAATAAATAATATATAATATATTATTTATATATTTAATATATTTATATATATTTAATATAATATATTAAATATATTAAATATATTATTAAAGAATCCTGCAACAACAAAAAAAAAAACTGTTTAACTTGATTAACCTATTTGAGATTTAAAGTTTCAACTAATTACTCCTGCTCTTCTCTGGGTTCTAACTATTAAAACAGAGGCACAGTAGTTGGATGAGAGTCAAAGTGTCAATTTATTAGGGAGTGTCCAGTACCTCCTAAAGACCAGTGCTCAGCTTTACAATGATTCAGCAACCTAGCTAGAACTTGAAAGCAGCTTCACAAAGTCAGCATTACTATTTATCTTTTGATACAGTCAGCCAGTCACCCGATAAACCTGGTTCGATAAATGCCAGGTTCACAAGAAAAAGCAAAGAGAGGGAGAAAAACGTGAGCACCAGAGAGGCAGAGGGGGGAAAAGGAGAGAGTAAAACAGAGACAGTGAGATGGGCTGCGGTAGACATTCTATTCGAATATTCCTTCAGATACTCTCTGGTAAAAGCATGAGGCTGAGTGAGAGAACAAGGGGACTCCTTATACGCAAATTAGCATTTTCCAAATGTTGAACACAAAATATTTTTGTTAACAACACGCCTAATAACAGCCTAGAACAGTATTCTGCAGAATATCTTTGGAGAACATCCATTGTATATGTGTGTAAGATCAAATTGTTTGTAAAGTGTATTTGCGATTTGTTTTTTAATCTCGCTATGGAATCAATTTGGCTCTTTATCTTACTTTTTTTCCAACACTTAACATGCCTGAATTGCTTTATAGCTATTTGTGAGCAAGACTTATCTGCTAAACTTCTCTGCTTGAGGTGAAGTATCCCCTCCAATAGTCAGCACTGGACTGTAAAGGTAATAGATCCTGGTGTAATAGTTATAAACAAATTGATTATAAGCCAATCAGCTTCTCAATGACACAGGCATTTTTTCTACATAGAATATGGAGAAAAATTAGTATATGCTGGCCATACCTTGTGTGACCTGAATGAACAATGGGGGTAGTTGTAGCTTATTTAAGTCAGATCATTTCCTAACAAATGGATTTGCATGTGCACGTATATGCTTAAGTACTCACAACCTTACTTAATGTAAGGCTTACCTAATAATTCAGTTAGATATGATCTCAAAGATCATTTCACCAAATCAAGAAAATAAAGTCCCCCACCTCCCCAGGCTTTTGGAGGACCTTTGGAAGACAGGGACTCATTGAGAAATTCAGTCAACTCCTCTATCCAAGACACTGCTTTTCCTCTTTCTGGAGGTGCTTACATGCTACATCTCTCTCAGCCTTTGCTTAATTCCATCATTCTCCCTAATGATTCTGACTCCAGAGTTCCTAGGGAGATCATAATAGCCCAACTCCACAAGGACAAAGTGTGCCATGAAATAAATGAACACTCTACACTGAATAAACTGAGAAATGTGAAATAAAATCTGCCTTCCAAAGGTAGCCGGGATACTAAAACTGGTTTGGGGCTGACATTAAGTCAGTGGGCCAGAACTCTTATTTTTGTGGCTGACCACTACATAGTATCTCCAAGTATGAGACACAAACAGCCCATATTCTATAAAAAGTGAATCACACACAGAGAGAGATAGATGTCCTGGTCTTTATAAAAAATATTTTATGGATTTTTGAATGAGTGATGCACTTCATTATTATGCATCTGAGAATAGCATAATTCCTAATGTCTAACTAGACACCAGATATACTGTGATTTTGATTTAACCCCATCGCTAGCCATCAGAATTTGAATTTCAGTTGATTTAAACCTTATCAACACATGTTAATATACATGATGACAACTGCTGAATCAAACTGATCATTTAATAGCATAGTCAGCGTAAGTAGTTTGACTAGTTCTGCATATCTCATTTCATTTTTATTGACTGGAGGTTAAATCTTTTTCGTATGTAGATAAGACTGATTCAATATAACCACCAAAACAATGTTATTAAATGCCTCTTAATACTAGGGCTTCATTCATTCTTTCTTTGAATAGGTAATATATAGCCATGCCTATCCTATCATCATCAAATCATCATCTTCATACTAAGGAATCAAGATAATGTGTTCTTAGGCTGAGGGAAATAGTTCACAATATTGTATGGAACTTTATTATTTAACTTGTGAAGAAGAATGAAAGCCCAATATTTGATTATGTCTGTGGGTAAATATCAATAAATGTAGTCATTTATTAATAAACCTGAATATTTTACAAATTGATTCTGAAAATCCCGTAGACAAACCATAAACTTCTGAGACAGGGTCCATTTACTGCTATCTAATTACCCCTGAGGTTGTGCTGGCTGCACCAAAGGCATGGACTCTCTGCTAAAGGCCAGTGGCGCTCTCAAAGGGCCAACACGCAGCCTTTATTATTTGGTTTTATTTTTACGTAAACTTATATGAGTTAACTTTAGGGTCTAATATCTATCGTTCCTTCTTGCCTCTTCTCGAAGCTCAATCCCAGAAAAGAGTTTGTGCCTTTAATTACCTGTCTACACCTATTTTTACAAAATGGAGCCTGCTGCTTGTCAGAATAGTAACAGTACTGCGTGCTTCTTGGTGATAAAACCCAGTGCCTTAGAGACTTGCAAGGACTTTTGTTTATGGGCTGGTAAAGCTGAAAATGAGATTGTGCCCTCTGCCCTAATGTATTTCTGAACCCTAAATGCCAGACTTAAAGTTTTCCACAGGTGCCCTATTTTTCTTTCTGACTCCCACTGTGTAAGCCCCCTACAAAGCATGACCTAGAGCTGGCCTTTTTCCCATACAGACACTTATCCCTCAGGCCTAGGACTGCTCTGTCAAACACACATGCAATCCCACCAATAGCATATAACTATACTCCCTGTAAGACATTTTTACAACACATAAAATAGTTCTAAACATTTGAGAAGTCAGATTCAAATGTGTAACAAAAGCATGCCATCAGGCTACTTGTGACCTATTTTTTTCCATCCCCTGCATCTTACTAAATGAAACCAAGGCGGAAGGGGACAAGGGGAAGAATATAAAGTAAAAAAAATTTAAGCTATTTATGCTTCGTTTCAGAATATCAAAATAGTGCCAAAACTCAGGCCTAGGATGCTCCACCATATTTTGACAGCGCTGGACTTTTTACATCACTGCAATGCCTGGGATTCCTAAAGACGCATGTAGTTCTTTGAATAATTCTATTGACTTTATCCAATGAAAAATGTCATTCCCCTTATACATAAGCAAGTTACTTCTAGTCTCAATCTTTTGTTTATTGGTATGACTATCCTAAAACTTCCAGACTCTGAAGAGTTCATAATATGAAGGTTCTATTTTAGAAGGTAAGTTAATTAGCAATTATTGACTGACAATTATGTATTCAAGAGGAAAGAATATAAATTTGCAATAGATAATTAAAAATCCTGCCTGACAGTTATATAAACTGTGTAACTGAGTCATACAGAGATGGAACTTTTTTCTTCATTCTGCTTGCTGTGTATTCTTATGTCAGTTGCTTATATTATAAATGCAAGGAATATTTTCACTCCCAAAAGATCTATAGAGGCAGTAAAGCTATGGATAAACAAGCTGAATATCCTCATGCATCACCTACAATGTTGTACTTTTAACTGCAGAATTTGTTGTTTGGTGATGATGCTAAGTAGGGGGAGCACAGCTTGATTTTCACATCACAGGCTGAATTCTCAACACCAGCAATAAAAAAATTTTTAAAAATCAGCCTTTGATTCAGAAACTGTGCAAATGCAAAGCATTTGCAATTAAGAAAGAATAAATATGGAAATCCACAGGTCATGCTCTTCAGGTTTTTATCACGTTCAACACTTCTATCTAGGATGCTATAGTGCTGCTTCATTTAATCATTTATTTATGTAGTTGCTCAAGTACTTTTTGAGTGTCTACCATGCATTATGCCCATTCTACCTGAAAATACAATGATGAAAAATAGGCACGCCTCATTTTCTCATGGAGCACACAGATACAAGTATTAAGGTAAAAAATGGAGATGCTTGAGACATTATGACAGGAGAATGTGATCATGGATATAAGGAAATTCTTCCCAAGGGAATGTCATTTGTGCTAAAATCCAAACAATGAGACAAGTTAACTAAATGAGGGTGGTGGCTGGAGATGGCGTGGCAGGCATGGAGACAGAATGTGCAGTCCTAAAAGTGGGAAACAGAAGAACATGAGTGTTGTTTGGACAGATAAATTTAGAGAGAATGGCCGGAAATTACAGAATGGCCTAAGAAGCCACCAAAGGTTTTTAAGCATGGAAGTTTAACAGGGAGACTTAGAGCTTGAAAAGATTTTTTGCATGCTGTGTGAGAAATGAACTGGAGGGTGTTGAGCGAGTGAGGGTGCATGGAAACACTAAGGGCTTTTCTAGTTTCAAGGTGCACATGGCTTGGAATGGATTGGCGTGGAGTATACACGGAGGTGTCAAAATTCTAGCTGGAAAAATTAGCGGGACATAGTGATAAACATGTCGGGGGCTAGGAAGGACAGAGTGAAGCAACAGGATGTATACGGATCATTCTCAGATTTTTAACTTGTGCAAATGGAAAATGATGTTCATTACTAAACTGAGTCATACTAGAAAAGGGAAGGTTTAAAGGCAAAACCATTAGTTAACTTTTGGACCCATTGCCTCAAAGGTGCTTTTGAGACATCTGAATAGAGATAGTAAAGATGTTGTTGTATACAAACGTCAGATCTGAAATAGCTACATGCATTTGAAAGTTACTAGCATCTGGTTGATTATTGAAGCCATGCATGAAGGATAGTATTGCTAAGGAGACAATATAGAAAAAAAAAAAAAAAAAGGAAAACCAGGACTAAACCTTGAGTTGCTGAAGTATAGCCAGAGGTTGATGAGCCCGTAAAAGGATCAGAGAAAGAATAATCTGGAAAACAATAGAAAAACCAGGAGGTTGTGAGGTCACAGATGCCAATGGAAAAATGAAGTTTCTCGGAAGGAAAGGGAGGTCAAATATTATTAAATGATGCTAAGGGGTTAAGTAATGTGATCATTAATGTGACTGTTAAATTTAATGGTGAAAAAGTCAGGACCAATTTCGTAAAGTTTCAGGAACAGAAAGCCAATCTCAATGGTTGAGGAATGAATGAGAAGTGAAAAAAATAGAGATCGTGGAAAAGGAATGAGGGCAATACCTAAGGTGAAAGCAAGTTGGATTGATATTTTTGTTGTTTGGAAGGATCTGAGCTTTCTTATGAGAGAAATTATTTACTTCAGAAACTATTTTCCCAGAAAACACATACTACTTTTCAGCTTGAAACTCATTCTTTTTTAAGAAATGGATAATGGATTATGTATTCACAGAATCTTATAATTCGTGAGTTAACTTTACAAAACTTCTGGATCGATGTATACATAACAAATTAACTGTTTGGAAATTGATTTAAATCTATTGCTAAGAATGAATTCAGGGACACTGTGTATGGAATTAACAGGAAAAAGAAACCCTCACTTATTTCTAGTAAGTATATCATTCGGGGTTAAACCAAAGAAGCAAATCCAGTAAGAGACATTATATATCTATAGCTATATATTAACATAAGTAGAATATACCTATATTAGGAAATTCATTAAAATAAATTTGCTTACTCATATAGGGGAACCTAGCTAAGCAAGTCTGAAGTCCAGAGAGCAGGCAGCAGCAGGACAGGACATAAGTGAGCTGGAAGGGCACAGCTGAAACTTTTCATGTCAACAAGGGAGAGTCACTCTTTACTCTCAGACGATTCAAGATCTGTTTTAAATATTTTCCATCTAAGTCAGGCCCATCTAGGATAATTTCACTTTTTACTCAACTAGGAACTTTAATATCATCTGTAAAATCCATCCACAGCAGCACTTATACCGTTAGATTTAATAACTTACAGTTACCCATAGTTTCAGTTTGGAGGAGCTTCAAAAGATAAAAAATCGAACCACCATCTGATTAACCTATTCCACTTCTGGGAATATATCCAAGAAAACAAAAATGCTCATTTGAAGAGCTCGTTGTGCCCCTATGTTCACAACAGCATTATTTATAATATCTGAAATGTGGAAACAATCTAAGTATTCTTAAATGGAAAACTGGATAAAGAAGCTGTGGTGTGTACACACACACACACACGGAAGTTGTGTCATTTGCAACATGAATGAAACGAGAACATTCTGTAAGTGAAATGAATCAGACAGAAAGACAAACACTGTTAAGATCTCACTTATGTGTTAAATTTAAAGCAAAAACAAAAACAAAAACCCACCAAATTCATAGATCAGATTAGTGTTCATCAGAGGGGTGGGAGGGGGAGGGCAAATGAGAGAAAGAAGGTCAAAATATAGAAACTTAGAGTTCTAAAATACATAAGTACTAGGGGTATAACGTACAGCATGACCATTGTAGTTAAAAGTGCCATATGACGCATATGAAAGTTATTAAGAGAGTAAATCCTTAAAGTTCTCATCACAAGAAATAGTTTTTCTTTTTATTTTCTCTTTTTATTGTATCTATATGGTTGATTGATGCTAACTAAACTTACTGAAGTAATCATTTCACAATATTGTAATTCAAACCATTATGCTATACACCTTAAACCTTTACAGTGATGAATGTTAATATCTCAATAAAGCTGGATTATTCGCAGTGTACGTGTGCTACAAAAGAGCTGCTACCTTACTTCCCTCTCCCAGCTCTCATGAGAAAATCTTCCTCGTACCCTTGGAAATCAATGGAAGTAGTGTGACATTTTAGATAGGCAGCCTCTTCAAATTTTATAAAGGATATTAGGAATTTGACTAGTAAGAGGAAGATCCTGAAAAAAAATGACATCAGAATTGAGATCTTTTGGAAAGCTTGCCCACTTGAACAATACAGCAGCAGTGGTGAGCCAAACTAAGGAGGAGTGAAGTTAGTTTGAGAATACTATTAAATGTTTTTCTCAGTACATTTTGAGATAAACACAGGCAAACTAAGTACAGCTGTATATTGCATAACAAGTGTGTTGGACTTTATACCTGGTATCCTAGTTATCTATTGCTACCTCAAGTTACCTCGAAACTTAATGGGCATCAATAAATATTGTCTAATGGTTGTTGGGATCAGATATGTAGTAATGGATTAACTGAATACTCTGCCTTGGGGTTTGTCATGAGATTGATGTCAAGATGTCAGCCAAGGTTACAGTCATCCAAAAGCCTGACTGGGTTAGAGGACCTGTTGCCACAGTGGTTCCTGCTGGCTGTTGGCAGGAGGCCTCATTTCTTAACCATGCAGATCTCTCAACACGACTGCTGGAGTGTAACATGGTGGTTATCTTCTCTTAGAGCCAGTGACCTGAGAACCAATGATATCTGATAGGACCAAGCCTAGGACTGATATACAGTCACCTCTGCAGTAGCTTAATGATCACACAGGAAAGTCATGATTAAAAACTATATGAAGCATGAATCCCAAAAGGCAAGCATCACTAGGGGCCATCATAGAGGCTGGCTATTACCACACCTGACATATTTTCAACTTCTAACATAATATCTTCCCATACAACAGCTGTTAGAGCAAAACTCAGACTAAATGTCATTCTAAACTGCCTGTTTAGAAATTCTTTAAGGACTTTTTGGGTCTCTTTTTCCAACAAGTATATAATCATATGTATTAGTTTACTAGGGCTGTGATAAAAAAAACTACTACAGACAACAGAAATTTATTGTCTCACACTTGTGGAAGCTAAAAGTCCAAGACTAATGTGCTGACAGTTTTGACCTGTAGATGGTCACCTCACTGCGTCCTCACCTGGACATCCCTCAATCTGTGTGTTGTCTGCGCCCTAATCTCCTCTTTTTATAAAGATACCAGTCACATTGGATTAAGGCCCACACATATAACCTCTTTTTTATCTTAATTACCTTTTTAAAAACTGTAGATCCAAATATATTATGAGGTACAGGGGGTTTGACTTCAATATATGAATTGGGGGAAGGGGGAGGAGACATAGTTCCATCTTTAACACCATATGTCTCAGCCTTTAAAAGAGTATATAGATGAAATCCAATTACTCAAATTCTAAATTATTTGAGTGACAAGAAATGTCGAACAGTTTCAAGTCCGTTATCTTTACACTTAACTGAACTAAAGCTAAGAAGTTTTTTATTAAATCAATAGAGAAGCAGTACCCCTCCCTTCAAAATGTATAATAATATGCAAGTAAAGGAGAAAATGTCTTGGACAGCTGTTCTTGCTCAGCTGTCACCTGTGTGTTGGACTTTATCCCTGGTATACTAGTTATCTATTGCTGCAACAAGTTACCTCAAAACTTAGTCTTGCTCATAATACAGCGCAATAACAATTTATCCTTATTCCACTAAAAAACTCCATTCCCTTTATCTTTTTAATTGTGTCATCATTGTATAGATCACAGCCCTTCTCGGCCTTACACATGAATAACTAAGGGAAAACTGTGAGAAAAACTTTCAGGAATATCGAGCAAGAACCCCATAATCTGAAAAACAACATCTCCACTTTTTTGCCTTTCATCGAACTGTTACAGAAAGAAATTCAAAATCTTTTAGAAGATAATTTATACTGTTAATTCACATAACATCACAGTCAGTATCAGGTCCTCTACTGAATTTCTATGTGAGTAATGTTTTTCCCTCTTTAGAAATACATAGTTTGTAAGGAAGATATGGAAGATAGAAAAGACTATCATATCAACATAAAATATCAACATTTCTGGTTTTGAAATTAAAATATTGCTAGAGAAGTTGACATGAGAAATTGAGTCTATATAGCCATGCTACCCTGAACAAGCCTGATCTTATCTGACCTTGGAAGCTAAGTAGGGTCAGACTTGGTTAGTACTTGGATGGGAGACCACCTAGGAAGACCAGGTGCCAAAGGCATAAAAAATTTAAAAAGTAAGGGATTGTAAACTAACAAGGTCCTTGCAATCTGTGAGGTCGACCAAGGGTTGCCTCACCTAAAAAAAAAAAAAAAAAAAAGAAAAGAAATTGAAGGAAAAATTCTGTTTTGCTAAAAAGAGATGGAGGAGGGTCTTATAGGTAATCAGAATTAAATTAGAACACCAGAGATCCATGAAAACATAGTTATAGTGAATGAACATCATCTGTGCTAATTTTACGGAACCCAGATTACATGTTGAGTTATAGCAGAACATATAACAAGAAACACACATTGGAGTGAAGTCATAGAAGACTTTGGACGACCACAGTAAGTTGTTGCAATTTAGTCGGTGAGCAACGGGGAGCCTCTGAAGCTTTCTTGGAAGAAGACTAACATGCTCAGAGAGCACCTCAAGGAAGGTTAATCTGGCAGTATTAAACTGATTTTGAAATTTTGAAAAATTTTTTGAGAACACCTCCTATGTAAGTCAAAACTCTTAAACTTAATTAACTTATAGGAGTAATTTATTTAAAGAAGAAGAGTGCTCTAAAACATATTTACTGTGCCTCTTATCACTAAAATAAAGGCAATGATAGTACTTAATTCACAGGATTATTGTAAGGATTAAATGATCTATGTAAAATATTATACAAGTGCTATACAAGAGTTTATTGTTACTATTACTATATACCTGACCCTGGACAAGTTATTTAACCTCTCTGTACCTTGTTTTCCTTTATACATAAGATAGAGATAACAACAGTAATATAGTTATAGATATTTTTAAGGCTGAAATATGTTAACAGGTATAATAGTTTAAAGAAATTCCAGGTACATACGAGGTGATTAATAAAGGTTAGCTATTGCTGTTAATGTTATTATAACTCTCAATAGACATGACATAATTGGGAAATATGAGGGGGAAAAAAAAACTTCTGATCCATTTATACCAAAGTTCACATGCCATTATTCCATAATAATTTAAGTAGATACTACTATGATTATGGCAACCCAACTCAATTCTCCCCGAATATCATGGTCTTCTCTCTCAAAGTATCTTTTCACCTACATCAGTTACTTATTGGCCCTGAGTCAACAAAGATGTTGTTGACAGGCTAACTGGAGAAAGAATTTTCCAGAAACAGAAGGTATTTTTAAATACTCGGAAAAAAAATTAACTGCTTTTCTAGAGGCAGAAAGGGCAAATTGGAAGGAAATTTTCAGGATAATTATATTAATCAACAAATTATCTGCAAATCTTAATTGCATGCTTGCTTCATACAAGGTACTAGACTAGGTGCACTGAAAGATGTAAAGAAATTATAGATAAGGCTTAATTCTAATTTAATATCCTATTACTTTTCTAATGCTATAAAACAAGTTGCCGCAAACAGCCTAAAATAACACAAATGTATTAAGTCATGGTCTTTGTGGGTAAGGGGTTTGGGAATAGTGTCTCTGGATTTTCTATGTAGGGATTCACAAGGCTGAAATCGAGGTGTTGAATTGACTGCAATCTCATCTAAGAGTCCAGGATCCTCTTTCAAGCTCATTTAGGTTGTCAGCGGAATTCAATTCCTATGGTTAAGAGACCGAGGTCCCTCATTTTTGCTGGCTGTGGGCAGGGGAGGGGGATTGCTCTCAGCTCCGAGAGCCTGCACTTAGGTCCATGCCACGTGGTGTTTCACAACATGAAGCTGCCTTATTAAAAGCCAGCAGGAGAATCTCCAGCCTGCTAAGAAGGAGTCTAATATAACTTAAGGTAATCACTTGAGTGACTATACCATCCATTACCTTTCCCATATAGTATAACAATCATTATAGGTTCCACTCACATTCAAGGGTAAGAGATTATACAAGGTAGATACAACAGGAGGTGTGAATCTTAGAGACCATCTTAGAATTCTATCACAACATATAAATGAAAAAGTTATCTGAAATACATGGAAGTAAAATCTGAGGAGGAAAACGCTGAGGGCCAAGGCTGACAGGGGAAGGAACAGTTTGGGGAGAATTTCTGAAGACAGAACAAAAGGGTCTAAGCAAGTCTGACACATGTTGGCAATAGTTTCACCCAAACCCCTTGCCTCCCCCTTCAGTATTCCTTCTATCCTGGGAGTCTTTAGGCTCAGCTCCTTCTCAAAACGTCTCTTTTTTGCTTTCCAGAAACAGAATAATGGAAATTTGTATGGTAATTAGGATCTTCAGAGCATTTTCTCATATAGTATGTCACTTAATCTGTTTAAATCTAACTTCAAGAATCAAGAACTTTCCATGTTCTTCCCATTCCTCCTCCCATGACCACTGTCATTCTTGATCTTTGTACCAAACACAATGCCACTGAGCCCACTGTGCCCAGAAGCCACAACCAGTCTTTGACTGAAACTCAGAAACTACAGAAGGCTCCTGGCTGGATCTAGTTTAGTGGTCCTTAGTTTCACTTCAAGTGAGCAGAATTTTCCATCAATTGTTTTTCATGAAATCTTTCACACTATCCAGTGAACAAACCAGAGAGTTGCTAAAAAATCCTAGAGAAGATGGTTGAAGTATGGAATTTTCTATTGTTGGACAAAGGCTATGATATTATTTTTTAAATGCCCAATGACCATCAATTTAAAAAAAGGGTGTCCTAAACTTAAGTGTCCTATGATAAATGATTGGTTAAAGAAGCTATGGTACATATATAGAATGGAATATTACTCAGCCATAAGAAGAGATGAAATACTGCCATTTGAGACAACATGGATGGACCTCGAGATAATCATGCTAAATGAAATAAGCCAGACTGAAAAAGTTGAAAATCACATGATATCACTTATATGTGGGATATAAACCTAAAAGCAACAGATGAGCAGGACAAACCAACAGAAACTCATGGACATGACTACAGACTAGTGGTTACTAGTGGGGTGGGGAAGAAGGGGGGAGATAGACGAAGTAAAGGGATCAAATATAAGGTTTGGGGGAGGGTGACATGGGTAAAAGGGATCAAATATATGGTAGCTGAAGGAAATTGGACTTCAGGTGGTAAACGCACAATAGAACATATAGATGTCAAATGATAATGTATACCTGAAAATTACATAATTTTAATAATCAATGTTACCCCAATAAACTTAATTAAAAATTTTTTTAAAAAGAGGGACTTCCTGAGCAAAATTATATCCCCACAATAATTGTGGAGATAAGAGCAAAATAAATGTTATCTAAAAATTCTATTAAGGAGCTTGTCAAATATGTATGTATGTATGTATATGTGTGTGTGTGTGTACACACACACACACACACGCATATATATTAGCCTTATATTATCCTTTGAGAAGGACAATAGCAGCTCACTACACTGAAGGAATGTAAATATGGAGTAACCTGAGACCGTGCCACTCGCCACACAGAGGAAACTTATATGCAGAAGATGAGAATGAATTCAACAGAGAGAAGAAATAAAAGATGGGAAAGAGATATAACAGCCTACAAGACCTTGGATTCAGTTGTCCCTAAGGCAAGTTTTACCCATTCTTTTTTACCAGCTTAGTTACATATGCCAACGAACTCTATTTAACTTTTGCTAATTAACTTAGAGTCCCAAAGAATACAAGTTGACAAAACAGAAGGTTCATATAATCTACAGAGTTTAAAGATAATGGAGAGCCATGCTAGCAAAGTAACTGTAAATGGAAAGAAAGATCTTTGAGACATCATGGACAAAGTATTCACAGAACTTCAGAACAAGATGAAGTTGACAGGACAGAGGAGAATAGAGATTCCAGATCGAAGGGAGAAGCAACATTATCAGTTAGGACTTAGTAACATCATCTGATTACATTTGCAGTAGATACAAAGATTATCCACTGAATTTTGCTCTACCTAGTACATCAACCCTCTATGCAAAAAAATTAACTCCTTGGCTAAACTACCGCACAAACTGACCCCAAAAACTTTCCAAAATAGTCATATTTGTCTAATTTTTACAATTCCTTGCAGACCTCTACCACCACAATATAGTTGTGCCGTTCTTTATAAACTTGTTTTCCTCCTCTTGCATCTTCGATCCTCTAAATGCTTCAAGGCAAAGTCAAAAACTATCATTTCTACAGTACCATCTCTAAGTGTTTCCAGGTCTCCTCTTTATTTGGGGCTTAGAAGATACTGCTTTGCATTGCTATTTTTCTTTTTATATGTCAATCCAGATACACCTAACAAGTTGAATAGCTATCTACCTTTTGAGTCCTAGGACCATGACATATTTATTCACCAATTATCTAAATCTTAGGCAGCAAAAGTGAGTTCTAGTAATTATAGTCACTAATAAAGTAAGAATCTATTAATTACATGTTCATATAATGACAGATTCTTATTTTACTGTTAGTGTAATGGCTTTGAGTTAATAAGTCACACCCTGGACAAAGACCAAAGCCTGAGTATAAATATCCAGCTAAAATTACTTGTATTTTATTCATTTCTATTTCTCTTATTTTAAAATTCTAAATGAAAAATCTCCTTTCATATTAAAGGCAATTCTGTAGTTTTGTGATATTCAGGTTGGTAAGCAGACACCACTGTGTTCTTTATTGTATGAGACTCGGTTTAAGAGCTCGGGGTTGGCTCTGCCTTTTCCTAGTTGCATGATCTTGAGCAAGTTATTCTCTATATACCTCAGTTTTCTTCTCACTAAAGCTCAGGTAATAATAGCTACTTCCTCATCAAGACTTTGTTAAGATTCAATAAGTTGATGCAGGTAAAACCATTAAAAGAGCATATGGCACATGGAAGACCTAGACTGTTTCATTAATATTTCATCGCCATCATTCTCTATGTCTGTTAAAAAATACTGCAGGAATACCAGTGCTTTAACAAAAACTGCTGGTTCTCCTACAGAAAGTTACTGTTTAAACGGGTACCTTATTTACATTTAAAACAATGGGTGAGAATTGAAAACATGTTTTCCATAGAAAATGTTTTTAGAATATTTAATTATTTACCATTAGTGCAAACATTCTGAGCTGAGAGATTTATGCAAACATCCCTGAGCAGTGGAATACAGGCCTTTATTGTGACCTGAACTGCTGTGGTCAAAAGATGGGTCTTCTGAATTTTTCTCATGTCAAAGTTCTATGGATTTTCTGTTTGTAAGTTATTTTCATGTTATTACTGTTTTTACAAAGAAATTAAACTTTCTTGAAAACTTAACTCAGATTGGCTTTATATGTCTCATTCTTAGAGCTGCAATAAAAAAAAAAAATCTACATTTCTGTGTCAAGGTGCCATTTAAAGAAACACCAAAATTTTAATAGCAAGAAAGTTAATAAAAAGATAAACAAAGACTTTTGTTTTTTATTAAGATAACGTCAGTTGCTTCAGGATTTTTTAAGTCCCATACTTTAATTAAAATTAGAATGCCTGCTCATCTGGATAGCAAATTTTCACTTTGTCATTTCTAGCTTTTTAAAAATAATTTCCCTTCATCTTCAGATAGTCTCAGGACTTTCTCTAACAAGTCTCTCCTCCTCACCTCAAAAATAAAGAAGTTGTTGACTTTATAAATTTTGAAAAATTCTAAAAAGTATTTTAATTCATGTCTTAAAATTTTATAGCATTAGAAAAATGCGTTTTATTAAAAAATACTGTATATAAATTAAGAACTAATATAAAAACTTAAATGATATATGAGCCTACTCTTCAGTGAATAGTCAGCTAACATTTTTATGTATATACTTGTTCATGTCCATTTATAAACATGCTTTCATGTAATAGAACAAAATTGTTCATTTACACTCTGCCTTTTGCATTAAACAAATAGCATGTGCGTTTTCCCATTGTCATCAAATTTTCATTAAGGCAATTTTCATAAAGTGTATTTTGTAAAATATGTGTTATTTGAAAAACAAACATTCTCTGATGTGTTATATGAAAAAGATTCTATAGTTGAATGCACCTGAAGGACATCAGATTAAATGGAGCTTAACCAGGTTTAGTTAATATAGTACTGCTGTCTTTTCAAAGCTAACCTGCCTTATTCTCCAAACGGAAGATTTGTTTCCCAAACATGGTTGGCCATGCCACCCTCCACATGCACTCTGTCTTTTGGGCAAGTGTTCTATGGCACATCTAGGAAATATTACTTTAAGCACAACCACCGCCTAATGTCTGAGGCTCCCCTGTGCTCATATCCAGCTAAGGCTCTCATAAGCTCATGAGTGTACTCCCTGAGCCTATAGGCCTGAGCCATCTACTTAGGTCTTGTTTTAGTGTGACTTTACTTTCTTCCTATAACTGGTGACAGTTTTTGTAGACAGACAAGTGACTGTTCCTCTCTCATGAAAAAACAGTCAATTTCCCTCCCCTTGAATCTTAGCTCACCCCTGATGGGAAACTCTCTGTGCGATATATATAATTAGTGATGAATAATAATACAAAGAATTCCTATGAATAAGTGAGAAACGGCAATCTAATAGAAAACGGGGCAAAAACATGGACAGATTTTCATTAAAGAGGGATACGAATGTCAAATAAATATTTTAGTCAAGTATGAAAAGATGCTTCCTCTTAATAGGAAAGTAAAACTTAAGGGTGATACATCACGCCCATGTTTTTAGCAAAAAAAAAAAAAAAAAAAAAAAAAAGGTTTTAAGATATAAAAATGATCAAGTATTAAGAAGAATTCAGAGCAATGAGAATACTCAGAACTACTGGCCAAGACACCCTCCACCTGCAAAGTGTCTCTTGGACAAGTGTTCTGTGGAACATCTAGGAAACGCTATTTTAACCACAACCACTGGCTGTCTTAGTCTCCCCTGTGCTCAGATCCACCTAAGGTTCACATTATTTTGAAAAATAATAGACTTTCTAAAAATGAAGATGCATACATCTTATAATCTAGCAGTTCTTAAATATATTATATATATATATTAGTATACATAAGCATATGTATAGAACCATTGCTTGTAATTACAAAAAAAAAAAAAACCTGAAAATAACACAATTGCTGTCAATAGCAGAATGGATAATAAGTTGTGGAATATTTATACATTTAAATATCTTGACAGTGAAATGAACCACAGCAATGTCATGATACGTGGAAAAGAAAAGTGAGGTTAGCAAAGAATAGATAAGGAATACCTTCATTTATATGCATAAAAAAATAGGCAAAATTAAACCACTGCACAGGCATACACATACATACACGTGCACGCATACAAAAAACAGAGCTGGAATAAAGCAAGTTCCATTTCCAGTATAACAGAAGAAGGCAAACACTCCCACTGAAAACAACTAGTCAAGCCAGAAAATTTCCAAAAGTTATACATTTAAAAGTAGGGCTGTAAAAACAGGATTAGACAAATTTAAATTCTAGAAAAGGGAAAAACTTTCAGAAGTTTTGAAACCATCTCTAGGGATTTTAGCCAATTTTGGATTTATGGTAAATAATACAAATAAGTCCAAGCATATAACTGCTTTAGAATACAGAGATGTATGCTGAGCTTCTACATGAAGGTCTGAAGTGAAAAAAAAAAAAAGTAGATTCTAGAGGTTTCAAACACATTGCCATTTCCCCTTTTTCATTTGTCAAATATGAAATTTACACTGAGCAAGAAAATAGAGTTAAATAAATTTTTGGAAAGAGAAGTCAGTCTTTCAATGCATATGGGGAAAGGATCTAACGAACCCAAGAACAACTTACAACTTCATACGGTCCTAAGAACAACTAACTAGAGTTGAAAACCCCAGTTTAAAAGCATGGAAGTGAGTGATTAGTTAGCATCAATTATACACATTTTCTTTTACTCATTTGGGAACAGCTAGAGTTGGAGAGTTAAGGCTCTGCCAGGGACCGCTATTAGGGAAGCATGAAAGCTTTTGCCCATTGTTGATTACTGGACAGTCAAAAATTAGAGGTTTTAAGGGTTTGTATTACACATACAGTCTCTTAAAAGATATATGGCAAATCCTTAATCATGTGGATTGACAGGCTAAAGCGATCAGCCAAAATCTTATGAAAAACAGAGCCAAAATTGCCACTGTTCTTTGGTGCTGGGAAGACAAAGAGCCACCAGACTCTCCGTTTGACACACTGATGGGTCAAGCCTTAGAAGTAAAAGTGAATCATAAAACATGGATTAATGAACTCAAAAACAAGTCTATAGAAAATACACTAAATGCAACATAGAAATTTTTTCAAGAAGAAAATCCTGAGAGAATATTTTCCTTAGGACACCAGAGGGGAAAAAGCTAATGTACTTGCAATTAAAGTCTAAAATAAAGAGGATACAGAAAAATAACATTTGAAGATATAATTAAGAGTTATCAAAAATTGATTAATAATATTTATTGATATATTAAAGATGTTCAGTATGATCCAAGCAGGATTAGCTAAAATAGAAAAGCATCATTGGAATAAACTGCTGAAGAAGCCAAGAAAAAGAAAAATTTTAAAGCGACCAGAAAGAGAAAGACATGTTCTTGTCAAAGGAACTACAAAAACATTATAATACTTTAAAAAACTATGGAAGTTAGAAAATAATGGAATAGCACATTTAAATATTTAAGGAATATTAGAACATAATTACTTAACTAGAAATTAACATCAAGCAAAGATTCTCCAAAATAAAGGTGTAATAAAGCTGTTTTTTTTTTTCTTCAGACAAGACTGAGAGAATTGCCAGGAGACTTTCTCTAAGAGATTCTAGGGGAGTTAGGCAAAAGGAAAATGAATGCAGACATAAATATGAAATACAGGAGAAATTAATGAAATAGAGGGTAAACATGATTAAATATAGATCAATATTGACTATTTAAAACAACCACATATCTTGGGGTGTAAAATATAGTTGAGAATAAAATGAATGGTAATAAGGCAAAAATCAGATGAATAAAGTTACAGGGTACTAAAATTCCAACTGTATCACAGATGATGATAATAATTATAAATTTATCAAGTACTATTAACCATTAAAAATTAATAAAATGCTATAAAGCTGAAAGTTAATAGGGGGTAAATTAAATAATTAAAGCTTTTGACTTTGTTGCAGGACACAGAAAGCTGGAGAGAGTGTTGCTCCTAGCCTTACAAAAACAACGAAATCCAGGTAATCTAATTCAAACATTTCTTGAACTCAAGAAAGAGTTGAAGACACATGACAACTAAGCTCTAACCTAAAGTAAGACAGGTGCATCTAAAGAGATGTGCAAAGCACATCTGCTTACCAGGACAGACAGTAGATGCCAAACCGGCATATAAAAAGTTTCAGCTAAATTTATAACTAATTTCTAAAGCTAATGGTAGATTACATTATAGATCCCCTTGGACCCACAAACACAAGGAACATGTGCTTCTAATCACAGTACTATCTACATGGACATCACTGGGTGTTCACAAGAAAGATTGGGTTCAGGATGATGAACCAGAGAAAGCAATATGTGCAACTCTCTCTTACACTTCCGGCCATTTGAAGCATACTGGGGAAAAGTTCAAACATTTTGACAAATGCATAAATTTCCTGCCAGGAATTTATAGTTCTTTGATTAGTTTTTGCCCCTTTTTCACAAATCTTTTCCCCATAAACCCAAAATACATTCATGCAAGTGTATTTAGTTATGCCACTTTATCCTTAAATTAGCTGCAACTCTAACTTTCCATGTTCTCACTATGCACTTTATTCAAATCAGCTAAATTTATAACCTGGTATAATTTGGTCCCAGTTATTTTTTGTAATATCCCCAGACAGTATTTGCTGTTTTCTAAGTTTAGCATACAATTGCACTCTCTACTGCTCTACCAAATATTTATGAACACACTGAAGAATCACTGATCTCATTTAAATTGTTCAGTATGCTAGTCTTTATTTTCCCTATTATTTAATTTTGAATGTTTCCTCTTTTGTGCGTATTAGCTTTTGCGATCACAAGTTTTAACACTTTTGGTATTTTTTCTCTCTCAGAAATGACTTTACTCACAAATGAAATAAACTTAAAATGTCTTCCTTATAACTCTTCAAAAAAATAAAAATAAAATTATTTTTCTATACATAACTTTTTCTCAATGTTTATAGATATGCTTCAAAATGCATAATACTTCTTTAATATATTATGAAATGTTTTTATTTGTCTAATTATAAATATTTTGTATTACACATTACTTTTCTCTGTGAATGAAAATTTGCTACCGTAATAGTTATCAGTAGTAATAAAATGTCTCATCTTTTACAATAGTATATTACAAGCAATAAAAATATACCTTTAAACTCTATGATTTGCCTTGAGTTTTGGGTACTTCTAAGAATAATTATGTGTTGAATGTTATTTATCACTTTTTGTCCACAAATATCAAACTGTTGACAAAATAATGGCATCACTGGTTTTCTGTATGTTGGTGTCCGGTATACATAGATTAACTGATGGAAAAAGACTTCATGCTACAAAAATTTTATCTGAAAACTTATAACGCTAACTTGTGCTTTGAAATTAATTTTTAAAATATGGGTTGTCAATAAAGAAACAAATTCAGTCAAACATTCTGGAAGGTTTGAAAAACACATGCCCATCCCCAAACTTGATACTCATCTTATGCACGGAGTGCTTTACTAGTGAATACACATGGTTTTTGGAGCAAATCCACATACAAACACAGTCCATAATCTGCTTTTTAATTCAAGTCCGAATATATTATGATTAAGGACTAAAAAAAAAAAAAAATCCAAAAAATATATATTTTATATGTATGTATAGGATACATATGTGTATGTATAGGATACACACACACAATCATATGCACTTCTCAGAGGACAAGAAAGGAAAACACAGCTTTTGAAAACAATTGGGAATCTGTGCTTTTCAAACCGATCACTAAAAATAAAACTGTTTCATACATTCCTGTCTTTGCTCTACCTTGCAGTAGACTTAGAACCAATTATCTTTAGCAGCCGTTTGAAATATTTAAGCTGTTACAAAGTTAAGGGAGTCACAGCTCACCGTTCGTGGGAGACGTGGACTCCATTTGTTAGCAGTACTAAAATGTCGCCATGATAATTTTAATTAAACCATCTTTTTTTCCCCTCATACTTTGTGGAAAATTAACGTTTCTAATCTAAATCATGCTTTACATGCCCTCAGATTGCTCACTTAACAGTATTTTTTAAAATACAGTTTTTTCAAGTCATATTTTAAAATAAAGATCTCGTTTTCAATATGAAAAGGTAAAATTAAGTTCCTGAAAGATGTTAATCTAGAAAAGAAAAAGTGCTGAGAAGTCAAATAATGAGAAATAGAAAACAATCGTTAAGCAGTATCAATTGATGTCAAAACACATACACAGAGATGTTAGTAGAAGTGGCAAATGCTACTACCTGATATTCTACAAAATATTTCAAAAGCTTTTATTCAACTAACATATTCATGGGTTAATTATAACCACATATAAAGCAGAGTTTCTAAAAGATTCGAGTTTACTCAGTCATGAAACATACCTTAAAAAGTACTAAATTTATCTTAAAAAAAAAAAAAAAAGAAAAGAAAAAGATAAAAGACTGGCTGAAACCTCCTCTTTCTTCTGCCAGAGAACGACTTTCTTGAAAGGAATGCTTGCCTGTTTTTCTGAAAGTGACTTAGAAAATGTTTGGAATTACTCAATATGTGACCTTATTCAAACTTTTTACAGCACTTGCTCCCCACCTTTATGACTTGATAGAAATAAGTTTTGAAGTGAAAACCTATTCAAGGTTATGAGAAAGTTAAAGCAATTCGACTACATACAAAGATCACTTTTTTATTCTCCAATGTCTTCTGCATAAATCTCATGATTTTTTCAAAAGTTTCAATTGAAAACAAAACATCACTGTAACCCTAAAATCAATTCTTTAGGAAATATAAACTGCTGCCTTTTCAGATGGAAAGAGGAAACTAAAAAGTAATTGTCATGGAGAAAGCTCTGTGTCCCATGGGGAATGAAATTTATCTACCAACAGTCTGAATAGAATATTTCAACTGTCTGTGCACAATGTCTGATTTTGTATGAAATAACCAGATAGAATATTTTCATTTCTAAGGATTACACATAGTTAGTTGTAAAAATACTGCAACTAATAAAGTCAGAGTTTTATCACTTTATCTTATGTGGTTAATAAAGAATAAATAGTTGTTATAAGGAAATGTTATTTTTTTTCTAAATACAGTTTGAACAAAAATGAATTTAATTTCTTTGGATTCTTTGCCCCCTACATTAGGATCTAGTAACCTGTGAATGTTTAATTTCTAAGTAATGAAATTATATGATTCATGCTATTGTTATATAGAGAAAGTGCATGGACAACTTAGAGATTTAGTTTGGATTTCAGTGTTATACAATAGGTAAAGGGAGCATTTGCCATTATCATATGCAGAATTGCTCAACTATCAAATATATAATGGCATGAGTGAAACATCATCATACAGGGTTAGTCCTACCTGTGTTCACACAATGCAAACATACTCAGATTTAAAAATTCTTGTCAACATTCTGAACACTCTGTTCCAGACAAAGCAAGCACATGTTTTCAAGAATGCATATGAAACTTCTCACTCTCAAGTGTATCTCAATGTGCAAGCAAAACGTTCACTTCGTATTTGAGTGTTTAGATGTTAGACACCTTTTTTTTCTTTTCATAATTTCTTTTTCAGTTTAGGAAAATCCCATAGTGGCAAACTTTTGATCAGAAGGAAAGAAAGACAAAGGAAAATTAGAGGAAATGGAAGACGATAACCTAGATATTAGTTGTGTAGAAGGAAGACAGGGAGAGGGGGCATGAGAAGGGCAATTGGAAATGGAAGAAGGTAATCAAGAGATTCAAGAGCTCATGCTTGTGCACAAATAGTCACAGGAGTGCAGGAAAGAGTGAAGGAGGCAAGCCCTCTTGTGGTTCAGAACTGTCATGCTATTGCTTCCATCTGTATTCTATTGGCCAAAGCAAGGCACAAAGCTAGGGGACCTTGGGTAGAGAAACAGACTCTACCTTGTAATGGGAGGAACCGAAAGCCACATTTAAAAGTCATGCTTACAGGAGGGAGTGGAGAATTGGAGTCACTTGTATAATTAATCTGCCACATTGACTACCCAAAGAAATGAAACATTGGACTTTATAATTAAGGCTTAATTTCCTTAACTGTAGGTTCAAAAACAAATGTAAATACAATTTTTAATATTTTCTTTCTAGACCCAAGTCCCCTTATGTACTCTTTAATAACAAGTATTCAATTTAGTTTATTCAAATTTAACATTTAAAAAAAACTGAAAAAGCTTCTGCCTTTCAAATAAAAAAAGGTATTTTTCCCAAAATACCTAAGATTAAAAACATAATCTTACTAAAGTTTTTTTAATCATGTTTTTATTTAAAACAATTGACTGACTTCCAACAATGAAAAATTAAGACAACATTCTCACAATTTTCCTTACTTTCTACAGCTTCCTATATTGGTATCTTTTATATATATATATATATGCTTTTTACAATGCTCATGTTTATAGCTTTTGCATTCAATTCCATAGCTATAATATGAACAGTTGTTTAGTATTTTTCCATATTTCAGTAAGTTGCTCACTTATAACTAGGTCTTTAACCATGATGCCTTAATTCCTGACCTTTATTAAATTCATTTCTTAATTTGGCTGCATTTTTTTAGCAAAAGGTTTTGTTTTATCCAAGAAGCATATATGAGTGCTTTATTCTTTGAGCTCTTTTCTGGTTGGAAATGTCTGTTATCCTAGTATCAAAATTGAGTTTAAGGTGGGCATGATACTCTTGAGTCACAATTTCTCTCAGGATTTTATTGGTATTGATTTATCATCATCTGGCTATAAATATATTTTGGAGAAAGCTGAGGACAGCCTGATTTATTTGCTGTAGGTTGTTTCTTGGCTAGATATCTTTATCTTTTCATTTTTCATTTTGTATAGACAAAAATAATTACTGTGATGAAATTTCAAATTACTTTTGTCATTGTGAAAAGCCATTTACTCCACTTTGTATTCTGCATAACTTATTGGCTATGCAGTCACACTCCATTCTAAGATCTGATATAGTCACACAGTACCAGATCACAAGTAGGGTGACAATTTGATCTGAAGCAGGATAAAGTATTTATAGCCAGTACTTATTTATAGAATTTGGCATAACTTCCTCTTTTCCTATATTCCAAATATATACCCTATCATCTGCTAAATAGATAACTAGGTATATTTTAGGTAATTTTTCATCAACATCTGTGTTATTAATCTAAATAAGACTTTTAAATCTGGATTACTTTCAGCAACCCTAAAATTCAATGATGATATCTAAATACCCACAGCCTACATTTTATTTAACATGCTCAATTTACTTGTCAAATTTGATTAAAAACTGGTGTTTCTAAATCTCTCCATGAAACCACAAATTATGACATTGCCTGTTCATGAATAAGCCTACTGACTTCTATTTAAAATTTGATTTCTATTTCTGTTTGTGAGAATCAATTTGACAGAATCAATTTGACAGCACTAATATGGTGGACCTGATAAAGAAACAAACCTATCGACATGCATAAAAATAAAAATACAAAGAATATAAAAAGTAATTTTAATTAAGTAAAGGAAGAAAAGGGGCATAAATTACCCAATCCATAATTTCATAAGAGTAATGAAATACCTGAGTCTACTATTTCCCTAGGAGTATCTATGGATACATAGATGGATACACAGAATTGTGGGTTTTAAAGTATTCACCAGATGGATGACAAAACCTGGGGGCTGAGAAGGGTGAAATGCTAGATTAGAAATACCTACATAAATTTAAAGCCAAAGAAGGGTGACATACTAGAAAAAAAAAGTCCTGAGGAGGAATACTTTCCTATCTCAGCTTTGTCTATAGATACAAAGAAAGCAGGGGACAGGGGCTAAGAAGAAAGGTCTCGCCTAAGAATTACTCACCTTAAACACACATCCATATGAGTTTAGAGTTATAATTCAAACCCAATTTAAAAATTTTAAGTATCCTGGGTTTTATGCCCCTGATAGGGCATAAATATTTAAATAATTTCAAAACCAACATAAAACTCAAAGAATTGCCATAGACAATATTGCTAAAATAATGCTCTCACAATAAAAAAAAAAAAAACACACAAAAAAGAAATTTAGAAACAAGTCATTGTGAGTAAGAATCTAGAGAAGCCACAAACAACTGCCTCAGATACGCGAAGTCTACAGAAATCGAAATGATTACACACATAATATTTTTTAAAAGCACCTAGAAACAAACCCAACCATAGACAAAAATCTGATATATGGCCTAGCTGGCATTGCAGAATAACAAGTAAAAAATTGGCTTTTCAAGAAATGGTGCTAGTACAGTTGGTGATACATAGAGGGAAAAAATAATAAAAGATCACACAGAAATCAATGTGAGTAATAAGGACTAAAATGTGAAAGACAGCTTTAAAATCCTTAGAAAACATAAAATATTTATGTGATATAAAAAGTACAAACCATAAAGAAAAAGAATAAGATCAATTAAAAATAACTGCTTATTCAAAGACATCGTAAAGGACTTCTGTTTAAGGATGTGAGAGTTGTCTTCCATTATAAAAAATTTTAAAACTGGATATATGTTAAATAATTCTTTTCAGACATTGGACAATGGCTAGTACCTAATTGCAATCCCTGAGAAAAAGGAAAAAAGTAAATTCAGCTCCGTGATCACCCCATATTTCTGCCTCTAAGTAATTTTTAAACCATGGCTCATGGAGTAGAATACAAACAGAGCCTGGTGTTTCTCGGTGAGAAGATAAAACAGAGATGCCAATGTAGTGGGAACTAAGGGAGCAGAGTATTGAGAGGAAGGAGGTACACAGGGAAAAATGTTTAGAAATTGTGAACCCGAGTCTTTTGTTAAATACTAAGTTATATGTCTATAAAAGTGAAACAGGCTAAGTGAAGCACAATATTCAGAGAAAGAAAAGTTTCTGGGGAACTTTAAGCCAAACAATTCCAAGAGCTCATGAAAGGCTTGAGAACCATACAAGATCACACAATGGAGAGACATTCTTGATTACGTGGCTTTTTAAGTAGAGATTCCAAATAGCAGCACCTTAATTACAGGACTAAGTTAGCTGTAGTGTAAAGGTTACAATATGCACGACCTTAAAAAGGCTTCAAAAGAGGCCTTGAAAAAATGAAATTGCTATGTTAGAACTGTAATTTCCCTCCAAGAAAATGGCCAGCAGTTTCTAAGTGAACACAACATACTCCAGCAATTCGTTACATAAACTTCGCAATTTCTGGGATCTAATCAAACTGCAAGACAGGAAAAAAAAAAAAAAAGAAAAAAAGAAAGAACATGGACCTAAGGGAAGTACATGCATAATGAATTTAAACAAGGACACTAGATGGCTATTGTAAGAAATGAACTACAAACATATGTAATAACATGAATGAATTTCTAAGGCATTAAAGCTAAGTGAAAGAAGCCAGACACGTAAGACTGCACACTGCTTTATCCCTTGTATATAAAATGCCAGAAAATCCAAAACTGTAGAGACGGAAAACAGATCAGAGGTTGCCATGGGTTGGTGATGGAGACAGGGTATTTGCTGCAAAGGGGCCAGAGAAAACTCTGAAGTGATTAAAATGATTTTGGTTGTAGTGGTTACATGTCTATTCTTAATTTATAAAAATGTTTCTTGATTGTGATGGTGGTTACATGACTATGTATATTCATAAAAACTTAATTAGATATGTTAAAAGGATAAAATTCTACATAAAGTACATCTCGAAGATATTTGATATTTTAGTAAAAAGTATACTGTGTGTAAACAAATGAAAATAGAAATGGGAAATCAAGAAAACATCAAAAAAGAATTCAATGAACGGCATAGATTAGATGCTGCAGAACAAAAGATCAGGGAAATAAAAGATGTAGCAATAGGAACTACACAAAATAAAGCACAGAAAGAAAAAAAGACTGAAAAACGTGACCTGGGAAACAATATTGAACTCCCTAACATGCATGTCATTGGAGTCCTAGAAGGAAAGGAGACGGGGAAAAATAGGAAAATATGATCAAAGAGATAATTGGGCTTCTAGCATGTGCTTATTCTATAAACATCTGGAAAGAACATTGCTTCGGCCTTAACAAGATAAAGCCAAATAATTTTTTAAAACATACTGTTTCTTGACCCAATCAGAGAGCTAATGCTGCACAGCAACCAACTATCCTAAAATCTAAGGAAAGACCGGTACCTCCAAGAGGTGATACACGTGCATGATTCACTTGGAGCAAAACACAAGAGTAACAAGGATCACCCTGCAAGTGAGTGTAAGCTATAATTTTTAACAAGGTACTAAAGGCCAAGTGTGGGTGAGAATGAGAGTACAGAACTCCTGGGATCCACAGACACAGGGGAGTTTGTACCTCCTCATGGGTTCTTCTTTGCAGACTTTCACATGGTGATCATGAGAAAGAAAAGGACAGGGTGTCTATGAAAGGAGATGAAGTCAGGCAGCCCTGCCCAGATTCTTGTCCCCTGTGGAATAAAAGCCTTAGGACTTCGAAGGGAAGGACTGCAAAGGCTGTCATAGCCAGAGTACAGGTGAAGATCCACTGAAGCTGGGGGAAGAGAAAGGATAAAATATCCTCTACCCCTGTGGGAAAGGCAGACAACTGTTCTGGGCCTACGCCATTAGAAGTCGAGGCTGAGTGGAGTCATTCTCAGCAGGCCTACACTCCCAAAACCATGGTTAAGGGAAATTCTTCAGGCAGAAGGAAAATGATACTAGATGAAAGCTTGAATCAGAGGTCAGCAAACATTTTCCATAAAGGGTCAGGAAACAGTAAATACTTTAGGCTTTGCGAGCCTCACGAATTCAGCTGCAAGTACTCAACTCTGCCATTGTAGCCTGAAAGCAGCCATGTACAACATATAAATGAATGAGTGTGGCTACACTGCAATAAAACTTTATTTACAAAAAATGTGTGCCAAGCCCTAATCTATGCAAAGGAATGAAATAATCAAATCATAAATACATTGGTAATGTAAAGACTTTCTCATTTCAAATTTTTTAAAGATCAAAAATTTTAAGTACCATCTCCCTACACAATTTATAATAAAGTAAAAGACATTAATAAACCTAATTGTGGAGATAAAATAGAATCTTTTAAAAAAAATCCAATTAACCCAAAAGAAAGCCAAAAAGAAGGAAAAGGATGCAATCAAAAAAACCCTACAGGGAATAAATAAAAACCAAGTAGCAAGAAAATAGAGGTAAACCCAACTATGTTGAAAATCTCATAAAATTTGAATGATATAAGATGTAAATGACCTAAACATATTAATTAAAAGGCAGAGATTATCAGACTGGTTTAAAAAGCAAAACCCAGCTATATATGAGGTGCATTTTAAATATAAAAACAAATAGAAAATGATAGAACATAAAAACATGAATAAGAAAGGAGTGGCGATATTAATATCTGACAAAGTAGACAAGGATAAGTAGTAATGCCAGAGCTAGAGGGACTGCATAATACCTGACCAAAAGTCTATGAACATTCTTAAAGTTGTTTATCAGTACTGGCTGCTTTTAATATTTTCGTATTTCTTTGTCACCAGTTTTTGACAATTTGACTAAGGTGTGTCATGGTGTAGTTTTCTTTTGGAGATAAGGGGGGAGTCAATTCATTAAGGAGACATAACAATCCCCAATAAACGCAGAGCATTGAAATACATAAAGCAAAAACCTACAGAACCTGAAGGAGATATAGCTTTAGCTATGAGATTTTAAAAGAATGTAGTGAGTATTTAGATGAAAAGAATCTGAGATATAGAAGACGAGAAACTATTAGGGATACAGAGAACTAGGAATAATACCATCAAACATTTATTGAACTGACAAAATTCACCCAACATCTGAAGAATACACATGCTTTTTTAATGTACAATTCAGTGGTTTTTAGTATATTTACGAAGTTGTGCAACTACCATCACTAACTCAGAGTATCTCCAGGACCAAAAAGAAACCCTGTACCCATCCATTAGCCGTCACTCCTCATTCCTCCCTCCGCTCTGTGGCAACCACTAATCTGTTTTCTGTCTCAGTGGACTTGCCTATCTGGGACAGTATATATAAATAATGGAATTACTGAAATCATTGAACATGTGACCTTTTGTGTATGACTTCTCTTAACATAATATTTTTAAGGTTTACCCTCATGGAACATGAATCAATACTCCATTTCTTTTTACGGCTAAATAACGTTCCATTGTATATGTAAACTATATTTTGTGTATCCATTAATCCATTAAAGCTTTCCTCAATATGTTTAATTTATTGGTGGTGTCAGAAAAACAAAGGCAAAAACGAGGAAAAGAAGAGTTAGAAACAGGAGGGAGAAATAAAGATACTTAGCTTAGATGTCAGTCTTGATTTTTAATTGCTTTAAAATTAAAGTCCTCTAGAAAGGCCTGGGCTACCATGCTGCCTCATAGTATCCCATTCAGTCTTAATCCCAAAACTGATACATCACAGTAAAGTGTACACATGATTTCATTTATTTTTAGCCATGTTTTTTTTTTTTTCATTCTCCTTTAGGGTATAATGAAGCTCAAAAGGAGAATTTTTAAAAATTCTGAATGTTCTGAGAATAATTTCTTAGATAAGACTACATCACTCCTCTGTGAAGCAGCTTAACAAATTAGTTTAAGCTAAAATTACTTTTTTTAAAAAATGGATTATTATCAATTGAATGGTAACAATTGCCTGAATTATCCAGAAACACACCTCTCTTCTGAGTATGTAATTCTCCCTGAATTTCTCCTAAATCCATGTCAATTCTTTGGTTCATGCCAGTAGCTGTTAATCTCCATTATCCTAAAGGGTTATACGAAAGATACTTTGCAAGAACTCGCATCTAGAGTCTAATGAGGACACTGGGGAAGATAGTATTTTTTAGGCCTAAATTAAATATCTCTAGAAGCTGCATTATAGCAAAGGCCATTTTTTATATGCTCACCAGGAAGTAAAAACTTCACTCTCTGGAATGACAGAATTATCATTTAGAATATCACAAACTAGAATTCTCTTTCTTGTTCACAACTGCTACTCTTCTTATAATAATAAACCATTAATTTGTACTTTGCTAATCAGAAACATTTAAACAAAAAATATTTTACATTTGTTCATCAAATTTTACTTTTTAAAAATAGTATAAACAAATTGTAAATAAAAATGTAATAAATGAACAAGTGATGTTCAAAGATCTTTAAAACACCTACAAACATATGTTCAAGTATAAATAGTTTTGAACTAAAGGAAGCTCTTTTGTTAAAACATATCTCCTAAGAAACTCCTATGAACAATATTTATTCAGTAAGTATTTATTGAGCTCTTATTTCTAGGTGCCTGGGGTACACCCATGAATATAATTGGGGGGCAAAAGGGGAATGCACAATAAACATTAGAATATAATTTAGTATTTTAGAACGTGATCAATTCTATGTGAAAAAGAACTGATTAAGGAATAGGCCTCCTTGAGAGGGTGACATTTAAAAAAAAATTCAAAATAGGCAAAAGAGTGAGGCATTTGAATATCTAGAGGAAGAACATTCTAAACAAAGGAAAGAATAAGTACAAATGTCCTAAGGTGGTATATTTTGAGAGCTCCCTAGTTCTGATAAAATCTTTGCTTTTCTCCCAGTCCTGCAGGAAGGATCAAATCTTTGGGCCCTATCTCTTTGCATTCTTCATATAATGAGTTTCTTGGCCCTTCCTGACCCCTGTTTATTATATCCTTCTTGGCAGTACCTTTTCTCAGCACATTTATGCATCCTACAGATGGTCTCAATTTCCTCCTGAGCAATCTCCTTGATCTCTCAATCTCACCTTGCTGATCCTGGATCTTCCTTAGTCTTTTGATAATTCCCTGTTACCTGTGGATAAAGTTTAACTTCTTAGCACTTTAGGATTTCCCAGTTCTGGTCTCTTACCTACCTTTTTATCCTCAGGCTCCCACTCCCTCCCTCCAGGCCAAAATTGGACCACTAACTTTCCACAACACTTCTGACATCTGTCCACTCCTTACTTTTCTCATGTTCTTCTTTCTCCCTAAATGTCCACCCAGCTCTGACTCCTCCTGTTGAAATCTAAACTATTCTGACAGGAGCCACTCACATACCACTTCATTTCTAAAATGTTTGTTGATTTCCCCAAACTGATGTGATGGCTCCCTTCTCTGAACATCCAAAGCACTTTGCACCACACCTACCTCATGCTCTGCTTTGCATTATGGTTGCTCCTCATACTATGATAATCTCCCAGTAGATTGAAATCTCATACATTTAGGCACAATTTCATATTTTTATAGCATCCACAGTATATACCACGAATATACAAATCAATATGGTGGGATAAACATGAGACTGAATCTTCCAGGAAAAAGCAGAGAATATAGTTGATTGGGATTACATGTGTCACACTAATCAAGTTTCAGAAATCTGGGCTGTACAAGAGACTGCAGAGGTAGATATGACTCTAAGCCTTCCTCCATAAAGATTTGTTAGCAGTAATAGAAGTAAAAATCTGCCTCTGGGACTACTAACTTATTTTCATGCTAATATTATAATAAAAGTAATGAAAATAGTGATATTAATAACTGACCATCATTGAACAATTATTATGTACTTGGCACTGTGGTTAATACTTTGATTTACTTTATTTGCTCCTCATAAACCCCCATCAAGCAGGCATTATAATTATTCTCTTCCTTTTCAGCTGAAGAAACAGAATATGTTTGGTTAAGTAATTTACTGAAGATTACATTTCCACAATACCACAGACATCTGTTCCAGGGAAAGAGAATGCAAATTTTTCTTCACATATGAATATATCTATAAATTTTCATACATTTAAAACTTCAGTTATTCTTTTGCCAGCACTCCTGGCCTTTACACAGGAGTTTCACATTAATTGAATAAAATAGAATGGCTTAGTTTTAAGTATCAACGTTTTAAAATACAAATCTGGATTAATGAATCTAGAAAGGCTTTTTTCACTAAATGACCCCAGTTTTATGTGTTACTAAAAACAAACAATAATGAGAAACAAATTCTTTACAAATTTTACTACTGAGTCTAAGGAAAAGAATTCTTCCACTGAAAAGTAAAACAAAATTCTTAAACCTCTATCTAGTAAAATATCTGCAGGTGGGTCCAAGTTGTCAGCACAGATTAAGATTTCCCTAATCCCTAGCTTTCTCCTGGAGTTAGGAAGAAATTTTCCTATGGAAATACATGAATATCCATTACGATTACAAAAGACTGGTTCTCCTAATGAACAATATTTGAGTTCATAACCTAAAGAGTGGACTCTGATCCTTTAAAGTCTTCAGCCATAAAGAAGGGGTTGGCATTACTAATGATTTGGAGGGCCCTCCCTGATAATAAAAACAATCCTTTGAATTAGACAATCATGGAAAATTAAGCCCCTGGGTTTAGAATCAGCAGAGACTATAGAGCAAGGATTTTATCGTCTATAAATTATTAGCAAAATAAATTCATCTAGTTGATGACGTACAGTATCCCTAGTAAACAAAGTAAGATAAAACTAATGCAACAGAAAGCTGAATAAAATGGGAAATATTGTAGTATTATAAAAAGAAAGGTGCGTACAAAGCAATGGGGTTTATAACTGGGTGATTACAGGGATTGTTTTAATAACTGCAGTATAAAGAAGGGCATCATTTTTAGGGAAAAGTTATAAAGGACAAATTAATGATGACATGTTACCTGTATATGGCAAAAGCAAACTTGGTCACTTACTGCTTTATAAGTACAAAAGCATGAAGCAAAAAAGATACCTTCTCATTGATCATTTAGATGAATAAGTGTGAAACATTTAAATTATTGTTATTCTAAGTCACTGGCTATAAAATTAAGAATCAAATAGGTTAGAAATGCCTCAAAGTCAGGAACCGGACAACTTGTGAAGAATTTTGCTATCTATCGAAGTAGCATATGTGACGCTTTAAAATCAGTAGGCACTCGCTAAATGCTTATTGAATAGTTTTTGTTGTAGGTTGTAGCCATAGCTAGTTTATGTATATAGTTTGAGCTAACCCTTATTACCTTGGTTTCACATAGAAAATTTTGATTTTGGCATTTAATTTCTCAAATGGAATTTCTAGAGGAATGCATAAAATAGGACTTTCACTGAGTATCTATCACCATATTTACCAGCACACCTTATTGCACACCTTGTGCCAGGCCCCAATTAGCACAGATAGAAATACAGGACTTTAGATCTGTAGTTCACTTACCAAATATTGTACATACCATAGTGCAAAGGCCCTAAATGCTAGATTGTAGCATATTTTACAAAGTAATAGCATTCGTAGAAAACCTCTAGCTTCCTGGGATAAGAATAACATTTCCATCCCTCTGTGGTCTATAGCTATTTGCAATGGAGAGATGTACATTACCTGCCATGCAGTGAATCTCTCTCTCTCTCTCTCTCTGATTAAAATTTACCCAGTCGACAAGGCTTAGTTTTTAAATGGGTTGAAGTAGAGGAATTCTAAAGGATAACTATTTATTGAGGGAGCTTTGAAGCCACTGGATGAAATTCATTTGCCAGTAGCTTATCACAGTCTACTAAGAGTATCAAAGTTGAATGAATGTCTCAACTGAACAAGCCCTGTTCCCTCTTGCTATGCTAATGCTGCAACCAATTTCAAGGCATTGATTCTTACTCTTTTAAACAAAGAGGTATTTTCACTTTACTGCATGTAACTAACTGAGCTAACACTCAAACAGTGGGGCCCTAATGATAATCATTAACTGACCTCGGGCCTAAGGAAATCTACATGTCTCCTCTATGTCTAGTTCTTCACCCATCCAAGTAGTAGCAGCTGCTCTTCTGAAACTGGCCAACATTCTCCTCTTGCCCTACTTCACAGGAAAACACTAAGGATAAGTGAGGAAAATGGATTCTATGCCCAATCAGGCAGTCATTCCGGTGGTCCTCCTAAGAACAAAAAGGAGTCCCTCCATACTCCCTCTATAGGGTCTTCTTTGTCACACTTGTGTGACCCCCTCCCTACTTGCTACATCAGCTAATATCTAATAACAAAAATAGGGAGCTGTACTGACTTTAAGGCTGATAGAGTTTTATTTTCTGAATTACTGGGCAGAAGATCAGCTCTTCTGAGGCTGGTTGGTTCCCTCTTATGGTCTACCTTCCTTCACAAGTGAACCTTAGGGTGCGCTGTCAAACAGAAGCAATGGTAAAGCCAGTCCATCTCTGTTCTTTGTTAATAATATTACCTGTCTAGGAATCATTTTTTTTTTTTTTTTAGTATTACCCTCCAACTGCCCGTGCCCAGATCTAGCTTAGTCACCACATTTTGCCATTTCTCTCACTACTATGTCTTAATATCATCTCATATCTTATTTAGGCCCTTATTATTTCTTCTTAAAATTATTACAATAGTTAGGGGTATAAAGAATCACTCCTGCATTCCATTATAGCCAGAATTATATTTCATAAGACCAAACTGATCATATCATTCCCTTCCTTACAAGCCTCTGAGGGTTTCTAACCACTTATATGATAAAGTCCAAAGTCATCATAATGTCAAACAAAGCACTTCAATGTCTGGCAAGTCTCTCAGCTAAAATGACAAAATTCTAGTTATACTATGTTACTCACTCCTATAGATTAGGTTCTCCTGGAAGACTACCCTTGGATAGAATTGAAATGAAAGTAATTTATTTGAAAGATGGGCCCAGAAAGGACCAGTTAGAGAGGCGTGAAACTGAAAAAGCCAAGAGATGGAAGTCAATTAGAATACGCTAATAAATGATTACTGTCGTGGGCTCAGATGTGCACAATTCTTTAAGAGACTCCAGGTGACATATAGAACACACATCAAAGTCATCACAACCAGAGAGCAAGGACACTGAGGTATTTGTCTTTTAACTCCCATCTGTCATATTTTGAGGGCAGCTCCTGAGTGCTTTAACTCCCTGATACTTCCAGCCCATAGGCTGAGTACACACTTGTGGCCAGAGAAGGCCCTCAAGCAGAGCTTTAATGCTGGCAATAAGGAGCCGCAAGTATGACTATAGATAGAATGAGCTGAGAGGACTTAGCCAGGACATTAGGAGTCTGTCACAAATCCACAAATACGCCATGTTTCTTCCCACTTTTGCTTTGCTTTTTTGTCTCTGCTCATCTATACTGCTATCTCTATCTGCAATGACTTTACCCTCCTCTTCCTCCTAGTAAAAGCCCACATCACTTGAGACTTCTCCATATGTACCAGGTTTGTCGAACTGTCTTCTCAGCTGCATAAGGTACCGTGCAGGCCTATAATAGAACAGCAGCTATATTACTGTAAATCTGTTTTTACCTCCACCCCTTCCTTCCTCAATGTCAATCACTCATATTTGAGTTAGTGACAAGTTCTTTACTTTGATTGCATTTTCTCAAATAGAAAGCTTCAGAGTACAGATCTGGAGCACAGAGCTTTAAGGGCTGTTGGAGAGTACACAAAATTTCATTTCACAGATAAGTGTCTTAATCAATTTGGGCTGCTCTAACAATACCATAGACTGGGTGGCTTAAATGACAAGCATTTTTTTTCTCACAATTCTGGAGGCTGGGAAGTCCAAGATCAAGGTGCTGGCCAGTTTGGTTCCTGGTGAGAGCCTGTATCGGTTTGCAGAGGGACATCTTCTGTGTCCTCACATGGAGAAAGAGAGCATCTCTTTCACATTTCTTCTTATAACAAGCTTTTTCATTTTTTGCAATATAAATAGGCTGGGAATTCTCCAAATCTTTAAGTTCTAGTTCCTTTTTGCTTAATAATTCCATCTTAAAGTGATTTCTCTCTTCTTGCATTTTACTAAACCACGAGTCTTTAAAAGAGCTAAAAGGAAAAATAAATCCTGTCTTTTAATATGGGAATGATAAGAAAATGGAAATATTTAGTTCTGACGGTAGGAAGCATCTGAGTTGATAAACACATTTTGATTTCTCCCTTTTTTATGTGTTCCAAAGCTTCATTGAAAAGTTTTTAAAAACTAAAGAAACAGCCTTCATATATATTGATTGATTGAGAACCTTTATTTTTGGACATGAGAATTTTAAAAAATTGTCTTAGCTCACATCAGTGATAATGATTTTTCTGACTTAAAAAAGTAAAAATAGGCTTTTGATGCTTTTGAAGATATTTTCGGTATAGAAACCATTGTTTGAAGGGTGAAATACACTTATGGAACCTACTTAAAAGGACAAATAGGAAATATTAGATTGTTAATGAGTTGGCAGATGTGATACTGCATACAAAAAAACTTCTGAGGACTTTTTGGTAATATTATGTTTTAGGGGTGCTTAAATTATTGCTACAGAAGTAAATAATACAACCAAACTCCACTATTTCATGGCAATAGGGATTAAGTCTCAAGACATTTTAACTTATGGTATTTGTAGAAATATATATATATCTTTAGCTTGTTAATTTAAAACTTCCACTGGAGGAGAGCAGTAGCTGATCAAATCCAAACATGTTAGTCTTATATAGAGCAAATCGTGATGACAATAGCAAAAATCCAAGTACAAAATTTTCAATGTTTGCTATTTATCTTAAAGACTCCATGTGTCCTTAGTTACAGTTCAGAAACTGCTGGATGTTGTTTTGGTTCTTTCAGGCCAGGGTGATTTGTTGTATCACCGGTATTCTCAGGGCCTGCGTGAGTTCTAATGAACTATCGTAAGGAGGAATAAAAAGAAAAAGTGTTACTGATTTCAGCCATTTCCTAGGTGGAAATAGGAGCTATTAGCAAAGTGTTCTTTGTTCAGAAATGAATATACTCTGCTGGTTGAATTTCTAGTATTTTATACTCTTTTTCACTAAAAATTCAGGAGTGATAGTAATTTCCGAAATCAAATTAATATGTTAGTTTCAGACCTCAGACACAATGAGGAAACTTCATTGCAAGGAAAAAAAAGTTTAACTTCCCAGATACATCAATGTGGATGTATTAAGATGAATGTGCTCTTTGGAAATAATGTCCTGAAATGATTGCTTTTGGAATCATTAACTGAGATTATCCCTGGAAATGTTTCTTCCAAAGTATGTGAAGAATGCCCAAATGGAAATGCAACATTTCCATTTGTTAAGGAATGAAATTTTTCAGTTGTAGTATGAAAAATAAGAAGGGAAAGCTTTTGAGAGTTAGTTGGCAAGATCTAGCCAGGAAAAAAATTATGTTGAGAAGGGAAAAATCAGTGGGAATCAAGACTTTTCTCATCCTTAATTAGGAAATGAAAAAATGTTATTCTTCTTGCTATTGAATTATCACCATTTGTGATATTTTGTTTGCAAAGTATGGATGTAATTATTCCCCAAATTGTATAATGTGACTTTGCAGATTCTCTCATCAAGAGGTTAATTTTCACAGCACCCACACTTGGGCAGGTAGTGACTTGCCTTAATATGGGGAATATTGCAAAATTGACCTGTGTCAGTCCTGACTCTAGGCCTTTAAAGGCCTGTACACCTCTATAAGCCCTCTTGGAACTCTTATCATCTGCTTTTTGAACAACTTGGACTAGTCTCCTAGATGATGAGAGACATGAACACTTATCACCTGGGTCACCCAGGGTTGGCAGACAGCCAACTAGCTGATCCAAGCCCAGGTCAGCAGATCCATCCAGCCAACTCTCACTTGTACACAAAATTAAACTGTTACACTATTAAAGCCACTAAGTTTGGGAATGCTTTGTAATATGGTAAAAGAAAACTCATGTGCTATTTGAAAACCTTATTCATTTTATCTAATTTTTGTAATCTGATTAGATCTTATTTAAGATCTAAGTGAATAAAATTGAGAAAGATCCAAATGAAAACATGTATGCTTTAACAGCTCATTCATTCTTAACACCGTTTTAATGTATTTTGCTACATTCGCAGAGTAGAAAATATAAAAAGGTAAAACTGCAATTCCTAGTTCTGGATGTGTGTATGAATGGGGTAGGGGAGGCGCTAACTCATCAGAATAGGATATCTTGTGTCTGTAGCGTCTTCCTTCCATTTCTAGAGAGTGGGTCGGGGAAAAGGAAAAGATGAAATTCCAAAGCTTTTGCCCATTCTCTGTGCTGCTAAAAGTTGAGACCTAAAGTAAAAGCCTCTCATAGCCATGTTTTACAAGACTATGGAAAAACCAGATACAACTAGCATAAGAAAATAAATAATAGGGCTTCGGGGTTTGTCAAATACTCTGATGGGGTTTGAGACATGCGACCACAAAAGACAGCTCTTTGGTTGAATATTTTAACCTGAAGAAATTTGAGAAAATGGCCGAAGCATGAAGGTTAGTCTGACTTTCTCCTTGCCCTTCTCTTGTGAAGGTCATAAAACCTTTCTGTGAAGGGTGCCTTCCCTATACCAGGAGGAAAGGAACAGCCTCAGCTCTGAAGAAAAAGGGACACCAAGAAGAATCCAAATAAACAGGCCTTACTAAATTTCCCCCAACTTACTACAGTTACTTCCTACTCTTTGCCCTATATTTCTCTATGACTGCACACTCTTCATCCAACCTATGAAAAAATACTGTTTTAACTATTTAAGCCTTCACTTCCTTAAGAAGTCTCCTGTGTCACATAAAACTAATATTAAACAAACATGTCTGCTTTTCTCCTGTTAATCTGTCTTTTTAAATTTTCAGAGCCAGCCAGAGACCCTAAGAGATTCAAGGAAAACTTTTCCTCCCTTGCAGCTTTTTTTTTTTTTTTTTTAATTGTTTCACATCATATTCACAGTGACCACTAGAAAGCTGGGTTTTATAATTTAAAAAACTTTTGAGTAGAGACATTAATGGGTGCACACTAAGGGGAAAATGGGCTATACATATTTCAAAAAAGTAACTAATAAGGACAAATATTTAAAAAACAGAACCCAGAGTTGCTTTGTATTATTTTTCAACAAAAATTATGAGAGATATGCAAATAAATAGGAATGTGTGAATGCAAATGTTGGATTTAGCAAAGACTTTAAAGTAGCTATGTAAATACATTCAAAAAAGCTAAGGAACCACAAATAAAGAGCTTTTTAGCACCTTTATTGAGATGGTTCACATGCTATATAATTCGCTCCTTAAAGTATACAATTCAGTAACTTTTAGTAGCTTCGCAAAGATGTATGACCATCACTACAGTCAATTTTAGGACATTTTCATTACCCCAAAAAGAAATGTCATAATCTTTAGGTATCACTCCCTATTCTCTACTCTACCTTCCAGTCTCAAGCAATGACTAATCTATTTTCTGCCTCTCTAGATTTGCCTATTTTGGACATTTTATGTAAATAGAATCATTTTATTCCACTGGCTTCTTACATTTAGCATAATATTTTCAAGGTTCATTGTGTTTATCTTAGAGAAAAGTATCCATGTCGTACCATTTATCGCTTCATTCCTTTTATGGCAGAATAACATTTCATCGTAGGGCTATACCACATTGTATTTATCCAATCCTCAGTTGATGTACATTTGATTTAGTTCCACCTTTGGTTATTATGAATAATACTTCTATAAATATTCATGTCCAAATTCTGTTGTGCATATAGGTTAACGTTTCTCTTGGGTATGTACCTAGAAGGGTAATTGCTATAATTCTGTTTAACTGTTTGAGGAACTCCAGATTGCTTTCCACAGTGGGTACACCAATTTACATTTCCTACCAACAGTGTATGAGACTTCTGATTTCTCCACAATTTCACCTACGCTTGTTCTTATCTGACTTTTTGAATCCAGCCATTCTAATATGTATGAATTATCTCATTGTGGTTTGTAATTGCATTTTCCTGATGGCTAATGATATCGAATCTTTTAATGCTTATATTACCATTTGAATATCTCCTTTGGCAAAATGTCTATACAGATCCTTTGCCCATTTTTTTGTTTTGTTTTTCTTCAGATTATTAAGTTGTATGAAGACTTTGTAGAGTCTAGAATAACTACTTTATCAGATATGTGATTTGTAATTTTTCCAATTGTATGGATTATCTTTTCATGTTGTGGATAGTATCTTTTTAAGCATAAAAGTTTAATTTTGATGAAATCCAATTTATCTATTTTTCCTTTTGTTTCTATTGCTTTTGGTGTCACATCTTAGAATTCATTGCCAAATCCAAAATTAAAGATTTACCCCTAAGTTTTCTTTTAAGAGTTGTATAGTTTTTGCTATTACATATGTCTCCAATTCACTGTGTTAATTTTTATATATGTGTGAGGTAAGGTATCAAATCTTGTGTGTGTGTGTGTGTGTGTGTCTGTGTGTGTGTGTCTGTGTGTGTGTGTGTGCGCGCGCGCATGTGGATATCCAGTTGTCTCAGTTTTGTTTTTAAAAAAATACTTTTATTAAATGTACTTGGCACCTTTGTCAAAAAATGGTTGTCCATAGATGCAGGGGTTTATTTCTGGACTTGCAAATTTATTTCATTGATTTATAACCTGTGCCAGTACACAATGTCTTCATTACTGTTCCTTTATAGTAAGTTTTGAAACCTGGAAGTGTGAGTGCACCAACTTTATTCTCCATTGTCAAGATTGTTTGGGTATTATGAGCCTCTGGAAATTTTATATAAATTTTTAGAATCCGCTGGTTGATCTCTACAAAGAAGTCTGCTGGAATTCTAATAGAGGTTACATGGAATCCGTAGTTCAATTTGGAGACTATTCCCACCCTAACAATATTTTCTGATTCATCAATATGTTTTCCCAATTATTTTGATCTGAAATTTCTTCCAGCGATATTTTGTAGTTTTATGCATACAAGTTTTACACTATTTTTCCTATTTTTTGTTGCTGTTGTAAATAAACTTGGAATTGTTTTCTTAATTTCAATATTAGTCTTAAAACTGTACAGAAACACTATAGATTTTGTATATTGATCTTCTATCCTGCAAACTTGCTGAACTTGTTTATCAGTTCTAACATTTCTTAGTGTAATCTTTATGATTATCTATATATAAGATTATATCATCTTCAAATAGAGATAGTTTTACTTCTTCCTTTCCAATCTGGATGTCTTTTCTTTTTTTTATCTAATTGCCCTAGCTAGACCCTCAAGTACAATGTTGAATAGAAGTGAGTGCCGGCACCTTTGTCTTATTCCTGGTCTTAGAGAAAATCATATAGTTTTTCATTATTAGAAATGTTAGCTGTGGTTTTACCATAGTGGTTTTACCATAGATGCCCTTTATCAGGTTGAGGAAGTTATCTTCTATTCCTAGCTTCTTGAGTATTTTTATCACAAAAGGATGTTGAATTTGTCAAATAGTTTACAAGTAAAAGGATGGGAAAAATATACCTTATAAATTGTAATCATAACAAAGCTGGATTGCTATAATAATATCAGAAAGATAAACTCGAATACAATAAAATATTACTGAATATATAATAATCCATTCCATAGTGATAAATTTGAGAAATATAATATGAACGCATATGTGCCTAGAAAGAGAACCCCCCCAAAAATGAAATAAAATTGACATAATTGAAAGAATAGTCAATCCAGTCATAATAGTTGTAGACTTTCATATCTGAGTCTCAAAAATTGATAGAACAACAAGACAGAACATCAACAGAGATAAAGACTTTAAAAACACTATCAGCCACCTTGACCTTACTGAAGTCCATAGAACACTACATGAGAGCAAAGCATACATTCTTTTCTAGTGAACATGTATCTTTCTCTAGTATTGGCACATGCTAGTTCATAATAAAGCCTCAATACATTTAAAATGAATGAAATAATACAAAGTACATTCACCAACCACAGCAAAAGTAAGTTAAAAAGAAGCAATAGAAAGAAATTTGGGGAATCCCCAAATATTTAGAAATCGAACAAGACAATTCTAAATAACATAGAGGTCAAAGAAGAAATCACAAGTAGAATTAGGAAATATTTTGGAATTAAATAAAAATGAAAATACAACTGATAAAAATTTGCAGATGCAACCAAAGCAGTGCTTAGAGAGGGATAGATAGCTTTAAACTCCTATATTAGGAAAGTAGAGAGCTCAAAAGTTAATCACCTAAGGTTTCACCTTAAAAAACTACCAAAAAAGTAAACATAAAAAGGAAGCACTAAAGATTAGTGACCAAATTAAATAGAACAGTAAATAAAAATCAATAAAACTAATTCTCTTTGAAGAGAGAATAAAATTAACACATTTTAAGATAGACTGGCAAAGGAAAAAAGAGAAGACACAAAACAGCAATATCAGAAATGAATTTAGACCCTTACATTGCACAATACACAAACATTAACACACAATGGGTTATACACCTAAATGTAAAACTAAAACTATAAAACAATTAGAAGAAAACACTGAAAAATCCCTAAGAACTTATATGAGGCAATGAGCTCTTAGATGTGACACCAAAGCATGATCTATAAAAGACTATCGGTAAATGAATTTCATCAAAATTGATAACTTTTTTACTTCAAAATATATTATTAAGAAAATGAAAAGAAAAACCAAACTGGGAAAATATATTTGCGAATCACATATCTAATAAAGAACTTGTATCCAAAATATATTTTAAAAAAACTCTTAAAACTAAATTATTAAAACATAAAGAACCCAATTAAAAATGGGGGAAGATCTGAGTGACATTTCACCAAAGAAGATATAATAATGGCAAATAAGCACGTGAACAGATGGCCAGCTTTATTAGTTATTAAGGAAACGCAAATTAAAGTGCACTGAGAGACCACTTCACACCCACTAGAAAGGCTATAATCAAAAAGACCAACTACAATAGGTGTCAGTGAGAATGAGGAAAAACTAGGACCCTCACTCTTTGTCAATGATAATATCAAATGTTACAAGCATATTAGAAAACAGTTTGGAGGTATGGCATACAGATTCTGTAATGGTCCCCAATAATTCCCACCTCTTGGTAGTCACACCTTTTGTAATAACCTCAGCTTCAGTCTAGGAATGACATATGTCTTGCTTTCCCATATAATATGACAAAGGAAAATTACTTTCATGATTACATTCCATAAGATTGTAACTGCAATATCACTAGTAGATTCTCTCCCTTGCTGACTTTGATGAAGTAAGCTAGTATGTTCTGGCTATCCTTCAGGGAAGCCCACATGGCAAGGAATTAAAAGTAACCTCTGGCCAACAGACAGTAAGAAACCGGGGCCATCAGTCCAACAACCTTGAACATAGGTTCTACCCCAGCTGAGATTTGAGATAAGTAAGACCATAGCCAGAACCCAGTATAATACTGTATGTTATCTGTAATTGAAAGTTTTTAAATTAAATATTTTTTAAAAAGGAAAGATCATAACCTGCATCTTCACTGTACCTTGACTTATGTGAGACCTTGAGCCAGGGGATCCAGCTTAACCATACGCAGACTCCTGACCCACAAAAACTATAATAAAAGGTGTTTGTTTTAAGAAACTAAGTTTGTAGTTAGTTGTTACACACCAAAAAATAACAGGCAGCTTCTTTAAGTTAAATATAAACTTATACGACCCAGCAATTTCAATCCTAGTTATATACCTGAGAAAAAAATGAAAATGTATACAGATACTTATATACAAGTATTCATAGCAACATTATTCATAACAACCCAAAACTGAAATAATCCAACTATTCATCAACTGGTGAATTAGTAAATGGATACACAAAATGTGATATGTTCATTCTATAGAATACTTTTTGGCAATTAAAATGAACTGTACTGCAACATAAATGAACTTCGAAAACATCACGCTAGTGTGAGAAGCCATATATAAAGACTACATATTTTTTAATCCCTTTATATAAAATATTGAGAAAAGGCAAATATTTTAAAAAGAAAACTCAGTGGTTGCCTGAGTTTGGAGGGGGGAGTAGGGCTTAACAATAAATGGACAGGAGGGATCTCTGGAGTGATAGAAATGTTCTAAAACTGGATTGTATTGAGGGTTTTTCAACTCTACAAATTACTAAAACTCATTGAATTATACATTTACAATGGGTGAAACTGATGGCATGTATATTATAGTTCGATAAAGTATTTTTAAAATCTTGATGGAGATCCTACCTTAGGAAGAATTATTTCCACTTTCTAGTCACTGGGTCCCTCAAACACAGCCCTAAGTGGAACCCACAGAGAACTCTCCATTGTATCATCAAGAACTTTCCCAGCCTGATAGAAAGAATTTCTGAGCTAGGTCTTGAAGGAAAGTAGAATTTATGGAACCTGAAAGCAAGAGCATTGTAAGTAAAAGACAAGACAGAAGCAGGAAAAAAACAAGATATACTTAAGGAAGACTAAGCAGTTTGTTTTAGCTAAAATGTAGGAGGAGGAAAATCTGAAGATTAGAACAGTAAGATTCTTAACACGCATTGGTCTTTACAGGCAGAATCTCTATGATCATCTCTCATTTTCTTCATCATTTGGCAAATATTTACTGAGAATATGCTGCACGCAATGTTATACTATAGGGATAAGATGTACAACATATATGGTCTCTAGACCAGGCATAAAATTTTAAAAAGGGTAAAATCATAAAAGAGGAAGAATCTAACAATATTAGTCCTATTATGTTTTCCTATCATCCTCTTTGATTAAAAATGGTAGAAAACTTCCATGAAAAGTCTAAGGTATATTGTCTCCACTCGAAAAGATTCTCTATCATAAAGACCAGAGGAGCAAAGAAAGGTGTGTATTGACCTGACAACTCCATTTCTTAACCCTAAATTGAAATAGACATGTGCTATAAGGTCAGAGATTCCAGTTTTAATTACTAACTTACCAACCTGTATTTCTAAAATGCTTTCTCAGAAGCACTGCTAATGGCTCGTAATATATATATTTCCACTGTGAGGAAGGAGACAAGGAAAAGCTTGTAACAAAGCAATATAGAGGGCACTTCATGCCTTGAAGAGAAACAAAAATCATACTTTTCAAAAAATTATGGTGAAAAAGATTAGCTATTACTCAACATTTAAAAAGAGAGCCTTACTTTGCTCTTTTCTCTTTACACTTCATAGACGACATAGTGATAATGAGCACATTTCCTTGGAGCTGCAATCGAGTTACTGAAATAAAGGCTGTGTTACAATATCCTTTTCCTTCTATCCTGTCGTCAGTGGACTCAGGGACAGCACTCTGCTCTGGCCTGTGTGTCAGTGCTTTTCATCAGCAGTTTACATACAAAACACATGCTTTTAGAAGTCCACAAATTATTTCAGGAGCTCATATCTATTTGGAAAGTTAGGCAATTTCAAAGGAGATAGTAGCCACCCTTTAAGCTACCTATTGGTGATAAAATGGAACGGGAGGGATGCATGTAGGAATTAGACCTACCTGAAATGTACAATTCAAAATGAGGAGAGTCAAAATGAGCCACAATGAAAATAATGATAGCTCTGAGAAAAGCTTTCAAGACTTTGAACCAGACTCCAAATTCCTTCACTTACTTTAATTGGTTTCTACACAAACATATGTATAGTCCAATTGTCTGTATGAATACTCATTCTTCTGTTTAGGTTAAACCTTCATTTTATTCCTTAGTTAACTACTATAAAGATATTAGAAAGTTTTGTTCTGCAGCATTAAGAGTGTCACAGAGTGACTTAGTCAAATCTAAAACAGAACAATGTGAAAGACTACAAATGTGACATTTAACGTGAGGGCCACATAGAGAGTGATAGTACCAAGTACAAGGTGGAGCTAGATATGCCCACAAACCGCTGCCATGAGAGGACTTCCTGTGTTGGCTCATTAAGGAATTTTCCCAGGCAACCTTTTCTCTCCAGTCAATCCTCACTCACCTAATTTAGCTCTGCAAATTAAAATTTGCTGAAGTATTTGTAAAGAGACACAAATAACTCTTCTAGGTTACGAAAAGTGACAGGAGTTGGGTAATTTCTGGATCTTCGATATTGCTGTTTGACTTTGAATGGATAATGCTTCCACCCTCATTTTGTACGTGAAAGAATGACAGAAAAAACATGGCAGGGATTCTCGATAGTGGATCAGATGGAGTTATAATTCAATTAGTATAAAAAGAACCATGAATATTTTTCTCTAAATAGTAAAGTAGTAGTAACAATAATGTAATAATACATGTTAAAAAGAGTGAGCAAGACAGAGAAGTTGGTGGAAGATTTGAGTTGAAAGCAAAATGTCATAACTTCTTATTCCAAGGATGGTTACCCACGCAGCTAATAGGGACTAAATTGTGTCTCATACACAAGTTGGAGACATGCTGTGACCAGGCAACATGCTGACTGGGGCGGGGGGAGTAATGAGGGTCCTCCCAATAAAAGCCATTGCTGTTCCCTACACTCCTGCCTCTCAGGGAGTCTCAGTGAAGAGACAATCCTCATCCTTGATTTTTATGCAGAGATCAGAACATCTCATTTACTTCCTGCAAGAACTGAACTTCCAGGGACATTTAATCTGATGTAGAACTATGAAAAGACAATTTCTGTTTATTGACTTGAGTTTCTTAAATGTGCCCTTCATTAAAATAGCCTCAGGGTATAAGAACCATCTGATCACATTAGCGAAATAAAAGAGAAACAACAAGATGCAATGATTAAAATATATGAACTTTCTAAAGTGCATTTTAATTCTATCTTAATTCATCATTTGAGACAGCTAGCAGTTTAAAATATAGATAGATGTTGGCCAACCAGAGCATTTAATGCGGACAATGAGAACGTGTCACTTAAAGAAATTATAGGAGCATGGCTGCATAGGAAGGGGAAAAATGACTGACAGCACAGCAAAAACTGTCCTATGGATCACCACCAGGGGCCTCGTAGCCATCTAGTAGACTCGAAAGCCTCGAGTCATGATCTGTGTTGGGACAGAACCCAAAACTGTCATCCTTATCTAAGCCTTGCACGAGTTCCTATAAAGCTGGTATCAGGAAAAAGCAGGATTCATCTCACTAATATTTGCTCTTTCATTTATTCAATAATTATTTATTGAACACTTATTATGTTCAAGGTTTGAGGAATATAAGGAAAAATTAGACACAGCCATGGAATTCAAGGAGCACTTGAGTTATGCCTATCTGTGGCAAGACTGTTCTTTCTCACCCCTTACATACTCTTTCCCTCAAAATAACCTTCCAGAAAAATTTTCACTTTAATTCGAGTTTGTTCATGTCATGAACACTAAAATCTTTGCTCCTTCTCCCCAAAACACTCCAATAATTATCTTGAATTGTGAACCTTTAGCCCATTATAAATGGGTATATGGGTTAATCCCTGTCTTTTGAAGAAAAGACATGTAAAATATAGACAGGATCTCCTCATACCCAAGAAACCCAGTAATACCAGTAAGGAAGTAGAAAGGGGTATATAATAGACATTAATCTGCAGTTTTGGCAATTTGCATGCCAGTGTAGGCTTATCCATTGCTAACATGAGCAAACTTTTAATATAAAAAAATTTAATACACACCCTAAATAACTTTAAAGATTATTGTTTAGAAATAGAGAAAGGATGTATGAATATGCAACAAAGCAAAAAACAAAAAACTTAGAGATGTTGATTGTGTTGATCCAGAAATTAAAGGAATCTTTCTTTTCATTACTCTCTTTTGACATAACCTATGTCTCCACAAAGCATAGGAACTACTTTCCCCCTCCCAGCTCCACTGATACCACATAAAACTGAGGAATATGTTGGTCTTAAACGGTCAGGAAATAAGTTTCTGTGCCATTTTGCAACTTTAAATGAGCTAAGTATGTAACACACGAAGCCTCTTTCCCTGCCATTTGACCTGAAAGATGGTTGAAACTGCCCTGCTTACACATGAGAATAACATTCAAGACAGCAGAGGATGGGAGTGTAAGTCTCATCAACAGCCAATTAGGGGAAATCTACCTAGGAGTGACTTGGGGACATTTAGGAAACCATCCTCTGAAAATCTATCAAGAAAATGAGTGAAAATATTTATCACAAGACAGGAAGGAAAACTACAGAATTTTAACACTGTAATCCAGACTTAACTCTCTAGAAGCAACGTAGACACTTCCATAGACCAGTAAAAACTATCAGAGATAGTCTGTTAGACATCATAGATTGTATAAATGATTCTCTCTGCTTACTTCAGAAACTTCACTGAAATTACAGTAGAGGAACTACTGTAATCCAAAAGGAAAAAGAGAACTAGAGAGTAGATAACAACAGATAAGAAGGGTCGTCAAAATTTTGCAAGATGGCAAATGTAGAGAAGAATAATTGACTTAGGTGAAATTATACTGTCTGCATTTGTACATAGGGAGAAGCAGGCTGATGCTTCCCAATCACAGAGCTCAGGATTTAGAATCACCACCAGACATACAGAAGTCAGGGATGACACAAAGGGCTGGTAGCAGATATTATTTGAAAGTCTGGTTAGACTCGATATTCCCACACCCACTCCAAAGCAAGAAGCAACTATCCCTCCCTTACTCTTGTAGGAAATGATTAGATATGGATCCAGAGAAGTGAACAGTGGAGGCTTCAGAATCAGAGACAATAGGCAAAGGTGAGTGTGGGGTCGAGGCTCCCAACTGATGAGAGAAGGAATACATGAAAGTCTGCAGAATGCATGATGAGGCCTCCCCAGCTCCCCACTCCCTGCCCATGACCAGCCACCTTCCTCCACCCAGTTCCAGGGACACCAGAAGGTTCTTTTTTTTAGACAAAAAATTAAGATATCTATAGAGAAGTTGTATATTTAAAGAGTTTTTTCACCAAAAGCCAAGCCAGTCATCTAAATTCTGTATTTTGAAGCCCACTAATTGACAAACTCTGTCACGAAAGTCATAAGAAGTCATAAGAAGCTTCTAACATGAAAAACAGTAAAACAGAGAAAAAAAGGAAGAAAAATAGCAATACAAGAGAGAGAAGCTTTTATAGTTTTATTATTAATATCCTCCTGTGAATAAAATGCCATTAAATAGAGAAATCAGAGAACATGAAAGACTTTGGAGATTAGATATGTGACATATAACTTGAGCTTAATGAAAGAGTTGGAAAATAGTCAAGGGAATCTAACAGAAGGCTAACAAAGACAAAAAGATACACAATAAAAAAAATAAAAAATAATTGGAAGATCAGTTTGGAAAGTCCATCATCAGAGTGCTAAGAGGACAGAAAAAATAAAAGGGAAGAAATGTTTAAAGCAAAGTTCTCAGAACTGAAACCCTCAAATATTCCAACTGAAAGGGTTGTCTGTATTGTTGCAAGTTGGCGTAGATCAGTCATTCTCATTCCTGAATAGTATCCTCTTACTACTATTTTATTTTTAGACTTATATTCATGAAAAATTTAAATGTTCTCATATATATTTATATATGTATATAAATATGTGAGGTGATGGATATGGTAATTAACTAGATGTGTGAATCTTTCAAAATGTATGCATATATCAAATCATCACTATGCACACTTCAGACATCTTATAATTTTGTCAATTATCCTTAATAAAGCTGAAAAAAATAAATATCAAGAAATAAGCAAATCAAATGCATATTTTAAACCATTATAAAATATCACAGCCAATGTTTGTTTTAAATAAAATTTAACAGAAATAAATTGAAGCTTTCTTTTAGCCCTTTTATGACAGCATTTAGCAAAATGTAAATTTCATAAAGTCCTGTTTTAACAATGTAGTTAATGTGAAATCTTTTAGTGAGATTTTGCCACTAGTCGTAAAAGCAATGCAGATAAGGCAATAATGAAAATATTTTGTGAACTGCCAGTATAGCGCAAGAGATAGAAATGAATGGAAGGTATTTAAGGCAATTGCAAACTTCTTTACTAAGTATCCAAACCTGTTTAAGATCTTGCTCTACCTACCTTTTCTGTTTATACTCTGCTAACTAGATTTTTCTGCTCTAAATTGATCCGATCATTCCAGGAATAACTCCCAACCCCTCAGCTTTTTGTCTTTCCCTCTTTTGCCCCATCCTGAAAAGTTTCTATTTCTTGATGCCTAGTTAACTAAATCTATTTATACTTCAAATATAATTTGGATAATTTCAAATGCTATTTTCTAAATGATGACTTTTCTAACCACCCCTTTCCACAATGAGCCCTCCTATGCTGTTTGTTGCCAGAGGCCAGGGTTTCTCAAAAATGGCTGACCATCAAAATCACATTATGAGTCTTTACAAAACACAGATCCCTCAATCCAATTGCCATCTAGTTAAGGAAGGAAGGAAGACAAGGAAGGAAGGAAGGAAAGGAAGGAAGAAAAGGAAGGAAGGAAAGGAAGGAAGAAAAGGAAGGAAGGGCGGGCCTTTTCTGATACCTCTGATAGCAGTTACATTTAGGACCCACAGGTCAAAACTATCTGTTCACTAATTAGCACATAGTATTTGTAATTAATGTCAACCCTATGCATCTTAATGAGCACAATTACTGAGCACAAATATAATAAGGCTTACCAATTAATACAGAAAGGGAAAATGGTCTCCATTATTTAGAAAATTCCCCTACCCTTTTTAGTGAATCTGTAGGAGCCAAAAACATAGAGTCTTGTATGTGGCTAGAGCTGATGACGCTTTATTTCTCCTTTTGGTGCACTCACCCTGTCCAGAGCTCCAGAACATGTTGTTGTATCTTTACTATTTGGTTCTAATTCCTATATAAAAAAAAGAGGTTCCATGATTATGGAATCTCTTGCACTTTAAAAAACAAGAATGACATGGGAACCTATGACTTTTAATATAGATGCAAATGTAAGTGTAAACATACACACACAGATCCTGAGTGTTTTTCCTCTTGGGGCCTAATCAAAACCACCCTTTTCAGAGTGTTCTTGCTGATATAAATCTCAGTCCTAGCTAAATGAAACATTGGATTATTTGATGCAAACCAAGATTCGAATCAGTTTTCCATTTTAATAAGTAGAAGCAACTAACTCAAACCTTGATATAAAGCCCGAATGCACATTTTACAGATAAGCAGCAGAACTGCTTTAAGAAAAAATGTTTCCCTGGACATATTTTTTAAAAAGTTCATGTTTTAAATAGCAAGTCAGTAATATCTTAAAGTCGACGTGTGTTGATTCTTAACGTATTCTAAAGCTTTATAATACTTGTATAAATACGTAGACTAGTTCCTCAGGCTTCAAGTACATCCCTTTAAAAAAGACTGACTCCTTGAAACTGGAACCATGAATAATTAGAATAAAAAACATGTGTTTTTTGGCAAATTATCTATAGTCGTCAAAATGCAAAAATACCTAAGTCAGCACTTGCTGTGCATGGCTAATATTTTTTATTACATACTTTGTGACTGATGGAGAAAGAGGCTACAAATCACCCATAGTAGACTATATGTCGTGTAATTTCAATTTGTGAATTACTGGTGATGAGTCCCTGAGCTGGGACCATGTATAAAAACAAGGAGCTAGAAATAATAATTAACCAATTAGTCACCTTATGTTTAAGATAAGCTGAGGGTTATGTACATTAGAATCTAATAAGATTTCACATTAAAACAACAGATTACACATTAGTGTCTGAATGTGCTTCTGCATTTAGCACATGTCAAGTATATTAATCAATACTGGTTGGAAGAATAGTTAATGACTTATTTGCTATGACAAAAATCAGGTTTTTTGTTTTTGCCATTCCTATTTGTGGACATACTTAAAGACAAAAGTTCTTTTGTCCAAACAAGCACTTTATAGAGTCCCTCCTCCTTTACCCCAGTGATGTGTCATTATATGAACTGCACAACTCTACATGTATAAAGGCCCTTGCCTAGAAAAGAACAGAGAAAGAAAAAAAAATCAATGATAAAATAATGACAATAAGCCATTTAAAACAAAATTTCACTGGGAATAGTTGCATTTGTTTTGCCTTTGGAAAGTAACTAATCTATGCATCAAGGAATGTTACCTGCAGGTGGGAGATTAACAACCCAACAATAACAATGTACTAAGGATCTATTTTGTGTCAAGAACTATTAGGAGCTTTACATAAATCTCTCATTCAATCTTCATACTATTTTCTTTTAAGACAGAATCTGTCTTAAATCATTGCCCGATCATAGCAAATTCTTCCAGATGAGAAAACTTACATAGTTTGATATATGTAGCAAATTGATAGCAAAAGCATAGCCAACTCCTCTTAGCTCTAGTCTTTCCCATAACCTCAGGAAGTTAATATTAGAATCACCTGGATGTAGTTCAAGACGAATACCACTGGGCACATTTAACCTGAGGCAAACTTCCATGTTTATAATACTTTATCCTAGGACTTTTATATTTCGAAACGTAGGATGCATTCAGTCCAGGATCTAAAACATGGCAAATATTCAGCTGTGGCAGCTATTATTTGATTCAAGATTTTGTATTTCTGTGCATGTTAAGGAGTCTATTAAGAGTCTATTTTGCTCAATGTGCCTTTTCAGAGCTCCTTAAAAGGTAGACTGACCATGTGACCCAGTCATCCAAGTCAGAACAGAGTAGAACAGGCAGCCAATCGCTCTGTGGCCAGTAGCATCTGAAGTGACTGGCATGGCAGATTTCTCTAATAGGGTCAAAGTGCCTAACTCACCCAGTAACACACCTTATGTTCAGAGTTTTGAATGTACAAACTTTAGAGATAATCAGAAGTTGGTGGCAGCTGGCATCTTCCAAATATATTCCAAAAAGATCAGTGCACAGCAGCCTTTTAGCAATAGAAGCCACAAGTAAACCAGAGGTCATAAGAGTATTTAATTAGTGGATACAACTCGAAGAGCCTGTGATCATTAAGACCCAAAGCAGTGTAACCGACTCAGAGGCCATTCTAAAATTTGGTATTAAAATGATGAGCAAGTGAACATATTTGATGAATAAGCTAAAACTATATTTTTATAGGTTTATACTAAAGCACATTTTCCAACCTGAGAAGAATATGAGGAAGAATATAGCGTCTCCGATTATTTATGAAGAAAGGGAACTCAATAATGAAGGGAACACATGGTCTTCTCCTTCAGAACACAACATGTCTTTCTCTAGAATTGTGTTAACACAATTGCAACAATAGTAAAGAACAATGAAATGGTAATCTGACCACACAAGCCACTTCCATCAGCACAGTGCCAATGGACAAGTCATTTGAAAAATGACACAAGAACCATCTAATTAAGCTTATAACAGCAGTGTGTTAGCTTTGTCTATAATTACTCTTTATGTCCTTAACATAAACAGATTAGCTGTAATTATATGTCAGATGGTGTTTTCGGTCTCCACAGGGCTCTTATAATTGATCAGCAACTGAAAAGCCCACAAATTAAAACTTTCCAGAAAACATGTTCTCAACCCCCTGTATCTTCCTCTCTGGTGCTCTCCTGGCCCCTAAATGTCCATTCATTCTTTCTTCACACTAGGACAATTTCTTCTTTTGTCCTTAAAGGGATAATTTCACTTTCTAAAAATAAATGAAACATGGTATTGAGCATGTGGTAGAACTCCAGGATACTAATATGATTTTGAAAGTTTCACATACGTATTAGACAAATTCTAACATTTAAGGCAACAATGTTCTTCAGTTGCATAATGCAATTGAAAGATGGGACACGTTTTAGAATTTGAAAATATTTTCTCCCTGTCAACTAGTTTGAAATGATGAGTTACTATTGGAATGTAAACATAATGGGGATGTCGTACCTGCCTACAAATATGAAAAAGTCATTCAAGCAAAAGAGAGGAACGAAATGCATTCCCATCTATGAAATTAGGTAAGCTTAAATTTCTGCTATCTTGTTGAAAACCACAGCACTGTTCATTACCCCGGCTACTGCCAGTGCTGCCTATTGGAATGCGTCATCGAACATAGGCTGCTATGGTTGACATGTGGCAAAGAAGGGAGAGAGAGACATTCAGTCCTCTCTCCAGTCCACTCATTCGCATTCTATGCAGTGTAGTGTTGATATTTTTATTAAATCACAGGAACCTGAAAAAGGGATGCCCTGGGTAAGCAATGTTGATAGCTGCCTCCAACCAACTACCTCACAGCTGGCATTAATCTTTTACCCTAACAGTGCAATGGTCTGTCCCTATATTTAGAAATGTGTGCTCTAATCTGAAGAAAAATTTTGTAATCTCAAGGTAGTCCTAGAAATGTGACTTCAATAATGTTTTAGTATATTTTTGTACTAAATGGCTCACCATAGCTGCTTGTCAAAATCTTGTCTCATGTTTCCTGAAACCTGCCTTCTTGACTTTTGTCCTTCCTATAAAGCAATGGCTTTAAACCCTCCCAAGGTATCCTAATTTCTTTTAATCTACATTGTTTTTTAAAAATAATTTGGGGACAAAGTGTTACAGAGATGACAGTAATAGCTGAGACAAGCCAGTGAAAATAATAATCACAGTAGGCAATCTTTTCCTTAGACAAGTATGTTGGGGGATGCATTTTTTTTATCAGTGCTAAACCAGCCTTCGGACATCACCATACTCAACATATAATTCAATTGAAGATTCCAGTGTCTTCCTTCATTCTTAGTTTGAGCCATCAGTCCCACTCTAAGTCACAAAGACCAATTGCTTTAAAGGCACCTCTTTTTCTGAAATCCTTCAGAAATTGGAAGTCTTAACTAGCTTATGTCAGAATCACAAAGAACAAATGGACAGCCTTCTAAAATCTTTGGAATAATGTATTTTAATACCCTAGGGCACCTTACTTCTTCCAAAACGAAATGAGCTTCCTCTACCTCCCTCTACCCCTTAGCTGTGTTCATTCAGAGGTGTTTCTGGCGTATTTAAATATTTCAATTCAATTAGATTAAATTCTAGAGTAACAAAAGAACCAGTAAACCTTCAATTCATTAAATGTTAAGAAAAAACTTCACTGTAGGTGAAAGGAGGAATATCCAAATGTTAATGTTTTCAAAATTTGGCGTTATTGCCAGTCTCCTCTCCTCTGCACTATTGCTTTGTGTGTCATGCAAATGGCAACTCAAAAGAGAAACACACACCTCCTGCCTGAATATGCCAGCTTCACATCAAAGTTTTGAAATAAACAAAGATTAGGTGCTCACCACATCTGAAATCTATGTTATTAACCAATGTTACCCCAATAAATTTAATTTTAAAAAAGAATTGAGAGGAGATATTAAAAAAAATAAGTGCTTTTTTTTAAAATGCAGGAACACTTTCCCCCACTGAATTATATAACTGTTTTAATTCAATACTTTGGGAGGTTTATTGCTTTTCCGTCTATAACTTTGTTTTGTTTTATGACTTCTCTCTAGTCCAAGGGGAGAGCTCAAGGTCAGGGAATATCAAAATAGAATGTAAAAACTCCTCCTGTCTCCATTTCACATGAGCTGGAGAGGAAAGCAAAAAGCGATCTATTTGCTATGATCCAGTAAAAGGAGATATTTTAATTTAAATAAAATATGTAATACTGGGTGTACTAACACCACTATAAAGGTGAGTGCCCTTTATTTATCCATCATTTTAGCTCTCCAATTTTCTACAGATTGCCACAGGCTTTTGACTTGTAATGCCATGTGACAGATTACGACCAGCATCCTGAATGGGAAACTAATTCTGTTCACTTCCTATATATCGATTTCATACATTATTTTATTTCCCTTGCCTTTTAAAAACCTCAGTCAGTGACCCAAAGACATTCCTTGCTTCAGTGCGAAGACTGCTATAGTTTAAAACAAAGACAGTAATGCTCAACTTTTGGTTGCAAATTTAATTTCCTCAATCCACACTGATCTCCAATCATCTTGAAAGTTAGGCCATGTCAAGAGAGAAAAGCACCCCTTTATATATTTAAACTCCAAATTTGGTTGAGGTGTGTGTGTAACTTTTGAAAGGATAGATAACAAAAAGAAAAGTTCCTATCTGACAGGAAGAAGAGAAGTAGAAAGCTTTTGACTTTTGAACTGGAAAGAGATATGGGGGCATGAGACAATTAGGGGAATGATAATCCCTGGTTATTCTTAGGACAGACACATTGTTGAGAAAAAATCTGGAGAACTGTCAGATTTTCAAGCTGGTGGCGTACTTCCTCACTGCTTCAATATAGCACACGAGCGAGAGCTGTAAGGACAGAAATGGGTCTGGCTAGATGGTCCTGCAAGACTGAACCCGATTTTCTCTGATCCTCCATTAAAAGAACTGATGGGTGGATGTGAATGACCATTTGTTATAACAAGAGACAAAAGTAGCACTGGAGGAGAGACACAAAGAGAACATCCAAATTAATGCTTGATTACACGGTGCCGCAGCCAGGCTTCAGAGGCTCAACCACGCTGTCAGGAACAGTCAGTGAGGAAAGCCATCCTGCCTTGTTTGTGCCAAAAGAGCATGCTAGAAGTTACACGAACTCAGGCTTTGCTGCAGTGGCTGCAGTCAAGTTTGGCTGGTGCTAGTGGAGAAAAATGAGCATGTCCCCCAGGTGTCCCACCCTTACCACCGTGATGATGCTGTCCATAAGTTTTCTCCAGAAAGGAAGCCATAAAGGAGAGACATGAAGACACCTAGAGAGGCCATTTACCAAAGGATGTTAAGTTAAACTAAAATAGGCTGATTACAGCCAGAAGAAAGTTACCTCGAATAGGCAAGTTTCATTTTCTCTTCTACCATCAGTTGACAGGGGGGAGGGTTATAAAGAATACATGAGAAGTTACATTTTTGCACTTTTCTAGAAACTATAGTTTTCATCAATATTACCTTGTATTTCAGATGTTTCTATTAGATGTGACAATAACTGTATCTCCCTTGGTAGTACTTACTATGTTTGCACAGAAAACACCTCTCTCTCCTTAGCCATCGAATCCACTCATTCTGCCAGATATCATCATCTTTTAAGTCTATCTATTTTCCTCCATCACTAGTCACATGGATAACTGCAAGAGATTCCTAACCGTCTTAATGTTGTCTGTTTTTTCCATTATATGCATAACCAACACAAACTTTAGGCCTCTGTCATACTTTGTACACTACATCTAAAATAAACCCTCAACATGCAAATCTACCCATAATTGCCCTGCTTGAAATCCAATGGTTTTTGATTTTCCTGAGGATAAACCCAAGCACTTTTAAATAATGTACCAGCCAGGGTCCTAATGAGAAAAATATAGCACACTCAAATTAGTGTCATTTCAGATGGATTTTATAAAGGGCTTATTTAGAAAGTTGTGAGTGTGATATGGAGAAACCATATGGAACAATGTGATGGGATTGTACAGTGTCAATAAGGCTAAGCTACAACTACACTTTCCGGGTTCTCTTTTGCTGTATGGTTCTGGATTTGAATTGACCAGAGAGGAAATTTTATATTTGGAAGGCAGCAGTGAGGCAGTGGCTAGTATAATTGGATGGTCACTGTTTTAGAGTGGTAAAGGACAGATACAGAGCTGTAGACGGGTTCCAGCTTGGCCTTGCCTCATGTTGGTTCTTCCCAATTGCTGACCCTGCTGACTAGTAGCAACCCCTGGCTCACTGTTAGATGCAGACTTCTCCCCCAGCTTTCCTTTGGCATTCTAGTCCAGCATCTGACTATGACTAGCTTCCCAGATTGCCGGTCAAGCTCCAACTTTTCCACCTGTGCCAGTGCTTCAGAAGAGCCAGTTTGTGCCTTCTCTGATGGTCCAACTCTCCCTTTTTTTTTTTATTTACCCAGCCTCTTCCACGATTATATAAAATCTTATTTCTATAACAAATCCCTCACTCAGTAATTAATACCCATAGCAGTTCTGCATTCCTGATGTTGCAGACAGTATAGAAGTCTGGATTATTGTCACCTCTAGGCTGAAAAGAGAAAAGGAGAAAATCAGGTAGAAGCCTCCTTGAGAGCAGGAGAGACTTTGAATAAAGCTATGGGATAAAGCTACTTCAAGGTGCTTCAATAGGCAGGACAGTAGGAAAATAAATGCACTGATTTCACTCTCCTTCCTTCTTCCAGTCTACTGTCTGGGAGCCTCCTTGGCAAACCAACCAGAAACCAGAGGCAGGTGAACCACTGATATAACCCATACATGTTGGCCTTCAGAGCAGAGAGTACGGTACGTATTAGATTTGGAATCATTCCAGCAAGCATAGCTTACATGATACAACATGGCCTGCCCCTCGTCTCCAGTCCTTTCAACCCCGCATAGTGAACAGTCTTTCTGCTCACACTCTACGCTACGGCCACTCTAAATTTTTTATATCCTGACTCTTCCATATCTTAACTTTCCTCAGGGCCTTGGCACATAATGTTCTCTCCACATATGCTATTCTTTCCTTTCCTCTTCTCCTTCACTTGGATAATTCCCAGTTATCCTTCATGTATCGACTCGTGCATCACCTCAGTTTAGAGCCATTGCTAGACACCTTAGCTAAACTATACATCCTTTAAGTGGGTTTCTGTAACATCCTGCACTCTATCATACCTTGTATCACATTTTATGATAATGTCTTTACTGGCAGAACATAAACTATGCCTTAGCAGAGACCATGTAAACACTGTTCACTGCCATAACCCAAAATACAGCATTGAGCCAGGCACTTAGTGGACACTCAATATTTCTTAAATGAGGAATGAATAAATGAATAAGGACTACATTCTTACCACTAAGAAGGTAAAGAAAGTATCAGCCAGAATATTTTTGTACGTGTAGAAGTTGTGCTTCAGTCTCAAGGGTAAACCCACTAGCTTGTGGTGTCCATGTCCTCTTTGCATAGAGGGATCGCAGTGTGTGAAGAGCCCATGCCCCTGAGGATATTGCCTCTTTCTGAGAGGTAAATAAAAAGAGCAAATGATGACCACTGTGTCCTTTACAGTCCAGGCCCAAATTACACTGGAACTTCTACTTCCAAATAGGACAGACTTAGTCTATCAGATGGACCTCTCTTCAGAAAACAACTATAAAACCTGGATGTAATACAAAAAGCGACTATCTGAAGAAAAATATGGATGAACAGAACAGAGTCTTATGGAAAGTACACTTCCATGAAGTGGGGAAGATGGTGAGCTCCACAAGTATGTCCCACCTTTAATCAAGGACTAGAAGCAGCCCACATAGTCCACGCATGGTGAGAAGGGCTCGCAGAGAGAAATTGGTACTCTTTTTAGTCTGGGGACAGATGATGTCAAGCACTGAAGAAATGATGGGAGTTCTGAAGTGATAAAAATCACAGAGAGATATCCAAACTCTTCTGTCCGTATCACCAATTGAGACTGAGTATGCTCAAAGCAGAAGAGACTCAAAGCAGCTGAATTAAAGACCAAAGATCTGAATCGAGACCAGGTCTTTTACCCAATGCAATAGAGCTTGTAGCTCAAAAGTAGCTAAGCCAATTACCTGCTGGACTTATCGTGGTGATCACTGCATACGGTAGCATCTTTAGGTATAGGAATGTTAAATAACTATGGTGTATACCTGAAACTAATATTGTATGTTAGCTATATTTTAATAAAAGTCTTTTTAAAAACTAATATAGGGGCTCCTGGATAAATATTAACTTCTGCCAAGTTTCCAATAATAAATTGAGGTGAAATTGACACCATTTTTCAAAGTCCCTGACAGAACTGAGTCCCAGTTTCCTATAGTAACCATCACAATGGTGCTTCTTTAAATAGGCATCTCCCCCTTTCTTAATTCTTTCCAGTCCCCCATCTCTGGATCTCTGGAATCACATTCTAAAATAATCTACCTGCCAGCCAGCCTTTTTCTCAGGTTCTGCTTTATGGGAGACCCAGGCCAAGATATCTGGTTTGGGGAGTAGCCCTAGACAGGAGATTCTCAGGTTGGAAGAGTTAAGATCCTTGGTTGTGAGTAACCCACAGGTTAGCTGGCTGGTAGGTGGGTTGGTGATTCTAGCTGCATACAGTAGCATCACAATTTTAACTGTGGTAGTTTGCGACAAGTTACAGGTGAAAATGAAGCACTGACTTATGAAGTAGGAATAGCACTTGGAGAGTTTGGGGTCAAAGGCAATAAGCTCTGTAGAATTAGCTGTCTTTGGTTAACTACTTTTAGATTCTTTTTAAAAAGATACGTTTGGGATATTCAACTCAAGACATCCAGTGAAAGTTGGAAAGCCTTACGGCAACATTTCCGCAACATTGAATTCTCTGCAGATCCAAGTGCGGTGAAAATCAGACTGGGGCTTCAATGATACCGGCAGCACACCTACAAGGAGACTGAATCCACGGCCTCAGCAGGACTTCTGCGTCAAAACCAGGGCCCTGATAAAGACTGTGACCATACTACATGAGAAAGATGCATTTGTATGAAAGGATCTGACACTTGAACCCCCAGGCCAGTAGGAGTAGATCCCTCCTTGACTGAGAACAAACAAGGTGACTTGCCTGGACACCTTGTGCAGACCTCACCTAAGGCAAGTGCATCATGGGATGATGCCTCTTCCATCTCCATCTGCAGAATAGCAAGCTCTGAGTTTTCCTCTCTTGTGGGACTTTTTTGAAAACTGCAAGCAACAGCTAACACACTTCAACATTCTGAATTTGTATGACATTAAAACATAGATTTTTGAAAAAGTTTTAATTGTTTCATAAAGAGAAAGTGCAAGGAAAAATAGAAAATATAAAATTGTAGGTACTAGCATGGTCATTTAAAATTATGTATAACTTAATGTTATATCTTCATAAACATTAGCATTTAGTTCTTACAAGGATTTTAGTCAGGAAATGCTATTTGATTTTTGTAATTCCGATGTGATACTAATATACGAATATAGAACTTGAGTGGGGAAAAGAACCCACCAGGTAGCCAGTTTTGGTTTGTTTACATTGCTAAACATTGCTAAAGCAGATTAAGGGTGGGGAAACTTTTTTTTTTAATAAGACAATAAAAGACAAATACTGAATAGTATCAGTTGTATGTGGAATCTAAAAAAGCCAAACTCATATAAACAGCTGAATGGTAGTTGCCAGGGGCTGAGGGTGGTAGAAATAGAGAGATGTTGGTCAAAGGGTATAAATCTCCAAATACAAGATGAATAAGTTGTAGAGAATATAATGTACTGCATGGTGCCTACAGTTGGCAATACTGGATTATACACTTGAAAGTTGCCTAGGGAGTACATCTTAAATGTTCTTATTACAAAAAAGAAATGGGAATTATGTGAGATGATGAATATATTAACTAATCCTACTGTGGTAATTATTTTAAATAAGTAAGCATATCAAATCATCACAATGTATATCTTAAATTTATACAAAGTTATATGTCAGTTATACCTCAACAAAGCTGGAATGAATGAATAAATAAGGTATTGCCAGGCCTCAAAAAAAAATTATAATGGGGTAAGCAAATATATTTAATTAAAAAGAAATTAGATTGTAAAGCATATATCCAAACTTTTATTATAGAGGCATCTAAAGTAAGGTGACTCTAAAAGTGTCACAATGATTATTGTGAGTTTATTGTAGTCTTATGATGGTAGCCATTTTTATTCCTTTTCTGTTTCTTCCTTACAATCTCCTTGTTAACTAACATGTAACTTATAAACAGTTTGCTTGACTGAGAATTCTACGAACAGACCTCAAAGGGAGCTCATTCAGTTACCAGACCATTTTGTGCCAGAAGGTTAACTGCAGAATCCTCCCCAGACCTCTACAAGACCAACCCCAGGTTGCGGGCTGCGAAAGAGAGTTCATGGTGCTGACGTGTACCAAAAAGAGGAGTTCCTACCTCATCCTTGTTCATTTCTTTGTTACACTTGCCTCCTCTTCAGGTGGCCTGAGAAACAAGTCAGGGCTGAGAAGAACTGATAGAGGGGCTTTGGCCCCTCCAGTACGCAGCCCTCTTCCTGGGGCTTTGAAATGTACCCCCATCCTTACTCGGCCCTCTCCCTACAATAACCCCTGCCTGTACTGAAGCAGCAAGTCCACCTTTGTGACAGCATCCCACCGTCAGGGCTCTGACTCTTGAATAAACCTGCTTTCCTTCTACCAAACTCTTGTCTCTCAAGTGATTGGCTTATGAATTACTGGCTTATGGGCAGCAAGCAGCCGAAGCTGAGTTCAGTAACAAAAACACTGGAAGGTAGATAATTTCAAAAAATAACTCGAATTATAGCATTTTCTATATACAAATAGAAACCAATTTAGAAAAATTTCAAAAAGGAAAAAAAAAATCAAAATTAAAATTTGTGAATTGGAAATATACAACAAAAATGGGCTAAAAGCAAATTGAAAACTGGAAAAAAATTATTTCCAACACATATAATATAATAGATAAAGGGCAGATTTCCTTAAGAGTCTTAAGACTAAAATCCAACAGAAAAAAAAATTCAAGCAGATTATAGAAATGGATCTGTCTCCCATTCTTTCAATCTGGGCTGCTTCTTATAACGTCCTTGATCATTAGAATAATGTGGAAATGCATATGGTCCAGTTTCCAGTCTTGGAACCATGAGCATCTATAAGCCAGACTTTCCTAAGAGACCACATGAAGAGACATTTACACTGCATAGACGGGAAGAAAGCCTCGGCCGTACCCAGTGGTCCAGCTGTCACTTTGAACCTCTAGAAAATAGCAGCCATCAACTGACCAGGTGACCCCAGGGACACCATATGGAGAATTAGAACATGGTTAAGCCAAATTCCTGAACCACATTCTAAAACACAAATTATATGATTGTTGAACCTTAAGCCACTAAAATTTAGGGTGATTTGTTATACAGAAGTAAGTAATCATAACAGGAATTTGTTCCTAGAAATAAATTGTTGCTATAACAAAAACCTAAAGCATGTAGCAATGACTTTTGGAACCAGCAGCAGTTAGAAGCTGGAAGAGCTTAGAGGATACTATTAATGCAAGCAGGAAGGGCACAGAGAGGGTATCACTGAAGACTCTAAGGAAAGAGGAGGAGTTACTGAACTCTAGAGTGTCAATCTCCTCAGCTTTTTAGTCTAATATACCTTTTGTCCAGTCACAATTTCCTGAGTGACATTTTTTTTTGGTCCACCATTCTCTTCACTTTGCCCGAGAAACCTGTAACAAAGCTTTGTATGTGGATGTGACAGCCAACTGTTCCCTTGCCTATTGTTGACTAATATTGGGTTGGAACTCAAAAATGGCCACATAGCCTTACTGGTGTCAATATTTAATCCTTGTTCATCATGTTTCCATAGAAACAGAAATAATTTGTACACTACCGACTTGATGAATTCGTATGTTCAAGGCGGGAACTCAAGTTAGATCCTCTAGATGCTCCTCTGCATGTCCTGCTGCCTAGGAAGACTGTAGTGTGGTAAGCTTATCTGGGAAGACTATGCTATTCAAGAGGAGGCATATTATTATTGTATTTTATTTTCATTTAGTTGTAAGCTATGATGGGAAAGATGAAGATATTCATACCCCATTCCCCCAAGTTCAAACCTTTTAAGATGTTTCCCTGTATCTTAGCTACAGAAACCTATTCACTTGATTGAACCTATATTCACTCAATCACATTCCAGAGGAGAAAATTTTAACCATGTAAGTTTAGGAGATCTTTGAGTACCATTAAAACATATACATAATCTTGCGTTAATTTGTATTTTTTCTAGGAGAAGGTCAATAGGTTGCTTTCATCAGATTTTCCAAGAGGTCTATAACCTAACTCTGGCTAAGAATTACTGCTCTTAAAATATCTTGCTAAGCTCCTGTTTCTATTAGTTCCCCCTCCCCCCATGTAACTAGTTCTTAATTAATTGCAGAAGTAATTGATCCTTTCCTCAGAGAATTCTCTGACTGGTGTTTGCATTTAAGGATGATCATTTTGCAATATCAATGTATCTCAAATTTATAAAAGTAGGAAGGCACAATAGGAATAGTACTGTACTGACAAAAGCTAACTACGGAAATGATCTATTATAGTCTACAAGCCTTGGGAACAGATCTATTCCAAAATTTATCTTTTCAAATTTGAGAAAGGTAATATGGTGCATGTATTTTATATTCTAATGTCCTCTAGAAAGTCTGGAGCAGGATTCCTTAATCAAACATGTAAGTATTTCTTCTGCAAAACATGAATATTTATACTAAGTGAAATGGAGATTATAAATGGTATTATCTCAGTTCAGGTCAGGTTTTTGCTACAAAATGAGTTATGAAATACAGTTGACCCTCAAACAACATAGGTTTGAAGTGTGCAGATCCATATTTATTTTCAATAAATATACAGTGAGCTCCAGTATCCTCAGGTTTCACATCCATGGATTCAACCAACTGTAGGTCTAAAACAGTATTTTCAATCCACAGTGGGGAATCCGCAGGTGCATAGGGCCAACAGTATGCATTGTCGCTACGCCATTTTACATAAGAGACATGAGCATCCACAGATTTGGTATATGCAGGAGTCCTGGGACCAATTCCCCATGGATACCAAGGCATGTCTGAGTTTTTGGAGAGTCAAAATTTATATGAAGATTATTAACTGCATAGAGTTCAGCTCTCTCAAACTCTGTGTTGTTTAAGAGCCAACTGTACTTGTTTTTCAGGGATTAAGGGATCGTGAACCTATAACTCAGCACTATCATTGCCTTCCTTCAATCTCCCCTTGTCTGAGATTAAATAACTCTAGTTTCTTAAATATTTCTTTTAAGGTCTATTTGTCATTATCTTTAATTATCTCCATAGCTGTTCTTTTTCAGCATAATCTGGCAAACAATAGAATCCAGAACATTGTATGTTATTATGTAATGGGTCTGAATGGAAGATAACTTTTGGCTTCCTAGGCCTGATACCAAATAGTATTATAGTCAGTTTTATACAGCTTCAGGAATAACACAATTTACTTCTGTATCACTCTTCTTAGAACTTGATTATTAATTTCTGATCAAAACAACAGTCTCCAAATATTCACAAAGTCATCTTGTTCTTATAGCCCTTGGAAATAGGCCCAGTGATCCCTTTATCCTATAACAAAATAAGCCATCCAAAAATGAGACAGGCTGTCTTAGAGTAAAATGAGTTCCCTTTTATTAGAGGTATTTAAGTGGAAGCTAGACAATATAGTGAGTGTGCTCGTAATACTGAAGAAACAAACAATAAAAGAAGTTCATTTAATGCTTGTGTGGTTGCACATTTCATCTTGTAAACCCACTTACACAGAGTTCATAACTAAGCCTATTCCACATACTCAATGTTATTAACTAAAACTTAGGCAACTGAAAATCTATGATGTCAACTCTTTCGTTATTCACGGAGAGAATGAGCATCCTATCTGGACTCATGGGCTCCTCATGTCACAGGACTGCTCTTCTACAGAAGAGGTATAGAGAATCCATTTCAATTCAAATCAGATAATGAGTATTTATTGCTAACTTGGTCTATCTCTAATGAACTACTTAGAGTCTGTTGGAGAAAAAAATTATGTGTGTATATAGTAACTGGAGAACAATACTAAGGACAACATAAGCACGTGTAAAATTATATGGTAAATTCCACAGGCAAGAATACAGAGGGACTTTAAATAAAGAAAATTAAGAAGGAAGGCACTCTGATTGAGGAATCTAGAGTCTTGCTATGGCCTGGGCCGCCTAAAAGCAAAAACACGTGTTTGTAATCAGAGGACCAACCTTCAACTTTTTTTACCCCTTTCTCCATTGAATATTCTTGGATCCTCAGTCCAAAATTCTTACTGGACCTCAATTCTTCCTCCAAATTCAATATCAGGAAAAATTCTGATGAAATGATATTCTTATTTGTATTATATTCTATTGAGGATTAAGAGGCATTTAGCATACTGCTAGACACCTTTGTAAACTCTAAACAAATGCAGCAATTATTACCAACAAAGCATTGCATTACTAAGGATATTATCAGGAGACAAAAAATTGTAATACAATAGAAAAAAGTTTAAATAATGTATTTTATGTTTATAAAAGGAAGTTGCAAAGAACATATATAACACAGTAACTTTAAAACACATGTAAAATTACTATATGCTTAGACACGCATGGTGAAAACATGTAAATTTAAACAGGAAGAACACTCTTCCAATAAACAGTAGTGATTTTCTCTGGGGAAGAAGGGGGTGGAACTGTACCTGTAACATTTCATTAAAAAGTAAGATAGGCAGAACATTTTAAATATATAGAAAATTATAATGAAGTAAAATAATAAATTCATAAGCTCCCTCAATAACCATTGCCAATATTTTAGTTATATTTCTTTTAATCAGTCATATTTTATCCTACATAGTTAGAATCATTCTACAGAGTTTTCCAATCTACTTTAAGCATTTTCTCATTAAAATCCGAAAAAAAAATTCTTTTAAATTATTCTCTATTTTTAAATTATATAACTACAATGTTCTTGTAGGAAAAAGTGAAATAATGTGAATATGAATAAAGAAAAAATAATCTTCCCTATACTTCACCCCCTTCAATACTACCCTCTTTGTTTATTCAATGTTAACATGCTGATATGTATGTGTAAAGACAATACACACAGACATTCACATTTTTTCCATCTTTCTCTACGCTCAGTAAAATGAGTAGATTCCCATATGCAGAATTTCCATATACAGAATTTTTCCTACAAAAGCATGTAATTTGTTTTATTTATTTAATAAATGTATTTGACAGTTATTAATTGAGCAGATTATATGTTCCAAACAATGAAGATACATAGCTGTGTACAGGACAGACAATGCCTGCCTTCATGGAGCTCCTCCTTCATATTGTATTATGGTTATCACTCAAGGTTTTATTTATGTGTGTGTGTGTGTGTGTGTGTGTGTGTATGTGTATGTATACAACTAATTGGGGTTTTTGTTGTTTTGTTTGTTTCTTCCAATTTTTTTATTGTGGCAGAAAAACACATCATAAAATTCACTAAAATATTAATTATGATCCTGATTTATTAGAATGTCATTTTCATATTTGTTTACCCAAAACAGTCACAATAGAACCAAATTTGAGCCATTTTGTTCTTTAGTAAGAAGAACTTTAACAAGATTCAGTTTCACTTCTTGTTTTGAGCCAGTATGTGATTTCTAATCACAAGCCTTGGTCTGATTCCAACTGGCAAGACAGCGATGAAAGACAGAGAAAGAGCACATTTTAGTAAAGAAACACTATGCTTTAAGAAAGTGCAGTCTATAGGGAATGATAATAGAAGGTATTAGATCATCTGCCCCAGTCTTATTGTTTAATCTAGTACTTTCTTTCATGCTACTCTGAAACAGTAACAATTTAATATTTGAAAGTTTGACATTTGAAGAAAATACAACCTGACTTAAAGATTATCACATTTTCAGATTAGTGAAACAATTTCAAGCTCCTAAAATTTTCCTAAATCAAAATTAGAAAATAAAGTGACTGTTATATTTTATATTTCATTGGCCTAAATTAAACCAGACTCTGCTTTCATCTTATAATATGGTTATAATCCAATCTCTAGAAAATTAGTCATGAAACCACATATATTAGAGCAGATAGGAGCAGGCGAAGGGAAAAAAAGGTGTGAAGGAAGCAGGGATTTTTCCTCAAGCATGTGAAAAATCTTCAGTTGCACTAGGGCATGACTAAGTGACTTCTGTGACATTTTATAGAGGATGTGCTTTATGATAGAAAATCACTAATTTTGTTTTGCTATTATCTCCTGCAAAGGATAAGGACAAGAAATAAATAAGAAATACATATTTAAGTTCTTTTTTTCCTAGAGTGTGTCTACCTTTCATATCATCAGTTTAATTGATTCTATCACACAGCTGAATTCCTTGGCTTATAGAAAGTGCACGTAGAAATAGCCAATTTTAAGAATCTAGTTTAAATCTGATGCTACCTGCACTTACCCAATTTATTTTTAGTTTAAGTTCATTCCAGTGCTTTAAAGGACAATCTTGGCAATTATTATGTGAAAGCAAAGTCTGGAACTTAGGTCTTCTCTGAGACGATTTTTATTTTCACAAAAGTGGCGGGGGGGTAGTTTCTTCATCAGGCACATCAACAAAATATAACCCTGATAATTCAGTGAATAATAAATGTTGTACCTTGTAGGAGAAAAAAAAAAACAGTAATTCCAGAGGATGAGAATTTCCATTTGAGTCTAGGAATGAGCAGACAGTCTTCATACTAGCACTAAGACTTGGCTGTCAGCTTTCCCCTACATAACATTGTTGGCTATAGCCACTCTGTCTGCTGCCCAGGTGACAATAACTTCGGAGATAAATAGAGCAATCAACCAACCAGTTAATAAATATGTGTAAAATGCCTAAAGTACTCAGCACTGTGGTAGGCACCAATAGGGACATAAAGGAAGAATTAGACCTCAAGAAGCTTGCACTCTTCCCATGGAAATACCAATGCTCTTGACCAAGGAAAATAAATTAGTTATGGGGCATTAGAAAAAAATTTTAAAAATCTGAGACTATAGTTTGATTCTGTGACTTTAAAGAAATCAGTAAACTCTGGGTCTTTATCTCTTTCGGCAGAAATCAAGAGGAGTGAGCTAAATCATTTCCCCTAAAGATTTAATGGTTCTATGAATCAAGTTATGAATTATATGCTCCTGAAGGGGACTAGTGTAACATAATATTTAAGCATGCAAACTATGTAGTTAAGACTATTTTGTCTCATAATCTGGCTCTGTCATTTACTGTGAGAACCGGAATGAGTAACTTAATCTTTCCAACTCTAAATTTCATCAGCCATTAAGTAGGGATATTAAATATATATATCATTGTATAAGGGCCCTTAAATGAGGTAATGCATTATGTGAGTTAGCTATCACTGTGAAACAAACCATTCAAAATCCAATGGCTAAACAATAAGCATATATTATTGTTTGAGTCTGTGAGACATCTGAGTGTTTCTGTTAGTGTTATCTGGTCTCATTCTTGTATCTGCAATCAATTATAGATTGGATAGGCAGCTCTCATGCATGTTTGGGAGTCAGCTAGTATAGACAGCCCTAGGATGGCCTTAACAAGGACAACTGGCCTCTCTTCTCCATGGATCTCATCTTCTACAGATAGTCCAAGCTTGTTCACAAGGTAGTAGTAGAGTTTAAAGAGAGAGAGTGAAGGTGCATAAGGCTCCTTGAGACCTACACTCAGAACTAGCACACTGTCAACTCTATTACATTTTGTAGTCCAAAGCAAATCATAAGATCAGCCTAGATTAAAGGGATGGAAAAATAACTTCACTTCTTGGTAAACAAATAAGTGTGGATACCTGGGGGGCAGGGGAGATTTAAGAATCAAGGCTGTTTTTGCAATTAATCTTATACATTCATTAAAGTGATTAAAAAGTGCCCAATGCTTAAGTAAGCATCAATCATTGTCAGTACAAATTGCAGTAAGAATTCAGAAGGTAGAATCAAACAAGGCTTCATGCATATGAGATCAAAGCTGAATCCTCTTAAATTAGTAAGAAATAGAGTTTTGACAGACAGTGTGGCAACACAGATTTGTGAGGGATGGGGAAGACTGGGCACTGTAGGGAACAGAACCAGATGTTAAAGGCATTCCAGGAATTATCAGAAAGTTAAGATAGATTCTAATAGGATTGCTTGAGCATATCTACCAAATTAGAGTTCTAACTTGCCAATATATCCTTTGTCCTTTTAACTACCTGGACCAAGAAGGCAACGCATTTAGAAAACAAAGGTGTGAGCAGTCTGTTTACTAACCAATCTAGAGCAAAAATTAAAGAACCTAGTCTAGCTGGAGATGAGATAAGTGATATGTGTACTGAAAAAGCAAATGTGGGCAATGCAAAGAGATCTGCTCTAGGAGCTTCTGGAGGAGATGTCCCTGTTTATGGCCTGTCATTAATGACTTTGTTAGAAGGATTTTCAGCCAATCAGAGAGAAAATCTTGGAGATGAAAAGCCTTTCCACACCTCTCCTCCAGTGACAGAATGACTAATCCTAAGAACCAACAAGCTGTATGAAATTTTTATCATTAATATTTGGTAACATATTGTGCGTGTTGGAATTGGAAGAAAAAATGGCCAAAAATGGCAATATTCTTATGACCGGGTTCTGTTATACAATCAATCATTCTTAAACATCATTTATATTCAAGTCCAAACAGGTGCTATCGTTGCTACAAATATGAATATGTCCCTGATATATTTGTGTTCTTACTCTCAGGTACAGAAAACACTAGTAATGATAGACAATCCTTTAGACATTGACGCTCCCTCAACATGAACAACCCCTAGCATGTTGTAGTAACCAGAAATGCTTGTTTTAAAAAAGAAAGAAAAAGAAATGCTTGTTTTATTCAAATTGGGCATTGCAGCAGGCCAAGTTTCCAATTACACTTCTGCATATATGCTGTCTAGTACAATGAACTAAAATCAGGGTTTACAGATAGGGATCCTAGGTTTAAATCTCCATTCTCATGCTAGACAGGCCATAGAAAAGTCTTTTAACTTTCTTCACCCCCAGTTTGTTCATCTGTAAATTAGGGATCAGTAATAATACCTACATTACAGGGTTATTGTTAACTTTAAATATGATAAAATTTGTTCTAAAAAGGTCTTGATTATATATAAATTGTTGTACAAATTTATTTAGCACCTAGTAAGCACCTAGCAATGAATAAAATATGGACTTTGTCCTCAAAAAAACTATATGTGATTTTGAGACATACTCAAATCAAAATATTTTTGATAATTAAGTACAAAACAAGGTGTGGTAAATGGTAACAAAGTGTTATGAAGATGTAAAAGAGGGGGGAAATTGAGAAGTAGACATGTGAATGAGTTAAAAAAGATAACAAATAAAATGCAACCTAAGAACTGGGCCTTACAAATGATTAGAAACGTGTCTAGCATATCAGCCAAAATAAAGGTGGTCGTCATGAACTGAAGTTAGGAGACGAGGAAAAGCACTCGGGGAATGGTGAGATGGCCCTTGTGGCTAGAATGTGGGCTACATGGTAACAAAAAATGGGAGACAAGTTCTCATATTGAGGTTGTGCCCAACTGTAAAAGATCTTACTGATGTGAAAAGAGTCAGGGCTATGTATTGTTAGCCATGTTGGACCATCAAATCTTTTCATGCGGGAGAGAAGAAAATAATGCCTTGGTTTTAGGAAGATTAATGTCTTAGAGACAGTATAAAGCCACATTGTAAAGCCTAAATTGGGTTATGAGTAAGGATTTGGGAGATGCCACTAATCTGGATGAGAGAGAGTGAGACACTGAATGGAGCAAGAGATTGGGGAAGGGTTATGAAGAGAAGGAATACATTTGAGAGCTATTTCAGAGGAAAAGGAAAAGTACTTCATGACTTATTGAATATGGAAAATGAGAGAAATCAAAGATGATTCAGAAGCTTCTACCAGGGGGTCTATGTGGATAGTAGTGCCATTAACCAAGATATGATGCCCAGCAAGAGGGGTGTATTTCGGGAAAAGAACAAGAATCAGTTCAATTTGAGGTAAGTTGAGTTTGACAAGCCATCAGGATATCCAGATGGAGATGTCCAGAAGGCTGGGCACAGATGCAAAGTGAGCAATTTACTTTGCCTTTCTTTCCTCTACTGCAAAATGGATGGGATATTGCTTGCCATGTCTCTCCAAGGACCGTACAGAGGATTAATGAAGCACTGTTCACATTTATTCCACACCAAGGATCAATGAGAGCTTGGCAAAGTATTAAGTTGGAGTCCCATTATGTTAACTTGGAAACAAAGCAGCTTTGATATGAAAGTAATTGAGAGAAGAGAATGAAAACCTGCAAGACCACATTGTAGAATAATATTGTACTTTAGGCAGCCAGGGCAGGCAAGGCCTTGACGTGGGTGGGCACTAACCTGTTTCCAGCTGAAAGCAATGAGAATGAAGCCGGCTTCCTATTGTCTTCACTTCCTTTTGGAATTACTTTCCAAAGTCGCCAGAACTCGGCCCAAATTTGAATTTAGGAGTTGGTTAAAAAGAACCCTTGCAACACTTTCCCGTGAATCCCATTTTTCTATGCCTCACTTTGTCAATAACATTGATTCGTAAAGCAAGCAACTGTTAGCTGCCCCATTCCTAAATTAAGAGTAACTTCGTATTGGCTCATATGGCAGTGATTAACTGGCAACACTCAAGTCACCAGGTAACGCATGCTTGAGACCACTGCCAAGCCAGATGGTCATATCTGAGGTGTTCCTTTCAGAAACGAAGACTCGGGCATAGAATTATGCCTAATGGGAAACTTCCATGACAGTTGAAAACCCTTTAATTAACCATTTTATTTCTTCTTCCTACACTTCAGAGAATGCAAAGGAACAAAACATAGAATGAGAGATATATAATACAATAGAAAGAACATGTTCTTTAAGGGTTCTGTCAGATCTGATTTCAAATTTGAAACTTACTGTATACCCTCGGTTCTGGTCTTTCTGGTGTCCTTATTTGCAAAGTGTCATGTCATGAGGATTTAACTACTGCCACTATTTGTGTAGACTAGTGTAAATTACTGAGACTTTCTGACTCAGTTTTCTCATCTATCAAATAAGGATCATATTACCTGTCACAGTTTATGTAAGAGTTAGAGGAGATAAAATTGGTCTTTAGCCTCAGGTCTGATACACAGTTGCTAAAGAAATATTTGTTATACTGTTGCTGGTGGTGCTGCTGATGTGATCATATGAAGCTTATGGTTCACTGAAGATCCTCAATAAATGTAAATATATATATAAAGTATGACTAGGGATATGACTACAAGTAGTTTAAGTTCATAAGTTGTTTGGATTTTTTTTTAATACTAAAATAAAAACTTGGAATTTTTTAAATACATGATGACAGAGCCACTTTATTCTCTGTGATGACCTCTTAGAAGCTCATAGCCAAGGTCTTCAAAGCAGGTTCAGGGACATTAGACTCTCTTTGCCTCATCTTGGAATTGCCTCCTGCCTTCATTACCTGAGATTACACGTTAATAACACTAGAACTAACCCTCCTTTGTCTTCCAAATTTAAGTCTACTACTAATCAAAAACAAGTTCACAGCTAAATTATGATCACAAATGACAACCTGGTATTCTTCCCATTACCTCCTGCTTGTTCTTAAGACTTCTGTTTCCACATCATGTGATGCTCCAACATCCCCCCTCACTGCCCACTGCCGGGCACCTAGTGTTATTCATTTTGTGTGTCAGAACAAATCTTGTAACCTATGTATCCTCAGGAAATGGGAATTTATTGTGTCAAATTCCCCGGGAGTATCTATGGAAAAAAGTAATTTTTGATGTAGCTTTATAATATAGGTTTTATCTAATCTTTTATTGCATTTCACTAGAATTTGGAGGAGGTAGTCCATATTTCTCTTCCACTGTCCTCCTCCCCACAACCATTCTAAGGACAGAATTTCAAGCACGATGGCATCTGGAAAAGACAGGAAGAAATATTTGTTGTAATAAGCCCGTATTATCACTTCCTTAAACTATACCACAGGCACCACAATTTACTCCATCTCTTCATAGGACCTGTGCTGATTATAAGAAGGAAAAATATCCATAATAATAAGGACTATAATTCCAGCCACACAGATTAATTTCAAGCACTCTCATGCCAGTCGTTGATGTATGAATAGTGAGAATCTTGCAGTGGAACAGTGTAAAATTTATATCAGACTCAAAATCAGTCTCATACTTGGGATGTGTTCTTTGTTATATATGTTGTGAAAACTTACATATAGGATGTTAATTGCTTTAACTGATCTGTTGCTTTGGTGGATGGAGGAATGAAATAAACATTTAGAAATGTTTATTTTGATTCCCACCATTGACACCAATATTTTAAGGTTAAGGTGCTACCTTTTTAAGACCCGGCCATCTAGCTCCCTTCTTGGTATCAGCTCATGGTGGGCCTGAGGGCCAGTGGGCCAGGGGTGCCCCCAAGAGTAGGAGGCGAAGGCAGAGGGGGAGTAGGTATTGGGTCCAAGTGTCTCGGAGTGCACTTGCAGCGAGAATCGGAAAGCAGAGGAGACAGCAAGGATAGGCCCGGGAGCAGTAAAAAAAAATCTCAACATGGAAAAAGCCAACCAGGAAAATAGAAAAAAAAGGGGAGGGATGAAAAGGGGCAAGATGCAAATAAAGGGGAGCTCTTGGTTCTCCCTTTGGAAGCTGGTGAATACTGTGTGCCTAGAGGAAATCGTAGGCAGTTCCCTGTTAGGCAGCCTATCCTGCCGTATAGATAGGATGTGATTTAGAGGCTTGGAGAGCCACAGGCAAGGATGGGAGAAGAGAATATGGAAAGAACTGGGGTTAGATGAGACAACTTACGCGAAAGCTGAGGGAAAAGCAATAGAGTTATAGTCTGCCAGCAGTTAGCACTGACCTTCATCACCATGACTATCATGATGAGTTTTGCCTTATGCTTTGAATGCTGATGTTTTCCCTGAAGTTAATAGGGCAACACACCTGCTTCCTAAACTGACACGTTTGTGATTTACCTTTACTGAAAACCTTTTGGTGTTGTTTCCTATGGGTCTCCTATTACCAGCTTCTAATGGAATGTTGTGTTTTGACCCACTGTGTAAGTTTCTGTCAGCAGGGGCGTTTTACCTATTGCATGGAAAGTTGCTCATTACATATTGTGAAGTAAAGCAATTTAAGAAAGCGAAAAAAAAAAAAAGATGCTGCCCTTTTATTACAATATTGCTATTAAAGTTAAAGCACTTTCAAATGCAATTGTGTAGTCAGCCAACTAACTGCTATGGGGACTTGACCTGCTACCTGTTATGCTGAGAATTGATATGATCGCACATAATTTTATCCTAAAGAATATCAATGTTAGAAATGATTTGTGAAAATATAAATTTAATTGATAGATTTCATTAAATTTCTGTCAAATTCTAGATATTATAGAAACAAAATAAAGGATTATTATCAAAGGTTTAAGTTCCTGGAAAGAGTAAGAAGTTTGCAAATATTAGAGTATTATACTGTTTCTCAAAAAAAATTATAATATACAATTTTTTCATATCTTAGTCCTCAAAATGGATTTTTAAGGCAGGTTAAGCAAAAGTTACATGCAATAAAATCATTATAAGAAGAATTATAATAACAAAAAGTTTGAAAATAAATGAAAGCCAAGTGTCATTTATGTTAAGAACATGATCTTAAAGTGAGAAATAAGGTTTTTAATTGATTAGAAAGTATAGTGATGAAATTCATGGCAGCCAAAGAAAAAAGAAATGATTTGCTAGGAGAAACAATTTTACCTAGCATTAAACTCTAAGAAGAATTTATATAAAAAACATTTAACTGGCTATTGAGCAATAAATTCAGTAACTATTTTACAAAATATACAGAAACTATATTCACATAGTTGAGTTTCTATACAAATTTGCTAGAAAAAATTGCTAAAGAAATCATATTCCATTAAGAGTTTCTACCTAGCTCTAAAACAATGCATTCCACAGGTGCTACTTTTTAGTAGCCTAATTGGTAACAAGAAAAAAAAAGTTCTCAAAGAAGAACTTTCAATGTTTTAAACAAAAAAATTAATAAATTGTTTACTAAGCAAGTTAGCATTGATCAAAGCAAGTTGCTGATCTTATACAGCAAAGGTCCCCAAACCCTGAGCCACAGACCATAAGAACCTGGCAGGGCTGCACGGCAGGAAGTGAGCGGGCCTGGCAAGTGAGCGAAGCTTCATCTGTATTTGCAGCTGCTGCCCATCACCGCTTCAGTTCTACCTCAGATTACCAGGCATTAGATTCTCATAGGAGCACTAGTCCCTGGTGCCAAAAAGGTTGGAGACCACTGTACAGAGTATGGAGAAACATAGAGTTCAGGCAAGTGGACTTTTGGAAATGAGAGTGATTTAGAATTACTTTATCTTTAAGTCGTTTTCCATTTGCCCTGAGAATACTCCCTGGTAGTGTTTGTGGCTACAGCATTTACCCCAAGATAACTCACGGATTACAGTCTTAACCTTACCACCAAAGTTTGCCATGAAATATCTCACTTTTATTATTATTTTTGCATTTCTCTAGTATATCGATAGTCTTGGAAATAAATGACATTATTCCATTTATAGCATTCTGCTTTTAGTAGAGGTATTTTAATTTACAAAATGTAATAATTCTTGATCACTAAAAATGTCAAATCCTAGAAAACAGCATTCCTACACATAATATTAACATCCTTCTCAAACAGTTGTTAGCTAAAGATTCATTTGAGGAATCTAACTTATTTATACATTTCTGTTAAATTAGGATTAGAGACATGTTCTATTTAGAACTAACTCCAAGAACAGTTTTTATATTTTATTTTCACATGGAAACCAGTCAGATTTGCTTCAGCCTCAAAGAGCATGTTTTGTGTAAAATTAAATTAATGCTGGCAGTGAGCTGTGCTTTTTTTTTCTATAGAGGAAATGGGTTATAGTTATGGAGTTGTCTCTAAACGTGGAAGTGTCTCAGCTATGAGTGTGTTTCTAAAAGTCAGTCATAGTGAGGCTACTGCTGATTGGTTGCCTTCAGCCATGTGGCGATGTCACCAATTGGGTGGTTTTCAGAAGTGTCATTATAGAAGCAAGTTATCCGGATTGACTGAGACAGATTATATCTAAAGAAATTTCTTGAGTTTAAAGTATAGGATGTTTTTATTCTCAGAGCAGAGAATCTATATATGGATAGTTTCCTCTCCCCCAATTACCTCAACTAGGATCTTTAACTTTCTCATTAGTAATCAGTTTGTGTTTTCGTTCTCACCGAGTCCCTAAATAACAAATGTTCTCTGTTTTGATTAGAGAAAACCAACATTGCTTTGGAAACCAGATGTGTAGGTAATAAAGTTATCATTTTCTTATGAAAAGTGAAGAATCTACATTAATTGCTTTCCTGTATATCAGCGATGTACACTAGGAATTTGAAATTAAAAATACAACATCATTCACCTCAGCGTGTGTGCGCGCACACACACACACATAAATGCAAAACCCTTAGGCATAAATCTAAAAAAAAAAAAAATGAACAAGGTCTACATCAGAAAAACTACAAAACTGATGAAAGAAATTAAAGAAAGTCTACATAAATAAACTGTCTACATTCATGGGTAGCATGCCACAATATTGTTAGAATTTCAGATCTTCCCAACTTGATCTATAGATTCAATGCAATCCCAATCAAAATCCCAACAGTCATTTTGTGGATGTTGACAAACTAATTATGAAGTTTATGTGAAAGGAAAAAGACCAAGAATAGAATATTGAAAGAGAGCAAAGTCATAAGACTGACACTATCCTCAAGGTGAAACTAATTGCCATGGCTTTGACAGTATGTCCATCGCATGTAGTAGAAATGGAGACTATAGATCCAAATGACAGTTCTCAAGTCAGTATGGTCTTGGTAAAAGAACAGACATATAAATCAGGGGAACAGAATAAACAAGACAGAAACTGACCTACACAAATACAGTCAACTGATCTTTGACAACAAAAACAAAACAAAACAAACAAAAAAAACACACAAAAATAATTCAGTGGGGAAAATAGTATTTTAAACAAACAATGAGGAAACAACTGGACGTCCACATGCCAAAAAGCAGAGATTCTAGACACAGATCGTGCACTTTTCACAAAAGCACCTCAAAATGGATCATGAACCTAAATGTAAAATGTAAAACTATAAAACTCCTAGAAGATAACACGGGAGAAAATGTAGGTGACCTGGAGTTTGGCAATGAGTTTTTAGATACACAACAAAAGCACAATCTATGAAAAAAATAAGTTGGATTTTATTAAAATTAAAAACTTCTACTCTGTGAAAGACACTGTTAAAAGAATTAAAAGACAAGTAACAGACTGGGAGAAAATATCTGTAAAACACATATCTAGTAAAGGACTTTTATCCAAAATATAAAAAGAACTCTTAAAATTCAACATTAAGGAAATCAACAACCCAATTTAAAAAATGAACAAGAGATATGAACAGACACCTCACCGAAAATATGTATATTGAGGGCAAATAACATATGAAAAGATGTCTGACATCATAAGTCATTTGGGAAATGTAAATTAAAACCATGGTGAGATGCTACTACACAACTATTAGAAGGCTAAAATCTATAACACTGACAACATCAAATGCTGGTGAGGTTGTGAAGCAAAAGGAAGTCTCATTTATTGCTGGTGAATATAAAATGGTACAGCCACTTGGGAAGACAGGTGGCAGTTTCTTACAAAACTATGCATACTCTTACTAGACAATAATCATACTCTTAGATATTTACCCAAATGAGCTGGAAATGTATATCTACACAAAAACCTACAGACAGATGTTTATAAGTTTTATTTAGAAGAGCCAAACTTGGAAGTAATCAAGGTGTTCTTCAGTAGGTAGATGGATAAATAAACTGGGTACATTAATGAAATGGAATATTATTCAGGAATAAAAAGAAATGAGCTATTAAATCACAAAAAGACATTAAGAAAGAAACTTAAATGCATATTGTTAAGTAAAAGATGACAATTTGTAAAGGCTACATCGTGTATGATGCCAACTATATGACATTCTGAAAAAAGTAAACATACGGTGACAGGAAAAATGTCAGTGGTGGTCAGGGGTTTGGCGGAAGGGCAGGAGGGATGAATAGGTGGAGTGTAGGAGAGTTTTAGAGCAGCGAAACTATTTCGTATGATAATGTAATACTGGATATATGACATAATGCATTTGTCAAAACTCAGCACATTTTACAATGGAGTGAAGTTCTAAAGACAGGTTCAAGTCCCTTAGTACCTCGAGGTGAAACTAATTGCCATGGCTTTGGCAGTATGTCCATCACTTGCAGTAGAAATGGCGACCACAGATCCAAGCCCATCAGTTGCTAGAGTTCCCTCTCCACCAGTTTCACTAGACATTTGTGAATATTCCAGACCACACTCTGGTGCAGAAAAAGGCCATTGTACTCTAATATTTTGTCCTCACTGGTTTCAGAATTAAGTGAAACTGAGCCTACAAGTAACAGACCTCCAATATATCCTCCCAGGCTAAGCAGAGGTAGCCATTTTTGAAGTTGTAACGTGTTGAAGCCCTTGCTAGAGAGGATATGACTGTGTGAGACATGGGCAGTAGGTAGTAAGCCCATGAACACTGGGAGAGGAGGCTCAACAGAGGCTGGAGGGCTGGAAGAGAGGAGCGTAGACACCAAGAGACTCCTCTTTAATGCTATTCCTCCCAAAATACACCTCCAGTTGTTTGCAGACACTCTGATTCTTTTCCCACTGGACCAGGGCAAATCCCCTCTCTATGTCTGCTGGTCTTCTGAAGCCCAATTATTCCAAGCTCACTTCCCAACTATCAAAGCCATCTCAGCAGGGGAAGTTCAAGATATATGCTAAACAGGGGCAAAAAAGAGTCTATGCATGTATATGTCTGACAAAATGTGGATCTCAAACTGAATATGACCGTGTTCTAAAACAGGAAATGAATAGAATAGGAAACATAACACATAGCCATTATGTTTTTACATGAGCTGTCTTCATGCCATGGGAATTATGAACACTAGCAATTTCAGATGCCAGTCAAGGATCTACCCTCCAGAGATAACACATGTCAATCAGACTGATGAGTTTTCACAATCATAATACTTTACAGGACTGAAGCTCACTACATTATAGACATATGTCTTAATTTAATTCTATATGAATATTCCCAAAACCAGTTCTGTGCCTTTCCGTAGAGAGTAATCAATAAATGTTTAACGAATTGAATCAAATAGAACTGCTTAATTGAATTGCCTTGTATAAGATAAATGCTCTATTTATTTTTTTGTATTGATTTAAGGACATCTTCATTCTAAAATATAATAAAGTGATTTTGCACCAGCAAAGGCTTCAGGTTATCAGAAATAACCTGTAAATAGAAGTAATTAAGAGTTGATAGTAAATGATTGAAGCCATACCTCTATAATCACAGGAAAAATAGAATGAGTATGAAATTCTATTCTACTGTTCTTCTGAGATCTGATATTTAAGTAAGTCTTGGCATTTTTCAATTCAGACACTCGCATTTTATTATATCCTCTTTTAATCTGCCAAATATAGCACAAACCTTGTATACTATATAACATTACTTATTTTTTGCATATAATTATTTAATGAAGAAAAACTAATAAATAAAATATGTAATTCAAAATAAAATATCAGCATTCAGACAGTGTCTCTTGGTTCAGAATTGACTGTTAACAATTAAACTAGTTTAATCCCAGCCTAAAATGAGCCTACTCCTCAGCAAGTTTGACAGTGTGCCTGTACTGATCAGGAACAAAGCTCTTGATATTCAGTTGTTTGAATAAGTGGTTAATTATTTAGGTAATAAGTGAGAAATCAGATCAAAAGAGAGGTGATACAATCTTTGTATCTTTTCATCCATTTTTTATAAGTATTTTTTAGCACCTACTACATGACATAATTTCATTTCTTCATTATTAGTACAGTTGCTATCGAATTTTTGATGTTTTACAAATTGTTGCCAAATGAAGTTGGACAAACATTTATAATTGACCTAGATTAAAATCATTTTAGTGAATCTCTTATAATGTCAGATAAGCATTTAAACAAAGAAGTAACACTTCAGAACATTACAGACTAATTCATTAACAGTTTATGTTAATACTATTGCCTACAGCTGCTCCAGTGCAGTAATTTTTGATAATTGTGCTATCACACAACAAAGGAAAAAAATTACTGAAATATACCAATCCATTAAAGTTTCAGAAAGGCACAGGAAGATTTTCATATTTTATAGATTATGTAATACAAAATTTGATTAGCTCAGCATTAAATGATTCATGTTCTACATAACTCTTCAATGAAATACCAAAAATCTCACCTTGGGTAAATTATAACGAGCATGTTCTAATTATAAAAATTAAAAAGATTATCAAAGGCATCAAGTAGGAGTTGTGCTAATAAGATGCCATCATATACAAGGATACATCTTATCAGTTAATGAAACTCTAGAGACAGAGTTGTTGGTGTTTTTTTTTTTTAATAGTTGACTTTAAGTCAAATAAATAACAATCTGTATAAATAATGGAAAGGCACTTGGGCATAGTTTATGCTGCTCAAGGCCAGAGATTTTCATAAGAAGCATCTAGCATAGTTGTTCCAAACATAATTACACACACACACTGACACACGAAGTGTTATATGTGTACTAAGCAAAGCAAAACTTGGAATTTCCAGGGTTCTCATCCTTTCTTTCCCTGAGCAGTTACCCCTCCTCCCCTTTCACCTCTCATGAACTCTGTAGCTCTTTAAATTCCTAGCAGTTAGATGTAACTATATTACTGAGTCCTAGACATTAGAATAAACATCAATAAAAATATGTGACATGTCAAGACCAGGCCCCTAAAAAAAACTCTCTTCATTTTTCCTATTATGTTTGCCTGAAATAGAGACAACCCTCCTGCCCCTGTGGAGACCTTGGAAGCTACATATTAAACATGGCAGAGCCCCATCAACCAGGTCCCTGGATAGCTACATAGACAAAGGGCATAACGACAACCTGGACAAACACCCAGTACTCCTAGCAAGAAAGAAACCTTTCTGGTTTGAGCCATTGTACATATTGGGGGTCTATTTGTTATAGCAGTTAGCCTAACCTGACTAATACACTGTCCAACTTGTGGAGGATCTAAATTTAGTCATGTCCCCCTTGCATTCACTATCTCAGAGCTTTCTTCCTTTGAGGCCATATCGAAAAAGCTAAAACAGCTCTAGTTACTTGATATACTTTTTCTTAAGCTCTGCGAGTCAAGGAGCTTATGTCGGCTTTAACCTAGATTTTCCCATTGTCGAGTCCAAATGTTCCCTCCAGACTCCTCCCCAGTATCTTCCCCACTTTCCCTGTCTAACCACATGCCAGTTTTTTTCACTCCCATTTTTAATTTAAGTCAGTCTCTTTTCCTGCACCAGGACTTTAGATACACTTTATACTTCTGACATTTTTACCATAATTTTTATTATTACCAGCAATGCTTTACTGATATAGCCCTCCTTATCTGGTATGCTGAAATGTATCTCATTTGTCTCATATAATCTGAACTGGTAATATTATATACTTTTCATCACTTTTGAACTGGTCTGCAGGAAAAGAAGACATTTTCTTCTACCCCAGCGGATGTCCCTTGGTTATAAAGTAAGGGTAAATAAAGAAACAAAGCACAGTGTGTAGCTCACTACACTGAGAAGAGGGAAGAGGAGTGGTAGAGATTGGATAGGGAATCCAACAGGTTCACTAGCATGACCAATTATTAGTATCCCCTAGTTAGTGCCACTTCTACTCTTCTTCTGCTCTGTATATTCTTAAAGATTATAAGTTAACTAAGTTTAATCAAATAAAAATCCACAGAATATATATTCTATGCTTAAAATCATATTAAGGGTTGAAGAGGATACCAAGAAGTAGAAAGCAGAATACTTTCCCACTAAAGGCTTAGAGCCTAACTAACATAACACATAAACATTGATGTTACAGGACAGTGTATGATTAAGTACCAAAATAGATGATACAGACAATATAGGCCATGAGCAGGTCAAAAATGGAGGAGATCAGTGTCAAGCAGATCTGTCCATTAAGAGACATTTCAGGAAGTCATAGGAAAGGGACAAATATTTAAGCAGATCTGATTTATATTTTTCTGTGCCCTAAATGGGTTTGTTTTGTTTTGTTTTATTTGCCCCTACTTTGTACAACAGCACACATAATTATAAGAGGTGGCAGGAACTAGAAAGCCTCTATTCTGTTGACAGATATAGTTGACCTAGAAAGGGAAATGTCAGAGATTGAGAGGGTGTGAGCTCTAGCTGGCTCTTTTCTTCATTGTGGGTTCTCCCTTGGGCAAAAACTATAAAAGAGCACATCACTTACTTATCTGAAACATAATGAAATAACATGTTTTTAAAAGGTCAGAAACCAGAATGAAACATAATTGTGTTAAATTCATATTTTAAAAAAATCAGTAACTTTACAGTCTTTGCAGAAAATCATAACTAAATACAAGATTAAATGACATTACTGAGCCCCTGAAAAATGTTATGAAAAATGGAATTCTAACAAAATCCTACCTCCACCCAGAGATCTAAGGTGAGATTTCTTGTCTCATAGGTCTTCCGTTCTTGAAATAATTTCCTTTTGGGTTATAAAGTCTGACTTAGCACAGTGTCTTAGATTAATAACAAAGAGTCAAATGTAAAATTGGGGTGGAATTATAGAAATTACAATCTTTAGCTTACAGCTACCCATCCATTTTGGCTCTACCAAAGTGTCTGGCTTTGACTTCGAACATATTTATTTCACTTGGCTGGCTTGTTAATTCTGAGCTCTTTCCAATGGAGCTTGAGTTCCCTGCAGGACTTCTCAAAAGGCATAAGTGACATTTTGGAATGCCACCAACATGCTTGGTTTGTAAAATGGTAGTTGTCCAACGCAAAGCTTGGAGGTTGACCTTTTTCAATGGGTTAGCAAAAAAAAAAAGAAAAAAAAAGAAAAGAAAAAGAAAAAGAAAGAAAGAAAAAAAAAGAAAAAGAATTATCAGAAAAATCAAGGACAATGATTATTTTTGAATGTTTCAGATTTTAAGTCAATCTATCATATTTTGGTTATTATTGGTGATATATTTTAATATACTGAACATGATTTAGTTCATTTAAAATTCAATTCTACAAAACTACTCCCCCTCTCTACTAATATCCTGAAATGTCTCACTCCTTTGTTTTCTCTTACCAGCATGCAAATTTTGACAAACTTCTAATTCTAATTTGAGAGTCAACTCAAAGCATCATCTTCTTTTAGAAGCCTTTTCTAGTCCCTTAGACAAAATGAGACATTCTAACTTTTGTAGTCACCTGATACTTAGCATATTCCTTCATTTTATCTATTATAATATTGTATTATATTTGTGTGTTTTTCCACTAGACTTGCCTGAATAGAAAGATTGTTTATGCACCTTTGCTTTCTAGTGCTTAGTAAATGGTTAGTATAAAGCAAAAAATTTAATAGATATTTTTTAAAGGAATACATAAATGAATGGAACTAAATTCTCAAATTTTTGCTTCCCCTTAGAGATAATCGACATATCTAACATGCTTTCCACTGCACAGCAGTTTGGAGAAAAAAATAGATTCATAAATCCTACATTTATGAATTCAATCATTTAGTAAATATATTTTAATATCCAATATTTAATACCCAATAATGCTAAGCACTATTACAGGAGCCAAAGGTATAGAAAAAGTCTTTGTTTTAGATCTTTACATTTACTTTTAAATTGTTGCATATGTTTAACTATTTGCAAATCATGCCACTGACAGGTGGCCACACTACAATACCTTGGCAGTAGGGCAGCTGCAAGGCTGGCTTGCCATACTTCCATGAATTCTGTCGGTAAGGAAATAAGGAGTCCATCAGCAATAGCGACATCCTGCCACTGGTCTCAAGCCCAAGTTTCCACATGGTGCAGTGACCAGAGCCAGGTATTGCCTGTACACACAGTGTGTGTGTATTACAGGAGACGAAGCCTGGGATTAAGAGACTGATCTATCAGGGCTACTGGAAGATCTGCTTATAGTCTCGTCTGGAGAGCAGCATTGTCCTTATTACCCTGAAATATAAGCAAATCTCTCTGGGGGACAGAGGAAGGAGTCTCTATCTTTAATGTTGAGAATGTAAACAAATTTGCTCCAGAAGGAGTCCTGGGCTCCATCATTCCAAGGCCATCTGCTTATACAAACATTTCTGAAAGGATAGGTTTCAAGCACTTGGCTAATAATGCCTAGACATGTAGAAACGTGAGATTTATGGAGAATTGTCTCCCAATAGTCATTTATGGCATAGTATAATATTTATATTTTTAAATTATTATATACTTCTTTTAAATGTATCTAATATAATCTAAAATAGTATAATTTGATACCCATTGTCATCCATTTAAAAATTACATGAACAAGCTCTTATATCAGATTTTAATTGTTCATTTTCCTCCTTGAATTTGCATTTTCATTCCACTTCCAACACAAAATTTAATCATTAAAACTGTATACCTGAAATATTTTATTAATGATTCTGTTGTGCTTATTTGTAAGTGAAATTTATTTTATGTTCTGTAATCATAAAATTTTAAAGTTTAAAAATACTCTGGAATTATAGTTGCAGTTAAACTACTACGATGTGATTATAGTAAAAATTTTAATAAATATTAATACATATATAATTAAAATTTTATTAGAAATACGTTTTTGATGAGGTGAACGAGGCTTTAAAAATTAGTTCATGTATCCATTGGAGAGTATCACCCATCACTAGGTGAAATAGGTTCCAGATCAGTTCTGTTTTAAATTTTTCATATTTATAGATAAGTATGAAAAATGCTGAAAAATTTATGTCCATAAAAATGAAAGTGAACAGGAAGTTTTATGCTGGAAATTACATACTGATCCAACATCCCAAATAGTTTTAATCATCTATCAGATCAAATTATTTTAAAAAAAAATTGGAAACCATATGACTTGCAAAAGGAGTTGTTAAACAATCATTGAAATATTTATTTTTTAATTTATAAGAAGTATAACTTTGTAATAAATGTTTATCTCAGTAAGTCTAGGTTGTCTAAATTTTTAACATTCCAAAGAAAGGTTTGTACCTTGCCCAGATCCTGGAAGGTAACCTCTATGGCCTTGAAATATCCTACCTGGTAACTGTCTTTGTTTACCTGGGAGTCCCGCTTGGGCCACTCCACACAGGCTTTACTAACAATATGACTTTACGTTATGGGCCTTGACCTCTGAATGAGGCTGGATACTAAGACCAGTCATGCAGTCAACCTTGTCTATGTAACTGATACTCAATAAAAACTTTGGGCAATAATAGTATCTCTCATCTTTGCTGGAGAAATTAAGTGCATCTCCTGGACTTTGCACTATGCCTCTTTTTCTGTTAATCATTTCAATCAGCATCTGATCACTGTAATAAATCAGAACTATGAGGAAATATTTTTCTAAGTTCTGTGAGTCCTTCTATCAAATCACTGAATGGTCTTGGAGAGCATCAAGAGTAATACTAAAAAGGTTTTACAAGACTTAACAACTGACAATTATATTACTGCTCCTTCGCTTTGAGATATTATATTTGTGAAGCCTAAAATTAGACAAAATTGTGCTTTAAAACACCCCCGTAAAACCAAAATTTATACATTGGGTTTTTCTTAAGTTTAAATGAAGATCAATATACTTGTGTCAAATTTTAATTTTCTAGATATCTTACAGAGCCCTAAAAATGTGACAGATGAACAGAGAAATAGACTGTAGAGAATGACAGTTAGTAATTTTTATGGTTAAAAATGACAAAATTTATAATTGTGTATCTCATAGACCTAGAACAGTATATTGACATTAAAGAGAAAGAAAGAAATTAAAATTAATTAAATGAATTGTTCTAGAGTCAGGGTATTCTAGGTATCATTTTAGAAACATTTTGTCTTAGATATCTATGTAAGTAGATGTGTTTGTAAATCATGCTACCTTATGAAAAGGACAAGAAGATAGACTTTAGACTTCTAGGAAGTACAGAGTTTATGTACAAGTTATAATAATAATTAGTGTTGAGTACATTATTTACAACAGAATCTACAATGTATATCTACAACCACGTTGGTTAATTTAAATCATATAAGTGATGGAAGGATAAACAAATATTTATGAAATAAATAAGTGAAGTGGGTGATGAGTGATGTGAGAAGACAATAAAATGACTATGCATTTACATTATCAAATAATTTTCTGGAAAAATTTAATGAAACTATTTCTTCTATGAATTTAGGTAACTGATCATGAAAGAGTAACAGTGTAAATGAGCTCTGACACATGTTCCTTTTTAGCACTGATCGGTTTCAGGTAAATATATTCCCCACTGAATTCATGCCGACTGTGCAGCTAAGGTGGAGACCAAGACCTGAGAGTATAAAAGTGCTCAGCAAACTCTTATTCCTGAGAATGATGAAAGTGACAAAAGCACATTGCACTGCAAGATGTACTTCCCAGCATTTTCCACATCTTAAAATCCTATTTCTAGTCAGATAGATAGGTATGTACATAAGATGGGTTGCCTTGTCAAGAGTTAGTCGCCTAAATGAAATAAAATGCTGCTACTGTCACTATTTCTCTCTGGGGCCCTCTGTTCTGTCCTCATGATACATTTCCTCAGGTGCAATACACTCTTTGACAATAGATCATGGGGTACAAGTAGCAATGTTTTAAAAAAAGTTATCATTCCTGTTGCCCAGTAATACTATATATACTTTATCTGAATTTAAATTATCTCAACATAGATCAAAATATCCATTGTTATTTTTTTTTTCTTAACAAATATATGTCTAATTTTGAAAAGACATAGAACACTACCACAAGTTCATGATGACTTGGCTTTAAAGAGCTTCATGGGACTTTTAGTTCTGCCAAAATGTAGTGGCTCCATTCCTCTCAGTTATGTCCTCTTACAACAAAAACACCATGGACATAACACAACAAACACACAGAGAAAGGTGCTGAAAGCTTTAAAGGAGGCAGAATACCTAAGAACTTTGGGATCTAAAAAATAATATGGTGATTAGTTCCCTGGCTTTCCTTAGTCCTTCCTCGTGTATCCCAGATAGAGCGCTGAACCTCCAACTCAGGACCACCAATAGGCACAGATTTTTAAAAAGCTCCAAGGAATAATTATTATTTATTCTAGAGGAGATATGCATGTGTGTTCATGGTTAAAGAATTGCTGACACTCAGAATACATCAGCAAGAACAATAGTATTCTATGTGTATCTTGAAGAAAACAAAGGTATGATCCTCTGAGTGGATAATGTGGTTTACCTGGAAGGTAGAGAATCTTTCTGCTGTCTATCATTTTGAAAAGAGGAGGTTTAGGAGCAGAAAATGAGCATATGGAAGGCAAGCCTTAGAAGGTAAAATAAGGGGAGGCAGCAGGACAGTTCCCTTCCTTGGTTGCCATGGCTACTGGCGGCTGAACATAAGAAGTATAGAGATGAACCCAAAAAGTCATAGAAGTTAGTCTTCTTTAGAAGGCTGAGTCAGCAGCGCCACAGTCTAGGGAAAAAGAGATAGTACAGACATTCTGGAGTCAGGAAGTTGATCTCTATGTAGGAAAAGATGAGAGTGCTTTTGGATTTGTAAAGTGACAGAAATATTTAATTGATCCTGTCTTAGCATTTCTGAGATGACCAGGAATCATGGAAGTGACTTTTAAGGGATCTGAAATACAAGAACACTGAAAATCTGGTAGCTTGGGGAGCCTTGGGGTACTTAACAATAAGGAATTATCCACTCTCAAAGAATCACAGTAGCCCCTGCAAGAATCTGGATCATCTCAGCCTAATGACATCAGTGATTCCAAACTAATTCTACAAAAGCAGGACGTAACTCAAAAATCGCACCCACCACGCAGTAACAGATGTCATGGCAGTAGATGGGTAAGACCCCAGGATTCTTTCTTGTTGATGCAAAAATGTGAACTGCTTTGAGGCTGTGTGGGATTTTAAAGTTCTTGGGCAAATTCAGAGTAGTGGGAAGCCCCAAGAGAGAGATTCTAGGGTTCCTGATAAATAAGGAAGTTGGGTACTGAAGTGATTAATTGAAAAAATTTAGGGGATGTGACCAAATTAGTCTTCTAAATTAGTGGAGCATTTTATGCCAATTACATGGTGGTTGTTAAACTCCCTGTGGCTGGTTGGCTCATTGGTTAAATCATGATGCTAAGAAAGAGTGAAAAGACGCTTTAATTTTGCACTTGAAGAGGCTGGTTTTGCTCATGATCCCAGACTCTGGATTCTCCCCTAACACTAGCTAGGCATTTTATAAAAAGATGGTGATAATCTAGAATGGAAACTTGGATTCAAAATAGATCATGGCTTAGGAGTGTAAATTCATTACCATGGCTGTAATAAGCAGCCCAAAAATGTGCCTGATGCCAGTGGGCAGTTATATCATCTTAGTATTCCAATTACAGCACTATTGCTGGGGGGGAAAAAACAGAGAGAAAGAGAGAACATGTGTGAGCTCCAAATTGACTGAGAAATGCCATTTTTACTCTTATAGAGATACTGTAAAATGCATTCAATAAATTTATCATGTACCAGATTCTACTATACTTCACACTGCCTTCTCCATTTAATCTTTATAACAACCATATGAGATAGGTCTATTATCCTCAAATTATAGATGTAGGAAACATGGTTTAGAGAGATTATACAATTTAAGCTGATTGCAATTTGTAACTTTTTCTAAAAGAAGGTTTGGAATTATTTGGCTGGTGCTATCAAAACAAGTTAAGTTTTATCTATTTAATATGAATCTCATTGAGTTCAATCAGTACAAAAAGCATGAATAACCAAGGTCAGAATTTTGTCAAACTGACTTGCACACATGTAATTAGGTGCCCATAAATTAACATTATGCCTGATGAATCCCTCTGGGACTCTGGAGTAGTTTAACTTTAGTTTCCCAAACCTGACTGTGTATGAAATTTACCTAGAAAAGTTTTTTTTTTTTTAATTATAGATTTTCCACGTCCACCTAGTAGTATAAATGTATGCTTTATTAAAACTTTCTAAGTGTTTTTAGATACACAGCAAAATTTAGATACCACTAGTCCATTCTGTTCTTTGTCCCATAGAGCTGGGATAACCAAACACGGAGAGAGGGGCTCAAGGAGTATTATAGCTTTTGGTAATGTAGCAGAAAAGGTAGGTTGAAAGCTCTCCTGCTTCAAAACACAAAGATAGTGAGTAGATTACCACAAAGGTTTTTTTTTTTCCCCACAGAATAATAATTATAGTAAAGTACACAAACCATAAGTAGAAACTCAATGAATTTTTATAAACTGAACAAATTCATATATATAGCAAACAGAACAAGAAACAGAATGTTACATGTGTCCCAGGAGCTACCTTATGCTTCCATCCTGTCCCTACCCTAACTCACTTTATCCCAGGATAACCACTATCTGATTTCAAATAGCATAGATTAGTGTTGCCTGGTTTTGTATCTATCTAAATAAATCACATAGTACATCTTTGCTGTATAGCTTGTAGTTGTAGATAGTTCAATCTCATTGCTATATAGAATTCCACAATTTATCCATTCCATAAAACAATTTAGTTATTCATTCTATGGTTGAAGGACATTCAGATATTTCCCATTCTTTGGCTTTTACAAAAAGTGCTGCAATGAAAATTCTTTTACATGTCTTTTGGTGAAAAACTTTCTTTCTGTTAGGTATATAAACCTAGGAATGTAATTACAGGATCACAGAAATGCCTATTTCAGTTTTAGTAAACACTGTCAGTCTTATAAAGCGATCATACTGATTTATCCTCCTGTCAACAGTATAAGTGAATTCTAATTGCTCCTTATACAAGTCAAAACTTCGTATTTTCTTTCTGTTTAACTTAAGCAAATTTGGTAGGAAATTTCATTTCTATAATGGCTGATGAAGTTGATGATCTTTCCATATGTTTATTGGCATTTGGAATCCTCTTTTGTTAAGCTTCTATGTTTTTGTCCCATTGGGTCGTCTCTTATTTTTATTGACTTGTAGAAGATTTTTCCAAATTCTGGGTATGAGAATTCTCTGTTGGTTTTGTGGATAATGATGTCATTTGATGTATAAAAGTTCTTAATTTCAATATAGTAAAATACATTAATCTTTTATGTTTTGTTTTTATGTGTTGTGTCAAAAATTACTTGTCTATCCCAAGGAGAAAAAATTTTCTTATATGTTTTATTCTAAAAGCTTTATCGCTTTATCAGTCACAAGTAGATCTCTGCGCCACTGTGATTTTTTAATACAATTTTGTGTGTGGCATGAAGAGCCAAAGTTCATTTTTTCCATGTGTATATTCAATTGATCCAGTACAATTTATTGAAAATATCATATCGTCCATCAAATTGCAGTAATGCCTTCACTGAAAATCAGTTGATCATTTAGGAGCAACTGTTTCTAAACTGTTTTTTTCCATTGGTGTATTTGTCTATCTTTGCACCAAAACCACATTCCCAAATCCTACAGCTTTATAATAAGTCTTACAATCTCATAGTGTAAGTCGTTTTACTTAGTTCATCTCCAAGATGTTCTTCACTGTTAGAGGTACTTTCCATTTTCAAATAAATGATAATACCGGCTTGTTATTTTCCATTAAAATAGAAGCTGGAAATTAGGTTGAGATTACACTCAATCTATTGGTTAATTTGTGTGAAATTGAAATGCCAACAATATTTAATAATGCAATTCATAAATGTGGAATACTTATCTATTTATTTACATCTCAATTTCTCTCAGAAATATTTTATAATTTTCAGTATAAAGGCCTTGAATAATCTGTTAGAATTATTCTTAGATATTTAACTTTTCATAATACAATAACTTTCATATTCTAGCATTTGATACTGGCATGTAGAAATAAAATTAATTTTTATATATTGGCCTTTATTCAACTGCCTTATAAAACTTACTTATAAATTCTAATTGTTTACATATTCTTTTGAATTTTTAATGTATAGTATTATATGATATATAAATAATTACAGTTGTGCTTTGTTGTTTCCAATGCTTGTACTTTCTATTTATTAATTTTTTATTTTTCTTGCCCTATTTTACTGGCTAAGGCTTCAAAGAACAATGTTGAATAGAACAGGTCACAAGGAAGGTGGGCTTCCTTGTTATGTCCCTGAACTCAAGGAGAATGTGTTCAATATTTCATCACTAAGTATAATGTTTACTAAAGTTTTTTTTTTTTAGATATCCTTTATCATGTTAAGAAAGTTACCTTTCATAGTTTCTGAGACTTTACTTTCAGTAGAAACTGTGCAGAGACAATTCTAAAGAAAAAGCTACAGGAATAAGTAAAATGAGTCCAAAGGAAAAGCCTAGACTACAAGAAGAATAACAAGTACAGAAATTGAAAAATTGGCAAACATATGGATACATTTAACAAAATGTTAATTTAATTAAAATTTAAAGTAATGTCTGATTTGTGGGGGTTTCAATAAACAACATAGAAATATGGCAGGAGCTTAATTTTGAATCTTCCTGTTTTACTCCAGGAAAACAAAAATAATAAATCTGTCTTTCTCTCATTTTCAAAGAGACTATGCCCCTCGAAATCAACGATCTCTAAAATGCATGTAAATGATACCATAGTCCAAGCCAGAACACAAGAGGCTGCGATGGTGCAACAGAGAAGGATAGTATATTTGAGGGATTTCTAGAATATTCAGCAAATCTCCACTTTCTGAAAGAGAGGGCCTGGTGACAAAAATGATGTGAAAAGAGCTTAGGTGCAACGGAACTCTAACTTTACAGGAAGTGGAGAAAGAAGTTGCAGAAAGTGCCCATGGGAGCACAGTGGGTTGCGCTTGGAAAATACTCCACTAAAAGTGAGCCATTACTCTGGTGGGTAGCAGTCCCTTGATGACGGTTGTTTCCGAGTCAGCTTGTGAAACTTGGCAGCCCCAGCAGTGTCACGAGGAGTCCTCCTGAGCCAGGTTACATACACTCTGACGTTTAGAGGCAGCCCCTCTACAGAAGCGCCATCTCTATGGAAACAGGCTGTAGCTACAGCAACTTAAGAGCCTCTGAGCTGAAAGGTTTGAAATACTACCCAGGCCTCTCCCTCCCTGACCTACCACAGGAACTTTCTGCTAATAATCTAAGGAAATTCAACTCAATCACCTTGGAGTGACAACAAAAATAGATTCAATAAGATATTATTAGAAAAAAGGTGAAATGAAGAGCATGACCAATTTACAGATTAAATTCTCCAGGAAATATAGCTGCAAAGCAGACAATATGTATAAACCTGGCATCTGGTTTTAGCTTCAACATGCAAAGAGTTTGGGTTACTTTCGTACTTAGAACAAGAAAAAACTGAACTGAAAGTCAAGGACTTGAAACTATCAGAAAACAGGTTGCAGGACATATCACCAGGCTGAAATCTGGAGAGCCAGGCGCATCCAGAAAGATACAGCTCCTGAAATGGTTACTTAGAGAAGAAGCTGGTAATAAACTGCCATGAACATTAAAAAAATAATTTTGACAAAATGCTGGAAACCGGGTACGAACAGTCATAGGGGGACCCCCCCCATCCCCACCCCACATACACTTTCACAGGCTTTTTTTCTAAAACCTCTAGTTCAGGAGGCCTCTCAACATCAGATAATCCAAATGCCCAAGGATTAAACAAACAAACAAACAAACAAACAAACAAACAAACAAACATTTCAGTGATGAGAGAGAACTCAGTGAATAAAGTTAATAATTGTTATATTAATATCATTAAAATAAAAAAATCTTAGAATATAAAGTTCATTTGGGGACTAAGTATTACTTTTAGAATTTTTAGTAACAAATGTTTTTGGTAACAAATAGTTTTTTACTATAAAATAGTCCATATAAAATTGAAAAATAAAGTACCATTTTTCTATCTTACCATAATAGTTATATAAATCAACGTTTTCCAATAACTATTAATCCTAAATATAGCTAATTTTAGTAAGAATAAGAAAACTTAAATACTATTATAGCAATTCTACTATACTACCATCATCCCAAGAAAGAAGATAAATATTAAAAAGATTTAAGAAGCTTGTTATAAAAACTTTATGTCTGATTCGTTTACATGAATACTTTTGAAATAAGTTTAATCTTTAAAACAAAAATTTAATGAAAAGTGTTTAAAAGTTTAATAATTTGTTATTAAATGTTATAAAAATTTTAAGAGAATTTTATTTTTAAAAAACAAAAATACTTTGATAAAAACCTAACAAAATATGAGCATGATCTGTATGCAAAAAACTATAAAACATCAATGAAAGAAATTAAAAATCTAAATAAACAAAAATAAATAGTCCATATTCATGAATTGGAAGACTTTATACTGTTAAAAATATCATATTGTTAAAATTCTTCCCAACTGATCTATGGATCCAGTGTAATCACAATCCAAATCCCAGCAAGCTCTTTCTGTAGATATATTAAAAAATAAATTTTAAAATCTATGTGGAAAGGCAAAAGTACTAGAATAGCCAACATAATTCTGAAAAAAAAAGTTGGAGAATTCACATTATCCAATTTCAATATTTAATCTAAAGTTACATTAATCAAGACAGCATGGTACCAGTGAAAGCGTAATATATACGCATATTAATAAAACAGAATAGATAGTGCAGAACTGGCCCACACTAATATAGTCAACTGACTTTTGACAAAGGTACAAAGGTAATTAAAGGAGAAAGGACGTTTTTCAGCTAGCGATGCTCCCATCAGATATCCATATACAAAAAAAAGAAAAACCACAATGCAGACCTCATACTTCGCATAAAAATTAACTCAAAATGAATCACAGATTTAAAGAAAAATTCAAAACTATAAAACATCTAGAAGAAAAGAAGAGAAAATATGGATGACTGTGTTTGGTGATGAGTATTCAGATATAACATACCAAAAACACAATCCATGAAAGAAAAAATTAATCAGTAAAATTTTATTAAAATTAAAAACTTTTACCCTATAAAAGACAGTATTAATAGAATTAGAAGATAAGCCTCAGATTAAAGTAAATATTTTAAAGCACATATCTGATCAAAGATTTATATCCAGATATACAAAGAACTCTTAAAACTCAACAAGAAACAATCTTCCAAAAAAAAACCAAAAGATCTGAACAGGAACCTCACCAAAGAAGACATACGAATGGCAAATAAGCATATGAAAAGATGCTCCCCGACATTGGTCATTAGAGACGTGTAAATTAAAACAACAATGAAGTAGCACTAAACATCTATTAGAATGGGTAAAGTCCAAAACACTGACAATACCAAATGCTGACAAGGAAGTGCAGCAACAGGAACTCTCACTTACCGCTGGCGAAAAAGCAAATGGTACAGTCATTTTTGAAGACAGTTTGGCAGGTATTATAAAATTTATACAGACTTAAATATGAGCCAGTCATTATGTTCTTTGAAAACTTCTTTCTATACTAAAACCACCATGCAAATGTTTATAGCAGTTTTATTCATAATTGCCAAAAACTGTTAGCAATCCAGATGTACGTCAATGGGAGAATGTATAATCAAACTTTGGTACACTGATACTATGGAATACCACTTAGAAATCAAAATAAATGATCTATTAATCCACACACAGGATGGATAAATCTTAATGTGTTTTGCTAAGTGAAAGAAGCCAGTCTGAAAAGGCTACATACTACATGATTCCAATTAGATGACATTTTGGGAAAAACAGAAGTACAATGGTAGTAAAAAGATCAGTGTTTGCTAGAGGTGCAGGGGCACAGGGGCATAGCATGAGTAAAGCACAGGTCTTTTTAGCATGGTAAATTTATTCTGTATGATATTATAATTGTAGATATAACACTATGGAAAGAATCCACCATTCTCGATGCCATTAAGAACGTTCATGAGAAGAGATCAACGTTAGTAAGTGTCAGGAAGAAGTCGATTTCAACTTTTATGGATGCCTGATGGGTTCAGTTCTTCAGTGGGGGAAATAACGGCACATGTGGTAGAAATAGAAAAGGCATGAGAACTAGAAGTGGAACCTGAAGATGTAATTGAATTGCTGCAATTTTTTGATAGAAATTTAACCGATGAGGTGTTGTTTCTTATGGAAGAACAAAGAAAGTGGTTTACTTAGTTAATAAAGCAGAGGCAGGGTTTGAGATGATTGACTCCAATTTTGAAAGAAGTTCTATTGTGGGCAAAATACTATAAAACAGGATCACATGCTACAAAGAAATGGTTCATGAAAGAGTCAACTGATGTGTCAAAAACACATCGTTGTCTTACTTTAAGAAACTGCCACAGCCACCCTAAACTTTGGCAACTGCCACCCTGATCAGTCAGCAGTCATCAACTTGTAGGTGAGACCCTCCAACAACAAAATATTATGGCTCACTGAAGGCTCTGATAATGGCTAGCATTTTTTAGCAATAAAGTATTTCTTAATTAAGGTATGCAGATTGTTTTCTAGTATAATGCTGTTGCACACTTATTAGACTACAGTATAGTGAAAACATAACTTTCATATGCAGTAAAAAAACAAAAAATTCATGTGACTTGCTTTATTGCAATATTTGTTTTATTGCAGTGGTCTGGAGCTGAATCCAAAATATCTCTGAGGTATGCTTATACAGGTAGCAGTTTACAGTCTAGTAATTGGATTGTGATGTGTAGTGGAAATACAATGGAACTGATTGGTTTGGAAAGGAAGGGAGCAATAGAAGAGATACTAAACTGAAACAAAGTAAAAGACATGCAAAGTATTACCTATGAAGGGAAGAGGAGCAGAAATAGCTAAGGTGTTTAGTTTTATGGAGTTGACACTTGGAGGATGAGGTGGATCTCACTACATGGAGGTGAGACGTGCAAACAGAATACACTTTAGGTACCTGTATGTACAAGTGAACTGTAAGTGGTAATGGTTGGTGAGGGCCAGAAGCCATTGACTTAGATGAGGTCATCTATAGACAAAGTATAGAGGTATGTTTAAAAGAAAATAGAGAGGAAGAGAATGAGGAACACAAAGGAATTTGACATGAACCGCCAAAGAAATCAGAAGAGAACTAGATGAGACTTTTCTCATTAAAGGTTTTAAGGAGAAGAAAGAAACTGTTCAACAATGTGAAATATTACGAAGCTTTAATTCTCCTTTTTGGCCTCCATTTTGCCTACCATAAATAATCAAATCACGAAAAATATTTTGCAAAGACCATTAATGTATTTAGGTGATGCAGCACTGTCAGACCTGGATCAAGAAAAAAGCAGGTGTTAATTCCCACCTTTCACCTTACCTTAATAGAAAGCTAGTTAGCTTTCTCTGCCCCTCAGTAGAGTGAAATAGTTGTCGTTAAGGAGCATTGATCACGACAAAGTTTCTACTAACTGAATTATACCTGACACTATAACAGCACATTAGAAAATGTTTCTCACAGAATAATAGAAATGCAATTTTGAATGGACTTCTAATTACCGAGCTTGATAAAAAAATGAATAGAACCCAGCCAAAGTAAAATGTTAGGATAAAGCTGCCATAAATGGACAATGCGAAAGTGCCCAAGGGAGATTAATGCTAAGTTATTTAAGTCCACTTAAGAGATAATTTCCAAGAATTTAATGAAGTGCAATGTTTTTTTCCCTTGGAAAAAAATAAACTGCAACATTGAAAAAGAAGGAAGATACATTCTGTGTTGTTTATTGTTTCACTAGCTTTCATTCCAAACCCAGTTCAACTCCCCAGAAATGACATTTTTAATAGCTTTATTGAGGTATAACTGACCTACAATAAACTGCACATATTTAAAGTGCATACTTTTCTAAGTTCTGATATAGCTATATGCCTATAAAACCATCACCAAAATCAAGATAACAAATACATCCATCATCCCCCAAATTTCCTCATGTTCCTTTGTAAACCTTTCCTTCAACCGCCTCCACTTCTGCCACCCCTCTCCCCACACTCATATTTCCAGCCAACTACTAAACTAATTTCTGTCATCAGGGACTAGTTTGTATTTTCTAGGATTTGCTATAAATGGAATCCTGCATTGTATTAGTTTCCTAGGACTGCCATAACTAATTACTATAGGCCAAATGACGTAAAACAACAGAAATTTATTCTCTAACAGCTCTAAAACTGGAAGTCTGAAAACTAAGTGTTGACAAAGTCATGCTCCCTCTGAAGGCTCTAAAGAAGATTCTCTCCTTGCCTCTTCTAGCTTCTGAGGTTTGCTGCTCATCCTTGGCGTTTCTTGGCTTGTGGTAGCATAACTCCAATATCTGCTTCTGCCTCCACATGGCCTTCTTCCCTGTGTCTCTTCTATGTCTCTGTGTGTCCCCAAACTGCTCTCTTCATAAGAACGTCAGTCATTAGATAATCCAGCAATGACTATTTCTGAATAAGATCACATTCACACATACCAGGGGTGAGACTTTCAATATATCTTTTTGAGGTTATAGTTCAACCCATGAGAGTCCACCCTCTGGTTACCTCTAATTCATGTCCTTTACAAGCACAAAATATAGTCACCATTCTCCAACCTCCTTAAATGTCTTAACCCATTCCAGAATCAACTTTAAGTCTCAAATTTTCATCTAGTGCATCTTGATCAGATTCCTTAACTCTTTTGTCTCTTCGGGTTGTGAAGCCTTATTTCAGTATGTTAGAGTCCAAAATATTACAAAATTTGGTACAGCTTATTTCAAATCTTCATTCCCAAGTTTGTTTCAAAGCTATCTTTTCTTCTCCCTCAGTGCTGACTAGGCCCTACCTACGGCTGAAGTTGCTTTGCTTTTAGAGGGTTGTAGTAGGATCTCTCCTCGCACATTTCCCATTCTTCCTCTCTTTCAATTTCTTTCCTCTTCCTCCTCAGCAACACTGATGTCCTTGCATACCCTCTCAAGACTGGTGGACATTTCTCCCATCCTCCAGCCTTCCCCCACCATGGTGCTGTCAAGCCCTTCTGGTGAAAGCTACTCCAAAGTCCTTGCGTCTTCACAAAATCTAGCATTGGCCTCTAAGTTTGCATCTATATACAAAATCCAGGGAACACTTAGTAAGCAATCTTTTCTTCCTTTATTATTATTATTTTTTACAATGTGTCATGTTCTTAGGGTTCCAAAAGGCTCTCCCTTTCAACACACTCTCCCCAGACAATGCCATAAAAGTGGGTCTTTAGGTTCTGAAACTCAGCAAGGGAAGTGTCCATGTTCCCGTCTTACAGACACACCCATGCTTTAAAGTGATTCTTTTAGAGCCCTGCTTGCTGCTTCTGGGACAAGAAAGTACTTCATTCCCTAATCCCACAAGCAGAGAAGGAAATAAATCCTCCTTGTAGACCACAAACTCAGTTTTACTCTCTCTCCTTTAAGTCTTTTTCAGGATTTCCCAGTGGGGAAAGAAGGTTGGGGCTGGTTGATGTGCTTATTGTAATCAAGGGAAGGTGGCCTTATCTGACAGCTGAGGCTAGAATGTGGAGTATTCTTTTCATTGCACCACATGGGCAAGACTGGAAATTCCACTCTATTCTTAAAGACACCACTCTTGGGGATTGTTGTCAGGAGGCTTTGTACTTTTTGGGGCATCATGATAACTATATACATCAACCAGAACCTGAGCTCATTCTGAGCGGAGGCCTCTGAGCCTGGGAGTTCTCTGGGTACATAATTTAAATAAACTTAGTCCTGGTTTTTCAGATTATATCTTCCAAAGATATCCACAACAATATCTCCCTTCTCCCATGCTTACCTACAATACAGCCTTCACACTTCTCTGGTCAAGAGGTAGAATGTATCACCCCGAGCTTGAATCTATTGACTGATAAGAGTGGGCAGAAGTGACTCATGTGACTTCTGAGACTCAGTAATAAAAGGTGACATAACTTCTACCTTGTTTGCTGGGATACTTGTCATATTAGAAATCTGACTACCCTGAGGCCATGATGTTGTGAGGAAGCCATGCCACATGGTGAGTTTCCCAGTCAGAGGGCATAGGGAGTTATCTTAGTCAACAGTTCTCATCTCTGGATCTTCCATTCCAGGTACCAGACATATGAATAAATGAGCCATCAGGATATAGCGGTTGAGTCATCCCCCCATCTTTTGAGTTGTCCCAACTGAGGATCCAGATATCGTGAAGCAAAGAAGGTATTCTTACTATGCTCTCTCTGAATTCCTGACCTACGGAATCTGTCAGCATAACAAAGTGTTTTTCTTTTATGCTTCTAGGTCTAAGATGACTTATTATGCAGCAATAATCACTTGAAAATAAATCTATCTTCTCACTCATCTATGATATATATTTATATTATTTATTTTTTTACGGTGAAAATAACTTTCTCTGAACATGATTAGTTTAATTGTCTTGGAATGTCTTCTGGATCATCATCATAGGTAGAGCAGATAAAATAATTAAAGGGCTTCCAGATCCTGTTATTTATACCCCTAGAGAGACACAGAGGGTCACTGATGAGCAGGAAAGGGAGACCAACCTTATTTGTATAATTCAGGTATTAAGATTTCTATCTGGCAACCATCAGTTTGTTCTCTGTATCTATGAGTCTTTTTCTGTTTTGTTTTGGGGGCTGGGTGAAGATGATGAAGGGATTAAAAAGTACAAAGAGGTAGTTACAAAATTGTCATGAGGATATGAAGTATAGCGCAGGGAATACAGTCAATAATATTGTAATAATTATATATGATGCCAAGTGAGTACTAATCAAGTGAATCACTTTGTAAATTACATAAATGTCTAACCACTATGCTGTTCACCTGAAACTAATATAAAATCATATTGAATATTAACTAATTCAAAAATAAAATTTATTTTTAAAAATTAAAAAAAAAGATTTCTACCCTCCACTTATTTTTGGTATGACTTTTTAGTCATAAAAGAGCTTCCTGCTTATCCCAAGGTATAATTATACAGTAAGGAGACTATGCCCTTTTAGGAGAGACAAATTATATGCCTTGATTCTAACTAACAAGAAACCCAGGTGACATTACAGAGGTATTTTTTAACTTACCCCATCATATTATTTATGGAAATGTAGGCTAAAGCCATTTTCACCATGGCTATTTTTCTAGATCTTTCTAAAGTTTTCCTGGGCTTCCAGGCTGTTTATTCATGCCAAACTGCATCAATATACTTATCTGCACACCCTGTATAAAACCTTTCTTATCCTTCCATTTTCTACTCCTAGGGCACCCTATTCGTGTCTTTATTCTGAATGGCTTTTATAGAGATAAGATAGAAGCTAAGTTAGCATTATGTAGCTGCACACTGACCTGCCAGCGTTTAAAAGTTTGAAGCTAGGCACTGGGGGCGATTGTCAATGCTCATACTCCTCCTATCAGTACACTGAAATAAAATTTTAATTTATATGTAATTATTAAATACTAATAAAATATATTTTATATTTATATGTAATTATTAAATGCTGATATGTAATTATTAAACACTAACAAAATATACTGCATTTTATAAGTGTTTAGTAATTATAGCAATTTCGCTTTCATAAAAAAGAGGGAACAATTAGTATATAAATTATATCCTTTGACCATCATGAGGCAGGGTTTGGCTAGAGTCCTTAGGGAGAATATGTTGGAGTCTACCGATACCCCAATTTTTATAGCTGCAGATATTGTTTCTATTTTAGGGTAATATTCTGCTCTAATAAGCTGGTCTACAGGTCTCAGATGGTATTTTATCTTCAAGCCCAACATCCAAATTACACACATCACAGTGTCTTTAATTTGAATGTGGTGTTGTGCCAAAGAAAGGAAACCAAAAAATTATACTTTTTGATTTTCTATAGTGCTGAATAGTCATATAACAATTAGATTTACATAAGCACTCAAAGTACCTATAGAATTTAGATCATGGGATTTGGAAAGGTTGGTGAATTGGACTAGTAACAAAATGACTGAAGATTTACTAGACTTAAGTATTGAGTAACTAGATATTGGGTGGGAATTTCTTCTGTGGTCCCAGAATTATATCTAAAGCTGAGAAAGTGTTACTTAACCTACAATCTAAAGAAACCAATAGTCTATCTCTAACATGACTGTTATAAAGCAGAAGCCAAGATAGTTTCAGGAAAGAGGGATGGATTAATTGCATCAAATTCACATTTTAAAAAGACAATGACAGGAAAATAATTACTGTCAGCTCTAGAAATTAGGAGTAATTTTGGTAAAATTGTAGGAATTGATGCCAAGATGCAATGGGTTAAAAATTACAAATAAATTAAACTAATTAGTATAGAATATTCTGTAAGAATTTTTGAGAAAGAAAGATGAGAAACTTGATGGGAGATAAAATTAGATGTTCTGATAAAGAAGCCAAGAAAGAAAAATTGAAAATACTTAAAATGGGAGGCTGAACAAGGATGGAGATGGTGGATGATAATAAGCTAGATTAAGGTCACTGAATCGAGGCTCAAAGAACATGCAAATAGGTGATATTATCAAAGAAATTATTTGCTCAGTTTTGTAACAGAAGTTCTAAAAGTAGTCAGTTAAAGGGGCCCAGTAAAATTAGAATTCCCACTTTTGAGTTCCTATATTTAGCTTATTGGTCACACTGCCCTTTCTTTAAAGTCGTCACAAACTGAATAGGAAGCTTTTCAACTACCATATTTCACAACATGTTTTGTAATAAGCTATTAGAGAATGTAATATAATTGAAGCTAGTAATCATTTTATAACACTGAATTAAACATTTTAAAAAGCATATTAATTTCTATGTTAGCAATCAGGCCTTAACATATATATGTAAAATGCAGATATCAAAAATGTGGAATTCCTCTTAAAATTATCAGAAAGTGTTATAAGATGAGGTCTCACTTAATTTTACTTTCTTACATATCAGACATTTTCGAAGTTAACCTTATTTGGTCATAATTTACAGCAAAATAATTAAGCAGACTTTCAAAAGGAGTTTAACTTTTTGCATCTCTAGATTATAATCATCCCTAGGTCCTCTAAGGCTTATAATTTGATAGCATGTCACTCAATAAATAGCCCAGTTCTGCAATTATAATATAATCCTATCACATCTTATTATTATAGTTAACAGTTGAACTCAATGATTTATTTTTGCCCTCTGTTAATATATACTGCCATCTCTTATAAAAGAGATGAAGGAAAATGGAGGACGCGTTCTCCCTGGGGAGAGAGAGAAATGCGATTTGTGATAAACTGGCAAATAAGCCTTATGAATAGCTCCTACAGTGTCTCCATTTTGATTTAAATTTTTAACCTGTGCAAAAATTTTAAAAAGACCAAAAAAAAAAAAAAAAACATTGCTGGGACATAATGAGCTTGAGCATGAACCGTGTAGAAAGAGAATTCACTGGGATGATATCCTTGTTCAGCAAACCCAAAGTACCACATCTAGGTTTCTATATCTAATCCTCATCAACTTTAGATTTTAGGAACCTATGTAATAGTCTGACCAAATATTGAACAGGATGCTAAATATCTCACAAAAAAAGGGCACCTGAGAAGAGTTTAATGGTTACTGTTTTAACTCCTTCTGTGTCAGGGTTTGATGCTCTAGTGATGAGGTTTTCACAGCAGCTTACATTCTAGACTCCTAAACTTAGCATTCAATCCATCATGTTACCTCAAAGCCAAGAGCATTCAAATGAAAAAAAAAAAAATCAGGAAAAAACGAAAGTAAAAGACCAAGCCCATTCTCATCAGTTGGAGTAGCTAGTTAATAAGAGTAACCAAAAAAGTCATCTAGCCTGAACAAAGCCCTAGAGCACTGTGGGGAAATCCCCTCAAGCGCTCTCTCTTTTCCTCAGTCTCCCTCTAAGATATCATAACTACCCTTAAAATTCATGTCTCCAACAACAGAGGAAAATGGCCTCATGAATTCTGTTTAGCTACTTTAATATCTGGCCGTGAAGGCTGTATTACATTTGAATCAGATAGGCTGCTCTAAAGCAAGCTGGATTTTAAAAAGTGCAGTCGTCAGAATACTCAAGAGGAAATATAATAGTACAAGAACCCACAATAAGAAGAAAAGGGAAATAAATAAGACATTAACTTCGAAGTCTCCTTCAGCTGCAATTAATAGTCTCTGTAGTAAAAAGGGACCCGAAGCAAAATTAGAATATCTATTATAATTAAAAAGGGTTCCATTGTGAAGTGACCATCTTGACACCAAAAGGATGGGCTAGAACAGGGTAGCATATTTGTAAGAGAATTAATGTAATAAACCTAAAAATCTGAAAGAGATTAAGACAGGATATAATTCTCTTAGCCAGAGCAGTTTCCACTATTTCCATAGAGAGAAAGAAGTAAAATGCTATCTCAAAACCCCAGTCTATAATATTTTAGTTGTTGTATCTACAGTGTAACTAAATTCTATACAGTTCTAAGCCTATAACTTGTTGTTAAGTTTATTGTTATTTTTGTTCTCATGAAGGCCCTATGGGAGTAGGAGCAATAATTACGTAGCTTGTTCAGGGCCTGCTACACTACGGCTGGTGCCCAGAATGAGCAGATAGTGCAAGCGCCACCTCACAGAATAGTGCCTTAACATTTTATCCTGAGTAAGAGAATTATAACACCTGATGTCATTAATTCTTTGAAAGACATTCGTCGAGCACCCACAATGAGCATTACCTTCTGAGAAACACAAAGATAACAGTTCACAGTGGGGTAAGAAGAGGCTGCAAATCATATACATCAATGCCAAATAAATGATATATCAAAATCACCTGATCCCTTCAGTATGTAATAGGGCTTGGCCACACATCCCTTACAAGCATTCCTACTCTACTGTAATAAGTTACTAGGGAGATGAAATTGACATATTCAAGTTTGTATTCTCAGGGTGTTACAAATATAGTGGGTGCTTTGGAGTATATTTTTGTAATGAATGAATGAATTCAGAGGACAGAGACTAACATTCAGTTTGTGTGACCTGGAAAGACTTCAAGAAGAAGGAAACTCAGACTATAAAGAATAAACTGCAGTAGAAAGAAACAGCGGTGGGAGGTAATTTGGAGGAAAATGCCTCTAGTCTGGATAACGTAATTGGTCATCTTGCATCTGGTCTCCTACTTCAGAGTTCTCCCCTATGATCTCCTCCTAGCTCAGCCTCCAAGGAAAAGAACAATTAGTTAAGACGAGTGGATCTGATTTTTATTTTAATTTGAATTTTCCAGACACTAGTTTATGGAGGGAAAAGACAGTTCTGATTTGAATTTTCCAAGTAAGTATAGCTATATTCACCAAAGAAGTCCTGGTCTATTAGGGCAGTTTATTTACTGCATGTTATGGGCTGAGTTGTATTTCTCAAAAACTCCTGTGTTGATGTTCTAACCCCAGGACCTTGGAACATAATCATGTTTGGAAGCAGGGTCTTTAAAAAGGTAATTAAATTGAAATGAGTTCATTCAGGTGGGCCCTAATCCAATACAACTGGTGTTCTCATAATAAGAGGAAATTTGGACACACGGAGGGAAGATGTGAAGGCATAGGGAGGAGACAGGCAACTGTAAGCCCAAGAGAGAGGCCTGCAACAGATCCTTCCCTCAGAAGGAACCAACCTGCCAATGCCTTAATCTCAGATTATAAATAAATAAATTTCATTTAAGCCAACGGGTCTGTAATACTTTATACGGCAGCCCCAGCAAAATAATACACTGCACTTAAACTTTGCCGTACGTTGGCCATGCTTCAGTCATTTTTTCTTCATTTGTTCCAGGTCATCAGTAAAGTCTAATCATCTTTGGCATTTGGATTAACTGACCAGAGGAAGTAGCTTGGCTCCCACTTTTGGATGGAGGTGCTGTTATATGCAAACCAGTGGTCTTGGAGATAACTAATTCCTTAGGCTGACTTCCCTGACTCCCCCACGGAAGGCAAAGTCATCTCAGCCACTGAACTGTCTCTTAGGAAAAGAAAGAAGAAAACATTTCTGTAACAAGGCAATGACCTCTACTGGAAGCTGCATAACATTACAGAGATCCCTGTAAGTGTCAAACCTTAGGGAGAGAGAGAGAAAAAAAAAAAAAAAATAGAACAGGATGAAAATGTATAAATTGGTAGTTACAAAATAGTCATGAGGATATGAAGTGCAGCATAGGAAATATAGTCAATAATACTGTAATAACTATGTATGGTACCAGGTGGGTACTAAAAGAGGGGACTACTTCATAAATTATATAATGTCTAACCACTATACTGTACAAATAAAATTAATATAAAATAATTTTGAATGTCAACTCTAATTGAAAAATAAATTTTTTTAAAAAAAGGAAGGAAAATGTCCTGAGAGAAAATTAGTGTCGGCTAAATTTTTCACTTCTCAGAGTGGAGTCAATAAATACTTTCCACTTCCAAAAATAAAAATAAAAAAAAGGGAGAGAGAAGCAGTGACTTCAGAGGAATTTTTAAAGAAGAATGTTGTTAACCCCCAACAACTAAATCATCTAAATTGACAGGAAGTGTAGAATAGAAGTAGGCAAACTTTCAAATCATTTATTGCTGTTGCTACAGATGACAAGGTAGGAGAGAAGGAAGATCACATTTGCTTGGGGTATCTCCATGCTCATGTCCACTGAAGCAGGAGTCTCCAAGCCCCAGGCCAAGGACCAGTACCAGTCCATGGTCTGTTAGGAACCAGGCCCCAAAGCAGGAGGTGAGCGACAGGCGAGTGGGTGAAGCTTCATCTGTATTCGCAGCTGCTCCCCAGCGCTAGCATCACCACCTCAGCTCCACCTCAGATCATCAGGCATTAGATTCTCATAGGAGCACTGGTCTCTCATGCCAAAAAGGTTGGGGATCCGTTCTCTGAAGGATTTCTAGTGCCTTACTACTCAGACTGTGCTCCGGGTACCATAGCAGAGGCCCCACTCCAGAGCTGCGGAATGGGAATCTAAATTTTAAGTAGGGTCCCCAGGTGATCTATAAGCACATCAAAGTTTGAGAAGCACTGCAGTCTTTCTCATTCAAAAAGGTGATGTTTTAGTTCTCTATCCTCTAGTAAGTCCAGGTGGGAAAAGGTAAATCAACCTAAAGAGGTACTGCATATGACATAGTTCTAAGTTTTAAGTTTCTAAGCTCATTTTTTAAAATTTAAATGCATTATACAACTACTCATAAAATATACAGGTTGAATTAACAAATGCTTAGTCATTTTTTTTTCCCTTTCAAACCTTTTGACTCTTTGGAACTCAGATTTCCATGGTTTTCCATGAAAATGCCAATCCTTGTAGCCATCCTCTTAAGCATATTGCTGTCAGGGAAACAGGAAGTTTGAAGTTTAATTGTTCTTAACAAATATATTTTGCATACCAAAATTACCTCAGCAATTTGCTTGGCAGCTTTAGAAGCCATTACTAAATTGCAGTTCAAAACTCATTTGAACTGCTTCCTAAACTGCTTTATAGTTCATCTTCATAAACTATTCTAAAGCATGTTACCAAGAAAAGAGTGATTTTTATTCCTCAGGAAATATGGTTTTTCTTATAAATCCCCCCTCCCCCCAAATCAGAGTATATTAATAGTTTATTGTCAGTGGTGTTCTGGTGAATGTTTAATAACCAGCTCTCAAAAAAATAAAATATCGAAGCCTTGATGTGTAGCACTTGCCAAGTGCCATAGTGTAAATTCTCCCTACTTGACCAATTTCAAGATACCAACATGATCATGGAGTTGGGAAATAATGTGCACAATTGCCTCAAGGCAGTGCAAGCAAATTCCAACACACCATTTATTTCCAAAATATTAGCAAATACCCAACACTCCCTAGACTACTTTCAGTTTTTGCTTCAATATACATGTCAATGTACGATATATATGCTGTACAACTGTACAGTCTTAATATTTACTAAAAGAAAACTACCAGGTTTGGGATAAAGTACTAATTTTATTTATAATGTGATTAATGCTTTCATTGCAATGGTAAGATAGTTATATATGTAAAAACAATGCTACTCTCTGATTTATTAAAATCTTTCAGGAGCACAGATGCGAAACAAATGCTAACTCCAAAACTCACTCTCATAACCTTATCCTTCCCACACTTATCTGCAGGAACTGCCTTCCATACCCATGAAAAAAAGCTAAATCTATATTTGGTGTCCTTGCAACCACCTAATTATAGTCCTCTTAGTTATGGTAACCCTTTCTACATACATTACAAATTATTTTTTGTTAGCAGTTCAAGTCTTCTCGATCTGGGCCAGTCATGCCCCTGGCAGTTCCTTGTTCCATGTTTAATCTCTCCATCTCATATCAGAAATACTTGTCTATTTGTTTGTTGATTTTCACCTCATAAATTCATTATTTTTTCACCATCAGTGCCACAAGACAATGGAATGTCATTGCCATGGGTTTTATTGTATCCTCTTAAAACATGTTGAAGTCCTAACCATCAGGACCTGTGAATGTGACCTTATTCGGAAATAAGGTCTTTGCAGATAATCTAGTTCAGATGAGGTCATTATGATGAGTTCTAATACAATATGATTGATGTCCCTATAAAATGGGGAAATTTGGACACCAAGTCAGACATGCCTAGAGGGAAGACAAAGTGAAGAGACATAGGAAGACGATGGCCATCTATAGCCCAAGGATAGAGACCTGGAACAGATCCTTTCCTTATAAGGAACCAACCCTGTCAACACCTTGATTTCAGACTCCTGGCCACCAGAACTGTGAGACAATAAACTTCTCTTGTTTAAGCCACCCAATTTGTTGTACTTTGTTATGGAAGCTCTAGCAAACTAACATAGTCACAATCAGAAGAGGTATGTCCCAAGTAATTTTTTTACTCATAGCAAATTTGGAGAATTAGCTATATTTTTATTCTTATAACACTTGAACAGATTTTAGGTTATTCTAATAATATTGTCATTCTCACTATTTGTATTCATGAGTGTTTTCATAGTAGGAAGGAAAAGAGTTAAGCTGGATGTCATACACAGCCCTGACTATACCAATGAGAGAGAGAAGCACATGTGAACGTCATTAGTCATAGGTGTCATAACAGAAAAAGTGGCTGAGAAATGATAAAATATTTGATACGGAACTATTATTAACCTGCTAATGAGCTTACTAACCCTTACTGAAGGGGACTTAAACATGTTACTAAAAGCTCTCATCTTAACCTAGTTATCTAACAAAGAAATTTCTGAAAGTAAAAGCAAGTCGATGTGGAAGATGTTCTGGGTAAGGAAGTTCTCCTTTGAATGGACTTTATAGTTGGCCACAAACTCCACCTGCATTAATGCTGAGCTCTGAAAATAAGTTTCTCAACCCAAAGGTGCAAATACAGGAACTATGATCAAAAGCTCTCATTTATTGAATAACATTTATGAGCCTGGAGGAATCCAGGAGGCTCATGTTTTATAAGAAAGAAGTAAAACCTAGAGGTACTTTCCCAAGGTTGCAACTAGTAGGAAAACTCAATCTCGTTTCTTAATTTCTTACATTCTAGTCCAACAACCAGAAATCAAGTTTATGAACCTAATCATGTCTCCTAGTTACCTCAAGAGCTTTCAGGAAAATGCAAATTTCCAGGACCAAAACTTAAAAAAATTCTGATTTAAATCCCAGGTTTGGTTCATGGATTTGTGGTTAAATTCTTGAGGGAGCTGGCCATGAAGCAAGATTTGGAACCACTATAGGAAAAGATTCTGCTCAGAGATTTATTTATTATCTTTGTTCTGCTTCTAAGTCCACTTGGACCCAGTCCCGTGTGATGATTCTCACATTTTCTCACATTCTGAGAAAGAGGCTTAGGGTCCCGTGGACCTGCTTATAATGCCTGGCACATTCACACTGAGACTTATACTATAGAAGCTGCTTCCTCTGACTCCTCATCAAGTTCTAAGTACACAAGATATTTTAGAGCAGAAGAGGAAAAACAATCCTGGAATTTCTGAATTTCTTTTTGAATGCTCTTATTTCATACTCATTGGTTTCTATTCCTTAATGTGGCCAAGTACATTCAATTTGCAATCTTAAATAGCCATTTACCCATTCACCAAGGGCAAGATGATTTATAAGGATGAGTTCTAATAAGCATGGATTTCATTTATTTTCTATCATTACTCTATCTCCTAGGGAGAGGAGAGCTGATTTTAAAACAACACAAAGATAAACCAAAACAAAAAATGAAACTGTGGCCCAGTGAATCACAATTATTTATAAATTTTGATAGTTCAGAATGGGACACAGAATTTCCTGGGGGACGTGGAGATGGAGGAAAACACAGGACAGAGCTGAATGGAAGAAATCTGGAGCTGTAAATAACTTCATGCCAGTGGTAGTTGTGGTGGGGTTGTAAACTATAAGCTGTGTGACTAGCATGAGGTTGAATCTATCTGAACAGCCATCCTGAGCTGTCTCACTCTCACACCTGAAAACACTGTACATCCCCCAAAAAGGAAGATAAACTCTAAGGGACATTGTTGTACAGGACAGTTCACCCTGGGAAAATTTCTCAAACATTCTTTCTCTTCTTCATCTCTGCTGTAACTCCTTAGATGAGACCCTCTTTGGCTATCTCCTGAACTACTGCAGGAGGCCCTCACTGCTTTCCTTGCCTTCAAGCTCTTCCATACTCTTGCCCTCTCAGCAACACTTCCTTCCTGTTCAAGGTCTTCCCTCTCAGTATCTCCAGGCTCTGCTCCCCACATCCCAGTCATTATGAGGATTCTGGAAAGGGGGCACCTGTTTAGAGATTACTGCTCTAGAATTCAAGGTCAGGCTGAACTCCTGTAGCCTATATAGCCTGCAATAGTGCCAGTATTTCTAGGCTGAACTGGAGAATCTGAGGAAGATTAAGAAGAGCCAAATTTTGAAATTCTCCTAGTTGGATTGTCTCTTATGTGGAGCCCCAGTTATTTGCAAGGGGGAAAAAAGTCACTTGAAACGCATGCTTCAGAGTCTAGAGTTGATTTTTTGCCTTTGTTTTCAGCACTGAGACATAAGATGAGCCAGGCTTGATGGCAGAAAATGTAAAGAGTACTAAACTTGAATTTCAGATTCTTTCGGGACTCCTCAGACACTTGATTCTGAAGCAGAATTTTCCTACCTTTTTAATAATTAAAAAGATATACCGCATATTTTTATCAATGTTTCATCTAACTTTGGGTTTCATCAATGACAAAATAGATTGTTAATGAGCAAGACATCTTTTGACTTAGAGATGAGCTAAACAAATCATCTGATTATAAACCTGTGGCATTTTAGATTTAGGTCAAGCATTTGCACAGTCCTTAAGTATCACAGTAGAACCAAAATAAAAATTCCAGCCTTCTGGTACTGGCTCCCCGAGATGTGAGAAGGAATTCAGAAGCTTAACTACAAGATGTCAGAGAAATTCAAGTCACTGATCTTTTTTCTAGGGATGTCTACAGAGCCTGTTAGACTCAGGGAGGCACAGACATACCTGTTATATGTCTTAGAAAAATCACAGAAAGTTCCCAGACACCTGAAATTAGGGAAACTCTGTTACAGACATACCTGTTATTTGTCTTAGAAAAATCACAGAAAGTTCCTAGACACCTAAAATTAGGGAAACTCTTCTTCATGACTGTGAATTAAGGAAGCCAGTACTAGCCATGCAAGAACTCAGATTGTCCAGCCACTCTGAGGCCACCATGGCCATTTGAAAGTACTAGTTCCTTTGGCTTTAAAAGACCTTCAGAAAGAAAGAAGGAAGATTTAGAGAATTCTCCCCCGCACTCACACTGACTTTTCCTGTCCCCTACCTCTAGTTACTCTTCTGTGGACAAACACACACAACATAGTATTGTCCCTAAATAAGAACTTAGGAACCATAGAGTATAGGTCACTGAGAAATCTTAGTCTGGTAACTGATCATCTTTGGAGTACAAACTAGAATAAATGAATGAATAAATGAATGAATGAATGATGAATGAATGAATGAATCACACGGTGTACCTATAGAGGTACACTGCAACTTTCGTCTTCGTCTTTGAGTGTCATCTTTTCTTGGGTCTAATGTCTTCTCTGTGGTCATTAAGCTACCAATGTCATATCTATGTCCAAAGCTTCCAATCTGTGCAAGTCTGTCTGAGGAATTTGTTCTATTAACTCTACCTACTTTTGATATGAGTATTCACTAGTATGATCTCTCTGATCCTACTTGCTGGCAGTGCTAGACCCATCAGCTGTTCAAAGGAGATGATGGGTATAAAAGCACCTAGTACATTTACATAAGTGTCTAAATATTAGTTTCCTTCTCTCAGGGCCACCAGGGAGGACCCTACCCCCCACTCAAGCCCAACTCTCCAAGACTTCCCAGGCAAGATGTCAACTTTACTCTCTACAATCAAACATCCCCTATAATCCTAATCAAGATCTGAACAACAACTTTCATTCTGAACCCTCTTTAACTTCAACCAGCTCTTTTGCTTCTGTTGTTACTTTTCCCCCGCACGTTTCTCCCTTGGATAATGACCTCTTCATCCAAATTAACTCTCACAAATATCTTAATTTATAAAAGCTATAAATAAAATTCCATCAATAAAAGTGGAGATGATATCTGACCTGGGGCACCTTGGTGAGAATTGATGTCCTGACCTTCACTCGGCTTCTTCAAATGCCCCAAAGGTGGCAAATTGCCTTTGGCAGATTAACCCAGGGACCACTTCTTGAGAGCAAGAAATCGAGGCCCTCTGAGTTATTCCAACTAAAAACAAAAGAGCATATAAAAACTAATAAAGCTAAATTTATGCATTAAGGAAAAATGAAACTTTGATCATTCTCCTTGTACTTCAGATAATTTTTGAATAGATAAACACATTAATTCAAATACCTTCCACTTCAGAGATAGGCTTGTAAGAGGATGCCCTTTCCTTAAATTAGATCACAACCCAAAGCAACTCTTTCACCTGACAGTATATCTGGCAGAATCAGTGAGTGGGAATGACCTTTACTCAGTCTGTAATCTGTACCTATAATTGATGGCAGTCTCCAAAAGAATTGTCCTGGCCAATAAGGCATTTGATGTGGTACTACTACATTTTCAAGGTAAATTGTGTCGTGATGTTTCATTAAAAAAAAAAAAAAACATAAGTAAGGTTATGCAGCCTTGAATTGATCAACTGTTCACATTCTCAGGATGCAAAAGAAGGGAAATAGGCTTTTAAAAATCAAGACTCAAGCCTAAACCTAATGGATTATTCATTTAAATCTGCCCTGCTGAACCACAGACTCATAGTCCCAGCACGGTCCTTAGCAGAGCTAAGTTAGAATGGAAGAATTTATCTAACCCACCCCACACAAAGGCTGCAAAGCAATCCCAGTGAACAAAAAATTAGAGTTCAAGACAGTTTTAGGATAAGCCAAGTTCTACATTAGAGCAGAAAGAGATATGGCTGTAAACACCAGCCCTGGTCCCTTTTTCTATACTCTTTACATGTATTGTTCATCAAAGTCTGGAATTCAGGAGAATTCTAAGAGCCTGCGCATCTTAGTGGAGCAGTGAAAGGAGACATGACTGGCTGAGAGGAGTAATGAGGATCACCAAGCAGGAGGTAAAGGATCTTTCTGAATAGAATGTGCCCTGCCCAATAAGGCAAGGGAGCCAGGGGGTTATTTTGATTTGACAGATTATTCTAGAGTCAGTACTGCTTAGACCTCTGTGCCTTAGTATCTTCCTATGTGAAATGAGTGTGGAGAGGAGAGTTTTACACTGAAAGGGATGCTTTTCTTTCCAAGGGCATGATGCACTGATGAAAGACAGGAGCAAGCTTCTGGATCAGAGACACTCGCGTGATCTAGACTAGGCCAACTGACCAATCTGACAACAAGACACATCAGTCTTCTGGCCATTCCACGGCCTGCAGGGCAGGCACCACCTAGGTCCTAGGACTCCCTTGTGTGTTTCCAGCCACAGACAGGGGTGGGACTCAAAGACTTAAGGGATGCCACAGAATATTTTTTCAAAAAGGCAAATTTGATTCACTTTTAAATATTCACATAGGTCATATAAAAATTTGGGGGGTTGTAGGAATATTTAAAAGGAAGGGGAGTAGTAGGAACAGGGAGAAAAGTGTATGCTTAGCATAATCAAATACTGAATACTTCGATATTAAATAAACAAGCTTTAATGCCAACATTTCATAGCCATTCAATTGGATGCTACGTTATGTTATAATATCCTTGTTTATTTTGCTGTTAGAAACTGAATTTTATGAGCCTGCATTTTAGATTATAGTTTTTAAATTCTATAATCTATATTCTGTCATTATAAATCAGAAGCTCACACATTCAAACATTACTTAGTCATTAATGACTGGCATGGGTATAATTTAAAACATATAAACACTATTTAACTTTGATTGCTTTCAGTACACAATGGAAATAGAATAACTTTTCAAAGTATTCATATTTACAAAAGTAAAAACCCATGTCTGCATTAATAATAACCACCTAATAAATAAAATCAGAGCAATAAATACAACTGCAGAATCTTTTAGTTAAGAAAAAAGTAGAGTCATGCATAGATATGATTTTCTGTCACGACTCATTTCCCTAATCCTCTTCACAATAACGGAAATAAGCATCTAAGTGAAATGTTTTAAAAATGTTAAAAACTTCATACCCAAAGCTTACTAAGTAAAAATTCTAACTCCTGTTTTTTTCATTAGTAGGAAAAGTCAACCTTAACATCATTTATAACCAAGGTGTAATGGTAATAGATGAATGTTTTCCCTAATCTATACCTCAAGGAATCTGAGGTCCAGGTGTCAGCTGCTACAGGCTTGAGACTCCATCTGAATTTCTAGAGGTAATGGCATAAAGATACTTAATATATAACTCAATATGCACTCCACGACTATTAATTTCTCTTCCCATCCTCCTCCCAACATTACTAACTCACCTGGTTGTAATTAAGTCTTGTTCCCTTAAGACTTTAGAGCTTGAGATAAAATATGAACAAACTCCATTATTTCAAAATATGCATAAACAAGAAGAACCAACTCTGCCCACTCTCTTTTAAGTGTTCTGTGCCTATTAAAACCATTTTCATTAGCTCCAGCATCCATCTACCTAGGGGTCACCAATGTGGTCTTCTGTATTGTCTCTGTATAGCATTACGTCCCCCTCACCAGGATCCTCTACATTACCTTTGCAAGGATCCAGAAAAGATGGCTAGAGATCCAAGTGTCATCACTCAGAAGGGAAGCATTTACTCCCAACTATTATCAAGTGCCATGCCAGAAGTGAGTAGTGCAAAATGACACAACCATAGGATGAATATAAGTTATTAATTTTAATGTAACTTGGTTATAACAACATGGGTAAGAGAGAAAAGGTATGCCCTACAATCTTGACTTCTTAGCCTTATTATCCTGTTTATTTTTTTCTAATATTTTGTATCTCCTTTACCATAAATTATTAAAAACCTACATATACACTCTGCTTTACACATATTGACTTAATTAGCACCAATGATCTGATTCACAAAGTTTCACTATTTTCTTCAATAAAAACATTCAAAAAATTAATGTTTCACTGTTCTGGGAAATTGCCTAAAAGCAATATCCCCATTGAGTCATCTAGTGTCCTTTATTATGTTTCATACCTCTCATTAAAAAAATCTCATTAATTCAACGAACATTTATTGAATGTCTCCCATGTATCAGGTACTGTATCCACCAGGTATTGAAGCTAAAAGAGTGACTAAGACAGATATGATTCCAGCTGTCATGGAAATTACATTCTAGTGTGGAAGAATAAAATCAAACAAGCTAAAATTATTCTTAAAATCTCTAAAAAGATAAATAGAGTGTTGCGAATGAGATTAATAATGCAACTGGAAGAAGAGGTCATAGTGGGACAGAGCAGTTAGAAAGGCTGTTTGAGTTTTGAGGAGGTGATCTGTGAACACTTGAAGGACAAGAAACAATCATGAAAAGGGCCAGAGGAAGAACATTTCAGCAAGTGAGAACAGTTAGTGAGCTCTGCCTTGGAATACTGTGGACCTTAACAATTGCTTTGAGAAAGGAAGGCTGTATGGTGAGGGTGTGATCATGCTTCTGCTTCTCTGAATTCCTCTTCTGTCAGCCCTGACATACCATCCAGGAACACTGCTGCACCTTGACTCAGGTACATTCTCATACTGCCTGAGGATGCCCTTCAGGTTTGTGTGCGACAAGATGTCCCTTCAGTGTTTAAAGAACTCATATGGGTAAGGAACTCATTAATAAGTGACAATCAAAATTTGTCATATTGACATTGCTTTCTGAAAAAAATCAGAATGTATGGCTACCATAGTTATTTTCAAGCTGTACTCCACAAACACAGAGATTTGTGTAGGGACCACCTTCATAAGAGACCAAGAAATCTGGGTTCTACCTCATTTCGGTCACTTTCATCTATGTAATAATATATTAGAATCTGTTCAAGATTTCATTTAATAAAAGAGTTATGTGACTAAAAGGGATTTGAAAACCATGGTTTCCAACCTGTTCTAGAACTTTTAAATGAGGCTAACTCTCCCAAATATAGGAGAAGATGTTGGCACATGATCTTGAATTCCTCCAAGCCCCCTCCTGTCTTCCCATTCACTAAACCTAAATCTTTTCTTTCCTGGTTCCTCAACATATACCCAGTTTTGGCTTTATACCTCACATGGAGTTCTCTGCTTAGCTATCTTAGCTAATTTGGCTCATCAAACTATCTGATGAGCCAAATTCTTCCTCCATGCTTTAGAACTTTAGAACAAAAACAAAACAAAATGAAAAAACCCTTACAATTAAAATGCGGAGATTGTTAATACATAAAAGTTAGCAGAATCTAAACACAAACATTTATAACAATGATTCTAAGTAAGTTAATGATTTTCAATGGGGAAAATATTGAGAAAAATAATTTTAAAATTCAGCTTGCCAACTTTTCCAAATAAATATGTGAAAATATCCAATGTAACCTGAACGTAAAATAAAACAAAATACATAGGACAGTCTCTTATTATGACTCTCTCTTTTAAGAAATATACCTCCTCCCTTCCACCATCTCTTTACTTTGGAAGAAAAAATAAGGACAAAATCAAGGGTTGAAATTAGAAAGACGGTAGAACTATTGCAGATTATTAATCAGATTTTCCCATGGATATTTCTGTACAGTGATTTCGTATCAATAGTCCACAGAATGAGGACCCTGTAGAAGGCATCTGTCCCTGATTTTTATGGAAATTTTGTCAGTGGACTCACTGCATTCCAAGCCCAGATGGACTGGTCCCTGCTGATCTACAGGGCAGCACTACACAGCTTTCTGGACTTCCCTTTCAAATTCAGTTAAAAGGCACAAAGGAACAAGGGGACTCACTTTCAGCTCTCACAGATGCCCATGCATCCTCAGAGAAGACACATTGCTTTAGGCATGTTAGGGGTGCCCCCTTAATGTCTTGGTCAAATTTATTTACCTGTTGTGATGAATTCATTTCCACAATGCAATTTCCAATAGAAGCGTGAAATTAAAATCAGCTAACTACATTCTAGCTTATAATGCAGTGCAATGAATGAGCAGAATTAGTCAGCCAAGTCAACACTGCTCAGAAAATTAGTGAAAACCTCAGATTCACAAATCAGTGAGATTTATATATACAGTGAAACCTAAGGAAATTATCTGTTATTTAATTCGAAAATAAACACGTTAGAACACTAACATTCAAACTATTCCTTTTTTAAACTATATAGAGCTTAGGAAGCAAATATGCATTCTCAAAAAACAAGAGCAGGAATAATTTATTGGTGTATTTGCATATTAGCAGCCCATGAAAGGCTTCCGGTATCCACTACACATCTGTTCCTGCAACCTGTCCAAATCCAGTTGATTAATTGGATTTCCTCAGCCTCCTGATAGAGTAGATAAATTTATAAATGCATATACAAGATGTTCCCTGAATTTCCTTGGAAAGAAAATTTATTTTGAAACAAAACCATAAACACAAGAGGAGAATTATCAGATTTCAATAATACTTCAGAGCAGATACAATGTTCACTTAACACTTTAGGACGTAGTAATAAATAAATGAATTCTGAAATGTCCAGTCACTTCTTAAAATTCAAACCTAGGATTCCACTGGGGCTTTAAAGATATGACTAGTGAGCTCTTCTGGGAATAGTTTGGAAAAGAGGGTCCCAGTGGAATAAAAAAGCAATCACACCTCTGAAGAAATTTGGAGAAATACCACTTTTGCAGGCAGGAAAACAAATATAAGAGGTAAAATAAAATCTTCCAATTCTACCACAGATGTGGCTCCCATGCCCACCTGCACCAGATAGCCCCACACTGGTTTAGGATGAGGCAGCATTTTGAGGTGCTAATACATCTTTACCCGGCCCTTCCTCTCTTGAATAGCAAGATTACGGTGTCTTCCAGCATAACATTTTTGTCTTTGTTGGACCATATGTCCTGAGTTGTCCCTCATGTTGATACACCAAAAAAGCAAACCCACATTATTTACTTACTATATAAATAATGGTTCTAATCAGAATCTCATCTGCATTCATCCTGTTATAAAATTACATATAAATGACCATGTTTTTTGTTGTTGTTGTAATCATAGTCTTACATATGCACAAGGCATTTGAAAATGTTGAGGAAAAAGTGAAATAAGCCCTTGCTCTTAAGAATTACTAAAATATAGAATTGTTATATGACCCAGCAATTCCACTTCTGGGTGTTTGTCCAAAGAAAACTAAAACACTAATTCAAAAAGATATATGCACCCCTATGTTCACTGCAGCATGATTTACAATAGCCAAGATTTGGAAACAACCTAAGTGCCCATCACTAGATAACTGGCTAGAGATGTGGAACATATATACAATAAAATATTACTTGGCCATAAAAAAAAATGAATGAAATCTTACCATTTGCAACAACATAGATGGTCCTGGAAGGTACTATACTAAGTGAAATAAGTCAGACAAAAAAAGACAAATACCATATGATCTCACCTATATGTGGAATCTAAAAAACAAAATAAACAAACAAACAGAAAAAGACTCACAGATGCAGGGAACAAGCTGATAGCATCCAGATGGGAGGGAAGTTTGGGAAAGGGGTGAAAAAGATGTAGAAATTAAGAAACACAAATGGTAGTTACAAAACAGTCATGGGAATGTAAAGTAATTAGACAAATTTAATTAAATAATTTATAACCCATGAATTTTTTAAGAAAAAAAAAATTCGTTATTTTATCCAGGAGACAACTGACTTAATCACATCTGTATTCATTCCCCTCCTCCCAACATAGCACATCCATGAAACTTATAGGTGCCCCTGGGAAATCAGGCCAGTCACTTTCCCCCAGATCAACCTTGATTCCCACGTAGCCCACTCTAGATCATTAAATGAATCCTAGCATGCCTTATACCTAGACTATACAAATTAGACAATAATTAATGGTTATTACAGAAAACAAAGAATAAGTTCTGAAGGAATAAGTTTGAAGTGGCATTTGGGGGAGGGGATTTGCAGATAAAGGACAAAGTTTTAGAATATGAGCTATACCCCGCAAAAAAAACAAATCATGGCAGGACTTCAAGGGCAAGACATTAACCTTCTCCTCCGCCTCAAGAAAACTATGATTTCTTAGGTAGGAAAAGGATTCCCAAATACAGTTAAGTTTGCAGTAGGTACAGCATTACGATTTTTCCTACTGTTGAACCTTATCGGTGGCCCTTTAATTGTAGAATTTCCTGGGTAAGTTTCTAATTTATAATATCCTGAATGACCCTAGGCTTGGAGGCCTATTACAAAGTTGCCTCTCTTAAAGTAACATGGAGCAGAAATTACATAGATTATTCAGACAAAGTTTAACCTCAATGTCAAATGGAAAGCTTTTTCACAGAAGCATAAGCTCAACTGCCTGGGATGTTCTCTTCAGGGGCAGGCTATGTCACAAACAGAAATAAATCTCTGAATGTGATTTAAGCCTTTAGAAAAGTAACTGTGACATATTCCTACTGACTAGAGCCATAATTTTATACAGAAGTATTCCCAGTTCATATGACTGATGTTTTTTAAATTGACTGGCCAGTCACTGCCTCTTCTGATTGACATTCATTAACTCAATCGTTAAATTAGCATTATTATTAGAAAGTGTTTTAGGTTCAATTTGATAGGGATGTTAGTTATTTAAATTCTTTTTAATCACTTCAAAAACCATGTTAAAATATTTGGCAGATACATTTCTGAGGCAGACTCAAGACCTGGACCTGATAACCTGATGAGTTGGGTACACATCAAATCATTAAAAACATTTTTTTAAATATGGAAAAATACTATTAGCAGATATAAGTATATCTCCATTGTCATTGTCATTGGTGATCCAATGAAAGGTATCATAAGAAGAACAAATTTGAGAGAAATTGCAACAAATAAAAAGAGCAACAGAATGAAAGGCAAAAGAAAAAACAAAAATAATATGTGTTCTTGTCTTGAAAAAAAAAGTAATTGAAAAATGTGACACACCCAATTCACTGGGGATGTTATCGATAGAGGAACCAGTGACTATACTAGGTCATATATACTTTTTAGGAAAGGGATTCAGGATTTGAACTTAAATCTGAGTCCTACTACAGTTCTTTACTATACAATCCTACTTCTAGCTCTGGCGACCTATCTGGAGGCTAGGATAGCAAATTTTCATTATTCAGCATCTCCATCTGGGAAGATTGCCCTGAGTCAGACTGATATTATCTTATTTCATTCTTCACATTCATTCAACACACATTTTTTGGAAAACCTGTTATATGCAGAAGCTGCTCTAGTCAACTAGCACATCAAAGATTTTCAAAAAATTTTGTTGAAAGGATGAATGTTTTCTTGAATTCTTCATAGAGCCTTAGATACCTTCCATCCCTTTCATCCATCCTGCCTTAGGCTTTATAATTTTTCTATATTAAACCAATCTCTTAAAATTCTTGGGCACTATTTACCCACCCTTCTGGGTGGCTCTCTGGCAAAACTTTTAAGGTATGTACATCTTACTCTGACATGCTTCATTTCCCACTTTTTTACACTTTCTCATTTCAATTTCTGATTTCCTGCCCACATTGCTGCCTAAATGACACTGAGAAAAACATTGTAATTTTCAAGTGTTATCTTTAACCAACTGTACCATTAGTTGCCATTATCTCCATAAAAAAGTTCCAGTAGCATTGTATTTTTATACTAATGGCAGTTCTCCTCTCTCATTCTCATTCTATAAATAAGAAAATTTGACTTTGAAGAATCATAGAAATATGGATATTAAAGGTGTTCCTGGTAAGGTCTTAGAAGGAAATAATGAATATGTTATTGGACTCTAGAGGAAAGGTGATTCTTCTTATAACATAGCAGGAAACTTGGATGAATTGTGTTCTACTGTTGGGCAGAAAGAGGGGTAGAGTGTTGTGGGCTGGACTGTGTACTTGAAAAAGGTATGTTGAAGCCAGTACCTGTGGGTGTGACTTTGTTTGGAAACGGGGTCTTTGCAGCTGTAACTAGAGTAGGCCTGAAATCCAATATCACTGGTGTCCTACTAACAGAGGAGAGGACACAGAGAGACAGACACACACAAAGGAGACATAGGGAAGAATGCCATGTGAAAATGGAGGTAGAGATTGGAATTATGCTGCCACAAGCCAAAGAAGCCAAGGATTGCTGGCAACTACCAGAAGCTAGGAGAGAGGAATGGGGCAGAGTCTCCCTCAGAGGCCCCAAAAGGAACCAGTCCTGCTGATGTTTTGACTTCAGACTTCTGGCCTCCAGAACAATGAGAAAATAATCTTCTGTTGTTTTAAGCCATCTGATTTATGGTAACTTGTTACAGCAGCGCTAGGAAAGTAACTCAGAGTAACAACTGCAAGGTCAACCTTTTAGTAGGTGGTAAAGAAAGAATTCGACACAAGCAGATGGACTCCAGAGCTAATGTTATAAATCTCAATGAGGTAGATTCCCCACAGTCTTATCCATTATCTCATTTTATTTTTATCACATTCTATTAGATAGGCATTAGGGGTTATATTTTATAGATGGGAAACTGAACCTCAGAAAACGAGGCAACTTGCTAGACAGTCGTACATCGAGGATTTGAGAGCATATCAAGTAATTTCAGTGCACTTTCCACCAAAAACCCACCTTCATTGGCAATAATCCCCATACAGTTGTATTTAGAACAAGGGTATTTCAGTTGAGAGTTGATTTCTCCAGTGGCCTTTAAATTCATAACACATATTGCATTTCCTGGGGGAGGTCTAAAAACTCAGTGAAAGGTTTAGCCATTATCTACCACTTTTGTAAATTCTAGTTAATGACCTATATTTATGAGACCTCTTCTAGTATTCTTTCATAGAGGTAAATCCCAAGGGCCGTATTCTGCCTGAATTATCACCACTGTGACTATTGCCACCTTACAAGTCTCCTCTTTGCCTTCCTTAAATATCCACAGTAGCTGACGGCCCCAAAGAACTGAAGGAAGTTTGCAGTTTTCAGTTGCACCTATTGAAAGATAGCTTCCTTCAGTAGTTTCACAGAGCACAACTAAAGTAAAATGAGAAGAGGTTTAGATAAATTTTGAAGATAGAAGTGTAGATTATATTATTGTTCAAAAAATAGATACACACCACTTCTATGGAAGAATGACACATTCTCACCCTACTGATGTTGGGCTTAGACATGTGACTTGCTTTGGCCAATAGGACTTTAATGGGTATGTCACAAGCAGAGGCTTAGAATGGGCTTGACTGGGGGTGCCAACTTGTGTCTCTGCTATTGCCAAGAAAAGAACGTAGCCCACTGGTTCTGGAAGAATGGGCAACAGATGAAGCTCAGCCATGCCTAGCCAACCTGCAGATACCTCAGGGAGAAATAAATTTTATTATTGTATACCAGTGATATTTTTGTGGTTGATAATTACATAGCATGATTGTAGTAATAGCTTCTTGAAAAAAATACAGAAATTTTTAAATATTAGTACTCTTTAGGGAACTATGTCATAATGAAAAAAATTTCCTAGTCTTCTAAAACTGTTCCTTTTCTTCTGGCTCTGAATAATCTTGGGCAACTGAGCCTGTCTTCAATGTTCTGCTTGTTTTTTATTTTATTTGGTCTCCATGGTCTGAAAGACAGTATGAGAGATTCAATCCATTGGAAAGAAGAAAAACTCCAATTCACAAACAGCTGCAAAATCTGAGAGTAAAGACAAACCCTCACTGAGGTAAGGTCCAGGCCCAGAATATACTAATCGAGACACCAGTCTTTTTTCATGGACTTTCTACAAAGCACTATTCTCTTAATTGCTCAGTATTTATTAAATTTGTGAAAAATATTATTATGCAAATTTAAATGCTTCAGAATTACTTTTCATTTATAAAATAAATAGTTACAGAAAAATACAATTAGTTATCTCAGACTATCTAAAATATTCCAACTACATATTGCCTATGGGGGGAGCCTCTGATATTAATGAATTCCACCTGTGTGCTTAAAAGTTCGCTAAGCAGACTTTGCCTATACTGAAAAATTGTCTATCCAGATTAAAACATGGAAAGGCTAAACATTTTAGGCAATTCAGGATTCTATCTCTTGTATAAAACCATAATTGTTAGGATATTCTAAGTTCTCATGTCTTTGGGTTTTTTTTTTTCTTTTCAAATTTACCCAGCGTGGGTAAACAATTGTCAATAGCAGTCTTGATGATAAATCCCAATGATTAAAACATACAATATTTGTAGAAAATAAGCAGATTAAGTACCAAGAACAAGAGAAGCTATTATACAATGGAAATGAGGGCACTCACTCTAAAAACACTTAACGAATTAGGAGAAATGTTTTCTCAGTCCACACACTTATTCAAAGGAATGGGAAGGGTGTTGTGTTTGAAGTATGATTAATATAGCAAGAGCAATTACAACAAAAGCTACTTTACCTGTCCCACATCAAAATTCCTTGCCCAAATAAATTACGTGCAAATATACCTGAAAAGTACAATGCTTTGAAACTATACTTATAAAATGCATGTTGGGGGTATGACCAAAAGACAGTTCTTTTGCCTCAACAAATTGAGAGTAAAATGGCAGAAATGTGTTCTTCGTAAAGCAGTGGAATTATTTAACTCTGTCCTCTGACAAGTTACAATATGTTACTGTTTTCAGTAATAATTTGGAGACAGACAGTCTGTGAACCACTTTTTGCATCCCACCCCCATATGCTACCCTCCAGTCTGGAGGGATAAATAATAAAAAATCAAAAGAGGTTATCATTATCACAGTGAATTTTTTATCTATATTTTCTACATTGGCATGTATTACTTATGCAATCAAATAATCACGAAGGATTTTAAAAGAAAAGAAATTATTTTAAAATTATATGTAAGGTCACATTCTGTCTAGAGAAGACATTTATATGCAATACTGCAGCACAAATTGGCTGTTTTCTCATGTAATTCTGGACAATCCAATTCAGTCCTGGTCTTAAGGAGATGAGAAAGAAGGTATTTAGCAATAAAAATGGAGACTGTGAAGTTAAAGAGGAGGGGGAGACAGCAGAGGAAGATTAGAAATAAGAGAAAGTGAATTTACTATTGTCGTTCAATGAATTTCATTTTTTCTCCGATTTCACTTTTTCTTTAAAAAGCTCTTTTCCCATTCCTCATACCCTCACTGCTTTCTTTTATTCTATTATGTCCTCCTCAGACATCGGTAAGCAGTTTCAGAAACGTGAATCTAAAGAGAAAAATTATAGCTCCCAGCTACTTAGAAAATGAATTTCATTTTTGTTACACTGCTCTCAACCCAGCTCTCCCAGATCAGTTACTTTTTAACTGTGCGGCCGATCATCTGCCTCCAAAGAAAAAAACTGTACTACATTTATTTATCCTCCAGACCAGCACAAAAATTGGTACAGAATAGTTCTGTGTAGTGTTCTTTTCTCCTTCACTGCCATGAGCCATGTGACATAATTTAGCAGGAATAAGCAATGGTCAAGCATTACACAGAAAGGGGCCACTTACTTTCCTAGGCACTAGTTTCATGATCTCCACTGTCACTGGAGGGACTCACCAGTTCAGCTATTTAACCTTAAAAAAAGTCTGGAATGTTTCCTTTAACTGCATCTTTAAAAAAAAAAGAAGAAGATGCAATTGAGAAGAAATAAAGCACTACTTTGGGATGAAGTATGCATGTTTGATTAAATAATTAAATTTAAACATAAATATGCACATGGCCCAAAATAATGTGCAGCTGGCAAGTCTGATGCCCTCTGCTGCCATTATCCCCTCATGAGAGTATTGGTAGAAGCCTACATCTTTACAGGCTTTTAAACCAGCTTCAGAGTCCTCTATTTCTGTTATTCAGGTTGTGTGCAATCCACTGATCATCTTCTGTATTCAGATACTGTCCCCACACAAATCCACATCAGGCCATGCCAGACAGGTCTCTGCCTGAAATCAAGGCTAATATATACACTGTAAAATTTTTCAGCCTCTGTCCACAATTATTCAAAGTTCGGACTTCAAAGACAGAGCTTTTATCAATTCTAGAAAGCACAAGTTCATACAGAATATGCAAGTGCAACTCTTCCTCATTTTTACAAATAAGTTTGCTGTAACCACCTGTGAATAGCCTGGGTTTCATGTCCACAAAATTTTTTCTCCTCCATTCTGGAAAGATTTTGTTAGACTACCATGACTTTTGTTAGAAAAGCATAACTAACTCTTAGGCTACTTGAAAAATGATTTTCTTGTATCCTGAAGTAATTTAGCATGTTTTACTATAAAACTTCCTGCATCTTCATTGCATTAACTAGGGGGAAAATGTTTATTAATTATTCTCTGACATTTTGCTATTTGTCTTAGCTTGGATTCCGAAAGGAAGCAGAGGCCAAGACTCTAGCTTAAAACCAGAGAGTTTATTTTAGAAAATTACCCCAAAGCATAGGAATTGGGAATGGGAATCGAGAAGGAAGGAAAGTTAATACACAGATGACTTTTCAAGCTAGTCACAGCTATGGGCAATAGGGACTCTATCTCACTTCAGATGCTCTGAAGAGCCATGTATAATGAGCTTCGAAACCTTTAAGTCAAGGAACAAAAGAGAGTATTTATCCGCTAGTGTTTAGGAAAAACAGTATAAGTCAATAACCACCAACAAAATTGTGCCTAGAATCAGAATGAAAGTTGCCCTAAATAGACCACAAATTCTGTCTTTTGAGGGAGATATCAGGAATTAGAACTGCCTATTGTTCAAAATTGAGACTTAATCTCTTAATTAAAATAATTTGACTATAGGAAGCACTATAATAATGATTGAATATTTTAGAAATTTTAAAATGCTGAGCATGACACTTAATTTTCTGAAGAAACAGTCATATTGATTCTGAGAGGGATAGAAATCATAGAAATTATATAGTTAAAATAAATTGTCATTGGTATAGCTTCACAAGGAATTTTTAAGAGGTATATATATGTGACATGTTTAAGAACCTTGGGATTTCAAAAACAGGTTTTTGCTCTAGCATTTACCATGGCCGGCAGTAGAATCTTGAAGTGCATGATTGAATAAGTATGTTTAATAAAAACTATCCAAATGATTTCTGTGGAACTCAATAAATCCTGAATTTCAGGCATCACTATGCTTATAGTAAGGCTTAGTAAAAATATTCTCATGCTAGTTACACATAAAAAAATAATAATAAGAGAAAGGGGAGGTACAAGCAGAGAGAGGCTTTCAATCATGTTCGTTGCAACTATTTGATAGATTGAACAGGTGAAATTGAAGATTCTCCATCAAAGCTTACAAGTTAACTGCTACAATCAAAAATGAAAATGATGTTTGATTTAAAATGTTATTAGGTTAGAGAATTCATAAATGTCTACTTTGTGGGGGAGGGAGGAGAAGCTGGCATTCGAGAGTATGAGGCAGAAACAGAGAAATCTTTTGCTCCAGTCACACAGCGGAACAGGAGTGGAAGGAAGAAACTAAACTGACAGCATTTTTCTCTAGATTCCATTTGGCAGCCTAAATTCCAAAGGCGGCTTACATTTCTTCCACGTCTGTGACCTCATTTTGAAGCTTTCCAGAAGGCATCTTCTTAATATAAGAATTTAAAAATATAATTTCCAAAATACTCCAGTTCCCAGAGAAGAAGAAACATATTCATTAGCAGAGGACTAGAGGACTGAATGAAAAGGGATTGCCATTTAGTCATCTGATCACATTATCAGAGAGCTCTGCTCTTGACCTGAGGTGACTATAATAAAAAAATCCAATCTCACCAATTTTTAAAGTTGAATGGCCTGATGTTAGTGCACCGATGGGAAGAGAAATACTTTTCACTTCTCAAAAGAATATCTGAACACAAATCAACATAAAAGTTGCTAAACAAGAGCTCTAAGCTTACCCAAATTTCACCTCAGTTTTCTTTAAATAGAGCAGAATATTCAAATTATCCCAAGACTATGGCTTTGTTTAGCAGAGCAGAAAGTAACTGAAAATACAAAAGTAATTAAAAATAATTTAAATAATCTTTGTGCCAAATATCACCCAGCAATAACCACTGTAGAACCTAAAATTCCGACAATTGGGGTCATTCCTCAAGGTCAAGGCATTTTTTCCCCTATAGTTTCAAGTTAGAATATAATGTCTCAGAAGGATAAAAGTTTACACCTTAAAATTTTGTATTCTGTTATAATAGTGTTTCCCATACTGAATTCATATCTGAAAGACTTCACCAACCTTTAATATGCTAATGAGCAATATGAATCTTTAAGAGGGTGATATAGTATGGAGGATTTTACAAACTTATTTTGCCAAGGAACTCTTTTTTTATCCACGAGTTGTATCTACTAAAATCTGGAGGAACACTAGCAGTACAGCTTGGGAAAGCTTGGTTATCAGATAAACTCTCATCTAACAGAAAACGGGATCCTGGGATCAAGAAACCGAGAGCATTTAAGTCTAACTGGAAGTTAGGCAGGAGGAAAAGGTCAGGGACATGAACACAGCCAGGAGCAGACCCAACAGGGCCCTGGGTGTAAAGTCCTGAGGAGCCAGAGGATGTGAGTGAGCACCAGGGAAATAGAAGTGTGGGGAAAGTCTGGGCACAGGGACAGGAGGCAGGTGGGAGTAAGAACAATCCAGGATTAACTCTGTCTGCTGCACAACCTTGCCCAGGCAGGCATGTTCTTCCAGGAGGCAAAGCTCATCATGAACAAATAAAGTGTAGTGGCCTTATTGGCTCAGTGTTCTTAAATCAACTAAGCCAAAAAAAGGATAAGTCTGACGACACTGGCTATATCGGGAACCCAAGTAATATTAAAGGTTATACATTTTTTATCTCTTAATGTAGGATATTAAGCCTGTCTCTGTTAGATAGGAAACTGAGAAGGACTATGTGCAGAAAGATCAGGAACCAGGCCCCTACCCACAGCCCTTGTTGTCACGTTAGGAATGCTATTACTCTGTTTTTTTTACCTGTCCAAAATCCTGAGTCCTGCTTCTCCCACTAACTCTAACCCCATTAAAACCTTTTCTTATGCCTGTAACTGTTGAATTTATGTACATTATGGGTTAAAGTCCTAAGGCTTAAAACGTTACCCCTTCCCAGGGAGCTGCACTTTCATGATTTATACATGTGTTCAGAAACAATGTCCATCATAATAAGGGGGTGATTTGCCTCCTGAGGATTCTTTCACATTTTATATCATTGTCTCGAAGGAACAAAATCCCGTTCTTCTCTTTTTATAATTGTTTAATCTTTTATTTACTAAAATTTTAATTTCCTTTACAGTGTCACCCAATTAATAGTAGTTATATCTGTTACTGAACTGGTTCGTTGGGGCTCTAGTAATCTAAGACAATTAACTTAGTGCTTCTGAAAATAGCATTATCCATTTTAGCAAAGAGTTAATTTTTAAAAAAATAACTAGATTTCCACAAAGTGTTTGATTTTTGCAGTAACATATAAGTCAACCAAGGGTGAAAAAGGAAATCATTCTTGGGAGAGAAACAAGAAAGGGATTATCAGAGTCGTTTTAAACTTAGAGTGTGTTGACTTAAATGATTTGTGAATAACAGATAACATCAAATAATATTTTTCAGTCAAGAAAACTGAAAAGGAATTAAGCTAAGCTTTTCACCTTGGAACCTTAGAATTCCAAACTGATATTAGAAGCCCTAGTTTCTTTGCCTGAAGTGAGAATCCTTGTAATGTAAATTAATAATAATAATAATAATAAAATAAAAATAAAAAGTAAAGTCATCACCATAATCCCCAGTGTAATCATCAAGACAGCTGCAATAGTAAATAAAGGGGTCTAGCTAATGTCACATGATCTGTCTCTGCTATACACCCACTGAGTGAACTTAAGCAAATTAAACAAGACAGCTTAACCTTAGTTTTTTCATAAGAAATATGAGAACAAATTAGCTGCTGCACTGGTTGGGAGGATAAAATGACATATGATATATATAAGAGCTCCCTGTATGCTATAAAGCACAAGTCGAATGCTGGTTGTGGTAAGGCACACATTTCCTCCAAGCTCATTTGCCCCCAGATATCTTAATGAACTTTATCTACAACCCATTTGCAAGTCAGAAGCTTTCTCCACATTTCCAAGCATCCTCCCTCGAAGCTCTCTCAGATTCTATTCACACATCCATGTGAGTCATTTTGATTAGGCATCCCATCAGCTATACAGAGTTTTTAGCTCTTTCTCCAGTCCTCTCAGGAAATCCAATTACAGTCAGTATATTGTGAAATGAGTAGTTAAACTAAAGATTTCAAGATATCAATGAAGAATGCCTGTTGGCTTCTACCATCTCTCCATCTGGGTCCTGATATGTGACCCTCTCTGCTGAGAGCAGCTCATGCATGGCAAGCACAGCCCATTCTCCCACTGCAAATGCTTTTTCCTGGGAAGTAGATAGTCCAGTGAATATCACCAGCTTATCCTATGAATATAACAATTGTATAAATGAAGACAGGACACAATTGAAAATTATGGTAGCCAGATTGACCTGTAATAATATCCTCCCTTGGAAATTACTAAAAATGTGTTCCTTTTGAGTTCTTCACTCTGGAAAATGAAGTAATCCTGAAGCACAGTTGTGAAGGTGGGAGTGAAGGACACAACCAAGAGGAATCTATGGCTTTTATACCTATTAGACCTGCTTTACCCTCTGAGGAAGGGAGAGGGCAGGAGAAGGGCCGTTCCTCATGGCAATGACCTTGGCCTTCTTCACTAGACATCACAAGTGCCTACGTCCCCACATTCCATCTTCAAAAGATAGACTTGACATAGCAACTACACAGCATTAGAGACCTGGAGACCTCTAGGCAACTTCTACTGATTTAATTGAGCAAATGATATTTCCAGAAAGAAGTTTCATGGATAATAAATCATGCAGAAAATTTGCTATCTTTTCCTAAACTGCAGATGAAATACATTTGACTCCTTTGGGATTCTGAACTGCTACATTACAACGTTCTTACGTGTGCTAAATGAGGGAACAAAGATCAGAAGCCTTACATAATTTGAGAAAAGATACATTTGCATGCCAAGAAATATATTTATTCTTCATGACTTCCTAAAAATATCTTTCCTTTTTTCTCCTAATAGTGTGGATTTTTAGAGTTGCTTTTTCCCATCATTTTCTACTCATAGGGATTATTCAAATTACCATAGTTATAATAATTATTTTATTTACATTAGCCTTTCACTGTCCACAAACATTCTATTTGATCTTTCCAGATCCTTGTATGATTTGAAGATTACTGTTATGATTATTTTACTTTTATAATGAGGAAACTGAGTCTCAAAGCAGCTAATTAACTTACCTAGGACCACATAGCTAATAAATGGCAGTGCCTCAACTCAAACAGATCTGATTTTTCATCCCATGATCCCACGCTTCGGTGAAATAAATTTGGTAACCCACATGCAGCAAATCAATGCAAAAGTAAAATCTGAAATATGACAACTTGAAACTAGAACAAAGCTGCATATTATCTAAAATATTTTCCTCGTAAGCATTTTAGTTTCAATAAAGCACTGTTAGAACGAGGATATATGTATGAGAAATATAACTATTGATATTTCTGACTTTCAGATTTTTAAAGAACTGTCTTTACAAAGCATGTTCATACCTGTAGTTTTTCCCTCTACAAGTATGCCTTCAAATATGAAGAACAGAAGCAATATTGGTTCTGTTGTTGCCTTGGCCAAGGTGCTTTGTTGCAGCCAACAAACCCTGTGCAGCAAGTTTAAGCAGAAAGTTATTTATTGAGACAGAGAAAGCCCACAGAATCTTTGTAAAGGCTGAGCTTTGGGGGAGGGCTCCTACAACTATGACCCTGAACTGGCCTGCCAAGGAAATTGCTGCCTCTGCCATCATCAGAAAGTGGTTAAGTGAGGATGCTTCTATCATCATGCCAATAACACAGCATTCTTCAATGCAACGGACTAAATGTTTGTGTCCCTCCAAAATCCATGTGCTGAAAACCTAAAAACCTAACCCCTAAGGTGACTGTGATAGGAGGTAGGGCCTTTGGGATGTGCTTAGGTCATGAGTGCTCTGCCCTCATGAATGGGATTAGTGCCCTTATAAAAGAGGTTATGGAGAGATCCTTTGCCTTTCTTCTGCCATATGAGGTTACAATAAGTCTGCATCCTAGAAGTGGACCCTCACCCGACCATGCTGGTACCCAGACCTCAGATTTGCAGGACTTTGAGAAATAAATTTGTTGTTTACAAGCTACCCAGTCTGTGGTATTGCTATAATAGCCCAAACAGACTGGCATTCCCTCTGCCTCAATATTTGCAAAATGGAAACTTGGCACTATGCCCTTTCCTCCATGTGACTCACTGCTAATGAATCTCTCACAGGTGCATCTGATGGGTAGAATCCAAATCACTTATTCTTCTTCAGAAACAAAGGCTTCATTTGTTGCTTTCTTCATTGAGATTGTAAGACTTAAATTACATGGAAATATTATAAAATGGAGAGGTTTTTAAAAATATTTCATATTTAGATATGGCAGAAGTCCATTATAGTGTCTAACTGTTTAAATGAGAACCATAATAAAACCTATCATACAGTATTGTCACATAGATTAAGAGAAATAAAATATTAAAAAAGGCTTAATACACTTAGCACAAAGAAAGCGATGGATAAATATTGTATATTATAATGTGATGGGGTGTTGAGTAGAACCTCTATTGTTCTGAAATTGTAACTAAGGCCTCTAAACTGAGGACACAGAACTTACAAAACCCGCTTTCTGAATGAAGGTGCAAACAACTGGGAAACCAAGCAGCCCCTCTGAGACTTTGTAAGAGGTGAATATATTCTCAACACATCCCTCAAGACACTCTCCCATGGACATAAAGAGGAGACTTGAGGGAGAGAAAGGGAAGAGGGAGCTGATTTCATGGAACCGCAAGCGACTGATTCTGATCTAGTCAGGGCTACTGATGTTTTTGATCATGGAGGGAGGAAGAAGGATGAGTATACACCTACCAAGTCCAGCGAGCGGTCCACCAAAAAACTGCTTGTAGGATTCGAGGTTGTCATCTCATTCTTTGGTATGACTTGATGATCTGCCCTCCCAGAGCCTGAACACGAATGGCAGATACGAGGTAAAAGAAGGGAAGTCACATGGTATCTCATGATGTTTGAATGTGAGAGTGATATGTGAGTTTCATATAGGTCAAAAAAACATTGTGGAAGGTAGCATGGCTTGTGCTATGAGCTCATACCCGAAGTAAGAGGGTCTTCTGCTTTGGGAAGGAGTAAGAACCTGTAGCCATGTGATACACTGAGAGTGAAGGAAGCTGAAGGCCAAGAGAAGAGTCTGAGACAGAGACAGGTCTTCCATGAGCGTAATTATGAAGTGAGAGTCCCTCCCACAGGGCCACCTCCCATAGGAGCTTACACACGAGTTCAAACATCCATTTCTATCTTCCCCTTTCCTCACTGCATGCCCCCTCACCCACTGAGCTAGGAGGAGGGGTAGGTGTTGGAGTTTTATATTAGACTGGACTGGATTTAATAACTGGAATTTATTTGAAAACTCTTGAGATCTGATTGAGATGTTAGTAAGGTCTAGAAAAATCAGATTCAACAAAAGAATGAGGTCAAAGGCACTGGTTGTATAGAAATAAGACCCTTGTATGTTTATATCCCACTAGGATAACCTGGTAACAAGCTGGTTACAATGGGATTGCTTTTATTTCTATTCACACCCCTATTTCTCTAGCAGGTCTTGGTTTACATTTTTAAAAATAAGGTAGCTGGAACAAGATAACAAGTGACCTCAGCCAGTGCTATGAAAGTATCTCACCATCTTTTGAAAATTTTCTCACCCAATATAGGCCCAAATTTTCATACTCTATGGCCAAAGCAGATAGAGGACAACCATCTATGTTTCCTCTTCTTTGACTTATTTCTCTGCAGACTTGCTTACAGCCAACTTATATCTTAACTGGAGCAGTATTTAATGGAAGGTATCTTCATACTCTCTGTTAGATCATGATCTGTTTCCCCACATCTCTCAATTACAATTATTGGAATGTTTGAGAATAACATCTGGAACTCTAAAGAGTGTATAACTCACCCAGGAACTGTTGAAGTATAGATTCTGATTTTAAAGGTTTGGGGAAAAACGTGAGGTCCTACATTTTTCTCATTTCCAGGTTTATGGACAACTTGTATAGCAGGACTCTAGAGTAGAGAACCCTCTAAAGAACATTCCTCCTCATTAAATGACCCCTACCCTCCAAAACAAACAGACCAAAAAAGAAAAGGCAAAAGCTTTCCAACTTCTTTGAAAAGACATCAATAAGAGTGAGCAGGAATTCATTTACTCTGCCATTACAAAATTGCTCAAATTGTACTCTATGTTTTAGCACTAGATTTTCCATAGCCATACTGAACTCTTTTCATGGCAATATTAGCACCTGACAGTAGTCATATTTTTCTTTCTAGTATTGGAGATTTTCCTAGGATATTTAATAAAATTAAATTCTCACAGGGGAAAACCAACTGCTGTCAACATTAAAAAAAGGTGACTTGTGGTATCAGGAGGAACTAATCTAAAAATTCACTTAAGAGGAGAAAGAAAACTTGTGTGTCCTTTTGACACGTAAAAAATGAGAGAATCATGGGTGTAAAGCTATGGCTTTCAAACGAGGATCTCAGTTCTGTCCCTGCTATCCTCTGATTCTGACTGAGTTATTCCAGAAGTGGCCCTGGCCACCTGTAATTTTTCAAAACTCTCCCGATGAGTCTAGTGTTCTACTGTCCAGACAAGGCTGGAAAACACTGGTCTACAGTGCGCTCTTCGGTCCAAAGTCGCACAGTGAGTCAGGAGCATAGCTGGGATTTGAATCCAATGTTTGCATTCTCGAACCCAACACTACACTGACATCCTAGCTCCCCATTCCTTTGTTCCAGGTCAATGTAATTATCTCCATCATCACCCAAGCTTCAACTTACGACTGACTCTCTATGACTTCTCTAAGCTCATTTCTATATTTTTCATCATGTGCCCTGCATCTGGGAATTTCTCTCTCCCAACTCTCATTTTTTAGGTCACTTACACATTAAAACTGTCCCTTCCTCATGCTCCTTTGCTATCTGTCCAATAGAAACATAACACAATCACTTGGAGATCAAATTCTGGCTTCGTCAATATTTGAAAGTCCAAATTGATAAAGCCAAAAGGATCTTTGGGATAAATAAGTCCGGTCGCTTTTTATTGCTAATAATTACTCTAGATTTCCCAGATGAGATCTTCTCAGTCATATACATTTCCTAGAAAGGATACTGAATGTAACGCGAAGCAAGTGTTTTAACGCAGCATGCCAAAGGAACTTTTGTTCATTGAAAGAAAGAGGCTGGGAATTGCCAAAGTCATCTGTATAAACCTCTATTTTCCTTTTACGGTGGTGCTCTGACCCATAAGCTCTGATTTCCAAACACAGGGCTCACATGGAGAAAAATCCAGATACTCAGCCTTCCCTGCAGAGCAAAGAAATAGGCCAAAAGGGTCTGGGAGGGATTAAGCAAGTGATACAAAATCCTGTCTATTTAATGGTCCGTGCCTTGTCTCAAAGCACCACATCACACTGGTGCTTAAAACTGAACATATAGATGAGAAAAAATAGCATTAAAAAGAGTAGGCAACTTGAATTAGATAGTATGAGCAATATTACCCTTTTTTAGAAACCTAGATACAAATGGAGAATGTTCTCTTACAGTTAAATCATTTGGTATATTTGAGGTTAAATTTGAGTATTTAATTGAAGTGAAAATTGCAGCCTATTATGAACTAATAATCAAGGGTTCTAATGCTTCCCAAGCAATAACAATTTTCTGCCTCAGATTTCTTATCTGTAAACCAGCAATAAAACACCTTCCTTATAAACCTCGTTACACTGGCCCAAGGACAATATAACAAACAACGTATAAAAGGAATTTGGAAAACAAAGACAAAAAAGATTTATCTTTACTGTTATTATTCTATACCTAAGTAACCTCCCCTTTTCTAGTAACTGGTAACTTTAGTTTTTTCTATGGGCAAATGTGGCAGGTACTCTGGGTCACTGTGTTGAGAGGACCATGATATAAGACCCTTTAAGAAATATCTTTTTAAAAAAGATAGATGCAGTAGCTGCCAAGTTTTGTCAACTCATGACTTGTTCAAATGAGCAAATCCCACTCAGGCAGATAGCTTGACTAGAATGTTCAAGTAAGTTTTTCTAACACAAAAGCTGTTGCTCACACTACAAGTCATAAGCAGTTCTGCTCAATAATCCTTTCTGAAAAGGAAATTGGACAAAACCTGACCAGAAGAAAGATGGCTCCAAATCATCTCACAAGTCTCACTGCAGGCACATTTGGCTTTTTGTTTTGTTTTGTTTTTTTGTTTTTTGTTTTGACAATATTTACACTCTGGGGCAATTTATAAGAAAGCTCAAAGGTATTACTGTTAAACAAAGTTCATGAGCCTGAGTGCTTTCTGTTTTAACTTAAGAATTATATGGGAAAGTAAAAGGAACTGCAATCCAGAGATTATACCCACAGACTTTAGAACGGATTTTAATAATAATAATTGGCAGTAAATATTATTGCCATATTGCCAAATGAGGGCTGCCTGGATACTATATGCTTTTGCTACTCTGTATATTGCTACACATAAGAAAGCATAGAATTACAAATAAACAACATAAAAATAACATCTGGTGAAAAATAATCCAATACTGAAAATAATGAACAATATCTGAAAGGTGCTAGTTAGAAGATGACTCTGTGTGGAATTACTCCTGGTTTTCCTAAGAACACCTTGCTTGTGCCTTCCTTTGAACTAGATTTGTCTTATCATCCCAGTCCAGATTCCCCATTGTAATATAAAAGTCCAAAATGTAATCGGCTTCCTTCAGTTTCTCACCCACAGAGGCATAGAACGTTAAGAGGTGGAGGAGACTTGTGGAATGGCTAATTCCAGACATCCATGCTTCCCTCCCTCTAGCTGAGCTCGTGGCTATCATCACCAACCCGCCCTGCCCCCCACCCCCTCCGCCCCTTTGATGAACAGAGACATAATCTAAGAGATCTTCTCAATAATAGTCCATTAAAGAAATCAGTCAGGGTGCCAGCAGGAGACAGATGGCACAGGAAAATTAAAGATAATTCAGAGAGAGTTTAATAAAGAGACTATTTATCAAGAGAAAAGCCTCCGCTTGTAAGGGGGATGGTGGTACCATGGGGCTCAGGAGCAAGGGGAACAGCAGGGAGAGTCACTTAGGGATGGTCTACTTGTAGTAATTATGCCCTTCAGTTGAGGGACAAAAGTGAGCCCAAGGTGACCTCATGAAAGATCCAAGCTCACACTATCCCTCTCTCCAGGCTCCTGCTGAGACACAGCATTTACCAAACCCAACAGGAAACTAGAAGCTAGGAAGCCTTCTGGCACAGTCATTCAAACTCGGCCACCTGGGACAGAAAGTAGGTTAGAGAAAAAGAGAGAAGGCAACCGCAGGGGCAAAAGGCACATATGTAGCACGGGAGGTGACCTGCCCTAGAGAGCACGCAGCTATTAAGAGAAGAAGGACAAAAACACAGGCTTTCTTATTCTTATTCTCAAGCCTTTTCTTTGCACACTGCTGTGTGTGTGAGTGTGTGTGTGTGTGTTCTCACTCGAGTGCATGCATGCATGTGAGTATACTAGTGAGTACTCTGAAGATAGAAAGTCGACCACTGAGCAGGTTCATCTGGCACTCTGGGACTGGTTGGCTCAAAACACCTCAGTTGGTCCCTCAGTTCTGTGACTAGCGCAGGCCCCCTACGTCAAGCACTCTGTACAATCCAGATGAAACCAGCCTGACCAGAGGTGCTACGGCTTAATCCGGGGCCTTCCAATGAATGGAGTTTTGCAGTGTGACTCTAAATACTGGTTCTTTCCTTTTAATGGGTAAAACAAAAATCTGCTTTCCAGATTTGTATGAGCCCAAATTAGCTTATCTTTCTGACCCATGCCATTACTGAAAATGTCAACTTGTCTTCAACTCAGTGTTATTTTGGAAAGTCCTGTGCCCATAATTACCTCAGGGTCATGTCCCAACCTCTTGCATTATTTAGTGGAAGTAAACAATGAAGATTCATTAATGAGTGGGCCATTTAAGATTGTTAAAAATGCCATAAATCTCTCAGTCATTAGTGTTAGCTAAAAAGCTTCCCTCTTCTTTTTATTAACCTTAGAGCAAGAAAATATATGTTGTAAGCCCAGATCTGGGTTGGAACAGCTCTTTGCAGGCTAAACCTTACAATAGATCATACTTCTACACATTCAGTAAAAAAATGTTTTGGTATAATATTAATATAGGATGTTTTGCAAATACTTCAGTTCCCACTCAGTTTCTTATTGCATAGATAGGATATCAAGTTTCCATACGGGTCACTGCATGTCCACTTATGTTAGTATGAAGAAATCAAATTACCACTAAGGCAATCAACTAGGATTCACATTCAGTTCACGTTGGTCACTGACTCTCTGCTGTGTTCCAAGAATGGTACTATTTTCTGAACAAACTTGACAACAGGTAACACACAAATAATTATCCTGAAACACTGTTCTTTAGTAAATATGAACAATACTGGTAAATATTCAATTAAAAATTATATAATTTATGTGAAAGATTTTTCACTAAGAGTTTCTAGATCAAAAGCACTAATAAATTCTGTTTTTGCATTAAAGACATGTCACAAAAAGAATCAAAAATATAAAAAAATCCTATCCACTTGCTCATGTCAACATAGTGCACTCACACTTATAAATAAAGCCTTTTCATATCCATATGAACCTCTGGAACAGTTGAAGCATAATGGTTAGAGCAGGTGAGACTCAATGCAGTTAAGCAAAGGGACAGAGGTAGGAGAAAAGGAAATAGATTAATAATGACTTGACCATATCATATCTCGCATTTATTTTTATCATTTCACATTTATTTATCAGAGAATCAGAGCTCCTTTCCAGTTACCTAACTAGTTGGTGACAAAGCCAGAAACAAACCGATGTTTTTCCATTCCTCTGGTGCGATTTCCATGACATTTCTCCTGATGATTCTCCCATATGTGGATTAAATTCATTGCCCCTACCTTTCTAGGTAGGGTGCTTCAAATAAATAAAGGCCAATTTTAGTTAAACCAAAATAATCTGTGTTAGAAATAAAAAACAATTAAAATCACATACTATCTATTCATCTGGACTAATCCTGCTTTGACAATTATTGGCTTAACTAATAAAGTAATGATGCCTCTCAGTTATAATCTTCTAGGTGGTGGCTTATTTTAATGTAGAAATCATTTTTTGGACAGAAATAACTTCTGTTTGAAGATCTCAAACTGTGTTCAAAGCTTCATTTGAAATACCATGAAAATGATGATGTACCCTGAAGCCAGCCCAAACAAACACTGTCAGTGAGTGGGAAAGTAAAAAATGTAACTGAAAACTAACAATGACAACAGACACAACTAGTCTGTTTCTTTCAGGACGTTGTTTCCACCTATGTGAAGTTTTCTCCCACACCCAGCACCAACACGTTAATTCAGGCTCATGCTGTCTCATGGCTAAAAAAGCTGTTCCTGATTCTGCTTTATAGCTTTTGCTCCTCCCACCTGTCCTCAATATAAAGTAAAAGCAGGGAGTGGAATATAGTTTCAGTAAATGAACTCAGAATTATTAAGTCCAAACTAAGTGCCAGACTTAGTGCAAAGGACTTTACAGATACATTTTCTCATTTAAATGTACATCCTTTGACATTGGTAATTATCCTCCCCCATTTTAGATGAAAAACTAGGGCTTGAAGAGATTCAGCAACTTCCCCAAGATCATGCAACTAGTAAATGGTAGAACCCAAAATATCAACCCACAATCTTTTACGTATCCAATCTAAACCTGTAATCAAATACAAATCTAAACCATACTCCATTTCTACATTATGTGGTCATATTTCACTAGTGCTATAGATAAAAGTGACTTCCTTGGGATCGACAGCAAAGTTAATCCCTTTGACAAATGATACTTAAGTTAATGATCTTTTCCCTGGTTTATACATTCTGCTTCTTCCATCAGGAAGTATCTGCCAGTCAGTCTCCTGTGAGACTCAGCTTTGGTCATGTCTCAACTCTGAAAGGAAGGCTTCCTCATTTCACAGCTTGATTTCAGCACCGTCCTCTGTCTTGCTATGCCCATAAGCATACCTCAATTACAGAATACGTCGCACTGAAATCCAGTCTACCATTTCTCTGTTTCCCCAAAAGGCAGTGAACTCCTTGAGAAAAAGGGGTGTATTTTGTTCATCACTATCTAACACCACACTCATTTTTCCACTGTAGGTTTCCAGCCTGAAGCAGGCAGAGCTGCAGCAAGGAAAAGGTATAACACTAAATGAAGTTTAGAGCATTAATCATGTGTTTGGTGGGAAATTCTACTAAATTGAGACTTGAGTTACGACAGGTGAGTGAGAGAATGTCTATTACTCAAGAGTGAACAGACTCTCCATAGGACTTGATGGGTTCTTATCTAGTGCCTGAGAATGTTGAAAGAGCAAACAAAAACATAATTTTTTTTTTATTTTAGTGACAGCAGCCTTGCTTTAAAAACTGGTCACTTTGTATCCCCAGAGCCTAGGACACTAAAGAAATAAAGATGATTTTCTTTGTCCTTACTATGAAGATTTCCCAAGTCATTTTGCAGGAATTTGAGACATCATTCATCCTTCTAAATGAGCAAATATTCTAGATGCCAGAGCCTCTATCTTTAGAGATCCAAGAGGTGAGAGGAATTAACTCTACCCTGAGAAATTCCAGTATAGTAGCTAATATTTATTACATTTTTACTGTGTATTACAAAGGCATGTGAAGGTGCGCCTGTGAAGGGCATTGTGCAGCATGATGAGGAGTTGTACATATATTTTATCATTTAATGATCATAACAATCATTATTCATCTTCCCATTTTATGGACATGGAAACCAATAAAAGTTAAGTGACTTGCCTGAGATCACACTGCAAGTCAATAGAGGATTCTGACCCAAGCTATCTGCAGTCCAACCCAAGTTTATTATTGGAATAGGCTTATGGCAGCTGAGAAGGCCCACAATCTGCTGTCTGCAAGCTGGAGACCCAGGAAAGCCAGTGGTGTAATTCAGTTTAAGTCTAAAGGCCTAAGAATTGTGAGGCTGATGGTGTAAGTTCTGATTTGATTCCAAAAGTCCAATAACCAAGAGCACCTATATCAGAGAGCAAGAGAAAATGTATGCCTTTGTTCAAGCAGAAAAGACAAAGCACCCTTTCTCTGCCTTTTTGTTCTATTCAGGACCTCAGTGGACTGCATGATGACCACCCACACTGGGGAAGGCCATCTGCTTTACTCGGTCTATTAATTCAAATGCTAATTTCTTGCCAGGGATATCCTCACAGTCGCACCCAGAAATAATGTTTTACTAGCTATCTGGGCATCCCTTAGCCCAGTCAAGTTGACACATAAAATTAACCATCATGAATCTATCCTTCATAAGCTTGGCACCCATACACATCTCCTTAAACGATACATAATCTCAAGATAAAGACAATAACAAGATAATAATTCCACCTAACATGATACAACTATTCTGTGTACAACCAAAAATACATTAATACCTTCTTCAGAAGAGGTAAATTCCTTGAGTGATGTTTACTCTTTTCCTAATATTCTGTAACTTAAACAGTATAATGTAAAATCGATAGTACTTAAATAGTTCTATCAAGTAAATACACTTGTGTTACATGATAAGAACAGAGAAAAGATATATATATATATATATAATTATATATATATATGTTTCTGTATATATACTAATGTAGTCATAAAAAATAAGGAAGAAATATTCATGAAAATTATAGTTCTCATTTCTAGAACTGGTCATGTGGTTGTAGCTGATATTTATAACTGCCTTCTTCTACGACCCATTCTGTATTCTCTTTCCCTTCAGCAAGAACTTCAGCAGAGTATAGTTTTTTACATGGCAGGGTGACCAAAACCTTCATTCCTGAAGCATCTGGGCCATTAGTAGTCCTTCCTGAATTGGGTTGTTGTAGTTTTCCCTTGATCTTATGCATAGGACATCACAATACTAAGAAACAGCCTAAGGGGTCTCATGTATTCCAGACATACTCTTCCTCATTTCCATAATGGAGGGAGTATCAGTACAATTTCCCCTTAATAATCCAGATCAATCACCCCAGCCAGCACAAAACTCCCTTCTTTTCCTGTTGATTCAAAGGCATAAGGCGTCTAAAGTGCTCAGGTCTTAACTTTCATTTCGGTGGAATTATTGTGGCTCCTGCTGGAAGCATTCTTCCCTCTAGAACTAAGACCTCTACTCTAGCAGAGCAAAACATCAGAGGAACAGAAAGAAAAATTTTTGCTTGTCTCTTACTATGATAGTGAATGGTGCCACTCCTATTTCCACCCCTTGGTTCCTGGACCCCTGACTACTGGCTATGGAAGAAACAGCACCATTTATTGTATGCTGATTCAGAGCATATACATACGGCCTTCTGGAGAACTTTGCCCCATCCCTTCAAGATACTGCCACCTAGTTGGCACTGTAATTTAGTCTTCAAAAGGCCACTGCACTGCTCTATCAAGCTGGCTGCTTCTGAATGGTGGGGAACATAATAAGACCAATGAATTCCATGAGCATGGCTATACTGTCACATTTATTTTGCTGTGAGGTGAGTTCCTTGATCAAAAACAATGCTGTGTGCAAATTGATATGCCAAGTAAGTATCACTTCTAATAAGAGCATAGCACTGCCCTTTCCTGATGAAAGTGGTCCAATGTAATCGACCTGCTTTCAGGTAGCTGGCTAATCACCCCCAAGAAATAGTGCTATATTAGGGTCTCGATGTTGATCTCTGCTGCTGGCAGTGACCATAGCCAGGATAACACTGATGAGTGGAAGTCTATGTTGCTGAGCCCATGCATAACCTCCATCCCTGTCAACATGGCCACTCTGTCCATGAGCCCATCAGGCAATGACAGGGTGGCTAGGGAAAGAGGCTGACCGTTATTCACAGAAAGGATCATCCTATACACTTGATTATTAAAATTCTCCTCTGATGAAATCTCCCTTTGGTGAGCATTCACATGAAATCACACAAACACATAAATTTACTTTAACTTTCTAAAATATATGTAAAATGACTCCATGATGTCCAGAGGTATGCCTGATCTGAAAAGGTACCAGGTCTCACCTTACAGGGACTTTCATGTCATTAGCTTACTTCATCATCATTAAACTACATTTATTAAGAATTAGATCAAAAACAGCATTTTTGTAAATCTACATGTAGTAGCCTAATCCCTTTTCGGCAAACTAACTGGTAATGAGCAGCTGGAGACTTTTTTTGTCTTAGGCAGTGATATTATCTCTGGCTGTACTGGTCCCCACTGGCTTAGTAAACATAATAGGAAATGAATTATTTAATTGGTCTTCATTAATAATAATAAATTACAGGTACATCCTGTTACCAGGCTTCCCAGCTCACATCAGTGAAACTGGTACATGATTGCCTTCTCCCAAAAGATCACAATTAAATGATTGCTGCTGTATGTATGTTTTTAATTAATTTATGTGACCTCCTCATGCTGAAGCTGGAAAATGAGGTAAAGTTTTAAGTAGACAAACATGTGATCTTTTTGTTCTGATGGTGCTGGAACTGCATCAGACTCATTCTTTAGCTTCCTACAGACATTAAAAAATGATTATTACTGAATTATTCTAAAGTTCCAGGAAAGAAAATGAACAGTAGAAGTGTGTCCTTACAGCAATATGGGATTTGGTTGTCAAATTCAATTTTTGTTTTGATCACTTTGCTTGTTACCCACTCTGATTCTACCTTTTCACCAATACCACCATCTTCCTCTTACCCTTTTCTGTAGACACTCTCCCTCTTCACTTAGTCATTAACAAATCGTTAATGAACATAGACTATAGTTTACAGGACAATTAACCATCACTACCATCATTATCATCATCATCATATTTATAAAGCTCCCTTAGAAACTTTGAAAATGCTTTCAAAATATTTTGTTTTTATGGTCTATGCTAGTCTCAGTACGAATACAAAAATGATTAAGATCCTGCATGCAGAGTGCTAAAGTCTTAACAGTAAAAATAAAACATGTAGTACAAATGATCAAACTATGAATCAGAAATTAAGAAGCACATGATGTTCTCCACAGAGAACTTTTTGAAGGCAGGATTCTGTCTCCTTCCTCTCAATTCCCAATATCTATTTCTACAGTTGGCACAATGCTTGTAGACTGAAGAGCCCCAAGCAATGTGCCATTCTTTCGACCTTGTGTGTCACTAACTATGCTACCAGCCCAAGAAAGGCAATTAAGACAATAGACCAGGTCCCCGCCCTCAGGCTGTTGATATTCTCAGGGGAGAACCAGCCACTAACACAAAACAAACCAAAAATAAAATTGTCACAAATTTGTTAAGTGCCATAACGAAAGTAACAGAGCAATGGAATAAAGAGTGAGGGAAGGTGAGCAGAAGAAGAGGGTGACTTTAGATCAGGAGATCAGAAGACCCTCTGACTTACAAAGGCAGCCTATGAAGGGAGATCTGCATAATGAGAAGGAGCCAGGTAAGGAGCATCTAGGGCAGAGGGAATGCCCTAAGATAGGAATAGTGTGGAGAAAGAATTATAGGAGGACAAGAGCCAAGTAGAAAGACCAGGTAGAACCCCAGTAAGGTACTTTGGTCTAGGAAAGTGACAATGGAAAGATACAGGCAGATTTGAGATGGATATTGAGATGTGGGTTTCTCTGCTCTTGATTCTTTTGCAATATAATCTCAATTTTTCTATCTTCTAAGACTCTTCACATTTTCTTATTTTCTATTGCAATTATGGATGTTTTAGTCTTTGGGGGAAAAAAATAGAAAATATCCAGTCTTTTCAGTTATTTCAAAGAATGTTGACTAGAAGGTAAAAGAAGCTTTCACCCCATTCAGCCTCTAAGACTTGAGCTCCCTGCATGTTCCCACAGTGTCCTACCCACAACCTTTCCTTCCCGCTTCCTCTCCTGTCACTGTACTATCATTAGAGAGACCCTAGGACAAGGAGAAGCCTGAGCTAAAGTGCTGTTTTATTGCATCTGTGTGAAGCCAGTAAGATCCCGCATAGAACTGATCCCACAGCAGCAACTGGTATAAGATCAGATGGTGCTAATATAATCTGATGAGGTAATAAAAGGCACTTGATGTTTTCAATTTTCAAAGTCCTCCCTGAAAATCATAAATTAATTAAAGTTTCAAGTCAGGGTGAGATGGGCAAATAGAGATTAATATTTTACAGTGACAGTTTTGAAATACGCCTTCAACTCACCCTTGTCAGCATCCCATTCTACCTATTCATGCACGTGTGTGTGCATGTGTACATGTGTGTGTGTGCATGTGTACATGTGTGTGTGTGCATGTGTACTCATGTAGTTGTTTCTTTCCATTTCCAAGATGACCCTGATGATTTTTGTGTATAAGATATGAGGTAGAGAGCAATCTAGCTCTTAAGTTTCACAAGAGATGCCTTTTTGAGAACAATTTTAAAAATAGAAAATTGAGTTGATATACTTTTTAATTCTTCCAAGTTTAAGCAAAACAAAATTATTTTAAAGTAATATTACATTCCAAAACATTGTTTCTATAGCAGCTGATGACCATTTTAGTACCAAGCTGGTAACGTTTTCAGGCCACAGCTCTCTGAACCAGAATAACTCAGGCTAACCAATGTGATTAACTGAGTGTTCAGATGGGAGCACATGTAGGTTAAAGCTTTCATATCCCAATTACTGCTGTCAGTGATCTCTCTACAGATACTGTTAATTCCATTATCACAATAAGTAAGAGAGTATAAAAGGTTGGACGAGTTGAATACCTCCAAGACTCCACTCTATAAGAGTTGATGAAGTATCATGGGAATCATCTTAATTCCCGTTTACATACAAAAATAAACTCTTTACAAAATGGCAAAATGTAAATAGTCCTCAACCCCTACATAGGCCATGGAAGAAACTGTTTACTTTGAATTTTAATGGAAATTTACTCATAATAAATTTTTCATGTTCTGTTTGCAATTGCCTTCTAAGGTAAGAGAATTTTGGTATCTGAAGTAACTTCTATTAGGTAAACAAAAGTAACACTTCTGTCCTTCTTATAATGGCCTTTGATGTTACTGTAGGCAATTTTAACTGAGCGAGAATATTAGTTTGAATTTAGAGCTGTTACATAACTAAATTGCTCTGCCTAGGAAGGATGAGGAGATACTGAGCATCCCAGTAAGAGATCAAGAAAATGTGAGGCAGGAGCAAGAAGGCAGAGCATAAATGGGAGAAGAGACACAGAACACTGGTAGCTGCGAGGACGAAGAGAGGGGCGTGGAAGGCCAGGCAGGGCTCATTGAGCTCAGTGTGCCATCAGCGAAACAGCTGGCGCTGTGTAATGCCTAGTCACCCCCTGTGTCACTTCAGTAAATCTTTCGTTGTTCCCTAATGCTCTCATTGAAGTGAATTTTTGTTTGGTAGAAAGTAAAATGGGAAAAGAAGATGAAAGAAATAAAAGAGAAAGGAAAGAAAAAAGAAAAGAGAAAGGGAAAGAGAGAAAAAGAGACAGACAGAAAAGGAAAATTTTGTTAGTAATAAATCAGCTTCTCCCTCTAAACAAATATAGAACCAATATTTAAAGACTATTGATCAAAGAAATGCAACATTTTTTTTTAATTCTATAGGCCACCACATGAATTTCTCTAGCCCTGATTATAGCCTAATTCTGTAATCCAAAGTGAAAAATAATTATAAGTTTTCCAGTGACATGAGGCAGGACATAACTGTTGATGGCTGCCTCCATTATAGAAGCCAATTTTATTAATTCTTCAATATTTGAGCATCTTCTCTGTAAAGCATGTCATGATCCTGGAGAGATGCAAAGGAGAATGAGACACAGACTCTACTTTAAAGGTTTGGTCTGTTTATGTTTATGTTTATACATATTTGTATTTATATGTATTTATACATATTAAGTTAGGGGCCTTCTCTGACCTCATCTACCATTCCAGCCTGTCAATGACAAAAGTTTGGCAACTATTCCTGTGAAAATTAATAAGACGTGATAATATAAATTATTTAAGATCTAATGATATAACTTGATTTATAAAGGAAAAATGCTATTGCTCCCACATTCGGGTCATTTATCAAGGCATTTTGGTTCACACTGCAAAGAGTAGGACCTCCTTGGAATAGATGGACATATTTTCATTATGCAAGCCACAGGATGAACATCAGATAGCCTTTTGTATCCCAACCAAACAGAAATACGTTTTAGATACAACATTTCAATTGCAGATTAAAGTACCCAACATTTTCTCCATTAACCTCTATTTCTATTCTGTATGATTCCTTAGCATTTGAATTACTGTAACAGATTGTTTCTAAAAATGGCTATGATTCTTTCCCTCCCTGGATTACCCATTTGTAACGTGACCTCCTAGCTTGGCTGGCCTTGTGACTTAGTTGAATATAATACAGCTGAAGTAAAGTTGTGCCAATTCTGAACCCAGGCTGAAGAAACCTCATATGCTTCTTGTATTAGTTTGCTAGAGCGGCCATAACAAAATAGCACAGACTGGGTGGCTTAAATTACAGAAACTTATTTTTTCACAGTTTAGGATGCCAGAAGTCTAGGATTAAGGCATTGGCAGGTTTGGTTTCTTCTGAGGCCTCTCACTTTGGCTTACAAATGGCCACCCTCTTGCTATGGCCTCAGACAACCTTCTCAATATGTGCGTGAACCTCTAGTGTTTCTCTATGTGCCTAAATTTCCTCTTCTTTATAAGAACATCGGTCACATTGAATTACAACATACCCTATTGGCATCATTCTAACTTAATCACCTCCCTGAAGCTCCTATTTCCAAATACAGTCACGATCTGGGGTACTTGGGGCTAGGGCCTCGACATGTAAATTTTGGAGGAACATAATTCAGTCCATAGCACTTCTCTCATTCTTCAGAGATTCTACTGCCTCCAACTGAACAAGGCCAGGCCAGCTTCCTAGATGGCCAGCCAATCTTCAGAAGCAAAGCTTCACATCTGACCTGCATCTCACCACAAAAACATGAGAAAGTCCAACAGAGACCAAGAGAACCATCCAACTGAACCCAGTCTAACCTGGAGACCTGTACAAATATGATTGCTATTTCAAGCCACTACATTTAGAGGTGGTTTATTATACTGCCTTTTGAGTTTAAGGGTTTAAAGATTAAATAGTAAAGGGACGGAGGTCCACACATGTACCAGGAGCAGGAACAAGGTGTGTGTGTGTGGGGGGGGGGGGTCTTTCATTTAGCATTTGAGTCACAGGGGACCTGGACAAGCCCCCAGGCTCCTCAGTTACAGAGAAGCAGGAAAGCAACCACACTTTCCCAGGTCCTGAGACAGTGAGCATCTAGTAGTCTGGACAAGAAGATGCAGCACTGATCAGCACCAAGGACTGTGCACTTGAGCATGATGGGGACATGGCATCTCTGCAAGGAAAACCAATGACTAAAAGCCCCAACATTCCAGCTGTATGTCTCAGGGATACCTGCTCAAAGCAGATCAAGCACAAGAAGCAGAGCCCCAGGGTTTAGAAGTGACCTCAAAAGAAGGAAGAGAGAAGGAAATACTATGATTTTGTTGTTATTTTAAACCTCAAATCATGGAAAAGTCACTGAAGGAATGGCTCAGTGTCACTAGCTGGATTAGGTTCCTGGTATGAGGCAGAATGCAGGCTTGAGACAGAGATTAAATGCAGTTATAAGTCAACAAGGAAAGCTACGATTTTGCACCCCGGTTGGGGGGCCTTTGAAAACACTGTGCCTACTGGCATTTTTTTCCAGGGAGAAAGTCTATAATTTTAATTCGATTTTCAAAAGGCCCCTGGACCAAAAAAGGACCACTATGTTTGTTTAACAGAAACAATGCAAAGGCAAGAAAAAATAAACGGAGGAGCTCGTTTCACAACAGCCGCCTTTGACGTTGCACGCGATTACTGGAGCCTGTAGATCTCTCCTCTATCTTACCCAGTCAGATGTTCCCTTCACTCACAAGAATTTCATTCCTCTGCTGTAACCATCATGAAGACTTCTTTTTTTTCTATGTTCCCATCTGTTTTTCCCTGGTAGTCTTACATGTTTACAGTTGCATGATGAATGCTATTCTTTCTATCCTAATTAGTCTTCTATTCCAAGGATTATTAGGTGATTATTTAACACTTATTGTGGTGAGCATGTTCCTTTTCAATTTGTACATCTAGATAAGTCAGTTAAATTTTATTCATTTGCTTTATATGTTTACATATTCAATAAAACGAAGTTCTGTATTAACATATATAGTACATTTATGTCCATTTTGAAGGAGTTTTAAGAAGAAGGCAGCATGTCATAGAAAAGCAGATTTGTATTCTAATTCTAATTCTGTCAAACATGTAGTGTGTGGCCCTGCATATCTCTGGCTTGCACTCCCTTGGATGTGAAATCCATTTGTTAAAGGACTATGAGGCAGCAATGTGGCCGGGCTCTGGGCTAGGTTAATGGAATAGAGACAGACATATCTTCTGATCATTTTCTCTCCATGGTTCACCATCTTGCTCTCACACAGCTTCTTCTAATGTTTTTACACCATGGTCTTGATAATTTCCATGTCATCATTTGTGGAAAATACACACATTTTGGAGAATGTGAACTAAGACTTATTATTCCTATGCCCACTTACTTTTGCTTCTGGATAACAGGTCAATTTCCAAGCAAAACATAATTACATAAATAACACTGTTATCCCTTTTCCCAGCTAAGAATTTTCAGTCACTTGGAGAGTTAATAATAGAGTAATATACCTAGGGAGGAGGAAGAGGGAGTTTTCAACAAGTCATTAAAATATAGTAACTTTTATATTTCCAAAACACTTTTTAAAATCTCTAAATATAATACTCATTGAATCTGTGGCTTTTGATGCTGACTCCTCACAACTCTCTCCCATTACACTCACCTCATGGGGTGGTGAAAAACTGCTGATAACCACAATATTTTAGCTCAGAACTATACCATCACTTGTAAACATTTCTTTCCCTGTTACTCCAAATCAATGGTTTGAAACTTAGTATTTGCACAAATCTTTTTCCTAATGAAATGTTACCTGCAACCCAACATATAAGAGAGACAAAAACTGAGGTTTCCTGTTTGAATAGAAAAGTGATGAGCAACAGTTACGGCTCCTTGTTCACCTCCTCACACTCCGTGCCATAGCTAGGGACCCTTTCTGGGGGCACAAAACAGTGAAAATTACCAATGTGGTGTTTTCAAATATCTGGGCCCATGGATTTATAGCTACTACCAGTTAGTCCACATTTATTTATTCGACATATATTATTGAGTGTCTACTGTGTGTCAGGCACTATTTTAGATGCTGGAGATACAGCAGTGAATAAAACCAAGTGAAATCCCTACACCTGGGGCTCACATTACAAGGTAGAAATAAATAATTAATTAATAGGTAACCATTATATAATATATAAAATAGTGATGAGTCCTAAAGAGAAAAAATAAAGCAGAGAAAGGGATAGAAAATGCACTCTGGTCAGGACAGGAGACTGAAATTTTAGACTGGATAGTGAAGGAAGGCCTCCTTGAAAGGTAGTATTTGCATAAAACTCCTGAAGAAAGTGAGGATAGGGGTGATCAACTGAAACAACAGCAATCAAGAAAGAGAAAACAGGAAGTTCAAAGGACCTCAGGCAAGAACTTTCTGTGTAAAGACAATGAGGAAGCCAGTGTGGCTGAGTAAGGGCGACAGTAATAAGAGATGAAGTTAAATACTTCAATGGTATGAGTTGAATCACATTAAATACTCAATAGTCAACAGTTTTTCACCTACCAAACAGCAATTTTATGTAGCTCTACCTAACATATATTGTACTTGAAACAATATAAATGGATTATTCACAGTGTGTGAGGGCAGGGACAAAGGATACTTAACAAGCAATTCCTTCCCAACAGCCTGTCTAATTTAAAAATCTTTAACACAGAATCTCAATCCATGGCCAATCAAAATATATGATACGACTTCAATAATGCAGGAGACAGAACACTGGACTCAATGTCCTGAGATCTGTCTTGATACCATGATACCACATAGACTCTGAGCTTATGTTTATGCATCTGTAAAGTGGAAGTGATCTGTGCCCTCCTGATCTCATCGAGTTTTGTAAAATCACTCAAGATAATGGGTTTCTTTAACCACATCTTTAGTGACATTTGGTTATAATTCCTCCACCTTACCCAGTCAACTTAGCACCACTACAGGTTCACAAGAGAGATGAACACAAAGAGGATGGGGTGGAAAAGCTCATTATTTTGTTGCTATACGGATTTACTTCAAGTCCTGTTAAAGAACCTCTAGTCCTGATAAACAGGACTGGATGAAGTGGAGGCCAAGAGACTCTCTTGGCACCTCTGGCCCACAGCCTGCACTAAAACCAAGTTCGGCAGCCTGCTCTGCCCCTTTCCATAGCCCTCTCCCAGGAGGGTGTGCCACTCTGAGGCATGAAAAGAGCAAGCCAAGGAGGTCCATCCAAAGGAAGTCAATCCAAAAGGATGTAACAGGAGCATACTAGTCTGTTGGGGCTCTCGTGACGAGCACCAGAAGAGTGGGGGGAAATGAAGTACAGAATTCTTCAGAAGGACGCACATTCGAACAGCTCTGAGGATCTGCGGAGCGGCATTTCCCACAGTCTTTCAGGTCTCCAGGGTTAAAAGTGAACTTGGCTCCAACAATTTTCTATCCTGGAATCATGTTTTTCTGGATTGTTTTTTTGAAATCTAATAACATTTCCTAATAAGAGGTCCGTGGTCAACTAAAACCATGTCTTAGTGATGCAAGGAAAGAAGCACTGGCCTAAATTGAAATTCCGAGGAGCGACCCCATTGGACTTGTTTGAGTCACTGCCCACCCTTCGACAGAGCGCTGGTACATCTTGAGTGATTGTCTTAGCCAGATCATATAGGATGGAGGAAGAGCAGTCTATGAGAAAGCAGGACCTTTCTGCAAAAAGAAGAAATAGATGCCGGACAAACAAAGATGTCAGGTATCTATTATGGCATGTCAGGCAGAAGCCCAAGTCTTTACCACTATGCTCAGCCCCCTCACTGAAAACCTGTCACACTTTGGCTCAATAAATGTCCCTGCCTATGATTTTGACTCATCCTTGGAAAAGGTGTGAAAGGGGGCTTTATGGCTAATAATATATCACACTTTGTTTTTTTTCCTATGAACCTCAGTGGGGGTTGGTCAAAAAAAGTTATGCTTGATTTTCCAAATCTTGACACTGATTCTATGTGTCTGCTAGAACCAATGAAAACATTAGGTGGAACTACTCTCAGTTTAAAAACATGTTTTTGTATTGTCACAGAAGCCTGTAAGATTAGTAAGGACTGAAAATTAATTATATTTATCCCAAAGCCAAATGGAACACAGTCTCATCCCATTTCCCAAGCATACTTGAAAGGGTTAAATTATATGAACCAAGTATGAAGATAACTCAGAAGATATAACCTCAAGAATACAAATGCCCAAATCTCATGATATTTGCACAAATGCCTGACATTTTAATAAAAAGCTCCACATTATCAATTTAATATTTTTCTAAAGTAAATTCCTCCTCTACTGACCCACAGAAAATGACAATCCTAAAATATATATAAAGGTGTTTCTTTTTCCTCAGTTCTTTGTACTTCTTATTCTGCTCAGTTTCATCAAAAGCATTTAATCTTGGTACCAAGCTAGAATCTGGGTTTTACCTTTAGCAGATATTTTCTTTCAGCTCTTCCAGAGTTGTGACTTTTCTAACCCCAAATCTTCCATGACCCAGTTCCTCGAGTTGAAGACAGTCAACAGAAAACATAAGTTTATCATAGCATTGGCTCAACTCTTATGAAATCTAACAAACGCAAGCAAATCTCTAGAACTAGCCCATGTGTAAAGGTGGAAGAAATTTACAATTCAAGAGTCAAATAATATGCAAGATCATTTCTCAGACAAAAGTACACATTAGAATCTAGTACCACACTGAAACTCAGAGTCATAGGCCATATCTAAGTCAACATAGTGTTATCTATAAGAATGTGGTAGAACAAAAAAAAAATTTTTAAATGTGCTATAATTTCAGTTTCATCGGGGGGCAGCCTGGAGTCCAACTTTAAATTCAGCTGGGAGTCAACGAGTTTATTGTGACATTATGATTCCCATACCCTGTAAGAAAAAATGCACAGCCCATTTAGACTTCTCATTCTCAAAAAGTGGTTTCCATCTTCTTACATAGACTAGAAACATATAGCAGTGGGACTTCTAAACTCCAGGTTTTCCTAAAGATCTTCTCTTTCACTGAGGATTCCATCCATATGATAAACTTTTTGATTTAACTTCTGATTCTTGGAGATCTTACCACTCTAATTTTAAGTTAAGTGTTCCAACATGAGTTCCACATAGAGGTATTTCCTTTCCTGAGACCAATTATGTCTCTCTGAAATACAATCTTATACTTTTCTATACTTTCCTTCATAATGGTTGTTACGATTTATAATTTAATATCATGTGGTTATATAAATATATCTATCTGTCCCTCTCTCCCCCTCCCCCTCTCCTTTCCTCTCCCTCTCTCAAGTTTAAGCTCCATGAGCACAGGAATGTTGAGCCTCCTCTGGTTTGCTCATCACTGTAGTATCAGAGTAGAACTTAATGCCTAGCAAGAAGTGGCCATTGTAAACATTTGTTCAATAATCAAATCATCCATATCAGTCCCTTGCTCTTCAGAACCTGAAACAGTAAAAGGGGAACCAGAGCCTCCCCTAGAGATCGGTAAATGTGAAAGCACTTAAAGTGAAAAATGATAGAAAAAAGAATAAAGGTAACAGATCATTTAACCTATTTGGTTCTTAGGACTGGCATTCTCTCCAATATTGCTAGGTTTTGTTACAAACAACATATGTTCAGTCTCTTCAAGTGGAAAAAATATTGGCTAGTTTCAATTTCAAACCCGGTTTCAAAATAACTGTAGCATATTTGTTCCTTGTCATCTAGATAGCTTTATAAATTCTATATCTGTTGGTGCCATAAAGAATGCAACAGAAAGATATTAGCTGCTAAAATGGAACTGAATACAAAATTCAATTTGAGGTTCTTTGCCAATACATTTTAGAGAACATGGATTTAGCCTACTTTGACTAAAAACAGTATTCGAAAGGTACTGGCTTGAAAAAACTTAAAAATGCATATTTTTAAACTGGGAGGCTGGGAACATGTAAGGTCCTTTATGCTTTATTATTTCAACATTTTAGCCAAAATTTACAATAAGCTAAATCACAAATTTATTAAATGTACTTCCAGTTCAACACAAAAATGTCTAGGCTGCCTTCAGAAGGAATAGGATGTCTCCAAAAAGAGAAGACTCTACACAGCCCAACCAGACTTCCCACTCCCTGCCCCCAATGTCAGCTCAAGGACCTAGCCTTTGTGTTTTACATATTAGGTTTCTCCAGAAAGTTTCTTTGAAGAAAAAATACCAAGAATTTTTTTGGAAGTGTCTGAACATAATTGGTCTAAACCAACACACTACATTTTCATCTAGCTATATTTTGGAAAGGAAAATGGCCAAAGTTGGTTAAGAGTGTTTTGATTATTAGGGCTCAATTCTTTGTCATTATTTTCAACTACCAGCTCCTACATTTCACAGCTTTCTCAAATCAACAGGGGAAGAGAGTATGGGAAATTTAGAAAGTCCTCTTATAAACAAAATATTCCTTATCTCTAAATAATTCAATGCCTGCTACTTTCTCTAAAGCATTCCCATAGCCTTGTATTGACCTGGTAGCATTTCTACCTCTGGTCTCTCATAATATTTTTAAGACATACTTCAGCTCAAACATTCACTTTAAACTTCTGTAAATGTGTCACTTTTAAAGCAAATGTTATTTGTCAGTATATTTGCACTTTTGGGCTAAGAGTCTGAAGGGTTTTATAAACCTAACTTCTAAAAACAGCACTAGGAGAAAAAAGTAAAAATTCCATAAAGTTTTCCAGATAATAGCATATGTTAATACTTGGTTGAGAGCAACTACCATCTGCACATTTCTGAATGGCTCAATATTTGGAGCCTTAAATGACAGTTGTGCTGATCCCCATAACAGCTAATCTAATTGTTATTGGGTTATTTCCTCCTTCACTTATGGTCATCCCTGGACTGTTTACATAGTGCCTCTTGGTTAAACTGTTACTTCACGGAAATCACTGTAATTCCTCTGACAGGAAGAAGATGGCGTACATGTGGTTAAGACTGTAGTGTAGGGAACCATTTCTTGGATTTAAATACCAGCTCTTTCACTCACTAACTGTATGATGTTAGACAAGTTAACCTCTCTATACGTAAGAGTCCCCATCTGTGTAATGGAGGTAAGAAGGGCACCTGTCTATAGGGTCGTTACAAAGGCTACGTTTGTATACCTGCCCCAGTAACTGCTATAGAAATCTGAACCACTGTCATCATTCTTAATAGATGTCAGCAGTGAAGCTAGGGATTCAAACTGGCTTTCAGGTATCTGTCAATCCAACCAGAAATTAGCTGACCATTCCATTGAGTTTTGTGAGAAAACTTTTCTGAATTTCTCTCTTTAGTGGTAATTCAAAGGAAGGACATAAAGTGAAGAAGCTGGTGGTTGAAAATCATGATATGTAATTTAATTCTAATTATTAACACTGAGATATGAAAATAAAAATTTCCTTATTCAGATCCATATTTAATCCATCCAACTTGTGATTCTAATCTAAATTATACCAAGGAAGGTTAGATCTAGCCCTGCTTTTCATGAGAGTCATAACTGTCAGTCCTAAAGATATACATCCCAACCCTTTTTGAGTGTCTTCATTCCCTAACTCAGCACCTCTTAACATGTCCTCGATCTAGCCAACACTTTTCTGTATTAATATTAAATGTCCCTCTCAAGATTCTAAAGAAACTTTTCTCATCCTAGGTTTTCAAGATTTTTTAACATGCCCTTCTTTCTAATATCTAGGTTGTTTGTGATTTTATAGATATTAATCAACTTTCTGCCCAGTCTTTCATTTTCCAGATGTAGGTCTAACATTTGTAGTACATTTTCATATAGGAGCCACTGCTACTCACAGCCCAGTCTCCCAACCTCTTCTTCCCCAGGCCTATACTTCATACACACGTGGGCACCCTCATGCTCACTTGTGAGGTCTCCCTTCCTCTCTCTCCTGCTCTCCTCCTTCCCCTCACCTCCTTCTCCTTCTACTTATCCTTCTTTTCTCTCTTCTCTTCTTCTCTTCTACTCTTCGCTTCTCCCTCTCTCTCTCTCCCTCCTCCCAGTTGCTTTGATTCTGAGTTTCTCTAACTCTAATATATTTTTTGTTGTTAACTGTCAAAAACTGCCCAATGTAGTTACAGTACAAATGTATCAGAATGTGTATTCAGTATCTTCCTTGATAATGCCTAATATTTTATTTGATGTTTTGGCCTCAGCAGTATATTGAATGAGTATCCTTAGAGAATATTTTACAATGATTCCCAAGTCCTTTCTCACCAGACTGCTGCCTTCTAAAGTCACTAATAGCTTTATGAAACATAGAGCCTTCCAAAACTGAGAAGCCTCAAAAATGATCTAACCTTATACTTAAAGGTATAGAAAAAGAAGAACAAAGAACAAATATACAATGAATCATTAATGAATACTTAGAACAATTATATGCCAATAAATTCAACAATATATAAGAAATGGATCAATTTATAAAAAAGCATGTAACCTTCTAAGACTAAAATGAGAAGATACAGAAAGTTTGAACAAACCCAATACCAACAAAATTGAAGCAGTAATTAGAAAACTCCCTACAAATAGAAGTCCAGAATCAAATGGTTTCACAGGTGAATTCTACCAAATATTTAAAGAATTAATACTTATCCTTCTTAAACTATTGCAAAAAATTGAAAAAAGATGAGCTCTTCCAAACTCATTTTACAAAATGAGCACTGTCCTGATACCAACATCAAACAAACATCTTAGAAAAAAAACCTACAGGCCAATATTCTTGATGAACATGCATGCAAAATTTCTCAAAAAAAAATAGCAAACTAGATTCAACAATACATTATAGGATTCTACACTATCACCGAGTGAGATTTATTCCAGGAATCAAAGGATGATTCAACATTCATACACAATCAATGTGATACATCAAAGAATGAACGGTAAAAATCATTTCTCAGAAAAAGCTCAACATCCTTGACAAAAACCATCCTTTCATGATAGAAACTCCCAACAAGCTCGGTATAGGAGACACACCTTAACACAGTAAAGGCTATATATGATAAACCCACAGCTAACATCTTCAATCGTGAAAAGCCAACTTCCTTCTATGATCACAGACAGGACAACCTTGCCCACAACCACCACTTCTATTTAACGTACTACTGGGAGTCCTAGCCAAAAAACAAACCAGAAATAAAAGGCATCAAAGTCTGAAAGGAAGAAGTACAGCTACTGTTTGCAGATGATATGACACTACATATAGGATACCCTAAAAACTCCACTGAAAAAACTGTCAGAACTGATCAATGAATTCACTAATTTGCAGGATACAAAATTAATATACAGAGATCTGTTGTATTTCCCTACACCAATAATAAACTATCAGAAGGAGCAATTAAAAGAATCCCATTCATAGTAGCTTCAAATAGCATAAAATATTTAGGAATAAATTTAAACCGATGAAAGACCTGAACTGTAAGACACTGAGGAATTTGAAGAGGATACAAATAAATGGAAAGATATACTATGCTCATCAATTGGAAGGATTAGTATTGTTAAAACGTTCTTCCCACCCCAAGCAATATACATATTCAGTGCAGTTCCTACAAAATAGCAATAGCATTCCTCTCAGAATGAGAACGACTAATCCTAAACTTTATATGGAACCACAAAAGGCCCTGAAATAGCCAAGAAAAACTCAAGAAAGAAAGAATGAGGTATCACACTCCCGAACTTCAAACTACACTAGAAAACTACAATCATCAAAATAGTACAGTAATGGCATAAAAAAAAGATACACACACACACACACACACACACACACACACACATTTCAGGGCTAATTTATTACATTGAGATATATAGATTACATTGAGATATAGATATCTCAATGTAATAAAAGAGTCCAAATAGCCCAGAATATCTCAATGTGATAAAATAGCCCAGAAATAAACCCACACCTATATGGTCAATCAATCTGACAAAGGAGATAAGAGTGTACAATGTATATTGTAAAGAGCCTGTAAGGACAGCCTCTTCAATAAGAGATGCTGGGAAAACAGGACAGATACATACAAAAAAAAGAAAGAAAATCAAAAACAAATGAAACCTACTTTTTACAGTATATACAAAAATAAATTCAAAGTGGATTAAAGACTTAAATTTAAGATGTGAAACCACAAAACTCCTAGAATAAAATATAGGCTGTAAGCTCTTTAGTATTAATCTGAGCAACATCTTTCTGAATAAGTCTCTATGGGCAATGGCAACAAAAGTAAAAAGAGAAAGAAATGGGACTCCATCAAACTAAAAAGCTCTACACAGCAAAGAAACCATCAACAAAATGAAAAACAACCTGCCAACTGGGAGAAGATAGTCACAAATTACACATCTAATAAGTGGTGAATACCTGAAACATATAAAGATCACATAACATTTACCACTAGAGAAACAAACAAGTTTAAAAATGGGCAGAGGACCTGAACAGACATTTCTCCAAAGAGTACATACGGATGGCCAACAGACATATGAAAAGATGCTAAGGTCACCAATAAGACAAACGCAAATTAAAACCATCCTGAGATATCATCTCATACCCGTCAGAATGACTATCATCAATAAATCAACAAACAGTTGCCAATTTGCAACTGAAACACCGTGTGATGAATTAACTTATATAAATCACAACAGGCAAATTAAAGACAAAAAAAAAAACTAGTAAATAAAAGAACACATAGTGTAGTCTTGGTTTTCTATTTGAGGTTGTTCATTACGACTGTGGTATTTCTGAAATTTGTTATATATAATACCAAATACAAGCTGAGAATATGAGCTGGGGATGGCATAAAAATGAGGTTTATTGGAAATAAGTTTGGTATACTCATCACACCTGATGAGTATAAAGACAGCTTGACCCTCGAATACCCTACTCCACGTGTTCAATTAGTTGGGTCTGTGACAGTCCTGGGCCTCTATGTCTTTGCTCCTTAATAACTGAGTGAAAAAGAAAAGACGCATACTTCACCCTTGAAAAGTCAAGTATCACTTCCCAAAATGGTTTTGTCCTTTCCACCTTAGGAAAGCCTGGTAATTCCAAATGTACTGTTGAAGCTATAGAGAAAAAGATATAAAGAGAAGGTTTTCTGAACTTTAAAATGCCCGTAACAGATGAGGATGAATAAACAAAGGCAGCTGTTTAACCAGGATGCATCAACATCTTAGAGTTGAATTCATCTTGGTGCAGAAACCATTTACCATCTTGACTAGAGAAAAACTGTTTAAAGGGGAGAAAAGCAAAGCCTGGATATTTTTTTGTCTTGTTATTCTACCCTCCACTCTGTGGAAACATGGTATGCAGATGAGTAAGTATTAACCCCAACCACCAAATCCCATAAATGTCAAAAAACCTTGTTTGCATAGGAATAGTACAGCAGTGGTAAGGTCCAATAGCTCAAGGCATTTTTTTTGCGATTACCATAACTCACATCTCAACTGTCTCTTTGACACTCTTTCTGAACATCCTCTTTGCCACTCATTCTGGTCCAGCCACACTGGTCTACTTGCTGTTCCTCCAAAGTGCCAAATGTACCAGCACAAACTTTAGCATTTACACATCTTCTGGTTGAATGTTCTTTGCCCAGAAATCTCTTACTTCATCCAGATCTCTGCTCAAATGATGCCCTCACTGACCACCAACTACTGCATCTCTCACCCCCACAATTTACTAGACTCTTACCTTGATTTACTTTTCTTATAGCGCTTACCACAAACTGCCATTTTACATATGTATTTGTTTATTGCCTCCCCTCTCTCCACTAGAATATAGACTCCATGAGAACAGAGACCTTGATAATTGTTCAATGATGTATCCCCAGTGCCTGGAACACTGCCTAAAATATTCTAGCCACTCACTAAAAGTTCAAATAAATATTTTTAATGGCTTTCTATTTTCTTGCTCTCTCACCATTTCCTCCTATTAACTTTTTCTAAAACCCGCCACTTTTTTAAATCCATTTTTATTTCTTTGACTATTAAGCCAGTCACCGTTACTAACCACTTTGTTGACCCCTGGAGCTAAAACTTTTGCTGAACTTTCAGTAAACAAATACTGAACACCTGCTGTGGTGGTTCTGGGAGCCACAAGAAACACAAAGAATAGTAGAGAGACTTGACCTGTGGGAGAAAAGTAGAAGAGATAAAGTGTTAACACCAACACTTTAATGTAAGGACACATGAAATCTATCCCATGATAAAGAACAGTGTTATGGGAGATCACAAGGAAGCCAGATGACTTTGTCTATTGGAGATTATGAAAGGCTCCCTGGAAGAACTGGTATTTGAAAAGAAACTAGAAAATCAGGCAAGTGTGAAACAGGCAGAATTAGGAAGAAAAGACAATCCAGGGAGAATAATGAGAAAATAAATGAAAGATATATTAGACTATCAAGGTTTGACAACAGGGCAGATAAGGAGATGAAATGAATTAACCAACCTGAATCTCAATGAATCAACTGAAGTATGATGAAATGATAACTCCAAGACTCCATGATTGTGAGACTATGATAACACTTGATAAAACTTGATGCTGTCAACAACAACGACAAAAAAAAAATGTGAGAAATGATTAGTTTGCTTTTTGTCATCTTGAGTTTGAGATTCCAGAATAGCCCCAGGGTGTAGAAGGGCCTGGTTCCTGGCTGTGTGGCTTCATGGCTTTGCTCTGTGGCCCTCCTAAAAATTTCATAAGCCAAATAATTAACCAAATTACTTCTCCTTATAAAGTAACCTGAGTAGATTTTGTTGTTTACCAATAATATGACTTCTGAGCAATGCAAAGGCCATCATCAAGTGTTACCTAATTCAACAGGTTTGTTTTGCCTGCATGTGTCAAAGCCAAAGGAGATACAAATAGGAGTTTGCGGCAAAGAAAGTAATGGTTTGTTTAAGGAAATGGAACCAAGCCTAGAGACACAAATGAGCTAGTGCTCAAAGACCTGGCTCCCTGACGGCCTCTAGGGTATAGGTTATATAGGGAAAAATCTCATTAGTCATTGCAGCTAAGGGAGTTGGAGTTGTGGGCTCTACTGATTGGTCGGAGATAGAGTAGGAGGCACTTGATTTGTGCATCAGGTCCTGATGTCAGTCATGGCATCCTTCTGTAACTTCAAGAGGACGCCAATAGGGTCCTTCTGCCTTCATAGACATGGAATGCAAGGTGTTATCTTTAGTTTGCCTTTCTAAGACTGTTTGATGCTGACCTAAGGACTCAATGATTAAGGGATTGGTCCTGCAGTATGCAGAAGCATAAGGAAAGGAAAGCAGCAAATGAGTACAAGGCTAGTTTGAATCAGGAGGAGAAGAAGAAAAAAAGTCATTCTAAAGAAATAAAGATTTGCATGATTACATAGGCAAAAATTTTCCCACTTTATTTCTTATAAACTTCAATTAATTCGATTAGTTGGATCATATGAAACTGCCAAATTTTTTAGGTCAAAAAATGGTTAAGTATTGGCAATTTGATGCTAGTGCTGTGGAGATAAACACATATTTTGGAATCAAAGAAACCTGGGTTTGATCCTGGGTCTGAATTTATATGATTTATACTCCGTAAGCCTCAGTTTCCTCAACTATAAAATAGCAACAATGACCTGAGTGTTTTACAGCCGTTGTGAGAATTAAGTGAAGGACATAAAATAATACCAGCAGACACATTTTATCTTTCTTCCTTCCTACTGCAGAGGACATAATGTCCCTCCTTATCCTTCAGGTTACCTTATCTTTTCTCTTCTTCTATGATCATTACTTCCAGATATTCCCTGCCCCCTCCTACACCATCTACCAACCTCTCCCCACTCTCTGCAGTCATGCTCAGGCCTTCAGTATCAGGACAAACATTTACGTGACTCCTGCTATAACCTGAATTTTTACCGCCCACCCCCAAATCATTATGTTAAAACCTAATCCCCACTGTAAGGGTATTAGGAGATGGAACTTCTGAGAGGTGATTAGGTTATGAAGGCAGAGCCTTCATGAATAGGATAAGTGTCCTTATAAAAGAGACCCTAAGTGAGGGCACAGTAAAAAGACAGCTGTCTGTGAACCAGGAAGTGGGCCCTCACCAGACACCAAATGTACTAGTGCCTTAATTTTGGAACTGAAAGAAATAAATTTCTGTTGTTTATACAGCAGTCCCCAACCTTTTCGGCATCAGGGACCGGTGCTCCTATGATGATCTGAAGTAGATCTGAGGCAGTGATGATAGCACTGGGGAGTGGCTGCAAATACAGACGGAGCTTCTCTCCCTGGCCCACCACTCACCTCCCGCTGTGCGGCCCGGTTCCTAACAGGCCACAACCCAGCACCGGCCTGCAGTCTGGGGATTGAGACCCCTGGTTTACAAACTACCATTTATGGTAATCTGTTACAGCAGCCCAAACTGACCAAGGTTACTCCATTGGACCCTTCTGGCCACATTGCTATTTTCCTGATCCTTTTAATAAAATTTTATAAGTGTGCAATTTATAATCTTTGTTTCTGCCTCCTCAGGGCCTACCCCATCTACAACTCCTTGAAGTAGAATAACTTACTCACAACTCTACTGAAACAATCATCTCAAACATTTACTAATTACCTCAGAATGAACAAATTTAGTGATCTTTTCTAAATTGTGGTCTTTTTTGATTTCTTTGAATTATTTGAAACAGGCAACCATGAACTCTCACAAAACCCTCCAGGATTCCAGTACTTGAAATCCCTTAGGTAGGTAGCTCTTCCATACCTATATTAGGTTAGTCACCATTTTATACCGCTCTTCCTTCTCAATGCCTCTCATGTCTTATTCTCCATATTCCCACCACCTTTCCTACTGAAATATTTAAATCAGTCTTTACATATATCTAAAATGTCAACAAAGGAAAAACATGCATGAGTAAATGTGTATATATATTTTTTTCATTTCCAATTAAGCTAATGGGTAGGAGAGGGAAATGACTAATTCAATGACAACAGAGACTGATTGGACCGCTTGGGTTGGAGTTCTCAAAAACTAATTCTGTTGAAGGAATTTCTACATCCATTTCAAAGCAGGCCCACTTGATCTGAATCAGGATCCACGGCTGTGAAGCTTTCTCTGGGTATATACCTAATTATCAGAGATTGCAGGGACAGTGTAGCAAAGGAGGTAAACTGTTTCAGGAAAAGGAGAATTACGAAGGAGATGTAATTAATTATCTGCCCCTGCCAAAACCTTATCAGTGCCATACATAAGGCCTCACCTATCTCAGGAGCCCATGTTGAAAAATCTAACCCTGGGGCCTTGGATGAGCCTGCTTATTGCCGTTTCTTTTAAAGTTTATTCTTTCTAAATAATCCCCTCTGAATATTGCAATATAAGACAGGTTTTGCTCCAACATATGTTTTCTATGAATTCCTTAAACTGGATAGTTTTCTTATTAAATAAATTCCTTATTTACTTAAGTTCAAATCTGGGTCTCTTTAGAGATATTTGTAATTGTCACCAAAGGAAAATCATATATAACAAATCTGACTGCATAAGTCTTTAAATGCATTATATTTTTTTCCCCAAGAAACAATTTGCACTTGGGTGAAATATTCAAAGCATGTTGCACGCTTTTGAAGAGTTTGTTCTCTATTCATAAGAGAACGCAATTCTCAAGTGGAATTTATTTTCAATGCTTCATCAAAAACACCCAAGAGGACTTCATTTTTATTTTCCCTGAACAAATCAGATAAATGTTATTACTATGAGTTGGCAAGGGGATATCTATTTTAAAATTTGTGAAGTGTTTCAATTTAAAGATAATGTACTCAGATATGCTTTGGTGACAATAGTTCTTATTAGAGCATCTTTTTTTTTTCCTTCTTACTCTTAATATAACTTGTTTCTCTTTATTTTCAAGAGTATTTCTCTTTCCTAATATAGCAACAACAAATCTTTTCTCCAATCTGCAAGACTGAAAATTTTGTAAAATACTGTCCTTTTTTTCCCAGTAAAAGTAGAATTTTTCATCTCTTGAAAGAAAATAAGAAGCAACCAAAAATGAGGCTAAAATCACCTTGTCAAGAATGACTGAAGGCTATAAAGAAAATGAACAAGGAAAAAGAGAAACAAATACTCAAATAAATATAAAGGGATTGAGACAGACTGCAAAGAGAAGCAAATAGGTCTCTGAGGAAAATGGCAAGGGAGCAAATGTTTAGAAAGTACACAAAAAACCCTCTGCTCAGCTCTTCTTACTTCACTGCACTTCCTGCCATGTCCTTGGTAAACTTACAGACCTCTTTTACTTATTTTATTCATGTAAACTTCCCTTGATCTCTACAGCTCCATTCTGACTTTCTAGAAGGCAGATTAAATTGACAAATATTTGGCATTGCCCACTCTGGGATGGGAGACTACAAGGAGGCATAAAGAAGACACAAAGCCACAAGTGAGGAGGCCTAGGTAGGTTCTGGTCCCAGGTTTACTTCTCAAAATAGTATTTCTTTCTAAAAAAAATAAGAAAAATAATGCATGGTCACCACACCCCATGTGGTGAGATATATCAAATAAGTTTCACTAGCAAGTGCATGATGCTAAGATGTCAGCACAGTGAATGGGGTTAAGATGTCAGGGTAAATTCTGTCCAGAGAAACATGAAATCAATCTTAGAACCTACCGCATGACAAGTGTTCTGTAAATATTTGCTAAATGAGCAAGTGAATGGAAGGAATGTATCTGTTAGTAGACAATGCCAGCCTGACCAGTGGAATTAAGAAGTTAAAACTGTTATAAGATAGATGATGGATAGATGATAGATAAATAGATAGATTAGATGATAGATAGATAGATAGATTAGATTAGATGATGGATAGATGATAGAGTCCTGACACTCATGTAAAAATAAAATGAACATGTGTAAAATATTTTATTTAACTCATTAACTACTGAGGAATTCAGTAAGATATATAAAACCAGTTCAAAGGGGAATCTGAATAACAAACATATAGATAATTAAGAATGATGAAATGAATTTGTTAAGGAATATCCACATGATAAGCATCAAATCACATCTCCGCTAAACAAAATTTGCATGCATTTTTATGGACAAAAATAATTTGCACTGCCATCAGTTTTCTACATCTTATAGAGTTGTAAAGTAGCTTAAAGACAATGAAAGATACAGATTCACAGATTGAGAAGACTCTCAAGAATACTCTAGACCATCTACTAGTTTTCACTGACAGGATACCTTACTGGTAATCTTTTTGCCCATTTAATTTTTTTCCACGAATTTTCTTGATATAGGAGAGATATGAAATCTTTTCTGCCTCACTGTCCTTTTATTGAACTCTTCTGGCAAAATCCAATCCCTCATGGACTCAACTAACTGCTTTCCCTTGGCCTGCTCATGAGAAAGTCCCATAATGCTGACCACAAGCCACTGAGCCCTTCATACAGCATTTCATGAAGTCTAGTGCATTTCTGTGGTCATTTGACTGTCCCACTCTATATAACACCCACGTCTATTATTTTCTTCTCTCATAAAATCTCTGATCATGATAAACTTCAAACTATTTAGCTACCAGTAAGGAATAGACATCTGTTGATCAGAAAAGGGGTTGCATGAAGCTCTTGTGCTGGACAATGTTATCCTCTAAATGTTGAATCATGGGAAGGTCTAGGGTCCTGGGTATGAGTGGGCCATAGAAGTCAGGCAAATGGGGACTCACAACATGGCATAGGAGTATTCCCGTAGTTTAATCACCAGTATGACCACATTTCTCCATCACTTCAATTCATTTCCTTCCCTCCAGTCTCAACAGATGACCTCACTCCTACTTCAAAGGAGAAAACTAGGGCCATCAGAAATCCCTTATCTTTCAACTCACAACCCTATCCTCCTGCTGCATCTACCCCATCCTCCTCTCAGTCCTGGGCATAGAAAGGAATGTGTAAGACACATGGAGGTTGTAGCTGACATCTATTACAAACAGTATAACAGAAGAAAAAAAAAAGGTGAGATTGGATTAAAACAATGCAGCAATATGGAAGAAAGAAAGTAGGTACAACTGATTGGTCTATTTTATGCTTCATGAAAACTACAGGACAGAGTGAACAAGAAAAATCAAATATACGTGGCTTCTATAAGAGGAGCCCTTTAAGGAAAATTTGTTGTGAGTCACTTGAAAAGGTTGAGAGAGTCACTTCTTAGTATGAGCATATTAGGGAGCCTGATTATAAATTAAATCGACATGACTCCAAGGGACATTTGCAATATATCAAATCACTAAAAGTAAAAAATTTATGTGTGCTTCAGACCAATAGAGAAATTTATTTTGAGGACAGCACCAAGATACAAAGGACCAGAAATGGTAGGAAAACTTTTTGCACTTCTATTTAGCAGACAAAGATAAAAATCTGTGCATGCCTTTATTCTGTAATAGAAGTGAGTCTAGACATTGTGAAAGAAATAAACCTACAAGGAGTAATGGAATAGGTAGTAGGCTTAGCATCCTCTAACCAGAACTCAGGAAATGAAAAACGTGGTAATGAAAGCTGACATTCTTAAAGACATTTTCATATTTTAACCAGTAGTTCATAAACTTGAGCTTGCATCACAATTTTCTAGGGGGCTTGATAAAACAGATTGCTGAATCCCGCTCCCAATGTTCCTAATCTAATTGGTCTGGGACTCACCCTGAGAATTTGGATCTCTACATGTTCCCAGGTGATACTGATGCAGCTGGTCCAGGGTTCACACTTTGAGAATCACTGCTCTAAACTATATCTAAAATTAAATAAAACAATGGAAAAATATTTGAGTGAATGGAGGGGAAATAGATTAATGGCAATCTTTAAAAAATAATGATCCTGAAGAAATAATTCTTAGGTGCTTTTGACCAAATTTAATGCTGATAAACTCAGTATATCACAATTAAAGAAAATACATTGTCCTTTCTCAAAGTCCTTTTGCCATATTTTTCGAGACATCATATAATGTTTTATAGTTTGCTCCCTATTTGCTTACCTTTTATGGCTTTTGCCATTTCCCTGAGATTTCTCTTTTGTCTTACTCCATTGTCTTTCAGTTGATTTCCTGATACTTGTTTTAGTCCTCTTTTTCCTCAATTTTTGGATCATTTCTTGTCCACAGAGCATGCTGTTCTGAATGGCATCAGTAAGTTGCTGGCTCCCCTAGATTCTTTTTGTTATTTTGTTTCACTCCTAACTGATTTCAACTTTCTAAAGACCAGGTTAACTAAAATTGAACTCTCTAAATTAATATCAGACAAAGTGACATTGATAGGATAGTCTCAACTCAAAATGTTTCCTGTCTTATTTTTGTGTGGTCAACAAATTCCACCCACACAGTGTGAAATTATTAATTTACTTGACTAGCTCTGCTGCTGGCTAGAGACACCTTCAGGATGATAAACATGTTCAGCCCTCTGCACAAGGCAATCTTTAAGAAGTTAACAACAAAAAATGAAGGTGATAGGATTATATTTTTAAAAAATGAGTTCAAAAAATAAGCCATATAGAAGGTTGCACATCCCAAAATGTCACCTGATTGAGAATGCATTGAATTTTACTGGGGAAGAGGACAGTGGGAAGAAGAAGGGTAGTCAACTAATACAGCATAAATATATTTGAAATAGTGAAGAAAACTCAACAATCATTTTTAAAATCCAACTAGTAAAGTTCAAGCTTTAGAAGAAAAGATTTCCAGACATTTGAAATTAATTTCTCAAAGTCTTCATTTCTAGGCCATATAACTTCCAAACAAAGAAACAAACAAACTAGTTCCTAAGAGCTTTTAAATGTTTTTTTTGTTTGTTTGTTTGTTTGTTTGTTTGTTTTGTGACAGTGTTTTCTATGTAATCTTAGCTAAGGGTACAATCCACAGTTATTCAATCAAACACTAACCTAGTTTTTGCTGAAGATATTTTATAGATGTGATTAAAGTCTATAGATAGTTGATTTTAAAGGAGATTGTTTTCAGATAATCAGGGTGGTCCCAACTCAATCGGCTGATAGACCTTAGGACTGGAACCTTGCTTTCCTGAAGAAGACATTCTGCCTGTAGACTGCAGCTTTAGTTTGGGCCTGAGAGTTCAGCCTGCCCTTCCTGACAACCCAAGAATTTCAGGCTTGTTTAGACGGCCCTCACAATCCCATACACCAATGTTATGCAATAAATCTCTTAAAATATATCTCCTGCTGGATCTATTTCTTTGGCTGAATCTTGACTGATACATTTTCCATTCATAACTGTTCATTATGTCATATATCTGCCTTCTGCTGATGTCCATAGACCAACTTCTTAGATACAATACATCAGTTCTCAACCATCTAATAAATGAATATGCCAGAAACACATGACCTGGTAACTATTAAGAGTTAGTAGAGAATTTCTGTTTAAAGCAGTGGTCATAATCCACTTTGCCAATTAAGTAAGCAAAGAATTTTTTTAATAGAGGAAAAGCACTGAGTACTGCACATAGTTAGAAAAATAAATTTTTTTTAAAATTATGCAACTATAGCATATGTAGAACCACAATGGAAAAAGACACCCTGCAAAAACAGAAATGATTGACAGGAAAGTGAGTGGACAAGATCCCAGCAGATCCCCAGTCATCATAAAATCAGAGTAATGATGATTGTTACTAACGTTAGAGCACTTACAATGTGTCATGCACTATTTCCAGTACCTCAGAAATAGTAACTCAAACTTCACAACACTCCAATGAAGTGGACAATAGAATTATCCCAATTTTCTAGATATGAAAACTAAGGCAAGAGTAATTAAGCAATTTGCCACAAGCCACTCTGATAGTCAGGGGAAGAACTAAAACTCAAACTCAGTCTGGCTTTAGAATCTGCACCTCAATCCCACATATTACCTCATGAGTCACGGAGCCGGGAATTGGCAGTGGGATGATAATAGGGACATTTAGAATCTACCAGTAACTTCATTAAGTAGAATGCCAGCATGAAGACTGGCATGAAGAGAGAAACTCATTCTTAGTGTCATTCCCACCTGGAGCAGATGGCAGTTTAAGCGAGCTCATTGCTAAGGTAGAGTGCTAAGACAGAGAAGCGTGCCTCCAGATAAATCTAGGCTACTGGACAAACAAGGAATGAAATCCTTCCTTCTCATCTTTCACATCCATTCCTCTTAATAACACTGCCCCGCCTAAACCTCTTAAATATGTTAACTTAGTTTCATCTCCATTATAACAAGCCTGGTCCAAGCCATAATCACGTCTTGCCCGAATGGCTGCAAGAAGATTCCAAAGTGGTCTCCCCTTCCTCACTTGGCTCCTATGACATGTCCTCCGTAATGGAAGCTAGAGTGGGCCTTTAAAATTCAAAAGTAAATATACCATTCACCCACTTCATATTCATCAATGGCTTCCCATTGCTTTCGGATTATTCTCAGTGTTCTGAATGTGTCTGACAGGGCCCTGTGTGACCTGCCCTTCCTGCCTCCATGGACTCTTCTCTATGCTCACCACACTATGAACGATAGTCTCCTATTGGCATCTCCAATTCACCAATAACCCAGTAGGTTTTCATAAACCTTACCACTACTGGTAATTAGATTTTTGTGTAATCATTTAATATAAGACTCTTCCAGGAGTCTGTAAGCTGTATAAAAGCAAGGACCAGGTCTGCCATATTTATCATCATATCTCCAGTGACCAGCAGTGTCAGACACAGAGCTGGCCCTCAATAAATATCTGTTGAACAGATCAATTCTTTGCTGCAATCATAAAGTTACCAAACACAGACATGCTTCTGTGCCTCTCTCTAAAATGGACACTATCGAAACATCAAAGAATACAAATCTCCATTTTCCTCTTTATCTAGAACTAAAGGAGCTAAAGAAATAATCTCTGACAGAACACAAAAACGACATCCACCTGTGAGGATGACAAATAAAAATTACTAGACAATAGAAAATTTTTAGTAGTGTAAAAGAAAATAGACAATTTGGGAAATCATAACAAATAAATGTCAGTGTACTGTGACAAGTATTATAAAGTTTGCGAAATGTAATTTATTCATGTTCTAAACTGTATTGTATACATGAAAAAGAAATGATATGAGTTCATAAAGATTCTCTTCAGATGAAAAACGAGAGAGATGAATTTTACTGGAGGCAGTAGAGTGAATTAGATAACAGCAAAACAAGCAAATGAATTAGAAGACATGTTTGACAAATTCTCCTAAAATTCAGTAGAAAAATTACAAAGAAAGATAAATACACTGAACAAAACACCAGCATCATGAGCAGTATCTAGAATATCTGCTATGAAGTACTTTAAGAAAGGCTAGGAGAGAAACAATAATCGAATAGGTTGGACAACATAAACTCTACTTCCAATATTTGGTGATTACTTTGGAAATTTCAATAGAAATATTTAATATTTCCAAGTGATTATCTTTATAATCTTCATAAAAACACAGGCATTGTAGAATGTTTTTACTCCCATTAGCCCCCTCCCTGATTTATAAACTATTGTCCAGTGACTTAACTCTATCTTTATTTTTAATCTAATAAACTGGACATTATTACTGTGATTTTAGCCTGTATTTAATATCCCTGTATTATTTTTCATCTGTTTCTCTATGCTGTTTTACAATTTCTTCAGAGATAACCCTCCCTCCAGTTTACTAACTGATTTACTTTGTTCAGTTATGTCTAACCTACTGTTTAACTTTAAAGCACTTCTAATTTGAATTATCTTTTTTATTTCTAAAAGTTCTCTTTCAGTTCTTTTTCAAATACCCCTGATTACTTTCAATAGATACATGTTCTTTTGTTATATTTTCAATGCCTTCTTTTATTTCCTTAGACTACATTATAACATGATTATTTTATATGTGGTATCTGAATATTCTAAAATTTCTATTCTTGAAAGTTTGATTCTCTTATTTGTTGTTTCAGTTGGCTCTTGCTTATGGTAGTTTATTTTTCATATGTTTTGTGACTTCAAAATTTATCGACAGGAATTCTTTGAAGTCTTGGTTTAAAATGTTTTTCCAGAGTTGTTGTTTTTGTTTGTTTGTTTGTTTGTTTATTTTGTTTTGTTTTGCCTTCTGCCAGGTACCGGGAGTCACAACCAATCCAGGAGCACTTTAGACTAAATTTTCTGCAGGTCCCATAGGGAGTATGATATCCATCCCCAAACTCATGTGTCTGCTTGACTGAAATTGGGAATCGTCTGGAAAGATATGCTTTTCCCTGCCCACCCAGAACTAAGGCAAAACAGACAGTACCTCCGTCATCTGCCTTGTGAGGTAGGTTGTTTTCTAAATATTCTTATAGGAGAATCAGCTTTATTCAAAGATCTCTGATCTGATCTCTATTGTCAGACCCAGCCATTATCTACCCATGCATATGTGTGACCCACCAAGACAAACGCCCCCCAGAAGAAGGCCAGCTCCAACATTCACTTGCCTGTCTAGATTCATGATTTCTCATTGTTTCTAGTCTACTGCCATTTCCTTTATTTTACTGCCAGCTTAGCCATTTTAAAATTCATTTTAATAAGCATTTTTGGGGGGTATTCTTTGACGAAACATATTCTCCAATAACTAGTCCATTATATAGTTGAAAATCAAGATCAGCCCTTTGTAATTGTAGCTCTGCAAGAACTTTAGGTGGGTCCCTAACTACTCCACTGAAATTGTGCATCAGTGACTTTGAACACCACCCATTTTAAGAGGGAAATTCTAGAACTCCAATCTCTGTTCTTTCAAGAATTGTCTTGATGAAACATGGGAATCCATTAGGCTGATTTTGCTGCCTTATCTATAAAAAGCAATTACTAGATGCCTCGTTCTCAACAAACCTCTTCATTTGCATCTCACTCTGTCAGCAACCAGCCTAGGCGCTGCTCAGGGCAGGCACTGCTTGCCTTATCTACGAAGGATAATGGAAATAGCAGAATGCACAGGCCATTAGGAGACTAAGGGCATGGGATCTGGTCATTTCTTTTATACCCCTTTGCTCTTCCCACGTAGGGTTTGTAGTCCCAGGCAAACTGGAACTGGTTAGTTTGTGAGCAAAGGCTGCCCTCAGAGATATCTTAAGTTTATCACATATGTGACTAGTAAAAATTGTGATAGGCATCCTGGAAAAATATGTTACATATAAATGCAGAGATGAATGTCCCTTCTTAAAAAGAAAAAAGAAGAGGGCTGATGTGACTAATAAGGTTCAGAAAAGTCTGTTCGTTTTTCAAAACTTCCACCAATGCTTTTGAATTATAAGCAACATGTCAGCTACTTCAGACCTCTCTGTCTCGAAACTGTCACAGATTCATAATAGTTCTTACTGCACCAGCCTGATAATATCTTCTAAGGGATTTGTCTGTCTTGACTAAAGAACAAATATACTGGTGGTTAGAAAAGGGCACATTTTAATCAAAGTTGAATGCTCACACTCTGAGACAATGGCAGCAACAAGAAAAAGAAAAATTAGTGCAAGTTTCACCTTGACAGCTCAGGAATTTAGCAAACTGCCACTCTAATTCTCATATATCGTGTTCCTAAAACGCCTTCAGACCAGTTCCCTATGACTACTCTGTGGTTGCCTTGGAAAAGGGGACAAAACTAGGCAGGAGCTCATAAGCTGATTCCATGGGCTGTTCAGCAGGGCAGAAGGCAATATTTTCTAGCATGCTCCTATAACTCTGTCCTCTCGGTCCATGCTCTTTTGCAGTGTCCCAGCATTGAACTGAGGCACCAAACACACAGAAGGGATCCAGGTTCATCCCCATACCAAAAGGGTCAGACTCTTGCTAGCAGCCTCACAGACACAAGGTACAAGTAATAAATTAAAGATAAAAAACACGTCTCTATTTTTTCCATCAAGTTGCCTCTCAGTTTATACAAAATTGTCATAAGCCAGCCTGAAATCTCTCTCATGGAGTGGTTAGTCCTGGGGGCTTTGCCCTGACACTGTCTCTGTAAAAAGATTGAGAACATTCCTGGTTCTATTTCTGCCTCTACCATTGGATTTTTCAAAGTGGCATTCAAAGAAAATACAAATGTCTTGCTTGCTTAATACAGATGCCTTGCCTAGCACAACTTTGATGTATTATTATGCAGAAGAGGTCTCCTCCCCAGCTTGGATAAGAGAGTGAAGGATTGAATGGGGTGAAAGAAACAAACTGTATTCTCCTAAAGCATACTTACCAACCTTGGACAGGATGCCAAATTTGATGTTATAGCTGGACATAGCACAATGGCTCCTTAAAGCAAGAAAGGTCTCAGGCCAATGATCAAATCATATTCACAGAGACAAAATCCTAAGTGATATTTTACTTGGACATTGAATTCAAATAAAAGATAAAGTCATGGATGGAAAGACATTGTTAAGTCAAGTCTCACTCATTTACTCACTTGGAAGGTCTAGGATTCTGGGAACCAGAAGTTAAGAGTATCTATGAGAATTACTTTCTGGCACTAGGCTCCCTCCACCCCTGAAGTTATAAAGATTGGACAGGTACAAAGGGGTTCAGCAAAGACAGGGATATAAAGGCCCCAGGAGCCCCCTCTGTTCATAATCTCTTGATTTACTTTACCTGCTTCACCATCTCCCATAAAATCAGCTGTGAACCCAGTATCAGCCAGTTGGGAAGGACTGCAGCTTTTAAAATGAACTAAAATTTCCCAACTGTTCTGGTTTTGCATCCTGGGAGATAACAACAGCCCACAGAGATTTGTATTTATTGCTATTCAACTTCTGCATTGCTTTCCTACACCCCACCCTTCCACCAGACATTTGAGAGTGGGAAGAACAGCTTGGATAGTTGCAAATGCCTAAGCAGATTTGTCAAGACACTCCAATAAGTATCTGATAGTGTCTACAGAGAAGATGCTGTGGGTCTCATGCTGTGCAATCTGAGTCTGCTGAAAGGAGATTCTCTCTAGAAAAAACTCCATGTGACAACAGGAGAAAAGAGATTCAGCAAAGGAAATTGATAATTGACTATAAAAAACATCATTGAGGGAAGAAAGAGGCAAAGGAATAGAAGAATGGGAAGTATCTTCTGAAAGTATTCCCAATCAACTTTTTAATTTAAAAAATTATATGACCACTTTAGAACATTTAAAAAAAACATGATAAGGGGTTAATATCCAAACTTTATAAAGAACTTATACAACTCAACAACAAAACAAACAATCCAATTAAAAAATGGGCAGAAGACCTGAACAGATATGTCTCCAGAGGAAATACAGATGGCTAACAGACATATGAAAAGATGTTCAAAGTCGCTAATCATCAGAGAAATGCAAATTAAAACCATAATGAGATATCACCTCACACCTGCCAGAATGGCTATCATCAATAAATCAAAAAGCAGCAAGTGTTGGAGAGGATGCGGAGAAAAGGGAACCCTCATACATTGCTGGTGGGATTGCAAATTGGTATAGCCACTGTGGAAAGCAGTATGGAGGTTCTTCAAAAAATTAAGAATGGAAATACCTTTTGACCCATTTATTGTACTTCAGGGTGTTACCCCAAGGAAACCAAAACAATAATTTGTAAATATCTATGCACTCCAATATCTATGGCAGCACAATTTATAATAGCCAAGATATGGAAGCAACTTAAATGCCTATCATCAGATGATTGGACATGATAAGGGGTTAATATCCATCATATGTATAATGGAATATTACTTTGCCATTAAAAAAATAAAATCCTACCATTTGCAACAACATGGTTGGACCTAGAGGTTATTATGCTGAGTGAAATAAGTCATACAGAGAAAGATAAATATCATATGATTTCACTTATATGCAGTATCTAAGAAGCAAAAAGAACAAACTAATCAAAAACAGACTTACAAATATAGTGGACAATTTGGTGACAGACAGAGGAGACGGGGGTTGGGAGGCTGGAAGAATAGAGTAAAGGGTTAAAGAAGTACAAATTAGTAGTTGATAGTTGGGCATGGGGAGCATGGAAGAGGGAATGTAGTTAGAATTAATATGATGGCTAAGTGGAGGGCCAGGGGAGGGAGGGAACAATTTGGGGGGATAGTTTTATGAACATTATAGATATCTAACTAATGTACTGTATACTTAAAACTAATTTATAAACATTTATTTTTTTAAAAAAAAGGATAAAATAGTCATCCATAATTGTCTCCATAATATCTTCTTGATAAAAAAAAAAAAAATTACTTTTAAAATTTTAGAATTTGTCCCTATGGATCTGGTTTTCAACTTAGTCACCGTCATCAGAGACATATACCAAGTCCGAGTTTTACTGTTGTTTCTTTGTCTTCCTATGCATGATCATATTTCCTGACTCACTGTCTTCTCAACTTTTCCAGGCTATTTCCTTTAGACACAATATGCACCTTTGCTGCACACTCGTTTCATAGCCTCGGCTTCCTCAGGACCAAAGTTAACACAATTCAAAGCATTCTCGACTAACTATGAAACGTGCTGTTGTCACTTGTGTTACAAGTGCTTTGTGTCTTTCCTCTGCCTCTTCCTGCACTATACCTTCCTACTCTGTACAAAGCCATGGCTGCTTCCCCCTGGAAGAGGAAAATAATAATTCTTTCTCCCTGGTAGGAGGAAGAACTATTTTTGTCCTGTTACTGTGAAAACCATGTATTTTCTCATTAGCTTCCAGACTTGTCTTTAAAGCAACTCCCCTCTCCCTTGCCTGGAAATTCAAACAGGTGCTCTAAAGTGCCCTTCCTGTTTTCCATTTCAAATACCTTGTAGCAATTCCACAGCTGGGTCAAGATAACTCTTTGCCCCTAAGGTTATGGCTATGCTTGTTGTAATTAGTTAACTATTTCTCCCCAATGCATAGAGGTTATAGGGGTAATAGAGACACATTTTAAGGAAATAGGAATTCAACCATTGGAACCTTCATATGATGCTTTCTTTTGAGTCACAATGAATCAAAGTAATCATGCACACTGAGATGTATATATGCAGCACAATACGATAGCATGAAACCACTTTATTTTTCTTTAATAAAATTACATCTGACTCTAAGTTACAGTCATTAAAATGATAGTATCTTTGATCTCAGTTACGATTGTTTTAGGGGCAGTGGGGTCTGTTTTTCTATGGCAAACACAAATTTAGAAAAATTTCTGGGAAACAAAAAATGAAGGAAGAGTCTAACTAACCCTTAGGCCACTGTGACCACAGCATTAATGCCCTACTGCCCCTATAACAAAGTGCTACAAACCTAGTAGCACAAAACGACACAAATTTATTGTTATAGCTCTGCAGGTGAGAAGTCTGGAATGGCTCTCAAAAACCAGAATCAAGGTGTTGGCAGAGCTGCATTGCTTCAGAAGGGTCCAGAAAACTATCCATTTCCTTGTCTGTTGCAGCTCCTAGAGTTCGCCCGCATGCCCTGGCTCAGGGCCCTATTCTACCTTCAAAGTCAGCAATCCTATCACTCACACCTTGGCTTCTATCCTCATGTCTCTTTTTCTGCCTCTCCTACCCCACTCCCTCTTGCTCTTATTAGGACTCTTTTGATTACACTGGGCCCATCCAGGTAAATCCAGGATACTCTCCCTATCCAAGATCGTTAACCAACCACAGCTGCAAAGTCCCTTTGTCATATAAGGTAAAATAGTCACGAACTTCTGAGAGTGGAACGTGAACATCTTTAAGAAGCCATTATTCTGCTTACCAAAGCCACCATTGTCACGTTTTACCATGCTGACACTGTCAACACTTATTCTCTGCTGTCCTGGGTGCCCACAGAGCCCTTCATCATGCTCTCTCTACCGAAAACTGGCTCAGTCACAGACCCTACCACTGTCTTCAGTAGCTCACATTGGGACCTAGAACCATGCTGCAGCCTTGGCCCAGAGGGAAACTGTTGCATATAAGGCATAGGTTTCTGCCACTCATGGAAACCTTCTAAAGCCTGTCTCCTTCCCAGTCTCAGAAAGCTAACTGCCTCTATTGTACAGGGCTATTCTCCTCCACAACCTTAAACATTAACCTAACTGCCTTCCTTCTCAAAGGCCCTAACGTCTCAAAAATCCTGGGTGTGGGATTGTCCTCAGATGCTTGGCAACTTCTAATTTTGGCAGTGAAACAGAAAAGCTTTTAATAAATCTTTAATCAAAGGAACATGAATTCAGACCCACTGAAGTTCGTCCCCCTTCTTGAGAGAGGTTAAAAAAATCCCTTTGCCTATAATTTCTATAGAAATGAGAAAAATGACATAAATGTTTTAATAAAAGTTCTTGTCTCATCCATAAGAACAGGACATTCCCTACGATAAAATATTAGAAACAGGTATCGCTAAGCAACAATAGCATTTATCACAGATTTAGCAGAATTTAATTCAGATCTGTTTCTGGGGCAATACAGAGAATCCTATAACAACACTGTTATGAGAGACAGGCAGGGGCAATCCACAACATAAAAGAATTACTCTTTAATACTTAATTGTAATTCCAGAGTCATATCTTGACCAACAGTAGGTTTAATCTATAGAATTACTTTTTTTTTCTTACATTGAGGTTCTTCTCCTTCTTCATAGTGTTGGAAACACTATGAAAAAGAACAGGAACAAAGTAGTTGGAAAAAAGAAAAAATGAACAACTGAAAATAAAATTCTTTGTAAATCAGTCTTATGAAACACGAAACTAAACATATCACATCTTTGAAATTGTACCGTTTTTTCGAGGAATATAGAAACCAAAATATGCATCAAAAGGGTTAATGGAGCCAAGAGAAAGAAAGGCATAAAAGGTTTTTAATGTTTGGCTATCCAAATATTACAGTTCCATTATAGCAGCTATATTTATAGTAATCAAAAACTGGAAATAACCCACATATCCATCAACAACAGGTAAATATATGGTGAGATTTGCATATGACTGAATCCTATGGGACAACAACGATGAAATAAACAACTGCTTCACACAATATGGATGGCTCCGTTAGATGTGCTGAATGAGAGAAGCTCGACTCTAAGGTGTGTGCACGTTGTTATTTAATTTTTATAAACAAGCCGAAGTAATATGTGGCAAGAGAAGTGAGAACAGCGATTACCTCTAGGAAATAGGAATGACTGCTAATATATTAGGATAAAAAGATATTAGGTGATTGTTTTATGAGTATTTGTTATGCTAATTTCTATACTTTGGTATTTTTAATATTTTTAAAAAATCACTAGAAAAATAATTCAGAATGCTGAATGCTAGTGTTAATTTTAATGTTCCTGTTTGATCTGGAAGACATTCTTACCTTGTCTGTTCTTGAAGTCTTTTGTCAGTAAAATGAAGATGTTAATATTTGTCCTTCCTCACTTTACATAGATGGTAATTGGCTAAAAGACAATAACTATAAATCACGTCAAGTTTTATGTAGAATTAAAACCCTTAAATCAAGAAGAAAACTGTCCTTCTAGCAGAGAACTGCTAATCTACAAAAACAAGGGAAAAAAATCAATAGAAGGCTACATAAGTTAAAATTAATTCAATTTATCTTTTTTTTTGTTCTTTTTGTTAAACAGAATGAAACATTTTACTTACTGACTTTTTTAAATTAACTAGAAAATGAAATGGTATTCAAGAAATATAACAAATAAAAATAAACTTCCATTTTGTATTATTTCTCAGTAAGGGAAACAGAACAAGAAGAAAGAGGCAGATAAAGAAAATGAAATAGGAGGGAAGGTGTAAATAGAGCAACGGGGACAAAGGGACACATACAGAAGAATAATGGAGAGACTCTGGCCCTGAAAAAGAAACGTGCGGAGAGAAGGATCATCCACACATACATAGCAGCACCTACAAACAAAATGAGCAGAGAGAGAGCATGCAGAGAGTGGCCCGTAGTTATAAGAGGAGAAAATATGAATCATAGTGCATGTTCAGACTTGTTTGCAGCTTCCACGTGCCATTCCTTATCCACTAGCCCATCTCAGCTTCCAGTTCCCAAGACCGACCCTGCTTGAGTCAGGAGGAATTAGGCAGTTTTATAGCTGTGCTTCAGTAAGTCACCAGTCATGTTGGTTGGCTCTACCTTCATCTCTCTTCAGTTTAATCCATTAAGATTCTGCTCTTCCTGGTGACTCAGTTTGTCTTTTAACAACATAGTCCTGCCTTTGACACTCCTTCTTGGGCCCATATTATGATAACCTGCTTGTTTTTATTGCCAGCTATCATTCACCTGGATTTCTCATTTCTGCTTTCTGTTCACCTGTTAGAACTTAACACTCCTTTACCTTGGTCCCTTCAAATAGGTGGTCTGCTTGCCTGAGAAATGTTATTGCTGGCCCATCTGGATGCTAGATTTAGCTTGCCAAACTGATCATTACATCTGTATCTTCAGCTGGGGTTACTCCCTGAATTAGAAGGGACATGGCCAGGTATGTCCCAAGAGGAGAGAGAACACACTCAGACCGTCATGAAGTGGCAACTTGGGACCTTTACATAAAATGACCATTCATCCTGATTTTTCTGACACTGTCTCAGAGTAATTATTAATAGTCTTCCCTTTCACTCTTGGAAGTGTCCTGGTTTGGACAATAAATTATATGGTAACCCTTAGGCTGTTGCCACTAAAGATTTCTAGATCTATGTTTCATTTTTATTGCTATAGTTAAAAGTCAAATATCAATTTTCAATTATATTTGAATAGCAGATTTATTTATCCAAATGCTGAGTGTACCCACTGACTGAGAATTTATTGCCCTAGTTTTAAAACCATATAAGAAAATATAGGCCACTAAAAGACAATAAAAACGATAAAAATTATTGCAATCGGAGAAAGAACTAATAGAATAAAAATAAATAAATGGAAAAGAAATGGAATGAAAAGCAAGTTATGAGCCAGGTATGACTGTGACAAAGCCCCAACATGCTTATTTCATTAGTTAGTTCTAAACCAAGATCTCGATCCTTCCTATTAACACATGTCTCCAAAATGCCAGCAAAATCCCAGTCACTTAGGTATCTCCTGGTGTCTCCTACAAGCTCACTATCAGTTCTGCCCACCTTGATCTGCTGCAGGCAAAAGCCTGTCCTGGGCCCCGTGGAGATGGCCCCCTCGCCACTACCAGCCAGGCGATAGTGGGCAACATTTACCTTCCCCAACAAAAGCATTATCTCCCAGTGCCCCCAAGGCTGCAAATGCCAACTCTCCAGGTACTGTTATACCCTCCAAATTTCCCATTGCTCTCAAGATACGTGTTAAGCAAACAAATTTGGGGAAAATATGCCTTTATACTATACTTCTTTTAACAAACCTTTATTATTGATGACGTGCTGGTCACTAGAGTTACAAAAGTGTACGAAGACATACAAAGTAACTGCTTACAAAGAGCTTACGGTTTAGTGAGGAGGATAATGAACCTTTATTGATGTTTAGTGTATGCCAGAAACTATGCTAACTATTTTGTGTTTTCTCCTTTATCATCATAAGACTAAGAAGTGAACATTTTTATTATCACCACTGTGTAGGATATTGCAGTAGGCTGAATAATGGCCACTCAAAAATTTCAGGGCCTAATCCTGGAATCCACAAATGTTTCCTTATAAAGTTAGAGGGTCTGCTGACTGGTTAAGTCAATGATTTTGACATGAGGATATGATCCTAGATTATCTAGCTAAGTCATAAAGTTTCACAAGAGAGAGGGAGAGGGAAAAAGGGACATACAGATGGATGGACAGACAGACAGATGAAGACAAAGGCAGAACTTGGAATGATGTAGCCACGAGCCAGGAACTCTGAAAAATGCCAGCAACCACCAGAAGCTAAAAGATGCAAGGAACAAATTCTCCCTCAAACCCTCCTAAGGGAACATAGACCTTCCAACACTTTGATTTCTGAATTCTGGCCTCAGAACTGTGAGACGATGAATTTCTGTTGTTTTCTGAATTTGTAATAACTTGCTCTGACAGCTAGGAAACTGAGTCTCAGTGAAGCAATTTATCCAAGGTTACAAAGCTAGAAATTTGCAGAACTGTCTCCAGAGCTCTCTCTTAGATACTAGGCTAAGGTGCAATACCAAAATACCTTCTGGGAAACAAATCCATAATGTCTATCTCCCAGTTTCTCAAAGAATGTTTCATAAAAAGAGTTTATTCTAGCAGCCCTTTTCTTTCTATAGTTCAGGTAGAAATCCTGGGGCCTTGGGTGATAGATAGGAGCTGATCCCTTCAAAACCCTCCATGCTTCTTGCCTTCCATAGCCTCTGTGCCTTCCTGCTTTTGTCCTCTCTTTAAAAGAAAACCTCACAAAAACAGACTCTTGCAAATCAACTTCTGGTGAGCCCATCAATAGTTCCATAATTAGGTAAAATAATGACTTCAAATATTAATGCCCTAGATTTACATTATGTCAAAAAATATTTCTAGGGTAATTAAGGAACTCCCTAGCCAGATAAATATCAGACAAAGAAGGAAAAGAGAAGACAAGTAATAGGAATATTCTCAAAGTAAACTAAGATATTCTCTGTATTCTCTCCTTGATATTATATTTTATGTGTTTATGTACAACCAAAATATGCAAAATCTCACTTGTGATGAAATTATTCTGGTGCCTCGATCTGTGCTTTCCAATTTAGTGACCTGACCATTCTTCAAAGAATATCACTGAAATATACATTATGCAGAAACAGTTCTGAGGAAACTTTGCACACCTGAGTGTCACCTCTTTGTTGTTGTTAACATAGAGCTGATATGAGGTATCTCTCCAGAGTAACAGATTCAGTTTTGTGAAACATTAGGAAAACAAGAAATAGCTCCGTGTTTCAGAATGTGGAGGGAAGGGTTTCATTTTACTTTATCCCAGAATTTGAGCTCAACAGACTTGTCTGATTGCTTTGAAAGCAATGTTGCGGCACATAGAGATACTTTTTGATTTCATACATTGTTTATAACTTCTACAGCATTCTACAACGCCAATACATATTCCTTCAAATCAAAGAAGCAATATCCTGATTTTGGTACTCAACTGGTCACTGGAACTTCTGTTTAAGCATAAATGGCTTACATTTCCACGAATAGTACACTATCATGCAGTTTCTCTTGGCCTGGCCTCTCCTATGACTGTTTCTCTATTTCCTCTCTCCTTCCACTCTCTAAATACAGGTGTTTCCTTACATTTTATCCACAGTCCCTTCCTTTTTCTATATACACAATTGCTTTTATTGCAACCATGATGACATTCAGGGCCTCAAATATCACTTGCACTCGAAATCCTACATCTGATTTTTTAAAATCTTTAAATAAATAGAAAAAACTCAAGACATCTAGCATTGTGCTTAATAGGAAACTATAGTGGTCTTGGCCCCATTAAAGTCAAGAATAAGGTAAAGATAGTAAATAATTCCACTGTAATTTTTAAATTGTTCTGGAGGAACTAGCTCTTACAACTAGGCAAGACAAAGAAATGAGATGCACAAAAATTGTAAAGGGGAAGGTAAAATTATTTCTCCTTCAGGTGACGTGAATTAGCAGGGTTACCATGTTTCACAACCCTAGAGACCATCATTCTCATTGTATTCTGGTTGTGCAGTATGGTGAACTGCCATGCTTGTATACCTGGAAAACCAATGGAATCCACTGAAAAAGTGATTACAAACAATAAGAGAATTTAGTGACTGGAAAAAAATTAATATACATAAAACAATAGCTTTCATGTATAAAACGACACTACATTAGAATACATAATGGTAGAAAAGACACAATTCACAATAGCAATAAAAAATATTAAATACCTAGGAATTAACCTAACATTTAAAACACAATCTAAGAATTCTGGTTTCCAGTCCACTATGTAACATGTCACTCTGTTCTAACAAGTAAAAGCTAAACAAACTGAAAAATCAACAATTTTTCTTCTGTTTGTCATTGATGCGAGGTCAAGCCACTCTTCCAAAAATTGGGCAGACAGACAGGAGAATACAGAGAATCACCATTTGCCAGGAGGATAAACCTCCCCCCAAAAGAACCTGATAAGGATAGGAAAACTTAAACGATGTGAAAAAGTCTGAGAGTTAAAAAGTCTAGGGGGGCCCAGTCATATAGAGGACCCAATGATCCTACTTCTGGGTATTTATCTGAAGAAACCTAAATACCAGGGACCTGTGCATCCATATGTTCATTCAGCATTATTTACAATAGCCAAAATACGAAGGCAACCTGGGTGTCCATCAGTGGGTGAATGGACAAAGAAGAGGTAGTACATATAAACAATGGACTATTACTCAACCATACATAAAATTTTTTAAAAAATGAATGAAATCTTGACATCTGCAACAACAATGGATTGACCTAGAGGGTATTGTGCTGAGTGGAGTAAGTTAGACAGAGAAAGACAAATGCCATATGATTTCACTTATACATGGGATCTAAAGAACAAAATAAACGAAACAAACTCACAGACACAGAGAACATTTTGAGGGTTAACAGATGGGAAGAGGGTTTAGTGATGGGTGGGAAAAGGAAAGGGATTGAAAAATACAAATTGGTAGTTACAAAAGTCATGGAGATTTAAAGTGTAGCATAAGGAATATAGTCAATAATGCTGTAATAACTATGTATGGTGTAGGATACTATGTTTATGGGGGTAATCACTTCATAAGTTATATGAATGTCTAATCAGTATGTTGTATACCTGAAACTAATATTATATTCCAACTATAATTGAAAACTTTAAATATTAAAATTTTTAAAGAAGAAGAAAAAAAGTACTTCTAGTTTCTTTGCAGTGTCCGAGATAGAATAATACCATTAGCTAGCTCTCTACTGCTGAAGAGACAGATGGCTTTATTTGGTCTGTATAGTTCAGAAAGAGAACGTTCAGTAGCTGTCATTTTTCTAATATTATATGAAACACAAGGACAATTGTAAAAGGAGATTATACGAGGGAAGGGAAAAGATCAAATGGTTAATTAAAAATCATTTTACAAAGTGATACCTTTCACAGATACAATGTTAACTTCTGAGTAATTTAATATCCTGTTGAGATCACAATTATTTCCAAGGTGAAAGAGGCAGAGAGAGAATTTTATATCAAAAAGTACCACTAAATTAGGAGACCTTTCAAGATTTGAAATGTAATTTATGTTTTCATATCAAATAAATGATTTTTTTTGATCTGATGAGATATAATTCAATCTGTAGATAATATGCAACATTTATCTCAGTAGATCAGTTGCACTCTAAGAACATTTCTAACCAAGTCAACAGTTCAGTTTGCTTGTTTTATTTTTAAATATCTTTAGTAGCTTGTGCTCATTAGTAGCTTTCCCATTGAAGGTGATTGAAGGTGGCTGACAAAAATATTTTGATGACTTGTAGCAGCAATATCAGCAATACTCCATATTTAACATTAGGAAAAAAAATGCTTCTTAGAGATCATCGATTTGGACTTTACTGAAATTCAGAGAGAGAGGAAAACTATTTTTTTTTCAAAGGTGATTTTATTATGTTGCTTGTAAACAGAAATACTTCCCTGAAATCTCCCGTCATTAATTAGACTAATTTTGGTGGGTGATGATCCTTTAAACTTCAATGGGAAAGGAAAGTCACAGACTATTTCCTCGTTTCCCCCAGCTTCCTTTCCTACGTGTTACTATTTCTGAAATCAGAATGTAATTTGTAGTGAAGTGCAAATTTCATAGTTTCTTTCACCTATAATAATCCCCCTTCCCTCAGAAAGAGCTATTATCAATTTGATGATGCACTTTAGAATGAATGGGGACTCAAAATCCAAGAGATATAAATGAACCTATTTATAACCTGGATGAACAAGGGAATTCAATTTTTAAGAATAAGCTGACAGAGAACAGTGGTAATGTCATTGGTGTAGCACCTCAAGGCACAGCATGTCACTTCTCCTGCTCCTCCACCACCGTCATCAGCATCATCAGCATCACTACCAATAACTGAACAACTGCTTATAGCAGGTACTACCCTTTTAACATATTACCTTCACATGTGTGATTTATATCAATTCACTCTTCAGTCCTGGCTGCACCTTAGAACCTCAAGAGCTTTTAAAAATTCAGCTTCTTGGCCCCATTACAAACCAATTGTTTCCGAACTTTTGATGTAAGGTCATGACATCTGCATTTTTTAAGTCTCTCCACGTGATTCTGATGCACAGTGAAGATGGAGTCACTATTTTTCTCTACTGTCACCAAACAAAAACAAGTACTTGGAATAGAAGCTTCACTGACACATGTCATATTCTTTTTCACTGAAAGATAACATTTCCTAAAATTTATAAAGTACAAGAGAAAAATAGCCTAATAAAATAGGGAATCACTTCCCTAATATTTTTATTTTTATTTATTTTTAGTTTTTGCAGGGTTGGATTTTGTCTTTCTTTAAATTTTAATACTTGGTTCATCAATTTTTTTACATTATTTAAATTTTTTTTGGTAAATATGATTATATAATTTTCAGGTGTACATTATAATTTGACATTTATATATTCTATAACCTAAAGTCCAGTTACCTTCAGCTACCATATATTTGATCCCCTTTGCCCACTTCCCTTCCCCCTACCCCCCTATAATTAACCCGCTTTACCCCATCTACTTCCCCTTTCCTCCTCCACCCCCTACCCTCTGGTAACCACGAGTCCATTGTCCATGTCCCTGAGTCCCTGTTTGTCCTGTTCATTTGTTGCTTTTAGGTTTATATCCCACATATAAATAATATCATGTGATTTGCTATTTTTTCAGTCTGACTTATTTTGCTTAGCATGATTATCTTGAGGTCCATCCATGTTGTTGCAAATGGCAGAATTTCATCTCTTCTTATGGTTGAATAATATTTCATTGTATATATGTACCACAGCTTCTTTAGTAAATCATCTATCATAGGATACTTCAGTTGCTTCCATGTCCTGGCCACTGTGAATAATGCTGCTATGAACATTGGTGTGCAAATATCTTTTTGGATATGGGTTTTCAAGTCTTTGGGGGTAAATACCCAATAGTAGCATTGCTGGATCATACGGTAGATCAGTTCTTAGATTTTTGAGGAACCTCCATACTGTTTTCCATTTGCAGTCCCACTAGTAGTGTATGAGGGTTCCTTTTTCTTAGCATCCTCTCCAACATTTGTTATTACTTGTCCTGTTGATTATATTCCCTAATATTTTGAAAGGAGGAGTAATGACCATAAAATTCATTGTTCTGAGAACCAGCTCCTAATTAATAACCACCAAGACCTTGAATGCTCAGCCTTGGACTACAACTTTCAGTTTATCTGTCATTAGAGTCAAATTTTTAGTCACATGTAGCAGATAAAAATGTGTTGCCTGCTGGTAGCTAATTGCCACAGTGAAAACAAGTCAATATTTGGAACTCTGAGGTTCCATGCTCTAGACCCGCAGTGTTCTTGGAAATATACCTCTCTTCACTTGTTCCTTTTCACAGTAAGACCCACTTTAAAAAGAATGTGCCACCTTTTATTATGAGTATTCCTGCTCATCAGAGGTGGCTCCTTGGCAGCCTATGCCTCATATAATAACTTTTCTGTTTCTTACAGCAATATCCCTTTGCCTGGGGGACAAGTTAATAATTTCACATCAAATTCTCTTTGGATGAAGTAGTGTGTGAGAAACACCTGGAAATCCACAGATTCTGAAAAATGTCTTTTGTTTTCTCTTTTCTCTCAACTCAGATGTTGAGTTACACGTGAGCTTGTGAGAGACCCTACGGGACTTTGTCAGTGTTCTGTTCGAAAATGGAGAGGGGAAAAGTATTTTGTGATTATTTTCAGAGTAATGCAGTTTGAGCAACATGCTTGCTGGAAGCACGCAGCACCTTTCAGCAGAGGACACGAGCCCACGTGCGAGTGCACGGGGACACCGGCACACATTCGCTGAAGCTGCCACACAAACACCACGCGCCTGCTAAGCACCGGCAGAGTGCTTGATCCCGCACACATGTGAGAGAGAGACACTGTTCTAAATAGCTGCTCCTTCTCCCCTTTCTGATCAACACTTTTAATATACTTAGGGTAGACGTGGGGGAATTGCTTAGAGTGTTTTTTCCTAAAGGTAGAAGAGGTGCTGGAGTAGCCATGGGCAGTTTCCCTCAGGAGCTACCTTTCATTTCTACCCAGAACAATAATGAACTCAGTAAGACATAATAGTTTTTCCTTCCGTGATTTACTGAATGCAAGCCTTCAGTCACTCCCATAATTTTATCTGTGTTTCGTAAGAGAAATATCTAGAATGATGGTTTAGAGACAACTGCATTAGAGAAATAAGGCTTAAATATTTACTTCTAATTATATTCGTATGTGTCTTGGGCAATCAATCATTAATCAAGAACATTGTGTACCCTCTAGGTCAAAACACAGTGCACATCAGAGAATCCAAATAGTTCTCAGTCACAGTTCTCTTCAAGGAACTTACTAGAGAATAAAAGAAATTTCCCTACTGAAAGTTGTTTTCAGAAACAGTATGAAAAGAAGACAAATTAGCAAGCTGAGCACTCAATGAAATCCTTCATATGCCTTAGCCTTTTTTTATTATTATTAAAATCATTAAAATATCTGCTAGTGACACATAAAATACCTAAAACAAATGAAGATAATAATAATTTGTGTTGTATGATGTCTGTTACTGTAATGCAAAATAGCTTATATGGGATCAGTAAATGAAGGAATGATATCAGCATAAACATAGAAGTTACATTGGTTTACACATGATTTTTCTAGCCCATTAATAATTAGTGCTATCAAGTATTCATAGATAAACTCATGCGACACAAACACAGCTGAGTACAAGCCGCTGTATGTTTGCTCCATGTCCTTCCTCAACCCAGTTAGGTCAGGTATTCTGCCTTAGAAGGGCTTATTATAGGTTCTCCCAGATCTCTGTACATCTTGCCCTTATTTCCCTAACTCAGCAGCCTCAGTCTTGCTCTATATCTTCCCCACCTTCTCCATCTTCCTTCAAGTATCCTTTTTAGGTAAAATCCTGCATTTGTTATAGTATTTCTCATTATTTGGGAAATTTAGAGGTCTTTTGAAGCTCTACTAAAACTAACATTAGGATTAGTCTTGTTTCCATTAGTGCTGTGGTCAGAGTGCCATAGGATTTGAGTGATCTGTCCCAAATCTATTTTCCCCATGAGCTCTGGTACTTTTACTGCATGATTTTGCAGAATGCGAGATTTTCCAGAACATATAAACAGGCCGAATGGGAACTCAAGGAAGACAAATCACTGTGAGTGTGGGAAGATGATCAGGGATGTCGTTACAGCTACAGAGCCCGATTCAGAGGCTGAAGGAAGAGTGAGCTTCAATGAAGCACAAAGGAGGCAAGAGGTGGGAAGGGCAGCAGGAGCAAAGAGGGAAAAGCCATCAGTGCAAACCATGTTACAGAACCAATAGTAAAATGAGATCAAATAGGTTTTCCCAGAATATAAAGGCCTTAGATCCTAAAGTTTCTTCTGTAAAAAGTGAAAAGTCACTTTAGGGTGGAGGTGGGGGCTGGCAGGTTGCAAAGTGATTCTCTTTTGGTGCCACGTTCTAGTCTATTCTCATTTTTTTTTCTATATAAAAATCTAAGGTTTAGGTAGGTGACTGACTTGTTCACATTTATTCATGGCCTGTGTCTGCTGGTTCCCAGCAGGACTATACAAAAGGCATTTAAAAAATAATGATGACTACTGTAATAGCCCAGGAAGCGATGAAGACCTATTCCATGCGGATATTGTTAGAAATAGAAGGAAAAGAATTTACTTGTGAGACTTCCTGAAAAAAGGATCTGTATTTCAGCATAATGAATGACTAATGAGTGATGAGTTTCCTTAAGTAGCAACTTAATAGATGCCATTTTGTGCATAATAAATTACTAGAGGAAATTCACATCTGTTTTTTTGTGATATTACATAAACTATTAAGGTAGTACCTGGTAATATTTATTTGGTACTTTCCAAGTTAAAATGTAGACAGTATGTGGCTCATCTCTGAAAATAAGATAGGAAAGAGGCAAAAGTTAAAGTTAAACCATATATAGGATGGTGGAATAATTCCATGAAGTTGAACAAAGACTGGGTTCTACTTTGCTTGTTCTTCAATTACTACTCACTCGTTTCTCTACCAGAATACTACATAAATAATTTCCAGGCAATAGGCCTGAGCTAGGGTTTGGTGATGATATAAAAAAGTAAGACATAGTCATCAGCCTCCCCAGGCTATACTCTAAGTAGGAAAACAGGTCTATAAGACAGTTAAACAAAAATACAGATTATTAAAATAGATTCTTTTCCACCAATAATTACAGAATTCAAAAAGTACTTCTGGAATTCAGAGACTGAGTGGGCAAGGGGAGCTTCATAGCAGTGTGGGATGGAGAAATGAGAATCTAATCTGCATTAGTGGACCTTTTGACACTGCCAAATTCTCAGTGAGCTTTGGAAAAAAAAAAAAACTTTAAAAAAATCATTAGACAGTATAAACTAAAGAGTTTAGAGCCTGACTCTGAGGTCCAGATCATCTGTTTCAAATCCTGGGTCTGCTACTCAACAACTACAGGCAAGTAAAAGAACTTCTCTGTAATTTGCTTTCTTCATCGGTAATATAGAGTTGAACTAAGTATAAAATAAGTTAATGTATGTAAAATACTTAATACTGTGCCTCACGCAGCGTAAGCACTATAGACATGTTTGATGCTGCTGCTGCTACTGCTGCTACTACTACCACTACTACTAGTTGGTTGTTGTTGTTGTTGTTTGCTGAGGACACCAAGGGCACATATAACTTTCTAGCAATACTCCTGGCCATGAAGATATGGATCTCATCTTGAATGCATAAGGCATGTCACTCTCCATTTTGGGTAACTAGATTCAAACTACAGGAATAGTTATTTCAGTGAGAGGATTTTAAAACATGTATAAGTAGGAGGGAGAAAGAGAAGAAAAATAGGCGATGGTGATCAGATTTCCAATCTCAGATCATACTTTCCTAATCTGCTCAGAGTATGATCCCTTGAGCCTTGGCTTAATAACAACATGCACAGCCTTTACCTCTAGGTTTAGAATTCACAAATTCTAAAGTAATTTTCCAAAGAAAATTTCCTATTTTCTTTGTCTCTACCTTTCTATTTTATGGATTAATTTCACGAGCTGGCTCAGAAGCACAATTTCTTTTTCTAGGTACCTTTCTCATTTGCATGTAAAACTCTTCTCATCCTTCATCCTTGATGAATATCAATAAGATGCTTTAACTTATCATTATGAAAAAATGCCATATACTTTGCTCTTGCATGCCTTGACTGGCATTTAGAAGCATCGTTGGTGGCAGCTAGCCAAACACATTTTGGCGGCAGCTGGAGTGGGTGAATGTCTTTGATATTTAGCATCAGTGTCTCAAATTGTGATTTTTATGAAAACATTTGGAAAAAGAATTCCTGAGCTAGGAGCACCCATGGAATGGAAAGGCAGGATATCTTCAGATGTAGGTGAGAACTGTAATCAACAGTAAATGCTGGTGCAGGAAAAGAAGGGACAGTAAGTTGGAAATCAAGTCTTTGTTTACTTTAAATGTGCTTTTCAATATCACATTCATTGTCATTCTGTTAAGGAGCTGTAGATAGTTCAACTAACCTGAAATAATTAGCGTGTGGAATGCTTCAGAAAAAAAGTAAAACAAAAATTGAAGGCATTATTGTTATCATTCTCATCGCCATAGAAGCAGTGTCTGTACTATGTAACGAGTACTTGGAAACAAGTTTCAGATCTTGAGAAAGCTCATGTATTTTATAGAATGCTACTTATATAAAGCTGTATCATTAAAAAATCTAAAGAGTAAAGAGCTCCCAGAGGAAAGAAGAGAGAGAGAGAGATGAGGGAAATAGAAGAAACCAAATGGGGAAGGCAAGTTAATACATCAGAATTAAACAAAGTAATACTATTTCCCTTGTAGCTGAGTGTTCCCAGTGGGGAGATCAGAATGAGCTTCTCCTCATTAAAGCTCACATTCCTGTTCCAATTGTTGCAACTTTTGAAAAGAAGTCAGAACGCTAGAAATCCAAAATAACCTTCAAAATTCTTCAAAATAAAACAAAACATAGAATTGAAATCCTGGATTTTACAAATGTGTGTGGTCATGGGTGGATGTAATAGCATGTAAATTAGGTGCATTTAGAATAATCTAAAGCCCTGATATTATTTAGAAGGATGGTAACAATATTTATTTTAGACTATGTGAACTATGATATGTATGTACTTAAAACAGCTAGGATAACTACTAAAAAAAGAATACATGAATTTAAAACAGTAATGAGAAGTAGAATGAGAAAAAAAAAATCCTGAAGAAAATGGGAAAGAGAAAACAGTAATTAGACAAATAGAAAACTCAATAATATACCAGGCAAGTATTAATCCCCAAAATAATATAGCTATACTAATAGTACATAAAATAGGCTTTAAGATAAAATAGAAAACCAGAGTTAAAGGTGGTTGGCTACATAATAATAAAATGTTTCATTTACTTAGGGGTACTTAATAACAGCAGATATAACAAAAACTGATAGAAATATCAGGAAAAATCACAGTGGGGGTTGGGGGGGTTCACTCACTCCTTTCTTTTCAATCAAATAAGCAAAATGCATAGGAAGGCTAGAGTTGATTTAAATAGCACAATTGACAAGTTTGATGATGATAAACATATATAGAACACTACACACAATATTTGAGGAATAAACCTTTACTTTTAAAGTACATTTGGAACATTTTGAAATTTAACCATGTGCTTCATCACCATGTAATTAAGTTAGAAATCAATCACAAAAAGGTAACTCAGAAAGAAAACATCAGAACACTTTCTAAGCAATGAGAAAATGAAAAAAAAAATCATAATAGATATTAGAGTATGTTTATACAGGATGATAATATAAATGCCTTATATCGAAACATGAGGGCTATAGCAATAGTTAAGGGGAAATGCATACCTTAAATGCTTACATTATAAAAAATAAAGTATCATAATTAATGAGAAAAAGTATCCTATCTAATAAGGTATAAAGTTGCAATTTAACAAACCTTTAAAAGGTTATGGGTCCAGGGCTTATAGCTATAACAGTCTGAGAATTTGGTGAAGTCTACACCTCAAAGAATTGTCTAAATCAGCTGTGGCAAGACTCTGGAAATTGACTTAAAGCAAATAACAAATGGAAAAAAGTTTATTCATAAGAAATTGCTAGAAATGTGCATAAAACAGCATTAGCCTGCGGCCTCCGCAGCTGAGACTGCTGCCATTCTCCCCTCCTAATCCCCCCGCCCCCCAACCTCACTAAGTGAGGATGAAAGTTTTATCAGGAGGATCCTACCTGTGCATCACTCACTCCTTCTTCTCTCCTTTCTGGCTCCCCCTGCACCACCCACACTAACTTCCTTGCAATTCCTCAAGTACACTCCTGCCTCAGGGCCCTCACATTTGCTGTTACCTTTGCCTTCCCTCGGATATCACCAGCCTTGCTGCCGGGCGTCAGTCAAATCTCTGCTCAAAGGTCGTTTCTTTAGGGAGGCCTCTGGGACCAACCGATCTAAGGCCCCATACACTATTTTTTCTTGTAAGTGATAGCACTTGTCTCGACTGATTGATTAAATCTTCTTCCATCCCCACCATCTCGCTCTCCTTTCATTGAGAACAGGCACTTTTTTATTTTTATTTTTTTCACTATGAAATGAATTCCCAGTACCTAGAATAACACTCAAATTATTGTTAAATCAATGTACAGAACATACTTGCTTTTATCATGCCATTCAGAGTCACGGGAAATTTTCCTTTGTCTTTGGTCAGCCCCTTACCTGGCTCTTCTCCCTTATGAATCAGGTGAATAAAAGCTACTCAGCCCTGGACCTGCCACCAGTGAATTATGAAAAATCTCAACTTCTTTCCACTACAGAGAAAAGAGATAGCTTAAATATATATTAAAATTCACAAGGAGTTATTTACTCTTGTGTAATTAAAGTATTACTACATGTTGTTTGGGTTGTCTATTTGTTCACTGTCAAAGTTTAAATCACTCTCCTAAGTTTCCTTTTTGCAACATTGGTTATTTTACACACCATTTTTGAGCAAAAAATAATAGGGCTTCTTCAATTTTTGTGTTTTCAGTGGCGGGGGGTGAGTATGTCTAGCCATTTTAGGTATATTTCTCAAAATTTAAGAGAGCCTGTTTTAGAAAATCACTGCAGTCTCATCCCATTATATCTTCGAAATTAAATTATTTGTGTTTCATTTTATTCTATAAATAGCTTGTCATGAGCCAGTTCTATGGATCTTGGAACCTACATTTTGCTCGAAGAACTGAACATAAAGCCATATTTGTTAAATCTGAAGCTCTTCAATTGAAAAAATCAATGGTTTGATTTTTTTCCAGAATTATAGACAAATGTTAAATTTTGAAATGTCATCTCTTCACTGCCAAATAGCCAATCCTTTCCTCAGGAAATTGCTGGTTCTAAGATCACTGATTGTGATCTTTTCAATTGTACCATATTCCAAATATGAAATTTTAGCAATTGTAACTTGGCCAGAATGAAACAGGAAAAAAGCTCAAAGCCAGGCATTCTATAAATAGGAGATGTCTTATATTTTAATAAAAAATACAGTCTGCCTTCCTTGCTTGAAACACACAATATTTCAAAGTCTATTTCTAATTTTAAAAGGAACTTTCGACAAATGGAATATTTTAAAAAGAGATTATGCCTTTATTATAAAGAAGAACCTGAAATAGTTCATTGATATTATAATGTTTCTCAACAATGGGCAAATTTTACAACTGGGTCTTTCTTCAGACTACTGTCTCAAATAAATGTTTTCCTTTATTTCATCCATACTGTCACAAATTATGTTAAACCTCCCTGACCCCCCCTCCCCAAAAAAAGTTATTGAGCATGACAATTTAGCTCTTTAAGTTAAAACTTAACTAGAAGAAATCATAAGGGAAAAGCTTCATGACATCGGACTTGGCAATAACTTCTTAGATATGACACCAAAAGTACAAATGGGACCACATCAAACTTAAAACTTTTGTGCATCAAAGGACATAATCAACACAGTGAAAAAGCAATACATTGATTGCGAGAAATTATTTGCAAACCACATACCTGACAAGGTGTTAATACCCAGAATATGTAAATAACTCCTACAATTCAAAAGCAAAAAAAAAAAAGAAAAATCTAATAACCTGATTTTAAAAATGGGCAAAGAACTCTAATAAACTTTTCTCCAAAAAATGATATATAAATGGCCAGTAAGCATATAAAAATATATTCGACATCACTCATCATCAGAGAAATGCAAATGAAAACCACAGTGAAATATCACCCACATACATTAGGATGGCTACTATATAAAAAAAGAAAAAACACAGAAAATAAGCGTGTTCGTGAGGATATAGAAAATATGTAACTCTTGTGTCTCGTGCACTATTTGCTGGATTGTAAAATGGAGCAACCAATATATAAAACAGTACGGGGCTCCTCAAAAAATTAAAAATAGAATATGATCTAGCAATCTCATTTTTGATGTACACTCAAAAGAATTACAGGATCTCAGACAACTATTTTCACATCATGTCCAGAGCAGTAGTATTCACAATAGCTAAGAGGTAAAAGAAACTCAAGTGTCCATTGACAGGTGAAAGGATAAACAAAATTATATATATTTTATATAATATATATATGAACATTATTCAGCCTTAAAAAGGAAGGAAATCCCATCACATGCTACAATATGGGTGAACTTTGAGGACGTTATGCTAAGTGAAATAAGCCAGTCACAAAAAAAGATAAACACTATATGATTCTACTTATATGAGGTATATAAAGCAAATTTATAGAAACAGAAAGTAGAAAGATGGTTAAAAGTGTTGGTGGAAGGGGTACAAGGGAAGTTGTTGTTTAAGGGGTATAGAGTTTCAGATTTGCGAGATAAAAAAATTTCTGGAGATTTCTTTCAGAACAAGATGCAGGTACTTCACACTACTGAATTCTACACTTAACAATTACTAAGATGGTAAATTTTTTGTTATGTATATTGTACAACAATTTTTTTCAAGCTACACAAGTGGTTTAATTGGCCATATCGTCCAAAGAATTGGTGTGATCCTTCATGAAAGTGAACTCTAGACCTATGTCCAAGAAAGTCATCAGAGAAAGAGGCCATTGCTGACCCTTCAACACTTAGCCCAAAACTAAACCAGCATATGATGGCAGGATAGTACCAAAAACAAAAAACAAAAACAAACAAAAAAAAAAAACACTGGTCACTTATGCAATAGTATTCAAAGAAAGTCAGAAAAGTTCTGTATGACTCAAAACATCTGTCTCATAGTGCTTGAAAATCTCTCCTCTGCTTTTGCAAAACATCCCAATTGCTGCTGGTTAAAAACTAGTGTGAGCTAATGAGCATCTACCTGTAATGGACATTTATCAAAAATTAATTTGGTCCTAAGGTGTTTTTCCTTCGACTAAGAGAGATTTGCCATGGCAAGGAATTATGGAGGAAGAAAGGCTGTAGGATTAGAAATCCAAACGAGGTGGAGTGCTCCAAGTCAGGTGCTAGCGATGCTAGGGCAGTAAGAAGCCCTAAACAATAAGGAGACTCGGATAGGTTAATGAATTGTGCAGCTGGACATTTGGAAATTCACTGAGCCTGTCTGGTTCTACGTCCAACAAGGGGGGAATCAGAAGCACTGATTTTTTTTCCATTTGAATAATGACAGACTGATAAAGTATAAGTTTAATTATAGACTGGGCTGCCTTTACCGCTTGGCTTTTGTGAAAGAGACCTTCTTTTTAATCTATATTTAATACAAATAAAGCATTTTGTGTTTTAGTATTTATGTGTTTAGTATTTTAATGCTTCAATATATTATTTTAATACAATAAATTAATGATTTACTAGAACAACATTCTTAACAGCATGTATATTAAGGTGAGTTTTATTTTAAAAATAATGCCAATAAAATATCGATAAATAAGAAGTTCAGACATATTAATCTAGATAGTTTTTAATAAGATTGATCTTTCTAAAAAAAATTTTCTATCAAATATTCTGGGCTGCCATAGCCCAGTGGTCCTCAAACTTAAACAGGCATCAAAATCACATTAGAAGCCTTATTAAAATACAGATTCTTGGGCCCGGCCTACTGCCTGAGTTCCAGCCTATTTAGTAGTTCTGGGATAGGCTCAAGAATTTGAATTTCTAGTATGTTTCCAGGTAGTGTTGCTAGTTGGAAAACAGAATTTGAGAACCTTTGCTATAAAAATTGTTATTTTTATATAACGAGCTGAGTAAATGCCACAAGAGGAAAATTTGAATAAAATATATTTGCCATTAGAAAATATCATTAACCTCAAATTCATTTGTTGTTTACAAATGACATGTCTAGGCTTACAGCTCAGTGGACACCCCGATACATCACAGTAGAAGGTTCAGCATAAGGTCGTAATCTTTTCCAGAATGGCCGTGCTTCTGTGTGAAGGTCGAGCCTGAGGCACATGGGTATACTGGAATTTCCCACTGGCAGTTCTCTATTATAAATAGTACACAGGATTCTGGTAAAATCATGTCATTTCACAAGTTCATAAATGGATAATGAAACAAACTGAATAGCAATCTAAACCACTGCTGGTAAGTGGTCTGTTTAATGATGCCTAGAACTATATCAAAACAGAAATTTGCACTTATTTCTAAGGTCATATTGAAGTTCTTTATGGTCTTTTTATTTTTCCTGTGAGATAATTTATAAGAAAGAGTGACAAAAAAAAAACTGATCATATTCATAAACAAGATGTTGGGATGACACTAATTACCACTAATTCTTAGCGAGAGAACCAATACATGTTCATACTTTAACAGGCACAAATAGCTAGCACTTAAAAAAAAAAATAAAGCAAAGTATTAGCGTGTAATATTTTCTTCTCATTTACCCTCAAAGAATTAAGAAGAAATTTTCTAAGAGTTTACATATCACAGATCAACACCTTTCCAGGATGTTTCTTAGCTTTCTTTTAGTGCACAAGGTTAGTAGACGAGCGCCTCAGTCAGCTCTGAGATGACTTCTCCAAGCTCCCCTGACAATCTCCCCCACTTCTCCTTTAAGACTAAGCATGGCTCTCATCATGACACATCTCTGTGCAGACAGACACCTTGCCTAGCTTTGCTTTTCTTGTTGGAAGAATTTAAAAGAAGAAACTAAAGTTTTAATCATTACCAATTGGTCTGACATTGTGCTAGGTGTTTGGGTCAGATTGCTGAATAAATAGAGAGGACCTCTGCCCTTGTACATCTGAGGTGAGGGGTGGGCACTGGCACCAAGCCAGCCTGGGACAGAAAGGAACTGTCATACTGTGCTTCCTTAATATGTTCTAGAACATAGTATAGATAGCTTTAAAAATACTCATCAATGGATTAGGTTGTCGTGTGGTTGAAGGACACTTAAAAGGTGCCAGACACAGCCCTTTGGAGTAGTTCCATCCCTAAATATTATAGGAGCTACCAAGAAATTCATACATATGACTTTGATTTCCTCATAAATTTCAAGGTTTCTAGGAAAGGAAGCATTTAGGATGCCAAATCTCATATAAAAGTTGTCATTTTGCTCCATGATCCAGAATGCATTTTCTCTAATATAAAATATAAATGTAATAAAGATATATGTTATTTTACGTTTTTTTTTTGTTTGTTTGTTTAACTGAGCCGGACAACCAGTTTGACTTATATTTTTAGGAAGAGAACAAACCAGCTAGTGGCTAAATTGCCCAATAAGTCAATTTGGTTATAAACCTGGCCAATAATTTTAAGAGGATGTGTGTTTCTCTGTGTATCTCCACGACACCTTTAAGACTAAAGACTACATTCTGTGGAAAGATGTTTGTTGTGCTTGATTCAATAAACACCTAGTTATAAGCTAATTATCATCCCGTCCCCTTAAAGGAAAGCGGAAACTGTATATGATGGTGGTAGCGGTTACATGACCCAAAACAATTGTCAAAACTTATCAAATTATACACTTAAAATTGAGAGTTGTCATCAGGAGGCTTAAAAAAAAAATACTCTAACGTATGCTGCAATGAATTCCAACCTTGAACTTTTAAATTTTCTAAAAGCAGTCACAGATGTCTAGATCTAAAAAACTATTTTCGAATCTCATTGTTGGAAGCTCCTCTCCTTCCTTCAAAATGCTTCTAAAGACAGATAAAAATATTTTAAATCCTGGGAGAAAGAGGGAAAAAAAAGGTAGATAATCGTAATCAAATAAAGGAAGCTCTCCCTGAAAAGATGTAAAAACAGCTTCTTCATTAAAGGAGGGCTCTGCTCACTTATTGAAGAATCAGAAAGGGAGCTCCAGTGAGGGTTTGCTGATCAGGGAATTACAGTACAATTACAGTAGGGAATAACATTACTAAGAGGGCTGCTATTTGACTACCTGATTTAAAACTTAAAAGACATATGTACATTTCTATTTCTTGAATTCAAAAAGTCATTTAATTAGAACTTTAAGCTAAATATTGTCAGGCTAAAGCAGTGAACAGATCCAATATCTAGGTGCCTTCAAGATGGCCTATTATTCTTTGAAAACTTGTATGAAGAACAAAGATCACATTTTTGCAGCAACAAAGGGTATGAATAAAATGGACATATTTTCAGGACCTTTCAACCCGTTCTGAACTCTATGTCATTTAAACCAAGATTACTTAAAAAGAAAAACTTCAACTTAAAAAAAAAATTGAAAGAAGAAACAGAGCTTCAAGGACCACCGATATGTGTATATTTTTAATGGCATGTCGAGTACTCAAGCAAAAATGAGTTAGATGAAAGAAAAAGTTTAAAAATTCATAACTGTGTATTTCTAGTAGAAATGCTACGCAACAAAGATGACATGCAGCCAGTAAGGACCAGGATGATTAATAATGGAGAGCCTCAGTACCCAAATGACAGAACCCTCTGAGCCAGGCTGACTTCTTAAAACCAGAACTGGAGTGAGGGTGCCCTCCCTCTGAGAGGAAGCTGAAATAATATATGCTGAGACTGCTGCCTGAGGATGTCTGCACACACTCGAGACAAAAAAAGCAAAGTCAGCTTGCCAACCAGGCCCTATATCCACAGCTCAGTGATAGTGATTATCAGAGTGAAGCAGAAAACTCAACAAAAGACCTGGAGGCATCTGAAAAATTGCTAGGTAGAAAAGTGTGAGTGTAGAGAGAGAGAGAGAGAAAAAAAATACAACTTAAGTCAAGGCAGCAAACGAAAATTCCAATGTGCTAAAAAAGACAGCCAAACAAATGGATAATTGGACAAATGAATTTGCTCCAAGCAAAATGAAAGTGAAAACAATGGGGCAATCTGAATATAATATTAAGCAGGAATGGAGAGAGTTTATATGTGGTTATTCTGTATAAGAACATTTATTGCAGCATTATTTGCAATAAGAAAGAGTTGAAAGAAAGTCCATTAATTTTGAATAAAAGAATAGAATGTGCACAATGGAAAAGTATGCAGGAGTCAGAAGTAATACAGCAATATGGATAGAGCTCGATATTAACGTTGAGTGAAACATAATGAAACTTATATATTAATATATTAATGTAACTATAGAAGATACTTAATTTTTTGCACTTTAAAACACACTAAATTTTCAAAAGCATACATGAATATATAAATAAATGCAATATGATAGAGGCTTGTGGGCAAGAATGAATGCATTTAAGGATAGAAAGGATGAAATTTATCATTTTTATGAACAATAAAACTAAAGACAAGGTCTGCATAGATTGATGATAATGGTGCACCACAACCTAAGAAATACAATCAGCGGATCTCACCCACTTCAGGCAGTTGAAAAAGAAAGAATATGAATGAGTCGAACAGTTACCATTACAAATTCTCTCCCTTTCTGAAAAATTTCAACGGAGAATAAATTAAACACACACTTTTGATAACAGCTTACCTCAAAAAAAAATTCTGATTCAACTACTGAACAAAGAATACAATGAAGTAAAAAATAGTTCTCTTCAATGTGTGGGATGAGTTACCTCCACATCACTTATTAGTGAATGAGGATTCATTAATCAACAAGGATTTAAGACATTAACCTCAAATGGCTGGAAATCCCAATTAGAGCTGGAAAACTAAAGTTTCGATGTAACAAAAATAGGAAAATTATCCTCATGAAAGGTATTACCTGTCATATTTTTAAAAGCTCTTTTTTTCATCCTGTAAATGGGAGGGAACTAACCACATTTGTTCTTCACAAGCTTCCCTCTAAAAACATTGAAATTCATCTCATGGGTTTCCAGATAGACTTATTTACTTAAAAAAGTAAAATGTGGTATCCCTGAATAGCTGAGTGCTTCTCATACCGAAATATCTTTCACAATTATAGCGCTCAAAATAATAGGCTTTGCAGAACAGGATCTATTGCATACCCTCCGGCAGCCTACAATGTATCTAAAACCCCCATGAGTGAAATAAACTCAGTACAGTGTTAAAATCTGACAAGTCCATTACACTGCCTCTCAGAATTTCTGTTTAGAAGTAATCTCACAAATCACTGAAGTGCTTTGGTATGTGTCTGTGTTGCTGCCCAGGAAATGCAAAAATTGTGCTTGAATTTTCCCGATGACTGTGACACTCATCTATTGAAAACCAGAAAAATGTTATGACAGGGAATGATCCAATGATGATAATTTCAAACAATAAAGTCCTGGCCTGAATTAGCACACAAAACTGTTTCCACCATTTAGTCGTAATTGAAGAGGTGATTTAATAACATCCTACTATTGATGATATTCTCAATTAACAGAGAATTATTTTAATGGTGGTAATCATTCATTAAAACGAATCTAACTGGCAGGCAGTTTGACTAAATTAATCTAACAATTTAGTCAAACCACTGAACCAATTAAGCCACTGGATACTAATTTATGTAGTAACCACTTCTACCAGTATTAGCATCTTTGTTTTAATCCCTTTCAAATAAAAGTCTCTCCAACCTGTCAATAAGTTACTCTAGGTCGGATTCCCATGTACAATCTTCTATATCCCTAACATTAAATTATGTTCCTAACTTGCTTTTATTTTAATCCTTTGCTCCTTATGAAAAAATAATGCTTGTCTAAACTCCATCCTCTGTTATATCTTCTGTTGCCTTTTACATTATTGAGTTTTTTATCAATTGAGAATACATGAATTTATGTTTCATGTGGTTTGATCTTCATAATCTTAGCCTGCAAGAAAATGTATTCTAATTAGCAAAATCAGATCTAGCAAGTTGATGGCTTAGAACCAACTACCAAAAACGGAAAAGATAACTGAAACGAATGGCTGCATGAGACTCATTAACAAACCAGTTACCTTCTCGCCCCTCTGCCTATATCAACAATTGAGTACATCAAATAAGCCCTGTGCCTTTCGTGTATTGTTTTATATTTAGCAAAGTGCGTTCGTACCAATTGCCCTATGTGTTCTTAACAACCAGCTCTGAAAGTAGATAAAATATATGTATACTCTCATTTGTTAGATAAGGAAATAAATAAGCACAAAATGTATTCATTCGGTCATCAAATATTGAAATCCATGGAAGAACACAGGGACTATGCTAAAACTCTAGGAATACACATAGGCATAAAACATAATTCGCACTGTCTACAGGCTTATGATGAGGAAAGAGTAAACAGATAAGCATATGAAAAATAAAAGCTAACATTTAGGGAGGGCCTCTGTATAATGTATCAAAAGTTGTGCTGGGTAGCTAACATACAATATCTGTTTTAAATTTCACATCAAGCAATGTCATTTTACAGTTAAGAAAAATTAAAATTTGGAGGGGTTAGCAATTAGCTCAAAGTCTTAAAGAACAAAATCATATTTGAACCCTCACTGCCTGATTCCAAAGGTTTTTTTTCCAGAACAATAATTAGTGCAATAAAGAGCTCTATATGCTTTGATAAAAGAGCAGAGTATAATGGGAGCTTGGGGTATGGTGGCAAAGGAAATGGGGAAAGATAGAAAAAGAAGTTTTATAGGAAAGAGCTTTTATCAGTGTGGTGACCAGAAATCTGAAGATGACCCTGCCTAAAATTCTATATCCTAATCCCTAGAACCTATAACTATGAGACATTGTTGCTATGATTGATTAGATTATACTATATGGCACAGTTTCTCCTGAGATAAGGAGATTTTCTAGATGGGCCAAATCAAATCATGTGAGTCCTTATAAGCAGGACTCTGGCTGGTGGCAGAAGTCAAAGATATTCTAAGCATGAGAGAGATGCAACATATCATTGTTGGCTAAAGATGAAGGGGTCCACATGAGATGCAAAGTGAGAAGCCTCTAGAAGCCAAGAGCAGTCTCCACCTGACAACTGGCGAGAAAACGAGGACTTCAGTCCTACACCCACAAGGAACTGAATTTTTCCAACAATCTGAATGAGCCTGGAACAGATTTTTCCCCCAGTGTCTCATCTAAGAACAGCCTAGGAAGCCTGATTTCAGCTTTGTGATACCCTGAACATAGAATCCAGCTGAGCCCACCTGGGCTCCTAGAAAACTACAGAACTGCAAGCTAATAAATGAGTGGTTTTAAGCCACTAAGTTCATGGTAATTTTGTCATGCAGAGGTAGAAACCTAACATATCAAGGAAGTAACTCCTCATGAGGTTATGAAAATCAGTGAGTATTCCTCAGATCAACAGAAATAAGGAAAGGAGATTCACAAGTAGAGTGGATAGAGTAGATGCAGCGAGTGTCCACCCAGATCTCTTGGCCCTTACCACTGGATGACTTCCCACTGCCAGGATCTGAGTCTCTTTGCTTGAGGGCTTCCTCAGAAGCCAGGGATGACTGCTCTGCCTGGGCATAGCAGGTCCAAAGTGTTGAGGAACTAACACAGCCAGGGAACAGCTCTCCACCAATGGCTGGCAATAGTGTGTATAAACACATCAGTACCTTTACCTTTGATAACTCCAGGATACACTCCCCACGCAATCAAGCTCCTACCACTTCTGTTCCACTTCCCTACTCCCCTACTGTGCCTCCAAATAAACTGCTTGCACTCAAAACCTTGACTTAGGGACTACTTCTAGAGCAGCCAAGCTAAAACAGTGAACAAAGGCAGAAAAGCCTACGTGATGGGGCTGAGGTGTAGTGTGCTGGGAAGAGACTGGACTATCATACAGGGAATCTCATATACACTCCTAAAGACTTAGGGACCACTTTTGGAGTCAGTCAGTGTGACAGAGAGTGCCTGCCAACCTCTTCCTTAGTAATGGAACCCTGGGTCATAGGTCCAACTGAAAAACTTCATTTCCCAATCTCCTTTGAAGATAGGGATGGCCAATAAAATAAAATCGAAAGCTTAGTGGAGCTTCTGAGAAGTCCTTTTTTATACCCCTGCTCTTCTTTTTCCTGTTAACTGGAAAGTAGATGTGATAGCTGAAGCTCTAGCAGCCATCTTGAGACTTTGAGGGAAAGACCAAAAGACTTACAAAAGACTTTAAAAAGGAAATTCTTGAGCCAATAATCCAATACCAGTAACTACCTACTTCAGATTTATTATTATGCGAAACAAACAAACAAACAACTTTCGAGCTGCTGAAATTAGCTCTATTATTAGCTGGACAGAGTTCAAACTGATAAAGGAACAAATCTGGAAGAGAAACTTGGATCTTGACTGTCTGCCTTTTACTCAGATCCAACAAGAACAGAGAGAGTTAGCCCAACTTGCCATGCAACCAGCGAGATACAACCATGAAATCTTAGGACATAGTGTAGAAACATCAGCAAATCGAGCAAGAAATCTCAAGACATTGGAGGAACATCAACAAAGCCTTCTGCTTTTAATTATGAAACTCCTATGCCAACTTTATATTGCCATTTCACATTTAGTTACACAGAACTTTTTGGATTCTCAAAGTCATTTCCAGGAGTGTTAATTAGGCACTAAGGAATAGCATTTAGTGATCTCTGCATTGTTTGATAATGCCAATAGCACAAATGACATTTCAACATCATTGAAAAACCTTTATCTTACCAAGTTCTAAAATCTCTAATTATATTGAAAAGAAATCCCTTAACAACAATAGTAAAAGTAATACTGTTTTTACTACTGTTCTGAAAAGCATAAATATATGCTGATGCATGGGGGAATATTTCTACCATGGTGCCTCCCAGACCCAGTACCTGAAGCTCCTTAATATTAAAAGATATTTATCAAATATATTGCCAGTAGGTTTAGAAACATTCCTATGGAAATATGCTATCTGTTGATCTAAAAGCATTTCTCATATGTACAAGACCATTTGTATAAATGACACTTGGAGTGGCATAAACAAATTTCCTCTCTGCCTCTTGTATTTATTCCATTTAGAAATCCCAACAAGCCTTTTCAACCTTGCAACATTAATACTGATATAAAAAGACATGATGATATTTCTGCTTCACGCTTCAGTCCTGACAAATTGTTCCAGAATTATACAAACTTTCCTTATCTCATTACTTTTGTGACTTTAAATGGCATCGAATAAAGAATGTCAGGGTCAATTCAAACTTGTAGCTTTTAGAGAGCTATTTCTGCCCCAAACTAAAGAAAATTCACTGTTGAGAAAAGCAGTGCCACCATCTAAGGCACAAATGAATGGCAATCAAATTAGAAGAAAACAAATGGGATTCAAGAAGAGGTATTGTAAATAAAATCAAATCTAAAGGATTAAATTTGTTCCAAAAATTCTTCTTTATTATTTGATTCTTAGATAAGAGTGATTTCAAGAAGCTATTCTCAATTTTTTCGAGGAGGAGGAAATCACTACATTTAATTATAAGATGCTATTTTCAGGGGAAAATGTGAAGGGGGAAAATATAACTAGGAAGAAATATGTTATTTGTCAGACTTTTTCTTCCCTGGCTATGCTCAATTTCAAGCACCGATGCATCCAACTTGCTCATTCAGCTGCTTCCTGTGTTAGTGATTAGAATCCCACACCCCTACCCCAAAGTCTAAGGTGCCTGCTGAGTTGTGCCATTCCTTCCTCCCAACTCATGTGGCTGCTCTCCAGTTCCCTGCATGACACAGAGGCTAGCTCTGAATTCCTGCCCAGTTGACTAAGACTCATAGACAACCTTGCCTTCTGCTGCTCTTGTGTGAGCTTGGCTGCTGGAGAAGCTTCCGAGAGTGGTCCTGAGCAGCACACATCAGCATTAGCCAGGAACTTTTTAGAAAGGTAAATTTTCATGATACTCCTTCAACCTCAAACCAGACCTACTGAATCAGAAATTTGGAAGAAGACTACCAGATGATTCCTACAACAGATTCCATGTGATTCCTACACCAGATCTAAAACCAGGAGAACTGTGTCTTTTAGAAGTAGACAATCAAGTAGTATTACCAATAGAAATAACTATCTGCATGTTTATCTCATCCGAGGCTGTATTACACTCATGAACCATTCCCTCCCTAGGCTTAAAGACAGACACTATACCAGGATGTCTCAACCAAATGACCCTACTATCCATGCAGTATGGCCGATATTATGGTCAGTGCTCCAAAATATGCAGATCTAATCATAGTTTCATGCCAATTGTCCTTGAATTAGTTCCACTGAAGTTCTTTGAAAAATGATCCACATCCATACTAGAGACTCATTAAGAAGCTAAACAGCAGTAATCTTTTAAGTAAAAGACTGAGAGTATTGGCCTCTTCTTAATGACATACTATAACTAGATACATCAACATGATTATTACTATCCTATCGATAATTCTCACACTATATATTATTATACAACTAAAAATCTCAAAACACTCATACTACTGATGTAGGATCAAATTTGAAAACTCTTGATCTAAATCATTTCAATATTTCCCAGAGTAAGGCTATCAAAGGAAAATTCCCTCTGTAAAATAAAATTTATCTCTCAAGAAGTGAGGGATTGCTATAAGCCAGGTACTGTTTTAAGCTCTTTACACATTTTAAACTCATTTATTCCTCTTGAGAACTTGATGAGGTAGTTACTATTATAATTATTCTTATTTACACATTGAAAACTGAAGCAAAGAGGTTCAGCTGTTCAAAGACACACAGATACTAAATAGAGAAGTAGGATTCAAGCACAGGTATCTGCTTGGGAGACTGGCTCTCCTCCACTTTGCTGCACAGCCCCTAACCACCTGTGCATCTCAGAGTTCCATCAAAGATTCCCACAAAGGGGACCAGGCATTCTAACAGTAAAGGACCTTAGCATAGGCTAATTGAACCCTCAAGACAAAAATTTAATTAATTAACTAATTAATTAATTAATTAAAATAAAACAAAAATAAGAGAAATCTCACTAAACTTTGTTCGTTGAAATTAAAAATAATTTGGTTAAATTGTATCTAATACTTAATGAATGTAAAGTAATATTTTTCCTTATGAATCTTCAAGCTTCTGCTCACAAGTAAGGGAATCTGATTTAAAATTCAAACGCATTTTGTAAACCAAAGACCAATAGACATTCCCTTCTTTGTGCCTTTGGTCATAAAAGAATATATAAACCTAGAGTTGTCTGCTTTCACTCTGTGTCAAACACTCTCAGTCAAAAGCAGTAATACCAGAAGTGACCATTTATAGCAAGGAAATCAGGAAAAGCCACCTGACGACCTCTTCTGGTGAACTTGTGTCCAAGACCCAGTGGAAGCGGGCAGGCATGAGAGAGCTGTTGGGCACCTAGCTGACAAAGCTGTTTCAGTTAAAAGCCTGTATGACATGGGAAATAAACTCCGATGACATCAGTACCAACATGAAGCATGTTCCTTGTTCTGCCTGGAACTAAGTGTGGGGCTCCAGGAACACAACAACGTGGGGCTATTTGATGGGGAGACACAGCACTCAGCAGAAGGAGCAGCATCTTCTGGCAGATTCGACCACACTCAGTGGTTCCCGGGGGGAAGGAACATTCTGGCAGCTTAAACAACAACAGACACCTGAGCAGCAGGCATTGGCGAGAGCACCAAAGGAAGACAAGATGAAACGGCAGGTGCCATTCCTGAGCTGGCTGACGGAATTATATCCTGAGAAAAAGCGAACCACCCTGGCAAGCCCCAGAAAAGAACTGGTGTGGGGAAGAGAGGACCTAATAGGTTCAAAAAGACCTGCATTAGTAAGAAAAGTTATGACACAAGAAATTTCAAGTCATATGTTCATATTGAACTTTTATATTTCCTCTGAAGTTATGTCATATCTTTTACAGAATAATTCAGTTTTTTAATCATTCCAATAGCTATCTTAAATAATTGTGACTTTAATTTTCAAATTAGTGATTAATTGCCCAATTTTTATTATAATATGTAAGCCATAGTATTATCCTATATTGTGTCCACTTGACCTGAATTTATATCCGCATTATAAAACTACCTATTTTCTAAAATATTTTAAGCTATATATCCTAAAAAGGAAAAGGGAAATTAAGATGTTTTACCATGACCTCTTTGCTTTTCCTTATATTGAATTACTGAAATATTTGTACTGAATTAGTCACTGTGTGTTTCATATGCTTCAATATCTTACTCTTCTGAAAAAAATTATAAATCATTTTTAAAAAATGTTAATTGGTAATACCCTTGACACATAGAAGACAGTAGGACCTCTAAAGAAAAGCTATTTCATTTCCTTCACAATGGAAAAAAAATCGATTTAACAAATGAAAAGAAAAATTAAGTGGTATGAAATATGTTGTATCATAATTACTATTTTGTGGCAAGAGCCATGGAAATTAATTCTAATGTGATGTTCTTCTTTTTATATCCTATGACCAAGGAAGAAAGTTTAAACTCTATGGTGTTTCAAGATATATTTCAAAAATTGTATTTCCTATGTCTTTTTCAATTATGTGAAAATCATTCCAAAGGATATTACCTAAATAAGACAGTTTAGATCACACAGAAGTTCCTCTTCCTCAAAATAGTTTAGATTCTGAAGTGTTATTCTAATTAAATCTACACATTTGTTGCTTCAAACTATAGGGATTTAAGTTTTCTGTTCCCAGATGCATTTCCTCAAAAAGCACAAATTAGTCCTTTGAAGCACTAAAGCCAATTATAATTTTCTCCTCCTTGGTGATATATGTAGTTTTTTTTTTTCTTCTTTCCAAAATTGACTAATTTCAACTACATTGAAAATCTGTTGAGGCAGATTTGAAGGAAGGTACTTGGTACCCTTTGTGGGTACACTAACTCCCATTAGTTTAAGGTGGTAAGAACAGAATGAGGTTTTACCCTAATAAGCCTTATTCCAGAAACTGAGTTTCCATAAGCAACTCTTTCCTGTGCTGTTTTAAGTACTCAGTCTCAGAGTCCCTAACATTCAGCTGACAGAAGGCACTATTTGAATGACCTTAAATGCCTTCCGAACCAGGCAACTGTGGTGAAGTAGGCAGCCCGTTCATATCCATTCGGATGCAATTGTTTTGTTTTCTGTTTGTTTTTTTTTTTTAATTGGGGTAACATTGGTTAATAACATTACATAAGTTTCGAGTGCACAATTCTATTGTACATCGTTCGTATATCGCATTCTGTGCTCACCACCCATAGGCTACTACTCTCCCTTCGTCACCATGTATTTGACCCCCCCTTACCTTTTTGTCCTCTCCCCACTCCCCTTCCCCTCTGGTATCCACCATACTGTTGTCTGTGTCTATGAATGTTTTGTTTGTTCATCTGTTACTTCGTTTATATCACCCATATGAGTGAAATGATATGGTTCTTGTCTTTGTCTATTTCATTTAGCATGATTCTCTCGAGATTCATCCATGTTGTCTCAAATGGCAGTATGTCATCCTTTATTATGGTTGAGTAGCAGTCCATTGTATATAAATACTACATCTTTTTTATCCAGTCATCCATTGAAGGACACTTAGGTTGTTTCCATGTCTTGGCTGCTGTGAAGAATGCTGCAATGAACCTAGGGGATACATAAATCCTTAAGAATAAATGTTTTCAATTTTGTAGGGTAGATACACAGAAGAGGGATTGCTGGGTCATATGGGAACTCAGTTTCTTTTGTTGAGGAACCACCATGCTGTACTAATTTTGCATTCCCACTAGCAGTGTACCAGGAGGGTTCCTTTACCTCTACATTCTCTCAGGTGTGAGCTACATCTCATTGTGATTTTGCTTTGCATTTCCCCTATAGCTAGTGAATTTGAGCATCTTTTCATATATTTGTTGGTCATTTGTGTGTATTCTTGAAGAAAGTGTCTGTTCAAGTCTTCTGCCCATTTTTTAATTGGATCGTTTGGGGTTTTTTTTTGTTGTTGAGTTGTGTAAGTTCCTTATATATTTTAGATATGAGCCCCTTATTGGAGGGATCATTTGCAAATATCTTCTCCCATTTAATTGGTTGCCTTTTTGTCTTGCTGACAGTTTCTTTTGTTGTGTAGAAGCTCTCTGGTTTGGCATAGTCTCACTCATTTATTTTATTTTTCTTCCCTTGCCATTGAGATCAATGTCACAAAAACCTCTCTGAGACCAATGCCCACAAGTTTAGTACATGTTTTCTTCTATGTATTTTATTGTTTCAGATCTTATATTTAAGTTTTTAATCCATTTTGAGTTAATCTTGGTGCATGGTGATAGCAGTCTAGTTTCATTCTTTTGCACGTGGCTTTCCAATTTTACCAATACCATTTATCAAAGAGGCTTTCCTTTCTCCACTGTATGATTTGGCTCCTTTGTAGAAAATCAGTTTCCCACGTATGTGTGGATTTATTTCTGGGCTCTTCATTGTTTTTTTAAGCACTGCCTCAGGATTAGTCCTAACTTCCCATTTTCATTTCCTATAATCTAGCCGCACACAAATGTTTAGGACTACTAGATCACTTGCCCTTCTCTCTTATTGAAGGACATGGCACTTTTTTCATGTTGCTTAAACCAGTCTGGCCTTCTGAATCGCTTTCACTGTTCAAGAATTCATCCCACAGATAGACACCTACACAGTGCATCATTTCTTCTCACACTTACATTTTAAAAATCATCTCTTATTTAGTTTCTGTCATAATCCTAACTTTAATATAAGGGTTTTTAACATTCTAAAAACTGTTGCACTTTTGAACATGAGGGAGTTAATCCTTTAATTCGACTCAAAACAAATTTCAAACAAAGCAAATGATCAGGGTCAAAAAAAAATGCAATGATCATAAATAACTAAATTTCCTTTTTGTTGATGACTGGCAGATAGCTTTGTTCACATTTATAGACATGATTAAATAGAAAATAATATTGTAAGAGCTAAGAGTTTGCTGAGTTGTTGCTATGTGATAGGTGCTATGCCACGGACTTTGCCTACATTATCTCTTTTAAAATGCGGCACAGTCCTTGAAAAGCTGGTACTTTATTGTCAACATTTTACAGAGTTGAAACTGAAAGGTAAAACGGACATTAGCATTCCTAAGCCACATGGCTAGGGCAAGCATTTGATTTGAACCTAGTCTGCAGGCTCTAAATCTCTAGAGACTAACACATTTCAAGCCATACAAGGGTTTTATTTTTATGAAAAAAAAAGTCACTATCTTGTCCTCGTTACCAAAGAGAACTCAAAATTCTCAAAATATACAGTTTCAATATTACAAAAATGCTATGCATTCAACACAGGCATTTACATAAAGCATCTCATTTGGTAAATTAAATATATAATACAAAAATCTATATATCAAATTTTTAAGTTTTAGTTCATGGAAAGTAATTAGGGGCTATAACTTGGAATAAACTTCACAACTTTTTGATGACATTTACATCAACATGAGAATGCATTCACACACAAAAAGAGTCGATCAGAAAATACATGAACTGGATCTTTATATTTTACTAAAGAAATGATTCAACATAATGAAAGTATGAAAGCTAAATAAATTTGTGGAAATCTATTTCAATGAAAAACTTTTAAGTGTAATGTATACAAGTAAAATATATTTGGTCTTTTATGTACACACAAAAAATTTATAGAAAAAACATTTTTACAATGTTAATGTCAAATGTAATTCAATTAAAAGGGGGTGGGGGCAGGAGAAAGACCATCTTAAGACTCTTTTAAGAGGCAACATTTAAGAATTTAATGAGAATAATGTGTAATAGAAGCTACTCGTTTCCTTGACCCTTCAACCTGTTCATCAAATGTTGTTATAATCCTCTCTTTGTACCCATGAGCCAGTCAGAAAACTTCTGCCTACAGTCAGACGTGCTAATCATTTGTTTCTACCCCTAGCTACTGTACAAATCTGCTCTAAATATATTATACATGTAGACAGCAGACCCTTGTTTAAAAAGCAGTGAAATGGAAGCCACGATTTTCAAGACAGTTCAACTTTAGACTCTTCTTTTTTTTAAGACTGTTAAAAGTTCCTTATTTTTAATTGAAATTTACTTCTCTGAAACATCCACCTAACAGTCTTTATTCTGCCCTTGGGAACATCAGAGTTAGGCTGCCGGTGGAAAAGAACCACTGTGTGATGATGAACTGAAATACAGCCTGATGTGTGAAAATGCCTCCCCAGCAGAGTGAACTTCACACAGCATGTGGACTTCAGCACAGAGTCATCATCATTACATGGCTGGCTCTAAACTTCTTTTTCTGGAGGAGTGCCCCACCCTATGTGACCCACGCTGGTTAATCAAAATATTCTGTCACCTTGGACGGCAAAATTTTTGTCAGTACAGACAACTGGGAGGGAAAGAGGGGGGTCTCCCCCATTTTGAAATTGCAAGCTGTGTTTGAGATGATGCTGTGCAGAGCCCAAATCTGAACATAGCACAACAGGAACCTGACCCCATTATTTGAAACTCTGGATGCCTGCAGCTAAGCCTTCATTCTTCGGACTTCGCTATTAAATGAACCAATAAGATCCCTTTTTAAGTTAGTTTAAGTTAGTTAGGAGTTAAAAAAAAAAATGTTAGGAGTTTCAGTCACCTTCCACCATAAGAATTTTGGTGTATACATCCAAAAGGGACAATTTCACTTTCTTCACAAGTTTTCCTGGCCTGGACTCTAACTAGAAGAGAAAGACTAAAGGGAGTGTGGGTAGGAGATGTAAGCAAAGACAAATTAGAAGTTGAGTAATCAGTGCCATAGAAAATTGGAAAGATGGGAAATGAAGAACTGTCCCCAGCACCTATCTTACTTTATGCAGAAACCTGCCTACATTATAGGATTTCTAGAGTGTAATGAAGGGCCATTACCCCCCAAAAAGATCTTGCATTGATCCACGACATTCCAAGTCCCTTTACAAAGGCTTTTATTACAAAACTGAAGATGAGATGTTAATATCTCTGCAAACACAGGTGGGAGGAGGACAGGAACCACAAAAACATTAGGAAGGGGGCTGTCCTCAAGGTGCCTGGGCACTAGAGGAGACCCCTGAGAAATCTCCGCCCACTCCATGATTTCCCAACAACAGGCCCTATTGTCAGAGCCCAATTCTCTGGAGCAGGCAAAGAGGACTCCTGCCTGTAGTTTATCTCCATAAGAGGATTTATTCTTGGCTGATGCCATGGTGTTAATTAAAAATGCCCATTAAGATTTCTAGAGCAGTTTTTAGGATAAAAGTCCTCAAATATTTCACTTGCTAGTCCCAGAAAACTGCACTATATTATTTAATAAAGATAAATCTATCCATTGACAATAATTAAATCTAAATTATAGGTAAATATATATATATATATATATATATATATATATATATATATATAAAGCTTCATCAAATGCAGTGTCTCACCTAGTACTATACTCTTTGTTACACCTTTACTCTTCCCCTACATTTCTGCATATTGGACTGTATCTTTTGTCAGTACAGCTGGAGAGTAGGCTACTAAATGTAGGCTGGGAATAAACTCTTCTCTCTCTCATATTTCCGTTTTCCTTCTCACCCTCTGTGCTGAAGTCACTTCTACAAATGTTCACCATGAAAGGTAGCAAAGAATTGAAATGACATTTCACTAGCAGTGAATCAGCATCTCTTCTCATTGAAATAGCATAAGCTCTTCAGAAATATGACATACGTTCTACCATATATAGGAAAATGTAAAACTTTAGGGAACGGTGGTCCAGCATGTGGAAAACACCAATGATAAGCTTTCTTTACTAACTGATCTGCCACTGAACATTTTGGTAGGTTTTCAAATGGAGAAAATCTTTGGGTGAGTCTGAGTACAATATAAATATAATAGGACCTTGCTAATAGTAGAAAAAATAATCCTCATTTGAGATGATTTCCAGAGCCATCAACCCAATTTCTACTCATCTGAGAATTCTGCATTAAGGAAGTAGTTTGAACCTGTGTGTGTGTGTGTGTGTGTGTGTGTGTGTGTGTGTGTGTGTGAGAGAGAGAGAGAGAGAGAGAGAGAGAGAGAGAGAGAGAGAGAGAGAGAGAGAGACAGACACAGACACACACACACACAGAGGGAGAATTGTAGGTGATTATGTTATGAACTTTGAATGAATACAGGGGATGATTAAAACAATTATTGAATACTACCTGGTTCCTTGCACCAGGCCGACACTGGGGATACTGGGATGAGTGGTCAAGAACAGAGCTCATATTCTTACAGAGGCAGCCCTTGGGCATTAAACAGTATTTACAGGGTGTTATAGGAATATAAACCTAGTTAAAGGGATCAGTAAGGTTTCTTTGAGCAGGTAATAGTTGAGCTGAACCTTGAAGGACTAGTTGAAGAGAAAGAAGTAGGAAGGGCATTCCAGACAGAGAGGAAAGTAAATGCCTTAAAGGGGAAGGAAGCATCAGTCTCAAGGAAAAGAGAGAATGCCAGCAGGGCTAAAGCAGGGACATATGCACTCAGGGGCCGGGATGCTGTGAGGTAAATGTGACCTCGAAGTTCATGTTAAAGACCCTAAATCTGTTCTATCTATAGATTCTTCCATCTCAATGAATGGCAACTCTGTCCATTCAGTTGCCTGACATTATCTATGACTCCTCCCTTTCTTACATTGAATTCAGCAGCAAAAATTATTCGTTCTATCCTTAAAATATATCCTTTACTGGACCACTTATTATTTTCAGTATATCATCCTGGCCCAAGTCACCACCTCCTCTTTCGTAGATTACTGCAATAGCCACATAAATAGTCTTTCTATTCCTACCTTTGCCCCCAGCAGTAACCCTTTTAAAACACGAGTCAGTTTATGCTTCTCCCAATCTCCAAAGGCTTCTCATCTCATTCCAAGTGAAAATCCAAGCCTTTAGTCTGATCTACAAGGGCCCTACATGACCCTGTCTGCTATTAAGTCTCTGACTTCATCTCCCATTACTCTCATTCTCATTCTGTACGCCCCAGACCCAATATCCCAGCTTTCCTTGAAAAGCAGACATGGTTCCCTCTCAGGGCCTTTGCATTTGCTATTTCCTCTGCCGATATTTTCTTCTTTCAAATATCAGCACGGTTCACACACTCACCTACTTTACATCTTTTTTATTTTTTCAATTACAGTTGACATTCAATATATTAGTTTTAGGTATACAGCAGAGTGGTTAGACATTTATATAACTTACAAAGGGATCCCCACAATAAGTCTAGTACACTCCTGACACCATAGTTATTACAATAGTATTGATTATATTCCCTATGCTGCACTTCATTCACATCCCTGTGGCTCTTTTGTAACTGCCTCTTCACTGTTTTCACTCAGCCCCCCAACCCCCCTCCTATCTGGCAATCATCATTTTGTTCTCTGTATCTATGAGTTTGTTTCTGTTTTGTTTGTTCATTTATTATGTTTCTTAGAGTATGTATGTAAGTGAAATCATATAGTTTTCTCTTTCTCTGTTTGATTTGTTTCACTCTAGGTCCATTCACGTTGTCACAAACGGTAAGATTTCAATCTTTTTATGGCCGAGTAATATTCCATTGTCTATATGTACTACATCTTCTTTACCTAGTCATCTATTGATGGACATTTAGGTTGTGTCCATATCTTATCTATTTTAAATAATGCTGCAGTAAACATAGGGATACATAGATCTTTTCAAATTAGTGTTTTTGGATTTCTTTGGGTCAATACCCAGAGGTGGAATGCTTACTTCAAGTCTTTGTTCAAATGTTGTCCTCTCAGCGAGGATTTCCCTAACTAGTGTATTTAAATTTACAACCCATACTTTCTTTTTCATGTACATGGTTTATTTTTATCCCTGATACATTACAGTAAATATTTGTACTTATTTACTTTGTTACACATACACACTAGTATGCAATCTCCATGAAGACAGAAATTTCTGTCAGTCATTTCTGGGATCCCTGAGTCCTGGAATATTGCTTGGAACAGAGCAAGCACTCAATAAATATTTGTTGAATGAAGATTTTCATCCTGAGAACAATCATATGCCACCCAAAAGCTTTAACTATGAAGAGCCATGATCAGACACAAATTTTTAAGGTCACTTCAGCTGCCCATGAAAAGAATGTTCTGGGAGAAGGAGGCTGAGTGTAGCGGGCAAAATTAGATGCCTAGGGGCAAATCAGCTGGTCTTCATCGCTAAGAAAAATTAGTACAGTGAACCAAAGAAGCAAAGCTTGCTAGATTTGGTAATGACTTAGTGTGATAGCCAGCCTCCAAGATGCCCTGCACCCCTTCACCAAATGACCCATGCCACCCAGTATTCACATCTTCGTTAGTCCCCTCTCTCAAATGTGACAGAATGATGCTATATGACTTCCAAGATCAGGATATAAAAGAAAGGCCTTGCAAATTTTACTCTGGTGTTTTGAAATACTCACTCCTAGGACCCTAAGCCAGTATGTCAGAAGTCTTGCTACTCTAACCCCACCATGCTAGAAAGATCACATAGGGAGATCATATGGAGAAGCTTGGAGATGATGTAAAGAGAAAGATGCCCTACCAGCCTTCTGCCATTCTAGCCTCTAATCATTTGAGTCATTCTAGCTGAGGCTGTAGGCCCTAGAAACAGAGATGGGTTTTTCCACTGTGTCATGTCTGAATTCCTGACCCTTAAAAACAAAACAAAAGTAGTTTAAGCCACTAAGTTAGGGAGTAGGGTGCTAAGTAACAATAGATAACTAAAACCTTTAGTGAAGAGAACTCGTTGTAGGTGGGATTTCACCAACCAAGCATAGGTTGAGGGTTAACTAGCTTGAAGGACAGAGTATCTCCAGGTGCTTTCTGCATTTACGAGGCTAGTTAGGATGAGTGAAATGGACCACTTTAATAAAAGAAAAATGCAGCTGCTTCCAGGTACTTCTTAATCTAAACTCAAAAATGTACCTGCCTGATATTTCCCCAGACATATTTTTATTGCTCCTACGCCCTTTAAGAAGCTGAAAATTTGCCTGATTAACTGAGGGAACTGCATTACCAAGACACCTTCCTCTCGCGACCCTCTGGAGAAGTTTAGAACAGTATCTCCTGTTAGAGCATAAATTAATGATCTCTCAAAAACAATGAGTTAATTGTTTGTTCTGAAGTTCATCAAAAAACTAATTGAAACTGTTATTTCATGAATAATGCTTGAGCTCCTATGCTTTTCTATACAGATCAGAGATTAAATTGTGATATCAAAGATCTTAAATTATAAATGGAAATAGTAGCAAATGAAGTACCCTTTCTAAGTCATGAACGGGGTTAGAAAATAAATAGCTTAAAGTAAATGACCAAAAAACTAGTGAGATTTTATTGAAATGTGAAGACAGTTAAAAGGAAGAGTTCTATAAGGACATATCGAGTTCTTGCATAGAATCCCAGAGTTAGTTATTCCATAAGTACCAATTAAGAAGGCATCTTAGAAAGACTACATACCTGCAATAAATCTCACGATAAGCTAATGCTAGAGTGTTGTCCTGTCTCACACTCTCGGCCCTATGAAAATAAATTGCACCCAAATTCTCAAAAGCCTAAACCTGAGCTACTTCAACTTCCCAAAGGAACACTGATATAAATGCACATGTAGTTCACCTCTTGCTTTGATTACTATAAACTCTCCAAAGATCACCCAAAGATCATCCTGGGCCTCAGGCTGCATAAGGGTGCATGGGCTTTTCCAAAGGCTCCTCACCTATAAGAATAAAGTCCTATTTTCTTATTAAGACACACAAAGCCCTCTATGATCTCACAGTTGCTTACATCTCCAACATCATTCCTTGTTATAACTTCTCTAATCATCACTCCCTTACATGTCTACACGTGCACATACACACGCACATACACAATCTTCTACCAATACTGAAATAGTTTCAGTTCCCTGAATTACTATACTGTTTCAAATCTCCCCAGCTTTGTCTATATCCTTCTCCCTGTCTAGCACGCCCTTTTCTCTTTAAGACTCAGTTTAAACATTACCTCTCCTGGGAAACTATTCCTTTCTCCACCCCTCCAGGCAGACTCTGGCCATTCTCTCCTTTGAGCCCTCAGAAGGTCCCATATTTCATTCTTTCATTTTGTTTCCTTACTCATATGTGACTGAATCATAGGGTTATTTGATTATTTCCTTATCGGATACCCTTAAAACACAGGCCTGGCCTCATACGTAAAAAGTCTGGAAGAAAAAGCAAAGCCCTTCCAAATAAAAAGAAAAAGATTTAAGAATGTTAGCTTTCAGTGGCAATGCTACTGACCTCATCCTTGTGCAAAATAAATCACTTTCCTCTTCTTGTCATTAACATCACATACTAATGAAGCCAATCTAAAGTGCTGCCACAAGCTATCCTCGAATCATAACTTGACACTAATGAGACGTAATTTTGATTGACAAGTAAGAAAAATCATGCCACAGAAGTCTAGAAACCACAGAAACATCCAGTCTATTTTACCAAAAAAAAAAACAAAAAACAAAAAAAAAACACCTCTCACAAAACTGCAAAACATATAATCTACAAAAGAACAACTAACCATTTGCATGAATCTATTCAGCAGGCTTCTATAATAACACAGAATTCTGCTCTCAGCTACTCTGTAGGTTTAGGCCTTTACCTAGTATTTCATTGAGGAGATGTCCTTGAGTTATTAAGAATCTTTAAGGTAGCCAGAACATCTGAAAGGAATTAGAAACCAAAAATGTCAATCTGATGAGTAAATAAAGAGAGACGGTCAAGATATACATTTAGCAAAGGGAAATGGATGACAAAGTTATCCACCTTTATCTCTGAGAGCAAAACTGAGGCTAAAAATAGAGAGCCCAAGCAAGGTAATACTTACTGAGGACTGGCTGTTAGTCTTCATCCATTTTAGGCAGTCACTGTTATCCCAGCTCCATGGGGAATCTAAAAATCTGAACATTTATAGATTTGCTCCTGAGTGAAAAATGCCTTAAAATGTTGAATTCTATAGAAATTTTCAAAGTAATATTACGGTTATTTGACTTTCAGCTCAGCCTTTAAACTATTATGACAGCCACCACATAAAAATTATAGTCATTATTACCTATTCAATTCTTTCTATAACTGTTCTCTTATTTTGATGGACACGTGACCTTGAAGAAATGAATGTGGCAAACTAGATGAAGTGTTAGATGGATAACTACTGGAGACCTTTGGCATTTCAGAGAACCCCTATCCCATAAAGGCCATCTTAAATAGAGACTGAGTGAAAGCAGTAACTGGGAACTGTGGAACAGATTTTTGGGAAAGAGAACTGTTTCAGCTTGAGCATTCATAAGGGACATGAGTGACAGTCTTCCCTGCTTTAGTGCTACGTCGTGGGCGATCATGCCCTGCTGAGGAGGAGAGGACAATCAAACAAATGATGTGAAACAAAAGTAATAGTCACCTTTTTTTAAAAGCTGTTTGTTCCGGAACTTCTCAAATATACTCAAAAACAGAGAGAATGATCGACCTCCACAGACATCACGCAGTAATGCTCTGTCCTTTTGTGTTTCATGTATCCATTTTCCAACCTTTTTTTTTTTTTCCTGGAGCATATATCAGACATTATTTCATTGCATCCAGAAATACTTCAGAATGTATTCTTTAATATCATCTAACACCCGTCTCTACTCAGTTTTCTCTGATTATCTCAAATATGTCATTTGGCATGGTTTATTTGAATCAGAATCCCCACCAAAATTCACAAACTGTGTTTGGTTGATATAGTTTGTAAATCTCTTTTAATCAATAACATCTCCCCCTCTCTTTTATTTCATGACATTTATTTGCTGAAGAGTCTAGATTTGGCTAATTGTACCCTCTTGGTATTATATAAGACGATGCTCTATCCCGCATATTGCCTATAAACTGGCAGTTTGGAAACTTGACTAGATTCATATCCAAATTTTTTGGCAAGACATTTCAAAGGTGATGCTGCAAGTCACATCAGAAGGCACAAAATATGTCGTGATGTTCAGATTAATCAGTGGCTCAGATTATATCAGCCTGAAATTATCTATAATATAGTACCCCATTAACATTTCGCCTAATGATTTTAGCATCTAAATCGCCTAGATCCATTATTTCATTAGGAGGTAAAGAGGAATTATCCAAACCTTTCACTCTTTCTACTTTTATTTTTTGTTGAAGAAAGAAAAGAAAGGAAAGGGAGGAAGGAAAGGGAGGAACAGGACAAAAGGGAGGAAAGTGACGAAGGAAGCAAGCAAGCAAGCAAGTCCTTTTTTGCAGAAACAGAAAAGCAGCCCCTAAATGCTAGGACCTGCCCTGACACTCAAAATTAGACCTCAATGTTCTCTTGCTGGATATAAACAATCTCACAGAACACCAAGTCGCCTTGTGACTTTGAAGAAGTGAGATGAAAAAACAAGACTATTTTATAATGTTGCTTAATCACAGGTAAAAACAAGATTACTGTGCAGACCACAACAAAAAATCAAACATGCTTCTTTCCCAAATACTATAAATGACTGCAGCTTCTGTAATAATGACAGCTTTAGCCTTGCGATAGCCTACCCTATAAGATTAAGTACCTAATCATATGATTATTTAAAGAAGATTTATTAAAATACCCAATCATAGAATTATCCTCCCTTCCAATCCAGAGCAAAGCCCCTCTTCCTTGAACCACTCCATCATCTAACCACAGTCCAAATCCTGTAATACGTCCTTTCTAATACCTTCTTATTGAAATGCCCCCAAAGTTCCTTGCAGTTCAATTTCCTTCTCTGTATTATATAATGAATTTGACATGCTGAGTTCCAGGTCTGTTCTTGGTAGTCTATTGACTTGAAGGGTGTGGGGATGCAGGGGAGGGACATTTACACCTATATGGTTATCATAAAATACAGTCTATACAGGAAAGATCGAATACATTCCATTCTTTCACTTTAGTTATCACTCCGCAGAAGAATGAGTTTGTGCTCTGCCAACCTACAAAGGTAACCAACATGGTATACTTTTTCCTTTTCAAACTACAATTATTTCTATCTGTAGAAGTCTTTTTTCATTGTAAACGGAGCCATGAGCTCCTGGAGGGCAACATGGTCCAGGATCTTTAAACTCGTGCCCAGTTTCAGAGGCTGGCTGCAGTGCTGGCACATGAAACTCACCTATATGGTAGTGTTAGATGTCTTAGATTCCTCCATCCCTCAGGACTCGGAGCCCATCGCCCTAGCGCGGTCTACCAGGGAAAGGGTCAGGAGCACCTTAGCCTCTGTTCTACCCCAGAGCAAAGCCTCCAGTACTGCTATCACCAGGTCTTTGGATACTTCCTGGTTGGCCGTGAGGACTTCTGCCTGGACCTGACAGAACCTATAGCAGTCATTTTTTAATGCTACTGGTAGGAGCCTCTTAAAGGTGACTCCTGTGTGCTAATGGCATAACTCAAGAAGTCGTTAATAGTTTATGCTTTCAGACACAAGTAGGTATCCCAACTTTATTTTCTGCCTAAGATACATGTAATAATCTGGATTCTCCAGAGAACAGAGTCAGTGTGATAAGGATATATAAATAGATAGATGGATATAATTCTGTTTTGTAATTCTGTTCTTTAATTTGAATAGATCCTCACATGACACTCTGGAAAGTAGATAAGCCTTACACTAATCCATCCCAAAAGGCTCCACTGCAAGTTGGTTTATGGCTGCAGCTGCCTGTAAATAGAGAGGAAAGTAGCAGTGGGCGTGGCCCATTGCTCCCTGCATGCAGAGGCAGGTGGGCAGCTCCAGAGACCACTCTGAGGGTAGAAATGAGCAATAAGCTCCTCTAGGGGCTAAAAAGCCTTAGAAAAGTCCCCCAAATTCTTCCTCCAGAAAGCTAGGGTACTCTGGCCCTATAAATCCAGGCTGTGATTAGATGATGTTGGAGTGGTTCAAGGAAGAGGGTCTTTGCTCTGGATTGGAAGGGAGGATAATCTATGATTGGGTATTTGAATAAATCTTCTTTAAATAATTATATGACTTGGTACTTAATCTCATAGGGCAGGCTAAATAAGTTCACTCTTATTTCCAGGGGTGAGAACAGGGGCAAAAGAAGTAGGTTTATTAATTGTGGATACTACTAAATACTGCACAGACTGCAGAATTAGCAGGATCCCATTTAATCTAAAGTCAAATAAGGCAGACTAGATGTAAACATGAGGACAGTACTTCTCACAGGGAATGACTGTGGAGTTTCCAGGCATCTGAAGGTAAGGTATTAATAGGAGACTTAGAATAATTCTTCTCCTCTAGTTTAGTAGGCGAGACTTGGGAGTTGGATGACTGGAGGGAAAAGCACTGACAAGAATAACTATCTAAAAGGAGGATTTCCTCAAGAAAGGTTGACTCAAGGACAGCAGGATAACTGTACTTTCATGAGCTGAGAGAGAGCAAGATGAGGGAATTTCACAAAGAACACACATCAAGGCAGAGGAAATAGCTCCGACAGCCTTAATAAAGCTGCAAATATTTTTCTCTCATCCTCGTCTAAGCCCAGAAGCTACTTTCTATTTTTTATACCTTTTTCCCCCTTTTTAATTGGCAAGAAAGGAAAACAAGATAAAAGCAGGCTGTTAAATAAATTGTTTGAATACACTTCACAAAACCCAGATTAGATATTAAAATACCTATATAGTTGATTTGTCTTCCACAGTTATTTCTTGCTTCCATCCTGAATATATAGATGTTCAACAAGAAGAAAACAGGTTTGGTTCAAATGAATTTTCTTATTACATAATCAAAATGGTACCAGTTAGTGCTATTTCTCAATAAGACTATCAAAAGCCAACATATTTAAGTTACCACCATCCTTTTGATGAAATGATTACTCAGAGACATTTCAGGCAAAATCTTGAATCCAACCCTTGCATCCTTTATCCCAATTCTTATCCTTTAAAAAATGTTTGGCAAAAGAGAAGGCCCTGAAAAAAACTTTCTGATTTTCAAGTACCTGTCTATAGCGTGCTGAATCGTGGCCCACAAAAAAATTATATGCGCATATCCTAATCTCTAGAACCTGTAAATATTACCTTATATCACAAAAGAATGAATATTACCTCACATGGCAAAAGATGCACTGAAGTTAGAGATCTTGAGGGAAGGATCTTTCTGGGTTATCCAGGTGGGCCCTAAACACCATCATACTTAGCCCTGCAAAATAGAGGTAGAGGGAATTTTGAAACCGACATACACAGGAGAGACCCACATGGAGAAAGTGATGTGGAGGCAGAGACTGGAGTGACGCAGCCACAAGACAAGGAATGTCAAGGCATGTCAGCAGCCACCAGAAGTAGAAGAGGCAAGAAATGATTTCTCCTCTAGAACTTCAGGAGAAAACAGAGCCCTGTGGATATCTTTATTTTGAATTTCTGGCCTCCCAAACAGTGAGAGAATAAACTTCTGTTCTTTTAAGTCACCAAGTCTGTGGTAATTTCTCACAGCAACGATAGGAAATTAATACACTGTCCAATCTATACTATCTTCCACAGAATAGTCCATGATAAAGAACCAGGCCTAAACTGCATGTTTGTACAAGGTAACCCTCCAGCCATAGTTAATCAGCTCAGAAGTAAGTAGACACTGACCCAAAGCCAACAGACCAGGATGAGCCAATCAGCTTCTTCTTCTCAAGAATCTGAGCTGAGACATAACGACCATTGTTAGACTGTTGCTACACCAGAGCTGTGGGGTCACATAGATTTGAGACCAGAGTGAGTCTCATGGCAAGCCAAAGTCATTTTCAAGCTAGAGTTAGAGGAGAGTTAAGATGCCAATTAACCTGGGAAATGGAAAAATGAAGAGCTGAGCAGAAAGAATTAAATACTAGAGACCTTACTTCATACTTTACAGAGAAACTAAATGCATTCACATAAGAACAATATTTTCCCATCTTCAAACTGTCATCCTACCTGGATCTATGCCACATATTCTGTCTTTCTTCCCATTACAAAGGAAGAATTGTCCCTTTCCCACTTTAAGGAAAACCCTTCCATCTGGATTCTGAATCCCGGCTCCTCATGACTGCTCAAGGACTTCTGCAATTATTATCTTTCTCTCCTAGATCTACCCTTGCCACTCTCTCCTGGATCATTCACAGTGTGTCAAACACACCTTAGTGTTCCCCTTTTTCAAAACTGGTTATTGGAGCCCATGGCTTCCTCCAGTGACCGCTGATCATCTCTCTGCTCTCTTTCAACTCTTCAGGGAGGTTGTCTGTCATTGTCTCCATTTTCTCGCCTCCAATTTTCTCCTTGGCCCAATGCAATGAGGATTTTGTCCCCATTGCTTTACTTATATAGCTCTTATTAAAGTAACAGATGACCACAAAAGCCCTCAGGTTGCTTGACTTCTCAGCAACATTGGACTGAGTTGATATTTCTTGAAACCATTTTTTTTAGTTTTATGACACCAGGTTTTCTTCTACTTTCTCTATTCTTTCCTCATCTCCTTTGCGGCTTTTCTTCTAACAGACCTCTTATCACTCTCATGCCTCCAAGATTCTACCTTTGACTCTCTTCTGATCTCTATGTTCTTTGCCTAAATAATCTCTTCCAATCCCTTGTAAACACATTCTGATAACTTAGTTTCACATCAGCAGTCTAAATTTGTTCCTGAACTTCATACTCAAATATCCAACCTCCTAATCGACATCTCCCTATGGCTATCTAATAACTATCTCACCCTTAACATGGCCAAAAGAATTTTTTTGATTCCCCAACCCTAGCCTGGAAATCCCATCTTCCTAGTCTGCCTCTTTTCAACAAATGGCACCAATATCCACCCAGTTACTCGGGTCAAAAACCCTACAAGTCATCATCTTTAATTCCTCTCCTTCCAGCACATTCCATAACTAATCCCTCAGCAAGTCCTATGAGCTCGATCTCCAAAACTGATCCTGACTCTGAGGACCCCTCACCTGTTCTTCACCACAACCTATCACCTCTCAATGAATTTCTGCAATAGCGTTTTAACTACAGTTAGTTCTACAGATAGCAGCAATATCAGTTACTATATTGCTTATAACTCTTTGATTGATTTCCACTACATCCACTTAAAACACAAATTTCTCTTCAAAGCCTCTGAAGTCCTGTATGATCTGTTCCCTGCTTGCTCCTATGACATTATCTTTCACTTTTCTCCCCAGTTCTCGCATTTGAACCACATCAGCCTGATTTCTGTCCCTCACACATTTCAAGTTCAGAGTGTTTCAAAGTCTTTGCATTTCTTGTTCCTTCTACTTTGAACTATCCTCCCCAAACCTTCCTATGTGTGACTTCCTCTTATAATACAAATGTCACCTCCTCAGAGAGGCCTTTTATGACTACTTCAGCCAAAGTACCCCATTACTGTCTCTCATATTTCCCTATTTTGTTTACTTTATAACATTTATTAATATCTGAAATTATTCTATTAATCAATTTGCATGTTTACTGTTTGAATTGTCCCACTGCAATGTCAGCTCACTGAGACAATGACTGGATTTTTCGATGTGTGCCCCCAAGTACCTGGTCTATAACAAGTGCTTAGTAAATATTTGTTGACTCACTGGCTGTACAATGCTCTGAGAATCTTTTAATTCCAATCCGCCTTAGGCTTGTGGTACATCATTTCCTGTTTTTGAATATACAACACTAATTGTTACATTATTTTAATCTCCTTTAATGTGTGCCCATCTAAGTCTCTCATCTTTGTATCAAAGAGTCTTGATAAATTGTTGAAGTGATGCTGTATTCTCAATTTGGACATTAATCAAAGATCCCTGATAGTAAGGCTAAGAATGTGCGGGGCAAAAACATCATGCAGGGCTGATACATCCTTCACCTATGTTGACCCTTGTTCTCTTGATACAGACTCAAAATCTTGACTTCCAAAGCCTATCTGAGGAGTTAAGACTATCTCCACAGATTATACCCTGCTTTCTACTGATACATACTTCTCCCTAGGAGAAAAAAATGAAACCTTAGAGATATATAATCTATTTCCTGACTTGTCAAGGACATTGAACATAAGCCAATTACAGAGCTTGTTTTATCATTAAATATAAGACAGTATGAAAATAGCACCAGCCCAGGCAACAAAGTCCTCAACTCCAGTCCTGAGCTGTCCCTATTTAGTTCAATAAACTTGGCTGAGGACCTAACCTCCCTGAAGCTGTTTTCTCCTCTGTATAATGAAGTTGGACCAGTTGACCACAATAATCTCTATGATTATTACCCAATTTATGTACCTTTTTCTTTTTTGTTGCTTCTATTTTAAAAGCTGCTTTTTCCTCTCACTTTCCTAAGAGAATTATGGCTCTGGAAAAGCAGCTGGCTAAGTTTCACTTGCAAAGCACTTCTGATCACACAAAAATGCATGCTGCTCCCCCGGCAGAGAAATGTGTGATGGCTGATTTGCACCTTACTGAATGAATACATGCAATGACAAGTGGAAGTTTTATTGGGTTCATGGCACTGAAGAATAGCAGACATTCTCTTCTTTTAGCTCGGGGTGTTTTTGTTTGCTTGCTTAGTTTGAAGAAAAAACACATTTATTCAGGTGTTCATTTACACAGTAAAATGTGGCTCCACACAACTAAATTGTGTACAGTGAAATTCAAACTGCAAGCTATAAACCCCCACACACTGAGACTGAGAAAGCCAACTTCTCACCAGAGATTTTTCAAAGGGGAGATGAAATGCAGATGGCAAATGCCAGGCTTTGTATATCTGCATCAACATACACATGTTTGAACTAATCTTACCATGACTGCACATTAAACTGAAGCCCCTTGCAAGTGAGTCTCTGGATACTGAGCCTTTCTGGGCAGGTACCCAAGCCAGTTTTCATTTTCATTGTCTGCGCTCTGCAGTTTTCCAAGCTTCCCATGAAGTGAAGGTGTGTGTGGGGGGGGGGGGCGGGGGGTGTCACTCCCCGCCCACCCTCAGAATTGCATACAGGCTCCATCTAGTGAGTGACCAGATCTTAGTTTATAATACCATTAGCTAATGAAGAGAAGCGAGGCTCTTTGGAGAAATGGTAGATTCTAGGATGGAGGTAAGATATATTCAAAATGAGATGGAGATTCTAGTAGTACTAGAAGTAAGGAATTTCTCAAAAAAACAAACAAACAACAAAAAACTTAAAAACCACAGTGATGTGAGTATGTCAACAGACACAGAGCCAATGAAAAAATGTTCAATGGCCAAAGCGAGAACATCAAAATAAATAAAGTAATACTTACTTAAAATCCAAAGAATAAAATAAATATCCATGAGTTCATATTGATGTGAATAAATAAATATTGGAGCGAATACACAAATAAAGAATTCCAAGTAATTTATGTAGATACTAATCTCTAAGTAAGTGAAGCATAACTCCTCACTCCTTAAGTATGGGCTGCTTATAAATGTCTTCGTTCCAAAGAGTATGGGAAAGGAGAATAAGAGTAATTCTACAGTCAGAAACCTGACAAACATGCACCACCTCAGGCAGGTAGTCAATATTCCTGTCAACAGTGATGTCGTGTTGACAGTGTATGGTGAGAATGCCACTTCATCTCTGTGGTCTTCCTCCCCAAAATCCAAACCCCAGTGTAACTATGAGAAACACATCAGACCAATCCCAATTGAGGGACATTCTACAAAATACCTCACCAGTACTTCTCAAAACTGTCAAAGTCACCAAAAATAAGAAGAGTTTGAGAAGCTACCACTATCCAGAGGAGCGTAAGGGAGACATGACAACTAAATGTCCTATGGTATCCTGGATGGGGTCCTGGAACAGGAAAAGGACATCAAGGGAAAACTCAGGATGTCTGAATGAGGCATGACTTCAGTTAACAATAATGTGTCAATAACAGTTCATTAAATGTGATAAATGTACTAATGTAAGATGTTAATAATAAAGACACTGAGTGTGGTGTATATGAGAACTCTGGACCATCTTTGCAATTTTTCTGTATATCAAAAATGATTCTAAAATTAAGTGTTTTAAAAAAATGACTGGCTCAGGTAAATTAAAAAATAATAAGTTTATGGAACAATATCTTCTTCGAAAATGATCTGCTATCAAACACCTGAAAGTTACTCTTGCCTTTTCCAACAGCGCTTTCTCTCTCACTCTTCAGCATACCCTTGCATTTCATAGAAAGGTCATTTTTTAAAATCTAAAACCTTAACTTTTATTGCCTGTCTTTTGTTGTTAAAGTCTGAAAATCACATGATTTGCTCTAGCACTAATGTGATCCCATTTGTAAAATCTGACAACAGTATAGACTGGAGACATCTTTTTATCTCTCTCTCTTTTTTTTTTTTTAGGTGAGGCAACCCTTAATTGACCTCATATATTGCAAGGACCTATCAGCTTACAATCCCTTATTTTATTATTATTATTTTTTTTACACTTATAGCACCAGGTCTTCCTAGGTGGTCTCCAATCCAAGTACTAACCAGGCTCAACTGTGCTTAGCTTTCGAGATCAGATGGAATTGGGATTGGTCAGGGTAGCCTGGCTGTAGACCTTTTTATCTCTTTTAACATTAGCTTTTAGGTGCTTCTCACAGCCATGTAAAAAGATCCCTCCACTTCAGCCTCGGGTTGTTCCCTCCACTGGTAGTACAGAACCTCTCTCCATTCTCCTTGAATGCTATGACAAGTCGAGGTCTTTTATTTATTCAAATTGTCCTGAATAGAAAGGTCAGTTCTCAATAATAAACATTGTGTAGTTAAGGATTTCCTCTTCTGGGAAAAGGTGCTGATAAAATCATTTTTGGTGAGAATGGAGACAAGGAAAGACCTGGCATTTGTCTTTTCATAATCATTCTATCCTTGACATTTAGCATATTTTTTGAAACCTGCCTAGAACTCATTTAAGATTATCCTTATTATTTGCTAACTTTAGAGATGGGTAACCATTAGGTTCATATTACAAATTATCAATTCTCCCCCTGAACTATAACTCTACAAGAACATTTTCACACATATGCTATATGAGCAGACACGAGAGTGAGGGGATATATGCTAATTAACAGTGGCAACTGTTCAGATAGCACACACTGAGCAGCAGATCAAAACCTTATTTCCCTTCGAAACGTCTCAAGGAGCCTGAGATAATATCACCTATTGAAATCTTCACCTTTAGAATCACTCCTTTAATTTAAATGAGTTTTCTAACCTGAGACCTATTATTCTGCTGGGGTCCTAGAGCTTTTTCAATAGCAAAATTCTTTTTGTATGCCATACACTTACTAAAATACAGACACACAAGTTAAAATATCAAGTTTCTTCCCTTGTGATTGTAGTCATATCAACTCAGGGTGCTGATACTTTATGCTAAATTGAAGCTCTAATTAACAGGAAACTATATCCTTGGTTATATTTGTTGAGTAGGTAAAATCCTTATAAAATTTGGGGTCAGGAGAAGAAGAGAGATTGTCAGAAGTAGAAAGATTGAGAAACACTGGTTTCTAGTCCTTAAAATGGAGTCTGGCCCTCAGAAAGCCCCTAAAATTCTATAGAATTGGGGGAACTAAAGGAGAGCCCCTCGGGTTTCCTCTAAGCTTCTGCCTCGAAAATTAAATAGACGGAGGAATTGCTAGCTCTGACAAGCACAGAGAGAGGATGGGATCCAAAATACATACTTGTCTGTCTCAAGCCCTAAGATCTGCAAAGCCAGTATGGTTGGTGATCCATTCAAGCAGGTGGAAAGGAAATGCGGTGGATTGAGACACTACAGAGGCCACTGTGAGGGCAGCAGAAAAACAGACCAAGGGCCATGGAGCTCTCCAGCACAAACATCTGGTACAGGAGAGTTGAAAGAGGGTAAGAGAATGGCAGCAAGGAGCTACATGACAAGTTGTCTGAGGAACAGTGAATAAAAATTTTCCCATATATACATAAGATCACTTCTAAACACATTTAAATCTTTGCAAGCTTGGCTATGCTTCTGTTTTGTCCTAAAAAGTTAGTGATTTTAGACAAACAAGTCTTATCATTCTATGACTACTTCTTGATTGGGAAGAGCTTTGGAATCACACAATTACCCAAAACACCCTGTCAAGTTCACAGACACATAAAATCCAGAATTATTACAAAAATTCTCAATGGAGAAATAGAAATCTCAAAACTTTAAGGCTTTATCCAACCTTTTAAGCACTACCTGAATGCCAGATTTTCTTATTCTTACTTTTATTAAATTATTATAATTCATAATCCTCCATATGAAAATAGTTGCTTAATGCTTACCCCACAACAAAGTAGAACTTATCTCATGTACTTTCTCCTTGCCAGACTGCCTTCCTCACCCCTTTTCTACCTGTTAACATTGGATTCAATTGGGGCCAACGTGAATGCCACACAAAGTACAGCTGAAGAATGGCAGCATCGGCTGGAAAATTTCTTTCCTCCTATAAATTCCCAGAAAAACGTGTGCACCACTGATTCAATATACACAAATCAAATATTTAATTAGTCCCTAACATACATACATACATACATATATATATATATATATATATATATATAAAATCAAACTCCAAATCATAGTAAAAGTCTTTAATGCAAATAGTCTCTATAAACCTGAAGTCAGAGACCAGGCCTGTTCACTGTTATACATAGTATCTAACAAGTACCAGGCATATAGTAGGAACTCAATGAATATAACTAAAGTAAAAAGATATAGGAAAGTGATGTAGAGCTGGGAGCTTCATGTGGATTATTTTATTTAATCATGATAATGAATCCACAAAACAAGTATTATTATCTTCATTTCATAGAAGAGAAAACAGACTCAGAAAGATTAAATAATTTTACCAAAGCTCATACCACTAATGACTATTGGGGTCAGAATACTTCTGTTTTCTGTGTTGGAGCTCTAGAATATTTGATTTAAAAATATTTTTGTGTTTTGAAAACCAAGTCTATACAGGAAATAGTCTAATAAAAAAGAAAAAAAGACTGAATTACTAAATTTGTTTCTGATCAACAAGTTTTTAAATTTTAATTAAAAATTAAAGTCACTAATAAAATATTCTCTGTAGTTATTTCAAGAATCTTGAAAAACTAAACCTCCACCAGACATTTATTCTTTTAGAATTGCTTTAGGATGTAAAATAAATCAGTTACACTTATTTTATATACAACCACGCCCACACTTTATTTGAAGGTAAAACAAAATGAAGAAAAGACTTTTTGTTTGATGTGTGATGTTTACCAGTTGCTGCAGGGCACAAAAAAACAAACATTTAATTGAATTTCCAAAAATATTTTTATAAAATTTCAAGTCCATTTTTATAGTCACGATGACCAAAATACTCTTTTATATTTGATGTTTTTAAATTGCTCTCAAGCAGATGAAACAAGTTTTAATTTTGCAAGTTTCATGTAAAAATGTCACTACAGAAAAAGCAAAATGATGTTTTGCTTTATGGCTTAAGGGTATATCTTAAAAGAACTAGTGAACACAAATATGGCCACATTTTTAAGGCTGTGTAAAGTCTAGCATCTCTGTTATTTAACCAGTATTTCACTCATTCATACAATAAATATCTGAATGCTTATGAGACACCAGGCACTGTACTGGGCACTTCATAATAAAAAAACATCCTGCTTTCAAAAGACTTACATTCCAAGCAAGGTTAGGAACAAGTAACATATAAATGAACAATATTCTTTCTGACAATGGTATGATTTCTAAAAATAAAATAGTGTAAAACAGGGGGATGTGACACAGCATATGCCATACAGTTTATATGGGTATATTAGGGTAGGTGGTACATGAAGGTGGCTACAAAAACGAGGTCTGGAAGAAGAGCCTCCCAGGGAGAGGTGCTGAGCCAGGATGAGCTGTCACATTCAAGGACGCAAATAAGGCTCATGGGGCCAGAATACAGTGATGGAGCAGTAATAAAAGATGAAGTCAGAGAGACAGGCAGGAACAAGGACAATGTTTGGATGTAGTCAGTGCTCGGGAAGCAGAGAGGGCTTAAGCAGGGGAATAACGTACTGGACTTAGTTGTTCGAAGATCACTCTGGATATGCTCAGAAGAGTAGGCAGCAAGGAGGTGGGCAGGTAGGTGGCATCATAGTTTAAGATAAGCCGTGTGGAGGGGATAGCTGAGAAGGCAGAGAGAAGAACGTGTGCCAGAGGTGCACTCTGAAAACGGAGTGAGAAGACTTGCTGATGCGTTGGATAATGTGGGGTAACAGAAAGAGGAAATAGTGATTCCTAGATTTTTGACTTGAGCAGCCCAAGGTAAAATCTATTTCCTGCAAGAGGAACTATTTCCTAAATGTGTTTGACCACAGAATCTTTTCATCTTCTGTGATTCTTAACAAATCCTTAAACGCTAGTGTCTGTGAAGCACAGAACAAGAATGCTGTTTTAGAATCTAAATAGGTATTACTTCATCCTTTCCTCTGAGTCTTACTCCTATCCTCTAAGGCAAAATGTGGTGTTGCTAATGTGAATTTTAACTTTTCTTATAACTTTTTCGAGTGCTTTTTTGAGATCACTTTTGGACCGCACCTAAGGACGGGGCTGGTTGCCAGGAGAACTAACCATGTGATTATGGGGTTAGACCTTGTAGCCCCACCCTCTGACCTCTGAAGAGGGGAGGGGGCAGGTGGTTGAATCAATCCTAGGTGGCCAAGAATTTAATCAATCACGCCTGTCATGAAATCTCCATAAAAACCAAAGAAAAGGGGGTTTGGAAAACTTCCGGGTTGGTGAACACGCAGAGATTTAGGGAGAGTGGTGTACCATAGAAGCAGAGCATGGAAGCTCTATAGCCTTTACTCTTACCTTGCCCTGTGGATCTCTTCCACCTGGCTGTTCCTGAGTTATACCCTTCTAGAACAAACTGGTGATCTAATCAGCAAAATGTTTCTCTGAGTTCTATGAGCCACTCTGGCAAATTAATCAAACCCAAGGAGGGGGCCATTGGAATCTCAAATTTATAGCCAGTTGGTCAGGAGCCTAGGTGAAAAACCAAACTTACGATTGGCATTTGAAGTGGGGTGGGGGCCATTCTTACAGGACTGAGCCTTTAATCTTTGAGATAGTGTAGATGATGTGAGAATTGAGTTGAACTGTAGGACAATCAGCAGGGGTCAGAGAATTGCTGGGTGGTATGGGGAAAACCTTCGAACACAGGTCAGAATTGGGTGAAGAATTGTGTATGCTTAAACGTGAATAAGCCTCAAACCTGATAATATTTTAATGTGACTATTTTCACTATGACTACAATTCCAAGTGTTACTGGCTACATTAACCCATTATTTCAGTCACAGGGAAGTAGGTCTCATTATATTAACTTTACAGAAGGGGACATAGCCTGATGTCGCACTAGCAGGAAGAGACAAGTGTCTACCTATAATTAATCCTAGGTTTTTCCTTCTCAAAATTTGGCTTCCAGAACAACAGAGTCCAAATTAGACTTCACCACCAAACAAGTGGCAAAAGTAGGTAAGAAAAAAAAAGTCTACTCAGAGTTAACAACTTTTTCAAATCTTTTTTTTTTTTTAATTTAGCCTAACTGAAGAAAATTATGATAACATCTAAAGAAGCTAAAGGAAATCACCAAGGAAGTGAGAATATTTTCGTTTCAGGAGTAAGTTCTCTACCCTGAGTTGATTTTATTTAAAGCTCTTTAAAAAAAAATTGTGAAACACTAAAAGAAAATATTGTTGGAGGAGGGGGTATTATGAAAGAAATAACTGCGTGAGACAGTATCCAGAGGCCCCACAGCACAAGAAACTTCCAGGACTGGATACGAACATAAACTGGCCTGTTCCAGAGAGAGCCAGAGCAGGCCACTCCTTTAAAGAGGTGGGGCCCTCTATGGTCATCAGTAGGGTGCACCACAAACAGACACCCTTCAACATGAAATCCATCTTCTGACAGTTTGTTATAGTTGTTCACTTTCCTCTACATACCAGGGAATCTCAGGTATTGATAATTCCAATGATTCTGTCTATATCAAATGTGTTTATAGAAATTATAGGAAAGAGATAAAATGGCCTAGAATTACTAAGAGGGCCTGGTGTTTCCTTTGGGGGATTTGTGTAAGCAATAAGTGGGTACTAGAACCACCCCCAATCAGTCCCCAAATCTAAATTAAGTTACATCAGTATCTCTTATAGCTCCAACTGCATCTTAAGGATACAAGGAAGAGGAAAGGCATAAAAAGAATACCAGCTTTTGTTTCTTTATTGTTCTATGAGAGCTTTTTGAGGTTTTTATCAACTAGAGCAACTAGCACTGGAGATAGATGAAAATTACAAAGTTTACTTTTTAGTTGATAAAATAAAAATTCATAACTTCAGATGACACTGTGAACGAGGTTGCTAGAAAAGCAGTCCTAATTTTTTTAGTGAACCTTTGCTAGGTTAATTCAATTAAGCTGATATTTATTTAACGATTATTTTATGCCAAGCATTGACAGACATAGTGGATAATAATCTCAGTCTCTGTCTGTCGCTTTGTTTGTGTGTGTGTGTGTGTATACGTATATAACATCATGCATAACCTTCCTCTACGTTTGACTCATTCTCTCTACTTTGAAATCCAGTCTTTCCCAGGTACTCAAGCCACTTAAGATGATCTAGTTTGCACACTTAATGACATTTTCTTTAGCCCATCATCCAAATCAAAACATGAAATATGGCTGGGACAGTATCACCTTATGCAATACCAGATGCCATCTTGGAGGCATTGAAATCATAACTACACGCTGTAATTCACAGGGTACTGATTTCCAACAAATCGCTGTTAAAATTCAAATTATTCCTATTTTCAGGGAAACTCAACACAAAGACATATAATTTCAACTCTTGTTTCCCTGAGTGCCTGCTGAGGGATCTGTCCCCTGTGAACTGACAGAATGATCAGAGGCTGAGCTGTCATCTGATGTTTTCTAACCTGACAGGAGCTGCACAAGAGACCTGTGCTGAGAGAGAAACAAAAGAGCCAAGATAAGAGAAACAGAGCGAGCAGATTTCTACCGATGAGCACTTAAAGAGGTATAGACCTCTTTGTGAAGTACATGGATATATGAACTTGACACATGGCTGACCAAGTCAGTCAGCTATTTGCTTTCTGAGACTTGATACTGCGAGCCTTCATCACCTGCTTTGAATATGCATTGTTTAGATATGCAAATTAGCACTTGCCTATTAACCAAGCATTAATGAAATCACTCTTTCTGAAAGTCTTCATTTTAATTAAAATTAGACCTACAGCCTCACAGGTCTCCAGTGTATTTCTTTAAGCTATGAATGTTATTTTCTATTGGATAATAATCGAGGGTTTTGGGAAAACCTGGGAAGCTTCTTTTGGTTTGAAGTGCTTCTGTTCTATTTATTTTGTTTTGCATTTTCTTTCACATACCTAAAATGAGCAAGTGTTTATCCTGGCTATTGGCGAAAAGGCTTTATCATAAAAAAAATTCAAAATTAAAACATTAGAAATGCTAATACTGAGTCTCTAAGTAGGAAAAACATCTAGCAAAATATACTAATGTAATAAAAGTTTTTGATGATATTAAAGTAATAAAGGAAAAAAGTACAACCCTCTTAAATTCAAAGATGACAAGTGACATTTTTACTTACAGTTTCATCATCCCGATAGCTACTTAAATGAGTGTTTATTCTGCTCTGAGCACAGAGCTTTGTGAATGTACACCTCACAATACTCGTCTGTTTTTCCCAATAAACCTGTAAAGCAGGAATTACTTTCCCAGCTCACAGCAAGGTAAGCGAATTGCCCAAGATGATACCACTTAAGTAACAGAGCAGAGACAAACTCCAATCTGTCTTCCTCAAGAACAAGGAAGATACCTTACTCATCTCTCCCTTTAGTGCAGACCCCTGCTTGGCATATCATCAGCATTTACTAACCATTTATTGAATTGAATTTTGAAATATCCCCAGAAAATCTTTGGGAGACTTTGAAAAACTATTTAGACCTTAGAACTACTTACTGTCACAGCACTTCAATCCCCATTAGATGAGGACGCTTTTTGTTTATATTCTGACTTTTATCATAAGTGAAGAGAGAGAAAATTGTTATATGTGATCCCATGTCTGAATATGCCAGTCCCCCGAAAAGAATGGCCCTAATACAGCACCCCTAAGACACCACACCGATCGCACCACCCTACATAACACAAGGGCTTAATAAATGTTTGCTGAATAAATGTCAAAAACTGAAGATCTTGTTTTCTTTTGTGAGAACATGCTTTTTTTCTGACACTTCTCTTTTGATTCCCCTCAATAACCTATGTTGAATAAATGGAGCATTGCATGGGGCTAAAAACTATGTTGGGCTCGGACCAACTTGGATCCGAATCCTGGCTATGCCACTAACCAGCTTTCCAACCTACGTCTCCTAAGTAAGCAAGTTATCTAACCCCCTCTAAGTCTCCATTTGCTCGCCTTTAAATGGTGATGAATCATAATACTCATGAGATTATTATAAGGATTTAATGGCACAAGTCAGTGCACTTAGTCTGAATCCTTGTACACTGCGAGTACTCAGTAAAAAGCCTACACAAGAAAACAACTTATCATTTTTCTTATATTCATTTCAAAATCAAACATCTTTCCTCAGGAAACTGAACTGTGGATAGCATGCTTGTGACCAAAACACACTGTATTCGTATTGTAATCTCTATCAGCATCTTAGACTTGCTCAGTTAGCCCTCCTTCCCCCAAGTGCAGGGCCCTGTAACTTTTCACTCTCCTCCCTCCTATGGAGAGTTGTGAGGACAAAAGAGGAGCAGGGCCCATCAACAGACACCTTCAAAACTCTCTTAACATACTAGGAATAATTGAACAATGACAATGGCTTCTTGACTACTTCAAAGAGATATTGAGAAATGGGATTTGAATTTAAATCAAGTGTCATTAACGAGAGAAATATTTGAGAACCTCATGGCTGATTTCTGAGGATTAGATTTAGAAAAACAAACACTCTTCTAAATGAAGCATGGACCGAATATATGAGTTAGAGATAATTATTTGCTCTGAAAGAAATATCTTCAAAGGGATGACAATATGAAAATATGTTTGCATTTCATTTAGTCTTTATAAAAGACACTGTATACTTACCTACATAGAACTCAATCCCATAGGCCTATGAGTTGGTGATTAGTATAATCTCCTGCTGAAGCCTTGTCCTCAAGTCACCAGAAACCCATCTGGGCCCTTTGTATGATCCATCTGTACGCAAGGGAAAGAGAATGACATAGCACCATGTCTACACACAGAACAATTATGTATTTAGAGAAAGATGAAGAAACCACTGAATGCACAACAACCCAATAGGTGTGGGCCTCTTGAGTACAGTAATGTGTGTCCCTGGGAAGTCTGACTTCAGGGTCATGAGCAGCATTGTTGGGGGTGCTCTGCAGCTACCCAAACTGGGGTATAAAGAATTCATGTTCAGACTCTTCCGGTGCCTCTCATTGTCAAGGAGCCAAACTGAGTGCTTTGTCTGCCTGCCCAGCCCACACGTCAGAATGGAGGCCTTTCCTCCGGGCTCAGAAACAACACAAACTTTTTTGTTTTTCACTTTATAAGTAAGCGATCCAATGACTCCACCAGCTGTGGCCACGAGGAGCAACAGCACGAAACGTGAGGCGCCTCAGTGAGATGGCAGCCTCCTCCTAGAGTGGGCCTGTCAGTATGAACAGGCAGCTTACACTTGAGAATTTACTCTTGTGTTTTCATGTATTGCACAGCGGTTAAGGGCATGGGCTTGGAGTCTGACTGCAAGGATCAAAGTCACTTTGTGACCATGGGCAAGTCACTTCCTTCCTCTTGCTTACTTCAGAGAGTTGCGATGATTAAATAAATTAATAGTCTGTTATCTGCTTAAGCTACCATAACAAATACCATGGACTGGGTGGTTTAAACAACAGAAACTTATTTTCTTACAGTTATGGAGGCCCTGGTTTCCCAAAATGTATGTTCTTTTCACATGTAAAATATATTTATTTCCCCCACAATAACCCCAAAACTCTAACTCATTCCAGCATCAACTCTAAGCCTAAAGTCCATAGTATCATCTAAATATCTAAATCAGATGTGTGTGACTTGAGGTTCAATTTACCCTGAGGCAAAATTCTTCTACAGCTGTGAACCTTTCAAACCTAACAAGGTGTGTGCTTCTAAAATACAATGGTGGGACATAGAGTAGACATTCCCATTCTAAAAGGGAGAAATAGGAAAGAAAAAAGGAGTGACATCCTAAGTCCAAAACCTAACGAGGCAAATTCCATTAGATCTTAAGGCTTGGGAATAACGATCTTTGGCTTGATGTTCTGCCTTGCGGACCCACTGAAGTAGAATGTCATCTCTATGGCTTGACAGGATGTTGTCCACCACGGCTCTCTTCCAGGGCCCCTCCTGTGCTGCAGCTCAGTGCAGGGGCCTCGCCCCTGATGGACTGGGCTGGAATGCAGGTGCATCTTGGACTGGAGTGGTGGCCCCGTCCTTTGAAATAGCTCTGCTTCCTAACCCTTACACTCTGGGCCTATGATGAGAGCGGCAGACCTGATGGTCTTGAATAATCTTTGGGAGATGTGAGAGATGATCAGTTTTCCCTTGTCCTGCAGAATAGCTCCTGGCTTCTGTTAAGATGACTGTTGTGGTTCATATCCATAGTAATACCTTTATCAAACACCCCTCATTCCTCTCTTCAGGGACTCCAACGGTACATATACTATGCTGCTTTCAGTTGTTCCGTGACTTGATCATGCTCTATTTATCTTTATTCTGTTTCATATTAAATGATTTCCATTGCTATATCTTTCAGTTTGCTAATGTTTTTTCCTTCTTCAATATAATTTGTTGTTTATCTCAATTACTGTATTTTTCATTTTAGACCTTGCATTTTCATCTCCAAAAATTTTATATGGTTCTTTTATCTTCCCTATTTCTACTTAACATATGCAATATTTCTTCTATCTTCTTGAACACATGTAATACAGTTATAGCAATTGTTTCAATGTCTTTGCCACTAATTCTACCACCTGTGTCATTTATGGGAATGTTTCTGTTGACTTGATTTTTCTACTGATATGGGTCACATTTTCCTGTTCCTCTCAATGCCTGGTAATTTTTTACTGGATGCTGGACATGGTGAATTTTTTTTTGATGAGTGCTAGATATTTTTTATATTTCTATATTCTCGAGCTTTATTCTGGGATGCAGTTATGTTATTTGGAAACAGTTTGATTTTTTCCAAGACTTGCTGTTAAGATTTGTGAGGTAGGATTCAGTAGCTTTTGTCTAGGTCTAAATTCATCACACTACTGAGGTGATACTCTTAAATACTTTATTTTTCTGATGTCCTTTGATATTTTCTACTCTCACTGGTAGGAGCACTATTCCCAGCTCTCTATGAGCTTCAGACATGTTGTATTTGCTCCTTTTCAGTGGTTCTTCCCCCCAGACTTGGATAGTTTCTCACATTCGTGAGCTCATCAGTAGTCAGATGAAGACTCAAGGAGGACTGTCTGTGGATCTCTAGAGCCTTTTCGCTGTCCAGCTCCCTCTTCACCAGTACTCTCTCTTGTGAATTCGAGCCACTTTGGCCTCCCTGGTCTCCTAGCTCCATCTTTTCAAATCACAGAGATCACTGGGCTCCCCAGGGTTCCTATTCCCTACATGGCAGCCTGGAACCTCACTCCAGACACTAAGCTGGAGAAATCATATGGTTCATCCTGTTTGTTTTCCCACTCACAGAGATCAGCATCATGCACTGCCTGATATATAATGTCTGAAAACCACTATTCCATATATTTTGTCCAGTTTTTAGGTAGGACAATAAATCCAGTCTCTTTTATTCTTTCTTGTCCAGAAGGACATTTTTTAAAAGAGAAATTGACTCCTTACTTTTTTTGCTTCATCATCATAAATTCAAGTTACATAAAATGCTTTTCTCTTACAGACAATGAAAAATTGAATTAAACTGGGAAATATGGCACTCAAAAATTAATTCAATTTTTATTTTCAAAAATCAAAGCCCTAGTTATATTTCGAAACTATCTTTTACTTTGTATGTTTTACTTATATTTATTTTCACTAATTTTAATCACTGTGGGATATATTTAACATTCTAAAATATTTCCAGTATGTTTATATTGCATTTTTAATACAGTCTCATAGAATTCTCAAACTGAAAAGTCATAACCATATTGAAGTAAAAGCTCTTCCTTTTCTACATGACAAGTAGACCCAGAGTGTTTTGGTGTGTGTGCAATACAACACAGTTACCCAGGGGCTGAGTGAAGCACCAGAATCCATCTCTTCCATCATTAAATCATTGATGTACTAAACAATCAAATAGGGAACCCAATTGAATGCCAGGCACTGCTCTAGCCTGCAAAACTATTTTCTTCCCTTCCCTAGTGATGCTCACAGTCTGGTAGTGGTGATAGCCATGCAACAGGGAATCAGAATGCAATGTAGAAAATGCAACCATGGAAGTGTGCACAGGACAGCACTGGGAGTAGGATGGGAGTGATTTTGTTGTTGCTGCTGTTTTCAAAGCCATGCTGTTTTTTCCTCCTAGATATTAGACATCAAGATTTTTAAAACTTTTAATTGAAGTGCTGCATACATATAGGAAAAATGTATAAATTAATTTCATAAAATGAACCCACCCACGTAATTGGCACCAAAATCAAACAGAATATTACCAGTACCTGAGAAGCCCCATTCTAGTTATGCCTCACCCAAGGACAACAGTGCTGGTGACTATGCCTGAGGAAGTGGAGCAAATCATCCCACAGGAGGGGCCACATAGGCTGATTGCTAGTTCACCACTCTCTCCAGTGCACCAAATGTCCTTCCTGTTAAAGCCCTCTAAAATCTTCCAAAATTCCCGATTCCACAAAAACCTTTGCTAGATCGTTAAATGTGGGAGGTCACTACACTGTAAAATATATAGATTTGTATAATTTGAATGACTCAGATTTAAAAGATTTTTAGAAATACTATCAGGGAAGTTTCCCTTTACTACTCTCCCTGAAGCACATGTGCACTTTTAGAATCACTACATGAACTATTTTTCAAATAATAGCAAATACAAGTCTAAAAGTTTCAAGATATGCCACTGATGACTCTAGTTATGAGGCATAAACAGTCTTATGTCATTTGGCAATAAACTATTAAATCTTTTGTCTTTCAAAATAATTAAAATCAAGACATTTCATTGGTGAGTAAAACAGAAACCTATGATGTTCAACTCCATAAATTTTTTCCTCTCTCCAAAGCAAAAGAAAATGTTGACTCTGGCAAGAGAATGTAATGGGAAAGTTCCTTGGAAAAATAATGATAGTAAACATATTGAAGAGACTCTGCTTTTAGAGTATTGATAGGGGTTCTCTTTTTTTCTGGTTGCCTTTATGATACGCTTTTCCTTAAACAGCTTGAGTTCTGTGGGTTTGGTCTTTTGGAACCTGGGGAGTAAAGAGGACAGGGAAATAGAAGAAATATCTAATGCTATGAAAATGCCTGTGACCAAAAACACCTGAAACATCAATATAAATTTACATTCTAAAAACCATATTGTAGGGTTGCTGTTAATACCAATCAAAATTTATTATGAAATTGATTCTTAGGTGGATCAATTTTCTTTTAAACTAGCACTGGGAAATGAACCTGTGAGATACTAATAGGAGATGAAAGCGCAAGAAATAAAATATTGGTGATGAGGACTGAGTTTGACTTCTACTGTCTGTCCTTTAGTTCTATTTCACAAAACCATTTTTGCCTTTTAGTCCTTCATTAGACTGTTCATTAAAAAAGAAATCTGCAATGCTTCACAAATTTTGTAAGCTACAACTCAAAATATTATCTCACAAATCAATAAAAACAGATGCTATTGTAACAAATTTATGTAAAAAATGCAAGTCATTGCCTAATTTTGTATCACTCCAAAGACTCCAGTAAGTGATGTTGTGATGTATGAGGATTATGTGAGTTTGATAAACATTTAAATCTTGTTAAGTCCTACAAGTAGCTCTAGTATCATGAAATGTCTGTTTTTTAAAAAAATTGGCAGCCTCCTAAAAAATGGCATAGATGATAAAGGCTTTGTTCATCCCTCTTGGGTCTACATTAAAGGTGTGATGGAAACATCATACAGTGTCGCCTGGGATCTAGATGAACAGAAACACTACAACTAGGGAGAGAAATAAGATATTAATCTGCAACAGCAGAAGGTAGGAAGGGGCAACGATGACAGGTGCCTGGTTCCCAGCGGCAGATGGTACAGAGGCTATGGCAGTGGCAGCCAGCAGCTGCAGACACCTCTTAAATGAGCCATGTCCGAAGGACTGTCACAGTGACAGACCCACTCATTCTGAGCACCAGAGCTTGGTCAACTGATTGGGAACATGAGGGACTTACAGGGGGAGTTGCTGAAGCAAGGGCCAGAGGTCAGACTTTCTCCCAGGTAGAAGTGCTGGAGGTATCTATTGTTTCTCTGTTGAGCCCTCCCCGATCCTAGCATGTGGTCACAGCGCCACCATAGCTGAGACATCAAACTGGATAACAGAAGTCGCTCCGCCCAGAGGATTCCATGAAACTCCACCTCCCCCAACTCATGGCCATACCCCAGCCACATCTGGTTGTGTCCTCGATGAGACCTGTGTCCCTTGCTGAGCAGCTTCAAGACCCACACTGGTGGCAGCTGACCTCAGTTTATGGTGTAACCTCTTGAGGCAACTAATAGCACAGCATCTATGGATTGCTTGCTGAATCTTAACAGGTTGCCTTGGAGAGACACAGGCTGGGCTTAAACTTAGCCTATAGCTGAACTCCTTGGGACTGTGCCACTAGATGCCTACTACACAAAACCACACTAATAAGGCAGCCAAAATGGGAAGACAAAGAAGCGGAAACCATATGAAAGAACAAAACAGAGACCAAGGAAAAATGGAGTCAAACAATCTAACAGATGGGGAATTCAAAACACTGTTATAAAGATGTTCAATGAACTTAGGGGAAGAGTAGATGAACTCGGTGAAAACTTTAACAAAGAGATAACATATAAATAGAAATGGAAATTATAAAATGGAATCAGTTGGAAATGAAGAAAACATTATCTAAGATGAAGAATACATTAGAAGGCATTAACAGGGTAGATGCCGAAGAAGAGGATTGAACCACCAATATAGAGAATGGGGAAGCCAAGGTCACCCAATCAGAATGGCAAGAAAAAAGAAGCCAAGAATATCATAATTTAAGGAGCCTATGGGACAAAATTAAATACAAAAATGTCTGGGTACATAAAGGAGAAGAGGGAGAAGAAGTTGAAAAACTATTTGAAGAAATAATGATGGAAAACTTCCCTAACCTGGTGAAGGAAACATACAACTCAGGAAACTCAAGAGAGTCCCAAAAAAGATAAACCCAAAGAGGCCCACACCAAGACACATCATAATTAAAATGACAAAGGTTAAATACAAAGAGAGAATCTTAAAAGCAGCAAGAGAAAAAGCAGTTAGTCACCTATAAGGGAGTACTCATTAAGACTGGCAGCTGATTTCTCAAAAGAAATTTTGCAGGACAGAAGGGATTGGCAGGAAATATTTAAAGTTATGAAAACTCAGGTTCTACAACCAAGAATACTTTATCCAGCAAAGGAATCATTTAGAGTTGAAGGACAAAGAGCTTCCCAGATAAAAATAAGCTAAAGGAATTAATCCAGTATTACAGGAAATGAAGGGACTTCAAGAAAAACATATATCAAAAACATGAATAAAGAATGATAATAACTACATATTTATCAACAAGTATCTTAAATGGAAAAGAATTAAGTGCTCCAACTAAAAGATAGGGTAGCTAAATGGATAAGAAAACCAGACTCCTACATATGCTGCCTACAAGAGACTCACTTCAGAGCTGAAGACAGACTAAAAGGAATGGGATGGTAAAAGATATTGCCTTGATGGACGTAGAGGGTATTGCGCAGAATAAGTCAGATAGAGGAAGACAAATACTACATGATTTCATGTACATGTAGAATCTAAAGAACAAAATAAACAATGACAACAAAAATGGAGACTAACTCATAGATACAGAGAGTATTTTGAGGGCTGCGAGATGGGAGGGGGACTTGAGGTATGGTGAAAAAGGGCAAAGAAATTAAGTACAAATGGATAGTTACAAAACAGTGATAGGGATATAAAGTGTAGCATAAGGAAAATAGTCAACAATGTTGTAATAAATATGTAAGGGGGAAGAAGCTCATTGAATTATACAATGTAAATATAAGCAACTATTTCAATAAATCTAGAAAAAAAAAAGAACAGTTAATATATACCCCCCCCCCAAAAAAAAAAGTTGGCTGCAAAAATGTGAGCTTATCTCCAACATTTCTCTCTCAAATAAGAAGACTCACACTGAATTGTCCTTTTCTCTCATTCCCTCCTGGCTTCATCTTTCCCGGATCTTTCTTGTCTGTTAGCTTTTGAGAAAAAAATGTCTAACAAAAGTTACCTCAGAATTTGCTTTTAATAATTAATTGGGTTTGAGCTCAATTGCAGAGATTTACATAGCTCTTTATGTCAAAGTGCATGGAATCAGTTAATTTAAAAGAAATGGGTCAAGTACTGTAAATGCCTTCTTAGACCACCCTGTTGTATTATTTATGAAAATTAACTTACTTTGCAGCACTGTAGCAAATAGCACAATTACATTCTATATGATCATCAGGCCTTACAAACACTAGTAAGGAGTGACGGCATAGCTCCACACAGTAAGTCAGAATTCATCTCATTGTGGAGATGTACTTTTCCTTCATACGTACAATGTCAAGGCTAACAAACCTCATTTTGTTTATTTAAAAGATTAACTAAATAGAATTTAGAACATTTCGTTTTATTATGTATGGTTAAATATTCAAAAGATGACTTCACTAAATTGCTCATAGAAGTAGCTGTGATGCTTTGATAAATGAGCAGCACATTTCCAATGTGTTAAAATGTTTGAAATACACTGAACAAATGCTGGATCTCATTCTGAATTAGCAACCACACTTATCTCCCATGATTATTTTTAAAAAAAACAACAGAATGAATTGACATATGTTGGGCAAAATGTTATGCAAATTTTGATATTTTCTCATTAGTACAAGTTGAAATGTGGCTTACTGTAGCAATTATCGATTTACAGGTGATGTTCTTAGGGAATCTGGCTATCACAGGTTATAATGCATATTTAAAATAATTTATTATTTTGCTTGCTACAGAATATAAAGATTATAAGATAAAAAATAAAGATAAATAAGACTTTTAACAAATAGAAGAAATTTAAAATAGTATTTTTTATTATCCAACACTAACCACTCCATGATAACCACAGTTAATATTTTGGTAACTGCTATTGTAATATTAATATCTTCTTCCAAAATATCTGTAGACTACTTTCTGTCTACCTGTTAAACTACTTATGAAGATAAATGGAATCTTTTTCTTTTCACTGTATATGGAAAGGCTACAGATATTTTATATACTTATTTTGTAACTGAACACCTTGCTGAACTCTTATTAGTTGTAATTTATCTGTTACTTCTTTTGAGAAAAATAATATTTTTCTTTTCCCCTAATTATATTTATGTATTTTCTTGTTGAAACATCCAGAATCATGTCAAAAGAGAATAAAGAGATCTTGGGCATCTTTGAGATTTACTTCCTTCTTTCCTTCTTTCTTTCCTCCCTTCCTCCCTCCCTTCCCTTTCTTCCCTTCCTCCCTCCCTTCCCTTTCTTCCCTTCCTTCCTTCCTTTTTTCCTTTCTTCCTTCTTTCCTTTCCTCCTTCCTTTCTTTTACAAACTTCATAGAAATGACTCTAGAGGTTTCTACTAAGTATAATGGTAGATACTAGTTTCATATAGATAGTTTCAATCACTTTAGTGAGATACCCTTCTACGTCTAAGATATTTTAAAGCCAGAACTGATATTTATCTAAAGTCTTTGGGCATCTACTAAAATTGTCAAATATACTTTTCCTTTGACTATTTGATAAATTACAAATAAATTTTCTAATATTAAACCATCCTTGGATTCCTGAAATTATCCTTCACCATAATTTAACCTTTTTAATATAGTGCTCATCCACTTATAATTATTTAGTATTCTCAGTCTGTTTTAACAATTGCAGGCTTTTCTAAAACTTTAAAATAATCTTATTATTTCTGACTGCAAAAGTACTTCTTTAATTTTGCAAAACATTAAAATAAAGACATGTAAGAAGGGAAAAAAGTAGAATTCCCCCCTCCCCTTCTTCCAATTACCCCTCTGAAAATAACCACTATTAATTCTTTGGTTTATTTTGAATTTAGTTAATTCTCTATTAATGAATATTTAGATAGCTTCAAGTTTTTGCCATTATAAATGATACTGTAATGAATAATCTACCTTACATATATAGATATAGATAGATGATAGACAGGATAGATGGATGGATATACTTCTGATTGTATGTGGAGATATTTCTATAAAGTAGATTCCCAACCACAGAATTGCTTTTGTAAATGTTCTATTTTAATAGATATAGCTGAAATGCCACTTTGAACACTGTAGCAGCAAAAGTTGCCACCAATTATTAGTGTAAAAGAACTACTTATTCATACTTTTAACACATTATCAGGATTTTAAACATTAACATGACAATTGAAAAAGCTATCTCATTGTTCGATTTATACTACTTTAATTGTTAGTGAGAATGAAGACCTTGCCATATGTTTATTAGTCATTTGTGTTCCTCATTGTGTGAATTATCTCCTCGTGTAATTTGTCCATCTGTCTCTTAAATGGTGTGTCTTCTTATAATTTTAATTTCATTGTGTGTAAGGAACATTGGCCTTTGGCTGCTGGTGGGTGTTGCTAATAAGTTCTCATTTGCCATTTTTCTTTTGATTTTATAGTGAATTTTGCTGTGCATATTTTTGTGTGTGTGTTGTGTAAGGCAGGTGCCTTACACTGCACTTAGTTCTGAATTCAAACTTACTGGGTTCAGAATTACAGCTTTACCATTTACTTACTCTTACTTAACTTCCCTCTGCCTTGGTTTCCAAATCCATAAAAGAGATATAGTAATTAATCTATATGCCCCATTGGGTTATGGGTATTAAGTAAAAGATAACTGAAAGAGCCCCAAACAGTGCCTAGCACTTAGAAAATGCTCAATAAATAGTGGTAGCTCTTTTTTTTGTCCATCATTATCCAAATTTTCTTTATAGGTTTTGGACTTCATATCAATCCATAAGTAGGAAGACACATCTACCCTAATACAACTTAAAAACAAACAGACAGCCGTGCTTCCTTCCTTTGCTTTTATAGTTTTTTGTTTGGTTGGTTTTTGTTAGTGTGTATATGTCTATGGTCTACCTAGAGTTTATGTCAGTGAATTCAGGTTTATTATTTTCCAAATAACTATACAATATCCCAAGAACTATATTTTCTAATTAATCATACTTATCTCATTGATTTTAAATGCCATTTTAATCATATAATTTTTTATATTTTTTTAAATTTACCTTTAAAGTATTTCAGAATCACATTTTCATATTTATCGAGGTAAGCTCTGTTAATATTTCCTGTTTTAAAATTTCCTTTTCATACTCACATTTACTTTCAGAAAATCTTTAGCATCATTTTGTCAAGTTTCAGAAAAAGTTTGTTGATAATCTGGAATTGCATTGTTTACAGATTGATTTAGGAGAACTCACATTGTTATAATATTGATTTACCCTATCTGAAGCCAATTTCTTCTATTTTTTTAAAACCTTTATTTAATCTGTATTTTTCTAATAATTTCAATCAAGCATGAAATTATACATTTTGAGTCTATTTAAGAATTTTAGAACACTTATACTCTCCTCCTTTACTTATACCATATTATATATGCTTTTCAGTTTTATTAATATTTCTGTTTTCTCTTACAATTACATATAATCGAAAATTAATATAATGTTACTCTTTAAAAAGTAATTTTGTTTTATTTACTTTAATAACCAGACTTAAATCCATAATTAGTTTCCAAAAATACAGGGTGGAATTTCTCTAACTACCTTTCTGTTATCAATTAAAAAAACACTTAAATTTTTATAGCAGTTTTAGATTCACAGCAAGATTGATCACAAAGCAAGAGAGTTTTCATTACCCTGCCCCACACACACTCACAGCCAAGAATGGCAAAAATATTGCACCCTTTTCTTAATTTTTTGAGAGAAGTTTTAGGTTCATAGGAAAATTCAGTGAGAGACAGAGATTCTCCATGAATCCCCTCCCCTAACATATGCATATCCTCCCCACTATCAACTCCCTCACCAGAGGGGTACATTTGTTACTGTCAATGAACTTGCATATGACCAAAGTCCATAGTGACATTAAGGTTCACTGCTGGTGTTGTACATCCCATGGGTTTTTGACAAATACGTAATGACATATATTCATCATTATATCATACAGACCAGTTTCACTCCCCTAAAGATCCTCCGTGATCCACTTATTCAGTTCCCCCTCCCCTAATCCCTGACAACCACTGATCTTTTTACTGTCTCTAGAGTTTTGCCTTTTCCAGAATGCCATATAGTTGGAATCATATGGTATGTAGCCTTTTCAGATTGGTTTCTTTCACGTAGTAATAAGTATTTAAGTTTCCCCATATCTTTTTATGGTTTCATAGTTCATTTCTTTTTGGCGCTGTATAATATTCCATCATTTGGATATACTATAGTTTATTTATGCATTCACATACTGAAAGGCACCTTAATTGCTTCCAAGCTTTGGCAATTATAAATGAAGCTGCTATAAACATGTGCATGCAATTTTTTTTGTGGACGTAAATACCAAGGAATGTGCTTGCTGAACCATAAAATAAGAGTGTGCTTAGCTTTGTAAGAAACTGCTAAACTGCCTTCCGAAGTGGCTGCATCATTTCACTTTCCCACTAGTGATGGATGAGAGTTCCTGTCATTGCAGATCCTCAACAGCATTTGGTGTCACCAGTGTTCTGGCCATTCTAATAGGTGCACAGTGATATCTCACTGGTTTTAATTTTTAATCCCCTAATAACATATAGCGTAGAGCATATTTTCATGTTTATTTATCATCCATGTATCTTCTTTGATGAGGTATCTTTTCAGGTCTTTTGCCAGTATTTAATCCAGTTGTTTGGCTTTTTATTGTTGGATTTTAAAAACTCTTCGGATGTTTCAGATAAATGTTCTTTACCAGTATGTCTTTTGCAAATATTTGCTCCCAGTCTGTAACATGTCTTCGCATTCTCTTGACAGTGTCTTTAGCAAAGCATAAGTTTTTAACTTTGGTGAGGTCCAGCTTGTCAATTATTTCTTTCATGAATTGCCTTTGGTGTTATATACAAAAAGTCATCATCATAACCAAGGTCATACAGATTTTCTCCTGTTTTATCTTCTAAGAGTTTTATAGTTTTGCACTTTACATTTAGGTCTATGATCCATTTAGGATTAATTTTTGTAAAGGGTATAAAAACTACGTCCAGATTCATTTTTTTGCATGCAACATCTAGTTGTTTCAGCATCGTTTGTTGAAAAGATGAACTTTTCTTCATTGTATTGCCTTTGCTCCTTTGTCAAAAATCAGTTGATTATATTTGTATGAGTCTATGCCTGGATTCTAACCTGTTTCACTAGTCCATTTGTCTTTTCTGTTATCCACTTTTAATTTTATTGCATTTTTGTCAAAGATCATGGTCTGTATAACTAATTACATCTGTAGAGATTTGTTTTGTAATCTAGAACATGATCAATTTTTGTAAATGTTTCATGTGTGTTTTTAAAAGTATCTTTTCTAATTATTAGGTTCAGAGTTTAACCAATAACCTATAATTGTTATTCAAGATCTTTTTAATTCTTATTTTCTTCCCTAGGGAATTTATCAATGAGAGGTTTATTAAAAGTTCTCATTATGTAAAATGGAATTATCCTTTTACTTTTGTAATCTTTCCATTTTTTAATTTATATAATTTTGAAATACGCTAAGAGCTTAAAAGTCCAAGATTTTTATATCTTCATGGTGAATAGTTCTTTTTATCATCAAATAGTAACCCTCTTTATTCCTATTAATGCTTTTTTGTCTAATTTGATACTAATTTGTCTTTTCCAGCTTTCTTTGCATTAGTGTTTGCCTTTTATATCTTTTCAAACATTTTATGACATTTTGGTTTTGAGATGAAATAGATTTAAAATTAATATAGTAGGATTATATATTTTCATTCAATTTACTGATGTATTTACTTTTACCAACTTATGTGTTCTATTTACAGTCTTTTAATTGAGAGGGGGGTGCTTTTCTGCTTTTCTTTGAATTGATCACATTTTCTTCACTCCCTTTTCTTTTATTCACTGATTAGAAGAAATGATTTTCTTTCTCTGCTTCCAATGGACATCCTCAAATTTTTAACAGAAATATTGGAACTGGTGAAGTCATTATCTCTATCCTTGTCCTGAATATTAAAAGAACCTTAGAATCCATCTTCCTTGCATTTGACTGTCTAATATTGGCATTCAAATTTATTTTTAAACCCTCTAAATTGGTCAAAATTACTACTTTTTTATTAAATATTTACTTGGATTATCTACATATTTAGAAATTTCTTTGCTTTCAATTGTTTTTTATGACTGAATACTTTCTAGGAATATATTCCTTCCTGGTATATATCTTTAAAATACTTTTTAAAAAGATCTTTAAAAACTTATAGGTCTAGGAGCTCTGTTTATAATTCATTATAAATGAAACAGCTCCGGTGTAATTAAAGTGTATAAAAAAGTAAATCTATCATTTTTTTACAGAAAGTAATATGAAAAACATACCATGAAAGAACTCGACAGTATTGATTCACAAAAGACAAGGAAAGTCCAAAGAAGGAAATTTATCTTCAATAGAGGTGGCAGTTGAAAAAAAAAAAAAAACCAAAGCTTAAATAATCAGTAAGTTTGTGACTAAAGAGAAAAAGAGAGTGATAGAAATTACTTGGAAGAGGAAATGCACAGACATATTCAGAAACCAGCCATATGAATATCACTTAAAGTAATTATCAAAGAATAAGGAGAGATAAGACTATAAAATGGTATGAAAGTATGAGAGTATACATCTTTAAATCCAAGCTACAGGACATATATAATTAATCTGGAAAGCTATGGGGAGCTGTTGAAGGCTATTTCTTTTGAAAAGACCAATTTGATTCCAGAGATGTGATGAATCAAAAAGAGAAAGAACGGTAGATACCATTTAAAAGGTTACCCAGATTGTATAATCAAGAAATGAGAGCCTGCATCATAAAACAACAATCTTAGTATTAAAAAGGGGAAGTGAATTAAAAGAGGTATTGCAGCATTGAATTTCTACACAAACTTTTTGTTCTTTGAGTCCTTGTAGGTCTTCTGACTCCTGCTAATGTGCCGGACTCTGGGTTTTCTATCTTGTCTAATATCCAGTAACTGTGTTTTCCTGGTTTTTGTCAAACTGGTTTCTCATGCACAGTCAGCCCCTACTCTGAAAGAGAAATAGGACTCTGGTTTGCCTTCCCAGCTCCGATTCTCAGCCTAACTCTGGTCCCTGAGAACTTTCCACCCTTAAGTTTGGATTCCCTGAGCCACTCACACCCAACCAGACAGCAAATCACAAAAGAATTGAGAAGGTTAAAAATAAGCCAAAAGGAAGAAATGTGTGTGGTGGGGGGTGGGGGTTGAGAATAGGTGGGAATAATAATAGGAAAAAAATGTTTTGGAGGCTTATGCATCTTGCACTCACTTAGGTACAGGGTCTGTAAACCTCCACATGAATAAATTTGACCTTTACTAAAAGATGCTGATGTCTGATTAATCCAACTTTCCGTGATTATGTTGATCAGGAGACTTCTCTTAAGCAGGGCTCATGGTGGAAAGTATCCATAAGCGTCAGAGATTGGGTACTTTCCATGATCACAGCAAGTTCTTTTTCAGTCATTAACACTCAACCACAGAGTGCTAATCAGACGTTCCCCTTGACCTCTCCCAAGGTGAGCAGACTGTGAAGCCGGAATAATTTTTAAATCAATTAGGATCTTTCTGCTTGGGATTTTATAAATGGTAATAAAGAAAGCTGTCATTTCATATAAGCTTTGTGGTAAGTTTTCCTGAAACATTTTAAAGTAATTGTGACAAATTATCCAAAAGAAATCCCTTCCTGTCAATGGAAATGGCTCATAGAGTTTATTTTTTTGAAATTTAACATTACCTTTTATCTAAATTATATGGACTGGTTAAAAGGACAGGTGGGAGCCTTAACCCATTTATTTAGCCTATGACTTTCATAGGTAACAGAATACTCATACTACCTAAATATTACATTTTGATCATAAGGTGGTTTTTACCTCCTATAGGAAAACCATGTTTTCTGCTTTTAGGCATATTTAATTTGATAAGTTTCAATGCTGATAAATTATATATATTCCTTTACCTTTGGTCATAATTTTTTTCTTAGATACTGTGATAAATCTCCAAAATCAGAGTTCTCCCACACACCAAACCTGGTAATCCTTCTAGAAGGTAAGGTATCCAGGCTCCACATCTAAAGAAAGATAGGAACACCAGACTGATGATTCAAAATACGGGCATGGAAATAACAAATTACTTAAAAAAAAAAAAAAAAAAAAAAAAAAAAAAAAAAAAAAAGACCTCCAAAACATTCAAAAAAACAACACAGGCAAAAAAAGAAGAAAAAATAACCTGGATTTCATCGAAATTTTTTTGTGCATTGAAGTACACCACAGAGTGAAAAGGTAAAGCACAGAATGGTATATGCATAGAGCACACAGAAATGCCAAATTTTTGCCAATGGAACACCTTTTTCCCCCTCACAATAATTTTCTCCTACATCAAAATTTCCCCAATTGCAATTTAAATGTAATATAATTAACCTGCTTTATAAATCACTATTGGTTATAATGTAATTGAAATGCATCAGAGAAGATAGAAGGAAGAACTAGGGTGCTTGCAACTCAGCTTGCAATTCAGTTATCTGTAGTTTAAGTAACAGATGATAAAAGTGATTGTTAAAAGAATGAAAAATAATAGTGTCCATTAGAGTAGGCAAACAAAAGTCAATACTATTGAGCAAATGCCAGATGTAAACTCTAGATAAGCTCAGAGATGCTCAGCTTTTATAGCTATACATTCATTTTCTTAAATTCCAACGATATAACTTTGTTACTATGAGTCTCTAGCTCCTAATCCATTTTTTTTTCCCACTGAAAATATTACTTATGTCAAATACCAGTTTTCTTATATGAAGCTCAATTTCTTTATGGTCCATTCTCGGCATGGTCTTACATTACACTCAAGGAAAAAATAGTCCTGACAGTTGAAAAATAATAATAAAACAAAATAACTATAGCTTTATTAAAATCACCAAAGGAGTATTCCATTTATAACATACAGGACTTCCTAAAATTCTTTTCCACTATCTCATCTCAGTTTTGCTCTTGCATAGCATGTACTCTTCTCATGTCTTTTTTTCCATTTCTACAAACTCCCGAATACTCCCAGCCCCTAATTCCAGCAGACTCTCTGCTTTCATTTCCCCTGCCTGTTCTGTTGTCTTCTGCCAGCAACACTATTCTCTCCAGTGTAAATCAAACAAACTTTCAGACCTCACCAGTGGTTTTTCTCTTAACTCATTACTTCCATTTAAACAATTACCAGTCTACTATTGAATGAGTCTGAGTAAAAAAGGTTCTTTCCTCTTGAAACAGTAAAAGAGAACAGTTAATATCCATTTTTCTTTAGCACCATAACCAGCATGTTTCTCATACCAGATTAGATTGACTCTATATAATATTCTTAATGTAATAAAATTATAGAAATAGGCATCCAATTAGTAGTTGTCAGGGCTTAAGGAAAAAGTGAGGGTCGGAGGGAGGGGGTGTGGCTATAAAAGGGCAATATGTATGTACATTAGAAGTTTAAGTATTAAAATGCTACCACATACTGCAACAACATGGATAGACCTTGAGATAGTCACACTAAGAGAAATAAGCCAGATAGAAAAGTTGAAAATTACATGGTATCACTTATATGTGGGATATAAAGCTAAAGCGACAAACGAACAGGACAAACAGAGACTCATGGACATGGACAATGGACGAGTGGTTACCCAGGGGAAAAAATTTAAATCATTTCTTCAATTAAAAAATAATTTAAAAAAATAGTTAAGAAAAATTAAAAATAAAATAAAATGCTACCATATTTTTAGCTGACTATAAACAATATTTCAGATTCAAATATTTGAAAAAGTTATGAGAAGATGGATGGGCTACAAAGCATCTTTGCTTTAGGCCTTGGGATCCTATAAACATTAAGAGTAGAACGGCGCCCACATTCAGTATGTGTGTGTGACTGTGTTTCTACTATAAATGTGCCTGGCATTCTACAGAATCCATTTAGACCTCACAGAAATGCTGAGAGATGGCTATTTTAACCTTATTTTACCAATGAGAAAACTGAGGCAAAAATGTTATCGGCCCACAGGCCCCTGTCACAAGCAATTTCCAAAGTCTGGTCTCTCAGACAGCTCTCGGCCACTCGTTATTACCACATTGCCTCAGAGACCTCACCATGACCAAGATAATGAGGAGATGGCTCAGGAGACCACAGTGTTCAGATTCTCCTCCAATGCACTTAGTTCCTCTAAAAAGGTACTCCTGCTAAGGTCCTTTAGCAGAAAAGAACACAGATTACTTAACTCCGCAGGAGTTACTGGGACAGAATCAGGTGAAATCATGAACTGCTTTGTCTGAAAATGCAGGGGATTCTTTCCAGGAGCTGTTGGACCAACTATAACCCAGCCCTCTCCTGGCTCCTCAGACCAACTATGAGGTCTGGAGATCACTACTGTGCTACCCAGTCAGCCAGTTCCTGATCTGGTCCCTAGTCATTCCAGAAACTACCCAGGACTAATTATCCTGCCCCTGCCATTGCTCTGCTAGGACATCATGGCATCTGTTCTTGAGATGGCCAGAAGTTGGAAAACTGAGGGTGCTAGTGGCTCAGAGGCAGAGCTTTGGGGGCAAAGCTCTCCTATGTCTATGACACTGCCAGCTACCCATCACTCCTACTTTTAGCATTGCTAAGCATCAGTTTTCTCATTAGAAAAATGAGAATAATATACTGGTTTCACAGGATGGTGGCAAGGATGAACTTGAGGAAGGTAGCATGCATAGCAGGGTGCCTGGCACACAGTTAGTGCTAGAGAAATGAAGGTCATTATGATTACTTTTGTTGTATCTAACCCAGTGCTGTCCAATAGAGCCTTCTATGAAGATGGAAATGTCTTCTATCTGTTCCCCGCTACATCCTAATCGCTGGCCACAGGTAGCTACTGAGCCCTCAAAATGTGGCTAGTGTAACGGAGGAACTGAATTTTTTATTTCATCTAAATTTAAATAGCTACACATAGCTTGTGGCTACCATATGAGACAACAGAACTTTAACCCTCAGTTAATAATTAGGCCGTTGGCCCAGATTAAATAGAATTAAAATTGCAACTATCAACCTAAATGATTAGAATGGCATCATAAATGAAGTGAGAAAAATATCGTCTTGCTAATAAAGGTTTAATTTTAGAATAATAAAGAAGAAGCACTGCTTTATATAGAGGCTACATTTGTGGTAGGCTTAGAACTAGATTTAGAACAAGTTAGAAATATATTTTTTGAAAGCTTTAAGAGGGTAAGAAGGAAAGTGTAGTAGATTAATTATTATTTAGCAAATATTCACTCCTTCCCACACTCACTTCTATGGAGCATGCTTCTCTGCCCTGATGACTTTAGATTTGGTCATGTGATTTGCTCTGACCAATGGAATGGGGGCAGAGACCTTGGGAAGCATTGCAAACATCTGCTTCTCTAAGTTTCTAAATGAAGAATATGTCCCAGTTAGCTTCTGCCCTTCATCTTGATTCCAGAATAATTTCACATGCAACAAATGTATATCAAAGCCTGAAGCAGAGGTAGCCACAGACTTATGAGTGAAAAAATAAATGGTGATTTTTGTATGTCACTGTGATTTTCTAGGAATTTGCCAATAGACTTATTTTGGTAAAAGTCTGGCTAATAGAAGGGCAAATAATTATTGGGTACCTCCATGCCAATGTACTCTGTATGGTAATGTACTATAAAAGAAGAAATAATTGTTTCCAATTCACAGTGGAGCAAGAGTTCCATATCAGGTCTATTTACATATACATGTTTAAATTCACAGTAAAGTATCCATAGTGAGTCATTAAAGGAATGAGGTTACTTGGAGACCAAGCCTCAAACTGCTGAAGTAGACATCGAGACAGTCATGATCTTCTCCACCCTGATTCTGAAGGCCAGTGCCAAAGCTGAATTATTACCCCAGCTGGACCACCAGCATCACCATTTTTCTACCTCCATCAAATGTTCTCATCCTATCTTTCATGTAAGCTTTTTCCTTTAGAATACTCACATGAATTTTTCAATATATCTTGCCACATTTTGTAAACATTTAAAAATACATCTCATTGGAAAAGCTCATACATAAGATATAATTTTATTAGAAAGACAGTCTGCATCAAACATCCATCTCTTCCACTGGGAAGCACTTTCCCACTTTTCATAAGCACTGAATTAGCCTTAATAAAACTTCTATTCACTTTATAAATGTTTCTGCCTACATTATAGCACCTACAAATATGTCATGAGAGATGATATATTATGATGATACACTAACTTGGGAATACTATTGTTACTGGAAAGCATGGCAGATCAAGGTAATAGGTATGCTTTATTTTGGGGGTAGGAAGGGATGATAGGGATACATAGCTCAAATTATGTAGAAAGCAAATTTAAGGGAGAAAATAAGAAATACCTTGGGAAGTTCAATTAGAGAAGACTGAACAAATAAAGGTCATTTTTGTTCCTTTGTGTAAACAGTCACATTCTAACAATTTCTGGAGCATTTATGGTCTTCACTCTCCTGCTGCCTATCTTCTCGCCATTGCCCAAGCCAAAGAAGTCTCAGATCACAATTTCAGTCACACTTCTGGGGGGCTTTCTCATACTCCCACAACCAGCTTTCTCCCACAGCTTGCACTATTATCTCAACAACTGTGGAGCGTGTGGGAGTGCTGGTGCCCTCTAGCTCTACCTCCTCCTCATCTCCTCTCTCCTCCAAAGCCTCACTGAGAAGCCACTGCCCACGGCGTCCCCTGTGGAGGCTGCAGAAGAGGCTGACAGGAAGATGCACAGGCTGCTGTCCTGAAGCCCACGCTATGCCCAGGGCCCACCACATTCTTCACCAAATCAGAAAGGGGTTTTCTTTCCCACTTGTACTTGCATTCTGCCTCATCTGTCCCCCAACTGTTTTCTTGTGAATATAACATCTTAGAGCAATTTCTCCCATTCAGTATTTTCAAATTTCACTCCCAGCCTTGTTTTGCTTAGACCCAGGGAAGACAATAGGATTATGCTCAGAATTGCTCAGCCTCACTGATGCTGTCATTCTTGACTTAAATCTGAACTGCTCTGCTCTCTTGCCTTCAGGTGGACATTCCTGAAAATACATCACTGTCAAGTTTATCCTCCAAGCACCAAACCTTGCATGTCCAAAAATGTTTGAAGCTCAGCATGAACACAATCCAGGCCCCCACACTAGTATGGGACCCTTGCTACCTTAACCCTTTAAAAATTCTAGAAGATAAAACCCAAACTTATGGTTTCAGCTATTTATTACAAAGTATGTAAAGATTATCAGAACAAAAAGTCAAATTATCAGAACCCAGTTTCCTTTAATGAGTCCCTCAGTGCTGAAGGCAGCAGAGTAGGGCTTCCAGTCACAATGGAAGAACAAGTGCTCTGAGGGCAAATGCACAGATATGTTTGGCTATAAGAACATCACTTAAAATATACACTTCGGATTGAAAGTAAAAAATGATCATCTCCAAGTATCCCCCTACAAGAAGGGAGCTCAGGGCTCCAGGCCCAGGATAAAGCTGAGAACCAATACAAAGTTGCTCTATTAGCAATAAGGATAGAGAAAAAAGATGCGAAGAGCAGGAGAACAATGTGAAAGCACTTCACCCGTGCTGCTCTGTGACTGGACAAGAGTCGCCCCCCGAGAATCAGTGCTCACAATCAGCGCCCACTCTGGGCAGGCTGAATTCACTCTCCTCGTTGTGAGCTGGGGACACATCACTATTCTAAGGACACTCAATCTGTGTCTGAATTTTATCCACCACCGTTGTAAATATTATCAGGATTCCTTTGTATTTAAAAGAATAACAAAGTTAGCCTAAAATTTAACATTACTCATCTCTTCTCACCTCACTTTACTCTGAGTTTTGTAGATTGACTATAACTTTCATATCTGTCTTCCCTCAGCTTCCTTCAAAACACTATTTTGTCTTATATGCCTTTGTACTTCTTAGCACTCAGCACAGAACAAAACTTTGTTAAATGACTTAATGACATAGAAAGGTGAGGAAGACACCCTTCCTTGCAGTGTTTCCTGGAATCAGGCTTCGAGAGGCACAACCATTTAAAGTAGAAACCTCATAGAGTCCATTCCTGCTCTGTTTTAGAAAATTCCATTCATCAAGAATGTTTGGGAAGATTTCCATCCATATACTCACCTCATATTCAACCATGACTAACAGTCACTGAATCAGGATTATATTACACTGACAAAAGGTTTCCATATGTTTTTACTATTCTTTTAATTCTGAAAGCCCTGTAGGGTAGTCTTAGGCCTCACAGTAACAATTTATGAACATTACTTACTTAAATGCTATGGGAAGAAAACAAACATTTGAGGGTTTTTTGGTTTTGTTTTGTTTTTGCAGAGGGGAAAAGGGGTTGTTTGTTTTTGTTTGATATAGATTCTGGATAAAAAGGCACTCACTATATGGCTTTATAGTACAGATTCTACTTCATTGCCATAAGAGGAAGTCACCTCACAACAAAGGGTGCCTATCATAGAAGGTCACTCCCCATGTTTCCAGTTCACAAGCCTAAGTCCTTCCCCACCTCTTCCAGGAAGCCCACCTGGGGACCCAGCCACAGCCTTTCTTGGTTCCTTCAGAGCCCCGTGTCTGTTCCTTCTTCCAACATGTATCATTTCTAGAGTTCTTTGGGTATACGTGCCAATGAAAGTTCCTGACGCCATAAAAACCAGAATCATTCAACCTCTGCAATTCTTGCAGCCCTCAGCACACCTATTTCAATAAATATTTCTCAGATGACTGAGAAAATTAGGAAGCACCTCACTCATTCAGTTGTAATTTATCCCGAAGCATTGGAGACCTACGTGGCTATTCATAGGTTTAAATTTCTTTAGGTTTTCATAAATAGTGTAGAAAACAAAGATTTTACATTAAAGGAAATACAGAAAAGATGTGGAAAATAGACAAGGACAAGAGGATAGAATGCTACACAGAATCAACTAGACAATAACCTTGCAGCATCTCTAAGGTCTCAGAAACGCATCGCGTAACTAGTCCTGCTCTTTGCTCTTTCCTCCAAGCCTTGACCATCGCCTATTCCCCATAAGATGATGGTTCAAACAGAGGAGGGGGAAGGGGCTAAGCAATTCCATGCAAAGGTGGTCAGGGTCTCCATGACTTCACCCATCTCTCTATCCTGATATTCAGAAGCCCTGTTAATAAAGTCTCCATTACGCACAGAAGCCCTCGCAGTCGGATGGATTCCTCCCCTGCCACCGCCGCCTTGCTCTTTTCCTTCTCTTGCATCAGTACTACACATCAGGACCTGAGGCCCCTGCATGTGCCAGCACTGTTCAAGCCCTTGGGAAGGGCACAGGAGTTAATAGTCCCTATTCTGCTTTTCAGAGCTGTTTTGCCTATTATGAACATTAACAATTAAATAGACATTTTCTAAGAACTTTTTTCCAACTGGCTGTTTCCATATGATGCTCCAGAAGACGTCTGTCAGCCCCGAGGGAAATCTAGCCAAGTAGATCCTCTGAGGTAAGGATGTCCAAGCTCAGGCGACTCACTCGGACTCCTGGGGCTCACTTGTCTGAAAGTGTTCCATCCTCTCTCACCACTCTGCATCTGCCTTTATGCGGATGCCTTATAAGACAAGGTACTGTCATAATGAGGTATCTGCTACAGTAAAGAAAATTAGTTTCTGTTTTAAATGTTTGGAAATCTTGAAAGCATTTTTTTAAACATGTGCTGATGTGGAGTGCCTCATCAGTATGAAACAGGGCATGGGAACCAGAGATGTCCCAGAGCAGGTTACTGCAACGCTTGTCCATGTTTTGGTTACTGTGTGGCAGTGCTTATTCCTGAATTAGCCTCAGTAAGAACCTTGTCCATTAATTCCCAGAAATCACTTTAGACTTTCGAGTGGCACATCACTCTTACGGAGTCGCTGAAAGCCCCCAATTACTAATTATGTCCTCCTAAGGTCTTGAGGTTTATCATAAACAGGCAACTCAAGGGGTCAGAGAGCTATGAACATGATCAGAACAAGTGTTGGCTTGGGCTGCGGTCATCTGAAAGCTTTCCTGGAAATGGAGGATCTGCTGCCAAAGATGCCAACTGACACTGCTAACAAGCTGATCCTGGCCGTTGGTGTGAGGCTTCAGTTCCTCCACACAAGGCCCTCTCCATAGAGCTGCTTGAGCGTCCTCATAGTATGGTAACTGGCTTTCCTCACAGTGAGCAATCCAAGAGAACAAGATTAACACTGGAATTTCCTTTATGACCTAATCTCAGAAGTCGCACTGTCATCTCTGTTATATTATATTGGTCACACAGACCAGCCCTGATTCTATGTAGGAGAACACCATATAAGGTGTGAACACCATGGGACAAAAATCATTGGGAGCCATCCTGGAGGATGGCTACCACAACAACTAATACACTAAGTGGAGATCTAAGTAATTTTCCCTCTCTCTTAGTTATCAACCCCATTCCTTTCTTTCTCATTCTATGTTAACTCTTCCTCTTGAGCTTTTTGAGACTGACATCATTTACTTTGAGTTCTCTCCTCTTCATTTATCTCCACCTAAAAATTATTACCTCAAACTTGATTCCCCTCCCGCCTATTCTCAATGGCTCTTCCATCTACTGGTCTCATGGTGTCATTCCCAAACACTGTAAAACCTGCTCCACTATTCACTCTTTTCTCTCCTGCATCTCTAAGGTCCGTGTCTCTGTTAGAGTTTATCATTTTGTCTACAAACACGTTCCAGTTTCCCTTACACTGAAACCAGAATCTGTAGGCCAGAACCATCTAACAGTTCTAGGCATGTCACTTTCCTGATCAGTAACATTCATTGCTTCCTTATTATCAGCCAAACAGGCCTAAGTCTGCCAAGTAGAGCTTCTATAGAATTTTCTAACTTACTATTTTTTTCTGACCTTCCAGCATTCCATCCCCTAGCAACGTGGAACCAGTTACTCTTCTCTAGATACACTATACAAGAAAATACATTCAACTCAGAAAATGAACAATCTAAGACTGATGTAAACATGCAAAAAAACCCCAAAACCAATAAAACAAACAAACAAAAAACTGTTTCCATAATAAGGCATGTAGAGGTGGGTGGTTCTAAGCTTCAATTAGCAACTCGGTTATGTAAATGCCCTAGACCCTTTCCATTCTTCTGCTCCACCATCAGTGTGCTAGTGTTTTGTTCTCGTACTTGCTGCCTTGTGGTCACAAATAAAGGAAAAAAAAAAAAAGCTACTACATCTCCAGACGTCAATCCTCATACCAGCATGCTAAATAGGAATGGGGCAGTTAGAAAAGAGGCTTTCTTTTCATCTCTCTAAGCCTCCATTCCTTGCCTCCAAAATGAAGATAATCACAGTATTTACTCACAGGATTTTGTTATGATTGAGGAACATAATGTATTCGAAATGTGATCACAACATTGACCACAGTGGGAAGTGAATAATAGCTAACATTATATTTGTTGGTTTAATTGCTATTAATGGTCTTACTCATCACTCCAATATCCTAGAAAAGATAACTCGATGAAGAATCAAGTCTCTGAGCTCAATAGTAAGTACCGACAGTTCTGCCAAAAATAAATATATGGTATTATATAAACATATTATACATATACATATAAACAAATATAAATATACACACACCCTCGATAAAGGTGCTGTAACATCACCTTAATAATATCTGTTATAAAGGCCGAATGACCTTAATTAAATGAGAAGAAGAGGCATTATCGGAAGGCTGAAGAAATAGCTACCAAATCCCAAAAACAGAGTAAAATCAAGCTTTGAGAAAATTGGCATGAAGAACTAGAAAGTCAGAAACTGAAGTCTCTTATCTCTCAGGAACCACACAGTCTTGCAACTCTGCCTCTTCCTTCTATCTTCTCCTACTCCCACTACGATTTCTCATTTTCTTCCTTTGGTTATCTGACAGAGACTGGAATCTGAGTCCAATTTCCAAAAAGAAGAATCTGATCAATATATTTCGTCCAACCCTGATCCAATTTTCTCTGAGGGGAGGGGGGGCAACAATCACATGATCTACAGCCCACTCATCAGGGCATGAGGCAGCAGACTGTCTTTTAAGAAGGTTATGTAGGAACAAAGATGAAATCATTGGTGGAAATGTTGACTAGCCTCTCTGGTACCAACTCTGGGCAATGAAAACCATTACCATTTTGATTCAAGTCAGCAAAATGAACCACATCCAAGTCAGAGTCAAAGAGCTTTAATTGAAATTGGTACCTTTTTCAAAGAAATAAAAATAAATATTTTCATTATATGGACATACAACTAACAGCCACTTTGAGTAGATGTAGGGCAACAAATATCTATATATATACACGTGCACACAAATCAATTGTAAATAATGCTGACTAATAACCAAATCAGGGAAGAAAGTAACCAACAATTGCTTTAATGTTTAAATTTTCACTCTCAAATTAGGTTAAGTAATTAAGCTATTCTTTGAATTACAGAAGCCCTACATTTCATAGGAGGAAGCCAATTTTGACACATAGTTTCATGTAGATTAAGTCCTCTGCACTTTATCATTGGCTGGATCCTTCCAGTAATCATATCTACTCTAAACCTTTTCACTATCAACCAAAAAGAATCCTAGAAAATAAACTCTTGCTTTCAGAATTGTTGAGAATCTGTTTAGAGAGGGAGGTCCCATCTCTTGCCAAATTACATATTCTAGTTGTTCCTACGGCATAATCTCCTCAATCTTTTAATAAAATACTGTCATTTCTTTGGTCTCTGAATCGAACCAATGGATTCTCTGTGTTATAAAATAAGGATGAGCAGAAACAATTACTCATCAGAGAAAATTCTAATGCTAAATGACATAGTGGAGGGCCAGCCCCATTACAGCTTTTTATTTTTAAATAACGACTTAGTGTAATATTTAGATAAAATTATGTATAGGCTAAAGGGTATCCCTCCAAAATTCATATGTTAAAGTCCTAACCCCCAATATCTTAGAATGTAACTATATTTGGAGAAAGGGCCTTTAAAGAGAAGATTGCATTAAGCGAGACTATTACGGTGGTCTGTAATCCAATCTGACTAGTGTCCTTATAAGGAGAGAAACTTTGGACACTTGTGCACACAGGAAAGACTATGTGAGGACATAGGGAAAAGGCAGCCATCTGTAAGCCAAAGAGAGAGATCTCAGAGAAAAACAATCTTCCTGATACCTCTTAGACTTTTATTCTCTGGACTGTGAAAAAATAAACCTCTGATGTTTAATCCACCCAGTCTGTGGTGTTTTGTTATGGGAGCTCTAGCAAACCAACGGGATGAATGTTTTGTTTATTAAACAAGTAGAAACTTAAAAACACAGTTCAACAATTATTAGTTGCCTCTAATATTTTGTGGAATAAGGCAAGGAATCAATAAATGAATTATTGAGAGCCTACTATGGGTCCAGGACTCTAGCAGATGATTAGAACACAGAGATGAATGAGAAGTCATCATGCCCATCAGGGGTTCAATGTCTTGCAAAGGAGTCAAACTCATGGCTTCAGTGCCTAGTAGAGGTATGTGCAAGGTGCACACTCATCTCCATCAAAGGAGATGAGTGTGTGTTTCTGCTGAACACACAGAACAATGACAGAGAAGAGGGGACATGAGGCAACAACATACCTCAGTTTAGGAAGGAGAGCAAATTTTTTATTTGTGATATTTTAACATTATTTCTGAGTAATAATAGTCTTAAATAGTAAATAAATCCCTAATTTACTTCTCAGAAACAGTTCAACACTGCCTATACTAAATGAAAATGAGATAGACATTTGCTAACAATTAAATTGGAAATACTAAAAATCCAATCTGACTAGCTCTGCTTAAGGCTCCTTTTACATCCAAATTTATCCTGTTGATGCTTCATGATATAATCTTCTCTGAAACTAGATATTTTTCAAGGTCATACAGGCAAGGAACTTTAAAGAGACATCTTAGTGGTCAAACTAGTCATTTTATATTTGCACTTTTATCATTTTTACTCCCAAACTATGTGCTTCACATTCAGTGAAGCATAATCCTACTTTGAATCATATATTTGTCCAACTCTATGAGCCAAACCATGAATTCAAGGGCATGAACACATCGAAAGAAAACATCACCACTATTTTGATATGCCATCTCTATGCCCTCCAAAGGCCACTCATCTAGAGAAATAGAGCAGTCCTGATCTGGACAGGAATTCAAGTCAGGCTCTGAAACTACCACAGAAGTCAGTGATTCTGTCTGCCTTGGGTATCGCAGCTAAAGAATAAGGCATTTGCTCTAACCTAAAGAACAGAATACCTGCACTACAAGTACTTGTTTCAGAATTCAGTCAAGAATTGACTATCACCCTGCACTAGCCAAAAGCCTATTAAGGCAAAGTGTATTTGAAGGAGATTCTATTGAACATGTTAATTATCTAAGCTCTAAACTTTAACTCACTTAAAGTTATTAGAAAAAAGGTATGCCTCAACTATCTCACTCTCCTTTGCAGAAATGACCCAATGCCACAGTCTAACATTTTGCTTTTGTGCAAGAAACCAGTTTACAATACATGCCTTTCACAAAACTCCACTATGAATATGCTGTTCCCTGTGGTATTCAATAGCTATTATATAAGGAGCTTCATAGTCTACACAATAAATTCCTTTCATGTTGTACAAAATAATATGAGAAACGTAAGATTGTGTTTGTATTTTTCATTCCTCTCTAGTGCTCATTCTGTTAAAATGGGAGCTTTCCTAGGTTAGGCCCTAACTCTCTTCTCTCATTATACCCTCTTTGCCTCAGAGACTTCAGCTAGTTCCCAATTTCAGTTGTCATCTCTAAGTCAATGGCCCCGACTTCCCCAACCACAACCAGCCCAGACTCTAGGACTACCAATGTCCAACAGAACTTTCTGCGATGATGATAATGTTCTAATAATGTGTGGTGTCCAACGTGGCAATCATTAGTCTCACAGGACTATAGAGCACATAATTTAAACTTAAATATGATGGCTAGTGGTGACCATATTAAATGGCACAGCTCTAGACTTCCACTTGTAGCTATTTGTGGAAAGACTTGACCCTGTGCCCATGAGAACTCCAAGACTAATATGCCCAACTGAAGATGTTCAGTTTTTGCCCCGAAAGGCTTCTCCCCTTCATTTGCTTACTCCTATTAATTATATCACTGTTCTCTTGTTCGTCCGAACTATTGATGGTAAAGATATTTTCAATGCCCCCATTTTCCCCACATCCAGTTTGCCTACTATACTTACTACACAGTCACCCTTCCAATCAAGGCAGATAAATTCATTTAAGAAACTAATTAATATTTTAGAATAAAACTAACAAACTAATGTATTTTAATTGTTATTTTAATTATACCATTCCAACCTAGAAACATTAGCCAGTATTCAATATTGCATCAGTATAAGGTGAATTACCTGGTCTGTATTGCACAGAGAGGGGATTTCAAAGGAGAAATCTATGATACATAGGAAGGGGGAAAGATGTCAAGGTTAGGCAGTAAAAACAACATGAGTTAAGTTATTTAACTCAAGAAAAACTCCAGATCAGTAGAGGTGAGAGGAGCAGAGGGAGAATGAGGAAGAGGAAAGGAAGGAAGAGACAGCAGGTAGAATTCTTTTAATTAGTAAGATAAGAAAAGTCTTACTGGGAGTTTAACAAAGTAAAGTTGAGGTCTCAGTGAAGACTGAAACTCTGCCAGGCCACTCCTGAATGCTCTGGGTAGTGACTTGCCTCTTACAGTAACTACTTTATAACAAGAAAAAATAGATAAATTGTATAGGAGAAATTACACTTGGTCTAGAGTAACATTGTCTAATAGAAATACAGTGCAAGCCACATGTACTTTTATATTTTTTTTGGTAGACTCATTTAAAAAATAAAAATTAGAGACATTTATTTTTTTAACATATGTAATGAAATCCAATATATCTAAAATATCATTTCCACATGGAATCAATATTTTTTAAAGTTTTTATAAGATAATTGACCATTTCATAGTAAGCCTTTGAAATTTGGTCTGTTTTACACTTAAAATGCATCTCAGTTTGGACACTAAATTTTCACTGGAAATACTTAATATGTATTCAAATTTCATAAAATTAGCAGTTGAAAACATAGATTCACATAGGTACCATGTTGTCCAAATATCCATAAAATATTTCCAAAACTGAATGATCAGTTTTAAATTAAAATCAAATAAAATTAAAAATTTCTTTCCTTGGTCACACTAAACACATTTCAAGTATCCAGTAGCCACACATAGCTAGTGGCTTCTATATGGGGCAGAATAAGCCTAGAGCTTGCATCACTTTAAGAAAAAGCCTTGGATGACTTTGTCAGAAAGTTGTGCTATAGACGAAGATTGCATGATAAAAGAGAATCAAACAAAACCAGAGTTAATTTGAGCATACACACTTGAGAGACTTCTGAATATTACAAACCTCGCCAGGCCAGTGGAGGTGATAAATCATGTGGTTACAGATCCATGGTGTCTCACTGCTCTCTACCCACTGGCCTCACTGAAAGGAACATTGGCCTGGGAAACAAAAGCAGCTCCTCTCTTGCAAACTGTTCCACCCTGTGGGTAGGGGATAATGGGAGCAGAGCGAGGAGACAGGAAACTGAAGGAGATGCACATTCTTGGGCTGTGAGTCCAAAAAGTTGTTGTTTGTTTGTTGCATTTAACCATCATATTGCTATCCAATTAGAAGAAATACATTAGAAGAAACGTCATATCAATGTCAGTAATCTTCGCAGATTTTAAGATTCACACTAACTGAAAATAGCAGCCTGTTAGCTACCAAAGGAATGGAATTTTTGTCTGTTTTAATCACTGCTGTATCTCCAGAACCTAGAATTTAGACTCATAACAGGAGATTAACAAGTATTTATTTAGCAAACAAATTAACAAAGAGCTCAATAGTTTCTCACATAATAGCAAAATACCAGAGTCATGTCCTGAACCTTCCATTCATTCATTTTTCTCAATAAATATTTTTAAGTATTTACTATGTCGGTCACTGTTATACACTGTGTATTATTATGCAGAAATAATAAACACAAAAAGGACTCAAGGAAAAGGAGGAATATCTTTATGAAACACTTTCACAATAAAAAAAATTGTTTTCACATCATTTAAAAGATCTACTTGACTAATAGTGGTTTTACTTTCCTCAATATTGTATAAAATGTGAAACTGCAATTTAATCAGAAGCCATGGGATGCCAACTAACTCTTAAAACCTTACACAAGCTCCATCAACAGAGATAAACATTCCCCCTTCCAAAAAAATAGTACTATGGATTTGACTCTCTCTGGTTTCATTTGCAATGCCCTAATTAGGCAACTCATTTAAATTTTCTTTCCAGGTTCATATGGGAGTTTTCCTATCATCTCTTGTTTAGCCAAAGTGATTTTTTTTTCTATTTTGAGGATTTCAGACCACACTAATAACGGACATACTTCCAAAATGTATAAGAATTAGAGAAAGGAGTGGACTGCTTAATTCCCGCCTGTGACATGGGGCTCACATTAATTGGCTGTAGACAGGGTCTTCAGCACAGTCTCAGAGCTCCGTGACCACCGATTAGCAAAGGCAAGGCCGTATGGCCTTACAGCAGCATGTGGAGGAAAGGGTCTTCTGGCATAAAAATCAGGGATGCCTGTAATTTAGAAAGAGTCAAGTGCTGCCAGCATTTTTGAACGAGATGATGTCTGACTACACCATGAAGCCTGTCCCATGGGAAGCTAAGTCTGTGCACACAATGCCAGGATCTTAGAAATCAACCTCGTTTCCATCATATGCATAGCCTTTTCTTACCTACCTTTAGTGGGTTCTGTTCTTCAATGCTCCACTTTTGTTTCCTCCATCAATAACTGTGCCAGAGTTGACAAACCTCTACTTGAGGCTTGGATGATTTTCAGATGGCTATTCGTATTAAGAGGATGCCAAACTGGAGGCAAGAAAAGAGCTGGAACAATAAGAGAGAGGTGGCTGAGGAGCCAGGATTTGCTATGTGGATGAACCCAAGGCGAGCGGGGCTAGCTCTGTCCTGCTTCCTCCTTGTCCATGCCCAGGAACTGAAAAAGAAAGGAAGCACAAGAATGATAGCCATTCATGGGAGAGATTGGTTGGGTGTCCCCTGGTCTGTCCTGATGTAATCAGCAGCGCGCGCGCGCGCGCACACACACACACACACATTGAAATATTGAGGAGAGCCAGCACTCTTGGCCTCTCCAAGCCAATGATTTCCAGCCCGTGTTTCCAGGGTAATTTTATTCTGGGAAAACCAAAGAACAACAAAACCTTCAGTCATTAGAGCATGTGTCCAGTTTTGGGATCAGAATAAATGGTCACTATGTTACCTGAGACTCCCTGGGTCCCAGAAAATTGTTCTTGTAAACCTCATTATTACCTGAGGCCATCATTAGACTAACAATTGATGACAATAAAAGACAAGTGAAAACTGGACTCCCCTGGAGAAAAATTCCACTTGATTGTGGAGCTCCACAGATCATTCCTCCATAATCTCATGGATGCAATTTTCTGGGCAGGCAGGCAAAACAAGGCAACAGCTGAACAGGTGAGCAGTACATGCTGGATTCATCAAATAGCCACCTTGGTAAATACACCCTATCAGTTATAATTTGCAACAAGTCTCCCTTTGGATCTCAGAGTATTGCCATTCATGTAGTATATTTACCGTGAGGCTCACAAGTCTGACATTCCCACTGAGTTATACGGGCTTTATACTATATTAATTTAAAAGTTTGCCTTTTTTAGGTTGCTCACATTTAAGACAGTAGGTTTCTCAAGGCTGAGTTATTTTGGTTGAGTACTTTTGTGGAGTTAATGTTTTAATTTGCACTAACACTTTTCCTCGTATTTAAACATCTGGACAGCTCTAAGAAGACTGCAAATATCCACAGGTTCTTCCTCTTCGGGCTCTTTGTGAACTGAACGGTTTCAGATGACCCAGCATCGGCATTTGATACTTGTGAAGGTGAAACACACAAAGGCACAAGAACCCCTTACCCCAATGGGAGGACTTCTGCATCTTATTTCACAAACCACATCCCACCAAGCTGGATGAATTACAGACTTCCGAGGAGCCAGGATTAAAATTCACCTTGGTAGCCACACACATTGAACTTGGTTATAAAAAGTGCAACAGGTTTAGCTGTCATGAATCTGACAAGGTTCTACGCAAATTCAAATATTCTCCCAGTGCTGTGCACGTCAGCTGTGCTCTCCTATATTCAGTTTGGCGAGCTTCGATTCTCTGCAGAATTTCCTCTAGGTGTGCCAGTATCTATCCTGCATATTATATTTCTTCTTCAGGTCTTATGGCTATACATAAAGAGGTGGTTATATTGTTATTCTATAGGTTTTCTCTTAAAAAGAACCCAAGGCTCTGAAAAAACACATAGCCTGGATGGGGGGGGGGAGGAATAAATTACTCTTGGAAGAGGAACATTGATTCTTTCAATTTTCTTATGTGTCATTTAACAAATTATACATTTCAAGGCATTAAATGGTTCTCCAGTGGCCAGGCTGAATTAACAGCCCTGTAAGCAGCAACCTTGCACTAATCACATTCATTATATCATCTTGCCAATCCTTCATAATCTTGAGAAAGAGAAGCAGACAAAGCCAACCCTACAAAGATACAAACTAAAAGATCACCCACCCAGTGGTCTTAGCAGCTGAATCACAGCAACTCTCCCTTCCTACTTGAAATAAAATTCGATACAATCATTCAACAAGTATGTATTTATCGAAGACCCTGTATGTGCCAGGTTTATCTTCTCCACAGGTCACTGGGCAATACATACAAAACCAGAGAGGGTGGGCAGAGTTTTAGCTTTCTTCTTTTCATCCTCTAATTGACAGAAGATCTTGAACCTAAAGAGCAGATTACGATGTAAGTAGAAAGGAGGTAACATTATTAAATGCCTCCAAAAAGTCTCACTTATTTGTTACAATAATCGAGTAATAAATTAATTATGTATACAATTTTATAATTAGCAAAACTTTGACTCTGAGAAGTTAAATATAACTGGCCTAAAACATGCACAGCTAGTATATGGCACGATCTAAATTTAACTTATATCTGTCTCACTTTTGAGCAAGGTTGAGCCTTATTTGCTTACAAGTTACATATGAATTAATAACAGGTTACAGATGCTAAACAAAATAATGTGATTTTTGGCTTCAGTGATTAAAAGCTTAGTGTTCAGATCAAAGAAGTAGAGTTCTCAGATCATGGAACATTTCAGCCCTTTTATCCTGAAACTCAGCAGAACATATCCAGAATACAAAGTCAGTTCTAAACATCAAACTTTTACAGGATTTTGATACTCAGAAATGTGTAGAAAATGGTAACAAAGAATTAAGGGAGTTAGAAACCATGTCATAGACAAATTATTGAGAAAACAGTCAGCCTGGAAGACAAAAATGCTAAAAGGAATTACACAATAGCTGTCTGCAAGTACTGGAACTGCTGTGGTTAAAAACAAACAAAAAAAGACCTTGCTCACAATCCCCATTCTTGAAAGGCTGGAGGATTGCAAATAAATTAGTTTACAATTTAGGCATGAATTGTTGAGGACCTAGACAAATGATCATTGTGAGCCCAGAAAAGAACAGGTGAATACATATAAGATGCGCCATCAAGAATTTATGACTGAGTAGAGGAGGGGTACTCACTGAGAATCCCAGTGTCTTGAGTTCAAAAGTGACAGCCTAGAAATAGAGTCCCTGGCCATACCAACATGTCCACAGCCACCTGTACTCTGCAGGGATTCCTGACAAAAGCAATGCATTAAACCAGAGCTCCGTTCCAAATGCAGTGGCGGACTGACCTAGGGCTTAACACTGAGTTTGCGCTCTGCCCCTGGCTGTTCTCTGTTCCAGGGATGTTCACGCCCTAGACCTCTGCATGGTTCTCGGCTCTACCGCCTTAGGCCTCTGCTTTAACACCGCCCACTTACAGGGACCTGCCTGGACCATTCTCTCCAATATATACTCTGTTCATTTACACGCTTTATTTTTATAGCATGTTTAATTTACTGGCTGACCTCATATAAATTTTTTCCTGTCTCCCTCCCTGGGGTGCCAGTTCCATGAGGCAGCAACATTGTTCGCTGGTGTAGCTCTCATGCCTAGAACAGTGTCTGGCATATGGTAGACCCGCAAGGAATAAATGAATATAAAATGGATGAATTTTCTCCAAGTATAGCTTATATCTCCTCATGGCAAATATTTCCATAACGGTCCCTCTTGATGCAAAAATTATTGAGATAGGTCATCATTTCTGTTACAGATCCATAATTTAATGCAAACACCCAGCCTTGAAAATGAAAGCATCTATTGACCCAGAGTGCCAAATATAACATTTGATTTTTCAGTACTATACCAAGGGACCATCATTAATTATTGAATTTTCAATAGAATCAATGTATAAATTATGTCATAATGCTGTAGACCAAAAAAAAAAAAAATTCTACTCAGATTTCTATTTTCCAGTTATATAGAATTAAACAGAAAATCAAAACAAGCACTTTTGAATTTCAAATGCAAATTTTGAAACTTGACTATTTAAATGAAAGTTTTAAAAATATCATTGTTTATTGAGCTGCTTAAATTTGGGGGACCCTAGATTAGCTAAGAAGATGCCATTTGCCCATTCAAAATTAAATAAATTAATAAGTACTATATTTACTCATATAGAGTCCCTCAAACTGAAAAGAATAGGTGATTGTTTTCCTTTGGATACCTTTTCTCCCCCAAGGCTTCATCAACAGTTTTACCCTTGAAAGGTCAGAGAAATTGCTGCCAGCAGTTTATTTAATGAAAGGAACACAGAAGTAGGCTTAACCTTTGGGCATATCTCTTCAGTCACTCTTTCCAAGCCTCCCCAAGGAGTTACTCTGATTCCATTTCCTGGAGCTAGTCACAACTGCCACCCACAAACATTTACCTGAAGATGCTTTCCTATTCTTTTCCTAATGCCCAATTTGGAGATAAAATGTACACTAAGCTTAGTTATAAAGTAGCTACAGAAACCTTCAGAATACGTCCAGAGCATGATCACACCTCAGCACCTGCCATCACCCTGTCTGAACCACCATATCTACCGGATTATTGCCATGGCCCCCTAACTGGTGTCACTGCCTCCTCCCTTGCACCTTTCATTCTAAAACAGAAGTCAGATCATGTGACACTGCTGCTCAAAACTCTGCAACAGCTCCCCAGGGACTTAGAGTGAAAGCCCAGGTCTTCGCAATGGCCTACAGGCCCTTCCTTTACTTCATACACCTCATCTCCTACCACTCTGCCCCTCACCCAGGCTGTTCCAGTCAAATGGGGCTCCTTGCTGCTCCTTGAACACAGGTCTGCCTTAGGACACTGCACTGGCTGTTCCTACGGCTTGGAAAGCTCTTCCCTCAGATATAAGCTTGCCCAACTCCCTCGCCTTTTTGTCTTTGCTCACGTGTCATCTTTTCAATAAGGCCTTCCCTAGCCATCCTATGTATTATCATAACCTGCTCCCCATGCCCATCCTAGCAACTATCCACCCCCATTTTCCTTAGCATGCTCTGTTTTTCTAATGTTCTACAGTACTTAGCGTTTTCTATCATATTTTTTACTTATTTTTTTGTGTTTATATATTGCCTGTCTCCCTCTGTAAGAACAGGGATCTTAGTTCTATTCACTCATATAGCAGGGAACCTTAAACAATACTTGGCCCATAGTAGGAGTTCAATAAATATTTGCTTAATGAACTAATTCTAATAATACAGCACATGCCATTAATCCACCAATCAACGAGTATGTTTTGCATACTTAGTATCTGTTCTATGTGATCTTAGGCACCATGAAGGATTTTTTTTTAGCATAAAGCATCTGTCCTCCAAAAGTTTACAGTCTAGTTGGAGGGGCCACAAGGAGTCAACAGTATCAAAGAGGCTAAGGATGTAGAGTATTGGTAACCACCACCTGCTATACTAGTAATGAGTCTGTGTGTTTTCATGCACTGATGCAATAGTTACTCATTGATGGTCACCTACTATGAACCAGTACTGTGCTAGCCTAGAGATATTGTAGTGAACACACAGACATGGTACCTGCCTTTTTGAGACTTACATTTGATGGAGCAATGAACCAATGAGTAAATAAACAAAATAATTATTGAAATATCATGAGGAAATAAACAAGATCTGTCACGGTGAATGACAGCAGGCATACTATTACAACCACCAGATGAACACAGGCAGGGAGGGAACCAGGAAAACGAACATTCAGACCTTACTCACCTCCCACCCTCCAACCTCTTACTGCTGCCCGCTACTGGCCCAACTAGAACCAGAGGGTAAGGGAGTAGGGTGGAGAAGATTTGGAGGGATCTTCAAGTGGAAGATACACAATATGAAATTGTTGTGTTTGTGTGCGTGTATATAAAAACATGTCCAAATGTGCCCAAAAGAGCCCTAGGGACTCCTCAGCCTTTCCTGGTAGCCTCATCCACTGTCACATCCATTGCTTCCTTATTTGTCTCTAGTGGGTTAATCTGACTCAATTTTCCCACGTACACTTTCTCTAATAAATTTCATATTTTTGAAAATTGTTGTAACCATCCCTTAAGCTTTCACTAACTAGGCTCATGAATCTCAGCATTTCAACTTTTCTTTATAGATACAATTTTTATCTCTTTTAGATTTTTAGTCTTCTAAAGATCCTGTTCAATTTTTAATATGTAAAATAAAACATGATATTTTATGATACAATTTTATACTATGTGTAAGTTGATAGTTTATTTGCATGAAAATAAATCTTTTCAAATTTGATTGGCATGTTAGGACTAGCCTGACTTGAATAAAAAAAAATTTTTTTTTTAACTGAGTGGCTCATGAAGGCAGATGCTTTAAAACATCCATATTAATATGCATGGAAGATGATTTCATATTTAAATTTTCACAAACTATATACAAAGCTAAAACATACCTCAGACTCAATAATAATAATACCTTTCCTTTACCGAGCACTTACTATGCATCAGGAATTATGCTAACTACAGCATATTATTTAATCTTCATAACTTAGGAAATAGATATTATTATCTCTATTTTAAACAAACTGAGGCACAGGAAGATTAGGTAACTTCCTCAAGGTCACACAGATAGGTGGTGAAAACGGAATTCAGACTTTGCTTAACCACAGCTGAGCCCACAGTCTACCAGGAAACAAGAGCAAAGCACTGTCCAAAGGTCTGTGGCATCCAGCACATTCCTCAGCCATTTTTCCTCACCTAGAAAATCTGAAGGATATAGAACTCTGAGTAACTTATTGGCTATCCTATAATAATGATAATAGAAAACAGGTTAAAGCGATACTATCAAGTTAAAAAAAAAAAAAAAGGCAAGTTGAAGGACCTCTGAGAATATTATGATGATCTCATTTGTGAAAAAACAAGGATAAATGTTTATAAGATAAATATGTCCATAGCTATATATAACAGATAAATATATGGTACATACACGCTGCTGTGAGTATTAACAGATATTTCTATAGTCATAGAAAAATCTGGAAAGATAAAATTTTGTCAATACATAGAGTAGCCTCAGAAGAGTGGTCAAAAGAGGTGCAGGAGTATTTACTTTCTACTACACTCTACTGTACCATTTGGATTATTTACGACGACCTTAAATAAGTTATCACACTAATTACACTAATATCTCATAAAAAGGCAGAGGCTGAGATGAAAATAACTCCAATAACTTCATCGCAAAAGGGCATTACTGGTGATCCCCATGTATCCCATCTAGAATTTCTTACAAGGTTATTAGTTTTAAATCCTTTGTTTCCTGCAGCTTGCTAGCTACTTATATTAGCAATAAATTAAAAATTAGCAGCCATAAAATATCTACTTCAACTTGGCTTCACTAATGCTTTTGAATAAATACATCCAATTAAGAAAATAAACGCAAATTATCCCACCAGAGGCTTTAAAATCTGTGAGCATTTTAACAGCCAATAGGTAGCAAACATTTAAGCAGTGAAGACTGATAAAGCTATAATTTAATGGCTGACTCAGATGGGAGAAGTATTAAGATAATAGTCTGATTCTTCTCTTTTTGCCAGATATGTTAATTCCAGCAGGCTGTCTACATGCTTAGATGCAAACAATTTTAGCATCAAGCCAGGCATAAATCTGTGTGGGGGTACAAATAGTACCTGGAATAGAGTCAACTACAGATCTTGTTAACCAGCCAAATATTGAGATGGAACACCTTAGACCCTGATTGCCAAAGATGAGGTATTTGGACTTAATTTTTTCACAAAGGCAATGTACCATGACTAATGTGAGGCCAAACTCTAGAGTCTAAATGAAAGTCTATAGATGGTCAAGTTCAATTCAAAATAATTAGTCATGGCAACAAATTGTTGGAGAACAAAATATATATATACTGAATTCTCAGTATCTGTGAATAGAGAACTGTTTAAATTAAGGAGCATCATATACTGAAACACAAAGCAGGCATTGAATTCACACAAAATGTAACACAAATTAATATTCCACTTTATCATAAAAGGTAGAATAATGACATGGTTTCCTCCAATGGCCATTCGACATCAGTGTCATACACTGCTGAAGGCATAATGTTCTCATGTATTATACATATGCTACTGGTCAAGCAAGATGAGTTTGCTGCTCATGCTACATTTCCAGAAACTATTTCTTCACCAGTCCTAAAAGCATGTGACATTCGTTGTCCCATTGATTATGACCAGTGTGCTCCTGCTTTGCTAAATAGCTTATATCGTCTTAACTGCACAGAGTAATCTTCCTGTGTCATTTCAACTAGTTCTGTTCGCTTGTTACTCTGTTGCATGGCTCCTGAAGCAGTGGATATAATCCTATTTTCAAGGAAGATGCTGTATAACATGGTGGCACTTGAGGATCAAATAAACTTGAGTTTGAATCCAAGTTCCACCACTTACTAGTCATAGGATCTTGGACAAGGTATTGGACCTTTCTGAGACTCAGTTCTCTCATCTTTAAAGTGGGAATGACCTTACATGTAGTTTAATGCAGGAGTCCCCAACTCTTTGGGTAGCAGGGACCAGTGCTCCTATGAGAATCTAATGCCTGATGATCTGAAGTAGAGCTGAGGAGGTGATGCTGGCTCTGGGGAGTGGCTGCAAATACAGATGAAGCTTCGCTCTCTGACCTGCTGCTTGCCCTCCCCCTGTGCAGCCCCGTTCCTAACAGGCCACGGACTGGTACTGATCTGTGGCCCAGGGCTTGGGGATCCCTGGTTCAATGGAGCAAATGAAATAGTGTAAGACGACTGTATAGTGCTTAGCACAGTTCATGGCAAATAGCAAGTACTCAGAAAATAATAGTTTTTAATTCTAGACTTTCTGAACCTTCTCCACAGCATGCTTTTTCCACCTTTCCATCACACCTCCGAGGATCAAGAATGTTCAAACCATTGACATTGACATAGTAAAAGAATCTCTTAGCCACAATCCATGTTAATCTAAGTAACTGGAATTTTATTATACACAAACAGAAGGTCTGAATTTTACGATAAAGAAAAATCTCAGAACAGTACACTCTTTTGAAGGGGGTATATAACAGTGACATAGTCACTTTGTACCAGATTTGGTTAAAATTCAAAAACTTTAAATTAAATTAACATGAAAATTTTTTAATTTTTTAAGTTTGTCAACAATAAAAGTGGAAAGATTCCACATACAAACTAGATCTCTGGCTCCTCTTAAAAATTTCAGAGATTTGGCAATGCCAGGCCAGCATGCCCAGAGCAGACAAATAAGGGAATTCTCTCTTTAGTGGGGTATAAGCTCTTAAATTCGCCACAGTCCCCATCACTCTCTGTTCCGCTCACGATACTCATTAGCTGCCCAGAACCAGTAGAAGATATCTGAGTGCCCAGGGCATCAAGAACATCAATTCAGATGTGACAGTCAAATGTAAGTAGTGAATAATATGCCTATTAACCAAAACTGACATCACAACAGCAGAGAACCAAATTGTTTAGTGTAAAAACTCTAGACTGTGTTAAAATATATGGGTTTTCCTCCTAGGTCCACTACTGTGTGAAATTAGGCAAGTTGCTATCTTTTCTAAATTTCAGTATCCTCAATAAAAAGCGAAGAGGATAATGTCAGTGTCATAGTGTATGTTATAGAACATAATTTCTGTTATTTTAAAGTCTATGTAAAGAAAAATGAGATAAATATAGGAAATGATATTGAATTACTGTAAGCAATAGTTGACACAAGGGAAAAGTTATACTATAGATGTTTCTGATGGTCTCACAAAAATATTGTAAGACATCAACCTGCTGATGATTTCACATTATTCTCCACACTTTGCCAATTCAAAATGCACACATTGAAGTGCTGCAGCCACAGTTTAAAATTCTTTGCTAGTAAGAGAAAGAAAAATTCAGAAAGAATGTGTGTTCATTTCTCATTCTACCTAGACTAATTATAGTTTGAGTCATATTAGATTCTGGTTTTCTAAAGGCTAATGGGAATTGGAGAAGCTTACTGAGGTTTTCAATAAGGTGCAGATCAGTCACTGCATGGCCTAGAATGTTATTAAGCAGTGTTTGCATCCGATTGTACCCATAAAATTTCCAGGCCCAAATGAATTCAAACAAAGCTTTCTAAAGGGACCAGAGCCTATTAAACCTCTTCCTCCTGAAACCACAGGTAGGACTGAGGAGATGACACTGACTAAGCTCCTCATCTTGGGCTCCTTTAATAAACCAAATAATTTCAAACCCTGAGAGACAGAGAGCATTAGCAGAGGCAAGGGGACAGCCAGATTGGGAACCTAAGGCTCTGAAGCAAGCAAAATTTTTCACAATTTTCCCTCATCAGGCCAACACTCACAGAGGGAATTGTTTCAATAAAGGATGGATTAACCATGTCTATCTTGGTGCCTGCTCCACAAACAGCCACTATTGTAAGGTTAACCCCTAAGAAGCCATGATATCATATAATGCTATATGGCCTGTGACCTAGGATGTGGTCTGTCTACATCCCTCTCCAAAAGAAAAAAAAAAAAAAATAGAAAAAGAGATTTTTCTTCTTTGAGCATACTGACTAGGAAATACCAAGGTAAAGGATATTATTTTATCTCACGCACAGAACTTAACATAACCTGGGGAAAAGTGGTTAATGCACATGTCTGTGCCTTCTAGCTAGACTCTAGGGCTCAGTGTCTGGTATGCAGTGAGTGTCTCATATACGCTCCTAAGTTGAACTAAACTTCATCATTTTCTATTATGTCTTAGCAACACAAAGAATCTAGAAACCTCAAGTCTCTTTACCTATCTAGAACTGTCTCTATTTTGACCTTAAATTGCATAACTACCAGAACTGAGCAAAATAATAAATCCATTTGAAATCCATAATACTTAGGTCAAACTGTGCATAGTGGAATCTCCTAGATTCTGTAAAGGCATATTGATAATGTCGTCGTGGTACACCACCACTGATCATATTCAGGCCTCAAAATTCAGTCTCTGAGTGGGGGGAGTTAGTGTCTCCTGCTCCCCTCCTTGTCCTGCGCTTCCAATTCTTCACCTCTAGGGAGAAGCCTAGTCAGCATTCCCACAGGGTTGGAGGGGAAATAGCACATTGCACAGCTCGACGGAGGGAGCATTTGGCCTCTGCCCCCAGTACTTCCTGACTGGACACATAACTTAAATCTCTGCGTCTTGGTTTTCTCATCTGTAAAATGGGATGACAGTTCTTTATAAGATTCTTGTGAAGATTAAATAAAGTAATATATGCATAGGACTTGGCAGAGTTCCTGGCACACAGTAATTGTGTAACAGATGTAACTACCATAGAGTATAGGGAGAAGGGTAAATGCGCAATTAATTGACCCATAGTGAGCTTGAAGAAGATGATGGTGTGACAACGTGCAAAGTCGGCTTCCAGGCTCCAGTGTTGTTATCCACCAGCTCTGCCAGTCTAGGTCAGTGCTTCTCAAGCTATTTTATTGAAATGACAGCTAACTGCAAAGAGAAATGAGTGCATGTCCTGGGACCCGTTGAAAGCTTCAAAATTCATTCTTATGTCTTATGTTAAAAATTCATGTCTCTTTCATTTGCTCTTAAGCAAATCTCTTTGCTTTAATGTAAAAATAATATTGCCTCCTCCTAAACCTCTGAGAAAATTAAATCTCTAAGGAGATGTGCCATGATTACATTGTGACTTTGCCTACCCCTTGGCACCTTTCCCAGACACTAAAGGATAAATGTGCCTCAATTTGCTACCCCTGTGGAGTTGACTTTCCATCAGCACAAATGATACTGTGGATCCAACTTGGGGTATTACAACATCTCATTATTAATATATAAATTTCTGAGTCCCAGAGATATTCAAGGACCTTCTCCAAAACACAATGTGGGAGCAGATGGACTGAACCAAGGACCAGCCCTTTGGGCTCAGCCACCTTCCTCACAAACATCATAAAATAGAGAATAATGCATTGGGGTACAAAGATAGAACAGGCCGAGTTCTAAAATGGTCTTAAAGGAATTACAAGTGTTGCAGGCATCCTAAGGAAAAGAATCTGTCAATGTCATAACATAGAAGAGAAAGGCCTACCATTTCACAAAAAGAGGTAATTAAATAGGGTAATTCTTCCATTGCTCAGTTTGGGGATGGAAGATAAAGAGCTTGCATCTGAAGGCTTCATAATTAGCCAAATTCAAGTTTAACTAAAAAACAGTATTTACAGATTGGTCATCTGCACTGACTGTGCATGATTGTTTCTTACCCGAAAAAGGATGCAGATTCTGACTGGTTCATAGCCCCTATATAGAAATATCTATTGTATAAATACTGCCATTATAAAATAACACTGAAAATTCAAAAAGCACTAGTATTAAAGGATAACCACTTTTTACTCTTTAAATAAATATTAGGGTAATTCTTAAATGAAATTTCAAATAATATCTGTGATATGCAAACCTAAAAATGATTTATTTCCAAGTTTCCTAGCTCGGTAGTGGTAACCAGGTACTGACCTCTAGGGGGAGCTCAAAGCTCTCTCACTATTCAATCTCATCTTTTTTTTTTTTTTTTTTTGTCTTCACTGACCCAGCCCATGGGCCTCTCCCCTTAGTAAAGATGCTCAACCCTGTCTCTCCCCGCAGGCATACAAGACAAAAAAAATGTGGGCGAAAAAGAGGCTCTGGCCAAAGCACAGGGCTAATCGCTAGTCCAACAGCCCTATACAGGGCACAAGATGGCTATTCTTCTCTTTGGGGATAAAGCATAAGTATCATTGAACCCAGTGCTTGCCCAGCGGGTCCCCTTGGGAAGCCCCTCAGACCAGCAGCATCGTCATGGACTCTTCATTTCCCAGCCATCACTAGCTTCTCCTCTGACATGACTGTTGACGAGGACTTTCAACTCCAGTATTTGCAGTTGTAAACACACACGCAAACAAACATACATGTTTACACTAGCATTTTCCAAAGTATATTTCAAAAGAATGCCAGTTTTATGCTAAATTAACAAATGTTATGTAAATAAGGAGTTCCCTGTCAAAAAAAGTTTAGGAAACACTGGGTTAAACTAAGTTCTAAAGGGTTCTTTATTGAAGGAATTCCCATACTTCAATGCATGGTAACTCCAAAACAAGGGACAAGAAAGAAGTGTTTGACCACAGAACCTTTTTCAGGGCTTCCTCTTAGGACTACTGTTAGAACGCTTTCTCAGAAACACTGATAAAGTTGCTGAGAAAAGCAGCTCAGATTGAGCTTTAAAAAAAAAAATTATCTGAGTATATTTCAAACAAAAAGGGGGCATTTGGTATGAATTATCTGGATATTTGCTTTGATCAGCCATTCTAATTGGTACGTATGTGCAAGTTTCTGAGTCTCTGGTGATCAGCTCCCTGCCATTACCTAACATTTTCTGTGCTAGAGAACCAGTGTACGGAAATCTGGATTTATACTCCAAAAAAAGCAAATGACTATAACAAAACTCTCATAAACAAAATTCACAAAATTCCCATAAAACCCTTTAAATCATACATTCTCCCAACACATTTAAAAATGATCCCACTTACAAAATAAAACAAGTTTACTTACTTGCAATTTTTCAAGAAAATTCTTGGCTTATAGTAGGAAATAATTGCATATGGCATTGCACAGTGACAATTGCTTTGAACTACACAGATGTGATGTCTATAAAACACATATGAATTTTGTTTTCAGTATGACACCAAATATTTGTTCTACTATTCTGCCTCACTGTTTTGCTATGACATTGATCCAAGCACAATCTGTATTTAAAGAAAAAAAAAAACCTGCAAGTCATGACATTATGTTGCCCGGGGAAGGGATTTTGAGACCATGTTTTTACTACCGGTCACCATTTTCAGGAGGTGAAGTGGCTGGTGTGGCAAGGATAGTGGCACAGAGGGATCGTGGACAGCAGGATCACGGTCAAGCCTTTTTCAAATCATGGTTCTCAGGTGTTGCCTTAGAGTCTCCTCTCAGGTGAGAAGCACTGCTTCACAGCGTTAACATAATAGAAGTGAGATCTACCCTGATGAAATATTAGAGTACAAAAATTACTTAGCATCAGAGGTATGAGACTGTGGTTTCCCAGGTAAGCTTATATCTCCCCAGATATACGTTTTAAAATAATCGAATTTCTGATTATATTTTTATCTCAAAATTAGAAATCAGACTTCCTTAATATTTAGTATACAGAATGACAATATTACATGCATATAATTGGAAAAAAAATAATATGCACACACATTTTACAGAGACATTCTCAAAATAAATTGCTTATGGGAGGCACAATTTAAACGTTGGGAGACCATTGATATAGAGAAAATTACACCTCAGGAAGCATATGTCAGGCTAATTAGAAGATAACTTAGACAGATGTGAGCCTGCAGTCCAATAATAGTCTCCCATTGTCAATTAAGTGCCAAGACAAAACAAAACTTATTTCCAAAATGGTTCTACACTATTATAGGGACAGAACTTTACATTTTGCTAAAACTGTCACTTTAGTAGCAAATAACAAACATTGGGACTTCCATGTATAGCAGCTAAGGAAGAAAGAAATAAAACTAAAAATGAGCTTTAAAAATACTAGGATCAAAATATGAGTTCTCTGGTCAAAAATATTAGCAACACATGAATTTTTGGTAGTATTGTTCAATCAAAACAAATATTAATCAAGAGTAGTCTAAATATATTCACTTTTTACATTTAAATGGTAACATAAATATGTTCTTTTTGAGTGAGAACGAAGCTTGTGAAGCTGTCTAACTGGATTCCTTAGCAATCATAAAATGTATAGAAATAGTCTGGCTAAAAAGTGAGATTCTTCTAAGACTATAGGGTCAGTCTCCATGCAGAGTCTTCTAAGTTTACTCAAACAGGAGGCAAGATTTCTTGAGAAATGTTTTTCCATAAGATAAATTTTAAGAGTGACAGTCAAAAGTTCAGCCTTCCAAGATTATATATGAGTGAGTTTATATAAATACATTTCAATAATTATGTGCTTTTCAGATAGAAACATGCTCATGTTCTTATAAAAGGCCAATACAATAACTGTACATAAAATATTTTTTGTCCCTATGTTAAAACATGCCTATCAACTGATAACATTCATAGTATACTTTTGGGGATAACTTGAAGGCTTAGAGATTTTTCAAGATGTTCACAGTTTATGTCATACCCTAGATCTAGGAAAATCAGTGATTAAGTCCTTATGAAAGCAATTATGCATTATTGTTTAACATAGAATTCCATCCTCTTCTACTCCAAAATTGTTAGTTATTATAATAAATTAACCAGAACCATTTAATCATATCATCCAAAGAGGGTCTGCTTTTTCCTCATGTTCACCTAAAAGCCCCTGCCATAAGCTTAAGTTCAGGAACTGAATCTTCTAGAAGAAGTACTGAAAAGACCCTCTCTAAAGGAGTGTACCAGGAGGTACCCTGGACTATTGACACTACAGGGATGTAATTGATCGTTACCACTGACGTCCGCATAAAAAGTCAACTGTGAGTGAGTGATGACTTCTAGGGCTTTTCAATCCCCAAATTGAAGACCATGACCATGTAGGTAGACAGCTTCCATCCAATACCTTCCAAACCCCAGCTCGCCAGATGCAGAAACCACTGACTGTCATGCACTGCTTTGCTTCTTCCTCTTCCTCTTGGCTATTTTCTTGCCTCTCTGCTAGTTCAGGTTGTAACTTTTTAGTATCCAGCTCCATTTTTAATTATGGTAATCTCAAGAAACTTACCCCTACCAAATCTTCAGATAGAGAACTAAATATTCAGACACTGACAAAGCTAAACAATCCATCTCTAAAAGGAATATGCAAAGATAATGAAACATATGGGCAGGCTTCAAACTTTAATAATAATCCCTTTCTTAGTTTTGCCTGTTTTGGAGCCAAGTATATATGGTCTCCAGAATCCACAATGCAGCCATGCAGTCATTACCATATCAGAAAATTCAACAGTTCATCCTGCAACTAAAGAAACATGAGGACTCACTCTAGTTCAACTGCAGACAACATTCTCTGAACAACCTTCTGATCAATAGACTCAGGACAATAGCACGGATCCAGGTTGATCATGTCCCAGAGATCATGGCCTCTCCTTTAGCTTAGGCTGAAGAAAGACTAGAAAAGGGTAACTGAGAATTGAAATAGAACTCACAGCTTGCTAAATTGTACCATGACTCACAAAACAGATAAACTGAACCAAATTGTGGCCAACAAGATAAACGATCTAAGCTTAAATGCTTTAACAGCAGTTCATTCAGAACATATATTCTAAAATAAAGCCACGGACTCACCTAGATTACAAATTCTGATCAAACCCCACCAAGACCACCCTGTGGCCAACTCTAGTCCCCCAAATGCTATAAGTATCCCTCTCTAACTTTCTATTTGAGACATTCAGGGTCACTCATAGTGTGCATGCTTTCCTACTGAAACAAACTATTATATTTCACTTTGTTTTTTTGTTTTGTTTTGTTTTTGTTTTGTTTTGTTTTTTTTGACTATAAGTATGTTTTTGATGGTTTTTAGTCAGTGGATCTTAACAAAAGGTATAAAGTTACTTGGCCCCATGCTGATAAAGTCTTGATAAAGAAGTTTTGTGGATAAGGAGTATTTTTTTTTTTTTAAGCAAATAAGAAAGGATAAAAACTCAAAAAAGAAAAAAGAAAGAAAATGGGGCTGTGTCTTTGACGAATCAGATTCTTAGGCTCTGGGGACTCCTTACCTATACTGCTTCTAGTAAACAGAGAAACCATATTAAGGTTCATTGTAAAATGATTTGATACCTAGATAGCCCATGTCTACCCTTATGGATCTTAGAATATTATAAGCAATTAGCAGATTCTATATAAATATCAATGAAAATAACAATAGCAGTACATCTTCATATGTATAGTAATTTATAAGTTTACTTTTATGCTAATGCCTTTTTTGAGATAATCAACGATCCTGGTATTACTCTCATTTTAGAGACAAAGTCTCAAAGGATCTAGGTACCTAGATCAGTGTCAAGCAATTTAAGAAGTAGAACCAGAATGCAAACTCAGTTACTAAACCATGACAAATACCTATTTTTTCAGAAACTTTATAAAAAAATAAACTGTGTCACCTTGTGTATAATGGTACAAAAATTAGGAGGTAAGTCATTGTTCTCTTGTACAGAAAACTAGAATTGCATTAGAGTCACCTTTTTAAAAATGTTGTGGATAAAAACCAAACTTTTAATCATAATTTTCATAGACTATAGCCTTTATGCAGTCAGAAGTGGTTTTAATTAGACATTGACCAATCCCAAAAGTTTCATTAGAGTTAACAAACACTCTCAGGAATAATACCAAAGTTTTAACCTCACCTTGCTATGAGGTCAAACACAATCGAATGCTTTAAAAAGGCCCAGTCACACTATCATCTTGTCAAAATAATCACCTTTTAGATGGTTGGAGGTGTTTGAAATGTGCATAAGCCTTCACGTAAAAGCAATGGCTCGTGGAGAAACTTAGAACATTTGTTATACTGGACTATTAAGCACATTCATAGTTCATAAAATTTAATGGTCTGTCTGTAATGATTTATTTTTAAGTCAGTCAGAGGCTTTTAGGGAACCAAAACATGACCAAAGGGCACTGACTATTGTGTAGAGCATAATATTAGCATCTAAAGTCTTACCACAAACTTAAAAGTTAACTACCTCCCCTCAGCATGAACTGAAAGTTTCCTCTCAAATAAATTAAAATGCTTCCTGACCTCCCAGAGATTTCCCTGAGCTGAAAGGATATATTCTTTCCAGGGGTACTAGGTCAAAAATGTTATGAAAGAAGTTGGAATCACTAATACTATTCAAACAAAGAACCCTGGAAAAAATGCAGAGTAGACACCAGATGGCATCCCTGAAAATCAGGACAGTCAGTATCACTGGTAGGAAGAGGAAATTAAAAAAAAAAAAGGGAATATTAATAGGGATTAGCTCTCTAATAGAGAGGCTAAGTGTGAGGGTCTAAATCTGATGGCTACTAACCAGAAAAAATAAAAAGTGTACATTCAGTCCTGTCAACATATTTTCTAACATTTCTTTGCAAACTGCAAGCTAAGGGGAAATAGTCGTTTAAATGGTTAAGCTACCTGTTAATAAATCATCTAATGCACACATATACGTTCTTTCCCCACATGAGTAGCTAACTTGTTAGGGGACTCACTGCAGTTTCTCTGCGAGATGCTCATTTGATCAGTGTGTATCTGAATTGATGACTCTTATGTCTGCATCCTTCCACATATCCACGCAATTACAGAAAATGGAATAATGAGAAATAAAATGATTGAAAGGGCAATAAAAGAGAAGAGAAATAAAACCTTTGATTAATTACAGAGAAATTTCTAGGTCAAAATCACATAAATCATATTATCCCTGTTCCTGATATTACATCTGATACAGTACTTAAAGCAGGAATAGGCGTAGTTACTCCAGAAATATAATTGTTTAATAAATGTAGGGGAAAAAATGCAAACATGGAGAATGAATAAAAGAATAAACAGATGCTTTGCAAAGGCCTACATCTGCTTTATTGGGAAACATTTCTTTTCTCTAAACTCAAGAAATGTCAAGTTTGAATCAAACAATTCTAATTAAAAATTGTAACTTTATTTGAATGTCTTTGACACAAAACTTTCAATTCATATTTTTTGATATTGTGTATTTATATCTCATTTTTCACCTTAGTTCTTTTTATCTCTCATCTCTTAATTTTAGTAGTTTTATTATCCTTCTGATTATAAAAAATGCAAGCTCAATGAAAAAAATAGAAAATATGAAAGATTTTAAAAGAGAAAATAAAGGTCAACACTAATCTCATAATCCAGAGTTAACTACACACACACTACACATATTAAATAGCTTTTTGTTTTGTTTGTCAAAAACATTTTTTACCTAATACAAGAAATGAGCCTTTGGCTCCCGACTGATCCCTGTGGTCAAAACACTTCAGCACAGGTCTGAAATTTTTATTTTATTTTATTTTATTTTAGTTCATAGGTATACTCTATTAATCCACCAAGGTATCTATACAAGATTTACTGTGACATTGTTGATATTAGTCAAAAACTGGAACAATCAATGGATATCTGGTTAAAGAAATTATAAACCTCCATATAATGGAATTATAACAGCCATTAAAAAGACTAGCTATCCTAATATTTTTCTCAGTATTTAATAAAAGTTTGATCTTTTTATAAGTTTAGTTTAGAAAGAGCTTAAACTTACTGTGAGTGATTTTCACCTTTAAATAAATTTTTTCTTCCTGGACCCATGACAAAACAAGTTACAGAAAGTAAGTACTTTTAGAATGAGGTCTTGGTAAGAATTTTTATTTTTCATCTTTATACCCCTTGCTGTATATTAAAATTTTAAAAAGCACTGATAAAAATAAACCAGGGAAATTTTAATTAGGAAAAAAGTAAGTCAATAACTATAAAAAGTCTGACATTTTACACTACAAGCTAACAAAATAAAGGTCAATAAAGGTCTGCCATGCCACAGTTTCATGAACTGACAGAAGACACAGATGCCTGGGTCAGAATAAAGAACTGTTACGGAAATGGAAATAGCCAGAGTATCAGCATTTTCTTACATCCATTCCCCAACCTCAGTTCCCACAGGACATTGTAAAGAAGGCTGGATGATACCTGTACACACCCTGAGTTTTAATTACAAGAGAATAACCCTGAGCTTTAGGAATCTGAATCTTTTATACTAAACAGTAAGCATATCTGTTCTTTGTTCTAGAGGAAGACATCTCTATTTTCCAAGGCTGTTAGGCAAACATGTTTGAAAAGATAGTCTGAAACAAAAGTAGTCAGTACCTCTGCTCTTAAAACATGCAGAAATGCGAGCCTCATTGAGAATCGGTCCCCAGCAAAATATATATCACTTCTTAGTGGCTACATATTTAATTGTATCAGTATTGCGATATATTTAATTAATGTCTTAAAAGAAGTTTTAGTTGTTTCTAAAGCCACCATTAACATTCTTGGACTTGTCCTATTATTTCTTTCAGATTAAATGAGAAATATAATTGCTGAGCTAGACTCTTCATTAAATATTTCCTTCTGTGCACCTTACATTGCCCTCTAGAAAGCTTATAGAGATTGTTGCACCCTGCTCATGTAATCAATGTTTGGTTCCCCTTGCTTTCACTAACATGGGATATTATCAACCTGTTTGACCTGTCAGATCTAACGGGCAAAGTGATATCTTACTGTTTTCATTTTTATTTGCTGGTTACTAATAGAATTGAATATTTATATTTATTAACCATGTATCTTTCTTCTTTTACAACTATTGACATTCATCAATCTATTTTTTAATGGAGCGTTTATCTCTGCCTTATTGATTGATAAAAATTCTTAATTTATAAATTAAGACAATTAATTCCTTGTCTGTTATAGCAACCTCTTTACATGGTACATTCCATTAATATTAAGAATTTTTATACAACAGAATAAATGTAATTCAATACCCACCCATAGACATTTAACCCATTCTACCTTCTAGTCTCCAGATTACTGTAGCTCTAGGGGAAAAGTTAGTGTAATTCCATAGCTATAGCATGACTATAAACCCCTTTATTTTTTTATTTGGGTAATTTGGACTTAATATATCATCAAAGGTCTGTGTTAAATAGCTTAAAAATCATCCAGTTGCAAATGTGAGTTTTCACGTCTTCTTTTCCTCAAATTTTATAGGATTAAATTTGAAACTAATTATAAAAGCAACATGAAACACTGAGAAACAAAACTGAAAAGTCTCTAATAGAAGAGTTTGATCCTAGCCTGTTTTATAGAAATGTCTTATCTCCCTCAGTGTTACAATGAAAGTCATTATCCAGTTACATCCTAATTTCCCAGGCCAAGTAATACAAAAGGTTGTTAAACCTGCATATGAAACACTTGTGTTTTGCTGTAAATACTACAAAATTTTAAGAAGTTACATAATGTGTTAATCTTGCTAGTGGTCTGTCTGGAGACTACTTTTAATTGCCTTTCATAATCTTGTTCCATCAAAAGACAAATCATTTTTTGCAAATCATAGCAGAAAGTAGAGGATATAACAGGGAAAACATTCAAATTTAAAGTACTTTTAAAAGAGAGATTGCAACATTAAAATTAAGTCCTTCAACTCTGTACAAAGTATATTTTCCCCAAAGAAAATTAAAAAAAAAAAAAGCTGTTAAGCAGCTGAATTCAAACAATTTATGAGAACAAAATTTAACAGAGCCTTTTCTGTGCAATGAAAGGGAATGTGTTAAATCAGAACTCGGTTGTGAATGTCAAGTCTCAAATTTCTTGAGGAAACCTTTCCACTGATTTCTGGTAGTTGATGTGTAGATATTTAAATACAATTTAAAAAATAATTTCAAGGTCAGAATAAAAACTAGAATAATATAAGATCTCCAGTTTCCTCTAGGCATATGTTGATTTGGGGAAATACACACACACGCGCGCGCGCACACACACACACACACACACAAACACATACACACACACAACCTTTAATCCAACATTCCCATCAACTTTCCTGTTTATTTTGCTCACACCTATACTGGAACTTAAAATAATAAACATAAACTTTGACTAGTATCCTCACACTCTTTTATTTACTTAATGTGTTTCTCATAACGACCCTTGTTATATCCTGAGCCTCAGGGGGTAACATGAGTTATTGTATATCACACACCTAGGGAACAGTCAGTGAACTTTCACTCTCAGAAACTTCCAAGACTTGCTTTTTCTTTGCCTCTCTTCACTCCTGAGTTTAACTACCTTCTGGAGCACTTGGAGGGGCTGTTTGGCTTTCTTATCCTCACGAAGGTGAACAGAGAGGCCCAGCACAGCAGACAGTACCTTCTGCCTTTAGAAAGAGATAAAGTTTTCTTTTATTTGTGCACCTCATGTCGGCTAAAATCCTGAGCCAAGAGGCCCTAGGAGGGGATGAGATTTTCCCTATCGACAAGTGAATATGTGGATTGGACCGACAGGCTTACACAGTGCCTTGGATCATGGAATCCTGGACCTGGGTAGTGCCAGAAAACTCCCTTGATCCAACAAAATGATCATTTTCTTATTCGATAAAATAGCAAACCTTATAAATATTCTCTGTTCAGTAATGTACTTCTCTGTGTATTGATATGCAAAAAATGCATGGCAGAGTCCTCTTTGTTGGTACTTAGGTTAAAATCAACCATGTAGCTGCTTCTTCCTTTGAGACAAAGACAGAACTATAAAGTCAAGAATGATGGAGGTAACCATGCTAAGCTGGAGGTCAAATGTTGCTTGAGAAGAAAGATCTAATGGCCAGTGTAAGATCTGGCAAAGTTATTCATTAAAGCCTCGTTGGTATTCACTCTTCCTTCAAGGTTCTTTACAATCAAAACTGTCATTTATCTAGTTTGAAAGTTAGGATGGAAAGTATGAACTTAATTTTTGCCAATTAAAGGAACAGATTTTAATAAGAAAATGTATCTCATAGGTCAATACTCTTATAATCCCCTGACTCTCTAGAGAAGTAGATGAATTAATTTGATCTGTAAATGCGGATCTGTGTATAGAATGCAAGAAGGTAGTTAGTAAAAGCATAACTTCAGTGAGGCAAATGAATCTGAACTTTCTGGCTCCTCACTAACCTTGGCTCCTTGGCACTTGAAAAATAACTAATAAAACTGAGTAACAGAATCTTTTAATTTAAATTTTAATTAATTTAAATCTAGTCACATGTAGTTACTGTATACTATATAGGATAGCCATGGTTCTAAATTTTTTTGTAGAATTTGCTTTTTTCTTTCTTGCTTTATCAAGGTATAATTGAAAAATTAAAAAAAAAACTGTATATATTTAAGGTCCACAATGTGATTTGATATATTTATACATTTTGAAATGTTTACCACAATCAAGTTAATGACAATAGCCATCACCTCACATAGCTGCTTATGTGTGTATGGGGAGGGGGGCGGGTAACACTTAAAATCTACTCTTAGCAAATTTCGAGTATATCATACAGTACTATTAATTATAATCACCATGATATACACTAGATCCCCAAAACATATTCATCATATAACAAAAGTTTATATTCTTTGACCAACATCTCCAAACCCTAACTCCACTCCCAGCTCCTGACAACCACTATTCTACTCTCTAGTTCTATGAGTTTGACTTTTTTAGATTCTATGTATAAATGAGATCATGCAATATTTATCTTTCTCTGTCTGGCTTATTTCATTTAGCATAATGTCCTCAAAGTTCATATATTGCCACAAATGGCAGGATTTCCTTCTTTTTATGGCTGAATAATACCTCATAGTATATATATATATATATAAATATATATGTATGTATATATACACATCCCATATTTCTTTATTCATTTATTCACTGATGGACACTTAGGTTGTTTCTATGTGTTGGCAGTTCTAAAATTTTGATGATGCTTACCTCTTGTTTTTTTTCTATCCTTTGCCCTTATGAGTTTATATTCATTTCTTTATTGTCCTCATGAGATTATGGGAATGATTATGAGAATGAGCAATGATACATATATTTGTCGAGTCTGCCCTATCAATTATTATGAAACTAGTTCATATTATCCCACTGTGATGAAAACTAGGATGGTGGCGGGGGAAGGGGGCAGTGTTCACTAGCTTTTTCTGGGTCATTTTGACAAAGATCTCAATCTTAGGACAGAAGAGAAATGAAACAATGACATCTTGGGATTGCAAAAGCCAGGACACTTTGCCCAATATTCACAACTTTTTTTTGGAACCTATACTGTCTTAAAAGAATATAGAAGTCAACAGACAAGTAGAATGTTAGATGATGTTATTAGCCTTGTTATATCTGCCATACCATGTGAATCAAACATAAGTACAGGGTCAAGTCTGACTCAGGCAAAGAAGGTTTCAGAAAGATTATACAAATTTCAAAATTACAATTATTTTTCCAAGTCTCTTCCTAATTTGAATTCCTTCAAATTCTGCCTGCTTCTGTCACCATGGAAGCAAGGCAGACAAAAGGAACATTTCTCTTGCCACTGTGACCAAAGGCTTTATCCATAATACATCAAAATAGTCCATGAACAGCCTCCTTAAGGTTAGGTCAAACTTCAAAATTATAAATTATCAATCATCTATGTGCCCAATAGAATAGTTTGCCCCATTCACAATGGGGTAGAAGCAAACAGGCTTACAAATCTTAACATATGTAAAATGAAGAATTAGAAACAAATCATACAAGAAAGAAAAAAAAGCAGCTTGCTTGCACAGAAGTTGCAAAGGATCCAGACTTCAGGAGAACTGACTCATCAATAAAAAACATGAGTACATTAACGTTTTAAATTGCCAAGGTTACTGAGTTTACAGTTATTCTCTTCATGATGGGGGAGGGGGAAAACATTTTCTTACAGCTAACATCTGCATATTTCAATATATCTTCAGACATCAGTTTTGCAAAAAGTCGAAGATAGAGTCGTTTTATTAGGTAGTCATTAACTTTCGGGAAATGCTGATGGGAAATGTTTTGTTTGTCTTAGAGACTAAATCTAGGCAGAACGAACTTATTTTTGGTTTGTCTCAGGGTATAATGTGGGTTTCCTTTTATTCTGATTGTGGGATATGAAGGGCACACTTATTCATGGTAGTGGCACATCATGTCAATTTTACCTCCACAAAAGTTATCTTAACTCAATGAGCTTCTTCTAATAAGTTAGACGAAAGAAGTCATTATGAAGATGGCTAAAGCCAACAAGTCATTCGATGTTAGGTCATGCATGGATTGTAGCAGGTTCCCCCATGTTCTAGACCTTTGTATACTAAAGACAGACTTCTTTGTTATCATTAACATCATATCCCAACAAGTTTTATCAGGGTAACATCACTGGTGACTACGTGAACACCAAACAGCCTATATAATACAGGTTGGTAAGCTAACACTCATAGGCCAAATTCAGACCACCATGTGATCTTATAAATAAAGTTTTACTGGAGCATAGCTAAGCCTATTTACTTACATATTTTCTATGGCCTCTTTTGCACTGCAATGGCAAAGTTGAGCACTTGTGATAAAACCATATAGCCCACAAAACCAAAAATATTTACTGACGCTTTACTGAAAACATTTATCGAGCCTTGACTTATAACTTGCAATCAACTGAATTATTTTTTTAAAAGTTAAAGATGCAACTAAGCCTAGTGTCACAGAAAAATCACAGTGTAAAGCTTCCTACAATAATAATGTATATGCCAGAGCATTTATTAGAAAAGAAACAACTGCCTTAAAGGACATTAATTGGGAAAGCACCTAAGAGACATGGTGACATGACTCCAAGACATATCTGTTCCTGCATTAAGACAGTCAACTAGTCTTAAATCTGAAGTATTACTCCAGTTGGGATGACAATTTTAATGGAGCCAAATAATGATGGCTGAGTGAGACATGTTATGCTTATTGATTTAATAAGGAAAAAATTCATAATCTGTCTTAAAGATCCTTAACATCTCCCCTCCAAAATGAAAATAAAAAGTTTAGTCTTTTCTGTATTATTTGGATTTAAATCATCTGACATAAAAAGCATCTCCCTCAAATATTCCCATGAACAAGAGGATGTATCCATTTCCAGCAAGTTACTTGGGCCTTTTATACTGAGCCCTATCAAGACATATGGGGATAACATATGTATCCCAACAAGATAACAATATGTATCACCACTATACATTAGTATTTCTCAAGTGTTTGTTCACCTTTTATTTATGAAGAGTTTTCCATTAAATTTTTCTACTCCTTATAGTCAATACACAAGATTTAGCACATGTATGAATATTAATTTCTGCTTCTCCCCCTATGCTCCCCATCAGTGTCTTCCACCATATCTTTCTTTGATAGATTAGACATGGCCACAAATTCTTTGCAAGAAGCTGAGTCTATTTTCCAACTGCTTGAATCCGAGTTAGACTTCCGGTTTGCTGTTACCAATAGAATGAAACAGAAATGACCTCTGTGATTTCCAAACTTTAACTCATTCACAGCTTTCATGCTTACCCTCTGGAACCCTGCCTGCTTACAAGAAAGCCCAGCTAGCCTCCTCGAGGATGACCGCCTTCCTGGGGTGAGAGCTCGCATAAGAAGAGAAGTCCAGTCACCCCAACCATTCCAGCTCTCCCAGATGAGACCCCAGACATATGAATGAGGCCATCCAGGACCAACGTATCAGTCTGAGAATGTCCTGCTTTATCTGTTTTGTGTAGTCATCATAAAGCAGGTGAATTTTATATGCTTTGCAATTAAAGAAATGGTATATTGATAAATGGTATCTCTTGGAATCTTTCCATCAGTCACAGCACAGCTGTTGTGGTTGTGATGCACGCGTGCACACACACACACGCACACAGCTCTTAAGAACATACTTGATTCAAAAAGAGGAAGACTGGGGAAAGAGAAGAGCTATTGAGTCAAGATGTATTGATCTCCTGTTGGATAAATGGAGAAGAGGAATTTTATCTGAAGTAAAGGTGGTAGTGAGGAAAATTAATCTAATCCAGAGTGAAGTCAAGGACCAGCTGAAGATAAAACAGAGCCAAGCAAAGAGTAAAATATTTGTTAAAGCACTGAACAAACAGGAGAAGGAGAAGGCTAACCATAGAATCCTGTATTTTTTTTTTAAACTAAATGTTTGAAATAATTTCCTAAGTCTAATATATTGTTGAACACTGATGGCGATACATGGAGATAGAGATGTGAAGGCACGATGATGTTAGTTAACATCACTTAAGGCATAAGAATAGGTAAAAAATGGGCATTATTTAAATAATGGTTAGGATTTCAACATATGAATTTGAGGGGGGGGCACACAAACTTTCTGACAATGAAGATCATTTGTTGATATGATTGTCTGGAGCAAAGTAACATGCACGATGAGCTAGATAAGCTACTGGATAGCTCTTATTAGAGCTCCGACCATGGAAGCCCAGCCACATGAGGTAAGGCAAGGGAGGTCCAAAGGCCCCAGAATGCTAGTACCCCCTCTCCACTGCCACCGTGTATTGTTCAAGAGACGAAATATCAGAATGAATGACTCATGGGAAAGAATAAAGAGTCCTGGGAGGAAAGTGCCTCCAAAGTCAGCAGAAAGGATCCCCTGCTGTGGCAACCCCCAGCACCACCTGTCCAGGTATCCAAAATCCCAGAATGCAAACTCACACCAGTGCCCACTCACAGCATGCTGCCCAGATTGGACCTACCCAGGAGAAAGACAAAAATATGTTCCTAACATATCTTCCTTTTATTTGCAAAACTGAAATTTCTAGTGGCTAGGAGTATCCTGGGTCACTGTTGATGTGTAATATCATATTTGCACTATTTTTTATATTGTCAAAAAATATTTCTTTGAACTCACACCTCTACCAAAAGTGAGAAGGGGATTCTAGCCAGAGAAAGTCTGGTGCTTTATATCATTTCCATTAGTTATTTTAGTTTGTACCCATGACTTTCCATTGTACACATTTCCATTAACTGACTGTCCTCTCCCTTATTAGCAGTTTATGGCCCGTGGTCTAAGGAAACTTCCAATTTGAGAATCTTTGATATTATGGAATAAAATTCCAGTTGTATGGAATATTATTAGCTTAGACAATTTAATTTCTTCAAAATAGTACAAATAACAAGCTTGTGATCTTTATTTTTAACAATGGCAAACAAAGTAGCTGCCAAGGTCACTGGCACTGTTATAATTAATCTAAGAGTATTACATATAAATTCCAAAATACATTCTGAAGTCAACTCATAAAAGACAGATTACAGTAATATAACTAGTAAAATGTTCATCTCTCTCTCTCTCTCTCTCTCTCTCTCTCTCTCTCTCACACACACACACACACACACACACACACACAGTTACCGTGCCAAAATATGTGTGCATTACTTTTTATTACTTTTGTTATTTACCTCACTGAAGCATGCTGAACCCACCCACTCCAAGTGACTACACATCTGAAAATGGAGCAATTACTCTGTGGTTACTTCGATGGGGATAAAAAAGAACTAGAAACGAGCCAAAAATTCTTAAGAACAATTGCTTCATGCTTCCAACATTATAACTATAAAAAAAGTAATTATAAAATAGGGGAAAAAAATCAGGTCACCTGCTAAATGTAAATAATTATAAATAATCGAAAATATTCTCGCATGATCCAAATCAGAAAGCAAGAAATTTGTATTATAAGTATTTGGCAGTTTCCATTGACCAGTTATCCTCACAGAAAAAAAAAAAAATTAAAAAAAAAAACAGGTACTCATGTTAGGGGAAAAAAAACGAAAAACAAAAAAACACTAGCCTTGAAACCTTTGTTTTTCGAATATTATTTTACATTTAAAGCAGCTTGTTTCTAAAAACTTCAAAACTCTATGCAAACAGTTATGAGCTCCCTTGTACTGAGCTGTCAAGGGGAAAGGGTCTTTGAGAAAATAAACCAAGCAAGTCAATGGCGGGTATAGACTGAAACTCTTAGGTCTGAATGTCTATCTTACTCTTGCAACTTTCTCACTTAGGGAAAATATGTCTCTTATTTCCACATTCTTTCCAAATGCATGCCTCCATAATTTTTAAGCATAAAATAAAAAGCCTCTTGTCTCCAACTAAAAATCCAAGGACATACAAATATACCAGAATAATAGAAAGACTGTGGCCTAATTTTTATGCCCACAGCCTCCACTGCAATGCCTGACATTTAAGGGGTATTCAGTAAATACTTTTAAAAGTAATTAATCCAATTAAATATCCCACACACAGCTATTCCTCTCCTATACAAACATAATCAAATTGGCCCAAATCCATAAGTCACACAGGTATCTGTTTCAGATGGGAAGTTTTAAGGTTTCCTTCCCCCAAGAATAGTAAATCTTTTCCTCCACCTAAAATAGGTATGTCGAACAGAATAGCATGCTATGTAAGTTCACAATTCTTTATTAACAGATCAGAATGTGGGTCCTGAACTCTGAGAAGTATTGAAATATTATTCACATCGACATCTATCAAAGACTGAAAATACTGCCCCCAATCACGTGGTATTTAAACTATGAATAGAAAAGTCAGAGATTTGATCCCCAAATTTGTTTAGATACTAGGAATTAGCTTTTTTAAATAAATAATTCAAATATCACCAGAAAGCATTCAGAAGAGGAGAAAGGCAAAATAAAAGGAAAGTAAAAGAAACTGACTAAATCTCACATAAGCTAAAAGAGCACTTCCGCCCCAAGCCAGAGACTGATTTCTGACTGAACTCAATTTTGAATTTTCGTTTTCTTTGCAGGAATTTGTCTGTCCTTGTTCTCATCTCTAGGCAGTATAGAGTCAGTCAAAACTGCTCACTGAGGTTCCCTTTGCTCTTCAGACTAACTCACCAGTAACTTCCACCGTTGCCATTGGGTAAAGGGTTCAAATCTCCTTGGATTTCTGGCATATTCTGCCCATTAGTCTCTAAGGAAAACAAGGAGTCCCAGTTTTCTAAGCAAGTCTGCTGCTCTCTCCACTTTGAGAATTTGGGGGGCAGCCAGTGTGGAAACCACAACACCCTGCATTATGTGCAATAAATACCCCTCCCCACTCTCTCAATGCAGATGTGTGCAAACAAGGGCTAACAGCCAAGTGCTGTGCACCTGGGATGCTGAGGAGTTTAGACCACAAGAGTGGGACCCCAACCCTTGAAATGAGGGCCTTTTTAAAAAATTGTTAATGAATTTATTGAGATATAATTGACCTACAATAAATTGCATGTATTGCATGTATTTACAATTTAATAAGTCTGACACACACATGGAACTATCACTATATTCAAGGCAAAGGACATGGCCTTCGCCCCCAACTTTTCCTTGTATCCTTTTATAAACCCTCCTTCTCCTTCCTCCCTGGCAACCACTGCCTATTTTCTGTCGCTAAAGGTTAGTTTGCATTTTGTAGGGTTTTATATAAATGGAATCATATGGTATATACTTTTTCCTCTGGCTGCCTTTATTCAGCATATTTATTTTGATATTCATTCATGTTGCTGTATAGATCAATAGTTCATTCTTTTTTATTGCTAAATAGTATCCCATTGTATGGGTATATCACATTTGTTTTTCCTTTCACTTGATATTTTGTTTCTTTCCATTTTGGGCCTATTACAAATATGTCATGAATACTCACATATAAGTTTTTATATTAACATATGCTTTCTCTTCTCTTGGGAAAATACCTAGAAATGGAATGGCTGGATTGTAAGAAAGGTAAATGTTAACTTTTAAGGAAAATACCTAACTCTTTTGCAAAGTGTACTATTTTATATTTCTACCACTAGCATATGAAAGTTCCAATTCCTCCACATCCATACCAATACATGTGTTTGACATTTTGACAGGTATATAGTGGTATCTCACTATATTTTTAAATTTCTGAAATGACTAGTGATATTGAGCATCTTTTTATTTACTTGCCATCCATATATTTTATGAAGTTCAAATCTTTCACCCATTTTTAAAAATTAAGTTGTTTGCTTATTGTTGAGTTTCAAGAGTTCTTTATATATTCTGAATACATATCCTTTATAAGATACATGCTCTGTAAATGTTTTTTTCCAGTCTGTAGAATTTTTTTCCTGTTTATTCTCTTAATAGTGTCTTTTGAAGAACAGTAGTTTTTAGTTTTGATCATTTGTTCTTTCATGGCTCATGCATTAGGTGTTGTATTTAAGAAATCCTTGCCTAACCCAACATCAAAAAGATTTTTGTCCTATGTTCTCTCTGGGAAGTTTTATAGTTTTAAGTTCTACAGTAGGTCTGAATTCATTTTTCCATTTTGAATTAAATTTTTGCATATGGGATGAAGTGTGGATCAAAGTTCCATGTTCTCTCTTTCTCTCTGTCTCTCTCTCATATAGATATAGAACTAGAGATAGAGATATATAGATATAGATGATATAGATAACCAATTGTTCCAGCACCATTTGCTGAAAAGACTATGTTTTATTCCCTGAACTGTCTCTACATCTTTAAAAACAATTGTCTATATGTGGGTCTATTTTTGGACTTTTTGATTCCATTGATCTATTTTTCTATCAGTATTCCAGTATCGAACATTTTGGTATTGATTACTAGATCTTTATAGTAAGTTTTTTGACATTTTGATCTTTAAATTCTCTTTGCGGGTATATATTTTTAAAATAATTATCTGCTACTCAGAGATTGAAATACACAAAATTTATTTGTGTATTTCATCTTTAAATGACTCATTTTAAGTAACTTCTAAAAATAAATTAAAAAAAAAATTTTTTTCTTATCTATGTATCAAGGTGAACGTCTGAAACTACTTTGGACTTGCTTTTACTTGTGGTCCCAAGACGATGGGAGCCAACTACTCTCACACCTCAAAATGAGTTTGGTGGACCACCAGGCAGGACTAGCAAAGGAAGTGTTTATACTTCTTGGACACACCAAGACATGAAGATTTAATTTGAAGCATGAGATCAGAGAGAAATTTTCTCTAGTAGAACTGTATGACTTTCATGCCCATATCCTCTATGGGGAATCAATGGGGTGCTTTGTCTTTACCTCAAGCCTAGAGACATGGTCTTCATAGGAAGCACTCAATGTATATGAAATGCATCCCTTGGAGCTTATGGCACAGTGGACTGGGTCTGACTCACATCTGAAAAATGGCTGTTGTTAAAGCTGGCTTCTAGGGAAGTAATGACAAGAATGCCATGCTTTTGGAAAGTAACTAAACTGCCACCAGTGATGGACAAAAGATGAGTATTTCAAGTAGATTAGATAGAGAAAGAGAGAAAATAAAAGAAGGAAGAGGAAGTGACAACAAGAAGTTATCTTAGATCCTGCTCAAAATGTCATCCTAGAAGGTGAGGAACTCTCAGCAAAAAGAGGCTGAAGGTGAATAGTCAGATGCTCCAGGAAAGAAACCCTAAGCAAACCATTAGTGACCAGTCAGTGCAGGGACATTCACCCACCTCAAGGGAACTGAGAGATCTCCAACAATTCGGAGGAAGTCTCTGAAGAATCCAGAAACTGTTGCCCTACAAGACAGTCAGCTTTGATCCCTTTCTGAGCTCTCACAGTGCCAATAACAGTTCATGGCACTACCAGTCAGGTAACACACTTCCTGCCCCCTTACCTTCATTCCACGTCCAACTTGGATACTACTAAAAGTGTAGCTAATGGGCTAGGGCGGAGGTCCAAAAGCTCAGGGAGAAAAATACAATATAATTAGCCATCCCACTTTCCACATTGCTAAACTGCAAACTAAAAATTCAGTTATAATACTGGATCAAATATATTATTTACTCAACTGAGTCTATTTTGAGTGCTCAAGAGGCCAGAGCCAGCAGATAGGCTACGGAATCTACATTAAACTTTCACTTGAGAGGGCAAAGAAAAATAGCCCCACAGAATGTAGAAGCTATTATGACACAACAAACTTGATTTAATGATTCTACTTTAAGAATTTATCTTTTTCAACGTCAAGTTTACATCTAGACATACAGAGGTATTTGTACTTCTGGAAGCACATAAAAATAGATCCAATTTTTCTCCCAGATACTTTATATTTATTTAGCCACATATTCATTCACTCCAAGTTACTGTATTAGGTGCCATTGGGATATAAAATTTAAAAGGTAAATGCTTTTTTAGTGAGGAACTGGCATCTTGACACTTTGAAAACCAATACTAGTTGTCCTTTGCCTGTTTTAACATGCCCTAGATACATGGTAAAAATAAGTTAAATAATATTAGCAGGAGGCTGCCTAGATTGCTAGAAACATAAGCCAAATTCCAGAGAACCAAAAGGGAGCTTCTGCCCTCTTTGCAGTCACTTTTCCTTCCATGACAAAGTAGGGAGTTAATACAGATATGTGGCCACATGATTTATTGCTTGCACTGACAAAACAAGAATCAGTGGAAGCAGCAATAGGACAGACATACTCAGCAACTCTCCTAAGTATGTTGAACAAAAGTTAACCCTCTAACACACAACCCCAAATCCTCTCCTTCATGTTCACCTTCATCCATGCTATAAACCCAACTCATCCTTCTCCTCAGATGGTTTTCCAAGATAGACCTAGCTAGCCTCCAGGCAACACCATTTCTGATTACTTTTGACTGACTTGTAATGTAGATTTTTCCCTCGGTAGAAATTCATTAGTATAAAATACGAGGACTGCTTCTAGCCCAGAAGAAACAAGGCACATCCAGTCTTGCTCTATGTAGGCAAACTACACTCTTATTCACCTCATAGTTGTGGTTAAGAGAATGAAAACCATAACACCTACTTTCTCTCCTTGCTTATTTTTTCTATACATAAGATCATGATCTATACCAGTATCCCGAAATCTACTAACTTTACACTTTCTATATCTACTAGCTATTCCTGATCCCTCCCTCCCTTCTTCCATTATAACAGCTTTTCTTTCTCATCAATACTATCTATTTAAAAGAGAAAACTATTTGAATCTCAGAATATTTATTCTCCTGTTTAACACCTAAGATGCACATTTTACTAATAATTTTGTACATAATATTTTATAGGCATGGTTGATGCCTAACAGGAAACCTAAGATGGTAAAAGGAATATGAGTAAACTTAAAAATTTTTTTCTGTCTGATTTAGTGAGCATTGTGAAATCTTTGCTCTGATATAGTATCAGTCAATTTATTTCACTTACTCAGTTTTTCTTAAACTGATGTTAAAATGAATTTGCACATATTAAATGGGGCTGGGAATTTGGAGGTAAAGAGATGTAAGTATCGTATGTTTGTGTGTGTGCATACACACATATTTTATATAAAAATTATATATATATATAATTTTATATGTATACATAAATTAATGTGTCCTGAAGTAATCCACAAAGTAAAAGTGACAGAATTTGCTAAGCTTGTGAGATACTTAAGCTACCTAGTGGACTACAGTCTTCTACAATTGAATGCTATGCATTATTCATGTACCTATATAGCATCCACAGTGATCGCCAGTCCATTTATAACTGGTACCAATGACACCAAAATACAAGAAATGTCACATTCATTACTTTCCAAAATCAAATTAAATGCAATTCAGGTTCCAAATGGCCAAGGCTGACAAGGAGAACCAGATCAATCAGATGCCAACAATGCCTTATAACATGGGACCAAAAACAAACCAGCAAAAACAAAACAAAACAAAACAAACAAAACAAACACAAAAAAGCACCCCCAAAAATACAACAACAATCTCACTAGAGATCCATTAGTATAAAAACTCAATAGAAATACATAATCTAGAAAACTGATAAGGCTTCAGGTTCCTGTCCCCCATGCAAAGGCTGTCAGTGTCCAGGATCCATGGCTGCCCATGTGCCTTCACAATCCAGGTTCTGCCTCCTTGGGGATGAGGGGTAGAGAGAGGGGCTACATTCTGATGGAACTCAATCTCCCTGACTTCCCAAACTACCACCCCATCCCTATACCGACCTCGAGGAATCTAATTGAATGCCTCCAGAAAATGAACCAGTGCTCCCCAACCTTGAGACAAAATCACCTATCAATAAACCCTCTTAGACTGTTTAACCAAATCGTCATGGTGATATTCCATCTCTGAAATACAAGGCTTATCTTGGAATTGTAGAGAACTGAATAAAAATCATAAGGGAAATAATGTTTCAAACTATATTGGTCAGAGTAACTCTAGTTATTATGAGAAATAACCCCCTCATATCCATGATTTAACACAGTAGAAAAATATGAATGGATAAAAAAAATTGTAATACATACACACACAGAGGAATATTATTAAGCCACAAAAAGAATGAGTTCTTGCCATTTGCAACAGCATGAAGGAACCTCATGGTCATTATGCTAAGTGAAATATGTCAGAGAAATACAAATACTGTATGATCTCTCTTATATGTGTAATCTAAAACAAATCAACAAGCTTATAGAAACAGAGAACAGATTGGTGTTTGCCAGAGGTGGCAGGGAGGAGAAATGGGTGAAGGGGGTCAAAAAGTAACAAAAAGAAAGAAAAAATATATTTTGTCAACAAATGGTTTATCAAACATTAAAATATTTCACTGCCTATTGGAGACCTGGAGCAGATGTTACCACTTATTTTGAAAAAACTAATACAAACAACATGTAATACTATTCCTAAGATTATAAAAAATTTTGAGTTTACAGATTGGTTCTCTAGTATAAGGAAAAAGGGTTTAAATAATTATAAGTTATATAAAATGTATAATGTATAAAAATTATTATATATGTAAAACAGAAAAGTATAAAATCATGATGGTTTTTAAATATGTACTTCAGTTATATGCAAAACATACAAATTACAAAAGATCATGAGCTTACACAAAGACAATTGCAAAAATGGTTTTCTCAAAATATTTTTTATATATATGGATTTTCTGGGAAAACATAGTGCTCTGCTCCACATAGTCATTCAGGGACCCCGGCTGACAAAAGCTCAGTTATTTTAGCTTATGCTTCCAAGATGCTCTGGGCATTAACATTCAGAAAATTGAAGATGGGAGCCAACATGAAGAAGGTACCCTGCTTCCTCTCTACCTTGGCTCACCAGTGTCACCCACTTATTCTTACATTCTAGTGGCAGAATGTGTCACAGAACCTCAGTTAAGTACATGAGCACTAATAAATTCTAAACTAAGAAAGCATATATTTTGATTTTATAAACATATATATGTTTTCCTTTCCATAGTGTGTGTGTATATAATTAGCCATTTCTGCTACAAATCACAGATAATCTAAAATTAAGATTTATCTCTCAGCTGTTCTTCTCATCTGGCAACAAAAATCTTCAAAGGGATAAAATATAGATGAGGGTAAAATGGAAAAAAAACTAGATCACAACTCTCCTAAATAATATAGAGTGACAGACAAGGAACAAGTCAGAAATTTATAGAGCAATCAAGCTGTCAAGAGCACAGGTAGAGGCTGGCTGGCTCATTTCCTTATTTTACAACAAAAAATTAGAGCCCAATGAGGTTAAGTCAGTATCCCTAAAAGTCAGTTTCCCTAAACCATAAAAATCGTTAATGGAAGAAATTTTTTAAATAAAATTAAGAAAAATCCTCAGATCCCTTATCACGTGCTTCTTCCACTGAAATTCATTTTTACCAGCTTCTGTTTTGTTTTTACGAAAGGACATAGACCCAACTCTTTCCAGTTATAACTTTAAGACTTCAAATTGCCCCTTGGGAGGAAAGATGGAGAAGGGAATTTCACATCCTAAACAAATCATGCCGACAAACACTTGTTCACTTCTATATATACCTATGATCAGGATATAACTTCATAATCCCAATGTCACCAGTTATCAGCAAGGCCTCTTTTCACACTTATGAGAGAATACCCTTAAATGGTCAAAATGTTCCCTTCATGAACCACACACATTTAATTTTGTCAAGTAACTTGTTTCCTTTTTGGCTGGATTCATACCCAAAACTGTTAATTTAATGCCAACAAGAACTGCATTTAAAGTCACTAGTGATTCATGGGGAAAAAAGCAGAGTTTCTATTTAGGGATGAGTCTGCTTCAGTATTAAATCATATTTTTTCAAAGTGGCTTTCATTGCATTTAGAGCAATATGCTTGATCTCCATCAGTTCATTGGATTGTTATTTATTCCTCACCTGAAGTCATCATCTCAGTTTCTGATGTTAAAATTTATTCCTATGGAAACAATTATTGTTGTGTCTAAAGACCAAAGGATAATTATTTCATGGGTAGCCTAAGTAGCAGGAACTGATGAAAATCTCAGTAACAAAAATACTATTTTTCATACTAAAGCTGTTAGTGAAATGTGTTAAAGGGGAGATGGGAATGAGAGGAAATAAAATGTCATTTGAATGTGTCTGTGGTTTCTTGAAGAAAACCTTTGTTAATCTTAATTGGAAAAGTAGAAGTGTGTTATGAGCTCATATTCCTTCCAGAGTGCTCCAGGAATTGCTGGAGGTATGAATTCACAGAATTTACCTAACTATCAGAGTATATTGGCCTATGTTAGTGAAAGGCAACTTGCAGCTCTTTCTGTGTGCCTTCTCTTTGCAGGAGGACATTCCAAGACAGTAAGAGAACCAGGAAGACTTACAAAAATGGTGACCAAATAGAATGTTGAATGGAATTTCTCTATTGATTATAAATCTCAGCTAAGGTCACACAGCAGAAAGCAACAGGTACTTTATACATCCCACATTCCAAAGAAAGCTACTGAGAATCTACAAAATACATCCCCTTGGCCTCACTAGTGAGGGTTGCTACTATCACCCTTCCATTCCCACCAGACTATATTAGTGTTTCTCACATTAGAATAAGCCGGACAACGTTTGAAAAATACCCAGGCCTGAGACCAACCAATCAAGTCAGAATCTCTGTGATTGTGCTCACTCATATTCTGTTAAAGGCTTCCCAGGTGATTCTAATATGCAGCTAGCATGGGAAACCACTTGTCCATAGAACAGAAGACTGAGAATCTTTGGAGTTGTACAGTATTGGCTTGTAGTGAGTGCTCTGGTTCACCCTCCCTCTCCAGGCCCAGGTCAGGGAACTTTGCATTGATGGTGCTGCTGGTTATGTTTCCCAAGGGACATACTCATATATTCCAAATAAACCAGCAGTTGGATACCGGCCACACAGCAGTCGTGGAAAGCCAGCGAAGGACCACAATGGGAGCAGTGAAGTCAAAAGACTTGGTCTTTTCTGTGATCTCTCTAATCTGCTCCAACCTAGGAGTAGCTAAACTCAGAAAAGGAAAAAAGGAAAGACAAACGGTGCCTTCATTACCACCAATACAAATTCCTCAAGCTGAGGTCTGGTTCGCTGTGGGTCAGGGAGGAGGTTAGTGCTAAATTGGATGTAAGAGTGAAGTTTTGACACAGACCAGATAAGACTGAAATTTTCAATATCTGAATATGACTGAAGACTTATAGTATGTACCCAAGATGCTGTTAAAGGATACAAAAAGAAAAGGCAAGCCAAAAGAACATGTTTGAAGGAAATGAGAGAAAAATAAACCATTCCACATTTGAATCCCACTTAGTTGAGACGTTCAATAACCCACTTGCAATCAATGGCTATACTTCCTACATAGATTAATTGCATCACAACTTGAGTTCATAAGAAAGGAATTAATTATAAAATCTCCTATGGTCCCTCTTTTAGTGATTCTATCATAGGTAAAATACCAAAGACTTCAAAAGAGAAAAAAGTAGATTTTTTTTTAGAAAAGAAGGAAATTTCAAAAGGGAACATAATACTTTTTCATTTTCTATATCTAACCCAAAAGAGTTGTTCTGGCAGCAGATGTGTAGGATGGGGCCCAGTGAGCTAGGATGAGTCCCTTGTGATCTTCTTACCCTTCTTTTGTAATACACAGATTAGAAGCAGCATCTGGAAGTCGCCCACTCCCTGGAGACTCACTACTGCAAGTGCTAGAGTGACTGGTAGCAAAATCACCAGAATGGAAGCTAAAGTTCAACTCAGCCTTTAAAACCTGAGGGAAATAGAGTGAAAGTCCATTCACAGTGCACTACTCTACAATTGTGGATTAGTGGGGCTTCCTGTTATCCAACCATGCTTTACTGTCATAAGCAACTCTCTTTCCTTTTCACCTTCTGGTCATTCTTTACACATGGGTGAGAGATGAAGGAAAAGTCATGGAGACATATACACCCAACTACAGAGAGCAGGCCATCATTCAGCTCCCTAGAAAAAGGCGCTGACTGACTCTAAGTAGTTGACTGAGCTATCCCAAAGGTGGTCATTTGGCCAAGTACAAAATCGAGGCTTTAACTGATGGCCTTAACTTACATTTCCTTGCATAATACATCAGACAATAAAAGAAAAGTCTCTCTCCATTGTCAAGTCCAAAGACTACAGAATGTTGACCAAGAGGCATCCCATCAGGCTGCCGTTTTTATGTTTTTTCAATCAACCAATGGAATGCCTTTCATAATCACTAACAGGTAAAACCCAAAAAAGGTGTATATCATCTACTAGAAGACTGTTGGGAAGATGGATAGATGGGTGAATGATTGAACTAAAATAAAAATAAATGAACAGAAAACATCCATGTGCCAGTGAGGGCAAGCCCAGAGCAATGCTCTGTTAGGGGTGGGGCCTAAGGGAAGTAAATTAAGGAAAAGGTACCATAGAGAAAAACGATCTAGAAACAAAATTTATATCATAGCTTTGCCCAGAACTACTAATAATTATTATTACCGAAGCACAGTTAAGTATCTTTCCTTCTAAAGGAGTAAATTTCAAGTCTTTCTGCTTAATGATCTAAAGTTAAATAGCCCTGATTTGGTCTTGAAAGGTGACCTAGCCTTGATCTTCCCATTTAAAACTGTTAGGCAATTTTTTCCTTAATCCACAGCTGGCAAATTATAGTTTCAATATTTGAACCAGACATGAACAACTTTTTACACAATGAAATTTCAACTAAGCAAGTTCTCGGAACTCAAAGATTTCTCACAAATAGGCATATTCTAAAAATCCACTTTTGATAAAGTTAATGGTGAGTTGTCTTAGATAGTTGAGCCTGCACATTTGAAGGTTTTGACAATGCTGAATGCTGAATTTGTGACTTTAAACACAAGTTCTGGTTATTTTAAGCTATTCCTGTCTTCTTGATGGTACTGTAATGAAAGAAACTCAGAGTTTTTATTCTCATAAGTGTTTCCAGCAAAAAAAAAAAAAAAAAAAAAAAAACACCTCATTTGTAGAAATTTTCCACTACCTGATAAATGTATTCATCCCCTCAAAATGATCAGTTCACAAGAATATTCACCAATACATACAGAGCGAAAGCCAACTACTCAACTTAAATCCTCATTAATCAAAAATTACTTACTTTTCCCAATATCCGGAGAAATTATCATATAATCATCTATTGATGGATGTGTATCCAAAACCATTCAACATGCTCATGAATCTCTGATCAGGTGAAGGAGGCCATCGGCTTCCAGTGAGATGCAGCAAATGTGAAAGGCCATTCTAACTGGGTGTCTCCAGGCACTGAGGACCTATTTAGATAACTTAAGAAGTTCCCCCAGAATTTAAGATCCTAAAATACACATTGCATTTGTCTGAAATGCTACATTTGAGCCATTCTTTTGGATTAAGAAAGGGCTTTGGAAGTAGATAGAACTGGAATCTACACGACTGGGGAAAATTTTTCTCCCAGTCCTCATATGGAGGGCCTCTTCCTAGAATGATACACTTCCCTCACCCCATACACTCACTCCTTCCAGTGGGGCCATTTGGAAGAGGAAACTATCCTCGCCACACTCTCCCATCCTTTTCAGCAATAAACAGATCACATGAACCCTAATACTATTTTTTACATTATTTAAGTAAACTTTTTATTGGAGTACAACATACACACAGAGGAGTACACAAGGATACAGGTCAATGAATTTGTATTGAGTAAATATACTCATGAAACCACCAGCCAGATCAAGACGTTAAACATTACTAACACCCTCAAAGAATCCTTTGTGTCCTCTCTTAGTCACTTCCCAAAAGTGACTTTAAACATCAGAGATTAGTTTTGCCTCTTCCTGAAATGTATATAAATTGAATCCTGGAGTATTACACTCCTTTCATGTCCAGTTCCACATTACGTCTGCAAGAGGACGCACATTGTTGCCTGTGGCTTTAATGTATTCGGTCTCTGCTGTGTGACATTCCGTTGCATGAACACACCGTAACTTATCCACCAGACTATTTTGAGTTTGGGGCTATCACAAATAATGCTACCATAATTGTACTTGTATGTAGCTTTGGGTACATATGTACTAATTTCTGTTGGTATATACCTAATTAATTGCATTTCGACTACTGATAAAGATGAATCAATTCCCCACCAGGGGATTTTTTGTTTAGCTCATATCTATTGAATGACACACTGCAACATCTTTTGTTCCTATTGATTGGTTCCAGAGTAGATGAGGAGACATTACTGCCTGCAGAGAACTTGATCATAGCTGTGCTCAGCTGGAGAAAAAAAGTGACACGGCCGCCCAGTGGGCTCATTTAGCTAAGATGGGATTTCGTGAAAGAGAACAGCACCTATTATAAATAGAAATGAACTGTATGATGAGGTTAGATTTGATGGAAGAGACCAGACTTTTCTGAGGGATACCTAGAGCATGAAATGAAAGGTTGGGCCTCACCTACTATCTGCCTGGCTCAACGAAAAGCCTGGGGATTAGTGTGAAAGGCCAGAGGCTTAGAGAAGACAGAAACAGCAGCCACACTCTGGTTTGTGTTGTTTGGGTTGTGTTTTGCTATCTAACTTTGTGCTTCAACAAGCCAATGGGGAAGAGGGAAACTACCTTGAGATGTGCCAAAAGACACAGAGTCACTCTCAGCCAGAGTTGCCCAAAGAGTAGTCAGGGGAGCTGACTCAGCCAGTAAGCTAGTTTAGAAGACACACTTCACAGTAGAAGCTTCTGTGATGAGTGTCAATGGGAGATCACAGCAACACGGAAAATTTGCAGAAATGATAATAGAGGTCCTCTATATCATGGTACAGTCTGCTTCACCATTTTTGACAGAGGAATCACTAATGCTCTTGCTTTCACAGGCCCCTGTGCAGGACTTTGACACACTTCCTCTAAGCTGACCTAGCTCCTGCTGCAAACGTCAAACTCACCATTGTAGCTGGCCATGAATTCTTCCAACGACTATTCTGTTAATAAGTTAAACGACAAAGTAATTTTTAAGCATTTATGGAAATGATTGTGAAGGTTAAAAAAAAAGAATGCCATTTATAGATAAGCTAAGAGAATGCTCACATGCCACTTCCATCACCACAAATGAGGTCCAGTACCCTCTCACAAACTGAGAAACCAACCCTGAATCCTGGGTCTGGCACAGAAGATGCCTAAACTCCAGATTCTTTCATTAAACAAAGATGTATTCTAAAGTATTTATTGGGAACTTTATATTTGCCAAACAAGAGGTTACCAGCAACAGAGAAGCACTTTCTGCAGTTAGAGATCTCTCTTCTGAGTAACTGTGTAGAGAACCTCACCACTCAGATAGCATTCGGTAGAGCACTCATCCTTTAAGACACACTGATGTAAAATGGTCCTGAGGTCAAGTAAGTCTTGGAAATCTTGCCAAGCATATCTCTTCTTGGAAATTCACAATTTAGTACATTAACATCTCCGAGAACTTCTGTAATCAATAAGTTTGCTGCATTTTCTTTAACCTAACATTTGCCATACTTATTTGATTTTGGAATCCTTTTCAATGTAACATGGTACTCCTAAGAAATGATGTTACTAAAAGCCATTCATGAAAGAGACGTTAGCTCATCCAGGCAGCTTGTGTTGGATTGCCTTCCCTATAACCAAACAGTTGAAAGAGAGACCTGGGTTGGCATTTGTTTCTAAGGACTCACTGCACAGGCTTTTCCTCATTTCTAAATAAGCAAATCACTGTGTGTTCCATCAAACTCAGTTTCCTCAACTGTTAAATAGAGAGTACATATTAATATACCTAATCTGAAAAGTCATTGCATTAGAGAAAATGTATATTAATCCTTAAATAAAGACACATGCACAGAGAGAGTGGTATTCATTATTATTACTAAACCTTCATAAGCTAGTCTCCCTTCATGAGAACTAATTCTCTAATGATGTAAGTACACTGTTCCCATTTGAGATCATAATCTTTAGGTCTACTGGCAAGTGAGGGAGATTTTGGCACTTAGAGGTAGAACTAACTTCCTAAAAAGAACCACCTTTCTTTCAGCAATGCCTGCCTCACTTTCCAGATGGACACTAGTCAATAAAACTTTATGCAATAATGGAAATGTGTCTAGTGGCTTCCATACTGGGTTCGCAGTCACTTTTTCAGGAGAATTTTTAGAACAAGATAAACTCTTCTGAAACCATCTAGAAAAATCTCCTTGGAAGTCAAAGGGTAACCAGAAAAACAACCAAGCTTTCTCAGACCTGGTCCATGAGTACTGACACCGGGTTACAAATAGTTTGCAGGATTGAGCATTTACATGGCAGAGCTAACATTAAGTAGCAGCTGCATCTCAAGCTCTCTAGTTGGCCAGCTCAGTGTTTGGTTCCTGTTCCTTTTCATTCTATAGATTTATTACAGGCAGTTTCCCAAGACACAAAAGCTTAATGCTCCTCTTGCCCCCCTCAACTTGTACCTATATTTGGTTGATGAATCACTTTAATACATACTAAAGAGTTGAAAAATAAAAATCAATGTATGTCAATCAAAAGAGCTTTAGAAAGAATCCTTGTCACTCAGCTTTGTTTGACTACAAAGGGAAATTCACTCATGGCCTAAAAATGTACTAAGTAGAAACATTAATAATGCAGATGCTAAGTTCTGATTAAACCAAAGTCATTGCCAATTGGTCTTATCTTCCTGACGTTGTGTCTTCTAATTCCACGTAATGAAGTGCCAGAGAAGAGGGCAGCCAGACAACTGACCCAGCCCACAAAGATGCTCGTGGCTGGAAAACATGTGGAACTCAGATCTCATGGCCCTTGCCCCCTCCATCTATCTTATTCCTATTCCAGGTTATCCCAGGGAACATGTGAATCTGAAGGATCTGTGTAGAAGGGGGTCCCCATGTTGTTCTGATTCAAGGGGCATGGCTAACAGCTGGCCTGACCAGAAACTTCTTCCCAACTCTGACCACCACAGAGATAGAAACCCCCTATTTTTAGCCTCCTATTGAGACAAGTCCTAGAAGACCTCTTTTTTAAAATCTGCAAGTGTCAAGTTGAGTGTTATATGCCATTAGCAGATATTCACAATTAGTATGGCTACATTATATCAGATTATCTGGCCTGTATACCTAGGAGCATTTGTCAAGAGGATAAAAGTTGACTTGGGGAGGGGAGCATGGAAGTTAAAGGTACTAAAGTCCCAAAGCAAACATAGTTCACCTCAGAGCACACCTGCATTCAACTGTTGGGAATGACAATCCAAAATTAAGCCAGCTTTGAGTTTTCATAAGAGCCACTGCCTCCCAACCAGCTCCCACTAGCATTTGGCTGCATAGAGAGAAAACTGACAAGTCTTCATTATGTCAATTATGTTATTATAAGGTTTTATCAACATAGCTATACATCCAGAGAGAAATATTGTTTATGAAAGTTGATATCTGCACTATCTCTCTCCATGGTAAGAACCGCTTCACTTAGCAGAAACCAAGGAATTCTGTTCCCATTCTTAAAAATTTTCCTAAAGCCAAAAAGATACTCCTCCCTCTCATCTCTAATAGCCTAGTTTCTCATAATTTGTGTAATTACCTGGCCCACTAATGACTCTTTCTAAACTTGGGTAGCATTGTCTATCTCTGAAAGTGTTGTGTCTTCCAAGGTTGGTAGAAAGAACATTGACCCACCTGTACACCTGATGTCCTCACCCACTCTGCTACTCTCTGCTTCCTCTTCCTTCATGAGTTGGATTCTCCTACTCCACAATTCCCTAAGTCATTATTTTTCTTTCCAATAGCTTTCCAAAATTCTTCTCTACACAGAAGATGAGTAATTAGGACATGTGAATGTCTCCTACAAACGAAATGCCCATAATCTTTTCTGATTCCAGTACACATCTGCCACCACATCCGGACTCCACAAAGCCCGAAACACGGCCATCACAGACACTCCCACAATTGTGTATCTCTCTATTCTCACTTCCTCACCATGACATAAGTGTTACATTTCAGACTTCAAGGCAGGCATTTCCCACCCCTGTTTTCCTTGGGATAGCACTGCTCAACAGAAATACCACGTGAGCCACAATTATAAATTTAAATTTTCTAATAATCACATTAAAAAGGTAAAAAAAAAAAAGTAGGTGAAATTTTAATGGTATTTTATTTAACCCGATGTATCTGAATAGCAACACGCAATCGAGATAAGATTATTAATATTTCACACTTTTTCTCTATTAACTCTTCACAATCCAGTGCATATTTTACATTGATAGCACATCTCAATTTGGATGCTTATATTTTCTTTGGAAGTACTTGGTCTCTATCTAGGTTGATAAAATTTACAATGGAAAAATAGATTCACATACCCAAACAGACTTAAAAGTTTTACAATAACTAAATTGGTATCCATTTTTTAATTTATGTTTAAATAAAATTAAAAGTTTTACCTATAGTCATCCTCACGAGAGGCTGCTCCTTCTGTAACTTCAGAACCAAATGGTGGTGTTGCATTTTTCCTTGTTCATCAATGATACTTGCAATATCTTATAACACAATCTTCTTCTTTGATGTTCATATTATCTTCTCCCTCTCATTGTCATCTATTGACTTCTTTATCATTCCCCTATATCTGTCAGCCCCTGGCATCCTCCCCTCTCTTTCTCTCCACTTCAAGTCATCCATTCTCTGGATAATCTCAGCGCTGTGTGACGTCCCAACCAACAGCAGGCCTCAGAGTTCGCTGACCTCTGGATTACAGCAACCTTCGACTCCTGTCCATTTCAGCTACGTACATCCACGGCTACCTTCTAGAGTTTGTCACTGAACTACTCCACATCTGAAATCGAATACTCACCCCATTCCATGTCCATGCTCGCCTAACCTCCTGGTCATTTCATTCTCTGTATAAAAACACTCAATACCTGGAGACTGCCCTTTCCTCCCAGCCTATAGTCTGAACCCCTGTCAACACAGGACAGCACAGTGAGAGGGTGAGGAACAGAGTTTGTGAAACCGGACTCCTGAGTTTGCACCTAACCACTGCTGCTTACAAGCTTTGTGTGAGCTTGGGCGAATCACTTAACCTCCCTGCACTTTGCTTTTCTTCTGTCTAAATGAGGATGACAACCCTGTCAATTAGGTTCTGTGAGAATAAAAAAAAAAAAAAAAAAAAAAGCCCTTAGCACCCTATAGTCATTACAGGGTAAAACGATCCTCTCCACAGCACACTCGACTCCCTTTGTCCTTTGTCCTTCTTCCCCACCCACTAGGCTAACTGATACCCAGATCAACGCTGCTGTCTGCCTTCTTATCATCTATACACAGGCAACTAAGTCCTACTGGAAAATTTTGACAAAGCAGTACAAATTGGTGCTACCACAAATGCTGTCTTGATGTTAGCATTACTGCGTGAGCAATTTACTTGTCTTCAGTCAGCTCTCTCCACCATTCCCCACACCAAAAAGACTTTTCCCCAATCAGAACTGAAGGGCTATGAGAGCCAGCATAAGCGCTAGCAAACCTCTAATGAGAAGTTACTGGGGAACTGAACATTAGTCAGAAAATGAATGGTTTGAGGGTTGTTTTTGTTTGATTTCGAATGGTAGTAACAGTGGTGTTAAAGAAAAATGTATGTAAATGGCCTCTGCCCAGCCTAACTCATCTCTAGAGGGTCAGATTTGCCCACTCAAGGAACTGGGATTTTAGAGTCAGAGACTGGAATGTGAGAGCAAAAAAACAAATTACAGAAGACATGGAAATAAAGATGAAGGAAAAAAGGAATTTTCTTACGAAAATGAGGCTCTTAGAAGCCAGACTGGGCAAACTCCAAAGAGACGTGGCACTGTCCCTGTTTTTAAACATGGTGTGGTAGGCTGAATAATGGCCCACAAAGATGTCCACATCCTAAATCCCAGAACCTGTGAATATTACCTTATTGTGAAAAAGGGAATCTGTGGATATAATTAAGGATCTTGAGTTAGAGAGAATACCCTGCATTATCTGGTGGGCCCCAAAGGTAATCACAAGTGTCTACATAAGAAGGGGGCACAGGGAGACTTGAAGTAGGAGTTATCATGACAGAAACACGAGATTAGAATGATGTGAAGAAAGGATTGGTTGTGAGCCAAGAAGCGCCAAGGCAGCCTCCAGAAGCTAGAAAAGGTAAGGAAATGGATTCCTCCCTGGGGCCTACAGAAAGAACCAGTCCTGCTAATACCTGGACCTTAGCACAGGGAAACCTATTTTGGACTTCTAAACTACAGAACTATAAGAGAATAAATTTTTGTTGTATTAACCCATCAAGTTTGTGGTAATTTTTTATAGCAGCAGTAAGAACCTAATATAGATGGGTAGTATGGAAAACCTTGAGCACTAAGGAGCATTTCCAGGTCTGGCCTGAACCACGAGGGAACATTTTGATTTTCTCCTTAGGCACTGGTGCTGAGATGAGCCTACAAAGACAAGTCATCAGGACAGCCCTGGACCAGTACAGGCCTGGGCCCAAAGACATGCTAACAGAAGGTGCCTCCTGGAAAGAAGGCACTTGCTCAGAGGGAATAGTGAGTAAGACCTGTTTGAAAAACAGATGCTTTAGGTTCTCTCAGAATTAATTGACTTCACATATCTCTAACTATTGGGAACCACACAGCATCAAACTGGATGGGGTATGTTAGAAAAAAACTGCTATATAGGTTTGTTATAGGTTAAATTGTGTTCCACCAAAATTGATATATCAAAGCCCTCATGCCCAGTACTTCAGAAAGTGACCTCATTTGGAAATAGGGTCACTGCAGATGATATGAGTTGGGGAAACCCTACTCCAATATGACCAGTGTCCTCTTAAAAATGGGAAAGTTGGACACAGAGACACACATGAGAACATCACATAAAGCTTAGAGGAATGCTGCCATAAGCTCAGAGAGGGGGAGCAGGGTCATAATGACACCCAGGTTTCAGACTACTGGCTGCCAGAACTGTGAGAGGAGAAATTTGTTTAACCCATTCAGTTTGCAGTATTCGTTATGTTAGCCCGAGCAGACAAATCCTGAAGGAAAGAAAAAAGAAAATGAATAAAAGTTCCCTGATTCGATGGACAGTGCTGGCTCGATGCAGGGCAAAGAAAGAGCAGGGCCAAAAGGAGGAGCTGGTTAAAACATTAAAGGCCAGCTAGGCCTGCTTGGGGACAAGAGGAGAGAGAAAAATGCACCTCCCAGCTGCAGAGACCTGCAGAAAGGGCTGTTTCCATTGCCTGATGCAGCCAAGGCTGTAAAGAATCAGAAGCCGAGAGAGAGAGGTTTGGGGGTCAGTGGAGAGCTCATGAGACCCTGGGGCACCAGTTGTGGAAGTACCAACCTCAGCTTCAATTTAGAAATATGAAGGTGATCCTCTAGCTGAAGCAACTGTGGGCACAAAGCAAGTAGCTCATGTGTCGTGGTACTGTCTGCCCTCCTCCACCCATTTCTCTGGGCACAGGGGCTCCAGCTAAGAATGCCTTGGGACCACTCGAGGATGAGTATGTTCATAAAAGCTGGGATTTGGAGACTGTGAGGAAATTAATTCGTGTCTGTACTTTATTGATAAGTTCCTTGCAAAACCCCTCACTTCCAATCACGGCACATCCATGAGAGATTGCTCTTAATAAATTGCAGGAAACTGATGGGTTTACAACCACAGCTCTAAGAAGGGGAAAGAACAATTCATAGAGAATTAGAAAATAATTTATCTGAGTGAAAAAGAAAACCAACTTCCCAACCAGAGTAGAGGCTCACTGAAGGAGGCACAGGTCTTCGAGAAGCAGAAGTCCCCATGGTACTGGGTATTTTCATCAGGTTCCTTCATGGGGTTGTAGATGGAAGACTGGTGGATTGTTGAGTTGTCCAGCAGCCCCTGGCCATCTCTGGTTATGGCCGTGCCCTCCCTTAGTGTACAGGCTCACAGGGTGGGAATCATCTCTTGCAGCTAGAACAGTCCCCATATATTCCACAGTACTTACTAACATGAAAAAAAAAATACTAAGCCATACAGACTCATAATCATTAGCCCAGAGCTACTATCCTTTAGAGCAGCCGTCTCCAACCTTTGGCACCATAGACTGGTGCTCCTATGAGAATCTAATGCCCGATGATCTGCGGTGGAGCTGAGGCGGTGATGCTAGCACTGGGGAGCGGCTGCAAATACAGATGAAGCTTTGCTCTCCCCCTGCACCACTCATCTCCTGCTGTGCAGCCCTGTTCGGGGACCAGCACCTGCCTCTGGCCTGGGGACTGGATACCCCTGCTTTAGAGGATGAAACACAAGGAACAACCCTTGATTACAGTCAACTCAGGAGCAGGGCTGAGGCTAACAAAAGCTTCATTTAACCCAACCCTTGATGGGCCACAGGTGAGGGAAATCAAGGATGTGGGTGTTTGATCCAGAGAATATTTTAATATTCTGGCTTTGTCTTATTTATTGTGTAATTCACAACCCAGAAGACATTATCTACTCCTTTGATATTTAAAATACATTAATTCAGGTCTCCTTTCCTACACTGGCTTCATATTAAAGGTCACTCACTACCAGCCCTCAAAGTCCTGTTTTCCTGGAGATGCCCCACCTCTCAGGGTCCTCCTTCTCATAGCTGTTCTCCTGGAGATTAGTCATTGTCCCTTGAATTCCCCATTGCCAACACTAAAACCAAACCAAAACCAAAACACTGGTCACTCAAGTCATAAGTACATGCAGCCTAAGGTTGCAGAAGTTCAGAGTTTGCAATGTGGCCAAGCAAACAAGTAATTTTAAAGTGAATATTAAAAAGCCCTATTCTAAAAGGGCTTGTCCACCTCTTCCACATGCTCCAAGCTCCCATAATACAGTGAGGCCTCACTGCCCCTCAATCTTATACACAGGTGTCCTAGAAGGACCCTACTTCTTCCAGTTTCTCCAGGAAATCACCTTCTTTCCCTAAGCAGCTCACAAAGTTTCTCCTAAGTTAATTCTCTCCTAAATTACTAAGTTTTTCACCCCAATACTATTCAGATCTGGTTTAAACTGGTTGATTAGTTTTTTGGGGGGAGGGGATTCTGCCCATTTTTCCTTCTTTTTAAAAACCAATTAGTGTAATTTGTTCTTTCTTTTAGTTTACTACTGCATTTGGCTTAAGTTTCTGCTTATAAATAAACCTATTTTGATTCACCACTCTATACCTTTTTGCTTTACATGTTTTGAAAAATTCTGACAAAGTTAAAAAGAAATATGAAGAAACCAACTGTCTCCACTTCAAACTTATAATAAGAAGTTAAAATTTATTCTTGCTAATAACCACCTAGGAAAGAGGTACTTAAAAAAATAACCCTTTTTTTAAACAAAAAACATTTCATTAACATTCAAAAGTAATTGTACAGAGAATTCAGTTATTTAATCACTAGCAAATTTTTTTCTTCCAATCTAGGAATTAATATTGGAACCTGTAAATGATTTCACAAATACTCGGACAAACACACCCAGTGCCCTTAAATTCGTTTCATCTCATTTAAATTTTTAAAAAGCGAGAGAGAGGAAATGAGATATTATTTTGCTAATGGTAGACAGATTGGCAACACTGTGTCCTAAGGAATTCTGAAGCTTTGTTTCTATCTCTTCCCTACTCCCTCCCACCTCCCTCAGAGGAGGCAGGAGCTCCTTGTACTGTATATATCTAATCAATTTAAAGAGTCAATTCTGAGTGGAGGTAATAGATTTAGTGAAAAGAATATGGACATATAGATATTTGAATACTGGCTCCGCCATTTCTAGCCATATAACCTTGTATAAGTTGTTTTGCCTCTTTGAGATTCAATTTCCCCATTCATTGCTTGGAGTTGTCAGAAAATTTATCCAGAATTTCAAAATAGGCAAAAGGGATTAGAGTATTCTTTCAGTGCGGCACTGTTTTTCTTTCTGTTGTCTGGGATATATATATTTTTTTTACTCTGCATGATCAGAATTTAACTTGTAAAATTTTGTCCAGTAAATCCTTACTGGATAGGATTCAGGACATCGCAACTTGGCATACTGAATATCTCAAGCTGAAGAAATTTGAGAAAAACGGCAAAAGCAGGTCACTCTGACCTACTCCCCCTCCTTTCCTGAAACAGGCCACACGACCCCCTGTGAAAGGTGCCTCTCCTGCACCCGGAGGAAGACATCCTGGTCCCTGGGGAGTTGGGGACTGAGAAATCTGTACACATGAACCTTGTTAAATTCATCCTTATCTCCCTAGTTATTCGTCACCATTTACCACTTCTAGCCCAAACCCCTCTATCTCGTCAATTCTTTGTGTAATAAGTATAAAAACTTCCTACTCTGGTCACCTCTTTAAGTATCCATTCTCTTATGAGGGCTCCCATGTACATGTAAATAAAATTCAACAAAATTTGTATGCTTTTCTTCTGCTAATCTGCCTTTGTCAGTTTAATTTTCATGGCCCAGCCATGGACCCTAACAGGGTTAATGAAAACTTCCTCTCCTAGAGGATGCAAATAGTTTTTATCCAGTGGGAGGCATAACCACAGAGATTATGGGTTTTGGCCATGCTGGACATTATACACTTTGTATCTTATCCAGTAATTATATCCTAACATTGTCTATAGGACACCTAGTGTCTTCAATGCTCTCTGAACTAGTTTTAATATCTTAATGGTTCTTTCATGAATTAATGAACTAAATGTTTGATATGTATTCATTTCATATCTGCATAAGACTTAGGGTTTTAATTTTGCGAAATTATGCCTTAACAGAGAGAAGCATTTCTATCTCCTTGGGTTATGAGAGCAGTCAATGAAATGAAATATTAATAATAAGGTTATTTTATTAATCACTTACGCTGTACCAGTACTGTTTTTAAACATACAGTTTACATGTACTAACCCATTTAATCCTCACCACCTTGTAAAATAAGCATAATCCCTATTTAATAGACAAAATTGTGACATAAAATGGTTGGGAAAGTTATCCAAGATCACAGGTGTCAGAGCTGCTATATAAACTCTTAGGGACAGTAAGGGACCAGAGTGCCTACTACTTGATGGAAGCCTTTCTCTTCCTTTTCTATGACCCCAGAAGCACCAGGACCCAGCTGTCCTTAACATATGCTCTATGAAGAGAATGTGGTAGTTAACAATTCATTGCCAGCCAAGCATTTGCTGAGGAGTCAGGAGGTTATCTGAGTGGGGCCACCTTCCCTCCTGCCATACTCTCAGCTAGACTGTGCCCCCAATCCTGCTTGCATAACGCTCAGCTCCAGATCACCTCCTCCGGGTATCAGTCCAGTGTCCAGGGAAATACTCCCTCCTCTGAACTCTGGCACTAGCCTTTTAGAAGTCAAATAGATGGTGCACACTGTTAATTACTCTGGCTAGTGTCAGGATCCCTCTTGAAACAGCCTGGTCCTTTGGTGACTGCTGGTAACTTAAAAGATAAGGAGAGGTCTAGAGATATTCTTGATGTCATGGTTATCAGAGAAGTCTCAGTCACAGTTCAAAACTGGTTATTCTGAACCAAGTTTTTAAAGAAGGGCGATAGAAAGAAAAGACAAAAATTGCTTTCCCACACACAGAAGACCATCATAACCACCCACACCACAAGAAAGACAAAAGAACATTGCCTGAAGAGACAGAGAAACCATCTGGCCTTTGTAACCTTCACTTTTTCTGAGAGACACTTTTCTAGGAGAGCATTCCTATCCTCTTTTTGGCACCACTTAGCATCTTGTGGCCTGTTGTCCTTAAGCACTGAAGGATTTTGACTTTTCTAGGTGTCCTGGTATGTTGGTTCCTCCTCTAGGCTCAGCATCAAAAGGTCTGAGAGATAATAGCCATGATTACAAGACTTCTGCATATCACCTGAGGGATGTCAAATACTCTAAAGTCAGGGGTTCCCAAAGTGCGGCCCACAGACCCTCCAGAGTCCCTGTGACCCTGTCAGCCAGTCCACAAAGTTAAAATTGTTTTCATGATAATAGGAGGACATTTATCTTCCTGTTTTTGACATTTGCAAAAGCAATGGTGGTAAAACTGCTGGCATTTTAACACAAACCAAGGCAGTGGCACCAAGTTATACTAGTAGTCATTGTATGCGCTCAGTTTTTAAAAAGTCAGGTTCACTTAAAAATCTCCTTGATGAGTCAGTAAAAAATAGCAATGTTAGTAAATCTCAACCCTGAGTATATATCTTCTTAATAAGCTTTGTGCCTAAATAGAACATGAACATAAAGTGCTCCTGCTATCTTGAGGCTGTCTCAAGGAAAAGCTCTTGCACAACAGAGTTTCAGGCTGGACCAGCTGCCGTCTTCAGGGAACACCATCTTTACTTGAACAAATGACAGACTGGTTGGTAGACATTTGCCGAACAACAAATCAAGTGAGCCTGTCACTTACAGGAAACCTGGCAGTATTTGTTAGCGATAAAAATTGAGCTCCCAAGCAAAAATAGAATTTTGGAAAACTTCTATCTACCCTATGACCTTGATAAGTTCGAAATACTTAAAAACTTTTTTCATGAGATGGGTAGTGATATAAATAATTGTGGTTTTTTGATATCATGTGACAAAATGTGTCAACGTTTAGAAGAGCCATATAACTTAGTGACCCATATTTTCCAAATAATCAATGCATAATGCTACAAAATCATGTATAGATAAAAGGGATCTAAATGAAATATAAACCAATTTTTAATTTTACTATACAGAGAATTTTAATGTACAGAGGACAAAAATTCATTGATGTGTTCTCAGATTCTATATGGCATGTTAACTTAAAGAAACTATCTCTTGCTGAGATGTGGTTTAGGATCAAAAATACATATTCACAATTATCTGAAAGACTAATGAAATACTTGTCCCTTTTCCAGCTAGATATACTATGAGATTCAGATTTTCTTCACATGCTTCAACCAGCAAAACAGATTAAAAGCAGAAACAAATATGAAAATCCAGTTGTCTTCTTTTAAGCCAGACTTTACAGGGATTTGTAAAAAATATGAAACAATGCCACTCTTCTCACCAAATGTTTTGTTTCAGCTGAGTTATTTTTCATAAAACATCTGTTATCTATGTTAATATATAATGGGTTTATTATTGTAATTCTTAAAGAAACATCTTTTTAAATGTCTGTTTTAATTTCTAAGATGGTAGAAATTGATGGATAAAAGCTCTTTAGAATCCTCAATGGTGTAAAGGGGACTGAGACCAAAGAGCATGAGACCTGCCCTCTAAGTAGAGAGTTTAGGTTACAAGTAGGTGGTTTTGTTTGTTGGGTCAAGAGGGGCCGGTGCAGGTCAGAAGTCTGTAACGCTGGCCCATCCCGGAGCCTATCTGCAGGCCTCTGTCCTTAAGAGAGGGAGTAAGAATACTTCCCACTCACATCAGAAGCCTTCCTAACACAACCTCTTAATTTATCCCACCTGTTCTTCTCTGCAGCAAAATATAAGCATCCCTGTGGATAAGAACCGTAACTTCCATTCTTTTGTGTCCACTAAATACCTTATAAATGGTAAATACTTTACATCATAGATGGATTTTCATCAAGAAAATGTTTCTCCTATGGAGCTGTGTTCTCCTAAAGGAGGACTCAATCGATTTGTTGTAGTGGCACTTGCACAACCTGGGGTGAAGTACACTCTGCCCCTTCTCTTCAACCCAAAGGGCCAGGAGGAAGAGGATTTCTGCCTAGTTAGCCAAATTAACCCAATCCAACCTTTTCAAGCTAACATTGCAACCAGATGCCTCACATTCTAAGGGCAATTTTGCCAGCCCACAGCACACTGAAACAAATTAACATAAGCACTGCAAATAAGGAGGAAGCAGTCGAGTTCAATAATATTACATTCCCATAGCGCTTCGGCCTTTCCAAATGATGTACACCTCTCACTGGATTCTCACACTACTACTGTGAGACAGGGTGGCCATCGTTAATTCCTGTTAACCAACGAGCAAATAGGCAAGGAGAGGCAAAGGCGCTGCCCGCCCCCTGACAACAGCTTGGGGCCGTCAGCGCTGGAAGCCGGGTCTCCTGACCCTTAGCACAGTGCTCTGTTTCCCTGTGGGAACTCTGACTCCTGCTATCATTTTGGTTTTGAAAGAAGCCAGGAGACCAGCGGCCACTTTTGCTCTCGCACTCTTGTTTCCTGTGCTCTCTCCTCTAATTCCCTGATTTAAAAGCAAGAGTCTTCATTTTTTAAATAAGTTTTATCCTGACCTGAAATATCTTCATCTTTAAAAATTTCCAATATGTCTATGAGATTCCTTATTGATATCACCATAAATCACAACTCAAAACTTGGCCAGAAACACAAACTTTACTCTGTAGTAGAGTAATGTAATTATGTGCCCTCTCTCTTATGTCTTGCCTAGTTAATATGTGTCAAAGTGCCAAAGTTATAACATACGGAGACATGTACATTCAGGCACTACATGTTCCTATATTTTCCAGATGGTTAGATACAGATCAAGCCCAGAGAGCACTTTCTAAAAATACTTTGCTATTAGAAAATATATGAGTTAAAAAACAACAACAACAACAAAAAATCAGGACTTTCTGTTTCATTTTATCATTTCAAGTGTCTGAAATAATAGTTCGAGGTCTAAAACACTAGCTGTACAGAATATAGATTGAAAGCCATCTGAGGTTCTATGAATAAGACAAGGGTGTTTATAAACAGGCTCGCTTGTTTTTGCTCCCAGGCTATAACTACACAGGGTATATTCTTATGAGACCACCGACAGTCTGGATGGATATTTTCAAAATATCACAAGGGATTTCAAGCAAGGTCAGATGTGTACTCAAATCTGAGGGGCCACCCTCACGATCATCAAGTTACGGCTGTTTCACCAGGGATTTCCTCACCTCCCCACCAGAGCAGAGAGAGCGCACTCACCTGAAATTATCTCCCATTTCAGAACTCAGGCCTTCCAGAGACACGCATCTAGCTAAAGTCCTCGAAGATTTGTGTTTTCATTTCATGAATATTAATAAAAACAAGGAATGCTGGATTCTGAGGCAGGACTGTTTCTTTAAATCCCAAGGTGGACAGAGTTCGCGGTGATCAATGGAGAGGTCCCTTCTAGTCTTCACTCCTTAATTCCTTTCTCTGGTCTCGTTTTTCTCCTCCAAACAGTGCCTAAGGTCCATCAGGCAAGGGTCTTCAGTGCTGCCAAGAGACAGTGAGCCCCGGGATTCCCTGATGCTAGCTCCCAACTCTGGGAGCACGGGAGAGGCCTGAGAAGGCCACGTGCTAATTATTCAGCTGATTCTATCACACTTCCCAGCTGTTGGCCCACTTGTTCATGCCTCTTAAATTTTTCCCAGTGGCTTTCAGATGTTTTTGATATTAAATTTTGCCAAAGCATGACCTGTGTTTTCTGACTAAGCTTTCAGAGTGCCAGACAGGCCTAGGTTAAAATCCCAACTATATCCTCTATCTGGCACTTGAGCTAGCTTAATATTTCTGAGCTTCAGCTTTCGTACCTGAAAATGAGGGACAAAAAAGCCTTCTGTGAAGATTAAAAGATTATTTTATGTAGAGCTCCCAGAACAAGGTCTGATACATAAATGTAGTTCCTTTGCCTTCTATCCTCTTATCAAAACTGAGAGAAAGGTCAAGTCAGTCAATATGGAAAAGCTTTTGCTAATCCTATCTCTAGTCTTTGTGCTATGGGCACTGACAGGACATTCACTTAACCAGCAATAGCTATTACACATGGGCTCCTAAGAATCAAGACTTATAGCTCCAGGTACACTCCTTTCTTTGACAGAAGTCTAGAAAGATTAGTTCTCCCAGCCACAGCTTAAAATGATTAGGAGAACTAAAGGTTCTTAAGCCGGCTGCACATTGGAATCACCTGGAGAGCTATGGCAACACACCGAGTTAGTTCCCACTCTGAGATTCTGATTTAACTGGTCTAGAATGGGGCTTGAGCATCTGTATTTTTAAAGCCAGCACACATGTTTCAAGAATGCAAAGAACTGAAAGCCACTGCGTTCCAGCTGAAAATACCTGGGTTGGCCCAGAGGGAACAGTGACTTTCAGTCTCCTCTGTGGATGCCCCTGGCAGAGGCAGACTCGTGACATTGTTTGTTTCCTTGGGCGCTGGCAATAACCATAACCAGCAATTACTAGAGGGAACCTTGCTCTAGTCACTTATTCACATTTTGACTTTTAAATTCAGCCCCAAAGCCTCAACCACCTTCTGATCTTGTGTCAAACAAATAAAGCCTCCCCACCGTTGGTGGCAGACTGCAGCTAGGATGCCTGTTTTGGGACATTTTGTGCTTCTGAAGTGTGGGCCTATTTTTACCGATAATTTACTTCAGTGGTGCCTTTCCTTACTGATTCCAGGCAGTCCAACAACAATAATTGGTTGAGCTCTAAAACATCCAAGCAAAGAAGGAAGTATCTTTTAAACTCTCCCCTCCAGTGAGAATTAGGTTGCTTAAGAAAATGTAAAGCATCTCTGATTTTATTCTCTAGATTTTTGTTCAGCGATCCTAGCCAGGAGGATGGAGAGAAGGATGGGTGGAGGGGGTAAGGAGGAGGGTGCCTTGGAGGAAGGGCAGGGAGAGCTGAAAGAGTAAGAGCCCAGGAGGGAAAAAGTTTTCAGACAGCCATGGTCTATGTTTTATGCTACTAGAGCCCTGACTGGAACACCAACATCTGGGCAAGAAGTGAGGAGACACCAGTGAGGAGAATGTGCTGGCTTCTTCCAGATGTTCTTCAAAGGATTCTAGTTACAAGACAATAACTCGTGGCTGTGACCTCTAGTGTTGCTGCCACCTTCTGGAGAAGGCACTTTTTCATTCCCACATCACTCCTCTGTAGAACATATATCAAACCTAATTTATAGATGAGGAAACTGAGTCTGAGAGGCAAGTCACTCACCCTCAACCAAGGTCAAGTTTAAATCCACATAGTCTAGTTGTGTCTTGTCCAGGGTTCCACGCATGGTTAAGATGCTTTTTTCTTTGAAAGCACAAATCTCATTCACAGTAGAATCACAGTAAAAGTAAATGTAAATGGCTGCTCTGAAACCACAGTAGACAGCTGACTCTGTATCCTTGGCTGGATTTCCAGGGTCTGGCTGAGTTCTAGAAGCTGCTGACAGCCTAGCTAATCCAACTGAGCTTTAATGGACTTGCTTTCTACTTCAGTGAAACATATTCATTATTTGTTCTCAAACTTAGTCAATAGAGACCAGCCATGGGCTGTTTGCACCTTCAGACCCAGCTCAGATCTCTTACTTTGACTCCAAAGTCTTGCCAGCTGGGTCTAGCAGCATCTAGGCACCTCTTCACAAGTTTGCTCTTTTTTTGTGTGAATTCTCCTTCAACTGGCCTGCAGCAGCTCTGTGCTTCTGAAGATGGCAAACGCTGTCTCATTCCTGGCAGAGGTGGGAAGTGCACCCACTTCTCTCCACAGTCTCTTCGTTGTTAGCCTGAGAGATGGAAAGGCACAAGCAGGACTGCCCAGGCCAATGAGCCTTTTGAGAAGTCAGGGTACCAAGTCCTGAGTGAGTGCTGAGCATTCACTGACACCGATAGGGAGACTCGAGGAAGGAGAAGACTCCCTCACAGCACCACCAGTGCCTCTGCCTCCAGGAGTTGATAATCAAATGGAGTAGGAGGGAGGGAGGGTTGAGATCGATAGTTCTTGGCCCTTGAAGTACTTCAGAAACACTAAGCCCACCCCGCCTCGCCCCAGCCCCCACCCCCGCCCCCGGGCCGGAGACACTCATTCAATTAGACTCAGCCATCAGTACTTGTTTAAAGACACCAGGTGTTTCTAATGTGAAGCCAGGCTTCAGATCCACCGAACCAGACAAATGCAACTGAAATAAGAGAACATGATATCCTTGCAGATGGCACCGAACTAGAGGGGACAGCTGCAGAGTGTGCCATTTAAATGACTGCAGAGCTGTTGAGAGGAAAGTGGGCAAAACTTGGGGTTAAAGGACATCACTCCGAGGGTGTCCAGAAGGAGGAAATGGCCTGTGCAAGTCTCGGTCATGGGAGTCAGCTGTGTGCTGTGGCTAGAAAAGACACACACCTGGGTCTGAGAGTACAGGGCTCCTGGTGGCCCTGAGACCCCTCATTTGGGGTTGTTATAGGCTGACTCAAGATACAAGTGTGAGCTATTTATTCCAAAAGAAGTCAGTTCTTTTTGACCACTGTTTTATTGACCTATGGTTCTTTTAGAAGAGTAACTATGAAGACCATCCCTACATTGTTCAAATCACAGTCAATGAAGGACATCATTTTTCTACCCTTTCTCACCATTCTCTTCAAACTTGTTAGTTACAATGGCTCAGTCATTGTTCGGAACTCAGTATGTCTGAATCATCAAGTGGCTTTCTCCTGAGGCTTTTCCCAAAGCTCAACATAGTCTCTTGGTAAACAAGGCTGAGCAGCAAATAGTTGGAGCATTACAGGCTGAAGGTACAAGCAGGCCTAACAGCCACTAGGCCTCTTTCCCTTATCCTCACCTCAGCCTTCTAGATGTTATCACTCTGTTGATAAATTGAAAGAAATGCTTTCCTAGGAGAGAAGTAGGGAGAGAGGATTTCTCCTAAAAGCCTAGGGTGGAGCTGGCCAGGGCACCCACTCCAGTCTTCCCAGCCCAGAAGCATCTCCAGGACCACTTAGCCCCTCCCCAGCCATGCAAATAGGCAAGAGAAACTCTGCCTGACTATCCCGAGAGAGAAGGAGCAAAAGGCCTTGCTGTGGGGAACAAGAGCAGTTCAGCCTCTCTGTATCTAAAGAAAAGCACTACCCATGAAACTGCGACCAATAAAGTCCTGGGACCTTGCCCCCCACTTATAAATGGTCCTCCTTGTTGCTGGGGGGTGGAGGTGGACCTGGGGGAATAGGTCAGACAGATGCCTGAGGCTACAAACCTAAGCGACCCAGCATCTGCCCTCGGGGTCAAGGCTGCTTATTGGCTTCCCCGGGCCTCTGCCTTAAGTTACCCATGGGAGCAGTTCTGAAGCTGTTCTCTGTCTGGGGTCATTTTCCTAGCACCTGATATAGCAAATGACCTTTAGGAGCTGGTTTCAGACACCAGGTTTTCAAGTTAGCCTATGGCTGTCCAAAGCCTCCCAACCTTTTATTTCTATGTCTGTCTCCCCAACTGGACTACGAGGACAGCGGTTTCATCCCTTTCATCTTTGGTGTCCCTGCCACCTAGTGTATAGGCCCCAACACATGAAAAAAGCTTAGTAAGTGTGAAATACAAAAATAAAAGAATGCCTTCATAGTAGTACCCCAAGTTCCAAAGTTACCCAGCTGGTCTACTTCGGCCTTTGAATGACTGAAGAAAGGGTTAGTCTTTCTCCAGCCTCTCCCATTCCAACCCTTTCCACATTTCATCCTAGGACCTACTTCCTAAACTTTTCATTATACACCAATCAGATCTTGGCCTCATGGGGTAACCCCCAGCTATTAGTGAATTCTTTTAGGGAAATTTGCTCCTCATCCTAAATACTACATTATACTAAATATTGGTCCTTGATTTATTTTCAAGAGGAATACAAATTAAAAGTATATACATACAATCATGTCCTTGGTACACACAGTTCTGTTCTTTGAGCTCTTCAGAGAAGGGATTCTATAAAAATTTAATAATGGTCTCTTTCAAAGAAGTGAAAAAGGCCCCTCCATGATGGATGGCTCTGAGAAGTATTAAAGCGATTCTAACATTTTCCTCAACTTTTTCTATGAGCCTCAAAATCAAGAGAACCTCATTTTCTCTTTCTATGAAACAGAAGGCTCTAAACGTTACAGCCATTTCAGAAGTGAAAATAACCCTCTCTCATCCCCTGCCTTCTTCCTTTTCACATAGGCGTCGGTGAGCTAGTATTTATTTAACACCTATTATGCACATATAGTATTTCTCCTTACCCACAATTCAACGTTTAACTCACATTAGTTCCCAGAAAAAAAATAAATTCTTCAAGAAGACCTGAGTTTTTCTCATAGTTCTTTCTGACTTTCCAAAGATTAAGGCTAGTTCTGAATGTTTGTACGATATGAACTGATGAAAACTGAGTCCTCCCCAAGCCCTAGAATAAAAGAGCACCAATTCCCCAATTGATAATCTACCCACCAAACAGCAAAATCAGGGGATATTAATCACATATAGTTGCATGCATCATTAAAACATCTCTGTGAGGCCAGGTTTACCACAAGCAGTCGAATCATACAAAACCTCTATAAAGTAAGTCAAGAAAAGCAGAACAATGCCAGTTATGTCTCAAATCAGTAATTACCCACTGGAATCTACTAAACGCTAGATACACAGCTCAGGGTCTGGAGTGGGAGACATAAAAAAAAAAAAATTTTAAAACAATGTAGAAAAGGCTACTAAAGAGGCATGTGCAAGGGCTATGAGGGGCCAAAAGAGAGAGACTGTGATTCCGAAAGAGCTGAGGAAGGCTTCCTGAGGAACCGACATCTGAGCTGGGGTGTTAGAACGCATCAGCACGAACTCGGCAAGATTCACGGGAGAAGGTGACAAATGTCAGGCAGAGGAGTGTGGGGGCTCTTCTAGGGGTGGAAGATGTTCCAAGCAGTTAAAGTAAGGAGCCTAGGAAGAGGCGAGGTCTTTTGAGGTTTGGGCAGCATCCTATAAGCATAAGGGGCTGGAGGGAAACCCATGGGGACTTTAAGACAAGATATCATATAACAAGATTTGGTATCTTGAAAGATATATCTGGCAGAAGTGTGGAGGATGAATTGGAGAAGAAACTGGCAAAGGGGCAGACACAGCTCTCTCCCTTCCTTCCTTCCTCCAGAAGATATACAGATCATTCCCATAGGTGTCACAGTGTCACCAGGAAGCAGCACGGATGCTTTCTGGGAAAGCCAGGCTCTGTCTGGAAGTCTGCATTTCAACAGCCACCATATGGACCTCGATTTAGGACAACTGGTACTGCGGAGGCAACTGCCCCGTTTCAGTCCAGCCATTACTTGTGCAGCGCACATTCTAAAACGGTGTGATGGTTCTACTGGCAAATATCCTGTATTGAGTTCTCCGATTTCTCAACACTGTGAAGTTCTAATATTTCCCTTGATTGTTTTAAGTGGCAATTTCTACAGCAGCTATTCTGATGGTATCTGACAAGGTGAGAATTTAACTCCTTCCAATGACAGAAAAGATATCTAAAGGCATTTGTCTCTGATCCTATAACTGTGGCAGCAGAGTTGGGGTGCAATTTTGAAGCTCTGGGCATCAGGCCCACGCTGGAGTGTGATGCAACACAGTGACGGAGGCTGTTCCCTCTAAATGAATTTCAGAAGAGTTAGAACTCTACTCCCTATTCCCTTTTGGAGCTGTGAAATTCCTTCCTTATCTTCTCTTTCATTCTTTTTCCCCCCTAGGAAGAATGACTGAATTGATCTGCAGTTTCTCCTTTCTCTCCTAAAGAAAAACCAGTTTTGAACCCTTTCCTATGTAAAAGGTTTCTCTCTGTGAAACCAAAATAGATCCATCCATCTGGTCTTTGAGTTTAACCCCATAAAGGGGAAAAAAAATGAGTCAGAATCAAGCCTTTTTGGAGAAAGGACTGAGTTTTTTACTCATTTGGTTGGAAAACGAGAGATGATTTCCTATCGGGCAATGAGCACGCACACGAGGCAGCAGCGTCCCTTGTCGCATAGTGCCAGGGCGCCTCTGTGCTGGCTGGTGCTCGTGGACCGTCCTGCCGCGGTCATTTCTGGTTCTGTCGTCTGTCTTCCCTTCCGCATCCCAAACAGTGTCTGTCTTGCTTATCTGTGCATTGGCACTGCCCGTCACAGTAGATGGTATGTCATAAGGCCTCCGTGGTGGGTGACACACCATTATAAGGTCTCCACGGTGGATGGCCCACCCTTATAAGGCTGTAACAGTGGATGACATACCATCAGAAGGCCTTCAATTCAATGAGGACCTTCTCCATACCAGGCATTGTGCCTGTTGCTTCAGATAAATACAATATTGCTTAATTTACTCAAAAAACCCATTTTACATATGAAAAACTGAAGGTCGGAAGGTTTCTCCAACCTTTACAAAGTTACATATCCAGGAAGAGTCAGCAGAGATTTGAGCTCAGTCCTTATGAACCCCAAACCTGTGCCCTTCCCACTCACCACATGACCTTCCAAGGGGAGAACTGGGCAAAGCCAGGGCTTCACTCTTGAGCTAATTCTCTAAAGTCCAAGTAGTGTGTGTGGACTCACCCACCTGGCTAAATTACATTTTAAAGGAAATGTCCATAAGCACACTCAAACTTCTTTTTGACCTACACTATAAAATTTAAAAATATACACGTTTCCATTGGGAAAAAAGTCCTGCATAAGACCAAGGTGGAAATTTTTTTGTGTTTTTAGCACAAGAGCAGCAAACTCCTAGAGCCTGTTACTCAAAGGATGCTCCACAGACCAGCAGCAGAAATTGGGAGCTTTTCAAAAATTACATTATCTCTGGGCCTATTCTATTGAAATCTATATTTTAATAAAATCAGGTGATTCGTTTGTGCATTTGAATTTGAGGAGTACTGCCCTACTCTTCTTAAACCTTTAGAGCGTGTTCCCCAATTACTCCCTAGGTTATTTATCTTACCATCCCACCTTTCCTAAGCTCCCAACAATCCTTCCATGCATACAATTTCTATGAGTACACCCTCATCCATTAGTGTAAATAGATTTTATGGTGTTATACCTATGTCGTCTCTTTAAATGTGATTGATGGAGTGAATACTTATAACCAAGCTCACAGCCACAGTCCAGCCACGATATACTGCAGTAAACTGGCTTCTACCACTTAATCATTTAATCCAGTGGTTCTAGACACTGATACACACTAGAATAACCAGAAAACTTTTAGAAATTATTGATGCCCAGGTTCTGCCTATGCCAAATCGAATCAGATTCTAGCATAAAGTAGAGTTCAGTGCCTGGCCTAGATTATCACAGTGCCTTGTGCATAGTAGATGTTCAATAAGCGCTTGTTGATTGAATGGATCCATTAAATTCAATATCCCATTATTCGCTTATAGTAACATTTAATATTACTGCTAATCCAGAGTTTTCAATCAAGTGACTTACTCAGCTGGAATTTTGCTCCTCCTAACTTAATTATGAACTGAATCCTCTTGTTTCTTACTATTATATCGTGCATCCAGTATTGTTTAGAGATATCACAGGTGAAAAAATAACTTGGGCTTTCTTTTCTGGGAGGAGAAAAGCTGGAGATATATAATAAAATACCATCAAAAAGAGGTCACAGAGTCTAACTGTGCATAAAGTGCTCAGTGGGTTCCTATTTCAAGCAAAACCACATCCAATCATTTACAGAATGAAATTGCAGAGTGGAAGAGCCAGCAGGCGATTGTTTCTAACCTTCCCTATTCCATAAGTGTACACGAGGCAGTGGTAATTATGCGTCTTTGTGCCTTGGATGTGGGAGTCGTAGTCTGGACTGAAGGAAGCAGGCAGGACTAGCCCAGCGCTAGTACAGGATGAAGGCAATCATCAACACCGGAGAAGTCCCAAAAGTAGCCCCTCACCAAAACCTTACAGGGAAGACACTTTCTACCCATATGTCTTCGAAAGCCCTGTGTTAACATGTCACCATATAGCCAGGGAGGTGTAACACAGGAATCCAAGAACCCAAGAAAATGGAACAGGTGTCTGCGAGTTAGTCAATGGAGGTGCTGGCGAGGGAAAGAGGTGGGACCACAGAGGAGCTGTGAGATGAGGGCTGGTGCCTGGAGGGCCACCTCCCTGGAAACCGGTGGACAATATGGGAAAATCGATGGCCTGGCATGGAAGGAGATTCACAGAACGTTGCAGAGATTAGCACCCCAAAACAAGAGTGAGAAGCCTAGTTTCCTTGACAGCTTTCCATACAATGGCCATAAGGAAAAGCCAATGGCTGCTTAGATAACTTGAAAACCTCTTATCTTAGATATCATGAGACCAGTGGGCTTTGCAATCTGTACTTATTTTTAAATCAGTGGCTGTCAACATGCTAAGTGCTAAAAATATGTCTGTTCCGCCTTCTCCATTTTACAAACCTGAAAATATTGAAGTTATAAGGGTGTTTCCACCTCTGCCACCCCCTCAGTGTCGATTCAAAGGTGAAACTGTTATAATTAGTCCCTTTCAAATGATCCTGACTTTCTTCTACCATCTTCCAATTCAAGAACACAAAATCTGTTGAAGGGAAACTTGCTTCTCTCGGGGGAAAAAAAAAGTACCACCTTGTCAGCTAATTATATCCTTGAGTTGAGCAAATCTCAATTGCTTTCCTCTTCTTGAAATTAGAAAAATCATTCCTTCCCTCTCTGGGGTGCAAAGAGGTATAGTTACTTTCCCTGGATTTTCCACTCAACCCTACCTCTGAGGTCTCCAGACTGGCTCCATAATAAAAAAGAGAAACCTTTGCTTTTATTGATTTTTGTACAGCTTGAGCCCAACACTGAAAGCAGACACAGGGGATCTGACCTTCACATACAACCAAAACTGTTTGGTAACAGCAATAGAAAACGTCTCACTGCAATCCTGGCTCACTCTTTTTGTACAGATGCTTCTCAACTTACAATGGGCTCACGTCCCTATAAACCCAACATAAGTTAAGAATATCATAAATCAAAAATGCATTGAACCTAATGGAAATTATAGCTACCTTAAACATGCTCTGAACATTTACATTACCAGGACATAACCCCATCGTAAATTGAGGAGCATCTGTACTGCCTTCCTCATCTTCCTGCCAGAAGCAGGAGACACAGTTGAACATTGAATAGACAGGTATACCAAAACATAACATCCAGAAAATTCTGCCACGTGGTACAGTGTACAGTATCAGTTGTGTACCCTCATAACCGCACGGCTGGCTGGGAGCTGCGGCTCGCTGCTGCTGTCCAGCGTCACGAGAGAATATCGTACCACACACTGGAGAAAAAAATCAAAATTCAAAATTCTAAGTATGATTTCTACTGAATTAATTTTGCTTTTGCACCACTGTAAAGTCAAAAAAAAAATCACAATTAAACCATCGTGAGTCAGCGACCACCTGTAGTAGCTACAGAAAACTGCTCATTAGTGGTTTCTTTGCTGACCTGTCCCATATTCTCCTAGTTTCCATGTCAATTTCTAGCATAAAGTCAAATGACAGCTAACCTTATAGCAGGTCAGAATGTTGTCACCTTTCAACAGCCACATTGGGATTTTGACACAAATATTTCAAGCAACAGATAAGGCCTGCTTAGCATTTTAGCTCAACCTTTAGATCATAAATGACAAAAAGGATCCTGTTTTCTGACACTGATTGATATGACAGGTTGTAGAGCACCCCTGGGGAGGGTTCTGAGGCAACAAACTGTCTCCATGGGAAAGAATGCCATAATCGTTTAGCAAGGGCCTGGCAGCACCCGGAGCCATATATTTGCCAATCCCATTCAAGATGGAGCCGTCTGAACGTCAGCATCACTAGAGAAGCGTATATCGGCCTGGTACACAGAGTTCTGGATGCTCGTCCCAGATCTGTGGTTGACCTCCTGTGATTTCAGACAATATTGCTTTGCTTTGCTTCTTCCTGCAGGAAAAGCTTCTGTAGACAGTAGTCCCCTTGGAGGTGCCTGAAGATGAATGGGTTAATTTAAAAGCACTTAAGTTTCTTTGAAGGAAACAAATTACATAAATCCCAAGCAATAGTACCATTATTGTCTGGATTACCTACATAAAGAAATAAGTTCCTTAGATTATTGGATTTTTCAGTCTCTGTGAGATATAAGTAAATTGCTACCATAAGTGGCTTAAGACAAATTGACCAATAAGAATGCTATATAGGCGGAATCTATCACTGAAGAGTTTGATGTGTTGTTAACATCATCTGGTCAAATCTCTGGCACAGTTACAAAGAGATGGTAATGGTAGACGTGGTGCTCTCAAGCACAGACAAGAGACGGCCTCTTGCTTTCATGCCGTGAGGCCAGTGGAGCTGGGCGCTCCACCACATGCCTCACTGGACCATTGATCCTGCGGTCGTCATCATTGTTCCCGGCCACCTGACTTTGCCCTGCATTCAAGCAGCAGGGCCAATGGACTCACCAAAAAAGTAATCCGAGGGCTCAGCATGAGACTCACAGCAGCGGGTACAGGGACCTCTGTAGCTGGTACCCTGGACAGGAAGCAGATATCTGCAATGGCCTAAAACATATATATATATATTCTAGGCTTGGGGGAGAATAAGAAATGGAAACAAATTTGTCTTTAAAATGTTGTGCTATTAACATAGTGACCACAATGGAAAGTGAACACATATAATGTATTGTTGGCTGGGTAATGACTGAGAACTCTGAAACTGGAGAGAAGAAACTCAGGTGCTTGTCCTTGCTCTTCTACCTACTGGCCTGGCAGCCTGAGACACGTCCCTTGACCTCTCCATCTCCTCATTGGTGCGGGAAGGAACTGTACTAGATGATCTCTCAGGTTCTTCCATTTCTGTCTTTCTGTAAATCCATGATTCTAGTTTTAGGTACCAGGCAGGAAGATAAGGCCCATTAGCACAACCTTCAGCATGCAAAATTCATACACTACCCTTGCACCCTGGAAGTATTCAGCCACAGTAGATGGGCACTTCTAGGTGTCAGGGACATCTGGGAAAGAAAGGATCAGTGCAGCCTCCTCGGGAGGGTCTGCTGGGTCCTCTCTCTTAACACCAGACCCAGTAAGGCAGGAAGGAAAGTCCACCCAGACACCATCAAGGATGAACAGGTGGGTCAACCGTTGCAACTTCCGATGGAACCACAAACGGAAGACACCCAAGATACTAACAGTTTTACAAACATCAATAAGAACTTTGGGGACTGGGGACACCAGAACCACCGGAAGTGAGAAGGCTCTTTCTGTTGGTCAAAAGGACGTGAGTACCAGGAGTCCCCTGACCACTCCTCTAGTGGACTTCCACTTACAAGGCCAGGGGCTTTGGGAAGGAGGAGGGCAGCCTCTCTAAGTGGGCAGAGACCCTCTTGCCCTCTGCTGGGGTAACAGCATGGCCGGAAAACAGACCTCGCAAACCTTAGAGAGACCAGGGAAGGCTGCTTTCTGAGGCAAGGATCCCTTTTGGCCACTTTCGGGGTCAGGACACTGGACCTGGAAATCAGCACTAGACTTGACATCGCTCAGGTTAGGCTCCTGAAAAATGGTGGTTTAAATGAATTGAAATGTGATTTGACTAAGCCTTTGTGTAGCTGCAACATGAGTGGCCTCCGAGAAGTGAAACAATGATTGCGTCGAAGCCCTCTGACCTACTTTAAACTTTGGTTATCATAGTGGCTCTGCACCAGTCTTTCTCCTGAACCTCTGATTTCAATAGAGAACAAAAACACCCTTTCCAAATGCTTCGGCATTTTGATTTTTAAAAAAATTGTAGACGTTTCCAAATTTGATTTTGAAAAAATATTTCCCCATGAATTTCCAAAGGGCTTTCACCACCCCCCCCCCCGGGGCCATCTCATACACCACTCGGAACGAGCGGACCCTCTCCACGGTCGCCACGCGGTCGCCACGCTGCCAGCACAGAACCCGCCTCCGCGAGGGCTCGGGGCCCGGCCCGCCCGCCCGGCACAGCTGGCTGCTTATTTTGCTCGAAGGATAGACAGCTTTGTAAAACTTCAACCCTCTTCCCCACCCTTGAGGAAATCCTGGGATGGCTTTGCCAAAAAGTCCCATCCCGGCGACTATTTATACTCATTTCTGGGAGCTACAGGCTGAAAAGGAAGAGCTGCGTTCACGATCAATTTCCCTTTTCAGATTCAAAAAGAACCTGATACAAATTCACGGCAATAACATGGGCTCGAGTGGCCAAGCATATTTCTATAATTGTTTTCTGAAGAAGAATCGGAGGGGGGGGGCGGGGCGGGGCACGAGTCAGCAGAACTTGAAATGTCCGCATTGTGGACTGGCTGGGCCGGCTGTCAACCTAGCCGCCAGGTGCCACTGCCCCGACTCAGCCTGCTGCTGTCTTTCAGCCCTCATCTCTCCAAGTAGTGAGGCTGCCACAAAGGCTTTCCCATATTTCATCAAAATCTGAAAAAGAACTGAAAGAATCTGCCACTGGCCTCTTGGTGTGAACCTTTTGTTTACCTTCTTACCTTTCTTGAGTCTATTTGATAGTTTAAACTTGTTTCTAATATGGAATGAAAGGAAGACTCCTGTTGTTAATAAAATTTGAGGCATTGGTAGTGGCTGGAGTATTCAGAGGGGTTAGGAGAAGGGACAGAGAAGCTTCCCAGGACCCAGGAAGTGTTTCTTGTTAAGATTTGTACCTCAGTGCACACATTCCGACTCGAACCCACAGTTGAATGGGGACTCGGCTTCGGATGATACCCCAAAAGAGTACGAAGTCATCTCAGTTATCACAATTACTGACTTTAGTGTCCCGCTTTTCAAATTTTACCTTTGTCTGAACTTCAAGAATTCTTGATGTGTAAGTGCACATATATATGTGTGTGGAGTACTGTGTATGTTTGTGTACATGTGTGAGCACATACGTGCATGGAGATGTAGAATTTTGGAATGTGTAAAACTTAAGCTAAATTACTATTGAAAATAATTACTTACAGGTGAAGGAACTAAGATAAAAGGAAGGTGAAGTGGCATGTTCAAGCCTGGAGAATATGTCCTCTATGAAATGAGAGGTGAGTCACCGATCCACAGCCCCCAAAGCTTGTTGCACCTCATCCACTCCTGGCCCCTGCTCTACTTTAAACTCAGTGTTTCTTAGGGTCTCACCAACATACTTCAGTCTTTTTCACATGGGTCATACCTGGGATAAATTATTATTCTATTTTTAGATTATTAGATTAGAAATTATTAGTTTACTGAATTAATTCACTCTTCATCAGCCCTAAAGAAGGATCGAGGAATACATCAGACCTTCTGAGCACTTGCTCAGACTCTTTTTCTGCCCTGGACCTCACTGCTAGCCCTGTATGATGGCTTTTTTGAGGTATCAGTTTTGCTGGACTACAGTCCCAGTTATTCAATCAAAGATTAATCTGGGTGTTGCTGTGAAGGTACTTTGCAGATGTAATTGAAGTCTCTAATCAATTGACTTTCAGTAAGGGAGATTATCCTGAAGACTCTGGGTGGGCCTAATCAATCATTTAAAAGGCCTTCAAAGCAGGACTGAGACTTTGCCCCCAAAAGAAGAAAACTTCCTGTGTACAGTAGACTCAGCCCTTGCCTATAAATTCTATCTTGTTTGTGATCTTCCAATTCTGGGATGTTGTCCTATGGATTTCAGAATTGCTTTACCAGCTTAACTACATAGGCCAATTCCTTGTAATAAATAAGTGGATGGATGGGTGGGTAGGTAGGTAGGTAGGTAGGTAGAAAAATAGAGACACAAATAGATCTATAGATCTATAGATATATAAATACATAGATATAAATCTCCTACTGGTTCTGCTTCTCTAGTTGATTTCTAACATAGATTCAAGAACCAGAAGTGAGGTTTAAATACATGAAGACATGGTTAAACTCTGACTAATATAACCAGGTTTCCCTAATGTCCACACTGTGAGACTTGAGACAAAACAAAAAACAAAAGAATAAAGGAGAGGAAAATGGGCTCATTGTCATTTTTTCCAGGGCTTGAAGCAAGGTTAGGAGTGATTTATATAAAGGCTAAATGACATTGTAAAGAGAAAGTAACTACAAATCCAACAGGTACCTCTTCTAAGCTTACAGATCCTAAAAATGTAGAGTACCCTTCCCCCAGAAAAAAAGTACCATCATTAAAATGCCAGCGAATCCTGTAATAAGTTGAATCTAAACAAGCTGGATCATTCCTCAGTCGAAGGAAAAGGTATGGTCACAATCTGGAAGTCTCTACCATCTGGCAGGTAAAGAGACCTGCTGACTGAGTTACCCTGGCTTCTCATCCTGGTGCCTGTCACTATAATTCCATCTCTAAAGCTCTCCTACCATGAGGTGTCAGGGCAAAGGTTTGGTTTATGTCTTCGAGGTTCTCTCCTCCATTCCCATAAAGATGACCAAACCCACTGTCTCAGAAGTCACTCACTAACAGATTTTTATTGACACTTGGTATATCCAGGTGCTTCTCTGAATGCCAAAGATAAATTACTGTCCTCAAGAGATAACTTCGTGGTTGGAGAAACATTATTTTTTTGTTTACATGTCTTTTATTTTATTTCTTCGTTTTACTTTCATGTATAAATAAGTAAATAATATCAGAATCTAGTAGGAATTACGACAAAAATGAAAGTGCGTCATGGGGTAGAAGTGATAACAGGGGGCAGGAGGGCCGGACTCTAGGAAGCTAAGTCCTGGAGGATGAGCCGGAAGGAGCCGAGCAGAGGTCTGCAGTGTGAAGATTATAAAAGTAGCCACGAACTCTTCCCCTCCCTCAGAAGGTGGAGTCTCTCTCTGCCCTTGGATCTGGGTTGGCCACATGACCTTCTTTGCTACTGCGGGGTTAGCAAACCTGATGCAGAGGCTTGAAAAGGGTGCGTACATCAGGGGTCATCTCGTGCTTCTCCTGAAAACACTGTGACTGCCAGCATGGGAAGATGCCCGGGGCAGCCTGCTGGATGACAAAAGACACTTAGCTAGTTGCCCCTGTTGTCCTGATTGACAGTATGACAGCCATTGGAACCACCAGCTTGTGAATGCAGGAGCCTAACTGAGACTAGCTGAGCCCGCCAGGCCTGGAAGAACAACCCAACCGATCCACAGATCATGAGCTAAATAAGTGGTTGTTTTAAACCATTAAGTTGTGGGGTGTTTGTTGGATAGCGAATGCTCACTGATGCATGAGGGAACTGGGTACTCACTCGTTATATTTGAGATGGAGCCCAGGGAACTTTAAAAGTCCACTGTCTCCCTCGGCGTTCAGCTTTATCCACACCTCCATGAGCTAGCTTTCTGTGTTATTACTGACTTATTCTTTGCAGGTGGTTCTCTATAAATGCCTTGTGTTTCTGCATGTCTTGGAAGCAGAGCCAAGGAATGTCTTTGTTCTAGAATACCTTTTTAAGGATTTTTGTTTACTGAAAAGCCTTGGAAGATAGAGATAGTGTGCCCCTTCAGAGTGCAGGGTAAGCATGTTCATTGCCCACTGTAAAAAAAAAAAAAAATGAGTTCCGTAAGCTCTTGAGTTCTGTAAGCTCAGAAGTCCTCTCATGTAACATACCCCCTGCATATGCAGATGTCACCTGGTCCTGTTTATGTCAGCCTGTGAGAACTGGGCCTTGGAAAATGGGTACAAGAAATTACTGATATTCTGGCCACTGCTAATGCTGTGAGTCATAAAGTCCTTGGTCTCTCACTCGGGTGTCCCCAGTATTCTGCCAGCATCCGTGACACTGTGGCAGGCTAATTTGTGAAATTGAAAGAGGATAAAATCTCAGACTTTTCACAGTTCTTGACACCAATTAATCAAAACTCCTGTATGTAAAACTATGAGCCAAATTCGCATAGGGAACACTGCTTAGGTCTGTAAAGGTCCATTTCTCTGCAAATTACCCTGGAAAAGTACATTATGTGCCTGTTCCCAGGAACTCCAGGGCAGCGACATGTGTACACATCCTTCTCTTCCCTTTAACAGACACAGGATAAAGGCATGAAGCCAAATCCATTTTTTATATATTAAAGGAAATAGTGGGCTAGATACAGATACAAGGACACAGAGCTTTAAAAGGAAAAGAAAAATATAACTAGTTTCTCATTTCCTGCTTTCTCTGCCCCTCACTCCACCCCAGCACTCAGCAAAAATAAATAAATAAATAAATAGATAGATAGATAGATAGATAGATAAATAAATAAAGCCGACTTAAGCACCTGAGCAGTCCATGCACATACTCCATCATAGGAGCATGGAGATTCGGAAATCAATGAAGCCAGGAAACTTTTTAAGTCTTTATTATAATAGCTCGAGAAAAACATTCATAGTTCCTACTCCACTGGCTACATACACAGAAATTCTCAGGCATCCTATCATTTTAACACAATTCAAAACTTCATTTTCAGGGCAAGAAAGACTTAAATTTTTGTTCCTCAAGCCAGTGTCTTCAATTCACCCTTTCCACCAGAATGCTGCATCTATACATTTAACCTGTCTTTGACTTTGTCAGATAAACCACTGGCTTTGGATTAGAACATCAAGAGGAGAGTGCAATGGATGGCAGACACTGCGGCTCCCGAAGAAACCCCTCAAGGCATCAATTAAATGCTGCTGAGACGTCGTACAGAAGCGCATTTACTTACCCACAGCGCCTGAGCCACGCTGAGCCCCTGAGCTGAGCTTCCAGAAAATGTCCTTGTCTTTTGTTTTTGGTCTAATGTTTTCAGGCCAATTTCTTCTTCCCTCCCCACAAGTTCAGATTCTGTAGGACATGACCCATCCTCGTGCTACATCAGCCATAAAGTACTAATTCCTCTAGAGATATATGTGCAATGGTGGTTTTGACCCTAATTGCTCATTAGAAACACCTAGAAACCTTTTTAAAAAAAATAATGCTGATTTCCATAGGCCCACCCCAGGCATAACATAAAAGCACTGCTCTGAGCACCAAAAATTAAATATGTTCCATTCTAGCAGGGGGATTAAGTTGAGTTTTGAGATATTTATTTAGCCAGAATTGGAGATCAGAACTCTCATTCATTCGTTCATTCATTCAATAAGCATTTTGTAGATCACCTGGTAAATGTCAGACACTGCCCTCAAGGGGTTGCGGTCCACAGGGGAAGACTGACTAGAAGCGGCAACTTTAATGCCTCAGAGCAGGAAGTGCAGAATGCTAAGAGAACAATGGAGGGCGCCTGCCCTTCGTGTGGGGGGCCCATGTCTTTCTTCTGCCCATCTCCTTGGTCTCCTCACCCTCACTCAACCACAATGTGCTTGTTTGTGACTGTGAAGTCCAGGTTCTAAGGGGAATGTCATCATCTGCAACCATTTACCAAAGCCAGATGCTGCTTTTAATAAATCTTGTGAGCACCTAAATAGCTTTTTCCTCTCTGACTTAAAACAGAGATTTCCAGAAAGAACAGGAAAAAACAACTGACATTCCTAAACCCCAAGGTTACAGAGAAATTCGGAAGTGACACATTCTGAGTGGGTTTCAAGCTAGAAATAGAGAACCCAATTCAAGGCTGACGAAATGGGCCTCTGGCATCATGTACATGGAAGCCAGTGCCACAGCAGAACCTTCTATGGGAAAATATCTGCCCAGAGCAGAGACGCCAAGAAGCACGTGCAAAATCAGAGATGGGAAACAAGACTACGCTCAGACCTTGCACTATGAAACATAAGGTGACGTGTTACTCATTCTTAGGAGACAGGTGGTAACTGTCTTCAGCCACATAATCAGGAAATATAATCTGCCTTTTTTTTTTTTTTCATGCGCTATCAAACGTCCTTCACAAAATGAGCCATACAGACAGACAGATGTCGTTTCCAGGAATGCTGACTCCCACGGAGCACCTCTTTTGATTTTCCAGAACAAAGACTGCTGTGCGTGCCCTTCATCCTACCCCGTGACTGAGACGGGAACACTGGAGCTGCGTACCAGCTCCACGACTCGACAGACAGATGATTTTGGGAAAGTTGTTTAACATCTTTGGATATCTCTGTCTCTGCTCTGAGAAGTGGGGGTGACGATGACAGGACTGTTTCACAGAATGAATGAAACGATACATGTAAAGCTTTTAGTTCAGGGTCTGGCACACAGTAGGTATTCAGAAAGAGGAGCTATCAGTATGTCCACAATCTAAACCCACACTTGGAAAGCAAAATCATATTGCGATTTTAAATTTCTAGCTTCCTGCAGCGGTGTCCTACATGCTTCTCCTTATCTAATACATTAAAAAACAAAAAAACAAAAAAAACCCTGCATTTAATAAATAGTATCTCCCAGGTCAGCACTGTGTGACTGAGACTAAGCAGATATGGGACAATACCAGGAAGCTGACACACCCTAACCCAGCTCTCATAGACTGCCAAATTGTAAAAGGTCTGTAATATCCTGTTGTTATGTATCTATTTAGATGCTTCAACATTATCACTTTTAAGTCAAGTTTTCAAAAAATGGAGAAAAATATGACTTCCTCTCAAGTTAGGCAATATTCTTTTATTTCAAAATTTTCTCGAGTCAGGCCCACTAATGTGAACTCAGGGAAATGAGCATGGAGCCGGGTGGAAGGAGGTGAGATGATGAAGTTAAGGATTCCTTAAGAAGCATCAAGACAAAGAAGAAGAGTCTGGATGCGGGCACCCTGAAGGAGGGTACTTCTGGGTACCTGAGTCTTCTGGGCTCATGGACAGGCTGAGGGAAGCTGCCCCAATCTGCAGGAGTTTTAAATGGCATGTGCTCAACTCAAGGGCCAGCATCCATTTCTTCAAATCTTCAGAATGGCTCTTCTTGATACAGAACGACAGACTTGGACCACTTACTAAGAGCCGCTCCGAGAGGAACTTTTAACAGTTCATTGTGTTGCCAGAAATGAAGCTCCTGTGTTCTCAGTTCCCAAGATAAATGGGCCATTTGAACTTGTTCAGCAAGCATCGTGTGGATGCAAAACTGGACACGGGAAGCACTGTCTCTTCATCTTTAATGTGAATTTTTTCTTCAATACTGACTAGGGAGTGAGTAAATTTGGAAATTCCTCTTTTTCCTGACCATATCTCAAGCACTGAGCTAGCTTTACATTTTCTTTGAAAAGCTGGAGCTACTTCAGAAATGCATGTTATTTCAAAATAGCTTGTAGACACTCACGAGATCTGCCGTGTTCTTGATCCCCTAAAAGTGAAAATGAAAGGAAAAATATTTAGAGATATTAAAGAACCAAGAGAAGAAAGAATAGAGTCCGCATATCTGTCATACGCAGGAACATTAAAATTGATCGACTAATTTTAAGGAATCAAAGCTATCAGTCATGAAAACAGAAACATCCTGCTATTAATATGCTATTTTAATTTAAAATATAGAAAAGTACATCTATTCATCAAGGCCTAGCCACTGAGTATGACCCCATTAATTCGAGTTTCCCATTGTCTTTCTTGCAACAAATATACTTAAGATGCATCACTCAAGTACAGACTGCTGGCTCTTCATCCAATTCTATTCTCTCCCTTCTGTAATAAAAGAATTATAAATCAGCATGTTTCTGCCCTAAAACCAAACATTTTCCAATCTCTCTTGCAGGTAGGCATGATCATGTGACTGAGTTTTTGTCAAGAGATTGTTTGCAAAAGTGATGGGTCTGTTCTTGAGTGTTTGCAAAAGGCAACTGGGATGATGCCTTAAGATAGAAATTTGCCTTCTCAGTGCTCTCTTTCCTCTTCTGATTCCAGAACCTATAACATATTTTTAGCCATTTAGATAACAACAAAGCCTTAAGGGTCCACGGTTCAAAATAATGAATAACCTGGACCCCTGAATGACTGCACAAACAAGGCTTTCCTCTGACCTAGAGTGCTAACCTTAAATTATTACCTAGAAAATCAAACAAGCAAATAAAATGTTATCTTCTTTAAACCATCAAATTATTGTGAGGCCTCTTTGTTCAACAGCCTTAGTCTTCCCCTCACAGTCTAATCATCTATAAAATTCAGTTTCAATTTGTTAATATGGACTAAAAACTTAGATATATCTATATATAGAAAATATGTATTTTATCTATATAAAACATATATAGATATAAACATATATATTCATATCTATCTAGATAGATAAATAAATCTATATAAAAAACAATCTGAGGGTAGACTCTGTCACATTTTTATGACTTTCCTTCCATTTTTTTCATAGATGTCTTACCATATTAAAGTTTTAAAGGTGCTTGGTTTTATCACGTCTTTACAAATCATTCAATATAGTTTTAATAGAAATAATTTTCTTCATTTTCATGTTCATGTTCCAAGCTTTTAAAGTAATATCTAATTAAATTTGTATTTATAAAGCAACATAGCTGACGTAAACACATTGTAGAACATGTTGACCCTCGGTGTACCGGTCCGCCATTGCTTCATTACAAAGCATCCTCAAACTCACACTTCCACAGCCAGCTCTTTAGGCTGGGCCCTGCCGAGCTCCTTCATAGGTCCTGCAAGTCTGGGCCCTGCTGAGCTCCTTCATGGGTCAGCTGCAAGTCAGCCGGCAGCTCTGCCTCTGGGGGTTGGCAAAAGGTTGGCGGAGGCAAAGGGACAGCTGGGCCCTCATCCAGCAGACTACCTGGGCTTCTTCAATGAGCCACGGCGGTTCAAAACAAGCCCCAAAGCCTGCCGAAATTCAGAGGTAGGGAATGGACTTTACCTCTCAATGGGAGAAAATACTAAGTCACATTGCAAAGGGATATGGGTACAGGGAGGGGGTCAGTTGTGAACATATTTTATGAACAGTCTTCCACATGGTAAACATATAACTGAAGGGGAGGGAACAGAAGTGAATGAACATATCTTGGGAGTGACCCACTAGTCACGAGTGTGCGGACAGATGCCAAGTGTGGCAGTCAGTGTGATTTACAGGGAGAATGGAGGTCACCTGGCATTCTAGGACAACCATGAAGTGGGTGTCATTAAAAAGAACTCTTGCTATTCCCCAAACTTGAGAAGATTTTGGGGCAAAATGAACTGCTTTTACTTTCCAAGGCACAAACATTTTGGGTTAAGAACGATGCGGCAGAATGTTGGTTGGTGCTCACCAAATGCACAATGTGCATCCTACATTCCTCCCCACGCTAGGGCCATGTGACTAGTTCTGGCTGTGTTAACTCTGGGCTGAAACGGGAAAATCGAGTGTGCCTCCTCAATCCCTCCCTTCCCTTTTAGCGGTGACTTTGAAACCCACATGTACCAGATGGTGTAGCTATAAGATTGAGGGCCACCCAACCTGGATTGAACTTTACATGAGTGAGGAATGATGCTGCGCTGTTTTACACCACTGAGATTTCAGGATTTATCTTATACACTATCATATGCAAGTTTACCCTGATTGATTCAAATGGTAAAGCTCAGCTGAAAATGCACAAGGACTCCAGGGAGACAAGTATAATCTGTGGAGAGCACCCATGCTCAGGAATCAGAAGTCGATGATTAATTCATGGAGTTCTTAAAAGAGATTGCCGGGAACAGAGAATTACTATAGTGTCAGGTTAGTTACAGTCCCAAAAGAACTAGTTTTGTTTTTGTTTTGTTTTGTTTTAAAAGAGAAAGTTCTTGACAAGTTTCATGTCTCCAGGCCTCAGGAAAAGAATAATGTGAGATACCATTCTCTATACACCCAAATTTACCCCCGACTCTAGAGCTTTAATGGGGGTGGGGAGATTTGGGGGTTTTCAGGTCCTATGGTAGGTGGAAGGGGCAGTATGTCTATTTTTATTTTACTCTGAATAAATCCCATTACTGAGGAGCACTGGGTACTGAATCCATCTATAGAGAACCCACCACTTCCCCAAAGGGAGGAAGAGGGAGGGGCCTGGTTCAGATCAATAGACAGCGAGCAGTAAAAACTCCAGCTGAACCAAGGTCCCTCTACTTAGGAGCCTGACCTCACTCCTCCCGCAGCCCCTGAAAGGCATGCTACCCTCACAGCCATAGCTCCCTGACTGTAAACAGGAACTGATCAAATCCTAACACGAAAGTTCCAGACCCAGAATTCTGAGGAGAACCTTGGTAAGGCAGACAGTTTATTCAGGTTTGTAGGTGGGCTCTGCTCCCTGGGATGCCTTCTTGTCTAAGTGGGTGGGGAGGGTGAGTGTAAACTTCATTACCATGATGATTAGAACTGGAAAAAGCAGTAGATAAATGTGTCTGTCCATACTGTGTAATAATGATATTACAATTACAAGTATTCTGAGACACTGAAACTGAACACATTTAGAAATATTTATAAGTCCTCAGGGGTTTGAGCTTCCTTCTCCAACACAATCACTTGGGTATGACATCCCTCTAAATATGTAATATCCCCCCAGCCTGGTAAGTTGGTGGAAATGAGGAAAAGACTGGCTATAATGTACATAGGTTAACAGAGGCCTACAATTACAGAATGGGAAATAGTTGAGGAGGCTTAGGTTGGAGCAGAGGAAGATTAAGCAGAAAAGATAATAACAACTAAAGAGATGATACAAATGATCTAATTCTCATACATTTAGAATCCAGCAACATGGATTCTTCTCTGGCACAAGAATCATGATCGGCTCTAAAGCCCTAGTAATCTAACACCATAAATTGTTCCTACATACTAACATTATAAGAAATGCCAGTGTCTCTTCTCCCAGCGATTAATTAATCTAGATATCTAACAACTGCTCCAGGACAGGGGGTGGTGAATAAAACAAGCAAAGATCAGTGAGGCACCGGCATGGACCAGTCTGAAGGAATGCCAGCCTCAAACATCCAGGAAGCCCCAGCTCAGCTGTCTTTCTTCACACAACTGGGCACCACATTCATGGCCCTTATACAGCCTTGCCCAACTCGAGCATACTCACTTTTCAAAAAACTGATTTCACTCCACTAAAAAAGGAAATACCAAAACCATCTAAATTGAGAAGGAAACCGCCAGGTATTTTTTCCAACCTTTTGCATGCCCCCTGGCATATTCACTTCTCTGAGGTACCTGGGTTGGGGATTAAGGCAATAAGGATCTAGAGGGCATTGAGGATCCTGAGAGGCTAGGGACACTGTCAGAACCACTGTCCAAATCCTTCCCATTCCTCACGATCCAGTATGGATGCCACTTCTGTAGTCTTCTCAAGTACCTTGCCCAAAAGAAACCACCCAGATAACCCTATCTGAAGTTTTCTTATAGCATTAATCATGTTCTTCCTTAAAAAACAAACAACAGCAGCAACAACAACAACAACAACAAAAAAAAAAAAAACAAAAAACGCCTTCCCTCTCCTCTCAGACTTCAAACTCTGAGAAGGCAGAACCCATACAACAAGTTTAATCTTCAGATCCCCTAAGGCTGGGAATGATGCCATACACCTGACCAAATAAGTGAGTGCCAGTAGCATAAGTCCAACCAGGGGGAGAGGAGAGGAAACAGGAAGCTGAGGCAGAAGAGATGCTGAGGTGGGGAGGAGGGGCGGGGAGCGGGAGATTCACATTTAAAGGTCGGGAGTAGATGTGGACAGGCTTGGTAATGCCCAGGGTACCCGTGGACCAGGTCGTGACCCTGACTTTGGGAGAGGTGCTCCCTGTTTAGCACACTGGGAAATCCGATGGTGTCTCTTCCATATTTTCCCACTTCCTCTCCCCTTTTACTTTTCTACTGCAGGGTACTGTGATACCTGTAGAGTATGACTACTATAGGTCAGCATCTTATAGGACACAAAACCAAATCAAAGCATTATGGGACAGCTGCTCTGCAAGGCACTATTATGAACTAAAAGACACGGTGCTTACAGATTTTACTAATTGATTATGAAATAAAACAGGAAACATTTTCATCCTGGTAACTATTACATTCATTCCACATAACACTCATAGATGATTTGTCTTCACTTCAGTGAACATTTTCCTAAGACAGGCACACTTGTTTGTGAGTAAAAGCTGTTAGATATTCAATGATGATAAGAGTCTGTGAAAATGGCATACTCATATACTGCTGGTGGCTTGTCACTGGAACAAATATCCAGCAATATAACATTTTGACTATAAAAATATTGATACATTTAATCACATAATTCCAATCCTGAGACTATGTCCTTTGACAATAAATCAACAGAAGAAAAAATTATATATTATAGCACCATAGTCAATACCCTAAAGTGGAACCAATACGAATGTCAAAAATAGGGAAATGATTTTATAATGTTATGGTTAGTTTGATTATAATTTATTATGCATCTATTAAAAGTGGGTATTTATGGAAAATCTGTGGATCTACAAAATATTTATAAATAATATTAGATAAGAAAAGCATACTTCAAAGTTTTATGTGTACTGTAACTATGCAAAAATCTGTGTGCATACAGACAGGAACAAAAGGATAATGAAAGAGATAACTCGATGTGTTAGGGTAATGGATTATTTTTACCTTACTGTCATTAAAAATATGGGTGCTATTTGGCAGCATTCCATAGGGATGGAAGGAGAGAGGTGAGAAGGTAAATGAAAGGGCAAAGGGGAAGGCAGATTTTAACTCACCCAAGACAAATTCACGAACAATACAGCTCACAGACTCAGAGATGCAATTTATGTTTGGCACTGAGTATTTTCAATAAAGATAATGTTAGATAACTTGTAATAGAAAAGTAAGCTAATGAATGAAATCTATTTATTCAGAAAGAGATTTATTCATGAATCTTTGCCTCTTAGCAAATTACATGCATACTTGACTATATTAAATATTTAAGAAAGGGGAAAAAAGAAATTTCAATTTATAACAGAAATGCATTTAGAGTGGATGCTCTGGCTGTGGCCTTGTCATAAGCCAGCTGCATGGAGCCGAGCAAGCGATGAGAGCCCCTTGAATCTCAGTTTCTCCTCATACAAAATGAAGGGGCCGAACTACAACCCTGAGGGCCCCTGGGCTGTAACATCTCATCAAACTGGGAAATATCATCTTGACTCGGAGAACTTGTTGAGATGCAAGAATACAGCTCTGCATTCGATTTAGCAATGACCAGAGACTCATGAAAAGAGAGTGAGACAAAGGACCTGCCTTTGGGGGTCCTGACCTCACTATATTATAGGTTATCACTGCTAATATTTATCAAATAATGCCGTTTGGGGTGCTAATGATGAGTGTTGATTCATTTGTTCCCTAAAACCACCCCAGGAAGGAAGACATATTATGTACTCATTTTACAGATGAAGAGACTGAGGCACTCAAAGGTGAGTAATTTCCCAAGGTCGCTCAGCTGATAAATGGCAGAGTCAGGACTCAATATCAAGCAGCCTAGCTCCAAAGTTCATGTTGTTAATCATGATGGGATTGACTGGAATGGTGTTTTCTGTTAATATATGACACTCGCCCCACACCGACCGCCGCCCCCTACACACACACACTCCAGCCAGGGGCTTATAAATTCCCTGGAGGGAAGAAAGGCTCAAATATGGAATTGCCAAGAACATCCTACTTTAAGAATGGCTCAGAATACTCCAACTGTTATCATTAACCTTGGTGTTAGATGAGCCCCAGTAGATCCTTGTGGATGAACTACATTCACCACTGCCTTCTGTAAGTCTGGCACTGAAAACAGATCCAAGAGTATTCGGAATAAAAAGAAAGGGTAGATAAACAAGATTAGGTGCCCTCCAGGATGGGACATCTCAGGACACCTGCTCCAATAATAAAATCCTCCCTGGCACTCAAGAGCCAGCCATGGTCTCACCAGGGTCCTGAAGGTTCCCCTCCCACTCCTAGTCCTTGGCAATGATTCCCTCTTCTGAGCCTAGAGGGAGGGATTCAGCAAATACTTGTAATAAATATATGAACTATGGAACACAAGATTCTACAAAGACAGAAACTGGTAATGTATCTGTTTATCTGGTTTTGCTCAACCTAGGCAATAAAAACTTTTTGAAAAAAATCACAATTCTTTTCTGATTATAATAACAATATACATTCCTTACAGATATTTTAAATGATATTAAATGAAAAGTAGAGAAGAACAAAATACCTACAGTAGAATCACCACTGTTAACCTGCAGGTGTATATCTCCTGACCTTTTTTCTATTCATCTTTGTATATTTTTCAAATAAAATTGAGGTATGATTCAATACTTGCTTTTTTCATTTAACAATATAGCAACACCCATAATGGCTATATGGAATTGTATATAGGTGGCAGAATGAAAAAATAATTATGTAAAAAACAAACCTGGCAGTGGGTGTTTTGCCTCCTAAATATGGGGGATTACATAAATTCTGTCAGCGGAGAAATTATATATTGTGTCAATCTATTTGCAAAGACTGGTAGGAGAACTAGAAAGTCAAATCTAACCTTCTGCCCAGGGACCGACGCCCCATCAGCCTAGACAAGACCTTCTTCCTACTCAATCCTTTCTTCTATTCTCCTTTCACGAATGTCAGACTTTCATCATCCCACTTGCCTGTGCCTGTTCCCTCTCTTTGTCCCTCAGAGGGATTTCTCCCGATATGTTTCTCATACAGTTAATCCTCCCTCGGCATCTGCTTCTTGGAGGACATGAACTGATGTAATATCCATCCACAAAATATTAAAGCAGTTTTCAAATATTATAAGAAATATATAAGGATAGAAAAAATAGAATATTATCAAAAATTGCCAGTATTCTAAATGTACATACATGATCCCAGCTTTTTTTTTTTTAAATGACATAGAGTAGTAGGGGTGTGTGTGTGTGTGTGTGTGTGTGTGTGTGTGTGATGAAATCCTTCATGTAAACATCACAATATTAAGAGTGGTTATTTCTGGGTGAATGGATTATGAGAATTTGTTACTGTATCTTTACTCTTTTATTCTCCAATGTTTCCATAATGAACATTATTACCTTTATAATCGGAATCAAAGATAAAGTACACCCACAAACAAAGTATCCATAAGGGCCCTGAAGTCCCTCTGAGGTTGGATGCTGTCTGAATGAAGCAAATGGCTGGCCCATCTGCAGAGGTCAATGCATTGTAGGCCGGCACAGCTAAGCAGCAGGAAATACAGATCATAATACCAACGCCCAATAGCTTCAAAAATGTGCTTGGCTGATTCCAGATGTGTTCAAAATCCAAATTGCATTTAGGAATCTTGATGGAGCATCAAAGGGAACAAAACAGATGGAGTGCCAATCCTACTGAGCATTTCTTGCTTTAGTTTCCTTACGTTTAAAAGAAATTTCTACCAAATCATTATTTATCCAACCTAATTTATTTTTCATTTTATTACTTATCTGGTAGCAAGAATGGTGTCTTCTCCTTGAAGGACAGGCAACATTCCTCCCAAGTCTGCCAAAGGGTTGCCTGGGGACACTAAGCTGGCATGGGGCACCGAACTGTCCTTCTACCTAGACACCCTCAAACTTGCCCTTTGTTCCTCCACCACAGAGCGTCCTCCACGATGGCTGTTCTCTCTCTCTCTTTCTCTCTCTTCTCTCTCTCTCTCTCTCTCTCTCTCAACCTTTATAAAGTACAGTTGGCATATAATATTACATTAGTTTCAGGTATTCAACATAATGATTTGACATTTATGTATCTTACGATGTGCTCACCACTCTAAATCTAGTAACCACCTGTCACTGTGCAGTTACCACACTACTGTTGACCCCCTTTCCCTTCACCTTTATCCCCCATCCTTCCATCCCCCTCCCACTTGTATGTGTTTTTGTTTTGATTTTTTAAAAAAATCTACATACAAGTGAAATCATGCAGTATTTGTCCTCTCTCTGTCTGATTTACCTCACTTCATATAATTTCCCCTGGGTCCATCCATGTTGTTGCAAATGGCAGGATTCACTGCTGAATAGTCCACAGTATTTATGTGCCACATATTCTTTATCCATTTATCAATCGATGGACACTTAACTTGAGTCTGCATCTTGGCTGTTGTAAAAATGCTGCAGTGAACTTAAGGGTGCATATATCTTTTTGAATTAGTGCTTTCGTTTTTTTTTTTTTTTTTTTTCAAATAAATATCCAGAAGTGGAATTGCTGAGTCATATGATAGCTCAATTTTTAGTTTTTTGGGGAATCCCCATACTGTTTTGCATAGTGGCTGCACCTATTTGCAGTCCTACCAGGAGTGCACAAGGGTTCCCTTTCTCCAATATTTGTTGACTTATTTATAATAGCCATTCTGACTATGTCCTTGAGGAACTCTTGTAAATCCAAATGTCAGAACAATGTAATACTACCAGCAACACAAGAGTAAGAACTAACTTTTATCAAATGACTATTTTGTGCGGGGCAATGTTCTAAATACTTTCCATATATAAAATAGCTCATTTAACAACAAAAACACTTTAATGGAAATGCTAACACCAACCCCATTTAACAGAGGAGGACGCAGAGGTATATAGAGTAAAGCGACTTTGCCAGAACCACACAGTCAGTATATGGTGGAGCAGGAGTTTTAATAAAGAAAGTCGCAAAGGAGAAATAAGATCAAGAAAGCAAGTTCGCTGCTCTGATACACACTGGCAGTCCTTGACAGAAACGAAAGGTGAACAATGCTGGCTAAGCAGCAGGGGAGTGCAGTTCTACCTGGGAGCAAGTCCGTCAACGTACACGAGAGGATACAAACTTAAAAAAGCAAGGGAGGAAGTCAAGCAAAGACCACTAAATACATACTGAGAGACGAACAGATAAAGGGGATGCGGACGTGCATGAAATGACAGGACTGGGGGCACATCATCAAACAAATCCATTACAGAAAAGGGCATAGAGAGGAAGGGAGGTGAGCAGGTGAAGACTGGATATAAGGGATGTGAAATAAACAGATAAATCAGGGAGAGGGGTGGGCCTGTCAGCAAAGGGGAAGGGATGCAAAGGCTGGGGTATAGATATCTCCGCTCTGAAAAAGCAAGAGGCAAAGACGGGAAAGACACTGATTTGCAAGGGAATCGCAGCCTTTCCCTTTCACTGCTATTTTAACCTCGCACGATGTCTTCCTCAGCTACCCTGTCAGACAAATTGAGGAAGATGAACTCCTCCCTCGGGGCTTAACATTTTACAGAATGAAATGGCAACATGCCAGCTACCACCGTTCCATAGTGCATCGAGTTAAGTCAAGTGGCTGGTTTTCTGCATGTCCTCTGTTTTTAGGGATTCTTGCCAAGAATGAGCTGTGATTTCAGGTTAGTAGGTGCCATTTAAAAAGGGAATTCTCCTCTTGCAGAATTATTTTGGCTGTGAACGAAATGAGATCACACGTGTAAAGGACAAATGCGCAGGGCTTGACACGTAGTATGCGCTCAATGAATGAAGGTCACGAAGAGCTGGGTGTCTCCTTACTCAGAAATATTCAGTGGCACTGGCCCCCAGAACCCTCCATTCATTAGTCTTATACTTTCAGAACCTTAATATTTTTATAAACTTATATTTTTGTAAGCTTATATTTTTATAACTTTAATCACAGACTTGATTCACTATATTTACATCTTGGCAGCTTTAGTTCTACTCAGAAATGTCAAAAAGTCTCTGTAAGAGGATTTAAGAATTAAATGACAAGGGTCCCCTTTATCACAGAGCTTGGTCATGGGTCATAGACGTTTATCTAGAGCTAACTCTTTCAGATCCAGGTGGGCGAAGTGAGAAAACATCTTTAGCTGCATCTGTGCAATTCTGGTCGCGTTTGGATAAGAAGAGATGGCAGTGTGAGGTCGCTGGAGAACAGCTTTCTGTTCAGACGCTGGCAGAACAGGACGGAGACACTGGTGAACGCAAGAGCAAAGGAACAGGAAAGGAGAGCAAACGTCATATGATTTCAATTACAAAAAATTATGCTGAGATATCATGTTTTAAGATAGATGTCCACAAGTGGCCTGGCTTACAAATGAGCAAACAGCAGTGTGTACAGGGGCCCATTTGGCCAAGCTTAAGGAATCCTAGAGCAAATAAGGAGACTGCTGTAGACATTGTTCTCCAGCATAAATAAGATTAAAAGTCTTATTTCAGACTTTTCTACATTCCAGACACACAAATCTCACTTCTCCCAATCACTCAGCACAAAGAAGCTCCGTTTATTTTTGTTGCGAGAGTTTTTGCCCTTATAGCAGCTTCGCCCCTGTGCTCAGTCCACATCCCTGCGATGCCATACATTGTTCCCAGTGCAGGCATGTGACCCAAGCTGTCTGGCCGCCAGGACATCACACTCTTTCGGTCACAGCGATTGGCTCAGAGCTGGGTCTGTGGCCCGGTAAGAAGAAATGAGATTTGATAAGACTTTTGTTGGGGCAGCAGGGGGAAAGGCACTTGCTTTTTTCACGGAAATTTCCAGAAGTAAAATGACATGTACTGGAGCTGCCCAGCAAGCTATCACCATAGAAAACAGAGCTAAGAAATGGAGATAAAATGGAGCCTCAGTGTCTGTAGAGGGGGTAATGTCACAAAAAGTAAATAAGTTAACACACGTAAAGCACTTCCTGGCACACAGTAAGTGCTAGGCCATAGCTGAGCACGGAACAAGGCTAGCTTCTGGAGATCAGGCTGCTGCCATGTTCAAATGACTCGATCAGTGTGCCATTCATCTTCTCGGCACCCCATTTGCAGGCTACCCCTGCATGATCGTGTGGGATGAAACTCATGTTCATTAGCAGGATAGGGCTCTTGGAAATCTCAGAAGAGACGATCTGACTTGGGATCTGGGATGTTGGCAAAGTTGCTTTTCAGAAACTTGGCTTTGCAACTTTTAATTGCACAGTCTCGGTTTCTCTGGCTCAAAGAACAGAGCTTCCTGCCCTCAGGTCCCGCCTGAGAGCAGTCTTGACAAGGTAGGCCACCGCTCACCTGGGGTTTTTCTTTATATGTGAACATCTGCTTCCAGCAACCACAGGCAGGTTATTTGCATAAATCACACAGACCTGGCAACTGCGAAGGGTTCTTCATCTGTATCGTTCTGATACAGTGCCCTTTTTGACTTTTGCCTAGACAGTGATGAGATGCACAGAATCTCAGTGAGCAGAGACAAACTGGGCAGGTGGAGCTGGGCAGCCTGCCAGGGCCCAGGCCCCGGCCCCAGCCAGCCATATGCACACCACGCACCGTGGGCATGTGCACTGGCAAGGACAGCCGGCGGCAGAAACACCTCTCCCACTGCCAGGAGTTTTGGCTTACAGACCCATGAAGCAGCCAACACAGTCTCTGGCAGTTCTTATTTTCTTTCCAGCAATCCAGGATCGTGCAAACCCCTAATAGAGTGAGTGTGCAGGTGGGTCAGAATGGAGTGCCCTGAGATAGCCCGTGCAGGGAAGGCTGGGTGAAGGGCAGAGCAGGGCACAGTCTGAGAAGGCTGCATGGCAGACAGAGAAAGGAGTAGGTAGTGGCCTGGTGCGTACGGGTGAGGAGGCAGGGAAGGGAGATGGCAGATAGATGGCAAGGGGGCCATGCAACGGCTTGGTGAAGAGCACAGCCAGATGCCAGAGCACAGGGTGTCAGGTAGGCACCCCAGTGATATCAGTGAGCAGCCACATGACCCAGGGAGATTACCTGGTCTTTCCAAGCCTATTTTCACATCTAGAAGTGGAAGAAATAATGCCCGTAAGAATATCGTGAGAATCAAATTAAATAATACCACCATCCCAGTTATTTTTGTCATTGTTATTTGCTGTATTATATAATAATGGGTAAAGAGTGCAGAAAAGTATTCTTTGAGGAACAGGACCACCCAGTAAGTGGCTTTCGAACTTAGAAGTCTAACTTTCATGTGATTTTCCAGTGAAAGAAGACACCAGTATATGAGTCCTCAGTGGCAGGTACGGCCTCAGAGAAGACTAGACCCTCGACGCACACTGTCTCTGAAGATGGGCTCTAGGGTGACGCTGGCCCAGCCGAGCTCCCCAAGGCTCTCCCAACCCAGGACTTCGTGGCACTGACAACCCCCACTTCTGGGGAGTGTGATATTTGGTGGGACAGGTCGGAATCACGGTGGAAATTACACAGGGTGGTAATGTGTAACTGATATGATTTAATGGTGTTAGAAATAGTAGTTTGGGACTCTGCGTATAAGAATGAGAAGACAGGGGAAGGGTAGGCAGAAGGGAGGGACTAGGGAAAGGAAAGAAAGGAAAAGGAGAAATAGCTAAAACCGGAATAACCAGGAGTATTTAACTGCACTAGCATTAAGCCACAGCCGGCCAGAGAATAAAATTGAGTTAAATGTCCAGTCGGCCCTTGAAGTCTCTGTGGTAAACCAGACTATATCTTCTGTACCACATGAGGTTTGCTTAAACGTCATTTTAAGTGGTTTATTGTGGGAGAGGGCAGCGTTAATGAAAAAATAGGTATCACATACATGTTTCGGGACTCTTGAAAAAAGTACAGGAGATATGTCTTGTTATCGCTTTCCTAACAACAATGGAAGTTTGTAATTTTGATAATAAAAAGGCTATCAGGTTTTATACTCACTGAGGCAGAGACACTGGAATGGCCTGCCCAGGCCCCTGCATCACCAGACCCAAAAGATGCTTGCCCGTGGGCACAGCTGCTAGGCTCTGGGTCCATGTGCCGGGCCTGGCAGAACCTCGGGAGCCTATTTCTAGAATGGTAAAAGCCTGAAGGAAGCGTGGTCACCAGCGGCCCTTGCAGTCAGTGTGCAGGGCTACCCAGCCCTCACTGGCTATAATGGCAAGTTTTCTCTAGACAGCCCCACCCCCCACATTGGTTGGGCCTAAGTTCCAGCTCATTTTGCTCTTTGTGGTGGAAACTTTGAGGGTACAGTGCTCATGTCCCTGCCCTAAAAGGCAGCCCAGTGTACCTGCATCGTATCCTTGCTGCCTGACAAAGAAGAACCACAAATTCCTCAAAGCTTTTTGTGGTACCTGTCTGGGAATTTCATCACTGCCTTCTGCCCTGGTTTGCACTCAGCTCCTCATCCTTGATTTTGGTTCACATCTGCAGCCCTTACTCAGCTGTTTGGACCTGGGTAAGAACTGGAATCTGAGCACTGTCTCCCAGGTCTTCTGCTCTGGGCATGCTGGAGAAAAGTCACATTCGTTTCGGTTCTTGGAAGGCAACTCTGTACTCTGGGTCACAGCCACCTGGAAGAGGGGCAGGGCTGCCCTCATTAAAACTGCTGAGCATTCTCTTTATGCTTCTGTCTCTGGAGGAAGGGATGCAGGTACTACTAAGACAGAGAAAGGTCTGAAAGCTCTTGTCCGTCTTCTGATAATTATAATAAGTGGTTAGATCTCTCTTGCTAAAGTGAAAACAGCTAAGAGCTTTACTTCTAAGTGAAGCAAAGCCGGATGCATCTAATGAAAGAGTCTAATCAAGTGCATGTGATAATGCCAAAATAGGAATGAGAACAGAAAGTGCCTCTGTGTTCTTTGATGTTTATTCCTTTATGTATCTTTTTTAAATGTAGCACTTAGTAATACTTATATAGCATAGCTCTATTCCTTAGAGAAAAGGGTATTAATTGAAAATTTTATAATTCTGGTTTGAATCTCACATTTAAAGTGGATTTCTAAGCATTTATTCTAGTGATTATAACCCTCTGTGGATTAGAAATAACTAGAAAGCACATTATGAGATCCCACGCTTATAATTCTGGGCCCAGGCATTCATGCTGGTAGCATCTATGATGCTTCAGAACTACCGGTCTAGTGTCTTTCAAACTTTAAAGTGCATATGAATCACCCATGGGTCTGGTTGAAAAATCAGATTCTGACTCAGTCTGGGTTGAGGCCTGAGATTCGGTGATTTAAACTAGCTCCCTGGTGAGGCTGATGCTGCTGGTCCACACATCACACCTTGACTAGAAGGCGTGGACCATGGGATCAGATTCAGGCCCAGGTTGAAGTTTAGCCACCTGAGGGTCTGAACACTGAGTCATGAAGTGATTAACAACAGATTTTACATACATCACCCCAGTAAATCCACACATAAACTACATGTGATCAGTATTATTATATTATTTTTTTATGAATGGAAAAACTAAGACTCAGAAAGTGAGACAGCTAGTAAGTGGATATGGTAGTTTTCTACTGGTTTTACCAATGACCACAAACTTGATGGCTTAAAACACAACTTCATTATGTTTCGGCTCTACAGGTCAGAAGTCCTAAAATCAAGGCATTGGCAGAGCTGGATTCTTTCTGGGGCTCCAGGATAGAAACTATCCTCTTCAGTTCCTTCATTATAGCTCCAAGCACAGCTGGGAAAGCATCTCTACAGAAACATGTAATTACATTGGGCCCTTCTGAATAATACAGCACACTTTCCCATCTCAAGGTCTGTACCTTAATCAAATTCGCAAAGTCCCTCTTGCCATGTAAGGTAAATATTCACAGTCTCTAGGAATTAGGGTACAGACACCTTTTGAGGGGCCATTGTTTTGCCATGGTGGGAAAACCAAGATGTGGAGATTGAAATCAAATTCAGATAGAATTCTAGGGTCCATGCTCCTTCTAGTACACACCTCAAAACAGCAGCTAAATTGCATGTTGTCGTCATTGTTTTCTAGAGGCCAAATTGAGAATGGAGCATAAGTTTAGTGCAGCTGTAGACAGCCTGAATCCCATTATCATTTTAAATTGAATGAAATGGTGCTGAAGTGGATTTTGTTTATTTCAAGTCGTTCTGTATTCTCCTTAGACTCAGCAAAACCCAGCTCTTCTGTGCAATTGCAATGTCTTGGGATAATTCACGGATATCTAATTGTGGGTCTGGTCGTTATTCATCCTAAATAGAAAACAAGATGGAAACCAAGGAACATCTTGAAGATGTGGCACTAAGTTACTTACACTTGCAAGCAACCATTCTGAATCAAGATTTGTGAATAAGCCTTGAACATTCAACTGCCTTGCAAGGAGCTCTTTGACTACTGGGGTCTGTGCTTGTCAAACCATTCAGACTCCCTGCAGCCACAGCAGTCAGGTGCGCCTGTCTGCAGCTTTAGCTTCAAATCGAGGCAAAACTCATCCCACACTTCATGAGTGCATTCAGATCTAGGTTTTATTTTTAGAGCAGTGATTCCATCCACAGAACTGACCCTGTAGTTATAGAACACATTATCACTGGGCCAATGTAAACAGAAAAATATCTAGTGTAGGCTTTTTTAAACCTCTGTTATGAGCTAAATTATGTTACCCCCCATAAAGAACTGTTCTAGCCTACAGTACCTTACAATACATCCTTATTTGGAAATGGAGTCATTGCAGATGTAATTATTTAAGATGACTGTTGTCCACATAAGACGAAAGGGGCGCAGGAGGAGGTGTGCACGTGAAAATGGAGGCAGAGATTGGAGAGACGCACCTGCAAGCCAAGGGATGCTGAGGGCAGCAGACATCACAAGGTATAAGAGGCCAGGAAGGATTCTCCCCTACAGATATCAGAAGGAACCAACCCTGCTGACACCTCAATTGTGGACTTCCAGCCTCCAGAACTAGGACGAAATAAATTTCTGTTGTTTTAAGCCACCTAATTTGTGGTGCTTTATTATGGCAGCCCTAGCAAACTGAATACCATCTTTCAGGATGTTGTTTCAAGTTCTATTTCTCACTTTACAGAATGGATGTGTTTCTAAAAAGGTCAATGAATACAGATGGAACAATGACCAGAATACGACTTCCGTATTGGAGATGAAGTCCCAGAGAATGATTTTGACTGCAGGATGTTACTTAAACCACACCACAGAAATCTTGCCAAAACACTGTTCATTATAAAGCGGAATTTAGCACAACTGGCATTTCCTAGCTTGGTGTCAGGAAGAGGTTCCAAAATGACTTTACAAAGTCTGCACCCAGGAGACAGTTCAGTGGTGGCAGCAGCAGTTAAATGAGGACCTGCTCACTTGTAAAGCACCTATTATGTGCTAGGTATTGTTCCAGGTGCTTTACAGACATATTTTTTGAGACAATTACCCCTCCCTTTTGTAAAACAAACAACAGAAGACCTTTGCCTTCAGGCTGAGGCCAGCTGAAGAGGGTGGGAAAGGAATATAATCAAGTAGAACTCTCTTCCAGGGTCCCACACTGACCCTTGTCGTCACTGAAACTGTAGCAGAAACCTCAGCATCTCCATGGCTCACTACCACTGCCTGCCAGTCCTAACAGGCCGCTTATCAGCCACTCCTGCAACCACTTTTCTAACCTCATCAGGACCTGCAAGCTGTCAAAGCGCGTGTTCATCCCATCCTTTGCCTCCCACTCTCTCTCCACTTCCTATTGTTCTTAGGAAAATGATAAAAACTTAACTTGGGACTCCACGGGAGCCTGACTCCGTGATCGTGATTTCCCTTGCTCTTCTGGCTCCAGCCACGCGGGAGCCCTCAAAGATCCTCACGCTCCGTCCTTCGCATTGCCACACAGCCTTTTTATACGTTGTGCCCTCTGACCTCACCATCCTACCCTCCATGCCCAGTCATGTCCTCGTTCTTTGTGTCTTCCCTGCATTAGCTACACCACAGAACTGCCTGGCTTTCTCTAATTCCCTGAGGTCAGATCAGCCTATCACATATTCTTACAGCTCAAGGCCATGGTTCCATTTTCACACTTATTTGCAGACTTATTTGATGGATGTCTTTCCAAATAGACTGAAAACTCGAAACAAAGCAGAGTCCTGTGTGCTTTCGTTTGCCACTGTATCCTTAGCATCCAGTGCCTGTCATATGTAGGCATTCAATGACCCAGTTCGACGAAAGTTGAATGAAATGATATTTAATTTTCTCAACCACCTGGCAAGAAAGCAATTATTCCCACTTTACAAATGAGAAAAATGAAGAAGCTCAGGAAGTTAAAATTACTCAAGTTGTAGATAATCAGAGACCCAGGTTGTCTAATTATAAAGCTCATGTTCTTTCTCCCTGTGCTCTATGTCTCTCACAATATGATTCTCAAGTGTCACAAAATATTCTATGGTAACACTACAAAAGATGGGGTCAGAGGTAGCATCCCTGTGCTGCTAGATGCAGGTAAGACAAAGATGAGTCCTAGGCAAGGCCGAACAGCACCCAGGGCACCTCTACTGAAAAAACTTTTACTACCCAAAATGCAATTGGCCTATATAGCAAAAGCATGAATATTAGTATCTTCTCAATATTAGTAACTCTTCATCTAACAATTCCGTTTCTAGTAATTTTAAGAGATGCACAAAACAATTTAGGATCAAGGATGTTCATCATAGATATGTTCAAACAGGTGACAGTTAAATTAGGATACATCCTTATAATGAATTTTTATGCAGACGCTAGATATATACATTTTAAAGAAAATTTAAATATCATGAGAAAATGGTTAAACATAACATTCAGTGAATAAAAGGACAGTAGACTAATAATAAAAGGATACTAGTATGATCTCAATTTTGGTAGCATGTGTTTCTATCTATACATAATGAAGAAAATAAAATAAAATGAAATATTTACTGTTTAACTCTGAGTAGTAAGATTATCATGGGCAATTTATATTTCCTTCCCTATACCTCATAGTATTTTTAACTGTTTACAATGAACATGTGTTGCTTTTATAATGAAGGAAAATGTTATTAAAAAGCAATTGAGCATGTAATTTGCTTGAAAGGTTTTTCTTGTATTTTATCAGCTTTGCAATTGCTATTTCTAAATTATTTCAAAAACAAAATTGCTAGTCATTTGAAGAATTTTCCTCCTATTTAGATGATGGAAGATGGCCATACAGAGAGTACATTGGACTGTTTCATATGAAGGGATTGGAAGGCATCGAAAAAAAAAAACTGGGCAAACTAATAACTGATTACTTTTCTTGAACTTAGCAGCAGAGAACTGACCAAAGTGTGGAGAAAAAGGTAAATCCAGAATCACAGCTAAGATCTACTTACCTGGAGCAGAAGTGCTACAGCCCTAAACTGGTGGGATCACTACCGGTAGGACCACAGCCTCAGCAGAAGCCCTTGCTTTGTGGAGTATTATCTCCAGAATTGCCACCAACTTCTCATGGTGAAGACCAGGGAAAGATGCCCTCATGGCTCTGCCAGGTGGAGAAGAAGGATAATGTTTGTGAAATATGCCTAGTATTCTCCATAGCAGCAGGTTGCCTAATCCCTAGGGAAAAGCCTTTACCAGAGCCTGGTCCTAACGCCGTGGAGGTCATTCCTCTCATGCAGCCCCTCCTAGCCTTCCTGTCTCACCTCAGTATGATGGGAAAGCTATCAAAGAAACAAGTGTGAAGGGCACAGGCCACAGACTCAAGCCCACTAAGAGACCTGAGATTTAATCATGAGATTAGAGAACACTTCCCTCCCACACACTTTACCACCACATCGGTAACTCCAGTGTAATAGTGATTGCCCCCACGAGAGCTATAAGACACAGGCTCTGAGAAGGTAGACTTAGGAAAGCCCAAAGTCAAGAGAGGAAACGAAAACAAGGACTCCGGAATTTAAAACTTCTGGCAGCAATAGCTACAGCAAACATTAAACACAGCTTAACTCCTAGCCAGGTGATCATAAATGTCCACACTAGAAGACTATTTCAGTTCCTATTACACAATATAGTACGTCCATCTTCCAGGGAAAAAAAAGAAAAAAAAAAAGGCATGCTAAAATGCAAGCAAAACACAGGTCAAGATATGTGATCAAGCAAGAAATTAGAGATCTCGAGTAAACAGAATGTGACTCATATATGATACAGATGTTAGAATTTTCAGATAGGGAATTTAAAATGATTAACATTAATGTCAAGGGCTCTAATGGAAAAAGTAGACAACGTGAAAGAACAGATAGGTAACTTAGAGAATGTAAATTCTGAAAAAGAAGCAAAAGTAAATGCTAGAAATCAAGAAAACCATACAGAAATAAAGCAAAAACATGAAACCTAAGCATATCATAAGTCAGCTTGCAGAAATCCAAAGACAAAGAGAAATATCTTGAAAGAAGTCAGAAGTGGAAGGAAAAAACCTTTTACTCTAGAGGAACAAGAACAAGAATAATAGTGGACTTCTCTTCAGAAACCAAAGAAGCAAGAAGATAGTGAGTAAAAGATTTAAGGCATTGAAAGAAGAAATACTACCAACCCAGAATCCTGAATCCTGCAAAAATATCCTTCAAAAGTGAAAGACAGACTTTCTCAGACAATTATAAACTGAGAGAATTCATAGCCAGAAAACCTGCCCTGCAAAGAAATATTAAAAGGAAAATTACATAGGTCAGAAATTTATATCTAAGTACAGAAAGGACGAGTGTTGGAGAAGAAATAAATGAAGATAAAATCAAATCTGTGATCTAAAAAGTAACGGTTTAAAATAATAGTAACAGTGTATTAGGTGATAACAGCATATGGGTAAATGAGTGACAGCGACATCTTAAGGGATGGGAAGGAGGAATGGGGAATACTGTTCACTACACTTGGAGAATAGTGTTATTTGAAGGTGGCCTTAGTTTAAAATATACTGTAAACCTAGGCAACCATTAACATTTATATATACATATACATACATACATACATACATACATACATATATACATTCATATATATATATGTATATATATATAAAGTACACTGGAGGAGGTGCCAGAGACCAAAGGCTGTAGGTCTCACCTTTTCAGGCCCATCTCCTCATCTGTGAAAAGGTATGGTTAGAATAGATCTCTCTCTCTCTCTCTCTCTCTGATTCCCTTCCTGCTCTGAAATTCTCTGACTAAAAAATTAAAATGTTAAATAAAAAGGCTACTTCTTCAAGAATATCTATGAGGAAGAGTCTTTTGAAAGGTATAAAAAGCCTTTTTCTATTACTTGAGTAAATTTGCATTTCCATATTTCTATGCTGAGTTGCATTTTAGCAGGTTGATCTAGTAAGTATAATAAAATATTGGATTTGCTCACCTGGTTCAGCTGTTCTCAATGCATTGTGCTGTAGTAAAAAACATACGAGGCTGAAAGGAAAAGGCCATTTCACAGTATTGATTTCACTGTCAGAGACAGCACAAGACATGTGCCTTTCAGTCCAGAATAGAAATAAACCGAGCTGCCTCCTTGCCTAAAGAGCTCATAATTAGTTTGTGATTACCTCCAGATCCGTCAATAGACGTTCCTTCCTTTGCTCGCTGTCAATACACTTCTGAACTCAGTGTACACATTTATGAGTTATGACTTCCCTGTCAAAAAGTTTTGCTCTTTATCGCTTAAGTTGCAGTGTTTGTTAAAAAAAAAAAAAAAAAAAGTCACATTGGGGCTAGCCCAGAGAGCACTGTGGAAATGGCCTGCCCCTTCTGAAATGAGATACACATCTTGCTTCAGGTTAAAGCTACTGGAAAAACACTCAGCCTCATCTTCAGACTTTGCTACTTTAATCCCTTGCAATAAAAATCCCCAACAAGCAGAGTTCTACTCATAAGGTCGATTTCCAACTTTAAGGCCATCTTTGTGGCAGACAGATATAAATGCTTTAAGCCTCATGGGGCTCATACCTAATAGTTACTTGCATTCTATTTTTGCCCTACTGGGAAATAAAAGTGGCATGGAAATCAATGTTTCACTCTGGAGGAGAGAAGGACCGGACCAGACATCAATACTTTCCTTCCAGAATTAGACAGTTCTTCAAAGCACACTTCGCTAAATACATTCCAACAGGCCTAGATGAGTCGGGGTGCAGGCATTAGCTAGAATGAGGAGCAAATCTTGTTTGTTAAAGATCTTTTGCTAATAGGAGAGTCTTTACTTATTAGAGTAATTACGAAACAATCCAAGAGAATGTGTAGTCAATAACTCTCAATTTTAAATTTTATCCAAGTGTTTCAGGCAATTAGGAGTCCCTCAAACCAGGAGTTCAACTGCCCAGAAGTAAAAATGAAGAAATTCAGACCAGGAGCGAGATGACCCCTTTTCAGGTAATTAGGGTATTTCATTCCAAGAGCTCTAAAGCTCAACTTCAGACAATGGCATGGGATTGTGAGAAAAGTTCAAGTTCTACAGTCAGATGGATTTGTTTACACCACTTCATGGGATACCAGATTCTGTGTAATTTGGATGTGTTTGGGACGGAATGCAGTTGTTGGTTTTTTAAGAGGAAAAAGGTGACTTTAAACTGCTGTCCCAGATGTCACAGTCCAACGGAGACAGAAAGATCAAAGCTTTATGTTTAAGGAAATTATCATTTCCTTTTTTCTCATTTTTCCAGCTGATAAAGTACTGCTTCTCATTCTAAGCCACATGAAAATACTCTAAAGTCAGGGATGTTTCTGCCTTTTAAGCTCAGCCCAAATATGATAAAGTATTTCTAAAGTTCAAAAAAAAAAAAGTATTACTATATATTTGCCTCTTTGCCAACAGTTTACAAATAAAAAAAAAAAGTGTTTTGGTAATGAATTGAGAAAGGCAGCACTTGTCTTCATTTTTAATGGTGAGTTCAGGTAATTCTGGCATTTGCAATGATCTACATGCCTCTTAAACAAGGAGGGGGAAGCGGAGGGAGAGAGAAGGAAAGAGTAGATGACTCTTGGCTAACAGAGCTTCAGAGATTTTAGGTCAATGAAACCCGTGCCAGGTTCAATATATCTATTTCATTGCTCAGTCACACGACTTTTGTAGGTTAAATCACAAACTCTTTCTAAATGAAAGGGAAGCTAGTAATAGTTAAGAGGGCTAAAGTAAACAAAATGAAGCAAAAACAGTACTGGAAATTTCCAGGACTATAAGGATCCTTTTGAACTTAGAGAAAACTTATAATGGAGAGACCTGGTGATCACCACCTTAACCACTGTAGCATCATCGACAGAGATGGCCTAACATTATGTGCCTCTTATGAGATGGAATCTCCTAAGAGATTGGAATCTTCTTGCCAAATATGTTAACCTGATTCCAGTCATGAGGAAACAATCAGAACACTCTACAATAATGGATATTCTATAAGACAACTGTCTTGGGCTCTTTAAAAAAGCCAATACATGAAAAAAGGACTATTCTCGATTTAAAACTAAACAGCCAAATGCAATGTATAAACATTCAACGGATTCTGGATTGTACAACAAATGAGTATCACATAAAAGACATCTTTGGGGCATTTGGAAAAATTAGAATACAAAATGTTTATCAGATATTATTGCATTACTAGTAATTTTCTTACATAATGATATTAGTGGATATATAGAGAAATGCCATTCTTAGAGGTATGCTGAAGCAGGGTGGGGTGGGGTGGAGGGTGCGTAACCTATTTTCAAATGATTCAACTAAACTAAGTGCATATACTATCTATGCACATGTATGTATACATATGCATGGAGAAATAAATGTAGCAAAATAAAAAAATTTAGTGAATCCAAAGGAAGACTACACCAGTGTTTGCTATACTATTCTTTCGACACTCCTGTAGATTTTTCTAAGGTCAGGGGAAGAAAATACTTTTCTTATGACAAGCATCTCTTCTTCCTTTCATCAGCTTTCTCCAGTGACTTAAATTTCTACTCACTTGAGATGTAAAAGGTTTGTAGAAGAGAAGACCACTACCTTCAGCAGATGGGCCTTTTGTTTTGATTGATGGAATTAGGAGTTAGGTGTGAGGCTAAAGAGCTGTTTTTGTGTGACAGGGTAACTTCAAACAGTTCTGAGTCTGGAGTCAGGAAGCTGCCCAATTCCAGTACAGTGCCATTTACTTTTAAAGAACCTTACCAAAATATGCTGTGTGAGAACGGTTTTTAAATGAGTATCAAATCATACAGTGCCAGCATCCTTCTCCTTTTTCCTCAGTCTCCTTCCTGTGCTACTCCTGAACACACCCTTCCTTTAGAATTACTATTTTCTTACGTCATGTTGGCGAGTGTGTGTCCCCATTGAGTTGTGAAGTTTCGTGAGGCAAGTACCCGGTTCTAACCCAAGAAATTAGCCTAGCGCGATGGCATTTCAAAACAGGAACTCAACAAATACTAGTTGAATAAAGGAATAGGTAAAATAAAGATATAAGGTGAAGATTTTCAAAGGGAAACTAACATGAGTATTTTAACATGTACTGGTGTGGCTTCTCTATTACGGCTGGTAAGAGAGGTAGGAGGAACCATTCATAATAAAAACTTTACAATGTTATTGTTAGCCCCTTTGTCAGAGGGTGGGAGAACTCTCAGGAATAAAAAAAAAAAAAAAAAGCGGAAAAAGAGGATATTATGGAACAGAAAGGACCATTACCTTATATTAGGAACCACAGATCAACCAGAGGCCTGAGTTGTTTGCCCAAAACTTAATATGGTTGCTATAAGGCTGCATTAATAAACAGAATTCTGTGTATCAATAATTACATTTTATGTCTTAACTGAGCACTTCAAAATTCAAGATAAACTAATTCTTTTTTCTTGAGCTATTTACAAAGGCCATTTTAACTTAAGAGTTAAAAAGAATGAACCAAATGCTTTCGGAGATAAGTTTACTTTTTTTGCAAAGTAGCTATTTTAGTAATATTTGTTATAACACTATAATGAAATCTTTCAGGAACCAGAAAGATGAGTGCTTTACTACAACTGAAAAACTGGAGCTTGTTTGAGAATTTCTGATAACACTAATGGGAATAGTGCCTCAAATGAAAATAACTAAGTCAACAAAAAGAAATTCTTCTTAGATCAGTCTTGAGAATTAAGTAATAATGATAAAGAAATATAATAAAGAAGCGTTTAATCTTTAAATGAAGAGAGAAATTAAAGGGGGAACTAGGATTTGCTACATGCAGCACTACCACCTGCTAGTACAGCACTAACACCAGGGTAGGAAAGAAAACTTCTCTTTAAAATTCATCATGCAATTTTTATGAACTCGTTTTTTTGTGAGGCAAAAAAAAAAAAAAAAAAAGACTCGGACAAATCAAAGGTAAGGTATCTTTGGAAAATTTAATTTGGACCATATTATCTTTCCCTTGCTGAAAACATCCAATATTTCCATACATTTTGGGTTCCACAGCTTACAAAGGGGCAGTGGGTTTCCTGCAGTTACATACTGTACCCAACTTTCTATAGAAAAATCAGATATTTTCCAACCCTGCTTTTGAGTATTTCCTTAAAAATGCTTTAAAGGTTCCTTTTAATAAATGGCCAGTGAAACAAAATAAGGCTTTATTTTCTCCTTTTCCCCCTTTTTTGGTACTGCATGCTGAATAAGAAAGGAAGACTTGTCACATCAGTTGGTACCCTGGGGACTGCTCCCGAGTCCTCCAAGGTGTACCCATATCATCGAGCCCTGATGCACCTCTGAACTGAGGAGCCTGAAATGGGTGTAAAACATCCTTTCAGAACCACATCACAGCATGGGGGGGAAGGGTGGTATCTGTGGGTTGCCTGGGTCTTCTTGGTGTTCCCAGGGCTCCTGGCCTTCGGAGTAACAGAGGAACTAGGACCAAATGATGACCACCAGAGGCCTTCCACCTGGTACTGCACTACCACAGGTTCACATCTACGGGCCTTACGATGTGCATGTAAAGTCTAAATGTAATTACTTAAAATAAAATGAGAAAAAAAATCCCTTTACTAATTCCCGTATCAAATTGCTAGAATGAAAATAAAAACATCTGTCTGATAAAACACGTTTTCCTTTGTCAGATGAAAGCAACTTCCTTCCAAAGTAATCTCAGTAATGTGTATTTGTATTTATATAGTTTTGTTTGGCGCACAAATTTCTTTAATTCCATCTGACACAGCTTTGTCATTTTTTGAACTAGTAGTTTCATTAGCTTAAAAATGGGATAAGGCAACCAAATTTAACTAATTTTGGTTGCAGAAAACCATCTCAGACATTAACCTTCATCTTCTCAAATGTTAAGAGCACATGATTAAAAGGTAATCAAACAGTTTCTTCTCTTAACAGGAAACTAAGCAGCTATTGCCATCAATTCTCTACAGTAAACACAGGGCCCCTCATAAATATAAAATTAAATTCTTTTTGAGGAATAGGTTTGTGATTTTATGTATGTGGGATTTACATTTATTCACTAAATTTTGTAGTAAAAAATTGTATGGTCTTCACATCTTTATTTTCATACACAAGGGATTTCTTCATCGTCTCAGCAGGCTCTCACTCCCAGACGGCAGGCTGGCTTCCTTGGCTTGTTTCAAAAACGGAGCAGCCACATGTCATGTGCTCTCAGAAGCCGTGTAAAAACTCCTGTAGCTGGGTGACGATCTCTGTGTCTACCGTTTCCATGAGAGACTGGAAGCCTTGCTCTCCCAGTAGCTCCTGCTGTGCTTTGAGCTTCTCATAGATGAACTGCTGCAGCGACACTGTGTGCACTGGGTCCTTCAGGGCCAACTGTGGGACAGAGAGAGGACATACTCTGTCAGAGGCAAAAACGAGTCCCTCTCCTTTGTGACTACAATTCTTTGTAATCTCTTCTATAGCAACACAACTGCTTCTGCCTCCCTTCTTACCAGGGACTCTTAAAACAGCCTCATTCTGGTAAAGTTTGTCAAAGAAAATGTCATTCAATTAGTCTAACCTCAGTTCTCTGAGGCCTCTGCGAATAAACTGTTTGATTAGCCCAATTTCTCAAGAGCTGAGAGTTCATCCTCGTAAAGAATCAAAATGAGTTAGAAAGTGTCCTAAAAGGAACAGAATAGACCGATGAGCATTTAAACACAATTGTCCAGGATTCCTAATCAGGCTCTCTACTGTAGCAGCTCAGCAGGCCCTCAAAACAAGCCCTGTCCTGAATTGTGATGCATTTGCATTGATGTATATGCTTCTGAATTAAAAGAGAAATTTAACAAATATAAAAACTTAACATACTTTTCCTCCCTCATTGGGATATTTGGAAAACAAAAGAAACACAATTAAATTAAAAATAGTCCATCATTCCACTCCCTACAGATAAACTCTGGTCTCTTGTCCTTTCTGTTCTTGTGGTATGCACGTACACACATGTACGTAAGCACATAATCACTACTGCTCTTTGCATTTATATTATAACAAAAAAAAAATTCTATTCTAACACATTTTAAGAATGCTAAACCTATGTCATGATATTTTTTGTTATAGGCATGTTGAGGTAATTATGCTATAGTTTAAATACAATCTTAACTATGTTTTACTGAATAATCTACCACAAACACTGGTCATGTTACTACATATACAGACTTCCTTCTATATTTCATATTATTTCCTTAGGAAATCTGTCTCTATCTCAGAAGGATTACTAGATTACAGAGCATAAACAATTTTATGATTATAGTTTGTACCAATTTTAAAAGGTATGAGTTTTCAGTTTGTGGTATTGTTACTACTGGTACTATCATTAAGTTCTTCATAACTGGAGAATTGAAAAGTAGTGCCACTGCTTTAAGCCGTGCAATTCTCTCGTCAATAAAGCTGAACATCTGCAAGGTTTTAGGTAAATGCATGTGTTTTTGTCTTCCATATGACTGCACAGAAATTCTTTTTCCTTACTGATAGTTAGTTATATTCTACTAGGTAGATGAAATGATTGAATCACATCTGCTGTTTGAGCAACGTAAACAGATTTTAAATAATGACTACAAATGACAAATGTAACTGAGAGGAAGAGACATAGACAGCACGAATTTGAAATTAAGTGACCATTCCTGAGTTACAGGATACATCCAAGGCAAAGTAATTTCAATACTCATTTCCTTGGAAGACGGATAGGAAGAATAATACCAAGAAATGCAGATAGGAAGCCCTGTGTTCACAAACCTAAAGATATCATTCCACAAAATTTAAGATTAACATTTAAAAATATCTACTTTTTTAAGTAACATGCAGTAATATTCTGTATTATGTTAATTATCAAGAAATTGACCTTTTACTAAAGAAAGTGTACACTTTGTTGAAATAGCAGGAATTATCTGTAACTAAAACTATCTGGTACAAAATAAATAAAAAGCAGCTGAGCTCGAAATCGATGTCCAACAAGTCATTCCAACTACTGAAATGAAAATTAAGAGTGTAGTTCAAAAGCTGTTATATATATATATATATATATATATATATATATTAAAGTTAATATCACATCTCCACTCTTTAATTTTCAACAGATTAATTTAAAAAATATACTAAACCCACAAGGTATGGCATAACAATACATCAGTACAATATTTTTAAAGTGTATTGATCAGACATGCAAAGATTAAAAGCATTAATCTCTTTTAGAAGCAGGATTGTGGAAGGGAGAAGGAAGGGAAAGGACATATAGAATCTCTAATTCTGCACATTAAGAGAGATTAAAAAATACTTTTTTTTTTTTAGTTAAAAAAACCCCTATATGTTAGCAAATAAATGTCTATTTTGGCTTGGGGTAGACATTCATTAATCATAGCTATTAACTTTCTTTTGAATACCATATGAAATAAGACTGACTAAATGTTTCTCTAGAGAATTATTGCTACACATTGACTAAAAATCCAGATATCATTTCTATGAATGTAAAAGTGTCTATAGTCACTAGAATTAGGAAACACTGAAGTCACTAAAAGCATTTTCAAAACTATTTTATACAAATAATTCCCACCTAACATTATACACATAGTTATCTGCTTTAATATGAAAAAATACAGAATGCCTAGCATGTTTACTGGGGAGTACATTCCTGAGAAAATAATGTTTTTAATGTAATAAATAAATAATAATTAAGATAAATCTGCTGCTACTGGAAAAAATATACTGCAAAGGTTGACGTGGTTGCCACCCTTGTGCAGCTGAAAATCTGCATATAACTTTTGACTCCCCCAAACTTAACTATTCACAGCTTACTGTGGTCCGAAAGTCTTACTGATAACAAACTACTGATGAACACATATTTTGCACATTATATGTATTATATACTGTATTCTTACAAAACCATAAGGAAAATACATTTACAGTACTGTACTGGATTTATCAATATCGTAAGTATACTTCATCTGTTTATAAGATGAATCATCTATCTGTTAGTATGTACATCAATATTATCTTATATAATACAAAACATTGTAGACACTATATGTATTACTAGCAGACATCAAAAATGAAAAGATAATGTGAAAAAGAAATTTATATTTATTTACAGGTATAACAACTCACACATTGATAACAAAGAAGCAATATGATTGATTTATAGTAACCTAGTGTAATCAATACAATTGCTTCACAGCAGCATAGCCTGTATATTAATGAATAAATCACTATAAAATTTTTATGGCATCCATAAAAATGGATGTTTTTAATGTAGTAAGTAAATTATAATTAAAACTGCTCTTGGAAAAAATATATTGCAATATACAATGGCATTAATTTATAGTCACATTCATAATATAGCACTGGAAACATTATTACATTTTTTCTAAAAAACTACTTACCTGTGATAATAGGCACAGTTTCTACAATTCCAAGAGAGGCATACTGAACAGTAATGTAATTCTTTGAAAGCAAAGTTATAAAACAATAAGAAAACTAACATATTAATTTTATAACAAATATCACTCACCTTATGCCTATGTAAGGACAGGCTATCCACTTCCATACAAGTCTTGCACATGATGTTCTACATGACAAATTGTTAGGAAGTGATGATGATGATGATGATGACACAAAAACATCTCATATAGTTCTGTACAGTTATTAGATTTTCACATGAAGACACACATACAGTACAGATAAGTTTATTAACTGTATAGCATGTTTATTTACTACTCATTAAGTGATAGTGGATCGTCATAAAGATCGTCATCCTTTTTTGCTTTTTCATTTCTCTAAAAATGTTTCTATATAGTACCAATCTTTCTTCCACCATTTGCTTTAGTTTCAGTGCTTGGATTATAGAGGGGTCCATGTTGTAAAAGAAGTCAGAAGGAGTCTTGAATAATCATAACACTTCTGCCAGATTGTCTAATGTCAATCTGTTCTCTGACACTGCTTGTTCTACATCTCCTTCCTCATTGTTTGCTACTGGTTTGGTAGTACTCATCTCCATCAATTAGTCTTCTGTTAATTCCTCTGGTGCGGTGTCTATTAGCTCTTGAATTTCTACAAGATCCATATCCTGAAAACCTTCACTCCTCTTCTGTTGTTATATCCACAATCTCATTCAGAATTTCCTTGATTGGTTCTATTGTAAATACTGTGAAGTCATGCACAACATCTGGATACAGTGTTTTCCAGCAGGAATTTATTGTTTCAGGCTTAATGGCTTTCACAGCTTTTTCTATAACAACAATGTCACCTTTGATGGTATAATGCTTCCAGATTTTCACGATGTTCTCTCTCTCTGGGAGTTCTCTTCCACAGTGCTGACAATCCTTTTCATAGAGTACCGTGTCTAAAGTTCATTAAAGGTCCTCATGCCCTAATCTAGAGGCTGAATTAGAGATGTTGTGTGTGGGGGCAAATAAACCACTCCGATGACTTTGGTAGTGAACTCATGGGGTTCTAGGTGGCCACGGGCATTGTTCAGTATCAAAAGAACTTTAAAAGACAGTAATTGCATTACTGGCAATGCAATTCCTGACTTTAAGGACAAAGATTCAATGGAATCAATCTAGAAAAAGTGTTCTTGTTGTTGTCCAAGCCTTCCTGTTGTACAACTAAAAGATTCACAGTTGGTGTTTATCTTTTCCCTTTAAGGCTCAGAATTTAGCAGCTTTAAAGTTAAGAGCAGTCCTAATCATAAATCTGAGGTTTGCACGAACCAGTAGAGTTAGCCTTAAATCCTGGTACTCCCATCTCTCCTTTACTAATAAATGTCCTTTGTAGCACTTTTTTTTTTTTTTTTACAGAATAGGTCACTTTTATCTGCATTGAAAACCTACTCAGGGAGATTTACTTTCTCCTCAGTGATTTTCTTAGTAACATCTGGTTTTTAGTAATGTCTGGAACTCATCTGCTGCCCCTTGCTCAGTGGAAGCTTCTTCCGTTGTCTTGACATTTCTTAAGCCAAACCTTTTTGCAAAATCATCAAAGCATCCTTCGCTGGCATTAAAACCGCTAGTTTTAGATCTTTCACCTTCTTTTTGCTTTAAGTTGTTATAGAATGACTTCGCTTTTTCTTGAATCATATTAGATAAGAGTCTGTAAGAATGCCTTTCTTATAGCAATCCTGCACCCACATAAAAGCTGCACTTTCAGTAAGAGACAAAATGGTATTTCGCAAAAAGTGCAAGGTTTTTGCTCCTGCTGGCATTGCTGAGGCAATGGCTTCACAAATTTCCTTTTCTTTTTTACGGTAGTCCTTACGCTGGGTTCATTTATGTTGACATGGCAGGCAACTGCAGCTGCAGGCATCAATTTGTCGTACTTACTAACCAATTCAACTTTTTCTTGTAATGTTGTAACTTTCCTCTGCTTCTTGGAAGCATTTCCAGCATCACTAGTGGTACTTCCTATGGGTCCTGTGATGTTATTCAAGGTACAGTATTTAACTAAACATGATGAAAAATATGTGAAAACTTCAAGAGATCACTTTTTACTGAGATGTGTAATTTACTAGAGACAAACTGATCACATGGAGATAACTAGGACCACATAGCATTTTAAGTGGATATTCCCAACACGTGAGATCACAACAGCAACAGGAGGTGGCTACAAAATTATTATAGTGGTACAGTATGTACTAGTTAATTTTATGATTATGATTTAATACTGCATCTTTGCTTGTTTATAATTCTCTCAACTGCACGTAGTGCCATGTATGACAGTCTTGTGTTACTGTTTTGATAAATTTTAATGTTTTATAATAAATTCAAGTATATTTTATATTAGTTAATGATAAAAGAGATTAGTATCTACATATATTTTATGCATTCATGACATATCTAACTGTTCTTAATTTTTTTTTTTGTATTTCTAGGCTATGTAGTTCCTCTGCTAGTTTTTTTAAATTGTCACAAATCTCCAAAAACATTTTCCAATATGCTTATTGAAAAAAATCTGCATATAAGTGGACATGCACAGTTCAAACTCTTATTCAAGGGTCAACCATACAACTAAAAACCCTGGATATTATATATAAAACAAACTTAAGGTTACTCTAAAAGGTAGAGGGAAGAAGACAGACTGATCGGAGACTCCAGCAGCCAAGGAACAATACAATGTTCAATGCCTTGGCTTTCTTCTTGCCTCATATATCCCTGATTTACATCTGAAGAAGGCAGCAACCTGGAAACACCAATGAGCACAGAACAAAAGAGCTTCTTTAAAAGTCTGCTCTCTAGCCAAAGGACCAGGAAAAGGACCATACAGCAAGACAAAACTTTTAGACAATAATTGGTCTACTTCAGCCAAACACCACAGAATAAACTGTGGCACCACCCCCAGGCTGTTATAAGGATTCAGGGCCCCCATTCCCCAGCAGTGTCTGCAGCAGCACATCTGAGGAACTTTCATAAATGCTGATGTCTAAGTCCCACTTTAGAGATTCTGCTTTAACTGGTTTCAGGCACCAGGATTTTTAAAAGCTTCCCCAGTGAATCTGATGTACATACAACACAGCTATAGAACATTTTGGAAAAACCAGTTTTGAGCACTAAGATCTCAACTGAACCCCCCAAAACACCTCTAGATATTTTCACATTCATTAGAATTAGGTAGTAGACTAAGACATATGACACTTAAAAACAAAACAAAACAAAAAATAAAACCCTTACAGTAGCAATTCTAAGCCCTAAAAACTTAATTCCCATTTACCATCACCTATTTTTAAAACTCTTCAGGCCTTCCTTTCTTCTTTACCTTCAGTTAGGCATTTTTAAGTTCCTTTTGCTTACTGTTTGTATACTAGGTAATGTCAGTATCTTTTTTTTTTCACCAACTGACTCTTCCACCATCCAAAGTTTAATGCCCTTCTGATTTTGTTTTGTGATTCCAGACTTCTTCCAAAGGGTAGAAGAAGTCTCCAAACCACAGGGTAAATAAAACCACCCTGTAAGGGACCTTTATTTTTTTCTGCTTTTCTTAACTGCTTACCGTAGTATGTAACAGCAAGATACATTTATACATTTGTCATTTAATTGGTTACCTTATTAAACTTTCTTTGTGGGTGCCCTATTGATTTTTTTGGACTTTTTTGGCCTACATAATCATTTCAATGACTACAATCGAGCTCTGAACAAAATGGGTTGAACTGTGCAGGTTCACTCACATGAGGATTTTTTTCAATTAATTACGGAAAATGTTTTTTCTCTTCCTTACAATTTTCTTAATATTTTCTTTTCTCTAGCTTACTTTATTATAAGAATATAGTACGTCATACATATAACATACAAAATATGTTACTTAACTGTTTATGTTATTGGTAAGGCTTCTGGTCAATAGTAGGCTATTATGAAAGTTTTTGGGGAGTCAAAAATTATACAAGGGTTTTTGACTGAGTAAGGGTTAGCACCCCTAACTCCCACAATGTTCAAAGGCCAACTGCAATGACTGTTTTGTTTTGTTTTGTTTTTGCCAATACTGAAACTTGTATTCGCTCACAAGCCTTCTGGCAATATCTTTCTTCTCATCGCATTGGCCAGACACTCCATGTGACAAATTACCACCAAACCTTTTTTATTCTTCTTCCTAGGTACGGAGATAGACCACAATTCCCAGTAATGGAATGTGAGCAGAAAGGACATGTGTCATTAGCCAGACTGACTCTTAAACTACTCCTACTCAATTCTTTCTCTGCATCTTGCAGCTAGACAGAAGCAAATATGGCAGCATCTCAATACATTTGGGTCATTCTGACGGGTTGTGTGAATTACAGATCCACTCCTAACCCTCTCCTTTTTGTGCTTTTCCTGAGTAAAAAATAAACTATTACATTAAGCTTTGATTCCAGGGGGTCTGTTTTAGAGATGATGTTCTCTGGCATTTAGATCATTCACAATCTAATGATATGTTTGTACTTCGTTTCAAATAACTGTACTCAAAATTATGTTAAAGGCATATTATCCTAATCCTAGTTCAATAAGACATTTTACCAGAAATACTGAATTTAATGCTGAATTAAATTTGAAAATGATAATTTATATTTTTACATTTTTATAAATAAAAAATTTCCTATTTTCTTTTTTGTTTTATTCTTTTCCTGACAAATCCCACAGATTTCCAGGTTCTAGAATAAGTTGAACTACCATAGAAGTATCTGTTCCTTAAAATTAGATAGGATGGATGGATGGATGGGAGGAAGGAAGGGAGGGAGGGAAGAAGGGAGGGAAGGAGAGAAAGAGGGAAGGAGGGAGGGAGAGAAGAAAGAAAAAAGGGAAAAGATAAAGGAAAAAAAGGAGGGGTGGAAGGAAGATAAGTTGCTGCCAAAAGGATGTCATTGGTAAATTAAATACATTGAACTACATATATTTTTAAAAATTGATAGCACATTCAAGTAAAACCACTCATAAAATGAGACAATAAGAAACATTACTGAGGGAGGGTTGGGGTGGTTTGTTTTTTGAGGAGTGGGGTGGCAATTTAAAATATTTCTATGGTTATAAATGTATTTCTACCCAATCCTATGTTGTTGTTTTTTTAATTTTTATTTTTTGGTAATTTATGTTTTATTAAAGTCATCTATTTTGACAAGATTTTCCACTAATCAGCCAAGAACTACATGTATAATCCCTCAAGTTAGATTATATGTGTTCTTATCACTAATTTTGTATATTCACTCCCTCACCCCTGATTTTGGCCCACCAGAATAGGAGCTTATGGAAGCCCGGTGGGCACTGAAGTTTTAGCTCAGGTCCATTTCACTGTGGGCTCAGTCAGTTGCCCATTCTGTGGTTATTTCCCCATTCCGGAATGCATTACTAGAACAGGCATACCTAGCATCTGGCAGAACCCCTGCATTGGCTTCAAGGTTCCCTAAAGTAGACTTTTTTCTTTTTCTCATATCTTGAAATGAGTTCTGAGTTCATTTATTTTCATTCTTTCTTGTTTAATAATAAAATTACTTAAAGGTATGAAAAATTCAATTGTTTTACATGTAATAATCTCACTGTAGTATGTCACCTAGTTGAAAATTATTAACTTCTTCTTTAAAATATTGTTTTTAAAAACTTTACGTATCCAATATTTCTCTCAACCTTTCTTGAGTTTCTAGTTTTACTTCACTGTAGTCAGAGAATATGACCTATACTATAACTACTCTGAGAAATTAGAGGTTTTCTCTCTAAGCCTAGAATATGCTCAGTTTTTATAAGTATTTCATGAACATATACAAAATGTACAATCTAACAAAAAAGTATGTTCTATTTATAGAGTAGAATTTTTATTTACAGCTACTAAGTTAAGTTTACCGATTATGTTATTTAGATTTGTTACCATACATCCACTAGATCACCTTAGGTGCAACTAAACATATAGGATCACAAGACTATCATAAACTAACCTTAGCATCTGCTTACTGAGAAGGCCATGGGGATGACATGACATCACAAAATGGAAATGTATAAAAACTAGGATAAATTTTGCGCCGATAAAATGTTATGATCATAGGTGCATTTTTAGAATCCTACCAAACTATGCTTACTTTTGAAATGACTTTTTACATGTTTTATTCAAGCATTTTTACTATAAATCAATTTTAGCAGTATATTAAGGTCTATCTCCACTCAGTTTTCAGCAATGAAGTTATCTCTACATTAAAAAAATCAATGTTAATACATAACTAAATTTGTAAATAACAGAAAGATGTCCTCCTATTCATCTTATCATCACCAAAGTAAAATGACCATATAACATAGTGTAACAGCATATTTAAGAATGTGCTATTAATGTTATTAAATTAGAAAACAATAGCCTGCTATATATCTGAATGTGTTACCATTCAGCAATGCCTCTGATTCTACTTCCTTCTCAGAAATATTACTCATAGTCACATTTGTCCATTTTGTGAGAGAATATACTATAAAACCAAATATGTGTCACATTAATCCAGTTACATGTAGTTTCAAGGTGATAGAGAATAAAGGGAAACAGTGAGAAAAATCAGACAAGATTTCTATTTACAATATACATATCATCTTTGGATAAGCTATCTGAGTTTTATGAATATCATCTGCTATTTCTGCTTTAACCTTATTAAAGGGACTGAGAAATCTGAGCATCACAAGTGTGAGCCATCGATAGGAAATACGTGCTTCCTTCTCTCTCCTTAATGCTCCAGTTGCCTCTGTGGGCCCAAGAAGTGAGATCAGTGAGCAAATCTTATGAGAATCTCAAGTTTCTTGAAAAAATGTTCTACAAGGTCAAGCTATTAGGTAAGGGACTGAGAAGTTTAGGTGCTATAAATAGAAAATGCTGAGAGAGAATTTATAGCAGGAAGAAAGGTTAATAATGAATCAGTCAGCACTCTCAATCTATTTCAAACACTCTATTTCAAACGAACTTTGATGATCATTTCATCAAATTGTAAACCATCAATAATTTATAAAAATGATAGAATATAATGGGAATGAATGGGAGAAGGAAAACTTTCCATCCTAACCATCTGCTGATACAGCTAAATTGTTAAGGAAATCAGTATTTTAAGCCCTGCATTAATTTACTATTTCCCAAAAAGGAAATACTGTTCTATGGCTGTTTAACCTAAATTTGCTGGAGTATTTGAAATGATCTCACACATGATGTAAACTACATTGTGTATTTCTTTTAGTTGGCAAGCTTGGCACAAAACAAAGGAACAACAACACAGCAGTGCCTCTGCTACTAAATTAGCTGGATAAGTCAAATGGAAAACTCTCAAAAGACAACAGCATTGTGATTAACAAAGATGTGATAGTATGACAAGTACTTGGAAAACAACACAATCAAGCATTTCAAAATATGCCTCACTATTTACCTTTCATTGTTGGAAACATTTAAGTTTCAGAGAATTAGGGTTATAAACATTTAGTTCACATAAAAATGGAGTAACTACAATAATAATACATGTAATACATCTGAAATATAAGACCATAAGTGAGCTTATACCAATCTCTGAGAATCATGCTTGTTTTTTTGTTCACGGGATAAATTCATAGTGAAATGAGAACAAGTAGAGTTTTAGAACCAATGACAAAGCAATCAGTTAACACCCAATTACCAAGGCCAGATCTTTCCTGAACAGAGGTAACCCAAACCTCCAGGAGATAGCTTTGTGAACTGCTGACTTATGGATTTAAGATATTTTCTTCCACTAGCATCTAATTCTTCCTCATATTTTCTTCATTTGACTCTGAATCGTGGTAGGACACTTTAGCTTTTGATATAAGCTATGTCTTTATTCATGCCATACAGTTAGGCTAAGACCACATAGAAGCAACTGCTTTCAGTGTGATGCTCGAAAACAGAAGTCAAGGTATTATTAGACTGATCTATGAAACATCCTAAAAGAAAAATAAACCTGCAGTTTTTAGTATCACATAGCCAAAGTCTTGTGCCTCTGACTTTCAAACAATACTGTTTTTGCTGTTTTCCAATAAGTCCCATTTTAGACTGAGATTTTTAAGAATTCTTTTATTAAGAATTCTTTTATAAAGTCTTCTAGTTAATTTAAAAATAATATATAATGCAGAATTTTCAAGTAGAATATCCTCAAAACATCATTAATGAATATTAAAATACACTGTTAGGCTATAGTAATTAAATAGGCAGGTCGCTAGACTACATCCTTGAGTTCTGAAATAAATCTGTGCAAATCTGGCAATATAGTATCTGGTAAAAGCAGCATTTCAAAACAGTAGAGAAGAGACAGGCTACTTATTAGTTTTGTGACGGAGGGTAGCTATATTAAAAAAAGTTGACATTCTACTTCATTCCTTTAACAAAAAATTTCCAATTGAATTTAAAAATTTAAATGAAATAACTAAACTTGTAACGACATGAGAAATTATGTTCTTGAGTTGGTAGCCATTTCAAGCATATAAAAAAAAATGCAACAAAAGGAAAGGAAAAAAAGTCTAAAACAATTTGCTTACAAAGAAATGAAAACAACTACCACTGAAAACTCAATACACAATACGACCTCTCAAAGATGAGCACAGATCTGGACTAATCACATCCTCAAAAGATAACAATTCATCTTTCAAAAGGGAGTTTGATGAAGAAAAACAGGTATACAGTAGATAACTGTGATAACTGTGAAGTGATATCTAGGAACTGAAGCAGAGATCACAAATTGCAAAATTGTACAAGGCTTCACAAAACAGAAAAACTATCCTAAATCATAATATGCAAGACAAGCAATCTAAACCCACACTCAAAACACAGCTCACTTAGACAAAGCAACTGACAAACTGACCCAATGGTAACTGCATAGACTCATCTGCTACAGGCCAATGACTGTCCCAGCAACTTGACTGGTTTACAAATTCTGACCAATCCCTGACACGATCATCATTCTACGGTAACTCCAGCTCCCTGAACCCTGTAAGATTCTTCTTTGATTCCCCAATGTGTGCATTCTCCCTTGCAGAAACAAGCTAATACATTTAATTTTGTTACAGGTTTTTAAACAAGCAAACAAATTGAAGGAAACACAGATAAAAGATTAGGGCTGGTTTATTTATAGCGCTTGTTCAGGTTACTAACTGCTGCCTAACAAACTATTCCAAAACTAGGTGGCATAAAATGACAACTATTTTTTAGTGTTACTGGATTCTGTGGATCTGAAACTCATATGGGGAGAGTGAGGATGAATCGTCTCTGCTCCATGATCTGTGAGCTTTATTTGAGATGACTTGAAGGCTAGAGGTGACTTAAGCCATCTTGGGGCTGAAATCATCTCAATGGTCACTCAGTCATGTGTCTAATGGTTATTGCTGGCTGTTACTTAGGACCCCAGCTAAGGAAAATAAGACCTACAGTCTCCTTGTAGATGCTTGGATTCCTTACAGCATGGTGGGTGGGTTCTAAGAACAAGAGTCCCTAGAGTACAAGGTAGAAGCTATATATTATGACCTAGACTTGGAAGTCATAAAGCATCAGTGACCCTGACCAACTTCAAGGAAAGGAAATATAGATCTAGCCTTTGAATGGGAAAGAGTGTCAAAGTCATCTTGTAAGAATAGCACATGAAATGGGAGATATTATTATGGTCATTCTTAGAAAATACAATGTCACGAAGCTCTTATTTAAAAGCAAAAAACAAACAACTAAATAAAATTTCTAACAGAAAAATGGGAGGAAAATATATGAAAAAGGCATTCATCAAACAAAGAATATAAACGAGCTATAAACATCTTTAAAATGCTCAGCTTCTCTCATAACTAGAGAAAATACATTCAATAAGTTACTGCTTTCTAACTATCATCTTGTCCAGGGTATGGGTTAACTCATGTACCACCACTGGGCACAGGGTTTTAAATTGTTCGTTGTTTTCCTTGAACTGGCAGGTTTGCTTTTGAGGAAATGTATGCCAAATACACATGCCTGAATAACCTGTCAGCCGTTCTTCCATGTTCAAATGGTGTTACATGATGAAGGCAGTTAATTCATCTTAAAACTCAATCACTAACGTGCTTTTCCTCAAGACAACCATTGTCACAGAGAATATTCTGATCTTGACACAAAAAATATCTTTAAAATGCGTACTCAAGAGAGGACACAATAAAATTAATAATTTGTTCTACTTCATCAAGGACACACTTAAATGAAACTGGCTTTAAAAACAAACTGACTTTTGGTAGTGAAGACTATGATGACCACTAGTAGTTTGCTGCCATTGTCCCTACTGCTGCTAAAGTGCCGGCAGTTATCCCCACCAATGGAGACCAAACATTGTTTTTGCATCACTTCTGCAAATATTCACACAATGAACAAGAAAATATCTTAGTATTATGAAGAACTAATACTTTTGAAAGGGTTATGGGAACCCCCAGGTGTCTGTAGACTACGCTTTGAAAATTGCTGCTCAAGAGAGAAATGTGATGGAGACCCATTCAATGGAATGTCGTCACATGTAGCTGTTAAGAGAAATAATGCAACCTAAATTTACATACGTGGAAATATGCTCATGTATTTACTACATTTCAGAAGAATCAAGGATCAAAGTAAAATATATAGTATTTCTAATTTGTGAGCTACATGTAAATGTTTATGTATATAAATAAAATGTTTGGAAAGATATATATCATAATGTTAGTAAAGGCTACCTTGGAGAAAAAGGGTATTTCATATCACAAAATAATTCTGTGGTTATTAAACTAGTGAAAGCTACTTTGTAATTTAAAAAACATCTCTCCAAAACAGAAACTTCTTCATGTAGAACGATTCTTTGAAAAAGCTCAGTTTCCCTTTTCTCAAAAGATAAGCTCCTTATAAAAACACAATTACTGATAATTCATTGAGAGGGGGAAAAAAAAGCAGAAGAAAACAGCAGGAATGAAAGTAGGAAAAACTGCCAGAAAATAACCTAATGGTCACTGATGTTAACCTAAGTTACTGAAAATCAAATTCTTACAAACTAGGCCATATTCTTCATTTATAAATATGAAGGCTTTATTTACATTGAGTCAATGTCAGCTGCCAAAATTTCTAAGTGAACAGTGGCAAAGTTACTGAACAAATCCTGATTAAGGGTTTCAGTAACACTTTCAGTATATAATGAAGAAACAATGAGGCTACCTGATTTGTAATACTCAGAACAGTACTGATGTCAGCTAGCAATTGATCTGAATTCTAAACTAAAAACAAAAACTCGGAAGCCACCACTTTTTTAATTCTAAAGGAATTTTCAACAAAATTTTCTTTCCAGTATCTTTTGATTATTATTATGTAACCCACTGTTAAAGATCTTGACCTCTGTATTTTACACTATTTTTTGATTAACATTTTAACTTTATCACAGAAAGAACTGCTATCTCAGGAGGATGCCTGCTTATCAATTTGTGTTTTTATTAAACCTTGTTTGGATTATTTTAATTTGTTGTTTCCTATCCTCTTAGACTGTTTTAATGTCACTTGCAACTTTGCACATTGTAAGAGCTGAATTACCCACTGCAACAGTGTATTTCTAAGATTTGGGGTAAGTTTAACATTGACTTTGAGGATCTCACTTATAAGAAATGTTATGTTCAATCTACAACTTGAAATATTTACTCATTTTTATACAGCCAGCCTTAGGTAAAGTTATGTGTCCTATGATAGCCTTTTGTATGTTTCAGCATCACCTGGAAATGAAGATAAGGATGTTATTAACAGTAGTATAACAATAGTTCGTTAGTAGAACTTAAAGAAGGTAGAATCTGAGCAAAACATATATATTTTTTTAAAAAAGTAAATCCTCTCATTTTAAGAAACTGCTCTTTGTAATAAGCTAATGCTACTGATTTTATTTTATTTTTTACAATGTATGTATTAGTGATCAACATGCACCAGAAGATAGATTCTGTCGGCAAATATACATGCTTGCAAAGGAAATACTGATTATACAGATCAATGCTTTGTATATGGTTAGCATTCAAAAATGTATGTGGAACGAATACAAAGGAAAAATTGTTTATTTTGAAGATGCTACTCTCTTGCCACTGTGTGAGGTCAAAATAAGCAATTGTGTAACTGCAGCATGCAGGATGATTTGGTATCTGACTAAGATTAAATAAAGAACTGCTTCTAAGAGAATGGAGGAGTTTGAGTCTAAGAGAATGGAGGAGTTTGAGGATTTGCACCCATTTTTAATAAATTGGACCTTAAGATAATCAGAATTGGCTGAAAATATATGTGATAACCAACATGTAAGTGACAGCAAATAAGTGATATGGATATACTTTAACAGTACAATTGCTTTCTTTGCAACATGAGAATACTTTATAATCGCTATTTTTCAAACTATTATTTAATATTAAAGTTTAAGGATTATGTTTTAAAGATTTCTAGGAGGCAAAGGAACAAAAACAAATTTTACCTATTTATAATGGTTTTATTAGATGTCAATAAAAATGTTTATAATAAACAATTTAGATCTACCTGATTTTCTTGTTAGCAAACTAGCTTCTGAATAGCTGGCTTTTTTCCTATTATCTACCTACGAACTTTAAAGATTACTATCTATCAAAGGCTGATAAAAAAATGAAATCGTTTCAGCAGTTCTAAAAGAGAAAAAAAGAATCAGCAAGACAGAAAGTAACAAATTTGAGTACTTTGTTAATGATTATAAAGCATTCAAGCCTATAGTTTTGTAGTTTCACTCAAACAGTAGCATAAAAAGCATCCAATAATATTATAAGTAAAATAAATCTTAAAATAAGTATAATAGATTTTCAGGGGTCACATATGATACTCTTATAAATTATGTGCATACCCTGGAAATATTTCACACTGTAATTCAGTAAAGAAAAACCAGAAGATAAAATATCTTCCACTGTCACCAAAATAAAATTTGAAAACTCTGCAAATTAAATAGGAATTTAAAATAGTTTTTTGAATTGTATGCCTGAAACTTGGATTTCGTTAATCAATGTCACCATAATAAAAATAAAAATTAAAAAAAAAGAGGAACTGAAAAGCCAATTTTCTTGGAACACCTGTTGGGGAATGCAAGAGACTTGTGCTAGATAAATATGGATGTAGAAACAGGAGTGGAGTGATTCAGAGCCAAAAAACCATAAGCAAAAGAATTGTTTAAATGTGTCAATTTGTATTTTAGTTTATGCTAGAAGTTATGGGGTTTAAAATCAGGTGTTTTATTTAACTTAAATGTCTTAGATTTAATCACTTGCATTTTATATAATTTATTGTTCTTTCTTTTGAAATATAAAAGAAAAAATGTGTTCTTTTGGCTTTTATTCTAAAAAAATAAAGATAATTTTATTTTCAATAGGTAAATTTTATTTTAAAAGATTATTTTAGTACTGTAATTATAATTGTTTTTTTTTTCTTTCAGAATCTTAAAGAAGCTCTTCTACTGTCGGCTTGCCTGCACTGTTTCTAGGGACAAATTTGCTATCATTTTTATCTTTTCCTCTCTATATGAGTCTTTCCCCCCTCCTTACTATGCTAAAGATTTTCTCTTAAACACTGGATTTAAGTAGCAATTTGATTATGATGTCCCTTGATGTAGTCTTATTTCTTATGCTTAGAGTTCTCTGACCTTCTTGGATCTGTAAGTTCACAGGTTTCATTAAATTTGGAAAAATTTTTACCATTATTTCTTCAAATATTTCTTTTGTTCTCCCTTCCCTTATTTAGGGACTTCAATTACTTATTTATTAAGCTGCTCGAAGATGTCTTATAGCTCTTTTTTCCTCCCAGGTGTTTTTGGTTTTATTTTGTATAGTTTATATTGCTATGTCTTCAAGTTCGCTAATCTTCTCTTCCACATTACCTAATCTACATTAATCCTACTAGATATTTTAAGAAATTAACATCTCTTGTCTAAAGCATATATGATGTGGGGATATCATAGTTTTTAACCCCTAGAAATATAATGAGTCTTTTTGAAATTATCTTCCTTGTGTCTACTTAACATATTCAATCTTCTAGTTTCTTAATATAGGAAACACAGTTATAAAAAAATTTTGATGCTCTTTTCCATCCTTTATATAATATTCTTTTCTTAGTAGTTTCAGTTGATTTCCCCCTCCTCAGCATGGATCTTTACAATCACCGCTGCTATCCTCACTAAAACAACTACTGAAATGCAGACACCACATTTTTGGGGCCACTTTAAGACAATGACAGTAATTAAATCATAAATTGAAAAATTATGTAATCTTGGAACCAAGCAGCTGTGCTTTTTCTTCCTAGTAAATAATTACATTTTAAAATGAAAAAACTCTTTGATGCTAGATTAGTTTTTCTTTTAAACAATAATTCATAATCGTCTATCAGCAAACATTTCCATTTGAAGTTATAACTAAAACACATCTTGATAGTTCTCAAAACGGTTTAATGTTAAAGATATCACAGCATAAGAATAATGATATAATTACTGAAAATACATAATTTATACTTGTAACCCTGAAAATATAATGAAACCAATTTTGTTATTGAAAAGTTACTGAAAAACTGTAGTCTTCAGATTTAGGTTTATTTGAAGCTAAGATATATAGTCACAGCATTAATCATAAATGTTGTGGTATCATGAGCATAAAAATAAGACAAGTCTAAGGCACTAAAAATCTTAGAGATGACAAAATAAATATGCATCCAATAGATAGTATGATTACTGATGTTAAATAAAATCAGCCACTTAAAAAGTAATAGTTGTTTTATGAAACAGTATAACCTATAACTTGAACAATGATAGCCAGCTCTCCAATAAAATTTAGGATAACAAAACCAAATCAAGGAACCTTAAGTGTTATTTCTAAAACTATGTTCTTATACTGTTCTTGAGATATTTCACTTACCTTCAAAATAAAGTCAGAATTAAAATTACTACTATATGATGTTACTGAAGATTCTACATACAATGAAAAACAGATTTAGGTAGATTAATTTGCTAAGGAGTGATCTACCAGACTAACTGATGTTAATAAAGTACACAAAAAAGCTGATGAATAAATGGAAGTAGAATACCTATTTATAAGCTCAGACTCTTATGAAGAATATTGTTATTATATTTTTCTCTAACACCAATGATACAGTCGATGCTTAAAAAAAGAGGAAGTGAGAGAAGGGGAAAGACAAATTGTTAGGTTATACCAAAAAGGTAGCATCATTCTAAGTGAAGAAAACACAATTCCCATGTACTATGGATACAAATTAGCAGTCTCATTTCATGGGAGATATTACACTAGGTGTTACACCAGAGGTATACTCACAATTAAATACTTCGCCAGAACATTACATATTGGGGAGGGATAGGAATGGTTTTAAGAGCTAAAAGAATAAAATGAGTTCACAGGCCCTGGGAATCCATTAATCCAATTTTCTCCACCTTTCTCAGATGAGGACACAGCTCTCAAGAGACGAAGTGACCTGCTCAAGGTCTCAATTAATAGCATGAACAGGACTAGAATTCAGGTCTTATGAATTCTTGGAAATTTTCCACACTAGTTGCTAGGGAGATGATCTCTAGCATAAAAGCAAAGTAAAATGGATTTAACTAAAATGGTTTAAAAGAAGGCAGCCAGACCAGTGTAGCATAAGCTATACGCTAAGGATGAAGCTCTTGAGAGTTAATGCGGGATAACTCAAGGAGTGAATACCATGAGCAGACTAAAATAACAATGATAGCTAACACATAATAATTACTAGGTGTTTAGCATTCTCCATGACCATTTACATATTAATTTATTTATTCTGCTTTTGAAGTAGATATTATTATTATTCTCATTTGCAAAGGAGGAAAGAGGACAGAATGAAGTTACTAACTAACTGGGAAGGCCAGGAGACTAGAATAAACTCCAAAAGAAAAAAGGTGGAAAAATCATGTGTCAAAGTAAGTATTCAAAAATCAAGGTTATAAATAATTTTAAAAGAAAGATATCTTAGATGTTTCCCCTATTTTTTGTTCATTTTCCTCATCAGATTCCTGTAGTGAGACATAATGGTTTTCAAAACAATGTAGCAGTTAATTTCAAAGCATTTTTATGAAGGCCTGTAATGTATCCAGAAAAAATTCATAGCAAATATCCAGAAAGTAACAGGGAATGAAGCAATTTCAGTAGATCTCAAAACAGAAGAATTAGCATTAAAACTTACATAAGGTTTGAAGGTCACATGTTTTGTATAAGTAAAAGAGTAAACTTTCTGTTTTTCTAAGACAAGACACAATTATTTCAGATCAAGAGTTAAACTTAACTTCCTATACAAGGAATAAAATTTATCTATTTCAGGAATACACTCCAAATTTTCAAAAGCTTACATTAATTTTGCAGCAAGGGATAGATAGAGATATGAATGGACTAATAGATATTTCATACCTACAAAATATGAAATATGAGTTCTCCCAAATTTTTTAGAAGCTACTGTTGTAACGTACCATTTTTTTCCTCTTATCCTGTTCTGTGGGTGGTTCTTCATCTTCTGTTACTTTTGGTTCTTCAAGATGAGACATCAACATACAGCTACAGCAAAAAAAAAAAAAAATGTTTTAAATAAATTTTTAAGTCTATAACATACTAAAAACAAACCCTTGAAATCACTGAAACATCAATGCTTTTACATACCAATATGAGGACTAACTTGATGAACTAGATTTATAAGTAAAAAAAAAAAAAAATCTGTAATGACAAAAAGTTATCTAAAGGGCAACATGAAAAAATTTTAGAGCATTTTACCTACATATTTAAGGTAGTAAGTAGTAAAAAATTTATTTATAGGCAACTTTTGAATCATATATCACTTGACAAAGTAAGTTGTATACTTTATATCTTTCTAAAAAATGATACAAACACTTAAAATTAATACTCTTTTTACCACTAATCTTCATGTGTGTAGATTACATGTTTCGTAACAGTAGCAATAATTTAAATAACATAATTAAAATATTATTAATTATGTATGAATCAACTTTGTGCTCCAAATGAAATTACTAATATGCTATGAGGAACTTGTCCCTAATAGTACTTGTACCTGCAGGACAGGTATAAATCACTTTATTCTGATTATTTGCATCACTGACCTTCACCATTGGCAGAGATAAAAGAAATATAGTTTTCTATTCAGTCAATGCTGGTTCCAGGAAAACAAGAAATGAATATTGTCTAGGAAGTCAAGTTGATGAAACAAACCTCAGTTTCCTAATTTAGAATAATAGAATTCAGTAATATATCAGTCATAGGTTCCTAACCAATAAAAACTGTGAAGGAAAGCCTGGTTTCTCTTCTGTTTTGTATCAAGTACAGGGAAAGAACAGGAAGGACAATTCCCAATTCAGTTGTGTAGATGACTTTTAATTCAGGGTTAAAGACAGCTGCTGACACCAGAAACTCGATCAGGCTCACTCGTTCAGGGGGTGTGAGTGTCCTCTTTCTCCTATTCCCCACCATTTAAAAACAATTTTTTGGAACAACTGCCTTTGACCTATTTCGTGAACACTGGTGAGCTCAAACAATAAGATCCTTAAATTGAAAATCAGAAACCCTGAAAAACAACAGGAGTTCAACACCAGCTCACTGCGCCGCCTTAACCTCTTGGAGCTGCAATGCCTTTGTCTACCACGACATAATATAATGTAGCACAACTAGTTGACCAAAGTACCCTGGCAAAAAGTGAGAAAATTATGGCATTATCTCAACCCCAAAGCTACTTAATAAAATAAAATGTCTAGAAAAAAATCTAGATCCCAGTTTGTATTTTAGAACTGAATAATAAAATGGGGTTCCTTCGTACTTGCTGCAGACTTGGTTTTTAACTGCAATGAAGCTAGATCTCCCTGGACATAAGCTTTAAAGTGCGTCAAATTCTTTCACTGCATTCCAATATCCGTTAACTTACTTACATAGTAAAAACTCTCTATTCTCCCTTCCCCAATTAAAAGATGTATCACATTAATAGTAAAGTATATTCTGGATATAAATATACAGGTACACATATATTTTTTTCCCTCTGACTACAAATTATGCAAAGGGTAGAATATGTTTTGTTTTGTTTTGTAATTCTGCAAATTACATTCATTTGGATTTCTGGAAGGTGGAAAATGAAAAAAAAATTTATTTGAATTGACAAGATCAAAACTAAAGTTTTCTTTTACAGGAAAATCTCTAATTAAAGGTCAAATCTTATTTTTTGAGAAAGGTGAAAGAGAGGGAGTCATGTTTTACATAAGAGGCATGGTGAAAATTAACTGATTTCAACTAAGCTAAAATGGATGGGCTATGAATGTAACAACAGTAATAGCAACACAATTATAACAGTTTAGAAAAGGAATGACCAACACATGAACACAGGCAGCCACCTGTCTCATCCTACTCACTCACTGAATAGATCTAGGCACTCTAGCTCTCTATTTCCAAATCTTTCCTAACAAGAAACTCTAACCAGCCAAACATAACCATCAGTGTTAGCATGCAACATGAATCCTTTTAAGTTATTATGTTTAAAAGGTACTTGTAAAAACACCTTTCATTTAATCTACATGAACTCACTTCTAAACATTATAATAAAACTAGAACTGACAATATTATTTAATTGGTCTCTGTAGTGGACAGTTTAGTTGCCTATATAATTGTCCTCCTTCCTAAGGGAACTCTGAATTTGCCCAGTTATCCTCCTCTTCCATGCCACCATATGCTTCATATAAAGCTGCTCCTGGCCCCAGTGCCGATAGCTCAACAAGCGACCACAGTAATACTATTCTCCTGGACAATGACTGTTTTCAACAGAAGCATGTTTAACAAATCCTTGCCAATTTACACATGAAGAGAAATCTGATGAAAAGACTTCTGGGAAAGGTTTCCTATGATGTTTAATAAATAAAGAGGTGGGGAGGGGTGGAGGAGGGAGATAAAGCAAGAGAAGATTACTTCTCTGGCATTGGCACTGTCATGAATCGTAATGCCCAGCACTACTTTGTAACCATAAAGGAAAGCAGACAGCAGATGAAACTAACTTGCTGTGGGAATGGAGCAGAGAGAACTTGGGTCTTTGAAGGTGTTGTGAGGACCCAAATAACTAATCATAGAGCCACTTATCTATAGTTGTTTGGTTAGTTGTCAGAGATGACTAATTCTTTATTGCTAAAGCCAGTTGACTCAACGGTTTCTCTTACAACTGGAAATCCCTTTACAGTCCCCTTATATAAATACCTTATCAAAAATTCATTTTGTCCTGGTAGACAAAAGCACATGCCCAGAAACAATCTCCCTCTCCTAAAACACCTATTTCCTTCTACTTGAAAATAGGATCTATGTAATCCTAAAGTTTCCCTTTTTACCTTGGTAGTTAGCAAGCTTAGGGCTCAGTTTTATACACACATGCAACAAGTTTCCCAATTCCTTCAAACCTGTGCTAACAGTTTTTGGTCAGAATGAGCACATCCCTTTCTTATGTGTTGCCTCAGATCCTCTTATGACCACTAGACTGAATATAAGCAACCAACTAAAATGTTGTATATTAGCAATATAGACGAAGTGCCACCGAGGAACAGACAAGGATGCAATTAATGCTTCCTCAGAGTCTGGAAAGGTATCCTAGAGGAAGGTATTTGCCAAGTAGGGCAAGACTGGGCATGACATGCCACGTAAAAAAAATATGTGTGTGTGTGTGTGTGTGTGTGTGTGTGTATGTCAAGTAATATGTATAAAAAGGAATGGCACACCTGAGGAATGATGCGGAATCTAAGGAGGAAAGTAAGAGAAAAGATCAGTAATGTAAGTTGAGAATCAGCACAGAAGTGCCCCATCAACTTTATTCTGTAAGAAACCAATTTTAAGAAGTGGGACAAATTGATCAGAAAAGGAGAAGTGAAGAAAGAAAGACTCCCAAGGATGTCACCGGGACCTATATAAGTTAGGATTATATACAGGTGATAATATCAGAATCAAGGAACCAAGGTTCTTTTTTATGTTCTCTATTTTATTCTGAAGAACCATCTGGTAGGTCAACATTAACAAGTGAAGGAGAAAAAAAATGCTTATAAAGCCTAAATTTTACTTTTGTTTCAAATAAAACTACTTCTTTTATAGCCAATATGTTTTGTTTTACACTCTCTACCTACAAAAATCACAATTTGAGTCCTTTTCTAATGAATTTTAATGCCCTAAAGCATCCTAAGATGCTGACTAAACCCCCTCTTCTTTTTTACTTCCCACTGACAAAGAGTTGTCAATCTTATTTCTAATTTGTGTAAGAACAAAATATTAAAGGGAAACCACTCTAACTATTAAAGATAAGAGGAAGGCAAATTCCAAGCCTTGTTAATATATTTTCCTGGTTTAATGAAATAAGAACTCTAACTAAAATAGAAACATATAATGAAACCCAAGTAAAAAAGAGTGAAACTGGACCACTATCTTACCCTATACACAAAAATTAAGTCAAAATAAATTAAATACTTGAATGTAAGAACTGAAACCATAAAACTCCTAGAAGAAAACACAGGCAGTAAGCTCTTTGACAATTTTTTCGATCTGACTCCAAAAGCAAAAATAAGCAAATAGGAATATCAAACTAAAAAGTTTCTGCACAGCAGAGGAAATCAACAAAATGTAAAGACAACCTACTGAGAGGGAACAAATATTTGCAAATCATATATTTGAGAAGGGGTTAATAATCAAAATATATAAAGAACTCATACAACTCAATGGCAAAAAAAACTTTTTTAAATGAATAGAATATCTAAATAGATGTTTTTTCCAAAGAATACATACAGATAGTCAACAGGTACCTGGAAAGATATTTAACATCACTAATCATCAGAGAAATGCAAATAAAACCACAATGAGATATCACCTCATGCCTGTTAGAATGGCTACTGTTAAAAAAAGACAAGAAATAACAAATGTTGGTGAGGATGTGGAGAAAAGGGAATGTAAATTGGTGCAGCCACTGTGGAAAATAGTATGGAGGTTCCTCAAAAAATTAAAAATAGACCTACCATATGATCCAGCAATTCCACTTCTGGGTATTTGAAGAAAACAAAAACTGGTTTGTAATCACAAAAGTTTGAGGCCTCTATTTCTTCTGAATTTTTGGGTTTTCAAAAGTTAAGTTATATGCCAAACACTTATGTTTAACAAGATTCAACCATATATATCTGCTTTCTATATCTTTTAACAAAATAAGATTCAAACAGCAATCTTTCCCATTTGTTATAGATGGTTTTATAAATGTATTGAGCAAACGAGCTCAATATATTACTGAGAAGGACTCAAGTGGCCTGGAATCTCATGAAGCCTTGCTTATCATCACATAAAACATGCCCTTATCAATAGTAATAAGAGGAAAGGTGTGGCAATTCTACAAACTACAAAGGGATACGTGATTAATTCTAAAAAAGAATTTTAAATTAATAATTATATAAATATGAGATTTTCGGCATTCCTGATAATGTAATTTTACTATTCTCCCAAAGATTATAATTTTAACTATTCTCTTTTGGAATTAGTCAAGTATCACAAGACCCTACAACATCTTAATGGTGCCAATGATGCTTCAATCAGGCAAATACAAAAACAGGATGCTTACCCATCCCTTTTTCCCCCATAAATTGCCTGAAAGTCAGGAAATTCTGTTAGTTTACAAAGCACATTCAAAACATCTCTAAAAAGGAATTCATATGCTAAAATATGCTTAGATTTTTTTTAAACCTAACGTCTAACATAAAAATGATCATTAGAACAAAAAAGCCCCATTCAAAATTTCACTATAATAAAATAAAGCTGATCTCAAGATCAAACAATAAATATTAGCAAAAATAATAAAAATTTTTCTTTATAGAACACAAAATTTAAAAGTTGCTATACTGTTCTTACATGGTGATAGCAAACAAAAATCATGCAGTATATAATTACCCTCTAAGTAACTGTCCAAGTAGAATTAATGAAATGATCCACCTACTCTTTATAAGTTCCTGTTTCAGGATCTTCTGTCATGACATCATGTAGGCCCTCCACTGAAATGTTTATAATCCCACAGAATTTATCTTGGATAACACTAGAATAAAAGAAGAGCAAAACAGGTTAAACTAGACTATTTCAACAGGTATTTTTTTTCTAATCATCCTCTTAAACATGAAATTTTAGTTCTAAAATACAAAAGAAACTTTCACAATATATTTCTTAAAGCAAAAACTTTATCTTGCACATAACATTAACATTTTCTTTCACTAGATTTATAGTGTGTTTAAATACTAGAAGAGTAAATTAGGAAAGAGATACTTTAATATTCTTTAATGAATTATAATAGTCTTGTGTTGATTTTATTATAACTAAAAAGGTAAAGATACAAAAATGTTAAAGATTAAAAATCTGTACTCTTCTAAATATACTATCAAAAGAAAAAAAGGCAAGCTATAGACTGGGAAAAAATATTTGGAAAACATATATCTAACAAAGGACTTGGATCCAGAATATACAAAGAAGTCTGAAAATTCAGTAAGACAACATGATTTAAAAAATGGCAAATATTTGAATAGACACTTCACCACAGAATATATACAGATGTCATATCAGTACCTGAAAAGATGTTCAATATCATTAATCATCTGAGGAAGGCGAATTAAAACCACAATGAGATTTTAACTAAAAGTAAAATTAAGAAGATCAACAATACCAAGTGCTGGCAGGGATGAGAAACAATAGGACCTCCCACACATTGCAGATAGGAATAAAAAACAGAATGTCCATTTTGGAAACTACATCAGCAATTTTTATTAAGTCGAACACACTCCATATTAGCAAGCAATCCCATTCCTAGGTATTTACCAAGACCAAACAGGTATCCTCAGATCTGTATGTGAAAATTTATGGTAGTTTTATTCATAAAAATCCAAAATTGCAAACGATCCAAATGTCTGTCAAACAGAGAATGGATAAACAAACCGTGGGACACTTATTCACTGGAATAGCAGTCAGCAATAAAAGTGAACAAACTACATATACATGCAGCAACTTTGATAAATCTCAAAACAATATGCTAAGAGAAATAAAATAGACTCCAAAGGCTATATATGGTCTGACTCTATTTATGTGACTCTCTGAAAAAGTAAATTATTTGATCAGTGGTTGCCAGGCAAAAAACACAAGGGAACTCTTTGGGGTGATGGGAATGTTCTGTGTCTTGAGTGTGATAGTGGTTACACATTATGTCAAAACTGTATGCTTAAAAGAGGTTTTACTGTATGTGACCTGTATCTTAAAAATACCTGACTTTTAAAAAGTGGAAGTATATAACCATCTACTGACACACTAAATTATACAAAACTGAATAAATTATAATTTTTATCTCCAGGGCATTTATAGTATCATTTCTACAAGGGATATACCATATTTCTCATACCACATTAACATGCATAATTCATTTTTTAAATGTTCAGGAAATTCCCAAGGTCTGCACACTTTGGGTAATGTTCTCATGTTTCCATTTTTGTAAATTTAAAACTCTGTCTATACATTCAAATATGATCAGATTTTAGAACTAAGTCACCAGATAGGCAAATAATAAGCAATTGATATCATTCTGATTTAATCTGCATATAACATCCTATTGCAGTAGTATATATTTTTGATGTCACTCTATTTCCTTTAATAATAACTAAAAAACCTCTGAAGAAAGAAACATACATATAGTCTACCTTATTTGGTTCAGTGAAGAATGCCCTGGAAAAAAGAATTAGAAAACCAAGCTTCTGCACTCAAAGTTCGGCCACTAACTAGGTGATCCTACTGAAGTTAATCCATTTCTCTAGGTGCTGGTTTCCTTGTCTGTAAAATAAAAATTGAACTCAGGGATGGCAAATGCATAGGGGTGGAAGGAATAAAGCCATTTTCCCTTCCCAATGCAGAGAAATTCACCACAAACGCATCACAGCACACTAAGCAGACAGGGCCTGAGACTGCTGTTTAACATAGCGGCACTCTAGATAGCTACCAACCACTGATCTCAATTAGATGAAGATGACAAAAGCCCTCTAGACTACAGCTTCCAAGGCTCTTTACAGGGCTTTATGTCAATATTAGAATAGTCCACTCGGGCAGCTGCTTTCTCCACTTACATCCCCTCCAAGAATCGACTGCACATTCTCTAGGAAAACCAGAAATTTCACAAGAAATCAATGAAATTTCTGAGTACTTTGTATTTTCTCAAAAGACTGATTATGAGTTTTCCTAATATATCCGGCAACCTGAATGTGACTATGTTCTGCTATATGGGTGAATGCTAATTACAAGGAAGTATATTAGAGATAAAAATAGTATAATTTGACAACCAGCTCATTTGATTACAGGTTTTACTTCAAATTATGAGATTAATCAATGTTGGTGGTACCAGCATAGGCACATTGGTTTTTGAGAAGGTAAAAAGTTATATCTTTGCTATATGTAATTAGAGAAAAGTAGCAACATGCTGAATTAATAAATGATACCGTCCTAGAGTACTGGGCCTTAATGCAGACAGGCACATTCACAAGACTAAGCCTTCAGGGCTGAGCACAGATTTTGATAAACTGCAGCATGAATAGAATAAACTTCTGACTACACAATTCTTGCCAAAATCAGTAACTTCACCCCTTTCTCAAAAAAGATGAGTGTTTAGATGATACTGCTGGAACCAGAGTAAAGAATGTAAAGTTCTGCCGATACCAGAGGGGAAGGGGAAGGGGGAGGGTAGATGGAGTAAAGGGGGTAGAATATGTGGTGACAGAAATAAATGTAACTATGGGAGGTGAACACACAATGTAAATATATATATGCCTAAGAAAAATTAAAATTAAAAATAAAAATTAGAAAAAAAGTTCTGGGGAAAAATATGAGTTCAGGAAGAAAGACTACTGTCCTGGCCCATACACTTATTTGGGCTTGACAACTCAGTCATGTGATCACTAGGGTTCACGCCCCCTTCCTTCCCCTGCCTCTACCAAGTGAAAGGAGTGGATAAATGATTGTCTAGTAGGGGTTTCAGAAGCGAGTTGAGGCAACTTCAGTTTAGTCAGTCCATCAGTAAATTCTTCCATTGGAATGTGACTCATGTTGCACAGAAGAGAGGCAGAGATTTAGCTGGATGTGGGGGCAGGGGTGAATTCCAGTGGACAGGGAAAACCATGATCATCCTGAAGCACCTATTAAGTGCCAGAGAAGGTGAGGCATAGACTTCAAGTTCAGGAAAAGGGAGAATGACTATGGCCCAAAGTAGAAAGGTATGCAAGCTAGCTTCACATGGGAAGAGCTGACTGTAGAAAAGGAGGAAGACTAAAGAAAAAGAGTGGAAATGGAGTATCCATCCCATATTCTAGAATCATTAAAAGAAGTTATATAATAATCATCTTCCAAGCATTCCAGTTCGAACAGCACTGAAACGGATGTGCCTCAATTGCCATTCATTAAGGAGTTTGGGAAAAGTACCCTTAAATATGAAGGAAAACAAAAAACCAAAAGAGGCTTGTACTTTCCTAGCATACAGAACAGATATTTAAAGAAAATGAGCATTAAGAAGTTATAAATTTTCTCCTATTCTAAGTATTATAAAAATGTTCCCTCCAAATGTGTAAATGTAACATTTCAAAATAAAGCCTTTAAAATAGATTTATTTTATATGGTATTCACTATGAAGTTCTAAATATTAAGCACTTTTTATTCACACAATACTCTCAATCCTTGTCTTTTACAATAATCAATCATGTTTTTCACAATACATAACTTTTCTGAATTAAATGCTGTAAAATGTGGTTAGACATTTAAAATGGTAACAATTAAAAGAGAGCTATTAACCCTCAACGAAATGAAATAAAAATGGTTTGGAGGAAGAATGGGAATGATAAAAGGCACATACTTAGATAATCTCATGCATACTATCTCTTTAAATACAACAAGCAGGAACTAGGGTTTTTTTTTTTTTTTTTTAATGAAAACAACCCAAGTTCTTTCTTTTATATCTGTTATTGGGAGTTATGAGTAATGCTTTATTAGAATTCTTCTCAGTGTGTCCTCTTCTAATTGTCCTCTCATGAACATTCATTCAAATCTGGTGTCAGGTATAATGTGGAAAAAGTGAAGATAGCTAGAGAAATCATGTAATTTTAGATATTACTCAGTTCTTAACCACCTCAAACCATTGCATACTGACTAAGAAGTGATAGTTCACATTAACTAGGACATAAAAGTCAGGAGTCCCTTAAAAGATAAGCTAAATACCATGGCAGCTTCTATAGCACAGTAAAAAACCAACACTCAGGAGCTAAAAATAAAAACAAAAACCTGATTATTGATTATTCCAGCCAAAATTTTACATCTTGGTGAAGTCCCATGAGAAGGCTTCAAAAGACTGGCTTGCTGACTAATAATAAATAAGAAGAGGACTTCTACTGCATAGTAATTAGTTTACAGAGAAAGAAGTGATTAAAATAAGTTATAATAGTACCCAGTCCAATCTTTCCTGATGAACAGGTCACCATGATTAAATTCATTCATTTTAGTCAACATTTTATAAGCTCATAAGATGTGTCATTATAGCCCTAAGGATAAAAAAGATAGCCAGCCTCAAGGACCTCAGAAACTAAAGGGAGCTTGAGGTTTGGTGCACATAATTTTGAGTGCACATAGGGATGTGTGTTGCACATTTGAACGTACCTGTTCTATGATTCAGAGTTAAAAAACTGAAAAGCTATGATATATGCCCAGAAACTCATTACGAACTAAAAGTCTATAGGAACGATAAAGAAATTAAGCAATAAATGACATTTTTTTAAAAAAAAAATCAAGTTATATCCTGGATAACTGCTTTTCTCAGCTTTACATGCCTGCTCTAAGATTATAAGTAACTTGAGGCAGACCCTATGTATTATGTTTATATTTTTATGTCTCATAGATCTTTGTTATGCATAATGTGAACGCTCAATGAATAATGGTGGAAATTAATGATCCCCAAAGCATGAAAACTGCTTGTGCTCATTTTCTTTTCACAGTATTATTTTTACTTATTTCTTTTTAAATTACAAGTATGGGTAGCTGAGTTGTACATAACATTATCATACCTTATTACTCTATACTAGATACTAGAGGCAGAAAATAGAAAAGAAGGTAGCTGTGTTGGAATCTATTTCTGAAGCATTCATTTTAGACAATCCAAGGAAAGTTTAAGGTCAAGGGTGAAAAGAGAAGAATGGAAGTAAAATCAAAGGGAAAAAAGTGTTAGTGATTAGAACATTTCTTCCTTTTTACTTCTCACAAACACTTTTAGTCATTTTACATACCTGGTTGATACGTTAATTTATTTACATAGACATATGTTACAAATACATTACAAAAGACAGCCCTTTTCAAACATCTATTTGATTTGTTTTAAAGTATATAAGTGATGTTACACATAAACAAACGTTAAATAGGTGAGAACATGAAAAATCATACTCAGTAAGTAAAGACATTGGATCATTTAAAACAATTCCACATAATTTTCATAAACTTTTCAGTTAAATGCCCATAAGTAAAACTATATTTTTAATCTTGACTCAGTATTTCCTAAAGATATATTTTAAGGCATTTTTCTCAGTATATAATAGTATCTATCTGTAGAGGATATTAATTGCAGAAACTTCACGCAAAGTGATTTTTCCTTGCTTTTAGAAAATATGCACTTAAAAAAAAAATCCAGCCATCTTTCTTATGTTTATTCACCCAACTTAAAAAACCATGCTGGTTTAAAATTATTTGTCCTTTAGTATCATTATGAATCCAATCATGGCATAGAGAAAACAAATGCCTTTAGAAAGATAAAAGAAAAAACTTTAATCCCCAAAGGAACAAATAAATAAAATATCCTAATATTCACTTGGGTAGCCTAAATAGTAAACATTAGATTGAATGTGAACAGGACTCTAGTTTTTTTTTTTCTTGTCTAATTTTTATTAGTATTTTTCTAGTGAGCATTTCGCATTTCCACTTTTTGGATAACTGATTCATCCTCATAGATAGTGTGCTTTAAATTACTTCTCTGTAAGTGATGGATTTACATATTTACATCACATCTTCATTTCCTTGAACCTGGACGGAAAATAGAAATGCAGAAACACAGACAAAATTTTCAGTTACCTTTTCTGAACAGTTTTATAATATATAATTGATGATTTAATAGTTTTCCAAAGTAGCAGCCCAAAAAAAGAAAGAAATCAGACAGAACCTTACTGTAGAATTTTCTCTGATCTAACCAGACCACAATTATACTATTTGTACATCACACTTAGTTAACATTTAAGTTACTCTCACATTATTATATCTTAAATATGAGATCAGTGAAGTTAAGGTAACTTAAGAAAATAAGTTTTTAAGCACTAAAACCACAACCAAATAAAATACTGTTTTAACTTTTCTGCTTATATTGTATAACAGGATTAAGCAAATAGTAGTTTATTGTAAGGAAATGGCAAAGAAGAAAGCCCTGATTTATCAGTCAGAATTTCCACCACACCAGAGGCTACAAAAGTGGTGACATTCACACTAAAATTAGTCACCCCCCTCTTCCAGATATTTTTCAGGATTAAGGCTACAAATACTTTGGTCACTTAAATAGAAACATATATCTTTTTTACACGACAATTCTCTAAATGGTCATGGAAAAGTATATTAATAAATCTAGTCCCCCTGACAAACACTGGCAAGGAAATGGAATAAAAATTCATAGTGGAAATTCACTAAGTTATTTTAGAATTGAAGCTGAATTTTTTACACCCAACAATGATCCTTATAAAGGCTTTTATATTATAAACCATTTGACCAATTAACTTTTTTTGAGTGTACATACACAGAGAAAAGCCATTATCTTTAAGATAATAATAATAAAAAAAAAACTATGATGATGAATGTATAATGAGATGAGAAGACACTGCCATCTTATGTGACTGTCAAGAAAAAAGACTAGTTTACAAAACACTGCTCAATGAAGACATACCAAGGTTCCATAAAAAAGAGGAGATGATCAATGACTGGGACTGTTTGGAAAAGATTCAGCTAAAAAACCCCAATCAATGCCTGTTTTGGATACTTACAGAAGTCACTAAAACTGGTTCTTGTTTTGTGAAAAGAAAACATAAAAGAATTTACTACAGATTTAGTAATTATGGGAGGTATGACCTTATCATTGCATATGTTTGATATTGTTGAAAATAAATAATTAGAAGGCAATCATGAATATATACCTGCAGAACAAATTTTTAAAAGCCAACTGTACTGTTATTAAAGTCATATGAAAAGGTTCTTGTGACTTGGAGTTAAACTCCTGGGGAAGTGTTGTATGTCACATAGCTCAGACCAAAATGAAAATAACGTGCTCCGGACAACAGTGTTAATAGAATCAAAAGGGGACTTTGCTAATGATATAGACATTGTTATCAAAAATTTATATGAAGAATTTGAATAAAATTATATCATGGAATAAGCACAAAAAAATCTTTCTAAAGTAATATTTTATATTTTTTAAAATGTGTTTGATTAAACTAATTTAAGAGACATTTAACTATTTTGTTACAGCTCCAGAAGTATAATGTAGTCAAGCAGACCAAAAAAATTCAAGTAGATTTTTCAAGGCGAAACAAATCTATGTAAGAAAGATTTAAAATATATTCATGTTTTCATCTAAAATTACGATCTAGGAAAAAGCTTTATGGGAGAAGCAAAACATTAACAACTCTTGGAGAAGGGGAAAGTTGCAGCTTTAATTTCTCTGCAATTTCTAATATATATCAAAACTGCTCGTTGGTTCTTCTTTTCTCTCAAATATCTGTGGCAGTGGTTCTCATAGCATGGTCCCCACATCAGCAGCATCAGCAAACTTGTTAAATGTTAATTCATAGGCCCCATTCCAGACCTACTGAATAAAGAACTCTGGGAGGAGTGAGGCGGCAACATGTTTTTACAAGACTTACTGGTAATTCTGAGTTTGAGAGGTACTATGTTAAGGTATAATGGATAACATAGCACCTTCTTATAATTATCTCAGTTTCAAAGTACAAACTCAATAATCACTTGGTTTAAACACTCCCAGATTGTTTCAGGCTAATTTCATACAGACAGTAGTAACTTTCAGTAATAAAACATAAAAATTTGGAGGACGAAGATGGATAGCACAAACAGGAAATATATAGTGCTCAAGAGGAAATTTTTAGTACATATTTTTGATTCAAGTCGCTATTAATAGATCAAGTATGGGCACTTACTATACCTGTAACATTATGGAGAATGCTACACAAGTACAAATTTATGCTAATAAAGAAAAATATTACCTCAATGACTTCAATGACTATCGATCTATATTAAATATTCTCAATCAGGGCTAACATCTCCTGGGGGCTCTTCCAGCTTATTCTTCCTCATTTACCTGTCTCCCAAAATCATGGCCAAATGGTTACTGTTGCTGTTAAGAGTGTATCATATACTTCTGGTGTACTGGACAGATGAAAGTTTAAAATTATTGACCTTTACCAGAGAGCTCTCTCTCCTTATCTTCTGCTTGCTGATATTTCCACTTGGAGATCCAATGTGAACCTCAAATTCAATATATCTAAAATTGAACTCACTGTTTTGTTCACACCACACTGATATCCCTGCTCTTGCTTCCTTTGCTTAGTGAATGCAGCATAAAGCTGCCTATGTCCAAAACCTAACATCTTTGATTTATTTCTCCCTCATCTGCCACCCCTCAGCCAACCACCAAGGCAGTTCAACTTACTTCCAAAGTAGCTCAAGAACCCATCCAACCTCTCTGCCACTACCCTAGCCCAGGCCTCCAGCCCTTCTCCCCTGGATTAGTGATTCCCTTTCCTACTCAATTAATCCTGGCTCTAGTTTTATTGCTCCTTCCAGAAAGAGTCCACTTTTGATATGTCATTCCATTGCTTAAATTCCTTCCATGGCTCCCTGCTGTCCTAGAGAAAAACATAAAATTACAACATCCTTCATGATCCGACATTTCTCTAGCAGCAAATCTCACACCACTACTAACAGCTCCAGTTGTACAGAATTTTGGTTCCTGAAAAGTAGTATATTCCTTCTCTTTCCTCAACTCTTCTGATATGATTTTACCTCCACCTCTTACACAGCTGTCCTCATTGAGCTAACTCCTACTTATCCTTCATGGTCTAGTATCAATGCTGCTTCTCTCATAAAGCCACCTCTTAACTCCATGTTAGCACTCCGAGTGCAGTACTTTCCTGGTACAGCGTTGTTCCCTCTTCTAGATTTCAAACTCTACTGTGAACAGGAACTGTGTCTATTCGTTATAGTTGTTCACAATTACAACCATAGCACGTAGGCAGTATAACATGAAATTAAAAGTGTGGACTCTGGAGTCAGACCCAAAAAGTGTCACAAGCTGTGAAAATTTGGGAGTTTCTCAACTCATACTGCCTAGGTTTCCTTACCTGTAAAATGTAGATTACCTTATGAGGCTGTTTAAAGATTAAATATGATATATGAAGTAGTCGGTAAACAGAAATATTACCTATTATTATATAATACAATGCCTATCAAAAAACATTTGATGAATAAATACAGTATTCACAAGTTATTAAAACATTATTTATTAATGCTAAGCTCATATAATTCATTATATTTCCAAATAAAGTTTATAATTCTATAAGGAAGCTTCGGTTTTATTCATGTCCATGGCATTGAAGTTTTATAGCCACCATTTAGTTGAATTATAAAGTAGAATGTTCAAAAAGAATGACCTGTGCCTCACTTTCAGGAACAATTTGTTTATGAAGTCGAATCTGCTCCAGACCAGGGCTTTCAAGAGAATTTGAGCGGGTGTTACAAATCGAGGCAGTTACATTATACCCTGCAGATTGATAAAAGCTGTAGTATTCAAGTCTATTTTCCCCTGAGTTTTCTGGTGCCTTTCGTTTTTGTTTAAATTGAATAACTTTGTAGATCAAAAAAATAATTAAAACACAAGCTAAGATGAAAAAAGCTAGTAAAATGTCAAAAGCTTCATTTAACTTTTCAACTTCTTGTGTACAAATTAAAGATGTTTTCCCTGAAACTGAAGCAGCATCAATTGGTAGAGCACTGTTTTTTTCCAAGTTCAAGTTAACAGAAGAAGTAAGCTGTATTTTCACAGGTAACACTGCAGTAGTCTCTACTGGATTAACGAAGGTATTCTCTTGAAGATATCTATTAGCAGGTGAAGTATGAATTTGTTCCCAGAAAGTAACACTCTCAGTATTTTCCAAATGTTTCCCATTTGTAGTTACTTTATGCAAGGCCATCATTAACGCTGCGGTCTTGTGATGAATATGAAGAGATTTTATAGCCCAAGCTCTGGATACATTTGTCGAAGATGTAATGCAATTTGTCAAGTCAGTCCATTTAATATAATGCAATGCTCTGCCATGCATAGATGGGGGATTCTGACAATAGATGTTTAGGGTAATGGCTGAAGATGCTAGCCAGTCGCCAAGGCCCAATAGTTTGCAGTTACATTCCCAAGGATTAGAATTTGCCTGAAGGTGAATCAATGAAGACAATGGCTTAAGGACCCTTGGATGTAAGTCTGTAAGATTATTAAATGACAGATTAAAGATCTTCAAAGATGCTCCCATTTTTTTCAAATGTATCATTATGATATCAATGCTGATTATTCTGTTTCAATCTAACTTAAGGTAAATTAAATTCTTTAACAAGCTAAATGTGTCAGAATTTAAATTCTCTAAATCATTACAACTTAAGATCAAATGTTTAAGATTTTAATTCCACTAAACCCACCCCTAGTAACATTTTTAATTCTTGAATTTTTCAGGAGGAGATATTCCAAGTTGACAAGTCTTTTAAATGCAAAGGGCTGTATCAGTTCAATATGGTTATGAGACAGAGAAAGTCTTTTAAGACTCTTAAGTACTTCAAATGCATTTGATGGTACTTTTGTTAAATTATTACCTCCTAGATACAAACAATCCAGGTTTCTAAGATGTTGAAAGCCTGAGTCTGATATCCTCAAAATTTTACTGTTTAATAAATCAAATATCCGAAGAACAATCATACTAACAAAGGTACCACTCCCAAGGGCAGTGAGGTGATTTCTTTGTAGATTTAAGTACTGAACTGAAACTAGGTCATTAAACACTCATCTTGGAACAAAAGAGACTTGATTAGACTGTAAACGTAAGTTCCGAAGACTGGAAAGCCCCTCAAATATTCCAGGATCCAAGTGCTTCACAAAATTATTATTTAAATATAGAAAACATTCAAGTGAACAAAAGCTTTTGGATACATATACACAATGCTAGTATTATCCAAAATAATGCTACAAGAGAATGAAGTACTGTTAATTCACTTCTTTTTATATGAGATATATTATTTCCAGTCAGATACAGAAAAACTGTACTTTCAGGAAAATTCTTAGGAATACCTGAAAGGCGTAAGTTACAGCAGTTAATCTGTCTCCCAGTGCAGAACTGGCAGAGATGAACAACCAAGTAACTCTTTGTGGAATAATAATACAAGATAACAGGTAACAAGTAGAAATAGTTGCAGAGAAAAATGAAAATACCCAATATTCTGTAGTCTATTTATTTTATAAGAATCAGCCAATAATACTAAGTATTATAAATCATACTACAGTGAAATAATAAAATAATGAGTTTGGATATGTCCTAGAATTATTAGCATCTCCAGGCCATTAACCCACTGTTAGACAGAATTCTAACTCAAATTTAATGAACTACAAAATAAAATGTTTGCTAAGTTAATTTAAAATATTACAATTGACTATAACAAAAGCACCAAATGATAATGCAGGGTACCCACTTGCCTTTCAGTATAATATGATCCTTTATCAACTTAAAGTCGAATATCAATTAAATAACATTATAATTTATGAAAATACAAAGTCATTACAGAACAATTAAACTCCCTTTGAACTACAGTTTTTCACAATCCAAATTACATTTTGGTTCACCTTAAAGTTTATATTTAAATAAATAGTCTTACCAAGAACAGAAAATTCATATTATTAACACGGCTGATTCAAATCAAGGTTTTCTTTCTAAATCTGAAGAGCAACATTTCTAAACTCCATTTCTTTCTGTGGCACTGCCGACCTCCACCCCTTTACTCTTTTTTTTTTTTAAGTCACAGTTTGCTCAGGAAACACCACTCTTCACATTGGTTCCTCCACAGTCAGTATGTAAAACAGAGGTTTCCATGGATACAGGAAACCAAGAGACAGGAAGTAATTTTATCTGTGTTTCAAAAATATTGTTGAAAGGAAATCTCAGGAACTTATTTTTTCAGAAAGCAGTTAATTTGAGTTTTCCTAAAGCACACACCTAAATATTGCAAAATTTTTTAAATAAGTATTTCTTTTAAAAAGGAAACCTGTACGTTTTATATATTCAGAATGAACAAATTCTGTATATATCAACAGACAGCTATTATATTAAGTAGAAAAAACAAGTTAAAATAAGATGTTAATAGAGCAATATAATTTTGGTGAATTTTTAAATGCATAAAATATTTGCTTGTTTTGAATACGTATTAAGAACTTAAACTTTTATTAAAAAAAAAACAAAGTAATTTAGAATGCTGAGCACAAATGTTACACTATCTCCTTATTTTTAATTTTTCAAAATAAATTTTGAGTATAAAAAATTTTGACTACTACCAATAATACCTTAATACATTAAGATATATGCTTTGGGTTAAAAAATGATATCAAGTTGTATACCAAATTACTGACAACTTGTGCAAGAAAAGTCGGGAAGAGTGAAAAAGGCCCTTTAATGATATTTTATCATTTATACATCTGAATTAGATTTAAATCTTTAAGAATAAAAATGTATCTGTGTACACTGTAATAACTGATGGTAAGGATTTAAAGAGTTATCTATAAATTGTTTATATTTTTATATATATACACGCATACATATACATATATACATATATATTTTTTACCCCCCCGCCCCAACTTCCACCCCTGGTTGCCGTCTCCCCTTAAGAACTGAATCACTGAAGGCGGGGTGTCTTTTCCCACATGCTCGCGATGCCTGGTGCACCTTGGGTATGGACTGTGGCTCCACTGGTGCTCAAACCAAGGACCTTCTGCGTGTAAAGCAGAAGTGCTAACCACTACTCTATGGAACCACCACTATATATTGATTAGCCATAACTTCCAAAAAAGCCGATTGCTGAGGTTTTCTAATTCTGACTTTTATTAATATTACTAATATCCTAAGAATACACTTAAAATATCAGTGATAATATATAATTGTACAATATAATCCTCTTTTGGTATTAAAACAACTTTACTTCATGCCAAGACAATTACTTCAGATTAATGATATGAATTATTTCCATATTAGATGTTTTATAATACCCACACAATTTCTACAATAAAAAATCAGAGATACATACTATATAACAGATCTTTTTCAAATTATTTACGATTCTCACAACTATCCTTTGTGGCTGGCTATTGTTATTTCTATTTTATGAAAAAAGAAATAAAAAAACTACCAAAAAAATAACAGAAAAATGGCATGCATTCGGTAAAAATGGAACAGGAGCTAGGTTTCTCAAGTCTGTTTTGTTACGTATTTTCAATAACATATAAAGTGGAATGAAGTATGTCTCACAGAGTTTTCAAATATGTCAGACAACTTCAAGAGTATGATGAGGTTCAGGGAACACTACCCCAAAATACAGCACCTTGGCATACTGAATATTTTAAGCTGAAGGAGTTTAAGAAAACAGCGGAAGCAGGGAGGTTTCTCCCTGACCTCCTCCACTTCTAGCTACACCCCCAACCCCTCTGTCCTTCTCCCCTGAAAACAGGTTATAAAATCTTTGTGTGAGAGGTGTCCTCCCTATACTGGGAGGAAAGGAGCATCCTTATCTCCAAAGACAAAAGCACTCTGAGTGGAATCCAAACAAAGAGGCCTCACAAAATTTCCCCTACTTTACTACACTTAATCTCATACCCTTTGCCCTTTCATATCTTTCCACGACTTTCCACTCTGCATCAAACCTAGCATAAAAACACACAAGTTTAACAATTTTTTGAGGTCTTCATGTCCTTATGAAGTCTCTAGTGTCATGTAAAACTTATATTAAATTTGTATGGATTTTTTCTCTTTTCTTGTCTTTATTAGTTTAATATACAGACCCAGCCAGGGACTCTAAGAGAGTTAAGGAAAACTTTTTCCTCCCCTACAGTTTGGGAAAAGCCCAAGAAATGTTCCATTGAAATCAAAATAAAATTTAAAGAGGGAAAGCTCCAAGGTAATAAGTAGGAGCATTAATTTTGTCCTCTATTTGTATTAGATCCTAGAAGTAAAAATTTTAGAAAATTATGCCAGGGAAAAGTGACAGAATAAAATTAATCTTATATTATTATAATCTAAAAGGTGAGCTAAACAAAAGTGACTATAACAAATAATAAATCTAAATAATACATTGTAGCTCTCAGGCTGATATCTAGCAAAATTCCGATAACCAAAAAAGTCACAGTTTAGCCTTTCTGTTCATTTAGGAGTTGCTGCTCTTAGACACAAGTGATCACTAGTAGAGAAGACCACAGAAGTTAAAACCTGAAAAACATTGATGCAGGAATGGAATTCTGAGACTTCATCCTACTTGCTATGATCACATCACTAACTAGTGGCAGAACTGGCCACTCAAATTTTAGGTTAGAACTCAAACTTTCCCAGCTTCCCATTCTACTTACTGAAAGATACATTTCCCTGTGTTTTAATTAAATACTGTCATTTCACAGTAATTTGTATTAATTAATTCAAATCTCATGAGCTTCATTAAATCCTATAACATGTTTAGTAAAATCTTCATATAATCTCCAATGCATAATGATTCTCCCCAGTCTGAATTTTGGCATTTTGATTTTGTTCTGGAACAATACATCAAAATGGTTCCTTGTATACCTTTTGTGATTACTACTCATTTTCATTAGAACTATTTCTGAACACTTTCTTCAGCCTCCTAAATCGGCTTCCTCCCTTTTCTTTTCAGGAAATTGACTCAACTGTGTTATTTTTCTCTCATTCTGCTTTTATACTACTGCCTTTTTCTTCAAATAAACTCATGTTTCAGGTATCTACACATATCTATTTTCTTTTCCATTCAGAAATTCCATTACAAATCTGAGACTGCATAAATAAGAGGAAAATATTGATACCATTTTAAAATATACGCCATCTTTATTATTTAGATACATAGCATCTATGTATAAACCAATCAAGGTGGGTTTACATATAAAGAAAGGTTTAAAGTTACTGATCTTATTTATGATCTTAAAAGTTACTTATGGACCCAAGAATCAAAATTTAAAATGGGGTTTATAATAAGGACAATAACAATACAGTAACAACAACACAAAAATATTATCATTTTGCTTAATGTAGGGTAAAATTTTAACAAGAAGCAGTATGTCAATACAGATTGCTATTCAGTTGCAAGGAAAATAAAATAGTAACTACACAGTGGGGAAATCAGAAATTAGCATCATTAATAAAAAGCAAGTGGCCATCTGTGCCACCAGATGTGATATTTCAAGGACACATTACTTATGTAATATTCCAACCAAGAATGCATAACCTGAATCTAATCATAATGAAACATCAGAAGCACTCCAAATGAGGAACATTCTATTCTTCTGAGAGAGAAGGAGAGAGGGATGAGTAGAGGGAGGGAGGAGGAAAGGGAGAGAAGGATAGAGATAAAGGGATTGTGTTCTTCAAAAATGTTAGTCATAAGAGAGAAAAACTCTGGAAATGACATTACAGAGTAAAAGAGACTACAAAGGCATGGCAAGGAAATGCAGTACCTGATCCTAGACTGAAGTGTTTAGGAGTAAAAGGCCATGATCTACGCAACTTACATGAAATGATTCAGAACATAAAGTATCATGTATGTTGTGTGTGTGACATATGTACACACAAAGGGAATGAGTACGAGAGAATATGAGAAAGTATATGAGAGAGAATATGAGACAGAAAAAAGACATGTGTTAATACCGTCCAAGTTCTCATGCTCAAAATTATAGACTAGTAGGGTAGACAAGTCATTTAAAAAGTATTAGACACATCTAAATGTCTTTCAATGGCTGAAGGTGATATATCCATACAATAGACTACTCAGTAATAACAATAAAAAAACCCAAAACATTCTAATGACAAGCCCAACAGCCTGGATGAATTTAAAAGGCATTATGCTGAATGAGAAAGCTAGTCTCTAAAGAATATATACTACCTGATTTCAATTACCTGTCATTCTCAAAAACACAAAATTCTAGTAAAAAGAGGGGAGGATGTGATTCCCAAGGAATAAAACACACATTTGTAGCACAAAGGTGTTTCCTCGGGTGATAAAACTCTTCTGTATTCTGATTGTGGTGATGTTTGTGCAAATCTACGGGTATTAAAATTTAGAGTAATGTATATTCTCAAAAGGCGATTTTACTCTATGTATTTTAATAAATAAGTTTTAAGAACGCTTATATTTTAGAATACAAATGCAAATATTTATGGGTAAAAAATAAAATACAAATAAAAACTACTAGACAAACATGTTTTAAAATCATCAGTTATATAAAAGAAAAACAAACAGTGCTTTGAAAGTATTAGAAATCATATCAATTTACAGAATTTGTCAAGATTCTGAGGCACAAAGGATACTCCACAGACAGAGAGGCGAGCCCGCAAGGCTGGTGTAGAATGACTGAGAGAGAGTAGAATGAGATAAGGCTCAAGAGGTAAGCCAAAAGGCGGAGAGAGACCCTGTAGGGCAACTGGAGGGATGTGAACTAGGAGAGGGATAAGATCGTTTTTGCCTTTAAAAAAAATTGTCGTCTTCTTTTCTGTGGAATATAGCTTGGAGGAGATTAAATAGATGAGGAGAAACCAATTTAGGAGGCTGACACAGCAGTCCAGGAAGAAGACAGGTTATAGTTAGATGGTGGAAGTGAAAATGGAGTAGATGGATTTGAGATACATTTAGATATCTAGTCAACAGCTTTGGTGATGGATTAAAGGTGGGAGGTAAGAGGTAATGGTGTCACGGAAAATTTCCAAGTTTCTGATATGAATAATTGGGAGTTCAGAAGTATGCGAGACTAAGAGGAACACTGTACCGGTTATCACATCTGTAACAATTATACATGATTCAATAACATTACTGAAAGCCTACTGTATGTCAGGCATTATGCTAGACTATAAGAATACTCAAGATAAACGAAATCCTGGTACCTGATCTCAATGAGCTCAAGATATCCTGTGAGAGAATAAATGTTCAATTGAGATATTCACTATAACAATATTTTGGCCATGTAGAGTGTTCTATAAGCAAGCACCCTATGCTTGGTGTTAAGTAGAAGGGGAAAAAAATGTGTACAACATTATCTTAACAGCTAGAATTTATTTACTGAGCACATACCACTTCTCCTGCATTTCTCCAAGTATTTTACGTGTAACAGTTCACTTAAGATACAAAACAATTCAACAGTCTAGTCCCATTCTATAGATGAGGAAAGAGAGAGAAAGAAAGGTTAAGTGCCTTGCTGAAGGTCGCACAGTGAATTTAAGAGCCAGGATTCAAAACTACTCATTGTGGCTCCAGAGAATGGACTCTTAAGCCTTTCACTATATCTCGTTGACATATGGGCTGAATCTCAAAAAAGCCCAGGACGTAAGATACATAAAAATAAAAAGTCAAAAAATTCAAAGAGGCAGAAATCACTTTTAGGCAGAGAAATTGGGAAAAGTTTGACAAATGAAAAACTGGGAGATAAAGAAATGTCAAAGGATGGCAAAGGTTTCATAAGCCAATAAAACTTGAGCCCTTTTACCACCTCAAGTTCTACCCTCTTTCTCCAGTTGCCTTTCACTCTACAGCCTCTTCTCCAAACATTTTTCCTTGATCCACAATAGATACGGGAGTTTATAGGCTCCATCGCTGATGAATGTTAACAAGAGTAGCAAATGCTGATGTCTGGCTGAACATTCAATAATTATTTTAAACATTTAACAACTGACAAATACAAACTGGGTGTCAACTCTATACAACTACTTTGTTAAAAGTAGTCAATTAATGCTTCTCCCTGAGCTGAAATACCTGCCAATTTCTGAAAGGTGAAATGGAGGCAACAACAATAATGGCAAGATAATGAACACTGAGCGATTGCTTGCGTCCATGCACAGGTAGTACGTGAATTAGCTGCAAGAGATAGTATCTTTCCTCAAACGTTGGCACTAATCACATTTGAACAGACCAAATAGGGAAAAGTCTCAGTAAAGTCTAAGTTGGTCCTTCACACAGTTGGTCAAAATGATTGACAATAGTAACATTAATAGTAGTAGTAGTGTTAACTGATAATAGTAGTAAAGATTGATAGAGTAACAACCATTTATTGAATAATCAGAGTTATTCATCACTTCAATTTATTCTAACAGCCCATGGGTGCCAGGAGGTATCACTTCCTCTCACTTGAAACAGGAAATGGGTCCCGAGAGGGAAAATGAGTCCAACGACATACCAATAGTAGGCAAGGGTATGCCCCCAAAGCCAAATGGAGCTTTCCTCCCTATCACAATGTGCCTTTTTCCCTCTGAGACTCCTGAAGAGAATGAAAGCAAAAGCTCAAGGAAAAGAATCCAAAAAGTAAGATGCTCCTCAAGCTATATAGGTCTATTATGTACACAGGAACAATCAAGAAGTACACAGGATTTATGATTTCACTTCTGAATACTATTCTTAGGTTTTTATCTCCTTGTTGATGCTAGCCACTCTACAACAAGTATTTTTCTTTATGGTTTCAGCCACTTTGAGGGACTTGACTCAATATATCTCATTCTCGTTCAGAAACTTCTCTTAGTTTCATTCTAAAACAGTTTAAGATCTTGAACCTCCAAAGTAATCTTATTTGATCACAGATTTGCTTTCCTGGGTTAAATGTTTTAAAAGAAGCTTAATGCCATACAATGGTTGGTGATCAGTTAAGAGTACCCAGTGTCTATCAAATGACTGCCACATTATGAAAACAGTTTATTAGAAGCCTTTATGAAATTTGTAGACATGGCAATGGTCCAAGACGTAAGGAAGGCACTGAGAGTGTAGTCCCAAATTCACACGCAAGCATTCAGGAATTTTCCTAAGGATTTAGGACAGGAGATGGAAGACACAAATAGTTGTTGTTCTAAGAAGCCAGGGTGCAGTGAACAATAATCTGTCCTAAAGGTGAGGAAGTGGGATGTAGAATCAGTGCACAGCACGGTGCCCCAGCACATACTAGAAACTTTAAAAATATTGCTGAATGTTTGTTGCATCAGTATCACAGGCTTAGAAGTAGGAGAGGAAAGTTATGTGCATTTTAGTTCTGCTTTATGTTTCAAGGGTAAAGTTAATTTGTATTGGAAATGAAAACCCAAATGGACTATTGCCACTCGAATTCTAAGGTGAGAGGGTAGAAACACTTCAAAAGTGCAGAACTTATGGGTGTGGGGGGGTGGTGGAAAACATCGGGTTTTCAAAGGACTGCCAGAGGAACAACCTGATGTTCAGCTTTAAAAGAAAAAAAGTTTTAACTATACAAATGTCTAACCAATGTACTGTATACTTGAAACTAGTAAAAACAAGTTTACAAATGATTATAATCCTTCAATAAAAAAATCACCAAGCCCGGGAATTAATAATTCACCTCTTTTTTTCATAGAACTTTTTCACTGCTTTGCAGTGAACATTCAGTTATGGCACCAACTGTTCATTGTCCTAAACCACTTTGTCTATACCCTCCAGCTTCTGTTAGATTAAAGCAAACAAAATTCAGTTTTTGAATATTAACCAGTTCAAAAGTAGGCTTCTATTTAATTTATGCCAGGAGAAAAACCCAGCTTGTAAATTCATAATAAAAACCGAAGGATACATATGAATAACTTAAGTCAAAAAATGAAAACATTAAAATCTGCATTTTAGAGACTTTTTCCCCAGTTGAAATAAAATTATCAGAACCAATAATAACTACAAATTGCATTACATACAAAGGAAAACATTCATACTCCAAAACTCATTCTTTTCAAAGTCTAAGGATATCTATCTCATTTGTAAACCACATATTCAAAAGGAAGATGGGGAAGAGAATCTCAACAGCCGAGGCCCTGAAACTTCAAAGTACTCTTACATTTTCTTTAAATAACAATAAAAGAAAGGGCATCATTATTCAATTTACTCTAGGAGGACTGCTGTTCATTTTATAGTCAACTCTGGCAAAATAAAATGTCTAAAGAACTTTGCTCTTGACAACTCACTGCCTCCTCTTACAAATCACTATACAATCAGATAATACAAACTAGGTTGGAAATCAGTTCAAGCTCAATTTTGAAGGGGATAAAAAAGAGTAGTAATAAGAGCAACCACCATAAAACGCAAACTCCACATTGTAAGTTCCATGAGGACAAGGACTACATCTGTTTTGCTCCCCATAGTAATCTGATCGTCTAGCACTCCACAGATGTTCAAAAAGTATTTGATGGAAGTGGGAGAGAATGACCATTCAGCTAAGGGGTAAACAATAAGTGTGCCTTCTGCCACTGATTCTATATGTAGTATACTAGAGGGAACACTGAAATAGCTCAGCCAAAGCTTGATTATCATGTTTGTCAACTGCACACAAGAAGTAGAGGAAAAAATGTTTTCTATCAGACCTCTCCCACTGGCTTCTCCTGTCTGGACTGCAGAAACACACTAGACGTTGATATACATATATAGTTTTTTAGTGGCAACTGTTACTCACAATTCCCAGGACAACTTTAGTTAGTAACTTGAATTCCAACACCAGTTCAATCTACTAACAGAAACCCATTTATAAAATCACAAAAGATTATACAAAAGATTAAAATCATGATCATATCAACAGATGCAGAAAAAGCATTTGAAAAAATCCATCACCCATGATAAAAACTTTCAGCAAAGTAGGAATAGAGGGAACATACCTCAACATAATAAAGGCCATATATGACAAACCTATAGCTACCATCATATTCAATGGGGAAAACCTAAGGCATTTTCTTTAAGATTGGGAACAAGACAAGGATGTCCACTTTTACTACTTTTATTCAACCTAGTATTGGAAGTCCTACCTACAGCCATCAAACAAGGAAGAGAAATAAAAGCCATCCAAATTGGAAAGGAAGAAGTAAAACTGTCATTATTTGCAGATGACATGATACTGTAGAAAGAAAACCTTAAGATTCCACCAAAAAAACTGTCAGAACTGGTAAATGAATTCAGTAAAGTAGCAGGATACAAAATTAACATTCACCAATGATGAACTATCAGAAACAGAAATTAAGAAAACAATCTTATCTACAGTTACATCAAAATACCTAGGAATCAATTTAACCAAGGAGGTAAAAGACCTGTACTCAGAAAATTATGTCATTGAAAAAAGAAACTGAAGATATAAATAAATGGAAGCATATACTGTGCTCGTGGACAATAAGAATTAACATCATTAAAATGTCCACGCTACTCAAAGCAGTCTATAGATTTAATGCAACCCCTATCAAAATACCAATGGCATTTTTCAGAGAACTATAACAAATAATCCAAAAATCTATATGGAACAATAAAAGATCCAAAACAGCCAAGGCAATCTTGAGAAAGAAGAACAAAGTTAGAGATATCACACTACCTAATATCAAATCATATACTACGAGCTTATAGTAATCAAAACAGCATACATAGTACCGGCATAAAGATAGACATAGCGAGCAATGGAGGAGAATAGAGAGCCCATAAATCAATCCACATCCATACGGTAATTTAATTTATGACAAAAGAGGTAGGACTATATGATAGGATAAAGACAATCTCTTCAATAAATGCAAAAAAATGAAATTGAACTTTTTACAGCATATACAAGAATAACCTTAAAATGGATCAAAGACTTACATGTAAGATCCAAAATCATAAAATTCCTAGAAGAAAACAAAGGCAGTTAACTCTCTGGCATTGTTCTTAGTAATATTTTTTCTGTTATATCTCCTTGGTCAAGGGAAACAAAAGAAAAAATAAACAAAGGGGACTACATCAAAATAAAAGGTTTTGCACAGCAAAGGAAACCATCAATAAAACGAAAAGACAATCTATGAATGGAAGAAGATAATTGCCTATAATACATCTGACAAGGGGTAAATATCCAAAATTTATAAAGAACTCATAAACATTACAACAACAAAAAAACAAACAATCCAATTGAAAAATGGGCAGAAGACCTGTAGGTATTTCTCCAAAGAGGACATACGGATAGCCAATAGATACATGAAAAGAAGCTCAAGGTCACTAATCATCAGAGAAATGCAAATTAAAACCACAATGAGATATCATCTCACACTTGTCAGAATGGCTATCATAAATAAATCAAAAATGACAAGTACTGGCAAAGATGTGAAGAAAAAGGAACCCTTGTACACCATTGGTGCGATTGAGAATTGGTACAGCCACTATGAAAAAGTCTGGAGGTTCCTCAAAAAATTAAAAATGGATCTACCTTTTGACCCAGCAATTACACTTTTGAGTATTTATCCAAAGAAAACCAAAATACTAATTCAAAAAGATTTATGCACCCCTATGATCACTGCACTATTTACAATAGCACAGATATAAAAGCAATGTGAGTGCCCATCAATAGACAACTGGATAAAGAGGTTGTCAATGAAATATTACTTGGCCACAAGAAAATAAAATTTTACCCTTTGCAATGAGATGGATGGTCCTAGAGGATATTATGCTTAGTGAAATAAAACAAAGACAAACACCATATGATTTTACTTATACATAGAATCAAAGGAACAAAGTAAATGAACAAACAAAAAGGAAAATCAGACCTATACAATGTATGGAAATCTGTTATTTGAAATTATCCTTTGTTCTAATCCACTCCGTTAGAACAGGTAAGTCATGATGGAGACTTTGATTAATCACTTAGAAATAATCAGTCTTGAAGTCTCTCATTTTTTTTTAATTATGAGAGATGATAAGTATAAATAAATATATCCACCAATGACTTTCAATTCAAAATTAACCATCATTATAATGGAAATAATAAATGATGCAAAAGGATTTTCAGCATTTACTGAATGCCTTGGGAACTTCTTTAATTATACACTATTTGTATAGCTTGTGCATATTGTATTTTTTTAATTGTAGCACTGTAGAATACTATAAATTATTTATTATTCATTACAGTAAACTGACTTCCCAAGCATTAAAATAAAAATTTAATTCCAAATCCCACAATCTCACATCGCCACTTCTCTAAATTTATTAAAATATATTTAATGCTCGAATGACTAACTTAAATTTAAATGATACATCCTTTCAAAGTAATACATCTAAATTCATTCCATACTTTTTTTGGAGAGGTTATTAACAAAATTTATATTTAAAATGAATTTAATAAACAGATTAAAAGTCTGCCTAAAGTAGCCCCATTCAAAGAATTCCTAATTTGCAACAATATTATAAATCACAGTATACACAAAAACTCCCCTTTTTAGGGCTGTTAAATGCAAATATGTTTTTACAATGTGCTAAAATGGCAATATTGAAGAATGATCTATTTACTTCAAGTAGCACTCTAAAGAGTAACCAAAAATTACGCTATACTTCTTATCAAGACTGACAAATTGAGAAGTCAAATTAGCTCAATTTTTCAGGCATAAACATTCTTTAGAAGTTCTGAAAAATTTTATCTGGTTGAGAGGGAAAAAAATGACTCAGACTATTACAGTATAAGTATTTATTAAGTTCATGCAATTCTTCATTCAGTAAAGTTACTGTATACCTATTGTGTGTTAGGCATGGTGTTAACAAGAGATGGTTAATACTCAGTGTATTAATTATGCCTTTTTATTTTCTGTATGCTGATGTTTTAACAGATGGCACCATGTAGACCCTGGAAAGATTGCTCCTCTTAGGGCCAGACAATTCTCAGAGATAGTAATATTGGCCTTTAACCATATAAGTCATATGTAAACCAACTGATCCAGAGCCCATACCCAACTACTTCCTTTATCAGCCTCTTATTCTCCAGGCCACTATCTCCTTTCCTTAATTACTTTAGGGCCAGGTACCAGACAATTTGTGATAGCCCATCCACCTAGAACCTGCTGAAATTAGCTAAACTAGCCAATCCGTAGGCTGCTAATCCTGGCTTTCACAATCCTTCCCCTGGAAACCACAATAAAGGCTCTTGCCCACACTTTCCCTTCCCTCATGCTAGCTCATCAGCCCAGGTGTTTCTCTTGTGGGACTCTGCATGTTCCCTCTTCTTGGAAATTGTGAATAACAAACTGTCTTTCAATGGTACTTGTTCCCTGATCTGCTGACCTCACAATATCTTAAAAATAATAAAAACTACATTTTAAAGCACTCAAAACCTACTCATATTCAGTAATATTTATATTCAGTAATATTTATTGAACAAATAACTTAATAAGGAAAAAATGAATATGGATGTCAAACAAGCAAACACTAAATGAAAAATTAAAGACCTGAATCCTAGCATTTTCAATATGCGACAGGCTGGGCAACAGCAAAATGGATTTGCTTATTCTGTATCTGCAGACAAGCATGCGCTAACACCTTAGACTCTTCCCAAGACATCTATCTGCCCAAGAACTAGCCCTTTCAAAACACAGATCAAATGCCAAATGCAAAGCTTCTGTTATCAGAAAGTACCAAATCTTTACCCTTAAGCTCTACTAGCATGTGTATGTAATACTTGCTTTGTACTTCTGAAATACTGTTATCACTTACTGTCCCTTCAAGTTTAACAACTCTTTTGTATACTTCCAAAAATAGAACTATGCATTTCTCAAGGGCAATCAATGTCCATGCCTCATAGCTCTCTGTAGCTACACAATACTTAGTTCAGTTTTTTATACACAGCAGATTTTCAATACATATTTTAATGCAATAACCTACAATTCTAACGAAATTCACCAATCACATACAAAAACTGATATAATTGTGGTTACACTAACACAAATGCCTCTGCTGTCTCTCAATGCCTATATAACCATTACAATTACCTTTGTAAAATCACTATGGACAGCTTCCAAGATTCAGTCAACCAAATATATCAATAGGGAAAATATCGAAATCAATAAGAGGAAAAAATACAATAAGGAGTAGGTAAAGTATTTCTATAAAGTATTTCTAAGAGCCTAGATCACTGCACCATATTTTATCCATAGGGAAATTTAAATGAGTTATTTCTAATTCAAAAAAATAAACTAGGCTAACTACAACCATTATAAAGGTAAAAATAAAGATGTTTATCAAGGAAAAAAAAATCCCCAAAGACACTAGTGATTTCTGTGATTTCCTGCTCTCCAGATTTTTCCCTAGTTCTTTTTTGACAATCCAAAGTAACTGCAAAAGAACTACATTTATAGTAAAATCACTCTCCTAAGTAGAGAGTAAAAGCATCCAAAGAAAGATCCACAGAAATCAAAAAGTAGCCATTTCCTTGAAGACAATGGCCTAAATGTGTGGGTCCTTTCTGAATATCAACAAAGTGAAATTTTCTCTTCTGTCTCTGCCATCAAACCTCTCTATTTCTCTTCCTCTCTATCATTGAAAATGGGGCAGAGGAAGGTGGAGATACATGGGTCTAAAATGTTGGGGATCCAGAATTTACAAAGCTGACTTTTGGTAGTGTACTATTACAGAATTTCTTTTGGCTTTTCCAGATAGCACTATGCAACATTCTTAAAAAAATAATACTCTTAAATGAAAACTTTAAACAAAACAGTCACTAGAGAAAAACAATTCGGTCTGTGTCTATGCACAAATTGACTTAACTGACATATTCAGCTAGAATAAGAGGCTTTTACCATACCAGAAATTCAATTCCCACAGAACAACAGATTTCTTACAACCTTCATAACTGCTGAATCCCAGGAAAGTAACGCTATTTGTCAGTATATGTACAGAATATTTCAGTGTCTCTATGAAAATGATATTGACATGTGGAAGAATCAGTCTGATAATGAAAAACAGTGTCAGGTATTAATTTAAAAATAAGCTTCCTTTGGTAGAATACATCAATTTTTTCATGCTTAAAACATAGAATGTATTTTTTATACAGTATGAAATGTGATCTAGCAATACTAAATGTAGCAGCTATTGTAGCAGTAATAAAAGCAAGTAATACCTATTGAGTTCTTGACATGAATTATATAAAAGCAACTAACATTATATAAACATCCACTGAATTCTTAGTTCAAATTACTTTCACAATAATCCTACAAGAGATATATTAATCTCATTTTAAAGTTGAAGAAACAGATGTATAACTTGCCCAGAATCACAGTTAAAAAGTAACAGAACTTGGGTAGTAAAATTCTTAAAACACTAATGTATATATTTACTGATGATATTCAGGGGTTCCCAAATCAGCAAACAGTAATCAATCAATTAATAGTCAAAAGCCTTTGTGTCAAGTAAGCTTCCCAAAGGTGAATAATGATATAGCAGAACCAGTTAAAAGATGTTTCTACACAATACAATACTACTTCACTCACACTAGCATGGCTATAATCAAAAAGAAATAATACAAGTATTGGCAAGGACATGGAGAAATGTATAGAGTAGACACAAGCAAATTCATGTATCATTAAGTTAGTAATAGTGCACAATACTAAAAAAAGATCATCAAGCAGAAGGTGACATTCTTTAGAACATATATAGTTACACACATTGCTTTTAATGAATTAATGAACTAGTCCATATACCTAAAAATGTACTGAATTTAAAATGAATGTATGCACACACAGAGACTAAAGCTTTTAGAACTTTGTACTATAGTAGGTGGGTGGGTGGGTAGATGGGTGAATGGATGGACAGAGAGAGGAGAGAGAAAAAGAAAGGTATGAAATAAAAACAGCTAACTTCATCTATCCAGACTTTTTGACTTTACATATGTAAATTCACTACAATACTCTTATCAGAAAGATATTAGTATCCCTTTTTTAAAAAAATAAGAAAATTTAGGCACAGGAAAGTTAAGTTAGTTGGCCATGGTCATTTGCAAGTGACTATTGGCAGTGGGATTTGAGTGTGGTTCTAAAGTCTGTAGTTTTTACCAAATTTCTGGACCAGAAGTAGTAGATTAGAGTAAAAGAGAGTTTAACAGTTTCCTCAACGGTCATTCTTTACAGGAGTGATTATAAACTGGAGGTGGAAGGTTCTACTGGCACATCTAATAGGTAGAGGTCAGGGATACTGTTAAATATCCTATAATGCACAGGACGGCCCTATAACAAAGAATCAGCTAGCCCCAAATATCCCTAGCACTGTGGTTGAGAAATCCTGCTTTAGAACAGTGTATTACTGCATTTGAAAACCCATTACAATAAAAGAAGAAAGTAACATTTCCCAATTTAGCCTGATTAAAAAAATCATTATCACCATTATCCTCCAAACCTGCTTATTTCAGGCAAGGGAAATGTTATACTGCAAAGCTTAGAAGAAACACAGGAATAGCAAATTACTATTACATGGGAGATTAACCAGGAAATATCACTAAGGATGTGGAAGGGGGGAAAATTCCCAAGCTCCAACAAATACATAGTTGTTAGCAGAAGAGAGATTACAATAGGAAATCATAAAACTGCTGACTTAAATGTCAACATTACCTCCCCCTAGAGCATGTGAATATATGTCATGGGTAATGACTATGTGGCGTATTTCTAGAGCAATTAAGTTTTCTTTTTTTTTTGTTTTTCAAATCATTGTGTTTTTTGTATCTACCAATGTTTCTTTAGTCAGTAATCCATTAGGAACATCTTAGAGTTAAATAAAATTTTGTTACCACATTATTTAAGACTTTCTTGGTACCCATAGAATAACTTGAATTCATTACTGTCCAATAAATTTTTCAATATTTCAGTTTATAAACAAAAATAAGATATGACCTTCCTATCATAAAGCTATTTCTTCACAACTTTTAAATATGAAATTTTAATGTTTAAGACATAAAATTAAATATCGAAGCAAATAGTATTCTCATAAAAATGTAAACAAATATGTTTAATTAGATCACTTTCTATACTTCTTAACCTGTATCAATTCTAGTTTACCTCAACAATCTCAGTACTCTATATAGACAGTACTCTAACATGCTTTATTAACTTTAATATTTTTAATATTTTTTCCATTAATTTATTCAAAAAATGTTCAGTATTGACAAGATTCTTTAACGTTTCCATTTTAACGACCTCAAAAGTTCTCGAGCCACTGGTTTTCCACCAAGAGAAAGGGAAACCAATAAATTAAAATAAAGGTAGCTTGAATTTGGCTTTGAAAAATAAATAAGATGGCACTCAATTTCACAGTGAGGAAATATGTTGGTTTTATGTAAGTCCACCTGAGAAGCAACATCACCTGGCAGTTAAAAGAGCAAGCCCTGGCTTCAAGATGCTCACATGCCAGACTCTAGGCAAGCTACTTAACATTTTTAAGCTATTTTTTCTCTACAAAAAGAGAACAATCATGCCTATGCCTTGGGACTACATTACAAATTAAATGAGATATAAATGCAAAAGCACTTAGTAAAATATAAAACATGTAATAAGTGCTCAATAATATTAGCTACTGTTATGGTCTGAGGACAAAATAATTACCTATGTTCGTAATCCAAATTACCATACTTGAATCAGACAAAAATTTTTAAAGGGCTTCTAAAGCTAACTGGATTTATTTTACTAATTTATCACTAAGATGCATATGCTCTAAAAAGTCCCTAAGATATAAAGATCTAATATATTATCATTATTCTTCTTACACAATGTCATCTAAAGCCCTACTTTTATGCCTTTAAAATTAAAATTACTCCCAAGAAAGAAAGATAAAAGACAGGGATAAAAACAAAAACAGATATTCTTTCCTGAATTTCCAAATCAAAGCATTTCATATTTGCTTTACAGAAATGAGAATTTTAACAATGTCTGCCAAGTATAATTTAATGACTTCACCTACATATGGAGAAAAAAGACAAGTTGCAAGCTTCTTTATACAGAATCCAAAACAGATAAAAAATTATGTGACATACTTAATTTCCAGGAGGATAATATAATTTATGAAGTGCTACTCCCATTGAAATATTATATATTTAATGTATCTATATAAAAAGGACCCAAAGTAAATCTAATAAAATCTAATTATTTAAAAAATGGAAATTCAGAGGAAAATGAAAGAAATTAGTAAAATGAATATGATCATTAAACTGCAGTGCCCACCACTCCCATTCACATATTTTTAGATCTAGACTCACACTTGCTACATCATTATCTACTATAACAAAATTAGAGTACATATATGTTAAACATTGCCAACAACACATAGCAATACCAAATTGCCAAAACAGTGCTAATATTCTGATGCTTTAAAGAAACAAATTTTAAGGAAACATTTCCTCACCTATTATCAGATGGCAGAAGAGAAAGCAAAGCCAAAGCTGAAAGTTTTCTCCTTTCAGGCTGGGTAATGTTGTCCATGCGATCAACCCACATTTCAATCATATTTCCCAAAAGCTGGTCCATCTGAAAAAAAAAAAAAAAACCAAGTGGCATCTCATAATATTTGAAATGCTATTTACTTATGGATAAGTACTGCTAAAGGCTAAAATTTCATAAGGTGGTTAAAGATCGATTCCAGCAAACCAGAGAATTAGAATACAAGAATTTGGAGCAAGTTTTGAGCTGGAAAAAAATAATTTGAGCAAACCAGAAATCAACTCTAATTAATCTTGAGAGCCAATTAACTAAGAGAACTATACAAACTTATTTGACTCAACTATGTCAAACTGGACACGACACTGAGGTGTCCAATTGTTTGATCAAATACTAGTCTAGATGTTGCTGTACAAGTCTTTCGTGGATGTGATTAACATTTACAATGAGTTGACTGTAAGTAAAGGAGATTACCCTAGATAATGTGTGTTGGACTTCATTTAATCAGTTCAAAGTCTTAAGAGCAAAAACTAAGATTTCACAGAAAAGAAGAAATTTGACCTCAAGTCTATCCATCAGTAGATGATTGGATAAAGAAGATGTGGTACATATAGACAATGGAATATTACTCAGCCATAAAAAAGAATGAAATCTGGCCATTTGCAATAATACAGATGAACCTAGAGTGTTATTTTAAGTGAAAAGTTGGACAAATACCATACAATGTCACTTATATGTGGAATCTAAAAAACAAAACAAACAAAATAAAACAAAAAAAAATGCATAGATACAGAGAGCTGCTAGTTGTCAGAGGGGAGCAGGGTGGAGACTTGGGCAGGAAAGGAAAGGGGACTGATTACAAAGTACAAACTTCTGGTTATAAAATAAGTCACATGAATGTAACATACAGCACAGAAAATAAAGTCATTAACATTATAATAACTATGTCTGATGACAGATGGTTATTAGACTTATTATGATCACTTTCTAAGATATATACATGGTGAATCACTATGTTGTCACCCGGAACTAATATAATACACAGAAATCCTGACTGAGTTTTCAGCCTGCCATGCAAAATTAGAACATGCCAGTCCCTACAATCATGTGAGCCAATTCTTAAACTCCTGTGTGCTTGCATGCACATGTTTACACACACATATTCTCTCTTTCATTATCCACACACACACAGTTTCCCTTTCATTCTCTTTTTACACACACACACACACACACACACACAATTGGTTCTATTTTTCTAGAGAACTCTTACTGATAGTTAAAAATCTATAAAGTAAGACATGACCCAGTATACTGATCATGTAGACTGAAAGTGGATCTTAAGGTCTGCTTATAAACACTTGCCCATTTCTAAAACCTTTTATAAAATGCACTTAATATCAAAATATATACCTCATTGATTTGGTAACATAAAATCAACCTTATGTTCCCACACTCTTCTACTTTTTTGCTTCTACATTTTTTCCAAAAAATGCTTCCACAAATTTTTTAAAATAATAAAAAGTCAAGAAAACACTTATTAGTTCAAAATAATTATTTATACTTGAGTTCTACAAACTGTGCTGCATCTTAAGATGCCACAGTGAACTCACGGAATATTTAAAATTGAGAGAAACACAGACATCTGTCTGATACTGCCAAGAACTACTAGCTCAAGACATTCCCAGTTTTAACATTATACTCCTTTCAATGACTTCTTATCTTTGCAAAGTACTACAACAAAATCAAATAGAATAGAAAATGACAGTGGAGCTGTCCAATCTAATTCTAGGGTTTGAGAATTTGGGGTAGTGCCCAATAGATATATGTATTCCATTAGTCAATAATTGTGGTTATTGTATTTAAGAATGAAAACAAAATATTACTCTTAACTTTTAGGTTTTGTGTTTTTTTTCAATAGCTATTAAGTTATTAGGACATTAATACATAAGAAGTTGTTTGGACCTAACTACTTAATAAAAGGAACTATGTTTCTTTTGGCCTAGGAACACTTTGAAAATATTACTAACACATTAAGAGCACCATAAACAAAGACAGTTTGGTAATTTCTGATTTATATCATGGTGTCTTCAATTCATATTTAATTTGGAAATAAATGGTACAAATGCTCAACAGATTTACTGCAATTAATATCTAGTAAGCAAGATTTAAAAAACAGATTATAATCATTATAAAAGCAAATAGCGAGTTATCTTTAAAACGTAATTATACAACTGAAGCTACGGTAATAAATCTGGTTGAAATGAAGATGCAATCAGTAAAGACAGATATCTCTGTAGCCTAATTTTATAATTATTTCCTTTATTATAAAAATATTTAACAGTACATAACAGTGAATTTGTGGGGACTTTAATCAAACAATTAGAATATGAGGGGTCAGCAACTGTTTCCTGTTAGGGGCCAGAGGGTAAATATTTAAGGTTTTGTGGGTTATCTGGTCTTAGTTGAAACTATTCAACTCCCAAAATCTGTCATAAACAATATGTAAACAATGGGCACGGATGTGTTTCAATATAAAATTTCATATAACTTTCACATGTCATAAAATGTTACTATTATTTACTTTTTCAAACATTAAAAAATTGTAATAACTGTTCTTAACTCATAGACTTTACAAAACAAGTAGCGGGCTGGATCTGACCCATTGGTCGTAGTCTGTTGACCCTGGTACTATATAAGCAGGGCCATAGCTAGGATGGAACAAACATCCCTGATAAATGTATAATTTCCAATTATAGAAACATCTTAAAAAGATCTAACTGAAGCTTAGAGGATTGGGGCAAAATTACCCAGAGTTGTTTAAGGTAGAATCAAAAAAGATTAGGAATTAACTAAAATAAAGTGAGAGGCTGGGAAGGAGTGTTCTCAGTAAAAGGAACAGCCTGTATGCAAGGACTCTGAAAAGGGAGGGAGAAAGGTCTTTCCAAGAAATTGAAAAATGTTCTAAGCAGTGAATGGCTGGATCATGGAGTGCTAAAAGGAGGCTAAGAGATAAAGCGAAAGGATAAAGAACCAGATTATAGCAGGCCTCTGTAGGCGAAACTACATTAGAGAGTTTGGATTTATTTCTATATCTAAAAGAAAGACACTGAAGAAATCTGAAAGAAGGGAAAGATAAAACCATATGTATATATTAGAAAACTTAACTTAGTTGCTTTGAAGTAAACAGTTGATAAGGTAGCAAAAATAGATATACATGAGGAATAGTATTCAGCCTTAAAAAAGAAGGAAACTGACATATTGCTCTTAATATGGCTGAAACTTCAATACATTATGCTAAATGATATAAGTAGTCACAAAAAAATAAATACTTTATGATTCCACTTATCTCAGGTACTTAGAGTAGTCAAAATCAGACAGGAAGCAGAATGGCTGTTACCGAGGGCTAGGGGAAGGGGAGAATGGGAGTTATTATTTAACGGGTAGAAAGGGTCAAGTTTTACAACAGTGAATTAAGATGAATGGTGGTGATGATTGTATAACATTATGAATACATTTAATATCATTGTTCTGTACACTGGAAATGGTTAAGAGGGTAAATTTTGTTCTGTGTATTTTATCACACTAAAAAAAATTAGGAAAAACTTTTGATATAGTTGACAGCTTTTCCTTCTCTTCCCATAGCACGTTAGACATATCTCTATCATAGTATTTACAATATTAATATAACATATAATATTAATAATATAATTGAAATTACCTGTTTAAGTACTCTCTCCTTTAAAAGAGTACTATAAGCACATCAAAGCGAGTGTTTCCAGTGTCTAGTGGAAGTGCCTGTTCTAGAATAAATAGGAGGCAGCTGAATGTGGTCACTGAAATATCAGGCTCAGAAGTTAGGATACTGGGGTCTATATACCAACTCCATCATTTACTAACTGTGCAAACTTGAGCAAGTCACTAACACTCTCTAAGACACAGATTTCTCATGTGTGAGACAGATATAAAATAATTTCATTGGGTTGTTGTGAGGATTTAGAGTAACATATGAAACGTATGTTATTGTTAAATGTATTGTTATTAAAATCATTCAACAAATTTTACCAAACTCAACTGCAAAAATTCTTAACTATTTAACATTATCCCATCACAGTGAAATTTAATAAAGCTAAAAAAAGATTTCTCCTATCCATCAAAACAAAGGCTAGGATCTTTCATTAGATTAGTTTAATTCTAGAAAAACTATGTGCATTCTAAAATTTGTACTTTGTTACTCTGGATTTCCTTGAGGCCAAAATAGTTATATTTATTTCAGCACACAAACTAAAAGATTTAACAAAATGCCTCCATTCTAGAGATATCAGTGAGGCACATTCCTCCTTCTATATTTAATAAATCTTAACAGACTAATGACTTAAAACATAAAAACCATTATTTTAATATAATGTTTTAGTCCCAAATAACCAACTCACTTAAGAACCTATTCCATACTTATTCTGGTGACTGGTTTTAGTTATGGTGTTTTTAAAATAAGCTTTTGGGGGAAAAAAGTCATTTCCCACAATCGTGATAATGGAAACTCATTGCATAGCAATGAGAAAAAGTTAAAGAAATGAAACATAAGCACTACATAATAATATGTAAAAATCCCAGTTTCATTTTATGTATGCTTATGGCTAAGCAGAATAAAATTGAATATTTTGAGAGAAAACAGAATATAAGTTTCAACTGCCATTCATATTCTTTTTTCTTCCTTCTCCCAAATTATAGGTACAATGTAAGTTATTAAAGATTTAAAATATAAAAGTTTAAATACTATAGGACTTTTATAAGATCATTATTTCACCAAATTATTACCAATCTTTATCTGAATAAAGACCTCCTTCAATTTAAGTAATCAGATTCTTACCTCCTGATTGAATTTATGTGCCATCTCAGTAAGAAGTGAAGAAAAGAAACTAGTGTTTTGCAGCAGGACTCGACCCATAACTCCGAGATACGTTGACATCACTACAGGATACCTCTACACAATTAAAATACAGCACACGGAAAACTGTGTTAAGGTACAAGTATAAAAAATTATAAATAATCACTTAAAGAGTAATAATCAACAGGGATATGCGATAGCAATATTCGCCTTCACATTGCTTCTATAATACAGAACAGAGAAAAAATATTTACCAATAGCACATTTATATATTTATATTACTTTAAATGCTCCTAACATACATAGTTACATGGATCTACTAGAACAAAACTGGCATTTTCACATATTCAGTATGTAACAAAACCAGCACTATTTTTTTCCCATTCCTCTGCTTCAAATCTTTGTGAATGACTGTATGTGCATATGAACGAAAGAGATCATATAGCAAAGGAAATCTATTTCTTCCTATGAGGACCACTAAAAATACAAAGCTGTGTGACTACCTGAAATTAACCCAATTCAAAATAATGAAATATTTTTTAAAGCTTTCCTTTCATATCTAACAATGAAGAACACATAATTTTCCAAAGAAGTAAAAAAAAAAAAAAAAAAAAAAAAATTAAAACTAGTACCCTATAGTCCAATACTGTCCTTAGAAGCTTAAGAAAAATCTTACCTCCCCTTCTATAATACCTCTGAAAACACAGGGTAGAATCGGTTGAAACATCTGTGGGCCTAATACTGGGTTTACTTTAAGGGCATTTTCCACAACCTAAAAACCAGAACGACACATTGGCAATACTTAATAATGTAAGTCATTGCTTCATGCATAACAAAAGTAAAGAAAACAATGTATTAAATAACACACACCAAATCTGAGATACACATGAGTACATGAGGTATTATTCCAGATTCTTATACTAGACACATTTTTATAAAATAATCCATTAAAAACTTCAATTCGATACAAAGTATGTAATGTTTAGACACAGCTATACACCTTACACAGAACTATAATTAATCATATTCTGATTACAAAGGTATGTTGTTAATGTAATTCTTATGTTTGCATTTTAAATAACACAAAATATTGCACTAATAGAAACAGCAAAAGATATTTCAGAAGTATTGGCTTTTAATAGTGAAAAGGAAAGTTAGTAACAGCAACTAACTTTATACAATGTCCAAAAACAAATCTACATTTAAACTTAATAAAGTGGATAGAAAAGGGTACATTGCATATATATAGCATATTTATTAAATGTGAAATAATCTCATTTCCTTTTTAGTATAATCACATAGATTATTAACCATGAGCATTGACTGTTATAGGTGAAAATGAAATAAATTACTTTTATATGATTAAGATGGATTCCCTCTACAGCAGTCCCCAACCTTTTGCACCAGGGACCAGTGCTCCTGTGAGAATCTAATGCCTGATGTTTTGAGGCAGAGCTGAGGCGGTGATGCTAGCACTGGGGAACGGCTGCAAATACAGATGGAGCTTTGCTCACTTGCCTGCTGCTCACCTCCTGCAGTGCAGCCGGGTTCCTAACAGGCCACAGACCTGTACCGGTCCATGACCCGGGGACTGGGGACCCCTGTTTTATAACAAAGATAGGAAGTAGAAAATTAAAAGAGGGGTATGATTTTCTACTTGTTTATTTTTTTTAATTAATTAATTTATTTAGTTTTAGAGTGAGGAAGGCAATAGTCAGAAAGCAGCAATGAGGGGCAAGAAGGATCTTCCATGCTTCCAGCCCCACTGGAAACAGAAACCATTTGACAAGAGTTCTAGGAAACTACCAGTCTCCAGGCAGAGCTAGGTTTCCCTTAAAATTTCGAGCGATGTTTCCTCAAGATTGACTATTGGCGTTCTAAATGGTACGAGTGTTTATAATTCAGGACTATTCCATGCATTGAGGGGCTTTTGGCATTTCCATTCTCTGCTTATTATGTATGAATAGCATGCTCTAAACACGATGACAATCAAATACACCTCCATGCATTTCAAAACATTCTTAAGCAAATAGTACCCAAGAATGACGACGTTTTCTAATTTTGAGCAAGAAGTAAAGAGAATGTCTGAAGTTTACAAATGTAAACACTGTGTGCCAAACACTGTTTCCACTAAGAGATACAAAATAAAAGATATCACAGTTCACGATTAAAAGCAGTAGGAGATGAGATGCAGAACATAATTAAATCTGACTTCAATAAAGTTTATTTTGTTTTAAAAAATTGGATTTGGAATAGAGATGGGAAAGGTATCTGGATAAAGGTAGGGATGTTAATAAGCTAGTAGACTAAGAGGGCCTCAGAAGTAAATATTACCATACAGTCTGTATTTTATCTATGAATGGATGGCCGTCCGTTGAGTGTCAGACATAAATTTAACTTCACTCCCTCCTGAAAACTCTACTAAAATTAGAGTAAAAGGATTTAATAGGAAAGAGGACATAATTTTAAAAGGACAAAGAAAATAAGAGATGAATATAGGGAACTACAAAAAAATTCAGGAGGTAACTGACTTATCAGAACAGCGAAAGCTGAAATCTAAGGTTGCAATGGAGAAAGCTGAGGAGCAACTCGATTTCAGATCATGTATCTTCTCCTTACCTCCCACCACCAGAAAACACAGACATTATTAGCAGAACCATACACCTTTGGAAAGGAGGTAAAGGAAAAACTAAAAACAAGACTGGTTGAATGTCTATTTAAGAAACAGATTGCCAAATAATCCCAAATCTGCATATCTAGGCAATGGACCTTCTCCCATCCCAGAAGACAGTGTATTTTCTTTAAAGGGTATTTTAGATCAGTAGTGACCAGTAGTGCCCAGTACAATTAATTAAAATAAAACTACATCAAGGCACACAACTGTAAAGTTTCGGGACGCTAGCAATAAGAAAAAGAAGCTACAAGCTTGGGGAAAAGAGCGAGGAGGGGAAATCAACAAGGCCTTGGAAGAGATTTCTTTGAGAAAATTAAAGTAATAAAATACCCGATGGGTCGATATGTCTGAATATATTGAGCACAGACAACTGGCAGGGAATTTACGGCATGTAAAAAATTACACCAAAGAAAATTACTAACTCCAAAGATTATAAAAGTTTGTGCAGAAAAGAAATAATCACATATTTAGGTCATTATGATTTTTAAAATTTAAGTTCATTTGAAGGCATCATTCAATAGAAACCAGCCATCCCTATGCATTTTTCTTAATACGATCCAGAATATTTCAGGGTTAAAATAAAGTCTTTGTATTCGAAAAGGTTAGGAATCATAGCTATGGAAGATAAAACTGTTTCTGAAAAATTATGTTAGGAAAATGCCACTATCAGATTTGGAAGCAGGGGTTGTGGAACGAACTCAAGATAAATTTTAGGAAGTAGAGCTGATAAAAAATAGAAAACAAATTGAATAGGTGGTGAAGAAGTCTAGGATTACTCTTAGTTGGGCAATGGGTACAAATTATGGTGCTGTTAATAACAATGAAGTTTGGTTGTAGACATGTTAAACTTGAGATGTCTGCTGGAAATCCATATGGAAGGATTCTACGTTTTTACACACATTACTCTATACAGCTCACTTTCCAAGGAAGATAGTGCAGATGTGACTTAAACACCATAGAATTCAAATTACGACTATTTCAACAGTGAAGAAGTTTCTTCCATAATGACCCAAATCCTACCAGACATTTTGCTCAGCAGCACAGTTTTCCCTTCTAAATAAAAATTTGAAAAATGCATCTATGATTCAGCAGTAATAAACAAAACTGTATATTTTAAGTGAAATGCGTGTATACTCACATTGACAAACAGCTCCAAGAAGGAAGTAACACTAAAGACAACTAAAGTAATAATAGGTAGTTAAAAGGTGATTTACAAAGGTTAACGGAATTTAAATCATAACTTATTCTTCTTGGAGGGGGGGATCCTTATGTTCTCATGGTACATTTTATGTGTTTTAATTCATGTAATTTGGTTTTGTTTTGATGCTCAAACTATCCCATCATTAGGCAGTGGAAGCCTCCTTCAAGTTAATTCCTGCATCCTTTTAACAGAATCCCACCTTCTCTTCCTTGTAGCACAAGAGAACTCCCCCAGATTATTTTGTGTATCCCTTGCCTGAGCTCTGGAGTCACCCAGCAGGACACAATATTTACAGAGTACAGTCTAGGATCTGGGATGCTTGCTGCCACTAGACTGACACTGCTTCTCGGTCTTTGCTAGACAGCATTAGGAAATTTCTCTTCTTAAAAAGCATATGCAATAAATTCACCAAATCAAATTTAAGGTTATATTTTATATAACTTCTTTGATTTCCATCTTTCTTCTCTTATACTGTAAGATGCCAGATTCTTATAACCTCATTCGCTTCTAATTACTACACATAAAAATGCCCACATATATACATATATGGGTTTCAAAATAACGATACCAATATTAATAATACTGATAACACTACTGAATGCAATTTATAATTTCCTTGTGTTTATTTTTATCCTTTATATCCCACCAGAGATATACATGTAAAATACTGTGTATTAAAATTACTTGAAATATTATGATTTTATTTAACCAATATAACAATAATTAGATTTAAATGTTTCAGCTTGTTTTTTTACTTTCAGGAACTGCTTTTCCTTTATTTTAAATCATATAGAACATTGACATTGCTCCAAAAGCAAAAGTACAAAACTGATATAAATCCTGAAATAACCAGCTTCCATTATTTTGATTTATTTTTCCATTGCTATCTTATGTTGCACCCTTTAAATATAAAAAACTCTAGACGCTGTTCTTGCTTACAGTCTCAAAATGATGCTAAAACTATATGTAGAGATTGTTTTCATCCCTTTTTAAAGTTACATAGTACTCCCCTGTGTGGCTGAAAAATCATCCAACCGTGCTACTATTTTTTATCAGCATTCTGCTATTACAAACTGAACTTCTACGCTTTAGTTTTAATCCGTCCCTTTTCTGAATCTTCCTGGAACAGACTCTGTTTTGAAAATCCCTGTCAAAAATGCAGGCTTTTAGTTGGTGCCATGCACCTAAGACAGTTTTATTGATTTAGGCTTACACCGCATTACTAAGTGATTAAGAGCATAGATTCTGAAGTCAGAATACCTACATTATATCACGTTCCAATACTTACTAGCTGTATGACCCTGAACAAGGTATTTATGGCTTTGAGATTTGATATCTTATCTGTAAAAACTGGGAAAAGAATAATACTGTCGTCACAGCTTTATGTGAGGATTACGTGAACTCTATGTTACTTGCTTAGAAATGTGCAGCATATAGTAAATGCTAGTATTAGCTATTATTATTATTATAGAATAAATTATACTTCAAAAATATCTGTACCATCTTAAGTGAATCTTATCACAGAGAATGAAAGCAACCTGGCTCATTACTGCTTGATAACATCATGATAAAAAAAAAGAATATTTCTAAACTCAAAGTTGAAAGTATACATTAAACAAATTTCAAATTAAAAAATTTTAACAATTTAAATGAGTATTTTTAGAATATAATTGTATTCATCTAGATAACTTGTTCTGAGTCACAGAATATAATAAAGCCTATTTTTGCTCTTAACCATTTGTTCCTAAAGCAGGCATACTTGTCTCTCCAATTTTCATAACATTGTAATTTTCTGCTTCAAAGCACAAAGAAGTTACTTCCATATACTGTCAGAAATTAGTATAACAGTGACATTTAGTCAAAAGTATATTAAAAATGTTATATAGCATACTATATTAAGAAACAGTATCTGAGAGGTATTAAAAATGAAAATAATGAGCTAATATTAAAAACTATTATATAGTTTAGCTTTATATAGCTTTACTGGAACTCTGAGAACAAGAAAACGCCAAAAATTTTTAGAGTTCCCCAAGCTTTCAAGTACAAGCATAAAAGCACTAATGACCTAAAATATTCCTTTACATAAAAAACACAAATTTATTCATAATAATTATATTCCTACTATTTAACATCTATTTAATAAATAATAAAATGCAGCTTTGAGATTTCGAATCAAATATACAGGTTTGACTATACAATATTTACATAAAAATACAGTCTTAAACACTTGCCAAATTTTATTTCAAGTATTTGTATCCTATTAATGATCTCCTATTAACATGTTCACAGAAAAAATGATTTAATCTGTAACATGTTAAATGTTACAAATATTTTAATATGTATTTGGATAACTGATTTGTGCTGAGTCATTTAATCAAAAAATATTAGGTACAACTGAGGAACAAATAATGACATTACTCTGTTTTATTTCAAAAGAAAAAGTAAATCAAGTTCTTTTTCTTAGTAAAATTATAAGAGTAATGTACATTATGTAAATTTGGAATTTTTCATAATAAAAATTTTTTAAAGATTGTGTTATTCTTAAAAACAAGAAATAATTAAGTACAAATTAATTTTAAAAAGCCAGTTGAGATATATAGTTCTTTATAAAGAGTAAACCTCTATCTTTGTGGAAATTTCCAACTTAGTTTTAAAAACTTAATGTACTCTTTATTTTACATAAACATTTATTTAGAAGAAATGGTGAAAGGAATAGGTAATTTGGTTTGTTTTGTTTTCCTTACAACCAAATAAATTATTGACCTACAGGTACAGTAGCCTGCTTTACCCCAAAGGAATATGATATAATTAGGTAAGAATATAATTATATTATAGAATTAAAATAGCCAACACTTATATTAGCTGATTACATATGAGGCATTGTTATAAGTACTTCGTACATATAAACTCATGCAATCCTCACCTCGACCTAGGTAGTAAAGTTTTCATCTCCATTTTACAGATCGAAATTGAGGAACAGAAATTAACTTGCTCACCTCAACAGAGCTGTGAAGTAGCAAATCCAATATTCTAACCATGGAAACTTTGCTTCAGTCCACAGTGTTACCTGCTTTGCTATATATACTGCCTCTATCTTGCAGGAATATAATTTTTTTTAAAAAAAAATATTAAGAAGTAAATATTCCCCTTAGGATATATCCTAAAACTCAGCTCATTTTTCAAATGAATTTCATAATGCCCATAATGTATGACTCAAAACAAGCTGTCTTTCAACAATTATTGTGCTAATAATTTTACTAAGAAAAGCAAAAGAAAATAAAACACTTCAGACAAATTTTTTCTGGGAGTTGTTTAAATATAAAAAACTTCTTTCCTTAATCACTTAGAATATACAGACTATAATTTAACAAAGGATTCAAATAATGCATAGTTACATATTATTAAAACTCACATAGTATGACTCGTTATATAATAAATGAATTTAAGCCCAGAATATACTGAAGAACTGAATAAGTAGCAGAGCTGGGTATGCAAACCAAGCATAGGTCAAGAAGAGAGTAACATTCCAAATGCACTGTTAGTATGTTTCAGCAGGCACTTCTACTGGATATAGTGATAATCATTGTACAATCCATAACACAAGAATTATGCATTCCCTGGCTTCTGAATCACTTACATTGCATATATTCAGAAAAAAGAGAACACAATTTACTAAACTTTGGATTGGAGAAAAGTTTAGTCTCGTAGAGGAGAAAGATAAAACAACATACACAGAAAAATCTATAAACTTATTATAATGACATGACAATTTTCTCTCAAATTTTTCCCAGGTTCCAAATCAGTTTTTCCTCAAATAGTAATAATTAAGTCCAAAGCGTTAATCCCTTTTATCTTAACTACGTCCAGAAAAGAAATTATCATCAACCAAAAGATGAAGCTCTAAGATTGTGTTAGACATATGGAAGTTCCTCAGTATAATTATATATTGCCACTACATCAATTTGGCAAAGGCGTAAATGCAATAAAGATTCACAAAAACAATTATGTTACAAATGTTACAATATTTAACAAAAATTACAGTGTTACTTGTAAGTTTTGGAGCTAGAATAATTTGAAATTAGTATGAGTGAGGATTGATAGACATTTGGTAGGAGGCCAGGCCTGAAGTACAAGGGTCTCAACAAGTCCCAGACACAGATTCTCTTTACTACCACTTCAAAGTGCACATGCTGCCCTTTTCCTGCCTTGAGCTATAACACCAGAGCTGTAGAACTTGAGCTGTAACACTTGGACTGCTTCCCATGAGCAAAGGTTCTCCCTTCACCATGCCCCAGGCTGGGGACTCCTGGTGGCACTGAATTAATGGCAGAGAACTTAGGTTGATACCACTATTTATGTAACACTAAATACAGACTGGTTATTTACTTGCCTCCCCAACATCAACAGAATAAATCACTTTACAGCAAAAACTGTGGTTTCCTGTCACCTATGCCTAATAAAAGAAAGTATTGAATACCAGCACCAGGGGTTGGCAAAACTACCATGGGCCAAATCCAGCCAACTGCAGAATTTTGTAAACGGAGCATTACTGGAATACAGCAACACTCATTCATTTACACATGTCTATGATTGCTTTCAATCTACAACAGCAGATATAAATAGTTGAGACAACTACTGTATGGCTCACAAAGCCTACTACATAGTCCTTTATAGAAAAATTTTGCTGACTCCCTGACCTATATGGTAAATGACTGAATAACCAGCGCTGATACAAATACAACCAATTTGTAAGTCAAATTAACAAGTATTCTAACAAAATATCTGGAGCTTTATATGTGCATATGTGTGTATAATAAATGTCTGAAGAACAGAACATAAAATATTATAATGTTTGAATAAGTTCAAACTGATTATTAGTCTTATTAGATGTACAGTAGCTATCCACCATATTGGTTAATAAGAAAACAAACTTTACCATCTGAATAAACTTTTACCAACTTAGTCCCCCAAATATGCTAAGGACTGCTGTTACACTATTGTAGTTAAACATTTCTTATAATGAACATTTTTAAGCAAAATCTTTTCATATCATTGGGAGGAAAGCAAAGTTTTTAGGATCTAAAGCAATGCAATGCCATGTTTTTCATGCAATAAATGTTATTTTGTTATGATAGTAACACTTCACCTAGGCAGCTCTCACATTTCACTTAGAACATAGCTAAGAAACTAGAAACAAAAAAGGAATACTTTTAACAGCTACATTCTCCCAAAGTCCATACATAAAGTGTATATATGGTTATATATATATATATATATATATATATATATATATATATATCTACACACACACACACATACATACACACACACAAAAATGCACAAGTAAATATAAATTTTAATATATACTTATATTTAATGTAAATGTACATTTGATTGATACTATTTATATCCTTAAAATACAGATACAATAAAGACAATGTACAACTCAGAGCCTGTTAGTTTTACACACAATTATATACAATAAGTAAAGATAACATATCTTTAATTTATAAAGATAAAACGCAAAAAAACTCAGAGCTTATTTGGTTGGTTTTTCTTTGTTTTTTAATTGAGGTATAATTGGCATATAACATTATAGTTTCAGGTGTACGAAATTTGATATTCATTCTGAATTATACACAATACATACAAACTTGGTATTCTGACTTTGACAGCCAACCAAAATTAAAAATAGCAAGTTATAGTAAGAAAATTTTATTTCAAAAGCGGGCTAACAAACTTGAGGAGTAAGAAGTATCAAATGTAACCAGCCTTGAGATAACTTATAAAAGTTTTTAAAGCCTTGCTACACAAAACGATTTCTTAGGATGAGGGGATCTTCCTAGAAACATGGAAGCTACACTTTAACAACATCTTCAGGTGATCTGTATGAACACTCAAATTTGAGACCTCTGATCCAGAGGTATGAGACCAACTGAACATTGCTAAAAGAAAATACTCTGTCTAGAATTACTCTTGCAATCATCTAAATCCAATTTCTAATTTCACAAAATAGAAATGGAAAATTTACAGCAATAATCATTTAAAAAATGACAATACCTTAAGCACTTGAACTTGACCTTCTGTAGTAATTTCCTTTAGCAGCTCACAAAAAGACTGACACAGACCTACTGCATATGTCTGAAATTCAATCAAAAGTCAAAATATACCCATGAGTAAATCTGCAATATCAAAAGCCACATAAAATTCAATTTGGGACTCATTATAATCTATTTGAGAATTATATACTAAAGTTTCAATTAGAACTCTTTAGGAAGTTTAGGAAATAAAAATATAGCTTATTGTTATGTTGATTTTTATAGAAGTGAGGATTTATTCATGCAGCATATTTTCTGTGTTAAAAACCATAATTCATGGAACTGCATCACATCTGTCGTTCAGTGAGCAATACTTATAAAGCTTCCCTCCCACTTAAAGTAATATAAATTAATCATTTAAATTTTGAAAAGGCACCTCCTGATTTCAAATGAGAAATAATCATATAAGCTTTACAATGCAAAAACTGCAACAACATACCTGTAAAAATTCTGTTGATGACAAAAAGATATACCCATTGATGATCTTAAAGCAGGTTCTGAGATTTTCTGAACTTAATTCTGCCAAAATAATAATTAAAAAAAAAAAAGACGAACTAATTCATTGTTCAAAATCCAGTTAAATAAAGTGATTTATTTAAAACTAAGTTAACAACCTTTCTTTACAAATCTTTTCTGAGGGCTATTCAGAATACTAGTGTATAGATATCTAAAAACTAGCACTGATCTATAACTTAAGGCTTTCTTATAAACCTCCCACTAGTTAAAACAATTAAGAATATTAAGCTCCTTTTTCTTTCAGAAAAGAACATAACCATCTGACCCAATCTTTTGAATCAAACTATATCTCTAGTGCTAGCATGGCAAACAACATGCAATTGAACCATTTTACCATCGTATTTTGACATCTGCTTAAATGGGTTCACTAAATAAGCATTTACTGAGTATCTACTGTGCTGGCACTGAATATGCTACAGTAGTTATGAAAAGAGTCCCTATTATACTCCAAAAATTTATATTGTTTAGATATTCTCAGTCCTGGGCTTTGTTCTGCAAATCGCTCCCCTAAAAAACCTACACATAAAAAGTGTTCTTAAAAAGTAATTACCAGAATAACATAGGAAGAAGATATTGTTTTTAGCCATTCCTTTTCAAGTGTAAAGTGGAAAACTATTTTATTAAAATTGAATACAGTGTTATTTTACATGTCTTATTACATGTAATACAATAGAATAGAAATTACATGTATATAATTACACAGGTAAAAAACATGACCCCAAAATATCTGTTTCTAAAACCTGCCATTCTTTGTTGTTAATATCAAAAAAAAAAAAAAAAATTAATTCACTTACAATAAGAGAATTAAAAAAAAAAATTTTTTTTCTGGCAAAATACTGACCTGACCTTGACCCTGGTTTATCCAACTCATATTCTAGCAGAGTAAGAAGACATCCTATTCATATGAAAATTTCTCAAAAACTTCACAAGGAAATAACAGTCCTACCTCAAGCTCAAAATGTATTTTAAAATATTAGTTCCTAAACTTTAGGATTTAAAACTTTAGGATTTAACAGATTAATTTAAAATGAGGATGTAGAGAGGATAAGGTCTGACCAACTTGTTACCATGCTAATAAAAGACACACACATACACAAAGGCTGTCATCTAAATATTTTCACAACAAAAAGTAAACAAAATCTCAGAATAAAGGGGTAGGCCTTTAAATTGTATAAGGTCATCCTTACAAAAAATTCACACTGTCCTTTTTCTCCTCTAGGAGATAAAGTCCTGTAAAGTCGACTTGTGCACATTTTGTTTAGCAGAGCAACATTAAAAGCAGACTGGAAACCCCTGTGATAAGTAAGGCAGAAGGGTCTATATTTAAGTGAGAACACAGAATTCCAGCCAATGGTAGGCAATATAATTTCTAAATCATCGTCTTCTAAACTTTTATTAAAATCTATGAAGAAAACAATATTCAAGACAAATTGATTGCAAAAATCATAGTGCCCATTTCTTCATACAGGTATTTTAAAAAATATTCCTGGATCCATCTATACAAGCAAATACTCAAGTGAGTGACCCACTTCCTGTTGCTTTCCATTCCTCCATGATGCCACGGATAGCTTTTACTATAATTTTCTAGAGCATGTGATCATCAACAAATATTAAATACTGATATTAAATATATCCTTAAAATTACTAAATTTATCTTTTGAGGTATATTGAACATTGTCCATTATATTCATGAGTTTCCTAGTGAGGAAAAATTATTGTCTGGTCATAGCATCAGAACCATGCAATAGATAGATATACATTATCTTCAGATCCTGTGAATTATTAAAGTCAAATTATCTAAACCAGGGGCAATTTTCCCCTCCAGGGGACATCTGGCAATGTCTGAAAACTTTGGTTATTAAAATTGGTATCTAGTAGGTTGAGGTTAAGGATACTTAATAATAAGCTTCCTACAATGCACTGGATAGCTCCACACAGCCAAAAATTACCTAGCTGAAAATGTCAACAGTGTCCTAGTCAACCCCTCATTTAAGTGAACAAGTTTTTTTTTCACAGACTAAGAGAGAGCTCTGAGACAAATCTGTGGCCCATTGAAGTATCTAATTATTCTGTGTGCATATAAGATTTATATCCATTAGTCTAATTATAATTTATACAATGGTCCTTTGCTTTTCTCCCTTTCTTTGCTCCTATTTTTAATTTGTACTTTCAAGTGTTATATTTTATTTATTCTTTTCAGTTTCTGTAAAGGGAGCAAAGAGAAAAAAATTACTAAATTATACTACAGAAATTCAACAGAAATCTATTTTTGTTAACCACACTATTAACGTTTACATTCAGAAATGCAACTGTAAGTTTCTCTATTTCAAATTTTGATAAAATATGAAGGCTAAAATATGTAAGAGTACCATTAAGACAGGTGTGAAAAAGTCACTTCCAAATTAGATGGGAAGTTAACAGCAAAAAATTTTTATTGGTCAAGGAAAATTAGTTTGGCATTTTCAACACAGAGACAAAAGCCAGTCAGATGTTTATCTTTTCAGTAATGAGATACTAAGTAAATTAACACTCAAAAATAGATTTAAAGGTTTTAAAACCAAGTCCTTAGAACTAAATTATTAGAATTACTTTTAGTTACAGCCCATGGTTGTACTTACATTTAGGAAAAAAGAAAACAAATTTTAGCCTTGCATATATAGTCACACTTAACATATCCTAAAAACCATGAACTTAGACATCTTCAGTGTTCAATACTGTTGGCTTTATGTATTTTAAATGAAAATGAGACTCTTTTAGTAGCTTTATTTCTACTTTAAAAAGGTAATAGTTATCATATTCATTAAATAAATTTTTAAAAATCACTGATCTAATAAGAAAAAATGTTTAAACTGATAAGAAAAATGAGTATTAATTTTGATCTATAGTCTTAAAAGATTAAAATATTCTGATTATATATCAAAATAAATTTTAAAGTTCATGTGACAATGTATATGAAAAAAGCTACATATCAAACAATATAAATTAGTTGTACAATACTAAAAAAAACAATAAGAGTAATGTAAAGGTAAATTAAACATGCAGATATAACTAAACAGTTTGTTCATTTTATTGTAGTAAATACACATACTGCGATGCATAAAACAAATTATACATAATCTTTTTTGTTTTGAAAAGGAAATGTAATTTGATAGCATCCATATCATCTATAGTCACAAAAACTATAGAGAAGTTTTTAAATCTTTGAAAATTTAAAAAGTTTAAATCAAATATCAATGATCACATGATGAAATTTCACTAGTTCTTGATTCAGTTAAGTAACCCACAGAGCTAGTGGTTGGTACTTTTTCTTTTAAAATAGCAGTAATGTTAATAGTACTAATAGAAGTAATGACATATTTGCAAAGCCCTTAAGAAGTGCTTGCTATGTACCAGGTGTTGTTCTGAACACAAAAAATCTTCACTGATTCATGAGTACTGTGCATCAACTACAAAGCTTCCTACAGTAAAACTGTGCTAGAGTGGCACTGTATATGGTCTCCAAGTGATTTTCGCCAAAATACAGAAAATGAAACGGCATTTCCTATTCTCTTTCTCTATGATGTCTTAAAACTTTTCCTAGCAATAGTGACTGGTATATCATCACTGGCTTCATCTTTGGGAATTTTTCCATAATTTTATGGGAATTCTTGATGATAAACAGCAGATGGCTCCTTATTAGAAAATATATAATATTTTTGCATTATTTGAGATCTCATCTATTCTAAAGAATGGGGTAAAAGAACAGAAACTCAACAGAAAATGTGAGGGACTAATTAAATTATCTAGGTCATGATTATCTAGCAAATGAGATTTTTTTAACCAGTTATAATTTTTAGTCCATTTCTGTTGATATTGTAAGGGTGCACCTACTTCTCTAGTGTATCACTATATCTCAGTAATATTTTTGCCTCTAATAAAGCTGCTTACAAAAATAAATTCTTAGGAAAAAGCAATCTTCAGATATTGCCAAAGTAAGTATTCCCTCTTCCTAGCACTTTCCTACATAAATACCCCCTCCTGACCACATTAAACTACTTGGTATACCCAAAGTTCTAATGAAGGATTTAAAGATGTTTCATGAATGAGCCTTGAAGAATGGGGATTCTGAATGGTAAACACTTAAATATTATTTACACTTTACAAACAAACTTTTTTTTTTTAATGGCAGTACTGTTCAGACTGAAAAAGAATCAAAGGGCCAGTAAATAGCACTGCATGCAATCCTTAAACACTCCATCAGTTTACATGTGAATCTGTACTGGTAAAGATCCCTCACAAAACAACTCTATAAACAAAACATTTTTTAAATTTAAGACATTACATACTTGTGAATGGTAGCTGATAAGTAACAGAGAAGTATTATCTATTTTAATTATCATCAGAATACATGCTTATGTTGGCAAAAAAGAATCTAATTAGATCTCAATGAAGGTGGCTTAAAGGGACTAAGAGCCTACACCTAGCACAGTGTCCATTTCTCTGGTTTCGTGTACCAAAAATGTTGCTTCAAAAACATTAAGCTTCATGATTTCACAGCTCATATATAAATAACACTTCAACAAAGAATAATATGATTTTCTAATATTTAATAATCTTCATTCTATGTGGTTCACATTGTGGTTCCCTAGCTAAATCAGAGATTTGTACAGAGCTCATTTGTGAAAAACTTTTAGCACAAAATCACTTTGAAAAAGATGAATAAAACCAAGATAAAGAGAAGCAATTTTACAATATAGTCTTTTAGACGTCACATAAAACTGCTATCAAACAGAAATTTTATCGAAGTTCAAACTTAATTGGTAGTTTCCTAAGAACATTTTTTATTTAGTAATTAGTAAATTTAGCGTTTGCTCTTTAATAAGCAGAAATGATTCTTAAAAGTTGTATAGAAAAAATCTAGAAACAAAACACTATCCAACTTATTTGTCAATATCAGGGAACATTTGTAAAAATATAAGGTATAATTTAAAGTCACTCATAATTCCCAAAATTATGGTTGCATTCAAAAACAGTAGTGAGTTCATGCTTTAATACGTACCAAGAAGTGGTGACATATTCTGAAATATACGAAGCAACTCTGGTGTAACACATGGGCTGTTTTCCAAAGTCACTAACCTGGGGGGAAAGGAGGAGGGAGAGTAAATCACTTTCCATAATCATTAAAGCTATTAACAATACAACTTAAATGTAAAAAAACTGTTGTATCTAAAGAAAGAAAAATAGACAATGCAGAGTTATAAAATCACCTTTCTAAAAAACAAAAAACCAAAAACCAAATTCATTAAAATAAAACACCTATCTACAAATCATATATTTCTATATGCATAGCGAAAATAGTAAGGAAAGTAACTATATACTAAAACATGCATAATAAAAGGATGATAAAGCAAAAGTATGATTATTTTAAATTGGTCAAGAAGAGATAAAAATTATTTCGTTGTTTTTATTTTTTTTGACGTAATGTATAAAAAGTAAATATATATGGGTGTGTTTTATCACAGAACTGCACACAGTTGGTTGACCTCCTCAACAACCCCCACCATAAAGAAGTTAAAGAAAAAATATGATTGTCACAGTAGCTGTAAGAAGTAGAGGATGTGAGAATTCTATTCAAAATCTAACATTCACTATAAAAACTCTTAATTATAAATAGAAAGGTACTTCCTCTACCTGATAAGAGAGTATTTACCAAATACTCTTAGAAAACACACTTAATGATGATATGCAGAAACTATTCTCTAGAAAAACAGAAACATGTCTCAAAAAATAATCCTCTATTATTACTTTTTCTACCTTCATATTTATTGAATATATATGTGGAGGGCATCAAATAGAATAAGCCAAGTAAATTTAAAAAAAAGATACAAGTAGGAGAGGAAAAAGTTAAAGTCTTTATTCACAGAACACATGACTGACAAAAAAAGAGAGGCAGAAAGAATTCATACACAAATTACTCTAAATTACTAAGACACTTCAGCAAGGTTACTAAACATATCAATAAATATATTGTGATTGCCCTCTTCTCACCAGAAGCAGGAGACACAAATCGGCATTTTATAAAAATGATGAGATGCAAAAACACAAAATACAGCATTCAAAAAATACTGGCAACACAGTACACTGTAAAGTATCTGTTGTTTACCCTTGTAAACCACTGTCCATCATCATGAGAGAACAACATACTACTATCACCCAGAAAAAGATCAAAATTCGAAATTCGAAATATGGCTCCTACTGAATGTGTATCCTTTCTGCATCATCATAAAGTTGAAATATCATAAGTTGGACCACTGTAAGTCAAAGACCATCTGTACAAAAACCACCTGAATTTCTATATATTGAAACACATACTTAAGATTTAAACAGATGATGTTAGTAGAATCATAGATACAAAAATGAAACATCATGAAGATGTCAATTCTCTCTAAATTGTTATATAAAATCAATAAAACTTCAATTCATTATCCCTTCAGGGCTCTTCCTCAAAATTAGGTAAGCTGATTCTAAAACTTTATGGAAGGCAAATGACCAAGAACAAACAAAAAAAAACTTCATGCAAATAAAAAAACTATGGGAAATAGGGGAATATACTTGCTTTATCAGATGATTTACTATAAAACCCGTATAATTAATATTGTAAACAGAATAAAGAGCGTAAGAAATAGACCTTTTTGCATAGGACAGAAGAGGCTCCAAAGGTCAGTAAGGAAAGGTGAACTGTAAGATTACTGGACCTCTACCTCATACAAAATTAAAAAATTAATTCCAGGACTTATATGAGAAAGGTAAGACAACTTTACAAGATGTCAGAAGAACATTTTTATGACTTTCAGTTAGAGAAAGGTCAAATAAAAAGACAAATATGACTACATATAAATTAATAATTACTGTGTATCAAAAGAGGCCTCAAAAAAAAGCTAAAACATAAGTCACATACTGGGAGATTATTTACTATATATATATGACATATGAATAGTATCCAAAGGAATCTCCAAAAGGACAGAACACATAAACAAGCATTTCACAGAAGACACAAAATTGGCAATAAACTTAAGTGTAAAAAACATAAAAATATATCCAACATGACTAGTAAGCAAGAAAATGTAAATTTTAACCAAAAAAATGTACAATTTACGCCTGCCCTCCCGCCGCCCCGCCAGATTAAAAGATACACAGGATTGTCAGGTTGGTATAATCAATTCGAAAATAAACACACATATGTATAGATCTATGACCATGCAATTCCATTTCTAGGCAGAATGTATACAGTGTATAAGGTCTTATACATTTGTACCAGAAGTCATGTACAAGCATGTTCAGAGGCACATTATTTGAATATCAAACAAAACGCCACAGAGTAAGTGAATTCTCCTATATTCACAGCATTAAACATCAATATGGATAAATCTCAAGACAAGGAGCCAAAATGGCAAGTTAACACACATAAAATACAATTTATATAAAGTTAAATGTATTGTTTAGAGATAAATGTACTAATTTTAAAAATATTAAAACACAAGAAAGAAAACCAAGAAATGAAAACTAAAATATTGGTACAGTGGGTTATCCCTGGCATGGAAGCAGACAGCATCTTTAACACTATCATTACTATTTATGTGACTATATTACAAAAACAAAGCCTATGGTAAGTCATTAAAATTCACATTAAGTTTAAAAATTTGTACAAGTGACATGTTGTGTTTATAATGTAACAAATCTGGATGTGAATCATACACTTTAATAACAACAAAAAATAATGTTGGCACAGAGTCATTTAAAAAATTGTAATGCTATCCCTGAAATAAAAAATAAATTATATATATTAAGAATTAAGGAAAATAGACAGTTATACTCCAAGACAAATTCAAAACTTTAAATGTTTTAGCTCTTAAGAAGAACAAAGGCAATAAACTAACCAATTGTCTGACAGTTTTAAGAAAAACTGAAGCAGAAATAATGAAAGGAGACAGGTAGAATTCATAAATCTAACATGTAGTTTTTATATTAATAAAAAAACTCTAATAAATTACTTTAAAAAGAGATAAGAATAACAAGTAAAGCAAATGTACATAATTTTTATTAGTATCTTAAAGGACTAAGTGCTAAAATTAAGACATCGAAAATCAAAACCAAAATAAATGTGTAAACTAACAACCAAGAAATAATGTGAAAACGTTACCAAAACTGTGATCAACTTCCCAGCTCTGCCATTAGTCTAGCTCGTTTTCTTTATTCATGAATATTCAAATGATCCAAAAAATAGTTACCATATTATTGAGAACATCCCAGTATGAAGAAAATAATTTTTAAAAATTGATAAATTAGTAAAATATAACCTTGATATAAAATCAGACAGTATCACAAAATGATCCAACTCATAATTAGAGGAAAATAATTAGATAAAATATTAGAAAACAGTTATGCAGTACATTAAAGTATAATTCATCCTATCAAGTAATATTCATCTCAGGAAGTCAAAAGTTTTCTAAAGAGAGTTTTTTTTTGTTTAAAGTAGAACAATATAATCTCCCAAGTAGATGACAAAAACAATCAAATTAGTTTTTTTAAATGATGAAGAACATATTACATTTAATGGTACATAGCTGATGTTGGCTGTTTACCAGTATTCATTACCCCATTCTATTAAAAAAAAAAAAAAAAGTTCATACAAGGTCTTTTTTCAAATTCTGTGTAAAAAAATATTTTAGACCATCATATGCTTGTATAGAAAACTAAAAGTTACTGAGCTAAATCCTAGAACGTAGGTTAAATGACACAGAAAAACAAGCCTAAAGCAAGTAGAAAAAGATAAACGTAAGAGCAGACATTAATAAATAGGAAACAAACATGCAACAAAGAGAAGTCAAGCCAAAGGTTGGTTTTTGAGAAGACTAATAAAATTGACAAATCTCTAGCAAGATATATCAAGGGTGGAGGAAAGGATCCATTAAAAAAAAAAACAACCATAATGAGTCGAAGAGTTTCATTTTATACATGTGACCACAAACATCAACTGGTACAAGTTATCCCTAATAGGCTGAAATTTCCCTTCTCCAAGATAACTGGTTTATACCTTTGTTCCCCACAAACCTTTAATATCTTTATGTACTCCGACTCTAGCCCATAACACTCAGTTGATAACTATGCTTCATATTTTCTTGAGAAAATAGAAGCTATGAGATGGAACACCTTTGTACCTCATTCCACTACAATACAGAAATCTATCTTCCTGCCTCCAGTTAAAATAGATGAAGTATTCCTGCTACTTAAACAAACAAACAAACAAATACAACAAAACTAAAACAAAAAAATTCCAATCCCTTCTTGCCTCCTTCAATTAATCTCTCTAGAGTCTCTTCCATCCCTCTAGACTGCCAGATTTCTACACTCCTTTTCACAGTGAAAGTTCTCAAACAAGTTGCTGATACTCACAATCTGTATATGCTTAACTCCAATTCACGCTTCGATCTACTCCAATTCAACTTCTGCCCTTAATACGCCACAGAAACCCCTCCTAACATCTTCATGTGGCCAAATTCACCTCCCTGCACTGCTCTTAGTAGAACAATCAGCAATATCTGACATAGCTGACCACTTCCTCTTTTAGGAAAAAGTCTCCTCTCTTGGCTTAGTTTTTCTCCTGTATCAGTAGACAGCTCTTCTCTGTCATCTTTGATGACTCTTCATGTGATCTCTAAATAGTTTAAGCTTTTCAGGATTCTACCCTTAGTAGAACGTTCTCTATCTGCCCTTCTCTTTCTAAGCAATCTCACTCATTCTCAGGCTTTAAATATCACATACAAACTGCTAACCACTTTACAAACATTATCTCATGTTTGCGAAGTAGGAATTATTTTTCCTCTTTTTACAGATAAGGAAATTAAAACTCATAGATGATGATTACAAACCTAATACAGTGGTATAATTGGGATTAGCACTTAGGTCTAATTTCAAATGGGTTCTAACCACTAACAAAAATATATGAAGACATGTGTACCCTGATTTTTTAAAGAATCTTAGATATTAATAAATGGTAAATTTAAAAAAAAAAAATCATAATGACTTAATTTTGTTTACAAATAACTAAAGGCTAGGAAAAAAAATTCACATTAACAGAACAATGAATGTACTTTTATTACCACCTGTTCATGTAATACTTAAAAAATTTATATACTTTTAATAAACACATTAATATACTGTTTGTAATACTGATAAATATCTGAGTCTGACTCTTTACTATAACTTTTAAAATTTTTCTTCTAGTTAACATCATATAGTATCTATATGTTTATAGGAAAGTATTTATGTGCCACAGATTAATGTTTTAATTTGTTATCTAGAGTAGGGGTTGGCACACTAAAGCTCATGGGCCAAAGCCAACCCATACCTTAGTTCTACAAATGATGTTTTATTGGAGCTCAGCCATGTCTATTTGTTTACATATTGTCTATGACAGCTTTGGAGCTAAACAGTAGCACTGAATAGTTGAGACAGAAAGTGCACAGCCTGGGAAGCCTAAAATATTTATCTTCTGCTCCTTTACAGAATATAATTGCCAACCTCTTATCTAGACTAATTCATCCTATACAAATAAAAATATATGAATATAAAAGTTACCAACACATGCTAATTTATAACCAGACTACGCAGAAGTCATTTAACTTCAAATATAAAAGTATGAGAAATGCAAATTGCAAATAAATATCTACCTAGTTATGTTTTAAAACTGCACACCTAGCATTCTGATACAGATCATTAATTTATAATATGCACCAAAGACAATTGCTACAAGTCAAAAAACTGTTCATTCCTAGATAAAACTAAGGGAAAACTATGGAAGGAAGGGAAGGAGAAAGGGAAGAAGAGAAGGTAAAAAGGAGAAAGAGAGAGAGGTCCCAAATACTGGTTAATTTCTGTAATTTGCTTTTTTAATTCCAATATCAGTTCACATATTGGAATTTTTAAATGTTTCCTGTATTATAAACTACATTTTAAATAGAGATTGGCCCTGCAGAAAACTATTGCCATCAATTAGATAAATAAAGCAAAATGATTTTCTAGCAGTTTTTTTGTGGGATTTTTTTTGTTTGTTTTGTTTTTTATCTTGACACTACACACTTATTTAGTAAAATAATAAGTCAAGACTAAATAGCACTAACATTTGGGGCTGAGGTATAATCTCAGTACTTACTGGGTAGGATAATAAGAGGTTGAAAATAACAATTCCCCCAAGATCTCACTTAACACATTAAATGTTTTGAAAATTTATCAAGATCCCAATTTTACATTCTAAATTCCAAAAGATAAAATGCAGCTGAATTCTTACAGAAACTTCCCCTTTGACTACTGTAAGCCTACACTGAGTCACAGCTACTAAAAAAAAGATGGAATGATTATGTTACCCAGTTCGGGAAAATTGATTTTATGTTTTTGTTTTTAATTGTTGAGTTTTTAAGCCCTGTTACATGATCTTTGCTTTAATGGCATGAGAGTAGGGAAGGCCAGAAAAAAAAATAAGATCCATAATATCAAGTTTTTCCTCTTACCATAATTCTAAACCATCTTCCAGAAGATAAACATGTGGAGGCTGGGAAACATCTGTACTCAGTTGAATAACTGGGAGCAGGAAAGGGTACAGGTTCTTGCTGTCTGCTCCTAATCCCTATGGGAAGTATAAATAAAACTTAACATAAGACACTCTAAGGTCCCACCCCCAACACCAAAAAAATCATCTGTCATATTAAAAAAAAGAAGCCCTAAAACCAATTTATAAAAAATCAATCAATCAAATCTTAAAAGAATGGTCCGAATTATAAGCACTCCTAAAACAAAATTAGTTCTGTTTATAATTACAAAGCAAGTAGCGAAAAAAAGGTACTATCCAATTGCACAATGGTAGTAAAACCATATATACCAAAGCTACACGCACCTGTTCATTTTGAGATTGCACATATAAATATTTATTTTCCCATCTCTGACTACTGAAGAGGGGTTAACACTGAAATGTTAAACTCTATAAATTATCTCACCCAAATTTAACTGATCAAAAATAAACCCAACCTAAAAGTTCATCATTTAAGATAATTAAATTATGATACATTCATATTCTAGAATACTGAGTACCCATGAAAAAAAATTAGGCACAGAATAAAAACAATCTTAAAAATAATTATGAATTGGATTTAAAAAGCGCAGAAATGTGTATAACAATTCTACACGCCAAGGAATTTTTTTAAAGTTATATTTCTGTATATACAGATATATGCATAAAAATATTTCTTGTGAGAAAAACAAAATATTGTTAACACTACGTAAATATGGGAAGGGGAAAAGGATGTTGGAAGAGAATAAAAGGAGGTTTTTTTTACTTTTTGTAAGCTTTTTAAAAATATGTACATTATTTTTTAATGAAGAAATTTTGTTAGTATTTTTAATGAACCAAGAACACAAAAAAAGAGGGAGAAGAGGGCATTTAATCTAAAATTCTACTTTGCCTAATTACTATCATAAGGTTTACTCAGTGTGTCACACTAAACATAAACACTCTGAAAGAAAACAAAAAGGATAAAAAGTCCATTTCTAATTCATAATAATCTCTATAATCTGATTAACACAAAAAGGAAATCAAATAAACCAAACACCTTACTTAGAAAATAATTCAAATGTCAATAGAGTTTATAGTAGATTACAATACAACAAAATATATATGTATTCCCCTTTTGAAGAAATATATGCATACTAAATTCAATCTTTATCAGTAAGGTATAAATACTACGGTGGAAATACATAAAGTTTATCCTTAAATAGGTGAAGCATAGGTTCTGGCTCTTTCTAGAACTAAAAATAAGGTGAAAGATCTTATTAAAAATTTTTCCAAAGAAGAGAATTATAAAACTGTCATAATTAATAAAGTAGTACGTTAAAATTTCACTCTCCATAGCTTGATCTTTAACAAAACAAAAAAAGAAAAACATTAAGAAAAACTAGTCAAGTTCATATTGATTATCGAGTAGACTTAAAATTTCCCAGAAAATTACAATCTATCTACTTAGTACATATCCCAATGAGCACAATATGCTAACATTAACTAACATAAGCAACTGCTAAACATATAAGACTCTCATCTAAGTCAAAGCCTGAGAGATTCACCTTTGTTATCTAATGGCCTAAAGAATGGGTCCAATCCCAGATATGCAGTTTTAAGTAAATGTGAATATTCATTTGGCCCAGTCATGACTACAAAACATTGTCTACTACATAACGAAAGCTCAAAAATAAATTCGTCAGTTATTTAAAAAATTACCAGAAATGCTTAAAGTGGGGAAATCACATTGTACTACAGTTACCTAAGACGTAAAGGGAAACTAGGTGAATGGTACAAGGGAATCTCTCTATGCTATCTTTGCCACTGCTGTGAATTTTCTTTTTTTCAGTTAAAGAAAAAAAAATAACACTGGCATTTTTCAGAGGATTGTCTTTCACTCTAACGTACAGCAGGTCCTGGAATAATAATGTAGTTTCGTAATAACATTGATAAAATGCCATAGAAATGTAACTTTTACTTATATCAATTAGTCTATAGTAAAATTGGTTTGTTATACATCATTTCACTTAAAATTAGACATTAAGGATTTCACTATACATGCTAATAATGTCCAAATCTATTATCTCTAACTCAAATCTCTGAACACTCTGAATGACTATAGGATATCATCACTCAGAAGGCATCTCAAACTCAAGTCTACCACTAAAAATTGGTTCCTCTTTCTGCATTTCCTAACTCAAGTGACATGAACCAGGTGGTAACCATTCTAGCAGACTCAGAGAACCAAATCTCAAAGCCAGCAGTGAAAAAAGGACAAGAAATAACCTGATTTACATTACAGAAACTCCAAAAGACTCAGGAACTGAGAGCAACTGGGTATTTTGGGAAAAAGGCAAAGTTGAAAGGAAGATATTAAAAAATAAGAGGACCTCTAGAAGGTATTTAAAAAGTAGATCTCATCCATATGCACAAACAACTGGACTTTCCCTGAACCGGCATAAAATTGGCCATTTATTTTCTGGTCTTAAGACAGGGATATATCAGGTAATCAAGAACATGGGACACTATACGAAACAGGGAGATGTAACATGTAAGAGGCATGAGACTGAAGAATCTTTCACTGAGGGAAGAGCCAAGAACATAAACTATTCCCCTACAAAACTACCCGGCTATATCATCCTTAAGGAAAAGTCCATAATCAGCAAGTTTCCCATACATACACAACCCTTCCAATTTTTTAGTTCCCACTCTTAAATTTATACAGACAATATAAGTTCTTGAAGTTGGGTAATGGTTACCTAAAAATCCATTATCCTGTTCTTCCTTCTTTTATGTATTTTTCACACACACACGCACACACACACAAGCAGACAACCAAGGATCAACGGATATGATTATAATATCTACTATAAAAAAAACAGAGAACAAAACAAACAGATAACAGCATCTTGAAGGAAACTGAGACCACATAGTGAAAAAGCTTGGAAAATGTGTCATTATAGCATTTATAGAATAAAAGAAAACATTGCATTCATGAAACAAAACAGAAATGATGTAAAATTATTCAACAAAACGTGAAAGAACTCGTAGACATGAAAAACATTATAAAGAAAAACTCAACAGAAAAATTGAAAAATAAAGCGGAGGAACTTCAGAAAGTAGAAAAAGGAGAAAGAGAAGAAAAAGCAGGCAAAAACAATAAAATACAGGACTTCGTCATTCATCTATTATCTAAGTAAAAAGAAGTTCAGAAAGAGACAAAAGAAAAAGGGGGACAGGAAATAATCAATAAAGTACAATAATATACTCTAGAACCCAAGAACATGAGCTTCCTTTTGATATGTCAAGAACAATGGGATAAAAATACACCCACCTCACCATGAAATTGAATACAAAAACAAAGTGAAAATCATACAAGTTGTCAAAAAAGAAAGGCGTAATGATGCATTCGAGAATCAGGAATTAAAATAAAATAGCTCTTAAAAGCAATTCTAAAAGCTGGAAGACAAAGGAAAAATGCCTCTAAAACTTTGAGGGGAAAAAAGCTAGAACTTTATACTTAACTACACTACTACAAAATAAAAACATTTTCAAACATGTAAGAATCTCAAAAAAAAACTTTATGTCCTGTGTACCTTTTACAGAATGCCACTGGTATTCACGGGCTCCATTTGAGAGAGGAGGTAAACAAGGAAGAAGACCAGTAAAGAAAATAAGCATAGAAGAAACCTTTTGATGGCTGTGAAAAGGGATCCAGTTCTAATAGCTGTGCATGAACATAGAGTAAAACCAGTCTAGACTAAAACATATAAGAATCTTTCAGATTTAAAGATTATGAAAGCAACAAAATACCTCATATGTCTCAACATACTGAGGAAACGTTTAGATAATAGATGAAGAGTATGAGTTTAGCTACCTAAATGTCGTAGGCAAAACTCTAAGATGACCAACACCCATTCATAACCCCAGTGTTCACAAACTATTACCCAGTTATGCAATCAAATGCTAATCTAGACACTACCACGAGGAATTTTACAGATGTGATTAACATCCCAAATCAAGTGACCTTAAGATAGGAAAATCATCCAGGTAGGCCTAACCTAACCATATGAACCCTTTAAAAGAGAGTTTTCTCTAACCAGTTGCATAAGAAGTAGTCAGAAATTCAAAACCTTATGAGATTTGACATGCAACAATTGCTCAAGGATTGTGGCTGGATTCTAGGGACTGAGAAAGGCCTCAGCTGACAGCCAGAAAGGAATCTGGCACTTCAGCCCTACAGATCAAGAAATTGAATTCTGCCAACAATGTGAGTGTGAAAACAGATTCTTCCCCAAAGCCTTCATGGGAGAACCTAGCCCGGCAGACACCCCAATTTTAGCCTGTCAGACACTATCGAAGAGTGTAGACATGGTGTGCTAGACCTCTAACCTACAAAACTACAAGTTAATAAATAGATGTTGTTGGTAATGTGTTATTTAGTAATAGAAAACTTACAAACTAAGCAAACAAAATTACTAATACAGGGGTGGGGATTAGGAAAATGGTTATACAAGAAAGAAAATAAATCATAACATAATGACATGTGCCTTCAACGGCCTTTGTATAGTCACACAAATAAAAACACCAAATAGTGACCTAACTTAAATTACAATATAAGTACACCCATCCTTCGATTTAAGTGGATTATCATTTTTTACGTAGAAGAAAATCAAGTAAAAAGAGTCCAACAATATGAAAAAATATATACTAAATAAACCAACGTAAGTAATAAAAATATTTACTTCACATATTTTCACAAAAAAATGCTAATGAAAATTCAGCAAAACCAAAATAAATTTTATTTGCTATCAGTGTCTGTGCTATAATCTAAAGCAATCAACCTTCTTTTCAATAGGCACAAAGTCACTATCTTCATCACTTGAAATATTTGGAAGCACTACTTTGGGTTCATTATTTATGTTTATTTTTTTGAATAATCTTTTCCCAACCCTATCTTTTGCTAATGTTTTCAAAAATTCTTCAGTATCCACTGTAACAATTTTTATATCTGTTCAAAATTTTAAGGGCTGTTTAGATCAAGATCTAGAATTGTGGTTTCCAATTTTGTGGCTAACTGAAGTGCTGTGTGTATGCGTGTGTGTGTGTGTGTGTGTGTTACAAAATTCTTTAATTAAATTATGACACAACTGGTGTGTCATGTCAGCTCCTACGGCTATCAATCAGTGATTTAACATTTTGTTAAATTAGTTTCAACTGCTCCTGGCCACAGCACAACAATCAATTTTCAAATGTTCCATTGATAACTGTGTTATATTAATTCTTTGTATGTTGCTGAGTTGAGCTATTGTTTTTAGAAAGAATAATCACCAGTAATAAAAATGAAAAAGAAAGAACTGTGTAAAATGAGACTGTGTGAATGGAAAAGTCTGCATAAACAGAGTAGGTTACAGGGGAGATATTTACCTCGTATAAAAAAACTAGACTGAAAAAAATGCCGTGTAAATCAAGAGATGGGTGTACCTTGGGAGGATGAGGAGATAGGAGTCACATAGAGGTGAAGGAAAGAATTAAATCTTCATCCTTTATAATCCTCTATACAGGGAACTCAAGAAATAATGCCTTCGATGTTTAAATCAAGAATGAATAATATGTCACTTAGAACCAGAGATAATAAGCCTAAGAGACCAGGTTAAATATTGAAAGTGGACTTCTCTATCAAACAGGAAATGGAGATACTGCTACTTTCCATAAAAAATCAAGAACTCACTCCTTAACCTATCTAACATGTAAAACTGATCAATTCACAAACCTAAGGAGAAGAAAAAAAAAAATATCACGTTCTCTCATGCCTATGGGGCTTAACACATGTTGGCACCAATTTGTTTAAAATATCCTTACCACTCTCATTCCTGCATCACCATCTAATTAACATCTTTTGTTTAACACTAAATGCCAATACTATTTAGGTACCACCTCTGTCAGGAAGGTTTTCCCGATGTCAACCTCAAATCTGAGATAAGTAACCCACCATGTGCCCCCATAGCATCATGTTCTTATTTTTAAAAAAGCACTTAACTGTTAGTCTTCCCCTAAAACAGGGGTCCCTAACCCATGGGCCATGGACTGGTTCTGGTCTGTGGTCTGTAAGGAACTAGGCAGCACAGCAGGAGGTGAGCAGCTGGCAAGTGAGCGAAGCTTCATCTGTATTTGCCGTCACTCCCCAGCGCTAGCATCACCGCTTCGGCTCCACCTCAGATCATCAGGCATTAGATTATCATAGGAGAACTGGTCCCTGGTGCCAAAAAGGCTGGGGACCACTGTCCTAGAAAACCACATTCACAGAGAGCTTGGCCTATTCATTTCTGTATCCCAGTGCCTAGTATCATGTACTGCATATTGCGGGTATCCAAAAAATATTTACTGTATGAATGAATGCCTGCTTCCACTAAAGCCAACTACTGCAGACTAGAAAGTTTATTGTCAGATACTATTACCCTCTCCAGTCAGAGACTAGAGTCTGGATTCCCAGAATTAATTATTTATATAATTATATATATGTGGGTTTTTTTAGTTAAATATTTATATGTGTATAAATACTTACACTAATATCTGCTTGCTAAATTTTAAAAGTCGTAGGATGGCAATGTTTTCTATGAAAGGAAACTTACCAGTTTCCTTTCTTTAGTACAATTTTCTTAAATGACTGAAAAACTTATTTTAAACTATAGTATCAATTTTAATATTAAATATTACATGCTTTCTCCCAAGAAGGGGAGATGATTACCTGGTTGGAATCTTGCACCCTTGACCTATAAAAATACACAGGGCACTTAAGTATCATGATTAAAGGAAAAGGCCCTACAACACTCCAGTCGTTCCATGCAGGCTTCCTAAGACTTCCTGAGGCAGCACCGCCTGAAGAGACATAGAAGCTGGTTTTTCTTCACACCTTCCTCAAACTGAGTTTAAAAACATATAATACAAAAGATGTGGGAATCACTTTTTGTTCTGTTACTTACAAGAGAAATCTCAGGCTAGTCACTAACTACCTCTTAGCATTTGTATCCTCATTTATAAAAGAAATATAATTACTCAGGATAATCACAAGAATTAAAAAGTAGGCAGGAAGAGATGCTAGGACAGACACTCATTAAAAACAAAGAGCATTTTAAAAAAAATTTGTATCACTATTCAATCAAAAACTGCTTTAGACAGAAATTTTTAACTGTAAAACTTGTCCATAAATACTGAAAGAATGAGTTTGTTTCACAAAAGTGTTAGGGTGCCTGAAAAAAGTTTTTTTTAACTAATATTAGAAAGGATTTTTTTTTTAACTTATTAAAACATTTTGGAGTAGTAATTCTTAATTTAGAGAGATCTCATTGGAAAATCTATGAAACTCTGGGGCAAGGGCAGTAAAAATAACTTAAAGCATCCCTGTACCTAGGTATTCTAAGTTTTGGCATTAAGCTATTACATCTCTACAGTCTTGCCATTAGACTACTATTCACTTTAACAGTTCAAATGAGAACTACGATCCCATTCTTTCTGAAGTTTAGGTTCCTCTCTCTACCTGTTACACATCTCAACACTCCAAAGTCAAGATGTCTAAAGTCAAATTCACTTCTCTCCTCAAAAGCCACTCACCTGTTTTCCTGCCTTCTCAATTTATAAAAGAAAAAAATTTTATTTTAAATAAAGGATAAATAGTGAAAACAGAGAAAAAGTTTAGGCATAAAAGCCCTAAATACCAAGGAAGCTACTCGCAAGGTACAATGGATTGTTCAAATTATGAGCTACCATCACTGGGGACCACTACATCTAATATAAGAAACTGTCTTTAAAAAGTAGAGAATATTTTTCAGATGTCAAAAATGTCCAAAGCAAACATACAAAAGGTGTTTTTAAAACTGTTTAGACAACGCATACGACGAAAAATGTGAGGCCTTTCATTGCTATTTACATAAACCACATGAAAACAATGAAAAATTTCTTAAAAGAGAAAAAAAATACTAAACTAAGAAACTGTGGAGAAGAATCTTACCTGAACAAGATGAATAAGTGTTGTCAGAATAGCACATCTCAACATATTGTGTTCTTCACTCTGCTTCCAAAGAAGAGGCAAATATTGCACCAAGCATCCTACATACGGTCGTATCTATCACAACAAAAATAGGGGAAGCAAAAGAATTATATTATGAAAGAAGGTGACTTACTTCAAGAAACACTGACAGACCTGTTAAGTCCCAGACAGCAAATATTTACTATTTACTAGATGTAATGTATTAAGCATACATCCTTTTAAAGGTAAATCATACATTATATAGAGACACAGAGCTCTATAAATATTTTTTAAAATTTTAAACGAGTACCAAATTTATTGCATAAAATACAATTTAGGAATATAAAATAACATATATAGGCCAGTTATTTCTTTAGAGTTTAACAGAAAATGCTGCTATATCCTGATTCTTTTTTTAATTTAACAGTTTACATAACTGGAAATATACTGTTTTAAAAAGAGGAAGCATTTACTCAGTCATTCAACAATGAACTGATGGTATCTTGCAAGTATCAGGCCTTGAGTACAAGGCACCAGAAAGAAAAGGATATAAAGGTAGACAATACAAACTCTTACAACAAGAAAAGAAAGGTACAATAGTGACGGTGTATGTGAGGGATAGTGGAAACACAGAAGAAAATCCTTTTCAAAGGATAAAATTGTTAACATTCTAAATTAAGTTAACCAGTTTTAGAAATATACCCTGAAGCACAGCACAGCTTGACAGTGAGTTTCTTAGAAAATACAATGGATCTGCACTGAGGCTGCACAGCACTTCAGCTCCAGACTTGGGTCACAGTATTTGGAACTGCTCTAATCAGAAACCTTGGGGATAAAACAAATACTAGACCTGCACAGCTTCAGTACTATCTATTTCAATCCCATGATTAAAAATTAAAAATTACTCCCAGAAAGAGAGTTGTTTTTTGTTTTGTTTTCTTTTTTTTTTTTTTGCCTATAAAACAGCATGCACTATAAAGGTTAGAAAAAAAATTGGCAGGGTGGGGGATAGAGATTTAAGAATTACGAATGTACAGAAGTTAAATATTTGTCCAAATATTTCAGTGATACCTTATTTCAAGTTTCGAATCAAACTATTACAGTGGATATTTATTGCTTTTGTTAAACACTCTATCTCAAAGATCACTCCAATTAGCTTATAAAAGGATGCCAATTAACATTTAAAAACACGGGTTTCAAAATACCTAACTCATTCTTACTCAGCTGAAACAGCATATTGTGGCGTGGTTCTATTGATAAGGCAAATAAACTGGTTTGGTTTTGAACAAATAGAATACTTTTCAAGGAATGGCAGAAAGAAAGTACACTATGAATTATAGATGGAATAGGTAATAAAACTGAAGTACCCAGTTACAGTTGAAAGTCATAAAATATTTATATTCCGATATTAGCTGTTCATTAGAATATATAATGTTCTAAATTAAAACAAACACTTCAAAACAATTTCAGAAATCATCCACATAGTCACTGTTGCAAAAGTCCAAAAAAGGTCTGGGGATTTAGAAAACAGGGTGATGGAATGAAAGTCAAACACATTCCCTTAAGGTAGGGCAAAGGAGGTTAAAACATACATTGGGGTAACCAAGGAAATCTGAATATGTAGTTGGTATCAGACGACAGTACGGCATCAATGTTAATGTCTTTGAGTCTAATGATGGAGAGTTCTAATATTTTGGAGTTAGTGAAGTATCACGATGTCTGTACTAAAATTAAAATGGTTTTAATTTTTAAAAAATCTGCATATGCACATATCTAATTTTTTAAAATCTGTATATGCGGTAAAATGTTAATAACTGATGAACTAAGTGAAGGATATATGCGTGGTGATTTATTGCAACTTTTCTGGATTTTTTTGGTATATCAATACCAATTATTGGTATAGAGTTTTAAAAATGCATAGATTTAAGAATGTTAGACATCAGGCTAAATAATAACCATATACTAGAAACTAAGAAATGAGCATAATGCAATTGAGATAAAAAAGTATTCTACATGCACTCAACTTTTGGCATCTCTACTTCATAAAAAATCAGATTTGGAAGTAGGAGTACTACAAGTATTATAGTCTTATGAGTTAGTTTATCATATATAGGGAGATGACTGGCCACTTTCGTTCACAACACATTACTGAAAACATGAAAATCAAATATGTGACAGTTTAACAAATGTTTTAACAAGGGTTACATCCACAGATGGTTTTAAAAAATGAGTTCCTAATGATACCTCATCTTTTAGATAATGCTTTCAAGAGAATATTTAATATTTCACAAAGGCCTTTTAATTGTTCTTCTTTTCCTTCAGAAATGTGTGAGTTCAAAGACTGTCTGCCTGACATCACACCTGATGATTCCATGTTTCTTCTGACTATGTATTTATGGGATCCCTGCAGTGGAATAATTTAAGGTTTTCAACTACTTTTGCAGAAAGTACAGGAAATATAATCTTCAAATAATTACACACTATGGTATAAAAGTGGCAACTTCTCTGAACTTCAAAATTAAACTATTATGTGTCAGAAAGCACTGTTGTAAGATAGCTCAAAATATGTATAACCTAATGGACAAAAATCAAATTCAGTATATGAAAGACAGGTGTATATATAAATGATGTTGTTCTTCAATGGTAAATATAGGAAAAAGGTAATGAATTATAGACTACGAATAACATTTTTCATAATCATTTCTTATCTAAGTTCTGAAACCAAAAAGTACTACTGGATAACTATATCTTATTGACTGATGATAGAACTACTTGAGTTATTTAAGCTGTTTGTGTTCTGAAACATGAGTATGGATAGAAACACAAAAGCATTTTAAATTTACAAAGCAACAGAAGTTTCAAACTTTTGGATTAAAAAGGTTTATTTAGAGGTTTGGGGAGATGTAGGTAAGTAAGAAATTCCATTTCGACAACAACAAAAAAATCTTTAAAAAAGTTCTATTTGCTAGATGATAAATAAAAAATTATTTATAAAAAAAATGGCCAAATCTTGTTCCTATAATCAATTTTAACAAGTAACAATTTGTTATTGTACTGTGATCTAAAGCACATCGAACATTTGTAATAATTGATACTCATGAAACACCGTGAGCTACATGAGCTCAGAATTATCTTTACCATTTATATATGAGGACACAAGGTTCAACACCTTGCCCAAGCTACTAGACTCATCGGAGTGATCACTTCATAAAGTATATAAATTTAGAATCACTATGTTGTATATCTGAAACTAATATAATATTATGTATCAACTGTAATTGAAATATAAATTTAAATTTAAACAATTTGTAATTTTTCAAAAAATTAAAAAAAATAAATAAAAATCACCTTGCCCAAGCTAAATAGCAAAGACACAGAACTGGAATGAGTTTAAAACAGTTTCAATGACTGAACTCTCTCAATATTGTTTATAAGCCAGTACCAAAAAAAATAACATAATTAATGTAATGAGAACCCCAGGTATTAAGAAAATTGATAAGATATTACCACTTTTAGACAACTGGATCCAGATCACCTCAAAATGATTAACAGTGATGCAAAAACTGCCATAATGTTTAGTCTGAAAACTGTCAATGCCAATAAGATGTCCAAAATTTGACAAGTTCCTTAAAATCTCAACCTGAGATAAATTCAAACCCGTTCCCAAAGGTTTTTATGAGGATTAAATGAGAAATATATCCAAATCACTTAGCACAGAAGTTGGTAACTGCCATTACTCAATAACTGAGAACAAGTCTCATAAACTGACTTAGAATTAATAAACAGGATCAAGGCATCAGAATTCACTAAGATCCAGGAGTAGATTCTAAGTGTGTGGACCTCAATTCAGTTATACTTTCCCAATACCTCACAGATTTACTCAGTGCTTTTCAAACGAAAATATGTTAATGGTAAGTTAGGATATAAGAAATTATAGAACAATTATAGTGTGGTTTCCGAGACTATCAATTTTCACAAAGATTAGGAGTAATAGAGGATGCTGAACAATTTGACAGTTAAATAATTTAACTAATAATATTTTTACATGTCATTTTTATATTAAAGCAAACAGATATAATATGAGCTAAATCACAAAACACAGTTTTTAAGGTAAAAGCAGGGTTCTAAGAATATTTGCCTTTGCTGACAGACACTTATGGCTAAGCCTTTAAACACACTGAATTTTAAGAAGTACTATAAGTATAAACTGGATCTGGTAAGAGATATAAAATTATAGTTTCTAAACACTTCTACGCTGCTAATCCAATTTTTAAATTTTAATTTTCTTAAGTCATTTTTTAAAACCTTGAGTATAAATATGCCAAATTTTGAATAACACATAACTGATATCACAACCTATTTTAACGAATGTTTTAACTTTTAAATAATGTATAGAAAGCAAAGACATTAACGAATTCTACATATACTCTACTTACCTCTCTGACATTTATTTTCATTATTTAAAACAAAATTACCTGCATGTTGACTCTTTCAATCACACAAGAAAGGACATGTAAAACATGCATCTTTGTGTCACATTCTGTAACTTGCTGTAGTAACTGAAAAAGTAGTGTGAACATGGTTTCCAAATACTGCAGGTCAAAAGGGGGAAAAGAAAGGTTCAAAACAGAAATGTAAGACCTTCACATACAGACAAATAAATAAGATTAAATTATAATGTCAAAGCAATAAATAAAAGACAAAAAGACAAAACAACCTCAAATTGTTCAAATTGCCAGTATTTGGGACAGTGATTTTTTTTCTTCATTGCTGCTAATCTGTCCACTTTAGAATTTAACTCAACCACGAACAACATTTTCAGAAGAAAACTGTGTCTAAACTTTGTGTTTAAATTTTATATTGCTAACTATTAACAGTGACTTGTCATTGCTCTTCCACATATGCCTGCCATTGTGCAAGGTCTATTCATTAAAGTGAAAGGGACATTAATTACTATGCTCACATACCAACTGTTTGATGTGGCCCTTAACACATGCTGCATGAAGATACAAATTCTTCTAGGTAATATTTGTAACTCTAAGAATGACAGAACATTTCTTATTCAGACACAGAAAACAAATACCCTATGTCTTACTAGTAAGTCTTACATTATAAAAATTATAGCAGAAATTAACAAATACTAGGATGCCAGATACATAAAACAAATACTTGGTATTTCAGATATCGGTTCATTTTTATACAGATTTCTAAAACATATTTCTTTCATTCTAAAATATCTAGTGATTCATTTATTAAAGTCTCTGCTCTACAAGTTTCCACACAAGAATAACAGAGACATTTTTATCATATACCTTTCTTTTTGCCTAGTCCTCTTAAGAACAAACACTACTGCCCAAATGTTATTGATTAATTTAACATGTACTTACTGAGTATCAATTATGTTTAAATGCCATGCTATGTGCTGGGAGTTGAGTGAAGAATAAAAAGACAAGACTTGGTAATTATTTTTCAAGTAATCTGTAATCTAATGTAGGATAGAGATATATACACGAACAGCAAAGCAGGATAACATAAGGAGTAAAAGTAACAGATACACATGAAATGAAATCACTAGATGTTTTGTAACTATGACAATAGAAAGTTTAGCAGTCAACTCCAAATCAGAGACAAGATGGCTAAACAAACAAACAAACAAACAAAAACAAACAGAATAAAAGCAAACTGTTTCAAAGAAAAGTTCCAATAATTACTTTCAAAATAATCTAATATCCTTCTAAATTCAGCCTTAATCAATAACAGCTATATATAATTTCAGCTATAAAACAACTCTTAATGGTCAGAAGAGATAGAGGAAGTTGTTATAAAACCTAGAAATAAATATTCTTACCGGTAGAAACTGATCTGTTCTAAATTCAAAATCATCAACAGGTGAAGAAGAGTTAAGGAATACTGAGAACATATAAGATTCATTAGGATAAAATACATATATGAACCAAATATAATAAACCAATCAAAAATTACTTTTTAAACTATCTCATAAATTAACAAAATAATTAACAATGTTAAAGTGTTGTTAAAATTTTTCACAATGAAGTATTTTTAAATTCTTTTAAGGATATTTAACTTCAGAGTTGTAGCTGTTTCAATACGGACCTAAAAGAAAGTATATCATGAATTTTGAATCATTCTAGAACTACTAAACATTATTCATATCGAATGATAAAAAATGTATACCAAATATCTTTCTTTACTTTTTGTTAACATTAAAGTCACAAAGCATATTCGCATCTAGAAATAAAAGAATATTCCTTATTTATAGGGGAAAAAATTAAAGTAGTGTCTACTCTCACCCTCTTAGTTTCACATGATTTCCCTAAGGAGATTTTAATCCAGTGGGTGTTTCCAGGAAGAAAAATAATTTGCCATAAGTGTGTGAAGAGAAAGAATAGTGCAAAGGTGATGCAAGAGGGAAAGGTAAGATTAAGAAGTAGAGAAATAGGAAAACAGGGTGAGGTTGGGGAAGCTGCGAGATGTGTAAGTGAAGAGGGAGGAGAAAAGACAGAAGACGAGGGAGGAGGAAGAAAACAAATTCTCATCTGTAATTTCTATTACAAGAAATTCTTGAAATAGCAAAAGATACATTCTTAGATTTTTTAAATCCCCAAAGTTAACAAACACAGAAAGGTTTATACAAGCTCTTGACCTTCCCAAATCATATTTTCTTTGTATATCAGCATGTTACCTGGGAAAACTACATTATGACAGCATAATCTCCTTATTTTCTTTCAAGTTTTACCATGACCTGATCAGTGATTTTGGTACGGGCTACCACACTCATAGTTTCCACATAAAGTTACATGACCACAAACTATGACTATATCCTATCTGTAGAATAATATATCGAAAACTTTCATTTCCTGGCTAAGAGTCATGCTTTCTTAAATGCTATACTTTCCAGATCTATAATAATTTTTTTTTTGCAGCCATTTTTCACAATGAAATAGTTTTAATCATTTTACAGGCGTTTCTGAGGTTCTGAGATATTGACTAGGCATGTTCACCAAATGTTATGTATTCTACTGCAAAATCCACAGATTCCAAGACCCTAGAGTGCAGATGTTTTCTCACTTGCCTTTTCTTTTTATTTCTCTCTAGAAGTAAAACAAACATTTCCAGATTTTTACATGATTTTAAAAATTTACTAATTATCTAATAAGTGCAAACTACTATACCGTGTTCTAATATGAAATGACCTAAGAAAAAGATGGTATGTATACTCATGCAATTAAAAATATTCAATAAGAAACTGTCATCTGCCAGCCATTATGTTGGGTGCTGTACAAAAGACCTGGGTAAGATGCACTTAGTCCTTGACCTCAGAGAGCTTATAATCGAGGAGGGGGAAAAAGCACCCAGATATTAAATACTTGATAAATATGGCTAATTTCAAAAGCTTAAGAACAGGATAATCCCCTTGAGGACATGGACTATGTCTAGCCATCTTCGAATGGTCAGCATTTAGTATTATGTGAGATATACCACTGGCACTGTATTAATAATTTAATTCATTAACACGAGAATATGAAAACTCTCAAAAAGAAAATCAAATTGCCAGCACATTAACACTTAAATCTCTCTTGATTTTTCTCCACAAAAGAATGAGGGAAAAAAAGGTACAGAGATGTATTTAACCCATAATCATGACATTTATGCAAATAAGTATAGGAAACAAAGAGACAGTTGAATGAAAGGTTTGTCTGCTCTCCTAATAAAAGGAAGTCAGTGCAGTATTACATGTAGAGAAAAAGATCAAATGAATTGAGACTTGCCTGTATTCCAGTTTAACTGCAAGATTAAGAAGCCAGATGATATGGGAAAACAAAAAGTAGACAGAATAAAAGAGAGAAGCATTTAAAATGTAACAAATAAAATAAGAATAAAATTAGCTCTTCCTGAGCTATAAAAGAAATAAGAAAGTATTTACTGCATAGAGAGAATAAATTTTGCAGTAATTCATTAGTAATGGGGGAAGAAATCAGAACCTGAGTTTATAGAATGAAGAATTAGAGAATGTGGCAGAAGACAGGTAGAAGAGAGTCTAACACAATTCCTAAGACACTAATTATTCAACAAATACTGATAAATGGGGGAAAAAAAAAAAACAACATGACTCTAAACATGTGTTTTCATAGAATAAATCCAGACCTTCTGAAGGAGGCTGAAACCCTAAGTATCCAGAACTGGATCCAGACTGTGAACTCAGCTTGTGAGTCTACACTACACCTCCAGCTGAAACCACAGAAAATTCTTGAAAAGATAACAAGCTAATTCCAAACTGGAGCAAACAAATGCCATCAAGGTATGAGAACCATTGGAAGGATCTCAGAAACCAAGAGAGCAACAGAGAAATGAACAAGAAGAAACCACAGATCAATTCTACTTCCAAAGAATGCTACAAAGATGAGTATTCAGACAATTCCACAGCCAGTGTCAATGGGAATAAGCTTCGGGATAACTGTCAAGGTAGGTGATTTGAGTTCAAGACCTGAAGTAGCCTACCTGACCACTTCCACTGCCTGCTCGCAGTAATGAAGGCAATTCTACACACTAAAGCAGTAAGCATGGTGCTGGGGCCGAAAATAACTGACAGTGTCTCTGAGACTTAAGACCACCAGGAAAATGTAAATAAGTCAGTCATGAAAGAATAATCTTGAAAGGAAGTAATGTGCTAAAGAGAGAAATAAGAATGACCTCATCATCTTTTATCCCTATCTCCTAATTTTTTTCAATAAACATTTTCTAAGACTTGACTCCATGCTAGGCATAAGAGATACTAATATAAACAATATTATCTACACATTGATACTATTACTACTTGGTACTACTTATAGCACTTTTTTTACTCTATTCTGCAATAAAGTCGAGAACAGCCAATTACATAATTTGATGTTTTTGAAATACATATATATTTTTCCTAAAAGGATAAAAAACATCTTCAATTTACTCATCCCCTTTTAAGAAAAAAAATTCTAAAGCTCATTTTCAGATAATATGGATACCAGACATATCACACAAACCCAAAACTGACTACGGGGAACTTACTAAATTAAGGTTTCCTTTCTTTCTGGTTTTAGTGGCCTCATATTTGATGCCAAACACAGATTTTTTTTTGATATTTCCTTTGGAAATTACATTCACTGAATATAAGTGAATTCAAAATTTATTTTGTGAAAACACAGACAAGCCTACAGTTAAAAAACTTGTAGCAGTGTTTTGGAGACACAAAGGATATGCAACTGGAAAAACAAAATCAAAACTGTAAGACAGAAAGACTGAGAGAACTGGGACACCCATAGAAGGCACAAGAGTGGAAAGATAGGAGAATGTTAATGTACCTTGTGTAAAATACCTCTGTCCAGATCCCAGCTGCACCTCTCACAGTGCATTCAGGGTTCACTACAGTCACATACATGCCACTAAAAGTCCCTTCTTAATCTCCATTAACTGGTTTACCATCTTGAAAATTCACTTCTATGCTGGTAGTAAACCTACCCATGAAGATGGTCCCTTCTTTGCTTGATATACAAAAACCGTAGCACACACTACCTCCAACCTATAAACCTGGCTGAGTAAGCATTTACATTTTATATTGCCTCTCACGAAGTTGAAAGGATACACTAATGCTAATCTTTTGGTAGCTACCATTTGTTTTATTGAAGGTCGCAAGTATAACCTAAGTAAACCCTTTTAAAAAATTACGTGTAATTTCCAAAACTGAAAAATATAATTGACTCCAAAAGCTTACAACCTAAAGAAGCTCAATATATATATATCTAATATTCTGGTTAAAGAATCACCTGGGATCCTAGGAAAAGAAGGTTCCTCTCATCTAATATTTAGTCATTCTGTTTACACCGTGGAAATAGCATTCTCAAACCTGAAACTTGCCATAAGCACTGCATCTAAGTAATATGTTCTAAGAGGAATAGATGGGAATATATATAAGATTTTTTTAAAAGGATTTTTCAAAAGCACTGTTGTCCTTATTAGAAAAACAAAAACAAAAACAATATAAATGGAACCTTACTTCACAACATGTTTAAAAATAAATTCCAGATGAAATAAAGAACCAAGAGTGAAGAAAATGGATGTATTAAATAAAAAACAAACAAAACATGGAAGAAGGAAATCAATAAATCTGTACTAAAATTAAAAACCTCTGCTCAAAAAAAAAGACAAAAGAATGAGAGTGGAAAGATACAGAGATTCAACTGTATTCATAATGTTTTATTTCTTAAATAGTTGAAATGTATATAAAAATTATTACAATGAAAATATAGAAAACTGGGTGGTAAGCAAATAGGTATTCAGTATGTTAGTCACCGATTTTTTTTCTCTGTTCTTGATATAATTCTTAACTTTTAAATTGTAATAAATTAAAAGCCTCGCCTTTTTAAAGTTGAGTCAGAAATAAGCTTAGAAGTAAAAATGTCAGAGCAGTAATCATCTTAAACCTAATCAAGTTTTCCAACATTTATAACAAATACTGCAATATTACAAATGCTTATTCATTATGTCTAGATCAAATTTTAGTTTGTAAAATTTGGATATCTTGCATTAATAAGTCAAACTGCTAAATACTGAGAAAAAATTACAAAATTTCAAATAACCAAATTAATTTCATTCAATTTGCATTATATTCCCCCAGATCAAACAATAATGTTAAACTTCCGTGGAATTATCAGAGATAGAGATGTACTCTACCCAATAGCCTCTGATATAAAATTTATATAGAGTCCTAGTCTAAAGAACGATATAGATTAAACCTATAAAAAGAACTCTTTTATTTACAACTTTAAGCAACATACCACTAAGTCTTGATCTTGAAGCAAGTTACAAATTGCCTCATATAACATGGGTCTTAAGTCAGATTTGAATTTCACAGAAATCCACTGACCGATGAGCCAAATCACCCTGCGTCGCAATGGCTTATACCTAGATAGGGAAAATTATGAAATTAAAATGTTAAATATTTTAAGAAGTCTATTTCACTTAACATATTTCACCATTTAAATCTAAAATGTAGTAAAAAAGCAATCTACATTTTTATATAAAAGTTTTAAAGCTACTTCTAAATGTATCACATTACAAATTTTAACAATAAAGTCCTGATTTAAAAAATTAAAAATTCTTAAGCAGACATACTGTAAACTATTATTTTGTATTAAATATGGACATAAAAACAAGTTCATTTCTGTTCCTCAAGTAACCAAAAATGGTTAATTCAAACAGGCATAACTAGCTAACATCCCAAACCCCGCGGATGGAGAGGTCCAAAAACAATAATAAAGGAGCTCCTATATTTGATTTTCTAATTCCAATTCTTTTAGTCTCATAAAGATTATTTTTGGAATATTGTGAGAGATTTCTAGACTTACAAGAACTAGTCATATAAATTTACATTGATTTCGGCTAAACTTTCTTATTTTGAAAAGGTGACCAAATACAGAATGTGATTTAGATCATCAAAAATAATAATTTATTTTTGAAAAGCTGTGAAACATTTGCAGTAACATGCACATACATTCTCTATGGTCATCTCTGCTAGAGGAAATGATAGTTCTTTAGGCAATGAGAAAAACCACAGAGCTATAAACAACTGTGTCTAAGAATTCCGCCCATAAAGTCTCTTCTTGATATTATATGAATTTTAGTGGCAAGATAATATTTATTTCTGGGTGTAAATAATAATAATAAAAAAAGGCTAATGAACATAGCACATTTTTTTTTTTAGAGAATTATAACCTTGTAAGATAATCAAGCACATAGAAAGAATTGATCATCATAATTACAAAATGTGTGTGTCTCCTGCCCTCAAAAAGTTTATAATACACCTAAAAGAATTAAAGAATGCAACGCTATATACTAGAATTTCAGAAATGGAAAAGAGACAGTGGGCAGAGGGAGATGGGATTTGAACAGCCTTTAAAATAAAACAGTATTCTTGGCAGAAAACTGAAAACAATGCCATTTCAAGAGATAAGGACTATTTGAACAAAGTCACAAGGGTGGAAGTAAACAAGGCTTTTCTAGAGTTAATGAAGGAATCACAAAACCAACAATTTTGGACTGAGATCTTTGAGATTTCCACATTCAACATTCTATTCTAGACAAAAAGAATGAAACTCAGAAAGGTGAAATTCCAAGACCACGTCGCTTCTGGGCAGAGTTAAAATTAGGGGTCAAATTGCTCCTCAAAGTGTGTGGTCCCTGAACCAGCAGCATCATTTTCCTGGAAGCATGATAGAATCATAAAATCTAACCAGACTCCAACCTATAAGCTAAACCAGAACCTGCATTTCAACAACTGGGTGATTCAAATACAAATTAAACTTTGAGAAATACTGATCTAGATCAGCTCTGACCAAAAGAAATATAATACGAGCCAATATGCAAGTCTAAATTTTTTAGTAACCACACTAAAACAAGTAAAAAGAAATAGGTGAAATTTTAATAGTATTTTTATTTATCTCAATATTTCCAAAATATTATCATTTCAACATGTAATCAACACATATTTTACACTGCTTTAATTTTTAAATTTAAGTTTTATTAATTTCCTCAGTTGTACTAAGTACATTTCAAGTGCTCAATGGCCATATGTACTAGCTACTTCCTGGGACAGCACAGGTCTAGACTAAATAGACTCTAGGGTGTAAGGGCAATCAAACTGTACATCTGTCTCCCTACTGAAAGCTTTCCCTCCGTTGATGATTCACTAGCTGCCTGAGGGCAGAGTGGCAGACTATCTTATTCACCACTGGCTCTACGGGACAAGGCAAATTCCAAATGTTGAAAATTTGTTGACTGAATAAATGTCTGAAGAACTAAATGAATAAATAGCTACTTATTGGTCAAAATTACTTTTAAAGTACCTCTAGCTCTACGATTCTACAGCTCTAAAGATTTATAAAACGATCCATGTATGGATGGCCCTCCATTCATTAATGTAGTCAAGAAATATTAACTGATCTATGACTGAATATATGCTAGGCATTCTGATAGGCACATCTACAGAAATAAATTAATAGAACTGCAAAACAAGAAGTCTCAAAATTTTTTTTAAGTCTCTAATTTTAAACCAAGGAAAAATTTAAAAAACTATTCCATTTTACTCATTCAGTACACAAAATTAAAATAATCACATAAATACTTAAATGTACATAAAATATAAGAATGGGCAAAAGTCCTAATAAATGACAGATAGAGCTGTGCTACTGAATTAGGTACCTCAACATGAGCCTAAAGTGTGTTCAAATGCTTCTTGTCATGGTATATCTATAACTTACTCTACCCTCTCCCAAAAGACTTTCAGTGGGCTTTGTGTTATCCCAACCTTTCAGGATGGTAATTTGGTTAGGCTACTTTTGACACCAGGTTACCTCCTGCTAAGTCTTCAAACGGCTCCCTTTTACACACATTTTCTTTCTACAATTCAGAGACTTCCATCTTCCCTAACCTTTCCATAAAATTTCACCTTTTCCTATACAAACTATCATATCTAATACTGAACACTTCCAACATATTACAATTCACATCTGAACTAAAATAGCACAACAAACTTTTGTATATTTTTCTGTTACATAAGATTTAGAAGTCTTATTCCTTTCTATACTAGACACTATCGGCTAAGCCATACTGAGTCTTTTAATAATTTTAAACAATTTTAATGGCTTATTTTCATTAGAATATCACTATGACAAAATTAAGTGTATAATAAACACAAAGTTTTATACTTGCCTATTGTGAACGACTTGTAATTCTGGAAGAAGTTGGTTTTTAAACCACTGATCAAAATCAACACTGTCAAACAGCTCATAAGCTGCTAATCCAACAGCATTATACACTAAAAAGATATGAAAAAAAAAATTAATTTCAGATACTGGGCCAAATACTAAGTGCCTTATATAAGAAATTTAGCCTTAAGGTCTACTTTGAAACGTTTAATGTGTTAACAAAATGAAATCTAAATTATTTTAATCACTGACATTTTTTAAATAGACATTTTAGAAACATTAAAGTTACTTTGTTTTTCCTGAATATCCCTTTAGTGCTTTCAAACAGAAGGTTATAATTATTTTTAAAATATTCGACTCAAATTGTAAAACTTGTAAAATAGCATCTGCTTCCAAATGGATGCAATATTTTATGATCTGATCCTTACTTACCCTCTCTCCAGTCTCATCTCTCACCAAGCTCCTTAACTCCTATGTTTCAATTAAACCAAAATATTCCCAGTTCAAAAAATAACTGCTTCTGCCTGGAACCCTCTTTCTGCACCATCCTCTCCTCTGGCTAACTCCCACTCACCCTTGTGTTCTCATATTATATACTTCTTCAGGAGCCTTTCCCAAGGTATACCAAAACCATCTTGTGGTTTTCCACACTGCTAACTGATTACCACCTACTTTAGCATTAATCAATTGGTACTATGTCATAATCAACTGTATGCTCCTCTACCAGATAGTTCCTGTATTTTAGGTACCCTTGTATCTTAACTCTACCAGCATAATTCCTGCTACGAAATAGACACACCATCTATTGAAGAAATAAATGTTTCTAATCACTTTAGTTTAACATACCAGCATCTTTGATTAATAGTGCATTCATATCTTCCACATTAGTGGGCCCTGAAAAAATAAGTATCAGTAAAAGTAAATAAAATTAGCTATTAATAAATATTTAAACTCAATGTGTTAGTTTCTTGATTCAGTTAGGCATAATATATTTTATGATACTAAATATACATATAGGTGTAAAGGCAAAGTCTAAGTTTTGTTATTATCACTGTTAGAGAACACAGGTACAAGTAAAACTATATATAACTTTAAAAACCGTTATAGCATATTTGAATAATGTAATATTAAGCAACGGTCTAGAAAAATGCATGCCCCAAATTGCTACTATATTACTGTTTGTTTAAATAAATAAATAAATCTTTAAAATAAAAGAATAAAAATATGAATCTCACAACAGAAAATAAAAGAGCGAGAATAGGCAAGTCACACAAGATGCTCTAAATACAAAAAATAAACCAGGTTATAATAGTACATTAAAAAGTGACAACAAAATTAAAAGTGCCAACAGAAAAGTGATAGCCATTATGTAATGCGGACATTTTAGAATAAAAAGGTGGTAGTCTCTGTGCTATTATCCAGAAAGGAGAATTCCATGGTTAAGTCATGAAAAACAGTTTCTTAATATTTATTTAGAATAAAAAGATTTCTAGAGAGTGTATCAAAGCACTTTTCTGTTAAATATGAATTTTTAAGCTCACTGGTCTCATAAGCTAGAATAAGTACAGCTCTAAATAAGCAAATTGCTCCAGAACTAGAAATAAAACCTGAACTCCAATCACTAAAAACCTTAAAATCTTACCAGCATACAGCAACTTATCAGAGTATAACTTAAATAGCTTATCCGCTTTCCTACGGCAGCTTAAAAAAAAAAAAATGGATGGGAGAAAACAAATAATGTTCTCACCTCACAAAAAATGTAACTTAAGCAGCATAAATATTATCAAATTTAAGAATCTATAATCCTATATCAAGAAATTAATAAATTATACATTAGAAAACAAATGTATTTTCATTCCCATATGAAAATATGATTAATACTCAATTATTTTTTAAAATTAGCACAGTAAAACTTGACTGAGAGTTCATTTTTCCCCCTTGGTTTATAATTTAAGCAGGAACACTCTACTAGGTTTTTGAGAGAAGGAAAGCCTAAAAAGTGAGCTACCCTCTAATACTACAAATAAGATCGGAAATCTCCCTCACTACAGATTCTCTTCCTGTTACTTCCTTACATCACCACCCACTCAATCCCTGATCCCTTACAATGTGATTCCTACCCAATCAATCAAGTAATTTTTTGTCTAAGAAGATTCTACTGCCTTCTTTCCTCTTACAACACTGGACATTTCTGACAACATGCTCTTCTCCAGAATTCATATCCATACTTCTCTTCATACCTCTGAGAGAGCTTCTTATCTGTTTTTTGTTTGTTTGTTTGTTTGTTTTGCAGGGTCTTCACCTCCTCATATCCCTATAGGTGAAAAGCTCAGGTTCTGTCCTTGAACTTCTTTTCTTCTTCCAAGGCTCCTTATACACACACCCCAAAAGTAAAGCTCTATCTACAACAACTATAAATAACTGCTTTCCATGTCATTAAGACTCTAAAGTTCAAGATCATCTTTGATCGCTTTCCCCTGGCCAGCACAAGTTAATTAGTTGCCAAAAGTCAATCAATCAACAAAAAGTTGCTACTGTGTGTGTCAGGCACTGGGAATAATGTGTGAACAAAACAGATATGGTCACTGCCCCGTCCCTGGAATTTACAGTATAGGAGAAAAGTCAGTAATGACAAATTGTTAACAGTTAAATAATTAAAATTCCAAAGTACAATGATTGAGTGCTAAAAATTTCAATTTATCATTCTCTCTTAAATCTGATATCTTCTCTCCATGTCCACAGCCACTGTTCTGAAGCTAACATTTATTATTTCATCCTTTTCTCTCACTACTTCCCACCACATGCAACAGATGGACTATTTCCCCAAGCAATATACTTGACTGCCTGCTATTTTCCTGATGCGGCTATTACATTTACAATAGCAAAATCTATCACATTAAAGGCCTATAAAGGCCTTCTTTCATAAATTGCTCATTCTAGTTCTCTGTCCTGAAGGCTACACCTACAGAAAAGAACACATTCGGTCTTTCTCAAATTCATATCCTTACATAATCTAGGAAACAGGGTAGGCAATGCACATAGTTGGAGCTCAAATTATTTTAACTATTAATTAATAGATAAATCAAAATATCACAAAATATATCTCACCTTGAAGTGTTTGCATCATTTCTAGAAGTACGGGAGTAAGAGTTTGATTATATTCATGGAATATATCTATAAATAGTACTTCAGTGCAAGGCTAGAAGGGAAAAAAATTTCTAATGAAAATTACATTAATTCTATAATAAAGCAAATATTTATTCTTAAAATCCTAAAACTCTAAAAATGTTTCCAAGTCTTAATGTTTTCTTTTCAAAAAGTAGATTACTATTTTTTGTAAACACGATGGGAAATAAAATCAATTTATAATAATTTAATGCATAATATATAGAAAGTTTATTTCATTGTTTCAATCATTTGGTACTAAAAACTTCTTAGTTTTTTGAGGACCCTCCATACTGTTTTCCATAGTGGCTGTACCCATTTGCAGTCCCACCAGCAGTGTATGAGGGCTCCTTTTTCTCCGTATCCTCTCCAACATTTGTTATTACTTGTCCTGTTGATTATAACTATTCTAACAGGTGTGAGATGGTATTTCATTGTGGTTTTGATTTGCATTTCTCTAATAGCTAGCGATGTTGAGCATCTTTTCATTTGTTGGCTATTTGTATGTCCTCTGGGGAGAAGTGTCTGTTCAGACCCTCTGCCCATTTTTTGATTAGATCGTCTATTTTTTTATTGTTACTGAGTTCTATGAGTTCTTTGTATATTTTGGATATTAGGCCCTTATCGGAAGCATTGCTTGCAAATATATTTTCCCATTTGGATCGTTGTCTCTTTATCTTGTTGACTGTTTCTTTTGCTGAGCAGAAGCTTTTTAGTTTGATGTAGTCCCATTTATTTATTTTTGCTTTTATTTCCCTTACCTTTGAGGTCAAATTCATAAAATTCTCTTTAATTCAAAAGTGCTTGAGTTTTGTTCCTGTTTTTTTCCTATGCATTTTGTTTCAGGTTTTGTATTCAGGTCCTTAATCCATTTTGAATTAATTTTGGTATGTGGTAATAGACAACAGTCTAGTTTCATTCTTTTGCAGGTAGCTTTCCAGTTTTCCCTGCACCATTTATTGAAGTGGCTTTCCTTTATCCATTGAATGTTATTCGCTTTTTTGTCAAAAATTATTTGCCCATATAAATATGAGGTTACTTCTGGATTCTCGATTCTGTTCCACGGGTCCATGTACCTGTTTTGTTGCCAATACCATGCCGTTTTGATTATTGTTACTTTGTAATATAATTTGAAGTTGGGCAGAAAAATGCCTCCAGCCTCGTTCTTTTTTCTCAGGATGGCTTTGGTAATTTGGAACCTTTTGTGCTTCCATATGAATCTGATGATTTTTTGTTCTATTTCTTTATAAAATGCCAATGAAATTTGGATGGGGATTGTATTAAATCTGTATAATGCTTTAGATAATATGGTCATTCATTTTAACTATGTTGATGCTTCCAATCCATTTCTTTGTATCTGCTTCGATTTCTTTTAATAGTCTTGTAGTTTTTATTATATAGGTCCTTGACATATTTCATTAAATTTATTCCTAGGTATTATGTTCTTTTTGTAAAGCACTGAATTTTTTTTTAAATTTTAAAGCGCTAATAATTTCTCTGATTTACAATGTCTCTGGTTTTCTACATAAGCTTATGAAACTCAAAACAGCAAAACATATTTTTAGAAAAAATATGTAAACACTTGTCTTCACAATAAGAATAATTCAAAGACTGCATTTGACAAATCTTCCTTAAAGGTTGGCCATATCAATAAATGTACATTTAAAAATAATTCTATAACTTGAAGCAATAAGCTGGTCTCAGAATCAAAACTGGTGGTTACAAGAAATAATGTTATCAACAGAAGCTTTACAATTACTGAAATACTTCAAAGGAAATAAAAATCATTCTAGTTGAAAAGAGCTTTCAAGAACATTTCCTATTTCTACATTAACAATTACTTCCCAATCAAAATGACTACAAAATGAAGAAAAATCCAGTTTGTAAATCCCCAACATAATGAACAAATGTTTTTCAGTTTAAAATTCATAATTTTATTAAGTACTTTCCTCTCAAATATAGATTATTGTAATTATAGTTCCTTATCTTTCTGACTTAATACTTGAAATCTTCGGGAGAGTATCATTCTCTACTAAGAGTTATGAAAACATTAGCTTTTCCTTATCATTTTTTTCTTTCAACAATACTTACCCTCAAACTGTATTTCCAAGAATCTCCTCCTGTTTCTTCCACTGCTACAATTAAAAATATGACAAATAATGCTCTCCAGAAATAAAATAATATTGTTTCCAAAATCTCAGTTTGAAAAACGAAAATTTTAAATAATATTAATTTAATATTTCTGTGAATTGTTTTAAAAGGAACACTAAAAGCAAATCCTTGGAAACACAAGGTTTTACACAGATTACGATAAACTACTACTAAATTACTATAAATCATATCTGTCACAGTCACCTATCAAGTGCTTTCATCTAGAAGCATTCACTTTCATTAAAAATTATGTATGGAGAAGCTAAAAGTATCTGTCTCTTTCAGAGTATCTAATATCACCTGATTAGACACTATCACTACAATCCTGAGAAACATTTCATTTCAATACAATAATCATATTTCACAAAATGATTAGTTACATTTTCCATAAATTTTCTACATTTAAAGCAAAACACTATAGGAACTTTTAAAAATCTAGGAATTCAATATTTCAGTTCCAGTATTACATATTCTGCATAAAGGAAGCAATATGAAACATAAGATTTTGGCTAAAAGACAAAAACAAAAAATGTACTATAAAGTGTACTATGGTATTTTTTTATAAACTAAATTAATTTTCAAATGGCAAAAGGAAGAAAAGTCTCCCAAACTGCTTCCAGGATTCTTAAAATATTAGGAAACATAATTACAAAAAGGCACCTAGTCAGAGAGATAAGTACAGGCTCTATATTCTAGCTTATGCACGACCATAACCAAAGTAATTCCCAAAAAGGCACTTTAGTCACACAGAAGTACTTATTCATGAGGCACATGATTCCTTGACTTTCTGTAGCAAGGGCCCAGACAGATGTATTTGTCCTATCAACTAATAAAATTCAAAAAGGTAAAAAGATTTGTTAAAGACATTTTAACTATCAAAAAATGTATTTTAAATTAAATTTTAAATAGATAATCCAATCAGCAATCCAGAAATTTTCATCTCCAGAATACCTTTCTGAGGTAAAAATTTCTACGAATTAAAAATATTATGCAATGAATCACAAAGTAGAAATTAACCTGATAATAGACTGGCAGTTAATTTTATATTTTTGTTTTAAACTACATGATACATCTATAATTACTAAAAATTAAAAAGGTACCTTTCTAGAGAAAATTCTATATATTTGAAAACATCACTCATTTTCTGCTCCTCAATATTTTCTAATGGCTAGCAAGAGAGCATAAGTTAATTTTTAAAAACCAGTATTCTCACATCAAAAGTGCTATGTTAAAATACAATGTGTTATTATGTCTATAATTCAAAGAGATGATATCTATTTATGAAAGAAGGAGAAAAGCCATGTGAAAACTGAAAAACTGATTCTTACTAAAGCCTTCGGGGTCTTCTTCCCACATTGTCAGTTCTTCTTCAGTTAACAGAAAATAATGAGAGACTAATCTTCTACATATCTCTGTCAAAGTGGGATATGTGAAGAATGCCATCTTAATCTTATGAGCTTCAAGGGTTTCAGGGCTGCTATCTAGAAAAATAAAATTTTCAAGTTAATCGTACATTCTACCCAAGTTGGATTATGAAACACAAATAAATTTAAAAATATACTTTTGGAAGAAAAGATACAGTGGTGTATAAATGTTCATTTTTATTATGGACAAACCTCAAAGACTTCCTTTATTCATACCACACACACATTAGTCTTGCTTCTTTCCTACCACTATAGCTTGTACATTATCGTGCTATATTATCAATCTAAACTGAAGTGACTTACTTATATATGTCTTTTTCTCTCTCCTATAAGAATTTCTCATTCATCTTGGTACATATGCACACAAATGAATCTCAAATTATACAATAATTTAACCTGTCTAGAAGTAACCCCACTTTATATAGTCAGAGAAAAAATTTAATTATACAAATAAATACAGCCCACAACATGAGCTGCAGTGATTATTGTAGTACTTTAATCTTAAAGTCCCCAGGCTTCAACTGATCTTCTATTGTGCTACATAAGGAAGTTTGCTAAATGCATTGTATGGTTTTTAAAAGCTGGCATCCACATAATAAGACTTGAACCCTTATCTCTAGTTTATGTCCCAGTAACATTTTATTTTTCAGACTTAAATGAATTTCAAAAAAAATTACATGAAAATAGCAATTACTTCACACTTCAATTAACATAGAAAAATTTAAAAAACAAAACTACCAGTTAAACATTACCTTCAAAATTTTTGGATGGTTTATAGGCATAATTTTTGACAATCATCTTAATAAGATTCATGCATTGGACAATGAATCGTTCAAATGTAACCCCTTCACCAACTTCTGTAAATACATAGCTTACAGAAAATTCCAGTGATCTCTGAATTAGAGGAGTAAATGAAAAAGGATGCTGATCCAAGAAGTCCAAAAGCTACAAAAAAAATAAATAAATAAAATGTATTTTCCCCAAATTAATACAAGAATATACTCATCCATAAATACATCTGAAAACTTTGCTAATAAACCTTCAGCAAATTTTGAATCTTGGTGGGGAGTCTGTGTATATGCAGTTTCACATATCATATACATGTAATATATGTGTAATATACATGTCATATACCTTTTGATTTACATTATGTATTGTGGATTATGTCAGATACCTCCTAACTAGCCTTTTCCATTATTTCTAGTATGAGGTCCAAAACAGACCCACTTCATAATTTGTTGTTAACAACTGGTAACTATAACACAAAAAATTTAAGTACATAAAAGGCCTTTAAAAAGTACATTAAGTCCTCACTTAACATCATCAATAGGTTCTTGAAATGATATATTACAAAACCATTTTTACCTTACATTAATTGATATAAACAAGCATTAAGTTCCTACACAATCTCATCCACACTGTAAATGAAACAACATTAAGCAAAACAATATAATTCAAGGACCTATTACTACAAAAGCAAAGAATCAAAATGTTATCCTGTTTTTCCTGCATGAACTGTATTTTGAGGCATTGAACAGATGATGAGGGACATTTCTTCTTTATAGAAGAATTCCAGCTAATAAACACGAAAGGAGTAATAGAATTAGAATGCCACCATTTTGTGACCCCTAATCAAAATGGATGTAGGCCATGATCATAAATTGCTACAAAAATTAATGGGGGAGACTGTTGGGAACTTTATAATAGATAGCTCACTCATCGATTTTAGACAACCTGGCACTGTTTATCTCCTGATGTGATGCAATAAGAAATACATAGCACCACCTGTAAAGTATTCTTGTCATCTCCATTCTTCTACACACACACACACACGCACGCACGCACGCACGCACACAGAAAAAAAACCCTGAATATGATCAAGCCTCTAAATCTAACTGCAAATTTGTAAGAAATATGAGAGGAGGAGGAGAGGGGGATGAAGACAAACATATTAAATAACAAACACATCAGGATGCAAACAGCCAAATCCAAAACATGACAAACTCTATAGGAAATGTTGTTACCTCAACAAATAAATAGCAAGGCAAAAAAAAAAAAAAGATGAAAAGAACTGACACTGTTGAGTCCTAATTGAAACAAACCAACTACAAAAAATCTGAGAAATCTGAAAACTGACTAAATATTTAGATAATATTAAGTCATTCCTACTTTTTAAATGTGATAACCATGTTAAGATTGTATTTTTTTAATCCTTTATCATTTAAAGACACATATTCAAATATTCTCAGATAATATTGTATGATAACTGGATTTGCTTTAAAACAACCAGCCAGGAGGGGAGGAAGAGGAAGCACACAGACAAAACAGAATGGACCATCACCATATGTTGACAACTGCTGAAGCTATTCAAAGTATTCAATCCTATTTGGAGGCATGTTTGAAATGTTACAATTTTTAAAGTTTTAATGAGGTCAGAGATCGTAAAAAAGAATTTCTTAAATGAAATTATTTATGAAAACTGCAGAGCCCTATTGACTAGACACATCATCTTATTTTACTTTGTTTTGTGCTTTTTATTCTTAACTTATGGGATCTAAGTCAATTTTATACTGGACCTTGGAAGATTAGATGTGCCTTTGTTATTGAGGCTATTTGGAACACGAGAGTTGGAAATGAAGACAAATGATCTAAAAGAAACTGCTATCTAACCACAAAAAAGAAAAACAGCTCATTTCCATTCCTTTTTTCCCCTCCCAAGGTAGAGACAACTTCAATTTTATTAATGAATCTTCAATGAAAAAGAAGTAGACTGAAGTTTTAGACACTGCCACTTGTCTTCAACCACCTGTTTCAGTAAAATGCAGTCCTCAAACCAGGTCTTCCTGATTGCTATAACCCAATTCTTTGTACTTTTCCCAACCCTAAAGCCCAAATGTTCATAAAAATTAATATTTGTACAAAACTTAATTTCATCAGAAATTTATATACATTGCCTAGCAGTGAGTGCATCCATACAATTCTATTCGAAAGATGTTTAATTTGATGATGACACTCTTATCATTGTGAATATACAGGCTTCCTGATATTATACTGCCTACTACTCTTATCTACTTCCTGCTCAGCTGCACTGGTATCTTTTTTATCTGTTTTTTTTCTAGTAGGTATGAGAATAATGAGTTTCAGAGGAATCAACTTCCCTAACAGTTATTAGAACTAACTTTTTAGACCAAGGTGACTTAGACACTGTAATGTATGGTATATAAGTTTAATTATTATATGCATTTGAAAGGCTTCAAGATACAAAAGTGTTTTTTTTTAATATTTTCCTATAAATAGAAGTTACACAAAAGTGAAAATGTATGCTGATAAAAATACCATTTTCCTTACTGAATTTGCATGTGTATTTCATTTGAGAAAACATAGTTAAGATAAAAAGAAAACTTACCACTTTAGTAAAAAGAATAATGGTCTTTTCCAGTCTATCTCTACATACATTATCTGTACCTATACTTCTACCTGTTGAAAATATATTTCAAATATTAGTACAGTTTATAATAGTCTATAAATTCCAAACTAAGAAAATGACAAAATTTTCAATACAAATACTTATATATTTTTGCATATTTTGCAGTAGGAATTCATTATTGTGCATTTGCAACTCTCAATAAACTATAAAAATAGTTTTTATAAAACAATACCAAGATTTGCACTTATCAGACACAGTAATCCTCAGTGCTATATTTCAAAAACTTAATCCTAAAATAATACAGATTCCATTTCAATGTAAAAGGGTAACAATTTTATCCATAAATTACGTCACGTTTTCAAAAATTTAAATTAGTCATAGTTGAAATACTTTTTAAGCAACATGTAAAAATAAGGTATCAAAGATTAAAATACTCATTATTTTTCCTCTATCACTGCAAATTTTCTTCTGATAATTTCCCTAGTATAATAATTAAATTTCATATCAGAATAATGTCCATCAGCCCCTCAACTATTCTGCTCTCTAATCGTACTCTTCATATTCTGTCTCATCATTTATCTCATTCTCCTCTCCTGCTTCTTCCATGGGGATAATCAAAGAAAAAATACCAGCTGTAGAAAAATAAACTACATTATATGAAGTGTCTTATTTATCTTTGCATACACAGTACCTGGCAATAGTATCCACACTATTCTTACTAAACTGAAAATGGCTAACATGAAACAATCAGTAACATCTTAAAAATGAGTACATTAAAATATCTCCTAAGAGTAATAAGTCTTCAAATACAAACACATATACATAAAAACACACACATATACAAGATATACATGCCTGTATGTGTTTACAGGATATATATACATGTGTGTGCATGCCCACGTGTGTGTGTATCCTGAGCAAAGGTGCTTACAACACGGGGAACAGAAAAGGATAAAAAAAAACCCCAGCATAAAAAAAAAAAAAAAAAAAGAGACCTCCAGTATAATACAACATGAATGTAAACTCTAACTCCTCTTGTGTGGGGTAGTGGATTAAAAGGGCCCTAAAGATAAGCCAGTGAAGGTTAATAGACAAGGGATTTACCAAACAAAATAGACAAGGGATTTAAGGACATTTATATCATATAGATATGCAAAATATACTAAAAGAAAAAACCTATAAGAAACCTAAACAGCATATGCATAAGGTCTACACCTAAAGATTATTTGTTAAACATGACTGTTGTAGACATCTGCACAGAACAGAGTAGTAGCAGTAGAAATATAGAAAAAAGATATAAACACGAAGTAGATTTCTTTTTTTAAAAGATGGTTTCCTCAATACTAAAGACAGGTATGTGAAAACAAAACTAAGCTTCTAACTTAACCTCAGAGAATTATCAAGATAGAAGATTTTAGCCTCTCTCCAGATTTGCAAGTGCACAGCAGAAGCTTAATGAATAATGATTCTACAGTAAAAACCACTATCATGGAAGTACTTACTGCATTCCAGAAATTGTTTTAGACGGTCAAATATTCCATGTAAAAAACCCTAGAAAAGAATATTTTTAAAGTGTCTCATTTATTCTGTTATAAACATTTTCCTTATACTTTTTCAGGGATATGAAAGCATATCTATTATATCATTTTAAAAAGTTAAAAATAAATAAAGTAAAAAACATTTCCCTACTATAAACAAGTCTTAGACAAGACTGCAGTAGTCCCCCTTATCCACAGGGAATAAGTTCCAAACCTCCGGTGGATACCCAAAACCTTGGCTAGTACAAAACCTTACCTATACTATGTTTTTTCCTATACATACATACTTATGACAGTTTAATTTATAAATTAGGCACAATAAGAGATTAACAACAATAACTAAAAAATAAAACAATTATAATAATATAGTATAATAAAAGTTATGTGAATGTGGTCTCCTCTGTCCCCCCACACTCTTTCCCTCCTTCTGTCATATTCCATCTGATAACCAAGATAGCTACTAAATGACTAATAGTAGCATTTACAATGTATACAATGTGGATATGCTAGACAAAGAGATGATTCTCATCTTGGGGGATAAAGTGGGCTGTATAAGTATGGAGCAGAACAGCATGAGATTTATACTACGTAAAACGATGAGCAATTTAAAACTTATAAATTATTTATTCTGGAATTTTCCAATTAATATATTTGGACCACAACTGTCTGTGGGTAACTGAAACCAAGGAAAGTGAAATGACAGATGTGGGGGTGGGAGGAGCTACCATATTGTATTTCATTTCTGCAATGTCTAATTTCAGTTACCTAAATTGCTTTGCAACAAAATATTTATTAAGCATATTTCACTAAATACTCGTTCTCCTGTTAATTTTCTTCACAGCCCTGACATATTGTTTGTCTATTATCCATCTTCTCCCACTAGAATGTAAGCTCCTTGAGAGCAAGCACTTTGCTTTATTACTCTATCTCAGAACCCAGGAAGAGTATTTGGTAATAAGTACTCAATACACACATAAATATGTACCAATTATTTAAAGCAGAGGTTCTTAATCTCAAGTGTTAAATACATTAGCCTTCAGATATCAGAGAAAAAAAAGCATCACCTTTTACCATATGAGTTCAATAAAGCTTTATTTTTTGATATGTATTTTAAGACACATTATGAAAATTTTACATGTTATATATAAAAGTGCAATGAAAAACAATTTTATTAAAATTTTTAATAATTTAAACATCACAGGCTTTTTTGTATTAATAAATGTTGGAGTATAAACATCATAAAAGATGTCACATGTCTTTTTAGCAAATGGGATGGTCTAGGTGTTTTTCACAAAATACTATATGATAAAGGCCTTCCACACAATGATTGACTAGAATAGTTTGCTATATTTCCTCTTTGTCATTGGAAATACAGAGTTCAGCAGTCAATTCTTGAGGTTGAGGTAATTCAACTAGGATACCATCGTCTGAAGACTTGGAGGCTGAGATTCCACTTAGTTTCACCATCATTACTGAGATCTAGAGTGCTGCTCTCGGTCTCTTTGAGCATTGATCTTTTCTGATTCATCTAAAAATTCTGAAACATCTTCTTCTGTCAATTTTCTAACATTTTGGGTAGAAAATGAAAAATTCTGAATTCTCAACTGTGTTAAACAAAAGCTAAAAGTAGAGTAAAATAAAAGTGTTTCCAGTCTTCTTTTTATACCTTCTTGAAAGCTGATGTACTACAGTAGGTAAACTGCAGGACAACACTTCCAGTACTGCTTCATATTTCTGGCATTGCCATATTATTCTTCTATTTTCATACTATTTCAGTCTTTTCAAGCACAGTTGAGAATAATTGATAAGTAATGATAAGTAACAATAAAATAATTCCTAGGATGATACAATAGCAAAATGTTTCAATATAGGAAGAACAAGATCACTGAGATCTCATATGCATCTTATTTTATACAACGGTCTAATGGTCCCATAGAGTAACTATAAAACAGAAGAAATGTTATTCTATTGTTTTAAAAATAAAATTAGTGCATCGGTCAAGGTTCTCCAAAGAAAGCAGAATATTATAAAAGATATCAATTTTGGTAAGCTCATCAAGAGAATCAGGAATTTATAGAATTACAGACAGCTGACTAATCTCTAGTCCAAATAAAATAAGTAACTTGACTAATGTTACAAAACAGAAAATAAATCAAATCAAAATAACCATTAAATGATAATTTAAAGAACAGACTTAGTTGCTGAACTTGTTACAAAATCATGATCTCCCTTAATTCTCACAACATCCAACATGGTAGATACTATTATTTCATCTTCATATTACCAAAAAGGAAATTGAGTGCCAGTGGAGATAATGGCCAGAGGTCATGCTATTAAGAAAACACAAGTTGAGATTCAAACCCAAATCTATGTGCCTCAAGAAACTAAAATCTCACTACTATCATATAGTACTTCTTAAACATTTTTTAAGTTCCATGTTAGTTTAAGATTTTTATGTTACTTGAAAAGACATTCTTAATTTGTTAAAATTCTATCCTCTTTCCAACTACTCAAGCAATATATCTTAAATGCTACAATATACACTATAACTAAGTAAAGGCTGATGTGTAGTTTCTGCAGAAAGACAGACTCTCAAAGGAATGCCAAAGGCTCACAAAATACTGACAGTATCCAGTTTATAAGAATGTGATTCAAATCAATTCAGTTTTGCTGAAAAAAAGACAAACATAATCAATATTTTAGTTTATATAATTTTATAAAACTCAGAATAAATATATTACATAAATTAAGAATTACTGAGCCCTTTGACATTATGTTTCTGCCATATTATACATTCACCCACTTAACAAATAACTATTGAGCATTTCCTATATGGCAGAGACTGTCTCAAGCTCTGGGGTGAATAGTGAATAAAACAAAGTCTCTGCCTTCATGGCATTTACATTATAGTGAGGGAATTGAGGGGAAGCTATCGAACTGGTTTCTGAAAACTGTTTTTAGCAGTATGAAAATAAATGTAAATATTTAAAATGTATCAGTATTTAAAATTGTGATTGGTTTTTGAAATATCTTCTCTGGCAATTTGGTAACTTATATCAATACTATAAATGTGCATACACTTTAACCCAGCATTTCTATTTCTAGGAATTTATCCTAAATATATCATTAGAAAAGTACACAGTGACATATGTATACAAATGTTCATTTCAACATCGTTTATCAACAATTCAAAACTGGAAACAATCTATATGTCCATCAATAGACATATAGTAAATTGGACAAGTAAATTATTGAAAACTGATATTAGTTTTATTTTTGAAATTAGTCCACTGATAGTAATAATATGGATTTACTGCACAATCACTACATGACATATAAAATATTGCTGACATGAGAAAATTATCCATAATATACTAAGAAAAAGCGGGTAACAAAATAGCATAGAGTTCCCACTTATGTAAAATTGAGGAAGAAGGAAAGTGTATCTGACAAAATATGTATAGGATATCTTAAAGGATATTTCCAAATTTTAGCAGTATCTCTGATGGTAAGTTGTTGTTGTTGTTGTTGTTTTAAAATAAAACAAGTCAAATTTGTTAGAGTTGTCCACAGTAAGCAATGGTGATCTTCTTGCTGGTCTTGCCATCCCTGGACCCAAACCGCTTCATGGTCACCACAACATTCATGCCCTCTTTTACCTTGCTGAAGACCACATGGTTGCCATTCAACCACTCAGTCTTGGCAGTGCAGATGAAAAACTGGGAACCATTTGTGTTGGGTCCAGCATTTGCCATGGAAAAGATGCCAGGAACTGTATGCTTCAGGATGAAATTCTCAACATCGAATTTCTCCCCATAGATAGACTTACCACCTGTACCATTATGGCATGTGAAGTCACCGCCCTGGCACATTAATCCTGGAATAATTCTGTGAAAGCAGGAACCTTTATAACCAAATCCTTTCTCTCCAGTACTCAGAGCACGAAAGTTTTCTGCTGTCTTTGGAACTTTGTCCGTAAACAGCTAGAAGGAGACGCGGCCCAAGGGCTCGCTGTGGAGAGCGGTGTTGAGTGTTGAAGAACATGGTTGGGTTGGCCTTGCCAGGGGACAAACGGCTGGAGAGCTGCCTCTGCAAGGCCTCTGGCAGTAAGTTTTTAAGTGACTTAAGCAAACAAACAAACAAAAGGAATAGCTCTGGTCAGAAATATCATACCGTGAATGGCTACAACTGTGAAGTAAGGAATGACCCAAAGACCCAATTAGATGTACTTCTCCACAATTTCTGTGTAGACCTCTAAAGTAATTCTCAGAAAGCAATGCTTCAGCTGACCTAAACTCACTGTAAAACCTAACACAGATCTGAGTAAACATAATACAATCCCATTTTGTATCGAGATGAAATATATGCAGCCATATATTTTTTCATATGGAAGAAAGTACACTATACCAACAATGAATACACATTAAAACTTGTTGGGCTTATCAGTGGAGTACTCCTCTCTTGTATATTATGTTTTTAATTGATTGCAAAAAGAATGTATAAATGTTATAATAAGAGAATAATTTTTCATTTACTTATATTAGTTTCATATGTGCAGTATAATGGCTAGACATTTATGTATCAATACTATATATAAATGTTTGATCTCCCAATTACTCCAGCACTCATCAGGCACTATACACAGCCATTACAATATTGACTATATTCTCTATGCTGTACTCTACATCCCCACAATTGTTTTTCAACTACTAATTTGTACTTTATTTTAAAAGACACATTTATTCAGCATCATGAACAGACTATTACAGTTAGTGATCAACAGCATGGGTGCAAAAAAAAAAAAAAAAAATCTACATTAAAACCCTTCATTGGAATGCTTTACACTTTCCACGGCACAGAAACCAAAATAACCTGCTATACAATTAGTCACAAATACAGTCCTCTAGTTTTTTGTCTATACATGGGGATTGTCTAAACATGTCTTTTCTGTAGCAGCTAGGCTCTGCTATCGCTGTGCCTAGCTAAGTTCACAAATTTGTTGTAACCTGCTAACTTCCCTGTCACATCTCTGGCTCTCCTCTCCTGCTAAGCTTTGGTTCCTAGCAGTAATTTAAACCTTCTGTCACTGCCAGAGCTGCTGCTGCTGCTGCTGCTGCTGCAACTACCACAGCCACCTAGGTTTCATGGGTTAGCAAAGCATCTCCTCCATCACCACAGGGACAAGAAAGAGCTTCTGCCTCCAAAGTTTCCTCCTCTCATGAGTCCAAAATTTGAAGGTTGATTATTGTAACTGCCATAATTATTGTAGTTTCCACCACCTTTAAAACTGCTTCCATCATTACCAAATCCATAACGCCATCCCCACTATCACCACGTCCTCCAACACCACAGCTGCCACCAAAGCCTTCTCGAACACTGAAGATTCCTCCTCAACTAAAGTTGCCACTCCCACCAAAAACACCTCCACGACCACCACCAAAGTTTCCAGAACCACTTCGACCGCTTTGGCTGGATGAAGCCCTAGCCACTCCTTGCTTAGATAGGTCCTTCCTTACTTCACAGTTGTAGCCACTCACAGTGTGGGATTTCTGAATGATGGTCTTATCTAGACACATGATAATCAAAGATTTATAAACGCAAAGCCTCTCTTCTTGCCACTGTCTCCAATAGTCATGATTTCAATCACTTTGATTTTCCAAAACTGTTCCAAACAACCTCTTAGGTGATGTTCTTCAATGTGTTCTTTAATACCACCAACAAAAATCTTTTTCACAGTTAAGTGGGTGGCACCAGATCTTTGAGAATCTTCTCTTGAGACAGCCATCTTTGGTGCCACAACTCTTCCATTCACCTTGTGTGGCCTTGCATTCATGGCGGCATCCACCTCCTCACAGTGGCATACATGACAAACCCAAAGCCTCTGGAGCACTCAGTGTCTGGATCTCTCAGACAGTCTGTGAAGAGATTCCATGGCTGTTTGAGCTCTTTGGAAGATTCTGCCTTAGACATGACGACTGCGGGAAGAGAGCCTTTAATGATGCTTACTTGGCAGTGTACACCGACAGAAAGCAAAATCATTTTAAATATATAAAAACAGACAAAGGAAAATATCAATGATATAAATAACTGTGATGCACCTGACAATGTTACAATAGCAATCAAATTCACAGGTGTTAACTTGAATTCAAATTCAAATTAACACTCTCAATATACCATGTCATCTTGAGAACTATCCTAGGCCTATTTCCTCTTTCACACAATTGCTGCTTTGATGTACTAAAAACAAACCATAAGTCCAAAAGCATAATTAACATATACAAAATGGTAAAAAACAACCCCTCCTCCAAAAAAAAATCCTAGATTGTCACTTAATAAACTTTTAAATGAATGCCAAGTAAAAAAACAAAACAAAAACAAAAAAAAAACAAAAAAAACCACGCTTTAAAATTTTCAGGAAAATACCAAGCACTTTCCCAAAGTCACAAAGAATCAATTACTTCTTTCACTTACCATCACCTCCATATTCTTATGAGGTTCCACAAATCCATTAACAGTTAACTTACGCAGCACTGAAAAGTAAAATCAAGTGTTACTTGCATCCTATTTTTTAATATTTTGCCCAACTAAAATCATGGTCATACTAATAAAGAATCAGAATCACAAAACCTCATCAAGCCCAGATACAGAAAGGTACTCTCTGGTCACTGGTTGGTTATTAAAATTGCCAAAGATGCAACTAAAGCCAAGTTCTTGTGACTCAAAAGCAGTGTTCCTCTCACTTGTCCTAACTACTCATGTTTCTAAACTACATTGCAAAATTCAGTTTAATTTCTATAACTGTTAATACTTCCTTCTCACCTGCAATAACCCCAACAGGCTAAAATTGAAAAGGTAACCTCCACTCCACAAACTTCGTACCTCAACAGTGACCAAAAAGCTTCATTCAGTACTGGGCCACATTAATGAAAATATAGTATCCCCAAAAAGGGACATAAAAATTACTTCCAAATCTGGAACAGACTGCAGTGCTTAATTATAAGCATCACATTTTATAGTACACTGGAGTACAATGGGAGACAAGCAGGATAATAGATGTGAAGTCAGATCTAGATTTAAATCCTAGCTCCAATGTCTATAACTGTATTATTTTGGGTAATTTTCTAGATCTCGCACCCCTTATCTGTAAAATGTGGCTAATACGTACTACTTCATAGGGTTATTAAGATTCAGTAGTATAATATATGTCAAACACTTAGCATAATTAAGTAACAAGGATGACAACAGGATACAAGACTGCAAAATTTGAAATTACCTTCAGAAAACAACTTTACAAACAGCATTGCTATATATATGAGTTAGTGTTCATGAGGTGAAGTCTACAGTCAACATATTAAAAATAGGTTTAGAATGCATCTGTTTACAAGACAATTTCATACAGTGATTACATACAACTCAAAAGTTATTGCATCATAACAGAAGTAAATAGGGTTCAAATTGATCCCTTATTCTGGATGTGCTCTTTCAAATCAAAGCATCTCAGTCCACACTACCTGGGAGAGTCTTTTCTTTCTTTCTTCATTACCTTTCACTTTATGATTTTGATTCAAATATCACTTTCTCAGGGAAGTCTTTTCTGACCATATTATCAGTTATCATAAGATGAGTAAGGCCCTTGTTATAAATGTTATTTTACGTGTATATGCGTGATCATTTTATTATGTCTGCTTCCCCAGTGCCAACCATCTACGCATAAATTTGTTGAATGAATAAAAATGTCTAAAAGACAGCAAATGCGCGTAGGTGTAAACTCAGAGATTAAATGTAACAAAATTCTAGTTCTAAATCTTTCTTAAGTCAAAACAAGATAGAAATTTATAGCTGGGAAAATCAAGTATTTTAAAAAAAGGGGGGTGGAATTTTTTCCAGGTCAAATGCTTTAGAATTGCTAATATGTATCTAAGAACTTGAGCTAAGGAGGTATTAAAAGTTTAAAGCACGCTAATATAGAGTAGAGCTGCATTCTTTTTGTCAGGAATTAAGTTGTGAAATCAGTAAAGCAAGAAAGCTCTATAATCAAAGAACTCATGAAAATTCCTTAATCATTAAACTCAGTACTTACACACATTTTTCTGTATATAACCTTATATTAGTTTTTCTAATTCTTTCTGAATAAAGATTTCTCTAGGTCTTTGAATTTCTTCAAGGATGGACAAAACCATCTCTACTCACTTGTACAACCACTTGGACAATGGATTTTACTTGTCAACGGTCCTTTAAAATCATTCGCACTTTTGTCCACAAGGTGCACCAAAATGTGCTGAAAGTTTGGGTTTTGTGCATCCACTGACTGGTAAATGTAAGTGATACAGCAGTGCCAAGATTGTCTGATGGCATCTTAAGATACTAAAGAGTATGAATGATAGAAGGGCTTGTGAATAACAGAAGGGTGCTAAATGAGCTGTAGTAAGAGAAAACTAAAGGCTGCTTGACATCAAACTAAGAAACACAAACTAAAAGACTCTTAGCAAGCAGAACAGGAGACAAAGAAAATGAGCCAAGAGGGTGTTTTGAAAGGAAAGAAACCTCAGAATACATGCAAGATAAATAACTCAGCTCAGGGAAGGTAAAACGCAGACTTATGCTAAGAGAATGCCTACAAGCGAATCATAGAAAAACACAGGCCAAGAGAGCACCCCATCAAGCACCTTCTAAAAATCCAAGTGAACCTGAGGTACAAATAAGAAAAATGGACCTGAATTGTCAGGGAAAAGAGCTGGGAAACAGAACTCAACTAAGCCATGGGGACAGAAGTTTGGGAGAATTAGCAAGACAGTGATAAGGGTAGAAGCCCTTATCATTACATATATGAGACATGTAAAGTAGAAGCAAAGAAATATTTGAAAGGAATGTATTTAGAGTCATGAAAGGCAAGTAATGTAGTAATGTGATATAAAAAAGCTACTGCACACTTTCATCAATTAGAATAGAGGAAGAGCTATTCTCACACACCCTCCCCCTGTACCCCCCCCCCAAAAACAAACAAAAAACCCTATAAATAAGCCCTTGTCTCTGAGGTAGAGATTAACATTTTATTTTCCCAATGCGACTAGTACAGAAAATCCATCAGAGGAACTCTTTGGTGACTGTTTTGAGGTATGTCATTTCAAAAATGAACATATCAACTCTAATAGTACCTTTCAATGATAGTAGAGTTCGTTCTAGTGAACTTAGAACTGCAGCTTCATTGCCAGAAGAAACTTGTTGAAGGAATGTGTCTGTATGGTGATTCCACAGAGAGCAGGCAAAATTATAAATTCCAGAGGCTAACTGCAAAGAAACATCAACAAATTTTGTCACATTATAAATTTCAGTAATCAATTAGACCTACATAGTAATACGTTTTGGTTTTTAAATTGAACACACATTTCAATGAGATTTGAAATAGTCAAGAGTCATTTACCTCAACGTTTCAAACTTTTTAAGCCAAATGGCACAGTAGTAAGTAGTTTACATTGGCTGACGCTACAAACGCACACACACACAACCCCCTATAATATTAGTTTCTTCAAACAATACTTAACCTAATGTAAGTATTACAGTCTGATATTTTCAATTTATATTTTTTTCCTTCTGCTTACAGGTTGCAACGCTGAGTTTTTAAAACACTGATTTATGGGTTATCATTGAATATATCAAATAAGTCAATATACAAATTTCTATGTTCTGTCAGTGTTATCCATATGGTTTTTGTGCACTTAAAGCCAGGAATATACATATCATAGTCAACTCTCACACTGAGATGGAGTTAGTCTCTGCCTCCCAGATTGAGGCAGAACCATCCTCCAGTGTTATCTTCAGTTTTTTTCCAGAGGCTCTAAGAGCAAACTAACTGAGCCTACATGGCCATTTTATTCAAACAAAAATCAAATGAAAGTCCATATGACTAGTTATCATTAGCATACTTCAGAGTCCTTATTCAAAACATAAGTATATCATTTTGACTAATTAAACATTGCATTTATAATAAAGTTAGATATCAAAAAACAGTCAGAAATGCAATCCTGTAAATATAATAATATTTCTATGGAAAAGTCGAATTCGATTTCTATTATTTTAATTCAGTAATTTTAACAGCCTGTGTTTACACGTGCAGAGAAACAGCTTTGCCATATCCCCCTGGCATCTGCATGTATCTACATAAGCCACAGGAAAAGGCCTGACGCTCAGCTAATCTGAGTACTGGCAGAACATCTTGAGGTCCTCCTGGAAACCATAAGAGAATGGAAGACTAGTAAGGACCTGCTAGGGACAATCTTGTGCTCACTTCCCTACCTCTTCTGCTAGCCTGTCATGAGACAGTTTTCTCCTGGGTTCTGATAAGGTATAATAACGCTTTCTGCCCCACACTCCTCAGAAAGAGTTGCAGAGAAAATAAAACCACTTGGTCTAGAACTGGCTCCTCAGCAACGGGGCATCGCATAGCTTGCTCTGGAGTCATTCAGCTCTGTTGCTTTGGCCATTCTTTTTGGTGTATGGAACAAAGACCACAAGGAGTTGGTACCAATTTGTAACTTCTTTTCTCTGTCCAAAATAAATAATACACTGTCTGAATCTAAAAGTGGCTCCTATCTTCACCAACTGATGAGTCAGGAGTAGGCCTTGGCCCTCCCTTGTCTTGGGTGAATGCTTGATAAGTACAATGACTATTTATTAAGTCGCTTTAACGTATTCTCAAATATATATACAATATTTCAGAGAAATATCAAATTATTTAATCCTACTGTTTTATTACTGCCAAAATATTATAGTGATAATTATCCCAATCAACATAACAGCACAAAGGTCTAAAATTGACATCATCCCATGAAATACTGTTATAACAGAGAAGCATATACTCAATCTGATTATAAGGGGTATAATCTGAAAGTATTAGAAAGAATCTTTATCTCAAGAAACTTGTAACTTTTACTTGTAACTTCAAAAAACTAACATTTTTCTCAGTAAGTTAAGTACTTTCTCAGAATATGAGGCTAAAATATGTCTGGAGTCAGACATATCCTCCAACATCCTAATTTTTATTATACTTACTATGTAATTTTAAGTTATATAATCCTATACTTTTCCAAACATACAAGTCATAAAAATATTTTCTGTCAGTCAGAATAAAGTGAAAGACTAGAAATAGGGGTAGGCAAGAGTAGAAATTATACACAAGACCTGAAGTTAAGTTTTAAACTAAAGTATACTTTCTTATTGTAGTATATATTTCAACCAATAAAACTGAAATCTATAGCCTTCACTATAATTTTCAGATATATTTTATACTGTCTTTATGTAGTAAATAAAACAAATGCCAAAGAGTGCCATATTCCAAATTTTAAATAAGAACAAAAAACATATACTCTGAACCAGTCTCTTGGTTACAACAAAAAGACAACCTGAATTATTTTATAGGGCTTCTTTGCATCTCCTCCTTAAAATCACTTGTTTAACATTTACTTCTACATACAGATTCTATTAAAACTGTTCAGAAAGACTGTCATATATATGTCAGCCATAAGAAGAGATGAAATACTGCCATTTGAGACAACATGGATGGACCTTGAGATGATCATTCGAAGCAAAATAAGCCAGACAGAAAAGGTTGAAAATCACATGATATCACTTATATATGGGATATAAACCTAATAGCAACAAACAGGACAAACACACAGAGACTCATGGATATAAACAATAGACTAGTGGTTACCAGAGGGGAGGGGGGAAGTGGAAGAGGTAGATAGGGTAAAAGGGGTCAAATATGTGGTGATAGAAAGATATCTAACTATGGGTGGTGAACACACAATAAAAGATATATATGACTTACTGCTAAACTGTACACCTGAAATTTACTATATTTCATTAACTAATGTTACCGTAATAAAAACACACAAATAAATAGTTTTTAAAGAGAAAATTTTTTGTATCAGTGTTACCTAAAGTAACTTGAAATCTTTTAAAAGGTACTTTCAGGGTAAAAGTATTTATGCAGATAATGATAATTTATATGATACAAATAACAATATTAAGAATACAATAATAGACATTTACTGAACTCTATTCTGCTCTAGGCACTCCTTTCAGCCCTTTGCCTCCTGGGTTCAGTAAATCAATTTACTGAAACATCACAATCTAAACAATCGATATTATTATTCTCCTTTTACAATAAGAAAACTGAGGTATAGAAAGGTTAATTTGTCCAAGAGCAAATAGCATAATTAATAATAGGAACAGGTGAGATTTAAATCAGGAAAGGTGCTCAGAGACTGCATTTTTAATCTCTACATTCTAATATCTGTTAATATAGTAACTATCAATTAACTATATAGTAATTTCATAAAAGAAATAAGCATTATTTGCATAAATAAGTTCTAAACTTTTTAATATCAAAATAGGAACTAATATTAAGTTGATACTAACCCGTACATTCAAAATCAATACAGTAAATCCTATTCTCAAAAAATTATATAATTCAATAATAAAATTTTCTTTTCGTAACTACACAAAGGAAAAATTTCTCACAAATTCACTGAAGCCAATACTGTTGCTAGTATAGATGCAATCTATTGTTTGAAGCAATGCATTTTTTGAATCAGAATCTCATCTAACAAGTTCTACAGTAAGTCCTACCTCTTTTGTGCACCACTCCACAGGATATCATGTCCTTTTGTTCTATCATTTGCATTGAGTACTTACGCAAGATACAGTTGATACAGACTGCATGTACTTCCCTTTATTTATTTATATATATAAAATACCACTATCACTATTTGTCAGACTCAATAAAGAAAACAATGGTAACCATTTTCTAGTTCCCTACCTAGTTGCTCGATTAAAAGTAAGATTATTGAGAAAAAAAAGTTGACCAAATGGAAAATGGTACCAGCTCAAGAAGGAAAACATTAAGGGAGAATCTGTCACCCTAAATCGTTAGTATATTTTGAAATTATGTCTGATTTATTTCAAAGGTATTTTATAATAATGGTAGCAAAAGGGCAAAACTATTTTTATCTGTCATAATTTTTTCAGCCACAGCTTCTGTTACTAGGAGAATATTCCTTTACAGAACTCCACCACTGCATATGCACAACATAATTATAGTATGCATACCAAACATAAAATCCTCTCTACTCACTCCCAATACAAAGAACAAAATATACCACAGAACATCTCCGAATACTTAACCAAGGTTCTTATTGTCATAAGATTTGGATAAAAGGAAATATTTCATCATGGTGGACTCAAAGTCATTAAAATAAAAATTGATTTTTCTCCATAAAAACATCCTCTTTCCATTCATAATTTGACTCTAAAACATGAGCAAGTTTAATAATTCAGATAATCAAAGGCTCCACTCCATTCCACCTTAAGCAACTATCACCAATGTTTGAAATTTTCATTCCTATTTCTTAAAAAATATAACATAGTAACATTTATAGATATTAATGGCAAAGTAAGATCTTTATTAATTTTTTCCTCTTCTGGCCCTGTAAAGTAATAACATAAAATTACTACTTTAAATCAGGACTACAAATATGAAAACCACATAACTAGCTTAGCACACAGCAGGTATTGCTAAATGAAGGCATAATGCATTTGAAACAAATCAAGAAAGTAATGGAAATATGGAAATTTTTCTTTTAATTGATATTCTCCTTTGCTTCATATTCTAGTTCTAGAGCTAAGCACCTTCCTAGTTAAGGACATTAGACATTTATTAAAGCTCCAATTCAAGGCTCTTTTTAGCCAACCTACAAAACCTCTACACAAATAGAGATGGTTGGAATGAAGAAAGAACAATAGAAATACTTTTTCAGCACAACAGTGAAAAGAGGGAGACTAATAAAGAGAAAAAAACCAGAAGAATTTGGAAAGGAATACTGCCAACTATCCTGTATACATAAGCCCTGCACAAGCTTCTATCCATCTATTCCAGAAAACACCAGCAGATATATGCTTACAGAAGTCTCAGCTGGAAAAGAGAAAGTAAGAAAGTAAGCAAGTAGGAAAAGAAAAACATTCCTTCTACATTTCTTCACCGAAATGTGGAGGGGGAAGGGCACATTCAGTTAGATAATATAGAAATAAGCTATTTAATGAAACTTTTTAGGTACTGGTGCACATAACCTCCAAATACCTGCATTTTCTTTTTCAAAACCAGATGAAACAGTGCCACCCATTGACTGCTGAGTGACTTTAAAAAAAGACGACTCCATGAATATCAAAAAAAGGAATGCTTATAGGAAGTTTTATTTCTTTTAGCATTTCAAATATTAAACTTTTTTACCCCAGAGCTACTGCCCTCACAATTTTCCCTGAGAAAAGTTAGCAGCAAGACTTAAATCAAGTCTTGTAATTCATTACGAATGGTGGGGCAAGAAATATTACCCATAAACTGTAGTTTTCAAAACCTGCTTAACCTGAATCTAATCAAGGTATATAAACAAATGCAGAACATACAACATTGTATAAGCAACTGACCCATTTTCTTCAACACATCAATGGCATAAAAAAAAAAAGGAAGGAAATGAATACTATTCTAAATTAACAGGTACTTAAGAGACACAACCAAATGTCCCTGCACATTATTTTTCTGGCTCAAACAAAACACTTGTAGAACAATGTAGAAAATTGGCTAAAAAATATTAAATAATATTAAATCACTATTTTTGCTTGTCTTAGGAGTGATAACATGAAATTGGTCATATAAAAATAAATCTATCCTTTTACAGATGAATACGGAAGTTATTTAGTAACAAAATATCATGTAATCTTTAAATTGCTTTATAATACCTTAGAAAAAAAGCAATAAAGCAAAAATAGGAAAATGGTAACTGCTAACTAAGTCTAGGTAATTGGCATATGGCAGTTTATATTTGTCCATTTTCTGTATGTTTTAAGATTTTCATAACAATCAATTTTTAAAGCACCTGTACATTCTTAACAAAAAGATAGTTATTTTAGTAGTAATTGACTTTTTCTGTAACACAAGGCTTAAATATAAATTTGTTTCCATTTAACCAGGATAAAGATATATATCAAATTACCAAAATATGTCAGACAAGAAGTTTGATGAGTAAAAGATCTATCTCAAAAACAATTTCCAATCAAACTGCCAATGTCTCTCAACTGGTATTTATTTACTTTCAATAAAGGACATTCCTAAAGACCTGTAACATCTGTTACCTACATATTTTTTCAGTAAAACCAAAATTTTCATTTTGTTTTCAGTCTGCCATTGTTATAGCTCAGGCCCAGGAGGATCACTGTGGCCCATCTTCCAGATCCCCTAAATCCTCTAATCCTACGAACAGCGTGTCTTCGGCCACTGGTGCCTAAACAATCCTCTTGTCTATTCAAAGTATCAACTCAGTAAGAGCGAAGAGATTGGGAAACTACTCTCTTCTCCATTTAGGACTCTACCTTTACTCATGGCTGCATATCTCACATCTACTTCAGTGACTGGCACGGAGTAGGAACCCAAGTATTTGTCAATGGACAGATAAATGAGTAAAAGAACAAAGCACAGATTAATACTGTTTAAGAGCAACTTACAGAGGTTTGGGTGATAAGATTTTCAAATTTATATTCTCTTTTTTCCAATCCCCAGATAAGAGGTCTTATAAACCATACAGAAAGGATAAGCTATATCCAAAATCTCTTTGTTCAGTGCACAGCTCCTCTTTTTTTTAGATCAAGCTAGTCACCTTAGATCTCTCTTCCTTTAAAGCTCCCACCAAAAGGTTCTTCTTTCCTACTTACTAATAATATAAATATAAGACTAGACACACACATGTTCAATTCCCCACACAGGTTCATAGCAGAAATGACTCTTTATAAATTATTGGAGTCATTCTTTGAATAGTGTGTTTAAAAAAACAATATAAAATTTGGTGGAGCAATAAACAAGATCTAGAATCAAAATTGCATTTAATGCAGCAATTAAAATGACCCAAACGAAACTGAAAACAAGATCTATTTAATCTATTTGATGATTTCCCTAAATGTGTGTACAGTCCTCTTTTAAATAAATTTTACTACACTGTAATATCCTAAAGGCTAGAGCTAGAAGGCTATAACCATATAAGAGGCACCTTTAACATTTAGAATTTCAATTATTTGGGAACTTCCCCTAAGAACAGCATCATGAAGTCAAAAATTTATAAGGAGTAAATGTGAAAGATCTGTCTTAACCAACTCATCTTAAAGGAGCAGTGTGCTTGTTTTGTTAGTTTATTCAGAAAACATAGTAACTCATGAGCAAGACTCTTTTGAAGTATGGTAACTTGACTTCACCTTGCCTCACAGTTTTCTTTTATCTTCATTATACAAATAATACATATGCTGTTTAGTGGGAATATTATTCATCATAAACTCTTTGGTTTTTCAAATTTAGCTACATTTTAGCCTTGATCATAATGGCAACGTAATACAGTGTTTTGTTTTCTTCCACTGCAGATTTTAATAGCTTATTAAATGACTTTTGATGGTTTGAGCCTTATGACTTTCCCCATGAACATCGAGACTATGACTGTGTCTTTCATCTCCTTCAGGACTATAGTATGTCTTATACACAGTAAGCAATCAATATCTGTTGAATTACTTAAGCTGAAGTAAGACTTTAAGATTAACTCCCAATTTAAAGCCTTAAAAGATTCCTAATAAAAACAGGTTATGGAAAATGTCCTTTTTAGAGATTTATACTGAAATATTTTTGGATGAAACATGTCAGGATCTACTCCAACAAAGAGGAAAAGCAAACATGGCAGCACCTCAGGAACTGTTAAATATGAGTGAAGGGTATATGGGAATATGTTATACTAATCTCTCAACAAGAGTATATTTGACATTTCTGTAATTAGGAAAACTGTCTAACTGGTAGGACAGTTGACCCTTGAACAACTTACATGTGGATTTTTTCAATAAACATACAGTCAGTCCTCTGTATCCCTGGGTTTCATTCGCAGGTCCAATCAACCATGAATCTATAATATTGTTTTTGATCTCCTGTTGGGATTCTGTGAATGCGGAGGGCTGACTGTATGCATTGTTTTACATCTTTTTGTGTAAGAAACTAAAGCATCCACAGATTTTGGTATCCATGAGGGTCCTGGAACCAATCTCCCTTGGCTACCAAGGGACAATTGCAGTTAACTTTTGGCAGAGTCAAAAATTATACACAGATTTTGGACCATGTAGAGGTCGGCACCCCTAACACCTACATTACTCAAGGGTAAACTATGTATCAAAATTATACAGCAAAGAATCTAATAAGATCAGTAGGTCAAGACCTTAGCTCTATGCCAAGAAAATACAAAAGAAGGAATGAAACTAAGGATACAAAGGTCTTGGCTTCTAGAAAAATACAGTAATTAAAAATACAAACATCTATATTCAAATTATGCTATAACTAAAATTTCTACCTTAAAACTTTAATGGTGCGTATACTGATTAACCTAGAATAATAAAGATTATAAATTCATAAAATCACATAACTTTAAAACTGAAAGAAAATTTTAAAGAATCATAAAGTTTAAGTGTCTTGCTCAAAATTCCAAAGCTGCTCAGTACAAAGAAACATTCTTCACTGGAAAACAGGTCCTCTCATAATTATTAACCTATTTTCCAAAAACAAGTGAAATATATTGATCTCAAAAGATCTTTTCATTTGTTACTTTTGGAATACTCCATTTACCTCAGTACGTACCTTTGTGGGTTACACATCATGTCTACATGATATTATTTGGTTAATACATTTATAATTACATTAGAATTATTATTTGTACCTTATATTTCCTTGCTTTCATAAACTTTAGATTTTGATTTTAACTGTACTTAAACATAAACTTTTTTACATTCAAGTTTGTATAAGAAACATACTATTTTATAGGAAATTAATCCTTTTTATGTGTCAAATCAAGCTCAATTATGTTACTGCAAAACAATTTTCCCTCACCTGTTGATTCTGTAATTTGTCACCCCTGAAAAGAACTTAATCTACTTTAATGTGGAAGAAAAATAGGATATAAAAATGATTCGGACACAGTGAACAGTTTGTGCCAGTTTTAAGTGTACACTGCACTACTTTGCCCTAGCAACTACCTCGGCAATGAGCTTACATTTTTTCAACGTGGAAAACTAATTTAGTACATGACGACCATCTTGGCATTACCACAAACATTTATTAAAAGAAAGATTTTTCTGTATTTTGGATTACCAAAGTAACAAAGGCTATTTTATTAACTAGCAAAATTGCTTTTATAATAATATCTTCCCATATATGCTATCTTTAACTAAACTACACATCTTGTACCCCAACCTCATCAGATGAGACTGTCCTCCTAGTCTACACTATGTTTCAGGTTCAGCTACTTCACTCCAAAATAAAAGGTGCTAAGCTGAATTGTTTTTTCCTCAGGTATCATGAGTTTTGTATATTATCTCAAAACTCCTATTTTGAAGTTTTGCACTATACTACACTTTGAAATCTAGCAGGTATCTAAGAACAAGTCTCTTCTACTGTTTATTCATTTAACTAACAGTTACTGAGACCACTACTTACATGCATGCTTCTAAGCTTGACAGTAGGGCTATAACAGTAAAAGCTATAGTCTTCCCCATTAAACTCATAGTGTAGTGGATCTCAGAAAGGTAATTATAACTTAGCACAACGTAATAAACACTGTGCTGGAAATAAGTGCAAGATGCTGGATAAACCCATATTTCATGCTACACAAGACAAAACAGCTTTATAGTATAAGAAAGCCAAACAAGAAAATTGAAGTGGTCAGGAAGCTAACTCAAACAAGGCTCCTGATTAGACATAACCTATAGACCTTGCCTAGACTAAATATAAATTAGGCAACACATTAGGAGAGTACAACTTAAAAAGGCCACACTAAGAATTAAAACTTCTATAGAAGGGCAATAAAGAGTTAACTGTAACCTGGAATCTTCTAGATATGTGACTTTTATATGGAAAACTTCCAATATAAAAATCACTGAAAGGGTATAAGGTGGGGATAAAGGTGAGAAAAATCGACAAAAAATTCATAGAAAGACTTGAGAGGATAAACTGTCCACTGTAGATAGTAAGATATCTAACTAGGATATCTTGATATCTAACTAGGATAACTTGATATCCTAGTTAGATATCAAGCAAAAGTGATAATGATTTAAAAAGAAACCTTTAACAAAAAGAACTTATACTCAGTGTCCTCGGATAAACGAGATTGGGGATTTAAACTTTCTGGGTTAAAAATAAAGAAGACATACCGTGGTTCTGGATTAAACTTTAATGTATATAAAAATGACCTATGGAGCCTGTTAAAAATTCAGATTTCCAAGCTCTATTATCAAAGTGAGGATTCCAAAGGTAAGAAAGAACACTGTTAAAAATATTCTGAGGCTCACCAGTATTACATGATACAGTCCAAAATGTTAGGTTGAGCAATATGAAAATTGCTGTTTTGGTAGAACAAGATGTTTGTCAAATACGAAAGTGCCAAAGCAATCGAATGAAGAAAGGAAAGCATTTTCAACAAATGGTGCTAAGACACCCAGTAAGGGACTACCACCCCCAGTTATGTCAGACTCCTTTCTACATCTGCTCTACATCCACCAGTCATCCAGGCATGCCAATTTTAACTTCCTAAATGTCAACTTTATACTCTCCTTAATGTTCCCTTTACCAATGCTCCATTTAAGAGCTTTATCATCTCATCTGAACTACTTCTTTAGCCTCAAACCAGTCTTTGCCTTCAGACTGTTCTTTACCAACCAATACTCCTCACTGGCAATGAAGTAATCTTACTAGACAGATCACTAGCCAGCTTAAATTCTTTCAGATGTTATCTATTATTCCGAACCTTTTGAGATCAATTATAAAAAATTCATAATCTTTCAATAAAATATTTAGAGAGGTAAAACTATAAATGTTTTGATACAAGTAGTAGTTTTCATAATTAAATTTAACTATGCTAAATCACTTACATCATAAAACAGTTTTCTATCAGCAGCCAGCCGTTTAGAGGCCAAAGTCTTAGTAACATGATAGAAGGTAAGCAATGCTCTGTGCTGTCGAAGATCATCTTGAACTTTCACAGATTCTATAAGAGTGGGAATCAGTTCAGGCCACTGTCGGGGACAGTCCAATCGAGCAACTTTTGCAATTAGCACTGCAATCTGAGTTGCAATCTAGAGGAGAAAAAAACTAATCATCAGAAATAAACATATATAATCAAAGCAATGGATAAGGAATGTATTCCTGGTTGTAAATTTCCTTTTTAGTTAATTATATATGTGATCAAAGGAAAAAAAAATTCACTAAACAATTGCTTAAGACAGTGGTTCTCAAAGTGTGATCTACGGATCTCTGGAGAGGCCTAAAACTCTTTCAGGGTTCTGTGAGGTCCTTCCTTTCCCAGTAACATATCATCTCCTTCATACAGCTTCTACCAAAATAATATATCACAACAGAATAAAAGAAGAAGCAGATACAAAAGCTTAGATATCTTCTTTTAAATAGCCAGACATTAATGAAATATGCAAAAATCCAGAACAATGCAACTCTTCCCATTAAATTATTTATTATTTGGAGAAACAGCCTTTGTTCATTATTTAAAATTCTATTTATATTAACAAATAATGGTTTCATTATTTTTAATAAATATTTTAAATTTTTTCAGGTTTAATTTCTGATACAGTAAATATCCACAGTTATGATCCTTTAGGGGTTTATTTTGGCAATATAAGGTATTCCTAAGATCACCAAATTTGACAACCACCGACCTAAGAGTAGAAATGAACATCAAATATCAGGTATCTAAATATTAGTATCTGTTCAGCTCAGTATTTCCCAAATGCTGGTTGACAGAACATCTAAGCAATGGTTTACCTGTCAATCACCTAAATCCTTCCTAACCACCCTTGCCCCAGAGAGAGTTACTCCATTCCTCTCCATCTTCCCTCATCTCCTTCAGGAACTATAAAGCAGAAAACTGAGATTATTTAAATAGGTTGAAATAAAACTGCATTGGCTAAACCACCAAATACAGTGTGCCTTATGATTTGAATTAAAAAAATCAAATATAAAAAACAGTAATAACTTGTAAAAATTTAAGAATTTTTGTATCTCTAAGCAAAATTTTATTCTGGAATCATCCTGTTGTTTTAGAAAGAGGGAGAGGAATCATTTAAATCATCAAATTTAATTTCTGTGCAATAATACTACAAATAAATAAGAGATTTGCTTTCCACTGGTTCAAAAACTGAGGAAGTGTAAAAAGTATACAAGTATATCTTAAAATGACTTCTTAGTTTTAAATAATTAATAGCCAAATCTAACCAAAATTCTTAACAGCTAGAACTAGATTTCAAAATTAAAAAACCAATAGAGTAGTATACACAAATGAATATTATTATGTAATAAGGTTTCACTTTTAATGCCAAGAAACAAAATTAGTTTGGAAAGGAAGCAAAAATTAAGGGAATCGAAAGAATGGTTAGCATTCATTTTTTCACTAACCTGGTTTATTGGTTCATTGAAGTTGGTGATCAGCCCTGCACGCAATGTAGTTTTCTCTTCCTCTGAGAGAGCACTGTAAAAAGAATGATTTATAATGCAAGACAATGCTATCTAACAATGAAGGCAAGTAAGCACCACTATGAATTTTAACAATAAAAAGCCTTTCAAACAAGGTGCCCCTCATTGTTTTTGGTAAATAAATAAAGTAATTTCTATTGCTTGTACATTGGCACATTAAGTTATTCAAAAGCATAAATTTCCTTCACAATTGAATAAATAAGACGCAAAAAAGAGTAAGGCATAGGAAATAAGACAAATCCACAGTAATGAACGTGATATTTGATGTTTGCTTTTATTATGTAAAAACAGTTGCCTGCAAAAATAAAAAATAAAAAAAATGGTTGGCTAAAAACCATCTGTAAGCGTACATATTAGTCTTCCACTCACTTCTTTTATAAAATCTGAGCGAGATTCTTAATCTTTGAGGAAAGAGATCAGCAATCAGAGAATATTTGGAATGGAAGATTCGTTAGAAATTAAGTAGTTTAAAATCTTATACACTTTACAGATCTAAAAAGGATAAACACAATAATGAAAATTTTGACTGCAAATGAGGAAGGACAAGGATGGAGAATATTCACTGTATAAGACTGCATACATTTTGATTTTTGAACTATATGAATATATGGTTTACTTAAAAATTAAATTTTAAAGCCCTCGTTTTAAAGTTTCATTCTGGAAAATGAATCATCCTAATAAAATCAGCTATGAAAGCTGTATATAATTTTTTTTAAAGTTTTAAGACATCTGTTGAGGTAAACTGTGTCCTGGCAAAAAGATAAATTCAAGTGGCTAACCCCAAGAACCCATAACTATGACCTTACTGGAAACTGGGGCTTCGCAGATGTAATTAAATTAAAATGAGGTCATGGTGGATTAGGGTGGACCCTAATCTAATGACTAGTGCCCTCTATAAACAGAGGAATATCTAGACAGAGACACAGAGGAGGCATATGGAAAGAAGTCTATGTAATGATGGAGGTAGACATTGGAGTGATGCAGTTGCAAGCCAAAGAACACGAAGGACTGCAGATCACAACCAGACGCTAAAAAGAGACAAGGAAGGATTCTTCCCTAAAGCCTTAGAGTGCACAGAGCTCTGCCAAGCACCTTGATTTTAAGACTTCTAGCCTCCTGAACTGTGAGAGAATATATTTCTACTGTTTTAAGCTACCAGTTTGTGGTAGTTTGTTATAGCAGCCCTAGGAAACTAATACAGCATCTAAAAACAACAAAGGCAGCCAGAACTTAAGATATGGGATCTTAGGCAGAGTGGAAAGGAGTTTAATAAACTAGTACATTTCTCCATGAGGTATTTGCCCACAGGGACTCAAGCTGAAAGTAGCAGCTAAGAGACTAAGAGCTAAGGAGAGGTCTGACAGTGCTGGAAAGACAAAAATTGAGTCCAGCAACAAGGCAATACTATGGTAAACACCCAAGAGTTGCAGCAGAAACCCCAGGATGGCTAAAATCTGAGATTAAGAGTAAATCAGCAAGAGACCATCTTCAACTAGATCAAGGTTGAAGTCATTACCTCCTATCTGCTCACCCAGAGAAAATGACATTTTCTCCAGATAAAGAGAATACAATTCAAAGGCTCTCCAATTTTCCCTATACAATGTTCGGTATTCAATCAAAATTCACCAGACATACTATGAAACAGGAAAAAGTGACTGAAATCAAAACACAAATAGAAATAGGTGATACAGACATTGCAATTATCAAAATTACCCATAAAATATTTATGATGATTACATTCAAGAAAATAGGTAAAAAACAGAGAATTTCACTAGAGAACTGGAATCTGTTTTTAAATTTAAAAATACCAAAGGAAAAGCCTAAAACTGAAAATATAATAAATGAAATAAAATTAACTGAAAGATCATTCAGTGGAAAAATATTCAGGTGGAAACCTAATCAGAAAAAAAGAAGTGCTTTTCAGAGAGTTCAATTACAATGTACACTAACAAAAATACTAAAGGCAGTTCTTGAGGCAGAAGACAAATGAAACCAAATGGAAACCTGGCAACAGTGAAAGGAATGAATACTAGAAAGGTAAATTTAAATGAATACTGCTGGCAAAATAATGTAAAATAGTATATATTGTGGGGTTTAAAATATGTGTTGAATTAAACTACTCGACCACAGCATAAAAGACAGGAAGGTGTAAATGAAGTTAAAGTTTTACATAGTTTTTGCATTATCTTGAAAAAGTAAAATACAAATGCAAGGATAGTCTCTAATAAGTAATAAGTGTCCTAATCTTGTGGAGATGAAAAATGAGTAACAAAAAATTTCTTAAATACAAAGGAAGGCAAGAAAGAAAAAAAGGGAGGGGGAAGAGAGATCAGACAAAAACAAACAGAAAACAAATAGTTGATGGTAGACTTAGTCCTAATTTTTACAGTAATTACATTAAATGTAAATAGACATAATACTAAAATTAAAAGACATCAGATTAGATAAAAAACAAAACCCAACTATTTCCTTTTTATAAGAGGAACATTATCAATGGAACACAAATAAATATTGAAAGAAAAAGAAAAAGATATACTATGCAAGTATGAGGTTACTGGTTTGGCTCTATTAAAATCAGACAAACTAGACTTTAAGCCAAAACACATTACTAGAGAAAAAGAGGAACATTTCATAATTAGGACAAGGTCAATTCTACAGGAATATAAAAACCCTGAACTTATATGATTCTAATAATATAGCCTCAATATATAGAGAGCAAAAACAGAATGAAAGGAGGAAATAGGCAAGTCCATAATAATTAGAGATTTATGCACATCTCTCAGTAAATGATGGGAAAAGCAGCACAAAATCAATAAGGATATATAATATTTGAATAGCATACTTAACAAATTTGACCTAATTGACATACATAAAACATTGCAATCCACACACATTCTTTTCAAATGCACATAAAACATTTACTAAAATACCACATGATGGGATCATTTAAAAGAAAGAAAAGAAACACAAACCCTAGCACATTTCAAAGAATGAGATCAGCAACAATATCTGAAAAGTCCAACACATTTGGAAATTAGGTGATACATCTAATTAACCCATGGGTCTAAAAAGAAATCATAGGAGAAATTTTAAAATATTTTTAACTGAATAAAGCCATGATTATGATAAATCTTTAATGTTTTAAATGCATATTTAAGAAAAAAAATGGAAAACAATTATCTAAGCTTCCATTTCAAAAGCTAGAAAAAAAAATAGAAAATTAAAATCCGAAAAAGTAAAAGAAAATACATTAAACCTTACAAAGTACAATAACTAAAGCAAAGATAGACAAATAGTTCAATAGGACAAAACAGAGAAGCCAAAACAGATCCAAACATATGCAGTGTCTGATTTATAACACATTTCCCTACCACTGAAATGTGATAGGGGAAAGAGTAATACATGGTGTTGTCCCTACTCTACATAAAAACCTTACCCAGAAATCACTTCTAGATAGATCTACATCTAAATGTGAAAAGTAAATAAAGCTTCTAGTAGAATATATAGAATATTTTCATGACTCTGGGGTGAGTAAATTTTGTAAATGTGAAAAGTAAATAAAGCTTCTAGTAGAATATATAGAATATTTTCATGACTCTGGGGTGAGCCACAAAAGAATTAATTATAAAAGAAAGGTAGAATAATTAAACTTTAATAAAATTAAGAACTTCTCTTCATCAAAACACCATTAAGAAAGTGAAAAGGTAAGTATATTCAACAAAGGTCTTATATCCATAACATAGACAAAGTCACACAAATCAATAATATAATCCAACTTTTATAATGTGCAAATGGCGAGCTCTTCACAAAAAAGGATATCCTAATGACTACTAAATATATTAAAAAGGTATTCATTTGTCATCAAGAAAATGCAAAAATTGCCAAGCGCACCAACATAACCAAAATGAAAGACAGATTGGACCAAATGCTAATGAAAATGTGGAGTAAATGCCAACACTCACAAGCTGCTGGTGAGAATGTAAATTTGTACAACCTGTTTGGAAAACTGATGGTATCTACTAAAGTGGAACACACATCTGACCATAAATGGCAATAAAATAGACACTTATGTGCAACAAGACATGCAAAAGAGTTTTCAAGGAAGCATTATTTTTAACAGCCAATAACTAGAACTAACCTTAATGCCCATTAACAGCAGAACAAATAGATAATTGTGATATGTCCATGGATAAATGTCACAAATATGCAACTACATGGATAAATGTCACAAATAAAATACTGAATAAAGGCTGTACACAAAAGAGAACATACTACATGATTTCTACTTGTATGAAGTTCAGAAACAGGGAAAACTAATCCATGGTGAGAGATGGTAAGTATGTAATCAGATGATACTTATTTGGGGTACAAGAGTGTGGAATAGGTGACCATGAGGGGGTGGGGGAAGGTTTCCAGGGTGCTAGTAATGCTCTATATCTAAGTCTTAGTTACATGGGTGTGTTCACATTAACATTCAAACCATATCATCATTTATGCGCTTTTTCAGTATGTCATATTTTATACTACAACAATAGCTTTTTAAACCTTAATGGCACCTTGCTCAAGGTTAGTAAACAATGAGAAAACAAGATTTAAGATAAATATCTGGGTGAAAAGAGTCAAAGCTCAATGGAAGTCTATGCTTTCCCATCAGAAATGATCTCTAATCCTTTCGTAACTGCTGTATTTTCCAACTTTAATAGCTCCCTTCTATCTTCAAACCTCTGAACTGTTTTCTCCTATGTTTTGCTTCAAGCTTGAAATTCAAGGTTTCTTCTATGCCAAAGAGCCACATTTAACAGTTTTTGTAATTTTAATTAATATAATGTGATTAGCTACCAAAAAAGGGGCGGGGGAGAGTGGGAATATTAAAGAAAACAAGTCATTAACGTGCAGAAAACTTTGGCAATTCTCCAATAACAGTTAATATTCCACCTTTAACTTTATGCACATGCTATCATTAGATGAATTCAGACTATATAGCCTATTTACTAAAATACCATATGATGGGATAGTATCTACTTAATTAGGACCCAGTTAAAATTGCATTGTATACAATGATATATAAGCTTAAAGTAATCATTATTCCATGAAAAGAGTGGTAGGAGTAAACTATATAAAATAAACCTTAGATAAAAATATAAACAAGTAGTCTTTTTAAATGTCAAATTTAAACAAGAGTTTGATTGCTAATCTTTGCTCCCTTGCTCCCTAAGTAAATTCTTAACATGCTTCCTAAATACATTCATCTCCTTTTAGCTTGTATCTCAACATGTACTAAAAGAGATACCTTGGGATTTAACTACCTAATATCATATAATAACTCCGTTAACGTTTTAAACTTTAAATTCGTTTCTAACTCTTTACATGAAAGAACAATCTGAAATATTTAATCATGATTTACTCTCCCTTCCAGTCATTATAAATGACTATTTTGTCATTTATAACCATATTATAACTATTTGTAGTCATTTATAACCATGTTTCATAAAACCAGTAAAAAATGAATTTTAGGAAATATCTAAAATTTAATTAGATACAGCAGTAGAAAAGTGCAGCTACACTGTTTCCAAAAACTCAATAACAATTTCTCATCATTAAATACTTTTACTCAAAATTATGAATCAATTTTAAAATAAGAGAAGGGCTCACTTTATACTACAGTATCTTAAGTGAAGCCTTAAAATATTCTATTCACCTATAGGAGGTGAACACACAGTGTTTAAGCCTTACTGTTAAAGTATATAGCTGACTTATTGGATTTTGTCAGCCACTGTCACCATAAAAACAAACAAACAAACAAACAAATAAATGAATTTCCATTTAAATAAATAAAATAAAATAAAAACCAAAATAAAACATATTCTATTTGCATTTGATGTCATTCGAGGGCATATTCTGTATGCACTTTGAAGCACTCAGACAAGTTTTAAGGCCTTATAAATATAAGAATGTAAAGAGCTATAGTGCCATCTATTGGAGAACAAAGACTATGTTACTTCTTCAGCAAAGTTCACTATTTTCTGTCAAAGAAATTCCAGGGTGATGTCTGCATTGTCTTTCTGTCAATTACATTACATGTAATTAATTATTAAAAGAAATCTGTTCACTGAACCACCTACAGAACAGTTATAATGGAATATGATGAGACTATAAATGTAATACTATTACATTCCCACAAAGGAAATTGCAGAAAACAGGGAATTAACATCCAGCTGGCTCAGAAATGACCTGGGACTCCCTTCTCAGACTTTTTTCCAAAATCCTAACCTCATACGTCTTAAAAAAAAAAAAAAGAAAAAAGAAAGAAAGAAAGAAAGAAAAGAAAAAGACCTTTTCAATATGACTCATTCACTCAGCATTTGTTTTGTACCTATAAAATTAGAGATCTTCAAAAGCTCACCAATAAGAAATCTACATACCCCCTCTACCAAATACAAAAGAAATAATATGGATATTGATTTGTAATTAACTATGTAGAACATTTGACTCTTTTATGGTTAAGGCTCTTTATTTTCTTCTAAATATCAAACGCTTCACCAATTTGCATGTCATCCTAGCACAGTGAGTATGCAAATCTCTGTATTGTTCCTATTTTAGTATATGTATTGCTGAAGTAAGCAGAAACATATTCTTTTACATAAAGCATGAAGATTAACAAGTACATTCTAATAGCTCCCTAAATTTGGAAAGGTTTACACTGCAAGAAAGAGAGCAATGGAACTTACTGAGGTGCTACACGTCTCCAATAACGATCAATTCCATTTTTAAAATACAGCACAGCAAGCCACCTTACATTTATATCCAGAGTGTGGTTTGTGAAAATATTCTGTAAATAAAAAACATTGTATTATGATGAACATGTAGTAAGTTGAAGGCATAGTTAATTAATACCCACAATAAAGTCAGCATAGATTTTTTAATTAAATGTTTTATTTGACTTTTGTCACTACATATATCATATTGTTATTTTCTAAATATCTATAGCTTCTACAATTTACATAAGAAAACATACCTGCTCAGTAGACTGTTAATTGTTTAACCCAAGTAAGGGATAAATGAAGATTTATTATACTATTCTACTTTTAAGTAAGTTTAAAAATTTTCCTAATAAATCTACAACAAAATAAACCTAATTATGCATCACAACCTACACACACAGACACACAGACACACAGACACACACACACACACACACAGAACTAAAATAAATACCTTCTAAATTAAAAAAGAAAAAGCAGACCCACCACAGCGTAGGTTAAAAGATGTCAAGGCTCTTGGGTTACTAATACACATTATTAAATGGACTATTTCTAAGTATCTTCCTTATCAAAACAAGTATGCTCACAAAATAAGTTTGATAGTAAAACATTTTTAAGTTACAGAAAGGCAGAAGCAATGTGAATAATTTCAACTGAAAATTAACCATTACTCAAAAAATTTACTCTGTGTGTCAGTCCAAACACAAGGAGTCCTCATTCTGCACAGTGGAGTGGTGGGAGACTGTAAAAATGACTGTGCAAGCTAAACCATGCAACAGGATCTTACCAATCAAGAAGAAAATTACAATTGTTCTCTGTAACCTTTAATTTTTATCAAAAAGTTTATTTAAATTATAAAAAATGTATAACTGTTATAAATAAATGAAAATAACAAGAATAAAATTGGTATTTCCCCTGTAATTTAAAACATCACAAACACTGAGAATTAAAGTGTTTTATTTCTTTATAAAAAAAATTATCTAGAATAGTGGATGCACTGGACAAAAGTAGGAATATGTTAAGGAATACTTTAACTAACTAAAACTGCACTACACCTCAGACCAAACACAACTCATACCCCTAGAATTGACTTCTTAAACACAAAGTTGTGTGGGGAAAACCTTGAAGCCAAAAATAATGTGTGCTCTTTACCTTAAAAAATATCATATGTTAAGAATTAAAAACATAGTATGTATACCATGATACAATTTTTAGAAAATCATGTGCATACACACACACAAAAGATTACAAAGATAATTGAGTAATGACAAGGCAGCCATAGTCCCTCATTTCAGGTCTCCTCTGCAAAATAAGATGGACTTCTCTCACCATATCAGTCACATTCAACTTTAACACTTTGCATGCCTACCTTCCACACTAGACTGAATCATGTCTTAGCCTGGAGTCTAGCATAGCAGAACTTTCATAAATGTGAGTGAATGAATAGAATCATTGTGGGAACAACTGTGAAGTTGCTGGATTTGAGACAGTCTCAGCTACACATAGGGAACCAAAGAAAAGTTAAGTTGCAGGTGTCAATCCAAGTAGAAATATTCCGTACATATTCTGAATAACAGAACCAGAACACAAGCCTAAGATCAGGCACGCAATTTAAGAAATCTTCAAACTAGAATGAACAGCTAAGGTTAAAGAAGACTAAAAGTGCCAAGACAGTGAATACAGAGGAAAAGAAAGAATTAAGTTAAACTTAGTGGTGTCTGATCTATTATAAATATAATCTATTCCATCTAAAAGGAAATTTACTATCCCTCTAAGAAGAAAAGTATAGCTAGTAAAAATAAAAACAAAAGGTTTAGGTACTTAATACTAATAATTCATACATTAAACAAAAAGTTAATAGTTACAAGCCTATTGGTACTTTTAAGGTACAGCAGAAACTAAAATAAGAAATTCAAAAGTGTTTTTTATATTTTGGCATGAAAAAACACAGGCCTAATTATAGAGTATATTTATTTAAATAAGCATGTGACTAAAGATACTCAGAGATTATCTAAAGATTTATACTGTGCCCCAAATTCACAAACATGATGCTGAGATTATCTACATAAGGTATTTTACCATTTTAAAAATTCACTCTGTTTTTTACCTTTTTGTTAGCCAACTTTTGTGTTATTTTCAGAGTATGAAGTATGACTCTCAACATTTTATTTCCCTAACAGTCATAACCAGTATCTTGTTAAATTTAACAAACAATGCAAATATTTTAACCATAAAGTCAAAATATGTATGTCAATTGCTATAATTTTCTATTTTACAAGATATGGGAAACAGTTTTGCTCTGAATTTGTGACCTAGTCACAAATACTGAATCAAATTTTTATTCAACTGGCAGCGTCACTGCCTTTGTCAGAAACTACATCTTTAAACACTAATCAGAGTTCCCAAATTTACAGCATAAGGAAGGCTCTCAACAGAAAAAGATGTTCTTCCATTCTGGTACTAGAAAACAATTTTGATTAACTAAAAGCTTTAAACTCCCAGAAAGAATTAGTTAAAGCATATATTGTTAATTAAGCTATTTCTCATAACACCCAGGAAAAGTGTAGATATGTCGAGAAAATAAAAATTTCAGTTTGAAAAAGAAAACAATGTTTCAAAGTGAAACACAGTGAGCAAGTAGACCTGACTCTCATACTGCAGTGGGAGATGGCCTGAACAACTCTGACATCAATTAATTGGGGCAAGGATGAAGACAAAACATGAAAGTATACTGTTTTGAGTTCAGCATTAACATGCTAAAATAGAAAATCAGCACAATGAAGCCTTCTGAACAGATACTACTGACACCCTGCTAAGTTACTTATTCACCCATCAACAAACATTTCTTAAAACGCCCTCAAAGATCCATGCCCTAAATTAGTAAATGGTAGTGCCACGGCAGCCAAACAGTTGGTTCAGTTTCACTAGGTAAACCAGCAATACAAAGAGATTTTTAAAACAATTAAAATAATGGTTTCTCATTTTATTAAAAAAAAAAATACAGTCAACTATTTTAGTACAACTTACCAGCAACACTGAATAGAAACCTGGCTGTGTCTCCCATTGTTTCAATTGCTCCTCGGCTGGTTTTAACACAGCAGTGTCCTGACTGGTGGCCTGCGTTAAGACCTGAAGAACAACAGTGCTAGCACTATTGAGATCCATGGAAACCTGGCAATGATAAATTAACATATTCAAATGTACACTATACATTAAAAAATTATTAACAGAAAAAAATGTAGAACAAGCTTCAATGTTCTGAATAACTCCTATACTTCAATCATTCACCCACTCTGTGATTTTGGTAGATTTCTACCTTTTCTGTATGCCATCCTTACTTAAAATTCACATAATTCAATTTAAGTTAGCTAAAATAAAAATAAAGTTAAAAGTCTTAAAAAAAAAAAAGCCAATATCTGATCATATATTTTATATGCTAAACATTGCACTAAAGCTTTATTCACTTATTTATCACTAATAATAATTCCATGTGGTAGGTAGAAAACTAAAGGATCAGAGACTTTACTTTGCCAAAGTCATAATCCATTAAGTGACAGTGCCTGGACTTGAATACCAAAGCCACTAGTCTTAGCCAGTAACTAATATTGTCTTCCTTGAATGACAATCAACATCTGAAGCATCTCTGCAGTCCCAAAAGCCCAATAAGATATATAATATATGCTTAATAAATATTTGCTGAATAAAGTGATCAATTTTGAATGATAAAGTACTTCACAGAGAATCATACGGCAACTAATTAACTGATCACATTTTATTAACTTATTTCATTAAATTTCTGAATTCAGCTTCCTGTGTACCAGCCACTGTTCTAGGTGCTCAGACTACAATAGAGAACAAAACAGTATTCCTGACTTTATGCAGCTTACATTCTAGTGGAAAAAGACAGATCTGTTTAACTTAAAAAAAAAAAAAAAGAAAAAGAGAAATAGTGATAATGAAGAAAATAAGATAATGTGTTAAAGAATGACTGAAATTTAATGTGTTACTCTAGATTGGGTATTCAGGAAAGGCTTCTGTTAAACAGCATTTACAAGAGACCCAGCCATGCAGAGCTCCAGATAGGGAAAACAACTGAAAACAAGACCTTAAGACCATTGACAAATGACACTTAATGAGAAAAGGAGAAAGTGAAACAGGATGAGGTTGGAGAAGTAGGCAAGAATATTTCATGTATAACCTTATAAGGGAAAATAAAGTGACTAGACTGTTAAATATGTACAAAAAAAAGCCACTGAAAGTTAGGAAAAATATATAAATATATTGATATGAATATAATAATAAAGAAATGCTCTGCCAGAATTCATCCCCATCCCACTTCCACTCCCAAAAAGAAAGAAAAAAGCCATGTCCCTGGTCTGGGCCTACTACTTGAAAAATAAAATCACTGACTACTGTCAACCCCCAGGACAATTTTCACCTAGAGCAACAACTGTGCAGAACACTCATACGCACGCACCTTTACACTTTACATTTCTCTGGACTTCCACGGCAAGGCAATCTTTTAGTCTATGCACTCTTATCCTTATGCCCCGCACACTCTCACCACTTACCTGTTCTAATGGAAGCTGCTAGAGCTCCTATGCCTACCACCCTCCAGCACCTGCTCCATCCAGGTCCTCCCCAGAAGTATATGCCCTATCCCCTCCACACCTTGTTTTTGATCCTTGCTCCCAAGAAGCCCAGCCAGTGTGGGAGGGAGAGCCTGTTCATATATTTTTGGAGAACGAATTTTGGGCCAAGCACTGTGATAGCTGTTAGGATAAATAAGAATGAGAGTCTCTTTTTCTATCCAAATTCTGGGGGATAATTCAGTGAGAGGCAGAGAGAAATATTCTTATTCTTTAAACAAACACTATTATGAGTGGTTCATCTAATGAATAAAAAGACTTTAGGTCTGAGAAACAAACCATTATTCATAACTTCTATTGGAAATATTTCCAAATACTAATTAACTTATAAGGGAAGCTTTAAGCAGCAATCAGTTCCTAAATTACAGATTAAATGCATCCTCAAAAATTACAATTCAGGAATGACAGACTTATTATAATGGACTATTTAAAAAAAAAAAAAAAAAAAAAAACATGTTTAAAGATCCCAAACAAATCTATAAAAGTGATCTGGCAGGTAGACTAATATTACTGTTTTATAGAGGAAGAACTTACAGCTATCAGGAGAGTTGTCCAAGGTCATGAAGCAAACGTGTATGGGAGAATGAGGCCTGATAACCAGGTTTCTGGAAATCCAGCTCTTGCTACTATAACAAAATGGCCTCACCACACCCTATTCCCACATGTCCACAAACCTTCCATGCTCTCTCACAATAGGTTCCTGGAGAAACTGTCAAAAAGATGCCAGAATCCATCAGAAATCTAAAAATATCACATTTTCTATGCATTAAATATCCATACAGTACTCGATTGTGAAATTCTTTTGAAAGGACAATGATGGCAACAAAGAAAGTGGGGTAAGGGGAGATGTATGGAGATATTCAGATGTAACAGTGGAAATAAACTTCACTGGGGTTAAAAGACAGATGACCACTGACTACTAGTAACCAGCTGGAGGGTGGTACACCTGGAAAATTAACCTTTGGTACTTTTTTTAGAGGGGAGGATTAGCATGCATAAATTTAACAAGGTTTCTACTGTTATTTGCACCTATTAGTGAAGCAGACACACAGTCTCCAAAACAGCTAAAGAGGACTGAGAGTGATAAAGATGGAAGAGGAAGAAGAAGGGGAGGAAGAATGGAAAGAAGGAGAAAACAAGAGAGGCAGACTGGAAGATAAAGAGAGACAGATACTAACTTGTGGGAATGGCTAAATGTATTTCTCAAAGATCTTGACAGGCTCTTCACAGAGATCATCACCAGATAGACCTGAAGGCCAAGGAAGCTAGTCTCTCACAGTGGAAGCACTATTAGGTCTCCTGTGCAGAGGTTAACATGTATTGAGGAAAATCCTCTATACATGTTAGAAGAATGTATGTTTTACCTTTCTGTGTTTCTATCTATAAGACCCTTAAGACAAACAAGCAAACAGAAGATTAAATTTGTCTGTTTTCTCACTAATAATGTATACACTGAGGTTGCTTTGATTTTCATTAATTTATATAGTTTCAAAATCAAGAGGAAACACTGTAGTTTATTAGCTCTCAACTACAGAAGAGAATTATTCAAAATTTAAATGCATATTCTTTCTTCTCTAAGAACAATAATAGAAAAGGAGAAAGTGAAAATTAAGAGGGCAGGCCTTTAGCCCTTCTCATTATAGTACTTCACAATCCAGTCAGTTCAATTTATTCATTTGTGGACTTATACTATTCTTTGATTCTATGAAAGTCTAAACAATTTAGTAATGTGTGACTAAAAGCCTAAAAATATTCATATCCTGTTATTGGATTTTCTAGGCTTGTTTCTATATGATGCTTTTTGAATTCTGAAAAAATCCAAAGTTATCCAGATGTGCCTGCAGTTAGAAACTTACTAATTTTAATTACAAGAAACAGCAGACAAAGGAAAACTCAGCACCTCTGCTTGCCAACAACAGACAGACGCCTCAGGCTTGCAATGACTTTAATCTCACCTATGATGATTTTCTTTAGACTGCTATATTATCCGAATTTGTCCTTAAAGAGATTTCTACCCCACTATTATGTTAAAGCAGTAAGTAAACTGACTTAGAAAAAGAAAGTGCAAGATTACAATAAAAATTGAAGAAAAAAGAATCTCAAAATCAAAAAGGTACCCTCAGTGAAATAATTTATACAGGCATGGATCAATAAGGGATGTTAAAATCATTAATTGAAAGAGCAGCTTTTGGGGAACAGTGTGTCCAAGTATCACCCCTAAGACTATTTGCTTAATGCAATAAACAAACAAACCTTTAAAATGGAATGATCTGTCAGGCACCAGCTTAACCAAGAAGGCAAACTTAGTATCATGAACAGCTGCACAACTTGACCTTCAGTGCTTCCTATGTGATGCAATAAGAAGTACACAACCTCATCTCTGAAATAACAAAAATGATCATCTTTAATCTAATCAAGACTCTAGATTCAACTTCCAGTTTAAAAGAAATAGAGTTTCCTCTTTTCCAGAATACTTCTGGAATGGTGACATGAAGAGCTACACAAATCCTCTCCTCAATGCAACAACCATAACTGGTAAAAATTATTAAAAACAACCTTTTAGTCTCTGTAAAGTGTAATTAAGAACATGCAGCAAATAGAGAAACCTTTACGCATAAACTACTTCTAAATCTTGATAAAAACAGCAAGAATTTGTGGCATTGGAGCCAGGAACTCACTCCTGCCCCATGGTGTGATATAGCAAAGAACATGGGGATCCCTCTCACCACAGTTCCCCCAAAGGGGCAAGCAACCAGCATTTCTCATCCATCCCAGCTACATGTTGTAGCTCTGTTCCAGGCAAGCATAGCCAAGTGATTCCACCCAGACATCACTCATGGCACAGACACTCTAGCCCAAGCACATCAGGCCCCAAGAGTAGTGGGCCTCAATCATGCCTATCCCAGCTAGCTCAATGCGCAGAGGTTCTACACCAGGAATAATAACAGTAGGAGATTTCAATATTCTTCTTTCAATATTAGATAGAACGACTAGGAAGAAGACCAACAAAGAAGTAAGTCTTGAACAACATTATATATAAACTAGACCTAACAGACATTTACAGAGCATCCCACTCAATGACAGCAGAATGCACATTCTTCTTGAGTGTACGTGGAGCATTCTTCAAGATAGACCATACACTAAGCCACAAAACAAGCATCTACAAATTTAAAAGGACTGAAATTGTTTTCTGATCACAACCAAAAATAGAAATATGGGAATTTCACTCACATTTTCAAATTTCAACTTACTACCCAAAGATACAGTAATCAAGACAGTGTTGGTGGACTGACATATGGATAGCTGTACACGTCAATGAAACGAATCTGCAAGTCTAGAAACAAATCTTTACATATAAGGTCAAATGATTTTCAACAAGGGTACCAAGACAATTCAATGGAGAATTGTCTTTCAACAAATGTTGTTGGAACAATTGACTACTCATGAAAAAGAGTAGCTGGACCTCTTCTTTACACCATACACAAAAACTAACTCCAAATGGGTCACAGAGCTAAACATTAAGAGGTAACACTATAAAACTCTGATTTACTAATTCACATTTTATATATAGTATACTTCCATTACATAAGAGGAAAATAAGTTTGTATTTGTTAGCAATATAGTCTTTCTTTTTTTTCTTTTTTTCTTTTTTTTTTTTTAGCAATACAGTGTCTTTAATCAGATTTCTAAGTATCCTCCACAACAGTTTCCACATCAACTTCTTCACCAGGTAACTGCGCTACTAGATCTACCATCCTGAAGATGTAAAAATAGAGTAATCTGCAGTGCCACCTGATGGTAAGAAGTGCTACACCACAAATAGTATATTCCAAGCATCCTTTTTCCCTCGATGACAGAGAAAGAGGAAGACATTGGAATTCTCAGTGACCATTTGACCAGGACAACCATCTGGAAATACAGTAAGGTTTTCAGGGTTCAAGAAGTGAGGTCAATAAATGCTGAGAAAAGAACTCCTGTGGGAAAGAAACGAATGAGAGCCTTAAAGATTAATATAACAAAAAAGGTGGGATTCAAAACATGAAAATGAAAGCCTTACCATAAGACAAAATATGACAACCAAAAAACTTCCTTAAGGGCTGTTTCTACTTCTGCAGTTAAATACTGCATCTCTAAAAATACTATCAAAAGAAAACATGTGATAAAGCCAATGAATGTGTTTTGAGCTTTATACAAAGTAAAAATGACAGAATTTAAGAAAATGTAATAACATAAACAATGTTTTAACATAAAGGAGACTGAGAAACTGTGGAACAAGTACAGGCAGAGTAATATTAGAAAAGGGATGAAGTCACCTGATGAGGAAAGCACTGCAGTATTCCAAAGAAGATATTCATAAAGAGGGAAAAGAATGACCATATACAAGCCACTGAGAAAGTGACATTAATAACTTAGAAGCCCAAATTTTCCTCCTGGAAGAACAAGTATTGGGCAAATAAAAACTTGGAGAACAGGTCTTCGGTTAAATGTATAAGCACAATAGTATTTACTACGTATTATTGGAGCATTTCCTACAGAGGGATGAGAGGGATGAGAAAAAGATGTTATTTTTTTCAACAATAGTTAAATTCCTGCAAGTCAAATCATAATCTACAGCCCAAGTCTACAAAAAGAATAGGAGGCAAAAAACATATTCTTTGGGCATTATGAATAGGAAATATTACAAAATTACTAAATTGCCTGGAGTTAAAAGCCAATTAGAGAAAGACAATGTGTCCAAAACAAGAAATGAATTCATGTACAAACCAGGGAAGAGTTCAAAAAAGAATAAAGATAGAAAAGTTATCATCCTAGAAAGCTTAAAGAAAGGGCAATTCTATTATTTTGAGGAAACAAAATCTAAATTAAAGCAGGTTGTTAAAAAACAAAACAAAACCAGTTAAACTTGAATCTGAGCAAGCTTCTAGTTTGTACTACCAATGGTAGGTAGAAGGAAAGTAGGTGAAAGATGAAATAAGACTCAAAATGAGCTAATAATTGTTAAAGTTGGGTGGTGTATAAACAGGGGTTCATTATACAATTCTGTCTACTTTATGTATGTTTTTTTTAAAATGGCAGCTAATGGACCATGATACAGAGATAATTAAAGTTGCTGTTCATGGCTGATACCGCATCCTGTGGAAATCTGTAATTGCACTAGATAGTAAAGCACCCTTTCCTCCACATAATTCTATTATTACATCTCTTTCCTTGTTTACCTGCATTTCATCTACAAAATCATGAGCTGCTTAAAGGCAAGAGTTTTATTTTATTTATCTATATATGCCAACACCTACTACAGTGTCAGTGATATATCAAATCCTCAGTAAATCTTTGATGAACTAAATAAAGCAATAATATGATGGTGTAACGAAAAGAGGTCAAAGAAACAACATCCAGGAATTATATCAGAGTAAGGAAAGAAATAGCTACAAAAGATACTATAAGAATCAAAAGTATGCTGAATGGCTGGAAAAAAATTATTGCATGAATAAATAATAGTTCATTCAGTATCTTCCTCTACTGAAATGGGGCTCATTACGCCAACAAAATTTAACAATACTTTTCACTGGGAATATCTAACTATTTCTAATTCTAATTCTAATTTCCTACTATCTTGGTTTAGATTATCATTATTATCTGGATGTTTGTGTAAACCATCTAAATAATTTCCTTGCTTCCAAGAATACATACCATCCCTTCTTTGCCCTTCCTTTTTCTACAGGCAGATTGTAGTGTGACTCTACTGTCCTTCCATGCAGACTTTGAGATTAAAATCCAAACTACCAAGCCTAGGAAATAAGGACCTTAGTGATTTGGGCCTTGCTTGCTTTTTGCTTTCACCTTCTGCTGTTTCCTGCCTCATGTGCTTCTGTCATGCCGAACTATCTACAATTTCTCAAAAGTTTTAGGATGATTTTTAAAATTGAGTCATTTATATGTTGTGCGTCTTCTGCCTAGAATGTACCCCTCACCTGTCTGACAAACACCCATATTGTACTCCTGTGGATAACTCCTACTCAGCACAAATGCTGCTACCTTGTTTCCTTCTGGGAAGCCTGCCCTAGCCTCCCTATGGTGAGTTAGGCCTCTTACATTCTTCTGTGTAACAGCTCATCATAGCACTTGTACTATATTGTAATTGTTGTCTTTTTTCCTCTCTAGACTTGAAAGCAAAGACTCTCTCATTTATCTCTCAGAGTAATGCCTGGCCAGTTGAAATTATTTCATTGTTGAATACTGTAAATCCAAACTCAATCACCAGAGAGTTTAATGCAGGCTTTATCTTCATTCTAATCCTATGCTCTCCAATCTGCTTTCTGATATTTACTTGGTTTATCATTAGACTTTTCTACCTTCATTTATTCAATGAGTATTTATTGAACACCTACAAATGTCAGACATTATTCTAGGCACTTCAGATATATCCGTGACCTAAAAAGACAAAAATATCCCTGCCGCTATGGAGAGCATGAAGGCATATCTCAGAGAAATTGCAATTTCGGTTCTAGACCATAACAAGAGAGTTGTAATCTTTTTGCTGATAGATGTCTTGCTTTCAATTTGTAAATAAAAACCCCACAGCATCTGTGAAGCACAGTAAAGTGAGCTGCAATTAAACAAGGTATGCTTGTACTCTAGTGGGAGGAGACAGGGAAATATATGGGTAGATTATATAGTATGTAAGAAAGCGGTACACAGGGCCAGGAGGCAGCTGTGAGAGAAGTCCTGTTCAGAAAGCCCAAGTATTCCTGTCTCACTTGGAGTTTTTAGTGAAATGACAATGGTAAACTATAATAAGTCTCTTGCCTGTTTGGTGTATGTGAATGAACATCTCCTAATAAGAAAAGTTTAGAAGCTTATCCTAAACAGTAGTTAGCCCTACACCAAGAGAGTGCCAGCGGTGAGGCCCCAGCTAGTGTTAACTACCTCTTTGACATCTCTTTGGCTGAAACAAAAAAATACACATCTGTATTAAAACTACTAAAGAATAGCAATTATGCTTGTTGATTTTAAAATTCCTTCTCTGATATAACAAAGAAATAGGAAGGAGAAGCTGATTTTGAGCCAGATACTGTTCTTTAAACTAGAGTAACTCCATCTGCCTAAATTTAATAAACTATCATGATCAGATTTAAGTTTAGTCAAAACCTTTTGCTAAGTTTAACATTAAGAGATCATCTAGTCCTCACCAAATATATACATCTTTGGTTGGTAATTTCCAATCACTGGTCCAGGACATCAGTGTCTATATAACTCTGTTTTAGAAGAATCTCATTCTTATTTTGAGAGTTTAGCCTAAGTAGTCACTGCATTTATAAAAATTATTCATTAAAACAGGTATAGGCTGTATGCCCAGTAATGTCCCCCCAATTAGGAACTACTGTACATTTTATCATTAAAATGTTCCGAATCATTCAAATAATTTTCCTGTCACCACAGAGACATTCATATCTGTTCTCTAAACAGTAAGTATATCTAATTTAAACACTGTTTTACTGAGCAAGAAACTGTTTTACTGAGCAAGGATTACATTAAAGATCAGAATTTTAACAAAAAATGATGAATAAATATTTGTTAAATAAATTTAATGACAAAAATCTCAATCTCTGCTTATAGATTAAAGTCACAAAAATGAACCCAATTCTCTTACTTTTCAAACCCACTCAGTCTAACTCCAGAGTATATAGCTCCACATTTTTTAAACTCTGGTGATTGAGTTTGGATTTACAGTATTCAACAATGAAATAATTTCAACTGGCCAGGCATTACTCTGAGAGATAAATGAGAGAGTCTTTGCTTTCAAGTCTAGAGAGGAAAAAAGACAACAATTACAATATAGTACAAGTGCTATGATGAGCTGTTACACAGAAGAATGTAAGAGGCCTAACTCACCATAGGGAGGCTAGGGCAGGCTTCCCAGAAGGAAACAAGGTAGCAGCATTTGTGCTGAGTAGGAGTTATCCACAGGAGTACAATATGGGTGTTTGTCAGACAGGTGAGGGGTACATTCTAGGCAGAAGACGCACAACATATAAATGACTCAATTTTAAAAATCATCCTAAAACTTTTGAGAAATTGTAGATAGTTCGGCATGACAGAAGCACATGAGGCAGGAAACAGCAGAAGGTGAAAGCAAAAAGCAAGCAAGGCCCAAATCACTAAGGTCCTTATTTCCTAGGCTTGGTAGTTTGGATTTTAATCTCAAAGTCTGCATGGAAGGACAGTAGAGTCACACTACAATCTGCCTGTAGAAAAAGGAAGGGCAAAGAAGGGATGGTATGTATTCTTGGAAGCAAGGAAATTATTTAGATGGTTTACACACAAACATCCGGATAATTATGATAATCTGAACCAAAGTAGCAGCCAGAGGAAAAGAGTAGATGAAAGAGGTATAAGAGTTGGTAAATAATTAGTAAGTGATGGGAAGAGTAGCACATACAATAATAAGAGTTAAGATTCTGGGCATCTCCAACTGAGTGGTGCATGCAAGGATCATGGAAGAAAGAGAAGCAACTTCAAAAAGGGTTAGACATAATTTCTGGCATAAGTTTAAGGTATCTTAAGACAACAATGTGTTAGAGTTCAAGAGCAATATTTCCTAAAGAGACAGAGATTTGGGAGTCAACAAAATAGAGCTAGCAGTTGAAGTTATCAGGGATGTGACCACTCAAGGAGAGTAGGCAGAAGTAGAAGACAGTACCCCAGAGTTAAATGAATATCAAAGTGGTTAGAGAAGAAAAATAAACCAAGGAAAGACTGGCCAAGACACAGAAAGGAAATAATGAGACCACAGTGTTGCAGAAGTTTTAAGAGTATTTCAAGGAGGACTAGTCAAAATGTCAAATTATTAAAAAGATTCCATTACATTTCACAACAGAGATAATGGTGACCATCAACCCATTAAATTCAGTTGATGGCAGATTGCCAGCCTTCAATACACAAGAAAAAATAAAGATAGTAAAGAGGTGGAGAAAATTAATGTAACTGTCTTAAGATACTTAAGAAATAATTACAGATGAAATGAAAGATGGATCTAAAGTGAGGAGAGTGTATTTAAGATGCGTATGTTTAATTCCTGATAAATTAGTGCCAGTAGAGAGTAAAAAGGAGATCACCAAGTGTTATGGACTGAACTGTGTTTCCCCTCAATTCGTATGTTGCAGCCCTCAGCTCCAGGATCCTCAGTATTAGAGAGATTTTTGAAGAGATGATTAAGTTAAAATGAGGTCATCATCCAATATGGTTGGTGTTCTAATAAGAAAAAGAGATACCAGAGGTCGCAGTGCACAAAGGCATGATCATGTAAAGAGGCAAAAAGAGAGTGGTCATCTGTTAAGTTAAGGAGACAGGCCTCAGATGAAACTAATCCTATTGGAACTTTTATCTTGGACTTCCAGCTTTCCAAACTAAAAAAAAAAAAAAAAATTATTGTTTAAGTCACACAATCTGAAGTATTCATTATTCAGCCCTAGCAAAATAAAATACTAAAGAAAGTTTCCCTGAGGAGAAAAACTCAGCACAATTAGAGATGAACAATAGAGGTAAACATGTTTGTAGGTGAAAGAGAACAAAAAGCAGTAAAATTGTCACCAATTTATTTCATTTCCTCTGTGAAACAGAAAGCAACATTATCCAGGAAAGAATAAAGGAGGTAGTGGGTTAATAACCACCACAGGAAACAGGAGTAGTTACTGAAGATACACAGGATTATTGGGCTGCTCGTCTATTACTCAATAAATGCTGTTAAATGAACACGTAGCTGTCATTAATGAAAGCTTTAATTCAAGTTTAATAAGGCGAACTCTGGCAGCAACTAGCAAAAGAAAAGCATTGGAATGAATCGGAATCTGGATTATGAATTTAGAAATGTGTGGCCTTATACAAGTCACTATTGCTGGGCCTTAGTTTCTTTAACCAGATACATCAGACTCAATAATCAGCATAAGATGACCTCACATAAATAATGCTATAATTTTATTCAGTCTTCTTTATCAACTGAAGTGCATCTCAAGCTTTAATGTACATTCATGTCATCCAGAAAGCCTATTAAAATGCAAATTCTGATTCAGTAGATCTAAGGATAAGACTAAGATAATGCATTTCTAACAAACTCTTGGATGATGCCATATGCCACATTTTGAGTAGCAAGGGTGTAGAACACTGATCCAGCTCAAGATCTACAAAGCTTATAACTGTGAGCTTATCTGTAATCAGCCTCATATGCAGAAAACCAAAGATACTCCAGACTTGCACCTGTACTGTGTCTTGCCATTCCCTGAAATACTCTGATATTAACTGACAGTCCACATTGGGTGCAGATAGAAAAGGAATAACTCTGCCAGCAGTAACACGAAACTAGAAGCCCAAGATTAAATATAAATACACACGCATATACATACATGCGACACAAAGGTTAAAATCTATCTAATCAAACATATTATCTTCCAAAATATATTTTTATTTCTTGAAAAATATATATATTTCCAAAAAAAATCTTTAGTATCTCAAGCCTACAAGTATTTTTTTGCATTCTAATTTGATCTGAATGCAAACACATTCACAATGTCACATAAAGGTTTTTGTATTAATTACCAAATAATTTTCACATTTGTTTAGAACCTGTAATTATATTACCACAACTAATTCATTTGTGGTGAGAATTCTCTTCTGCTCTAGGAAGTGTTGTAACTAGGACAGAGCAGTCCAGCTGCGCTAGGGCTATAACATATTGCCACAAAGCACTGCTATAATTAAACTGTTTCTACTATTCCCTGTGCTAGGTTGGGGGGGTGGGGTCCACATTCCTATCAAGACCAATAGGGAGAGATTTGCATTCTAAAATCACAAAAATCTTCCTCTGTGACTAGATATAAGAAAAGGTGTCATACAATGGATGTCTTATATTATAGTCACTCTGTCCTTAACCTGAAGCCTCTTTACTGAATGTAGAAGTTTGAAAGAACAGGAAAATGGAGGAGTGAACTCCCCATCCAACAAAAAAAATATGGTTGTAAACTGCCCTTCTTTACTCCCTTCTTAAGAATAACCAAATCTCAAGGACACTACCACACTACAACAACAGAGCTCCTTTTAACAGGATGGGGAGGGAGTATGTCAATTGCAATCTTGGCACCAGTAGGCAATTCACCAGTCCTAGCTATTTTAGTCAAGTTACTCTGAAATAATACTTCCCTCAATCACCACCATGTCACAAAAGACTAAAGAAAAATGACAAATGCGATGGGCTTCAAATCGTATTGCTCAATCACAAATTCCCCCAAATATAAAGCTGAAGAAGTCACTGGGCTTGAGCATTGGCGGCCATACCTCAGCAAGCAGGTCCTCGCTGAAAATGTGTAACTTCCTTCACTTGCTCATTAAAAGCAAGCAAGGATCTAATGTTTAATTAAAGCGTTCACGGTATTGCCATTAGCAGCAGTGCCGTGTGTGCGATAACATACAATGGTTTTATACTAAAGATAACCACGGTCTCTCAAAATTTGCACCATCTATCCCCCAAGGGCAAATGCACCACCCTAGACCGCAATAGCATCCAGAATGGGCACCCTACGCTCTACTCATCTTATAACCCAGTGTCTGCCTCCCCGTACCCTGGTTCCTCTATGCCATGCTTCCCGCTCCCGTTTGACTGGGGCAGCACCAAGCTCCCAGGAGTTCCTTGGGTTACGCATAGAGTCAAGCGTGCAGGCCGCCTTCACCGCGCCACTGTTATCCCTCATCTCCCGGTAGCCCCACGTTCCTCCTTCGCCTCACGGGTCTCCGCTGTCCAGCCCACTCCTCCCTTTCATCGCGCGCGCTCTGGGGCTCTCAGGTCAGGGGCTCACCGCTTGGTTCGGTCCGGAATAGCCCGGTTCTCCTGTTTCCACTTCTCAACACCAAGCGGCAACGGTTGGCCCCGCGCCCCACGCTTACAGTCCACACGCCGCCGCCTACTGATGCCGAAAGCGGCTTCTAGGAACGCGCCATGTTCAGCGTCGCAGCTCTAAACGACGCGGACGCGCGAATATTGCGTCACAAGCTCCCAGAGCGCGTGGAATAGCAAAGAATGACAGCGATAGGACAACGGCGGGAAGGAGAAGGCGGGGCTTCCTCTTCGAAACTGAAGGCGCCGGGCGTCTAGATCAGCAGTGTGCGCTTGCGCAGCGTAGAGTTCAGGGAGGCAGGACTCCGCGGGATCTGTAACCATGGAAACCATAGAGCCGCGTTGCCCTACTGGGAAAATCAATTGTCTCCTGGGTTGATTGAAGCTTAAATCAGAACCATTTTCCCTTCTGTAGTCTAGATATCATCTGTTAAACTTCACTATTTTACGGGTCCGTCTCTGCAGGAAAGAATTATTAAAATAATCCTACTCTCATCAGTCACCCCCTCATTTTTTAAGGTCCTAAACTTGCTGGGTGCTTTATTCCAAAAGGATAGTAAGGGTGGAAAGATTAAGAAGGAAGTTCAGTTCTCCCCACCTCTGCTACTAGCTAGCTTAGTGATCTAAGTTTTCTTATCTTTAGAAAGAGAAGTTATGAAAAAATAGAGATTAATAATAATAGATAACATTTCTGAGCATGTACAATGTGCCAGATGCAGTTTTAAGTTCTTTATGTGAATCATGTATTTTAATCCTCAAGCCAACCTTTTGAGATGCTTTTTATTATACCCATTTTACAGGTTAAAAAAACAAAGCACAGAGAAGGCAAGTAACCTGCCAAAAATCACACAGGTAGTGAGTAGTAGTGCTAGGATTTGAACCAGGCAGTAAGTCCTGCATTACAAGGATGTTCATCACACAGGCTGTTTTTAAAAGTAAATATGTAAAAAGTATCTAAGTGACTACCAAGAAAGGAATGATTAAATCATGATACATGCATATATAACAAAATACAAATTGTCCTTTAAAATTATGTTGACATGAATTTGTTGACATGTTAATACATTCACGATGCATTGGCGAAAGAGTAGGTTACAAAACAATATGTTCAGGATGTTCTCTTTTTAAAATAAATGTATGCCAAAATGTTAACTAGAATTCGTCACTAGTTAAAATGTATTATGGGATTTTTCTTCTTTGCTTAATTGTATCTTCTGATTTTACTGAAAGGTAATACTTCTCAAATTTTAATTCTGCCTAGAATTACATGGGGATCTTGATAAAATACACATCCTAATTCAGTTGGTATGAAGTGGGACCCGGAATTCTTTGCTTCTAATGAGTTTCCAGTTAATGCCAATGCTGCTGGTCCACAGTCATATGATGAATAACGAAGCTATAAGGAATGTGTGATAAAGAGAAAAATAATAGCCTAATTCGAATTAAAAATGAAGAAATTGTCCTAGAAAAATAATTTTTTTCTATTTAGGATAATGGATACTTTGGAAATCTAAGGAAAGCTGTAATTTAGAAAAAGGCGCATACACAGATTTTGCCTACAATTTCAGGACCCTAAATTAAGTTTCACTTGGAGGTCCTAGGTTCAGCTACTATGAATGTATAATCTAGTTACATACTACATACAAAACAAATATGTACAGCTGGATAAACAATCTCACAGTACTATATTTTGTTGTTTTATTCTCAAGTACTTGGGAAAAAAAGGCAAATATTCAATTTAATTTAATCTACATTAATCATCATTGGATCTATTCAGAATATATTTGAAATATAAATCTAGCGCTTTCTCCCCAAAAGGTTGAGAACTGAAAAGAGAAAACAGAATGTTAATGAAGCAAATGCTAATTAATGAAATTTTGGCTTCCCTCATCCCTCAGTCTAAAGCGGGTTCCAAGAAACAAGCAAGCATAATAACAATGCAACTCATTTTGCCTCAATAATACTACAACTTTTATTAAATATACCCTATGTGCCAGTTATTGTTCTAAGTGTTTTTTTTTTGTAAGTGCCTGGCATTGAACTGTAGATATTTCATAAATTAATTTATTCATCTTTGATATGGAAGGTATTCTTTCCCTCACTTACAGTTAAGATGATGCTCATAGGAATTAAGTTGTTTGTCCAAATTCATATTCTGAAGTGCAGGAACACTGACTCAAATTTAGGTGTATGTTTTGTGGTAGATAGAATAAAATATATCCACATCCTAATACCCGAAATCTGTGACTATGTACTTTTCATGGCAAAAAGAATTTTGCCAATGTGATTAAATTAAGAATCTGGAGGTGGGAAGATTATTCTGAATTATCCTATATAATCTGGATTGTCTAATATAATCACAAAGGTCTTTAAAAGAGGGACGAAAGTATCAGAGAGAGATGTGACTATGGAAGAATAGGTCAGAGCAATGTGAGTCAAGGAATGCAGGCAACCCAGAGAAGCTGGAAGTCAAGGAAATAGATTCTCCCTTACAGCATCTGGAAGAAACTTAACCCTGCAGATAATTTTAGACTTCTGATCCTTAGAATTTTAAGATAATAAATTTGTGTTGTTTTAAGTTATTATTTGTAGTGATTTTTTTCAGTAGCAATATAAAAATAATATATGCTCCAAAGTCATAGGCTTTCACTTGCTACATTTCATTTAATATTGCAACTTGTGTAAAATTGGGGCTTGGACAACTCTATAATACAGCTTGTTAGATACTTATGGATTAACTCTTGCCAGGTTATGAAAATAAATCTTTGAGAAACTAATTGATCTGCCCCTCGTAATATAATTTGGAGCAGATACAGTTTTATAATTTTTTAAAAAACTTGAAACACTACGGCTTTCAGTAAGGACTGATTACATTAATTATAGTATGTTCAGAAAATAGAATATTATCGACATATTAAAAATAGCAATGTAGATTTATATTCATTAACATTAAAACATGTCCGTCGTTATTTAGTTAGGTAAGAACAGGAGCTTAGAAAATTTTTATATATACACAAAAAGTCTTGGAAAATATGTTAATGACAGTGAACTCTGGGTGGTGGGTTTCGTTTTCTAAAACCTTGTTATATTATCTATGTTTTGTAATTTTTAAGTATTATTTTAATAAACAAGAAAAAATAATAAAACTATTTCTAGTTTGGAAAAGGGTACATAAGAATACTCTGTACTAGGTATTTTTTAGGTGAAATTGGCATTTTTTTCATATACTGCAATTAAAAATGAAAATTAATTCAACTGTTTTTGAAAAATAATTTGTCAATATGTAGATCCAGAGACTAAAATGTTCACAGAATTGGACTAAATAATTCTATTCTTGAAAATCTATACTAAGGGAAATAATCCAAAGTATAGAAAATATTTTTTCATGTATGCACTAAAATGTGTATGGCTTTATTTTTTACAACAATGGTATAATGGTATAAAATGATTTAGTAAACTCTTATGCATTCACAAGGTGAAGTCTTCTGTAGCAGCTTTCAATGTTGGTGATCAAGACTGTATAACTTGGAAAAGTGCTTTTATTTTACCGTATTTTATGAAAAAGAAAACCAGTAAATTGTATTAATTCAACTATTTAGAAATATATATTGCTAAAACAATAAAACAGTGTATGTCAAAATGTTCATAGACATTATCCCAACATAGGGAGCTCACGGGTAAATTTTTCATTTCTTTCTTTGTTTTTCAAGATCTTCACAAGTTTGTTTTCTTGTTTTGTTTACAATGTAGTTGTCTTATGTGTGAGGCCCAGGAAATGCATAGAAAGGGAAAATAAAGTTAGTTTTACTTACTACATTTCTGTCATTGTTACTTTGGACATAAATTTATGATCTGAAAAAAATCAGAACATGTCTCTAGAAGAATCTTGCTCATAGTATTCAAGGTACATTATTTCTTGCAGCCAAATTTCATCAAAATTTTCTGTTAATAGACAGCATAGTAGAAAGTAAATCTCTAGATACCCTGAAACTGTCAAGCTTTGTGAGGCAGCATTTCATTTTAGCATTTAGATTTGGATATCGTCACAATAATGTTTCCTTGTTCTAATCAAATCAAATAGTTTGATATTAATTAGTTTTCAATTTCATTTTGTTAAATCTTGTTCAGGTGAATTATATTCCTTTCGAAGAAACATAGTATTTCAGTGCTGACTCTATGTCAAAAGTATGAAATTCAAACATTGTTTTTATCACTTTTGAATATATTAGAAGTTACAAGAAACTATATTTTTTACAACAAAATGCTCACATTATATTTTTATTCTTTATTATATTCTCTGTGCATTTAAAATGTTATCATTTCAAATATGCTGTGAATGTAAATAAGCCTCTTCTACAAGAGCAAATACTATTATAATTCTTTTTTCAAAGTATTTTACTAACAAAAAACTATAAGAATGTCAATGAATCAATTATGCACACACAAATTGAGAAAAACTATTATTTTTAATTAACAAAGGATATAAACATGAACCAGAGGAGCATGAAATTATTTTTTATAATTACAAAGCCATTCATAGCTGCAAAGATAACCAATACATTCTGGCATAAATTTCCAAAGCTCATTTCTTTACTGCAGCTCATATCTCAGCACCACACAATTCCCTAGGACTCAGGGAATCCATGTTGCATCCAATACTATCTCACTTCTGAATGATGCCTTGGGACTAACAGAAAAAAAAAAATGGATGAAATTTGGCCAGAATACTAAGTGATCCCAATTATTTGAACAATTACTGTGTATTGATGATGGTAGCCTTCCCCATATATTTTCATTCCTGTAGAAATTCTTCAACTGTTATTTTAGTGCAAAAAGTAGTCAATCCCCACTGTTAGTGTGCATCAGAATCTCCTAGAAGTTCTGATAAAATCCATTTGCCAGGGCCCAAACCTATTCTGACCCAGAATGTTTAGAGTGGGGCTTGGGAATGGGAATTCTCATAAATGCTATATTAGTTCGCTAGGGCTGCCATAAATATATATCTATATCTATATCTATATCTATATCTATATCTATATCTATATCTATATCTATATCTATATAGATAGATAGAGATCTATCTATCTATCTATCTATCTCAGACTGGGTGGCTTAAATGACAGAAATGTGTTCTTTAATAGTTCTAGGGGCCAGAAGTCCGAGATCAAGGTGTCAGCAGGGCTGGTTTCTCCTGAGGCCTCTCTTCTTAGCTTGCAGGTGGTCGCCTTCTCACAGTGTGCACACACATCCTTGTGTCTCCTTGTATGTCCAAATTTTATCCTTTTGTAAGGACACCAGTCAAATTGGATTAGGTCGTACCCTGCAGGCTTCATTTTCATAGTCACCTCTTTAAAAGCCCTATTTCCAAATATAGTCATATAATGAGGTACTAGAGATTAGGGCTTCAACATAGGAATTTGGGGAAGGAGGGAACAATTTAGCCCATAACACCTGTCCTAGTATATCTGATGCAATTGGCTCAAGGTTCACAGCTAGACAAACACCAATTGAGTCTCTGCCTAAGCTAAATGTGTACACTCACTTCATTCTTTTAGTTTATATGGCTTAAAATATGATACCTCTTCTAGCCAGGTCTTGTTATTTTACTCTAAAATAAAATTATCATTTAGTTTCCATCCTTATTGTCTCCTATGCTACATAAAATAGCCTCTCACACTCATGCTGTTGATCTCTTTCTCCTCTACTTTTTTCTTCATACTTATCACCTCTTGACATAATGTTTTACCTGACTAGATTGTGAGCTCCACTTTGCTTTGCTCATCGCTGTATCCCCAGTGTGCAGAACAATGACCCAAGAAGATGAGTATGGCTTCGTTATGATCTGGGATACCTTCTGTGAACTAAAAGGCAAGGTCTTCTGAGGAGGAGCTGGGGAGATGGCAGGGAAGGAGGACTGAGAAGAATTAAGGTTTGAAGAATTTTATGAGAATGGGAGAGGAAGGTTAGAGGGAATTCAAGAAGAGAGGCTGTGCAGGGTTCAGAATTCAGCTAAATGTGGTCTATCAATGCCTCCTATCTTCACTGTTGTGTGACTCCCAGCAGCTCTCATAACCTAGACAGTGGCAGTGATGGCAAAATGGTTACAATTCCTCAGTGACCACCCTTGCTCTTTAGCATACATCTTAGCCCTTTCACAATAAATCCCTATTTACCTTACCTATTTATTCCTTAGCTATACCAAGTTTCTTTTTCTTCCTTAAGATCTTTATATCTTGGCTTTGTTAATGCCATCCTCTTTGAATCCCCAACCTTTTCCTGGCTAACTTTTATTTGTCCTTTAAAGACTCAGCTCAAATATTAAATTTTGAAAATGTTCGCAGTTTCCTCAAATATGTCACAGTGCTATGATCATAGCTATACCTCTTTTAAAACACACAGTCTTTGGAATATACACCTATGTTCAAGATGAGGCTATCATTTTTACTGTGTGATTTTCAGCAAGATATTTAAACATTTTTATTCCCCAGTTTGCTCATCTGTAAATGGATATAATGATAAGACCTATTTCAGAGAACTGTTTGGAAATGTTAAATGACATAATGTATGTAAAGTATCTGGGACATAACTGATCAGCAAATGATGTTATTATTGCAATTATTTGTCTCCCACTCTTTAAAGTTCTTTAAAAGCAGGGATCATGTCATCTTAACCTTTTTATTCCTAACACCTGATACAGCGGCTGGCACACTAGATTCTCCAGAATTGTGGAATATATAGATGAGTTACGAAATGAACTAGGTAGTAGAAGATGCTACTAGGGTATACAAGTTTTCACCTGAGTTAAAACTACAGCAAAGAAAGACCAAGGCTTGGGAATGCAGACAAAAATTGCACAGGGAAAAGTCATCTTTGTTAATGACAGAAAAAAAAAAAACCTGTTACTTCAAGGAAATTGGGTACATACAGAAACATTAAAAACTGAAAGCCAGTACACTGGCAGGAAAAAGTGACATGGACCTCGTACTCATGGTGCTTATAGTTGGATACGTTGTCCTAACCACAATACCCAATGCATACCAATTACCACATTTACTGAGTTTTGGACTTCTTATCTCCCATGCTACTTAAAACAGCCTCTCCCATCCCTCCCCCCATGTTGATCTCTTTCTCCTTTGCTTTACCGTTTTCTTCACACTTATCTCCACCTGACATAAACTGTGGCATAAACTTTGAGCAGTTTCCTATTCAACTTTGAATCTCCGGCACTCAGCAATGTTTAATACACAACTAGAGCACAGTAAACGTTTGGGAAAGGAACAACAGGGCATAAAAAGAAGCGAAGCAACTAGTAGCCCCAGTGGTACTAGACATTTACTGTACTCTTGGAGTTCCTTTCCACAACGCCAGAAGGGGAGCACTCCCCCAAAGGAGCAAACTCCTCATCCCAAGGTCCTGGGTTTCCCATCCCCAAACTGCTTGGAAACTGGAGCAAGGCACGTGACAGAAAGAAACCTTTTCTGGACTTCAGCGATCCTGGAACCCGGCCTGATACAGCATCCACAAAGCCTAATCACATTATATAACTTTAAGCTCCGCAGTCTCCAGAGTACCACACCGAAACCTGTTGAACCAACCCAGTGGGCACAGGCACGACAGGCCCCGCCCCCATTCTAAACTAGCCAATCCAAACAGCCAGACTCGGTAGCGCGGTGCCTTCCGGGATCTGTAGGCTTGCGAGGTTAGACTTCCCTCTAGCTCGCGACTACAATTCCCCGCGGTTACTGAGCTCCAAAGTTGGTCCCCTTTCTGGAGGCGGAGCCCGGAGCGAACGGGGCGTGACGAGTCCTCGCCCCTCTCCCTGGTAGCCGGGAGTGCAGTGGAAGTTGCGGGCGGAGGTTTCCACGTGGCGCGGTGACTCCGGGTAGCCGGCTTTGGTCCTCGCTGACTTCGTGGGCCTTGTGGGCCCGCTGCCTGCAGACATGCCGAAGATCAAGTCAGGGGCGAGCGGTCGCCGCCGCGCGCGCCAAGAACAGCGCCGGGACCTGAAGAGCGCGGGAGGTGGGGACAGCCTGGAGGGAGCTGGGGTCGGGTTGGGTCGAGTCTTCCGGCAGGATCGAGGTCTGGGCTGGGGACACTGAGGTTGGCCTGGGCCGGCGCTCAAAGCGCACGTCCCGAGGTTCCTGGGGCGCCGGCGTAGGCCCAGCGTGCTGCCTCTGGGTTCCTATCCGCCAGAAGGGATTGTCTTAAAGCAGTGTGTGGGTTTCGGCTCCAAACGTGATGTTTTGGTGCCGCTTGTTGGAGCAGGTATCTTCCGCCCACCAACCTGTTTTCTGCTCCGGAACGGTCTACTATCTAATTTCGGTTGGAAAATTAAGGCCGTTTCTTGTTTCTTCCAGGACTCATGTTCAACACGGGGATTGGGCAGCACATTTTGAAAAATCCTCTCATTGTTAACAGCATTATTGATAAGGTGGGTATGAAAGAGGAAAGGTTGTTATTGGGTTATTGATTTTATTCTTAGGGATATTTAAGCGTAGAGAGGAGGCGTGGCACAAAATAATTGTTGAATGAATTGAAGAATTGTCTAGGATTCACAGGCTTGTCTTCTGTATGATTTGCTTTATTCTGTGGGTCTGGGTTTCTACTGGCGCCACATCCTTTTTCTTTCTATAAATTATGTATTTCATAGCTGGACATTTGTTCAATTCCGGATTATTATTCTATTCCAAATCACTTTTTCTAGGCACTATCTATGACTCTTAGTTTTTATTTACTCTGGGGCCTAAAGATAATGTCTAAACAGGCATCACAGAAAGTTTGTTCCCCAAGAGAAACTTATATGGTACAATCCAGCTCCACATATAAACTCTTTAGAGTATTCTTCCTGCGTGGGTTATTGACGTTCTCTTATTGTTTCAGATGATTGGGTGCTAGGACATTAAATGCAGGTGGTGTAGATTACTCTCATGGCTACAAAGGAAGCATCCTGAAGCTGTAGAAAGAGCTTTACATAGTCAAAGGATCTTGCCTTGACTTCCTGTTGTTGGCAAAATGAGAGTTTTTAAACTTTTTGGCTCATAGATTCCTCTGAGCATCTGATGAAAGCTGTGAACCCAAAATAATGCAGCTGTATGCATATAAACACCCACTTTTATTTACAATTTCTGGGTTTTCCTGCATTCCTGAAACCATACATGGGTTGAGAATTGAAGAATTCTGGTACAACACACTATGGTTCTCAGCAAGGTCATCATTTTCCAGTTTGACATTGTCGATAACAGAGTTGTTAACAAGATGCTATCAGAATCATTTCCAAGGTAGAAAGCAAAATGCCAATCCCAGAACTGCTCTCCTGCTTTTCTGACTCCTAAAATTTTCTGACTTCCAACTATTGTCCCAAGTTAGGAGAGATGTTATATTTCCACTTGCATCAAATGTTAATGGAGTAAATTAGTTAAGCACATAGATCATGAATGAATCTCCTAAAAATGAAGTAAGTATGAAATCTCTTAATTGAGTGCTTTTGAACAAAGCTGTTCAGGTGTAAATTAAATTATGTATTGAGATGTGCCAGTGAAGCTGAAGTGGTTGTGTTTGCTTATAGGCTGCCTTAAGACCAACTGATGTGGTGCTGGAAGTTGGACCTGGAACTGGCAATATGACTGTTAAGTTGCTAGAAAAGGCAAAAAAGGTAAAAAGAATATTTAGTGTTTAGAATTAGAAATGACTACATGAGTAAGCTCAGGTGGTTTACACATATAAATTTTTTAATTAATTGCAATTATTTTAACAGTAACTCTTGATCCTTTGCTAGAAACTTTATCTTAGAAAATATGGGTGAAATCGGTGAAGCCGGTCAAAAGGTACCAAATTCCAGTGATAATAAAGAAGTCTCGAGAATGTAATGGACACCATGGCGACTATAGTTAACGAAACTGTACTGTTTGTTTGAAGCTTGCTGAGAAAGTAGATCTTAAAAGTTATGACAAGACAAAAAATTTTGTAACTGTAGTGATGGATAGACATATTGCAGCATATACACATATATTATTATTATGTTGTACAACTGAAACTAATGTTACATGTTAATTATATCTCAATTTTTAAAAATGGATTAAAAGAAAAAGAAAATATGAGATATATCAGGAAAACAGAAATCACATTAGATATTTCAATACAGGGAAAGTAGTATAGGGAATTGATTGCATGGTTGTTACAGAACTAGGATAAAATGAGAACATTGAAGTAACCTAAGAAAAGTAATTGCAAAGAGCAGCTACCACCTCAAGGCTCGGGGAAATAAAGTAAGGAGGTTGGAGATATTGGAACCTAGAACTTTGGAGAGGAGATATGAAGAGTTGGAGCACAGGCTTTGGAGATTGGGGTGTCACCTGGCTGCTGAGGGTACTGTCTTTGTCTTTTGGATGACCCAGTTTCTAATTAAATGGAACCATTGTTGTGTCCTCTGGTGGAAGTAGGCAGCACATTTTAAAGAACTTATCTGAAGAAAGTTTAATGGAGACTATTGACAAAATGTGGGAATGGGGTTAAAGGGAACCAGTAAGCATTAGCGAAACACCGAGGGACTAGCAACAGCAGATAACAGTTGCCATCCACAGCCTCAAGTGATAAGAGGAGAGAACTGTGTTACAGAGCCATTGAAGAGGGGAACACAGCCTTTGCTAGAACATCTGCAAGGCATGGGCAGGCATTAGGAAATTTACAGCTTCTACCCTTGCACCCTATAATGCTGGTAACTTTCATTGACAAATTCCTACCAGAAGTCAGAGGGTGAGGGAGCTGGACTGCATCACCCTGCAGGGTACAGAGAAAGCTGAGAGAGGATCCAGGAGCCAAATGGACTAAGTAACACCTACATCTGCTCTGTAGACATAGTCTTCCCGGAAGTAATTAAACCTCAGCTAATATTGAATTTAAATGACAATGTCAACCTTATTTGGTATCCCTTTTCATTACTTGAGAAGTTATCAATATTTTGTATTCTGGACTTAATAGATGAGAAAAATGATATACTCATTCTAGGGGTGGTTGTCATGTATGCTTCTAAGAACGTTTACTACCCATTTTATCTCTTTTTCATCTGTTCAGTTATAAACCATGAATCCAAATGAGCATGATAATTCTGTCATTTAGGTAGAACTCTCATGTAATCTAGTTGTCCACTTTTATGGGTGATGTTTCTTGTTTGAAATTATAGAGAATAATTAAAGGAATATTGATGGTAGAATTGGGAAAAAGAGGTTTAATTCATATAAATCACATAAGAGTTACTGCTGAGATAAAAGTTTTATACTCCATAATTACCCCAGTTTTTTTTTAAATTAGGTAATTGCCTGTGAACTTGACCCAAGGCTAGTAGCGGAACTTCACAAAAGAGTTCAGGGCACGTGAGTATTCATAACAGAATTAAAATGCAGTTCAATCTCATAAAAGAATATTATTTTAATTACATTTTTCTTATTACCAGGCCTCTGGCCAGCAAACTTCAAGTAATGGTGGGTGATGTGTTGAAAACAGATTTGCCATTCTTTGATGCATGTGTGGCAAATTTGCCTTATCAGGTATGTTTTTAACATTATACTAAATGTTTCTCTGGTGTGTCTTTCCCAGAAATAACTAGTTAATTCTCTTACAGATCTCTTCTCCTTTTGTCTTCAAGCTGTTGCTGCACCGACCTTTTTTCAGGTTTGTTGACAAACACCACAATTACTGCCAAATCTTAGACTGACAGTTTAGACCACGAACACAAACAGCCAAAGATGAAAGTTAATTCAATTGAAAAACTACTGGACAATTTGTTTTGTAGAAAATATCGATTTTTGTGGAGATCTTTCTCTTTTTTCTTTTTTCAATTGACAGTTACTTGGGGGAGGTGTATTGTAAGTTAGTTCTGCTTCTGAGACCAAAGGACCTTTCCTTATTTTCTCATCCTCTTGCCATTAGCCCAGGTTAGACCTCTTATTACCTTATATCTAGACAATTGTAATGGCCATCTAAGTTGTTTCTAGCACATTCTATAACAGTGATTTTCAAACTTCAAGTCAAAAACCCCGTAGTGGTTATGAAATAAATTTAATGAGTCACGACTGCCATTTTTTAAAAACGGAATAGTGTAGAATGTCAGTAAGTCACGACACTGAATAGAATGTCAGTAGGAATACACTGCCTGTGGTCCCGGTGATTATAACTTTATAAAAGTTTTGTTTGCGTTACATAAACATATACATAGAGATATTTGTGGCCTGGGTTACAATGCCAGATTTTTTTTTAGTGCAACGTATGGTCAAAAAAGTTTGAAAGTTGAAAGCAGCTTTAAAGATGATCTGTTCAAGGGCCTCCGAAAACCTCTCCATTTCTTAAATAAAAAGTCCATGTTTCTTAACCTGTTAAATTGGGACCCTGATTTTGCAACCTGCCTGTCTTGCCTCAGCTCTACCATAGGAGGGTTAGCTACCCCATGAGTATAGTTTGTCTACTGAGCCAATTTTGTTTTGGTTTTGTCTTCCTAGAAAGGGTGATAGACTAGTGTTGATCTGAAATACTTTCTTATCTGATCATTAAGAAGTTGCATTTGGAAGAGATGAGAGGTGCAGCCATTATAAAATTAAAAGGCCAACTGGATCTTTTTGTGGTAATAAAGCTAAGGCTAAGTGTTCTACCTTCCAACCTGCTGGCCTAATTCCATGAACCATAGATATTGCTTTGCTCTGTTGCCTGGCCAAGAAAATCTATTAAAGTTCAAATAAATTAATAAAGTGACCATTTTCCTTATTCCTTTCTGCTGTCTTTTCAGATGTGCTGTACTTATGTTTCAAAGAGAATTTGCTCTCCGATTGGTTGCAAAACCTGGAGATAAGTTATACTGTAGACTCTCAATTAATACACAACTGTTAGCACGTGTGGACCATCTGATGAAAGTAAGTAACTATTATTGAAATAATGCGACTTAACTCATCCTCAAGCATCTAGCTGTGCCTTTTGTGAGAACATATTTGATTACTAATTTATATTTTTGAGAGGACTACTTAAACACTTTATAATTAACAGGTTGGAAAGAATAACTTCAGACCACCACCCAAGGTGGAATCCAGTGTTGTAAGACTAGAACCTAAGAATCCACCACCACCTATCAATTTTCAGGTGAGATTAAAATACTGGGTCATTCAATGAAGGGGAAAGAAAGTCCAAGATGGAAGATGTATACCTATAAGACCAGAAAAGTATTGAGTCAACTTAAATATCCTAACAGGATAATATTAATTATGATACATCCCTTGATGGAAAAGGTGGAATAATTTGACTCAAGATAGTTGTGAAGACCACGAAAAAAGTGTGGAATATGTTTGCAAAAGGTAAAAAGATTAGAATGTCACTGCATTTTGCTGAAGATTATAGCTATGGAAAACGTCTCTATTTGAATAAGACATGGGAAACGATAAAATGAAAGTAACTGTTAAGAGTAATATTATAGGTAACACTTTTTAGTCAAAATTCTATTCTTTGCAATTTAAAGACAGGAAAGCCAGATCACTTGATATGATGATACCTTACTGCAATCACTTTGGATGAAAACAATTGCTTGTGTGGTCAATAACTGGTTGTAAATGGAGTGGCTCGTCAGTTACTCCCTCAAGGTCTACTGCAAAGGATATATTCTAACCTGTTTTGAATCATGTTTTTTGAAAATGACACTTAGATGGCAAAATGCCATGTTGTTCTTTGTTTAGATGTGGAACTATTATATATTTTTTCTAATTTTTAAAATTAGAAAAATTTAAAAAATTTTTAAAAGTGAGGATAAAATACTCAGTGAAGTATACACAAGTTCAAAAAGGTATACTTCTTACTTCTACATATGTGTCAGCCAGATCAAGATATAGAATGTTTTCATCACTATAGAAAGTTCCTTTCAGTTTTTATGTATTAAAAGACAAAATAATACCTAGCAGGCCTAGGAAAGAAGTTTGATATTTTTAAGGAAATATCCATCTTCTATTTCAGGAATGGGATGGCCTAGTAAGGATCACCTTTGTTAGGAAAAACAAGACACTGTCTGCTGCATTTAAGTAAGTATATTATTAATCTAAAATGTATGAAGGACTAGTGTTCCAGATACTGTGCTAAGGTCCTGGAGTTGGGAGTTAGATCAAGATTTTTGGTAAAAAAGGAAAAAAACAAAAATTGATCACACAACTGCCTAGTTTTTCCTTGGAAAAATGGAAGGTTGATGGACCCCTGCCACATTTAAGATTTCTGCAGTTTTATTAACTTGGAAGAATATAACAGCATTTTGGGTACTAAGGGCAAAAGAAGATGACATTCCTTAATTTTAGCTTTTTTTTTGAGGTGATGTTTCGTGGAGTCTAGAATTTCTTTAAAAATTTGAGATGTTCATTAGGACTTTTAAACATAACTACATAGTTTGTGATAATTTCATAAGTGTAAATATTAAATACATTTTATAGTTTCTTAATTTCACCAGATAAAACATAGATTTAATCTTAAATTGAAAGGAAATTATTGATACTTTCTCATTTTGGAATATAATAGTGATGTCATTTATTTATGCCACAGGTCAAGTGCAGTACAGCAGCTGTTGGAAAAAAACTACCGAATTCACTGTTCCATCCATAATACTGTAAGCAAAACATTTCTCTGTACTTTCAATGTTTTAAAATGTCCATTCCTTTTTCATCTATCATTACAAAATTCATTTTGTACATTCCATAAGATCCGTAAAAGACAGCATATAATATATAACTAGCACAGCTTTAACAAGGTCAGTGCTGTTGTATATTCTGTGCAACAGAAATGAGTAGCCTTCATTATTTCACTGTTTACTATATTGAGCCAGATTCAGCTGAGGCTTAATTTCCCGAAAGGTTTAGGCTTGTGTAGCTTGCACAGCTTGAAATAATTGTGACTGTCCCTTCTTGTTTGTTGCTCATATAGGAATTATAAAGTTACGATTTCTTAATAACTTTAATACCTGGAAATTGAAATAATTAGAATATAGACTGAATAGCAGATTTCCAGTTGTGAGCCTCATGCCCCTTAATTACCTGTGCAACATTTTCTTTAACTGATTTTGTCTGTGACACCACACATACATATACCTGTATATAATATGTAATATTTGATAACTTTTAATTCTTTCAAATTAATTAAAGAGCTGACAGATAAAAGCAAATTTACCTATTTTTGGATTCAGCTCTTATGTAGTTTAATGTACCACACTGCTACCTTCATTTTCTTTTATGAACAAAGTCATTAAACATCTGCCTTAGAAAATATTAGGCTGGATTAAAAAAAATCTTTGGACGAAAGATGTTAAGTATGATATATTTAATATTCTCAAGGGTTGGAGAAGTAGATCCTCTTTGAGAAAAATTAGCTGGTAAAATGAGATTTGTGCCAAGAAAATGTGTTAAATGAGTAACAATTGTTTTAAAATTTAGTTTACAGATCTTATTATTTTATGCTATGAAATACTTTGTGAAGCCTGAAACCGATAACTATTTTAAAATTTTAAGAAAAAGGGCAGTATACATGATTAACTCAAGGTCTTCTGAGTATTTGGTATGTGCTAAAAGATCAGCCACTTAACAAATTAGAGATCCAAATCTTATCTGCACATATAGATTTTCTAAACTGTCATGAACAGATGGATGATGATTATTTTGACTTACTAAACTAAAAAAAAGAGTCAAGGTGACTTCATTAAAGATATGTTGTTCATTTATTATGAATCTTATATTGATAGATAATACCAGAAGATTTCAGCATAGCAGATAAAATACAGCAAATCCTAACCAGCACAGGTTTTAGTGACAAGCGGGCCCGTTCCATGGACATAGATGACTTCATCAGGTAATTACATTTTTCTTAAGTGTTTACATTTCTTTACTGTGACACCCTCAGATTAGAGATTTAAAGGCTTTCAAGCAGTATAAGGTGCTACCTGGGAGTTAATTGCATAGCACTTCCATGGTATGGAATAGTATTTGGTGTAGAAGACAGAGGCTAGTTAGCTGCAGCAGAATGAACATTTTCTTTAAGAATGGTAGTAAATAACAGTCCTAGCCTGGAGATAGCCTCTGTGTCAATGTGCATTGTGGTGTGTGTGCTCCTCCTCTCCAGCTCCCTCCCCCAACTCCCATTGGTAGTCTTAACAGTTTGTCTCTTCAAGTAGCCTGTAGGGTAGAAGAATCATAATACGTGTAGTTGGAGTTCATTTCTTTCTGTATTGAGAATAGCTATTGTTAAATAGACTAACCATGAAAGAATGTCAGTTACAATCATATCTGGTTATGTCTAGCTGGTTTAGTAACATACTTACTTTGTAGACCAAGGCAAATTCTGCACACCTAAAGGGTGTCATATTCATCTGGGCAGCATACAGTAAAATTTGTTTTCCTTGAATTAAACAAGTAAGGCTCATGAAAGCAAAGTCAGGCTTAATTTACCCAGGTAATTATTAATCTGTACTCACTGTTTTTAATCACTAACAATTTGATTTCCTAATAAACCATTCCTTACTGCACAGTTTTTGCCTCTTAACCAATTCATTTTGAAGGCTTCCATATTCTAGGGGCTAAATAAAAAGTAGATTAACAAAGTCATTGGTTTGACTTTTCTAAACACAGTTCTATATAACTAAGACGAATGGGGTTCATATTTTATATTGGCAGGTTAGTAATACCACTGAAGTTTTAATTAAATGTAAATCCTAGGAATTGAACATTATTCATAAGTACCTATATCTCACTTTTTTAGACATTTTAATCCATCTTGATCTGTTTCTACAGGACAAACTGGAAATAACCTCAGGTCTAAATAAAAATATTTCATCGTATTTTCTTCATTCTCACCAACTTTCTTCAAGATAATTAAGCATGTGCAGTTTGCTAACTAGGGTCTGATTAAGTACATAGGTAGGTACCAGAGAAAAGCAAAGTGTAAATACTTCATTTGAACTCTGGTAATGGCTCAGAGAGGAAAAATGGACATATGTGTAAGATTAGTTATTCATCTGTTCTTCTATCTCAAATTCCAGATAGCTCTTGTTCACTTACCATGTTGAAATGAAACAAATGCCAATGATTTCTTAGGTCTGGGATAGTGGAGGTCTAAGGTAATTTTAGTCAAATCCATCTTCATATAGGCTATAATAAAAAAGAGGTACCAAAACAATATGGCTTAAACCAATGTTTAGTTGAGGAAGTTTCTTCAATGACTAGTGTTAAATGTGGGTGGGATTCATAGGTTTGATGTGTTCGTGTTTTAAAACTTATGGTATGAGAACTGAATGCACTGCCATGTGGTATAAGTTAGCTTTTCAATAATTGAATTTGGTTTCTTTTTTTCAGATTGCTACATGGATTCAATGCAGAAGGTATCCATTTTTCTTAGGTATCTGGAAAATAGAATTTTCAAACTCAAGAAAAGACTGGAATTATATATTTTTAATGATTTGAGAAGATGAAGTATGCTTTTCCTGCTCTGGGACACTGTGCTTGACTATTTTTGATTTAACACTGCTGTCATCAACACTTATTACTCTGAATTTTTAAGTTAGTTAAGTCAGTTTAAGTACCAAAGTTGTTTTGATTTTGGTTTGCTTTTAATATCTAAAATAGGGCAGAGTCCAATCTAAACATAATCTTCGAGTTTAAGAGCCGCAGACGCGCACAACTTTACACTCAAACTTATCATTTCTAACAGGTTATTGTATAAAGATGTTACTTTCCTATTTTTCGTGTTATATATTATTGTGAGGACCTCTAGGTCTTCAGCTCTTTAGGCCTTTGTCATTCAGGTGTAAAAATTAAAATATGCTTAACTTGGTCACATATGCCCATGCCATTTCTTCTTGTTATTCATGTGTACGGTAAAATAATTGCTCCTTAAAATGTTTGTTTTCTCTCATTCTGTTTATCCTATACAACTTCTATCACTGCCTACCCCTTTAGCGATCCTGTAACATCATAGGTTACATAAGGGTTCTGGGTAAGCCTGAGTCAGCTACTGAGACCACGTGGTGCCAGACATATTACTTCTGGGTATGATTCCTTACCTCTGAAATGAAGGTGCTCAACTAGAATGTGAAATAAATGATAAGACTGTATGATTTTTCTTGGGGAGACAGTCATGAGTTAAAAATCTCTAAAGGTTATCTAAATCAAAACTGCCTTTAAAAGTTAAAATCTGACCTTCAATTTCCAAACAAATAAACAAAACAAAATTCTGCTGGCTTTTCCCCCACAAGTTCCCAATATTCATATGACTTCTGGACAACTAAAATTTGAGTACTTTTTCATATATATGATGCTTAGTTTTAGGCTATTTTAAAAATATCTGGTTTAGATTTTTAATAGATGCCATAGTCTTAATTAGCTACTATTAAACCATTATTGATATAATACTAAGTGTTAATGTCCTTTATAAAGAATTATAATAGCTGATTATGTAAGGAAATTAATAAAAATATCTTCATTGATATTTGGCTTTTTTTATACCTAACAGAAGTGTTTCCAAATTATTTTAACACAGGTACATTGAGTAAACCTATAATGAAAGATAAGTTGTTTACCTTGACAGATTTTTTTGAAATCTGATTTTAAAGTGATATATTAAAAATTCCCATATTATTAAAATGTTTGTTCTAGTTATTAATAGGGATATCAGCTTTCAAGTCTGAGAAAGTAAAGAATGTTTAATCCAGATCCAAAAAATTATTCTTTAAGTAGCTGCATCAAACCACTTTTGTTACATAAATATTAAATATACTTAAGAGTAGGTTTTTTAAAATATCACAAAACTGCCTACTTTGCAAAGTTCACCTGTACCATATCTCTATCCTTAGAGGAAAATTTTAAGGTTTAAATTCTGCTTTCCCTCTACCCCTTAGGGACTTCTGCTGAAGTTTAGTCTTTTTTCTGGCCTTTTGTTTTACCTATGTGTAAAACCAAAGGACTGGATTATACTACCAAGATCTTTTCTAGAACTGATTTTGTATATACCTTGATTACTGATCAGAACAAAGCCATTATAGGATAAGGCAGCATATTTGGATATAAAGGGACCTTCCAAAGATAGTACCCATGTAATTTACATAATAAGACTAATCTATTGAGCTTTAAAATGAGCAAGCTCCTCTTTTTATTGCCCTTTTAAGGTTGTTAGCCTCAAAAACTATCCTTTAAACAGCCTCTGTAAGGTCAATAGTAACAGTTCTCCACTCTTCCTTTTCTCTTTGAAATAAACACAAATAGAACATATCTTACAGCTGCAAGAAAACCTGAGTCCCTTCCAAAACAAAAGTGATTCTATTGAAGAAAATTATCTCTAAACTCATTCCATAGACTTCATTTATTAATAAGCACATTGTCAAAATCTACATTTGTTCTAGATTTCAAGTTTACAGAGGAGCATTTCAACACGGTGTTAGGATTTCCCACGACTACCCTCTGAATTCTATGAACAGTGAAGTTGGGAATCTGGCTCATGTGACTCTCTATTCATAGCTTCCCTTGGCTCATATGAATGAGCTGGCAGTTCCCTAGAGTAAATCAACACACGATATCCTTAGCAGATTTTTTGTTGTTAATCTACTCCTGGACTCCTAGGAACAGAGGGAAAACTCCTAGAGAGATATATAAATCTTTTAACAAAATATTTACATGAAAAGTGGCCAGCTTTTTTCCTTGGAGTAGCGACCTGTCAAAAATAAGTGCCACCACTTAAAAAGTAGCATACCCTAGACCAACTTATTGGTGACAATTTGGTGACTCTCACCATGTAATTGTGAAACATCACACATTAGGTAAAGGATAGTGGTTGGGTAAGATCTGCCTTTTAAGGCAGTCAACTCTTTTTTTTTTTTTTTTTAGCTTAATTCATTTTCAAGAGAGTAATGTACTGTCTACACTTGGCTTAAACTAACAATTCTATTATGGACTACTTTCAATGTACATGTAAATGTTCATGCATCAGAAGCCAATTTCCTTTAACAGTACATATAAAAGGTACATTTTGGGGTGCAAATGGACACTTGAACTTAAGAGTGATGGTATTGGTAAGGGTCAAATTGCACTATTAGTCTTGTTAATACCACACCAAAACACACACTGCATATATATGTATTACCCTAAGATAAAACTCTTCTCAGAATTTCATTACTTTTTATTATACACCAACTAGATTATATTTTAGTTCTTTACAAAGAAAATGCTAAGAAAATTATATCCACATGTTATATGGTTTTAAAATCATAATTCCAGATTTCTTTACATATAAGATGGAGTGGTCCAGCAGCTATGTCCACTGTCACAGACTTTAGTTCCATTCAATGATATGGCACATCCTGCAAAATTAACTAGTCACACACAAAAAATGTCTCAAATACAGTAAAAATGTACACACAATAAAGGTAAATTTACAATGACAAATAAGGAATGTAATTTATCTTGGCTGTGCTTCAGAATTTTAGGGTCAATAGCCTTAGTCAAGGCACAAAGCGGGAAGAGGTGAGCACAGCTGTTTCTAGGAGTGGGCAAGGTATGTACAATCACTGATGAGGTATGCATGCACGCAAAGGATTTAAAACTGCTCAGTTTGCTACGAAAATTGAACGGAGTTAAAAGGAAATGCTGCGGCTTCCCCCTACTATTCACCTCCAGATCAAGTCCACAATCTTACTTCATCATATAGAAAATAAAATTGGCAAGGATCTCCAAAAGTAAATCACTATTTGGGTAAATGAAACAAAATGCTTCAATATTCCCAAATCTTGGTTGTGCCTCCTGGGCTAGAAGCATTTTGTAGACAAAGTTGTGTTTCACAAAACTGAAATGTCATTCAGATGAAGGGACAAGACACTTTCCACAGACACTTAAAATTTCAAACTTTCAAATGGCCCTTATAGCTGAACTATCATATGTTACAGTATTGAGGGTTCTGGGGGTCCTATAGCAGCAAATGCCAATTTAAAGGGCACGGGGTCTCTTCGGGTTGATTTGCTTGCTGGCCTGTTCTTCTTCTTGTAGAGCTGCACGAAAAGATTTCACTTTATCTTGGAAAAAGAAAAGAACAAGAGAATAAGTATTGCATAACAATACAATATACAACTTTATGGGTCCTATCAAGTCAGCTCTCTTATTTCATAATGTTAACTCAAGATTTTTCCTTTCATTCTCTGCTGTCCAGACACACAGAACTAAATACAATGCTCAACTACAGCAACAGTTTCATTAAAAATATCTGGAAATTCCTGCTTTTTTTCAATATTCAACAGGTTTCTGTTTTGGACACATTTTACAATGTTCAATTTTAATTTGAATTACTTTTAGCGTGTAGACAAGCTATATATATGTGTAAAATGTGTAGTCACGTTCAAAAAGAACAATGAAATCTTATTAAACTAAAATTGACATTTCTTCTCTCAATATTAGGAAATTTCTATTCCCAAATCCTATTTTACATTTTTAAGCTATGAAACGTAAAAAAAAAAAAAAATACTTATGTTTTAAAAAAGAAACATTTTCCTCATACATAAGGAGTTGTAAAAGGAGATGGGTACAGGGGATTACAGGAAAATGCATTTCTTGGTCTTATAATTCTGTCTTACTGTCCATCATGTACTGATTCAGTCCATGAAGAATAAAAAGAAAGTAAAGAGGGGGTAAATAACGGCAGTGAAGATTTTTTAAAAAATCTAAAATGGTGGTTCTCAACCAGGGTGATTTCTGTCCAAGGACATTTGATAATGTCTAGACATTTTTTGTCACAACTAATTAAGGAAAGAAACTAAGTTAATGCTACATAATCTAGTCTGAAGAAAATGCATACAGAAAAGTTGCTTGTGAGTTATGGCGGAAAGATGATCAAAACACTTTCAATCAAGGCTGAATATAAAGAATATGAAAAACTAAATTTTAGAAACTGCATCTGCACAAACAATTCTGAAACTGGGGAACAGTCACCATTAACTCTATAGGATATGATTTCAAATAACCAACTTCATACAGGACTTAGTTTAAAAATTTAAGCAGTTTGGTGCTTAAAAGCCAGCAATTTCAATCTGGTTTCAAGTTGCATTGCATGTGCACGCACATATGCCCACTTGCATTTAAATGGAGACAGCTAACTTGAGTATGCCTAAGAAATCAGCATATACGGTAAATGTGTATGTGAAGCTGCACAGATAAACTAATTAAAAAGCCAAGAAGATATGTCATGTGGGTAAGCCACATACTTCTCTTCATAAGCAAAGTAGAAAGGATAGTTTTCTTGAAATCTTTATTTTTTAAAACAAATATTCCAAGAGAAATATGACACAGATGTATAGAAAAGAGATGCAGATAGGAGGCTATAGAAAGATGACCCTGAATAGATGTAATCCTAGGAAAAGATTTCTGAAAAGCCTCGGCCTACCAAACTAAAAATGTGAATGTGTATATAAAATTTACAAATTTGTTAAAATATATTTTCCTTCTATAATCACAGTATCTTTATCTTCTCAAAAGATTAAGGACATGACTAGAGAGCACTTGAAATGATACTCTATTTTTTTTTTTTTTTTTTAGAAATAACACAATGGATGGTTTGTCTATATAACTCTAAAAAGATGTTAAATGGTACCCATAATTTTCACTTCAGATGTCCTCCTGCAATATGAAATCCTCCCACTAACTACATACAAACATTAAACAAATTTCAAATACTAAAATGAAAAAAGAATTACCCCGTAGCTCAGTTAAAATGTCTATTTTTTGCTCAAGAATAGCTTCAAGTTGTGTAGCATATGAATCTACATCATAGTCTACTTCTTCAGTCATCTCTAGGAGAGCCTTTTCATCTTCTAACCATCGAATAGATTCCTAAAAGGACAAAAATGCAATAATCCAATAAGTCTCTGTAAGACAGAATCAAATTATAAGTTTTATATATGGTAAATATCAACTATACTCAAGATGGTATTCACTAAAATATTAATAACCATAAAATATCTTTATATAGTAAAATTAAGAAATATTTCCTTAAATTCAAATACAAACACAGATATGACCAAGCAAGATGACTTTATTTTTCTACTTTTACTCTACCTTGGGTCGAGGGTGAATAGTCAGGGGAGGAAATGAATCAAATCATAAATACCAAGCAGAATCAGTCTGACACTTCCTCAACTGCTCTGATACTCTTTACCAGTTTTTCTTACCGCTGTGCTAACATGAAGACCGTAAATTAAACAGGCCTAACATAAAGAAAGGGGTAGTGGAAGGCAGTTCAATCCTTCTCTAAAAATGGACAGCTGACCAAAGCAAATAAAGTGGGAGAATGGTAGTAAATAAATATACATATGCATACACACACACGAGTACTTTTTTAGATTTGTGTGACAGTCAAAGAACTATGAAAGGTTTTAGTTAATTTCTCTAGAGAAACATTTCGATAAAAGGTCCTTTCTCACTTTACCTGGAACACTGCTCTGTGATCTTCTACAACTTGTTCTTCCATTTCCACCATTTGTGAGACAGCTTCATGGAAAGTAAACAACTGTGGAGAAACTTCTTCTTCCTTAAAATAGAAATAGTTTAAAAATATGAAAGAGTTTACATTTAAATGTTATAAAAAGTTTTTCTATGTCATTTATGAAAAATGTATTTAGCAACCGAGGAAGCGTAAATGGTAAAGACAACTAAAATATAATATGACAATTTCTTTTTATAGGTCAAAAATATTTAATGTAACACTAAAAAAGACAACCCAAACCTGAGCATATCAGTAAGGGCCAATTTTCACTTAGTCTAGGCACTTTATTGCAGAGTACCCTAAAAAAGCCATCTCTTGGAATAGTGTTAACTTCTCAAAAATACTTTTACTGCAGGCTATGAATATATTAAAGTATTTCCTCAGTGTTGTTTACTTTTCACTAGCCATTTAAGTTAAATATATGTCTTTAATTCCTTTTCATCAGAAGAGAGACATATTGTCTTTCATGACTGTGACTATCAAATTGGTGTTCTGAGGTCTCATTCTTACTAAATTTTAATTTCTGAATTGCATTATACAATTTGTTTACAGGTTTTTACAGAGATTTTAGGTGACAACACACAACTTTATTAATAAAAAGCCCATGTACATATACAATTTATTCATATTTTGGTCCTACATCAAGTCAAAACTTCTCTGGCCTTGCATTTTTTTTTAAGCTTCTTTCCCAGCTTCAGTGTCTAATAATTTGCAAAAAATGCTGCTCTAGTGATAAAAAAGTTTACTTAAAATTGTTTTATAATATGTGAGTAGAAGAAGCAACTTTTTAAAAATAAAATAATTGAAAGATTCTAAATATATGTGTATATTTTGGTTAAATATTTTAATCAAATATTTAAGTAGACATTTGATTCTTTCATCAATAAACTACTGTTCTGAAAAAGTTTATATGATCAAGTTAGCCAAAGAACTCTTTATCTTCTCTTTGGGAAAAGAGGCATCTGTTTTTTACTAGGACATTTAGGTGTTATTTTCATATTCTTTTGTCTTTTTCTCTCTTTCCTTCCCTCTCCTTCTCTCTGTTAAACAAATGCAATCATCTTTTCTGCCCACCTCCCTGCCAAGCTCAGAATGTCTTCTTTCCTTTGCTTTAATGCAAGTTCCTATCACTTCCATGCAGCCGACTCAGATTTTTTTTTTTTTGTCTATGTAACTACTTCTTGAATTTTAATGTACTTGATCATCCTCTAGTTTGTTTATCTATATTTGTTTTAGACCCTATCCCATTTTAATCTACCTTGTTAGATTTAACATAGTTATAAGAATGTATATATTTACCAATACTTAACTAAAGGCTAATACTGAATCATCTCATGATAGTTCCCTGGGGATAGCAAAGTTGAAAGAAATTCACACTCAGATATGGAGGAGGCTTTAAGAACTCATGATGTCATGCTTAAAGCCTCTGGATTAGTTCTGGTCACCTAGCCAACCTCTTTAAATTACAGTCCCGCAGAGACCCAAGAGACGCAAGAATAAAATGAAAAAGATCTGCTACAGAAAGTGCCTCTCTTGTTCTGGTTTTCCATATCTTTGGGAGGTCTACATCTAAGTGTAATGTAGGGTTTGCTTTAAGGATTTTATAAGCAACTAGTCTCCTTCCAAACTTTTGAGGACAGGGGACAGACTAAGGCCAGGATCTTATTTTTCAGTTCTTTATGTTCTATGTTCCAAAGTTTAGAACTCTTACTTTAAACCAGGTTTCTCAACTTTAGCACTACTGACATTTTGGGGGAAGGAAGAAGGCTATTCTGTGCATTTATGATGTTTATTAGCAGTATCCCTGGCTTCTATCCACTAGATGAGATTGTCTCTACTCAGTTGTGATAACTAAAAAAAGGTCTCATACATTTTTCCTGAGGGCCAAGTCACTCCTGGATTATAATTGCTGCAGTAAGCTCTGCTTTATTAACAGAGAGTAATTTGGAACATGATAATAAAAAGTAGTAGAGCCATTTGTTAATTCTAGAATATTTTAGGCTTTAAAACCTGTTACAAAGTATAAAAACATTAAATTATAATGTTTTCAAAGAATATTTTATTGAAGGTAGCAATAAATTTAGTTGAAATAAGATTTAGTTCTGTAATAATAAATACTCAAGTTTCAATCCTGCCTAGCTTTACCACCTACTACTTACTTGTATGATCTCAGTCAAGTTACTCAATCTTTTAGAAAAAAGTCAGTTAAAAAATAGGAATAATCCTAGTTCCTACTATAATGAGTTGTGAGAATTGTATCAGATAATAAGAAAAAGGCTTAGCAAATCTATGTCATGTAGTAAGCAACTAATAAATGCTACCTTTTATCATTATGAGAAAATGCTACTACAGGATTCTTAGTGGGAAATGAATGATACAAAACTATATAATTATACATTTAAAAATGAAATAACTATAAATAACTTTTACATCTCACATACAGTAAGAAATCCCTCAATTTATCAATTATGTGAAAATGTATATTATTTGTTTTGGTTATTTCTTTATACATTCGTCCTATAATGGGCACACATTTTATTATTTTTTGAGTAACCAGAAAATCAAAATTTTAAATTGAAAAATGCCAGTAAACATTTCAAACATATAGAAAGCAACCAGGTTTAACCAACGTTAGCATTTTTATATAGTTCATGCATCTTTTTAATACATATGTATATGTCCATAGTTAATTTTTTTTAAGCTTTATATATAATTTATTATATGTATAATTCTTAAACTTGCTTTTTCCCTATGGTGCTTTAAGAATTCCCACATTTTAATATCGGTATAAAACCTGGGGGGAGGGAAAAAATTTAGATCATATGTATTATATGGCCCTTTCTTAAAGGATCGGATATTATATATTTTAAGCTTATGAGCCAAATGGTTTTTGTCACTTCTGTTATGGTAAGAAAGCAGCCAGACAACCCATAAATCAATGAACATGGCCACGTTTCGACAAAACTTTATTTGTAAATAGACGGCTGCTTCATAGCCTCTACAGGCATATCTTAGAGATATTGCAGGTTCAGTTCCAGACCATTTTGATAAAGTGAGTCCTGAAATCAACTATAAGAAAATACTGGAAAATATACAAACACACGGAAGCTAAACAATATGCTACTGAACAATGGGGTAACAATAAGATCAAGGAGGAAATCAAAAGATCCCTAGAGATAAATGAAAATGAAAACACAATGACTCAAAACTTATGGGACACAGTAAAAGCAGTCCTAAGAAGGAAAGGCAAACCTCAAGAAAAAAGAAAAATCTTAAGTATACCATCTGACTTTATACTTAGAAGAACTAGAAAAAGAACAGCAAACAAAACCCAAAGTGAATAGAAGGAAATAATAAAGATTGAAGCGGAAATCAAGCAAAATAGAGTCTAGAAAAACAATACAAAAGATCAATGAAACCAAGAGCTGGCTCTTTGAAAGGATAAACAAAATTAATAAACCTTTAACCAGACTTATGAAGAAAAAAAAAGAGGACCCAAAGAAATAAAATCAGACATGAAAGAAGTAACTACGGTCTCCACATAAGTACAAAGGATTGTAAGAAAATACTATGAGCAATTATATGCCAAAAATAGGAAAATCTAGATGAAAAGGATATACTCCTAGAAACATACAATCTCCCAAGACTGAGTCATGAAGAAATAGAAAATCTGAACTGACCGATTACCACAAATGAAATCGAATCAGTAATCAAAAAACAAAAGTCAGGGACCGGATGGCCTCCTAGATGAATTTTAACAAACATTCAAAGAAGAATTAACACCTATTCTTCTCAAACTATTCCAAAAAATTCAAGAGGAGGGAAGGCGCCCCCCTTTTTCAAGACCAGAAAAGATAGGCATTTGCAGATGACATGCATGATACTATAGAAAGAGAACCCTAAAGATTCCACCAAAAACTGTTAGAACTGATAAATGATTTCAGTAAAGTAACAGGATACAAAATTAATATTCAGAAGTCAGCTGTGTTTTTATACACGGATGATGAACTATCAGAAAGAAAAATTAAGAAAAAAATCCCATTTACAATTGCATCAAAAACAGTAAAATACCTAGGAATCAATTTAATCAAGGAGGTAAAAGATTTATTCCTGGAAAATTAAGTCACTGAAAAAAGAAACTGAAGATACAAATAAATGGAAGCTCATGGATAGGAAGAATCGACATCATTTAAATGGCCATACTACCCAAGCTATCTATAGATTCAACGCAATCCCTATCAAAATACCAATGGCATTTTTAAGAGAACTAGAATAAATAATCCTAAAATTTACATGGGACCATAAAAGATCTCAAATAGTCACAGCAATCTTGAGAAAGAAGAACAAAATTGGAAGTATCACATTACCTGATATCAAACTATATTATAAGCCTATATTAATCAAAACAGAATGGTACTGGCATAAAAACAGACACATAGATCAATGGAACAGAACTGAACGTCCAGAAATAATTCCATGGCTATCTGGTCATTTAATCTATGAAAAAGGAGGCAAGAATATACAATGGGGTAAAGACAGTCTCTTCAACAAACGGTGCTGGGAACACTGGACAGATATATGCAAAAAATGAACTGAACCACCTTCACATACCATACCCAAGAATAAATGCAAAATGGATCAAAGACTTAAATGTGAGACCCAAAACCATAAAACTCCTAGAAGAAAAGATAGGCAGTAAATTCTGATATTGTTATTAGCAATTTTTCTTCTGATATATCTCCTAGGTCAAGGGAAACAAAAGAATAAATAAACAAATGTGATTATATCAAACTAAAAAGCTTTTGCATAGCTAAGGAAACCATCAATAAAATGAAAAACAACCTACTGAACAGGAGAAGATATGTGCCTATGATATATCTGACAAGGGGGTTAATATCCAAAATTTAAAAAGAAAAAAATAATGTGAGTCTTAATCTTTTTGCTGGTGGAGGGTCCTGCTTTTAATTTGTAAAAAAACACAAACTAAAACAAAAAAATCTGTGAAGTACAATAAAGTGAAGCACAATGAGGTGTGCCTGTAATTTGCTGACCTGATTTAGATGCTAAATTTCAATGACCAAGTACTGCTACTGAGGAAATGAACTAAGGTTAGACAATTAAAACTATATTAAGTCACTCACATTTTGTTCACAAAGAAGTTTTAAATCATCTCTCTGAGGGGAACTTCCCACACCCCACTGTGCCTCTAAGTCATCAATCTGATTTGGTGGATGGTGCATTATTGGACGGACATCACCAGCAGAAGTAGGATCCACGGTCAATTCTTTCACCCTATAAACAAAGAGGTATCTAAAATTAGTAAAGACTTATAGCAGAAGAACAAGAAAATACCTACCTATTCAATATAAAGGCAATTCAATTAATGTATTAAGATTAATGATGTCAGCTTTCCAGATCAAGTGTACCTGAAATCCATGAAGACACTAAAGGGATGTTTAGCTGTTTAATTTTAGGAATTTATTTAGGTAACTTCACAATTATTTCAAATATAATTATTGTGCGTAATAAATGAGAATTAGCAAAGTATGTAGATTCAGTACTTCAGAGTAAATGAGACTGCTGATGAAATTAAATTAAATGAATAGAAAAATGCTAATAATAGCACTTAGATTAATAATATACTCTGCAGATTTTTGGTAGTTCTAATGCTTAATTAAAATTAAAATAGCTACATGTGAAATAATCTTATTCTAATGTAAAAAGTTATATGATGTAAATTAGTTCCATCATTTACTAAATGTTTACCCATTAAATTTAAATTTATACACTTGAGAGACATACACTAAGTCAAGAGGATCTTCATTATTTTCTTGCAGATATAGAAATTTATGAGAGCAGAACAAAGGTAAAACTTTCATTTTAAAAGAGATACTTTATCTTTTAATGGTACATATGCAAAGATGACATCATCCTTAAAAATGTGAGGGGAAATGGAAAGCCTGAATTCTGAAAACATTTTAAAGCAAATAAATTAACAAAGTACATAAAATGAAGATCATGCAGCACAACCACCACCTGCCAAACGAAATGAAAATGAAAAATAAAATGGCTCAGGACAAAAGAAATACAAATAAAAATTTATACATAGCACAATTCAACTATTAAAATAAACATCTTATGTATAGAATGAACTGGACCTGGTAATCGAAGGAGAAAAGTCGTCATACTCATAAGAAGGAGAGAGATCAGGGCGACTGCCACTACCCTGTGAGAAGGGAATGTCTGATGGACTAATTCCAAACTCCTTTACTCTGCAGCACCAAAACAGCAACAAATTAAAAGAAAACGCTCTTGTAAAGACAGCAATGCATATTTCAAGTTTTCATTTAGTACTATTTGTTTAGAAGAGGATATCAACATTGTTGTAACAATATTTTAGAATATTTTAAAAATCCATTTTAAGATTTAGAAACCCGTCTTATTGATTCTCTACTACACAGTCCTGTGTTTCTGGTGTGTTTTCCCCTTTTCTCATGATCTGTTCTAGAAATTTAACTAGACCATCACCTAAATTTAATTACATGACCAATCTAATTTCCTGTGTAATCAATACCATGAATATTTTGTGAATCCTCAACACTCTTGCAGTCTTTTCAAACAGGACACAAGAGAATTAAGTGTTAATGGAATCCATTGTTTGCAATGAGCATCTAGCCTGGATTCATCTGTCCTTCATCCTTTATAGTCAATTTGGAAAGCTTATTTACCACACACATGCTGACACATCTAAATTTCAAATACTATTTAACTCTTTTTACTCCCAACCCATTTCTTTTTAGAATCTCCTAATTTAGATACCATGTAAGCCTCTAACCACATATTTTTCCTCTATTCAAAGCCTTCCTGCCCAACCTAAACTATATACCATATGCAGCAATTATATTCCTCAAATGAGTTATCAAAGGAGGCTGAAAAATCTTTATTCCTAGAGATTTGGAAATACAGGCAGAATTATTTGTCCCAGATGGATTGTCATGTTGCAAATGAATTACAAGATAACAAATTAAAACATTTTCCTTGAACCTAAACAAGAGGAATGGCCAGACAGCATTTTCACATTAGAGGGGATTCCTTTGCAAACTCTGAAGACCTGGAGGGTTTTTATTTGTTTCAGTTCTACACTGTGACAGTATTTTACTACACTAAACTGTTCCTTACGTCTCCTACCAACAATTTTGAAATAAGAAGCCATTTAAATTAATGATAAAACCCCCAGAAATACCAAAAATGTTCACTACAGGGATCAATTAAAAGTATCATATATATTTGCGGCTAGGAGCTCATAATTCAAAGTTTAAAAGGAATCAAATTTAGAAATGAAATTCTATTACATTTTTAAAAAGTTAATTTTGATAATCATGCAAAAGGCCAAGAGATTTATACTTTCCAACAGTTTTTACTATAATTTTAAAAAAAATCTCTTTAGTTGAAGCAAAAGCAAGATACAAAAGAACAAAGGGTACTACCTCATTTATGTCAAGTTCAAATACAGCTATACCTATGTTGTTCAGGGATAAATTCACGAGTAGAAAAAACTATTTTTAAAAAGAAAGAAAAACAAACTTTTTCCACAGAAGTCAGGACAATGACTACTTTGGGGTAAAAATTAATAGACTTGGGCACGTTATTCGGGATTTGTGATTAGGAAGGGAAATAGATTATTTCCCAATCTGATGCAGAAATTTTCACTTCATAAGTAGCCATTAAATTATTCACTTATGCTTTGAGTACTTTTATGTATGCATATGTATCCCACGTTTTGATAAAAGATTAAAAATAAAATTTCCATAGTGATTAAAACAAAGAAATAATACAAATACTTGTGTTCCTCAAAACTGAGAACTTCCACACTAGAAATGGAATACAAAGAGGAATTTTATCTCTAGGTTAAAATCACAAATGCAGTATATGATAACAGAAATTTAAAACTATATAATTAGTCATCTAAAACAAGTGCAATGGGAACAATCTATGGAAAAATATAAATATGCCATCACAATCCAAAATTCCAAGAGTATGTCATGACTATAAAAAATAAACTGCTTTAATAGTCTATAATCCTTTTGTCCTTTCATCTGTAAATATCCAGTTGTCTAATAGTTTATAATACTGACATGAGTAATAAAACGTAACTCACAAAGAACACCAGAAGGAACTGTGCTATCACTACTTACTTTCAATCTTAGATTCCCCATGTATAAAATTTAATATTATCAGAAATAATTTTTAGCATATAGCATAACAATTTAAGAAATTCAGACTGGCCCCTGATACTTACTGCGGTCTTCACATAACAGAAAGAATTTGCATGATTTAAATGTATTAAAATATTATAAAATGTTACTTAAATGAAAAAATATAGCCATGTTCTACGATAGAAAGACCAATTCTACTAAAAATATAAATCTCTTCCTAAATTACAAAACACACCATTTTGGCAAAATGATTATGAATAACATGAAATTTTCCTTTTGAAAATTCAAAGAACAATGTAATAAGATTTACCCTAGTAGATCAGATATTAAATCAAACCACAGATGCTCTATTCCCTTCAAACTTCAAAATGAATAACCACTTCTCATACCTATTTGCATATCTTAATGTATTAAGAGTATTTTCACAAGATGCCATTCCTGGAGAGATTGTGGCAATCTATGGGGGAAAAATGCAAAGGTAAATAAAATGTTATAAATGATGAAGACAGTAATACTTATTTACATAGCTCATCACAGTCAAATCTTAATATGGTTATTTAAAATATTATTAATGACATCTGAACTCCAAGATGACTTGCTATCTTATGCCAATGATCAGATATTAATTATAAACTCTGGTTAAAATATAAACAATTCTCTGAATGTACAAGAAAAAGATCAAAATCAGGCAGAAGATGGAGGTCAACATCTAGTAAATGGGAATACCCCCATCTACCTTTAAATATTTTTTTGCCTAAGGGCAAGCTCTGCTGCTGTCACACAGAACAACTAAAACTTCATTAGAAACCTAAAGTTTTACGTGTTAAGAACCTGAAAGAGAGTTTGAAGGTGAGGATCATACCAGCTGGAAAGTGAAGTTTGTCCCAGGAGAGACAACCACAGAAGGAGAAACTCAAATTCTGCATATAAATTGCCCAAATGTCTGGCTGACCTCTGAACTAGGAATACATAAGGGTGACTCCAAGAAACATAGCTCTAAGTCTAAAAGAGCTAAACAGAGATTTCAGTTTCAGTTGCTGCCCACAGCAGGAGAAGAGTTTAGATAAGTTCAGCTAAGTAAATTTTCTGTTAAATAATAAAAAGTCAATAATCTTTATAATGCAATAGAATCCAGAGTGTCTATAAGTCATTCATTCATAATAAAAATGATATAACCCCAAACTATTAGACATATGAAGAAACAGAAAAGTATTACACATATTCAGGAAAGCAAATCAATGGAGACAAACTCAAGAAGACTCAGATGTTGGAATTAGTAGAATGCATTATTAACTGCAATATAATCCTCTCTGTCTGATTATCTTTAGTACACTCTCTCACAAAAGAAGGATTTAAATGATTGTCACTAATGTATATTACAATGTCCCCACAGATATAATGTAATTATTCATTCAGGATTAAAACAAGACAAACAAAAACAAACATAAACTTACCATGCAGGTACGAGAGTTTTCACCTATAAATGAATCTCTTAACACCTGAGTGAGTTTGCTTGCACGGAAAGGAGTATGAGGTTTATTTCTACCTAAGGCTCTAATGCACTCCTGAAAATTAAGAAAGCAAGTTTCAGAGATTAGGCTTCTTATAAAGAGTAATCTTAATTAACACATGTAAAAGATCTCTTACTATAATTCTAATATTTAAGATCTGATCAGCTCTAAAAATGCTATGAATAGATTTACAGCATAGTAAAGAGGTTTCCATAAAATCTAATTCAAGAAAATGAAATTTATTAAAAAAAACCCTCAAAACCAACAAACTATTATTCCAAAGATTCTTGTGGAAACTAGAAGTAATGTTTAGAAGTAAAAGGAAGTAGATAACTATAAAAAGATACTTTTAAAGTATAATACAAAACAAAAAAAACACAGAATGCTTTCTTCTAGTCCTGCCTATCTCTGCTTTTCTAGTTGAAGAGGACATATAATACAAGGCTAACTTTTTGAAAGCCATTCTATATTTATCTGAGAAACTATTTCTTCATTCTGTTTTGTAATTCCTTGCTCTCTTCCAAGAAAACATGACCGATTAGGCCCTCTAGAATTTTCCTAAGTAGCCCCGGAACTAGCCTGCCAACTAACATCCTTTATCCACCCTAAAAAGAATAAATAACATGTGTAAAGAAAATTTCTGGATACAATTATACATCTATAACTGCAAATATAAGCAACTAAATTTTGGTAACCTCTATTATTTATTAGACGAAACAAGTAACTATCATTGTGTTGTAAACATAAAATCAAAAGTAAAAGATCTTTCACAATGAAATACATTTTATTTACCTTGAGTGCTAAAAGGCTTTTATTAATTTCAGCACCTTCAAGCCTAGTTTGCCTGTCTGCACTGGAAGTATCAGCTCCTCTTTCATTCCCAGCCAAATCGATGAGAGAAAATTTGCCATGTAGTTTCCCTTTCCTCCTAAGAATAATCTGAAACACTGCATGGCTCCGAGATGAATGTGCATTTGCAGATGTTTGACCGGATGTTCTACAATGTGATTATGGACATTGTGATACACAAAAACTTCAACTGATATATTCAAACCACAGTATCTGCATTTAAAAAATACCCAGTTTTCATTATCTAAATACAAAAGACATTTTGAGTTAATAACACTTAAATATAACCAGATTCATAATTTAATCTGACATACCTCTAGTATATTAATAGTATGATAGCAATATAATTGCTATCATTCAAAGTTACATGTTCACAGCAAAAGTTTTTATGAACAATAATTTTTACTTCCAAAGTACACTGAATAATATCCTTGCTTTGTTTTTGGTAGAGTCAAAGCATCTAAAACTAATTATGAAATTGTTTCCCTTTCTTAATGAGATTTACCTGCAACTGTTGCCTATATCAATGAGTTTCAGTACATCTTCAACACATTTGACCTCTCGTTCCTGTAATCCCACCACTTGAACCTGCTGTTTTCCATCTTCTAGCACTCTTAATTTTGTTTTCCTGTTTAGCAAGTCAAATACCTAAAAAAAAAAATCTAATTAGAAAACTAGCTTTAAAGAAAAGAATCAGTTCTATAAAAATGAGTTATTCAAAATCTGAAAATTATTTCAGAGAATAATAATTTTATAATAAAGTGCTCAATATTGGAGTTAAAGAGTTTCGAAAGGAATTAGAAAATCTCATAACAAAATTCTAACATTATATTCCAAATACATTTAAAAATTATGTGGTGGCAATGGTTCCACAACAGTGTGAATGTACATAATGCCATTGAACTTGTATACTTAAAAATGGTTTAAATAGTAAATTTTATGTTATGTATAGTTCAATCAATTTTAAAAAACTAAAAAAAATTTTTTGACGTTTCCACTTACCTTTCCACTATAAATTTCAAAAAAGGTTGCATATACTTGAAGTTCTAACTTCTTATAGTTTGGCTTCTTTAGCATTAAAAAGACATCTCGGGCTGTCAAGAATTTCATATGGAGACAATTTAAGATGTAACAAATATTTTTCTTAAAAAGCATTTTAAATTTTCTATTTTTAGAGAAACCAGTTAATCTTTACCCACAATAATAATGTCAATAATAAAAATGAAGACTAAAGTGAACATTAATTTACAAAAGATAGTAATAATACTTTTTTTTACATTTAAGGCTTAGATGCCACTCTCCATTATTTAATAAAAGGAAACTACTATCTATCCTTATAAATAGCATAAAGTTATAGGTGGTCATAATAAGGTTACTTTCATAACCTTACCAAATTGACACTTTTCAATCACTATTCAACAACAAATAGTAAGCTCCAATGAGCCAAATCACAATGACACAAATATAATCAAGATTTCTACCCCAAATGCACAGTTCTTATCAAGCAGTCTGATAACCTGAAATGCACATAATACAGAGTAAATATAGCATTACAGATACCCTTAAAATCCTGGATGATATTTCCAAGTGTTATTTCAAAGGCATCTGAATAATATTCAAGAAGAATATTACAAATGATATGCACAAAGGGCACTTACCTGCTAATGCATAAATTCCTTTAGAACAATCTTGGTTCTTTCCTGAAAAGTCACCTCCCATGGTCTTTATGTTAAAAAGAAAATAAAGCATAATAGACGTTATTCAGGAACAAATCTTTAGAATTTAGGTCTAAGAATTAAGTTATAAGAAAAAAACTAGCTTCATACTAGAATGTAACTGTAATAAACTACTTACATGAGTTTTTCCACTTCCAGTCTGCCCATAAGCGAAGCATGTAGCCATTCCCCTTTCGAATATAGTTTCCACTAGTGGTCTAGCTGTAAACCTTAAAAATAATATGCACCAGTCAGAATGTGCTGTCAATATTTAAACAAATAGGAAATAAAATATCGAGTCTTATTAAACAAAACTTATACCACAATTTTTAACAAATCAATAAGTTCAACTGTTAGGTCATAATTGAGCCCTTGATTCATTAAATATTTTAAATAACCATATCTTAGAATTACTTAAAGCTCTTTAAAGAATAATCTCAAGAAATAATTTCATAATAAACAATGATCACAATGGACAAAAAAGAACTGATAGTAACTGAGCTATGACACATATAGAAGACATTAGGAAAGTTTAAAAAATAACAATGAAAGATGGTAATATTAGCCAGACAGGTAAAATATACATAATGAAAATAAAACAATAACAGAATCAAAAGTTTCAATACAAACAAGAGTGGCAACCTCAATAGAGAAAAGGTAAAGAGGTTGGAAAAAAACTACAAAAACATATCTTAGACCATTTAAGCAAGTAGAAAAATGGTAAGTGATAAGATTTCATTGTATGTGGACAAGTAAATATAAATTATGCTTATAAGACAGTGAGTTCTGAGTTGACAGTCTTGATTCAAGAAAAGGATACCAAAATATTATGGTTTGGATTATTTTTCAAATCTATTTTTGTAATCACCACTAGTTAAAATTAAAAGGTAGGAGGAACAGGAAATATTTTTCATTGAGCAGAGCAGTAAAAAGTATGACAGATAACAAATCTAACTTCTATATAGGCTTCAAAATAATGTATGTGGAACACTTTATACAACCCTACTGATTTTTTTTTTTTTAAAAAGGTACACAACTGGAGAAGGTATAGATCAACAGGAGCAGACAAAGTTCTAGAAATGAGTCTGCAGAGTGATTAGACAAGAAAAGTTCTAACTCTTCAATCCATAGAAGTTAAGGATAAAAGAAAGGAGAAAGAACCAATATTGGTAAAGTTAAGAAGCATGAACATAGGGTGAAACAAAGAAGGTTTACTAAATCTATCATATACACACAAACATACCTTTATAATGATTTCTTGAAAATGATTATAAAAGGCAAACAGACATATTTTATGAGACAGGATTAGAAGCAGGGAAGAGAGTGAATGGGGAGGAGAGGACTTCATTCTCAGAGAGGTAAAAAATATACAATTTATAATTATAATTACCTTTAAAACAACTTCATTGCAATATTTCTATCTAGCATGTACATCTTCTTTAATTTTGTCTTTTCATTACAACTGAACTCCCAGTTTGCTGGCTTAAAACCAGTGGAGTTGCTTTCAATACTATTTCATTTATAACATCTTCAATTCTTAGGACTCTTAGTATATCTATAATTTTGTTTACAGTTATATTTGCAAAATAAAGGGGCAAAAAACCACAGCATTCAAGTAACTGCCAAGACAGCCAGCTCTGCACGAACTCAAACAGCAATGCTTTTAAAACTAATCTATATGTTCCAATAGTTACCGGTGAATGTTTACAAACTACATATAAAAATTTAAATTTGGCATAAAAATGTGGGGTATCAATATAGGATATACTTAAATTTGAGTTGTTTATAAGTTGAATATGTGGATATACAAAAGTTTCATGTATTAAAACTAATCCAAAGCTTAAAGATAAAAACTAGACAAATGCAAGTAAATTTAAAGAATCTTTTTTTTTCTCTTAAGTTAAAGTACAAGCTAAAACAAGATTTAGACAAATAAAGGATTGATATATAATAAGTGTTTCAAATTCCATTACTAGCACAGAAATTAAAAAATAAAAAATAAAAGTCCTTTAACTATATCCCATTCCTTGAAATACAGAAAACGTCAAAATTTTCCTAGAAATTTCCTATCCATATACATTTGTGAAATTACAATAAGTTAATCAGTAATGAAAACTACGATTTGGGGGAACATTAAAGAAAACAAGTGTTAATATTCATTATAGTGTTTATTTTATATTCTTTGTTTAAACTCAGAATAAAAAAACATATTTCACCTCTGGAGTGATATGCCAATATCACGTTAAGTTGCAGGGTAGTGAGGAACACATAGTATAAGAACAAAACTCTAATTTAAAATAAATCGACCTACCTGTAAACCATTTCATTAGGAGCTGAGTCATCAAAGGCATAATCAAAACGAAATGTTTGGTTTTCTAGGTACCTTGTTAAATCTACTTTTTGTTTTGGTTCATGTACCATCACAACATCTTTACTAGGGATTGTGATTACATCAAGATCTTTCATTTGAGTTTCTAAAAGAATAAATGAAAATTAATGCCCAGCAATTTTCACAGCATTTGAATTAACATATGAAAATTATTTTTGGTACAAATTTACATAAAAGTAACGAGTTCTGTAAATATAAATATCCCATAAACATGCCATTCAACAATACAGAACATTTAAACAACAAAGTAAAAATATCAAGATTTTTGTGAAGCAAGAACCAGGAATGGCAATAATTCATAGAGCAGTAACAAATCAACAGATCTAACCATAGAAATTTGCATAATGGTTATGTACAAATTAAATGACTTACATTTAGCTGTTCCAAATCAATTTGATTTCTGCTATTACAAAAAAATTACGAATAGGACAAAGCAATCTTTTATTATAATTCAATAAGCATCATACCTTTTTTATTGAGTGGTCGTTTTCTTACACAAACACATATCCTATGCTCATCAATCTAAAAATAAAAGATTTTAATTCAGTGATTATCAGTGGAATGCAAAACAATAGAAAATTAATAATGCAATATTTCCTTCAGAGGTTTTAGAAATTTAGGCATGGCATAAATAGGATAAGTAAGCGTAAAAAAACAAACTAGCTTGCACAAATTTTTATAGTTATCAGACATATTTCTAAAATTCTGAGTATAATGGAAACTTCCTTATTTTTATATTTGGTTAACCATTAGAAAGTAAGTTTGAAGAAGGTATTACTATTTTTAGTAGCATTAAGTTCATGTTAAGAACCTGCCTAATTCACTTCAAGATATGCTATATACGAAAAAGTAAAATTTCTTCCCATGACACATTTTCAGGTTGATTATAGGGAAAGTTGTTGGCAAAGGCAATTAACTATAGACAAGAAACATGATTCCAGAAGATTACTGAACAAAATAATTTCCAAAATTTTCTATTTTGCCAATTCTTACACATACTTTCCATAAAATTTATATCCCCAATACTTCCTTTTAATAATAATTAGCATAAAGCAGGGATTGGCCTATAGGCTTGATCCAGACGACTACCTGCTTTTGTCAAGTGTTACGAAAAGAGTCACACCCATTCATTTATGTAGGGTCTGTGGCTGCTTTCATACTACAAAAACAGAATTGAGTAGTTGTGACAAATACCATTATAATGTGGTTCACAAAGCCAAAAATATAATGTGGTTCACAAAAGCCAAAAATATTTACTATTAGGCCTTTTTCAGAAAAGTTTGCAATCCCTGTCCTTAGGTATGAGCTCAGATGTAGTGGGTTAAACACATGGGATGCAAATATTATAAACAACTTTATTTAATCCTATATAATACATCTGCTGAACACAAACATATTTTGTGTACTCAATACTATATTCTGTACGGGCTAAGTCAGATGGATTATTTTTTGTAAGTAACAATTACAAAAGTATTCCCTGTTCAATAAATTTTCAATTTGTAACAGGAAAGGAGTTGAGTAATAAGACCAAGTATTTTTTGAGCACTGAATTTCTGGTCTACCACAGTCCTCAACGAACACTGCTTATTATTAAAAACGAAAGTAACATTTATTTTAAAATAACATAGCAAATTAGAATGACAGTGAGATCTATAGCTTAAGCCAAAAAGGAAATAAGCTTGAAACTGAAATCAAAGTATAAGTGATGATCAGAAAGGAAACTGGGTGTTCAGATATCACTCTTTTAACAGCTGCTTTGGCCCTACCAAAGATAGGGAGGCTTCACTTTGAAACAGACATCTCTGTGGGAAGCATGCCTGATATATCAAATTATGGAAGATAAGCATATATGTGGATGAGTTCTTTTCTTCTTAAAATGTAGGGAATAAACACCCATGAAGAGATGAAGGTTTACATAGTAAACATAGTATTAATTTAGTGGGTATCAAACATGTTTTTATTTACAGTACAAAAAGTTCCAGAGCAATGGTTTATAAAGAATCTTACAGGATCTGCTGTTGTTAATGGTCTATAATCCAAACTTCCTCTAAAGTCTCTGATCATACACATAATTTCATAATTTGGGTTTGTAGCATCAACATCCTATAAGACGACAAAGAAAATCATCATTTATTATTATAGTAATGTGGTGTTTGTTATATATAGTTTGAAAATTAAATAGATTGTGTCATGTGTCACAGCCAAGCCCAACTCAAACTAGAGATGTGATATAATTTAGTTTCAGAGTTCATGACTAATAACATATCCAGAATTATTTTCATATTAATAACAAAATTCTGTTAGTCTGCATACATTGTGCTAATTCTAAGCCAAACTCTCCTCATTAAAGTCACCTTTGACCTATTTCAAAATTTCATCCATTATATCTTAACTAACCTAGAAAATGGAGCAAAAGAGAAAGAGTGCTCATTTTAAACATTAACAAAAAATTCCAGAAAAGCTGAACTTCTATAAAAATTCATTTAATCAGATTCTTCTCCCCAATTCTTAATCTAGCAATGTAGGAATATGGATAATATAGATTCTTTTATGTTTGCTTCTTATTTTTGTTGGCTCTCTAAAAAAACCTAAGGCATGGTAAAAACAGCTCCAAATTGATAGGACATAGAATTTAAAGGAATCAAAAGCCAATTTTTTAAATCTTTAAAACTCAAATTATTAAATGCTTACTATTGTGGAAAAGAGACTGTTTTAAGATGTGATCACTGTCTGACCATGCCTGACTCAGACCCTTGTGCTAGATTCAGCTTGTTTCACTAGATAGGGGTCAGATCATAGACTACTTCCATAACCCCCCTCAGAAACTGTCTGACTCTTCCTCTGTGTCCCAGGCTTGCTGGTTCCTGGAACAGGCCCTTACACTGCCTGCGCAAGTATGTAAGGCATTTCCCCCTTATCCATCCTGCCCTGTCTTATATAACCCCTTAGCACCTGCCACCTGGCATGGAGGATAGACATGTCACTTGCCGCTGCCCAATTCGCACCTGTATATACGTCTCCTTAATAAATTCTTAATGTAATGATGGAGTTTGTCAAGCCTTTTTCTTTGGTCTCTTGGCCATGGGAAATTTTATGTCACAACTATATTTCCTTTTTTGCTTCAAAACTGAGAAAATTCAGATCCAGATATAGTAAACAGCAAGAGTTAACAGTCTCTCCTAGCCATGAGGAATAAATTATTGAACATTCTAAGTCATACTTTTTTTCATATACCAGGTTTGCTTTGAATATAATTAAATTTCAAAACTGTTATTGAAACTTACTTTAAATTAACCTTCTTAAAGGAAATAATACTAATGATGCCAATTGAGAAGTAGAATGTAAAGTGAAAAATAAGAGATCACAGAGATGTAAAAATATTATGAAATACCCAAAGCAAACACCGGGTGGCGTATGTGCTAACTATAAGTAGAATTATCTGTTTTGTGTATTATTTATTTAAAACTGAACTGGTCAGTCTCAGGTCATTTTCAAATAAAAGCTGATTTACTCTAGCTGAATATTATACTGAACCCACGATTTCCCAATAAAACATCTTTATGATTAAAGGCATCTGAACATACTCCTAAAGAAACAATCCTGAGGTTCTGTGACAGAAAACAAATTCTGAGAACAGATACAATAAAAAGTCAATGGAGGAGTTACATGTAAAATAATAATTTTTAGTACGTGAAGAAACTACAGAGATAAAAGGCCAGTCCTCTATGTAATTTCCCCAAAGCTAGTAAACAGTTTTGCTACTAGATAGCTAAAGGAACAGAGTGGAACAAAACACAGATACCCTCTCAATATCCAGTAGAATCAAACTCAAGGAATTTCCCCCTTTTCAATGTGTTACATTGACACTATTAAGCATGGAAAAATAATAATAAAATTTATAATATAATCATGTACTTTAAGTAGACATTCTTCTGAATGTATGTTTAGATATTTTAAAATAAAAATTCTATTAGTCTTGATGTTATAACGAGTTAGAATTCTTTAACACAATAGCTTATTATTCAAAATGGAACTAGGACACATACCCACTAAAACATGAAAAGTACAACTAGTAAAATCTCTTATGATAACTTATTTTCATGAGAGTTTATTCATTCCTCACTATCAGTTTAAGAAGCTATGTTAAAATCTTAAATGCCTCGACTACTTTTTCCTAAGCCAACACTTTTGCTGACACAATTTAATCTTCATTGGTACATGAACAAAATATATTCCTGTTACAAACCTGGGCTCTTTTTTCTCTAAGTTCTTGCTGTTGTAGTCTCCTTTTTTCTCGTTTTTCTTGTAATTTTTCTACTTCTTTCACACAGTTAGATTTTCTACGTGCTGAAAGAAAAAGACTAGCTGTAAAAGTATAGTCTTCTTTTTAGAGTTTTGTACTTACACACAAAACTTTTATGTATAATTTCACCACATTAAAAAAAAAAAGTACACAGTGATAAAGCATGCCTATAACAGCTATGTGAACTTTACTTATGAGCTGCTTTAACAAAAGTAGGAACAGGACGATATACAAAAAAGAGTCCAAAAAAAAAATGACTCTAACATAGTAATACATGTCATCTCTTGGTTTAGAATCAAAGATCTCTGAAGCAAGAAGCATAAGAATTTCTTCTATAAAATCTGTCAAAATATCATCTGGCCAGAATTTTAAATTCAATGCAACTGACACATTGTTATAATTTTATATTTATAAAATTTTCTTTCTCTAAAATATATATTTAAAAACCCAATCAAGAGACTAAACTAACAAGAAAAATTTTTTTTTCTACAGTGGTAAAATGAAATCTACAATCAACTTTGTAGTTAAGACCGTTCGCCATTTGGGGACTTATAAGGATGACCAAGAGAGAATACATGTATGTCTAAAATGACTGAATCCTTGATACATGATTTACATACAAGGGGGTCCAAATTCCTTTTTTGCAGCTTGAACTGGAGATATATCTGAAACACTACCATTCTGTTGTGCAGAAGACGACTGTTCAGGAAGTTGACTAGGCCGTGCACGTGCAGAACCAACCACTGTAAGTAAAACAAAATTTTAAAATTCAGAACAAAAAATCAGTAAAGGTGAACCTTGGTAAAAGGAACAGAGGTATCTCATATGAACTGATACTTAATGGCTGCATTTGCAAACTGAAAGGTCTTCTACTTATATGAGCATAAGCAAAATATATAATTCTGTTCAACCAACTGACAAACTAAAAGGTTTTCAGCATAATATGTGATAACTTAGGTGCCATCAATATAATTTTCAATATAAAACTCGAACTAAATAATTTATATAAAAACCAAAGCCAAGCTTGATTTTTAATAATCATTTTAAAAATGTAAGTGTACAAAATATGAATTTTAAATGCATTCTCATTTTGAAAAATTTATAATTCAGAAAGCACAAAAACTTAAAAGTCCTTCAACCCTCCTTATATTCTAAATCTTATTCTTTGTTCCTCAAATATGCAAATCTTTAGCAGAGAATGTCCTACTGTGGATGCTATAAAAGTGAAAAAGGCATATAATATTAAATATAAATATCATATTCTACAAAGAAATATAAATTTTCACAAGACTCAAAGGACTGTGTTTAAAGTGCAGAACTTTCCCTCTAGTTCCAATCTCTCTTCTAATACCTACGCCCATCCCTCCTCACCACCCATATGGAGCAACGTCACTCTCAGAAAGGATATCTGCTGAATAGCAGATGAGAAGCAAACTATGTTTTGTATCTTCTGGCTGAAAATATATGGAAGACTTGCAATTAACTAAAATTTATACATGTTCATTTTTTTTTTTTAAGCTGACTCCTAAGATACTCATGACACTTGTTGGAAGCTTGTTAGCTAGAAAATCATGTAAAAATGTCATGATGATTAAACTTACTTTTGTGGAATCAATCAACTGACTACTTCCTCATTCCTTTCTTAAAATACTCTCCTCAAATCTGAAAACTTATTGGGTAAATGAAATGAATCAAAAATTGCATAGATCGGGGTTTCATATTCATCATGTACCTTTAGAAATCATTTTTTATATTGTCAATATTATTGTGTCAGAAAATCAAGAAGACACCAATCTTAAAATTAGCCACATAATGTTTAAATAAATAATAATGTAAAGGGAGGGTAATATTTACTTTTAATTTATCTTGTCAAGGCCATACTAAGAAGTCGATAGGGAAAATTAATAGATAAATATTTGCTTCACCTCTATTATCTCTTGGAGGAGGGTCATTCTTAATAGAAGCCACAGTCCGTCGATTCTGTAAGAGAAAATACTCATTTTACTTCTCATAATCAGCTTCCTTTAATTAAAAACGTAGGCTGACATACAATAATATAAAACTAAGTGAAGAAAAAGTATAAACAATCATCTAATGAATTACTACTAATGCTTTCAATATTCAAGTTTCTTTATATGACTATTCCCCACCCCCAAAAAATTATTCAGGAATTAATGTGAGCCAGGCACTGCTCTAAAGACTTTGTATGTATTAATTCATTCCATCTTCAAAACAATCCTATGAAGTCATATTATTGCTATTCTGGTTTCATAGATGAGGAAACTGAAGTAAAGAGAGGTTAAGTAATTTCACTAAAGTGCACTTCTAATCATTATGCCATTCTGCCAAAACTATGTAATATGTTTCATTTTGAGTATCAGGGGATAATTAATAAAATACTAGTTTTAGATAACTTACAGCCAATTGTTAAGCTGAAACGTCAAACTATTACGAGATGCACACTGTCAGTTATACTAAAAGGTTTCATTAGACTTTCACAGACTGCATAGATTAGGGTAGCAAATACTTGGTCCTATTATTTATTTACTAAGACTTCATTTTAATCGCCGAGGGAAAAAAGATACCAAATAGTGCGCTATTTTTCAACTCTAACTGCACATTCAAATGAGATAGGTACTAGTAAAAAGGTATTGATGTTAGGGCCTTCTTTTAAATAAAATAAACCATCTCTGGGAGCAGGCCTAGGAATCAGTATTTTAAATTCTCCAGGTGATTCTAATGTGCTACCAAAAAAAGATGCTAATGACATACTCAAAAGGATAAACTATGAAGATCCTTCAGCCTGTGAAGCCAAGTATAAAAAATACCTTTTACAAATGGCAATAAATGACCCCAAAGCAGTGACTCTCAATATGCTGAAATTATATAACTTGAAAATCTGCCTTATGTTCATATGCATGGTGTAAAAAGCAGAAGGTTCTGTAGATATTGCTAAGCTTCTATCATATTATATTTGGATATCTTCCCTGCAAAATAGTGAGCTCCTATAGGGTTAGAGTTATGTCGTATTCATATATGTAAGTGATAAAATCAAGAATGTAGAAAAATCACCAAATGCTTGTTGAATTCAACACAAACTGCAGATTTAACAACTTCGAGGGGCCGCTTGGCTTAAAAACAGTTGTATTTTGATACAAAGTGTTAACAGTCAGAAGTTTTAATAGAAATGCAAAGGAATTATCTTTTAATATAAAAATAACATATCTTTTATTTTTATAAAGATAAAACTGTTAGGGAGGATATAGTATGGTTTTAAAGTTTATCTTCACATACAATACAGAAATAGTTAAACTACACTCCATCATTTCCCTTCTTTAATAAACATAAAATTAGCAGAATTACCATTTCAAAAGACTATTGGAATGAGACTTTATTATAAATAATAAAGTTATTCTTTCTTTATCAAAGTCATTTGTATTCATTCAACCAACACTAACAAGCAACTGTTTTGACTCATAACTCCTGAAAAGCTATTCGTGTCAGGAAAAATCCTAATCAGGCAAGGAATTTCTAGAACATTATTTAATGATTGTTATAACTGTGCATTAGACAACCTCAATCCTTGAAAGTATATGTGTATACGGAAAGTATATATGCATACGGATAGCAGAAAGAATTTTTTTTTTTTTTAACAAAACTACTAACACTTAAAACATATTCCCACAGCCTGCCAATTTCGAAGCAGCATGTGTGCGCGCACACACACACACATTCATCCTCTGAATTTTCATCACTAACCTTTACAATTTTGTTTACTTTGGCTGAGGATGTTGGAGGTGGAGGTGTTTCTGGACTGGGTTCAATTTCTTCATCAGGTACAAGGTCAGGGTTAAGTGAAAAGATGCTCTCCAAGTCAATCTGTTTTAAAAACCACATGCCATTTTGAGCGTACTTAGACAAATCTTTTACTTTTTCAAATAAATTCACACATAGAGAATAAATGTTAAGTAATTTTAGCCTAATGAACGGTATTGCTATAAAAATTAGATTATCTAGAATTATAACCCACACATTTAAAAAATATCTCAAGATTAATTTTGTGGTCTTGATTATATGTCCAATCACATAAGATACACATAAAAAGAAATCTCCCTTCTTTCTTTGAGTGAAATTTTTTAATCATTTGAAAGATTTTAAAGAATGATAAAGAATACATGTATTATATGAAAATTATATACTTTTCTGTTTTGTTTTATATTAAAAATTTGATGGCAGGACTAGAAATAAAAATTTAACCTAGTGATCATACCTCTTTGCCTTTTGTATCTCCATTTTCTATCCATTCAACAGTCACACTTTCATTATCTTCATTTAAAGATGTTACCATTGCTTGATGTATTCGGCCTAAATGGGAATAAAATATTTTTTAAAATGCCATGAATTATGGAATGCCTAAACTCTGTCAAATAAAATTCTATAATTCACAAACTATTAAAAGACTACCATACTACTTTTCTTACAAGAGACTGCTATAGACTCTCAGGATAAGGCAATAAACTTTGTCCATGGCACCATAAATCGATTTCTTACAGGTCAAGACCAGGAACTCAAGAAATTGGATTATACTTAAAGTTTATTTTCAGCATACATGATAAATGGTTACATTAACATATAGAATACCTGAAATTTTATACCATTGAACAGTTAGTCATTAGAAAGTTTCCTTATTATGAGCCAACAATGATTCTAGAACACAGAACAAAAATTCATAAGGCAATTTTTAATACTATACTGATATAACACTTTTTATTTAAAAGTCATGATCATATACTACACAAATTAATAATGTTAATTTAAAATTTTGAGAAAAAGAATCTGAGTGCAAAAAGGTTTGGAAATGTTAATCTAATATGTTCTTTTTCTGCATATTACATATGGAAATCCACTCTACTCCTTACTTTCTCTGATGACTCCAGTATTTATCATTTGTAGAGGGCAGTCTATATAATGTATTAAACTTGTTTTCCCTCTCTTAATGGATTGTGGCTCTTACCTGTTAGTAACTATAAATATAATTATTTTTAATTATTACATAATATTCCATTTTTTATAACTTATTTAAAACCTACTGATGGTCATTTAGGTTATGTGCAATATTTTACTATTATAAATACTACTATTGCACATTTGTCATTATGTATTTGCTAGATTATTTTTTAGGAACAAATTCCTAGAAGCAGATCAACAGGTTATGTGTGTACGTTGTGTGTATACAGTTGACCCCTGTAAAATGTGGGGATGAGGGGCATTGACTCCCACATAGTTGAAAATCTGCGTGTAACTTCCAACTCCCTCAAAACTTAGTTGGTACCTGCAGGAGATTGGTTTCAAAACCCGCCATGAATACAAAAATCTGCAGGTGCTCAAGTTCCCTATATAAAATGCGGTAAATGCAGACAATGGGCTCTCTGCATCTGTGGACTCCCAATAGCGGATCACTAAGTACAGGTATTTAATGAAAAAAATCCATAGATAGATGGACCCATGCAGTTCGAAGTCACGTTGTCCAAGAGTCAACTGAACACACACACATACAACACATGCACACACACCACACGCACATATGCATATATGTACATAAATACACACATATATACATGTGTATACGTACATACATTTTACTTATTTCATCTGTTTTCATCTAACCCAACCATTTGATTATTATTCAAGTAAGGACACATATCTACATCTTTATATTATCTAATAAAATGTTAAACATACAGAATTTTCATCTGTAGTTTCGGAATGAAGTCCTTGGGACATCTATAAGTTACCTAATGATAATTTGTAGCTCTTAAAAGAAAAAAAACGCTGGATATACAGTACATAAAACAATATTATTATAACAAGGGATACAATATCTTTAAAGACAATATGAACAATAAGAATGTTATAAGTAGTTAGGTATGAAATTACTGTTAATCACTATCTTTCCCATATGGGTGCATATAAAAATCTGAAGTAATAAATTAATATAATCTTGTTTTGAAAATTCAAGTATTAAAAATAAAAGTACTCTCAAGTGATAGATCAGTGTTTTTTTTTTTTTTTTTTAAAAAAAAACTAAAATAAGGCTGGAGGTATCACACTGATTGATTTCAAATCATATTACAAAGCGACAAGAATCAAAACAGCATATTGGCAAAAAACCAGACACACAGACCAATAGAACAGAAATGAGAATCCAGAAATAGGCAAATAATTTTCAACAAAGGAGTTGAAATTATAGTGTCGAAAAGAAAGCCTCTTCGATGAATGGTGCTGGGAAAATTGGAGAGCCACAGCAAATGAGTGAAACTAAACTGCTGTTACCACACACCGAAGTTAACTCAAAATGGATTAACGATCCAAAAATAAGACCTGAAACAAATTGCATAGAAGAAAACAGGCACTACACACATGGACCTTCGATTTAGAGAGATTTTATGATTTTGACTTCAAAGGCAAGGAAAGCAAAAGCAAAAGGCAAAAATAAATGAATGGGCCGACATCTAACTAAAAAGGTTCTGCACAGCAAAAGAAACGAAACAAAGAGGCAATCAATTAAATGGGAGAAGATATTTGCAAAGAATGCCTCCGATAAGGAGTTAATATCCAAAATATATAAAGAACTCATATAACTCAACAACAACGACAAACAAATTATCCAATTAAAAAATGGGCAGAGAAGCTGAACAGATACTTCTCCCATGTAAACGTACAAATGGCCAAAAGACGTATGAGAACATGCTCAACTTTACTAGCTATTAAGGAAATGCAAATCAAAACCACAATGAGAATGGTAGGATGCATGCTTAAATAAAATTATCTTATGACAAACAAACAAACAAACAAAAACTATAATGAGATACATCTTCACACCTGTTAGAATGGCTATCATTAACAATACAAGTAATAATAAGTGTTGGAGAAGTTGCAGGGGAAAAGGAATCCTCATACACTGCTGGTGGGAATGTAAATTGGTATAGTCACTATGTAAAACAGTGTAGAGGTTCCTTAGAATATTAAGAATAGAATTACCACATGACCCAGCAATCCCTCTTCTGGGTATCTACCCCAAAAATTCAAAACATGTATCATATACACACCTGTTCATTGCAGCATTATTCACAGTGGCCAAGATATGGAAATGACGGAAGTGCCCTTCGATAGGTGATTGGATAAAGATATGGTACCTATATACAATGGACTATTACTCAGCCATAAGAAAAGATGAAATAATGCCATTTGCAACAACATGGATGGATCTTGAGATTATCATGCTAAGTGAAATAAATCAGACAGAAAAAAATTTAGAACCATATGATTTCACTTATATGTGGGATATAAAACTGAAAGCAACAAATGAACAAAACAAACAAAAACTCGTAGACAGATAACAATTTAGTGGTTACCAGAGGGAAAGGGGGAAGGTAGATAAGGGTAAAGGAGGTCAAATATATGATGACGGAAGGAAATTTCATTTTGGGTGGTGAACAATGCAAAATACAAATGTATTATTAAATTGTACAATTGGAGTCTATATAATTTTATTAACCAATGCCACCCTAATAAATTTAATAAAAATAAATACAAAAAACTAAAATACATACTGGCAATCTTTCCATGACAAACCAACATATTAATTTTAACAACCTATATATTAACAACTATATAGCATTCTAAAAAAGAAATGCATCACGATTTAATTATTCCTTTACTAAGAGTAATTTAAATTGTTTCTGACTGTTTGCCATTAAAAGATGTACTCATTGCACTCATTACCTACCTGTACATAGGTGTAAATGTTTTCATAAATACAATTTCTAGAAGGAGAATTAATGAGTCAAAGAAACTGAAATTTCGATATTTGAAAACTGCTCTCCTTTTACCTTCCCACCAATATGGGACATATTCTTCCACAGCTTTGTGGACACTGAGCATTATTAACTTAATATTTTTTACCAATCCGATAGGCCAGATCTTTCTGTATACTTTCTAAGCATGTATATGTCAGAGACTGGCCCATTTAATCTACATTAGTTTAATATAAAAAAATATATTTATGAAGTATATATATCCATTTTTAAAATGAGGAAACTGGCTATGGCCATGTACCCTGACCAAGCCTGATCCTGTCTGATCTCGGAAGCTAAGCAGGGTCGGGCCTGGTTAGTACTTGGATGAGAGACCACCTAGAAAGACCAGGTGCTGTAGGCACACACACACAAAAAAAAAAAAATAAAAAAAATTAGGGATTATATTGCTCTTTTTATCAAAACCTTTTAGTGGCTCCCTATCTTACACAAGAGTAATAGCCCAAGTCCTTCCAATGGTCTTTTAATGACTTATTATAAAACCCTACATGATTTTGGGAAAAGTGAAGTGGTTTACTATAAGACATCAATATACTTTCAACAGGAAATGACCCCCAAGAAGATGTATTTGAACATCAGACTAAGGAGGCTGTTGAAGGAGTGCAGATCAGGATTTCTAAGCAATTACCAACAGAATTACCATAATAATGAGAATGGGGGAAAGCAAGTGCCTGTTACAAAAGACAAGACCAACACCACCTACTGTGAGGCATTTACCACGATATTACAACTAGATGTGTAAGAAAAGGCAAACCAGTGGGACAAAATCTAAGACTATAGGTCACAATTACATAGAGACCTTAACTTCAAAAATAGCATAGAGATTAGCAATGAAGAGGATAAAGAAAATCAAGGTGATAACATACAGTATTCAGCAGTCTTTTCAACAGTGGTACTTCCACATCTTCAGTAGCAATGCAGACATCCAGAAAGCCTTAAGCCACAAGTAGCAGAGTCAAAAAGCAGCTAATCACCAGTTAAGCCTAAACTCTAGAAGATTAGTAGGGCAGGATGAAGAAAATGTTGGCTTGCCTTGACGATGGTCCAGGTTTACTCATTTAAGAATAAGTAAAATATAAATATGAAAATCTAGCAATAACTAATAAAAAGCTTAGAGCTGAATGAATGAAGTCTTAAGTGTTCGCTTTTTGCCAGTGGATTAGATTACTAGAAATACCTGTATAGTACCTATGCAGCATAGAATTTTTATTATTTTATCAAAAGATGTCTCTAAAAAAATTTTTAAGGCTGACTTTTCCCAGTATGCTTTTAAATCTTTTTAAATAAATTGGTTTAGTTAAGATATACTCAAATACCTCATTGAGTATAAAAATTTACACTTTGACTTTTTTCAAAAGTCAAAAAGCACTCATTAACAAAGATGTTAAATAATAAAATAAAGAGACAGATATATGAGATTTTTCGAAGGAAAAAATCATTGGTTTAGTGATAACATAGGTATAATAGGAACGGTCTGAGCCTGGATGATGGGAAAATGATGACATTGGTGGCAGAGAAATGAGATATTTTATCCTAAGTCTCAGTTGGTGTTAACAAGACAACTATAGATACAGACGTATAGCTCAGGGACAAATTAGGATTGGAAACATTTTTCCCTAGAACCTGGGACAATCTTCCCACATGGCTCTCTAAATACCACCCCATTTCTCTGGTTTGAGAAAATTTCTGTACATCATTCTCAAAACACTTACCCCCGGCCCCTGCCCTTTGACTCTGATTTCCCATTTACTTTTTGAATTATATTACATAGACTAGCGGTTCTCAACCCTTTGGCACCAAGGACCAGTGCTCCTATAAGATTTAAAGCCTGATGATCTGAGATGAAGCAAAGGAGGTGATGCTAGCGCTGGGCAGCAGCTGCAAATACAGATGAAGCTTCGCTCACTTGCCCACCGCTCACCTCTTGCTGTGTGGCCCAGTTCCTGACAGGCCACAGACTAGTATTGGTCCACAGCCAGGGGCTGGGGACCCCTGATATAGGCTTCTATGTTTAAAAATATTAATAGAGCAAAGCACCTGTGTATCCACCACCAGCCAAGAATCAATACCTTTGAAACCCCATATGTCCCCCTCTTCAAGTGAATCTCTCCCTCTCCTTTCTCCCTCCACCAGAAGGGACTATCACTACTTTGTTATTTGAGATAATCACATCATGGCTTTTCTTTGTAGTTTGACCACTCATAATGCAACACACACACACAAATCTAGTTTGCCTACCTTTAAACTGTATATAAACAGACTGACACTACTTTTAAGACTATTTTTTTTCTGAGATACTTGTTATGTGTATCTATAGCTCACTCATTTGCACTACATATGAATATGGCAAAATTTATCTATTCCTCTGTTGATGGACATTTGTTATGTTTTTTGCTATTTGGAAGAATAATGCTGTAGGCATTCTCATACTTGTGTACTGATACAAATATGTGAAAATTTCTCAGGGATATAATCATACACAGATAAATAACTTTTCTAGTTAGTGCCACAATGTATTCTATACTAACTTTCGCTGTAATTATTTGTAATCCCACTAACAATTACTTCACATCCATAATATGTCAGATTTAATGTGGTTCTAATTTCTCTCACTCAATAAGGTTGTGCCTATTTTCATGTTTGCTAGCCATTCGAGCCTTTTGTGTGTTTCTTTTTCCTACTTCTAGAGAAATTCTCTATACAGTCTTGGTATTAATCTTCTGCTATATATATGTTGCAAGTATTTTGTCCAAAATTGTGGCTTATCTTTTCAGCTTCGTTATGGTGTCCTTTTGATGACCTGAAGTTCTTAGTTTTAGTGTAGTCAAATATATATTTCTCAATTATAGCTTTCTATGTCATACGATTCTTCCTAAAATTCATGTCATTAAGATAGTTTCTTACATTTTCTTCTACAGTTTTACAAAGCCTTTTTTATATTCAAGACAGTAACACATTGTCATTTTGATCTTTGTGTGTATTAACCCAATTTCCATGTTTCCCCTATGGAAAATAAAATGGTTCCAGTGTCACCATCAAATTTCAAGCATACATGCATGAGTCTACTTCTATATCCCTAAACCAAAATTACAATGTCTTCATTATTAAAACTTTGCAATGTCTTGCTATCTGGTAAAATAAGCCTTCCTGCTTTATTGTTCTTTAAGAGTTTAATATTCTTAGCCTTTTGCATGTCTGTATAAACTTAGAATCAGTTTGTCAAGGTCCAAAATTCAAACAATTTTTAAAAACCCACCTGTTAGGATTTTGATTGGAATTGCACTGAATTACTTTGTTCTGAATTTTTATATCATTGACCAAGAGTAATACTGGCCAGCAGTTTTCCTTTCTCATGCCAGACTTATTCTGGAATAGTTAGTGTAAAATTATAGTTCAACCTTGAGTGTTTGGTAGGAACTGGTTAAAACCATCCTGGCATAGAGTTTTGTGAGAAGATTCAATTTCCTTAATAATTGTGGGATTATTGTAATTTTCTATTCTTGATTGTTTTGATAATTTTATTTTTCTAGATGTATACAAATTTTCACATTTTGGACATAAAGCTGCTCTTAATTATATTAACTGTCCATGGCACCTGTAATGATAATCACTTTTCATTCAAAATTTTTCAACTTTTTTCCTTGATAAATGTCACCTAAGATTTGCCAATTTTATTTTTCCAAGAATATATGTGGTTTTGTTGAACCCTTTTATTGTGTTATTAAGTACTAAATTACTGCTCATTAGTATTTCTTTTAACTTACTTTGGGTGTATTTTGATGTTTCTCCCCCTTAAATTCTTAAGATAAATGCTTAGCTCATTCATCATTATCATTTTTCCCTCGAAAGCAATTAAAGCTACACATTTCTCCCAATAATGGCTTTAGCAGCATCTTACAAATTTTTATATGTAGTACTGTTATTGTTCAATTCAAACTATTTTCTAATTTTATGATTCTTTTACTCTAGGTATCTGTTTATGATTTCTAAAAGTGAGACACATCTGACCAATCAGAATAGAAAAAGCCTTAATTGCAATGGACTGCGTCCCTTGGAGGAAAATTTCCTATAAACCTAGCTCCAGAGAGCAAATCAGCAGCAATTTTTTATCGGTGTCTTTAAAGAAGAGCCACATGTCTTTGTCTTCAGTGATCTGATTCTTTTTTCCTAGTGGCACTATCATCCTCCAGTCAAACGGCCTGCTCACCCCTTAGTATTTCTAGTCTATTTCTTCTCTGTAGTGATATCTTGTTCTTAAACCCAGCTATGCCATTTTTGTTTTCTTTTATGTACCTGAAGCAGAAAGACGCTAATAATGGACTTTATAGTACTATTATGACCAGAAACCCCTATCCATCTTTAAGTCATATGTCATATTAATAGAAAATAGGGGTCAGAGATGAAAACTGTTAAGTTCACACTATCTTATAAAATCAACATTATATAAATTGTTATAGTTTTAAAACTATATTTTTTTAATTAAAAATCTAGAGACATTTTAAAGTTTTAAGCTTTATTTCAATCTACTTGTAAAGATAAGTTACAGTGCACAAAACGTCATCTGTTAAGAGTGAAGTAAAAAATATGTGCAAAGAATTTTGGAAGTACAACTTCTCCCCAATCATTTTCCCAATAGGAGACCTCTGGGTCTTTAATATCCGAATTTCATAAAACTTACCTCTCAATGCAAGTTATTTTGGCCAATGTTTATACAAGAAAAGAATTATATTTGCACATGCCAGAAACACAATTCACATTTTAAACAATACAGTGTGCAAGAAAAGTTCTGAGTTACATTCCCAATATAATTGATAGTCAGAACATAAAAAAGCATGCCAAAGATCAAAATGTAGGCACAGAATAATGCTTGCATCATACTTAGTGTGAGCCATTTTCTGACAATGTATGCTTATCCTGAAATGTATTTCCAAAGCCTCTCATGTTTACTTAGCCTTTCTTTTGCCTAGTGTTGAATGAGTCCCAAAATATCTAATATTAAACACACACACACACACACCCCACTGAGGATGGACAAAAAAGTAATTATAAGGAAAAAAATACTGCACATAAAACCAATCTGTTAACCTTGTTTATTGTTTGTTAAATGACAGTATTGTACTTATATGTAGGATATTTATAGTGTCGGTTATACTTTTGAAATTAGAAAGTTGATAATTGACAATTATCAATTTTTTCCCATTTAAAGTAAAGGCAAATAGGCTCCCAGTTAGCATTTTCACACAGGACATCTGATTTATAGGAACAGATTATGGCTTTAGAGGTTGATAACTCTATTGTTTAAAATCAAAATATTCCTAGGTTTCTGCTATTGAGAATAGACTTTTAAATATAGTTAAATCATGAGAACCATAGTGATTCTAAGAAAAAAAAATCGCAATTTCTCTATTTGACCATTTCTAACCCAAGAATGGCAATTTCATATGGTTCGGCGTAAGAGAAATGCAAATTTCACCCCAAAGTTAGGTGTCAGGTTAAAGGTCCAAAATAGTAAAACCTTAATAAAAATTTATAAAAATATTATCTGCTCAATCATATCATATAAATATATAATATTCTGAAATCATAACCTTTATTTCAAAGGCATTTTACACTTAGTTCATTTACAAAATATCTTTACATAATTTAAGTCTCAAATTTCTGTTATAGTGAAATCAAACAGAATAGTTCAGATATCAACTTTTTAACATCTGTTAGTATATGTTAAGACAAATGATTTAAAAAAAATAAAAACCCACAAATGAAAGAACAGAAGAGCAAACATGAATTTAAGCCACCTTTGCTGTAGTGAATAAAAATAACAAATATATAAACTTTATATTTCTGGACTTTCTAATCTTTAAGATGATCACTTAAGATTGCTATTAGTGCTGTTTAACTTACCATAAAATCTCATATATTTATCGAGCTGCCAAAAACAAGTTTTACATGTTGACAATTGCCTTTTGGTCTTTGAAAAGAGAATCCTATTATGTTTCCTAGTTCACAGCTGAATTCACAGCAGCTGTGAGGCTAAGAAATGCCAGCAACCAATTAGGCTGGTGTAAACCTTGTCTAGCATATAAAGTATATAATTTGGTTGCAAATGCAAAAGAGCCAAAATAAAACAGTCAAGAATACTAATAAAATATCATTATGAGTATTTAAGAGTCTGAATATTTAAAATTCTAACAAATATATGTATTTTATTAAAAGGATACAGTGGGAGAACATTAGGAAAAAAAAAAAAACCATAAAAAACCAACAATTCTTTTTAGACCCATGCTGTTTTTTAAAAGGCTGGTGCTGTTCTGGACATAACCAGAATTATAAACTTCCTATTTTTTCTAATCCTACTCTAGAGATGAGTTTTACATGAGCATACATGTGGTAAGTCTTCCCCAAAAGTAAACATTATTTTCATCAGGTCCTCTTGAGCTGCTTCCATGAAATTTTCTTTTTATACTTCTAAAATAGTTAAGACCTTTATAAAAATTTCAAAACCAAATAATGTATGAATAACTAAAACAATTAGTGAAAATAGAACTTGAATTATAAGATTGTTTATAATGTCAATTTCCAAACCCTTTGAAGTTGTTAAAACCTACTATTTTTGTATAAAGTTTAATACATTTAAAAATATGACAAAAAATTAATGCTTTAGAAATATTAGCTAAAAATATTATTTAAAAAATTTTTACAAACTGAAAAAACTAGTAGTCAACTGGTCATTCATGTGTACATTGCCATGTAATGAAAATAAAAAACTTCAGTTTATATGCCAAATTAAAATATAGTTCCCTAGTAAATCTATTCTTGATAAAACCGCCTAGTAACTGCCTGACTTTTCAATGAGAATACTATTGCATAATTTGAAAGGATGTTTTGACTTTTAAAAATAAATATTACTCTGAATTGTAAACATTCAGAACAAGTACATGGCAGAATGTTTCCTGAGGATGAGTAAAATACATAGGCTTACTCAAAGTAGATAGTAAGTAGATTTCTGAAAGAAGCACTTTCTCTCAAGTCAGTTTCTACCAGAAAAGAATCTTGGTAAATTACCTTAAAACACACTTGCCTCAAAACTTTTGAGACTTCATATCATGTGACGGATTAAAATCTGTCTTAAACAGGTTTCTAATTTTTTCCTTAAATTTTATATAAAATACTGATTCTAGTAAAATAAAGCAATTGTATATTTAGTTATAAGTACCAAGTGTCAGTGTAGTGCATATTTCCAAATAGTCATAGCAAAAAATGTTAATTAACTTTTATTGTCTAAGGAGGTTTGTTTTAAATCTGTCTTTTAAAACAGATACAATTCTTTCCTTCAACTTATTAGAAGGATTCTAAAAGGATGCTCCTTCAGAACACGAAAATAACCTAATGGGAAAGTCAGGAAAATGGAGACTGCAAAATGCTTTAAAATAGATGAAATATGACAATAAAACTACCAAAAGCATTATTTAGAAAATGAAAAACACTGTAAACTATACAGTAACATTTATGTATTTTCTTGTCTTGCCAACTACCTCAAAGCGTTTATAATTTATTATTTTTATTCTCTCCAAAAGTAAATGTCAATCTGTTCCTAGATGCCAATAACCAGTAAATGAGGACAGAAAAGAATCCGATGATTTGTTGGAGATCATTACAGGAGATCCAGCATAAATCAAACGCCCAAACTCTGATATCCAGGTTCTGTTACGTAATCTAAACAGCAATGAAAAGAATACTTAACGAGGGCTATGCAGGCATCATATCTTCTTCAATAACTTTGGTGGAATAAGATGCCATTAGAGGACATAAATGCCTCAGCTGACACTGCTAACAGCGCTGTTGCTATTTAGTAAACCCCTGGGGAATGTGACTTTGCCAAACATAGAGACCTTTCTGTTTTGGCTTATCACATTTAAGATGTTACTGTTTATAACTAAATTTAAAAAGTTCTAGCATTTCCCTTCTTAGACTTTAAACCAAAGCTGGAACTGTGACACAAGAGAAATGCGTATGCTAGACCTAAGAATTTTCGTGAAAATACATCTTAAAAATGACACAGACTTCATTCATATTGTAAACAAACTACAAATTTTCAAATTCTTACTTCCTCTGTCCATTGTTTTGAAAAGGGATCTGAAAAATTAACACTGCTCAGAGAAATTTCCTATCTTGTTGGGATTTTTTTGTGATGACTGGATCACACTGCACACTAACAATCTGTTAGACTTATCGCTTAGAAGGGCCCATTGTGCAGCTATTTAGAAAACTTCCATCCTGAATTTGCACAAGGGTAATAAGGATAATGTCACAAAGGGGTCATGATTACAACAGAGATGATTAAATCACTTAATTTCCTCATTCTGAATATTTGGGGTTGGGGCAAGAAAGAACTGAAAAACTGTTCAAAACTACTAGTTAAAAAAGGTAAAAATTGAATTTCTAAAATCATAAGTTATATGATTAGGATTCCAGCTAACATGGTGAAAATGTAAAAAATAAAAAGCATTAAAAAAACTTCATAAAGTTAACTAAATAAATCTCAACACATTTTAATTAAAAAGCCATTCTTCATATCTACATTCCTCTGGGTCAATGTCTGAAACCTACCTTTATTCATTTATTGAGGAATAAAATATTTCCTATCTAGAATACCAAAGAGTTTTATAAGTGGTGTTTAACACATTGCTGACAATTTAAAGTGTTTTAGTGTATGTGCTGCCAAAGCAGAACTAATCTTAAGTTTTGAGAACAAACTTTCACAGATGGTCTGCTGGATACATTGAGCAATGCTATCTAATTGCTCCCTGGTTTAAATTCTTATTTACTCAAAAGGGAATTCCAAACCAATACATTGCGTTAGTCTATGACCTTTTCAGGGCTACATGTAGATATCATCTTCTCTTATGCTTAAATATATCCTAACAAGAGAGAGGGATCTTTTGGAATGTTTTTCAAGTCTTCAACAGCAGTATCCCAGGCAATGTAGACTTATACATATATTTATTAACAAAATTTAAACATAACTCAGAAAATTGACAAAAACATTATAAAATATTCAACCATTCCAGTTTGTTTTCAGCTACCCTCCTAACTTTCATTAGAGAATTTAAGGCCTGAATTCAGTTGACTGGGTGCAATTAATGTTTTTAGTAAAAGTTGTAGATGTGGTAATGAGGATGTCAAGCAGACTGATAACATCGGAATCTTAAAAAAAAAAAAAAAAAAAAAAACTCTCACAGTTAAAGAGGCTAAGAAAACTGAATATTCCACTATGAGATGCATCTTAACACATAACACTTTAGAAACTTGCTACTGTCTATAAAAGAACAGTATGTGCCGACACTTTAAAGAAAAAATCTCTAGTATTGAAGAGCTAGCCTGTCTACCTTTACTGCTGTCCAGGACAATGGGACAGGAGAACTTCTTCAAAAACCTTAAAGAATGTTAAACACATCATAAGTGATTTTCAAAAACATAATATTGTAGAAAAGTAATTTGTTACCAGAAAAAGAATATGGAAAATGTCTATCCAAGGCAAATAATAATGATACCTACTCTTAAACATTAAAAATAAAACTGTTACAGATGAGAGATGAAATCTTAATTGAAAATGCCAAGTCGTGGTCATACTAGTATAACATTAAACCAGTTGTCACTGAAAACTAATAAGTTTAATTTTATAATAGTCACATTCTTATCCACTACACAAAAACATATTCCTTTGTTAATTACTGTGTTGCTGTGGTCTTGAACAGCAGTCGAGATTCACGTTTACCTATAACTCTTTTCCTATGGACTGAAATGTGCCCCCCTCCATTCACATATTGAAGTCCTAAACCTCAATGTTATGGTGTTTGGAAGTGGGTCTTTTGGAAAGTAATTAGGCTTAGATGAGGTCATGAGGGTGGAGCCATCAAGATGGGACTTCTGACTCTAAAGGAAAGAGGGAGATGTCTACCATGTGAGGACACAATAAGAAAATAGCCATCTCCAAGACAGGAAAAATGCTTTTACCAGCACCCTAATTTTTGTTGGATTTCCAAGCCTCCAGAATTTTAAGAAATATATGTTGCTTAAGCCACCCAGTTTATGGTATTTTGTTATCCAGCCCAAGCAGAGTAATTTATCCTCTTTCAAATACTAAAGGCCATAATAAGGCAATAGGAAATCAAAGATATTGAATAAGGGACATTCCTTGCCCTGTGCCAAGATCTCAACCCCTGATTGCAGTGTCACTACTTCCCTGAGGAATTTATCATCACAATCCCTGTTCCACTCTAACTATGGATGCCTATGATGGTAGTGACTCTGAAATAGGGAAATTTTTACTTTCAATGTTGGTCAGTTGGATTAATAGATGATCATTTCTTTAAACCCTTGTACCACTAGAGTAAAATGTAAAATAATAAATTCAGTGTGGCTAGAGGAAAGGTATACAAAGAAAGTAGAGCCAAAGAATCTCACTATGGAGAGACTGACTTAAGTCAGATTATGGGTTTGGTTTTCTACATTTAAGGTTGAGAGATCTCCTAAACATCTAGTGTAGATTATCAGTGTGTGTGTGTGTGTGTGTGTGTGTGTGTGTGTGTGTGTGTGTGTGTGTTATATACATATGTATAGATAGATAGATATAGATATATAATTATAGTGGGTGGTCCAGGTTTAATATAAAATCTTGAGAACTGTTAGCATATACAGTAACACACATTTTCAAAAGGGGGAAAAATTGGCTCCTTGGAAGAGAAGAGCTTAAATATTACAAGTTTGTGGCCCTCCAAAGGGCCATAGCACATAAACAAATACACAGTGCATGTGATATTAAAATTTTATGGGTCCCTAGGTAGACGAATAAAGATATGCTATCTATATATGAGATACATATACATATTATATGTACATTAATATATACATATGTATACACACACATACACACAATGGAATATTATAAAAAAGAAATCTTGCCATTTACGACAATGCAGATGAATCTAGAAGGTATTATGCTAAGTAAAATAAGTCAGAGAAAAATACCTGATTTCATTTATAACTGGAATCTAAAAGAAATATGAATAAACAAAACAGAAGCAGACCCATAGATACAGAGAACAAGCTGATGGCTGCCAAAGGGGAGGGGGAGTAGAGGAACAGAAAACAAGAAAAAATATTAAAATTAAATATAAAATTTCATGGGAGGGTGTGATTAAGAAAAAAAATGTCTAAAATGGTTCTTTGGAAGGGAGCAGTAATGAGAGTTTGGAAAAGTAAATATAGACAGTATTTAAGGCAGTGAAAGTGATATGATCACTAAAAGAATAAGGGTAGAAGTCCAGGTTTTCAATGTACAGAGGTTGGGGAGATAATAAGTTACTAGCACAGATCAAGAAATTGCCAGAGAAAAAGAAGAAAATCAGGAAAGTAGAATCCTAGAAGCCATGTAACAAATGGCATTTCTAGAAAGAGAATAAATCAATTCTGTCTCTGTCAAATGCTGTTAACAGATTAAGTAAAATTTAAGCACAAGTGGAGACCTTTTTTTTAGATGAAATAAATAATAGTATTCCAGTAAGTTGATGGAAATAATTTAATAAAGGAGAAATTAAGGACACAGCACAAAGAACTAATGAAGTGGTAACTTTGGGCAGGTGAAAAAGGATAACATTTAGTGTGTAAGTAGAGGAAATGTGCCTAAAATTAGAACAGAACAGGTTTATCCATGGAAAGGTAAGAAAGGCATAGTTACAGGAACAGATATTGATTGTTATTTGGGTGGATGTGGTAGACTTGTAGAAGTCTTTTTTCTGATTGCTTTTCTCAGTGGCAAAATGGCATACAAAGTGATCTGTTCAGAGTGTGTATAAGAAAATAAACCTAAGAATGTTATGAGAAAAGTCAGCTAAGAGTGAATGGGTTAGAGATGTGACTGTTCATTCAAGAAAAGTAGCCATGAATTTAAATTGTGATCAAGCAGCACAATTATAATTCCCCCACTCCAATTAATTTTAATCAAGAATGGGCAAGGAGGTTTAAAATATATAAAAGGAGTTATCTGGAGTTTTGCCAATCAAGAGAGGGGTAGGGGGGTAGAAAGTATATATATAAGACAGGGTTTATACGGAAGCGAGTTAGGACATGAGGTGGAATAAGGAACAATAAAAGGTAGTAGGATTATAAATCTTGGTTGGGTCAAAAGATTAGTAGAGCCAAATACTAGAGGGAACATGCTATATAGACAGAATGGTGACTGAAAATGAGATGCTTAAAAATAAGATTATAGAAACACTGCATGGAGATGTCTGGGTACAGTGAATAAGCTAAGGCTAAGGGCGAAATCACTGAAGAGAAGGAAGGAAAGAAGCTTAAAGTTCTGAAAGGTAGGGGATTGGAAGAATCATCTTTATGTGAATGTTGCAATCACATAGAAATAAGAGAGGAACAGGGTAGGAGACAATAACAGTGAGTTAGGAGTTCTTTATATTTTGGATATCAACCCCTTATCAGATACATGATTTGGAAATATTTTCTCCCATTTGGTAGGCTGCCTTTTCAACTTTGTTGATGGTTTCCTTTGCCGTGCAGAAACTTTTAAGTTTGACGTAGTCTCACTTGTTTATTTTTCTTTTGTTGCCTAAAAAAGGTGAATTTTATAATGTGAATTATACCTCAATTAAAAAAAATGTAGTAAAAAGTAGTAAAAGGTCACAGTAACTACGGAAAAACAGGGAAAAAGAAAAGAATGTAGAACTCTGGGAAACGCCAACACTTAAGAGATAGACTAGAAATAAGAACTTAGAAAGGAGATTAAGAATAATACAAGTAGGAAGAGAGAACTCAGATAACAAAGTACAATTGACAGAGAAAACAGTTTTAAAAGTAGGAGATAGACAAAAAGTACTATAATTGACAAAAAGAAAAAAGGAAAAACTTCACCTTTATTAGTAATACTGAAAATTTAAATAACAATTCACCATTTTCCCCTCTGAAAAGGTTTTTTAAAAACAGAATTCACAGAACATACAATTCATCCATTTAAAGTATACTATTTAATGGTTTTTAGTATATTCTCAGATATTTGCAACCATAGCCACAGTCACTTTTATAACATTCTAATCACCTCAAAAAGATATACCCTTATCTTTTAGCTATCATTCCCCGATTTCTCCAACAACCCCACTACCAGCATCGTAAGAAATTACTAATCTACTTTTTCTCTATAGATTTGCCTATTCTTGACATTTCAAGAATGGAATGGTATAACATGATCTTTTGCAGCTGCTTTCACTAAGCATAATCTTTTCAATGTTTGTCCATGTTGTACTATTCCATTATATGAATAAACCATAATTTGTTTATCAGTTGATAGTTTTTTCCCTTTTTGGCTATTATGAGTAATGCTATAAACATTTATGTACATGTTGTCATATTGACAGATGTTTTCATTTCTCTTGGGTATATTCCTAGGAAACTGCATTGTTGTTTTGTTAAAGGCTATTTTTCTTAGAGCAGTTTTAGCCTAGGTACACAGCCAAACTGAGCAGAAGGTACAGAGATTTTCCATATACCCTCTTGTACATGTACAGCCTCCTCCATTATTAATATCCCCCACCAAGGTATAGTACATTGGTTACAAGTGAAAAACCTAGACTGATGTATCATAATCAATCAAAGCTCATTACAGTTCATTCTTAGTGTTAGACATTCTGTAGGTTTGGACAAAAGTATGATATGCATCCACCATTAAGAGTATCATACTCAGTATTTTCACAGACTTAAAAATTCTCTGTGCTCTGTCTATCCATCCCTCTCCCAATTCCAAATCCCTTGAAAAGTTTTTAAAAACCTAAATTGTTGAGGATGTAAGGACATGGGTAATCTATTCATCACTGGTGGTAAGTTCACAGTTTATTCAGTCAATAGTCAACGAATGCTTCCTACATGACAGACATCATACTAGATGGTAGGTTTATAGTAGAGCACCAAACAGACATGTCTATGCTTTATTAAAAAAAAAAAAAAGTGACAGAAATAAATGCATATAGATAGATGGTCCCCAACTTATGATGGTTCGATTTACAATTTTTTGACTTTATGATGGTGTAAAATCAATGCACATTCAGTAGAAACTACATTTCAAATTTTGAATTTTGCTCTTTTCCTGGTCTAGCACTGTGCAGTACAATACTCTCTCATGAGGCTGAGCAGTTGCAGTGAGCTGCAGCTTCCAGTCAGCCAAGCAATCATCAGGGTAAACAACTGATACTCTACAGTGTACTGTGTTGCCAGAGTTTTTTGGATACTGCTTTTTGTGCTTTCGCATGTCATCATGCATACATAATGTCCTGTGTCTGAAGGCAATTACAGATGCTCCTTGACTTTCTATGGGGTTTTGTCCCAATAATGTAAAGTGTTCTGAGCACATTTAAGGTAAGAGGCTAAGCTATGATGTTCAGTAGGTTAGGTGCATTAAATGCATTTTCGATTTACAATGTTTTCAATTTATGATGGATTTATTGAGATGCAACCCCAATCTAAAAACCCCAATCTAAATTGAGCAACTGTACTTACAAAGTGTGACAGAATCTACTAAGGAAATGTAAAGTGTACTGAAAGAGAATAAGAGATCAAATTTTTATTTGAGAGCCAGGAAGTGCCCTTCTAACCAAGTGCAGAAATAATGTTGAAGTTAAGAACTAAAAGCAAAAATGTAGTCAGGCAGAATGGGCAAGAAGAAAGTTTTAGGTAAAGGGCATAGTTCGTGTAAAAGCTCTAAGGTGGGAACCACTAAAAAAAAAAAAAAAGCCAGTGAGGCTAAATACTGGGTTCCAAGGGCCAAGTGTGTGAGAAGAGACAAGAGAGAGGAAAGGTAAGAACTTGATCATACAAAGCCCTGAAAAGTCACTTTAAGGATCATCTATATATTTCAGGTCCTCCAAAATCATGATATACTGATAATCTTTTCTTTATCTTTACTTTCTCGTCCCTCTAGCTTCTCTTTAACTACAAATATGTTGATTTGACTTCTTTCCATTATTCAAAGAACAATTCATTGGGTGGCATAGCTGTGCATCTTCCACTTCCTCTCTAAAAATGAAAGTTCCATGTAAACGGCTTTCTCGTCTGTTCTCCTGCCCCTCTGCACACCCCCCCCCCCAACTGCTCTATCCTCAATAGCTAGTACGTTACCTAGAGTATTCAATCATATTGGTTGAATGAACACATAAACAATACACGCACTCTCATCTAACCACCCTTCCAATAAAAAGCTGATGTTTTGAAAATTTTCCTGGAATTAAGGAAAAACAGAACAGTTAAAGAACAGAGAAGTAACTGGCTTTAAGAGATAAAGTTTATCAATTCCGGACTCAGTAACAAGGCAATCTACTAAAGTGAATTAACCAAATACAAATGGATAGAAACATAGGGAAGTTTCATTAGCATAATTTAACTGTGTTCAGAGTTTTAAAAATACCAATCTGTTAGTAAGGCTATTCAAGTTTATTAAGTTAAAAACTATGTTTTTCGAATTTCTTAAATTAAAAAAAAAAATCACTATTTCTTAAAACCAGACATAAAACATGACATCTTGTTTTTCTGTATTAACTATCAACACCAGAACTTAAAAGGTTTTCATTATATATCTGGACCGCCTAAACACTTTATAAATTAAACATGTTACCTTTTAGGGGACATTTAACTTCAGAAAAAAAATTTCTAAGGGCACAGAATGAACTCCATAATCCAAGCTAGCAAATCATAAAAATGTATGTTGCATACTATGAGGACAAGGGTATGAGGAAACAGGCACTTTTGCAGATAAGATAAATTTACACAATCTCTACAGAAGTAAATTGGCAAGATCTATCAAAATTAAAAATATATAATTCTCTGACCCAATGATTCTACTTCTAGTACTTTATTCTACAGATATGTAGATAGTCATGTATGTAAGAAATGACAAAAGTTCAAGATTAGTCAATATGGTATTGGCTGTATCGTAGCTGCAGACTGAGTATAATAGAAATTGTGATATATTTAAGGACTAATAAAATGCAGCTATAAGAATGAAGCTATTGGACGTGGGTCCATAGTGTAGCGGTTAGGTCCTGGGTTTGCACCCCAGTGGAGCTACGGTCCATAGTCTACTGCCATGCTGCCCTGAATAAGCCTGATGTCTGATTTCAGAAGCTAAGCAGGGTTGGGCCTGGTTAGTACTTGGATGGGAGAATACCTAGGAAGACCAGATGTTGTAGACATAAATAATAATAAATAATTAATAAAAAAGAATGAAGCTATTATTAATGTACAAAAGTTCCCCAAGATATCACTATTATTAGGTGAAAAAAATTAAAAAGCACCATGGTGTACAGTATACCATCTGTAGGGAAAGGCTTATGTTTACACACATATGTATAGCTACACATACACAAACACATATTTACCTACAAAGGCAAAACAAATATCTCTGCATGAATATAGAAGCTGGTAATATTGATATCTCTTGGGAAAAGAACTAGGTTGTTTGGGGGGAGGAGAAAGATATGTACTCTTTTGGAACTTAATTGTTAACGATGGAACAATACTGCTATTCAAAACAGGTAATTCAATTTAAAAACAAAGTTAAATGTGTACATTAAAAGCAATGACATATACCTTGTGATGCCATACTCTTGAAGATTGGAGGATAAACCCAAATCAATTTTTTTCATAATGTCAAAATTTGAATAGGCAGAGTAGTGAAAGAATAGCACAGCTAGAAGTTCATTTAATCACTGGTTCTGCAAACAGATAATTAAGTATGTAGAAGTCCTGTGCTAGGCACTGGGGATAAGATGGAACTTGAGTCTGACCGAAGACTATCAAACAAATAATACAATTCAATAAGTGTTTTGACAGGAAATAGGAAACTTGGAGAAGAACATAAAGCAGGAGACCCAACGTAATCTAGGAATCAAAGAAGAATGGAATGTTTAACAGAGGTGAAAAGGAGCAACAGCAGCTAGCTAGATTAGGTAGAAGTGATGTGTTCTAAGAAGATTTCAGTGAGACTGGAGTGCCTCAAAAAATGGCAAGAAATGAGACTGGAAAGGGAGGTAAGATTGTTCAGGTTTTAGAGTAATCTATGTTAGATCTGGGCTTTATCCAAAGGGCAATAGAGATACAGGAAGTGATCAAAAAGTTTTAAGCAGATGATCAGGGGGCCCAATTTATATGTCTAACAGTTTACTCTGAAAGAATAATCTACCACAAAGGTGGAGAGACTTATTAGGAATTTGTAGCAGATAAGACATAATGCTAGCCTGATCAAAGTTATAGTGAAGGGATGGAAAAATGTATAGATTGAGGAAGTATTCAAGCAGTTAAATTAAGAGCCTGATGACAGGTTAAGAAAGAACGAGGAGCCAAGAAAGACATCTAGGTTTCTGATTTGGGCAACAGAGTGAATGAAAGTGATGAGAGATACTGAAGAAATAGATTTGGGGAATGGGTAATGGCTTCAATATGTAACATGCTGAATGTGAGGTATTTATGTGACATCCAAGTAGAGATAATCAGTAATCTATTAGTTATACAAACAGTAAATGTCTGCAGCCTGGCCTGCAGAGAAGCATTTAGTTTACCCAGAGACAAAATACTGTATGAAAAGTACTGCAGGGTTAGGACCAAGTACTGAAGAACACCAACATTTAGACAATGTAGAGAGAAAGAGGTCCCTGCAAAGATTAAGAAGGAAAGATCTGAGGGGTAGGAGGAAAACAAAAGTTTTATTTATTTCTAATTTAGTTAAGAAATGGTTCTCAGTGAAACCAAAAAAAACATGTAAGGTTAAGAGCAATGTACAGCTCTTAATAAAACTGCACCCCAAGAGCATATAAAAAAAAAATACATATATAGTTAGAGCGATGAGTTATGGTCCACTTCCACTATCAGCTTTAACTGGAGAAAATAGTAAATGCAAGCCATATATTATCCCCCAATTTCATACAACAGTTTTACAAAAATAAATATCACTGAATCTAGACAGGCCCCCAAATTCATCGGTTACGCCAGAGGACTCCTAGCAAGTTACTATAATCTGCGACATTTTCCTGACAATACAGTTGCTCATCTAATAAGCATTCTTTCACATGACAGCATATTTACTTGCCTAAACTGAAAGTCTTGTGAGCAAGGAGGGCCGAAACTTAGGCAATGGAAGAGGGATTGGAAAAGACCGGAATTTTTTCAAAAAGAAACAGAGTCACAGAGCACCTGCATTGAGTGTGGTAACTATTTAATAGGCTGTTGTAACTGACACAGTAGCCTTTTCTAGGAAAAAGTTCTAAATCTTTAAAGTATCAGATGAAAGGACACATAATGGTCCTGCAGCAAATGTTAGTGGATTAATAAACACACCTGAAAAAAGCTATACCATAGAAAGTAAAATGAAAGCATTATTTAATGTACTGACTTCCAATACCTGGAACATCCACAGTACACAAATAATTCTAAATTAAGAGTGGCAGAGTAATTTAGAAGAAGACAGCCTATGTTCAAATTTCATTTTCCACTTATTTTATGTATGACCTCGGACAAGTCAATTTCTTCATTATAAGAACAAGCAAGTTTTGTCTGATAGCAGTATTTCATCAGACGGCTGTCTATAATTAAGTTCTAAGACTTATATTACTAATTAGGGCCTCTAATTTGTCCTTATTTTCTACAAATCATACATGTAAAACATTATATCCATTTCCCTTTATTAGTCCATAGTAAACTGCAGACTTAAAAATACTATCCCCCCCCCAAAAGTTTAATGCTATCTGTACTCCCAACTCACTTTTCATGAGACAAGACATAATTAATTATATTTCCTGTGCATATCTTACAGCAGGAATTCCCTATAGTTTAACTAAAACAGGTAAACTCTTGTTTAAATGCAACCTTGGCTGATTTCAAGGATGACGCTTTTAGACAAACTGCTTGGACATTTGTCATGGCATCTGAACTATAAGCTCAAATGTCCATGGGCTGAAGTAAAGAAATGAAGATAAGGTTGCTACACATATCTGAATCCTCTCATTGCATTACAGTACATTTAAAATTTTTGTCAGCACACCCTAAATCTCTCATATTAAGCCAATAAACTAAGCATAACAAAAATGAACAGAAAAATTTACTTTAACTGCAACCTTACATGGTTGATCCTCATTCTTAAAATATTATCAATAATCTTGTCATTAATTGGTCCATTATTCTGAGCATAGCTTTGCTTTTTAACAACCTAAAGTTTTCATACCTCTCTTTTTAAATAATTTATTTTTAGAGCAGTTTTAGGGTCACAGCAAAACTGGGAAGATGGTAGAGACATTTCCCATACATTTCCTGCTTGCACATAGCCATAAGCTCCCATAGTATCAACATTCCACACTGGGTATACTTGTTAAAATTGATGAACCCACACTGACACATATCATTAATATCCAAAGTCCATAGTTTACATTAGGGTTCACTCTTGGTGTTGTGTGTTTTCTTTGGGTTTTGATAAATGTGTAACATGTATCCACTATTACAGTATCATATAGAATAATATCACTGCCCTAAAAATCCACTATGCTCTACTATCCCTCACCCCTTTTTAAGTCCTAAGTTGCAAATAGCAGTTACAAGATTCTAAATGCTGAAATGACATTCAAAATCTTCAGGACAAAAAGGAAAGGCAAAAGCCAGGGCAGAAAAAAATAAGCCAAAAATAAGAGCAAAGGAAAAGTAAAGGAGAGCAGCTGTGTTTCAGGAATCAAAACACTTCATCCCTCAAAGAGATGAAGCCAGATCCTTTAAATACTATTTTACCTTCCCATTCCCTTCTAGGAATTCTAAGAGGGTACTGGCTAATACACTATAACTGAGTCTTCTTGCACAGACAAAGCAGGTAGTTAGAGTTTAAGTAAATTTGTGATCCACATATAAACATTTATTGGAAGTGACTCATACCTTAGACTCACTTACTTTTAAGGTATTAGGAGCAAAAACTATGAACAGCCTGAGATGGATGTTCTCTTTAATATTACATTTTACATAGACTCTACGGCCCTGTTTTCATGAATAGGATTAGCTTGATTAAGCAGAACTGGAGAGACTTTATAACCTATAGTCAGATTTTCCAAACGTTAAGTCCATTCTTTTCAACACATCTGTCCTTTACTCAGCACAAATGATACAGCACCATATAACATCAATTCTTTTTTGCATCTGTTCCTTAATCATCGCTCACCTTCCTAGTCTGATGCAATCTTATCCTTGCTACCTCTCATTTTCAGTACTACACTCCTTCTACTTTATCACTAATCACTCGTTAACTCCTATTACTGCTCTTAGAAGATTAAGAGCTACAGTAGTTTCCAAGTGTCCTAGAAATTAATTCCAAGACGCCTTACCCTACCTTTGTTTCCAAGTCCTTAATAAGGTGCCCCAGATTAGTCTTATTTTCTCGTCTATCACCTTCCCCTTTGCCTGTTTCAATTGTCTTTTACTGGGCAAGCCCTCCATCTCTAGCTAATGTTGTGCCACTTGCATGAAATGCCTCCTTCCCCACGGGCAATCTACTGGTTATCTTCCTCTTACCATTCAAATTGTATTCTCCATGACTTCTTGTCCGATCACTATTAGGAGATGCTTTTTCTAAAATAATGGATCACAACTCTGGGTACACACTGGAATCACCAGTCTATGAGGTGTTTTGAAATAAAATACTGATGTACAGGCTCTATATCAGACCAACTAAAACAGAGTGTCCAGGCAAAGGACCCAGATATTGGGTAATAGGTTGGGGGTTGTTCGTTTGTTTGCTTGGTTTTATCCAGAGTCTTACAGGTGATTTTAATGAGTAGCCAGGCTTATGAACTATACTAACTCTACCAATTCTAGAGACAGAATTCCCACAACTACAATTAACCATAATGTTCTCTAAATATATCCATATCCTACACCCCTAAAATACACTTACAGCACGGCCTTGACTAATGCATATAATTTAAATATCTGAAATAGCCTTTGACAAGGCTCAAACGTTTTACAGTACTTTATATACTCTATGCATAAGGTTCCTCTTCTGTAAAATAGGAACACCACCATCTACCTTATAGCATTGTCATAAAAAGCAAGATACTGAATATTACACTTTTAGCAAAGCAACTGGCTTATAAGCACACAAATGTTAAATCCCTTCAGATATCAAGAGTAACACCTGGATTCATTTTTTAAGAAAGAAACAAAATTCAAGTAGCAGTATGAAAGATACAAGTTATCTGGATGAGGCTGAGTTGATAGCTGCTGGCCAAAAGTTATATAAATGTAAAGGGTCATTCTTTACATAGTGTAGTCATTCAACAAATTTTAGCATAAGTATGTCCCATCATGATCTTGTCTTTCCTTTAAAAAATTTTTATAGGTGAAATCTGGTTAAAATTAATGCCAAAACCAGTGAAACCCTGGAGAAAAGTCTTTTAAAGTAAAATATAGTGCAGGGAGGTGTCTGATACTTATAGTTCTTTGACAACACTGTATGGGGAAGTTGTTCCCAAATTACACGGAAGCACCATCAGCTGGCTCAATCTGCTTTCATGCTCTGCTTCCTTGCTGCCTGTGTTAACAAGCACCCTAACACATATCTAGAAAGAAACCTCCTGCCAGGGGCTAGAAATCTAAAACTGAATAAATCCATTCCTTTAGATACCGAAACGAAAGTTAAAAGTTATAGTTAAACTCAAATGGGTATTAGAGAATAGAAAATAGGCCAGTAATGACAAATAATGCCAATTTCAATTGACTGACCAGGGTTACCAGGACTAGTGATGCTGTATTAAGAACTCGGAGGCTGAATACGGGCTCACGGGGAAAGCACACCATGACGGATAATGGATATTGGTCAGAGGAGGTCAAAGGGATGGCATGTATGACAACATATATTTTTTATCCAGAAGATTCATAACTTCAGGAGTCTAAAGAGCCTAACCTAAAAAAGGAAGTGGTAATGATGTACATACACACAGAGTGGCATACTTCCGTTGATATGAACCACAATATCGTCATTTATTTATTTGCTTTTGAGGGTGGAAACTGTGTATGCCTTATTTTTTTTGTATCTCCAACACCTGTCAGAATGTCTAACATCTAACAGGCTGTTATTAAAAGTTCATTTAATTAAATTTGCAGTAAGAAAACAGGAATATGAAATCACATTATTTTGTGATTATGGCATAATCATTTCAGGTCTATACACCAAAATACCCTCACACCCCAGTAAATGCTCATTTGAACTACAAGCCTGACTATAGTGGGTAGTAAGAAAACTAAGTAGTACCAAAAATGAGAAAGCCCTAGGCAAGAACTAGATTTAGAAGCATTACTTTTAAAAGGGACACCTACCTTCACATTTTACTCTAAGGATAGTAATGAAAGTTAACTTAAAATTAAGGTTAACCAGCAATGTAACAACACATCATTTCATTTTTGCCTAAATTTTCACTAGACAATACCCAATGACCACGAACTTGAATTTATTTAGCTCTCTATGTTAAGTACATGGCACAGCATGCTCTATGTGTAATTAAGCACATAAATGTTTAATATGGTGAGGTTCTAAAATCTATGTTCACTTAGGCACTATAATAGCATTCATGTTACTTTAATCAAAAGTTACTGTACAAAGGAAGGGCAAACTAACCTACATCTGCTCCACAACTGGATCAGAAGACTGAAAATAAGTTTTACCTAGCGCTCAAAAATTATATCTATTCTTAAGCCCAGAACTACAATCTTAAAACAAAAAAGATTATTTTAAGTTCTAAGGCAAAGGTGTTAAAAGCAAAGTGGGTGGCTAAATACAAAAATTAAGCTTTGCAAATGATTAATCTAATTATAACAACAAGTAAACTTGTGATTAGAAAGAACTGGTCCAGATAATTTCTCAAGGATTTTCCACACTCATGGCCTCCTTCTCTGTTTGAATAGACAGACACACCGGCTCCTTGCTATTTTCTCTAGCTTTTTAAAAATTATGATACATAAAACAAGGTGACACATAGTCTTTCCCCAGAGTTCCAAAATGTTTGTCATGAGAATCAAGTGACTGTACTGGACAATGAATACAGATTTTTGGCTTTCTGTGGTAATTCTGGAGGCAAGCAGCTGACTACTGAAAAGGGCTTTATCTTTAAAGGCTTACTCTGCTGAATCTTACTCCTTATAGTTAATAAAATGTCAGGATTCAATTTGATCTCACCAATCTGGCAAATTTTAAGCAATGTTATCAACTGTAGGTTTTCTGAACCTCTTTGGTAGTAGTAGAAAGAAATCTTTACTACAGGGGTTTGAATCTCAAAACAAAACAAAACAAAAGCATGCATAGTTTATAATTTCATAGCATCATCAGTAAACATTTGCCAGCACTTAAACTTAGTCTTTGGTCCAGATTATGCCCTTTATTAATGTCATCCTGGCAAATAATCCGACCTCAGATTCACCTGTAAAATGATGAATTTATCACCTTCCTACCCTGTTTACCTCATACAGCTTCTGTGAGGATTAAATTAGATAACCCGTTTGGAAAACTATGAAGGCCTAACATATATGCTACATGGAACCATTATCATGTAAGTCATTATGTAAAAGGAAATTATTCACAAATTCCTCTCACTCACCCTACCATCAGTCACCTAGTTGTACCTAAAGAACTATATCGGTACGTGGTATATTATTACCTAAATTCCCTTAGTTTATGCTCCAAAACTCTGTATAGAAATGACATGTAAAGATAAACTAGCAGAAAAAATAAATGTGACAAAGTAGGTTGAGAATCAGGCCATTTAAAATCTTTTCTAAAGACTGCCTGTTCTAAACGCCAAGATTTGCAATGGGTCCTCTGAAATCTTCAATTTCCTCTGGATTTCCCATGATTAGAGCATTCTTTTCACCAATGTGTAATTAAAAAACAGGAATATATTCCTCCCACAATTTTGTGTTTTGTGACCTTTGAACTATACCTTATCACATTTTATCATATCATTTCTATTGGACTCTATAACACTGCTCTCTAGTGGTTTTCCCATGAGTGAGAAGCAATTTCGTACATCCTGATTGAGTTTGGTTGTAGTTAGCTGTATATGGTTCCTAACTAACAGAGAATTCTCTTTAATGTCACAGTTCTTGACAGATAGTCTGGTTTCTATGCTGTGCAAGACAGGCTGTATGAATCTTGACAAGTCATTTACGATACCTGGGACTCAGCTTCCACATTTATAAAAATGAGAACTAGATCAACTCCAAGGATCTTTCTGGTTCAAACAGTCTATGATTCTCCTCATATCACATATAGCAACACTGCGACTAAGAAAACCCAAAGAACAATCCCATCCTAATTGCTGCTTCCAAATATTCAAAACATTTCTCCCCAAAGGATAGTTAACAGCTACTGTAGAACATTTAAAAACTGTTTTAACAGTGTAGTTTTAAAATTTCTCAATAAAGACTATATCTAGCTACACAACAGTAAGAGTGCTGTTAAGTTTTCGGAGTCTCCGGATTCTTAAAGGGAACTGAAAAAGATAATAAGACACATATAAGAAAAGAAATAAATAATATATGAACATCCATTTCCAGAAACCAGTCTTATTTTATACCTGGTTACCTGTGGCTGGGAACAATCTCAGGAGGCCAAATCTAACCTCTGTCACTTCTAATCTAGGAAAACCAGAAAAGTTGGATTCGCCTTAGCACATCACTCATTTTCAATCAACTCTAGAGATCTTGAACTAAAAGGCCTGTGTGAGATGTGGGGGACCAGAACAGAGAGGTGGCAACACAGGATGAGCACAGATGTAGGGCTTCACTTCCTGGTAAGAGTTCATCTGAATGCCTGATTAAAATAATGTTTGAAAACCAAAAATCTTATAATAATTCACTCAAAAACTACATGTGAGGAACTCCGCGAGGCACATGAGGATACACAGATAAATTCAGGGAATTCAAGAGTCTATTAGTATTTTAATCCTGTAATGCCCTGGTTGAAGTGGGTGTGGGTAGTCTGTCATCCCTCATTGCATTCTTCATATCACCCTTTCTCTAGTGCAGTTTGAAACATAATATTAAGAGAAACATATCCAAATATTAAAACTTAAGGAAATATGCTGTTTCATGAGTGATACAGAATGACAGGAATTCGGAGGTTGACTGGCCATCTGGTTTTAGTAGTTGGTGATAGGTTCTGAGCAGGGTCTTGAAAGATGGGAACAAATCCATTTGCCCTTGGAATATGTTTTGTTAATTTATAAGCATCACTGATGGGAGAAGCATGCTCTAAAATGTGGACAAGGATCACCATCAGCAAGCATCAAGTCACAAGTTAATAGCGGCCTGGAGCAGCCCTTCTTCACTCTTGTAATTTCCATTGTTTCAGGCATTACATTAATGCTCATCTTACTTCAAAGTTTATTTTTGTTACAATAACTGCTAGTGTTTTATCCTATACAGATCTGTTGCAGAAGTGGGAGGAAACAAAACAGCTTCTTTAAAGTAAAAAAGGGAAAGCCTGCGGGGAGTCTCCCAGACATTTCTACTGCTGTCCAATACAAATGATCATTCTTTTCAAGTTCTCTTCTTATCTTTTTACTGTCTACCAAGTTCATCAAGCATCTGAGGCACATTAACATTTACATAACTACAGATTAGGATAATACACAGTGTAATGACTTCCATTATTTCTTATGGACAAATTATTCAAAGTCTGATTTTAGGTTACTGGCACTTATATAAGAACACAAAGCTCTTATATGCCTGGGTTTCTGGTATTAGGCAGAAGCTGAAGGCTGAGAGCATTAAAAGCCTCTATTCTAGAACCCTAAAAGAACCAAAATTGTTTCAAGTCCAATATATTTAAATAAAATGATGTTAGTCCCCCAAAATAAAAATATATAAACCTTTCCAATGCCATATAATACTGTATGTTTTCTGATAGGTTTAACAGTAGCACCTCTAATTATAGTTAAAGGCTTAGAATGTAAAGAACTTACACATTTTACTGCACTCCAAAATTTTAAATAACATGCAAATCTTTTGAAAGTATACAGTGAATCTGTATTCACCTAAGAAATAAATGACAGGAACGGCACAGTACAAGAAAGTAATTTGAAGAGAATATAAACTCCAACTCAGGTAAAGGATACATCTTTCCCACTAGTGTCCCTGGTAACTTCTAAAGCTGTAAGTGGTTTAATTTATCTTCTCACATACAGGATAATGATGCTTTCAGTTAATACAAATGATCTCAAATATAATGAAGAAAAAAATCCTCAACTATATACGGTCTTCCAATATATCATACAGATAACGTGAAAGTCAATCTAGCTTCACAAACTTGATCAAACTTGATGGAAACCAAGAGGGTATGGATATGATAGCAACATTACTCCTGGCGAGGCCAGAGGATAATGAATAAGGATAATAAAATGCATGAGTATAGGGGAGATGGAATCAAGAACACTGCACACCTCTAGATATTACACAACTAATTCTTTCAATAGTTGGGCTGAATGAAATTTTACTTATCTCCCTTTACGAGTTTTCTTCATTACAATATATACTATATCCAAGCCTGGCTGGCATTTCACTGCACATCCCAAGCTAGTGACATAAGATATTTTCCCCCAGAGGAACCTACAGAAAAATACATAAGCCTAAGCTTTTTTTTTTTTTTTTTTTTTTTAACTTAAGCATGCATCTTCACCTCACCTTACACTTTTCTCTCGGTTACCTCTCCTGATGGTGTGAAAACATCAACATCCAGTCGCCCACCCCCACCCCCTCAGTAGGGTCTTGCATTGACTAGGCTCATCCCCTCGCCTTCTCTTTCAGTCTTACCACCTTTGAAAAGCTTATCGAATATTTCTTCCCCTTGCTTCCCCCCCTCCCTTATTCATGGCTGAGCACGGCATTCTCTGCATCCTTCTTCCAAGGAAGGGACTAGCAAAAAAGAAAAGCATGCTCGAGAAACGAAAGCCGAAGAACCCTGACAACCACACAGCAGTTTAAACCAACGGCGCTGGCCTTCTCGCTCCACCTCGGCTTCTGACCAGTAGGGTTTTCTAAACACTGAAATCACTGGTCTCCACGCTCTCCCCAGCCCCCACACCTCAAAGATGAGGCCGGAAAATGATAACGCCCGGGTTAAACCCGTGGGGAGGTCACCTCTCATCAAGCTCGCTACCCCCGCCCCGCAAGCCCCGGGCTAGAATCTCCTGGGAGGATGGAGATCGCGGAAGAGCAAGGGGCCCCTGGCCCAGGACCCTCCACTGCGCACGCCCTAAGCCCCCAAAGACGCGGTTCGCTACACCCGGGTCCTCCCCTCCGGCCTTCCCTCTGCCCAGCCCCGCGCAGGGCCCCTCCTCGCCCCCCGCACTGCAGCGGCACCGGAGGTGGACCCCCACGCCGGCCTCACTTGAACACACGCCACACACAAAAGCGCTGCGGCCGCCGCCTTCCCGCCCCCACAGCCCGGCGGAGCAATCAATGAGGTGGCCGGCGCCCGCGTTCCCTCCGTGCACACCCCAATGCGGGGCCCGGCCAGCAGGGGCAGCGGTGCGGCTCACCATCGCTGCGCTTGATCTCCACGTAAATCCCGATCTGGATCTTGCCGAAGTTGGCCGTTGCCATCACCTCATCTGGAGCAGCGGCGGCGGGCCGAGGGAGGGGGACGGGAGGGCGGAAAAGGCGGGGAGGGGGCGGGGTAGGTGTGGGAGGGGGAGCGGTTGCCCGCGGCCGCGCCGGCCCGGGCGACAGCGTGAACGCGAGCCGGGGCCGCGGGAAGCAGAGGTGGGCAGGCGGGCGGAGGCCCCCGGCCTGCAGGCGGGAGGAAGGACGCGCACGCCGGGGCGTCGGGGTGAAGCGAGGGCCGGGGCCGTCAGGCGGCGCGGGGGAGAGTGGGAGGACCCGCGCCGCCCGCCCGGAGCCGACGCTGGGGAGGCGGGGCGCCGCGCGCCTGCGCAGAGCGCGCCTCCCGCGTCTCTTCCTCTTCGGTCAGCCTTTCCCGGCTGCCTCGAGGCGGCCCCGCCCAGCTCCGCGGCGGGCGGGCGGCGGCCGCGGCTTGGCCCGCTGAGAGAGCGGAGCGCGCGGCCCGGCCCCCAACCAGCTGGCGTCGAGTTTGATTTTAGCGCGCGGCCTGGAAGAGGCGGGAACCCGCGCTCCGATGCGTTCCTGTTCCTCCGGCTTCCATGAATTGCCGCTGTTGCGGAATGGATTAAGGCCCAGTGGTTTCAGGGTTTCCAAGTGGAGCGCGGGGCTAAGGGATATGAATTTAGGGGTCGACCACTGACAGCATGGGCTCAGTGTTTCATCTGAGAGTGTCAAGGCTATTGTCACTTAGAGGTGGCTAGCCCAAGTAACTGTTTCACAACCAGTTATGGAAGAAGGGAAGAAACACCTTTGAGATGCCACCTACCATAAGTCGGAATGAAGATCTGCTTCTTCTTGGCCTTGCGTTAGACTCCTTGCCACTCAAAAAGAAACCCCGTGGTGGCGCGGCCTTGACTCTTTTGTTTATGATGTATCCATTGCTGGTGTCCTGTCTCTGCTGTAGGGTCTGTAAGACTGTATCTGCCCTGACCCAGTAAGCCAATAACTGTGATTCAAGGACAGAGAGCAGACACGTTAAGATTGACACTAAGGTATGTGCCTTTTCTTCAGAGTCCCTTGACTAGTCTGACCACATCAGCATGTGGAGGGCGAAGCTCTTGTCCTGGCGGAGCAGGGAGGCCACGTGGACAGGGACTATGGAAACACTGTAGCACCATGTAAAAACCTCCAAGCCTATGCCTTTTGCTTCTAGTGTTGGGAATTGATATGAGAAAACATCCTTTTGGGGCCCTACTTTATCTAGTCATTGTTAATATCCTTGTAATAATAACGATAAATACAGTTTTAAAATTTTTAAATTGGAAACGATATATGTGTATTAAGTTTATATGTGCATATATGCACATGCCTAGAGTTTTCAACTTAATATAAGTAATCAAGTCGAGTAGACCCTAGGAAAATAGTTAAGAGGCTCGGGCTACAACTGTAACTTATACATATTGAAGGCATACCTATCAAAGAACAGTTTTTTAAATCCATTCTAAAGTAGGAATAATTTTTTAAATTTTAAATTTTTAAAAATTTTATTAGTTTCAAGTATACAGTACATTAGTTATACATTTATATAGTTTATAAAACAATTCCCCTAATTACTCTTTCCCTCTTCTGGTTTTCCACCTAGCCAATATATTAATGCTAACTTCATAAGAAGAATTTCTGTAAAAAAAAAACAAAAACAAAAACAAAACACTGGGTAGACAACTTAAAAAATAACTTCTTTTACATTCCAGAAATGACATTACTATAAATGTCACTCAGGACTTATGTTTCAAAATAAGATTTGACCAAATTAAGTTTTTTTTTTTTTTTAAATAATCTTAGGGGTTTTAGCTGAACTTGAATTCCTGTCTAGTTGCCTGTCTAGTTGAACTCATTGATGTCTCTATGACTGAGATAGAAAGCATTTATTTGCTTGCATATTCTTTAAAGAATGCAAAGAAATCAAGCTACACAGCTATTAAATCTAAATTGCTTCATAAAAGATGTTTTATCATGGTTGCTGACACATACATTTCACCCTATGGGTCATGTAATTAAGAAAGTTAAACCTTTAATCCATATGCAAAAGTATTTTAAAAATATGTTCATCCTGCTCCATAAAAAATGAATGAGACATGCAACTTGTTAAACACAAAAACCTTTCTATTATAGCTAATACCCCAAAGGCTTATGTTTTCTGGTACACCTTAGCATACATTTACCACAACTTGCATCTTGGGCTTTATATGCAAATGGCCTCCTGAAGAGCAGCCATAAATAAGTGCAAAGTGGGTCCTGGATCAAGAATTCTGATTCTGGCTCAGGCATTTAGCAAGTTATATAACCCTAACTAGAGCAATGATTGGCACATAGTAGGCACTCAGACATTTGTTCAATGAATTAAATTATTGCTCCAAATCTCCATTACTTCTTTGAACAGCCTGGAAAAATAACTTTCGTTCTCCCAACTGCAGAAAGTTTTTATAAGGTTCAAATTAAATACTAAAATGGGATAGTGCTTTAATATTTATTAAATACAATCGATACGAGTTAAAAACAAAGTAAAACCATCCTACAAAAATAATTTAATACTCTACTATAATTCTCAAGTCATTAATTAGAATTTTCTGTTCAGCGATATAAAATTAAACACACTTTGTAGTTGGGCTCTGGCCCTTGTCATCGTAATTCAGAGGATAGCCAGAGCTTTGCATATCTCTCTGTTTTTTACTCAGTCAAATCCATCCTACCTTAACTGACAATAATCTTGCTCAAGAATTTCCATCAAGTCATATTCTGTTAAGAGTTAGTCTATGGCTATGTTACCCTGAAGAAGCCTGTTCCCTTCTGGCCTTGGAAGCTAAGCAAGGTTGGGCTTGGTTAGTACTTGGAGGGGAGACCACCTAGGAAGACCAGATGCTATAGGTATAAAATATTAAAAAATAAGGGATTGTAAGCTGACAAGGTCCTTGCAATTTGAGAGGTCAACCAAAGGTTGCCTTGCCTAACAAATAAAAAAAATTTTTTAAAAAGCATAGTTATTATAATTCATCATAGTTATTGTAATTCTTTGACTTTATTTTCCACTTTCTTTCTACCTTGGACGTTTTTTGGAGACTTTTTAGTTGTCAGTGACTTCCATTCCCGTTAAATTTCCTCAGATTTTAATTCTAATTAAATTTGTGTAATTTCACTATAACTTATTTTAGTTCTTAAACAAATACATTAAAAACACCTGGTAGTTATAAATCCCAATTTTACCATTTCTAAAATATCCATTCTTCTCCATTGGATTTAGCTCCAGTACTGCAAATGTGTTCAGGCTCCTGGTGTCCTGATACCAGGTAGGACAGCCTAGTTGAAACGTAAAAATCACAATTTCTTGCTTAAAGTAGTATGTGTTAACCAGACATCTATGACTTGTATTCTATTCCTAATGCTCACTCTTAATATGGAGGACTTCCATGTGTACTTTAGTTACTTTTATATTGCTGACTTTTAAATTAGCATGTATTATTTCTATAATCAATATAATCAAGATTTTTTCTTAAAGTGTGTGATAACAAACATGAGCCAGTTTATCAGAAGGAAGCTGAAGAGACATATCTAATGAGAGATATACACATTGAAAGTAACTGGGAAAACATCTTTAGGTAGGATATAATTACAGCAGGCTTTGAAAGCCATGCAGAGATGTTAACCCTTGGTAGGGGCATCAGTAGGGAACGCCTTTGAGAACAAGCATGATGTGAAAGTCCTAGAGTAGCACCATGGTGTGATGGAAGAATACAGGCTTTGAAGTATGACTGACCTGTTTTCAAATACCAGTCTTGCTGCTTCTTATGTGTGTGACCTTGTTCAAGTTACTAACTTTTCTAAGTTTCAATTATCTGTAAAATGGGGATAATACCTATGTCATAGAGTTTTTGTAATTATTAAAAATAAAATGGAGTAAGAGTTAAAAATCACTTGGCACAAAGTAGGCCCTTGGTAAAGAGTTGCTATAATTATTTAAGGTATTTTAGTATAGAAGTATTTTGTCTAATAGATTGGAGGGAGGAGAGTTTTGCATCAGGACAGTCAGTGAGGAGACTCATGAGAAATTCTGTTATGAAATTATTCAAATTTGAATTACTGGAATGGCAGAGAATAAGAAAGGATAGACATAAGAGATATCAAGGCTGGAAACTGATTACATATGAAATATGGAGGATAAAAGGGAATAATGTATGTAGTACTCTAATTCTTAAGAATGGAGTAAATTGTCCTTACTAGATGTTGGAATTTTTCTGCTGTACAATTACACGAAATAGGAAGTAGTCTTTATTGGCATCATTATAAAATGTAGTTTGGGAAGCAAGAATCAGATAACATGCAAGTTAAAGAATGCATAGATAACTGATAACTGATAATTTAGAGAAATATATAAAAAATATAACTTCTGATGACAAGATTTTGTTGGAATCTATTCTAGTTTATTAACACCAAGTGGTGGAACCATGAAAATTTTACAACCTCATTTAATATCTCTAAGAAGAAATTATCAACCAACAATAAAAAATAAAGTGCATTTTTACCTAAAACCTCCTTCAGAGTTCAAATTCTTATGTACAAAGTGAAACCAAATTATTTGAAGCTGTATTTTATTTTGATAGAAATCCCAAGTCAGTCACTTTGGATTCAGTAGTGTAGTGAACATTCGTTGTTGCCTTCTCAATAATTCTTTCTTTCTTCCTAGAAGTAATTTGAATTTCTCAGTCATATGATTAAGAGGGATTTACCTCTCCTTCAGCAACTCCAAGGGTAGGCCCAGTCAGTGCATTTCATCTCCCTGCCTCAATGACTGGTTCATAAATGAAAACATGCCTCACTCTAGGCCAATAAGGTGCAGAGTTTCAACTTTTAGACTTGTTTCAAGTTGTTGGGGAAGAAAACTCAATTTTCTGCTAGAAAAGTGGAACTGGAGAAAGTAGCCCCAAAGTTATTGGGTAACTGTCCTTATGGCCATAAAGAGGGCCATAAGGTGAAAATGGATTCAACATTGAAGAAGCAGAGCCAGAAATTTGAGGGAGGGAAACTAAGTTCTCATTCTTAATTCTTTAGCTGTTGAGCTGAATGAAATTTTATCTGAAGTCAGGTCTATCTTTGATTTTTTTCTACACAAAACACATAAATTCACTTCAATACACAAAACACATAAATTCACTTCAATACTTCAATACTTTTCTACACAAAACACATAAATTCACTTCAATACTTCAGCTAATTTTCTGCTACCTGCAACCAAAAATCCCAACAAATACAGGTGACAAGGCACTTATGGATGTCAGTATCATCCTGAGCTCTGCAGGACTTTGTCAATATCATGTGTCATGTATAGCAAATGGAGTTCAGATTAGAGTTCGAATTTGTGCTTTGGCAGAGTTTATAGGAGAGGCTGAAGTCACTGAGGTGCAAATTGCTATGAGGATGTAGAATCTTTAGTCGAGTTTAAGATAGTGTAATTAGTAGATATATTCCAAATCAGCTTCTAGGAATATTTGTGTATAGGATCCTAACTACAATCTGAAGACATAGGTGCTATTTGAAACAAGTCATTGTGTAAACATATGTCTTTATTATTGAACTTGAAGATTTGGGGAATCCTTTTAAAGAAATTATTTTTTTTCTGAAGGTGTATAAGTAGTTTCCTATAAATAATATTAGTCCTGAAGATACTGTAGCGGGAGTGGCTCCGAGCCTTGTCTCATTTGTAAGAGTTGCTATTGAAGGATCAGCCAGTGCCATGGTTAAAAGGATGATAACTAAGAAAATGGATGAAGACTAACTGCAGAAAAGAAAAGGAAATACAAGTATGCTACCAGGTGCTCTCAGAGAAACCATGAAGATTTCATTCATGGTTTTGAAAATAGCATGGCTGTAATTGTGACAAAATCAGAGCAGTTCAAAGACGAGTAAATGGATCCTGCAGAAGTTTTGGGAGGATTTAGGTGAAACATTGGCATGGCCAATTGCTGCAACTATGACATAGCTATTAGTAACTGTTCAGGAATTAAAAGCTTTGGAGGAAAAACTAGAGGAATGTGTACGTATACGGAGTATTACATATAGTAAGGAATCATCATTAATTTATTTGGTATGATAATGATGTGGTTCTGTTTTTTTTTTAAATCTTTGTTTATTAAATATAAACATACTTATGCACGTGTGTACACACACACACACACCCCCTATATAGACTTTTATTAAAGTGGAGGGACCATGACTCTTTGAATCTTTAATAAAGTAGAATTTTCAGTCTTTAAAAATTGAAGAGTGGTAAAGGAATGCTACCTGTCATGGAAAATGGAAGATTTGAAATCACAAGTATTCCATAAATGAGTGGCAAAGACTGCTAGTGATCATCAGCCTTCCTTGACTTAGTGTCTGACTGACTTCTAGCCAATGGAATGTTAGTAGAATTGATATGTACCCTTTCAAGCCATCAAACCATGTATTTTTCTCATTTTCTTTCCTTACCTCTCAGCTTCAGGACAGGACTCCTAGAAAAAGGTGGAGCCAAAAGCTGGACAGAGTCTGGATCCCTGAATGACTGCTCCTTTCTCCGTTGAACTGCAATGCACCATGAAAAGAGTAAGAAGCAAATTTTGATTGTGTTGAGTCACCAACATTTTGGGATTTATTTATGCTTATTGCAGAAGTTAGTCTGTCATGACTAGTATACAAATTGCCATCAAATTTTGAGATTATTAAGTGATATTTTTTATTAAGTGGTGGTTTGATTATGACCAAATGTTAAGCTTCCTAGGAAGCTAACTCTGAAATAGAGATTAGCATATTGGAAATTTACTGGAATTGACACCTTTTGGGAGAATGAAAAGAGAACTGGGCAAAAAGAGAAGCTGAATTGTGATGCAGCAACAACAAAGGCCTCTGTTAATTCCATGTAGATTTAGAGCTAGAATATTCTTTTACACTTGTCTCAAGTTAAGATGAAGGGGCAATTGTATCCTGCATATGGGACGCTTTTTGAATAATGGCGCCCCTTGGGGAAGGGAGTGGACCTTGGATGAGGCCACTTCCTTTGGGGGTGAGCCCTCAATAGCCAACACTTTCACGAATAGGGACATTAGTGTCTTGGTCTTGAAGGTGGATCCGAGCAGTGTAACATGCATCCACTTCAGGAATATTCCAGAAGATGGTTTGCAAGTGGCAATATGCTTCTAATGAATAGGCCGAAGAGCTATTTATTGTTCATGAAGAAGACTGCCTACTGAAGCCAAGGGATAAATAAAGTCTATATTATATGTCAAGGAGTTTGAGAAATAGTTGATATCAAGATACAAATGATTGTAGATGGAAGAAGGAAGAGAATCGTCCCTGAGGTTCTAACTGAGAGAGAGAGATGGCTAAAAGTAACTGCAAGAAATAAAATACAGCTCCCAATTGTTACCTTCCACTGGCTTTCTGATGATAATAATCAAATTTCATTGAAAACCATTTGGAGGCTGGTAAAAATGATCAAAACGACGTTCACTGAGTTTTTTAAAACTTGATTCTTAATACATTGTTAAAGAAAGCAATCTTTCTCTTAATGAATCTTTATTAGTTGCTGCATAACAAGGGAAAGAAAAGTTGCCCAAAGATAAACTTCATTCGGAGCATAGGTCTGTTTTTAAATTGCATTCTGAACTATCTTGCTTGCTTCACAGAGCCTGCATGAGTGAGGGGTGGATTGACTGAGGTCAACATTGCTCCAGGGCTAACGAGAGAACTTTGGTGATGGAATATCTACCTTTTTACCTTGAAATTATTAACATACCACCCAAAAGAAAAGGAGTAATATAATTATCATCTGTACTCCTACCACCCCTTATTAATAACTAATAATTAGTTAATAAATAACTAAATTTTATTCATAGTCTAGTAGTTTTTTTACTTATAAGTGTTTTGAATTTATTTTATTTGTTTTTTTTTATGAAAAATGATTAGTTGGAATTATACTCAACCATAATCTCATGACTATCTTTCTAATTCACATAATGACATTTAGACAGCCTTTACTAACTCTTGAGACAAATGGTGAAAAAGTAGGAACTTGCCCAGGAGAGGGAAGTCCCCTGAGAGTTCACAGCTACAGAAATAAATCTTCAGGCCAACTCCATGGGTGCCGAGTTGATTTAGTTCATGTTTTTATTGGAGCGCTAACTTCAAAGAAAAATTCCTGAAACCTCACAAATACTGACCTCTTTCAGAAGCTGGTAATATAAAGCAAAACAAAGTTTCCAACAACTCAGTTGCAATGAATTGTACTTGAGAACAGATAGTTCCTGTTAGAAGTAACTGTACCCTGTCATGTAACCCAGCAAACTGTCTTGGATCACCACACTTGAGACTTTCAGGTTTGCTTTTTCTAAGTTTCCTGTTTTAAGGAACATCACTCTTTTCAATAGCCATCTCTTTGAAGCAGAAATCTCAGGTTTTACATGTGAAATAATACATCATAATATTTAGAGATGTGTAGGAAAATATCATTGATAGAAATTATAAAATGAATGAATATAACGAATATAAACTATAAAAGGAGTGATTCAGGGTACTCCATAAAAATACATGACCATTTTTTTTCCTATTAGATAATATAGAATATATAATACTTAGTGAATCTGCTACTAAAGAATTCTTTCCAAACTGTTTTTGGAACTGAGAGCCCTGAGGAATAATATCTACAAAATTCTCCTTGAAAATTATTCACTTATTCACCCATTCAACAAACATTTACTGAATGCTTGCTAAGTGCCAGGCATTATTGTAGGTGCGTGGGATGCGTCAGTGCACAAAACCAAGATCCCTGTCCTCGCGCTGCTGGGACGTTACATCCTACCAGAGGAGAGAGAAAATAAAAATATAATAAATAAGTAACTAAGTGATGTGGCATGTTAGAGAGTGATAGGTATATGGGAAAAAAAAAGAGTGAGATAGGAGGATCAGTATGTTGGTGGGGCAGATAGTCTACAGGATTAGGCTGATTAGGCATGGCAAGGCTTATTGAGATCATAGGTTTTGAACAAAGGCTAGAGGACATGAAGGAGTTTAGCTCTCTGTGTGGGCAAAAAGCATTGTAACCTGAAGGAACAGCCCACAAAGGCCTGCCTGGTTGGTTCAAGGAAGAGCAGGACTGAGCAGAGGGAAAAGTTAGGCTGTGATAACCACAGCCAATCCCTCAGAGTTGCCTCGAGTGTTTTGCCTTGGCTAAAACACTCAAGCCTTTATATTCCCATAGTGATCTGTCATAGGATGTGGCCCACACCAGAATGGCTGTGACCTTAAGAAAGGTGGCTTTCTGCAGCTGAAGGAGCTGAGAGTAGTGAGCTATCTACTGACATCACTCCAGCAGCCTTCGTTGAAGGAATTGTTAGAGGGACATCTCAGTATCAATCTTTTTGGCTTCCTCATTCCCAAGGTCACTTGTGGTCCATGATGGCTACTCTAGTTCCAGCATTTCAACCAGCTAGAAAAGGGTAAAGAAGGAAAATGGGATATCCTGGTAGTTGCATGCACTACTGCTCATAGCCTATTGCTAGAATCTAATTAAGGAAAGCTAGATCATGTAGCCTTTATTCTTAATGACTTGTGGCAGCAAACAAACAAAAAGCATATCAAAGTATAACCAGCAGTCTCTACTGCCATCATATTCACCATTTTTGTAGGGAAGAGAATGTGGCTTCACCACAAAGAAGAATAAATTAAAGGCAATCCTTTTAGCTCATTCAGGGTTTTGTGCTTTGGGGTACTGGGGAATTGAGAGTCAGCAAAGAAACAATATTCTCTTGAAGAGCTCAAAAAAGAAGACTTTAGAGGAGAAATGTGACAGCAATTATGCAGATGAGGGGTAGAGCCTGTGAAGTTTAGGAATTAATGTAACATGTTTGTATTCATAGGCTGATAGGGTTGAGATCAGTGAGGGGGCACTTGTGCAGAATCAATTACTGTTAGAACTGCTTCTTTCTTGACCCTCTTCCTTGGCTGCTTCTGATTTTTCAGTTCTTTGCTGCCTCTTCTTCCCATTTCTGACCTTTCTTTTAGATTAAAAAAAAAGTTTTATTTTGAAATTATTTTACTTACAAAAATTTTACCAAAAGTGTTTTACTTAGAAAATAGTATAGTTTCCATGCACCCTTCACTTAGCTTCCTCTAATATTAAAATCTTATGTAACCATAATTTCATTATGTAAACTAAGAAATTGACATTAATATAATACTATCAGCCATTTTACAGGTCATTTCCAACTTTTACCAATTGTCCCACTAATATGGTACAAAGACCTCAAAAACATTATGCTAAGAGTACCAGACACAAAAGACCACATATTGCATGAATCCTTTTATATCAGCAGTCCCCAGGCTTTTTGGCAATGGGGACCGGTGCTCCTGTGAGAATCTAATGCCTGATGATCTGAGGTGGAGCTGAGGCGGTGATGCTAGCGCTGGGGAGTGGCTGCAAATACAGATGAAACTTTGCTCTCTTGCCTGACACTTACCTCCGGCTGTGTGGCCTGGTCATTCCTGACTTTTATTGTATGCTCCTGGATTCTGACCTTAGTTTCCTTCCCTTATCACATGAATCACAATGCATTATTTTTCTTTATTGAGTCATATAACTCTGAGAATATTATGACCCTCAAGTCCCTAAAAATGTTCCTCTGAACACCATCAATTTATTGAACAGAATAAACTTGATGGAGTACAAACATTAAAGATTTTATTTTTCTCCCATCTCTGACCTCAATTGTGCTATATCAGTTCTTCTTTGCTAGGTAGGTCCTTCATAATCCATCAGGAAGACCTCGCAACTTGCCAGACCCTTCTAGTTATTAAAAAGTGGTCCAGTCCACAAAAGTAGCTAATCACATTGCTACTTTTCTACCAGCTGAGGCATGACTCATGGTTCAAGAACCTTCAAAGTCAGCTCTTTCACTCTTTCTTGTCTCTGTCTTCTGATTCACTGAGTTGGAGATCACTAGGAGGGAAGGTAGGATTGCCTTGTGTGACTGGTCTCTATTTGATTCTTTCTGGTCTTGTCCTCTGTATTCTATCCTCTGTATCTGGACCTCTGCCTTATAGATGGTGAGTGAGGTTTTCTCTGGGTACTTCTCAATCACCTTGGCCCCCTCTGAAGCTGAGGACCATTTTCAGCCTCTACTTCTGTTATGGAATGAATATTTATGTCCCTTCCTCTACCCCAAATTAATATGTTGAAATCATACATCCCAATGCGATGGCATTAGGAACTGGGGCCTTTGAAAGGTAATTAAGTCGTGGAAGTAGAGCCCTTACGAATGGGATTAGTGCCTTATAAAAGAGTCTTCAGAGAGCTCCCTTACACCCTCCACCATGTGAAGATGCAGTGTGAAGATGGCTAGTTATGAACCAGGAAGCAGGCCCTCACCAGACACCAAATGTGCCAGTGCCTTAATCTCAGACTTCCTAGCCTCCAGAACTATGAGAAATAAATGTCATCCACTCCATAGTATTCTATTAGCAGCCTGCACATGCAAAGAGACAACTTCCAGGACCTTCTCTGAAAGAACATCACCTCTTGTAGCTGGTGGCTGCCTGGATAGCCTTATAGCTTCTGCTTTGTCCTCTGTCCTCCGGGCTCCTTCAATATTCTGTTTGCTACATATAAAGGCAACTACATACAACATTTGCATTCTTCAGGTAGGCAGATCTCAAAAGAAGAGGAAAGAATGGGTTGAGTTGCAGATACTTCAGTTCCTTCCTCCAAATTCACCTCTCTCCTCTGTGGAAAGCTGTGAGTGAAGAGGAAAAGGATCACTGAAGTGGTACTCTAATGGAAGTCCCATGGTGCGGGAACATCAGATGTGTGTGTGGGTAGTGTTCTTGATTAATAGTCTGCATATAACTATCTACTACCCATCTATACTTAAATATGCCCCACAGGCATAGTGAACTTAAAATCTATCATAATGAACTCATTATATTTAAATACATTCCAACCTCAGAATTTGTGTTTCCATCCATATTTTCTAACTAACCATCCACCTAATTGCTCAGGGAAAAAAATCTGAGAATCATATTGGGCCCTTCTTGTTCTCTACCATCCCAGTCAGTCACCAGGAGATATCATCTCTTAAATTTTACTTCCCTCTTTAATCTCATTGTTATTTCTACTGCCTTAGTTGTGACTACTACTACCTCTCATTTGGTTTGTTTCAACCACCTTCTAATAAATCCTTCTATATCCAGATTTACCTTCCTCAGATCCATTTTGCAATATTGCACTAGAGTAATCTTTCTAAAATTTAGATCTCATCAAATAACACTCCTGTCTAAAACGCTCCTGTGGCTCCCTTTTGCTGACATGTTAAAAGTTTCAGAAGAGATAAAGTATAGATTACAACTTTAACTACATTATTTAGCCATAAGGGAGAATTTAGATGGCTTTTATAATACCTATATCCTTCTAAGATTTTGGTGACAACAGTAATAGATTTACTAATAACTAACTTCAGCATCTGGGCGTTTAATGCCTATGTTTAAACTCAAATGTTTTTCAGTGCTACAAACTCTTTTTTGTTTTGTGTACTTTGGCAAAAAATTGTTCTCTGAAAGGTGTAAAGGCTGAGATTACAAATGTTGTTATTATGGTAAAATAGAAAACATGAAACTATTGAATGTGAAAGTGTAGAAGATATATTTCTGATCTAGTTTTTAAAAAGCAGAAAAATTATGATTGGAGTGAAGTTATCTCTGTAAAAAATAACTGTCTTAGTCTGTTCAGGCTGCTATGACAAAATGTCAGTGACTGGGAAGCCTATAAACAGAAATTTATTTCTCACTGTCCAAGATCAAGGTGCTCACAGATTCAGTATCTGGTGAGAGCTGGCTTCTTAGATGGCTGTCTTTTTGCTGTAATCTCACATGGCATAGGAGGCAAGGGATATTTCTTGGGCCTCTTTCATAAAGGCACTAATACCATTTATGAGGGCTTCTCCTTCATGACCTAATCACTATCCACAGACCCCCATCTTCTAATGCCATCACCTTGGAGGTTAGGATTTCAACAAGAATTTTGAGAGAGCACAAATATTCAAACTACAAAAGTAATGGTCAAGTGAACAGCTTCTAATCAGCAGGAATAGTGAGTGTGTATATGTGTGTGTGGTAGGAGGATGGAGACGAATGAAGACTATTCTTAGATCCCTTCTTCAGTGCCCCAAAATGCAAACATTCCATTTAATTCGTTATCACATACTGCATTCAGCACTTTTTAATTAGTACCAAGGAAGTCAGCATTAGAACCAGAGAAACATGATCTTAGCAACACCAGTAATCTCTGCTCATTCCTGTCTTTGTGCAGGCTGAGGGAGTGGAAGCATATACCAACCTCCTACCCTACCCGTTAAGTTGGCTTACTTATTTTTCCCCTTGGCTTCCATATTTCCAGGCTTCAGGCCTTTTCACATTGCTGGGACTATGTTTTATACCATTAGCTCTTTCCATTAAGGGTTAGCTTTCATCTGCAGTCTTGTCATTCATTCACTTGGTTTCTGCTTTGAGGTTCAAATTTCAACAATGATATTTTCAAACTCATCAATGCTAGTGTTTACTGTCCATTATAATTATGATTCTATTTCCTTTAAATAATCAATGATCAACTCCTAAAATTGAGTTCTTTGAATTTTGGCAGATTCACATTTTTTTCTAACTTCTCTTTCTTTTCATATATTATCAAAACGTCACACATTTTGTAAAATCTCTATATTTTCTTCACTTGTGAATATAATGTTTTAAAATGAATGATAGTTACAGTAAATATGCTCTAAGCTTCTGGGTAATTACTCCATCCAGTGTCTGTAGTCTACATGAGAAAAATTATAAAGCATTTGTCAGTCATCCAGGGACAGACAGCCCAAAGGAAGGTAGGACCATTAAATTGTAAGACTGCACAAAGATGAGGAGACAGAGTCCCAAACAAAGCTAGAATTCACTTGTTTGGACCTTCCCAGTATTAGTCATTTGTCAGCCTGATTATATAGTAATCAGAAGCTTAGTAGTAACAAATTACACAGTGCTAAGACATCCTTCAAATGGATTTGTCTCTAAATTTATGGCTTTCCTTTGTCATTATTTTTGTAGCATTTCTGTTGTGGTTTAAATTAATACTTTCCTATGTTCTGTGTTTCTTTTTTAAACTCGTTCACCCAAATTCATCAAAAATACTTTTTGAGTTAGGAGTTCAAGCACGGAACAAAGTTCTAATAAACATTTGTTAAATGAATAAATGTAAATCAGATAGGATAATACATTATTTTATGGGCTTTTAACATTTTTTGTGTGTGTCTGGACCGTTTTGGTCAGTCTGATGAAGCCTATGGATGAATTCTTCTCAGAATACTGTAATGTTTTTAATGCATAAAAAGATTAAAAAGAAAATCAAATATATTGAAATAAAGTATTATTAAAAATTGAGATAAAATAGTGAGTTTTTAAAGTTGTCATTAAATTAAATGATCATGTCTAATAACTACCGTATTTTAAGGTAGTATTAAATATAATGATATTTTGAGATATCTGCAACAACTTTAATGAGATATGAAAATATATGAAATTTCTATTAGTGACAGTGTCCATGCTAAGATTGCTATATCCTAATGTTGCCCACATCTACTTCATTACCGTAGGTATGTGTTCTTTCTTACCTGGGCCCCAAAGTAACTATACTTGTGCCCAGAGTCTCTCAAAGTCTCTTATGAAAGTTGATCCTTTAGACTTTCGCTTCCTGCTTTTCATCTCTTGTAGGCAACTCTCAAAAGGTCTTCTATTTCCACCCTCTCCAGAGGAACAAGTGACACTGCAGACAAGTCAACAAATGTTTATTCACTACCGCATTGTACTCCCAATCAATACAATCTTAAAGACCTTAGTTCCGATTTTATCTTTCACCCTGTGCAGTTTTTATTCCTTGGACGTTAATATTACTGTATTTGTTTGAGATTCATTTCTGGTCATTCTGATTTTAGAATTTGGGCATTTATATTGATCCTGTCTCCCTGTGCATATTGATATCATAGCCCAGAAATTGGGCTGCCAGATATACATTGGTCTGTCACCCAACTGGCTGGAATGATGGTTACAACCGCTCCTAGACTTACTGGACAGCCATCTACATCTTAATACCAAATGTAGAGGGGTCAGTAGATTACAACTACATTTTAGAGTGAACTTTAAGACAAACCTTTTTATTTAAGACCTGACCCCACTTTATTTAAGACCTGACAGATATTCCCAGGATTCACTCCTGAGGAGTATTCACTTCCCTACATAGTCTTTAACAATTTCTGAGCTTGGTTTCTCTGAGTCCTTCACTCCACTCCTTTGCTTCCTTCTCAGGAGAGCTGGATCCCATATTTTGTGTTTTTATTTTTATTTTTTTTCTGTTGTTTGGAATCCTATCATGAATAGACAGTGTAATGGTTGTTTTTTGTGTGTGAAATTGGCTAGGCTATGGTTTCCAGTTATTTGGTCAAACATCAGGCTAGATGTTCTTTTGAAGGTATTTTAGAGATGTGATTAATATTTAAATCACTACACTTTGAGTAAAGCAGATTGCCCTTTATAAAATGTGTAGGCCTCATACAGGTAATTGAAAGCCTTAAGAGAAAAGGCTGGGGTCCCCTGAAGAAGAAGGAACTCTGCTTCCAGACTGCCTTATGGACTCTTCCCTGGGTCTCTAACCTCCTGGCCCTTCCTGCATATTTTACACTTGCCAGCCTCCACAAATGTGTAAGCCAGTTCTTAAAACGTCTTTATCTGTCTGTCTGTCTCTGTCTCTGTCTCTCTTTCTGTCTCTCTGTCTCTGTCTCTTTCTGTGTCTCTGTCTCTGCCTCTCTTTGTCTCTCCCTCTTTCCCTTTCTTCCTCCTTCTTGTAATGATTCCATTTCTCTGGAAAACCTGACTAATACAGATTCATTGTCCTAAACCATGATTATTTTACTCACTTAACTCTGAGTTTTGCTCTTTGTTTGGGCCTCCCCTACAGTCATGTAACTTGGACCTGTCCCCACCAATATCTCCACCTGTTTGTCCCCAAAATGACTTTTTCCATTTCTTAAAATATTGGACATTTTATTTTCCAATGGCCTTTGGTAGCACCAGCTCTACAGCAAGATCAGTTTTCTCCTGACCTTCTCTCATTGTTTCTGGTTCTTTTCTGTCTTCTCCCCAGACTGAGCTGATGAGGTCCCACAAAGTCTAGTGCCTAAGTCTCTTTATGAGAGGAATCTCATTCCTTCAAAACATATTTCTGACTGTTCTAAGCATATCATTAGTCCTAGCTACTAAAACAGAAAGATTCATAAGCTGGTTTTCAATCTGTTTCTTGTGGATTTGATTAATGGGAAAGATTTGATTATCACACTTATGATTGAACTAATGAAACTGAATTTTCAGAACCAGCCAAGTTGAGGACCACAGTGAACACAGCGAAGGTACTTGTATTAGCTTCCTAGGGCTACTGTAGCAAATTACCTCAAATTTGGTGGTATGAAACAATAGAAATTTCTTTGCTCACATTTCTTGAGGCCAGAAATCCAAAATCAAGAACTTCTTTCCAGAGGCATTAAGGAAGGATCCTTCCTTGCCTCTCCCATCTTCTGGTAGCTGTTGGCATTCCTTAGTGTCCTTGGCTTGTGGTCCTATCACTTCAGTCTTTGACTCCATTTTCACATCACTTTCTCCTCTGTGTATCTGTGTCAAATTTCCCTCTGTATTTCTCTCATGTAGACATTTGTTTTGGCACTTAAGGTCTACCCAGATAATACAGGGTAATCTCATCTCACGGTAACATTCACAGGTTCTGGAGATTAAGACGTGGACAGATCTTTGGGGAGCCATTTTTCAAACTACCATAGTATCTTTTTGCAACAGTCAACTCCCTCTTTGATGTCTCTTAATTATAAGAGCAATTTCTAATAAAAATTCTATCTGAAAAGTGCAGGAGGAGTTGTGTGAAATAGGTCAATATAACATAGAAAGTACCCATTCCACAGAATGGGGGTAGGGAAATATATCAAACCTGAAGTGTTCTATTTGCATTCCTAGCAATTTCTTTGCAGATTCAGTGATACGAGGCAGAGATTCTGTAAAAAAATTGACCTCAATAGAACTTGCCATGCAAAATGCATCAAAATAAGGCTCAGAAGCAGAGTATCTATCATTCGACTTCTTGTGACCCTAATTATTTGCAAGATAATGAAATTCAAATGTATAATTTCAGGTTCAGGATGAGCTAGATGCTCTAGTAAAATAGATATTTGCAACACTATCAACACTATCAATACAGTGGCTAGAAGTGCAAGAAAGAAGTCAGATCCAGTTATGATTTAGGAATAATTGACAAAAATGCTTTCTACATTTTTTCTTAATATTTTAATAATTGATGAAGCTTATGCTCAATAAATATTCACTGGGTGAATGAATGGATTTCATGGACATTATGATATTGCTGGAAGCTGTGATGGGATAATCTGTGATTTTTCTTACTGTTATAGGGCAGTCAGCAAAAGTGCTTTAAGAAGGAACTTTTCCACATCAGTAGGAATCTATGTTAGGAAATCTAATACCATTCAGAGCCTCAATTTCCCAAGGTATTTTCTCATAGATGGGTAATGTACAAAGGAGAATTGGTGTCATTCCTTTTGGATTCAGTTTTTGCATCAATATCCCTAAAATTGAGAAATACACTTTTGCTCCACGAATTATTGGTGAATTTGAATATTAACATGTCACACATAACCAGTGATATTTACCTCATGAAAAACGCCAGTTGTATCAGGGTATGTGATTATATTCAGTGAAAGTATGGGTTTACCTTAAAATACTACTTTAAAATGTTTTGAATTTCGCAATACGATTTTTATATTCTGTTTTTATTGATTGATGCCTATACTAGTATATTCCCATGTTCTTTGGTTGTGTGCATTATCTTCCACTTCAATTTTTTTGTGGGAAATTTTTTTCTGTGTACATCATTTCTCCAGAAGATTACTTTGGTTATTAGAGGGTGTTTGTCAAGATGCTGAAGAAGCATGTAAAATTTTTTCTGGGAGTAAAAGCAGTGGTACTTCAGGAGGTATTACTAGTGAGTAACTGCTGTGACTCAGCCTTCACAGATGCTTGCCTTCATTGGCTGCTATTTTGGGTTCACACTATCAGCAGGAAGCAGAAGTGTGATTCTCTTTTGACCCTCAATTTTAACAGAAAACGTACACTGCAGAAGCATATGGATCAGGGAAATAGGATTAGGAAAAGCAGTGTGAGAACTATAATCAACATGCTCAACTAAAGATATTTTCCTATTTTAAAATATCCCTGAATCTTTATTTTAATATTACAATAAAATTGCACTCTCAAACAGTTTTTTGGTTTAGAGAAGATACAAATGGTTGCATAGTCATTCTCAGGACTCAACAGAAAATACTGTATAAGAGAAATTATACTCTCTCTACATTTGGCCAAGTGATTTGCCTACTAGTCAAGTTTTTAATGAATAAGATGAATTATTTTTCTTCTTCTTGGATTGAAGCAAATTACACTTTGTTGCTAAACATGATGGTTGTCTTTAAACATCCATCCAACACATTTTAAAAATATTTTATTCATTGTCACCTGAATTCATATTTAAGATAAGAATATTTTCTTACAGTGTAACTCATTTTTATAACTCTCAAAACATCAAAAATCTTTGAAATGATAAAAGCATAGACATACTTTTTTACCACTTATTTTTAACTTCTTTATGCATATAAAATCCTTTGGATTTGTTCTTGTTTTCTTGAGTTTACTGAGGGTAATATGCACCCTCAAGCATTAAAGAGAGTCATTATAAGTATGTCCACATTCATAGTTCCAATCAAAAGAAAGAAACCTATGAAAAAGGTTACAGTATTGTAAATTTTCTTAGTATAGAGGAAAATTTTATGTATTCCAAATGCATGTTAATTGCCTATTACAAAAGACTTATGAACTTAAATATCTTGTGAATTTATATCTATATCTATTTCTGTCTATATCTGTATAACATTTTGTATATTGATAGGCTCTTTTCTTATCTGTTACACCAGCAATTCAAATTTACGCTTATATTTAAGCTACCTAGAGTGCCAACTGAAGGGATAATGCCATCATTTCAGGTTAATGTACAAGGTAGAGTTAGAGGTTTGAGAAAGGGATAGCGGAGTTTCAGTATAGTCAACATGCTCAGATGATCAACTCCTCAAAAATAGATCTGGGTAGCTATCACATTAGGTTAAAATAATATGTTTATTAGGTTAAAATGATAATTGTATATCACAATTATTTTTTTGAATCTTCCTAGCTCTGTCTCCAGAATAAAAATATACCCAGAAATTCGGAGATTAAGTAGTACAATAGAACAATTATGGACTTTGGAGTCAGACTTGGATTTGAACCACAGATCTGTTCCTTTTTTCCTGTCTCTCAGTAAGTTAATTAATGATTGTGAGGCTCTGTTTTGCCATCTTTAAATTAGAGATAATATCATCTTTTGTAAATTAAATGAGAAAATGTGCATAAAAAGCTTTATTAGGGTACCAGATACATCACATCCATTATAAATATTAATATTTCCCTACCTTTAAAAAACCCAAATTAAATTAAAATAACTTTAGGTATAATCTAATAAAGCAAAAGTCTTTCTGTACATTATTCAGTCATTAAAATAAAGATTCCTAAAAGAATGTGGTTCGATCCATTAGCAATTAAGTTGAGATCCCTAAGTAACTTAAACTTCCTCCTTTAATAATAATATGAGTAAAAACAATAGTGGTATAGCAGTGATAATAGACGTTTATTGAGCACTATGGGCCATACGTTTTATTATATGCACTAGTGTTCAATCCTTACAACAGTCTCATGAGGTAAATACTATTATCCCCATTTTAGAAAAGTTTAGTTACTTGCTCAATGTCACACAATTAGTAAGTGGCAGGGTTGGGACTTGAATTCAGGTCCATGTGACTTCAACTTGTGCACCTGAATTAAGGTGTGTGAGTGATAAAGAAGAGTGGATGACCGAATAGATATCAAAAGTTAAAATGGATTGGACTTCCTGTTCCTGGCTATTTGGATTGGGGTCTGAGGGAGAGAGGGGAGTCAAGTAAGTACATCGCTAGTGATATCCTTCTAGGTAGAACAGTTGCAAGTAACAAAACATAGCTGCAAGTAACAAAAACCTTTATGAGTTAACCGAAGCCACCCAAAAGAATTTATTGTAGGTTCTGTGACCCACAGAATCCAAAGCGAGAAATGCGTTTACTAAAGAAACACAGGACGTATTTCTTTTCTCTGAACAACTGTTTCACTTGTCTTTGTGCAGGTGGACTTCCTTGGTTTCCAACCCAAATGGCACAAATTCACGGTCACCCCACAACCTCCAAATTTGCATATTTTGGGTTCAGCTGCATAAAGAAACATTCTCTCTTTGTCTCCTAATTCTAAGGGAATCAAGCTGACCTAGTTGGAGTCAGGTGCCCCCAGTCAAAGAAAATGTTGCCAGGGCTGCAGAGTTATATAACAACACTTGGCTCCTGGGAAACAATCCGGGCCTAGGGGTCAATCCCCAGAGAAGAGGGTCTTAGGCAAACAACTCCAGAGTGGCCACCACAGTACCATTTATTAAAGGAAAATGTCCAGGGTCCTAGGCAACGATGGTATCAAGGAAGCAGTGAACTAGGGCCTTCGTTCTGGAACTGTTTATCCTACTTATGGGGAAATGCTGTAGACATTAATGGTGAGTTGGAAATAGTTTCATATTTCAAGACCTTCCATCTTAAAGTTGTCTTTTTGTATAGAGCCCAATATCTGTTCCTGGGTATCAACATTATCAACTCTTCATAACATCAAAGATAGATAATACCATCTTGCATTTCCCCCTCTTAAATATAGCTTAATTTTAGAAAGTTTTAAGTTCAGGCAGCAGGGTGTTGTGGTGTAATGGTGTGCTTAAAATGTTAGTTTTGGAGGAAAACTTAATGGATATGGCAGCTGTAAAGACTTGCCATTTTATAGTTGTGTCTTTTTTATTATGTGTACATTTTAAAAGTTTAAATTTCTAAAGAATTAAGATTACTTACCTCTGGAACAGATAGTTTTTTTATTTTGGGAAAAGCTACACTATGAAGCAAATTAGTTATTTTCCATTGTTCTTGGGGAAAAACTTAAGGCAGAGAAGTAAATCAGGAATAGATGTATACAACAGAACAGCTCTGTTTAGTAAAACCAGTTAGGAAATTTATGTCTCTACAACTGCTATTTCTCTTACAAATGGAGTTAAGGTCTCTATTCCAACCCTCTTCTGGCCTACCACTCTCTATAGGGCGAGAAGTCCACAAGGCTGAGGGGACATGCCTATTTGGACCCTGTTCTACTTCTTGACCATATTTTGGATATCAAGGATCTTTTAATTCCCTGCCCAAACATCTCTGCCCCTGCTCCTGCCTATGATGTCTTCGCAGGCCTCTTTACTGCGGGGTAAATGGATGGAACTTAAATGAGCAACTTTGGGTAACCATTTGTGGGACCCTTTGTCATATGGGATGGAGTTGCATTGGAGGAAAAGAGGGGTGGCCTAAGGGCTTCTATTTGTGTTTTTGCCCTGGGCACCATAAGTGTTAGGGGTTGGAGCTGCCCTCAGAGCAGTAGTTCAACCTTAGTATACAGAAGAATTACTGGAAGGGCTTTTTTAAAATACAGATTCCCCGGGCCCTGTCACCAGAGATTCTTATGCATTTGAGTCTGGTATAGGGTCCAAAAATCAGTATTTAACAAGTATCCCAGGGACTCACAATAGAAAACACTTCTTTTGATATTTTTATTTTCTTCAATTTGAATTTAGAAGCACTGTGTTTATTTATTTTTTCTTGTTCTTGTGGAGATAGTGTATACATCTGTGCATGTTTTCTTATCCAGGAATTTTCCCTCAGGATGGCAGCAGTATAACACTCTAAAACTATAAGGAATATGCTTCGTGATGACATTTTAACTCGTTGTTGGGGAAGAGACAGACCCCAGGCAGCCTAGGTGTGGCACAGCTTGATGTAGGGTAACACTGATGATTCGGTGTTGAGACTGGGGCATTTGGATCATGGGAAGTGAGCCAATGGTGAAGAATGATGGTTCTGATGTCTTTTGGAGGCTATGGCATAAGAACATTGCCCTCTTGAAGAGAAGAGATTATCTAGGGAAGAAGTCAGTCCCATGGCAGAAAATGAGGGCTTGGTAGGTGAGCCTTAGGCTGCAGTAGAAGGGAATATCTGTTCTCTCTTTTGAATTGACATTTTGTTCAGTAATCTAAATTGTGGAAATATTTGGATCATTCATGGAGTTAGAAATGAGCTGGCCCCCAAACAGGAAACAGGGTGTCATAGTTTGGGTTGCAGCTCTATGGTCTCTATGGGCCACTTCGAACGGCAGGTTTAAAAATTTGCTGGGTTGTTTTTTTCCTCTCATTCTACCTAACTTTAGGAGATTAGGTAGAGGCAAGGGGGAAATTTGCATCCTCTTTTCCTGAGGCCAGAGGGGTGGTAGAGCGGGCTAATCAATGCCCAGTCTCAAGAGGTGGCAGCAAGGTGGAAGGCAAAAAGGTCAAATACAAAGATATATTCCTGAGCACATTTGAGACAGTATTTGGGAAACTCGGAGGTAGCTGTGGGACACTTTGAAAAGAGCTAGTAGTTTCTAGCAATAAAGCTTAACTGGTTTGTGCTTTTGTAAATTTGTCTAACCTTATTTAGTAATCACATGCAAGGACAGGGACCTTCGGGTCACATTCATGGTCTTTTTGAATGTCTCTTGGTATTTTTATGCTCTGACCACATTATGATGGGGGAAAATATGCTGGTTCCACTTGGAACTCTGAATAGGACAGTTCAGTTCTGTATTTCCTGGAGACATAGCCAATACCACGATGACACTTTTATTGTGAAAAAGAAGCATTCCAATGATACACTTTGCTGTTGGAAATAGTATGGTTAGAAACTCATCTCTAGAGGTAGAGATGCTGCAGAAAGCATAGGAAGGTTTTTAGGCAGTATAACTATAATGAGAAAGATAAAAATGAAAAGGAGAAATTGAAATCTGAGTAACAGGTTCAAATTTTACTAATGAAACAGTCTATAGTTAAAAGGGAATTAAAATGTGAAGGCCTGGAAAGCCCTTAATATTTTAAGGGATGGGGGATTTTTAAAAGTCACAGAATCACAAGGAATTGAAACTTGCATGATTATTTAAGTTGAAAGGACATGTTTAGGAAACCTAGGAGATGTGTAGATAAAATCTGACCATAAACTGAGACTTGCCCCAGCATTCACTGGCTTAATCATGAAAGAGGCAACCACCCTCTATGCCCCTGTGACAAGTAGTAGTAAGGGATAACTTTGTTCTCTTTGCTTGGGTAAAGAAATGTATAACCCAAGGAAGATATAGAAATAATGAAACAATAAATTAAAAACTTATACTCTAATGTTCTTATATTTAAGAACAGGTGTAGGAACTAGGCTTATAATCAATTCACTTTTGTATTTTCTGTTTCATTTTAATCTTAAGAGGATTTGAGCTTGTAAATGTAAAGATGTGATTTGTTAGATATATAAAATTGCTTATGAGAAAGATTTTTTTAAATTCTGACTTGTCAGGTGATTTAAGTGTCATGGTAATTTAGGATGTCTAAAAGAATATGATTAATAAAATGTATAAATAACTAAATGTTTATAAGAGTTTGAGCTGTCAAATGTAAGAGATTTGAGCACTAATCAAAGAAGTACAAATGATTGTTCTAATTTCTTATAAAAATTTATAAAGAAAAATAGATTTAAAGTTATATTCAATACATTGAATAATAATCAAAATGTAAGTAATTGTAAATATGCTTTTCTGTACACAAAACCCCCTCAGATAATAAAAGCTTACTTGGACCTCAGGTGGTACAGCTCCTGGCTCCAGTACTCCCTTGCCTGTGACTTTGAGCAAGTTACTCAATCTCTCTGTTCCTCTTTCCTCACTGTAGTATGGAGATAATATTAGTACTATCTCATGGGGTTGTTATAGGTCATAAATGAAATAAAAAAGTAAAGCACAACAGTGTTTCGCATATGCTAGGTTCTCAATAATTGAATATTATTCAATTACTATGAGTTGTAAAATGCTCAATAATTAAATATCCGAGTATTCTGAGTTTTAAAAATCTCAATGTACAATAAACAAATATAGCCACCCATTGCTGCTGTGGCACTGGAAGGAGTTCTAGTAAAGGGTTCTACAGATAGAGGGGCACAGGTGGTCTGTAGCGCTTGAGGATTCACCTGATTCTTCTCCTTAGCAGTTACCATTACAAAATTTTTTGGATAGTTTAAAATCATCTGTACTTTAACAACAAATGTCCTGAAAGAAAATCACAGATATATGGCTCTGCATGGGCATTTATACACGGTGATAATGGATTTACCAAAAGCGAACCTATAAAACATATGAATGAAAAAATGTTTGACTTCACAGGCAAAGATAAGGATTGCTACTATGTTCATTGAATGGCAACAATTTGGTTAAACCATGTGATTACTACAGGAAGTTGTATTGAGAAGTCAAGTATGAAAACTGATTGTGTTTGTGTCAAAACCAAATTCTGTTTTGATTTAATAAGAGACATGGACAAGCTATATTCATTCCCATCTTCTCATATGCGAGAGGGCTAGAGAATGAGTAGAGAATAATAAAGAGTAATAACTTAAGTAATAAAGAGCCACATTTTACATTCTACCCATATCAAAAATATTTGTGTGCTACCAGAGATTGGAACTACATGAGAGGAGGGAGATAGGTTACTATCACATGTCAGATAGCAAGTTCAACTTGCTATTTGTGTGGTGGTGAATACTGACTGTCCTGCAACCCAGGTGGAAATTTTATTAAGCCAGAAGAAGATGAGAAGGTAATTAGCATCAACTTGTGGTTAAAAACCCATGGAATACAGGGACCGCCAACTATACCAATTGATTGTTGCTTTTTATTTTTAATTAGTAGTTCATCTGTTACTACAGAATTGTAGAATCAGGTGACATTTCACCCACTTCAAGTCTCCCACCTCCTTCTAATACTGCTTCTCAGCAAGACTCACTTGATTTTGCATTTTATAAAGACTCCCAGGGAAGAGGTTTTATGACTTTCCTTGTTAGCGCTTCCATAGCTATCAGCCCACATCACCAGCAAATCTTTCCTGGTGTCTCTTAGGAAATCCCCTTAAAATTAATGAGTAACTAAATCTTACTCCTGAGTGGGAGGGAAAGATAATGGAATATGAGTCTGCTGAACCAAAGGTGAATGAAGCTTCTTGTTATTTGATGTCTGAGCTTCCAGAAGTGGTGAGGCAACTTCTATAGGTGAATCACAGACGAGGAGGTGATGTGATTTGTTCCTTTGTTTGGGAGAGTCAGATGGAACTACCAGAGAGTACTACAGTAAAACACAACAGAACCTCAGCTAGTGTCAGAAATCTTCACGGATTTGGAGAGAGCTACATGTACATGTAGTATTTATCATTTCTAAAAATTTCATTTTATAGTAAAGATACCTTAAGGGATACTTCTTTATTTTTGAATATACATTGAATATGTATATTCAATTTTCAATGACTACTTTGAAATTAAAACATATTTCAAAATACAATGGCTTATTAAAAAGTCAGGTAGGCCTTTGAGGCAGATGAGACTGTTCTAGAAATGGCTGAGGTGATCTAGTCACATCATATGTTATGGCCATTAAAGCAAGGAAAACAAGGAAATACTATAATGTATCTCAAAATGGAAGCTACTCAAGAAAAAAAGGCCAGATATGAATAAAGATTGAAAATCAAGTTCAGATTAGATAACTCTTGTTGCTTAGAGCCAAAGAAGTGTTAAATAACTATTTAAATACTGGAGAGAAGGTGCAAGAGAATTATCACAATTTCTAAACTGGGCCTCAGGGAATAATGGAATGTGCCAGACCAAGAAATTTGGGGGATAGAAATCTGTTCTAGAGAAGAACCCTAGAATAAGGTCAAGGGTTTGGGGATTTGAGCAGTACTGGTCTAAGTAGGGTTTGGGGAAAAATTAGGTAAGATTCAAGTATTAGGAGCATAACTCCAATTCAAGTCCAAGTTTGGGTTTCTGTCTCAGTAGTAGCAGTGAAGACAACAGCCAAAAGTTCCAAGTGGCAGAAAATCATCACAGATCCAGACAAGCAGGAGAGGGCTCTATCAGTCTTAAGGTGCTTTGGTGCATATTAGTAAAAGCCACCCTTCCTGCTAGGGAGATAGGGCTCAATGTCCTAAGGGTTGGTAAGTGGATTGGAGGCTGGATGTTAGCCCCCATCAGCCAGATGCAACTTAACACAAATGCACACGTTGGCTCTGCAAGAGTGGTCACTTCAGTGCATCACTGCATCACTGATTCTCACCCCAGAACTCCACTCTAGATTCATGAATTCAGAGTTTCTGAGATCAGATCCTAGAATCTGTATTTTGTTCCTTGAATTAAAAAAAAGTCATAGATATGTATTTTTCCCCCCAAAAGTAGCACCTGCCTATTAAAGTCAAAATCAAACAAGAATATGTATAAAGAAAAAAGTGGAAACCTATCTTCCCTTTTCTACCCCACCTCTGACTCCTTAGGATTAATCACTTTTTATAGATTTTCTTAGTGCATGTGAAAATGTATCTGTATTATCTATATTAATTTCTCATATGAGGTGAAAAATTAAGATATAATATTTTCAAAGTTCCCCTATACATTCCCTAATTCCCCCATCATAAAAAAAAAAAGTCTTTGCCTACTTGGAATTCAGGCTTTTGGTTGTGAAAATGAAGAAAATTAAGAGTTAAAAGAGATAGAACTCAAAGGAGCCTCAATTGTTTGCATCAGTCAGGATCCTGGCAGGAAACAGATGGCACACTCAAGCTGGGTCATTGAGAGGAGCTTAATTAAGGGACTGTTTACAAAGGGGTGAGCAGAGTTTAAAGAAGCTATCAAGCGATGTGGAAGTACCCCAGGGTTAATGACAACTGGGAACTGTTACTTTCCCTAGGCCTCGTATGGCAAGGAGTAGGGGCTGCTGCTGGAAACCACGCTGACAGCTCAGCATGGAGGGATCAGAAGTGAAAAATAACTTGACTTCTCCCTCCTCCCTTTCTTCTACTTCTTGCCAAGGCTCCCCAATGGCCCAACTCAATTGGAAGCCAGAAGGCAAAGGGGCCTGGTGCTACCATCCAGGTAGGTAAGCCTCCCAGGCCACAGAGCAGGTCAGAGAACGGGGTTGAAGGGACAATTAGAGGAAATCCAGCACAACATTTTTCTGAAAATATGCATCTTAGGAGGCAGGAGGAAGATGGAAAAAACTGCCGGAGACCAGTATACGAAGAAAAAGAGGGGTTAGTGTGCTTAGAGAAAGCAGAAGAGTCTTGAGTTCTGTCACTATGCTGCTGATGCTGCTCCTGCTGATGGTGGTGGGTGGCAGTGGTTGTGTGTGTGTGTGCGTGTGTTTGTGTGTGTGTGTGTGTGTGTATGTGTGTGTGTGTGTGTATGAGAGAGAGAGAGAGAGAGAGAGAGAGAGAAATGGGCAAAAGAAATGTGCTATGTATTATAAATTGAATGCTCTTTAATGGTCTGTAAGAGACTCCTGTAAAAATTATGTTTCATTTTCAAATACATACTTCCAGTTGTTGAAGTGCTGTTTTTCTCTCCTTCAGATATATACTATGACTTGTTACAAGGAGGTTCATAATGACATATTCTTAGATGCAGAGAAAAAAAGGACCGAAAGGAAATATAACAAAATGTTAACAGACTTAATCTGCAGAGGGTAGGATTATGGATGATTTTTATTTCTTATTTTGTGCTTTTGGGCCTTTTCCAAAATTTGGACATAGATATGCATTACTGTACAGTAACTTGGGCTTGGTCTCAGGCTCTATTCTTTTCTTTATTTATACTCTCTCTAGGTGATCTTATTCACTCTCATGTGTTTAAACATCATCTATATGCTGAAAACTGCCCTATTTGTATTACTAGCCCAGACTTTTCTCCTGAGTTCCAGATTTATATGACCAACTGCTCCCTGACATCACCCTTTTGTTGTCTAATAGTCTCAAAGTCAACACATCTGAAACAAAGGTCTTGATTTACCCCCTCTCTGTCTGATTGCCTGATCTCTCCTTTCCCAGGACTAGGGGTTTAAAAAATATATTTTCCCTCATCAATTCATATGGTACAAAATTTACAAGGTACAAAAGTTTAATCATATGTGCCTGTCCCAAGCCAGGTTTTATTTCCCTGTTTCCTATCTACTAAGTTTTTCTCCCCTAAAACATTATATAAGTTTTTATCTTCCTTGTGTATATAAATATATGTGAATATACATAAATTTTATTTTACATAAAAGTTAGCATTTTTTATCCACTGGTCAGCATCTTGCATTTTTTTCTTAACAAACTTTCTTGGAGATATTTCTATACTAGTATATGTAGAGCTGTTTATTCTTTTTAATACCTGCACCAGCATTCTATTCTGTGAATAGGGCTAATTTTTTTTTTTTTTTTAACAAGACCCTGTCCTGGGGCCAGACTATTTGTATTCCAGCTATATTATAGGTAAAACAAATTATAATAAAAATGTACCCTACCAGGTTTATATATCTGTCTGTTTTTGACTCCTCAATAGATTGTGGGCCTTCTTTGACATTAATAGCCACCGAGCTACTACTTTCTTTTTAATCATAGTCTTCATATTTTACATAATTCACCAACCATGCCTTCGTTTATGAATACCTAGGGTTTCTCTGATCTTTTACTTTCATAAACAACACTGCACTAAACATCTTCCTCCAATTCTTTATGGCAGTGGTCACCATACTTTGTTTCTTTTTCTCCAGGGCATATAGGTAGTATGTATGTATTTCCCAGGCTGTCTTCCAAGTATATAGGGCACCGTGAGCAAGTTCTGGCAAAATAATGTGGCTCGAAGTGATGTTTGCTACTAGACCTGGGCCATTAAAGTGTCCCTCACCAACCTCAGTATGTTCCTTCTCCAACTGCCAATGGAGAAGACTTAATGGAGAGGACTCCAAGGACCTTGAAAAGGGTGGAGTCACTGGATGGATTTCTGAAGACTGTGATCAGAGCCCTCCTACTGACTTGCATTGGACTGTGATATTAGCACAAATACACATTTATTATATTGAACCACTGAGATTTTAAGGGTTATTTTCACTTGTTAGTCTACTCTAAATAATATGCACCTATACATGCTTCTAAAGATATTTTTGTAGGATGGATTTTGAGACTTACTAAGCTGAAGTCACCTAAACATTTTAAATCTAACATTATTTGTCAATATATTCTCCAAAAATTGTACATCAGTTTATACTCCTCCAGTAGAGCATGAAAATGGTTATGGAGAATGAAAATATCTCTTGCAGTTATTTTATAAAATAAGTATGAAATTATAATTAAAGTAAAATCTGAAAAAAATTAAAGCTGTTAAATTGCAGTAACATTAAAAGTTTAAGTGGTAAATATAAAAATTATTGTTGTCTAAAAGATTATTGTTGGGGGTGAGAGGGTATCTACATTTTATTAAGGAAAACCCTCCCTGGATGATTCTGATGCTAGGTTTGGAAACCACAAGATTGATGTGTTACAGATTCCAGATGGTTAATGACATAAATGGTGTATGTTCAATGGTCACCCTCAGAAAGTGGTATGGAGTCCATATATACCAATGGAAGGATGTTTTCCAGCGTGGTCTCAATCTGAAAGTTGTATTTTTCTTCTTGCCTCTATCAGGCTTTAGAACTCATCCTATCATCATAGCACAAACAGGACAGTGAGTCAGTAGCAGAGAGCCCCCAGCTCACTAAGAGCTGTAGGACTGAGTGAATAGACAGAGATACACTTCCAACATAACAACTCACTGGTCACAGACATTTGCAGAAATGCTCCAGTGAATAGCAAAGTTTCCTTAGAAATCAATGAATAAAGACTTTGAATTTATCCAAAAATCAGATTTAAAAAATATACAATCCAAATCAGGAATTGATTGATTATTATCTACAATTGTCATTAGCCACCAACCATGATTCAGGAAAGCAATCTTTTCCACAGAGAAGATATAATCAACAGAAACTATTCAATAAATAAAGGAAAAGAAAACTAGACGAAACCAGACACTAGTCCCCCCTATTCAATATCTGCCAGAGGTTTTTTTTAAATCCTATTGAGAAAACTTAGAAGTTAAAATTTAAAAAAAATATATATGTATATATGTATGTGTGTATGCATACACACACATGCGCTCACACACACACACACACACACACAAACACATATATGGGGAAGTCTGGTGGCAGTGTTAACTCCCGCTTATAGGCAGTTTGAGATTCAAGGACAAGTAATTAATTTGTTAGTGGTAGGGTTTTAGGATGACCAGAAAGAGCTGTACTGTAGAGGAAAAAGCTGGAACATTAAGATGATTGAAAAACAATTGGAAAGACTGATTTGACATTGAGCCAGCAGATGTCTCCAAAGCTGTCAGCATGGAAAATACAATGCTCTTGACAGTAACATGTCTTATAAAGACACCATTTTGGAAGACATGTGGTTGACCTAGAATGCCAGTTAACAGTGGTACTGAACCCAGAGGCTGTGGAAGGAGGACACATAGATCTAATTGTAAACATTAGAGGATTGCAAAGATAGGAGTACATGTAGTGTCCTATTATTTATTTATTTTTGTTTCACTTCATTTTTTATTTATTCAACACATTATTTACACAATATTTACTGTGTGCTGGCCATTGTGCTATGGAGGATACAATGGTGAACAAGGCAGTTCTGGTCCCTAGTTTCACAGTTTGATACATTTGTCAAGAATGATCATAAAATTATTTAATAAATAGAATGACATACGGACATTGACAGAATAGACAGCAGCCATTATGCCATACTAATGTGTACAACTGAGCATCAGTTCTGGATCCTACTAACTTTATCAATTTGTTTTATTATAAATAATTGTTTTTTTTTTCTATAAACAACAGTATTATACTTTTTGGAAGACTGGAAGAAAAACAAATTGATGTTCAACTCTGAAGTAGCTATCTATAAATATACAGACACTGTAGAAGATAATAAACATCCATTCTACTTTCCTATTTTATTAGAAAACCTTAATATCTATGGTAATCCATCTTCCTCTACTGTGTCATGTGCTTCATGAAGCTAGTCATGGCAATCCTATTTCCATTGCTACTGATCGGTTTAGGTATGGCTCTGTGATTCAGTTCTGGCCACTGAGACTTGAGAAGACACCAAATGGGAGGCTTCTAAGACAGATTTCCTTCTTTTAAAAGAGAAACACAGGAAGAACAAGTACACTTGTTCATGTATGGCACCCAGCTTGCAACCATAAGGGAGCTAGCCTGAAGATAAACTCAACAGAGGGGATGGCAGAGCACAAAACCGGGAAGTACCTGCATCCTTAATGAGACACTGAGTCACTGAATGCAGCAGCCCTAGAGCTGCCTGTCGGAGAGATTCTTATTATGTGAGGTAATGAATATATATTGTTTAAGGCAGTCAAGTCAGGCTTTCTGTTACTTGTGGTTAAAACCCATCTATCTATTCGATACTTTTCCCGAGAAGGGTTACTACAAATCACCTGATGGCAGCAACTGATAGTAAGTGCATGATTCTAAGAAGGAAATGAAAGTTTTCCTTTAGAACCTGTCATAAAATTGTAAATAGTAGTAAAAAGGACTTGCATTGCTTGCTAGGGAAAACTTCAAGAGGTTTCCATAACTTTTAGGACTTTTGAAAACAACTATGCGTATGTGTATTTATGTGTTATATTTGTGATTTTAAACCTAATAGAGAACTCATTTCACACTTTTGTTTTATCAGTAAAGGAATGTTTAAAAGCTACCGAAGCTATTATTTCTTAGAAAGGACACTAGATGAAAAAATAAAGGTTACTAATACTCAGTGAGCACTTAGTAAGCCATGGGCATACACCAAGTTCTTTATGTACCTTATCTTCATTGTTCTGCAGAACAACTCTGTGAAGTAGGTACTATTATCATCCACATTTTGCTGAAAAAGACACTGTGGCTGAGAGAGTCTAAATAACTTGCCCGAAGACACAAGGAAGTAGTAAAAACTAAAGTCTAAACCTGGGGTTCCGTGTGACTCCAAACCCCATGCACTGAATGATGCCTTACTCTGGGCAACAGTCCTTACCGCCTACTTTTCAGTCTTCCGTTAGTTGTTTTTCTTTATAGACCTAGCACCAATGTCTGGAGGTTCCCTTGTTAGTTATGCAAACAGCCAAGCTGATTATACAATAAAGGAGAGAAGGCCAATTCTGGCACTAATTTTAGGGCAAATCACAGATGTCTTTGATGTTTTCATTGTACATGAGAACAGAGCCAGTGATCCGACAGCTGCTGGCAGCCCTGATCAAATATGCAGAATATTAAGGCAGCTTTATCTCAGCACCTAATTACAGCTGGCACAGGGAAACTTTATTTTGCAAAAGAGGAGATGTCAAATGTTATAAATGCAGTATATAACCAAATATGATCACCTCATTATATTTTCTCAGAGCTGTCCAATTACAGAGCACTTTTTGGAAAAGCTTTTATTAAATGATGTTACTGTCAACTTATGTAACCCAAACTTTGTTTTAGATATTATTGGAACGGCTTAACTGCTTTATTGCCTTATACTTCAATTTATTTTCTACTACTTCTTCAGATGTAGTAGAAAATAAATTCTTCAAATTTATCCAGCACTTAATTCTAAAAGCAAATATAATTATGATATTTTTGTCTAGTCTAGATTTTTACACTCATCTAACCAATGTGATGGGACCATAATCTTTTTACCATTGAAAATTGTTTCATATTTGTAATGACAGATATGGGACAAAGAACTAATAGTTGGCAACTTCAACTGCCTGTAGTCACAGCTGGATGAGGCTCTACTTCACATTTGGCAAAAGTCTGGCCGGAGACACTGTAAGTCACGGGAAGTTGGAACAAATGTGTGCTGCCCAGACCCCCTTCAAGAATAGGCTTGTTGCCAAGCTATGGGTAGGCGATCTAGCTCTTTGCACTTTTAGGTCTGGGTCAGCCATAGAAACCACCTCCTGATGTCATGCCTGGTTGGGGACAGTCCATATCAGTGACAGAGTGAGGTGGGAATACAAAGGCTCAGGCATATCAATCAGCCTGGTATGGAACATTCTCAGGAGCAAGTCTCATTGTAGAGCTCTCCTTCTGCTTACCTTTCCTTGTCTCCTTCCTGTCAGTATTGATCTCTTGTGAACATCTTATACCCCAGATGCCATCTCAGCATTTCTCAGCATATGCTGCTAGAGAACCCAACCTGTGACATCATGTAAAGTGAACCATTTAAAGCTGTTCTACTTTTGGGAGGATGATCTTTCAGCAATCATTTGAGAGTAGAATATATATTGAATTATAAAGTCCAGTGAGACTTTTAGTACTAAATTGCCACATTAAAAAAAACATACCAGTTATATACCAGAAACTTAATTTTTTCTCAACACATTGAAATGCTTCCTAAAAAAATGCACATTTTTCTTCTTTTTTTTTCATCTTTCTTCACTTCAATGTAGTATCTGACACTCTAAGACCCCCTCTCCTTGAGCCCTTTTTCTTGCATTTCAAAGAAAAAAATTACTCTTTTACTTTTTCTACCCTTCTAATGGCTCCTTTATAATCTGTGCTTTTTGCCTGCCTTATGATGGTGTACCCCAAGATCCTGTCCTTGGTCTTTGGTCTTCTACCTTTACTCGCTTTCCCCAGATGACTTTGTCACACTGGCTTCAACACCTGCTCAAATGCTAGTTATGTCTAGTTTTTGTGTTTTCAGTTTGCACATTGATGCTGAGCTCCAGAGCAATATAGCTTCTCAAAACAAGAACATCCCAAATGGAATGTTTTTATTGCCACATCCTTCCTTCCAAAACACCCCAAAATGAAAACAACCAACAATGGCAGCCTATTCATTCTCCGATAGTCTTGTATCCACAAATAGCACCACTACTCATCCTGTGGTCTTAGTCTAAAATCTGGGAGATGTCCTAGATTTCTTCCCTTACTTATTCACCATATCCAAGCAGCTCCAAGACCTTAACTTTTCCTTTTTAAAGAGACTGAGTTATCTCACCTCTTTATTTTTACTCTCTTATCCCTTCTTCCATGGGTGGCTTAAAGTCTCCAATGTTGTCTTCTCCTTAAATTCATTCCTTTTTTTCCTCTACCATCTAATCATGCTATGTTGATGCTTAAAATGTTCCCATGCCTGCCAGGTCCTTAACCATATGGACCTTGTCTATCTAGTCTCATTGTCAATCATTCTTCAGTTCTACCCTGGGCCCTGGGCATAAATGCATCAGTCAGAGTTATGCTCTAGTACCTTAGCAAGATGTGGTTCCCTCTGCATTCTACATGAATACCCTTTCTGTTCTCCTTCACCCTCTCATCAGCCCTCCTCTGGCCCTTGAGCTCATATCTATTAAGGCATTTATCATCCTGTGAAGGGAATAGTTCTCTCAAACTGGACTACAAAATTCCTTGAGATCAGGGGTTACACCATATTGAGTTTATATCAGGATATACAGCACAGTACCTATTGCAGAGTTGCCTTCATAATGTGTTTGTGAGATGAATGGAAATAAGTTATAAAAAAAGTAATTATTTTTTAGTTAACTGTGAAATGGTAGGTTACTGAAATTCACATTCATACAGATTAGCAGCATCTACATTGGCTTTGACATAAAAAAATTATATATAACGAAGTTATTTATATAATATATAAAAATTTTCATATAATTTTATACTATACAACATTTATTATACATATATTTTATATATAATTTAAAATTATATAAATTATATAATATATTTATATGTAATATAAATTATTTTACATAATTTTAACATAAATTTCTATAGCTGTATAACATATAAAAGTATTTTTATATCAATTAGAGATAATTTTATACGTAATGTAATTTTAAAAAGAAAAGACAATGTAGATGTTGCTAATAGGGAATTTTGAGTAGATGCAGTGTTTTTTATGGAGTAGCTGACACATACTTTCTGCCTCTTCAAACTGATTGTCAACATATGGGTAAATAACAATCTGCTGACTTTGAAAAATTAGTTATAATCCATTTCACATAATGCATGCAAAGCACAGCAGGCAATGGCCCATAATTGAAGGATTAATTTTGGGCCTTAGGGTGGTTTTTAAAATTCACAGGCTGATAGAATGTTACACCCCATATGGACCCAGAATATTCTCATCAGGGAGTTTCCAGTACTCCCTTTCCTCCTACAGAATACTACGTGTACTGTGTACCAGGAGAAAGAGACGCTCTGCATTCATCAGCACAGCTGCTGGAGATCTTCCTGGTGATAAGGTGAGCAGGAGGTTGAAAGTACCTTAGAAGAATTTGAATAGGGCCTGAAGTGGAACAGATTTGTGAAACCATTTAGGTCAGTTCTAATTTTTCTGCTATCAAAGGCACACTGCAGCTTTTTCTTGTCTCATGCCTGAATCTTGCCTCCTGTTAAAATTGCTCTATGCCCACGGCTCCTTTCTGATTTAATGGCTTGCCAGCGTGGAATGAGAGGCTGCCCAAGTGACTGGTATCTCTTACATCTCTTTGCTGACTTTGTTTCTCTCTTTACTTCCACCTGTCTGCTTTGATCTGTGTACCTTTCCTTTTAAACTTCCGTGCCTGGTTTTTATCTCCAGTTACTGCTTTCTTGTCCTGTATGTCTTGGTCTTGTATGACCCTTTCAGAATCTTCCAGGGGAGACCTTTTTAATTCAACCCCAACTTTTACTGGCCTAATCTTAACTAGTACAGGCTGCTTAGGAAGTAGGAGAAAAGAAACTCTTGCTAGTAATCGACATGGTACTTCTGCTCCTGGGTAGGGGCGTGGGTGATTTTATGAACTACTCTTGTTTGTATGAAATGCCTGAACAAAGGGGTGATTTGGCGAGCCTGAAGTCACACACTGGGGCCCATAGCAACTTGCTTCTACTAGCAACATGAGGATTAGAAACACTTCCTTGCCAAGTGGCTTTGAATCAGCTAAAAGTGGGGGAGTAATTCCCTTTGCTGAAGGTGACAGCTTCAGGGTATTTGTTAATCGTCAAATCCTTTGTTTAGAGAGGCAAGATATTACACAAATGCACATACATAAAAAAGATTTCTTAGTTACTTATTATGCTTCATGCTATTATTAGTAAGAATGTTTGAGTTTACAAGGAAAGCTTATAAATCACCTCTCAGATATCTTTGCAAAATGAAGCTAAAACATGGCTTGAAGAACTAAAAACAATAGACATCTACGGTGATTTATAGTTGAATTGGAAATGCATTTTATGCTTTTTAAATGGACAAACTGGTAAAATTTTAAATTAATCTTCTTTCCCTAAAAACTCAGAGCTAAGCAAAAGAAAGAAATAGTGAGAGTTATACTGGCTATGTATGCGGGATAGAGGTGGGGTCTAAACTGGGAATGAAATTTATTTGAGAAAATCTACAAAACAAGCCAAACACACATGGATTATATGACTTCATTTATTTGGAGAAAGAATGCTGAACATCATACTGATCTCAGATATCTTCCCCTAGGAGAAATGATCTTTCTTTTCTTGGAATGGTTGTAACACTGAAAATCTATTCCACCCTTTGGCAATTTTAGCTATTCTGAAATGTTCTCTCTTTTAGAAATGTTTTATCTCTTCATTTTAACAATTATCTTTTTATGTGTCTGACTTACCTGGGATCCATATCTTCCAGGTTGCCTGGGGTAGTTCTGATTTATGCCTATTGCCATGGTATAATTATTACTAGTGCCTCCTTTCACTCTCAAAACTGGCCTGGCTTGGATGATAACTTATAAGATTACCCTAGTCTTACCCAACTAAACTGAAAGCTCCTGTATCAGTCAAGGTCCTAGCAAGAAACAGCAAACTCTACTGGAATTTTGAAGAGACCTTAATAAAGGGATTATTTATTGAAGTGCAGGCAGGGTTAAAGGAGTCCACAAAAGATGTCAGAGCACCTGACCTGAAAAGGCAAAGGGAGGAAATGATAATATGAGAGCCCAGTTGAGAGACCAAGCCTTAGGAAAGGGACAACCCTAGAGAAGCCTTGGTCTTGGAAGGACTCAAACACTGTAGAATTTGTCAAGCAAGGGAAGCAATTCTCTACCACTGTGTCCTCTGACCATCAGTCTTCTGTCTGTGCCTCCTATTGGCTGAACTCAAATGGAAACCAGAAGGCAAAGGAGCCCTGGTGAGAAAGTTGGAAGGCATTACCTCCTCTCGGAGAAAGAGTAGAAAAAGGCAAAGAAAATGTATGGAGAGGGACGGAGAGTCAGGAATTGTTAGGAGTCTCTTCATCTTCAAGTCAATTAAGAAACATCTGTGGGCACATGCATACAAAAACCTGGAGGAAAGGCCACGATGAGCAAGACTTGGCCGCTACTTCAAGGAATATATTCTTTTTTTGTTGGGGGAATAGAAATAAACATAAGAGGGTTAAACTACAAGATTGAAGATAACAATTGAGTACTATATAAAAGGTGTTTAGCAGTATATGTTGATTGTCAGATTAATGGTATAGAACCTAGGTATTACAAAGGAGTTCAAGAGATGAAAGATTACAATAGTCTGGAAGAATATGTAAGTGGAGAGATTTTCAGTGGCACTGAAAACAAAGCCAACTTGACATTGGCAAAAAGGAGAGGTACATCTTTGGATGAATGACATGAACAAGAACACAGGTGTCAACTTGAAACATATCGTCTCCTAGTAGGAGGGCTGGGAACCCTTCTGAGATTTTTAAAAATTCCAAAATTGTCCCAGGTAATGACCTAGGAAGGTGCTGAAAGGAAGTTAATTGGGCTGTAAGAGGCGTGAGTTATAAGTAGCTGTTTATTCATTCTTTCAACAAACATTTGTTGAGGGCTTGGTATGTGTCAGGCTCTGCTGTGTATCTGCTGATACCAAATAAAGTGAGACATGGACCTTTCCCTTGAGGAAAGGGAATGGAAAAGGTAGCCAAGGTAGATAGTCATTATTTTGCCCTGTGATTATAGAGGTATGCACAAATGATGTTTGAGCACATAGAAGATCATCTAAATGAGACTCAGGCAGAGGATGGGGAGGTTAAGGAAAACTTCCTGGAGGAGGTAACACAATCTGAGTTCTGAAGGGTGAACAGGAGTTTTACAGTTGAGTAAATTTACAATTTATTTAAGTCTATACTGCATTCTTAAAAAGTCAGGTAGTTGGCTTTAGAAACAAACAGGTCAAAATATAAAGAAAATTAGAAAATATGAGATAAGCTTATTTGCCTTTTATATATGCAGCCATGTTTGATTTCAGAATAACTTTACAAGGTTTTAGTTTCACCCTCCTTTATTGATGAGAAGCTGAGCCTCAGTGATTAAAATGCCTTGCTTAAAGCACACAGGCAGTGGCAGCGGAACAGAACTAGGCTGGTCTGACGTGAGAATCTGTGATAAGAGATGTGCTTGTGGCTTACCTTCCCTACATAGAGTTTGTGGCCTAAAGGTGCTTAACAGGGTAGTAAGGGATAGTTATGAAGGACTGGGGTGACTCAGTGACTATTGTGTAACTACCAATTAGTATTTCTTAATTTCTTCACCTTTTTCATCCAGCCATAGGGACAGGATAGGTAATATAGCCTATATTATTGTAATAACTAGTTATAGTGTCACGTGGGTACAAGACTAATTGGGGGGATCACTTTGTAAATTATAGAAATATCTAACCACTATGCTGTGTACCTGAAACTAGTATAAAATAATATTGAATGTCAACTATAATTGGAAAAAAAAAGAAAAAATAAAGAGTGAGTCAGTGAAGGAAACAAAGAAATGTGGTCCAAGCAGAAGAATCCTGTGTTCAAGGGGAGAGGGGTGTGAGAGAGTGTTGTGTATTGGAAGGACAGTAATAGATTATTATGATAGGGAGTACTAAGAGGAATGGTAAGAGATGGAGTTAAAGAGGTAAGTGAGGGCCAAATCTGAAAGACTTTGTATTTCCCTTCCCTGAAGGTGGTGGAAACTATAGAAGGAGCTTCAGCAGAGAACAGCATGACCAGTTAGGAATTTCAAAAAGCTCACTAGGATAGCAACATGGGCAAGTCTGAGTCAGGACAAGACTTGAGGCAGGGAAGTCAGTTATAGGGCTTGCTGTAGTCATAAGAAGACAGTTGGAATGGGAAAGGAGGGGGTTCGAATTGGGAGCTATTATGGAGAAACCATTAGATAGATGTGGGCACCTGGGTTTGGGGATAAAGGAGACAAGCGCTTACTTGAGCATCTAGCTAGGTGATGCCACTCATCATGAGTAAGGGATCCTGGAGAAGAGTCAGCTTGGAGTTTGAGGGTTATGAGAGAGATGAATTCAAATAATGGTGGCCAAGGGGAACTAATAAGGAAAATGAGCTTAGCTTTTTTATCTTTCTGTTTTGTCTAGTTTCTTATTGTAGCCTTAGTAAAAATATGGCAGCCCTAGAGAAAATATTGGTTGTTGATAAAAGATAAATGTATTTATTTATTTTGATAAGCCTTATTCTTTTTGTTGCAAAAGTAATACACATGCAGAAAATTTAGAAAATACAGACAGCAAAAAAAAATTCTTGTTACCCAAATACAGTCTTACAATGACTTATAACATTTTCATGTATACACTTTTAGTTTTTTTGCCTAAGCGCATACACACACACACGCACGCATGCACACACACACACACACACATATGGTCCTCACATCTAAATATATCTTGCACATATTTCAATAGCATTAATAATTCCATAAGATCATTTTGGAGACTTCATGGCTTTACGTTTATGAATGTGCTATATTTTATTGAACTATGTTCCTGCTGTGGGCATTTAGGTTTTTTCCTTTTTTAATTTTTTTTTACTATTATAAACAATACAGCAATAAAGTAATTAGAATTTAAATTTACTAATTAACCTTTGGCTTTTTCATAAAGCAATTTAGATTATGAAATCAAGTTTGGGTATGCTTCGTTTTAATAAAATAGTTGTACAAAGAAGGGTTGTTTTGAAGTACTCTGAAAGGAATATATAGTGTTCTCTTTAATTCTCAGGTATGAGAACAAACCAATATAAATGTATATTAGAGGAAAATAATTATAAGAGAAGTTGGTATGACTATTAAAAAGAAAGTATGGAAACTCTCTGTAAGTTGAGTCACCATCTATTTTCAGCAAGGACTACATTTCCTAATGGGATTCATTTGCTTTAATGACTTTTTCAGTGTCTCCCCAAAGAGCATAAAAAATATGATCAACTCTTCAAAATGATCTTGGAATTGATCAACTTTGTGAAAAACTGCATTCATAGTTAAATTTAACTTCCTTTTGATTGTACACAATGAATCTTTTGCATATGTCTTTTAAATTTTTTGCTTAATTTAGAAGCAACCCTTGGGGCTAGACAACATATTATAGAATTTTCTTTTTTACCTTATTGTTGCCCTCTTCCTCAGAATTCTTACTAACTATAGTAGATGTTCTTGTCAGGCCTCTAATAGTCAAACAACTGAAATTCCTCTTCCTCAGCAAAGGTGCTGCAGAGTACGTGGAAGAGATATTTCTGGAAAAGGCTGGATTCTATTCTAGTACAAAAGGGATATAGGAGGCCAGTAATAAAGGGATGTTCTCAAAGCTTGAGGTAGCTCTTTATTTTCATGACTGACTCACATATTATTGGATGTTTCCAATCCCAGGACCTGGTCAGTTGTGCCTCATTCATTGTGCAAACCAAAAACATCCACAAAGTTACAAAATGTCCCTTTATGGGAGTGTATTTCTCTTATCTTCACCTCAACCATTGCTTTAACAGATTCTGGTTTTTTGTTTGTTTGTTTGTTTTTTTTTTTTTTTTGACCTAGAAGCATTTGCCTCTGGTGGAGAAAACTAGATCAAACTGAATTACTTTATGATTTGAAAAAAATTGTGTTAAAATATGCATTTAATAAAATTTACCATTTGACCATTTATAAGTGTACAGTTCAGTGTCATTAAGTACATTCACATTGTTGTTCGGCCATCACCAGCATCAATCTCCATAACATCTTCATCTTTTCCTCCTGACTTCTGAAAAAAAATCACATAATATGTTTAATTTTTAGTTTTCTTAGGTCTTTTCAGTGGCACCTGCCTTGGACATTGGTCTATGTCTTGATTCTGATAAGGCCAGATTTGAGACTCAACTCTTTGTCAAGTTCGCCATGCACTGACCTCTGCCTGTGCTGCCCACATCCCTATCCCCAGTCATGTGGTAACTACATATCTCCCCCATTCCTGCAGGCCTTGCGGAACTGCTGTAATAAAGGCCGAGTAACCCTATCACTGCTCATCGGCCTCCATTACAGAGAAGTCGTCTCTTTCTTGGTGTATCATTTCACATTAATTTGGTAATTTTAGACCTTCTTATATTCAATCTTACATTTCCGCTTTGTGTGTCTACACCTGCCTGTCTGAAACCACATAGTGTTAGGTATGTATAGTTGACCCTTGAATAACTCCAGATTAGCGGCTCTGACCACTGTGCAGTAGAAAATCTGTATATAACTTTTAACTCTACAGTTAGCCCTTAGCATCCATGGAGTCAACCAACCGCAGATCAAAACACTATTTTTGATCCTCGGTTGGGAATCTGTGGTTATGAGTCTATGGCTAGGAATGCAAAAATACTGTTTTTGATCTGTGGTTGGTCAAATCTACAGTTACAAAACCCACAGATAGAAGAGCTGACTGTATTTATTTTAAAAAGTCCACATATAAGTGGACCCAGGAAGTTTAAGCCTCTGTTGTTCAAAGGTCAGTTGTAGTTGTTAGAAGAGCAACTCGGCAGTCTGGAAAAGGCATTAGACTTGTAATCAAAAGACAAGGGTATAACTCCAGGTTTGTCCTGTACTGGCTGGATGACCAAGTGCCAGAGCCTTTACTGCTCTGAGGCTTGATTTCCTCACCTGAAAAGGAGAGGGCTGGTAAATAGATAATATCCAGCTTTGAAAATACAAGTTTATAAATGAATTTCTATACAGAATAGTATCTACCTACTTCATAGGACTTTTGTAAGTGAAAATCATAGAAATGTAAGGTCTTATTAGATTGCCTTGACTGTAATAAAAGATGCTTAATGAAAGGTTTTTAAATAACAAAATATCCAATAAAATACTATTAACTGAGATTCTAAGAACATAATACCACCTTCAAACCCAGGTATGGTTTGCTTTATTTAATAAGGATCTGGTGCTCAATAAATGTTTGTTAAAAGAATGTATGTGCTCCAGAAAAGGTATGTAAAACTTCAATTTTGGGCTATTTAGGAGACAGTAACTGATGTATTTAGCATAAGACTAAGTTTGGAAGTCCACATCGAAGTCCTGGAGTGTCAGCAGATGTGTAAAGTTGACTTATGCCTGCTGTTGTGAGAACACAGCTTGTCTTTATTGGCCTTTAGGAATATTATCCTAAAAGTCAGTGATAATTTTCTATGAAAAGAGAGGCTGCTCCCAGTCCCAAAGGGACTGTGATAGGAATACTGAGGAATGATATATTATTGCATGTTCTATTCCTATTTCCAGAACCCTTAAAGTGTTTGATGCTGGTTGTTTAAGTCATGGATCCAGCTAGCACTGAGCCATATCAGAGCCTGAGGAAAAAGGAATATGTGCTACATATTATATATAACTACATATATGGCTTTGTGTATTTTTAAAAGTGGTTAAAATTTTCAATGAAAATATTATTGATGAGTTTGCTTTTATTAAAGTTAGGAAAGTAAAATTACAGTAAATTATTGTTTTAGTATAAATAAAATATTTAAACCTAAAATAATGTGTTTTAATACACCTACTTAAACATTTTTTAATATTTCTTAACTACTTCTGTATATCAAACATACATATCAAGGTGCGCATTTTTTCCTTTTGCCTTAGGCTCCAATATGACTTGGCATAGTACTATCAGATCTTGTTTTTACTTAAAATTTTGTTATTTTGTTCATCATGGATTTTTTTTTTGCATTAGGTTATTTAAAATCTTCGTATTAAAATATTATTTAACTTGACTACTGAGTTTTTAAGTTCCCTTAAATTTGTGCCTGAGGTGAATGCTTCAGTTGCTTTACCCTAGTCCTGCCCGTGGTCTCAAAACTCCATCTCAGTCAACTAGAACAGAGAAATTGCCATGGGAGCAATAGCTGTGCTCACCATGCTAGAAGAGATATTCAGATTCAGCTAGTTTCCCCACAGTGAAAATGGGTCCAGGAAGCAACATTTCATATGAAGAAAAAAAAACATGAGCTTTAGGGTTAGGCAGATTTGAAATCAAATCCTGAGTTGCTTTTCTACCACTTCGAGCAATTACTTAACCAATCTGAGCCTGTTTTTTAGTGAGAGTTAAATTAGATGACCTGTGTAAAGCATCTGGACTTGACAAATGTTAACTTGTCTCCTTCTCTATTTTAGTGACAGTATATTGACTCACAGACATTGAGATGTGCTCCTAGAGTTGTTGGCACCCAGGTGTAGTGAGTGTAAGTCCTGCACTGTTTTCACAGAATTGAACTTGATAACGTTGGCTGCCATGAGGCTGCATCTTGATGGGGTATACTTCCTAGTTAAACTGCCCAGGAGAGCTTGAATTAGCAACTCTGGAGCAGAGGCGGAGTGTAGAGACCCTACAGCCCTATCGAAACAACAAACATAACACAGATATGAATTCCCTCTCCTCTTTCTGATTCTACAAATATTTATTAGCAAGAAATGGAATTCCCAAAAGATTGAAGGAAGAAGACAAGGAACTTCAATAGTTTTTAATGTACAAGACAGTTTGAAAAATAGGAATTAGATATGCTTATTAATCATATACATTTTGGTAAATTCTTTATAATGATTTAGATGTTATTTCATTTTGGAGGATGATTCTGTAGAATAAATAGAAATTTTCTTAGTGAAAACCTTGCATCTCCTCCAGGGGTGTTTAGCCATGCTTACTATTAAAACCAGGCATGTGCATATTTGGGAAATCCTAATACTCTTAAACCCTGATCTATTTAATTTCCTCACAAAAAATATGAAAAAATACTTGACAATAGCAACCTACATAATCAATAATAATAGAATGGTTATATGAATTATGGCATAGCATAGACTATTATGCTGTTATTAAACATGATATTTTCACTGATTGTGGGAAAATAGCTCATGTTAAATTGTAAAATGGAAAAAAAAACTGGGACATAAAACTGTATAATATGAATATCAGTTTGTATAATTAAAAAATATATTCACATATGTAGAGAAAATAACTAAGATATCAAAATGCTAGTAATTAGTGGTGGGATTATAGATGATATTTATTTTTTAAAAATTCTTACATAGATTCCCCCTCCTCAAATATCTGTAGAAGCAAGTGTTATTTTTCTACACTTAAAAAATATTTTAAAACACTATTTTAATGATCTTTGAGTATCATCCCCAAGATAGACCTTCCCAATTTTCCCACCGTGTTGAAAGAAGTAATGAGAGAGTATGCAGTGTTTTGCAGAGTAGTATTGTAGAAAAGTCATAGTCTTACTAGCTTTTGAGTCTAGTTTTGGGTTCTTGCTGAGGCTTAATTGTATGGATGGTTAAGTTTATTGAGTTGGGTTTCTGGCACTTGGAATGAGAGAGTAACAAATGAAGAAAAATCTTGAGTGTCCAAGTAATCAAGGGATGTGATGGCTTTTAACACAGACGATATCAAACTTCTTTAGGTGTTGTCTACCTGAAAGTTGGGTTTCTCCTTTTCTTACACTCTGAAGCCCTGATCTATCTAATCCCGCCCCCCCCCCCCCCCCCGCCACACACACACACAAAACAGGAAAAAAATTTACTGGCAGAAAATATGACTTTATTATAGGGATACAAACAGCTATCATATATCTGTGTTTTGTATTTATGTACTCTTTGTTCCTTTATGTTGTCTTCACACTTTCAATCACAGCTACCAAAACCTAAGAAAAATTATGGGAGAAAAAATTTTTGTTGAATGATCGAACACCCACCATGTATCAGGCCTTGAGTTAGGGGCTAGGTTACGATTGTGAATAAGTCTAAATCTCTGTCTTGAAGGAGTTTATAATCTAGTGGAGGAAAAGAGAAGTAAACAGGCAATTGAAATACAGTGACTCATGTGCTCCGATTTGAGTGCTATGTAAAACTGTGGGTCACCTGGTCAGTATGGAGGGAAAAGGGGCTTCCCCAGAAGAAGTGAGATATATAAGAATGTGGGTTTAGGGAGTGGAGAGGGCAGGTGTTCTAGACTGAGGCAAAAACATGTCAGAAAGTTCTGGAGGCAAGAGAGAACCTGGGATTTTGGGTGACCCAGAATGACTAGACTGTAGAGCACAAGGGATGAAATTACAGCAATAAACTGGGGCTAAATCAACAAATACCTTTTATGCCAAAGAGTTTGGCTTTAGACTGAGGACAATGTGAGCAGATTTTGAGCAGAAGGGTAAGAAAAAATAAGCTTTTAAAAATGCTTAGAAGTCCAAGGAAGCCTGTGACATCATGCAAGTTTGAAATGGTGGTGGCCTCCTCAGCAAAGGCGGTGGCAATGGAAATGAAGAGGAGTGGACTAGGTCAAAGGAAATTGAGAGATGGAGTTGTAGGACTGAGTCATAGATTGGATGTGAGGGAGAGAAAAATCACAGGTGATATTCAGATGTCTGGCTTAGGTGCTTTGTCAGATGTAGATTATGAGGTCATAGCTGAGTCTGAGGGGCCTGTAGGACAAGCAGTGGCTACATTTGTTAAGGAACTGGATATGTAGCGTACTGCTCAATGGGGGTATCTGGCAAGTTGAAAGTTGACCAAATGTAGTTAATAATTGAAACTGTGGATGAGATTACTCAGAGAAGATGGATGAGATTACCAAAGGAGAATATATTATGTAAGAAAATCACAGAAGTGAGAAGAACTTTGAAGAAACCTCAGTATTTAAAGGATGCCATTTTTGGTAGTTGCTCCAAGTAAATAGCTTGGTCTCTGGAACTCTACACTAAGACACAGGTCTTTATGGAGGGTGGCATCTCTACTGGATTGTCACACATCTTGTGAATAAAGCATGCGTTACAATAATAACAAGAAATTCAAAAATGAGAAAGAAAAAATGACTTCTCAGTGTCCCACCATCTTAAATACTGACCCTACCCCCATTTATTTTCTTGCGTTCATCTGGGTTTCTCAACAGAGCTCATAATCAATGCTGTGTCATTTCTGGAGTGCTGAGGGTCCCCAGGACTCACATTGGCTTTTGTTTCTTTCAATAGATGAGAGTTATTGTCATGCTTGAGGCAAACACATGCTAAGTTTGAGGGGCCACCTTAAACTCATTTTAGGTTGAGGAAGAGTCTTAGAGATTCTTGATCAAGGACTCAAAGTATATGAGATCTACTATAGAACAAATATTAATATTTAATATCCCCGATAGCAGTCTGAAGTGTTTTCTTATTTCAGGCCCCCTCAGTTGGTTATTTCTTGGGCTTGTTTTTAAAAGCAGAACCCAAACTTATTTTTGAGAAAGGACAGAATTAAAATTCAGCAAATACTTCATGCTGTGTAAATAAATTCCTCCTCAGAAAGTGAAGTAATCCTTTCCTCAGGGGCTACAGAACTACTTATAATGACTGTTTTCTTCACATCCAGAGCTCAGTCTTTGTGGCACCTTTTTTGGAGGAAGAAGTCAGTAACTGTTATCTAAATGTATTCTATACATTACATCTGAATGTTATGAGCTATATAAGTAAATGTTTCTTGATGTGTGATCTCCCTAAAGTGAATATAAAGATGCTATGATCTTGAATTGATTAACAGAATATGTGGTTAAACTAGCAAAGACAGCATATTTTGTAGCAAATATTGTTATTCAATCATCAACTGATACCAAATGAGGTTTCTCATTATTTTGTGCCTTTCCCCATGACCTCCATTTCTTTAGTTCCAGGATTATAAATTCTCCTGTATGTTATCATGTTGGGGATGTAAGTTGATTAATAACAGAATTTTTTCAGATGTTCTTCCTCTGAACAATATGGCAGTCCCTATTTTGTCCTGATCTATTAATCTGACATTACACTATATAGACAAATTAGCAAATACTCTGCCTTCTATTTTTTTGGCATTTATCAGATTTTGGTGGGACACTTTCAACAAATAGCTTATGTAATTCAGTTAGCTTTGACCCTCCTGAACATGTGGGAATGTCATCTCTGATGCCAACAGACTGCTGGCCACCACATACTTTTGGAAGCTGAATCATAACACTAAGTGAAAAATGTTTATTCCTATGGGAATAATGTAATAAAGAAGCATTGCCTGTGTTTGGCCAAATACTAGCAATATTATAAAAAAAAATACATGACATTATAAGCTTGTAACCTAATAAAAAAACAGTAAATTTTTTTTCTAGCTTCTACAAAATGGGCCTATTGTTTCTTTGACTAAATAAGGAACACTAGTGATATAGAAAATATACTCATAGTACATGAAAATGTAACTCCAATGTAGTGTAAATTTGCTCTAAAACTAATATACTGGTAATAATAAACCAAGCATTTAATTGACAACAATTTGGCTTCTTTCTCAGAATAGAAAAGCTTTTTGGTAGCATTTTATTTTATTTTATTTTATTTTATTTATTTTATTTTATTTTATTTTTTACTTTATCTTTTTTTTTTTTTTTTTTAAGAATTTTTAAAATTTTAATGCAGTTCAGATCAGCATGTCTGGTTCATTTCAGCTTCTTCACTGCCAAACCAGGGAGCGGGGGAAGGGGGCAGGAACCGCTTCAGTTTCTCAGCCTTCTCTTTGTCTGTGATGACCAAGGTATAAAGGTATCTGCTGCACCGAACTTCAAACTTCATATTATCCTTATTTTTCTTGATCTTGACAGATTTGGCATCTTTTCGTCTGACTACGAGCAGGAAATCCTTGATCCCCTCAATTTTGCAAGGCATGGCTATAAGGACTGAGAGCACACGTCCATCCAGTACCTCGGATTAACCCCCTATTCCCCGCATCCCACCCCAGAGACACTCACAGCAAGCCTTTTTGGTAGCATTTTAGAAGGCTTAGATTTTTTTTTAAAACATCTGTCTCAGGAAATCTGAACTAATTTCTCTTTTATTTTCTTCTTGCTAAAATTCTCATTAGCAAGCAAATTCATTCAGAACTGTTTCATCGATCTTATAACTGTATTTCATAAAAATATCCTTAAGCTTTGCCTTTTTGTCCTATAGACTGAAAGTGCTGTGGTTGGCTGTGTGATGGGCACACAGGAACAAAGGGAACTGGGAAATTAGGGACAGTGAAGCTTGGAGAGGGACCTCTAATCTTTCTTTCTGGTAGCGCAGGGATATGGCTTCATCCTTTCTGTTTTCTGACCCTGTTTTCATTGTAAAAAGTGAAGACTTCATGGAACTTATTTAAAACTGTAATGGAAACTAAAGAATGATATTTAAATTCTAGTTTCATGATAAATCACAGTTTGGTGCTTTTCCTCTCCATAAACCAAACGGTTCTTGCAAAACAGACCACTTACCCCAAATTCAGTCACACTCCATCCCCATATTCCCCTAGTACCTTCTGGTCATATCAGTTCAATATCATGCTGAGGCCATAAACTCCCAGTCACAAATATGGGCAGGGGAACCATTCAATTTACCTGATGCAACTCTGCTGAGATTGTCTTCTTCCATAGACACGTAGCCCAGTCATAGGAGAGTTTAACTTTCTCATTTTCTTTATCTCTTCTCCTGCTTATCTATTCTCATATCTTCTAACACAATCCTGGAAAGAAATTTGACCCTCATAATGACTACAGCATATTGAGCACTTACTATGTGGCAGGCAGAATGCTAAATATTTAATGTGTATTGTTGCATTTAATCCCCATGTGACTTATAGACTTTTAGTTTCCCTTTACAGTAAGGAAACTAAGGCTCAACAAAGTTCATTAACGTGTCCAAGATTACACAGCAAGTGTGGTAAGGCTGAGATTCTTACTCAAGTCTATCTTGCTTACAGCCTATGCTCATAATCATGTGTGATGTGATCTTCCTACTTGGCCACCGTCCTAGTCTGGGCACCTTATCGTTCTCATGGAGCACCTCTGGCTTCTGAGATGTCTCTCCCTCCTATGGCAACTCATGCTTGGGACCTTGCCTAATATTCTTCTTCATATTCAAACTTAACACTCACTCATTTGACAAATTTTAATGAATGCCTCTTTGTGCAAGAAAGGTCACTTGGAAGCCAGAGCTCTCCTAATGGAAACCGATGCCTCCTTAGAAACAACATTCTAATCTGAATCTCTGTGGAAGAAAGGTAAAAAGCCCTTGTCTCCTCCACTTCTATTCTTGGATGGTTTTGAGTCTCTAGTTGGTTCAGGAATTCTTCATCCTCATTTAGACTCCCTGAGGGAGTGGCTCATTCCAGCACAGCCCAGCTTCATTCTGAAGGCCTCCCTCCTGGCTCCATGCCCCGCAAAGCTTGTCCCAAGAGTGGACAGCTGTGAGGCCCACTCTGTGTAGGGACATGTGTGTATGTCCCCAGGCAGGAAGTGTCCCTATCCTCTGTAAAACCTAATGGCTGCTTTTGTGCTTTAGTCACATTCTTTAGTTAAATCTTTTGGTTATGACTAAGACATTCTGCGCCCTGAAATTGGGAGTGGTTTTGAAAAGTGACCTTCACTATTAGACTCCTGAGATCTAAGCTTCCACACGTAGTTATCTGTAGCAAAGAAGTCTTTCCCTTTGTCTACTTTTTCCTCCCATGTGCAGATATGATGTATCCTATTTGTATTGAAAGTGGCTCAAGTTTCAGGTACCATTCATTAGGGATGTTAATCCCTAAATACATACAGAGATGCTTCTGTCTATATATTCAGATAGCGAGTGGGAGGGAGGCAGCAAGAGATGTCAAATTCACAGCATGTCTTTCTTCATTCTCTCTCATCAGACTCTATTCTGGTCTCTCTTCAGACACCTGTTTTCCTTTGTTTTCCATTTGACAATAGTTAAGTATTACTCCAGAATCCAGAGGTAACTGCTAAATGCTCCTTGTCTGAGAGTACTTTTAATACCTAATCAACAATAAAAAGAACCCACCATCAAGTTTTAGGGGAATCATGGACATAGGACATAGGCAAATATATTTATTGTCACCATGTGGAGAGTACACTATACTCATCTATGGGCAGGTGGGAAACCTACTGACATGAGATTATTTTCCCCAAATGGTTCTTTCATAATCCTGTCAGGATGGCTATAGCTTCTACCATTAGTTACTTTTTTTTAAGCCAGTTTTTCCCATGCTGGTGTTCAGGGAAACCTTAATAAGCATACCCCGAGAAGTGCTTAATGTTTACATAAATTTGAGAGATGTTGGGGTTAAACTAGCCTAAGTAGTTTTTTTTCAGCTTTAGGCTGCATAGAACCTTTAACATGTGAATATGCATTATAACTGTTCACAAAAAGATTCCTCATGTGTAACATTTCCAAGAAATTTGACAATGGAACCATTTTTTTTTTCATAGCAAGCCTAATAATAGTCTAAAAAAGAATTCCAACCATCATATGTGGTGAACACTGAGGTCTTTGTCAAAAGCTTCGAAGGTTCTTGTCAAAAGAATATGTATTATCCAGGGGAGGTAATACTATTGGCCACTATTATCCAAGAATAAGTTGGCTGAAATTAGCTAGCTAGTTACTTGGCAAGTCCTGAGGGATGGCTTCCTCTGTCTTGACTTTGAATCCCTGTTCTGTCACTGCTATGTGACCTGGGGCTAACTATTTCTCCCCACCTTTCAAGGTCATCATGGGTAGCAGGGATAATGTTTGTAAGTTCGTAGCAACAGCCATCCTCCTGCCCTCAGTTCCCCACAGCAAAACACTGTGAGTAGCATTGTCTAATTTAGACATTCTCTGGCTTAAAAGAAGGAAAGATTTTTCTTTCTAACTGAATGTAATCCTGACCTAAATCTTATAGCTTTTTCACCTCTGAAAAATGTGACTTTAATCAAACATGAATACTAAATATTGAGCAGAGTAAGAATGGGATGGCAGAGAAGTAAAAGAAAAGAAGGAAATTTTGTATTAAAATTTCCTGGGCAATTTGAAAGAGATGTTTGATGCAGAGTTCTCACAGAAGTGGTCTTGTGAAGTTGGAATCATTGTACCCTGGCTTTGGATTTTGTAGAAATCTTTTCAGTCGCAGTGAGGACAAACTTTCACAGATGTTTCTTCCTTCCCTACATCTTGATTAGCTCTGTAGACACAAAGACAGATAATTAAGAAGTAACTTGGGTCTTCTCCCTGTGCTGCGGAACACACTCTCAGCAGACCTCCAAACAAACTTTAAGTTCTTTAAGATCTTTTGGATATTATCCTTTATGTGTACATAGCTCTTTAGACTTTGTAAACTTACTTTTAAATGTCTTTTCCCAATTAATTAAAAAAAGGCTTTATTTAAAATAATTTAAAATATTGATTTTATTGAGATATAATTGACATGTAACATATTAGTTTCATGTATACGATGATTCAATATTTGTATATATTGGAGAATAATCACCACAACAAGACTAGTTAACATCTGTCGCCATACATAGTTACAAATTTTTTTCATGTGATGAGAACTTTTAAGATCTGCCCTCTTAGCAACTTTCATATATGCAATATAGTATTATTAACTATGGTCACTATACTGTTCATTATATCCCCATAACTTAAGTTTTTTATAACTAGAAGTTTATACCCTTTGACTCTATTTATCCATTTTACTCACCTCTGACAGCCATCAATTTGTTTTTTTATCTCCAAGTTTTTTTTTTCCCTTAGATTCCACATGTAAGTGAGATCATACAGTAAGACTTTATTTTTTAGAGCAATTTTAGATTTACAGAAACATTGCCTGGAACATACAAAGGGTTCCCGTACACCCACCCCCTCCTCCTGCACAGTTTCTCCTGTTGCTAACATCTTACATTAGTGTGGTATATTGTCTTAATGAACAAATATCCATATATTATTATTAAACTAAGCCCATAGTTTACGTAAGAGTTCATTCTCTGATTGTATAGTTCTATGGGTTCTGACAGATGTGTGATGCCATATGTCTACCATTACCATATCATACAGAATAGTTTCACTGCCCTAAAGACACCTGGTTCTCCACCTATTCATCCCTGACCTCCTGGCAGCAACTGACCTTTTTCCATCTCAATAGTTTGACATTTTCACAATGTCATATAGTTAGCTGAACTGATTTTAATCTTCATGATAACCATATAGCTAGGTAACTTTTATTACCATCATAGAGGGGATAAATTTCGCTAGGTGAAGTGACATATTTGTGGTCCCACAAATTGAGAGTGCCGTATCTTAAGACTAGAACCTGCCAACAGCAGGGACAGCTGCTGATCTCTGGCATGGGTTAACTGGTGAGGATACAGACTATTAAGGAGGCCTCTCAGCCCAGGCACTTTAATTTCTAATGGTAGGTACAAGGAGGAAGATTGTATGTCTTTAAAGGAAACTGGTTACCTGATTGGTTAGATGAGACTCAGAGGCGACTTCAGAGACAATGGGTCTAGTGCCCCATAATTAAGAAGGAAGGCCAGTCCCTGCATCTGACTCAGAAGGCTTACTGAGTCATCCTGTTTGTCCTCTCTGCTGCTATTTATGGACTTCTCAGTTGCTGATGTTTGTTGGTTAAATGCTCACACAACCAGTCCTGCCTACGGCAGTGTCACTTATGGGATGTTGTGAATAAATAGGGTGACAGGTGTTGTGGGAGAGTCATTTTTAAGAATATTTAGTAGCCGATTCTTATTTAAAGCTCGCTCTATGCTTAAAATATAACTATTCTGAGAGAAAATAAAAGCCAAGACCCTTTGTGTAGATTGCTGCTGGATGCTGGTGTTCATAGTGTTGGCTTGGGCAGAGGTGTAGGTCAGCGTTATTGAAGTTGATTAGAACAGCTCAGGAAATGAGGGGAATGACACAATAAGAGAAAAACGCTGAAATGTAGTAAGGCAACTTAGGCGTGTTTGTCGTTATAAAGAGACAACAGCAGCAAAACCCTCATAGGCCAGATTAGTCTGAGTCCTGGTAATAGACAGATTGCTCATCAGACAGAGTGATTGAAGAAAGATTAATAAAGAGACTTTTTACAAAGGTGTAGGCACGGTTAAGGGAAATGCTTTGGAGCTGGCAACTACAGGGACCTATTACCACCCCTGGGCCTGAAAAACCAAAGGGAGGGGCAGCTACTAGAACCAGAGAGAACTGTGCTGCCTAACGCTCTGCCCAAGCCGACACCATCAGAAAGTCTTAGCATTCGGCCACTCTCCACAGAAGGGGTCTTGGCTTATATTTTCTTTCAGAATACATATATTAAGCATAGAGAGCTTTAACCCAGAGAATGGTGCTGCCTTACTCATCTAGGTCCTTTGGTAGAGGAAAGCAGATCCACAGGGAGGGAGTTGGAGAATGAATAATCCACCTTCTCTGTTCTCTCATCCTCTCATCTCCTGCTGATGACTCCCCTTGGCCAACCCCCAAATAAGACAGAGACCAAGGGAAACCATATGGTGTGATCCCTGAAGGTCTGTGTCTTGGGCCGTTGAGTGAAGCAGTCAAGGGTGGAGAATGGACAACATCTTTTACCACAGGGAAGAGGTCCTGTTAACATTCTAGGGTTAGACAGTACTAGAAGATTTTGCTGAAATTTGTGTTTATTTTATATTAAAGTTATTATTCATTAAACATTAAAATATTAATTTGATGATATTCAGCATGCAGTTTAAGCTTCATATATTCCTTGGTGCCTGAAAATTCTAAAGGACTTGTATATAAGGATATGTCTCTCCCTAAACCCCTGCTGAAATCACTCCTAAGAAACAAGATAAGGGCAGCTTGTGTTAAAGTTGAGTGTATATGGAAAGTTCAGTTAAGAAGCCATTGAACAGATGAAATAATTAAGAGAGGGTCTCAGTTTGCACCTAGATTTAATTTTTTAATATTTTCCCAGTTCGCACCTAGATTTATCTTAAATTCATCCATTAATTTATTCGACAAACATGCACTGTGTTCCTGCTTTGTGACTGTAAAAGGCCCTATAATAATCTCTCTCTTGCTAAAGCCCAGTCCCTCCTTGGGCCCCCAGCCACCATTGGCAGCACTGATGATAGGTGGTGAGAAAAAGCCTCTCCGAGGTGGTGAAATTAGAGCAGGCACTTAAAAGAAATGAGGAAGGAGCCAGCCATGAAGAGCTGGGGGAAGAGCAGCGGGAACAGCAAGCTAAAGGCCCTGAGGTTTGCTTGAAGAACAGCTAGGGTGGAAGGGCAGTGGTGCTGAGAGCTTATTGAAGGGGCCTGTTCACACAGGGCCTTGTAGGCCACAGGAAGAAATTTGGATTTTATTCTGAGGGTGATAGGTAGTAACTAGAGGGCTCTGAGCAGGCGAGTGAGATAAGAGAATTTATTTTTTAATTGCTTACTCTAGTTGCCATGTGGAGAATTGATTCCAGAGAAATGGAAGCAAGGAAAAACTGACTAGGAGGCTATTGCATTAGGAAGGCAAGGGATGGCAGTGGTCAGTAGAGGTAGTGAAGAGTGGTTGGCGTGGGTACGCTGTATGTGGGTACTCTCACTCTCCTTTATAATCAGGATGATTTCATTTTCAAAACGGAGAGTTTCTTTTGTGGAAGGAGTTCACGGAATTTATACCAGGGAAAAAAGAGCTTAATTACTGTTGTCGAACATTTCTTGTCTCAAATTCACTCAATGAACTTACTAAAAAGACAGATTTCTCAGTCTCATACCCTGATGATTCTCATTCTACCAAGCTTGGAAATCTGCATTTTTTGACTCGGAATCTGAGAATGACCAGTTAAGTATTTAGTAGTATCCCCCTAGTGACGTTTTTGAAATTGAAGATGTAACAAATGTAAAGTATAAGATTACAATGATTATAATGAAGCTGAAAAATTCTTATCACTTAGTGATATAATAGCTGTCCTAACAGGAGTAGCACAATGCATTACTCACAGTTTTGTGATGATGCTGGTGTAAACAAAACGACTGCTCTTCAAGTTGTATAAAAGGAGTGCACATGCAATTATGTATAGTACATAAAACTTGATAATGATAATAAATCACTATATTACTGGTTTATGTATTTACTCTATGATACTTTTTATCATTTATGTAGAGTATACTCTTTATACTTATTAAGAAAAAGTTTATTGTAAAACACCATGCTGTGTTATGCCAACAGCAGCCTCATATATCTCCTGTTTACCGTGTTTCTTGATTGCATCATTTCTGTGCTTGATTTAATCTTATGTTATTTTGTTCATCATGGCCTCTAAGCATACAAAATCCACTGCTAACGTTGCCAGTAAGAGGCCACATTGAGTGATTGGCCTGGAAACAAAATTAAAAGTGATTAAGGACTGTAGAGTTAGAAAACCAATGATGGTTATTGCCTGACAGTCAGGCACATACTATTCCACCATTGCTACCATCTTGAAGAACAAGAACAACGTGAATGGAAGCTGTTAAAGGATTTGCTTCATAGAAGGCAATGAGACTAACAACAATTTGAGAAAGCCCCATATGAATCATGGAGATTCTTCTAATGACCTGAATTGAAGTCCAGACACAGAAGCGTAACTCTTTCAGCACCATGATGATCACACTCAAAGCAAAAAGTTGGCTTGTGATGTTGAAAGAAAAGGCTGGACCCAACTCTGATGTTGAATTTACAGCTAGCTCTGGGTGGTTTAAATAATTCAGTAATGGTTATTCATTACATAATGTGAAAGTGAGCGGTGACCTTGCAAGTGCTAATGTGAAGGCGGTTGAAGAATTTTTGGAAACTCTGGATAAGCTGATTGTAGAGGAAAATTACTTGCTTGAGCAAATATTCAGTATGGATGAAACTTCCCAGTTTTGGAAACAGACACCTGAAAGACTTTCATCGATAAGGAGGCCAAGTCAATGCCAGGTTTCAAGGCTTTGAAGAATGGGATAACAGTCTTGCTTGGGGCAATGTCACAGGCTACACATGGAACCCTTTGTGATCTGGCACAATGAGAACCACAGGGCCTTCAAACAATGTAGTAAATGTACACTGCCAATGTATGTACAATAGGAGCAATAAGAAGTCATGGATGACCCAGTTACTTTTCCAAGATGCCCTCCTGAATTGCCGTGCCAGGGAAATGGAGAGGTATTGTTTGGAGAATAGCAAAATCTTTCAATATTTTGTTTATTGTTGATAATGATCCTAGATGAGCTACTTTTATCAGTGATCTTCATCCCAATATCAAAGTGGTGTTTCTCCTTCCAAACACCACCTCTTTGATCCAACCATGGATTGAGGAGTTAAAGCAACTTTTAAGGCCCACTACCTGAGGAGGACTTTTTCCCAGGCTATGCTGCAACTGAGAAAGACACTGAGAAAACACTAATGCAATTCTGGAAGGATCACAACATCTATGACTGCATCGAGAACCTTGCTTGGGCTTGGGGTGTATGAATGGCACCTGGAAGAAGACACTGAAGAGGTTCGTCATGGCTTCAAAGGATTTGCCAAGAGTGAGAAGTTTGCAAAACCCAACAAGGCTGTGGTTGACATGGCAAACAGCTTTAACCTGGTTGTAGATGAGGATGACATTGAGGTGCTCCTAGAGGTGATTCTTGAGGAACTGACTAATGAGGAGCTGTTAGAACTGGAACAGGAATGCATAGCTAAAGAAGAGGTAAGAGAAAAAGAAACTGCAGGAGAAGAAAAAGAACTCCCCAAGAAAATTTACAGTGAGGGTTTAGCAGAAGCTTTTGCAGATCTCAACAAGCTCCTTAAAGTATTTGAAAACATGGACCCCAACACTGAAAGGTTTTCATTAATGGAGAGGAATGTCCATGGTTCATTATCTGTTTACAAGCAAGTCTATGATGAAAAAAAGAAACAAACTAAGCAAACCACCATAGATATAGTTCCAAAAAGAGTGACATTTTCTCAAGAAGAGCCTCAGGTGGGTCTTTCAGGAAGTATTCTAGAGGAAGGCATAGTTATTATAAGACATGACAGCTCCATGTGTGTTACTGCCCCTGAAGACTGTCCAGTGGGACAAGATATGGAGCTGGAAGACGGACATATTGGTGATCCTGACCTGAGTAGACCTAAGCCTATATATTAATGTCTTAGTTTTTAACAGAAAAGTTTAAAAAGTAAAAAAATAAAACATTTAAAAATATAAAAAGTTTATAAAATAAAGATAAAAATATTTGTACAGATGTACAATTTATTTGTGTTTTAAGCTAAGTGTTATAAAGGAGTCAAAAAGTTTTAATAAATTGAGATGTTTATAAAGTAAAAAAGTTATAGTAAACTAAGGTTAATTTATTATTAAATAAAGAAAAAGTTTTAAATAAATTTAGCCTAAGTGTACAATGTTTACAAAGTCTACAATAGTGTACAGTAATGTCCTAGGCCTTCATATTCACTCACCATTCACTCACTGACTCGTCACCCAGAGCAACTTCCAGTCCTGCAAGCTCCATTCATGGTAAGTGCCCTATACAAGTGTATCATTTTTAATCTTTTATACTGTTTTTACTGTACCTTCTTGATGTTTAGATGTGTTGAGACATATAAATACTTACCATGGTGTTGCAATTGCCTACAGTATTTGGTATAGTAACGTGTTGTACAGGTTTGTAGCCTAGGAGCAATAATCTATACCCTATAGCCTAGGTGTGTAATAGGCTGTACCATCTAGGTTTGTGTAAGTGCACCCTGTGATGGCCACATAATGATGAAATCGCCTAACAAGGCATTTCTCAGAAGATATCCCTGTTGTTAAGTGACACATGACTACATATTTGTTACAAGCAAAGTAACAATCTCTGAGGTTTAAATTAGTGCCAGTTTTATGGGACTAACCAAATGGAGTAGCAACTCTTCTTCAATAATTATCTGGCAAGAACTCTGGGAAGTATTGAGATAAAAAATAATTGAAGCTTTGTAACTAGTAATTAATTGGCTATTAAAATGTCAAGAGAGCAGTAAGAACTCCAAACCCACAGTCCAACTGATTATTAGGGTGCTACAAAATTAGAGTAATTGCAACTGTGGAGATAAAATAGAAAGATAGTGGCCTTTTCCAAAAGTCAAAAGAAGCCAACACTTACTTAGGCAGCCAGAGCTTATAGCAGCCGTGGAAGAGTAGCAGTACCATTCCCATGGCTGTATATTTCTTTTGTATCTCCGAGTGCTCAGATACCTGTCTTCCGATAAACATTCCAGAGAGAGTAGGGCAGAGGGCAGCTCAGTGTCTGAGGGTTTCAACCACCTGAGAAAATATTGCAGAGAGAAGTCTGCATGGGACACTGTTTTTTTTTTTTTTTTTTTTTTTTTTTTTTTTTTTTTTTTTTTTTTTTTTTTACTCAGACTGGCTTGAAGAAACTTCCAGCTCCATAGTTTATTTGTTGATTTGTTTGCTCATTTCTGTTTAATGGTTATTCTCAGAATTCTCCATTAACATTCATTCTGCATTTCTATCTCTGCTCTCATGTTTTCTCTCATTCTAATAGGCTCATATTTGGATTAGAAGATCATCTAGTATACATTTCCTACATTCTAGACAAGGCAACTAAGACGTGAGTAGAGTGAGTACTCTAAGGCTACATAAAGGATAGCTGCCCAGCTGGAGCTAGAGTCCAGGACCACTCATGGGGGCCCAATAGTGCTCATAGGCCAGTGTCCTTTCCATGACCATCCAGCCCTCAATACCTGCTTCTCCTGTCCTTCCTCCATCCCTACAAATGCTCCCTCACATCACACACACACACACACACACACACACACACACACACACACACACAGCCTCTCTTGGTTTTCTTCTTTCTACAACTGCCCTACCTCCTTTCCCATCTTGCCAAGCCAGCAAAATGTGAAAGATTAGGTAAATCAAACCTTTAAAGAAAAACTTTTTATTTGAAAATAACAAACCAAAATGGATTCTCAGCTTTCCAACCTTCACCAACTAAATTATGTGGTGTTTACTTGTGTTACCTCATCTTGATTTATTTTTGTAGGTTAAGCCTTTAAAAAAAAAAAAAAAGGTTTATCTGTTACAATCCAAAGGAGAAGAACTTGAAGGAGGAAATAGAAAACAAAAGGAAAGATGAGCTGAAAGATCGCATAACTAATTAATGGAGCAGGAAATACAAATCTGGACCTGCCCACATGTATTTTTCCATTTAGAAATACACCTAAGAAGCCGGTGGTTTGTTCTTTTTTTCCCCTTGACTTGCTTGAAGGAATTAGTTGTGCCTCTGGAGTAAGTGTTAGCCTTCCCTCTAGTGGTGACCGCGGACATGTGCAGCCACGTGTGCCCAATTTAGAACTGGGATTGCCCAGGGATATGTACTTGAAAAACTGTTAGAAGAAATGCTTCGGCTGCTTTCCAGTAAATACAGCAGGTGGAGACAAACACTGAAAAACTGGAACAGAGTCAACCTTGCTTTTATTTGGCTCTTAGAAGATTGCTAGGCATGCAGAATTATTGAAACTAAGTTTGACCATAATTTATTTGTGACGCTTCACATTTCCTGCTTGTTTTTAATTCTTGAAATATGTTAAGATTTGGAAATTATAAGCACGTACAATTTCTGAACCTGTTGCCCCTTCCACAGCATTCATTTAAATTAAATACCTACTGTGTGCAGAGATTTGCCATGAGGTAGTGTTACAAAAGATAGTGAGACACAAATCTTGTCCTTAAAACTTTTCTTTTGATTGAGAAAAAAGATATATTTAGACAATTATAATACATTTCAGTGAAATAAACAGAAGTTTAAATATATATAAAATTATTATATATAGGTTATATAATTATGTATTTTTATACAATAAGACATATATTAATAAATATCAATGTACCATAACATTAATAATTATATAATTACAGATATATTATAACATAATATATAAATATGTAATTATATCATATGCAAATGTTAATATATTAAGATATATTAATAAAATATATCAACATATAAATGCAAACATTAATAAAACACAATATATTAAAATATTAATATATCTTAATATTAATAATTGTGTAATTACATATAGATTTTAATGTATTATAATATAGTTACATTTGTAATGTGAATATATAATTATAATATAAAATATAAATTTAGTATAATAGTATTATATAAAATATGTTACATTATATGAATTTAATCAGTTTAAATATAATATATAAATACATTTTTTATATATATATATATAAACACAGAGCAACTGTGGCCCAGGCCCTGTGCTAGGTATGTCCATATTTTATCTAATATTTATCACGATGGTATTTTAACATAAGAGGAAAGGGAGAATCAGAAAGATTAAATAAATTTCCCTAGTTGACATAGCTATGAAATGGCAAAATTTAAATTTCGACTTAGGTCTTCTGCTTCCCTCTGTACTTCAGTTAACTTTAGGTATTTATTGAGAGTCTACCATGTACCAGGTGCTGTGCTATTGGCTGGAGGTGTAAAGATGGAAGGCACTGCCACTAGCCTTAGGATTATAGTTTTGTGGGGGTCTGGGTATGTAGGAAGATAATTAGATTATGTTATGATATATGGAATAATGGATGTACAAATTGCCTTTGAGCAAAGTAGCAAAGTCTGTTCATTGTTCATAAATTGTCATGCTTTCTGTCATGCAATCCTGTTACTTGGACATGATTGAATTAACCAGAAATTTGTAACTTGGCCGAAGGCCACCTTCTTTAGGCTTGAAAATGGCTCTGAGGAGGCCTGATATCATAATTCTCTGCCCAACAGGAGCCACAACTTACTGACCCAACAGATGATCTCTCATAAGCAGTTTCCAGTGAGAAATTCAGAAAGCTATAGAACCAAACAGAGTAGAATTAGGAAGAAATAAAAGTGAAGGTAACAGTTGAACTGGTAAGAAGGAAAAGCACAGAGATCCAGAGGAAAAGAGAATGCTGAACTCTGAGTATTGTATAGTTATAGGAGTAAGGAGCCAAAGGTTCCTTCTGTCAGGGGGAAATCTGTTTTTACTGTCACTTCCTTAACATTGTTCCACTACTCCATAGAGCCAGACTGTGTAATTGCTTAGACTGATGCCTGTGATTCCTTAGTGGCTAAGTGTCCTTACAGTCACCCACATCACCTGAGGTCAGCCAAGACTATGATCCTGCAACTCCATGTCCTGAAGTACTAAAGTGGTCCAAAGGAGGGAGTAAGAAGTGTTTCTGGAAGGATGGTCTCATCAAAGGCTTCACTAGGAGGTGATGCCCAAGCAGAGTTTGAGATATAACTGGAATCTGTCAGGAAGAAAGCTGTGGTGGGTGCTCCAGTAGTTCAGTATTTATTCCAGTACTGAACATGACCAATGGCAAACCTTTAATGTCCTGGTTTCTCTTCCAGTGTAATAACTCTGGAAATCTCTCTTTAGGGACCTGGGCTTTGAGAGAGGGATGTGAGATAGGAAACTTTTCTCTTTCATGAGGGCTCTTAAGTTCCAAAGCCTGCTGGTTCTGACCATTTGATGTGGCTTCAAACATTAACATCATCTTCTGACTTGGGATAGCTATATCTTTAGGAGTATGCAGTATTGGGCAAGGGGACAGTGAAACTATAAGATATATACAATAAATCTTCTTGGGGTGTCGTTATTACAGATGATTTGGGAAGAAAAAAGTTTTAAATTTTTACAGTCTTTAAGATTTTGTAATATATGAGTCAGTATAAGCCTGCTTTTCCATGTTGGCTTAATTTTCTTTATTTTTACATTAACTTGCATAAAAGCCAGGGACTCCTATGACCCCAGCATGGAATCGTACTCAAACATACTTGAAATCGCAACTAAAATATTATTTCTACTTCAAAATAAACCTTGATCTAGTGTGAAGTGGTAGGTGAAATTTGCATGTATTTTATAGAGAAAGTAAAGGCTTTAGAAAAGTTTCTGCTCCAAGCTATGGCCTTCAGACCAACTGCACTGATTTTTCTCTGCCCTGAAGAGAATTCCAAGGAAAAGTTGGAGAACTACTCTTTTAGGCTGTTGCCTCGATTTCTTTACACTGTCTAAATTCTACCCATTAAAAATTTATGTAGGTTTTTTTTTTTTAAATGGCAGTGAAAAACACAATACAAAATTTACCATCTTAACCATTTCTAAGTGCACAATTCATTAGTCTTAAGTATATTCACTCTGTTGTGTAACAGAGCTCTAGAACTTTTTCATCTTGCACAGCTGAACTCTATCTCTATTAAACAACTCCTTATTTCCCTCTCCTCCCAGCCCCTGGCAGACACCATTCTACTTTCTGTTTCTATGAGTTTCACTACTTTAGATACCTCCTGTGAGTGGGATCATACAATTTTTGTCCCTTTGTGCCTGGATTATTTCACTTAGCATAATGTCCTCAAGATTAATCCATGTGGTAGCATGTGACAGAATTTTCATCTTTAAGGCTGAGTAATATTCCATATTTATATACCACAGAATATTTATTCTTTCATCTGTCTATGGACAAATGGGTTGCTTATACCTCTTGGCTATTGTGAATAATGCTGCTATGAACATGAGTGTAGAAGTATCTCCTTAAGACCAGCTTTCTGTTACTTTGGATATATACCCAGAAGTAGAATTACTTAACATATTCTAATTCTGTTTTTAATTGTTTGAGCAACTGCCATACTGTTTTCTGTAATGGTTACACGCTGCACAGATGTTTCACTTTCTCCACATCCTTGCCAACATTTAGTTTCTGCCTTTTATTTATTTATTTTTTGATAGTAGCCATCATAATGGGTGTGAGGTGACATGTAGGTTGATTTTAAAGTACAAATTTTCCTTGCATTGGTGAGGGGATCTGGGAACTTCATGCCTTCTGGTTAACTTTGATTTTATCAACCAGCTGAGATCACTTACTCAGTACATGTTATTTTAACATAGGGGAAAATGTTAGGACCCTAGAAGGAGATCCTAGATTTCCCCAAAGACTATGGAGCATGAAAAGGAAGACCTAGGAGTGGGAGCTGCTTGAGAAATTTCACAAGGATATTTGCTTCTTAGTCGTTTTGACTAAGAATTTTTTAACATTGCTGAGAATATCATCAAAAAGTTACTTTCTGGAGACAACTCTTTTAAGTTAATTTAATTCTTTAATTGAATTTTCTTACTATGCAGTCAAATAATTTTCAGTATTTTTTTCCTATTGAGATAATTTGGATTTAATTCAATGTTCACATTTTATGTCCATATTAAATTTTCCCAACTTTAGCTTCAGCAGTTCTGAGTTTTTCTTTGTGGTTATTTTCTACCAACCCTAATTTTCCTGGGTCAGGTTTTGGAGATATAATTTCTGACAAGAAGTTTTGATTCTTTAGTAAATTTTTAAAGTCGATAACAAATTTTGCCATGTGCAGTTTTAACCTTTGTCAGTTTTATTTTATATTATTTCTACAAAGTGCAGTTTTAACCTTTGTCAGTTTTATTTTATATTATTTCTACAAAGTGCAGTTTTAACTGGGTCAATTTTTGTAGTTTTGAGAATGACCCACATAATGAGATTCTTCACTTAGTTTTTTGTCAGTATCAGATTTTAACATATATAGTTTCAGCTATTAAAAGTTTAATTCTATGTTGATAATTTCTACTACATCATTTTTTCTGGTGACCAGTTCAAAATGTACTTGAAGTCAAAATATCAAGGCCATAACATCTTGTGTTTATCCAAAGCTGTACTGATTTAAAAAAAAAAAATGTAATATCAATGATCTCTTGGAGGCATGGGTAAATCATGAATCTAAAAATAAGAAGTTCTGGGTCTTTGTTCTTGTTCTGTCACTTATTATTCTATGTCTAATATACTAATAGTCTTCATCTAAAAGTGAAGTGATTTAAATATATGATTTATAAATCCCTTTGCAACTATGATAATATAGTCTATGATTTAAATTTTTATCTGTAAGGGTTGTCTATCTATTTGACCATTATTTGCATCTTATTTGATGCCCTCCTCTCCTCTTCCCCTATAAATCAGTGCCTCCTAACAACCACCCTGCCTGTACTTCCTCAGACCTGAGCAAGAGCCTCTCCACACACTGGTGAATTTTGTTTCTACTTAGTCTTGGCTCTTGACCTGCTTCAGAGCTCCACTGTTCTTAGATTTTCTAAGCCCAATCCATGTACTTTTTGATTGAGAACCTGCCAACCTGGGCTTAGAGTGGCCATCTTTAAGTCTGACCTCCATCTGCCTAGAAGCTAGAGGTCATCAGTGGCCCTGCCGAGCATTGTCTTTCCAAATTCCTACTCCTTAGTTGGTGTTACTCCTACTACCTCTTTTTATTCTGTCAGCCATGAAACAGAATCTTGGGGTTATGTGGGCATGGTTTAGGGTAGGCCATCCTTGGAGTTGGAAAGGTAGGATAGGGTGTAAGGCTGTCCGTAGGTAGAAAGATGAGATAAGGTAGACAGGCCATGCCACATGGAAATTCTAATATCAAGATCCCAGCAGGGAACAGATGGATCACTCACTCACATTAGATAATGTGACTATTTTCAAAGGTTAGCAAAGGAACTATTTACAAATGTGTGGGCAGTGTGTAAGGATCCCACAAAGGACAGTGTAGTACCACTGGATCAGTTACAACTCCTGAACTCAAAAAGACATGGGAGGAATCAGTCACTTGTGCCTGGAAGGAGAGAATCATGCAGATATGACTACAAGCCTGTTCTTCAGAGAAGGAGCCAGAGACATGAGTTCCCCAGCTCTTTTTTCTGCTTCCTTCCATTTATCTCCTGTCAGGGGTTCCTAATTGGCCTAGCCCACAGCAGTCAGAGGGCAAAGGCATCCATAGATGAAACTCATACAGGTCAGTGTCCCCAGGCAGAGATTAGGGTGAGAAGGGTGGAGAGTGATTCCAGCACAGACTGTTTTTCTTACTTGTTCACAAGTGTCCCAGTGAAATCTGGTTAAAAGGAACATCCAGAGAAGACTTAAAGGGAAGGGGTCAGCATACCTGCCTCAGCTTGGGTGAGGAATGAGTCTAGTGCTTGTGACCTTTGTTAGTTCTAGCTGATGTCATTGTTTAAAATACCTCTCTCCCTGCCAACTGCTTTCTGAGACATGATCCTGGTCCTGAAGTGATTCTAGATTAATGAAAGCCTGGGCCAGATTGAATAGCTCACTTTGCTGGTCCCTGGGAAGCCTCTGAGGAGTTGGCTACAGTGAGAGCTTTGGGAAGGGTAGGATAGAAGCCTTTAGATATCTGGTTGAGGTGGAGGGAGTTCTAAGAATAGAAGCAAGGGAAGAGAAAAGAATGTTGAAAGGGTGCCCAAAGCACCCTGGGGCAGGCCTGGGCTTACATAGAGGGCATTACTATGGGGCCAGGGTTTATAGAACACTCTGATGTGCTTTCCACGAAATGATGCCACCTCCATTGCCTGAGATGCCGGGTGCAGACTGAGATACTGCTGGGCCTGCGGTAGGGGTGGGGGACAGTGAGTATACTCTCTCTTGTAGAGTCCCGTAGCACAGAATTTTGCCACAGAACACCACACTTATGCGGCAAACACCATTGCAAATGGTCAGCTTTTACTTAAGCTTAATCTGGAGAGAGAGAGAAGAGAGAAAAGAAGAGGAGAAAGAGAAAATCTAATTCATTTGCCTGTGGATGAGTTGATTCTGGTGCTCACCTGTGATTCGATCAATGATTCTGATTTGTGAGCAGGTGGGAAGGGTGCCCCACAGGCAGCAGGAGCAGAGCAGGCTGTGGCCTGAGCAAGAACTTAGAATCATGTCTATTGTGATCATGCTTTATTTCTTGTCAGTGACATGATATGTACTTAACATAGTGTCTTGAGAATATTAAAATGCAATATAATATAAGCCAGTGGCAAATAATCTTCCTTGCATTCTATACACTGGGCAATGCCTGAGACGAAAGGAGGGGGTTGATTAAGAGAAGAGAGAGAGGTCAGAGAGCTGTGTGAAGGAGATGACCTCACCTCACTAACTTAGAAAATGTAACATCCACCTTGATCAGCATAATGGATTCCAAGAATTCATCAGAAGGAAGAAAAAGGAAGGTGGAAGAAAAAAGGACAATGGAGAGAAGTATAGCTCATAAAAGTAAGCTCTTCTAGGAAGAATTTTATTGTCAAATAATTCCCTGAGGGAACAAAGTCTTCAGAGAAATATGAAACACACTTTCCCTTTTCCTTCTGTTGTCTTTTTTTCTATTCCCTATGAATATATAATAAAAAATTTGTTAATTTTTATTAAAAACAAAATATATTTATTTTTGTTAAGTACTCTATAATTGTATAGGAATGTTTATCATTTGCTCTCTATAATTTTAAGAATATTTTTGAAGACAGTGACATATTCTGACTCTTTAAGAACAAAACAATTCAATTTAAAAATCACTGAATGACAGCAATCAAAGTTCTGAAATGTGCAGTTCGCTTCAGCACTTGTTCGAAATGTCATTTGAAAAGCAACATATAGCGGTTGTTATGGCAACTGGAATACCAGAGTTTATAACATCACTGTAATTAATGTTATCCAAACGTTATTAATCTTTCAACATCACTCATATTCTCTGAAGGAACAGCAGTTCTGGTTCTCCCAGGATTTTTCAATAGTGTAATCTGTTGCAGGTTTCTTCGCATTTATTTTATTTTTAAGTTGATCTTACTCTGTCTTTGTTTTAGTAAAATTAACTAGTATTTCAACTCCTTTACTCATTCATTTTGGCTGGTATATTTTGATAAAAATTGAAATAAAATGGAAAAAAAGGGATTACAGCTAAAAAACAGAATATGATCTAAAGATGAAAAGATTTATATATTTAAATATGGAGAACTTGAGAAAAATATTAAAATATTTTGCATCCAGATATGGAATATTAACTTATATTTGCATAGCACCTTATGAGTTTTAAAGCAGTTCTACATATTTTATTTAATATGACAATCCTGAGAGGACAAGTAATATTTTTGGGATGCCTACTATGTGACAGTTAATGTCATCTGCATACATGAATTTTTTAGACTCACGACAACTTGTAAGAAAGTGTGGTTTAAAAATATAGCTCCATGACTCAACAACAAGAACAATTAAACCCCAGTTAAAAAATAGGCAAGAGACTTGAATTGACATGTTCTTAAAGATGATATATACAGATCATCAATAAGCATATGAAAGGATGCTTGACATCACTAATCATTAGAGAAATGCAAAACAAAACTACAATGAGAAATCACCTCACACCCATTAGGATGTCTACTATAAAAACACAAAAACAAACAAAAAAAATAACAAGTTTTGGAACCTCTGTGCACTGTTGATGGGACTGTAAAATGGTGCATCCGTTATGGAAAACACTATGGTGGTTGATTAAAAAATTAAAAATAGCATTAGCATATGATCTAGCAATCCTACTTCTAGGTATATATCTAAAGTAACAGCAGAGTCTTGATGAGATACTTGCGCACTCATGTTTCTAGCAGCATTATTCACAATAGCCAATAGATAGAAGCAACCCAAGTTTCCATAGACAGATAAATGAATAAATATACATTACTATAGACATACAGTTGATGTATTCAGCCTTAAAAAGGAAGGAAATCCTATTGTATGCTACCACATGGTTGAATGTTGAAGAAATACTCAGTAAAATAAGTCAGACACAAAAGGACAACTGCTATATGATTCTACTTATACAAGGTATGTAAAGTAGTGAAACTCATAGAAACAGAAAGTAGAATAATGTTTCTCAGGGGCTGGGAAGAGAGGGAAACAGGGAGTTGTTTAATAGAGATAAGACTTCAGCTGTGCAAGATGAAAACGTTCTAGAGGTATGTGGTACAAAAATGTGAATATACTTAGCATTACTGAATTGCACATTTAAAAATGATTAAAGTGATAAATTTATGTTATGTGTTTTAACCTCAATTAAAAGCATGCCTCCAAATTGATGCTCTTTTCCTTAAAAGGTGGAGTCAGATCATCTTCTCTTTGGACACGGATTGGACTTAGTAATTTGCTTCTAATGAGTAATATGTAAAAAGTGACAAGTTATGACTTCCAAGGCTAGGTCATAAAGACATTACTGCTTCTGCCTTATTCTATTTTGACTTTTTGGGAGTGGAGTGGATACTCCAGTCCCAGGCAAGCCTTCAGGTAATTGTAGCCCTGGTTGATACCTTGATTATAACCTCATGAAAGACCCCGAGCCAGAACCACTCAGCTAAGCTGACTCACAGAAACTGAGTATCATACATGTTTATTGTTGTTTAAGCCATTAAGCTGTGTAATTCATCACACAGAAATAAGCAACTAATACAATAAATATTTTCAATTAATCTGAATCAACGAAGATCTCTGATGTGTTAGAAAGGCTCCCCAAGCTTTTCGAGTTGATTTGTGATTTTGTTGATGTGTCTCTAGTCTATTCTGAACACTCGCTCTGGGTCAGAATCACATGAGTGACTTATGTGAATTCACTGCAGCCTCAGCCTTAGGAACAATATCTGGGAACTAGCTGTCCTGTAGCCCAAGGGCTACTGGATTTCTTTGAGTTCCTTCATCCTCTCTATATGGCATCAAGAAATGAGTGCCTATGAGATATTCTTATTGAAAGTTCAATCACATGTGAACCAATGAGTTTAGATAGCAAAGAAAACTTTCAAAGAAAGTTTTTATTCACCTTTGTGGAAAAATTAAAATGGCATAATAGCAATACTTCTGAGAAACTTCCAAAAGGCCAACAAGAAAGAAAAACTCAATATCGTCCTAAGTAGAAAATGGGGGAATCCATCCAGGAGTGTTATTTGGGAATAGTTTTAACTCTGTTGGACTACACAAAATTTGTCTTTTTCTCTTAAGTGTAGGAATTAAGCTAAAAATTCTGGAGAGTGAGGCAACTTTACTAACCCTGCTACTCTGGCTGCCTGCGATTGCATTGCTTCTTGAAGATAAAATGCCTATGGATATCATCTTTTATTGTTTTTAAAAAGTTCTTTTTAAATGAATGAACTTGCTTTACCGCTGATTTTTATGAATCCTTTGGGTAAGAAAAAGGAATTTCCCCAGATTTTAAGTTTGTGAAAGGCTTTATTTACCAAATTCACACGTCAAGAATGAGGGAGCCTAAGGCCACAAACCCAGATTTTTATGCTTCTGAAATCTACATTGACTTTCTACATCACCAGAGAATTATTATCTTCATTTTAGAGATGAAGAAGCTTATTCTGGGAGAGGTTAAGTAACTTGACCATGGTTTTACTGCTGGTTAATACTAGAATTAAGATCATAAGTCTTAGTCCAATACTCTTTTGCATGACACTTTATTGCTTTCCTGTTTAGATAATGTATTTTGTAAATCTCTGGAGAGATAAATTTGAATGAGGCAATCAAGTAGGAAATACCCCATCATTGAGGAAACCTGTTAGGTTCATAAATTAGAATTGGTTTCTTAGGTTTTTAGTCAAGGATTTCAAATTTTAAATGATATGGTGGTTTAAAAACTGTTCCACTGAATCATTAAACTGTTGAGAAAATAACTATTTGTAAGAGCAAAAATACACAATAGTGTCTCATTTTTGTTTACCATGTTACATTTTGAGAGCACTTGCACATGCATGGGTCCATGTAGCCACCCAGTCATTCAGCATTGGTTGTAAATGAAACACAGTCACATCTCTAAAGTCATCATTAACATTCTGCAGTCAACATGTTGAAGTCGCTGGAAAGATAATTGAATGGCACATCAGGGGTTTCCACTTGAGCACCTTGGTAGGCAAACTGCAAAAATGGATGGCTTATCTTGGTTTCTCTCCGACCTTCTACCATCCCCTCTCTCATTAATCTTGCAGAAACCAGGGCTCTCCTGTCATCTTCAAATATACCTACTCAACCCTAAGCTCTTGCTCCAAAATATTTTTCCTTTCCTTCCTATTATAACTCTCTTTCCTGTATCTTGCACAGCAGTCCAGACCTTGTGATCGCCTTGAAGTAAATTTCCCAACAGATTTCATTCCTGCAGAGGCATCTGACTTTCCCTGCATACTTGCTCTCCAGCCTGGGCTTTCAGAACTCCAGGGGTGGTTTTCTGCTTGCCTAGTGATGCTGGACCAGCTCTAGCCTGGGAAACTCAGTAGACCTCTCTCCATCCATTGGCTATAACCATATCTTTTTCAATGAGATATGAACCCTGCCATGCCTGAACCCCGTTTCCCAGTGGGTCCTTCCTTGGGTATTCTCTCTCAGCTCTAGTGTTCTCTTAGGAGTTCTCTTTATGTCTGTATAGTTACTCTCTTATTGTATCTTCCTAATTCTTTCTGTTAAACTTCCTCTTTAAAATAATCGTGTATGGTTGGTTGTGTGTAGTGTCAGATAGGTAGTAGAGTAATTGGGGGTATCACTTCATGGATTGTATAAATGTCTATTTTATAAAATTTAAAATAAAAAGTAAAATAAAATAATTGTGTAGTTTCTGTCTCTTCATTGGACCCAGACAGATATAGTATGCTGTTGTTATTATGATCATCTAGGAGGAGCTTCTTATTTTTAGGAGATGCATACGGAAGTAGTCAGAAGTGAAGGGTCACACTGTTTGCGACTTATTTCAAATGAATTGGCAATATGTATGTGCGTATATTGATTTTTCTTTATACATGCATGTGTGAATATTAATAAAGCAAATATGGCAAAAAAGTGTTAGCAACTATTGAATCTAGCAGAGTATAGTACCTATTCATCCAATTTTTCTGTATGATTAAAAATTTTTATAAATAAAAGTTGAGGGGAAATCCTCTTCTTTGTTCAGTATCCTTGCTTAGTGCGAAGAGGGAGAGGTCCTTTTATTATTTTATTGAAATTATACGCTCCTTTCAGGAGTCATCAGAAGGCTTAACCCAGTTCCTTAACCCTGCCTGTATCAGAATAGCCTGAGAAGGTTTTAAAGTTATAGATGCTCAGGAGCCCCAAAATTTCATGAATCAGAGTCTCTAGGATCTGGTTATTTCAAGGGGAATTAGAATTCTAAAGGAGAAGCTTAATTGATCATGAGGGTGATGGTGGGTGCACAGCTAAATTCTTCCAGGACAGTTTGCAAATTACATTAGTTATCAGATATTCTGATATGCTTTCTTAAGGGGGCATGCTAGAATTCGAGGAAGGGTTGTAGTTAGAAAATGCTCCTCTTGTGAAGTTGAAGTGTCCTCTCCGTTGAAAGCCATTGATCCAAATGGGTCTCTTATTGACAGTGTATGTGGCTGAAAATTTGAACAAAACTGCTCACCGCAGTCCTCAGCTAGTTGTTTCATCCTATTCTGTTCCCAGCAGAGCCCTAGTAGAAATATCTGGTGGTCCGGCCTTAGTCAGTCCCAACCTCCTTTTGCAGAGGGAAGCTGAGCTCAGTATAGTCTCACTGATCAGGAAGGTACAGACTGACACCTGCTAGTGAATTGATACTTCTCACATCCACCTTAGTCTAACATGTTATGCTATGAAAATTATAAATATTTCAACATTTTCTTCATTTGTTCATTCATTCTTCATTCATTCTAGTGGACATTGTTGATTCCTTGCCTAGATGCCCTTGGATCCTGTTTACCATTGCCTTGCTGTAAATGGCTAATATTTATTTCCTTCAGAGGATTTCTCTTCAGCTACTGGAGTTGAGAGGCAAGAATATCTGAGAGTTACACCTCCCTGGGTGGCTAGTGACTGACTGGTAAAGGAGTATAAAGCTCAGCTCCCTTGGCTCTGGGAAATATAACCTCTGAGCAGGAGCTGGACATTCTAGACCTCTTCTCAGCATTAGGCTGAAGTTGGGGACTTCCCTGCTGCCCTCACTTCCATGCCACTTCTGTAATAAATCATATGCACATTTACCCTTGCCTCAGGGCCTGCCTTGGAGAACCCAACCTGAGACAAATATTTACTTCCATTTATTACATATACCTGCCGAGTATCTGCTAAATGTAAAGCTCCATTCCAGGTGCTTAGGATAGAGCAGGAAACAAGATAAATTCCATTTTTAAAGAGCTTTCATTCTAGGAGGGACATGAGGGACAGATAGACAAACACATGACAAATGCATGGGTAATAAAAAATGCTGTAGTGAAATCTAAAGCAGGGCACGAGGGAGAGAGTAATGGCAGTGACCTTGAAGTGCTGTTTGAAATAGGGTGACCAGATAAGATGGTGTTTGAGCAGAGATCCAGAATGGAGTGAGAGAGTGAACCATTTACATATTTGGGGCAGGAATATTCCTAAGGGAGAAAATTGGTTATGTAAAGGCCCTGAGGCAGGAATGTGTTTAGCAGATTTGAGTAATAGCTTGGAGGCCAGGATGACTAGAGCCCTAGTCCATAGAGGAGGGAAGTGTTGGGATGTGAGGTTTAAGAGGACAGAGAGGGAGGAGCTGCTGTCAGATTCTTAAAGGTCTTGAAATTCATTGTGATGACTTTGGCTTTTACTCCGAATGGAATGGGGACACACTGGAGGGTTAGAGCAGAGGAGTAGCCATAATTTGATCTTCATTTTAAAAGGGGCGTTATTGTTGCTATGCCCAGAATAGACTATGAGGGGTAGGGTAGAAGCAGAGAGATAAACTGGAAGACTGCTGGACAGTAATCCAGTGAGAAATAACTGTGTTTGGGACCTGTGCAGTATGGCTGGGGTAGAGAGAGGAGGTCAGGTTGTAGGTACATGTTTCAGAGGTAGATCTGATGGCTGGAGGTGTGAGGTGAGAGGTTTTGGAAGAATGGGCCATTTACTGACATGGGACAGGTTGAAGGACAAGCCAATTTGTTTTCTTTATCTCAGTGATCAAAATTTATCATTTTATTTAAAAAGACTAGCCTTCAAAATATGATGCACATCTAAAGGTAGACAGATAAATAAAAAGATTGATTCAATTACATAAACATCTCAAACTTGCAAGATGAATGAAAACTTAAAGTATTTAAACCTACTTGACAAAGAAATCATACAAATCAATGAAATATATCTTCAAAAAAAAAAGGGAAAAGATATGAATGATTTATGTATCTATATGAAAAAGATATAAAACATTCCTTATCAAATAAATAAATACAAAATAATGATGAGATAATTTTTACCAAAAAGATTAAAAAATTGATTATACATAGTATTAGTGAAGGTTCAGAGATATAAAATATTTAACAATTCGTGACTGGAAATTAATAATATTTTTGCAGCAATAAGACAATATGTGTCAATATTCATTATCTTTTGACCCATTTATTTTACTTCTAGGAACTTGAGGGAAAAATATCTGTGACATGGCAAAAACTGCTGATGTATCTAAATAATGGAATTTTAATAGTTATAAAAGCCACAATTTAAGAGATATTTATTAAAAAACACAATAAAAGCATTATACAGAGTTATAATTTATATTTTCATGTAAAAAGATATAGAAAAACAGTTAAACTGCTAAGAGGAATAATATGGGTTGGAGGATTATGGATCACTTTTATTTGCTTCTTTGAAGTTTTCTATTTAATACTTTTATTTATAATGAGCATTTATTTTCTTTAACCAGTAAAAGCCCTTCAATAATGTTCTTAGAAAACATCCTTTCCCTTTTCTCTCTCTTCTCCATATCATAAATCAAGGGCTGAGGACCTGACACTACGCTTTCACTCAATCTTTTTTTTCCCCTCTTATCCAGCTCCTGTTTCGAATCTTCACCCATTTCTGCTTCTCTCTTTCTCTCATTTTTTCCTTCTTCCTGTTTTAAGATATAATTGACATATAGCACTGTGTAAGTTTAAAGTATGTGGCATAATGACTTAACATATACATGTCGTGAAATGATTACTACAATATAGTTAACATCCATCACCTTATATGGTTACAAAAATCTTTTTTCCTTGTAATGAGAACCTTTAGGATCTACTATCTTAGCAACTTTCATTTGTAGCATATAGCAGTGTTGAATATAGTCATCCTGTTGTCAATTACATCCCCAGTGCTTATTTATCTTGTAACTAGAACTTTGTACCTTTTGACCAACCTTCACCCATTTCTTCCACGCTCCATCTTTGCCTCTGGCAACCACAAATCTGATCTTTTTTTCTATGAGTTTTTTTTTTTTTAAGCCACTTATTAGTCTTTCACTCAATCTTATGGAATGCTTATGCTAACGTAACACAGCTGTCTGATATTTTCAGCCCTTTCAAACGCTCTCTGGGACTCCTGATATGGATGATGTTTCTTTACTTTTGGGCCGGCTTCCGCTATAGATTTCACAAAGGCTGGATGGCACTTTCCTCGTCTCCCTTGAGTTCAGGGCGTGGGCACATGTCCTAGGTTTCACCACCCAGATGCACCCGCACCTGACTTGGCATCGAAAGCTAGAGAGGCGTAGAAGCAGAGACTACAAGGAACACATTTTGGTGAAGCTGGTGCCGGCAGCAGTGAATCCAGTTACCAGAGGTGGCAGCAGTGGTTCCAGGGATGGGTAGTGTCCCTGGCAGTTGCCCTTGGTGGTATGCAGGGTGGTTCCAGTAGGTTCTAGCATGTTTGGTGCTGGAAGTATAAACCAAGTAAAGCAAAATGTCTGGTAGCTGAGGCACTGGTGTTTTCCCAGGACCAATTCTGTGCAGTGAGATTGAGATCGTTTCTGGCAGCGTGGCTTCCAAGCCACATTCTCTGGCCCTGCTGAAGATTACGTGAACCACCAATTATCTTTTAATAAAATCTTTCTTATATAAATCGGCCAACAGCTGGCTAAGGTACATTGCAACTAAAAACTCTGGTAGATATACCCATTTCCTGCTTTTTGATCACCTCAAAACTTCATCATTTAAGGTCATTCCTTTTCATACTTCACCAGTGGTGGAGGAGGGGCTGCTTCTCTGCAATGTCAGGACTACTGTCCCTGTCCTTTCTTCACCATTCCACAGCAGCAGCATCCAGTAAAGCTCATCTCTGCTGTTAATTGACTTGCAGAACCATTTTTATATCTAACCTTTTGCTTTTTTCTCTAAAACTACATTCTCATTGGTGACTCATTGTACTTTTTTCAACTTCAATGGCCTTTGTTAGGAAACGATTTTGAATGAATCAGGAAGACACTGAGGTTGGAGGGACAGGCAGAAGCTTGCTCTGAAATGTAATGTGCCCATCTCCAAGCTAGTACTCCCCCTAAGTGTTTGTGTTAAAACTCAAGCCACAGGAGCTAAAGCTAGAGAAAAGGTGGTAGAAAAGGAAACATAGAAACCTGACCAGTAATAAAAAGATGGACAGGTTAGCATTTAGCAGCTGATTTCATAATGAGGTCTAATGTGAAGCAGCACCACTGAAAAGCAGTATAGGCTCATCCATTAACTTAACAATGAAGCTTAGTAGCATTTGTTTTTTTTGTTATCCTCTGAAATTTTTAGTGATAAAATCCCTTAGAAGCCCTCAAATGAAACTGTATGCTTGTTTAGGAGCAGAGGCCAGGGAAAGAAATTTCAAGAACATACTGTTTTTAGTGAAGGAGAGAAACTTAGGTGGAAAATTTGTCTGGAAGATATGTAGTTTTGGACCGACTTCAGATTTCTATCTGCTGGTCACCCATGTTGAACCTCATCTTAAGTTATTCTTATTGTCTGCTTTCAGTTAAGATTGTTGCACCAACAATAGTTTTTGGAAAAGGCATGAAAACACACTAACTTGTTCTATTTTTGTCGTCTTTGCTCTTCTCTTATAAATTTTTTCTATATACATACTTACATATACATGCAACATTTTCAACTTGTGTTAATTTTTTATTTTATTTTTACAAAAATGAGGTCATATATATATATGGCTATTTTTTCCCTTTAAGGATATCTCCTGGGCATCTTTCTATGGCATTACTTGTATACTACTTCATTCTTTCTTGAACAGCTGCATAGTATTTCACTGTATGAACGTATGTACTTCATTTTCCCAATTTTATATTTAGGTTGCTTCTAATTTTTTGCTATTTTAAACAATGCTTCAATAAATAACTTTGTGCATATACCTTTTTGCACCTGTACTTTTCTGTAGGATAATTTTCCAGTAGTGGAATTGCAAGTTTAAAGGATATGCATTTTAAATGCTGACGAGTTTAAAAAAAAAAAGTTATCCCAATTTATACTGTTACCAAATATGTATGGGAGTGTGGTTCTACTCTAAATGCTAGTCTTACCTGGGCTCTCAATGCATTTTGGGATTCCTACTACCCATCTTTCATTAGTTTTCTATTTTACTGCCTAAATAACACTGCCAGGCACTTTATATTTCTAAGATCCTGATTTAATTCTGTACTTCCAGTCTCAGGAACTGACTTAACTTTCTTCTCTGCCATCTTCAGTGTGATTGCCATTCATCATCTGCTCATTGCCTCATGATCTTGAGGTTGCTGTTGCAACTCCACACATTTTATCTGGATTAGGAAAAAGGGGGAAGGATGGTGCCAGCTGCATCTATCCCTTTTATCAGGAACGTAAAGCCCTGGTAGACTTCCCCTTCCATCTTTTTAGTCATAACTGGTTCCTATGGTCATTTCTAGCTGCAAAAGGAAATTGGGATATTTAGTATCTGGTGCAGTGGAACAATATTGTCATTAATATGTATACAAATATTGATTTATTGCTGGAGTCTAGGCATGCTGCCGTTGAGAATAAAATGAAGGTTCTTTTAGTATGGAGAAAAGGAAAAATGGATATTGAGTAATAATCCACAATATTTTCCAACAATATATATATTGTTCAATATATATTTGTTGAATGCATGGCATAAGAATGGGTCAGCAATCTGCCTTCACACTCTGAAATTAATGTAAATCTCTGATTTATTGATTAGTTATTCAAAGTCACAATTTGGTTCTAAGTTACAAATCCTTGATAGCTGCATCCAGAATTGTATTTGTGTCCTGATGGGGGCCACATAATACACGTACCAGGGTTGAACGAAATTTTGTTCTCATTTAAATTCAAATCGATTTTGTCATCTCTGAGAGGCAGATGTTATGCATCAAACACGTGACAGATTGCAGCTTTAATTTAAACAGTAAGTAAGATTTGGTTTATAATATGCTTACATTTATTGGGGAAAAAAATCCAATGATGTCACCCAAGTACTTTCTGGATTAAAGTAATTTTTTTTAAATGATAAAGAAAGCAGAGAATGGCTGGTTACTAACAGGTCCCAGGAAAGAGTGGAGGAGACAGCAGTGAAAGGCACTGCTGATTTATATTTGGAATAACAGCTCTAGTGATAGTGACAGGAATAAGTTAGTGGTGGCAGCAGTGGATAAAGTTGAAAGAAGAAAATAATTATGGTAAGAGGGTGAGCACAAAGATGGAGAAGAGAAGTCAGACGGTTAATAGCGTGAATAGGAAGAAGCACTTTTATTTCCTGGGCCCTTTGTCACAATTAGAGTCTGGTTGGTTAGTTCGTCCTTGTAATCTCGTTGGTTCCTATGTCAGATAAACAAATAGTCACGTTTGAGTTTGAAAGTTAAGTCATGAAGGAGAATTATAACACCTAGAGTTACAGAGTCTCTAACTTAAAGCAGCCATGTCCTTCTTTATTGATTTCTTCTTTTTCTTCTTTATTGAGGTTAAAGCACATTCAGTAAAGTGCATGAAGTGCTTTAATCCTAAATGCACAGTTTGCTTAATTTTCACATATGCATACAACCTTGAGAACACCTGCCACACAAAGATACAGAATACCCCTTTGAGTACTAGAGTCATAAAGATGTTCAGCAGAACTAAGTTTTTCTATCTAATGGATTTTATTTATTTTTCAATCACGGTAAGAGAACTCATGGACTCAACACTGACCAAGGCAGTCAAAGCAAATGAATGAGATGGGTGACGTGGACACCGCTGCAATTAGCCGGAAGTGATGTCGCGTTTCTAACTTTAGTTATTATAAATACTTTTAGTGAACAGCTTTGTAACTCGAGTTATTTTTCCCATTTAAGATATTTCCTTAGGATAAAATTCAAGGGGTAGACTTGTAAGATAGAAAAAAATGTAGAATTATTTTTAAACCTTTGAATATACATTGCCAAATTTGTTTACCATAAAATGACTATAGCAGCCATAGGAATGTGCTTGACAGTCTTCCAAACACAGAGAGCATAGGTGACCAATGGCCTATCCAAGGCCATGGTGCCATGGGCTACTCCCAGTCAATGACCTATTGCGGAGGGGACACGAACGCAGGCCTGGGAGACACAGGATTCCTTTGATGGCTACCATTGGCCAGAGGACTCCTCCATTGCCTTGCTGACTCCTTATCAGGCAGGCCAGGATGCTTATACCAGCCTTCCCTCCTTTCACTGGCAGTCAGACTACATCATGGTCTGATGGCTCTCTCAGCCTTCCTTGCTATTTTCTCTCATATAGACACTTTCCCTAATAACATTCTTGTATGTTTAATCCAATCTTGGCATTTGCTTCTCTAAAGACCCAGACAGCCACAGTTTTATTTGTTTCTATTTATTTCCCCAAGTAATCTTCGTGAGCAGATTAACTTTTGTCAGCATTTGATAGTTTCACAATCTTTACTACTTTGAAAAATGAAGAGAAGCGTCTTCCTTCGATTTGCATTTTTTTTAACAGTGAAGTTATACATTTCGTCACATACTTTTCAGCCATTTGGATAATCTTATTTGTAATTATCCTTGAGAAGTCCATGGAAACACAGTGCTCACTCTGAAATAAAGACCTTTTGGGAGGAGAGACCTCCACTGGCTTTTCCCTATTGCTGTTGCCAGCACTCAATCAGCAGGTTTCAATGGGGAGGTGCAATCAGCTGCTACAGTCACGGAGGTGTGAAACGTGAATGCAGTGTAAGCTCCAGCTCCAGGCTGAGTGACACAAAAATAACCCAGTCAGTTCTACTTCATAAAATTTAAAGAACCGATCATGTGTTCCAGCACATGATCCTACATTCCTTCACATTGTCCTATGAGAAGGAGAGGAGACTAGCAATTATAGAGCACCTACTACGTACTTCCCTTCTCTCATTTAATCTTATATAGTAGGTATTATTTTCAGTATTTTGCTGATGAGGAAAATTATGTTCAGAGAGTTGCCCTAGTTACACTTAAGAGTGAAAATAAGACAGGCTTAAGTTTGGAGTTTCACATATTTTTTCATTAAATCTGAGGCTCCTTTGACCTCAAGCATTTTATATCACTCATATGGTTTTTTTACATTCTTCATTGTATTGCATAGCTATTTGCTTACGTATTTATAAATCTACATCCTCAGTAAATATTTAGTAAAGAATGATGCTGATGATGACTTAGCTTGATTTTCTTGAATTTGAGTCAGCCTGAGGAACCATAGCTCCGAGTGAACACCAGTGGCTAAGAGTGATGTATAGCATTTATCAGCCCCATCTAAAGATATCTTTTGAAATGAGATTTAAAAACAACCCATGCCTCTAAAAAACAAAACAAAACAACCTGTGAGCAGGAAAGCAAAAACACACCCTTGAAAATCCTCATGCAAAATATGACCAAATTTTTTTTTGAAGTAAGCTATTACAGTATTCAACTCCAAAACCACAGGATATCTAGGATAAAGGAATGAAGTTCTTTGTAGAACTTCAGTTATTTTCAGGGTCATGAAAAGACAGTTACTTGGTCTTGTCCTTTCCTAATGTGACTATCTGAGTGCTCTAAGTTCCCACCTCCCCTCCTCCATTGTCTGATGAGTTAATAAGGAGAAAGTATTACATTCTCAGTTTTCATGTCCCTAATAAAGCCCATATTTTAAAGCAGTTATGGAACTTTGCACAGAATACCAGTTTAAAGACAAATTAAATACATAAAAAACTAAGTGTGACAGCAAAGTTTAGTTACCTGAGGAACAACTACTAAATTTATCTCTTCCATCAGGAATATAAGATAAATGCTTCAAAAAACTCACTATTCTTTTGCTTTCAATTTTAGTTGAAGGTTTATTAAATAACATCTTTGGTAAGAAATGTGCACGTATAATGTAAATGTATCCTGATCAGAATGAGCTATAATAACTTGACTATTTAAAAAATTTATCTTTTTGCTACTCTAACGAAGCTTATCTTTCTGTCAGTTTCAGTAGAGTGATTTAGGTTACAGGGCATTACTATTTCACTCTGTCTTGAGTGCAGGTAATCAATGTCGGAGGTGGTGGCAACCTCAAGACTTTTGCAATCAATGTATGTCCCTCCTACGCACAAGAGTCTTCTTCCAGTGACAGCTGCCCTTAGCTGGGTGACAAATGGCTAGTGTAATGCTTTGTTTCATCATTACCCCTCCTAGAGATTTCTCTTACTTCTTCCTTTTCCCCTCTACTGATTTGTTGTTGCTTAGGATAGCCATCATCTTTCTTCTGCTTTCTTTCTTTGCTTTTCTTTTACCCCGCCCAATAACCTACCAAAACCATTACCTTTGGTCTGATCTCCTTAATGCTACTTTTAGCTTCTATCCCTTTTTTTTTTCTGACGTTCCATGCCTTGTTTGTTCTCATTGTCTCAGCTTCTATAATGAAATACTCAGAATGAAGATAAAAGATGTCTAGTTTGCTTTTGAAACTGGGCAAATCTTACTTTTGCCTCTGCATAAACAATTGTGTATCATTTATTACCTTATTGTGACTTTGTGAGCATTTAAGTTAGCAAAGAAAGATAGGTGGCATAAATAATTGTGAATCCTAGCTCCTACCTCTGCTACTGGACCAGGTCCTGTTCTGAGTATATGACCAAGTTTCTTCTCTCCAAATCACATGGATGGCATTTTCCTTTTTGGGGATTTTCCAAAAGCAAAAGCAATCATCTCAATCACTGTCATTCAAGCAGGATGAGATCTGAGGACGGTTGTTACAAGAGCTACACCAGCTGGGCTAAGCAAATGTAGCTGGCATGCTGCACAAGGATGATGTGTGGATTGTGAGCATAACACAACTCCCCCCCCCCCCCAACTCCCTGTCCTACTCCTTCTTTAAACTTTGTTTGGTGGGGAATAGGAATTAGGAATCTTCCCCTAATCATGGTTGAAAACTACCAAACCTATGATTTTTCTACTCACTCTTAAATGATAGATATCCTAGAGTCACTTTAAGTCACAACTAGACCTGTTTTACAATTGGAATGTCCAGGTTGGTGTTATCAAAACTCCAAGCCTGCTGCTGGTTTACCCACTCCTTCCCCAGACTTCCCCAGGTAGACCTATTCTTCCTGGAAGTACTCAGTGGGTGTGGAAAGGGTATGATCCTTCGGCTTTTCATCTTCTTGTACCAGGATCGACTCCTTTCTCCTAGGAGTAGAAGCTCAGGGAGAGAAGGGAAACACCAGCAGAGCAAAATTCTTACTTGGCTAGGGGCTTTGTGTTCTCTAGGCCCAGGAGGTAGTTGAAGCTGGAATCCTTGTGTTGGCCTGGCAGATGTTTTCTGCTGATTCATGTCTCTCCTTCGTGGGCTTTACAAAGGAGGCCTTGTCAGGTATCTCTCTCCTCTGGTTCTCTTTACCCAGGAAGAAGCATCTTTCTTTCGGCTGATTTCTAGTGACTTTTTTCATTGATTCTAGACATTAGGTGCTGTCTCTGGCCTCTTCTTGATGCCTCTTAACTCCTCTAGGTGGCCCTATTGGACAAAAAGCCTAAAATAACTCTTCTCTTGGCTACATTTGGTCTATGGGGAACACTCATCCTGAGCCTAGACAAACTCCAGGAAATCAGGCTCATCACACTGCTAAAAGCCTTTCCTGGGACCACCACTGGAGCAGTTGGTTAGTCAGCCCTTCTGTCCTCTAAATTTCCCTAAGGGAGGAAGGCTGGCCGTTAAACCCCAGTCTATAGTCCATATTAGCTTTATCAGGCTCAGGCACCAGTACTCGGTGTCACTCAATTCAAACATGTTTCAACACTCTCTGAGGGGTAGGGTATAAAACATAGGGAAATAATAAGTCAATATCATGAGAAAGTAAAGGAAAAATTGAAGTGTGATCATTGAGATAGTTCTTAGCGGCTTGATACACCAGTGAATTTGTGTCTAAACTGAGAAGCATTTTGTTCAAGCAAACTCTTACATAGATCTATTATATAAAACAGGTGAAAAGCAATCCTGCTCTGGCTCCAGTAGAGACTGGGTTTAGAGCCAGTGTACTCAGTCCACTCTACCTACATGATCACTGCAGGTGAGTTATGTAGAACCTCTGGGTGTAGGGAAAAAAATTTGAAACCACTGTTATACACCACTCTCTCCTTGGGCTACTAATTAAACCCAATAGTCATGCTCAAACATACTAGGTGCAAGAATAATACCTGGATGTTATGGGAGCAGGGTGGGCACCACCCAGAAATGGTAATATTTTAAGGAAATTATAACCGATCTGTGAATTCTTGCTAAATTAGATGACATACATGCTGGTCTCTGCCCTCTTTGCCTTCAGATTTATTTATTGCTCTTCCCTGCCCTTTTCAGGAGGTGCGTCCCTGCAGGCTATGGTGTCTGTTTCCTGTGACAGCTGGTTCCTATTGGGTTTGACCAACGGGGGGGGGGGGCCAAGGCAGGAGATGTCAGGCAGAGAGTGAGAGAAAAGGCAGGTGTTTCTCTTCCCTCTTCTTCCACTTCCAATTCTTTTCACCCCCGTTCACTCATCCCCTCTCCCCCTCATCCCTTCCCCAGCTTGGGTGACTGCTCATTTCCAAAGCAAGATGCTGCTGTACACCTAGAAACAAATGTACACCATTGACTCAAGATTGCTACTTGCCAGGTTTCAACTCACAACTCACATTCTGTCGGTATCAGTTTTCCCTGAGACACTGTAACATAGACTGCTGGTCCCCCTTTTGGGGACACATCCTATAACCTGTCAGATCCCTCTTAGCCCCAGTCTTGGTCATTGTCTCTCCCTTCCAGCATAGGTTCCCCAGTTAATGCCTCTCCATTCCTGACAACTGAGTCGTGACATTCAGGTAGAAAAGGATGTAGCATCCAGGGTGATTTGAATTGGTATAAATTTATATATGTACATATGGTCTATGTGCGTATGTATATTTTTAAAATGGAAATACCTTTATTTTTTTCTGATAGAATGAGATTGTTGTAAAAAATTTAAACACAGAGAATGTAAAAGTTTCCCCTACCACAAAGCACTCTTTTGATGAATAATGTTAACAGTTTATGTTGATATAATTCTCACAGACCTTTTTAATGGAAGTATAAATTTATATGTACATATTATATATATTTAAATAAACATATATTTAAATCTATATTTTTAAAACAGAAATCATGTTATGTTTTTTGTAACCTGCTTTTTATTTTACCTTTGTCATTTATTGCTAGACATAATCCTGCTCTAATTTTAAATCTGGGCTTGCTTTGGTTCATCTTCAAAGTAGTCTCTGATTTAAGTATGGAAGAGTAATTCTTTCTTTTTATAGTCTTTGGGGGGGGCATGTTTATTAAATTATTTATAGTAATAGGTTTTCCAGAAATAGATGTTTTTTATTGAGACCATCAAAACCCTCAGTACCTTAATGATTCTGCTGATTAAGTGGAAAACACATGAAGGCATGTCAACCTGTCAAGCAAAAGAAAATGCTGTCTCTCTCTAATGTAAATAGATTACACAAAGGCCTGATCTCCCACTGCATCAAGTTATGGTGTTTCATGCTCTAAAGGCCAGGTAGGTATTACTTTGCACAGTTGTTGTAAAATGTTGAACTTTTAAGATGAAGAACCAAATTTTAAAACTGTCATAAATCTGAGTCTAGCTTTCAGAAGGCAAGAATGCTATTTTTAGTGTGTCTGGATTGCAGTCTTTCCCTTTGGTAGTTCATGATGACTGCACAGTAAGAATGAAAAATGAAACTTCTGGAGATTGGATAGCTAAGAAGATTGAAAATAACACCCAGACAGTGGAGCCTTTGGGTCACTAATTTGAATTCGGCTCAGATCAGTGATGACTACAAATTGTTCTGTCTGATAGCAGTGAGGCTTGCAGAAAATCCATTCCTTATTCTTATCTATGTTAATTATGTCTCTTGCTGGTTGGAGCCAGGTCTTAGATTGTAAACCCCTAGAGGGCAGGGACCATATTTACATAATGCACTTTTTTTATCCTCAGATGAGTGTTGATTAAATGATTTTGGTTAGGGAGATGAAGAAGTGCTCTTCCTGAGGTGAGCTGGCTGCTGTGAAATTGTGACTATCATACATTCCTGTGAAATATGGATGACATCTCTTCCAGTTTGTTCTGGGTGGCCTTGGTAATAGTTTAGTCCCACACAATGACAAATAGTCTCTTTTTATAGGCCTGTCAGCAAACACTGCAGCTCATACTCTGAAATTTAAAGACACAATAAAAGTCTTACTTAAAAGTTTGCATAGTCTTTTATATTAACTGTTATTATGTGAGTTATGCTTCTTTTCTGACTCTTAATATCATGTTACCAGTGCCACGGAGGAGGGACTCATACAGTCATGCAGGTTGTATGCTGCACAATGCTAGAAGGGCTATTCGTGGTGATGGCCTCTGATGACTCTGAAAGATGGAGGCCAAAGAATCACAGCACTACTCACAAATAAAACGTATGTTGGTAACTGCAGTAAGCTCGATGGGTAAGAATAAGTCAGTAATGTGTGAATCCTAATTCACCTGTTTTTGGACCAAAAACAAATATGAGAGGGGCATTTTTCAACAAGTGATCTAATCTGCTACTTCCATCCTGCTTTGCTTATCCCAAAGGGATTTTATTTTTTCTTGAAGGCTCAGTTTATGCCCATCTCAGTCCTCTAAATAAAATTTGACTTTTGTTAACTCAGTTCTTGGGCTTTTGTGACACAGAATCAGAAGATAGACAGGATTAGAGAACAGGGAGGACAACTAACTGAAGGATAAACAATCCAGGGTCCTGATTGCTGGGCTTGGTGGGTAGGTTGAGAGAGTAAGAGGCTCTAGACCAGGGAGAGAGAGAGGAATGGACAGGGTGTTTCAGGAAGAGCTGCAATGTGTATGAATGGATTTCCTTTAATGCTTGCAGGTCAAGATAGGCTAGGCTCTGCTGTAGTTTCAAGTGTCAAGCAACTGAATCTCTTTAGCTTAACACAATAAAAGTCCATTTCTTGTTCAAAGTCTGGTGTAGGACCCTAGTCAGGAGTCCTCTATGTGGCACTTTGATCTTATGGTTCTTTTGTCACAAGCCTGGCAGGGGAGAAGAGGACATGGAGCCCTCACAAATGCTATTCTAAGCTTTGGCCAGGAAGAGACGTTTAGTCAAAGCCCATTGCCTGGCCCTAGTCCTGTGGCTTGCCTGACTGCAGGAGGGCTGGGAAGCAGTCTGGAAGGTGAGAGCTATAGTTGCGTTCTGCTGATATCTGGCAAGGGCTCTTTGGAGGCATGCAGAAGGGCTGGAATTGCTATTACTTTTGGTAGCTGGACATATTTCTTATAGGTAATACCTCTCTGAGAGTAGACCACAAAGGGCCTTGGAATTTTCTTGGTTTAGGCAGAAAAAGGCAACTGTATGTAATAAAATTTCTTTAGGAGTTTCTAAAAACAATAAAGTAGTTGTTTTCTTTCTAAATATCATAAGAGTTTTGAAATTTCTTGCCTGCTTTTTTTTTCCTCTAGTGAGAAAATATTCACAAATGCAATCACTCCCATGACTTATTCAGAGAAAGTTTAAATTAGGTTTTATTTCCTTGGTTTCCTTGATATTCACTTTATTAGGCATCTTAAGAGGGAGAAAAGGTTATAAATTCCCTTCAGCATCATTAAAAAGAAGCCAGGCTAGAATGACATAAATGTGATGGTCATTCATGATTCCTTTGAGCTTTATGACCCTTCTAAGAAAATAAAAAGTCTATATTATAAATCCGTAGGAGAAACGAAGCTGGCACGATGTGCCTAATGTGATTTGTTAGCAAGTATGTTTCAGTAGAGGACAAAAGAAGATAGAAGAAGATACATTTTATTTTTTTAAATAACAGGAGAAATTAGGAATCAATTTTTGATCTTTCCACAGTTTTCTTAATAGGAGCAACTGTATTTTAAGAGAGATCATCTGATTATTTGTATCTTGACAACATTTCAACGATTTCAACAGGTATTACATACCAGTAACAACAAAAAAACCCTGGTTGCCATAAATGAGAGCAAGAAGGCACAACCGAATACTTCAGTATGCAATTACATTTTCTGCATAATTAGTCATAAATTGAGCATCCAAACATAGATGCATGCGTAATTAATTATGACTTATTTAAAAGTACTCGGGTTGTGACACTTTGTTCTTCATTTCCTGCAAATCAAATTACTGAAGTTTTCATATCATTTCAAAATAATTTTCCCTGGATTATTTTTTAAAATTTCAACTGAGATGCAGAGTTGATTACAACATAAATAACTCAGTCAGTAAGGTAAATACCTGTGAGGGAAGGGGAGAGAGACATAATATTTGAAGATATAACGCTGCAGAGGGTTAGAAGAACTTACTTTGAAGCTGGAGGGAAGAAGTTGAGGGTGGGGTTGGCAGAGCTAAGGGATGGAAAGATTTTCACGATGTTTTTATGTGGGTTATCTTGGCTAAGAAAGATATCACGTTAAGAGAAATCACACATGTGAAGAAAGTCTAATGATTAAGTGATTAAGGATCTGGAGATGAAGCTTACATTGCCATCTTTTAAAACACGTTCAGATGAAATATCCTGTCAACCAATGAATATTTCATTTTTAGAAGATTTAGTTAGTATGGATTCCAGACTGTATCTCTTTTCTAACGATGTCCATTGAGGAAAGTTAAGATATATTATGTGGATATGTGTGCTGTCCACATTATTGGCTTTTCTCAAACATTATGTGGTGACACCTTGATAACTATGTCTATTGTGAGGGCTTTTAACTCTTGGTAAGTGCCTTTTCTGGCATAAGTTGTGATAGCCGAGTGATTTAATTTACTAGGTTTCTCTGTGTACAAATTCCAGGCCTGTTCTTTTAAACTTTTCCATTAAATATCCCTCATCATATGGACATTGAATTGGTATCTCTAGAAGACTGGGGCCATATTCCAACCTCACCCCCGCAAAAAATAGGTAAACTCCTTACTTATTTTATGTTAGAAATTCATGTGAATTTTTTTTATTCTATAATATATCCATGTCTGTTTTAACATAAAAATAACATTTTAAATCATACACTTTGTGAAAACAAAAATGTTTTCTACCTAACTTAGCGGTTAATGAGTGAATTCTTTTTCAATGAGACTTTCCATGGGGGAGAACCCAGATGAGTGATGGAGATCTAGTGTAGCTTGTCAGTTTTGGTGTTCAGGAAATTTCTCTTCTCTTGATATTTCAAGAACCCAAACTCTTAAATATCAAGATATAAATATTTGTAGACTTTTTAGAGTTTTATGAGCTACCTCGATTCTGTTTGAGAGGAGGTTCAGGGCATTTTCATGCAACTACTGGTGAAATCTCATTAATTATATCTTTTCACTGAGAGCTGGTCAAGTCACTCCTGTGATGTGACCTACTGAAAGCATCTGACCCATTTTTATCACCTCATTGAACACAGCGAGCAGACAGAGGCAGACACTTTGGGGCAAGGCATTCTTGGTGAAGTGTCCACTGTTATAGTCAAATTGTGTAACAGTTTTGGTGCATTCTACTGCTCCTACAGTAATGCCTGTCACAGATTTGATGCTATTTGTACATGTGTTCTGTATTCTCCCCTTTCCCTCACCCTAGTCAATAGTAGGTTTGTTTAAAAAAGATCACATTATCTAGATGGAAGATTCTTCACCAGGTAGAATGATAGGAACATTGTTAAGCACTCTAAAAATCAGTACAGGACTTCTTCATTGTAACTATAATGTGGAAAAAATAATTGCAGAGCAAAATCCCTTTATCTCCATGCTTTCTTTGAACTGTAAGGTAAAAAGAACTGGGTTAACCTCCTTTCTTCAGCCAGTTATCTAAATATGTGTTTGGATTACATTAAAGTGTGTAAAATAATGGTAGTTTTTGATGGGGGTGATTTTTCTAAATATCCCCCTTTTCCTCCAGGCTTATTCAGAGATTGCTATAGTGCAGCATTCTCCACTACATTCACTTCTTTTAGGTTTAACTGAAACAGGACACATTGGTATCCACCTCTACTTTGACGCAGAGAAAGCTTAAGTGATTCTCTTCTGTTGCCATCTTAGTCAGGGGTCAAGTTTTCCCTTCTCATCCTCAACGACAGCCTTGGTGTCCAAGTCTCCTACTTATACTTCTGGAGAATTAAAAATGCCCCGGACTCTCACATGATTACCCTCGAGTACCGGGTCAACTCACCTTGACATCCTTCATGCTCTTCTTTCTGGGCCCGAGACAGAAAGCCTTTTTTTTTTTCTTTCCTTCTTTGAGAACTTCTGGGGATTCTTCTTTTAAAATTACATTTATTCTTGACTCACTGCTCTCCCTTTCTTCCATCTAGTCTTTTAAAGGAAAAGATTGATGTATAGGATTCTATTAGTCTCATTCTCAGGCTGGCACCTTTGAGTATTGTTTCTCCTTCAGTTTTGGCTAGAAGAAGGAAAACATGGTCTTAAGTATTGTTGAGAAAGCAGAAGATAACAGAACCTACACACAGATTAAGATTTCAAGATATAATCTGGCCACAGCACAGATTTCCCTCATATTTCTCCTGTCAATTTTAAGGTGACTTTGAAAATGACTTCAAAGGAAGCCTTAAGTAAATCTTTGTTTGAAAACGCTTTCTATGATTTCACTATTAGCTCACCCTTTTCTTTATTTGTAGCCTCTCTCAATATCATGGGACTTGGCTAAACAAAGTTTGGAAACATTTGGAGAAGGTTTTTAGGGCTCTTTGGAGCACTGCGAAAATAATCCTTAATTTTCCCTTTGGATGGGGTGAACGCTGCTGTTTCTTACCCTTAGTTCATTTCTGTGGCTTCTCCGTATGGTACAGCATACCAGTTTTCCTGGACTGCATGTGAAAATATAGCCACCTCTCTTCTCTGTATTACAAAGGGGCTTTTAAAATTACTAATGGGGAGAAAAAATTTTCCGGAGAATGACAGGGGGGAGGGGTTCAGAGTCGGTGCCAGCCAAAGAATACTTGTCTGAGACCTGCTCTCAAGCCTGAGGGAGCTCAATTCCAGCCCAGACCCTAGGAGGAGCTGCATCCACCCCAAAGAAGGGTTTTTTTTTTTTTTTTTCAATTCATCTACACAAAGGAGTAGGTATTTGTTTTGTTTTGTTTTGTTTTGTTTTGTTTTGTTTTGTTTTGCAGTTTTCACAAAGGCACTGAGCACTGCAGGATCCAGGCTTCGCTAGACATTTTGAGGTCAGTGCTACCACTTGGGTCCTCCCCTTTTGTCCAGCATCAATTGACCTGACAAATAATGAAATACCATAGATGCTACATATCAGCTAGATAAATCTGACCACAGTTTTCACTAAGACAGTAAAGGATTGTGGGTTATTTTCAGGTAGTTCTGCTTACTATATAAGGAAATGAAGGATGTCAGAAGATGGTAACCAGAGTCTGAAAGAGATGGCTCCAGACCCTCAACCTGGAGTGGTAACTTCAATTCTGACTGATGCCACTATCACCTAGGAATACTTACTTGACTCATTTGGTCTTTGAACTAAAGATTTAGTTGTCCTTGGGTGTAGTTGCTCCATTCATGAGCTTGGGTATGGGCTGATCTGGTAGAGGACACTCTTATTACAACTCAGATAAAACCTCAGTAACCACAAAAGAAAAAAATTCTAAAAGATTTGAAAGAAAGATTATTTCTAAGTTTGGAAAAAGAGAAATCATTTAATATCTCACTAAACTTAAATGGTCAGGTCTTTTTGAAATCAGCATATAACACAATGACGATGATAAATCTTTTCTGAAAATGCCTTTTCGGCACAAACTGAGCGACCACTTCACGAACAATTGGGCAGCCAAATAATTGGAAATATTTCAGAAGAGCAAATGAAGCAAAAGAGATCATGGAAAGCTGGAAATATATGGATGCAATTTTGAGCCTAAATGAACATGCCGTGCCATATACAAAATAATCAGTGAGATGTGAAAACGGATGTGGATCCCTTTGATTTGAATCAACAGGGTGTGAAGGGCTCTTATTATTAAAGGAAAACCTTAATGCCACCTCGCCTTGTCCGGATCCAGACATCCAAAGTCCCAGCTTTGGAGATGCAAAAGCTCATTGCTGAGCTGCATCCACTCAGGAGGCCTGAGAGCAGTTCTCAGACTAGTACTCTTCGGCTGACTAATTCAGAAGCCCTCCTCCCTGTCATTCTTCTCCTGAAAAGTTTTCCTCCCCATTAGCAATTTTAAAAGCTCCTTGCCAATACAGAACCTCTAATTCATGAAGAGAGGTGGCCTATATTTTCACACTACTGCATAGTCTGAATAGATGTGCATATAGAAAAGTAGAGACACGGGCAGGGAGTGTTCTCTGGCTTCCCATCTGCTCTTCTGTCTTTGAATTTCATGAAACACTTCTGTAGTCTTTTAACAAACTTTTCTCTGACTCATCCATGAGCTTCTCACCTTAGTAACGTTGGTTCAGATTCTCGTACACAGTCTTTCTTAAATATAATGTGATAAATAGAATTTATTTATTAATTTTATTGTTAAAGACATTATTTTCATAGATAATTAGTATTTGCACTGTCCTAGACAATGGGGAAATGTGGTAAACAAGATGGGCAAGACCCTTGCCTTCATGTATCCTACAGTCTAGCCAAGTTATTCTTAAAATATGATGTAATCAGAACCTTAAGATTTCTTGAGCTGTGTGAGGCTGTTTATTTACCCTTGCATCGAATAATTTCATTTTGTTGTGCTTTTTTAAAATAAACATTTGGTCTCCATATTTTATGTTTTCACTTTTTGCATCTATTAGTTTTGTTTTGCTGTTATTTTATTGTGGACCTAGATATGAGGCATTCATATTGTTAGAATTGTCTGTAAAGTAAGAATAAATAGATCATAAATATGAGTCTAAAAGTTCTTTTTATGAAAGTTGACCACATACTTTTGTTTATCTATTTTGGTGCCCACTAGGCTTTCTTGCCTACTTCCTTGTTTATATCTACATCCTATGTAAGTGAGATTTCCAGTGTATGCTGCCTTTAAAGAAGTCATGATAAGAGGTTATTCACTTATTTCAAAACATTTGGAAGGTATATAATCACTGAGAAATTTTAAACTAGTTAGGACTGCACCCAATGAACAGGAAATTGAATTGCTATTCAACAAATATTCACTCTCTTCCCTCTCCCGGTTGGGGTGAAATATACTTCTCTACTTCACTGACATTGGGTTTGGCGGTGTGATTTGCTTTGGTCAATAAAATTTGAGTGGATATAATGTAAGCAGAGGTTTTAAATGTTCATGTCAGGTTTGTCTTGTCTTCTTGCATTCTTGTGATTGTGCAGAGAAGAGCATGCCCTAACTATTCCCTGCTCCTTCACCTTGGACCCCAAATTGAAACATGAGGCACAACCCAATTTTAACAAACCCAACTTTAACCCTGGAGCAAAGCCACCTAACTCTCAGCTTGAGGCACAAACACCTCAGCTGATATGCAACCCTCAAGTGGGAAAAATACGTGCTTATTGCCATAGCTGTTGAGTTTTGGATAGTTCGTAACACAATACTATTGCAGTAATGGCTATGTACTAAACTGATTAAACCCAGAGGAGCAAAATAATACAATATTGTGGTAGACAGAATAATGGCTCCCCCAAGATGTCCATGTCCAAATTCCTAGAACTCGTGAATATGTCACCTTATATGGGAACAGGGACTTTGTGCATGTGATTAAGCTAAGGATCTTGAGATGGGGAGGTTATACCAGCAGGGAATGAGTGAAGGTTCTAGTGGCTGTAAAAGGAGAGATTTTAGAAGGAAAGCAGCATTGATGATACCTTGACTTTAGTTCTGTAAGATCTGTTTCAGAATTCTGACCTCTAGAACGTTAAGATAATAAATTTGTATTTGTTGAAGCTACTAAGTTGTGCGAAATTCTTACAGCAGCAATAGGAAACTAATACAAATATATTAAGATTAAATGAAGAATTACTATTTCTCTCTCTGTTAAAGGAAAATATTGGTATTTAGAGTAATATACTACTATGAGACCATCCTACTAATGTATTCAGAAAGTATCCTTTCCTGAAGTCCATCACCTCAATGTATTTTCATTAACTTTTGAGGAATCAAGATGGTGGAATTGTTTATTATGAAGACTGTGATCATCCCATTGGAGAATGAGTATGTAATACACAGTAAATACTTTTTAAAAGATCAGGCCTGAAGTGGAATCCTTGGCCAGATCCCTAACTGGAAAGGATACTGTGAGGCTGAAGAAAAGTTCCATTGTCCTGGTTATTACCAGAATCGACTGTAGGTACTCCTCCTATTTATAAGGTATTTCTGATTTGCCTTCTGGTTGATTCTGTTCTTTAGAGGGGACACAGAAAACAGCCATGGTTAAGAGCACCTTCTTTGTCTGTTCTCTTTCAGATACCACCTTTTATCATGCCAGGCAGACTGTCTCAGAGAATAAAAGGTGCCTATGTGAGAAGTACACCCTGGGAAAAGAGGGCAGGGAAGAGATGCTCAAGAGCACTGCTTCATTACTGTGGCAGTTTCTGGACAAGCTCCAGGCTACTGAACCAGGGTTATAGAGGGGGTCACTGGAGAGACAAGATCAGAATCCAGAACCTCCAAATCCAAGACCTCTTGGGACCCCAGTTCATTCCTTTGTAAATATAAAATTGAAGTAATTACAGATCAAATGTGCCACTGAGATGAATAATGAAAAACTAATAATTGTTTTCCTTCCCTTTAAAAGAAACACACCATACTCAGACGCCCATTTACAGATATTTTCAGTTAAAATGTCACATAATATTTGTTATATCAGCGGGAGAATGGAAATTGAGTTGGCAGTGAAGCATTGCAGTGACAACTGTTACCTTGGAAACTGTAGTAAGCAATCATAATTACAATTAGCAAGACCCACACAAAGTGTACATAAATATTCGCGTGCCAGAGATGAGTGTCACGTACACCAGACAGCAGAGTAAACTGTGGGACCATTGTTTCTTTCTCTTTGACATGTCCTTGTAGAAATTTAGTTTCTGTTAAGAGATATTACAGCTTCTTTGAATGTAGGTGAATATATTTCCTTATGTGCTGGTTTGTGGACTTGTAACATAACGACATCTGACGTATAGCAGATTACAGGGAAGCTTCAACTGACTCTAAGTAGAAGTATGACCAGTCCTGAATGGACTTTAAACAAAGGCTGATCTCAGAAGAAAATAAGGCAATTGCAAATAATAAATGACACCGTAGCAGATTTACAGGGTGCTCTGAAGAAAAGTGCAGCAACACAGAAGGAATGGTTAAAATGTGTGATTTAATCATTCACTGTGACCTGACTCTAAGTTTCTTCTTTATTGCCATGGAGGCATCCCCCTTTGGTTCACGCTTCCCTGTCAAATCACAAAAGAAGTTGGAGGAAGAGTGAATGATAGAATTGTTTTCACATGGACATACTAGGAGTGTCCGTCTTCTGTGAATTCTTTCATGAGCAAGGGAGATGTGTGTGTGTGTGTGTGTGTGTGTGTGTGTGTGTGTGTGTGTGTGAGTCTGTATTTCTGTACACTTATGGGAATAAACTTTGAAAGTAGCTATATCTTCATAGTAAAACCACTGTTATTTTCAGGGCCACAGGGCATGCCAAAATTTCCTTTCTCCTGTGCACAGTAGAGTTTTCTGTTCAGCTTGTCTGAGCATGTTGGCTGCCTGGGGCTTCCCAGATAAACATGTGTTGTGAGTGGTTGCCATGATGTGAGGGCCAACGAGGGAAAGAAATGTTGACATGCTTCCTTTGAGAGCAGAGGTCTGGACCTGAGCTTGGAAGAAGTCTGCTAAAATGAGTAAAATCAAATGACCTTGACATAAAAAGCTAAAATAATTGCAAGAACTCAATTTTTAGTCAGCGGTATCTGTTTGGAAAGTAGTGGGGGTGGGGGGTGGGGGTGGGGAGGGATGGTAGAAATGAGGACGGTTGGATGCCTGGCAAGCTGCCTTCACATCAAGTCCTGCATGTGTACTTCCCAGAGGAGCCTTGCGCTTTTAGCAACGAAGGTTTAGTCATACATTGTGCCCCCTCTGACCTGAGAGTTATGAATTCACTCATGCTAGCTAGATCATTCTGCTCTTTAAGAGGGGTGGTGTCTGCTGAAACAAAAGGCAGCCATGGTGCTGTGCCTCTTCTTCCTTGGGTCCCCCACCCTCATCACTCCAGGCTGCCTGTCTCAGAATAAAAGGTGACTAGCATTGTATGGGGTCCCAGCAGTCACAACCATGTTACAAACCTGACAAAGTATGTTAGGTTCTCCATATCACAATGTGATGCAAGGTAGGGAAAGAAACCTTTCAGGTAAAATGAGAACTTTCTGGTGCAACTAGACTTGTAATTGCTTATTTAAAGCCCAACACTGTGCTAGGTTCTCTAGAAGAGACAAAAAAAAAGGATGTCTGGGCTTCTTTCTTTAAAAGAATTTATGATCTAGATGGGAAAAAAAGGGTTAAGACACTCAAACAATTAGCAAAGCAAATGATACCTACTGACTTTTGTCAAGTGTGAAAGTTTTGATCCCCATGAGGTTCAGCTAGGGGGAGATTGATCAGGCCTGAGATCATTGGGAAATACTTCAAGAAGATGGCACTTGGGAAGGGCCTCACACTTTGGTAGAACTGGTAGAGCCAACAGTGTTTGCCTGTGTGGAGGAAAAGGCAGGCGGTGGGACTGGAGAGTGCCAGGGGGAAGCCTGTTTGGGGAGAAAGCCAAGGGAACTAGAGCAGAGTTGATGAGTGCCATCACTTTAAGAATTTATTCATCTATGTGACTGAGGCCCGAAATGGTATTTCTGAGCTTTGACTGCTCTCTAACTATAACCTGTAAGAAATCTCCATCTAGAGGGCTTACCAGTATTACTCTGAATCTGACTTTAGCAATTTGACCTTTCTAACAGCTATCTTGATTTCCTTTTCCCTTCCTCCTCTTCCTTTCCTACACCCTCTTTGTTAACATAAGACTATAATGATTAACTAGTCTATGACTATAATAGTGTATAACCATGATCAAGCCTTAAATAATGGCCACAGTGCATTAGATACTGAGTAATCTGGAAAATAACCATAAGATACTGAGTAATCTGGAAAATAACAGTAGACTGCCAAGAATTGCAGGTCTACTATATCTATAGTATTTCATCATTTTAAAACTTGTGTTTATTAAAGAAATACATACATGTGGCAAAAATGAAAATCACATAGAACTGAAAAGTTTATGATGAAAAGCCACGTCTTTCAACTATCCTTTCTCCATCCCAGTCCATTCTCCAGAAGCAACCTCTTATGTTCAGGCCTTTGAGTCTAAGTCCTCTAATGATTATCTCTCTACCTCTAAATAATGTACTTCCATTTCTTGATTTTTTTTTTTAACTTTAGGTAATATAAGCTGACTTGGCCATGAAAGGCCAAGACTTAGCTCATTTGTATTATACTGCACATTTCCGCCCCTGTAGTATTTTTCACTTTTGAACTTTTTTGATAATGTGATATTACTTTTGAATTTATTAGATAATGTGATATTAGTACTATATTTATATCTCTGTTTCCCATTTTATCCTTTTTATTAGCTATCTTTATTTTACTCCCCTCTTGCCAACTCCCACCTCACTTTAGCCATGTCTTAACTTTTACCTTATTAGGATGGTAAACATTTACATCTGTCCTAAAACCATAATTAACTGTTATAAATTTTTGCTATAGATTGAAAACCAAAAAATAACATTGACATTATTATAAATATGTGAATATTGCTTACTGCAAAGCCAAGATGTATGACTGTTTCCTTCTTTATAAGTCCAATGTAATATCCTCTGGGACACTTAAGAAACAATGCTTGTAGCTTCAAAGTCAAAAGATCTCTCTTCCCTTACATTGTAGCAATTGCTTAAAGTTATAGAATGCTTTATGAACCATGAATTTGTCAAACATCTTTTGATTGTTGTTTATATTGCCTTTTCCCTCTGGAGTTTCTAATGGACTAATACTTCCCATTCATATTTAAAAGAAAAGGACTAAGTAGCTAATATGAATTTTCTCTGCCCTATAGACACCATGTACAGGTTGGGGGTACATCACAGGCAGGCTTAGCCCTGGGGTAAGCAGGCCAAGAGACCCTCCTCAGGTCACAATGAAAAGGACATCTCTCTGGGCAAAAACTTCCAACATAGAACCTTAGCTTCTTCCAATCAATATTTATTCAGTTGCCTTAAAGAAGAGCCAGAATTTTTGTGAGGGATACATTCTGGGCTGCCTGTCGCAAGGAGGGAGAAGTAAGGGAAGATGATACTCCCTAATATAACTATTTAGTTTATGGACATTTAAAGAGATATCTTATTAGCTCAACATTTCACTATTTCCCTCTGTCTTAAATGACAGTCTAAGCTTGGAGCTTGAAGGGACTACTTTGGGCAGATCGGTTTCCACCTTTTCTGAAACCTCCTACATCAGGTGTTTTGGATTGTGGTTCCATTCATGTCCCTGTTTCATCTATCAGCATGCTCTCATTCACTGCTTATCTGCTAGAAATTTGTCGAAATGTCTTATCCATCAATTACCTACCCGCTTTCCCATTGTTTTGAGGGGTTCAGAAAATGAATGGGTATAAAACTCACCTTCTTGAATAGGAAATGTACTTCTGTTTATGACACCACTTTTGTTCCTTTACCACCAAAACATTTAAGGCTTCATATCAGTTTTCTATTTTTGCTGTAACAAATTACCCAAACATAGAGGCTTAAAACAATACGCATTTATTCTCTGATAGTTCTGGGGGCCAAAAACTCTGAAATGAGTCTTACAGGGCTAAAATCAAGGTGTAAAATCAAGGGCTGTTTTATTCTAGAGACTATTGGAAAGAACCCATTCCTTACTTCTTCCAGTTTCTGGTGGCTGCCAACAGTTCTTGGCTCATGGCTGCGCTATTCCAACTTCTTATTTCTGTTGTCACATTTCCTACTTCCTCTTTTGAGATCATATTTCCCTTCACATTCCTTTTATGACACTTGTAATTGCATCTAGGGACTGACTAGATAATCCAGGATAATCTTCCTGTCTCAAGGTCTTCAGTTTAATCACATCTATAAAGTCCTTTTTACCATATAATTTTTCAGGGATAAGGACCCACATATCTTTTGGGGGCCATTTTTCTGCCTAGCTTAGTCTTCCTGGATTTCTCCCTTTCTGTTACCATCTACATCCCATCAGTAAACAAGTCCCATGGATTGATTTGTCTATTGGCTCTGAACTCTGAATGTACATTAGAATTACCTGGAGAGTTTTAACAAATACCATAGTAATGCCCTGATTTTGAAGCTAAGAGAATTATGAGCTCTCAGTAGTTAGAACTGGGTATTTTTTTAAAAACTTTTTATTTTGGTAAAATAGCTCACATATACCCTTGTTTTACCAATTGTTTGCATTTTGCACCATTTTCTTTATCATTCTCTATTTTTTTCTGAATTTTCTGAGAGTAAGCCCTTCACCCCTAAAAGTCCTTCAGTATGTACTTCCTTAGAATAAGAATACTCTTTTATAACAATAGTGCCATTGCCAAAATCAGGAATTTCACATAAATACAATACAGTTTGTTCTCCTATTAGGAATATATATGATATCAGAATTGCTTTTTTATTGTTTCTATTACCTGGAATATCTTTGCTCATTCTTTTATTTATAGCCTTTCTGAATTACTTTATATTATACAGTGTGTTTCTTGAATAGAGCATATAGTTTGGTCTGGCTTTGTGAGTCAAATTGAGAATCTGTTAGCAGCTAAGTTAAGCCTTATACATATTTATTGACAGAATTGATGTGTTTGGTCTCAACTCTGCCATATTATTTTATGTTATTATTATTAGGTTTGTTACATTTGATATCCTTCTCTACATAATTGTTTTCTTTCCTTTTAAAATTATTTTTATATCTAGGATGATATATATTTTTGTTTTAGAGATTATCTTTATACTTTTGACTTGTAAAAAATGCCTTTAGTCACACCCATTAGGGTGGCTACTATCAAAAACAAACAAATAAACAAACGGAAAATAAATGTTGGTGGGGATATGGAGAAGTTGTAACCTTTGTGCATTGTTGGCAAAATTATAAAATGTTGCAACTACTGTGGAAAACAGTATGGTGGTTCCTCAGAATATTAAAAATTGAACTATCATATGATCCAGCAATGCCACTTTTGGGTATAGATCCAAAAGAATTGAAAGCAGGGTGTTGAAGAGATATTTGTATATCCATGTTCATGGTAGCACTATTCACAATAACCAAGAGATGGAGGCAACTCAAATGTTTGACAGATGAATGGATAAACAAAATGTGAGATATATATACATACATACCTATATATATTTATGTATAAACTCATCGTATGTGATATTAATCTCATACAATGGAATACTATGCAGACTTGAAAATGAGTAAAATTCTGTCACGTGCTACAACATGGATTAAACTTGAAGACATTATACTCAGTGAAACAAGCCAGTCACAAAAGGACAAATAGTATATGAATGCACTTATACGAGGTGTCTGAAGTAGTCAAGTTCATAGATGTAGAAAGTAGAATGGTGATTACCAGGGGCTGGGGGCAAAGGGGAGTTGCTGTTCAGTGGGTATAGAATTTCATTTCTACAAGATGAAGGGTTATAGAGCTCCATTTCATAGCAATGTAAATATACTTAACACTGTTGAACTGTATACTTAAAATGGTTAAGATGGTAAATTTTACGATGTCCTTAGCCGCTTGTTTTTAATTTAATTTCTTCTATTTGGTTTCTTTTTCGTATAAGCTTTAAATGGTATCCTTTGATTCCCACCTACTGTGTATACAATACACAATGAGTTTATGCATTAGTAATTTAAAAAATGTCTCCAGGTGATTTTATTATGCATCTAGAGCTGAGGATCACTGGGCAGCTCTCCCATCCATCGTTCCCTCCCAGTGTTACATTACCATTTTATTCCAGCTTCATCGCTCTTCACTTATTGTAAACGTCCCTATCTGACTTTTCTCAGACTGTCTATTCAATCCTCTCTAAATTCCATATCCAAAGTAATCTTGCAAAAGTTACTCTTTGTGTCACATTCTCTAAAAGTCATCAGAGATTCTTTCTCATTGCTTCAGACTTGAGTAGGTGAACTGATTTGAGTTCTAGTTGGGTCACTTAACAGTTATGTGACATTTGTTAAGTAATTTAAGGGGCTAACACAGTTGCTGGGTCATAACAAATGCTCAGTAAGCATCCTTCCATTCTTCCTTTGTGAAACATCTATATCCCATTGTTCCTGTCTGTCCACCTACTCCCTCTACCCACCCACCTAACTTCGCCACCAACTCTCACAGTCATCTTGGAGTTTTAAAACCAGAATTGTCTTTTAAGATCAAATTCAGGTACCACCTCTTGCCTAAACATTTCAGCCAGAAATGATCCCACTTTCCTCTGAACACCCACGGCACTTTTCTAACACAGAGAATCTTTTAGTGATTGTTTACTTGTGTTCTGCCATTTTACAAAAGTATAAAGTGAATTAAATGGAAACAGAAACCAAAGACAGGTAAAGGAAAGAGCATATTGAACACTCCCTGTCAGAGAATTGAGGAATTACATCATTTACTTCGAAGACATGTAGCTTTGCTTGATCACTTACAGTCCCATTTATTGTTTGGCAAGTTATACATTGTGCAAACCTATTGCACTGAATGCTCATTGAGGGCAAGGTCTGAGTCTTAAGCATCTCTACTTGATACAAAAGTACAACATTGTTGGAAAGCAATAAATATTTGTTGTGTAATAGGTCTAATAGCTAACTTACTGAATACATGTTATCTGTTTGGCCCTGTTTTAAGTGCTTTACATTAAGTAACCATATGAAGTAGATCTGATTATTAGCTTCATTTTACTATTATTAGGCTCTGAATCTGAGGTTTAGAAAAGTGAAGTGGCTTGTCCAAGTTTATGCAAAATCTGTGGCAGAGGCTGAGCTGGGGTAAAAATCCAAACATTCTGTCTTCAGAATTTATGCCACCCTGCCTGCTACTGCCTGTTATTGATGGACTAACACAATATGGTCATTTAATTATATGCCTGCAAAGTATAATTGTTCATGTTTTGTTCCCAGATGTAGACCGCATTGATATTTTCTGTTTCACTGAATTTCTAAGCAAATGAATGTCAATGATCCCCTAGGTGTTGACCAGGTGGACTGGAGTGCCTTTTGGGGTCAGCACCTCTGCGTTTTAAAGCTGATCCTGCCACCTACTTGATGTGTGGCCTTGAACAAGTCACTTAACCTTTCTTGTTTCTCATTTCCAACTTCTATTATTGGGCATTTACATGGGATTTGTTGCCATAGTAATAGAAAATAATACTGACCTATCTTTCAGGAGTGAGTGTCATGGGGATTAACTAATTTACAGCTCTGAAGAGCTTTCAACATATGAACTGCTAAACAACAGTGAGATTGTAAAGAGAATTTAAAATACCACCAGCTTGTGGAGTGTGCCCATTTGATGCTCATCATTACATGTTTAACTATTAGCATTACTACTCATAATAAACTTTTATGAGGTACTTTAGGTGGTTGAAGTGTTTTTATGAGAGCTAATTAGTTGTTCCAACCAGCTCTATGAGGTAGGTCAGTATTTTTATCATCCCTCTTTTGGAAATTACATTAAATTGGTGCATGCATCATTAAAAAATCTTAAACTTTTAGATATTTGAAAGCACTCTGTAATTGGAGACAATGCTCATGCAGCTATCACACCTAACACAAAGCTCCACTGGTAGGGCAATAGGAAAGTGGCTTCCGCTTGTGGTTCTCAACGCTGTAACACCGGCAAATCTTTTTATTTTTAATCGTTTTGATGTTTGCATATTAATACGTGGCCATTCTTGGACTAGGTTCTTTTACGTATCAGTCAGGGTTGATTTAAGAAAATTGAGCCCATTCTGGATGTATCAAACAAGTTTAATACAAGAAATTGTTTATGCGTGATTTGGATGGGCTATGAAAGCAAATAGGAGGAGTAGGTGCTAGGAGAACAATTAAAAAGCGGAGATCATATCCAGAAACCAATAACTTCAGGAATCAGTCTCATTTCCAGGGCTGGGGGAACAAAAGGGAGGAGATCAAGTTAGTCAAGTCCTGAAGCACCACTTGCTACTAGACTGGAAGTGCAATCCAGGAGCTAGAATCACAAAGGCAGGAGGCCACCTCCAGAGATTTTGCCAAAGCAAAAAAGGAAAACAGCTTTTCCTCTGGTCCCAGCCTCTGAGCTTGCACCAGTGCTTCTTATTGTTAGAGGCTAACAGGAAGTCATAGGTGAGAAAGCCCGGAAAGTGTGGGTTGTAGGTTTCTAGCTCTAGTTTCATCCAGTTAAATGGAGAAGGGTAGATGCAGGCCTGAGAGGTACCTGTCCTGTCTTGTAAGTTTACTAAATTTTTCCTGGAGCTTGGGGAGATTCAGAAGCTTGCTCTGAAGCCTTTATACCAGCAAGTGGTGGACCTGCTATTCAAGCTCAGGTTTGCCAGGTACAAGTGTAATGTGTGTTCCCAGTGCCAACTTGATCTCTCTGTCTTAGCAGGCTCACCTTCCCAGTGAGGTTCCAGTGGCAGATGGTAAGAATGTTCATCTCTACTATTTTTAAGGGTGGAATGAAGATTAAATTAAATAATGTACCTAAAAGCACTTGGTTATCACTAATGCAAATCACAAATGCAAGCTAGTATTGTCATTTGTAAATTTTTCAAAAATGTTTGTAAACAGAAATCCAATATTAAGGCGAGATCTCTCTTCCCTTAGACTGTCACTGGAGCATCTTATGTTTAGAAAATTGAGTGTATCAGAAGGAACATTCTTGACAGGGTAAACTGAAGCCAGTATTTACCTCTTTGAACCTGAATCTCTTAATAAAATAGGACTGTTTGTCCCACCTATCTAGCATGTGCGTTTGAGGATCCATTGCGATAATGTGTGTTAAAATGTTTGGTAAAATTTAAGGTGATGAACCAATCTCAAGGACTACCACCAAGTCGTCTTTCTGCCTCTTGGGCTGTATAAAACTATGGCTTTTGCCAACACTGAGAAATCCTTATGAGGAAATGAGACTCCGTAGCACCCTATCATCCATCATTTCCCAATGCCATGAACTGTACTTAATGTTCATGCCCACTCTTCCCCGTCAGAAATAATGAAATCACTATGGCTGGTTGTTTTCTTCCCAAGTAACAGCCTTATCATTTGTATTGCTCTGAGGAAGTCTATGCTGGAATCAGTCACCCTGAACCCTTGCTTTTCATCAATCTCTTTTTGGCTACAGAACCCCATGGAGGGAGACAATATCCAAATTGCTTTCAATCCAATAATGTACCCCCAGACAATAAAAACAATGACAGAAAATTTAAACCCAAAACACTGGGTGTTAAGTGACTTGTGCATTAGAAGGTAAGCAACTATTTATGGGGATCCTTGTTCCACCTCTGACATGTTTGTTTAAGATGCCAGGCTATGGTCGTCATCTCTGGGAGCTTTTTTTTCTTGAAAGTGATCCAACTATTTTCCCCTTTGTGGGCATGAGACCGTGATTTTGCCTTTGATTGAGCTGAGTTGGCAGGGACTCAAGCTCTGCTACCTCTCCTTTCCGACTTGGCCCCAGTGCCTGAGGCTACTCAGGCCAGAGACACATTTTTAAATGAGGTCTAAGTTAGAGTCTCCCTCTTTTTGGACAAAGTCCAGTGTCCATTCTCCTACCCAAACTTATATCTTGGCCAGCAGCTAATCTTGATACATTTCCTTCTGTGCAGTGGTCCTAATGTCATCAGAAGAGGGTCCCATAGAACCTTGTGATTCATGAATTCCTGGGCCTCCTCTTTCGTGTCAATGAAAGTTACTTAAGAATGCTTTATTATGCCACATGTCGAGTATGCATTTGATCAAATAGAGCAGGGTAACCAATAATAATAATGGCCTCATTAAATTCCGCCCTCAATAATTCATGGATTAGGCAGGAGCTACTGGAAAGACCAGTTTGACTACAGCTTCTCAATGCAACAGATACATCAAAAACAGTTTGTGGATAAATAATACAAGTTTCCAACATTAGTGTGATTACTAAAAGGCAACTATACCCAAAGGAAGCATTTCTGTTTGAATTTAATTGATTTAAAATTAGTGTTCCCTTTCTTTTGATGGCTCCATTCTTGTTTACTGGGAAAACATTTATAGCAAAACACATACTGTATGTGTACCTGGGCATTGATATTCTCACTGGCAAATACTCTCCACTACCGTGCCTAGATACATATTTGCCTTAGAGACCTGAACTACTCTAAAGGAACTGTTCAGGTCTCCCAAGGAAATGCTGTCTTTACTTGACAAGAACGATGCTGATGTTATAAATCACCTTTCAAAACAGTCCTAAGGATATTCCTTGGCCTGCCAGGCTATTGAACTTGTGAAAAACAGCAGAAAATATTCTGTTAAAGTGTTACTGTTAAGCTATATTGTTTGTTCCCCTTTTCTTTCCTTGATTTTTGGAGGGATGGAGAGTAAGGGAAGACATGTAATTGGTTGTATAATAAGAACCGTTTGTCTAGAAACAGGTTTTTATTGTTGTTCTTATATCCTTGTTGTTTCTTCATTTGAAAGAAGGAGAAGTTTCTTCAGGAAATTGGTAGCATGCAGAGGATTTTAAGAAACGGGTGATGGACCTACACGATCATTTTAGATAAAGGTTCTAATTTACCTTATGGTTTTTATTCTTCTAACAGTTTAAATGCAAATGTGTTTGTATGTGTGTGTGTATACACATATGTTTCTATACATTAATGTATTTATAATTTTTTTCAAATATGAGGCTTCATTATGGAAAAGAGTAAACAGGAAGAAGAAAATAATATCAGCATTGGTTTGACCATCCAGATGTAATTTTCAAATGTGTCTTCAAAGTATATAAACTTCAGTGTAATTTTTAGTAAAAAGGGGACCATATGCTATCTTTTACATAATTTTTAATTCACTTTTATTCACTTATTGTGTTAAATGTATATTTTCATGTTCCACGCGCTACATTATTATATTAATAGCTTTATAGAAGTCCATCAAGTGATATACCAGTCCCCTTTTTTTAAACATTTAGAGTTTTTCCAAATTCTAATCTTATGATAAATATCTTTGAAGCCTACAGTTTGCTGTTTCTTTAGGGTAAATGACTAGAAATGGGATGTCTAAGTCAAGGATATGCAGAAATTTTAAGCTTTTAATATGTATTGTTAAATTTCCATCTATAACATTGTGTCAATTTTATTTTATCACCAGTAGTGTAAGAGAGTGGCCATTTCCCCATTTCTTTACCAACATCAGACATTTAAAAAGATCTTTTCAACTCAATGGGAAACAGAGGGTGAGGGAGAGATTACTCAAAACTGATGCAATGCTAATATGAACACTAACAAAAACTTAATTTTTACCTCTTATCAACTGAATTGTGTCCTCTACCTCCCCCAAATCAATATGTCGAAGCCTTAATGCCCCAACCTGACTCTGGAGATAAGTCTGCTCAGAAGGTTAAATGAGGTTATAAGGGTAGAACCCTAATCCATGGAGTTGATGTCCTTAAAAAGAGAGGATGAGACACCAGAAACACCAGAGAACGTGAGCTCTCCCTCTCCATGAGCACATAGTGAGAAGACCACCATCTCCAAGCTGGGAAGAGGTCTCACCAGACACCACCTCTGCTGGCACCTTGATTTGAACTGCCAGCCTTCAGAACTGTGGAAAAATAAATTTCTATTGTTTAAGCCTCACAGCCTGAGGTATTTTGTTATGGCAGCTGACTAATACAGTGCCTTCGTAGATTCTTAGCAAAGCCCAGGTGTTCAGCATGGCCAAAGTCTATACCAGGAGATATTTAAAAAGCACGTGCACACGTGTACACACACACACACACACACACACACACACACACACGAGTAGAAATGCTGACTTGGGGCACTCAGATAATGTAGATGAAATGGAGCTTTGAGATAGTGGGGCTGCTGTTGCCGTGGGCACAAAGGGAAGTGCAGCTTGCTGTAAGCTGAGAGCCACACAGGTACTTCTTTCTTTTTCTTTCTTTCTTTCTTTCTTATGTTATTTTTATTTTTCTGTATGGTATCGGAGGGCGGGAGGGTATGTTCTCTAGGGAGGGAGGGAGAGATGGGGGGGAGAGGCGGGAGGAGGTAGGTAGAGGGAGGCAGAATGGACAGAGAGGAGGGAGGCGGAGGGAGAGGGATGAGAGACGGTAGAGATTTCTATCTCATGCTCGCGGTGATTCTCTCGTCTTTCATTCTTCTTTCTTCTTTCTTTTCCACTTTCTTTATCTTTTCTTCCTTTCTTATCATTTCTCTCTATCTCCTACTCTCTCTCTCTCTCTCTCTCTCTCTCTCTCTCTCCAGCAGCCAAATTGAGGGCTTTTCTTTTTATTTCCTCCTGATATTCTGGCTCCCCTTGCCTAAGAAAAACCATATATAAACTAACATCCATATTTTACTGATGTGATTGCCCTACATACCAATCTCATATGAACTAATTGATGTTTTAGAAACATTTCAAAAGCAGAATTGCTTGTCACCCACTCTGCGACCTCAGTTTCCTCAACTGTAATTTAAGGAGGTTGGAATAAAGTGAGTTTTAACTTTGTTTATTGAGTAATACCTAAGACTACATCCTTCCCTGTCCCAGTGGTAGTGATGGGATTATGGGGCTGGGGCTCAAGGTAATATAAATCTAGCCAGAATCTGGTACCTCGCTCTTCCTTACTTTTTTAGAACAGTTCTTGTTTTTATTTTCTATGTATGATTTTATTTGGAGAAAAGGTCTGTTATGGACTGAGTAGTTGTGTCCCTCCAAATTCATATGTTGAAATCCTTAACCCCAATGTGATGGTGTTAGGGTGTGGGGCCTTTGGGAGTTGATTAGGTCCTGAGAGTGGGGTCCTTATGAATGAGAACAGTGCCCTTATAAAAGGAATCCCAGAGCCCTCTTCTGTTCTCTCTGTACTGTGTGAGAATACAATGAGAAGATGGCAGTCTGCAATGCAGAAGGCGACTATCGCCGGAACTTGACCATTTTGGTATCCTGATCTGTGAGAAATAAATGTTTGTTGCTTATAAGCCACTCGGTCTGAGATCCTTTGTTATAGCAGCCCAAAATGACTAAGATCCTTCATCTTAAAAGATTTGTAAATCTTAGGACAGGATGATATTAACTCCCTTGTAATTATAATTCTGTGATCTCTAAAACTGATTTATTATGTATGTGGGAATTTGTATATTTTATAATATTCTTTAGCATATATATTCTCCTCTATTCATACATTCGCTTCTTCATGTAGTTAGAACGTGTATCATTACTCTCATTTCATATACTTAGAAACATTAACTGACTACCTCAGGTCATACAACCAGATAGAACTAAAGTTTAAACTCAGGTCTTCTAACTCCAAGCTTCATCATTTTCCCACCACTCCTGTGAGAAAGAGCTAAGGGTTTCATTCTTAGAAGCCATAAGGAAAATAATGAAAAGAATAATAATCCTAACAGTTAAAAAGTATAATGAGTTACATGATTTTTTATTTTCCAAAAGGTAATTCTATGAGATTGTTTTTCTATTTATTTGTCTTAATAAAGGTTATGTATTTTTGGACATAATTATGGTCAAGAATGGCCATTACTATGAATCTAGTCAGTTTGAATAGAAAGCCATCACTTTAAGAACTGCAGATCAACACAGAGCTTTATCGTTCATCCTACCCTAATTACAAACACGAAACCTAAGGGGAAAGATTTCCTGAGCTTTGAATGTACAAACTTACACTTAGGAACTGGCAAACGTCTCTTCCTCAAGTGCACATCACCTCCCTTTTTCCAGTTTTTTTATTCTCTTCATATCCAGTAACAAATTATGCTTTCTTCTCTTTTATTCCATCATCATTTTTTTCTTCTGTCCTAGAGTATTGTTTATGGGCCCTGATCCTTTAAATTTCTATAGTTAAACATAGCCATGCTCAGTGGCCTGTAAAGGTAAACTGTGTTTATTCCAGCACCATTCTGGACAGCCTCCCAGGATCCTCCTTGATTGGTTCCAAACTGGCTTCTTTTCTACTCTGGGCTCTACCTGGCTCCTGTCCCATTCACCAGCAGCATTTGGATTTGGCTTTCAGCCCTGGCTCCCTGAGCTCTGACACTTGGCACTTCTTTAGGTCTTGGCTCAGTCTCCCCTCTCTGATTCTTTATATTCCAGACAGCTCAGATAGGTATATTCCAGATACCTATCCCAGCTTCTGCCCCTGGTGACCACTCTCATTGTCAGGCCTCCTGGCCTCCTACAAGAGCCACGGGGAAGGTGGATGGTGACAACACAACCAGTACGGATATGGGTTTCTCAACATAATTTTTATTCTTCTAACAAAACCTTATATTAACAATAGCAAACAAAATAATACTAATAGCTGATGCTCTTTGGATCTACATGAGCCTATGTACCAGGCATATGGATATGATAAATACTTATATGGATAATCTCCTATTGTGTTTTCCTTGTTTTTCCAACTCTACTGTATGTTGCCTAGGGCCAGGAGTCATATCTCGCACAGGTCACAGTTGTAATCTAATAGAGCTAATGGTCTTGTGTGACTTTAGTTAGCCTCATCACATTATAATATGTAGTGCTTCTCTGATTTAAGAAGTTAAAAGAGAGAGGAAAAATACTGAGCATAAGTGGTAAGCTCCTTGATGTAGGTCTTGGTGGTTCTCCACTATTGTCTGCCTATTTGGATTGTGGTCTGCTTACTGTTCAAAAATGGCTATCTTTGACCCAAAACCTCAAGTTGTATTGGTTGCTACCTAAAAGTGACTCCAATATGCTGCTTACCTATTTTTGGATATAAGATACTTGTCCTTCAGGACCCCTACATTACTTAATCTCTGTTGAGCCACAAGACAGCCCATTGAAAACAGAGTAGTCTCAGTCTCTGAATGTGTCCCTCTCGACCCTTATCTCTGTCTTTCTGTCTTTTTCTTTCTTTTACTTCTTCAAAACTCTGCATCCTTGCTGTAAGGAACTCGAAGAAGAAACCAGAGTCCAGCTTCGATCTGACCTTTCTCTGGAATACTTGGAGGGAGCATGGTGTATGTCTCAGAGAAGAACATAAATTTTGACTTTCGTGGATTTGGAATAAGAAATAGTCAAAGAAGGCATACCTCCATTCAGCTGAGAAAGTGATAACCCGGAGCCAAATATTTCTTCTGATTTATGCACACAAACTCACAAATGCTGAATGAAAATGGACTTGGAAGGAGAAGATAATCAAATTGCTTTCGGCTTCCTGCTTGATTACTTTTAGATACTGAGTACATGTGCCATTTGTGTGACTGATTTGATGTTTTCCCTCTATGACATTGTTAATCATCATGATTATAATAACTCATATTGGTATAGTGCTTTATAGTTTTTAAAGCATTTTTATATCCATTATCTTATCAGATATTCACAATAAACTTGGGAAGATATGCTTGCTGTAAGATGGTATTTGTGCTGGAAAAGTTATCTTCTTTGAGCAGGCATCTTCAAGAAGGATTACATGAAGACTATTGGGGGAGGAAGGGGATACTGAGTGAACAAAGTCAGCTAAATCCACAGGGCTGGGTAGATGTCATCCTGACCCTGCCCCTCCACACCCTGAGTGGGAGTAACCAGCCTTGACTCAATTGTGTCACTTTAGCATCACTTTAGTCCCATTGAGTCATTTTTGCTGAACAAAAGATTACATTCAACAAACTGGTCCTGGATTTTCCACATTTCTGACCCACTGGTTATCAGTGGGAGCTCCCTTATCTTACCAGGAACATCATTCTCCATCTAGTTTTTATTATTAATTATAAGTATTTCCTTAGTAACTGCTCTAGTCCTGGAAAACTTTTTTTTCCCAAAACTTTTGTTTCCCAAAATTGCTCATTATTTTACCATTTCATAAAATTACTTCAGCTGCACTTTATGGTTCTTAAGAGTCAATATGAAATTGTGTTTATTATTAGATCTTCTTCCCAGTTCATAATGCTCTTTTATAAGAGCTGTTCCCCCATGCACAGGAGTGAATCTGGTAGTCATGTTTATAGCGCATACCTTTCCTTCTTTTTTTGTGACTGCTTAGAAAACAGGTGAATCTAAGCAGGATGGAGCAAATGGTCTCTCTTGGACATTTGGAATTGGAATGAATGGATACTAGATATTCAGTTTTATGGATCATTTGAACCAAGGTCAATTAAACTCTGGGGGTATGACCCTCAGGTTTGGACATGTAAACATAAAGCAGAGATTAAAAAGAGAACAGAAAAGCTGGGACAAAGCAAGCGGAGATGACGAACCGTGCAGTGCTGGAGGAATAGATTTAGGCAGGCAATAAGAGCAGCTGCTTGGTTTCTTAACAGCTTTTTAGTTCCCGGCTTCACATACACAAGCAGCCCAGCCCCTGTTGTAATTCCTGCCCTTGGATCCTATGAGACACTTCAGAATTCTTCCCGATAAATTCCTTTTTTTGGGTCAAGTTAAAGAGGGTTTATAATATTTGCCATACAAACAGCTTTAACTTGCATGTTCTGAAAACTATTTTCTGGAGTAATTTGCTCCAAGCATTTTCATCATTGGCTAGGTATAGAAAATATTTGGCCTAGCCATTGCCATGTCTGTGTACACACTCAGCTTGCGCACGTGCCCAGGTGCCCACATTCCCAGGTACACACGTCCTCAGGTATGCATCCTGTGGCCCTTGCCCAACTGCATGGACAGGAGATAGCTTTCCTCAGTTTGCCGACCTCACCTTTTTCTTCATCCTGAAGCTTTCAGGGAAGAAGGCAGCTTCCAGCCTGATCCTTGCATAATTTCCCCTCATTGCCACCCTTCTCACACTTCCCTTGTGCTGCTGCATGCCCATTTCCTTTTTCTTTTGCAGTCGCCCTGTCACTCATTGTTTGCTAATGACTAGTTGGCAGGCATAGAGAAGAGAAGTGCCAGCCAGCTTGGCCTTCACACTAGAAAGAAGCATGTTTTCTAGAGAATGAAAACATTATTTGGTAAGAAGCACGTTCCAGCACTGAATATTTCTCTTTCAAAGTCCTGCTGGGCTCCTTCTGTCTCTGAGTGTCTGCTTTCCTTTGTCACTACCTCCCATCTCCTTCCCAGATGGAGACTGGCGGGGCCACCTTATTTGGGGATGAGGCTCCTTAAAAGCTGGTGTGAGCTCTAGAGGACACTCTAATTTGATCTTGGGGAAGAAAAATATTAAGCAGTTGAAATCATAAGAAAATAATAGGCTGCTATTTGGAAACCTTTCATGCCCTCTCAGATTTTCCTAGAGAAAGCCAGTATTGTGTAAGAAATACTGAGTTCTCTCTGCTATCTACTCAACAATAAGTCTTCTGAACCTGTAGAATGAACTTACCTTTGCCTTGGATTTAATATTTGTTCCAGAGAAGGACGGTACTCTTGACATCTTTCTCCTTACCTTCTACTCACCACCCACCACCTACCACTCACCCTGGAGCTCCTAAAAGCCAGGCAGCCAGGACTAGCCCTCGGATGCCAGGCCTTACTCTGACCCTAGGTGTGAATAATGTTGTGAACTTCAACAATAGTGCTGGTTATTCATTTATTATTCCCTGTATACCAAGCAGTCGTCAAAGACCTGGTTGAAACCACGCTCAGGTTTGCACAGTTTTCTAAGTGCTTCTCAGCCAGAAGAGGGCGTCGCGTCCCTGATTTTATTTTTTTCCTATTAAACTAAGCAAAAGCCCTAGGAGAGCAAAAGACTTTTAGATCCACAGTTCTCTCTACATAAATAACAACAATAGAAAGTTCATCTGTTGAAAACGAATAGTCAAAAGAAATATTAGTAAACGCAAGCCGGACAGCTTGTATAGAACACTGCTCTGGGTACTGGGTCGCAGTGGCTTTTGATCACTATATTTAGTATGCTGCTTGCTCAGGTTAGAAATGAAGTGACAAAAATGCAGCAAGGGCCTCTTGCTAGTGAGGAGCAGTGGGTAATATATTTGTTTGTATTATGGGATTGCAGTTCTACTAGAAGGAACACTTGACATTTTGATGAGTGCCTCCAGGGAGAAAAGGTACTAACTTCAGAACTTAGTTTTAATTATACTAAGGAGATTACATTATTCAAAAGCATCCCACTGGTAAGGTGCAACATTTCCTGAAACAGTTTAGTGGAAAATGCCACATTAATCAGTTCAATATTTCACTCAGAAGGCTTAATGATGGGAGAAGTTTAAAGTACCGTAGCACGATAATGCGGAAGGAAAGGAAAAAAAAAGAAGGTTCACTTGGAGGAAAAGGCTGAAATAGTTGTTAGTCCCTCTTGTGCCTTTCCCCATTAAAAGATGGCTGGCTGTGCTAGGAACCCAGGAGGGATCAACGTGTGGGACCCCACCATTCCTGAAATAGAAGGACCTGGAAAAGGCAACAAACACAATGTAAGAGAGAAAGTATGTTATGTTCAAGCATGTCGTCTGCTCAGGCTGTTTACTTCTGCTCCTTCGTTAATTTGTCAGGCTAGTGATGAGTAGCTGAGGCTCTCTTCTTCCCCACCCAGATGAACAAAAGATCTCAGAAAGGTTTATACTTCATTTGGGATAGGTTTATACCTGAAACGTGAGAACACACATTCACACCATACACACGCACGCGCCTATTGAGATGCTGAAAAACTGAGTGATGGTGAGGATTGGAAATTCAATCCAGATCTTAATGTTTGTAAACATACAATCCAGCCCATATTTAGTCAAAATATAGGAACAATTTTTAAAAAATCAAGATCCATCGTTTTCGTGAGGCAGAACTCCCGTAAACAAGTATGGGAGCCTTAGTGGCCTCTTGGCTGAACTGGTGAGGGGTACTTGTTAAGGAGTAGAAACAATCACTGTTTGGGGGCATTTCTTAACATTTTTGGGTCCAATTGCTAGTATGGCATAAAAAATAAAATCAGTACTGAAATAGCAGAGCTAACTTACCTAGAATAGCCACCATGTGACATTTCCCAACCCTGTTTCCTTTTCTCTGTTTCTTAGTAAATGCTGTTACAGATTTTTACTACATTTGCACTGTGCACTCCCTCAGTGTATCAGAGTCACCTTTGTCTTCACCTTCAACACTCTTTGCTTCTGCATGACACTTTTCTTGCTATTGATGCCATGATACCAAGGTCGATCCACAGTTTACATGCTTGAGGGAGATATAAGCAGTGTTTGTCTCCTAGAGAAGGGGCTTCTTTCATTGTTTTGATGGTGTTGACAAATCATAGTTGTATTTTTCTATTTTTTTGTTGCTTTGTTTACTATTACACAAAGTCCTTTATCTGGTTTTGGATCAATTCTTCAAATTAGATTGAATTAGTCTTCAATTTGCTTGTTTTGGGTTCCCCATTTGTTTCTTCTTGGAAGCCCTGGGGGGAGCAGGGATCCTGACATTCATTGGGTTATCATCTATTTCCTTGTCCTGATCACTGTTTTCCAGGTGCTGGTCCACTCTTCAAAATGTGGTTGACTCCATCTGTAGATCTTTACCAAATGAATTGTCTAAGCCTCATAATCATACTATATTCTTAAAAAGGTTGAAAAAGTATATAACATTGTTTTTATAACAAAAGTAGAAAACAGAATTCTAAATGATAAGTCACCTGAAAAATCACTGGATATGTCATATCAGGCTATAGTCCAACTGACTTGAAATAATGGAGTGTTTATTGACTATCAGGAAAAGACACAATCACATTGCACACATTGGCATAACATCCTCCTTGTTGGTTTCAAAGAGCTGATTTTTCATTTGATGCAAAGATTCTAGTGGGAGAAAAGGATAAAGGACATTTCATTCATACTCTATGTAGAAGAGGCCCTGGGTTTTAATTTTATAACTGTCCCTCCCAAGTCCCTGTTTCACAATCACCTTTTATGACTTTATGAATTGTTGCTGGCTCTTGACAAGAGCTGGAGCTGGCTGCTGGCCTGACCTCCTCCTGTGCTGATAATCTCTTCTCTTATTATTTTTTCATCTCTTATGATATGATTTCACTACTACCATAATAACAATCATTTACCAAGGCTTGTTATCTGCCTCTTATTGGACAATGCCCATCTATTCTTAAAAATCAAAGCTTAGAGAACGTGGCCTTCCAAAGAATTTGTTCATAGCTTTGGGCTTCAAAAACTTCTATTTGACTCTCACTGTATGCCTTTCTGGCTTCATCTGTTGCACTTCTTTATTTTCTTCAACATTTTAACTTATTCTATTGTTCAGTTTTTCTAGAATCATACAATAGCCTATCACAATTACTCTTATCCTTGCCATGAACAACTATCTATTGCATGATGAATAAACCAAGAAAATGAAAACTATTTGAAATTGCATTTCTTTTTATGAATTCTATCCATTTAAAATTTAGAAAACTTAATGTTATTTTGTTATTTAATGTTCTTTTATTATTGCAGTGTTACTGAATGATTGCATTACCTTTTTGCTAAAATTTCAGAAATCACAAAATTAGCAAGACTGTAGTTGTGGTTCTCAATCTTACCATATTTCAGAACCACCTGGAAACATTTTAAAACTCAGTTGCCCAAGGCATACCTCTAGTGACTCTGATTAAAATTGGTCTGGGGCTTAAACAATCTTTTAGCATAACTGAGAACCACTGCAGAGAAATACCAGGCAATAGTGAGATTTCAACGTATATCATTATTGAGCAGAATACTTTAGAACTGGTTCACTTTGTCATTCTTTTATTGATCTTTTAAGATTGAATTACAAAATGTAGTTTGCTTCATGACATATCTTAATATTCTATTCTCCAAAGCAGAATTTTTTAAAAAAAATTATTTAAAATAACCAAAACATTATTTTAAAACAAAGTATTTATCAATACCTTTTCTTATCAGTCACTTTTTCCTTTTTGACAGCAACAAGAGTGTGTATTTAATTTAGGAAATGGTTCTTCTCAATTTGGAACATCTATTGAAATTTTTAAAATACATACATATTATGACCCAGCAGCTTCATCTGTAGGAATCTTTGTTGTGGAAATATTTATATATATGTATGAGAATTTTCACAGGTACATTGAATGCGATGGCAAAAAAAAAAAAAAAATCAAACAACAACAAAAACCAAAATAACTGCCATTGGGACAATGGCTAAATAAAATTTGGAACTCTAGACAATGGAGGGGCATGCAATTTGTAAAAGTGAGTTATATAGTCTGTTTTGGAAAAGTATACATGATATATTTTAAGTGAAAAAAACGAGGTGAAGAAAACTATAAACAGTATGATCTCTCTATCCTTCCCACTTTTATTTGTAAAAGGAGAACACTCTGTATGTGTGTGCGCATGTGTGTGTGTGTGCGTGCACATGTGTGTAGAGGTAAATAAGTCTAGAAGGATAAGGAATTCTCCAGATTGCTAACTGGATTTTTTTTCTGGGGAGTATGAGAAAGCAGTGTGGTAAGGAAGACTTTCACTGTATTACTATATCGTTTTACAGTTTTTCTTCGACAAACATATATTACCTGTGTAATTAAAAGCAGAAGGAAATGATAAACAACCAAAATTAGAAACAGCAAACCCCAGGGCCTCAGTTTCAGGCTGGGCTCTCCTACCCACTCCCTAGAGGGGCAGAATACACCATGGGGTGCAGTAATCTTGCTAGCAAGACTCCTTCCAGATACTTGGGTCCCACTGGCTGATACTTGCCTGCCCTGACTTCATTCCCTCCTGCTTTTCTAGACCAACTGCCTGCCTGGCAGCCTAAGCAGCAGCTTCGCCTTTGGTGACCAGTGGTAGTGTGGCCCTGAGCCGAGCGTGCATGATGCACAGGGAAGGGAGCAGGAGCTGGGTTGGCTGAGTTGGACTCTCAGAGGTCAGGGGTGGGGATTTTGGAAATTAAAGTGCAGGTCACATCTCAAAGCTGGGAAGGCCTTACTGTTGCCCTCATGGCTATAGGTACTATACACAGAAAGGAGAGACTGGCTCTACAGATTTTAGGTCTTCTGTTTAATTTTTATTATATTTCACTGCCTACTATCCCAATGTAACAGCCGTTTTTCATGGAGTGCTCACTGTGTGCCAGGCACTGCAAGTACTTTATGTGCATTATTTCAATTAATTCTCACAATGGCCTATGAGGTAGTTAATGTTATCATTCCCATTTTACAGATCAAAAAACTGGGGCACAGAAAGATTAAGTACTTTGCTCAAAGTCATACAAATAGGACATGTCAAAGCCAGTATTTGAATCCAAGTGCCTGTCGCTCTGTTCCATTCTCCTGTGTAGGCCAAACCCTTTGGACTTCCACTTATCCTCCCCTCTTTGAAGTTATAAGGCAGTTTGTGGAGACGATAATGAAGCATCACTTGCGAATGCATGGTTCTTTTTTTATGAGAAAAATGTCTTAGAATTTAAGGTTAATAAGATAATGATTTTATTGATTTTATTTGTTTAGTTTTCAGTTAGAGTTAACATTCAATATTATTTTATGTTAGTTTCAGGTGACCAGCATAGTAGTTAGACATAATCAGATAATGATTTTAAAAATAAGATAATAATAGAAGCAATCTATAAAATATATCCATGCACATCCATTTTCTTAAATTATGGTTCATTGTCCTTTGATTTGATAATATTTTCCTGATCTTCCACTGAAAACTAGCTCTCAAAATTTATGAGCATAATTTACCATATGTACAGGAAGCAGCATAGCATATAGGTAAAAATATGGACTTGAGGCAGACTCCCTGAGTTTGAATCTTAGCTTGACCATTTATTAGCTGTGTGACTTTAGGCAAGTTATTCAACCTCTCTGTGCTTCAGTTTTCTCCTCTGTAAATTTCTTCTTCTGTAAAATAGTATCTACCTCTTAGGGTTGTTATAATAATCAAATGAGTGATATTGTTAAGCACTTAGAACAGTGTCTAGTACATGGTAAGTGCTACACATATATTTTTAAATAATTAAAATAATTAAGAATAAAGTATGGCACAACCTAAGTCTGTAGAATCTAACCCACTAATTTTTGTTTTGTTTTTAAGGGGGATAAAAGGATAAAGAAACCCATATTTGTTGAACTTCTCCTCTGGCAACTGGCAATAGCTAGTACCAAACATAGCCTTTAGAATTTCCAGGTAAATAAAAGTCTCCTTCCAATTCAAGCAGATGATCATGATTCTCAAGAAGTGGATTCTGGGTCCACAGAGAGCTGGGCTTAATAACAAAGGGGAAACAGGCCCCAAAGACAGCACACTGGCAGCAAGGTTCTTGGGCTTCTGGGGCTTGGGGCTTGGGGACCTCGGAATCTGAGGCTTGCTCAGAGTTGTTAATGTAGCTATTAGCCTTGAGACTTTTCTGCTTTCACACTACACATATCCATGTTTTTCTATTTCAACCTTCTACTCATTTCCTCTAAATCTCATATTCTAGGACCTTACCCTGTGTTTCTTCAGTGTTTCACATTTTTAGAGTTGGCATTACGGTTTTAGTGTCTTCAGGGCATTACAGTCTATATTTCACTGTAACAAACAGGAGCAAATCTTAAGATTTCTAGCTGGAACTCTTTGCAGCCTTCCCCCTATTGATGTTTGCAGTTTCATTTTGCTCTAATTGTCCCCAGTGGTGCAAAGAGGTAGGAACTCAGCCCTCACCAATGGATCCTGAGCCACCACCACCTTTTTCTGCCTGGAAAATAGAATAGATTGTGGGGACGGAGATTAGCCCCTTTTTAACGCTGAGCAAAGTTGGATGGAAAAGCTATGATGTTTAAGTTTTGGCTGTATCTATTGATTATTTCCTCTGCTGTTAGTAAGAGGCTTCATGAGAGGGAAAAAGAGCAATGGCTACATGAAAACAGCGAAGCCACACACACCCTTCAGGATCTCTCCAGCTGAAAAGGAGCTCTAAAATGTAAAATAGCATCATTAATAAGAATACTTGTATGATCATAAGTAGAAACAAGTAAAATCGAGCTGCCAGTTCTCTGAGCTTTTTACTGGGCTATGCTAAACAGGCCATGGTGACTGTCCTCTCCTTTTTCTTTATTGCTCATTGTGTATTCTATAACATGTATTCCTGCAATTAACATAAGCAAATCATTTAACCCATAGGAATAATCCTGGGAAGGTGATATCAGTGCAAACAGAGCTGTGGATGTAAAGACCAGCCATGCACGAACACCCGAAGGAAAGGACTTAGAAATCTGAAGTGCTACATCAATAGCAAGTACTACCATTAATTGATAATAACAATATACATGCAGAGCCCAAAGCATGTAAGGAGCTGTATTTCAGAGTTCTGGGAAAAATGAATCAGGCCAATAGAAACTGAAGAGCTGGAGTTCTGAGCTTTGTCTGTACAGCAGGACCATACTCCTGAAGCACTGATTTCATCTCTCGTGGTATCTCCTCAAGCTCTAGTGAGGGTGTTGACAGGTGGCTTATGGTCTTTGGTTTGGTTAGGTGCTAAAAACAGGTTTATTCTCACTTGGTAAGATTACTGAGTATATTAATTAAATTATGATGGAAGATACAGAGAAAGCAGTTTCCTGAGATAATTACTACAGTTAGTTCTCCCTCACCTCCAGGTCCATAGAAGGTTTCCTTGTGATATGCCTGCTAACATTCATTAGCACAAAGCAGCAATTTTGAGGGTGTCAGGAAGGCAGCAAATATGGCTTAGTAGCTCAGAGCACTGCTGGGTCTAAATTATGGCTTTACTTACTAGTTGTGTAAACTGGAGAAAGTTATATTATTTCTTTGTGCCTCAGTTTCTTCTGTAAAATACCAACTTCATAATTATGTGCGAGAATTGAATAATACATGTAAAAATCTAAAACACTACCTGGTACGTAGAAGCATTCACTAAAGATTATGTGTTTCTTATACCTATCTTGGATAATCTGAGAAATGTTTTGAAGTGCCTGAAACAAACAGAATCAACCTTACCAATTTAGAGGTATGATATAAACCTATATCCCTTTTTAGGCTTCCAATTCAGTGCCTTGAACCACCTAACCCACCTGAATGTCTGGCTTTCTTGGTTCCACTGGGATAATCTTTAGGAATAATGATGTCCTATTGGTCTATCCAACTGCTGGAACCAGAGCTCAGGTGTGAGAGCATGTTCTCACAGCCAACTGGAAGCTTGTTTCAGTTTGGGTTAATGCATCATCAAGCTGCAGACCCGGTGACAAAAGCTGCAAAACCTGGGAAGTCTTGAGGCCTCATCCTTCCTGGGATGACAGTGTGCCAGTGTCTGAGGAAAGCAGTGGATGCCCACAGCGCCAGGGCAGACCGACTCCCAGACTACTTCTGTAAGGTCTGGGGAAGGCTTATCCTCCGCCTCTTATTATGACCAGCTAGAGGAATTTTGCATCAAAATTGAGCAAGTGGTCCAACTGGAAGGGTTTTCTTTTTATTCATTCACATGACTGCTTCCTCGGAGCACAACATTCATTCAGAACCACTGTTCCTTTGACTTAGTCTCTTTCTACTCCTTATGCTGATTTTATTTCAGTAGTTTCCTTGTCTCTGTCACTGAGCCTTGATCAGGGACACCTCTAACAGGCTTCAATTAGTTTGAATTTCCTAGAGAAAGGTTGAGGGTTTCATCCCTTAATTTAAGAAAACCTATTGTCTCATACAAATATTCCCACATCTTCCTGGCTCTGAATGTCAACAGTTTCTTTATCGGGAAAAAGTAAAGTCCTACTGTAGCAGAAACCAACCACACTCTTATTTTAGTCTTTGTTTGCTTGACAGTTGTTTTTATGGATTATCAGTAGTGAGGGAATGTTCTGAGAGCTGTCAACAAAGTGTCAAGAAGAATGACTGAACAGCATATATCATTTCCTTGTGACCTTTATTTGATTGTGCATTTGAACAACTCTACTTTCTCAAGAGAAGGTAAAGAGGAAAAATATTTTTCAGAAGAGGAAACATCTTTATCTACTACAAATATTTATTGAGCACTGCAACAGTATTTTGAATCTATTTTGAGGTGATTGGAATATTTTGAATTTTTCTCAGTATAGGAAAATTCACGTAGAGAAAAATAGACTTTATTTAATCTTCCTTGGACAGCTTGTTTTTTTACAAAAGCTCAAACTCATTTAAGTCATGTCTTAGAGTTTCAGTTAGCTATCGCTGCATAATATTACTTCCAGTGTCTTAAAATAATTATTTCGTTGTCATAAATGACTCTATGGGTTGACTGGGTTCAGTTGGAATGTTCTTCTGCTCTACATGATTTCGGCTGGAGCTGCTGTTATCTGGGTGCTCAGCTGTGCTGTAATGTCCAAGATGCTTATTCTCATGACCAGCAGTTGGTGCTGGCAGTTGGCTGGGAGCTGAACTGGGCAGTATACAAGAATCCTTGATTCTCCTCCATGTGGCCCTTCCATGGGTCCTGGGCTCCTCACAGCATGGTATTTGGGTTACAAGAGGGTATGTTCCAAGGGAATAAGCCTCTGTGTACAAGCACTTATTAAGCCTCTGCTTGTATCTTGCTTGCTAGAATCCCATTGGCCAAAGCCATTCCTATGGCCAAGCCCAGAATGTGGGTGGGGGCTGCACAAAGGGAATGAGAACCAGAGGTCCAAATTGAGACTATATAGTAGACTTTATCCAGAAACTCTTCAGAATTCCGAGAGCAAGAGGCAGCCCTAGAATTGTGGAACTAGTAGGGACCTTATAGACTTATAGTTCAGCTTCCTTGTTGCACAGATGAAGAGACAAAAACCCAGAGAAAGTGATTTATTTAAAGTAACAACCCAACCTGAACGATTCATTGTAAAAACAATTTTGAGTCAGGCTCTGTGCTAGCGCTACCTACCTACATGAGCAGGTCCAGCCTCTAGCCTCACAGTCTAGAGGGCACGGCTGCAATTCAGATCTCCTAACACTCAGTGCCACATTTTAACCATGGTACTTTACTTCACTGCCTTCCCGTTGTTAATTAAGTGTGTAATGACTATATTAAACTTAGTTTGAGGTTCTAATTTATGACACAATAGTTATATTTTAATGTACACTTTACGGTACTTTGGAGTCCCTGGATAATCAATGTGTACTCCCTCTAATTCTGCCTGGTTTATAATACTTGGAGAAAATTTTATTTTAAACAATTATAAAGATTTATAGTTCTTGAATCTTTGCTTTTGTGAAATATTTTTGTTCATGTCTACTATTTACATGAAGCCAAGTCCTTTGTCAGGAATACAGCCTCTAATTATAACATTGTTCCTGTGGGAAAATGTAATTTGCTTTTCAATGATCCACTTTATGACATGGTCTCCAGGAATGTGCTGTTTTGCAATAAAAAGCAAGTAGAGACTGCACACTCCTCTAACTTCTGGCCAATTGCCTGGCACGGTAGGACCAGTATTTATAAAGTAGTCCTAATTTTTTTGTTGACATATGAAATCTGAGCTAGAAATAATGATACATTTCACTGAGATAGAGTGGGAGGATGGATTAGGAAGGAAAAATAGGAAATAAGAAGGTTCTATGTTTTTCTCCACAGTCATTCTGTCAGCAACCAAATCCTGTCTGTTGTTTATAGTGTCTCTCACTTTGTGTCTTTCTTCCCAGGAAAAAAAGTGGTGGTTGCAATAATGAATAGCCAATGCAATGAGAGGGGACACACTGTGGTGCTCTGGGATGACAAGTCAGGCTCTGAGTGGTCCCCAAATGCTTCCTGTTGGAAAAGGAACACCCTTTCTCAGGGCCAGTCCTGTCTCCTTTGAGAGGAATTTCCTTGCTGCTTTCTTCAGAGGTAACATACAGTGACTTCCATTTAACATGTACTTGTAGAGGACAGATATTGACTGAAGTAGAATATTTTTTATGGAAGCCTTCCTAATCATGGGCTACACAGCAGTCCCCAACCTTTTTGCACCCGGGACCCGTGCTCCTATGAGAATCTAATGCCTGATGATCTGAGGTGGAGCTGAGGCGGTGATGCTAGCGCTGGGGAGTGGCTGCAAATACAGATGAGTTTAGCTCACTTGCCTGCCACTCACCTCCTGCTGTGCAGCCCAGTTCCTAACAGGCCACCGACTGGGACTGGTATCGGTCTGTGGCTTGAGGGTTGGGGACTGTTGGGCTACAGCACTGTGACCAGACCCAGTCAGCTGTTCTGTTCCTCACAAATGCTCTAATTTTCTTGACTTTGGCTTCCCTAGACTACTGTTCCATCTCCCTTTCTGATACTCTTTACCACTTAGCTCAAAGCATAGCCTGGGTCATGCCTCATGATTAAAAACAAGTACCGTACAAAAAATTAAGGGATAATAAAAGAAATTATAACACAGATTTCTCTGCCCCTTAGTTAAAATATTAGATATGAATCCTTCCTGAGTCCAGAGGTCGAGGCCTCCCACAGGATCCCCACTGGGTCTCTCTCCTCAGCTCCTGGTCTGCACCCTTTTTCCAGGAGCCCAATTACCTCTCATGAAAATAGACTTTAACTACCTTCCATCTGGAGTTTAGGCCACAGCACATAAGCCCCAAAAGAGAGGGTGGAAGAAACCATATTCTCCCTTACACATGGTCTCCACTAGCCTGTCTTCTCGATAAATGTAACCTAAATAAATGGGATAAATTCTTTTATTTTTAATTATTTATTTATTTTTTCAGTTACAGTTGACATTCAATATTATTTGGGGTAAATTCTACCCACACACACAAAAATCAATCTTTTGTACAGTGGCGCTAGATCTTTCCTGGGATTTGGTTCTAAAGTCAGTGTGTAAGGTAAAATCTGTGCAAGAAATGAACTCTGGAAACCACTTGGAGGAGAGCCGGCCACACTGCAGGAAGATGCACCTTTTGCAGGGAGCCTAGCAGAGCCTGGCTGGCCATTCCAGTTTGGAATAGGTCAACATTTCCTCAGAAGAGCACCAGATGAAGTAGCTGGTCTGGATTTAAAGTTTATTTTAATTTCAGAATTCCATTTAGTATGGTGAAATACTCATACCATTTAAGGCACAGGGACTGAAAACCATGCAGGAAAGAGCAGACTCTCAGTTCCTTCCCACTCCTGGGGCAGAAATGCCCACACTTTTAACTAGTTTCGAACTCTCTCCCTGTGTCCCTTTCTCTCTCTTTCCCTCTCTAGATGTCTATAGGCAGAATCCTGTGAATTTCACGCAAGCCTAGTGGGATGGCCTCGACATTATTGTGCAAAGCAGTTGATCACCTCATTGTCAAGAAATTTATAGTTCCAGAATCGTATATAATTAGACTTTTCTTTGTAAGACCAGAAAACCTATTAAAGTGTTTTGTTATTTCCTCCAAACACAAAAGCAATATACTTTCAAAAGTAAATTCAAACTGTAGTCTGTAGAGAAATAGGAAGTCTGCTGGCAGCTTTGAAATATGGCCCCTTTGCTCACTCCAGGTTTTGACCATGGAGAGGTAAACAGAGACTAGCTACTATCCCATCGAGAGTACCCGGTGACATCCCCCCTCCCCACAGTGTCTCCAGTTGGAATCTCTGACCCTTCTCTTCATTTTACCCCAGACATGCTCCACGCGAACCCAGCTCTGACCCTTCATGCACCCGTTTGACCTGCCTAGAATGCTTCTGTCTAGTTCCTCCTCCTGGTTACTCTCCCTTCACTGAGCCTTCCCAAGCTTTGATTCCCAGGTCAGGACCCCTTAGCCACTCTTGACCATAATCTTTATAGTTCTCCCTCCTTCTACTCCACAGTGTCTTTATGTTCAGCTAACATTAAATGTGTCCTATCTATGTGCCAGGCACTATTTTAAGAATTATTGATATATTAACACATTTATTCCTCATAATACGCTTATAAGGGAGGTACTATGATTATCCCTCACTTTAAAGATGAGGACATTGAGGCATAGAGAGGTTATATAACCAGCCCCAAAGATTATGTGGCTAGTTATTGATAAAACCAGGATCCAGACCCAGAAGGTATGATTGATGCCAAAGCCTGTACTTCTAATAATGTTGTTATACTGTCTCCCATTTGGTCCTATGTACAGACTCTATTTCCAGTTGTCTTTTACATGGTGTGCCTTCTTTCCCACTTTCTTTGTAACCTTCTTTAAGGCATGCAATATACATATCACAATCTACATATTTACATAGCACTAAGAAACTCAATAAATATTTGTTGGATGATAAAATGATAAAAAACAAAATATAGATCCTTATAAATTAAATGATTTCCTAAATGTGTTTTGAGCTAACTAAAAGACCTCTGTTGTTTCTCATGAACATAGTAATAACAGTTTACAAAGCAGTCGAATATAATTTGATTCTTAAGATACCCCTACAATGTGAATGGAGCAGACTTTATGCCTATTCTATAGCTGGGAAAACTGAGACAGACACAAAGAAGTTGATTTGCCTCCATTACATTTAGTGCTGAGCTGGACCCAGGATCCAAGGCGCCTGATTTTTAGTTCTATAATTTTTTCACTTCAGATTTTGCCCACGTCTATTCAGTCTAATGCAGGCCATGGTCTGGTTCTGGGTTTGTTCATCAATGAGACCAAGGTGTTCTGTTATAAGTGGTTATAACTAGTAGCATTGAAAGGATCGGGGCGGGGAAGGTGGATGAAGGACACATTCCATTCACACTCTGGACTCAGTCTAGCAGGAGGACAATATCCTCATGATGAACATCATGGAAACAGGTTTAAATTGATGCATGTTATTCAATGACACTCGTCCATTGTTGAAAATCCAATGGTGGGAGACAGATAAATATTAGAAAATATAGAAAATAATTTTAGAGAAAGAAAGAAAAAAATGGAGGAGTCAGTTATAGGAAAGTTTCCAAAATGCAAATCAGAGAATTTTTTATTTTGGAGGGATAAGGTAAAAAGAGGAAATATTTGTTCTAACAAGTGAAAATTCAAATTAAAGCCAGAATTTGAGCTGGCAGGTCTTGTTTGGAAACTCTTTTTGTTTGTAATGTAGGTTTTCCCCCCTTTATGAAGCAGATGCTTATACAAGCATTACCAGTGTTGTCAATAATACTGTAACATTTGCCTTCCATCCCTTTGTTGCTCAGGGAACATGTTGGGTTTCGGCACATTTAGCTTTGCCATTTACTTCACAAATCGCAGCTGTGTAGTGCTACAACTATGTCGATTTTACTGAGAATAAAAATTGAAGAAAAAATTCTCTTAACAACCTTTCCAGTAATCATAAGCCTGAAATACTTTGGAGTGTTTTTTTTTTTTTACTTTTTTAAACAACTTGGTTTCAGTACAATGATGCTTCAATAAGAATCTTCCTGCAAATTTAATTCAAAAGGGAAGGCTTTGTTGTTATTAAACACAATGGCAGTTTGTACATCTCCACATCATTATGTTGCTTCTCATTATGATAATTCATTTGCTTCTGCTTTGTATGGATATCAAATAAAAATCACTCTCGCTACTGGCAAGTGATTGCCATTATGGAGACACTCTGGGAGCACAGCTAAGCGGTGCTTGGTGTCATAGCAAACACAATTAGCAAAATGGCATCCAGAGTGGCTTTATGGAGTTGCCCTGTGGTGAGTCTCTGCGTTTTCTATTTAACAGGGCTGTAGGTTACTAGGCTTTGCCATGTGCCTTCTCTATTTTCATCTTTGTACCATTTTCTATTCAAGTGGAACAGCGTGAGGACTTTTGTGTGAATTTTACTTCCTATTTTTTTTCTAATGGGTTCGTTCTCAGTTCTTGCTGGGCTCAGAGAACTCTGGGTTATTCAGTCTTCCTAGGAGTCCGCATTTCTCTAAAGAAGGGTCAATGACAGTGTCACCAAATGTCCACTCTGATATCATTGTGAATTTCTTTTTTTTTGATTTTTTTCTTCTTTGCTCCCTATTGCTACTCATTAACTATTTAAGAGGTACCAAGTTTTTTGTATAAAGTTAAAAAAATAAAACTTTAAAAGTCATCGTTAATTACCTTTGTGTTAAAAAAAATTACACTCTCTGCAGTGGACAAATTTGAGGTGGGACTTCAACTATAACTTTGGAACCTCTATGGGATAAAACACAGACATAGCTTCTTGGCTGAGTCATGAAGAGAAAGAGGGTCTGAATTTAGTTGGAGTGGTTCTTCTCTGTGGAGGCACAGGGTTGGACATGTGTTTGTGGTTGACTCTTACTCATCCTTCTCATCCTTTAACATTCATTTTTATTTTGGGAAACTTTTCCAGATGCCTCCCATGCAGAAATGATTGATGTCTAGGCCACTTGTGGCATACCTTTCGATTGTCTCTTCAATAGCCATTGTACTCTCTTCTTCTTCCTCCTCCTCTTCTTCCTCCTCCTCCTCCTTCTACTCCTTCTCCTCCTCCTCCTTCTCTTCCTTCTCCTTCTCCTCCTTCTCTTCCTCTTGCTCCTCCTCTTCCTCCTCCTTCTTCTCTTTCTTTTTCCCCTCCCCTCCTTCCTACTTTTCTGTATCCTTCCTGATAAGAAAATCTGTAGCCTATGCCCTGGGAGTAATCCCATTTTAGCTTCAAGAGGCGACTCATCATTGGTCAGAGTTAATCAGGAACTCAAATTTCTCCCCCAAATGATTAGTTTAGGCATGGGCTTGAGATCTAATTCTGGCCCTCGCAGACTTCCTTGAAGGAAGTCTCTTAGGGCACTTCTGGAACAGTTTTCCTCTCTTATTTAAAGAAAGACATGTTAAGAGAAACTGTCCTTTTTCCACTTCTGTGCGAGTACAGCTGTGTGAGGATGTGGTGCCTGGAGCTGTGCCAGCACTCATGTGACAATTAGAGTTAACCATGAGTATATTAGTCAACATGCTAAGAATGACCAAGTAGGAAGGTAGCATAATCTAGGTTTTTGATGAGTTGAGTCACTGAAATAGCCTACCCTGAGGTTCTTTTAGATGAGCTAACAAATTTCTTATCACTTAAGGTTTTCTTAGTCAGATTTTGTCTTATTTGTAGCCCAAAACACCATTATTGACACACTACTACTCTTCTTTGTACCTTTAGAAATGATATTACTGGAAGGTGCTGTAATTATTTTTTTCAAGTCCGTTTAGATAGCAGTTTCTTGAGGGTAGATCTTATTCACTTTGTTGTCCCTGGCATAGAACCCATAAGACACAGGTGCTCAGTAAATATGTTTTTGGATAAATACTATATATTAGATATATTAGGAATGCTCATCATCAGGCATTCCAGACTTGCTGGCTGAGAACATCTCCATTTTTAAACCAGACCTATCAAAAAAGGAAGAAAAGTCAATGGAAAGTTTTGTCACACCTAAATGCGAAAGCCAGATGCAGTCTTCCTTCTGTGCTATCTTTTCTGCTGAAACTGGTCAATGTTTCCCCAGGTGAACTATACCTAGAATATTTTGGTTTTGTATCTTCTTCAGAAAATACATTCCTGAAAGGTTATTCATAAATAAAAAATTTTTAAATATATTTTAATTATGATTTAGTCACTATCTAAAGGAATCTCATGCTTCTTCTCTTCTGGAAAGCAAGAAAATAAAAAGAAAGGGAAATCTGAATAATCATTCTCTAATTTATCAGGATTCCTAAAATTTGCATATATATTTACAGGAAACTCATTTTTATACAGAACTCAAATAGTTAAAGTCACTGCCCTTTGTAGGGAGGAGGCTGTATTTTGTTTTTGTGAAGGGAGAAAAACGGCAAGTAGACAAGCTAACATGAGATTGATTTTTAAAAGATTCTCCAGGTTGTGTCATAGGATGTGTACACATTCAGCTCACTCTTTTAAGTTTTTATAACCACACTACAAGCAAATGTTTAGGTTCGTGATGAATTGTTTTTTAATTGAAAGAATGTTTAGAATAGTGGTTGTTCCCAAGCTAATCCTTAAAAGCTCATCTAAGCACAGCTTGCCTGCAGGAAAGGAAGGGAAAGGACAATGACGAAGCCTTACAGACCCAGGCACTTGTGCACCCCGTGCCCTGGTCAGCATTGGCAGCTGGCCTGGAGGTGAACAGAAGCCTTTCTCTTCCTTCTCCCACCCTTGGGGATTTTCTTTTAAACAAGCAAACAAACAAACAAACAAAAACAAAACAAAACAAACAAAAAACTGAAAACAAAACACAACTTTTTATTTTCTTTAACAAACTTTTATTATACACTTTAATTTTTTTCTACCCTTGGTATTGAATTTCCCTCTCCGTAGTGCTTTGCTTTCTGTCTCACCTCTATGCCAGGATGAGACCAGGTTTTGGATGGAAACATAAGCAGAGCAGAGTGAAGAGCTAAGCGCCCTGCCCACTCCTGCCCCTCTATTTCTGGAGCATCTGCATCTGTGCTCCCACATGCCCGTACCGACACGTGGGCTCTTTTTCCTCCACATTTCGTTGTCTTAGGTCCACTCTTTGTTTTATCTCTTTCACCATACACTGTTGCCTGTACCTTGTACTCGTTTCTCTGAAAGGCAGGAGAAGCTCCTCATCTTTTGGGCACAATCGGAACATTAGTCAGGGTTTGTGGGCAATGGTGGTTGGGCGGTGAGGGCTGGTCCTTCTCTGCTGGTTCCCTTGCTACCTCTTTTTTAGTGTATGAGCTGAGAAATGGGGATGCTGCTGTACATGGATCCCTACCTTGCTCAGGATCACAGTGTTGTGCTATTTGTGTTTTGCGTAAAAGCCCTGGACTAAGGGAGTGAGGAAAGGCCAAAATCTAGCTCATCTCCTGCTCACCAAGCTGCGTGCCCTGGCATATGCCTGCTGGAAGGAGGGGTGCCTTATTTATCAATGAAGACATTTTTTTCAGTTGGCTCAGTTATGTGTAAAAAAGCAAGATGCCTTTTTATTATTATTATTATTATTTTTAAAGGCTCTGGAATGGCTAACAGAGACCCTGGCACTACTACCAGGAACCAGAGACCTGACCTAGGAATGCCCGGGAGGAGCTGATGGCCTCCATCCCTGTCTCCACCAGAGCCTCTGGGCAGTCCTTTCTAGACCAACACAACTCACATAGTGACAGAGATATAAAATGTTCTTTTTTGAAGGGCCATATAGGTCTCAAACACCCAGCACAATATAAGAGGAGGAGAGGTGGTAACTTAATTGGTCCTTTTGTAGCGTGCGATAGAAGGAAGGATCCATAAACTTAGACCTCTGGATGCTCTGTCTCTCCCTGACTCTCTCTTCCTTTTCGCACAGCCCTCTCTTTGGAATTCCCATGTTCAGTCCCTCCAGCCCTTCCAGGGGCAATTTTTATCCCACTTCTACACAGGAAGAGAATTCTCAAGCCTGCTCCCTCAACACTTCGTCTATCTCACACAGTCGAGAGCCTCAGGTTTTTGCTGGATGACATGGCATCTCATTTGGTCATTGTCAACCAACTGGGATGTTGGTCTCTGTTCTATGAATTGAGGGTGCTCTAGTTCCAGTTTAGTTTTCCTATGAGCAAGAGCTTCCTCACTAGTTTTCCTAAGAATCCAGCTCAAATTACCAAGCCTAGCATTGATGTTTTTGATGTCCATATTGTTTAGTCTCATATGAAGAAAGCATATTTTTCTCATTTGCATGACTGACATTTTTTATTCTAAAAACATAACCACTGGCATTACTTTGCTGAGGAACATTTGATAGTCTCATGCCTTATTTGCCAAGAGTTACCATACTATTTCTAAATGGTTTTCTTTTTCTCATCCATTCATACCAGTACTGATTATATTATTTATTATTCAAGTCTTCCCTTACCTCCAATAGAAATTCAACATGGGTTCTAATTTATCGACTCAAATTAGCATCAACTTTTTAACTCCAATATAAAAATGAAAGTGAAGAGCTGGACTGGCCTACGGGGGCACATATTTATCCTTGACATCCCCCTCCCTTCATCGATAGGAAAATCTTTGAAACACATTGCGCATTTTCAAAGGAGAGGAGAATGGTCAGGCTGGCACCAAGAATGACGGAGGATCTGAAATGCAGAGGAGTGCAAGAGAGCTGACGACCCTTTATCCCCTTCCTCTCCTCCATCCTAATCCTCTTCACCTCTTTTCCTTTTCTCTATCTTTTCTCTCTCCTGCTTTCCTCTGTACTCTGCCCTCAGTGTCTTTCCTTTCACCTCTTTCTTCTCCCAGTATTATCAGAACTTCTCATAAGCCAAGTGAAGAGCTGGACACAGGGCTTTCGAGACGGTCCTTGAATGTTCTGCAATGGCAATTGGGAAGGAGAGAATGGAAAGTAGGGAACCCTCTAGCAGCACGTAGAAGGGACATGGTCTTATTCTCTTTAGCATTCTTCTGGGGCCAGTTTTACAGATAAGGAGTGCAGACAAGCCAAACATAGGTGATTAGGAACCGCATGGAATAAATATTGTTGATGGGACCATTACATTCTGTTTCTTCCTTATCACACCATTCTCTCTTCCAGTCTAGTCACTCAATAAATTCTTTTGATTTTACCTCCTAAAATCACCAATTCCTCTCTTAATGCCCTTAATTCTTAAAAACAAGCAAGTAAACTGTCTTAATTTGGGTTGCCCATCAAAGCAGAACCCAGAGGAGGACTTGAGTAAAGGTATAGTTGCCAGAAATAATAGCGTTGGAGTAGGGGGAGTGAGAGGAGGATCAAAAATCTGATATAAATGTAGATTATTGAGATTGTCATGGTGGGAAATGGAGCACAATTCCTCTGAGAAGCTTATAGAATGACTTCTGGGACTGTCCATTGCAGGATGGGTTGTTGGGGGCATTTCCTACCAGGTCCTGTCTCCTACTGGTCGAAAGTTGTCTTCAGAGATGTGAATCCCAGGTTCACCTGGCTTGTGAGGCTGAACAGGCTCCTGGGGCTCTGAGGCAGGAAGAAGAACAATGTATAGCACGTTGGGCAGGATGCTGCCAAGGCGAGGTGGTTCTGGGCTCCCACAGGAGCCGTCCAGCACGGGTGAGGCAAACCTGGAAATGGGCTGATGGAATGTGGCATGGAGCATCAAAGGAGCTGCTACATGGATAACGAAGGGAAAACATGGGGTCTCAAGGTTTGTCCTCAACTCTGGCCTGAAATACATTCTCTCTAACTCAAGATGACAAAGAAAATGTATGGTCTGTTATTGTTTTGCTCTCAGTCTCTTTATGTGTTTTTTTGGAAGTTTCCTAAAATCACTGTTTCAACCATAGTTGATTTCCATGTCTAAAATCAAAGTAAAAAAGTAATTAAGGAATACAAATATTACAAAAGAAACCTTACAATGTAGCCATACATTCTACTTTCTGTCAGTCTACTTTATGTTATTTAGAAAAGAGAAATAGAGCAAGGCAACAATATCTCAAAAAGGAGTTATTTTTTAAAAACATATTTAAATACAGTGACCATGTTGTAAGAAAGGTTTAGGTTTGATGATGTGGAAAAGAAGGGAGATGAGGAGACTCAGTTATCCTAAGAAGATGAGGATAAGGTGAAGGAAATATAAATGAGAAGTGACGAATCCTCAAACCCCACTGACGATTAGGCGTTGACATCTGAGTCTAACTTCTGTCATGAGCTGTCATAAGGCAAAAGGAAACTTACTATATGGATGCTTTAGAGAACAATAAGGGGCTAAGATAGAGAGCTGTGGTTGGAAGAGATACAGAGCTTTTTGTTTAATAAAAAAGAAGAGGAGAGAGAAAGAGAATTGAAGATTGTTTATTTCTCTTCTATTTTAAGATCACACAATTCTTGATATCCCCAGCTGAAGTTCTTCTCACCATTTTTGAGTTTTCGGGCTCTTCTGTATCAGAGGCAGAAATTTCCCTATTCTGAGAAGAAGGACGTGTCTAGCAGGTGCGTCTGCACACTAGAGAGCAGTCTTCACCAGAGGCCTTGTGCTTCTGAGAGCTCTATGGTGCTAACTGAGAGCTAAGGCTGCTTCTTTTGGGGGGTAATTTGAAAGATTATTTGTAAATTGTAAAAATGAATACAAATTTCTATGAAGTGTCTTCTGTCAAAAAAAAATATTTGCCAGGAATTTAAATTTTCATATGCATGCATATTGTACCCATTGCATCCATCCATTCTCTATGTGACCAGTGAATCTCCAATTTCCATTTTGCTGCCACCACACTAGTTTAGGCCTTCATCAGCCCTTCCATGGACAATGGCCTTTAGTCTTTTTCCTCAAATATTTTTCTCATGTTTTTTACAGAGCTCTTTCTATGAGTAACATTGTATTATGGTATATTCTTATTTAAAAATCCTTCACGCTCTAATGGTTGCACTTAAGATGAATTCCAAACTCCTTAGCATGAAATAATTCTATCTTCTCACCATATGTCTTCAAACCCAGCACACTGACTATGAAATAGTAGAACTTAGTACATTTTTATTTTTAGCTACCTCTCCAAGGTATCTTTACCTGTCTAGAGCAGCTTCCCTACAGGAAGTGACTGAAGCATCCAGGTCATTTATATATGGGAAACTTAATTTCTGTGGCTATTGGCAGAGGAAAAGAGAGATGGAGGATTGTACAATGACTGTTCACTGTCTCAGCCAAGAAGATCACTATATAGCTTATTGACTAGACCAGATGTATGGTTCCAGCCTAACTGCAAGTGAGTCTAGGAAATGTTATCTTCTTGCATGCCCAGAAAGAGGAGAATGGAAGGAAACTTGGGGTCTATGTAGTATTGTATCTGTCACAGAGTTAATTAATAATGAGCAACCCAGATTTTGGGAAATGCACTGTCTGTATTGTGAGAGCCTTGTCTGAGCCACAAAGGTTGGATTTCAACCTGTAAGTGGGTGTGAATAATTCCCCTGAAAGTCTGGCTGTTTCCAATTTTAGTCATGCTCGTGGAATAAAAGTGTGTCTTGAATTTAGAGTGGGGAAGGACCATTTTGGGCCTGGGATTAAGAACCAATAACTATTAAGTAAAGTGGTCTAGAGATTCTATCAAAGGTGGTAGAAAGAAGAGTACAAGAGAAGTTGATCCGTTCATTACACAGGAGTCACCTTAGAGCAAGGCTGGGACTCTGAAGTAGGCTTTAGGGTTTGTGAACTCTAAAAGTGGCAATGAAAGAGAAGATCACTCTTAGCACTCATTTCCATGCATCCAAACTTTCACTATATCTTTGTCCAGCACCACTGACTGATCTTGGCTGTGTGTGACTTGAAGGCAATTGAGGAGAACAGTGTCCATTCTTGGATTAGATCTGCACGGAGTGAGTAGCTGGGTGTGGGGCGACTACATTCTGTGATGACACAAGGAGACATCAACATTCTGGTTGTAGGATTTGGAGGACAGAGTGGGAAAAGGTGCAAGTAATCATTAGACTGATCTGTAAAACACACATAAATGGTCTAAAGCAGTGGTCCCCAACCTCTTTGGCACCAGGGACTGGTGATCCTATGAGAATCTAAAGCCTGATTATCTGAGGTGGAGCTGAGGTAGTGATGCTAGCACTAGAGAGCAGCTGCAAATACAGATGAAGCTTTGCTGGCTTGCCCGCCACTCACCTCCTGCCGTGCGGCCCAGTTCCTAACAGGGCACGGACCAGTACTGGTCCACAGCTTGTGGGCTGGAGACTTCTGGTCTGAAGAGTCTCAGAAGTTTCTTAGATTGAGGGAAAACCTACAGAAAGTTTTGACTTCTTTTCATTGTGGACGTTTGAGAGCTTAGCTTCACTATGGTTAGCACATAAAAAGAAATATGACCTTATTTTGTAACTGAGTTGGTGAAGCAGGATATTTAACTTATAAATATAGTGAACATTAGAAGAGTGTTTCACAGCCTGCACTGACACACATTAGCCATGACTTTTTTCTTCTGATAGTAGAAATTACACTTAGTAAAAGAGATGGAAAAGCACTTTGCAAGAAAAGTTGAATAATATTATTCATTATTGTTAATGATAAATAGAAAGCACAATAATAACAACAGCAAACTTACCATGACAATAACAAATAGTGCAAACTTATTTGTTCTTGACATTTCCTGGATGCCCACTTCTCTTATTTTAATCTTCGTTTTGCTTTTAAAACTATCTAACTCATTTTAGCATCAGCTTTAGTTGCTGCATTCATCAACTTGGAAAGACTATAGCTTTGCCCAAAAGTGTCATTCAATATGTTTGATATATTCAGCTCTGCATCAGTAATCTATTTGCAAAATTGTTCAATTTGAAAGTGACACATTTAATTCACTTGACTTTCCTTTTGCTAGCATAGTAAAATTTGAAGGAATTCAAGAGGTACTGGGCACTACTCACCAAGGAGAAAGGACGATACCCGGATGTGTAAAGTACTCGAGAAAATTGTTGTGCATCATTAGTAGTTGAAGAGAATGAAGAGCCCTATGGAGTTGAACCTCTCCAAACAAAAGCAATGACATCTGGAGGGGAATGGAATCTTTTCAAGTTTTTGATGTTAACTGGTTGACTTAGATTTTTCAACTTCTTAACAGAATTAATTATTTAAGTAGCTCATTTATTGTAGAAAATTTAAGAGTATGTTTAATATAAAAATACACACACAAAAAAAATCCCGGAAAATAATTACCCATAATTCTGCCACCAAAGAAAGCTAGTATCCTTATTTTGGCATAATTCTTTCAATTCTTTTTGTACTATATATATACATTGTTATTGTTGTTATTATTATGTTTACAAAAAAGAATAATTTTTACATAAAATGGAAATCCTGTGTTAAGAAACATAATTATAAATTCATGACCCAACTTGTTTGAATGCCCATTGAATCTCTAGTATAAGGCATTACCGAACATAAAGGAGTCTCAATCCTTGCCTTTAAGAGTTTGTTATGATCTGAGGAAGTTAAAGCAGATAACATTCAGTTAAATCAAGGAGTCCTTATTGAGATATTTTGCTGTGACCAGCACTGCATCAGGTAACAAAGTTGTGGATACAAAGGGGTAAATACCTGGATCCTGCCTTTGAGTCCCATACGGTGTCCCATATGGAAATCAAGGGACTTACATACAATACAATAAGGAAAGATAGCCTAACCATTGTTATAGACAATAAGTACCTCAGGAGTTTATAGGAGGGAGCAATCACCATGAGCTGAAGTCTTGAGGATCCTTTTATTGGAGAGGTTTTTTTTTTTGAGCTGGATACTTTTAGGATAGAAGGGATTTGGAAAGAAAACAGCAAGTTAGGTGACAGAGCACCTCAGCCAAAGGCCTCCCTCCTCCAAGCAGCCTAACAGGAGCTTTGGGCCAGAAGGATCAAGGGACTAGCAGGGCAGGTGGGAACCTAGGGGGAAAAGGTAAGTTCAGTCAGAGTAGTTCAAGACAGTGCTGCTGCTATATTTTTCATCCCTAAGTTCCAAAGGAAAAGGCTTCTTTTTTGAACCTGGATCTCAGATCTTTCATTTGTAATATAGTCTTATTTCTTAAAAGGAATGGAATTTTTTCTTTCGCAATATGTCATGGACTTAGTGAAACCCACAAGAAACTAAAAGGATCACTGTAATCTCATCTCACAATTTAATTTTGTATTTTCAATACTTTTTTTGTTTCTTATGTGATTTAATTCTAGTAAGAGGAACACTTAGTAATACTCAATGTTAAGAAATGTTTTTTTTGTGTGTGTGTAATGATTTATGAGGAAGACATACCAATGTAAACATGCTATGAGAGCACATTACTGCAAGTCTTACAGAATGGACAATGACTTAAGTGTATAGATGTCAGATTCTGACACTGTCCAGCTCTGTGGCCTTGGATAAGTTACTTAATGTCATTGAGCTTTTGTTTCTTCATCTGTACCACAGGGAAAATGATTCCCATTGCATGACGTTATTGTGAGGATTAAATGAGAAATATGTAACAAAATTTCTGGCACAAGAAATGTGTTTAATCAATGGTAGCAACTACTATGATAGATAGAAAATACATGTGATGACTTGCTCACAGCTTGCTACTGGGTTACTTAAGGATTAGAACTTGCTGGAAAGTGTAGCATTTTGAATGTGCTGCAACCTCTACTAGAGAAGTGTTTTAAAATGTTGGTTGGGCTAATGTAAATACAAAAATGATATAAATTCTTAATGACTAAACATTCAGCTGTTCAACGTGAACATTCTGAATTTTATAACCTGTTGGATGGTCAAGAAAATTGAACTTCTCTCAAAGCATTTTTTATCTTTTAGCATGAGAAGGGCTTACTTCTCATCTTCAGTATTGCAATTGGGAGACATTTTGGGTTGATACTCTAATGAGAATGTAAAGGATTTGTTTATGTTGCAGATATAGGGAAGACAATAAATATATCTATTAGATACTAGATAAGCTATTTGGAAATTTAGAAGTTCAACCCAGTGTTATTGCCAGATGAAAGACCAATCCACCGATAAAAAGGCGGACTGCAGAATTTTGGTTATTTTCTAGTCTCTTTGCCTTTGCATGTGCTCTTCTAGTTGCCTGGATACAATCTGTATCAATACCACTTCCTGCTCAAAAGTCGGGCTAACTCCTGTTTATTCTTCAGGTGGACTTCTCTTAGTTTAGGGGCATCTCCTGTGTGTCTTCACAGGATTTTAGTCTTTAGTTAATGTTAACCTTTTACATTATGGAGGCTAAATCATGGGGATGTTGCTGAATAGTATAAACTGTTTACACATTTATTCTATAAATATTTAGTATAAAAGTGCTTTTAGCTAGAAAAAAATTCTCCTCTCCCCACAGCCCTAGAAGCCTCTAGCTTTTAGTAAAATGTAACTTTCACAGCTCAAAAATAGGTAAGATCACAATATTCCACACAGCTTTATCAGGCCTTTTCCCCATTCCTTCGGAAGTCGGCTTTATGGTCCTACAGCACTATAGGTTCCAGATGGTCTGCATAATTCATGTAAATCATGGGTATCATGTAACAAAACCTAAAAAACAAATGTGTTTTATCAACCTTACCCAGAAACCCTTTGGCCAGACCAAGTATGATGACTTAGCTCTCTCTTACTTCACTACTGATTAAATGATGCTCATTTACCACCTACAGCAATGGGGGAAGGAGGGGTCTTTCCATGGTGCTCTGGATTTAAGTTGCTTTTGTGTGTATCTATCTTCCCTATGGGTCTGTGAGTTCCATGAAGTCAAGGGCCACACCTTGCTCTCTTGTATCCTCTGAGCCCACTGCAGTGCCTATCACATCATGGGTGCTCACAAATGTTTGTAGAGTGAAAGATTCATAAGTAAGGGCCTGAATGGTCCTTTAAACCTGAGTGCAGATTATTAGAAGCTGAGAGTTGGCTTCCTCTTCTTTAAAGTTAAGGAAGGCTCACCCTTCAGGACATTATCATTGCTCAGTTGCTTCTCCAGAGAAGGGAGGACATCTGTCTGCCTTGCCCAGAAGAATGAGCCAAAAACCTTTTAGAGCTACAGAGAAAAAGCAAAACAAGATTGTTCTTTTTATATCAGAACTACACTTTGGGTTTAAGACTTCCTGAAATTGTATATAAAATGTCCTTTTTTTCCCTAGAGAAAGAGTGCTTGATTTTTGTCAGATTCTCAAAGTTGTCTATGACCCTCAAACGGATAAGAATTGTTACTCTAGAGGGATCCCTTTTGATATTGTCACCAATATCAAATATGAATATGCCACTACTGAAATATTTTATTTTCCTCCGTGAGTAAGTGCTATCTCTGTGTCTAGTGATGTCATGGACAAAGAGAGGTCTGGTGGATGTAAGTCAACTTTCTTCTTAATTTTACAGTAGAGATCAATGGCCTACTTACCTGTCCTGCACCATCTACGTCTCTTCCATCAACTCCCCTACTCAAAATTGAGAATTAGGGTTCTGGTTTTATCATGTAGATTTTTGCTTCAGCAACTTGCCTACATTTTCCAAGACTTAGTTTCTTCATGACTAAATATAATGTTCCTCTCAGGTTAAGTATAATGCTCTTAGCTCACAAAGTTTTTTATTCATTCATTTATTCACTCAACAGATATTTATGGAGGGCCTACTATGTACCAGGAATGGTTCTAGTGGTGAACAAGAAAGACAAGAAGCAAATGTTCCAGGAGAAGGAACCAAATGATAAACAAATAGAAAATCAGGATAGTATCAGATGGTGATGAGTGCTCTGCAAAGATTTCAAATAGAATGATGCAATAAGTAGAGAGTGACTGAGAGGCTAGGTTAGACTAGGTCATCATGCAATGACTCTCTGAGTCAATGACATTTAGGATCTGAAGATTGGGGCAGAGGAAATACCTAGTGCTACAGCTCTGAGGCAGGCATGGGCTCAACGTGTCCGAATAATGCTAGCACGGCTGATAGGATCCCAGAGGCCAGCAGGTATGGCTTTGAAAGTTATGCTAAGGAGCTTGGAATGAATGTTAAGTACAATGGGAAACTTTTGGAAGCATATCGAACAGAGGAGTGATGCGCTCTAAAATACTTTGTAAAAAATCACTCCAGGTGCTGTGTGGAAAATGAACTGTAAAGAACTAAGAATGAAAGCAAGAAAAGTAATTAGGAGGCTTCTCTAGAAGTCTAGGCTATAGGTAATGGTGGCTTGGACCAAGGTGAAGGTGTAGAGATGGGAAGGAGTACAAATTGTAGCTATGTGTGCAAAACACTGGGTCCCACTCTTGACGTACAGTGAGCACTCAAGTAAATCTAGCTATGATTACTATCATCATTATTACTATTGGCTTGGTAAAATGAAATTGAACCAAGTAATTAGCCAACATAACAGTGGCTTTAAGAATATTACTGGACTTAGAGCAAATTAGGTAGTATGAACCAAATATTATTTGTATGTTGAGATTTAATTAATGTTACTTTCCTGACACTGTCTTGGATGCAGTGTTTTCAATACTTTTCTCTTTGTGTTTCGAGAAGAAATCCATCATTTACTTTCTTTAAGGATGCACTGTTTAGTCATTTTGTAGTGAAAGAATCCTGATTATCTTCAAATGACAGATGTGAAAGAGTGAATTCTAAGTTGTGTGGAAGATGTAATATATTGCATTGCTCTGGAATTTATTATGAGCAAGGAGCTGGAAAAAATTAGGGCGTTAATATCCAAGAAGAAAGCAAAACTAAAAAAATGACAGATAGATTAATATATTTATGGATACATGTCATGCAGTTTGATGCCAGAAAAGCCAAATGAAAAAGTAATGTTCTGAAAACAACTCACAATTATCAAGACCGCAAAGCTCTGAGTCAGAGAATATGAAGACTAGTGGCATTTGTACATATATAGTTGCTATGGAGTTATTAAAAAGCATGAGAGAGAGAGAGAAGAGAATGTTCTTTTTCTTTTATCCATTTTTTCCAGAAGTCGTTTGCTCTGTACTTTAACGAACACACATTTCAGTCTACCCTTATCAAGCAAGCCCGTAGTTACAAGCTAAATTATTCTAAGACACAGAAGCCTTAAATGAAAGACAGACATCACTGCAATCCTTTAAGGTCATGCTGATCTCTTCAAATGTTAGAATTCACTAGAGTAAGTTTGGCTTTTCAGCTAAGTGACCCCATCACTTTAGAGTAATCCTTGTAATAAGTATAAATCTAGCAGCACAATCTAAGAAAACACTAAATTCCAAATGATAATATTCTGAGGCCAGAGAGAATTTGTTTTCAAAATGTAGGCACCAGTATTCTCCAAGTAGTGTGGTTTCAAGATATACTGAAGCAATTATTTAGGTTTACTGAAGACTCACAGTGGGACAACAATTTTGGCAGTGAATTTTTGCTACCTTCAAAATAATTTTCCTTCTTTTATTTTGGAAAATTCACATGATAAAAATAAGAGTGTCTATTCGTAGTTTAATGAAGAAATATTTGGATCATTAGAGATACACCTTTTAAATCAACAAAACAAAATTGTCTAAAATATAAGCAAAAAACAGCATTCCCAAAAGTATTTTCCGTAGATCACTAGTTCTTCAAAGGATCCCTCAAAAGAAATCTCAGACACTCTGACTGCTGCATTCTCCTCTCAGATCTTTTTGAGCACCACATTAAGCCTATTCTGCCACTATGTGGCTTGCCCTCTTCTAGGTCATTGTCAGCCACAATCTCATTAAAACAACATAAGAAAGTTAGTAGAACTAGTGTTGTACCTGCAGCTGCAGCTGATCTCCAGGCTGTAATTGATATTTATCATCTTACTCCTCCACCACCCATTCTAGATTTCCTCAACTCTTGGCCATCGCTTTTTCTGCTCTAGATTGATTGCCTGGTAGAATAACCCAGACCTTTATCTCTGAGTGTCTGACTTCATGGTTACCATGCCTTTATTAGGCTATGATTATGAAGATTTTCATTCACCGTTGATATCAGGAATGGAAGCACCAAGAGACATCTCAATGAATCTCCTGAGTTCCAGGCATACTCCTCTTTGTCTTTATTATGTAATGGCAACCCTAGTACCTCATCATAATTAAAGAAAGATTTCTCCCACCAATATAGTAAGTCCATTCTTTGAGTGCTCCTGCACAGGTATGAAGAGCCCACAATGACCAAGTGGCAGTTGTGGAACCCTTACCATGTTCCTTCATGGAAGAATAGCCCTACTGGGAACCAGGACCTCCAATCCAGCAGAACCTGAGTTGTTGGACTGGGAAGCACAAATATAAAATGAGTTACTGGGAGTGATGGTTAGAGGGACCAATTTTTCTTTCATCTTTTCATCCCTAGACCCATATATTTTAGCTAGTGATGTGTAGCACTATACGTAAGATGTTGGTTTAGTGCATCCGAGGGAACACTCCAACCTGGAGAATTTTGTTTCTGAACTACTGTCTTATCTGAATCTTTAATAGGCCATTACAACATTCTGTCAGATCTGCTGTTTCTAGATGAATTGGCTTATGGTAGGACAAACAGACCCTGTGATCGTGTACCCTTACCACTGATACACATACTTTGCTGTAAAATGTGTCTCTTCATCAAAGTAATGCCATGTGAGATCCCATGGAAGTAAATCAGGAATTCTAAAAGTCCTTGGATAGTGGGCAGGAAAGGCAAACACATATAGAGCAGGTTTTATTTTTGCCCTCTCCAGAGTGGAATGTCTCAAGACATGGAGAGTGACACTCACTTCTACAATTCTATCTAAGGTGTGGGATTGCATCTAATTTAAGCCTTCTGCTTAATTGATTAACTTGGTTATTGTTTCATAGCTATTGAATGCTCACAATGTGTTAAGCTTTTAAATGTCATTAAAAAATGTTTATATTATACAATGAGTTTCTATCCCTAACACTTAGGATCTAATGATGAGAAAAGTGCATTCATGTAATTGTTTGTTTTTGAGAATACTACTTTTACATAAAGTCACCCTAGGACATTGAAGATCTGATAAACATACAGCAAAGAATTTATTTTGCTGTTGTCTGTAGAACTAATTAAATACATAGACAAATAAGCCAAATCAGTATTCTCCTCTGGTTCATCCAAGAAATCCCAAGAGAATAAGATCTGTTTCTATTGATGTCTTAATTACTATAAATCACCCTGGTGCTCCCTGATCTAGATAAATAATAATCATAATATAAACTTTTTTGGCATATTGTTCTTAGACTGGTGACCCAGAATTTCTTTTTTTATATTGGCGAAAGAATTAATATTCTTATATCTAAAATATATAAATATAAGTAAGTAAGTAATTAAGTAAGTAAGTAAGTAAATAAATAAATAAATAAATAAATAAATAAATTGCTGGAAAAACTTAGAATTAAGCGAGTCCATTCTATAGGCATAAAAATAAGGATGAAATACTGAAGATAACATGGCATTAGAGGGTCCACTTGTGCAAATCAAGATGTTGGCTATATTGCCTCCCAGAAAGACCAATGTGGGCAGATACCTGTACTTTCCTTTTACATGGGAGGGGACCAAATTAAAGATAACACAAAACCAGCCAGGTGATTCTTTCTTGCATTCATTTTTGTGGGATTGTAGGGGTGAAAATTGTTCTCTAAATCACGAAACTCCAGGTTTCAGTGTGATCACATTTAAGTCTTTGGAAGATGAGGCGAGACCTGTGGAGATGCTGTGGTGGGATTTCTGCTGGCTGCTCTCCTCCAAGCCAACTAAATTAACCTCTCTATGCTTTAGTTTTCTCATCTGTAAAGCAGGGCCAGTGATAGGAATCTTCCTTCTGAGGTGGTCAGAAGGATTAATGAATTAATACATGTTAAAACATTTAGAATACCATCTGGCTCATAATAAGCATTCAGTAAGTGTTAGCTGCCATGACGTTATCATCATCATCATCATCATCATCATCATCATCATTATCATTATCATCATCATTTATATATATACTCTTGAGTACAAAAATAAATTGAACTTAAGAAATATGACTCCATTAACTTGTACACCACAAACTAAAGGAGTTCAGATGACCTAAAGTGATGATGATTTCCAATAACTGACTTTTATAATTATTCACTTTTTTTTCTGTTTACCTTTTCTTGATATTATTTCTGAGAAGATGTTAGGGATTCAATTGTGTCCTCAGAAATATATATTAAAGTCCTAACTACTTGTACCTTAGAAAGTGATCTCATTTAGAAATAGGGTTACATTACATCATTGCAGATGTAATTAGTTAAGATGAGGTCATACCGGATTTGGGTGGGCCCCTAATCCAATTGGACTGTGTCCTTATAAGTAGAGGGAAATTTGGACATACAGATGCACAGAGGAATAATAATATGAAGACATATTAGAGAAGGTAGCCATGTGATGATGGAGTCAAAGGTTGGAGTGATACATCTCCAAGCCGAGGAACATCAAGAATTTAAGGCAAATACCAGAAGCTCGAAGAGGCATGGAAAGGATTTCACCTACAAGTTTAAGAGGGAGCATGACTATGATAAGATCTTGATTTTGGACTTCTAATCTCTAGAACTGTGAGACAATAAGTTTCCCTTGTTTCAAGCCACTCCTTTGTTGTGCTTTGTTATGATAGCCCTAGGAAACTAATATAGAAGACGGTGGGAAAAAATAGCCCTGAGGGGATAGTGCAGAACTCAGACTTAACCAATCAGGTCATTGGAAGCTTAGGGTGATATTCAAATGCCAAAAGTGTCACTTCGTTTTCTCCGTTTTAAGAAAATCTTACAATCTGACCTTTTCTTCCCTCTCATCCTATTCTATCCCAAGATCTGCTTTTTAGGGGAAGGCTTTCTCCACCATTACATAAGTGGCAGGCTTATGGACATGCATTCTTTCCTATCAGACATTTGAAGAAACCTTCTCAAATTTTGTGGTATATTCATTCATGGTTACTTTTTGGTGGTGTTGTTTGTTTTTTATTTATTTTTATTTATTTTTTTATTAGAACATATTGCCAAAGCAACAGGAAGCCTTGTTTAGATTACCCAGAGTTACAACCATTTTCTACTCCTGCGGGTCTTTAGTAGAACAGAGAGGGCATATTTGATCCTTTGTGCTGATTCCCCTACCATGATTCTTATTTTCTCTTCTCCCTCGCTCAGCTTCAATATCATTTGATTATTTTAGAGGAAAAGCAGCCTCTTTTTGTGCTGTAAACACCAACTAGATTCCCCCAATATATTTATACCACTTAAGTTTTCTTAGTTCTGAAAACAGCTACTGGACACATACCATTTGTCAGGACCAGTTTAATCTTTCCACAGTTATCATCTCAGATCTAGGGTGGCCAGGCCAGGATTTATTTGGTTTCAATTACTTTTTTTCCTGATAACTTGGAAAATCCTTCCAGGATTACCAAGAAGTCCTATTTTCACTTTGCACAAATGATCATACAGTCAAATTAAAAAGTTCATAGATGCCTAACCTGAAGAAGGAGACCAAGTTCATAAGAATATTTTTAACTCATTAACTATTTTTTTCTTGACTTATGTTTACTATCCCTTAAGTTCTATAGGATGATAATAGGATTTTGTCTAAGTCAGCAGGCATATTTTTTTCTGGTAGTTTTCATGACTATTCCCAAAAACACATTCTTCAGAAAATTTGTAGTAAGCACTACATTCTTTTCATCAGTAAAAATGAGTGACTACTTGTCCTGTTGATTCTACTGTGCTATTTTGTAATGTATATTAAATACAAAAGTCACTTAAAAATATATAGTGTGCTTTTTCAGAGGTCGTATGCAAGGGCATGAGCAAGGGCATATGCCTATAAATCAAGCAGAATCCTGCTTTGTATATTTTTAAAAGAGAGCTTTAGTTCCTTCTGCTCCTTGATTAAATCTTGATTAAAATCAGTGCTGCAGTTCGAATAGGAAGCAGTCTTCTCTTTCCTTTCCCTATTGTAGGTAGCATCACTTGATTGCTTGAGACAGCTAAAGGTGCTTTGGTAGTAAAAGGACAGCAAGATAAATGGGCAGGCATTTCCATAGTAAAAGCAAAGCACTCTGGGAGACAGATACTTGAGGGTGGAGCTACAATGCCAAGATTTCAGCTACCATAGCAACAGCATAGTGTGGGGTAGGGATGAACGGCTACAAAACTTAGCAAAGTTCCATTTAGTGGAGACAATATATAATCAGAGTTTTCAATCTATTTTAAAAATCTAAAGTTAAATAAATCAAATTTGAGACCATGAGCTGATGCAAAATATTTAAAATACACTGTACATCCACTGAAAATTTCTGAAGCATAAGCACAAATAGTTTAAGAACTATCCAATTGTGACAACTTGTTAGTTTAAAAAAATCCAATTACCGAGATTTTTGTTGCAGAGTGGTTGCAGAAAATTACACAATTAGAGCAATTTTTCTCAGCTGCTTCACTATAGAAAATGAAAGTAATTATACAAAAATAGTGTAAAATACTTTTCGCAACTTGCGAGTTAAATTTTTGCTTTCTTTGGGAGAAATTCTGTTTTTCTCTATAGATAACCATCTCAACCAAAAGTTGAATAAGACAGCAGTAAAAAGAAAAAGCAACACCTAAAAGAAGAACAAAGAACAGAGCAAAAGGTGAATGAAATACTAAATGACTTAGGAGAAGCTAAAAGAGTTTAGAAAGACCTAAGAACCTGGCATTTCAATTAAAATGAGTAATAAGTTTGACACAAAATCATATTCTTCCCCCATTATTAACATCAGAGTTAAAGTTTTGAAGGTCTTCTTTGTTCTACACAAAATTATAATACATTCAGGGATCTCACCATTCACTTAGGAACAGGCATTATTTTCTATCCAGACCTTTTGTTTTAGGTCTACACAGCTAGTGGAACAGAAAGTTGGAAATTATCTGATGAATTGGGGATAGCTTAAATACTAATCAAGTCCATTAACATAAATCTATATGTTTGTATCTGCTCTTTATTAAGAATACTTGTTATCTGGATTTACTGAACTTTTACTGAATTCTATGTTGCAAAAGGTAGAAACCCAGCTTTAGCTAGTTTGAGATTTAAAAAAAAAAGAGGGAATTTGGAAAACAGATATTAGTGATTCAACCCAGCTTCTGCTCTGAGTTGTTAATTCTCTAACTGCACTTTGTGCCTAGAAAGATCTGGATGGCAAATGTCATTTAAGTATGTGAAGGATCTGGCTCCAGTGTCTCAAAGAAGAGTAATGCCTATTGCTAAGCATCCAACATCCATATCCTATATCTGGAAAGGAAGTTTTACTATTAGGAACATCTATGGGATTGCCTGTCTAACTTTAGCACCCATAATCTGGGAGCTGTCGTCCTTCCCTACTATCCGCACAATTAGCATTATTGTGCTGTTACTTTGGTTCCCTGTTTCTAGTTGACTGATCTAAGAATGGGCACCTAAGTCCCACTTGGCTAGTCAAAGTCATTACCCAGGATTTTGGTATATGGGATTTGCAGAGCCAAGTTAGTTTCTCACCAGTGACTGACTAAAGTTGTAAGGTATAAAACTTGAGCTATTAGTAACCATGTTTTTTATGTCATGTGGATAAAACCTCAAAAGAAAAGAATAAAAGCACCAGAGAAAAGCAGAGACAGCAAGTGGAGACTTGATATTGATGGCGTTAAACCCAGTCCAGTTGTTTCCGAAGTCCAGCAGAATTCATTTCCTGTGATTTGACTGTATCTGGCCCATAGATCCTCCCTTCCCTCTTTTTTTTTTTTAATCTCAAACTAGCTAAAGCTGGGTTTCTACCTTTTGCAACATAGAATTCTAATGGTAAAAGCTTGTCCCCAAATCCTCTAAAAATCATGATAAAAGGAGGAAAATAGAACAACCAGTTAGGTAGAAAACACATTGTGGGAAATAAAACAGAGACACAAAAAGCAGTTGCAAGGTTTTACTTTATTTGCAATTCAATGGTTTGTGAGAAAGGAAGGGAGTCTCACAAGCCATTACAACCAGGAAATCATCAGAAGAAATAAGACTGGTTGGAGTATAAATGCAATAAAATCAGAAGCTGCCATCTTTTCTAATTACCTGTAGAGGATGACAAGAATATGAGCCGAAATCTTAATTTAGGCTCCCTGCATTATGCTGCCTATTGTAGAATGTGCTAAGTAGCCTCTTCAAAAATTCAAGGAACATTTGCACACTTAGATTAGTCTAACATCCAGATAATAAGAACTTACTTTTAAAAGACAAAACATAGGAAAAAAGGGGAAGCTATGATTCAAGGCAATTTCTCTGAACTGAAGGTGTTTCCAGATCGAACAGAGTCACTGAGACCCAGTGCAATAAATAAACATAGATCATCACCAAGACATATCTCTGGGAAATTTAGAACACTGGGGACAAAGAGAGAATCTTAATTGTCTCCAGAGAGAGTAAAATAAATAGTTAATATACAAAGTAATAGAAATCAGAATTTCTTCCGATACCTCAACAGCAAGTCTGTTGGAATGATGTCTTCAAAATTATTTCCAATCTAGAATTTTATATCTAGCCCAACTACCAATCAAAAAAAGTGTAAAATGAATACCTCTTAGATATGCAAGATCTCAAAAATGCGTTTTCCAGACACACTTTCTAAGAAAATTATTGACAAAAGTGTGACACAGAAAGATAGAAGTAAACCAAGAAAGAGGAATGCATGGGAAAGGGGAATAAGGAGGCAAAGAGATCTGTAAGACTATGGGGATCCCAGGATGACAGCTGTGCACTAGATTTCAAGGGCTACTAGTCCTTACTTACTCTGATTTCATATCTATAGCTACCTTTCCCTCCAGAATGAAAAGATAGGTATAGCGGAACTCTATTGTCAATTGGTGACAAATTGCTACAAATGTGGTGCCTTAAAACAAACATTTATCGTCTTATAGTTTCTGTGGGTCAGGAGTCCAGGTACAACTTTGATGGGTGTTCTGTTCAGAGTCTCAAAAAGCTATAATCAAGCTATTACCTAGGGCTGGTTTTTTTTTTTTTTTTTTTTTTTCTTGAAATCAGGGTCCTGTGTGGTTTCTGGCAGATATTAGCTTCTTGTGGTTATAGGACTGAGATCTGGTTTTCTTAATGATTGTTATCTGGGGTCACTCTGAGCTGGTAGAGACCACATGCAGTTTCTTACCACATGGCCCTCTCACAACATGGTGGCTTACTTCTTCAATGCCTGCAGGAGAATCTCTCTCTCAGAGGAAAGTTGAGACTTTTATAATGTAATCTACTCAAGGGCATAACTATCCCATTACTCTTGCCATATTCTGTTGACTAGAAGCAAGTCACATGGCTACCCTCAAGGAGAAGGGATTATAGAAAGGCACGACTCATTAGGGGTCACTTTAGGGTTTGTCTACCACAGAACTATTATTTTAATTGACAATATAGCAATGATGATGGCATATAAAAGAGGTTGAGTGATAAGACAATAAAGAAGTATTTTCTAACATGAATGGTCACACTGATAGCCGATGTTCTTGTAATCAACATATTGACAAGAACCTTCAGATGGTTGTAATGTAAGGGGAAAAAATGCCCAAATATGAGGAATTATAAATGCATATGTCCTTCCACTGAACATTATATCTGTGAGAATCACCATATTGTTGAATATAATAGTAGATTATTCATTTATATTGTTTTATAGTATTCACTTGTGTAGCTATACCACTCTTCTTTATCCATTCTACTCTCGATGAATATTTAGTTTGATTCTAGTTTTTTGGCTCTTATGAATACTGATGCTATGAATGCTTCTCTGTGCGTTTTGGTACACCTGTACCTATTTCTTCATTTGATAGTAGTTATCTACAAAAATCTACAGTAAACACAATATTTAATGATGAAATATTGAAAGCTTCTCTTCTGATATCTGGAATGAGATAAGGGTGTGCAATATCACTTCTTTTAGACATTTTGCTAGAGATTCCAATCCATACAAATGCCTAGAGAAAGATTTAAAAGGTAAATGGATTAGAGAAGAAAAAATAAAACTATTATTATTTTCAGATTACATTGTTTATATACAGAAATTAAGAAGTACAGATAAATTATTATAACTAATAAGAATATTTGTTGTGGTACGATCAAATCTAAGACCCACGGAACCAATTGAGATGAATTGTGAGACTTTATTAGCCGGCTGGCGATTGACTCTCTACCATGCAGGGTTAGAGGAGATCAGTCCCAAGCTCCCAAAAGAGGCAGTTTATAAAGCCTTGAACCACTCTGGTTAACATAAAGCAAGTAGATTACAGCAGAAGTTGGCCCTTAGCAAATTTTGAGCAGATTACCACGCCCTGGTTAACATCAAAACAAGCAAGCTGATTACAGAAGCAGAAGTTGGCCGCTTGAAAATTTTCTACCCTTAACAAATTTACTAAGGTCAATATATAAAAGTTTATTCTGGCAACAAACAATTAACAATTTTAATTAAAAATTAATTATATAATTTATAATAAAATAGAATAAAATACAAATCTTAGAAATGAGTCAAATAAAAGATATTTAATACTTTTATACAAAACATTACTAAATATACTGGGACAAATTAAATAAGGCATAAATAAATTTGGAGTTATGTTATATTTGTGGGTTTGAAGATTCAATATTGTTAAGATGTTTAGTTAGGGATTCAGCACAAGCCCTATCAAAATCCTGAGGGTCTGGTCTGAAGAACTTGACAAGCTGATTCTGAAGTTTATATAAAAATTCACTGAGTCAAGAACAACAAAGTCATACTTGACAAAGAACAAAATTGGAGGACATATACATCCAGATTTCAAAAATATTATAAAACTACAGCAATTAAGACAGTGTGGTAATGGCATGAGAATGGATAAATAGACCAATAGAAGGAACTAGAATTCAGAAATAGACCCACACATGTGCAGTAACTTGATTTAAAACAAAAGTACCACTGCAATTCAGTGGGAGAAAAGAATGTTTTAGCAATAAAGGATTTTGAGAAACTGGATGTTCATGTAGGAGAAAATATAAAAATTGACCCCTACCTCATACTATTCATAAAAATTAATTTTGGGGGATCATAGTTGTGAGAGTAAAAGCTAAAATAATTAAGAAATTTAGAAGAAAACATAGGAGAACATGGTCTTAGTGGTAGGCAAAGATTTCTTAGGATAAAATATATTAATCATAAGAGAGAAAAATGGATAAATCCGACTTCATTAAAATTCAGAACTTCTGTTCATCAAAAGGCATTATTAAAACATGAAAAAGCAAGCCAAAGAATAGATAGCTGCAATGCATATACACAACAAAGAACTATTTACAGAATTTAAAAAGAGATCCTACAAATAAATGAGGAAAATACAGGTAATCCAATAGAAAATGAAAAAAGATTTGACCAAGCACTTTATAAAAGAGATATCTTAATTGCTAATGAACATGTGAAAAGGTGCTTATCCTTACAAATTAAAAAGGTGTTTATCGTAATTCCAAAGTAAAACTACAAAACCACTACACATTCACCAGAAATACTAAAACAAAACAACGCAAAACAAACTAGCAAATTAGTTTCACTTATAAATAACAAGCAAACAAAAAAAAGTTACCAACACTTCCAAGTATTGATGGTGCCGTAAACCAATTGGAAGTTTTATACACTGCTAGTGGAAATGTAACTGGTGTACACACTTAGAAACCATTAGACAGTATCTAATAAAATATATGCATATCCATCCAGTGGCCCAGAAATTTAAGATAACATAATTTAGGAGTAAACCCAACAAAAATATATACATATGCATATCAAAGTATTTTGAATTGAATTAAACTAATCGACAGCCTGTTTCTATTCATTAAATGGATAAATCATAGATCTAATCAATAATTCATTTCTATTGGAGCCTTAACCATAACCTGTTACACAAATATTTCTGCCAGGAATAATTGGACTTTTCAGCTACAAAATACAAATTTCACTTCTGTCATAGTTTTGGCTTAAAGTATCAAAAGAGTGAGAACATGTGTCTGGCTAGATTTGTTCCTAAAGTTTATTTTACTATAGGTCTAATATCTGGAACCTAACTCAGAATTGTCATGAAAAAACATTTGTAAGGCAAAGCTTGATCTCAGGAAATGAACTTGGTTATAGAGTAAAGGAAGTCCTTCTGGTTTGGGTTGGGGTTTTGGTGATGGTGCTAAATGGCTATATGACTTTGGGTCAAATGTAATAAGTAATCACCAATAACAATCTCTGATTGTTAACCATTTTATTATGAGAATAGCTACACTGAAAAACATAAGGATAAAAAATTACAAAAAATAATAGGATATAGAAAGGCTCTGTTACTCACCAATGAGGTTTCCTTGGAAATTGAGAATTCTTCATCGTCTCTGAAAACAGGTTGGCAGAAGCAGTCTAAAGGGATAAAGAAGTGAATGTCATTTTATCCAACATCCTTACTCTTCTATTTATTTCCCTTAATGTATATTTGCATAGCTATATTTTGCTTCCTCGAGGTTATATTCGCATTCTGCAATTTTATTTTTAGATTACCTTTTTTATTCAAATAATATTCTGCTTCAATTTGAGTGTTTGGCAGGAATATTAAGGTGGCAGATTTTACCCATTGCACTGAATGCCCATTTCCTTTTTCTCCTTCCATCGTTTACTTTGCATGTTCTCTTCTTACCTTGTGGTCCCCATTATCTCTATGTTTTCATCCACATTTTCCCCATAAAAACCTATGTGCAAGAAAAGATTGATAAAATTATTCATTGAAGGACCAAATTTGCTTCTGATAATGCTTTATGTGTATATCAAGTAAATTGCATTCAACTACTTAATAATAATAATAAAAAGATATAATTTAGGTGGCTTCAGCACATAAGGGTTTATTTTTCTTGTGTAATGAGAGATCTGGAAACCAATAGTTGATGACTTTGGTACAGTAGCTCAAGGTCTCTGTGATTATCTTGACCTTTTCTTTGTGGTTTAGATGACATCTCCTGCTCCTATCATCATATTTGTGTTCCACTCAGAAAAATTCAGGAAAGTTGGAAGAGAGAAAGGTCAGCTAAGTCAGCCCACTTTAAAGAACTTTTCCAGAAGCCCTACCTAATAATCAGAACTGGGTCATATGTCTATCCATGCTGGTCGTCTACTCTTTTATCTGGGCACATTGCTATCCTGAATAAATTGGGTTTTGTTAGTGTGAAATTAGAAGAGAATGGATATTGTGTAGGCAACCAACTGTCCCTGCCACACATATTCTCCTGTTTTACATTCTAATAGGGCATCAAGCTTAAGATCAAATGAATGAATCCCTAAACATAGAATTTCAGATACTGATCAGACAGTAGGAGGCATTGTATTGTGAGGGGGTCTATTACATGATGAGATCTGTAAATTCTCATCATGTAGGCCATAGCTTAACTCTATTTTCTCTTAAGGATGGCCTCTATAAAGGTATGATTGAGCAGTAATGTATGACCTGAAATCTTTTGTTATTGAGTGGATACTTATGCTGCTTCACCTCCAGGGTTAAGAGATGCTTGGAGGAGGTGGGGGAAAGAGTGTTGGGGGAAGAAAAATGGTGGCTCAGATTATCTGCTTCATAGACTATGTGAGTCAAACATGGCTGGTGACTCAGATGAACTTCTCTTAACAAAGGTAGGATCGGAGACATAAGAGAGAACAATCTCAGTATAGAAATAATCATCAAACCAGTTTAAACAAATATCAGTGAATTTCGTTACTTCCAGAAGACTAAGGTTGTGTCATTGGAATGGTTCCAAGGAATACAGGGACAAGTGTTGAAAGTGCTGTTCTCTCCAGGTGCTTCTGGGACTGCCCAGGAAACTCTCATACTCCCAGAAACGAGTTCTGGCTGTCGCATGACACAGTCTACGTGGGCCACAACTACGTGACTTCAGGAGCAACAGTTTCACAGAGTGATCCTCCAGAGCTAAATACACCTCTGCCCCATCACTTTGGATGTTACTATTGCTGCCACGTGGACACCACCAGACCTGAAAATCTTAATGTCCATGAAAATGGATCTCACCTGCTAAGTCTCAAGGCTGGTGATTCTTACTGATTTATTTGAAATTGAAAAATTCTCCCTTTGTTCTATGCTCAGCTGTAGGAAATCCCATATGAAGACTTCTTGAGCCTCCAAAATTATAAAGATTAATATGACAGCTCTTTAGACTTATATACGTAGCCTTTTCCTGCCAGTGTGCATCCAAGTCTCCAGGTGGGCTGTGTCTAGGTGAATTCCAGTATCAGCCATTGGGATTTCTTAGAAGTATCACTCACCATCAGTAAGCACAGTCTGTTGTTGGGTCTAACTTCTCTTCTTCCCTTATGGCAAATCCCCTCAGGAGGTCTCTTTTTCCCTGGTCATTATTGGATCAACCCAAACTCAACTATAGTCTCTGATCTGTATGGTTGTCTTTTTCAGTGGAGGCTTCTTTGCAACTCTGTAATATAATCGGGAGATATATAGATGAATAGATGTACCTATAATTTTTAAAACTTTAAAACAATCACTCAAAGGCTGAAAATAGATTTTTCTTCAAAACACACCATGTTTTCAATAGGATTTAACCACTGCCTAACTGACTTATGGCCACAAAACAAACACCAAAACACAGAGGACCAGGCCCTGGAAAGAAAAACCCACCTTAGTTACTCAAAATGGGTGTGTGTTGGTAGTCGTGGGTAAATTCACTTAGTCTAATACCTGTTGCCCACCAATGATTTTCAATAATTTGGAGAGGCAGATTGAGAACCAAAATATTACCACTGTTACTTATGGAAATCTGATGGGAGAGTGTGACTTTACGCCTATTAGACAAGACAAATAGGTAGACTTAACCCACCCAGTCAGTCGCTTACAGCCCTGGGCTGGGGCAGGCCAAGAGGAGGAATGGCACTGTTTAACTAAGAATGCCTGTCTTTCCTTCCATATGAATTCACTGCACAAATCATTCCTTCTCACTAGGGGTGGTGTGAGTAAAGGGCCATGGACAGCTAGGTGTGTGTTTAAAGAAACCCTTCCTTGTGAAACCTGGAAGTGGGCAATGGCCTTTCCTTCTAAGGGTCACATGTTTTAAGGCTTGTGGGGTGGTTATTATGCCTTTGTGCTTCCAGTTGTATCTTCACGTGTTTGCTTTTTATACCTTATTTGTAGTTTCCTAGATTCAGTTCCCTCTTCAGGGCCTGAGCACTTCATTGTCATGCTCGTTCGCATTCATTCACATTTTCACTTCATAATCATGAAGTGCTCAGTAGTTTTAAGTGTGGCTTTGATGCTGGGAGACACCATCTTCCCCTCAAAATATTTTCTTCCCCTGTGACTCTGAAGAAAAAACTTCCTGTTCGAACCCAGCTCCACAGTAAAGTGGATCTAGTAAAGTGGATTAGCTAGAACCTGCAGGGTCCCTAAGTAAGTACACTCCACTTCAAGACCATTTGCCCACTGAGCCCTCCTCTCACTCATGGCCTTACATCTAAAGATTATGCTCCCCTAGAATATTCTAAAGTGGCTACTGAAGAATCTTGTGAAGTCAAGGCACAAAGAGCCATTCTGTTCTCAGAAATGCCTACATTTATATTACTGAGAGTCTAGCACTTATATGTTAAATTTCCTGCTCTCTATCCTGTGGATTTCAATCCGGCGGGACTGCCACATGTCTTTGTGCTCTGCACCGCACATGTGCATATGGTGCATGCTAAATATAAATGCTGTTTGGCAGGATCCTTTTTTCTCTTCCTTTGTTTCTGAAAATGTAGTGAAGAAAATGTGTAATGTGTGCCCTCTCTAAAATGAGAAAGACTTTCAGGAAGTGGAATTATCTTGACAAGAAGCCACACATTTTACATATTTCAACACGTGGCAGTAATGGCAGCAGTAATTGTCTGCTGCTTTGTCTGGTCAAATTAGGGGCTGCTGAGCTGGTTTGTGTCCTTTTTTCCACAGAGATCAGGGAACTTCCTGCATTATTGAACCATTTGACTAAGTTTCCAGGGGCTGGTTTTTAATACTACCAGTCCCTCCCTCTACTCATGTACTAGTCAGGTTAGGTTGGTGTATGCTGCAATAACAAACAACTCAAAACTTTCAATGGCATAACACAATACATCTTTATTTACTATTCATGCTATCTGTCCAATGTCAGTTGGCAATGAGGCTCTGCTCATCACAGTCACTCAGGCCCAGACTGATGGAAGCTTCGGTTCAACATGTGTCTCCATCATCACTGCAGCCGTGGGTTCGAAAAGCGGCAAGTCATGCTCCAGCTATGAGAGCTTCCCCTGAAAATGACACATGTCACCTCTGTTTTCATTCTACTTAATAATTCTCATGCTATGCCTAACTTCAGAGAAGAGCAAGGCAGTATACTGATCAGGTACCTAAAGGGCAGAGAGCTATAAGTATTTTGGTACCAGCACTGATAACTTCCGCATCTTTTGCCAGAATTATGAGAAGAGTAGACAATTGCTCATGTTACTACTGAGGTGCTCTGGTACTTTCTAGGTGCACCAATGGTGCCATTGAAGGAAGAGAGCAAGATGCCACAGGATTAAAGCTATTCCATAGGAGCACCTCACAGAATAGCATTCTCTTAAAACAGTGCTTAGGCTTTAAAAGAAGTGTCAAAGCTAAAAGAAACATAGATTAGGAATAGTAAGGTGAAACATACAAAAGCACACACATGCGTGCTCCACTTCCAGACTCTAGAGCTGGGGCGATGTCACATACACACACACTGTCACATGCGGAATGGAACAAATATGAAAAACTGGTAAAATGCTGCTTGAGCCTTTTAGGAGGAGCTGACCTGCTTCCTGTTCTCTCTACCAGGCTTCCCGGCATCCCCGTGAGCTCTGCCTCTGCCAGTCGAGTCTGTTCTGACTATTTTTGCCGGCGGTAGGGACCACAGCAAAGCTGCGTTTGCAGCAAATGTGGTTTGTTAGATCGTAAGGACTGAGGAAAGTCCCAGAGCCACTTAGCAGGTGAAGAATCATGACTGTGTCTGTGTCAACTTCGAGGGCCTAACATCTCTGGACTGATTGCAGTGAGCATAGAGAAAACCCAAAGGAGGATTTCAGATCCGGAGGGCAGCTGAGAGGGCTTTGCCTAGTGACACTGATCATAGCTGGCAGGGGACTGCTTGACGGGAGGCAGTCTGCTTGTTGCTCCTCATGGCCTGCCCTAGACAGAGAGCCCTCCATGTAGCAGCAAAGAGGAGAGCTAAGGAGAAGAGCAGTGGGCTCTCTGGAGAAACCGAGGAGAGGTAGCAAGACTGATTTGACTGTCCACAACTGCTTGGCGCAACGAGAATCTCAGCAATTTTTATCAGGATTCTGCTAATGAGTGTAGAATCAAGGGACTGGCAGCTCCATTTCCTCTGGCATTAACATTTTTTACTTTATTTTAATGAGAAAAATGAGGTTCTTTACAGTTTCCTATAACTGAACCCGGTTTGGGAGGGTATGACATTTAACAACAGGGCTTTGAAAAATATTAAGTATTATACAAATATGAGGAATTGTTGCTGTTATAATTCTGATGAAGCACACATGCAGCTTCGAATCAGCCTTAATATTGAGGGGATATTTAAGGATTAAGAGGGACTCCGTAACTATTGGGTATTGAGTCAGAATGGCCTTCGTAAAAGGGGCCAACTAATCTGGTCATATTAAATCGATTTTTAGAAGCTAAATACCTAAAGTCTGAGTCAATAAACTGCAAACGCAGATATAGATCATAAAACTTGATCATAAAACTTGATCATATTACATCAGATGCAACACTCTCATAAATTATAAAATATGTCAGGCAATTAATTCTAATTTGAGGCCATAACTTGATTATTTTCTTGGTAAAAGGATGAAATAGCTTTGGGCAGGAGGAATGGTCTCAAATTTCTCAATATGTAGATGCAGCCAAAGTGAGGTGGTGGGGAGGACTGCCATTATATGATGAACTGGGGATGAATCCGGATAATTCAGGAGAAAAAGATGTGGGTATCCTTAATCAGCCCCAAAGTCTTCGATAAACTATAGTTAAGCTTCATTAATGTGAATGAATTTGGGGTTAAGTTCAGTCTGAATTAGTAAAAATTTGAATTACAAACTGTTTTGAAAGGTATTCCACTTGCACTTTTTTTCCAAGCATAAAAAAATGCAAAATTAATGATAGGAGAATGGGGCCAAATATAGGTCCTTCAAGCCTGCTCAATTATCTTAATTATTATTTGCACGCAAATGATACTACTCTAAAATAGTTCATTCTTATAATAAGTATGCTGTCTGCCTTTATATGTTAAAAATATTAAATCATTTCCAAAGTCCTTTTTTTATTATTAAGAAGAAAATTTCAGCCATGTTGAAAAGTTCTTCCCCAATTTTTGATGTGCTTGTATAGATAGGAGCCATTAGGAAGCCAAAATGTCTGTCCCCACAGTCCTACTTGTCTCATTGTTCCGTGTGCAGTAGGTAGAGGCCGCACAGCTTTTTGAGGAATTCAAAACCATTAATCTGGATAATAAGTCAGATGTTGATTTATTTTTAAAAATCCTCATAATTATCTGAATCTTATATATACATTGTTTCCTCACCTGCAACATCAACCAGGGTAGTTCTAGGCAACAAAGTTGAATAGATAAAGCATTCGTTGATATCCTTTATCCTTTCAGCTTTTAGTTGCCTTTCTAAGCCCTTCATTTCCCTCTGTAGTCTCTCCTTTCTCTTAAACAAGTACACAGTGAGATTTCAAGTCCACAAGGGCAAAGCTCATGAACATATTGTCCTATAAGTGTGTCTGGAACATAGTAATGCCTTAGTACGTGATTACTATGAGAGCAAAACAATGAATAGTTAGCTATTAGAGCTGATAAATTCATACTAAACGGTAAATACTGATATTAAATCAATGTGTTGGACATTATAAAAGGAATAATCCTTAAATCTAGGGGAATAAATTCTATTTTGGATTTTAGACACTGGAATGAGCAGGTAAATAAATACCTTCACCCTGGGTAGGTGATTGTTATTGCTGCTCTTTGAGTACAAGCTTTCTCTAAAAACAATAGCAACAGCAACTACTACTATCAGTTATTAAGAACCTGCTGTGTGTCAGATGTGTACGCTTTATTTTATGTGATCATCACAGTAACTACTTGAAGTAGTTATTATCTTTCTTTTAGAGCTAGGAAAAACGATGCTGAGGAAAGTCAAATACTCGCCTCAGGTCACACAGTGAGTAAGTGGGGGTTTAAAGAACCAAGTTCTGACTGATTCCAAATCACTGTTCTTATCATGTCACTACTCCATCTATTCTTTCTGTAATTAGAACTTATATTTGTTCAAATATAGCCTGTTCCATTCGAGATTCCAAGTGGAATCCCAAATTGTATAACTCCAGGATAATCATCATCAACCCCCATCCATTGAGCAACTATTATAAGCAAAGCACTAAGTTCTTCTAAAACAAATATATTCATATTAACTTCTTAACACACTGCTATTCTGGTAATCTGGATTTCACATAATTTCTTTCTTAACTGTGAATACTCTTCATTGAGGGTGTAATACTTTTCATATGAATAAATTCAGAAATCAGAAACAAATTATTTTTTAGATCATGTTCAGATGTTGTGATTTGTTGTAGTCCTACGCCATGGTCCTTGCTACCAAAGAATTGGCAATTCACTTAGAGACACAACATTTATGTTTATAAATAAACAACAATGTGAATGCATTTATGTCCAAACTAGGGATGCAAAATATAAATACCATCGGAGTTCAGCAAAGGGAAAGCTTAATAAACTAGAGCAATTGGAGATGGTTTTTGAGGTGGAAGTAATGACAGGAATGCAGGTATAACAGTAGACAGTAGTACCTCTTGCCAATACACACATCCACTGGACAGTTTCTACTTAATTATGGCTGCGAATCTGTCCACAAAGGGCTCTCATGTGGTAATTTTTTTGGTGCTTCAAATTCCCTTTGATTCTACTAAACATGTAAACAATTGTACATTTGATTTATAAAGGAAATAGTATTTTCTTAGCCAAATTGTAGGATAGTAGAGAGCTAAATGCTATAGCTAGCTGGATCAGAGGAGTGGATTGAATTTTCACTAATTAATTAGCTATAACTCATCAATATAAAGAGAATCAAAGATCAATCTTTAAGTTGAAACTATTACCAGGATGTACTTTATGATTTTTTTTTTTTTTTTTTTTTAGCTATCTATCTGGAATATTCACTGAAATGTTGGTATTTTCTTTTTAAAAGAATTGCCTCTGTTCTCTACTTTGCTATGTCCATGGGGGTCTGGCCTGAAATTAATGTATTATAATGGATCTCCTGGGCTCTTATTCTGTTTTAAATGAAGTACCTTCTATTGGGCAGGAAAATGCAGGATATCATATGTCTTGCTATTGATAATAGAGAAGTTTCTCTGGGAGTTGCAGAACCTATTATTTGGGTCCAGCATTTCTGAATGTTTGCTCTTTGGAACATTAATCTCACGACATACTTCACACTAAATAGGTTCCATGCTCTATTAAGTTTGGGAAATGTCCTTTACTTGGCAATTTGTAATGCACAGGCTGTTAAGTCCTACTGCAGAGAAACCTTTTCAACTTTGCTTAACTCAGTGTTTCTTAAAGTTGTTTGACCATAGCAATTGCTGTTCCTTTCTCCACTTTTTTCCCCCTTATAAGGCACTATTACATGCAAGGATTTGCCAGAACTCAGGAAGAGGGAAACCACACTAGCTACTGTAATGGAGAAAATTTAATATAAAATTAGTAATAGATGTCACAGCACTAAAAAAAAAAAAAATGTATATATGTATACACACACACATATGAAAGAAAACATTGATAGATCTCAGAGGTAATAACTGCGAGAAGGGAAGACGGGAGCATCAACCTAGGAACTTGGAGGAGAGGCCATTGCCCAACTACTTGAAGCTCCTGACACGGAGACCTTAGAAAACAGGTTCTGCTGAGCAGGGTGAGATGGGGCTGGTTCTGATAGTGTGGAAAAAAGCTGAACATGGAAAACCATTGCTGCTAGAACTAACTGCTATTGCCTCAGGTGAAGGTCATAAATGGAGCAAGGCCGATGCTGACAGGAAGAGCCAGCAGTCAAACAAACAGGAGTGAGCAAGTCCTTTCTCCCTCTTCCTGCCTTCCAATTTCTCTCTAGCACCCCCTTTTGGCAGGATCTGACCTGGAACTAGTTGACAAAGGAGGAATATGGCCTGTGGAGAGACCCTCCCTTCTCCCCTGTTCCCATAGAAATGTGGCTGTGGAACTTGAAATAATAATAACAATAATGCATGTAATAATACATTTACATGTAATAATATAATGGCTTAATAATTTTCACAGCCCTTTCCATTAGCTATTCAGTGTCCACATACACTCTCCTACACATATTTGAACTTCCGTAGAGCAACAATAACAACTTATGCTTTTGCCTAACAAGAGGAAAATATTCTTTCTATGAATAATGATGTTCCCATTCTCTCAAAAGGGGAGCTATAAACTCTTGACAGTTATTGCCTTCACCTCTGGAAAATGTTAATTCTTTCTCAAATTCAGTCACGGACCCATCAGAATATTTTGTAACTAAAGATGAAGTTATAAAGTTATCCACCACCAATAATACTTATATAAAATCATAAATGGAAAGAATTAAAAAGGAGAAAATATATATGCTTGGAAACATTAGAAAATTTGTTGGAAAAATTATTAGGAAATATTATATTTTTAACTACTGTTTAATTTTCTTTAAGGTTAACTTAGATATCAAGCTTCTTGATCTTATTTGAGCCCGGTTATTCACAAAATGGAGTAAGTGGAAAACTGCTAATTCATCAGTGAATTTAAACTGTGTAGATAACCAGTATGCAAAATTTATTTTAAGGCCATAATTTTTTGCCTCATCCTAATCACAATTGTTTCAGATGGAAATTATCTATTATTGATTAATTTCATTTAAAATCTAGTATCTGCCTGAACACCCCACAGTTGTAAGCTTTCTCGTTAATGACTGATCCTGAGTCCCAAGCTAGAAATTTCCTTCAGTAACACTATTCATACGGAGGACCCTGACAATAGAATTTGCAAAATGGAGCCTGTTACACTATCTAGGTGTCATTATGTAGTTTTCAACATTGGCAACAGCAGCAGTAGCAGCTTTTAAAAATGTGAAGCATGACCTTTGCAAGCACTTTCTAGGTTCCCACAGCATTCTAACTTTCTTTGAAGGTATAACAGATGCCTCAACTTGTTTGACTACAGGAGTAGCAACCAAGGGAGTAAGAAGAAAAGGTATAATGAGACATAGAACATGGTTCAGCTATAACTAGTAGCACTCTACCCCTGTGGAGAGTAATTTGTGTCTTAATGCACCTCACCTGCGAGAATGGAGTGCCTTTTAAAACTGATCTCAATAATTGTACCCTGCTGCCTTTCTCAACATACACAGGATAAATAGCACACTACTCTCTGCCAGCAGTTACAAGTGTCACAAATCCATCTTTGGGACCTACATAGAGTCTTTTAGAGACAGATAAAAGTTTTAGTTACAGTTGGGTTATCTCATGGATCATGTAATTTTCTGTCTGGAGCTCTAAGTTCTGAAACAATGGCTTTTAGGTCTTTTGGATAAGAGTTAAGTGTGGGGTAAAAATAAATTAGGGGGGTAGAAAAACACCTCTACAAACAAAGAACTTTATCTGAAAGGTTGTTTGAGTAGTATAGACCCGCATAACATAAAATGAGGTTTTAGAAGGGAAGCAGGAGGACACAAGTCCTTGAATGCAAAGGTCACATCGAGGGTAGGTCTGACATAGTGCTTTGCCCACCAGTTGGCTCAGAATTTTTGGAGCTGGATTTTTTAATTCCCTTCATCTGGATTCAGTTTAGAAGCCTAATCTGAATTTAGAGGTCTCATGTCCTGGGAGATCTCTCCCTCAGGTCAGCAGGTCTTCTCTCACTTAGGTCAGAACCAACTGAGGATGTGCTCGACTGACCACTGCTTGGGGAAGCTCATTGTCATATGGGGTAGTGTGTCCATAGCCTGAAGTAATCTGTCTCATAACTCCCTGTTTGAGTCTGACAGAGTGGGGGGATGCTCGCTTAATAAATAGCCATTGTAGCATGTGTTTTAGCCTCTAGTCCCAGGATTGCATGTGTCAGATCCAACAACCCTTGTGCAAAATCTGGAATGAAATTAAAATTTGAGTTAGTGATGGAGTGTTTAGCACAATGTCTGCCACATAGTAGGTGCTTAATAAGGATTGCTATTATAGGGCACAGATTAGGCCTGGTAAACTGGACAGAACTTTCCAGCAGCAGAATAATCTAGAATAATCAGAACAATCTGATGGCCCCCCCTGGTCAGTCAGGCCTCACCCTCATTGAATCCCATCTAACAACTTCTGTCTAAATTCCTTTAGGATTTCTAGGGAATTGCCTGGAACCCTCATCTGTTCATGGCTGGTAGCCAGGGAGCCTTGATTTGGTGGTTTGAACATCCAGAGCTGGACAAGAGTTCTATATCACGGGCTCCTTACAACTTTCTTACCACAGGTTGTCCATCATGAGTTCTTGTCATCATTGAACCACTTTCTCAGGTACCACAGAGAAATGTTTTTGGTCCTTTTGTACTTTTTTATGTTACTGGAGATTTCAGGCTGACTGAACAAATTAGACAGAGAAAGAATAAGTTGTTTTGCTTTTATTGAAATTGCGATCTCTTACTTTGGGAATTATTTCAGTTTTCATTCTTTAATGATAAGTCCCTTTGGAGGTACCCAGTACTTTGGCCATGTTCATGAAAGAAACTTATTGAAAGAAATGACATGCCCACCTATTCATTCATTCAGCTCAAGAGTCTTTTTTTTATCCTGCTTTTCCTCCTCTTTTCACAGCTGTTGAATTAACAATGCATTGAGCGCCAATTGCATGCTGGGCTTTGTGCTGGGTGTGGGAAATACAGTGATGAACAGGACAAAGTTCCTACCTAGTTGAGGGAGACAGACAATGGAAGGCTATATACATAGTGGTGAGGGATATGAACTAAATCAACAGGGGAAAATGACAGAAAATAATTGTTTGGGATGGGCATGACTTCTGATTTAATTATGAGAAAGACTCCTTTGAGGAGGTGAAACCTGAGGTGAGATCTGGAGCAGGAGAAGGCACTAGCCATGTGGGGATCGGGAGATGAATGCTTCCACCAGAGGGAAACAAATGCAAAAGCTCAAGGTAGAAGTGTGGCGCTCCCACCTACAGCCTCCACACTCCTAGAGGACACGTATAAGAAGCTCTCCTATAAGCCCATGTGAGAAGGATAGATGAGAGAAGGCTGAGAAATATCTTTTGGTCACCTGCAATGCCTGCGGATGTAATTGGTGCTTCTTACTGATAGATGTTCTTTAAGTGCTCTATAGATAGGCTGGGGACTGGGTGATTTTCTTGAAATCTCCCCCTATAGTCAAATTTTTCAAGAACTAAAAATAACAAATTGGCAATCTACCTCCACGTGTTCTTTTGTAGCATCCAAGGACACTACCATAGCATGATGGATAATATTATGAGCTGTCTTAGTTATTTGATGAGTTGGGTTATAAAAGGGAAGCAGGTTTCATCTTGGTGAAATGCTTAGTGGAGGGAACAGTATTTCCAGTGTGACTATTTAGTTTTTGTGTGTGTGTGTGTTTTTCTGTTTTTTAGTTTTGTTTTTTTCCTTCACACACAGATAAGTACAAACAACATACCTTCTTAGAAAGAACAAGGACCTCTGTTTGCTTGTTACTGCCATATAAAAAGGAGCCTTGAAGGGGACAGGGTTCTGACAGCCATTTCTCAATCTTGGCACACAGGCTAGTATGAGGAACGGATATTTATGGGATGTTATGTGGCTGATGGATAGAGATCCTACAAAAGCTAACTTCCTTTCGGCCCCCACTCATACCCCATGAGGTCTCAAAAATATAGACAAAAAGATCAAGTAAATGCATGATCTTTATTACTCTTAAGGTATTCAACTAAAAACTGATATGGTCCTCTGAAGGCCTAGACATGACCACATGATAGCCTCTTACTTGCATCACGTTGCACTTTTTTATTTTTATTTTTTTAAATTAATTTTATTGGAGTAACATTGGTTAATACAATTATATAATTTTCAGGTGTACATTATAATTTGTCATCTGTATTTTCTATTGTGTGTTTACCAACTAAAGTCCAGTTTCCGTCAGCTACCATATCCACTTCACCCTCCCTCTACCCCCCTATATTTGACTTTCCTTACCCCAGAGGAGGTAGCTCCCCTCTTCTCACTCACCTCCTACCCTCTGGTAACACTAGACTGTAGTCCGTGTCCATGAGTCTCTGTTTGTCCTGTTCAATTGTTGCTTTTAGATTTATATCCCACATATAAGTGATATCATGTGATTTTCAACTTCTTCTGTCTGGCTTATTTCACTTAGTATGATTATTTCAAGGTCCATCCATGTCGTTGCAAGTAGGAGATTATTTCATCTCTTCTTATAGCTGAGTAATATTCAATCGTATATATGTACCACAGCTTCTTTAGCCATTCATCTATCATAGGACACTTCAGTTGCTTCCATGTCTTGGCCACTGTGAATAATGCTGATATGAACATCGGTGACATTGCACTTTATTTTTATCCAGCTGTAGCAAGGCTATATTTCAAGTCCATTTGCTAAGAGGGGAAGCAGGCTTTTATGGCTTAGAATGCACAAGGTAGGCTGAATAGTCTCCTTGGTGCTTTCTTCCATAGGCCCAAACCCAAGCCTATGCAGCTTTTACTCTGTGGGTGAAAAAGGTCCAAGCAATAGGGGAAAAGAAACAACATTTCTACCTGTATAGCTAGTCTAATTCACTCAGCCACTTCTCTTCAGGGCAGACAAATCCCAGGCAGCAGAGCTGGCCCACCTCATCATTCCTGCAGAGGCAGATTCACTCCCATGCTAAAGCGGTTTAAGCTTCAGTGCCCTCCTTTTGCTTGAGCCTTTTCTAAATAAATAGTCACTTTCATATCTAGTTTCAAATTTGAATTTTAAAATTTTTCTTCAGGAGCATTTTCCAAATTGCATAAGATTTAGGTCACACAAAGCTAGGGCCTGCTCCTGCTTACCACTAGGGTTGCCACAGGAAGCCACCGAAGGCCAGTCCTTTGAAGATGTGCAAGAACTGGGCCACAGATATAAAATAAAAATATCTGCAATGCCAGAGGCAGGTGTCCAGGCAATTTTACTGTAGGATCCTTTAAAAAGCATAACATAGGGAAGGCTGAATATTTGCAAGAGTAGTGTAGAGAAGAACTATACATCTTTCATCCAGATTCCTCAACAGTTATTAGTCTACATTTGCCTTATCATTCTCTCTCTCTCTCTTTCTCTCCCTCTCTTTCTGTCTCTCTCTCTGTCTCTCTCTGTCTCTCTGTCTCTCTGTCTCTCTGTCTCTCTCTCACACATACACACAAACTCACATACACACAGTTCTTTTCTTTCCTCATCCACTTGACAATGGGTAGCGGACAAATGACCCATTACCCTTAAACTCTTTAGAGTATTCGTTAAACAAAAGACATCCTGTAATAAAACCACAATGTATCCATCAGCATCAGGAAATTAACACTGATTTTATGCAAATGTATAATTCAAAGATCCCGTTACAATTTCACCCATTTTCACAATAATATTCTTTACAGTTTGAGAATCCAAACCAGAATCACATATTGCATTTAGTTGTCATTTCTTTTTAGTTTATTTCAACTGACACAGTTCTTTAAGTCTTTTCTTGCCCTTCAAGGCTTCATAATTTTGAAGCGTCCAAACCAATTACTTTGTAGAATGTCCCTAAATTTGGATTTATTTGATTCTTCCACAAGATTAGATTAACATAATGAAATTTTTTCAAAGCATACCACAGAAACGATAGTATGCGCATGATGTTGATTTGTTTTGTTACTGGTGATGTTAACTTTTTTTTACGTGGTTATTATCTGCCAGATCTTTCTGCTGTAAAATTAATAAGTGTTTCATGGAGTGCTACTTGGAGACTATGTAAATATCCTGTTCCTCATCAATTTTTCACTCGCTAGTTTTAGTATTTGTTGATGATTCTTGCCTAAATCAATTATTATCATAATGATTGCCAAATAACAATTTTGGTTAATTTCATCATTCCTTCTACATGTATTAGTTGGCAGTCTACTATAAAGTAGTCTTTTTTTAACCCTTTTTACTTATACATTTATTTCTATTTGTGAAATCCGTGCATTCCTATTTTATTCAGTGTGTTATAATCCAATGCTATCATTTATTTCAATCCTCAATTTGTCCCAGATTTGGCTCCTATAATCTTTTAACATGTTCCTATCATTCTTTGAGAACTTATGTTTTGGCATAAGATGTTCTAGGCTTATTTGTACTTTCCTTTTTCCAGCCCTGATATCAGCCATTTTTCCAAAGTCACTTTGGTTCCTTTTAGTGGAATATGGTATTTAAAACACAAAATCTGAGTGCTAGGTGTACTCATTGCTATGGGGGTGTTGCTTTTAAGTCCTCTCAACAGAGAGCTAGAAAATAGATGTATACACACACAGACACACACACACACACACACACACACACACACACACACACCCCTATAGTTATTTCTATATTTTTTTATCCATATATGTTAAAACCATTAGTTTATATAGATACCTCCAAATTATAATATGACATCATATGTTTTATCCTGGCCTTCCCCTTTCCATATTTAAAGACAGTGGGAATCCTGTCTCCCATTATCCTCAGTCCCTATTTTCTCTACCTCGAGCATGTAATTTCCTTGTCTCTTGTATATAATCAATCTCCAGATCACATGTGCCATCTTTTTACCCTGTGCGACTAACTCACATCAGCTGATAATTACCATCCCCAGCATATACCTTTTAAAGTTCTCCTGCTACAGCCCCAGTGGTCCTCAGACCAAGCACTACTTATTACTAGTCTGGAAGTCTCTACTGGCCTAGAAAGTGACTGAAAGTTCTCCCTCAGTCCTGGTTGTATGCAAGCCTGGAATTCCTTTTAGCTTCAATAATGCATCCATCAAGAATGGAGATTTCTCTCACCTATTTACCCCTATATGTGCTGGCTGATAATCCCCCATGGTCTTGGTGGCTTACTTTTCCAGAGTAACCCCCCAAGCCCAGAAGTGTGCCAACTCATGCTGCTTGGACACTGGACAGAGGTTTAACAATTTAAACTGATCAGCAAATTAGGGGACTATACCCAAGATATTGGTAAAATATCCCTTATTGATCAAGGAAGAGAGAGTCAACAGATTATGTTTGAAAGTAATTACGACAAAGAAATGAAATCATTTTTTGCTTAAATCCTATGCTGGTCATTTTCCTGCTTGCTCTCAGATCTATTCCTCTACTCTTTCCCTGCTCTGTATTATAGGCAACTACATATACAGGGCTGCCTTGCTAACTGGATTCCAGCTAGATTTGTCCACTGTGGGGCACTGACAAGAGATTGGAAGCCAGGGGAATTTCCCCCTTCCCTTCTACTTTGGGCAGTATCTCCATCAGTGACTATTTCTCCTCTACAACTAGTTTCTGTTTGACTGACTTGCCATGGTTCTGGATTCTTTCAGTTGGCTTATATTTCTGGGTCCCAATAACATCATCTTCTCCCTTCATCTTACCAGCACTAAGAGTGGTAATGGCCTCCTACCATTTCTGATTCCTTGATTGACTTTTTTCTAGTTCTCAGTTCTTCCTCACCCATGTAGCCAACTCCCTAAATTAAATTTCTTCTACTTTTTACACTTAATGTGTTTCATGTTTTCCTTAATTGATCCTGAAAATGGCCCAACACATTAATGCTCCTTATTAAACTTGTTACATAACCCTGGAGTTGTTGTAGTCAACTTTCTTCCATTTGGAGAAAGTCTGTCTGAGAATGAAACTAACCCAAAGGAAATAGAGGGCATAAACATCAAGAAATAGGTACTGGTGACTTTGAACAACTCCTTGTTCAACCATTACCTGACACCAGAATGACCCCTAGACTTTTCAGTTACTTGAACCAATCGAACAACTTTTTGTTTTAATCACAACTTTTACATCTCTGTTTAAGTATCTCGACTATCAAATTAATTACAAATTATTGACTATTTAATCTTTGAGCCATGCAGGTGACTCAGGTTCCATTTGAAAGTCACATTTCCTGATGGAACATATCACATTAAAAGAGATTTTTTTTACAGCCTCTCCCTTTTACTGGTCTTTCTGTCTTTTAGTGTATGATTTCCCTTTTCTTTTCTGAGCTGCCATATTCTGACAGGGTCTCATATATTCACTACATCGGTGGAAGGGACAAAATAAAAAATTTATGTCATCCATATGACAGACCTGAAAAACTAGCCTCTCATTTAAATATTGCAAAAAATTGAGTTATCTGCTACATAAGTGACAGGAGAATGGGGCTCTTAATCTATGTGAAAGGAAATTGGATTCAAGTTGTTTTATCTCTTGCAGATGTTCAACATTATTTTTGTCAGCTAGTAGTTAAGTTGAAGAGAGACATCTTTCTCAGAATAGAAACATGAAATAATAATGTCCTCCAGCATCATCTCATCATGTTAAACCATGAGATGGATGATATCCTGATGTGAAAAGATGCAAATGATACTGAGTTTCAAAGTATTTGTTGGGAGTGGAAGAGAGGCTGAAGTTTTTTTTCTGCTGTATACTCTTTCTGCATGAAAAAGATAAGGAATCCCAGAGAATCTGTTAAAAAAAGGGGAGGGGGTGGAGGCTAGGCCATTGTTTCCTAGGTGACTTATTTTAGATAAGTATTTAGTAATGATTTGGGTTTAAAATGTCCCTGCAGACAGTTGGCACTAACATGGGCGAGGAATTGCTTAGATTTGCTCTGATCTTATGACATGAGGGATATAATGACATGGGTGTGCTTTGGCCTCTAGTCTCCTTCATGAACCTCTTCAGTAAGTGCTTCACTTCTCCTTCCTAACATAAGTCTACTTATCGCCCTCTGTGGATCTTAGTTATCATATGTGAATCATTTCCTGCCTCTGTCTACAAGCTCAGCCCTACCCTCCCTGAGTTAATCCAGGTACGTCAAGAAGATATCTTAGCAGCTGCAGACCACTGAGATCTGTGATTCTATATGCTGCTTGAGACTTGATAGCTGATGGGCTGGAGGAATATTATAAAGCACCCCTGAGCTCTGGAATGGTGGCTATCACTAAAGAGTGGGTTAATGTTTCAGTTTTTCTATCTGACACTGTACTACATAAACTAGGACTAGAATCCTAATCAACTTGGCCCATGAATCCTTAGAGGAGAGTGATATTTCTACTCCTTCTACCAGCCTCCATAGCTGTTCTCGAAAGGCCAGGCATAGTTCTTGGGTTGATTTCTTCAGGCCCTAGGCTGCCTTGTCCAGTCTTCACTTGCCACCAGCCCTGCTTGTCTCCATTTTTCTGTATTTCTGATGTGTCAGCATGCCACACATCTGATAATGACAGTTCTGACATATGCCTTAGGACTTTGGATCTCCCCTGGACTATACACAAGCATTATAACGTAATTAACCCATGAATGAATTACATTCTACTTTCATTCTAACTCCTACTCTTCATTAACACATTTTTTAATGTTACTATGATTTGATCTTGAATATATATTATAAATGGCATAATATAACTTATGTATAGATTCTGTGTTAAGAACTTTACATTTATTATCTAATTCAAACCTGCAAGAAGATACTTATTTCATCAGTTTTAGATGAAGAGAGAGTTCCTAAGAGGTTAATTTTTCTCAGATCATATATTTTGGATGTTCAACCCATGTCTTTTTGATGTTAAAATTTGTGCTTTTAACCATGATATTATCCTGATTTACACATTGGGCATGTGATTGATAACTTTGTAAATAATTCCTTATATGAAGGCCATCTCTGTAGCTTAAAATGAACATGTTGAGTTTCTACTTTGTTTACAGGTAGGAATGGAAACAAAACAGGTTATTTTATTTAAATTTTATTTTACAGTGGCATTTATAAAGTTATAAAAAAAACAACAAGAATATCTCATATATTATCTAGTGCATGTGTGCTCATGCACACATGTGTGCACACGTGTGCATACACACACACACCCCTCATAGATTTATACACACACATACTATTTTTGAGATCTTATTATATGCTGGGTGCTTTATATAAATGATCTGCTATCTTAGATTCAAGTTTCCCAGAAAGCAGAGCAGAGCCTGAGGCAAAGAATTAACTACTGATAATTTATTTTGAGGTACAAACCTAGGGCAGCAAAAGTGAAGAAAAAGTAGAGAGGCAAGAGACGATGTGAAGCAATGCAAAGTAACTGCCCTGACTAGTGCTTTGTAGTGGGCACAGACAATCGAGGCAGGACACTCAGCAGGTATGCTTGCAAAACTATATGGGCCTTTTCTGCAAAGACTTTATAGAGAAACCATGCTTCAGAGTTGTTGATTGGAGAGCAGAAGGTAGGGCCATTTATTTTCTCATATTCTTCCTATATCTTTTTTTCCACTGGTTAAATTTTGCACACTTGAGAGTTAATTTTCTCATACTTCAGCAGCTGCTGGAATGTGAGATCCCAGGTCTTGGGATGTTGTGTTTCATTCAAATCTGGAAATGGCAGGAAGACTGAGCCACTCCGAGCATGTATTTGGTTGGCTCAATTGTATGGAGATAAACCAAGGAGGTTCTCTCAGGTTAAGTAATTTGTTGGCCCCTGATGAAAGGCAAGCAGGCAGAGCCTGTCTAAGGAGGTGCATAACATTTGTGGTTGATGTTTCTACTTAAAATTCACAACAACCCTGAAAGGTGAGTATTATATTTATTAGTTTACATACAGCTGAGGAATTGGGCTAATTTGCCCAAGATCTCATCATATTGAGCAGTCGAGCCAGAGTTTGAAATCAATCAGTTTGCTTTCAAATTCTATGCTCTGTCCATTATGCTACCTAGGTTTTTCTACGTTCTTCAATTTAAACTTAAAAAAAAAATTGATGAAAGTAATTTAAATTTTTGTAAAAAATACTGAAAATATAAAAAACAAAATAATCATTTCTTATCTGTAGACCCAGAAATAATCATTTAAAAATATTCTTAGTTTTTCTATAATACTAACTTCTTTATCAAAAGGCTTATCTTTGCTGTAAGCAAACCCTGTCCATTGGTTGTTTTTGTGCATCTAATTTAACCCACCTTTGAAATGCCCCGTTTCAGACCCCTCCTTCTAAAGAGCCATCGTAACGAACCTATAATCCCATCCCACCTTCCTTTCTCCCATCTTCATGTAATCTTTCTTATTTACCTTCCATCCTTAATTTCAGATGCACAAAATCAAGTGTGAAACTGTTATTCTCTGCAGCGTTTGAGATCTTGCTCCCCAGCATGTCGTCAATTTGGCTCAAATAAATTCTTATGAAAATTCTCTGCATGTTTGGGTGTTTCTTACATCGACCCATAGTTGAAATGATAATGCAAATATTGTAGCTCTATGCTCTTGTAATTTATCAGTATGGCAAAAGCAGTATGCTCTGTGAATATAAGCTTTTACGATTCCATAAAAGTTCCTAAATATGTTGCATAATATGCTTTGGAAGCAGCAGGTCTATGATCCAATCTCTCCCTTTACTAGGGAGAGGGGATATGTTCCTAGGTAAGAAAGATGGCAAGTAAACCGGTTTAATCTTGTAAACACACTAATGACAGACCTCCTGACAAATTAAATGACTTTTGCTGGCAGAAGAGTCCTTGTCCATGGAATGCTTTTAGCAGAATGACCTTCATAGTTAAACAAAGCCAGAATCTGTGAATTTTCAGGGCATTGACTTTCTGGAATATGTCATGTAAATTATGTAAATTCTGAGTATAAAATGGAGGTGTTTCCAATGTTTCAGTCCCTCCTGAACTGAGTAAATCCTTCTGGGTAAGTAAGGTGGCTGCATACCTTTCTTAGAGACCTTATCTATTATTTAGGGCCTAGAGCATCTCTGGTGCAGGAAGAAGAAACCTAAGGAGTGCAGCTAGTGGTTTGGACCCCTCCCCGCTCTACCTGTTCCTCTTCGTTTCTTGCATCTTTGAACATGTTAGTAAAGCTTGGTACTGGGTAAGCTCTCTGATGTGCATGAGTCTTATTTGACGGTTGGATCTTTTTTGTGCCTTCTGGTATCTTAAGTCATAGTCATTTCCTCATTGGTAATATTTTAATTATTTAATAACATTTTGTAACTTTAAATCTTACTGCAGTATACAACTTTGATCAAATCATTGTCTGTATTTTATGTCATTTCTTTTAAATGATTCCAAGAGGATTTGCTATTCTATACTTTTAAATAGTTACAAGAGGGGAACCTCTGCATGAATCTCTTGCCATACCTCTGTTCTTGCTACTTTAAGGAAAAAGAGAAAGATCAAGGGGAAAAAAGAAGGGAAAAAAAGGGAAGAAGAAGTAGGAGCAGAAGGAATCCCTCCTGCAAGTCTGGGATCTTTCTTCGTTCTCTTGGGCATTATCCTTCCATCCCTAGTGCCCTAGAAACCCCACTCCTGCTCAAGACCCCTGCCTCCTGGAAGGTGCACGCAGCTCTCCCAGCATCTCCCTCTAAAGATTAACACCAGCTACTGGAGAAACCTTAAGCAGCTTGATGGTTCAGCAGGGGAGATACATTCCTGGCATCCCAAATTGGAACTGGTGGTTTGTAGCACATCTGTTCTTTATCCAGTGTTCATAGAATTTGGAGAGAGAGGGATCAGCGAGTTGGGGGGTGGGGGTGGTGGCATTACACCTTTATATTCACTAATCTCTAACCAAAATTTATTATTTTTTTCAATTTTAAATGTAAGCAAATTAACAACAAAATACAAACTCTGCTCCTCTAAAAGTTACCTGATTGAAGCAAGTTGTTGTGGTGTGAATTTTCCCTTACTAAGAACTGAATGGAGCTTCCCTGTTAATTTATTTTTCCTACATTTAATAAGGCTGGTCCCTTGTTCCCTTTATCTATTCACATTTTTCTAGGGGGAGGAGTAGCATGTGATGTAGTGGAAGAACACTAGCCTGAGAATCAGTCAGGTTGGGTTCTTACCTTTGCTCTGGTTACTGGTAAATTGAGGGGTTGCGCTCGATGGTCTTCATCCCTATCTACTTTGCCTTCCAGGAATTTTTGAGTGTTGAATGGGAAATTTCATTCAATAAGTCGAATGTTTCATAGCTCTTGAGCAAGTTATAATCACCACCCCTCCCTACAGTTCCAATGCATCAATGAAGTGGGAAACTGACCACGGGAAACAGCATATAATCCTTCCTCCTCTGTGCTCCCTCCCCCAACCTTTCTAGGATATACTTCTAGGTAGTACAAGCAAGCTGGCCATGGAAAAATTCCACCCAGCCATTTTCTTAAAGTGGGGAAAGTCAGAAGTACAGGTGGAGAGGGAGAACTGGGTAATGTTTCAAACCGTGATAACTAATATTAAGCAACAAGATACCCTTCATGTAGTCTGCAGAGAGGTCTAGCATACTTATCCTCCAAGCCTGGTACAGGGATACTGCTCTCACTCCTCCAATCTCAGATAGAGAGCAATTCCACACGTGTGATGATTGACCTCACTTTTATTATTATTATTATTATTCCTAAAAATTGCAGCTAAAAACTTTAGGTGAAGGTAGCTTATGTATTGCTGAAGGATATTAGGCATAGGGAGGGAATACTAAAAGTCATGGGCTAAAGTAATTGTTTTCGCTGCCTTCATTCTTCTCTTATGTTGTGTACCTATGTTGACTCTTAGGTTGTTCACCCATAAATACAGTTCTTAGCATAGCTTTTAAAAGCCTCTAAAGAATGCTCTAAACTCCCAGTTGAAGGAACCCAGAGATGAGGTGAGGAAGAGAGCAATGCCTAACAGAAGTTCCCCTAAATATAAAGCTGAGGGGAGAAGTGCTCCAAGGCACAGGAACTAAAGATTGAGTGTGAGTGTGTGGCTCATACCACATTTTCACATTTTCTAGCAAAATCATACTGATTTTTAAAACACAGAACCAGGAAGACTTTCAATAATTCAAAGATGACTAATAATCAGAATGAAGCCCTATGGATGGATCTTGCCAAAATAATTAATAATAATAATGGAGTGGGGAAAGAGTGAAACAATATTTACAAAGTTGACGTAAAACATATACCAGAGAAAAATTGCCTAGAACTAGAGAAAGAGTGCATAAAAATTGTTCCTAGAGTCTCAAGGGGGTTGTCCATAATGAAAATTATAATCAGAGAAAAGGATTTCAAAGAATAGAAAAATTTAGGGAAAAATTAAAAGGTAATTTTAATTTGTCAAAGAACTAAAAATAATAGAAGATAAAAATAACAGAGAAAGAATAAATGGGACTGAAAACAGTTATGTACAAAATGGCAGGTTTGGCAATCTCACCCAAAATGAAATGGGAAAAAACAAAGACATAAAAAAGATTATAGACAAAGTACTGGATATAGAAGAAAAACAAAGGAGATCCAATATATACTAATTGACATTTCTGAGAAAGAGAACAGAACAGATGGAGCAGAAATAATTTCAGTAATATAAAACAGTTTCCTTCAATAAAAGCCCAAATCAGCACATCAGAGGGTAACAGCGTGATCCAGTAAAGATTGGCACAACAAAACCCACACCCAGCCATATCCTTAAAAAGTCACTGAATATGAGATAAAGGAAGATTTATATGGGCACGAAGAAAAGAATTTAAGTCACAAAGAAGGAGAAAGTCTGGCTGACTTAAGACTTCTTCATAGCAATATTCAATGCCAAAAGATGGTGAAGGAATGCCAACAAAGTGTAAATAATTTATTAACCATGCTAGTTCAGGTCTAAAGACAACAGATAATCTCAATAATGTCAGTACTTAGGCAACACAGTAGATAGGAGTCCTTGGAAGAAATAAATCTAATAGATCATGATATGATTCGAAATAAATATAATCAGATTATTGAATGGGTTGAACTTGAAATATCCAAATATAAAATCTTTCATCACATTCTCCAGTCTTCAAACCATCTTCGTCAAATCTTCCTTTCTTCTTTTAATAATATCTTGGCCCGATCAAGTATTCAAAATTCAATAAAGCTTCTATCTCATATTCAATTTGACTTTCATTTTCTTTCAATTCCAAGGTTGGGCACTTATGGAACATGATAGGAGCCAGAATGATGGGTACCAAAATATGCCTCTTTGGCATATGAATTATTTTGAGCTAAACACAATTGAAAACCAGCAGACTAAGGAAAAGTTTTTTACCTCCCTCTAACTGCCTAAAAATAGAGCACAAATTTTCCCTTCTGTAAAGGAAGTTTCCGTTTGTAAAGATGTCTCTGTGCCAGGAAGGGAGCTACTCCTACAGACTACTCTTATCATCTAAGAGTCTTATTGGTGTAACAAGACAACCTTTATTTATCATATTTATTCCTTCTCATTACTCTCTTCACTCCAGAGGCTCAAAACCTCTTTTCCTTTGTTTAGCCTAAGATGGTATATAAATCTCAATCATCTGGCCACTTCCTTGAGCCACATTTTAATTTGTGAGCTCTTGTGCATAGTACATAATTAAAACTGTTGTTTTCTCTTGTTAATCTTTTTTTCTTTTAAATCAGTTTTATTTGTGGCCTCAGCCATTGAACTTAAAGAGGTAGAGTTAAAAAGATTTTCCTTCTCCAAAACAGGGGTCTTTCTTCTTTTCCTCTGCCTTCCCTCATCTCCCTTCCTCAAGCACTTTTTCTTCTGAGTCCTTTTTTTTGGGTGTGTTGTGGGGAGGACAGTTGGGGGATGGGGTGAACATCACTTAGGTGATCCCATTCGGTGTTTATCAGGTTGTATTTCCTCTGATTTACTCTGTGTGACAGAGGTCTAAATGCTGGTGTTCTCAAGAGGCACATGTATGAGTTTTTTGAGGCTCTTCAAGGACCTTTTCCTTCTCCGACAACCAACTGGTGCTCTGACAAGGCCTCTCTGACTTCACCTGAGCTCTGGCAATCTGCTCCATAGCCTCCAGCTGCTAGAATTCCTTTCTCTGGAAGGCTGTCCCCTTAGATGGCTCAACCTGGCTACCTTGTGTGCACCTGACCCTAGGGAACTCATGTATCTTGTCACTAGATATCTAGAGCACAAGTTGCTCTACCACTATCTGCACTCTTTTTTGTCATCCTACATTAGGCACAGAGTGGAAGATCAGCAAGTAAACAGATGTCCAAAGAGGAATGAGAGGGTTGTCTCAGGTTTTTTCAGGTTCCACAGATCTCCACCAGTGATTCTGACATGGGTCCTTTCTTTGGCTTGCTGTGTTTATATGTATGTGTTTAGGGGTAAGTGCAGAAGAGGAAAAGCAAAGCACAATCCTCCCAGCTGATCCCCACAATATTACTTGAGTTGTCTTCTGCATAAGTAGGCTGGAACGAGAGATAATAGCAGAGTTGGAACTGCCATGTTTCTTGAAAGTTCTGGAGGGTCTGTCTGGCAGTTCACTCTAGAATGTGGGGGTACTTTATGTCTATGTACAATTCGGAGTCTTTACCTCCAGCTGTGGAGAAGACCCCTTGAACAATTGAACATCTGCTTTGTGAACTGAGGAATGAATAGAGAAGCTGTGGTAAAGGACATGGGGCAAACCTGGATTTATTTTAACATGTTACTAATTGTTAGAATTATAGTTACAGAATAAAATGTAAGTGTTCCAAATCTTGAAAACAAGAATAATGGCTAACCAATATTGGGAGTTGGGAGGAGGAAATGTAGAAGGAATTAAAAGTATCATTTTTTTTTATCTTTCATGAAGGAGTAAATAGAAATTAATGATTAAAAATTATGATTTCAATCTATTATTTTTTCTTTTTAATTCTATTTTTAAAATAGAAATAGTGGTTCTCACCTAGAGGTGATTTTGACCCAGCTTTCCAGGGGCATTTGGACATGTCTGGAGATGTTTTGGTTGTCCCACTGGGGAAGGAAGGTGTTTCCACTGGTGTCTACTGGGTGGAGGAGGCTAAAAGTCTTATGAAGAGATTAACAGCCCACTAACGTGATATAAAAATTACTTTAAACTGAAAACATCTGAATAATCAATAGCCACAAAAATAAACATTACCTAATTTAAGCAAAGCCTCCTGAAAATACAGCTTTCATGAATCCTCCTCTGGGGGAGGTTCTTATTTGGGAGAAGATTAACCATTATCATGAGAACATTTGAACTCGGCTCTCCATTAGCATCAAAAAACTCAACAGACTGTTCCATACTTTCCCATACTTTTCCTCTTCTTTTTTGTTAAGTTAGTATGTAAACCTTTGCCTCTCACTCTTCAGTGAGTTACACATTACTGAGTGCCCCCAGGTGCACATGTAAATAAACCCAAACTTTTCTCCTGTTAATCTATTGTCCTTTAATTTGCAGGTCCCCAAACATTTAAAATTAAGTAGTTTTCTTCCTAAAACTACAATGTAAGGTCAGCCTCCCACAATAAAAAGACATATTTTAAATGTTAAAATAACTCGTTAGGGAGGAAAGTTTTTCCGAAGGTTAGTAATTTATTCAATATTACTATGGCTTTTTGTTGCTATTGTTAAAGTGAAATAAAATAAAACTGAACACTTAAAAGTATAGAGCTCTTATACTATGATCTTGGTTTTGTAGAATTATTCCTATTTCTTCTATCTCTCTATATATATATATACATACAGAGATGTTTGGAATGGCATTCACAGAATAATAAATGATCGATATTTCTGGATAGAGGAATTTTGAGTGATTTTTTAAAAACTTCATTTTTTTTCCTTTGATCACTTAAAGTTTATTTTTCAATAATGATGAATATAATGTTTACAAAAGCAATGGATTTTTTCTTTCTTCCTATGAGAAAAGCAACAGCAACAGTAACAGTAACAAAATCTTTTCAACGGCTCTCCACGTGGCTCAGGAGAAAAGTCCAGCTTATCTCCTCTGGCCCTTGTCCATACTAAAAGAAAACAGCACAGATATCAGCGACCAAGGCCAACAGTGCATGTGTCCGTATGCCTGAAGAATGTGTTGAATGAACTAAAAAAGAGTTTGGAGGCTTTGGCTGGAAATAAATGATAAAGATTTATTCAAGGGTCTTAGGATTGCAAACTGGAAACACAACTAGGCAAAAACGCAGAACTAGTACGAAGAAAATTTGAGAATTCTTATAGTAAAAAGTACATTTTTGAGAACAATCGGTTTTTCATTCTTAGCCCTAGGATTGGTCCAGGACAGTTATCAGTCAGATGTCAGGCAGGTAGATGATGGATGTCAGTTGGTGCACCAGGAAGTTTAGTCATGTTCCTTGGTCTGGATAATGCATGTCAGGTGTATGTCAGGTAGTCTGGATAGCTGAGTCTTTTAGGGTGTAATTAGAAGGTTATCTAGAGGTCAGGTGTATATCTAGGTATTGACACAGAGCTGGAAGGTTTAGAAGTTTAAGTTCCCAGACTATTTAAAACAAGAATAGAAGTACTTCCTCATGTCTCAACCTACTTGATTTTAGTAATTTAGCTTGACTATAGTGACTCCATTTTATTTCTATACTCTATTTCTCAAACATCTTGAAGGCTACTTGAAATGACTTTTCTGTGCCAACAGGGGCAGGTCAGTCCTATCTTAACCTCTTTATTCTTTCCCTCTATCTTTGGTTGAATTTTGTTTTTGTTTATTTTTTTATTTAAATTATTTAATGTCACCACATATTTGACCCCTTTTACCCCATCTACCTCCCTCGCCTCCCTGTTCCTTGCCTTCTGGTAACCATTAGTCTATTGTCCATGTCCATGAATCTCTGTTTGTCCCGTTTGTTTTTTGCTTTTAGGTTTATATCCTACGTATTAGTGATATCATGTCGTTAACCCCTCTATTTTTGCCCTATTCTATTTTCAAGAGCAAAAATGCATGCAGAAAAATAATGCCTCTGAATATTCTTTAAGAAAACTTCTCTTTGCCTATTACATGCCATTTAGGTGAGGGTCTGTTTGTTTCCAGGGAATTGTCTCATTGCTTTATTTTACTGGTTCTGGTCTGTCCTTTGCACACACAATGGAGACACACCAAGACTTGAAGGAGGAGAAAGGCCTCTCTTGCATAGTCGCTGCCCTCTTTCACAGAGGAACAAAGCCCTTCCATTTTGACATCTTTTATTTGCACAAAAGTTGCAAAAATTATTTTATGTCTAAAGAAGTTTCTTAAATAATTTCTACCTAGTTCATGAAACAGTGGCCCCTTTTCACTTTTAAAAGCACACACAAAAAAGTAAATCTCTTTTCTTTATGGGCACCAAAGCAAAGCATATGTGTTCTATTTGGAGAATGCAAATGCTTCAAGCTGCAGCATTTCTTTCACCAGCACCTCAGCAAGTGGCCATTTAGGCTTAATTGCTCCTCACAGCATAGTCCAATTAAGAACGGGCATCAGCAGGGTAAGGGCTATTTGTTAATCCATAAAAGGTATGAGAGACAGTACTTGTTTTGCCTGCGGTTTTTATTCACATGTTTGGGTGAAAATCTAAACAGCTGGAACTCTTGGCAAGTGATATGTGTGTGTATTTAATCTGTTGGTTATGGGCAAGACAAGTGTATAAATGTATTTCACAAAAAGCAAACATTTTCTTCCAATACAAAGGAAAACTTGGTCAAGATATTACTGAAACCTACCAAAGCATAATAATTGAAGTTGGGGGCTGGAGGGAGGGGGCAGAGCTGGCTTAGAGGAGAAAACCTCTGAACCAAGGGGGCTTTTCTGCAACATGAAGATGGTTTTAGTCCCTAGGAGAGCAATTTCCCTATTAAAGTGCAAATTTTTATCAGAACATATTGTGGGTTACTGTTGTTAGCATTCTTTTTAAATAGAGGTTTTATTTTTTTGAGAATTTGCTTTCTGTACATCATTTTGATGTGGTTCAGGGAGTATTGCCATTCTACTATGGGGGAGGCACAAACTTTCTTCTACCCTCTTTTGACTGGTCTAATAATGGAATAGACATTAGATAGATTAGCAAGAGAAAGTAACCAAATTTAATAAATACATATTTATGGAATCCCCACATACATGAGAAAGTCAGAGACCTCCCTCCCCCATAAGAGGTTCAGAGATAGAAAGGGGGATTTAGGTATGTAAGACATCCTGAGCTAGGGGTGAGGTAATGCACCTTGGAAGCTTCAAAGGGTCCTTGTTGCAGGATGATAAGAAGAGCAGATAAAAGGGTAAATGAGTTTGCCTTGCCATATAGGTGGGTCAAAAAGAGATTATCACTGAAAATCTCTTATCATGGGCTCCTAATTCAAATTCTTTTAGGTAGTTAAAGGAAGAGGCAGAAGTTTCTCTTAAGACTGAAACTAAAATTACCTTTAGCTCAAAATAATCTACATGCCACTGAGGCACATCTTGGGGTGGCTCATTCTGAACCCCTATGCTGGGGACAGGATAAACTGACGTGAAATGGGAAGTGTGGTTGTGATGATGTGCCACTCGTGATATGATGAAAAGAGGCAAACATAAGAAGAAACATATATTATGTAGCTGTTAGATATTCTCAGCTAGCTCAAGGGTTTCCACACTTCTCTCTTTATGAAAAAGAATTTGATGATCACCAGCCAGGCTGAGGGGCTGTCTACTAGTTTCTTAGAAGTCAGAGAAGGGAAGGGTAAAAAACACATGTGGGTGACCTGCTTCTTCAGGCTGCTGGTGAAATCCTGGGGTCATGCAACAAAACATATTGTCTAGAAAAGTCAGACCTAAGTGAGATTGGGAATTTGGGAAGGTGGGAGGAAAGGACATTTGGCACCTTTGCCTTCCCAGAGCAGACAGAGATTGGATGGCAACTATCTTTCCTGATTTACATGTTGGTTGGGCTTCAAAGACAGACAGAGCCATTAATTTATTTCCTTTTTCTTTTTTCGCTCCTTTCCTAATCCTCATCCTCTGGGAGATTCTGCTCCATTCATAACCTATCTGGTCTCCTAGACCATCCCCTCTACAAGCACAGTGAGAGAAGGAAGGCCTGAGCAATTATTCATGCATCTGGGCTGTTCAGTGGTCAATCAACTGAACACAGCGAGGGCCAGAGACTTCCTTGTTCTTCAGCTAAACGAAAGCCTATTTTTTCCCCTTTTGAATTTGTTTTTACTTTATTGTCGATTGTTAACCAACATAATACTGATGAGCAAAACCTTTGCTGATTTCAGGACCGTACCCACCATCAGATTAATGATTCTCCACGGGAAAATGTCTGCATCCACCTGCCTCTAAGACTGCATCCTGGCGGGCTACTGGCTTCAGGTAATGATATTTACCCGGCTCATTGAAATGTCACACTTACGACTGAGCCCTATAAATTATTATTGTGCTCGTGTTATATTGTAAAGATAAAGGTCAGATCAGAGCTCAGATTTATTCACACCCGCGATGCATTTCTGAGAGTTAGTAGAAAATTGAACTATCGGGTTTTTCAGTTTTAAAAGTACATGCAAGTGAACATGAGCTTCCCTCTCCCCCAACAAAGGAAAAGAAATAACTACAGAACCAGTTAGCTTTTGGAAGAAATAAAAATAAAGGAGAGATTGGATCATCTAAGTTCTATAAATACTACCTCCAATTTTTCTGCACATTTTCTGATAGTTCTTTAAAATAACTGGACAAGGTAAAAGGTCAGGGATACATTCAGGAAGACTAAGGGAACTACTGTGCATTGATCATTGCATGGTGACTAAGTAGATCACCTGCTCTCCTGCAGGACCGAGGTGGCCTGTCGGTTCCCCGTGCAAAGCTGTTCGGTGGCTGAAAAGCCCATTATTGTACCTGAGGACCTTTGTACACTGACACAAAGTGTGTGCCTTTTACCTTGAACTGCAGATTTCAAAGAGCAGGATTGCTAACCAGTACTAGACCCTGCTGGCTCCAAACTCGGAGAGGCAGCCCGGTGAGGAGGGAGTGATAAATGGCGATATTAAGCACTGAAGGTGGTCCTCCAGTGTGGACTTAAAGTCAGTGCTGGGCGGCGTGAAGTGCACGTCGCCAGTGTCTTTGCTGCACCAGCTCTTTGAATAAATCACGGGCCGAGTGTTGTTAGCTGTCTGGGCAACAGCTCTCGCTAGCACTTAATAAAAAGTCCCAGACCATCTACATCAAATGATTTTTCTTCCATAAAATTTGGCTTTTGAGCTTTGAAAGAATCTACCAGGCTCACCTCCATTTTTCTTGCTCACTTATCCTTTCAAGGATTATTTCCACATGGAGAATGACGTTTGAAGGGTTTAGTCTTCCAATTATTTGAACAAGAACCACTGGATAATCTTTCACTTGCCTCTCATTTCTGTGAATCCTCTTTCTCCTCTTCCTTCTCTCCCCTTCCTCCTCAACTGAATCCTTTTATTTTAATATTCTTCTTCCTATAGTCTTTTACGGTTTTTTATTCTTTATTAACTCATTCATAATAATTATCACTACAAATTCTAAGTGCTTACTATGCAGTTGGCACTGTACTAAACATGGCAAGGAAGGGATAGTTTGTGTTTAATATCATTTGAGGCATTTACTAATCTTTGTCATTTTATTAGGAAGAAGAAAATATGATCATGTTTTTAGAACCTTATAACTTTGCGAATAATAAATATTTATATACATCTACCTAATATTATTACACCCTTAAAGGAATGTAACCTTATTCACCTTATTCACTTTCACATTTATTTTTAATATTTCTTGATTATCTTTCCCAACATTTACCAAAAAAAATTTTTTTTAAAGAAATGGAGAAATGTTTATTTGTCTCTAAGACCCCACCATCAAAACAAAACAAAACAAAACAAAAAACAATATTATTTTGAAAACAGAATTCCTTTTGCTAACAGGTTTCTCTGAATGGTATTTAGTTTGTTTTTACTGAAAACAGAGTCAAGTAATAGGAAGTGCAGACAGCTTGTCCCTGGGAGAGAAGAGGAGGGGAGCTAGACTGACTCTCCTCTCTCTCTCAGCCTGGCTATTTTCTTCCTCACTTTTTTTGTGTTCCTTCTATTTCTCCCCCAGGTGGAGTGTTTTTGCCTCATTGATGAGACATGAGCAGTGAGTTGGAGCCACAGCGCAATTTCTTTACCCTGGGTGTTTAGTTTCAAACCAGAAGCTAGAAGATAAGAGCTGCTAAAAGTAAGTCATTTACAAATCAACTTCCATTCATGCCTTCAACAAGCATTTATTTATTAGGTACCTACTTCTCCAGGCACTGTTCTAGGCAGTTGGGATATACGAGTATACAAAACAAACCATAATCCTTACCATTGTGGGTTTTAGATTCTAGTGAGGGGAGACAAACAATAAATAATAAATCTAATGAATTAATTATCTAGCTGTAGGGGAGGAAATTTTTTTTTTTTTTACTCTACTCATCTTAGGTTCATTAGCTGGGGCCCTGTAAATTAGATTGACAAAAGATAGATTAACAAGAGAAAAAAGAGAGAGAGAAATTTATTAACATGTGTATCACAAACATATGAGAGTGCTCCCTGATGCGTAACTCAAAGGGGCTGGTTAGAACTTGGGCTTACATAGTGTCTTATGTACATAGTATCTTATCTTTGGAGAAGTGACAAGACAAAAGAAAAGAACTGAGTCTCTAGGGTAGCAAATTGTGGGAAGGGTAAGTATATGGGGGAACTAATGGATGATAAAGGCTAGATAATGAAGTTAATTATGTAGGTTCTTCTGGTGTCACCTCTGGACTGATAAGGGTCTACAGTTGTCTCTGGTGATTAATTTCTGTCCTTCCTGGTGGAGAGGGGGAGGGTGACACTTCTAGAAATTTATTTCTCGCTTTAGGTAAATGGGGGAGTATGGAGAGTTTTCCTTACAATTGCTTCTTCTCAATTGTGTTTGGCTCAAAATGATTTTTATGCCAAAGTGGCATATTTTGGGATGGTATATTTTGCTACCCTTCACAGCATATTAGAAGATGATAAGTTCTATGGAAAGAAAGAAAACAAAGAGAAATTAAGGGGATTGGAAGTTTGGGGGTCTTGTACTTTTAAAATAAGTATTGCAAAGTTGGCCTCCTTGAGAAGATGACGTTGGACAAAGACTTCCTTCTTACCTAGATTCCACAAATGCTCACAGGTATTGGGAGGACTGGGCCACATCTTTGCTATAGAATATCTCCGCATAATGTGGAAGGAATTGCTATTTTATAAAATGAGCTACTAAGAAGAGAGTGGAAACAGGGCTACTATTTTTATATCTTTCTTCCTGGTGTATGGAAAATATCAGTGCAGAGAAGTTATGTGGGTAAAGACAGATTAGAGATTTTAGAGCACACTGTGAATGATATACTCTCTATTTCTTAGTTCAACTTGAATACAACTTTTAGTTGATGCCTCATTTCTGGGCCACTAGGTGGTATCCATATAAAACCATAGTTTTAATTTAGAGATACCTATGCAAAAGTATGTTGCAGAATTTCTATAGTTTTTGTTCAATCCACTTGAGGTTTGTGACTGTTTGGGTCTCTGTGTTTATGTCTGTGTATATGTGAATAGAATAGGTCTTACTGGGAAAAGGTGCTATCTCTGTGCAAAGTATTACATAACTTTAATTTCATATAGGTAATGATTTGTAATTATTGTCTTATTCATATATTCAGTTATGTTAACAATTAGAGTTTATAACATCTCTAAACTCTGATGCAATGATTTTACAACATATATCTTTTAATGATATCTAGAGTAAGGCTCTTAAAATTGTTTGGCTATTCATAACATTTCTAATGGAGACTGACTATTCAATTCCTTTCTTTGAGGGAACTTGGAGTCTGATAAGTAATACGTCAGAATTAATTATAGAAAAGAAAACCAGGAATGTGTCCCAAGTATATCTTCGGGAAATAAAAAGAATCTCCTGAATTTCCATCCTGTCACACATTAAATTGAGAGCCATTTAAACAAGATCATGCCCTATGCAGTGTCCAGGTTGAATGTTTTAAAACAGATCGTCCTCCCCTTTATTCTAAATTTGCAGGCAAGAGTGCCTACTGTTTTCCTAAAAACTTTTTGTGTGATTTGCCTTGGAGTTGGGTGGGGTTTCCATAAAATAGGCTGTTGGTAGCTTTTCTTAGAATAATAATATATCTTCCAGGGATCAGGCTGTGGGGCAAAAAACATCCATTGGAGGGAAATGTGGAGCCACACTTTTGTTGAAAGGGAGCTAAATGTGGGGACAGTGGGCGTGGAAGGGTGAGCAGACACTCTTCCTGCTTGGGGAAATAGGAAGGCCTGGTGCTAAAAGGTTTGAGCTTATTTCAGACTTTCCAAGCACTAAATAAGAAGTGATCAGAAGCTGCAAAAAGGAGAAACAGGAAATGTGTAGGTCCAAATTTTTCCCCCCAACACAATTTTCACTGTCAGAAACAAACACCATCTTTTCTGAATGTTTAATCTGTATTATCCAGGTTAGCCAGACAGCCTCTCTGCCCAGGCCTTGGATACCAAACTCTTTGTTAGAATTTCTGCTCTCTCCCTTCCTCACCCTGTGGCTCTCTGGTCCAGGCCCTTCACTCACTAGGTCTCTCTTTCCATCTGAAAAGTGAAGATAATGCTATTGTCTCCAGCAAGAAAGTGTGTGAGATTTCTATGCTTTTTAGGGGAAAGGGATTAACTAATACTCTAATTCTAGTCTTGTTTTAACACATGTAGAGGAAAATAAGGATTCTTTAGAAGATGATGTCATTTGCAGAAAAGAGTTAAAAAATTATATGGGTTGAAGTACAAATATTTTATATATATTGCTGCTTCCAACTGAGGCATAGCTTTTGTACTTTGAAGAAAACATTTGATTAAAATCATTAAAGGGCTAGAATCTATCTCAAATTTTTTCTTTTCTGATGAGTATATTACCTTGTATGATAAAAACTTGGAGAAAGTTCTGGATTATGACAAATTAATTATTTTTGGCTAGAATGAAGATTGTTGTAAAGTTCTCATTCTTCCTTTTTTTTTTTTTAAGGAATTACATTTTAGTCAATGTAGATAATTGAAGGGCTGATGATCAATGAAATAGATTATTCAGTTCCTCTGGTCCCTTATTCGCCTGACTCCTTAATTTTAGAGAGATTTTGCTGCTTATTAGTACCTATACTAGAGAAAGGACAGTAGTAATAGAAGAAAAGGAAGCAAACACTTTGGCATATTATTGCCTATTGTCAATGAAGGATAGGGCTCCATGAAGGGAATAGTGGAGATTATGTCGAAGGGAGGCCTGTGGATTTTCTCTAAGATAAATTTTCTGATAGATAATTAAGAATTGCTCACACCTGGCATCTCTGTACCTCTCTAGCTCCTTCTGCTAAGTGAGAACTGAGTAAATCTGTACTGTCACTGTGTGGCAGGCCGACTTCCAAGATGGCCCCCGGTGACTCCCATCTCCTGGTGTTCATACTCTGTGTAATCCCCTCTACTGGAATGACTTGCTTCTATTCAATAAAATATTGCAAAAGTGACGGATATTACTTTCATGGTAAGGTTTTAGATTGTGACTTCCAGACAGGCAGAATCTCTCCATTGCCTCTTGTCCTGCATGCCTTGATGAAGCAGGCTGCCATGCTAGAAGAGACCAACTGTGGCAAAAAACCGAATGCCTCTCTGGCCCAAAACTCATGAGGAACTGAGCCCCTCAGTCCAACAACCTGTGAGGAACTTAATCTAGCCATGTAAATGAACTTGGAAGTAGGTCCTTCCCCACTTAAATCTTGAGCTAACTACATCCCAGTCAAGACCTTGATTGAAACCTATGAGAAAACCTGAAGCGTAGGACTCAGCTATGCCGGATTCCTAACCCACAGAATCTGCGAGGTAATAAATGTGTGAATTTTTAAGCTGCTAAGATTTGAGGTAATTTATTATATGGCAATAAATAAATTATAGATAACTAATACCGTCTATTACTATACTTTGCAACTATTCTAATCACTCTTGGCAAAAGAATAAAGGAGCTGATAAACTCATTCATATGATGATGTTTGGAAATTCAGTGTATAACCCCTGCTGGAATACAGTGTCCTCAGAGGGAAAGTATTGCCAGCACAATAGAGTGCGTTTGAGCTGTGAATAAGATTGAAGATTTTAACATCAATTCAAAGAACAGAGGAGTCAGAACTAGAAGGAGTGGGAGGCAAATGGAAGAAACCATACAAAGGTCTCACTGTATAGCAAAAAATCTGCTCCGTGGGCTACTTCAAAATAAGCCCAGAAGGGGTTAGGATGAAATACAAGAGTGTGCTATCTCATGCCCAGAGATAGAACGAGATGTGTCAAAGCCACGACTGAAAACTGGAAAATTCATGAGAAAGATTCCCAATTCAAATTAATTTATATATGTTTCTAAATTGTACTCTAACTTTTGGATCTTATTTAACTATGATTTTTTAAAGGATTGATGTTTAAAATAAAATTTTAAGACTAGGAAGTGTTTTCAAAATTCAAAATGTACAAATTTTCCCTTCTACTCTAGTCCTCGGCCACCTAGGTCACTTCTACCACCCAGACAACCAGAATGAACAGTTTCTTGTTTATACTTCCAGAGAAATAATAAATACTATCTCCAGATAAATACGTGGATATAATCTTTTAAAATGCCTTTTAAAAACCTAAATGGTAGCTTACCATATACACTATAATGTACCTTGATTTTTTTTTTCTTCTTATAGCAATATGTCTTTGTGGGTATCTCGTATCAGTGGATAAGGTTATTCTTAAGGCTGTACAATATTCCAATGTATTAACATTCTGTATTTTACTTAATCATTTACTTACTGATACTTGGACAATTCCCCCAATTTTTTTTCCTATTATAAACAATTCTGCAATTAATACTTTTTTATAGGCATCATTTTGCACATATATAAGTCTTTGTGGAATAAATGGTAGGAGGTGATATGCTGGATCAAAGAATATGTATGTGTATTATTTTGACAGATTCTGCCAAAGTATTTTTTGTAGAGGTTGTACCAAGTTACATTCTAACTATCAATATTGGAAATGTTTGTTTTTGACAGTTTCACCAATATTATATGCCATTAAACTATTTGATCTTTACCTGACTGATAACTAAAAAATGATTTTAGCATAGTTTAAATTTATATTTCTCCTATTATAAGGATGCTTTTATATGTTTAAAGGCCATGCATGGGATTTTTTCCCCCTGTGATTTGAGAATTCCTGTATTTTTCCCTTTTATCTATTCAATTGTCAACTTCTATCTATTATTCATAGCAGTTTTTTTTATGTTAGGAAAACTAGCTATAGCCTGCAGTTTTCCTAGTTTGTTGCCTGTCATTTCATTTTATTTTTTTTGATTTTACATCATGAAAATTTTTAATTGTTGTTGTTAAAGGCATCTTTACTTTAAAAGCCTGCCCCACCAAGAGATGACAAAAATTATCTATGTTTTCTTCTAGTACTTTTATGGTTTCATTTTTCAACATTTAAATATTTGTTCCATCTAAAACTTGTTCTAAATGTGTGAAGTATAAATCCATTTTAATTTTAGTTTAATTTAATTTTCCCAGATGTCTACTCAGTTGTGCCAACACCATTTTATTGAACACCCCCCTCCACCTTTTTTTTTTTAACCTCAGAATTGAAATGCCAGTTTTATCAAATCCTAAATTTATATTTGGGTATAGTTCTGTACTTTTTATTCTGTTCCATTGATTTCTCTATTCAAGTCCTTTCATTATTATAGCTTGATAATCTGCGTAATGAAGCTAGTAATTAAAAAAAAGTTTACTTCTCCATTTGAACATTAACACTCTTTATCTAACTTGCAAAAACCACTCTATTAGTAATTTTACCGAGATTGCTTTATATTTATAAGATACATTAGGGAGAATTGACATCATCATGTGGAATCTTCCTTTCCAAGAACATGTTTTGTCTTTTTATTTTACAAATTTTCTTTTCTGCCTTTCAGAAATACATGAGTGTTTTTATATAGATTATATATATTTTTTGTTTGTCGCTCTGCTAATGAGGTCTTCCTTTATTTTTCTAATTGATATTGTTTGTACATATAAAGGCTATTTATTTCTCTACATTAGTTGTGTGCCTCTGACATATCTCATTTTTTTTCAAATAATTTTTCAGTTGCTTCTCATGGATTTTTCAGGTAAAGAATTATATGCTTGTAATAATGATACTTTTTCTTCTTCCTTTCTAATTTTTATATATTTAAGCCTTCTGTCTAACTGTATTCATCAGTAGCCTCAAACAATATTAATTAGTTACAATGGTGGAAAACAATCAATTCCTGACATTTGGGACTGGGAATAGCCTTGGGTTTCCCATTATAAAGGATGCTGGTTTTGGACTGACAGTGACAAAACATAACATATCATCTATTCCATTGCATTAATCGCTTTTAAAAAATTAAGAACCAATGTTGAAATTTAGCTTTTTGAAAGAATTTATACAGATAATTTTTCCCTTAGATTTATTATTGTTGTGAATTATATTAATAATATTACTAATAGTTGTGATAAATGGAATAATATTTCCCAAAGATATGCACATCCTGGTCCCTGGAGCCTGCCAATATTGCTTTACATGAGACTTTGCGGACGTGAGCATCTTGAAATGGGCAGGTTATCCTGGGTTATCTGGGTGGCCCTAGATGTAATTACAAATATCTTTATAGCAGGGAGACAGAGAGAGATTTGACACAGAAGGCAAAAGTGGCCACTGAAGCAAGATACCATGTTGCTGGCTTTGAAGATAGAGGCAAGGTCCATGAACCAAAGAATGCAAGGAATGTAGCTCTAGAAGATGGAAAACGCCAGGAAATAATTGTCCCCTAGAGACTCCAGAAGGAGGGCAGCCCTTCTGGCAAATTGATTTTGGCCCAGCACCATGTTTGTGGTACTTTCTTACAACCATCATAGGAAATGAATACAATATTATATATGATTCAATTATTGAGCTGATCTTACATTTCTAGAATAGACTCTATTTATTTGTGATGTTTCATTCTTGTAAGGTGCAGCTAGATTTTGCATTGAAAATTGAAAAATGTTAAAGCACACTGTTTAAATAAATCAACAATGCCTAGTAAACACTTAGGTTCTTATGAGAGAGAGTATTATTTTGTGGTTGTGAGTATAGCTTTTGGAGTTAGAAAGTCTATCTTACCACATATTAAATGTGTCTTTTAATCACTCTATGCCTTCATTTCTTAATCTGTAAAATGGAATGATAATAAAACCTTCCTTAATGGAGTTGCTGTGAGGATTAAGTGAAAAAATATATGTAAAGCACTTAGAACAGTGCCATATAGGTGTGTGCTACCATTCTTGTTATGCTGTCATTATAACGTAATGCTCAGGCATTGCTACAGTCCTGGCAACAGGGCATGTACCTCTTAGGACACTGACATGGTTATCGGCCACACAGTGTCTACAGGGTTCTCCCCTTGCATAGTCCCTTAGAAGGGGCAATGTGCCTTGGGCTCTTTTCTTTCCTCCAGCCTGCTAGTCCCCTTGATTATTTCAGTTATCTACCACTGTGAAACAAGGCACCCCAAAACATAATGGTATAAAGCAACAAATTATGTATTATTTCCTACAGTTCTGAGTAGACTGGGCTCGGGTGAGTGGTTTCCTGCTGGTGTAGGCTGAAGTCACTTAGGCAGCTGTATTCTCCTGGGGGCTTGGCTGAGGCCGAATGTCCCAGGTGGCCTCTCATCCTCCAGGACCACTCTCCATGTGGTCCCTCACCCTTCAGCAGTCTAGCTTGAGATTTCATGTAGCATGGTAGCTGGCTTCCATGTCAGCAAAAGCAGGAGCTACCAGGCTCCTTAAGAACTAAGCCTGAGTTTGGTACATTGTCACTTCTAATATATTTTTTTGGTCAGAGCAAGTGGTTTGCTAGTTCAAATCCAAAGGTAAAGGAAATAACTTTGCTTTTTGACAGGAGGTGCTTATGAAGATGGGAGGAATGATTGATAGCAATGTTGGAGAATATATACCGCATGGCCCATCTCATAGCATCTTATATATTGAGGGTTACCAATAAAATGGCTTGAGCCCAGGCATCTTCCACAGTGTCCATACCACCCAGGGGAAACTCAGGTATCTTGCTATGCTGAGGCATAGCAATGCTGCCATTTATCCTCTTGTAACTTTTTTTTTTTTAATACTCCAGCAACTTCAGGTGCGCTGCAGCCCTGTGGTTTCAGATGGAGCTGTCAACAGTCCCTAGTGTAGTGGAGGGGATTCCCGTGTGGCCAACCCCAGATACTTGAGTGGTTTGAGTCATTTTCTTAGGGTTCCTCTCCTTCTCTTGGTTTTGAGGAAGAGACTCACTCACTTCTCTCCCCTAACCTACTGGGGATCAGCCCACTGATGTTGGAGAACCACCATCTGGAGACAAACTGACTAAACTAAACATTGGGGGAAGTGTGTGACATTATGTAACTCTCCATTTACTTCCTGCCTCCTCTCCCACCTACTCCACGTCCCTTAACACACTCAAGCAGAACTGTAAAATGAGAGAGCTGAAATTCACCCTAGAGATAGTTTCAGCGCTTTCCAAGTATGCTTCATAGACCATTGGAGATTTTCTTGCCCTCCAGCCACAATGTAAGAGCAACAATAGGGAGGGGTGAAGGAAAGGAACAAATGGACTTCCGGTGGGCCCCTCTTTCCTCCTCCAGCTTTTATGTGTTTTTTGTGTGTGTGTGTGTGTTGGACTTCCATGTAGATTTTGTTTAAACAAGAGTTCTACTGTTAAAGTTAGTTTGAAATCTCTGAGAACAGGCCCAGTAAGGTTAAGTAGCCTGTTTAGGCAAAGATGGATTGGGAAGCAGTGCAGCCTGGGGATTACCTGGGGCAGCAGGTAATGCTAAATATGTCACTGGAGGTGTAAGGAGATGCAGTGAATTACATTTACCAGACCTCTGCAAAATTGATAGGGTTCAAAGGAATATAAAGATGAGCCACAAGGATGTGGGATGTGACAACCACAGAGGCACTTGTGAGGTCAAACAGTCACGAAATTGCCTTTGAGGAGGATGGAACCAAGAAACCGCACATTCTTGTTTTGATAACTAAGGTCTATTTCCCACACCTAGTACTCAGTCTTACCCCTGAATTTTGGACAAATATTTAAAGGGTCTAAGTTTGAAGAAGCATCAAATTTTTCACCTGTCTGCAGCATTCACATGAGTCTGACTGGTGATACCCTCAGGAACTTGGCCTCAGCTGGTGGCTGAGCCAGAGTAAGGAACCAAGTATTTAGAATCCTATTCTAACATCCCTCTGTCACTGCGAACTCCTCCTTCATAAAGAAACCAGCATGATAATCCTTATTGATATACAAAGAACATACACAAGAAACTTGTCTTCCCACTGTCTCATTTTCTTTATTCAAATAAATCAAGAATATAGTTTCTTGTTCTTCTAGCTATTATGAGACTTGCTGATATAGTGTGTATGACCCATTGGATAAAGACATAATGTAAAGTAAAATTGTATTAATAAGATATTGCTAATATTAATCAACATGAAATGCAATAGTGTTCTGGGGTGAGGAAGTCAGGAAAGAATGCTGTAAACTCCTCTGGGATCTGCAAGACAAGACACTTCCCAATGCTTATTGGTGAATACTCAGCCCAGAAATAGTCCCCAAAAGTGCAGTAAAACATGCAACTCTAATGTTTGTGTTAGGTGGAAATTATGACTTGGAAATCTCTAGAAAATCTCTTCAATCATGAAAACAGTGAGAGATATTAAATTTTATGTAATTATCCAGTCAGAGTGATAGCCACATTGCATTCTGTGCTCTATATAATAACTGCTTAAAAAGATCAGCGTCCTTATAGTCCTAGTCTACAGGCCATATTCTAAGTGAACTTAATGTGTCTGACAGATGGGAAATAGCTCATTTTGACCCTTGATGTCCAGTCTTTTGTTCACATAACCCAATAACATGAACTCATTACTTTTATATTTTATGCAAGTCTGAAATAAAGACCCCAGTTCCAAAGACAGCTATCAAAATTTTGTTTATTATATTTTCTCATTTGGTTATAAGGAGATTATAGTTATGACCATCCTCTCATTAAATAAAGAGAACATGGTTCTATTATTTTCATTTTGTAAAGTGAGCCCCTGAGTTATGTGAGAGTTGAGCAACTTCTTTGAGTTTCATAAGCCATGGGGAGAACTGGGAATCAAGCCAATCCTCCTGATTTGCTGGACTTTCCAATCTTTCAAAAAGTGTGCAGCCCTTTCAAAGTTTCTTCTGACCCAGAGCCCCAGGACCACATCCCTTCTCTGTGTCTCATTTTTCTAATCGATCAGGTATTATTCTTCGGGCACAGCCAGTGCTAACTTGTACCATGGTGATAAAAATGATTTTCTGGGGGTGGAGATGCAGGTGGAGAAAGCCAGTACACTGACTGAAACTGGCACTGAAACCGAAGTCAAAACCAAGCTGAACGAACTACCACATGGCTCTTGAGCCCATGTGTCAGAATTTGCTTCATAAATAGAGCCCTAAAGACCTAAAGTGATAAAACTGCCTGTGAGAACATCCAGTCCCAACCTGGTAGGCATTCACACTTAAGAAGAAGCACGATACCCTATCTTCTCTTGAAGATGTGTTAAGACATCTCAAGGAATGGGGATTTAGCTATGTAATTTGTGGATGCTTCCACTCTTTGATTTCTATTTCTCCCATGGTCACTCTTCTTTTGTCTCCTTTACACACATATTTCCTCCACCAATCCTTTATATCCTGCTAGTTCCTGAGTTATGTCCTAGTTCCTTTTCTCATCTCCACAGACTCCCTCTCCCTGGGTGATTTTGTCCACGTCCTTGCTTCAGTTACCATAAAGCAAGCTATCAACGATACCAAAATCTGTGTCACCAGCAGGTCTCTTGCCTTAACATCTTTACATGGCTGTACTTGGGCCCCTCAAATTTGAAATATCTCAAACTGAGCACATCATATTCTTCATTTCTCATCTCCTCTGCCTACCTTCCATTCCCACTCTAGACCTTCTTATCTATTACAGGAAAAGCCATCACTATCTATATGGTTTAATCGGCCAAAATCTGGGGCCAATCTCAACTCTTTCTTCTCCATCACTTGCCACATCTGATCTATTGCTGTGTCCTGCCCATTTTATCTCCTACCAATCTCTCCCATCTACCCATCTTGATTCCTTTCCACTGTCACCATTCTAATCTAAGCTACTGAACTTATAACTTACTTGCTCCAGACATCCCCATACATGCCATGCGCATCCACTACTTCCTACCCAAGGGTGCCAAGCCACCTGACAGAAGGGGGTGAACACCCAAGAGATAAGAGTAAGGTCTTTGTTCTACCACTTACTAGCTGTGTGAGCTTGGGCAGGGCACGTGACCCACAGAACCCGCCTCCTTCCTTTGTAGCAAAAGAAATAATAACAGTTGCTTTCTAGAATTTAGAGGCTCAGCCAGCTGATCTCTGGAAGGCTCTCCCAATTTTAAGTTCTGTGACCCTGTGCAAGACCTCAAATACACTGACATGTTGAAGTAACAACCAACTATACACTGATCAAATCCAAACGGTACCACTAGAAATATAGTGATAGTGCATTTTGGAATTGAAACTGCCCATGCATTTTGGCCACTAAGCACCTTTTGAACAATTTATGTTTTAGGGTTTCCCGCCTTAAGATTCCTACAACTCAAAGTAGTTGGGACAAACTCAATTTCTCAGCCTTCACTAGAGTTAGAACACATTCATGTTACCTCAATCCTGGTAACCTTTTCTGAGATTTAAGTTTATAAAGAAGTAACACAAAGAAAGGCCTGGCTTTTAGAGGCAGCATTGGCACTAGCACAGTGTTAGCCTTGCCACCCCTCAGCTCAGCCATTCCAGCAGAGAGCCCGTCTGTGCCAGTGGCAGGAGGGTCTTTACTGGAGTAGTCTGATGGTTTAATTTGGGCATTATTTATGGCTTCAGAGCTTCCAAGCCCAGTTCTCTGACCTTCCTGGAGATTGTATAGGCTACCTAATATTCTTTAATAAATTACATCGTTTAAACAAGCTATCAGTCCTCTGTTGTTTGCAGCCATGAATAATATGCACTTCCACATCCTTCAAATCTCAACGGAACATAGTTTCCTCTGGGAAGCCTTCCTTGACCCTCAGATTACATTAAATCACCTTGAAGGCTCTTGGGGTAGTAGTACCTTTCCTCTTCAAATATGTATTATATTTGTAGAGATGTTTTAAAATCACTTGATTGTCTCCCCTGCTCCTCTATAAACTCTATGAGGGCTGGACTGTGACTGCCTTGTTCTTTCCTTTCTCTCTAGCAGTTAGCATATTGTGTAGCACATAGTAATCACTCAGTAGATGTTGACTTGAATCAAATTGCTGACATCTAAATGATTCATGCTGTAGTTAAAGACCAGTCTTCTTCATTTTTTCCTCATTAGGGATGAAAAATAGCTGCTCGTGTCGCTCATTTTTTTTGCAAAGAATAAAATTAACAGATAACCTGGACCAATGTGGAGGTTATTAGGACTTTCGGGAGTTAGACCTGATTCATTAAGCCTTTTTGAAGTTTTTGCAGTTGCTGATTTTATTGAAATTTATACTTTTAAAGACAAAATCAGGACTTTTGGGTAAAGATGATTAGATTTAGCTACACACTATTTACTCACCTCCTTTTAAGGGCCCATTAAGTAGCAATATAATATGTAAAAACCCACAGAGACAAAGAGAAAGGGAACATGAGTCCCCAGCACACTGAGGATGGTGCCAGACATGGCAGGGCGAGGGGACAGAGCCAGAAGTGTTTGTAGAGAGAGTCATCCTCCCTCCCCCACCACCTGACACTCGTGGTGTCAAGCACAGTAGAAAAGTGAGGGCAAGGTGTAGGCAGTGGTGTGCTGGTAAATGTTTTACAACCAGCTCTTTGAAAAAAAAAGAAAGAAGGAAGGAAGGAAGGAAGGAAGGAAGGAAGGAAGGAAGGAAGGAAGGAAGAAATGAAAGAAAGACAGCCCTGATTGTAGCATTTACTGATCTGACTTGTGGGAGTATACCCACCATGACCAATTTCGAGCTAACAACATGATATCACTGAATATGCGATTGAGAGGAAATGTGCGGGATTAGCTCGTATGGGTTGGCAGTAGCTGATTCTGGAACATCACTGGGTGTAGGGCCAAAAATAGAGATTTGTCCAAATTTAGAGTATAGAAAGGTCAATCTTCTTCCCAACTCATGCAAAGAATGTCATAGCTAGATGTCTACCATCCCCCATCGCCACACACAAAGAATTGGAAAACAAAATGGGCCCAGAAATGGAACTCCAAATCTATAAGAATGAATGAAAAACACCATTTAGGAATATTTTTAAAGGATTTTATTTTTTTAGCACTTTTGTCTGTCTCTCTGTCTTTCTACATGTCTTTCTCTTTCTCTCTCTGGATGTATGTCTGTATAAAATTTTAAATTGCTTTAAAAGACTATGTTCTATTTAAAGCGAAACATGTGATTAAATGCCTTGTGGGGGTTTAAGGTAAAATATAAGAACAATATTAGGATAAAGGGCACAGGAAAGAAATAAATCCATACTCATGTTAAGGTTCGTATACTTCTCTGAAGCAAGATGATACTGCTTGAAGGTAGATTTTACTGACTTAAAGATATATATTATAGTTTCTAGATCAACTACTAAAAAATCATACAAAGAAGAAGTATATAAAAGAAGTTAATACTCAATTCACCTAAAGGAAGTCAGGAAAAGAAAAGAAGAGGAGCAAAGAGTAAATGGGGTAAGAATAAAACAAATGCCCAAATAAAAGATTTTAGCCAATCATTTCAATATTAAATATAAATGTAAATGGAGTAAATTAAATATACCAATTAAAAATTTAAAAAGTTAAAAATTCTCTGTCTATTTGAATTAACTCCTCTCAAGGGTTCAATAGCTACACAAAGCCAATGGCTTCCATGCCAGACAATAGAGATATGGAAATGTCCATCATCACAGAAAATTCTGTTGGACAGAATTATATGGCTCAAGAGTCAAAGGGAGGAAACCGAGCCCAATGGCAGAACATGTGCCTTGTCCAGGCCATGGTGCACCTGGATCCTAAAGGTACGGCCCAGAAAAGACAGGTTTGCCCCCTGAAGAGAACAAACCCAGAGTGTAGGGAAACTGAGCCCTGGGCACTGTGTAGCAGGAGAAATGCCTGTCCCTCTTTACACACAGGATTGCTGTGTAAACTCTGGCTCAAAGAAGGCAGACCTCACTGGGGTGGCAGCTCTGCCACTGTTGAGCTGTGTGATCAGAGGCTAATACTTACTACAGTGATTCTTCACCTCTTTGTTTAGGGTACACTTACAAATATGCAAAGTTAGGGCAACACAGTGGAGGAGGTTAAAGACTGAAAATGAAACGGAATAAATTGGTAATAATTAAAATGTAGCCATTACTACTATATAACAGTGTTTCCCAAGGTCTGTACAGGTACCCAGAGTTTTGTGATTTTAATTTGAAAGGCTTTTCCTGAGTAAAATTCTACTCTCTGAGTAGAAGTGCCTTGATGATTACATATACCTCCATCCACGGAGCCATGCTTCTATGTGTATTAGGACACAATCTTCCCTTTGGTGCTGACTTGCCTTTTCACTTACCTTCCTGTCTAGTCTAATGTGCAACAAAATCCCAGTTCTTCATCTTGCAACACATCCCACTCAGCAAAATGCTCCATTAGGCAATTAACTGTCTGAATTGTCTACTTAGATGGTAAGTTGCAACAAAAGGCAGTTTTATACCTGGATCAAGATTTGGCAGAGCACCAGGAAGATTTATGGTTCACAGGCATGATTGGGAACCATTGGTTTAAGCTCTCAGCAAATGTCATCTCAGACACCAGAATGAAACACAGTAGGGTACTTCTCCACTGTACTGTTCTCCCTCATAACTCTCTATGGGATAAGTATGAAGATTTCTATTTTCCTGAAGAGGAAACTGCTGTTTAGAGAGTCATCAGTTCCATTTTCTGGGAGCAGATATTTTTCTCTTCCCGCACCCTGCTCCTGCCTGCCTCCCTGTATATCCTCATGTGATATACTTCCATTGGTCATCTAGATGTGCCTGAGGCAGGCTGATTTCATAGGCGGGAGAGAGCTGCCTTGGAACTGCAGACATCTGAAACCATTTCCCCAACAGCTGAGTAATGGGAAACAATTATTATTAGGAAACAGTATAACAAAAACATACTGGAGGTTGTGAAAATTTAAACTGATTGTTAATAGTCATTCTAAGTGATTAAGCAATACAGATGCAAGTGGCAGGTTACTCTAGCATTCTAGAAGTTATTTTTTTTATAGTTTTTTTTTTTTTTGAGACACTTGAAAGCCTTTGCAAATTAGAAGTTATATTCCTTTTCTTGCCTAATGACACTTCCACGCTGTGGTCTAAATCATGAATCTGAGAATCACTGCAGACTCTCCTCCCTTACTCTATAATTACCTCTTTTTTTCATCACCCTCATTTGATCCATCACGTGGGCCTATTAACTTGAATTCCAAATTATCTCTCAAATCTTTCCATCCTACTCTAGTCATGGGTGTGGCTTTAGGGTCAGACTACCTGGATCGAATGCAGCTCTGCCTCTTGGCTTCTACGAGCATTCCCCAGCAGTGCATTGGGGTGCTCTTGTTGCCCAAGCATTGAGTACTGTCATGTTTTTAGTGCTCCCAAATAGCTGTATTCTCCCCATAACCTAATAGCCTCTTGCCTTAATTTTCTGGTTTTCTTTTCTAGTAAACTTAAACATTGTCTTGTTTCCCTATTTACTACTTCATCTCTGTTCATGTCCTTGGCCCATTTTCAAAACTTGGACTATTTTTTTCTTTCATTTAATAATACCCATATTCATATTTCAGCTTTCTCTTTAGAAGCAATTTATTCAATATTCCTCTTCATATTTCAAGTTACTCTTAAAAGCAATAAAATGTAGTGAAAATAGTGAAATAACACTACCAAAGCATTAAATACCCCTTGGAAGAGTTTCCCTAGAAATTACCTGCATAAAGTGAGTAAACTTTGTCTTTACAAGTTAATGCTGAATCATATTCTCATCAGTATGAATTGTTGTTATTTATAAATAATGCCAAAAATGACCAAAGGACAGGAGTTTAGAAAGGAAAGTAGAAAAAAATGTTAGTTGGTCTCATTCCTCTCACTTTTTTATGTCTATCCAGATTCTGGTATTAAACTTTCCCAGAAAATGCCAAGTTCTATGTAATTTTTTTAATAGTTCCTTAATTATTGGTAGTAGAAAAAAAAGGATACATCATTGTTATCATTTAAAATATATCACTTAATATATAAAGACATTAGTGTGTATATTTTTATTCTAGTGGGGAAAGGAAATTCCTAGGGCCTCCATTTATATTTTTAAAATTTCATTAGAAAATGATTAAGAGACAGAGACTATTGCTTGATTATTGTGAAAAATTTTAAAACTTTTTATAATCTCTCTAATATGTTTTATGTAAAAAGCTACAAAAGTTGCAGTGCCTCAAGCCTATTTCTTTAGGATAGATAAAAATCATAGTAAATTGACTATTGGCCACCTGGAAACACTCAAGGTATCTGATGCTCTGACTTTTTCCCCATTGTTCTTCAATTGCTTGTCAGGATTAGAGACCAATTGCTCCTCAAATGTGGGGCTGTGTTTTACTCGAATTCCTGTCTGTTCTCTTAGGTTAAAACTAATCTGCATCATTTTCCATTTTCAGCTACCAACTATATCCGTAGCTGCAGTGACATTTTTATACGAGGAAAGATGTGTGCTGCCCATCTGTCATGTAAGGACATAATGTAGCTAAACCATCTACCCTGTTTCTTTCTGCATCATGAGTGATGAAACACAAAGGGCTGGGGTTGGTTTCTCCTGGGAGAATTGGAGGCAAGAAATACTCATTTGTAGGTTCTGCCGCCAAGAAAATGAATATTAGGTAAGCCATGATCAGCGATTGCAGCAGCACCTCTGCAAGAGGATGTGGATCTGGGCTTGCAGTGCCTTCAGCCTGTTTTGAAAGCCTGGGCTCACAAATGTGTCACTGTTTATGCCTGACCCAGTGGATCAGGAAGACATTCCCAGAACAGTGAGCAGCATGATGGAGGCAGGCCAGGAGGTCTGGTAAGAGTACTGGTCCCGTCACTGACTGAGCAGGAGGCCCTGGGCAAACCTCTTTACTAATAAGCATTCATTTATTCATCTCTAAAACAACAGAACTGGGCTTAATCATCATTTCTAACATTCTCTTTATTACCATGTCATTTACCTAGGTTGCCTTGAATACAAAGATGATAGACACTATTGACTTGTTATAGGTTAGAATATGGCTATTGGGTGGGGCTGCAGCTGCACAGAAGTGTCTTCTCTAATTCATTCATGCTCGCTCTTCCAGACACCAACCTTTGACCGGCAGCATGAATTTGCTGTGATCAAGTACACATCCTGTGTTTGTAGATTGAAGCAAAGCTAACATGCTCATGAAGGACTGTAGTCCAATTTGTGACCAGGACTGTAGTCCAATTTGTGACCAATTTGAAAGGGGGACTAATGACCAAGACACTTTACTTGTCTGTTAGGTAGATCGGATTGTGTCTCCTATTTTTAAGACCCATGTGCGCCCTTTGCCATGTAACCACACTGTGTCTCCTACTGTGAGAAGAGTGTACTTCCTGCTGCACTGAATTCTGGCTTGGCCACTAACCTTTTTTGGCCAGTGGAAAGTTACTGGCTGTGCCTCAGAAGCAGAGCCCATGCATGATCTAGTGTCGTATCGCTTGCTGCCTTGCACTCCTACCATTCAGATGGAGGAGAGCAAGTCCTCAATAGCTGCTGGTCCAAGGAAAATGAGAGACTTGTAAAACAGGTCTAAGCCCAGCTGGCAGCCAGAAGCGGAATGGTCCTGAAGACCCCTAAGCAAACAAAATTAATATTTTTTCTAAGCCAGTGATATTTTGAGATTCTTACACCATAAAAATTGACCAGAATATATTTTTTGAGGAACTTAAAATTCCACAAATAAGTATTTATTCCTTTGGTTTTGTTTTCTTTAGAAATGTGCTTATCTGGATTTTTCTTTTTTAAGCTTTGTTTGTGCTTCCTACCTTTAGGAGAATGGCCTTATTAAGTCTTTCCTGGAAAGCATGTTGTATGGTGGAGCGAGGAGGAGCGGGAAAAAACATGAATACACTAGGAGCAGGAAGGACATGGGATGCGTTTATGGAGATGGTGTGAATCGGAAAGAGGAGACTTTAGAAGCCAGTGGCAAACTCAAACAACTTTATAGCTTGTTCTAAGGATCCTTTGGGACTGAGATGCTGTGTGTCTGAACTGAATTAAATGTCAGTACTTCTCAGGGTTGTGTCCTGAGCCCTTTCCTTCCTCATTCCACACACACTTTCCCTGGGAAGTCTCATCCACCATTACTTTATGTGCAGTGTCTTCTGGCACTCTTTTCTCTGTAACACACAACACAATAAGCGCAACAAACACAACAAACCTGTCCATTTGGCAACCTCCCTTGGATAGCAATAGACTCTCAATCCCAACAGTCCAAACTAAGCTTGTTAACGTCTCTGTCTGTTCCACGCTGCTGCACCTTCTCCTATAGTCATCGTCCCGGTAGATAACACCCTTTCCATGGTATTGATCGAGTGAAAACCAAGGTGCCTGCTTGACTTCTTCCTCTCTCACCTCTGACAACCTATCAAATCCTCCTTAAAGTCTATCACTTAGAACTCATCAGTGGTATGGAGATAAAGTCAAACCCCATTGTAAGACAGGCCTCCCCCACCCTCCAGCTTCATCTTTTGCTGCTCCTCCCTCACACTTTCCAGCAGAGTCCTGGTGAGCTTCTTCCAGCTTTATAGTCTAAACAAGTCCTCTTTGCTTCTGGGTTTTTGTGTATGCTCTGGGTTCTGCTCAGCAGGCCTCCCCAGCTTCTCTCTCTCTCTAAGCTCATTTTCCTAATAACTCCCATTCCTCTGTATTCTTAGTCTAGATCAGTGGTTCTCAACTGGGAGTGAGTTGCCCCATCCCACCCAGAGGACATTTGGCCATGTCTGGAGACATTTTGGGTTGTTACAGTTGGGCAGGGGTATTACTGACATCTAGTGCGGGAGGCCAGGGTTGCTATTAAATATCCTACAATGCCTGCCCCCTCCCATGCACACACATCAAAAACCCATACAAGAAAGATTTGTCTGTCTCAAAATGTCATAAGTGCTGACATTGAGAAACCTTGGTCTAGATTTCACTTTCTCTGGGAAGCCTTTTCTGACCTTCCCAGAATGGATGAGGTGCCTCTCCTATTGCTCTCATGTCCCCCTTCTTATACTTTTCATAGCCCTTCCCCTATCATACTATTTGGCCATGTATCATACTATTTCTGTTCACTTGTCTAACTCCTCTTTTAGAATGTGAGCTTCTGGAAGTCAGATATCGTGTCTTGTTTCTCTTTCAATTCCCAGCTCCCAACACAATTCCTGGTAATGGTGAGCGTGCAATACATATTTGCTAAATGAATTACAAATGAATACATGAAAGTAATTCTAAAAGTGAGGGCCTCACGCCACATTTTTTCCAGAAAGCATGTTGTTTGCATGTGGTACAGGCCTCTTCAGAAATTCAGCCTTGGCAAAGGAAACCAGCTTAGACTCTAATTCATGCCCCTCCTGCCCCTCCAGGCAAACGCATTCTTTCAGAATTCTCTTGTATATGTGGGCCACAACAAATTGCCAACTTGCCCTGAGAAATTAGTGTTTGAATAGTTATTTTGTTTTCTAGTGGTTTTTCTTACTGGTAATACCCCAGTCATAGAACTATCCATACTCACAGTGTGATGTGTGCCACAGGATGATGATGACGATGATGATTGATTGATTGATTTATTACTATTTTTCATGACTTGATTTCTTTGTTATATTAAATAATAGTTGAAGCAGTTTGTGTCATGCATTTTTTTTATAGATGAAAATGCCACATAATGCAAGTTAAGGCTACGTGAGCCAATATATTTCATCGCCCAGAACCATAATCTATTAAGCCTGAGATATTTTCAGGGAATTGCCTTAAATCCTTTGGTGGTTTATTGTAGCTTCAGAGGGATTAGTGGCTTAGAGGTAATTGTTATTGCTAATATTTTATTTGAAATGTCCCGTTCAGCAAAGGTAATGTGACATTTTGCTCACTGAAAATCCTGTCTTTCTAGAGAAAGGAAGTGTCAAAAGGTCAGTGCCAGGAGAGGGAGGGAAGGGAGCCCATGAGAGTGAGGACGTGGGCCTGAGCTGAAGTGACAGGCATGAGTTAGCTGAGTCAGAGCTGACTTCCATGTAGACCTTGGGGAGCTGGAGTTTTAATTTTATGTGAATTGTGAGATTAATCTAGAGTTAATCAGCTCTAAAGGGAAACCCGAGCTTTATTTCTTATTGTTGTTAAAAAGTAAGGAGAATGAAACACATGGAGGCAATTTGCAGGCTCACCCTCTTCTACCGAGACAATAAATGTTGGAGCTCTTCAGGTGTATCTCTCTCTAGGCCATTAGATCTCAAATATAGATGCTTGATAAATCACTTCAGATGCTTGTTAAAAAGTAAAGATTCCTTGGGCTATACTCCTACCAACTCTGATTCTGTAGTTTAGAGATGGCTCCCCAAATCTTCATTTTAACCAGAGAGATCCAGGGGATTCTGATGCAGGTACTACTTATGCCAAGAGAAACATTGGATTAACCAGTCTTTTTCTTGCTCATGATGCTGTTTCTCAAATTTCTATGTCCCAAATACATCCTTGTGAGTTTTATGTCAAATGGCAATCAAAATGGCAATCAAAATCTCTACTTGAATGCTCAAAGATACTTTAAATTCAGCCAGTCTGATCCCAAATATCATCCTCTTTTCGTATTTCTTACCTCAGTAAGTGGCAAAAAGTAGATGTCACCTCCCTTTCTCTCCCTACATCCACTCCATCATGGCCATCACACTGGCCTCAGCTTCCATCATTGCTTATCATCTCTTGTCTGGACCACAGTAATAGCTCACAAACCAGTCTCTTTGCATTCACTCCTCAATCTATTCTCCTCATTGAGCCAGGAGGACCCATGCAAGATGTAGTGTTTCAATGTTGTACCATTACCTGTGAAAACACTTCAATGACTTTCCGTGGCCTCTCAGATTAGGACCGAAGTCTTTTCTTTGGCTTGCAAAGCTCTACTTGGTGATGACCACCCGACCACCACTGCAGCCTTGTCTCACACAGCTTTCTCCCTGGGTCTGCATTCTATTCCTGCCCTTTCTTCTGTTCCTCATAAGATCATACTTGCCCCTGGGCACAGGGTATTTCTTTGCCCTGAACCAGTTTTTACCTCTAGTCCTTTCCCCTTCCTTTTGCTTAGTGACAACCTACATCTCTTTTTATGACCTCCCCAATTTTTCCTATATGATCTTCTCCTAACCTAGCTCAGTTTCCTTGATGATACACCCTTGAACAACTATATACTTTTTGTAATTTTGTGGGTGTTTTATTAATGCCTGCCTTTCTCTAAACTGCAAGAGCCATGGAGGTGGAAGCTAGGTCCTTTTTTGCTCACTCTTGTAGCCCTAGTATCTCTCACAATGGTAGATGCATGGAGGTGCTCGATAAATGTTTGTTGAATGACTGAATGTACCTCTTGTGAAACATTATTGAAAGAACAAGTTCATTTGAACTTCTTTAGACAGGGAAATCAGAGTAGGCCAAGCAGAGACAGATATGGGGGACTTCAGGCCAAGTGAAGTGGTAGTAAGATCATTAGCTAGATGATGAAGGCAAGTAGGACAATATAATTACGACATTTAAACACAATTATTAAGTGTACACAAATTTTGTACCAGGCATATAATTTTAAGCTCTAGCCAACTTTCCAGTGATAGAGGGATAGTACATTTTAAAAATAATAATTATTCTGATTATGAAATCCTTAGATTTCACTCAACATTAAGAGTATTTAGAACATGAATGGCCTTTGGTTTATTATATACAGTTCGCTGTTGGTTATCATCTTGCTGGGCCATTTCCCTCAAAACCATGTTAATCTAATTTATGGTAAGGGCTTTAAAGGTCTTGCAGGCTTGCTCAGAGAATCTTTTACCCCAGTTTTCACAATGACTCAGAAATGCAAGATCAGTTCTTGAAGTCTTAAAGGTATTGGAATCTTCTGGATGTATAATAGCTGCATATATCTGTTAAATGGGTCAGCATTTTGTCAGCCAGATTCTGTGTGTCACTGGGGCTTATAATTTACTAATCACAACTCTTTTTTAATGTTGTTTTCCTTAAAGAAGGACAGACAGTTTTTCAAATAGAAATCACAAACTCAAGAGATGGAAGATGGAAACAAATACAAAAAGACCTTCCTAGTAAAGGCCAAAAGAGAAAGAGGTCACTAAAAACCAACCAGTGGAGAGAACTGTGTAGAATATAGATCATGTTTGTTAAATAAATAACACATGAGACACTATTATAGCTATAGAATATGTTCAAAAGTTGGAACTGCTTTGAATTTCTATTGCTGATATTTCAAAACTCAATCCAAAAGGAGAAAATAACTTATTTAACATTCTTGCTACATAGAGAAGAAATCTCTCCACTTCCACAGTGTCTGGAGGAGCTCCTGGTTCCTGCCCATCAGTACCTGATGGAACTGACTTCAAAATTGTGCCATGGCAATGAGAAAAAGTAATATTTTTGGTTGTGTGTCTGCTATGTGCCTGACACAGTGCTAGACAATTTTATTTAGATCAGAAGTCGTAAACTGGAGAAAAAGAGAATTTTTACTCTGGAAGATTATACTTTGGAGAATCCGAACAGCCCAGGAAAAAAATCCTTAAAGAGATAGACATAGGGGGCTCACTAAAAAATGCACAGCCAAATCAGCCTATGTAGGTATAAAGCCTCCCACTGGCAAGCCTTCTGCATGCCCTGAGTCTAAAAGCAGCTCTTTAGTGCTCCATGTAGCTATGTGAAAACAGACAAGGAGCACAAGACATTGGTAAACTGTCTATGATGTGAAAGACAGAGGCCAAAACCAATGGAGAAAGCAACTTACAGCAAACAGAGACCATGCATAGATATGAAAACCTGAGAAAATATTTAATCTCTTCAGAAAAATAAAAGAAGATATTGTATCTAGGAAACAAGAATAACATAGTATAAAAAAGAAAAAATTCAGAGTATGGAAAAGAGTTCCTGGAAATAAAAATACATAATAACAGAAATAAAAAGTCAATAGATGATTAAAAGATAAAATATAAAAAGATTGTGGAGAAGTTATAAGAAAATTAGAGGATCATTTCAGGTTGCTCAAAACCAAATACCAGGAATTCTAGAAAGAAAGAACAAGTAAAATAAAATTTTTAAAAAATTTTCTAAGAATTAAAGAACATAATTTTCCAGATCAAAAGAACACATCTAGTGCCTAGCACAGACCCACAATAAAGTATATTTTTGCAAAAATTACAGAACACTGAGAATAAGAGAATAGATACAAGCTTTTAAGGGAAAAAAAAACCAATTTATTTGCAAAAGATCAAGACTATCAGAATTCTCAACAGTTTTATTATAAACTAGCAGAAAATGGAGAAACACCTTAAAAACTCTGAGGGAAGATTATTTGAACTCTAAAATTATATACCCAGATGAACCATTAATCAAAGATGAAAGTAGGATCAAGACATTTTGGATGTGCAAGACCTCAATTTTCCTCTTATATATCAATTTTCTAGGAAATTACTCAAGATGATATAACACTAAAATGAGGAAGTAAACTAAGATAGAAGAGATAAGATGCAGAAAACAAGACCAACATAAGACTTAGGCAAAGGAAATCTCCAAGGTTGCCATGGAGGGAAATTCCAGAGGAAAAGTAGGCAACACTTGTAGAGGACAACAACTGAGGACTGGGGCAGATCAGGAGGTACTGGGAAATATGTCTTCAAGAAGATGAAATTGAGAAACAGTGTGCTGTGTTTAAATGTCCTGGGAGAGATTTTGACTCCTGGGGAGAGATTTTGACTCCTGAGGAGAGTTGATTCAATGGTAAATACATAAAAAAAACAGAGCAAGCACACACACACACACACACACACACACACACACACACCACATACACACACAGAGTTATTAATTCTCTTGAGGTTAGAAAGAAATCAAGGCCCAGAAGTTTTATAGTTATAATAATGTCAATATTAAAACTGTTCCAACCAAAATTATGGGGTAGCTGTATAGCTCTGATGAGAGTGTTGGGAGATGGAAAAGTATCATGGGCAAGTGGGGAAGAGGGAGGCAGTTAGAGAGTGCGAAGCGAATGGATAATGTCCAAAGTAGAAAGATCAAGAAGAATATTGTAAACATGTTTTTTGGTAATGGGGGTATAAATACTAGAAAAGAAATCACAAGGATTATCTTACAGAAGAACCATGCATGTCTTACAACTCTGTGCATGTGTATGGTGTGTGTGTGTGTGTGTGTGTGTGTGTGTGTGTGTGTGTGTCTGTGTGTATCTTTCATGAAACATGAGTACTAAATTAAAAATATAAGGATAGCATTTTGGAAAGCAGACTGATAAGAAAGCAAAAGCATTTGTTTAATGAAGGCTGGGTAAATGTGTGCATGGCTGGTTAGCTCTTCCTCTGTGAAGTACCTGGTTGGATAACTCTCCATAGGCTCATTTCTAAGTCATCTTTGTGACTCAGGGTGGTTTAATAATTTCAGTCTTAATCATGGCAGAGGCACTTCATCACCAGGGAATGATGCCTAGAGCTTTAATGATAAGAAAATAATGGATATGCTCATTGCTCAGGACCTCCTTCTCCCATCCACCAAGAAATCACACTGAAAGCTAGATGCATGTTAAATTCTTTGCAGATTAAAAAAAAAGTAATAATAAGTCTCTGTGTTGTACTGCAGAGTTATCTTTGGCTAAAATTGTCCTTTTGACCATTTATCACTTTGTTCCCCAAGCCCTGGACTCAGGTGGAAAGCAGATTGAGTCATTTGTAAATCCCATTAATTATAGATACACAAGACAATATCTTTTCTTATCCTCCTTTCTCTAAAAGGCAAACTATGATTTGTTCATTTTATATAACCTACACAAAATAATCTTCCCAAGTAATATTAACATTTAGAAAACACAGTCCTTCAAATGATCACTGGACCCATTGCTTGCTCATCCTGAGCAGCAGATATATTAATAACATTTTTAAAACATCCATGCCTGGCTTCCTGAGGTCCCGCTAGAGACTTGAAGAGAACATATTGAAAGTACAGAAAACTTACTTTGTTCTTGAGGAGAATAAAGAGCAACTTTTTCAAGAGCATTTTTTTTTTCAAAGATTGGAGGATTCTTTTGTCATATGGATTTGTGGGTCTATTGAACTACAGTCATTTTCATTAAGTGCCTGGTCCTATATGCTTTATTTGATCAAATTTCTATAGAAGGCATTTCCCAAACACCTTTGTACATGATAGAAAAATAAACAGACTTCAGAGACTAAGATGTGCCCACAACTGGTTGATAGAAGGGGATATTCTTGACCTCTAATTCTACCTTTCACTTTAGTATGGATTCCCATCCTACTCATATTTTATGTACTCAGGCCATTGTGTATCATCATAAAGAAACAAGAGTGATGAGTAGAGCTGACATAGGTAAAATGGTCAAGTGTGGCCCTGGCCCTTTGACTTCTATTGTCTATATTGTTTACGGTTTTTTAAAGGTCATTATAGTTCTACAGTGGTTGATGCCTTTATAGTCTGGTCTTGGGCAACTGGTAGAATGCAGAAGGTTGGTATCAAGGGATAGGCATCCCAGAATGCAAAGTAGAACCTCTGATTTTGGCTACAGATCCATAGAAATGACTCGGGTTAAAGAGACAGAAGCTTACTAAGTTTTTAAGAGAGCTGATTGCCAAAGAAATCACAGATCTGGCTAACGATGGCTAGTGACTGCTCTTAGGTCTTCCACAGGCCCCAGAAATAGAACCAATAAGAAATAAGCTGCTAAAATTGCACCTCTTTCAAAATAAATATTCTTCCTTAATGTCTGTTTTTGCTGTGGTCATATGAGATGAGGGGCATGGGAGCTCTTTTTGGATGGCAGATCCAAGCGTGTCAAGATTAGGTGACTTTGGCACTCTCTTCATTGACCAAGCAGATTGTCAGTGCAGGATTTGACCTGTGCTAGGAGCTGGTGACCACTTGTATTTTTTCCCAGTCTCTCTCTCCACTCGCAGAATGTGAGTTCTTATTGTTATTCTCCTCCACCACTTTACACATTGGACATTGCATGTGTTGAGGATAGACAACGCATTGACCTGCCCAAAGTCTGTGACTCCTTCAGAGTCACATCTGGACTGACAGAATGGATGGCACATCATTTTGAGATGTGTAATCTGGGAACTTAAGGTATTAATTTAAGATTAGATAAGATTGTGATTTGGCTTCGTTTTGGAAAAGAAAGATAGTGTTTCAGCTTCATGAGTACTCTAAAAAGTGTTTGTCTGGAAAGGACTGTCTTCATGAATGTTAGACAGCCAAAGATGTACCATAGTAGACACTGTGGGAATTTCCTAACAGTTATTCTATTCCTTCACAAAAATAGTTTTGTGACTTGGGTGACATGTACTCTGCCCCTAGCTTCAGTGAAAGGCCCTGATTAGTCAAAATCAATCCCATCTCTCTAACCATAATGATTGTTTCAGAGATAGCTGCAGGCAGTCCTAATCATAATAATTCATTATTATTATTATTATTATTATTATTATTATTATTATTATTATTATTTGGTGGTGTGGATTCAACACTGTGTCCTGGGATATAAATAGGAAGTCTATAGTTTTAGTTGCATCAGGAGAAATTTCATTATCATACAAAATAGGTAAGTTTAACCATCTCTTTCACCAATACTCAGAATTCAAGTCCTCCAGTAGAACATTTGCTTAGTCATGGTGACTTTTGTTACCAGATCACCCTCTGCCTGGGCCAAGGAGAACCAAGCTCTGGCCTGTCCAGATTTTGAGCAGAAGATGAGCACCTGGACTTATTAACCCACCAACATCCCACACAATACTAATAAGCAATTCTACAAAAGGGAATCCAGGTGGTGTTAGGAAGGGAGAGTGGATGCTTGAAAAACAATAAATGACAATATCCACAACCAAATGCTTTCCTTTCAACTCCAGGCACCTATATAAACAACAATTAATAAACCTTTAAAAAGCGTTAGTTGGTAACGGCTTAAAGAGTTAACAGTAAAAGTTTGCAACAAACACTTATTAAGCATGAACAATTAATTTAATCTTCCCAATAACCCAATGAAGTAGAAATTACAATTCCTTTTTAAGGTGAGAAAACTAAGTCTTATACAGATAAAAATCATTTTTCCAAGATAACCCAGTTATAAATAGAAAAGCTGGAATCCAATTATATTTCTGTCTGACTCCAAACTGACATTAGTGTTACTACAATAATGGGGAAGTCCCAGGTACCAGAGGGACTGTGTGTTTAGGGGGGAAAATCACCACATTAATTAGCACACAGTAATTGTGAGTGCTTAAATAAGACATTTTAAAAAATTGAGTCTAAACTTGAAAGAACTGAGTTCACTTGCCACAGATTATGGGGCATGTAGTAAACAGGGGAAAAAATTGACCAATTCATTTAAAACTAAAAAGAAGATAGATTTTCAGAGCATCTTTACAAGGAAAATCAGGAGGTGTGAGCAGAGAATGTTCAAGTTTGCTGCATGACATGAACGAAGAAGTGATCAAACTTTCAATGTTCTTTAGGTTGATGAGTTAACCACTGAGAGTTTGTGGGTTATATGGAAACAGAAGCCAAACGTAGATACTTATGTTCGTCAGTGTGGCCACAGGATCAGGTTAGGGAGACCTATTTTTTAAAGGGCTCTAAAAGACCAAAGCTTTTGGAATTCCATGCATATCCTTACTGATGGGCCATGCACTTAGACAAATTGAATTTAAAACTAAAAGGAAAAAATAGAGTACAGTACATTTGTTTCTGAAAGTATGATCTTATCAATTTAATCTAGAAGTGTATGGGTTAAGCTGATAGTACTTGGGAATGCCAGTCATTTCCCATTGCAGAAATGCCCTGAGCCTGAGAAGTAACAGAGTTTTTTAAAAGTTGCATAGTTTTAGGATAGACATGAAATTGCATTTTTGGAACTGATTCACAGGTAGTGTTGCTCATGCTGTAAGTCTCCATCTATCCTTGGAGCGTGAACATTGGAGGATAGGAATTGTCAACCATCTGCCCTAGTGGTGTGGCTGTTTTCTGAGGGACTGATGTGCGGTGTGTGACTGATGTGCAGTGTGGGTCCACCAGGAAACTCGACATCTCTTAAAATTTGGGCATATGTGAACCTCAGAGCTAACCCCAAATTTCCAATAATTTGGTCAAAGTCAGGATAATATCTGGGTCTATCAGGGTCCTTGAAAATATATTATCTTAAAAAAACCAATGACATTAAAGCTGAGATGCAAACTTAGAGTCAGAATTGAGGTGTACTCTCTAGGGATAATGCTCTTGTTCTTGGAAACAGTCTAATTGAACATCTTAAATTATAATATTTTTATTAATTTGATAAAACGTTCTTAAAGCTAGTTTTTTTAGAGCTAAAGTGAATAAATTGTTTTATAATATTTTTATAATGCTATTAAAGTTTGAATTTCTAGGTACTTTACAAGGTTTATATACAATTATTTTGTCAATTAAAAATCATGTGACTTGCACAGAGGAATCCACTTCTGAGTGTATGGGTCACTGTTTGAAAGTGCCTTTTCATTACACCATTCTTACTTAGCTGTCCGTAAGATTAAATCTGCTAAGAGCAAATATCTAAAGAAGTTTTCTCAATTTTAGTAGATACCTTTTAAGAACTACTTTTAAAAAAAACTTTTAAAAAATACTTTTAAGACTTCAAACCATGAATTTTTGCAGTGAGTTTTCAGGTTTTGAGTTTTGGGAGGCAATATCACTTCAGTGGTAGTGATCCATAATTGCGGTAGGCTTGTCAGTGAAGTTACTCTATTTAGCATTCCTAAAAATCTCATTTTGTTTCTTTGTAATATTGAGGTAAGGAAACTGAGGCATAGGGAAATTACATCTATTATTCACTTTCATAGCATCCTCAACTTTTCTTCATAACACTTACTGGAGTTAGAACTAAATAGCTCTGTGTACAATTAAGTCTTTAGTATCTTTCTCCTACTAGAGTATAAATTCTGCACGTGCCGGGTCTGTGTCTGCGTTGTACATTCCATATTCCCATTGAGCCTAGTTCCTGAATCTCAAATGTGGTCAATGATTATTGGTTCAGTAAATGAATGAACAAAGGGAGGAAGTGACCCATTCAAGGACACACAGAATCAACAGCTGAAGGGAAATAGATGGGTGGTTGTGAAAGAAACTAAGAGTAAAAGTCTCAAATTAAATGTAGCTTTTCTCTCTAAATGAAAATAGAATTCTTTGAAAAGAAACTGTTTTGGGTCAAATATTTTATTTTGTAAAACAGACAATGGTTTAACTTAGAATGTTAAAGGTAAGTTTATAAATAGAATTCAATAAGTTGATAAAATAGTTCCAAGGAATGCCAGGCCTGGTTGGAATAAATATTGAAGTACGGACTAGAAAAATTATTTTAAAAACATCATATTATTCAAACAAAAACTTGTACACCAATATTCATAGCAGCATTATTCATAATAACCCCCAAGTGGAAACAACCCAATGTCCAGCAACTGAAAATGGATAAACAAAATGTATATATATATATACATACTGCACAAAATTATTCAGCCATAAAAGGGAACACAGTACTAATACCTGCTACATCATAGGTGAACCTTGAAGACATTATGCTAAGTAAAAGAAGCCAGATACAGAAGGCCACATATTGTATCATTTTATTCATATGAAAGAAATGTCTAGAATTGGCAAATCCATGGAAACATAAAGCAGATTATTAATTGCCAGGGGCTGGGGGAGGGAGGAAAATAGAGAGATTGCTTAATGGGGTTTCTTTCTTCGCTGATGAAAATGTTCTGCAATTAGATAGTGGTAATGGCTGCCCAATATTATGAATGTACTAAAAGCCACTGAATTTTACACTTCAGAATGGTTGAAATGATGAATTTTATGTTATGTGAATTATACCTTAATTTGAAAAAATAAATGGTAAAAAAAAGTCTATATTAACATATACATTTCCTCTGCAGTGCTATTTGGAGGAGGAGAAATGGAAATGCAAATTGTTTTTAAAGCATTGGTTTGAAGACTGGTTTTTGACTGGGTACTAATTCTTAATATGTTAAATACGTAGACTTAATTGAAAAATTGGCTATTTAATCTAGACTCTATCTTCATCATTTATCATTATGATGGCAAATAGCAGCTCCTATTAAACAAATACCAGCATCTAATCCAGTCTCTTTGAATGAAGACTGCAACTCAGCCACTTAATGTGTTCCCTTTGGCAAGTTAGCTAGATTCTGTATCTCAGTGTTCTCATCTGAAAAGTGAGTATAATGATAGTGTCTCCCTTTCTACCTCTAATGAGATAGTGTATATTATTGTTTCTCAATCCTCAAATGCATATGCGGGCACTGACCTTTTTTTCAAGACAAGTTCCCAGATGATTCTAATGTACAGCCAAGATAGGAAACCACTAGTATATAAAAGGCATATAGCAACATGCCTAGCACATGGTAAGCAGTAAATAAATGGTAGTTTTATAATGTTGTTAAGGATTTATTCATCAATTACAACATATTATTTTATAAGATTAAAGTATATCTACTATAACATACAAAAGGATGTGGGAGGTTGGGGGAAGGTATGTGGAAGGAAGAAGTATTTTTTCCCACAGAAATTTATATTTTGCTTAACAAAGAGCATTGTACTGTCTATAGTCAACAGATTCTTCTATTTTAGTAGATGCTCTCTGCATTTTGTTTAATGGAATTTCTCCATATAACTAACTTACCTAACGTATTTGAAATATTCTTATTCATTAGCAGATTGTATATTCTCAAGAACTATTCTGCTTTTGGTGTGCTTCATTGATGTGAAAGTATAAGTTTTTAGTTAAGGATAAACTGTTTCAAAACACAAACATACAAAATTTCAGTAATTATGTGCAAATAAAATACAGTGTCATGGACTAGAATGTTTATGTCCCTCCAAAATTCATATGTTGAAATCCTAACTCCAACGTGATGGTATCAGGAGGTGAGCTTTATGGAAGTGATTAGGTCACGAAGGGATTGGTGCCCTTCTGAAAGAGCACCACAGAGTGCCCCTGCCCTTCTGCCATGTGAATATACAACTAGCAGACAGCCATCTGTGATCTAGAAGAGCATGTCTGGTATTTTCACCTTTAGCATCTTTGCCACAATCATTCGAGCCAGATAACTCGTTGGCCATAAGGCTATTTTTCCATAACAAAGATAAAATCATAACAAATAGGAGAGGGACATTAAAAATGAATAACAATTAAAAAGATGTTATTGTGAAATACAAAATATTTGAATACATTTAAAATGTGTGTAGATTCATGGCAATACTCTGCAAATAACTGCTTTTATTTTGTTGATTGTACCTAAGCATTTGTCATTGTTCTGTGATAATGTGGGTGCAATTCTGTGCCCTCTGCCTCTGTCTTTTTTCAACATAATGTTTCAACTATTGGGGCAAAACATCGTCATCTGAAAGAAATGCTAAATACTTAAAGACTGTCCTGTCTACTTCTCCCTACACAGACTATTATGAGGGCTAGCTAAGATTAACATATAATATAAAAATGAGGTGACTGAGAATGTCATCACGGAGAAATGAAACCAAACTGATAATTAGCTTAACTACATTAAGTCTGCTGAAGGTGGTTTATTTGTCAATGGAGAAATGAAACCAACCAGAAAAACAAAACCCCAAACTGTCAACCAGTTACTTTATCTTTTTTATGGCAAAATTGCCTTATGGCCAATTAGTTATGCAGTGAAAAAGTTCGTGACAAAAAATGCTTGTGGCAAAGATGTTTGCAGCAAAGATGTCTATGGCAAAGGCGTTTCTGGCAAAGATGTTTGTGGCAAAGATGTATGTGGCAAAGATGCAACAGTGAAAGTATCCAGAATCCTGGAAAAAGAGGGCCGTCTCTAGAACCTGACCATGCTTGCATCCTGATCTGGGACCTCCAGCCTCCTTGGACCTCCAGCTTCCAGAACTGTGAGAAACAAATTTCTGTTGTTTATAAGCCACCCTGTCTATGTATTCTGTTATAGCAGCCCTAATGAATTAAGACAGTATCCCCGATTTAGGTGGAATTATCATTAAATATACTGCTAAGATGAGATCTAGTGAACGGGAAGACTTGGGCTTCTCACTTATCCTTATTGGGGGCTCTGTTTTTCTCTTTGATAAAACAAAGAGGTTGAATCAGATGATCTGCAAGTTTTCTTATGTCTCTAACATTTTGTGAGTCGATGAGCACACAGTTGCATTTTGCAGCATTAGATTTGAAAACAGGTCATTTCATTAATGTCCCAGGCAGCTTGTGGAAACTCAGAAGCTCTCCTCCTGCTTGCTGGCTGCGGAATACCTTTCTCTGCTGCAAGGTCCTGGAGTGAACACCTTCCCATTGGACTGTATTTGTTTCTGGTGTAGTTTCCTGATCATGACATTCTTTCTCAAAGCTTGTTCAGCTTTTACTTTTACGGCATTTCACCAGCAAAGGATAAACCAGCAGTTCTCACTGGATATGGTACTCCCACTAAGGAGCATTTTGGAAATTTGCGGGCTTCCTGGTCTTTTAGTCAAACTTGAATGTTTAAATGTTTAAACATATTTTATTCATAAATTACCTTAAATTTTTTTTCTGTGTATGATGGCATTATATGTATTTTAAGTTATATAAATAGGTATATTATATATTTATGAATTCCACTTCAAGACAGTACAGAGGGCATTATAAAATATTTGATATAAGAGGAATCTGGTGTGGCCAAGGATCGCCATTCTAAACATGCCCTGGGACTAACTTGGATTGCATTGGGGAGAAAGATAGGAAAGGTAATGTTTTATATTTACCTAATAATAGGTACTGCGCTTTACTCTGTAAGCTTTCTCATTTGTGTACTTTACCTTATCTTTCCAAGGTAGGTGGTATTATTATTCTCCTTTTCCTTGATGAAGATACTGAGGCTTAAGGAAGTTTATTTACTTTCTCATTCCTTTATCAAATACGTTAGTGACTATTATGTGCATTATAGGTTTTTGGGAGAGAACTGGGAACAGGAAAGTCATAATTTTTGACCTCAAAGAGCTTACGTTTTAGTGAAGAGAGAGACAATGAAGAACAGCAATGACTAAATAAGACAAGTCACAGAGCTACCTGATTGAAATGACTTGAGGATACTTGCCCAAAGTTACAGAGCTGGTGAATGGCGGGGTTCCATCTGAATGCAGACACTCCCTTTTGGTTGTGGTAACCACTGCACTACCATTACTAGTGTCAAATTGCAAAGTCATCACCTATTCTAAGGTTGTGTAGAAAAATCCCAGAATATGTGAACAAAAAAACAAGAAGAAAGAGCTATTCGAAGCAACTATCACTGGATATTTTTTCTTTCTGCATTCCCATCAGTTGAAGTTTTTTCTCTTTGCCACATGATACTGGTAATTATAAGACTTCCTGATTCTGTACTATGCAGTATTTTAGTTTAGAATATTACTAATACTTATTAAAACATTCTTCTAAGTTAATATTAATTGCTTTTCTGATTTCTTAAGTGTGATTTTTCAGAAACATCCTGTTTTATTCCCCTGTGGCAATGTATCTGTCATACGTTAGTTTTGATAAGCATATCCACTTTATGGGATGAAAAAAATATGTGTGGAAAATAGATGTAGATACTCTTAAAAATGAAATATGGGGATTTGTGGCCAGATATTTGGAAAGATGATTATAGTCATTCCTTTCTACTAAGTGATAGAGAGGTAAGAAAATGGCTTCTATTTAAAAAAAGGAAAAAAAAAAACACAAACCAACAGTTAAAAAAAGATGACTGACACGCTTAAATAAAGTCTAGATTGTGAGAATGCCTTGGAAAAGCTTTTGAAACTAAAAAAACTTGGAAAGTTATATTCTACCACCAAGGAAAAGATCAGTGTTAGAAACTCTAATGATGCTACTATTAAAGATTAGAGAGAAAGACCCACAGGTCTTTTTGTGCCTTAAAACTTTGTTCAAGTTATGTATTCCTTTAACAAACATAGTGATTAGCAAATCTTATGTTTCATTGTTTTAATCATTATTTCAACTCTCTAGAAAAAAATAAAATGAAATAGAAGGGAAAGCACTTCTCTATGGGTCCTAGTTATTGGTGCCAAGGAAGTCATCTTCCTGGTCTTCATAGCTACAGACCCAGCAGGATTTTTAATACTGTGACTATTTTCCTAGAAGAAAACAGCTTCTAAAGAGAAATGAAAGGCTTCAGGAGGACAATTCTTGCAAACTCCAATTTATAACATAATGATATCCCCACCTGGGCTCATGTAAACTCTCAAGATTGAAAACATGTCAAATACTTAATCATCTTTTTCATTCATTCTTTAGCTTTTATATGATATTCTTCACAATTCCAAGAGATAAATAATATTCTAACTCTATATTTACTATTTAATATGGCTACAACAAATTGAAGGTTATTTTACATATGTGTGTTTCATAGAAATCTTCCTAATCTTATTCTTGACTATTCCTTTTATTTTTATAGATGCTCACTATTTTGACAAAAACAAATCTAACATTCCTACTTTAAGTATATTGCTTTAAAGGCACACTTTTCCTTAATAGTAATTAGCAATCTTATAATAAACAGCACGGTTAATTTCTCAGGCTGCATAACTTGCATTGATTTCATAAATTTGAGGGTTAACTTTAAATTGTTTCTATAATAATTTTTTAGTATTCACCACCAAGTCTGCACTGGTCAGCTCAGACTCTGGGGAATTCAGTCTCTATCTTGTACACTGAGTTCATCTTTTGCAACCATATTGGCCAACTTGCAAATTCATCTGTAGCATGCCTGGATGGTTATGTAGAGAAAGCAGCCACTCTCTGGGGGCTAATGTCTCTTCTCCACCAATCAGAATGAAGTTCATGATTCATTAGATTTGTTGGCTAGATTATTTAACTTAATTCAATATAAATTATTTAATTCCTAAAGCCTTTCTTGTATTCAATATGAATGAAACAATTATTCCTGGACACAATCATCCAAATAACACCACGCAGTTTTACCAAGCCCCAAGACTGTCGTTAAATCCAGCTATCCACTACTTTACATAAACTATTCATGCTGAGTTTTTGAGGGTTATAACATTACTGAAATTGTTTGGTTTCAATGAGGGACTATATGTTATTCCATATTTAATGAGGGAACATTCCAATTACATTGCAATAGGAGAAATCATAAACTATTTCTAGGTAGCAACTTTGCCCTTGTTTTGATAGTTTCCTTTTTTGTCATCTATTCTTGTCCAGGGGAAAAGCACCAACTTCATTTTTTTTCCAAATATAAGTCTGCTGCTTAGAAGCATTCCTTTAAGCTAATCAGCTGTTGACATCACTACTATCTGGTCAACGGCTGGTAGAAGTAGCATATATGTGACAGATGTTCCCAAACATGGTGTCCCTTGTCTTAGATTGGGCTCTCTGGAAACAGACTCTGAGGCAGAGATTTTTATGCTTCCTGTAGGGAAGTGAAGAAGTCAAGATTGGTAGATTAGCATTGCACGTGGAGCACGCTGGAGCTGAGATGACCTTTGTATCCCAGCATTGGCCAATCACTGGCTGCGGGCTGCTCCCTGGGTAGCCCCCTGTGACTGAAGACAGTTGCAAAGGAGCTATTAGCAGCCTATATTCACAGAAGCTTTGAAAATGAGGGTCCTCAATTCTAAGGGGAAATCTTGGAGCATCACCTATCCACTAAGGTGCACTTCAAGAACCACTTAACATTCTAAGAAAACCCTTGGTAAGGAATATTGACAGAGACTGAGATGTGGAGGAATGGCACTATTGCTTTTATACATGGTCTTGGTTCTTTTCTCAGTAAAGCTCAACTTAAATCTGCAAAAAATTATTACCCTTCTTTTTCCTTTTTCTCCTCCCCCCCGCTTTGTCCTAAACAAGACTGAGGATGGAACAAGGTAGACCCCAGAGAATTTCAACCCTGGAGAATAACGAACAGCAGAGCAGTGTAGAGCAATTCCTGTGAGACCTAGCTGGAACTGTAGTCAAAGGTGGAGTTACAAAGGCCTGCTTAGAGACCCGTGAATAAAAGGGCACTCGAAGAAGGATAGAAGCTGTTTAAATTTAGGAGAAGTAGGTTATAAGTAACGATTTGTTTCTTTCCCTCATTACTCCTTACAGAAGTAAGGAATTGGCATTTCTCTAGCTAGCCACACAGAATTACCTGCTCCTGTCTGTAAGGAGGCTCCTTGCTACAACTCTCAGATAGAGGCAAAGTTCTGTTATCAAGGCCTTAACCCTCTTCCCCCACCTTATACCTGGTCTACTGCTTGCTGTTTCATGATCCTTTTTTAAAGGTAATATGCTCAAAATGAGGCTTTTGTTAGAAAAAATAAGTTTGTACTAAGATTTTGCAAACCAGTCAAGTTCCTCTATCCACTGCAAAAGACACTTTAATATTATAACTACACATTATCTTCACAGCATTGACACTAGCCAGATTTTATTTTATCTTTCGGGGACTGAGAGCTCCTTAGACTTGTACTTCAAGCTTTTGATTTGCCAGGGGGAAAAGTTAACGTACAGATTTATCCTGATAACTGAGATGTAAAGAACTTTATAAATAACTCTAAAGGAACATAAGGCAGATAAAGGGACACCATGTTATACTTTAATGGGCCATTTGATTACTTCATCATTTCACTGAAAACTGGCCATCATTTCACTGAAAACTGGTAGTCGATAGGGTACCTGCCTCCCGAATGGAATTGTGGGATACATGGTAGCACGTAAAGCATATACTTCAAAGCAAATGGCTATACTAAAAGTTTACTTGCTTTGAGGAAATGAGATAAAAATAACCCCACTTAGGGTGGAAGTCTTTTTTAATTTCTGTGCAGGACTTTGAATAGAAATTTGAGGTTTTAAAATGACATACCTATTCATTAAAGCCCACTTCTGTATGCAAAGTCCATTAGTATTACTGGGATTAGATGCTTTCAAGATATCTTGGAGAGATTTTGTTATTCTAACTAGAGTTAATTCTTTATGGCAGTACAAAAGAAAACCCTTTTTAATGCCATGTCTCTCCTATGCAGTTCCGTGATCCTTTTTTAAATTCATTTATTCACAGTCATTAAATTTATTCATTCATTTATTGACCTCCCACTGTGGGCCAGTTTTATTCTAGATAGCCCGATTTTCAAATGATTGCCCAGATCTTTTGGTACTTGTTTTGCTTCTTTTGTGGTTCTTGTCAGTTTGCCTGACTTCTGACTCATAGCTGGTTCTGATCTTTGCTGTCTGTGTAGGTGTTAGATTTGGTTGGTCTTATTGTTTCCTGTTATCAGAAACCACTAGTATCTGTTGACAAGTCTGGCTTGATGTCTTCATCTCCACATTAGGCCTATTAAGTGGTTTCTGAGAACTGCTTTGGCCTTCAAGTCATGACCCATTTCCTCCGAAGGCTGGTACCTACAATCCACCGCCACCAAATCCACTGTGAGCAAAAATCGAAAATACCCCTAAATAAGAATGGCTCTGGCAAAGGCTAAATGGAAAAGCCAGATTGTGGAGGCTGAGAACAACACTCAGAAACTGTGGAAAGTTGAACATAACTGAACTCACAGTTTGCCATTAATAATGAAGTAAGTATTTGACTTTGTATACATAATTATTTGCCTCTTTCTCATCATTGCTCTCCCAGGGACTGAACCTATTTAAATAATTGTTCTACTTTCAATTTGGAACACATTTTGATGTTTCTGATTTTATTCTGGTCCAAAAGTTTCAGGTTGGTTTAGCTAGTTTTTTTTTTAAGACCATTTTTTATTTCCTTGCTCAAAAATGTTAAATTTTTGTTTTATGACCTGGTTCAATACGAGTTTCTTATTTCAAATGGAATAAGTCAAAAGATTGAGTGTACTTGTTCTGAAGTTTAATACCCGTGTTGACTTTTCAACTTATCAATCTGCCTTGATGCCAACCTGAAGGATGACAGCGTAATCACTATCCTCCTAAGTATATTGCATGCAATACTCCTTTAACTCTACAACAGCCATGTGATATAGGCACTGTTATTTTTAGTTTATTGGTAAGAACACAGAGGGATAGAGAGTAACTTGCCCTCCGTCACCAGGAAATCCAGCTCCAAAGCCAGTGCTCTTATTCATGAAGTTATACCACCTGGTTAGAAATGCACTCAAAGATTATTGTAGACTTCAATTATAATGCCCATTTTGTCTTGTATGCCTGTCTGCTACTCCATCATGTTATAGATAACCTCTTCCAAATCTCTTTTCTGTTTATTCATACCTTTAGGCCACAACTGGTAAAAATTTACTCACTGTGCAACTTAGACATGGGAACCTGCTTTCCCGTCTCACGTCTTTATTAACTTTTCATATATCTTCTATTTTGACTTGAAGATGTGCTAGAGTCCCTTGACTATCCTTGTTAATTTTTTCCCCCTCCATGTTTTGGTTTTCATTTAAATTTTATAATAGCGTTATTTGAGTTAGTAAAGATAGAACTTTTATGAGAGACTCTATCAAAATTAAGTTGCATTGCAAGGTATTATGGGTAAAATCGGAAGGAAGGGCATTTAAAAATCTCCATTGAGGTTCTCTAACTGAGTCTATTTGAGGGTAATGCAATAACCTCGGCTTGATTTATGATTATATATTCTGACGTATAAAATGCTGTTTGTAAACAGTTTAATAAAAGGCTATTGCTCCAAATTCCAAATTAGCAGTGAAGGTGATTTCTATTAGAGAAGACATTTGTGGAAGATTTTGCTCTAGATGCTTGATAAAGTGAGTTTTTTTTTTTCTCAATACAATACACATTGTTGACTTGTAGCATGGCTCTAGGGACCTGATGTTGTATTCAAAGAGTAAAAACATATCTCTGCTCATTATTTACTACATTTTGGGGTACATATAGAAATTTTTTTTTTTTTTACAGTTCCCAGTTCAGTTTTTTCTTTTGATTATGTGTTAAAATATGTGCATAAGGGTCCTCAGTATCTCAGTTTCACAGTGTGAATCTCCAGGCCTCTTTTATTAAACGACGTTTCTAGTATTTTAATGAGGGTTTGACATTTTCACATGTTTCAATTTTGTTTTATTTTATATTCATTGAAGCGACTTTCATGCTGCCTTTGTGTGCTGTCAATTTACAATTTCTAAGGTACTTGGAGACACTTTTTCAGAAAGAAGTATATCAGGAAATCATTCAGGATTCTTAGTGTTGATATTCAGAAGAGTATATTTTTTAATAAAAAATGACTCAAAGGCTTTAAGTGTAGAGTTTTTGTTCTGAGCAACATCCAATACTAGATTTTTTGGAAATGGCAGACCAAATGTGATTTAGACCAGGCTTGCAATTCAAATGCCTGGAGAGCCCCGTTGGTGACTTAAGTAAAAGAGGCAGGCCCAGGGGACAGTGGAGGCTGTAGTAGGTATGCCCCACCAAAGAGGACAACTGCAAATTTACCCTTTATGATTGTCACTATGAAGGAATGTCCAGTGTTTTCAGATTTTTTAGTATTCCAGCGTAATCTGGTAATCTTGTCTAGACTGTCTAGCATACAATTGAACACATTTTACTATGTTCGTAGTGAGTGACCAAAGCTTCCAAATAGTCAAGAAGGAAAGGTATGGTTGGAGATTGCTTTCAAATGACTCAAAAAAGTAGAACTTCATTCAAGGACTCTTTAAATTTTCTACTAAGAGCAGAGCATTGTGTGGTATCATTTTGAGGTGGCAAAAGTAACTGAACCGCACCCTCATTTTTGAAAAACTCACAGTCTAGCAGGAAGCCTAAGACACTACAAACATACCTAAATGGAAGGTAAAGTCAGATAAATTCTAAAAGGAATGTTAAAATGAAATTCACAAGAGGGAGAAGTCATATTTGGTTGGTGAGTCCAGGGACAAGTTCATGGCTATGGAGACAAGCCTTGACAGTGAATATAGGATTGTGGTGAATGCTGGCAGGATACTCCAGGAAGAGGAAACAGCAAGCAAAGGTATGGAGACGGAAAAATAGGAATGTGAGGATGCTCAGAAAGCAGGAACTATAAAAGAGTAAAGGCAAGAGAGCTGTCAGCCAGAAGACAAGCAAGGGAGCTGTGTATACTATGGAGGCCCAGACAGGGGAGTTCATACAATGATCTCGGTGGACAAAGACAAGCCATGAGTGCTTTTTGACTTGGAGAATACTATGCTCAATGTTTCCTATGGGCCAAAAGTTAAAAAAAAAAAAAAAACAAGATGGTAAGACAGGAGAGAGGGCTAGGGGTCAGGATTTAAACATACGATTTTTTTTTTTTTTTTGGTGGTAGCTACAAACATTTTATTTGTAACAAGTGAGTATGTGAAGAATGCAGAGATTTGTTCCTTTTTCTAAAGCTATTGAAGTAAAACCATTGGAGTAATATTTCCTAAGATTAGAGTGAATGTAATTGTATGATGAAAGCATTGTGAAGAAATGCTAATATAGCCTGTGGTACCCATTGCATGAGATAGAGAAAATGAGGTATTTTGTACTTCCTTCTATAAAAATTTATCAAGTTGCTAAGTAAGTCACAACTCTGCACCCAGTTTCTAGCACAGAATCTGACCAATAAGTAGGTACTCAAAAAATGCTGGTAGAATGAATGAAGAATGGTACTAGATTAGTTATCGTTCCATTAAAAAATCAGTTTATCCAGAACCCTGTCTAGGCCTTTCATCAATCCCCACTTTCCTACCATCATACACACCTTGTAGCTTTGGATTTGAGGGCAAAAAGTGAGAAAGTATATGGAGAGATGAAAGAAGCAGAAGGAGTTCTCCTTAATAATTTGAACATAGAGTGGACTTACATCTTACTGGAGGTTAGGTTTAAAAGGCATAATGCAAAGAAAATGTGTCATCCAGTGCAAATTACCCTTGAAAATTCTTTAGGAAAGTATTCCATTGGAGATTTATAAAACACACCAGTTTTCCTCCCAGCATTGAAACAGCCTACTGCTTTCTTCTGTTCAGCATCAGTTGAAGTTGGCTTGAATTGAAGGGTTATAGTGTATGAAAAAGATATTTTTAAATGCTAGAATTAACTCCATGTGGTGATATGCTGTTACTATGAAAAGCGCTCCAGGACTGAGACCGCTTGAAGGATGGCAATTTTCTACCTCCTCCCTCAGCCTCACATTAGGATCTATGACCATTGAGTAGCGTGATGCAGAGAAATCTCATTCTCTCTCTTTTCCTCTGCTTCCCTTACTCCCTTTATCAAATTTTCTTATTTGACCCAGCATGCATGGCTGATTTCCCTCAAGTTATAGTGCACGTAAGATGAAATTTCTCTAGACCCACAAGTAAGAGAGGCAAATTATATCTGGCCAGCACACAGGAGTTGTGCTGCTTATATTGATCAGAGTTAGGATCCACATCACCAGGATGATGCTCACGGGGATGTTGTAAATAAGTGGGTGTGAGCCAGCCAGTTGTGGTGTCAATACCCTGCCGTGGCCACTCTGGTAAGAGCAGTGTCCAAATGGGGATGACTGGTATTCAGTTGTGAGAAAAGTTATGTCTACCTATTTTTATTTCAGGGATTTTCAAGGGACTCTGGGCATTACCACATGCTGAAGTGGAACATGCATTTGGCATAGTGGAAGGAATTTGATCTTGGGAGAAAGGAAAACAAGGGGGAATCCTATCCTCACCTCCTTTTTTCCCCCTTAGGTTGATAGTCCCAATATCTATCTATCTATCTATCTATCTATCTATCTATCTATCTATCTATCTATCTACCTGTCTATCGATCTATCTATCTACCATTTATCTACCTACCTACCTACCCACCCACCTACCTACCTACCTACCTACCTACCAACCTATTCATCCTGGCTTTATTGAAGTATAATTGACAAATAAAAATTGTATATACATATACAACATGATGTTTTGATATACATATGCACTGTGAAATGATTACCACTATCAAGCTAATTATTCATCACCTAATGTAATTACCTTTGTGTGTATGTGTGATGAGATCACTTGAGATTTACTCTTAGCAAATTTCAAAGATACAATACAGTATTATTAACTATAGTCCCCATGCTGATGTCCAGAACTTGTTTATCAGGCATAAATGAAACTTTGTGTTTTTTGACCAGTATCTCTTCATATCTCACACACTCCAGCCCATGGCAATCACCATTGTACTCTCTGCTTATGTGAATCTGACTTTTTAAAATTCCACATGTAAGTGAGATCATGCAGAATTTGTCTTTTTGTGTCTGGCTTATTTCACTTAGCATCACATGCTCCAGTTTCATCTATGTCGTCATAATTGGCAGGATATCCTTTTTAAAGGCTGAATAATATTCCATTATATATGTATATATCACATTTTCTTTCTCCATTCATTTATCTGTTGATGAACACTTAGGTTGTTTTCATAATTTGCTAGCCTCACCTCTTTATGATTGTGAGATCTTGATCAGTTATTATCTGATAATAATCCATGACAGGAATGCTGTGAGGATTGAATGAGGAAATGTGTGTACAGTGTTTAACTCAGGGCCTGGGACATGCTAAGCAACCAAGATAGTTCTCTAGCTGCTTCCTAACCGTGTGAGCATGCTCTGTTCGTGAAGTGGCAGTGGGGTGGGAGTATGATAAACAAAAAACAAACAAGTATAAAGCCACCATGGCTAATACTGCTTAGGTGCCACACAATCAGACATAATTAATGGACTGGCAAAGAGAAGATAATCGGTGCAGACAGTACTGGACTGTATGTAGGTCAAGAGACCTGGCTTCTAGTTCTGGGTGAACCTTGACCAAGTCCCCTCTCCTCTCTGCTCCCTTTACAGTAAAAGGAGGAACTTGGACCATCTCTAAGATCCCTTCCAGTTCTAAGATAACAACACTCTATGTCATGCCTCTCCTTTAAAACTTTCAATGATTCTCTAATGCCTTCCAGATTAAACCCATTTCTTCGGCTGATCTTAAAGGCTCACCACAAAATAGCTCCAGACTCCCTTTGTAGTATTTTCTCCTACTCTCATCCCAGAAAACCCAATACTAAAGCAAATTGTCTCTTCCTCATCTGTTCCCTGTATTTTCACCTCTTTTCCTTTGTTCTTCTGTTTTTTTCTGTCTGTAATCTCTGTCCCTCTTTGTCTGTGAATATTCTTCTCATCCTTCACTGCATGCCATGTGATACTATTTCCATGAAGCTCTTCTATATTTCTTTAAGATTTTTGTGCTGTATTATTCTGTAGGGCCAAAATTAATGTCCTTTAGGTGCTAGCTGGCAATGAGGGAACAATGGGACAATGAGACAGGAGGTTCCCTGTCACCTTATAACCACATATCTGACCATTCCTGACAATTCTACCATTACAGGGGCCTAGGAGTGTCATATCTGTGGGAAAATGTGTGGATTTGGCCTGTAACTGAGAGAAAGATCCTTTAAACCGTGCTTTTGCAGAGCTCTGAAAGAAAAGTGCTGCATTCACAGTCAGGTTCTGGAAACAGTGAGGCATAGATGACATTTCTTTTAAGCAATATGCAAAGTTTCCCCCAGAGGAAAGAGATTAGAAGACAACATTAATTATTCTCAAGACTGTGAGTTCTGATTTTCACTAATTGCTTAAATTTGCCACCTGCCTATTCTGACTGGCGACATTCCTGTGGTAGGAATGCAGGCCTGCAGAGAGAAAAATCCTTCTGAAATGGCCTACTGGACTCTCCCAGCACGTCTAAAGTGCAAGAAGGTAGAGCAGGAACTCAACAACTCCAGGGAGGAAGTCTGAGTCTAGGACTCTTGACCACCATTTCTTACCAGCAGAAGAATTTAGGAGACTCACCCTACTTACTGTGTACCATAGCAGTTAATAGCATGAACCCTGGAGCCACACTTCCTGAATTCAAATCCCAGCCCCTACCACCCCACCTGGCTAGCTTCATGACCTTGAGCAAGTTACCTAACCTCTCAGTGTCCAGGGCTTTGGCTAGATTTAAAGACTGTTTATAAAAGGCCCGCCTCTGCCCCTTCTGCCTTCTCCTAGGCTTTCCGGGGATGCTGTTGGGAGACTCTAGCATAGCCAGAATTAGATCAACCCTAGAAATACCTATTCCAGAGGCTACCGAAGGCTCTTCTACATTTCCCTCAAGGTTTTCAACCACCTTCTAAGCAGGTCCGTTTCCTAGATCATCTCTAGGAATCCTCCCATCCCATGCTCTGTGGTCTAGCCATTTCTTTGTGTGAATATGGGTAAAATGAGTCAGATTAACAAATTTTTGATGTGTGAAGCAGCTACAATATGCAGCCTTCTGCCTATACCTTGATAATTCATATCATATTAACTTCATTTTTATTTATTCAGCTAGTATTTATTAAACACCTACATGAATACAGTGGACTAGTCAGATTAACAAATATCTGCCAAAATCTGAGGCAGTACAAATAAAACTTCTCCAAAACACACTTAATACATAATTCTTCAACTTATATTTATTCAGCATGGTTTGGCCCTTGTCTGGCTTAAACCCTATTGGAGAGTTAATTACAACATAATATACTGAGCTCTAAAATGGGGAGAAGTATAGGAGAATTTAGAAAGGGCAGCTAGTCCAGAATTAGGGCTCTTGGAAGAAGTGACCTTTAAAGGTGATCTAAAGACTTGAAAAAATGGCAGTTCTAGAAACTTACTATACAAAGAGCAGGAGGTGAGAGAGGGTCAGGAATGCTCCATACAGAAGGAAAGCACCATAAAGCATGGATAAGAGAGAGAACAGCCCTGCTTGGAGACCTGAAATAATGACTTTAAGGTAGAAGAGTAAGCCTGGGGAGGAGCTTGAACTTGACTTTGAGGACACAGGGTGGCTACTGAGGTTGTGAGTGAGAGTTACAAGATGACATTTGGGTTTTAGAAAGATTGCCCTGGTTATAGCAGGAGAGTGGGTGGAGGATACCCAGAGTGGGGCAGCTGTTCAACCCTGTGCCCATCGAGGCTATACTAGGGCAAAGGCCATAGAGTGAATGAAAAGAGAGAGCTCAGGCACTATCCGGAGACCTGAGTTCTAATGGTAGTGTTATGAGCAACTGATTGTGACTTTGCATAGCCATTTTGCTTTCTCTGGCCTTCAGTTTTCTCTACTGTAAAATGATGATTTCTAAGGTCATAGAAGTCTATTTCTGTGTCTTTTTAAAACTCTGCTATTCATGAGTTTCTTCTTCTTCTCTCTCTATTTTTTTTTTGTATTTAAAATTTTCTTTCACTATCTCTCCCCTGCCCCTTTTCCTCCCTCCCTCCCTCCCTCCCCTTCTTTTATGTATTAGTTTGATGGGGCTACCATGGCAAATACCACTGATTGGTTGGCTTAAACAACAGACATTGACTTTCTCATAATTTTGGAGGCTGAGATCAAGGTGTTCGCAGGTCTGGTGAGGCCTCCCTCCTTGGTTGCTGATGGCCACCTTCTCGTTGTGTCCTTCATGGTCTTCCCTCTGTGTCACACATCCCTGGTGTCTCTGTGTGTCTAAATTTTCTCATCTTATAAGGACATCAATCTGATTGGAACAAAGCCCATCTAATGGCCTCATTTTAACTTAATCACCTCTTTAAAGTCCCTATCTCTAACTACCATTGGATTCTGAGATACTAGGGATTAGAATTTTTTTTTGGGGGGGTGGCAAAATTCAGCCTACAACTCTTTCTCTTTTTAAATCTGTTTTGATATTAAATGTGTTGAAATTAGACACATCTGGGCTTGTTTGGAGGCATAACCTTTCCTAAGTTTTGATTCTCTTTTCTATGTATTTGATCCTCATATCATTTTTAGGTGATTATATAGGCCATTCATTTGTGGGAAAAGCTGGAGCTAGCTTTTCTTCTTTTATACACTAGCCAAGATTTTTCTTCTACAGTCAAAGATTTCTGAATTCTATCCTCTGCAATATTAAGCCTGTTCCTTCCTTTGTTTGGGTCTAGTCTTTATGCCCCAATGAGATTCTTACTTTTGGCTAGCCTTGTTTTCTCTCACACTGCCTTGGCTGGCCAGAATAACTTCCAAATGAATCTATATCCTGTACTTCCTTTTCTCTTTCAAAATAATTGCTAAAACCCACCAGGATCTGCAAAAGCTTATTGCATTAATGTTCTTCCAATGTTTTTTGTCATCGGCCAAACTGGACCTGCTCACACATTTCAACTGCAATCTCTTTAAGGCCAGGATTTCATTTCATTTTCTTGCTTTTGTCCACTGTGTTTTACCAGCTCAAAAGGGCCCCACATTCCTGGCACCCCATGAATAAATGAAATCATACACTGTAATAATGACAATAGGGCATGCACTCCTCTACCTGCCTACAGAGTGAACTGCTCTTTACTATTCTGCAAAATCATAACTACTCACTGGAGGTTTCCTCCCACCTACCTGATTCCTAGCCCAGTGAATTATAAACATATTTTATTTAACAAATTCACTTTTATTACTACAGTCAGCTCCTATCACAATAGTTAAGGTTCTGTTTGCAGGTTCATAACTTGGCCATAAAATTTTGCTGCAGGCAGATACTTTGGTCTAATGACTCTTGGCACAAAATGTCATTATTAGAATCTCTTTCTTTTAACACCAAAGAAAGTTTTTTTAAAAAGTGCTTTGACTCAAAAAAAAAAAAAAACTTTTCAAACTCTATTATTTTATATTAAAGAAATTCTCCTCCCATACCCCAACAAAAAAGAAATGCCAAGCCTCAGCTATAAAGATTTGTAAAAGCGAAATAGCATTGAACTTCCTCCTCAATGTTTGTCAGTGGGAGTGCAACTGGCATTTAGGGGTAGGACAGTTTTCTTGGTGCAGGCCTGCCTTGTGCATAGTAGGGCATCATTTGACATTCCTGATGCTCATGCATCTGCTACCTGTCTTCCTTCCTCCCCTGCACAAACTAGAGGGGTGGGATTGGCTGACAGACTGCACACTTGGTGCTTTGTCTGTTTCACTTATACTTTACAAGGGGACTGTGGCCTCCTGGCTTGGTGCAACTTTAATTTACTCAAAAAGAAGTGCTGGAGTAGGCAAGATAAAAGTTGACCCAGTTATCTGGTCAGCCATTGATAAAATTGAAGAAGTCTAGTCTCAGAAATCTTCAATATTCTTTTCTCCTCTCTTTTCCTTTTCTGCAGGCTTCATCTACAAATCAGGAACTAGCTGGTTGCCATTTGGATGTTCAAGTCAGTCCTAGTAGCCTCCTGGCTGACCTTGTGTTTTTTCCCTGTATCCATCAAAATGTATCTGGCTTTTCACCTGTGCCCTCAGGGCCCTTATTTTCTATCCAACATGGCAGTTACTACATCAACCAAACCTTAGTAATGGTTCAGTGTGTCACACTTTTTAGTAGGGGCAATACTCCAAAGGTGTAACAAGTGACTTGGCTCAGACACTGACAAATCAGAACGAACACGGGTGAAGGCTCTACAGCATGGTGGCTTTTTCTGGCCAGGTGTGGCTCCTCTAGTTGCTGGCTCTTGGGGTGGCCAGGATGAATCTTACAGGAGGGATGGGGTTGCCAGGTGGTAAACGGAAGGCATGGGAGGGGCCTCAGGGCAGCTGCTATTTATGAATAAGAAGTACTTCAGTATATTCACAATGTAAACTGCCATTGGGTGTATGCTTGCTGAATATCATCTCCGACTCTTGAGGGTTTTTCATTTTGACAGAAGAGTCCTGGGTTACCCATGCCTCATTCTAAAACAAAAAAATAAAGTTTTAGGTGCTCTGGCACAGTAGTGAGGAGTGACTTCTGACTGGTAAAATTTTTAAATATGTATATAGTCAAAATTACTGTTCTTGTTGATTTCATTCTTATTGTTATCGTCTTTATCGGTGAGTATAGTATTTTAATCGTTTTTTTTTTTGAATAGTTAATTTTCACAATACCATTTATTGAAAAATTTACCTACATTGGCTTTGGTTTTAAGGCTGTCTAAACAATTCCATTATTCTGTCTGTCATTTCTTCTGTCAACCTTGTACACTTTTAATCGTTATGACTTCATTAACAAATTTCATATTAGATGGGGTAGAGTTCTCACTCTCAAATTTTCTCGACTATTTTCCGAATGAACTTTTTTATAGTTTTGTCAAATTCTTCTCTCCTATAAATCCTACAATAATGGCCAATTTTATGTGTAAACTTCATGGAGCTAAAGGGTGCCCAGATAGCTGGTAAAACGTTGTTTCTGAGAGTGTCACTGAAGGTGTTCAGAGAAGAGATTAGCATTTGAATGCATAGACTGACTAAAGCAGAGTGACCACATTGGAGTGGGTGGGCATCATCCAACCCACTGAGAGCCTCAGTAGAACAAAACAGAGGAAAGCCAAATTTGCCCTTTTTGCTTTAGCTGGGACAGCCATCTTCATCTGCCCTTGGACATCAGTGCTCCTGGTTCTGGGGCTTTCAGACTTAGATTAGGACTCATACCCTTGGCTCCCCTGGTTCTCAGGCTTTCAAACTCAGTCTGCAGTACACCGTGAGCTTTCTTGGGTCTTCAGTTTGCAGACGTCAGCCTGTAGGATTTCTTGGCCTCTATAATCATGTGAGCCAATTCCTATAATAAATCTCCTTAAAATGTATATCTCTATATTTACTTATTGGTTCTATTTCTCTGGAGAACCCTGAATAATACACTCACCAATCTTGTTGCAGTTTTTATTAAAATTGTTTAAATGCACATATTTGTTTTAGAAAAACATTCCTCTACTCTCAATACTTCTGGTCACTAAATGTGCAGGGGTTTTCCCCAAAACTAACAAGGAATTCTGTAATGACAGCTGGATGTCTTATGACTTAGTTCGGTTCTGACACTATGTACCTGGAGACACCATCATTCTCACAAACCGACCCCCTCTCCCACTTCAAATGCCAATCACAAGTCCAGATTGTCACCTGTGTTTCTGACTGACTGGCTATAAATCAGAAATTCTCATGACTCAAATTTGATGAATTTGCTAAAGCAGGTCACAGAACTCAAAAACATAGTTTACTTACTAGATTACTTATTTATTATAAAAAGATACAACTTAGGAGCAGCCAGAGAGATGAGATACATAGGGCAAGGTATGGAGAAAGCAGGGCTGAACCTCCACATTACCCTCCCAGCACCCCCATGTGTTCACCAACTTCGAAAGCTCTCTGAGGTTTTTGTGGAGCTTTCATTATATAGGCACAATTGATTAAATCATTGGCCATTAGTGATTAATTCCACTTCCAGCCCCACACTTTCCTCCCTGGAGGTTGGGTGTGGGGTTGAAAGTTCCAATCCTCTTATCACCTGGATGGTTTCCCTGGCAACCAGTCCCCATCCTTAGGGGCTTTCCAAAAGTCACCTCATCAGCATAAACTTAGGTGTGGTTGAAAGGGGCTTGTTAAGATTAACAAAAGACAGCTTTATTGCTCTTATCTCTTAGGAAATTTCAAGGCTTTTAAGAGCCCTGTACCAGGAACTGGAGAGAGATCAAATACTTATTTCTTATTAAAAATCACAATATTAAAGAAGAAAGAATTGGTATTTTTACTCTATTCAGTCTTTCCACTTAGAAATATTATATATTTTTCCTGTATAAAAACTTTCATTTATATTTCTCAGTAAAATTTTTGAATTTTCTTGATGTAAGCCCAATATATTTCTTTTTAGGTTCCTCGTAAGTATTTTTCTTTTGGTTACTTTTTGTTAATGATATAATTTTCCCCTTGGTACCAGTAACTAGCAGTGGCAGAAGCAGGTATTGGGATCCTTCAGACTTCCTTGCTCGCTCTGTTATGCACGGGCACTGGCGGCTGCCCGCCAGGTGGTCTCTCCAGCACATAATGTGGACCACATTCCCTCAAACGTGAATTCTAACGAGAGTGCACAACGCCTGAAACTGACTATGGTGCTTGAAGGTGCATTTTGGTATTATTTTGGGCATGCTCCTGGTAAACAAATCTTTAGAAAAAATAAAAATAATTGCTTATTTTGACTAAATATGACTTTTTTTTTTTTTTTTAAATACTCACGATGGGACCTAACTTTTGGAAAGGCAGGAGTCCTTTTCTCTTAGGAGAAGTTCTAGTTAACACTTATAAAAGAGCTCAGAAGGCATGTTCAGTAATGGTTGCCAGTTATTCAGTAAAAAGAAGAGTAGCTGTAGAAGGATTAAAAGATTTATTTTCTTTTGAAATCTATGACTTCTTTAGAGTTCAGGGATAAATGTACAATTGCCTGTGACTTACCCATATCCTTCTAAACAAACAAACAAACCTACTCAGGAAGAAATTCAATTTTCCCCTGAAGGAGTGCAAGTGAAGAGAGGCTCACTAAAATTCAAGGCAGATGGCCTTGACAAACTCTCCAACAGGGAACGAAGCCAGATGGGGATTGAAATAGCTCAGGGGCCACCAATCAGTGCCCCGTTAATTGTGTTAGCTGTGCTTGGGATACGAGGGAAAAAAATCATGGGAGAGGTGCCCTTAAAATACTCAAGACTCTACATCATTGTAATGATGTCGCTGTGTGGATAATCCCAGAAATCAAATATCTGGTGTTTTTTTCAGCTGACCGAGGGAGAGTAGAGATGAAGTCTGGTACTTTTGTGTTGCCAATTAAAACTGTATTTCTATGTTTCGTTAAAAAAATATGAAACTAGAAGAATACTGGAATATTGGGAGAAAGATCAAAGGTTAAACATACCAAGTTATTGCCAATACACATTTCTTTTAGTCAGCCTGAGCAAGGAGTTGTTCAAGGTGCCTAGGATTCTAGGATACTGGGACACTTGCTGACATCTGACAGCAGGTGCTACTTTAATGTATTAGATAAAATCGCTCTAATGACTTCTGACCTTAACTCAAGTACCTTGTGAAGGCATTATAAGTAGCTGGAGACAAGGAATTGTAACTTTTGAGACCTTTGTTCTTTCATTTGTTCCTTTTCTGCCCTTAACAAGACTATAGTCCTCCATAAAAGGCAGCCACGTTTACTTTTTGGCTAAGGCAGTAGTTCCCTGACCAATGCCATTTGTATCACTGGGGAACTTGTTAGAAATACAAATTATCAGCCCTGCCTCAAATCTATTAAATCTGAAATTCTGGGTATAAGGCAACTCTGTTTGTATAAACCATCCAGATAATTTTTCAGGTTTGAAAATCCCTGGCTCAGAAAATTGTGTCAGCCCCCACCTCTCACCTGGTGCTTTTACAGTTCATTCTGGTCTCTGTTGACTTTCCTTGGTGACCTATTACTTGTAGCTTTACTTGGTGTCTAGACCCTTTAGACAGAGGCCCCCTTTAAATGTTCTACCTGCCTTCTTCTACAGACTTCCTCATCAGACTTATCTTTCCAGATTTGTATGTAAAAACACATAGACATCTCTTGCTGCCTGGCTAAGGTGCCAGCAAGGCCATCAGAACCCTGGCCATCCCCCGTTTTAGGAAGAGCACCATGCACATCTCCAAGACTGATAAAGTCATCAAGAATAGCTATAAAAGCAGGTTGATTGATGATAGAGAAAAAGTTCCATGGAATCGAACAGACCAGATTCAAATCTTGGCTTTATCATTTATGGAATATGTGAACTTGTGACAATAAATAATATTTATTCATAGATAATATTTACCTCCAAGTATTATTGTGTGGAGTAAATGAAACAATCTCTCAGAGACAGGACATACTTTTATACCGCAAAAGGGATAACCATTAGTTGAGAGATTGTCCCCTCAGCTCTCAGGGTTCTTGCCTAGGGTGTCTGGAGCTCTAAGCTAGTCACCTCCAGCCCAGGCAGTCTCATCTATTTACACCAATGTGTTATAAAAATATTGTCAAATTCTATGTACACCATGATGTGAAAATGATGAGAACCACAATTTCACATAAATACCTGTCCAGCTTATGGCACCCAATAGGGCATCTATAAATGGCAGTAGTTGTATCTCTGACTATAGATTAGGGCCACCATGAGGAATAGTGACAAGTAATGCAGTGGCCTCTCTGAAGACATCATTGGTCTCCAAGGAAAAGCCTGCCAGAGGTAAAAAGGAACCGAGGGTCTCATGACCTCATCTATTCCACAAACTGGGGTCAATGTCAAAGGTTATATTTATTACCACGTTATTGCCACCCACAACTGTGATTACCTTCCCCTTGGTTTAGTGGATCCTTGGGAAGAAAGTTTCCAAAACAAACAAGTCTCCTCCTCCTTTGCTCTGCCTAATGAATGTCTTGGCCTAGTCAGCTTTTTCTAGTGTTGCTTGCTAATGCTCAACCTCTTATGATCTAGACTGGCTCTGTCCAGTAGAAACATATATAATACTTGTAAGCTTTCTAACTGTTTATCCCTTACCCATCAATTTAGTCGGATTTCTGGATTGAGTAAAGATAAGGCACAAAATTATTGGATAGACCAGTATTTGCTTTTGAGAACCAATTTACACTAGCATGAAGTATACAATCTCCTCTCAAGTAAGGTGAGGACTGGGAGAGTACATATTTCATGATGTTTATTTTTTATTTACATTCACAATTTAAATAAGTTGGTTCTTTGATTTAATATCAAGGGAGAAAAACATCAGAACTCCTTTGGATTGTGCATGGAGCTTAGGAGGTGAGAAGTAAATGATCCTCATTTGTTTCATTGCATAGACAGAAAAACTGCTGCTCAGAGTGTTAAGTAATTAGATTAAGGTCATGCAGCTAATAAAGAGCAAAACCACAACTTAAACCTGTTGCTGTCTACCTGGTTCTACCTGACTTGAATACACATTTTCAATCCCTCTTCTGCGCTGCCCACCTAGAGACGGAGGAGGAAAGGGAGGCCGCACTGAGGAGACACAGTGGGGCAGGTATTCACTTTGGAGGGAGTGCCTGAGCTAGAGACTTAGGTAACGTGCAGGCAAAATTTATAGGGGAATAGACTGTAATCGAATCCCTGGGGTGGAATGTCTGGGCCAGGGCATGTAAGACATAGAGCTAATTGGGGGGGGGGGTGCATGTCTCAGTTAAGCTATTAAAACCTATAATTAAGGGTTTTATTAAATTATAAAGGAATTTTAAAATAGTATGGTAACCTCTTAAACATATTATGTTTTAGGCTGTGGTTTCAATCACTTTTTAAATTATTGTATGTTGAGTATTAAGTAAATGGGAGATATAAATATTGGCTATATTTCATTTTGTTGCTTCATCTCAGGAATATAATAGTGTAAATTAGATATCAGAGATCACTTACCTAGGCAAGGAAAGGAGACAGATGAGGAAGGAAATAACTTGAGAGATGCACCTGTGAACCTCTCCCAAGTGTCTGAGTTAGATAAGTGGATAGTGGAAACATACACAATAATGTGACTGAATAATAATGAATGCATGTGGCACATCCAGAGAATATTCTATAATAGTGTCCTCATAATGATGTGAACTGAAATAAGAGCTCAAGCACGCGTCTTAGGAGCAGCAGGACAGGCCCCGGCTGATAGAATGAAACGTATGAACTAATGGGCTGCCCAAGACAGCTAATGGATGAACCAGGAGTTCATTGATCTGTTGTGACACAATTATGACACCCTCATCATATTTACCCTTATCACACTTTTGGTTTGAGATTCATAGAGCAGAGGCAAGATGCATGCAAAACCAGAGAGAAAACTTTGTCACCACTGGCTCACCAAAATGAACATCAGTGCTCTCTGAAGGGTGATTTTTTTCTACTGAGCAAGAGACACAGCCTCAGATGAAATTTCCCACTGTTGTTTTCACACTTCTAATTTAAGTTGTAACACTTTTCCACCCATATACCCTGTGCGTTCCAGCAGAGAGGAGCATCATGGCTATCTGGGGACAGTGGTGTTAAAATGCCATTTAGAAAAAGAGCACTGGCTTCAGGATTGAAACAAACAAGAAGCCACAACTGAAACCAAACAACTGAAAGACCATGAAGTTGAGCAGGAGCACAGTGGGGAAAACAGCCCCAGACTTAGGCTCCTTCTGAGCTCTGCAGTGTTGCTTGTGAACTTCTCACTGATGATTCCCTGACTGGCTCTTCAGATGGAGCATTATTATGGCTGTAAGGTGAACATGCTGTGAAAAACCAAACCGTTACAGACATTCGAATAGTAGATGCTTTTGATTTCCTGCTCATATCATCTTGGCATTCACTGTTCCCTTACATGCCAATGGCTTTCTACAATCAGCTCCTGCAACTCTGCTGGAGAGCCTTGTCAAGTTGGGAGCATACTCAGCTTATACAGAACAGGTCAGGAGTTAACGCTCCTGGAAGCAGCCTCACCAGTGATGGAGGAGGGTTGGTGGATAAATAACCCAGTCCCTTTACCCTCAGGTGGGACAACTCTGAGTTGGGTTCTCTACAGTCTCCCAGATCTCCCCAGTGGGGCTGAGCCCCTGTCGTTCACAATGATAATTTGTTCACAAACACTCTGTCTTGACTTTCTTTCCTTTCTTGTCTCACTTCCTCCCTTACTGCTGCCTCCTCGATGACCTCTCAAAATACCTACACTCAAATTTTTATCTCGGAGTGTGATTCTGGGAGAATCTAACTAAAAACGCTAGGCCAATTGAGAGACAGGAAATATAAAAGAACAAAATTTTAACTTACTAACTCATAGCATTTTAGAGTTGAAAGTTTTAGAATTTTCTGGCTAAGGAAGAAAAGTGATTCATCAAAGACTGTATTTTTGGCAGATCCCTGACTCTGGCTATTACCACCATCATTGTTTCAGTTACTCTGCCTGGAAACTGGAATTTGAATCTTGAACACAGTAACAAATTACTGAAACAGTGGACTAAAGTCATCCTGGTGACAGCGTCCTGAAGAGACTCTCAGTTTTTGCAACCTAGATCTTTGGGTCCCCATGGATTTTTAGCTTTTCCTTAGGTTCTCTGTGCTGCTCATAACCTTTCATTATTGTGGGGTTTTTTGTTTTGTTTAGTTTTTTTTTTTTTCTTGTCTTTTGCCAGCCAGGGTCAGTTTTTGTGGTTTAAAAGGACTATACCAGATGCATCCCCATTTTCATACCACAAATCAGTCACCAAGTTCTTTTGATTCTTTCTTAAAAATGCCTCAGATCTATTTTTTCCTCACCATATCCTAATGCAGATGCCTGCTTTTATCTCAATGTATGTTTTTCTTTAGACTTTTACCATCATTACAGCCTCACCCTCCTGTCTACTGGGGCCAGCAATCCCTGAACCAGGGGCTGGCACCCACGCCCTGTACCCCTGGGTTTGTTCTGAATCTCTTAAAGGTCTTGGGCAGGGCTAGATCTGGTCCTCACTTCTCTTATCTACAAAATAAGGAGTTTCATCTAAATCATTGATTTCCAATCTAGGACCATTTATTATATTTCAAAAACATAAGCTATATCATTCTTCAGTGAACACAGTCTCACTAAAGGAAGCAGTTGATTTATTTTTGGCTACAAGTATATCAACCTGGTGCAAAAACACTGGTCAGCTCATGTTTATCAGAAAGCCAAGTGGACAGCTCTGATGAGAGAAAATGAGAAAATATTTTCAAATTATGGGCTCCACGGTAATTAGAGGATGTGGATATGGGAAGGAATTGGCAAAAATAGCAGACTTTGGTGCTTAACGGGCCATAAATTTCTTGGTATAATGGCCTATAAGGACCCTTCCAGCTGTCTGACTCCTCATTATTTAAATGCTTCATAACCTCATATCACCTCCAGGTTGATCACACAGCACTTGTTTCTGACCTTCGATGTCCTCCATAGTCTTACTGTTCCAGCCTTAGGGTTCCTTGTATCCTTAGCCCTCACACTGTCCTGAGTTTATCATGCTCCCTCCTGCCTCAGTTGGAATGTCATCCTGCTGTTCTTGGCGTAAAAAAGCTTAGTCCACCTTTTAAGACCCAAATCAAGTTTAGTCTCTTGTTGGAGACCTTCCCTGGCTGCTCTAGCCCTATTTGAACTTCTCTGATGGGACCTGGCAGCCTACTAAGTATCCATACCACAAAGTTTAACACTGGGTTTTGCCCTATTTTTCAAGTACAAGTACATTGACTTTGTATTTCTACCAGAGTTTAAGCTTTTGAGAACAGGGATTTTGTCTTAATCTTCTGTATCTCCCATGGCACCAGGTATTGACAGATGGTCTATAAATAGGTGGAATATTAGAATCAGGGATGTATAATGACTTGGTGAGGCCACAAAGAGTTAGTGGCAATATTGAGACTGGAACACAGGTTTTCTGACTTTGTTTAATTTTCCTTTGCTGTCTCTCAGTACTCTTGGTAACTGATCGCTGATTAAACAGTTTCAGCTCACCTTCTGGAAGTCACAAATGACCAGAATCTAAAATGTATACACAGTCACATAGTTCTTAGCAATGTCTGCAACAACATACGTGCAAGTTATGTAAGTACAGATAACAGGTCACAAGAATTCTCAAGGTGCTGCTAAATGGGATAGCCCTAAGCAGTGTAGAAGAAATGCCTTAAGGATGCAGAAGGCTTGACCCCATGCAGAGCAGAACAGCTGTGGGCTCCTTAGACTGCCAAGGACCAGGCAGGCACAGTGACCTGACTTCATTTTAGCTTTTATAAGTGATGCATGGCTCCATAGGGAAAGTAAGCTGGTTAGTGAGCAAAAAGATATGGTACCCAATGTCATCACCTTCAAGCTTTGGGATAATTGAGGTGTTATGTGCATAGTCTGTCTAAAGAGTTATTGATCATATGTTTGCTTTCCAACTTCTCTCACGTATCCTTTTCGAATAAGAGGCATTGCTACATTACTGCTTCGTAATGCTACTAATGAGCACTGTGATCCACTTTGTTGGCTGTAGATGAGGGTATTGCTGAAGCAAGCTTTCTATCTGTAGCTTTAAATGAGGAGAGCTAGCTCTCTACATTTAAGGAGGGGTGGCTGGGTGTCATTGGGTGAAGTCTCGTTAAATCTCCTGAAGACCTGAGCCAGAAGAACTGTGCCGAATAAAGAGAAACTGTTGTGTGGGGCTGACTCATGTATAGTCTTTTAAAGAATAACACGATGCAGAAGGGTCTTGTCAAGGACTTCAGGATTTGAAAAGAGATTTGAGCTCTTTTCTGAGCCCCATGATGATCTCTAAGAGATATCTAAGCTTTAAGGACCAGGGTCACCTCTACAAAATGATTCTGGACAGTAATAGAAATAGCTACCATTTAATCTTTATAAAATCCCGCAGAGTGGGCATCAGTGCCCCCATTTTACAGATGCAGAAACTGGCTCAGTAACTCGCTTAAGGCTACATATTAATCAAAGGCTGGGACTCAAACAAAAGTTACCCAAATCAATAGTTCTACTAGAGTCTAAATTTTACCATAAAAGCCTCTCCCAGGACAATTTCAAGGTAATTTCTCTCTATAAATCTATCGCATTAAACAGAAAAACACAGTTCTGAAGCACAAATGATACAGAATTAGTACAAAAAAAAAAAAAAAAAAGGCCAATTGTAACATAGCTGAATACAAGCTTTACTCACTGCTCAGCAAAGTTCCATGAGACAAGGCCTGCCGCAGGCCATGCTGGAAGTTGTTAAGTGATTCCGAGAAAACTAAAGAAGAGCAGGGGTATGGAGATGTTAGGGGTGGGGTGGGACAGTGGCAGTTTTATACTGGTGGTCCAGGAAGGTCTCCACAAGATGGTGACTTTGGAATAAAATCCTTTGGAAGGAGGCAAAGGAGTTAGCCTTGCTAATATCTGGGAAGAGTTTCCAGCAGGGGGAACAGCATGAGCAAAGGACCTGAGGCAGGAGTATGCTAGGCATATTCCATGAATAGAAAAGAAGACTGTCTGAAATGCAGCATCCAAGTGGAGAGTAGTAGGAGGTAAAGTCAAGTAATGAAAACCCAGATTCTGTTGGGGTTTGTGGTTTTTGCAAAGAACATACACCCCTCTCTCAAAAACAGAGCAAGTCTTCTGGACATTTGGAATTTGTTTGATCCTCCTCCTCCTGGTATGTCGTGAAGTATACTGAAGAAACCACTGCTCTTGGCCACACCTGACCAAGCAGACCAGTTTCTTGTTGTTGTTGTTGTTGTTGTCGTTGTTGTTATTGTTAGAGTCTAAGACTCGGTCTCTCAGTTACAGACCTTGATTCAAGGATTTACATGGAAGTAATTTATTGGGTCATAAAGGAGGCACCACTAGGTGAACGGGGAAGGGAAGGCAGCAGCAAAGAGTACGTTACCAAAGCAGTTATCACTGAGGGCAAAGGAAATAAACCCTGGGGGCCAAAGCAGAATACCTGCCTGAGAGTTATCTCACCCAAAGGGTAAGGAAATTGGGGTATCCATACACTGATCCATGCTAGTTGGTCATCAAGGGCCACTTCTGGGGGCCTTAATTCCCCAGCATTTCTAGTGGGCTACATGGGGTGGGTAAAATGGCCCAGTGCCAGGGTGCCAGGGAAAACCCTCAGGCAAAGAAACGCCAGTTCTGGTAGTTGAAGGTCAGACAGTTTTATACCCTAAAACAGTAATGGTGGGACTTTGGGTGGGCACCAATAGAGCTACTAGCCTTTCTATAATGTTTTTGAATCTTATCTCTTTACCACTTACTAAGAGGGGAGAAACAGGAAATCTCTCCTTTTTCCACTGTGATAAGAAAACTTTGGCTGGAAATCTCAGGCAACACGTAAAACCTTGAGATCAACATATAGATTACCTGCACCCACCTTTGTTTTTTTAGCAAAAGATAGCTAATATATAAAACACATCAGTTTCAAACACCAGTCGTATAAAAGGAGTAAGAACATTAATTTCTAATTGTTATTGTCAGGGTGAGGATTATTTCTTGGCAAATAGTACAGGGAGATTTTGCAAAGATGCTCATTAATATCAGCTGTAATTCATAAAAAACCTAATCTGACAGATGAGCAACCCTTTGATTCATACTGTTAGGGATACTGGCTACAGGAATTGAGGGGAAGGAGCATTTGTTTGTTTTTTACAAGGAACTCTAACCTGCTCACCTCAGTCAAGGATGTCCCGTCTGTAATGAGATGCTCACTGTAGCATAGTAAGAAGAGTGATCAGCAAACTCCCCCTCCTCTAGCAAGCCTCACATGCCAAACATTGTGCCCTAGGGTGAGTTATATGGCCCTTTGCAGAGCTGGGTAGACTTTGCATAGCAGGGTTCCTGCGTGTCCCAATCAGTTGCTTATATTCTGGTAGCTTGGGATGTTTTTGTATGGTCAACATGCTAAGAATGGTTTATACATATTTAAATGGTTGAAAAGAATAACAAGAACAATAATAATTCTGAAAATTCTATGATATTCAAATTATAGTATCCATAAATAAATTTTTATTGGACCCTAGCCATGCCCATTTGTTTACATATTGGCTATGGTTGCTTTTGCTCTACAATGGCAGAGATGAGTAGTTATGCCAGAGACCATATGGTTCACAAAGCCTAAAATATTTATTATCTGGCCCTTTACAGAAATGTTTGCTGACCCTTGCACTGAAGAATGGTCTTTTTGAGAATCCACTCTCCTTGTTTGAAAATCTAGCACTGAGAATGAGATACCTGTTTGAAGCCAAACAACCACAGTTGGATAAATCCACCCTCAGGAATTACTTGCATGCAACTGAATACAGAACAGATCTTTGTCCTGAAATAGAACCACACTTGTGGCTAATTTGCAAGAGTTTTATATTTGTCATTCTTGACCTGTGGTTCTTAAGCTGAAAGGCTTCTTCTGAAGAAAACATAAGTAGAAGGAGAGGGGTTCTGGATAGACAGGTGCCCACTGAGGGCAGTTTGTAGGAGTTGCCATAGTCATATCTTCCCAAATTCCTTCTTCTTCTGAAGCTACTCTGAATACATGAGGTTATTGGAATTTAGCTTTTTATCAGTCTTATAACTCATCACTCAGTAAAGCAAAATTTGTAAATGAAATAAAAAACCTGGTGAAGACATTGCTAGAATATTCCAGAATATTGAAGAGCTGTGTAAGAGGTCCTCTTAGTAACATTGAGCATACAGGTTCTGGAGTCACAGTCCCTAAATCTAAATTCCAGCTCAACCACTTGCTAGCTATGCAAGATTGGGCATGTTACTTAATCTCCCTGTTCCCTATTTCCCCATTTACAAAGCGAAAACGGTAATAATATCTCCCCTTCCTTAGGATTCTCTGAGGTTAATGACATACACATCCAGAGCAGCCCAGCATGGTATCTGGCATGTAGAAATAGTCAAAGAATATTAGCTATTGTTATTGTTTCCAAAACAGAACATGGAAAATTTTAACAACGCATCGTGAGACCTTTGTACAATGATATTCATAAAGAAGCATTTCACCGGCACTTACTGACTCATCTAAATGACATTTATGTGGCCTAAAGTATTATGTCTCTCTTCCACACTCTTCACAATTGCTCTACGCATATCTCACTGCTTAATGCAAGTTCATGCAGTTGATCTAGTAAGATGACCTATTCCTCTAATAAATTGTAGTTTTTGAGACCAGAGCAAATTTTAGTCATATTTTATACCCAGGTTCTAAAACATAAATTTGAGTGTAATAAATGTTGAATTAAAACTGGAATGATAATATATTGCTACATGTCACAGAAATTAATGCTTTTAACATCTATGCTAACCATAACAGCAGGTATAAAACTCTTGCCAAGAAGGTCAACATTTAATTTGTACAAATGTTTATTAAATAGCTATTTTATGCCAAATTCCATAGTAGTGCTTGAATACAAAGATGAATAAGTCACAATCCTTGAACTTCAAGGAACTCACAGTCTCATAAGCAATCAGCAGAACACAGAAAATATCTGTAGATCAGTTCATACCCCACTCCTGGTCTCTCATGGCCAGACTGTGAAAGACTACAGGTGTGAGGGTGTAAGATGTTGCGTAAGCTAGAACGGCCACGTTACAAAAAGCAAGCTTTTCATGACCCCATAGAATGAAGTCCAAGAACTGTTACAACAACTTGACACCTGGTATCATTAAACCTGATCATTCAGAAATCAATAATTTCTTGTGTTTCTGGTGCTATGGCTCTCTCAGCTGTCAGACAGAGTGGCTTGGAGCTGGATGGCATTTGCACATTTCTCAGCCTGAGGCATGGGTTCTGGTTGGAGTTGGCTTTGAGCATCCTGTCTCAGTAACCACTAAGTGTAATTTCCACAGTACTTATTTTGAGGTCCATCCCTGCTGGGCTTTGTGGGCCATGTGCAGGGTGGCTCCATCATGGAGGTCTCCATTAGACAGCACAGTGCCCAGTGGTCCACATGACCAGGAGTTCAGCTCAACGCAGCATAACATTTGAACAGCTGGTCTGCAGGAAGTCGCTAATTGTGTTGATCTCAACATGTTCTAACAATTGCACCAATTTGTTTGATAACTAGAAATCTAAGTTTTTAGAAAAAAAAAAGCAGATAGAGAAAAAGAAAGGCAAGCATGCACATTGGTTAAAAACAAGTTTATCCTCAAATCACTTATAAAGCTATTATAAGCTATGCGTAGATGTATCAGTGACAAAGATAATGGTTAAAATGTGGAGATCAAGCCAAAGCATTCTGCATAAGGAATTGTCATTTGTGAATGTGTGTGTGTGTGTGTGTGTGTGTGTGTGTGAAAGAGAGAGAGTGCAACAGTGATATTGATCAGAACACTGAGGAAAAGCCATCCTCTCTTGAAGTAATATTCATCATTTATAGCAGAGCAAGCATACACATCCAAAAGACAGAAATAAAGGCATTTCTAGGGCCTGTGGAATTTCTGAGGATTTGGCTTTTATTTGAGATGTGAAGACCACCTATTTGGAGCTCCAAGTGTCCTAGCTCTGAGTCTGGGCACCATCATGAGGTGTACCCATCCATCAATAGTTGTCAGATATATGAGGTGATGTGCATAAGAGGTTAAGAGTGGGAGAGGTAGAAGAAATTATGGATAACCTTCAGTAGCAGCTAAACAAGTTCTGGCAACACTTTGTCTACAATAGATTTAATGAACAACAATTTACTTAAAATGACACCTAATATTTAGGAATACATTTTCTGTTCTACAGATGCTATCAAAGTATAAACATAATGCAAGAATAATACTTCAGGGACTCAAAACATCACACAAATTACTTGATGAAAAGTGGCAAAATAGTCTGTTTATCGTCTGCTTCTTGGCAGAGTTCTTCTTTTATTGAACATTAGAATAAAACGATGTCAGTTCATCACTTACCAAATGTTCCTTTGCTTTCCAAGTTGTCCAGCAGATGGTCTAGGTGATAAAGTGCAGGATCAGCTTGATCTTATTTTTGCTAGCGGCATCTACCCAACACTGCGCAATCATTCAGTACCTCTCCGCCAGGCGACCTCACCGTGTGTCATTGCTCAGTGTCTCACACCCCAGATCCCATGCATCACAGTCAAGCCACACAGCTCTGAAGGTAAATTACCCACCTTCTTAACAGCAGCGCCCCTCAGTGCTCCAGTACTAAATTAAAGCGCCAGGTCCTGGGTTTTTGCAACAAAATTCAAGTTTTGCTCTGCAGAGTGTACCTCTCCTCTTTCTCTCTAGTCTCAGATTGAAAGAACATAAAATGTGAAGGGCAAGGTAAATTAAGAACCTCTTGGTTCACCCAAAACCCAAAAGAAAGGAACTGTACACTTAAATGAGTTTTTAAAGTTGGCTGAAACTCCCAAGCTTCTGCTTGGATCTCGTACTCCCCTCCCCACCCCCAATGTCATGAAGACACAGAGTTTCCAGCAGATGAGATTGTTTACAGTTGTCTGGGCAGAAGTGGCCTTCCATCTTTGGTATACAGTTTCAAATAGTTGACCTCTTTTAAAATATAGGTATTTCTGGTTTATATTTTACATTTTTTTCATTAATATACTAATTATAATTTTTTTTCCCATGGTGAATCCCCAAGCTAGTTAATGTTGAATAAGAGTTGACTGTAATTTGGAAGTCAAGAAAGGTAGTGCTTGCCCCAGGAAGGGGAGGAAGCAATGACCTCTAACAGGTGAAGCTGCCCAGATCTGTGGAAGTTCTGCTCACTTCCTCAAAGAGGGAAATGGCACCGTGCATTTAGGTGCAGAATGAATATCCGAATGTGTGTCTTTCAATTCTGAGTGTTTATGAGTCACTTCTGAATAAACATATGTAGTTGGTGTTAATATATAGTTGATCTATAGAAGTAAGGTATGATTCTACGATAGTTTGTTTCTAAGTTGTTAGAAGGTCAGGAGTCGGGTACTAATATAAATGTAGCCAACACAGTACACTCAATAATAGTACCTGTAACTATGACCTAGTAACTTCGCTCCTTACGTTTCATGCTGAGAGGCAAACTGAGGGGTGGTGATGGTGATGCATTAGTTTCCTAGGGCTGTCTTAACAAAGTACCACAGACTGAATGGCTTAAACAATAGAAACTTGTTTTCTCCCAGTTCCGGAGGCTAGAAGTCTAAAATCAAGGCTTGATTTTTTTTTTTCTGAAGCCTCTTTCCTTGGCTTCTAGATGGCTGCCTTCTCTCTGTGTCACATGGTCTTTCCTGTGTACACATACCCTGGTGTCATTGTGTCCAAATTTTCTCTTATAAAGACATTAGTCAGATTAGATTTGAGCCCACCTTAATGGCTTCATTTTAACCACTTCTTTAAAGGTTTTATGATTTACTGTCTGGTATGAAGGAGAAGTTCCAAAGGCTTCCTCTTAGCTCTTTCTACTATTATGACCCTTACTCTATAGGTCTGAGAACCAAAGTAGTGTTTTTCCTAGTTGACAGGTATGCCTATTCTAGTTGATACATTCAGGACCTGGAGAAGTAAGCACATGGTGGATATGGGAACCAACTGTGTCCACTGTGAGTCAGAGTTGAGGTAAGCCTCCACTGACCACCATCAGGTGAGTCACAGTGGAATTTTGGGTACCAAGAATTAGTATCAAGTCAAAGTTGGTGTCTAGTAATCCCAAAAAGGTCTGGGCATTTCCTTCTCCCAGTGCACGGTCACCGTAGTAAATGACAGCAGGTCTCTGGGGAATGCTTGTAGGAGGATTAATGGCGTGTACTGCAGCTGTGGTGCTGGGTCCTTCTTCAAGGAGGTGCAGCCTCTCCTTCAGGCAGTAAGCTCTGAGTCTGTGACCCGCGTTCGTCCTGTAAACTAGAAGAGAGGCCATGACTCACCCCTCTGGCATCTCGGTCACGTTTCTGAGTACCAGGCTTAGCTTTTTTTTCCTGTTACATTGATGGAGGAATAACCCAGTAGGCTGTCCACATCTGTTTTATTCCTGGCAACATTATAACAATAAGCCGCCTTAAAAAATTTTTGTGAGCCCAAACATTCTGCTTCTGAGTATGCTCCTGCAGCCCGTCATGCTAGATGTACCCACTATGTCTTTGGCAGTTGCTGTTTCATCTCATTGAAGTCAGGGAACTCGTCTTAGTGATGACATTCCACCAAATCACACCTGGCCTTCAGGAAAAAAACACAGAACTTTTCAATGATGTGGGCTCCCCTTCCGCTTAATAATGTATTTCTCGTCGTTAGTAAAGGGAGTGTTTTCTTAGTCTTTTTGTAGAACATAGTTGGGGCTGGGTATGCATGATAAATCCAATCCGAGATTCCTATCTCCCTAATCCTATGAATTTGCTCCTCAACATCACACAAGGGTAGCTCTGGCACCTTGATATTATCAACTGTTGAGTTTATATTTCAGTTAACTAAAAAAGTGAAGTGTTAAAACTATCCCCAACTACACAAGCAAACATAACAGATTTGGAATCTCTAGTAAGTTCACCCATATCATTGACTTCAGTCCAATATAATGCTGTATTCCACCTTCCTTGGTCAAACACCCCTTTAGTTCACCACACATATGTATTCTCCACACATACTCATATACATGTTCAAATTCCTCCAGTTCCTGGGTGACAGCGTGTCTTCTCAGAGCGTGCTGAGATTTGACCTTAGTTATGGCAACAGAAAGTGGTTGTGGTGGGTCTCATGGAGAACGAGCATCCTTTTTCAAGATGAGGTTATTATATAATTTTAAGCAAAGAAAGATTAGTCTTCTTAAACACCGAAGGGAAAGCTACTTTCGCTGATAAAGGAGACTCAAGAGACTTGGGGGTACAAGATTGTCGGTTTCATCTGTGTTGAATTAGATGTCCCTATTTCAAGTTTCAAGGTCCATTTAATTCCCATTAGCTGCCCTGACTTTCACATGAGATACTTGGTGAGACTATAAACTTTACTCTTGTCATAACTTGGTAACCTGAACAATTAAATTTTGTGTTTGAATTTCAGCAGTATCAGCCCTATGGTTGCAACGGCTGTGCCATTAAGGCCTTCTGGTTTTCAGACATGACTTGAGCTTGGAGTTAAAAGATCTGAGCTTGTTGCTTTCTTTTTGTAAATGCTCAAGTACATTTTTAAAAAATCCATTTCATCTATGGCCATGCTACCCTGAACAAGTCAGATCTCATCTGATCTCAGAAGCTAAGCGGGGTTGGGCCTGGTTAGTACTTGGATGGGAGACCACCTAGGAAGACCAGGTGCTGTAGGTGTAAAAAATTTTTAAAAATAGTATTAAGAGATTGAAAGCTGACAAGGTCCTTGCAATCTGTGAGGTCAACCAAGGGTTGCCTCACCTAAAAAAAAATAAAATAAAAAATCCACTCCACACCACAGTCCCTGTAGTCATTACTACTGCCTTAATGGTCAAGTGCAGCAGGCATGTGGGCTCCCAAGGCACTTGCTTTAGTTGGCATGTGATCACAATCAACCATAGGCATTAACTTGACAAATATGATGCCAGTGCATCTCAGAGTTTACTAGCATCCCATTTCCCTTTATAAATAAGTCAGTACTATACTCAAACCCAAGGACATGACCAAACAAATCCCCAAACCCCATCTTTTCAGGTCCATCTCAGGGGACAGTTCCTGGAACCAATTTCATATCAGTCAGGATCCAATCAGGAGACAGAAGCCATACTGTAATATGAATAGTAAAAGTTTAATAAAAAGAATTATTAATAGAACTGGATAATGTGGCATTGGTTAATAAGCAGTAAAAGGTATACTGAGGAATAGAATAGTACATATAAGGAGCAGCTACTATCCCTAAAAATGAGAGAGAGTGCCCCAGGAAGAGACACCCCCTTTCCACAAACCTGATATTCAGACCTCACCTTTGAGGATGCAGGGGAGAATCGTTGCATGGCAGAGAAGTTCACTAAAATGCCATGCCTCATGGCTCACTGAAAAGGACTGCTCTAAAGGGTTCTGGGGTAAGCTGTCTAAGGGGAGGTAGCTAGATCATGTCACTCATAGGGAAATAATTCTCTGAAGTGTCTGATGAAGGTGCCAGTAATAGAAGGTGCCAGCACTCCAGTCTGGAGCCATTGGATAGGGGGTGGGAGGGATTGTTGAAGAAAGCAGTGCACAGTAAGGTGATGTGTTCTCCTGGCCATCGTGGGCCGCTGAAGCTGTGTGCTGCAGGAGACAGGTGCTGCAGAAGTAGCGTGCTATAGGAAGTGGATGCTATTAAAAAAAAATGGATGCTGCATGAGCCTGAGGAAAGAACACCACCAAAACCAGGAAGAGCAATTCCTGTCTAATCTAGTGTTCCTACAGGGTTTTCTACTGAGAAAGGTTAAATTGTGCCACCTAGCAAGGGAGAAATATTTATAGTCTATCTCCATATTGTAGAGCAGGCAGTGGGGGTGAATTTGGAACTGAGAGGAAATACATCAATAATAAATTGATAACATAGGAACAGAAGACTAACAGGCAGTGAATAATATTAACTGTTGGCTCCAAAGGAGACTGTTATCAGGAAGACAGGGGAGTCTGGACAGGGAAACCAGCTCAGCACAAGGCTCATTCTCTTCTTCTCTTTCTTCTTCTTCTTTCCACTCCCCTCCTCTCCCCCACCTTGCACTTTCCCTCCCTTTCCTCTTCCTCTTTTTTCTCTTTCCACTTCTTTTTTTTTTTTTCTTTTGGTTAGAGTAGATTGATTATGGCATAGTGAAGGCCAAGACCAGAATTGTCTATTGGTCCATATACTCTTGGTGGAGCATTTTTCTACCAGAGTGTGATTGATGCTGCTCTTGTTTGTACAGACATCTAGGCAGACAAAGATATCACTACCTAAGGAATGAATGTTTTGTGGCATAGTGCAGGCCCCATCATCAGCGATACGCCATGCAGCAGTGAAAGGAAATATCATTAGAAGCATATAATTATGTGGTCCAGCTTTCAAGTTCTTCGTGCTCCTGGTTTGGAAACTGTTCCACTTCTCCTTTGCCCTGATAATTCCCTTGGGCAATTCAATAGTCCTCAAGAGAGCTATATGAACTTCTTCAAAGGGTCATAGTATCTTCAGCAACTAATTGGGAAGATAAAAAGTTTTTTGCATCCGAAGAGTGAGTGACACCAATCACACAATAAAGAACTCAATTGTGGTCGTCTTTCTTGCATAGCCCTGCAACATCGTCACAGACATTCTCCACTCTCTGCAGCTCTGAGCCACTTATCTGAGGCAGATCCATTTCTTAATTCTGCCATCTTAGACAAGAGTCCTGATATCACCCAAATTTATAGGAAGATATTTGGTGAACCATGTCTACATCGTCAAAATCACACTTCATTACCCTGCAACAAATGGTCAGGCCATGAGGAAGGTGAAGACGGCTAAGTAAGGCCTGGATGGTGGTTGGGGAACATTACTTTTCATTTCTTAGTATATTAATTTTTGTCTAACCTGAAACTGAGGGGAGCAATTTTCACCAGATAAAGGGAGGCAGATATTCCAATAACAATAGATGGTTTTCTAGGAAGACAGTGAGTATTTAGGGGTATAGCTTCATTTTATGTGGGTGACTAATGAGAATGGGGAAGAAGGAATTATATTTATTGCATATCTATCATGCATTTTGATAGGATAGTTATATGCTTTATCTTATTTATTATTCACTTATATTGATAACCATTATACCTATTTTGGAGATCTAAAAGCTAGATTCATAGAGGTTAAATGATTTATTCAAGGTTATACACCTAGGAAGTAGCAAAATGTTTGAACCAGATTTGCCTGATTCCAAAGATGGTACAGCTTTTCACAACACCCTGAGAAGCTACTGCTTTGGCGTAAAGCAATGGGAGGTCTGAGGGGAGGTGATAAGAATAGATTTAGACTGTGTAAGGGTAGGCTAACATGTTGTAATACATGCTTAAGTATATAATGATTGAAACACAATAAAAGTTCGTATCTCACGTCACAAAGCAAGGTGGGCATTCCTCATCATCTGACAGTCTTCTTACATGTGGACATCTGGGGACCATACCTCTCCCATAGATGAATCTGCTACTTCTCCAGGATGTCTTCATCCAACCAGTGGAAAAAGAAAGAAAGACCAGAGAAAATACATCTGCTTTTGAAAAGCCTTTGCTTGGGAGGGGCACATGGAGTTTTTATACATATTCTATTTGGAAGAACTAGTTACATGGCCCCAGCTGGATGCCAGGGTAGATGAGAAATATGGTCCTCAGCTGGACAGCCACCTTCTAATTAAAACTCTGTACTATGGAAGAGAAGCATACTTTTCGAACAGCTAGATCTCTGTCTTAGGTAGGCAGGTCAGGAGTTGTGTTGTCATTCACATTGACCTTGTTTCTGGGGTTTAGGAACAAGACTGCAGATTAAGGAGTGGGGAATGATGAGGCTAAACTCTAGTCTTGGCCTCAGCAAAACAAAGGCACATGAGCACGCACATACACACACACACACACACACACACACAAACACACACACGAATAAGTAAATAATGTAGGAAGAACATATTCTAATATTGGTGTATGTGTGAATTTTCTGTCATTTCCAAAACTTTATTTTATGATACAGTATTTTTTAATTTTTAATTTAACATTAAATGAGGAATAATGGAAGGAAGCCGTGATAGTTTTTTATGCATCAATTGACTAGGCTAAGGGATGCCCAGATAGCTGGTAAAACATTTCTGGTGTGCCTGTGCAGATGTTTCTGGAAAAGATTAGCATTTGAACCGGTAGACTGAATAAAGAGCATCACCCTGACCAATGTGGGCAAGCACCATCCAATCCATTGAAGACCTGAGTAGAACAAGAGAGCAGAGGAAGGGTGAATTTGCTCTCTCTGCTTGAGCTGGGACATCGTCTCCTGCCCTTGGACACTGGCTCTCCTGGTTCTCGGGCCTTCAGCCTTCAACAGAATTATACCACCAGCTTTCTTGGGTCTCCAGCTTGCAGACAACAGATTGTGGGACTTCTTGGCCTCCATAATCGTGTAAGGCAATTCCTATAATAAATCTCCTCATATATGTCTATATATAATCCCATTCGTTATGTTTTTCTGGAAAACCCTGACTAATTCAGAAGTGAAGAAATTATATAACATTTAGAGTACTTAAAATTCTAAAATTTATCTAAAAATTCCTATGTCTGTTCCTGATGGTTGCTTATTTGTTCACAAGACTGTGAAGATCAAGACAGGGGCCTGGTTTCTGAAGTGGGAGTGGGGTAGGGAGCGACTTTGGTCTCAAAAATAGGGCAGGAGGAGAGCCACCAGCAATTAGAACCCAGGGAGTCACAGCAAGATAGGCTCTTATGTCACTAACTCTGTGTGTACTGACCCGGAGTTTTCACATCTGTTGAGAAGGGAGCAGCTTGTTTCACAGCCTGGGATGGGCTGGCCTTTCTTAATGGAGCAGTTGGGGGCTCCAGCTGAGAGGAGGCGAAATGCAGCCTGGAGCTGGGCAGGGCCCCAGGCCCCAGCAGCATCATTTTGATGGTTGAAAGATGAGGAGCTAATGCGAGGGGCCAAGGAGGGAAGTATGTTAAATACTTGGGGAAGGCCAGCCTGGTTGTCAGTTATTAGAGGTTTTTCTTGTTACTTTTGAATATTCATTTTATAGGATAGAATCAGCCTAATTTTATGAATGACGATAAAGTACTGTGGGTTTTTGTTGTTGTTGTTGTTGTTGAAGACCAACGTCTCTGTGCCTACTAGCTGCTGCCATTCAACAGCAGGAATACAAGAGAAAGATCTGAATAAAAGATGAACAGGAAAAGAAGTTTCTTCCAGAGTAAGAACATTCTAAGCCATGGAGTGAACCACATGATCCCATTCTCAAATGTTGTGGTGTGGTTACCCTCACCTTTGCATTTAGCAGAAGTTAAATGTGAGGTCAACAGTATGGCCACAGGACCCCAGCGTGGCGTGGGAGGTTGGCCATCTCTGATTTTTTTCTAGTCTGAGTCTTTAGGGGAGGGCAGGGCTTTGCGAAAACCCCTAGGGATGTGCCATCTTTTTGCTCAGCCCCTTTTCCTGCAGGCTGCTCTCCCCTGACAGTTGTGCAATGGGAACGTGAGGGGCAGGGAGGCAGCTGGCTGTGCGGTCAGAATTCTGCCACTCTAGGAAAATGCAGACACAATTTAGGGATGGCCGCCCAGAGCCCAGCGTGTATTGTACCATACCAAGCTTGTGCGGCATTGCTTAGGAACCATAGATTTAATTCCTAACTCAACAGTTGTGCCACAGCCTATAAAATATGTAAATTGTTTTTTTTAAATATATGTTATTTACTTTACAGTCTATAAAATATTTACATGGATACATTTTTCTAAAGATACTGTGTTCCAAATATCATTTCAACAACATTGCATGCTGGGCAGGGATTTGGGAGGCCTGAGTTCCAGTTCCAGCTTTTGACTACAAGGCTGTGGGACCTTGGGCCAGTCGATTCACTCCTTTGTTTTTCTCATGTATAAAATAAAGAGAACGGACTATGGAGCATTCAGCTAACACTGCCTGGTTCATCTCCTCCAGGCAGTGTTACAAGACACGCAGCTCTCGGCCTGTAGCAATCCTTGAGCACTCTGCCAGAGGTCCCGTGGTTAGTGTTTCATCACAGCACAGAGAGGAGCACTCTGCCTAATGGAAGAGGAGCATCTCAGTACAGGCGGGAGTAGAGTCTTGCATTTAAATGGCAACAAGAAAAGGAAGACAAATACAAATGGTTTTAGAGGCAAACAATAGTGAAGAATATGGGGTTTGGAGAAGGGCAGACCTGGGCATAATTAAATGTTGCGTTGATGGTTATCTCTATAAAAAGCTATTTGGGAAGACTGTTATCATGAAAAAGTCAAATTAGACATACAGTTTTTCAATTTTACTTATTTTCTGGAATATCTAACTTTTTTTTTACATATGAATGTGGCCTGAGAGGGACTAGAAGTTACCAAAGATGGCATCCAGAAGTTTCCAAAGAATAGATGTCTCCAGGGTGTCCGAAGTTTTAAAATCAAACTGGAACTATAATTTTAGGAAAAAGAATTGTGAAAACTCTTGATAATATTGAGATTCAAGTTCTTCATTCATTCATCCCCATCGTGCTAAGCTGTGAGAATGCAATGGGGAACGAGATATAGTCCATTCTTGCCTTCATGCTCACATTTTACTGAAGGACACAGACAAAACAAAAGTTTCGTCAGAAGTTTTTTCAACAGAAAAAAATATTACAAGTTTAGTAAAGGAACACAGAAGGAGCTAAGGTAGAAAGTACTGGAAGTGTGTGTAGGGAAACTGTTTTTAGATAGGGTTGTCAGAGAAAGCCTCTCGAGGACTTCAACTTAAGTGCAAAAGAATAAAAGATCAACATGCTACACTGTAGGAAAAACTACTGCATTCAAAGAAGCTGAATCAAGAAAGAGTTGAGTTTGGGGAACTAAGAGAAGATTAGCGTGGCTAGACATCACTGAGTGAGGGGAGAACCTGGCAAGAAATGAGGTGGGATAGAAGGACAGAAACCAGATTATGCAGAGCTCAATAGTCTGTAGTAAAGAAACTGAATTATATCCAGGTGAAATAGAAAGCCAATAAGAAGTTTTAAGTGGGGAATAGCATGATCCAATTTAGTCTTAATGTTGATCCGATTTACATTATAATTTACTTTTCTGCTGTGCAGAAAATGAATTCAGTTAAGTGGGGGGAAAAAGTGAAAGCGGAGAAAGCAGTTGGGAGGCGTCGAAGTGGATGGGGTGAGAGAGGGTGGTAGTGGTGGAAATGGACAGGCTGATGACACATGTTTCAAGCTAACTCTGTAGGACTTACTGATAGGTTAGCTGTTGAGAGTGCAGAAAAGCGAAGAATTAAGAATGACTCCATGATTTTGGCTTCAGGTTCTGGGTTCATACATGGGGAGATGTCAAGTTTAGGGACCAGAAATGAAGATTTATATTTAAAAACTGTTAAAAATATTAACTTTGAGATATTTCTGATACATTCAAGGGAAGAACATCAAATGGGCAGTTGGATATGTAAATATGGATCTCTGAGAAGTATAAGCTACAGTTATAAATTTGGGACTCATTAGAATCTCCATGGATTTAAACATTGTGAATGATGAAATCACCCCGGGGCGGGGGGGAGGGGAGAAAATAGACAGAGGAAGAAAGAAAAAAAGGAAAGAAAAAAAGGAAAGAAAGAAAGAAAGAAAGAAAGAAGGTTAAGAGAAGAAACTGATAGACATGAAGGAAGAAGAGACAGAAAGAAAGAAAGAAAAAAGAAGAAAGAAAGAAAGACAAAATACATAAAAACAGAAGAAAAAAGAAAGAGAGAGAGAGGAGGGAAGGAGGGAAGGAATGAAGGAAGGAAAGGAGGGAGGGAGGGAAAGGGAGAGATTGAGGAGGGTGAGTAGAACTGAGCACAAGTAATATCATCCTCTTAAAATGAGGGAGGAGGTAAAGACATTAGTGGAGAAAAGGGAAAGAGCCACTGGAGAAAGGAAACCAGGAGAGATTGTGGTGTGACAGGAGCTAAGATAAGCGAGTGTTCAGGAAAGAAGTGGTCAAATTTGTTGAGCAGCCAAATCAGCCAAATAAGATGAGAACAGAGAACTGTCCATTGTATTTGCTCACATGGACAGAGATGATCAGAAACCTGATAAGAGCAGTTGACTCGTTGCCTTTGGTTTCAAAACCAATACGTTGGGATGCATTATTCTGCATAGATTTCCTTGTATTCACAAAGATTAAAAATTCAAGTGAATGACCAGAAAATTGATGAACCACTCTTATGTACACTCACAATAACCTCAGCCCTGAAGCCTTCTGGGACCTTCATGGCAGGTCCAGGGAGGAGAGTTGCTGGGCTAGGGAGGCCTGCAATGGGCAGAGCAGTTGATGTCTTTGAATATCGCAATTAACATGAGGCAGGCTGAAGACACACTAGAATGTCCAGAAATGTTTGTAGATTGACTTTTAAAAAAGAAACAAAATATACCCTGCAGTACATGCTCCTTCTTCAGTCCTTTCTGTGAGAGGCAAAGTCTGAAGGACACAGTCTCATAATCACCCAACATAAAAAATAATACATGAAATGATTTAATCTTCCCTATTACCCTGTAGAGTAAGCAGGGATATTATAGTATTATTATTCCAGTTTTAGAGATCCACAAATTCAGGTTGACAGGCTAAGAAAATTGGGCAAGACCACGTAGTCCTTTGTAGCAGAGCCAGGCGTTCCCCCAGTCAGCCTTAGTCTGGGGCCAGTGGTCTGCCCATCCCTCCGCAGGAAGGAAGTCCATTATTCGTGACCTGCATGCCACATTAGCTCTCAGTCCTTTCTCCCTTTCTTTGGATAAACTTTCATTTCACCCATTTCCTTTTTTTGTCCATTCCTTCCACAGTGACTGGAGAGTCAGTGAGGTACATGAGGTACATTCCCTGTCATTTTCTCTTGCTTTTAAATTCTGTGAATGGTTCATCGTTAAAGGACAGAAGGGACATAGCAAGGCGAATGGATGAGTTATTAGGATGAGTGGAGGGAGACAGGGACTGCACATAGGCAAGGCCATTACGTAAGAGACTATGAGAGCTGCACTCATATGATTTAATTTCCAAGAGTTTTAATATCACATTCATGTATGAGGCTGATAAAACCTTTTTATTTCCTTTTGAATAATAGGATCAAGTGGTCGTACACACACAGTGTAATCATCATTCCAAAAATGAATACACAGTTTACACTGAGCCTTACTTAGTGACTAGGGGGTGTTGAGCCAAGCCAGGTGTTCAGGGGGGTCCTCAGCAATGTGGCAGCATTTCCCTGGGCGTCCTGTTGTGCAAACCAGTGGGCGAGCAGCATTTCAGAGGCTCAGGAGGACAGAAAGCCTGAAAGAATTTCTAGCTACTGTCCCAGATGGATCATTTAAAATATCCTTTTCAGAGAAGGACATTCTGTACCACCTCCCTTGGTCACCCACACTGGTGCTTCCAAGCACCTCAGTGACCACAATAAGCAACGGATGACCTTATAAAAATTCCTCCTGATGGTACTTTAATTAAAACAAAATCTTTCTATGTTCTATAGCATTTAAAATCTTTATTGTGATAAATGTTTGCTACAATAAAGCTTGCCTTTGTGTTTCTTTGCAACATAGGGAAAGCTGGCCACATTTCCACGGCCGTGTGGGATGCTGAACAGAGAGGGCCTCTTGCATGTGCTATGCAAATTTATGAAAATGACATGCAAATCAGTGTAGTTCCAGTGATTCAAAACAAACAAACAAACGAGACAGGAAAGTGGGTGATTAGATTAATATGCCTCATGGAGGATTCCTGACTCTGCTCATAGCGTTGTCCAGGTGTGTGTGTGTCTCAGTGCACGTGTGTATGCGCATATTTGTAGGATGACAGAAGAGAAGCAACGAGATATTAATGCGCTAAGAAAATTAGCACGTCAACTCTGTTTTGCTATTTCCTGAGTCCCAAGAACTCCTTTTCTTGTCAGGAATAATTATTGGGGTAATATAGGGTTATAGATACATTAAATTGTGTAGAAATAAGTATCGTAACATGGAAAGAGCACACAGGACGGGGGTCGGACCTGGAGGAGAACTCCCCTTATATGCTAGCAGGAAGCACCTTGCCTGCACAGTGCTTTAGCAGAGGTCCCCAACCTTTTTGGCACCAGGGACCAGTGCTCCTATGAGAATCTAATGCCTGGTGATCTGATGAGGAGCTGAGGTGGTGATGCTAGCGCTGGGGAGCGGCTGCAAATAACAGAGGAAGCTTCGCTCGCTTGCCCCACCTCCTGCTATGCAGTCTGGTTCCTAATCGAGCGCGGACCAGTAACCGCTGGGCACTCCTACTTCAGAGGACCCAGCTCTGGCATTCTTCTGGGCTGTGTCCCTGCCACCAGAGAGGAATTTTCAGGGTGGCATATGCCTCTCCGGAGCTTGCATCTCCTTTCTGGGTCACAGAGAAATCCCAGAATTCCAGCATGGCCCAGCAGGTTGTTAGGAAGGTATGCTTGGCAAGAGAGGGGAATAGACTGTATTTCACCTTTTGTCACCTTGACTTGTGACATTTCCATGTCTAGGGCTGTGGTATGTTAGCCTCCTCTAGTACTACAGGCCCAGCGCCACCACTGTGACAAGTAGGCCTGGCCACGGAACAAACATTTTCCAGTGCTGGGTCAGCCCTGTTTCTGTTCTGGGTCTTAGATCCTTCATTGGTCAATCAGCATCAGAGTAAGGTTGGACCAGATGAGCACTAAGTGTTTTAAAAGATAGACATCTCTAAGAAAGGTAGGACATTTAAAAACATCCCCCTGTGCCTGGTGACGTGTAAGAGTTGAGCTGTTCAAAAGAGATTGCATATCACCATTTCCATACAGGCTGTGTCTTTGTGGTTTCTCAGTTGGAATGGGGTTCAGTAGTTTAAAAATCTGTTACATTCATCAATGCATTAATCTTGGAATATTAGATTTGCACACAATTGTAGGGTGTTAAACTAATTAATCTAATTGAATTTAATCGTGTGTATTTGGAGTTACAGACTTCTAAACTTAATATGCAAGCTTATGCAAATAACATGCAAATAAAAAGTCGAGTGCTTTAAATAACTCACCCAAAGACAGTACCATAACCCGAAGAGCACAATTATCAACATTTATGTGACAATCATACACTGTATCAGGTGACATAGTGTATGAATGAATTCTTACGAGTCCTCTTCATTTAGGACAAATGGGTGCCCCGCAAGCTTGGTGTGTGGTGAATTCTGAGGGAAACTACTGCAAAATTTACACCCAACAGATATTTCCTTTTCCAACTCCCAGGTCAGTCCCCCTCATGCCTGCCCCCATTCCCTTATCCACTCATGAATAATTAGGTGACAGGTCTGGCAGGCAGATAGGTACCTACCAAGATGGGGTCTGATAAATCCATGGTTTGCTTCCTCTTCATTTTGCGGGTAAGTAGTCCAAATATCCCACCTGCCTCAGGCTCCTTTATTTTAATAAGTGTCTGGTGCCCCAAAAGCTGGTCACCTCAGGGTGATGCTGGTCACCTCAGGGTGATGGGGGTTGCCTATCCACTTAGTCCACCACTGTCCTCCGCATTGCAGAGAAGCAGCCTCTATCTGTTTTCTCTTGTATTTCTTTCACAGTCGGGAGAGTCACAACAGTAGGATGCAGCCCATGGAGATCTAGTGATACGCTCCTGGTCTCTAACTTCCTCTAAAGTTCTGCAAACAGATTCAATAGCCCAGAGTGGCATTGTCACAAAAAAAGGTAACTCGAGCCACAAATTAGAGCCGCAAATATATTTTTAATTTTTCTAAAGACCATGTTAAAAAATAAATAAATAAAAGTAATTTAATATATTTTGTTTAACTAAAGTTATCCAAAATATCATTGTTCCCATTTGTAATCAATATAAAAATTATTGAGATATTCTACATTCTCTTCCCCACCTCCTCCCAACCTCCCTCCTCCCCGCTCCGTTCCCCCACCCCCCGCCCCACAAACTTAACTTTAAAAATCTGATGTCTGTTTTATACTTGCAGCACATCTCATTTGGGACTAGCAATGTTTGAAGTGCTCAGTAGCTACATGTGACTAGTGGGAGTTGGGTTGGGAAGTGGAGGTACGGAGTCCCCACCTTCATTGACAGTGGCTAACCATAACAGGGGGCTGGAGATGGGAGGAGGAAGAAGCCTGGTTCTCACATGAATACGTTGCCTGTTTATCTTTGCAGTAATGTGAATAACCATCCCATCCTGTATGCCTACTTATGTAATTAATTAGCATTTATATAGCAGTTTATGTTTGCAGAGTGCTTTATTGGTATCATTGCCAGTATATTTATCTACTTGCATGTTATACTTTCGTGTGTGCCTACCTGTGCTAATTGCTGCTATAATTATTGAAGTTATTTAAGAACACAACTCATAGTTACCTTCAAGAGCCTCAGTAACCATTTTAATAGCAACTATAAATTCCATCTTCCATCTCCAAGTTCTATTTTGTGAAGAAATTTTATACCTTCACCCAATATTATCCAAGTTCTTAGTCAGCCTCAGAGTAAAAAATGAATTTAAAAGCAACCTAATAATTGTCTTTTTCCTTTGTCAACTTAAATTTCACATGAATGAAATAGAAATTTAATGACATATATTCCAGTAACAATAGCCTTAATACACAGCATTTCAACATGAAAAGGGTGATGACAAATAATGCCCACTACTATCATATAATGACATCTCTAATATCAAATGTCATTTCCCACTCCTAATCCAAAACTTTCTTCTGACAAACAGGAGAGTTTGGGAGCAAGAGAGTGACAAGAGCACAGGTAAGCAGAGCCTTGGGCCCTTGTTGCCTGGGTTCCACGGTTCCATGGTACCCGTGTGGTATATGATCTGGCTTTCTGAGAGAAGCAGCCTGGGACTGTTGAAGAGACTGGCAGAAAGCAAGAGAACGGAGAGATGAGGGAGCTTAAAGAAGCAATTCTGAAGTACAGGAAACAGAATTGTGCTGTGGTTGGGAGATTCAAAAGAACATTCTACCTTATCCATTCCCCTCCCCATCTCCTCTGTCCCTCCCCCCAAATCAATGAGGGGGAAAAATTACAATGCTCCGATTCATTCTGTGGTTCTGCTGCTCTCAGTGATTGGAAATGCCAGCAAGGGAAATGATATATATCATATGATGAAAGGAGAGTACAAAAATATTCAACAACAGCTATGAAATGCAGCTGCCTCCACAGCAGAACCAGTCGGCTCTTGAATAGAACACAGCAACATCACCCAAGAGACTTAAGACCAACTCCGCTCCAAAGCAATTTTGTGAGCCCAATATTGGGGATTAGAGATGAACATGAGAGATCTTATGCCACAAATCACTGCATACCCAATGCCTCTGCTACCTACTCTGGTCTCCCCTGGGGAAAATCATTAAGCCTCTTTCTGTCTCTCTTTAAAATGGGAGCTAAATTAGTAACTTACCACAAAGGAGTGTTTTCTTAATTACTTGCGTACAAATTGCTTGATATTATTGAATGAAAGGTATCAAGAAGAATACAAGCTATTACCATGATTATTTTTGTTCTAATATAAAGCAGCAGGCCAAAGCCTTTTCTATCTTTTGGATTATGTTTCAGTTCAGTGATACTTCAGGGAATGGCCTCCTAAGGCTCTGACCGCCATTAGTACAAGCAGGATTTCAAAGGCAAATCCAGAGAGACCAGTGTCCCCAGCCCCAGGCCTGGTTAATGTAGAAATGCAATTGGAAGGAAAGAGATTTAGGAAAGGGAGTGAAGGCACAAGTGGTTGGCCTGTCCTAGGCAGCCACAAGGTGAAACTATTCATCTTTTGTAACCCACTGCTTTCCTCCCTCCATGCGTGTCCATCCCCCAGACTTGGTTGTAAGGGCTAGCCTGGCGGGGGTGGGGCACCCACTGATCACCGTCAGAATCGCATTCTCACATCTACTTCTTCTGAGGCATCAGACCTGATCACAGGCATCATAAATAAACATGGGTTGGCACAATATTTCTTTGTTAGAGAAGAGGAGAGACAGGCTTTTCTAAAGGCATATATGTGGAAGGCGAGATGTGGGAAATGCAAGAACTGCAGTTTTCCAGAAATCTCACCAGAGCCAGGGGCTTGCGCTTCTGCACCCTGTCTTGCTTAATACCAGAGTGAGCACCACCCATTCAAAAGGGTGATGGTCCTGTCCAGGAGGGATCTGTGAGTCCAGCCAGTCGGCCTGGGGAGTTTGCGCTGATGTGATTGGCCCTGATTTGCTATGGCATCTTTGAATCATACTGTGATTGTGCCTTTAGTAGGAATGTGGGGTAAAGAAAAAGTGACACATATAGTAATTATGCTAGAAAATCAGTGGCATTAGAATAAGGCCTTGGAATGGTTTCTATAGAATTCTTTTGATCAAAACATTTGCTCTGTTGGAGAGAATACTGTAAGATGCCTTTGAATAATTAGACAAGTTCTATAGTTCAGTGAGATAGGAGAGAAGAAGACTATCACTTGCTGGACCTCTCTGCTATGCATAGAGTTGTTTATTCATTTTGCTAAAAAAATCTTCCTTATGAATTTCAGTATATTATTTTTGCTATTAATGTCTTAATGATAGTGACAGGAGAATGTTTAAAGCCCATTTAGCTTCTGACTCCATGTAAAAAACTATTTCTCCTCCCATATGCAATTTTCTGTTCATTCATTAATTGTACTGCTGCCTTCCTAAGTTTATTTACTGCCTTCTAAATATGTAGTCCCATGGGGAGCCTATAAAATGTAAAATCTTATATAATAGCAGGAGCAGCCACAAATATTTTAATATCCAGAGCTGTTTCTGAATCCTAATTTCGCAGATGGCGTGAAGTTCATTTTATAGCAGCTATTGAAAATGAATAAATGCCATCCACATCATTCAGCATTGTCAATAATCCACCAGATCGTGTGCCTAGGGATGCTGGGGGAGCAGGAGCAGCTCCCAGCAATTCCCTAGCCAGCCTCCAGCTGCAGACCCCATAGCTGCCTTGCCTTATCAATTCTATTCAGGTCAGCAATGAGGAACGTCTTTTTGAACGTCTAATCTGCCAGTGGAGAGATGCTCACAAGAGGGTAATTGCTGTATAGAACATGCGGGGGAAGGAGGTGAGCTCGTCCCTCCTGGCTTATTCTATTTGTGTTCCTCAAATGCGAGAAAGGAGCAGAGGAGGAGCGGCAGGGAAGTGGCAGTGAAACCATCACCACATCCTGTCAGAAGCTAGTTGAGAAGTTGTCATGGACCGAATGTTTGTGTGTCCTCCAAATTCATATGTTGAAGCCCCCCCCCCACCCCCAATGTGGTCCCTTTGGAGGTAATTAAGTTTAGATGAAGTCATGGAGGTGGGGGTGCGGGGGTGGGGGGAGAGCATGATGGGATTAGTGCCCTTATAAGAAGAAACACTGGAATTCTCTTTCTCTCTTTCTCCCTCTCCCTCCCTCCCTCCTTCTCTTCCTTTCCCTCTCCCTTTCCCCCTCCCTCTCGATCCCTTCTCCTTCTCCTCCTCCTTCTCCCTCTCCCCCTCCCTCTCCATCCCCTCTCTTTCTCTCCCTCTTTCTTCTTTCTGCCGCACTAAGGAAAGGCCATGTGAGCGCACAGCAAGAAGGTGGGTCTCTCCAAGTTAGGAAGAGGGATCTCATCAGAACCAACCATGCTGATGCCCTGAGCACAGACTCCCAGCCTCCAGAAATGAGAAAATTAATATCCTATGGTATTTTGTTAGAGCAGCCTAAAATGAAGACAAAAGTCATGTATCTTGTAATTTAGAATTTATTTATTTTTCCTTTTTGGTAAATTATCCCTTTAAGAAAAAACAAAATCTCATACAATGAGGGAATTGTAAGGGGGTCAGGAATGGATTTAGTGTATTTACCATTTATCCTTCCACTCTTTATTTTGCCACATAGCTATCAAGTCCTTACTGTGTTCTAGGCACTGTGCACAATATATATATACACATTATACTTATATGTAGATAAAATTTTAAAGTTACATATTATATTTACATTAATTTATGTTTAGTTGTAAGTTATATAAGGATTCCCAAGTAATCCTTGCTCTCAAATACCTTCAGCCTAGAAGGGGATATTATAATAGTAGCCAGCCCACCAGTGGGCAGTCCCTGAGAGAGTGAGAAAAAACATCTCCAGCCTCCAGGAGTGTGGGGAAGAAGGTAGGAATCCAGAGAGACCTTGCAGGGAGATGCCAAGAAACTGGATATTGCTTGAACCAAGTGGTCCCGTGGCCATATAGTCCTGAGAAGCCACTTAATGTCAACCAAAACAGTGACCAACCCCCTCTCCTTTTTTCCCTTGATTCCTCATGTAGCTGGTTGCCCTCTTGTGAAATCTCCTTTGCTTTTCCCTTTAAAAGCTGTCTCTGTATTTCCTTGAACTGAATTTCATCTGGATGTAAATTCAAAAGTAGGATGAGGGTAATCTGCTTTTAGGCAGTCCCGGGAGATTGTCTGCTAACTGCTGGTCAGAGCGGTGCATCAGGTCAGTTTGATGAGATGTGTTAGTTCAGAGGAGTCAGAGAACACCTTGTTCCAGAGCATCTTGAATGCAAAGGAAGAAGTAAATGGTCCAGTCAAATTTTGTCTTCAGATTCATTCAAGTTACCTGGGTGGGACTTACAGAGAGAGGAAGCCTGTATGCAGGAGTTCTCTGCTGCGTGGTGACTCTGGTCTTAGATAGTCTAAGTCTTTTAAATATGAAACACTGCACATATCTATCATGATTTTTCCATTGTGAAGTTGTCTTATACCAATAGCAAATTTAAATTGATCTTCAAAAAGTTTTAACATTTCTGTGGCCTCTCTCTTTTCCTCTCTTTCTCTCTTTTTTCTTCCTTCCTTTCCTCTTTCCTTCCATCTTTCCCTTTCAGCTATGTGCAAAGAGTTGTAAAATAAATGAATCAAAATATGCAAAGAAGCATGCCACTGCCTCTTGACAGGAAAGAGATTATTTTCTTTAATGGCACCACCATTGCTTTCATTTCAGACAGAGTCTCCCCACAGTGTGGGAGTCCCCTGATTTCACCAGCAGCATGTCAGATAAGGACTTGAGGATGTGGTGTGGAGGAATCACCAGGGCCGGGCCTGGTGACATCCCATCAAGCCATGTGCTTAAGCTCTCTAGAAAGCTTTGGGCTTTGTCTTAGGGCAACAACAAGAGCCAGGTCCATGGTGGGAAAAATAATTTTTGTAGAAGGGACTAGAGTAGTCTCCCCTTAACTATGTTTCTCGTTCCACAGTTTCTGTTGCCTGTGGACACCTGAACCAAAAATATTAAATGGAAAATTCCAGAAGTAAACGAACAGTTCGTAAGTTTTAAATTGCATGTCATTCTGATCGGCATGGTGAAATCTTGCCGAAGATGTGAATCATCCCTTCCTCCAGCGTATCCATGGTGTGTATAGCTGCCACCTGCCCATTAGTCACTTAGCCATCTCAATTGTCAGATCCACTGTCGTGTATCACAGTATTTGTATTCAGGTAACCCTTAGAGTAGCCTAATGCTATGACACAATGCCTACATCATTCACCTCACTTCATCTCATCACCTAGGTATCATCTCATATCATCGCAAGAAGGGTGAGTACAGTGCAATTAGATGTTTATTCATATATTTTTTTATTACAGAATATTATTATAATCATTCTATTTTATTATTAGTTATTATTGTTAATCTCTTACTGTGCCAAATTTATAAATTAAACTTTATTATAGTTATGTATGTATGGGAAAACCTGTATATCAGCTTTGGTACTATCTGCACTTTCAGGCATCCACTGGGGGTCTTGGAACGTATCCCCTCACAATAAGGAGGGACTACTGTACAAAATGTTAGAGTTGGAAGGAACTTTAAAGAACCTTTGGTTTATCCACTTCATAATGCAGATAGGGAAACTGAGGCCCAAGGCCCAAAAGAGTTATGTAATTTGCTCAAACTCACTACAATTACTTGTAGGTGTAGCTAGGATGAGAAACCAGAAAACTGTGGAAAGTGGTAGTCATTAATATTTTGCATCTCCCAAGTAAAGCAGTCAAATGGTGTCTCTTTATGGTTAGCTGCAAAGGGCTGGCCATCACCCTCTCTCCAGGGCCTGTAGAAAGAAGCAGAGTCCAAACTAACTGATATAAGTGTGCTTCACTGAGTCACTCAGTGTATCAAATAAGATGATGCCCTTGCTGTAAAGACTCAAGCATCATGAGTCTTTGGTATTATGGGTTTGGTAAGAAGGTGATGGAATAGGAACATGGGGACTTTTGCCTGGTGGCCCACGTAAAATAGGGCGGGCTTCCGACATGTTCAAGTAGACAGTGCAAAGGGACTGCCCGGTACCTTGGATGCTATTATCAGTGATTGGCTCTGGGCCTAGGGTTTTTATTGTATCATAATATCTGTTTATAAATGTACAATATATAGAATACATATAAATATATAAATATAGAGAGTATATAAGAATTATGTATGAGAAATTTTATTTTATATATTTTAAATTTTGAGTGAGCATGTATATTTGAATTACCCTAAATTAAATGTTTTATATGCTACCACTTGACAGGAATATCACATATTATTAAAGGAGTTCGAGCAAAAATTAGAGCCAGTGTATATGGGACCCTCTGCCTGCCACTTATAGAACAAATTCTAGCACTAGGCCTGGCATGTGCATTCAATAAATAAGGACTATTCTTCCGCTTCTTATGGCAATGGAGTTTCAGTAGTCAAGAGGGTAGGGCCATTATTCTTAGAAGAATCTATGTTTAAGTGGCAGGACTCCAGCCCTGGAAGACTAGCAGGAGGAAGATAGCATTCAGGTTCTATGCCAAGGGAAGGTTCAATAACAGTCCTGTCTTACAAGGGACCAGGAACGAGGTCGAGGAATGTCAAAACTAAGGGGAAGGCCTGAAGCTAGAAGCCTGTTCCTGGGGCTGGGCCACTGTGATGTGTAGGGCTAAAAGATGAGGAACCGGGAGTCCAGAAAAAGTCAGGCACCCAAAGATCCTTAGGAATACCATATCCTCATGGGTTGTTCTGCAAGAGAAGGCCTCATTGGCGGTAGTAGTGGAAGTAGTGGAGGCCAGCAGCCATGCTGGGCTTAGGTCCAGGCCTGGGAGGAGGGTCCTTAATTTCCAGCCCACTTGAAAGAAGCAGGGGTACAAGGGGAGTTCTAGAGGGACTGAGGCATCAGGACTCCATATATGATCTGGAAACATGTAATCTCTATAGCTCTGTATAGATCCATTCTTGTTAGCATCATTATTTCTGAAGGAAGATGGAACAACGGGCTTTCCAGTAAACTTGAAACTCTGGAGAGAGAATATTCCAAAGGATTCTGGTGCTCAAACAGTGAGCTGGGCAGTGGTTCATCTATGAGAACACGTTAGAAACAGATGATATCTGTACTCTAGAATGAGAAAGACAAGGCTGGTGAAAAGCACTTATTTTTGCCTGGCGGTTGAATTATCTAGTCAAATATAACTTCATTCAGATCAAACTGAATCCAGTGTAGGAACAATTAGCTTTTTTTTTTTTTTTGGTAGCTAACATTACTGTATTTAAAATAATTATCCTAGATAAGTGAATTCTTGATAAATGAGCTCAATCTGCATACCTCCTTTTAAGTGTGTACAATTACAAGATTGCCCTGGGGGCTGTTGCTTTACTCTGTTGAGTGGAAAAGACATTGCTTTGTGCAATGGCAGGCTAGGGCTCTGGGCCATTAAACCAAAGGAGGAATTTCAGCTCACCCATTGCTCCTTTGCTTTGTGCTGGGGCTGCCTGAGAAACGCTCAAGAGAAAAACAGTCTTTTTTTTTCAACTCTAATGGAATGAATTCACTCATTCTGAGATGCCATAGGATTCCTTTTTACACATGTATACACACAAAATTGCTATAAAAGGGCCACCGATATACACATATTTAAAAGATGCAAGGAAGACTATTCAAAATCCACTGAAAAGATGGAAATCACAATGAGAGGGACAATAAATGTAAACAGACCTGAGAGAAACAAAAATCCCAAAGAAAAGTGAAAGCAGCCAGGGGAAAAAGTTGTTATCTGTCATCCACCATCACTAGCTGTACATTTCCCCTTCTTATTCAGGTCTTCCATGAAATAGATTCTTTCCTCAGCTTCTACCTATCTTCATCCTTCATTATTCATTAGGCTTTCTCTTTTGGCCTATTGCATTTCTCTTGAAACTGCCCTACCAATGGAAGAAAGTTGAAAGCCTTGTGATATACCCTTATTTCACACTGAAAACCAAGACAAAGAGCTTCAAACTCAAATCTCGGGAAACAAAAGAGTAGAAGTATGAAAAAAAAAAACATCAGAGAACTAAGGCTTTTTAATTATTTTATTATGGAATGGTTTTATCACAACATCCACTCACTCTCATGGCCCGTGCCCCTCCCATTTTATATTAAAATGCCTGTTAATTTTATATTAAAACTGGATTGGACACTTGGCTCAAAATTTATGAAATGTTTGTGATATAATTTTGTAAATTCCAAAGTGCTATACAACTGACATTAAATCTCCTATACTGAAACTATTTGGGAACTGTGTGGTTCAGGAAAGCATTCACTTGATACATTCTGGGAGTCATTTAGAAGGCTCTGTTTCAACCCCAGAACATTGCTCTTAAAATTATATCGCACCAGATAAGAGTCATGATGGGGTCACTGCTGTTTGGTGTTCTCTTCGGATACTGTGCGGCTGACACATGATTGTCTCCCCAAATGTATTCTCTCTTTCTTTTTTAGCAATATACTTTCCCTGAATTTTAGCAGGGTACATGGCTATCCATAAAAACTTTTAGCAGTGCACATGGTTGTCTTACATTTTATAGGTTACCTAGCTGCTATATGTGGCCATTTGGCTAAATTTTAACAAATGTAATGGTAAGCAGAGATTTCATATCTTACTTTTATGGCTGAGATGCAAAGGAGAAGGCAGGTGCTGGGGCAGCTATTTTGGAACAAGAGAATAACCATTAGCTGATATAGTTCAATGTGAGAGAAAAGAAAATAGAATACTGTGGTGAAGTGTTGGGCCAAGAGTCAGAACACCTAGAAGGTTCTAGTCATTTTGATCACTAACAAGGCATATGACTTTGAGAAAGTCATATAATTTCTCGAGCCTTTCAATATCTTTATACACTGAATGATGGCCATAAGAAGCACTCTAACTATCTCACAGCATTATTGCGGGGACTCAATAATATTATTCTTTTAGGAACTATTTGTAAAGCATGAGTCATTTAAAGACTAAGGTAGACTATGACTGATATAATTATAGGCAAAATAAAATTTGTCCCGTTGAGTAAAAGCAGATATTTTATAAGAGAAGCTTCTCAGTTCACAGTATTTTATTGACCTGCCTCTTCTAGAATAATAGTGTCAGCAAGAGAAGTCATTCGTTTCCTAGGCCCTAAAATTGCCCAAATTATCAGTGGTCTTCTGGCGACCCTATACTTCTCCCTGCAAGGGAAAGTTCTGCTGTCATCAGCAACAGATGGGTTTCCCATTTTGACAACTTTGATGAAAAAATTATTCTGCCAGGAATCAGACAAATGTATAACAACTGTATCAGTATGTGACAAATTGATTGTCATGGTGGATGTCTGTGCACCTATATTTGTGAAGCTGAAATTGGAGACTCATAATATTGCAAAACTTGATGGCAATTGTCTATAATTTTGCTCGCTTAACGTAGTGTAGTTTCATTTCAGATGATCTAGTTCATCCTTCTCAGATCAACAAAGTGTTCACACTACTGATGTTTACAGAGGCTTCTCCTGGGTATGGCATACAGCTTCTGAACACATAACCTGATCTTTGGCATGATTCTGATTATAAAATTGAACAGCACCCAATTTTGACCCAATTTCTTTTTATTAAATGTCACGAGGTAGCTTTTGCGCCATTTTTTAAGACTCCATGTAAATTTTTTGGAGCAGGAAGGCATTGGGAAAGATTTAACATGGCACATAGTAAGTCTAGGGATGATTCCATAAAATCGACAATACCATTGGCAAAGACAAAAGCAGTAGTGAGGTCTTGTTATATCACATGTTACCTATCTTGTTCTTAGAGGATTACATGGCATTTGTATGGGTTGTTCCACAGAAGTAACACTATTGAGCATTGTATAAAGAAGTGAAAACCTAATTAGGCCTGGCAGAGAACATTTGCCAGAGGAGAAGAAGGAGAAACTGAAGTAATATGATTATCATCCACCACTGCTGTGGCCTCAAAACTAAGCATAGACTTATAGAATCTCATACTATAATATGGATGTAATTTCCCTGAAATTTGGTACAGAAACAAGATTGCTGATGTACCTTATTACTCATTGGTCATATGCTGGAAGTGTCATTCTGCTAAAAGCAGAGAATCTGGTAAATTGTTGATTTGTCTTGGTCACAGTTTTATAGGTTAGAAGTTAGAGGAAGCAACACGGAAAATTTCTACTTGATTTTCAGTTCTGACCAACGAAGAACTGGCTAGTAATGTGAAAATATTAGAAATTTTAGCAGAAATTGACCCCATTGTCTTGAAATTGATGATAGCAAAGGAAGATTTAGTTGTCAGGGACGTGTAAGGTTTATCAAAGAAAATTTGAATAAATTCAGAGAAATAACATATATAACTTAGAAGTAAATTTTGGAGTGTCCACTTTAATCAATCTTTGTTGTGTCTAGATATGTCCTGAAACTCTAAAGAGAATACATATTCTAAATTGTCATCTTTAAAGCCCTTCCCCTGAATCTCAGCTAACCAAACTTATTTTGTCCTACGGCTGATGCTTCAGGAAGCCTTCTTCTAATGTGGAATCATTTGCAATCTGCTAAGCAAGATATTCTTGGCAGCTAGTAGCCAATCATGGTTCCTTTAAATAATTTTTCCCATACCTCTTCTCAGTTGAGATTCTGCTCCTCAGAAAGCACTTATATAATATCATTTTCTCAAGTCTTTGATCAGACACTGTGTTCGCTGAACTTTTTAAAAATCTTTTCTCCATCTCAGATAGAACAATCCAGAAAACCACAATTTTGCCACTACAAGGCTTCAAAATCCAAATGAGTCGGCCTAACTATGTTAGTAACACGAAAGCTGGGCAACACGGAATCCTAGGTTCCAAAGCACAAATGAGAATGTTATTTCATGTATTACTGAAGATTTCATATCCTCCCCTGGAATGTAGTTAGGGGGGAAGCAAATGTAAGTATAGTATTTTTCTAATCTTTTCACTAAACTCTTAGATTATGTTATTTGGTGATACCAAGTTTTAGGATGTTTCTTCATTATGAAAAATATAAAAGTAACCGACTCTTTTTCTATTATGTCTTCTTACTATAGGCCGAAAACTTGTAGTTACTTAGAAAATGCAAACTGGGAAATGGGCCTCAGTTTTTCATACATGTAAAATCGGAATATTGGCTTAGCTGATGATCTTTAAGTTTCCTTCATTTCTGATTATTTTATACAGTATGTTGAAATCAAATAAGATTAACTAGCAAATGGAAAATGGAGGGTATGTATAGCCTCAGTGGGTATGGTCTACCTACGTCTATCATGTTTGGAATGAGACGGATTTAATATACTTGGGAAGGAAATAGCCTTCCTAAAGAGCTGATGTTTCCTTCATGGGATCTTTTTGAAAAGCTGAAGAAATGACAAAACTAAAATATCTTAATCTGGTCTGACAGGCCTAGAGATTTTGAAGCTGAACCATCTTACAGGTTTCTGTCAAGCTACACTGGGAAAGCCAATGGGGAAAGAATCAACCTTTTTGTAGTGATCTGCAATCTCCATTCCGATTCTTGTTTCCCCAGTGAGAGCTCTGACCTCTTTAGAGCCAACCTGGTGGGAGTGTCTAAAGGATTTCTCAGTTCTTTTGATTGGTCCAGCTCCATGCTTTGTTATTGCATAGCTACTATCTAAAAAGGAATCTATCTCTTTATGGTAATATTCAGCTACTGCTATCACCATATGATCTATTTGCCTTTCAAAATCCCTGTTTGCTTTACAGTGCATAGAGGCTGACATTAGAAGAGGTAAGGTCAGCTTGACCCTTCAGTTGTCTGAAGAGAAGAGAATCAAGTGTTGTCTCTATTCATTTTCTCTTCCTCCTTCACTTTTACCTTCCTTCCTCGTTATGTACTTGTCATCAGCTTATGTGTACCAGACCACTTTCTCTTTTTAAAGAGAAATTCAATCTCTTAAAAAAGACATTTTAAGGGAGAAATTAGACAAGCATGGAATTAAAAGATTAAGATTGTTTATCAAATGGAAGTAAAATGAAGCAGGTTGTTATACTCTGGCAGGCCCAGTCCTCTTAAGGTTCGGAAGCCTAGTGGTAAACACAAAGATCTGGGTGTGTTTAGTATGTTTCTTCTGGGTGTGTTGACTCAATGGGAGATGGTACATAAATGTTTGCTAGTTGAAAAATCCTAGAGTTAAATCCCACACCCACTCGGATCACAGCATGACATGTAAACTTTGATACTAACTCTCCTAAAACCCAGCTCATGTTATTTTATTTACTAATTTTATTTTTAAAATAATTTTTTTATTTTTAATTACAGTTGGCATATATTATATTAATTGCAGGTGTACAACATAGTGATTAGACATTTATATAACTTACAAAGTGTCACCCCCACAAATCTAGTACTCAGCTGACATAATACATTGCTTTTATAATACTATTGGCTGTATTCCTTATGCTATATGTTATGTCTCCATAACTATTTTGTAACTGCTAATTTGTACTTCTTAATTGTTAAAATATTTTCTGTATCTATGAGTTTGTTTATGTTTTGTTTGTTCATTTCTTTTGTTCTCCAGATTCCACATGTAAGTGAAATCATATGGCCTTTGTCTTTCTCTGACCTACTCTACTCAACACAATACTCTCTAGGTTCCATCCAAGTTGTTGCAAATGGCAAGATTTCATTCTTTTTTATGGCTTAGTAATGTTCCATTATAGATATGTACCACCTCATCTTTATCCATTCATTCATTGATGGACATCCAGGTTGCTTGGTTATTGTAAATAATGCTGTAATGAACATAGGAATTCACATGTCCCTTCAAAGTAGTGTTTTGGGTTTCTTTGGATAAATGCCCAGAAGTGGGATTACTGGGTGCTTGTCTCTTATAACCTCTGTTTTAAAGTGTATTTTGTTTGGTATAAGTATTGTTACCTCAGTTTTTTGGTTTGTTTCCATTTTCATGAAATATATTTTTCCATCCCTTTACTTTCAGTTTGTGTGTGTGTTTCAATCTAAAGTAAGTCTCTTGTAGGCAGCATATGTAAGGGTCTTGTTTTCTCACCCATTCGGCCACGCTGTCTTTCGATTGGAGCATTTAACCCATTTACATTTAAAGTAATTATTAATAGATATGTAGTTTTTGCCATTTTATTGTTCATATTTTTTATCTTTTTTTCTTCTTTCTCCAACATTTTCTGTAATATTGGCTTAGTGGTGATGAACTCCTTTAGCTTTTTCTTCTCTTGGAAGCTCTTTATCTGTCCTTTGATTCTAGATGATAGCTTTCCCGGGTAGAGTAACCTTTATTGTAGGTCCTTGCTTTTCATCACTCTGAATATCTACTGCCATTCCCTTCCGGCTTGCAAAGTTTCTGTTGAGAAATCAGCAGAGTCTTATGGGAACTCCCTTGTAAGTAACTAACTGCTTTTTTCTGGCTGCTTTTAAGACTCTCTCTTTGTCTTTAAACTTTGGCATTTTAATTATGTGTCTTCATGTGAGCCTTTTTGGGTTCCTCTTTTTGGGGACTCTGCACTTCTTGAGCTTGTACTGTCTATTTTCTTCACCAGGTTAGGGAAGTTTCCCAACATTATTTCTTCAAATAGGTTATAAATTTTTTGCTCTCTTTCTTCTCCTTCTGGTAGCCCAGTGATGTGAACGTTGCTATGCTCGATGTTATCCCAGAGGCCCCTTAAAGTATCTTTACTGTTTGGAATGCTTTTTTTTTCTTTTTCTTTTTCTTTTTTTCTTTTTTTTCTTTTTTGCTGTTCTGATTAGGTGTTTTCTGCTATCTTATCTTCCAAATTGCTGATTAGATCCTCTGTTTCATCTAATCTACTGTTGGTTGCCTCTAATGCATTCTTCATTACAGTTATTGTATTCTTCATTTCTGACTGTTCCTTTTTTTATGTTTTCTATTTCTTTTTTGAAGTTCTCACTGAGATCATTAGGCATCTTTATAACAGTTGTTTTGAACTCTGTATTTGGTAGATTACTCATCTCTATTTTGCTTATTTCTTTTTCTGGAGCTTTGTTTTTTCTTTCCTTTGGGACATGATACATTGTCTCCTCATTTTGGCTGCTTCCCCGTGTTTGCTTCTATGTGTTAGGTAGGGCTGCTATGTCTCTTTGTCTTAGTAGAAGGGCCTTAGGTAGTAGGCATCCCATAGTGTCTAGTTGTGTGTCCTCCCTGGTCACCTGAGCCAGGTGCTCCAGGTGTGCCCTTTGTATGGGTGTGCATGTTCTCCTGTTGTAGTTGAACCTTAGTTGGTATTTGCTTCAATGGGAGGTATTGATCCACAAGCTGACTGGTTGTGATATCTGGCTGGTGACTACAGTGGGGTGAGCTGTTTTGCAGGGTCTGACCCTATGGAGCAGGATTACCTTTAGCAGAGCTCTGGTATCTGCTCAGTCTGCCCTTTGTGTGTGTCATTCGTGGAGGTGTCCAGGTGGTGCTCTGGCTTGGTCTAAAGCTAGGATGCAAAGCTTGATCCAAGCCAGCCCTGCCATAGGTAAAGTTCAGCCCCAGCCTGTGCCCTGCCTGAGGCTACCTGGCATGAGCCACCAAGCAATCTACGAATGATCGCCAACTGCAGTGAGCTTAGAGGTACCTTGAGATGCCAAGCCATGCAACCCAGCTCATTTTAAATGCATGCGTTGCCCCTTACCAAGTCCCAAAGGCTCTGAGTACCAAAGGGGCCACTGCCAAGGCAAGGGTGGTCAGCTTGGATCCAAAACCTGGGAGGCAATTGGAGCCCTGCACACTTGTGACCGACATAATGAGCCACTGGATGGCACTGTGGGTCCATGCAAATGTGTATGGAAGGCCATTTATCTTTCTTTTAAAAGGGGTGTTTAGCCTTGACAGGTAATTTGGCACATTTTGAGTTGAAATGTGCCAAATGATTTGGCAAATATTTCACTTACCTCTGAAAATAGGCACACCTGCTGTTCTGGTCTTCATGGAGTGGTAGAGGGTAGCTGTCCCCCTAGTCCCCTGTCATTGCTAATTTCAGAACCTAAAACAAGGTTTTGGTCAAAGATACATGGGCCGATACCATTTTAAGTGTGATATCATGTTTTAAAGGAGCAGAAAAAGTTTGGTATTTCTTAAAAAGTTCAGTCTAAAGTAAGCATCTTTTCATCTCCCCACTATTGTCCATCCTACCCGTAGCTGATTTATTTGGGTCATGACCAGATGGAAGAGGATTTGGTTGAAGAGCTGTAGTGGTCTTTCAACCAAGAGCATCTAGGAAAATTTGTTTCCAAACTTTCCTGTTCTAAAGAATTGTCTGCTCAATATTTAGTGTGTTTAATAGCAAGAAAAGATAAGCAGTTTGAGAACACCTCAGAAGGAATATCTAAGCTACCTCTTGGCCATCATGAACCCATTGCTTTGCAGAACCTTACAGTGACATTCACAAGTGGACATTCCCATTTCCTCTGGAGAACACAGGTGATAGGTGTGGCATTGCTAAGACAAGCTACATGTTATGTCAAGTTTCTGGTTCACTAACTTTAACTTCATCACTCATTTATTTACTAGCCACTCAAGAGAGCATATCAGGATGCAACTGAATAAAAGTGGTGTTATTAACGGTATAACCCTGAACTGATCTAAATCCAATTACTATAGCTAACATACCTGAAAAATGACTTGGGGCCATGTCCTATGTGGCCAAAACATATACTGGGTTGAGAATAGGTCTTTTAGAGAGGAGAGATTCGTAGTTCTCCTTTATGAGTATTGTTATCACTAATTAAATAGTAAAAGGCACATCTCATTGTGTCAAATCCACTCCTGTTTTGAAATACATCAAAGGACCATGGTGTTATAAAAGGACTCTGAGTTCAGAGATGTGGCTTCTAGTTTCTAGGTCTACCAATGCCAGCTGTGTGGCCTTAGGTGAATCATTAACCCTCTAACCTGTTTTCATAACTGAGCATGAGAAAGGAAGGCAATTTAGACGAACCCCTATGGCTATGAAATATTGGAATCTTACTTTGCTTGGGCAGCCTCAGCAAATTTAATATCATCTCAGTATATGTTAGAGTGATAGTAGCAATAGTGAAATCGGATGGTGCATTTGTTTAAATAAAATTTAAACTACTTACCAATTTTCTTGAACATGGTAAATACCAGTATGATAAGGCAAAGAAACTCTTGTGGTAACAAGATAGTTAATAGAAAGTAATGTATATCTGTTTAATGGTGTATTTGCCTTTTATAATTAGCTTAAAAGTTTCAATGAAGATAGTTCATAAATTGTTGTTTTGATCTATAGATTCCTATTTTCACCTATTTTCCTATTATCATGGTGAACATCATGGAGGTTGTGGGTGATCTTGACAAGAGAAGTTTCTGTAGATTGATGGGGTAAAAGCCCAGTTAGAGTAGATTGAGGAAGAATGGGAGATGAAAAATGGTGACAGCAAGTACAGACCACTCATATGCAGAGTTTGTTATAAGGGCAAGAAAAGGCTTGTAGCTGGCACATGGAATCTAGGGAGGGGTTCATTTTTTGAGCTAGGAGGGCAGACATTCTAAGACTCATCACATACAGGAAGAATTCATGGATATGCTTATTCACAAATATACAGGGGGTTCTAACCAGAAGATTGAGATCTGGGTGTAGGCCTTAAAACTCGTATTTAATGGAGATCGAAGCTGCCTGCTGCTGTTCCATCCTCGAAGTAAGATTGCTAGGGATTTTAGCGAGCTGATGGAAAAGGGCTCAGGAGCACTCCTTTTTTCCTGCTAAATTAGCAGGGCTTTATTTATCAGATCAGAACTGGGAGATAGTATCCTCGAGTTTCCTCATTAAGCAGAATGAGGGATCTGATTCTTAGGATAAATCAGGTCTTGAGATTCGTTCTTAGAACAGTGTTGGGTAAGGAGTGAGAAGATAGTTTTTGGGCCAGAAATCCTAGGTTTGAATTCCAGATCTTCCTCCACTTATTGACTACGTGACCTCGAACAAGTTATCCTCAGTTTTCTCATCAGTTAAATGAGAGGATTTTGTGATATTTCACAAATAAGCATCCTAAGGGGAACTTTTATCATAAGGTTGTGAAAATAAACTGAGATAAGATAAAAAAACACATTTAGTACAATATCAAGTATGTGGTCACAGTGAGCCTTAATATTATTCTTGCCACTATAAGAGCCTTTGCGTTCATGGAAAGATTACAATATAAGCTTGCATGCATATAGAGATTTTTAAATATATAATGAAGATTTCTGCAAAAGGAATATAATAAACACTAAAGAAGACACATAGTCCACATCGTTTAGTCTAAGCCTTGCTGAAGTACATAATCGGCTGTAGTCTCCCTTTTCAAAAATCATTACTCAAAACCGACTCAAGCTTATGTGCCCTTTAAAGCGCCTGTTTGGCTTGTTGATGTAGAATCAGTACCTCCTTTGTAAAAACTTCCGAGTTGCCTTCCTCCTGTTTGCATGCTCTCTACCTCTTTTTTCTCTTTTTCTTTTTCCTTTTTTTCTCCTGCTTTCCCTTCTGAAGCCTGCCATGGTTTTAAGTAAAGCTTGTTGTTGTTGTGGGCTGCCAGGTGGCAGGTGGGAGCAATAGTCAGTCCTCTTTCAACAGCTTTAGAGTCAGCTTCATAGGAATGAAATCAGAGAAACACGAATGCAAGGTAGAAAACAGGGAGGAGGAGCCAGAAGGAAAACCATCCCTCCCATTCTCTCCCCAGCCCCTGGATATGTGTTGGAAAGATCTGTTTGCCTCTAGCAGGCCTGCCAGCAAATCCCTGATTCTGTCAAAGCCATTGGGTAGATGTCTACCTTTGTTGTCACTCCTTAGCTCAGGCATTGTGAGGTTATCAGAGATTCTGTTTGTAACAGTCAAAGTAGCTTAGAATGTTTCTTCTCTCTCAGGGACCAATTATCTATCTATCTATCTATCTATCTATCTATCTATCTATCTATCATCTATCTATCTATTTATAAATTTACTTATTAATTCATTCATTCACTCATTCACAAATTCCCAGCCACTACTTTGCTTAACTTCATTTCCTGTGTTCATTTTTTTCTCACTGGAGATGAGCAACACAGGCCTGTATTAAAACTAATATAACAGCACAAGTTAATTGGAGTCTGAAAGGATCAGGACACTTGAAGCCTGGCTGGATAAAACCCCACAGGGTTTGGAGATGAGTCTAATGGGAACCAAAAAAAAATCTGGTTTCCATTGCCCCAGGGATTCATTTACCAACTTTGTATAGTAATCCCTGGACTATAACTGAATGCTTAGTTTTAAATAAACAATACGTTTATGCCTTTATTTTACATAATACTGTTGTAAGGATAGTTACATGAAGAAATGCAAAAGAAAAATTTTATAGTCTTTCCAGCTACAGCTTACAGCCTTCTATAAGCCGTAATATAGTAGGAAAAAGTAAAAAGGTTGTTTTGTTTTTTCTTGCTGGAGCTGACATATATTTATGTTTTTCTTTTTCTCATGTAAACATATCAAGAAGTATTATACTATCTTTCAGCCTTGTGTTATGTACTCTCCCTATTTTTTTACCTTTCTAAAATATACTTTCTTGAAAATGTTTACTACTCAAGAGAAAGTGTTCTAACCTACAAACAGTGAGAAATTTGACAAAGAACTTAATGGAGGCTATTGCAACATGAATAGGAACTACCAGCCTGGGCTGCTGGATAATGGGAAATAGAACTGTTAACCTTTAGTCTATCAGCTGAATTTTGGCCCTCGATATAATGACACAAAGTCATTACCCTCTGAAGGTTCACAGTCTTTGGGGAAATGAGTGTATAGTGGTTTCGGCTCTGTCCCTAACAGCCCAGAGTCTCCATCAGATTGGCTGCCATTGCAATTAGAGTTAATTGTCACTAGTGCAGCCGAGAACAGGAATTGAACAAGATAGGAGAGTGAACTACTTTGTCTGTACTGCCAAAGGTAGTCCCTGAACAGCTAAAGACAGTTCTTCTCCTAGGCTATTGAAAACATGTTTTGGTAATTTAAAGAAAATGAATGGAAGGCATAAAAAATGTCTATTCATATGTTCACTTACAAAGTCTTGCTTTTCACACAGAATAACATTTTAATAGCAGGTGTCATGTCAAATTATGTTTGATTAAAGTTCCATCTGTGTTCAGTCCACAGAAGAGAGAATGGTAAATCAGCTACTCCACTTCCAATGAGAATCAAGTATTTCTTTTGAAGGGTATCACTGAGTCTGAGTTCTTTCAGACGGTAGATTTATTTTAAAAATTGCTTATCCAGGCAATAAGAGGTCAGTGCTGTCTTCAGGAGAGGCTCTATTGGAGAGTTTTTAAAATTGACTTTAGTTGGACATTTGAGAGGCATGGTTTGTTTATTTTCTTGTGTATTGTAGGTTGCATTTAAGCTTCAAATAGCAACAATGGTGTAGTTTTAGAATAAAAGGGGCAACTAAATATAAAAAGCAGATAGAAATAACCCTAGCCTCTTTTCTTCACATATTTATAAAGAATGTTTCCTTCTCTTTAACCTTATCCTAAATACCATGAGGAATCTTGGATAACTTCTCTTCCGATTGATGCTTCTAAATTGGTGACATGCAATTACCTTCTCCCTGTTCACACTGCTGAATAAGCTGAATTTTTAAATTATACACTTGTAGCTGGTTGAAATCTTCCCTAAGTATAAAATGGATGTTAAGTGTCTGGAGAGTTGATTTTAAGATGTTTAATCTTTTGCTCTCCTGACAGGCAAAACTAGTCTTACTGGGAAAACTCTTAAGAAAGAGTATTATTGTGCTAACCATTTTCTGATCTTTGGAACTATCCCCTGATTGTATTTTTCTTATTCCTATGTCACCAGGAAAACTCTAACCAATGGAAAATTCTGGCTACACTCACAACCTGAGAGCCAGAGCCTTAGTTTGAACATAACCAGGTAATGGGGGTAGGGTAATTGGATTCGATGATGTGGTAACATTTTTGGGCATCTTATTAACTTTTAGGTTATTTGTAAGTCAGCCTGACATAATATGGTAAGTTCCAACATGTAATACAAGTGCTTTAGAAATAGAAATTGAGTCATTCCGGTTTTTTTGTTTTGTTTTGTTTTGTTTTGTTTTAGTCTTAACTGCTCAGTTGTGAAAAGTGAAATCATCACTTGGAGAGCTATCCACAAGTCACATGAGGTTCCATATCTTACCCTCAACACATCAGCCAGGATAGAACTGGATGGGACTTGTGGAAGAGACAGTGATGTCAATGAGAATAGCCACACTAAACCCGAGTTACACAAACAGATACACATTAGGGTGTGAGTGAGGGGCTTGGCAGTCAAAGCTGGAGGGAAGACTTTGATTTGAAAGTTATAAAGATACAAAAAAAAAAAGAAAAGAAAAATAGAGAAACCATAGATTTGAGCAAGTTCATCCATAAAGCACCTAAGAAAGACAATCAGGTGGCTAACAGTGGAACGCTAGGGCACAGCTGTATTTTAGTGCAGAGCGAAAGGACCAAGAAAAGAAACTGAGAAGGAGCCAGCCATGTGAGGGCCAAGAGTTTGGAGAGCATAGTGTCCCTGAAGCAAAAGAAACAGTTTTAAGCAGGAAGAAGTAGCCTACAGCGTCAGTGTTGCAGAGAAGTAAGGTAAGATGGAAGCATGTCCATTAGATATGACAACACTGAGGCCATTAGTGACTCTAGGGCTATGAAATCAGTTTCTGTGGCATAGAGGTCACACTGCAAAGTGTTAGGAATCAGTGGGAGGAGAGGAAGTTTGGCCGTAAAGAGAAATAAAAAATAGGGAGGTAATTTGAGTGTTATCTAAGATTTAAAATGTTTAGACATGTGTCAGTTATTATATTTTAAGGAACTGAGAGCCTGAGGTTGTGTTTATACTCAGGGGTCCAGCCTTTGTAGCAGAAGGGGGGTCGAATATAGGAAAGAGAGTCAGGGGCTGATGCAGTGAAGTCCTGGAGGTGGTGGAGTGGTTGAGACTGTGAGCAGATGGACTGAGGAGCCTCAGAGGCAAGAAGGAACAGCTAACGCATTGCCTAGACTAGTAGGAGGGAAGAAAAGAAAGAAATAGTTTTAGATACATTTGTGGGAGATGATAGGACAAGGGAGTCCTATGATGACTTTTTTTCTGCAAAGAAAAGTTACAGTTTTTCTGAAGATAATAAGGATAAACTGTAAAGAAAGGAGATTTCAAAGGAGGTTAAAATCTGCAATAGCCACTGTGGGGGTGGGGGTTGTGGAATGAGGGTGATAACTAGATAGAGATGAAGGCGTTTACTTGAGTGCTGTGTCTGTGGCTAAATCAGCTAATTTGGACATACTGAAGTCCATTTTAACTTTTGATTTCTTAGACACAGGATGCACCCCCAACTCATGTCACAAATGTGTGTTGTTCAACAAAAGAGAGAAGCAGATGAGAGACTATAAAACGACCTAGAGCATTTGGGAGGGGGAGGGACAGCAGATAAAATGGTATTTTTCATACTAATGATATTCAGCATTCATATCTTCCCCTGACAAGCATTAGTTTTATCTTGTATTGGAAGTGCAGTTTACGGTCATCACTATGGTTGCACTTGCTGTCAACCATAAGAACTGGTCTCTTAATTTAACAAAGGGAAATTGTGGTATTATCCCAAACTCTATAGTTTTCTGTTATTTTGAGTACCCCTCTCCCACAACCCCACAGAAAAGGTCACTTTTACCAGTTTGATTTTGGTGACTAAGTGAACTTGATTGTTACATGATTCTTCAAAAAGCCTTAGCCATTTTGGTAATTTTAGCATTAAGAAGATATTTTCACATTTTTTGCTAAATTTGAATCTTTGTTAGAATTTCTGTGTATTTTCAATTTTTTTAATGTAATTTTAATGGAGGGATTTCTATTTGCTTCACTTAGAAGAATGACTCATGATGAGATCTCCTTTCACTTTCTAAAGGCATTTATTGCACAACTAATACTACCTTACTTATTTTTAAAATTATTTTTTGCATATTCTCTTCAAAATTTCTGGGAGGTCAAAGTATCTTTAAAAACAAAAGCAAGAACAAAGGCAAATACAACTATTTTTTTCTATTTTCATCTTTTTATGCTATCTTGGTACTAGTAATACGTTCACACCAATGCTGTATGAAGTTTTACTTTTTAAATTCCTATTCTCAAGATAAAGTAGGGGAAGTGGCATTAAACTAATCCATTCGTGAAAACATCTTAACATTATAAGCAGAACAAAGTGGTACAAAATGTATTCAGCCTCACGGATGTCTCTAGATTGTAACCAGAATAGAAAATAGCAGAATGTATTAATTCCTAAGATAAAATTATAATGAGAACAGAAAATGGTGCGAGATGAATTAATGTAGTAGCAGGCTTCTGTCTGCAGAGTACAGCACTCTCTAAATACCACATTGCTGCACTTTGTAGTCAGCCTCTCTCTTGTAATCTATATTTTAAAGATGCTCTAAAGATAAAGCTAGAGCATATTCACCTCTCCGGGAGACTGTCACTGTGCTCTGGACACCGAATGGCCCAAGGGAACCAATGAGTGAACTTACCTTGCAGGAACAAAGGAGATTTAGTTGGATAGCAGAAGATTTTTATTACTGCAAACATATACTGACATGCTTCCTTCAACAGCAGATTACCTTTAAGTCTGGCACTCCAAGGAAAACTTACCTGAAATGGTTGTGGTTATAAAATTTATTTTTTTACTCTGTCACCCTCTCTCCCTGCCAAAACCTCAAAAAAAAAAAAAAAAAAGCCACAACACTTCACAGTTTACAACATACAAAGAATTACTCAATGTTTTCTGTCATTGCTGCTTGGGGCTCCGGATTTCAAGCAGGGATGACCACCTTTTGTCTGGGCTATTTGCAAATGGATACTGCTCAAAGTGTGCATCTGAAGGTAGATTGTTTCTCACAGTATCTTTTATCTGTGTTATAAATATATTTATTAATAGACCCGGTGTGGATTTGGAGAAAGAGTTAGTAAATGCAGATGAATATTATAGTAATATACCCACAATGTCATTCAGATGAATATTTTTAGAAGCTTTGTAATGTTCAGTAAAGGCGAATGTGTCCCAATAATAGGCAACTGAGTCTCACAGCTTCAAACACTTCGAAGGTGACTGTAACTCCAGAAGCCACATTGGAAAACCTCGAGCGGCTATATTAGAACTTTGAAATGTTTAATAATGCTTGTCCCACGTAGCTTTGCATCCTCTAAAACCTGACCTGTTTGAAGATTTTTAATCAGGAAAATCTGGTCTTTGAATGAGAATGGCTTTGCCAATCTGGCTGGCACCAATATTGCTTTTGTTTTGAATTTTCATGATGCAGGAAATTTGAGTTCAAATTTTTCCCTCTCTGTGTTAATACTGCTGCACAGAGCATGGCTAAGTTATCCGAACTATGAATTAGAGTTTTTAATAACATGAGCGTAAGGCATTAGCAGTACTGTCTTATGATAGCTGGTTGTGATTTCAGAAGAAATCTGTTAACTCCAGGATAATGAGCAAGAGTTTATTGTGAATTACTAGAATGTGCTAACCCCGAATGATTATTGTGAGCCAGTCCTAAGCACTTTTTGTTTCCTCTTTTTGCATACTAGCAGCCAAGAAAGTTCTGTGACATAACCTGGTGACTGTGACTGTACCCTTCCTAGGACAAATTCTTGTCCTGCCTGTCTCCACCCAGCTTTGGCCCTGCCCTTGCAGGAGTCAGGCATCCTTACCTTACATGCACCTTGGAAACAAGTCTGCTTATTTCTTCTCGTCCCTATGGCCTGTTTCTAAAGATTCGACCGATGATATTGTGGCCCCTTTAATGTTTCACTAAAAGAGAGAGAGAGACTAAGAGAGTAAAAATGAAAGATTGTCTTACTGCTCTAAGTTTTGAGAAATCAAAACCTTTAAGCAAATAGTGCTTTCGAACTTGTATTTGGAAACTGTGTGAATTAAGCGGCCTCTTTTTCTGGAGAAATTTAACCTAAAATATATTTCCCTGCTGTTCGCATGGCCAGTACATGTAACATTTGCGTTTTCTTTCAAAGCCATAATAAGGAGGATTAAAATCCTATGATTAAGCATTTAACACAAAATTAAATGGCCATGGTTATTCATTAGGAAAGTACTATGTACCTACTATTCAATCAGATTTCAAAAGACTTCTTTCCTTCTATATAAATTGCATTTTATAGATTTGACATTTCTGCCTATCCTTTCTGTGTTTCAGACATGGTTTATAATATTTTATTCATTTTAGTGGTGGGATGACAAATTTTGGCAAATTTAGTGTCAGCTGGGCTATCAGTTCCCTGCAAAAATTCTAACTCTCCTTCACTCACCTGAGTTTCTTTAGGATAAACACAGAGTGGTATATAATAGGTGTGAGGTGACTGCAATAAATCTGCCTGCCAGCGTGAAGTTTACAGTCTAGAAGGGAAGGCACAATTCAGAAACAGATCTCTGTTCATATAAAAACTTTTTATATGCTAAAAGAGCAATAATAATTTAATAGGAAAGGTTGAATATTTGGAAATTGAGTTTAATGCATACCCTAATCTGCTATATTCCGTGATATATCCTAGGTAGATTAAAATCAAAATCTTAAAGAGAAAATCAAAGATGCATATTTTACCTGGTCTCTATATGGGAAAGGATTGTCTACATTTGAAAATAGGAGAAAAGTAATACGGGAAAAGAAAATAAATTTGAATAAGTTTTGAAAACCCAGTGAAAAAAATAAATAAAATTAAGAGACAGAAAAGAAACAAGAAAAAGCATTTGCCACAAAAATAAACAAGGTCCAAACTGCTTATTATATCAAGAGCACATATAAATCAACATGCAAATAAGACTGCAACAAGTAAATGAGGAAAGTAAACAGACAAATTACAAAAGAGGGGATTTAAGTGTCCAAAGTGAAAAAGCATTTAACTTCATAAGTGTGCGAATAAATACAAAGGAAAGCTATAGTAAGTTATCATTAAATAGCACAGATTATAACAGGCAATATTTGGTGATGACACTAGTGGAATGAGATGAGTACGTCACATCCTGCCACTGAGAGTGGGTCTCGATGGGGCCTTTCTGGACATCAATTTGACATATAACGAGAGCCTTAAAAATATTATGTTTGTGTCTACAGTATATTACTAGGTGAAAAGGAGCAAATTACAAAAACATTTTTGAGTAATTTGATTCCATTGTTCTAGAAAGAAGGGAAGGAAGGAAGAAATGATGCAAGAAAAGAAAGAAGGAGGAAAGGAATTGTATGTACAGGCAAAGACAAATTGTGGTAATTCTGTTTTCTTCTTTAAGTGTCAGGGTTTTTTGTTCGTTTCTTTGTTTTTGCAATGAGTTATACTGCAATCAGAAAAGAGAAACTTGTAAAAAATGCTCATATACTTTGATTCACTAGCTTTCCACTTAGAAAATCATTTAAAAGAAAAAAGCAAAAAATATAGACAAAGATTTATGTACAAATATGTGGTTAAAAAGTAAAAACGACAACAGGAGCCTATAAATAAATTCTGGACTATCCGAAAGATATAATCTGTATGTCAGAAATATTTTCAATGACATGGTAAAATCCATTTGATAAATTTTAAGCAAATAGAATAAAACATAAAAGATATAAAAAATTATAGACAAGATATTAAAAAGAACAAACCCAAACTCAAAAAAATGTGAAAATGATGAGAAAAAAAACACACCAAAATGTTAATGATGATTGCCCATGGGTAGATTAATTATGGAGGATTTTGTTTTCTTCTTTGTCTTTTGCTATACTTAAAAATTTATTACATATTACTCCTATAAGCCAAGAAAAACTCTCTGGGTCTTCTGACTCCCCAAATTAAGTTCTTTCCATGATATCAAAGTATAACAGTTTTCTTCAATAAATAGTTTTACCTTAGACCAGAAATGATAAACTATCAAAAAAAGGCCATAAAATCTGCATGCCATTGGGAAAATGAAATTTCTACCAATAAGCAGCAGCCATCAGTGTCCTCTACCTACTTTGCCCAATGGTACACCAGCTAGCTCATGTCCATTATTTAGAATGACATATACACTACTAAGCACAAGCAACCAATTACCCATACTTGGGGGGACGTCATTTCTAGAAACATACCTCCAGAAGGTCTGCTTTCCATAAATGATGTGCTAATTCTCAGAAGCAAGCATCAGTGGGCATTGCCATGTGTAGTACCTTGGATGGCTGCATCGCTGGGTGCATTGAGTAATTGCTAGATAAACATCTGAGTGCCAAATGCAAAAAGATACTCCTGTGGGTAGTAAAAAATGTTCTCTGTTTGCAAGTCGAGGCTTACCCCTGTGTTTTGGAGATACCTGAATTGGTTTGGCTCTTTTCCAATTACAATCTGTTTGTAATCACCCAGGGTCTGTAACATCAAGCAATGTTATGAGGGAATTAATTCTTTCTATGTGACAGTTGTTAGTGTAATTCATGTCCTTGTTTTTAATTGCTGGATCAAATTACTTTGTAGATTATTTCATATTTCATCCCAAGAGAAAGGAATAGAAAAAAATGCACAGTGCCTATGGTGACTTATTTGTTTAGTCTACCCAGAAAAAAAAAAAGAAAAAAAGCAGAATTAAAAAGATTGACTTTCTAAACAGAATGGCTCTTCTCTATCCTTAGAGTATATTTTGGATGATTTTAGATGGAAAGTTAGCCTGAGTACATTCTTTCTGTTTAAACACTCTAAGAACTAAGTTTATTTTCATAAACGGTTCTGCCAAAATCATGGCCATAAAGGTCACAAAGCAACATCTCCTAATAAATACCTTGGAAGGATTTACAATTCAATGCTCTTTCGTTAAAAGAAGCACCTTGAAGATAAGAAATTAATGAGAGTTAGAATAATTTATTAAGGAACACCTAATAGACTCTCATGAGATTCAAATGTCAAGATGTTAAAAAAAAATACACACACACAAAAGAAACTTAGCAAATGCAAATTATATTTGGGAGTAAAAGGCAAAGAGTATTTGAAAAATCTTATAAATGTTTGTTTTTGCAGCACTGAAATTTAATTCTTGTGTTTGAATACATACCCAATAGACATTTCATCCATTTTTGAGTCATACCCACTAAATGCTTTTTACCCTAATATTTGGAATTTCAGAAACCATCTGTAACTATTTCTTAGGTGTCTTATGAGTTGAGAATTTACATGTCGGCTGACAGGGAGGTGAAAGCCTAGATGAGACAAGCTTACATAACTGAAAAACTGTAAAGAAATATTCATTGTTCTATTTATTTCCACTCTATGATTAGTTGAGTGGAGAACAAATGTATTTATAACAATGGGACACTTGAAATGAACTGTTTCTGTAACTGTCCAAGGCCAGCCAACATTCATATTGCCTCACAAATAGTCATCTTATAAAATAGACCTGAGTGATAAACTAAAAAAAAATTATAGATCAGTGATCACTTAAAAATAAGCAGCAGAGAAATTGATAAATACTGCCTGGTTGCCTGGCAAAAAAAAAAAAAAAAAAAAAAAAAAGCCCAGTTATCATTAGAGAGGGAGCTGGAACTTGCTGATTGCTGGGAAATTATGGCAATAGACAAATGAACAGACCCACTCACTCAGGGCAAAGGTATCTTGTAGTTCAGGTGACGAAGTACTGTCGACATGGAAATGTCCTTGAAATAAGAACTAAACTTACTGTACGAAAACAGAAAACATATATACAGATGCAGTGCTGAAAAGCTGGCAGCCCTGAATCAGGTTTCTCAGCCAGGGTGCTGAATGTATTATTGTCACTGTCATTTTTGAAAAAGGAAAAGAGATCTCCATAAAAATAGATGTCTTTTCCACCACTGATACTATCAAATGATTCCAAAGAATTCCTGTGGTGACTTTATCTGTTATTATAAACAGTCCATTCTAGTACATTAGAGGAAACCAAGATGGTTATATTGGTTTCAACACTGACTCTGTGGTTCTCTGTTTAAAATATGTTGTTTGTTCACCTATTTGTTGATCAAAAGAAGCAAGATACCTGTGCAGGCTAAGTTAATGGCTGTGGGTTTTCTAACTGCACTGGGGCTACTACAAAGTGAGTCACCATTGTTGAATTGGCTCAAATGCATCTGAATAAGTCTCTTTAGGGAGATGAAGGGAGGACATGGAGTTGCAAGGACTGAATGTGGGGAGGATGCCACGTTACCTCTGTGCTTAATGGTAATTTTGTTTTGATTAGAGCACAAAACCATCTGAGCACCTAATGGATGTTCATTTGTAATAATAACTTTCCTGTATGTAATATAATAACATTTACAAGGCTAACTGACATACTCAGAACAGCTCTGTGAAGTATGGGTTATTATCCCCATACTCCATTTACAAAAGGCAATTAAAGCTCAGAGAGATTTGAAATTTGCCCACAGTACTAGAGATGAAGTCTCAGTTCCACCAGTCACCAACTCAGGTGTTCTGATTCTAGCTTTCGATGCCTTTCCCCCAGTTTTAGCTATAGTTAAAACATTATTTCCCCGCAGTCAGATTCAAATAAAGAACTGTAGAAGAAAATCGAGAGCAGGCTCGTTATTCTTTCTCTGGCTATCTTTATCACAAACATGGTTCAAATAAAAGAGAAGTAATTAAGAATGATCAAATGTCAACATTATTATTAGTTTTGAAAATTTTATTTTGTAAGTTTCAAGTATACAGTATATTGGTTAGACATTTATACAGTTTATAAAACGATCCCCCTAATTGCTCTTTCTCTCCTCTGTATCTCTACCTAGTCATTACATTAATGCTAACTGCATTCCCTATGCTGTGCTCCTCATCCCCATGACTATCTATCAGCTGCTGATTGGTACTTCTTTAACCTTTCACCCCATTCTCCCAGCCCCTACACCCCTCCCTTCTGGCCTTCACCAGATTGTCCTCTATATTTGTGAGTCTGTTTTTGATTAGTTTGTTCTTTTTGTTCCTTAGATTCCACATATAAGTGAAATCATATGGTATTTATCTTTCTCTCTATGACTTATTTCACTCAACATAATAACCTCTAGGTCCATCCATGTCATTGCAAATGGTAAGATTTCATTTTTTTTAATGGATGAAAAATATTCCATTGTATATATGAACCATAACTACTTTATCCAATCATCGGTTAATGGGCATGAGAATACCTGCATAGTTGCAGATGGGTCAGCTTGCATACTTGATAAAGCAATTGTGAACCCAGAACTATAAAAGTTGCAAGTATTGAAGAAGATGAAAAGTTAATACTCCTTAGAACATCATCATATTATAAAATATCAAATTATTATTAAAAGGAGAGTCAATGTAAGAGGTAGCCAACATGTATAGATTTGTTTATTTTTGTATACTTGCTCCAAAAGGATGAGGGAGTTGTTCCAAAGTACAGTTATAATGATGAGCTATTTCAAGATGTTTACTATAAGATTTAACATAAAGATCGACTATTGTATTGATTATCTTTTGCTCTATTACTGACTATCTAAAACTTAGTAGTTTATAACAACATCTATTTAATTTACTTTATAATTTTGTGGGTTGGCTGAAATAACTGGAATATCTGAAATGGCTCTTTTGGTTAGGTTCAGTTTGGCTGGGGCTGGATGGTCTAGGATGGCCTTTTGTGTCTCATTTTTGGCAGATCAAACTATGAGGCCCTCAGGCCTGTCTTGGCTCCAGGTGGTCTCTCATGCTTTAGTAGGCCAGCATAGGTTTCTTCTGACTTTAGTCTCAACGTTCTAAAATGCGAAGAAAAGAAAAAGGGCAAGCCCCAATATGGAAGTGCTTTCCAAGTCTCCACTTATATTGTGCTTCCTAAAGGACTCTGGAGGTTTGTTTGAGAATAAACATCCTGCTAAAACCTGAAGGATGAATAAGAATTAGAGAGACTGAAAGAGAGCTGATGTTGGGATTGTTAGGTATGAAGTCAAGAGAGTTCAAAGAGAGAGTGCCTGGTTTATATCAGGAACTAAAATCTTTTGCTGTGACTGAAGTGTGAGAAAAGTGATAGGGAGATACAAGAAGCGAATCTGGAGAGGAGGGCAAGGAATAGTTTATAGAGGTGATTGAGGCTTTTTGGGGGGGAAAATGGGAAACCAGTGAAGAGATTTCAATAGGGATACGATAAAATCAGATTAGTGCTCTAGAAGAACCTCTTTGGCAGCATTTGATAATTTGGTTAGAGAGAGCAAAACTGTAGTAAAAGAAACTATTTGTAGCAACTTTTTACCTTAAAGTCTATTTTTGTCAGATATTAGTTTAACTATTCTTTATTTTTCCTTTTGGTTATTTTCTTAGTCTATCTTTTTTTATCCTTTCCCTTCCAACCTATTTATATCTTTATATTTATGATGTATTTCAGATAAGCAACATATAATTGGGATTTGTTTTTTATCAAGTCTGGTAATATTTATATTTTAATTGGAATATTTAATCAATTCATTTTAATTTAATGGTATATTGGGTTCAAATTTATCATCTTACTAGTTTTTTCCATCTATTTGTGGTCCTTCTATTCTCATTCTTCCTACATTTTGGGTTAATCAAATAGTTTTTATTCTATCTTTTCCTCTAATATCTTATTATTTTTATTTTATTAGTCTTTTAATGGTTACCTAGAGATTACAGCATGCATCCTTGACTTATTAGAGTCTCTTTAAAATGTGTACTTTTTCAAAAGATAGGATAACATAGGGACTTTACAAAACTTTAACTTATACACATATTTTTAATCACACATAATTTTATTATTAGTGTTCATTTGGTGTTCATCAAGATATAACCTATTTTTACCCTTCCAGTTGTTCAGTTATTCCTTCCTGTATTTCTGTGCTTCCATCTGGGATTATGAAGAATACTTTTAATATTTCTTTTAGAATAGATCTTATCTGATAAATTTTTTCAGTTTTTATTTTTCTGCATATGTCTTTAGCTTTCATTTTTTAAGGATATTTTTGTTGGGTATAGTATTTTAGGTTGTTATTTTCTTTAAAGACTTCAAAGATGTACTTTCTGCTAGAGATGCCATCCTAGGCAGAAAGAGGGGGAGAAAAATCCTGACTTCTCACTGTCTTCTGTTCTCTTATCTCATGTAGCACTTCCCAATTCCTGAACCTAGACAGAAACCAGTCGGCACAGGAGCCCTGGTAACACAGCCTGCTGGCTTTAGTCCTCTTGCAAGGGACCTCAGAACATAGAGGAGGCAGGAATGGATCTGAAGGCAAACAGGACACAGATTCACACAATAGCTAACATTTTGAAGTGTTTACTTTGTACCATTTGCCATGCTAATCATATTACATAGTATATTCATAAGGATAGACCAGGTTATGCTTCAATTAAAAAAAAAAGCTCATGGCTTAATGGACACAAAGTTTATTTCTCACTTACATTATGCTTCATAGAGGCAGGAGGTAGGCTCCACTCCACACACAGGGACCCACACTGATAGCAGCTCTTTAATTTTACAGCTGCATTATCTAAAACATAGCACTTTTTTAGTTACCACAGCTTACTCAACAGTTCTAGCTACATGGCCACACCTAACTATATTGATTCTAGGAAGTGTTCAGAAACACATGGAATATTTGGTGACTGTCTTTGCTACTCATGGGTTTTTTTCATTTAATACCAGCTAACAAAGTCGAAGCTTTATTCCACAGGCCACTGGAATTTCAGTTTTCTACTGGGTTCTCACTGCCAAGTAATTTATTGGAATTCCTGTCATGCTCACATGTTATACCAATCTCTCCTGGAGGTTATTTGTTACCTCCACCAACCATCTTTTCTCTAGATACTATATCAGACTCGGCAAGTAAGTCAGCTCTTGCTGAACTACCTAAGCTCTCTCTAGTCATTTATGCTTTATTTCATTATGGACCCATGTAGCTCTCAACCTCACAGAGCACATATAGACGAGACAGTGGTATCCAACAAAATTCTACAGAGCTTGGAGATACTAGAAGAGAATGATAACACAGAAGAGAGAAACTTAGATGTTAGCTATACTCCTTCTTCTAGATCTTATCCTTGAATAAAGCAGTTTCCTTCTGGTTGTGGCCCTTTGCTTGGACTTCTCAGCCGCCTCCACTTACAGTGGCCAGCCCAAAGTGGCAGTGTCTTTGCGTGTTCTTCCTAATCAAGAGGGCGGATTTGCTCCTGGAATTCAAGAGAGTTGCTTCTCTTCCTTGGCTTTACAATTATTCCCGCCACCCCTCCGCCCCCCATGGAAAAACTCAACTCTTACCCTCATTGTGTAGTCTGGTCCTAAAATCTCAGACAGGACAATCACAAAATTTGACATTTAATTTCCCCAAATATATATTATCCCGCCAGAAATAACGCCACAAGTGAGTTTTTAGACTTTGGCATTTCCCGTTTGGTTCTTTTTAGATCCCTATCCCCAGCTTAAGGTAAAGATCTGCCTCCCACCTATCTCGCTGTCATCTGGTGTCTGTTCTTGATCTTCAATGAGTAAATTTAAGATGGAACTCACGAGTGTGTTGCATACACATATACATACACAAATACATACCAAGAACAAAGAATAATATATAGAGACGACTAAATTTTAAAAACCACTTCTAGGAGAAAAAGCTTTTCGAGGGTACAATTCTGCTAAAAATACACAAATTAGCATTTCTAAACAAAATGTATAACATGTCAATTTGATGCATTTCCATTTAGGTTAATGGGTGACAGTCTTCTTCAAAAATGATGTGTACACTTTTGCTTCACCTTTGGGTCAAAAAAGGATTCTTTCCAATTATTTTCTTAAAATAAAAGAAATCTTTTCCAAAGATAAATTCACGTCTTTACTGGTAGAGATAGAAGATTGCTAGGAACTTAAAGGACATCACAGTAGTTTTAAAATAAATGTCTGTCTCACCGAATATCTTGCTACATTTGGGACTGGAGCCTAGGAGAAGGAACTGGGATGAAGACATATCTGGTTGTTACGTTATGAAGGATTTTATGGTTATAAATAATTATATTTATGTTTTGCAAGCTTAAGAAAAGGAAAATTTCAGTCACGTAATGAAAGTCTAGAGCATCATAGTTCAATAGAAATATAATATAAACCATATATGTAATTTAAAATTTTCTAGTGGCCACATTAAATAAATTTAAAAAAGAGAAAAACAGGCAAAATTAACTTTAATAATATAATTTATTTAACCTGATATAGCCAAAATATATTAAAACATATTTAATATCTTTATCTTCCATATAAATATGTAATATACTAAAATATGTAAACTGTTCAATAGCCACGTGTGGATAGCGGCTACCAGATTGGAGCGTATAGGTCTGGAGGCACATACAGCAGGATGCACAGATTCAAAGGAAGCATCCAGATCCATTTGCCCTCCTAGTTTCTCTGTTCTGCTTTCACTCTGTTGGCTTCATTTTCAAAGATGCTGCCTCTTCATAGTGGCAAAACAGCTGTAGCAGCTCCAAGCTACATCTTCTCAGGTTCAGGGCCCCTATTAAAGGAAGTGTCTCTCTCCTCAACAGTGGGAACAAAAATCCTGAATCAGTTGGCCATTCCTAAAACAATTCCTGGAACAAGGAGAGTATAATGAAGGCTCTAATCACATGACCAACCCCAAATTCAGTACCATCAAACTACATGTGCTAAGAATAAAAATGGGAAGCACCTCAGAGGCAAAGCAGGTGCTATTGCCAGAAGAGCAGTTGGTGCTGTACAGAAAACACTGGAACAGAACCAAACAAAAGGAATCAGAGGTCCCCACTGAGGACTCAGCAGAACTCAGATGGTAACTGAAGCCCCAGTATAGATAAACCTCTCAAGGATATGTGGAGAGAGGGTGAGGAAAGCAGAGCCCAGAAGGGCTTCCATATTCCAGGGCTGAGCAGAGGGAGACTGAAAAGGGGCAGAGGAGCCATGAGACTGAAGAAGGGACGATGGGAAACAGTTAACTCATAGAAGCCAACGCGAGAAACTGTTCTGAGAAGTCAATGGCGTTTAAGGCTGCCAAGGGTCAAGCCAGATAAGGACTGAGAAGTGTTCAATAGACTGAATGAAAAATGGGCCTTACCGACCTTGGCAAAAACAGTTTTGGTAGAGCGATGGGACAGAAAGTAGATTGCAATAGGTTGAGGGTCGTTCCAGTGGGAGGTAAGAAAATGCGGTCAAAACGTGAGAACTTTTTCAAGAAGTTTAGGGGCAAATAGAAGGTGAATCTGAGATGGTAGCTTGAAGAGGTTGTCGTGTTGAGGAAGGATTTATTAAATGCACTGTATATAATTTATTTAATCACAAACAGTTTTACGGTAAATTAAGTAATATGCATTACAGTGTTGCACTGGGTTTGAATTCTAGCTCCATGACTGACAATTATACTATGTTTAGCAAGTTACTTGGCTTCCCTGCCTTGGTTTTCTCATTCGTAAAAATGAAAGTAATTATGCTGATTTCATAGGTATGTTAGAAGGATTCAATGAGAAAATGAATGTAAAAAATATTCAGTAAATGTAATTATTATCATCATTCCCCTTCACTAGCCATTGGCGAATGAATAATACTGTTTCTTATTTTTGTGCTTTTGCATTTTGCTTAGAATGTTGTCTCCCTTCTACCTCAACCCAGTAAACTCTTTGCAAGATCTAAATAAGAAGTTCTCTCTGTTGCTTGTCTGTCCACCTGCCTGACAAATATCCTTACCACAGATGAGCAGGGCTTTGCCATTCTGGTTCTCCACTGCCATTGAATTCACTTCTGTATACTGCCTACACTGCCTGTCTCTGGCGTTGATCCATTCTGGTCCCACCCGAAAGACTACTTTCTTGTGCTAAAATGGATGCACTATCCCAAATAGGTATTAAGTCTTCCTGTCTGCAATTTAAAAAGTCAGTCTTCACAATTCAGGGATCTTCCCTTTTGAACTCTTCAGACTTCATCATTTGCATTTCTCTTTCTAGCTTTTTCTGTTCCTATTGGTGACAGCACAATTCTGTGCAACACTGAAAAGCTGGAGGTACAGTTCTCCATGTGTTGCCTTCAGATGACAAATGAATTCTGCTGATGCCTTGGGCAAAATGCCTCCTCCCAAATGCCACTGTCTGTGAATGCTTCCTCCTACAGAACTCTAGCTGCAGTTTCAGGGTGAGGGGTTTTATGGACAGAAAGCAAAGTTGAATTTCTCTTCTCCAGATGACTCAAAAGTTCGCTCCTCTCTATAATCTACTCTGCAATGCCTCTCCTAGTCTCTTCTGTATCTTCCACCCTCACTCATCATCTGCAGCTGAAGTTACATTTGCTCACTGCCTCCTCAGCAGCTTTTGTTACTTAACTCTTTCTTGCCATCTTGTGTGTGATGACAGGAACTTGTCTGTAACACAGAAGAGGTGTAATGGGCTCAAGAGGGCTTCTAACTTTGTATTTTGTGTAATGTCTTTGTGTCCTCCTTTCAGTACATTCTGCTTTTTAATTCATTTAGACCACAAGGATAAAAACCTGGTGTATTTATACACTCTGATTTCCACAGTACATTCCTCCCACTTGGGGCAAAACTAAGTATGATGTTTTTCTGCATTGCTGTCCCCCAGAGTGCAGCTGCGCAGGTTGGGGTGGCTTAAATCCTGGGGATTAACAATTCTCATATTTCAAATTATGCTACCATTTTAGATATCACTACTTTATTATTAAAAGTACCATTATTGAAATATCATTGCTTAGAAGCTGTTGGGGAGATGGATGGGTGGGTGGGTGGGTGGATGGATGGATGGACAGACGGATGGACGGACGGACAGATGGGGGGGGAGAGAGAGAGAGAGAGAGAGATCAAATGAAAAAAGTTTTGGATACATCGAATTGGCTGCATTTCTGAGACGAAATATTTTTCTGTTAAGACATGTATATTTCCTAATAGAGATTTCTTTATATTCTGGGAACCCAGAAGATTTAGAAAGACTCCTTGTTGCTGATGAGGCAGAGTCCAGAATGCATATAGCACAGTGTCTGGAACATAGCAGAGGCACAGTCAGTGTTTATCAGGGGACCTAATGCTCCATTTTGCTTGCTCGAGTTAGCTAGCACCAGCTCCTCTGTGCTCTGTCCTTGTGAACAGACTCTCCCAGCCATGGAGGTAAACCAGAGCAGACCGATGGATTTCACACAAAGCTGTTAATCCGTTAACAATTGGCTGTAAAAGTATGCTTATGGAAACAAAATGGAAAAACTAAAAACTAGATTTGCAGTTGCAGTGTAAAGATATAATTGCCATGCGTTAGCAGAAAGAAAGGCCCCTCACATATTGCGAATGTTATTTTAATACATAAGGAAAATGTACTGAATTTAATGAATTTGCTTTGACCATCAGCAAACTGGAATTTCAGACCTATAGCACCAAACTTAATTTTTTTGTTACTGCTGCTATTCATTTCTTTGTTCGATCATTTGGGAGAAAAAAAAAAAAATGAGCTCCTGACAAACTGATCAGGCAGTCCTGCCATTTACTAGGTATGTGACCTTGGGTGATTCACTTAACTGTCTGAGTCTTGATTTCCTCATTTGTAAAAGGGGTGTAAAAAGATCCATATTTGTAGGATGATGGGTAAGATGATGTGCATAAAACATCTAGCAGAGTGCCTGGAACACAGAATTAGGTACTCAAAAAGAGCAGAATTTTCCGCCATGGCTGTCGCTACTGCTCGGTATTGGGTGGTCTTAAGCCTCGGTATTTGTCCTGACACCAGAGAAACAGAACCAATAAGATGTGTGTATGTGTATCATATAGAGAAAAATTCATTTTAAGGAATTGGCTCACATGATTATGGAGGCTGGGGCAAGTCCAAAATCCTCAGGGGTGGGCTGGCAGGTTGAAGACCCAGGAGAGAGATGTTGCAGTTCAAGTCCAAAGGCCATCTGCTGCAGAATTCACTCTTGCTCAGCAAATGTCAGGCTTTTCAGCCAATTGGATGAGGCCTCTCCACATTACAGAGAGCAATCTGCGTTACTCAAAGTCCACTGATTTAAATGTCCTCTTGTCCCAAAACATCCTTATATAAACATCCAGAATAATGTTTGAGCACATAGCTAGGCACTGCAGCCCAGCCAAGTGGATACAAAAAATTAGCCACCACACTGCCTTTTCTTTATTACATATAACAATGCATCAGATAACAACAGCCTCCTGATGGGCCTCTCTGCTTCCACTCTTTTTTCTCTCAGTGCATTTATAAATAGTGGTAATAAACAAAACTTGAATGCTTTCTCTCTCATTCTTAAATCCAATGACCCCCCCCCTGCCCCCCGCCCCATTGCACTTAGCATAATAGCCAGTTTCTTATCAGTGCTTATAAGGGATTGCATGACCTGGCCTGCTCTGGCCTCATTTTACGAGAACCAGCAGCAGTTGCTCTACCCCTGCGTTACTTAAGGGAACGCTAGCTGCTGTAACTTACACAACCTGGACTCTCAGTGGCGTAACATAACACAGGTTTACATCTTACAGTGGTAGGCAGCTTCCGACATGGCTCCCAAGATCCCAGCCACCCAGTATTTATGCCTTAGTGTAATCCCTTCCCTCGAGTGTGGATCAGATCTAGTGACTTGCTTCTAACAAATGGAATATGGTAAAATAATGGTATGCCACTTCCCTGATTAGATTGCAAAAGACCGTGACTTCCATGTTGCTAGCACCTCCTCTCTCTGGCACTCTGTGTTCTTTTGCTCTAAGGAAGCAAGCTGGAAGGGCCCATGTAGCCAGGAACAGAAGACAGCTTCTGGCCACCTATAAGCAAAGAACTGAGTCTCAAAGTCCAACAGTCCTTGAGGAACTGAATCCTGTCAGTACCTACAGAAGTGAGTTTAGAAGCAGATTCTTCCCCAGTTGAGGCTTTAGACGAGAACACGAGAACATGGCCTCACACAAATCTTTGATTCAAGCCTTATTGAGATGTCCTAAAGCAGAGCCTTGAGCTATGCCATCCCCAGATTTCTGACACAGAGAAGCCTTGAGATAATAAATGTGTGTTGTTTTAAGCCTTTGTGTTATGAGGTAATGTGTTATGTAGCAATGGATAACTAAAACTCTCACGTAATATTATCAGTTGGCAGTTGGGAGCAGGGGCTCTGCTTCATGCAGTCAGTCATTCAGAAACCTGGACTGATGGAAACTATTGTCTTCATCAAATGACTTTGCGGTCTCCTTGGCTGTTGCTATCCAGCCAGCAGATGGAGGAAGAGAAATAGGAGAGGACTGAGGATGATGATGAGTCTGGCCTATATTAGACTTTGGTCACAAATGAGTCACATGGCTCCACCTATCTGGGTGGGCTGGGAAATGTCATCTCTGGTTGAGCAGTCACTTCCCAGCTGCAAATCAACACTGTGGAATGAGAGGTTTAGAGAAGAGACAGTGGGTCTCAGACATGTCTCTAAACCTGCTTTTTCTCGATTATGTGACACAATAAACTTAGTTCTACCCTTCCAGACTCTGCTCTTCCTTTTGCATGAGATGCTTTTCCCTCTCATAAATCTTGGTTTAAATGACACCTCTTTCCTTTGGGCAGGACTTACTGAGTATCCTATGCAGAATAGACTCCCCTCTCCAATATTTTTAATCTCGGCCCTTTATTTGTTTTCAATAACACATCATGAGTGGTGATTATCTTGTAAGTCGGTGTTTTTCACTGTCTCCCCTGCTCAGGTATAAACTTCACAAAGGCAGGGACTGCATAGGCCCTGTATATTCTTGCACCTATTATTGAGTAATAGGTATTATTATTTAGTAAATGAATAAACAGCTAGAATAGTGCTTTAAAAAGAGTGAGGTGCCCCACTTCCTGAGAATTAACTGATGTAACCAGATAAAAAGTATTTTATTCCCAGTACCTCTCAGGAAAATACCTTGACAAACTGCTTGGGGTTGCAGGTGAGGGATCAAGCAAACCAAGAGAACAATGTACTCTGTATAAGGTAAGCAGAGGAATTTGGAATTTTACTCCTGGGATGGGGAGAAAAAAGGAGTAAAGCAGGTAAAAGGAGAGAAGGAGACCAGTAAGCCAGTGAGGCATTAAGAAGTTGGATGTTTCTTTTCCAGTAGGAGGACTAACATGAATGGGAAGTTGTTTACTGTGTGCATTGCAGTGTTATCCAGAAACACCCATGAGCTATAAGGTTTCATTAGGATCTACCTTATTTGCTTACACTTTATGTGAGTGGAGCGTGTGTGTGTGGGCGCGCGCGCGCGCTCATGCACGCGCATGTGCTGAGCCATTCAAAACTAGGAATGAAATGCCGTTTTGCCCTGACCTACTGCAGTATGGAGACAGCAGGTACAGAAGTGGACGTTGGAAAACAAAAGTCATCTTGAGAATTTAAATCCCTAAGAATTCCCCAGATCTTTGTAAAACTTTTAGGTTTCCCATGGGATGTGGGATAGTTTAGGTTTTCCATACCAAGTTTTAAGGGTCTCAGGGATGCCAGCTGACATGTTTCTCACCAGCCTTCGGATTTCTATTGTTGCGATCTTCACCAGCATCATGTTCATGCCCAACTGGGGGGAGCGTTGCCAGCCTCACTCAAATATAGGTGAGATCGTGTAACTAGTTCTGGCCAGTGAAACATGCATAGAAGTGATATATTCCTCAACAGCCTTGACATGTAAAAAACCTTCCTGCCTTCTTTTACTTTCCTCTTCTCCATTTACCAGCCAGGTGTTAATGTCCAGGGTGACCTCAGAAGCCCTAAATTAAAGATGGCAGAGTCTCTATGAACTCAGGCTCTTAGATGTCTTCATGTTCCAACGAATTTCAGGTGTGGCTGAGAAAATCTCTCCACAAAGAATTAAAAAAGCAGATGCTAAATCATAACTGTGATCCTTGCCTATATGTGTCTTATGTAGTTGCAGGAGATAGACAAAGGACACAATCACATAAAAAACATATAGGCAAGTCACGCTCTTGGCAAATAATGCCCCAAGAGCCTTGGGAACCAGAAGAACTCACTCACTTACTGTCTCCCCAAACGGGTCAACTCATTGTAAGGGAGCCATTTCCAGTGGTCTGTTAAAAACTATTCAGTAAGCGGGAACTTATCTCTGCATGTGTTTACAGTCTCAGCTCTAGGAGGGTATTTGAGTCTCTCCAGCATCCTTTAAAGAGAGCAATAAGATAAGGAAATGGAGTGGTTTTCTCTATGTGCCAGCAGAGTAAACTTCTTGAATAACTTTTGAGTGCAGAAAGGATGGGGAAAATTGTTAGCCATTGTCTTTTCTCCTCATGCAGAGGTGTTGAGAGTCTTTGCAGGGTGCAGTGGAGTCAGCAAAATTTGCTCATTACTGAGACATCCGCAGTCAGAATTGCAAAATGCCACACTATTCCAGGATGGACAAAAGCGGTGGCCCTGAACAAACCCCAAGGTAAACAACACAAGAGTGACGTCCTGAGAGTCTAAGGACCCAACAGACTTTGTCTTTTCCATAGACCTTCATGTCTCTGGAGAAGGGTTCCTGTTTAATTTTTTCTTTTGAAACATACACATTGTGGAGCGATCTATGCCATATCCTCTCCTCATTAAATAAAACACCTAGGAGGAAGCTTGGCAGGATCCTGGTTCGAGAACATCTTTTTGGAAGCCGGAATTGGAACTTAAATTAAAGGAAAAGAAACAGTGCTTCTCCAACTTCAGTTCCAGGAAGACATTTATCTTCATCGCCCTCATCCGGACTAACAGTTTGTGCTTAGGAAAGACAGATGTGTCCTGCAGGTCCTTTCACCCTCACATGATGAAAGTGGCAGTGCATCATACCTGGCTTGTGAACAAACAGAGAATATCAGCTTCCATTTCACAAATACATCTATTCACTTGGAGGACTTTTTTCCCTCTGGCTGAGGGAGCAAAATGCCCATTACAGTGTTTTCTCTGTGTCCCCAGGCTTTAATATATCTTGGAGTAGCTCTCCTCAGCATTCCACATTATAAAATCAATCTCTATTTAAGTAAGAGGGGGATATTTATTTCTTAATTTTTTAATAATGTATTTTGTGATTTGTTATAGCTTCAGTGTTGTATTATTTATTTATTGTGCCTATAGGGTGCACTGCCACTTGGTAATAGAGGAACTATGAAAACTTGAGACCTAAGCAGAAATGAGTTCAATAATATTGCTACACTCTAGGACTTTATCCAAAATTAACAAAAGTGCAAGGCAATGATAACCCATCTGACAGCATTTGGGGAGTGTTTGTGAAAGCAGTGGTGATGGAGATTTTCAAAGAATGGCAGGCAAAAGGAAGTGACAAATGGATGGACTGTTTTAAAATTCAGAACCATTTCATAAACCTCATAAAACTGAATTTGCTATGTTTGTGTGTGAGTGTGTGTGTCTCTGGGTGTGTGTGTTTAATTTGTTTTACTGAGAAAAAAGCTGTTCAAGGACCTGATCAAACTTAAATATTTCCCCTCATCATCTTGCATATCATATAGGCAAGAATGGTGATGAATGTAGCTTAAGACAGAGATGGCTTCACTTTGATTCTAAAACCAGCCCACAATTTGTTCAAAAGAGAGGAGATTTTGAAGTGGAAAAAGGGAATGGCTTTGTTTGTTCTTAACATTTGTTAAATAACATAAAATGCACTTCTTACACTTAATGTTTCTCTCCCAAAATTAAAGTAGTAGGAAGTAACTACAGTTGAAAATTCTCTAATATACCTACAATTTGCATCATAAAAATTGAAGATATTTACATAAAATCAAGGTTACATTGACATGTTTAACTCAAAAGATTTCTACACCTGTAAAACATTATTCAAGCCCCATTATTAATGATAAGATACTAATTAGGACCAATACTGTCCAACCATTTTGATTTTTTTTTTAACTCTCTTATTAATCCTGATCTACATTTCAGGACAATTATATCATGCTGATGACACCATTTGACATTAAGCGATAAATAAAGACAGCAAAGAACACTTGCCCTTGGTGGAAAGATGCCATCTTTAGTCAGTCAGGCAGTCAGCCAGCCTGTCAACAACATTTATTGAGTGGCTAATGAGAGAAGTGCCATGAGACAAAGAGGAGATATGGGCTATGGCCTTGAGGGGCAGCCAGAACAATGATAGAATCAGAGGAAAGATAGGTGACGTGACTACAGAGCTCTGGAGAGGCGGCGTCTTGGCAAAGGCGACCCAGAGGACAGGGCACCTCACATTTTTTCAGCACCTATGGCGTGGCAGCCCATGCTAAGGGCTGTTTTATCAGTGAGCTCAATGAGTTCTCAAGCAGCCTTGTGAGGGAAGTAGCCTTAACTCCTTCAAGTTGCAGGTTCCTCAGCTGTGAAATAAACTCAAATGAGCGGTCAAGGAGCAGTGAAGCCAGTGTCTGTGGGGCTTGTTCCACCACTTAGGAGGTCAGAGGGCACTGAAAACCGACAGGGGAGGGCAAGCAAGAAGAGGGATGTTGTAACTACAGCTGTTCTAGACTCTTCGCACTTCCAGTTCCATTAAGAGGCTATAAGTTTTCAAATGAAGGGAAGATCTATAAAATTACTGTTTTAAGATTTGTTGAGGAGACGACAAAAGAATTGTAGTATGCACATTTGACTTTAGCACATGTTCAGTTCTGTCATATTTGTGTGATTTATGTTAGTGGAAGCAAATGTATGGCTGGATGCCTGTGTAATCTAATAACTTCTCAGTAGTACAGCAGGGCAGAGCCTGCTGCCTTTCCCTTCTGTGTTCCGTTAAGGTGCAGCTTAGGGAGCTTCTCTCTAATGGGCTGCAGAGCTTCTGTCTACTTCCGGTGTGTCCTGGAGACCGCACCAACAGGGTGTGGGGTAAACTTACTCCCCATTGTTTTGTTGTAGGGAAGGTGCTTCCCATATAACCTCACTAACCCCATCCTGGGGCCCCTTGGAAATCACAGCACAGGAGGGATGTTAACTGGCCTTTGTGAACAGACAAAAGCCGTGAAGACTTTAGCTGTGGCCATATGAAGCTACGGAGACTGGTTGAAATTATAGAAACCTTTCATCAATTAGCTGGTCGTTCAGGTCTGACAAAAGCACAATGAAAAGTTTGATTTTTCGTGTCTCTTTTTTATTCAAGTGACTGATTTGGAAGAGGCAGAGCTGGGGCAGAACGGCTATGTTCTGATCAGGCATACTCAGCCTTGGGGAGCCAAGTCATATGGGAAGCAAAACCTTCAAAAGATGCTTATAACATAACCATATTTGTCTGCTGGAAGACTTAAATATAAGATGTGCTTATTCTTTATTTCCAAATAAATCCCTTCCAAATTAAATAGGCTTAAATTTCAGCATGAATGAATTAGGCCATTCATTCACTTAAGAAACACATGTGAATCACCTACTGTGAGTCAAACAGAAGACCTGGTACTAAGAGTTTAGAAAGGACTGTCCTGCCACCGTCAAGCTCAGGTCATGGGGAAGAGCAGGTGTGAACAAGAGGGCTGAGCACAGTGTGATACTCATGCATGGTAGGTGCATGTACGAGGTGCCATGGCTGTCCAGAGGAGACCAGGTCTAATGGTAAACATATAGACTGTGACTCTAGGACACTGTGAAACAAAGTGAATGACTTCATGGCTTGGGGGCCTGTGTAAAGTCTCATTCCATTTCATAAATATAAGGTCTCATGCCCTGGATGGTAGACATTTAGTTGCTATACAGTTGCTGCAGGCCAATGCATGAAAATGGAATGAGACCATCTTGGAGATGTAAGGGGTTGAAGTTGCTAAAAAGCTGAATATGCATTTTTTTTCCCATTCCCACTGCAGGTCTTTCAACTGTAAGTGAAGAATCATTTCCTATTTCACACGCAATACATAATCAGGGTGTGGGCCTGAACGGATCTCTGAATGCTGAAAGTTAACCGTGGCCACAGTGAGAAGGCAAGGAAGGTCATCTATCAGAATCATCAGGAGCCAGATAGGAAGGGAATGGATAGGTGTGTTATGCAATACACTTCTAAACTTTGGGAAAGTAAAGTGAATTTCAATGAACTGAATCATGATTTTAATAGATTAGGAAATTAGGCTCATTAAAATGCCCTACGAATAAAATAAAGGTATACTATTTTGAAGTAAAAAAAAATAGAACCTGAATCAAATCAAACCAGATTAAAAAAACACACACACACACAACATCACAGGGGTACTGATAAGCAAAATGAAAAAAAGACAAGAAGTAGCAGAGGATTTTAAGTCTGCTTCTTCTCCTTTTTATAATGGAAAATTACAAACATTAGGAGAGGAGCGAGTGTAGTAAGTACTTAGCACCCTGTTTCGGTGATACCATGAACTCCTGACCCATCGGTTTCACTTATACCACTCCCTTCCCCCATTCCACCCATCCACACTCACCAGAGGATTATGTTGAATGTGAATTCGGGACCAGGCGTATCAAGTAAAGACAGTAGTGAGCAAGAAGGAGTCTGTGCCAGTCGCGAGACGGTGCCAGGTGGCACCATGGGGAGTGGTGGCAGCTGTGCCTCCATACTGGTTTGTTCCTTTACCTGCTTCCAACCTTTTTGTTTCTTCCCGGTGCTTGGAGTTGGAAATTTCAGAAGGTAGGGTACAAGCAGTTTAGGTATTTTCTGCTCTAAAAGGATTATATCTGAAAAGGAGATAGGAAGGAGAGAGGGATGGAGAATGGAAAGGTGAAAGAAGGAAGGTAGGACCGAGGAGTGGAGCAGTGGTTAAGCTTGCAAGTGGCCAACCCAGCCCTTGGAAGATTGGGAGAACCTACCACATGCCCCGACCCTCACTCCACTCTGTGCTCGAAGTGGATGCGCTGAACCCCTGCCAATTCCCCAATATTCCTTTCTCTCTGGATTCCAAATTTCTTCAAATGCTACCATTCCACCTTGAATGCCACCTGCTTCCTTTTAGATCACCTCTATCATGAGGTCCCTCTGACCCCATATCTGCGTAGAGCACCCTTCCTGGGTCCTCCTCAGCTTCCAGTACTCACACTCATAAGTGCCCTTCTCATATTGTTGGTTAACTCCCTGTTCAATCACTTGTCTTCCCCATCAGACTGTGGACTCCTTAATGACAGACTTGTAATTGTCGTATAGTTGTATCCTCATTTACACCAAGTGCCCGGCATGCAGTTGATGCTAAATATAATTTCTAGGAAATGCATAAAAATAAGTTGAAAATGGAATATGTAGGCTATGTGGCAATGCATATCCAAGAACAGGGAATGAGCCAGGGCCTCTCTCGTGGGAATTAGACAAAAGTTCACTCTTCCAAATTAGGGTACATTGTATGCGGGCTGAATCTTAGCCCTCACTGGCTCCCAAGTCAGCTATCCTTGTGCAGTGAACAGCCTTTCCAACCATGCGCAGCAAACCTGGAATGACCTTTGTGCCAGTGGTTCTCAACTTTGTCCACATGTCAGAAAAACCTGGGTTTCTCTTTGAAAATATTCCTGTCCAAGCCCCAGTCTCAGAGATTTATATTTAATGGATCCTGGGGCATTGGTTTATTTTTAAACACTGCCCCTCCCTGACCCAGGGTATTGCAGCCTGAGCTGCAAGGTGCAGTTTTAAACTCACACCGTGAACATCTCAAATGAGGCTCTATTGCAGATGTGTATTTGCATCACATAGGCACGCGCCGACATGCTTGTGGCGTTCATGTTCCACCAGAAATGCTGACTCCAAGGCCAAGCAAGGGCACTTCTAGATTTACTGCCAGGAGCCTTTGCCTTTTTCACCCACCCAGAGATGACCTGGTGTACCCCTTAACTTGTCCCTCATAATAGAGGGAGCTAAGTGGCAGCTGAACCACTAACCCCAGAACTGCAAGACAGAATTTTGGGAGCAGGAGGTCTGAAGTGAAGTCCTTGGCCAGTCCTGACCTGGCTGTGTGACCTTGAGAAAGTTCCTTTACAATTCCCGCTTCAGTTACCTTGGCCATAAAATTCAACTAATGGTATAGACCTACTTGCCAGAAATGTCATCAGATTTAATGAGCAAATAATGGTAAAGTGCTCCATACATTGTTGTGCAATTGCTAAATAACTTCATTGTGTAAAATTCCATCGAAATCTATGCTGTTCCTTTGGGGCTTTTTAAATCACTATTTATTTGATTTATGCATACATGACAGCATTTGCCTAAAAACCCTTTCTTATATGGGTATTCTTTTTGATCTATTCTCTTTCACTCTGCCAGCACACAGCCTGACATATGTATAAAGGATTTGCAAGAAAAATCACTTAATGCATAGCATTTTCTTTGTTGTGATTGTCTTATCATGAACTGTTATAGTTGTCACTTATTCTCAGAATTGTTTGTATAGTTTTCGCTCAGGCTTATAAATACTCACCTTGGACATGGTTTATAGACAGTGCGGAGAAAACAAATACATATGCTGGAATAGTCAACTTAGATTTATTTTTACCTAAGGAAAAAAGAGGCTTAAAGGTTTAATGTGTGCTTGATAAGCTGTAATTCAGCCTGAAAGATGCAAGTGGTTTATATTTACTCTCCTGGGTAGGCTCGACATTTACGGTTTCGACTCTTCTCAGTACCTCTTCAGTAGGTTATGTCTTTCCCAGAAGAACTGATCTCAATGCATTATTTCCAAGAATGCTATTATTAGAGGAATGGGGACTTTGAACCAACTATTTCCTAGAGGAGTAAAATATGAGGGACTCAAGAATTTGAGTGTTTGTGAAGTACTATGAGTAGGCTTAGCTACTGATGGGCCTAAAGCTGATTCAGAGTACCAACCCTTTGAAAAATTTGTAAAGTTGAAATTTTGCTCTTGGTGTCCCCAAATCTCTTGACAGCAATCTCCATTCTTAGTACATCATTACCTTTTCTATTCCAGAAGAAAGCCATCCAATTTTACTGGACGAGCATCTTGGGTCTGTTCTCTGGAGAAGACAAGAGAGCCTGGTGTTAAAACAGGAGGCACTTCCCATCACTCTTCACCAGAGATGCAATGCACTGTGGTTTGGAGTCACAGGACTCAGCTTTTCATCTCACTCACAGGCTTTGAGGAAGTCTTCCTTTTTCCAAGCCTTGATTTCCTAATCTGTAAGATGAAGATAATACCAAATAGAATTATTGTAGAGACGAATGACATCACCTTCTTGAGATGTCCATCACAATGTCAAGCACACAAAAGGAATTCTTCAAAGGTTTGCTGAATCAGAATTCGAAGATTTCCAGGGTCTTAATCCACAGAGAAGAACTACATTTAAAATGAGAGCAGGGTGGTATACTGCAAAGGAAAAACAACAGGCTTTGATTTCAGGATAGCTGCATACCTCTCCTTGCCACTAACTGCTGCATGACCTTGAGTAAGTTACTCCACCTCTCCCACCTACCGATCCTTGAGTTGGAAATGGAAATAATGATGTCCATCTCATAGGGTTACTCAGGTTACCATTAAATAAAATAACACAGGTGAATCCCTAGAAAAATGGGAGGATGATTAAAGTCCATGACAATGGTTTGCATTGCCTCATTTTAGGAAATAACTCTTTTAATAGTCCTTCAATCAGTGATGAATTAGAGATTTAAAAAACGATGTTATCTTTACAGACCCCAGAAACTCTTTGCTGACTATACACTGAAAAAGTCTTTTACTGGTTACATTGTGCAGTCATAGACATACAGATCAAACACTTTGTACAGGTTAGTGTTTCTCTAGCTAAGACATTACACAGCAGCACAGCACTCCAAGCTGCTTGCAAGCCTTTCCTCTCATTGTATGTTAATAGGTTAAGTTTCCTTCACGATTACTAATTTCATATGACTTCACGAGATGATTACATATTTATGTATTATTTATTATGCAAATCTAGCATTATATATTATTTAAAGCCATATTAACGGTATGTATTATTTATAATGGAACTGTGTTAATATATATTATTTCAAGTAACTTTGGCTAGGGCTCCCCCTGCCCCCACCCCACAGTGGAAATTAGTATTCCACTCAAGAATCAATGCAGCTCTCTATCAGGAACATTACCATCAAGTCCCCTATCAGCATAACTTCTGCATAGCCATTGCCTATTAAATGACTAACATTAAGGGGCAAAGCGTGCAGGGCTCTCTGACTGCCTCCAGTCAAGTTGCTCTTTTGAAAAATTGTGAAGTAGGCAGTTTGCCACTTGGATTCCACCTCATCTGAAAGCAACCTTTATACCTATGATCTTTCCTATTCTAGAAGAAAGTAACCAGGTATTTACAAAAAAAAAAAAACTGAGCCATGGTAAAAGTAGATATCAGTTGTGTTTGCCTGCCAGTCACAGAAAGTCTGAAAAAAGGTGGCTAAATATTGGGAGTGAATAGTGTATATTATCTCACTTAACTGGAAGTCCAAAGGTAGGTGAGCCCAAGGATGGTTCTGTGGTTCAATGTGAGGTCAGCCTTTCTATGATTTCCCTGTCCTTCCTCTCTATGTTTGACAATGTTACTCTATATGATCGCAACATAGATACGAACTGGTTGATGCAGATTCAAGCATCAAATTCTCTCTCAAAATCTTCTAAGAACAAAATGAAGGGAAAGGGTCTAGTTCTATCTCCAGCTCCAAGTTTTGTCTGGGAGAAAGTCTTTTCCAGAAATCCCCCAGTAGACTGAGTCACATGCCCACACTTCACTGCAAAGAATAGTAGAGATATTTTTTTTCATGGCATCAAACAAACAATTGCAACTGAGGCTTGGAACATTCATACTCAAACAAATTTAAGGCTCTGTTAGCAAGGAAAAAATGATAGTAGGTATTTGGTGAGTAACCATAAGTATCTGACATGAGGTGCCAAGAATTTAATGGGTCACTATCAATGATCAAATTTACATTTAAAAGAAGATTGGCATTCTTAAGAGAACCTAGAAGGAATTTTGATTTCCTGCCAAGATGGAGTAACAGAGATTTGCAAAAACCTGACAAACCAGAAGAACTAAATGAAACAATGATTTTCATGAAATTGAGCATCAGGAAAGGAAGGATGATGATTAATGAGAGACAAAAGACAAATGAAGTGAGACCTAGAAGGATGCTAGAGAAAAAAAATTGGTCATGTTATGTAGAGATATAAAGATATAAAGAAAGATATCAATAGAACTTCCAAAATATATGAGATGAAAATACACTACATGAACTAATGACACACTGGAGTCCCTGAAGAGGTAATGAAGATACAGAAAAAATATTTGAAAGTATAATGGCCAAAATGTCTCCAAATTTGATGAACATTATCAGTTCACAGATAGAAGAAGCTCAGTAAACCCCAAGCATGAAAAATGTAAAGAAAACTCCTTCACGACACATAAGTGAATTGCTTAAAACTAGTAATATAGAGAAGATATTGAAAACAGACATGTACAAAGGAACAAAGATAGGTACAAAATCCGATTTCTTTCTAGAAACAATGCAAGCAAAAAAAAAAAAATCACACACACAAAGGAGTAACATTATAATGCTTTGAAAGAAAAAAATCCCCAAACTTTAAACCTTGAATTTATAACCCAGAAAAAATACTTTTCAATAATGAAGGCAAAATAAAGACTTTATTAGACATACAAAAGCTTAGATAATTCATCACCAGTTGATCTACATTATAAGAAATGTTAAAATTCTTAAGGTTAGAGTGAAATGATATTAGAAAGAAACGGAATTGAGAAGCTTAAGAAATAAAAATTAAATTGGTAAATATAGACTTTTTATATTATTTAAATTTCTTAAAAACAAAAATGCTAAAAAAAATTGCTTAAACCAAAATAGTAATACAACGTGCAATTTATAACATGTGTAGAAGTTAAATGTATAACAATAGTACAGTAGTCTGGAGGTGGGAAATGGAAGCATACTGCTGAAAGATTTTTGCACTATACTATAAAAACACTATACATGTATACTATACTTAGAGTGGTAGGTATACTATCACTTGAAGGTAGACTGTGATTAAAGATCTGTATATAAGCCCCTCATACTATACATATTATAAGGATCGAAACTAGCACACATTCCGAGAACGGGTTTGCCTTGCAAAGTGTTTGAGCCACAATCATAGGATTACACAAAACATCATATTAGACCATGGACCCACTTTCCTATAAAGGAAGTGCCACAGTATGCACACCACCATAGGATTTACTAGCTTTATCATATTCCTCACCTTCCAAAATTTTTTGGGCTTCTGGAGCAGTCGTTTGACATGGCAGCAGAGGTGCCATCTTGGAAAAGATACCCCAACACAATGGGCTGTATTCCTCTAGGATACAATATATACCCTAAACCAACAACATAGTATGTTCCCCAAGACCATGTCTGAGAACCTAAATCATCGCTCTCAGTGACCTGGGGAATTTCTGCTTTTTGTCCCTGCAACTCTAGACTCTGTAGGTTCCAAAGGGAGTGATTATCTTCACCAGAAGATACAGTGAGCATCTTATTGAATTATAAGCCACCATTACTACCTAGTTCCTTTGGACTCGTTATTCCAAGAACCCAGCAGGCAAGGAAAGGAATTACTATCCTGACAGTGGCCATTTATCTATACCTTGAGGAGATCACACAATGAGGACAGGGAATACTTTAGCACACTGGTGATTCTTGGAACATCTCTGGGTATTCCTTTGACTGGTCTCTGCAATCAGTGGACTCAAGCAGCAGCTATGGCCTGGGATGGGGCATGGTGATGTGGACTGGGTGGCCCCACCACTGTAGCCACCAAGGCCATCAGAGATACAACAGAGACTGGAAGGAATCTAGAATGGGTGGCACAGGAGGGCGACGAGTATCAGTTATCACTTTGAGACCAGTTGTAATGATGGGGCTGTAATTCATTCTATTGCCTTACTATTAGCGTTTTATTAAAAATTATTGGGGTGACGTTGATTAACAAAATCAAATAAGTTCCAAGTGTATCATTCAATAGTAAATTGTATATACATTGCATTGTGTGTTTACCACTCAGAGTTGGATTTCCTTCCGTCACTAAATATTTGACCCCATTTACCCCTATCTACCCCCCCCCAACTTTCCTCTGGTGACCACTAATCCACTGTCCATGTTCATAAGTCTCTGTTTGTCATGTTTATTTGTTGCTTTCAGTTTTATATTCCACATATGAGTGAAATCATATGGTTCTCAACATTTTCTGTCTGACTTATTTTGCTTAACGTGATTATCTCAAGACCCATCTATGTTGTCACAAATGGCAATATTTCATCTTTTCTTATGGCTGAATAATATTTCATTGTATATATGTACCACAGCTTCTTTATCCAGTCATGTATTGTAGGACAGTTCAGGCGTTTCCATGTCTTGAACAATGCCGTTGTGAACACTGGGATGTATATCTTTGCAGATAAATGTTTTCAGGTTTTTTGAGTAAACACCCGGAAGAGGGATTGTGGACCATATGGTAGTTCAATTCTTATTTTTCTGAGGAACTTCCATACTGTTTTCTATTGTGGTTGTGCCAGTTTGCATTCCCAGCAGTGGGTGAAGGTTCCTTTTTCCCTTCCAGCACTTGTTATTATTTGTCCTATTGATGATAGCCATTGTAACAGGTGTGGAGATGGTATCTCACTGTGTTGTGACTTGCGTTTCCCTAATAGCTAGTGATGTTGAGCATCTTTTCACATGTCTATTGGCCATTCGTATGTCTTCTTGGGATAAGAGTTTGTTCAGGTCTTCTGCCCACTTTTTAACTGGATTGTTCGTTCTTTTGTTGTTGTTGAGTTGTATGAGTTCTTTGTATATTTTGGATATTAGGCCCTTATCAGAGGTATTGTTTGCAAATTTATTCTCCCTTTTGGATGATTGCCTCTTCACCTTGTTGACAATTTCTTTTGCTGTGGAGAAGCTTTTTAGTTTTATGTAGTTCCATTCATTTATTTTTGCTTTTACTTCCCTTGCCTTTGAGGTCAAATTCATAAAATCCTCTCTAAGTCCAAGGTCCACGTTTTCTTCTATGCAATTTATTGTTTCAAGTCTTACATTCAGGTCCTTGATTCATTTTGAATTAATTTTGGTAGAGTTTTCTCATGAAAAGAAACCAGCTGAAGTCCTGAGAGGCTTTTTCCAGATAGGCCGAACTGGGTTTGGAGGAGGAGTCAGGTAGCCAAAGGAGAGGCCTGTATTGAATATTGTAATGTGCTTCTGAGATCTCCTTTCGAGATTAAGGTACTTATTATTTTAGCTGCTGAAAATGTTGGTTGTTGACAACTCATATCCAAGTCCCTTCCCAAGAATTTTCCTCTATTAAAGGAAGCTACCTTGCCCAAGTATATACCACTGCCTGGCCCAGGGGTCCCCAACCCCCAGGCCATGGACCGGTACTGGTCCATGAGCTGTTAGGTACTGGGCTGCATAGCAGGAGGGGCAAGTGAGCAAGTAAATCTTCATCTGTATTTGCAGCCTCACCCCAGCACTAGCATCACCGCCTCAGCTCCACCTCAGGTCATCAAGCATTAGATCCTCATAAGAGCACCAGTCCCTGGTGCCTAAAAGGTTGGGGACTGCTGGCCTGGCCTATATCCAATGAAGTCCCATTCTCTTTCCTCAAGTTTTTCAAATATAAAGGGCCATCTCAGCTTCAATATTTCCTGTGGGACTGTCTGAGACTGTGCAACTGCATCACAATTTAATTTATCCCACTGCTGAATCCTGTTTCCTTCATCCGTCATAGGTGTAAATCCAAAGTACACACCCAAGTATACCTCCTGCATGCAAATCTAAGAGATTCTAAGTATTTTCTAGGGCATCCAATATCCAGCACCAACCATGCTCACACTGTCACACACAGGGCAAAAGGTGAAGAGGCTGGCAAGAGATGTAGCTCACGTCCTTCATCAGGGGCTCAAAGGCTGATTTGCAGTGCTGGCTGGGAACAAGTCCCAGCTTCCCTAACATCCAGATCTATGTTCCCTGTCTTTCCTTCCAGAGAACTTGCTAGCAAATACTTCCTTCTGACAGGCTCCTTCTTACCGTGAAAACCACTCATGGAAATTGTTACAGGAGGAGGACAATGAGGGTGAGGTTTTTCTAGAACCACCCACACAATTTCGACTGAAGTTTGGCTCAGCTGGAACCATTTCACAAAAATGCAGTGGCGTAAAAGCATTTTATGAAGCTTAAAGTTTTATAAAATTTTTATTCTCATAATTACGTATTTGGTCTCCATGCTACTGTATGAACTGCCTTCAGGAAGCTAGAATGCCACCGCGACTAAGTTAAAATGATGGGAATTTTAGAGCTTATGCAGGGGCCTCGAATCACACCCCACAGATGGCCCTTCCCCACATACTTTTCTGCTCAGTGTGGCCTGCCACTCCCTCTCTTTAAGCAACAACTCTGTGTGTCTGAACACATTGTTACGGGCAGTGTTTACCTAGTGTATTAGAGACAACCAGCCAGATAGAGCGCAGCAGCAGCCAGCTCTTTTTCAAACGGTTTGAAAATGCCTTTAAAGAATGAAGGCATGCAAGATAGAACTGGCCTCCCATCCTTCTCCCAGCCCTGGGGGCGCCCTCTGATGGCTCCTTGCACCAGAGTATAGAGCTCACCTGACAGCACACCTACAACTGGCAATGTGTGCGTGAAGACCCTGCCTAACATTGATTTTTGAAACAGAGACAGGAACTAATGGCAGAATTTGCTTGATTGCGAGTCTCCTGTGGCTACCTGCAGAAAGGTGGGGCAAAGGCAAAAACATTTGCCCAAATTCTTCGTCTCTTGTCCTCCCCTAACTCAGTCTCTGGGTTTAGCCTTCCTGGGGAACATTCTGGCCCAATGTAGAGGCTTACTGACTAAGAAGCCAAAAGATCAACCAAAGGCCCAAGGTCCAAGACTGAATCAGAGCAGGAATTGGTCCTAAAGGGGCTGCTGCAAAGGGTCAGCTTCAGCATTCCAAGCTCTCCTTTGATGCTTCTGGTCTTTGTGAGAAGGATCTGTGTGGAAACATCTACATGGACTTGTCTGCTGGATGGGAGAAGAGGAAGAAGTGGTGGCTAGTTATTCTTCAAAAAGCAAAGCGAAGCAAATAAGCAACAACACAATCCCCTCAGCTACTCTTCTCTCCACCGCTAAAACCAAAGACCTTTAAAAGATGATCTCCAGGCCCTGCAGGCAGCTATGGCCCTGACTCATTTCCCGCAGTTAGAAAAATTGGGCTTTTCTCTCCTCTCCCACTTCTCCACCATTTAAAGCAGATGAATGTGTTTCGGCTATGCCCCATGGCAAGCCATTCCAAGCCACATCAGAGAGGCTGGATCCACAGGATGTGTCTGAGAGAGGTTGTCCACTTGTTGTCCAGTGCATAGCTGATCTTCCTGGTGGCCTTCTTGTTCTCACCTTATGATGGCTCTGAGAGTTTTATGATGGCTGTTGAAGGTAGTCCTGGGCCCAGAAGCCACAAAGTTTCTACCCTATAGACAGGACGAGTGGGTGAGGGCAATGATTTCACTAGATTCTACGTGGAGAAGATATTTCTCTAAATATTAATGCATATGAGACGAATTTTGAAACGTCAAACACCAGATAAATAACAAAAATTATTTAAATAGCCTCACTATTTAGTGGCAGAATGACTCAGACTCAAATCAGAAAATACTAGAAAAATAGAAAAAGATAGAAAAATACAGATGGGCTTGAAAGAAGTGGAAGAAATTTGGCTAGTAATGATCTCTAATTCGCCTCCTACTCTTTCTAGAGCAAAAAAGAGTCTGAAATTCTAATAGTCCTGTGAATGAAAAAAAAAATTTAACAAAATTAGCATGAGTCAGAGTAGAGCAGTCTGGAAGCTGACTCTTTCACCAGCAGGAGAGAGAGGAAGCCCCCCCACGTGGCTCGCAGTGAGGGAGATGTGGGTGGAGCAAGATCAACAGACTGGAAGCCTCACAGACGAGCAAAGAGTCATCATGATAGACACAGGAGGGGCTGGACCTGGGCATAGACCTGGATGCTGAGATTTCGAAGCAGTGAATGGTCTAAAGTCAAATGGACAGCCCAGTGTTGTGGCATAGGTCCAGAGGCTGAGGAATTGTAGAGGTAGCAGAGCATAGTGCTGTGTTTACACACACACACACACACACACACACACACACACACACACACGGGGAACCCCTTGGGAACAGGACTGTCTCCTACTCCCTCTATATCCCCAGGCCTACAACAGTGCCAGGCAAGAAGAGGTACTCAATACATGCTTTTGAAATGGAAAATGTGGAAGTAAGTTAGACCAAATGGGCATGTCTGGAAAGGCACAGATGTAGGTGTCAAGTCAACCACAATGGCCAGTCTGAGCTGGCTTTGAGGGCATAAGCAGCAGGATTAGAAATCTTGGTAGCTGGTACAGGCAGCTATGAGGTGGCTCTGGCAACAAAGAACTCTCAATTTGAAGCCATCTTTTAGCAACTGGCACTATAGCATAGTGTTGAAGAGTATGGGACTAGAGTCAAAGTCCCTTGACTCATGTCTCTGCCTGCTGCTTACTAACTGTGAGATTGTGGACCACTTTTATTATCTCTTCATCTATAAAATGAGAATAATAATAGTACTTACCATAAAGAGCTGTTATAAGGACTAAATGAGTCATTATACATTAAGTGTTTAGAGCACTGCCTGGAATGTAATAAGTGGCCAATAAATATTAGCGATTACTATTATTATCTTTCACCTCCATCCAGAAAGTTCATATACTTTGTGCCAGCATAGAATGAGTCCCAGGACTTAAAGTACCCAGGACTCTGTTGAGAATGTAAGCTTACCTACCTCTCAAGTGTCTGTCCTTCACTGCCACTTGCATAGTTCGAGATGTCAGCTTTCATGTAAATTTGTTCATGGACCTTTGCAATAGTCTCTCTCATTCTTTGCCTTTAGTCTCAAGCATATCCAGCCAGAAGTGATCTTTCTAAAATGTACTTACTTGCCTGCCTAATATCTTTTGTGATTTCACTTTGCCCTCAAGATTTTTTGAGTTGCCATTCTTAAAAAGGATAGAGAGCTAGAGAAATAGCTGACTCTATTACTGGAGCAAGAAATATATAAAAAGAACCTGTAACATCTTTGTAGTGATAGAAAGTAAGGAAGTACTCAAACAAACAAAAACCCTACAACAATGGATGTATGTCACAGGGACACAGGAACCAATTTAAAAGAGCTCCCAGTGGCCAAAGCTGGAACAATTCGGACAACAAAATAAATAAAATAATATTGGATTATACCTCAAAGTATAAAATAAATATCCATGAATTCATATTAATATAAGTAAATGAATAAATACATAAATGGTGGAAAAGAGACAGATTTCCCCTGCAGAATCCTAAATAAATTATGTAGATACGCCACCCTCAAGGAGGGTGCACAACTCCTCACATTTTACGTGTGGGCTGTGCACAGTGACTTCCTTCCAAAGCATATAGTATGGCAAGGGGGAAGAAGAGTAACTTTATAGTGGAGAAACCTGACAAATACTATCTCACCAGGTGATCTAGGTCAGCCTCAACAGCATAACTCATAGTGATAAAGCTCATATGTTAAATAAATAGTATGTACCTTTGATATAATGTGGTGAGAATGGGCTTTTTTTTCTGGAGTATTCCTTCCAAAACTCATAACTCCAATCTTATATGAGAAAAACATCAGACAAACCCAATAGAGGGACATTCTACAAAATATCTGACTAGTACTTCTCAAAACTGTCAAGGTCATCAAAAACGAGAAAGTCTGAGAAACTGTCACAGCCACGATATAACAATGAAATATTATGTGATATCTTGGATGGGATCCTGGGACAGAAAAAATAACATTAGGTGAAAATTAAGGAAATCCGAATACATTTAGTGAATAACAATGTTTTAATATTAGTTCATTAGTTAACAACAAATGTGCCATTCTAATATAAAATGTTAATAATAGGAGACAAAACAAACAAGCTCAAAGATACAGACAAGAGAATGGTGGTAACCAGAGGAGAAGGGGTTGGAGGAGAATGAAGAGAGTAAAAGAGGCCAAACGTGGACTTTGGGTGGTAAGGGCACAATGATGTGTACAGATGTTGTATTATAAAATTGTACACCTGAAATTTATATAACGTTATTAACCAATATTACCCTCAAAAATTTCCTAAATAATAATGAGTTAAAACTCTAAAAATATTAAATAAAAAAAATGAAAAAAGAAAAAATAATAAGAGAAACCGGGTATGAGATTGTACATGGGAACCCTGTACAATTTTTATAATTTTTCAATAAATCTAAAACTGTTCAAAAATTAAAGTTCATTAGAATGAAAGAAAACACGAGAAAAGCAAAAGGAAAACTTTACCTGTTTCCGAATTCTGGTAGGCTCAGTTAGCATTAGACCAGGCACATTCCCAAATCAGCAACATCTTCTTGACCCTATGGGCACTGTTGTACTCTGAGTTCAGAAAAATCACAGTGGCGAATACCCCACTTTCTCCGTGTAGAACTCAGAAAGCACCCAGATTCGCCATCCCATCATATACAGGCAGCAGAGCATAGAATCAGTGAACAACTTGGGTGCTGGATTAAGGCCAGCTGGCTCTGCCATAAACTTGGGTGGATCCCTGACCCTCTCTGAACCTGTTTTCTCCTCTATAAAATGATAAAGTAATAACATTTAACACATAGAATTGTTGAGATAACTCCTGACAGATAATGGTTATGGAGTGTTATCTCTTTCTTTATAGACCTTACCACTAGAGCCCAGGGTATAGACCACATGAAGGAAAAACAGAAATGGTGCCTGCTCTCTGGAAGTTTTTTTTTTTTTTGTCAAAACCAAAATCGACAGATCAAGCAGTGAGTTGTCTAAATGACTTGGCCAGAGCCAGCTGAGGAGCCCAAGCTGCAGTTTATTATGGAATTGCTTTCAGAGGCTGTGCATTTGGAAGGGAAGCCACGTTGAGGTCTAACATATAACCCGAGGCAACTCTCTTGGCCATTCTCTGACTGGGTTGGTTTCCAAGGGATCAGGAAACTCTGTTTTAATGTGTTCCAGTCAGTTTTCTGCCTACACAATGATTACAATCAGGTCCAAACCAGTTTGGGCAGAATTTGCCAGTAAGATATCATGAGACTGCAGAGCCAATTCTTTATTACTTCAATAAATCTAAACATACAACAACTATAGTTTTACCAACAACCAGTCATGTTTTTTTTTTTTTTTTAATTTTAACACAAATAGCAATTGAGTATATCTGGTATGATGTGTTCTCACAATTTTGAGGTCACCCTGCTGATTGAGCATAATTCAAGCCTTCCTGCTGATACTGACCAAGGTTCTCTTTTATAACCATTTGGCTATTTGACCAGGTAGAGAGGCCAGTGGAAGAGGCAGTGGTTGCTGGCATCACTGAGGACCAGCAGAGCAATTCCCTGTCTCCATGCAGCTGGGCAACTTCCCGGCAGAGTGGAGAAGCTCCTGGAATGCCACATCTTGAGGCCAACTTTTTAGCCCTTGCAGGCCCTGCTTGTGCTCCTGCTCCCTTAAGCCAGCTCTCAGAAAGGTACAGAACGAAAGATCCCCCACGGATCATCAGGCAAAGGCCAAGCTATCTTGTAGGATGCTGTGCAATGAGAATATGGGCACATTCTTATTTCTTTATAATAAAAACTTATATGTTCAGTAGGCACATTAGTCAGTCCCCTTTAATACAGTATCAATCAATCTCTCTGTAACGTGAATCCATATGATAGAAGCTTTAGATAATCCTCAGAAGCAGGTCATTTTTAATACATGTTTTGTTTTTTCTTTTAGCATTATCTTTCCTGTTTTAGGTGCCTCACAATTTTCATAATAGTTTCAACATTTTGCATTTTAATGTTTTCTTTGTTTCTCTTTTATTTCATATTATATGATTAGCTCCGTGTTCATGCAGGGGGAATCAAGTAATGAATTAAACAGTTATCTGAAAAATTTCAGCACAATAATAATTTGGATCTTTCTGGCTAAATGACAGTTTCTAGGAGGAATTTCCCATTCATTCCACTGCATAATAAATAGTTTATTAATTCTATTCTCAACCATTAGGAAAAAAGGTAAATACTATTTACTGAGCACCTGCTATGTGCCAGTTACTCTGTTAAGAGCTTTACAGGCATCGATTCATTTGGAGTGGAAAGAGATTAGGTATAGTAATGAAAAATTTACCATTACTTTGATTTTCAGGCAGTTGAATTTCACATTGCTCTGAATACACTCAATAATGCTCAAGAGCAAAATACCTGATTGGTGCAGTCATATTTGACCTTCATGAAGGAGTATTTTCCTACTGAGTTTAGCATTGCTCTGTATTAGCTACTTAGTAAGAATTGTTAAATTGAATATGTAATCTCGATTTTAAAGTTTTGCATCTACTCATCTCTGTGCACAATCATGTAATGAAATTTTATGAAAAAAGCTAAGATAATACTAAAAATTATTCAACAAGTATACAAGTATTTTGGAATGATTTCTAATATTTCTATCTGTCTTTGTCTAGTATTTGGATGTCTTGATAAGAAAACAAAACTTAACAAATATTCGAGTTCTTCAAGGATAAGGTTAACTCACTTTAAATACTATTTTAGATTCAGAAAAATCCAACTGCAAAGTGAAATTAAATGCCAACAAAGGCTTTGCCTACATAAGTGTATACTATCGGCTAAAATTTTACCCCCCTTGCAAAGTCAATTACACTGCTAATTATACTCAATGGGCTCAGGTCACATTATATCATATATATGGAAGAAAATGAAGCCTTTGGTCATTCGACCAAAATGGATTTGTTGAAAATCCATTGAAGTGTACCTATAGGGAATACAAAGGATTAATAAGATGGGATCCCCCTCCTCTAAAAGAGATAACACTAGCATAGTTAAAATAAACATAAAAGAATGCAAAAATAGGGTCCAATTCAACTAAATTTTTTCTTGATCTACAGCTGATTGAAAACTATCAAAAACTTAATTTAACAAATACTTTTTGAACACTGACCAACTATAGGGCTTAGGAAGACCTGTCCTGTTCATCTTTGAACTCCTATTCCTACAAAATGAGTGAATGAAATAATTAATGTTACTGTATAGAAAAAGCTTACAGTGGAGTAAAATGATATGACAAATATATAAAGAATAATAATATTTAGTATGCAGTGTTATGAAAGTTTAGAAGTAAAGAAGATACTAAGTCGAAAATTAGAAACATAGGTTCATTGACAGATAATATAATTTGAGTGAATTGTAGGAGAGTGGGAGAAGGTAGTGTGTGAAGTAAGTTAGGGCACATGATGGAAGTTTTCTCAGGCGATAAGAAACCCCAGTGGGGTTTCAACAAACAAAACAAACTAATCGAATTGTCCAATGTTAAGAATAAGCTGGAAAGCTTGTCCAGCAAATTGGAGTGGGCAGAAAACAGAGAAAGACGATTGTTCAGCAGTGTTTATTACAATTGTAGAGATAATAGGAAATAAGAGGTTGAACTAGAATGGATAGTAGGATGGGGGAAAGAAGTAATTTTTCAAATATGTTTCAAAAGTAAGCTCTTTGCTCTCTATAAGTTCCTGGTCAAAAACAGGTTATAAGTTTTGCCTAAAGAATGTATATGGAGTATTGGTATGAGGGAGATGGAGGATAAATCTAAATTTGAGGCTGAGAATAAGATGGTTTCTTTAAAAGTATTATGTGGAATTGGAGATGAGCAGAAGAGGAGCTGAGGTCTTTACATTTTCTGTTAAAGATTAGAAATTTAGAGTAATTTAGTGAAAGGAGATTTCATTCTAAGCTGCAGAAACCAGAGGTGGTGAGGATTTGGGACACAAGCTGAGTTGATTAGAAAGACAAAAATGTTACTGTTTAGAACGTTATTGTTCAATTATTATGGAGTTTATTGAAGCAATTATTTAGATGTTAGGTCTACACAATGCCAACACTGTAATATTTTTATAGCAACCCGATAAATTACAGGCGTTTTTTTGTTTGTTAATTTTATTTTTAATCCAGTGGTTTGAGATCATGTTGTAATAGCTTCAGCATTTGGTTTGTTTTTCATATTACGGTTTTCAATCTCTTAGAAGATCCACCCAAGCAAGAGAGAATATTAAATGCCATCAATTTAGCCAGGATCTCATATGGAGATCATAAATTACACAAGGATATGTATTTTGGAAAATATTATTTTCCAAGTGAAATTTTCATATAGTCTATCAGGAAAATTAGGATCTCCTACAAAACAAAAGGAGACAAAATTAGTATTGTTCATTTTAGAAATAACTTACCAAAATTCTAAATTATTTTTAATAAGGAGAGGCATCTTTATAAAGCGATGTAAATGAAAGAATAACGAAAGTAGAGAACAGTGAATTCTCTTTGTTTCATTCTGACACTGACAAACGGTCAATGCTGAGAGGAATTTAAACTGTTTTGTATCGACAAGATCAATTTTGGCAACATATCATCATTGAGGTTAGTAGTAACATGTCATGCCTGATTTTAAAATGGTATTTTGTTTAATGTTATAGATAAAATTTTACTGTTTTGGTCACAGATCACTTTGAAGATCTGTTGTAAACATTATACAATGTCCTCAGGAAAACATACAACTTCGAATAAACAAAGAATATTACAAAAATGATCTCCAAGTTAACATCCTCTGCTACCCATTACAGTCCTGAAAGTCTCAACTCAAACAAAGCTTTTATTTGCAATGCTAGATGAATGTAAATATGGCTCTTAAGGATTTATCACTCCAATGTTATTTGGTCCTTGGTTAACTTTGACATTATAATAATTCTCTTAACCCTACATATTATTTAAAGAAATTTATGTTCTTGCTTCTGTTACTGCTTTTGAGTTGTTAAAATCTGAAGGCAGCATGCCACCGTGGAAGACTTTTTAGTACTCATACAGCCTTGTGATATACAAAATATGACCATACGATTATCAAAATTTAATGAGTTTATTTTTTTAATTTTGTTAAATTTATTGGGGTGATATTGATTAATAAAATTACATAGGTTCAAAGAAATTTGCATTCTTATAAAAGCTTTTTGCGGACCTAAGCTGTGAGTTAAATATCTAATGATTCACACATAAAATAGAACCTAATTCAATCCGCCACGGTTACATGTGTAGCAAACATTGTGCCGGGCCCCCGAAAGCTGTGATGCCCACACTCTGCTGAGACGCCCTGAGGTGGTGAAACAAACTCAAGATAAGCAAGACGTCTTATATTTTTGAGAAAACACAGTAACATACATCAGGTAGCATGAGAACTACTAGCCCAGGGTAGTTCACAGTTTTAATGTTAGATCACACTACATGGTTTTCAGTGACGTCATACCTTTGTGAAGCTGGGTTTGGGCAGTTGCTGTGATAAAAAGCAACTACTGAATGAAAATCAGTGTGGAACAGGAAATGACAGCGGTGACTTCTAATTAGATCCTAAGATTTAAGAAGCTGTGCAATGCCCAAGCACGCATTTCATTAGTAGATAATTATGGGTTATTTAATAATGAAATAAAAATATTATTTCCCCTTCTATTTGTATGCAATTTTTTCGAAGGCTACTGAGTTGTTAGAATACATATATTTATTGTTTGGGAGCCTATTTAATAAATGGAATGATCAGGTATTTCTTTTTGTCTATGGGCACCATGAATAATTGCCCACACATTAAAGGCACTGTGAACCAAACATGTTTGGGAACTTTCCTAGAGGGAATCTAACTCGAATAAGACCCTGTCCCTTCTAGTTGCTCAGAAAGACATAGGCACTGCTAACTACGGTAAAAAGTAAATTAGGACATTTGTCATAACGGGATTATAGACAAAATTTAAAGAGCAAAGAAATCTCAGGTGTCGTTGTGTTAGAGGCATAAAAGAGAGTGTTGGGGTGGCATAGGAGGTTCGCCTTAAAAAAAAAGAGTAAGATATTAATAGATAGGAAAGAGAGGAAGAGCCTTGCTCTACGAGGAAATAGCATGAACAATGGCACAGAGGCATAAAATAAACATCTTGTTTGGCTGGAAAGAGGAAGGGCAAGGAATGTCAAGAGATAACCATGTTGTAAGAGATGCAGTTTTTTTTTTTCTTTTTACCATGAACAATGGAAAGTTTCTGGGGAAGGGTATGATCAGAATTGCACTGAGAAAGCTAAGTATCACAATGATATGAAAGATGAGTTAGAGACTAGGAGAGAAGGTATTAAAGATAACAATAGTTCCCAGCTCAGGTACAACCTCTTCTTTGCACAAACTATAATTTATTAGTCTATGTATTGATACTACCTAGCACAAGCCCAATAATTTAAGGCACTGAATAAATTTTGGAATATGAGGTACCTGGAGAGACAGAGAAATACCTAGTGGTAACTATGGGGAAATAATTCTACAGCATAGGAGAGAGGTCAAACTTGTTGTGTCAATTTGGGAGTCATCCACCTAGAAATGAGAGAAGGAACTGACAAAATAAAATTTCACAGGGAGCAAATGTAGATTTAAAAGAGAAGAAGCCCAGTGACAGATCCCTGGAGAACACCCACCACTGGGAGTAGAGGATGAGCTGCCAGCAGAAGAGACAGGGAAGGAGGGAGAGGCATTGACAGATTGAGAACCAGAGGGAGTGCTAGCCCAGGGAACAAAGCAGATAGTCTATAATATTAAACATAGGAGGGAAAATCCTATAAGGAAACTACCGGAGGTGCTAGTTAGCAGGTTCAGTAGGATTTAGAGGAGGAAGCCAGATTGCAGTGGAGGTGAACAGAGAGGCCTTTCTGGATAATTTTGGTAGTGAAATGGATTTGGAATGCAAAGAAGTTTGAGGGAAGATGGTTTTAGGACAGTAACCTGAACAGAGAATGCAGTTAAGAGAGGAATAGAATGCAAACAGGCCTATATACGAGAGAAGGAAGAGATTGTTCAAGTTTCCAATGAGAAGGGAGAGAGATTAAAACCATGGTTCCTTTTCTCCTCCTTTCTTCCTTCCTTCTCTTCCTTTGCCTTTTCCTTCCCCCGCCCCCAACACCCAGAGTCTGAGCAGGGTGAGAGGGTGACCAGGCAGGGGCGAGTGAGGACAGCCTGAGCAGGGTGAGGAGGAATGCTGGGGCGGAGCACTGGAGCAGAGAGTTAGAGCTCAAGCAGGGTGAGGGAGGTGTCTACACAGGAGCAAAAGTGGGTGAGGAGGCTGTCTATGCAGCGGCGACGGTAGCTCAGCTCAGCACGAGATGTGGGGCCTGGCTGCGTGATGGGAGGGTTTTCGTGTGTTGGTGGGAGCCTGGCGGGGGTGTCAGAGCCTAGCAGGGTGAAGAGGGCACATGCAATGAGGTGGGACAGTGATGCCATGGGCATTTCTTACACACAAGATGATTGATCAAATAAGTAAATATATGAAGAATAAGGGGGATGAATTGCTCAGTGCTGGAGAAGGAAGTTACACATATGAAAACAGAGAAACTAGAATGAACTCTATGGTTTTGAATTAAAATTTAAGATATTGGTGTGAGCTCATGGATTTCAGCATATATAAGTAGATACAAAAACAAACATAGGTGTGTGTGTGTGTGTGTGTGTGTGTGTGTGTGTGTGTGTGACATTTCCCTAGCTCTCTCTACTGAGGAGATTGAAAAGTTCTGGAAACAGCAACATTTCAATAGCAATGAACACATCTAACACGAAATTGGCTTTTAAGTAGCATTCTTTCCTGAAAGAAACCAGGAGAAACAGCTGATTCCAGGGCTGGGGGCAGGGAAGTACAAGATGAAACTAGCATCTGTTCTGCCAGAAAGCAAGGAAGCGCTAATGGGGGCATGTCCAAAGGATACAGAAGCCGTCCTGAAGTGGTCTCCTCTGGCCATAATGGTGTCGAGTTAAAATGAATATAATGCTAATAAAAGATTATGCCCATAAAATAAAATAAATCATGTGTCTGTACAAATAAATAGATTCATTGATAAAAAGTTTGAGGAGGAACAGGATAGTTACATAGTTTGATAGTGCCTCCCACAACATGCTTATTAACTGCAGAGGAACAAAGAATAACTGTACAAAGAGAAGCTTGGCTGACACCACTTTAATCAAGCAATGCAAGTGAACATCATTAGTAACAGGTCAAACTGAAATCATGTGCCACCTGAGAGGTGGCAATGAGAGGAACAGGGCATCACTTCTGTGATATTTCTGCTGTAGAGGCTTAACTTCAATCTAATCATCAGGAAACATCAGACAAACTGCAACTGAGGGGCGTTCTGCCAAATAACCTGCCTATAATCTTCAAACACGTCAAAATCTTCAAACATGTCATGAAAGTTGAAGAAAGACTAAAGAACTAAAAGAGACCAAAGAGACGCGACGACGAAACATAATGAGTGTATCCAAACTGGATCTGTTTGCTGTAAAGAACATTATTGGGACAACTGGCTACACCTGAATGGGGTCTGAAGATCAGATGATGTAATAAATCAATGTGCATTTCCTGATTTTGATAGTCGTGTTCTGTTTATCTAGGAGAATGCCCTTGTTTGTAGAAATACACATTAAAGTCGGAGGGTGTGGTGTGAAATTACTCTCTAATGGCTCAGAAAAAAAAGCAGTCTTAGGCCTGTACTTTCATCTTTTCTGTATGTTTGAGATTGTTTCCAAAAAATTTTAATTTAAAAATGGTGCTTTTGCACTTTTACCATCGCCACGAAGAGCTTCTCCCTGGGTAGTTGCTACCCTATCGGCTTGGGCCTTTGAATGAATACACATGGACCAAACGTGTGCAACCTGCCTACCATACCTGCACCCAAAACAGAGCGGTTCCACCAAGCCCAGCCAAAAGCAGGGAAGCCCAAGGACCCACAAGTGCAACTTGAATCTTGAGTGGAGTGACATAGACTGAAAACTGTGAGCAACTGTTAATATAGATGGGACATTGCACTATAGAAATGAGTCACCAAGGGAACTGCAGCCTCTTCTGTGATCAGCAAACCACTAAATCCAGTTCTATAATCAGGAAGCTGGCAGGCTCAGGAAACTGCCACACCCAGGCCCCTGCTGCTGCTGCTGTTGCCACCGCCACCTCAAGAACTGTGCTGTGTGGACTATGATCTGTACCAGCAGGAAGGAGGCCTCAGGTCTTGCTTCTCAGTGCATACAATCCAGAGTCTGGTCACTGGAGTCTCTGTCACTGCTACAGAAAACCAGACCCCTCCATAGCTCTGCTGGGCAGCAGAGACAGTGGAGACTGCAAAACCACAGCCACTGCCTCAGTCCTGCCTGCCAGACCTTACATAAGTGCACCTGGTCGGCCAGGTCTAAATCACTATCTCCAGGGATCTTGTAAATGAAGTTTTTGGCTTTGAAACCTCTGTATTACAGAAAGACATGCTAGAAGGAGGAGGGAATAAATGTTGAGTGTCAAACCACCATATCATCAAAGAGGAGAAGGGAGGGAGAGAGGGAGGAAGTGAGGGAGAGAGGGAGGAAGGAAGGAAGGAAGGAAGGAAGGAAGGAAGGAAGGAAGGAAGGAAGGAAGGGATGGTTGAATGGAGGAAGGGAGGAAACAATATATTGTAGTTTACTTAGGCAATGGAAACTACATAGTAATGAAATTGAATGAACTAAAGCTAAGAAAATCAATCTGCGTAAATCTCAATAAATTAATTTTATGCAAAAAAGGAAGTCATAAAATAATATAGAGAGTTTAATACCATTCATATATGGTTAAAACACTGCAGAACAGTACTACTATACATGCTTAAAGGAAACACAAGTATGTAGCAACATTCTAGACGCATGCACTGAAATGATAATGTTTACCTTTTGGCAAAGAGGAATATAGGGAATGAGTCTGAGGAGGGTTCTACAGGGTGCCTTGTTTATCTATTGCTATATAACAGTCTATCCCAGAACTTAGTGGTTTTAAAGCCAGAGCTATGTATTTGCTTATGATTCTATGGGTTGGCAGCTGGGATGGCCTTCTCTGCTCCATGTGATGTCAGCTGTGCTCCCTCATATGCCTTTGGTCAGCTGGTTTGTCAGCTGGGCTGTCTGGTCCCTGATGTCCCCACTGACAGGTTTGGGGCCTCAGCCCTGATGCCTGGACCTCTCTCTCTATACGATCTCTCTCCATGAACTCTGTCATCCTCATGGGAGCTAGCCTAGGTTCGTTCACAGAATTTCAAAAGTGTGACAGATAAAGCTATGGGGCTTCTCTCTTAAGCCGAAGGCCGAGAAGTCATATAATGTCCCTTCTACTTCATCCTGTTATCTAAACAAGTCATGGGGCCAGCCCAGAGGCTAGGACTGGAGGAATAGGTTCTTGAGGGGAAGAAGTACAAAGAATTTGCATCCATATTTAATGTACCACATAGGAGCTCCCATTGGGTATATAGACACAGTTGTTTATTACATTATTTCCTAAAATTGGTCTTTATGTTTGAAATATTTCACAATGTGGAAAAATGAAATTAATTTAAAATGATTGCAAGGGGTTTATCCCCATATAGGCCTCCAGTAGAGACTGTGTAGTCATTATGCTTTTTGGAGTCCCAAAACCATTCAGATACCTGCTCTTTCAGAACCTGTCCAGCTGTTTTTTTCAGTCACAGAATATAATTCATACATAGACTTCTAAAAAACATACTTTATGATAGAAATCAAACTGTGTTTGGAGAAAAGTTTTTTTGTGTAATAGTTCATGGCTGATTGGGAGTTGGAGCTTCTCACACATGCACTGTAGTCATCTATTTATTCCACTGATTTTCACAGAGGTTGAGGAGCCTTTTGGACTTAAGACTATACTAAGTCCATAATTAAGATTCAGAGATATACAAATAGAGGGTGAACTGGGGTAATTCTGATAGGAGCTCTACAGAGTATAGGATGGTGGGGGTCTCTTGATGAACAAGGATTATAAGGGGAAAGAGAGAGTGAGCACAGCACACCAGACTTGATATCATGGCCTAATTCAAGGTTGTGGTTCCTAGTACATGCAGCTTTTGGTACTGAAAATGATCGATCCCAGGCCAGCCTGCGCATCAGGGAGAGAAGAACCCTTAAGAATTGAAAAGACTATTCTGCCATGGGCTGTAATGTTTTGGAGCCCAAGCAGTTATGCCTGGGAACCCCAAAAGTGATTTAAAAAAAGTATTTTTCTTCTCAATTTGTATGAGATGTAAAGAAATTCTGACTTCAAAGCATTTGATGCTTACCCAGTATAATTAAAAGGGTGGGACAAATTAGTCTTATAAATGAGGCAATGACCATGTAAAGAATGCCTCCAGCCTCTTTGTGAACCTATAAATCTGTGCTAGATAGTCCAGACTCAGGGACTGACCAGCTACCTGGCCTATTTGTATATACACATAGGCATAGCCTTAGGGTTCCTGGAGATATTTTAGGAGGAGGGCTTTTCAAAAAGTATCTTCTACTAGACAGATCAGGACTTGGGTCCATCAAAATTGGAGTTTTATTCTTAATGGGTCTTAAGAAATACTGACTCTCAATGGCTTTAGTTGATGTATTTGTATTTTTTTCAGCATTAATGCAACTAACATTTAGCATGTCTCTAATTACAAGAACTTTATGCATCTGTATAGAACTCATTTCAGATTCTAAAGCCTCAGGACACTGAAAACATGTTTAGAATGTGCTTCCTTTAAATACTGAATATATTCTAATGATTCCAGAGAACAAACTACCCTTCTACCAGTGCTGGGTATTTGTAGGATGTTTCTTTTATTATCTAATGATAATGATGATGACAATGATAACCACTGGCTACTGCAGTGAATCTGATACCCTTTTCTCCTCCTCTTTTATCAGCCTATAATGAATCCCAAATTTGTCTATTTTTGGTTAGCTTTTGTGTTAGTCAGGGTTCTCCAGAGAAACAGAACCAAAAGATGTGTGTGTGTGTGTGTGTGTGTGTGTGTGTGTGTGTGTGTGTGTGGCATTGGCTCACATTATTATGGAAGCTGAGAAGTTCCAAGGTCTGCATCTTACAAGCTGAAGACTTAGGAGAGCTGATAGTGTTTAAGTTCCAGTCTGAGTCCAAAGGCCCGAGAACCAGGAGAGCCAATGGTATAGTTCTACCTTGAAAACCAGCAGGATAATGACCCAAGAAGAGCCAATATTTCAATTTAAGTTCAAAGATCCGTAAACACTGATATCTCAGCTCAAGGCAGTTAAGCAGGAAGAGTTCCCTCTTCCTCACAGGAAGGTCAACCTTTTTGGTTGTTCTATTCAGGCCTTCAATGGATTGAATGAGGGCCACCCACACTGGGGAGAGTAATGTGATTCACTCAGTTCACCAATTCAAATGTTAATCTCATCCAAAAACACCCTCACAGACACACCCAGAATAATGTTTGACCAAATTTCTGGATACCCTGAGGCCCAGTCAAGTTGATCCATAAAATTAACCCCAATAGCTTTATTAAGGCATAGTTTACACACAGTAAGGTTCACAAATTTTAAATATGCAATTCACTGGATTTTGACAAATGCATAAGGTAGTGTAACCACCACCACAATCATGATATGGAACATTTCCAACAGCCAAAAATGTGTCCTTGTGCCTTTTGCAATCAATTGCCTGATCCTACCCCCTCACCCCTGGCAACCACTAAACTGCTTTCTACCACTATAGCTTTGCCTTTTCTAGAATTTCATATAAATAGAATCATATAGAATATAGTCTTTTGTGTCTGGCCTTTTAACTTAGCATAATGCTTTCCAGTTTCATCCATATTGTTGAAAGTCTCAGTAGTTCATTCCTTTTTATTGCTGAGTAGTATTCCATTATATGGATGTACCACATTTATTTATCCATTCATTCATTGGAGGACATTTGGGTTGTTTCTAGTTTTAGTCAATTATTACTAGAGCCAATATAAACATTTGTGTATAGATTTTTTGAGTGTGAGTGACAACATAAGTTTTTTTCCTTTTCTAAAGTAAGTACAAGGAGTGGGATTGCTGTGTCATATGGAAAGTATATGTTTGTAAGAAGCTGCCAAAGTGTTTTTCAGAGTGGCTGTGTCGTATGTGCCTTCCCACCTGCAGTGCATGAGAGTTCTAATTGCTAAGTGAATTTCAGGGCAATCATGGAAAGACGTGTAAGGAGGAGCAGAGTGAGAGAAACACAACCAAATCTGGTTGCTCTAGTATCAAACTAGGCTATTTTCACTGGGAGAATTTCAGAGTTTAGATATTTGAGACAAATGTAAGAAGAAAAAAGTGGTGATAAAGATACAATTATCATTTAAAAATACCGTGAATATTTGCTAACACAAAAGGAATTACAGGCTGTAAAAATAGCAGAGAGAGTTGGAAGAAAAATATGCCTTATTCAGTACACAAGCCAATGGCTAGGAAAAACAGACTGACGACTAAAGATAGAGAAAAGCATCCAACACAGAACATTTTCCTCTTGTTTTTTCTATTACTCTAACTGCAGGGTGTCCTCGTTATTGAGGAGTGATTTATGTTCTCACTATCACTTACCTAGTAAAATACATATAGGCATGTATCTTTAGAGGGTAAATAGAACAGTACGGTGTTTCTTAAAATTTTATATGTATAGGAATCATTTGGAGATTTTTTAAAATGCAGCTTCTCATTCAGCAGGTCAGGGTCAGGGCTTCTACATCCTAATAAAGTTCCAGGGGAGGACAGTACTGCTGGGTTGCAGACTGTAGGCGAGCGGCTATGAGTGTAGACTCTAGAGCCACAGTGCATGGGTTCAAATTCTACCTCCATCATTTATAGCTGTGTAAACCAGGGCACTGTTCTTAACTTCTACCTCAGTTTTCTCATCTGTGAAGTAGGGATGATAACAGTACACAGAACCTCCTAGGAGTGTGGTGAGGATTACATGAGTTACCATATGTCAAACACTCCATATTAGCGCCGGGCACATAGTAGGTGCTATATCGTATTCCTCTAGTGTTCAGTAGGTTCCAGTGGCCAAGGCATTTGTATGTTTAACAGCCTTAAGCCACGCTGGTTGAGTTCTGCACAGTGCTTCAGTTCCTCCGAGGTCCTGTGCCGTACTCCTGGCAGCCACTGCTTCTACTAGTTATGCTCATTAAGAGAGTCCATTCAGAGCCACTAGACTGAAATTGCTTCAGAAAAAGGAAACCCACTAAGAGGATTTCAAAGAGAGACAGAGAGACTGACCATTCAGTGTGCTTCACCTATCGGGAATGTCACCAGGTTAATCCCCATGGGGTGGCTGAGCCTCCACACAATAGATATTCCTATGTGCAGGACTAGTGTTCAGATAGTGCATTCGAAAGTATTTTCAGCCTAACCCGAGGGCCCGGTTGATAGCTAAGAGAGCTGCTCCAGTGTACCCTTCTCTCTGGGAGCACTAGGCAGGCTCTTGGCCAAACCAGCCAATGAATAGACTCGCTATTGTTGTTTGCATCCTGTCCCTTTCATCTGCCTCCAGCCCCCTGTAGATATCCTAATTGGTCCTCTGGATTTGGCCCTCTTTGGCCTGTCAGCTGAGCTCTGTGTTCATGGCCCACTTTCATCTCCCTGCTTGCTTGGCATATTGCTCTATTCTCAGTTTTCTGATGTTAAAACGCAGCTTGTAGAGCTTGGATGATCTTCATAACATTTCTGCCTCCCTATTAGTAACTGTACTAGAAAAACAGCTGTTAATCTCAATTAAGTTTTGATTGCTAATTAGCAGCTACCTGTCAGTGGATCAAGCGGTCCTCTTCCTGGTCTCTTCAGCTATTTCTCATGCAACCGGTACACTTGGTTTCCATGAGAACCTTTTAGCTAGATGTCTCCTAACCAAAACTGCCACCTCTTCTGAGGCTTTTATAACATCTCTCTTGTAAGCTCTGAGGTCCCTTGTCTACTTTCCTGCCCCTTGGTTTTCTTAATTTCATTGTCCAGCCAGTTTCCAAAGAAAGCCACTCTGTCTCTACTGCCAGTGTGTCTTGGAAGGGAAATCAGGTGGTTAATAAGTCCATTAATTGAACTCAAGTTAAGAACTCATGCTTTAAAATGTCATCTTTAGTCTTCTGGTTTCCAGTTCTGCATAAGAAGTTACCATTTCATCCTAACAAGTACTGAAAAGCCAACAGCTGGAAGATTTAATTCTTTCAAAATATTCTCTTTCTATCACTTCCATGGACACAGGGGACAGAGAGGAGGTAGACATGTATGCTTCATTTTCTGTCATGACTTACTTTTCTTTTGTGATTTCTTCTCACTAATTTATGCTTAAAGAGGACTTCTCGTTCTGTATTTTCCTCTAGTTTTTAATAGGTTAGAGGTCACCTATTGCAATTTATTTTAGAGTGGTAATTTAAGTTTATTTTTTTCAAAGAGTTAACCATCTGTCCCAGAACCAATTATCAATGATTCTTTTTCTTTCTAATTTATGATGCCGCTTTTAATATATACTAAGTTCACATACATACTGGGGTCGATTTCTGGGCTATCAAATCTATTACATTGATCTGTCTGCCAATTCTTTTGTCAGTAGCATGCTGCTTTAATTATTGAAGTTGTATTATCTGGTAGGGCAAGTTCGCCTTCATTAGTCAATTTTAACATATTCTTGGCTATTTTTGGCCTTTATCTTTAAAATTACCTTATCCTACTCCCCTCTCCCCATCTATCTTTGATTTTTAATGAGGTTTCATAAATCTATTATTTTATGAAAGATTGGCATTCCTTTTTAATGCAAAAACATTATGTCAATCAATTTATCTAAGACTTTTCTCTTTTAGGTGTGTGCTTTATTGAACTAGTCTCAAGTCAGTGTACAGGTAAGACATGGCTGCCTCCACACCTCAACCCACTCCCAGGAAGACCAAAAGCCTTCATATATTTCAAGATGGGGGACAAACAATAAATGATGGCTGAGCACTCAAAATAAAACAAAAGGGATAAGTATTAAGGCAAAGATTTTAAAAATTTTAGATTACATAATTTATACAAAAGCAATGCTATCACCTTCCCCTGTGTGGACTCGGGTGAGGACTGGTCCTTGTTAGGGAGAAGTGGAGCAGCTTTGGGGCAGGAGATGACCCTGCAGCCTCCACCTCCACCCTGGAGAAGGGCTATGAGCTCAGGTCATCACTATCGGCAATGAGTGGTTCCACTGCCCTGAGGTGCTCCTCCAGCCTGCCTTCCTGGTTATGAAATCCTGTGGAATCTACCAAATCACCTTCAACTTCATCACGAAGTATGATATCAACATCTGCAAGGACCTCAACACCAACACAATGCTGTCTGGTGGGACCACCATCTGCCCAGGCATCATCAACAGGATGCAGGCGATCATTGTCCTGGGTCCCAGAATGATGATCAAAATCATTGCGGCCCCTGAGGGCAAGTGTTCTGTGTGGATCGGCGGCTTCATTCTGGCCTGGCTGTCCACCTTCCAGCAGATGTGAATCAGCAAGCAGGAATATGACAAGTCCAGTTCCTCCATCATCTACCGCAAATGCTTCTAGGTGGATTGTTATGTAATTGGTTACACCCTTTCTTAACAAAACCTAACTTGTGCAGAAAGCGAAATGAGATTGGCATGGCTTCATTTGTTTTTGTTTGTTTTTTGATTGATTGATTGATCGATTGATTGATTTTGGTGCTTGACTCAGGATTTAAAAACTATAATAGTGAAGGTGACAGCAGTCAGTGGGAACGAGTACCCCTAAAGTTCTACAATGCGGCCAAGGACTTTGATTGCGCATTATTCTTTTTTTAAATAGTCCTTCCAAATATAATGAGATGCACTGTTACGAGAAGTCCCTTGCCTGCCCCAAAGCTCCCCTGCTTCTTCCTCAAGACTTCTTTTATACAACTCAAACTTTTGTAGGGTTTTGCAAATGGATTACATACTTTTCTAGGTATTTTATCTTTTTTATTGAAATTATTTTTTATTGCAGTTTCCTATTCCTATTTGGAAAGAGATTTGGGGGTGGAACAGAGAGAATGTTTGCAAAAAGACCCTTTTTTAAATAAGAGAATTTGATGTGAATTGGGAGTTTTGAATCATGAAAGAGGGTATTTATTTTGGATTTCAATATATTTGAATTAATGACAATGCTTGGTGGTTCTTGACTTAAAACTCATAATAACAGGCTTGCTTTGTGCTGAATTTTTAATAAAACAAAAAGAATGGTAAAAATTTAATAATAACAGAAATGTAATTCATAGTTAAGTTGCCCTTCAGTAGCTAGGGACAATGGAGTGCATCAAGCATACAATTAAGCAGATACCCTATTTTCATTTCATCCAAGGCCAGTTCACTTGATGCCTGAGTATTGCTGGAATATGTCAGCCTCTTAACAATATTTTTAAAATTTAGTTGATATTTTCAAATGATTTTTCTAATATTGTATGATGTTTTGCATATTGCCTTTAGTTCACAAAACAGAATGTATTTTTCAGGCAATAAAATCTTATTCTTGTACTAAAATTCAGCTAGGCATGCTCCAAAGATATGCTAACATAAAAATGCTGCTTCATAATACTGGAGGATGTATAAAACTTGAAGAAAACTTGAAGAAAAGCATACTTAGAAAGTTAAACAAAACCATTCGCAGATGACCTGCTCTGGGTTGGGGTTTGAAACCCAGCAAGCAGCTCCCTTGCTGTGATCTGTCGAAAGTCATCTCTGAGTTAAATTCCGAAAGCCCCTCTTCCTGGGAAACCGGGTGCATCCAGAAAGGGGGCCCTCCCCTCACCAGTCACACAATGCACGTTCCTTTGTGTGGAATTGGGTGCTAAAAAGTTAAACAATTATAAATACAAAAAAAAAAAAAGAGGGTAAGAAAATCCCAAAGCCTAAAGCATTCATCAAATCTAAAGTATTCTGTCTGATTGAAGATACCACCAATTATAAGAAACACCATTATTTTGTGTACTGCAAAGAAAGAAAAAGATTCTACTAGATAAACTATGTCTTGCTGTAGATTTTAAGTCTTGTCCCAGTTTTAGAGATTCTAAAATTAGGGGGTGAAATATGCTTCCTAGAATCGATGATATATATTAAAGTGCTTTGGACTGTAATTAAAAGAAATGTGATTCAGAAGTATGTTGGCTCACATCTCTGGAAACTGAGAGGAAGTGGCAGCTTCAGGAAGGGGCTGATCTCGAAGTACAATATTGTCATTAAGGACCCACTCTCCTATCACAGGATCAACTTTATTCTCCAAGGCTGGTTCCTCTTGTAGGTAAAACACAGATGCCAGCAGCAATTAAGCTACAGAATTTTCTGTTCACACTGAGTCATAGGCTGAGGATTATCTCTAAAAGATTTAAAAGAAATTTTCTAGACATCCCTAGCCACCTTATCATTGTGTTCTTAGCAATGCAACTCCAAACAGAGTCACCTACCCAGCCCTGGGCAAACTAGTCTCTGTGCCATGTTGCCTATATAGTGATGACTCACTGTAATGGCCACCTATAGAGATAGATGAACCCTCATCCAAAATTTGGTTCATATATTGAGACTGATGATGTTATACAACACCAGGAAGATATGAAAAGGTTTATAAATTACATAATGGAGGTCTCTGTGGAGAGCAAGGCAGGCCTCTCAAGCAGGTTCAAAATGGCTTGAGAGAGCAGGGAAAGGGGTACTGGCCTGGTTTTTCACAGTAGTCAGGGTGGGGCCAGTGAATGAGTTCCTGGGTGCAGGCCAAGGTCACGTGGTTTGAATCTACTATCGGTGCCAAAGAAAGGAGCACCCAAACTTTCTTATCTACTGGTGTAGATGTAGGGCACTAGGGTAGAAGGTTAAGGCCCGAAAGCTGTCGAACATTGACAAATGAACTGAGATTTCCTTACTTAATTCGTCAAAGATGATTGTTTACATTTAAATTAATTTAAATTAAATAGACTTAAAAATTCAATTCCTCGGTCACACTGGACACATTTCAAGTATTCACCAGGCTCAAGTGGCCAGCTTATAGAACATTTCCTCCATCCCAAATAATGCTGTTGGACAATACTGGCCCCTAGTGCATGTGTCAGCAGACTATAGCCCACAGGCCAAATTCGACCCAGTGTCTGTTTTTGTATAGCCCACTAGCTAAAAATGGTTTTTACATTTTTAAATGGTTGAAAAAAAATCAAAAGGCAATGATATTTCATGATGCGAAAATTAAAATGAAATTATATGAAATTAAAATTGAAGTGTTCACAAATAAAGCTTTCTTTATTTGTGAACACTTTAGCCACACTCATTCATTTATGTGCTGCTTTCACACTATAGTCATATGAGTAGTTGTAATAGACTCTATGACCACAAAGCCTAAAGTATTTACCCTCTGGCCCTTCCCAGGAAAGGTGTGCAGACCTCTGGTCTGTAGAGTAGGATGACCCCGACTCGGTCAGGCCCACTCCTGAGAACTGCGGTGGGGTCATGTTCCCCTGAGTCTCATTGATATATGGAGCCCTGGAGGACACCTGAACAAACTTTTGGTTCTCTTGGGAAGGGTAAAGCAGAGTTGGATGCTGGATAGGCCACCACCAGTGCCTACTACATCTAACAGGAAACATAGACTAACATCTAACTTCTGTATAGAACTGAACTGATGGTCTCCAAAGTGGCTCTCTCCACTCACTAAACAAATGGCATTTCTTGTTATAGCGTCAAAACTTTCCACACTAAGACACGACACTTGGATTCTACTTTATGTTTGTGATTTCACTCAAGAGCCACATTTTTTCAGTCCTGATATATATATCTCTATCTATCTATCTTTCTATCTATCTATCTTTCTATCTATCTATCTATCTATCTAATAGTCATCCATCTTATTTCATTGTTACTTCTGCTATGCATAAGACACAAAATTTCAAACCAATTCCTTGGGTCGCAACTTTCATCCTCACTTTCTCCGTCTCTCTCCACACTACCTGCCACCTTGCCTCCCGTTTTTCTGTCAGTCACTTAAATTTTGTACTTTAAAAGACCACTGCCTAATTAACTTTGGTCAGACAATTTTAAATAGTAATAAACCAAGTAAAAAAATTAACATTAGAAATTACTGATCTTTTAATCTGGAAATTTCATCACTACCCATTTATAGATTGACTTTCCTCCTCCCCTCCCCCCCCTCAGAACAGGGCATGTATTCTAGAACATGCATTAAAACAGATTCGGTTAATGTTACAGAAACAAATTATTAAAACGTCTTTTCATCTGTAGATTTGACTCCAAAATGTCTTAACTTTTTCTCTTAATTCTCTGCCAGGGACTTTATCAAAGTAGAATTTCACTGTAGTTTAAATAGATGAGGCTTCTCGTGAATGGTCAATGAGCTTTAAATGAGAAGCTTTGGTGCTGACTTTGTAAACGCGATAACATCTTCTTTCTATTGCTTGCCAATGGATTAGGTTTGTGGATTATAAGAAAGATGACCTGAGAAAGGGTTGAGTTAACTAAAAACAGAAGAGGGATGGCAGGTGAGAATGCTTCAACTTGACTAGTTTTGGAAGCTGCATTGTGATATTGATGTTATGGAAGCCTAGAAAAGGCCCATTGTTGCTCCGATTGCTAATTGGTTTTGAATGGAGCAAATCGTGGATTTTAAAATATGTCGCCACATCCTCCCACCCCCACCCCCCACAAAAAGCTATTCTTAAAAGCAAAAGAGAAAAAGAATGTCTTTATTGAAAGCATTTATAGCTTTTGACAGAGATGGAGTTTTTTAAAAAGGCACATGGTCCTATTGAAACAGTTCACCACCTCACCCTCTCCCAACCAGGGTGGGAGGGTTAGCAGATGCTTCTATCTGAAATGTCGATGCGCATCATTGGAGGGAGGCTGTCCAGTCCCTGAGGAATGGGCGGTAGGGATCAAATGGGACCAAATTTCAGGCAAGAAAGAAACAAAGAGGAAAAGTAAGAGTATGCTTATGTCTGTTCAACTTCTCTTCCTGCTTCTCAGTGTCTGAGAGGTAATCTTCAGGTGAGTGATATAACAATAAAAGGTATGACAAAGAAGTTGTTTGCACGATGCGTTCTAGCCACATCTCTCCACTACAATGCCCTCTGAGGCCAGCCTGGGAAGGCTGTCCCCAGCAGCTGCCCCTACTCTAAGGCCTTTGTATCATCACTCATTAGCCACGGCCACCCAATTATTTCAAAGTCTGCAGCCTTCCCAGCACTGTAGCAATGGAAGAGGTCCAGTGGGGCTTTGTTCTACTCCTTTCTACCTGAGCAGATTTTATCTGGGGCAAGAACCAAGGAAGGAGTAGGGCTTGAATACTAGGTATCAGCCAAGTATAAAATGTTAATACTTTCCTCACCTTACACTTCTGCTTTTCCAGTTTGCACATGCTTTTTTCTGTATATCCTTTGAAGCTCTTTGAAGACAAAGAAGCCCTCTATCCTTTGCCCAGAAAAGTTCCACATGCAAAGAGGTCCTTTCAAGTGAGCTTTTAATCACACCAGAGACAACCTTGCTGGTAGTGTGTGTGCACAGCTGGCAAACTGCAGGCCATGTTGTCCTTAAACTGAAAGTGTCTTTTCCCGATACTTGAAATTAGGCATCTAGATCATCTTAGAATAGAAGGGCTGTGCAGATAACCATATTAAAATCATTAAAATGCTATTATGTTTTTCAAGGTAGAGTCAGGTTTAGTTCATCAGAATTGGTTTGCAAGATCCATTTGTTTCTATGTTTAAAATAGTGTCAGGTTGACAAATCTTTTGTTCCCACACTATCATATTGGCTTCTATTCTAATATGTGTGATATCCGGACAATACAGATAAGCCAAATGTGGTTTAATCAATTCTGACTCTTCTGATCTGACTGATATTTTTGCATGGATTTTGATTAATCAGAAATGTATAGAATATTCATGCCTCATTCCATAGTTATGACAAGTGCAGACTTTTCTTTTCATGTGTTCAGAATGATGCCACAATTCAAAGTGTCCCTTTCATTTGACATACTACTAATAGAGTGATTTCTTTTCTTTTTTCAAATAACAGAATAGCTTGTTGGCTTTATACTTTTGAAATAGAAAATGGGAAAATGTGGTTTAGAAAAGCTTCTGCGAAGTGTTATCAAGGATAAATAAATTTATAATGATGTAATTCACATACCCTCAACACAAGAGAATTTCTGAAGATTTTATTGACGATAAGGAGAATAATGGGAAAACATGCACAATGAAATCTATAGCAAATGTCAAAAGGTTCAGATCAACATAGGAGGTGGATATAATTTTACCTTCAAGGGGAGTATATTTTTCTGTTCTCCATCAGTACCTCTAATTCCAAATTCCTGAAAATACTACCAAAGGAAAAGTAGAGGCATGGGTAGAATGAATGGGATCTGGTCTCAGACACAGGACAGATTTTCAGTTGTCCCATCAAAAGCAAACAGATACTTTCTGTTTCATCTGGGAATGCAAACAGCTGGAAAGAGCAATACATTCATCCTTACAAACAACAACAGCAATAATACACACACACACACACACACCAACAACAAACCCACATTTTTTATTTACTGTATCAGAGAGGTAAGGACTGACAGGCGTCTACAAAGAGAGAGGAGCTGAGAATATTTTCTTATTTTGGACAGATATAGCTAGACACTGGTAAGAAAAACTTAGCTAAAATTGTTAACAAATTGGTAAACTGAGTAGGTTAGCAAAGGCCGAGTGTAAATGAGTAATGTAGAGAATGTAGAATTGCCAGAGGCTTTATTTTCACCTACTTGTACGCCTTTTCCTTTTGATCTCACAAAAAAATAATGGTGAGGGTTTTGAGAAAGAATCCCTTAAAGTGCATACTTGCAGGGGGTGAATGGTAGGGCTGTGAAAAATGGAAGATTCCCTGCTCCCTTGTCCACTTCCCCTATGGAACACAAACCTTATACTGTGGGAAGAGGGGCAACAAACATTGTCACCCTTAGACACTGGTGAAAACCCATTGCAGCTGGGGAATAAAATAGAAAAATAACTCTTCCAAACTTAGACAAAGGCAGAAGTACTGAGAAAGTGGTGAAAACTTATGAGACTCGGAGACACAGTGACTACCTAAGTCTGAGGTATTATCTGAACAATAGAGAATACTTTTGTCATTGTCACCATGCTAACAAGTATCATATAACAATGAAATTTTGCTGTGAGAATTGCAAGTGTGGAAAAAGATTCTTTTTTTAGATGCAGCAAAAAGGATGGATGACTGACCTCATGCTAACTGTGAGGCACACACTGGGGAAAAAAAAAAACATATTGAGCTAGCTCCATCCTAAACATGAGTTATCACTAGAGGAATTTTAAGCTTTGGTGTATTTAGGTAGCCATTGCAACAATAAACCCCAAACACAGCTCAACTCCTTATTAGATTGATTCAGAATGGCACAGTAAAGATCTAGCCTAGGAAAAGTATACCCATAAAATTATTTATTTCAGTTTCTGCTGTTCTGTACAAGACATCAAACTTTTTAACAAAAAAAAAAATATGTGGCAGATAAAAAAGCAACTGAAAACAAAACACTGCAAAGAGACAAAACAAACTATAGAACCAGATTCAGACATGACAGATGTTGGAATTTTCAAAGAATTACTATGATTAATATGTTTAAAATTCTAATAAGAAAGGAAGACAATATACAAGATGAATAATTTCAGCAAATAAATGAGAACTATAAGTGGAAGTCACAGAGAAGTGCTTACAATGAAAACCCACAGTAATAGAGCTGAAGAGTACCTTCAAGAGGCTTATCAGTAGACTCAACACAGCTGTGGAAACGATTCGTGAACTTGAAACTATCTCAATATAAGTTACAAACACTGAAGCACAAAGAGTAAAACTAATGGTAAATAAATAAATAGAGCATCTAAGAGCTGCAGGAAAATAAATGGTGTAGCATATGTATACATAGGATCTCATAAAAAGGAAAGAGAAAAGGAGAAGAAATAATGGCTGGAAATTTTCCAAAATCAATGACAAATTTTAAATCACACATTTAAGAAATTCAGAGAAGACTAAACAAGATAAATACCAAACACACACACACACACGCACATGCACACACACACACAGCTCTAACCATATCATATCCAAACTGCTCAAAACCAAAGGGGGAAAAAAGACATCTTAAAGGTAGCTAGAGAAAAAAAAACACATTACAGATAAACAAAGATAAGAATTACAACAGACTTCTTGTCAGAAACTATACAATCCAAAAGACAAGAGAGTATCAATAGCATGTGCATGAACACACAAAAAAACTCTGTCAACTTAGAATTCTACTCCTGAAAAAAATATCTTTTAAAAATAAAGGAAAAATAAAGAATTTATCAGGCAAACAAAACAGTATTTACTGCCATCATATCTATCCTGGAGGAAATGTTTTTAAAAGGCCTTCAGGCAAAAAGAATATAATATCAGACAAAAACTTGGATCTATACGAAATTAAGAACTATAGTATGATGTAAATTTATGTTTTCTTACTTTTATTCCTTTAAGCAATAACAGAGTACCTAAGGCAAAAAATAATTATTTGATTCTCAACATGAAAGCAAAATTTTCTTGACAAAATTCAACATCTATCCATGATTAAAATATCTCAGCGAATTAGGAATAGAGAGGAATTGGCTTAACAAGATAAAGGCATCTACTAGGAACCTATAGCTAACATCATATATGGAGACTGAATGCTTCCCTCTAGGATTGGGAACAGCAGGAATTTCTTCTCTCACCAATTCCTATTCAACATTATATTAGAATTCTTAGTCAGGCAAAAAGGCAATACAAAGAAATAATGAGCATACAGATTGGAAAAGAAGAGACAAAATTCTCTATCACAGATGACACTATTACCTATTATAAACTTCTAAATTATCTACTAAAAAGGTCCTAGAACTAATAAGTCAGTTCAACATGGTCAATATGCAAAAATTAATTGCATTTTTATATATAAGAAATGAAAAATTAGAATTTGAAGTTAAAAACAGTTTCACTTACAGTAACACTAAACACAGAATACATATCTTGAAAACTGCAAAACAATGATGAAAGAAATCAAAGACCTAAAGAAACAGAAAAATATACTGTGTTCATGGATTGACTCAATTTTGTTAACATGTCAGTTCTCCCCAAAGTGATGTAGAGAGTCAAAGAAATCTCAGTGAAAATTCCAGGAGGATGTTTTATTGATATCTTAAGTTGTTTGTAATATTTATATGAAAGAAGAAAGGAACTAAAATAGCCAAAACGATTTTGAAAAAGATGATCCAAGTTGCAGGACTCACACTAGCTGATTTCAAGGGTTACTATAAAGCTATGGTAATCCGGACCGTGAGTTACAAGCAAAAAGATAGACACATGAATCGATGGAATGGAATACAGATTCCAGAAGTAGATTCACACATATGCAACAACTGGTTTTTGACAAAGGTGTAAAGATAGTTCAGGAGGAAATGATAGTTTTTTCAATAAATGATGCTGGATGATCCTATGCAAAATAATTTTTTTTTACCTTGACTCATACCTCACACCATTTACAAAACCCAACTCAAGGTGGAGCATAGACCTACAGATAACATGTAAATTTATAGAATTAAAACTCTTAGAAGTCAAGGGAGTCAAATCTATGTCAAAATATACTGAGTGAGTAATGGTTGGATTATGCAATTTTATGTTCCTCTCCTATTCTGGGATTCTTAACATCTCTGAGCCGCCTCTGAGCACCTTTCACAGAATGTAGAGTTTAAGTAGAGAATTTGGCACACAGTAGGCATCCAGCAAATGCTAGTTCCCTCGAATGTATGTCTAATAGATCCCTTATAGTCCCATCTTATCTACCATGTCTGTGTAGCCCTACTTTGCTATCAAGTTCTCATTCTACTCATTGTGAGAAAAGGTAAATCAAAGCAAATAAGAAAGTGTTGCCTTTCTTGGTTGGCTCTTGCTTCTGTTCAATTTACCCCTTTCTTTTGGGACTCCTTTGTGTTAATCTCTGGGTCGTTAGTGTTCACACCACATCCTCTTTTAGTATAACCTGCAATTTTCATGAACAAAGAGAGAGACTCTGTCCCTTTTCCAAATTAATGGTGATGGCGACCATCCCTGACAGCCATTTCTGTGCCTTCCTACAACTAGATATTTTGCAATTTATCAATAACTTTTCTTTGTGATCTCATAGCTAATTTTGCAAATAAAATCTCCTGAGACATATCAAATCTTGACCAACATGAGGTATGTTACATCTCTTCCATTTTCCCTTCATCTATTCATAACTCTACCAAAAAAGCTATTGTGTGGCATGATTTGTCTCTTTGAAGCTTAAGCCACTTATTGTTCCTGATATCATCACTCTCCTGCTACGTGTGTGTGTGTGTGTGTGCGTGTGTGTGTGTGTGTGTGTGTGTGTGTGTAATTATGGCTGGAAGTGATGTTTACTGAGCAATAATTGCCAATATCTTCTTTTTCTTTATCACTTTGAAGATCAAGATATGTTTCCTATTCACATTGGTCCATTCATCTGGTCATTTTCCCGAGTCTACACCAAGTGCTTAGCTTGATTTTTCTGTGATTTCTATATGAATCTTATTAGGAGGCCCCTCTGGATCTTGAGCTACATTCTGAGTAATACAGGGCAGTGTCAAGGAGGTCCCTGCCCCATCACGGCATCAGAAATACACTTTCCAGGCTCCAGAAGGACACTACAAGAATCCTAGGTTTTGCCATGGGTGGGCATTTTTTTTTAGTGACATACAGGATTTTATAGAAAATGAGAAAATCATAGAAATCAGTTAAGAATAGAGGTTCTGCCTCATTTACATATGGCTTAAAATAAAGAAATTTGGCTATTTTAATTTCCCAGATATTTACTTGTTTTGGTGTCTTCTCTTTTAAAGAAGGGAAATTGATATTTATCGAAAGCATGTCCTAGGCTCAGACATTCTTCTAGCTCTCATTTACTCCATACAACAATGCTTAATATATATTTTATTATACCCTTTTTACAGATATCATTGTAGAGACTATGGTTATGCGGTTATGCCTGAGGCCGCAGGGCAGAGGATAGATCTGGGACTCATGCAGACTTTGTAAATTCAGAGACCTGTCATTTTTTACAATCCCTACTGTTCTTTATTTTGTAGAAAATAATTCCATGACTATGGATAAGTCTCCTAACTACTCTGACCCCAACGTCCCCACTTGTGAAATAGAGGGGTTGGAACAGCTCCTCACTAAGTCGTCTGCCTGTTGTAACACTCTGTGAACCTTGAAGAATTTGAATTCTGGCCAAGAGAAGACTTGATTGTATTTCTTAAAGGGAAATGTTAATTTTAAAAATAAAAAAAATATATAGAGAGAAAGCAATAAGAGATGGGAAGTATTAAAAGAAGTAAATGAGGGTAAGATTCATGCAGATTCTGAAATCTCAACACTTAGAGGCAATTTTGCAAACAGTTTTAGGATGCATAAGGAATTGAAGTTCTTGTGAAAGTTACCTTTGACATTCTGACCAAAAAAAGCAGGGAGAGGAAGAATGCTTAGATTCAAAAGTGTATGCCTTCTAAGTTATTGACTCCAGCTCTCAAGTTGCAGTCCTTCAACCGAGTAATTCAGAAGAGTGTTTGTGCTGAGGTTCAACCTTCTGAAGAGCACGATTCTGCTTACTGACATTGTCAGAGATCTTAATCACTTAAAGAGTAAAAACTACTATTATGACCTTCTCTTCTGTTTATGTCCCCTTTTCCCTCATCCTTTATACATAGTAGACAAGATGCCTTTTTACATCATTTAGTACTTTTTAAAAATTTTATTTATTTTAGTTTCAAGTATACAGTACATTGGTTAGACATCTATATAGTTTGTAAAACGATCCCCCCAATTGCTCCCTCCCTCCCTTGTCCCTCTACCTAGCCAATGTATTAATGCTACCCGCATTCCCTGTGCCACGCTCCCCATCCCCATGACCGTCCATCAGCTACTAATTTATACTTCTTTAACCCTTCACTTCATTTTCCCAGCCCCCCCAAACTCCCCTTCCCTCTGTCCATCATCAAATTGCCCACTATATTTGTGAGTCTGTTTTTGATTAGTTTGTTCTTTTTATTCCTTAGATTCCGCATATAAGTGATATCATATAGTGTTTATCTTTCTCTGTCTGACTTAAACACCTTCTAGGTCCATCAAAGCAATATCTTTTTCCATCTCCCTCCTTTTAGTCTGTGTTTGTTTTTTAATCTGAAGTGAGTCTCTTATAGGCAACATTTAAGAGTCTTGTTTTCCTTTTCATTAAGTGCTCCAACTATCTTTTAGTTGGAGTATTTAATTCTTTTTCATTTGAAGTACTTATTGATAGGAACGTAGTTGTTACCATTCTTTATTCCTATTTTCGATACATGTTTTTTCTTCTTAAAAAAGTCCCTCCAACATTTCCTGTAATACTGGCTTAATGGTGATAAATTCCTTTAGCTTATTTTTGTCTGGGAAGTTCTTCATCTATCCTTCAACTCTAAATGATAGCTTTGCTGGATAAAGTATTCTTGGTTGTAGATCCTGGGTCTTCATCCTGTCGAATATTTTTTGCCAAGCCCATCTGTCCTGCATAGTTTCTTTTGAGAAATCAGCTACCAGTCTTATGGGTGTTCCGTTGTAGGTAATTATTTGTTTTTCTCTTGCTGCTTTTAATATTCTTTCTTTGTATTTAACCTTTGGCATTTTAATTATGATGTATCTTGGTGTGGGGTCCCTCTTTGGATCCCTGGTTTTTGGGATTCTTTTAGCTTCCTAGAGTTTTATGTCCATTTCCTTCACCAAGTTAAGAAAGTTTTCCATCATTATTTCTTCAAACAGCTGTTCAAAATCTTGATTTTCTTCAGTTATGCTGGTCAGATGGATATTTGGATCCTTAATAATGTCCCATATGCTCCTTAAATTATTTTTATAGTCTTGGCATCTTATCTCTTGCCATTCTGATTGTGTGTCCTTGGCTTTCCTGTCCTCTAGATAAGACGTTTGATCCTTTTCTTTATTCACTTTGTTTATTCCTTTATTTATTCCATTTAATATACTTCTCATCTCAGATAATGTATTCTTCATTTCAGACTGGTTCCCTTTTATAATTTCCATGTCCATTTTTATGCTTTTTATGGAGTTCTCACTGAATTTATCTACACTTCCCAAAAGTTCATTGAGCATCTTTATAACCAGTGTTTTGAACTCTGCATCTGTTAGATTCTTGACTCCATTATATCTGGATCTCTGTTCTGCTCTCTCATACGGTTTCTGCTTTGTCTTCCCATTTTGGCTGCCTTTCTGTGTCTGTTTCTCCGTACTAAGCGAAGCTCCTAAGTCTCCCAGTCTTATTATTGTGGATTTGTGAAGTAGCTGTCCAGTGGCACAGTCCTGAGAGGGGTTAGGTTGCAGGCCAAATTTAGCCCAAGCCTCTGCCCCTCCAGGGCCACCTGTTAAGAGTCAGCAAACAATCCACAGATTCTGTGCTTATATTTGCCTCAAAAGACCACACCAGAAACCAAGGCCAGCTGGCTCCAATGTGAGTCTAGGCACTGCTCAGCAAGGAGCACCTGACTCACTGGGGATACACCTGGATGTACCTTGGGTGGGGCTGTGAGTTGAGGGAGGCGGGGTGTCAGGGAATCCTCTGGGTGGAGTGACCTTTGTTATCCAGTTTGATGACATCACGGCTATTGCAGTGCTGTGTGCACACTGGTAGCAGGGAGGGCTCTACAGGGAACAATGGATACCACCGGCACTTCTGTACCAAGCAAGTCTCACCTCGGCCCTTACTCCAACAATGTCTCTATAAGTCCCTGGTGCCCGCCGTGCCCAGCTGAACAGGCACTGATGCTCAGAGCAAGCAGGGCCGTCACCACAAAAATCCACTCGGTTGCAGCCCCTTTAAGAGGCTTCAGCCGCTGCCCCTGCTGCAGCCTCTGTCTCACTCGGCCGCTTGGGGACCAGGCAGCCCCGCATCCTCACCCCGTCCTACCTTCTGCTGTTACAGGGAGCTTTCTTAGATTTCTCCCTAGTTGTGTGGCTTGTCCCTCTGGATCCCTGTTTCCTTGTTTCCATTACAACTTTGATTTGGTCGCCAGAGGGATGAACCATGCCTCTATCATCTACGCAATTTTTTTTCCCTCTCCATAATTTAGTACTTTTGATAGGGAGAAAAACAATCTAAATTTATGATAGATGTCATTACTTATGCGGTCCACTATGTTCTCAATATTTTCATCCCTCCCTCTCTTCCTTTTCTCTTTTTGGTGTGTGTGTGTGTGTGTGTGTGTGTGTGTGTATGTGTGCAGGGTTTTGCTTTCAGGCGTTATTGTATTCTAATTTATAGTTTCTATAAAAATATATTTTTATATATTTCAACGAGCACAACTTTACTTGAAAATCCTCTATATATCTATAAAGTGAAGTCAACCTACCTCTTTTGAAACCCTCTAATGGACCAAATACTTTAAGCAAGTGTTCCTTTGTTGGCAGCTTAAATACAATGAAATCTTATACAATACATCCCTGTGCATTTTTGGATTCTAGGTGAGGAATGGAGAAATGTGGGCTAGCTAGTAAAAACTAAAGTCCAAAGTACCCCTTCAATCATATTGTAAAAATACATGTATTTCAAAAATTGAGATTCATGTAATTTTCTGACTTGATTGAACTAGAAACTCTCAGCAAGAGCTTGATTTCCAGCCCATTATCCAGACCAAAGAGGTTTGGATGAGCTCCTGTTAAGCATGCAATTCTTAAGCTCTCTGAATCCTGCTCATTAACAGGAAAGGCATGTTGCAGACGACAAGTGGAAGAGCTTTTGTGTCCGCTAATTTCCACTGTCTGGACCATCAGCGTGCAATGCACTGCATTCTGATGCATAGTGCACGCACAGTGCTCTTTCCCAGGATGGCTGCGTTGCTACTTCCCTTTGGTTGTTCTTCGGGGTTGGGAACATAGAGGTGTGGCAAGTCTAGGATAACAAACACCACTGCATAATATCATCGGGGATGCAGAGTGATGGTAAAATTTTTAAGCCACTTGGAGCCTCAGTTTTCCTACCTCTAAAATGGGGGTAATACCTACTGTTCAAGTGTGGTAAGAAACAGAGGCGATTTGTGTGTGTATAAATTGTCACACGAAGTGCTTAGCTAGAGAGCACGGTAAGGTGCCTGAGGCATCTGGTGGTTGTTGGTATGTTTAATGATTGCAACGACACACATCCGGGGCCTGCTTTGTGCCCATCCATCCTTGCCAGGCTCTGAGATGACAGACAGAGGGCACCCATCCAGTCGGAGCCTGCAGGCATCCCTCCCCAGCCTGTGCTCTGCTCAGGAAAACATGCCCAGAGCCCCTCGCCATTCCCCAGTCTTGTTAGGCCCCGTTGTGTGCCAAGTGGTCTACGGTGCTGCCTCATCTCATCCAGCTCGGCAGGCCTGCTTCTCATATAATTTCGGGCATGGAGAAAACCTTTGCCAATAAAATAAAAGAGGAGTTTTAACTTCTTTCTCCCCCAATTTCTGAACCCAGATGATCATAAGAACTTAGATATATGATTTTTTTTTTCCCAGTGCATCAAAATGCATGTACTTCTTAGCTCAGCCTAAAGATGATTTGTTCTTTATGAATATAATATTCAAGGTGTTAGTGTTCAATCTGAACACATCTCAAAATTGTAGATACGATGTCTTTTTTATGAAAATGTTTTGGGAAGCCGCAACTGGCTGGCATGTTGTTTAAGTGTGTGTGTGTGTGTGTGTGTGTGTGTGTGTGTGTGTGTGTGTGTGTCTGTAGCATAAGTTATGTGCACTCTTTTAGAAAAATTATAAAATTGAGATATCAATGGAAATACAATTGTAAGTTACCCAATATCTCACTATCTAGAGTCCATTTAATTGTTAATCTTCTAGACTCTTGACTGTCTGTATATGTGCATTTAAATTAAAAATGCAGACGTCCTGTAATAAAATAGGGCTACATTTTACATACTGATTTTATTCTGCTCTTTGCATTTATGGGTGTATGTGTGTGTGTATATACATATGTGGGTATATATATATATATTTACATCTCCATTCTAAAGAAAACTATAAATACCATAATTTATTTAATCAATTTCCTATTACCAGATAGAGTTTTAGTTTTTTACTCATAAATGTGACCCGAATATCTTAGACTTTACTAGCCAATTAGTGGAAATGTAGTCTCAGTGATATTAATTCCCCAAATTTAATAACCTCAAGCAACAACTTTCACAATTCTCAAATTCTTTTCTCCTTACATATTTCCAAGGGTCTGCTTATCTGTGTCAGTGTGCCTCCATGACCCGCTGCGCCAAGGTGGTGCATCCCAAGCCTGACAGTTGCACGGGGAAGTGCTTTGAGCTATAGCTTTGTTCCTGTTCTTATACTAGCTCATGTTCTAAAAATCTGCTATTTCAAATGTTAGCACAACCAAAATACTGTTAATGTACTTCAAAACCAACAGTCTTTATTGCTATTACCACCCTTGTGAAGTGAGAAGGAAAATGAACCTTCGCTGTGTGCACCTAGGCTTCCACGGCGAGGCTGCCCTGTGCTGTGTTAAACACCCCACCACTCGTACCTGGCTTCCTTCTCTGAGTGCTCACCTGCAGCTTCCTGGCAAGGGGCGGGATGACCAACCATTCCAGAGACTTTCCCGATTTTAGCACTGGAAGTCCCATGTCCCAGGAAACTCCTCAGTCCCCAGCAAACAAAATGGTCAGTCACTACTGGGGGATTGTTTCAAGTGCTGGTGTCAGCCAACATGCTGTGTTTAGAACGACTGCTTCCTTTCAATGAGTAGACCATGTTGCTAAGGCTGCCTTGCTTTTTCCTTTTCGATAAAACTCATCTTAGGATTCCTCCATCTGGTTTCCACTGCGGCCATAGGCACCCAATATCCCTGCATATGTCTCAACTTCAAAAAAAAACAAAAAGAGTTTCAGAAATATGGCAGGTTATTTATCCTCAAGAGACTCTTCTGCTCTTCACTTAGCCTTGTATTCAGTCTCTTAAACCAGTGGATGCAAATGCATATGTAGTAGGAGAGATGTTGCCTGATTCCACTCGGTAGAAACTCTGGAATCCCATCACTTTCACATAAATAGCACTCTGACGAATATCTTGGACTTAGAGCTCTATGCATGAGTCTGATTGTTTCTTTAGGATAAACCCTCAATAGTGCAATTGCCTTTTGGTTCTCATTACATATTACCGGAGTGCTCTCCAGAAAGTCTATTCCAATGCACTTTGGGGGACTTATTTTTTAAACCATGCAGATTTATATCTAGGATGAAAAGAAGCTCTGACCTGTTTCTAGGATAAAGAGTACATTCCACGCCAGAAAGTCCTTACATGAGAGGAGGGCTGGGGAAGAACAGTTCTAGAGTTGCCTGATGCCATGTGAGTGTGCTATCTTGGAAGCAGACTCTCCAGCTCCAGCTAAGCCTTTAGAACGCTGTAGCAATGACCAATATCTTGACTGCAACCTTCAAGCCAAAATCACTCAGCTAAGCAGCTCCCAAATTCCTGACCCATGGAAATTATGAGATGATAAATGTTTATCATTTTAACATGCTATGTTTTAGGGTGATTTGTTATTCAGAACTAGCTTATCTCCTGTAATTCTGCTTTCTCATCATTTCTGGCCTCTAATTGTTTATTATGAGCACAGCCACATCTAAAAAAAATACTTATTACATTTGATATAGCATTTTGAGAAGTTATGTTTTGGTAACAGATTCTGCACATAGCCTGCTATATGTCTGAAAACAGAAGTCCTCACATTTATTATCAGTTCCTCTTATCTAATCTAAATCTGGTGAAGTAGGTTCATTAACCTCATTATGTAGGTAAGAAAGAAGGTTCAAAGAGGCTACTATTCTCCCCACAGTCACAACACCAACACATAATGGGGCCGAGTCCTGAACCCAAGTATGTCAAACTCCAAAATCATAAGTTGCTTTCCATGGGGAGAATTGAGAGTATTGTCGTCATCCAATCTAGCTGTCATCCAATCTGTTCACTAGGAATGTTTCGTTAGAGTAGCAATAGGTGAGAAGAAATAGAGACAGAAGCTGGAGGTCCTGCTATCAGTGTGTTAAGGGTATGGAGGGACTCTTGTGAGCCTTGAGTAGACTCCCAACTCTTCTTTGGAAGGGTCCTTTGACCCCAGGGCCATTTCTTCTTCTACTTTCCCAAGGGTTTCCCAGGGACCTACTGTAAAAAGCAGTCTGGGGCACTCTGTCTCTTATACATGCATCTTTAGGAGGACTGGGCTGCTCAAACAGCTTCCATTAGCACTCATTCATGGACAACTCCCTGCTCGCCTTGAAGCCTCACCTCTCCATCTTTCCAGGGCTCATCTTTCTTGTAGTCAGCTGGAAGGTTGCATAATCAAATGATGAGCTTATAATAACATATACCCAGTGAGCAGGTAATTTAACTTCCCTACGCCTCAGGTTGTTCATCTACAAAATGGGAGCAATAGTGCTTGTCTTATGCATTTGTGAATATTAAATGCTGCAATAGGTATAAAACCAAAGTTTGGCACATAGTAAAACCTGAGTAAATGGTAGTTATCTAGACAATAATGAATTTGGTTGATGTTGGTTGGTGGCATAACATGTGATAGGGAAATGTTCATTTTTATGTGTTTTCCAGGTCTCACATTTCATCATAACACAAATGTAATTTCAGTGAAAGCAACAGGAGAAGAGTTGCTTTCCTATGGCCTCTACCAACCCTGGGATTTAACAGCATTAAGAGGGCTATTTAGACAGTTCAAGGCTGCATATTTGCAGATGGGATTTTAAGGGTGAAAGCCCATTTGTAACCCTAAGGTATTTAAACAACCCTGCAATTTGATCTCAGATTCCCTGAGCAGTATCTTAACTCCTCCAGGCTCCTGTCTGCCAATCCAAGCCCCACTCCCGGGACCACCTGTCTTTTGCTGGAATGGCTAGCGTTTTGTGCAGCTCCCAGCTATAACCTGATCTCCACAACTGTCCAAGGGATGCTGCAGCTGCCACAAAATTTGTAGTTTTAGTTCTGAGCAGTGGCTGGGGTTCAATGGAACGCTTCAGGAACGTTCCCGTTTATCTATCTACTCACTCATTCACTGAAACGTGTCGTGTACTTACTTGGAGTCAGCCCCTGTGCTTACTATGCACTGGGAATAGAAAGGGAGTAAAATAGGATCCTCTGTCTTCAGGGTCTCACAGATTAGCTGCGGCATAGACAAAGACATATCACAGCGCAGCATCATGGTACAAGAACAGAAATGGACAAACACCTGAGAGAAAGTAATTAACCATCCGAGTGGGAGGAGATGGGAGAAGGGAGATTTCCCACAGGAGTGACATTTGAATGGACTATTAAACATTTCTCTTGGCTCTCCTACCTAAACCTTTTCTAGTTCCTATGTCATTGTAAATAAGTTTCCAGTTTCTTATTCACCTCGTCTTTGTACCCACATCTCCCATCCCCATCACACTCCCAGAGGCAAAGTTCAACGTTAAAGCCTGCTGTTTCTTCTTCTATCCGCCTTCTCCTTCCAATCACTTTGGTGCAAGATATAATTGCTCCACACCTGGACTCCTGCCTCCCAATTAGCTCCCCTTCCTCCAGCCTGTCTGGCTCCCCTCTCGTCTATTGGACACACATTATCAAGAATCATCTTCCTCCAGCGTCACTTAGATCACATCACTCCCCTCTTCACATGCCCATAAAGGCTCCCTGCTGCCCCCCAAATCATGTTAACACTCTTCTAATCTTGGGCTGCAAAGCCCACTACCGATTAGCCCTGCCTTACCTAACTGCTGGCCATTCCTGCTCAACTCATGTGCTTCGCTCCAGCCAGGCACAGCTCTTCCACCTGCTTCTTTCCACCTGCACAGCCATCCCTAGGCAAGTAGCTGAGACTGCCGTGTGCACACACGTGTGTATGTGTGTGGGGGTGGGGGAGGGGGAGGTGGTGGCAGGAGAGGCAGTAAGAGATAAAGGGAGCCAACCCTCCCCCGACATTCATGAGCACCAAGGGGAGAGATGAAAGAAAAACCCAGGAGAAAGCCATGCGGATCGCTGTCAGGTGGGGAGAGGCCCCTGACCAGTGCTACAATGCTGGCGCGGGTGAGTGGGAGGGCGTGCACGCTGACACCAAGTGTCTGCTTATTGTGTTGCAGTGCTTCCCAGTCTTGTTTTAGGGTTGCTCTCCCTTATCTTTCCTGGGTTGACCTCTCAAGTCCCTTTGACCTGTAAGTCAAATCAGTTCATTCCTATCCTTACAAGCCCTCTCAACTTCCTCTCAGGTTAGAATACAACTCTAAACTTTTACTCAGAAGGCCATAGCCTAGCTGCCTCCTCCTCCAAAGTCATCACTTTCCTCTTCCCTCACTGTGTTCTAGGCACTCTGGTTGCTCTTCCAGTCTCAGGAAAATTCTAGGTTCTCCCATCGAAGGGCCTTGGCACATGCCATTCCCTCCACCTGAAATCATCTTGATCACATTATATATCTGACTGATCCTTTTTAGCATCAGAATCTCAGCTTCGATGCCTCCTTCCCTGATCACCTTCACTGTAATTCTCTCTATGACAACAATACTCTGTACATTCCTTTCATTGTGCCAGTCACAGTGTGTAAATCTATATGTAATAGTTTGTTTTCTTGTTGACTTGTCACTTCTGCTAGTGGGTTGTAAGCTCCTTGAGGCAGGAAACCATTTGTTTTGTTCACCAATGTGCTCCTACAAAATGCTTGGCAGAGTCAGAGCTAAGCCTTTGCTCACCCAATATCACTTGGATTTCTCCAAAGCACAGGCATCCTGTGATTGGCTCAATTTTTGGTTAAGAGGAAACATTCTGGTCTGTTAGGAAGTTTCCCTCTAAAATGCCATGTGTACACCCAATCCACCAGGTCGGTCTGTCTTGCCTTTTAAAAGCTATTCAAGAATCTCTAACTTCCAAGACACTTTTCCAAATTAACCTCTCTTAAGTCTAGTCCAGGATTTGCAAATCGAAATGCCTGAAGAGACCAGGCAAGCAATTGAGAGAAGTGAGCCAGGTAGAGGTTAATAGAGAGTGCTGGAGACCGTGGTTAACAGCAGAGCTTGTGTCCTGCATAAAGGGAGCCCCTGCTCAGCTCCAGTGGGTGTTAATATGCAGGAAAAGCAGGCCCTGTATTATTAGATTTTCTAATTTTTCAAAAGGACTAAAAAAATCTGAATTTCTATATAAAACATCTAGATTTTCAAAATATGGTAGAATCAATCATATTTGTGTAATCTCTGTCTGCCTAATAGTTAACTTCTGCTCTGTTCTTTCAAGGAAGTTGCTTGGCATTTACATTCATACGTGGTGGGCACACTTACATTCTGAATCCTATGCTGTGTCCTATAGGCAATGCCAGGCTTCTCCTGAAGGCAGAAATTATGCCTTTGCTTTGTTTCAGTCCCTCCAAAACACACAGTGAACACTGCACACTATTCTCCCTGTCAATGCTGGTGACTAACAAAGCATTTCTTCTGAAGGCAGCAGCCAGCCTCGCTGTTCTGTGAACAGAAGCCTTGCCATTACACACAGGAGCTCAGCGCTTCACACGAGGCTCATATATTTTGTTCATTAGGCCTTCATCCCTCAATCAGTGTGAGAGTTACAGACTCTCCACCTCATCCATTTTCCTTCTGCTTTAATGTCTTGTTGAAAGGTATACCATCCTTTGTTCTAAATTCCAACCTCTTTTGTGCTATGATGATAACGTTAACTTTGTAATTGTGCATAAGTCAGCAAAGCAGAGTAATGCCTTATTCATCCAGCATCGTCAGGAAACGAGGTGTTCCACATAATTAAATTGTCCAGATAACTAGAGCTAACCAACATTTTAAAGATCAACATTTTAAAAAGAGTAAATGGGAACATCCCAAAATGTATTATATACCCTCTTGCCTTCTTTATTTTTAAATTATTTTATACAATTTCTTTTTCAGGATAGAAATGAAAGAGAGTAATAATTAAGATTTCCTCCTACCCCGGTGCCCCATCCTCCCTCCTACCCGTCTTTAACAGATGCCTCATTACCACCATTGCTGGGTTATAGGGATATTGTCCTTAGATAGTCTATACACATACAAGCATTTTTTTTTTCACAAAAGGTGACATGTTATGACACTGTACTGCATCTTGCTTTTTAAAATCTTGTATCTTGGTCATCACTCTTCATCAGTGCGTAAAGAGTGGCCCCATTCTATACAACAGCAGCAGCCCGTTCCATCGTGTGGGTGGGCGCAGCATTATTTATGTAAGCTGTCCTCTACTGACAGGCATCTAGTTTCGCATCTTCGGCCATTATAAAAAATGTTGCCATTATAGTCTGTATTTACTCCATTTTGCACACGTGCAGGTGTATCTGTAACTCTGTCCCTAGAGGAGAATCGCTGAGTCTGGGGAAAGATGCGTGCATCTGCGAGTTCGATAGCTGCTGTTACGCTGCCCTGCGTAGTCTGCGTCAGTTTTCTGCTCTTGCCATCACCGAAGGAGCGGAACTGTTTCCTCACGCCTTCATCAGCACAATGTGCCACCAAACCTTTTGTTTGAAGTTTCGTCAGTTAGCGAGTGAAGGATACTAATTCACTTACTTATTGTTTCGTGTGTGTATGTGGAATGTGACTTTTATAAAGTGTCCTTCTTTGTCTCTTCTCATAGTGTTCAGCTTGAATTTTACTTTGTCTGACATTAGGATTGCAACAACCATGGTCTTATGGCTTCCATTTTTCTTAAAAATATTTGTCCATCCTTTTTTTTTTTTTTTAAACTAAGAGACTTTATTTTTTAGACCAGTTTCAGATTTACAGAAAGTTTGAGCAAAGAGTACAGAGTTCTTATATCCGCCCATTCTATCCCCTCATCCCCCCGACCACCACACAATTTCCCTTATTACTAACATCCTTCATTTGTGTGGTACATTTGTTAAAACTGATACATGATTAACTAAACTTCACGGTTTGTATTAGGTTCACTCTTCGTGTTTGTGTTTTGAAAGATGCATAATGTCATATAGCCACCATTACGGTATCACACAGTATAGTTTCACTGCCCTGAAAATCCTGTGTTCTGCCTCTTCATCCCTCCCTGCACCCCCAACCCCTAGTAAACACTGATCTCTTTACTGTCTTCATAATTTTGCCCTTTCCAAAATGTCATATGGTTTGACTCATGTAGTATGTAGCCTTTTCAGATTACCTTCTTTCATGTAGCATTATGCACCTAGGATTTCTCCGTGTCTTTTCATGGCTTGATTGCTCATCTCGTTTTAGCACTGAATAACATTCTGTTGTCTGGATGTACATAGTTTGTTTATCTATTCACCTATTGAAAGACATCTTGGTTGCTTCCAATTTGCTTCTAATAAATAAAGCTGCTGAAACATTCATGCAGAGATTTTTATGTAGACATAAGTTTTCAATGCATGTGGATAAATATCTAGGAGCATAGCTGCTGGACTGTATGGTAAGGCTATGTTTAAATACTGTTTTCCAAAGTGGCTGTACATCGTGCATTCTCACCAGCACTGAATGAGATTTCTCGCTGCTCCACGTTCTCACTAGCATCTGGTGTTGTCGCTGTTTTGGACTGTAGCCATTCTAATAGGTGTGTCATTAGATCTCATTGTTTTAATTTGCAATTTTCAAGTGGTACATGATATTGAGTATTTTTTACATGTTTATTTACTATTGTCAGGGACCAGCAAAATTTTCCTCTTACCTTTCCCCTTACTTTCCCCCTAAGTTCTTCTGACTGGTCTAATAACTCAAACAACATACAACAGATTAGCAGCAGAAAATCAAATTTTAATACATGTGCACGGGGAATTTTCATAAGCATGAGAATTCCAAAGACAGTGAGGCAAAATTGGGTATAGATAGGTCATTTTAGATGAAGGAGAAAAGGGGGGTCTTAGATTTCATAAATGAAAACGGGCAATTTGCAGGGAGCTGAGAGATTGGCAAACAAACTCCTGCTAGGCAACTCAGAAACAATGGGACACTGTCTAACTAACTGGCCCCTGCTTGGATCCTTCCTGTCGAATGCTAAGGTGAAAATACTTAAGGTGATTATGCTAAGGTTCTCTTCATGAAACAGGTGTTTTGTATCTGAATCTCTTTAAGGAGAAAAAGGAGAGGTAAGAAAAACTCTTCCTGTGTTTGCTGGGCTTTAATCCATTTCAGTTTGAAATAATCTGCATGTCGGGGTGGCAAATTCCAGTTAAACTCAGCTCCTGACCCCCTCACTGTCTGTATATCTTCTTTGGTGAGATGTCTGTTTGGATTTTTGCATAGCTTTCCATCGGGTTGTTATTTTATCATCGTTGTTTTAAGAGATTGTTGTTTGTTTGTTTGTTTGTTTTATATATTGTAGCTAGTTGTTTTTCTGATATTTGTTTTGCAAATATTTTCTCCCAGTCAGTGGTTTGTTTTTAACTCATTTGATTTGAAGTTTTCCTATTCTGAACGAGTTTGAATATCTTTCATTTTTTAAGGACCATCTATTACTTTCCCTGTGACTCATGCAGTCGCAGCCTTTGGTCCCTTCAAGTGGGTGACTTAACAGATCTGATGAAACTTAACCATTACTTGAGAGCTGGATCATTAATGTGAAGATTAACTGCTGCGCTGTACTGTGATTGTCCAAACTACTTCGTTCTCTTGAGCTCTATTTCCTATTTTTTAAAAATAGTTTTCGCTTCTCTTCCTAGGTTTTAAGATACGCCCGCGTTATCACTTTTTGCTTCCCTCAAATATGTCTTTTGAAACCCAATGGTCCCTCTTGTAATTTACTGCCTTTAATGATATCAAGAGTTTCTGACACTAAAACAATAAAATTTCTTATAATAACTAGGGGAGCCTGATTCATGAGTCAAGTTTGTGCGCCACATTGCATATATTTTTACATCTATTTTGGCCAATCAGGAGTTTTTATCGTTTCCTTGTTCTTAGGCTACTTTAGAATATCCAGAGACATCTAGCCAAAGAAATCCTACTTCTAGCATTCTCTGCTAGAACATGTAAGGGTAACCACAGATTAGAAATCCTAGTTATGAGAGGAGCCCATGTGCCCATATGTTGCTATACATATAAATATAATAGCCTTGAATAGAGGAAAATTCGCTCTTTCATTCTCTAAAGTAGTGATATGAACTTATATTTTTGGAAAACTTTTAAACAATGAATTTTCAATGGTATTTTCACGTGGAGGCTCAATGTAACGCCTGTGCTCGAGGTTCGTGGACATTTATTTCCGCATGGCTTTGTAACTGGAGTCTCCCGTAATTTACATGGGAAGGGTTTCCGCTGCCCGCGGTGGTAGCCTTGCTGCATCCCATAGATGGCAGTAAACACACTTTCTAGCACTTTTCTCCATCTTCATTGGAATCTGGCTCCTTCAGGGAAAGAAAATGAATGCAGAAACTGTGGAGTAATAATTAGCAAACACTCTAGTCATTTGAAAAATTGGCAAGAAGCCTTATTAAAGTAGGTAATAATAGTCATATTTTGCACTTCTAATAGGGCCTTTTATCTTTAGGCCTCCAAGAGCCTGTCTGAGTCATGTAAAGGGAAAACAAAAACAAAAAACAAAAAACAAAAAAAATAAAAAAAATGGAAAAAAAAAAGCAGAGCTAGGTCAGAAGTCAGGAAATAAGGGCTCTGTTTGACATTCAGTAAGGCATTCTCATTTCAAAGTGATGGTAGAGTGTCTCTGATGCATTTAAATACCAGAAATTTATGCCGATTAGGAAAGGAAAGTCAAGCAATGCATTGTGAGATAAAGTCCACATTCTCGGGTTAATACGGAAAACAGGCTTTTTTCTCAAGTTGTTTTCCTGTGAAAATAACAACACAGCTTTAAATACTTTGCTTCCTATAAACACATGAACAGCATTAGTATTCACAGTGCCCTAGACAAATTGAGAAAGCATTTCTATAGCCTCTTTCATGTATCAAGGTGTAATTATCAGCACAGCCTTGTATTTATTCCTGTGAGACTGGCATAAATAACTACCGCTGATGGGTATCAGTCCTGCGAACTCAGTATCATTTATTCTTTATCTCTGGCAGTGGAAGTAGCAGAAGGAAAGGACTCCGAACATGTATACACAGTAAAAAGCCTTAAATCTACAAGATATGGCTGTCTTCCTTGTCCTACATTCAACCTGCGTCTTCAGTTTCCCACATAAACTTCAGATCCATTGAAATCTTGGAACACTAAAAATTTTCTTAATTGTTGTCAAGGTTTAGTAACTTCACAACCAGAAGCAAGATACCCTTACTATTTGAGGGAATGCAGTTTTGAGGATAAAGAAGAGCAGCTTTTCCTGGGGAATTAAAATTTGCTTGGGGGTTGGTAGGAAGAACGTATTCTATAATAACCACTCTTTGGCTGTGTGATTTTGACTTTGGGCAAGGTAATTAACCTCTCTGAGCATCAATTTCTTAACTGTAGTAATTCCTACCTATGAAAGATGGCTAAAAGATTAAATGAACTTACAACAGTAAAAGCATTTAGCACAGCACCTGTCAGTAGATATTCAATAACAAGTGATCATTAAAAAATAGACACATCAAATGCAAATATAAATATACATACATGACAGAATTGGGGGGGGGGGGGGTGGGGAGAGAGAGAGAGAGAGAGAGAGAGAGAGAGAGAGAGAGAGAGAGAGAGAGAGAGAGAATGTCTGTTGGATTCTTTCAAGCCTCAGAGATTTAGGTAAATTGGTTGAAAGCCTCAAATTCTGAACCCATCAGTCCTCTTTACAATTCTTACAAGTTTGTGACCGACCTTTCTGATTTGTTTGAATTCTTCTAAATCCAAGAGCCTTGGGTTAATTTAATGCCCAGCCAGCTAATACATAGGAAAATGGCCCATTTGCCATTTTTACACATGAAAAAAATCCCATCCTCTCTCACAAATAGTGTAAATATGGTAAATTGAATGGCTATTTACATTTGAAAGAGATCAAATCTTGTACCTCTCAGCTTTCAGTCTTTCTCCTGGCTCCACACCATTGGCCGCTATCTTCCACCATGGAACTCACACACCCAGACAGCCCATCCCTGGGAGGTGTAGCCCAGTCTTTCCCCACCCTCTTCATCCACTTTTCAGGTGGAGACACCTCAACCTGACCAACCGGATTGTTCCAGCCTCTCTGGGATTTTGGGAAACACAATTTCTTATGTCTTATCACTTTATGATTATGAATTCACTATAAAACTCAGCAGTCAACATTCTCATAGATATGCAATTTCCTTTATTCTATGGAACAATCTATTTTTCTACATTTATATGTAAGAGCAAACAGATAAAGTACACAGAGTACCATTATATGTTTCGTACCCTGAGAGACATTTCTACATCGCAACTATTCTTTTAAGGATTACCTAGTGTTTTTTTTTTTTTTTTAAGAATTTTAATGTTTGTATGTAGTTTTTCTGCTCATTGCATTCATTCTTGTCAGATTTTTTTTTTCACCCAGAACACATATTCATCTTTCCCTAGTGGTCCCGTGTCATCTGTATGTATGACTGTGATGACGTGCTGCCCTCCAGGGTATTAATTGGGCTTAAGTGCCCCCAGGTTCTTGTGTGTTTGGAGTTACTGTGTCTGGTTGGGTTACCCCCCACCCACACACACAGTTTTTTGTCTCCTTGTCGTTTTTTGCTGTCATCAATATATACTGTCTCCAGCAGTAATCCTTTCTCCATGGTTTGCATTTGCAGCTTCTAGTCTACTGACTGATGAAAAGCTGGCCAACATTAAAGATGTTTTTAAAGTCAAAACTACTGGCATAGAATCCCCAGAAATCTCCTATGAGAAGAACACGGGAGCTTTGACGTGTAAACTCTCTTCCAGATATATTACATGGTTCAGTACTCTTTTTGCTGAGCTCTCCTAGTTCTTGAATGGGTTTTAGATAATTTAAAGCCTAGGGAAAATGTTGTTGTAGTATCTTTTTCATTGATTTCATTTTAGAACTCCAGACTGATGCTATTTGAGAGCTGAGATTGCTAAGTTCTCATGGACACCCAGGAAGGCCCTACTCTGACTGGTCAGGGCCCTGGCCCTAGGATATACCACTCACTCTAAGACTTAGGGAAGGTTAAGCAAAGTGAAAATCTTAAATCAAAATATTTCCTATGAAGGTGAATGTAATCACTTCACAAAAGGACATCAATAAGGCCAGATAATTTTAGAAAATTGGATTATCTTCTCATTACCATGCTGTCACAGTTTAATCAAAGAAAAAAAGTTTTCCTTTCTCCATCCCCTCCTTTGTTTATCCTTCTTTCCTCTCTCCCTTTTTTTCTTCCTTTGTATATAAATCAGTGATTCTCTTATTTACTGATGGAAAAAAAAGATGGTACCAAAATACTTGGCAGTTAGGCTGAGACAATCAAACTATTAATAAATGCCAGTAGCAAGAAACTTTTTTCTTATTTCAAGAGCCAGTATGCTAATTAAAAAAAAACAAACACCTTAATTAATATCTTGCAGGATTTTCATAGTATGAATGTTTCTCCTGCGTTTCACATTATTAACACTTGAAAATTAAGCCTTCACTATAGTTCAGGAGACATTTGTGACTCCTCTCTCACAGTGTGGGAGATTCTAGGGACAAAGATAACAGCAGAGGGATGTGTACATAACTGTCATTCAGATATTCTCTGGCTGTTGAGCATGATATAGGAGAGGTAGCCAGCTGAGATGCCCTAAGTCAATGTCAGGTATGTGTCATTCCTGAAAAGATCCTTCCTTACAAGTCATACGAGTATAGTATGTACACTCTTGCGTTAAAATTCTGACTTTAGGAAAGTTACTTAACCTCTCTGTGCCTCAATTTGTTTATCTCTAAAAAGCACCTAATACTAGTATTTAACTCATAGGGTTGTTTTGAAGTTAATAGAATTAATAAGTGTAAAGTCTTAGAACAAAGCCTGAAACACAGTAGCGCTAGGTCAGCATTTGTTATTATCATGTTCCGAATGGGGACTGGGGCCTTCTAGAACGATACACTGGGGCCATCCCGTGGATTTTTAAACGTTTAGGTTTTGGAGTAAATCTTGTCTGGATTGTAGCATTTGCCCTCTCACATCCTGGCCAGGTGGCCTTGGACAAATTAGTCAACCTTTCTAAGCTTGAGTCTCTTTATCTGTAGAAAGGGGTTAATTATATTCCTCATAGGGCTGCTGTGAGGATGAGATGCTTGTAAAGAACCCACAAGCTGCCAGCACACAAAGAAAGCCCTCCATAAATTTTAGGCATGGAAATGTGGAGGAAGAAGAGGTCAATGACGTGGTGACCTGTCTACCGAAAATTTTTAAAGGCAATTTCCGTATCTTCCTTTGGGAAGTGATGGAACCAGACAGATCAGTCCTTAGGGAACTAAGAGACAGAGTTTACGCAGTTCTTTCCGTGCTGGATTGGGGGACAAAGAAGATTTGAAAACTTGGGGTTCTGCCAAATCTTGCAGGTAATTGAGTTCAGACACCTCCAAAAGGGAAGTCCTGAGCTTTACCCTGTGGCCCTTGACCAGGAGTAAAGCCCCTAAACCAGGGAGATAAATAAATAATAACCCAGGCACAGGACTCAGGCCACAGCAGATGGGGCCCAAGAAGGAACTAAGGTTCTATTTTCTGGATTTTCCTTCAATTTTCAAACCCATTTTCCAGGAAAGATGACCAGGACGGTTTAGCCTCCTTATTTGTTGTGACTTATACTCTTCCTAAGTGCCTGAACGGAGTGGGGGACACTCCCAAACAGACAGTCATAGGTTTTATAAGAATTTGAATGTCTGTATCAAGGAATTAAGCATTTCTTCTGCCCAGTACTGATTTTGAAGATTTGCTGGCCAAACAGGTGTCGCCTTGTCAAAGCTCCCCTCCTCACAGAGGGAACTGGCCACCCACCCCTACCTAGGTCATGCTCCAAGCTTCACTTCATCCCTCCCCACTTCTTACCTTCGTCCCCTCCTGGCAAACTTCTACTTTTCTTTCAAGACCCAGCTCAGTTGCCAGCGCCTCTGGGAAGCCTGTCTTGCTCATCTTTGACTCCTGCCAGCACTGTGAGCCTAGGGTAGAGCCTGGCATAGAAGATGTCCAACAGTGAGATGGGGACAAAGCTCCCTCTACACCCTGAGCCCAGGTTGTCTCTTTAACTGTCACGCATATTCCAAGCGTAGCCCTCTTAAGCCACAGGAATCGTCTACAACTTTTCCCATATTTCAATCTGCTGACAACTGCCAAACTTATCCTCCATTCTCATTTCTTCCCAAATATCTCCCTATCCTTGGCCTACGTGGTTTTTCATACGCCATAATTTTAATTGCCCTTACTTGTCATTCAAGTTCATCAACACTCCTTTTAAAATGTTACCCACGGAATCGAACTCATTCTCCCCTCCTCTGGCCCGCTGCCCTTCTGCCTTCCTGTCTCTTTGTTAATTGAACTACCCGTCATTTACGCTGGCAACTTCGGGCTTCTTCACTGCACCTCCTCCATCATCTCCCCTGTCCACCTCCCGTCAGGCACTAAGTCCTATTGATTGTTCCAACTAAATATTGAACAACTATAGTAGGTATTCAGACAGTATATGGCAAAGGAATACAAATGAATAAAATTTATCACTTTATATTCATTCCTGCTACTTCTGACTTGAGGGAAGGTTTTGTTTTGCTTTGCTTTTATTTTTACATATTTCAAATGTACAGAAAAGTTGAAAGAAATTGTGATAAACACCAATATACCCTTCTCCTAGATTCATCAATTGTTAACATTTTCTGTCAATTGCTTCCCCTCCAAACTCTCTCTCTCTCTCTCTCTCTCTCTCTCTCTCTCTCTCTCTCACACACACACACACACACACACACACACACAAACACACACACACTTAAACAAAGTAAGTAAGCTGCAGGTATTGTGACATATCATCTTTAAATATTGCAGCATACATCTTCTAAGAACTATGAAATTTGTCACAAATTATTTCCCATACATACCTTTAGAGTGAGGGCTTGTAAACTGGGACTTATGGATGGGCGTGGGAGAAGGGGCCATGAATCATATGCAAAAATTTGAATATATGAGCAGTTTTCCAGGGAGGAAGTTCACAGCTTTCATTAAAGACTCAAACCTTCAAACTAATGCAGGTCCCAACTCAAGTTCTCCCTCTTTAACCCAAGTAGGGTAGCAATACGATCAGCTATGGGTTTTTATCTATCTTAAACTATAATTCAGATGCTACCTAAAATGTATTCAGTGGCTTCCTATTGGCTGCATGAGAAAGTGGCTTCTTAGCATGACATTGAGAATCTTTATGATCCTGCTACTAAGTACATTCCCAGTCTCTTCTGTCACAGCTCCCCTCCCCCCAGAGAAAACTGGCCACCCATCCCTACCCAGGTCGTGCTCCACGCTTCACCTCATCCCTCCCCACTTCTTACCCTCGTCCCTTCTTGGCAAACTTCTACTTTTCTTTCAAGACCCAGCTCAGTTGCCAGCGCCTCTGGGAAGCCTGCCCCAATGCCCCGCCCCCCCCCCCACCTTGCTTCTGGCTGTAATTTGTGCATTCCTCTATTATATTTATCACATCTACGATGCTTATTTGCTTACCTAGCTTCATCCTCAGTAATACGGTGAAGCACTCAACATATGGGTAAATGGATATATGATGAAAGGATCACACAAGCCCTTGCTAATCACCTGGACTCCTGACCCTCCTGCCCACTCTGTTCTCTGAAGCACATTAGTAGTCGGATCACAGTGGGCTCTCCTGGTGTCGGACCTCGAGACCTTCACCAAAACTTCTGTCTCTCCCCAGGTGATGCTCTCGGCCCCTCTAATTTTGACAGATTACCTCATACCCACGTCCTTACTGTTCCTTGGCTATCTAAATTCAACCTCTTGAAGAGACACCCTACATCCATACTTGGTAAAGATTCTGCAAGATTTAGAGGGGCAGAGACCCAGAAATGGCTGTTTGTCCAGGCTCCGAGACACCAGGAAGAGCATGAAATGGAACTAGTCCCAAGGCCTTGTGAAAAAGTACTAAGCCGTACTTGTAGGGCTGCTGCTACTCAGAATAGAATGTGATGCTGTAGCGGCCTAAACTCTAAACGCTGGCATTGGAGAGGTGATGAGTACCCTGGCAACATCCCTGCACAAGCTCGAGGCTGTTTCCTTTGATTTTTCCAGGATGACTCCATTGTGCCTTTCCAACTTTGGTACTAACTCTTCTAATCTGGAAATCAGATCCTGACTTGCAAGGATGGCAAGCAGCTGGCCTTCTGGCTGGAGTCCAGGTCTGCAACACAGGTAAGAGACCTGCATTGTATTACTCCAAAGCCCAGTATGGTCAAGTGAAATACAGAAACCCGTTGGAGTAAAAGGGCTGACCCTTCTATTGTGATTCTGTTTGCTTACAGGAGGGACTGCCAAAGAGGATTCTTAGGAGGGGCTGGGGATTCAGAGAGGAGCTAGGACATCCTGCTGAGCCTCTAGCTTTCCCAGAGAGTGCCCCCCCTCTAACCCCCAGCAGCCAAGGCCTGTGCTGGGAAGCTCAAAGGCTGCTAAGCTGCCTGCTAATGTCAAGGCCGACCTCAGCGGGCAGCGCCCTCCTCCTCCTGCTTCCCTGGCGGGTTGGCCCTTGTGGGATGTCAGTCCATCTGCTTTCAGAGGTGTGGCTGCCCCAGCCTGCTTCCCCCCATGGCTGTCTTCCTCTCCCCCAGCAGGAGCGCCTGGGCCCTGGTGAGTGATGTTTCTGAACGGCTTCAGTCCCCCGTGCGCGAGTCGGAATGCATTACCAGGCAGGGCGCGTCAGCTCGGCGATTTGGCTTCAACAATAAATCTCCTTGCTTTCATGAGTTTAAATCAGACTTTAAAACACCGCCCTTAATGTTCTTTTAATGCAGTTTTCTTCTGAATGAGTTCCCTTTAGGTCCAGTCCTTGTCATTAATACACTTTCTTGGCAAGCGAAGGAGGGCTTCTTCGAGGAAAACCCTGCCAGTTTAGGAAACCAGTTGAATTGCCTTGGTGATGCCAGGAGCCTCTTTTGCATTTTACAAGGACACTTGAGAAAACAAAACTCTCTGACTGTAAATTTAATTTTCTCTTGACAACCTCAGTGTCTCTGCAGCCCCAGAAGTTATCCATTACTTCTTTCTTCTGTAATTAAAAATCACGTCGGAGGAGGGGGGAATGTACAGGATTAACAAGTTCTAATTTTCATTGATGAGCTCTAAGAGCTTATCAATAATGGGATCAGAAAAGCCGCTTCGCCTAAGCTCTATTTTTCCAGGGCGTCTGATTTTGATGGAGAATCTCGCTTAGGATGGAAAATGCTGGCTTTCCAAGGAGACTCACCGCCAAAGTCAAGAAGAAGGGGGGCAGGGAGGGGGGCAGGCCAGGCGAGTGTCTAGCAGGAGTGAGCAGAAGAGTGGCCGGGGCTTGCAACTTTCACAGACTCAGCATTCAGGCTTGGGGGAGGGGAGCTGATTACAGGGAAAGATTTAACAGCCTGTCTTTCACACACATGTTCCTTCTCTGTGGATAGCTTCTGCAGGAAAGGAGCCTGCACGTATCTGCTTAGGGAGAAGAAAGATATTTCCAATTAAAAGAATATTGGTGGTAATTCCTTTTGAGTTATACGTTCGTAGATAAAAATACTTTATCAGGGAATAGGACATCCATCCTGTTTATCGCCCACTGGGAAGTAGCTGAGCATGGGTTTCTCCAAGAGACACGGAGCTGATCGATAGCATCTGGGCTGCGTCATTTCAAAAGATGTGACACAGGCTCCCAGTGAATGTGACAGGCATGTGACGGGAATGAGCTGTCTAATTGATATGCACAGGTTCCACAAAACTCCCAAATAATCAGGTGCAGAAATAATTCAGCTAGGATTTTTTTTTTTTTTTTTTTTTTAAGATAGGGCAAGTAAAGCATAGATTCCGTGAAGCAGGAGCCCTGGCACTTGGTCTTGAAGTTCTTCTGTGGAAAAACCTGTTGACTGTAAAAGAACAGAGGCCTCTGCTATGCTCAACAGGGGTTGGGCTTATGAGTTTCAGGCAGAAATTGGATGATTTGGTTCCAAAGCTTTCTTGCTTAGAGCTGGAAAGTTCAGGCCATCTCTGGAGACCAAAAAATGCACGGGATAGCAGAAAAGGCCAGCAGCTGGGGAGTCTGTCAAAACGATGCCTACTTAGCTCCTGCCACAAAGAACTTCTTAAACCGAGACTAGAGAAGCAGAGGCTATGAGTTGCCCACTTCCCTAGGTCACCTCTTTGGGGCATCCTGCTGACCCTCCTTCAGCACTCCTCCTCCCCCCAGTGAGAACAGGCTGCACTGTAGCAAAGCCTGGGCGCTGAGGACAGGCACATCTATAGGAAACTGGAAGCAGTAGAAACCTATTAGAGTGATATTATATGGATAAGGTAAGAAGAGCATGAACTCCAGCCAAATGGTCAAGCTTGAATAAAGGGGTCCGCTCTTACGAGCTGTGTGATTTGGGGCAAGTCACTTAAGCACTCTGAGCCCCCGTGTTCTTTTCTGTAAGATAAGATTATTTTAGTTCCATCTCATGGAGTTATTATGAGGATTAAATGAGTGAATACATTTAAGTCATGTAGAGCAGTGTCCAGCAAGTAGGAGACACTCGATAAATGTTAACAACTTAAATATTATGTCGTTTAAAAGCAGTGACCTTGCCAAAGGCGGTATGGTTGGCCTCCCAGAGCCCTCTCCAACTCTGTGATTTTAAACAGCCAGATGGCCTAAGTCACTGTTTTGAAAAGGTGGGATAGTTGTTGGGGTACACATGATGAATTTGGGGGGGGGGTATGTGGATGGACGCTTAAATTTTAATAACTATGCATTTATTGTGTACCAGAAAAAATAAAAGCAAGTCTATTATTCCCTGAACATGATTAATCAGATTGAAGATAATCCTTTTAAAAAGTAAAATATGTGTATCTTGGAGCCTGTGCTATATGCAGTATGGGCAGAATCATAATGACTCTTGAGTTCGCTCTTAAAAGACGAATAAGAGAGAGAGAGGGGTCTCCTGGCAGGGGCGGTGTCTGTGCAAAGGCCCAGGAGGTAATCCGGCACAGTAGCAGGGAGGAGAGGGGAGACTGCGGAGGGGGCAGTCAGAATACGGAGAGCCTGACAGGCCATGTTAACGAGTTTGAACTTTGACCCAAAGGTGATGGAAAATGTTGGTGGATGAGGCTGAAGGGGACTAGAAACAAGGAGCCGGTTAGGCTGTTATTGCCAATTCAGAAATATTGATGACATAAACAGGAGCAGTGGTCCTGGAGAGAGTGAGAGAAGCAGGTGGAGTCAGAAGTCTTTGAAAGGTAAAGGAAGGTGCCCAGGATTCTATTAGGAATCCAAATAAATGTTGTGCCAACCACCAAATCTGAGACGAGAGGACTAGAGAGGGAGGTGATCACTGAGTAAGAGCAGGGAAAAGATCAATTCAGTGTAAGACTGTGGAATTTGACTTCCCTGTGGGGAGAACTTAAGCAGACAGATCTGGGCCAGTGTCTAATTCCAAGTCAACGGGAGGAGAGCATGTGTGTGGACAGAGGATACAGGCTGCTCTTTCAAGAGGCTTGGGCCAGGTGGGAAGAAGAGTGGCAAGTAACAGCTCTGGCTCAAGCACTGGAGAACCCTGAGCATTTGGTTGAAGACAAGGAGGCTATGCGAGGAGGCAGTTAAAGTGCAGTAACACCTTTGAGCCTTGGGCTGACCTCGCTGCTATTCTAAACATGATTGCATATGTCTTCATGCACTTACACATGCTTTTATCTCTCTGCCTGTCTCTGTCCTCCAGCCCACCCTGGCCAGCCTCCCACTCCTCTGTCCATCCTTCCTTTCTTCCTTCATTAAGCAAATATTTACTGAGCAAATATTATATGTTCTAGGGGCAAAGAATTAAATCAAAACAGAAAATCATGGCATCTATTCTAGTAAAGAGAGGCAATCGACAAACGAAAAAGTAAAATATAAGGTGTGTAAGATGGTGAAAGTGATCTTGATCAAAATAAAGCAGGACAGGAGGATAGAGAGTGCCTCGTCGGGTGAGCAGCGGTGAGTAGAGAGAGTAAGTAGGGAGATGAAGAAAGGCGTCACTGAGAAGGCGATGTTTGAGTAAATATCTGAAGGAGGTGAAGGAGGGGGTGGTGTAAACATCAGGGGGAAACGTGTTCTTAGTAGAGGGAGCAGTGAGAGCAAATGCTCCAAATTAGGAGAGGGCCACACTGGTTCGAGAAACAGCCCAGCAGCCTCCCTCTGGACAATTTCCAGGCATACTGGGCACTTAGCCAAGATTATAACATGATTTTAAATGACCTATCATTTCATTTCACCTTTCTATTCCCTTTGGCTCCTTGTCCTTCTTTCCATCAAGCTAAATGCTGTCCCAAGTCATGGGACCCACCTTTCTCCAAACTCATGGGGAGCTCTTAGGAAATGTGACATTCTTTTGACTTTTGGTTTGGACTCTTCCATATCGCTAGCTGGTTTTTCAGTCTGGGAGCCAGGACTTAGGAGCAGTGAAGGAGATCAGGGCAGGAAAGGCTAGGATCATAAGTTTAGGTCGAATCCAAGGATATGGAAAAACCAAACTCCAGCAGCAGAGGAAAGGGCGAGTGCTCTTAGTCCTGAATCTGGACATTGTTCTGGAACTCTGGTTTTGTCCTGGGGGAAAAAGGCAGACAAGGAATAGTTACTGGTGGTTTAAAGATCAAATGTTCACAAAATCAATCCAGAAAATGTTGGACACCAGGGAAACTTAGGTAACCGAGAAGATGGCAGGAGCGTTCCGAGAGGCCAGGGTGCTGGCGTGAGTCCGGCCGTAGATTCCTGGGAGGCTCAAGTTTAGAGTCAGGAAGCGCAGTTGCCAGAGCACCCGGGAGATGGGCGCGGCTAGGTTCCAACTTAGGTGGATCAGGCCTAACTCAGTGACGCGCCAGAGTTACCAGCTTGAGATCCTTCGATCTCCTGCTTAGGGACGACACTGGTTCCAGAGTCTTGTCTGGGGACACCCTTGGTCGTGGGGTTAAATGGCTCCAGCTTTGAAATATGGGGGTGGCCACAACCCAGAACCCAGCCAACCCGTAAAAATATGTAAACAATTTATTTAATTGTTGGCTCCAGTTATTTGCCAGTTACCGCAGCTACACCTTTGCCATAGTCAACTCATGGAGGAGGATACGTCCCAGCCTCTTGACTTTGGATTCGGCCATGTGGATGGTTTGACCAACAATAAATGGGTGAAAGGAATGGTGTGTCAATTTCAAGCATAGGCCTTAAGAAGCCTCGCACATTTCCACCTACCCCCTTGAGCTTCTGTCATCAACACGAGATGCTAGCCCACTGGTCCCAGGAGGAAAACGGAGACATGAGGAACAGAACAGCCCTACCAGTCAAGGCCAGTCCAGGCCATGTAGACCCCAGATGACCTGACGACATGGGAGCAACAATGAATGATCGTTGTTTTAAGAAATGAAGACAAAATCCAAACAATTTTTCTCCCTGCCTCCAGGTGCCTATCCCAGTGCTTTGCCCACAAAACCTCAGAACCAATTTGCTAGTTTCATTTGAGGTGCTCACTGGAAACCAACTGGATATCCGGGTTCTGCATGGCAAGGAGAAATCTAGACGCTCCCATGCAAGTGACAGAAAGTAAAAACACATAAGGCTGTGTTTTTAGACTCTAGGGGCAATGACTGAGCTTGCTGTCCTGTGCCTGCCCATTGCATAGTCACAATATCTGCAGGAGAACACCGAAGGTCTACAGTAGTTTGGGACTCACAAAAAATAATTCATTATGCATAATGGTGATGTTGGCAGTGCATGCCAAATGGTTAAATCTAATGTAGCATACAGTTTCATTAAGGCACAACAAAATTAATCTATCCCTTCCCACCAGGAGGTTTAAACAAAAGCAATGGGGAAGGAGCTGCATGTAAAAAGCAGCAATTCATTAATGAAATGAAGACATGTAAAATAATTAGGCTTATAACAAGAGATTAGAGAACTAAATTAACCCTTCTGTTTACTTTGCACAGAATGCAATGGAGAACTTTGGCAAATGCGAAGTTATTATGGAAATGTCAGCTCGAAAGATTAACCTAGTGACCTCCCATGAAAGGAGTGACCTGTGTCAGTCCCACTCTGATGCCTTCGTTTTGTGATAGTTAAAATCGTATCTACGAGGAATTTCTGTTTTGGTCCCAGAGGCATGAGAGAAAGCAGGTACAGCTATGGAGCTGCAAATGAAACAGTTAATTAAAAAAAAGTAGGGGTTTGATGTTGACATGCTGTATGCTAACTTGGGTAATTAATAATATTGAAACGAAGGGGCTAATCTAAATCAATGGTGGGTTGAAGCTTTCCTCTGCCTGGTTAGTAATGATAAGCCAAGGGGGACAATTGAGCTTCTTTTCTTAATAACTCTTAAGTCCTCATCTGCATGGGGGAATGGTAGGAACAAGAATCTGTCCACATGACCAGGTAAAATGCAGCTTAAGATAAAACGGATGGAAATGGGACGTGCACATCAGTCAGGCACCCTCCTGGCTTTGGAACCTGACCCTGGTTTCTTACATCTTGGCTCCCCAGTTTAAGATCTTCAGGAGAGACTTGCAGGCTGGTGTTTCCCCTCTGGTCCAAACTCTTCCATGTGTTGTTGGAAGAAGTCTAGACTCCTAATAGATTTGCACTGTAAATCTTGGCTGTGTGCATCCTGCCACTGAGGCTGGGGACAGGCTGAGAGCTGGGAAGTGAATGACCATGAAGAGTACACTCCCATTCTCTGATGAAGGGAGTCAACTAGAGATGTCATGCCCAACGGGTGGTGGCAGCAAGGAGTGAGAGGGCAGCAGGAAATGACCTAACCAGCTGGCCGAAGCAAAATCTCTTCATGGAGATGGGAAACAGCACCCCCTTTAGGATTCTACCCACAGTGGCAACCCCGTGAAGGACAACTTGTCCCAGGCCAGGGTCTATAGTTGCCCTGATAGCCCCACATGCAGTGCCCAAGGCCACAGATGCTCTTGTGTCTCATGCAGTGGTGATATCATCCCTTTACAGCTTGCCTTATGCTGGTAAAAAAACAGTGACCACTAATTAATTCTATATGCTGATCTGAGGATCAGAAGGTTGTGTGAAAATCAAAATTAACATTTCTTTAGCATCTAGCTTGTGACTAGTGCTTTTCCAACACTATCTTGTTTTATCCTCCAGTGTCAAAGGTATTGTATTCCATTTTACAGATCAGTAAACTGGAGCTGAGACATATTAAGGAATTAGCCTGAACTCATTTTAAAAATGACTATGACTTTTAAGGTTTTTGTAGATATACAAATCATCTTTTACGGCACCTCCCCAAACTATTTGGAGAGCAGAGCAGGTAAAATCACAGTGAAGGAGGGAAGAGAAAGCAGAGATCAAGTTCCTCAAAGACAGTTACAGTTACTGCTTAAAGCTCTTTGTCCAGGACTGAGTCTGGAGTGCTTTATGGCGCTCCCCATCCCCTCTGCCCAAAAATACTGTTACCAGGAGTGGGCAGGTAAGCAAAGCACAGGGAAGAGCAGGGTGAGAACATGGTTAGACAAACGCACAGGCTTCTGGAAGAAATCTTTGTGGCCTGGTTTCCTGAAGAGGCCCGAGTGAACAGCAAGCATCATTTCCAAGCTAGAAGTATAAGCATCTTTAATGAAGAATATTTGAAATTATGGAATTTCTGTAGACGTAGGACTATCCTATTTGACTGAGTAGTTTTGAAAAGCACTGCATCTCTCTGCTCTTGCGTGTCCACATTAATCCATAAGAGTCACCCTTTCAGCACTGCGTCTTTCCACACATGAACCTCCTGCCTCACCTTGGCCCAAGCCAGAGAGAAAAGAGAGCAAGTGTAAGAAGAAAAAGACACACCGTTTTTTCCGATTTGGAGTTCTTCATGCTCAGTCCTATTCTCCAGCTTCTACAGAGCTACTTTTCCATTCATTTATTTGTTTGTTCATTGAGTGCTTACCTGGGTGCCTACCATGGGCCAGCACTGTGCTGCACACTTCTCCTGTGGTATCTTATTTCTCACAAAAACTTGTGAGAAGGGCACTGTCATCCCTGGTTTATAAATGAACAAACCAAGGCACAGAGAAGCTGAATGCTTCACCCACATATCCCAGCTCGTAGGTGTTGAAGCCAGCCTGAGAACCCAGGGTTCTCCAGCCCTTTCACTGCCCATACGGTCTTCCCTACGCCATAATTTTTGCTAGAAATTTGCATTTTCCCCAGGAGAGAAGGCATTTTCCCCATTATCAATATATTCAAGTTGAGGTCCTAGGGTTATTCTGGAATAAATAAGAACTTAGAACACCCTTAGACACTGGTAACCTTTATTAATCTTTACTAATCTACTTTGCTTGCTGAGACACACTGCAATTTCCAATGCTAACGAGAACAGCACCCCTTGAGAGAAGATGTGTTTTTGACGCTACTTCAAAAAGAAGAAAACATAATGTAAAACTCTGCAGGTCTGTGAATAGATGGTGTCCAGAGTCTAGTGTAGTGTCTTATGTAGATGAAGTATTTAATAAAGATTTGATTGGAATGAATGAATGAGTGAACAAATGAGTGATGCTGAAAGGTCCCTGAGGCTTCTGTGGTCTTCTGAGGTCATCGCTATTGACACTGGCTTGTATGAGAGGTGGATAAACAGCAGGCTGGGCATGTCGGCACTGTCCTGCTCTAAAGGTAGCCTACAGTGGGGCGTAAAGTATTCAGTTCTTTGTGGCAATGCCTCTTTATGTTCGTGCTGAGCATTTGTCTGAGATTCCCCAGGAAGGCTGGTGGAATTTGTGTTTAGGATTACCTGACATGCATTAAAAGCAACTGTCTTCAGAGCAAATATTAAAGGAGTCACATTGTTCATTGTCATTGATTTAATGGGGATCAAAAAGAAAATTGGGTGTGAATCTATCGTTTTTATCATAAATTTTGTTTTATTTTAGAAAGTAGAGACATCTTCATTCTATGACCCACTTCTTAACTAACTAAATTAAATAAAGATGGGAAAAATTATGTAGCTAGTGATTTGCAAGTGTTCAGAGTTTTTCATTTCAAAAAGCTATATATAAGAGTGGCTCCTTTGTGCCTAAATTATGTGGAGGTGGGTAAGACCCTGAGTCAAATTTAAAGATATACCTTTTCCAAATTTCTCCCCCTATAATCTACCCCATCTCCCCTTCCCCCATATCTTACTCTAATCTGCTGGGTCTTAGGCTACTTGAACTGAAAGAAATGTACAGTCAAACACATTAGAAAGACAATTTTTATATACTTCCTAGGGAACTTGGCACTCTAAGTCATGATGCCTTTTGGACTATTTTGCCACTGTCTCTGCAGACACCTCTGCCTGTCTCTGTTCTGCAGTGCTATCTGCTTTTGGTTCTTGTAATGGCTTTGATCAGCATGGTAGACTATTATAAACGTTTGAGAAATTCCCAAACTTAACCAAGGCAAGTCCTCACTTCTATCAGCAACTCCGGATCATATCTCTCCAATTCAGAACATTTGGTGATTTTTGGCTTCAGCTGGAGTTGTAATCTGTGCATGAGTTGAGTTCCAATTAGAAAAGCTTTCTCTTTACTCTTTAGGAAGAGAAGGAAGTCAATTGCCTAAGAGGTATGATTGAAGAGGTGCCATGAAGCACCTACGAAGAAGAAATGCTCTTGCACCACATCCGAAGCTCTTTCTCTTGGATTGCCTGTGTTAAACTGCATATATCCGGGGCTGTTGACATATGACATTTGGTGTTAAATAATTTTGCCATCCAATTTTCAACTAAGATGCCTTAGTATATTTGAAAAAGGGGGAAAGAATCTAAACCGGCTCTGACAATAATTTCAAAGGGTGAGTTTGAGGAATTTTGAGTGATGAAAGCATCACTTAGATGAGTCCTCTAAGATGACTATTTTTTTTATTATTATTTTTATTAAGTTTATTGGAGTAACATTGGTTAATATAATTATATAATTTTCAGGTGTACATTATAGTTTGACATCTATATATTCTATTGTGTGTTTACCACCCAAAGTCTTGTTTCCTTCAGCTACCATATATTTTGCTCCCCTTTACCCACTTCTCCCTCCCTCTCTTCCCCTATATTTGACTCCTTTTACCCCATCTACCTCTCCCCTCTACCCCCTCCCCTCTGGTAACCACAGTCTATAGTCTATGTCCATGAGTCTCTGTTTGTTTATCCTATTCATTTATTGCTTTTAAGTTTATATCCCACATATAAGTGATATCATGTGATTTTTCTACTTTTTCAGTCTGGCTTATTTTGGTCAGCATGATTATCTCGAGGTCCATCCAAGTTGTTGCAAATGGCAGTATTTCATCTCTTCTTATGACTGAGTAATATTCTATTGTATATATGCACCACAGCTTCTTTAGCCAATCGTCTATCATAGGATACTTCGGTTGTTTCCATATCCTGGGTACTGTGAATAATGCCGCTTTGAACATGGGTGTGCAAAAATCTTTTTGGATATGGGTTTTCAAGTCTTTGGGGTAAATACCCAGTAGAGGGATTGCTGGATCACATGGAAGATCAATTCTTAGTTTTTTGAGGAACCTCCATACTGTTTTCTGTAGTGGCTGTACCAATTCACAGTCCCACCAGCAGTGTATGAGGGCTCCTTTTTCTCTGTATCCTCTCCAACATTTGTTATTACTTGTCCTGTTGATTATAGCTATTCTAACAGGTGTGAGATGGTATGTCATTGTGGTTTTGATTTGCATTTCCCTAATAACTAGCGATGTTGAGCATCTTTTCATATATTTGTTGGCCATTTGTGTGTCCTCTAGGGAGAAGCATCTATTCAGGTCCTCTGCCCATTTTTCGATTGGATCGTTTGTTTTTTGTTGTTGTTGTTATTGAGTCATATGAGTTCTTTGTATATTTTGGATATTAGGCCCTTATTGGAGGTGTTGCTTACAAATATATTTTCCCATTCAGATGGTTGCCTCCTTATCTTGTTGACAATTTATTTTGCTGAGCAGAAGCTTTTTAGTTTGATGTAGTCCCATTCATTTATTTTTGCTTTTACTTCCCTTGCCTTTGATGTCAAATTCATAAAATCCTCTTTAAGTCCAAGGTCCTTCAGTTTAGTTCCTATGTTTTCTTCTATGCATTTTATTGATTCCGGTCTTATATTCAGGTCCTTAATTCATTTTGGGTTAATTTTGGTGTGTGGTGATAGACGGCAGTCTAGTTTCATTCTTTTGCAAGTGGCCTTCCAATTTTCCCAGCACTATTTATCAAAGAGGCTTTCCTTTCTCTATTGTATGATTTTTTTTTGTCAAAAATTATTTGCACATATAAATATGGATTTACTTCTGGACTCTCAATTCTGTTCCACTGGTCCTTGTGTCTGTTTTGGTGCCAATACCATGCCGTTTTGATTATTGTAGCTTTGTAGTATAATTTGAAGTCGAGGAGAGTAAGATGACTATTTTAAAGAATAATATTTGATATGAAAGTTTTGATAAGTTAAAAAAATTGACATGAAATTTTAGTGTCTTAGATTCAACTTTTAATACTTGCTTTTAAGGGAGCTTTTTATTAATTTTTGGTCTGACTTACACATTAATCATTAAATTTCTTTAAATATTTTGAACTGAGTATATAAATTTCATATACTCAATTGTCTTTTAAAATGAATTATTTATCCAACTAGCAAACACATTTTCTAAAGAAATTTCAGCTTAAAATCACAAATCTACTCATTTTAAATTGGAATTATAACACTAACTTAGTATTCCAATAGGCTAAATTCTGTGAAGCATTATAAGACCCCCGAGTATCAAATATGCACATATTATTCATAAAGGCCCACCTATTAATATTATGAGATTGATTTTCTTTAAAGGTACATATCCACTAAAGAAATAATTATGTCATTCCAAACAATTTTGTAGTACTTTCATAAGCAGTTTTCAAGACTATGTTTTTAGATTTAAAAAAAAAAAACCCAAAAAACAAAAACCAAAAATCTCAGCTACTTAGTGATTAAAGAGGCCATAGGCTAGGACATGGACAGAATTTGTGCCTATGACACTAATGAGACTCATAAAGTCCCTCCGAAGTTTACAGTTGCTTTGTCAGTGCCTTCCTAATGTTAAAATCATATCCTCATCTTATATTTGAGTCTGACTTTTAGAATCTTGAATTCCTACATTTTGCTTTACCACCTGCTTGGATTCAACTTCTCTTTTTCCTGTATATATATATGTACACATATAGTCAATCAAACTCTTCATGTTGGAGCCACAGTCAAAGAAATATTTAAATAACATGTAATTGAATCTCATCGTTTTGTCTAATTCTGTGGTCATTATGTTAATTAGGTCATGCCAATGACGAAAAATCAGTCACAATATTTTATTGTTAGGCTTCATCAATACAGATGAGTGTTGACCTTTCAATTAGCACCCTAGGAAACTGTACAGGTTACTGAGTTGTCCCTACTCCCACTTCCCCGCCCCCAACATACACACCTGCTTGGCTCAAATGGCACTTATGCTTCCTTACGCTGTTGCTAAAAGAGCTGAGACAGAATTTCTGATATCCTCACATGGAATTCAGAAAGCATTTCCCGTGTGAACGTAGTTCCCACGTGAATGTCGGTCAGGGTTCCACTAAGCTATGTTCCACATGATTATGTCACAGTTATGAAGGGCAGTAGGCCTCTTCACAGCCTGCATTTCTTCACATGCTGTTGCAGCAGACAGGGCGGTTGTAGGCCATTCAGGAGGCAATTGAATTGTCCTGTTATCTATCTCCTTTTTCCCGGGTTCCCCTCTGTCTCTCAGTGAAAGCTTCTGTCTGTGGTTACCTCCAATCTTATAAGTAGGAACCCTTTGGCTACCAGCACTGGAATTCTGGCTGGTGGTGGTCAGGCGGCAAGTGAGGAGGCAAGAGAAACCCTAAAAGGGTGTTGAGGTTAGAGAGTGGGCCACTCTGAGCAGAAAAAATGCTGCTCAATAGACAGGGCTGATGTGCGGCTAGCAGTGAGTTAAAGGAAAGCGGCAGAAAAGACTCAGTATTGTTCTGGCAAATCAGATAAAGTAAGAAAGTCGATCTGAGCAGTACACAGTGAGATTCAAAATCATTTACTCCTTCTCCCCATGACTTAGTCTTTGGATCAGTCTGTTGTCCTTGATTTTCTCTCCTCTAAATGGGTTTCCTTCCAGAGAGCTCTCGTGTCCTTCATGTGAATTGTCCTCAACAGGCCCTACCCTACAGAGTCACCAACCTGCTCCAACGGGGATGAATGTGCAGCTTGTAAATAGCACCTCACTGTAAGATGCCTGCACTACCCCACCTTGCTCTTTACCCAAAGACAAGCCAAGATGAAGTGGTCTGTCAGAAGAACTGATGACTCCCCATCATCATTCCTGGAGGTAGTCAAATAACCCCTGTTGATACTCAGTGAGGATCAAAGAGAGAGAATTCAATTGCAGAAATGTGAGTTTATGACTTTGGTAGGCCATTCTTATGCTTGGAAATCCCATCCCACATTATGCCAAAAATATTCGAATATGCCCGCATTGCACACCAAAGATATTATTTTTGCTGTAAAAAAAGTTGGAAGGGTTTTTAATAATTTTGTTTGGAAATTATTTGATTTAGAATGTAATATTTACGATCACTTACAATCTGTGGTCACTTTTTCCATATTCAATATCCCAATGCCGGGTTGTCGCCCCTTTGCACTGATTCACAACGCCACCTTTGCCGAATACCAGGTTTACTTACAACGAGTCTATTTTTCCTCTATAACATGTGTCTGCTCATCTATCTCTGTGAGAACACCACCATCACCCCTGTCACCCGAAGCCTTTCTTCTCTAAAATTTTCTTCTTTATTCTGGGCTATTTATTATTTCATATGATCTTTAGGATCAGCTTACTAACCATCACCAAAAACTCTATTTGTATATCTACCAAAATTGCCTTTAATCTATAGATTAATTTGGAGAGGATTAACATTTTCTATCTTTCAATAAAGTTTTATAATTATCTCTACGAACACCTTACACATCTTTTGTTAAATTTGTTCTGATGATTTGTTGCATTTTAAGTTGACATTTGTTTAAATTTACATTTTCTAATTTTTTGTTACCGATGTATAGGAATGCTATTAATTTGGGCATAGCAATCTTGCAGAGCTATTATTAACTTAATAGTTTACATAGTAGACATTACAGGTCTCACTGAGCATACAAAAAAAAACTACACTCCCTAGGTACCCTGCAATTATGGGACATGTGACTAGTCGTGGCCAATGAAATAGGAGAGGAAGTGATATGGATCACTTCTAGGCTGAGGCAGTGAAAAGCATGTTTGTTTGTTTTTTTCATCTCTCTCTTCTGCTGAAACAGATGTGTACACCTAGTACTAAGGTGGAGCCTGGGCTGATGAATCACTATGTGGTACGGAGTCACTCAGAACTTCAACATATGGCATGAGAAGGAAATAAACTGCTGTGTGTTAAGTCACTGATGTTTCTGGATTAATTTTTACCACAGCACAACCCAGCTTCTATCGACTAATACAGTTTCTCTATAGATTCCTTTGGATTTCTTTAATGAGGACCATGTAGCAGCTGTGAATAATGAGTTTGTTTCTTCCTTTCTAATTCTTAGTTAATTAAATTTTCATGAATACTAAACTTAACAATTAATGAAGTTGACATAATGTTACACTTTGTAGATCTTTAATTAAACATTTATTAATTTTGATTTGCACTTTTTCTTTGTGTTCTTCCAGTTCTCAGACATCTGCTAGGCCCTTACAAAGCTGGTAGGCCCTGGGCCCTGTGATTAAGAAGGCTGAAGGGTTAACAAAGCCTTGTTTGGGCTGGTTGTCACTTTGAGAACTTACGAGTCTTCTAAAAGCCTGCAGTTCCAGAAAGAACCAATGTAACAGGGACACAGAGAGTCCTAGCTGAGGGGAGTCTGCCAGGCTTGGATCAGAAGTAACAATAGGCCCCTGGATATCCTGGCAAATCAACACCGAAGTCTCCCTTTTTTTCCAGTTCATCCATTCCTTTAGGAGGAGAATCAGAGTTAGTTTTCACTCTCCTCTTACTTCTAGAATTTGGCAAAGGCTCTGAATATCTTTTTATTACCGTTTTAACACTGTAGATATGCTCTAGTTCAAAAAGGTCCAAAATAATAAAGCCTGACCTTATCAAAGACTATATGAAATGGAGGATGGTAATTTGCTTTACAAAGGGTTCCCTGCTCCACAAAATGAATTCAACTTTGGTGTCCCTAAAATAGCCAGTTCCCTTGGTGCATGTTAAATATAATTCAATTTACAAAAATTCTATTTGCATATAACCTTTTCAGTAGCACATCCATTGTGCAAAGCAGTGTACCCTTGTAATTGGCTGCAAATTGCCAGGAGACACCCTTGCACATATTGTTACTAGATGTGCAATTTTTTCTTAATTTCCATGAGATAAAGGGGCGGAGTGGCTAAAGTTCCAGTTGTTTATTTAGTCCCATTGACAGTGCTTTAAAAGGACATTTGTCAGTTCTTTGGGGGCAACATGTCTTACGTGCGGATTAATGTTGTGTACTTAGAAACAGGAAATGAAGAAACATTAGGAAAACTGAATGTGGATTGCCTGGCTGAATTCGTAATAACTGTCTTGCTGTGTTGAAGAAGGTCTCTTTATCTTCATGGTATGACAGGCATCAGGAGAAAGTGAAATGAAGCAAGGGACAATTTACGATCATGGTTTGGATATCATTTCCCCCCATGAGGTGGCGGAACTGCAGGAGCATCTTCCAAGGGAAACAGAACTAAGTATGGTGACCTGAGCCATGTCGTTACGGAGAGTTACAGCTGACACTGCTCAGCCCCCGTCCAAGCCGGCCAGGGAGGCCTGACCCCGGGGGTTCTCTATGTAGTGTGTTCTGGCCACAGGAGTATAGCCAAGGTATTTAGCAAGGCAAGTGCTGTGTTTTCTCATGTGTCACGTAGAAAGCAAAAGTGGCATCTTTTTAAGGCAAATTGAGTTAAAGTAGATTGTTACCGATGATGCCAAGTCACTTCTAAAATCCCTTTCAACCTGAATATTAAAAACCCTGCACAGCGCATCACATTCTCTTTTCAGAAATGATACCTCCCTCATACATTCTTGCTGCCCACCTCCCACACGTCTGATGCCAGGGCACTTCTCTTCTGATTAGGAAGTTCCCTCTGGGATTTCATCCAGGGCAGCTAGCAGCTCTCCTTCCCTAGGCTAGCCTGCAGGGTGTGTGAGAAGCATGGCAAGCATCGGATCCTTCCCTCCTGGAGATTCTCATTTCCTCTACCAGCTTTGGGGAGGGTGCATTGAAAGGAGCTAAATGAGGCCCATCTAGACCTAGATTTTGTTTTGTTTTGTTTGGGGGGGATTCTTTGCTGGAGCGAATGACTCCTTATTCCCCCGTTCAGCTGAGCAGTCTCTCACACTGCAAGTTCAATTCCCAGAAGGTAAGACTCGGCTCCCTCCAGTTCTGAGGCAGGTGTTCTAAATTGACTGCCTTAAACTCCCGGGTGCGGAGCACGAACGACTTGAAAATGGAAATTTCTGTTAAACCAAATAAAAATACTGTGTTATTTCTCAGAAACCTAAATTTGGGGTAGCTGATTATCTTAACCCACTTCCAACAGAGAATTTATCATTTAACCAAAATTTATTTTTCCTGCAGTGGAAGGCGGAGCTGCACCTCGGGAGGGAGAGCATGTTGTGCCTGGTGGGTCTCCGGGCGCACCATTAGCTGGGTGACCTGTCGGCCCTGAACAATGAGATAGTTCATAACTCGCATGTCGTGCCCTGTGGCACTGGCCCTGGGAAGAGCAAGGCTGCACAGTTCTGGAAGTTTTCATAGCTTCTCCCCCATGAACCCCACACAGCAACATGCGACTCACAGACTACAGTGAGTACTAACTAAGAAGATGAGGTGGACACGTCGTCCATCATAAATGCAATGTTCCTCTCCTGCAAGTGCTGCTGGGAGGAGGGCGTATCCAACAGCCAGACTGCACAGGTCACTGTTATCCCTTCTTCATCCACCTGATGCCAGAGGCTGAGGGGAGAAGAAGAAAGTAACAGACAACCAGGGCCCCAGCGTTGTGGCCTCCATGGAGTCTGTGTGTGCATGGAGGCCAGAGGTGCTAAGATCCGGACACACCAAGGTGACCTTAGCCTTTCAGAAAAGTTTTCCATATTTTTTCTATTTATGTTAAGGCCAAGTCACTTCCCAGGTGAGGGAAGAAGATGGGGAGAAGCTTGGACAGTTGGTGCGGTGGCATGGAGAGCGAGATGGGGAAGTGCACACTTCTTCTTCTGTCTTGGGGAGAGAGATATTGGCTGAACATGGGAGAATAAGATGAAAAACCTCTGTCTTTATGTTTTATTTTTTTTCTGTGCGACTTTGCTCTGTGTGTGTGTGTGTGTGTGTGTGTGTGTGTGTGGCATTGTATCCTGCAGGGCCCATGAGCACTGAGGGAAGGCACTCGAAGAAGGCACAGCAGTGACCAGGTGATCAGACCTCCCCAAGGTTTTGGAAACTGGGAGGTCCAAGTCTGGCCCCTGGGTGGGCCAGAACTAGAATCTCGAATCTTCTAGGCTAAGTCTTGGGCTTTTTGCTTGAATAAAGAAGCTTACCTCTTTCTATCCACCCTAACATGTTGGCTATAACAGACCCGTAGCTTTCAGAGGCCTGCGCCAACCCACTTGCCCCGGACAGAGATAGGGGCCACAGGGAACCAGATGGAGGCACCTCCTTTGCCTGAGGAAACGAGTAGATGCAGATGTGCTTTTCCTTTTCTCCCCAGGTTCGCTGGTCAACCTTGAACCTAAGGTCATAGCTATTCGGATTTAATGATCACAGAGCAAGGAAGGGCATCTTCCAGGCTTCGGGGCCTCAGCCAAGCTTGGTGACAACAATGTTCATCTTATTTCCCTGGAGAGAGTCCAGGCTGTCAGTCCTGACCATGGATAAGACTCAGGGAGCTTCAGAAGGTCCCCAAAAGTGGCTTTTCACCTTGGTCAGCTCTCCTCCTCTTAGATGCCCAGATTGATTTTTCTGTCCCAGGTTCAATACATTTGCAGGACTTAACTGTCCACTCCCAGCCCCTCTGTCCAGAGAGAGAACAGAAATGGTGTGAGCTGCGGACAGAGGAGCCGGAGGAGGCCCGCCCTGCCGGAGCAGTGTTGATGCAGGTGAAACCTCCCTGGGCCCATTTCTTTTTTTCTTTTTTTCTTTTTTTTTTTATTAAACAAGCAAGCAAACAAACAAACAATATGACGCCTGGCCTACCTACTTTCCTTGGTCGAGAAGTTCACGTCAGGTGTGGATGTGAAAGCGTTGGGAGAGCATGGGTGCTGGTGTGAGTGAGGCTGACCTGGGGATCTTCCTACTACCTATGGGAGACATGAAACTAGCAGCCTCTGGAGTCCCAGGTGTATTGCGTTTATTCTACAGTGTTGAAAGGTATTTTAAATTCATCATCACTATTAAAAAATCAGGAAAATTTTACAAAAATTTCTTGCTTTACTTCAAAACTTAGAAGACCTGGCTGCAGTGGCCACAGCGGCCACCTTGGGGTTCAGCACCTGCCGCCTGTGCACAGGCGTGTGCTCACCCACTATTGTCCTGTTCCCTCACCATTCCGTCACCTGCCTAGCCCTTGTCCTGACCCACTGGGAATTTACCTGAAAACACTGCCTTTTATCTCCCACTTTACTTGCACTGCCCCCACCACCGCCGTGCCCCCTTCCCATGGACAGGAGATTTGCCTTTTCAGTAGTAAGGAAATCCAGGGCTAAGAGGAATGCTACAGAGAACCTCCCCATAAGGCACCAGCAAAATCTTATCTATGGATGCCTGGTCTTCAACAGCTATTCTGAGAGGACCAGGTTAAGTTCTCACCAAGCACCATCTGCTCAAACTTTAAGAGCAGTGTTCTGGTTAGCTATGGCTAACCAGTGTTCTGAGATGGTAATCAACCACCCCAAAGCTTAGTGGCTTAAAATAATGTATTAATTTATCTGACAGTTCTGTGGGTTAACAAGGCTCAATTGGGCAGTGTTCACTAAGACCATTTCATCCTGTTGCAGTCGGACAGCAGCTGGGGTTGGTGGTGTCTGAAGTCTCAGTTGGGCTGAAAGTCCAAGATAGCTCATTCGCAAGGTTGACAGCTGATGCTGGCTGAGGGCTCAGCTGGAGCTGTCTACACGAGCACCTGGTGCCCTCTCCATGCGCTTGGGTTTCTCACAATGTGGCAAATGGTTCTCAGGGGGAGAGTCCCAATGGGGAGCATTCCAAGACACCCAGGAAGGAAATGCAGAATTATTAAGCATAAGCTTCAGAAGCCACAGCGTCTCTTCTGCCATATTTCATTGGTCCAAAACTAGTCATAGAGCCTGCCAGATTCAAGAAAATAGGAGTGTACAAAGCATGAATAACGGGAGGCATGATTCACTGACAAAGCTATCTTTGGAAACTGACCACCACAGGCAGCATTGCTGAGGCTGGCCCTTACTTCCTATCCGCTTTCACATTTTTTTTTTTAAGAACAACTCATTCCCTTTCCCTTCAGCTTTCCCCAAGGTAAGATATTAATGAGATCATATTTGAACTTCCTGACAGAGTAATGCCTCCTTATAAAGCATACGATTATTCCCAGCCTGCCTGATCGCTCCCACCTGGAGTCCGCAGACGACAGGATGAGGGATGAGACGGCATATATCTCAACAACAAACAAAACTTCATTAAATCCATTGAAATAACACAGACATTCAGCTTTAGTACGGATCAAATCCTATTACCAACAAATTGCATCAAATTGCCTCCAAAAATCTGTAGAACCAGATGTTTTCCAAGCCCTACTTCCTTTAGGCAAATACCCAATATAAGCAACGTGAAGGACTACCAACGAATTGGAACATCCCCCGAGATTTGTTAGGATGGGATTTGACCCATTTTCACTTAGTCACAGGTTCAGGCATCTTAAAATCAGACAGAACAAACTCGCAGGATTTATAAATGTGAGCGGGCTGAGAAACGGGTCTCATTTAAACCAAATGAGTTTAAAGGTGCAGAAAGGACATCTTTATGCTGTCGTCATGCTCCCCGTCCAAGGCCCTGGGAGGCTCCCGCTTGATTCTCTGGTCGGCGTCTGGGGAGCTTCCAGTGAGGGAGCATGTCCGGCAGCTAGGTACCCCATGCCAAGTCCAGAACCTTCCCTAGGAGAGAGAGTAAACTCAGAATAAAGATAAGGGCTTCAGACCAAGTAAACTTCTGGGGTAGCAGTGATGTTGGCATTGTGCAGCATTTAGGCTTTTGTAAATGTATTCACTTTTACTTTTTCTGAATACACACATTTCTTAACGTTTGTGTGTTGCTGATTTCTTCTTACAGGCAGTAAAGGGATGCTTTAGGGTTAGACCAGGTGTTCAGCCACCCAGGAATGCTCCTGCAGATGGTGGCCCCTCTCCCAGTGCACATGGTCCCAAAGTTTGTATGGGGCCTACCTTCCACCCACTGAGCCCACTTCAAACAACTCCCAATTCTCATTTCAGGCAACATCTTTCCTTCCCCATCAAAGGCTACAACATCCCAGGCATTTGGTTTTGCACCACAAAAACCTCTACCTGTGGACAGTGTACACATGGGCAAACGGATAGGTGCACACGTGGTCGGTGAGAAACTGGCTGGAAGGCCCTCTGCCTTCTCACATCATCTTTAGACACATGACATATGTAAAACTGGACACCCCTGTACTCTTTGCCAAGAGCCATTTCTTCAAGTCATCTTCGTGTTCCTGTGCCTTTTTTTTCTGCTAGAGTGCTATCCCTTATTCTTAGTCCACTGCCAAATTAACCTCGCTCAAGCACCAGCAGCCACCTAATGGACTCCTTTGTTCTATCTCAATTAGAGCCCAATAATGCAGTGGCATTTTTGATATTTGATTTTCCTCTGATTCTGTCTTTCAGGCAATAAGCATAGGCTTGGAATCTGTTAAAGTGCTGGAGATTCTGCCAAGTTCTGGGATAAAGAAGTGAACAATACCGTACAAGATGAGGTAGAGTTGGGGAAGCTTTTGACTTAGACTGGGCGTGGTCTTTCGTGTATGTTTATCTTCTCCACTCTAACAGATTAATCAGCACTTTAAACACAAAAATCGGGACTCTGATTTCCATTTGCACCTCCCTCTCCACATCGGCCAGCACATGGCTCCGCCCACATTGGACACTTGGTATTAAATGACCAGTGGTGGGCGGGCAGGGGCGCCGCCGATGGGCCAGGCTGCGTCCTCGGGCCAGAGGCTCCCTCTACTTCCATGAAGACCTGAAGCGCTGGGTATGGGCTAGGAAGCCCCTGAGGAGCTGCCCGGGAAAAGTGGTTCTCGATTTGCACAGTGCGTCTCATAGGGAAGTTCCAACCAGTGTCGACGTCCATAGAAAGAAATATTTTTCTAGTAGTTTAAATATATGTTCTTAAAGGATAAACTTTATTTTTACAAGTTGGACAGATTCAGGGTGGTCCCTATGTAACCAGCTTCTTTCTCGCTTGTGTTACAATGTCCTTTAGTGGTGCGGTGTCGGCAGTCCTGAGTGGTGGTAGGTGGGCTTCGGCCGGTCCCCTATGGCTTGAGTCACATCAGTGATGTCCCATGAACCTTTGGCAGCTGTTAGTTATCATAGAAATGAACTTTTCCCAAATAATTTTTTTTACTTTAAAATAGAAATCTGCATATTTCCTTGAGAATCTATCAGGCTTATGAATACCATAATTATATATGTTTAGAAAAGAAAGGGTTGAGAATCATGCCTCTAAGAGGCCCCCTTGCCCAAGGTACCTAAATAGCCTTTGGGAACAATTGCGGTGCCTTGCCGAAAGTGCCTAAATTCCTTCTGTGGAGGTAGCAGCCTGGCAGGTCTTTTTGGCCCTTGCCTAAGGAACATTTTACCTTTCCCAAATGTGACAGAGACTCAAAGTGCTATCCTCAGAGGCTGTGAAGGGAAGCTGGCCTCTTTAAATTGTTGGTTTATCGATCATGATGTATGTCAATAATTGCCCCTTCTGCTATATGTCTTTTAATTACTTGCCTTTGCTCCCTGTCTTTGAGTCTCTGGGTGATTGGATCGCCAAGGGTGCAGCTTCAAATAATTCTAAGAAAGAAATAAGTTTGTTATGATGTTGGCAAGTTGACCCTCTTTATGAGACTAGCTCCAAAATGAAATTGGCTCTTAAGAGATGCTGCTTGTGGAAGTGGAGCTCACATCTTCTCTGGGATTCTGGAGTGAGAGCGGAAATTGCTCCAGGAGGCACAAATTGAGCAGGACCCGTGGTCTGTGTTATATGTTTGTGTGTGTGTGTGCATGTGCAATTGTATGTGCTTATACTTGTGCACACATCTAGACACACCTGTTCCAGAGACAGGACCAGCAAGGCTTCCTGCCTTTATCCAGGGTAATAGAAGCACATTTCAGGATGGGAAGCATGATTCACAAGAAAGACAATCTGCCCTCTATGTTCAAAAGGAGCAGCTCTCTGTTCAGAAAACATTCATCCCTCCCCTCTAAACTTCCTTCTGTATCCATGTGAGGGTGCCATGTCTTTACTGTAGCTTAGGATAGTGGAGAAAAGCAGGCTGTGGCCTCACCTTGAAGCTCCAGGGCTTGCCACTTGAACTGACCTTCCCTCTACTTCCTGTCCACTGTCCATCTCTCTGGGCCTGAGTCTCACATATAAGGCAATTTCAAGTCAGGTGGTTTAGACAGAGCATGAGTGCAGCAGCATATCACTCAAAGGTAGGATCAGGTTAGAGAAAACCAAGGTAACATCAGACTTCAGAACCAGATGACACATTTCTTTTTAAATTCCTATTTCACTCCACGGGAAATTAAAATAGAAAGCCAATTCTAAAACTTGACCAATTCTGAAAAACGTTTATATGATAACTTTGTTACATACTTAAAATGAACAAATGTACATATTTTATTTCTTTAAAAGAATTTTTATATATTATCTCTGTAACCCTATAAGGCATATCATTTATTTTCACTTGACAGTTGAGGAGACTGAGACTCAGAGGAGTCAGGTGACTTTCCCAAAGATACACAGCAGTGAAGGCAAAAGCCAGGACTTAAATCTTCCTCTTCTGACTTCAAGATCAGTTCTTTCCAAACACCTTTTTCTGACTTAATTTTTTTCTTATTTTAAGCCTATTTTCTCTTCTTATTTAACCAGAAATCCAAACATCACTCTCCTGTTATAAAAGCATCTTTTCCTCCTTTGGATGCCACTTCAGAGACTGATTTTCTTGGAAATCATCTCATTACAAAATGGTTACAATACACATGTCCATGTACAAGTGTCTTCAGTCTTTCATTGGTTACGTTATAACAGCAGTTGAAGGGACCTTGACATAACAGGACTTTTTCCTGTGTCACGAATACTCTAATACTCTAGGCCTCTGTCCCACTGGCTAGTTTCTCAGGCCCAGTGCTTGCTCTGGGATTTTAGAGATCATTTTTTTCCTGCAAAAATATCTATCCTTAGGTACTTACTGTGTGCCAGTCTGCTTGATGCTCTGTGTATATTATCTTTCTCTTCACAAGAACCCTGTAAGATATGAATGATGATGATGGTGATGATGATGATGATGATGATGATGATGATTATATTTCAATGGTTTACATATTAGGAAAGTAAGCCATTGTCTGTGTAGAGCCGAAATGTATTTTGACTCTGAAGCCCACATTTTTATTGTTGTTGTTATATTATTTCTTCCTTTGTGTTTTGATATTAATTGCTTGGCATAAAAAGATTCTCGATACCTTAATGACTAAAAGTATGGGAAGCATTAGTATCAGCACACTTGGCATCACCCTTAAAGCCACAGGATGAACCCTGAAACCCAAGGCTCGTGAGGGGTGAGCTGGCCTAAAGGATAAGAGAATCAAGAGTCCCAGGTTCTGATTCCAACACTGTAGTTAAGCGCTAACCACCTGTGTGACCTTGGGCAAGTTGCTTTGCCTCTCTGGACCTTATTTCTTCACCTGTATAATTAAGAGTTTAGAGGAGGGATTCTCTGAAGCCCCATCCTGTTCTAAAACTCCCATCGCACACCTTTTGGGACATGGCCTTTTTCAGAACAATTCCGCCACCCGGAGTCTTATGAAGCAATAAGACTCAATTCCCCATAACTACGACATTCAGTGTTCCCACTTCCCCAAAGCATATGGCACTGTGGATGCCTGCCAGGAAGCACTGTGAGCAGAAGAGAGGGATGAATGAGCATCAGTAGCCAACACGTTGGGTTTGTCCTTCCTGTGCTTACCACTGAGCATCTACAGCAGGTATGTGAGACAGTCCTTTTCACCAGTTATTTGAGGGATATGGTGTCTGCCTTCGTGGAGTTAAGATTCTTGGCCCTTCTCCTTTACCTTACTGCCTCGTCAGCAACAATTTTGAGCCCTAGTCTTCTTTTTGGCGTCTTCTGTTTCTTGATGTCTCTCTGTATTTAATATACTAATAAACAAGTAAATGACCAAAAAATAAAAAATTAAATAAAACTAAGACTTTAGAGAGAAAAAAAATAAAGCCCAGGGTCTCACGTTCACTCAGGTTGTGAGAGAAGGGTTGAATGAAGATCTATTTCTTTTGGACAAGGGAACTGTCAAGAGAAATGGTGAGGAAAGGATGAGAAGACATTTTGATTTTGATCAGCTTCTCTGTTCTTCCTCAGTCTCCTCCAACTCCACTCCAATTTTACCTTTTACTATAAAGCTCAAGACCCCATGGAGAAGGCGTGGAGGGGGGTAGCATGGAGGTATAGAGAGGGTGAGGAAGAGAGCAAATTAAGTATATTTCAAATTAAGTATATATCACTTAGTACAGAATCCATGAGAACCCTAATATTCAAGACTGAAGTCAGATTTTTATTTTTAAAAGCCAAAGGATTCTTTTGTTTGTTTTGTTTTGTTGTTTGTTTGCTTTGCCATTTGCAAGATTGTGATTTTTTTTAATGTTGTTTTTCTTCTGTTAGTAGCAAAAGCCTTATGCCCCTCAAAGTTGCCCACAGAAGAGCTTTGCTGCCAGGCTGTGGCCACCACCCCCCCCCCCCACACACCCGGGGCATGAGGGAAGCCCAGAACAGCTATCATTAGCTCAGTTGGCAGGAGCGCAGAAATGCAGCATTCTAGTGCTCTCTGCCCCAGGGAGGGAAGGATCTAGGGAGAGGAAGGGTAGGGACATTGCAGGATTTGCTAAAGTTTCACAAGTATTTACAATAGAAGTGTGTCCAGCAGAAATTCCCTTCCCAGGGCTTCACTGGGCAGCAGGACCACAGGGAGGGGAGTAATGTGAGTAGACAAAAATTGATCTGTGATGACAACTTGGGGAGGCGTGAAAAGGTTTTTCTTAATGATGCAAGTTGTAGACAGTCGTGCCAACTACAGGAGTCATGGTGTGTTGGAACCAACTTTGGGGCTAGCATTGTCGGGAAGGAGCACACATCTGGAGCAGTCATAACCGACTCAGGGACTCTGTGTCTGCTGTTGCTGGGGGTAGGTGGTGAGCTGATCCGAATCTGTAATAACGAGCTTCTTTTTGACGGTGAGGGAGGGGCACTAGTGCTGTATCTCCATTCCTATAATAGTGAAGGGCCATGAAAATATGCACCCAGCAATAGACCAAGAAAACAAGCAGTGCGAGATGTTAGGAGAGACCCTCAGAGCACTGTGGCTGCGTGTTCATGACCCCTAATAACCCTGTGGTGAAAAAAGAAAAAAAAAGATCAAATCAATTGGTTACTTTGTTTTAATGGGTTAAAAATTGGTCTGCTTCCTTTTTATTTCCTTAACTGATGTTCGATCACTGAATTAACAAATTCGATCTCTGTTCCCTTTCGGTTTGACTTGGATGTAAATGTTGGGAGGGCAATCTTAAAGGGTGTATCTGTTCTAGACTGTTGTTTGCATTTGGGCAGCTGAAAACTAAGGAGACAGAAACATGAGAAAGAAACAGTAGTGACTAGAAGTGGGGCAAGGTAACAATCACTGAGGGATGGTGGCATAAGGGACCAGGACTGAGATTGTAGCAACGAGAACTTTTAAGATTAATGACTTCTGAAAAACAACTTTTGCCATAGCCCCAGATATCTTACAAAAATAATTTGAAGTTCTTGTGACTTACATAGAATATTTAATAAAAGCACACTATTAATATTAGTAGGCACCATTTTAAGTTGAAATGGGTTTACGGAGGTTTAATAGGATATTCGCTTTGAGTGGGCGGGGTAGAGGAAAATGATAAAGATAATGATTTACCTGAGATCTGAAAAAAGACCCCTGGGAAAGGTACTTGACTCTGTGTAAGATTAATCATCCTCTAAAATCTCAAGTTCATTTACATGTATTTCTGAGACTTTGAACCGCATTCTTTTCCTCAGAAGCTCTATTTGTTCAGTTTGCTGACACCAGACTCTGTAAGGCTATTGTCATGATGGTACTTGAAGCCTCGTTGGGTAGCACATCCTTTGAAAAATTCTCGTACCTACTTTTCTCAGAATGTGCATAATGAGGAAAATTCATTTCCTTCCTGTTGAGAAAAGTTAATGATCATTTTCCATTATATTAAAATATTACCCATTGTTATGACTTCAATTTAATGTTCCTGCAGAAATCACCATGTGTTGCAGAGTTTAGCTGTGCCAAGGCCAAGGCACCCATGTGTTATTTCAGTTTCTCTTAAAAAATGGGTCATTTCAGATGAGGTATGATATAAAAAAAACAAAGAAGAAGAAGAAGAAGAAGAAGAAAGAAAGAAAAGCAAAAGGCAAATCACACTATTTCGGGAGAATTAATAGGTAATTACATATTTTTAAAAATCACTTTTAGCATGAAAACCCAAATTTTTAACAATGTTGTCTCCAGAATATAATTATAAATGCCACATTGAGTCTCTGAACAAGAACTAGAGCTTTCCTTTAAGATATAATAAATGCTTTAAGTATTGGGACAATGCTTCTCTTTTAGAAGAGATGAAAACTAGAATTGCAGTAGAATGGCAGTTCCTCGAGTAGTTTAGTCGTTAATTTGACAATGTTTATCCCTCTCTTGGGGTTCATTATTTGTGTCCACACAGGTTAATGACAGGTCATAGAGTGGACAGACAGAAAAACCAGAGTGGCCTAAAAGGATTCCCAATCTCCATGCGTTAGGAGGTGTTTCTCCCTACATTTTGGCAGATTTAAGATCGCCAAGACCAGAATTTTAGCATTGTGAAGGAGACTGTGGCAGGAGCAATGACAGAAAGGGGAGAAAGAAGATGGTGCCTTAAAGTGAAGTGAGATGCTGTCTGGGAGAAGCGAGGAGCACCTGGAATTCACTCCAGTAGGTCAGTCCAGTACTGCTTCATTCCCTTCTGTCTCAGTTTGGTTAGTTTGCTACGGCTGCCATAACAACATACCGCAGACTGGCGGCTTAAACAACAGAAATTTATTTTCTCACAGTTCTGCAGGCTCGAAGTCCAAGATTAAGAAGTTATCAGCAGGGTTCTTTGCCTCCGAGGTCTCTCTCCTTGGCTTGCAGACAGCTACTCTCTTGCTGCCTCTTCACATGGTCTTTCCTCTGTGCACACCTGCTTCCCAGTGTCTCTCCTTCTTATAGAGACACTGATATAGGATTAGGGCCCCACTCTAATGACCTCAGATGGATTGAATCACCTCCCTCTGAAAGCCCTATCTTGAAAGAGTTCACGTGGATTAGGGTCTACCCACGTGACCTCATTATGCCTTTATTTCAGTTGCTTTACAGTTATCCATATAAAACCTGGATTTCAGATGCCTATCCCTACCCCCCCACCTCCCACTTTTGGGAGAATAAAATAAACTTGATTTAAAACCAGTTCCACCCATTTAAGTCTGAAGTGTGTGCTGTGTCTCCTGGAGCTGCCCGGGACTAATATACTTATGGACTCCTCCCCTCATATGCTCAAATCATGGGTGCTTCCTCTATTTCAGCTAGCTCAACCAGACCCAAAACTCAGCCTCTTCAGGGTCTGCACAAACCTCTCCTCATACCCAGCATGGGTGAGCTTCATTGCTTTATTTGAGAATTGGGGGCTGGGGGCAGGACTGTGGAGAGGGGTTCCCTTTTATCTCCTGCTGGTCTCTCTCTTGCCCCCACCCACTCACTTCCCTTAACTTTTTTTTTTCCTTTTCTTTCCTCTCTGTCTTATGATTATGACAAATTCCTCTCCATATCTCATGCAGAGCAGATTAATAATAACTTTTCCACCTTGAATATACTCTTGGGTCTCACCCTCCACCTCAAGTGGCTTGCTGAAGTATTTCTTCATCCAAATATATTCAGGGCTGTCTTTAAGAGAAATTCTAGTGAATTGAATTTTCTCTACCTCATTATAAGAACATAAGTCAGCTCCTGTTTTTGATCTAGCTCCCAGGTTCATCCTATACACTCATAACAGTGCTGGGGGCATCTCCCTGAACTCCTTCTTCTTGACAGAGGAGGACACTAGGAACGCTGCTTGCCTGATGCAGCCACAGCTGTTCAGAAAATAGCAACACGATTGTGCAAAGTGATGCCACCCACACTAGAAGTCTTTTTTATTTCATCGAAATGTACCACTCTCAGCAGTTTCTCATATACAACTCTCATCACCCAGCAGGCGAACCTATAGCCATAGGCAGGCAGGAAGACTGTTTAAGCCTGCCTCTTACAGACTTCCAAATTTTGTCAACTCACAGTCAATGTTCCCGCAGCCAAAGAATTCTTGCTTTCCACACTGAACAAATTCTCTGAATATTTGTGTCTCACCCAATTCAGCAGAGCACAGTAGATAAATGGCACACTCTCTTTAAACTTGGCTTCAGAAGTATGTCCATCCATCCCAGTGATTCTGGTGCCAGAGGAGGCAGAATTCATGAACCTGGCACCTGGGTGTCTTGACTCTGCTTACGATTCCTTTTTCCCTGGACTTGAGCAGGAATGGCCAAGGCTTATATATATATACACACACACGCGCGCGCGCGCGCGCACACACACACACACGTGTGTGTGTGTGTGTATAAAATTTACTTTTTTCTTTCATGTCACTTCTGTCACTTTCCTTCATCCCTGGCCTTCAACTTGCACACTCTCCCTAGGACTCAAATACCAGATGCTATCCCATTATTCTATGAAAACTCTCCAATCAAGAGTGAGATGTTGACTTGGAGTGTAAGGGCCCTTGAGCTATGTGATATTTTCAATTCGCCCAAGCTGCCTACAGCGCAAAAATATACCTTGTGTGATAAATATGTGCACTCAATGATTCCTGCAAGACGTCACTGTCCTCGTCAGAGGCCACAAAGTCACGAATCCTTCCTTATACTCCAGCTCTTGAAATAAAATAATCCTCATTTTTCCTTTTCTGAGCCACTGAGCCAACAACTTATGTTAGTTCTCAGAACTTCTTGTCAAGAAAATATGTCTGCTCCCTGACCAAGCATTTCCCTGGTTCAGTTTGCAAAAGGGTATCCTAAGGGGTAAAATATTTGAAGACCACTGCATTTCGATTATACCTGCCCATTATCTTCAGGAATCTATCTGTCCTTTGTTTGGAAATGTGTTTATTGCGGAGTCTGCTAAGTCTTGGGCTAAAAACAGGAGATTTATGAGCTGTCCTCCAGTTCTTGTCTGTTCTCTCCTAAGGCCACAACCCCAAAAGATCAGTCACTGAAACGTGTCTTGGTGTCAACTCCGAAATCCTGCTTTTTAAGAACATGTCATAATGAAACCTTGGAAATAGCACGTGAATGTTTCACTCCTGCCATACCCCAGAAGGTCACATGCTCTAATTCAGCTTAAAGGGACACTAATCATATTCAGCGTGTGCGTAGAGAGGCTTACAGTTGGAAATGACACCATCATTTGCATAGGATGTAAAAATGAAGGACCATTAATTTTATAGTATTAATTGAAGAGCAGAAATGTTAGACCTCTATAATTATCTTCAGTGAATACATTTCAAAGACATCTTCACAAATGAGGCTTGTGTGTGTGACTGTGACAAGGTTATAGATACTAAGGGCAATGGCAATGCTCCACATTGTCCCCTTCAAGATGCACAGTTTAGCAAATCGTTAAGTTAAAAGTTTAACTTAAATCTGAATAGCTCACCCTGAATGGAAACAAGACATGTGGAGTCTCAGCTCCTAAGGAGATATTCTGCCCAGAAGGGAGGTGTCCAAAGCTGTGGGTTACGTTTTAGACTCACTGAGATAAAGAACAGAGAAGGAAGCCCTGACGTCCTGTGCTCCCATCTATAGCACCCCCGACAAACCCTGGATCTCCCTTCTTGCTCCTGATTTTATCCTCTTGCCCTCCCTCCATTCTAAATTAACCATCCTATATAATATTCCCATAGGCCAAACTCTCAGCAGAATGGCTGTGAGCCCACATGGCTAAATCACGCTAAGTAATCACTCTGCAACATTAGCCACCTTACTAGTTTGCAACCCCAGGTAAGCACGGAAAGTAACATTTTTAAAGAATTAAAAGGAAGATCATAAAGAACCATCTGAGTGACTTATTAGTCTTATAACCAAAAGAAACAAAGTAGAATAAGAGGTATGGATTTGGGGGGGTGGGGAGTGGGGTAAGCATGAAGCAACTGGAAGCAAAATTCAGTCCATGATCACAAGCAACATGATGTCAGGATCAAAAGCAGCGGTCACAGTCGTGATGGTCCATCTTTGTTTCTGTCTGAGTAAGTGAGGGATGGAGAGGGCATTGAGAATAGAAGGACAGGGCAAAGAGTAGGTGCAGCACAAGCTTTAAGGGCTCTCTGGGATTCTGATAATTATCCTGACATGCAAGACTCATCACTTGAAAAAATATGAGCTACTTTAAACCACAGAGTCACAGAATTTCCCTGGTGTGTAATTTAGGGTTCCTTTGGGGGCAGATTGGGAGCCACTGGTGTAAATAAAGTAAGGCATTAGCTAATGAGGTAACATGATGCCTACATTCAGTTTAAATGCCCCTGTCTCCAGGGGTTTTGCAGGAGTGACAATACTAGAGGGAGTTTTCACCCATTGCACCCAGGTGGAGGAGAAACTTGGGGCATCTGGGCCATTTGAGATACCGTATGATTGGGAACATTTTCTAACTTTGTGATAAGCTTCTCTAGGTATAAGGGCTCACTCATGATGGTGGAGGCTTCCACTAAATTCCTGTATACCTTACAGCTCAATTTGCTCTTTATTTCATGCTTCATTTACTTAGTTTGGTACTGTACTCTTCTTTCTTTCTTTCTTTCTTTTTTTTTACTACTTTCTGGAGATAGATTGTACATACTATAAACTTTACATATTTAAAGTGTACAATTTGACGCATTTGGATATATATATTCATGAAATCAAGATACCAGACATTTCTTTTACTTCCCCAAGTTTCCATGTATCTTTTTGCAATCTCTCTCTCCCTCAACCTGTGTCCTCAGTTACTACTGATCTATTTTCTGTCATTAGGGTATAGTGTGAATTTTCTAGAATTTTATGTAAATGGAATTGTTCAATATATACCCTTTTGTCAGGCTTCTTTCATTCATCTGTACTATATTTCTTGGCATTCTGCTAGAAATATTTCCTTCTCCCACACGAGAAATAGACTCATGTACCAAGAGATCGTGACTTGACAAGATACATAGGTTGCAGACAAAGTAAAGATTGGGTTTGTATATAACCTTTTACTGAGATGCTCAAGAAACGATATAGTCACCCCACATTACTGGTAAAAAGGAGTGTGATTTTCTTCTTGGAAGATACACTAATTTGTATAGTTCTTTGATTGAAATTCTAAGGATTTAGGAGAACCATCTTCGAAACAGTCTATACACCAGGGCGTGGAACATCCTGACATCATTTATAACTTCCATAAAGTGGTACATCGACTTTCTATATGAAATGTAAACCAAATTGATGCACCTATGAGTGAGAATGATTTACTTTGTCCTTGTTTTTCTAACAGCTCTTTGAAAGAACTGTAAATGCCAAGTGGAGGGGATTGGACTAAGTGGCCTCAAATGCCCTCCATCTTCCTTGACTCCAAGAGGCTGAATGCCTCACCCAAGGGCCACTGCAAAAGGCACACAATGTGGAAGCTTGCCCAGGTGTTGCAGGTTAGACTTCTTCTAGCTTCTGCCAAGTGTCAGAAACTCAACAAAAAGTGGTGTAAGTCAAAAACCAAAGCAGAAAAGAAATCAGTGGCTCAAACAGTTGAACGTCTTGGGGGTGGGCTGAATTGGATCCAGGGGCTTAAACATGTCATTGGTGCCCAGACTCATCTGTCTCTCAGCTCCGGCTTTCTTCGCATTGATTTGATTCTCAGGCCGCTCTCTGCATGGTAACCCTAATAGCTCCAGGCAAACATCCTGCTACCTCAAGCTTAGGAGAAAGGGACTTTCTCACCAGGCATCCTCACAAAAGACTGAGTTTTGGTGCGTCGATGTGGGTAGCATAGCCATCCCTGAAGCGGAGGGACGAAATGCACTGATTGGTCAGAACTACGTTGTGTATTCTCTCAGGCTGGATGAGGGAAGGACAAATAGTCAGCCAACCACATGGATTAATGTTTTGGAGAGGGGAATTCCCCCAGGAAATAATATTACCCAAAGAAAAGGAAATGGATGCCATGCACATAACAAAAGATGCTCACTACAATTGCTATTTTTCACCACATTGTATAAAATTCCCATGGTTCCCTTAAAAAATTTATGAGGTCTTTAAGCATTTGTGTGTGTCTATCTACTTTTTTAGTCTTGTCCTATGTATGGTAATATCTTCAGCATTAAAAAAAAATTATAAGCAAGATTATTCTTGCAAGATTGAAAAACCATGATCTCTCATTTAAGGATGTCAAATACTATAAAAGTGAGATAACATTGCAGTAGGAATTTGGATAACATATAGCTTCCTTAGGACTCACTTGCCTCCCATGTACAATGAGGATAAATAATTCTGTACCTTCCGTATCTGGGAGGTGGAGGTTTGGGGCTCAATCAGATCATCCGTGAGAGTCCCTTCTCTGATTCTGTTCATAATTCCACAGGTATTGGCTGGTTGATGTTATGTATCACTTAAAATCAAACCATCTCTAATTAAAAATGGAAGCTAGCCATATATGGTCATGGACATTATCCATGCCGTAAACCTCTTTTATATATTAGAGAAATTTCCCACCTTGTGGATCCTGCCATCCCCTATACTCCCCAGTTTCTTCTGCAAGCCATTGTACAATTATATGGCTGAGGATCAAACATTCCTTTGTGAGATTTAAGTTTAAGATAGAGTGGCATAAAGAAAGAAATACTGAATAGACTTTACTTTGGTGAGAATGGTGGAGAGATGGTCATCTTTCAGAAGAAGCTGTGTCAGAAGTCATAGTGGAGGCACCCTGTGCTTGGCATTGGCCAAGTGGCTATAGGACTGCACTGGCAGCAGGAGCAGGAGGATGTGCCTACAGCAGCCTTGTGGTATTTGGACATTGTTTATGGTTTCATACCTCTATACCTGATCTGGTGCTTTGTGAACTGATTAATATGGTCTAAGACATTACATATCTGCACATATTAACTAAAGTAGATTCTGTTGTTTGCAACTAAGAACCTCTTGACTAATACAGAAACTGATCGTGGGAGTGGTTTCAGCACACAAATACAAAAAGCCCTAACCTGCTGGCATGTTGATTCTGAAGGCAAAAAGAATATGGCATGGGTGTAGAGAAAGAATGCTGTGAAAATCGCCACATCCACATGATCACTTGCAGGAACAATGACAACAGGGCCATTCACTTTTCTCCCTTGCCATGTATGTACACTTACTATCCTTCCTTTCTTCTATTTCCCTTCTGTTTTTGTAGGGTATGTGCATCACATAGGGAAGTAATTAAATATTTTAGCCTCTAGGGGAAAGAATATAAGGATGAGATTGTGACTGGATTGGAGAAGATGAACATCCCCTAGTGACCTGAGCTTAGAGCTCAGTGTGAAAACTGACAATACTTTACCTTGTCCCATTTTGAGGAGAAGGGTGAGCATGTGTTTCAGTTGTACAAGGAATATATAATTGTGTGACATTCTTGTAATTACAGAAGAATTTTGCTATTGTGATTGTTGTTGTTTAGAATTTTAGCATGCAAGAAAGTGTACAGGGCTGTTGAACTGCCAAAGGGTAGATGTAGTGGACATATTTTATGTTGTGGGTCCCCACTTACCTTTTGAACATCTTTTCAGTGTTTGGGAAACCTACCTTCCCAAGGTAGAGGTCAGACACTTGCTTTCCCAGCCTCCTTTGCAGCTAGAGATAAGTGTTCATGAATGTGACCTCATCTTCAATAATCAGATATGCCATGTGAGATTTTACTGTGACAGAGACTCTTAGGAAGAAGATAATGCCACAAAGAGTGCCTCCTGGTGAGGGAGGCAGAGACTTGTGCAGCTTTCGAAGGCAGCAAGGTCAGAGGTCCTGGCCATGGCATCCCAGGCCATGTTGGCAGGAGGAACTGTGGCATCTTCTACTGCAGAGTATTGCAGCCTGGGCACTGTTTGTATCTGCAAACCTGCCTAGCTTGATTATGCAGCCTCCTGGAAATTCCTTGAGCTACCACAAATTATTTACTAAAAGCCCTTCCCGCTTCTGCTAGCTACAGCAGGTTTGTTGTTTACAACTAAAGAACCTCACTACTAATATCCAGAGAAGCTTTTTCTGCCTGTCACAGTCAATCCTAAAGAGCACAAAGAAGAAAATCTTCCTTTTCTGCAGATGTTGCCATATCCCATTTGTCCCTGGCTCAAAACTCTGAATACACATCAGGTAAAGAGAAGTGGTTTTCAACTTAAACACTCCTTTACACAAAGGGACATTAGCACAGCTGCGGTTTGCTTAGAAAACTTAAAAGTGGCCCATAAAGGGAAAGCCCATCTGTTTGGGGACACTAAATCTGCCTGCAGTCCACGGGATATCACGCACCCAAAGCAGGGACTCTAACTGTGAAGTGTAATTCCATAGACAAATCGTGTTTGCCCTTATGGCAGCCCAGTGGGATGCATCACTGTGTCCAGGGGAACACGCATTGAATTAGTTGGTGGCTGTTATGGGTTAACAGATTTACACGTAGTTTTACGAAATCTACATTTTCTACTGGCATTAAAGAAAATTCCGAAACAGTTTATCCCAAAAGAACACAAAACATATATTTTCATTTCAAAACTCAAGGCAAGCCCTTTAAAGGGCCTTCAAGATTTCTAGCTAAAAAGCATATTTAATAAGGCAGAAGGCTAAGCATGCTTGATGAAGCTGTTATCTATCAAGCATTTCTAACAATGGTGGTTTGCTATAATTTGTGTTAAAAATAAGGACTGGATAGGTATTAGTCATGTTGTCCATTCCATCAAAACTCATGTCATCCTGGGTTATTGAACTAAAAATGATGAGAATTATCAAAAGGATAGTTTACTCCCTGACTGTTCATACATACAAACTATCTTTCCTTTATAGCCCATTTTAATACAAGTGCCCAACATTCCCCTGCTTTGCTGATGCCATATGGTGTTGATGTAGGTTTATTTAGGTTCTGCGTTATCTGGGGAACTGAAAATTGACTGGGGAGTTAGATGAGCTCTTATCTCCTGCTGGCTTCTTTGCTTGTTTATACTGTATTTGCATCAATCACTCAACCCCTGAGCCTCTGTTTTCCCATTTGGAGAATGGGATCAAGACGTTTGCTTGGCAGGCCCTTGGGAATCCAGGGAAAGAGCAGGCTCCGTTGTTACCCGGGAGGCTAGGAACCATCGGAAGCAAATGCACTAGTGATATTTGTGAGAAGGTAGCAAGAGCCTGCAAGAGAAAGATATTGGCTTTCCCTAGACTCATTATTCAGAGAGCTCAAAAGCAAGTGCCTCCCTTTTTCACATTTTCCTCCAGAGAATTTCCCGTTATTTCCCTGGTATTAATTGAGGGTGGGCACCGCATTCTGAATTTTCAGAGAGAGGAAGTGCTTCCTACTCTTGACCGCTGCTTATTTTCTTTTTTATTTGCTTTGTTTATTTGTTTCCTCAGGGGATTAAGAAAGAAGGGACATGGCTTTCGGGGTTAATTGTATGGATTGCTAGGTGCATACATAGAATGGTCAGGCTGAGCTCTACCTGGTTGCTTTTTCCAATGAGCATTCTTTGCAGGAAACATTTTGGGCAAGAAATGAGAAACTTATTGCCAAATCGGTTTCTTTATCCTGACAAAGTTGCCTAGGAGGTATGATGCCATTAGATTCGTTGCAGCGAAGGCTTAATTTCTGTAACAGAGATAGTGACTTATCGAGAATGTTCTTTTGTCAGTAACAGTTCTGATGGGAGCAGGTTAAGATGGCAGGCAACCCTTCTGCAGTCTTTCTGAGACCCAGATTTCTTCGAGTGTGGTGTTTTGTCATCCTAAGTATAAGTCTGCTCAACTCATACAGTGAGATATAACAGGTTCCATATAACTTAGGGATGTGGGGCATTTTCGTATATTGGTACGTTTGGACAGGACCTCCAAGTTAAGAGCTCCTGGGTCATGATACAGCCTCGAAGCAGTCCAGTGATCTTATTAACAGCACTAGGTCACTTCTTGTTCAGTTTTCCAACTTATATTGCTGCAACAGCGAAATGACGTTGCAAAAATACTCCGCAGTGATGGGTCTACACCAGAAAAAATGTTTTATTACTTCACCTTGAGACTTCTGTCTATTTTGATGGTAACAGAACCAGTTCCCAAGTTATTCCAGTGTTGTTTAGTGACCCTTATAGACTGAGGCTGGGGCAGCTGCCCTGCAGGCTCGCCTCAGCCCACCATTGTCTCCTGTCGCCTAACCAAACTCCCTGGGGACTTGAAAGTGAGTACATGATCCCTGCCAAGAGAAGCCCTGGCTCTAGTGGGGGACACAGGCAGGTGAAGGGTGAACACAGCAGGGGGCAGGCAGAGGACTGGAAGCACACGGAGGTGAGGCACTTCCTGGGCAAAGGACAGCAGGTTTCCCAAGGGGACCAGAGGTCTAGCCAGGTTAGCCAGGTACAGACGAGGTGGAGGGGAAGAGTGTTTCAGGCAGAGAGTAGCATTCACAAAGCAGCGAAAGTGCAGCAGATCCAAACTCAGAATGACTGAAACGAAGAAGGTGGCAGATGGTGAGAACTGAGTCAAGAGAAACAAGAAAAGTCCAGTTCCTAAGAGCCCTAATTTGCCTTCTTTGGATTTTGGACCTGATCCTGATGGCTGTGGGAAACCATCAAAGAATTTCTGAAGGGTGTATTATGAACCTATTTGTGGTTTTAGAAGATCACTCATAGCCAAGAGGGAGGGACCTTCTTAAATGTGCGGTCTCAGAGTCACCAGCATAGGATAGTGAACCCTGTACCTATGCTCATTTAGAAGACATTCCGCAAGTGATTCTGATGCCTGCTAGATACTTAAATGTCAGTGGTGGCAATTCCTTTAAGGGTTGAGGGCCAGATAATGGGCATCCAGTCCTAGGGATACAGATGCCAGTGAGGAGAGTGGGGAAGCACTAATCACTGGCGTGGGGAATTAGGGATCCCTGACTCTTTGAGAACTTTGGTCCTGAGGAACAATTGCTGTGATTCCTTCTCCACGGAAGCAAACTTGGGAAAGTCTGCTAGAAGAAGATAAGAAACAGCTATTCCCCCTCGGGGTGGACAGCAGACACTCAAGGAGCCTCTTCACAGGATGTGGATGTGTTGGGGACAGGCTCTGTCAAAATAGATTATACTCTAGGCCAGGAAAGTTTGCAGCTTGGAAGCATTGAACGGTGGGTCTCAGCAGCAGTGCTGCTCCTGGCATTTTTATTTGTTTGTCTTTTAACTAAGCAAAGTCAATATTCATCCTATGGCTTAGAAAGTTGACACTGACAAGGACAGAGGCATTGTTATTGGTGCATCTGCAGTCAGCCTGCACCGAAGAAAGGTCAAAATGCTCCTCTCGGCTGGCCAGGCTTGGAATCAGTAAGCAGTGTGTGTAGAATTGGGAGGCATCACGTGTTAAGACTAGTGAAGCCTGGAAGAGACGAGGCGTAAGAGCATTATTTTCTCCTGCAGCAGCAATCACCATCACCTGCGTTTCTGCTGGGGTGATTGTTTTTGCTTTTATGTGTTTTCCCCTTGGGTGAGTTGTTTTAGCATCCATGCTGTCATTTTCCTTGGCTGGGAACCCAAAACCAGTGGGGGGCAGATCCAGGAATAGAATTGAACCTTCTCACCCTCCGCCCATTGCTCCAAAACTGCGCCCAGCTGCCTCATACCACAAGTGACCTTTTTCTAAAAAAGAAGAGGCCAGAGACAACAGGGAGGCTTTCCAGAATATAGTTCTGCCCTGTATATGATATTCCCTATATTCCAGATCTGGTTAGAACTGAGACAATCTATCGAGTCCTGAGTGAGTTAGAGCAAACGTGAGCTGTGGAAACAGAAAAGACCCCAAAAGTGTGGTGGCTTGCACAAGGGAAGTTTCTCTCTTACAGAACAGTTCAGTGCAGGTGTTCTCAGATGGCACGTGATAGGGTGGGGGAAGGGCTCTGTTTTGTGCTGTCATTCAAGGATTCCTGCTCATAGAGCCTTGGCTACTTTAGATCTTTGGCTTCCAAGGTCACTCCGAGCAGTCCCCAGCCAGCAGAAGGGAATCATGGAGGATGGAGCATGGAAGTTTTGAATTCCAGGTTTAGAAGAATCACACATCCCTTCTGCTTCACCCCACTGAACTGAAATCAGTTTCATGGCCACATCTACCTAAAGGAAGGTTAGAAAACACAGGAGAAATAAGTTACGGTGAGCAAATAAGGAATTTCTAACAGTCTGTGGGCCAAGATGGAAGAGATTCCAGGAATAGCTGTGACAAAAGCCAGACAATGCTGGCAAGATCTCTATTCATTTATTGCCTGCCATTTCTAATTCACTCATTCACTACCTATTCCACAGCATCTATTAAGCTCTTACTGTGTATGAGATGCTCTGCTAAATGCTTCAAAGGGATTTTAGGCATACAAGACTTTTAGGCGTTTGAGACACACGAAACTTCCCTCAAGGAGTTCACAAAATGAGAGACAAAAATGATGCCAAACAATGAGATAAATGCTATAATAGAGAGGAATATAAAGAATTACATAAGCACGTGGGGGAAGGTTCATGTATAGGAACCTTCAGGTATGATTAAAGAACTTTCCAGAACAAAAAAATAGGAAAGGTCAATTTCAGATGAGGAACAGCGTTGGCAAATGCATAGGATTAGGAAAGATCAAGGACTATTCAGAGAATGGAATTTGGTGTGCTGAACAAGTAAAGTTTAGAGTAAGGGGAGAGAGATGCAGAGGAGGCAAATGTGGAAAAGTAGGTTCATACTATGTCACGAAAGGCCTGTAAACCTGCAAAATATTTGTGTTTGGCATTACCCCTAAGACAATGGCCTCCTCTTCTGTAATTATACACTATTTCCCCTCACTCTTCTCAGATCTGCTTCAAATGTTTGTTACGTATCTCTGTAGTGTCTTGTCTCTGAGTTTTCTAAAATAAGGCTGTAGTTTTCTAAAATAAGACTGGATTCTGGACTCAAATTGTGTCATCAGAAGTCATTTTCTCTCCAACCCTAGGCTGTGCCCTCTGCTGTGCTTGCTGAGTTAAAGCCTCTGGCTTTGTACAGTAGCAAGATGGCAGTAACAGACCTGACTCCTGTATTCTTTCAGGTTCTGATTTAGCAGAAGATTCCAGCAGTTCTCTTGGGGTGTCATTGTCTTAGAGAGGCTGTGTGCCTATTCCTGACCTATTTTCTTAGGTTTGTAGTTATTTATTGTTCTTGTTGTGGTTGTTTTTGGTGGGGGGAGGGCAGGAGACAAGCTTCGTGACCTCCTAGCCCTCTATCTTGCTGACGTCTTGAATTAATGAGAGTCTCAGAATGTAATCCTCTGTTTACCCAGACTTTGAACTCACGCTTTCCTATTGGGCTTGGGAGGATGGCTGCCCAAAAGGAAACCTAGGTTATCAGAAGGTGGGTGAATGAACACTTTGGCAAGGAAAAAAATCCCTACCCAGAATTCCACTGGACAGACTGCAGCTCAACTGGCCTGCTGCCAGGACCTGAAATACGCTGTGGGCTTTTCTAACACGCCTACCTTTTCATAAACCGCTTCCTTCTTTAGATACTTCCCATTCTCTTGGCTAGTCCAAATCCTCTCTATTTTAAAAAATTAAGGAAATAAGCTCAAATCCACTTCCTTTAGGAAGCCCAAAGTGTTTACTGCTTCCTGCAAACAATTATAGCACTTCTTGTCTATACAAAGTCTTTAAGAAGCAAATGTTCTCCACTTTCTACTGCTTCTATTAACTTTTAACTGTTACAGTTTTCTGTCCAGCTTGATTGTAAACTTCTTTAGGGAGAAAACTTGGCACATCTTTTTCTTCCTTTGATACCTAATTTATATTTCACTTGATTTATACCATTATAGTACCTCATATTAGAATTTTTTTCCCTCCATATCTGTCTTTCTCTCAAGACTGTGAACTTGAGGGCAGGAATCATGTCTCATTCATCTGTGCAAACAGCACAGTGCCTACCCATTTGGCTCTCAGTTAATGGATGTGGAATAGACCTGAGATTTGGTGTGTACATGAATAAATAGGCGTGAATATTTGGGGTAAAAAAAAAAAGTCAAAACATATCATAAATTTAAATGTAATTTTTTTTAATTAGAAGAAAATATAGGAGAAAATTTCTGTGACCTATAGTTAGGCAAAGTGTTTTTCAACATCGCACCAAGAACGTAATTCATTAAACTAAAAATTAATAAATTAAACATCATTAAAATTAAAAACTTCCGCTCTGCAAAAGACACCATTAAGAAAATGAAAACACAAGCTGCAGACTGGACGAAAATATTTGCAAATCATGTACCTGACATAGGACTTGTGTCCAGAATACATAAATAATTCTCAGCATTCTGCAATAAGAAGAAAACAAACAACACAATTTTTAAAAATTGGCGAAGGATTGAACAGACACTTCACCTTTGAGGGAAGTGTAAATTGAAGTCTTGAAATACCACTGCACGTCTATGAGAATGGCTTTTTAAAGATACAATACCAAGTTGTTGAGGACAAGGAAGACATGGATCTGTCATGTATTGCTGGTGGTAATATAAAATGGTAGAGCCGCTCTGGAACACAGTTTGGCAGTTTCTTATAAAGCTAAATGGACATTCACCAGATGAGCCAGCAATCCCATTCCAAATGTACTTCAACAGGTGAATGGATAAATAAATGAGATACGTCCTTACAAAGGAATATTACTCAGCAATAAAAAGGAACAAACTTAGAGGAATCTCAAGGACTTGGGTTACATGCTGTATGATTCCATTTACACTCTCAAAAAGACTGTAGTGATGGAGAATAATAGAGAGATGGTCGCCACTGATTTGGGAGGGAGGCAGAGACTAGAATGCACAGGTAATTTGTTAGGGTGATGGAGCTGCTCTGTATCCTGAATGTGGAGGTGGTTACATAAATCTATCCATGCATTAAAATTTATGGAACTGTACACAAAAAAAAGGGAGATGAATTTACTTTGTTAATTCTTTAAATAATATTTTTACAGGAATAGGGTAGAAAAAATTCCACCTAAACAATTGTCTATAACAGAGAAATTGAAAACCTTGAGAATATAAAGGAAGAGGACAGTTGAGACTTCTCCTGGAGAAACAAATCTTGCCTTCGAGTTTTGACATTTCCAGAATTTGTGATGGGGCCGAGCTCCCTGGTCCAGGCAGTTCTCTTTGCTGAGAGCCTTCCCCATTCGTGACTATTATATGCTGACAGCAGCTGTTGGATTGAAGGACATTTGTATACTGGCAGTTTGATGTAGGGGTTAACTATTCCTGGGGAGAAAGGTCAGAGGTACTGACTGATCCCAACCTGTGACAGCACTGTACATCTCAGCCACCGCTAGTGAACCAAGTAACTAACCTCACATTGCCCTGTTTCTTTATAGACCTGCAAACACTTTTGTGAGTGCTGCCTTTTTCGATCTCAAAGCACATCTGTGAGGAAAGGTGAGGTAGGTATTATCTTTATTTTACGTAGGATGAAACTGGGACTGAGAGATTAAGCAATTTAGCAAAGGTCAAGCAACAGGGGGAAGGTCCACAGGCGGAAACCCAGGGCTTCTGGCTTGTACTCTTAATTGACTCTTTCAATCATCTACTTAAAAATATTTATTGAGTGCCTACTGTATGACAGGGGGCATGCCTCTGATAGCTTAAATTCCATTTGAAAGAAAAGACATACGTGTAGATCTTCAACACAAGGAACTAAAGGATCAAGGCCATGTGTGTGGTAAGAACCATAAGAGTTACAATAGGAATGATAGTTGCTGAACTATCAGGCCAGACTTCATGGAAAGGGTAGGCTTTGATCTGAGTATTGAACGTGGGAGAGGATTTTGAAAACTTGGGACTGAGAGAGGGACATATTTCGAAGGCAAAGTACATGTGGTGGCCAGCTTCCCAACCAACCCTGGATGGTTTTTGCCTGCTGATATCCATGGCCTTGCGTGATCTCTTCTCACACTGAATCAGCGCTGTGCCGGGTGAACAGAGTACAGCGCAAGAGACAGGGTGGGGCTTCTGAGGCCAGGTCATAAAGAGGGCTGTGGCTTGTACCTTCTCTCTTCATCGTGGGAGAAGCCAGCCACTATGTCATGAGGTTGCTCAAGCAACCCTGAAGAGAAGCCCCCAGAGACAGGCGGGAGCAACCCAGACATCTTGCCAACAGCCAGCACCAGGTCGCCATCCAGGTGAGTGAGCCGTCTCGAGCGTGGATCCTACACCCCAGTCAGGTTTTCAAATGATTGCAAAACTCAGCAGATGTTTTAGTGCAACCTCATGAGAAACGCTGAGCCAAAAACCACCCAAATTACTGACCCCCAAGTCACTGACCCACAGAGACTATGAGAGATATAAAGAATTATTGCTATTTTAAACTGCTGAGTTTTGGGGGTAATATTTACACATCATTAGGTAACAATAGAATGTGTAAGCCAAACTTGCAGGAAAAAAAAGATCAGACACATCCAGAGGATAGTCTTCTCCAGAGGCGAGGAAGGTAGAGGTTCTAACGTGCTGGGCATGAAGTAGAAAAGACCTGAACAAAGGCGATGGCAGAAAGAATTGAGAAGAAGGTACAGAGATGCCACAGAAAATTCTTTGTTCACTCTGGGGTTCTATGCCAGAAAAACTCATGGTCGTTTCTGCAAACATGAACAATTTTGGTAGTGCTAATGGCAGAAACAGCTTAAGGAACACAGAGTGAGCTATTTCTTTCATACCTTACATTTCATGTTGTGTGACAAATGTTAACTAGTCATTTACCATACCCATTTTCCTTTCTTCCCAGACACAGTGCTAGATCACATTTCCCAGCTGCCTCTCCTATCCGGTGTAGCTGTGCGACTGCCGACCGGAACGTAAACAGCAGGAATATACGGCACTTCCGGGCCCAGACCACGAAACCTCCCGCATGGATCTTTATTTTTTCTCTTCACCATGTGCTGACTTCATGCAGAGGGTAGGAGGCCCCAGAGGATGGTAGATCAATAAGGTGAGAAAGGCGACGGGCCCCTCCATTGCCTCATTACCTCATAGACCACCTACCAAATACCTGCATTTCACAATTGCATGAGCAAGAAGTAAATTTCTGTTGTGTAAAAAAAAAAAAAAAAAAAATTAAAAAATGAAGCTATCAGGACAGTGTAAAGTGAGTGTAGGGAACAGACAGGGCGGAGTAAAGAGCGAGCCCACTGCGCGCACGCTCGCTTCAAGGCCTGCGTGGATGCTCGGTGGAGACGGGCCACAGCGTTATGATCTGAACTTTCTAGCAGTCAGAGCGAAAAGGGAAACGTGATTCACAGAGACCATGAGATTTTTAAAAAGTTGAAAGAAAAAAGTCTTTCAGGAGAAGTACGACTACTAATAATGAAATAAAATGGAATTTTCTGCCAGTGAGTCCTCATCAGAGAGACTCTACACGATGTAATGAACGGTGTCCTCAACAACAGCCTAGTAACAATAGAACCACAAGTTTAAAAACACTATTCCTTACTACCTTCAGTGCAGGATAAAAGAAGTGATCCAATGCCATGGTCGAACCCAGGAAATCAATTTCATGGGGTTGGGGGCAAAGGAGAAAGCACAAAATTTTGTGGTCAAGTTAGTTCTCTGCTTGTCTGGTTGTATCTAATACCAAATGTGAGAGCATTTAGAGGCAGTAAATTGTGGATATCTTAGACAGTCCCTCCTCAACCAGTAGTAGATATTTGATAAATATATTTTACTTAATGGATTCCCTGGTTAATTATGTGTTTAGCTTTCAGAATGGGCAAAGGAAAGTAAGAGGAGGCCCAAATATCCTGGGGCTACTGCCCTGTGACCCCACATTACCTACCAAGTTTTCTCTGGCTGCTTGTGGCCCGGATGTGTCACCATCTCATGTGTTTTGCTGTATTTTCTCCCAGTGAATTTTCCTGGGGCATGTAATTAAGAACACTGACTGGAGAATGAGAAAGGAAGAATAATAGAGTATAAGAACACTGTAAAAAGTCATTATGATATGCTCTCAAAGCCAGTAATTACCACTCTTGCTTAACATGTAAATCACTATTAGTATTCTATTTGAACTACAACTAGATGCTTGTTATTTGACACAGAATGCTTTTGAGAAAGACCTAACATCTGCCCACAATTGGATTCCTTTCCAAACATTCCTGGGTGGGAGGAGGAAAGGGATACATCAAGAGGGTAATTTAATGCTTATAGTTAAAATCTTGAAAAGGACCCATTGTAAAGGGGAAAAGCGGAAGGAGATGAATTAATAAACATGCAAAATAACTTTTGGTTGGCCTTATACAGCAGATGTGGAGAGTTGTCTACAGAGAAGCTTCAAGATTGGCTGTTTGCAAAAAAAAAAAAAAAAAGAAAGAAAAAGAAAAAGAAAAAGTTATATGCCATACTGGGAAATCAGGACTGTTTGGAAGAACAGGCATAATTTGAGAGTAGTGAGAATGGAAGGAATGTGGAAACATAGGAGAGCTCTGGGCCCAGAGACGCAGGGGACTGATTTAGTAACTGCGGTCAGTGAGTATTGCCAACCATTTTAGTGAGCATTTAAATGAAACCTGAGGGAAACTGATCTTTGGTGGGTGGTGGAAGTTTCTACAACAGGGGAGCATGGTACTGCAGCAGTAGTTTTGTGAGTCTTTGAATGTGGGGTGTGGCAGGGGGAGGATATTTGGAATTAAGTGCATTTAAAATATGAGTCGCACACCATGTGTAGTAATAATCATTTAGATTCCCCTAGAGTCAGGCAAACTAGCTGTGAATCTGACAACAAGATGGATAAATTATTATCCAGACAACTCAAAATCTGGCGAGAGCTGGAGAACCATTCCAGCAGTAATGACAGAAACAGGTCAGGCTCAGATTAAGCTAGAGCTATGCAACAAATATTTCTAGTATTTTATGCAAAACACTATTCAGCCATTCTTCTTTTGGTTCAGTGAAGCTTAAAAACAGTAAGAAACTATTTGTATGACTGTGGAAGAATTCAGGAAAGCTGCGAGGGTGCCTGAAATCAGGGGAATCGGTGGGTGAAGATGGATTTATGTTAGCATTCTTTTAAGAGTAATCTCAGACCTCAGGTTGCACCTTCTGTGGTTTTAACCTAATAGCCCTTCTCAGCCTTGGAAACATTTCTCCTCCTCCAATCTCCCTGGAAATTTCTTCTGCTTCAGTCTCCTGAACTACTCTGAACCACTCCTAAGACAATACTAATACTGCCCTGCTCTATAGATATGGTAAACATGCTTGGTTGCCCACGACACACTCATTTCACCCCTTTTTCTTATAAACGGAACTCTAAATTTGTTTGGCAAGTCGTCCTCTCCTACCTGGCCATGTTCCTCACTGGACAAGTCATAGCAATCCCGTTCCTCTTACCAGTCCTTGCTTAGTAATAAACATGTGACACCATTCTATGCACTAAGATGTGAGGAGGAATCTCTCTATTTGAGGGGTCTAGAAAAGGTTTGATAAAGAGCTGCATAGGGGAAAACAGTTATTCTGCTGCTGAACATTGTCATAGCTGTTTGTGCTACGGGATAACAATTTTACAGCCATGAAGTCGAGGAAAAGAGAACTGAGTAAGGACAGCAGAATAGAAAGGTGGAAAGAACAGCATCTTTAACATGGTTAGGGCCACTGAATCAGCCAAGCTGGAGCTCCTCATTTTAGGACTTTGAAGTGTTCTCATTATTTAAGCGATTTTGACTTGAGTTTTCTATTACTTGCAGCTGAAAGTGTATCTGGTAAAATGGATATGTGTGTGTTTATAGTCTTTATTAGATTTCATAGTAAATGTCTCTGTTATTACCCTCTATGTCTGCTATATACCAGGTGTCAATGAATTGAGTTGAACGAGTTGGTTCCCTAAAGAGGTAAATGCGTGGATGGATAGACCGCTATGCCACATCTTAATACTAGCTGCATTCCCTAGCTCAGTGAATTGCATAGCTATCCCTCCAAGTGCATAAGCCAGAAACCTATTCTAGATACTTTTCTAGTTGCCTCTCTCCACAGCCAGTCCATCTCCAGGTTTTGTTCATTTTGCCTTCTAGATTCATCTCAAATCCTTTCACTTCTTTTGATCTCCACCATCATTTCTATTTCAAGCCATTAGCAAGTCTTGACTAGTGTAGTAGCCTCCTCACTAGCTTCCTGAAATTTCTCAGTGTTCTCCACACTGCAGCCAAAGGGAATCTTTTCAAAATGCTAAATCCCTCACTTATCCTACCTCCATTCCTGGTTAAAGGATAAAGAAAAAAAAATCCAAAATTTATGAAATGCCCAAAGGTCTACGTGAATTAGATGCTAAGGATATAATAGCAAAAAAGGCACGTTCCTGCCCTTAAGGAACTCACGGTCCCATGAGGGAGATGCTTGAAGCCCACTACCATTCTAGATCAGTTTTTATCATGTTAATACCTAGCCAATCGGGATCTATCCTGGACATGAAAAAGACAGTTCGACTTTTTCATTTTCTTCTCAGTTATGTCATTTCTTCCATTTCAACTCCAAGGTCAGTGCCCTCGTGATTTACATATCTTACTAAAACCTAGCTCCAGGAAACATTCAGCTACTTAGCAATAGTTTCAGATTCTGACAATATGTTAAAAATCATACTCATGCATATCAATTTGCAAGAAATAAATGGAAATCTCGAGGTGCCTGAAATTAAGAGCTATAAGCTTAGGATCTGATCCTGAAGCTTCCCCATGGGTGGTTATCAAATACAGTAATAGCTAGTACATAGTTTGGATTTTAACACACAATCAGGCCAGAATATTAGGCCACGGATCCTATGAGACACTGAATAGGAACTAATACCCTTTCATGAAACTGGGATGCTCAAAGGGATGTAGCCTCAGTAATGACAGGCATAGAAAAAAGGTCTGCCTGGTTTAATCAGGAAGCGATAAAGTTTGCTGTTCTGGACTATGGAAAAGGAGAAAAACTGTTCTCAGGAAAACAGAAATCTCAGGCCTCTGTCTCATGCTGTATTGAAATTAGAATGTACGCTTTTGTTATGATTTGGAAACTGTCAAGATTAGGAATTAAATAAAAATTAGTCCTGGGACAGTGACACCACTGGAGTACCTGGCAGAAGTGAACAGAAAATCTCTATGGAGTGACACTTCCAGAGCTTAGGCCACACAGGATTTCCACAGGAAAATTTCTGTTGACCAAGATGTAGATACAAAAACAGAAGAAGCCTACGATAATAGAAGTGTTATCTGGAAAGGATGATGTCTTGAGTAGAATCTTCTGGAAACAGACTCTGAGATCAAGATCTGTATGCATAAAGTTATTTGGAGAACACGCTAAGGAACACCTTTGAGAGAGGGAAAGAAGGATTAGGCAGAAGGAGATAGAGTAATACAGTTGCAACAGAAGTCTTAGCTGATTCCGTAAGGAGCTCTAGAGTTGGGATGGCCATTAAGAATATTCCAAATTGAGACAGTAAGACTGGGCCTTTATATCCCAACATTGACTAGTCACTGGATGTAAGTTGCCCCTGAAACGAGTTCATAAACTTGGGAAAGATGACCCCCTTTGGCCAAAGACAATTCCCAGAGAGACCCAAAAGTGAGCCATCAGCAGCCAGTGTACCCAGAAACAAATAAATGAGTGTCTCGACCCTAAAATTGGAGATGGGAGGTGAGGACTTTGAGCAGCACAGATCAGCATCCACTACAGTCCACCCTTAGACAGCTTAGTTCCATTTCCATTTGCATTTTGTATTAACTTTGTCTCATCTAGGAAGAGCATCATCAGGTTTCTGAATGGTCTCAATTTCAGAGGAATCTTATATAAAGAAAGTTAGTGGAGAAAGTTAACAGTACCTGCTGTTGCAACTAGGTTTAAGAACACAACCAGTTTTCATAAGGATAAGATATTGCACTGATCCATTAACTATCCAAATTGGGCAGCAGAGTACAAGAAATGTCCCAATTATTCACTGAGTGTGAAACATATTCTTCCCTTTCTTTATTATGTAATAGCAGCTATACCTCCTCCTGATGATCAGGGTAAATTACCCCTGCAAGAAGGATGTTTTCTTCCCTTGCTTACTGGTCTCTTGACAGTAAGAACTGTAAATGATCCAGTGGCAGTCATAGTTTAAAGTAAAATGGGACTCTTATTGCATGCCCTGGTGGAAGCAGTCAACCTCTGGGAATGAAGACAGAGCCTAAATTTCAAAGACAGAAAAAAATTCCACAAGCGGGTCATTGTGAGTGAGAGTAAGATAGACAGAAAATAGAAAAAAGTAATTAAGAAACATGGTAGGTGGAATGTGAAGTTACAATACATATATAATATGAATAAATATAGCATGAATGCTTTTTAAAAAGTATAGAATGGGAAATGACCTAATTAAAAGTGTTGCTGATTGAAGTCAAAAAATAATATGGTGAAAATAAAGCCAAATGTGTATAGTCACGATAAATATAAATGAATTAAACTCAGCAATTAAAAGGCAGAGATGCTGAGATTGGATTTAAAAGTCAGTTGTATAAGAGACACCTAAACAGAGTGGCAGAGAAATACTAAAAATTAAAGGATGAGAAAAGATTTATTAGACAAATTCTTAGCAAGAGAAAGCCATTGTGGCTATATGACATCAAACAAACTAGTCTTTAAGGCAAACTAATTTTTATAGATAAAGAGGGTCATTATAAAAGAAGATACCAGGAAGATATATGGTTCTGAATCTATAGTACATAACAGTATAGATTCGAAGTCTATAAAGAAACCCAGGGCGGTGGCAGCCTACCTAAAGTGCTGCATCTCCTGGGAGTTCCGCATTCTCAGAAGGCTTAGTAACCTCAAGAAAATAAGATCAGATTTAAGAAAATGGTTATTGGTTCGATTTATCCTAACTATTCAGAAGCAAGGTTCATTTATAAATACACTCTGGAAAGTGATTAAACAGATCCTTTTTATCTCGTTAAGTTTGTTTGCCAAGTACAGCTGTGTTTATGAAGTTAAATTTTTGCTTACTGATTTTAGGAAGTAAATTGAGTAAATGAATTGTGAAATTGAGCTGAACTTTCATAAAGATATATAAAACCTGAGCCAGTTGTCAAAGATTCATGCATCGAGGTAGACTCTCCAGGTGAGCTTCTTATGAAACTGAAACAACTTTTGAGAACTTTGGACTGGCTGACAGCTCTGTAATAGAGAGGAATTTTTTCATTAGTTATTTTGTCTTCTTGTTTGGTTTGATTTGGTTGGCTGTGAAATTTTTATTTTCTTTAATGAAAATAAATCTCAGTAGCATGGCTTATAAAACTATAGTCTCAATCAAAAAGGTCCTCCTCATGGACTAAAATTCCAAGAGAACCACATACCTCTAGTTTTCAGTATCTATTTACAAGTCAGACAATCTCTTCTCTCTTACCTGCAGATTCTTTCCCTTCTTTATGTCTCCATGATTTTCTCACTTATTCTTGTTTGTCCTTTCTCAAATGAAAGTGGGAAGGAATAAATTAATCAGGGCTTAAATCAGGCAAGATTTTATGACTGACAATATGTGACGGGATGAGGGGGAGGAGAGAGAGGAGAGGGAGGAAGAAAGAAAGGGAAAGAGGGAAAGAGAGAGAACAGGAGCATGGAAGCTTTTGCAGGGAGAGTAGACCTTGGGAAAGGAGGTGATAAAGATGCTCTTGATGGTTTCACAAAAGGAGAGACATGGCTGCTAAATTTGACCTTCCTCCCAAGTAATGGATGAGATGTAACGTTATTATCAGAATAATGGTAATGAGCAATAGATGCAGACTCTCTGCCTGTAGAGATTGCAGACAAAATAGACGTTAAGGCAAAAAGCATTATTCAAAAAGCATTATTCAGTCTAAAAAGACTCATTATTTAGCTTCCCGTTAGGAAAGCTTTGGTGGGGTTACTTGATTGTGGTGAGCTCAGTCCTTCCACATCTAAAGAGCAGAAAATTTCAATAGAGGAATAAAGTGTCCTAAACTAGATTTGGTGGTGATATCGGAACCTTAAAAAGCCAAATCTCACTAGTGTCTCAAACAGGTTCAACATCAAGTTCATTATTAGGCTCTGTCTTAGTTACACTTTTAGTGCTCCTTTTTTGACACTCGAAAATGCCAAATATTCTCTTAGTTGTGGTTTTAGAATAAATTAACTTCATTTCTGTTTTTTTTTTTCTCGAGAATTTTCCTTTGAAGGAAAGGAAAATTTTTGCATTTTTATCACAGTGATCTGACTGCATTTTTGCAATTAAGGTATCTCATTTCTGATATACAGTTTGTCTCGTTAAATGGGATTTTGGTTATGCATCTTTGTAAAACCCTGCCTCTGGAATTGTGGTTTACCCTTGTGAACTTTCTCACTGAGTTTGGAAGCTATTCCTCATTGTTTTTGTTTTTCGTTTTCTCTGTTTGGCGGCAGCCTGGCGTCTACCTTTTTTTATAGTAATAGACGATCAGCCCTTTTCTTCTGTCACCCGTAGGTCAAGGTTTTTCTAGAACTGGCACACAAGGTATAAGCACAGATGACTTTGTAAATTCAAAGGCTGGCCACTGAGTTAAAGTTCTATAACTCCAAGGTACTAGAACTTGACACGAATGAAAGTTTATACATACGGCCTAATGCTTGATGTCTCACCCTGTGAATGGTTGCCACCAATCCCGGTTTGTAAGTCCGGATCTATAAGACATCTTTCTTTTTCAGACCAGCGGACTTCAAATTCCGATGTGCATCAGAATGATGCAGCATGGTGGTTAGAAATACAGACTTCCGGTTATTTTGTAAGTGTTCCTCATTATGAATTTATCCACTGTTTCCTCATTCTTTTTTTTTTTTTTAGGAATATCATACAAGTGATGAAGTCATGCTGTGTTTCCTTCAATGCATTTTATCAGATATTACAGTTTTTACTTGTCCCATTACTGATGATATTCACTTGAATAGCTTGATTAAGTGGAATCTGAAAGACTTTTCCACTGCAAAGCTGCTTTCTTTCCCCCTTTTAATACGTAAATACCTTGTGAAGAGATACTTTGAAACTATGTAAATATCCTGTTCCTCGTCCAATTTTCAATTTATTCATTCTTTAACTCTGTAAGAACTCATAATATCTCATTTTATTCATGGGTTACAATCTGATAATATAATTATTTCGATGCTCAAATTGCCACCAGTTTTGCCAGTAACTTCTCCCTCACACTGGCTTGATAGAGCCCTGTCGTTCTTCGAGTACTTCCTAGCATTTGGCACAAGATGCTTTGGACTCATCTTGTACTTTCCCTGCCGCACCCTGGAATCAGCCTTCCTCCAAAGAGTCCTGAATCCTTTTAGTGGGAAACGATATTAGAAACTAAGATCTGGGCACTAGGTATACTTATCACTGTGGGTTCTTACAGCAACCAGAGCTGAGGAATATATGTTACATTTATATTTATTTTTATATCTTCCTATGTTTGAAAACTGGGGGTCACACTGATATCTTCAATTCCAAACCAACACTACAATGTCCATTTTAATTTCTTTTCCTTTTCATGTTGGGTGAAGCCGGGGTGGGGGAGGGTGATATTTTGTCTATCACATACATTAACTCATTTAATTCTTTTAAAAACCCTATTATTAGGGGTGAGGGTGGAGGTATTGCCAGCCTGATGCCTCATCATCCCCAAACACTAAAGAGTGTATTTCAAATGACTTGGGGAAAAAAAGGCTTTCTATGCTACTTGTAACTTTTCTGTAAGTTTGTGATTATTTCAACGCTTTAAAAAGTTTATGCTAAAAAAAAAAAATGTTCTGTAGATCAATAAACCATGAGATACAATAGTGATCATAGTATACCTGGAAATCTGAATGAGATAAAGGTGTTAATACATTTTCCAAATTGGGGGAGGGGAGGAGAGAAAAGGGGAGAGGCAGAATTTTAATCTAAGGAGAGTGGAAGCTGGGAAAGGTGACTTCCGCTGCCTTACCTTTAAGGACCTAGGTTTGTGGCTCACAGTTGTAATCTTCAGTGCATCACTGCACTCATCATTTACACATGGCCATTTACCAGGCATCCAGGGCTGAGGTCCACTCAGGAGCTGGGGATCCTGACTAGCTAATCAGACATTTTGCTTGGATACCACCCATCAAGATGGTGGAACATAATAGCCTAAAAAGAACCACTGGATGAATTTCTTCAAGCTTGTTCAGCCCCCTTTACAGACAGAGACGCCCAAACACAAAGTTCTTGAGGATTCAGACAAGGCTTCCCAGCTCTTGAGTGTCAAGACTCAGAAAACACTCAGGTTCCTACATTTCATCAATGGCATGCCAGAATTGACTCATGTGCTTTCTGACCTTGTTGCAGGTAAAAATAGATCTATCAAGTGGCAGAAGAAGCCCTCTTTATCCCAGGTGATTAGGGTGAGTTGCTGCTTGGTTATTCAGTCAAAGTGAGAAAACCATAAAGAGCGACATGTAAATACCTTAAACATCGTATTTGCGACTTGATCTCCTGATTAGAGTTCCATGGCGTTGTTCTTGCATATGCCTCAGTCACGATCCATCGTCTCTGATTTCCACTTTTTTTTTTAAAGTAGAGTTATAATTTAAAGATATTTGTCAAACAATGTGAGTGCAGAACCATTCTAGATGTTAATATTTTTTTCTCTCATTCCGTTAGAGTTGTCTCATCCACAGCAGTTTTTTTAAATATGTGACTTGGGCAAGTTACTTAATGTCTTTGTGACTCCGTCATCTTTTCTGCAAAATGAGATACTCAAGGCTCATCTTGTATTTTTTCTGTCCCAGCCCTGGAATCAGCTATTTTTCCAAGGACTTCTGGCCCCTTTTAGTGTAGAATAGTATTAAAAAAACAAGATCCTAGGCACTCGGTATATCCATCACTATTGAATTGTTGCTGGTCCCAGGTCCTCACAGTGGATAGAGCCAGGGAGTGTATGTTACATATACGTTTATTTCTGTATCTATTTTTATATATTGAAAACCATGAGTCACACTGATATCTTCTATTCTAAACCAACACCACAAAATTTGTTCTAGTTTTCTTATTTTTATGTTTATAACTCCCTTCTCCAACTATGAATAACTGGGCTCGCAATATCCTCAATATATTTACTTATTCGAGCAATAGTCCTGTACGTAACCAAGCCACTATTTCTGCCATTATCCTCTCCCTTTGTGTACTCTGCCACCCATGCCCAATCACCTCTGTGCGTGAACAACCTGCAAACCCTCAGTGGGCTCTGAACCCCATGCCAGGCCACCTAACATGGGGGTACCCACTTTATTCTGCTTAAATTCTGACTGCGTTACACTGTCCTGCCCTCTAGGGATGCCCTTCTCACTCCGCTGGGGCTCTTACTCTGTGTGCTGGGCCAGCTCCCCACACATCCACACCACAGTCTTGCTCAGGCTCTGATCCCCCATGCCAGGCCGCCCTTCCTACACCAGCCTCGGTGCACTCGGCTCTGGCATCTACCCTGGGCCACTGCAGCTTCCCATTTCTTTTTGAGTAGATGTCATCACCTAAAGACTTCAGGACTATTCAGGAAAAAAGGAGGAGAGGCTGAGGAAGAGTTTCCTTTTTGTTTTTAACACCTTCTCTGATGCGATGAAGAGAATCAATAGGGTAAAGAAAGAGTGTTCGCATTCAACAAGACAGTTTGGTGCTTCACCTGTAATGTGTAGGAAAACTTATGCCCAGATTGATTTATCCCCCAAATTGCATTGTCACCAAAAGACGCTGATAACTTCTTCACTTGGGAGCACCCTCAGCGTCCAAATATTTAATTCCTATTATTATCAAGATCACTTATTGATGAATACTGCCTTTTATTTCTTTGCCACTTCATTCCCTCATTAGCCCTTTATATATTTTATATAAACTCTTGAAGGCCTGGCATACGCTGATATGATACAATCAGTGTGGGCTTAGAAGTCAGACAGACTTGCATTCAAATCACTCTGATTTATCTATCTTTAATTTTTTGAAGATTATATGTGTGTGTATGCCATATAATAAAGCATTCTCTAAATGTCCATTCCTAGCACGTCTACCTTCCTGACAAAGTCTCGTGTTCATGCGTGTGTACATCTGTCTACCTCTTTGTTCTTCTTTTTCCTTTGAGAACTGAGACCACGGGAAGAACTTCAGGCATGTAAAAACTGATCAATAACAACAGTTCTGAAAACCAGAAAATTGGTCTAATTTCTCACTGAACTTTAAATAAATATATCACTTGTTATTCTCAGAAGTTTTTGACCCACTGAGACTTTCTGGGACTTCCCTGAAAAATTCGGATCTTCAGGGTTCTCCCAATTGTGTTCTCATAGCCAATACAATGACGCAGGTAAGGGAGGGCAGAAGTAGCGTCCTGCAGATCTGCCCCTCTCCATGCTCAGTATACCAAGATATGTCCTGCTATCTGAGCAAGTGAAAGTCTTTCTGGGGTCTAGCTTGCTTGCCTCATTCTCCCTCAACCACTCATTGTTGAGCTATGAGGATTCCCTGTTCCTTCTATGTTTCAAAGACCATTCTAAGAGAAATAGAACTGGAAAACCAGTAAAAAAAAATTATTTGTCAAGTCTGCCTCAGTTAGTTGGAAAAATCTATGCTTGTTTTCATATAAAAATTTTCTGCAGTACCTTGCATTATATTCTTGTCTTTGAGCCACTTCTGTCGAAACTGTACCTTTCCTCAGTTATTTTACTGTAATTTTACAGTGTAAAATCCTTCCTCTGATTACACTGAAGCCTGTGCGAAGTGAAGTATAGCATCTCTCTCCTGTGATAAGATGGAAATTGGTATCCTTGCCCCCATGACACCAGAGTAAAATGGGAAACTGCACTTGTGTAATCATCAGAGTACAGACTATATAAGAGAGGTACAGAATTGTTTCTTTTTTGGAGGGTTTAATTAAAATCATTACTTAAAAATAAGCATTATGACAACATCATTATTGGGCTATTTTCAAACCGAGGAACACCTATGAGAATTCAAGGTTCCATGAGAAAAGCGCCTCCTCTTGGTTCATACATGTGCATTTGCTGGATTCAAAAATTTAAAGAAATCTGTTAACCTTCTGGTAACAGCTACATTGATTATTTTAGAGTTGTCTAAATATGAGAGGCATATCAAAACACTTTAATATTTTGTAATATTTTAGAGGGTCATTATAAGACATTCTCTTTTACTCAGTAAGGATTAAATAACCAAGTCTATGTTTTTTTATTGCTGATTTCTACGATTAAAGCGAGTACATATAAGCTGAGCTGATTGCAATATAAAAAATTATTCTCTTGGGTCCTACTTGTATTCATTCTCTTTCTACATTTTAAAAACCCATTCATCAGTTACTCTGCAGTAGTACCAGTACTTAGCATGCGCATATTATCTTCTCATATTCCAGTGCAGTCTTCCAAAATCACGCGTGTGCATGTGGGTATGCATACACCCGCCCACACTCACAAACACACATACACACATGTAAGCACGTATAAGGGCATCCAAACATATTTACCCATAATTACATTCTAGGCACTTTATCAAACACAGATATTTCTGCATTCGTTTGTGGAGCCTGAGAAGAATCCCTGCTAATGTTTGGAGTCTTAAAGCAAACTGTAATCTTATAAACAGTGAGGTGAACCTCAGAGGCAGTAGTCTTTTGATATGCAACATAAGTGAAATGCTGCATAATATAAAATGATGGCGCTATTAATCCTACGGCACTGGTGGTGCCCAGCTCCCCCCTTCGCTATTGATACCAACACCATTGTCTCTGGCTTTAAACTTCATCAGTATGCAAACGGAGTGTCACTATGATGGGTGGTAACTTGGTTGGATGCACTTTCTACATTTCTGGCAAATGAGTATAATTATTTTCAGAGCTGCGGGCAACTCATGCATGTTTTATCCTCCATCTGGACCGGCACGGTACACAATAGTGATAAAAGATGATTTTCCCCCTTGGATGTTCACAGGCCATCATCGACACAGTCCTGATGAAATGGCCATGTATCCCCTAGCAGTTCTATATCTGCCACAGCTTGACAACAAAATTATTTCCCCATAGTACTAAAACACTTCAAATATTCAAGCCCTCTGTGCATATATTTGTGTTTTGAAGCATTCAGCGTTAACATAATGTGGTAATTTATAAACTGACAAATTAACTATGCAGAAATCACAGAGAGGCCTTATGAGGTCTGCAAAGCAGCAGAAAAGAAAGCAGAAGCTTTTTGCGCTCAGTAATAATAATAATCCTATCAACTGTCGCAGATTGCCCGGCCTCCCATTGTTAGAGCCTCGTGCTCGAAAGCTTGCTTACTGTAGGTGATTCTGCCCGAGACGCCGAGACGCCTCGCCTCAAACCACGCCAACCAGGAGGCTTGGCTCAGGCTTAATGTGCCATCCCTCTCCAGGTCTGGAACTAATGGGGAAAATGGTACTAATAAAAAAAACACAAGTTGCCCATATTGATCACTGAGAGCCAGAATGGATGTGAGGTTGGAATTTGGGGAGGGCGAGATTTACTTTTGAGACAGGAAGTGAATTTAGGACTGGCAAAATCAATACCAGCAAAACTGAGATTATGCATGTGAAGGGACGATCAGCCTTCTTTGTTTCGTGGTTATGAAATCATTTTGATGATTAAAATCCATCATCTTGCTAGCCCGCTTTAGCAAATGCTGGCAATCCTTATAGGCCCACTATTGATCCTCAGACAGACAGCTGAATGGAGGCAGCATTCATCAAAGGACGCAAAAGAGCGCATTTTCACTTTTATTGTATTAGCCTAATTCTCTTTCAGATGAATTAAAGACTAATTTTGCTAGACCAAGGGAAGAGTCTGTGTATCTTCTGCTGCCCCCATCTGTTTAACATGTAGATACTTAGAAGGCAGACTTAATTTTTTAGAGGCAAGAAAGTATTTACAAATTCCTTGTGAAAATACAGAACATTCCTTCGTGATATGGCAAACTGGCCTCCTTCCTTGCTTCCCTCCCTGCACCCCGGTCTCCACTCCACCTCCCCCAGTCACTCATTTCACACACACACAAGCACACTTGCTCTCTTACAGAGTCATGCGCGTGCGTGCGCGCGCGCGCACACACACACACACACACGCCGTCCTTTAAATGGTATGTACCATGCTATAAGGCCTACCAAACATCAGACACTCTTTATCAGCAGTTGTGCCAGGGTCTCCATGGCAACAGTATAATAGATTTGCCCTTATTCAATCCCAGAGGCCACATTGAAGCGCAATGCAAAATTTGCTGGGGCCTGAATTCCTTTCAAGCCATGGCTCATGTGTCAGGAAACAAGTCAATGCACAGACAGCACTGCACATAAAGATGGAAAGGAACCTTTTCTCCCCACTGCTGTTTGCTCACAGTGACATTCAGAAGCTCAGGCCCTTCTAGATCTCATTTCTGTCTCATTTTCTAGTTATTAATTCACTTCTTTGGGTAGAGAGGCGAGTGGGGGAAGGGAGCGCCATGCTTTGCAATACTAAACCGCCAATGAAAGTGCAAAGCAAGCTGCATAAAAACGAAGCATGCATCTCAGCCTCCAAGGTTATATGAGATTCAATATGGCTGCAGCCCATCACAACTGCAGACTAAATTCCGGGGTTCGATGCACCCCAGTGCCAAGCACTGCTGAGTGGCTTAGCCAGCCTCCTCAACCCACTCTGGAGTGGTATTTTGTGATACTCAAGTAGCCTTCCCCAGGGAAGGAGAGGCAGGAGGGTGGACACACGCCCTTGTCCTAAAGCCATCCTCAGCAGACTGGAGGATCCCTGGAGCTCACACCTGAAGTACTCTGTGGCTAAAACAAGCACCGCTTAAAAGTTAAACAATCATTTGTTTCAGGTTTATTTTAATCATTAGCTTTGGGACTTACAAGATGATTACTTTGTGGGTTAATTATTTTCTGTGCTGTGGCTTTCCAAACCTAATTGCCCAACTTCATTATTGTACATAGTGATCCATAGCTGTTCCTAAAATTACCTGTCCAAATATTTTCCCTTTTGATTATCACTGAGAATTTGCTATTTTTCTCCCTGAGTTGGAACTTTGCATAAATGACTTGGTTGGGAGATGCTTGTGTGATTTCGAAGATTACTAAAGATATCATGGGCATGTGATAGAACTCATTGGCAATACTATTAGGATTTGAAAGAAGACTCTGAAGGGACTTTGCCCAAGTGAAGCCTGATTAACTTCAAGACAATGATTCTCGTATTTTGACGTGAATAAAAAGCACTTGGAGTATTGTGAAAACACAATTTCTTGAATCTCATCTTCAGAGATTCTGACTTAGTAGGTCAGGGCCAGGGCCCAAGAGTTTGCATTTTTATTAAGTTCACAGGTGGTGCCAATGTTTCTGGCTCATGGACTAAGCTTTGAGAAGCACTGCTTTAAGCCAGCCTCCAAGAGTAAAAGTTCCTCAACCTGACTTGAAGCTTATTTTGACTGTTTACTATAGCTTTAACCTCGGTGTTCTTTTTGTAGGGCATTACTTGTCATCCTAAAATAATTACACCCTTTCCAGTAGATCAGACCCAAAATTTCACTCATAGCCTGAGACACAGGGAGGATGGAAGCCATAAAGAAAAAAAAAGTGTCAGGAGGTCAGGATATGTCCTCAGGACTAGCACTGTGTCTGCCATGTATTAGGACTTGATCAACATGTTTTTGAATGAATACTTGAGTGGATAAAGATGATAGAATTTCAAAGCCTCCATACTTTAAGAAAGAGATCTTACGCATAAAAGTGTTCTATGTTTTATTTACATGGAAATATATTTTATATATTTATATATTTGGTTTTAAAAAGTGACATATGAATTTTTGCCAAAGGGATTAAATAGTACTTTAAATTCTTCTAAGTTAGAACCATAGAATGAATCACTGTAGAAAGCAAAATCCTTTTATGATTAAAAACATTACTCTCTAATTTGTCTATTTTTACAGGTTTGGGGTTTCTTCAGATGGGGAACACTGCATTTTTATCTTAAGAATCACCAATTTTACTTTTTACTGAGCATAAAAAAATGCATTTCTGCCTGATGTTTTAAACTTAACATCATCATTTATTTCTTTTCATTTCCCACTCCCACTGATTTGACCCTAAAATCTGGGTCATTTTAACAAATAATCAGTTGTAACAACAACAAAAATTGAGGCAATATCACGTAACACTGATTCAAGATGATTCCACTCAGTTTGACCAGGGTTTGATTACCTGTGCAAAGTGAGCGATGCACTGGCAAGTGACTGAGGGGGGGGGGGGGGAGAGTGGCGGGGGAGGGGAGGAGAAGAGAGGAAGTAAACTGTGAATTACAGTGACCTGCTTTGTGAATTCCCTAATCTACATGAATTGGTGAGAAAGTAAAGGCAGTATTTTTCACCACACTGCATTATGTCTTCAGTCCTGGGAGTTTTCTTCCCAGAACAAGGCCAAAGGCACAGAAGTGGGCATCTTCTTAGGCCGGGACTCTACTGGGCCCTCTTTGCCCTTCCAGCAAGGGAGGTGCAGGGGAGACAAGAGCTGACTCTTCCTCCCCACCCTGCCCTTGTTTTCAGCCCTAGCACATCATCATCCTGTGTGGACTGGTGAGAAATAAAATTCTCTTAAAATAAATCCAAATATACAGAATTATAGAATTGTTAAACTAGATCTTTGAGAGGTGATGCTTTGGGACTTGATGCTTCCTTTTGCCAGAGAAGATGAAGCCCAGGATCATGCAGTCACTGGCAGAGCTGGGGTGTGAGCCCAGAGCCTAGACTCCGACAAAAGTCCAGTGACACCTACCACAGGCTTTGTCCTCTCAGGAAGGGCAGCCTGTCACACTGCATGAGTAACCAGCCCCTCCCACATGCACCACCCTGCCACAGACTACCTGAAGGGGAGAATGAATGCAGAGCTATCAACAGCTTCCAATTCAACAAATATTTACTGAACACCTGCTATGTGCCTAGTGCTGCACTGCACTCTGACAGCACCAGAGTGAATGGGACACAACAGTTTTATTACAAGGTGGTTACAACCAAGGGAGTCTATTTTTCATCACTTTACAATAGCCATCCCCTCCGTAATGTTTTGCAAACTGGAGCGTGCCCAGTATGTCTGGAGCCACAGAGTAAACTGGTTGTTACTTCCTCATGTTTCCATTTTGTGTTATAATTACTCTATTTCCTTGATCATATGACAAACTTTTTTTTCTGATTCACATGTTAAGCTTTGGAAATCTGAAAGGATGCCTGTCACTCGAAGCATGCTCCCCCAGACTTGTCCCACAGTTCTAGGGTTCTACACAGACCCGTGGCGTCAGCGAAGAATCCGTTGTCCTCTTCCGTTTTTGTCTTTTGTTTTTTTCCCTGATATAGGGTGAGCTGTATCTTAGAACTAAGAACGTAAAGGAATTTGAAATGTTATTTTTAATGTTAAATATTTCAGAGTACTTCAAAATATATCAGTTTGGGATACTTAAAAAAAAAAAAAATACAAGACTTCCGAGAAGTCTCTCCCTGTGAAGGGTGCTTGCAGGCTCTACCTCTGTAGTCTCTGAACTTGGACTTTTAGCTCTTCCGCCTTGGAGCACTTGGGGTTTCTGAGGAAGGGACTGAGAGGCACTGGTTTAAATGATGCAGTGTTTTTAAATGCACAGTGAGAATGGGAGAAGGTCCAAAGAAGAACACAAAGCCGAGCATTCCAATCAAAACCTGGACCTGAAAACAATGAGACACAAACACTTTTCCTGAACTGACTCATTTTCATTTCATAAACACTCTTCCTCCGCCCCCACCCCGAAAGAAAACTGGTCCATCATGGCCTGCTGCTCCGATGTGTTTTCCCGCTTTCTGCTTGCTCACTGCTTTGCGACCAGCACAAACTTTGGACACTGCCTTTTCTCACTGGCCTGTCTGGCCACCTGTCCAGGCCTGTGCTCTACGGTAATGGCCAGCAGACCGTGCCTTTCTTGCCAAGTGGATCTGATGCTCCGTGGACCATTGTTTGTGGGGCCGCTGCTGTCCCATGGCTGCCCCTACAGGACACTCATCAACAGCTGTGAGAGGTTTCCCATCCTGGCCCATATAAAAGGAAGGCCTGGAAAGCTTCTCGGAGCATCAGTTCAGAGGTCCCGCACCAGCCAAACAATACTCAATTGTTCAATGTCTCCAATTCATTTTCCTCTGCTCCTCCCCCACCGTTACCCTTGAGAGAAAACTAATTTGCAGAAAAATAGCCCTGCCAGCTAACTTCTCCTCTTAAATGTATGATGACCCCAAACTCTTGTTACTTACTCTCACAGTAAATGCACAAGAATTCTGAAAAGCAGTCTTCTCCTTTAAAAAAATCCCCACCCCCTAGTCTGGGATGCTTTCTTTTCCTTTTATTCTTTGCTTCCCTTTTTAACATGTGTGCTGAAATTGGCACTTTCTCTTTTCAGTTCACTCCCTTCCTAGTATTAATGCAAGCAGCAATGGAGAAATGTGCGCAATTTTTCCAGTCTCTGCACTCGGCGAACCCAAGGGTGATGGATTAAATGTAACAGGCTCTACCTTACATATCACTATTTAAGCGAAGGGCTGTGCTGGCCGGTGATGCATGGTGTCATCCAGAGCGTCCGCCCGATGCAAGCAGGGGAGCAGGCTGCCTCCACTGTTGTCTGAGTAAATAATGGGGCTAATGGCATTTGGTGCAAATGAGACTCCCATACAACACATCGGCCTGGTTGAGCTCCTTCTTATTTTTCTTTGTGAAGAAGCCTTCTCTCTCTCTCGTCTCTCTGTCTCTTTCTTTCTCTGTCTCTCCCTCGCACTCCCTCTGTCTCTCTATCGCTCTGTCTCTCTCTGTCTCTCCCTCTCTGTCTCTTTCTCCCCCTTCCCCTTCCTGGACCTTCACCGGGGTGGCCTGCCTTGGTTATCTGGGGAAGGAGGGAAGGTCTCCCAGAGTTCAGGATTTTGTAACGAATATTGAACGCCAGGGAGAATGAATGCCAAGGTCAGGTTAAGAATAAAGAAAATTGATTTGGAGGTCAGGGTCACCATGTGAAAGGCCCTGAATGCTGCCAAAATATTTTCATTATCGCTGTTTTTTGTTATGGAAAAGACCAAGCCCTGTGTGTGGAGGCTGAGAGGTGGGAGCTGAGGCTGGAAAGGGGGAGTCTGAGAGCAAAAAGAGAATCAGACCTCTAAGATTTACTGGCTTTGTGGCCCTGAGTTTCTTTGCCTAGTGTTTGCCTCCCTTGCATAAGTATGTGGATGGACAAACATTGGCAATGATGCTTTTTCCCACAGAACCAGGCAATTCTGAACTAACTCACTCTCTCTCTCTCTCTCTCTCTCTCTCTCTCTCTCTCTCTCTCTCTCTCTCTCTCTCTCTCTCTCCTGGTACAGAGAAGCTAGAGACAAATTCTTCCAGTTCTATCTGCAGGAGTAAGCTATTTCATGCATCACTGTGACTCTACTTTTCACCCATGCCTACAAAATATCTGCAACGCAGGGCTGTATATTTTAACAAAATCTTGTTATTATTGGAGCTCTGACCCGATTTTGTTTCTATATTCTGAAGTAGAAAAGACTCCAGTGGCATGAAATTAGCAACACATTCTGCTAGTGTGTTAATTGTGTGAGAGTTTTTGGCAGGAGAAAAATCTCCTAGCACAACACAGAATTTATTTTTTTATTTAAATTTGGTAGTGATTTCATATTGTGTTTAAAGAGAGGCACCATAGCTTAAACCATTTGGGATTTACTGTATGCTCAGGAAAAGAAAAAAAAAATCTGCCTAATGCAGTAGTGCAGAAGGAATTATGTAATTTTTTTTTTTTTTTTTACTTAGCAGGGAAGCTACTAGTGTTGATTTCTAATTCGTTATGAGAAATTGGCATTCCCAGGCAGTGGTTTGGGACGTCCTTGGGCCCCAGCGCAGTATCCAAATGCAGCTGTATCTGGCCAGTAGCAGATTACCTGCTTTGATAAAGGCAAACATGCATGGAAAACAGAAAGTCAACATCTCCCAGGCCAGACTGGCTGTTTTTCTCTACTGAACTCTCCAAAGATCAAAGGGGACATTGTATGACTGTGGATGTCCCCATAAACATGTGGATGGGGAGCACTTCCCAGAAAGGGGAAGGATGTGCAGACAAGCCAACAGATGCGTTCCACCAAAGAGGGTGGACTCGTACCCTTATCTTAGGGGCAGGAGACAGCTCTTACTGAGGAAAAGGGTAAAATAACACTTACTGAACATTTACTGTCTACCAGCTATTGCGCCGGCTGGCGTATGTCATCTCACTACCCTGGCTATACACTAGGCATGTGCTTCTCTCCTCTCCCTGAAATCAGCAGCACCTCTGCTCCTGGCCGCTTGCCTATCTCGTCTCCCTATGCTTCCCTCCTTTCCCACCACTAAACTCTTATCTGAGAGGCTCTGAATGGGACTCCAATCTTGGTTCTTCTGCTTGGCACCCTTGGGGAGATGATTTACTCCCCGGGCCTGGGTTTCTGCATCTCTGAAAGAGACAGCCACACTTCGGAGCTACAGTATACAAAGTGATGAATGTAGAGCTCTCAGCCCTCAGGTTGGCCTCTGGCTCCCCGAGGTCCCTTTGCTTTCTGACCCATGGTCATGGGAGCCACATCTATTGAATCCACATTAGGGACCAGGTACCATGCCAAGCTAGACATGGACAGAGCTGTCCCAGGAGGTACCACTGCTCATTTAAACCTCCTATAACCTGGAAGGGGCTGGATGACCATCCTCCCTCTACAAATAGGAAATCTGAGGCTTAGACAGGGAAACCATGCCATGAGAAACAGAGCCAGGATTTCAACTTGATGTGTCTCAATCCAAATGTATTTTTTTACTTCATGGCTCCCAACCCAGGCTATCTGGGGAGCTTTTAAAACATTGATACCAAGACCCCTATCCCATACTAAGGAAATAGAGCTGGAGCTGAACATCTGTGGCCTTTAAAAGTTACACGAGGTGTCTAATCTGATGCTCAGTGAGTGATGAAACCACTATCTTAATTATGCTCCACTGCCTACTTTACCTTCCACTGCTCATATCCCCAAAACCAGGCTTCTTGACTGACAGAGGAATTTCAAATACTGGCCACTCAATAGTAATTAGATTTGTATTTACCATTTATGAAAGATCTACTATGGGATGGGCACTTTATGTTTTCTGTGATTCTCATGGCAACCATTTAGAAATGAAATATTGTCAATTTACCCGGTTCACAGAACTTACATAGATAGCTTAGTACATGATACAAATATCCTCAGTAAATAGTATCATCATCATCATCATCATCATCATCATCATCCTTTTGAGTCCTCACAGCAGCCTCCAGACCTGTCCACTTTGTCTCCTAAACATCCCCAAAAGTTGTCTGCTTTTTACCATCCTACTGTTACCCCTTAAGCTGAATGCCGATCGATCGTCTCTCACCTAGAGAGCTGAGACGGGCTTCTAACAACTCCCTGCACCCAACCTCATCCTCTTCCAATCTATTTTCTATAAAACAGCCAAAGCAATCTTTTTAAAACATAAATATTTAACCTTTCCTGGCTGTAAGTGGTGATAACTGTCAGGCCACTGGCTAAGGTTTGGTAGGTTGAGCCCTCCGTAAAAATGCACAGTGGAAGGGTGGATGGCTGTTAAATCTTTCTGCCCTGCCTGCCAAGCCCAGACTGGAGACTGGAAACTGAAAACTGGAAACTGCATTGGCCCCTTTTTTGTGATTCATGGGCCCGTGTGTGTGCGTGCGTGTGTGTGTGGGGGGGGGGGGAGGGGGTGCGGGGGCGGGGCTTGGTTTAAAGAAAGGGACCTGTGCTTTTCTAATTCACACAAAGGTTTTGTAGTTACAGCAACTGCCCTGAAATTGAACTTCCCTGACTGAGTTATTATGCTAGATAAATGTGAAAATTTAAATAAAATGGAGGCTCCCTAGGGGAGTTGAAATTTGAACCCAAGCTGTCAATTTCTAAAGCACCTATCCTAACCCCCGTTTGCCCTGGAATGCAGAGAAATGATGCTCTTAGGGACCTCCCAGATAGGAAATTTGTGGGGCGGGCCAGCTGGGAGAAGCTTCACAGAGGCGGAAGGTGCCATCTCCTGCCAGTGCCAAAAGTAGGACAACAAAAGCCAACCAGCTTGTTCCCCTTGCCCATCTAGTTAAGGCCTCAATCCCGTCGACCTTCAAAAAAAATGTTGTAAAACTTTCGATAAGAATTTTTTTTTTTTTTTTTTTTTTTAGGAGAGAGAGATTTAGGTGAAATTTAGGGAAATGTTTGGTACCTGACTTCTGTTTCAAGCACATTCATTCCAGGCTACCTCCTTGATAGGTGAGGTAGAGATAAAATGAGATTTTAATGTGATAATTGATCACTATTCTTCCTTATCAGATCATTGCTTTTTTTGGCCTCCAGATTAAATGCTTGGCACAGCATTTTAAACCCAGAAGATCCCTTAGAAATAATCTACTCCAATGGTTGGCATCCAAGAACTCCTTAAAGAGTGGGTGTCTTCACATGACCTTTCACTATTTCTGAGCTTATATGTGTGTTAAGTCGGCATCTCTTAAACATCTTATTTCTTTGCCTTTGATTACAACTTTAGTAACTTAGTATGTGGAAACTTTGAGCATCTCATGCTAGGTTCTAGCTGGTAGTTATTTGTCTTAAATTAATAAAAATGAAAATAAAATACTGACCCAAAATCACAGTTGGAGTCCACAGCAGAGTTTTAATTCCCAGATCAGGGTTTAGTTCCACCATAGCATCCTGTCATTTTCTTGACATTTAGGTCAATGACAAATTTTGTTTGATAATTGGTTCCAAATCACCCACTTTGAATTTTAATACAATAAATTCTTTTCTTCAAATTTCATTGCAATGAAAATTTATGCTACTGTAAACTTAAAACCAGATCACTTACCATCAATAGAAATAAATACTATGGAAACAAAGCATTGTGATTGAATTCCAGCTAACTACAGCCACCTACCAGGGCTCTTAAGCTGAGACCTATTCATTTTTTTGTTAAGGAAAGGGGGTAGAGGAGATTAGGCAGTGTTGGAGAGGTGTTAAAGGAAAATTGGCTCTAAACTGTGGCTTTCTCTAGACTTCTTTAGAATATAGAAAGGCAGTGAGAAAGGGAATATTCTTCTCACAAAAAACGATCCCTAGTTTCTGCTGCCTTCAGCCCATGGGAGAATTACTAAGATTATATATATATATATATATATATATATATATAAAAGTCAGAAATGGGGCCTCTGCCCCCATCCACTATCTTTCGCTTTCCAGTTTGGCCAAAGGCTCACTTCTTTTCCCTCTTCAACAGACCATCTCTAATCTCTGTCTTCTCCAAGGCTCATTGAACCTTTATCCCTTTTGCTCCCTACTTCAAGGTCCCTGCCTCCACTGTGCTGGGTCTCAAGTAATGGGGTTCCCAGCTGGATGATGAAGGGGCTTTGAATCTTGGAGACAGAAAAAAAGAGAGTGGTGGAGGCGGAGAGGTGGTGGTGGTGGTAGATAAAGTCCTCTCTTCCTACCCAGGTCTGATATTCCTGCTCAATAATTCGGTTTGTTGTGTTGTGTTGTGTTGTGGTGTGGTGTGGTGTGTTGTGGCGTGTTGTGGTGTGGTGTGTTGTGATGTGTTCTCCTTCCCATTTCCATTGTGCTATGGGAATACAGCTGAGCCTAAATGATGTTCTGATACCTGAGAAGGCCCTTCAGCCTCATCCTCCCTCACCGTCTCCCTGCTCCTCCATGACAGGCAGGAGGCTTCCATCTTGCCCTTACAACCTTTACTCTGTTCTCTTTTTTTAAGGCATTCATACATTGCAATACTGCCATTCAATGATGTAGGCTAGATGGATTATTTAATTGCCCAACATCTCTATCCTGTTCACTACCCTACTTTGGTGACTTCTGGAAATGTAACCATCTGAACCCAGACAGGGCGCGGTTATGGATACCAGCGTCCTTATTACTTGAATCATCTAAAGTAGTTCCTCTTGCTCCATGTCCCTTATGTTTGTTTATGCTGCCAAGGCCTGATGATCCAAAACTCCTTTATCCAGAAACTCTGTTATCTGAAAAGAGATCGTATTACTGGATGTGTTTTATTTATCTTGAAAACTGTCTGGCTCACCTGAATCCCTGCTTGTCCGGTTTAATTCAATACTTGCTTAGATTCTTTAGATAATCAGGGCCTTAGGGATCCGGACTCTGTTTTCTTATTGTTTAACCTCAGCTGCAGAACAACTCCAATTTCAGTCTTACTGTCTGTGGTGAAAACACATGCCCTGTTATCTGAATCCTACAGTTGTTCCACTATCTTTGTTCCTGCCTGGTTTTTAAAACTCACATTAGCAAAGTAGAAATTGGACTTTTTAAACCTCCTTTGGTATTCTGAGGCAGCGTGGCCAAAGGGAAAGGCTGTTGTCTTGAATTTAGGGACCCATGTTCTTGGCTTGGTTCTATAGTTGTAACTTAAAACAAGTCCCCTAGATCTCATGTACTTCCATTTCTCAGTGAGCCAATTGGGAATAACAGTATTCACACTTCCTTATTATCTGATATTCTGTAGATAACAGAGAGCATAGCCGGGACAAAGTTTAGAGGGAGAATAGCCTTTTTTATAATTAATCTAGAGAGAGACTCATTTACAATTAATTAATAACTAATCTAAGAAGAGATTCCTTAATAATTATTTTTATAATATTTCGCATTTGGCAAAGAATAAGATTGAGAGGTGTTAACAGAAAACTGGCATCAGACTGAGGCTTTCTCTGAACAACACAGAAATGATGACTCCCAGCAAATGAGCACCCTCACTCTGCTTAAACACTCCCCATAATAGAAAGATCGCTACTTCTTTTAAAGGTTTTCTTACTGAACTCTTAGTCAGATATTTCTTTCTTGCATAAGACAAAAAATATCTCTTTGGGAAATTTTCACCTGATCGTTCTATTGTAATTCAATTTACCAACCACTTACCAAGCACCTACTATATGCAGGGTCCAGTCTCAGTCATCTAGGGTTACAAAGATTAATTCAGCTTGGTTTCTGCACTCAAGAACTTTTCAAATGTTTTATGAATAAAAGGTCAAATGTAGTGTTAAATATTTTAAAGATAGGGATACTTTACAACTGGCTAAGATGAGTAATAGAGGCGAGACTTACCCTACTTCCTGGAATAGCCACAACAATGAACAAAATACATCCATCAACAGTTTTTAAGACGCTGGATGTCAAGCAACAAAAAATAGTGATTTCCAATTGTTGGGAAACAAACAATTGCTTCTGTAGAGTAAGCCCTACAAAAGCTTCCTGCCTTGAGAGTTTTCAGGCCCCCGTGTATGGCAGAAGAATCCAGGCACAGGAGTCCAATGGACTCCCCAAGAGAAGACGAAGTCCCAGTGATTCCCTGGGGATCAGGACACTAAGAGTTTTCAGGACAGACTACTGAAGATGAGAGAGCTACGGAGAGTCAGAACACCAGATATTTACAGAGGGTCCCCTTAAATATTCAGCAGAGGAATTCATGTGAGGAAGCTACCCAGTGGGGAAGGTCTCACCTCCCCCAAATTAGAAGGAACAGAACCATGAGTAGTTTCCTGTTTCTGCCAGCCAGACTGAAAAGCCTCATAATTCATGGGGCATTGAATAGAGTACTCAGAAGCCTCTTTTTTTTTTTTTTTTTTTTTTTTTAGTGATGAATAAATAATTTACCCTAGACTAAACACAGTTCTGGTTCCACCTAAAAAATCTTAAAAACAAGACCCAAAGGGAGCAAACGGTTAACAAGCAATTCAACCTCATCCCAGATCAAAGCTTGAGAATATTATTGGAATACAAAAATGGCCAGTACCCAGCAAAGTAAAATTCACAAAGTATGGCATTCATTAAAAATTACCAGTTATGCAAGGAGACAGGAAAATATGACCAAAAATGAAGAGAAATAACAACCAATTGAAACCAACTCAGAATTGATACAGATGATAGAATTAACAGACAAAATGACATTCAAACAATTATGACGTCTGTATTGCAGGTGGCTAACTAGTGAAGTATAAACATGGAAGATATTTAAAAGACCCCAATTGAACTTGTAGTGATAAAAACTACAATTTCTGAGCTGAAAATTAGATTGAATGTTGCAGAAGGTTAAATTGATGTTGCAGAAAAAAACTTTAAGGAACTTTAAGAAATAGCAGTAAACACTATGCTCAATTAAGCATAGGAAACAGAATTTTAAAATGAAGACTCACTGAACTTGTTGTTTGGAACAACTTCAGACAGTCCAATATTCATGTAATTGGGGTTTACAGGGAGAGTTTATGGAAGTATGGAAAAAGAATTGAAGCTCAAGCATGGAAAACATAAAGAACATTATAAACAAATTGTTCGAACCAATGGCAAAGAGAAAATCTAAAAACCAATCACAGCAAAAAGACATATTATGTATTTAAAGATGAAAAACTGTCAACCTGGAATTCTATACCCAGTGAAAATACCTTCAGAAATGAAGACAAAATAAACACTTTTTAGACATACAAAAGAAGAAGGAATTTTTATTACTAGTAGGTCCATGCTACAAAACAAAACCAAACCAGACAAAACAAAAATGTTAAAGGAAGTTCTTTAGACAGAAGGAAAAATGATACCAGATGAAAATCTGGATCTACACAAAGGAATGAAGAGCACTTGAAATGGCTGCAAGTATATAAGATTTTTTAAATTATAAGTTAAATCTCTAAAAAATCATTCACAGATTGATCAAAAAAATATAAACTAAAATTTATAATATAAATAAATAAAATGTATGACAAAATTAGTGCAAAGTCTTGGAGGAGGCAGATAGATGTTTCTTATTGTAAAGTTCTTAAGCTATGCGTGAATTACAGTATGACAAAACAAAGAGTTTCAGCCAAGAAAACAATAACAAAGATTAAATGGAATCATAAAAAAATACTCAAAAGAGTCAGAAATAGAGGAAATAGTGAACAAATAATAGGTGCAGAAAAATAGATCTTGTCATCCACTCTGGACACAAAGTAAAAACTAGGTCCCCATTTCCAGAGTAAAACAGCCCCCGGCCCTTGTGCGGAAACAAGCCAAGGCTTCATCTGAGGCATATACTTCACAAGACCATGCTCATTCTCCTCAAGACCTGACCTCGCCCCTTGTCAATAACTGGAGTTCAGTTTCATCACAGCCTGATCTAGGAAATACAATGCCTGTTCCTTGTATACCAAAAGATTTGTAAGACCTGGCAAATAGGCACTGGCAGAAACCAGCAAAACACAGATGAAAGTTCATCTTAAGATGATTGGATAAGGCAGGCCTGAATATAAAGACGGACAGGAAGAATTCGTTGATATGGGAGCATTCTTCCTTTACTTGGAAATTAACATTCTGGCAAAAACACCATGATTCAGTTATAATACACTGCTGCATGACTGTTAGAAGTTTTGCTACAGTAATGGATGACTGTTAATAAGGTAGACTTGCTAGAATGACCTTGGCAGACTATCAAGGAATGGTGAAGGAAGGATGGAAATGTTAAAATGGATTTTTAGTGAGATCAGACAATTCTTCATCTGCCTACATTCCCCAGAAAGTCCTGGAGGACATTCCTTTGACTAAAGCAATACGACACGTACTGATGAAAAAAGCACTGATATCTTTTGAGAAATTCCAATGGTGGCTTTCCTATCTAAACTGAGATGCTACCATGGTCCAGGTTTCTTAGTATCAATCAGGATGATAGGATTCTAAAATGTCAGAGGCCATGTGGCAATTCTTAAGTGACAGAAAAAGGTGTATGTGACTACTATATGGGCAAGAAGCCTGGAAGATGCTTAGGCCCTCAGACATCCGTTGCAGTGGCTGAAAGGCCAGAGTGTTCCCAGCGATGAGACAGATGAATGGCCAATTAGGGCGATGCTTGACTTGTGGAAATGCAGAAAAAAATTGAGAGCAGGCACAAGCACACCTCAAAAATAGATCCAATAGGTCCATCTTCCCACCTTGTAACTATTTCCCCATTCTCCAAGTGCATAATTTGGAGGGATAAACAGTAGCTTGCAGAATCCTCCCACTGGTTCCCTGACCTACAGGGTAGGAGCCATTAGGGTAGGAAGCTTCAAGTGGAAGCCTCTGTAACTATCCAGCCTCAACCCCACCAGCCAAGAGAGTAAATCCATGTTAATACTGCATCCATCAAGGACAAAGTAGCAGGGGAGAATGTTCTCCATTGTAGTCCTATATAATTCATCCATATGGTCTCTGAAAACATAAAATGACAAATCTTTGTGGATGATAGTGGGGTTAACCATAAACTTAACCAAGCAGTAGTCCCCATCTCAGTTGCTGAGCTGGATATGACATCTTCACTAAAACAGATCAGTATAGCCTCTGGCACTCTGTATGTTGCTATTGAACCCCTCATCAATAAACAGGATCAAAAGCAGGTCTTGTGTAAGTGGGAAAGATATCAGTACAAATTTGTAATCTTGCTTAAGGCTACATGAAGCCTCTTGTGCAATGTCACGAAAGAGTCTACAGGCATCGCAATTGCCTTGATATTCCACAGGCATGCTGGAATGCTATATTGATGACATTGTGCAACACTAACCCGATAAACAGAAATAGTAAGTTGTGTGTCAGAGAAATGAAATCCCACAAAGATTCCCCAACCTGCCCCATCAGTGACATTTTTAAAAGTCCTATGATCTGGGGCATGCTGGTACAACATCTTTGAGGTAAAGGACAAGATGTTCGATCTTGTATCTTATTCCAGTTGTCTATTGATGCATAACAAGCCACCCCAAAACTTAGTGATGTAAAACAACAACTGTGTTATTACGCACACAGATTCAGTGGGTCCGGACCTTGGACAGGACACACCAGGAATGTCTTGTCTCTACTTCTCAATTTCTGTAGCTTTTCTAAATTGGGGTCCCATGATAGAATTGAGCCCTAATACCTAAGGCATTTATTCCATGTAATGAACTAATTTCTCTCCAGTGTATCTAGAATGTAATGTACTATAACATTAGTTAGGTACCATACCTGGGAGAAATGAGAAAATAGTCACTCAAACCATTTTCTGTCTTACGTGGTTCAGATGAGGAACATCATTTAAGAAAGGCTGGCTGGAACCTTTGGTGGGGAAACTTGAATGGCTGGGGGTAACTCATACTAGAGTGAAATCTAATGGAGTCATCACCTATTTTTTTTGTGCTTGGGCTAGGTGACTTGAAGGCTAGGCTCAGTGAGGACTGTCATTTGGAACACTCACACATGGCCTCACCATGTGGCTTGAATTTCTTCACAGTATGGTAGCTCCAGGTTAGTTGGAAGAGCAAGTGTCTCAATGAGCAAAGGAGAAGCTACATGGCCTTTTATGACCCAGCCTCAGAAGTAAGATAGTGTTATCTTCTGCCTTCCTCCTTTAGTCGAGGAAGTGAAAAACCTAGCTAGATTCCAGAATAGGGGACATGGACCCCCATTTCTTGATGGTAGGAGTATCAGAAAATTTTGAGGTGTTTTAAAATAACTAAAAAAGCTTTAGAAATCGGAGGCAGCATATACTACTCTTGAGAACACTGCTCTGTCCCATTTATTGGGTGACTTGGAAGGCTGCCAGTTTTAAATATCAGAGCAAGATCTGCAGCAGATCCTGCTGTGGTATAAGCGGTCCTGTCACTCAGGCCATATGACCAGCAGACATAATGGTGCTATTTATTGTGAAAAAGATGCCGTGTGTGTGTGTGTGTGTGTGGTCTCTGTCAATTCTTGTAAAGAGAGCTGCAGGGCATATCCTAGAGTTCTAGAGCTAGAGCCTCCTTCTGCAGCAGAAAACTATACACCATCTGAAAGACAGTTCCCGAGCCCTGATAAAGATGGGTCCTCTGATCATAAAACATCAAGTGACCATGCAGCCAGAACTCTCTATTAGGAGCTGGGTGTGGTAGGACAAATTTGGGCTGGCACAACAGTAATGTGTCATACAAAAAAAATGGTTTGTTTGGGATTGGACCAGAAGGGATCCAGAGGCCACAGTAAGTTCTATCTGCCTCAGATCCCTGTGCTATCTACCTCTCTTGCCCAGTTCACACCTAAGACCTTATAGTTTCTTACAACCAACCAATGAGAAGAAAAACTTGGATGTAGTTCATAGATGAGTTGCCTTGACAAATTAGAGTGAGCAAAAACTGAACCACCACCAGACTACAACCTGAAGGACAGTGAAGTTTTCTTTGCTTGCTTGCTTGCTTGCTAAGAAGAGTTGTGGACAATGCACTTGTTTATTGACTCTGTAGGGAAGGAGAAAGAGTTAGAGTTAAGGGTATATGCGGACCCATAAGCAGTGGTGAATGGCTTGCTGGTTGGTTCAGAAGCCTCAAAAGAAGAAACTTGAAGTTTGGAGACAAAGAGATAATGTGTGGAGAAAATATGTAGATGAACTTAGGGTACTGGACACATAAGCATGTGGATCTGTGTCTTACGTCCAGACTCACTGGACCACCTCCCTGCAGGCGCAGCACTGAACCACTAGGCTGAGGATGCCTGAGGATGTCAGCCAGCCTCTCGCCCTAGCTGCTCCAGGAAAGAGGGGACATAGGGCAGGGGTAGAAAGTCTTCATCACTCCAACAGAATGATTGCCATCTCACCAAGATCAGTCTGGCAACTTCTGCGTTCGATGTCTGCCTGTCACCAGAGACTGACACAGAACCTTCCATATGGCCCGTATCACTGAAGGAGGCCAGGCAGTCACTTGGTTTTTCCCATCACACCCTCTATCCCAGAGGGAGCAGTGACTCAGCCCTACCAGAATCGGATATGGGTTTGCCTTCCTTGATCCAGTTGCTCTGCCAGCACCATCGTTGGCTTAACCATTCCAACATATGTTTACACATGGATGTTTGAGGAGTTAACACCCCGGGGTCAATCCTTGACAGTTGGTGCCAAGACCCAGGAAATGATCCTCTCTTCCGTTCCTTGAGAGGACAGTCCTCAAGGGTCCAAGCAAGACAGAGCCCCATTTGACTGCTGTGAGGACCAGCTCAATAAAACACTTCGGATTGGCTTTCCTTCCTCCTTCATTTGACATCTCTTAGTCTCCCATTCCCGGTGTCTATGTTTCCTGAAATAAACTATCTGCCTCACCCTCTTTTCTCAGGCCCTGCTTTCTGTGAGAACCCAGGCTAAGACACTATCTGAGACCTATTCACAAAACATGCTTTTTCTGTAAAGTGAGAGGTCTATGTGTTATAATTCAAGCAATCTGCACTCATATTGGCACCAAAGTATATTTTGTTTCTTTGCTTGCTTGCTTACTTGTTTTTAGGTAAACAGGAATTTAGAGAACACAAAATATCAGGTTCCTGCTTAGGTATTGTAGATTCTATTCATAGAGGTGACACCCATCACACTGGTCTTCCGGTAGGCTCTGCAGGAGGTTCCCTGCATGGCGGGTTTGGCCAAGGAGTGTATAGGGGCTTCATTCACCAAGCGGAGAACCTGACACAGGCCAAATCTACCCAAAGGAAGGGGTGCCTGTTCCTAATTACCAAAAGGGACTGTTGGCTTACTAAGCCATATGCCTAAAAGGCACTGCCACCAAAGGAGGGCACATTTTCTGATCACCAGAAAATCATTCTATGGGCCAGCAAAGTTTTAGCTTCCACCCACACTCCCACCTCTACTTTTCAGCTCTTGATTCCCCTACATTTGATTCAAAGCTAAGAGCATTTCCTTCTTCTTTTTGTTAAAGGATATCCTAGTCAGGATTTTATTATTATTATTATTATTATTATTATTATTATTAGCGACACTGGTTAACAAAATCCAGTAAGTTTCAGCTGTACACTTCACCACATATTTGACCCCCTTGACCCTGTCTCCCCCCTCCTCCCCCCAACCCCTACCCTTTGGTAACCACTAGTCTATAATCCATTTCCATTATCTCTGTTTGTTTTTTCTGCTCATTTGTTGCTTTTAGGTTTATATCCCACATACAAGTGATATCATGTGATTTTCAACTTTTTCTGTCAGGCTTATTTCGCTTAGCAGGATTATCTCGAGGTCCATCCATGTTGTTGCAAATGGCAGTATTTCATCTCTTCTTATGACTGAGTAATATTCTATTGCATATATGTACCACAGCTTCATCAGCTAATCATCTATCGTAGGACACTTCGGTTGCTTCTATGTCCTGGGCACTGTGAATAATGCTGCTATGAACATCGGTGTGCAAATATCTTTTTGGATATGAGTTTTCAAGTCTTTGGGGTAAATACCCCGTGGAGGGATTGCTGGATCATATGGCAGATCAATTCTTAGTATTTTGAGGAACCTCCATACTGTTTTCCATAGTGGCTGTACCAATTTGCAGTCCCACCAGCAGGGTATGAGGGTTCCTTTTTCTCTGCATCCTCTCCAACATTTATTACTACTGGTCCTGTTGATTATAGTCATTCTAACAGGTGTGAGATGGTATCTCATTGTGGTTTTGATTTGCATTTCTCTAATAGCTACATCAAACTAAAAAAAGCATTTTATTGATTAATTAAAAACTCAGAGCACAGTTCAGCACAGTTCTCAGGTCCAGAACTAGTGAGAAAAAGATATTTTTTGAAGTTGGAAGGAGCTTTAGAAATTATCTAAGGTTAGGCCAACCTCTCCATTTTATGGATGAGAAAACTGAGTCCAAACCACTTCTGCATCACCTCCTAGTATTGCCAGGCCAGACGCTGGGCTCCGGCTAGAGCTGCTTGCTCAGCAGCTTCTGTGACCTGCTCAGTTTCAAGTAAACAACTGCTGTAATTGACTAAATGACCCTTTCCTAAAAGCAACTTTACGAAGATGAATAAAGTAAGAAAATAAGGCCCCAATTGACATTGTACGAACTAAAATCACATACTTTTCACCTATGCATGACAGTTCTGGAGGAGTTTCTGTTTTCTATGAACACTAAGCAATCTCTTTTGACTTTGGTACCGAGCACCTGTAAAAGTAAGGATGCACTGTTGTTGCATTCATATTATTTCAGAGTACGTTAAACAGTAGGCCAAGGAATAAAAAAGAAGGAAAGAAAGAAAAAGTAAAAGAAAAAGAGATACTTTTTTAATGGTCATTTCATTGTTGTGTTCTCAGCAAACCATGGACATTACTTTGGGGCCTTTTGCCTGACTGGGGACACAGTTTTGAGCATATTTTGGTATAGGTGGTAATTAATCATATTTCCCTGTAATATGAAAGATGAGACTGATGAAAAATCTAGTTATAAAGCTGCTATCTAAGAAGAAGTCAAGAAAGAGATGCAGGTAAGCTAGCTCCCAAGAAATAAAATCAAGAGCCTCAAGGACTGCAATGTGGCCTGGGCTTTAAGAATCCATGGATTGCAGTCTCAGCTCAGTCAGGTACTCTGACCTTTCGTGCTGGCTTTTCTTATTACCTTGCTCAGATGACTACTCCTGACCCTTCTCAGGTTCGCCCTCGGGTTAATAGATACAGTGATGATGACAATGTCTTGGCAACCTCCATGCAAGGAGGGAGTCTGCCTCATCCTTTTCTTTAGTACAGAGTGGGCAGCTGGGCCGGACGGAGCGCACATTTGCCATGGCACTCCACAGTGCACATTTGGGAAACCAAGGACCCACCTGGTTGACCCAGGCCCCCAACTTCTCACAACTCTCCTCTCCATTCTGTCACTCAAAGCATATGAGACTAAGAAGCAGCTACTCATCTGCCCTTATCTGCTGAGATCTACACACCTGCAGGAAGTGACCCTGGAGGAAGTGAGATTTGAAATATTGATGTGATTTCTGTAGCTCATCACCTGCACAATGGTGAGGGTGTTCTAAAATGTGAGAAACTTGTTTTGAGTGTTAGTCAGGTAAGCAGAGTGGATCGACTTCAAACCCAAGGAGGAAATCCCACCTCCTCTGCTTCAGAGGAAAAGAGTGAGCCCTTTTGCATAATACTGGAACCCCATTTCCTGGTTAGAGTCCCAGCTCTGCTGCTATCAGCTCCGTGACTTGAGGCAACTACCTTACTATCTCTGTGCCTCAGTTTCCTTATGGGTTACTGAGGACAATAACAAGTAACATTTATTGACTGCTTGCTGTGTGCCAAGCCCAGTTCAGAAAATTTCACTCATATATACTCACTTATTCCTCATACTAATCTCATGAGGTAGATACTACTATAGTCCGCATTTTATAGATGAGAAGAGTGAGTCGGCTCACAAAGCTGGGAAATGGCAGAGGCGGCATTCAAACCCCGGTGGTCTGGCTCCATTACCCATACTTTTGGCTGTTCTGTGGAGTGGTATGCAATGTTACCTCGTTCGTAGGGGTTTTGAGAGACTTAAATAAGTTTATTGTGTCCCGTGCTTAGACTCAGAGCATGTGGTGCTGGCCTCCTAGTAAGTGCTCAGTACATGTGAGCTGCCACTATTACTTTTGTTCCTCTCTCACTTGGGGCTGGTGATAAGGGCACTGAAATGGATGAGAGCATGACAGTAGAGCTGGGACAACAGGAGACAGCTAGAGAGAGATGGGGCGACTTGGGTCTTCCCTTCCCCCGCCGTCCCCTGGTACCCTCAGGCAGCAGGGATAGTATTAGTATCCAAGAATGCACAATGTTATCTCTATAACATTCCACAAAGAATTTTTGTGCTCACTTTGGGCCAAGTGGTCTGCAATTCCATCCCCGTGACTTTGAAGCTCTGAGCACAGGCAGAAAACCAAATCGCTCACCTCTTATTACCCCAATAGGCTCTTCCTTTCTGTTTCAGTTTCCTGACTATGCGACACCCCTTCTCTCCAGGGCACTGACACGGAGGGTTCTGCTCCCAGTGTTTACTGCACATCCCCCATCGTCAGACTTATTTCCTGCCCTTCTCTGCCACATTCTGTGCAACAGGAGGTTAACCTCTATGGACTATTTACCTCAACTCCTTTGCCATTAGGCTCCGGGTTGGGCTTGGTCAGCAGGAGGCACCAGCAGGAAATAAGACAGAAGAAAAGGAGTCAGAGTGTGCTTCACTGCTGTCTGACAAGGGCCGCGACCCTTCGCCACTGTAGCTTCTACTGAAGGGGCACCTCCTCCGCAGGACCAATCTGCAGACTCTTGTAACTACTTCCTCCTCTGGTCCCTCCGCCCTTCATGACTCCCCACTGTTCCTGGTCTCCAGGTGCTTAGTCACCCTGCTTTGCTCCCCTTACCTGTTTCACACCACTGTAAACTGCCTGAATTCACGCCCTCCATTTCCACCATCCGGTTGAACTCGGTGACCTGCCAGGACTGTGGGTCACTTTACCCATGAAGCCCAGAGGTAGAGCTGTACCTGTTCTGTTAATTATTACTATAAAATGGTTTTTCCATTTTATAATAATACATTTCAACCACTAAGATGGTTGAAAATGTTGAGTGGTATGTTGTTAATGTTTGTGAACATTAAAGTTAGAAATGATAGATGAGCGTGAAAAAGAAAAAATATCACACATATTCTCAGAGCACAAAGATAAGCACTCTCCGGTCATGCAAGTCTTTCTTATCACAAAGGGATCATCGTGCATCATTTACTGGTTTAAATATATTACGAATAATATTCTTCATCAATATATATGCTCCGACACTCATGAATTTACTTCTAAGACCTCGAAGTCAAAAGTCCTAGTGGCTACATCGCATTCCACCTAAACTGTTGCCATAGTTTAATCAGTGTCTTATTAACAAATGTTCAGGTAGATTCTAAGTTTTCCTCATTATAGGCTCTGCTGCAATAAGCATTATCGCACAGTATAAAATACTTGAAAATACAAAACAAACGCCTCAGTCTTCCTAAAGCAAAAGCTGCACATATGCTTCAGCAGCAGGGTCACCTCCTCTCAAGAGATAATAATATCTGCCTTGCCTGTCTCCCACTGATGTTGTGAGGTTCAGCTGAGAAAATGTATATGTAACTTCTTTGTAAACTGTATGGTATGCAAGGTGGTTATGGTAGTGTGATCTTATGCTTTCACAACAACCCTGCAAGGCAAGCATGGTGGGTATATGCTCAAGGCACACGGTACTGACAGTTTTGCCAGACATAAAGAACTGAAGGCTTACTTTGAGGTTTTTATATATTTATTTCTCTTTAGCACAACAAAGAATGGTGTGTGAGAAAAGCAAGCCTTCCTGTATAGGAGTAAAGGACCAGCTGGCAGTACATTCGATCTGTTCTGGTGCGCATTAACTCATTGTGTCCCTTCCAGAGGACCACTTCAAACAATGGAAGGAATTCGAGTCGTCTGAAAGGTCCCTGGAGCTCTGAAGTCCCTCACTGACAATATTGGTTACCCCAGCTCCTGCGGCTGATTAGTCATAATGACTACTTTCCGGTCCTTTCCTGATAGTCTCTTCTGAAAAGCACTTTAGATAACTCTGCTTGATTAAAACAATTGAGAAGTGGTTTAGCTTTTTTTTCTTCTTCTTCTTTTCTTAATGGGAACTTTTATGTCAAGTATAGAAGCTACATATGACATCTCATATAGAAACCAACCATCACTCACAAGGAGGAACTCCATTTTGGACAAATTCTTGATTTACCTTCTACGAATCTAAGTTCCTGGATGTTCTCTGCCTTTGCTAAGACAACACTATTAAAATGTCAGAACACAGTTTCCTGGAAGAAAACTTCAAGAGTCTTACATAGTTTTTAATTTACAATAAAAGAAGCCAGAGAAGTTTTTCAAATCTGACTTAAATCATGCTTAATGCTATTTGTTAATTAGTATGGGGATAAACCATTTCTGTGCATTAAAATGGTTCTGTTCTACCAAGGTGACTAGTGTTCCAAGGCGTGATACTCTGATTGTTTGTTTTCCACTGCAGTTTGGTTTTTCCACCAAAAAAAAAAAAAAAAATTGATAAAGGAGACACAACCCTACTTTATAATGTCAAGAAACGTCTTTACTTTAAATCCCCATGAATTAAGAAAGGACACAAAGCCTTCTCTGTGACTCTTCTTGGTGACTTGATCATTTTTACCTCTTCTGGGAAGAACAGAAAGGGGGAGCAGGGTGTGGTGTTCATGTGCCAGATATAAATTGTCCCAATAGCATGAGAGGCCCAGGGCTATTTGTGTGTGTGAGTCAAGGAAGCACCTGCCACCTAGTCCACCAACCTGATCCAGGGGTCTTGGCAAGGAAAGGTATGCATACTTCACATAGAGGTACCGAAATTGCGTTTGCTTCCTTTCTGCCTAATTTTACCTTTGTAGATATTCTACTGTTTCCACGGGTTTTTTCATTTCCATCACTACTACCGCCTCAATTTTTTTTTACAGTTGTGTATTCAACCAAAAAAATGAGTAAGAAAAACAATTATGGTAGTGAAAAAAAAAAAGATTCAAAACTACCATATGTGAGACCCATGGGAGTCTCTGATTTTCATTTTCATCGTTTAGTTCTGAGCTTGGCCTGATTAAGTAAATGTGTGAATAAGTATGGTCATGGACTTGATTTCCTTGCAGCTTTAGAAAAAAATGAATCACCCCAAGTCTCTTTCTTACTATGATAGGTTCCTAAAAGGCAAGAACTGTGACTCTGTGTGTAAATGGTCCCAACATCACAGCAGCAGACCTATGTCACACGGCAGTTCCCAAAGTGGAAATTTTGATAGATTTTGGGGAGCAGCCAGGTAACACTGAAAGCTTGGGTGTTATAAATAAAATTGTCCATTTCTTTGTTTGTGTTTCCCTTGTCTTTTCTTGGATCCATATTCTCCCGCCCATTTTAAATGCTTGAAACACAGATTCTGGAAAAAATAATCAATTAGCAAATAGTTAACAAGAGTTAGGACTCTCAAGGAGTTGAGTTTTAAAAAGAAAAAATGCAACAGCATGATAATTGTACAAAAATTATTTATAAAAATCTAATAGTGGGGAGACCACTGTACTGTAGGAAAGGAGCAGAGCCTGGGACAGGACAGAAGGTCGCATGGGACTGAGCTGGGTGGGCAGGAGGAAGGAAGGTGTGGCATCTGTGGAGTACAGGTTGACAGAGGTGAGAAGGTTAGTTTGAACAGATATGTTAAGGAAATGATGAGTCTGACCAGAACGTGTTTTCTTGAAGGGCAACGGCTCCTGAAGGCAGCATGTCATTGGGAACTAAATGAACAGTTAGTTCATTTAAAGCCTAAAAGGTTGGAACTTGATCCTACAGGCAATAGAAAGTCACTGAATGTTTTTAGGAAGGAGAGTGGCATAGGGAAAGATATCTTTAAAGATGATTAATGTGACACTACTGACCAAAACGGGTGTCAGGAGGCTCTGGAATAGTCCAGTGGTGAGGCCATGAGGCCAAGGAGAAGATGGTGGCCATGGCAGTGAAGATAGTAGAAGTGATTGATCAATGGGGCAAAGAAGACTTGATTGAACTCTGGGAGCCGCCCAGGGTCCTCTTAGGAAATACCTCATGGATATAGCCTCTTCTCTTTCTCTAAAAATCACTCTCCTTCTATTCCTTTACTTTGCCCTTGAGAGTTTGATCAGCTATGCTGTGCTAAGATGTTAAGGACAGATTATGACTTGAAATAGGAGCAAGATAACGCAAAGATGCACAGTGATGAGAAATATCAAGCAGCAGGCACACTATTAAAAATAACTTCTCATAGAATTCCTTCAAATCTAGTAAAACATAGTTTTCAATAAAAAGAACCCCCCCCCCCAAAATTGATAGGGTTGGGGAAGATTACACAAGAAGCTATTTACTCCAAATTTTCTTCAAGTTGTGGCATTTGGGTTGTGGCTGACTGCTATGACACCAAGAGAAAGCAACTTAGCGTGGATTAGATATCATTTTTCTGTTTTCCAAATCACCTCGATTGCTCAGCGTTGTTGCCCACCACACATCTGGACTCCAGGAATGAGTCATTTAAAGAGGGGCCCAAAACAGAAGTTTCTGTTTTCTTCTGTTGCTCTAATGTGTACTCTCTACTTGGACTGCCTGTTAAACAAATCAAGGAGGAAAACAGGAGTATCTAAAGCAGTCATGCACATTTCCACAGGCTGAAAGAAATAGGTTTCAATGAAATTGGGCCTGGCCAAAGTGACCTCGGGCATCTGCCAAGGAGAAGCAGCTTGCTTCTAAGAATGCTCTGCAGCCTTCCACAGCTCCTTCCACGACAAGCATCAGTGGTGTGACAATTAGGTGTGGTGGGTGGGCATTTCTGTGGGCTGGTAGCCTATTTTAACTTCCAACTGTGGGAGTGAGCTTTAACTCTGTGCTAAAATTAAGGGAATCCAGCAACTCCTGTGGTTATTTCAATCAGTTCCCACTTATTGAGTAGCAGCAGCACAGTTAAGTAATAACATGGTAACCTTGCCAAGACATAAATGAAATGCTGAGTGTTGCCCAGTTGGATCTGAAATCGTTTCGATGATCTAAGTGGAGAGCCAAACCAACAAAAGGGCTGCTGGCACCACTGGGGGGGGGGGGGGAACTGGGGACGCGGCATAGAACCCCCAAGAGCAGCTCCTCTGATGCTTAGGGAAATTTTAAGGGATCAGGAAGAAACTGGCTTGGCAATCCAAATTTCCCAAAATAAATGTCAAGAGTCCCAATGGGCTGGAGCCTTGGTTTGATCTCCTTTTCAGAGATGGCACGCCGGCCCTGCCAGAGCAGCCCACTGCCAGAGCCAGGGCATCCAACAAGACATTGGCCCCTGACGTGTGAGCCCACACCATAGTAATGAATGTAATAATGACCTAGATAAGCAGCTTCTTATGGCCGTGCTGTGCAAAGTGTTGTTCTGACTGGCTGTACTTGGAGAGGAGGATTTTCTGCAGCTGAGAGAGAAAGAGGAGGTGATGCCAGCTCCTAGTTCAGATGAAGCAGAGAGGTAAGGAGAAGATGAAAAGGAGGAAGAGGGCAGAACCAGAAGCCTTGAAGAAAGGTTTGATGAAGGATGCTTGGAGCACCAAGGGGCTGATAACCCATAACCACCCCAATGGAGTTGGGCTTAGAGTTGGAAAAAGACAGAGGAAGGACCCCTGAGGTGGCAAAGTCATCGATAACCAAAGATTGATCACCCAAGTTTGTGGATTATGTAGGAATTTTTATTTCGCCTTCCCCACACTTCTGACTGTGTCAGCCATTTTTCTCTGGATAATAAAGTTGATATGAGTTCAAGTCCAGCCCACACTCAAGGGGCAGGAGCTACACAGGGCAGGAAGACCAGGAGGCAGGACCTTTGGCAGCCATCACAGAAGTCTGCCTGCCACACACACAATTATCATTTAGGCCATCTGAGAACAGGAAGGAGCAACAGGAAGAAAAAAAAGGAAATCAGCCTATTGTGTTTCACGTCTCACAGTGGTTGTCAACCCTGACGGCACTTAAGAATTATCCAGGGCGCTTCTTAAAAATACTGGTACCAGGACTCTACCCCAAATATTCCAATTTACTGGTCAGAGGCAGAGCCTAAGCTTCAGGTTTTTAAATCTTCCCATGTAATTCCAATGAACAGCAAGATTGGCAAACACCAATTTAGTCTTTCCAGCAAAGGTCAGGTAAGGGAGAAGCTTTGACTAACAGGAAGCACAGACATAATCTCTGGGATTTTCCAGGTGGAGAGGCCCATTAAAAGTCACCGGGCCAGTGCCCCTACCCCCTCCCCAAGCGCTGACTCACCTCCGCACCATCCCAGACAAGGAGTGGTGCCTTGGCCTCTGGGGCCCCCTCTCCCCCGACATGCGGCAGGCAGCTCACAATGGGACACAGCTGACTGCTTGAAGGTCACCTTATGTTGAGCCGATTTCAATGATCTCTTCTTATTCCTATCTTTTGAGTTTTCATAGAAAGGCACAAAAAATTTTCACATGCTATTGTAAAAAAAAAAAAAAAATCTGAGCACCAGGTGTATTATTGGATTGAAGGATTCGTCCAGTTCTATTTTCAAACAATGAGGAAGCCTGCTCAGGTTGGAGTGGCAGGTCTCGGCAATTCTGAAGCTCATATCCTTTCTCTGCCCCTAGAAATCTACCTGTCCCATGTTCCATCCCTGGGACGCCTGGCATCTTTCATGTTCTAACTGTACCAAGCAGTCAAGAGCTTAATGTGTTGCTTTGCCTTTTGTTTTAACAATTGCCTTCACTGCCTTATCCTGAAATCAGGGCTCTACAGAAAAGTTAGTAGCTTTTGTTTCATTACATAACTAATTAATTAATGTTTTTATTCAACGTGTTATTAAAAGCCTATTCCTTCTGAGGCAGCGCTAGCTTCTAGGACATTAACAGTGGGGCAGAGGCAGCCACCCTTCCTTCTTGAAGGGAGCCTTCACTAAAGAACCAGTCGAACACATGTCAAACCCCGACTGTGGCAGCTGGTGTGCAGGAGGGCTCATCCCCGGGCTGGGCTGGGGCAGGCATTAGGGAGGTGCGGCTGGAGCTAAGATGGGCAGGTGAGAAAGAATCAACTACGGCAGGCAGGCGTGGGGGCCTGGAGAGGATCCGGGCAGAGGTCCTGATGTGAAGGGAGCATGTGTAGGAGGAGCTGAAAGACGAGCTGTGTGGCTGAGGCCCAGAACCAGGGGAGGGGACCTGCGGAGAAGTGAGAGGCCAAGTTAAAACGGGTTGTCATGGTCACGAGAACAACAGAAGCTTATCAAAATGTGTTTACCAGTGGAGGGTAAATATAAAGATGTCAGAAGGAGTCTCCGCATTACCCTCTACCCCCAGTTCATACCATTGCTCTGCATTTGGGTTTTAAAGCCAGGAAAGCTCCTCATAAAAACTGCAAGATGCTCTGTAAATATCCAAAGGCCTCTATCATTTATTCATTCATTTGTTCATTCTACAACTATTTCCAGCACCCACTATGCACTGGACACTGCCTCTTGGCCACTGCCCACACAGAGCATATACCTAGGGGAGACAGGCAGACAGGGAACAGCAGCTGAGCTGCCGCCCTGCTCCTCCCCCCCAGAGCTCCTGATATTCCCACTGCCTCCCTGGACTCAGCCATCATCAAAATGGCATTGGTATGAGTGGAGCTGAGAAGACAAGGCAAGACAAGGGTGAACAAAATAAGGACCTTGTTCCTACCAGGCTGGCAGCCTAGTGATGAGAGACAGATGATACATAAAAAATAAATATGTAACTATCCACAACGCAGGTAGTTACAAACGCTATGAAAAATAAACCAGGTAAAAGGATACTGAATGATGATGGGCTTGCCATTTTACATACAACGGTCAAAGAAGGTTTCTGATGAAGTGGCACTCGAATAGAGAGCCACTGGGAAGCCATGTGGGGGAACAGCATTCCAAGGCGATGGTATTGCAAGTGTGAAGATCCTGAGGTAGCAGCATGCTCGGTGCATTTCCAGGAGCACAGGGAAGTCAGTGAGGCTGAAGGGGAGCAGCAGGGGGTGGGGCAGCACGGGGGAGATTGCCCGTAGGGAGTAGGGGGTTATGGCCTCAGAGAGGGAGGCAGGAGCCAGGTCACATAGCCTTGTAGACCACAGTAGGGAGTTTGGGTTCTGTGTTCCACTAGGGAGTCAGTACCTTATAATAAGCCTTGCACAAGTGGTTAAGTTCTGAGAGAAAATAAATCATGTTAAGGGGCTAGAGAAAGACTAGAAGGCTGGGGAGGCTATTTAAAACAAGCAGTCAGAATTTCTCTTTGAGGAAGTGACTTCAGGGCTGAGTCTGGAACTACCCGAAGTAGCAACCATGCAGATTTCTGGGAGAAGCCACTTCCAGGCAGAGAAAATAGCACTGAAGGGGGAATACCTACAGCATTTTCCAGAAAGCGAGATGGTCAGAGCAGCTGCGCACAGTGCAAGAGGAAGAATCGGAGGAAGACAGGCTGGGGGGCGGGCCGGCGCCAGCTGCAGAGGCCTCTGCAGGCTGGAGTGCGGCCCTCCATAACGCGCTGCAAAGACTTTGGAAGACTTTAAACAGAGAAATGACATGATACTTGTTTTAGTAGGATACTCTGGTTGCTGTGCTGAGGATCGACTGGACAATAGTGGGGAAGACATAGAGGCAGGGAGGTGGGACGAGGCGCCCGCGGTACTTACGGCCTAAGTCGGTGACGGCCTGGACCACGATGGCAACGGTGGTTAGAGGCTGGATCTGGTATGAAAGCAGAACTGTCAGTACTAATCAGTCCGATACAGATGTAGAAAAAAGAGAAATTGAGAATGCCTTCTGTTTTTACTGTTGTTTGTTGGTTTGTTGAGTGAACCGGATCAAAACCCAGTGGATTCTGATTGTTGCTCTTGACTAAGAAGAGTGTAGACCAAAGCCACGGCTTCAGGCAATGATGGTTCTCGGCGAGGAGCCACAGCCTGGTGACGGCAAAGGCTCAGAGCAGTACAGAATGGCACCATGAGACTGGGAACAAGGGAGCAAGGATAGGAAAAGAAGGCCGTGAGGCCCCTAAGGAGAATGCAGTAGGGGAGGACCTGTGGGGGAAGACTTCAGAGTTTTACTCTCTACATTGTGTTTTTTAATCATTATACAGTAAAAGTGACTCTGTGTGTGTGTGTGTGTGTGTGTGTGTACAGGTCTGTGGATAGTAGCACTTATGTAGATACGTATAACTACCACCATTGTCAGAATACAGAACAATTCCTTTACCCCAAAAAATCCCTCATGATAAAGTTCTGTCCTTTTGAAACTGCCATATAAATTGAATCATATAGTAGATAATCTTTTCGAATGTGATTTTTTTCTTCATTCTAAATGCCTTTCAGCTGTCCTCGAGAGTCATCGAGCTGTTGCTTTTTTATTGCTGAGTAAGTGTTCATTCATGGATGCACCCTTGTTGGTTTACCCAATCAGCTGTTGGAGGAGATTTGCATTACTTCCAGGTGTGGGTAATTATGAAGAAAGCTGCTACAAACATTCACGTATAGGTTTTTATAAGAGCATCATTTTTCATCTCTATAATTTCAATACCCAGACATGGGATCGCTGAGTGGTATGGTGCGTGTTTATAAGAAATTGTCAAACTGTTTTCCAGAGTGGTTGTTCCATTTTGCAAAGTATGAGAGTTTTATTTGCTCAGCCTTTTCACCAGCACTTTGTGTTGTAAGCATTCTTCTTTTATTTCGGCCATTGTAAAAGATGTATAAATCGTATCCAATTGTGGCTTTAATTTGCATTCCCCTTATGACTAATGATGCTGAGCATCTATTTAATGTATATATTTGCCATCCTTATGTCCTCTTCGGTGAAGCGTTCAAGACTTTCGCCCAGTTTTTTTGGTGAAGCATTCAAGACTTTTGCCCACTTTTAATGGGTTATTTTCTTTCTGTTGAGTTTTTAGAGGTCTTCATGTACTCTGGATCCAAGTTTTTGTTGCGATATATAATTTGAAAATGTGTTTTCCCAATGTGTGTATTAGCTTTAATTATCCTAATAGTATCTTTCGCAGACCAAAGGTTTTTAATTTGGAGAAAGTCTACTTACCAATTTTTTTGTTTTATAAATCAAGCTCTTTGTGTAACCATAGAACATGAAGATTTTTCTCCTATTTTTCTTTTTAAAGTTTTGTAATTTTACATATTTAAATCTATGATCTATTTCAAGTTCATTTTTATATAAGGTGAATAGTCTAGGTCAGGGTTCATTTTTTTTTTATTCCATATGGATTTACAATTGTTTTAAAGCCATTTATTTAAAAGATTATTCCTTCTTTGTTGAGCTATTTTTGCACTTCCATCAAAAATCAATTGGCCATATATTTTAGGGTCTATTTCTGGGCTCTGTTCTGTCTCATTGATCTAGGTGACTGTCTGTCCCTTTGCCAAAACCATACTGTTTTGATTATTCTCGCTTTATAATTCTTATGGGGTAGTATGCTTCCTCCAACCTTATTCTTCTGTTTCAAAATTGTTTCAACTATTCCAGTTTCTTTGATTTTCCATATAAATTTTACAATCAGCTTGTCTATACCTACAAAAAATTTCTGCTAGGATTTCGATTGGTGTTGTGTTAAATCTACAGGTCAGTTTGAGGTTAACTGACCTGTTTTCAATGTTGAGTTTCTCAACCCATGAACAGGGTGTCTCTCCATTTTTAGGTCTTCATTGATTTCTTTTCTTACTCATTTTGTAGTTTTTTGCAAACAGATCCTGTGCATGTCTTATTGTATTTATAACTAAATACTTTACTTTTCAGAACTATTATAAATGATAAGATTTCTTTTTTTAAATTTTGGTGTCTAATCATACATCACTAGTATGTAAAACTACAATCGATTTTTGTGAGTTTACCTTGTTGTATCTTGCAACCTTGTTAAACTCACCTATTGATTCTAGGAGTTTTCTAGTAAATTCCTTGGAATTTTCTTCATAGACAAATACATCGCCTATGAATAAGGAGTTCTATTTCTTCTTTTCCAACCTGTGATTCATTTATTTCTCTTGCCTATTGCACTTGGTAGAATTTCTAGAATGATATCAAACAGGAGTGGTGAGAGTGGATACCACTGACTTATTCCAAAACCTAGGAGCCCTTGCCCTTCCTGTGCAGGCTCTACTAGTTGCAGTCGGCCAGAAAGGCCAGTGGAGTGCGTTTCTTCCGTCTGACCCAGAACTTAAACTCGTCCCCCACATCCTTTGACTCAGAGAAGGGTTTGTGACCTGATATGTGGGGCCATCTTATGTCCCCCTGCCACCACCACTCCATCTCCATGAGTTGCTCAAGGATTGTCTGCAGCTAAGGGAGAATCCCAGACAGCTAAGAAGTATTTCTTTGCTCAGAGATCAATTTCTACTACATGAGAATTAGTAGTTTGCTCCAAAGAAGACAGTTAGGGAATTCCATCTTGGGGCGTTATGTCCAAATGCGGTATAGGTTGTCCTGGAGGCCCACGGTTGCTTTCATGTTCTCTTCCAGGCCAGACCGATAGTACATGAGAAGACTTGATTTTTGTTATAAATTTATTGGAAGGAAAAAGCAAGCTTACTTATTGTCCAGGCGCAGGCACACGTCCTGTGGTCTTTTCTGATGCTAGGTGGATTTGTTCCAAATTTTCAGTGCTCTGCTGAGAATGCAGTCAACCTGAGCTGGGCACCCACATCATCCTCATCAAGTCAAGTACCAATTCTCATAATGCAAGTAGAGAGAAATGTCCCTGTTGCAATACCCTTGCAGGCTTGGTGGGAAGGAATGAGAAACCCATCTTTTTCCTACAGGCCTGCCTGAACCAAAGGAGAGCGATTCAAGGGCCTGTCTTTTTAATATATTTCAAAATTAAAGTCAACATGGAAATTAGTTGAGTGGGTGGCTCAAACTAAACGGTCATTGTGCACCAGGCTGGTTATCTCACCGTTTGTTATACAATAAAAGAGGATCAGATAAACACAGGCATAACCTCTGCCTCCATTGATAATGTAAATCATCCCTTGTATCATTTGTCTTTCCTTCAGACTGGATACAAAAGGCACAGAAATGAACAATTCATGCCTAAACACAGGAGAGCTTGAAAGCCAGTGATGTTTATTCTAGGTCATCATTAAGGGGTTGAGTGGATTTGCTTATAAACACAGGCTATTCTGTCAGTGGAGAGTGGAAGAGACAAAGTGTTTCTTGTAGTGTGGAGACAGCTCTTTTAAAGATACATTGCAACTTTTCTGCCATGCACAGTAAGTTATATAGATAATTCTTTTTATGGGATATGAAACATTGTCTCCTGAGCAGTGCAAAGCATAATGTGTTATAGAAACAATGCTTTTTCTCTCTACTTTGTGCAAATGCCATTTTTCATTACCCACTGAGCTGGGAACTTGCTAAAGATTGAAACGAGAGCAGGGTTGCCCCTCCCACAGATGGTCAGGCACTTCCTGACACACACTCAGAAAGACCTCTGTGGGAGGCCTGGGAGGTCTCCCAGGCAGCTTCCCCCACAATGAAGTTTGGAGCACCACGCTCTTGAAGGATTTCACATCTTTGCAGGTTATCCATTTCCAGTGCCCTCATTCTCTGCTGAGGGTTTTGTGGGTGGTTGGTTGTTTTTTACCTCACCCAGTCCAACCGAAGGCAGCTAAAGAAAAAGTGCCAAGACAAACAGAACGAGAGCCTTGGGGACCCAGTAATGGGCCAGAGCATAGAGTGTGGTAATCATTCTTTTGATTTGTGCTCAGATATGTTTTCTATTTGCTTTTGCACAGAATGCACATTTTCCCCCTGGATTGAAAATAATCTGAACCAGGGTAAAACCATTACAAAGTGGCCTTCAAACATCATGTCTGTGTTGGAACTGAATGACTGATCAGACATTTAAATATGGAAACTGGGAATTCTGGTAAATTGCACTATACGGTTTTTAAAAACACTCTTGGAGTTGTTTAAATAATCTTCGCTTTCTTTTCAAGCCCTCTCTTTCTCTCATTTTTTCCTTTTAATTTTGTTTCCTTTTGTTTCAATTGTAATATTGTCCAATGATTTGGTTCTATTTAAAAATTATTTTTACATCATTTCCAACAGATAGAACAAAGAAAGAAGGTGAGATCTTAACACAGGGCTCTAAGTCCCAGGTTAATGTCAAGTGTTGGGTTTGTTTTTCTTTTTTTTAGTTACTCAAGGATCAAAGGGAACTTATTCAATAAAAAGGAACTTAAAGGGGACTTCTGGGCTAGCTGACACAAACCTTAATCAAAAACACTTGTTCAAACGCAGCTTCCTTGACCTGCCTTTTCATATCGTCTTTTCAGTTCTCATACACATTTGTGATTAAAGCAAGGATTTTCCCCCATCACAATTCAGCATTTCCTCTCCTCTTAGCTGACCAGAATTTCATAAGGGTGACATGACAGTGTGTTGCTAAGGAACTGAAGATATATGTCACAATTCAGCATTCTGATGAAGAAGAGTATTTTTTTTAACAGATTAGTTATTAAATATAAATAAGGTGTGTATGCGTGTATGCATACATGCAGTGTAATAACTGACAACAGGAAAGAAAGAGAAAGCGCAAGCACATTCCTGTTTGAAATGTGGATGATTAGCCATCTTCTCTGTAAAAGCTACTCTTTGGTAACCCTCAGTTGCCTCTTACTTGTAAGAATACCACTCATGCATTTGAACTTTTCACTTCAGCTTGTTTAGCAATCCCCTGCTCAGATCCCTGTTCCTTCACACTGTTGTGTCAGAGATTTATCACACTGTGACCTTAGTCATATCCTCCTTTAAAAGGAGTCAAGCACAAACTTTCCAGAATCTCTAATATTCTAGGTGTTCAGCAGGGAGACTGGAACATGAAATTCCTCCCACTTGGAGTACACCCACATCAATATTTCTCGAAAATCTATTTATCTTAGTCACGACCTATGAACATGAATAGAATGTGGCTGATGTTCCCCCGTACCCCGTGTACCTGAGCACTGGGAAAAGTTAAAATTTATACAGTTGCAATTGCTAGGAAGAATGCAATAACTTCACAGTTTTTTTAAAAAGCAGAATGCTTTAAGAAACAGAACATAAAGGTGCTCTTTTCCTTGCTTTCGCAGCATTAAAAAAGATCTCTGCCTCTCGATTTGGTTCACTTGATATCATGTTGCTGATTTTGTGATCATTAGATTAAGAAAAATGGGAAATATTTAATAGCAGATGATTCTACAAATGAATGGTACATATACAATAATACACACCATAAATTAAAGGGGAAATGGATATTTGCAGAAAAGGAAACAGTGATCCTTTGAAAACTGAAGACAAGGGCTTAATTACTTACATAAAATACTACAGGAAGATGTGACCTGAATTTGAAGAGAAGTAAACTTCAGTGGTCAAGTTCGTGGGTGTGAGGTTAACATTTTGCTTGAATTCTGTCTATACCTACTGTAGTGGTGTTTAATTAGGAGTAATGCATGTTTACTCTGCTAATGAGTTTTCTGGACACTGCAAGGAAAAATGTTGCATGTAAAAAGGATAACAAAGAGTACTCGAAAATTTTAAAAAAAAAATGTCCTGGGAACATGAGAAAGTCCATTTTGGTAGGCTGGGAGAAGTCCAAACAAAATAAGTTTAGAAAGAGGTGATGTGGTTAAAAGACATTCACTCTCTCTGTCTAGAGCATAACTATAAACATTGAGTTGACCCTGACCTCCCATAAATGATACAGGCATATGTTGACAACTTAGAATACATCACTTGATTCTTGTGAGATTTCTTTCTGTATGTCTTAAGGTTTCTCCCCAACGACCCCAAGAGCTTAAAGTCCACACACTAGTTAAGAATAAAAAAGTAGGGTGTATATCTAAATCGAAATCTCTAATCAGAAATGTGTAATTAAAGGCTTTTTTTTATTATTATTACCAATATAAACTGGATTTAGGTGATTAGGGCTTTTTAGTCTCAAGACAAGAACATTTAAGAGCCCCACCATATGTAAAATCCTTTCCATCCAGGACTCTGATGAGAGGTAGAGAGATCAAAAAAAGGAGCGGAAAATAGGCTCCGCCCTTGGGGAGTTCGGGCATGACAGCGAAGAGTGTATGAAAGCGGCACACGGGACCTCACGAACGAACCATCCAAGAGTAGCTTTGGCCCAACATGCTACAGAGGAGAAGAATAGCCACAGAGGGCCTCTCAGAGAGGGAGATGCGCGTCCTAATAACCAAAGAACACAGAGGTGGCGGGGCAGGAAGACGGTGACCCTGGCCAGGGAATTACATCAGGAAAGGCAAGGAGGCTGGAGTAGTCCTCTGGGCGGCTCAGAATATTCTGGTATCTGTTGGTGTGTAACAAACTACCCCAAAACTTAGTAGTTTAAAACAAATATTTTGTTCACAATTTTTGTGTCTCGAAAATTCAGGAAGGGCTCAGCTGGGTGGTTGATCTCTGACCCGCGTGATGTTAGCTGGGACTGCAGAGTTCATTCCAAGATGACTTCTTCACTTTTAAGTTTGGCACATGGAATCCTTGACCTGCCTGTCTCTGTCTCTCTCTTCCTACCCCCTCCCTCACCTTGATTTAGGCTCCTCACACCGTGACAGCCTCAGAGCAGTAGGACTTCTTACAAGGCAGCTGTGGTTCCAGGAAAGTGTTCCCAGGAACACAGCCAGAAGCTGCAAAAGCTTCTTGTGACTCAGCCTTGAAAGATCCAGACAGCACTTCCACCACATTCTATTGGTGAGAGACGGGTGATAAAACCCAGCCCATATTCCAGGAAGTGGGAATTAGACTCTCTCGATGGGAAAAAAAAAATCACAATAAATGTGTGCCCAACTTTAATCTATCACAGGGAGCAATGAATAAAGCAGAATGGTGTAAGTAAATGGTGAGTGCACAACAGCGGGAGCAATTGTCAGAGAGGCAGAGAATGAATACAGAAAGCTTAGAAGGTGCGTTTAAGGGATTTGAACATTTAAAGAATAATGCTTTTTCTGATGGCATATCCTCTCTTGTGGAACTACTTTCGGCTAAAGGAAAGAGAGCACCATGATTTTCTAAAGTTCCCAGACATTGGACTAAGTAAGTGTGGGAAACTGAAATTCCCTGTTTGAATCTCTCTAGTAGGACAGTTTCTGGTCAGTGCATACTTGGTTGTAAAGAACAGAAACTCATTCAAACCATTTTAAGAAAAACAAGGACCTATTCAGAAGCACAATGCATCCCAGGACAAGAGATAGGGGAGCTGGGTCACAGGGAGTTTGACAAGTCTGACTCTGTGAACCCCGGAGCCAGGGCTGCCCCCTTGGTCCCTGATAGGAGCCTGAGGCCTCTTGTCTCTGTGCCAGCTTTGATCTCTTACTCGTCTTCACATATGGGCTTTTTCTACTAACTCATCACAGTACACAGGGCCAATAATGGCTGTCCCAGGCCTGCATGCCCTTTGATTCTACATGGCTTATATGCCTTTTATTCTAAGCACCTAATGATATCTGATTACAGACTGTGCATCTCCTAACTTGAATTCTGGCGAGAAGGCATCTGGCTGGATTAGACCAGTCTATGAATTTGTTCCCCTTCAGTCAAATATCCATTCTTAGTACAATCAAACATAGATGGAGAATAAGTTTAGGTGTTTAATGAAAAATAATATAAAATAATAGTCTCCTAATTCGCCCCTTTCACCTCCCTCATCAGTGAGAGAGCATAAGTGGGGAAAATTCAAGAGGAAAGGAGTAGGATGGAGAAGTGACATGAAGAAAGGACCATGTGGAAAACATGCCAGCCTAGAGCTGGAGCCTGGGATAAAAACAGAACGTCTTGGCCCCCAAGTCAATCTTCATTCATATCCTAAACACTTCTCTGATGGAGTCAGATCCATTTCTTATTGAACTTGTCCTGGCAGTCTTGATATATGAAGCGGTAAAGTAATGGACAGTAATGGATAGTACTGAAGAAGGTCTTTTCTTATCTGTCTCTCACAGAGGATTTTTATGCTTATAATAGTATTTGGGGGTATTAGCCCTTTCTTCTTCTATTATTCTCCAGCACACATATCTATACCTAAGTCATAAAGGAAAGACTGATGACATAGTGTAGGCTCTTTAATTTTGTCAATGAAAATTATTAATTTAAAAAGTGAGTAAGAAAACAAATCCCAGTTGGAGAAAAGCATTAATGGCACTTCATATTGTCATAGAAAAATGCAAATCAGGATTTTCCGTTTCCTTAATTAGCAGACATAAATCAGGATGAGAGTTCTTTCAACTCCAGAGAAGGGTACTGACCTTCTGTGCGAAAGCTAAGTATGAAGTACATAGAAGTCACCATCTTCTCAGTCATCAAGTTTACTTCTACCGTAACTTTGGAGTATGACACTCCTTCAGAAATGCTGTCTGCTCAAAATTCTCCAAACAGCAGCACTGACTGGAATTCTGCTGGGGTAGGAGAATCGTGGCTGGACCGTCAAAATCAATTTGTTCCTGTGATTGACATGAGGGCCCGCACGTCAGCCGAGCTCTCATACCATCTGTGCTTTGATTATGATCAATAGGTATTTGTGATATGCCCAGGAAATGTGCTGTTTGATTACTTTTACATGGGAGAGAAGACAAAAACATCTTAACCAAGAACCTCCTAATGTGGATGCAGAAGCTGGTTGATGAATTATCAGAATATAGAGTTTGCACTGATAAACTTTTGAACTTTCATTGAACTTGTAGATTAAGAATAGGCAGTTTTTCCAAGAGGAAAATTCACCAGACAACCAACAATTTTTCTTTCACATATTTAAGCGAGATGTTCGATCTGGTAAGGAAATAACAGTAATTTATGTCTTTGATAATTGAGAAGGATTATAGTTCTACACAGAAAAAGCAGCCACCACCCGGGCCCTGCAAGTCACAAAGCCATTTAAGAAGAAGCCTCTAGCTTAAAAGCAGATGAAATCTGCAGTTTTGGAGTGAGATGTTCTCCAAGAGAGAGTTGAGAGAAGGGAAAGAAAGCCCCATCCACTTGTAAAATGAGGGCCCCCTCGCCGCCTGCCTTCCAAACAACCGCAATGACACTTTCCAGATTCAGTTTGATCTTCCACACGAAAAGAAACACACACAGAACCATTTCTTTGTGCCTATAACTCCCTGGCGTATACCACTGTGCACACAACGGACCCACACTAACCCTCAGAAGGGGGCAGCCTCCCAAGTACAAGCCATGAAGCTGCCTCTTTGTGTCTGCAGAGACCCATCGTCCTCCAAACATCATTTGTCCTGTGATCTGTAGAAACAGCCTGGAGAAGATTAAAGGTTAAGAGAGAAGATTGCTGACCAGCTGGAAACAAGTGTTTGGTACATTCGACTCACTACAAGAAATTGTTTTACTGATGAAATAGCGTCATCTGATATTAGGCTCCTAAGAGATGGGAATTACTAATTTTGCTGCTATGACACTGAGCAGTTTGTATTAAAAACACACACCGGCTCATGGCTCTTTGGCCTGGTTGGTACAATGCACCAAAGACTTCAACTAAATACTGGCCACTCCATAGCACAGTTGCTCTTTTAAATGATAAATCTTATCACCCTCCTTCCCAGATCTCTTTACTATAATGCTTTTGCTTCCCTGGAATTCAATTTGAGTCAACCTCAGCACTACTTTTAACATGAATCTTGCTAGATGCTCAAAAATTAGGGTACACCTTATGAGAAGCTGCTAACAATTGGTGTTTACAGGATCACAGGTGTCATAATGCAAGGCTGGGAAACAAGAATGAGAAACATAGCATCAAAGAAAAGTCTAGGGATAGAGCCAGCAGCTCCATTTGGGGGGTCCAAAGTGGCTCTAAATGGCTATTTTGGTTTCAAGGAACAGAGACATATGCAAGTTTTCTGAAGTGGGGGTAAGGTGTTATTATGAGAACCCAAGACCTGGCATGGGAAGGTCATCAGGAGCTTGGGCAGACCTAGCGACCCATCATTCACTCCATCTCTCTCTTATGGCATCACTACCATGTCCACAGTTCTGCTCCATCCTCCCATCTCCACTTATAAAACTCTGACTTGGCTTACTCAAAGTTTCTGCTTCCTCATAATTGTGGCTGGCACATGACCACTCATGACCTTGACTCTATCTCTTGGTGTTTAGTTTTAGCAGCCACTGCTAACTGCCGTATTTGAATTTCTAAAAGGCAGAGAGAATTTCATTGCCCCTACTCATGTTTCATGTGGCCACACTCTCAGTTACTGGTCAGCCACTAGGTGGACCTTAGTGCCAATTACCCAGCCATGGACCAATTCTCAATGGCTAAAAGGACCAAGTCATGAAGTATAAATAAAGCTGTCTCTTCAGCAGGGGCTTGGCAGGCATTCTGAAAGTTCTGCCTGGTCCACAGAGTAACTGGGAAAGGTTCCATGGAGGAGACTACATTTAAGATTACCACCAAAAGATCTCGTGTATGGATAGGCAAAGATGGGGTAAACCAGGAGTTAATTCTTCAAGGAAAAGCCAAAATTAGGAAAGCAGAGAATATATTTGTGAGTATTCTGGTTTGGCCAAAGCAGTGCTTCTCAAACTTTCTGTGCATATGAATACCTGAGGATCTTGTTAAAATGCAGGTATTATTCAATAAGCCTGAGGTGGGGCCTGAGATGCTGCATCTCTAACAGGTTCCCAGGTGATGTTGGTGTGCTGGTCCGCACTTTGTAAGAACAAAGACTATGTCCAACCCTTGAATGCCAAGCTAAGACATTGGTACCTACTTTCCTTCAGCAAGTGATGAGAAGCTCTGGAGGATTTGGGACAGAAGAAAGATATAATCAGAATAGTGTTAAAGGACAATTGATTTGACAGTGCTTTATGGGATAAATCATAATATAGATGGAAGAACATCTATTTAACAATTTGAAGACCAAGAAAGATGTAATAAGGACTAAATCAGAATGACAGCCATGGAAATGGAAAGGAAGGGATATATAAGATATATAGCCAATTGAACATGCCCTTCCCACCGTCCTTACCCAGCCTTGCTTTAGTTGACGAGATAAGCCACTTCCTCGGGCATCATCTGGTGACATCTTTCTATGTCCTTCGAGGGTGTCTGCTTTTCATTTCAAATCACATCTAAAGATACATCCTCTCTTTTACCTCTAACCCTTAATTTCATTCTCTCTGCCTAACTGCATTTTCTATTGTGTGCAACTTGCTACATGATTTAACTATATTATGACCATGTAACTATGTTATTTAGCTATTATTTCATTGTGTACCAGTAACCGAATTCAGTAACTATATTTGTTCTGCTAAGGAGTTTTGTAGGAAGCATTTCTGAAGGGCACTAGGCAATGAAGTAAAGTCTATTACTGCCTTATCACCATCAGGAAAATGATCTGTTTGCTTGCAGTTCACTGAAGTACATAGCCAAAGAAATCGAAAGAGCTTAGGGAAGGCCTGAGTGAAGTCCAGATATGGAAATGGATGTATACTCTAAACGCTGAGCTTTGGTTCAGGGTCCCCCAAAATCAGCTATGACAATATGCAGTAGGGACGTTTCCAAGTCATGTTTTGAAAAGAGATAGGGAGACAAACCCTATATTAGAATTCAGAACCGCTGTTATTACCCAGCTTACCCAGTCCCTACTATACATTTAAAACCAAGCAAAAGATAAGCTCGATGTTAAACACAAGAACTGACTGAAATTTTCTTAAGGCTAAAAGCTTCATAATATCCTGAGATTATGGATATAAACGAAGAACTCTGTGCTTACCTAGTGGATTGTTCATGCCGTTTTGAGGTCAAACTCTGAATGCTGAACTTTGGTTTTATGGTTGAACATTTGAGGTCCCTGTGCATTAAATAATTTACACAGCAAGCAGGGCTTGAAATCCAATCCTTTTCCACCTAATGAGATGGGATTTTGATTTTTTGCACACATGTAGACTTACAGCTCAGAAACCAAACAGTTGTTGGTCAAAAAATAAAACAACAACTTCCTTTTTTTAATTAAACAATTTGTTGAGAGAGAGAGAGAGAGAGAGAGAAGAAGAAGAAGAAACGTCCAACCCAGGAGACTAGAGCTATTTTGATTGCATAAGAACATAATCAGAGTCAGGAACACAATGAAGGAAATATTCCCAAAGGAAATCAAGATTAAGATGCACACTTCAGCCTCTTCCTACAAGCGCCAACCTCCCAAGCCCACAGGTCATTTCGTTTGACAGCGTCACATCGATTCACATTTCACGATGTGCTCTTAACTTTAGAATTTTAATGTGCTGGTTAGAATTAGCTGTATCTTTGGAGAAGAGCCTGATCTTGACCACGTGCTCCTCTGGAGAGACTTCCTAGTTGGTTGGAGGCATCAGCAAGATGTTTCATCATTCTAGTAAATAGTAACCAGGAATATATCAGCAATAAGTGTGCGTGTATACACACATAAGCATATACATGTGTGTGAATACATACAAATACACATGTGCATATACACGTGAATTGAACGTGTATGTTTTCTATACATGTAACTGAACACGTAGCGCAGCATGTCTTTCAGGACACTCGGAAACTCTGCTTTGATGAGAACATGGATTCTGGAAAATAGTCTGTGTTCCATAATGCCTGCCGTAATTATTTTACGAAGTATATGTTTACCAGTGATCAGGCCGTGCACCTAAATATATACAATTTTTATTTTAAAAAGTAAGATAAAATGTGAAAATATAAGAAATGAGGATATGAGACTTTCTGTATTTAGTGAAGGTAGTGAGTCAAGCTTTCTGTCCCCATTACTAGATGTGAAATGGAGTTCAGCCCACTTGGAAGCTGCAAAAGAGAAACGAACGGCGTCTGAAGACTCGGGCGAATGTGTGTGAGTCACTGAGCAGGGAAAGGAAACTCAGCTCCACTGCACATTTGGGCTCAGAACTGTGGACACATTTGTGGCAGTGGCCAGGGTAGGAAGGATGGAGCAGAGAGTCAGTCTGCCACCTGATAATCTTTGCTGTGTCAGGGATCTCCTCCAGAAGAGTCCAGAAAGAAGCATTCCTACCTCCCACTGCACCACCTCCTTTCCAGTCTCATGCCTCAGAGGCAAGGACCACTATCATCATAAGCATCCTGAGAGTAACTCCCTGAGAGTTATAGGCTCTGGTCACACAGCCACTAAGAGTCTTCAACAGAAGGAAATCAGCCTCTTTGGTGGCATATTGCCTCAGAATCCTTCCTGCTTGACGTGTGAGCAGAGTGTGACTCAGTATTTGTAAGGATGTGGCAGGTCCTGCCTCCAGGACTACAGGATGGACATTGGGTCGAGCCTTCCATGCAAGGCCAGGCCGCGCCTGCACGTCCGCGTGAAGGTCCGTGCAGCCACTCTTTGCAGCATCACTCTCCAAGAAGCCATTGTGGAGCCTTCTCCTCAGGGCCAGCCTCCCCCACAACCACCCACTGCCCCAGGAGGGACAGCAGAGCTGAGGTTTCTGGGCCCACGTGTAGATACGAATTAGAGTGTTTTTAACATTATGAGAATAATGGTGAAAACTCCTTGAGGACAAGAGTTGCATTTAATCTGCAAGTGGGTATTGAGAAGAAGTTAACATAAAAGAATGATGATAATAATAATAATGATGATGATAAAAACACATGCATTTAAATGGAGTGGAGTTTAGGGGTGGTATCATGGAGAGCTGTGGGTGTTTGGGAGCCATTCTTACCCAATAGATGTTTGTGAGTTGACATAGAAAAGATCTGGAGTGAATGCTCATAATGTGACAGCCAGGAGAGCCACGTCGAAGAGCCCAAGCAGAGAAGATGCCTACCGGGAGGAGAGAGGGCACAGCGCAAAATGGCTTTGCTGGAAACACTTGAGTACAGAGCCCACCATTTACCCCAGAAGCTGGAATGGATCAGAACCTGGCAGTCAAACAAGGAAGGTCCTTACTGCTCCAGAGACCAAAAGGAGGTGACACGGAGAGACTCGGCTGGGTACATGTGGAGGGTGCTGTACACTGGCTTGCTCAGCTTCCCTTCCAAGCTCATCCAGGGGACCATCCTACAGTGCACACATCATATGAAAACTATTTCCCGTGCCCCTTTGCAAGTAGGGGTTCAGAAGAAATTAGTTTACGACCATCAGATGTACTGGTGCGAGACCTCGGTTTAGAGCCCAGGCACGAGGGCTTTACTTGGCTGGCCCAGGTCATGGCACAGGCGGCGGGCTCTGCAGGTGGGAGCACAGCCTGCCCCACTGGTGTCTTACAGAGCTAGAGTAATTCTGTGAGCTGCAATTCTTTCCAGAAGCTCTGATGAGAGCCTACTTCAGAGCGTTTACAGGCCACTGCACACCTCCGCCCGTTTCACCTAGCTGGAGCGATTCAGCATAGGCAGTGGTGGACCTCGCATGTTTGACACCCAAAGGGGATCATTTTTTTAACACCCTCCCCTCTGACAAAATTATCTTCTGTGATAATGATATAATAATCAGTAATTATTTTTCTCATTAGTTCATTCACCGTAAAACAATCATTTAAAAAAATAAATTTCTATTTTAAAAATATTATTTGAATTCAGTCAAATACTTCATGTATTAACTAAAGTTTGCCTTTACTAAATTTTAAACAGAAGTTAAAACGCTGAGTCATCACATAGAAGAGCAAAGTTGCATTAACTCGGGTTTTGTTTCTTCCCTTTGCCATCACTGTGCTAACATCATTCATCTATTGTTTAAACGCAGGAATACCTTGTACTACAGGGGCTGGAGACACGAACTCTGCCTGAAGCCAGCTCGAAGCATCTCACACTGTTCTTACTGAGGGGTGTCCCAATTAACTTTCATGTGGGATATAATATTCATTTTAGGATAAGTAATAAAACATGCTAATTCAAAGTGTGTGTGTATATGTACACACAAATATATGAATGTATACAATTAAAATTCAACTGTCATCACAATGACTATTTAGAATGTGGCCTGACAAAAGATTTGGGGGAAGGAGTGTTTTATCACTGACATTGTTTAGAGTGGCCAGCATGGGGATAATAAAAAGCAGACTGACTTACGGTCGATTTTATTATTGGTTTTAAATCCTCAGCAGACGCAGCAGCCCCGCACCAGGGCACCAGCCAGGAGGACTCTGCTCCCTCTGCCCAGATGGGCACGACTATGCTCGAGTCACTTCGCTGGGCTGAACCAGAAAAGGCCTGACCCTAGGCTTGAGGGCTCCAAGAGGGACAGGGACAGGGGACATGAGGGGACGTGCTGAAGAGTGAGCCTGAGACACCAGGACCTCCGGCACGTGTGCCAGGGGTCTCACCCAGAAACTCTCATGACTCCCCAAATTCTCAACATCACCGAAACATAAAGACGCCCCCACAGATTGCCTTGGTGTAGAGGAACCGAGAGCCCAAAGCTCTGTTGAAACACTGGTTCTGGGTTCTCTGGGTTCTCAGTCGTGAAGTGACTCACTCACCCGCCTGTGACGGAAATGTGTGCTTCAGCACAATTAAAAGTCACCTCAAGTCATGAGCCTTTGAGGGCACGCACAAATAGCTGAATCCATAAACGTTAACTCCACCAGTGCCAACATTTCGCTTCCATGTAAACCCTGAACTTTCTCAATTTTCCGGGCAGAAGAACCATACAGGGGACAAGGGACGCAACAGCCTCTGACAGAGGCAACGACCTGGACCTTCCTTTAACAAAAGCACCTTCTCGCTCCTCCCTGCAAATGGCAGCCTCCCCGGGAGACATCGGGAGTGCTCTACGGGCAGAGACTGAGTTTCTGTCCAGTGACCTTCATGGTCCCCAGTGGAACGAGTCTGATGAAAAGCTAATTTCCTAGTTTTGAAGAGAGTCAAGTTTGTCTTCTCTCCTCTAGATGAGGGACCTAAAGGTACAAACTCGCAGAGGGTGGCTATAATCACGAGCCGATTTTAACACTGGCTCCTGAGACCCCGTGGGAAATGAGGGGAGACTATCTCCCTAGACAAAGAAGACAGCAGTTACTCACCACGCCAGGAGGATACTGGCAGAAAAGACATAGGTATGCATTGCCTGGTACCCAAGGGCCCTCAGAAGGCTATGACCTTTCTTCTCTAGGCAAGGGCGGGCCAAACATCCATCCACGGGTCCTGAAGATGCAGCTACGGCAGTAGGGCCTTCATGCCGGCTCTCCTGCCTGGCACTGCCCAGGAAAGTGTCACTAGTGCCCCATCCTGTAGGACCAGTGGGTGTTGTCTTACCGAGGGAACAGGCAGGAGAACCCGGGCCACCCAGCCCCATGGTATTCAGGAGTAGGATGGCCCTGTCTCATGCATTTCAAACACAGCATTGGCACCTAAGCTCAGATTGCTGTATTCTTGTCAAGTAGTGTTAGCCAGCCTTATATCTAATCACGACAGGCCTTAATTACCCCAGGGACCAGTCTGGTGGCAAACAAAGAAAGGCTCGTTACAAAGGCCCCTTTGTTGAAAGGACCTTTGCCTACATTGCTCCAGGCACCCCTTACACCAGCCACCAGGCCGCTGCTGGGAAGCGTACAAGTCTAAGTAACCCTCCAGCCCTGGTGCTTTCAGAAGACCTATGCTCAGGTCTCTGCCGGCTCCAGTTTCCTGGCTGTGTGATCTGAAATAAGTCACAGATCCTTCCCAAGCCCCTTATCTATAAAATGGAGCTCATCAATATAAATTTCACCCACATACTTCAGGTCCCAGTGTGAGTGTCCAAGGCTGGAGGAGGCTCCCAACACCCCTGGCTCAAATCTCAGCACTGCTGAGCATATCTGTGCCCTCCAATGGGAGCAAAATTGAACGGTGCTTTTAACTATGCCTCTATCCCTCCGTCCTCCCCCACAACATAACCACATATATAAGTAAGTAAGTAAGTAAGTAAGTAAGTAAGTAAGTAAGTAAGTAAATGTATGTTTATAATACATGTTTGTTGTTTTTCCTATGCAGGATCAATACTCTCCCCTCCTGGAGGAGCAGGGCAGAAAACACTCCCCACCCCCACCCCCCCGCCCACCACAACGAGGGTGGCAGAGGAAGGGCGAATGTTCCTGTCCCTCACTCTCTAGAAACAGAAGTAGACAGGTGAGCCACCTGCCAGGGCAGATCTTCCTCCCTAAACTTGGAATCTTGGGGTGGGGAGGCGCGAGCGAACATTCCCGGAGGACAGAGATTCCTCGTGATCGTTCTAGAGCCCAGAGATAAGGCACTGAGGCCACGAGGAAAGGACACAGCAGGGTCCTAGCCAACTGTTCCTGGGGTGGACGTGCACTGTCCTCTGCTACCCTAACCCCAGTTCCTGCTGCTTTTCTGAGCTCAGTTCTGAGCTTGGTTCTGCCTTCCATCAACTCTGTACGCTAGCAGATAGCACATTCCTTTTCTGCTTAACCAGATTTGGGATCTGTGGTTTGTAATCAGGAGTCCTGCCTGATACTGTGAAAGATACAGCCAGGGAGAAAGTTACATAAAATATAACTTAAAAAAAAAAATCTGCCAATATAAATATATTTATCACAGCACTATGTAAAACTGTGAAAATGGGAAAGAGAGCTCCTGCCTGATGGTAGTGGATTGGTTAAACGAACCGATCCGTTCACCTGGAAATGTAAGCAGTCATTGGAATCATGGCCATGGAGATGACGCAGTGACAAGGTAGTGCTCAGGAGACAGAAGGAAACAGGGTAAAACGTTCTACATACGAGACATCTCACCGGCCTTCGCCAGGCATGTAAGCTCTCTAGGGACTAGAATTTTTATCTGTCTTCTTCAGGGTCCTAGATCTAGATGCTGGCACTAGTAGGCACTCAACTAATACTTACGGAATGAAAGAATAAAAATGAACCAATGAACAATTCGCGTAGAGGAGGGGTGGGGAAAGGCACCCTCGAATGCTGTGAGTGACTGTTGTAGGTTAGTCAGAAGTTTTTAAACCGTTCTTTTCTTTTCTCTATTTCCAGAATTTTGTTTCATGTGGTTTTATACATTTCTCTGAGAAGGAAAAAAAAAAAAAAGTTTTTTCTTAGCCCAAACCACTGGCAGTTGATCCAACTTCTCCTAACGTTGATGTCCACTTTCAACAGTCCTACCTTACCACCAAGTAGGGCGATAAGGACAAAGGAACGTGTGTGTGCTCCTGCGCCCCTGCCAACTGGAAGTGCTGTCCGAAGCAATCCATCAGGAGCTGGCCCTGCAGTCAGTCGACACTGCCTTCCCGTGACAGCAGCGCCAGGCCTCAGAGCTCGAGTCTGCGGAGTCGAAGCCCATCGCCACGGTCCCCTCCCCTGTCGTCTCTCCTGCTTCCTCACCAGCGCTTTGTCACCAAGTCCCTGAATGCTGCGGGAATTCAATAACGGCAGATTCAACAGCCAAAGGGAGTTCAAATGGGTTGACCGCCCCATCCAATGAGCATTCAACTGAGGAGGCCAGCAGCTTAGCAAGTGGGATCTGGTCCCACCTCAGAATGACTGAGCAGAGGAGCTGAGGAGTCAGCAGTGAGGAAGTTGGAAGTCAGGGAGGTCGACGTAGCAGAAAGAAGAGGATAATGACCCCCCCGGGTGAGCTGTGAGGAAAGGGAATCTGCTACATATCACAGCGCTGGGCTGGCTCTGGACACCTGCTGAGGCCACCATCTTAAGACCACCACTGACTTGCATTCAGTATGACAGCCATGTTCCCTCTCTCCTTCTCTCTCTGTCTCTGTCTCTCTCTGTCTCTGTCTCTCTGTCTCTCTCTGTCTCTCTCTCTCTCTCACACACACACACACACATACACACATTTTCTTTATGATAAAATGAATAAGGTCATATGAAAGAAAATGCTAGGCATAGAGAAAAAGACACTCTTGAAAGTGCACAGCCCGCACCGGCTCGAATTCGCCCTTTTCATGCCTTCTTCAGAACTTCTTTTCTGCAGCTGCCGCTTCCCCTGCTTCTTTCAAGGCAGCTCCATCCTGGTTTCATCAGGGCCAAGACCACAAGCCCCAAGCTCCATGGCACACCGTGCAGCATTTTTCCTTCCTCATGAAGTGCGTTGCAGTGTGGGGCTGCCCACAGTGCAGTGCCAGCTGGGCGACAGCCCTATTCAAACTCTGTCTCCCACTCTGCAGGGTCCCAGCTCCCTGCGATCTCCCCTCCAAGCTGCAGAGGCACAGAGCCGCCCCGCATCAGCCCTCCACAGGGCCCCTCCCCCAAGCTTCTGGGTGCTACTAACCCCAGCCTGTTTCCTCATTCCTCGGGATGGTAGCTGGTTCCTACTGTTAATACCTCTGAGATACCTCAGGGTTTCTTCTTTGCCGTTTCAGTCTGCTAACACCGGGTTAATTAATTCCCTTTATTAAATTATCTCTGTTAAAATAACTATGGTGATAAACTCACCTAAATAAGGTTTGTATGATCAAAAGACTTTCTGGAGTGGTACTAACAGTTTTGGTTTCCTTGGTTAGTTTTACTGTGTCAAATTTAAATTAAAATTCATTGAATGTTTTCTAATTATGCTTTAATTTTAGAATGATTAAAAAAAAAAACCATGATGATTTCTGCTTTCCTGGTTGGACTTCTAAACTGATATATATTAAGAAAAGCTATGAGGTAAAGATACGTCCGTTTGAACCTGCTAGTGAAGACAGGCTTCTGGGTAGCCTGCTGGAGTGACCCATCTCCTCCTCACCTGGGGTGGCGAGAAGAGCTTTCATCTGTCACATTCCAATGATGATCATCAAGGAGCTGTGTTCAAGACTGGAAGTTACCACCCACTGAGCTGCCTAAGTGTTGACAATTTCTTGTATTCTGATGGGTTTTAGGTACAGATGAATAGTGAAGGAACACATATCTTTTTAAAAGTCAGGGATTCCAGAACTCCTGAAGAAAGAGCATCTCGACAGAGGAAGAAGACCCAACTGGAGAAGAGAATGCTACAGAACCAACGCACAGAAGGAGCTGGGCAACCTAACTGCTCGTAACGACCAAAGGGAGGCCGCCACACTCTAAGGCAGGAGGGGAAGGCCCGTTAAAATCACAGGTGGTTGTAATAACCACACATCCACTCAGCGCCGAGTTTCCAGTCCCTATCTCCTTACTTGGGAGCAATTAGTCTTGGGTGAAAAATTGCACTTTCAGCTAATTGCACCTGCAATTACCTGCTTCCGGGTGCAATTAGCCACTTGAACCTAATTCTGAGTGTGCAAGTGTTTAATTTTACATGTAAGGAGGTGATTCCAGATACAGTTAGTTGTGGCCTCAGTCTTTGCACCTGCAACTAATTGTGACTAATAAAACAAGTCTCCATGCAAGTCAGGTTGAAGGTGCATATGGTGACCCTGTTTGGAGAACCAAGAGCTGGCTTGGTTGGGCCGATAGAGAAATAAAGGTGCTAACAGGAACAGAAGGCTAAATTATTAGAAATTGTCATTCTTTGGATCTATGGTCACATTATCCATGTCTCCACGCTCCTGCCAGGCTATAGAATATGTAGTCAGGGGACGAGAGGCCTGGCTTGGCAAAGATCACACAGCAGCTCTTCTGCTGACATTGAGGGCCATCCACCCGGCATAGGTCAGAATTGCATTCCAGCCAATTCTCCACTCCTTGAGTTAACTCTGAAGAGCTGGTTCAAAACACTGAGTAACAGACATTTACTGATATCCTAGTATGTTCTAAGACAGATAGTGAATTGAGAGATTAATAGGCATGGCTCCTGCCTTCAGTTTCAAGTCAGTCTCACAAGTATTGAGTACCTACCACCTGTTTGGCATGTCAAAATGATCATGAGCTGATCGGGAGAATCCATTTATTCTGTCTTTCTACAAATATCTATTTATTGAGCCTTTTTGGAATCCACTTTCAAGCAGAAAAGACAGATGTTAAACAATTATTTACAAAGTGAATGTCTTCATTACGTGATTGGGGCCTGCCCTGAGCTGAGAGTTCAGGTCAGCTTTCTCTAAAGAATTAATGCTTGAGTTGAGATTTAAAAGATGACTAAGAGTTACCTAAGCAAGGGGCCGGTGGGGAGGGGAGGGGAGGGGTTCCGGGCAAAGGATATGAAACTGCCAAGGCTCTAAAGAAAGGAGAAACATGTCATTGTTGAGAAATAGAAAGAAGACCAGAATTACTGGAGCAGAGTAAGGGGAAAGGGGTGTGAGTTTTATGTGATGAGTGGGAGGAGGCTCTTCAAAGTATCCAAAAATGTGCCCCGTGAGAAAACAGACGATGGTCCCCACCAGCGCTGTGTGGCCTCTCAACATTGTCCAGGAGAAAATCTTGATGTGAGGTATATTTTTGTCCCTCCTCCTCTAATATCACTAATACTGACTTAGACCCTGGAAGAGTTAGAAGGCAGATGAGGTAGAGGGAGGAAAAAATCATAAACCCCTCCTTACCAGCTGCACATCCCTGGACATTAGCTTAGGTGAATAACTGATTTGGAGGTGAGACTGAAGTTTTACGTTAGACTCAACTGGACTTTTAATAATTGAAAATACATCATTTTCAAAAGTGAGGCTATTCTAAGAATTGGAAGTGATCCAGAAAGGGATGGGATTGGGATCTGGTGACAAGTCTCTGAAGGGTGGGAAATAGGGACCCACCTGAGCAGATCTGAAGGGCGCATGGAAGAGATATGCAGCCTCTTTGAGACTGCACTTCACTGAAGCCTGAGAAGGCAGGGAAGGTTCCACAAAGCTAAGAAGGCTGGCAGGACTCGTTAGACTGCAGGAGGAGAATGGTGAGAAGACGGGGGCTAAAGTGTCCATCCTCCGTTGGAAGAAAGTTTTAAGACGCCAGGCCTGCTGAGAGTGGGTGGCCTGAGATGTGAGTAGTAGAGCTGGATCAACTTGGGGTAAAGTCATAGGGAAGGAAGGCTTGAAGGCCTGCGATAGGAGACAGGGGTCGCTAACATCAAACTGCTTCTCCTCCAGACTCTTAACAAGCAGTAAAATGACTTATTTTGAGCCTAAAGGTGAGGGGTAGGGTATCCAGGCAAGCTCCTGTCCAACGCTGAAATTATGGCTTTCTCCTCCCTTTCTTCTCTGTGTGGTGGGATGGCGTGGAGTCCTCGTCGTGAGGACATTCCTTCTCCATCCCAGCCCCTTTGCCAGCACTCCTGGCCAAGATGGAAGATGGATCTTCAGAATGCGGGGAGAGGAGCAGGATCCCCACTTTTCCTCCTTCCTCTCATGTGGCCAAGACTGGCTTGATGCTCCCTGATTGAGCTACTTCTCCCTCAGCACAAAGGACAACCATGTTTCACAACCTCCTTTACAGTTAGACTAGAGTCATGGGCCTGGGTTCTGGTCAAGTGGCCAGTACAGCCCTGGCCCTGAAAATATCCGATTCGGCCTTCCACTCGCTCTCCCCTCTCGATTTTGAGAAGGTGGAGACACATAATGACAAGAGTCTGCTTACCTGCTCAGAGGGGAGCCATGAGACCCACACCAGACCATGACACAGGCAAGGCAGAAACATGTGCTTAGTTGAGCCACTGAGATATGGGCTTATTCATTAGCACAGGTCACCTGGCCTACCTTAACGTGCCTATCCCCACCCCCCAACCATGTTCCTAACCAACCCTCCTGTCTCCCTCCCTTCTGCACACTTCCCTTGGCCTCATTCATTGTTCATGCAGCAGAGCAGTCACAGCTCTAGAGGTGGAGAAGAAGCACCCACGAAAAGACGCTCAGGCCTTTCTCTTCCTCTCATGCACACGCTGCTGCACTGCCACAGCTGTGGCTGGTCCCTCTTCCTGGAGTGCTGCTCTTCTAGGTGTTTGCTCAAGTGGCTTCTCCTTGGCTGAAATGACCCTCGCTCAAAGAGGCTTGGAGCCACCTCCCAATAATTTATCATCACAGTACTCTACTGCCTTCCGTGCACCGGTCAATTCATGAAATTATCTTATTTATTGTCTTATTTATTGTCTGTCTCCTTCGATGCCATCTCTATGAGAACCAGGTCTAGGTTTTGTATGTTGCTGTTCTCTAGTACCACGACATGCCCACATCTATTCAATAAATAAATGTGGAATGAAAGAAGGAAGGAAGGAATGAGAAGGCATAAAAATTCACACCTTTAGGTTATCTTGTCTCGCTTCTTTTACAGATGAAATCAAGCCCTTTTCCCTAAAAAGAAGAAATGGAAAAGCGGCTAATGCAACACTACCAAGCTAGCTGTTTCTGGAGTGCTGAACTTGGATGTGATTTATTCAAATGAAAACTCTGGGGGAATTGTTTTGGAGGAATCCATAAAACAAATGTCATTTTTACCTGAAGAATTCACCCAACCTTCTAACCAATTTCAAATATAGTTCTTTAATGCAGATTTGACAAATTTGAAATCTCTTACACAAAGCCATTTATCATCTAATGTGTGCCTGCCCTGCTCCACAGTTTAAGTTATAGCTTTTTAATGGGGTATAGCATTTCTATAAAATCATCAAAATACCTTAAACCAAAACTGCCTATAAGAAATTGATGGGCTTCAAGCATCGACTCAACCCCTGAAAACGTCAGCCTCACCATGGGCACCGTGGGCACTTCTAATAAAAGCAACTAAGGAGGTATAATGAATATCTAATGAACCATCTTGTATGTCTATGTGGCTTCTCGAATTGGAAATAAATCAATGAGCCTTACAAAATGCATATTTTAGTGGTCTATTCATAAACAATAATCTTGTTTTTCAATCATGACTCGAGTGTCATTCTTTTTATAACACAGCTGAAGATTTAATAATTTATTTTATATATACATCACCCAGAGCTTAAAGGGAGACTGCAACCAAGTGCATGCTTGAATTTTTAAAATGTCCTTGTGTGTGGAAGCTACGCGGATCATAAAGGTAAACCGCAGCACTCAGGTCCAGCAGCGAACACAGGGTATGTGAATAAGGACTAGTAAACAAAGTCTGGAAACTTCCAGGAATTCAAGGTGGTGGAGATAGCCTAGATTGAGCACCATGGGCTAAGTGAGGGAAACAGACTGAAATGAATCCTGCCTCACGGGCGCATAGCCGCGCCCATGCTGGCCCTTCCCGCCCGCTCGGCCAGAGGCAGCGAGTCTCACCAGACTGGAACAGACTCCTTGGCAGTGCTGTGGCGTGTCCCCTGCAGACCCCGACAGAGGTTTCGGCTGGCTTGTCCCACCCGCTTCCTCAGCTGGAAATGGTGAGTTGCTTCCCCTCCCGTTGGCATGGCCTCAAACCCTGTGACCCAAAGCTGCCTCTCTATCTCAGCAACTTCCCTTCCAGAGGCCAAATATAACCATCTCTTTCCCGGTTCACAGAAATTCCAGTCAGACGGCTGTGCACAGTGAAAGCCAGCCAAAGAGCATCTCACCAGCCCAGCCCACAGCCCAAAATAACGGCCTCTTGGTTAGTAAGGGCGGGAGATTTTTTTTCCCCTCTGTTGTTGGGACTTTGTTCTGAGCTATTTTTTGTTTTGGTGTTGGATTTTGTTTTGTTTTTGTCGTTTGTAAGTAAAGAGTAACTGAAGAAATTGCTATGTCATCATCCCACATTAGCTTCACAGGTTTAGTTCCCGTCATGGTGGCTCATGATCAGAAAGGTATTCAGCTCTTAAACCTCTCCGGTCACCTACACAAAAGGAGAGTCTAGCAAGTGCATCTCTTCCCCACTCTGTCCAGCCGTGCCTCCTGCACAGCCACGTCATGCTGGGACCCAGCCCCTGACTGCGCTTTCTCCTCAGTCTGGCCAGGGAGACCAGCAGAGGCCCATCTGCGGAGATGCGGGCGTCGCTTCTAGTTTTTACCTGCGTTGCATGCAGGCAGCACACAGGCCTTGGGCCCCAGTGCCCTCCGCAAGTACTAAAATGACTTAAATTATTCATTCTTTTCTTTGAAAATATAGTGTTCAACAACAGCCAAGCCCATTTTTGACCTTCTTCCTGACCCACCAGTCTCCTGTCACCCCGATTTTTGCAAGCCAACAGATACACCTTGGTAAATTTTACCTGGTAGGCGACACTACATTGAAGTGTGCTGAAGAGATCCAGGCACAGAGGGGTGGCTACTTTCTCCACACCCTAATTCCAAATGCAATGAACAATAAGCAATTGTGCAAAACTGTAACCTTCAATTGTCGGAACGTCTTTGTACTTTTGTTCTTCCAAGACAGAATGTTTTCCGTCCTTACGTTTCTTCCTGAGGAAAAAAAATACTCCTTCAATTTCTACACGTGTGTGCATATCACATAAATACATCTCATTTCTTGTCATATTGTGTGCTGTCCCAGGACCAATAAATAACTTATGCATTTAATTCATTTATCAGCTCTTGTGTGTGCATGTGGTGTGTGTATACATACACACATCCTATGTGCTAAGATCAAAGGTATCATCGACAGTAACAAAAAGCAAGCAACCTCTTGAGCGTTTCTCCACCATAAAATTAACTTTGCATCTTATTCATCAAATGAATGAAAAGTGATAACAGGTCCGTGTTCTTGACAGAAAACTAAGTGCTAGTCTACACCAGAAAAAGTTATGTTACGCATTTCACATTGCATATTTTCTGAAATTGCTCTCATTTCTTTCTTTTCTTTCTGTCTTTTCGTTATTTATTTCTTTCGGTGCGGGAGTTGCGGGCGGAGGAGGGAGTGAGGTGAGGGATGTAGGGAGGAAGGAAGGAAGACGGAATTAACGAAAGAAAGAACAGAAAGTAACTACTACCTAATCGACAAGTCCCTCCCTCCCTCCCTTTCTTTCTTTCTTTCTTTCTTTCTTTCTTTCTTTCTTTCTTTCTTTCTTTTCTTTAGTTGGGGTTTTTCTTTCTTTCTTTTTTTCCTAAGGAAGATTTTTATTACTTCAGGGCCACGTAGATTGTAGAGGGAATATGGTCCCTAAGTTTCAGTTTGTTCTATTTAAGCTGCCTTTCCTTTGCTTCCCCCTTGGTCTCTTTGTCATGCTTGTCGTCAAGAACTGCTTCTGAGGCCCTAGCAGTGCCAAGCGGTGGCTCCAGGTGTGTGTGTTTGGCAGTCTTCACCTCCACTGCTGCCCACAGGTTCCAACCTGGATTGAACCAAGATCATCACTCACGCTCTCGTGGCAGCAGCACCTTGGGGTGTTACCCGCATGAGGACAAGCAACGAGAACGAGCACCAGGACAGCAGCTGCTGTGGGATGAAGCCACGTGGCTGTTCCTGGCTCTGGTTTGCCTTTATGCTCCTGCCACCTCTCTCCACCCATCTTCCTCCTGTAGAAGACGTTTGTGTTTCATCGATGATGTGAAAGAAGCGCCAGATTGATACGATCTTAGAGGAAAGGATGTCAAAAGACCTAGTTTGACCTGCTCATGTTGAATATAAGGAAATGAAAGCTACGTAGGCTTAAGTTCCTTGGCAAAGCTCACCAGGTAGTTATTGGCAGAGCAGTGACTAAAATCAAGTAATTGAACCCACTTTCCAGTGTTCTTTCCACTATAACAGTGGCTTTTCAACATTCGTTAACACAATCCATAGCATGAAATAAATTTTATATCATGACCTATAATGTCTACACATATACTCAACTAACACAAAAGTATCACAAAACAATACTTATCTTTACTATATGTGATCCACTTTGGTATTTTCTAGTGCAGTATATTCACTTTAAAATATTCTGGAGATTGCTTGCCAGCATGTATACTAAAATTGGAACAATACAGAGAAGATTAACATGGCCTCTACACAAGGATAACATGCAAATTTTCTCCATATTTTTGTACATTTACCAAATGTTCCTCTTCTTTCCAGGGATAATATTTATAGGTATACAGTCAAATAATTTGCATTTTTCTAATTAGACACATTGACTGAATGTCTAAGAAGGTAGGAATTAAATTAGATACAGAGAAGGGACTCTTCTAGCTCTAACCTGTCATGTGCTTGATCAAGAATGATCTTATCGTCTGATCTGTCCTTAATTCTGAAAAGCAGAATGATCTAGTAGAGAGAATACCAGGTCTAGTCCTGGCTCCACAATCTTCCACGTGTGTGCCTTTGGGTGAGTTTTTTCTGGGTTCTGTCATCTCATCTGCAAGATCAAGCTGTTGCTAATTGACAGAGTTCTGAGAAGTGAACAAAATAATGCAAATGAATGCAATAAAAAGCTCTATCCACAAGACTTGTCCTGGAACAGCAATGGTCTTAAATTCTCACATTTCAGAGAAATATGGTGTCTCAAGATGTTTCTGGATTCTCATCAAAACACCTGCATAATGTATTATGAATAAATTTGGTATAATAAACAAAAAAACCAACTCAACCCTGAATTGTCTCATCTATAAATGCTTTCACAGGTGTTTGGAGAGGAGCAGTTGGCACTAAATCTTGAAAACGTTCAGCCTCAGAAAAGTAGAAGCCATTGAGACCAAAGATGACTGCATGCTCTTGAAAGGGAAAGGTGATGAGTCACAAACAGGAAAACATATTTAAGAAAGGCTGATACTAGTGAGGATAAAGATGAAGATTTGAATGAACATATGGCAAAATTTCCAGTTGCAACAGCCATGCTGAAGGCTAGTGGGGCACGTAAGGTAGAGAGAATGAGAAGTTCCAGATGCACTCACTGGTGCTTCATTTTCTTTTGAAGGTGTCTTCCTAGGAGGTGGTCGGGATTGGTTTCAGTGTACCCCCGCTGTGGACTCACAAAACCCAACTAATAAAGATTAAAAAAAAAAACTGACATAGGCAATATTTTTGAAAATATTCAAAATGTCTGCAATGACCTTGCCAAGGACAGTTAGCAGGATCCGCGACAGCTGAGAACATCAGGCAAAGCCTTTCAGAAGTTGGTCATGATGCTTGCTACGTTCAGAGAAGGGGTCAGCTTTATTGCTGCGTCATTGCTGCTGGGTGAAACAGAGCAGAAGTTGTCAAGAAGATCCTAAAGAGGAGGGGGACCCTGGCATGGGCACAGCAGCAGGTGGAGGTGGCATGTTCTAATTCCTAAAATAATGCATGATCACTATTAATAAACTGTTACAGAAAGCTCAAAGCTGTGTTTCTCACCAATAACGGCAGAGAAATCACTTGGCAAAGAAAAAAAAAAACTAAAGAAAAGGTTATGGGTTTCAGTTATAGGTTTCAGTTGACAAAATACATAATGGTTCTGGCTGTCACTGTGCATACCCACAGATAAATTATGTTGTGCTGTTAAATAAAAAGACATTTGTATGTTCCTTTAAAAAACGCCAGCTGTGCTTACAGAGTTTACTCCACAACCTACCAAACAGCATTTGAAATAGCACACGCCTGCGGAGAGGGGCTAGCTTGAGTGCAGGTGGTGTTCCCTCTTCTCCCAGACTCACCTCCAACCTGCTCTCGACTTCTCTGACACCTACTCCCACTGCATTTCTCATTCCAGCGCCTTTCCAGTGCCCTCTGGAACCCCTGTTTCAAGGTGAGCAACAGCCCCATAAATGTTACCCTGGAGGCAGGGAGCGTTCCCTTCTCCTTTTTCCTTCGGAGCCTCTCAGAGGGCACCTCCCACCCCACGCCACTCCTCCCAGACTCTCAGAGCCTGGACAGGGAGGCTGTGTGTCCTCCTCACCCTACAGAGACACTGTTAGTCTTCTACCTTCATGTAGGCGCCTCCTTTTCTTCACATGCCACCTGGTTTCCCATCACTACCCCCGGACCTCCCACTGGCATCTTTGTAGCTTACCACCTTCTTTTCTGTCCTAGAGTTGCCATCAGCTGGGCCATTTTAATATCCATATAGACAACACATCCAAGGCACTGGCCTTCATTCCCCTTTATTCCCTCCCTCCCCTGGTCATAGGTCTGACTTTGGAATCATCTGGCATTGTCCCACCTGAGGCACTCTCTGTCTTCATTCTGCTCTCTGGTCACAGCTCCCCTCCTGAGATTGCATTTCCTTTAATCCATTAACCCTGACTTTCAACCGCCTTGAGCCCTTGCATGCCCCATTCTCTCAGCTTCCTTGTGGGTTTGCTTCCATCTCCTTCCAAGCCAGAGTCTGGGGCCCAGCACTCCAACCACTCTTTTGATAATACTCCAAACCAATGGTCTGTGAATTTCATAATGCACATCCAACAGTGAAACAAGAAAAGTAATTGAGCCTATCTCTGACATTTGTTTGTTTCTTTATTTATTCATTTATAAATCGCATAAATTGTACTATTGGACTGACTTTTTTTTTCCATTTCAAAAACATAGCATAAAAACAGAAAAGTATAAATGACAAGATTTCGGTATTCTCTGCCCCTCCCCAGTGGATCATCTCACATAGCTCCTAGAGGTATGTACACCCCAGTTTAGGAACCAAGGCCCTAAGTCCTGTCACTCTCTATGCCCTTTGTCACATCCACCCAGCAAAATCAACCCTAAACTCGTCTACCAACCCTGAACCCATCTAGCCTCAAGTGTCCTGCTCTCTTCCAGGTCGCAGCATGACGCTGGGAGCCCACTGGTCCCTGGTAACCTCTCTGGACTTGCCCTTTCTCCTCAGGACGATGTCACTGATGGGCTCCAAGAGGAAATTCAAGCAAATGGGCAAGAAAATTTCCTTCGCCCTTGTATTGTCAGCACCTAGCGCAGTGCCAGCACTTGCCCGTGACCCATCCGTGTTTGTTGCATTGAATCGCGTACGCACGTGGCACCTTTATCACTCTAGCTTCATGGTTATAAAGGCATGAAGAGCGTTTAGAGCAAGCCCAACAGGTCAGGAAGTCCCGGCTGAGCACGCTTAGTTCTGACGCCAGGGGAGGATCACTTGCTGTTGCATCACCTGTCTGCCCTCTGCGACCCAAACAATAGACCCAACCTTTAAAAGCCAGGCATGGCACTGGCACCGAGGACCCAAGCTCGAATTAGGCCATGTGTGCCCAAGGCAGCTTAATTAAAGCCATTTCACACCTTGACTATTCTAGGGGGTTGCTATGGAGACAGGAAACAGGGCCCCTCCAGACAATCTTCTCTCGGCCCAAACGCTGGGAACAGCCCAAGCTCAGGGCAGAGCCACATCTCTATTTCCTTCAGCCTCCCCCTCACCGGAAGGACTACTCAGCTCTCAGAGGGAAGAGGCAGGCAGGAAGGCAGACGCAGCTGAGAGAAGCAGCCGCAGCCTTGTGGCCAAACTTTCCCCTTGGCCCTGAGGGAATCCTTTGCACTCTCTGCTCCTCCCCCACCCCCTGCCTGCTGCTACCTGGAGATGCATCCCCAGGTAAGCAGTGTCCGCAGAAGGACACGGGACTGCTACAGCACTTTCTCAGGGGGAAAGATGATTCGAGCGAAATTCCCTCGCCTCCTGCCAGTTGTTTCATCTTCTCTTTCTCCCTCTCCTACTCCAGTATTTCATAACCAGGAGTCCACGGCTTACCCCCTGCATCAAAATTCCTTACGGTTTTATTAAAAATGCAGATTCCTGGTCTCAGATTGAATCAGAAGTTCTGAAACTGGAGCCAGGGAATCTGCATTTAAACATTGTTTTCTTCTTTAAAGTTCGAAAACTGAAAAACAGTCACTTCTCTATTCTTGCGAGCCACGCATCTTTTATCTGCTGCCTCTCTCTGTCTCTCCCTCCGCGCCTCCACTCCTCAGGCGGTCCTAATGAAGCCAGTGGGGACTCCCATGGAAGGACCTGGGCCCACTGGGCCTTCGCCTTCCTGTACTGACCTCCATGTCCTTCTCACCTTACTGTGCTTTTACTCTAATCTGGACCCTCTCTTCACGGGGTTCCTAGAGACCCCAGTTAATTCGACCTACTTGCCCAAAATGACTGGGCAGGCTGGAGACTTAATACTCTGAAGCCAAAGTCACCAAGAGGAGACCAAGTAAATCAGGGAGCCGAGATGTGTCCCAGTGTTGATCTATTTGGAGGCCAAAGCCACCATCTACTAATAGGTCTCCACAAATAGACTTGCAAAGATGGAAATCTCATTCAATGCTAAATACGAGTTATAAAATAAAAACGAAGCGCTCTGAACCCAAAGAAAATTCTCCGAGCCATTCCTCTGCTCACAAAATTTATGTGGCACCAGGCCCTGTGCAGCTCTGACAAGTGAGCTATTTTTGTATGTGAACAAGTGGAGTTATTGTTATCTTTGCTCTGAATCAAGGATAAAAGGGAAAGGTGAGAGGAAGGAGGGTGTGTGAGAGAGAGAGGTGAGATGCAGAAATGCAGGAAGGACATGGGAAATCAAAGGAAAGGAATCAGGTGCCCTTCCCAGGGAAGAAGTAACCGACTGGCGGATCGTAAAGCCGAATCATCAGGTGACTCCTCAGCCGCCATAAGCACAGACCCCTCTCTGGGCTCCCAGGATTCTGGAGGGACTAAGGGTGATATATGTCAAAGGGCTTTGTAAATGGTAAAGTGTGACCCATACAGGGGGTCAGCTTCCTATTTGTCATCAAGGCTCTACTGCCCCTTCGCAGCAGCCCCTTCCAAAGACCTAGGACACTACAGACCAAAAGGAAGCTTAACTAGCAAACACATTTCCACCAGTAGATGCATTTGTACTGCCCTCTCCCCAGATTACCTAGGGACCATAAGGAGAGTGCTATTTTAGCAAGAAACTGAAAACAAGAGAATATGCCCTGAGAACGTGCCAAATACCTATTGTAACACACAGCTCCACCGAGGGTCTGAGCTCCACTTACGTCTTAATGTATATATACATGTTTGTTTTGATACCAGCAAGGCCTGAGCCAAGCTTCCTGTGTTCTGCCTCGTCAGCAAGAAAGATTTGCTGCCATAGGCTGGTTCACCTCCCTCTGGGGCTCTCCTTCTCCTCGGAGTCTGACTAAGACCAGAAGCTTACCCCAGCAGTTAATGAAGAGACTTCCTCCAGCTCTCAGGTCTGACTCATCCCCTTTGGCTTCCTGAGTGGGCTAGTAAGCAGGCCTTGCTGCAAGGTGTGCTTGCCTCCAGGACCTGGCCACTAGAGGGAGCCAGAGAGCGACAAGGGCCCAACATTTTCCCTGAAAGAGCTGAAACCTCTGGCATACCCACTCCCTCCCACAGCCCAGAAACCGAGAGGCTTCATAGCATTTGCCCAGCCACCAGAACAAATAAACATCACACCTTCATCCTACAGTTCACTGGTAAACTCTTATTTTCTTCTTTATCAAGTTTGGGTGGAAAACAAAACAATTAATTTAGAAAGCAGCATACAAGAAACTAAACATTATTTATGTCTCTAATTATCTCATTCTAGTGGGTATTTTAGTCCCTGTCTGGTCAGGACATTAATTATCTTCATAACTACAGCAAAAGTTAAATAATAAGCACCCAAGGCTACAGCGCTACTGTAATGTGCGAGCTTAAATGAACTTATAAATTTTATTAATGAATGCTTTATACAACTCCACATATTATAAATCAAACAAGAAACCTACTTCTATCTTTTAAGGGTGCAGTGAAAAAGCTTTAATATTATTGAGGATAATTTTTATTAAGTTTAAAACTCCCTTTTTTCTCAGTAATGAGACTGTTATGAGGATAATTTAATCTAGTTTGTCATGAGGCACCCCGGCTTGTTAAATAAGTTAATAAATGACTGTGTATTAATCAAAGTGACAAAGCTATGAAGAGCTGGGGATGGGAGACAATTCTGGTGATAGTATTAATTAGTATTTAATTAGAAACTTAGGGCCCATAAATAAAAAAAAAATCATGGTGGAGACATTTATGCAAATTGCTTGGAGCCTGCCATGGAGTTAGCTTTGCTTTAAAGAAAAATGATTTTTTTCTAGCATACTATACACAGCGGCACTGTGGCCATGTCACGTGGCTTAAACGAGCTCTTCTTTTGTTTCCAATTTGTTCCAATTACAGGCCTGTAAATTCAAATCATTCTTTTGACTATCCTGATTGAAATGTAGTTTCCACAATTTCTACTGGGAGTATATATATATATATATATATATATATATATATATATATACACACACACACACATATATATATGTATATACACACACATATATAAACATATATACATATATACATACGTATATATGTATATATGTGTATATATACACACATGCACACACATATGTATATACACACACACATATGTAAGTATAAAAAGAAATGTTCTAGAGAAATAGTTTCAGATTCTTTTTCTGCTATTTTAATTAAGACGTGTGCCACCATTTTCGAAGAGCAATTGTGGATTCCATTTGGTACACAAACAATGCCTCCTTCTTCAGTTCTGGTGAGCTGTAACTGGGTTTTATTATGTGATATCATACTGAAGATTGCATGGACTCAACTGCCATTATTTTTATTATAATCATAGCACTTTCCCCTTTCTCTCGATTGCATACTTTAATAAAGGGGCAATTCTTGATGGACCCGAAAGATAATAACCAGTTGCTTCTGAACGTCACTGCTTTCCTAAGGTACATGTCCTCTTTCTCAGACTTTATTATTTGTTGCATTTATTCAAGAAAGGTTATCCACAGTAAAACTGCTTTTTTCTATTCAACAGTCTATCTCTGTCAGGGTTCATTTATGTGTGAGCATGACGGACTGAAACCCGTATTATCCACAGCTGACAAGTGTCAGGCCGACAGTTCAATCAGCCCTTCCTTAAGATGATGCCCAGGGCCCCGTGTTTGAAGTAGGACAATAAAGCAGGCAACACAATCAGGGTCAAACTGATCCAATCCCTGTATATAAAGGGGATTCTGCCTAATAACACAGCGCAATTTTTTTCCCCCTCTCCAAACACATTAGTCCTTAAACAGTGACTTGGCCCTTAAGAAAACCAGTGACTGACATGAAAATGCTGAAGTTTTAACGTGGTTGGTTTATCCTTAACCTCATGGGGCTGCTTCTTTGTGCAGACTGGTTTTGTCAAAGTCAGAAAAATAATGTATTCAGTGTCTGATCATTTTTAGGGAGCTATTTGAATGGGATTTTGAGCCAGACATCCTGATGTTGACACAGGGATCATTTTCTTGTCCTTTTGTTTTACATGTGTGGAACAGATCATTTGCATCGGCTAATAAAATTAAATCTCCAAAATGTGTACAAAAGCGAGCTCTCTTCAGCAATGCTTCTCAGTCCCCCCTACCCTCCCAGCAAGCAGAGCGGTGGGGTGTGTTTCTTTACATTAGGTCTCTCTCAAGAACACAGACTAGAATGCAAACATAACTTCAAAATTAGTTCTCCTTCACCTGGGCAACCCTTCACTCAAATGTATATGAAATCATTTCACCACAAATCCTAACAGCCAGCAGCAGAGCCAAGGTCGATACAATGCTAATGGCTGCAGTCTGCTCCTTGGAGGGACCAGGGTCTGTTGCCCTTGCTCTTGTCCAGCCTTCAGACCACGGCAGGCGACGGCAGGCAAAGAGGGGCTGCTCACGTATTTGAAAGGATCCAGAACGCTAACTGCCTTCCTAGGGAAGAAGCCAAGGACTGCCTCAAAAACCCACAAAATTTTCAAGCTAGAGGGCACCACAGAGAACACTACCCGCGATGTCTAGACTTTATGGAGGAGGGAGGCCCAGAGACATTTGTGACTCCAATGTCAAGCAGCTTGTCAGAGGCAGTAGAAGGGCAACAACAAAAATCCTCTGTATTTTACTCCTTATCTGGCGTTACTGGGCAAGCCCACATTAGCATAGGAGGGTTTGATGAAAAGCAGCATCTAGAAATCAGAGAGCGAGTGATGGTGCCCAGAGGCTTCCAAGCTTGACTGAAATCGATTCTTGGGCAGTTCCGAGGGAACGCAGTCTCTGTGTGTTGGTTACTCTCCGTTTCCACTGCTCTGTCCCAGTCCATCCGTTTACCTGCACCAGCTGCCCTGTTTGAGCCCTGCAGACCACATCGCCCAGGCTCCCGTGGCAGTGGGCCAGGATGAGGCACTAACAGTGGTCGATGGTTGATCGGAGAGTGGGGGGAAGAGGTCAGAGCGTTCCTCACTCCCTGCTGTGATTCCCCAGCAAGGAAAAGGCTGATCCCTCCAGCACTCCTCTGGGCCCCTTTTGATCTCCTCCCCTTTGCCCTAGTCCCAGTGGATAGAGCTTCCCACTGTGGTTAATGTTGGGGGGCCTCCACGCCTCATTTGTTCACCTAACCCTGCCCATACTTCTGAACGTAGTCCCTTCTTTAAAGTCGCCATCAGAACCATCTCGATGAGTTCTATTTCCTGCAGGGTCACTGACCGACATACTGAATTACTTAACTTCCTAACTGGTCTTCCTACTTCTAGCCCAGTAGTTCTTAACATATTTTAGAATCCTGTAAAGAATCTGCTGGAAGGTATGGGCTCTCTCCCTAGAAAAATTAGCTTATACACATATACACAAAATATTGCATAGAGTTGTAGAGTGTTCAGAGACTAAAAACGATCTGCAAACCTTCCAGGGGGTCCATAGAATTCCAATTCACTCTCTCCACCTCTGCTAAGTAAATCTTCCTAAAACATCCATTTCTTCCATTTGATATATCCATTTCCTCCTCAAAACACCTTCGTGGTATTCTACCAACATCCATAAAGCATGAAACCCAGAATCCTTAGCAAAACATTTCAGGCTGAATCTGAAAAGGTCCTGTTAAGAAAAGAGCTCAGGAGAAGGAATTTAATACAGGGGAGTTTGTCACAAAGATGTTGAAAGAGGTGAAAGGGTGAAGGGGATGGTTAGGCAACCCAAAGATGAGCACCAGCGGGAGGCCGGTACCTGGGGCTGGAGGGACCAAGGGAAGAACCCAGGACCCGGAGCTGCCAAGAGGGGCCAAAATCACAACCAGTGCTGCTAGGTAGGGTCTGGAGCCTGGAAGAGGATGGAGCCACTGCAGTGACGCAGTTCAAAGCGGGAAGATAAAACAAGGAATACCCTGACTCCTTTTCTCCTGTTGCTCTTCATCTTCTGCAGATGCCAGCTGACATGGAAGCCTGAGGGGCTCAGTATCTTGAGGTTCAGAGCAGGAGAGGTGGCTAATGGACTAGAGATCAAATAGGCAATGACTCACACAAAAGTGCTCCAGTACCTAGCCTCGCATGTCTGTGGAACCATGATGGAACCTGGGGTGTCCTTGGTGAGCTCAGTCTTCTAATATCTATTATGCATTGACTGCGTGCGTGCCAGGCACTAATTCCAGGAGGAAGGCTGGGGGATGCAGCCCATGAGTTTCGAAAATGTATTCAAGACAGAAGCTGATGACTCGCTCAGGCAAAAAGGTAGCCAGGCTGGTTCATTACAGCGAGCGACTGCAGAGGCTTGGTTAGGCTGGCAGCGCAGCAGTAACTCATGCGGGACAAGGCAGGAGTTAGTCACTGGGATAGGCAGAGAGAGAAACCTCTGACGATTAGCCAGACACTGCAAAAAATGTGATAGGCCTGGAGGAAACCTCACCCCTTCGGCTCCAGTTGTAAAGGGGCCAGGTATATTGAGAGCAGTGGCTATTCATTGGAATCTCCCGGGGAGCTTTTAAAAAATAAAGAGGCTGTGATACATCCAGACAATGGAATATTATTCAGCGCTAAAAAGAAATGAGCTATCAAGCCACAAAAAGACATGCAGAAAACTTAAATGCATATTACTTAGTGAAAGAAGTCAATTCGAAAAGGCTGCACACTGTATAATTCCAATTATATGACATTTTGGAAAAAGCAAGACTATGGAGAAAATAAATCAGTGGTTGCCAGGAGTTGGGGGAAAGGAGGGATGGATACGTAGACCACGGAGGACTTTTAGGGCAGTGAAACTACTCTGCATGATATTGTAATGGTGGATACATGTCATCATGTTTGTCCAAACCCATAGAATGCACACCACCAAGAGTGAACCCTAACGTCAACTACAGACTCTGCTTGAGAACAATATGTCAGTGTGGGTTTATCGATTGTAACCAACACACCTCTCTGGTGGGGGTGCCAATAATGGGGGAGGCTGTGTGTGTGCGGGGGCGGGGGGATACAAAATACCTCTGCACCTTCTGTTCACATCTGCTGCGAACCTAAAACTGCTCTAAACAAGAAAGTACATTTAAAAAACAACAATAATAATAAATAATAAAATATAAAGAGGCTTGGTTCCCGCCTAGGGGTGTGCTAAGGCTAGTTCTTACCATCTCACAAGAGACTGTTAAATTTTCGGAGCCAGTTGGGAAACACAGCATCATTCGAAGTTAGATTATATAATCTTACAATTAAGTATGCTTTATTAAAGAGAGAGGTAATACATACTCAAAATGTACCCCTTTCTAATTATTTTACTGCTATCTGTGCTCTTGAGGTTGTCTGCCAAAATAGAAACACCATATAATGATGTGCTGTTGTGTATTTCTTCTCAACCCCATGTTCAGTGCTGTCGTATCGATGACTTACAGACTATTCATACCATAGAAATTAGCAAACACTGTAAATCAGAGCTTGATTTATTGTGTTTAGTGTCTGGATCAAGGGTCAACAAACTACAGCACACAGGCCAAATCTTAGCCTGCAGTCTGTTTTTGTATAATCCACAAGTTTTTACATTTTTAAAGAATTGTTAAAAAAAAATGAGGAGGAGAAAGAAGAGACCATTTGTGGTCCACAAAGTATAAAATATTTACTGTCTGGCCCTTTACTGAAAAACTTTGCTAACTCCTGGTCTAGACTTAAGAAAGTGATGGATAATATGTTAATAATGCAAATTAAACTGAAAAGTGTATGATGTTTATAATTGTTATGTTGTGAATGGCACAGAAAACTGAGGGAATATTTTTCCAGTATTTGAAAACTATGACTCCACCAGCAAAGAAGTCTCTCACCTCACTGATGAACAAGTGAAGCTCTGGCATACATCTTCATTGTTTAATGTCCATCTTACTTGTCAATGTAAACAAAAATAACCCAACACTCACGTTGGAATCACGCTCATGAGTCTATGGCTGAATCTGGACAGTAGCCAAGCTTTCCTTTGCAGTCTAATTTTGTGAAATCATGGTTGAATTGCAGCCATAGGTTAACTACAGACACAGGAGTTCAGCAAAAAAAAAAAAAAAAAAAAAAAAGGAAAGCATTATCTCAGAATCAATGAGCTAAAGAGCCCATTGTATATTTTATTAGCATTTGTAAGGTGTAGGCTACACATCCTTTATATTAGTAAAAGTTATAATAAATTTATGTACAAATATACATGCATATTTTTTTCTAGAAAGCCAGTTACTAAACTTTCGCCAGAACACTACTGACCCAGCCCCCAGAGTCTGACTTAATTGGTCTGGGAAATTGACTTGGTAATGGGATTTTTAAAACTTCGCCCAAGTTATTCCAATATGTAGCCAATGTTGAAAATCAGTGACTTTAGGGGAAAGATCAATATGCAAGGATAGAATCCCCTTGAGATTTTGTTCTCTTTGATCAGAAGGTCCACTGAAATCTGACCAAGGAGGCACTGGGAAGACTTGTGCTGGGGATGAGGGAGGGTGGGAAGTTTCTCCGGGGACCGGACACACCTCACTGAGCCCACTGTTCGTTCCAACTTCCCAGAACAAAATTTTCCTGGAGCAGTGTTCTCAGTCTCCCAGATGTGCCACTAATATTCTCCCAAAATTACTCTCACTATAATTCTACCCAAGATCCCTTTTCCTCTCTTGTCTCCTGCCTAAATCTTACCCACCCTCACATTCCAACTTAGATAACCTCTCTTCTTTCAGACCTTCTCTGGTTATGCCAGATTCAATCATTTCTGCCTCTAGCACCGGTTTACCCATGGCTAACAAAACCCTGATTTATTAGCGACAGCACTATGCTCAGCTAAATACTGTTTCCAGGCCTCCTTTGTAGCCACATGTGGCCAGTGTGACACAGTTGTAGCTAACGAGACCCAAGCCAACGTCTGATAAAGGCCTGGGGCAGAGCTTGTGCTTTTCTGATACAAGCATTATACACAGGGGCTGCAGACCCCTCCCCACTCCTTCTACAGCCATCATTTCTGGAGCATGAGGCAACCAGCCACATGAAAATGATAGAAGAGGAGAAAAACAAAAAGAGCTGGGTCTTGGATGACGACACTGAGCCACAACACCAACCCCTGACTTCTTGCCTTTGGAAGTCTTGTTCTGTGAGAAAAATAATTCTCTAATTGTTCAAGCCATTCTCGGTTGAATATTCTGTGGTCGCAACCGGACAAAAATGCCAGTCCTACAATCCCACAGTGATTGCCTTCCTGTAACACTATATTCCTGCAGATTCGTTCTGCACCACCCATAACAGCTCTCTCCAATGTATGAACAAGTCACATCCCACATAATTAATTATGAATCAGTTTTTTGAAATTTGGATGTACTTTCCCTATAAGATTGGACTATCCTAGATAATCCAGAACAATGGCTTGTGGTAATATGTCAACTTCTAGAATAATCGAGGTGATTAGTGACAAGATTAAGGCAGAGTTGGGTTCATATACCTTCATTAAAAAGTTATGTCTTTAGTAGTGATTTGTAAATAGAAAGAGTATAGTGAGGAATGATTCCTGAGGATTTGGCTTCTGCCCACAACTTACTCGTATGGCAGGAGGAATGCATGCAGGTATAGCATGAACTCGGTGGGTGCAAGTACTTGGATTAGAATGTAAGGTGCATAGAGCACAGAAAGGCCACATAGTAGAAGAGCGAAAAGAGTCAGTGACAGCTGTCCCCTGAGCTAAACGGACCACACTAGCAATAACTATTATATACATAGTTGCATTCTATTTTCCTATCACATTAACGGATATAATATTGTAATTGTTCTTAATAGAATCACAAAAATGAGAGATGGAAATGCTATATGATATGATGGAATGCTGTTCTTTTACCATTGATCATCTTAATAAGCCTGCTCAGTCATTACTTACAAACCATGCTACAACTTTGCCAATGAGGCAGACCAAAATGAGGAGATAAACAAAATTGGTTTCCTTGCTAAATGTGATGACTAAGTTTTAAGATATTTTGCTGAAGTTTTAAACTGATTGTCAATTAGTCAATGAGCTATGGCAGGCAGTGTATTTCTGGGTAATTAGTGTATGTCTTAGGGGGGTTATTTGGCATGAGGCTGAGGGCAAAGTAATTTGTATCTCCCAGGAAGTGCAATAATTGCTTCAAGCTGAACGGCTTGGAAAGTGTATTAATTCTATTAGGAAACATTTATGTTATTTTATATGGCATCCTGTATATTCATGAAGTGTACTCATAAACCATGAATTTTTCATTTCGGGGGCATTATCACATGAGTGTTACGTCACTAGTAACCAGGAAAAGGGGTGGTTTGTTTGTGCAGTTAGAAAGCTCATGCATTGTTGCAAATGAAGCATGTTGGGTTTTGAACTTCATCTTAGTAGGAAACCCCTGGATTCTAGGAGATGAAGAGGAAGTCTTGGAAAATGTCAAAGGTCAAAGGTTAGGTGGTTTATTCGAAAGTAGCTTTACAGGAAGCCAACAAGCCTTCTCCTCAGAGCTTGCAATGGCCTGGGAGAGAAACCTATGAGAGCTGAGAGTTACAGGGATTACAGGTTTGACCCTGGTACTTTTGGACCCAAGGCACAACAAAGGCAATCGATCATTTTTTCATTCAGCAAATGTTTGTGATTGAATGCCTGGACCGTATGCTAGTTATCTATTGTTGTATAACAAATTATCCCCTAAACAACACACATTTATTATCTCAGTTTCTGTGGGTCAGAAGTCATGCCCGGCTTAGCTGGGTCTTTTGCTTCACAAGCTCTCACAAGGCTGCAGTCAAGGCGTTAGCCCAGGGTCTGTGGTCTCCCTGAACACTCATCTGGGGAAGGATCTGCTTCCGGACTCGGGTCCAAGCCCCCGTTTTCTTGAGGGTGTGGACTGAGCATCTAAATTCCTTCGTGGATATTGACCAGAGGCTGCCCCCAGTGCCTTGCCACACGGATCTCCCCAGTATGGAAACTCACTTCATCGAAGTATGTGAGCCAGGAGCACAGTAGAGTCTGCCGGCAAGGCAAAGGCCATGATCATTTGTAACTTAATGACAGAAATGACATCCCATCACCTTTGCCATGTTCTACTGATTCAAATCAAATCCGTGGGTTCAGAAGGGGAGGGAATTACACAAGGACATGGAAACTAGGAGGCAGGATCATTGGGACCATGGTGAAGCTTGGCTCTGTAGACAGCCTCTGCCCTCATGGTTTCTTAGTCTGTCAGAGGCTCTGGAGGCTGAAAGGGAATAACAGGTGAGACCTAGTTTAGGCCGCTGACTAGCAGAGGCTTATCTGCACAAGTAACATTTAATTCGAAGACTCAATAATGAAGAAAGTTTAGATAGATAGACAGTCAAGGAAGAGCATGACTCATTTGAGGAATTGAAATAAGACCTGACTGTATAAGGGGAAGGCGGGCCAAGATGAAGTGGAAACGGTAGGCAGGGGCCGGATCGTGCCAGGCTAGAGTCAGGGTGAGAAGTTTGAATTTTATTCTGAGTGCAAGTGGGAAGCCACTGGAGGGTTTAAGCACAGAGTGACGCGATCCAATTTGCATTTTTAAAAGATCACCCTAGCTGCTGCTCAGAGAATGAATTGGAAGCCAAGAGAGCAGTTAGGAGACTCTGCTAGCAGGAGGCGGTGATAACCTGGAACAGGACGGCGGCAGGAGATGGGGAGAGATGGGTGCATGTGAGATGCGTTTCAGAATTTGAAATCGATATCCCCGGTGAGAATATGCGTACATCAAGGTACCAGCCTCTCTTCACTCCCTCTCCTCTTTGTCTATTTTTTAAGAGAAATACAGAGAAAGTTGAAGAAAAGATTGTGTAACCATAGTGAGAAGAGAAAGAGGACAAAATACCATAGTTGAGGATGAAAAAAGAGGGGTCAGTGTGAGAACAGGGTGCGGAGAAGCGACGAGAAGAGGTGGTCCCGTCTCTGCCCTCCCCGACTATATCCACTGGGGCACATGGCTTCATTTTTTCATGCTTCCGTTTTCTCTTATATAAAAATATCTGCCTTTCAGGATTATTGAAAGGACTAAATTAAATAACAACCTCACACACATCCCGATACATTATCTGTGTGGCTCATTTGCTCACTTTGTCAGATATCTACTCAATTGTCACTACCTCCCTGACAGCCTGAGCTAAAATAGCACGCTCCCCACCCCCTTCCTTCTCTATCGCCCAGCACTTACCACCACCTGCTTTGCTTTGTTCGTGCTGCATTCTCGGGGCCCAGAAGAGCTCCTGGCATGCAGCAGGTGCTCAATACTTGCTGAGTGCTGCAGAGCGTAAACTGTCTCCGGTGTTTCTAAGTGCATCTCCGTCGATGTGGAGAGATCTCCTTAGGACATAATGAGAGCAACGGCAACTCAAAGACTCATATAGCACTTTACAATCTGCAAAGGCCTTGCTTGACCAGCACATCTTAATCACCCTAGCCAGTAGCTGAGGTAGGTAATGTCCCCCTTTGCAGGTGTGGCAATAGAAGATGAAGGGATTTAATAAACATTTCCAAAGTCCAGAAACAATGAACGCTGGCAAGCAAGCCAGTGCCCTGCCTGAATGTGAGTTCACTTCCCAACGGGGCAAAGGCTGGGGTTGCTTCTGATCCACCAGCAGACACACTGACCTGCACCTCTGGAACCCCGCACCCAGTTCTCTGGGGTCGCTCTCAGCCATCTGCACATCTCCTCCTCCTGCTGGCGGAGGCCGCTGACATGCGCACGGCACATGTCACGTACCCAAAACGCACCCAACGGAATCGAAGAGTCAAGTCGCCGCTTGGATGGTTGCCTGAAAACTTCTCCACATTCCAGAATTCCTTCTTTCTTTCCAAAGAACTCACTTGTGCTTTGCTGTTTTTCTTAGTTTAGCTTAATCCTATCGTAGACTCCTGGCTTGCATACTCTTATTATTTATAAAAATAAGTAAATAAAATCTCTTTGTTTTGACTCACATGCATTTATCAGACAAGTATTGAGAGTCCGTTTGTGCTAGAAAATGGGGCTGGTGCACATCTAGATGAGAAGAGCAGACTTGAAGCTAAAATCGCTATGTAGTTAACGCTGTGGTTGGAGTTCTAAAGGAGACGTGCAGGGCGACGCGAGAGTGTGGAAGGAAGAGCCAGCGGTGACCCCGTCTCGGGGATGTGAGAAGGCTTCCCTGAGGAAGAATCATTTAAACTGGGTGAGAAAGCAGGAGAACATCCTTAGCACAGAGAACGGTATGTATGTAAGAGAGCCCTGAGCCCTTTGCTGGTGTGTTCTAGAAACCACAAAAGCAGAAATACAAGCAGATCACAAACGGAGTGAGCGAGAGAAGGCCGGCACCAGACAATGCCAAGGAAGTGGCCGATGGCCGGGTAGATCTGGCCCCACCTCTAGCCTCCCTCTTCTCCAGGACGAGCAAGAACTGGGCACAGCCTTGTCTAATGTGACTGTCACAGTGGAAACATCACTGGCGCTAATTTGCGCCTAGAAAGACATATAATTATGTCTCAGGCAGCTTGATAAGACTTGAAGAAGTCTTATCTCGGGAAAGCACACAGCTTCTGTCTTCTTTGCGATACAGAACGCGAGCCATTTGTGTCCACTCAGCGTTGGAGGATTTGCAGACTCGGCTCGTGGATGAAATCTGATGGTGGCTCCTTCTCAGGGATGTGCACCTTCTGCTCATGGCAGTGGGCTCTGACACAACATGCTTCTAGAAGGCTCCACCTGCAGCTGCTCTTCTTCCTCGGTCCCTGCAGGTCAGCGGTTCTCAGGGAGGTGTCACGGATGCTTGACGATACATTTTTGGTTGTGCTGATGATGAGGAATTTACTGAGCAGAAGCAGAGACGCAGACGTTCTGTGCATCTGTATGTACGAGACTCGTAGGCAATGTATGAGGCACATAGTGACAACAAAGAATTGTCCAGTGTCCCACATGACTTTGAAGTCCTACTGGGTATGAATGCTGGTGAAAATCCTTACAGTTTTCTGAAACTAGAGCTTACCTATGTTTTACATATAAACACAGAATACTTTTTTCACAGTTTCAATATACGCTGAATTATCCAATAATGAATCTACAGTGGGAATTGGGGAAAGATTTACTTTGGTTTTTCCAAAGCTTTTCCCAGAGTTAGTAGCCATTTCCGAAAATCATATCATGATAAGTGAGTCGCCAATGGGACACGCCTGTATAAATTACCTTTGAAACTGTCACATTCACAATGACTATATATCTTATTTCAAAATGCTATGCTAAAGAAAACATGAACAATCAGTTAAATGTTGTTTACTTCTCTTAAATCCAAAGTCATTTGTTATAAGATGAGGAAAGCATCCAAATACTTTTTTATAAGCCTTGTTTCCTCACTACTCAAGGGTGGTCCACAGACCAGCAGCATCCTTATCAACCAACATCCTTCTTAGAAGGAAGAACTTCAGGCCCCACCCCAAATCTACTGAGTCTGAATCTGAATTTTAGCAAGTCTTCCAGATGGTTCTCAAACATAAAAGTTTGAGAAGCTCTCTTATTGGTTAGGTAGATCTGAACACTGAAAAAAAATATCTTTATTATAAATGACTTTTATTTCTCCTCTTTTCTACATTAGGACCTTACATTAATTTTTTTGATTATATGTAAAAGGTGGATTATGTTATTTATGAATTTCACCTCAAGAAAGTAAAATGGGAGTTATAAAATATATTTTAAAGAAAGAGGGTGCTGTGTCTGATAGGAGTGGGAATGCTGATCCAAGATCCCTGGAATTCGATAATTGGGTGTCATGAACTTTGGAGCATCTAAATGAGAGTAGGGCATCAGAGTCAAATTTCTCTGAACTTGGCCATTTATAAACTCTAATGACTCTTAAATCTATATCTCCAGCTATGTGACTCACCCTCAGAGCACACACACTAGCCCTGCTTTCTAAATATATATAGTTATATTTGCCAGATCACAGAGTAAGTGTCCTGCTGTGTTCCACAGGATCGGGCCACACTTGCTTACTTATTCTACAAATGTTTTTTTTTTTTTTTTTGATCCCCTTCTATGTGCTATGCAATGTCACAGGGCTGTAAGTAATAGGAAGACAAAGCCTGCCTGTGTGGAGCTTATGAAAGTAGTAGGAGAGCTTGGAGGCCTACACATAACTGTACAAAGAGTTAGAAAGTGATAAGCTTGTTGAGAGAGGTACAGATAATGCAAGAAATGATGAGACTGTGAGAAGAACCGAGATTACTTCCACACAGAAAGAATATTGAGAGGTTGTCGAAAGTCGGCAGAGCTTTCTTCACTGCCCAGAAAACTATGGTTTCCCTTAATAGCTCTCTGGGTCCCTGACTCAGCTCTTTAAACCTCCTATATTGTCTTCGAACCTGGGTGGCTGCACCTGCTCCCTGCCCAGCCTCATCAGTTGATCTTGCCTCTTCTTCTCAAAGTAAAATAAAACACCAGGTAGAACTCCTTCTAATTCCCATGACTTTCTCCCTGAACCCTCACTGATCCATGTCTCCTCTTGTCACCATGGCAGGGCTGTCTCTCCTCCTACTCTACATCCCATCCCCACTACATAGAAGACGCCTCTCTTCTGTATAGATCATCCTCTCTCTGCCCTATAAGGTCAACATCGCCCCCTCTACTAGATCCTTTGTATTGACCTTTAAATACCCTTCACTGTCTCCCAATATTTTTTTTCAACCATCACTCAAGCTACTGGCCTCTCTTCTCCTTTATAACCAAACTTCTTTAAAAACAAAATGTGTCTTTGCTCTCCATCTCCACCTCCTCAACTCCTACTCACTCTTTAACTGCATCCAGCTTCTGACATCACCACCTGCAGAAGCCCCTCTTGCCCATATCACCAAGTATCTGCTTATTTTCTAACGCCACCAAACTGTCGTCATCTCATTTGAACTTTTGGTATCATTTGACAAAGCCTCTTCCTTTGGTTTTTATGCCACACCCCACCTGGTCATCTTCTCGACCTCTCAGGCCTCTCCTCATCCTCCCCTATGGGTTTCTCATCGCTTAAATGCTGATGTTCTCTGGAGTTCAGCCCAAGACTCTGCTCATTCTCAATAAAAACTTTCTGTAAACTCGACCACTTATGTTCTTTCATGACGCCAGCCCAGTTCCTCTCTTGAACAGACTTCTAGACAACTCCATTTGGATGTCCCAAACGTCAAACTCAGACTGCCCAAAACTAAATTAATTCACTATCTCTCACCCCCACCTGTTCTTCATTCCTCAAACCTCTAGGTCACTGAATGGCACCACCATCTGCCCATCTGCCCAGGCTTGACGCTGGGACATCATCCTTGACTCTTCCCACATCTCCACACCACATGAATCACCCTCAAATCCGTGCTTTTCCCTACAGCCAGAGACAGCTAACATGAACACAACTGCTTCACAACTCTGTTTGAAACACATGCGTAACTCCCTGCCTGCCATCAGGGTCAAGTTCAGCCACAGTGAACTCCTAGTGCCTCCTTTCCTTCTTATTCATCTTCCAAGCACAGACTAGTTTGATCTTTTTAAAACATAAACTTAGTGAATATAAGTTCTACAGCTTCTAAAAGCTGTGATGAATCCCCCATCACCAATAGGCCAAACTAAACATCTTAATGTAAAAAGTTCTGTTAGAAAAAAGAGAGTGAGCAACCTCTCCCTGGGCCTGTTCAGACAGGATGTCCGGGAAGCTGTAGATCAGATTCCTAATTCCAGACCAGGTTGAGCTAAGTAAGGTTAGATCCACCTCCAAGAGTATAGAGTTCTGTGCTCCAATTCCCATTTCCTTGCCTCTCATTCCTGCCACTTTCACTTCACATTGGTGATGCAGCTTCATCATGGGTTTTGCCTCATGAGCAACTCTGAGCAAGACTAGGAAAGAGGCACTGTTTGCCCTAGATGCCCTCTACTGCTACCCCGGAAAACCCTTCTCGCCCACTGTTCCCTCCCCATAAGGTCAGGGACCAGATACAAACAATCAGGTAGGCTTTCTAGTGCCCCCACAACCACACCATGTACGTGTCTACCTCGTCACCTAAGGCCGTCCTTACTCTCAAGTCTGTATGCATCGCTTCAGGCCGTGGTTCCAGGAAAGGACAAAGACCGCCTCTACCTTTTGGGTTAGACAGTTTTGCCCAGCGATAGGTCCTTTACTTTCCTTTTTTGGGAAAGGGAGCTTCGACTCAAAATATTTGTTCAGGCAAGCAGTATTCACACACTCGCACACACTTTGCCTTAAGTATCAAATAGGCAAATTCATGATACAATCTCCTGGGGAAACATATCTTTGAACAAATTCTAAGGAATGGGAAATTATTTCAAGTCCTTTATCCCATAGATACTTTTTTAAACATAGCCAACAGGGCAGTGAGCTAGGCATGAAAGGTGACAGGAAAAAAAAAAAAAGAAAGAAAGAAAGAAAAGAAAAGAAATTCCAAATGTACCCCTTGCCCTTAGGATGCCATTGGGAGGAAGAGACGCTCCTCCATAGGAAGCCAAGTGACAACACAGGCTGCAGGATAAGGTGAGGGTTATATAGCTGGACAAATCCAGTGACCCTTAAACCCCAGCACACCTGGGAATCCTTGGGATGTGGAGTCATTAAAAATACAGGTTTCTAGACTCTACCCAGGAGAGTAGAATCATTGTCCCTGGTGATTCCCAGAAATGTGCATTTTAAATAAAGCTTTTAAGTAATTCTAATGCGGGTTGTGCGTGGGCCATCTTTGATGAACACTGGTTCAGCCAGCAGTTCACCGTAGATGACCAGAGGGCTAAGAAAGCCCAGTGGATAAGCCTTGGAAGAGAGCTAATTTTTTTTTTTTCTGACCTTAAGAGCCTGATGAGGAATCCTTTGCATTCCTCCTCTGCACAGTTGAGGTTTTGAAGGAGGGCCAATACCTTGCCATTATCTGGAGAATGTGCCGTTGGCTCTAGAAATAAAAAGGGACGCGTCCAGCCGAGTCTTGAATTGATGAAACCAGTTTATCTGAGTCTGATTCCAGAGCAGTTAGATGCCGAAAGGTGGTGTTATGACTCACTGAAGCTTTCACATCTATTGTTTTTCTTTTCCTGGGTGGCTTTGCCAAGGACCTCATAGATATCATTATTTTCAGATTACTGTTATTACACGCATTCTTCTTGAATAAAATACTGCTTTGTTTTTATCTCTGTAGAGCGAGGACCAAGTTTCAGTTGTTTTCTTATCTGTATATGTAAAACAAGCAGAGCACTGCCCTGCCGAGGTTACTCTCATACCTTGGGTGTGGTAGAAGGCAGGAGGCCCAGAGGGAAAGGAGGAACTGTGGGGAAGCTCTCCATTGTCCTGGGCCCTTCCCAGAAAGCCATTCACCCCTTCTCAGTATTTGTGGAGCACCTGCTGTGCACCAGGCACTACCCTAAGACTCCGGCTCTGTTTCCAGAGGAGGGAGACATAGTAAATAAATGAACAAACACATAAACTGGAAAATAACAGTAGCAATAAATGCTATGAGGGCTTTTTTTTTTTTTTTTTTGACAGCGAAGTAATAGAAATTAGACTGAGAGGCCAGGGGCGAGGTGAGGAGGAGCAGCAGTAGGAGGACCTGGGGGTACATTCCAGGCGCCTTTGGAGGGAATGAGCCATCACACATTCAACAAACAGAAAGAAGGTAAACATGACTATAGCCAAAGTGACATCACAGCATAAGAGAAGTACAGAGAATTTGGAGAGGACCCAGAGGTTTAGTCTTGGATGGGAAGAAATGAAAGCTAAAGCCTTGGATTGACTTAAGTTTCCCCCATGACCAAGTGGAGAAGGTGGTACCCAGGGCCCTGGAGAGACACTGCAGAAACTGGGCTCAAATGGCATCATGAGCAAAAAAAAGTCTGATATGAAGAAAAGGAGTTTCTGCAATTTAGCAAGAATGAGTGATTGACGAATAACACTGTCCAGAAACTGACAGATTGTCAAGCCAGCCTGTACCCGTGGGTCATTTCAGCTTGGAATTTCTGGCCCAGTGAGAGAAGTCATGGCTTTTTTCCCCAGTGGATTTCTCCGAAGAGTTCAGAAGAGAAGCCAAAGAGAGAGATCAGCAAGCTTTCGGAAAGCCACGAAATGATGGGATTTTGTGTGCCGTGTCTGCACCAGGCTCTGTCTGCATCTCCGCTTGTATGTATTTATCAAGTTGGTTGAGGGTCACTGGGGCTGGCACTTCCATGAGTGGATTGCAAACTAAATCCAAAGAAATTTTAATGGAAAATTATATTTTATTCAATACGTATGTTTGTTCTGCTGACTCAGGATCTGACATTAAAATGGACCTTTCCTAGAGGTCAAGGGGTAACACCTGCCTGATTTGCTTTCACCTGGCACCTGGACCTGTCTCAGGCTGGGTGCTCTGTACGGGCCTCTGAGTAGGGTAGCCGTATAAATACAGGATGCCCAGTTAAACTTAAATTTTAGAAAAAGAACAAATAATTTTCAGTCTAAGTATGTCCTATGCAATGTTTGGGATATACATATACAAAAAATTTATTCATTGTTTTTCTGAAATTCGAATTAATCGAGTGTCCTTTTTTCCTCCCTAAAGCTAGCAACCCTCCTCTGTCCCAGGACATGAGCACCAAGCTTCCCTTGGTTCTTTTGCAACATTGAGACACCTGCTGGGGCTTCTCAGAGTAGAATTTGCTTCTACCCTACTTGAGAGGAGTGTAGAAAGACCTCTCCCTGAGAACATATACCTAGCAGCCCTCAATAGCACGGGGCTGCCCTAACATAGGAATTAATAGACAAAGCCAGGCTCAAGGACCGCCCTCTGTTTTGTAGCAAAAGGGCCTCAAAGCATGGCCCCCTTTTTAGCCTGACTGTGGTTTTTAATGTCCATCTTAAGCCCTAAGACACAAGTGGTTAGGTACAAAAGCTCCAATGAACCCTGCACAAAGGCGCTCAGATGTTTCCCTTGGGCCACAGCGTTCAACCTGGGTCCTCGCCTGGTACTCCCTGGGTACGGATGCTCTCGCGTAGTCACCTGACTCACTCTTCCCTGGACTGCAACCTTGGTAACCCGACACTAGGTCTGGGATGCTTGCCCTAGGCTCCTGTGACTGTGTTCCTGGATTTTAGTGCTGGGACTTGCTCTGGCCTCTGAAACATGCCACGTCAGCCATCCTGATCCCCTAGATCCTGCTGGCCCACTCTGTCCAGAGAAAAGACGAGACATTAAGACCATTCGGCCATCACCTGGTATCATGAATTCTGACTCTGGTCCCACAGTATACAAACAATGCTTCCCCTTGTCCCCAAAATGTTCCGAGACAGGTTCGACCCCCATGTGCTAGTGGTTCAGAACATCATGACCACGTATTTACCTGACCACCCCTTGGGCTTCACTGCCCAAGGCATGATGACGTAGAAACCCAGGGCGAAGCTGCAGGGTTGGCAGCGTGTAGAATCTAATCTTCACAGCCCCGACCCAGCTCTAAGGACAGAGACATTCCATCCAGTGATCCGCTCTCATCCTATGAACCCCCTCTCACGGTTTTGGGGTCTGGTCTCTGAACCCTCTCTCACCCCATTCTCTAGACACACTATCCATGACTGCATTACAGATCCAGGGGCCATTGCACCACTGTTTGACAGAGGAAAGATGTAAGGTCTTTTGCCACATTATTATCTTGAAAAAGCATGAACCTACCAAGTCTAGGGGCCCTGAAGCATATTGCAAGCAGACAGTGTCTCCGCCCTGACCTAGTTCTCTCACAGAATCGTAGGAACTTGTCTCCTCAACTTCGCAGTGGCAGACAGGCTGACGTTTCCCAGTATTATTTTCTCTGGCCGAGGCTGCAGTTCCTGATTTGGCCCTTGCATATTATTTAATTGTTTATCTTGACATCCAGGTTTGTCCCAGAGGGGAATGCTTAAAAAGTGGCGTGGTATCTCTGGATATAAAGAAATGCAGCTTTAACTTACGCTAGACTCATTCCTGCCAGACTCCTCCCAATTATTCTGCAGGCTTTTTTGCCCCGAGGGCAATTTACAGCTCCAGGGGACTGGAATTGGCTTTAAAAAAAAATTCCTTCTTCTCCGTGCCCCATGTGAGGGGGCATTGTGTGCTCTCTAAATAATAAGACTGGCTTTGTGTGACCTAACTGGACCGAGCCCTCTGAGAGATTTTTCAGTTTCAGAGAGAGCAGTCAGCTGCACCCTAGGAAACCGAGAAGTTTTCAGACCAAGGAGAAAAGTCCGTGACAGTAAGAATGTTTTGTTTTGTTTTGTTTTCCTTAAATTGTATTGTGAACTAATTCCTCTCGTCCACTAGGGTTTAGGGTAATTAGGTCAAAGTGTAACAGAAGAATCTGAATTTATATTTTGGATCTGACAAATAACCGTATTTAATCAGATGCTTCCCACCCCACCCACTGCTATCAAAATAAACAATCAACAAATCATTTAGAGCTCTTATCATATGCAAGGTATTGTCATCGAGCAAGGTAATTATTTATTATAGTTATTGATTTCCTATGCAGGACCTAGCACTAACTAAAAGTTAAAGGGTTAGAAAGAGGTAGAAGTCAGAGTGCTTGGCATCCAGCTCACAACAGCCCGTTCTGGGGAGAACATGGACCAGGACTGATGGCCTTCACTGTGCCAGGCAAGGGGCTGGGAATTTACATACATCGATGACTTCTTTCAATCACCTCAATAACCCTGTGAGGAAGATAGCAGTATCTCCATTTTATAGATGTGGAAAAAGACATCCAAGGCATGTATGTGTGGTGGGCATAATAATGCCTTCTCCCACTCAACCCCCCACACAGAGACATCCATGTCTAACCCCTGTGGATATGTTATTTCAAATGACAAAAGGTACTTTGTGAAAGTAAATGAGTTAAAGACTTTGAGATGAGAAATTCTCCTGGATTATCTAGGTGAGCCCAAGGTAATTTCAAAGGCCCTTATAAAAGGTAGGTAAGAAGGTCAGAGACAGAGCAACAGAAATGTGATAAAGAAAACAGAGGTCGGACTGATGTGGGGCCACGAGCTAAAGAATTCAGGCAGCCTCTAGAAGCTAGAAAAGCCAAAAGAAATGGATTCTCCCTTGAGCTTCCTGAGGACATCCGCCTTGTTGACTCAATTGACTTCCGACCTCCAGTACTGTAAGACAATACATGTGTATTGTTTTAAGGCACTAAGTTTACGATAACTTAAGCAGCCATAAAAAATTAATACATTGTGCTTATTCACTCCTGCCCTAACTGCATTCCAGAGCTGGCCAGAGAAGGTTATTCCATAGTGCTAGAGCCAGGCAGGGCTACCATGTTGCCTAACCGGCCCCTGGAGTTCTGCGAAGCGGGGACCCCGGAACAGGATTCAAAACAAGTCTCTGCGTCTTTAAAGTTTATGTCCTTTCTTCTTTGTTGATCTGCAGCTTAAAGATAAAACTTAGGGGTAAAATGAGTGAAATACCAGAAGAAATATTTCATAATAGCATGATATGCTTAATGAATGGGTAAGAAAACAAGCAAGTTCCAAGAAAGAATTACTGATGCATGCTGCAGTGGTCAGAGTGGACTTGGTGGAGGGGGTACAGCTTAGCCTGGGCCTTACAGCATGGGCTCACTGGGGCCAGCACCAGAGGCCAACGGAAGAAATGGCCCTAAGAACAGAAAGAATATACCGATCTTCTCACCCCTTATCTCCCTCCTATCCTCACCTCATCCTCGGCTTGTGGATTCTGTGAAATCTTCCAATCAAAATCTTGACAAAGACCATGGACACCATCCTGCAGTCTCACTTACCTTACAGATGTCTTGACCCAAAGAGCTATAATTTGTCTTTCTTGCCCCCCAGTTACCCAGAAGATCACATCTCCCAGGCCAGCGCTCCCCAGCAATGAGGAACAAAGCATTTTCAGTTCTTCAAAGTCAACAAGCACACTCTTGTCATGCATGAGTGAACAGTTTGATTCAGCATGTCCAAAAGAGGACAATTCAAATTAGAATTCCAGACTTTGACCCCAGCGAGGAAAATTTATTAAATGCAAGTCCAGCGAACTCAGAGATACACGTTTCAGCCACCTTTAATTTGTTATTGAGTAAATCGTGAAAGAGGTAGCACATAAGAAAAACGACCCTGGGAAAGAAGAGCAAAGCTCTACTCCTGAATTCTGCTGCCACTTGCAACATGACATTGAGCAAACTCTGTTACATCCTCTATGAAATGAGAACTTAAAATTCTCATAATCATTTAAGATGCTATTTCCATAGACAACGGAAATCCTGATTCAAACTGGTTTAAACATGAAAGAAATGTATCATCTTGCAAAACAGAAAGTCAGTAGCAAGGCAGTTTAGTTGAGGTTCTCCCAAGAAATAGAACCAACAGGAGATATACATGTCAAGCAATTTATTATAAAGGATTGGCTCACACAATCAATTATGGAGGTTGAGAAGTCCCATGATCTGATGTTTGCTGGAGGCACAAAAAAGCCCAGTGGTATAATTCTAGCCCAAACCCAAAGGCCTGAGAACCAGGAGAGCCAATATTGTAAGTCCCAGTCTGAGTTTGAAGGCCTGAGGACCAGAAGCACCATGCCCGAGGGCAGGAGATGGCTGTCCCAGCTCAAGCAACAAAAGCAATTTTGCTCTCCTTCACTTAATCATTCTACTCAGGCCCTCAGTAAACTGGACGGTGCCCATCCACATTGATGGGGTGGGTCTTCTTTATTCAGTCTACCAATCCAAATGTTAGTGTCTCTCAGAAACATCCTCACAGACACACCTGGAAATACTGTTTTACCAGCTATCTAGGCATCCCTTAGCCCAGTCAGGTTGACATGTAAGATTAACCTTTACAGCAGCTGCTTGATTCAGTGATGTCATCAAGGACCTGGTTTTATTTTCTCCTATCTTTCTCTCTATTCTTGTCATGCTGAGTACCAACTTCCTCCTTTTGCTGGTAGTAAAATGACTGCTGTAATTCTAGGTATCCAGGAAAAGGAGAGAGAATCTCCCAGAAGACTTACCTTCACACAGCACCAGCCATCACTAAGTCACACGTGGCTTTTCTTAACCAACCACTAGTAAGAAACCCCTCAAGAGGGGCCATTTCAGCTGTTCCAGGAGAGAGAAGAGAACTGAACAAAGTTATGATTCTGTGTAGAATGAAAATGGGGGAAATTGCAGCTGAGTAGGAAATTTATAGTGTTCACCATTCAAAGATCACTTCCAGCTCTAAAAAATCCTTAAATTAAAAAAAAAAGGCATTGGTTTCCTGATATGGTTTAAACCTAGACATCAATCTATGTGCCCACCCAGAACCAAGCACTGTGTTATCTACCAGGGATACAGCACTGAGCAAGAGCCATGGAACTTTCATGAAGCATCCACCCTAAGGGGATCCTGACCACACCATAACCAAGACAGTCAGTATCATTGCTTCAGTTCTTCTAATGACTACACCCCAGCAGTGGGCCTGCATGAGGCCTAGTAGTTTGGGTTGTGTAGATGAATTAGAGAAAATGGTTGCTATTAATTTATTCAAGGTACATGAAAGTTGGCCAACCAACCTCCCTGTTTTCTACCTTCAGACAATCCAAAAATATCTGGTGGCATTACAGTGAGGGGTGAATGGTGGATGGGGGTATTACATTTTTTTCTTAAAAGAAAATTAAAATTGGCTATTAGAGTTTTAGACCTAACATTGACCATTGGCAAGTTATATGTTTAAATTCATTTCCAAATCACTTGAATGAGGAATAGAATGTTTCCCCTAGTGTAGACCAGGCCACTAGAGTTATTTCCTAAGCTACTATGACCATTGTAAGGAAAAGAGAAGATAAATATATAGATGTTTGATACAAAAATTTTACACTTCTTGTGTATGAGTCTGTCTTTGAGAGCCTTGGTGTGTTTGCTCAATTCCAATTACCTGTCTCTTTCTTTTCTGGCTGGATTAGTAAGTATTCAATTCAACCAAAGCATAGAGCAATGTCACTAAAATGATTGTTCTTCTCCCAGAAGGATACTTAAGTTTTGACTGAGTAATCAAACTCTGTAAGAAATTTCACCAAGATATTTATTATATCAAGTAATAGGAATAGTAGTTATGCTTTGTTATATAATATATTATAAATAGCTAGAAGAAATGAGGGGGGGAAAAACCTTCCTTAAACATGAAAGTCACACATGTAGTAATAAATTTATGTTCTACATCTCACAACAGTTTTACCAGACAACCATGAGAATAAGAAGCATATAAAGTAATAAGTATATTTGAATGAATTAAAGAATAAAGCATTTTTCAAGTTTTATTTTTCTACCAAATTATTGCTAGTGGTTATTTAACTATGCTGTTCCTGTTATAAGGCTTGAATTAGTCACATAAAAGTGAGCCTAGAGAGCACATTGAGGTGAACTCCATAAAACTTGCAGTAATTATTAATTCTCTCTTCTTCCCCATCAAACCTCTAAACAGACCTACTCACAGATGTTACCCACCTCCTATGGGGTTCATTTCCATTGTCCATCCTTGGTGGAGCTACTAATAAGCAGTGAAATAGCCCAAAGAAGGAGAAATAAGAGAGAAGAACCAGGAAGTAAAGGCCCAGAATTATCTGCAAGCTGAATAATTGGTACTTGGGAAATGGTGGGTCTAACAGGAACCAAATGAGAGAATAGGTGGGATGTGTCAATTCTCTTTCAGACTCTCATTTCAGGTCCTGGGTTTATCCTGCCTCACAGGCCTGCCTCAGCAAAAGGGGAAAAAAAAACACATTAATTTTGTGGAGACTTTTTATTTGATGTCTTTAAGATCACATGTAGCATTGATTTTTTTTTTTTTTATACTACCTTTCACTTTCCTGTTTGAGGTTTTCCTTGGGTGGAAGGCATCTTGAAAGCCTTTTGCTTTCATTCTCCCAGGATCTATGCGCTGACTCTTGATGCATTAGTCACAGTTCCAAGGGGGGACAGGTCAAATGACTTTACCGTCAAAACCCAAACCTAAACTGATGGCTTCTTTAGTCCAAGAAAATGCAAGGACTTACAGGTCTCCTGTGGTAATAGGATTTGGCCTGAATGTTAAGAGATCTCAGTGTCAGTGAGCTGGAATTCAGGCCTGAGAGCCAGGCATCATGGGCTCTCTGCTCAATTTCAACTCCAAGCCAAATGACTGCATGATCTTCCAGTCAAGCACTGACTCCAGGATATGCTAAGAGGATAAATGCTTGAGAAAACCACGGGCAGGCTGACCACATTCTCCAAGTGTGGCCTTTGAACTACCAAATACATCAATTTTCCTGAGGACTTATTAAAAATGCAGATTCCTGAACCCCATCTCTGACACTCTAGATCAGCCTTAGAATCTGCTTCTTCAATAGGCTCCTCAGGTCATTTTTATGCTCAATGAAATATAAGGATCACCTCTAGACTCTTGGTATTTAAAGGTGGTCTTGAGACCAGCAGCATCAGCATCATCTGAGAGCTTGTTAGAAATGCAGAATCTCAGGCCGCATCTCAGACCACCTGAATCAGAACCTGCATTTTAACAAGATCCCTAGATAATTCCTTAAAGTTTGAGAAACATGTTAGAATAGTTTTTGTCTTGTAAACTAGTTCTCAGAAGCTCGGAAGAGAGATAATACAGCATTGCAAAAGGGGTTTCTCTTCAATCCTAAAATACATGAGTCACTAAGGAGCATTTTAGCAATACTGACACCTCAGCCTTGCCATAGGCCAATTTAATCCAGCTTCCTGGAAGTGAGGCCTGGGCTTCCGTGTTTTTAGGAACGCCACAGCTCATTCCACCGTGCAGCCAGAATTGAGAACTACTGTCCTGTTGGAGCAAAATTCAGAATCAAAGCTTAAAGCCCTAAATATAGATCATCAAGCTGAGTCTCACTCCTTTGAAAAGCAATCAGGCATGTGCCTAGTAACAAGGGAGTCCTAAAATATTCACCTTTTTCTAAGAAGGGGCAGCTTTGGCCTTTTGAATGGCTATGCATTGTCTGTGCCTCATAAGAGTGTGATGGGCTTCTCCTTCCTAGGAGCTCACGAGCAGCGTTCCTGGCCTCAGTGTTTGTCAAAGCCAGGCTCTGGGCAGCCTCGCAACGGGAAATGGCTCCCTCTGAGGCAGCATTTCTCTCAGCTTTCTCTGCCCCTGGGATTTGTGCTTCTGAACAAGGCATATGCCAGCTCACCATGTCATTTGCCTCATTTGCTGGGTGGGGGAGGAGGGCACTGTGTCTATTGAGTCCTTTGGCTAAGCTGACTGGTGCCCCTGGCTCATGTCCAGCGACTATTTCTCTCTGCAGCAGTCCTCAGCTGAGGGCGAGCCAGCAGGGACATGGCTGCCCACTTAGAGCCCTCCGCCGGTGCTCTCTGTCCTGTGAGCAATCCAAACGCCGCCTTGTGCCACTGATTCTATTCAACCCAGGAAGGTCTGTCAGAATGCCTTGGAACAGTTTGAGAGCAGAAATGCTACCGGATTCATTTGAAATCTCTGTGTTTAGTTTAAGTCTAGACCCCAATAGATCCAGGCTGTAGGAATATAAGGACTGCCCCTCTCCCCCCTTTTTTTTCCAATGGGGAACTTCACTAATTAGTCTAGATAAACTCTGTTGAATTCAAACTATAACTATACCACATGGAGTCATTTACCTTTATTTCTATCATTTTTGATAGTTTCTATTTCTTAACATCATGTAGTTACGTATATCTTCCCCGTCTTTTCTCCACCTACTACTACTTCTAATATTGAGTGCTTGCTATGCACCAAACATAAGATCATGTGATCTTCACATTCATCTTCAGAGTTAGGTGCTATTAGTATACCCATTTTACAGATGCAGAATTTAGATAAGTTAAGTATCTTGTCCCAGGGTCCACAGGGTGCAAGTGGCAGAAACTGGACTTCACCTGGATCTGTGTGATTCCTGGCTACAAAATGGGTCCTGTTTCTGTGTTAGTAAGTTTCTCAATCCCTCACCTAGCGTCTCTGTGCTTCCTAAAGGCAGGATCTCCACCACCAGATCTTCCCTTCTGCTCTGTTTGTTAAGGAATGGGCTATAGTGTGTACCAGAGGCAGAAGGATTTAGAACCAACAATGAGGGTAGGGGGTGTGTACGGGGAGAAAATTTAGATTCTTATTTTATACCATATATCAAAATAAATTCTCTATGACTTAAAAATTTTAATGAAACAATGAAAATACTAGAGAAGTATAAATAGGTAAATAGAACATCTTGAGATAGGGAAGGACTTTATAGAATGACTCTAAAAACAGAAGCCATAAATTGAAATATTAAAAGTTTCAACTACATGAAAATTTTAAATATAAATTTAAACATGAAAAGCAATTGATAAATTGAGGGAAAACTGCAAAACACATGAGCAAGAATTAATAGACTGTATATATAAAACACAAACCAATAAGAAAAAGATGGATATTCCAATTAAAAAATAGGCAAAGATAAAAGAATAAAAAGAAGACTAATATTCATGATTGAGGATGATGAATTCTGGCAACGGACTTTTGCATTCTCTGCAGGTGGGAGTATGAATTGACATAACCTTTCTAAAGGTCAATTTGACAAAATGTAGTAAAAGTTTTTAAAAATGCAGAGCAGTTAACCCAGCTGTTTTGAGTAATGGATCTTAAGGAAATAATTAAGGACATGCATAGTCACCCAGCAGGAGAATGACCCTAGAATGGTGTGGACAGAAGTAAAATCATGGCAATATTGTAAAAAACCATCGTATCACACACTACATTCTTGCAATAAAGTACTGTGTAGTCATTAAGGAGAGAGCTTATTTATTGAACCACATTCATTGGAAGGATGTTCACATGATAACTATTTACACTATATTGTTTGAAAAGAAAAGGCCAGTTGTCTCACAGAATAACTGTGTACTCACGATATACAAGAAAGGTCTGTCTCTAGGTAATGACAGTGTGTGTTTGGTTTTTATTTTCTTCCTTTTGTATGTTTGCATTTTTCATTAATTCTACAATAAACATGTACTGCTTTTGTGATTGGAAAGAAAAACACAATAGAAGTTGTAAATGAGGAATCACAGAGCCCCAGTCCTAGTCCCTGGGGGACCAAGAGTGGGAAGGTCTGATTGAATCATAGAATTAACCCACACCCTACTGAGAGGGAGCTGGGACCTGCCCGAACTCTGTCAGCATCCTGCCCTTCCCTGAGGTCAAATTAGCAGCAGTCAGCCCCCAACTCTCCCCACCCTTCCTTAGAGAGATCTGGGCTCCCAGTGCGGGTCGGTGCCCTGCAGAGGGTGCTTAGGACAGTGGAGGCATGGACAGAGGCAGCTCGCACCTGGGGAAGCTCCAGGGGCCGATTAGGAGGTGGCACTCATTCCAGGCTTGGCCCCTCTTTTGTTTTCACGAGTAAGTTTCTCTCCTCCGGAGCTGCCTAAAAACACCCTTTTGATTCTCCTGTCCTCGGTTAAGATTTACTGGTGACCGAAGGTGGCCACCTCTCTCTGCAAGTGCTGACAGCCCCCGCAAGCCTTTGGTTACAGCCTCTCAGCTCCCTCCATGTCCCAGGCCAACCCTGGCCACGCCTCAGATTGCCCCTAGGAGGCTGAGAGGCCTGCTGACAGCCGGGGTGACTGCGCAGTGGCCCGGAGCCACGCCGGCGAGGCCGGCGGGCCTGGGCAGGGCCCCGTGGATTGCTGGGAATCCATTTGCATCCAGTCACTGGTTCCCGGAGAAGGGGACTGGGGTTCATCGAGCCGGAATCGGGGAGGCACACCCCGCCGGGGCAGCCGGCTCGCAGGGATCCCGCGGACGCTCCCGCGACGCAGCGCCTCGAGGAGCGGGGAGCGCGGCCAGCTTCTTTCTCCCCTCGGAATCCCGGAGGCCCCCACCGCGCCCTGACGCCGGGGTGTCTCTGGAGAGGTCGTCCCGGGACGCAAGTCCCTGCCGCGCCTAGAACTCCGGACTTCCCCGATGGGAAGGGCCGTGCTCCGCGGAGGCCCTGGGGCTGCCTCGGCCCGGTGGCTCTCCGTGGCCGGCGTCGGGGCAGAGGCGAGGACCCACCTGCGCCGGCCGGGGCGCCCGCCGCGCTCTCCCGCCCCTCCCCCGCCGGGCGCGCCGCACCAAGGGGCTTCCTTCCACACGCGCGCACGCGCGCACACACGTACGCACACGCGCGCGCACACACACTCACACACACACACACACACCCATACACTTGGCCCACCTAGGGGTCTCGGATCCGCCTCCGCCTCCGGGAGAGGCTCCTGCGCCCGACCCCGCGAAGCCGCAGCGTTGCGGAGCGCTGCGGGGCTCTGTGCGGCGTTTTGTCCCGTGGCCTCTGCGTTGCTACTGTCTTCTACCGCACGACTAGAGGTCTCCTGGGGACACAGTGTCACCCCCAGCCCGCATGATCGCCGGGTGGGGGAAAAGGGGCTCCCGGGCCAGGACCGCGCGCTCCCAGCACGTGGCGCTGCTGGGCGCGGGGACAAACTGACCCAGGACTGCAGAGGGGGAAAGAAGAGGGCCCCACACTCAGGCCACCTCAGAGCTGCCGAGCTCGCGAAAGGCCAGAACTAATTTACTAAAAGAATACATTTTTAGAGAGGAAATTTGAGACTAATAGCAGCAGCAACTCAGGGAACGACTGGGGGCGGGGCGGGGTGGTGTGGGGGGAATTGTGAATCAGGCTTTCGCGCTGGGACTCAGATTCTGCAATAAGCGCTTAATTAAAAATAAAATATATTGATGCGGTAGGCAAGTCGCGTTCCTGGGAAAGTAAAAATACAGTGGACTCCCCCACACCCCAGATGCTCCACCTGCCTGCTGTAATTACAGGGCTTCAGAGAGGAGGAAAAAAACACGACAGAGAAATCTGCTTGCATATTTTCCCTCTATTGTGCTGGGCTCATTTGAATTATAATGTGTTGCAGGCCGGAGTAGGAAATTTTGTGCCTTGAATAATGAATCCCCCCTGGAGCCCCCGGTACCTGTACTTCTCTTTAGTGTCCACTGAGAATAACGTGTTCAACATTCAAGTGACAACACTGGAAAGGATTTCAAAGCCCCGAAGCCCCAGAGCACTGTATACCCTGACGGCTCTTCTGCCTGCCCTCTCTTTGGCTTCCAAATGCAGCAAGCTCTTTCTTTACTTAAAATATGTTCATCTTTCACACGGTCCTGCTGTACCATACAAATGCTACCGAGAAGTAGGTTCTTACTTCTGAATCTGAGCTAGTCCTGCAGGGCACAGAGCTTCAAAGCTGCTAAGGCTCCAGGAAAATACCCAAATTTTTAAAAACGGAAATACTGGGAACAAAGAGGCACAAGGTCTTGTCCCAAGCCAAGAAAGGCTTTCTGGTGTTAATATCATTTGACTGGCTCAGGCTGGCTCTCCATAAGAAAAGATAATAAACAATAATTCAACAAAATAGACACAAATGATGTCACATGCAGTATCCAAACCTTTGGGACCCTCCATGGTTCTGAACAGCTGTTTGATAGAGGTTTTACATTATAAGGGGCAAACATATTTAAAAACACACACACACACACACACACACACACACACACACACACACACACACACCAAAACCAAACAAAAACCTCAGTAAGATGAGATAACAAAAGCTTTACAAAATGGTAGAAACAAGTGGCTTTTCATGCCTAAATTTTCAAACAAGTTATGTTTTGTTTTGTTTCTGTTTTTAGTTGAGCATTCTTTCTGATTCAAAATAGGTTCAGAAGCCTTTTTAAAAACAAGTCACTTGTGGCCAAATACATTAAGGTATATCCATATGATACCAAGGAACCATTAAAAAAAAAAGTTCTTTACTGATATGGAAAAATTTCCAAGATACATTGCTAAAGTAAAAAGCAAATATATTATTATTTGTATGGAATGAAAGATCAAAGAAACATTCATATGCATTTTGTTTGTATAGCCAGAAAACATCTCTGGATAAATATTGCTTTCAGAAAGGGTGGATGGCAGGGGCAGAGTTTGGGGGAGATTTTCCTCTCTTTATCTAAATCCTTTGTCAATTTGTTTTTAAACAATGTTTTTAAACAACATAAATGAATTGTTTGTTTAAAAAATAAATAAAATTTAATAAATATTGAAGTCATTCAAGTTGGAATACAGCCCAGTCAATCCTCTCCCAACAGGCAAGGAATTGACCAGAAAACAGGGTGGAGGAAGGAAAAGAAAAAAGAAGCAAAGACCAGGTTTAATCAGCAAGTGGACAAAAGACAGCTGACTGCACTCCTTTACTTTCCAAACAGGGACATTCCTTTGTGTCCTGAGAACTATTTCAGGACTTTGAAAGTCCCCACTTATTAACATTCTAAGAGCTTTGAGCTGAAAAGTGGAGAACCCCAAAGCCTGGGAAAGGCAAGAACTCTGCCAGACCTGTGGGTCTGGCTGAACCATCTTGAAACAGCTCTTGAGAGTCTGCTGTACCACTTCCAGCAGCCACAAAAGCAGAGAAACTCAGAGGGTCAGCCACATGGCCTGAGATGTTCCTCCAAAGAGCCCTCAGTCCTGCTTCTCATATGCATGGCCCTGCAGTCCAGCTGATTCCCAAGATAGTCAGTGAGCCCAAGAGCACAGCTAGGCCCCAGCCAAGGACCATGCTTCCCAAAGGTGGAAGTGGAAACTTCCTCTGTGATAGGCTCTTTGTGCTCAAATGAAACAAGCAAACCCAAACAAACAAAAACACACAAAAATTCTTATTTTATCTACACTTTGATTCTCTTTAACATGACCCAAACCTTCCTTTCTCCACTTAGAGCAAAGTTTCTCCACTATGGCACTATTGATATTTTGCACCGGGTAAGTCTTTTTGTTGTTGGGGAGGCTGTACTGTAGGATATTTAGCAGCAGTCTGGCCTCTGTCTACTAAGGGTTAGTAGCACCCCTCCCCAAGTTGGGGTGTGCAGATATATTTGTTAGGAGTCAGAGATATGTTGGAAAACTGGTGACATTATAATGTTGTGCTGAATACTTTCCGTTTACCCCTCCAAATTCACTCTCTACCCTGCTTCATCTTGCTCTCTGCCTCAGGAAGTTGACTCTTATAATCTGCCTTGATAGGCTTTATTAACAACATGCCTTCTCTCTCTTGCTTCTGATTGGGTTGGGCCAATGGAAGGAACTAGCTAGCGGGGGTAAGGGAGGAAAGTGATTACTCTGGATCCCCCTTAGCCAGATCATGATTGGTTTATGGCTTTCCTCCTCAACAGGCCAAAGCTTCTATCAGGAGCTTGTCTCCTAGAACTACAGCTCTCTCTGCATACAGTAACTGCTCCCTCCTGTTGGCCTTCAGGCCTAGAAGTAGTAATGGTTTCCTATTGTTGCTAGTGCCAGGAGACTGTAACATCCATCACTGGCGCCCCTAAGCCCTGCCCACACTTTTATATAAGTCATCTCTTCGTTAAAGTCTTCTCAAATTACTCAGTTTTAGTATACCATCCATTTCCTGCTGGACTTGGACTAATATAGATGATATGGGAAATCATTTGAGAGACAGGTTGTGGTCTAAGGCAGGATTTAGAAACTTCAAGATTCTTCGACCAAACACCTAATAAGCTGAAGTGCCTTAAACCATATATTTCTCGCCCCATAACCAAACCTAGGCCTGAGATCTCCCACCACTCTCCCAATATCAAGAGTAACAGTTGTCCAGGCCACATTTGGCCTTCTCAAAACAGACATGGTTGAGGACTAAAAAAATACCATTAATGATAGAGAAGAGATAGTGGGATCTTCCCTTAAACGAGGAAGCTCTGTCTCCTTTATCACTTAAGACACATGATGGAAAAGGAAAATATTGGCATGTTAACCCTTTCGTAAGTGCATTATCTGAAAAATAGGGGCAAATGAGTGTCCTCTGATTTGACACTAAACTTTCTTCTTAGACATAGAGTGTCTCTATCTTAACTCTAATGTATCCAGGAGAAGTAAAATGTGTCCGCCACGTGAGAGGAGGCGGGGTCCTCTTTACTGGCCCCCGGGCTGTCTGGGTTAGACAGGGAGAGGCTGTCCCAGACCTCAGCTGCCAGGAGGTGAGATGAAACAGAAGTCCTGTATGACTCTGACCCACAAGCACCCGATGATAAGGAGGGCAGGTGCGGCAAGGATGAGCCTCGGGAGCCAGCTCTGCATCTGGCAATGGTGCCTCTGGGCCAGGCCAGGACAACAACCTCGATTGTCCCTCCCAACAGTAGCCCTGCTGATCCCAGAGAAAAGAAAGCCATGGGGCCATTTGGACCAGGCCTTCACAGGAAGAATGCTGCCCTTTTTCCGCAGCTCTGGGTCCCAGAGTCATGGAATCAACAGCTCAGAAGCTGGCAAACCTCTCGGAGTCCTGGGCAACCTCCCCCATGGTCACATGGCTCGAGAGACACTCTGTTCTTTGTGACAGCAGCTTGGCCGAGGACCTCTGCAGACAAAGATGCTTCAGGTGCCCCCTGAGCCCCCTGGAAATTGATGAAAGAGCCTCTCTCCTCTCCTCTGTTCCCCGAGCATGCGCTGCTCACCTGGTCCTTGGGCACACCCAGGACCTGATGCTCGACTGTAATTCATAGTAGAAACAGTTCCTAAGCCACTGCCCCAGACAGCATCAGATTCAGGGAGCACAAGGGCAGCGCACACACCTTCAGGGCTTTTGCCTCATGCAGCTAACGTCAGAGATGTTTTATAAAAACAAGATTTGAGGTCACATTGCCTCTTAGATAAAAAGAACTTTGCTTCAAAGAAATTTACTTGCTAAACAACACTAGGAAAATTGCCAGAATGTCACTAGGCACAGCCGGCCACTTTTGAGCTGCCCAGTGTTTCCAGAACTGCCGAGTAAATCCTTCACATTAGGTCAGGGCCCCAGAGCCCTGATCACTGAAACTCGTGGGCCCTCAGTTTCCCCCTCGGTAAGAACACAGAGGCTGGACTAAATGTACCTCGAGTTATTTCCAGCTCCATTCATGTTTAGGAACATCCTGTCTCTTGGCACCTTACTAAGGAGAAGTAAGCCAAGAAAGAAGTGTAACTCTGGAGCCAGACTGCCCAGGTTCAAATCCCAGCTTTAGTACTTACCATCTGTGCAACATTGGGAAAGTGATTTCATCTCTCTGTGCCTCAGTATCCTCATCTGAAAACCAGGGGTAACTTTAGTTTTTGCTTCATGGGGTTGCTACGAGGACTATTAAAAAAAAAAAAAAAAGAACGTATGTAAAGCATTTAGAGCACACCTAGCACAGAGTAGGCACGCTATAAGCATTTGCTATTTTCATTCCTCTCTTTACTTTTATAGAATGCCATCTGAGTCTTTTCCTGTCACTAGTTCAGCCTTGCTAAAAGCAATTTGGCAAACAGGCTCTCACAGGGCAGAGAATGGCATTTTTCTGGGGGAATTGAAAATAATGCCAACCTTATTCCCTTCTCAGCTAGCATTCTCCTGTGCTGGGAAGGGGACTTGGCGAGAGGGCTGCAGTGCCTTACAAAGTCTGGCAGGATGCCATTTCTCCCAGATTGGAGAGAAAAGTGAAGCACAGTCCAAAGCTTCCATGCAAGTCATGGCCAAGGCTGCTTCTGTCCGTCCCTGAGACTGGAGCAGGCTCCTTCAGACATACAGTCCAAACCCCTAGCTCCTACTAAGAACCCTGGCCCGCCCCCACCCCCAGATCCCTGGTGTGTGCTCAGGGCATTCGCTGCCACAGCTGACCGGCTGGGCAATGCCAGTGAGTTAGTTATCTTGTACCATTTCCACAGGCCCAGCAGCCACAGCCACAGAAGCCAAAGTACTGGGCAGTAACTGCATCTTGGTAGAAGCTGAGGAACCACTGCCTCCGTGAACCAGGAAAACAATCAGGGAGGAAAGGGCAAGTCTGGAGTTCCCCATGGATAATTCCCAGGCAGCATGGGGTAAAAATGAACCATGACCTTGGAATTGCAGCCCACACAAGGCCTAAGAGGCCTATCAGCCAGGCAGTACCTAGATAGCCCACTAACGAACGTATCGGGTAAGGCACAGTAAACATGTGCTTTACCTCTGGAGAGGCCGCTGCCCTTTCCTAGCCCGCTTGGCCTTTTTGTAGAGGTACCTCGCTTCCCTTGCCCTCTGGCTTCCAGTCGCGTTTGGCCAATAGGAGGCAGTACCATGAGAAAGGAGGGCAAAACTCAAGAGGAGTCAGGGCATTTAGTTTCCTGGTCCCCACCCTCGCCCCCACGTTAGGTCCCTTCACTTAGAGCCACAGCTTCTGTCAGGAAGCTCTTTCCTCGGCCTCGGTTCCCTCCCCTTCAGGACTGGGAGTGAGTCAGGCCTCCCGTTATTACTAGCTCTTGTTTCCCCATAACCCTGCCCATGCCTCAGCCAGTAGTGCCTGACTCCCCTAAACCACCCCACTCAAGTGTGTCCTCTGTGTCCTGCGAGACCTTGATGTAGGCCAAATGTTGGCCTAAGGACTCATCACCCCTCATCTTTGCCTTCTCTTTGTCTCTTTTCATATTTTTACTACAAAAGAATTCATATAACATGTATATAAGATATGAACCCCTGACCCATCTTAAAAACAAAGAAGAGTATCGACGCTTTTGAAACTTTCTGTGTGTTTCACAGCCACGTCTCCATCACCACACACACACATACACACACATGATGCACACACACACGTGAACACACAATTTACCATAGCTAAAGACTAGGGAAAAAAACAATTACTTCCTTTTCCACTTATCGGCTCAGGGTTCACATCCCAGTTGGCACGTCTGACCCGAGGGACCAAGTACTTGGTCATGCCATGGAACATGACAGACAGCTACACAAAGTTAGACCTTCAATGGATAGAACTCTGGGGGATAGAAAACACTGGAGTAATTCCAGTAGTCCCTTATGCTTCCTAATGGGGAACGAGGACAGAATGGCACACGCCCAGGACTTTGGGACAGCTTTCCTTCCTTCCTGCTATGATAATCATTACTGTATGCAGCCCAGCAATTTGGCGCCTCAGCAGCCAGACTCCTGGTAGGTGCCTGGGCTTGACCATTATGGGGATATTATGATCATGATTACAGAATGGTTGAGCCATCCAGCAAAGTGACCGGTAATTTGCAATCTAATGGCCGTTCAGTGGTGGGTAATATTATGGACCTTACCCTGCAATTGTAAAACAACCAGCCCTCTCTAATGTAGCAGTTTTCCCATCAAAAACCCAGCCTTTGCTTTTGATTTCTGCTAATCAGTAGCTGTGCCAGCTTTGGCTTTAGATTTGGAGAAGCTAAACAAGGGAGCGTGAAATGATACACTCCTCTTTAGAGCCCCTGAATAAGAAGTTTAAGCAGTTTCTGTCAAATGGAGGGGGGAAAAAAAGTGAAAAAAGCATCTGGAAGGCAATTTCATTTCTTAAAAGAGCAACAGAAGCTGGCCCTAAAGCTTTGCAGAATGTAGCGAGTGGTGCCTGGGAATCTGGGAGCCCAACACTGCCAGGTTATGACATATAGCCAGGTATGTGCTCAGGTCCAGTTGGGTGCACACCCACAGCCCATGCCCATTTGTGCACACATTCATACACATGCACACACATACAGAAGAATACAATTTCCTCCAGTCACACGGTTGCTTACTGACAGGCTCCCAGGATAGACACTGAGGTTGTCTCCTATATGCTCTGCACAATTCTGCTTGTGGGTGCAGCTCCGTTCCATCTGCCCTGAGGTCAGCAGACACTGTCAGGAGAGAAGACAATCTGATCAGAGACTCAAGTCACAATTGGGTCACAATCCACTAGGACACCTCAATTTTGTGTCACACCTCAGCACTGCACAGTACAGCCAGCAAGAAATACTGAGCTCTCATGAGTTCAAATTCATCACTAATGACCAGTTTGACCTTGACTGGTCAACTTAGCCAAGCTGGTATGTGGAGGGCAGTGAAAAAATCTGCCATTAATTTTCTGCACAGCAAGTTAATGGCTCAGTTTTTCTGAACCTCAGTTTCCTCAGCTATAAAACAGGGATAATAATACCTACTCCACCTAGCTTATAGAGGATGTTCTGTGAACCAAATGATCTCCTGCATAAGTGTTTTAAAAAATAAAACAGCACTTACAGAAGCTTAGCAGCCTTAAGCCTGCTGGGAGAATTCATTGCACATTCTGCCTTGGCCCCCTCTCTCCCATTCTGGCTCTTATGCAGAATTCCCTAGTTAGTGGTTTGGCACACATCACCTGCACGCCATGGTGGCAGATGCTAAAGACTGGCCCTCCAGCTGTTCATTGCCCCTACTCTATAATACACCTAACCAGGAGAAACACAAATGTAATGAAGAAGGGGAGGGGAGAAAGGTAACAGGACTCAGTTCTTTCAGCCCATGGTCATGACATTACAGATAAAGAGTAGTGGCTGCCTAGCACACATGGTGGGATCTTTCCAATTCCTGCCTTCTTCCCTTGGCAGAAAGGACAACTTGTCATCTCCCCCATGTCTATAAACAATTGTGGATTCCCAACTTAGCAAAACTTTACGAGCACAGTGTTTACACCTTTCCTTCTAAACCCTGCACCAGGTCACTCCCAGAGCAAGGATTTAGTGGAAGTGACCAGTGGTAGCGGCTTTCACTAGTACGAGGTGTTAAGACTTGAAATGACCATGCCTTCCAGTTCAGGTTCAGTGGTCAGAAAATAAGACAGAAGAAGGAGACCATGACCTATGAGCCTTCACCCAACCCTGAGGTTCAGCTTCAGCCTGGTTCTGCCCCTCCTCTGACCTGCCTCTCTGCTGTCTGTCTCACACAGGGGCATGTCTGCTTCAACAGAATGGGAGCAGAGTCTAGCAGGTAGACACATCAGGTAAAGAGAGATGATGGACAATGTGATTCCTGTCATCCCTGGCCTCAAGAGGTCTGGATTTGGGGTGGCCACCCATGATAAATTCAGAGGAGTGCTTGTAACGGAGCTGGAGGGTAAAAAGTGACATAATTTTTAAACAACTAAAGAGAAGGAGATTGAGCAAGCAAGAAAGCAGACAGGTACACGACCAAGCAAGAAAACATAACACTGGAAACGATGGTGAACATTGGGTTGCCTCCTCCAATCCATTCTACCTTAGATTATTAATCTAAACCAATCAAGCTCCCAGTGGATGTGCCACTTAACCAGAGCTTATGAGACATAGGGGATATTTTTCTCCCTCATAAGAGAAAGCCTCAGAAAGAGACAGTCCCTCTTCCTCCTTTAGATATGACCACATCCACATGCGATGCCTAGAACAGCTGCAACCATCTTGTTACCAGCCAGGTGACAAAGTTAATATCAAAGATGGCAGAGGGGAGAGGCATAAAGAATATGGGTCCTTGACAATATCATTAGTCTAAGAAACAGCCAAGCTTGGCATCTATCTAACATGAGTCTTCAAGTTATGTAAGATCATACAGGTCCTTTGAGCCAATTGCAGTGGGATTATCTGTTTATTGCAGTTTATAGCACCTTACCTGGTATAAGAACCAAGCCAAGGGGAAACTGGGACATTAAGCCTAAAGTAGACCCATAGGCACACTCAGTGCTGATCTGACGAGGGCTCTTTCTAACCTACCCTTGTGAACCTAGGATCAGTCCAGCATGGGCTGGAGCCAGCTGAGTCTGCAGGTGTGGAATGTCCAGCTTCAGCTGCCAGTCAAAAAGCTGAGAGGGCACAGAGCCAGCCCATTGTAAAAACCCATTCCAGGGCTTCTGGAACACAAATGTCTAGGCCAGTTGGGCAGTTCCCCTTTCCCCCAGGGACCTCCCCTCAGTCTCCTCGTCAGCAGGCCCCACAGCTGCCAAGCATAGAGACTGACTCCAAAAGGGGAACAGCGCTCCACAGAGCCCTTCTCAGAACGGAATATCCCCTGAACAGCTGGGGCTCTGGGGGCACTTGGCCCCTGTGAGACTTCTCATTCCAGAACAGCGAAAATGCACATTTAAGTATATCATCTCAGACCCTCTGCTTGGCTTACTGGGAAGAAGGTTGGCAAATGGGAAGAAGGTTGAGTTGAACATGTTCCCGGTGGAAATCAGTAATTCTGACTCAGTTTAAATGCTGAGTTCTCACTCAGTTTGTGACTAGTTCACTTCCATTGGGAAGGTAGGCCAAGGAACACCTGCATTGACTTAATTGCCCTTTAGAGATGCATAGGACATCCAGAGTAGAAAAGCTCAAAAGGGATATCTCTAAGTTTTACAAGTGAAGAAACCAAGGTCTAAAAAGATGAGAGAGCTTCTCATGGTGACAAATAATCGACAATTGAGGTAGTGTGCAGATTTTCTCATTAGTGGGCCATGTCGCTTCTTTCCTCGGCTATGACACAAAGTTGAGGTGAGGATGTCCAAAAGAGAGTGGTCAGCGATTCCAAGTCAATAGCCCTACTTCACAAGGTTCTCCGCGGATAGCACTCCTTTTTCACCTAACAATTTTTTTTGTAATGATAAATCCTAAGCAACAGTAGTGGTGCATCATGCTGCTCAGTGGCCAACAGGAACTGATGTAAGTGCCAGTCACACACTTCCTAATTTAAGAAAGAAGAAAGGGGTTGCTCGCTGTGGGCATAGAAGCCACATTTCATACAAGCTGTATCAGCAGGTGGTGTGGGCACAGAGCTAGTGAGGGGCACCCTTTTCTGCAGCAGCCACACCTCCCCCAAGAACAGCTCTGACACAGCCAGAATCCTAGAGTTGACCCCATTCTGTTGTCTGGCTGCCCCAGAAGGGACACTTGGGCCATGGCTATGCACACATCCATGCTGGGCTGGGCCCGCCCCTCAGAGGCCTTGGAAGCTATAGCTACCCTGCCACAGAAGAACACAAGATGTAGCAAATGGCTCCCCAAGCCAGCTGCACATTAGAATCACTTGAGGAGCTTTGCTCTGACCCCTGCCCTAAACCAGTTCAATCCAAATTTCTAGGTGGGGCCCAGACATCAGGATTTCTCAAAGCACACCCAGATGGTTCTAACATGTGACTGATAGGTTATGAAACCAGGTGTGGACAGTGTGAAGAGGAGCACCTTAGGGTGCTCCCAGGCTGAGGGGAAGAAAATCCCTCTTTCCCGGGGTTCTTTCTGCTGTGGCAAAGTGTTTTATGGTCAAAAAGATGATGACATGAGCCAGATATGCCATTGAATAGGTCTCCTGGTAACTACGGGTAAGACTTTGGCTACCGTATGAGCACACTGCCTTCCTCCAGTGGGGAAGTGGTACTAAAGAGTAGGTTGACAGTTCCCAGTGTGACCTACCTCCTGATCTATGAGATGGGGTGAAATCTGGGCATTTGAGATTCTGCTATCCATCCGCATGATGTCACAGGACACTGTGGGAGAAGGGAGAGGAAAGTCCCATGACGTGGAGAAGTCACCCCTCCCTGCAGCCCACTTTAAACAAAAGATTTTAACTTCCATGACTGAAAGTCTTTTTTGTTATTGCTAGCAAAAAAAAAAAAAAAAAAAAATAGAAGAAGAAGAAGAAGAGGAACAGGAGGAGGAGGAGGAGGAGGAAGAGGAGGAGGAGGAGGAGGAGGAGGAAGAAGAGGAGGAGATGGGTTTTGGGGCCCGGGGTTTAAACCACCAGCAGCATGGCTAGACGGGAAAGACAACGTGTGTGTTGTCCTGAGTTTTACAAGCATGTTTCACACATCAAGTAGCAGGGAGAAAGATGAAAGCCATTCTGAAAGGGTTTACATTAGCAATAGACAAAGAGGAAGGGAGAAGGTGAGACTGGGCTAGTTCCAGGATAGGCGCAGCAGAGTCCTCAAGGAAGAAGTATCAGCTCCTGTGGATTAGCTGCGGGCAGCAGATTGGAAAGTTCGTGTGTAAATAAGGAGAGGCTCCTGGGTTCTATGGAAACTGGCTGTTGTCTCTTTTGAACAATCTCAGAAATAGCCACCTGGAAATTAATCCTAAATTCCAAAAGATACACAAGCATGTGAGCAGTCTTGTCAGAGCTAGTCTACAGCTATTAACAGTTTAATTCTTTTGTCTCTTTCTCCAGTCGTTGGCTGCTGTAATTTTAATTTAGAACATCTCAGAATTTTTTCGTTGTCACCTTCTCCCCTTCTCATCTTCTCCCTGACACTCTGGAGGAGCTGACACAGAAAGGCAGTATAATCTGCAAACTATTCTTAATCCTGAGGCTTTAGAACTGAGGGGATCTGAAAGAATTGTGCAGTTCCCAGTGCAGGACTCCAGGTCAGGATGAACTGACTGCCTGAAAGTCAGAGACAAAATTAAAAATTCAGATTCAGGTTTCCAAACCCAGCCTTCAGAAATTCTTATTCAGAAGGGCCAAAAATCTCCATGTGTAAGAAGCTCTCCAGCCGATTTCCCAACCACCTCCCTGAGCCAGTCTTCCCTCCACAAGAGAAAAACCTCAGGGCCAGAGACCAAGATGGCTCAACTTGGGAGGGCGCAGCATGGTGGCGTTGAAATTCCTACCAGGAGGGTTTGAATATCAGCTCTGCCACTCACTGGCTGGGAGACTGGGAGTCTCCTAACCCTTCTGACCCAGCAATTCCACTCTTAGAAATCCCCATGAGGCCACGGGTTTCCAGCAGCATGGTTTGTAATGGTAAAAGACGGCACCAAAATAATTTCCCATCAATAAGAATATTTAAATGAACTATGGCACATCCATGCTATGGAACACTGTGAAGATCCTAAAAGAATAACAGCAAAACAGCAGCAAGGTGTGGTCCCAAGCTCACATCTTTTCCTCTATTCTCTTCCTGCCCACTTAGTGACCTCTTTCTTCTCCCTCAGCCCTCACGTCCACCTTAGTCTGGTGGGCTCCATCTCTGTGCACGCCTATCATCCTCACTGCACTGTCTCCCCATGGGTCCCTGCGGCAGCTTCCCGGCCTCCAGGATGCATCCTCACATGAAGATCTGAGCACTCCACTCCCTCCACCATTAAAACCCTTCAGTGCTCGCCACCGCTAACCCCATCCCTGCTCACCATTAGCAGGGCCTGAAAAGTCATTCCTGACTCCTGTCTCCTTCTCTGGCCTCCTCTGTTGCAATTTTCCATTTTCCATAAAATTTGAATGCTTAAAATGCATCTCACTTTCTTACCTCCATATATGCTGCTCCCTCCCTGCACCCCTATACCTAATCGCAGCCACATAATCTTTGTTTAGTTAAGGAGTCCTGTCCTTTACAACTTTTCCTTGACCCTGTACCTCAAGCCCAAGTGCCCCCATGGTATCCCCTTGCTTCTCCCATCACAGCATGTTTCTTGCTGCACTGTAATTGCACAATCCCTTCTCCACACGTATCAGTGCACCTGAAGCTCTGAAAGAGGAGAGACTCGATCTGTTCCGCCCCTAGAGCTCCAGGTCCCAGCACTGCCATAATGCAGATGCTTAATAAATGTTTGTCTGGTGGCTAAATAATAGCACTAGCCACATGCATTAAAAATTATCTGAGCCCATTGGTAGCAAACTCTGTGTGACAGGTGCTGAGGCTAGAAGATACATTAGACAGTGTCTACAACGTAGGGAGCACTTTTAAAAAATGCCAAATAGATATGTTAAGGCTCTCTTCCTCTGGTAATTCGGCCATCCCAAGTTCTAACCAGTGCTGGTGAGAAGCAGAGCGTCGCACAACAATAACTCAAAGTCAGTCAAGTGAAAATAGATGAGATCATCATGGAGGTCGAAGAACTCCACTAATAATCAAATTCACCATCAGAAAACAGAGCATTTTGAAAGTTAATTTATTTTTTCAAGACAGGAAGTGATTACCCTAAGCAAAATGTAGTTTGGAGAAAGACACTAGGTAACTTATGTGTTGCGTATTAGCATTGAGGACCAGCATTCTTCTAAACATATTTAGATTCCATGCAACAATAGGAGCCTCCTCTTTTACTTATTTTTCCCTTTTCCCCAGTTTTATTGATGTAAAGGTGACATATGACATTGTATTAGTTTAACGTGTACAACATAATGATTCGAAATATCTGTATATACTGCAAAATGATCACCACGATAAATGTAGTTAACATCCATCACCTCACAGAGTGACAACTATTTTTCTTGTGATGACTCTTCTTTTCCTTTAGTGCACTTATTACAGTTTGTAAAAGCGTATTTAACAGCATTTATTTGTTGAGTATTTAACTCTGCCAGTAGCTTTCACGTTATGGGAACATCAGGAATTTTGACTGTTTTATATCCCCAGAATCCAGCAAAATGTCCTAACACCTAGTAGACATTGAGAAAATATTTGTTGTCTAAATAAATGAATGCATGGATAAGTGAACACAGAGAGAGTAGAGCATGGGAGTTCATTTGTCCTTGGAAAAATACTGAGCATTAGATAGGAAAGTCACCATGAAACCACTCTGATGAAAGACAGGGTAAATGAAGAGCAAGGATGTGCCAAGGTCGCTAATGAGTCAGTAGTTTTTCAAAAAAGGAGAGAACCAACAGTATGGAACCAAGTAGAGAGATGCTATAATGGACCACTGACTGATAAATTCAGAGCACTCTGACGCCACTGAGCTGTGAATAAAATCCTGCTTACCTAAACAGTGCTAGTGAGTTTATGCATTGTTTGTGTTTTGCTTAGATGAGAACACCACCAGGCTGCCCCGTCAGCCTCCACGCTCAACTGTCCCAATCAACTGTCGGCTGTAATTAGGGAGTGCTGGCAAAAGGATGTTGGAGAGAAATCAGCTTTCAGGTTTTTTCTTCCATTGTGGCTGGCTCATTTGAATGATAATGTATTGCAGTCTGGGGTGTAACATTGACCGTGTTGAATAATGAGGCAGCCCCGGACTTCAGGTACCTGAGCAGCTGGTAAGTGACCTGCAACCAAACAGGAGCAACATCTTTGGGCAGTAAAAAGATGATCTCAGGAGACAGATGCTGGGAAATACCCCACCGCAGGCACCATCAGAACCTTCCATCGTTGAGAGCTTCATTTATTTTATTCACAGTCATTTTTCCAGCTGAGAGACTTGAAGGTTCTGGCCGGTGGCATCTTGAGGTGATAAAACACTGCAGGTAGGAGACCAAAGGAGACATAGAAACCCTGTCCCCAGAGAATTCTTAACACCCATCAGCCCGTTATCCATTTTCAGGAATTCAGGAGAAAACTTGGCTCAACTCAGGGCACTGAGCCAGGGGACAGCTTGGAAGCCCCTGCCAGGTTAGGGATTTTCAAATATAACACAGATATCCCTTGTAAGACATCTCATGTGCAGACGCCCGGCTCTGGAAACCTGGAACCAGATATTGGAAGTGGTGTAGTGGGCAATTATGAGTGTCTGGATCCAGACCGCCTGGGTTCGAAGCCTGGTCTGCCATTTGCCAGCTGTGGGACAGTTGTGTGCCTCGATTTAACCATCCATGAAATGGAAAGATGATAATAAAGGCATTACCCTCATGCATAAGCCTTTTGTAAGGCTTAATTATGTAAATCAGTGCCTTCTGCATATTCAACACCTGATAAATACTAGCTATTATCAGTATTGCTCTGTGCAAATGCCAGGAGACAGTCAACCCTGGGGTGGCAAAGCATGACTTAACAGGACTGGCGTAGGCTCCTGAGTCAGACTGGTCAGGGCACTGCACACCTACTAGTTGAGTCACCTGGGCAAGTTACTTAACCTCCTGAGCCTCGGTTTCCTCATATGGAAAAAAGAATATCTAATATAGTAACTACTTCATGGGGTTGTCATGAGGGATTAATGACATAATACACGCATTTAAAGGAGTGCCTGGCACACAGTACTTACTCAGAAATGTTGGATGATGCTAGTATTATGCTGCTATCATCATCACCATCATCATTAGCATCGTCATTATAAAACACCATAGGGAGTTCGATCTTTCTGTAGTAGGCAATGGGATGTCCTGAAATGTTCATTTGAGGAACTGTCTGTCCAGGCCTGTGTGCTTAAAAACTCACTCTGACAACAAGTTAGAAAATGGACTAGAAAGGGTAAATTGTGCAGGACACAAGTTAGAAGGCTTCCGCAATTTTCAAGGCAGAGAATAATAATTGCAAAACCATCCTTAAAAACTCCTTAACCAAGACCTATGCACTTGAAAGCAACTGATTTTATTTGTTCATTTTTCTTTTCTGCCATCTCCTTCTCTAGGGTACTGATGGACAAGGCTCAGTTTACTTGGAAAAAGTGATGAGGTAAATAAAAGAGTATTCTCTCTCTCTCTCTCTCTCTCTCTCTCTCTCTCTCTCTCTCTTCCCCCTCACCCCCTCTCTTTCCATTGTTCTCCCTACACAGTCTCCACATAAACATAATGTTTAATTTGTCTCAATTTAAATATGCAGCCCAATTCCTAATAATATATCACACCAAGACTTCTTAAAACCTTTCTGGAACAAGACACGTTATTAATACACAGATAAATCACGTGAGTGACTTGGGGTTGGGGTAGGAGGGAGGGGAGTGACAATAGGTAAACATATTTTGATTCTGTGTCTAGACACTTAGGCTGATAAAGGCACCCCAGGTATCAATCCCACAAATCTTTAGGGTCTGCAGTCTCAGAAACCCCACAGGAACTGTGGGAATGCAGCTGCTCTCCAGCCTGTCTTGGGGTCTGCCCCACTCCCACTTTCATTTGGTTGACAGTCATTTCTAAGTGCTCTCTCATTCAGGAGGTTTGGGGTCACCCCACTTACTCCCTACCCTCCCAGTGACAGGACGCACCTTCTCCCTCATCTCCCCAGGCTTGTCTGTTGAGCCGGGATACATGAATGGCAAAGCATGCAGAACTGGAGCCCAGACAGGGCTCATCATCCTGTCACCAGGACAAAGGGAGGAAATTCCATTATGTCACCTTCCACAAGCGAGAGACAGCGACAATTTCCCCCGTAAACACTGCACTGACACTGTTATGATGTATCTCAAGCACTTCTAATCAGTATGGAAGTGGAGAGACTGCGGAAGCTCTTCAGCCTGAAAGACACCAGTCAGCTGGAATTGTGGTCTCCTGTTGTTATTGAAATGACCTGGCTGGGAGCATCCACCACTCTACACCCATTACATCAAACAAATAGGTGTACAGTGTTGTCTGCCTTTGCAAAGTATATTCCTGTTGTTCAGTTGCTCTGGGTGAGCACTGGAAGTCAGGCATATTTAAATCCAGTTACCACATTTTCACCTGTATTTACTCATTGCTTTCTCTATATTTTTTCCCTTCCAAATTATTGAAAGGAAAAAGGGTTTTTTTTTTCTCTAGTTTTTCTAGTTTTGAAGAAGGGGAAGACTGTTTTTTTTTTTTTTCCTATAATTTCTTACCGATAGCAGCGATGGGCTATTGCTAAAGATTTAGTCAAAACCATCCAATTATAAAAGTGCTTTATAAAGGTTGAAAAATGGCTTGCTCTCTCACCTCAAATTACTTATCAATAATAAAGGTAAACACCACCTTAACCATCTGATCAGATTAACATCACCAATAATGGAACAAACAGATTTCACATCCTTCCTAATACAATGTACTTTGAAGCATAAAATATCACTCGTGTGATATTTCTGACAAAACAGGCATAACATGCATTGAATTGTGGGGAAATACCAAACCCAAATTGAAGGAATTCTACAAAACAACTAGATTCAACTCTTCAGAAATGTCAATGTCATGAAAAGCAAAGCCAGATTGAAAAACTGTTCTAGATTAAAGGAGACTAAAGAAGACCGAATATAAATTGCAGTATTATATCACTGCTAGATTTCAAGAATTTGATGATTATAGTATGATTTTATAAGAGAATGTCTTTGTTCTTAGGAAATATATGCTAAAGCATTTAGGGCACGGTCTGCAATTTACTCTCAAATGATTTAGCAAATAATAATAAAAACGTGTATATGTATGTATGAGGACATATACACAGAGAGATAAAACAAATGTAGCAAAATATTAACAGTTGGTGGGTCCACCTGAAGGATAAATGAGCATTTGCTACACTATTCCTGCAACTTTTCCATAGTTGTGAAATTTTCAAAATAACTAGTCAGAGGGGGGAAAAGTCTGTTTACCAAATGAATATAGTTATTCAAAGAAAATATAGGATATGTTTCTGACATTAGAGGTAGGAATTATTGAGATGACATCATTTGATAAAATCAAATAAGTGTCAAGTGTACAATTCAACAATATGTCATATGCTACATTGTGTGTTCACCACCCAAAGTTAGATTTCCTTCCGTCACCGAATATTCAATCCCTTTTACCCTCATCTACCTCTCCCCACCCCCTTCCCTCTGGTAACCACTAATTCACTGTGTCCATGAGTCTCTGTTTGTCATGTTCATTTGTTGCTTTCAGTTTTATATCCCACATATGAGTGAAATCATATAGTTCTCAACTTTTTCTGTCTGACTTATTTTGCTTAACATGATTATTTCAAGATCCATCCATGTTGCCACAAATGGCAGTATTTTATCTTTTCTTATGGCTAATATTCCATTGTATGTATGTACCACAGCTTCTTGAGCCAATCACCTACCGTAGAATACTTTGGTTGCTTTTATGTCCTGGCCTCTGTGTATAATGCTGCTGTAAACACTGGGATGTATATATCTTTGTGGATAAATATTTTCAGGTTTTTTGGGTAAATACCCAGAAGAGGGATTACTGAATCATATGGTAATTCAATTCTTAGTTTTTTGAGAAAAATACATACTGTTTTCCATAGCAGCTGTACCAATTTACATTCCCACCAGCAGTGTATGAAGGTTCCTTTATCCCCACAATCTCTCCAACACTTGTTATTACTCCTCCTGTTGATTATAGCCATTCTAACAGGTGTAAGGTGGTATCTCATTGTGGTTTTGATTTGCATTTCACTGACAGCTAGTGAAACTGAGCATCTTTTCACATGTCTGTTAGTCATTTGTATGTGTTCTTGGGAGAAGTGTCTGTTCAGGTCCTTTGCCCATTTTTAAATTGGATTGTTTTGGTTTTCATTGTTGATTTATATGAGTTCTTTATACATTTTGGATAGTAGACCCTTATCAGAGGCATTCTCCCATTCGGATGGTTGCTTCTTTGCCTAATTGGTGGGGAAAAGATTTCTTAAACAGAACACCAAAACTTCTAACCATTAAAAAAAAAGTTGATAAATATCACACTGTAGTTAAGAAATTTTTTCATCAAATGAAACTTTAAAAAGTGAAAATTCAAGTCAAAATCCAGAGAAGATATTTGCTAAACAACAACAACAACAACAACAACAACAACAACAACAACAAAAACTTTCATGTTTTGGTATTCGGAAAATATAAAGAATTAAATTGAGCAAAAAATATAAAGTATTTCAGAGTGGAGGAAAGTATGGCTCATAAATATAAGAAAAGATGCTCAATCTTAATAGTGATCAGAGAAATAGAAATTAAGACTGCAATAAGATAATAATTTACACCTAGATTAGCAAAACTTAAGTTAACAGTTCATGGTAGAAAAAATTTAGATGAGAGTTTTCTTTTCTCATGCTAAATGTGAGTGTCAATTGGTACCATCACTTGGGAAAACAAGTTGGCATTGTTTTCACTGGCTGTTCACCGAATTCATTTCCCTTTCCTTCTAGCCACACAGAAAGACTACATTTCCCTCCCCCCTTTGCACTTAGGTATGTCGTGTGACTAGATTCTGGGCCAATGGCATGCAAGCAAGCAGAAATGACTCTACACCACTTCCCTGACATGGCAATAAAACTTTTATGTGATCCTCTAGTCTCTTACTTTCTCATCTGTTAGCTATTTGTATCCTCCCAGGGTAACTTTGGATGCCTCAGTCTCCAGGTGAGCTTCCATCTTTCTGTGTTCCTGGATGGAGTGGAACACATCTCTTCACCTCAACCCCACTCCATCTCCAAATGGACTTTACATTAATAAGATCCCTTCTATTGTGTTAAGCCCCTGAGATTTTGTTTATTTGTTTTCTGTGACAGTAGCTAGTGTTACTTTCTAAATAAAGGCTTTAAGTTGAATGTCCACATACACTACAACCCAGGAATTCAGTTCTTGGAGCCAATTCTCCAAGTCCGGTAAGAAGGATAATGTCCACAGTGTTGGGCTCCTGACTAAAGCTCCTTCCGGAATTTTTGTTTTCTTTTATTGCCTTCCCATAGAGGATTATAGATAGCTGAGGTTTGTGGGTTGGATTACTTCCATCTGTAAAATAAAGACTATAAAGTCTTTTCACCCTAATAAAAAAAAAAGCATCCTTTTGTCCCACTGTATTCTTCAATAGGTCATATTTAACAGTTACAATTATTGACAGGTATATAAAACATTGAATGGCAGAGAAAATAGCTTCCTATAAAGTGTTTATTCTTTTTTATTGATAATAGGTTGACTTCCTTAGCCCTACCAAGAGAGTACAGACCACTAACAAGAGATCAAATCTATTTATATGGCTTTCTACAATCATTCCTTTTACTCTGAAGCTCTGTTCTAGGCACCGTCTTTTAAATTTCAGCATTTCTGGCCACTTGGAGCTCTAAAGCGAGGTCATATTACTTCTGTAATGAGCAAAGTATAATTCTAATATCATCATTTACTACACCTTTTCTTTTTTCTTCAGGACGGACTGCGCTACTATGTGTTTATGATTTGAATCTTTAAAATAGAAAAAAAATCAACAGTAGACAAAACATTAATTAAAGTTTAATGCAAGTTTAATTAAAGTTTAGTGCCAGGTGAGCACCATGCATAATAATAATAATAACAATAATAGTATTGTGTTACTAATAACATATAAATATAATTGCTACTTTTATTTAATGCCTACTATGTATCAAGCATTTCAGTGAGGCCACAATTTCCAGGTGTGCACTTCACAAAGATGTCTGGCTGAGGAGCAAGTAGGGACTGAAAATTCATTTGCCAAATGCTTTGTCCTTGTGCAAGCCACATGGTCACAAAGCAAGAAGCATCTTTTGGAAATGTGCTGATACATGTGCTTGGAGATGTCCTGCTTACATATTATTTCTGATTCCTAGAACAATGATGCATGTCACAACAAGAATATCCAAGTCTTGAAAACCCATGTTTTTTTCTCGCACAACATTGCTTTTCTCTAAAAAAAGAATCTATAGACTAAATTATTATTTTTTAATTCCAAAGGAATATCAACAAGAAATAGAAATAATTCATCTATTCCTTTCGCAAATACTATTCACCTGCTCTGCGCAAGACAAACCCCAGCAGAGTCAGTCTATAGATACTGTGACAAGGAGGCCTACGGTGGTGTCCAGGAGTTTATGTTCTCCTGAAAAAGACAAACTGTCCGGGTGAATAATTACAACTCTAAAGCGGATAGGAGTTCAAGAGAGGGAGAAATTTTAGCTCTGAGATGCTCAAAGGGCATTTGAGCGGAGCCTTGAAGGATGAGAAAATTGGACATACAGAGATGGTGGTGGAACTCCAGGCAAAGGCAAGAAAGCTGCATCCATGCGTGAGAGGGGACCTCTGTTATCCCTGCCCGGGCTGAGCCTCTTGGCCTCATTTCTCATGGAATCAACCAGTGTTTCTTTCTTCTGGCCTTTCCTTCGCCAGCCCAGTGTCCATGGCCCATCACTGTGTTTCATCTCACACACCCAGCAACACTCGAAGTTTTGATAAAGCCCTCCCTTTCTCCAGTCCCTTTTTGTGTACCCACACGAGTCATTTGAGGCCTGTGAGGGAAAAGTCCACAGCAGGGTCGATGATGTCCCAACTTCAGGGTCCACCACACTCTGGACCTTCGGCAATGCCCTTTGCCTTCCCATTCTGAAAACTGCTAAGTCAAAACCACTGTCTCCTTCCGGAACTCACCTCCACCACCCTCCCTCACTCTCACAGGGCACTGTCTCTCATTAGTGCCTCGCTGTGACCCTAAGGTGTCCCAAGTGTCTCTGCTCCAAAGTCCTGGCAGAAAGAAGGTTGGGTACCTCCTCCGGCCATCACTCGAACCTTGTCGCCACCGAAAGTGTCACTGGGGTATGATCCCCTCTTGCCTCCATTCTCAATCTTGTCTTTCACTTCCTTTTAGTCAAACAATTATTTAGTTTCCTACATGGCCAGCACTGCTGTTGGGGCTTAGGAAACAGCAGTGAATAGAGCCGACAGCAGTGCGTGCCTAGCTCGCCTTCTCCTGCCTCTCTCTCCTCAGCACCAACGGGCTCCAGGCTCCACCTGAATATCACGGTTTCCATGCTGTAGCTTGCTCGCAGCCTTTGCCTCTGCATTCTCCTTGTCCAGAATGTCTTACCCATCCCATTCCTCCATTGTCCTCCTGTCTCCCACCCAGACTATCCGGATCTGAGACCCTCCCGTATGCTCCGACCTGTCCCACAGCTATCATCGCCCATCCGCTATGAGAAACACTGGCTTAATTTTCTGTCTCCCTAACCAGACTGTAAGGTCGCTGCAGCCCCATACTGTGGCTCCCTGGTCTTTGTGCCCGTGGCACCCAACAGAGAGCCCTGCACAAATCACCACCTCAGGCATGTTAGTAGAAGCCCTACGTGCTTAAATGTTAGAATTACATTAATAGTTCTCATAAGTCACTCTGTGCCTGACGCTATTCAAAGCACAGTTCTATACTGTTATCTTAGTTATGCTTCTTAACAATCACTCAAGGTAAACACCAAGGTGATCTCACTCTTACAGAGAAAAAAAAACTGAGGTTTCAAGAAACTAAGCAGCTCACATGGTTCATACTGCTGGAAACATGAAAAGCTGAATTCTGACCTCAGTCCCTATGAGCCATCACTCACTAGGAACTTTCCACGTATTACCATGACATAAAGCAAGTTTTATAGACAAGCAAAAGAAAGGAACTAACATTCAAATGGCTATTGTGTGCCAGTACTACAAATACATCCTCCTGTTTAATTCCTACACTCCCCTCTGTACTTATTTGTTATTATTGTGCAGTGAGGTGACTGTAAGGCTCAGAGAAGTTAAGAAATTCACCGTAGGTCACACAGTAAGTAAATGGGGTGGCTATTAAATCCTGGCTCTTATCACAAAGCCCTCCCTTCAGCACAGGATGCAGTGCTCCCTGGCATGTACAAAAGTTCCCGCAGGCACCCTCTAAGGATAGGTGAGCTGAGCCCAGAACTTTGAGAGGGTGGAAGATTCTTTCATTTTCTGCAATATAATCAACTCCGTTCAAGGCTCATTTCACAGGAGAGAATGGAAAAGAAAAGTGGCCTAATTCTTCCCCTTTTCACACATAAAGGGTTGTGTTTTGCTTTGCTCTGCTTTTTGTGACTTTTAATTCTTCTTGCTTTAAATACCAAAATGTGTACTAGACCTCACTGAGTTTTTAAGATAGGCTTCTGGTGTTCTAAACTCGAGCAGTGGCTTGTCTGCCTCTGGGAGGCATTATTTTGCCTGCAAAGTTCCCCAGTCATCATCCTCCAACACTGGGCTATGACAAAAGACCACAATTTCCCCACACCCAGACGCCATCTCAGAAAGAAGCAAGGGAAGGATGAAGCGGCCTCCATCACAGCTGAGACTTGAAAGAAACCGAATGTTTACCAGATAGAGACAATTTGAGTATGCAAGGCAGAGAAACCATTGACTGACAAATGTGCTTCATCCCTGCTCCCCAGAGGGGTCGGGTAGTGTGGGAGACATGATCGAAAAATCACAAGGACGTCTGACTAATCATAGAAAATAAAGAAACTGAATTTTCCTTGGAGGGGGTGAGGAGCTGAGCATCCCCCAAGCCTCTGCCTTGATTCAAGGTTAACAATTGCAGGATGAACTTGCCTGGGGTGTGGGAGTTTGCTTCCCCACATTGCCAAACACTCCTACTCTAACTCTCGCCTCCTCTTAACCCAATTCTGAGGGGCATTCAACCCAGTGGACCGTGAGGCCCAGCTCTGCCGAGGACTTGGCAGAACTCCTCTGCTCCAGGAAGTGAATAGTTTTCCTCATTCTCATGAAGTAAAAATGTCTCGAGAAATGCAGGGGTGTGCTTGTTAAAGCAGGTCTGGTGGTGATATTTCCCAAGTCCTGCCCAGCACAAATGGGAGCTCCCAGCAGTCAGGAGAAGCCAGGCTGAGTGGACTCAAATCTGCAGCTGGAGAGGGAAGGGCCGGCTTGGCTGTGGCCAACAGCTGGAAATAGGCAGATAGCTGTGAGGCTCTCAGGGTCTCAGTGGTTTTCCGTCTTTAGCAAGCATCAGAAACACCTGGAGGGCTTGTTAAAACCGATGCCTCACCCCACCCCCAGAGATTCTGATTCAGCAGGTCTGGGGCATGGCCCACGGACTTGCATTTGAAGCAAGTTCCCCGGGATGCCAGGATGCTGGGATGCTGCTGCTGCTGGTGGCGCGTGCTCCACTCTTTGAAGAGCACCTCTCTCGGCCTAGAACTCCAGGAACCTGGAGGGGATGACAGCATTCTAAAGGCCTGCCTCACGCAGTGGCACAGTTCGTGCACTGCCCAAAGGCTCCCGGATGAGGGGATGAGAAGCATGGTAATTGAGTTCATGCTCTACTAGCCAAGGTATGTGTTCTGCCAAGAGGCTGTGTTAGCCTGGAAAAAAAGGGGCTCATGTGTCCAGAGAGGTCACTTTTTTCTAATTCACTTACCCAAAGGAAGTACCTTTTTCTTATGTGCACAAAAACACATAGGCAGCAATGGCACTTAAAAAAAATGCCCTTTACCCACGGGTCTACATACACAGGATATCAAATGCATACCCACTCTGAGACCCCCTGAGAAGGTCATACGGTTGCCGGCTATCCCAGCATTTTGTGTTGGCCAGAGAGAGGACGGCTTCCCTAACCTCACTTCCCGCCTCACATTGAAGTTCTCCAGTGACATGAAGGACGGTGATTTCCACAGCCTTAAGGATAATCAAAGCATGTGCTTCTGTCACTTCCTGTACAACCTCAGACCACTAGGCAGGAAACTGCTGCCACAGAAGGAATGTTCTACAGCTAACCCCGTCCTGCCTGCCACGTAAACAGCTTCCACACCCCAGGCAGTGTTCTAGGAGCGTATAGAGACTTGCTCTCAAGCACCTTCCTTCCTAATCAACTCACTCGACTGGCCAATGCTCCCCTTCTCTCTGTAAAACCTTCTTCCTCTGCTGCCCACAGCAGGCTGACCCCCTTGGCTGGCAGACTGTCCCTCTAGAATGCTTTACCATCTTCTGCCAGTAGAGCTGTGAACCAACCAAGGGTCAGCTGTGTGTGTTCCCAAACTTGCTATGCCAGCTGTGTGTGTCACTGTGATCAAGTAATTTAATTAAACCATCTTGTAAACTGGTGATATACAAAATGAAAGAGAACTTTTGTTTGCATGAAAATTAAGTTCGATTGCTTTGGAAAAGCTTGGCGAAGGCAAGTCCCCAAAACTGATTACCGTCAAATTAGATAGCAATGGGGGAGACAAATGTAAAAGATGGAGGAAGGGAGCATGGAAGTGAAAAAGGATGCCATGCTCAGGCTGCTTATCAAGCTTCTTCACTTCTCTGTCTAAACGCACTGAAGTTAGAACTGTAGACCACTGTGGGAATGATCTATGTGAGAAAGATGAAGGCGATCTGGAATCGGCAGGGCTCCCACCTGAAAACAAGGCTTTGGCCCCAAATCAAAAGGGTGGGAAATGAATATGTGTTCACAGGTGTTAAGTAAAAATACTCAATATCGATAACAGAGAAAGAGTGTTGGAAGCAGATAAATCAGGATACTCCGGTCACTCTGCCCCTTTCCAACCGGGTGATCTTGGATGAATAACTATTCTGAGCCTTGAGATCCTGCCAGTAGCTGGAAAGAAACCCTGTGTGAAGAAAAACGCAACGCATGAATATTGGTGGCTACCACGAGCCTGCAACCAGCCTCCCTTCCCCCCGCCTCCCACCCAGTGATGAGTCCCCTATTTCTTTGTGAAGAACTCACCCAATTTTCACTTTCAGCTGAGGAGCTTTCAGGGGGAGAACACCTGACTCAGGATGGGTGATCCGCACACACCACCTACCTGGCCACCAATATCACTTCAAGGAGGGCACACGACTCAAGTCTGGGCATTTGGAATCAGTAAGACTTAATTATTTCCAGGATTTTAAGTTATCGGGGAATTGATTTCTCTCCCCCTTGCTGGGTTGTTGTGATGATGTGAGCCTGAGGGCAGCTACAAAAATCAGAGAACAGAACCGAATCAGAGGAGGCAGACCCAAAAGCAGAGTTGGGAGGTAGACACCGTTCGAACCCTGAGTCAAACCAATCCTGAAGCCAGCCTTTCAATTGCATGAGCTAATACATTCCTTTTTCTCTTTATTCATTTTCTCCAGAAGCAGATCCTAAGATAAAGACTCACCTGCAGGTCGCTTTTGTGGGAGGTGATTGTAGGAAACATGGAAAGAGGAGTGAGGGAGAGAAGCAGGGAAGGGAAGAAAGACAGCTAAGGGGACATTATCTAGCAAGTTTCACCACGGATGACTGGAAAGTAGTATCATGGAGAAGCTCTGGGAAACAGTGCAAAACACACCCCCTCAGAGTTATCCCGGCCAAATGGCAGGAGAACGTCGTAAGTTTATCTACCAGGCCCCATGTGTCACTGGTTGAGGGCCACTCCAGGCTAGGGATGAAGGGCATCACCTCCCTAGCACTGCTCACCTGGCTGAGCACAGGCAGAGTGGACCTCTGCTTCCAGAAGAGGCTCTCAGAGTTGCAGGAGCTGGCAGCTGGCAGCTGGGTTGATGTTCATGAAAATGATGGGGCCAAAAGGGTACACCGAGGCACCAGCAGCATCTACGATAGCTGGGTGTTCTGTCACTTGCAAAAGAAAGACCTCGCCAATACTTTCAGTACTCAGCACCATGATTGGGATGTAGTAAAAGCACTCGAAAATTCCAGTCGTCATCAATACTGTTAGTCGTGACTGACCAGTGATGGGCATTATGAAGACCCAGCTTGCTACGTAATTACAGGCATTATATTTGCAGCCTAAATTCTGTAGATAGAGGAGAAGAAGTGACGTCTCAGAAGTTTCTCCCCAGTCTCTCGGGCACAGCACCAGTTCAGGGAGCACCACCCATTGCTGGGCCCTCCCTGCAGCAGAAAATATCTGAAGCCCTCGGCCAGCTGTCAGCCCAAACAGTCCCTTCCAAGAGTCACCTGTGATCGGGCTCCCTAAGCAACCACAGAGAAGATGGGAAGGGCCTGGTCGTAAAAGTTGAGAAGACATGTACAAAAGAGACCTTTTGGGTTTTTTTTTTTTTTTTCAGTCTTTGTTATAGTTCCTGCTTTTCTTCTTAAGGCCTGGATGAAGAAACTGATATAATATTGAAGATTATGGCTCATTAATAATTAATTGATTGGAAAAAGTACTTAAATATCTCAAAGGTTTGACCAAGGGGTTTCACTACAATAGTCCAAACATCTGTCAGGAAGAAAGATTCGGCCTTTCTGAGATCACACCCCGTTAATCTGTTTGGGTCATGAGATGGGTTGGGACCTGGAGCCAGGGGAGCTGTGTGGGTTGGGCAGCGTCCACCCGTTCTCAGGCTGGCCTGAGAGGCTGCTCTCTTCCTGATTTCCAGCAGTTCCTGAGTCCCAAGGTCAGATGCACAAGGCAGGAAATTGTATTATCCCCACTTTACAGAAGAAGCAACTGAGGTATTGAAAAGGCAGGCAGCTAATAAATGGTGTAGCCAAGATTTGAACCCGAGCGTTCTAGCTCCAGAGGCCACTAAGCTCTGTAGTGTAAAATACCATGTTTTGAAGACATAGGTTATAAAAGACCAGGTTAAGTACAATTTTTCTCCACCCAAACAAGAGGTTAGCAATGTCTTCTCACAGTCTTCCTCTGCCTGCTCACATACTGTGCCACCTGTAACCTGAGTCAGGTAAGCAGTGAACCTTGCTGGTTTACCATTCGTGTCCTTTTTGGTATCTTTTATGCCCGGCATGTTCTTCAGGGAGCCACTCGTTTTCTCCTACAGCCCCACATAAGGAGGACGGGGCTATCCCATGAGCCTCCTGCACTGTGTATGCTGCGGAAAAGCTGTACGTCTCACTTTTGAAGAGTCAGGGCAGAACTTTTTAAAGGAGTTCAGGGAAGGCATTAGCAGGGTCTCCAAAAGTAACAGAGAAGCCTGTGGCTTTGAGCACATGTAGAACTGGCCCGACATGATTTCAAATGGCAACTCTACTCAATGACACAGGAAGAGTGACCAGCCTTTCAGAGCCTCCTTTCTTCCCGTCTGTAAATGCAGATGACAGTGCCCATTTGACAGGGTCATGGCAAGCTTTAAATACAAGAGTCCAGGCAGGGCTGGTGCAAACACAGGCATACAGGAGGCTTCCAATAAATTCTCATTCTCTCCTTCCTTTTTGGTAGGAAAGAAATAGGGTATGGAGAAGGCTAATTATCCTCCAGTTCCAGGAATAATGAAAATGGTTTTGCTCATGTAACAGGAAGAAGAGCCCCGCTTGAGAATGGGTGCTGTCTGGGGGAGAAAACCCAGCTCAGTGTCTATATGTTGTGTGTGGGAGACTTACCTCAGGCTTCCTGCAAGTCGTGGCTGTGAAATTATAGAAACTGTTTATTTGGCCAGGAGAAAGGGCGAGGGGAAAGGATTTTTTGCTCCGGTCCCCATGTCCCCGGCCCACACAAGCACCTCTTGGGACTGCATTTGGACTGAACTTGAACCCTGCAGTTTGTGAGTTTGTTTGCTTTGGGCAAATAATGACTTCCTGTTTCTTAGAAGACGGAGCAAAGCTTCCCAAGGCTTCTCTGCCAGGCAGAAGTTCTTACCAAGCGACCGGAATGCTTGTGGGGTAAACAGAACAGAGACACAGGGATGAGGCTCACCCACTGAGCAGCCCCCAAAAGTGGAATTGGGGTTTGAGAAACAGGCAGGACAGTTCAGCTTCCTCAAGCTCCCACATTTTAACTGAATCCCCAGAGCACTCTCCAGGATTCCCAGGCCTTTGCCCACACACACACTGCATCTGTGCTGACATTCTCCCTGGGTCCCCGATGTTGGCATAATTCTCCTGACTCCTGTGCCACTTGGCAGCTCTTCCTACCCACTGGGCAGTCTGACTTTCTCTCTGTCCAAAAACCGTACAGATCTCATTCTCCAATCCCCCATAAATGGTCCCATTCGCCATTCTATCCTTTTCATATCCTCAACTCAGACCTCACTTCTTACAGGAAGTCATCCCAGATTACTCCTCTGATCTTCCTGTTTACGGTGCTTACCACTCAACCCTGTTCACTAAGTTTAGTCTCATTTCCACAGCCCCAAACTGTAAATTTCCTGAGGGCAGGGGGTTAAAAAAAAAATAGCTAATGTGTGCTGAGAGCGTAACAAGATTCATTTCATTTAAACCTTTATAACCTTTGTGAAGTAGGCACTTTCATTTTCCTCATTTGTAAAAAGGCTCAGGACCCATAAATGACACGCCCAGGATCACAGAGTTAGTGGCAGAATCAGGCAACAACCCAGCTCTGATTCTGGTACCTATTCTTGTGAGCACTGCGGGTTGTAGCCTCCTAGATAGATGTTTGCTACTTGATTGTTGATGAAACCAGTGGTTCTCAAAGGTGGTTCTCAGACCAGCAGCACCAGCAGCACCCAAGAACTTGTTAGAAATGCAAATCATTGGGCCCCAGCCCCAGACTTTCTGATTCAGTGAGTCTGGGATAAGGTCCAGAAATCTATATTTTTAAAAGTCCTGCAGATTTTTCTAATGTTTGCTGATGTTTGAGACTACCTGACTAGAACAAGGATTGGTGACTTTTTTCTGTTAAGGGCTTAGATTTTAGATTTTGCAGTACCAGAGGTAAAATTGAGGCTGTAACATAGATACTTTCATAACAAGATAGAAAACAAATTTTATTGTTCAGATTCAAAATATGATAATACTTGTCGAGTATAATCTTTTTTGATAATACAGATCTAATAATGAGAAGAATGAAATGCATTTTGGAAGGATTAACGTTTTGCTTATGTGGGGTTCAAAGTTAGTGTTCTCTATCATCACATAATTGCAAATGTTCATTTGGAAAAACCATTCTTAGCTCCCTGTACAAAGCAAGCAGTGGGCTGAATTTGGCTTGCAGGCTGTTGTGAGCCCATCCCAGCTGAATCAGTAACTATGGGTACACTTGGGTCAATTCTTGTCTAAACTGAGCAGTCACTATAAACAACCAGTTTGGCGCTTCCACGCCCCTAACCCCACTCCTCCACCTCTAAAAACAGTTGCTCAACAGAATTGACAGATTTGACCAGGCATTTTGGCATCTTGTAATTCTCTGAGAGGTTGAGCTAAGCCAGGCAGGCCTCGCCTCACATAGCTCCCTGATAGGGAGAACAGCTGCCCAGCCAGGTGGAGCAGCTGCAGGAGGCCCGCGGCCCTGCTCCCACCACCACCTGTGGCTTCCCCCATTACCTCGTCTGTCTCTCCTGGACTTCCTGGAGGCAAGTGCCCTGCTTGCTCCGGGGAAGGTGGGTGTCCAGAGAGGACAGAAACTGACCCTTTTACCTTATTTTTGTCCTTGGCCTGGCTTTTCCAGCACCTGTCTGAACTCATGGCAGCATGGGAGACTCCAGGGAGCTGAGACCTGGAAGTAGCAAGAAGAGCAAAATCTTTCCTGGTCCCTTAAAGAGATAGGCGGAAGTCACAAATGGCGGATTTACTTGGTCAAATTGTGTCCCCAAAAACAATATGTTCAAATCCTAAACTCCAGTACCTGCAAATGTGACTTTATTTAGAAATAGGGTCTTTGCAGATATAATCAAGTTAAGATGAGGTCATCCTGGATTGGGGCGGACCTTTTAAGAAGAGGGAAATGTGAACACAGAGACACACAGGGACACAGAAAGAACACCATGTGGAGATAGAGACAGACAGATATTAGAGTGATACATCTACAAGCCAAGAGACACCGAAGATCGGCGGCAACTTCTGGAAGCTAGGAGGGCAACATGGAACAGATCCTTGCTCGGAGCCTCCAAAAGAAATCAACCATGCCCACACCTAGATTTCAGAACTGTGAGAGAATATATTTTTGTTGTCTTAAACCACTCAGTCTGTGATACTTTGTTCTGGCAGCTCTAGGAAGCCAATGCAGCTAATGATAAGGGAAATGTAGTGAGATACGTCGAAGTGACAAATGAGGAAATACGATTATACTTTCAGAAATTCCTAGCACTGGAGAAGGTGCGTATGACATAAAGTTAAGCAAGAGAAGCAGATTTTAAAACTAATTTTGCAATTTTAAAACTTACATTTATATGTTCATGGTCATAGACAAAAAAGTTGGATGAATATATATAATATATTTGTATTATTGTCTCTGGGTGGAATAAAATGAACATAGGTTCTTAAAATCAGGAAAAATGATAATTAGAAAAATAAAAATGATTAAATAGAATTAAAATCCATATATCCTCAGAACAAAAAACCCAAGAAGTGTGAAAGCAAGCCTAAAGACAAGATTGCTGAGAACGGTGCCTGGGCAGCTCCCATGAGAACAGGTAAAACGAAGTCAGACACCAGGACTGTCTCTTAGTCTGGGCTGCACGTCAGATTCATCCAGGGAGGTTTCCAGACAAATCAGTGCCCAAGCATCACCCCAGACCAACTGAATAAGCAGGAGAGGTCACCCAGAACCAGATGAAATATAAATTTCATTTTAATCAATCATTGCTTTGAGAAAATTCTACATGAGACAACTTGAATTTGGCCTCATCAATAAGGAGAGATGGCAAAATTAATAATAAATGACATTTTGAACCTTTGTTACATGGCTGCCACGATTCTAAGTTATTTACATGGATTGTCTCCCTTAAACATCATAATAGCATCATGATCATAGTTGCCATGACTATACTCATTTTAGAGATGAGAAAACTAAGACTCAGGGATGTTAACTATCATGGCCAGGGTCACACAGTTTGTAAGTGGCATATCTAGAATCCAAAATAAAGAAGTTTAATTCTTCACCACCACACTATACTCATCTTTGAAGCTTGAGACATGACTGTTCAATCTGGGAATTTGGTAAAGAAAGTCGTAGTCACTCAAATCCAGATTAATATCTGGAGCCCTACTTTTCCCAGCATTACACAGCCCAGCCAATTATTCTGGGCTCAGCATGTCTCACCGTGCATCCTAAATGGGTCCTGTGTGTGTCATGACTTAAACACACAGTCAATTAGGTGCCTGGGGAAGAAGCTCCCCCACTTTCAGAACTGAAGATGGTGGGCTTCTATCTTTAAAGATCTTCATTAAACCACACAGAAGCAACTGTTTATGGTGAATCACTGGAGACATTTCTCAGTAGTTGCCACTATTCAAACGGGATTGTGGGGCTCCTCTGGAGGAACTTGTTCACGTTTGCTGTGTGGACGTGAAATCCCAATGGTATCCTCTCACTCCTGGCTTCCACTTTGCTCTTCTACCCTCATTCCCCACTATCCTAATTTCCTCATCCATTTATTGCTCATCTCTTTTGCTTTTTTGCATCACGTAAGTCAGTGGCCTGTAAACTTGGCTGTACTTCAGAACACCTGAGGCACTTTTCAAAATCCTGATGTCCAAGACACACACACCCCATGCCAAAGGCATTGCGACCTCAGCGTGGAACCAGACATTACCTCTTTAAAGTTCCTCAGCAGACGATGAGCCGCTAAACGTACTCCCAAATTCTTCCTGGAAAAATATGGGGCTATAAATAAATAACAGTAATGAAGCCCCAGACCATTTCACGTTTCAAATGGGCTAACTTACACTCATTACAAGCATGGATCTTTTTTTTTTTTTTAATGTTCCCCCTGCCCTACCACCTCAAAGTCCTTGTGTGAACAGCACAGTCACAGAATTCTGCTAATTCTGCCTATTTCTCTGTGTGCTTCCTCCCCTGCCTTCCCCAAGCCAAGCCATGTGCCGCTTCTCATACAGAAGCCCCCTTCAGCCTTTCCATATTCAGGGGCCCCCTCCCACCGTGTTCCAACATCTGTGCCTCCACCAGGGACTGGAAGAGCAAACCCAAAACCACAGCAAACCACTCATCTATAATTTGCTGAGCTGCCAACCTAGAAAGAGACTAAATATTCCCCTTTTTTTTGTTGTTTAAATGAACTGTGAAACAAACCAAAGTTGTGGTTTTATTTTCCAGAAACAATTTAGTAAACAAGTTTAATGCAGAAGCAAAAACAACATAGTCATAAAACTACTGAATGAAAAAAAAATTCTCAAAGGCACCTAACATTATATTCTCTTTGAGTAAATCAGATACCCACATGCATGAATAAAATGGGTAGAGGGGAGGAGTGGCAAGTGCACACATGGAAAGGCTGGTTTTTGAAAAGCACATAACAGGGAGCCCCTGAAGACAGAAGCACAAATGTTATCTGCAGAGTCAGGACAACAACAGAGTGCAAAACTTTTTTATAAAGATTAAGCTGCCATCTACTCTCATAGGAAACCCTTGCCATCTCTCATGCTTTTGGCCTTCTCTCTATTGCTTCCTACACCTGGGATTGTGGCTGGCAAGGGAGTGTCCAAGAAGACATGAAATGAGGGGTCCTTGGGCTTCAGGGCCCCACTGTTGTGCTCCTTGAAAGGGAAGTTGGGGTGGGTCGTAGCTGAGGTCAGATCCCAGACCTGGTCTCATCTCTGACTGAGCTGTGGACCCTGAGACAACTTCCTCCCAGTCTTTATCTGTTTTCTGCTCAGTAAACTGCAGGGTCCTCTAAGGTACAATCCAGGTCTGGTATTTAAGGCGCTAGTTCTAGGAGTCAAGTCATGTTTAGCTGACTCAGGATCCTGGGAGGACTCAACTCTAGCTCTTAGGATTTGAGGAAGGACTGCCAACTTTTTCACCTGGGACCAGGAATGACTGGCCCTCCGGTTTGTATGAAGGAATCTCTTTGTCTTGAGTATGATCATGGGAAATCATTGCAACAACGACAACAACAAAGAAAGGTAAGAGAGGGACCAGCTTACCCAGAGGACTCTCCTTTTTCAAAGGACCATAAAGTCATAAGTTGCTGTGCACAGAGCATGGGCTTGAATATATGTGAGCATATACTTTTTATAGGAATACTAGATTTAGAGTCAGCAAATCTGTTTTCTAAATCAATGCAGTTCTGGCACTTACTAGATCACTTCAAACAAGTTAATTTTGTGAAAAAAAAAATGTCAAACGAGGCTCATAATACATACTGTAGTAGAGTAAAGATAGCCCCAAATTCTCTGCTACTCCTCCCACTGAAAAGTGCAGTCTAATTCTTTTCCCCTCAAATCTGAGTCGGCCTCAGTAACTAGCTTGACCAATAGAATGCACAGGAAGTGACACTACCTGCTGACGCTAGAGCACGTGCAGTCTTGGCCTCCCACCGTGGTCTCTTGGAGCTCTCACTTCTGGGATGCTCTGTCTTAGGACCCAGCCGCAGTGTTCTGAGAAGCCCAAACCACATGGAGAGGCCACCTGTTGCCGTCTGGTTAACCAAACTGTGACCTAGTCAACAGTCTGCATTGACTGCCAGCCACGTGAATGCACCATGCCAGATGTGCAGGTGCGAAGTCTGGCTGAGTTTGTTATGCAGCGATCGATTACTGGAACACCTAACTTGCAGACAAGGACTACCATAGGAGATTAACTGTCAAGAACATAGAAAGCACATTGTAAACCGTAAAGTACTCCACGAACACAAAGGGCCAATGTTAAAACTGAGTTCCTGGCTTGCCCTTCCTGTCCTTTCCCAAGGAGCAGCTCTGAGTGCTCATTCCAGTCCCCAGCAATGAGTGCCTTGGCTCTGTGCCTGCCTCTCAGATTTTCCAGGTGAGCTTTTGAGAAAGGATGAGATCACAGAGAAAAATCCCCGGGTTGCTTACCTGAGGTTCCTGACCTGTATGCGTACACCCATCCCTACATCCTGCTCATAGCTGATGTTTCAAACCCTGGGTTTCCCTGTGCCCAAATATGGCAGCTACGAGCTCTTCTGCCCATCGTGCCCTCAGAACTATTCCTGAGGTTAATATCTCTCCAGCCAGAATCTGTGCATATCCCTCCTGTGGACAAATATTCACTATCATGGGGAATCATAGAGTCCCACATTCAAACAGAGGGTCACAACTGACATTAGAGTGGAAATACGACATAATCAGCTTACTATAATTTCTTCTCCGATGGCCTTATCGAATCCACTGCTAGAGAACTGTGGGTCTATTCTTCACTTACACAGATCCTTTGACCTGAACTATCTCCAGGAAAGGTCCTTATCCTTCTCTATACTGTCAAATGACATCGAACGTGAGATAGCGTTCACGGAAGACATCTTTCTAATCCATTCCAGTGTCATTTCCTGGTCATCTAGAGCAGAACTAAATGAAGATATCTTTCATCTAGAAGCTAGTTCTTTGGACATACAATTAATAGTTTATTTCTGGATTTTCTGCTACCTTAGTGTTTGAGTTCCTCTTGTCACCTGTCCTTCCATTTCCTCAACCAGTCACTGCAGACAGAGGACAGTGCACACCCACGCTGCCTCACCAACCTGATGGCGTGAACCCCCACCTCTTCACACCACTGCCAGCGGGTGAAGCCTGTGTCATTATTTGCCTCATGCCATCTGTCCACCTGTGCTCCGATGTATATCACGGTGGGAGTCGGGGGGTGGCCTGGAAGCCCGCAAACAACTTTTGCCAGGTCAGCTCCCATACCAGCCAGCTTCCTGTTCAGTTCTGCCAATAGTAGGCATTGGCAGGAGACTGGAAGGATGGAAGAAGGGAGAAGGTATTTGTTCATCAGTGCAGTAGCAGCAGTGGGCAAGGGAGCGCTCATTCCTGGGGTCCTGGACAGTAGTTACAGCATCTTTGGCAGCTCAGTGCTCATGGGCTCTGGCCCCGCGGCGACACTTCCAGGGTTGGGGTGTTCAGGTTCCTAGGCTCCTGTAGTGTCAGTGAGAGCACAGGCTTCTGGCTTCCTGCAAGGTGGCAGCAGCAGCAGGTATACCAATAGTCTCAGAGTCCAGCAAGCCTAAGTTTTGGGTAACCCCATGTTCCTTTCTGCAGCTACAGCCTATGGGTGGTAATTACTTCCTGTAATTCCTAGTGCCTGAGTAACCTCATTTCCCTCTTTTTTTCTGCTTTGGCTTTTCTGACACTTCTTGTCCAACAACCAAATCCTTGCATTGAATTCCCTCTGTTCGACATACCCAGATGGTTTTTATTCTCCTTACTAGACCCTGTTGCTACTCAGTGCCTACCTACTGCCTACTCTCCCTGTCTTTCCTGTAAATGGAACTCCAATTTTTATCAGATCAGCAAGTTTCCCAGATGAATACCCACTTCCCTTTGTCTCCATTGAAGCCAGGGGTGACCATGTGAGCAGTGCAATAAAAGGAGTTTTCTGGGAAGGTTTTCCCTTTCCTGATAAAATGAAATAGACGGGACCAGTGCCACCTCTCCACCCCTCTCCCTTCCTTTCGTGCAGATGCGATGCGTGGACCCACTGCGGCCCTTAATCCACGAGCCAACAAGCATGAAGACACATGGCAATACTCTACAGAAAGCTAGCAAGAGCCTGAGCCCTGGATGGCATTTCGAGCAACTGAGCCAACCCCAGCAACAACCACCTTAGCCTTGGGGCTCATGCTTTCGTCCCACCTTATGGGATTTGTAAGTTCTTTTAAGTTCTATTTCTTTTCAGTAACTTCTGCCTTCATTTGACAACATGGGGCATTGGAACATAGTTTCCGGCTCTTGCTTAATTCGTTTTACATATACACACTCATTAAGAGGCTTCTTCAAAGAGGGAATAAGGGGCAGACTTAGAAAAATTAAAAACAAATGGAGCATTCCCACAAAGAGGGAAGCAGGTGAGAGGGTGTGTCTGGGCGGAAATCTGGCTGGAGTAGGCCCCACAGTATTTGACCTCCCTGTTCTCATTTTGAATTGCCCTTTATAAAAGCTCACCACACAATTCTCATTAAACCCTCTGAGATAAGCTGCAGTAGGTCAGAGGTAGACGATTTAGGTCACGGCCAATAATACAATATCACAAATCCTTTTCTCTCACTTTTTTTTTTTTTTTTTTTTACCCAAATTGGCTTTGGAGGCCCACCTTCTGGAGAGGCAAGCTGGTGATCCCTGCTGACCGCGCTTGCTCTTGGCAGCAGGTCTAGTTCGATCAGTACCCAGTATTGCCGTCTCTCTCCCTGGGAGACACCTGCCGCCTGGCCATCCTTTAATTAAGTGGACATCTCATTCCCACAGAGGTCGTGCAGCTGCTGTGTTTTGCTGGTATCTTGAAGCCAAATTAGAATTTTCTAATCCTTAGCTTTTATATGCCAAGTTCCCTGGGAATCGCACCCTTTTCACTGCCTCACTGGCCATAGGTCTTTAGGAAGGGTGTCCAAGGGACGAGGGGGAGGGGTCCCTCCCTCAAGCTGGTCATTGGTCGTGTGCACATGCCATGTTAATGAGTGCCCGATTTGTGAAGAAACGGAGGGAATGAGGAGAAACCTCATTTCTCTCCTTCTATTTGTTTTTTAATCAAATCAAATTCTTAATTACATTTGGCTGGAATGAAATTATGCCTCTGAAGAGCTTCCAGATGGAACTGGGAAAGTGACTCCACCTGAACTCTGCAGCCATTTTGGTCAGTATAAATTGTTTGCTCCTGAAGGGGCCACCAGCCTGGTGGATTCGTTCTGATGGAAAAAGGGCACTTTTACCCCATCCCTCCCTCCAAATGTCGCTTAGGGACAGCTCACCTGTCTGGACTAGGGGACTTCGAGGGTTAGGGGTTTCCTAACAAGCCAGCAGGGTAGGGACTCTGAAAGGCAGCCCAGTGAGGAGATTGTGGGATTTGTCATCAAACAGGCAGGGACCCGATGCTGACCTGTGCCTCACCGCTGTGCGATGCATCACTTCTCTGAGCCTCAGTTTCTTCAGTTGATTTTTCTTACCTCACATGATTATTGTGAAGATTAGATCATGTAGGTTTGTGCATAAAATTTATTTCTTTCTCTTTCCTTTTCCTCCGTCTTCTTGCTCAGAGAGAAGTTGCCTAATACAACTGAAAGGAAGTCTAAGATGCTGGTTCACGTGAAGAACCTCTGCTTTCTGAGCCACCATTTTTAGGACTTCATAAGATGAATGGACAGACAAGAATGACAGTTACCTTAGGTTCAGCTCTTCATCTCCAATTTGGCTCTCGTGTTCCAAGTCCTGGGCTTTGCTCTCCTCGGCCACGTGATGGGGCTTACGCTGCCTGCGCATTCTCCCTCCTCTCTCTGGATGCTTCATCTGTGTCTATCTAACATCATCTCCCAGGATTGCATTATTTGAATTAAGCAAACCCAATCCAGCTATAGGAAGACAACTAATAGTGAAGCCTTTGCCAGCACAAGAATGATGCTCAGAAATTCTTCCTGGCTCCACCCTGAGCCCACTGGCCAGGCGGAAGGGAGGGAAAGCAGGAGATAGCAGACCAGGTCACATGGGGCAGAGGAAACTCATATTTTAACCATTTATTCCCAGGATGTGAGGAATTAACCACCTAATCCAAAATGGAGGAAGCATGGCCCAGTCACATGATCATGTACACCCAGCAGGCAATGCAGACAGGCGACCAGGGATGATGGTGTGGCACCTGTTGCTGCAACCTTCAGAGCAGGACGGCAAATACCTTGGCACTGAAACTGGTCATCCTCTTTCCAGGGCATATGTCATACCATGAGCTGTGGAGCTCCCGCCATGGGCACTTTCACTAGAATGCATTTTTATGATGGCTCCTTTTAGATTTTTCTTGGGGCTTCTGCCAAACACCCTGAAGTGGCTCATTTGTTCCACAGCCCAGGGGTTATCATCAGGAAAAGTTAAAGTCAGAGGCACACTTTCTCAAAAAAAAAAAAAAAAGAGAAGATTCTACTCTTTCCCTTTTCCCATCATTGTCTTCACTTCCTAGCTCCGAGTCGAACCGACACATTATGAAATACACTTCTTAATCAAACAGTATGAAAATTTCTAGTAAGATACCATTGTATGCAGAGCAAGCTGCTCTTGGGTCAGCTATTAATCTTTGGGTTTAACTCATTGGCTTGTTAGAAACAGGGTGTCTGTCTGAGTCTCTGCACTTCAAAACTTCCAAAGTGGTTACTGGAGCGTCGCGGCCGACCCCGTAGAATGGCTCACTCGGCATGTGGCCGCAGGCACCTCTTTCCTCACCTTTCTCTAACACAGAGGCTGAAAGCGCAAGACTCCATTTTCCCAGCCACCTTTCAGGCAGGAATGGCAGGAGATACACGTGGAAACCACTTCCCTTTTCAAATAAAAAGATAAAACCTCTCAAGGAGACCGTGTTTGGCATTCCCCCTTCTTCCTGCCTGGAAGCAGTCTTGCAAACAGGAAGCTCAAAACTGCACGCTAAGAATGATGGGACCGAAAGATACAAAGACCCCGACAGCCTCCCAGAGCAGCTGCGCCAGGCCTGGGGCACCCACCTTCAGACTTCTTGTTATATGAGAGAAATACGGCCCAGCTCAGTGGTTTAAGACTCTTCTGGTTGAGTTTTCTGTTATTTCCAACACAACTGATTCTTAAACTTTACAAGTGTGAGCCCATGGAGATAGGAAAGCTTCGGCATATTTCTGTCCTTCTGATCCTGAATAATCACAAATTAAAGGGTTAGCCCTTGTTTTGGTGGGAAGGGGAACAGGGCAAAGAGGAAGAGTTCAAAATCACCCACTGTCTCCAGAACCGGGCTTGGAGCTACTGGTGTTGCCACTCTTGAGTTGCAGACTTCCTGCCCCTTTGTATTGGGGGATTTTTCAAAATGTGATATTTGAAAAGCCAGGATGAGTCTCAAGTCTCCTAACATCAAAACATGAATGGTTTCATTTCTCAAACATTTTAGTTGAATGTTTGCCAAAGTTTTTATCTCGGGGAAACTATTTGCTGAGGTTCTAATATTATGTAAAATACTGAAGCGAGGCTTCCCCCAGGGGATTATATTACTATTTAGTTTTATATTTCTTCTGATGCCTCCAATAAATCATGAACATCTTCAGAGATGTCAGAGGGCAGCCTGTCTCTGCAACTGCAAATGACAAGCCATGAATAATGCACACGGGTCATGCAGAGAGGCTCTCACACCTGCAGCCTGTTGCCACTGGGGTCTGGCCTGCCCGCCATCAGATGATCCTCTTCCATGAGCCTGATTTCTGCCTGGTGTCGGCGAGCTCTGTGCTGGCCAGTCACCAGGAATCCCCAGCCGTGGGGCTTGGCTCACAGTACATGGTGTCCTGGGAGCAACACACCACCAGGGGATCTGGAGGCCCGAGAGGAGGCTGCCACTCCCAAAAGAGTGAAGCGAGAAAACTCCAGAGAAGGCAGGCAGAGTATTCTAACAGTCTCGACCGGACTAAAACACTCCTCGGGGACAGTTCTGGCTCCTTACCACTCCCAAAGTAGAGCCTGGACCTTCAAGGTGGCCCAATAAGCGCTTATTGTATGGAAGATGGATGTATGGATGGATGAATGACAGACAGATGAACGGATAGATAGACTACCATAGGAAAATTGGCAGAAATAGGGCAACAAGTATATAAATGATAAAAAGTATAAATGGTGATGAATAAAAAATTGTTTTTCAAATATCAGCTCAGGAGAAACTTCATTCACTCGACTCTCGTGAAGCAGCAAGACCTGTTTCTAGCACACCACTGACGTCTCCTACCTTCCTGGCTTTCAGCACCTCTGAGAATTGAGAGCTTAATTCGCCCAGATTAGAACCCCTTGGAATGAAAGGCTCTCACTCCAGCCAAATAAACTGACCCTGGGGTCTTTCTTTTAGCTTAAAAAAAAAAATTCTATTTCAAGATCAAACATCTCTCCAATCTTGCCATAAATCAATCTGTAATCTAGTATACATTATAAGAAATGTACAAGACAGACTTGAAAAGGGCTTCTGAAGAACAGAAGAACAGAAGAAAGGAAATCCCTGTTGGCATGAAAGAGCTGGAATTTGATCTGAATTTGGTAGATGGGTAGCACAGGAGGAAAGAGGTAATTCTAGGCAGCAGGACTAGAGTGAGTTCCTGGTGGGGGGTGGGGAGGAATGGTGTGCTTCATAACAGTCAAGGGGCAGGAACGTAGGTAGTGGGGGAGGGGTAGAGGGGTGAGCTCAAAGAAAGTCAGCTGGGTTGCCTGGGGTGGGCACCCATGCTTCTGCAGCTTTCCCTAGCTACAGAGGGACTTTGTCAGAGCTGCACTCGCTGGAGATCACTCTGGAAGCACTGAGTCATTACTCAGGCTGTGTGTGTGTGTGTGTGTGTGTGTGTGTGTGTGTGTGTGTGTGAGAGAGAGAGAGAGAGAGAGCGCGCACACATTTGTTGGGGAAGTGGCGAGGGTAAGAGTGATAAGACTGTTGGCAAAGAGATAATGAAGAAAACATTACAGTGAGATCTCGGATTTAAGGGAGGTGGCAGAGAGAATCAGAAGAAAGCACTGGACTTAAGAGACTGTGATCAAATAAAGAGATAACTATTTCTACAGATGCAAGACCTTTGGGAGGAAGGCTGAGGAGTAAATACTCTTGCCCCTGAATTCTGATTTTGGGTCGATGAGTCAAGAAGTGTCACTCATAGATGCACACCCACAGGGCTTCCTCACCGTCCCGTACACGCTTTATAATCACCACGACCTGTTCGCAGAGGCCAACCCGGGTCTCGATGACTCAGCGTGTGGGGAAATTTCACATCTGGAGATATTTCAGATCCATCTTGAGTTCTTTTGAACCAACCCAGAAACCCAATTAGATATTTCTGCTCACACTCTATCTTTATAAATGTGTTTAAAATTTTTTAATGTAGCTTTTAAAATTGGAAATACATTTCTAGTCTTCTAAACCCAACAACATGAAAAAGGAGGCAGTAAATATTCCACTCCCACCCCTATCTCGTCTCTGTCGAGTTCCTACCTGTTCTTCACGCAGATAATCATCTACGATGAATGTCTGCAGAATTTTTTTTGTCCCCGCTATGATCTCAATCACTTCTTTATTCGGCGGAAGTCGCTTAGCCGTCGCTTTCCTTCCATTCCACCTGCTACCCCCCTCCGACCCACGGCCTTCTGTTTCTCTACCGAGTCTTCACCAACAGTCTTCTCACTGTGGCCCTCGCCACCACTCCCGCACGGGCATGTGTACACGCTCTCTCTCTCCCGCTCTCTCTCACAGCCTGAGGAATTACTCAGTGCTTCCAGGGTGATCTCCCGCGAGTGCAGCTCTGACAAAGTCCTTCAATAGCCAGAGAAGGCTGCAGAAGCATGGGTGCCCACCCCAGGCCCACCCAGCTGGCTTTCTTCGAGCTCACCCCTCTACCCCTCCCCCACTACCTACGTTCCTGCCACTTGACCCTACTGTTCCCCAACACACCGCTCTGCCCTTCTCAGTCTCAATCTCGTCCTGCTGCGGGAATTGCCTCTCCTCCTGAATTTCAGTTGTTTCACGCCAACAGAGGTTCCCTTTCCTCTATTTTCCTGTTTGAAGTCTGCCTTGCACTTTTCTCATAAAGTACACTAGAGTGTACATTCTTAGATTAAATGTACCTATTGTGAGTGGACCCCATCTTGTTTCTCTTGACTCAGCACCTACTTAGCTTCATGTATATTGAATATGCAAGACAGAAACTGCTAACTGTTGCCAAGCATCTAATCTTGCTTCTCTCGTCCAGTAACAGAACTGCTTTTTAGCTGTGCCCATGGTCACCTAGAATAAAGGTCACATTTCCTAGCCTCCCCTGTGTTAGCTGCGACCCTGTGCCCAAGTTCTAGCCAAAAGGAAGTGCACCAAAAGCATGCGCATCTTCCAGAATTTGCCCTTGAAAGGACAGTGTGCGCCCTCCCCTTCCTCAGCCCACCCTGGGCTGGGACTCAGATGTGCTGACCAGCTATGTTGTTTCTAGTAGTTATGAGCAAAGCACCCAAGTAACAGGAAAGAAAAAAGATGGAAAGATCTCGAACCGGATTACACAGAACCACCTTCCCAGCCAACTGAGCTGCTTGTATACAGGTGGTTATACAAGAGGAAAATACGTTTCCTCTGCGTTCAAACCGTCGTTAATCTGGGGTCTGCCTGAGACCAGCCTCATTCATATTTGGACTAATACAAGGTGCTTAATACACATTTATGGAGCTAAATTCATGAATGATGAATGCTAGGTTTGTACAGGAAATAAGAAAATTAGGGAGCTCTTGCTTCATGTGTCAAGACTGAAGTTTTAGGCACCTGGTCCTCACAGGACCCATCCTGCGATGTCTGTCAAACAGAACTCTCATTAGAAACTAAACTAACCCTGTACTTACTTTATTGATTAAAGGCACTCGTCCCCAAATCAAACACACCCCAATTGTTTCAGGAATCATCTTTGTGGGAGGCCTGGCTGAAGGTGGCAATTTTCTTTGCCTGGGAGGCTTTGCCACATTGGAGAAGTCAAAATAAACAACAGAGGGTCACCAGAGCAGTGTGACCCAGCCGGGCTTCTAATCAGGGCCCCAGCAAGTAGTCTTGCCAAAACTTCTAAAACACAGTGTCCTTTGACGTTCTTCTGTGTTTAATCTTCCAATTTTCTCAAGTGACAGGACCCCAAGGAGTCAGAGCATTAAGCTGATGAAGAGATTGTCCTAATCTGTTATTTCTACCACTGTTAACCCTCCCCATGCTGGAGCCGATCCTCCAAGATGCTCACAAACGAGATCCCACCCAAATCTGCTCCTGGGCATGGGATAAGGCGCCAGGGGATGGGCAGTGCCCTGTCATTTAGCAGAAGTCACCTAGGCCTCCCTGAACAGCCGTCTCCCCTAACCGCTAGGCTTGCATCATGCTACTTACAGGAATCGTGCACCACATGTCGAGTGAAATAGGAGATACAGGAAATGAGCCGGATTCCTGGGCTGGAGGGAGGGCTCATTGTTAACCAGAAGGGGACCAAACAAGAGCAGCCACACATGGCCTTCCAAGCCCTTGGCAAACTGCACAAAGGAAGGCTGTATCCGCCCATTCTAAAGACGGTTTTGGGCTTGGGTTCTGGAGAGCTAACTGCCCTTCTCTTTCCCTCGGCAAAAAACATTGAAAACTCAAAGTTGTGTCTGTGTGTGTGTGTGAGCACATTTTAAACACGGCTGTGGATCAAAGAGACTGAAGGTTCTGTAGACATTTAAGAGACAAAGTGGGATCTTAGCAGACAAACACAATTCTGGAAGGAAGTTCATACGTGAGGTCTGGGAAGTGTCCCTGACTCAGCAATTCAAACCACGTCCCCAGCCCAGCCCTTTTGGAGCCCTGTTCGTGGCATTTAAAATTGGGGCGACAGGATCCCCAAGGACTCTCAGCATCCAGGTTGGGGGTTGCCCACATAACCTCATCCTCTCTTTCCTCCTCCTCAAACCTGAATCACTGCCCCCTGGGTCCAACTGGCTCGAATCTCTTATTTTCTCCAGCGGTTTCTTTATGACTTTCATTGCTCTTTTATCCTCCTTTTCCCAAAAACCATGTGCATACAGACTCTCAACTCCTCCAAAAGGGTGGAAAATCTGGAGGCAGGACCTTTGCATCTAGTTCTTCCCTCCCTTTACACATGAGGCCCAACCCAGGCAACTGAAATATTTGATCAATTGGTTTCACTTTCTGTGGAAGGATCCCTGTTCTCTGTACTTCACAAGACAAGGTAGTAATAGTGTCCAGTCGCCCCAGCATCTTACACAACACTCCTCTCCAGGAGGGTGAGGCATGCGAGAACTCCCCCTCCCAGAGAGGACTGTTGCGTGAGACCCCCGCGGCTGAGCGATGTGGCCCACTGGGTCACTTTCTTACCATGCCGGCACAGGCAGAACAGAGGACCACAAATGGGTGGCGTCGGCAACAGGGATTTCTTGCCCCGCAGTTCTGGAGGCTAGAAGTCTGAGATCCAAGCATGGGTAGGGCTGGGTCTCTCTGAGGGCTGCGAGGGAGCGTCGATTCCAGGCCTCCCCCAGCTTCCAATGGCTTTGGGGCACTCTCTGGTGTACTTTGGCTTGCGGAGGTACCACCCCAATCACATGGCTTCTCCCTGTCTGCATGTCTGAATCCAAAGTTCCCCTTCTTATAAGGATTCCTGTCATATTGGATGAGGGCCCACCCTAATGGCCTCATCTTAACTAATGACATCTGCAATGGCCCTATTTCCAAATAAGGCCACACATGCCGGGGCCTGGGAATTAGGGCTTCGACATATGAATTCTGATGGGGGACACAATTGAACTCATAACACTCCCCACCTTGGGTGGAGACAGAAAGGCTGTCTTCTGGGAAACATGCTCCTTTCATGACCCTCTCACTGCTTCTCAAGGGAAGGAACACGGATGTCAGATGAGGTTGGCTCAAGACCAACCTGAGAGCCCATGTACACCTTCCTCGGGCTTTCCCTTGAGGTGACCCTGGCCCAGGTAGCATGGGCCTCCTGGGCCTCTACTCCTTACAGCCCAGGGCAAGGCCACCTGCAGGCCCACTGATTGTTTAATCCCTCCCCTGGACCTGAAACGATTCACCAGGAAAGATAACTAGGGGCCCTTTTGTGTCCAGCTCCAGCCCCTCTGGTGGGAGCATGTCAGCACCCAGGGGAGGCCGCACAAACAGTGCTCCTTAGTGAAAGCATCCACCCTGACAACCCAGACGTAGGAAATAAGCTCAAATGAACCCTTCCGGCCAGTGGGGGCTCCCTGAAGGTAGGCTCAAATTGCACATCCCTCCGCCACTGGGGATGGGCCAGGAGGGACGTTCCCAAGAGCCTGGGGCAGGTAAAGCTGCCAGCACCCAACTAGGGTCCCCGTGTACATAGTGCCAGACACGAATACTTTGAGAAATAGAAATGACGAGATTTACCCTGAGCAGTAGCTAAACAGCACGAAGATCTTTGAAAGCTGCTGTGGGGCTATTATCAAGCTGGCCGTTAGCATCAGCACACGGATGTTGGCGTCGGTGTCTGGTGACAGCCCAGTTCTTGGTGTATTGTAGCCCCAAGTTCGCTGGTGGTTTGGGTCCTCCGAGATCCTCTCCTGCATTTTGATCTATGGGCGTTTGCCCCCAGAAAGGATGCTAAAGATCATGGGAATGCTTTAGTTTTCCAGCTCATGACATTTTGCTTTACTAGGACTAAAATGGGATAATTGCTCCATGCCGATGTGAGCCTGGATGTATGACCTCAATGAAGCCCGAGCCCCAATTTCCTGGAACTGTTTACCAAACCGTGTTTTCTCCACTGCTCTGGCCGGGATTACATGAGACCACTTGTGTGTCCTGCATGTAGTAGGTACTCGCTAAATGCAGTCTCAGCTGAAGAAGGCAAGCCTTCCGGCCTGGCGCAGGGGCAGCAGGAGCGGGTGCGCTGCAGGCTGTTCTCGCTTCTCGCAGCTGAGTGTGGCCGCTGCAGCCAGAGGCAAGAGACCAAGGAGAGCTGGGGGCTCCCGCACTCCCAGGTGGTGGCGGAGTGATTCTGTGGCACCTTTTATCCTGCCCAGATTTAAATTAAAGTACAAAATTTGCATTCAGTCCCCTCAGGACCTGGCTCAGTGACCTAAGCCTTGGGTTTGAAATACTTCCGCTCAGGGGAACTGCAGGTTCAAAGCCCAGGAGGGTTTCTGCTAGGTCTGGCATCCTTCTGAGACAGATCATTTGAATAAATGCAATTTAGTGAAGGCAGACCTTTCAGAAGAGGCCCCTGGAACGGAGAGATGGAGGCCCTGTGGGAGGGCACGGAGGGTCGGAGGTTTATCTAAGTTTTCCCAGTGTCCTTGCCAGATGTCAAGTGTGTACTTAAATCTTTGGGGGAAAACAGAGGAAGCTCACAGAGAGGATCCCTGGGCTAAAGCCTAGCCCCCTACTTGTCTTTATTGTAAATCCTCATTTATTTGCTTTCTTCCCATCTCTCTCTGCCCTTCAAGTGGCTATTTTTTAAGAACAGGAGTGCTTCTGCCTAAACTCTTCCCTTGATCTGGAGGGAACGGCCCGAAGGAGGGATGGTTTTGCTCAGTGATTACAGCTGTAGAGAGATCTCAGATCAGATGATGGTGTATAAATCTTGACTTCTCTGAGTTCTAGCTGTGTGGCATCCTCTATGGTCCACACCAAAAAGTATACTTATCTCTATATTTTTTAACATATCCCATGTTACTGACTCTAAGGCATTGCCACAGTACTACGCTGTCCTGAGCTTGGAGACTCAAAGGATAACGGGATCTCTGAGAGCATGCTCAATAGCCCACAGCAGGGGCAGCAGGGAAGCATCAGAGCAAAGGCCTCATAACTTTTAAGACATACACTCAAAAGACGCTTCAAGTACATTTCCTAAACTTCCCACAGTTTCTCACAGTCCAATGAAAATGTATATGGCTTTGCAGATGCCCCTGTTCTCAAGGTGCTGAGATGTGCTCCCACATGGGAAAGTATAAAGGGGAGCAAGAGAAAGGCGCTGTCTCAAGTGGGGGTCCCCAGGAAAGGCAGGAATAGATCAGTGTGCAGGATGTTTACTGGGGAGTGCTCTTGGGATCAACACATGTAGAAGGGAAGGGGAGGAGGCAGGGATGGGAAAAGGGAGAAGTTAAGTTGCGATATATTGTCTCAATAGAGGCCTCAGCTGGGCACACAGGGAGTTGGAGCGCCCCACAGAGTTGTCTCAAGTTAAGTAGGGGAGCCAGGCATTTGTACCTCCCATGCAGATCAGCTTTTAGACTTGGACTGCTCTGGGAGGAGGCCTGGCTCTGGGCAAGGGAGCTCTGTCCACAGAGGTAGACCCCAAGGGGTACTGACAGCTCACGGCTCTCATCCCACAGCGTGCCCTGCAGCTGAGGGAAAAAGTCCTTGGGTCCCAAAGAGGCTTACGGAAGCACGTCTCAGTGTCTACTGCAAGCCTCCACCAGGATGACCGCTTTCTTCATGAAAAGAAATATCTCTCAGCATATTTGGGGGACCAGAGATCTTCCACGATTAGTACAGTGAAAAGAGGGGATCTCATTTGGGCCAGCCTGACCCTGACAATGAATCTAGGATTGTGCACCAGTCACTCGATTCATTGGCGAGAGCAAGAAATTCTCAAATTACAGAGTCCTTGAGTCAGAAAGGAGCCAAGATGGGACCCTCACCCAAAGCACAAACCCTCATTGCATCTGGGTCTCCAGTCTCTGTCTGACCATTCTATGCCTGGGCTCGGAGGAGGCTCTTTCTATCGCAGGACTGACACCCCTATTAATTAAGCATCCTTTCTAATGTTAAGTTACAATCACCCTCCCGGGGAAGGTCACTCAAAGCTCACAAGATAAACCCCTCATTCATAGGTCATCTTTCAGCTAATTGAAGGCAAGAGTTCTGTTTCTTTCCATAGGCACCAACCATGTCCTTACTGATCATTTGTTCATGGATTTGACACACGCTGCCTTTGTGCCTTCTGTGGAGTCCTTTCCTGGATATCGAGTTATTCAATCTTCACACGAGTCTCATAAGGGTAACAGTAGTCTGCGTTATTATCCTTGGTCTTTGCCCTGGGAAATTACGGAAGGTTGCACGGAAAGGGAGGCACTGGATTGGATTTAAAAGAATGACTAGGAAGTCTTTAATCCCAGAGGGGATGGTATTCCAGGGTGGGGGAGAAGGACTTACATGGACCTGGAGCATCAGAGAGCTTGGCGTATTTGGGCAAAGCTTGTCATATGGCTGGAGCAGTGATTCTTAACTGAGGACAGTTGCTCCCCAGGGAACATTCAGCAATGTCTAGAGACATTTTGTCACAACAGGGGCAGGTACTACTGGCATCTAATGTATTGAGGCCAGCAATGTTGCTAAACATCCTACTAGGCAGAGGACAGCCTCCACAACAAAAATTATCTGGCCAAAAATGTTAATAGTGCTGAAGGAAAGGAAGGGATGGTGAATGGGTAAACCAGAACTAGATTCTGAACATCCAGGCTAGAAGGTTTCATGTGTTCCTGTTACCTGCATTATTTCAGAGCCCATATTTGTTAAGAAAATTGAAGCATGATCTAGAGTGAGCACTAAGATCAGGGAGATTGTCTGGACTATTGGGATTGCCCATTCATTCATTCTTTTACTCAGTATTTATTAAAGGTTTAATGAGCATCTGTTATGTATTAGCCTCTGCGCTAGTCACTGGGATGTAATGATGAATAAAATGGGCCCAGTCACTGCCCTGGAGATTTTAGGGTCTTAGGGAAAGAGAGAAACACTATTTGAATAATCCCACCAAATACATACGCGCACACTAGTGGGGAAAATGGAGCAATAGTAAGGGGGCCGCCAGCGTGTGTGAGGATGAGGAATGAACAAAGAAGGTTTCGGAAAGATGAAGAATCCAAGCAAGAGATGAAAAGAGTCTTTTCTGGACAAAACAAATGGAGAATGAGCTTATTCGAGACAAATTTTAGAGGTAGAATCCATGAGACTTCGTAGGACTTGCTGTCATGGGTGAGCAGGGAGAAGTCGGGGCCCGGCCTGGAGTCTGGCACCCAGCACCGGGCACTGTGTCAGGTGGTGGCTGTAATCAATATGGGAATGCCAGAGGGAGAGCAAACTGGGGGCTCAGTGACCCGTCGGACCTGCTTAGAGAAAACTGCTCAGCACGTGCGGGGTACAAGCCGCCTTTCTCACTCTAGCCAGTTTTGTTTTAACCTTGTTGCTGGACGGGCCCTCGGACACGATTACAGGTGAAGCTCTTAAAGCCAGAGGAGCTCAGTGACTTGCCAGGGTCCCACAGCTGGTTAATTGTTCAGCCAAAGCTAATCCCCAAACTCCAGTCCTGCACACACGAGGACTGAAGCAGGGCCTGACCTTCCATCTTCCTCCATAAATTTCACATTCCCCAAACTGAGGTGCCTTTGACCAGCGCTCTGGCCAGGGAGGCTCGGGCTTAATTGATTTGGAAGCATTTCAGTCCCACTTTGCCTCATCGCCCACAGTGTGGTCTTTTGGGGAGGCTGACATCCATCCCGGAAGCAAAGACCAGCTTAGGATGAGGCCTGGAACTCCACCAGTGAGAGGCTCAGACAGCGTGCCAGCCCTTCAGACTGGGACGCACATTGCAGGGGATGGGCCGAGTCTCCGTAGGTGTTTGCTTGTCTAACCAGTTGTAAAACAAGTCTGTGAGTATTGCCTGAGGCCTCCAAACTAAGAACAATAGATGCTCAGACCCCACCCTCCAGAGTGAAGTGTTGTGTCATCTGGCCTATAGCCTTCTCTTTTCCGTAGCCTAGAGGTGGCAATGAGTGAATGCCCGGAGAACCGGTTCTAGTTCAGGAAGTCGAAGAGGCTGGTAGGAAGGATTTCTCTAGAGAAAGTGATCATACTGTCAGACTGTGTCAGAGGCTGTCTATTGGCGGAGGAGGGAGAGTGAAGAGGCAAGTGGAGGGGGTCCTCAAGGAAACCACTCTAAAGGGGAGCTTGATTGGTGTCTCCTGGAATTAGGGTGGATAGAGAGACAGACTGCCTCAGGACTCAGAAATGGAAGGTAGATGAGCCAGGGAGGCAAAGCTGTGGCTAGGATTGATGGTGCCTACATCCAGATGGGCCCTAGGAATGGTGCCAACCTGCGGGGGCAGGAAGGGAGGAGGGAATGGGCTTCCCAACAAGGGAGAAGGGAAAGCCAACAGAGGGATGGGAAACCAGGAGGTGGAAGGAAGCGCACCAGAGAAGGCATTGCCTGTGGGCAGTCGCTACAAATGGTTCATCCATAAGGAGGGGGGAGTCTCCACAAAACCCGGTCAAAGCATCCCACATTTGGGGTAATCCCAAAATGCCCAACTCCAGATTATAATTTCATCACCCGGATTCTGTGTGATTTTTCTCTGATGTCTCCTTTTCATAGGCTAGATCCTAACTGGGCAAAAGAGCAGTAACAGGGTGAGTGAGAGAGGAGGTAGAACTCTAAAACCTTCCACACTGCAAGCTTCCAAGACGAAGCCCAGCCAAGAAGGGGTGTGTGTGCGTGTGTGTGTGTGTGCGCGCGCGCGCGTGTGTGGATAGTTATGAGGGAGGGGGCAGGTGGGGACTAAAATTTAAAATATATGAAGAGTAGAGTTTTGATTTCCATGTACTAAATTTTTAATTTGTGGATAAACCATTTTGATTGATGAAGCTGAACTTGAGCGGAAAAGTCAGTTGTCAGTCCAGAGCAGTGGAAGGAAGAACCAGGGGATAGCACAGATCGATACCGTATTATGTCCAATTCAGTTGATAAACTGATCACTTTTATTGGAAGAAGCCCAGAGCCTCTTTCTGGGCTGGATATGCCCTGGCCGGGTACTGGTGCAGAGGGAACAAAGGGCCAAACCACCATCAGAAAAATGGGCCCCATGTTCTGGGACACATTGTGGCTTCTGGGTACCAGGGCACCTTCTGGCTACCTGGGTCTTTGGGTGATGAGGCTTGGGCTGGGCTCTCCAGAAAGAAAAGCAGAACTCAGAATAGAGTCGACATCCCACAGGGCCTGTGCCTGCAGCCCAGCACAGCCTCCCAGGTGACCTGCCTTCCACTCACTCCCTAGCCCGGATGTTTGCTTTTCCTCCCTTCCCACATGGAGATCTGAATGGAAATGGCCTTTCTTCCCCCTCTGCTTATGAGAATTCGTTGGCAGTGAGCCTTTTCAGCGTGCATTTCCTTCCCAGGGAAGCTGATGCCTTCGCAAATGAATTCCTTGCCTTGACATGGAGAATAGCTGCGGCCTGTCTCTCACTGAGGCCCCGTTATTTCTGGGTCCTGGGAGAACAATGCCTGGGGCCACTTTGGTCCCATCAAAGCAGGAACTGGCCAGCTTAGTGCTCAGGGAATAGCCTGGGTGGGAATCTCTCTCTGTCCCCTGCAGGGTCACGGCTTCATGACCCCCAGGAAGGACTTGGATTGGGTAGGTCAGGGGCGTGGGGAGCCAGGACCAGGGCCAGTGATCACACACATCCAGGCCTTCAGCTGTGGCCTCCACTGAAAGTCAAAAATGAATCTCTATTCTGACAGCAGTCTGATCAGTGGAGAGGTGACTTTGCATATCTGAATCTCTTCGTCCATAAGGAAAGGACAATAATGTGAACCCCAGGGAGTGGTTGGGGTGATTAAATAAGAGAGTATGGAAATGACTGAGAACAGTGTAGGTACGTAGAAGGGATGCAGTAAATGTTGCTAGCTTAAAAGTCAAAAACCCCACATGCCACAGGCAGCCTTCTTTGGTCACCCACTTTATGCCGACATGCCTATTAGCTCATCATCCCACTGGCCATTCTCCAAAGGCCACGGTGGGAGCTCGAAGGACGGCCTGCAACCAGGTGGACAGTGTTGTTAGGGTGGGCTGCTGGCAGGCTGCCAGTCACCAGTAGCCCCACAATCCAAGGGGTGGACCTAGTCATTCCAGCTTTGCAATCAATCTCTTATATCCTATGATCTCTCTTAGTCATGGTGGCTTAGACCAAGTATAGTCACATGTGGCCCATGGGTCAGCCAGGCTGCTAATGTGTTGATATCAAGAAGAGAGGATGGGAGAGAAGGGGAGGTCCCTTTCCAATGCCAGAGTGCTCACAAGGCCCTGTCCGAGACGCTGATGTCCCAGTTTTAAGGCTCCCGCTTCTCAGGAGATAACGACTCACTCTTCTGCAGCATACCCATTTTTCTGAGTTCCCTTGCAGATTAGTTCCTGCCCCCTGTGCCTTCATCAAATATGTTGATTACACTGATTACACCACTATGAAGTAGATGCTGCTATAGGCCTGGGGAGACCTCGGTATCCTCTCATTATGTGTTGATTTAATTAATATAGCATTACCAGCCTCCAACTGACTGAGTGAAGAGGGATACTGGACATGGTCTAGTCTCCTGAGGCCTCAGATCATCCCAGCTGTCAGCCCCTTGGAAAGCCTCTGTGCAAGGGCAACCTCCGGGCCACTAGGAGGGGGCAGTTCTGGCTCTGCGTCAGAATGACTATCGCACCATCTCAATGTCTGAAGAAACACATCTCTGGCTTCCTCCGAGCTATTATTCCCCTCGTGCCATAGCCAAGGGCACAACTCAGTATGAATTTGGGAGACCAGGAAACAGCTGTCATAGAAGAAGATAAAGACGAGAGTTCAGACCAGAGGCTGCTTAGAGTGGGAAGGTTTCAAACTTGCTGCACGTTGTCTGGTTGAACTTCGCTACTGGAAATGACGTGTGCATTTTGCTGAGCTGTAGTCAAATTCTGTGCTGTGAGTCATCTTCACGTCTTTGTTGTTAAATCTTGGGTCCATGGGTAGAGATTCCAAATACCAGACCTACTCCCACTGGGCTTCCCCAGGTGAATATAGGCTCTGGCTCTGGGCCCAGATACAGCACAGGCCCAGGATGCTGATTCACCATGGAGCCCTGGTGGGTGTGGTTCGCTAGGCCTAGTGCTGGTGGAAGTGAGCGAGGTGATGCAGGGCATCCCAGGACAGTTCCAGAGCTCTCGAATTGGCCCCTAAGCTGTTCCCGGGAGAGTAAAACCGACAGGAAGCTCATTGTAACCCAAGAACCCACTCAGGCTGCATGCGCTGGGGCCCATGCAAAGCCTCTCAGTAAAGGAGGGAAAAAAAAGAAGCCCAGACTCCATTATTAGAGAAGATAAACACTGGCCTATGAGCTACCTCAACTCCTGACTCCTCTGGGTGCAGTCTGGGTGGGCCTCCAAGACAAACATTCCTGTTCTGAGGTAACTGAGGTGTCTCCATTCTTGATATGGCAGGAGCCCACATTAAACCATCCTCAGCCAAAGAAATAACTATAAGCTGAAAAGACTTTGAACATACAATATAGGTTCTCATGACCATTGCACTATGATCTGTGCTTTTTGTTTGGGACCCAAATGCCTTCATTTATTGAGCAACTCCTCTACTCCAGAGAGGTGGACCCTCTTAACACATTACATTCCTCAGGCCTCACCAGAACTGGGTGGGTGGATATCATTAGCTCCATTTTGTAGATGAGGAAACAGATTATCAAAATAACTTTTAAGTCCCATGGGTAGAATCCTTATACATTACAAATAGGGATATAAAATAACATAACCACTTTGAAAACAGTTTTGCTCTGCAAAACGTTAAACATAAGATGATTATATGACCCAACAATTCTAGTCCTATGTATATACCCAAGAGAATCAAAAACAAGTATCTACAGAAAATTCGTACAAGAATGTTCATAGCAGCATTATCCTTAATAGTCCAAGTAGAAACAACCGCAACGTCCAACTACTGAAGAACAGAGAAACAGAATGTGGCGTAGCCACACAGCAGACGGCTGTAACATAGGAGAGTCTTGAGAACACAGCACTAAGTGAAAGAAGCAAGACACAAAAGACCACATTAAACTCCATTTATACGAGATGTCCAAAATAGGCAAATCTATAGAGACAGAAAGTCGCTTAGTGGTTACTTAGGGCAGAGGATGGGGAGAATTGAGAGTGCCTGTTAATGGGCATGGGGTTTCTTTTTGGAGTGATGAAAATATTCTAAATGAAGATTATGATGATGGCTGCACAGCTGTGTAAAATATACTAAAACCATTGAATTGTACACTCTAAATGGATGAATTTTATGGCACGTAAATTATATCTCAATAAAACTCTTTAAAAAAATAACATGGCTGGTTGAACTCTAATGGATACCTTTGAATTTAATGTTTAGGACTGTTTTCCCAAGAAGAGGAAACCAGGTTCATCTATGTGTGATGGTAGAAAGCACAGAGCTCTAGTAACAAGTAGATCTGGACTTATGTGACCTTGAGCAAGTTACTTATCCCTGGGCCAATTTCTAAGACTTTTATGAAGGTGAAATGAGATAGTATCTGTCACAGACTGCTATACAGACTTGTAATTGAGTATATACTAATTCTAGCCTTTCGTTTTCTAGAAAGGGGACTCAGAAGAACAAGTACAGTTTCAGTCTTGAAAAACATATGAGGCTGGGAGTCATGAGACCACAACAGAAGTTTAGGAATAGGGACAGAGCTGAAGCCTGCTGTAACTCCTACAGCCCAATGTGAGGACTTAGGCTGAGAAACCACTCTAAAATTCAAGACTTGGTCCTACCAATAACCAAATGGTGACACCGAGTGCCAGGCTGGTGGACTTTGCGATTTTAACACCTCTTTGCCCTGGGCATACTTAGTTCCGCAATTTATGGACAGCCCGAGGAAGGTGTGCAGGCTCCATCTATATAGACTGAGACTTCAGAAAGAGGACCATCTATTTACACACTTTTTGCCCTGGAAGAAATAAAATGTTAAAAGGCCCTGTCAATTTTAATATTCTCTAGTTAACAATGTATCTTGGAAACTATTCAATAGTTCTAATTATTTGCTATTAAACATGTTTATATTATTGTCACTTATCTACTTTAAAAAGTACCATTTAACCTCTAGCTCTAAAATATTTGAAAATCAGTATGTTTGTTTTCTTTTTTCCTCCCAGAGCCTTGGTATTATTTCTACACTGGAACGGTATATGAAACTTATATTCTGCATTATAACCATAATTTCCACCTATGTTTTGATTCTTAATCCTACAGTTGTATAGATTCAATGCTCACCATCACTCCTTGGGCCAAGGTCTCTTCACTAATTTCTTAGTTGAAAAAAATTTGCTTTCTTGTAGTTCCTTCAAAAAGTGGTCAACGGAGCTGATGGTCTTATGCATTTGCAAATGTCTTCTGCTTTTATACTTGATCAACATGTCTGCTGGGTATGAAATTCTGAGATTCCTCACATTTTCTTTCCATATTTTGAAAATATGTGGAACATTGTGGGGAAGCTTAACATGCCTGATGTTTTTCCCCACATCGGCAACTTTTCCTGTTGGTTGGAATACTCGCAGGGTTCCTTATCTTTGAAATCTGGTTACTTTACTATGATTTGATGTGTAGTGTATCAATTTTTCTGGGGACATGGTATGTCCTTGCATAGTAGAAATTCATTCTTTTTCACTTCTAGAAATATTCTTGAATAATTTGAGTATTCATTTTATTCTATTTGCTTGGTACCTTTTCATGAAGATATTAGTTGTGGGTCTCATTTGATTGATGTCCCCATTTATTATTTTCACATTATTTTTGTCAACTTTTTTTCATTTACAATTCATTTTGCTTACTTTTCAATCCTTTCTTTTGTGTCCTTCTTGTATTTTCATCAGTGTTCTTTTGTGCATGTGTGTGTGTGTTATTCCAATGTGGGTTTTATTTCTCTTTGTCTCCTCCCTGGACTCTCCTGCTACTGGGCTATACAGTATAATGGTTAAAAGGGAGGGCTCTGAAACCAAGGTTTGATCTCACTTATCAGAACGTAACTCTGGTTAAGTTACTTTGGAAGTTCATCTTTAAATTTAGTAAAATGAGAGCATCTACCTTGTAAGGACTGATGACTTAATACATTCAAAGCACCCTGAACCATAATGGGCACCTTTTAAGGTCTGTTTGTGAATTCAAAAAAGGAGATGATGACGACAACGATGACAATTATAACAATAATAACAATAATCATAGCTATTTCTTCCCCTGAGCTCTTATGTTTCTGCTTTGAGGTCGTAGGTCAACCTTTTTTTTTTTTTCCTTCAAAGTGATATGGTCATAATTTTTCATCTACTGATGGCCATGTGTTTCTGGTGCCTCGTTTTAATCATTTTCTTGCTCTTTATGTTTTTCTTGTAACACATTTATATAGATCCTATACTGGTTATTATCATTCTTTTTTAATTATTACTTATCTTTCAGCGAGGTTAGTTCTTCCTGGACCAGACATTTGCAGGACATCCCTATGTGCAGGTCAGCCTGAGTGTTAGACCAGCAGAAATCATCCTCATGATCACAGTTGTATATGTGAGTGAATATTGTTAAATGTCTCCTTAATTAAAAAAAAAAAAAGTATCTGAGCACTTGCCCAGTTTCCTCTTTACTGCACTTGGACAGAGTCAGACAGGGGTACCTGAGTCATCAAGTCAGCAAGGCAGAAAGTCATGTTACCTGGTGTGAGAACACAGCTGGTTGGAAACACCTCACAAATACGGGAACCCACTTTCTCTATGGAGGTTCTTGTGCACAGTGAGACCAAGTCCCACCAGAAAGGCCTGATATGAGTGTGGGGGGAGGGGGCGGAAACCACTGCCTCAACACACATGGCCTTTACAAAGTATGTGGTGAAACTTCAGGGCTGTCAGACCAATTGCTCAGAGAAAGAGGCACTCGAGAAGGTCATCAAGATAGAGAGGAATGCACTGCCCCCACTTCTGTTTCACCGGAACCACTGACAGGATATTCATGAAAACCCAGTGGGACCTGAAGGGCAAGGAGGCCTCAAGTGTGAATTCTCTGCCTAGCAGTTTAAAGAAATGTTTTTCACACATCATCATCAATTCTGTGTCCCCCAAATCTCCTAGAGTGACAGCAATCAAAATGGATTTGGGGAATTTTATCCACAAATTAAATTTACCGGGTCCCAGTACAGAAGCTCAGTGACTTTTGTCCCACCAGCAGTGATAGAACCTGAGGGTTTGAGGTATGACATGTAAAAAATAAAAAGCATTTGGTCATCTGGCACAATTAAATAGTTTAAAAGTGGACACAGGTGCAGTTTTCCGCTCTGGGAACCAGAGTTGGCAGAGCCATCTGAAATTGGACAACTAGGTGTGATTTTAGGAAGTCTCACGTCTTCCAAACTGACTGCCTCCTTTTCCCCAAGCTCACTGGGTTTTTTAGGTGCTACATATATCAGCTAGCGTATTGTTATAGGAAGCCATCCCTAAGATTCCGTTTCAAGAGAGCTCTTTTGTGGACAGTTTTCTGGTCTCGATTCATGGTTTTCACCTGGAGAGAGCTCACCCAGCGTCTGGCTCATGAGTATTCTCCTGCTGTATGTCGCTTCTATGTGCAGCAGCACTCCATGCACAGAGCCACAAACGCTGTTTCTCTAGGTGGCACACGGGAATCACGAAGTGGGGAGGGCTCCTGTGCAGAGCTGCTGATAGAGAAGGAGGCAGGGTTCCGGTGTCGGCGGGATGGTCTGGCTTGCCCGCAGTGCATCCGCCAAGCCTACTTTCTAGTCCATCCTGTTTCATAATTGACCCTTTATGTCGATCTGGGAATGTGAGATGTGAAAGCAAAAAACCTGATCTTTAAACTGAGCTTCCTTATACAGATTACTATTGTCACTTACTACGAGGGCCAAAATCATTGGGTGTGGGTTGGGGTCTAGGAGTTAGCATGTCCGACAGCCCCTCAGGCTGTTCTGATGTAGTGGGGTCCATGAACTATGCCGTGATAAACACTGCTATGCAAGATGATTCATAGATTAAGGATAATAAAAATGAATGGGCTTATTCTCCTCTTTCCCTGTCTGCTCTTAACCACTAACTGGCGATTCGATGGCAGGGTCAGGATTAGTCAACTTTGACCCAGAAATGAAAAAACAAGGATGTCTTCTGGACTGTTAGGTGAGCTGATAAACTTCTATCTTGTTTTCAAATACACACACACATACGCGCTCCACACGTAAGCAAAGAAAACTGCATTTCTTGGTTCTAATGGAGACAAAATTGGTCATTTCATGTTGTTCTATTAAATGGAAATTGGAAATTCGAGATCATTGTCGAAGAGTTCCACCCACTTTGCTTCACCCATTTTAAAATTCCTTGCAGCATTTTCTTCTTAAGGGCCAGACCAATGTCTTCTATCTTTTTGGGCCCTCTACAGGGCTAAGAACGTAGTCCATTCTCCATAAACACAATAATTCCACGAGAAGCAATAGAGCATGATTAAGAGTGTGACTTTAGAGCCAGTTATATGGGTTTGAATCTGCCACTTGATAGCTGTGCGACTTTGGACAACCTTTCTGTGACTCAGTTTCTTTACCAGTAAAATGGGGATGATAACAATAATGTAGGCCTCAAGATTGTTGTAAGGAATAAATTAGTTGATGTAAAGTCCATAGAAAAGTGCTCGACATACAGTAAGTGCTAAGTGTGCTTGCCGCCATTATTATTATGTTGTTATAGTGATAACCAAAACCATTTGATAGGACCAAAGTGGGCTAGCACTGGTCCCTAACATTCTTTCAGTACCTGGGGATGTGCACATTGCACTATCTTAGTGGAAGCAGGGTTCAAACCCTACTGAAGTATAATTCATCTTTTCTTCATTTCGTGTTACTTAAAGGTCCATACTTACAAGGTGATTGCCTGTTAAAAAAAAAAAAAAAACCCATGGAGGAAAAGCAAAATAAATTTCTTTGTACGTGCTTATGTTAGAAGGTCTCACACCGTTCAAGTTAGGGTTTATCAGTAGAGCCGAACACTTTTGTTGTTGTTGTTAATACAGTATAATAAAGCAATTTCTTTCAAAAAGCAGATTTTTTCCCTTCTTCTTCATATTTCTCACTACCTGGATGTTTCCAGTTTGGCTTGGATGCAAAGAGTAGAGAGGTGGTTTTTTTTCCTTTCTTATTTTAGAATTGGGTTCCCTGGGCAGGAGTGATTCATATCAGGTCACACTGAGTCATGAAACCTATGAACATGAATTGCCAGAACACACTTCAAGTTTTACAGCTTATGTAAACATTTAGGAGGTAACATTTCACTACTGTTTTAAGTTTTATAAAAATGGATATAGGAAAGATGAGGGACCATGATCTCTGTATCTGAATTTTAAGCAACTCAAGATTCTCCAAAATGTAGAAAGTATAAAAATTTTGCCAAAAGACAGCACAGAGTAGGAGAGTTAAAATATTCATAAGGTAGTTAGCATTTATTTGTAAGGCTATATATTTATAAGGCTGCCTTTCACTAGGCTATTATTGTTCTCGGCATAGAAGACACCAGCAACATTGATTGTACAGTTGAAAATAAATCTCTCTTCGTTGGAATCCCAATAAATAGGACCTCGGCCTGGCCGTGTCAGGGGCCAAGCCATTACGGGGTCTTCCTTGGGGTTTTCCAAACTGGAACTAAGAGAATACAGTCTTTCTCTCTCTGGTGGAGAACTGTGAGGATCAGAAGCTTCTTTTCTATCTGAAGAGAAACTATTGTAAAAGAATAAAGTCATTATATAAACAAAAAGAAAATAAGAGCTCAGAGGACTGAGTGCCAAAAGCAGTCACCATTTAGAGGTCAGAAAGATGAGGCAAGACTGGCAAAGTTCTATGTCACAATAAAAATTCAATCAAGAAAATGAACCTTTTTCAGGACTTATTGTGGATCAAATTATCTCTATTCACTCATGTTTCATGGTAATAGCTAACATTTTAAAACTAAAGACTCCCAAATTTTTATGTCAAGCTCTGTTCTTTCTTCTGAACTAACTCCTACTTGAAAAATCCACTTGGGTGTCTTAGAGGTGTTTCAAATTTGATGTGTTCAAAACTGAACTTCTGATCTTCCTCCTCCTAAAAACGTGCTCCCCAGCATCTCCATTTGTTACTGGCAACTTCCTCCTAAATTTGGAGTCTTTTGATGTCTCTCTTTCTCACATGCCTCATATACTATCAGGAAATGCCTCAACTTTGCCAGATACGCGGGCTCTGATCATTTGTCACCCTCTCCACTGACACCACATGGTCCAAGCTCCATTGTTTCTTGCCCGAATTATTCTAATAGCTTCCATGTTTGTCTCCTTGCTTCCTTCTTGTCCTCCTAACCAGACAGTATTCAGTGAATGGCTCCTCATCTCACTTATAAGTCAGATCATATGACTCTTCTACTTTGGATCCTTCAAATACAGAGTCAAAATCTTTACCTGTAATCTTGACCTATAAAACCTTATAGGAATAAAAATAAAAAATTCCTGTTCAACCAAACTCCCCTTCTCTTTGGCCTTACTTCCTTCTACCTCGCCACCTTCACCCCAACCCCCCGTTCTGCCACAGCCACAGTCCCTTCCCTTTGCTGACCCAGACAATACAGCACCTGCCCACACCTCTACCTCAGGGTCTTTGCACTTGCTGTTCCTTTTGCCTCAAACACACAGCTGCCAGGCAGCAGCATGGCCAGCCCCCTCCCTTCCTTTAGGTATCTGTTCATATTTCATACCAGGAGTCTTCTCTACGTGTTCTACCTAACATAGCACCTCTTCCCTCGCCTTTCCTTATAACACACATTATTTATGTCCTCCCACTTACAATATATGCTCCATGAGACTAGGCGTTTTTTGTTCATAACTTGTCTTCTTAGCATCTAGAACCACGCCCACCACATTGCAGGCACACATAAGATATCAGAATCCTTCCAATACACCTCACATTTCAACCTCTCTTACCTACACTGGCTTGAATTAGTCCTCACACTGGTGTTCATCTTAAATTTTACCTGTCACACTTCTTAATGTAGCAGATTAATGTTTTTCTCTACATCTTCCTATCTTCTCATTGACTATTTATTAATTCCTGAAACAGCTGCCCTTAACAAAATTTTCAGCATTTAGAAAAAGTTTAGTTCTCCTTTGCTACTATATTACACTATTATATTGTGACTGTAGTAACTCATTTTTTCAACTGACTTAATATTTGAAAGTCATGAAACATTCATTTCCCCCCTGAAACTATAGCCTCTGTTTTCACATGAAATCACAAATCAGAGCAGAGCAGTGAAATGCAGAATTCTACAGCCCAGTCCCCAATTAGAAACATATTCTCTCGCCTTTGAATTATCCAAGCTTGTTACTTCTTCCATTTCTCCTTTCTGCTGTTCAAACTTTAACCATCTCAGGATTTCTTCTAGCACTAGCTCACTGGAAGAAAACATGTACATATCAAATCAGTTTTCTTGTCTGCTTGACCACAGTCATAACCAAAAAACATGGTGGTCCAAAAATATTGGCTAAAATGGGGATGGGAAAGTAATTTAAGTTCATTTCTCTGTCATCCTTAGTCTCTTGCTCTAAAGGTCCACAGTAACTCTAGGATCTCTCCGCAAAGATTGTCAATAAATACAAGAGTAATTTTCCATCAGGGAAGATCTCAAACTCTTGGCTAATACAAGTCACCTTTGATCTTCCTTTGATGCTAGTTCTCTTGACTTTTTAACAGTCTACTTCTTTACAAAATGTCCCAGTGTTTTTAATGGGCCCATGTGATTTTTTATTTACCCTTAGGTAGCATCGCTTTCAAAAAACTAAGAATAAACTTGCAAAAAAGTATCAATCCCCATACCATTTTTATAGTTTTGATTTTTATTTCTAACTTGGCATTAATGGGATTTAAAAATGTCACCGTGGGCTCATTTATTTCAACTTCCACCTATTGACTTAAACTCCTGACATCTGGAATCTATTGTTAAGACTGGATGTCAAAAAAGAAACTTTAAAAATATGTCAAGGGATTAAATATTCTGAAAATTGTAGCTTAAAAAAAATTGTCAATATTACTTCTGGGTATGTAACTACATGAAGTGAGATTATTGAAGGGACATTGGCACATTCATGTTCACAGCAGCACTGTTCACAATGGCCATGAGGTGGAAGCGACCCAAGCAACTGTTGAAGGATGAGTCCATAAACAAAAGGTAGTAGGTACGTACAATGGAATCCTACATAGCTTTAAAAAGAAAGGAAATCCTTTCACATGCTACAAAATGGATGAACCCTGAGGACACCATGCTAAGTAAAATCAGTCAGTCAAAAAAGGACAAATTCTGTGACTTAAGTGAAGTCTCTAATCAAATTCATAGAAGAAATCCAAATTCAAAGAAATACAAAGTAGAACGGTGGTTACCAGGGTTTGTGAGAAGGGCAAAAAGGGCAGCCGTTAATGGCTATAGAGTATAGTTCTGCGAGATGTGAAGTTCTCAAGCTCTGTTTCACAAAAACATAAATATGCTTTCTACTGTATTCTTAAAAATGGTTATGATGATGAATTTTGTTTTTACCCCACACAAAAAGCAAAACATATTTGCATCATTTTGCATGTAGATCTTTGATGGAGATGGGGTAGGACAGATGTTTATGACATGTATGTAGCATTTACCTGTATAATACAATTTCCTTTTAAACCATACACACACAAACTTCTCATAAACTTAGCATTTATTAAATACATCAAGTATTGAGCATACTAAATTGTAGTTTATTTGGGAGGAAAGACTAAGTGCACGCACTGAAGAAAATTGGGTATTCTGTCTTATATTTCATCTTTGTGATTATCTGATAAATGTCTATCTTCTCCACTAAGCAGACAGTAAGCTCCAGTGTCTAGTTTTGTTCACTGTTAAGTATTTACTAGATGAATGACTATAATGTTAAACACTTGGAGATGGTAGTAAAAACCCAGGTCTAATCACTGAATTCAAACGTAATAAGAGATATACCATAAAGGAGGCAGAATCAACTTTCAAAAAACTAATTTTAATCAAAACAAAAAATTGTTGATCATTAACAAGTTTATAAAACAGTGATTTAGTTACATAAATAAATTGATATCAGTGTATCAAATCTTAATTACTTTCAACTTCATGAGCATGTTTACATGGGTGATGAAGTACAACCTTTTTTTTTTCTTTTTACCTATTATAATAAATAAAATGGAGCGCATGAAATAGTTCTTCTAAACAAAAATACCTACAAACATACCTCTAGCATGTTCTCTAATGAAGGGAACAAGAGACACTGGACAACTTTTGCACCAAAACATAAAAATTGCTTTAAAAAGCACAAGGTTACAGAACCATCAGCTAAAGTAAAGACACTATACTGTAACCAAAGTTGGTATTTAATAATATAATGAACAGTTTGGTAGTTAGATCTCCAGTTTGGTTATTTTAAAGCATTAAGACAAGGCAAGATAGAAGGCTGCTTTTGTTTTGAGTAATTCTAGAGAAAATAAAATATATTTAAAAAAAAAAGAGAAAGAAAACTGAAAAGTAGAACAGTCATACCTACACAACTTTCTGTCCTGCACAAAGTCAAAATACCTATGCAGAATAGACATATAATATATATAATGTTATTTGTGCACAAAGGTTAGCTTATTATTAGCTCACTGCAAAGGCGTTATGTATCATATGTCAATTGTTGTGGAAAACATTTTGCGTTTTGTGTCAAAAGGTTACTTCTTTTAAGTTTCCTAGGCTAGGAGGCACGAACCCCAATTCCGGCATACTGTATATTCTTAATGCTAAGGCTTGCTGCTCTGGCTGTGTATTTTGTTGTCCCTCTTTCTTCTAGTGCCTGTTACAAGCATGTGTGGTGTAGTGGTTGTTGTTGTTGGTGTGTGTGTGTGTCTTGTGTCTGTGTGTATTCATATATATGTATACATAAGTTGTATGAATATATATACATATATAATTTCTCCCAATAGATCTCAGTCCAACCATGCGATCCAAAAGGTGGCTCTGCACAGATGCCCAGCATGAAGTTCACCGCCTGAGCCAACCCTGAAGCAAGGCGCACTTTTAGTCCTTCTGATAGGTTTTCTCTCAGTTTTTTTGTTTTTGTTTAAAACCAAGCTACTGCAGCTTCAAGTATTTTGCATTACATAGAATATTTTTTTATAAATTAGTTAATGTTATATTTTCAATATTCAGACATATACTATAATATATATACAGTACAATAAATGCTCTCATTCTTTTTTTAATTTTTTTTTTTGATAAATCCCTGAGAATGTATGTTGACAGTCGCTAAGTTTCCACATGCACAAGCATTGTGTGCCATGCTTCTGGACGAACAGCACTGCAAAGCCACGTGGGTCAGCCTTTTAACTATTAGTATTTCATTTTGTTGGTTTGTTTAAATATGCTGAAAATGTAAAGATGAGTTACAAAGGAGTAAAGCTGAATCCATTCGAGGTACTTATCACAGGATGGAGGTGTTTTGTTTGGTTTTTAAAGCCATTTCAATTATTTTTTTTTGAGGCTGTGAACGTATACAGAAAACAGGAGAGCTATGTGGACTTTTGCCACTTGACAACATATACTCAGTGTAAACCAAACCTTTTTAACCTCTCTCTCATACAAAACCAAAAAAAAAAAAAGAAAAAAAAATTAAAAAATATAATAAAAGAAAAGGAAAATAAGAAGAAAAAGGGAAGAAAATTAAAACACACAAACTTTCACAACATGACAATTTAGTCTGCAAACGCAATATAACTATACACATATAATACCGGTGTGGCTCTGTTCTTTAAGTTAAAAAGGGTACAAAGGCAGGCTCAAGTAAAAACAAACCAACCCTCCCATTCCCACCCCCCACCCCCATTCATACAAGTTCTATCAACCAAACCTCTCCCGAACCAACATCATCAGTTTCTTTTTGCCTTTGTAGATTTGTTTCAGGTTGTCAATGAACTGTGTAAACTGAATGTGTCCATCATGCGCCATTAAGAAGGTCTCTCGGGCCTTGCTGAGGAACTCTATAAACTCACTATAGTGCCGAGGACTGATGTGTGTGAGCCGTGAGTGCGTTGTGTTGATGTAGGCCCCAATTGTGGCATCCAAGAGCTGCCTCAAGGGGGCTTTGTCCAGTGACATGAGCTTACCAGAGTTCCTCCTTCCATGAAGTCCCACCATGCCAGGAGTGGTCAGAGTGCATCTGCGCAAAATGTCTGACAGTACCGTTGCACACTTGACACTCTTGACCACCAGAGGTATTATAGCTGCAAGCTCATTTTTACCAAGGGAGTGGCTGAGCGCACAGGCCCACAAAACGTCATTAATGGCAGGGTGTGTGTCCTGATTGTAGCTCAGGTTGAGATGGGTCATGGCCAGGGTGGCCAGTTTGTAGGCCCTCATGGGGTACCCACGGTGCTCCATGTACCGTGCTATCGTAAAGAGCTGGGTGTAGCTCATGCCAGTTGTAGCAGCGTCGAGAACAATTTGGTACGCCGTCTCAAAAGCTATGTGATCCTTTTCACACAGGGTCAGCGCAGAGAGGGCACAGTTCTGAGGGTCCTTCATGGCGCACTGCAACGCGAGTGTCCGGGCACTGCTGGCCAGCTTTTCCTGCTGATGGCAGTCCAGGTGGAGGCGGACAATGGTGCTGTTGGACATCACGGTGGTTGCAACTATACTTGTGGCCTCAGTGGGAGTGAAGAGCGTAAACCAGCTCTGCATGATGCTGTCCAGGGCATAAACACCTGCGAGGAACACAGATGAGCCCTATTAATGACAAGGAGGCGGCCTTATTTCCACTTTACCATCAATGTTTATGTTGTTAACCATCACAGGACAGGAGCTAGGCCAGAAAATCCTGTAAGGTAATGTGCCCGGGAGGGACCCTTTAAAATAAGGTTATTATAGACTGTTATTCAGTGAAATGCCTGAAAGGAACATGAACTTCCTGTAATAAAGAACTAATCCTTTCAGTAGCTGGTATTTGCACTGTGCTGCTTGCCATTTCAGACAATGGTTTTTTGCTAATGAGTTCTAGTTCACTGGGGCCTCCCGTCAGTTACCCACCACAGCATTTGAGCCTGAAAAATGACAAACCTCAGCAAAACAGGGAGTTTTTATGTAGTGTCTGTGTTTGTGTATAAGTTTAAAGTGCAAAAGATATAAAATGATTAAGACACACAAGGAAGCAGGAAAATGCAACACATAACCAAGAGAGAAAAGTCAACAGAAGCAGACCTACAGATGACTCAGATGCTGGAAATGGATGACAGGGTCTTTAAAATAACCATTTAAGTGGAGACCCAACATGCCTCAGATGAGGGAAAACCTGAACCGCAGAGCAATCAGGCATACATCCCCGTGCAGAGCAGGCGAGTTGTATGGCAGTTCATCTTGGTATTATCTTTGTGTTGCTTCACTAAAGCATCATTTGAATAAACTAAACTAATTTTTATATTGAGACAAATTTCTCTTTTCCCAAAATGATAAACCACTGCAGATTAATGATATAACAGGAATGATTTAACAGTATTTTCTGTGTCAGTATCTAAATACTGAGGTGGCAGTGTCTTCTTAGCAAAAGGTGTTTATCCTTTCCTGATGCAAACAGGTAAAAAGAAAGACAAATTAACTATCATTTATTTTAAACAGCCACCATTTTGCTTGTGCTGCCATTCCTGCTGGGAATAGTTTCCTTTAGTACTGATTTACTACTGCAGAGGCCAATAGTTGGCTCAAAGGTCACAAGTAACAGCTTATGGGCAGCCAGGCGGTCTCCCCACGGCCAGCTACAATTTCTCACGTGTCCGAAAGCTCACCTACACCACAGCCAGTGGTCATTTCTCTGCTGGATATCATCACGTATGCCCTCAGATGATGATGAAAACATTATATTGTATTATTTCCATTAAAATGGACTGAGCCACTAACCCACAATCTCAAGTTAGTTTCAAAGGTGGGCTCCAACCCACCAAGGGTTCACAGTGGAATCCCTTAATATAAAACTATAAAATGATTATCACAAAAAGTCACTAAAATCACCTGCATGACGACAGAGTTGGGTAAAAAGTACTCACTGACTGACTGCATTTTGATAAGGTTTGGAGCCCACGTATCTGGTAGTTGGGAAGTGTGTATGACTGAAGGATGGAAGGAAGGGAGCCCTTCCTTGTAGGTTGCTGGAAAAGGCAGGAGTCATGGAGAAGTCAGGGTGGAAGAGTGAAACATTCTCATATCTGTAAACGAGGAGGCGAACCTGACAGGAGGCCCCGAGGAAAGCTCTTTCTCCAGAATTTACCTACCCACTTCAGTAGCACATGTTACCAGCCACCTCACCATCTCCCGCCGTCGCCAATTTAAGGTTGACAGTGTCATTCGCATAACCTATAAGGAAAGGATAACAAAATGTTTTGGAAGAGTATCCCAAGACAGTGGAAATAGAAAACAAGTCATCCTAAGGTATAAACTACTAGGCACACTCCCTACTAGCAGGAGGATGGAGAGCCATATTTAGAGTAGAGCTCTGCATATGAATTAGGGTTTGTCCATGGCTCCCCTAACTGGCCTTGCCCCGGCCTGAGAAGCAGGAGGTCCACGTTCTACACCTGATGGGCCGACTGAGCAGATGTAGCATCCTGGGCAAGTCACTTGATCAATTACTTTTCTCATCTGCAAATCAGAGGCCTGGACTGGAGCATCAGACACAGTCCATGCCCTCTTCTCCCCAGCTCTAACATTCCATAGTTCTGGATTTCTGAGGCCCCTCTAAACTAATTCTGACCAGGAACCCTCAGATGGCCAAGAGATATTTTAAAATAATTGTTTTCATTATTCTTTCAGTTTCTGGTCGCTCTTTTCTGATAATAACAAGGATAACCCCAGGTCTATAGAAAGAAATCATCTTTGGCATCATTAGTGACTTGATTTTGTTTTTTACTTTCTAATAGGAGATCTCACGATAAAATTATCTATTTCTTCCTGCTTCCCCCATTCTTTAAGATTCAGAAACTCTAGGACTGTAACTCCCAAAGCCTGGGAAAGGCCCTGTGGGATTCCTTCCTGGGTCCTGGAAGGAATAAGGCAGGGAGTATGCTCTCAGCAATCTGCCATTTATCCAAAAAATCTGCCAGAATTCCAAATAACCAGAAAACTTGTTAATGATTTTTTTCTGCATCACACCTTTAAAGGCAAATAACAAAAATAAGCCAAATAATCATTATTTTTTTTAAAAAAGAAACTTCTAAAATATCATTGTATATTCCCTCTGCTTATACAGTATTATATGCAGTAAGTGCATTTTCCTATAACCTAATTCTCTAAACTTTTTTTTTTTGTTGTTGTTTTAGGTGAGGCAACCCTTAGTTGACCTCACAGATTGCAAGGACCCTGTCAGTTTACAATCCCTTATTTTTTATGCCTACAGCACCTAGTCTTCCTAGGTGGTCTCCCATCCAAGTACTAACCAGGCCCGACCCTGCTTAGCTTCCGAGATCAGATGGGATCAGGCTTGTTCAGGGTAGCATGGCCAGAGACTCTTTAAACTTAGTAATCACTGTTAAGGAGAATCCATAACTAGAAAACCAGATTAATCATCTAATTAGAGCATTCTATTCTTCATACTTTAGGTAATTAGAGGATAACAATTTCTTTCACTGCCTTTTACGGGTGTAGGGGTAGAGAAACAAATGTAAATAGAGATTCCCCAACAAAAGTAGAAATATAAACTTTTCAGTTCCTGGTTTATACTACAGTAATCCTTTCAGAAACTATAAGGAAGCAAACGTCTATCTGCACGACTAATTCAAAATGTACTTGGTAATATGTTTAAGCAGGCCTGCTGAAAGCTGAAACTGGACCCTGGCCCAATTACTGCTCTTATCCTAATTTTCTCAGGGTTATAAAAAGGAGCTAGAACCGCCCACCTATTATGAAAATGCAAACATCGATAAAAATTCATACTTCCTCTAAACATTTAACCATAACAACAGAATCTTTATTATTCATGATAGCTTTATTTAAGTCTCTTGCAAGCAATAATTCTTCTCCATTCATTAAAGAAGAAACAGTGACATTAAGGCTATATAATTCAGAAAACAATTTTTTCATTGGAAGACAGAATCAGGGGTTCTAAATGTACAGTCCCTGCACTGCAGGCAGCAGTCTGGTGCAGCTGGGACTGACCACAGCTCCAAAGCACAGTGCTCTCCTGAAAGTCTAACAGGCTTGCGCAACAATGAATCATTTACCAGCACTAAACAATCCAAAGAAACAGAAAAAACCCTAAAATGGTGTCTTTATTTAGCAGTCTTTGGTACCCCACAAAAGACCACTGCCAGTCACGTACCTGCAGACCCAGCTCCAGAGACACTTTCAAAAGAGTGATGTCTGGCAAACTGTCCATGAGAGTTGCTATTTTAAATGCATCTTGGGCAAGCTTGAAGATGTGGGATGAGGAGTGAATGTTTTTCTGGATGGATTCTAATACTGTTTCCAGCCTCCGAACATCGCCTGCCACAAAGAGAAACCCAAACCAAATCAAAGCAAAAAAAAAATCATGTGCACGGGCAAACTTGCACGCGCGTGCGCATACACACAAGTTTAAAAGGAAACAAAACATAAAACACAAGTAAATTTACCTGAAATGTTTACAGAAGGCACAGATATATTACAATGTCTATGAATCTAGGCTTCACAATAAAGAAACACCAAGAACGCCCTCAATGACTAAAAGAACATGTGACCCAGAACCAACACGAGATAGCAAATAGCTCTTCCAGTGTCTATTTAAATATTTTTTGATGAATATTTCAGGGAGAAAAGAAAAATGTAACCTAACTTTTTAATCTGCTTCTGAATCTCAACATGGCAGGGTAACTAAATTTGAACTCCGCCCACCCAAAGTTTAATGATGCAGTTAAATGAGGAAAATGTCAGGCTCAAATGAGTAACAAGTTTTGCCTCACAAGCTAACATCTAAAGAAAAGTTTCCCTACAACTTAATATTAGTACCACTAGTGAGAATTTCAACGCAAATATGAATGACCCTTAAAAAAAAAAGACAAACTAATAAAATAATCATGAGGCCTTAGGACAATTCAGTACCTTTGGCTGCAGTTAGCATGGTGGATGCCAGCTCACACTGCTGGGATTCTATGTGGCTTAGAGTGAACCATCGAGGGTATCGGTTGGGAACAACTGATGCAATGTGGTGTGGGCGGGTGAGGTCTCCCGTTGGAGCAGTAGATTCCAATACTAGTAACCTATAATGAGAAGACAAGGCAAGTGGCTCCTAGTTATTACTTGTTCATCACCTTGGCCACAGGGACTGACCAGAAGCCAGAGGAGTGGGTAGATGATAGGAGAAACCGTTCAGGTCCTCGGTGCAGGAAGAGCTGGTACAACAGCTATACTCTGCTGTCTGGACGCCAAAGTCACCTTGTTAATTGCTCATTACTCAAACCTAAGAGATTCCCCTTTCTTTAACATCATTCAGAAAATTGCCATGTTCAAGGAAATTAAGATATGTAACAATAAAGAAGTTTGAAACACAGTCTTGATATTTACCTACTTAAAATTTTTTTAATCTTATCACTCTTTAAACAATAAGAATCAATGGAAAACTGATAGTGAAAAGAATATTAAGACTGAGATTACAGCAGTGGATAGCTGATATGCATAAGCTTAACTTATTAAAACAAAAAATAAGGGGGGAAGTAAAACAAAAATGATTTCCTTTTCATTATTCATACTTTCTAAAGAATTAGTTCCTTATTACTTCAGGAATTTGTAGTTAGAATATGTTCTATCAATCATATCAGAGATGATGAATGCAAATGATCCAAGTATTTGTCCCTTGACAGTCTTGCATAAATTTAGTGTGATTTCTCATTTCAATCAATCTTTGCATAAAAATACGTTGACAAATAAAGAACAATTATTAAAAACAAAGCACATGCTTAGTGATCTCTTCCAAATTTTAAGTATCAAAAGAGATTAGTAGAGTAGCTATAACTGCAACAATTCCTTTAGAATCATCAAAACACTGACCTTCATTCAAGTATACCAGTGTTAGAAACTATGGAATAAGTGCTGGGGACCAACGGGAGTTAGCAGGATCAGGGTGTGATGCTGGCTTTGGGGCCCCACCCTAGAGCAGTTACTGCTCTAGTAAGCAAAATGTCTCATTCTGCTCCTTTTATCTAGGGGCAAAGAGATGTTAGCATTGGAGGGTGACAATGCAGGTAATCGAGTAAGAAGAATTTGGTGGAGTTGCTATTTACCTTTTTTTTTTTTTAAAAAAACTGTACTCAAAGGCAGATCTTTCCAGAGTTGCTATAGAGGAGACTAGTCAACAACCCTGGAAAAATGAGAAAATGAGTGCTGAAAACAACCTTCCTCAGCAACTCTGCCCCTACTTCCAGAAGGACTAAGCGGCAAGTAAGCCACATGTCTCTTTTCCTTCCCGTTCCCCTGGCTGCCCTGAGATGCTCTACTAGGTCACACTACTTCTCTTCCACGACAGTCCTTTGGCTGAAGGAGTAACTAACAATAGGTAGAAGAGAAGACGTGGAAAAGCAATTCTTCTGTGCCCTGCTAGTAACCAAATGAACAAACTGCCTAGGCAGCAACCAAGGGCAAACAAGCCTTTCCACCTTACCGATACCTTCACGTATAAGCCAGAACCACAGAGAAACCTTATTCTATTTTACTCTTAAACTTTACAGTAAACATAGCAATAGCACCTGGTGGCATCATAACATTAGCATCCTTCCCTTTACACATGAACAAAATTCTTAGAATTTGAGTAAGTATAGAGCTGATCATCTGTCTTCATCTGACAACTTCTATTTCAGCTTCCAAAAAAGAAAATAGAAACTTACTTATAAAATTTTGCTTTAAAATACAAACCAAGTGGTATGAAATAATTTAGTGGCAGACTTTTGCTTATGTTAGTTTAAATTTATATTTTGGTATTTTAAAAATAGATGAGAGAACTTCATAAGGTTTCTCTGATATGGTTAAGGAGACTTCATGCTGCCAAGGAAAGTATGTCAAAATAAAGAATGTCAGCCTCTAAACACACTAACACACAGGTACCCTGCCGTACCCTCCCTCCCCCAAATCACTGCATAAAAAAGAGGCCTACCTAAGAGACATAAACTACACACACAGAGGAAAGGATTTATTTCTGAGTCAACTACACCAGTTGCAGACTTAAGAATCTGATGAAAAGCTTCTATGGGATCAAATTATTTTCCAGCATACTGCAAGCTTTTAGGTGTGCTTATTATTTGTCTTTAGGTGACTATCTCACCATCTAATCTACACTTTACCATAGGAGTGCTTAAATTTTTTAAAAAACTCATGTTCTAAGAAAGGTGGCTATTCCTTTCAGGCCCTTAAAATTTAATAGGCTACATATGACACTGAAGAATATAATCTTGAATTCATTAAAAAATAATCACCTAGAACAAATTTGTGATAAAAATAATTATTTGGTGAATTGACTATAAGAAGGAAAGTGAAAACAGAAAGGTCAGTGGCAGAGAACAACATACTCTAATTGTTATTACTGAAAAGGAAGGACTAACGAGGAGATGGAAGCAGTCAGAGTTGGGGTGAGCAGGTCCCGGAAGATCTCTAACAGTGATGCCTTCAACACCAGATACAGGTCCCATCTGCCCTCATCTTCCAGTGGAGCACAAAGGTATCTAGGTGATACGATGGCTGTCCTGCACTATTGGTGAAATGTGAAATTATAGCAGGTGTGAAAGGCTCTCTCAATTATTATATGCAGTCAAGTATACTATTTACCAGTTTCAAAAATCTAAGTTTTTCAAAACAATTTAGGAAGGTTTTAACTGTTGCTGCCATGTCGTTAAACTTGACCTAAAATTGTTCTGTATTTTCGAACTCTAGCTTCAAGAAAAACTAGGAAAAAGCCACCATAAGCATGAATATGACAGCAGTCAAGGATATGATTCCTCATTTACTTTAAAACAGAAGCCAAACAAGCCAATGAACCAACCACCACCATGACAGTCGAAGGCATATAAATAAATAGGTCTTTAGATTTTCTGCTGCCTACAAGAAACATGAATGAATGAGAAATCAGTTAACAGCCATTTCTCCCAGTGGGGAATTTGGATTGCGTCTGCCCGGCTGGGCTGTGAATACGTACCGCATTGCTCTCAGTGCAATTTTGTATGCCAATTCAGCATCATGAGGTAGGAGAGAGGTGAAGAGATACTTGGCAAATGTGTGCATTGGAACGCTCTCCCGATGGATTATTTCGCCTAAACCACTATATGGTCCGGCTGTGGGAAGAGAGCATACACATTTTACATTCCTAAAAAAGGAACTAAGACTTCTTGTAAAGTATATCTTAAAATTTTTATGTAAACTTATAACATATACAAGCTAATCTAGTTAAGAATGTAATCTAAGTGACATGGTAGAAAGGAATACAAATTCTTGGTCAAAAATGATTCTACAGGGTATAGTATCCAATATCGCATTTACTTCAGGAAAAATCCCCTAACTGTACCATAACTAAAGTGAGAATCACAGAACTAAGAACTAAGGGGCAGAGCCTTTTTACACTATAACTTGCTTCAGAGAAAAGCATAAAACTTCACTGAATTCAAGAAGCATCCTCTCTCATGTGTATATCTGAGCATCCAGATTTTCAAATGCACAGATGACTCTGCAGCTTAACTTTGGAACCTGCTCCTGGACCCAATCAGTCTTAGGGGAACAGACAAGCCAGGTTCCCAGAAAACAAGCGCACTGTCTCAGGGGATGGTGTTGGGGGGGATTCTGAACCACAAATCCCTATATAAAGACTTTAAACATTGTTGCTTCTAAAAGTAGAAATAAATATTAATTCTCAGAAAGTGATTAATAATAAAAGAGTAGTTACCCATTTGATACTCACCGTAGGCAAAAGAAAAAAAAAATCTAAAGTAGCTGGAAATCTACCACATTTTGGGCTCCAAAAGACCAATTTTAAAAGCAAAATTACATTTAAGCTGTCAAAATTCATTTCTTAGTAAGTTTTGACAGGCACGGTGGCAGAGCTGACTTCCCCTGTGTACTCTCTGAATGCTACCCTAAGAAGGGCGATACAGACTTTAAATAAATTTGAAAGGAAACCACAGTGGTTAGTTCAACTACTTTCCACTTAGGTACTTTGAGGTTTAGTTACTGTAAAGTGTTTAATAAATTAGTTTCCATGTCACCTCTGAGTAACATCTCTTTCATGATTTCTAGAATTATGAACCATGACACACTACTGCTCAAAGCACATAATGCATTTGTTTTCCATGAGAAAAATCAGTCTGTGAAGAGTTTAGAATGTAAGAAATGCAGTGCAGAAGAAATGGTGAGAGGAGTTACTGAACTGAGCATGGGGTAGGACATTATATATTATAGATCATTTTAACAGAGGTTATTTGAAATTTGTTTTATATTTTGGTTAGTATTTTTGAATTATTTATTATCTAAGTGCTTTGAAAATGATATGGTAAATCACTTATTTTTTTACCTAGGCAAACTAAAATCTATCCTAGATTTCTAATATTACCAAATATATTAACCTTTTTTCCTTGTCTTTAAGATATTTTAAATGTTTTAGTGATCTGACATTCTTTGAAAGTTGATATAGCAGTATTGTTCCACCTTTAGTTTATACGACGAAGACAAATTATTTAGGTTATTATTATGGACTGAATGTTTGCATCTCCGACCCCAACTTATTAAGCTGAAGCTCCAACTTCCAATGTAACTGTATTTGAAGATAGGGCCTTTAAGGAGGTAATAAAAGTTAAATGAGGCCATAGGGTAGGGCCCCGATCCAAGATGATTAGTGTTCTTATAAGAAGAGACATCAGAGAGCTAGTTCCTACAATACTCTATCTCTAAAGGCAGCCATCTACAAGCCAGGAAGACGGTCCTCACCAGAAACAGAATCAGCTAGCACCCTGACCTTGGACTTTCCACTCTCCAGAACTGTGAGAAATAAATTTCTATTGTTCAGGCCACGCAGTCTGTGGTATTTTGCTACGGCAGCATCAACAGACTAAGATACTAACTATTTTATTTAAGGACTAATTATTGCAAATTTGTAGATTACCTTCTTCATTTTTCCTCCATTTTATTTTGCTGTTTCCTTTAAACAATCAAACTACCTTTTTGTACTATGCAGAGAAAAAGTCAGGATACATAATCAACATTTTGTTATGATACCTCTCAATAAGCAAAACATTCAGTCAGGTATCACATAATTATTTGTGAATTAATAATCAATATAATTCCTGAACTCTAGTATATTGAATAATAAAAGACTGAAATTTGGTACTAAGTTCCCCAGAAGTACTTTTCCAATATGCCAATTGATCCAGTATGCTAATATTGTGGCCAGAAGCGATTAATACTCGGCAACAATACAGGTTACTGTTTCCTCTTCTTCAGGTACCTGAGTCTAATTAATTTGGCCCTGAAATGCACAGAGCAAAAGCGTGAAGAACTTGGTGTCCCAGTGCAGTCAACTCAATCATGGAGTGCTTATCTTCTGGAATTTACAGAAATGGTCCCTTGGCTTTCCCCATGGACTGCTTCCTGTTCTGTACTGCCCGCTTTTTGCAGGCTTAGTGGGGTCAGGAAGGAGCGAAGGCTGGGATGAGTCAACAACACTCTTCATCAGGCACAGATCTCATAAAAATGTTTAATGGGGGAGGTATGGACTAATCAAAAACTAGGACAAAGTTAAAAAATATTCATGAATAATGAACATGAAGACATTTAAAAAGGAAAATGATAAACATATCAGACGCATCAACTCGGAAAAGCACACACCCTCTGCCCACCTTCAATATGATGGAAACCAAAAGCCAGTATTGAGAGCCAGTGACAGCATAAAAAAAGTTGTGGCTAATTAATTCTGCTTATATCAAAAGAAATTATGAGAAGAACTAAAAGAAAACAGTAATGAAAGAATCAAGATCACCTGAAATGTGCCAAGATGGATTTTTATGTGTAGAAGGAAAAAAACTACTTCAGTAGAGTGCTTAAAAATATTAATACTAGGAATTTTTATCAAAATTACATTATAAAAAACATTTTCCCTTTAAAACGCATTTCTAAAACACAAATGTATAATGTATTTGGTGAAAATATTTTCTTTCAAATAGGTCATTAGCTTTGCAAAGATAAAAAAGTTCTGAAATGCTATTTTCCCTAAATCTCTTCTTCATATATAACAGTTCTGAATATTAGATGAAGATACCATGCTTTATGAGTCTATCAATCACAGAGAATCACACAATAATAACATACATGTACTTGAGCAATAGAAGCAATTTTATCAATTAGACATCACCTAAATTTATGCAAAAGATTAGGCTACCATACTAATTGTACTATTCTTTTCAAGAAAAAATTTTTTTAAAATAATGCCAGCCTAACTTTGTTAGCCCTTTAGCTCCTGACTTTATAAAAAAAATAAAATTAAGATGTTACCTTGGAGAGTCTATGAAACTTTAACTTGGTGAATCTATACCTAACGAATTCTCTGAAATAATTAATCAATGCAGTGGAAATTCACTCCTGCAGACTTCAAACCTTTGGTGGCGTGTGCAAATGACATATTTAAAACCTAGACGTTGTGTAACAGCCAATAATTCCGAGGAATGCCAACCAATTTTCATTTTATTATTTAATTGATCAAGCAAAGAGAAACAAGGTTATGAGCAATAGCTCACTAAATATCAAATTTGCATTTATCTCAGGAACAACATGGCCAAAATACAGTTCTTTTCAGAGCTTGTAGCTAATGGGGCTATCCTACGTGGTCACCTAAATCAAATGACACAAACCTAAATATCTGTACTTTTTTATTAAGTGATAGTATTTTTGGATAGTAAATACACCTATGACCATACCAATCGGAATAACTACCATATTAAACGCATTTAATAGTGCCTTAATACAATTGGGTAAACAAGTGGGAAATTTCTTTATCAAACTACCTTCTAATAGGAAGACTGCTTGCTTGCGAAAAATTTTCACCAGTGTGTCATCCAATTCAATTTCTTGAAGCTTGGAAATGAGCTGCTCCTCATTCCGGCAAACTTTCTCTTGTGTGTACAGCCCATCAGGCATGATACGCTGCTGTCCCAGCCCTATCAGGGCTACTTCCACAGCTAGCGTTAAATAGGATTCCCCTTCTTCTAAGAATTTGTGTGCAGGTAGATGCTGGTATTCCAGAGACTTGCACTGTCCCATATTCTCTGTAAAATGCAGAAAAATCAGAGTTCAGAAACTACTTTTGTAGGTACAAATGTTTATTTTACCCAAGACTCATAAATAAGAATTACCGACTTAATTCCAAGAGGCCAGAAAACATATTTCTTAGGTTAAAGGGCACAGTTTCCTAATATCTTTTAAAAAATGACCACATATGACTGAATGTGTTTCGTGGAACAGAATATTACAAATATTTTTCTCCCATTGAAAATCAATCACGAAAGAGAACTATAAATCTAAAAAGAGATACTAAGAATACTTAAGAGTGGAAAAAATTTTAATTAAACAAATATAAAATTACATGATGACTGCAATAGTTATCAATTTTTAAAAGCCTAGCATTAAAAGTTTCTATCCTTTTCTCATAGTGTTAAAATTTATAATGAAGACAGTAGAGAACACAAAACATGTAACCCAATTTCAAGGTCCTTTTTGTCATCAAAGAGTCATCAGTTATCACAAGAGTAATGACTCTGAGCATTCTTTTATCTTTGTCGAGGTGTTTCTATTAGAAAATCTGACAAACTTCAACTATCAAACTCACAAGGAAAAGCGCAAGTCACACCTTTCACCCCTGACAGAGTTTTGGGTCACCCATAATTAATGAAGGTAATCACCACAGGAGAAAATAGGGATGAGCAAGATAATTATCCCTCCGAGAGCACTCAGCCTTGGAAACAACAAAGGGACAATCCTTCCCTCCCACATGATGCACATCCTTATTTTCTATCTTGTTGCTGGAAAACAGTCATGAACGTAGATAAATTCTTAGATGCAGAATTATTGACTAGAAGGGAACATATATTCTTAAGATTCTTTACACATGCTGTCAACTGCTGACCCCTAAGACTGCCTAGTTTGTGGAAGCCTACCTGAAAGTGTCAGAGTGTCCATGTCCTTGCTTTCTTGCTAACTGTAGGTACTGTTAACTATATGGATTCATTAAACGAACTGTGAAGAAAAATAATGACCAATGCCATTCAGGGTTTAGGAAAAAAAGGCATGAGACAAATGTCAATGATTTTACCTGTAAAATCGGAGAACCCAGAGAAGCTTTCATCATCCATGTGGCAGGCTTCCATAAGGCTGCTGAAAAGAGTGCCCACAGGGTCTAGCGGGTGTCCGACCCAGCCCTCCAAATTGGTTATCGAGGTTATGCTTTTATGGGGTAGCTCTGTGTAAGAAGGGGAATTGAGAGAGAGAAAGATGTAAAGGGAAGAGAGGCTTTACCATTTAATAGCAGCATCCTGACAAAATTAATACTGAATTTAATTAAAAAACAAAGGTATACATAATCCCCAACTTGTGAACTATTCACAGTTTTAAAAGTTCACCTGTAAATCAATATAAATGGTACTAGCTTCCCAGGAAAACTCCCAAACATCTATTTAATTCACGTGTCCAGGGTACCAAGTTACCATTACTTTTCACACTATTAAATTATGTTGAATAAGGAAAAACAAATTCCAAATTTTCACCTGAGAAGCTCACTTCCTAGGAGTGGCATTAGGTAGGACTAAAGAGGCCCCCTGGAGTTACCACTGGGTAAACTCTACAACTCTATTATAAAGATACTCTCAGTGTCACTGCTCACTAGGTCATCTAAATTGGAGATTAGAGGGCAGTTGTAGCCTGGGTCAGACTTTGACTCCCCTATATTATTAAATTATTCCCCAATATCCTTATGAAAGTCTTCCTTATCGTGGATAAGCCATTTAAGAGAGGACCTTGGCTATAAGGAGGAACTACAGCAGAATATAACATATAATTTGGATGAAACACATCCTTTTCGTTTTCTTCAGAATGTTAAGCATTTTCAAGTTCTTAAGTTAAACTACAGAGTGCTGAAAAAGGCTGCAAATATTTTAAGATATATTCTGTTGTAAACAATGCAATATTTTACATCTAAGTGTTTACTAAAGTACTAAATAACAGCTTCTTATTAAAGGAAAATATAATAAAATCTATATGTAATATAAAATATACAGGAAAAAAATTGGCTTGTAGATAGCTAAAGAGCCATTCCATGAATCCAACGCTTCTTTAGATGTCTTCTGGTTTTGGACTGTCAACTATTAGTACATAGAAATGAGGCATGGCCTGGTACAACGTATTAAAATTTGTAAAAATTGGGTCCTACATGCCTTGGAAAAAGCTTTCCCTTTGGTTTCTGTCACTGGCTTTCATATATATAACAGTATGAAAAAATGAAAAAAAAAAAAAGAAACTGAGCATTAGTCTTGGGAACAACCAAATATGTATGTTTGATGGGAGAAAAATACATAGATGTACATAGATATATAGTGAAGGTAAGTGTTGTGCTTATACAAATAAATCTATTGTCAAGGAATGGAAACGGGAAAAATTTTACAAAGTATTTCCTCTGTGTCCTCTTTCATTTCACACAAAAATTAGTAAAACAAACAAAAACATACAACACACACACATACACAGAAATGAGAGAAATAAAAACCAGAATATAGTGTTTTTTCAGAATCTAGAAGTTGGCCAAAGTGAAATAAGTCAGACACAGAAAGACAAATACCCTATAATCTCATTTATATGTGGAATCTAAAAAAAATTAAACTCCCGGATACAGAAAAGACTGGTAGTTGCCAGAGATGGAAGGTGGGTGAAACAGGTGAAGGTGGTCAAAAGATACGAAATTTTAATTATAAAATAAGTCATAGAATGTAATGGACGGCAAGGTGACTGTTGTGAATAACACTGTCGCGCATATCTGAAAGGTGTGATAAGTGAACAGATCCCAAAAGTTGCTCATTACAAGAAAATCTTTTTAACTATGTGTGTGATAGATGTTAACTAGACTTACTGTGGTGATCATTCTGAAATATAGAAATATTAAATCATTATGTTACATACCTGAAACTAATATGTTATATCTCAATTAAAAAGAAAAAAGAAGCTGACATATGCCATATAGCATTAAAAATGTACAAGATATTTCATTTACTAATCTTGGCTGCATGACAAATAGCTGTTATGGCAATTTAGAATTCTAACAGCTATGAAAAACATATTCTTTAAATATGGACGAACAAAAAAAAATAGAGAAAGATAAAGGTGTAGATCTGTAATCCTAGTAATACTTAAGAATAATTTGAAACAAGTTTTCATTGCTTTCAGGATAAAAGGGAAATGTGTGTAAGAGTGGCCTCAAAGATCATCAAAGGAGCCTAATTAAACATGTATTCTAACTTACCTACAAGAACTAACATTTAACACTTCACATTTCTTAGATATTGCAACATTTTTACTAAACTCATTTTAAAAACACTTCTTGGTAAAGGTTATAGATATGATTTTTAAAGATCAGATAATCATAATCATCGTCATGAACTAGCTCTCTTTTTGTAGTATAAAAAGTGATTAACTCTCTCTTAGCTTGAATATTATTATTCTCTATACTTTCCAGGAGTAAATACCTCTGGCCATATATTGTGTGTGTTTAGAACAAGGGGAATTTTGAGAAAACACATCTGGTAACTAGTGATGATATGAAGAACATGAAGAATTGGACAAAGTCATGATTATCAGGAATATTACATACCAATCTCATCTGAGCTCCTCCTTTCTTTGGTTCAAATTTTACCTTTGGAATTCACTTTCATCATATATATGATAATGTTAATTAATATTTTATTAGTACTTCCAATACAGAGGATATTAAGCTACCAAAAAACCACTCAATTCAACCTCCAGCCTATTTCAACAACTTTTGATCACTTTTAGCTGTACTCTAGGTGCTGTGCATATAATCAATCGCCCAAAGATTAGGAACAAAAATGTAATAACAACAAAAAGCCAACCCCCGCCCCCCAAACCCCCAAACCAATAAAACGCAGCAACTAAAACTCTTTGGAACAGAGAGTAAAAACAATCCTACCAAATAAGCATAGATCATAGTTATGAAGGAGTAAGAGTGTATGGGTTAATCAGAAAAGGAATATGTTTTTTTTTTTTTTTTTCTGATCAGAGCCTTGGGTGTATAACGTAACCTTCTGCAATTATTATTACTTGTAATGCTAATTTAAAATTTAAAAGATTAACTGAGATAAAGAAGTTAAATGTGTCCTGTTAGTTGACAGTTCATCAAATGTTATTTACAGAATTTGAAAAATCCAAGAAGTTCTGTTCTGGTCACTTTAAATAAATAACATGTCCTTATGCACGAATTATTATAATCAAAAAGTTTGAGAGTGCTTATATAATATGCCAGGCCCTGCTTTAAGTGCTTTAAAAGAATCGAGTTTAATTATCTCAATAACTCTGATAGGTCCTCAATTGAGCCCCATTCGACAGATGAGAAATCTATATCAGAGACTTCAAGTCATTGCCTAAGGTCAAACACAGGCAGTCTATTCCCCAGAAGTGTTACTGTTGAGAATTATGAAGCACTTTCACAAAATACTTGGCTAATTTGCATTTTAGATGATTTAGACGTATTAGTTACTCAAGCAATAAAAAAAAAAATTCTCCCCCTTAAAAAATTAAACTAAGAAACTTAAAAAACAAACAAACAAAAATCCCACCTTATTTCTGACAAAATTCAACTAGAAAAAAATGACTAAAATTTCTTGCAGGTTAGCTATTGAGTATTTCAAATAAGTGGTGAGTATAGCCATCTCCATCACTGAGTTTAAAAGCCATCTCTCCCAGAAGAACACAAAACCTAGTGATGTCAACACCAAGAATCCCATTCCAATGGAAACAAACTCCTTCACATTCACCTTTTTTTTGAGTTCGGAACATTTCCAACTGTTTCTGTTGCTGTCGTCTTAACGTATTAACAATAGCTATCGCTAGTCTCAGTGCTTCTCTGGGGTACCCATGAGAACGTAATGCATCCACTCTTGCACAGGCTGTAGGAACATGTTCTGAAACAGAAAGTTAAGGGGAGAGAGTTACCAGTGTTGATTATATCTACGAAACAGGACTAAATAGTAATATGTTTCCCCCTAAAATACTATTAAAAAGATACAAGAAATCATTTCTGAACTTGGATTTGAATGAAAAACTCAGCTCCTACTGCCAAGCATTCATTCATCTCCCATTGAATCCCTCAGAGCTCCTCCTCCCACTCCAATAATGCTATAGAAATGAAACAAAGAAGTAAGTCATGGAAATGTCTTTCTGGTTTGGCCACTTACCATGCCAGAGGGGCCACCCACGGGAGTCAAAAAGGGAGTTTTCAGTGTCGTCATGGTAACAGTAGTTGGTGTATAGGTCACTGCTGATAATGTGCTGCAAGTGGCTATCTTGCCAGTGGAGATCACATGCCTCGATGGCTCGGGTGAACACTGTCCGATGTGGCCTGTTCGATGAATCTGTTTTTCCCACAATTCAAAAAGCCATGTCAGCCATTATTCACATGTAAATATAGCAATCATACCACTCTGTGGCCAGATGTTCATGAGCACACCCACACACATTGTCCTGCACCCCCTAAGCAGAAGGATGAAGGGTGAATACTCTCATGTCCTAAGTACTAGGAGGCAAGTCAGACCAAAGAGCCGCCATTCATTCACTTGTTTTATAACCAAACACAAACACTCTGCAGCCATCAAAGCTAAGGTTAAAGGCATCCTGCAAAAAAAAAATTGTCAAGTCTAGTTTCCATGCCAAATACACTCAAAGGAGGCACTCGGCACAAAATGGAATCACATGAAAACTCACTGCTCCCCACTTCTGAGGTGCTGTGGTGGGCTGCCCTGATGGGATCAACAGCTCTCACAAACACTATGCAAGAGATGCGACACCAGCCATGGAACCTTTCAGGAAGATGCAATCAGCCTTTAAAGATATGCATAAGGGTTGTGCTTTTGGTTGTATTTTTTAACTATATTGTGCGGTTTTGCACAATTAAACTATTATGCTTCTTGGGATATAATGATTAAATGCCACTTTATATCCCAAAGGGCATAAATGCATATATTTAACATTTCACAAAGCCACACAACATAGCTACAAAACAAACCAGCGCACTTACCTTGCCCCTACAGGCTGTCTCCTGACTCCTGTGCAGGTTCCATGACTGGTGTGATGTCCCCAGCATAGTGTATGCTGGGGCATCACAAAAGAGCAGAAGCATACACTCCGAAGAGGGTTCAAGTTTCAGGACCTGACGAAGAAAAGAAATGTTTGGGGAATAAAGGATAGTCTCGCCCCAGCGCCAGGGATTATTCAGTTCCTCCAGATCACACGGCTCAAATTCTCCCTGCATTCCCACCCCCTGGGTCCCCACTTAAGACTTACCTTCAGCTGTGGCACAAAACTTAATGAGCCTCAAATGAAAACCAGGGAAACAAACTATTTTTATTTATGTATATTTTACTAGCTCAAGTACCACCCCTCACTGTTCTGAAGCTTAATTAAATGAGAAGAAATATCTGAAGCTTCTTTAGTTGATAAAGTATCATCTTCCTATCAATGGAGCTTTGACTAAGCACAGACATAAAGGAAATCATAAAAACCAAAAACAACTGAATTGAGGAGAGTTCTGAGAACTCATCTAGTTCAAGTCCTCTATTCTGCTGACGGAATTGAAAATAAAAGTAAAGTAACTTGCCAAGGTCACAAAGCTAGGCAATGGCAATCAAGATCAAAACACAGATATCCTCATTCCAAATTCAGCTATTTCTTTAACAGAGAAAGACATTACTTCAGCTTGGTCTCAGGTCGATTTAGGTATCTGTATTTGAATGGCAGACATATCAAAATGCATAAATGACATAATCTGAGAGGCATAAACACTGGTATATCTGTTTTGGCCCCTGCCCAGACTCCTTGCTAGCAGTAGACAAATGTACACCTTGCAAATGGGAAGAGTGGGCCCTATGTTTAAGGGTTTTTTGAACCTATCTGTGCTTTTGGCTGAGGAGAATAAATATACTCTTATGCAATAAGATTTCTCACAGTCAATCAATCGAATATTACAAAGCCCAAATCTCACACATTTTTGAATGGCTTTGTCATTTCATTTTTTTATTTAGATTAAATCATAGAATTTAAAACTAACAGGAGACTTTAAAAGAGTATCTGTTATGCACGTCTTAGAAGATGAGGAGTTCTACCTGTTGACTGTGTGCTGGCTGTGGTTTCAATAACAAAAGCAAGTTGTAGAATAGGATTCCACTTAAAAAAAATGAAAACCTTAACTTTTTACATATTTGCACATGATTATATGAGTACAAAGAAAGGTACAGAACACACACCAGGCTTTCAACAGTCATTAGCTCTAAGAGAACAATAAAACCAACTGTAACAAAAAAAGCTAAATACTAATGAAATATTTAAATGAAAATGTAGGATATAAAGCTCTACAATAACATGGGGAACATAAAAAAAATAATTATTACATATACAATGACTAAAAAGATACAAACAAAAAGTGGGTTTGATTAGGTGTCAAGATTATGGTCACTTTTTATATTAGATGTCTTTTTTTTTTTTTAATTTTTGCAATAACGTGGAATAAAAGAGAAACATTAACTAATTTTTTTACATAATAAAGAGACTTGTAAAAATTTTAATAAAGTATATAAATATAATACAGGCTGATTAAAGAAAATTTGGGCAATTCTGAAAAGTAAAAGGGATAAATCAGTTCTTTTACCAAAAAATTAAACAATTGGCTATCATTCTGGTATATTTAAAAAATAAAAATACATATTCTTTCAAAGGATGTGGATTCTAATGTTATTGTTTTTGTTAGCAAATTCTAACAAATAATCTCAGCAAAGACTGGGCCCGATTTGCCCTTCACATTCACTTTAATGTGCTAAAAAATGCAATTCTGCCCGTGGTCCACACCACATGTGCACCCCACCCAGCTGCAGTGGCGTGGCTGCTGGGCTCTGCTGGTCACAGCTGGCTCTCCCTAGCAACCTGCTTGGCTCTCCAGTAGAAACAGTGCAGGCTGAGCACCAGAGCCCCTCTGTAGGGATGGCTCTTCTGATAGTCCTGGAGGATGTGGGTACTCTGCTAAAAGCAGGAGCCTGGTGCCTTTACACACAACAGCTATAAATATTACCCTCAGATACTATGTCCTGACTTCACACCCCTAGGCCAAACCATAAATAAAATGAATTATTTCATCAGGAAGCTGGGCCGCTTTCTAAAGCCTATGACATATTCCTATTTAACCAAGGGGAACATAATCAAGTGGCAAGTAAAAGTGAAGTGTAAAATTTAGGATGGTGGTCCCAAAAAGCAGTTGGGGAGTAACCTACAAATATAAAGAATAAAAGATTAAAGATATGGCCTATGTAGATATAGGCATACTCCTTCCTAGCAATGGAAGACGGTGAATGTTGAACCACTAAACTTGAAAATTCTAAGCTCTGGAAAAGAATGTGGGGCATAAAGGGTACATTTATAGTCTTTTAAGGTATTAAATAAAATCATCATGGGCAATAAAAGTATGACATATTTCAAATACTGATTTCCCAAGCAAGCATCTCTAGACAAAGCAGAGCCAGACGATCATCTTTCCAAAGTCCTAAAATTTCTTTTTGAGCGAGCAAGTCCCTATGGAGTAACACACATACTTTTCTTTGTAGAGACTGAAAACACTATGCTAATATCACATTCACATTCAGCACATTGTCCAGCTCTTTCCAGGAGTAACAAGTCCATATAGGGCCAGCATATAGAGAATGACAGTCTTGATTCTGGAACCTTCTGACGTCATTTAACTCTCACCTTCCATCTATCGTAACCTTAAAATCTTTCAAGTTTTCTCACAAAGGGGTCGGGTATAGTTAACAGCACAAATTCACACAAAAAGACTGACATACACTAGTGAATGAAATTTTTATTTGAAAGAGTTAACTATTTTAAGGATTTGGTTCTGAAAGAGAGGAGAAAATCCTGTAGTAGCCACAAGGGAAAGTGAGACCAAGGAAAGATTTATATTTTAAAAGATGAGAGGGACTTAGGCTAAATGGGTGGATCCAAAAAAGAGAAAGAAGCTGGAAAAAACCCAAAAAACACAAAACAAAAAACGTGATGAAAACAAGAAACAGAGGTTTTTAAGAGGATATTTGGAAATGTCTAGATACATTTCTTAGTTGTCCCAAAGACTGGAGAACATTATTAGCCTACAGAGGTGGGAACAAGTATGCTACAGAAGCATGCACAATAAAGAATTTTCCTAGTCCAAATGCTAACAGCACTCCATGCCCTTCCAGATCATCATAAAATGTTTACTTGATACATACTAAAAGTAAGAATTTTTAATTGATTAAATTACACAGTAGTTCCAAATATGAATTGACCTAGAGATAAAAACACGCAGCTCCTCAAGTCTCTCAATATTTTGTTTTATAAAAAATGACCACCCTATTCCATGATTTTTTAAACTAAAAAAAATTCAAACTAAAAAGTTAATAGGCAATTTTATATAACATATAATTTTAAATAACACATACTAATACATATAAGTATTATATCTATCTGTATTCTGAGAATATGAAAAAAGCACACAAAGGTCTCAGGTAAAAATGAAAACACACACAAACACACACACAGTCAAAACATATTAAGTCCTTGAATTATAGTAAATTTGTAAGTGGGAAAAGTTATTTTCCCACTTATATTGATAGTTACTACCATATACATATATGCACAATTAGGTAGATACAAAGTGAGCAAGATATTACTGTAGACTCACCTTGGTTGGCATTTGCACCCTGAGGCAGAGCATTGGTTAAATTGGGTAATTCACTACCATGATTTCCATCTTCCCATGGACAGACATCAACACTGTTCCACTTTTTCAGCTGTTTTAGCCAACTAGCCTTCTGTTCCAACTTGCAGTGGGGATTTAAAACTATACACATCCACAGAGCACCTAATTTCAAGGAAGAGAGGGAAGTAAATTTAAAAAAAAATTATTAAAATGTTCAATTCTAATAGCTAATGATAAATTTTAAACCATATCGAAATGGACCCAAGTCTACAATTTTTATAACTCAATTCTCTCCTTAATTAAGCCACAAATCTCATGCCTAGTTTAATGGAAAGAGGACAACAGAGCCCGAATTTGAACCAAAGATCCAAAGACTGTTACACATAAGATGAAAGGTACTTAAAATGCTTATTGTAATCACCTTCCTACTTGTGTGACATTTTAGACAAAGAAGTCAGTAAGGAATACAATCCTAAGGTCCAATATGCCTTTTTAATTTGCAAACAGAGCTGCAACAAACCGCTCTAAATGGTCCTACTGCACAAAAATTAAATTTCCTTCTCAAATGACCTTTACACAAAACCATAAAAGCATATAACAAACATGAATAAACAACATCCTAGTTTCCTTATAGGTATTATGCTTATTAATTATCATGCATATCCTACGGTATCAATAATCTTATTTCTTTAAATTTTTTTTAAATGCCTACAGCACCTAGTACTCCTAGGTGGTCTCCCATCCAAACACTATCCAGGCCTGACCCTGCTTAGCTTCTGAGATCAAATGTGATTGGGCACGTTCAGGGTGGCATGGCCATAGACTCAATAATCTTTTAAAAATAAAATTTACTTAAACATACGTCTCTAGATGATTTAATCAGGAACTTATCTTTTTATATGAATGAAATCACTAAATTTATGTCCTTATGTGAATGATATTACTAAACATTAATTCAAAATTTCACTTGTTTCTCAAAGGAAAAGCCATAATGGATTTAGGGAGCATAACTCATAATTTGAATTAAGGTACTGATAAAATTTATTATTTCTTTCTATAGTCTTCAAAGAAGTAACTAATTCAAGCAAATATTTTACAAGTTTTAAAAGTTCAAGTTTTATTTTACTAATTTCAAAACAAGACAGATACTAGTACTTCAAAGCCATTCATTCACAACGCTTTTTCTCTGAAAAGGTATGTATATATGTTTGGGTCTGTGTGTATTTTAATCAGTTGTATTAAGTAAAGTGAGTAATAAAGATAGGAATGATCACTATTTATGTTTCTTCTGTCCAAATGAGATGCTTCACATTCTTCCACATTTAAAATTAGCCAGCTTCTTCAATTAGAAAATGTGATATTTTAAATATCAAACAACTTTTACCAACAGGAAATAAAAGTGACCACAACCTATCTAAACCACAGATATTTACAATTTACATTTCTATATATTTAAAAACCAAATGAAAACAAAATGTGATCAGTCAAGATTAAGTAAGCCCAATACAGCTTATCTTCTCCCCATGATTATAACCAAATCTTTGAACAAAATACAAAAAGCAGCAATCTGAGGACTCTGAAGAGTAAACAACAACGGGCAGATTGAGGAAATAAAACTTGAAGAAGCAAGTCATATGGGGGTGATTTCCTGTTATTTTCCCCTCTTTTTTCTCCTGGCTTGGACATAAGATTAGTCTCATTTGGGGAACTTTGTAGAGGCCATATCAGCAAAAACTTGAGAGAAACCTCATTTAGCTGATGAGAGGACTCGGAAAAGGGGACATGGACCCCACTCAGGAGCTGAAGAGGGGAGGATCCTGGATGCTGTGCACAAAGGGCACAAGTCCTGTCAATTGCATGAGACAGACCCTAAGAAACACTCAAGGGCTTGAAAACTTTAGTGACATCGTCACCCAAAGATGGTCAAACAGACCTTATGTTCTGAATCTACCCTGGTTGATTATACACTTTAAAAAACAAAAAATTCCCCAGAGGATTTTAATAGGACCCAGACTCTCACAACACAGTATTCAAAATGTCCAGGATCCAAAATTACTTGGCTTACAAAGAAAGAGAAAAATGGAATCAGTTCTCAAGGGAAAAAACAATCAAGATATGCCAACCAAGATGAACCAGATGTTAGAATGATCAGTCAGAGACTTTATATAGCAACTATTATAACTGTGCTCCATGGAATTAAGGTAAACACTATTGAAAGAAGTGCAATGAAAACTATAAACAAGAACTAAATGGAAATTTTAGAATTGAAAAAAAACTATCTAAAATAAAAAATTCAATGGATGAAATCAATAGTAGAATAGACATGCTGATGGGAGAAGTCAGTGGACTTGAAGATATAAATTATCTCATCTGAAGAACAGAGAGAAATAATCAAAAGGAAATGAACAGAGCCTTAAAGACAGGTGGGAAAACAGCAAAAGGTCTAACATTTGTGTCATTGGAACCCCAGAAGAAGATGAGACAGCGATACAGAAAATTTTTGAAGAAATAATGACTCAAACTTCCCCAAATTTGGAGAAAGAGATGAATTTATAGATACAAGAAACTCGGTTAACCACAGAAAGGGTAAACTCAAAGAAAACCATGCCCAAACATCATAATCAAATCACTGAAAACCAAAGATAATGAAGAAAACCTTGAAAGTGATTCGAGAAAAATGAAATACCACATATAGAAGAATGACTCAAATAATTTAGAGATTTCTCAACAGAAATCATAGAGAACGGAAGATAGTGGAACATTTTCTTTAAATTGTTCAAAGAAACTGAAGTGTCAACCCAGAATTCTATAGGTAGCAAAAATACCTTTCAGAAATGATGTTGAAATAAATGTATTCTCAGATCAGGGAAAATTAACAGCATTTGTTGCCAAGAGACCTGATCTGGAAGAAAAGTTAAAGGAAGTTCTTAAGGCTGAAAAGAAATAATACCAGAGGGAAACTTGGAAATACAGAAATAAAGGAAAAGCTATAAAGATAAATACTCGAGTAAATAGAACAGACTAATTTTGTCCTTTTAAGTTCTTTAAAATAAGTATGGTCATTGAAAGCAAAAATCTAAACACTGCTTCGTGGTGTTTTAAATGTAGGCAGATAGAATACATATGAAAACTAACATGAAGGAGGGAGAGTAAAGGGACCTATATGGTTGTTAGACTCTACATGCTACTTAAAGTGGCAAAATGTTAACGCAAAGTAGACTGTTTAAGGATAGGCATGATCATTATAATGCTGAAACAATTAAAAAGTACAAGGAGATACAAACAAAAAGGACAACATATTAAAATGAAATACTAAAAAATCTAAAATATTGAGAAGGCAGAAGAGAGAGAACAATAATAAAAACAGAGAAGATAAATAGAAAACAAATGATTAAATGGTAGACCTAAATTTAACCACATCAATAATTATATTAAATGTAAATGGTCTAAACATACCAATTAAAAGAGATGGTAAATCAGATTAAAAATCAAGACCCAACTCTATGCTGTGTAAAAGAAACATACTTTAAATATAATGGCACATATTAAATGGAAAAGGATGAAAAAGCTATACCATGCAAACATTTTCAAAATAATGCTGGAATGGTTATATTAATAGACAAAAACTTAAAGGATAAAGTGATCATAACATAATAGAAGGTCAGTTCTCCAAATCCATAATCTTATCTGCAGACTTCAATACACCTCTTTTAATAACTAACAGAACAAATAGATAGTTAGAAAGTATTAAGAATATTTAATCAACACTATCAAACCAACTTAATCTAATTAGCATTTATAGAACACTACAATAAACATTAATAGAAGAAAAATAAAACAAAACCCTACTCTTTTTAAAATGCACAAAGAACATTCATCTAGATAGTCCATATTCTAGACCATAAAGCAGACTTTAATAAATTTTAAAAAAGTGAAATCATACAAGGTATATTCTTTGGTGTAATAAAATCAAATTAGAAATTAGTAACAAGAGGATATTTAGAAAATTCTTAAATATCTAGGAATTAAATAACAAATTTCTAATTAACTCATTAATAAAAATGTAAGTCACAAGGGAAAAAATATTTTGTACTGAATATGCAAATAAAATATAAAAATTTGTGATCTACATCTAAAAAGTTTAGAGGGAAATTTATAGTATTAAATGCTTAAATTGGAAAACAAGAAATGATTTAAATAATCTATATATCCATCTTAAGAAACCAGAAAAAAAAAAAAAAAAAGAGAGCAATCAAAGCCAAAGCAAAATGAAGGCAGGCAATAACAGATGAAAAATCAAATAAATTGAAAACTGTCCCTCATCCCAAAAAGCTGGATCTTTAAAAAGATCAATAAAATCAATACAGCTATAGCCAAAATGACTGGGAAAAAAAAAAAAAGACAAACTAGAAGTTTCAGGAATGAAAGACGGCACATCATTACAGATCCTAGATGTACTAAAAGGCTCATATGAGTATACTATGAACAACTTTATGCCCATTAATTCTACAACAGAGATAAAATGGACAAATTTCTTAAAAATTACAAACTATTGACGTTTACTCAGGAAGAAATAATAACTTGAACAGTCATAAATTTACTTAAAAAATTAAATCTACAGTTAAAAATCTCTAAATGCAGATCCAGCTGTTTCCCTGGAAAATTCTACTGAACATTTAAGAAAGAAATAGTACCAATTCTATACAATATCTATCAGAAAACAAAAGGGAAGGGAATGGTTTCCAACTCATTTTATGAGGCCAGAATTACCCTGATATCAACACTAGATAAAGATATTACAAGTAAAAGCAATTACAAATCAATATCTTTCATGAAGAGAGAAGTAAAACACCTTGACAAAATATCAGCAAATTAATTAAGAAATATATATAAGAGAAAACACACCATAACAAAGTAGGGTTTATCCTAGGAAGGCAAGGCTGGTTCAACTTTAAAATTCAATCAGTGTTACCAGAAAAAGGAAGACAAAGCATATGACCATTTTGACAGATGCGGAAAAATTAAACATCTCTTCATAATAAATAAAACTCTCAGCAAACTAAGAACAAATTTATTTAACCTGATAAAAGGTGTTAGCAAAAAAAGCCCTAGAGTTAACATAGAAATGGCAAAAGACTGAATGTTTTTCCCATAACACTGAAACAAGGCAAAGATGTATGTATGCTCTTACCACTCCTATTCAACAGCACACTGGAAGTTCTAGTTAGGCCAATAAAGCAAGTGAAGGAGGTTAATGGAATAGACTGAAGGCGAAAAAATAAAACAGCCTCTATTTGCAGACAACTAACCTACAAAAAAGCACCTAGAACTAATAAGCTTAGCAAGGTCGTATGATACAAGTTCAAAGCAAAAAGCTAACTGCACATCTCTATGTTAAAATGTTATTAGAGATCAAAATTTACCAAAAAAAAAAGCACCATTTATATGAGAAGCAAAAAATAAAAGATTATAAAATCTTACAAAGTATGTGCAGTCTCTAGGCTAAAAACTATAAAACACTGACAAAAGAAATCAGTCTTAAAAAGCAGAAAGTTGCTATATTCATAGATTGAAAATCTCAATATTATTAAGATGTCAAGTCTCCCACATTAATTTGTATATTTAACATAACCCCTTTCAAAACCCTAGCAGGCGTTTGTGTTCATATTGACAAGAATATATCTAAAATAGTCAAAACAGTTTTAAGCAAGAAGGACAAAGGTGGAAGACCCACAGTACATTACTCGATTTTGAGACTTACTATAAAGTTACAGTAATCAAGACAAAGCACGAGTGATGAAAGAAGAGGCGCACAGATGAACGGTACAGATTAAAGAGCTCGGAAATATACCTACGCAAATATGGCCAACTCAAGGTCCAAAGTCGATTCAAAAGAGAAAAGATAAATCTTTTCAACAACTAGTGCTGGACATTCATGTGAAAAAAAATGAAATTAAATGTATATCACACACTTTATTAAAAGTAACTCAATTTATTAAAAACTAACTCAGAATGGATTATAGGCCTAAATGTAAAACTTCTAGAAAAAAAACTTTGTAACTCTTGGTTAGGCAAAAATAATGTTAGATATAATATCAAAAGCATGATCCGTAAAAGATAAAATTGATACAAATTGCTAAAATTGATAAAAAGAAAATTGGTAATCTCATAAAAATGAAAAACTTTTGCTTTATAAAGGCACTATTAAGAGAAAAAACAGACAATCCACAGACTGGGAGAAAATATGTTCAAATCATATATCTGGCAAAGGATTTATATTTAGAACAGGTAAAGCCTTCTCAAAACTCATCAAGAAAAAGAACCACCCTATTAAAAATGGGCAAAAAATTTGTACAAAAAATTTGCCAGCTGTATTAACTTCTTCAGTGAATAATGTTCCACTGTCACCAAAGAAGTTATACAGATGGCAAACTACAGATGAAAACATGCTCAACATCATTAATCGTTAGGAAAATGCAAATTAAAACCACACAAGATATCACTACGCACCTATTATAATGGTTAAAATTAGAAAAAGAAATTTAAAACCTGACAACACCATCTGCTGCCTAGGATATGGAGCAACTGGAATGCTCATAATTGCTGCTGGGAGTGCAAAATAATATAGCCACTCGGGAAAATAGTCCAGCAGTTTCTCATGAAATAAGCTTACATTTACCATATTACCTAGCAATCTCACCTCTAGAGTTTTGTCCAAAAGAAATGAAAACTTATGTCCACATAAAAACTTGTATAAGAACATTCATACTATCTTTATTTGTAAATGAAGAAATCTTGAAATAACCTGAATGTCCTTCAATGGGTGAATGAATAAACAGTGGTGCATTCATACAACAGAATATTACTCAGTAATAAGAAACAAATGAATATTAACAAATAATGTGATGTAAAAATCATTCTAAAATGAATGATTTATTTTCAATGTGATCATTTCATAATTCAGAGGTCTGTATTTCAATCCATACCTGTGTGAACTATAATTTATTTTGAAAATTAGCTTGAATGCACTATCATGCCAACTAAAAGCTAAGATAGAGCTAATGTTAAAATTAAATGTAGAAATTACATATCTTAAAATATGTATCTCAAATCTACTGTTCTCCCATTTAATCTCTTCTTTTTAAAGATGTTAAGTATACTACTACAAGATTTTAAAAACAGAATTAACAAATTGATACTAAGTACTAGTGCCTTTGAAATAATTCAAAGATAAAATTAGGAAAATATTAACCAACGTATACAGTGTTGAAGGACTGATTGGTTTGCATATGAAAGAACTGATAATATGATAATGAACCAGTGAGTTTTATCTTTATCTGGGGAAAAATTCTAGAGTCCATATAAAAAGGTAAATTGATTTTGACAAGAGAATATAATTCTACCTTTTAAAAAGTTTTTTTTCCCCCCAAAAATAAATGGAGAAACATCAAAGACAACCTTAATTAAATAATCATTAGTACCATTAAGAGTCACTATTTCTTGGGTGTCTACTATATGTCACAAGCATTACATTTAGGGCCTTACAAACATTTTCTCATTAACTCATCGTAATAATTCTCTGTGGTCAGAATTGCTATTTCTACATTCAAAATGAGAAAACTAAAATTCAGAGAGATTATGGTCCTTAACAGAAAGATCATAAATATTCTTAGAAACTTTAAATAATTATGTCTATGATTGTTTGAGGCAAAAATAAATCCATAAAACTCATCTCAGATTTTTGTGCTTACATTTCTCTAATTAGAAAACTTCCAATTTGCAGACTGAGAAAAATTTTGAAAAACCAAGTCTTTATAAATTTGCCTGTGACATTCTTTGACTTCTACCCACTTCCCTTAAGAGAGGTTTCATTATGAAAGGATGTTCTTAATGTTAGATGCAAGTTCAGAGCTATAATGGACATGGTCTTTTATCTTAACAGTCACCAATACAAAAGCTGTCATTAGCCTTAATAACCAAGTTAACCAAATTGAGTAAGTCTTTCTCCAAATTTTATTATTTCAAAGTTCCACTTTGGGCACTGATCTCTTTTCCTTCCTTTCCAACACATGCCTGAAACATCTGTAGCTTTAAAAATAAAGCTCTTTGATGATCAAACACTTCATTCCTTTGTCTTTGGAAATATTAACCCTTTTAAGGACTCGACCAAAAACAGGACAGAGAACTCAGTGAGAACGTACCATTGCTAGCACCTGGCAAAGGACCTGGCATCTGGAAAGGTATTACTGGCTCTTTCACAAAGGATGCTTAATTATTTGCTATGATTTACAATGAAAATGAATTAAATACTTTTAAATTGCTTTCCCAGCTTCAATGTCTCAAATCAAATCACTAGTGTATGCATCATTCAGTTTCTGAATTATCCCTGGCACATTTCAGCTCTAGTGTAGCTTTTCTCCACCATCCAGCATGCTTTTACTCTCTTTTCCACTACTCTATCTACACTCAGTGATTTCAGCAAAAAGATGCACAGCAACATACGTGCCAAGTAGGCCAAAACTAGGAAATGAACTTCTCTGGGAAAAAGAGGAAAAAAGTATTCTCTGCACATGGTGAATGGTTCCAATCTACTAACATGTAGTGGGCATTGGTAAATGTTAATTTCATCACCAAAATTTGATGGCCTAAGAGACAAAGTTAACTTCATTTAAGGCCATGTGAGCAGAAGCTGTATCTGTTGCTTTGCACGGAACTTTTAGTACCATGAATACAATTATAAACAGTGAATAAAATGCTTTTTTATTAATATTAAATCAGTGTCTTTTCACTGATCAGAGAACATGGGCAGAATCACATTGAGGGAGAAGATAAAACATCACAAAGGCCTTTTTGCTTACTTCTGCATTTCACCAAAAAACATTGCCAGTGGATAAGAACCCAGATTCCCAGCAAATGTAGGTAACAAAAGTTGATGAATTCCTCACGTCCTGAAGGCTAGTCTTTTCCATCAAACATTTAGATGGACAAATCACCACCATTTTGCCCCACCTCACATACCCACTGCTTTACATTTCTAACTAGAATATATGTTTGATCAATAAGCTCTGGTCTGGAAAGATATGGATTACCAGCCCCCAAAAGTTGAGCAAGCCCATTTAGACTCCCTACAGCAGCAGTTCACTATTTAAACAATAGGGATAATAATTCCTACTTTGTAGGGCTGTTTAGGCTTAAGCAAGATAGTATATGCAGAAGTGTTCTGAAAACTGTCAAGTTCACCCAGTTCTAAAAGGTGCACTTCTGCAAACACACATGTAGAAAGATTTCGATGTTGAAGAAATTGAGAGTCAAAGATTAAAATAAGTTTGGAGGGGTCAGATTGCAAGTGATTCTTTGATTTTGGCTAGAACAGCTTTTAGTCTCCCTTTTCCCCTTTGGTTTTAATAAGCTTTCAAATATGTTTTGTTTTCCCATAGTTATTGTCCTCTCTAGCCTCCCAGGCCTCATCCAGGGTCAGAGAGTCATTTAGAGGTCTGAGATGCTTTTGATAATTTCATCCATATCTACCCACATGGAGGAGGCACTTCTGGTTTTCTTGATCTCGTCCTCAACCCTACAGGGTTACATAACATTTCCTCTGTCCATGGTGACTTAATGAGAAAGGGTGGACAAAGTACAGTACTGAAGCCTGTGCACTCTTCCTTCAGTCTCCCCATCACATCCGGCTTAGCATCCTGGCCAAAACTTCTAGTCTACCATCCACTCTGCCTCTCTTTTTAGTTTCAACACTATGGGTTCCACAGTCTTATTCTATAGAAACACAAAATTAAAAGTTATCAGTACCCAAATTCTTATTACTGGAGGGGAAAAAGCCAGAAGTCAAACCAAGTGACATTTGGTCTGAGAATATGAAGGTGAGGAAGAATCCTTGTTAAACAAAAACTAATATAAGATGGACCTGCAGAATCCTCTAGGATCATGTTATACCATTTCCTAATAATAAAGATTCAATTTGACAAACATCCGACTTAGTCCAACATAGAGAGTAAAGCTTACTGAAATAACAGAACTTCCTTTTCATATATTATTATATTCTACACTGGTAAAGACATGTGGCATTTGGAAAATTACCATTACGAGAAGCATGAAGTATTGTCAGATATATAACCACTGTCTTAGTTGTCTATTACTATGTTAAAAAACTACCCCAAACTTACTGGCTTATTTCAACATTGTTTGATTGCACTTCATGATTCTGCAGGTCAAAAATTCTCTCTCTCCTCTTTACTTTTCCCTCTGCCCCAACAGGACTTCTCTCCATGGACAGCATGGGCTTCCTCATAGCAAGTCTTTTAGTTAGAAACACCTTTTAGTCAGCCTCAGGGTAGCCAGACTTATATAGAAACTCAGGGCCTCAGGATAGACCCTTCTAAGAGACAGGAAGTAAACACTGCCAGTTACTTAAGCCTTGTGCCCAGACACCGGCCTAGCATGTGCTCTTCCATAATCTGTTGGTCAAAACGTTTATAAAAATTGGCCAGATATAAGAGGAGAGAATACAGACTTTGAGTTTCAATAAGAGTAGCAAGGAATCTGTGGTCATCTTTAATCTATCACGATTACCAGGAAAGATTATAAATCTGCTAGATTACGCAATGGAAAACCAAGATGTTACCAATGACTATGAAAATATTGTTAGTTTAAAAAAAGTCAAATCCAAATAAATCACTCAATATATGGGAAGAGCTGCAAGTCAAGCAATAACCAAGTAAGTCATTATGAAAACTTAACAGCATAAAAGGTATCTAACACAATATTAAATGCTGGTTTGTATGCTAATTTTTTATCCCTTCAAGGAAAATATTAACAATATCAGGTTACACATGTTAGGTTTCTAATTAGAGTCAACATTTAGAGTTTTAAAATGTCTGTCTTCAGGGTACAAAGATCGCTCTCTATCTACTTCAGCTAACATATTTCTAAAAGTGAATGGCGTCTTTACGTATCTACCTGACAATATTTGCTGCCATTTATTGAATATTTACCTCATACTAACACTGTGCAAAGTATTTTACATATATTAACGTATTTCGCCCTCACTAAAAAACTTTTTACAGATAAGAAACCCGAAGTATAGAGAGGAGTAGAAAGGCTGAGTTGCTATTAAAGATGAAAGCCAGGATTTGTGACCAGACCCACATTCCCTACGCGACCAATATTTTTAAACATCATGGTGTTTAGCCTTCTGCCTAGCTATGTGGTCAGAAATCACTTCTGTAAATTAGGATTCGTATGTGCAGGTATGCGTATGTGAATTCTTATATTAATGATTTTACTCCTTTGACAGAATTATCGTTCCTGTCCTCATATTTTAGCAGTATAATACAAATGAGAATGATAACAGTACCGTCTAAAAGTATGACGTAGCTTAAATGTATAGCTAACGAACCCTGTATTTTAACCATGTGTCCTTATGTGCTCTCACATGTATACAAAACATATCCACAGGTCCATCTAAAAAGAGCCTAATTAAAAAAAGAAAACGGCATTTTTCAGGACTGACAGCCATAGCAAATAAGTAATTTCACTGCAGATTAAAACAGCAGATAAACAATCAAAGGCTCAACTTACAATTCAAGATTGATTATTCAAGTCAGAAGAGATCTGTTTTCTCTGAAAATATGATAATGTACTATGAGGTCTGTTAGACAGCAGTTGCGTCAGCATTTCTGGGATAATGTACTGGTGTGTGACAGAGTGTGCTCTTTGCCTGCTGGGTGGAGCATTATGACCTGTGACTGAATAAATCAGCCATTCTATATCTATTGCTTACCCCCACAGTCAATAAAACTTGTTTTTAAAGTTCCTTCTACTTCATGGTTTTTTGTTAATATGCAAATCAATTCAGTATTTAAAAGCTACACATTTTCTATAAAAACACTTTGGAATATTTGATAAATGTTGCTCTCCTCCCTGTTTGCTAGATGGACAGAGCACAGAGGAAATGGCCAGGGGAAGAGGGAGCAGAGCCACATCACCTTCTATAAAGGTGAAAATAAGAAAGGTCAAGTGAGTTCCTTTCTTCTGTCTCAACGGTGGAGAATAACGATTGTTATATACATAGAAAGTTTAATTTCTACTTTTTAATATGCTTATTCCTGTGAAATAGCAGGCCAAGTAACACAATCACTTTTGGTATTTCTCAGGGTTCCACAGTTATAAAACAATTTGCAATATTTCTCATATTTATTTTTGTTCTCAGAGGCTACTATAAGAGGCTAGAATTTCATGCATGATCCAATTAACTAATTATACTTATTTAAAGGCCATGAAATGCCTAATTGCAGTCACACATAGGAGATCACTGGCATAATTAGTTGTGCTAACAAAACTATAGTCACAAAATTTCTTGGGTCAGACACACAAAAACCGTGACCCTAATTATAGTATTGTTCTCAGTACAATTTAGTCTTAATGTGTTAGTCAGCCATGTTTGGAAATTAAGTTTAACTGGTAAAAATATTCTCCTTACTTTAAATTTGATATCTAAAATGACTCTGGGAAATTTTGAAAACAAAACCTCAGGGATACTATAAAGAGAAAGTTTTTGAGATCACTTAGTTGCAGGGCTAAACCCTCAGCAAAGGGGCATACAGTAATCATTTAACCAGGCTCTAAGAAAAGAATAAAGTAAAATAACCATCCTTTTGTTGTCAAGAAATAAAATAAACCACAGGTACTCCAAAAACGCTTTGCTGGTATCCTGGATAATGTTCCTTTTGGGTAAACCTGTGGCCCTCATCTAAGATGCAGCCTTCCCATCCCATCTGATTTGTCAGTGCTGTCATGTCAACAAGCAATATTCATCACGACCAGCCTGATCTCCCTCATTAGGCACCTGATTCTATAGGAAAAGATCAGACCCAGCCCCTCCACCACTCACCACCCTTCTCATTTTTGAAGGAGGGAAGGAAGGTAGGAAGGACAGAAGAAATCAGAAAGGAGAAAAAGTCACCATGACAGATGATGTCTTATTTTGAGAGACAAAAGGGCAGTCAACAGTTAGTGAGAAGGAATGTGAACTGTGGTAATCTTCAAACATATTTTCCATGTGCTCTGAGCTGGCTGCTTAATTAAGCTGTCTTCACAAACAGTTCCATGATTTGTCCAACAGTGTTGACTCCAAGCCTATATATATAAATCTATTTCTGCAAATACTCTTTAGGTCTTCAGGATATCTCTCTCCTACAAGCTTCCCATTGAATTCACTTTCCCAACATAGATAAAAGACTCTTGGAATGAAAAGAAAGTGGTGTGCATTATCTAAATTACCTTATTTTAGGCTTCGAGAATCCATATTACACTCATTTTTACAGATAAGGAAACCGATGTTCTATCTCAGATAAGGGACCTGTCCAGGACTATACAGCTAGTAAATATGAGGATAAGAATCCATTCTTAGTGTCTGGCTCTGTTCTTTATATTCCCCTTTGAAAAAAAAACATGCTTGGTTAAGTGTTGTAAAGAATTACTTTTGACTATATATTACAAAATGACACAGAATAGTGGCTTATAATATGAAATGTATTAGATCTAGCCTCAAAATTTTCTGAAACACATGTTACCTTACATAACCTCACTTCTTTGGTTGTCTTAGCTGTCTTGGGCTATTTTTTTTTATTTTTCACTTACTCATTCTGTTTTCTAACTAGAGTATAAGCTCCCCAATGGCAGTGCCTACCATAAGACACTGTAAACAGTAGGTTCTTATTAATTTATCTGCTATTCTGATAAGGCACTCCACTGTCCACCGACGATACTTATGGATAAGTGCTTCCTTGAGCCACTAATACAACAACTTTCCATTCACTTACCATGGAGAACCAATTTAGGACCAAAGATAATCAGGAGCCCTACCAAAAATAATCAAATTTACCAATGGTTAACACTATAGACTACTGATGATCAAGTAAACACTTTAGCACTATGGTTGTATAATAATAGCAAGGAAAAGGGCTTACAGTATTCTACCATATCAGACCTGCAATTTTATTCATAAAAACAATTTCTAATGCACTGACTACTGTATGGGGTTCAGAAAGAACCTGTGATAGGTACTGAGTTTCTTGGAGAACAGAATGTTTCATTTTATTCTAATTCATTCTATTACTGAATTAAACTTTGATGTATTGGTCTTGACAACTGCTTCATGCTGATTGTATTGTGTATGATAGTATAATCACTCCCCATGCATTTCCCACTGGCTGGCTGATTAATGCAATAGATTACCTGCAGCATTGATGGCAAGGGGAAATCATTGCCCTTCTGTACTCTAAACTGTTTATATTTTAGTGTGTGTGTGTGTGTGTGTGTGCGCGCGCGCGTATGTTTTCATGTGCGTACACAAGTACTCATGAAGATGCACCTGTGCATGGGTAGAGAAGGTCAGATAAACCGGAAGGATAGGGAAAAAAAAACCGGGGACACAGTGAACATCAATGCCTTTCAATCACTGTTTTCAGTACGCCAAAAATACTCACTTCTTAATGCTTCCAAATAGGTGTCTAGAATTACAACTTAATTATTCATTCACTTTTTTATTTACAAATACTTACTGAACACCAACTCTGGCCAGGCAATTTTTCCCCCCTCATCTTTATAAGAAAACTAATTTTAAAAAAATGAGTCACCTTCAGGGTTCCAATTAATGGGCAAGAAAGGGAAAAGGTGGTGGTGGCATCGAATGGACACTAACACATGATGAAAAAGCATGGCTTTGAAATTAGTTTAAATGCCCCATTAAAGACAGTAACTACGCAGTGGGGTCAAAACAAACCGTCAGGTCACTTGATCTTGGAGATCAGACTTTTGTTTTCTTGGTGGCATTTTGAAAGCATTCCTCTAACGGGATTTTCTCACAGTTCCAAGCTTAAATTTGACTCACATACCCTGTTTATGTTCCTCCCATCTAAGTACCTCAGCCCTTACTCATCCACAAAGGAAGACTGTGACTTACAATCTAAGGCATTTCAGGACCACTGATCACTTAATTCTACTTGATTCCTAATTTATGAATGATTCTCACTCTTTCCTCCAGGTTTGCTGAAGCAAATTTTGAAACTTACTAAAGTAATACCAAATGAAAGGGGCTGGGAAGCCTTACCTAGGATCAGCAAGGTCTGGCTGGTCATAGCTCAAAATCAGAGAGATTTGGGTTTCTATTTCAAAGGTTATCTTTGCAACATAAGGTGTAGAGTTGAGTTAGTTGCATTTTGAACGACTACTATCACTACTCTTGGCTACTCAGATCAGAGCCTGAGAAAACCCTATGACCAGTTACTAACTCTTCAAATAATTTAATATCAGAAGGTACCTATATTTTACCACAGAATCCTATTCTTATTTTAACATGGAATTTTTAAATAAAACACAAAAATTCATCTGTTGCAAATCATTTACCAGCCTGACTTCCCCCTAAAATATATGAGAAAGTTATTTTTATGAATAAAAAGTCATTCTTTGGTACATCTCTAAGAGGAGCAGCTATTTAAAAGTCTCTGAAAATAGTAACTATCAAACATGCATTTTAAATTTCAGAATCCTTTGTTCTAGAGAAATTTTAACGGAAAAGCCTAGTACATAAAGTGGTGAAAGTCACTCTGCTGGGATTGAAAGGCCCTGTCCCCTTCTCATCTGGACTTTCTTCCTCCCCTCCCACTCCAGGGGGGCTCTGTGAGGCAATGTCTGAAACCGGCTGTTTCAGGGACAACCATTAATCACTTCCTTCAGTCCTCCTCCCCCCTCATTAACTTACCTATGCTTAAATTAACACAATAATATTTGTAAAGCACCGTGCACAGGTGCTGGCACGCAGGGAGTAAGCAGCCTGTGGATATGGCTACTTTAGTCCTGGGCTTCCAGTTCTTTCATTCTAGCTCCTGGCATCTCTGATTCTTCATGAAGCCCCAGGGAATCTCAGATGGCTTAAAATCAGGCTTCTCAGACCTCATTAATTTTTGTATGCTGCCATATCAGGGTAAGAAATGGTGAAAGAAAATTATCCCCAGCCTGTCTTTCTTCATTTTCACTCTCGCACTCCCCTAACTCTATCATGACGGTACCCTCTAGAGATCCACAATCTAGCAAGAAGGCTCCCCCAGTTAGAGTTCCCTTTGCTGGTAATTCCTTGAGGGCAAATGGAAAACTAACTATTAGGAAGTAGGAAAAGTAAGAAGAAAACTTTTCTAAAATGTGAGGAAGAAAAGGACACACTATACCAATGCTCTGACATTCCCATTACCTATTAATATGAGAAGAGTATCTATCTACTACAGATGAACTCATATTATAAATAGTAAAATAGCATAAAAAAGGTAACTGGAACCCATTCTTGGTATAAATAATGTACCAGCACACTACATATACAATACAGAACACTAAAGTGTACTACAATGAATCAAAAGGCAGTTTAACTCCTAATCAAATCTCCAAGGTATTTAGAATAGAATTTTATAAAAATACACATGGGGGTGATCCCCAAGTGTTGTTACAAATTACCCAATTGTACACCTAAGTAACTTAGACACTGACTACCATTAAGAATCTCCAATTGGTTAGATAATAGGATCAGATGATGTGTAAAGATCTCTTTTAATCCTGAGAATCTACTATTTCCTATTAATATGTATTTAAATTTTTTTCTTTATTTCTACTCTTTCCCATGCAGAGTACTTAATGGTTAATTAAACCCTAGAAGTTGCAGTCAAGAAAAGGATGGTTGATGGCATTACACAGGAAGTATTTATCATAGGTTTGGCTCACTGTATAGAAATACGCATTCTCTCTTTTTTGGTTAACTTCTGACCCAAATTAGAAATTATTCTGCCTACTTAAAGAAGCAGAGAATAAACCCGACCTTCCCATTCCCAGCAAAGCCGAACCTAGAGGCCTCTGACTCAAGAATACAAAAGCCTCAGTTTTAAGAGACAGAAAGAAAGCAGTAGCACCACACAACAGAAAAAGAAACCAGGCCCCAGTAGTGAAGACCCAGCAGTAGACTGCATTCTGAGAACAGCGCTGGAGGGAAGCAAAGCCTCCTCGGCAATACAATTGACAAAGCCTCTGTATTTAGAGGGAGCTCTGAATAATGAGGGGGAAAGCAGAGACTGAGACAGGAGGGCACGACACTGTTCAGAGCAGGACAGCCCAGCCTATGTGCAGGAGGGGTCTGCAGAGCCTAGAGACCACATCGGGCAAACAAGTGTTGACAACCGTGTTATCATTAGGGACTGATATAGACTAGGGTCTTCATTGGCTCCTTGGCAAAGGGGACTGGAAAATGAGATAAAAAATTCACTGTATCCCACTTGCAGTATGTAGTATCTGCATTTTATGATAAGCTTCAGTTTATTAAATAATACAGTTCTCAATCAATGACATGTATTTGGCTATTCTGCATTAATGTGCTTGTTTTTTCAGAGTCTGAAGTTAGTGACTCCGGAAAGAGATGTGCAACTAGCTAAGCTCTACTAACTACTGCCATCAGGACCACAGGACCATGAGTAGGCAGAGCAGGCCAAGCAGTTTTATGGGATGGTATGGCCATCTAGGTGAGCTTCACGTTGCCACTGCTCTGCTCTGAGCAGAGAGACTGCCTGACAGAGAGGCATTTTACAGTCTTTTAAAATAAGGTGAGGGTAGTGTCTAGTTCAGGGGTTATATCTTTGAAATTCATGAAATCTGGATAAAATTCCTGCTCTGCTGCTGTTATCTTAGGCAAGTTAAGTAGTCTCTTTAAGCCTCAGTTATCTTGGCTATAAAATTAAGGCTAATAATTATACCTATCTTACAGGGTTGTTTTAAAAATTAAATAAAATAATGCATAAATTAAGTGCTCAGCATAGTTAAGCATTGGCATCTGTGTTATCTTTAGTAGCTGGACCAAAATGGGAAATAAAACAAAGCAAAAATCTTTTCTGTAATGTCTACTCTCTTTCTCTCTTCCCTTTGAAGTTAACAGGAAAGAACTACAAGGTTGGATTGAAAATCCTGAAGGCAAAATATTTATAATGAATTTCAACCCTTTATACCGCCCTCATTGAGCTCATCCCTGTCTTTGTTCACGTTATTTTTTCTTTCTGGAGCATTCTCACTACTTCCACCCTAAAATCACCTCCATGAATATCTTGTAAAACCATGTTAAATTCAGTCTGTACACATATATGTACTAAGATGTGATTAAATAACCCTATCAAAATGCTCCTCGGTTTATTCATGTCTGTTCTAATTTCTCATGTCTCCTGACGGCTGCAACTCTATAATCCCTTCTTACTACCAGTACTATCGTCAACAGTAAAATCAAATATTTAATATATCTATTCCTCTGGACATAGCACTGCTTAAAGACACACTGATAGAGAGAAATCACAGTAAGACTTTTAGAAAGAAGGGTTAACAAGAGGGCACTGAGGTGGAATAAGTGGTAAAGCTGTATTCTCCTTGTGCCCAGGGAAGACAAACTGGTAGTAACAAGCAATCCCTGATAATGTGGTTCATCAGGATTACATTCTACAGTCCCGGCTACATGGAAGCTTCCAAGTCTGTACTGATACATTTTTGCTGCACCAGGGCTCTGGGAATTGCTGTTTTCTCCATGGCACCAGCAAAGAGGTAACTACTTATATGGCAAACCACAGTGGAATGCTTCCTAGTTTCTCAATGAGAAGCAGTTCTTCCTTAGCCATTCACTAACCACTATCAACGACAAAATCTATAAAGCTTGAGCTTGAATTTACCATAGAAATTAAGTAAGGGGCTCAAACAGGGGGTGGGGGTGGGGGGTGTGGGAAGGTGGGCGATCACTAAGTCTAGTGCTTCCAGAGATATAAGATGGCATTTCCCAGAAATTTCTCCACAATTACCTCCAAGGTAGAGCCTTTAGAATCTTATTTTAGCTGTGCACAAAGGCTCTCCTAAATTACTAGTCTGAATGTGTGATTTAAGTGTGTTTTCTTCGTTATTCAAGAATAATGTGTGTGGGTGCAGAACAGGCTCACAGAGATGACTACTTGTATCTAGGAAGGTAGAGGGACAGCATTCTCTAGGTCCATGTAATTGGTAATTTTTAGTATTTTAACTAAATGTGGTCCCAATGGTTGGACTAAGTTCTCCACTGCTAATTATAGATTTATGTTGATTCCAAGTGCCCTGAATATACATATCTTCTTAATCTATCCAACAATATTATAGCTGTTGCTTAAAAACAGTGGTCAAACTAACCTTAACGATGAAATTCAAACTAGAAAGAAACATCTAACTATGGCTATTTCTGCTCACACAGAGTTAGGTACCTAGAGCAAAAGCTCTGAAAAGAACTCTGAGAGGTACCATCTCATTCCTGTGAACTGAATGAGCACAGCTCAGAGTAGCCAAGGCTCTTGCAGTGGCCTTTCCCTAAGAAACGGGGTTTACATACATGATAGAAAGCAAAACACATGACTCAGCTCAGAGAGAAGTAAGGTTTAAAATCTGAGGGAAGAAAAACATATTATGCAATATTTGAAAATGAAAATTTAAGAATTTTTCCCTGTGATAAAACTGTAATTAAATCTTATTTAACTGCTTCCTCTAATGACATCCATTTTAATTAGGTTTTAATAGACTGGCAGCCACAACCTATAGTTTTATGAAGCAAAGTGAAATTATAGTCTAGGAAGACGTTTAAGGAAAAGAGACCCATCAACACAGATGAGAGGTTACAATACATCCCCTCATCCCTAAAGACCCCCATGGTAATTAAATGCACTGAACAGACAGACATTAGGGCTAACAGTAGGAGTGCTTGCCACCAATCCACCAATTGGAGCTGAGTTGTTCTTTGAAATCCAAGGGTTATATATGGGATCTGCTTTCCAGAAAATTTGCATATCACAGAATAAAGGCTGCAATTGAAGAGGTGAGTTCTATAGCTCTACTAAATGTGTAGCCTCTATCGAATGTGCAGCCTCTACCACTGCAATGGGATTTCTGTATTAAGATTTTAATGTACACATTTTCTCATAGCTGATCATGACACAACACTCATCTTGAGAAGGCTGCCATGTGTTTAGGAAAATAAACATCAAGTAGAGAAAGTAAAGCTAATATATGAAAAACTGATACACACACAAGGTAAATGTATCTGCAAATGAAATGCACTAAACAGGAGTTTAATAATATGCAACTGTATTTATTTCATACTACATTATGAAAATGAGGGAGTAAATCACAAAAATTAACTCAGACCAAATGACTATCTTAGGCACTTACTTTAGAAAGGAAGAACTGAACATAATTAGCTCCTTTGTTAGCCAAAGCAAGGAGAAAGAAATTGGGCCTGTTACGACGTCAAAAAAGTTTACATTATTTATTTGAAAGAGAGAAAAAGTTAAATAAATGTTATTTTTAAAACTAATTCTGAAACACTAACACATCAATTTTAATAAATCCCATATACTCGGAATATTGTAAATCTTTGGGAGGAGGATATCTGATTCTATGAAAAAATAAAATTTTGTAATCTGGCTAACAATCTGATGCCTCCAAACCACTTTGCCAAGTAGCAGAGTTACTTGGCTGAGATATTCTTTCTTGTACACTTTCATCAGATTAAGGTTTTCCTGCCAGGAATCTTTTTTTCCTGGTGTATTGGCCATTGCCAGAAATGGACCCATCGAATCCACTGGTGCTAAGGAGTTAAGCATCTGAGATTTAATTTAACAGTTTCAGCTTTATTAAGCTGTCACAGAGCGGCCCCACTTTGATAACAGTAGCTGCTCCAATTATGGCTTGGTTTAGGGTTGACAAGTATAATGATTCATTCGTGGCACATGAGAAGCAATAAAAGGTTGTTTTGCATTACAGCTTTAAAAATGTGGGCACTTTTTTCATTTAATTTGTCACTTAGCTTTTGCTAAGAGGACATTTAAATTGCAGTAAAAGGCAAATGGGGCTTTTAGTTTAAATGTAATCCCCATATTTAAATGATCTGTAATGGCGCAGTGTTGGAGTGGGAACACTATTGTCTCACAGTGGGTCCTGATGGTGACATGTGACATTTGTATTCAGGTCCTGTATTATCCATGTGGCTAAAGGGCTTCCAATTTCATTTCACAGCCAGAAGCCTGCAGAAAACACCAATTAACTTGCAGATCCCATTTGCCGACAAAACTCAGCCTCTTCTCAATGTCTGGCATCTGGCAGTGCTCAGCATTTAATTCCAAAGCAGAGCCTTGAAGCAATGAGAGCCCTGCACAGGGGCACAAAGTCAAATTCCCCCATTTTATTAAGAACCAAAGTCCTTTCCTTTTGTAGTCCAGAAGCAACTTTTAGTTAACTTTTTGGTGAATGACTATTAAGATGTAATAGTTATTGTTACTTCTATGTGGGATTCTTCATAGAACTTAGACCCCATTAAAACAGCAAGTGACCTTGCTTGCCATCAGAATACACAGGAGAATCTGTAGCCAACAAGTAATAATTGGGGGGTGGGTGTGTAGGAGGGCGGGTGTAAAAAAAGAAAACAAGGGTAAGTAAGATGTAGTCTTCATCCTGGACTGAAATCAAAGACCTTGAATAGAACCTGGCCCACAATTGGAAAGTAGTATGTCAGAGGGTACAACTACAATCAGCTGGTAGAAACGTCCACCCAATGAGAATTTATACTTTGGACTGAGGGTTGAGGTACATAATTTTCAAAACCAACTTGGAAAAGATGTGACTAATGGATTAAATGTGAACTACAGAAAATTCTGACTCCATCGCTTATATTTTTTTGGGGGGTAGCCAAAAAATTTAATCATATTTTCTTCCTAATTAGCTATTTGTAATTCTAAGCTTCTCTAAGTACCAAAGTTCTTTAGCCCATTTCCCATTTAGGAAAAAAAAAAGTGCAACTGCTGCTAGTGCTAATTTAATTTTACATAAACACGGTCTTTGAGGCTGAAGCAAATCTGACTGGTTTTCACTGTGAAAATAAAATATAAAAACTGTTCCTGGAGTTACTTCTAAACAGAACTTGTCTCTAATCTTAATGTAACAGAAATGTATACATAATCGGATTCATCAAATGAACCTTTAGCTAACAACTGTTTGAGAAGGATGTTAACATCATGCGTAGCAATGCTACGTTTTCTAGGATTTGATATTTTCAATGATTGAGAAGTACTATACTTTGTAAATGGAAATACCACTACTAAAACCATAATGCTATAAATAGAATGATGTCATTTGTTTCCAAAGACTATCGAGATACAAGAGCGATGCAAAAATAACAATAAAAGCGAGATATTTGTGGCGAACTCTGAGGGTAAGGTTAGGACTGCAATCTGTGAGTTATCTTGGGGTAAATGCTGCAGCCTCAAGCACTGCTGGCAAGTATTCTTGGGGCAAATGTATTAAATTTTATTCATTTAATATTAATACAATAATGTTTCTTTAAATGAGTCCTTTCACTACAATATTTTTAATGCTAGTCCTTTCTACTGTCATAAACCAACTACTCAATTCAACATTTACTGTACAGTTACAAAATTGAAAAGGGTTTACTTGGAAAAGTAAATTGCTCAGTATTCTACAGTTATGTAAAACATGCATTACACCTGTGTTCCCCAACCACCACACTGTGCCCTCAAACATCATTCCAATATACTGAAACTATCTCCTGTAGTACCAGATAAATTGGAGGAAAGGTCATTACCATTATTTCGCATGACCCAAGGAAAATGCCAAAACTAGATGGGCAGACTGCCACTCACAGCCAAGTTCCTGAACACACATCCTATTACCAGGAAAAAGGAAACCTGGATGTCAAATTCTTTACCAAGTTGCTACATAACCCGACGTCATAAAACGTCATCTTGTGGAAGTCTCCTAACCTCCCCAGACTTTAGTTTCCTTATCTGTGAAAGAGTTCACCTCAAAGGTCCCTTCCAATTATGATCATGTGATATCTTCATGAACAACAGCATCTCTTGGTCTAGACTAGATGTGGGATCAATCAGCATGTGTGTTCTATCATTACTCAAGAGGAAGAGAGAATATGAATAAAGAGTTCTGCTACTCAATTGCATTGATACCAAAATCTTCTAGTAAATATGTTCAGAAATTAAAATTAATACAGGCACTGATATTTGTCAAAAATTCCATTTGTCACACACAGATTTCTTAGTAGGAAGACAAAATAACGAATACATTATTAATTCCCTAGCAATGAGCATTATTAGGTAACAAATGTCAGACCCCAATTTCCCAGTGGACATGACTAATAGACTTCTCATTTTTTAACCACCTGCTACATTGATATCTTTACTACCAAGGATTTGGGAAGCAATAAAAATTAGAGTTTGCTATATCTTTTCCATTCTGATAGTCAACAATTCATCTAAGTCTGTAGCAGTCGAGATGTAAAATGAATGTTTAAACTACTTTTGAAACTTTTAACGTAGGGAAAAGGAGAAAATGGCCAAATTTTAGCTGGATTACGATATTATTTTAGAAATAAGTAACCAGCTCTATTATACAAAATACCTATTTTAAAATGATATAACTGTTTTAGTTTTTCCAAATATTTAAAGGCAGATTTCTGTGCTCTCATTCCCCTCAAGATCGGACAATTCCCCCAAAACCCTGCCAAGACTGTGTCCCACAAAATCCTTATTCTTCCTATTCTTTCTAACCAGTGTATAATGGCAACAAGTTCATATATCAGCAGCAATTTCTTCGATAATAGTTTGACCATGTTCTTTAAACATTCGACATGGTCTTTATCCATATAAGTAAATGGCAATGTGTTAGGAAATTTATATTTACCCAGCTCATCCCAGAGCTGCCTGTATTTGTCAGTCATCGCAGTGCCTTGTTGCCTCCAAAGTGACAGACGAGGGTCAGCCATGAACTGCTCTGTTATTAACGTCAACATGCGGGCCCCATTAGAGTCCCTCATCTTCAACATCTCTCGCACCTAGTGGAGGGAAAAAAAAGACCTTTAGAAAAATGTTCAAAAACAAACAGCAATACAGAGACAGACCACTTTATTTTTTCTTAGTGACAGGGGAGGTTAAGTCTTGACACTAGCCCTCTTAAAGTGTACGGAAGTTGTTAAAAACTGGTCTCTATCCTAAATGGCAATTTAATTAGAGAACTGACCATTAACTTTTTAAATTATGCTTTGGAATCTGCATGAGGAAACAAATTTGGCTAACTTCCCAATTCAAAAAAAAAAAAATGTGCCAGCCTACAGCAAAACAATACCAAAACAAACAAGACAAAGCATTTGGCACCTTCCTGAATCTTAAACTGATTGTCACCAAAGCAGCAGGGCCTAAAGCAGTCTACTGAGAATTCTTTAGGGATCTTCTATACTAATCCAATAATGTTTATAATAATAGCATATGTCCCCCTTTTTTTAAAAGCTTTATTGAGACGTAATTCATATACCACACAATTCATCAATTTAAACTGTACAATTCAATGGTTTTTGGTATATTCAGAGTTGTGCAAGTCCTCAGTTTTTAAGGTAAATTTTAGTAAATTCTGTCACTGACGTTTTTTGACATTAAGAGCAGTATCATGCTTATTCCCTCACATGGGATTGTTTCTGCAATGATAAGAGGAAATGGATAGGGCTGTTGGTTCAAGAACTCTAGGCTCTAATGAGTGATCTGTGAAGAATTATAACTACTGACCTAGGAAGTTACCTCAGCCTCTCAAACTGGAACCTTAAGCTCTGTCCATTACTCTTGTGCTGCATTTCCCAAATAAAAGAAAGGAAAAAAAAAACACAAAAAAACAACAACAACAAAAAAAACCCCACAAAGCTAAGTCCCCCTACAGGAAACCCTAAATGAAATGAATCTATCCATTCCAAAAGTATGTACAGCTCTGTGTTTAACAAATAGGAATCCTTGCTGAACACCAGTTCTCCCTGTAGGAATTACTAGAGCAGTGGGAAAGGAGAGGTGAGTCCATTAACTCAAGATTCTCTCTATGTGAAAGGCAAATTAAAGGAAGAAATGGCGGATCTCCAATAAAGCAACTCAAACCTCCAGGATCAACAGATCTTGTCTCAGGCTTGTACACCCTGGCAGCTGATGGAACCCCCTCACAGGCTTTAGAACATGAACCTTGTACAGAACTCAAAAGTACTTCTATGCTGCATCACAAGGGTTATGCTTCCAGGAAGGTTATTTCAGTAATCTTAAAATAAAATTTATCACCAATATGGAAGCACTAAAGTCATGAAAAGATGACGACCAAGATGAAGAAAGGCACTTTCCATTTATTGGACATTGTGCTAAAAAGAGTTTTACATTTATACTTACCATTAATCTTTATACCAAATAAAGCAGACCAGATTATAATCCCCATTTTATGAATTAAAAAACCATGCCTCAGAGAAGTCAAGTAACTTGCCCAAAGGATGAGGAACAACTGGGATCAGAACCCAGATCTGTCTTAACCCTAGTTAACTCTAAAAGTTATGCCGTTTCCAAAATTAGATGTTACTATTACTTCTTATAGCATATATAATGTATACATCATATATAGGGATAAAAATAGCAACTGCCAGCTGATCTAATACCTCTTTCACATTTTTTCCACTAGGCCACAATGTACTTACTCTCTGCTGCCATGAGAACTATGAAATACTTTCCTGTGTGTCTTTAATATTACCACTACGAATTTAATTTAATGTTTACTTTTCAAATAAATTTCTACAACCTAATACTCAGCTAGACATAGCAATGAAAATAAACACTTTATTATTAAGCATATAAACCAGAATTATTAACCAACACTCAAGTAGGACATCTATAGCCTAATGGTAATTTTCAGACTATTGATTCTGAGGCATTGCAGTAGTTTGAAATGTCTATGAGTTATCAAAGAATGGTTAGATCATGTGTGAAGTAGTTTTAGAGTTAAATGTATTTCGTTGTAATCTAAATCTTGGAAAACTGGCAATCTATGTATGGTATATAGGTAAATATTAAGAGGGTACTGATGAATCAGAATACATTATTTTCTGCCATAACAAGTAACAGAGTTTATTTCTCCTAAACTAAAAAAAATTTCCCAATGAAAAGACACTGATTTAATACTACTAAAAAAGCATTTTATTCAGTATTTATAATTGTATTTATAGTACTAAAAGTTTTATGCGAAGCAACAGATACAGCTTCTGCTCACATATAGCTTAAAATGAAGTTAACTTTGTCTCTTAGGCCAATCAAATTTTGTTGATGAAATTAACATTTACCAAGGCCCACTACATTTTAGACAACATTATCATTTTGTACCATGATCACGACAACTTGAAGAGATAATGCTTTTAGGAGCTAATTTTAAAGATGAGGAAACTGACTTAAATAACTTTCCAAGGTTCACACACCTAATAAGATTTAGAACTTAGATTTAAATCCAGGTCTGCGTGTCTCCAAAGTCTATGCTTTTGAAGCAAATTTAAAGATTGACATTAGATTAAATATATAAAGCATCTTTTTAGGGCTGTATTCAAGGTTATGTTCTACTTGGGAAATTAACTAAAAAAAGAGAAAAACTTGAAATGAGGGCATTTTAATAACATTGTTATTTATATTGTTTTTGGTACTGAAAATTTTTTCAAAATTGTATAAATTGTCACCATTTTATTAATAGAAACGGAGAGACAAAAATGCCCTACATCTAAGAACACTTAAGCAAATTAAGGGTTGTGTTACAACACAGAAGATCCTTATTGATTAACCTTAGACACCATTAAAAAATATTTTTAATTAAAGAAAGTCTTTACCCTATAGTAAACATGATCATATAAAGATACTTTTTTCTATATGCATATATTTAGAATATTTATTTTAAAATAAACAATCATACCTTTGCAAAGAGCAAATTAAGCTGCTTCCCTGATCCGTGGTACCCGCCCTGGGAAAGAAACAATTTAACCTGTTCTTGAACCTGCTCTTCATCTAAGTGCCAGCAGTTTTCATCATCTATACTAGCACCTGCTGTTGGATCAGGAGCACCTAGAAATAAAAAGAAAAAACACATATGCTAGATAAGAACTCTGTGCTAGAAAGGCTCTGATAATAAACTTGAAAAGAATTAAGATTCTGTAGTTTTTGCCTAAACACTTTGAACCCAATCTCAATTTCAATTATATATATAAATTTATGACTGAAAATAAATATAAGAATCATTCTTTTATTTCCAGGACTTTCCTGATTTGTGCTAAGCCAAAATGGAGATTACTTTAAAACTGAAATACTTCCATTTTTTAAGATCGGACACCATACCTTTGAGCTGAATTTACAGGTTCTTTCAAAAAAAAGAAAAAAAAAAATCACAAAACTGTCTCACTGTACAAATATGACGTTTCTAAAGCTCTACTGTGTAAGACATGTTATTTAAATGTTTTCAGAGACATTAGGAAAATATGAAACCAAGTAAATTCAGCAGATATGTCACTCTTTACTATGTTAATTCAAGAAGCTCTCAACATTATCTACTACTATATAAACTACATGCTGACATAAGTCTTTAGTTGCAGAAAACTGAAGATTAAAAAGGGAAATCAAGCCACATGGGAACAGGCAGTGCAGCTGTTGTACTCAACCAGGTTTTCGTATCACCTTGCCAAAGTGCGTAAATATTTTATTGCTGAAGTAGACACAAAAGATAACAGCTATGTAATAAGCCCTATGTAAGGCCTGAGATTCATTAAGTAATACAAAAAAAAAAAAAAAAATTAAACCTAAGAACCTTCATCAATAATGTTCATTCCTTAAAAAGATACATTTGTAGGTATTGTTTTATATTACTTTTATTCTAATGATCTAATGTAGACTCAATTGGTCAAGGAAATAATGATTAACATCTGCTTAGAACCAGGGTCCTTCATTCCCTAGGAGCTAGTTACTGGGTCTGTAAACCTCCCTGAAAAGGTGCACATTCATTCAGCCAACATATTTACTGATGTCCTCTGCTAGATGTAGAGATAGAACAGTTTACAAAACAGAATTCCTGTCCTCACAGAATTTACCATCTAGTTCAATGGCTTTCAAACTATTTTGACTAAGACTCACAATAAAAAATACAATTTTTATCATGCCCAATACACCTGTGTGTCTGGATGCTTATATGATCACGTCTATCTATTAATCTGAAACAAGGTATGATGAAGAAAAATACTCTAAGTGAAGAGGTCTGATATCTTCTATTTCATTTTTTAGAAGGGCTTGTCATCATTTTTAAAATGGATTTCATAACCATTATTGGGTTGCAACCTACTATGTAAGAAACACTAACACTTTTTAGTGTGTGAGATAAATACTAATCTAATAGTCACGTATAAACATATAAGTGGTAATAACTGCTCAAAGGAAGAGAATAAGGTGCCGGGAGAGACTATCAGAGAGCTCTGACCTGGCCGTGGAATGTCAGGAGAAGTGGACATTGAGGAAATCGAATCTGAGCTAAGATTAGAAGTTAACTGAAGGCAGGAAAAGGAAGGAATGGGTCTCTATGTGGGAGTAAGGGCTTAGGCTGAGGTCTCAAGTGGGAAGGGACACCACATGGTGACAAAATATGAGATAGTTCAGTCCATGGGACACTAAAGTAGAGGATGAGGGAAAAAGCAATAACAAAACAATCCTGGAGAATAGAAGGGCCAGATCCTGAGAGCCTTAGCAAGCGAGGAACTTGGTCCCCGCCACCCCCAAGAGTAATGAATGGGAATTCATGATAAGGTTATAAAAAGTGAAAGAATGGAATATTCTAGATAGTAAAAGATGTTTTGTCCTGATGTACATCAATTTCAACATTCCTACCATGGAATATTATGCAGCCATGAAAATAAGTGTGGAGATTCTCTATTAGCACAATGGAAAGATATTCATGATACACTGTTGATTGAAAAAAAAAATCAAGGTGAAGAAAAGTACACAGAGTACACCACATTTTTGTGTAAATAGTAAGGTTTTTAAAAAGAGCTTATGAGTTAACATTTCCATATACATGTATAAAATATCTTGAAAAAATGTTTAGCACGGGTAACCTAGTTACATGAGGGAAGGTGGCTCCTCACTACGTACACCTTTTCATACCTTTAAAATTCTGGAAACACAGAAAATATATATAAAAATGTATAAGAGAACAGTGAAGATGATAGATATTTTTAATCAAGTATTGGGAGGAAGGAGTGACAAGCGGAAGGAGAAAGGCATGCATACATCCCTGGCCTCTGAGGATTCCTACCAAAAAAGAGCCACACTAAAGCATTCTCACATACATTATCTCATTTTCTTCCCACAATGTCCCCTGGAAGTGAGTATACATCACAATCCCCACTCTATGGAAGGAGAAGAAACCAGGTTCGGAATACTTATGACCTATCTGCAGCCACACTGCCAAATCCAGTCTCTTGATTCTCTCCCCTGCGGAAGACTATATCCCAGAACCTTGGAGCTAAAGTTTGAATTCTAGAGGCAAGGGTTATGAACTGTAAATCAAAGATAAATTTATGGAAAGGTACTGGGATGTTCATAGGCATTTGTTAGGATGTTTCTCTTGTACAGGCACAGCAACATTGTGAAGAGTTAACTACTAGGGCTACAACTGTACCCCACAGGGATTCAGAGGGCCTAATTCAGCCAATCCCCGATTCTAGGAAAAGACAGACACACAGAGAGGGAAACGTACGCACACATGCACAAAGCTAGGGATGAAGTCTTCACCTAAGCTCATCGAGAGACTTTCAAAACAACTAAACTACAGGGTGACAACTTTTATACTTAAGTTCTTCCCTATATCTTTTTTTAAATCCTCCTAGGAAATGTGACACGTCCCTCTTGATCTTCTTAGGGAAAACTCTGACAAGCTACTGATTATGCAACTCTTACTGTTCCTCCTGATGAACTGAGCTAAATAAATGTGATTTCTATCCTCACTGTGGTTATTTCTGTCAACTTTTGTGATTTTTACAGTTGTTCTCTGTTGGGCACTGAAGGCCAAGATCTCTAAGGAGTCCCGCTACAGAGGACACAGACAGGGACTGACTATCCTGCGGTGTGGCTGAGGCATGCTACCTTTCTGTGCTTCGGTCAGAGCCTAGTGAGACCTAGAGTTTCTGTCTGCCACAGAAATATCCAAATATTTTAAGTAGATTTGAATTCAGTTTAGAGAAAATCTCAGTTATCTTCTTGGCTTGAAGTGGCAAATGGGTTGACATTCAGACACTCTCCCCAAACTTTAGGACATACTTAACCTTTGTTTTTTTTTCATACTAAGAGACAGAAGTGCTAGAAAAAATAATCCAGGAATCACCTTTATTTGACTTGAGTTACACAATTAATTTTTCCTTAAAATTTAATAGGTTTTAAAATATAATCACATTTTAAAAATACAAGATAGATCTCAAAATTTCTTTAATGAATCATTTAATCTATATACATATTTTTATTCTTGTCCAGATAGAAAGATATCTAATAGCAAATGTATAAATACATAAATTGTTTTTCTTAAGTTTTTTAAGAAAATCAAGTTTTGTTTTTTGGAGGGGGGGGGTGGAAGAAGTAGTTTTAGAATTAACTTATTTGAGTATATGGGGAAGGGAGGAGGCAATAAAAAGGGAAAATGGCCCACAGATAAATTTTTTGCAAATAAGCTAATAAAGTCTACACATAAATAGAGACAATATGATGTGTGGGGTGCCTAATTCTGGATTAGAATTTAGAAGACTTCGGTTCTATGTAGTTTGGAAAAACTGTGTCCTCCAGCAAATAACTTAAACTCCTTCAGGTCTCCGTTTCCTCAACCATAAAATTCTATAATGCAGGAATACAAAATTAACAAGGAAATGAAAATTAGAAATCTCATGTAGCTCTTTCTACGTAGAAAATATCTTCTCACTTAAGTCATAATAATGCAAGCAAAGATAATTAGTTGATAAATAAAACAAATTTACTCTAAACACGACTCAACCTTTTAGGAATAAGACATGTGTACTATATGTTACAGACTTGAAAATTAAACATCTACGATGACAAAAATCCCCCTAAAAGAGCAAATTCATTTATTAAATTTTAATGCTAAAGTTTAACTATCTAAACCCTAATATGTCTTGATTATAAGCATTAAAGTATTGCCTAAGCCTTGCATAAAATGTATATTTGCAAAATTTGCTTTTACTTGTTAATGGCTATCTGTAATCAAAGAAAAACTTCTCAGCATTTAGCTTTAAGAAAGGTATGCAGAGAAAAACATAATTCACGTATTTATACATTTGCTATTAAGATATTCTCCCAGTTGGGCAGGAACCAGAATCTGTATATGTAAATTAAATGGTCAATTTAAAGTGTTTTATTAAAACCTATCATATTTTTTATCCTTATTTATAATTATAAATGCTGTAACTTTTACAGCTGTATAATTAATCTTTGTGAGCATTTTATTACCAAAGCTTATTCTTCAAGGTTTCTAGCCTTCAGGGAAAGTGAAATTATCTGTTGAAAAAAGTGAAACAGTTTAATTGTCTCTCTTTCCCTGCTAGGGAGTGCGAATTTGATTTCCCCTCCCCATCCGGGTTAAGTAATACCAAAGATGGAGAGGAAGGGAGAATTCATGGGCATTAGAACCACAGTCAAATCTTTGCTTCTCCTGCCTGCTTCTTGAATTAGTTCTGATTTAGGTTTGATCTATCCCCAAATCAAAATTCCTTTACCCCAGTACTTCTCAAAATTAAAAGTATATACAATATCTGAGGCACACTGTGAAAAATAGATATTTAGGCACCAACTTAGACCTACTGAATCAGAATCTTTCCCAAGGATAAAAATAGGAGGTTGGGGCTGGAGGGGCAATTCTGTATTTGGAGAGAATGTTAAACATGGTGGCATATTCTGGATCTTCATATTGAAAAGTATTCAGGGTCCTGAGGCATCAAACAGAGGCCCCTCCATCACAGATAGAGTACAACCTGGTGATTGCTGGGGGGAGAGGGAGGTTGAAGAGCTGGGTGAAAAAGGCAAAGGGACTAAGAAGTACAAATTGGTAGTTACAAAATAGTCATGGGGATGGGGAGTATAGCATAGGGAATATAGTCAATAGTACTGTAATGGCTGTGTGCAGAGCCAGATGGGTGTTGGAGTAACAGGGGGATCACCTTGTAAACTATATAAATGTGGAACCAATGTACTGTATACCTGAAACTAATATAAAATAATTAAAAAAAAAGAAGGCCTCTCTAGGATACTAAACGACATACTGATATCTGTCTCATGACACGGAAACAGTTGCTTCTAAGCATTAGGCAACACCATATCATCCTGTAAATTTTACACTGGCTTATGCTGTTTGGTATGTGGACTTATCCACAGCTCTGGGTTCTAATGGGTAACTTCATGCTGCCTCTTCTCCTTTTACTCTGCTAAAAAATGAACTTGAAGAAAGAAGCGAAAGGCTTTTTAATTTACAGCTTCATCTTAACTGTGGCCTAACAGCTTCAGTAGTAACACTGTTGTCCAAACAATGCTTTAACTATTTACATTTACATAGCGGTGTTCTTTCTGGTTAAAATTAAATTGTCAAATTCAGTCTATACAGGCAGAATGTAGACAGCAGATGTCTACACTGCACAGGTGATTAATTTGGCCTCTTTTGGGGGAATCTATTGAAGAAAGCTGTCTCCTACAATTTTAGTGCCTGCTGTTAAAACTTAGGAAATAAGAAGCCTGTGGCTTACAAAGGTATGGGTACACCTGTCTTACAAGCTGAAGGCAAAATACTGACATCAACTACTGGCAATGAGAAAGAGGCCAGGCAGCAAACTTCAGTGACTCAGACTCAAAAAACAGTCTTTCTTTAGAGATGACAAGAACTAGAAGACCGCTGAAAAAATAATGTACACTGAATAAATACTTGCTTGCAAAAAGATTTAAATTTTATTCTTAATTAAGTCCTCATTTAAAGGTAGTGACTAATGCCATTTTAATTTACAATTTCGTGGTAGCTGAAACGGCCAGATCCTTCATCATCTTCTATTCTCAATGCCCAGTCCATATAATCCTACTACCATGAAACAGTGTGGTATCCTCTCCACGAACTGTTTGAGGACCGATTTTCTTTATCATGGAGGCTTATGACAGAGGGAGCCCTGGCACGCACCAGGCTCTGCTCCCTCAACAAGCCACCTTCCCTTCAGCTAAATGCCAAGGAAGTAAATAAGTAGCACTGTAATCAGCATATACCTCAGGGAACTCGAATAGGCCTGTCAGGGTTTATAGTCCCTCCTCTATTATTTTCCCCTTATCTGACTTTATTACTCATCTCTTATTATTCATTAAATTTACTTCAGAAGTTCAACAATATACTTATTTATGTATAGAAATAATCATGTATTTAATACAAATATAAAGTATTTGTACATTCTCCAATGCTAGTTGAAAAATAGAGTATAAACATAGCGTATATAACAGGTAAGTCATTTTCCATTACTTAGCTAATAAATGCATTAACGATTACCTGGTACAGAGAAAGAAATATTTAAATGCAACATTCTCAGAAAGTCTCATTTTTACATAATCCAACCCTTCAAATTTATTAAAAGAGATCTATAATGCTTACAATCTTCAAGAATAGTTTGCTCAGATTATTTTAAAAGATGTTTTTAAATATCTGGTTCACCAATATTTTCCTTAACTATCTACTACTGTCTATGAAAGCACATGCTAATTTCCACATCACAATGATGGTGGTTGGTAAGAGCTACTCATATGTACTCCTCTAACCCTCCTGACCATATCAAATAGGCACTCTTTATTGTCCTCATTTTACAAAGAAGAAAACTGAGCCCTGAAGAGATTTAGTTACTTGCCGCCAATAACAGAGTTGAAAAGCAAAGGGGCCAGTATTCTAACTTAGGCTATCTAACTTCCAAGTTCTTAAAGACTCTGAATAATCTTACAGTGAGAAGTGCACGTGTAAGGAAGATGGGAATAATAAACTCATCTAGCTAACATGGAGAGACTTAGTGTCAGTTAAAAGAGAGAGAGATAGTGAGGAAACTGCTGATAGCTGGTAGAATCCTTTGTAAATTAGAAAAGCTGAGGCTGTGTCAAGGCTTACTAGAGTGTGAAGGAAGGCCAGATTTGGAGGTGAAAATAAAAAGATAAAGGGTATTGGGCTAAAAAGTAACTTGGCTGTCTCTGCATTACCCTAGCAAATAACTCAAGTTAGAAAAATGTGATTCCTCCAAATTAAGTGACATAAATTCTAAGATTATTTCTTTTTTGGTAAAGTGAAATATTTTTTCATGTGAAGGGAAAAAATAGTATCACCTGTACGTGATCATATATTCCGTCGATTAAAAAAAAAATTTAAATCATTATGAAAACATCAAGTTTCAGCTAAAACTTAAGAGTAAAACGTAATTTCTGGAGGAAAATTTGGTGGTAATTACAAAACTCAAAATGCATATACCACTTATTCTGGCATTTCTACTACTAAGAATCTATTATTCAAAATTACTTGCACAAATACACACACACACACACACACACACAAAAGGATGGTCACAGTAGGGCTGCATATAGTAGGAAAAAAGTGGAAACAACTTCAAAATCATTCAGTAGCTTAATGGTTAAATATATCCATACTGTGGAATACTATACAACATTTAAAACAGTAATAGATCTACTTGTCCTATTTGTATTAATGTAAAAAGATATTGTGATATATTAAGAGAAAAAAGCAAACTGCAGGAAAAAGTTTTCTAACTTGTTTTTTAAAAGTTACAAAAAGAAAACTGCTTCAAGGAATATAAACCACACCCAGCAACGGTTGTCTTGAGGGAATAAGGGGCTACTGGAGACTAAAAGAGTAAGCCATTGGGGGTGGGGAGCCAATGAGGACTTGTCTTTTTGTGTTCACTTCTATACTGCTGTAAATCTTTCCAACAGTCTTATTTTTTCAATTTTCTTTTAAGTTTCACACTACGTACTCTGAGATAACATTTAAAGCAACTTTAATTTCTTCCTATAGAATGTATTTGCTAATTAAATTGATCACCAGTAGAGCACACCTTTGTTTAATCAACTGTCAATGCCAGTTTTCTATAATAGAAAAGATATGCTTTTACTAACCAAATTATCTCCTTAAGATATTTTCAATAACTGGTTGCTAATGCAAGTCCAATTACAATGAACATGACCATCTACAAGGAAACAAAAAGAAGAAAGATGTGACATGAGGTCTCCATCGAACGACTCTAACTCTCCCTGGTAGATTTGGAACATGTATGTGTATAAAAATAAATCTCCAAGTTCCTAGTAAGAATAAAATGAAATGAAAAAATAACAATATTACTTTTTGTTTAACATATTGCTTGTGTTTCTTTTTACGCATTGTCCTTAGAGAGGCTACCAAGATACACAGGTCACAGTTCCAGCCCTGATGGAGTTTACAATAAAGTAAACACAAGCTACACAGTGAACATGGGATTGCTGAGTAGGTTTGCTTATTTGGTAATATCTAGGGGAGCATGAATGGACTGATATATGATATATAAGATGGAGGGGGACACAGAGGCATTTGGAAGCTAAGTAAGCAGGGAAGGTAAGCATGAATGGAATTTATGGTGTTGGTTTTAGAAGAACTATACTCAAACAAACTGAAATGTCTGATCAAAGAACAACAGGTGCACACCTGGGTAGAAGTATAGGAGGTACACCTTTGCAGTATGGGTCCTATGTGCCTTCTGGGTCTTCTGCAGAAATATCACCACCAGAGAGTCACAGAATCAGAGGCAGAAGAGATCTTAGATGTCATGTGTCAAACCCATCTGACATTTGAATATATCCCTTCTACATCCAGTTGGCTGAGATGGTATCACTGGGTACATGGCAGTCAAGTGAGTAACTTGGTTAGGCTCTGGCAGTAAAAGAGCCACTGAAATGACTCCTCTTTCCCTCTGTTCCAAGTTGGGACCAATGTCACAGCTTCCTCTCAGTCCGTCCCTCTTTACTGTAGTCTACTCAGTTATATGGTACCCCATAAAGAGGTCACTAAGAGTACAAGAGAGAAAGTAGAAGAACAAGAAATATGTGACAAAGTCAGAGAAAAGCAAGCTGACTTTCAACTTTAACATTGTCCATCCCCAAATTGGTTTCTTCTCTCTTCTTAACAATGTGTACTTACAGAAACCCCAACAGGAGATGAACTCAGTTACTTTATTTTTATTATTATTATACGTGTATACATTATATCATTAAAGTTTTTCTGAAGCTGTTAGAGAAGATAATGAGCATTTTAAATGAGAAAAAATGAGTCTCACCTAAGGTCACATAGGTAATAGATACAATACTGGATGCTAGGCCCCAAATTTCAAGTCAATGTTCTGTCCCTATGCCACAATTCACCAATCTATAATGGATCTCCTTTAATAGAAAGTATAAAGACCAGAAAAGGCTGAGCTGAATTAACTAAGAGAGTGAGTTAGCACTTAAAAATCAGTAAATTTCTAGATAAGAACTTAGCAAAGACACCAGCCTCTTTTAAAGAACATGGAAGATAGAAAGTTTTATTAGAATATAAAATGTAGAGCAAACAATTTTGATTAAAAAATGCAGAACTATAACTGGCATACTGGCATTCTCTTTGGAGGGCCATTAACATTAACTTACAGCCACTATTTAGCATACAATGGTTAATTTTATACTCTAATTAAAATTGTGTGGGAAATTTTATAAAAAACAATGAAATGTTGAATCTGTGACCATGGATAAGTCACTAACCCATTCTCAATTTCTTCATCTAGACACTATTGCAATTACAAATTTTCAATGCCTAACTTACAAGGAAATTATGAGGAACAATGTGCCTGAAAGAGACTTGAAGAAGCTTTTAATTCCTAAGAATAAAATTCTTTAAAAAATATTTCAAAATAATTGAAGACAATAAAATTTTAAGAAGCATTAGGATAAGTTCACTAGGAAAAGGAAAAACCAACATAGTTTCATTTACTTATAAATTATGACCTTCTTCTAAAAAGATGTGAATAAGCTAAACCTCATTGTCTTTAAGATGTCTACTAAGAGAATCAAATCTAAATCCTATCCTGTTATTTATCTAGCAAAAAGGGATGCTTTTCCTTACAAGAAGAATTAACCCTTCTCAATATTCATATTCAAGACTACACCTGCAAAGCCATATAAAAAGTACTGCTTTAAAAAATGCTGTATGTATAGATGTTTGGAAGCAGGTGAGACCACGTATTTAAATAACCGAAAACATTTTTAATTCCACTCCCTACTAAGTCATCAATCTAACAGCTAAAATGAGACCCTCCAGGGAGCAGATTTCCCATTTCATCATTTAAAGTCATGGCCTGCTTCCTACCTCTCTTCTTTACCAATTGTCACAACAGAATGGAAGGCAGGAAGACAGTTCATGTAATTGGCCCATTTCCAGGCTGGGAGCAAATCTGATGATAAATTAAGTGGAGAGAAAGCTGGCAGGATAAACTGCTCAAGTTCACTGCTTGTGTGAAGCTGTCCTCATTCAAAAGTTATCTGAAAATCACATTGAGTCTAAAGCTAACCTGTATTCTGTCCTTGATACTTTCTTAGATATAATTTTCCTCCAATTTTAGAAACTGAAAGAAATAGAATATCATGTAAACGCATTCTGCATCCAACTTTACATTGTTTCCTCAGTCCCGCTATTTCAACACAGAAATAGATTTTATTAAAAGCTTTTGGATAAAGAACTTTGAGGGCTGGTATTCTTCAGATCAAGACAAATGCTGAGTAAAAATGACTGTTGATGTGGACCTCTAAAACTTAAAAAACAAAGTGGTGCTAACAGGTTATGTGAATTAAGAAAAAAAGGAAAAAAAGAGAATGCATAGAAATTGGAAGAAATGGTATATCCTATTCTTTTGCTGCCAATGAACAAGTTAGTAAGAAGCCACAAATAGGCTCCTGAGAAATCTCGGTAATGATTGTGACCTGGCTTGAATTTTCACAAGGCAACAAGGTTGAGACAATAAGACATGACAGAGCTGAAAACATACTTGAAAAAGTTCTTGAGTGCATGTGCTTTTGGTAGGTCCAAGGTACTTTCGTGGCAGAGTTGTTTACAATCCTGTTATTTAACACTGGTGGACTCCACCTAGTAAAATGCTTTACATACCCTATGATAGCTACTTTAATAAATCCAAGTCTGATATGGGGAACACTAGAAGAAATATGGCTACGTGGATTTTCCTCTGACATAAAAACCATGTGAAAAATATCTTACGATATCAAGAGACTTATAGAAGAATGCTCACAGCACTATTCAAAACAAGACCCACAAATATGGCTATTGAGCACTTGCAATGTGGCAATAGTGTGATTTGAGATGTGCTTTAAGTGTAAAACAGATACCGGATTTCAAAGGCTTAATATAAAAAAAAGGTAAAATACACCAATATTTTCGTTGAATTGATATTTATGAATATTGTGATACTAATATGAATATGTTGAATCAATATTTTTACTATGCCGAGATAAATAAAACCTATATTAAAATTAATTTTTTAATGAGGCTATGAGAATATTTTAAATTATACATACAGCATACATTATATTTCTATTGGATAGTGATAGGAATGTTCTATCGTTGGTATGGGTGTTGGTTCGTCTTCTGAATCTGCACATTCACATTTTATGCACTTTTCTGCATGTTATATCACACAATTTAAAAGATATGATCTCCAACTGCTTTCCTTAAATGCCTATGTTTACTCTATCAAGTAATGACTTTGAAGAAAACCTACAACAACAGGGCTGAGTGACTGGCTTAGTTAAGACTGTTATATTCTTCAACACATTTTTAAATATTTACAAAACTATGTCTAAATGTTTTAAAAGCACAGTAACCTATAATTAACATTATGTATCTTGTACTAATGTAATATATGAAATAGGTGGTGGGTGTACCTGAAAAGTTGCATATGAAAAAAAATATTCTGAGCATGTACAAGTCATTTTACTGATAACAGCTGACATGGGTGAATTAAATAAGTGTTTTCCTTAACTAATGTCTAGTATTTGATGAAAGTTTACCAAATATAAAAGTATAAGAGTCAAGCTTTAACACATGAGAAATTTTTCTGAGCCATGAAAGGCTTGGTATCTAGTAGAATGCATGAAACACTTCAAAAGAAATGTTTTTGGATGCAAAACTATACTTAAAATTCTCTCACGACAACCTAAGAGCAATGCTGATAACCTAATTCACATTTCATTCACTTTTATGAAGAACTGAATTTATAAACAAAAAAGAATCCAGAGAAGAAATCTACGGAATGACTGTCTATACTCACCATGAACCTGGTTGATTTCTGAATTCTGGGACAGAATTTCATCTGCTAATTTTTGAGCAGTTGGCAAAACTTCTGTGTGGTGCACTGTGATCAAATACTGTACAAACTTTTGTAGTTGGTCTCTATTCATTTGAAAGAGAGTTTCTGAAATGGGAAGATGCAGTTTGACCTGATCTGGCTTGCGGATGCGGTATAAAGACAGTGCCACAACATGGGCACAATAAAATATGTCCTTGTTTCCACAGCTGCAGGTCACTGAGGTAATCTTGCAACGATCAAAGCTGATGGCCACGTTGCAAACGGTTTCTGGCTCCGATTGTATTGCAGGTTCTGTTACTGTGCCACTTAAGTGGAAACCTGTATGAGAGAAAGAGAGAAGAGTTCAGCTTCTGCATTCAGATGCTATGAAATACTCCAATCCTTTGAAATGTATAGTAATTGACAGAGGAAAGAAAACATATGACAGCTTTTATTTTCAAGTAAAAACGTTTGAACCACTCAAACCCCACTGCTCCCTTCCCCATCCCTCTGCATCTTATAGGTAAAAAACAAATGGTATTCAACAGACATCTCAAGTATTTTATACAGTCATATGACAACACTTGTTGCAGTATACCACCACCGTATCTACAGGAAATTGTTAGGTCACAGTACTAATGAGCCACCATTGTTCTACTCTGAATCTGTGGTATACTGGACAAAAATCTCCTTAATCAGTGGTTTTCTTCATCAGTGGGTTTCTTCCTTTAAAAAAATAAACTTTCCCAAGCAGAGTAGGCCAGCTCAGCTTTCTTCTCAACAAACTCTTGCCTTCCCTCCTCCTTTGTTCCAGGCAGCCACTAGCCTTCTTCAACCAACTTAGAGCAACTCAGAGGGGCGTCCCTTTTCATAGGCATTGACCAGAAAATTTTTAAAAAATGAATACTCCTTTCTGTAGCATGCGTCACATATACCCCAGTACAGCAACGTGTATGAGCAGTGTCTGCTGGTGGAACAGCAAAACCCACCAAATCTCACACATACCAGTCTAGGTAGCTACATGCATGTGCATTCCCTCCCCACCCTCTCCCTGCCAAGGGGAAAAAAAATCACCAAGTGGCAAGAGGCCTCAGAGGCCTTGTAGCTTAAACTTAGAACCACACAGGAACTCCCCACAATCCCACCGACCGATGGCCATTTGGCCACTTCTTATAACGGTCCAGAGATGACACATTTATCCCATATAGGCGACAATTCTCCTTTGGGGTAGCCCAAGCTACAGTATATACAGTCAACTGAAAACTGCCTCCCACCACTGCTGCCACCAGTCAGTCCTGGCCTGTTTGGCCAGGGAACAAATCCTCCTCATACCTATTCCCTACATGTGTGTGTGGGAAGGTTATCATGAATTTTTTATGGCATATCCATTTAGTTCCACCTTCCCTTTGGGGACCCCCAGGACACAGATTTACGACAGGATTTCAAGTGCCTAACAGAAACTTGAAGCTACAAAACAAAGCTTTTGCTCCCCCTCTTAGTCTGCCACTATCTATGCTACTTGAATAAAATTTGTCAAGTAGGCCATTTCTCCTTCAGGTTCTCCTTCATTCACAAAGAGAAGTATCTTTACCAAGTGGAAACTCTAAGAAGGGTGTTGCACATGAAGCTGCAGAGATGTGACATGAGAATGACAGCCAGATGACACCAAGAGTTCACATGTGGCACATCTGAACCCCATTTATTATCTTCGAGGGAGGATAATCAGACTGTAGAGTTGGAAGAAACACTACTCAACTTACAAGGAATCTTTCAGAGTAATATAATGTTGTCATGATAATTCATATTCAGCAATACAGTAGAAAGAGAAAAATGTGTAATAATTTTTACCAAATTAATAAATTTAAAAAGTATTTCCTTAAAAACAAGTTATTATTATTTCTTCACAACAAGAAATTTTGAGAACTGTAATACTAGTAACCTTTGGTTTTCTTCCACAGAGATTATCGATTTTGATTTTCTTCCAAAGTTTCAAAATGGATATTCCAGTCTCCTTTAGGTCTTTTAGTCAGGAAGTTTTTGGGAAACCACAATTAAAGATACATAATAAATGTAATCATATTTTTAAAAATTTTAACTGTATTTTCCCAGGAAGAAAAAAAAGTCATTAAAAAGTAAATGCCCAAGAAAATTTCAAAAATGAAGACTAATTAGGGCAGTCTTTCCTTATTATATATCAGATGCACTATAAGTCTACAATAAAAATATTAATCTGATAACATCCAAGATCAAGGAGTTTCATGAATGCTCATTTTCCAAGTAATTCTGGATGATCTTTCATGTACCCAAACGCTTTAAAGAATTCCAACCATTTTTGTTGAAAGTATTTTTGTGTGTTGTAATTTCTATCCTGTCACATTAACCAGCTAACCAGTCAGTGTGGCCAAGTGGGGCAGCACTGCCTGTAACAGACAACTACAGGTGGCAGTACTTTTTAAGTGGGCCTTTTCTCCACTATCAGTTATGAAGATGACTCCTCTCTTATACTGCTAGACTTCTCTCTTATATTCCTTGCCCTCAGGTCAGCTGCACCTCTAATGTGACTAACTTTGTGACAGTGATTTAATACTTACAGATCTACCTGTGTTGTTTTTTTTTTTTTTCCCCTTGTTACTTTTAGGTTGGGATGGTCGATGTTGCTAGAGATGAGACACTTTACAGGAAAATTACATACACACACGTAAGAGGTAAGGCTATGCAATACCAAGTCAATATGTAGGAATTCCATTAAGCCTTACTTCAGGATATTTTGGGACCTCCAATTTGAGAAAGCTCTGAAATTCCACCAACTCACTCTCTGTGGGCCTTAAATCATTTCAGAGCACCCACAGGAGGAGCAAGGAGAATAGTTCCTCCCTCGACAATCCCTAGAGGACTATAAGACATCTTTCTTGCACCCCCTCCTCCCCATCTCCAGCCAGTCTTATCTCTAGTTAGCTGACCTATATGACAGAAATGAGGACACAAAAAGAGGCAATCCTCCACTCCATGGTAAAACATGGAAAATTAATTGTTTTGTTTTCAAAGAACTAAAACTGAAGAAATTACAAAAAAAAAACCCTTTTCTTACAAATATATTTATTTGACTTTACAAAATATAATCTGTCAAAGATAATTACTCCCATAAGAACAAACTTCTCCAGGCGGTCAAACTGTTTTATTATCATGCCACCACAGAGCCCAACAAAATGTTACCATTCACATTATCAATCTGCAGGAACTGAAGAAAATCAAAGCAGAAACCAAGGCACAATGTTGTATAGGCCTTGGTAACAGACTTTGAATCGGATCGGGTTCTGTCACTTAAATGCTGAGTGCTCTGGACTTGTTATTTAACCCCTCTGAGTTTTGCTCTATTTGTGTGCAAAATGTGGCTAGAAATAACTCCTACGGTTGTTTTGGGATTGAAATGAAATAACATATGTAAAGCACCTGGCACATAGTAAAAGTACTCATTAAATTTTATTTCCCTTTCCTTCCCTTCCAGCTGGAGAAACAGGAGAGGGGCGCTGGATACATTCCCTTCATCCATAACACTTTCTTTTTCTATGCTACTGGAATACTGGAGGGAGGGAGGATCTCACTCGTGAGGTGACCTGGAAAATAAGCTTGAGCACTGAGAATGTTTGAGGTGAGTAGGGCAACACTAGAATGACGCTGTTTGATGACAAAACCAAAAAACTTCAGTCAGTTAGTTGTATACCTTTGCTCAATCCAGCTCTTTCCCCATTTCCCTATTAAGTTCTGCCAGCACACAAATAGTTAGTTTCATGAGTGTTACTTTCATACACAGAGAAACTTGAAAATGGGGTTTGTTTGTTTGTTCGTTCGTTTGTTTTTTGAATCACCATATATATCTCTAAAGTGTTATAATGTAATGGTTCTCAATGTGTGGTCCAGGGACACCCACAGCCTGGTCCCTGACACCCTTTGAGAGATTTCTCAAGATCAAAATTTTTTTCATAATTATACCTAGATGTTACTGACCTTTTAAACTCACTCTCATTAAGTTTTCTAGAGGCTACATAACATGTGACATCACAACAGACCGAACATAGTGACGGGTAAAATAATCCAGCTCATCCAAAAGTATCCAAAGAGATTTTCAAAAATATAAAACAATGGCACTGTTTTCACTAAAACATTTTGTGCTTTGGGGACCATGGCTTTTAAGAAATAGAGTTCTGTTATTTATGTTAAATTTATTATTATTTAATAAATATAAATTTTAACTTTTCTCAGCTTTAAGTCAAACACAGTAAGTATCAATAGGTATTCTTGTAAGCAAAAAGACTGTGGGGTCAGAAATAATTAAGAATGAGAGCAGAAAGATGAAGTACTGCTATTATAATGTGCTGTTAGGAAAGGGAAAAAAATAACTCCCTATGCCAACTCATCTTTGAAATGGCATTATTTGTACTTGGATCTTTCAGTAGGTCAGTAGTTAATAAGACTCAGCAGAGAAATACAGAAGGGGCAAATTTCTCACACGAGCACATAATCAAATCATCTACATTAATTTCACATTAATGAGGATTAATTACGGTTTCTAGAAAGTGAATATTGAATTCTTCACTCATATTCTAAAATAAGTCTTCCCTGAAAGCTGAATTTCCATACCTAAGGTTAGATTTTATCTGCATTTTAAAGGGACAAGGAGACCCATAATATCACACTGGAAAGACAACTGTCTTAAAATACATAAAAAATTTCTAAAGATGTGCCATTTTGTGCATATATGTATATGTGCTCAGTTAACAGAAAAGTGGTTACTAACTCAAAACATTAGAAAATGTCTAAGCTAAAATAAACTAGTAGACATAAAATAAATACACACTAGAAATTACTGCTTTCGGTGAGCATTCTTTTCAGAAAAATATGCACCGTGTGCATGAGGCACTCAAGTAACATATTCTTCGTTGAAAAAGAATTTAACAGAAGCACTGGTGTAGTACCTACACAAATACATCTTTTACCCCTTTCCTAAGTAAAAAGAACCCCTGGGGAAATTAAAGGCAGAAACCAAGGCGATGTAATGTTACGGTTGAAAGGGTAGTAAGGGTTGTGAGAGGATTTTTTGTATGTTCTTAAAGCCAAGTCTAAAAAATGCAAAAGTGTTAACATTTAACACTCTCATAACAAAGTATTCATTGGTTAACTAACTCCACTGCACTGGCTAAATGTATAGTAACTAATACCTGATTATGTGTCTCTGGTAAAATACATGAGTTAATCATTGCTCCCCAAAACTGAACTTTTACCTTTCCCAATGCTACAGAACTACAGCACAAAATCCAACTTGCCATGTTGCAATCATCAATTTAAAAAACAAAACATTTTAATTCAAATTGTGCTTAATTTCCAGATCAGCTACTAACACGTTAAGGGCCTAAGATAAAAACAATAAACTCAACTCAAAAACTAACTTATCTAAAATACGATATTCCTTCTCAACGACATCATTTTCTCAAAGGGAAAGCCTAAATTAAAGAGAATGCATCCTGTGAGCTAGTTAACTAAATCCTCTAGCTCTAATTTCTAATACTAAGCTTCAACAGCTTATAGAAAGACATTAGGAGACTTTGCTGGCAATTACTAATGAAGTGGTTTCCGTCTTTCAGAAAATTAATTTTTAAAGGAAAAGCTTTATTTTTAAGTCCACCTTAAAAATGCCTATTTGGAATGGAATCATTCCTACGTCTCATTAACATCTGAGCAAAAGACAATGGCAAATTAATGCAAAGACCAGACTGTACACTACAGCATGTCATATAAGCAACATAAAAATTTACAGAGTGTGCCCTGGATGGGCCCAAGAGTTTTCAGTAGCATTCTGTTTGGTCCTGTTTTGTTTTCTCATTAATGTAGACTCTTGCATCAACTCATACAAGCAGCCGTATGATCGGAATGACTATTAGATATGAATGGCATTAGACAGTTAATTAAAATTATTTCTGAAAAAAAAAAAACCCACTTAACCACTAATTTAGCTTGCTGCAATGGGCACCTAGAAGGAACACTAGTTTAAGAGGGATGTGCTGGATTTTTTTAAATCACATCACTCCATGTCATCCCAAATTCTGAAGTTCATAAGGATTCCCCACCACCACTATTACCATCAAATAATTTTCCACAAATAAGGGAAACAATCATTGCCCAGCCTCAGATTCTGGATGAGGAAACAAGTTTGGTAGACTCTGAGTTACTTGTACAACTATAAAGCTGCAAGGTGCTTAAGAATTTAAATTCTTTGCCCCAATATTTTAAATTCCACTTTATTCCACTTTCTCTAATGCCAACAATTTCTAATACAAGCAAAGCAGCTCCAGCCTTAACTCTTCTTAAAGGCCAGATCAGCCAAGCTCCCTGTCTGCACAACCCCTAACGCTGCTCCTACAGTTCACTGCTCCCTCCTCTTCCTCACTTGGCTTTTCACCTGTGCCCCAAATTCTGAAGTGCATATTAAGTTTATAGCTCTGCAGTGCCCAAACACCAATTCTCAACACCTCTACACACCTTTGTCTTACTTCCCAGGGCTAGGCCTAAAGGGGGAAGAGGACAGAAAATCCTTTCACCAGTTTATTTCCTACTGTTGATTACAGCAAAACGACCTTCAGAAATGTTTGGCTATTTGCTTGAGGAGTAGGGGTGAAGGAGAAACTCTGGAGACTAATCCTGTTTACCAGACCCAAGAGGTACGGGGAAAAGTGTGCATGACTTGGAAGAGGAGAATGCAAGCCTCAGAAATCGAATTCCTCCACCCATATCCTGGAGCTCCCGCCTGACTCCTCAAACCCAATGCAAGCCCCGGCTTTTTGACCCTAATGGATTCCTAATGCCTTACCTCATTCCCAGGCTCTATCAGATATCATTCTCACAATCGTCCTATAGAGTAAGCATCACACTACCCTTTTTACAAGTGAAGAAGCTGACGTTCTTTCTGAGAGGTAGTGGTGGAACACTCTGGATTAAGCAGGCCTCTGAAGGACTGACTGGTATAGAAACATGGGTTTTCCAAAATCCCAATGATAAACTTACAGAAATAAATCTTTCCACATCAATATATAAATAATTTAAAAGGATGAAGCAAATTAACAGAACCAGACACTTGAGTAAACACTGCTAGGTTTTAGGACCCTTGGAGGCAAAAACTGACTTTCATCTCCATAGCCCAAGGATCCAGCATAGCTCTTGGAATAGACCAGGCCCTTGTAACTATGTCAAATGAAGGAATTCACAGGGCTCTTAGAGCAATATCACCCTGCACTGTAGAAGTCACAAGTGATGAAATGCTTTGGCCCCAAGCCCAGGATACTTTATACTTAACAAAAGACTATTTCTAAGAGTCCACTCCTCTCTTATGAGTTATGCTGGAAGCAGAGGTCTGTGACACTCTCAGAGACAGCAGAGGTCTATGGCATCATTGTCACAGAGGATTGTCCTGGAGGAAAACACTCAAGAAGCATTTGTTAGATGAAAGAACACACAAACCATCTTATACTCTTGGTATGTGGAACATACAGATTGGTACTTCTCAAGCTGGAATATGCATCAGAAATCACCTGGAGGGCTTATTATAACAGACTGCTGGGCCCCGCACCTCCATCCCAAGCGATGCTGCTGCTGCTGGTCCATGGACCACTAACATAGATTATAATTACAGCCTAAAAGAGCTTTTTCTAGTCAGAATATGTTTAATTAAACAGTAAACAGAACAGTAAAAAATATATAACTTGTGATAAAAATAATATATACAATTTCTAGATTATGTAACCTAAATGGTTCCCATTCCAAGAAGTCGAGTATGGTATATTAAACTGGTTTGAGCGTTAAGAAAAAAAGGGGGGGAGGGGAAGAACTTTATAGTAACAAATATATATTTCTATCATAATTGTTAATACAGCTATACCATCCTATTTTTTGTAAAACTTTCATTAAAAACCTAAATTAAAATATAAGAATTAAAAAACAACTAATCGGAGAGTATTTACCTTTGCAAAGAGCTTGTTTTACAAGTCCCATAGGATTCCTCATAATTGAGCATTCTTTGTGTATTCAAAACAATTCAATTAATGAAAAAATATATTGGCAACAATTTTAGTAACATATTTTTTTTGCCTAAGGCAAAGTGTACCCTATATGAGAAAGTCAAAGGCAACAGAATATGCAGAATAACACAAGATGAGGTAGGATTTCAGAAAGAATTAGAAACTTTTAAACCAATATCAGTTTTCCTTCTAATTCCAACACATCTCAGTTAAATGACCGTAGACAAGTAACTTAGCCTTGATTTTCACATCTTTAAAAGGGGATTAATAATATCTATCTTGCAGGACTGCTATAAGGATTAGAATTGACAATGTATGTAAACCACCATAAAGACTTCTTTTATGGAAGGTCTGCTATTATCATTGTTGTAATAGATATGTCACGTGATCTTGGAAGCTCAGTAATTCCAACTAGTACACTGAAACTCTAGGCTGTTAGTGTGAGTACGCACACTGTTGGAAATGCCAAGCTCCCAAGAGCACACTAGCTTTTCTATTACAATAACGGACAAAAGTTTGTTGTTGTTATAATTATATTCTAATAGATTCATACTTCCAAATTAATGGAACTACTATCATTTTTTATTCATTTGTTCCTGATTTACATAGCACATTCTTGAAACGGGATTTGATTCCAAACAGAAAAGATCTGATCCCTCAAAAAAGGTCTTAGAAGATTTAATTTTGTCTTAAAATATCTTCTCGTTTCAATAAGTAACAGTAATTTTTCACTCCTAGTTTTGATGATCTGTCTACTGAAATAAAGAACAACCCTTTTATCCCTAATGTTTGCCTTCCATGACAACATATGTAAAATTATTTCTACAGCTCAAGTCCATCTTATCACTGAACTGGAGACTAACTGAAACTTGGATGCAACACTAAGGAAACTTACCAGTTCTTGTTATGGAAGAAAAAATGCCCATAGCTTTTCGTTTTTAGTAATTTATGGCCTGACAGGCAGAGTAAAGTCAGAACTCCTGTTCTCCTCAAAGAATGACAAGAACACTAGCCCTGCCAGGGCTGTAGGTATCACTATTTCCCTGGCTGTGATATCCAGCTAAGAAGAAAAACATCCATGTTCTGTGTGTATCTTTTAAAAATAACAGTGAAGTAAGAATGTATACTTTTAATACATGACAGATTTTTTCTAAGTATATAGTGATAAAAGAGAAGCAAAGGAGTTATCTGTTCAAAATACGGATGAAACTTATAAGACATTCCCATCCACATCTTGGAGTACTGTGATTAGATGATTTTAAATTTTCCTTGTTTTGGTTGGTATGGTGAGTGTATTTTTCTAAAATTTCTACAATAAACATAAATTGCTAAAAGAAAAAAAGTGCTTTCACTAAAATTGAAACAGTGCTCGAAGTCTTCCTGAGTAAAGAATTTGCCACAGAAAAGATGTCCCGAGCATGTTCTGGAAGCCTCGTAATAACCACACACCAAGTGCAAACACTGACTGCCTTCAATGTGGTCATCGCCCTACTGACTGGCTCAGACTACACTGGCAACAGCAGCATACTCCCAGGCTCTCCTTAACCCTGAATGCTCACTCATCCCTCTTTATGGCTCAGCCACACTCCATAGAAAAAGATGAATTACAGCACTCAAGGTAAGACAAGAAAGAGAAAGACTGAGCTCCTGGTTCTCATTCCAGCCATTATCTAATGTTAGCCCGAAGGGCAAGTTACTGAGTATCTATTTCCTGTTTTCTCTTGGGTATTAAATAAATAGATTATATTAGATGATTTCTAAAAAAATTATAAAGGTAGGTGGCAAGCAATGGAGAGCTAGCTACCCACGACAACGCGAGAGTTTTTACCTGCCCTGGCTGCTACAAAGTTGAAACAATGGTCATTTCAAAGGATTTGGAAGCTATGTGACTCAGGGATGGGGAGAGAAAAAGGAAAGATAAATACTGCTATAGCTGCAATCACGTATAGGACACTGGCATGTGGGGACAATTTTTTAAAGCTTTGAAATTGAATATAAAAAAAGAAGTAAAAACAATTTTTATCTACCTAATTTTTAACCATCTGCCTAAAACAGATTCCTAATGCTTATCTTTTTGATGTGTTCTCAATTTAATCTAAATAATCTCATATTGCATAAAAATATAGGTGAGGTTTACCTATGTAAAATGTATAAAATATAGAATAACCTAGAAACATAAAGGAAAGCCCATTAAAAATGAAATGAAACAAATGGATCAGGTCATCTTGTCTGTCTTCACCACATAAAAGGCTGTATTCTTTCCAGTATACTATCCATTATTATAAACATGAGTGGCTATACCACTCGAGGACCACTTTCCTAATCCTCAAACTTGGTAACAGGTAATGTACAAGTCTCCAGGGAAGCCGCCATGAATCACACAAGGGTTCCAGTTCTGAGAGGTGTGGTTAGACTATCGGGCAACTGATAGCAAAGAAGATAGATCAGAGTTGGATTCAGAAATAAATAAGAAGAACAGTATAGACATCAAATGCCCCAATTCTATTCTATATGCTAACAAGTATTCACTAAAGGGTGGGGTGGGGGGGCGCTCCTAATGTCATATAAGTCTGGATTAAGTTGCATCTAGTACCATCCTTTTGGGGATGCAGAACATGCATCAGAATGGTAACAGATCTAAGGACTCATACAATAAAGGGACTCCTGTTGAACTTTACTTACTAGAACTTTAAAGAAGAATGGCAGCAAAAGGTAAAAGGTCAAGAACAGCTATTAAAAAAAAGAAAACATATTTCAAGATGAGCAGTAGGGCTGCTAAACAGAAAGGCTCAACTGAGAATTTAGAAGTCATAAATCAGTATGAGCCAATTGAAAGGCTTTTGTGACCTTTCTTCAGGAGTTTAAGCCCACTTGAACATGAGTGCCTTAAAGGCCAGAGACGCCTCATCATCAGTATCCACCATCTACAGTTAAAGAACCAATTATTTATTGGGAAAAGTAGGCCCGTCGTTGAAAGTCAATCTTCTTATAATAAATCCAAAAGAAAACAACACTGTTACACAATTACAGTTAAAAGTTCATCCTGCGTCCTCTCAACTAGAAATATCTATTAATGTTTGATTCAGCAGAATACCACACATCTTTTACCCATAATGGTCAAGAAAGCTTTATAATATTTTACCTCCAAATCCTCAAAACATATGAGTGCGAAAGCTCCAATATATCTTTGAGAGTTTACCATGCAAATCCTGCATTAGAGTTTATTCCATAATACAAAGAGAAAGATGGCCTGGTGTCTTACAAAGGAAGGACTGTGAAGGTCCTAGTGGCACTTAGAAGTACCTAGAATAAGCATATGGCATATGACATATGTTCAATATTTATTGAGTGGATAAATGAAAAAATGGATGAATAAAAAAAGTAAAAATTTTTATTCAGTAGAGAGGTTAAATGAAATCTGAGTATTCTACCAAATTGTTCTAGTGTGAGAAACTGCAAAGGAGCAAAGTCTGTTAATGTACACCTGAAAATTATATAATTGTATTAACCAATGTTACTCTCAATAAACTTAATTAATTTTTTTTTAAAAAAAGACAGCAAAGTCTGCAAACAAATGATCACGTGCCCTACCCAGGAAGCATATGTAAAGTAGTCAGTGAGAAACTCATTAATACTTGATAATAACTGTTTAAGTGTGACTTTTTCAAAATCTCAGAAAAGTGCCACTAACAATAAACATACACTGTTTTAAAAAACATTTTTATTGTATCTAATTCTCCTGAAAGCAAAGTATTTATGATATAAATGAACAGATATACTCCATTTTAGCCTAGGAGAGTATTTTTGTAGGGTGGTGATGGTGACTTTAGAGTCAGAAAAATACAGGTATTGATTGGCCCAGGGCTCCAACCACAATTTTTCTTTCAATATCAAATAATTGTTTAAAAATCCGTTTATTAATAATAATGACCCAATGTTATCAAACTTTAGGATTTAAATTTTTTTTAATAATATAACTCCAGTGCCAGATTTTTTACTGTTCATTTTAAACAAGAAATGTAAACCCAAATGGCTTCAAATGTGAAAGAGTGCTAATTAAGTAGCAATTATGTACATAGTGGCTTAATGTGTGTTTTGGAATCAAAATCTGTGTCTGAGGATTGTCAGTAAAATGAAATGAGAACTGACAATCCTCAGACAGAGATTTTGAGTTTTAATCCTAGTTTTGCTACTAATTAGCTGTTTGACCTTGAGTCTTTGGCTTCATTTTCATATCTAGTCCACTTCTTTATTTGGGGGGGGGGGGGTTGATGTCATAGAACCCTTGAGAATCTGAAAAACAGGGCCAGATGCTCCCCCCAAATATGCATGAAATTATTCAGAGTATTTCAGAGTTCGGGATCTGTTATCTATTCATTTATTCATGTAAAAGGCTTCCTTATAATCTCTCCATTGACCCTCAAAACTAAATTTTTTAGATTCTAAATAAGTCAAAAGCAACCAAAAAAAATTATATATATATATATATATATATATATATATATATATATATATATACTGTCAAAATACAAGTGAAAACTTAAGACTTTTGCCTCAAGTTATTTTTTTCCTTTGGTTTATAACAGATTTTCCAAGACTTTTTAAAAGAATTAATTGAACTATATTTAATATGTATATTCGGCTTATTTGTAAGACATTTAGAGGCAACTAAAATACCTATCAAAGTAACCACATATGTGGAAGCAACCATACTTATTCAAGCTCAAGAAACTCTATATTAGCAGTTCCCAACCTTTTTAGTACCAGGGACCAGTGCTCCTATGAAAATCTAATGCCTGATGATGTGAGGTGAGCTGAGGTATTGATGCTAGTGCTGGGGAGTGGCTGCAAATACAGATGAAGCTTTGCTTACCAGCCCACCGCTCACCCCCTGCTGTGTGTCCCAGTCTCTTATAGGTCATGGAAGGGAACAGGTCTGTGGCCCGGGGGGCGGAGGTTGGGGGGGGGGGGGGACCACCGCTCTATATTATCCATTCTTGAGAGTAAGAAACTTATTTAAGTATAGCTCACAAGTCTAAGTTTACAAAATTTTTTTTTACATATCAAAAATATTCATTTTGTTAAACATGTGAAAAAAACCTAGGCAGGCCAGAGAAATACTAGCCTTAAAATAGTTTCTAAAAAGCTAAGGAATCCCACTTCATTCTCTTGGATGATTCTTCCTCAAAGTTTATTTTCCTAAATAAATATATGAAAATAATATTTACATATTCTTTTTGAGAAGGCCTCGGATACATTAGATCTTACTGTGAAACTGAATTCTCCTGGTATTAATTACAATGACATCTGTACTAATGATATAATTTTTAAAAAAAAATTAGAAAGGAAAGGTTGATACCTTAAGGAAAGATAAACTAGCATAATCAGATTAAATGAGGATCTGATTTTCATTAATCATGACATTACTAAAACAGTAGTACTGTATGCCCCAAAACTTTGTCTCTTGATAATTCTAAAGAACATAAGATTCTGCCTAAAAAAAACTGAGGGAAGGTTTATTCCTGAATATCCATTTTACCAGGTTGTTGAAAATCTTTCAAAAACGTATCAATACTTCCCTAACTTCCTAAACAGTATCAAAAATCTAATTTAATACTTGCTCGATGACTCAAGGTTATTATCATTATGAACATCTACTGTACTATGTACGTCCTCCCAGTAATGCCCTCACAGCCTCACTCAGCCAGGTTATCGGCCCTTTAGCTAAAGAGCTCTGCACTGTCCTGCTGGCCAAGCGCCCAGTCAGCTTTTTTCTCCCTATCTCCTTTTAGCAGTCGGGTACCCCTTCTTAGGCTGACATTTTGCTTAGCAGTTGCATTCCCTCTAGTTCTTTTAAACTGCTAGTTTACATCTAGGCGTCTGGATACTGGATGACCATCACTGCTAACGCTGTGTATAAATAAGAGCAAAAGAGGGCTAGGCACAGGCCTGAGGTTTTCTTCTTATGAATTAAGTGCTTAAGCTTGAGTCTGGGGATGTTGGTGGATTTAGTTTACCAGCTTCAACTACCCTTCTTTTATCTTTGCTTCACTATTCTCAATTACATTCCAGGCAGAAAATACTAATTAGATAAAACGAATATAACACTTTTCAAGTTTTTCACCAAAGTACTATGAATTAGAAAAGGTAAAATATGAAACTACTTCTCATTACTAGAAATATGTGATGTAGTAACATGTCTGATTAATAACTACTGCTAATATTAACACAAAATTTAACTTTTCTGTCATCACAGGAATCTCACTATTCTCTCAGAAAAAAAAAAAATGACGTTCGGGATAAACAAATGTAAACCAAAGAAGGCTCTACATTTTTTTTCAAGGGAAACACCTGTGTAAAAAAAAAAAAAAACAAGAAACACCCAGATCTTGGTTCCGAAATACCATTCTCTAATAAAGAAGCCAAGCTTCTTGGAAAATGGCTGATTCTATGGCTGGGGATGAAGAAAATACTGATAGTGCCAGAAAGGAAGTGCTTTAAAAAAACTGAGGGAACTGTCCCATCCTGTAAGAGACCCCTTGGCAGGTAAAATAAATATTTGAACAACAAAATGTAGAACATCAGTATTAGATTATAAATCAAAGAATAAAATATATATCTGAGTCCATACTTATATAAATAAATTCTTGAATAAAGAACAAATGGACACGTCTTCCTCACAGAAGATGTCAATTAATAAATGTAGAGGAGATAAGGGTAAAAATAATTATAACAGCCACAGTAATATTTGCTGCAGGCAAGAGACATGACAAATGATAAAATTAGTGGGTGAAGCTTTAAAGATAAATAGAATATTTACACGGCTTCAAAGTATCTTCTCTCTAGATATGCAACTAGTAAGTTTAGCACACATCTACGAATATTTTGAAACTCCTCCCTCCAGTAAGTGGAACTTAATTTTCCTCCATTTGAGTATGGGCTGGACTTTAACGACTCCCTTCTAATGAAAATCAAAAAAACAGTAGCTTTATAGTAGAGATTCCTGTCAGATGTCACCTTAAGCAAGTGATCAGGGTTAATATAACCAAAAATAAGTCACGTTGATATCATGTGTCCCCCTAAAATGATGAAAGAAGTGCAAATTATTATTTCTGTAATATTCTAGCAAAAAATGCAGTCTCAATTTAATCATGAGAAAGTCATCGAACTACTCAAATTAAAGGGCATCTATAAAAATACCTGCCAAGTATTCTTCAACAGTGTGAAGGTCATGAAAGATAAAGAAATACCAATAAAGACCCTACAAACTTTCACAGATTTGAGGAGAATAGGGGACATGATGACTAAATGTAATATAGTATTCTAGACTGGATGCTCAAAGAGGAAAAGAACATTAGTAGAAACCTTAGGGAAATCTGAATAAAGTCTGTAGTTTAGTTAATAGTAGTGTCCCAATGCAAATTTCTTAGTTCTGATAAAAGCGCCATGGTTATGTAAGACATCAACAGTGGGGGGGGGGGGCGGGGGGGTCTGGGTAAAGGTCAGATGGAAACTCTCTGTACTATCTTGGCAACTTTTCTGTAAATCTAAAATTATTTCAAAATAAAAAAGTAAAAAAAAAAAAAAAAAAAAAAAGAACCTGATATGGTTACTTAGACCTTAGCAAGAGTCACAAATAATTAAGTCTCAAAGATCCTTGGAGACATCTTAACATAAATTCCTAATATTTCAAGTTAAAGATTAAAAGAATTTTCCATGCCAAGAGGAAGAGTAGGAGGACCCTAGAGAAATACCTGCACATATGTACCAGAAGACATAAAAAATAACATTTAAAGTAGTTACTGGCAACCCAAATATCAATCAACATTAGACTGAATAAGATGTGACATACTCATATGGCAGAATACTATACAGCTGTGAAAATAAATGGACTATAATCACATATTTTTTTAAATTGAGGTATAATTGACATATAACATTATATTAGTTTCAGGTATATATGAACTGATATTCGAATACACTGTGAAATGATCATCATAATAAGTCTAGCTAATGTCCGTCACCATACATACAGTTTCAAAATTTTTTTCTTGTGAAGATCCACTCTCCCGGCAGCTCTCAAATACACTATACAGTATTTTTAACCATAGTCACCATGCTGTACATTTTATTCCCATTACTCATTTACTATATAAGTGGGAATTTGTACCTTTTACCACCCTTCACCCATTTTACCCATCTACCCCGACCTCTGAAAACCACCACTCTATTCTCTGTATCTATGAGCTTGGGTTTTGTTTGTTTTTTAGATTCCACATATAAGTGAGATTATACAGTATTTGTCTTTGACTTTTTTCATTTAGCATGATGGCTTCAAAGTCCATCTATGTGTCATGAATGGTGAGACTTCGTTTTTCATGGCTGAATAATATTGCAACGTGTATGCACGCAGACACACATTTTCTTTATCCATTCATCCATTGATGGATACTTAGGTTGTTTCCATATTTTGGCTACTGTAAATAATGTTGCAATGAACATGGGGATATATATATATATTTTCAAGTTAGTGCTTTCGTTTTCTTTGGATAAATATCCAGAAGTCGAATTACTGGATCATGTGGAAGTTCTAGTTTTAATTTTTTGAAGAACATCCATACATTTTTCCACAGTGGCTGGACCAATTTATATTTCTACCAATAGTGAATGGGGCTTCCCTCTTCTCCACCATCCTTAACAACACTTGTTATTTCTTGCTTTTAACAGCCATTCTAAAAGGAATGAAGTGCTATCTCATCGTGGTTTTGATTTGCATTTCCCTGGTTATTGGTGATGCTGAACATCTTTTCATGTACCTGTTGGCTATCTGTATGTGTTCTTTAGGAAACATGTCTATTCTGATCATCTGCCCATTTTTTTAAATCAGATTGTTTCGTTTGCTGCTACTGGGGTGTATGAGTTCTTCATATAACTTAAATATTAACCTCTTATCAGATATATGATTTGCAAATATTTTCTCCCAGTTAGTAGGTTGTCTTTTCATTTTGTTCATTTCCTTTGCTGTACAGAAGCTTTTCTGTTTGATGTAGTAGCACTTGTTTATTTTTGCTTTTCTTTTGTGGCCAGACCTGACAAATTATCACCAAGACCAATGCCAAGGAGCATACTGTCTATGTTTTCTTCTAGGTATTTAATGGCTTCAGGTCTTATCTCCAAGTCTTTGATCCATTTTTAGTAAATTTTCGTGTGTGGTGTAAGATAATAAATAGTCCAGTTTCATTCTTTTTCATATGGCTGTCCAGTTTTCTCAATACCATTTATTGAAGAAATTATACCTTCCCTATTGCATATTCTGGATCCTTTGTCATAAATCAATATATAGGTTTATTTCTGGGCTTTCTATTCTGTTCCATTGTTCTATGTGTGTTTTTACACTAATACTATACTGTTTTGATTACTACAGCTCTGTAATATAGTTAAAAAACAGAGAGCATGATGCCTCCTGCTTTGTTTTCCTTTCTCAAGATTACTTTGACTATCTGGAGTTCTTTGTGGTTCCACAGTTATTTTAGGACTGTTTGTACTATTTCTGTGAAAATGTAATCACATGTTTTGATAAATCTCAAAATACATTACTCTTTAAGGGGGAAAAACTGGAAAAAAAGCAAGTTATAATATATAAAACAGGCAGAATATTAAATAGAGTAAAAAACTAAAGGTAAGGAAATGATTACTACAAAACTGAGGGTGTCAGTAACTTCTGCAGGGGATGGGAAGCAGGAAGTGAAGTAAAGGTGTTCGGAAAGGGCACACAAAGGGCTCCAAAGGTACGGGCAGGTAATGCTATATTTTTAAGGCAAATAGTAGGCACGAAAGCGTACTGTTTTGCTTTGTAACTCATACACATATTATAAATATTCTTTTGTATCTACTATACTTTTTTTTTTAATTTTAAAGGGGGTGAAGAGGAAGTTTACCTTTTAACAGATATCATATCCTGACAACTACACGTAATTCATTACGTGTTAAATTTTTTTCAAGCTCTATAAAATTCCAAACTTAAAAGGTTACAGTCATCTCTTTTGAACTAGAGAACAGCCATTTCTAAAAATTACTGCAGAAAGTATTGTCACCCATTTAAGGCCTACAATGTAAAGCAAGTTTTAGTTAATGAAGTTGATGTTACACTGACAAATCTACCTTCCTCCATAAAAACAAGAAGTTTGTGTATGCTGGGAATGAAAATAAGGAGAATCACACTTGAGCTGTTGCCACAAAATTCTGAATACATACTCTTGTCTCCCTTACAGGAAAACCAAAGTTAACTCAGTACTCTGGTTGATTTTATGCATCTAATTTTTCAAAAGCTACAAGTTATTCATAAAACACCCTCAAAATTAAATATCAGGATTTTTTATAATTCCTAGAGTAACTGCAATAGGTTAGTTATCACACTTGGGTAAAAAAATATAGTATTAAAATAGTCAGGGTAAAGGTATTTAAACTTTTAAATTATCTCCATAATCAGTAACAGTAGGTTTGTTCTAAATATGAAACACTAAAGTGGCTGCAGGCTCAACACCCACACTGAAATACAGTATTCCCAAGAGAGAGGACTAGCCCAAATGCATCATTATGAGAAGAACTACAAGATATCAAAAGTACACTTATAAAGTGCTGACTCTGGTCAGCATTAAACTATTTTAATGTAAATTAACTCACTTTAAATTGACTATATCCTTACTCAGTGAGAAATACTTAATTTTACATGAAAATAATCATTTAAGCAATGATACTATCTAGTCAAGTTCAGATTTCAAAAGAAAATGTCCCCAAACATCCAGAAGGTACAAAAGTTACTGAGGTACAGCTTAAAAACCACATTTCCTTTCATAGGAGGGTGGGGGGATTTTATTGCCTTGTAAAATTTTGCTTTTGAAAAACTATAAAATTTAGAAATTAAGGACACTGAAGAAATCAAAAGAAAATAAACACAACTTATAGAAGGTTTTATTACTTCCTACAAGTCTCTTGAAATATGAATAACAAACTTTAAATAATGTATTTAATAGAGCCATAATAATTTAAAGAGCAGTTTGGTTTTTTTAAAAATAAAAGCAATAATCTAGTTAGCCTGTCAATCTTAATTACTCTGACCTTTGTATACTCACTTCCTGAATCTAACAAACATTCCTGCCATGATACCAGATTCCTAGTCAAGCTTTCTGAAAGGACTAAGGAAGCTCAAGTTCCCCCAGCTGAACAGGAGCCAAAACATGAACCCTGCCTCTTCTGTGCAGTTGTAGGCAGTTAACACTCAGGATAAATCACTCCAAAATCAAAGCAGTCTTTATTGATCACAATGACAACCATACTAGCCAGACAGGAGTCAGGACATACTTTTAAGGTAACAGGAGCTTCAAACTATAGTCCCTGGAAACAGACTTCTTGGAACCACATTATCCTTAAATAAATAAACCTCAATTGAATGAACTAAAATTACGGATAGCCCTAAGAAATACACTGGACTACTTAAGTGTTCCCAAAATGACCAATGGCAAATGTTCCTAGGGTTCCTCCTCCCTGCTCTCAATTATTTCTCCCTTGAGTGCAGACTTATTCCTGCCCCAAGCTTCACCTTCATGAATCATTCTGCTTACTTAGTTCATGAGGTAAGGACTATATATGTTTTGTATACTATTCACTACTTTGGTGTCCTGGAAATATTTAGTAGTAATAATAATAATCAACTGATTATTCAGATCAAGCATTAATAGTTCAGAGAAGTATAACCATGGTTACTGGAGCACCAGGAAGTGATAAAATCTCCAACGGTGGCCAATAACCATCAGAGGACTTTATTAACCCGCCTTAGGGAAAATATGTTAAGGTGGTGTTTCAGTAAAGTGCATACTTTTTAGCAGCCTTTATTTGGTATAACAATTATTTATTTTTTTAATAAATCATACAAATAAGAATCATTTAAAGCAAGAATATATGTCTCTGGGATGCATTCTCATTATGTTCAACCCCTACTCTTCCCAGCAGAACAGGAAGGCTGATGAGTCAAAAATCGAACCATCTATAGCCATCCATTTTCGCTGGCTTCAGCAATACCCACTTTCGCATGTGAGGCAAAGAAGAATTTGAATAAATCTTCGTTCTTTCTCCCACTTTTCCCTGCTACTACCAGACTGATGGGGGAGAAGAGTGAGTAGGAAAAGATAATCCAAGGAGAGGGGCAGAAAGAAAAAAGGGAGAGAAAAGAGGCTGAGGATGACATAAGTCTGCTGGGTGGCTACTAGGTTCAGAATTTCTAAGAAGCAGTAAGGGTCTATCAATTTGGAACATATGTTATAAAAAGGAAGTTGTTCTTTCATTGCATTGAAGTATTTAGCAGAGTGGGTCCAAACTGTTCAGCACCCTAGTCCATCTGTGTGCCTTTCTGGTTAAGCTGGCGGTGAGATGACTGATTATTCAAACTTCCAGTCAACCTTCCTTCTAGTTACTGCCTGAATCGCACACCTGGACAATCAGGGCACAGGTGCTTCACTTAGACTGCCCTCTGATCTGCTTCACACCTGTTTCTCTTCCTAAAACAGCAACCCTTACAAGTAGAGAGAGTAAAAATATGAAAGGGATGAAGTGGGCTCCCCACACAGCTTTGTACAGTCAGCATCACCATCCATCCCAGCTATGCTAGGAATGTGACTCTTGGAACTATGACAACACAACCCTAGGACAAACTACTACTACAAGCCAAACCACTAAACACCTCACAGACTGTCATAATTTAATCAGAGAATTATGAGATGATAGTATATGTGGCCTTATTCAAATCTCAGTTATTAAAACACCCAAGTATTAAAACTCTGAAAATTCAAGAAAAAAAGTTTAAAATAATAATTAAAAAGTTGGATAATCCTAATAAAGAATGCTTTATTACACACCTTTTAGTAATATTAAACACCAAAGAAATGTCAAATGTGTGATCTGTTCAAGTTAAACATTGGGCCGAGAACTCAAACAAAAATCGTTCTTTCTTATAAAACTCAACTTAGGTGAACCAGAATGAGAAACCAATGTAATGGAAAATAAGTGGGCATGTCCTATGCGTGTAGGTGCTATTTTGTAAATCACTGCTCTACTGTATTATTAGGATGAACCTTGCATTATACAAAAAACTCACCAGTAATCAACATTCTTAGATTTAATTGCCAAAAAGAAATTTTACAGGATGGCCAGACATTCAAAGAGAGAAAGATGTTCTGGTTACAAGAACTGTCAGTCTGGCTGACAGTGTTACCAGTTTATGAAGTTTCCCAACATATATGCCTCTTGTAGGTGACATTTCAAGTAAAGATTATTAAAATATCCTGTATACATACACCTATTACTCTCTATTCCTATTGTCACTGTGATTTTCTCAGACTACTTCAGTATTTCTAGTCAACCAGCCTTACTCAACTTCTACTCTCAAGTACGGCCTTATCCTTCTTTCTCTTCGTTCTTAAAATATGCTTACTTTTGACTTCCACATGACTAATAAATTTCACCATACCCCCCATATACATCTTGGTTCAATGTGTTTATTTTACTGCCTCTAAGTGCATTAGATAAGGGCCAGTATGTCTGTCTGAGGTTGCTAATTCCTTGAACACTTTCAGAATATGCCTACCAACACCTCTATCATCTTTCCTTCCCCAAGAGAACATACACTATCTCAATTACTAGAGAACCATAGGATTTAGTAAAATAATTATTAAGTTCTCTAACCACTTTAATGAAGTAAAATTGCCATTCAACAAACTAGTTATAGAGGAGAGAATGAAAAAGTGAAGAGAAAGAAATTAATTTAACAGATAAGTATGTTTGTATAGAATGTGGTACTTTCAAAGTGATTTCTATTCTATCATCTCATTTGATCCACATACTCATATATATAAAAAGAAAAGAAATTGGTGACAATTAAAAGCCAAACACCACTACGAGCTTTTATATTTAACAGTTTCACCACTCAATAAAATATAGATTATTTTCCCCATTATGATAGAGAGAAGGAAAGTTGGAGAAGGAAGCTATGATGTTAATGTGCTAAGTGACAGTTTATCTGACTCTGCTATACCATGTTGCCTCTAGCTTAATCAGATAAATTTTTCTAAGCCATGATTGCAGCAAACATGAGAAGAATGATCTGTAACATACGTAAACTCTGGGCATATAGGAACAGCTGAGTCTTCACCACATGAAAAAGCCTGGGCCTGGGCAGTCAGAGAACCTGATCCTTACACATCCCCATCTCTTCATCCAGCCCTGCCCTATGAATGGGCTGTGTAGCCTTGGACAGGTCATTTAACCAATTAAGCCCTTAGTTTCCTATATATAAAATGTGGGAGGTCGTTTAGATAATTTTTAAGGTTATGTCTGCCACTATTTAATTTCTCTCTAATAATAATATTCAACTGTACATAAATTTTTAAAACAAATGTGTGATACATGGGAGAGGGTTGAAAATCATCACCCTATAAAGGACTAATTTATTCAACTTTCCTTAATAAACTCCTGAACACAGATGATTTGCATTTAAGCATTTAATAAGTAATTCTGAATGATTAAAGATAAGATGACCAGAGTCTACCCATGAAACTATCTTTACATCCAGGAAGAGTCCCAAATGAGTCTGCTTAATTACTAAACTTTGGCAGTGAGAATGTTATGAGTATATGTATTTTAGTGATTAAAAAAAAAAAAACAATTTCACCTGTATGACCTATTTCAAATCCATTCATCCACATAGTGAAAGACTACTACTACTACCTAGAACCTCATCACCTTCACACACACATAAAGTATTTGTGCTCTCTTTTATGCACCCAAGTACTTTATGCAGATTGTTATTATACCCCTTAGTACACAATACTATGGTGAATTGTTTATATGCCTGTCTGTCCCAGGGGACTGCAAGCTGTTTTATTCATCTTTGTGTCCCCAGTACCTACCAGGACCAGGCATATGGCTGGCAGATATGAAATGTTCACTGAATTGAACTGAACAGAAAATTTCCCATTCACTCAATCAACATAGCTTTGGGCCTGAACACCCCAAACTTTCATGCTCAGACATGTTTTGCTGTGCTGGATGGCAAAAGCAAACTCCAAGTACCCTGTAAATTTAATTCTCAAAGAAACCTGTGAGGAAAAGGTATTTTAAAACGTAGTTTTTAAAAAAGCTTCTACGCCCATGGAGCAGAAAGGCAAAAACTCACTTGTGTGAAAGCGGAGGCTCAGGTTTGGGGTGGGAGGGAGGGGAGCGGCGCTTCACATTTCTTATAGATTTGGAGGCCAAAAAAAGTAAGTTGAAGAATCTCAGTACTTTTATAGTAATGTTCTGCTAATTGTTCTTTTACTCATGACATTCTTTCACCTTTCTGGGAAGGTAAGAGGAATTGATTATGTGAAATATCCACTATCTCCTATAATCTAGTCTCCTACTATATGAAGAGTTAGCACTTGTCCCACTCCATCCCCTTACAATGAATAGTACCTAAGAGACTACCATTTTTCTATTTCAACAAATATGAAAAGAGATCTGGGCCTCATGCCAAAGAATTGTCAATTTTTCCAACAAGATTACCCTACCAAATCATTTTTCTTCTTCCATTAGGAATGATATTAAAATAGAATTACACTTCAAAATATAAGCTCAACATTTTAAAACCACTAAACTTTTTGTATCCTTAATATATTCTAGCTTCCTCCAGCGCCTTTTCTTCATGGCATTAAACAAAACTGTGGCATGCTTTCCAATTTCAAAGATCTTTCCTATCTTCCTTTATATGTGAAAAACTATTGCAACTACCAGAGTAAAATACTAAGTCATGATTTTGCATTTCAAGCATATTTCTGTGATCCAGGACAGGTAAAAAGGACAACTGAACTATATACTAAGTGCAGCTAACTCTCCTCACTACATTCTCAGGAGAAAGCTAAATTCTGTAAGAAAATATTTGAGTTTTAAAACATGAGCAATGTCAAAAGTCCTTCAAAAGTCTTTTTACATTGAACAAAATTACTTAAAAATAATAATTATCCTTATCTAGTAAAGTTAAAATTACATATACTCTATGACCCAACATTTCCATTGCTATGTATAGATATACTAAATAAGTGTTTGCACACATATACCAAGATACATAATCAAGAATGCTCTTAACATCAACTGTTAATGATACCTCAAACCTGAAAGCAACCCAAATGTCCACCAATAGCAGAATGGGTAAACAAAGTATGGTGGAGATAGAAAATAGATTACTATACAGCAATGAGAATGCTACAAGAAGCAGCCACACAGATGAATCACAAAGTGTTGAATGAAAGAAGCAAGCACAAAGAATACATAAAGTGTAATTCCATAACTAATCTGTTCAACTTATCTGTTTTATGTACTGTTCAATATATATATTTTATACTTCACAATAAAAAAGCAGTCCTTGAGCTTAAAAATTCTAGTCTTCACACATAAAATCCTATCTTCATTTTAGTTTCAGCATTTGTAAGTCTTTCTTTCTACCAGACTATATATAAACTGCTTGAGGCAGAGATTGATTTTATTCATTTTTGAGTTCCCAGAACATCATGGTACACAGCAGATGCTCAACAATGACTGACTGAGGTAGAAGGATGAATGAATTATAAACACAGGAAAATCTCAAATGGCAAGAAAATCTCCATGAGGCAGAAGAATAAAAGTCACTTCCCTTTTCCTGCATACGGGCAAAGACAAGTTTTTAAAAGTCAGCCCCAAATTTCAACTAGTTAAATATATTCTCAAATGCCTGTTTCAAATTGTTCCATTTGGACACAGGATAGTTTTAGTATGTATTTTATCAAAAGTGCATGATATTTCTGAGCTTAGTTCAGTCGCCAGATTTTGATTTTCCCTTTTGCAATACAGCTGCCAGATTCCTGGTTCTGTAACTATATTAATAATTCCTTCATTTAAATATAAAACACATGCACAACCCTCTTTATGAATTTACCCCCAAGAGTTCTAAAATGTTTCTCCATTAAAAAGCACATCTTAGCACATCCTGCTGTTCTTAGAGTTGAATGCTTTCCTCCTCCCAGTCCCCCAGTCAGTCTCCCATGGACCATCGGACTGAAATTAACTATTCATTACACATGAAGGAGTGCTGGCTAGAGCAGAGCCCTGCAGAGAAAGACTGCTATTTTACATGTCGATTTCAGAACCAAAGCATCTGCTACCTTACTAATATATATATATTAAATGTCTCTGCATAATGTGCAGAATTATATGCTGTTCATTGCCTGTTTGTTCTGATATTAGGTACTCTTAAGTAGCATTATTCTAAATTGTTCTCTTTGAAAAACATGAGACTTTTTATTAAGTCTCTTCCCCAGCGTTGTCTGTAACAGAGGACCCAATGAATAGCATACTGAATAATGAAGACCATAAAATCATAACTCAGAATAAGGTAACAAATATGACAATGTTTTGGCCTACAATTACTAATAATTTACTTTGAATCCTAGGCTCCTTACTCCTGGATATAGTTTTATATTAGGTTGCCATGAGGCAGGGAGGTGTAGGGGAATGTTAAATAGATGTTGGTAAACCTAGAATATTGGAATTGCTTTTTTCTGAAAAATCTGTACACTTATGTTAAGTTATATTTCCAGCATGTCTCTTTCTTATCAACAATTTATTCCATAAAGATATAACTTTTTATGTAAAGTATGGTGCTACATGTCACTGAATAAGGCCTCTGAATGCAGTGGGGGTTGGGAAAGTAGATTTAAGCTCTATAATCCTCCTACTATAGATTATAATTACTTTTGTTCATTAACCTTCATACTCAGACATCTGAGAATATTCAAGATTTAAGAACCACCCTGAATGGCAGTATTACACTAGTCAAACCTAAGTGATACTAGATGTACAAGAAAGAACTAATGTATGTGTTAAAAGAATTTAAAGAGCCACCTTGGCACAATAATCTAGATTGCTTTACCACATTCAGTACTGCTGTGATTAATGACTTGCTCAGATTAATAAATAAGGTTATTCTAGCTTTATAAATCAACTACATTTGTTAGTGAGTATTCTCTTTGGTTACAGAAGGAACGAGTAGCCTTTATTTTTGCATGTAGTTGGATACTAGATATCAACTGATGGGTGATACAGATACAGTGGCCATGTGAAGTGCCCATTGTGAATGACTGGTATTGTACCATTTGGCTTTCACTCATAAGTCCAAAGCACATCTAAAAATTTGGCAATAAACTTTAAAAAATTAATCTATTTTTCTCTTAGATGCAGAAATTTAGATTCCAGTACTCCAAGAAAAGAAAAAAAAAAAAAAGATCTACGAGTGCACATCCATCACCACTCACCCCACACTGTCTTTCACAAGCTCCCAAGCAGGTCCTGTGGCTGCTGAAGCCACCCTGGTGCCTACCTCCTCTGCCCCTCCTTAGTGTCCTTTTCGCTTGGTTTTGGTGAGACTTTCTACCAGCTAATGTAATTGGGAGTGTGTGCATTTTGAGGCAGATACTCATACTCTCAGCTGGAGGAGGTAGGCAGGGCAAGATCTAAGAGTGCTTACTGGTCAACTAGCAAAACACATGTTAGATGATGGGTAGTTGAAATCTTTGCAGGCTGATATAATTAAAACAATCAAGAATATTCTGGGCTGGAAATCATTATAACCTGGAAAGACAAGCCAGTTAAATTGTTTTTATATTGATGAACAGAACTCTACTTCTGAGGAGCAAGAACTATTAATTAAGGTAACTCTACTTTCTAGCACTTTATCACAACTGCAATTTTATATATGTTATACATTTTAACATTTATCTTCCCAGGAGGAGGCATTCTCCAGAAAACTCTAGGGTTGCCTATTTGTCCCAGTACAATGTCGAATACTTAGTAATGACAACTCAATAAATACCTATTGTGAATACATGTGAGTATGCATGCTAGAAATAAGTGATCTGAGAAATAGTAGGAACTATCATATAAATCCACAGAGGTAGACAGAACCTATCACCAAATCAGCAAAGAGTAGGGAGTGATCCAGGTTTCCATGAATAAGCCAGTTCACAGTCTGACTAATGTCAGAATCTGAGGCTACAGAAGCTTTATATATGTAATAGTATGGCATCTACCTCGAAAAGATTTTAACAAATAAACTATAACAACAACAGATATATAGGAGGAAAATCTAAAACTGGAGGAAATATTCTCTAACATGATCAAGCTGTAAAATTTAAGACTAAGGTTATTACTATTGCATTTAAAACATGGGTCAGCTGATGTCCAAATTACTACCAACGGCTCTTTTGGTGATAATTAAATAGTGACTAGAGTTTTATTTTTTAATAAAATATATAATTGCTCAGCTTAGCTATACATTACAAACTACAGACCAGAAAATAATTTTAAACTGATGATATCCCATCTTTAATCATTATTTCAAAAAAACAAAATTGTCATCTAAAACAACCACAAAGCAACAACCTTAGAAAAATATAATAAATCAGCTTCTTATTTAATCAACAATTCTAAAATGTGATCCTTAACAGTTGTTTAAAATATGCATAAGTAGATTTGGAATAGTTATCCTGATTTAAAGCAAAAGCACATCTGTTTATGAGTAAGTAAATATAGTCTGACAGCAATTTGGAACATCTATCAGAAGAAATCAACTGCAAGCTTAATAAGCATTATTTGTATTCTGCATAATACTCTACTTGTTCTTTCTAGCCACTGCAGTAATAAAACACACTCAAACTAATTTAGTGTGTACTAAATCCAATGTACCTAGGCAAAACACTGAAAATTCTATTTGGATGATTCCCAGCCCACATAGCCCAACTTTTTAAAGTATTACTACCATCTGGTTACTAGTCTGTGTTTACCAAAACAGTAGCTGTGCACACATTTCTGTAGCAGCTGTGGTCAAAAACTTTAAATCAATCCATTTGGCTAAGTGAAAACTCTTCAAGAGAAAAACAAATATAGTATTTTGAATATATACTTAAAATAAGTTCCATTACTGGTTTTAATAACATTCCCCAAGGACAAAAATAGTAAGATTTTAAGTGTTATTTGAGACATCTTAACTATTTATATTTTCATCATTTATCAAATGACAGAAGGTCCATAGAAGTCAAGTGCATTGCCCAAGGTCAAATAACTAGTTAGTAGCTGGACTCTGTCCAGAACATCAGTATCTCATGGTTTCCAGGACAAGGGTCTTTTCACAAAATTGTTCCAACTGAATACTGGGGTACTAAGAATAGAACTGTGTGAAGGGAATATACATTTGATAAATGCAGGTTAAAATTATTTTAAGAGCATAGCATTTTCATAAAATATTATAGCTCATCGTTAATTATAAAACCTGACTTGTATTTGTTTCATAACTGTGGTAAACCTTAAAGTATCCTGTGAAATCTATAAGAAATTTAATTTCACAAACCTTTCCCTTTCTTTTCCACACCCTCCTCTCAACTTTTCTCATAAAAACTAAGTCTACAAACCTATTACCTTGGTCAAGAGGCTGAGCTATTACTTTAGGTTCAAAGATAATTTCTTAGCTCCTACACACACCCTAATATTCCCCTTTCTACTATAACTATATGCCACACTGCATGCTTTCTTGTAAACAGAAAGTCTTTTTCTAATTAAAACTATCAAACTTCCAAACGATCCCTTTCCCCCTAAGAAACAAACCCAATCCCCAAAATATAAATTAATATAAAAATTTTCTATGCCTTGCTTAGAGAGAGAATGAAAGGCAATAAGCCAAATGCACTCTATATAAAGTTTTGTTGTTATAATACTAGCAATTTCTCTAATAAAAATTAAGAAAAACAAATTTTCAGGATATAACAGGGACTATTTTAAGCTTATTTGGGTTAATGAGACACTAACCTTGCTTTAACAAAAATTGTTTCCTTCCTCTTCTTTCTCATGATAACTAAGAAGAAAAAATAAACTAACAATCCACCAAAACAAAGCATGTGTTTCACTCTTCTATGCAGAGTGTTAAATTTTCAAAGGGAATAACTGGACATTAAATTATTTGGGAGTAAGGGTTCAAGGGGGTGGTTTGTGTTTATAGGTCAATTTTTTTGTTGTTGTTTTGTTAGCTTCCTGATTCCTGGTCATTTATTTTAGACTATGAGAACCCTATGAAAAACCTAAACTCAAAACTTTCATTTACTTCCTTACATCACATCATATCCAGGAAAAGAAGAGTCTGTGTCACTGTTTAACATCTAGAACAGACTAGGGTAAGTAAATATGACAATTACTGAGACAGATGTACATTCATTATATTATAGGTACCTCTCAACAAAAAAAAAAACCCTTGTACGGAGTTGCCAATGAAAGAGAACCACCAGCAAGTCATTCCCATCTGACAGATAAAAAAACCCATGGATGTCAGATGACTACATCAGGGTCCAAGGTTAGGAAGTCAGCTGTGAAGCTGTGATGAAAACCCAAGTTCCACAGTGCCAAGACCAGCAGTCATTCCATAACACTGCTTCAGTTCACTTCACAAGTTTCAGTCAATTTGCAACAAGAATAGTACAAAGCTATGTACAATGCTTCAAAATCTCCGTCTGCTCATTTAATGTTTTTGGTTTTCTCTCTCCCAACACTCTATGAAGTTGATGGCTCAGCTCTGAGCCCAGTATCAGGCTGAGAAGCCAGGCATGCAAGTTCTATACACATCTGTAGACTCTACAAGCTGAAGCCTATAGTTCATTGTACCTAGGTGGTCAGTATTCCATTTAAACGCTTTTGTGTACACAATTTTTTCTAAATTCAAACCTAGCACAGGCCGAAGTTTAATGCTTTGGAGAAGAGGGAAGCAAAACTGTTTTGAAATTCTCTGTGAAAAACAGCCTGTTGTATTAGAACAAACAGCAGCTTGTTCCTATCATTCCTTTGTTTGACAAGTCTCTGCTGGCTAGAAAGGTCATTTATGCCTCAAAGCATCAAATTAACATTTGAAGACACGAATTTTAAAAATGGCTATTTGCTTCTATTCTGTGAATGGCTAATGTAGTTCAAAAAAACAGACAGAAGAAAAACCCACTATAGTCTTAACCAAGTCTCAAAAAAGACTAAAAAACAAAAACAAAAACAGAAAAAGGAAACCCAAAACTTTTGTCAGGCAAACTTAGCACTGATTTTATGTCCATGACAACACATGCTGACTATATCTTAAGCCTCATTCTTTACAAGAAATAAGAAGGTAGCTACCTATAATGGTCAGACTTTCAAGCAATATAGAAAAAAAAAATACTAATTATCATAAAATGACTTTTTGACAAATCATAAGGTTCTTCCCTTTCATCCATAATGTTCTGCGCCCCAACACTGGTAATGACTATTTGGGATCTACTCTCAATTTATTTTGTTATGATCCTGGTTCAAACACAGCAAGCACCTTTTTCCTTAAGTCTCTATATTATTTTTCCAACATAAATCGATGTTCCTATATATTTGAAATATAAGCCATCATTACTAACTACAACCTTCAAACTACATAAATATTCATTTGGTTTCATTGGAAAGACCAATGGATGTAAAGTTTGAAATTACAGCTTGTTTACTACAAATGTTTAATGGGAATACCACAAATCAGTTTCTGGAATATTATGGGAAATATAAAGCTTAATATAACCATTAAAATTAATATGATTTAACAATAATATAAACTTTATAGGAAATTTGAGAATCTTAATTTTCAAAATATTATAAACAATTATAAAGTTTAAAAATATGAACATTTAAAAACATCACTACAATTCAAAATAATCTAAGATGCAAAATTACTATTAAATAATAACCTCATCTAGAAATATTCTATGATATTATTAAGTTAATTCATAAAATCATGTCTTGATGCTGCTTCCTCAAGCCACTTCCCACCTCTCCTCTTCTTACTGCTTAACCCCTTGCAATCTAGCTTTTACTGCAATGTCCCATGGTCAGGGTTCTCTTGGGAGTAATTAATGATCTCATAAATGCAAAGTGTAAAGGTCTCCTTTCTGGCTTCATTCTCCCTGCCTCTCTACAAGCTGACACTATTCCATAAAACTCTTTGACTTGGCTTCCGCAGTACTGCACTAGCATGATTCTCCATCAACCTCTTAAAATATCCCTTTTTAATACCTTTCTCTTATCATTCAGGATCTAAATGATCCTAAATTTGAATGCCTTTTGTGCAGCTCTGCCCCAATGTGCAAATCCTGGAGGCACCATTCACACAAATGACAATGTGATTGACACCCACAGGAACTGAGCGATGAAGCGGCCTTGTCCTCAGACTGTCCTCAGGGCTTACTTACCGGGGATAAGGCATCCTCTTCCTGGGCAACAGCATTCGTTTCCACACCTCCCACTACAAAACCACACATACACATGGCTCCCAACTCTGTATCTTCATCTCTATTTTCTTCTGATGACCAGTCCTCCATGCCCAAATATTTGCTTGCTACCTCCATGTGGACAATACATATCTACATTGCCCCAGTAGTATCTCACTCAACTTATCTGCCCAAACCACTCCACTTCCAGGCCATTTCAGACTCCTTCCTTTCCCTCATCTTGGCCAAGCCCTTTCTCTACATACTTTTGTATTTACTGCACCACCTTCATTCCCAATGCCATTTTCGAAATCAGGCTTTGCCCCTCACCTTAACAGATGAGACCTCTACCAACCCCACCTTGACACTCCAATCTAGATTGCCACTAAAACACAGTCAGATGCTATGCCAGAATTGTGACTGTATTCTGTCGGAAAATTACAGACCTCTGGATTGTGGCCCCGCCTCTCTATATTTTCCATCTCAAGCTCTCTACTCTCCCCATTTTATAAATGTTGTCACTGTCTGTAATAAATCCAGAAAACTCAAATTTTCCTTGATTAAATCCCCACATAAAGAATTATTAATAAAATGGTCATGTGAAACAGGTCAGCTGTGATGTAAATTAACTACGTGGATGCACACATTTCCAATTAAAACCAGCTAATTAGTTCAACTGTTGACGTCTAGGTTTGCTTTTTAAACAGAAATTTCAATAAAAAGGCAAGATAATCATGCCACCTGACTAAGGCCAGAAGCACATCATCAACGTCTTTGTAGCAAACCCTACCACCCCCACCCCTTGCATGAGTAGTGCTTCACCCAAAGTACTCAATAAATATCTCAGAATCTGAACCTCGAATAAGCGGCAACACTTGACTGTCCCTCTCACACATAAACAAGGGGTTGTTTTTAACTGAGGTTTCCCTGCCATCTTAAAACATAGAATGACAAAAGTGTAACAAAACCAAAAAATGAAGAAACTTTTTCTCTAAATTACTGAGGACTGGTTTTATAACTGTAGCAATGAACCTGTAGTAAACCATTCGGTGTTTCCTCTTCCCCTCTTCATGACTAAGAATAACTATTAAGCAAAGTAAGAGGCATAGGCCACTGGAGTCATTAAAAAGCACAAAGCTACCTAGAAAGCAAATATTTACGTAAAGACCATCACAGAAAGCAGATCAAAAAGAAAGAAAAAAAAAATTTTTAAGCACAAAACTTGAAAGCTAGAAGTTTCAACAACATGAAGATATCTAATGACATATGACCATGCTCTCCATCCCTTCAAATATTTCCGTCATCCTATAATTTAAAAAAATAAAAAGCCTTAAGAACCACCAAATGCCTTTTACCAGTCAGGAAAATGACGAGAGCACTTAATTCAGTTAGATTCAAACTAGGCCAAGTGCTGTAATTCACAGCAGCATTCATGCCTATGTCTTACTCCTTTTCGCAAAAAAAGATGTGACTTTTTTAGTAGCTGAGTTAAACAAATGTCTCATAAGTGTCTTGACTCTAAAAGATTAAGAAAGTTCTGTATAAATTAGAGCTCCCTTAGATATTGTCCTTTATAGGTAGATGTAAAGTCTCCTGTGGTCCCCTCCTCTGATAATATTAAATTCTAGCAGGCTCATAGCTAACCTGACCGGGAGCCATCGTCATGGAACATAGGAACTAAGGAAGCCATCTTTAGTAGCTAGAAAAAGAATTCTTAATATGATGGAGGTGTTATGGACAATAAGATACCATTTTTATGAACTGAGTCAGAAAGAATCATTGTAAATATAAAAAGTTTGACAATTTAAGATAAGAATTGTATTAAAAATAGTTGTTTGATTACTATTAAAAAGGAAACATATAAACTGGAATATATATACAAACACCAAACGTAAGAAAATACAGACGGTTTAAACATTTTGCAAATATTATAGTAAAGATTAGTTTAAGCATGAATCATCAACAGATGCTGAGTTTAGGGGAAAATTTTGATGTGGAATAAGATATTTTCATGGTGTTAAAGTGTCTCCCCATCGTTTGCTTATTTATTCCAAGAAGAGAAAACAGTAACTACATACTGAAGAAATTGGAAAATATTTTGACAAAGTGATGTTCACAATTTACACTACCAATGAGGGGCAAATGGATTTCATGTGCCTCCAGATGTGATACCCCAAGAAGGATATATTACTTACGTAGTATTCTGGCAGGATATACAACTTGAACCTAATCATGAGTAAATATCAGAATAACCCCAAATAAAAAACATTCCATTAGGAAAAAGTGGCAGCATTATTCTTTAATGATATCTATTGCTAAAAGATAAAGAAAGTCTTTGGAAATATTCCAGATTAAAGGAAGTCAAAGAGACATGTCAACTAAATATATGTGTCTGGTGGAATATTGCACATGTGATGGAATACTACACAGCTATAAAAAAGGGATGAAATCCTGCCATTTGCAACATGATGAACCTTGAGAGTATTTTGCTAAATCAGACAAAGACAAATACAGAAAGATGACAGCTGTACTATCTCTACTGTGGTTTTATATGAGAACCTCCCTATGAAACTCACTCGGATATGGTTCACAAAAATGTTACCTGCATGTGTGTGTACAGTCAGACATAGGAGGAGGTGGGAAGGAGGGAGGAAGGAGGCATGGTACTCAAGGATAAAGCAAATGGGCTAAAATGTTACCAACAGAAGCCAAAAGTTTGAAGATGTTCTTTGATCATTATTATTTGCACATTTTTTTCTGTAAGTGTGAAATTATTATCAAATAAAAAAATTAATATAAAAAGTTTATGTGCATCACATTCCAATGTTCTGCCACTTTAATTTGGTAAATACAGTGTTTGCATTTAAACAGCATTATGAAAACAGGACTTCATCTAATTATCACCTTACAACCTTACAAAACCACAGTGGCCTACACAGACTGTGCCAGAGTAGGGGTACCTGTGCCCAAGAAGGTTCGAGTCCTGCTTCCTTCTCTATTCCCCCACCTCAAGAGACATTCTCCATATCTTTATTTTCTCCCTAATGTATACCCTGCAGTTGCCAATAAATTCAATTATAATTCTCTCAGAGCTAGCAATTACTCCAAAAATGGCCCAATCAAGCCTTCTGCCTTATTTCTTAATCCCTGTAACATCATCTCTAGGTAAGTAGTTATCTAGCCTCAAACTCCTTTTATTTTTAGAAAGAAGGAAAAAGTTTACATTTTAAGTCCTTCTCCTTCTAATTTCCACCCCCATCCTATGTCTGCCCTCGAAGCCTGCAGAGCCAATTTTAATTCCTTTTCCTCATGATCTTGCTGTTCTTCGAAAACCATATTCTTGAGATAACATATAGGCACCCTGCTTGCTTCAGAAACTTGCCATCACCATAAGGAAGTAGAAAGGGCGAGCTGTAACAAGGTTCTAAGTAGTAAGGAAACAAAAATGAAGGGCAGCTCATTTGTGGGGGACACAGAGTTGGACATAGGGAGGGAGTAAAGGTTCATTGAGGAGGTGGCTTTCTAGGGATAAAATATCAGCCAGTGTCAAAATACAGTATTATACTTGGGGATAAATTTTATAAAAACAAAAAGCTGTACTTTTAAACATATGCAATGTTTTTGGTTTCTAACATTCTTGTTTTCATTTAATGATTCTGGGCAGAAGGCTCATTGGCTTGAACAATTTGTACAGTGCTGAATGCATAGATAACCATCCTACTGACAGTGGAATGCAGAGTTGGAATAAACAAAGTGAAACTTATTGTTTGGGTGGTGCTATTGGATTTGTAGCAGTATCACTTGCTGAAGATTTTACTTTTACTCCTCACTAATAAAAGATGGCCTCAGGTACTTCTTTATATTTATCTAAGGTAAGAAACTAGCACAAGTGAACCTCTATAACTGCCTCTTAATAATCAGTGACCAAGTCAGACTGTTCCGATAATGTATTCCTCCCCACACACAACCCATCCCATTACCAGTAGCCTCTGTTCCGCTGCAACTTATTTGACCTACTATAACATGGATAATGCCTAATGCCCTGACCCAACTCTCTGTGAGACCAGAAAAAAATTACAGATTTTAGTAAAAATACTAGAAACTTCTGTACAGAAAACCTTTAAAAACTTAATGAGTGATCTTTCCGTCTAATGTTAAATGAGTCACTTACTGGTCCAGGAGCAAGTGAAATGTCTAAAATATTGTTAAAACCTTTAGGTATACTGCAAGCTTGGGTACTAGTATCGTTTTATCTTTAACGTGGTCCATAACTTAATATTATACTGTCACTAGACAATCTGCTGATCTCTAAAGCATATGTTGGATTATGGTCATTTTCTAGGTCTTTATCAATCGGTTCAGTGTGATGCTTTCCAAGCTAAGATGACAGAATTTAAAGATTATTACTGCAAATTAACACTACTGGTGTATGTAGTCCCTCCATATTATAAAAAGTTGTATAAACTTTACAGCTTATAACATACTTTCTAATTCATTTGACGCTCACAATAATCTTGTGATATGATCCTTGTTTTACAAGTGAATAAACTGAAGTTCAAAGACATCACATTATTAGCCCAAGTCCCTATTGCTAGTAAGCAGCAGAGCTAGATCTCAACCCAGATCTTCTGACTGTAATTTCCAGGATCTTTCTATTAATAAAATTATGGTTACTTCTAATACAGTCACACATCTAACTCCAGCCCAAATCAAATCATTATCTGTTGCATATCCTCTTCTGTGATGACTGCAACCAGACTATACTACTATTGTCTTGAGAGGCTTTCAGAGAGGCTTGCATTGTGTACATGCAGGGTGATACTCTAGACCAGAGCTGCAAAACCAAACTTTCTACAGTGATGTGAACTCTATATCTGAGCTGTTCAGCACAGTAAGCCACTAGTCACATGTGGTTATTGAGTATTTAAAATGTATAACTGAGGAATGGAACTTCTAATGTCATTTAATTTTAATTAATTTAAATGTAACTAGCTACATGTGTCATAGCCCTAAGCACAATGAAATACAAAAATCAACAATAGTGAGTCCAGAGAACAGCATTGGTCATGGGAACTAGAACAAATGTGACACCACCAAAAGCAATATGACCAAAAGATTGAATCAGAGAATAATCTTTCAATCTTCGTAAACTCTCTGGTCACTTAAATCTAATGAGTGACTATAAAAATCCAGACCTGCTGACAGTATCAACTCTGAAGGGCAAGGAACTAAACTCTATTCCATAGGCCATACTGGCTTTCCTGGGGGGGAAAAAAGAGTTCATCACTCTGCTTGGAAACTAACCCAACTAAATTATATAAACAGGAGCTGATGGATGTGAAAAGCAACATGTCTTGGTAAACCAGGCATTATCTCTCTAATAATATTCATGCACTATATTCATGCATTGAAAATTCAAAGGAGCATCTTAAAGGCCATCCCCTTGTATCTGACCTTACAATATTCACATCCATACCGATATCACCACCCATACCACTTCCCTCTGAAACATTTGCTTCTATGTCTTCCCTCCTCATTCACCAAGCTAGGCACTAAGAAGTTTCATTTAAATGAAAGTGACAGACTAGTCTGGCATCAAATTCTTCTTTGCATTAAAATTATTGAGACTTTCGAAACACCTAGGTTTTGTGAATCCCATTAACAAAAGGAGTTGTCATTTCTTATTTCTTTCGTTTTATCCATATTCAAAGCACCTTGATAGTATTGGTAATAGAATTGAACAGCAAGACATGAGCATGGGTTCCTGATTCTTTGACCACTAGACACTGAGCTCTATGCAAACTACTTAATTTCTCATTGCCTCAAGTTTTCTAATTTGTAAATTGAAAGAATGATTAGATCACCTCTAATGTAACTCCCAGTTGTAAAACTACCATTCTGTAATATTCTCAATGGTTTTTAGTTGGGTTCGACTGTCTTTTCTTAGGGCCTCTTCTAAAGAGGAGGATTTTTAAGGAAGAATTAAGTATTTTCCTTATGTGGCAAAAACTGTGAAATGCACAATCTGCTTAAAAAATTCACAGATCAACTATCTATTCTCCGAAATTGAGTATATCAGTTCTTTAAGTAGAGAAAAGACATTAATTTCTATTATTTCAAAACAGTTTTTCTACCTATGTGAAGGCTTCTTTGGGAACCTGAATCTCTTTACACTCAAAAAATCCACTTTTGAAAATGAATAACTTTATCAGGACCCTCTAGCAGACATAGGTGTGCGCCCTGTGAGCTGAGTCCTTTTCATTTCTACAACTGCAGTTCTGACCTAATTTCACTTGACCCACAAGAGATGCTAACAAAGGTATGTACTATCTCTTTGACTCTGTCCATCCTTCTCATTCATTCTTTTTACATTTATTCACTTCCTTCAACTTGTTTTTTTTCATATGGGCTTTGTGTTTTTCTAGTCTAAGTAACTTATTTTTGTTGATTCATCTTTTCAATTAATTCTGCCTTGCAATCTAAAGCTGACAGATGGCAAGATAGGGCTAGTGGGCTACATGAGGCCAAAGTAGGTGGCATAGCTAAAGTGAATCACTCTTGCAGTGATGGACTACAGGGATCAAACCCTTGATTAATGTCATTGGCATGAGGTCCTAATCACCTGGATAAAAGGCTTACCTGCTCATCACTCAACACTTCTGAGAGAATCAAGAAAGTAGGAAGCTACAAACCCCCAGGAGATCAAAAGTGTTTAAGCTCTGACAGGTATAGAATCAGCTAGGAGAAAGATCAAAGAGGATCATGTTATAAGAGGCTGTAGCTCCTGGAAATTATTGTTGTAGTATTGAAATTTCTTATTAAAATTTTCAAGAGTTTCATACTTTAAAGGGATGGGGAGAGATGAAACTATATGAAGAGAAATTTCACAAGTTGGGAAATCCCAAACATAACTAAAACTGACTCATCTTAAAAAGGACTCTGTGAGATATCCCATCTGGTAGAACAGCACTGTGAGAACCAAGACTTCCTGCTTTCTTTCTATTCCTTTCCTGAATTTGGACTTACTGAGCAACAATGAAATGCCTTTTGTTCTACAAGCTCATGTGCAGAAAGCCTACTTCTGTCCGCCCTTTTTGGCCCCAGTGATTCCTAGGATCTGCATACTTCTCTACCCAACCCACATGTAAGAAGGTTAGACTTAAGATTATGATCTGTGCTTTTGGGTTTACAGTAAAATCAGACTGCTGGTATTCCAAGCCCTGATAAGCTTATCTGAATAACTTAAGCTTTCATTACCTTTTGTGGTAAATTTTTTATAAAGGCTTTTGACCTTAAGAGTTCTCAGTTGAAGAGAAATGGGGCCCAGAACCTTTATGTGGCCAATCTTAATTCTCATCTCATACCCATTCCAACACACAAACATATTCTTATATAAAAATAAGTATTTCTAAACTAAATGTTCCGGTACCACACATTAAAATAATATTCCCTTCATTACACACTAAGTGCCTCTAAATTAACTTACATAGAGAGTATACTTCATACATTTCAGCTTCTAAACTAACAAGCAAAAGTCTATTTGAGCTCCACCACATGAACCTCTCTGTGTACCGCAGGACTCCAGAAAAGTGTGAGGGAACAGAGGACTGGTTCTCTATTCCAACTATAGAGAACAGTTACTGGAAACATGGGCTTCGGAGCTAGTTAAACCTGGGTTCAAGTCCCAACTCAGGCATTTGTTAATTCTATATGCCTGAGCAAATCCCACAACCCAGTTTCTTCATCTATAAAGTGAATATTCAAACTCCATCTATTCCACAGCCTTCTTACAAGGATTAAGGTGTGAATAAAATAATGCGGAGAAAGAGATTAGCACAGTACAAAGCACATTATATTTAACTTTTACTGTACTATCCATTACCTGGGTCACTTCTGTCTCTATTACTAGAAGGTCTTCGGTTCTATTATCCTATGACTCCATCTGCCACATTCCAGTTTCAAGAATGTTTTATCTTGGACTAAACCTAGCATTTCCTATCCAATGTATCTATGTAATCAGGTATCTCATCTACTTACAGAAAAGTGCCAAATGAAGAATTATTTGTTGTGTTCCACAGCCACACATTATATTAAGTGGCTTTATCGTAAATGTGTAACTGATGTTAAGGAGGATCACGTGAGAATGTTTGAACATATCAGTGCCAGAAAACAAGTTAAGGGCAGGTCCTTTTGCAGATATGAAAAATAACATCATAAAACATCAACTTTCCAACCTTCTATGTAATACGGAAATATAGTGAGTTTGAAACAATGTCCTGATTTTAACACTATTCCATAAACACAGTTGTACACTATTTCTAATTTCATAAACTAATCATCTGGCAGACAGATATCTATATTCTTTACATTCTATTTCTATTTTATTATTTTATTGTATTATATATTTTTCTTTACTCTGCCTAACATCAAATAGGGAAAAAGACTCAAAAATTAAGCAAAGAAATGCTTAAAAATAAAACTAAGCAAAGAGGTACTGAGTACTCGCTCCTCTGAAACATAATCTTATTTGATTTACCTCACAATCATATTTAATGAGCATAGCAGGGTTCTCTCATACTGAGTTCTTCAGTCTGGGGGCTGTCTGTTGTATTTATAACTACTACAAGATATTTCCCCTTCCAGAAAAGATATAAGTCTCCTACTATAAAGTAATTCAGTCTGAGTTACTAAGAAACTCAATAAGTAGGAGTTAAAATCCTGGATCTTCAAAATTTTAAAAGCATAACTAATTCTACAGAGCAAAAGAAGAAAAAATTCCAGCCACTCTACCTATATGACTTCCCTATTGAATTAGTTAAAACTTAGGTCCAAACCAAACTCTTGATTTGTTACACCCCAAAACCCCTCCAGTAAACAGGTACCACCCAGCTATTCGAAGCAGAAACTTGTGATCACTTTTGATTCTTTCCTCCTCTTCACCCATCTCATCCAATCTTATCACTAAACCCTGTTGATTTGTTCACTTCTTTTCATCACCATTGCCTCATACTAATCCAAGCTAAGATTTACTAAATGGCTGCAACTGCTCTTCCTTACTGGACGCCTTGCTTCCACGTGTGCCCTCACCAATCTATTTTCCACACAGCAGCCAGAGGGTGGCTTGCTGCAACGCTCAGAATAAAAGCTAATTCCTTACCATGCCCTAGAAATGCCTTACAAAATATTGCCCTGCCCATTTCTCCTACCCCATCTGGCATTACTCTACCTTGATTTCCCCCTACTTCACTACCTATGCCGAGTTCCTTTCGGTTCCTTGTATATACAAGGTCCTTCTCTCAGAAATTTCCTTTGCACATACTTTATTATCTCTAACTTTCATTAGACTGCAAGCTCTATAAAGCGAGAGAGCTATTTTTATTCAGCAATATGTATGTACCCAGCACCTGACATTTTAAAGTTTGGCACACACACAGTAGGTATTCAAAAAATATCTGAGAAAAGACTGAACGAATAAGAACAGAAAATAAATTGTAATGATAAATGCCTTCAACCATCAAATGGAAAGCAATACAACTAATCGGCCTCAATAAGAAGTTCACAATAAACCATTTTAAATTAACATTCAAGATGGATACTCCTAAGAAAACAGCTTCTTCAGCAATGTTCTTAGGAACCAAAACAGAGATCAACAGAAGAGTTCTGAAAACTGAGCACAGTTTGCCTCTTTTCTGGTTTTGACAATCTGTTTTCACTGCTGAACTTGCTCTCTTCAATTCCATCTCAACAGAAGCCATGAAGTAGCCCATAAAAGGAATATGCAAGCAGTTAAAACACTAACCAGAACTAAGACACAAACGTGCTGCCAGCTTCTCCAAATAACATAAAAATAAATGCTTTCATATCACTAATTCTTGATATGCAAGGAAATGGAAGGGGAAAGGGTCTAAATTCAAGTCCTGAAACGACATATTATTACACCGAGCCTGAGATGTCAGCCATCACAGGATCGAACTCAGGATACTGCTTTTCCTCCCACCGCATTCCATATAAACAAGATGTCAGATCTAAAGTATGATAGTTGCAATTCTGGCATACCCAAGAGTTCTATCACTGCAAGAAAAGGCTCAACTTTCTTTTGTAAGGTTTTTCGCTTTTAATCATGAGGTCTCAGTATAGGGATCCCAGTCTTGAAATACCCTATAGTTCCTTGGAAACAGTAATAAAGTATCTAGCAGTCTGTCCCAAATTTTTATCAGGGATAAGCTACAAGGCTAACAAACATCAATATTCTTTTTCTTTGTGGGCTGTAATTAGATCAGCATTGTTTGAGATTCTTCAGTATTATCTGCTATAATGTCTGGTTAATTTTTTTTTAATACACAATAATTATAAATGTAAATGTATTTGTAGAACATATCTTTTAAAACATGAGTTACCTGGACAAGGGAAATTTTAAAGGATTCTTACTAAAGACAAGTTTGAAAGTTCCTGAAATATATCATAGTTATTTGGGCAGCAAAAACACCACAGTTTAGGGCAAAAGCTTCCAATTATAGGATTCCTTTTTCACTAACATCAAGAACTGCTGGGAGGCAATTTTTGCCACGTTCTCATCATTTATAATCCAAATTGTGCTCACCTTAGTTGCTACTAAATAAGAGTTTAAAAAAGCAGTTGATTAACTAAGTCATACTTTTCTCCTACAAAGTCCAAATGTAGACTCATCCAACAAAACATAAGCATGTACTCTATTTTGAAGGGGTTATCTTGGAAGAAATGATAAATATTTTTTCAGAAACAAAGAAGAAAGAACGGAAACTCTAATTCTAAATCCACACTAAAAGCACTGGAAGCTCCATGGCCAGAACAGAGGGCAGCCCCATCAGAACTTCAGAACAAAGGTGTCAGTGTTCTTTAGACCAGGGGACCCTAATACTCGGCAGTGGACCGTTAATGGTCTGTAGGCACTGAGGAACCTGGCTACACAGTAGAAAGTGAGCGGTGGGTGAACCAAACTTCATCTGTATTTGCAGCCAGCACTAACATCACCTCCTCAGCTCCACCTCCAATCATCAGGCATTAGATTCTCATAGAAGCGCATCTCCATCTCCGGTGCCAAAAAGGTTGGGGACAGCTGCAGACAGCAAGAAGATGGAGAGACTGGTGAGCATTCACACCAGATCTTCATTTCTTCTGCTGTCTTACTCCTACGGAGCCCAACCATACTATGTCACTGCTCAGGATATTTTTATGTTTTGATAATGGCCTTTTTTTGCCTTGAGTCCTATTATGGGGGAATTAATTAAAAGCATTTCCCCTGGAGAAACCAAGACACAGCAAGATTAAAACTGAGTGGACAGAGTCACTTAATTGGTGACTAAGCAAGAATTCATAACCTCTTTCCTAATTCAACGGTCAATATACCAAATATTCCTGGTGGGTACTGCATGTGTTGAATGAAATAACCTTATTATTTGGATCCAATATGACAAAAATAGTTTATCATTTTTTATACTCTTAATATTATTCTGCATGAAGTATAATGTCACCAAAAGGTATCTAAGTAAAAAACACAAGTCCATAAAGTTTAGCCTGATGCTATAAAAAGAAAATAATCAATTATTATATCATTCACAAACTCAGAACACAAATTCTGTGGAATTGTCAATTTAGGGCTGAGCATGCTGTCTTTGGTGAAGATGGTCCTGGTTTTTTGTTTTATTTCTTCCTAGTCTGTAGTCTGACTTCACTTTAGATGGGCTGCTGCAGGTAGGTAAAATTACAGTGACTTAGTCTAGAAGGTGAGAATGCCATCAATGCCTAAGGAAACAACATCATGCATAAATAGCTTCTCAATAAGAAGGAAAAGAAGCATAAGGCTTAAAACTCCTCTATGAAGTCACAATAACACATAAATTTGGGGTCCCTGAAACAGGTATTCATAGTCAATCAAATTAACTATAACAGATAACTAAAGTTGCCTCTAGAAACGGTCCTACTTTATTAACCCAATCAAGTAACAAAGTTTCCCAAGAAGTTTAATGGCTCTTTTTAGATACTTGTTTATAAACTTATATTGCACTCCATGCTAACTACCATCCACACCTCTCATGGACCCACATATCACCCTCCACAAAAGACTAAATTTGCATTCCTGACTCTGACTTACATTAAGGAAGAACCAGAAGATTAACAACAACTCTTAGATATGACTAAGCAAAATTCTCTAATTAATCGTAGAGAAAACGAGTGTTTCCAAAGTAAAATTAACCACATAAAAACAGGATATAGGGTGGCGGGGCGAGGGTATGCTCTAAATATGATCTTTTAAGATGTCTCCGGGAAAAAAGCCCACATTTTTCTTTAAGAACTGAAGAATCAGAAGCAATAACCCAAAGTTGTCAAGCCCAAATAGTTATACTCAATTCTGGCAGCTTTCCACATAATTTTTCTTTTTGGTCTTTTGTTTTACAGAATTGCATTTGAAAGCCTTACTATTTCTTTCTGGTACCAATTCTGAAACGAAATGAGCTTTAGGTAAGGAAAATCAAGAACCTCATTATCCATCAAAAATCATCTCTCTCGGCCCTCCAACATCAAAAATCACCATAGCTTTTTTACTGTTTCTCCCTTTCAGAAGCAAAAACAAATAATAAAATGGTCCATTAAAAAATTTGACAATTTGATGTCATATCAAATTTTATGCTTATACCACTCAAACTGAAGCAATACCGAGCCCTAGCATTCGCAAACGAAAAGAGAAAAAGTCCTTCGCCCTACTGAAAGGAAAATCTGTAATCAGAATTCTTAGAACGGCAAATCCTTGCACCGCCCCGCCTAGCCTCCACTGTCAGTCACACACACGCCGCACCATCCCCCGCGCTGTCAGTCACATGCAGGCCCCGCCCCATCCCCTCACCCCCACTCCGCCCCGCCGTGCTGTCAGTCGGTGGCTCTGGCCCGCGGCTGAACCGACGGCGCTGACGTCAGCTGGCCACCGCGGCCGCATTCCTAAACAGTTCAGACAAACCCACTGGTGGGAAGCTTCGAAAGCCCTCAGCTGTAGTGAAGAAAGCAAAGGCTTGGCTGGCAGCCAGACTCCTGAGCTCAGCATTTTGTAATGCACTTCCTTTTTACTTAACAGCTTGCATAATACCCTTAACCCTTCCTTTACCTGAACCACACCTTTAACCCCTTCTTTTCCCCGTCGAACTTCAAAGCAACCTTCGGTAATCGGTCTCCCACAGGATTTTAATATATTCCACACCAAATCACAACTGACTGATTTTCAATATTGCCCAAGAGGCAATTTAATTAAATACACATGCTCCCCCTAAACGACCCACTTTTATCCCCTTTAAAGCAATGTTGCTTTTCAAGCAAGGAAACTGAAATGTTTTATTAAAACAATATATTGTAATGTCCAATTTTTTCAAGCCCCTTCCTTCATAATTTATCTCTTAGAACTTATTTTTTCAAGAGCTAATACCTTCAAATAGTGCAAACGCAAAAGGAACAAAAGGGCATACATACAGTAACAAAAATCTCCCTCCCACCAGGGCCCCAGTTGTCCAGTTCTCACTCTGTGAAAACTAATGTGATTTATTGCCCTTGTATTCACCCAGTAGTTTACATATATAAATATAATCTATTTTCTCCCTCGTTTTAAACACCACTCATGCTGTTTCGTTGCAATTTTTTTTTTTAACTACATGGAATTCCACAATTTACCAGTCCCCTACTCATAAGCATTTATGTAATTTCCAATCTTTTTGCTATTACAAATAATGCTGCAATAAAAATCTTGTATGACTCCAGAATAAATGCCTCGATGGAGAATTGCTGGGTCAAAGCAAACATGCATTTGTAATTTTGGAGGTGCCTGCAAACTGCCCTCCATTGAGGATATACCTCTCACCCTCACCACCAGCAATGCATAAGGGTTCCATTTCCCTCCTGCAGCTCAGACTGCCACCTGAATTAAGAGGCTCTACTTTATTTCATAGTGGTCCCAAATCCTTTGCAGGCCATTGTTTCCAAACTTTATTTTGGAAAATAGGTCTGTGAAAAAATGGTCGCGATGTAGTTTTCATTTACATTTCTCATATGAATGAAGTTGAGTATCTTTTTATACATTCGAAAGCCATTTATTTATATTTCCCTGTGAACTTATTCTTTCCCCCTGTGAGCCTATGATTTAACATCGCTTGCCCATTTCTCTATTGTTCTTCGTTTTCTTAATGCTTTATAGGAGCTTCTATATCTTTAGGAAAGATGCCTTCTGCGATGTGTTCAAAGGAGCTTTTTATATATTAAGGAAATTAGCCTTTTGTGACATGAGTTGCAAAAGTATTTTCCAGTCTGGTGAATTATTTTGGTGGTTTCTGCCATAAAGAAATTTTATATAGATGAACTGCTATCAAATTTATCCTTTCATGGCTTCCAGTTATTGTATCAGGCACTGACTGTTATTCTCCATGCAGTTTATAAAAGAATTCTCCTGTCGTTTCTTCTAATACTGATGTTTTCAGTTTTACATTCCCATCTTTGGAGTTTGTAGTTTTTTTCCTAGATGGATACCCACTAGTCCCAACATTTTCTATCAAATAATCTTTCCTCACTAATTTGAAATGCTATCTTTATTGTTACTAAATTCTTTAAGTGGAGTTCATAGGATTTTTATGCCACATTTGTCATCAGTGATCATTTTTAAATCTATTAGAAAGTAAAATGTTTTCCATAGACAACAAGATCCAGCTTCAACACATACATTTCAGATTTGGGAAGTTGAATTTATTTCTAAACCAAACTAAATCTTTTTCAGGAACTCTGGGATAAATTAAAGCATAATATCACTGGGCTACATTTAAAGACTTATACTGATGTATGTATCTAATGTGACTTCAAAGTGACTAGCTTTTCGAAAATAAATTTCTATTCAGAAACATTACTCTTGACCAACCATGGCAAATACTTTGTCTAATAAAGACCGAATAATTACAAGATTTTAAACATTGAAAACATTGTTAAAGCAAAATTTTGATACTGATGTAGACAATTTTGCCTTTTAATATACCCTTTAAAGAATATTCTTTAAAGAAAATGAGTGATGAATGAGGATGAACTAGTCCTAGTCCTTCAACTAGTTTTTGCCCTTCTTTCTATATCTGTTAGAGATTATACCAGGTCTCTATGAAATTCCTATGTTTTACATTTACGTAAACCATCACACTGATAAAGAATTACTTATTAAGCATATAAAGTATGAAGCATAAAAAAGAGATATTAAAAATAGCAATATGAAAAAAAAAAGCAACATGCAACATTTATCAGTTGTTAAAAACAGCAGAATCCACTGATCTGATCAGGGCCTTGTAAGGTTGGGCAGTTGGTTACAGAAAGACAGACTTTCAGATATAAGGTTCAAAGTACCAGTAGGTTAATGCAGTAAGGGAGGGCAGGAGGCTCAGAGGAGGAGAAGAATACAGAACTGCCAAACCCTAAGAGGCAGAATTTCCTAATACAGCTCAGGCTGTCCTCCATATGATGAGGCTATCATTTATTTGACAGTAGTCCCAAGTCCTAGTCCTCTCAGGGCAAGCCTGCCATAGACTCACAGGACCACAAAGTGTGTGTCAAGAAAAAAACCTTTAAAGGTGTATTTTCCTGCGATACAAACAACTGCGCATATGCAGTTTTTAAAGTTCTGAAATAACTCAAAGACTTTATCCTGCTAACTAAGATGTGGTGCTATAATTATATTTATGGATTTACTATTTTAAATTCTGAGCCCATTCACCTATAAAAATTAGGACACAGAGAATAAATTCCAAAGAGAAACTGCTTTAAAGCTCTTGATATTCTGCCCCTAATCTACTCTTCTAATCTTTTGTTTCAAGGAGCCTATACTTTGGCCCCATGTGAACAGGGTCTGTTTCTCAAACATGCCTGTTGACTTTGATCACATTTTCTATAATCTGAAATATCTTCCCAACAATATAGAATAAATTCATATCTTCTATCTTTTAAAGGCTCAGTTCAAATATCACCTCTCCATACTTTCTTGTTCCTCTGAGGAGTCAGCCCCTCATAATCTCCATTAGCTTCCTTAATGATAATGATGTTTCTTTTAACATTCTTGTATCACCATTATCAAAATCTATGTTTAAAATTTTTATGTTAGTATAAAGATAAAAGAAATTAATGGAAAGAAATTACTAATGGCAAAAGATGGACCGTTATGAAGAAAAATCATATAGATCCTACTTATAAAAAATTTTAGATATCCCATTTATGTGAACAAAATATATATTATTAGTCCTATCTTTTTTGGGGAGGAGGGGATCAGCTTACCCATCACATCTTCTTCTTTCTATCAACTTAAAAATTAAAAGGAGTATAAAAGGACAAAGCTGACATACTTTAAATATGGTATTATAAAAACCAACCCTCACAACAGAATTACACATAAGTTCAACTGCTCTCTCATTCCTTGAAGCTCTGGCTGTCAGTCATAGACCCCTGGTACTTGTGGCCCTGTCTGTTATGTTATAATCCCCACTGGTTTTGACCCCTGTGACTTAGGATTCAGAACTCCTAAGACTAGGATGAGACAGGTATCCAACAGTTAGTTCTCAAAACTAACTGGGCATCAAAAGTCCCTGTATAACTCAAAACATATACAGATTCTCAGGACTCAAGCCTCACACTTCCTGAATGAAATATAACAGCTGATGCTGGGGCCCAAGGATTTATTTTGTAAAAACAAACAAACAAACAAACAAACTTCAAACAAACTCCCTAGGTAATTGATCTGTAAATGCATTTAGAAAATGAGATGATTGGGCAGATCCACAAAGGGAGCAAGGTGAGGCTAGAGGAAGTGGTGAGAATCCCTTTCCTCTCTTAGACTTACTATCTCTCTCTCCTGTTTTCCCTGAAAAACAGAAAACAGCAAGAGCAGGAAGTGCAGGAATAGTGGCTATAGGAGTCCCCTCTTTAAAGCCCATCTGCCCCTTGTCTCCCTTAAGGTCTGCTGCCCAAAAACAGATCTGAGCTAAAGACAGCAAAACAGGAATGGGAATCCACCTATGGGTGGTAACCACTGGCTTGGAGAAGGTGGAAACAACAGGAGCTTCAGGAGGGTAAGGGAAGTTCTTGAAAGTTTTCTATCTGGCTTAATTCATGCCATTCTTTGCCTGAAGACAGAGCATTAAAAAAAAATTCATCATAGGGAACAAGAAAAAAATGCATCATTTTAAGAAGTCAACTGATAAATGAGCAGAACGGGGGGCGGGGGGAGGGCATCCTGTGATATGAAAAAAAATACACACACAGACACACACACAGACACACACACACACACACACACACACACACACACACTTTTTAAAAGCTCCCAGAATGGCTATTAAAGAGACGTTATGAAGTCACCTAATTCATCTCTTAGCAGACAAGACTACAGCTGGCAAAAATATTACTTAAATACCAGGAAGCTCACAAGATTGGCAACTAAGAACTGCATTAAAACCTGCCTCCTTTAATGATAAAAATCTACACAGGCCAAAAAAGTGTTCAATCTCCAGCAGAATTCTATTGTGTATTATTTTGTACAACTCCAGGATCTTGTTTGCACGTGTGTTTTCCCTTCCGATTTTATTCAAAAGATCTTCTTTTCTTTTCCAAGTATACTTGCTAAGTCTGGAGACAAAGTGGTCCTTTTGCCCAGCTCCTCCTTCCCTGGCCTCCATGTGACAAAGCACCCATGTGAGAACTAAAGGAGCTGTGGGGCTCATAGTGGTCTTACTTGTTAGTCTGTGAAAGACGGAAGCTGCCAGCTGCATAAGGATTAGAATGCTCCTGTTTACAATGGTTCCCTGCTCTGTAGCAGGAATGCGACTAACCTCATGTCACATGATTTAGAAACCCTAGCACATTTTTTATTTTAATTTTATTTTTCTAAACAATAACATAGTTTTAAAAACTCTCAATTTGTGGTAATATGAAAACTACCTCAGTGAATAATCCTTCAATCTTAAATTACTGCTTCAACAGGAGGTGTTCAAAATAAGTCCTGCTGATGTTTTCGAGACAGTCTTCAAGGAGCAGAAAGGGTTAACTCAAGAAAGATAGTGTCCTCAATTAAGTCTGAAATCTTTTTTTAAAAAAAATCAGATATGTAAACTTGGCAAGTGACATCATTTGTAAACAGCACATTATTCCTAGCGGATGTCACAATTACTCCCTTAATTTTATCATGGGATGACAGAGTTAGATACATGCATTTCACCATACTACCTAAGTGTACAACAGAAGAGCAGGGATTTTTGTTTGATTTATTCATTTCCATATCCCCAGGGCTTATCACATAGTGTCCGTTCAAATCATTATTCATGAATGCTGCCCAATTAAAGTATATACAAAAATAAAGTTAACTGCATTCATTTAGATGTAAGACTCAAATATATGTGTGTGTGTGGGGGGGGGGGAATATATAAATTAGACATTATGCCCCAAAATGCAAATTCTAAACCTGTCCATGGGGACAAAGTAACAGTTATCATGAGAAAAGTAAGTTTGAATTTCCTAAGTTGGGTGCAATTGGATTCTTAACCTTTAAGGCGCAAAACCTTATGTATTTAATAAAACTGAACCCCCAATACAGTTCCAATTTCCACATGCACACCTAGAGGACTGTAATCTAGAATCCATAGAGTATCTTGTGCTCTGCAGAAAGTTAATCATTAAAAACACCCTCATTTGGACAGCTTCTGCACATTGTTTTTCCTATATTAAAAAATGTGATCAGTGGAGATTTCATCTATTTACTTACTTTCCTGAAATCTACACTGCAAAAGTTTAATTTACATTTATACTTCAAGCAATTATGGCTTTATGTAGGTTGGGAGCCAAACCTAAAGCAAAATTCCAATGATAATGAGTGATATAATGACAAAAGTCCACTGTAGTTTTAGAAGTTCTATTGTGACCAATAATTAAGATTTCAAACATTTATAGGTACATCTTCAAAGTCATTCTCACCAGTGAATCCTCCATTTGCCTAAAAGTACTCACAATTATAGTCATCTTTTCTAATCCTCACAAATAAGATCATTTAATTCTAGAGTGCTCTGGTGCTACTTCATATTTTACTAAAGAGCATCTCGAACACAAAAATATCTACTAACTGCTACCATAACTCAGATGTACATGTTTCATAAAGGATATTTTAAAAGTGACAAATGTAGGAGATAGTTCCCTGAATTTTCTCCCATCTTTAAAATATTTCTGGGATTTTTTTTCTAATCTCTCCTTTTACCCGTGGAGCTGGGGTGAGTAAAAGGAGAGTGTGGGTCTCAGGGTGAGTACTTAAGCATACAGATATGCACTTAGTGGGTTGGGGAGAAGGGAGCAGAGAGGAGAAGGAAGATGGACAAATGGGAGAGATGAGGCTGGTCTTACTAATTCATAAAATGTTTGGCTTAATGAGACTTTGGACACTAATATTATTTTGGAAACATCTATGCTAAAGCTTCTTTTGTCGAACTAAAACAAGATCATATAAATTGATGCAACTAAGGAAATTCTATTACAAAGCATAAGTTACAAAATAAAAAATATGCAGATGTAGCCTAGTCTATGTAACTGTCTCCATGGCAAACTCTTGACACTTTTCTTCAGTTGATGAAGAGAGAGAAATAATGTAGTATTTTTGATGTAGCAATATCACATTACACACTCATACTAATGTTTTTAACAGCTATCTGCCATGTAAATTTCATTCATGTTTAACCCATCTTATTATTATCTATACATCCTTTATCTTCTAAAAAGTACTTTTTAACATACAGCATCATTCAAAATATCTCGAATAAGATTTTAGTAGTCTCCTTGTAAACTGAACTTTAAACTTTATCTCCCCACATATACATTTGAACTGTCTAAAGTTACAGTTTTTTCAAAAACCTTGGTGTGTATTCATAATAGTATCTCCGGAAAAAGAGTGGAAACCTTCTTAAAGTAAGAGGTTTACTCCTTCTGCTGTTCCACAGCATTCCTACTTTAGCACTTTAGCACTGGGTACTCGAGAAGTCAGAAAATCATGGGGAAACAGAATGCAAAGAAAAGAAAATGTGTGGGCTATGCGACAATATCACTGGGGATCTCTAAAGCAAAAGCTAACTAGCACTCACACATTGTGAAAAAAAGCTAGCACTGGCAGTCCAAATGCATACAAAAACAAAAACAAATACAGAATTAGAGACAGAAAATGATCATTTATTAAGAAAGCTAACTGAATTCAAGGCTTCAAATCAAGACAAGTTACATTCAACCATGATTAAAAACATATTGTCAGTAGGAGCCTGGAACCACTATCAAGGTTCCCAGCAAGTCAAAGGTAAAGAGAGCAGAAAGACGCTAGCAGCCTGCCACAGAACCTCTATTTGACTATCCTAGGTCAACATTTTCTTCAACCACTCGGGATGGACTCAGAAGCAGGATCAGTGAGATTGAGGTGACAACAACACGTGGATCTCCCTGATATCCAGGCAGAGAAATTCAAAGGGATTTAGCAGTCCAGAACAGGGAACAAATATAAAACAACTCACAAAAAGGAATAAAAGTATAAAGTACTGCCCTGGCGCTAAAACTGTAAGCTGCTCATCTATAACATAAGGTCTTACTTATGAGCAATTCTTGTGAAAGACAACATCGATGACAATTACATGTTCAACACGGCACACGGCTGTCTACGAAATCAACAATAACAACAACAAAAAACATCAACTTGAACTATACTAATGAAATTACAGTTTTTAAACATTCTTAGCATGCTTATGCTGGTCACATCCTATGTGAAGTACTGTATGCTTTTTCTGAGAACCACATTTTTAAAGTGGCAATGAAAATCTGGAACATTTCAGAAAAGCTAGCATGATTATGAAGGGTCTGAAACTACATCAAAAAAGGATGGTAGACAGAGCTTTGGCAGTATAACCTGTGGGTAAAAAAGACATAACTCTTATTCAACATATGAAAATCTGTCACGTGAAGGATGGAAAAGATAGAATTAGGACTATTAGAGGTCCAGGAATCCACACAACATAAAAAGCTACTTAATAATAAGTTGTTCAAAACTGCGCTGGAAACCAAACAAGAGCTCCCCATCTCTAGAAGCAAAAGCCAAGGCTGAAAATAAAATAGCCAAATAGAGATGAAATGAAAACCTGACAAGGATGCTTCAAGGATGCCTACTATTCATGCTCTTAAGAAAGCTTCCACAAAGCTACTTCCAAGCCATGACCCCAGAGATCAATCATCTACAGCCCCTGACTATACATGTGAAAAACTGAAGCCAGACCAGGAAACTGCCTTGCTCAGATATCACAGTCATAGCAAAGCTAGGACCTGAGGCCAGCTTTCTGGACTCCCAAACACATGTTCTTTGTTCTGGTCCATTTTCTCACTCCGAGTATCAGGCCACTTTGACCTTCCCCCACAGAAGAAACATTCTCTTCCTAAGAGTTCATTCAGATTTAGAAAGTAGGGGTTATAAGAACTTATCACCTTGTTCTGGACAAGTGATTTTGTTTTTCACTTTCTGTAATGTTGAAAGTTACTCAAATAGCCTAAGAAGCACAAATCCTTAATGTACATAGCTACCTAAGTAATTCCCACTAAGAATTCAGCTCTGAGGGCTTTGCAACCAGAGAATTCAGGTCCTTCAGGCTCAGAAAGAAAAATGTTTCATTGCTCAAATCTTTCACACATTTCAGTAAGTGTTAATAGACTCTGGAAAAGGCAAAAAAGATCTTTTTTTTTTTTTTTTTACTTTAGTCAAAAATACAGATATGGAATGTGCAGTAGCAAAGAGAGAGTAAATTTCAGTAACAGAAACTGGAATGCCAGGGCCAGCAATTTTCTCAGTCCAGTTACATATAAAGATTTAAACCAAAATCGGACAAACTCAATGCTTTCAATCAAAATAACACTTTCAAATAATAGACATATCTTTTTAGAAAGTTATACAACTTGCTCCAACTTCAGCTTCCTAAACTGCCATTCAGCCATACAACCCAACCCAAGGTCATCCTTTCTTTTCTCATTAACAAACACCCTAATGACACCAGTCCGTAAACTCAGTTTGCCCCCTAACTCAGAAAAAAATTATTCTCACAACTGAAATCTCGCAATGCTTGGTTTAATCATAAAAAAAAAAAAAAAAAAAAAAAATCGCAATCTTAATGAACCTCTGGCTGGGGCCAAACAGGTGCCAGAGGATATGCTAAGTACTTCTTAGCGTGCTGGTAAAAGTAAATTTTATTATCCCCACATTATAAATGAAGAAAACAAGGATCTAAGAGATTAAGTTGCTTGCCTGAAGTCAAGAGCTATGACCAGGCTTCAAATTCAGAAACTCCAGGTCCACACAATCTTAACCATTATCCAATGCTGCCTGCCTACTTGCTCAAGAAGAGTGATGCTTTGGGCTCCAAGGCAAGGGAGTAGGGAGGGCCCAAGTGCATTCTAGAGTTTCACAGGTACCAGATGACATGAAGTGTCATTCTTGAAATACTCTTGAGATGCCGTTTAGTAACCAGAGACTTAAGGAGAAACTGGCAGCAGTCTCCAGCAGAATGGCAGCAAGAGACACCAAGTATAGACATGAAAATGAACTTCTTTGTTTTGAAGGTAAACTGGAAAGCCCCTAATAGTTACATTAATAATGGTTACATTTTTATTGTTTTCTGTGCTAGGCACTGGGATCACACTCCTTCCCTTTTTCCTCTTAATGTGGATTAAGTGGATTTGGGCCATAGAGCCCATTCTCTACACTTGGGAGTTAGCGAGCTAAACAAGCACCAAGAACTCTGTCCCCTTCAGAAATCACTTCACAACAGCCTGCCTGGCTGTCACTGATGGGCTGCATGTGCCAGAGTCCCTGAAGGGTCCCCGGATGCAGGGCTGAGGATTCACATCCCATGCAAACCAATAAAACAAAATGACACTTTTCTCCTGAAATGTGAATTTAGTCTCAACTGCCACCCCCCCCCCAAGGTACTTCACTGATTCCCTAATGTAACACTAAAGGTGAATTTGATTAAGATCAAATTTGTTAGTAGTAAATACAATGCACTTAAATTTTTTAAGTTAAGGAAACTCATTTTGATTATTGCTCTACATAAACACAATTTTGTAGGCTATTTCAAGATACATATTACATATGATTAAGATGATGTTTCATTTTGAGAAAGAATATTCAGAACTAATTTAATATTTTTTATAGGCAGAGTCTAAATCAATGTCCAAAATTAAATAATCTGCTTTCTTCATTCCACAATCGAACTCCGAGCAGATTTTGACAATATAACAAGTCAAAAGACCTGGGTTTTAAATCCAGATCTCCTCAAACTACTTACTATTGGGACCACCACGAGTAACTCAGAAACTTCTCTGAGAAGCAGTTCCCTAACCTGCACCCAGCAATTTCTTAAACTATAAAGGATAAACAAACCATGAGTATTATTTATAATCCTAAATATAATACTCACCTCTAGTTTAAAAATTTAATAAGAAATATGTGGAAGACATTAGTAGGATAACTCATTTAAACCCTTCTCCCTAAAAAATACTATTTTCTGAATTTTAACCAAAAGCTTAAATTTTAAAATGTCTAATAAGTTTATTTGTAAATGAAGATTTTTTCCTTTTCTTTAATTTATTTTCAGACCAGACTAATGTGATTGAAGTTAAAATATACTATGCAACTAAAAAAAAAAAAAAAAAAATCTGACACCTAACAATGTCACCTTGCATTGATTGGTAAAGCATTTTGGTAAGGTAAATGTTTCACTAACATATGAATGAAAACATTCAATTCTCACAACAAACGTGTAAAGTCAGAAGGATCAATTGTTATTGTGATAATTTTGCAAAAGAACATTAAAGTGATAGAGATGAATAAGACATCCAGGGTGGAAGCTCAAGTGAAAGCCCAACCTTCTCATCCACCTTGCCCAAGATCAAGACCACCTCCAAATACCATACTGTACTTTCCCATTGCAGTGTATTTCACAGACTTGTAAAACAGCACAAATGTTCCAGATTTTTTGTTCCCAAGCAACACACTGATTTAGAATGCCTTAAACCAACACCTACCCTTCAAAAAAATTATGTAAAGCTTAATAAGATATTCAAGTCGACAACTCACTGACCCCCACAGAGTAAAAGCCATTTATTTTCTTTACTCCATCTGAATAATTTATAGAGAAATAAGTTCTTAGAGACCACTTTAATATTAGATTACTAATATAGTTCATGACCTATCGGGTCTTACTTATAAAACTTTGTTTAAAAAGTCAAGTGAATAAAATGTCTTAATTTATAAATGAGAAATTCTAAATCTTAGTCTCTCCAAATACATTTTAAAAAATCTAGAATTTATACCTAAGTGTTTTTCAGTTTTTTAAACTATTTTGTTTTAAAGTCAGATTTTAAAAAATCAATTAAGTATTTACTGAGTTATTAGCATGTGTCTAGGCCTGTGCTTATTTAATCAATTAAACCATTGATTTTTACCTTAACTCTGATATTGCTTAACTCAGTATTCAAAGATGACACTCTGACAGATCCAAATCCGTATGCAGGTATGACTTGGGGGATTGTAGGAGGCCAGGGGAGAATCAGTGCACAGCACACAGTATTTTTTGCCCTGTAAAATGACTGCTCTTACTCTTCTAATAGCCTGCCGTTTTGTCCTGTTTTTGGTTGTCAGGCAAAACTGTGCAAGGACACACCCTGTGTCACTCCCTACACCTGTATCCCTTCACCAGGCTGGGCTGCCTGCACAGTTTTCTCAGCACAAAGCAGTTTTAGCACCTGTCTGAAATGGTGTCCCCTTTATTAAAGAAGCCTTTCTGCTAACCTTACAGGCCACGATAACCTTGCCGAAGGGAAGCGTCACATTATAAATGTACTCCCTCTGCTACCAACATTTAGCACATCTCCAAACTCATAAATGGGATTTTATCACTCCATGAAATGAGCACAATAGGCTTTCATTTGTTCCTCATGATTCTGTCCACAAATCAAAACACAAGGCTAATTAAAGCCTCATGTTGGCACCCCACTACCTCCGGAAGATCAAGTCTGGCTCCTCATTATGGTACTAAGGTCCACTATGATCTGGCCTGCCTCTACATCTCCTCTCCTAGCACCCCCGCTCCTCCAGTACTCAGGGCCAGCCACAGAAGCGGTGAAGAATCTGAACCACAAAACACAGGTAACTGTTTCCTATCTCCCACTTACACAAGCTTTATCTGCTGCCTAAAATGTACTTTCACATCCTCTCCTCTGACCAACTACCTCTCCTCCTCCTAACAGTACTTGCCTGGCCAACTTTCATTTCCCATCACTGGTTCCAAGTTTCCCCTTCTTTTCTGGAAGCCTTCACAGATCTCCAGGAGGAACTGATAACTCCCCCTCATATACACTACACAGAGGGTACTTAGTGCACTACCAGGCAAGTTATATGCCTTGAGGCTCTCTTACTCTTCATCAGGTGAGCTTCCAATAAGATAGAGAAAGGGTCTGACACATTCTGCTTACCCAGTACTCAGCCAGTGCTGGCACAAATCAAATAGTCAATAATGGTTTGGAACGACAAGTATTGTTCACCTGGCCAGGGTTCAACTACCCTAGGGAACGCTTCCCATGTAGGGGCTGCCAGGGTGCAGGCAGTCAATGCCTGGTTGACTCCCTACATAACTAGCCCTGAAGAAGACACTGAGACAGCTGGCAGCCCAGGGTACATGCCCAGAATCCAGAACACACTTCCCCCAAAGATGAGCACTACGACTTGACTATACCAGGAAGAAAAGGAGTAAGGATGAAATTCCACTCCACTGGCAATTCCACTAACCTGAAAGAGAGGAATTATTTTAATAATAAAAGTTTGACTTTTATCTCAATTTATATGGCCTTGTCTCCTACATTCAGCAGTAAACTGCTGCTTTGTAATAGAAATAATTTAATTCAGCAGAACATGTACATAAAATAATAGCTCCCTAACTAAAAAAAAGTCCTTACCTATGCTAAATTCAACCAGTCAAAAACTTCTCTATCCTACCCCTATAACTAGAACACTCCACAGATTTTGATTCAGGCTGCTTGTTTTTATTTTATACATCATATAATAAGGTTGGCTGCTGTGTTTCCAAGCTCCTTACAGATTAAAAGCAGCACATTTGAGAATGGAGTATAATTAGGAAGACCAATGAGCTACCAAAAAAAAAAAAAAAAAACAGATCTAAGAGCCCTAAGGTCCAGCAACCTGGACCATTTTAGCTATTTCTGAATGTTCAGAATGTTCAATCTAAAAGAGAAGAGTTGATTTTCAAAGGGACAAACCTCATATCTCATCAGCTTTCTGAGAATGCTGATTATACAAAATTATACATTTCTTAACATATTGCCAATAGCCACAATATATTTAAAATAAAATTATACTAGCAATTCCACTTACATAAATTTCTCCCCACAATATATGTGGGCAAGATGAATATGCAGTATGTTTAGTGTAGCATTGTTCACAGTAGTGAAAAACTGAAAACTAAATAGCTATTAAAAAGAAAACACGGTGGTATATACATAAAAAAGAACATAATTCAGCCACTTTAAAAGATCATATTCATTAACATGGGAAGATAGCCAAAACAGAGTATTAAGTTAAAAAAACAAAGGCTGATAAATGGCATGTGTTATATAATTTCACTCATTATACAAGAGTGCACATGTGCATATCCTCACATATGTACATGGGCATACATGTATGTATATTACCAAACTATGATCACGCCTATATTACCAAACTGTTAACTGTAATTTTTGCTTCTTTATAATTTTGTACGTTATCTGAATTCTCTACAGAAACAGATTTTTCATGAGAGAAAAAAAATGTTTGAAAATTTTTATTTTTGAAAAATAGAACATCATAGGTACATATATCCCAAACACTATTTTAGAGGATAAAAGAAAAAAATAGGTGAATGTACGTATGTAGCCAGCCTGCATGCAACTACCATGTGTTGCTTTCCATCTATCTGCGACAATAGAGAAATCAGCAAAAGGCTATCAACATCACTGCAAATCTGTCAATACAACTGGAAACACAATTTGAAAGCTAGGATATTTATATATGAGGATATCTTACATATAGCTCCAATCATCCATCGATTTCAAAGTTTCTTAGATCTACCTGGTAGAAGTACTTTATCAAATTTTCAATGTTAAAACAAAGTGTTGTATGTCAGTGAGAAAAACACAATCTTGAAGGAAAATACATGCAAAATAGAGGTAGCTCTATAAAAGCTCGTTGGATGGCAAAAAGAAACTTTGGCCCAAGAAGTTTTGAAAATATTATGTTTGAGACTGCTATCCAACTGACAACGCTCAGTCATCACAATGTTATCACATGTGGGCTCTCCAAAGCAAGGAGGAAAGACAACAGGGGAAGAAGAAATACAAAGCAATAGAAATTCACATTTTCACTCTGAAAAATATTTTGTAAAATACAAAAAAATATTTCTTTGTCATAAGCTCAGGTTTAATAACGGAGTTGGAATAAGGTATCTGAAGGTATTTAAGCTAAAAAAAATTGTGATTTGGGGACGATGCTAGTCACATTATTTCTGAATTCTAATAATTGTCCTTATAAAAGGCATAAAAGGATAAGAAATTTATGTCAAGTATAGTAACTTTCTTAGTCAAAATAGTCTTAGAGGAAAAAAATATTTAAAAATAAATACAGTAAACAATCCTTAAGTGTCATACTATTTTCATTATGACAGACTGGCTGCCCTTGAATTCTTTTGAGAAAACAGGATATACTATAGGTAGATAGGCAGACTGGCAGGCAAGCTGGCCAACAGAAAGTCAAGACAAGGGGATAGGAAAGAAATAAAGATGATGAAAGAGAGCTCTGTAGCAAATAAGAGGAAGGGAGGGAGGGAGGATTCAATTCGGCCTCATGCTGCAGATACCCAGAGGAAATGTCATTAGTGGCTCCTTCTGATTACAGAAATTCCCCAGACTGGCCAAAGGACTGCTGTTTTGGTTTCCAGATCACAAACCAGAGGCACTTTTTGTACATCAAGGTTGGTATATATGGCATATGGCTAAGAAATTACCGTCAGCCCAGCATGTTCTCATCAAGATACATCTGCGGTCTGCTATAACCTCTAATGACAACACTGACAGTTGCACAGAGCAACACAAACACAGAGCACAGAGACAAAGAATGGATTTGAATCTGTCAAAATTGTATTCTGAGACTCTTAAATCACCGCATATTTTATCATTTCCCTGTCTTCTTGGGTAAGTTGAAGAGTTCTTAAAGCTGCAAAAAAAGTATACTTCCACTGCAGTATACAAGCTGGTACCACACGAGTTCCAGCTGAGGAGGCCTTCCTACAGGGATGAGCTCTGCTAGGTGGGAGGAGAACTCCAGAGCAGGAGCCACAGAGAGCGCCTCAAGGGCAGGAGAACAGACCCGACATTTCACTGACAGATGGTGACTTTCATCATTTTTTTAATCTCTTCTCTCATTTCTCCTTCCCAAATGTGTTTGGAATAAGTGTCCCTGTATGCCAAAATGCATTTACAGATTTTTAAGTTACAAAAAATAAAGAAATGATGATCTAGAAGGATTCAAAAAACATGTTAAAGGAAGTGGTTTTACAGACTACAAAACCAAATTCAGAATTTCACAATTATTCCTTCTTCAATGTCAACAGTATGGATTTCCATTTTAAGATTTCCTAGTAACAAAATAGCCAAAGTCAAAATCCTACCCCAAGAAAACTTAAAACCTCTTAGTCACTACTCAATGCAGTGGTTAAGAGAACAGATTTCTTGAGCCAATGTTTAGGCTCAAATTCCAGCTCTGCCATTTATCAGCTGTGTGACTGTCAACAAATTACTTAATGTCTGTACCTCAGTTCCTTATGTATCTCTTTATTTAAATTAATGTATGTGAAGCTCTTAAAACAGTATGTAGCACTTACTGTAATAGTAATGATGATTACTATTACATCATCATCATCATCATCATCATCATCATCATCATCCAGCAGGTTTGCTATGAGCACGATGAACCTCTCCTAGAACAAGAATGTCAACTCTAACATATTCCAAATATTTCCCAGTATGAAAAGACAATATCAATCCAAAATATTTCTTCCATCTTAAAAAAATACATTTTGGTACATGGGGAGCTGTTCAGCTAATAGTGATTTTTCAAGGAGTTATGCTCATCAAGCAGTTTTGAAATGTGAACTGTTCCCACTTCCATCTTTTAAGAGGAAAAGGAAAAGGAAAAGGAAGAGATGGTTTGGAAAGTGTTTTGTTTTGTTTTTCAGAGTAGCTTTGACAGGCCCTTAACTCAAACTAATCTTAAATACATTTGTAGAGGTTTCAACATATAAAGTGCTTTTGCCTTACAGTTCTAGACTACAGACTGTTACAAGCACCCCATTAATTAAAATAGCACTTTCCTACTATGTAACTTCCATATTTAAATCTCAAAAGTGTTGCTTTACCCTTTTTCTCCATTTCCTACCTCGAAAATATTCTATTACATTTACTAGTGCAGCGATATTAAGTAAGTTTCTCCACCATGAGGCGTGAAAGAGAACATGGAATGGACACAATCCTGGTTTTCAGGCAACTTATGTAAACACATTGTTGTTTGGAGGTAGCAGATTTACTGTATCTTATTACTGATATTACCCATTTGTTGATTTGGGGAAGTGTATATTTCTCCCAAAAGCAGATGGCCAATCTACTGTAGAAAGCTGTTTTCAGGCACAAGCAACTACCAGCAGAGAAGTTAATTCTCAATAGTCAGAACAATCCCCTTTGAACTCTATGTAGTGCTCATTATTGATGTCATAAATAAAACAATAAAAGCAAATGATCCCTTGAAAAGAGTCTTAGCAACTAAAGATAAAGAGATCTGCCATAACTGAGCTGGATAGAGGGCATTTGGCAATAGCAAATAGGTAAAGACCCTCAAAAGTAAACCATAATTTCGTTGGGATGCAAAAATTAAGAAAATGAGAATAATGTTCTTTGAGAAAGTAAGACATTCAAAGATATGAAAAACACTTTTTAAATCCACGCAAAGGAATTTTAAAAAAAGGAAAATCTATTAACTCATGAGTTGTTGGATTATTTTGCTTAAGTACACACATGTTTTGGAAACTTCAGAATCATGTAATATATTCTTGATTATCAACACTCAAGTTTCCAGCTGCCTTTACATTTGTTCACTTTGTCAAAGCCCTAATTCTACACGAAAGCCCTTTGTCCTACTCAAACGCCAGCTCAGCTCACCTTACTGGAAAGGCTCTTCTGGTTTTGTCAGCTGTGCCCATGATCAGCAGCTGGGAAGTATGGAAAAACCATTAACTATTAACTGAAAAAGAGTACAGACGTGAAGTTTCACCATTTGTTGCAGTAGAGGTCATAAAAAATGTAAATCAAAAAATGAAATTAAAAAGACTATTCATTGCTCCACACTTGCTAAGAAAAAGCTTTACAGTCACCAATCCATGTAAAAAAAAAAAAAAAAAAAGCTCAATTGAAGAAAGTATTAATCCTTGCTTAAACAGAGAGAAAACAAAAGAAAACAAAACCTGCCAAAAGCACAAAGGCAAAGGCAAAATCGCTAAGAAGCAAAAAGAGAAATGTCCACTGATGCACTGGGGGCAAACCAAAGGTCTCTCAGAGGTCTGTGTTTCCCTGATGCAGTACTTTAAACAAACGGCAAGCTCCAGGCAGATAGACATCAATCTGGAATGTAGGGAGGAAAGCTTTTCACAACTTCAAAGCATAAAAATGTGTTCTCAATTAGTATGTAATGAAAAAAAAAGCCAAATGTAGACTAGGCCGCAAATATTTCCCATCTTTTGCTTGAGATTTTCCCATCTTTAACAACGCTCAAATTGCTGGACAACAGTGCCACACTATTCCCATCATCTCCACTTATCATGCCCACCGCTTCGAGTGGTGTGGCTATCAGGAGGGCTCTCTCCCCATCCTGAGTGCAAACCCCTGTATCTGGAACTGACAAGAAATTATATCTGACCAGGCACCAGCAGGCTGGGGTCTTTGCTACTGTTCAAAATACAGAGTTTAGCTGCTCTAAGAGGGCATGATAACCATAGCTAGCAGGGTTATGCACTCCCCGGGGCACAGGGGCTGAAAGCAGGGTCCCAAAAGAAGTAAGATCAAATGGATTGTCAATGGTGGAGCCAAATAAACTTCTCTGCCCAGTCATGAGAGATATTATGTGCTGTAAGACTATGTGCATTCTGCCATGAAACATGAAGGGGGAAAAGAGCATTAACACAAATAAAGCTCCTATGCACTGGCCTAGATACTAGGCATAAATTATCTCAGTTAACACAATTGAGACCCAGAGAAGTTAAATAATTTGCCCAGGTCACGACAGTAGTTAAGTACTAGAATCAGAATCCAAATCTCAGTCTAACTACAAAGCAAGTGTTCTTTTTATTAAATCATGATGCCTTTTATTATTTTTCTTATCATCATGCTGCCCTGAAATAGTTAAACTTCCATTGTGGGCATCTATAAAAGTGGTTTAAAACTCAAAAGAGAACTAAGCATTTCCCTGACAACCCAGCAGTACATGCTGGCTTGCGAGAACTCCTTTGAACATTAAATAGTTGTTTTTTTTTTTAAACCATTTTTGATGATAATGTTTCTCAAAAGATATATGACTTCCTAAAGAGAATTTACCAAATACTACTACTCAGTAGATGGGTTGTACAATGTCCGTGGCATTCTACCATTTGGGATGCAAGACTGTACTCAGAGACAGAGGAGACTACACAGACCATCTAATCAAACCCTATGACCTATGGAAAAAAATATAAAAAGAAAGCTGTTTACATATGAATCTAAAATGTATTTAAGCAGCTTGTGAGACACAAAGATTCCAACATCCACCTAAATTCAGTCATTCCACTAACACCTCAGCTTTATCCCAGTGAACAAAAATAATGCTGGCCACAGCCAAACTGGACACCTGTCGATAACATTTTTTAAACGTGTACTCTTGTGAATTCAGATTCAACTATAAAATATTAAGGTAACTGCGTAAGGTTTTGTGAGGGTGGTGATATTCTTCAACCTTTTGTAGTTCTCCTTTCCTCCCTGCCCAGATTCGTAGAGCTATAAAGCAGACTTTTCACCACCATACTTGGTCCAAAAACGTCATCAGTTTGAAAGATATCTTATCAATAAAGATCAGAGATTCTCTGTTTTAGCAAGGAGAGCGACATTTTAACATTGTAAACCTGATCCTTATCTGGCAAAACTCTTAACTGTCATTAAAATCGTAGTTTTCCTCAGAAATATAACTGACTTTAGCATCATTTTTCTCATTTTTCTAAGATGATGTGTTACCTAAACCAATCCCAAAAGGTCTTTGTATGTATAAGAAAAAGGTTTTAAACATCATTAGATACAAGATTTAAAAAGAAATGTTAAAATAACACTGTATGTAATACTAGAGTCGTCAACCTTTCCAGGCCTTCCTTCCATTCACTCAAAACAAGATCAAGATTTCAATTATGACTACAGCCAGCTCCTGGAGTGAAAAGAAAGCCAGCCAGCCAGCCAGTCTTACCATCCTCCACCCCCATCATCTACCTTTCGTTATTCTCCCACCTCCCTAAATTGAAGATGTAGCTCCAAGCTGCCCAGATCTTTAACCTAGTGGGGAAAGAACTGCTTATCAGCTGCCTAGTCTCTCTGTTGACTGTACAGTTACTTTAGCACTATGCCTGAAACTTGAAAGGAAAAGAAATCCTAAACAGAAACAAAATACAAGGTGTCTGAAACTTTTTTAAAAATAGGATAAACAATTTAAAATAGTATGTAAGTTGCATTTTTAAATAATATGCTTGATCATTAAGCACAATGTTTTCTCTCTGTGTCTAAACTTTTTGGACACAATTTATTATACTTCCTTCTGATTAAGAATTGGACCCACTGCTTTGAATTTAAAGAAACTTCACCTGGAAAGGTATTTGGCAGTTAAAGAAAATTATACTGAGCATGTTATTTGAAAGTAAAACATGCTGTTTAAAAAAATAAGTATCTTACATTTCCTAACTTTTTGGATATCCTGTATTTGAATTCACTGCAAATTAGCTCCCTTGATTTACCTACCCATCTCCCCATCCACTCCAAACACCAAATTTCTTTCTATCCAGTCATCATAACGTTATTGTTTATGGTATAGAACTTTTGGGAACTGAAAAAAAAAAAAAACTGCTAAAGAAAGAAATGACTCCATTAGAGTCCAGTTAATTCTGTCACTGATTGCTGTGTAACTATAGGTGAACCTAATCGTAAATAAAAACGCATCTCCTAAGGTTATAAATGTTGAGAAGGCCAAAAGCAAAGGCAGGAGGATACTCATACAATTCCTTTGCAAAAATATCAGAGAAAAGTTGAAGTGGAAAGGATTATCTTTTTCTGCTCCAAAATAGAAAAGATATGAATTTTGGCTATTTCATCACCAAATGACTGACAGCTATGTGCAGAAAGAGAATGTGTATAAGAGAGTACAGGGGACTGACCACCACCAGCCACACTCATCTGTCAGATGAACATGATGCTACTTAGTCTTGGTAGCACCCAACAGGAACAGAAGAGCTTTTGGCCTTCATTCCAGTTCTAATTTTCCTAGCATACCCATATCACTCTACTTTCTACCTCTCAACAAAAAAACAAAAAGTTTAGCAGGTGGACCCTTTACTCGTATTAACACGTTAGCTACAAACCGCTTCATCGGTTTATGTCAAGAAAAATATCTATATTTCACTACTACATGAAAAGCTCTAGTAAATTTTACATTTATTTTGAATGGATTGTATTACATTTATCTAAACAATAAACTACATAATGTACTGTGATGGAGGGATCTGTTCCCTCCACACTGCAGAAAAATCTTAATTACTAAAGAAAAATAAAAGCCCTTCTTGCTGAATTCAAAAGTTGACTATATGGAGCTCCAGCCAAGCAGGGAAAAATCTATCTCTCTGATGATCAAAGAGGTAACGCACTGTACACTAGTTTTCCATACCAAGGGGCCACACGTCACAGACTAGAACAAAATAAACTACAGAAAACTGCTCACCACTGAGGCATGCGTGTACCTTCCTTCATACCTTAAGATTAAACCAGACATGCATCACAACATTAGTTACTTTGAGCTCTTGCTGTAGGACACATGCACTGATTCAATACTGTCATATGCAAAAGAAAAATTTGGTGATAATTTTCACTTTTAAAAAATTTGCAATGGTAGTCTTTAAAAATAAGTCTTAGAATGATTCATTCTACAAGTGTATCTATTACGTGCTGTAAGGAACAAGTGTTTACTAACACATGGAGGAGTTCTAAACTAAGGGTTGGTACTTGCTGACACAAAAATCAGAGAGCAAACATCACTGCTGAAGACTTAATAATCAGTGCACAGGAGTATAATCTCCTTGGGCTCCAGTCAATATTTTCCATAAACAAACATTTTTTGAATACCTCCTGTGTACCACACAATCCTACCCGGCTTTGCATTTCCTGCACTTTTACCTCCTGATGTGACCCCCAGAAAGGCTTCTCAGACTATACAAGAGGATGCTGACTCTGATGCAATAACACACTCAAAACCCCCAGTTTTGTCAAAATTTGAAGTCCTAAGAACTATGAATGGACATTACACTGGTACGTTAAAAAAACTAGATTTAAATATGGTGAGAAAATCATTCTATAGGTGCTAACTGTTAGGAACATTTTCTGGAGTTCTACTACCACTACAAAAGAGTACTTAAGTACTGCTGACTATCCAAATTCTGAGAATAATTTCAAGCTATACAAAATTGATAGTTAAAACAGAATAAAATAGTTCCAAAGTCATAAGGAGTAGCCAAAGCCATTTTCTCATCTTAAATATCACACAGTCTTAACATTTTGTTTCCTGTCTGTCAGATGTAACTTAGTATTTGCATTGTTGATAGTCCTTTTTCAAAGTGTGGTCACACTTTTAGTTCTTTTTGAACTACCTGGATCTCCTACCTACACTCGGATTTGGACATGCTAATAATGTCAAGCTACAGGAAGTCTAATTTCACGTGCAGTAGAGATCACCAGGGTAGAGAAATTTTTGGAGGCGGGTATTTATTGTCATGGGAAGGCATTGTATATAGGAAGATTCATCCTGCTTTGTTAGCGTTTTCCTTTGATATTCTAGAAAAATGGATATAAATATGATTTATCCTTCATGAAAGACATCCCTCACAAGGCAAAACCAATGGAAATAAAAAGATCCCTAAAAGAGCTCTCTTTCCGATAGGCACTAGAAAAAAAGGGGCTTCAGTTTTTTGTGGTATCATATTCTTTGTCTTCATACAGTTTTCAACTCAAAACTAGCTGAAGGACCCTCTGGAAAAATGAAACTGTAAAAGGCAATGGATTACTCTACCACAAGTAAATTCCTACAATTTTAAGATGACTGTCTAGTTCTGTGTAGTCATTTAGACAATAAAGATTTAAAAGAAAAGAGAAGCAATAAAACACACTTCACAAATCCAAAAGATTGTTCCCATGATAGAAAAAGAATTCCCTTTACAAGAAATTGCAGTAAGAAATAAAAACATTTCTGAATTGATAAAATGCTATATATAGGCTTAACTGCTCTTCATCTTTCTAATTTTTATTTCATATTTATGACAGTTTAAAATACTTTTTAAAAATTGAAAAGATATGCCTGCCCCCAAACTCTCTCTCAAGGCAGCTTAAGGTTATCTTTTTCCTTTGAATACTTCCAAATATACAACATATAAATGCTTGTATATTTATTCTTTCTACTCAAGTGACATGACAAACACTATTGTATATCTTTTTATTTTCATTTAACAAATATCTACATCACTCCATATCAGTATAGTTTTCTCATTCTTTTTTACAACTGCATAGTACTCCATTATGTAGATGAATCATAATTTATTTAACCAGTCTTATATCTACAATAAACATCTAGGTTGTTTCCCGTGTTTTGCTACTATAAACAATGCTTCAATAAACTACTTCATTTCAATTTAGCCTAAGAAAAACTTCTGGATGTGGAACTGTTGGGCAAAGAGGTCTCTACATTAATTTCCAATGATTACCACCAAATTACCCTCCATAAAGACTATCCTAATTTATATTCCCACCAGCAATGTATGAATGCCTATCTTCACACCCAGGCTAACAATGTGTTTAATTTTTGTTTTATTTTTATCAATGTGATAAGTTTTGTTTTAAATGGCATCTGGTGTGGTTTTAATTTGCATTTCTCTTATTAAGTGAGCACTGTAAGATGTAGAACCAATTATATCTCATTTCTGTGAACTCCCCATTCATATCTTTTGCCCATACTAGCTCACTGAATTATTGGGTTTTTTTCTTATTGATTTGTAGAACTTTTTTAAACATTTAAGAAATTTATCCCTTACCTCTGATGAGTTGTTTTTTTTTTTTCAACTTCTCTATTAACTTTGCTTGTGTTAGTTTCTGATATGAGAGAACTTTTATTTTTTATAAAATCTAATGTATGAATCTTTTAATTGCTTCCGAGTTTTATGCCAAAGTTGAAAAAACCTTCTCCATTCTAAATTATGAAAAAATTCCACCCAACTTAGTTCTATTTCTTTTACAACTTTGCTTTATAAATTTTAAGTTGGTCCACCTAAATTCATTCTGACAGAGCTATGAATTATAGATCCAACTTTTTTTTTCCAGATGATTCCCCAGTTATACCAACATCATCTATTGAATAAATTTCATCACTGATTTAAGATGCTAATTTTACCACATTCTGTATGTTTTGAGGTCTCATTCCAGTCTTTGTCTTCTTTTCACTCACCTGTAGATTTGTACGTGTGTCTTCATCACACAGGTTTAATTAATGTAGCTTAATAGTATCTTTTCATATCTAGTAGGACTGGTCCCACCTGTCATTACTTTTCTTTTTCAGAATGTTCCTGACTAACAATTTTGTTCCACTGAGTATGAAAGGTATTGATCCATGACTTAGCTAGAGCATTCAGATTCCATATTATAGCATGTCTCTGACCACAAGACAATGGTCTTCCTCTCAGGTAATAGTGGTGGCATTAACTTTCCTCTGACAGACAAAAGGGTTATATGAAAAATTTATGAATGCCAGAAGTACTATTAAAATAGCATATTTACTGAGTTTATCCATAAATTAAATATAAATAGGAAATAATTCCATGGTCACCATATGTTTTCTTAAAATGGAAGCTAAAGACACAGGAGTAAAGAATTGAAAAAGACAGATGATTCAGACCAGGTTCTAAGCAATCTTTTCTTCTGAACATATCATTCCTATCATAATGGTTTGTTTTATGAACTGTTTCCTAATTTCCTATTCAAAAGACACTCCAAATTGGAAAGTCATGTCCATTCTATCCCAACATTCCTAGAGAATTGTTACCACATGTATAGTATCTTTTATCATCATATAGATGGAAGCAAAGGAATGGTGGATGGGAACAAAAAGAAGAAACAATATTTTATATTAATATGTACAATTTACAAACACCTTAATATATACTAGCTCACTGGATACATGTGCATAAACTGGGCTGCTTACATGTAAAGAATACATAAAATGAAGAACAATAATATTTATAAGCAATTTCCACTACATCCTGTAACTTATATGCAACACATCTTAGATATCGAAAGAGAAACATGTCTTCTTTGATGAAGGGTTAGGGGAGCAAGATATGAGCTGAAAGATGTAGGCAGCGCCAGATCATGAAGAGCCTTGTGGATAATTAAGAATTTTAGACTTAAAACTTAAAGGGATTTTAAATAGGAAAAGAACATGATCATGACTGCTTTAAAAAAAAAAACAACTGTGTACAGTATAGAGGATGGGTTAATTGTAGTGTGGCAAGGAGAGACAGAGAAAAAGTTCTTGCAATGAACCAGACCAATGATGGTTGGACTTAGGGTAGAAGTAGTAGTGATGAAGAAAAAAATTGCTTAAGAGATACTGAAGTAATATAAATAACACACTGATGATTTTCTGGCTTGAACCACTCAGTGGATGGTAGTATCATTTACAGAACAAGGGAACATATAGGGAAAGGCAGGTGTGAAAGGTAAACAAAAGTCTGAGGCACAAGAGTGACAAGCAAGTAGACAACCAGTGAACAGTTAACACTACATACAGGAGTCTTGAGCTCAGAAGTAAAGATCTGAAGCTAGCATGTGGGGTTTTGAGGGTAGATAAGACTAAGAAAAAGGTCCAAAAAAGTGGGTAAAAGTAAGTGACCCTTAAAAGAAGACTGAAGTTATCAGAGACGTAAACAAAAAAAAAAAAAAACAAGAGAGCCTGCATTTACAAAGTCAAGTAAAGACTGTTAAGAGGAAGAGTGATAAGCTTTGTTGAGTGTTGCTCAGCTGACAATTAAGATGAAGCATGAAAAGAACCCATTGCATTTAGTAAGGCTGGTATCCTTAACAGGTACGGCTTCAGTGGAGTAAAGGGCAGAGACAAGAATGGAGAAAGCTGAAGAATGGGATAAGAAATAGGGGTATAATCACTTTCAAGAAATTTGGATATGAAAAAGAAAAAAAAAAAACAAACAGGTCACTAAGAGAAGGATTGGAGTGGGAAGGCTCAGTGTCAAAGGAAGATGTTTCTTAAAGTGGAAACTATTTCCCCATGTTTAAATAGTACTTACGCACAATAGCACTAAGGAAAAGAAAAATTCCTTTCAATAATGCCCCAAAATTAATACGGGAAACACACTAAATGTTGCTCATTTCTGAGGATGGTCCTATTATGGCAGTGAGAAATCTCAGCCATACATAATTGGAATTTATTTGTTCCTAATCTCTAATAAATCAACAAAAAAAATCAATAATAAATCTAAAAAATCAATCAAAAAATCTTTATGTAGACATGCAAGTGTTCATAAGAGATCTGCATACATTTAAATCATAGCAGAACTTTAGGATGCTCACATCAAAATGGAAAATGAAATTCAAAGTTCACATGTCTAATGTTCAACCAGTAATTTGTAAATTCTGAAATTACTTTCTCACAATAATCAGGTAAGGGAGAATAATCTGTGGATTCAATAGGTCAACTTCCTCTGATTCTTCCATAGATTAAAGGTTTTACAGATCCTTGATAAGAAAAGAAACTGTTGATTACATGAATGGTTTGCTTATTTACACCCCCTGAGGCTCATACACAGCACACCTAATAGTTCTGCCTTGAGGCAAAAGATTTAACAGATTGCCCTCCTAATTGCTCCCTGGATACTCTGTACACAAGGCCACAGAATGATTCTGAGGTACTGAGTCCTATATAAAACTCAACTTAAGGGGAGGAAAAAAATATAGATATAGATATATAGACATAGATATAGATACAGATAGATACACACACACACGCGCACACACATAAATATCTCACCTACTACTTCTGAACAAATAAAATTATTTATAATATCCAAAACCTAACAAATCACCATGCCAAACACTAGCTAATATACCTAATAAATTCTGACCTGATTCTCCCTAAAATAAAAGCAATTTAGGTAAATACATTAACATATTATTTCAACATTATCATTACCCCAATAAACTTCTCACATTTAATTGTACTAAAAATGCAGTGCCAATCTTAAATTTTCAAACTTAAAAAATTTCATTCTCTTATGTCTTCATAATAAACATTTTGGAAAGTCTTTGATTTAAAAAGTAACATAAATAAAATCTAGGTAGAGTAAGGAGATAAAGAAATTTTTAACCAGCAGAAAAACAGAACTGAGTATTAAACGTCTGGAAAGGTGAGGAAAGTTCCATAAATTTAGAAAAGAAATCACAATGGAAAAAAGTCTGAATTACTAAAAATTAAAAAAAAAATCTTTCAAATGTCCCAAAATGGCAACTAAAATCTCAGCAAGATGATGGCACCGACCCGCATTCCCCACTCCTGGAGGCAGATGCTAGGTATGAACGGGGCCATCTGTCTCCAGAGCTCCTGCTCCCCACTACTATGCCCCCCCCCTTTTTTTTACCAACAGGTGAAGAGGAAGATAGAATAAAATTCACAAAATAGGAAATGCGATGAGTAAACAAACATATGGGAAAATATGTAACTTTCTGAATAACTCAAAGTTTTCACATTAAAACAGCAAAGTAACTTGTTTCCGGTAAACTTTTGATAACATGTTAAATTGGCAAAAAAATATAAACCATGGTAAAATCATCTAGAGCTTGTAATTAGTGTGTAAAGACCCATATAAAAGTCCTTTGGCCCACAGTTTTCCTCTTCTAGAAGTCTACACTTCCAGAAAAATTAAAATACGGGCAGAGCAGAAGGGGGATTATCCTTCTGCTGCAATTATCCTAATTTATTTTAATAAATGATGACCCCTTTTAAGCATTAATAATACTTTTTAAATATTTCAACTAAGTAAATGTTTCTTGAATTTATTAAACATCTCAACTGGTGATTATTCATAAAATATTAACTTGGAAACAACCTCTACGTCCAAACTAAGAGAATGGCCATGTAATATATGATAAATCCATTTGGTTTATATACACAGTCATTAGAAATTATAAAATGTATATAATATGAAAATTTTGACACTATTCTAAATCTTAATAATGTCTTCTCATTATACTGACTGTCCCTAAGAGAAGACGGGAATTGTATCTTATTTTAACATGGAGGTTGGTTCTTACACACACATACATAGCTGTGTTGAGAAGATATACAAAGGGAAAAATTAATGTCCCATAAGTCAAAATAATCACAAACCACCACTCAAGTAAGCAAATGCAGGGCTGTCTAAGTCCACAGACATCTTTGTAAGGTATTAAAATATTTCTGAAGGAATTGAATGGGCTACCTACCCTAAGGACCAAACCAAAAAAGTCAGCCAAACCTCTAAGTCATGCAGGCCTGATGCCAAGAAGACTGACTTCTGGCCAACCATGAAGTACACATTTATTACATCCTATTTTGATAATTTTTTCTTTTAGTTCTATTAAATGGTGGTTAACATAGAATTCTCATTTATTAGCACATGTTAAAAGAACGTACTACAACTTAATCCAATGTTAAAATCATTTCATTCTGCAACAATAACTTGGGCTTTTATGTGCCTATGCTCACGAAGACCTTTCTGACTGAACCTTCTTTGATTGTTACATGAAATAAATTCTACAGTAGAGAATGAGAGATTTAGCTCACCAGGGCTGCCACATTTATTACTAAAATCACCTGGTATTCAGGTCTTAGAACAATACAGGAATCTATATTCAGTACTCAAGGAAATGTTAATCATTAAAACCACCAACAAATATTTATATACCACTTTATCGTTTTAAAAGGCTATCATATATAAAATATTTGATAATTAATGCATATCTAGACCTTTCTTTTATAGCTTTCAAGGTGCTTCCTTCACACATCACATGCCCCCTCACATTCAAAACAGTCTTTTAAGTTAAGCAAGGCAAGTATCAATCATTACACTATAACGGATGATGAAACTGAGGCTCAGAAAGCTTAAATGATTTGACTAAGTTCACAAAGCTGTTAAATGGCAAAGCAGAAACTGCACTTTGGAGTGAAGGACACTCTCCCCTCCTCTGCAAGATCTCCAACAGACAGCTGACCAACTCACATCTTGTGCAAGCAATGTGATTAAAAGTAAATTGTATGATGATATCCCAGACCTCCGTCCTTACTTGGGAGCCAGCCAGCAGTAAGAGTTGGTTCATCTACTGACACCCATAATAGAAATCCCACAGTTCTTTACCCAAAAGGCATAACTGATCATTAAAAAAGTAAGCCTCCTACTGAGCCAAAGCTCAAGACTTTTAAGAATTTATTTAAAAGTTCAGGGATGAACACCATAAAGGAAAATAAAAGACAGACTTTTCAAAGGTCTTGTTTTCTCTTCTTTTCTACTGTTTACTTCAAGACAGACATCTAAATATCTAAAATGGCACTCCAATTATCCTAATTTATTTTAATAAATGATGACCCCTTTTAAGCATTAATAATACTTTTTAAATATTTCAACTAAATAAAATGTTTCTTGAATTTATTAAACATCTTTCTATCTTTTTAAATACATAGAATTACTGGTATCTAATATGAATCATTACTAACGGTATTTCATATAAAATACAGTAGCTAATGTGTGTCGAGCTCTTAACCATGTGCTGTGTGTGCACTGCGCTATTTACATCAGTCTCACTGAATCCTCACAGCAACCCTACGATGGAAGTAAAGCTTTAAGACTATTTCATAAATGTGGAAAGGGAGCCACTAAACATTAGTTAACGAATCAGAATGTAATGGAAATGGGATCTCACACTAGAAAGTCTAACCACTACATTATTTTGCCTCCCTGTTCTGTGCTCGTTCTCTTGTGGAGGCTGGAAATAATGAGAAAGACATGAACTCTGGAATCTAACCACCTGGGTTCAAATCCAAGCTCCCATGCTTCCTGATGAATCTTAGAAAGGCTAGAGAAACTCTCTCTCACTTTTCTCCACCACAAAATGAATATTTAAGAGATGATGTAATAGTTCTTGCATCATGGAACTGTTATGAGAAGACAATGTAATACTTAGTAAACAGTGGCTCACACTGAGGAGTCAGGAAAGCCAGTAAGCAGTTAACAGTGATCCTTCAAGGGACAGGGAGGCGTTTGGGGCTTTGGTCCCACATCGATGGCCTCAAACTGCTCTTGTTGAGTTCTTGAATTGTTTTTTTCTTTTTTAAGGTTTTACTTTCTCAAGCTATCACTTTCTCAGGTGGGCACTCTCACCTGCTAATGTGCCTGTATAAGGCATCCTTTCCCCTCTTTTATGCCTCTTTCAAATAAGCTAAGTAGCCAGACTTCCTAAAATGATTTCTAAGTAAGAAAATTCAGGTTCTGAAGGAGGATTTGAGGTCTCCCTAATTAATTAAAAGAAAACGTGAGTGTATGAACTTTGTAACACCTAGTTTTGGCTTTTCAGAGTTCTTTTTTACCTACCTGGCTTCTTTGTGGGTTTTCAAGAGTGCTGAGGATACTATACATTTTAGACTCAGATAAACATGGTCTTGCTGGAACATGCTATTAGGTGGCACTGCTACTACTCTGTCAAATCAGGTATACAAAGACACAGTGAGGGAAGGTGACTGTAGGCTAGTACAATATTGCTTGAATAGTCCATAAAAGTAGAAAAAATCTTTTTTCCTTTGGCTCACTAAGGACTAGTGGAGGTTAGAACTGACAGCAGCTAATACAAGATAGGGTTTGGGGTCTGAGGAGCTATATGGAAGAGGAACTGAAGTATCATGCAGACATCCTCATTTTAGACATGTCTGCCCAACTTAATGCCAAATATGGTGGTTCAAGAGAACAACTTTCCCCTACACTATGTCAACCCAATCCTATCCGCACATGCTCTCTAGTAAGGCAACAAAAAGAACTGACTCCAATTTTCCATGATGAGACAAACTTAAGTATCAAAAATCACTAAGCATTAGAAAAGAACATAACCACACTATTTACTGCAAGATAAAGTCTTCACTTAATTAAAATAAAAGCACACACGGGAGGATGAAATGGTGGTGATCATACAAAATGCACTTCAGATACCTCAAAAGCAGAAAAGCTGTCAAGTTCAAAACAAAGTTTAGAATGTTCCACTCATTACAGCAACTACATCAAGCACTTCCATTTTTCTGTTATACCGCTGTAACTGCCATTTCCAAACATTTTTCAAACTTCAGCAAGCCATTCATCCCCTCACGAGGAAGCTGGTCTATAAACTATATATATATATTCATGTTTTTAACCTCTAAACCCTTCTTATTACCTGTTTATGAATGTGATATTCTACTTTTAAATGATCGACTTTACTGATAAAAAATGAAGAAAATGTTACATTCCAAAAGCCTACAAAACACACAGGCCAGGGGTGAACAAACTTTTTCTGTAAAGAACTTTATCTATTTCAGGCTTTGCAGACCAAAGTCCCTATCACAACTACTCAACTGTGCCATTGTATCACAAAAGGAGCTGTAGACAATATGTAAACTAATGAGCATGACTGTGTTCCAGTAAAATTCTATTTATGAACTCTGAAATTTGATTATCATACAATTTTCACACTTCACAAAACATTATTCTTTTAATTTTTTCCCCAACCATTAAAATAATATAAGAACTACTCTTAGTTTGTGAGCTATACAAAAACTGATGGTAGGCCACACTTGGATGACAAACCATAATTTTCCGATCCCTGATATTCAAAACTGGAAATGAAAAAAAATCCACCAACTGCAATATTGGGAACAGGTTTCCTTCAAAGCTGGGGAGGGATGTAGGACGGTCTACAGGTTAAACAACGTACTGCCGTGCTTCTGAAAACAGAAAATATGCTATAAAGACTACTTTAAAAATGTGGCCTCTAAAGTTAATACCAAAATGTTAAATAAGACAGTGTGTCTTTTTAATAACATTTAAATATCTTTTAGTTTCCCTCAGGAATGACTTAAAACTCTGCAGTGCTCTTATTATTAGCATAGTATTTTTAGGTCAACCTTAGCATAGCTAGGGTTCCTCCCAACCCCAAGTCAACTAACCATAAGTCACTGTGCCCATTGTAAATTTCTGTAGCATGATAAAAGCTATTTCCTAAAGCTTCATTAGAATAAACATGTTGGGTCTAAAATGTGAAAACATGCTGGGATCAAGAGGAAGCTTCTGAGAACATTGGATAGTCAACCTTCTGTGAGTTTAGCAGAAGCATACGAAGTGTGTGCCTGTAAAATCTTATCATAGAGAGTTCTGCTACAGATATAGTCAAACCTGGTACACTATAATCTGACAACAGTATTCTTACCAATTCTAAATAATAAATAATTCTGAATAACCGAAAGCTTGCTCTGATTGCACAGTCGCTCTCTCCAAGAGTTGATGTGGACACTCTTACACAGGACAGCCTTTTAAATCCAGTGTTCCTGCCTGTACTGAACCTTTTCCATTTGGTAAACCTCATTGGGCTCAGATCAACCACCTTCCCTGTGTGTAGTGTCCCCTGTTGGGTGGAGAGAGGAGGACACCATCAAAACGAGAAGAAATAAGTTTCCTTGTTTTAGCAACTTTGCTCAAACAGGTGGCAGAGATCTGCTAACTAGACAGGTGGTAAAGAAAACAGCTTTTCATCTTGAACTTCAGGGGAAAAAAAGAGACAAACTAAAACCAGACTGACTTACACCAGGTATTTAAAAACTCAGTGATTTACTTGGAGCATACATACTTTGGGGATACCAAAATCTTTTAAATCAGTCTCATTTGGAGGAAATACACACACACACACACACACACACACACACACACACACAATTTGTTTGGACCCAGGAATTCTGACTAGTTTCATTTCATAACTTTTTAAAATCATTAGTAATTCCATTTACCCAGGTCTTGCTCAGACAGAGACAGAGAAAGGGCAAAAATGCCCTTTCTTAGGAGGGTCATCCAGCTAGTAGTAGTAGTTAGATGATTACCAGTGGCCTAACACGACCAGATATAGTCCAAGAAATTTTGGCTTCCTGATGGAGAGAAGCAAGGAATCTGTTAATGCCTTCTTCCATTTTATAATTATTCACGGCACTCTAAAAATTTATGGTCTCAAATATGTGGGCAGGCTACCCACAATCTAAAATATCTCAAACATCTACAATGGCTCAAGAACGGTGTTTTTCAAAGAGTGGGTCACAATCCACTAATGCAGCAGCCACCAATGTTGTGGATCACAAAGAACATTTTTTTAAGAAATTAAACAGTACTGTTGAAAATATCACAAGCGTGGCAACTATGTTTTAAGGGTAATTATTGTCTTGTAAAATTTTTATTTATGTTGTTTATGGTAATGTATGTGTATACTGGGTTGTGATGTAAGGCTTCTTACTTTGAAGATAAGGCGGCAGTCTAAGACGAAGAACCACCAAAACCAAATGAAGAGAGGTAGTAAGAAAACCAGAGAACCAAGGTTCCCTGTGCAGACTTCCTCTAATGCATGGAAAGCCAATAAAATGGAAAGTTAAAAAAGAGGCATATCCCTTTCAAGTCTCCATTTAAAAATAAATAAGATGTGAATGAGGAAGGGTTAGAGGATGTTTATGAAGGTAAAATAGATGCGACAGAGTCTAGAAATGCACTTACTCTGCTGATGTATACATATCTAGGAATGCCTGATGCCTGCTTGATATTTTATGGGGGTACTATATAACAAAAGATGACGTTGGTATTCACTTAAACCATCTGTTTGCATGTTTGAAGACAACATGGATGAATCACATGATAGTTAATCATTTTTAGGGTTGTCCATTGGCTTTCTAAAGATGTCAAACATTATGGTGAATCTTGTCCTTAAAATATATTTTTCATTATCTTTTTGAAAATCTCACACTAAATTCTCTGCAAGGAAAGATGGCATTCTTCATAATCTGGAAGCAAACGCTTTCAACAGAAAGTATAATGGAATAACAGGGTGTCCTTTTTTAGACTGGAGTTGTTCCAAAGCTATTATCCTGAGCTCCTGTCAATAAAAGCCACAGCCTCTAATGTTCTGGGCAGCAGTCTCATTTGGAGGTAATGGGGCTCTCTTGAAACTTATATGAAGATCTATCATTGTGACCACTTTAAATGCCTTTGCCCTACCTACTTCATAAATTCTACAAATAACATGTTAGTATTCTTGGTCTTAATAAAACAGGTCATTTCCTAGAGTGGGATAGCAACTTCCTCTTTCAATATTAGAAGCAACTACTGCTCAGGACATCCAGTATTTGACAGAACCATAATGATGGTACTGAAATGGGCCTCATATATCTTGCCCAGTTCTTTCATCTTTCATTTAACACATAAGAAAGTGGGTGCTTTTCCCAGGTGATTCTGAGGCAAAACTCTGGCTGAGGCAGTCAGATGGGGTGGGAGTGGGGGTGGGGTTGTTCGATTCCAGTTCTATTCTATTATGGATTCATCACAACGAGTCAAGAGTCAGTTTTTTTCATGTGTAAAATAAGAGTAACAACCACCAATCCCCATGAGATAATTTAAATGAAAACGATGTGTTTAAACCACTTAGCTCTGGCACAGATCAGGTACTGAAAGTGAGTCCCTCTCCTTCAGTCCCCATCCTTTTCCTCCTTGTCCAAGGCTGAGTACGAACTGGGACCCTGCTCGGACTCCTCTGTGATTTCACAACAAAGGAAAAAAGCCACAAGAACTGTGTACTTAATGTTTTTATTGGTTCTAATTTAAATATGAAATTAACATTAACTAGCTTCTTATATAACACAGCAAAATCCAAACTCAAGCCAAGAGATGACAATGGTTTAAGGACTGAGAAAAGAAAGAATAAAACCAAGGAGTCTCAGCAAGGTAAGGAGAAAACTGCAAGTCAGCATCATAGAGGGTCGAGGCTGGAATACCACATAAATAAATATCAGCATCAAAAGCCTGAACCAGATCAAAGAGAAATGGAAACTGAAATAATCCATTGTATTGGCTATAAAATCAGTGGTGACCATGAAAAAGGAGGTTTCAGGGGTAGAGGGGAAAGCTGAAGCCAGTGAGAGATATAAAAAGAAAAGTATGTGCAGGATAAGCAAAATCAATACAAACAGCTGCTCATTTGAAGTGCTCAGCAATAAGGAAAAAATCAAATCACCACCATGTGTGGAGGCAAGATCAAAGTGTAGAAGCTAAGAGCACATATTCTGAAACTAGACTACTTAGATTCACGACCCAGCCCTGCCAAGCTGTAGCTGTGTGACCTTAGGAGAATTAAGTTCGCCTCTTTGTGCCTCAGTTTCCACATCTGTAAAGTAAAGAAAAAATAGAATCCACTAGGCTGGTTATTTTTTATTAGTGCTGATCTCTTTTCTGTATTACAAGGGGCTGGAAGTCTATGAACTACATTTTCCAAACTCCCTTGCCAACCAACTTCCAGTTGGGTACCGCCCATGGGACAAAGGCAAGAGACTGCACGGAGAGAGAAAAGGAAAATGTCTTTTTTTTTATTTCCTGTTTCTTGTAGTCCCTCCAAAAGCAGCAGCAGACGACCTCAGGTTCAACAGCATCTGCGGTGGTTCCAAGGCAGCAGAACCAAGTAAGATCTTCAGCCAATCTGCAGTGCAGTTTGTGCGGCAGTCATCTGGGACCTGAGTAACATCCCGTTGTCCCTTATGCTCCTTTAACCTTCACCTACACACACTCACCCTCCTCCCCCCCCCCCACTTCTTGCTCCGACATCCACCCCCAACACACACTTTTTTTGTTCCTCCAGCCCTCTAATACTGCTGTAAACAATTTCCTCCATTAAATCCTTCTGTGCTTAAAATACCTAGTGTTTTTTATTTTACCAACTGGACACTTACTAATAACATCTACTTCTTACGGTCGTTGTGAGAATAAAGTGAGTTTTAAAAAGTGCTTAGATCAGTACCTGGCCCCCTAGAAGGTACTTTATAAATGTTAAAAATTGTTACTCTACAAGCACCTTAAAATCTACATGTCTAAAATCAAGCTCTTGTCCCCCAAACAGATTCTAATTCTGACAATGTGTCCTATTGCCCTTCCTTCACCCAAATCTGAGTCATCTTTTTTTTGCAACAATTAGTAAAATCTGTGAGTTCCCACTTCGGGGAGCTCTCCCAATCTGCATTCACGAGGTACAAGCCTTCATCATTCTTTACCTAATCAAGATCAATGTCTTCCCCTCCCTAGGGATTTATCTGCTAGCAGGCTCCAAGTTCTTTTTAAACTGCCCCAGGAGGATTTTTCTAAAGTGAGGAGAGGAGGTGCCTGATCATGGCACTACTGGTGGTGCCCAACCAAGGTCATGAGCCCATTCAATCACACAGAGTCCTTCCTGAAGTCAACCCCTGCCTACTTTCTTAGAAATAGCTCCCACTATACTGCTTCCTATCTGCATCCCCAAATCTTACATCCTAAACACATCAGAAATCTTTAGCATTCCCCACTCTCTGCCCTTTGGTCCCTCTATATCTCTTCCTAAGAATATCCCTTTGTATGAAATGCCTTCCATGTCCCATACCCTCTACAGAGCCTTTGCTAGGTCTTTTCCACCTCTCTTCTAGTCTTCCCTAGAATTTTGCCAAACCACTATTATCACAACAAAGTGCTAAGTGTTGAGTTCCTCAATTTATTACCCCTCTAATGCCCTTGTTACAGTAGAGCTTCCCAGTAGGCGAGCTGAAAGTTGTAAAATAATTGAAACCTCATCCCTTGGAGCAGGTAGTGGCTGTTGCCAGCCCCCAGGCTAGCGGTCTTTACTCATCACCCCCCTGGAGGCTTTTCTACAGTATGTATCTCCCATCCCAGTGTACTGTACAAAATGTTATTTTTTGTGTATTATGAAGTAAAAACAGGTTGAAATCTCTACAGCATCCAACTCAGCATCCTGCACACAAAACAGTATCTCCGGTCTTCCACAAGACCTCATGAAATAGAACTCCTTCTCCATTTCAAAGTTTTTATTGGCAGCATTTCCTATTACAAAAACTCACAAGTATACCAGTTCTTCACTTATCTACAACTTTTTTCAATTTTTGGAATGTGAATACAAGAAAGTTAGTGAATGAAAGCACAGATCTTTCAAATTTAAGAATATATATTCCAGAGTCATTTGCATTCTTAAGTTTTAGATTTTATTTTGGACCATTAAAAACATAAGTGGATTCTGAGACAGTCAACTGGAATTCAGAACACAGTCCTGCTCAAGGGGAAAATTGTGGTTAGTTTCTTAGGCTTCCATTTATTATAAATCATATAAAATGATACTGTTCCAAATAAAAACAGCTAAATACTAGTATTTAGAAAAAAATTAAGGATGAGTAAATGCACGACTTTTTTGCAGAGATTGAGAGGGGATCTTCAGAACACCGAAGTTGTTCCAGTAAAGTTTTCAGAGAAATTGAGGATACAAGTTTCCCATATCTGCCACAAGGTGGCGCTAACAACTGAGAACAGCTTGGTAAAACCTCTAATAGGAAGGGGGAAGATTAACATAAATCCTGGAGTAGGCAGGAAATAAAGTCTTTCGAATGTTTAAGTTTCCTAAACTTGCAGATGCTGGTCCCTGAAAAGATTTCCTTGGCCAACAGTGAAGTTATAAAAAGGTAGTTTAGTTTATATAAAGCTAATAAATGTATGCCGTTAAGAAGAATGGCCTCTGTTCTAAGATTATTTGGGGGTATTAAAACACTTTTTTAAATTTTTAATTACATCGAAGTATTATTTTATTTTAACGTGTAAATACTAGATGTGCCAGTCCTGGGCCTATTCCCACAGACAGACTCTTTGAGAGCTCTTTGTTTCAGCTATCACTTCTCAGGCTCCCAGGTCAGCTGGATTTTCTCTGGGTTCAGTCTACAGGAAGCATTTGGTGAGTGGTTTCCTTTTTCCCGATGGACCCTAACGAGTATATTATGTACATTAAGTGGATCAGTGTGTATGAGAATCACTTGGGGGGGGGGGCCCACACCTCTAGAGTTTTCCAGTCAGTATATCTGGGGTAGAACCCAAGTATGTGCATTTCTAAGAAATTCCCACATAATGCTGGCACTAGTGAATCAGGGACCACATTTGAAAACTACAATAGTCAAAACAAAGAACTGGCTATCCTATGCGGGTCTGACCCCCATATCCTTTTTTCATTGGGCAATAAAATCCAAAAACACTTTGAAATTCAAGGAAACCCTACCCTTCAGTCTTCATCTGAAAAAACTCAAACCTTTAAGGTAGTTTCCTTACATTATTACAGAGACCAATAGGTTTCTAGAGAATGATTTAAAAGTAAATATAATTTTAGTATTTATTGTATGCCTTCCCTATAAATAAAGTATTGATTTGAAATATCATACTCGATTCACTGAACTTTTCTATAAAGATAAAATGCATTTAGACTCTTACATTATTGGAAATAAGTTAACCAATGAAGCTTCAAACATAGAAAATAATCAGTTGGCAGATGGTTTTTTCTACTTTAGAAATTTAAGATTGAAAAAACAGTCCTAAATAATGTAAAGGGCAGTTAAAGAACAGAGTCTTGGAACCAAGGTTTAAGAATCACTATAGATTTATGTTGGCAAAAAGTTAAAATCAAGTATGAAACTAATCATAGCTGAGCTGTATATATAAAAAGAACTCATGAGACCAGCACTAACAGAAAAGTATTAGCCACATATGTAATTTTAAATTTTCTAAGCAGCTACATTAGAAAAGGTAAAAAGAAACAGGTAAAATTAATTTGATACATTTTATTTAACCCAAAATATTATTTTAACAAATATTAATAATATATTTTACATTCTTTTTATTGCACTAAATCTCTAAAATCTGGCACACGTATTGCCCTTCCAGCACATCTCAATTCAGGCCAGCCACATTTTAAATGCTCACTGATCACATTTGGTTGGTGGCTACCCCATCATACAGCACAAATACAGACAAAGAGAAATTCACCAGTCTCTTTATTGAACATACTGATACTAAATATAGTGGTAATGTCCAAACATATTGATACTACTTAGCACAGTACTGTCCTACTGTGCTGTTTTCACAAATTACTTATAAATTACATTTTAAAGAATGTAAAGTTTTAAATGTCTGTACTTCCTCTGACACGAAGTTACAAAACTAAGTAAACATTTGGCTCCTGCCACCTAATACTGTATTTAAAAACAATAATAAACCTCTCAAGAGAATCACATTGTAAACAGGTACGTTACCATTTACTTGGAGTCCCAAGGCCATCTGTATCTCAACTCGCCACCTATCTCTAGCCCAAGGGAAGACATAGCAGCCACTCTGGGTTTCCACTGATCCCCAGGCTAAGGAATTCTCATCTCCTGGGCTTGTGAACAGGGAGGGAAGTCATAACTACTAACCAAATCCCCAAACTGAAGTATCTAGTCCTTGGACTGGAGAACTGATGGAACCTGATCACTTTACACTATTCAGTGGCAGCAGTTAACTCACTTAATGGGGTTAGTAGAATTGTGATAAACAAAAAACATCAGTCACATTTTTAATGTAATTAAAATATTATTTTAATACTGAATTAAAAGTAGAAAGAACAAATCAGCTTGAGATACTACCTTCAATTCTTCACAATCTGTAAAGTGAGACGAGACAGATAACCTGTATACTGAATTAAAAATTTAAATAGATAACAAAAGAGTTTTTATTTTCAATAGGAAGCCAGAATACATCTACTGCCTTTAATTAATATAACTGTGATCCAAACAGAGTCCAAGAATGCTGTCACTGAGTATAGGGGCAGACTATAAATCATAAACACGGTGCTTTGAGAAACTCCCTAAACTATCCTTATACTTGAAAGCCAGAGTTTGATACTGGTTTACTCTAGAAGCCAGTGATGTGTGAATTTAAAGTGTACCCTAAAGGAGGTTGAAATGGTGCCTCTAACACCAAACAACCTGAGTGAGCCCTTCAAAAAAAGATGAACTGCTCCTTTACTTATTAGAAAGGGAGTTTTCTTTTGCACATAAAACTCTTGCCATTAAATATAAATGTACTTGTGTGGATGTGCAAAAAGTAGTGAGATAATTACATACCTTGGGCTTAAATACATCTGGTGTCATATCACACTTTAGGCATACAGTTATTTCATTTTGAACCATTCACTCTAGAGAGTAATTACTCATCCCATAACTTGATCATAAAAAGCAGAGCTCACTCTGTATTTCAGCAATTATTCAGCATAGCTGGATTTTTATATGGCACTTTTGTAAATCAGATAATCAAAACACACCTTAATAAGTTAAAGTGCTAAAATCATGACAAGTTATACAGACTTTCTAAGCTTTTAACTTGTGACAAGTCTATATAGTAAACTGCAATTACTGCAGACAGACCTATGGAATAAAAGCTGAACCTACAGGCAGTTCACCAGTTCGAGGAGAGGGTCCAGGACGTTGAGAGAGCAGGAAAGAGGTCACAAAAAGGCAAATCTAATAATCTACACGTTATAAGGAAGGATTGTGCCCTGACTTTTTATTTACTATCTCATATTAGCCAGTCAGATTATACACCCTTACACCGCCTATTTCAAAATGAAAAAATAAAGGCCTTGGCATCTTAAACTAGTGGATTAAACAGCCTCCTGAAATGCTCCTTTACATAGTCTTATGGTTACACACAGGAGGGAATAAAGAGACAGGAAAGATCCTGGATGTTGCCTGGAAAGACACATCTAATCTTTCCTCACCTGCGAACAGAGGAGCTTCCTAAAAACAAAAAAAAAGATGTAAAGAAAATGTTAAGGCTTGTTCTGAGAGTTAGATGGTTCTTTAGGCTATTAATTTAGTAGTAAGAGAACATCTATAGCACTTCAGCAAACTCCTAAGCCTCTCCATCAATGGGGCTGCTAACAAGAGTGCTGTGTGTACCTCAGCTGCCTCACGGAGCTTCTACTACACTCATCTTCTCTTTGAAGTATCTCTTATATACATTGGCCTCAAGTCTCCCACTAAAATCAAGGAACAGATGAAAGGGAAAATAGTAATTGTTTCAAGCCAAACTATTAAATGTCATCAAATGTTGTGAATCAAACTCTATTTTAAAAGCTCAGCAAAGAAAAAAGTCACATTCAACTAAGTATAGAATCAGCTCTGAGAAACAAGAAGGTACTATGGATCATACATCCATTACTATTATCAGAGAGAAAAAAACTATAACAGCACTTTCTAGAATTTGAGAACCAGTGTCAAAGACCAAGGTGGTCTCTGAAACTCTCCATCACGTCCATGCAGGAAGTCAAGCTACCACTAGCAACAGTTAGAAAAGAAGGTGGTAGTGTAAAAAGGTCCCACTTGAGAAATAGGAGGCCTGGGTGCTCCTGGACAAGTAACTTAGCATATCATGTCTCAGTTTCCTTAGTCACGGAATGAAGAGAATACCTCCATCCCAAACTTATTAAGAGGAGTGAGATCATGCTTGTAAAGCATAGAACTGGGACCTGAAAAGTTGGTAGATATTATGACCTGCAACTATATAAAATTGTGAATACAAGTTTCAAATTAGAGTTGACCCCCAACTTCATCCCCAACAAAATACTGGAAAAAGTTCAAGTTCATCCAAGATCACTTTAATGGAATAGAAATAACTTTATGTGGCAGACGATTGATATTTCTTACATGCATCATTCTAGCCTGCTACTTTTGAGTTCAATTAACATGAGGAATCAAAGATTAACATGACAAAAGGCTGAAAAAAAAAAAAAGCTCAAGCATAGACAAAAATGAACAAAGTAAGAAACAGGAAAAAAAAAATGTCACAGAGACCAGCTGTGTGGCCTACAGTGACCCTGCACAAGAGCTCTGGCCAAGCTCAGTGCTGTACCCACCATGATGGAATACAACTACTCATCCAAAAGAACTGAGAAAAAGAGGAAAAGAGAACTGACCTACACAAGTACAAGTGGGCAAAATAGTCTCCTGCTCTAACTACACACCCTACCATCCTCTTCAAACCTCTGGCTGTTAAGTTTTTCCCAGGTAATACAGGACAAACTGAATTTCTCAGACCACGTCATATAAACCCACATACCAATATAATTTACCATGATGAGGGAGCTTCTCAAACTCTTCGAAAGAATATCTTTTAACAGCAGAGATGCATGAAAATGTACCTTTGGGGAATCTGGGAGTGGCCCAAAGCAGCCATAGACACAAAATTGGTCTGTTTCTCAAATGGACACATTCTCTGTGGGATAGGGAGTAGATGAAACCACTGAGAAAAGTAGTGGCTCTTCCTGGCGTGTTAGGAAAATATTTCCAAAGTAAAACAGCATATCCTTCATCCATTTATTCGGCAAGTTTTTTCTGGGAGTCGAGTATGTGCAAAGGGCCGCACTAGGAGATGTGGATAAAAAAATACATACATGCACATACAGACACACACAGACAACCTAGAAGAAATAATCAAAACTCACACAGGAATCTATGATTGGAATTACAAAGTAGAGAACTCTTTGCCAGATTTCTCTAAGCCAAGTTGATAATTAGGGCATGAAGTAGGCAAAGAAGAACATTCCAAGCAGAAAAAAAAAGAACATGGGCACAGGCTGCTAGCAGAGCAGCTTGGAGGCAGCTGAAGGGCAAGGGAGAGTAAAGTGCAAGAGGCAGATGAGAGTGTGGCTGGACCATGCTATGCCTTGCACACTCATGAATGACTTCAGCCCTCTGAGCAAAGGGGAAGCCGCTAAAAGTTCTGCAGAGTACGGGCATCGTCATCCTAGATTTTAAGAGCTGATCCCTGCCCGTCTAAAATTTACAAGCTGATTATTACACTCTTAAAAATGCATGAAGTCTACTTTTACTCAGACATGTGTGCACATACATAGAAAAAGGGAATAAAAACTAAAAAGAAAACCTATACAGTATATATTAGAAGTACAGAAAAGCCATTAACAGGCCTTTCACTGGATAGCTAGTAAAGAGTATGGGGTTAAGTGGACAAGTCTCATCAGCACAGCTTTCAAGGGCAAGGAATTAGGAGATCTCTCAAAAACAGAACTGAAAAAAAAAATACACAACCAAGATTTCAGTTCATAATAAGCTCTTAAAATTTTCACTTGAAACTATTTTTCTGAACATATTATTTGTAAATCTTTAAGTCAGGAGAAAAGGGTCAACTCTTTTTATTGATTCAAGTCCCCAAAAGAAGGGACTATAGACCTTAGTATACAGTAATATGACCTGAGAAATTGAGAAAATGTATCTGAAACTGAGTATTTTTTTATCTTCTTCCACCCTCTGCTTGCCCACAATAAATATCAAGGAAGCCCAGAAACAAAACCCCAAGTGACTAGGTTAATTCATAAACTGTCCATTCTACTCATGAATACCACTGAACTGATCTTAGCCTTGCCCCTTTCCGTTTTGGGGAGAATAATTCTAGAGTCCCTGGTGACGACAAAATTCATTAATCATTAGGGTCAGAAACAAGGAGGCATTAAGACATTAAGGCCATGACATACTTTGTTAAATAATCGGTGTTCTGTTTAGTTACATTAGGTCAGGCAACAATTATGATCATAATATTAACAGATTAATATGTAGTGAAATTTAATGTTTTAACAGTAATGAGATTTTTTGAAATAATGTTACCCTTCTCTGATTACAAAATCATTACATGATGATTGCAGGGATGTTTAGTTTTTAAAGAAATTTAAAAGAAATAATAATGGATAAAATTAGGTAAAACTGGAATACTGCATAACAATAATCAATTTCCCCTTTGTGTAACTATTTAGAATTCAAGTACTTTTACGTATTCCCATGTGGGTCTCTTAACTGCCTAAGGATACAGGTGACAGAAGTATAAGTATTCCTATTTTATAAAGACTCAAGGAAGCCTGGAACCAGTAAGTGATCTAAGAGTAGACAGATAGTGAAACAAGACATGAAGAGGATTTAAGCAAAGTTTATAACAAGGGAAAGTTTCCTGATGGGTCAGGCATTTTCTCCAAGCTCATGACCATGTGATTAGCAAATAATACTCACCAAAGTGGCTAACTAACTGCAAGTAGCTAAACTGAGTAGTACCTGTGAACATCAATCTAAGATAAGAAATGTGCAAAAAGAATTCCATTAGTAATACGAACATATGCTAAAACACCATAATATTAAAAAAGAAAAGGAAATTAAAAAAAAAAAAAAGCACAAGCATGCATGCTGTGGGTAGGGGAGGGAAGAAAGGAGAGGAAGAGAGGACATCATATTAAACCTATGGATACTGAGAAGCTTTAACTACTTCCTTTTGGTGTGTGAGAACCCAAGAGAAATCCTGTATTTCCTATCAGAAAGAGATTGAATGGAGCCAGCTGATAAAGACCAGAGATAAGCCAAAGGTCTCCTTTCAGTCCCAAGCAACATCTTTTTCCCTCCCTTCCTCTCTTCCTCTCACTATCTCCCTACATGCAGGCTAGAGCACACTCGTGTGCAGAGTATAACTTTAAACTGACCTATTAATTGACCTCTTCTTTTCTGAAAAACAAGATTTATGGCTAATGGAACCATACACTTTATCATCTGAACTGGAACACTTATAAAAGAGAAGACTATTCATAATTATGTCCTCAAATAAGATTGACATAAAACAAGACTGACTAGGAAAATGGGAACAAGTGAGCACCCAACACCTGGATAAGCCACTCCTCTCAAGAGGCAAGCACTGGGAGCAACGGTTAAATCACTGTTCAAAATACTGGTTGACGTATGCCATTTTATGAAAAACTGAGTCTTAAGCAAGGTCTACCATGAGAGAAAGTCATCGCATTCTGTAGACCAAATCATTCCTATTAATTAGGCAATATATTTTCACAATGTGCAAGATCTCGTGAAATATTTTGAAATTATATGTGCTTTGTAAGTCATCTGGAAAAAAAGGTTTTAAAACACTAATTAAATTTATTTTTGCCAGTTTCTTTAAAAAGTAAAACGTCAAATGAAAGGAAAAAGCGATCTCTTAATACTTCAAAGGCATTTATAATTCAGTTATTTACTTGGGTAACAAAAAAGGATGATCACTCTACACAGGAATGCCCAAATTATTTTCTTTTTAGGAGTTGGAATCATCTAATAAAAAAGTTTTCAGAACAGCTTTTTGGCTGATGCTGTTAGCAACTTAACTAGCTTTAAGAAAAAGTTCCCTCAAACAAAAAAAGTTAGAATGAATCTTAACATGGTATCTGTAGAGGTGTCCTGATGATAATAAATCTGTAGAGGTATATTGATGATAATAAACCTGGTCCTAAAAACCAACCTGCCTACCTTGTGGTCATTCATATTCCTATTCTAAATACTTCCTGAGAGACTAAGTTATACAACTTAGATTGAGAAAGTCAAACAGACATTGGAACTTGGAGCTATTGTTTTCAACTGAGAATTTCATACATGCACCCACAAAGACTGGCATATAATCTATCATTCATTCAAGTGACATTTCAATGCCTACTATATACACACTGCACCGGTACTATTAATAGCTGGCTGTCCTGGATTTAAAGTTTGCTGGTACTTTTTTTCAATCTAGCAAATTTGTTTTTCACTTCAAAAAGGGACTTTGTATTTAAATACTCTTGTGATTCTATCCCAAAAAACAAGACTAGACATATCCGCTAAATAACGGGAAACTCAAAATGACTCTGTAACAGTGTATGGCAGAATATTTTTACATTTATTTGTTAGCACTTTAAGTTTTTTTATAGCTGACTGTTGCTCCTTCTACAAAGATGCTTAGAAATCTACAATCCTGCAAAGGAGTTGATTTTCTGATTTCTCATCATTTTTACATTAATGATGAGTTCTACAGTTGTGTTCTCATTTAGAAAGAGCTTTGAATCAAACAGCCCAGCGTCAGTCTCTACAACAACCCCTTGTAGAATTTCAAGTCTATCTACTTTCACTGGAAGAAAACCAGATTATCTCACTGTACTTGATTTACTAGTACATCTTTTTTTAAAAACAGTATGATGGCTCTAGCTTTCTGAAGTAAGGCTTCTTGAAAGAGTCAAGAAATAGACTTTCCTAAACTTTTAAAGTAAGGCTTCTTGGAAGAGTTGGGTTCAAAAGCTCAATTCGAAAGTATTAAAAAGGCAAACCAGTCTACAGCCATGCCACCCTGAACAACCACAATCATGTCTGATTATGGAAGCTAAGCAGGGCTGGGCCTGGTTAGTACTTGGATGGGAGACCAACTAGGAAGACCAGGTGCCGTAGGCGTAAAAAATACAAAATGTGGATTATAAACTGACAAGGTCTTTGCAATCTATGAGGTTAAGCAAGGGTTTAAAAAAAAAAAAAAAAAAAAAAAGGCAAACCAAAAAAGCAAAAACTGGTTGGTCCACAATAGTAAAGGATACAAAGAGCAACTCAAGGAGAAAATTTTTAAAACTAGCCTTTTAGAGGTGCAATATCCCTAAGACCGCAATAAGATGGACTGTTATTGTACAGTGAACTTTCAGACTACATTCTGAATTGTTGCTATTACTAACAGGAAGACTGGAGGAGAGTGGGGGGATAAGTAAAAAATAAATTGTTACATAACATTAAACAAGCAATCTAGTGAAATATAAGTTCCTGAACCAAAAGAGGGTGAGGACAGGAATTCTCTCTAAATTTGAGCATGGCTACTTAAGTTTGTGCTTCTCTGAGTTTAACACACCACCACTTAGCCCACTACTACTACCATTCCATCCCAAAACGCCAAAACACACACAGAGATGTGCACGAGTGCGCACACACATACACACGGTTTAAAAAATACAAACCATATCACTGTGTCAAAAATAAATTTCATGCAAGAGCACAGAAGTCTCATGATTTATCAAAACCAAAAGATAAGCCACCACTAACCTATGAGCTACTAATACCAATTCAGACCTAATACATACACTGAATTTGAATAAACTCAGTCTCTGGCTCTTATAGCACTATTTTTGTTGTTGTTGTTGAAAACATCCGAATTATAAATTCTGAAAACGAATTATGAAAAATAAATGAAGCACAAAAAATCATGGATGAAACTTAAATTACTGTTGAAATAAATTTTTTAATTTGTCCATTTTGCCACAAATTGTTAAAACAAAGTTTTTTTAAAAAAATTTTGCCCCTACTGCAATAGTCCTTTTTGAAAGTAAAAATACAATACTATCCAGGACTTTGGAATTTCTTGCTATTTATGAAACAGTTTAGACAAAACGTCTTTTTCATAAGTTGCTAAGAAAGACCCATGAAAACTGCAAAGAAATTGCTCCTACAAGTTCCAATAAGGAAGGTCATTTGAGCACTTTGCTCATAAAGACTAAACAGCACTTGTCAAACTACCTTCTGGGCTTGGATTTTAATCAAGCTTGTTATGCTAGAGCTAGAGCAGACATCATTTACATAACTCACCTAAATAAAATCTAAATTACATTAAGGACCCAAAAGATAATCATTTACCTACTTCCCATCCAGTAGGTAACAATGTTCTATGCATTATATTAAATTTCATACAGGAGGTACGTGCATACGCACTCCGATCTGTAGAAGCATACAGACATAGATCAATGGATCTATCTCCAAGCCTCTTTTGGAATACCTAACATAATCTCTAACTGCAGAAAGAGACCATATGCTATAGTTACTACACTGAGGTATAGTTCAATGTACTTGATACTCTACCCTTAAGACATTCTGATTATATTTCCTAATGAAATTTTTGTTTTAACCCTAGTAAACAAATAAAACAGTCTTGGATCAGTAACAGCAAGCTTCCTAACTTGCTCTTCTCCACAATGTAAACATCTCATTTTAAGATGTAAAAATTTAAATAAACTCTTAAAACATCTGCCTTCCCTAAGCTACTAGACCAGCAACTCACCTTTCACTAATCCCTCACCTTACGATTTTAAAATTACAGTTGATATTCAATATTACATTAGTTTCAGGTATTACAGCATAGTGGTTACACATTTATATAACAAAGTGATCCCCCTGATAAGTCCAGTACCTACCTGACATAATATACAGTCATTTTAATATTGACTATATTTCCTATGCTGTATTTGACAGGCCTCTGACTATTTTGTAAGTGCCAATTTCTACTTCCTAATCCCTTCACCTTTTTCATCCAGCCCCCCAATCTTCCATCTGGCAACTATCAATTTGTTCTCTACATCTATGCGTTTGTTTTGTTCACTTTTTTTTGTTTTTTAGATTCTACGCATAAGTAAAATCATATGCAATTTGTTTATCTGACTTATTTCACTTAGCATAATACCCTCTAGCTTCATCTACGTTGTTGCAAATGGTTACGATTTCATTTTTTATGGCTCAGTAATATTCCATTGTATATATGTACCACTTCTTTATCCAATCATCTATTGACGGGCACTTAGGTTACTTCTATATCTCAGCTATTGTAAATTATACCTGCAAGGAACACAGGGGTGCATACATCTTTTCTAATTAGTGTTTTGCATTTCTTCAGATAAATACACTGAAGTATGATTGCTGGATCACATGGTATTTCTAGTTTTAATTTTTTGAGGAATGTCCATACTGTTTTCTACAATGGCTGCACCATTTTGCAATCCCACCAACAGTGCACAAGGGTTCCCTTTTCTTCACATCCTCACCAACACTTGTTTGTTGATCATCTGATGACATTCTGACAGATATGAACTGTTATCTCATTGTGGTTTTAATTCGCATTTCTCTGATTAGTGCTGTTGAGCATCTTTTCATGTCTATTGGGCATCTATCTGTATGACCTCTTTGGAGGAAAAAACTGTTCGGGTCCTCTGCCCATTTTTTAATCAGAATTTTTTTGCCACCTTACGCTTTCTTATTTCACAAAAGTGAATTCAGCAGAATTCATCCAATAACTACCTTGAAGACAAAGTGAAGGAAAAAATATCAATTTGATTCTACTTCTCGTTATTTTGGCCAATTATTTTATGCTACCTTAAGAAAGGCATCAGATCAATGCACTAACCAAATGTTATCCTGCCACCAACAGATCGAAGTATGTTACACCATCATTCATTGAAAAAGTGAATAACTACCATCCCTGTTTCTATTCATCTTCAGTGTAGTTCATGGTACACCAAAAATCATCCCTAACCTACCCTCAGCTTTTCCGAGTATCACTATGGAAGAAACATAAATACTGTTCTTACCAACGTCTCTTTCAAAGATACAGATTCACACTGTGACATTCTTTTCACTTTTTTCCAAAATTATACAAGGACAAATACAATATATTTTTCATTTTGAACACAACTGACAATCGAGTCAGTTCTTAAATTCATATGTGTATCTAAAAGTTTGAAACTAAAAGTTTGCAAATACAGTAATACTAGCTCTAGGATGTACAAAATCTAGACCCAGATATTGATATTGCAACCAAAACCTAGCTGCTTAAGAATAGTAAGCTTTTTTCTTTCTTAAACATATTTTTACAGCACTAACCAAACCTAAACATATACAACTATATTAGAAAAGAGAACATTAACAATTGTAAAAAAATCAGTACATGTGTTTTTTTACATGTCTGATGACACCTATAATTATATAAACCAATTCAGACGCCACAACTTCAACAGCAATGGCAATTTTAAAAGATGCTCAAGGCATATTAAATAAATCTGGCAAATTTCACACCTCCTGGTGCCACCACGAAACCAAAATTATGGAGTTGGATATAAACCTGACTTGATAAGGCAATTCTTAAATCTTTCTCCCATCGAAAACAGTTTTAGTAGTATGACTACTATCAAAAATCATTCCTTTCTTTAAAAAAAAAGTACACATTCCATTTTGAAAAAGTAAAGGTAAGACTATCACAGCACAGAATATGTCTGAGAATTAGTTCAGTTTGATAACCGAAAAGTTGGGTTTTTGACATTTGCCAGCAGTCCTACAACGTGGTGGCCCTGTGCCATCATGGCCTGGTGCCAGCCTGATGTAGAGCCAGGCTAAAAATAGCAGCCAAGCAGCAGCTGGAACACATAGGTCCTTGTGACCTCAGCTTTATTTCCCTAAATCAAGGGAGTCTGGAGGGAAGGAGAAAACTGCAGGGAAAGAAAGGAATGGAATATATTCTCTTCACTGGTATTTCCTACCTCCTCTGATGTCTTGCCTTTTTTCCTACTACTCCCTCTTACTTCTCACTTCCCCCCACCCCATTCCCCTATGCCCAAGAAAGGAAGCGAGAGAATAACGGCAGTGAGTAAAGAAGAAAAAAAGAAAAAAGAAAAAGAAAGGAAGAAACTGGAGTTCTGATGCAGGTTGGATGGATTCAGAGGCTCCACCATCTCCTGCCCTCAAGTCTCACTTGATTCCATCATCATCACAAAGCAGCCACTGGTCATTTCAGTCCTCAGCTTTACCACGGTCTAGAGAAAGTGTTAAGACAAAAATTACATCAGTAATTTTTGAAGAAGAAAGGGAGAACTAGTGGATGACGACAAGCGTACAAAACCCTAAGTGGTCGAGAAGCTTGAAGAATGATAAAAAAACAAAGTCCTAAAGAAATAGGGTAAACATTTAAAAAAAAAAAAAAAGGTCCTTACGTAAAACAGACACATTACAAACTTCTGGTATTTGAGTTTTAGGGATTTATTTTATGACAAATATTTACAAAAATCATGACTCTCTTCTTTGTAGAAATGAATTTATATAAAGCAGTAGTAGGAGCAAAGGTTCGGTATAACCAAATATAGCGCTGCCTTTCAACATCTTTGGGCCTTTACCAAGAAAGACCAACAGCGACACCAGAAGAGGCTCCATGTTCTGCCCTTCACACTGAAATTAAAAATACCTATACTTCGTGTGAAAAATGCTCATCACTGTCAGCAAATATTTAACAGAGACAACACGGCATATATATCATTCTAAATTTTACTGGTATAATTAAGTACAAAATATAATCTTGTTTTTGTAGACTCATTCTACATGCTATCTTAAGCATATTTTCTGTATAATACCCTCTAACTTCATGGATCTGACACCAATTAACAATGAAAAATACTTTAAGTAAACAGACTGTTAAATAAGGCAGGACCAGGCAGTGAGTCGCCTGAATTTTAAGCACTGTAATTCACTAAATGAGCTTTCAATTTATCTGATCAGCTTATTCAGTTAGTAAGTTTAAATGTACTGGCAGGTTCTACTGCATCCTTCCAATTAACATCCTTCCAATAAACTATCTCTCTCAAAGAATTTAAATATTTTTACCAGCAACAAGAAATGGTGTAATTTTTAATCATATTTTAAAAGGGCCTTAAAATGAAACAATTTCTTAAATATACTTTAATAAATTACCTTTGCTGCACATATGTCACAATTAGATCTAGCCTACATGCTTACTCTTTCAAAAGTTAAAAACGTCAAAATCACCCCACACAACCATCCTCCCAAAAATGAAATTCATTCACAAAAGGTATTTCTGAAAGTTTTTCAAGTCAAATTTTAAAAATACACATTAAAAACCCATAGCTATGAATAAAATTTAAAATTCTGGCCACTGTGAAAGATAATCTAGAAAACTATAAACCTAAGGTTCATCTTCTTTAATGACGATGCCTCATTGCAGTATTACTTAAGAGGGGCAGAGTACCAGCCAGAGAGGCTACAACTGGCTCCATAACTTCCCAGCCTATGTGACCTTGGGCAAAATTTACCTGCACTTTTTTTCTAAACTTCAGTTTCCTCATTTGTAAGATGAGAAGAATAAAAGTACCTACTTCATTGGGCTGTTAATAAATATGAAGTGCTTAGAACAGTATCTCACACATGGTTAGGTGTGATGAAAGTGTTAACTGCTATTATTACTATCAGCAAATGTTGTTGCAAAGTATTAGAAGGCTCACCAAAAATCATGCTCACCTCTGTGAAGAAAAGCCCCAAATCGGAGGCCTTTACAAGTTAGGAAGGTTAAAGTTTTGAGGCCACATCAATTATGTAAATGAAGTGTCTTGGAGTTATGTATACATTTACTGGTGATATGGGGGACACTGACAAAAACACTGAAAAATGTACAAAAACAGGTCAAATACAGACACTACTGGATATGTTTCCATAAATACACTAAATTCAGAGCAATCAAATTTCTTACTGGGTATGAAATTGTTGTTCTGCATAAGCACTTTAAATATTCAGTAAATTCTTTATTACACAACTGTATATATACTTTCATGTATAATTCACATAGCTGTAATATAGTTTCATACAGTTAGCAATCATAACCAACTCTTCCTGAACTTTAATCTCATTTTAGAACATCTCTACAATTTCCAAATGTCTACAAATGTTTTATACTACCACGTACTTAGTATGCTAGAACCATTGCTTAACTGAAGTTATCAGAATGTGGCCAGAAACTAAAATGCTATCTAGAAATACTTCTGTAACATTCAAAAAACTGTTAATCAAATAATCTCTCCCAACAGTCTAGTCAATTTATATTCAAGAATACGCTTGTTCTAATTTCTGAGATTTTCCGAGATTTACCAAACTTCCCAGCAAATTAAAAAGCAATCGAGTGGTAGAAAAACAGATAAAAAATTTAACTTTGAAGATTATTCAACATGTCTAGGCCTCAGTTTTCTCATCAGCAAAATGGGAGAAGTTGGAATTGATGTTATCTTTTCAACTCTAAAATCTCCATAGCTCTACAAGTAGATAATAACTATCATGCAAGGGTATTTTATAAAAAAAGCTTCTCATCTTTAGCATATTTTAAGAAAAAATGGAACACTGCATCTGTACACAAAAGTCAGTGATATGACTATGCTTGGGATGACAATACTTGAATGACATCTGGATTCATTTGTCTCCTTAACTGCTCACTTGTAATTAATAAATTAATTACATATACATAAATATAAATATATATATGGTGAAACAGAACTAGTTATCGCTTAAGAGTTCCACAAATATAAAACAGCACACCCTTAACAACGAAGTTCATTTACTATCACCTAAAAGTCAATCTTTAAGTTTAAAATGAAAAGCAGGTTTTGCACTGAATTCTCTCCAAAGCTTGCCATTACTACCTTTTGTAGATGAAAAAAATGAAGGAAGCATCTTATTATTAAAAAACTGAAAAATCATGTATGAAGCGAATTCTCAGCAAAACACAAGACACTAAAAGTAAAAACTGGAAAGATACTCAGGTTTTCTAAAATAAATCTAATCAACCCACTTTATTTTTGAGACTGACTAGGACTGAGAAATAAGAGTCTCTTTTCATTGGACAAGACTATATAACATTCTTCTTCAAATTATCATTTAAGACTGATCAGAAGAGATGGAATCTTCCCACACATTTAAAAGAAGAAATGGCTCATGTTTTCTAATTCATAGTAATCCCCCAAACATTTAGGTATGTTAAAAATTAATAAGCCAAGAAAATTAGATTTTTTTGTTGTGAGAAAGCACCATTCTTGAAACTGTATCATAGTTATTTGAAAGGTAAGTAAAAATGGTTTTGTATGTTTCATGTAGTTTATTACCATTTAAAAAATAGTTGCCTATAATCTGCTTTGTTTCTAAGATGTTTATTTTACACTAACCTATAATCTGCTTTCTTTTCTAGGATATTTGTCCTGAACACAACTGTTGAAGGTCAATTGCAGTTCGAGTTTAATAAATACTCTATAAAAATTTCTAACACTACATGAGTTTATCATATGCATATGTAAGCTTCTTAAAATAAATTCATTTTGCATCACTGAAGAAAATTTTCTAATACAAAAATGTAAAGCGTATAAGCATGTAGAATTAGTGTAGATTAAATTGTGCATTTAAAAGGGACTGTTTTCTTATAAAACATCAGTCATTCCCCCATTGCCATCCTGTTCACTGAACATATTACTACCTGAAATCACACATTCTTAACTAAACTCTTAAATATAAATCTGAGCAGAAAAGATATGCTGGTCTGCATCATTCCAAATAAAATATCTGGAGTTAGAATTGACAGCAATTGATTATCCACTGTGAAGAGAAAAGAGGCCCAGGATACACATCTTTAAAACTGGTGAAGCCACACTTAGGACAATAATCACTTGAATTATTCAATTAATTGCAATAATTCTTCTATTAAAGGACATGTTCTATGGACATTCGATGTTTTTAAAAGGAAAGGCATCAAAGTCTCACATCTGCAAAAAGGATGAAATTCAATGCAGAGTCAAAATAAAACAATGGGGAGGGCTTTTCCTATTCAATCCAAGGGTGTACTCAGAACACAACTGTGTGGCAAGAAAATAAAGACTGAAGAAGAGTAGAAACGTTTGCTTAATCCAAATCAGTGATTCTACCTTCCAATCCTGTTGAAATCTTTTGGCTACAGAATGTATCCCGGCCTCCTGAATGCTTTAGATTTCCTCACTACACCATTACTAATCATGAGAGAACTAAGTATAACAAATTCCAAGATTCCACACCTTAAATTGAAAATGTAACTTCCCTCAGAACAGTGATGAGCATATATGAGGTACTCACTTTCAAAATCAATTGTAAGTAAATTACATCTCAAGTCACACAGAAAAAAAAATACACATGCGCCTAGTTTCGAAATTACTTTGTACTTCTTCATTAAACAAAAAGCAAAAAAAAAAAGTATATCTGATTCAAAATTGTTCTATATTACTTCAGTCTTGAAAATGCTTTCAATGAAATATGCTATCCTCTATAAACACCCAAACCTGAAAGTAATTTAGAATCACATCTTTATATGATAATCTCTAATCTGTAAAGAAAACCAAAATAGTCAAAGGCCAATAAATTAACCTTAAATAAATGAGCTGATAAAAATTTTTACCTATCTTAATACTAATAATGATCTGCCCTGCTACCCCTAAAACATGAAATTTTAAATTATGACTCTAAAAGAATGTGTTTACGCCAAAATGCTAATAGAACTCTGGGTAATATTTTCTTCCAAAAGTAACCAGCGAAAAAAAAAGAAACAACTCCTTTTAAAACTTATCTCCTTCTTTCTCATACAAACCCTACTTTTGTTTAGAGATCTCACTTTTAAAATGATTATCTAATCAAAATAGGAAACTGTGTACTTCAGAACTACCCCCAAAAAACTAAATGTACAACAGGTCTTCAGAAAGAGGGACACACAGACACCCCAACAAAAAAATAAAAATAAACTAAAAACGTAGAGATAATTTGTCTAAGATTTATTACAAAAATAAATGCTTTTAGTTTTAAGAAAAATCATAAGGCATAAAATAAAGAGTAAAATTCTCCCCAAAACCTTGTCCATTCACTTGACTACCTTTCTCCAAAGATACCCAGGCTCTTCAATGATTGCTTGTGTAGCCTTTCCAGACATTTTTATGCATCTATATATTCAAGTGCATCTTTTTTGTTGTTGTTTTAAACAGAAATTGCAGCATACTATATGAACAATGGCTTGTTTTTAAACAAAATATTCTGGTCATCTTTTCTTGTATGTGTAAATCTACTTCACTTTTTTCATAATTGCATAGCTGTTGAGTTCTTCTTAACTAGTTCCTTTCTAATAGAATTGTAGATTTGATTCTAGCTTTTCAGTATTTCAAACCATACTGCAATGAGCACTGCTCACTATACAGAACATCTTTTGCAATACTATCAATAGATCTATAGGATAAATTCCTGGAAATGATACAAAAATACTGTGTCAAGCGGCAGGGAAGCAGTACCTTCTCCTACCTCCTAAACCAATTTGGAGTACTGTCTACCTTAACTTGTTAGTTTTCACCAATGTGACAGATAGAAATGGTATGTCATTTTTACGAAAGAGCAAAGATAAGTAAGTTTATTAATCATGTGCATTTCATTGTGAAATGTGTTGCCCATTTTTCTACTGGGCTAGTCATCTCTTTTCTTTTTTAACCAATTTTTAGGACTTCCTTGTCAGCCTTTGGTCAAACATGCTACAAATATTTGCCCCAGTTAGCTGTTTAACTTGGTTTATCATGTTTTCAGTCCTACAAAATTTTTAGATATTTTTAGATATTTTTATGTGATTACATTTATGTATTTTCCTTTATAATCAAGTTTTAGGCCATACAAGGTAAGCTCTTTCCCAGGCAAAATTTTGGGGAAAGTTTATGACATCTAAATCATTGAATGGTGTCGATAGTATACAAGCACCTTCAGCGATAGCTCCAATACATCATGATTTAAGAAACAGAAGCCAATTACACTTCTTAAGAAGTCCTATAATGAACTGATGGAGAGCTCTGCTTACAATTACTACACCAAAAGTCTAATTTTTTCCTTTGAATTTCTTTTCTTAAAATCTAGGAGTTAAAAAACAACTAGCAACTATGTTTAATTTCTGGGCAGTCTCAAGTTTCAGTCCCTCAACCCTTAAATAATCTTTAATAGCGTAAATATAAAATAAAGCCCAACAACTAGATTTTCCCTGTTGTAGCTATAATTTAGTCATCTCTACAAAAGTCAGTGAATACTCTCTGTACAAACAAACTTGTAATTTTGCAATACCAGAAAATTACTTATGGTGCTATCGACACTGTACTCTGTTCTTTTCCATTCTTGGTTGTGAAGGAAAAAAGAGTTCTACCTCAAATCACAAAATTATAAAATAAGCCCGTTGAATCAGTATGCCAATTCAAACCACCACTTACAGCAAAATTAGATGGTTAATCTAGCCACTCTGCATTCTCCATCAAGAAAAAAAAAACCTGGTCGTAAGTTTTCTATCTCACAGTGCCAGCTGCCAGGCATTTAACAGCCTTCCATCTCTAAGCTGACTGGCACAACAAGTAATACAACTTGGAAGTTAAGGAAACTGGCAAATCTCAGGGAGGAGGGGAATATTTTCCACAATTTCTGCAGTACTTGTTTAGCACAAATTCAAGTGTTTCCAAAGTGGTGGTCAACTCTTCAAGAAAACTAAAAGAGAAGGATCATACTATCTCACGTGAACCAACACCAACCCCATTCAGTCGTCTCCTTCCCCTTTGGGAACTATTCAAAAAGTTACTATTTTCTTTTACAACTTACCCAGGCCTCCTCACTGATGAAAGCAGGCAAAGCCCACGCTGTGTGTCTGTCTCCTAGAGAAGATTGCATCTTTTATTTATCGCTCCTTGGCTTTATTTTCACAGTGAATTCCTGGCTTAAATGCAATCAGCCAAGAAACCCTCCCTATGTGCTCCCCTGTCATTCCTCATTGCTTACAAGCAGAATCAAGCACCGAAAAAAAAAAAGAAAAAGAAAAAGAAAAAAAATACACAACTTAATATCGCCAGCCAAGCTATAAAAATTCGCAAACTCTAGTCTGTTACACTGAGAACCCATAGCTATGCTTCAATCCGTTTCAACCCAGCAGGAAACAAGTGGGGGGGGGGGGGAACAGGGCGGGGGACATAACTTTAAAGAATGTTAATTAGATTTTTTTTTAAAAGGGTGGGTAGATTGCCTCAAAAGTTGAACCCTCAAGATAGAAGGAAAGGGTGCCGAACCTAGAAAAAGCAGCACTAGGGGCTGCCTTTGGAAATAAATGACCATGCAGAAAATCACGTTTGCAGATTGCATTAGAATTCAAATTAACCAGACAGGATTAAAATGAATCTGAATTCTCTCTTGGGGCCCCTATCCAGCCCCCCACCAGACTTCCAAAGATAAGAATAAAAGGAATTGACTATGTAAAGAAAAGATTAAAAATCAGAGACAGTGATGCTTCCAACCCTCTCCCCATTCATTAGGTATCCTGTTCACTACAATGTGAAGTACACAGCAACAGGGGAGGGGGGTAGAAAATAAGCCGTTTGCAATCAAGAGAAAAATATGAGAGTTTCACTATAGCATTGTTCTTTTCAGTCAGCTCAAACATCCCTATGACTGAAAAAGATATCTGGCCAGGAAAATAAAAAAAAAAAAAAAATGGGGAGGTGGAGGGAAGCTTTTAAACTCGGTATTTGAGAAAACTCTCATGATCTATCAGAGAAAGGGCTGTGCAGCTTTAAATCACAAGTCCTCTCGCCTTTGTCAAATATCTTCTACTTTACAAGCCTGAAAAGAAATAAAGAGACTCTTTTGTTTGGTTTCCCCTATTCGGAGGGTGACAGAAAACTGAAAGGGGCACAAATAAACCTGAAAATGAGAACAAAGTGCGGGGTCGTGCCCAACTACCAGGCGGCCGCGCCGGGAGGGACGCGGGAGCGGTCGCAGAGCCCCTCGGCCTGGCGCTCCTGCAGCCGCCCGCAGCGAGCTCGCACAGAGCACGAGCACCGGGCCATCCAGCGCAAACCAAACTCAGCGACAGGAGCAGGAGCCCCCAGGCACCGCTGCGGCCCCACAGCAAAAGGAAGCGCGAGCCGTTCCTTCCCGGGCTCGTGTCCTTTAATTTGAGGCTTCCTGGGGAGAAGAGGTCCCGTAGGAGGGGTCCGGCCGGCCACCCCCTCCATCCTGGGCTGCTCCGAGACAGGGGAGGCGCAGAGGGAAAAAGACATTTAAATCCCCAGGCGGCCGGTGGAGCTTGCCTGGGACAGACCAGACGCCGCAGCGACCCCGGAACACCACGGCCGCCAGCCCGTCGAAGCCCTAACAGGAGCAGCCGCCAAGTGGCATTAAAATGTATACCCCTCCCCTCAAATCGAAGGGGCGGGGAGGGGGAAAAAGAGAAAGAAAGAGGAGCGAGCGACAGACAAGGGGAGAGAGGAGGGAGAACGCAGAGTGCGCCGGGCCGCCGGCTCGGCTCCGGCCGGCATTGTCTGTGCGGCCCGCGCCCCCTCCCCCGCCCCGCACAGCCCCACCACACACACCCTTCGCAGAAGCCCGGCCGTCCGCCCGCGCCTTTGTCCACATCCGCCCCCCAAAAGAGACAGGCAGCCCTTCAGGATGTACTCCCGGGAAGGAGGCCGGGGAACCGAGCGGGTCTAGAGCACCCGACACCCACCCGGCCGACCCCGCGGCGGGGCGCGTCCTGCTGATTCATTTCCCACTCGCGCTGGCCCGTCCGGGGAGACAGGGGGCGGGGAGGAAATGGGCGCTCCGCTCGGGACGACCATCCCGGCCATTGAGGGCACCAGGCGGGGGGTGCGGACTCGCGCCGGGCTGACGGCCACCCGGAGAGGAGGGGGCGGGCGCCTCCCGAGAAACTGGCGGACAGACAGACGGCCCCGCGGCTGCCCCGTGACTCACCGACTTGCAGGACGTTGTCAACGCAGCCGCTCTCCAGCAGCCCGATGCCCCGGCGGAAGGGCAGCCGTGTCTCGTCGCCGCCGTCCGCCGCCCCAGCGGCCCCCACCGACGGGGCCCCGGTCCCGGCGGCGGCGGCAGCGGCGGCGGCGGCGGCGGCGGCCGAGGTGGCGGCCGGTGAAGACGAGGAGCCGCCGCTGCCCGCGCCGCCCGCGCCGCCGCCCGCGCCTCCGGGGCCGCCGCTGTCGTCGCCGGGGCCGCCCGCGGCGCCGCTGCCGGTGTTGAAGGACGAGTACATGCAGATCTCCCGCTCGCTGCGAGGGAAAGACCAGTAGACGATGCGGCGCTGCACCGGCTCCGGGATGCGCTCAAAGCGCTCCTCCACGCGCTGGAACGGCCACTTCTCCGCCACCTTGCGCGCCGCGATGTCCAGCAGCGATTCGGGACTCTGGGTCTTGCCCGGCGGCAGCAGCCCCAGCGCCGCGCCGCCCCCGCACGCCGCTGCAGCCGCACCGCCCGCCCGCGGGCCCGGTCGACAAGCAGAGCTGTAGCCACCACCCGCTCCGCCGCCGCCGCTGCTGCCCCCGCCGCCGCCGCCGCCGCCACCCGGCCGGCAGCACAGCCGTTTCGCGGGAGGAGGCTGCTGTCCGCGCTCCGCCATGACCGCGCCGCTTCTAACCCGACAGCGGAAGTGCCGGGACCCTATAAACGGCACAAGGAAGCGCGACACGCACACGCCGCCGCGACGCCACGCTGCCATCTAGGGCCTGCCGCTCCTTGTACGGGCACAAGAGGTGGAGCCTCTACCGTTACGTCAAGGCTGAGGCGGGGCACCGATAGGGGGACCTAAGGCCAGGGGTGGGGCCTATGCAAATCGCTGGGCTGAAACATAAATAGAGCGCTCCGCGGACACCGGAGTAGCGGGGGCGGCGGGGTTGGGTACCCAGAGGGGTGTGAGAACATCAGGCTGTTGTGACGCGGGAGGCGGGGCTCAGGCGGGGTTCCCGCGGGAGGGGCGGGCCGCCGGACTTGACCTAAGGTGGGTGGGTCTCTGTTCCCCCCTGCTACTCAACTTCTCCCTCCAGTTCCCTGCCTTCCTTTGATGTCCGGCAAGTGAAGAGGCGCCTCGTGGGTCGCAGCAGGGAGAGAAGGGGAAATGGGGTGTGAACCCGGGGAGGGGTCCAAGCTAAATGGGAGGCGGGGCCCGCTGCCCCACCCCCCGTCAGAGTCTGCCCGCCGGGAGAAAAGCCTCTGGGCGGAGGAGGCGCTTTCAAAACAAAGAAATGCGGCGTGGTGCCCAAGGGACGGGGGTGGAGAGGAAAGCGGAGGAGGTGCGGCCGAGGCCGCCCGGCTGCCCGCTTCCCTTCTTGCCAACCCGGGGAAACTCCCCCCACCCCCAGCCGGGGCTGTAGCGGCGCCGGGGAAGAGGGAGGAGGCTGCGCTCAGCGGCTGTTTTCCAGTTCACTTTTGCAGACCTGGGTGGAGAGAGAGAGAGCTCCTGCTCTGCTGCCCCGCGTGGCTGTCGCGCACGCACTCCCGAGCCCTACGTCCGCTCTGTCCCTGTGGCTGGGCTGGGGACCGAGCCGGCCAAAGTGTCCGAAAACGCGCAGAGCGCTGGGAGCCTACCCCGTAGCTGGGCGACGCGTGTCCCGAGAGGGCCGTGGCCGCCCAGCCCTCGCGCTCTCTCAGCCCAGCGGGAAAGGAAGACGGCCCGGGGCGGAGCTGGGGAACTTGAACCGGTCCTTGTCGTCCCCGCTCCCGCGGAGCCAAGACCCTGCTTCAGGCCCGGGATGCTCCCACAATGGGTAGCGGGTACACCCGGGCAGTGGATTTAGCAAACACCTTTGTGAGTACACACGCCACGGGAGCGCGCTCACACACCCCAAGGGAGCGCGCGCACAGCCCCCATCAGCTGCAGACGGCTCGCTCGGCCGCTCGGCCGCGGACCGCGTCAGCGAGCTTGCTCGGTGCGCACTTAGATCTGCAGCCGGGCTCGGCGAGGGGTGCGTGGTTGCCGGGAGCCCAGGCGCTCAGGACGCGCGCCATGCTCTCTGCAGCCCTGACGGCGTGCGAACGGCCGATCCTGCCCTGGAAAGGCAGCGTTGGGGCAGGCGACCGAGAGGGAGTGAAGAGCTCAGCTCGCTGGTGCAAGGGCGCCGGGGAAGAAGCGAGTATCGGGCTGAACTGGGATCTCTGCGGACATTGTTCCTTTCACTCCGCAGAGCTCGGTCAAATATGAGTCCAAGCCACAGACATCCCTACTCTTTGCCCCACCTTCTGTTTTTACTGTAAACCATGTTACTGGTACTCTCGCTATTGTGGAAGATAAACCGTGTCTCCTTTGGCAGTTTCGCATCTTGTAAGGTTATTGGCTGATACCCACCTGCCTGCCTCGTTGCCTGAATTTAAAGGCATAGAGCTCTTCCGAGGTTTAAAGAAAATCGCCCACTCAAGGCCGAGTCCCAGGAGACCGCGAGTTCCAGGTCTTGGCTCTCACCCTTGTTAGGCCTTACCAACCCCAGGCTGCAGGTCCCATGGGAACGGAACGCTGGCCGACTTTCCATAGCCGCTTTACTTGTTAGGAAAAATTTGGTGACATGTTTTTGTATATCCCTCTGGTATTTTTCTGGGTACCTCTTCAATGCTTAGGAAAAGGCCTGGGCAGAAAACAGAAAGAATATATAACAAATGAGAGGAGAAAGGCTCTTCCAGTTTCATTTCTGGATCTCTTAAAAATAATTTTTAAATTTTTCAAAAGCATAGATCATAGGTGTGCAAAGTAAGTCGAAAAGTAAAATACGATTTGGCCTCCATTCTGTCCTCGGTAACAGTCATGATAGAACTTAGACTTGTATAATATCGTGTAGATTACCAAGCACTTTCATATATATACACACAAGATTGCTAAACTGGAAAGTTAAAGATGACAAAACTGATGCCCCAAAACAGGGTGATTCATTCTGGGTCATACGAGTTGTTAGTGGAATAAATTATTTCATACTGAAAAGGAAAATAAACACCTTTGGAGGTGTCTAACATTTACAGACCTCGATTTTGTCTTGAACCAGAGACCAGATGTAAGGCATCATTCTGCAGTGGAGGGGTTTAGTTTAATTTGAAGACAAATCCAGAGCTACCAGCTCATCCTGACCCAATTCTCCTTCTCTATAGTCTCTCACACTGAGACCTCTCTCTCTCTCTCTCTCTTTCTCTCTTTCTCTCTCTCTCTCTCTCTCTCTCTCTCTCTCTCTCTCTCTCTCTCTCTCTCTCTCTCTCTCTCTCTCTCTCTCAAACTGTCCTTAACTCTCCTGTCCCTCCCAGGTCTCCAATTCTTCTTTCTCTGCCTCGTTTTTTGGGGTTTTCTTCCTCCAAACTGTCAAATGTACACCTGCCCTATAGCTTATATCCTCTTCTCCAGTTTTGGTGATCCACGCAATGGATAGTTTCCACCATTTCCAACTCCCAACCATGGTCTCTGCTTCAGCTCACTCATTTCTTTGTGGTGGCCAGCTCCCTTTTCCGTTACCATGAGGGTGCCCATGGCCACCTCAAATACAAAGTACCACCTTTCCCTGGAAAATGGGTTCTCTTTTTTCCCCTAGATCGTTATTACTGTTCCTACCTGTTCCCAGGCCCCCAAGCTTTTTTCTCTTTGCCTGCAACACAGGTTTACTTGCAGTGCTGTCTGTCCCTCTTGCTGCTTTATTATTCCTCCTCTTCACTCTGCAGAGCCTCCCCAGTGGTATGTCTGTATAACCTTTCCTTCCCCCTTATCCTCCTTCACCTAGCTGCTGTGCTTCCTAAAGTACAGTTGTGATGGTGTCATCCTTCTGCTCAAGTCCTTTTAAATGGCTCTCTGTTGCCTGCTAGAAGTCCAAACTCAGATATGGTCTTAACTAGATCCAACTTCCCTGCCTTGTCTCCCACTAAAACCCAACAGAACTCCCAGTCTCCCTACAGAAATTTTGTTATTTTCCAGTAGAACTCCCAGTTCCCCACTTTTCTACTCTGCACATTTGCTCAAGATGGTCCTGCTGCCTGTAATGTCTTTCTATTCCCTTGCAACTTGTCAAATTCCTACCCTTCCTTCAAGGACTTGCTCGAATGCCACTTCCTCTGGCAAAACCCACCTGGCTGTGTAATCTCTCTCTCTTTACTAGAGCCCCTCTAACACTTCAGATCTTTCTTGTCACATTTATACCATTATGCCAAGCATCACAGTTATATTTACACTTGCCTGAGCCATTCATCTTCTCAGCTACTTCTAGTCCAAGTGCCCAGCCCTATGTTTCAAGACTCTGTCTCCCCAGAGATTAGCTACACCCATGAGCCAAGGGAGAACTTAGTGACAGTATGTCATCTTTGGTTGATACTTATGCCACCTCTCACTTTTCGGGTATTTACAATGTTTTTCTTCTAACTGCTCCTTTCAAATAGGCCCTATCCCAGGGACCGAATCAGAGCTAGATGTCTCTGGTTATGCTCCCATTATACAAGGGTAAGAAATCAAAGTACAGAAAGTCTGCAGCTTCCCAAATGCAGTGACTCATCATGTCATACCACACAACATTGGCCAGTGTGGTCATGAGGTAGGCTCTCAGGTAGCCTTCATAAACCAGACTCCCAGGACTCCATAAACTGTTGGCTGCAAGGAATAGAAACACCCTTCCTCAGCACCTGGCTTGTAACTGGATGCACAGATAGATGGACAGATGGATGGCAAAGGAATTTATTTGAGATGGGCATTGGAGTCCTATCCAGAGATCTGTCATGGCTCCTCTTCCTGCCTTTAATTTCAAAATGAATTTTTTTTCGTTAAATTCAATAGATATGTATCAAATTCCTAGAGCAGTGGTCTTCAAAGGGAAAACCTGAGGGCGCCAGAGCATAATGCACACAATTTTGGAACTAAGAACCAGATAGTAACAGTCACTCCACGCATGAGTCTTAGACTTTACACGAAAGTTTGAAAAGTACCCTTTGGTGGCAAGAACTTCACATGTCCCAGCACTTAGGGGGAGGCCTGCAGAAAGAAAAAAATGGCATTGCCTCATTGTTATTGCTAGTCATCTCAGCTAATTAAGAGGATAATTTGCCATTAGTAGCAAGATTCCAAGATGGAAGAATTGGATTAAGTTTAAGAACAAGTCGTTTGAAGATGTACACAAAGTTATGCTCATTTCCATGTGTTTTTCCTCATATTGGGATATATTTTTTATATTATAACGAAGCTAGTTATCTTTCCCAGACTATAATTAATTGTTTAGAGAGGAAGAAAAGCCTAAAATAGTATATAGTTAGCCTGTGAATCAGGCATTATTCTCTCCAGTGGAATAACAGAGAATTCTACTCTGTGGCTAAAAATGAGTAAAAATTAGAGATGACACTTCATCAGGGAAAAATGTCCAATAACAGGGAAAAGTGCTAGAAGAGTGTTCCTGGTCATTTTCACCAGATAGATTCTTGGGGAAAATAAGAGATGAACAGAGAGTGATCAATCCAGAATTGATTGATTTGAAACCACTGCTCTATCTTCGAAGAGAGGAAAATTTTGATCTATTCCAACTATGTTAAATTCAAGTGAATCAAACCACTAATATTTTACTATTAGTAATTTTTTTAGAGAGTGGGTGCAAAAACAGTGCTAGGTCCTTTACAAACTGTAACTCACTTGGTGCCCAATCCCCCCACACAAGAAACAAATGAAGAAACTAAGGCTTAGAGAAACTTGCCAAAGTTTATTCCGATCTAAACTGGCCAAGCAGATTCAAGTTCAGTCTGCCTAACAGTAAAGCCAGAACTTGTCCATTATCCAGTATTTCTCAAATTTACCAAATCAGAAAAATTTCCCTGAGTGCTCATTAAAATATATAGATTTTCTTTATCTTTCCCTGCAGAAGTCTTTAGAATAGGCAAAATTAAAAAGTACCATAATTCAACGCCACATTGTCACTTACTAACATACTGTTTTATTCCTTAAAATGTACACTTCTAGAATTTGCAGTAATTATGAAAAGTGTAATTAATGACTGATCAACCAACCAATCTTTTCCATCCTACTTCTAAGAACAGTATATTCTGTTAAGATGGAAGCCTTTAAAGTTACAATCTGGAATTTTGAAAATCATTATACCTCAACATACAAAAGAAAAAAAACAAGTTGGCAATTTGCTTCCAAATAAATTTGCTTCAAATGTTGTAATTTGAACAATAATTCCCCCCTCAAGAGGTAAAAGTGTTTGCATTTGTTAAATATTAGACAGCCTACTCTTGTTAATTTTTAGCAAAAAATATTTTAGTATAAATATAGTATGTGTACAATGTCAGTATTGTAAAAACTGACCAGACTGTTATCATTCTGCTGTTCATGCCAATCCAAAGTACAATAGTGAAGGCCTTATCAGATGAAAACCGTCTCAGAACCAAATGTTTAACAGGCCTCCAACAGGCTTAGAACCTAGTGAGGGCCAAAAGAAATAGGAAGTGCCACATTTAATTATAGCTTTTAGTCTTCCCATTTTTTAATAACTGTAACTTTTTACTGGTATTTTGTTAATCATGTCACAAGATAGACCCAAGAATACTATTTAACTGGATAACATGAAAATATGTAAATGTGGGGAAAACTCCTAATGAAAAAGCACCATGGAAGAATGATTACTTAGAAAATTAATGATTCCCTCAAAACTGCATCACTCTTTTGCAGATGTCTCTGATAGGTAAAGTGGCACAAGAAAAACACAAATAAGACATTAAATATTACTGTACAAACATATTCTCTAGGGAGATAAAAAGTGCTCTGACATGTATGAAGGATATATTTGCAGAAAGTGTCATCTCCATAATCATTTCATAAACATATAGCATGAGCATTTTCCAAAGTGATCAATCAATAGTTTGTTTATTTTTATTCCCATCTGAAGGAAGTAAAGAGATACAATTCAGACAACCACATAACTTTAGGGTGCACCTTCTGCTTAGATAAAAGATTATTTGCATTTAAGAGATAAGCATGAAAATTAAAGTTTAAAATGTGAAAGCCAAACTCTAAAATGTATTTATTAAGGACAGTTTGTCACCCACAATATTTTTAAATATTCAAGAACTCATTCCTTATCAAGAATAGCATCATGGCAATTCGGATATGAAAAGTGTCACTTTCAATGACTTTGTTCAAACCCAGAATTGGATAACTTGTGAAACGAAGCTGTCTCAGCAAAATCTGGTGTGTGTCAGATATTTTTTCAACCTGAAAAATCTATATTAACACCTCCATAGAACCATATTACAATAAAACCATGGTTATGCAGAAACTTTGTAAGAACCATACTGAATAGACAATTTTCCCAAATAACTGAAATCTACTTAACTACCAAAACCTTTTAAGAAAGTTTAACCCTGTAGATTAGAAATTTTTCTAAAACATGATAAACTAAGTATAAGGTCTCATTCTAGACACAATGATGCCTTCAAGAGGCGCTAAGACGTGAAGATAATTGTCCATAACTAAAAGCCCCATTTTTTTTTTTTTTTTTTTTTTGGTTTCCTCTACAGTTGTGCTGTCCCATTACTTTTAATTATTGCCATATACCAACTCTGACTCTTCTCCCTTTCTGAATTATTGCTTCCCATCTGCTCTGGCCTTGGAATCCAGAAAACACACTTGTTCGAATTGTGTGTAAGATTAAAAAAATCAACTAAGTTCTTAATGAGGACCAAAAATCAACTAATATCTTAATGAGGACCTCCCCTCTAGTTAAAAGTTTCATGGTCTTTGTCACATTTATTTTCACTTCTCACAGACTTCTGGATCTCAGCTAGGTCGCAAATAAAGGAAAGATTTCAGATGGTCAAAGTCTGGCTTTCTGGGGGTTTAACATGGGATGATAATTGAAATTCATGATGACTTCTACTGAATCACCATACACGAAATAATATATCTTGAATATGATTTAAGTTTAAAGTATTTCATAAAATTATAATTTTTTGAAACTTAGTGGTTCACATCTGAAATTTATGACAATATTATGTTAGAATTCAGATAAATGAACCAGAAACTGCCATTCCCAAATCACACATTCTTCTTATAGCTTGAGTTCATTCTGGAGTGAGGAGGGATAGAGACCAAAATTCATAACAAACCCACCCTACAAGACTCAAGGCTGTGCATTGGGAATGACCTAACATCTGCTCACCTCTCCAACTGGCCTTGCCCCAAGTTCATCCCCCTCACTCTCTGGGGTTCAGCCAATGCAGGCTGCTCAGGGCTGCTTTCAGTTCCTTGAACACTTGAGGTTCACTTCCCCCAGAAGACCTTTGCCGCCCAAGAGTTCCCACTGCCTGGAATGTGCTACATCTCTGGCCCCTGCAACTATTGCCTCGTTTCCTCCTACTCAGCTTAATCATACTTCCTTAGGAAGGCCTGGCTGCTCTGACAGGCCAGCTCTGCCTATTACCCACTCTAATTGTTACATGTACCTCTCCTAGGAGCCCCTATCAGAGTTGCAATTTTTCATTTAGTTGTATGTAGGACAGATTACCTAGAAAATAGTGGGAGTTCTATAAATATTTGTTCACTTCATGGAAGAGAGGGAGCAAAGGCCCTTCAGCCAGGCTGGCTTCCTCATGAGGTTATGGTTAATATCAAGGCTTGCCAGGAGAGCGATTTCCAACATCTTACCTTCACTTGATTGCTGCCAAGGCCTGTGGGTCTCTCCTTTACTTCCAAGAAAAGAATAAAAACTACTCAATGGACACTCAGCGGTATACATGAAGATATTATGGCTGCATTCCGGAAATCATTGCATTATTCCAAGCAAAGAAATAAGAAGAAAATATTCCCAAACATTTCAAAAACTTTGCCACACTGTCATACATGAAACCTGTAAAATTTGTCTTTTGTTCCTTTTTTTTCCCCCTGGCTTTCATTTCAGATGTCTATCAAGTTTTTGGCAATTTGGAGTCTTCTAGTTACCATGGAAATAGGAAACAATGATCTCTTTGAGATTAAGAGGGGAAAAATATTCACTATATTGGGGCACTAGAATTTTCCTCCTTTGATAGTATTTGTAATTTGAGAGAATGTCGATTTGGAGGAAATGTTTCTGGATCATTAATAAATATTTATTTTTGTTCCTATAATGTGCCAGGCATTGTTCTCTGCCAGGAATGCCTCCACCTCCAAATTACTACCTTAAAGATAAACATTCCCTTTCCCAGGTTCGAGCTCTTTTAAGTCAAGTTCAAATTGTTGAGTATGAACTATTACCTGTAAATGAAAACCTTTACCTCTTCTCTCTAGGAAACTTCATCACACTTCAGACACTTTATACAGTTCTTCCTGACAGTAGAAACTCGGGTTACAAAGAATCATACTATATACACTGGCAATTTTATTTTTCCTTTCTCTATTTCACGGGTAGATAAAAATTTCTTCCAGAGCAAAAAATAACCATGTGATCTCACTTTTTTGTTGTTGTTTCATAGTCTTAACAGTTGATAGTTGCTCATACTGATCAAGAAAACTTGACCAGTGATAATTGAAAATTTCAAAAAAACTGGAAAAGGAAGAAAATAGTTTACTCATCTCCTTCATAAACAAATGTCCACAATTTTAGAAACTACATACCTGTATGTGGTTACATAAGACTTGGTTTTGCACACATTATATAATATTCTGAATTGTAATTTTCCACATCTCATGACACCAGAAAGTTTCAAAGTTCCCCCCGAAGGACAGATATGGAAGATTCTAACACCAACTCCTCTAATACCTCTCCTCCATCTAAGGCGTCATCTTCCTGTAGAGCTACTGATGGACTGCACCCCACTGCAGTTTCCCACCCAATCTTGCGTGTACTTCTGACTTTAGGAATATTTAGAGGAGACTTCTACATTAAAAGTGTGTTTGAGCAAGGCCAAGTCTCTACACTAAAGATATTCCTCTCAAGTTACAATTCAACTATTAGAGACATAGCACTTTGGCACCTTCATGAGCTCCCTTTGAAAAAATATCAATATCCCCTGAAGGGCTAAAACTTGAAGTCATTATAAATTTATAATCCCAAGGGATTAGTTAAACTGTCAACCCCTCCCCACCCCCTCCGCCATCCCCATGGAATATTAAATTCAGGACAGGCCTTGCACAGTGGTGCTAGTAGGAAGCAGGTAGGGGGCTGGGGTAGCTGAACGAACTTCACTAATTTCATAATGTTACATTGGGTCTCACACTCCAGTTCACATGACCTTCCTTGAAGTTCTCTCTTCTTTTCCACACCTTGCTCTACCTTTGTTCCTCTTGCCTAGGTTAATTCATCTGTGTGTGTGTGAGACTATGTGTGTGGATTATATCTGTACGTATGAACATCTATATATATCCCCAGGTTTTTCTTTGTCATGATACCAACTTGTCTTGTAACGTAGCCATAAAAATTTAATTCAGGCGACTTGTTGGATGATTTAGGTATTTTCAGCTTCATTAACAGCTAATCACCACACAATGGATTACTCAACCAAGGTTTGAAACATGCCTTCAAGGTGGCTAGACTAACTGGAATGATCAAGTCGGGGACTTCAAGAGAGTATTATATACACACAGCTATTATGTCTTTGCGGGAATATGTGTTTGCCTATGAACTGTCTGTGCATGTTTTTGGCGGGTCCCCTTTCATATTCTCCATTCCCTGCCCCATCGCCACCCCAGCCTCTGCCAGGTCTGCCTACAAATCCCTCAGTCGTGAAGCCTCCAAAAGAGCGGTGAGAACTCCCTTAGGTCTAACAGCATCCTGAGAGGAATGTCCATATGTGAGGCAGACAGGCCAACTGTGCCCCATCAGGGTTCAGAATTGGGCAGGGTGGTAAAGACGTGTAGCCAGAAGGTTTAGAAAGGTGCCACTAGGGCCACAGCCAGGTGTTTTGCTGCTCTCAGAAAATGCTCCTCTTGTCCTGCCTTAAGGAACAAATTAGCATCAGAGACAGAAGTGTGACCTTGAAGCCCAAGGTTTATGGGGACTCCTTCTCCAACCACTGAAAATGTTCTGGTGGGTATGGAGGTTTGGTTGATGAGAGAGGTGATGAGGTTTCCTTCTCCCTCCCCGCAGATCCCAGCTCCAACACTGGCTTTGACTAACAAAGTCAGCTTAGCTGAAGTAGCAGCCTACTGGGGTAAGTAAGGTGCTGATCACAAGCCTCAACATCCACATGCAAGTTCTGTTTTTGCAGGTCTGGTATGAACTACTAACTCCTCTGGATACACAAAGTGCTCTGTGGGCAGGGCTTACCCTTGACAGAGACCATTTTCACAGTTGGTTGAATTTGTCAGGGGTTTTCTTTTAACATTTGTCAATGACCATTGTCAGGTGTTGCTAAGGTTGCAGGAGAAAGGTTTCACTTGATTGGCTGAGCGACTGTATTCCATAACCAATCCAAATGCTGTGCCTGGGGGAGGGGGACTCAACATGATAGAACAATATCGAGCACAGGCAGACACATTCCGGGTACTAATAAGGCGTCTGGAAAACTAGAATTACAGTGTGCAGGAATCCCATGCCCTTCTACAGCTCTAGCCATGGCTTGGTTGCTATTCGAAATGTTACAGCTTAAGTTAACACCATTTCCACTGATTGAAGGATATCAAGATTTCAAAACAGGGGAGTAACAATTGTGAGGAGGAAGTAAAACTCCTTGCTCATTGTGTTTTACAGCCTTCCTTAGTAAAACTGCTGAATTGTAATTTAAAATATTCCACCCTTTCAAATAAATTAAGTGCAGCCCTTAAAAACAGGAAATGAGAGAGGCACACATGTATTGTCAACTAAACAGTCACAGACCTCATACCACAAAACAAAGTTGAAAATCATAGAACAGTCCTAAGAATTTACATTAGAAGGCTGACAACAGGGTCACAACCAAGGGGGACGTTATGCCTCTGGCAATGAACTCTTCTGCTGAAACCTGATCGCTAATTAGAAAACAAACGAAAGACAAACATCAGCTTGAAGGGAAATTTGGATCTTGCAAGATCATAGATATTCTGATATTCAGATAAACCTTATGGTACTAAGGAAAATTAGAGTGTACTTAACTGTAGAACGTCTAAAGCTTCCCTTCAGAAAACTGCTAGTCAGTTGGATGTTCCTATGGTAATATGTTAAAAGTAAACAGTATTGTCTTGCCTAAAAAAATAAGTTAAGCTTCTGTACATTACTGATTTCCCATTTACTTATCAACATAATCACCAAACTTTATATTTTTATTGACCGTTTTTATTCAGTCACTAGGAAAGCTTCTTCCTTTCCTTGCCTCGCCCTTTGCTCTCAGACGTCTTCCTCAGAAGATGGAGCTACCACCACCTAAGAATACTACCAGAAGAAAGGAAGGGAAGAAATGGAGAGGGAGAAAGGAAGCTGTGGAGATATCCCTCCCTATTATCCATTTCCTCTATCCAACCCAGACTCTTCTATTCATGAAAGATCCTATAGTCAAGCCAAGTTGCTTGAGCTGTCTCAGGCTGAAATGGGGTTTCGGATTTTTTCATTTTACTTTATATACATTTCGAAGTAGTTCAAAATGAAGAAAAAATAATAGAAGTTTCCAAGATTGTGGACAATTTCACCTCCCACTTACATTGGTATAAAAAAGAATATGCATGAGCAGAAAATGATCTTGAGGAGAGTTGGCAACAGGACTGCATAAGACTTGCACAGAAAGTACAGCTTCATGACCCTCCCTGCCAAGTTCAAGTACAGTAGCCCCCTAACTCTACCTGCACTCCAGGCCAGTGGAACCCACATAGCTCAGATTTTTCCCGAGATACTTGGGATACTCCCTTAATGGAGATACTATAGTAGCAGGAATCACTATTTCAAAGGGGAAGAAACTTGGAGAGTATTTTCAGTTCTTTTTGGGGGATGGGTGTGGGAGGTGAGGGGCGGTGCATGTGATGCTAAATGCAGATATTTGTGCTATTGGCAACATCTGAGGAAGTGATTTAACCCACTTGCATAGCCAGGCATAATTTATCATGTGGCCCTATGATTTCTCCTTTCTGATTACTTCAGTCATGTTTGTGTATTAACTACTTAGGATATATGTTTATTTAAGAGGCCCTGAAGTCCTCCTTGATTTTCCTAACTCAGAATCTAGCCATCTCTTATCCTGACCTTATCTGCTCTCGTCAGGAACAGATCCAGGATGCCATAAAAACTTACCACCCACATCTGATCTTTGTACTCAAGAAATTGGACGAAGACTGGTGAGTTAGGAAACTTATCGTTATCTTAGATCCTTTCCTGGCCTGGTGAGCACACCCACAGTATCATTGGTGAGTATTCTCCAGGGTTAGAACTGCCCAGAACTTTGCAAATTGATGCTCTCTCTCCATAGTTCATGTTTCAAGATGCTTTCCAATAAGAATCATACAGCCAGTAACCAAAATAGTGGGTTATAAAAACCTACTGGATCAATGAAAAACAAAAATCTGACTGCTAATTTCAACCTGCAATCAAACAGTAAAGGTCATCCAGTTAAGTTTCACCCCTTTTCTTTCCTGAATCACAGCCTCTAATAAAGAAAGAAAAAAAAAAATTGATGGTAAAGAGTAGAGAACTGAAGAAGCAAAAGGCCTGGGATAACCTAACCCACAACTAAATTAGTAGTTGCAGAACATGAATGATCATGGGAGAAGATGGAATCAGAGATGGAGAGACACTCAAGGGAGTTTTCATGAAAGTTCGAAAGACTATATTCGGCCTGTACACTCAAGAAAGTGTCTAAGAGAAAGGAGGCCAAAATAACAATGAAGTTAGAGTGAAAAAGACGTGAGTTTAGTTTTCAAAATGTCATGTCCATATTGAGTGTCCCTTTAGTCCAAAAAAGAAACAAAGGGAGAAATCAAACAGCTTTACTAACAAGCAGAGCAGTTGGCCAAGAGTCTGGGGTGAAATCTTGGAAAAAGTTTTAATGTGCGGCCTAAAAATAGGTTGAAAGCATCATTAAGTCTCTTTATCTGTCTCTGTTTTTTCAAGTCCTGCTTTTCTCATGACCGACTATTCCCCCTTTCGTCTATGTCATCATTAACACCTGGGTCTCTCTGTGAATTTTTTTCTTTTAGTTTAATTTCAAGCCTTCATGAGAAAGACTTTTCATTCATTCATGCCACACATCAAACCATTTAAAACATGATTTCTCAATGGAATGATCGATTTGTAAAAACCTATTTACGATGCTCATAAGAAGAATGGCTGACTTGATACCATAACAAGACCATGACTAGGTGTTTTTATTGGTGGTGACTCTTTCCACAAAAAAAAACAGAGGGCTTGTAAAGCAAAGTGAAAAGGGAGTCTAGAACTTGCTTCATTCTCTAGGATGTTCTTGAGAGTGTTTACAGATCATCAGGTTTTCCTCAGCTGTTCCCAATATGCACGAAAATGGATGTATTTTTAGGCAAACACATCTATTACAATAAAACCAGTGAAGCTTTGAGTTTTCTTGAGCATACAGTACACTTTGGAAACACTATTTATTAAGACTAATGTGTTTTGTTTAGGTTATTGTTTGGAAACAATAATCATAAAAGAAAAAAATGATAAATCATACTTTATCAAAATGTAAAATTTCTCATCGAAAGAGACCATTAAGAAAATGTATAGATGAGCTGCAGACTGGAAGAAAACATTTGTGAAACATGAACTTAATATGGAGGACCAATGTCTAGGAGGTGTAAAGAACTACTCAATAATAAGACAGAAGAAATTCTCAAATGGACAGTAGATTTAAATAGACACTTCATAAAAGAAGATCTATGAGAAATGCAAATAAGCACCTGACAACACATTCGATATCCTTAGTCATAGGAAAAATGCAAATGAAAACCACAATGAGCTATCACTACGCACTCACAAGAATGGTTTAAAATTAAAAAGACTGACAACACTAAAATGTCATCAGAGATGTAGAGCTACTAGAACTCTCATACGTTGTCGGTGGGAATAAAAAATTGTATAATCACTTTAGAAAAAGGAATAGCAGTTTTTTAAAAACTAAATATATAAATATATATCTATCCTGTGGGTTAACAATAGCACAAGTAGATCTTTTCCCAAGGGAAGTAAAAACATGTCTATAAAAAGACTTTTATAAGAATGTTCCCAACAGCTTTATCCACAATATCAAAAACTGAATAGAGCTCAGATGTCCATGAACAGGTGAATGGCTATCCAAACTGCAGTATAGTCATAGTCATACAGTGGAGTACTATTCAGCAACACAAAGGAATAAACACACAATGACATGTCCAAATATCAAAAACAGTATGCTGTGTAAAAGAAGTCTTACAAAAAGTCTTAGAAAAATAGTTTGTTCTATTCCATTTGAAATACATGAAATTCTAGAATAGGCAAAACCAATCTCTAGTGAAAAAAAAACAAAACAGTGGTTGCCTCTGGGAGAAGGAGTAGGGATGATGATTGACAGGAAGGTAGCATGAGGGAACTTTCTGGGAGTGATGGTAATGTTCTATATCTTTATAGGGTATCAGCACATAGGTATACATTTGCAAAACTCAGAAAACATTGAAGATTTTACATTTCATTGTATATAAATTTTATATCAAAAGAGAAAGTAAATATTGAACTTGAAGTTTATAGGTTGAAATTGGTTGATGCCTACAATTTACTTTTAAAGGCACAAAAAGGTAAGATGGATTAATGAAGGAAGAATATACAGATATGTGATTCAGCAAGAATAGTAAAATATTAATAGTAGAATTTACAACTAGATGGTGAGTAATGGGTGTTCACTGTAAAATTCTTTCAACTTTGTGTATATTTAGAAACATTCACAATAAAGTGCTGATGAAAATAATTAATGTACTAGTCTGACCCATAGAACCTTTCAGTTTTTTGTTAGATCTGAATGCCTTCTTTGAATGTTCATATTAAATTATAAATAGGAAAGATAGAAACCTAGGTTTGGAATGATCTCATACCTGACTTCTTTTTATTTTCATATCTAGTCTTTTGTACCTTTTAATTTTAGCAGACAAAAGACGGCAGGAAATGGTTATTATGAGAGGAAGGGAAGGGAAGAGACCTGTGACTGTAAAAAAAAAAACAATAACAAAAACAAAAAAACTCCAACTGTAAAATATTGACTATCAAGAGCAGACAGGCACTCCAGACTTGTAGAATCAAGAAATTAATGAAAACACCAAGACTGCATCATCCTCAGAACCACAGAGGAATGATAATTACAGACGGTATTTCTAGAGCAGACACATAACCTTGATTCCCAGGATACCCCCTAAAGCACTCTAATAGTATGCTATTTATGGAAGGTTTTTCCACCTTTAATAACAGAGAAATAATGTTAGAAGGAAAGAAATCCCTTATTTAGCCACTGGGGTGTCATTATTGAGCCCCAGCTGAAGGCCCCCTTAAAAGCATCCATATGGTAAAAGAACATGTTTCCCTATGAAATCAAAACTGAGTACATCTGAGACTTCCGAATATCTTTTTCCTTAGATCTTAAAATGGATTTGCGCATATTTGTGAAAAAAAATTTTATGATGTGCTATCTTCCAAAGTGAATGGTTATTTATAATTCATAAAAGACCTGAGCACAGGAAAATTCTTTGCTTTTATTAGTCCTATAAAGTTAGACCAACTGATCTTTCAGTACATATTACAGACACCAAATTCTTCGTATGGTTGAAGTTTCTCTCCCTGAACTAAATGCAAAGAGGCAGTGCTACTGAAGCTGTTGTTCGAAAGCTGGTGGGGTTCAAATCTCTTTTGATTAAATGTTAAATAAACAAAAAATCACTCTCAGAGCCAGTCTCTACAGACACAGAAGGGAGAATACTTGGAATGCTAAACATGCTTTTAAAATCTTGCGCGGCCTTTGTAAAATACAACAGCATATTTATTAATGGATTTTCTTTTCTGTTTCCAACATTTAACCATCATTTTCAGACACAGTTGCCACATCATTTCCTCTCAGCTGCTGCTGCCTGCTTGTGAGTCATAGCACAGGTTTATAGGCAGAAGTGACATGAGTCGAGGAGTGTGGGCACTAGGGATTTGGACCCATTACTTCGAGCCCTGGTGCCAGTGACCCCCGCCCAGCTGCAGCTCCACACCCCTGTCATGATATCACATACAATTTCCTTAAATGAATTCAGCTTTCTTAGCTCACCCTGCCAGGGACACATCCACCTCGATTACTGGTTTGCCACAGACTCACATAAGAGGGTTTCACAGAATCTGGAGAGATCTAAGTTCAATCTGAAAACAATACATGGTTTGACGTTCTTTGATGTTCCTTGCCCTCTAATATTCCAGACAAGCCTTTTGAGCTCTATTATAGAACTTTCTGGAAATAGGAACTCTTTCTGTACCCTGACTTTTAAATACCTGACCTAAAACATAGATTGTTAACTGCCGAACACAAAAAGCCAATTCACCTATAGAGTAGGTTCCTTGATCAGAAAGGACTTCCTCAGCTTTCAGGGATAAGGAATGAATGATTCAATTGCTTTTTGAGCAAGTTTTCCACCATCTTGTGCTGCCTGACTCAGAAGATAAGAATGAGAAGATCTCAACCTCTTGACGTTATGCCAGCTGGACTGGGTAGTACCAGCAGTGGAAATGGAAAAGGCAATATTTATTCCGAGGGCCCTGACAACATCATCACTAAGTCATCCGTCCACTCCTAAGTGCTTTGCATTTTACAAGATCCAGGGAGAGAGAGGCCCATGAGCTGCAATTCTAGGCATTTTCTTCCCTTTCTGCCCTCATTCTTATTTAACATATCTAAGCACTGTTTGGAAAAAGCTAGGTAGATGGCAACACCAAATAGGCAGCATGCTATCAGTTTAACACTTTCAGAATTCACTTCCCTATAAATGAATGAAATCTTCCAAGTCCTCCCTCTTCCTCATCTATTACTCAAAATATTGAATCACTGCATAACACAAATGTTAATTTTCTACTGTGTCATATCTGTTTATCGATCCATCCATACATCTAGCCATGCTACAAATAAATGTTCCTCGAATACTTACCATGTGCCAGGTCTAATTGCGGATATATAGACATGAACAATTTGTATAATCCTTACCCTTCGGGAGCTTACAGTCATACAGAAGATGCTCTCATTTGTGTCTCCTGTGCCCTAAATGAATATGGTTAATTTTCTGCTGTTACTTCATCAGGGCAAGAAAGCAGGAGCGCTTACTTTGCCCAGACAATGTCTCTAGGTTCATGAATTTTGCCTACCCCATTTCTTTGCTTGCCACCCACCATATCCACTAATACCTGATACAAAGTATTGAGAAAAATTGTTTACTGCTGTGGAAACAAATGTCAGGACATAGCACGACAAGATACAGAATAGTCTCAAATACTCACTCTGCATGTTTAAAATTTAAACAGCCACTGTCAAATACGGTGTATTTAATTTTCTCTCCCCTTTCTAGGTTACTGACCCCTTCTCCAGTCTTAGGCCTTTGGGGTTACAGTTCATCTGGCTAATTCACCCCAATCATCCTTCAGTACAATCATCTTTCTGGTCCACAGAGATGAGCCATGAGATCCTATCTTTTGTGAGGCCCTAAGTGTACTGCCTTATCCAACATCCACTGAGCTGTGTGCTTTGAAATACTTTTGTGCTTTTTTGGGAGTAGGAGGGGAACAGAATAGGAAAAAAATCTGGGTTGGGGAGAGGATGCCAAGAGGGCACCAAAGGCTTCCCCGTTATGCTGCATTTCACAAAGCCTCTAACTAACATTAGGATTTGTTTATAGTATTTTGTAAACAAGCTCCCTTGGCCAGAAGTTTCCATCCCTCAGGACAAGGTCACAGCTCCCTGGTCTGTCTGCTACAGCTCACCAAGTGTTACATGTTCATCAAGATGTGAATCTTCTCAGCCCCAGAGGTAGCGCGTCAGGGCTGGAGACAGCCACTGTGAAGGGCAGGTCAGCAATGCTCACGGCTGAGCTGATAAGGGTCTTTTGGAGAGGTGACCAAAGACAGACCCCTGTTTGCCCAGAAGCCAGAAATTCTGTCTGCCAACAGTCCCACGTGCTGGCACTCAGTGCAGAGGCCTGCCTCTGTGCTGGAATTATATTCTTATCCCCCAAACCTTCCTACCTTCCAAGTCAGCTTCTCCCTCACCCCTCATTCCTTCTCGCCCCGCACCAAAGGTCAGCATTTATGGCTGCTCTTCTGCCCTGTGTTTACAACCTTCACTTAGTGTACTACTAGCCCGAGCTCTTTTACCCTCAGTCCTCTCAGCTCAGCGACTTCAACAGAATATAATGGCAGCCATTTATTAAAAATTGCCTAGTAACCACATTTTTAAAAATTTAAATTAAGCAGATAAAAATATATATTTTGTTTGCATCTAAATGTATTTTCAACAGTGTTATTGAGATACAATTCATATATCATACGATTCATCCATTTAAAGTGTACGATTGAGTATATTCACACAGAGTTGTGCAACCAGTACCACAATTTTAGAACATTTTCATTACCCCATAAAGAAATGCCATATCCATCAGCACTCACTTCCCATTTCTCTCCCCAAACCCCAAACCCTAGGCAACCACTCATCTACCTTCTGTCTCTATGGCTTTGCCTCTCGGTCATTTCATATACATAGAATCATACATTGTGTGGCCTTTCGTGTCTGGCTTCTTTTACTTAGCATAGTGTTTTGAAGGTTCATCCTTGTCGTAGCATTCATTTTAACAGTATATTTCGTTAACCCCATCTATCCAAAATATTGTTATTTCAACATATAGTTGATTAATGATGTTTTGGGCATTCTCTTTTTCATACTAAGTCTGCGACCTTTGGTGTGTGTTTTATACTTCGAGCACATCTCAGTGAGACCAGCTGCATTGCAAGGGCTCAGTAGCCACATGTGGTCAGTGGCCACTGTGTTGGACATCAGAGCCCTAGCCAGAGTCCTTTTTGGTACTCTTTAAAAGCAACAGCTAGCTCGCTCTCTGTTCACCATCACATTCCTACACACCTTCTCTACTCCATCAGCTCCTACATCCTGGTTTACAGGTAGCTTTAGGATTTTAAGGTACACACTATGTTTCTCCTCCCTTGGAGAGAACGCTGAGCCCAGGTCCTCACCTGGGCAGCAGCCACTGACATCAGAACCTGCACACAGATAACCAGAGCTCACTCTGCCTGTTCACTCTCCTGAAACAGGTGCCATGGTTAGATGATGTATTTTGCTAAAATGAAACTTTCTGCTTGGAAAAACTTAAGAAGCTTTTCTCTTACTTTTAAAAACAAGTCTGTCATTTCTTAATTTTCTCCCTGGTCCATTTTCGAGCCATTGTTTTGCTAATAATAGCTCTAAGCACACAAATAAAGCTCACTGGCAGTGGTAGGTTGGGAAAATTGCTACAAGCTTCCTCACAGCTTTATCCTGCTCCTGTCAGCCGTTTCTCCCCTAAAATGGACGTTTAATCAGTGCGAGGCTGCAGCTTATTAGTCTAGCTCGTCAGCTATCACTTTCTCCCAGGCTCAAGAGAGAAGTCAGAAACCTATAGCACTGCCACCAGTCGCCAAGGATGCAAGGATTTCGACAGGAAGCAGCACCTTTATGAAACAAGCACATTATTTATCTCAGTAAGACCACGTCTATATGCTAATATGTAAGTTATTTCTAAACATTTGTGATTCCTAAGATCGGCACATGGAAATGTTCGTGAAATTAACTTTTTGAAGGAAAAGCTTACAAAATTTGGCTTATTTCAGTCTACAAAATGGAAGCTAAAGGGCAAGTTTAATATGTACAAATTTAATGGAAATGTAAGGATAGCAATATCAGCATCTTTCCTGTTTCTCCTTAGAGCAAAAAGGGAGAGAATGAGCTAACATTGCTGGAGAAGGGATTCAGGATTCACTTCGAAAGAACTTCCTGTAGATAACATTGATGTGAAGGAGAGACTCTCACAGAAAGAGCTTCAGGTTTTGGTCAACATTCAGTCCACCAACATCTACTGAGCACCTTCCGGGGATTTCTCGTTTGTGTCTAATTCTGTCCCAGAGCTATCCAGGGAAGATTTCACTCAAAGGCTTTTCTAGACTCTGGCTTTCCTAATTTAAAGTATCGTTTTCTCAGTCTCCCTCCCCCCATCCTCCTCCTCAACTTTTCATCTTATTCTCAGCCACCTCTGAAGGGCTCAAAGTCCTGGAGGCTGCCACTCCCCTTCCCTCCCCTCCCCTACCCCCAAGAATAAGTTTTAAAAATTAAGAATTATTCTAAAAGTAGAAAATCTGACCCACTACCCTAGTCAAGACTTTGGCCTCTTGACTGAACACCTACTTATAAGACAATGGCATTCTGAGAAAAGCAGGCAGCAATGGTAGTCAGCTTGGAGATTTGAGGACTTGGCTGTGAGCTTGTTTATATCACCTATCTCCTTTTTCTTTTTTACACAAAATGCAGCACCATTACCATTCTAGGATTCTCTGTGTTAGGCCTCACCCAACAACAGCTTGGCTATCTATCCAGAACAGCTAAAAGACCCAGTGCCCCAAAGAATGTCAGAAAATGTCATTGTATTCAGTGATGCCCTGTTCAGTGAACTGCAGAGAACTAAGTCTTCTTTTAGGCACCTGGCTGTGAATCACTGACTCCGTGACCCCCATTTGGAATCTGCTTTCCCATTGTAATTAACTTATCCTTCATGAAATGAAGGTGCTTAACCTTTCTTAGGGATGCATGCCTAATTCCACATAGCTCTGAAATGACTTCATTTGTTTACATGGCAGTCTTGGGTGATCCTAGCAGCTCTACTAGTACTGCTGTCATTTTGAGGCCGTTTAAAACATCTCAATAGTCCCTCCTCTTTTTCTTTTTCTTTTGCTCATTTCCAAATGGAAGACATTCTTATGAGGTATTAGGGTGATAGGGAGAGAGACAGTTAGCTTTAGCTCCTGCTAGTTATTCCATATTACGCTTGACAGGGCTATTTGCATCTGGTCTCTGTTTGTTAACATCCATGGGCTATGTTTGCATAACTAGATCAAATTATGAAAGGACTTTCATTTTGAATGGCTAATTCTCACCAAAAACAAACAAACAAATAAGCTCTAAGCTAGAGACACCAGCCTTGGGAAACCTGTGTTGGAGAAAAAGAGAATCTCTTAAAGTTTATCTCAAAGACTTTCTGGTTCCAATTTCCCCTCTCTTTTGAAATAAGATCTAGTGGCCCAAATCCTCCCCCTAAAGAAGCAGGGACTTGGCAGGAAATGGCATGGCAGACCCCCCAAGAATTAGGGTTGTCTAATGTGGAAGGGAAAAGGTAAATAAAAATCTGAAGATAATGTCAAGTAGATGAGAGCGAATCATCTATACTCAGGCTCCCTTTTCTCTCCAGTTAAGATCCCTGTGCTGGAGTGTTCAGTTAATCATCATCCAGCCAGAAGGGGCTGGGTTAAGTCACTTTCCAGTTCATACCTTGGCCTCCAGGCAGTGCACAGCATACCCTTTCGAAAGACCTCCAGTGCTTTCAAGTTCTTGAGAAATGTTCCTGTTCTCTGAACTCATCGGGCTTTCTGCTGTCAACACACCTCTTTTTTCCTTTTGCTCACACACATTTCCTTATCACCATCTGATGTGTTTTGTCCCTTCCAATAAACTGTGATGTTCCTGAAGCCAAACAACAGGTCTTGTTTTGCCTGAGTGTGCCCTGCACCTCCTTGACAATATCTAAGACAGGGAGTTACTCAGTCCATGTTGCTAAGCTTGAATTACTTAACCCGTTTTGTTATCTCACTAGATCAAAGTTCTCTCTTTTAGATTGCAAGATTTGGGAGAGCAGTACCTCAATTAATGAAAAGTGCAAGTGACTTCCTGCCAGAGTAGGCTTCACTGGTAGATAAATGAAACAACTGCATCTGGAGTGTGATCTGAGGAGTTTTAGAAACATCCTTCCACCCTTACCTTCTGAAATTCTACCAAGCCACACCTTTTCACTTTTGGTTTTGATCCTTGTTGAAATGCAAATTTCTCTGGGAGCAGCACACAATAAGTTATCTGTGGTTTAGAGTATATAAAGGAAAGATACCGAGCCAGGGGAAAGAAGGAGATATCATGGGAAATGTGGGTGGAGAAGTTTGTGTCAATTGGCCCCTTTCACACAAAACTCTTTTCAAGAAGGTGTGTTGGTGGTTTTTATTGTTCTTCTTCCAAAGGCCCAGCTCAGACTCCCTATGTATAGACTAGAATATAAATATGGACGGGGACTTTTAGAAAGCATTTACTATGTGCCAGATAGTGCTCTAAATACTCAACAAATAGCAACCCATTACACCCCACAACTCACCAACTTGGCTCTACTATTATCTCAATTTAACTTGGAGAACTGAGTCCCAGAAGGTTCAAAAGTTGCATACCAGAAGGTGGCAGACCCAGGAAAAGAGTAAGAATTATCAGCACTTTTAAATCATTAAGCTTGCCATCCTCATCTCTTTCCCACATTCACTCCATGATTTTTATCCTCCTCCCACCCTTGTCAAATGACTTACCTTAGATAATCCTAATGAATGTAAACAGCATCTAAGAAAGAAAAAAACAGTGTTCCAGATGTGCATGAGCCCTTCCATAAAGAAAGGTTTTCAAGAAATGGCAACCAATGGGCTATCACTGGTGACACCTAAAAAAAATGTACATTGTAACCTATGCTTTAAAAGTACCCAAGGATTGCTCTAGAGCCTCATATGCCCACTGGGGATATTCCGCCCACACATACACACACTGTCAACGAAACAGATGATAATCATGGTAATCTTTGCATCGTTTGACATATGTATATGGAACATAACCTTCCTGAGAGAAGGGACGCTACATCTATGCATGTATATGCTGTTTGTAAGATGTGGATAAACTTACATTTGGGATACATCTGACATTTTCTTCCTTGAGGAGAATGAGTTGAGAAAGTTCACCCTGTGCATGAGACTAGAGAAATAGATTACTTATTAATCTTTAGATTGGAAAAAGAAAATGAGCATTGACTTCTTAGAATTGGAGGTGATTGCCCAATAATTAAAAGGAGACTAAGTGAAAGAAAAAAAGCAGATAAATAGAGTGGGAAGGAGGATAGCACCATACTTTGTTCCCAATAAGCACTCATGTTTTGTAGGTTTCATTAAATAGAAGGGGATGGGACTGGAAATTGAATTGCTTTGAGGACACCATCACCATGCTGCTCTTAGGGCTGAGAGATGACCTGGGGGCACCCACTCCCCTGCCTACCTCTTAAGAGGAACTCCAGAAACAACCTTACCTGCAGGAGAAGCCAGGCTCAGCGGCTCTACCCTTTGGGCAGCACTGATGCCAGATTCTGCTGTGTCTTTCCTGGGAATGGCTCCTAACCTGCCAGCATCAGAAATCAGTAGCAGAGGCCAAACACCTGAGCTTTCACTCTAAACTCCACGATCTTTCTTGTGAGCCTGAGGTGTTCTCCGATGGTATGTGACTTTAAAACTTTTAAATGATCTTCACATAGTTCATATTAAAGAAATAGCTCTTTGAAGCATACCTCTTAAACTTCCAAAAATTGTCTTTATAACTTGAAGGTTTTGGATTGATTAATTTATATGATGAACTATGCAGAGAATTTCCCAAATTTATTTGTTCCTTTCATTATTACTGCAGGTTACGTTTTATGTTCTCGTACATAGATAGTATAGGTTCAACTTGTTGAGATTTTTGGAGGTTTATAACTACCAATAAAGCATTGATAATTACTAGACTTTGCTCTTGCACTTGTAAAAGACAAGTGTGTATTTTTTACTTTGAAAGAAATTTTACTTTCATAATGACTTTGGCTCGCAGGTATAACTAATGCTACAAAAGGTGTTGATAGCTGCTTAAGTTTGGCATCTTCTGCTTTCTAGCATCCTTGGTTAAAATTAAAGACACAGTAAGTATTCTGCCCAGGCCAAACATACCTACGGTTAACAAAAGTTAGAGGGGTTCTCTTTCATTCTGAAAGGAAAATAGATTTTTTTTTGAGAATGGCAGAACGCATTCTTGGTAATAAGCACATTTTATAATGAGTTCAGATATCAACCTTCAGTTTCTTCTTATTAAGGTGTACAAATTGCCAGTTATAAAAACAGTCATGGGGATGAAAAGTACAGCATAGGGAATATAGTCAATAATATTGTAATCACTATGTATTGCGTCAGATGGATACTAGACTTATCGGGTGTCACTTTGTAATTTATATAAATGTCTAATGTTGTACACCTGAAATAAATATAAATTGTATATTGACTATAATTGAAAAATCAAAAAAATAACAAAAATAATAAAAAAATAAAAACAACATACATTGGGAAAAAAATAAATAAAAGGGGTAAAAAGAACTAGTGGTAACCCTTCATTGATGGGAAAGGGGAATCAATTGTTCACACCTACTTTGGAGAACTGTTGGACATCCTATGAGTTATTATTATTAGGTCTGTGATGGAATATCTTTCTTTGGGATCTTTAATCGCTGATTCATTTCTTTTTTTAAAGTATTGGGTTTAGGTACTGAGTTCTTATCAACTTATTCCTGGGGGAAGGCTTTAGTCTCTAATAGAGCTGTTGCTCAGTGACACTGTAGCTCTTGGGATCACTAACCTGGGCACTCTGTGTTCACAACCACACTCTCCTGGTGAGATCCGAGCTCTCAGAGCTCTGTGGCAAGAGCAGGGGCATTTTAAAAGCCCTGCCTCATGGGAACAATTTCATCCTGCTTGCAGTTTGAATGTAAATGGCTCCTTCATTGGAAGAATTATAAATAAGATGACTGACCGGCCTTTGTCTCTCATGCAAAGTATTGCTGTTTGAACACCTCATGCTCAGTATTGCCTTGAGTACACAAACATCCAAGGCCTTTAGGAAACTCTGATATACACTGAGGCAGTATTAGTGAGGTGAGTGGGCCTCCAGCTCAAGGGGACCCCAGATGGTGGCTGTTGTTCTGTAGCAAATTTATGCAGGGAAGCAGAGGGTATCACCATCATGTGATCCTAAACTAAATCTTTCAAATTCTCAGCTCTCGAAATATCTTCAGGAGAAGGGCCAGATACAGAAGTAAAGGGCCTAAAATGTATAAGCTTTTTTGTCCTTTCTGAGGCTCCTGGATAGCTGAAGTACCTGCTGATGTGGTAATACTTTGCCAATTCCTACAGCTAGGACTGGATAGAATTTTGTTATATCAGCAGTCATCAGTCAACAAAGTCTCTCTTGTTGTTGGTAGGGTACATCGAAGGCCATGACAATCCCAAGAATGGCTATTAAGTGTCCCAACAGCAAAGAAGGCATCTGTCACCCACATTGCTGGCCTATTGGTAAGAAAGACAGTATATGGAGTAGTACTTGCCTGAACGAGGTGTCCAGACACATGAGACAGCTGATTGAGGGGAGAGCCAAGCTCTGGCTCTTGAAAGAACTGCTCTCTCTACTTGCAAGCAGAGGCAAGGCACACAGAAGGGGCCCTGGGAAGCTGGGACAAGGCTCAAGCTCATGTGAAACGCAAGCTCTGAAAGCTAAACCCCAAATCCAAATATGCTGTTACGCAAAGCGTTCGCAGATTGGCTCGAGTTTGATTACCGTATGAGGTTACTTGTTGGCATGTGCTGAGTAATTCCCTGGCATGCCTGTTGCTCGTCAGTGGCATTCTTTCCTGAGTCACCACTGGACCAACAGCCTGGCTTGGGGGAGGGGCCAGCACTGTCCAAGAGACTATCTTTTTGATGAAACCTAAAGCCCACAGTCCCAGTTTGCTGATGTCACCATGCCTGCTTTACCATCTTCAGGGATGAGCTGGTAGGCATTTCCCATGAGTGTTTGACAGACTGGGGGAAACATTTTGGGGACTGCACATAACTGTTGAAGTGAGGAATATTTATCTGTCATCAGCTAGATCAGAAAAGTTAAACTCCCTGCCAGAACTCTGGAGGCCTAGGGAGATGGCATCTCTCACGGGAGCAACATTAGGCCAATTACAGTACTCAGCACTTTCCCAACACTCTAGGTTCAGAGCTCTTTGCAATCGGTTTGTTTCTTTAGCTGAGTTTCTTAAACACACACAGCCCCTTGTGAAGCTCTCTGGGCCCTCACCCAAAAGCTAAAGGATACAAAGAGGAGGAAGAAAAGACAGAGCAGCCAGCTCTACCCAAAGAGAGAAACCAAGCCAAATATTTCAGCGTTTCATTATTCTCCAAATGCCTGTCAATACTTACAATGGGGGGGGGGGAATCAAGAACAGCCGAAATGTGCAACAATAGAAGTCTGGCCACATACAATATGGAAAAATAAGCAGTCATTAAAATCATGCTATAGATTGTAGAAGAAACTTTAATGACATGGAAACATATAAACAATATGTTGTTAAGCGAAGCTAATTATAAAAGAGCAAAGACAATATGATTATATTTTGTAAAAAAATGTATATTTTTGTGATATACACATATAGAAAAAAGACTGAAAGAACAGAAATTAAAATGTTAATAGCAATATTCCTGGGTTGAGCTAGATTATAAGTAATTTTCTCTTTTTTTCTCTAAACTCTCTACAATGAACATGTTTAAATTTTGTTTACATCTTTATCATTTTCATTATCAAAACATGTTCGCAGTGTAAGTTTCAAACAGTACAAACGTGTAAAGTCTAAAGTGAAATATCTCTTAATTCTGCCCAAGAGATAATTCCTGCAATATACAAATCTATATTTTAAAAATTATTCTATTTATGCAATAGAATTACAGACAGTTCTTCCATTTGCCATTGTTTGTTTGTTTGTTTTTCAAGTTGATCTTCTAGGAATGGGAGTTATAGTCACAAGCCCACCAGAGTGAGGGTCTCTGCCTTCCAGCTACAGATAAGAGGGAGGATGAATGGGTGGGTACTAGAGTCCCAGAATATTAAAGCTAAGATGGATTTTTAAGGGGTCTTATTTAACCCACCCCTTAAGTGATGAACAGATGAAAGTCCAGAGACTAAAATCCAAGACTTCTAATTCCATGTCCATTATTGGTTTTACTATACCACACTGAAGAGTATAAAATTAATAAGTACTTTGTAAAGAGCTCTCATCTGGCTAACCTCTTGTTTCAGCCTTAGTGTTCCTTGGGGGAACTAGAGAGGTTATCTTTCCCATTTTACAGATGATAATACTAGCTAACACTAGGCACTATTTGCTAGGTTCTAAGCTAAGCTATTTGCCTTCATTATCTGAGGTGGGTCCTATTATCATGCCCATTATACAGATGAAAAAATTAAGGCTCAGAGAGATTGAGTAACTTGTCAAGGTCACACAGCTAAGACATAACAGAACCAAGGCTTGAATCTATCTATGTCCAGCCCCGAAGTTCCTACTTTTAAGTATTAAACTCTATTTCTTAAAGGCTTACCACATAAAATTTTCACATAAAACAAATTTTAAATACTCTCCCTTTTCCCTTTGTTCTTACTCAGTCCTTCTCAAACAAAATAAACAGGAACGACATTAGAGAATGCAATCTGGTGCCAGGCAGGGTTCAGGGGCCCCACTCAGTGTTCAGGATTCTGTGCCAAATACTGGGGTTAAAACAAAACACCCTGTCCAACCACAGCTATTGCCTTAGTTGGCAAGGGAGTCACCTGCCAGTTTTCCTCTAGGGATTCCGAATGTCCCATAAAAGGTGGTAAACTGCTTTCTCACCAGGTATTTTTATTTCTTATGTAATTGTGTACTCGCTTCAACTTGGCCAACACGTTAGCACTTGCAGGTAAAGCTGATTTTTTTTTTCAGTCAGACGCAGAATACACACCGAATCACATGTTGAAGGCCCTTACAGTTTTTTACTGTGAATGAAGCACGAGGGTCTCGTCTTACAAGCCTCATGTGAATGTCACCCCGAAGGAGAAAGGGTCTGCCTGATGCAGCATGCGGCCATCTGAATGGACCAGGAGGAGGCCTTGGGTGTGCAGTGAGCTGTCACTTTACCTACCCCATGCTGGCCCCCCGTAAGCTGGTGGTTCTGAAATTTCCAGGACATCTGTGCGACAGTCTCCTTTATAATTTGTTCACCTTCTTCTCTTCCTTTCCACTTCCTGTTCCCCCTTCTCTGTCCCCCCACCCCCATGCTTCTGTTAAATCTCTCTGCCTCATCTATTTTCTGAGTTGTTTCTTCTTGCGTCCTGCCAACCTGTACTAGCTCTAGTGTTGTTCCATATAGAACAGAATTGGTCTCCTTTCTTTTTCTTTCAGGCTCCCCGGAGCCTCTTCTGTGCCCCTTTACCTGGCCCCAATGCATCATTTCATCTCTTTCCTCTGCTCACCAGACTCTCTTTGTCACTATGATATCCAGTTTCGAAAAAGAGGCTGGAGTGCCATCCTGAACATGGAGACTGCATGTGCTGAAATGATTTCAGTACATCAGCTCAGGGGTCTAGTTTGCTTGAGTAAACTCCTTGGCACTGCTATTTACCAACTAGGTAACCTGAAGGAAAGTCGCCTAGCCTCTCTAAATCTCGTATTCTCTGTAAATCAAATGAGGATAATGAAAGTCCCTACTTCTTGAAATTGTTTCAAGCCTTACATTAGGCTCTGTAGCTTCAGGTTTAGGTTCTAGACCTACATCCCTTCCAGTTGAGTGCTCTTACTACTGAGCTTTTCTCTGTCTCAGGGCTCTTGCTTATAACACAAGAGTAATAATAATAGGACCTACTTTTTTGATGTACTAGGAAGATTAGTTAATAAACACAAAAACACTAGAATAGCGCCTGGTACACAGGAGCCTTCCCTCACAGTTGTCCATTGTGAGACACTTGCTCATGGATGTAAGATGCCTAGGAATGGCTGCCTAGAATAGCTGGAGACACTTCAGAAGTGGTAATGACTTGTTTGCTAGACATCTTTGTTCCTCTTGTTATCTGCTCTTTGGCTGCCCACCTCCTGGGAAGTCTGATGGTGACCATTCTATCCAGAGTCTGTTCTCAAAAGAACTCTTCTCTGTCCTCTGCACCAAGTCAAAATCAAACCACAGTAAAACCCAGCCTAAGAACATAAAGAACTGAAACAGGAGGGAATAATAGGGCAGTTTTTCTGTTATCGTTTACTTTGCTTTTGTACCTTTTTTGTAGGTGAAACAATTTTTTTTTCCGACAGTTCTGTAAAACAATTTTTGCAAATCACATTACATTTAATTTCTATCCTTAAATGAGAAAATGTATATAAAGACCTTAGAGCAGGGCTTGGGACTCCATAAATTGTAACTAGTGTTTGCTTTATTCTTGTATGACTAATCTAGTCACATTACAGAAAACTTACAAAAGAAAGAAAAGGAAAAAAAATACTTTCCTTGAGTTCACCACTTCTGGTCACTTGGTACTCTCACATTTTAATGCACTATGAGAACTCATATTTTAAAGGAATTCTACTGAGAATAATTTTAGAAAGTGAAGATTCTTTTTTACATTATATAGACTCTTTAAGATTATAAGAAAAGGATATGCCTAGATTCTTCTTGGTAATATGAGGAAGCCCAGAGTATCATCTCCTCAAGTGATCCAGGTCAGAACATTCTAAGCATCCCTTGGAAGATATTCTGGGCATCAATGTCCCCTGCCTTCATATTTTCCGAGACAGAAACTGATAGGATTCACTTGTCATCAACCAACTCAAAGGACAGAATATAGCACCAGATCTCTTCAGAATTACTTGAGTTAACTTTTCTCAGAGGTAAGCCATGGTTGTGAGGTATTTACAACACATATATGAAGGTTAAGTTTCATGGATTTCTTTTTTGTAAAAGTAATGGTCACTTTGGTTCACTTCCTGTAGGAACTTAGCTTTTCATCGAGTAGGTTCACTTTAAGTGTGACATATACACTGGGCATATAAATGGTACATATACTGAGACGGCTCTTACGACTAGTGGAGCCTTTATATTCTGTGCCTTTACTGCCCCCTCCCCATCCACACCAAAATATTCTTTATATGAAGCCAATTAAAGCTTTTATTCCATAGGAAGAAATAATATGAATATGACTAAGAAAAGGTTTCCATTTGGAAAAATAATTTAAACTCCTTATGGTATAATGTCCTAAAAGGCAGGAGAACTTTACAACAGCAATAAAATTGTCAGCTTTTAATAATAAGCTGCATTTTCATGGTACTTTGTCATTTGCAAAGCATTTTTTCACAGTCATTACATATTTTCTCATCTGTTTACTTATACTTTCGACACCAAGACCACATTATGACTTTTGTGGGCCCCTAGGCACTTTTGTCTTCTTGGACCCCTTTCTTTATTATAAAAACATGAAAATAGTTGAATGATTTGGGGCACTGAAAATTTCATTTTTTTTTTCTGATATGAGGAACAATTAAAATACTTTTGTTCTGCTCTAACAGTTCCTTTTTCTTCTTCTTTTAAGAGAAATTCAAATTTTTTAATTGGCCCCTAAAAAATATTCTGGGTCCTGAGCACAGTACATACTGCACCTACTGAATAAATCAGTCTTGCTTCTCACCTTGTGCCAGAAATGGGCTTGGGAGTTAGAGATACAAAGATGAATACACATGGCTTCACCCTAAGGAGCTCAACAGTCTCAGGAAAACAGACCTGCAAACAAGCCATTATGAAGCTCTGCAATCAGGGCGAAGGCTGAGGGCTGTCCAACAAGAGCATGGAAGGGCCAGCTTCTAACTCTAGGGTGAGTGGGGAGATGGTTTTGTGGAGAAAGCATTGTTCGAATAACTCTTTAAGCCAACATTTTTCAGTAATTTCATATTTAAGGCCAGGTTTCAGATTTTAGGATTTCTGGCAGGCCACTTGAGATATTGAGAAGCGAACATTGGGGTGAAGAAGTTAAGTTCCAGAGAACCGAAGAAACTTACTGTTAATCTCAATACATGGAAAGATACATGATTGTAAATTCTGATATGTGATACCTATTTCTGCTACAACCACAGGTACATCTCATTATCTTGGTGTCGGTAGGCAACGTCAAGCTAAGCAGGTCCCGTGGTGCTCGGAGAAGTGGGGACACAACTGGCTGAGAGCGAGGGGAGGGAAGCTCAGGGCATCTAGCTTGCTCCCCAGGAAGACCACAGGTTCAAAGGGACATTAAAAACCTTTCCCTCTCTGTCCTATAAAAGATCGTAATCGAGGCAGATGATAATTCTTCTCAGTGCTGAAGAACAACCAAATGAACCAGATGATAAAAACATTTAGCTCGATTTATGGCAAAAAAGCATTTTGGACATTGACCAAAATTTGGCAACACAGTTGTTGCAAGGTGTTCAAGCTGCACCAGCTGCCAAGCTGCAGTGGTTAAAATCTACCATTTGCAGGATAATAACAGCAAACACTTAGGTTGTACCAAGGACCATTCTGAAAGCTTTATACTTGCTTTTAATTTTTACATGTGAGTATTATTATTAATCTCAGTTTTAAGATGAGGAAACCAAGACATAGAAAATTTAGATAATCTGCCTTAGTAAATGGCAAAGCTAATTTTCGAACACAGACCTCTGACTCCAAGATTTGTGCTCTCAGTCGTTACATTTTACCATCTGTATGGACACCCCTGGCACAATTTCTGCTGTCTCGTATCTGGCCGCTGCTACCTCTGATCAACCTCACGCAGGACCAACTTGAGAGCACCTCACCACAGGTTTCTGACCTGGCACTGCAGAAATTAATAGGAACCCACTTGGCCCCACAGCAACACAGAAAGGCTTTAAGTAGCAACAACCTACAGGGAGCATTAACTTTGACCAATGGGGAATGGGATGAATGGCTCAATCCCAAAACAAATTTTATACAACTTCTCAGTCCCACAGGATCAAGCAACTACTTGCAGTGCCAAGGTTGCCAGATAAAATATAAGACGCCTGGTTAACTTTGAATTTAAAATAAACGACAAAACTTTTTTTTATTATAAGTGTGTCCCTAATATTGTATGGTATATACTTATAGTAAAAGTTCTTTGTTGTTTATTTGAAACTTAAAGTTAAGTGGGTGTTTCGTATTTTTATTTGCTAAGAACGACAACCTTAAGCAGTAGCCACCTTGACGATGCCTGCTTCCTCCCCTGCACAGCTCCTCCACAGCTCATCCAGCTTCCTGGGGTCACGTGCACAATAAAGAACTTGCATGGAAGCCTTTGTCTCAGCCTCAGCTTCCTAGGAACCCAAATGGGCAAGGATTTTGCCAGGCAGACGAAGTCATCGCAATGCTCACAGCCATCCTGTGAGGCAGGCATTGTTATCATCATCATGGCACTAAAATTACAAATAAAGAAACCAAAGCTCAGGGAGAGCCATCCATTTGCTGGGACCCACACTCAGCTGCCCTGGCTCTACCAGTCTCTTACTAGAGAATAGTTCTCCAGGCTGTTCTTGAGAGACACTGAGGCATTATTAGAATGAGCATTAATTGGTTTAGATAATCATTGGCTCACTTAATGATTACCTCCGTCTGTTGGAAAAAACTCTTGTCCTCACATAGTCAAAGGGATATAGTGACATATGCACCGAATCAGCCTTAAAGCAGCTATAACATCGAGATGCCCAGTTTCTCCTGTTTCATGTTAGTTGGAATGATCCAAGTAAGACATGAAGTTTTCAACCTCAACTCATCGCAGTAAAATCAGCAGTACATTATCATTCCTATATGTAGCTAAATATAATGTGTTTGTTCTAAAAATGATGACTGCAAAGAGATAAATTCAGAAAGCACTGAATTTATACTTGTCTTCGACCTACATCAGAAACTTGATTCTCTCTCCCAGCACCATTTTCCTGTAGGTGAACTTCTTAAAAAGCTAAAAAATTTATATAAACTATCAGTTGAGACAATTAGAGAAAAATAGCAAACATTAGAGACAACCTGTGCCAAAGAAACATTTGTACCCAGTAGGTTTATACAGGAATGAAACCTCCTTGCAAACTTTTAAAAACAAAGGCAAACCTTGGCAGCAAATAAGCCTAAAATGAGAAAGAAGGTCTTTCTTTCTTCATAAACTTTATGAAACGGGACCTCTCTTTGGTTCCTTTTCGTCTGGTGGAATTTTCTGGTGGAATTTTTGTGGAAGGGAGCCACAAAAAATGAACTATCTTGCAGAGGTGAGAGAAATCTTTCACCACAGTGTCACTGGATTCGCTCCTAGAAGCAGCTACCTCTGTAGCTCTCTCCAGTGATGCTGCAGCCTCGGGAAGCAGATAGATTGGCTGGCTGGCTCTGGTTGTCTATGGCTGCCTGCCCAACCCCCTGGGCATTCCAAGGCCCCCACCTTCCACCTGGCCTGTGACCTCTGACCCTGACCCTGTGGCCAACACAGGAGAGGGGGAAGTGGGCGAGGTGTAGGTATCAGGCTGCCTGGGCACAGGCCACAAATGAAAGAGCCAGTTGTTTCCATTCCTCATACTGACTTGTGAGGTCCTGGGAGCTGCAAAACTGGTATTTCTCCAAATTGCAGCTACTCACATGACTGTGTAGACAAGCTGTACTTGCAGTTGTACATGTGTTTGTGTGTTACACGGGAGGCAGCAGTCTGGCTTCCTGTCCCAGCTCAGCCACAAATCGCTCTGGGACTTCAGTGAGCCCCTTTGCCTTTCAGGAGCCTCGGTTTTCTCATCTGTGAAACAGGACAGCTCGTTCCTAATAAGTGCAGGGCAGGGGGCTGCTGAGGAAGCAGATTCCAGTCATTTTCTATAATCCTCATCCCCACCACCCAGAGTCAACAGAAATAATTCCACTGTTTTATATTGCGTAATCTCACATAAGATTTCCTTTGAAAAAAAACATTTCTGTTGCTTCTGAAAACCAGTGGAGTAGGCTGTCTCTGATTGACCTTACAAATTTATTATTCTGTAATTCCATGATTCTGAAACAAAAGTTTAGATTTAGCTTTTTTAAAGGATTGCACGCTGTTTTGGAGAGCGAGAAAATTATGATACGTGATGATACGCTTCTCTGATACTGAAGATTCTATCACACAGCCTCCTCAGGGGACATACAGTTTCCAGAGCCCAAGACCCCTCCTTTGTTACACCTGATAAAACCTCATATGTTAATTATTTAGCCACTGTAACATGGTCTATAATGAAACTGCCTTTAAAACATTTCCATACGAAACATAAAGCTTTTGCAATTTAAACATTTTTTCTTCTTTTGTATCGAAAGTTATTTTATGGACTGGGCTTAGCTGGCTTAGCAACAAAGGGCACTGGATTTGTGAATTATTCATGTAATCTACATTTACTGGCTGCTGTGGGTAATTGACAGGTGTCATGTCACCTTCTACAAATGTCCCACAATTAGGGACTATATCTCAGTGTTTGACTTCAATGCAATGCTCCCTTTCCAAGCCAGTTTCATATTTTATTTACAGCGTGGTGGCGTTTTGACTTAGCTGCCTATTTCTCTCATTTTCGATTCTAAGCCTTTTTCTTTACTTAATATAACCAGGAACATTTAAATAATAAGACTTTCTCAGTTTGCTAAAGGCAGTCACTCATTGCTGCTGTGTTTTATTCATTCAGCCATTATGATAGTCAATTTCTTGATTTAAAAAACCTAGGATGAAATGCAGCTGTAAGAAAACCATGATATAAATCTGTTTTTATGACTTGTTTGGTTCACAGGGAAAAAACTAAAAGCAAATCTTCTCGGGCTCTGACACAAGTTGTAAACTATGGGGAAAGTTAGCTAGTTAAAGAATATGACTGACTTAATAGGAGCAATGGAATATTTTAGATTTCCACCAGAGCTGGAAGGCCTCTAGTTTAGAAATAAAACAAAGATGAGGTCTATTTAAGCCCAGTGAGAAAAATCAGATGAGAAAATAAATCTCAAATTGATAACCCCAAAGACTAATGAGAGAACATAGCCATAACTGAAACACGTAGAGCGAAATGGAAATTTTAAAATCCTCTTGTCCTGTTTTCCCACATTACCTAACAGGAAATTGAGGTCTAAGGCATGCAAGGCTTGCCCACTATTCCAACAGTTGTTGGTGGAAAAGCTAAAAGTTGGGTCAGCTGATTCCTACTCTAGCACTTACTGCTCTGCAATGTCAATGATCATTCTCGTTATCTCTCCAGCCAGTATCCACTCGCCTCTCTGTTGCCAACAGTTCTGTTCCTTGGGAGAATTCGCCTACCCTCATTCTCAGTTAAATGATTTGTGCGGAATTATCCCATGTCTACTCTAGGTTTGAGTATGATTGATGAAGTCCATTGGCAAATCCGTTTACCCAAACGGGGGCTTCAGGAATGGCCATGTGATCTAAATTAGACCAGTGAGAGACAGTGAGGGCTGGCGCTTGTCTAGGTGCTGTTGAAAGAGATTTTCTCTCCCTCTAAATTGAGTGGTTTTGCAGCTGCTGTAAATATTTCGCTATCCACGCAGGAGGGGCTGGAGCTACAGGGAAAGAGTGGGGGTAAATGTATCACGTGACACCTGTGGGTGAATCCTGCAAACAAAAGAACTGAGCAGAGAGAGCAAACCTTGATTAAGTAAACATATAATTTATCTTCTAAACTAGGACAACTTTAAAAACCAAACAGGGCAAGATGAGTGCCATACCAGACAGGACACGTAAACAGGACTATCCTGGGCAAACAGGGACATATGGTCATTCTGCTCTACGAAAGCATCATCTGAGCCACTGCATTAAGTCCTGCCTCTGGATAAAGCTAGCTGAATTAAGCCGGCATTCTCTTTGGCCTTTTTAGTCAAAATGACAATGAACCTAGACTAAAATGAAGTCAATTTGAGTTAGAGTTTTGTAGGTTGCTCATAATAGTTTTAAACTGACACAAATATGCTGCTTCCTAAATGTGCTTTCTGATATCTTGTCCTTGATCACATTTTAAGCTTGCAAATAAAGGTGATCATTATATGCTTTAATTTTGATAAATGTGAAGACTTTATATTTAACATTTTACTTTAAATAATAAAAACTATCACTTGCAGAACCTTTACAATTTACAGAGAATTTCCAAGTTAATTGTCTTACTTACACCAATACTCCTGTGAAATAGGTATCACTCAAGGTTTGGAGAAGTTACAAAATTTACCCAGGTTCACAAGGCTGATGTGGCAGATACACAGCAGTGACTTTCTGTGGCATGGGAGGGGGAACCCACAACACTGAGTTTTATTATTTGCCAATTTCTGTAGTGTAAATATTTCGGTGATGGTCAATTTCAAGGCTTCAACCTGACATCACTGAATGTGGAGTTGGAAAGTGGCAGATGCACTGACTCTCATGAGTCAACTCCAGCACCCCACCACATGGAACATGAATCCAAGACTTCTGACTACATTTTTAAAAAGGTTATCCTATTCTTAGATGTTTGGACTGAGGCAGTCTACTCTTAATTGTGCTCTCTTAGCAATTGCTGATGTTCCCCAGGGCAAGTGATGCTACATATAAGCATTCAAAAGAGATTTTCTCCAGAGCAGAGCTGCAATGGCCAATCCAGTTCAAACCTTGGGTTTCCTGTCTCTGGGTCTTTAGCATTTACTCTGCTCCCCGATTAAATATGGCTACTTCCCTGTCTCTCCCTGCCCCTGCTCTGCTTTTGTTCATCCTGCAGCTGATCTGTCCAGGCCCTCTGCTCTGCCTCCAGGGCCACTATGTGGAATAGGAGCAGTAATACGGAAAGGTACTGTCTCCCTTTACCCCAGGGCGAAAAGCCAAAGCCTTGGAATGTCCTCTTGGGCTGGTTCAGTGTTATTCCTGATCGCTGATGTCAGACCTAAGCCCTCACAGAGAAGGGGATGCTTACAAGGCCGGTTCTCAGTCATAATCTCGTTTGAAGGTATTGACTGAATTGTGTGCTAAATGCTTTGCTTCAGCAGAGCGAGCCTAGAGAACAGTTGAGTCATGTGAAAAACCTGATGGCAGCAATCTAATTTCCAGTCCTGGTGCTTAGAGGAAATTAGGCAGGCTTTGAAAGACTTCCCTTATAATCTCAAACTTACTGGTTGTGAGCAAATGCCACAGTAACATTAATTGTCAAAAATTATGGAGCTGTTGAACCACATGGTAAAAGTAATTTTGCATCTTTGACATCCAGGATATGTAAAAATTGAGAATAACAAGGTCTTCCAGTAACATTTTAACCCAAATATTTATAGACCACTTTTTAATTGCGACTGCTATTTCCTCCCTGTGACTTAGAGAGGAGGGGAGTGATGGCGACACCACGGTATTGACAATAGCTTATTCTCCTATAGTCAGTGCTTAATTGTCCTCTGTCAGAAGGATAATTTAAGCTGCCAGTTAGGCTTCATTTTTGAAAAGGCTTTTACACTTATACTTGAATATGGGCATATCAGAACATCTGAGCATTCCCTTAGAACAACTTAACGAAGCAAGTTTCTGAAGAGTTGAGGATCCCCTCTCTCTCTCTTCAGGCTGACCTCCTGCAATGTCAGTCATGAAGGGGAAAAAAGGATCTTTTCTAGAATAATTCAACAGTTTGTGCCCCTCTAGCTTTCTCTGTAGTAGTGATGATGACTGTGCTTCATATTGCAAAGAAAATAAAGTTGAAGTGGATCAAGCAAAATCTGTCTTTCCTTTTTTTTTTTGGTATCAAGATGAATGCTCATGCAAGATATATAGAGCACAAATTCATAGTAAAGGCCATGGCCCCAGTTTCATTTTAAAGTTTGCAATTTGGTTGAGAGGCTGACCTGTTAAACAACAGAAAGCACTCCATTGCAGTTTATACCCAGAAGTTAAGCTGGTACAGATGGCTAAGGCTGTAAAAGTCCAGAAGAACTGGAGACTACAGAGAACTGGAAAAGTTAGAGAAGAATTCAGAGAAAAGGGGCGATTTACTGGACCTTGGGAGCTAGACAGAAGGAGGACATTCCAGCTAAGAAGGATGAGAGCATTATGGGAGAAGGATAAATGTTGAGTGGCAGGTGTTCTATGCATGAGTACTCTTAAGCACCTAGGGTTCTCCCATAGAAAGTTAAGTGAGGTGTTTACAAGGCAAGCTTCTCAGTAGAGGAGGTGTTAACAGTGCATAAAGTTAAAAATAAGCAGACCCTGCCATGAAAGATAACATGGCAAATCTATCCACCATCAACTAGTAATCAGCCATACTCAACATGTATCAGACTGTGACTCAGAATTATACTTCTTGAAACCCCCAGCAACCATGCATATGCAGATTAAAAAGTTCTTCTGCTATTGTCAACTGACGAGAAAATTAGATTATGCACAACTGATTTGATTTGCTGTATGGTCAATGTTGTCATTAAAATGACCCTCAAAGAAACGAGACATTGATAAGTTCATGAATTGTTTGAAATTATGAACTCTATGCAGTAGGTATTCTAGTCCCAAAGAACACAAAAGTTATGAAAATGAGGAGCATTACACATACCTAGGGGTTGAAATGTCTGTGTATTTCTTAAAGCTTGAGGTGGCTCTGAAAAATGAAGGACAATGGCTAACATGGTGACCCACAAAGTGTCTGTTGTGGCAGAACTCCCATGGGAATCTACATTTCTGTCAAGCTAATCACCAGTCTTCTCTTGTAGGAGGTAGAATGACTAAAAGTTCTGGATCACTGTGTCTGTTTGACCATGTTTAAAGTTTTAGAAGTTTTAACTTCTCTGTATATAAAAATAGGCTGATATGCACTTCCATTCTCCACCCCCACAAGACAAATAGGCCTCTAGTGTCTGGAAATGAGCCTTAGAGCAGGAAGCATCGCCCAAGAACGGCACTGAGTGGAGCCAGGGTGTGCGTCTGAGGGAGAAGTCAAGTCAAAAAGCCAGATATTCTACCCAAAGCAACTAGAAAAAGAGGGCAAAGCTCCAGCGTGTACAAATATCAGTGGGGCCTCATGGCAAACGAGTTCTACTATTTGTGAGAAAATTAAGCAAGTCACTGCAGGAAGTTAGGGAATCTCCTTCCATAAATATTTAAGGTTTTTAAATACAGTATTAGTTTAAAGACAACAGAGTGGAAATAATGAGCTCTTTCCGTTTGGTTTTTATTAAACTTCTCAAATATCTTTCTATAGGACAATTTAAAAATCTCATTGGAGAAAAAATAGAAAAGCCCAAAGTAATCAAGTAAAAACTATAATTGAGTGAAAACATGAAGAAAAAAATGTTTTAGTACATGTTGAGACTCTTGGCTGCAAACAACACAGACTCTGTCAAGTTTTCTTGGAAAAATGGGAGTTGACCAGGAGAATGCATGTGGACTGGGTGCAGATGGGGAACCTCCAGGAAGAGTGCCCGCTGTCCGGCAGGCCACCCTAACTCTCTCTTCTCTCTCCTGACCATTGTCTTCACTTTGTTGTAGTTTCTGCTCCCTCATAACTAGGTTGAACATGGCATTATGGCCTCTCAGGCCCCTGTCTAATCAAGACCCATCCGTTTCAGCATCCTCTCTCTAACTAGCACATTCTTGCTGCACTTTAACTTCTCAGGGGACTGAATCTGATTGGCCCAGGTCACCTGTTGGTGCCAGGTCACATTATAGGTCATTATCTATCTAGCCAGTTCAATGATTGCCCTCAGGTCAGATGCCCATCATCGCTGGTCCAATTCCTCAGAGCAGATGAGGAGTGGGAGGTAAAAGAGTGTGGTCAGGGCCTTTTTCAACAGAAAGGGCTGGGGCACGGGCAGGCTCTTTTCTCAGTCTCTATTAAAATGTAATGGTAACCGGCTGTTCTTCAGAACTAGCCAAAGTACTCTTAAACTTCGGCATGAGGGAATGTTTTATTATTTTATTTATTCAATCATTTATTCATTCTGAACTATCTCCTACCACAAAACATTTGAGGTAACTTACAAATCTATATCGAATATACAAAGATCAAATGGTTGAGAAATGTAGGCAAATTTTTATTTCCCTAAGACTAGGAAAATAAAAAGCCAGGGCAAAATTATTACCATGTAGTGCATAACCCTCATCATTGAAAATTTGCTAAAGGTGGGCCCAGAATTTGTCTCTAAACCTGAGATCTGACAAACTTAATAGCAAGAGGCTAGATGCAAAGGAAAAGTCCTGGCAGAAATGTCATTTATTTTCTAACAGTTTACTAGCCAAGCCTGTGGAAGCCTGTCCCTCCAAAGAAACAGATTCTCTTCTCTTCTCTTCTCTTCTCTTCTCTTCTCTTCTCTTCTCTTCTCTTCTCTTCTCTTCTCTTCTCTTCTCTTCTCTTCTCTTCTCTTCTCCCCTCCCCTCCCCTCCCCTCCCCTCCCCTCTCCTCCCCTCCCCTCCCCTCTCTCTCTCTCCTTTTTAAATAATTTATGGGTCACTTTGATGAGGAAGAAAACTCTAGATTGTGTCTGAAGGTTTCTTCTGGTCCTGATTTCATGGTGATGGTTGAGATTTCATTGATCAAGCAAGAAAAAAAATTAAGAAGGCAAGACTTAATGTAGCTGAAACCAACCTCCCACACAACTTCATTCTACTGAAGCCTCACCCCCAGCCCCTGCAAAATTGAAGACATAGTTTGAAAGCCAAAAATGGCGGATCATAAATTTATCTTTTTATTATTATTATTATTATTATTATTATTATTATTATTACTACTATTGTGCATTATAAGGCAAGAAATACATAGGAAGCCTGGCTCAGTGATTATTTCCCATTCTCCAGTTTTGTTTTGGTTTTTTTTGCCTATAGCATTTCTGACATTCTCAGACCTTCTAAGACTCTTTATTTACTATTTTCCCCTTCTTTTGATTATAGAATAGCAAAAAGTCCTAGAAAGGTTGGTCCTGGTGCATGACAATGGAAGAGCTCTACCCTAGAGTACCAGGCCTGCCACGCTAGATGAGATGCACTGTGGGAGCTCTGGAAGCAAAATGGAATGTTTCCTCTCAGACTGGAACTGAGTAAGACTGGGAATTATTCTATTTAAAAGGACAGCTGTCATTTAATATTCATTGAGCAACCACCCTGTTCTAAATGCCATATGAAGCATATATGTGATTTGACATTTAAAAAGAGGAGGCTAGTTTTTATAGGAACTGGTTACTGCTGATACTTGATCTGATGACTGTATAGAAAAGGGTAGAAGGGATTTTTTGGTGCTTTATACTTTTGCTAACTGAGAAGAATGTTGGGTCGATTGCCAAGATGGTGATCCTGAAAAATCATTTACAGTATTCAATTAACAATAATTAAGGCACTCAGTGGGAAGCTCTTCACTGGCTTGCTAAATAGCAAAAATTGGTAGTTGGCATTCCCAGTAGATCAGAGAAAAAAATATTAAGTACCCAAATGTAAAGACAATCGAAATGAAACCAATTACGATCAAATTATATTACTCAAATAGAAACACAAGTTGAATCAGGAATATTTAAGTTTTTGACAAGAAATATTAAAAAGAGATATAATAACATTTTAGCCATTAATTGATCATCTAATCTACTTTAGTTCTGGGAAGGGAGCTGGTTTATAAGCCTTCAAGTTTTACATATGTTGATAAGGGACTACAGTCTACTCTAACAACCTCATAATTTTAGGAGCTAATAAAGGCTGATTTTCTTTTGATATCATTAATAATGAACCATAATTGATTCTATTACCAATAGTCTTAAAAAGACAGCTAGTCATTTAATCCATCTTATCACAATCACATATGCACAAATATTAATGCTAATTTGATTTACTACATTCAACTTTAGTAATTTTAAACTGTTCTTCTACTGATTTTCCATGGCATTAAAACAAAGATTCTTTTTTTCACTTCTTTATATAGTGGTCCCCTCACCCCCAACGCCTTACCTGCTGGAGATATGTTCCAAGAGTGCCTGAAACCATGGATAGTACTGAATCTTATATATACTGTTTTTTCCTATACAGATATACCTATGATAAAGTTCATTTTTTAAATCAGGCACAGTAAGAGATAAACAACAACAATAAAACATAACAATTCTAACAATATACTATAATAAAAGTTATATAAGTATGGTTTCTCTCTCTCGAAATGTCTTATTGAGCTGTACTCATCTTTTTTGTGACAATGTGAGATGATACAATACCTACGTGATTAGATGAAGTGAGGCAAATGATGTAGCCATTTTTATGTAGCGTTAGGCTACTACTGACATTTCGACGATGGGTTACAAACACTTTACAGCTTCCCTTTGGCATATCTGAATCACCAGCCTCACCACTCTCCTGCTTTGGGGCCATTATTAAGTAAAACACTGCAAGATAGCGACAGTCAATCCGATAACCAAGATGGCTACTAAGTGACTAAGAGGTGGGGAGCGTATACAGCATGGAGATGCGATTCATGACCCAGGTGAGACGGAGTAGGACTTGCGAGATTTCATCATGCTACTCAGAATGGCATGTAATTTAAAACTTATGAATAGTTTAATTCTGGAATTTTCTATTTAATATTTTCAAACCATTGTTGACTGCAGGTAACCGATAGGTTCATTCATCATTAATCGTGCAAACTTCAGTAAAAGTTTTCTTTCAAATCCTCTGGTTTACTCTTCTGTTATGTCCAAATCTCTGTCAACTCAATTAAACCTTTGCTTTTTAAAATGTTGTATGTTTGAGCAAAACTCAGTCAATCCTTTCATATGAAAACAACGCTGAGGAAGGCATAAATCATGGATATCATGCAAATGTAAACATATATGTTCATCTGTGTGTATATAAACATTTGTATATAGTACATATAAATGTTTTCAAAAAACTTGATCATATCTTTCTGTGATCTGCTCCTTTCTTAATATGCTATAAATATCTTTATATTCCAATTAACATAGGTCAACTTTCCAATTTAATGACAGCATAATAGTGTGGATGTAGTTTACTTCATTGGATTAATCCTCTGTTGTTCAATATTTAGGCTCCTCCAGTTTGCTTGGAAATACATCTTTACATACTTATGTGATTGTTTCTTTGGGATGAATTTCTGCAGGTATATGTTAAAACTTCTAAATATGTATACTGACAATTATCCTCCAGAAAGGTGATTTCATTTTCCATTGCCATGGGCAGTATATGAAAGTATCAAATAACCCACATCCAGATCTACTCTAGTTTTTTCTTATCTCATAGATGAAAAGAGATATCTGGCTGTTATCTGTATTCTTTGGTTACTAGTAAAGTTGAAATTCTTTCATATATTAAATAGCCATTTCTTCATTTGTTAATTTCCAGATTATATTCTTTGTCTATTTTTATATAGTAAAGGTATCGACCCTTTGTCAGTTATAGCCACAGTCTGAAAATGTTTTGGCCATTCTGTATTTTTCTTGTAAATTTGTTCACAGTGGTTTTTTTTTTTTTTTTTCTGGCTACTTTTTTATGCTTAATTTAACAATGTATATATTAGAATCTGTTTTTAACAAATGTCAAAAAAAATCCATTTGGGGACTGATAGAGATTTTGTCAATCTTTTAAGATAGTTTTTAAATGTCTTAGAATTTTGATATAATTTTCAGTATAGACTCGAATATAGAAGCTCTCTTTGCAGTTCTTTCATTCTCCGAGTGCCTCCACGTGAAAAGCTCTAAATTAGCCATCGTGGGGCTACTAGGATGTTTACTCCTGACCCCTGTCTTCATATCTGTGTGAAACAAACAAAACAACTACACACAGTTGAATGTGAGTGAATGTAAGACAACAGGATAGCAGTAGCTTTGGAATCTGGAGTTTGAAAAAAATGGTCGTCGAGTAGAATTTGTGGGAAGATGTGCATTTGTTGGTGAGCCAGTTGGTTTGCTTCGCTGGGACGACTGATTAATTTGGGGATTAGTTGACTGTGCCACCTTCAGATACACCCTGTGTCTCTTTTAAGATATTTATCTATCCTGATTCAGTAATGAACTCTCGTTAGGAGCAGAGTGCCGACTTGGTCCTATTCATTCTGGCCATTAAGATATTTTCTTCATTCAAATAAAAGCAATGACCTGATCTACCATACTTTACTAGGGAGAACGTCTGCCGACCTCTAAGATTTCCATCAAAATCATAGTTTGCCAAGGTGTAAGCTGACCGCATCCTTTTTAGGCGTGTGGATCAGCCAGCTGGCAAGCCCTGGCCACCACTCTCCCCAGGCAATCAGCCAACCACTCAGCACTCTGAGCAAGATTCATTCCCACAGCAACATTTATTTTATTGTATTTTTTGAGGTGCTAGCTGCATTCTGTTAATTGGGACCTTTTGCAAATTCTTTCAGGCACTTTGAAATGCCCATTCTCTCATCAATTTATGGTGAAAATTTATAGTCCTGTCACATGTGTCTTCAGCAAGAAATCTGTAAAAAGACTAAAGTTGATTTTTTTTTCCCCACCTAACTCAATGTAGCAGAAATGAGGCAGAGGAACTGTCAGTCATTTTTAAGAATGACAATTTTCACTGCTTGACAATACGAAATATAAAATTCCAGCTATTTGATGATGTGCCTGTGCATGGCCCATCCCCTAGATCCGATGATAAGTGTTAAACAGCAGGGTAAGGGCCCTTTGCTTAGGCATGATAATTTAGGGAAATAGTTAGCTCATCAAAATTGGCTAGGCGCCCTGTTTTCATATTATCCAGACAGAAGTCACTGAACCACAACTTTGCTGCTTAGAAACAGGCACTAAAAGGGAGGGAGTGAGGGAACTATGAATAGTTGGCCAGTTACCGCGTTCAGTCGTGAAGTGTACTTTACACTCAAGGATAAACTGATACATGTTAAATTATGCCTGAAGAAATGTCTGGAAGAGTACTCAGGAGGTCTGCTGGCTGAACTCTGGTCCTTCTCAGCCAGGTGACCTTAAGCAAAACACTAAGACTCTCTGAACCAAAGATTCTTCACATGTGAACAAGAGAGTCCAAAAAACATGACATCTGAGTTTTAAAGCCCCACATTTTAGAGACTTAATTGAAGAGCCACATTAATCATTTCTATGTTCAGGCATATCCTACTTTTGAAAAAGTCATTCTTTAGAACTGTGAACTTATCATTCGTGAAGCAATTACTATCTTTTACTATATGTAGTTGGTTTAGCAGAGTATAACCTCTGTCTCATCTTAAGAACTTCACATGCTCAAAAAGGGTGAATGAAGTCAGGTCACAAATACCTACTAGATAAGATAAGAGAGGCCCAGAGTACCGTGGGGTTTGGAAAACCAGATGTGATCCTTTTCAGCCCCTTTATGCTAAGACTGAATCCAAGCAATCTGGTTGGAGGCTGCAAGCTGGGGGGTTTCATGGAGCAATTGTCATTAGCTGAGAACCTTGAATGAACATGAGATTTCCAAAGAGATGAAATGGAGGAAATTCTAGGCAGAGAGAACAGAATAAACACAGAAATAGACACAAAAAAAATTCACACAATATTTAAAGAATTCCTGAACCCAAACACCTGACAGCACAAATCCAATTTGCTTGTAATTCAGGTTAAGGTATTAATTTATCTTTTCCACAAATATTTATAGAACATCTACTCCATACAGCACATCATGCTTGGTGCTTATAGGATATCCAAAGATAACTCTGGAAGTTAAAATATAGGTTTAAACTAGACTTTTAAATAATAAAAGAAATATATGCATAGTTTGCATAAAATATGGAAGCAGACGAGCACAAAGAGCTAAATTAAAAATTACCTACCTTACTTAGGTTTATAGACTTTGAAGGTGATGTCTCATCTAGCACACAAAATCAAAGATATAAATTTGGATGAATACAGAAGCAATCACTGATTAGTTCAAAGCAACATTGAAATTGATCTTTCCAGTGAAAAGGCATTAGCAAAAGCAATCTGAAGAACACCTGTTTAGATGCAGTAGAATCAACAATTAGTTTCTTCAGTGAATGAGGAGTTTTCAGCTGCCTTCACTCCAATGAGAGGCAATAGAGCTTAGCATTTTTATTACTGTAATCAAGAACATTTAAGGGGGCCAGAGGAAAATATTCACACCCACTTCTTAATCTTGAAGAGAATGAAAGTCCCATAAACCATTCACTTGATTAGCATTAATTGGGGCTGGAGGAGGGATACTCTGTAGGATTCCCTCCTGACACTGTGTCTTTAAGAAATCTGAGCTCTAGACTTTAGAGTAAAAGAAAAAATCAAAAGATAGGGTGGTTGAATGGATAAGAAAACAAGACACCTACATATGCGGACTACAAGAGACTCAATTTCAGATTAAAAGACACACACAGACTAAAAGGAAGGGGATGGAAAAAAAGATATTGCCTTGATGGACCTAGAGGGTATTGCACTGAATGAAGTAAGTCAGATAGAGATAGACAAATACCACGTGATTTCACATATGTGTGGAATCTAAAGAACAAAATAAACAATAACGAAAACGGAAACAAACTCATAGATACAGAGGATATTTTAAGGGTTACTAGACGGGAGAGAGATTGGAGGTACAACAAAAAAGGGCAAAGGGATTAAGAAGTACAAGTGGATAGTAACAAAATAAATATGGAGATATAAAGCATAGCATAAGAAAAATAATTAACAAGGTCATAATAAATATGTAAGGAGAAGAAGGGTACTAGATTTAGTGGGGTGATCGCTTTGTGATTTATATAGATCTCTAATCACTATGCTGTACAACCGAAACTAATATAATCTTGTATGCCAACTGTAATTGAAAAAACTCGTTGAATTGTACAATGTAAATATGAGCAACTAATTGTCTATTATATTTCAATAAAGCTGTAAAAAAAAAATTCATTCTCAATTATGTGACCCAAGAAGGCCCTGGTAGCGAATCTGATTGGCTCAGAGCTGGAAAAGGCAAGCTTGGTGCCTGCACCTGACCTCTAGTCTAGACCAGCTGGTGCTGCCCCTTAGGGGGTTAGTTTGAATCCAGTAAAGCTGGCTCTGCACAGTTCCAGGGAGCGTCATCCACAGAGACCATGATGAAAATGTCAAGTGGGAAAACTTGGCTTTGGTCGTTGTTGCCCACTCTTTCGATGCCTTCCTAATTATCATAATAACAGCTAACATCTATTGAGTGCTTACTATGTGCCAGATGCCATGCATTTTATATGCAAAATCCCATTGATTTCTCATAGCCACTCCGCATGTAGGTAGTATTAATATACCTATTTTGCAGATAGTAGAGTGACCATACAATAAATTTATTATCCCAACTGGGTCACTTTTGAGACAGAAAGGAGGTGCTATTACTAATGACATTGGACTAACTAACAGGTATAAAGCAGGAGTGACTCAGGTGAACCAGAACATGTGGTCACCCCACGGATGAAGGTGAGCTCAGGCGCAGAGTGCTGGCTTGCACGAGATCAAGGATCCTTGCAGTGTCAGTCCCAGAATGTCTCAACTGCCCAGCTTCCTCTTTGCGCCAGGTGTTCCTGAGCCTCAGTGTTTCTGTCTGTAAAACGGGGATAATGAAACCTACTTCACATAGTTCTTTAAGAATTTAATCAGGGCAAAAGAACTATACTATGGGTAGGAACTCAAAGTGCTAGTCTATCAACAGCGTTCCCTCCTCCAGCCTCCTTCTGGAGTCTGGCCTCGGTGTGACTTCGGGCAAGCCCTTTCAGTTCTCTGGCCCTCGGTCGCTTCGTTCATACAAGAATGAGGTTGGATGAAGGGCAAAACATCCCCTTCGACTTCGACATTCTTTCTTCTTTGGTTCCTCTAGAATTCATCTATGTTCACCCATATTAAGCATGAGGAAAAGCCCTCTCCTCTGCCTATAGCTCAGAGAAAGGGCTTCTTTGGTTTAGGCCTACTCTCATTTTCTAGTGCTTTCTCTAGAAGGTTGAAAATTGTGCATGTGGGAAGACTTTTCTCTCTCCTATTCCCATCTTTCCATTGTCCTTTGCTTGTGCTGGAGTCCCTTACGTGGATCACTCCTAAACAGAGGGCAGAAATGCCAGGAAGCAAGCTGTACAAGGAATCCTATTTGGTTCTGGCTGGGTAGAATATTTTTTTCCTGCTATGTCATACCTATCACCTTGTCCTTTCTTGGGACCACAAAATGTCTGTGCCAGGAAAAAATATGCCACCAACTGCATTCAGAGGTCACACTATAATGACAATGTAAGGACCATTCTTCCCAAGAATCAACACTGGAATTGAACTGAAAATCAAATACCTAAATGAATCAAAGGCAGCAGGGGTGGGAGAAGTACACAATGCTTGTGGTATGAGATGGCTCCTTACATCAGTGTGGCCTCCAGGGCAGGCAAGGACACTCTGCCATACTTCTTTCTTCCCTTCCTTCTCCTCTTTATTTCAAAGATATTAATTGAGCACCTACTATGTTATATGTCAGGAACTATACTAGGCTCTAAGGGTTGGAAAAAAATAAAAAAAATAGACATGGCCTTTGCCTGAGATGTTAATTTAATAACCGCAGAGATTAGGATTCTGAGGAGCATTGTGGAGGGGAAATACGTAGTGCCTTAGAGAGGTTCCATCTAGTTAGGGAGGCTGGGCAAGGTCTCCCTGAGGAAATGATGAGTCTCTGTGCCCAGACGGAAAGGATGAGTCTGTGCTCCCGGCAGAGGAAGTAGCTCGTGTAAAAGCCCTGAGGTGAGAGGAAGAAGCTTCATGGATTTGAAGAACTGAAAGAAGGTCAGAGTGTCTGGAGCCCTGAGAACAAGGGAAGAGGATTCAGGATGGAGCTGGAGAGGGAGATAGAGTACAGATCAAGCCTGGCCCTGGAGGCCTTTGAAAGCATTTAGGCTGCTCCTTAAAGCCACAGGGAACTTCTACAGCTGTTTTCAGCAGGAAGGCGAGGGATCAGAGTTCATTGAAAATGATGGCTCCAGGAAAATTGATTCAAATGAGGCAAGAAAAGAAGGAAGGAAATTGTAAGAAATAATGGTAGCTCATGTTTATGGAGCACATTACTATGGACCAAGTCTTGTCCTTTGAATTTTATCTCATTTGATCCTCACATAGCCTTATAGGCTAAAATGCTGTCATCCTCCTCTTTGCATAGAAGAGGAAATGGAAACAGAATAACTGGGCCAATATTGGTTGTTTAATAAGTGCTATGTCCCTAGCAGTCCACCTCTGGAGTCCTTTGCTTAATCGCTACAACATAGAAGCTTCTTCCTGCCCGTGGGCCAGGCAGGAGATGGGGAGGGGGTTTGCTCTAAGCTAGTGGCTGTGGACAGGCCCTGGAGCTATTAAGTAGTAAGAACTGACAAAACTCAGATCAGAGGCTGGGATGAGGGAGAGTCCCAGGTTTCTATGTGGGTAAGAAGCTGGGAGGAGTGCAGCTCAGGGTGCGAGAGGGCCTGTGATGGGCAAGGTTTACAGTGAAAAGAAAAGGATAGTTTGGTTGTAGGTACTTCTTTGCAGCTCTAGATCTAAGTAAAAGAAAACAGCTTTGATATTCCAGTGTGAGAACCCATTTTTTTGTTGTTCGTGGATCTCTCTCTCTCTCTCTTTCTTTTCTTTTTGGGAATTCTATGAGAACTGCTAAAAACTAATCACTTTAGTTCTCTTCTTTTAAAAACTATACCTATGCCATGCCTTTTCATGCTTTATTTATTTATACAGCTTGATGTTTAATTCTTTCAGTTTCTTAAAGTTTTACTTTTACTCCGACTGCATTTCTAGAAATCCTGTCTGAAGGTTGTTTGGACTCACATGCTCATTGATTTCCCTCTTCCCCCTTCTCAGAATTAATCTGAACGGACACATTTTTCAGCTTTCAAACACTTCGTTCTCTACCAACAACTGACATTCTTAATTCTGACATTGGTCAGCTTTGAGCCTTGGAAAGTATATATTGCTTTGTTTCGACAATGCACTTGAGGTAACTACATGTTAAAATTTCTTAAGCAATACAGAGTGTACTTGTCTATCGCTGCCACTGAAATACATTTTAAAATACACAATTACTACATTCTTGTCTCAATATAATTTTTGGAAAACTTGCTAAAGAATGATACTTTCACAGATTTCTAGTTTAAACCACTGGACTACAAAGACCAATTTGGAAGAGCTGTTCTCTTATACATATATGTGTACACCCAGATTTTTAAAAGGAAGATGAAGGCATACACTATTGCAAAATTTCTTTAAATTCTAAAATATACCACCAGATGGACAGATCTAACAAATTAGTCAAAATTATAATCCTAACTCTGTGAAGTACCTTGGCTAAACTATTTCCCACTAACGGTTCCTCAAAAATAGCAAGACTCCATTTATGTTTTTTTGTAAAACGTGTTTTGAAATAGGCTTGGTCACCCCTTTATTAATTTGTACCATGATTATTTGGCATTTATTCTGTGCCAGAGACTTTGGCAGGCGGCACAGTGATGTTTTAGGAGGGCATAAGCTCTAGCTTAAATGTCAATCTTGGGGAAGAATCAGAACTACAGAAGCCATTACATGTCAGTTTCTAGAGGAAGAGAGCTTCAGGCTGAGATGTGAAGGATGAGTGGAAGTTATCCAGGAGGAGAGAAGAAACCAGAGTTCCAGGCAGAGGGAGTAAGTAGCATACTCAATGACTAAGACGTGAGCAAGAACATAGGGAATTAAAAAACTGTAAGTTCAGTAGGGCTGGAGCTTAGATTGCAAAGGGGGGTAGCTGGTGAATGAGATAAGGTCATGAAGGGTCTTGTAACCATGTTCAGGAATTTGAAATTTAACCTGAGGGAAGGGGAAAGCCATTACAGCAGGTAGTACGAAGGATTGAGAAGAAGCCTATCTAATGACACAGAAAAGTATGCTCCATGAGCTAGGATGGCAGCTGACGGGGCAGAGTAAATGGATAACTGGAAGGTTGGCTATAGGAGAAGTTTAACCATAAAAGGAAAAAGAGGGTTGGGGGTGGCATCCAGGAACTGGAGGAGTTAAGAAAGAGGAAAGGATGGGTGTGGCGCTGGAAATAATATAGTCTTGGCTGCAGGGTGAGTTGAAGATGTTCTCACTGAGGTTTTTATTTCCCTATTAGTAGAAGGCAAGATACTCTGCTAAGAAGGAGGGGGAAAGTGAGGATGGGAAAGTAGAGGAGAATGTAGGTTTTCTCTCTTAATAAAAAAAAAAAAAAAAAAACTAGTTTTTTTTTTTTTAAATTAAAAAAATATATGCCATGGTTTTTAAAAATCTGAGTTAAACAGTGACATCTAAGTCTGGGTTCCACCCCAGCGGTTCAGCCCTGGAGTCATTGTCTCTGGAGAAAACCACGGCGGCCTGCCTCTTGGACCTCCTTTCAAAGATATTCTGTTCCTTATTCTATTCCTTTTTCACTTAATGTCGTGTCTTAAAGTTGGTTCCTCACCGGCACAAGTAAATCCAATGTGAAGCACGCTTTCTTTAACCAGTTCTTGTGCATTCTCCTTGGCTCACAAGTGAATGTCTGTGCGGGAACAATGAGCGGTTGTGGGATTGTCCTATAAAGAGGTTTACACTTCGTTATATCAGTTTACATTGTGTTATGCTCCCCCAGTCATTGGCAGTATCGTTTAGTAGTGAATGTTTTCATTTTAGCCAATCTGATAGGTAAAAAATGAAATCTTTTGTTTACTTTGGATTTTTAAAATTTTTCATATATTTAAAAACCAATTTGGTCTTGTTTTCTGTAAACTGCCTTTTTGTATCTGTGATAGTTCATTTTACAGGCCAACTTGACTGGCCACAGGTGCCCAGATTACACATTATTCTGGATATATCTGTGAGGGTGTTTCTAGATGAGATTAGCTTTCGAATTTGTGGACTCAGTAAGGTAGATGGCTTCCCCAATGTAAGTGGGCACCATCTAATCCTCTGAAGGCCTATATAGAACAAAAGGCAGAGGCAAGAGGAATTCGCCCTTTTTCCTTGCCTCACTGCTTGATCTGCCCTGGGACTGAGATTTACGCCATCGGTCTCCCTGGTTCTCGGGCCTTCAGATTTGGACTGAATGGCACCGCCAGCTTTCTTGGATCTCCACGTGCAGATGACAGATCGAGGGACTTCTTGGTCTCCATAATCACATGAGCCAATCCCTCATAATAAATCTCTTTCTATATATCCATATATATCCTACTGGTTCTGTTTCTCGGGAGAACCGTGCCTGATATAATGTCCTTGTCCATTTTTCTATGGGCTGTTCGTCATCTTCTTATTGATTTTTAAGAATGGAGAAGGTTCACAGTAGGCTCCGTGGAAGTGAGACTGAAGAGGACTGGGGACAGGGCAGCAGAGCTAAGGACAGAGCTCTTCAGGCGCTCCTCGAATTGAATAGATTGCCACTGACCTGTCTGTTTGCAGCTCTGGCCTGAAATTTCATTCTCCAAAAGGTTTATAATTCCCTGAGGCTGTTGCTCACCATCAGGCCTGCAGTCAGAGAAGGAAGGAAGGAAGGCCCCATTCTCTGAGTTCCCATTGTGGTCTGTGAGTGGGTGGGGGGGAAGCTGCCTGAATTCCTGAGTCAGCCCCGGGAAGGGACTTGGGGGCCTCCTTGCTGGGTCTTGGCGTTTACACTGGGCACCAGTTCCCGTACTTGAGCTAAAAGGTGTGGCCTTCCAGACCTTAGTAAACCAACCCAAGTCAGCTGTGCTGGACATCGTCCTTCTGGAGGCAGCTGCGTGCCTTCACACAGACTGTCCCCACAGCTGCCAGGCACGCTCTTCATCCACACACAGTCCTACGTTCAAGAGCCAGAGGGCAGGGGGCTGAGGAGGCTGAAGATGCAGAGTGGGGCTGGGGCTTCCTTGTCCTCAGCAGATAGCTGGCTCCCTCCCGCCCTTTTGCGTTTCCCAGAATCCCACAGGTGAGGTTCAGGGCCTGGAAGGTGTGAGAAGCCATATCATCCCTTAAAGTCCTCAATGGCGAGCCAAGAAAGTACCTTTCTCAGGGCAGAACTTGGAACTTCCTGATATCCATGAACCCTCAAAGTAGTGTGAGTGGTTTTGTAAAATGCCTTATCACAACATACAAATCACACAGTTAAAAAGGAACTAAATAATAAAAGTAATTGTTTCTGGCTCAAAAACATCTGCCTGCCAGAGTGGCACATGTTGGGGCAGCCTGCCCTGAACCTCATCACACATTTGTGATGTGCCAAGTGCTGAGCTAAAGGCTTTAGTGCTTTGGCGCTTACGATAACCTTGCAAGGAAGTGACAAAAATGAGGTTTAGGGCAGTTAAGTAACTTTCCCTAAATCATAGGGTGAGTAAGTGGCAAGGCGGGCATTTGAACTTAGTGCCATGTAATGCGGAAATTTGTAAATGCAGCATGACTATCTTTTTGTACGCTCTCTGTGGATCCCCCATCAATGTAACTGGCATGGGAGACCCTTACTGACTGGCAAGTACTTCCTGTTTCTCAATGCTCTGCAGATTCCTCTTTTCCTAAGAAAAATGCCTACCTAGGAGTTCTGCCCCATAACCAGTTGTTCAAAACAGATCCTTTTCTTGAAACAGACACTGTACCTGGGTCCAGTTGAGCCTCTCTGTCTGGTGAAGGTCTTAATGGTAGCCAGATGATTTATTTTAGATTCCATTTCTTTAATTACAAATAATTTCTCTCCCCCACCTCCTACCCAACCCCTTTGCCTGAGAGTGGAGATTCGAGCTTGGAACCCTGGCAGCCGGGGCAGAGACCCATAACTAGAGACCAGAGAGCAGATTATTTTCTTTTTCAACCCTTTGATGGCTAGAGGTGCTAAACGTGTCACTACGCAACAGCTGAAAAGGAAACTGAACACAAAGTAAAAAAAATGACACACCCTTTAACCCACTATTTAAAAGAATAAGCATTCAAAACATATGGGCTGTGAAACTCTTAAAAAAAAAAACTTTTATTTCATTAAGGTTATTAATGAGAAGGCTCACAAAACAAAACAAAACAAAACAAAACAAAAACAAACAAAGCTTTAACTTTTATAGTTTAAGTCTGACCTGGAAATGCTACCTTTCCTTGTCATACATACACTTAGCAGGGACATTTATGGAGAGTGAGCCACACGAAAAACAGAAAATGCTCCTATGGGTAGATTTTACTCTAATCTGTTAACTCCTGCAAAAGATAGGCAATTTTTTTTTTTTTGTAAAATTGCTTCATTTCTCTTTTTTCTCTAGAACCCAACATTTAGAGAATTCTTTCTAAATTTCTCAAGCTACAAGAAGTACATGGCTTCTGAAATACAAAAACGCCAAAATAGTACTTTGATATTCAATGTTCTCTCTCCACTGTCAGCTCCTAAATCAGTACTGTGAGTGTCTTCAGGGTGGGTAGAAATGAAGGTTTTTTTCCACAGGCAGTGGAGGTGATCTCAATCATAACTTTTAGTTCCTAATAGAGAAAAGTGCAGCCAATCGAAATGGCCCAAAATAAATTGGTGTTGAAACAAGCTTTTATTATTATTATTATTATTATTATTATTATTATTATTATTATTTTGTATTGATATACTTGGAATCCGAAGGGTTAGTAGTACTAGTTTATAGATGGCAAGTCATGGAGGGAGCTAAAACAGGCCTAACACCCCAGGGTAGTATTGAAGAGCAGAGCCTGGCACTCCTGGTTGGTCCCTCTTTGAGCAAGACAACTGTGACTGCCCACGTGGGGTCCTGTGTCTGAGAAATACACTTCCTAATGACTGTGATTAGTTTTTGTTTTTGTAACAGAAAAGATAATACCTTTTTGGGGAGGACATGTTCTTCAGACGTGGTTTTCTTAATAACACGTTACAGGAGAGCCTAGAGTGGGACTCGGAGCAGGGAGCATGGGGGAGGGAGGAGAACCAGAGAGCAGCTCTTAGAACTTCCAGGCAACGGAGTCTCTGGAGACAGGCCAGGTATGATTCCTGGCTCTCCCATTTAGAAGTTGAGTGATACGGTCAAGGTATGTTTTAGAGTCTTATCTGTAAAATAAGGACAAATAGAACCTACCATGTGCATTTGTGAGGGGGGCTGTGAAGAAGCTCATAACTGTAAGTCTTTAGAGTCACATTGCCCAGATTCTCGTTTTTCCCTGACACACATTCCAGCTGTGTAACTTCATGTAAATAACTAACTTACGTGTGCCTTATGCAGCGGTCTCCTTGTACCCACGGTTTTGCTTTCTGTGGTTTCAGTTACTCACAGTTAACAGTGGTCTGAAATATTAAATGGAAAATTCCAGAAATAAACAATTTATAAGTTTTAAGTTACTAGTCATTCTGCGTAGCGTGACAAAATCTCACGCTGTCCTGCTACATCCCGCCTGGGGCGTGAATCATCCCTTTGTCTAGTGCTTCCACGCTGTATATGTTCCCCGACTATAAGTCATTCAGTAGCCATCTCTGTTATTAGATCGACTATCATGGTGTCATAGTGCTTGTGTTCAAGTAACCCTTATTTTGCTTAATAATGACCCCAAAGAGGAGCCGTAAGTGCTTCCTTTAAATGAAAAGGAGAAAGTTCTCAATAAGAAAAAATATATGTGGGAGCTGCTAAGATCTACAGAAAAAATGTCTTCTATCTGTGAAATTGCCTAATTTACAAATTAAACTTTATCAGAGGCAAGTATGTGTAGGAAAAATGTAGTATATATAGGGTTCAGAACTATCTGAGGTTTCAGGCATCTGCTGGGGGATTTGGAACTTCTCCCCTGTAGATAAGGGCAGACTAATGTCTGTATATGAGTTTCCTCATTTTTAAAGATAATTATAATACTCACCTTGTGAGGTCTTTTAAAAATTAAATGAGACAGTTGGTACACCCTTTGTAAGTATCTGGTACATAATAAAAGCTTAATAAGTGTTAGTCGTTGTTGTCATTATTATTATCATTATTAAATAATATGTGCAATGTACCCAGGACTTAGCTGAGAAGGTATTTTCTATAAATGGTTATACTTACTAGTTCAAAAGTTGTAACTGGTTACATTTTGGTAAATTTTCAATTATTCTAGCTAAATACATAGGCATATCTACCTGCAATTTTTAAGTGTTTTATTGAAGTATAACATATATACAGTAAAGTGCAGACATCTTAAGTAAATTTAATTATATTTAACCCTGTTTTTAGGTGACTTTAAAAGCTAGAAGTTTTTTTCTGCTGAATCTGTCAATTAGAAGAAAGAAGATTAATTTACCTAATTAAAAGATAGTTCTATTCAGAGAGAAAAAGAAATACATTCATATAATTACCCACCATCTTCACTCATTCTAAAGATTTCTTGGATTTACTAGAACATTGGCAGTTGTCGCCAAGCAAAGGTGACACTTTCATAAAAGTGCCATGAGTTTGACCTCTGCAGCACTCTCGATTTAGAATTTTAATTTTTTTTCTTTAATTGATTACATCTTGTGGGGAGTTCAACAGCTCCTCTTTCAAGAGTTTGATAGACAGATGTTTTGCATTTGAGTCAAACATAAACACCAACATCTCCTGGCTTTGAAAAATTCTTTATTCTGAAAGATTTACAGGCAAATGACAACTCCTCTTAGCAACTCCTCTGCCTAGCAGTTGACATGTTTATTGTGACAATAATTGTAAAGCTCATTCTGATTTTCCAAAACATTCAAATGTGAAAAAGAAAATGTCTTAGAATTGAGGAAACATTATTTTAATACTTAGCAACATACTTTCACCAAAAGCAATATAGGGTATCTCAGTGTAAAAAAAAAAAAAAAGAAAGAAAGAAATGGTACAGGACACTGTGATTATGACTCTCTGTTTGGCACCATATTTTGGGAGCCAAGTTGTAATTGGAGCCAGAGATTTAAAGTAAGGAGTCTTGAGTATTTTCTCCAATGCAAATATCATTTCTAGATAACTTACCTTTCATATTAATAATCAACATCGCTTTGAAGGGCCTAGACTGTGCTAGGCACTGTGCTATGTACATTATCTCCCCTAGTCTTTATAAAAAGTCCTATACAATTGGTATTATCCATTTTTACAAGAAACTGGGACTCAGAGAGATTATTGCTTAGGCTTACTCATCTATGTGGAAGGGCCTTAATTTGAACCTAAGCCTGTCAGATTCCAATATCTAGACTCTTTCAAGTACACACAATAACTTTCTTCAATTGTTCTATGTCAAGTATATTTAGTGTACTCAGAATACCATAGATAACTTCAAAGATACTTTGAGGGTAAGGGGATTGAAAAGAATTGTTTATGTCTGTGTGTGTGTGTATGAAACAGACACCAATTCATTAGGGAACCTGCTTTCACTGAAGTTGAATAAAGCATAAAAACCTCATTGGTGTGGACAATTGGAGAGAAGGTCATACTGAAATACTGAAAGGCATGAATTTTGAATTCATTTTAAATAAAACAGATTTTACTAAAACCTTTAAAATGGATTCTCATCCATTCTCTCATTTCATGCTCATAAAAGACCCTTGAACTAGGTAGAGTTAGTATTATCAAACTAATTTTACAGGTAAGAAATATAAAGGCTAAAAAAGTTAAGTGCCTTGCTATTTAGCATGAAACCCACACCTCCCTACTCTGCAGGGTGACCTAACAAATTCTGAATTACCAGATAATTATTGGATAAGAATGATATGTATTCTTATATTAATTATTCATATAGAAGAGATTGCCTGAAGTGCTCAAAGATATATTTCAAATGTTCCCCTTGTAATCACATTTACATCATTCTTCTGCACTACTTAGCAAGATAGGGTTTGCTAAATGAAGGAAAATTTCTGCCCAGATCCCAATCAAGTTAATATAAATTTCAAATTAATAGGGTTAAATAAATAAGAGCTTATTATGGGGCTAAAATCTGATAATGTTATTTGTTTCTGATCTTTTTTTTATTTGCTTCAGCCCCAATTTGAGCATTTTATCTACTACATTTCCCCCTGTTTCCTCATTAGAGAAACAGGACAAGAGAGGCATACCAGGCAAGAATTACTTGTATATGAATAAAATTAATAACCTGAAATTATAGAAGGGGGTGGAGAGGCATCTTTTGGGTAATTTATCATAGTGTTTAGCAACAGCAATTTGCAGTAATGAAATAACTAATCTTTACTTCTTCTGGGTATGTGCTGTGTTTATAGGTTTATGCCTTACTTACCTTTTTTTTATTACTCCATTTGTTAAATTATTTAAACTTACAAGGCAACCTCTAACTTATTAATAGTAAAGCAGCCTTCTGAAATGGGAGTCATGCAAATAATTATTTCATTTTTTAGACATATTTTTAAGGAACCAAGATGTTTTTGTCATTTACCCGGGGATTTATAAGGAACTAAAAAGCTCAAGATCATTTACTGCCGAGGACAGGTAACCCAGCTTGAACTCTAAGGGATGTGAGAACTTATCTCTCTAAAGTAAACTTTATAATAAAAGTCATGCGGGTGGAAATGTGGTTTTCCTCATGCTGGGTTTCCTAACGCTTTTAAAAGAGTCCTGAGGGATTAAGATGAGTGAGAGACAGGCCGATAGCATGAAAGGCCCAGTGCTCTTAGAGGTGTTTCTTCCATGATTAAAAAATAATGATTTTTTTTGTTTGCCAGGTGCAAGGAATAAACACTCCTGCATTCCCTCTGTTCTGTCGTTTCCCTCTAATCTACAAACAGGCCACAAAGGCTTCTCTGTTCCTTCCCTCAATCACATTTCTCATTCAGACGTCCTTCCTGTTTGGGGTTCTATTTCTTACTTCCATTTGGTTCTTTCTTTTCCTGTATGGGCTTCTAAGTTTGTTTACTTTCAAGTTTCTCACATTTTTCTATTTCTGAATTGTTTCTCTCTACGGGACAATCTCCATGTCTCGCTCCTTTTTCCTTTTGCTCCCTCTCTGTTATGTTCCTCATATTATCCATCATCTTCATTTCTATTTGTTTCTCTTCCAGCTCTTATTTCTTTATCTCCGGCCCCCATTTCCTCTCCTTGATTCTCCTGTTCCCATCGAGATGTTCTTTGACCAGACATCCTCTCCCTACTCCCTACTCAAAGCAACTGAAGAAACCTTCCCCACTCGAATGGAACAGAAAGGGCAGAATAGAAATAGAACAGAAAGGTGGCAGACGGAACCTGGGAAGGGCACATTTAGTCATGTTAACAACTTCCCCATCCTCTGTTGGTTCCCTGCAGTCTCTTCCAAGGTCTGCATGTGCCCCAGCCTGAGAACAAGGCAAACACAAAGGAAAGGGAGCAGAGGGAAGTAAAGGTGAGGCCTTGGGGAAATCAACTGCAGAAGCTGTTTTTAAATTCAGTCAGGTCAGCATTTGCCTCGGAAACTACGAAACAGGACTGTGCTGAAAGCGTGGAGTCCCTCAGACGAGCTTCCCAACAAGCCAGAATCCATACCCTCTGGAATCTGAAACTGAAGGTAAGAATAATCAGAATGTTTCCACTTGACCCTGAATTACTTTAAAACTACCTGTGGGAGGGTGCTCATGCTGACCTCCAGAATAAACATCTCACTTCTCATGACTTGGCTGTGACCCAGCCTCACTCTTGGCATCTTTTATTTTAAAAATATTTCCAGATATGTTTATAAGTAAATCACACCTTTTAGCACTGCCTTGCTGCCACTCAATTGTACACTGGAGGAAAAATCCGTGACAGTTAATACTGTGGAAAGTTTGCTTCTCTCTCACCCTGCAAGGAAAAAAAAAAAAAAAAAAAAAAGGAAAAGAAAAGAAAAGCAAAGAAAAAAAGCAATGCAGTATTTCAAAGCCAGATGAACAAGAAGCTCTCAGAAAAACAACTTCAGCAGCCCAGCAGTATTAAGAGGACCAAATATACAAACAACTTGACCTTTGTCTTCCTTCCCTCCCGACACCTGGGGTGATGATGCCTGGTGCGTCATGATGCATTGTACGAGTCGGTAGTTTGGGGGCAGGGACCGATGAGACGCGTCGCCCTTCCCTGTGGAGCTCTGCCGCTGAGGAAGGGTGATGCAGTGCTGACTCCATTTTTCCTTTTTCACGCAGGTGTCAGTTTGTTGATTTTGAAACTGAGTCCCAGGGAAAACACCTCACTGTTCAAATTCTTCAAAACAACAACAAACCTTGCACTTTTCACACGTTTATTTTGACAAAAGAAGTCTCTCTCTCTCTCTCTCTCTTTTAGGGTGAAGTAAATAGAGGAAATTACCCTAAATTTCTAACATTGTTAGTTAGGATCCTCTCCAATGTCAGTCCTCCCTGTCCTCCTACCCTGACCTACTCTGCAGTCAAAAGGAAGCTGAACCGGGTCTGAGGAGAAATGAAAACAGAGGCTCAGGGCTGAGGCTCTCTAACCCTGCACAGACTGTGGTCGGGTCGGAGTGGAGAGGTGTGTCCCCAGACTCAGGACAACGGGAGCCCTTCCTGGCAAGGCAGCTTCAGGTCGCAGGTCTGCTCACTCCTGTACGCAGAGGTAACCGGGAAATTACCCGCTGTCATCTGGGGGCCTCTTAGTCCAGGAGTTTCTCTCTAATAACATCTGAGGATTTTTGTTTATATTACCTGGCTTCAAAAACATAACAAAAGGATGAGCTGAGAACTGAATCCACATAGTAGAACGACACACACACAGAGGAATAAATTATATTTTCACAAATATACATGCATAAATTATGACTGGGGTTTCAACTTTAGTGTTAATTTTTCTCCTCTAAGGAAGTTTTAAAATAAACAGAAACAAGAAACAAAAATGAAACAAGAACGAACAATCCTTGGCTAGATAAGATCCAGTTCCTGGTATTCTTGAGATTTTCAGGTTTGGTTTTGTTTGTGAACAAACCCTCCTGCCCCTGATTCCTGTCTCCCTGGTTGGCATGAGAAGGAGCACTGCCTGGTCTCAGGGCATCTCTCCCCTTTCATCTCCATTCGGTTAGAAGGTTGGGCTTTAAGCACTGTGTACAGTGTTAGCTTCTGCACAGAGCCAAGCAATGGTCCAGGTCAAGATGGTATGCTCAGCTGGGTTCTGCACCTTTCCTTTCTGACCTATTGCAAAGGGCAGGGTTTACTGGCTCTCTGCATTGCAGAGGAAGAAAACTACCTCCAGGCTGAGTGTTCCCAGAAAACCCCACCACCACAATGGAAAAGCCACAAACTCTTGTTACTTACTTTGTTGTGCAAGCATCCCACGCTGGAATAGGCTGAGGCTTCACCCATCTTTTTTCTGGCCCTGGTTAAGGACACGCAACTCGAGCAGATGTATTTGTTTCTTTAGGCTGCCACAACGAGAATCAGAAACTGGGTGGCTATCTATTTAATAAAGAGAAATTTATTCTCTCACAGTTCTGGAGGTCAGAAGTCCAAAATCAAGGCGTTGGCAGGGCCATGCTCCCTCTGAAGATGCTAGGGAAGGATCTGCTCCATGCTGCTCTCTGAGCTTCTGGCGGCCTCGGGCGTTCCTTGGCGTACAGATGCATCACTCCAGTCCTCTGTCCCCTCTCTGTGTCCACCCTGTGTCTTCGCGTCTTCTTCCCTCTGTGTGTATCTGTCTCTGCATCCAAATTTTTCCTTTCTATAAGGACACCAGTCATACTGGATTAGGGCCCACCCTAATGGCCTCATTTTAACTTGATTAGATCTGCAAAGACTCTGTTTCCAAATAAGGCCACATTTTGAGGTTTGGGGGTTAGTACTTCAACATATCTGTTTTGAGGGACACGATCTAGGCAACGACGGTCATCAACCTCACCATTTAGATACTTTCTCAACTTACAAGAAAAATTACTCTCTCTTGTTTCGTGGGCCAGCATGTGGAATGTTCTGCAATAACTAGATTCAAACAAGTGGCAAAGAAGGGCTGCTTCATAGGTTAAACAGTGGCCTTGGCGTTAGAAACCTCTGCTTAGCCACTTCCCCTTGTGTGGGCCTGCTCAGTCTCTCTTCCTTTCCCTGAATGAAGTGGGAATCTGGTTTGTACTTTCGACTGAGGTTTCTCTATTCTAAGCTCTCTTCCAGTGCTGGGACACATCTGAGATGCCTTTTCTTTCTGTAATAGTGGCTCTCACTAGTAACAAGAAACTTATTCTTATTATCAATGGGGGGAGGAGGGAATGCTGGAAAATGTGTAAACACAGGTACTATTGGTTGCCCAATAGCAACTCACGCCCATTATTGTGCAGTCATGTTTTAAGACTGAAAGTGATATCTGAGTGTTTTGAGATCATGAGATGAAAAGCAACTGAAAAGATGAATTGTTGAGACTGAGTTGTCACAGTATTTTCTTAATAAAATCAGACAATTTTGAGGTCAATGAACATCTTGGATTCTCCTAATTTTCTAGGCAATATTCTTAACGAAACAAACAAGATAGCAGCTGGATCCTCCAGGGCTTACACACTGATGCGGAGGATCGCCTTTCATTTCCGTAGCACTTCTCTGCCTTACCAGATTCCCATACCAGCCTCCTGAGATAGGGCAACAGATATGATGAGCCGGTGAGCACAATGTAAGGTTCAAATTGTGTGTGTGCGTGTGTGTGTGTGTGGGGGGGGTCCCCCTGGTGGTCTATGTGGACACGGGGTCCTGGATCTTCAGTCTATGGCTCCTTTCCTTTCTGCTGGCTGCTAGCTCTGTGCACAAACCGGTGGTACACTAAAACACTAAAACGCGCTGATTTCATTGACAGGTTGGGCTAGTTTTCAGTGTTTTGTTTGGATGTTCTGTTTTTAATTTTGATATTCCAGTTTTTCTAGTTGGGCAAGACTTGGGTAGATAAGTCTGATCAGAGGAGAGATTTCTCACCTATCCCACTCCCGACCACAAAGGCTTCCCTTCCCTGGTAGGTGAAATTTAAAAGGGAAATAGGTGAGAGAGTAAGCTTAGAAGAACCAGGTGAGAGGCTGAGCCAAACCCTTGTTTTTGCATAGAGCAGACAAGAGCGATTCCCAGCTGGAAAAATTTCTATTTTTCTTTTTGATAATCCACTGTACAAAATTAAACAGTACAGAGAAAGTTAAGATTTCTGTGATCTCAATGCTTCTTCACGTTGTCCAGGGTGGCCGCACTAATGATAGTTCAGGGTATTTCCTTCCAGACTTTTTAATACAAACACTATACAGGTCTGCATGTAGAGCTCTGTCTAAACAGAATCATTAACAGGATCATAACATTCTGATAATTCTGTTCCTGCTCTTTCTCTTCTTACAGTGCAGATAATTTTACATGTCAAACCATGAAGATATAACCTATTCTTTTTTAAAAAACACATTTCATGCTTTAAAATAAAGCAACTCTTGCACAGATTCAAACTATACAGAAAGATACAAAGTGAAGTCAAAGTCTTCCATCCTTTCTCTCTCTCTAGCCCTTTTCCTTGAAGGTAACCACTAGATTACACTGTTTCCTGTACATCCTTCCAGAAAATATAATTATTAATATTTCCACATACGTACATATAGATAACTTTTATTCTGTTCTGTACTTTGCTTTGTTAATGTAATACAACTTGAAGTTTTAAAGATCAGTATGTAGAGATATACTTCATTCTTTTTAACAGATGTATAGTATTCCATTGCATGAATATACCATTATTGAATTAAATCAGTTCTTTATTAACGGACACTCAAGTTATTTTAAAATTTTGTGAGAAAACAAACAGTTCCAGGATAAACATCTTTAAACGTACATCTCTGAATACAGAATAAAACATCGATGCTCATTTCTCCACACTCTCACCAGCCCAGGGCATTAGCACTTTACTTATTGATTTATCTTTTTACAAAAATTTTTGCCAATTTGACTGGTTTAATTTTCATTTCTTTGATTAATGAGTAATCTAACTCTATTTTATATATATTTTTTGTCCTGAATTGCCTAATTATGACTTAGTCTTGGCATTATTGAAATCTTTCTTTTTCTTATTGATTTATAAGAGGACTGTAATTTAAATGTAAATATACATATAGAACTCCAATGATGAATCTAGAACATTTTTAAATGCATATATTCTTTACATATTCATAATTCTTTAGTAAACTCAACAGAGACCAGACTAAAGTTTACATCTGTTAAAGCAAAGTTTTCCTAATAAACTGTAAATCATTTGAAAAAAAAAAAAAGATACAGGAGGAAAGAACAGCTTGTTTTCCAGTGTCTCTTGCTGTTGGAGGAGAACTTTTAGAGATACTGAATGTGCTAAGGAAATCCTTCTTATCTATTTAATACGCATTCCTCATGAGAAACTCTTTGCTATCTCCTCTTACGATACACATTAGTAAAAGTAATCAAACTATTCTAAGTTACAGACTTCCACTCATTCTGACAGATTCTCCCTGAATCCAAATTACCAAAGTTTCTTATAATACTTAAAAACAAGCCCATTTACAGAGCCAGTGACATCATAGCGATCAGTACTGCATTCATTTTCACTCCCTCACACATTTTCCTACTGGATGAGTGGCTTCCTTGTTTAAATATGGAATTCACTGATCATAAAATGGATTTCATCCAGATACAAAATGTGAAAAAATGAACTCATGGGAAATGACCCTTGAAATGCACACCACCCTCAAGGCTTGAAAGGATTTTCTATTTCGTCAACTTTAGATGAGCCATAATAATAAAATATAAAATATTATACAACGACTAGAAAATCAAGAGTCACATACCTCATAGTTTCTCCCATGCCTCGTTTTCTTAGCCTAACTCATTTTCAGCATGTACAGCCGTTCCACATCGCCTCTGCCCCAAGAATTGTACCCTCAGTTGAGCTGAGGGTTCCTTCTCTGTGCTTCTAGAACACTCTGTGTATGCCTTTCTCTTATCGCTTACTGTACAATTTTAAAATTATATGAGAAGTGTCTCCTCACCTTGATTGCCAGCTTGACAGGTCACAGACCGCTTGGTGTTCATGTTTGTATGTCTGCCAGCTCTCGCAGTACCTGGCACTTAATGAGTTCTCAGTAATGGCTAGTTTTGTTGTGTTATTGTCAATATTTTGAACTATGTGGAGAATAGTTTGCTCCCATTTTTGCTAGGCGATTGCCTGCCTAACAGCCATTGCTGCCCCTTCCCCCTTTATCCTTGCTGGCAGAGCCTTGATTTCGTTTGAAGGTTCCCTCTCCACAAAACTATGTACTCAGGAAATGAGTCCTCTTGCCAGGCTGGGGTGGGGGCGTGCATGGCGACTGGATGGTAACCCCAGGAGCTAATGTAAATACAATGTAAATATGGGCACGCTTGGCAGTCCTATTACCCTGGCCTGTGGCCCAATCCTAGCCAATGAGATCTGAGATTAAGTCATTTAGGGAGCTTTGGGAAAAGGCTTTTTGTATAGTATAGAGAGAATCATGGAGGAGACCCTGCCGCCTTTTACTGGGCATTATTGCATGGGGTATCTGGAACTGTTGCAGACAGGTTGCAACATGAGGACATCCTCAACCTGCTAAAGACAACAGCAGACACATCTTCCACGGTTGAGCTGGACACTACAGATTTCACTGACAGATAATTAACCCCTGCATGCATCCTAACGGTATATTACCACACTTAATAACATGGGGAGAAAGCAGAGGGGATTTAGGAGCCTTCTGTTGGAGGAAACAGAGTCAAAAATCACAAGTTAAAAGGAATCAGGTTCTATCTTACGGTAGGGAAGCCTCTGAATATACCTGGTTGCTGTTTTCAAGTTCATGGAAGGTTTTATGAAGGAGGTATCGAACAATTATTCCCCATGACTTCTGAAGACCTAACTGGAAAAGGAAGTTGAACTAAAGCAGGAAAGACTCAAGCTAGATTTAAGTGAGAATGATAAAATCCTGTCATGGGCCACTGAGGATGAGAATCTGTCCCTTTGGAAAAGGACAAGAATGGAAACCATGAGTCTCTGAACAGTTTATTACTGACCTTCTTGAGGCAATGAGAATAACCAAATGACTACTGAAGTTTGTCATTTTATGCTAATCTAGATTAGAGAAGCTACCGAAATTTAAATAGATGAAGAATCAGCTACAGGCCTCCAAAAGTGTTGATTAGACTATAAATTAAAACTGACAAAGCTGCAAATACCTGCTTCAGCACTATCAGGCCAAATGTCAGCCTGACTTCCAGTTTATAATCTACATTGAACATACACTACTTATCAGAACTTTGTGTTTTGTCACATCCCAGAGTGAGACATGGCATGAGAAACGTAGCCTTGAGGAAGGTGCCTGATTATTTCCGGGGTGTTCATTAATAAGGCTGCTCCTAATCTGAATCCACTTTTCTGTGAGAGAATGTAAAAACGAGTATTAGATTTGGTGAGTCCCACTGACCATGTCAACACTCTAAAGCCAGGGTCCCCAGTTCCCGGGCTGTGGACCAGTACCAGTCTGTAGTTTGTTAGGAGCTGGGCCAGACAGCAGGAGGTGAATGGTGGACGAGCGAGCGAAGCATCATCTGTATTTGCAGCCGCTCCCCAGCGCTAGCATCACTGCCCCAGCTCCACCTCAGAGCATCAGGCACCAGATTCTCAAAGGAGCACAGGTCCCTGGTGCCAAAAAAGTTGGGGACCACTCCTCTAAAGTACACACAGTATTCAAGTCACCTGGCGGCCCAAAGCAGAGCAGCTCGTTCTTGTATCCAAGGCCTGGGTTAAAGGAACTGCTCAAACAGATGACACCGCAAGTTGATTTACTAGCTGTGAAATTAGGGAATGGATTATAATGAACCTGGGACAATAACTACCTCTCTTCTTACAACCAATTTTATATAAAATCTATTATTAGCAAGACTCTCACATAAACCCCAGGAGCTAATGTAAATACAATAAAGACATATTAAAATTGGTTTTAAAAGGTTTGCTCTTGTTGATTCGATTATGTGCAAATCACCACCTCATTTTACTGAGATTGCTGCTGGGGCATTTCTTTTTCTTCTAAATTCAGTAGGGCAAATCTAAAAATGAAGATTCTGTGTACCGAAACTCATTTTTTCACAAATCAACAAGATTTCTTTTGATCATACTGGGCCTGTTTCTACTGAGGCTTTTACTGAAACAGCATGAGCTGACCACAGACACCATCAGCAAATGTGAGTCCCCTCCCAGACACCCTTCTCTTCCTTTGCATGGATTCTTCAACTCCTCTCCGTTCATCTTGTTATTGAGGCTCCCTTCACGCCCTGCCTAATTCTTCACTTCACTGGGGTGTGTCCTTCTGAAGTCTCAGGAGCCCTGGAAACAGCCTAAGGGATTTGAAATACCATCAGATGAGATGCTGCGAGGAACTGTGTGGCCACTGTGGTCCTACCCCTGCCCTTCCCACCTTCTCTCCCCCATCCGCCTGGTGCTTACAGTAGATGGGGGGGAGTCTGCAAACCGAGTTGTCGCTGACTAGACTGTATTGTTCCGCTCCTCACTCTTTCCCTTTGGCTCCAAGTATGGAACGACCACTTACACGGGATGCTGGTAACTTATATCTCGGCTGTGGGGTCACCAGACCTGGGTGCAAACCTGACTCTGCTACCTAACACCAGAGTGTCTTCGGGCAAGGTATTTAATCTCTAAGAGCCTCAGCTTCCTATAAATAGAAGATACCACCTACTTCCAACATTATAAGAATTAATTAAGTAACAGATATTTTAAATAGCATTGTTATTCAATATCGATATAGAGAAGCAAATATCTCTTTGTACACCAATAAGAGGTTTCTCAATACCTGTGCAAGAACATAGCAATAAACAGTACTGCCACTTGCACTCCAGTCATTTCATTTAAAAGGAAACCTCCGCTTAGGGGCCTAGGACCCCAGCAAAACATCTGCAGAGCCAAAGGACCTCATCCCAGGGCACAGAAAAGGACCGACTATTTTCCTGGAGCAGTGGAGTTTATAGCAATATTGCATGTAGCACATGCCTCTCTGGGACACCGGAAGGTTAATGAGATAACATCTAGGTAGAAAGTGCTGAGTGTGCTAAATATTACCATGTTGCAATTACCCTGATACTGGAGCAAGCTCTCCTTTGTTCAGATTATTCAAGAGCGTGTGGCTCTGAAAGAGAAGGTGCAGCAGGTGAGACGTTATGCAGGCAAGTCAAACACAGCCTAACCCCAGGCGCACTGTTCAGCGATGTTGGGAGCCACCAGCAGAGAAAGGACTCCAGCCTCTGCGGTGCTGCAGCTCCAGTGTGTCACTTTCTGGGTTTGGAAATGACATCCTGCCACATTTCTGTATTGCTTCCAAAGGCACAACCATGGTGGAGCCGTTCATCAGCCCCAGGACCTGGGACGAGCCACACCACCCCTCGGAGCCTCAGTTTCTTTACTTGGGAAATGGAGAGAATAAGCCCTGCCTATTTCACTCGGTTCTCAGGCTAACAAAGCAAAAGGGCTTTGAAAATTATAAAGCGATGCACATTAATGTGAATTACCACATGCCACTTTTAATCTTTTGGTTTTATCTGACCACAACCAGTGTTAAGAAGTAAAGGTCTCTGACTCTACTTGCACGTTACCACCCATCACACATCGCAATTCAATTCTAGTTGAATTTCCACAAGGCCGAATTATGGATTAGGAGCACTGAGAAAAGAAGGTACTATTGGTTCTATTTTTAAGGACCAGCTTATCCATGGTTCAGTGCTTAGAGTTTGTGGATCCACTAAGCCATGCCATTCTATAGAAATAGTATTAGCTTTTATGTATGTAGCACTGAAAATTTTCAAAACCCTTCCACACGTATTGTATTATCTCATGGTGCTTAGTGTTTACCAGTAGGTCTCTGTCTCTTCCAACTAAACCTTTTGAGATATCTGCTTTTCTCCTCACTGTTTTCCAGCACTTTGCCTTAGAAGAGGCAGAAACCCAGGGCTTCAAGGAGCCAGGGCGTGACCCCGGAAATATTGGATGCGGCCTTGGTGGCAGCAATCACTAAGGAAATGAAGACAGCTCTGAGCTGCCCAGCCGGTCGCATGCACCGGACACAGATAGCCCTGTTCACAGGAAGACAAGTGGCCCTCCACGACCCGCGGTCACCATAGTGGTTTCAGGAAAGGCTCCCATGTTCCCAGAGCCTCGGTTGCTGCCGACTGACAAACCGGCCCCTCAATAACCTTATTGTACATTTTCAAAATAATTCTCTGTAATGCCCCAAGAATGTCTGAACTTCTGTGTGAACTTGCTAGTTTGCATATTTTTCAGCTTATTAGTGGAAACTCCGATAGACAAGGCCCATGACCTTGCCTTTCCACGGACGCGCGGAAGGGCAGTCTCTCCAGCTGGCCAACTCCCAGTGCCCTCCTGCCCCCTTCTGATTCTCCCTCACACCCACTCCAGCCTCTTTCTTTCCTCGCTCTCTTTATAACCAACATTAAGAAAGAAATAGCTTTGCTTCGATGACAGGTTCCTCATTAGAGAATGCAGCAAGACTTTGGTTCTGAATTCTCGTGAAGCAGGATTCTGGAAAAAGACAGCAGAGCCGGTGCTGCCATGGATGGCCTGTTTACCTCGGCCCCACGCCGCTGGGAAGGGAGCATTCAGCTTCTGCTTTCAGGATGACTGCACATGACCCCAGTTCTAATACAGCTTGTCATTCATAAATCCCCGAGACATCACAGGCCCAGCCAGATGTGATGTGGCCTGGCCTAATCCTTCTATGGAGACACAAGACAGAATGGAATTTAATCCTTAAATAAAAATGAGATCTGATATTGGAAAATTAAGGTTTAAAAAGTGCTTTCAATGGGCCTATTTGAGAGTACGGATACATCGATTTAGGAGATACTATCTTATTTTGCTAGATGCAGCTAATTATATAAAATCATAAAGAAGATAAATATCAAATTTCAGAGCTATGGGATAAAGTGCTTCCTCCAACCTCCACCTATGCTTCAGCTATACGCAGCATAATTTATTTTGATCCACATATGCGATTTCTCTCTGTGGATTTCCAGGTTGAAGTATCTCTCTCATAAGAAATGACCTCAGAGTTAGGGTCCTACAACAAGGACAAGGAACTACACTGCTAAACAAAATTTAAAAGTAATTCCTGGGGTGACTCTGTAGTGTAGTGGTTAGCATGTCTGCTTTACATGCAGAAGGTCCTGGGTTCGCATCCCAGGTGGAGCTATAGACCATACCCTGGGTGTGCCTAGTCCCCCAGGTGCACATTGCGTGTGAGAGCATGTGGGAGCATGTGGGAACATGTGCCCTGCCTTTAGAGATCCAGTTCTTGATGGAAAACAGCAACACCCATGGGTCGGGGGTGGAAGTGTGGGGAATTAAAGAGGGGAAAAAATTCTGGATAGTCTTGGTTTAAAGAAAAAAAAATAATTACCAATTTTTGCTTAGTCATCCATTTACTTATATATTTATTCATTTATATATATACTTAATATATGTTTTCATTACATATTTTTTTTTATAAGCAACCTTTATTCGGAAGTACCTGTGTACAGTCCATCGTATGTATGCTATATACAATGAGAAGATTTAGTCACCCTGGCCATTAGCTAAAAATCATAGTCAAGCAGCGACTATGAAGTTTACCTCTCAAATTGAACACCATTACAAGCAATGTCACTACAATGATATTAAAAACCAAGCCGCTGTTAAAAAAAACACGAGGCCTGGGAACTGAGGAAGACAGACTGGCCGAAGCAGTCCGGCGAAGGTCAATGCCGAGTGGGGACTGGAAGCATGGAGAGGAAAGGGTTTCAGCCACATTTCCACCTTTCTTTCCTAACAAAAGACAAAAGGAACTCTGCTTTTCTTTCATTACTCCTGACTATCCCCTAGTGGGAAATCTAATGTGCAGTAAAACAGCCAGGATGCCGAGAGTCAGAGGGAGAAACAGATGCGAGGACGCACAGATCCAGCACCATCCTCACACCCCGAAAAGTTAGAACTGACTCAAGCTTGGAGGGATGAGCCCTTTCAACTGTTAGCATCTGCTACAGAAAAGGCCTTTTTAGTCATTGCCAGTCGAATGAATGAATGACCAAAATGATCCCTAGAAGGACTTCCCCATTCCCAACTTTCACTTCCTAGATGCCTTTGCAGCCTCCTGAAGTGAAAAAGGCAGAAACTTGCCCCTAGGCGCTGTAAATAACTAGATTCTTAATATGTGCTCCTTTCCTGTAGAATGGGGTTACGCACTGATTTGCAAAATAATATGTCATAATTAGGTTGTTTTCATTTCTCTGCTAGTACAGGCAGCGCGATGGTGAACATCCTTGTCTGCATTTCCTTGGGCACACGGATGACAATGGGTCAGTACCTAGATACATCCTCAGCTTTTCTAGATATTGCCAAATTACTTTCCAAAGCAGCTATACCAATTTACACACCCACTAGCAACCTATAATTGTTCCTGCTTGTCTGCATCCTTATCAGAACTTGGTATCATGAATTTTACCAAGGTGATAAGGGGAAAGTGACATCTCATTGTTGCTTCACTTTACATTTCCCTGATTACTATCGAAGTTGAGTCCTTCTCTGAAACTCCTATGAGGTCAATGTAAGGATCTATTCTCTAGGTCTCTTGACTTCCTTTTCATCTCTTTGTCTCTCTGTTCTATCTTATAAATAATTTATTCCGGTTCGCTTATTTATTTTTTACTGTGTCTAATCTTCTGTTTAACCAATCTATTGAAATTTTAATTTCAATAATAATGTTATTATTTTTAGAATTTCTATTTGTTTTGCAAGTTTTCAAGATTATTACTTTTAGCCTCTTTTTCCTTATATATTTTAATCCCCTTTATTATTACTTTTCATCAATTAAACATCCATTCATTTTATGTGTGACTGATAATTATAATATCCAATGTCATTTGGGGTCTGATTCTTTTGTTCCTTGGATAGCCCCCATGGTGTCTTGATTACTTGTACGTTTCATGAGTTTTGACGGTCAGGACAGATTCTCCGGTGTTTCATTGTGCAAATATTTGGAGGCCTAATTTGAAAGTGGGTGTCTCCAGAGAATATTGCTTTTATTTCTTCCATGTGCTTGGAAGCAACTAGCTTGAGGTTTTTTTTGGTTCCTACGGATAATGGGAATTTTAGACCACAAACTCCTGTAAGGTTTTGCTTGTGCTTATGAATTTTCAGGGGAGATTTCCTACCCCTCCCCCACACCACCCCCTCTACCCAGTATAATGGTCGAGATAAATGAGTTTCCTTGTTAATCTCCATTTGTGAGGTGGGTAATTCACCTGTATACTGAAAGTGTGGTCCGCTGGAGTCCTAGCTTTATTATAGAGGGGTCTCCTATTAGACTTTAACTTGGTTAGGCCCTGGCCTTGGCCTCTGCTTTGTCCCATCAAGACCCAAGGTTAATGCCAGCAGTGCTCTTCGGATAGCTCTATGAAGAAGGTGAAATCCAGAGCACTCTTACCTTTCAAGATTTCTGCTTTTACTTTATTTGCCTCTCAATATTTCTTACTCTGCTTTAAATGCATCCAGCTTTGTGATGCATTTGAAAATAATTTTTGATTCTGATATTTTATGGAGTATTTTTAGCTGTTTTTAGGGAAGGGATATTCAGAGTATCTAATTTGCCATACTGAAGCAAACAGGAGTTCTATTATATTACTTATTGTATTGTTTTTGGTATGTTCGTAATATTTGTATTTAAAAGATTAATAATTCTAAGAAAAACTCCTGGGAAAAAGTAGGCCAAAAAAAAAAAAAGTGTTAAGCTAGCATGGTGAGATTATTGGTGAGTATTCTCTATCCCCATTTTCCTATACTATTCACACACTAAAAAATTAAAGATGGCAACCAAGTGAAAGTCTTTAGGATCATATCTGAAATAACTTAACTGAAATGGCAAGTAATTCTTAATTTAATTAAGTTTAGAGAGCAAGTATACCCTCTCTCTAGAAAAAAATGAAGAAGCTAGGTAATGCCACGTATTACTAATGTACAAAACCATTACCCAACTTTAAAATACATAAAATGATCTTATCTAAAACTTTTTCTGAAAGAGCTGGAAACATATTTTCCCTTTAAAAAACAATAAGTGATGTTTTCCGTAAAAATATCTTAGGAAAATCAAACTTAATATTTGCCTGTTAAATAGATATATTCTTTAAAATCTCTTTTTGAGTCTCCTAAATATGTAAAAATGGCTTTATAGTGTTTTTTAAGTAAATAATTCAAATTCCTGCTACATCGATTATAGCATCTCAGTCTCTTGAGTGTTTGTGGACCTATGGTACTCAACTTGATGGTACCCAAACCTATCAATTCTCCCAGAGAAAGCCACCCCATGAGGAAGTGTTTCAGGTACTCGTCTATACCACTTCTGACCTTACTACCCTACACTCACCAACAGAACATTATCAAACTCTCAAATTGTTGCCTGCATGGTAGGCAAAACGATATCTCATCGTGGTTCTTTCCCCGCTTTTGACGGAAGCATAATGTATCATTACATAAAAGTAAAATAATCTGTTTTTATTTCAATAACTTCTTTATTGATGGTGTTTTAGGTTCCTTCCAATTTTTTGTTATAAACAATACCACAAACAACTTTTTTTTTTGGTTCATACATAATTGTTTTCTTACATTCTTAGGATAAATTCAATATTTTGCTGCATGTTGCCAGATTGCCTTTCTTAGGAGACAGTACAAGTTCTTACTTTAGATAAAAGTTCTAAATAAAAATCGAAATTCCTAGACTAAATTTCTACAACTAAAAATATTTTCATTTATATTTAAAAATTTAACATTGTATTAACATCTCACTGCTTGCCATTATCTATGGATGTACCGTGCTTTTAAAAAAAGTGTAAATACAAACTCACATAACAAATAAGTTAGGGAGTGATGGTTTGCATGACAAAATTATTTGCTTTACAGAATGAAACCAATTTAAACTGAAAGCACTTTGTGAATATTTGAAATGTGACCAAATTTGAAAAAATTCAATTTACACATAACTTTCCAGAATATATTAAGCACACAAAGTGAGGTATATTTATATGAACATGATTTTATGAATCTGAGGTTGATTGAATCTGCTGCTGCTTTTTTGAGAGACAAATTGTATACAGTATAGGAAATCCATAAAGGATTAATAGAACTGTAATTATGTGATATTTTTTTCTCTAAAACTCTTTTTTTGTTATTGTTGTTTTTAAGCCTGTGCTTCAAAAGTAGAAAAGATATGCATTTCCCTCTCTTGCCTTTCAGACTTCCCACTGCATGCCAGCCAACAGAGTGGGATATGGCACATAACATGCATAGTCAATCTCCCACCAGCTTATTTGCAGAACCAATGGTACATATTGAACTAAACCACACCTTATGTCAAAGACTTTTAATCATCCTTTACTCTTTGGTGTAGGAGAATGGCGGTAGTAGGAGTTGGAGAAAGGAGATCTGGTTGTTGGCAAGATCAATGAAGGGAACAGAAATATATAATTACTGAGTTGGGTGGTGGCCTTCTTAATCACTGACTCTCAGTCCCTCCTCAGACAAATGAAATGACAATGCTGTAGGGCTTAGAAAAATTGGGGCAGCTCTGGGGCAGTGGGCAGCCAAAAATGTGTTAATGACTGTCTGCCTGGGCCTTTGAGTGGCAGGTAAAACACACTGATAGACACACACACACACACACGCACACGCGCACACACACACACACACATTTAACACGCCCCAGTCCTGTCTAAGGGAGAGTCTCCTGGTCTTTTGTCCCAATCACTCATCTTTTTTAGCCTGATTCAGAAATATGCAATGTACTACTTAGTTAAAACACTTTCATTTTTGTGAGAAGGATCTGACATAGACGTTTGAGAGGGCAGTCTGGCATTTTCCCAGCAAATTCGGGAATTCCCGCCTGCACTGGGACCGTAATTAGCCTGCGGCCTTGAGAACGGGCCTGGGGGAAGAGGACGGGTGTAGGCTAGGCCCTTCTGGCACTTCCCTTTTCCCTCTCCTCACCATGGTCCAGTCAAACTGTAGGCGGCACCTACCAGGTGTATACTGGTCACCCCTAGAAGGCCACATGAGGTGCTGTGCTCAGGGACCTGTTTGGCACTTTCAGAGTTTATGGCCTCTGGACTAGAAAAGGAATGGCACATTTTATTTTATGAGGTCGGTGGGAAATTAATTAGCGAGAAAAGGACTAGATTGGGTGTTAGAGGCCTGGGTTTACTCCCAGGTGGGTCACTGCTTAACCATGTGACCCTGGGCACAAATTTCAATTCCTCCAGACCCAAGTTTTCTCAGCTGAAAAATGAGGGTTGAACTAAGTGATCTAGGGAGTGAAACAATCTATCACTTGATAGATTTTGTGTGTTTGTTGGAGGCTGTGCCCGTGTGAGCATGTATGTGTAGAGTATGAAAAGATAAACTCAAAGAAAAATGGATTAAAGCAAATACAGTGTAAATACTCAGAAGTGAAAGTAAGCAGCTGGAATGACAAGGAGGTATGTCAAAGAAAAGAGTTCCATTGGCACTGGATAATAAATTACCCCGTAACTTAGTGGTGCAAACCAAACAAGAATTTATTTAAAAACAATTTTTAAAAGTGATTTTGTGGGGTGTGAATTCGGAAAGGGCTTGGCTGCTTTTCTATCACTTGGCAGAGGTGGGGGATGGTTCTTGAGATTGCAGTCAGATATTGAAGGGGACTGTAGCCATCTGAAGGCTCAACTGGGTTATGTGTCCATGATGGCCTATCTACATGACTGACAGTGGATGCTGACTGCTGCTGGAAGTTTGCTAACCAGAGGCCTTTCCAGCATAACTTTCTCAGGGGAGGCAGACTCCTTGTGTGGTGGCCATCTTCACCAGAGCAAGTGTCCAAAGAGAAAAAAGCAAAGCACATGTCCTTTTCTGATCTGGCTGAAGAGGTCACACAGAGACATTTCTGCCATACTTTATGGGTCAAAGCAGTCACCAGTCCACCCAATTCAGGGAAGGGGGTGGGATTCCAGCTCTTGATGTGAGGATGTTAAAGAATGTTGAGGTCAAGTTTTAAAAGTGCCACAGGCACTTGACAAGAATGTTCTGGTATTTCACAGTATCTTTAAAATAAATGTCTTGATAATTTATACAATTTAAACAGTTTTCTGAGATAAGAGGCTTCCTGAATAATCTGGTTTGCTGAATGCTTCTGAAGTGAATGCACTTAAAGAATCACTGCACTTTTCAAGTAAATTATACAGCTCTGAGTCTGAGATAACTTTCACCTCTGCAGCTGCTTGATGTGAATGAAGTTAGCTACCTAACTCCTCAGTGTAGGGAACAGGCAGAGAGCTGTGAAAAATCGAATAACCAGGCTATTCTTTCTAGACTGATTTGGATGTTTCAAAAAAAGGCCTCTGCTTCCAGGACTCTAACAGCTCACTGTGAACATGGGACAATGGTACCACACAACATGTAGAAACAGACACCAACCAACTCACCAGGAGTGCCCTGCAGAGAGCTGTTACAAGAGAGAAATTCTCCAAAATTCATCTCAGGTAAAACACATGCTACATGGATCGGAATTGTTCTGATGCCAGTGGCTGAGAGCAAGCACACTTCACACGCTCTTCCTCGGGTCTAATTTCAATATTATTCCTTCCTGTCTTGCACAGACGCCATCAGACTGATTTTAGTTCCTGGGGATTAAACAGTTACCCAAGGTTGTTATCACTCCCCTTCAGTGGAGCATATCTTCAAACACCTTCCCGGATAATTACCATGGCCCAGTGATTGGGCAATCACCACGGAGTGATTTTAAACACACACACACACACACACACACACACACACACACACACTCCTCCCGTGTGTTCCTTTGTGTTTGTTTTGTTTTGTTCTTGCGTTTTCAAAGCCCAGTGGTTTGTGAGAGACAGTAGAAGGACAAAATAAGAAGACATATGGTAGCACTTAAATTATTCCCCGAAAGGGAAAGTATCCAATATGAAATTATTCAGTTTTTCTACTATTCTGGGGTGGAGAAAAAGGCACTGCAACCAAGAAAATCATAGGATACCCACAATGCCCAGAGGAGAACTGAATTATATTATCAGCTTCCAAATACGGTCAGTAATATTTCACCAGAAAAGCTGCTTTGCAAGAATTAAACTTCTAATGTTGTTTACACTGGGAAATACCTCCAGTCCTTCTCTGCCATCTCCCCAGGCCCCTGCACACATGTGTACACACGCATACACGCACGCAATCTCTTTCTCTTCCCAAGATCCTCTTTGTTTTATTCACTTCTGTTAGCCTAACATGTACACAGGTGATTCTGTCATAAGGTCCCCAAAAGGAAAAATTACACAAAGTAGAATTTCGTCTCTTATTTTTCAAAATGTTCTAAGAACTTATAGACTCATCTAATGTAAGCCAAGGAAAATGGTAGCCGGAAGGAAGTCAATGAGACAATTTCTCAATATCTTTTTTCATCCAATTGATAAGGAGAGGAGGGAGGTGGAAGTTGGGTTTCAGCTTCCTATTGTTTTTGTTCAGTTTATGCAACTCCAATCCATTCAACTTGGGCTTAGGCACGCTACATAAAGCTTTTATGAAAAGATAAACCTTAAGCGATATTCTGTAATTTTAAATTAAAAAATAAGTGATATATTCACAAGGTCCAATATGAAAAAAAGATAAAAATGTATGTATTGAGATGTCTGGCCCCATCTATTCCAGTCCCTCCCCCACCATAAGTAAACATATTGTCAGTTTCTTGTGTATCTTCTCATTGTTTATGCTGGATACAAGCAAACACAAACGTCCATCTTTCCCCCCCTTTCCCATTGTTTTTGGGAATGAATTTAAGAGAGAGGAAACAGGTTTTGTTTGCGCCAGTGGCAGGAATACATGAGTAGAGAAAGCCTAATGGGATACCAGAAGCTTTTAAGAATGAAAACGATTTCTCAGTTATTTAGATCCCGAGAATCATGTTCATTGACATTAGATCTTTGGTTAAATCTATTCTTCGGGCCTCTTAATTCTTTAAACTTTCCAAATCCCCACTGTTAGCACAAGCAAAGTTTTAGAGAATTCATATAACTCACCTGTTTTGCCTAACAACAAAAATATGTACATGCCACGCCCTTAAGAATAAAAGTACAATAGCAAATGCAAAGCAGGTTCCACTTAAGAGGGGCTCCCCTCAGCCAGAAGTCTGAACATGGACATCCAATGGGGATGCTGGCCAGGGCCTGAGGGAAGAACATCTGTTCTGACTGGAAGCTTTTCTTTATCTTATATGTATCTGTGCATAGAGAAAATAAGAGCTTTGAGAACATCTTACTCTCCTGATAATTAGGAATCTACAATAGAGGAATTTTGTAGATTTTAGAAACAACCATAGGAATGTGTATGCAACCATATAATTGATGCTGGGAATTGTATGGGACTGTGCCAGATCCCCCAAAACAATTAAATAATTTTAAAGTCATATTTTGGAAATAAACAAGCAACAATGACAACCTTTTAAACAAGCTGAAACACAACAATAATGTAATTTGTTGCCATTTTTTGTGTGTAGTAATATATTATACGCCAGATGAATAAAAGAGAAACTAAGGTGTGACTGACATACACATTATTGCATAGGTGCATATTATAACGATTGCTTTACGTGGTCAATGCTTTCCCAAAGAGTTGTATGATAGGCGAATTTGTGAAAAACAAATAAAATTTGATGAAATATTTAAATAAATCCTTAGGATGACACTTATTTTTGATTTTTATTTGTTAACTAGCTTTTTATGGAAAAAGAAATACAAGAACATTCTAAGATATTTTAACAGTTCCTAGTATACAATGAAACTAATCTCCCTCTTACCCTCTTACCCCGTCCCAGTTTGTCAGCCTTGTTCCTCAGATACAACCAACATACCACTTTCCTATGTTTCCTACAGAAATGTTCTGCATATTGTAATATGTAAATATCTCTATTTTTGGAACACAAACAAGAGCGTGTTATAAGCCCATTTTTTCTTTGGCCTTCGTCTGGATCAGCACAGGAACACCTCCGCTGCTGAATATCCCACTGAAAGGAAAGACCTCGGGTTATTCAGCCAGCCTCCACTCTTTTATGCAGTAAATGTAAGGATCCTTTGCAGAGTAAAACAAAACATCTTCTGATAATCACGTTTTATAAACACATTTTTCATACCCCAAGTGTTGTCTGGTTCTTCTTTTCTGGCATCTAGAAATTCACTGGTTTCCTTCTCCCAGATCACCATCCTGTGCTGCCTGATGGTCTGAAAACCATTCTTTTATACACTTTGCCCAGTTTTCCAATTGTTTTAGGCAAGAGGATTAATCCAATCCTTGCTACTCCATCTTAGCCAGAAGCACAAGCGTCAAATTTGTATACAACGACATGTTTCCTAAACTTGGATATATACAGTTGTCTGAGCGATTCATTAAAATAAAGATTCCTGAGCTCTCGCCCAGAAATTCTGATTCAGAGGACTGCCTGGGAACCTGTATTTTAACCAGCACCTGAAGCAATGTCAATGCAGCTCTGCCATGGACCAGACCTGTTGCGTGGGAGCCACAAGCTTTAAGGATGATACTTATTTGTCAGCTGTCCTAAAGTGATACCACCATATGGACACTTTGTTTTTCAGATGAACAAAATAAAAATAAATGGTGAGATCAATTTCTTGCCACACTTTGAATTACCGAGTTTTTGGAAACACACAGCCACTTCTGAAGAGTGTCTAAGAGGCCAGGGTTCTGTTCTAAAGGGATAGCTCTGCTCAGCACGTGACATACCAGACCGAGAGAGCTTGAAGGCAGATTGGGCATCAAGTTCAAAGGGGCACATATATTTGTCTGCACAGAGAGGGCATGAAACCCAGCAGCTTCCGCTTAGTTCAACTGATTTTGGAAAATATTTTTGGCTTGTGCGGTTTTATGCTTTTAGAGTTCCATTTTTAAGTATGGGGCTCGTCCAAACCCACTGAAGCTGAGCTGAAGCATCCAACGAAGATGCTGAGTTTCACACTGATCTCTGCTGAGTCTGTAAAAATTTCTCAGATTTGTCCAAACTGTTTTGTTGAGAAACCAAAACAAAAATCACTAATCCCAGTGGGGTTTGTAGGCTCTTGTGGTTTTCATCCAAAACTATGGCATGAACAGTGGTCAGTCATGTGACTTACAAGCCTAAAGGTTTCATTATGAAACCTGAAAGAAACCCACAACTTTAGTCTTAAAATATACTCCCATGAGACAAACCAAAAAAAATAAAAAAATAAAAAATAAAATAAAGAGAGAGAGAGAGAGAGAAAGGGAGAGCTTGAAAGAAAAGAAAATTTTCTTAGTTTTGGACTGGAAGATAGACTAAGGAAACATCCAAAGCAAATGTTGTCAGGACTCACTACATTTTAAATCCAAAGCTGAATTTTATTCCATTGGAGTGACATTGTTTATTAACACTGTCTGTAGCAATTGGATTTTCTAGAAAAGTTCAGGAGAGCTGAAGGCCCTCTCTTGTTTGTGGCAGAAACAGAACTGGCCTACTGTCCAAGAAATAAAATGAGTTTAACAACATAAATGATGAGATTTTATTTTACCATATCGTCCTTCCCCTAGGATATGCAAATTATGAAATGAATTATATTTCTTATTCTTTAATATAAACTTTTACTCATTAAATGTCAGTTCCCTTTCAAATTCTAGGACACACAAGAATAACCTGGAGAATTTGTTATATTTGTATATTCTTGCTATCGCTAGGTAAAACAACAACAACAACAACAACAACAACAACAACAACAACAAAAACTCTCCCAAAACTTAGAGGCCTAAAGCAACAACCTTTTTAGGATTTTGTGGATGAGGAATTCTGGCAGGGAACAGCTGGGTGATTTTTCTGCTCCCTGTAATTGGGGTCACCCATTGGTTTTCAGCTGGTGGCTGGTCTCACCTGGAAAGTCCAAGACATGCTTGGAAAATTGGTCTGTCTCCATGCAGTTTGAGGGCCTATCAATGGGGTCCTAGAGATCGAGGTTAGGCCTGGACTTGACATAACATCACTTCATTGTTCAGAGTAGTCATGGGCCAGTTTCAAGGGGACAAGAAGCAGACCACACTTTGTGAAGGAAGAAATGTCAAAGAATGTATGGCCGTCTTTCACTCACTACAACACATTTGCCAGTTCTATTCCTAAAAATTCTGATTTAGTAGGTGTGTGCTAAGGTCGAGGAATAAGCATTTTAGAAAACACTCAATGAGATTCTAGTGCAAAGGATGCTCATAGCACACTTTGAAAAATAACTTTACTAGATGTAGTAAAAAGTGTGCTTATAATCAATCTATCCATCAATCAACAAATATTGACTAATTGAGTGAGACGAGCCAGAATCATGTTAGGTGCTATGGAGAGTAGAAAAGGAGTGTACGCAAAAGATTCTAGCCTGGAAAGTGCTCACACTTCACAGGAGATGGGGGTTAGAGGGGATGGGGGGGTGAGGTATGGGGTGTTGGAGCCTGCAGGGCAAAGGAGAGGGCTAGGTGGGCAGTGAGGGGCAGGCTAGGTGGGCTCGAGCCAAGGTGACTCAGGGAAACACTTGGAAAAGAGGTATAGAAATCTGATTAAAAGGTATTTGGCATGAGTAGGTAGCCAGGACGAATTATGGGGGGATGAATTACAGGGGGAAAGGGAGCTGGACTCTGCAAAACTTATTGCCAGAAATGGGCTGGGGACAGAGCAAAGGAGCAAGAAGCATAATGGCTCCCAAGCACATTTTTCAATGTGATCTTTTTTCCCAGGCTTTTGACAGGATCATTTCCCCTTGTCTTTTATTCTTCCCCAATCTTGGCTTTCTTTCTGGTCCTATTTGCCTTGTCACCCTCATCCCAGCAGGCCATGCAGTTCGGCTCCAGGATGGGACAGCCAGTCCTTCCAGTAACAATGTGGACTTTCAGTGCTGGCTTCTGACTCACCCTGAATATGGCTTCAGCAACCAAATCGTCTCTGGGTCCCACCCCCAAAGCAGGCTGTGTGGGTGTGCACATGTTTGGTGTAAGGCGGTGACCCCTTCAGGAGAATACAAGGTTGGGAGGGTTTCGGGAGTTGGGTACAGCTATGAAGGATGTTATTGAGAGTCTGAGCACATTGCTGAAAACAATACTGAGAAAGATCATCTGTAATTTAGAGATGCACAGATGAGATAACAGTGGTATGAATTCTGTGGCTGCAGACCAGAAGAACAAAGTGGGAGAGGTGCTGGAACACAAGGGTCCAAGAAACCATCCGTAAAGAGAGGCATGTGTAGGATGCCCCAGTGGGTCAAGTCTGGCTGCTCAAAGATGTTTTATTGGGCTGGACTGAAACGCTCCACCCCATAGAAAACAATCCTCTCTTGTCCCGATCAGACGCTGCTGTCAGTGCTAAGCTCAAGTTTTGAAGCCCAGGGTCAGAACTGAAAGCCAGGGCCAGCAGCATCCAGGGATGGCGTCAGCAACCAGGCAGGAGCCTGGGCACAAACAGAAGTTCAGGGCTAAGTTGTGAGCCAGGAATCAAACAGGCGAGGAGCCAGAGGGCAGGCTAAGAGTAGGCTGGGCAGCTCTGACCCCCATGGTGCGGGGTGCTCCCTGGGCTGCAGTACGCTCTGCAGACAGGTAGAGATCAGGGAGCCACAGATCTCACAGGAGCAGGGCTGGGAAGATAGGCCAGGATCACACTGTTCTACACTTGGTCTTTTTCCCAGCAAGAGCTGGGGCAGGTAGCAATTGCAAATCAGCACAGGGCTTCTGCGTCTGTCAGCATGACAGGATGGGAAGGGAATATGAGGCCTCTGTGCCAATTAGACAAAGGTGCCCCTCAGGCAACAGTTGATGTTTATAGGAGAAGAAAGGGCCCCCTCTTGCAGGCAGACACAGGATTCAGCTCCAACCTTAGGTTTAGTGAGCAGAGTACAGTCTGGATTCAGCCCTCCCTGGTCCTTCAGCAGAGCCTTTGTGCAAAACGCAAAGTATACGATGACAAGAGGCGACTCTGGTGTGGAGACAGGAATAAGGGCTGATTTTTGTTCTGAGTGTTTGAATACACTGGCTAGATCTGAGCATTTTTGATCTTAAGTCAGGAAAATTTTGGGTTTCTGTACCTCCTCAGACACAGGGGTGGTAAATTAGTCATCACCAGAGGGATAGGAAACATTAACACTGGGCTAACTGGGGAAGCAAGGGCAAGTGAGAGGGGCCTAAGCACCGTGGTGCCAGCCCAGCCTGTCTAGTAAGTGGCTGACTTGTGTAGGGGACAAGCTGAGAAAAGCTACCGAAAGGCACTGCTGCCAAAAATATTGTTCCAGTTGAAGAGTAAGCCATGTTCCACACCCTGGCAACTGGGGGACAAAAGCTTCTGCTGTGCTCCTTTTAAGATCAGGAATACACCATCTCACTGGGGACTTACTGCTGACGATTTCAGAAAACTTGCATCAAAAAGCAACAGTGTTCTGCATGCCTCACAGTCCCAAGGGAGGCCGGTGTCCCTGACCAGTAAGCTTTTGTTTTGCTAGTCAAAGAAAGTCCTCAAAATACCTCTACTTCCTAATTTGTCATCCACCCATTTCCTTATCTGTAGATGCCAGCTTTCCCAGCGAGTGTGTTGGTTCTGGCAAAAGCCTCTTGACCTGATTTCTCTTTTAGTCGGTCTGACCAGTTAGGTCTTACTTCAGTTAATCTTTTGTTCAATAGTTTTTGAATGCTTGAGATGTGCTGAGAGACTGCAGATGATTATGACACGGCCCCTCCTCTCAAGGAGTTTGCAATATGGGGGGGGGGGCAGACTGGTGGGCATGACTGCCTACATAGCACCCATCCCCTCTTTCCTCTTCTAGCAGATCCTAACTCTGTTCTGACACTGTTCTGAATCCTCCTTTCACTTCCCCTAAGTGCCCATGTGCGTGTGCATGCACACACACACACACACACGTGCACACACACACACAGCGCCTGCTTTGGGGTAGGGCGCAGAGGGTGTGAGACCAGGAGCAGAATGAATCAGAAAGTGAGTTTAAGGGGAAGGGAGAAGGGCCCGCCCTGACAGTCCGCGCTGTTCCATCCTGGAGCTGAGTTGCACGGCCTGCTGGGATAGGAGCAACATAGGCCAGTAAGATCAGAAAGAAAGCCATTGTATGGATAAACTACAGTTTATTTAGATGCACATAGTCAATGGACATCCGGTGGTTTTTAGCCTCTTAAAAGTGTGCTTCTTTGAAGGGAATTGTTTGATTTTTATTACAAATAATGCTGCGATAAATATTCCTAAACAGGTCTTCTGGCACGAAGGCAAATGTTCACATTTAGAGTCTAGTACAGAATTGGTTTCCCCATTATGATACTAAATGACATTTTCACCAGCAGTGTGTAAATCTACTCCATATTTGTTCCCTATTCTTGCTCACACTTTGTTTTATAACACTTTAATTTTAAAAAAGTCTAGCAATTTCCAATGAAAATTCAATTTTGAATTTTTCTGATTACTCATGAGATAAAGCATATCATATGAGTCATCTATTTCTGCTTCTGTGAAAGCTTGTTCGAGCCTTCTGGCCATTTTCATTTTGAGATATTTGGATTTTTCTAGTTGATTTAGGACTTATCTATTCTGAATAGTAACCATTCGTCGGGGGTGCTTGTTCCAACGTATCTTCTTCCATTTTGTAATGCACATTTCATATTCTTTATAGTGTCACAACGAACAAGTGTTCCTCATCCTGATGTATGCAGATTTATCAACGTATTCTTGATAGTACTTTTTTCGTCTTTTTTGGTAAGTCCCTCTCCGCTTCAAAGTCATAAAGATATAATCTCCCATCTCCTGCTCAAAATGTTAAAGTTGTGTCATACATATTTAAGTTTAATTCACCTGGGATTAATTACATGTATGGTATGAGACAGGGATTCAATTTCACCTTTTTTCCAAATGGATAACCAAGTGTCCCAGGATGATTTATTGAATTATCCTTTCTTTCTCCAATTATTGCAATGCCACCTTGTATGCACAGGTCTGCTGCTGGGTCTTTTATTTTGTTCTTTGTTCTTTTGTTCTTTGTTATTTTGTTCAAAAATTGTTAATTTTTTAGTCCTGGGCCAGTACTACCTTGTATTAATTACCATAACTTTATGAAAAAGTGTTGATATCTGGAAGGACAAATTCTCTCACCTTACTCCTCCTTAAGAGCACTTAGCTTTTCTTAGGCTGCATTCATCAATATACATTTAGAGTCAATTTGAAAACTTCTGTTGGGATTTTTATTGGAATTGCACTTAGTTTATAGATCAATTTGAGAGCTGATATCTTCATAACATTGAGTTTTCCTATCCATTAAAACAGTGTATCACCATTTATTTAGGTCTCTTAAAAAAATGTTTTCATTCACTCAAAATTCAACTGCTCTGTACCAGACACTACTCTAAGGGCCAAAAGTACTTGCCCTTATGGAACATACCTTCTGGCAGGGAGAAGACAATAAACGAAAGAAATAAAAGAAATAATAACTAAGTGAAACGAGTAAATTAATAAGAGAAAGGTCAGGAGGAAATGAGGAAACCAGCCATGTGCCTCTCAGAAGACAGAGAGACAGCAAGTTTAGACATTTTCATTTGAGGAGTCTGGGATGGCTAAAGTAGAGACAACAAAAACAGGTGTTGTAGGAGAAGCAGTCAGAAAGGAGACAGGGTCCCATTCACGTAGGCCAGAGAGAGGCTGGGCTGATGAGTAGAGGAGGGATTTAACCCGACTGCACAATAGGACTGCCCTGGCTGCTATACTGAGAACCTATGAAGCAGGGAAAAAGGAAGCAAGGAGGTCATATATAAGCTACCTACAATAACTGAGATGAGATGGGATGGTGACTCAGATCAGACTGGTGGCAATGAGGTGGTGAGAGTGGCCAGTGAGAAGTAGTATCAAGAGGATTTGCTGACGGGCCAGATGTAAGGTAGGAGAGGATCCAACATCTGATTAGTCAAAGATGTGCCTGAGCAAAAGGAAGGACACCATTGCCATTTATCAAGATGGGGAAGAGTAGGTTGGAGGGAGAATGTCAGGAGCTTAGTACTGGACATAAGTTTGAGATTTCTTGTAGACAGTTCAGAGGAGTGTTCTGCGACCTGCTAGATATAGAAGACTGGGTTCAGAAGAGAGACCTCAACCAAAGTTATACATTTGTAAGTTATCTGCACTGTATCAGTCCGAACCCCAACAAAAAATAACGGTGTACCAAAATGAGGAATATTTAAAGAGAATTTATTTACAAAGGGACTATTTTTAGAGGTGGGTGTGTGGGGAAACACGAGAAATAGTGGGACATCTTGGGTGTTCCAAATACCAAAAGAACAAAGGAGACAGTGGTTATAGGAACTGGGAAATAGAAGGTTGGTTAGAGAAGGTGGTCTTGGAGGACTCATCTTTGGTTAAGAAACCTCACAGAGAGGAAGTTGAAGAAATAGATACCTTAGCGTCACTCTTCTCTCTCCTCTAATATTCTGCTTCCATTCACCACTGTTCACAACTAACCAGAAGCCGGAAAGCACAGAAGCCTGTTGTACATACAAGCCAACTTCCTGAGGTAGAGACCAGGATGAAGAAAGATGGAGAACAGATCTGGAAGGAAAGAGAAGGTATGTGGAGCAAGCAGATTAAGATGGTATTTAAAACCATCAGACTGGTTGAGATGACTAGGGAATGCTTGTAGACAGGAGCGATCAGAAAGGACTCTAGGAAAATATGGGGTCTTACAGGTCAGGTGAAGAAACCATTCTAGGGAAAGAGTGTAACATGCTGCCTATAGGTCCAATAAGATGAGGCCTGAGAAATGATCACTTGACAGCAAAGCAGAGGCCACCGGTGGCCTTGACAAGAGCATTGGCAGTGGGAGGGGGACCCAACTGAATTGGGTCCAAGAGAAAATGGCAAGAGAGAAATCAAAGAATTGAAGATAGATAATGCTTTCAAGGATTTTGCTATCAACTATAAAATTACATATAAAGGGGTTGAGGGAAATGGTTGGTTGCTGGAAGAGAAATATAGGTTTTTGTTTTTTTTTAAGATGAGTGGAAATAATAGCGTAACTGTATTCTAATAGAAATGATCCAGTACGAAGGGGAAAAAAATGAATGATGAAAGAGAGGTGAATTGCTGGGGCAATGCCCTGGAATAAACAAAAAGGGATTGGGCTTTGCACACTAGTTGGGAAGAGGAGTTTTGTTAAAGCAAAGTTATGAAATTTTTGAAACTTCTAAGTTATTTATAAAAATCCTAAAAATTATGATCAAAAATTATTTTTATAAATATTTTATATTATCAAAAATGATTTTTAATCTATTAGCTGATGACTCAATTAGTCTTTGTTCAGTTTAATTAAAAGCTACAAATTGGAAAGTAACTGAGCTGCAATAATAAATATTTAAATTTTTTTTTTTCATAAGGAAGAGAAGGGCAAGAGTGAAAGGAGACCCTTGAATCTGAGACATTCTCAGGCAAATTAGTTTTAGGAAAGAGTATATCTGCAAAGTGACTTCCTTGCCCACGTTTCTTAGGAAGCATTAATGTGTCATTTTTAAAAGTTGTGGTAAAATATACATATTTATCATTTTAACCATTTTAAGTCTATAATCAGTGGCATTAAGCACATTTACATTGTTGTGCATTGGTCTGCTTTTAATTCTTTTGAGAAGTGGAATTGCTGGATTACATGTGAATTCTATGTTCATGTATCCTTTTTGAACAGATTGGTCCAGGAGAATGGGAGCAAGAATGAAGTAAAGAAATAGCATAATTTTAGGGTAGCAGTAGAGTTAAGCTGAGATGAGTAATCCTGAATTTAAAGTGAAACTAGTCAGCATACTTGTATCATTTTATTCTAGCCATATTCAGTTACACAGGTGCAGGTACAGGGTAGATAAAGTGTTGGATATAACCATGCTATTGGTTAGGTAGGCCAGCATGTTAAAGCAATGGAGTTGAGGCTATGCATATAACCCTCAGTGGTTATAATGGCATATAATCTGGGTAAAGTTTTCAAACAAATTTTTTATTTTTTTCCACACTGGCCTAGAAGTCCTTTGTTAGGTTCATTTCTAGGTTCTCTTTTAAAATATGTTTTCCCATTGTTTGTAGCTAGAGTACATAAATAAAATTGGATTTAATACATTGATCATATTATCAAACCGGACTGATGATAAGTTATATTCTTTTATTAACTCTAATACTTTGTATATAGGTTGCTACGGGTTCTCTTGCAGGTGGTCAAATCCTCCATAAGTATTATCAGTCATGCTTTTTCAATCCTTATGCTTTTCTCTTTTTTTCATGTCTTGTTGCGCTGGCTAGTAACTCCATTATAATGTTGAATATAGAAGTGGCGATCATCACTACTATTATCTTATGACTAATTTAAATGGAATGCTTCTAAAATATCATCATTAACAAAGATGTTTACATTCATGGTAGGTAGTCCTTATCAAGTAAAGGAAGTTTCTAAGCGTTGGCTAAGAGTTTTTATCATGATTAAATATTGAAATTCTTTAAACGCCTTTTCTGCATCTGCTGAGATAATGACATGGTTTTTCTCTAATGATTGGTTTATGGGCGGATTATATTTATGTATTTTTTATATTAAATGACTTATCTATTCCTATGGATACCTGCATAATGTAATATATATTTTTAAATGTGGTTAGAGTCTGAATATTTACAACCTAAGGAGATAGGGCTTATTATACTCATTTTACAGACAAGAAACTGAGACTTAGAGAATTACATAATATGCATAAGGTTTATACCTAACGAGTGGCAGAACAAGGATTCAGACTCAGGTCTGTACGATTTTAAACTTAGGCTCTTTCCTCCAGCTATACTCCTTGTAGGGCAGAAACCATGTATTTCTTCTATGTCGCAAATGCCTAGGGCAGTGCTATGATTGTAGTAACCACTCAAGAATTTGTGTTGAATAAATATTGAATGGATGCTTCAGGACCCTACAGATTTACTTAGCTGAAAAAAAAAAAAACACTTTTCTTATCAAATTAGTTTATTTTAGGTATTAGTAAAAAATGATGGTAATGTAAACAGAACAGATCTGTAAAAGTGAACCTAATAGATAATCCTAGTAGTTTATTATTGAAGATCTATAAACTCTTCATCACATTGGAATGGATTAAAAAGGGCCAACAGGATGCAGAAAATAATGAAATGAAGACAAAATTTCTTAAAATGTTTAGTCTCCCTTGTTCAATGTTTTTCCTCAGGACCAAAGAGAAATCAAAACCATAAATGCTCAAGTCATTTCTTCAGTATAAAAAAGTGGCATTTCCTGGGCAGAAATGTTATAGAGAGATTGGGAATAAGCTTCTCCAATTAGAAGAATAGGATGAGCATGGAAAGGCATATCTGGGAACGATGACAGGTAGAAAAACCAGGCTCTGGGGAGGAAATCTCCCCCCATCCCCCAAGACCCTAGCATGGGCATCTGGGGTCAAACAAGGGCAGGAGACCCTATATAAAACTTTTGCCACGATAGGACAAAGGAGTTGTAGTCAAAATAATATTTCACTGCTTGTTGAAAAACAGGCAAGAAAAACTACATTGCCACCTCTTCTGGGAAAAGCAAAAATAAAGTTGTATTTCAACCTCAATTTTCCACCTTGTGGGCAAAAATAAAAGGAAAATTACTTCTGGGCAATACTGCACAGATTATGGAATAACGAGCTGTCTTAGGCAGTTGAGCGAGAAGCAGAGCAACCAACATTCTCTCTAGAAAAGAATAATGAAGTAAGTTCCTTTAAAGTAAACCTTGGAAGAAAATGCTATATCAAAAAGGAGGTAAAATGAGAGACACCATCAAGGGCCAACTAAGAATGGCACACTTACATCTTTTGAAGAGACAGTATAATATTTGGAAATAAATTGGAACTTTAGCATTTGGGAGGCTGATTTGATTCACAAATGGCTCCATCACTGCTTCATGGCCTGTTCTATTTGAGATCGTTTCATATCAGTTTTTTTTCTTTCCTCCCTTTTTCCTTCCCTCCCTTCTTCTCCCTTTTTTATGTTTTAAATGTTGATTCACTGAACAATCCAACAAATTTTCCTGTGACGCCAGGTTTAAGATGATCTTAAACACTACTGGCTTTAAGATCCACTTCTAATTGCACAGATGTGGCCCTTCCATGTCTCTGTTGGCAAAATTCTAAGATGGCTAACAAGATTCCTTCTCCCTGATGTATACACCCTGTACAATCCCCTCCCTGTGAATGTGAGAGGCACCTGTAAATATAGTAGGATATCAGTCCCATAATTGTGTTATATGACAGAGGAATTCCCAGATGTAGTTAAGATCCCTATTTAGGTGACTTGGAGTTAGTCAAGAGAGAAAATCCTGGACGGATCTGACCTAATCAGAAGAGACTTTACAAGTGATCAGAGAGGTTTGACATGAGAGAGATTTCTCCTGCTGGGTTACCTCTAGGAGCGGAGAGGGTCCCTGACCAACAGCTGGCAGGCAGCTGGGACTTCACTCCAACAACCGCAATGAACTTAATTCTGCCAACAACCAGTGAGACTGCAAGAGGAACCTATGCCTCGGATGGGATCAAGCCCTTTTTGAAACCTGATTTCGGTCTGATGAAACCCTGAGCAGAACACCCAGCTTACCCATACCGAGACTTCCGATTCATGGAAAGTCTGAGATAATAAATACATGTTGCTCTAAGCTACTGAGTTGGTATAGCAATGGAAAACCAATAAATCTATCCTCGAGCTTTAAAGTTTGATGACAGTGTCCCTAATCTGAGGTTTTGAGTTGTGGTGAAGATTTATTAGGTATTGAGGGAAAAGAGGCTAAGGAGCTCCTTCATAAACTGGAAAAGGGTTTCTCTATTGTTTTAGTTGAGGGCATGTGATAGTCATTACTGCTGTTCACCAAGTGTTTCCATTGCTCTCTCACTTCAGACCCATGACATCCCTATACTGTCTATCCCCTGGTGCAAAACTTGTTGGATGGACCATACATATCATGTTGGTAATGTGTATCACTTCTGGGCCAGGGAACTTGATCAATGCAAGATTTCTCAGAGCTCTCTTTCCCTCTGCTCTAGTGCACAGCAATGCTCCTGGTAGCCTGGGTCTGACAGTGAGGTTATGTGGGGGCAGAGCTCATCCTGCTGACCCATGATTTCACTGTAGAATCAAAAAGAAATCTTATTTGAGGGCACTATAACTTTACAGTTTGTTACTGCAGCATAACTTAGCAATGCTGACTTAAATAGGGAGGTACTAAATTACACAGCCAAAGGAAACACCCAGAGACACAGACATGAGAAGATCAGATAGGATGACACACAACCTCTTACATGTTTTCATATGTATAAATTATTTCCACTCTTTATTGTAAAAGAAAAACAAACAAAACAATAAAAACCTTAAGTAAGTACAAGACAAAGAGAAACAACATGAGAATGTCAACCATCCCTCATCTACGTTGAAAAGCCCAAGGATTACAGGCTTCACTAACATTTGAGAAGGCAGAACCAGTGAAGTGTCTGGTTCTTTTCTCTCTGGGAGGGGAAAGTGGAGGAAGCTCTTCTTGTACAACTCTCCTTAGGACAAATGCCATCATCAGTCTTCGGGGTTTCCATGTTCCATTAATTTCAAGAGCCTAGAGGGCAGTCTTTATATTCTATTGAGCAAGACTGTCAAAGATAATTTAAAAGGAGTATATCTACCCAAAAGAAACAAACAACACAAACAAAAGGTCTAATTTTTTTTAAAGCACTATCATTGGAGAGAAAAAGAGATGAACATCAAAAGCCTGCTTTTAAAAGGAAGAGAAACAGCACCAGGTTAATAGGAAGATGTGTTTAATCAATTTTAAGGTCCTTTTGAAAAAAGTTCGGATGGCTTCTGTGGCAAACACTAAACTTAGGTCTTAAAGATAGAGGTTCTGGTAAAATGTTCTTTGGGGAATTAACAGAAACTCCATTCTAGTAGATTTGGATTTTGTAGCTAAAAATACTACAGGCTCTGTAACTAGTGAGATATTTAAAGCAGACATGTGTGAATTAAACTAACCCTATGTATACCTTTTCAAAATGTTATCCTATTCAGACCACATCAATAATGTATAGCCAAGGAAATGGATTGAGGTAAAGAGATATTCCAACCCCAGCATCTAGGGACTCTTGACCAATTATTAGAGAAGTAACTAGATTATACTCTGCAAAGATTTAAATTTGACCAGAAAGGTATATTACCAAGAACTAGAGCTGGACACTATTGCTTGTGAAACATTTTTCAATTTGAATATATCAGCTGTGTCTACATAGTAAGAGGAAATGAAATACTGAGGCAATGATTTGGTAATTTAGGCCATAAACTTATATTTACAAGGAAAACATAAAGTAATTGTGACAAAACAGGTTTTTAAATTGAATTACCTAATGTAATTGCTTCAATTCTCTCCTCGCTTTTTTTTTTTTTTTTTTAAATAGATGTGTAGTCATAGCCTTTGGGAGAGATAAAGATATTGTGGGTACCTGACAGTTGGACTTATGTGCTAAGGGACATACTCCCAGTGACAGTCTAAAAGCTATTCTAGGTGCAAAATACTTGTCTACTAGTCAAATGCTCTTCTCACTCCAATGCTAGGTAATATTATCAGCATATGGCTTCCATATGCAACCTGGTTGCTATTTTTCTTTTTTTTTTAAGATTCTATCTATATTTCCTGGGACCTGTGCAATGAAGTCATCTGGTGATGGGGACAAAATACAGCATTCTTTAAAGGCATGTCATTCTGCTCTCACAACAGAGGAATCAATTTATGGTACATATAAATACAAGTAAATGTATTAGATTTAACAAATGAAAGATCTGAACACCAAAGAGATATCGAAATAGGCAACTGACGACCTTTCACACTCCACTTCAAATTGTAAAAAGGTGGCATAAGAGGTAGTTTGGGTCTTTCGAAAGAATCACTTCCTTCCTAGAGCCAGTTATCAACCTCGGTTTCTCAGCTTTTCTTCTAAATAGCAATGCTGAAGCTTTATTAGTTAATCAATAAGACATGATACAGAATATGGTTATCATAAAATAATCATACCCTGGAGCATTTTGAGGCATGAGCCAATGGCCTCTAATCAGATTGGTTTGAGATTACCTTTGGATAACCACACTCTTGGGAACTGTCTCATTTCTATTATGAGTACATTTTATAATAGGGAAAAATGTACATTTCTGCAGGGGGAAAATGAAGTTGGCATCTTATACCTAGCAATCATTTCAGTAGAGCTGAGAAACATTCCTCTTTTTGAACAAAGTCAAACTATGCTTTGTCTATTCAAGCAATGTCTGACTAAAGAGGTAGCTCACAGGCGGTGTGGGTAATGCAATACAATGGAAACTGTATTTTACTTTGGCATTGCAAGTTTCAAATTATATGCAAACAATCAAAAAGGGCATTTGAAATTCAGCGTGCATGTTTATAAATGGCACATTTTAAATCTGGAGTGGGTTTAGGTGTCTAGGTTATAATAACAGACGATCTCCAATATAAAAATGGAACAAAGCACTTCTTTAACTTCCTACAGAAAAAGATGTTCATTTCTGCTTCAATTATAATCCCAGACACACTGGAGATTCTGTTGAGAGCAATTTCCTCTATTTCTCCTTATCCTGACTAGCCAAATTTTTAATCAAATTACATATATTGGAAAGTTAAAGACAGAAAAGCCCAGTGAGCCATGAAATACACTTTTTAACAGCATGCATAGCACTTACCCCTTTGGTTTAGAATGATGGAAAAATCTATTTAAAATGTTAGATGAATACACTGCGGGCTGCAGAGATGATTATAAACTCTTAGAGCTATATGTTTTAATCCTAATTTTCTATGCATAGTATTTATATCCCGGAATTTTTAACATGAGATAAATGATAAAGAAATAAAATAGATGGTGAAAATACTTATTTGAATTGCTTTGTGATGGAAGTAAATACTTGTAACTAAGAATGAAAGTAAGCTATAAGAAGTCAAACAATATTATTGCCATATGAATAGAATCAGATGATATTCTTTGTGGTAGTCAAAGCTATATAGATCTCATAATAAAACAAAATTATTTCAGTCTGATCTTTTGAATGAAAGGGGAGAAGGTGGGACATAATTCTAGGACACCATAAGGAGAAATAGTCTCATTTATGCATTTGTTATATTAGAATTAAATTTAGTTTCTATATGGCAACCCTGCTTTTGATTAATGATAGCCCTTTTCAATGCTGGTTATTTCAAGAGCCTCAGAATATCTGTCTTGGGTCCAAAAATTGCTTAATCCTTTCTACTATTTCATTTCCTCAGAATTCTACTTGATTTCTGCAAAACAGCTAGGGCAGCTGGGCTCCTGGCTTGAAAGAAATGAAGCCTGGCCAAAAAGAAACCAAGCAAGGATTTTTTTACTCATCATTAAAAATTCAACTCACAGAATTAGATGGAAGAGCTCATTTTTAATTATTCAGAAATCAGAAAGTCTCCCTACTTCAGATTTCTCCAAGTTGGTAGATTACTTGTGCTTTTTCTAAAAGTCTCATTTTGTTTTGTCTGGAAAAGCCAAAACAGCCTAAATGCAAATTGTGGTGCTACCTCACACATCCCAGAAAGATAGTTAATTGAGGGCCCTGCAAGCAGAGCTAGACTGAAAAAAGCCCGGGAAAGCTCATTCTCTTCTAGAAGCAGTGACTCAGGGCCCAGTCCTGCCCTTAACTAATGTGGGAGTTCCTAGACCCAACATTCTTCTTCCACAACTTTAATGTCCTCTGCCCCATTTATTCCCCACAATCTCTACTCTACCACAACAGTTTTCTCTAAATCACTGCATCATCAAATGAATGGTTTTACCAACATTCTCCATGAGAATTGTTACATTCAACTCTGTTAATCGCCCAGCTCTTGAAATTCCTTCTTGCTCATGTGACTATTCATAATTCATTCCTCTCTGCATTCTGCTGATCTTTCTCTACTTCGACAGGTTCTTTTACTTCCTAAATAGACAACATCTTCTCAAAGCCAAGAGTGTCTTTGAAGCTTTGCTCTTCTCTTTCATAACATGAACTATGTCAAATCCACAAGTCCACCTTTGACTTTCCACCTGTCATTAGCTTCTTCTCTCCCACTAACACTCTAACTTGACAAGGACTGAGCTGACTTGCTGTGGTCCACAAATTATAAGTTGGCTCACTGTGTTTCTTGCCCTTGGTATCCACATCTTTGTGCCATCCTCTCCCCTCCAGTGCAGGAAGAGCCTGTGGCTTGCTTCTAGCCAATGGAAAAAGGCAAAGGTGAAGGAACTGAGCAGATGTTATTAAGGTCCCTAATCAGTTGACTGAGTTAATCTAAATGGAAATTATCCTAGTTGGGCCTGAGCTCATTAAGTGAGACCTTTAAAAGACGGTGCACGCCTTCTTTAAAATAAAAGGCTCGAAGCAAGAAAGACACTTTCCTGTCGACCTTCAAGAAGTAAATGACCCTGTTGTGAACTGCTTAGGGAGAAGCAGCTGGGGGGTCTCAGCCCTATAATCACAAAGAACTGAATTCTTCCAACAATCTGAATGAGCCTGGAGGAGGACTCAGGCTCCAGATGAGAACATCAGCCCTGGCTGACACCTTGACTGCAGCCTACAGGACCCTGGGCAGAGGACCCAACTAAGCTGTGTCCAGATGCCTGACTCATAGAAATTGTCTACTGTTTTAATCCAATAGGTTGTGGTAATTTGTTTTGCAGCAATAGAAAACTAATATTCTAACTTTCCCAACTTCTTTACTATTGTCCTCTCAGGTTCAGAGCTTTAAAGTTAATGGTGACTCCTTCTCCTCATCAGATACAAGACTTGTCTTTTTTCTTGAACACTATTAATTGAATTAAACTACATTTCTTTATCTTATTCAACCCCCTCATTCATTCAGCAAATATTTGCTGGACACTGTGTACAGCTCTGGGTATACAATGATGAATTAAATAGGCATGGCTCCCACCCTTATGCAAAGTTTATAGTGAATAAATCAAACATGAAAAATGTAATTGCAAGGTGCTTTGAGAGAGTTCTGCAGGGAACTTTACCTGGTCTGGTTGGGGGAGGAGGCAGAGAAGGCCTTGCTATCTCGAGCCTGAATTATGTGCCATTCTTCTAATGTGTCTCCCTGCTTCTTATTCTTCCAGGCAGTACACATGAAATTATTGGGGTTCACCTTTCTTTTTTTTTAATTTTAATTTTTCAATTAGAGTGGACATTCAATATTACTTTATATTAGTTTCAGGTGTACAGTATAGTAGTTAGAGATTTATATAATTTACAAAGTGATCTCCTCTATTAGTCTAGTAACTACCTGGCACTATATATAGTTATTATATTATTGACTATATTCCTTATGCTGTACTTTACATCACTGTGACTATTTTGTAACTGTCAATTTGTGCTTAATCTCTTCACCATTTAAATCCAGCTCCCAAACCCCCATCCCATCAGGTAATCACCAGTTTGTTCTCTGTATCTATGAGTCTGTTTTCATTTGTTTGTTTATTTTGTTCCTCAGTTTGCACATATAAGTGAAATCATATAGTATTTGTCTTTCTCTGACTTATTTCACTCAGCATAATACCTTCTAGGTGCATCCGTCATTGTAAATGGTATGATTTTATTTTTATGGATGAGTAATATTCCATTGTATATATGTACCACAACACTTTTATCCAATCAGCTATTAATGAGCATTTAGTTTGCTTCCATATCTTGGCTATTGTAAATAGCACTGCAGTGAACGTAGGGGTGCATATATCTTTCTGAATTAGTGTTTCAGTTTTCTTTGGATAAATATGCAGAAGTGGAATTGCTGGGTCATAAAGTAAATCCATTTTTAATTTTTTTGAGGAACTTCCAAACTCTTTTCCTTAATGCTGGTACCAATTTGCAATCTCACTTACAGGGTTCTCTTTTCTTTTTTTCCACATCCTCGCCAATATGTTGTTTTTTGGTTTATTGATGGTAGTCATTCTGACAAGTATGAGGTGATATCTCATTGTGGTTTTAATTTCAATTTCTCTGATAATCAGTGACATTGAACGTCTTTTCATATGTCTATTGGCTATCAATCCATAGGCTTTGGAGAAATGCCTATTCAGGTCTTCTGACCACTTTTTAGTTGGATTTTTTTGGTGTTGAGTTTTATGAATTCTTTATAAATTTTGGATATTAACCCATTACCTGATGTATCATTGGCAAATATCTTCTCCCATTAAGTGGGTTATTTTTTCATTTCATTGATGGTTTCCTTGGCTGTGCAAAAACTTTTTAGTTTGATGTAGTCTCTTTTGTTTATTTTTTCATTCCCCTTGCCTACAGAGATATATCAGAAAAAAATATTATTAAAAACAATGTAAGAAAGTTAACTGCCTATGTCTTCTTCTAGGAGTTTTATAGTTTTTGGTCTTACATTTAATTCTTTAATTCATTTTGAGTTTATTCTTATATACAGTGTAAGAGAAGTTGGTCCATTTTCATTTTTTTGCATGTATTTATCCATCTTCTCAAAACCATTTATTGAATAAGCTGTCTTTACCCCATTGTATATTCTTGCCTCCTTTGTCATAGAGTAAATGACCATATAGGTGTGGGTTTATTTCTGGGGTCTCTATTCTGTTCCATTGATCCATGTGTCTGTTTTTATGCTGATACCATGCTGTTTTGATTACTGTAGCCTTGTAGTATAGTTTGGTATCAGGTAGTGTGATACCTCTCACTTTGTTCTTCTTTCTCAAGATTGCCATGGCTATTTGGGGTCTTTATGGTTCCATATAAATTTTAGGATTATTTTTTCAGTTCTGTGAAAAATGCCATTGGTATTTTGAGAGGAATCGCACTGAATCTGTAGATTGCTTTTGGTAGTATGGGCATTTTAACAATGTTAATTCTTCCTATCCATGAGCATGATATATATTTCCATTTATTTCTATCTTCATCAATTTCTGTCTTCAATGACTTATAAGTTCCCAAGTATTTAATCTCCTTGGTTAAATTTGGGGTTCACCTTTCTCAAAGATATTTTAAACATGCTGGCCTGTGAGGACTTTTAATGGCTCGCTATTACCTCACAGATATAATAAACAAAATATTAATACGGCTATAGCAAATGTCAATTGTCCTTTATCTAACAAAGTCCCAGAGAGGTTTAAACACTTGGCTGAAGTCATGGGAATGATAGAAATAAGATTGAATTTCTTGTAAGCTAACTGAATCAAATTATCTTTTTACACTATTGGTACTTATTTAATAATATAAAAAATTATCTGATCATAAGTATGGAGCTTACAAATATTATAGATTAATCAGGTATAGTCACAAAAGGAAAAGCACTTAATCCATTTTTTGGCTCTTATCTCAGGACATTTTGATTAGTCTACATGCTTAAAGCTAATCTAAGATCAATATTTAGTTAATACAGCTGGCCTCATGGCCTATGACTGTAAAATGAGGGTCATACTTACATTTATATCTAAATTACAATAACTCAGAGACTCTCACCTGCCAAATAGGAATATAACATTGGCTCTGATGCACCTGGTGCTCCACCCAGCCTCCTTTGAAACCAGGCCTCTCTTCCTGTGGTTTGCATTTTAACAAGGCATAGCTTCCCTTTTGGCCAAAGAATTGCCCTCAGGTGCCTCCTCATTGGGAAGGCTGTTCCAATCTTCCACACCTTTGCTGAATGTCAGCCAAAGACTGGTTGACTTCAGACTCTAAAAATCATGCCCCTTGCCTCAAAGTGGGACCAAATGTGAGCCGCGATCCACCCTCCAGAGCTTTTGTGTGAGGTCTGATTGAAGCTAATGTCCAGCTGAGACCTCATTCTTGGGTAGTTATCTCCCTCTGCCCAATCTTGCTTCCCCCATGCCCTTTGGAGAACAGTCCTCAAATAAATCACCTGAATAAAAATTCTCATCTCAGGCTCTGCATTTAGGAAACTTATTCCCAAACAATAAACTTACTCAAAGTATTTGTTTCTGTGAGCCACCAAAGGGAGCCTCATCTGTGTCTGCTAGCCATTCTGTCATGGAATCTCATGTGGTGTTTACCACCTTCTCCCCCATTCAGATGTCTTCACCACTGGCCAGGACTCTGGTTGAATGAATCCCACTGCTGAAGGCTCTCACTGTGAGAGTCAACAATGTCCATGCCAAGGACACTCCCTTGGCTAGTCCTCAAATTGCCCGTCCTCAAGATGCCACAGCTGACCTGACTTCCATGCAAGTTGGCAATATGGCCTTCACTTTCACTTTCTGGACACTGGGACATGCGGGCCCCACAGCAGCTCTGCTTGTGCCAAAGTTTCAGGTCTGATTTCTGGCCTTTATTTTTCTGATCCTGAGGGTTTAAACTCATTTCTAAGAACGGGTGGCAAAGCTGACATCATCCCTTTAAAATCCGTTTGCAGCCTATGTCCCTAACTAAACACATTCCTCCTGTTCCAGTGAAAAAGCAAAGCCCAGTGGTATGCAGGAGTGTGCGGGGTGGGAGTGTTGTCTACGTTAGCATCTCCGGCACTCAGTTCAAATACTTTTTTTTCTTAATTTTGTTTTTATTTTAAGACCATATCAAGGAAACCTTCCTGAAACTATTTTGGATAGAGAATTTCTGTAAAGAAGAACAGATATGACCTGTTTTTAAGAAATTCTTTCATAAAAGTTATTAATATGTGCTTAAATAGGAGAAATTTTGAAAGTATAATTCTTCTAGCTTACAAAATTTGTTTGGTTTTAAATGTGGACATTCTAGAATGAAATCCAAGGTGTTCCATTTCTCTTAGAGTTTCAATGTTTATGACATTTTCTCTAATATTTTATTATAACCATTTTCAAATATATAGAAAATTTGAAAGAATTTTATAGTAAACATCTCTATAACCATAATCTAGATTGTACTATTAATCTTTTTCTGTACTTGCTTCATCATATATCTACATATCTATCCATTCTTCTGTCAATCCATCTTTGATTTATAATGGCATTTTAATTATTTTTTTAAAAGACATTTTATACTTTGATTTAGAACAAGAAGTCTAAGTGAAAATAAGTTCTAGCAGATATCTCTTCAACAATAAAAATCAGAAACATAATCTGTTATGGTCTTAAGAAGCTATATGTGATAGAGCTGCTTTGCAAAGGAATCTTAAATTATCTTAAAAAACACTAGTTCTGGGTGAATATTGCTTTAAAGCAATGGGTGAATCAGTCATAAAATAAATTGCATGGAAAATTAAGCAGAAATCCAGGTAAAGGTTTAAGTAATAATTCTCTAATGCCCTGGTTTGTTCAAGCATCAAAGTGGGATGCTATTTTTATTTAATCAGTAGGTAAATGTGCCTATTCACTAACACTTGCGTATGAAGTCAGAAACCGAACTTATAATTTTAATGCACTAAATGAAACCATATATTTTTAACACAATGATTTACAAAGATCTCAATCACTTCTCTAACATTTACATTTATATGACCTAATCACTTGAAAAGTGTAAAATTAGGAGCAATACACTCCATTCTGTGATCTCAGTTTTGATAGGGATCCAAGAAAGAAGACATGGAATTTTGGTTTAGCAGAAAGCAGACACGCATTTTGTCTCACTCTTGTACAAGTAAAATTTGATCATGTTGGTGCACCCAAAGTAGTTTTATCATCTTAAATAAAATAACCAGACAGTTGCCTCAAAGAGGGATTTGGCTGATTTATTGCCTAAAATTACAATTTCCTTAAGAATGTTATAGGAGGATAGAATGGTGTTGAAAAACAAATCCCTGCATAAAAACAGAGCAAAACCCCAAATCCATGGGCTACAATTATATCTAAACTTGGTGACAGGGTATCTCTACGAATCCCAAAATATAAGTAGGTGGGAACCGACCAACAACCACCACGATATCTGCCTTCTGTCAGCATCTGTACAAGGGGAAGCACAAAGCTATAGAGTATCTGCCAGATATGAGAACAGGAGATCTCAAAACTGCCTATAGAAAGTCACTGAAATCATAGCAGGCCAATCAGAAGACAGCAGCTGAAACTGGCAGGATTTTGCCTCCAGAAGCTACTTGGCACTTCTACACGAGTTGAGACTGGGAGGATAATATTTGTGGGGCCCCACCCCAGAGCTATGGGGGATGAGATCTGATATGTACATGCTCCCCTTTTTTTCCCTTAGACAGTTCTATGAGGTATATTTTATGATTCTCCAGGGTCTTATAAATCAGGATCTCCTGAATCAAGCACTGGTGGCACCAACTGTCTATAGCTATGGCCAACTCCATAACACAGCCTGGTTGGTGCTGGCTTTCTCTTCCGCTCTGTGATCTCTCACTTTAGCATCCTGGAATCTTTCCCCAAATAAACCATCCACACACAAGTCTTTGTCTTAGGCTGTACTTTTGGGACAACCAGTATTTCAAGGAGAGAGGACACAATTATATTGAGTGCTGCCAAGAAGAGGCTGTTAAGGGTCCACAGGATGTGGCAGATGAGATTCCTGGGGACCCTGAAAAGTGCAGTTTCAGTGGAGTGATAGGGCACAAGCTCCATCAGGGGAGGCTGGAGAAAACAGATGTGGCATTGGAGACAGTGAACTGTAGGGTTCTCTCAAGGGCCCATAAACTGTGGACCCTTGACCTCTCAGCAGCATTCAACACAATTGACTACTGTCTCCTTTTTGGAAAATATCCCATTTGGCAGTGATTTGGGAGAAGGGAAATAGGCCAGTAGTCAGAGTGATATGTGGAGTCAAGGAAAGGCTTTATGAAACAAGGAGATAGTAGACCATGGGGATGATGAGCATGTCCAGTAGAGAGGGAAAACTCATGCAAGTGAGAGAAGGGAAGACTGAGAATGAGAGTGGGTAGGATCTTGAGCCCACGGGTCAGGGTTGGTGTTTCATTCCTAGAATCAGAGGAAAGGCAGAGTACAGGCAGGTCTGGAGGTGGGTATGTTTGATGATTTAGACAGTGAGAAAATAACTGAATTCATGTCTGGTTGCTTTTATTTTCTCAGTGAATTATGTTGTTAGGTCAAAAGCTGAGAAGAGCAGTAGCAACTTTGAGAAAAGAAATTAAATAATTTTGGAAACTAAAAACACAAACATATTAGGCAAGCGATTGCTGAGTTGTACTTAGTGTCCATTTATTTATTTCACTGGAAAGATTGCTAACTCATTTTAATCCCATTTTAAGACAGATGGCTTTTTAAAACCACAGGTTATACTCAAGTATGGTTTATTGCTAAAAACTCTTTGCTACCAACAGATGGAGTTGGAAAGAAGATTACAAAGTAGAAGGGCAAGACAGAGATCTAGCCTCTCAATCAAAAGCAAGGTAGCAGTGAAGGCCAGTCGAAGGATGATGGTCCAAGGGGAACACTTAATTCAGGTCACACAACTAGCTCAATGTTGTCCATGTCCATCAAAAAATTCCTACTGAAAATGCATTAATGATTTTTCAGAAACAGAACCATTCAGAATATACATTTCCTCCAAACAATGCATTAAACATAAAGATAGATTTCCCCTTAAAAAAAAAGCCATATGAATTTATTACAGAGGTGAGCTTTATTAAATGACTGTAGGCTTCCAAAACGATGAGCCTACATAGAGAGTTAATAAGTACCATGCCAGGCAGTGACATCACTGTTTCCCTGGTTACCCAATGTGGAGGCAGAAATGAATAAGCCAGATCTAAATGCAATATCTAACAGGGTGAGAGTGTTTGTACTTTTAATGGCCATGAGGTCGGTAAGCCTTGTAACTCAAAATGTGGTCACTCAAAACATGTAACCAAAAATATCATGGGGCCTATCAACTCATTGCTTATGGCACTGTCGAAATATGTTCTATATTTCTTGACTTTGATGGAACCCAAATGCAGCTGGTTCACTGGCTATACCTAAAGTCCTGCATTAGGGCTTTGTGGATATGTCAACACAAAAACATACACATATTTTGTATTTTACACAGAGTTAGCTGATAACAAGTATGTAGTAAATATCACGAGATTTAAAAGTCTGTATGTGCTTATTTATGTAATACACATGGCTCATTCCTCTTAGTTAAATGACAACTACCTACTCATGGAGACTCTACTCTGAAAAGCTAAAACAATCATTTTCTTACCTTGACAAAACTGAACTTCACTTTTTTAAAGGTGATTATCTGTGACAATTGTCATAATTTTTTTTTTTGGAGTAACTCTAATAAGTAAACTAGAATAATTATTCCCATTTTAGCATTGGCAAAACTAAAGTACAGAAAGGTTCGAAGTTCTGTGTAAACTCAGCTTTTGTTGTGGTTGTACATACTTTTTGTTTTAGATTAGCTGTAAGACCAGAGGCTAAAGAAGACAGCTTCTAAAGAGTGCCTCATCCTCACACCTAGGTTCTGGACATTTGTATTTAAATGCCAAGCTTGATAAACAGTAACTGGAAGATAAAACACAGTGTGGCTAGCAGACACAGTGCCAAAAATTCGGACTAGGTAACTACTCAACATGCCTGAACAAACCATATTTTCCATCAGAAGTGTAAAATGATTTTTTGGCAGTTTTGCAGAAATCCTCATTTTTCAGTGTTTAACAATTTCACATCATGTGGAAATAACTTTCTAGCCTTCTTTTTATCAAATTATGTTTCCAATTATTTTTATGGAGCTTTTCCTTTAAATTGGTATAATATCTCAGCTGTTTTTATAGCTCATGATTCTCAAACAATATTTTAACTTCTTTTCAGAATTTTAGGGCTGCACACTATAGACCATTGATCTAATAAGAATTCGTGCAGATGAACAAAACTTTTTTTTTCAGTTTTTCTTTAAAAAAAAAAAATCAAAAGCAGGCACAGCATGTCTTTGCCATGTAGAAAATGGCAAAGGAATTAGTTTAGGTTGAAAACCAGTTGGTTGAAATAATAGATCAGCTGACAGGACAAGTTTCAGGCAAACTATTTTTAGGCATGGGCTTCCATTATTTCTATTGTATGTTTCTTTTCATTTTAGTTAGCCTTGATAATCCCTTATAATTATTTTTAATTTTTATCAGTTGTGAATTTCATAAACAGTTCAAAGAATCAAACAGCTTTAAAAACTTGGAATAAATATCTACTTCATTTCTACTACCACTCCCCCAAGTAACCATTTTGAACTCTTAGAGCAGATTCTCTGGTTTACTTTCTTAGTTCTAAATAATATGACTATTTTGTGAGTTTTAACTTTTAGACATTATCTTTCAATTTCCCAATATAGAAGATGAAGTTTTAGATATCTTTTATTTCCTGCTCCTCCACACAAATACATACTTTTCACCCCCAAATTTGGCCCTATCACAATTTTGATTAGATCACTATTCAGTACTTCCATTACTTAAATGCTATCCTATCTATGCAAAACAGCAAAGAATTGTAAGGTCATGATCAGAGAGAAGAAATCCAGAGAGGTGAGCCAGGAATTTGGGCTAAATTCTCTTTAGTCATCTGCTGATTTTGTACTAGGTGACTGAAGAGCTGAGCAAAGCTTCTGACAGACCCATAAGACCAATAGGACAAAACTGGAGTTAGTGCCCACCAAGAAAAAGGGTGTCTAAGATGTTCTCCAGGTTTTAAATTGAGATAATTAAAGGTTAAGTCCTGGGAGTAAAAGGTAAACTGGAACTGGGCCAATCCTCAAAGAGATTTTGAAGCCTAGCTGGAATTCTCTCAGTCCTCTAAAGGATGAAAGTCATCCAATATTGCCAATGGAAACAAACTAAAATTTTTGCTGGAGTAAGAAAACCTCATCTTAGACCTCAAAGTATCTGTACAAGCTTTCATATAAAATAATTGGCATTTGATCAAAATAACCAAGTACATAACAACATGATGAAATACCAGGAGAATAAAGATAATAGAGTTATCATAGACTTTAAAATAATAATACTTATTATGTTCAAATAAAGACAAGATACTTTTGTTAAAATTTTGGAAGCTATAATAGAAAAAAATCAAAAACTTAAAAACAATAACTTATATTAAGACCCCAGTGAATAGATCTGATGACAGATTAAACATAGTTGAAAAGAGAATTAATAGATTGGAAGATAGACCAGATAAAAACATCCTAATGAAGCAATTTTCAGTTTTGTTAGTTTGCCTGTTTGTTTGAAAGTTGCTTTCTGTAAGAAATATAGAGAACACAGAAGAGAAGAAAAATTGGGCAGAAATAATGTTTGAAGAAATAATAATTAAGGTTTTTCTAAAAATGATGAAATATACCAAACCACAGATTCAAGTCATATTATAAATCACAAGGAGGATAAACACACACACACACACACACACACACACACATCCTTAAACACATTATAGTACAACTACAAAACATCAAGGACAAAAAAAAAGAGATAAAAACATAAAAATGATAGATTGTCTTTAAAGGGACACCCAGTAAAACAGGAGCAATGGAAGCTGAAAGACAATGAAACAATTTTCAAAAGGCAAAAGGAAAATAAATCCCAACCTCGAATTCTGTTTCCAGAAATAGTAATGCTCAATAAAGGAAGTAAAGTAAATACATTTTCAGACAAAAATTGAGATTAATTACAGGGTGTTACTCAAGTAGAAGAATTATTTCAGGAAAATTCAGAAATATGGAGAGCAATGAAGAGCAAAAAAAACAGATAAATCTGTGGGTAAACAAATCAATATTGATTCCAGAACACAATAGGAATTCTTTTGGTTTGGTAAATAGTAAGTGGTTTTGGAGTTAAAGACACAGAAAAAATAAAATACATGACAATAATGGTAAACAAATAGAGAGAGTGATAAATGAAATTTAAGTTTTTTAAAGTCTTTGAATTGCCCAGGAAGACATAAAAGTACTATTTTATATTGGGCTCTGTTCATCAAGAATATAAGTTATAATCTTCATGATAACCACAATAAAAGTAAAAAAAATATATGACTATCAAGAGAAAGCAATAGAATTTTAAAAAATTAATTTTTAACATATCATGCTATATGTAATATTTGATATTTACTTTTTCTACTTATGATAAAATTGCTATAATTCATCCATATATTTTATGTATATGTTATTTAGGTATCTAATCTTCTGAATCGGTTTTCTACTTTAGTTTTTTCTCTCTACTTTCTATATCTTTTATTTTACTTTTTGGGATATTTCCTAAATTCTGTCTTCTTTATCTACCTATCTTCTACTTAATCTAAATCCCATTCATATCCTTTATTATAATTTTCATTTCTAAAAGTTTGTTTCTTTGTTCTCTGAATGCTTTACTTTTAACATATTACCATGTTCTTATTTTCTGACCATCTTGGTCATAGCAGAGGCTTTCTTTGCCCTTCTGGTATTCCATGGATGTTTGCTTAAACCAAATGTTGTCCACTAGAAAGTTGTTTAGAAACTGTGAATGTACATGTGGCTTGTTGACTATAGTTTCATTGCAGGGCGATCTAGCTAAGCCTACTCTCTGGGAGATTCCCAGTATCAAGACCTTAGTTCTATTCCTTGGGGACGTCTCCATTTCAGGATCTCAGTTCTTTTCTCTCCCCCAGACAAGATTTCTATTTTTTCTGCCAGGTGCATGTTGGTTGACAGCCAATAGTCTGGGAGCTGAGAAGGTCAAGGGCTGTTGCTGTGCAAGGTGGGGAAGGAATAAATAATAATTACTTCATTAACACACTGTCAGTGAAGCCTTAACCCCATCTTCACCTTCACCTTCCAGAGATACCTGGGTCTGGGGGGGGGGGGGGGATTTTGCAATGTAAATTGAGTTTCTGTTCAGTTTGCCTCACTGACAGTTTAGGACTGCTTTCTCTAGTCTGCTAAGTCAGTACTTATGTGCTTTTAAGGCTCCAAAATTTTGAGACTATTGCTTTCCTTCCTACTCTCCCTTTTGTTTTATGTTGGTGCCTTTAGCTGGAAATTCAACTTATGCTTTTTAAAGAATTGTCAGATCAATTCAACAAGCATATATCAAGCACCTATCATGTGCCAAATTCACAGATTCATCACAACATTAATGGGTTTGTGGGCTACGGGCTGTTATTAAATGCTGAACTGGATTGATAGATGCTTCTCAAGTCTTTATTGTTCTCTTTGCATCCACTGGCTACTTTCTCCAGCTCTGAGGTCCTTTGTTTATTTTATTTCATTTTCTTATTTTATTTTTTCTCTAGGGTACCATTAATTCTTTTATTTATCTGCTATTGACTGGAAACATCTTTTCTCATCTTAAATTTCCTTTTAGATTTAAGTACATAACCTATTTACAAATCTGTGTCTTTTTTCTACATAAAAATGACTCCTTTACCAATCTGTAACAAATAAAGATGATTTTAAACTCTGTCTAGTAAGAAAAATTACCTCCAATTTCAATCTAAAAACGGATCATCCTCCTTGCTCCTAGTGGACAGTGCCATGACTCTTTCTCTGTCATACACCTGGCGGTAGTGATTCAGAGCTATTACGATTAATCGCTCTCTACATTAACATGTTTATTATTTACTATGGCTCCCTACATACCACAATTTTCACATGCATGGGACAGTACTGCTTTCTGGAGGCGTAGTCTCTGAATTTCAACTCTACTAGTTATCAGCTATATGACTTGGTATGAATTACTTTTTTGAGCGTCATTTCCTCATCTGTAAAATGAGGAAGATAATGACATCTCCTTCAAATGACAGCTTTTTCTTCTGAAAAATGGATATAATAGTAGTATCTCTTTCAAAAGACCACTTTGAAGATTTGATGTCTACTGCACCCAGTACTATGCTAAGGACTTAATATGTTAAGTCCTTAGCATAGTACTGGGTGCAGTAGACATTATGTACTATCTATTATCATTATTATTATATTATAATTATTTTTCTCTTAATTCTATTTAACAGATTAGGAAATAGAAGTCCAAAGCAGTTTATTTAATTAGTCCATGGCTGCAGAATTAGTTAACAGTGGAGCTGGAATGCAAACTCTGGCAATTCTGATAATACTAACACCTCTTTTTAGAGTGTCAATATAGCACGTGTTCATTTAAAAATTTGGTTCATTTTCGTCTTATTAAGCATTTATAAACTGCCAATTATGTACTAGACAACATGGAATTTAAATGAAATAAAATGGACTCGGGTGGGAGGAATAATTTCACAAATAGACGAGAAGAGAAAGTGGGGTCGTGTCCATGCTTTGGAGCAGTCTGGCACAGGTGCCAAAGCCTGGGTGGGTGTGGCGAGAGTCCACATGGGGTGGGGGATGAGGGGGAGCTACAGCTCTGGGCAGGATGTCAGAGCCCAAGTGAGATGAAAAGGGGATTTGTATGGGGAATGGGGTAGCACTGGCAAAGGGAGGTTGATAACTACACACAGGGGAGTTAATCAAATAAGTAAATATATTAAAGATGATAGGAGTCAGATATCTCACTGTCAGAGAAGGGAGTTACAAGCATGGAAAAGAAGAAAACTAATATTGACTTGGTGGTGTTGGATTGTAATTGAGGGTATTGGTACAAACTGTGTATCTGTTCAATAAATGGTAGTTTATAACCTTCTCGTAAGAAAAAATTCAAGCCTATATGGTTTTAGGGGAAATTTTCCTAAACATTTAATAAAGAAATAATAATTCTATTTAAACTCTTTCAAAAAGTAGAGGAGGAAATACTTCCTAATTCATTCTACGAAGTCGGCATTACAACAATACCAAAAATCAGACAAAGATATTACAATAAGAGAAAACTACAAACTGATATCCTTCTTGAACCTAGATGCAAAAATTCAAAATGAAATTTTAGCAAATCAAATTAATAATATACTAAGAGGATAGTACACGATAACCAAGTGGGATTTCTCCTAGAAATGCAGGTTTGGCTTAACATTAGAAAAATCAGTGGACCTCATCATGTTAATGACCCCGAAAAGAAAAATATATAACCATCTAAATAGATGCAGAAATGATATTTGACAAAAATCCAATTGAGATTCTGCTATCACCTTGTCAAGGGACGCCTCTTTGAGAATCACAATTTTAGAAGGAGTGACATATAGATATTTGTCTATCCTGTTCCTGAAGATATACAATAGTGGGACTCCATAGCCATTCAATTACCTCTTACCTAAATACATTATGCTATAGTTTAACTCAGTATTTCCCAAACTCTGTTCCTTAAAACAATGGTGTCCTTCGAAACATATAAGGCTCTTCTTGTATTCTCAAGATGCATATTAATATATTGAAAGTTCTAACTCCAGAGAAGAAACCATATCTGAGATTTTTTTCTTTCATGTGAATTTCAATCCTTGCTGTCCTATCAGGGAAAATTATTCTATGTTTGCTCCTAAGGCATTTTATTTTGACCCACCCATCTGTTCTTGCCTACATATTGGGTAATATTTACAAGACTTCAGAAAACAGCATGGGCAGAGAAGCGGGGACAACCTCATGGAAGGGCAGATGTTCCTGACTCCGGCCTGCTGCCTGCTTGGTCTCCTTTGGAAGCCACTTTCATTACGGCACTCGTCTACCTTCCTGCTCATGCCAGCTCTCTACCCCTAACAAAGAACTTGACACATTTTCCTAGCCACTTTTCCAATTCTTTGATTTTAATACCTTTTAACTTTATTAAAGAGTCTAAAATGTTTTTTGGTCCCAGATTTATAAAAACCGTAAGTTGTCAAGAAAACATTTAAAAATCACAAAGATGTCTGTCAAAAAGATACTTTCACTTAACTTGCTGAAGCACTTTAAGGGGGCTTCTCTCCATATACTAAGAGAAAGCCATGTGGCAAAAATGAAATTTCTACTGGTGTTTTCTAACTGCTATGGTCTGAATGTTTATGTCCCCCCAAAATTCCTATTTTGAAATCTTAAATCCTAAAGGGATGGCATTAGGAGGTGAGGTCTTTGGGAGGTGATTAGATCCTGAGGGTGGAGCCTCATGAATAGGATTACTGCCCTTTAAAAAAGACCCATGTTTCTACCACGTGGGATTATAGCAAAAAGGAAGCTGTCTATGAAGCAGGAAGCAGGCCCTCTCCAGACACGGAATCTGCTAGAGCCTTGATCTTAGAATTCCCAGCCTCTAGAACTGTAAGAAATACATTTCTGTTTATGAGCCACCCAGTTTATGATATTTTGTTATAGCAGCCCAAACAGACTCAGACACTAACACAGTGTTTCTTTCTATCAGCATAGAAAACACATTAAAGGGAATTGTGTCTTGTGAGTCTATAAAGAAGCTGGGCATCAAGTCATAAACCTACCATAGAAAAACAAAACAAAATGGAAAACCCAGCAGAGCATTTTACTTTTGAGCATCCAGGGGACGTATTCTTTGTGCAAAGTACTGCACATTTTGGAAGCAAATAGTTTAAATAAGGTAGTAATACATTTAAGAGCACCTTTTAAAAGTTACAGTCCCCAAGGAAGACGAACCATAAGAATCTTTCATTGCCACAAAGAATTCAAACACATTTGTTACAGCAAAAGAGCAAAATGAATCATGGTGTGGTTAGTATGCAGAGTTCACAAGAAGCAGTGTTCTCTGCCAGCCTGATTCTGGATAATTTTTCAATTAGCATGCCTTTCCTCAACACTTGAAATAGTTCTTGAATGAGTTGTAAAGTGTTCATGTTAACTGCATTAGGCCAAGTTCATTTTGTGTAAACAGGAAGAAGACTTCAGCTAACCCAGAATAGTGCGACAAACATTTTGATTTTTCAACTAAAGCCTTACCTGGCAAAATCAGGCCAAATGCTAAAATACATATACTTTGAAGTGAAGGACTCTTAGAAGTAATAAACTTGTATCTTAGTATATTTTCTACTTTGGCTTCCATTTCAAAAGGCAAACAAAACCCCCAAATTATAATTTTAAAAGACCTCAAAAATACACTAATATTAGCTGTAAACTTAGAACATGTAAAAATATGGTAAGAAAAATGGTGGAGAAAACAGATTATTACAATGACTCATCCAAACTGTTATTTTATATCTTTCATGAAAGAGGCTTTCGAAACAAAAAACATATTTTAATTAAACTAATCTACTCCTGTCCCCTTTTAAGGGGGCTGCCCCTTGGAAATTACACTATTTGTACAAACAATTTACTCCAAAGTATACTCACTGATGGAATGGATATTTAGTAAGGACTTAGCATCTTTCCAGCACTGCCATGGTCTCTGTGAAGAACATAAAAGAAATGTAAGATACATTCCTCTTCTTCTAAGGACATTTTATCCTTGTAATTTTAGAAACCTAGAAATAATAACAGAGGTAGTTTAAAAACTAAAATATTTTATTTTCCTAATGAAACATTTTAAAATCTGAATATTAAGCGGAGGTACAATCCTGGACACTATTTTTCCATTTACCTGGATAGAAATGACCATCTCTGTGTCTAGACATCACTTACTACCTTAGAATAACCAAAAAAAAAAAAAAAAGGAAAAAAAAGAAAAGGTTTCCCTTCATTAGATTACTGGCTCACTAAATTTGCATTTAGAAAAAAAGATAGTTTCATTGCCCACTGTCACATCATTAATATTTATTAGGACTATGTCCCACAGAAATACATGTCCATTTCCTAGAAATACATGTGTATCAAGGTGTAGCAAAAGAATAGTCACAGGGCAACATTATCAATAGTAGGTGCAAACTGTAAACACAGATGTCCAACACAGCTGAATGGATAAATAGTGGTACGTTTATACAACAGAATACTATGAAGCAATGAAAATGAACAGTGTAGCTACATTCAACAATGTGGATAACCAATGGAAGAAGCAAGACTAAAGAACATGGTGAGTATGATTCCATTTACATAAAGTTGCCGAATACCCAAAACTGAACAATATGGATGTTTCTGGTGCATATGGGTGCACACTCAAGTGGTAGGACTATAAAGAAAAGCAGAGAAATGATTACCTAAAAAGTAAGGTTAGACCTTACTCAGGGAAGAGGGGACAAGTGTGGGGAGAGGGTTGTGTTTGAGATATACTAGGTTTCTGACATACTGGTCAAATTACTTTTATTTTTATTTTTATTTTTTTAAACCATGGGTGGCAGTTACAAAAGATGTTTCCTCTTACAATCATTTGTAAACTATATGTGTAACATTATCACTTTTCTATAAGTATATTATAGTTCGCAGAAAACACTTTTAAAAAACTCACAGGTTACTATGCTATATACCAAATACATACATACATGTGTATATAACACACACACTAAATCCAAATGGCTTCAAGGAAGAAAAAGTGCGATTCTATATTAGACTTCTTTTGTTCCCCTGCTCTTCTAATGAGCACATATTAAGAGTTCAAATATATTTTAAAAATGAAAGAGATAGGGTTTAAAAGTACACAAAAATGTACTATTCCCTGTCATGAATGTCATTTGAGAATTTCAGAGACTTAACGTGGCTTTTTGCCGGTGGCGAAATTGCATGTATATATTCTTAGTCTGTGCTTTGTCTATTGATACAACTAGTTGATATAACCATGCAGAAGCGATACTTGAGAAAAACGGGCATCTTCCTGTCCTTATAGCCGTGACACAGAAGCAGCTCTACTTTGATCTTACACTGAATGGCCTGCCCCTAAGTTTACTCCTTCCACCAGCAATGTTGATTCTAATCTTAGAAAAAGTTGGCTTCTCAGAAAAAAACCACCCTGAACTAAAGAAGCCATGTCTGCCTATAAATTACCTGACTTGAGTTAAGCCTTAATCAACCTATTTTTCTCCATGCTCCTGACTTAGTTGGGTACCAGGTTACTGAGTTACCCTTTCATCTGCTCTAGATTAAACCTATAATAATGTCTAAATACTGGTAATACAATGTCCTCAAAGCCTCTTCCAGCAATGATACCAATACAAACCTTGGTAACAGGTAATATCAAACACAGGAAAGAATCTGAGTTTACCAACTGCACACCTCTACAGTCTAAAATAGATTTTCTAAAAGAAGCACTGAAAAATTTGTACGGCAACTTTATTCTCTTCTCTGTGATCATTATTATTCTATAGTTCCTGGGTAGGTCAAAATCAATTTTACATTTAAGAATACCTGAAACCGATCTGTGATCTTAGAAGTTAAATTTCATTGCTCAGGATCAATACCATCAACTAACGTCCTGGTGGAAAGAAAGCAGAGGGCAATACAGTTCACTCTTGATCTTCCAAAGGTTTATCTATGGCATGGCTTACTTCAAGCAAACCTTGATCCAAAGCTTGGTAAAATAACCAATGATACTGCTTAAGTCACATGTGGCCAGCACTCTATCTATTTAATCTAACATCTAGAATCAAGGCCTTAAAGGCAGAATAATTATTTGCCTCCTTTTATCCCGGCAAAGATAAACTCTGAATGAAAATGAGCATCTCTTTTAAGGCTGGTGCTTTACTTCATACTGAGTTAATACTTCCTCTAATTGTTGTTGTTAAATAAGGTGACTAGGGATGAATTCTTCAAGGAGGAAGAAAAAGAGTTATAGAACAATCTTATAATGAAGTTGCATTATTCTACCTAAGTGGTATCTACATTACAACTCATTGCGTGGCTCAAAAATACTATGGCTCAAAGGATATTTCCCCAAATATAACTGCATATTTTAAGAACATGATATAACAGAGATAGGCCATAACTAGGAATCCTGTTTCCCAATAGCACTGTTATAAACAGGGTGAAACTGAATTTGAATTTCTCAAAATATCACTCACATTCAAATGCAAACTCTAAGATATATTTCAAAATCAAAACTCCTTGTGTTGGGATTACTTACCGTTTGGTTTATCTATACCATGGCTGCCCTCACCTATAATGAAATGAAAGACATACATTATATAATTTTTTTTTATGGAACAAAGGCAAATGTGTTCTAGGACAAAGTTCAAATTTCATATTTTTAAAAAAAGCATTTTAATAGAGGAGAGAGAAAAATAATGCCACTTGAAGGAATTAGATCACGGCCATTCATCTCTTTTCCCACTCCGCAGTAGCCAGTGATTGAAGAGCAAGATAACCAAAGCAAGATTAGGATCTAGAACCTGCACATAATAATAGTATAGACAATTTGAATTGAACACTAGACCATTAATATTATGGTTTAAAATTAATTAAATATTTATTGAAAGAAGCTTACTTGTTAATTTATTAAAGTCAAGATCACACTTATTCAGATAATTTCAACTACCCAGCAGATTCAATTGCAATTTTATTTACTTTAATCTCTCTCAATATACATGTAGGCATATAGCAAAATCATTATTTTATTGGGCTACACTATTAGCGTTATAATTTTATAAATTATAAAGGCCAGAGTGGTGGTTCTTGGTACAAATGCTAGAATTCTGATAAAGAATGTCAACCATGTAAATTCAGCACCTATGAGTAAATAGTTATTTAAAATCAAGCTTCCCTCAGCTTGTGGACAGCCAGTGATTGCTTATATAAATAAGTAATGTTCTGTGTATACATAGAAAATAAAATTTTAAATGCTTATCTTTGTGTCAAACTGTGTTTCTTTAAATAAGGCAAACAGACAATTCTCGCTTAGTGCATACCCTTTCTGAGTTAGTATTTTAAAGTTGACTAACTCAAAGAAGGAATTCTAAAACAATCACCCAAAGCATGACAAAAATGTCACCCTGGTAGACTGGAGTTTTATAAAACTAACTGCATAAGAAGCTCTCAGTGTCTGAAAATAAAATATAATAAATCCAAGATGTAAGATTTTTGCTATCAGGAAAAATTACAACACATAAATTTAACTTTAAAAATTTGCAATCAACTATTTTATATCCACCTGTGGTCTTTGATTAGTTAAAAATTGCCCTTTAGTGATTAATTCCCTCTCATTCAGTGCCCCTGCTTAGGCTCAAAGTTGATAAAATTGATGGAGAAGCTGGAAGCTTCCATCAAGGGCAGGGAGGGAAGGGAGTCTGAGAGAAGCCAGAGCTGTGCTACCTTGCAATCGTGAAAAAACAGTTCTTTAAATAAGTGATCCCAAGCTGATCTACACATTGGAATCATCTGAGGAGTCAAAACCTTCCTGATACCTGTGTCCCATCCCAGAAAGTATGATTTAATTGGTCTTGGGTACAGCCTGGGCTTTGGAATTTTAGAGCTAACTCCAGGTGTTTCTGATGTGCAGACAAATTTAGAAACAACTATTCCATATTCTTTTTTCCCCTTCCCTTCCCTTCCCTTCCCTTCCCTTCCCTTCCCTTCCCTTCCCTCCTTCCTTCCTTCCTACCTTCCTTCCTCTCTCTCCCTCTCTCTCTCTCTTTCCTTTCCCTCCCTTCCTTCCTTCCTTCCTTCCTTCCTTCCTTCCTTCCTTCCTTCCTTCCTTCCTTCCTTCCTTCCTTTTTCATTCTTTTTTAACAATTTAGGTTCACATCCAATTTAGCATACTTCCTATATCAGTCTCATGCCATTTTGTGAAACCTATAAAAGCACTACTTGTTCTGTAAATCCATGGACTCAAAAGCAAAACTACAGCATAATTGAATTAGTTATCATTGTCAAAAGGAGAATAAAAGTAGAATGAATAAAGGCATGAATAAGCTGAATTTCATTAAATGTTTCTTCATGACCAGAATTACTAGTGTATGGGTGATTTTTCAAATCTAAGCCTTGGAAACTTTATTGTTTGCCATGCTAAAACCAGCTGGAAAATTAGAGAACACTACTTATAATAATCTTGGTTTAAGGAGTCACCTGGATTTGTATGACCTGTTCCAGATTTTCACTTTATCAGATGAGCGGGGGCAGCTGTTGGAATAAGGCATAGGGAACTGGGTCTTACACATTAGGAGAGCTGCGGAGATACTAAGTTCATTAATGTTCTTGTTGGCAGGAATCAAAATGACTTAGAGGCCGCCAAGCTGAATTACAGGTTTGATTTACTTAAGAGATAAATGTTATGCGGACATCAGCTTTTTTTTTTTTTTTTTTTTTTTTTTTACATCAGCCTCAAGGCAGTCTTGATGACAAACAGAGTGCAATACTTCCTTCCTTTCACAGTACGATTCAGCTGTATTTTCCTCTGGCTTCTCTGGCTCCTTTGGGGCTATTTGATCTGTCCAGACTAGAGAAGAAAGAAAATAGTTTCAAAGGTTCAAAAGTGTCAGTTTATCAATAGCAAATAAAGGGAATACTAGATATCTTGCTCCTTACAATAAAAAAAGCACCCACAACAGATGAGTGGATTGAAACTGGAAAGCATATATCATAGTGTCAGGGAGTCATAATAAGAACATGTAACTTCGCTCTGATAAATGCTTTAAATGGGCTGAAGTCTTGAGCTGAGTATATTGTTCCCTTGAAATTAAAACAATGACCAGATCATAATGAGGATATGTGGATGTCACCATCTGAACCCTTCCCACCTCATGACACAATGTAATCTGATGCAGTTCAAAATTTCACTAAGAGCTGGGCAAACTAAGACATTACTCACCTAAGTGGGAAATGGGGTAAAGGTGTCTAAGGAGAAGTGTGTGATGTGAGTGTACCATAGCCAGTGTCCAAAAAACTAGTGACTAGAAGCCTATGTGGTTCAATTTTAAAGGTTTCTTTGGTTTAATGAAATAGAATGTTTTCTGAAAGCCAGTAGAGCAAACACTCAAGATCTTCCTGGTCTTATTGAAAGCTGATTGCAAATCACTAAAACATATGGAGACAAAACAGAAGCTATGTTCTTGATTATTTCCAAATACACAGAATCATCCACAAAGATGTGCTCTTTTGGCAAGTGACAGGGCAATTTGTTTTTTGTTTCTAGTGCCAACTGCAACCAATTGTTTCTTCTGAGTCTTTAAACGTAGGTCTGAAACTGAACTGTTCATTTCCCTCTGTCTTCTACTTTTGCTGTCCCCATATTTGCTGCCAAAGTTACAGTCTAATGAGCACACAATCGCCAAGCCAGGCCTGGGGAGTCATCATGGGCTCCTCCTCCTTTTGCATTTCAGCGTCTAATTCCAAGTCCTAGCCCTTATATGTCCTCAGTAGCAAACAGATCCTCCTGCTCCTTTTCATTTCTTAAACCACCACCGCAGGTCACGTCCTCATCCTAACTGGTCTCTGTATCCTAATTTTGCATTCTCTTAACTCTCGTCCTACCCTTCCGGAGTTTATTCCTTCCCTATTACTCAAATATGAACATACCATATCCCTGCTTATTCTCTAACACTTTGTTATTCCTTTGCCTGTGATGTTTATCCCCTCGTGTTCTGACTAGCTTTTACATTTAGCTTCAGACTTGGCCTAACATTTTCTCTGTCAAACCTTTTCTGACTTTATCAGGCTGAGTTAGGTGTTTTCTCTTCTGTGCTTCTTTATCACCTTGTGCACAACTCTACTGGAGCATTTGCCACATTGTTATCAGTTTACATGTTTGTCTTCTTGCTGATCTATGAATAAAGGTTGAGCTCTCTCTCTCTTCAATGTTATAGCTCCTACACCTGCCACTCAGAAGGGGCTTAATACATTTATTTATATTAAATCAGTAATTTTTCCTTCATCTACTCACTGTAATTACTTGGGGAACTTTTAAAAGATACTGAGGCCTAGACCCATTCAAAATGAATTTCTGGGGGCGAAGCCCAGGCACTTGTATTTCTTTAAAACTCCCTGCTGATTTGAATATTGTTAGTGGGTAAAAACCACTGTGCTAAATCATTTATCTGGAAACGTTAGTTAAAACTGTAGGAGAGAGAGAGAGAGCGAGAGAGAGAGAGAGAGAGAGAGAGGAAGTTTGAGGGTCTTTTGTGATTTTTTTTTCAGAAAGGACACTGTATTAGTTATGGATTGCTAAGTAACAAATTACACCTTAAAACAACCAATACTGATGAACTGTTTCTCCTGGTCAGAAATTTGTGTACGAGCAGGGCTCAGGGTTTCTCACAAGCCTGCATTCAAGGCGTCAGCAGCGGCTGCCATCATCTCGAGGTCTGACAGGGAAGAAGAGCTTGCCAGCAAGCTCACTCATGCGGTTATGGAGGATTCAGTTCCTCACTGACTGTTGGCCAGAAAGCCATCTTTAGTTCCACTGTCTGTCCATAGGGCAGCTCACAGCATGGCAAATGGCTTCCATTAAAGTGAGTACAAGAGGGCGAACAAGATGGAAACCAGACTCTTTCTGTAACCTAATTTTGGAAGTGACATCCCATCACTTTTACTATGTTCTGTTCATCAAAAGCATGCTATTAGGTCTAGCCCAAACTCGACGGGAGGAAATAATACAAGGGCATGGATCCAGGAAGTGGGTATCATTAGGAGTCATCTTAGAAGCTGCCCATCACAGACACTTAATGATACTTGGCTAAAAAATTAACCTACCTTAAAGGAATCCCAATGAGACTGTCTTAGCATTAGGAGTATGCTTTGGTTTCTTTGTAGAACCGATCCAACATGCTTTGACAGAGATGAACCAAATCTAAACTGACAGGTGTACTTTCCAATAATAATTTAAATTTTTAGTTTCATTAGTTGTTTCATCTAACTATAAATGTATTCATTTAAGGCCATTTGGACAAGATAATATCGAGGCAGATCAGATTGCCTAACTCGAACCTTCACACGGCTTTATGAATTAGGTCAGTGTGCTTTTCAAAGATTAAAAGTGCTCCTCTTTCTTTTCCCAAACACTTTCCAAATTATATAAGTTCACAGAAAACAGATCACTTTAAGGATTTAACATTAAATTTGTTTTTAGTGAAGGGCAGGTAACAGGAATTCTAAAGGTACAATACCAAGAAAAATAGGCAAGTTAATGTACTGACTTTATGCTGGTGAGAGTAAACAATTTTAGGTTTACTTCTCATTTTGAAGAGTGAAGCCAGTGTTTTGGACAACACTGAATACTGATAATAGCAACTAAAATTTAAACCTTCCCCAAAGATTCTATGGATATAAAAAAAAATTCATTATCTTTGGATATCTTACCATTTACTACTAGGAGGGCAAGTTGAAATTGCTTAACAATATTTAGCAAAACTACACAAAGTACTATAGCAAAAAGAAGTCCTTGTTAAGGCACAAATGACTTGCATCCTTGAACCTGATGTCAACAGCAGATTTACATAAAATCTCGAACTTTTAATTTATATTCTAACTACAAAATGCTCTCACCCAAATCAATGGTTTTGCTGAAGAAAGAGCTAGCCTTCCAGATTGAGTACTGCCTTTGATAGCATGTTTTTCCTTGAATCATTTTCTAAATATTTATTCAAAAATATTTGTAGCTCATAAAGCCCAATGTGATTTTTAAAAGGATATGATCATAACACAAGGTTATAAAAGATTTAACTGAGAAATTGTGCTGTAAGTACTTTAAGCATGGGTGGAAATGACTTATGAACAATCTATTGTAGTTTGCTTTTAAAATGATTAAACAGCACCTTTGGGGGGAAATCTGCCCTTTCCTTCAGCTGAGGTAGCAATTCTTATTACATGCACTAAGACCTGAAAGACAGAGCCATGATCAGCTATTATTATTCAACATAAACAATTCTATGTTAACCACTATGAGTTACAGCAAATATGAGGATTGAAGCTAATGACCTGGACTGTTGAAGCTCTATAGCCCTTTAACATTAATTCTTTGAAATACCCAGTTTTTGTAGTCTAGACACGCTTGTTTGAGGCTTAAGTTTTAATTTATTAACTTTACTTAAAAGATGGCGCAGATGGCTGCCAAACTGAAGAACAGGTTGAAAACAGACATGACACCTAAAAATCTGGTAAGTTTTCCTTTCACAGTAACATGAGTTCTCAATTCTAAAACTACCTTTCCTGTATCTAGCTTGAACAAATGAGTAGATATATTGAGAATAATGGCAGCTAGGTTTCTTTCTGTTGAGTTACTGAGATGGAAAAGGGCCAGCTAGAAAGTAGTGATAGACTAGAATAGAAGGTATCAGTATAAACCCATGATTTTTAACAGATATAGAAGTAAATACAGATATTTGCCTATGCATCTGCCTGCTGAGAGGGACTACAGGCAATGACACATCAGCAGCAATGAGCAAACTTAGCGATCAGAATTTGGTTTGTGACTACCATTCTCCATGAAAAGAAAGCAGGGTTCCTTGAAAAAAAAAAATGGCTGATTTCAGGGTTGGGGCAAGGGATGTACAAGATGAACTTGGAACATACTAAAAAGAAAGGGCTCAAAGAATTGAGAGGACATGACACAGCAGGGCTCCTGACACTAACAGGACACATTCTGGGGCTCCCATTGGTTAAATCTGGGACAACTAAAATGTATAAATAAATAATGATAATAATGGATTTTAATAGGTTAACTAAGAATCTATAAGTCCATCTGTTATAAATAAATGAATGAGGGAGAAAGGAAAACACTTCCTCTTATTAGAATGCCAGCTGGAAAACATAGATGGAACGATAGGTTAGAAAAACTGGCCCTTCACTTGGATAGGGGTTGGAAGGAGGGGTAGCTTTTAGTGTCCTTTGGTCAAGCATTCAGTCTCTATGGGCCCAGTTATATCCCAAGAACTGCTTCTCAGTGGGCAATTATCTGCTGCAGATGGCATGGCCTTGCTCTAGAACTCCAGGGGCCTGTGTTGTGATTCTCCCACTGGATTTGCCATAAATTACACACTATCTTTTCCCACCATTGTCACCACTATGGTCTGCTGGATCGTATGATCCAAGTATCAGTCAGGGATTCTTGCCCTGAAGACTAGAAGTGCTGCAGAATGGCTCTATTCAAAACTGGCAGCCTTTCATGTCATTTATTATGTGAGAGTATTATTCCTAGTTGTAGAATGTATGGCCTTCAGAAGGGGAAAAAGGCCTACAAAGTGCTCTACTTCCTTATTTGTGGTAGAGGCTGTAGGTAGCAGCAATCTGTCTTTTACTTTAGAGGGGTTATCCTGACATTCCTCTGACCACTGGACCTCTTAGAAACACTGAAACTTTACAAATCTATACAATGACATATCATGTATCTGAGGCCTTATTAAGCTGTTCTGGCAATGAGTCCAGCACACAGCATCTGTGAACAGGGTTATTACTTGGTTTAGTCAGCAGCAGTCTATAGTCATACCCCAGGATCCATACAGTTTCTTTAGAGGCCAGACTAGTAAATTAGAGAGATTGGATTGGGACTGGCATCCTTGTATCCTTTAGGTACTAAATGGCAGCACAAATCTCTATTATTCCCCAGGATATAATGTTGTACCTGATTTATCTTGGCAGGCACTGGGGGGCAGTTTCAGAGGGTTCCATTTGGCAATCCCCAATATGACTATTCCATAGACCAGGGACCTAATGCGGCAGTTACTCCAACTGCCACGTGTATAAATCCCAATTATGCACTTGGGGACTAGGAAATGACCACTGAGTGGGTCCATGGACCCAGTGGGCCCACTGTGAGACTAACTTTAGCCAGAACACCTGGTCTGATAGGCTCCCATTCTAACAGGAAGGTCGTGATGCTGTTTTAGAATTTCCAGATATCAACATGAACTCAGATTCTGTGACCAGTAGTCCTCAAAACACCTGATTTCCTCCCTTTCCCCCGTGCATGGTCACTAGCATAGATAGCCGTGGAGCCCTGAAAACTGTCTTAGGTCTGGGACCCAAGCACGGGATCATGACTTTTTATTGCAGTGACTACCCAGCACCCTGGTGGACTGCCCATCTTGCCCCAAGGAGACTATGCTCTATTAGCTGTCTCCACAATTCCTTGTGGGTCAAGCTCCTGTGGCTGCAAGAATGACCTTCCTAGTCATTATGGTAATTGTCATCTTCTAGCTTCTGGCAGTTCACCAGCACCACCTGGCCTCTGTTACTTCGGGGCTCTTATTCTCATGGATGTTAATAAGCCAACTCTGTGGCCTTACTTCTACCTCCATCCCTTGGCTGCAGAGAAGGGATGCCACCAAAGTTCTTAGTGATGCTGCTATCTCTCTCACCAGCGCTTTCCTGAGGGCCTTGGGTGAATGGTAGGTCCTCCGGGCCCTCTCATGGAGCATAATCCTTTTGGGTTCTCTGGCCTTATCTAATACATCCGTTCTAGCATACCCACTTCCCTCAGCCTCTTTATTCCTCCCTCTACCATCTGCCAGAGCAACCCAGACATTTTTCGCTTTGCTGATAATTGGCTGTGCTCCCCCGCCCCACCCCAATGCCCCAGTTTCTAAGCGCTATCACATTAGTGTTTCACTCCCACTACTGTGGTCTGCCTTAGTCAGTTTTGGCTGTTGTAACAGAATAGCACAGACTGAGTGGCTTAAACAACAAACATTTATTTCTCAGAGTTCTGGAAGGCTGGTAAGTCCAAGATCAAGGTGCTGGCAGATTTGATGCCTGGTGAGAGCCTGCTTCCGGGTTCATAGACAGCTGTCTTTTTGCTGTTCTTCACATGGTAGAAGGGACAAAGGAGCTCTCTAGGGCTTCTTTTATGAGGCACTAATCCCACCATTCATCAAGGGCTCCGCCCTCATGACCTAATGGTCCTACTTCCAAATACCATCACATTGGGGATTAGGTTTGAATATATGAATTTGGGGGAGACAGAAACATTCAGTCTATAGCATGATTCTTGCTAGAGTGTTATATACTCAATACCTGAGAAAATACCAAGTCAATGAATTCTTATTCATCCAATCTCACTTCTGGCTCCTCTGAACAAACACCTTTAAAATCCAATCCCAAGAGTCCTCCTCTGGTTCCTGTCAGAACATGCCAGCAAAACTTGCAAATTCTTAGAACAGTCTCTTTTGCTGGGATTTAACCCAGTTATTGGCTTTGTTATTGGTTCGTTATTGGCTTGGTAGCCAAGAAAGAAGGGGGGCAGCATATGGAAGATGTGTGCTATTGCCTTGTGGGCAAGAAGCTTCTGTAGCATCTTCCAGCACAGTAAACAAAGCTACTTTTGGAAAAAGGCTACCTTTGCAAGCCTTAAGTCTAGAGAGCGTAGCAGGGACATCCATCCAGATGACCTTATCTCATGTTTAGGATCCTAGGTTTCCCCACCTTCACAACAACAGACCTGCCTTGGCTACACGTTCAATGCTCAAATGTCTCTGGAGCTCTGGGACTCCAATAATTGGCGAGCATTTCAGTCTGCAGTTCAACTGAGTGTCCTTCCACTATAGGTGATAAATATGTCTTTATAAACTACCACAGAGGCTCTCCAGCTTTCACACTGAGCTAGTAACTACTTATTAGCAGCTGTTTCTCATTTTTCTACTGTAGTGCTTTAATACAACTTAGCAGTTATCAGCCAACTCTGTTGTCTTTGTAGGTACTATTCCTCACATTTTTAAAATACCTCTATCATCACGCCTACCACAGCTCCCCTCCATTGGGACATTGTCCCAGGTCAACACTGGTGAAATCTTTAAAAGTTAACCTGTAACCTTATGCCAGGGGTGATGAGTGGCCCACCTACCAACCAGGGTGGGATCTTCATATCCAGTAATGAATGAGCCTGTCCCAAATCCCAATTTTGCCATCCCAGAAGCCAAGATGGGATTAAACGTGTAAGATTTTTATTAGGGGAAATATCTTTGAGAGAAAATGGGAAGGGAAGTGGGCAAGACTAAGTGGACTGTCACACCATGATGGAAATCTGACCCCTATGTGAGAGAGAGGGAAGGACGATTGGGCGGAAGTGTCCTAGACTACCACATATTCTAAGACAAGGCTTGGCAAGGCAACTAGGGGGAGTCCTTGAGCCCCAGCTGGCCATCACAGGAGTCTTAGTATTTCTGTCACACTCAGTCACTGAGCTGTGAAAGAAGCAAGGTCTCGGCACAAATGTAGTAATGCATTCCAACACAGCAGCTGGGCCTTTCGTCAATCAAGTTCCTTACGGTGCAGGTCTGTGAGGTGCATTCTCACAGCTACCTCCTCATCTAGCAAAGATGGAATTCAAACCAGATACTTTGGTTCCAGAGACTATGCTACAACCACTGCACTAAGACGACATCTCTTAGAGCTGCACAGGTCTGAAATAAATGGTCCTCTATCATGTCAAAGATTTATATGGCAGGTTGGGCCAGAGAATCATTAGGTTCCTCTAAGGAGTTTGTACTTCATTCTATAGACAATAAAGTGGGAGAGGAGCACATCAGATTAATGTACATGAATATATTCCATATGCACTGCATACACACGTGAATAATTTATAGACCCATAACTTTAGTTTCCTGTAGTTTAAAAGTGTTTACCAGACTTGATAACAGCTGCAACAAACAGTGATTCCAGGACTTCATATATGGCAAGATGTATCACTCTGCATATATGGTAAGACGGTCAGAAGGTGCTGACAAAGCATTTGCATCTTTTAGAATATAAAAATTCGAAAAAGAAATGAACTTAGACAAGTTCATTTTCCATCACTCTTTATAAAATCTTACTATGGTACAAGGCAACCAAAATGTATTTAATTTTTATGATTTTACTACTAGTATTGAAAATCATCTACTATTTTTATGCAGAGGCATTCTTTCCACTTAAGCTGTGTGTCAAATAGGTATTTAAAGTTAAATGAGGAACTTAACCACTATTTATAACACAGTTTCCTGGGGATCTGAGTAGCCTCCCAACAATCAACTTACAAATGAATTTTGAGAATACAACCTTTTATTAAAAGAAGGCTACATGTCCATTCATTAACTAGTTAGTATTACAAAAAAAGGTGTGAACTCTATGTTTTGGACATGGGATCCTGAGCACAGCAATGTTAAATGCTTTCTTTGGTCTACATAACAAGATCAAATATGAATCTAGAACTAGTGATTAAGTCATATTGCTATATGCCTATATTCATTAATAATACATGTCTACAACTGCAGTGTGGTTCTACAACAGAATATTAAAACCTGGGAATGAAAAGAATCTCAAGAGAACATTGGTCCAAATTTCAAAAAGCAGGTTATTATCTGCTTATTGCAGAGAATGGAAAATTAGTTGATCAAGGTCAAACGTAAAAATTAAGGGAAACTCCAAATTCAAAGCCTCCAGAAACTCATCATATGCATCACTATTATTTATACTTCAAGAGGACATATGTGAATCAACAGAGTTTCTGGGTTTCAGATGATTTCGCTTCCTGACTTAAAGCCTAAAACATAAACTGTAAACTCAGCAAAAGCAATTTGTGAATTTGGGACTATGATATGTCTCTAAGTAATGGTTTAAGAAACTATATTTATAGCTTGGCACTAGTAAATTTTTGTTCACTTTTAAATTAGATTCCAAATATACACACTGTACTCCGAGGGCTATTGAAACACAAACTACCTTTTAGAATTAGACTTTGAGATGCAATTCCAAACAGTGATTTCCTATGTTCCCTAGTTATGAAAAATATGGTTATAAGACTTTAAAATAAACATAAAAATTAGAATTAGTGGAAGGATTTTACTAGAAAATAACTACGTGTTATGTATCAAAAGTCTTTGTAAAGTTCTGATTTTCAATCACTTGATCTACACACACACTATACCATGACTTATTTCACCAAAGACTTGAGGTCTTTTACTACATAAGTATATATAATAATGAAAGATATAAGGTGCCTGCCCTAGGAAAAATATACTTAAAAAGAAATATAAGTATGCAGGTCAGGATGGATGTTAAACAGGAATTTCAAATTTGGCTCTTGAGCTTCCTGACAGTCAAATCAAAGAGAGGTAAAATTCTTAATATCAAAAAGTGACTTCCATACCTGAAACCATAAAACTCCTAGAAGAAAACATAGGCAGTAAACTCTCTAACATAGCTCTCAGCTATATATATTGTTTGATATGTCTCCTTGGGCAAGGGAAACAAAAGAAAAAATAAACAAATGGGACAACGTCAAACTAAAAAGTGTTTGCACAGCAAAGGAAACCATCAACAGTTTAGTGAATGGGAAAAGATATTCACCAATGAACATCTAATAAGGGGTTAATATGCAACATATAAAAGGAACTCTTTCAACTTAACATCAAATCTACCTATCCCAAACCCAAACAAGCCAATTAAAAAATGAGTGGAGGACCTGAATAGACATTTCTCCAAAGAAGACGTACAGATGGCCAATAGAAATGGAAAAAGACGCTGAACGTCACTAATCATCAGGGAAATGTAAATTAAAACCACAATGAGATATTACCTCACACTTGTCAGAATGGCTACTGTCAATACATCAACAAACGAGAGTTGGCGAGGATGTGGAGAAAAGGAAACTCTTCTGCACTGTTGGTGGGATTGTAAATTGATGCAGCTACTACAGAAAACAGGTTTCTCAAAAAATAAAAAAATAGAACTACCATATGACCCAGCAACTCCACTCTAATTATTTATCCAAAGTAATCCAAAACACTAATTTAAAAAGATCTATGTATCCCTATAGTCACCGCCACATTATTTATAATAGCCAAGACATAGAAGCAATCTAAGTGTCCATCGACAGACGAATGGATAGAAAAGATATAACATATATACAATGGAGTATTCCTCTGCCATAAACAAGAATGAAATGTTTCCATTTGTGACATGGGTGGAACTAAATAGTATTATGCTAAGTGAAATACATCAGAAAAAAGACAAATGGCATATGATGTCACTTACATGTGGAATTTAAAAAGAGAAATAAAAGAACAAACAAAACAGAAACTCATAGGTAGAGAACAAACTGATGGTTGTCAGATGGAGGGGGTTTGGAGAGATGGGTGAATAAGGTGGAAGGGATTAAGCAGTATAAATTGCCAGTTATAGAAGTAGTCACAGGGATGTAAAGTACAGAATGGGAAATGTAGTCAATAATATAACTATGTGTAGTGTCTGATGGTACTAGACTTATCAGGGTGATCACTTTGTAAGGTATATAAATATATAGTCACTATTCTGTACACCTGAAACTAATATAATATTGTATGTCAACTCTAATTAATATAAATTTAAAAATAAAATAAATTTTTTAAAGTGGCTTCCGAAACTTTTTTAGAATCACATTCTAAAATATCTTACACAAGATTTTATATAAAGGGCACTATATGACACAAAGGACAATGTCTTTGATAATACAGCAAATATGGCTAAAATGTTTTATATGGTTACTTCAAGTAGCTTGCTTAAGTGAAGGAGGAAGGTATCATTAAAATACTACTCAGTGAAGGTGATGGTGCTAGGGGCTGCTTTTGCAATAGATATTGCTTTTATACCAAAGAATTCTTATATATAGATCAGTTTTCCCAATTAAGCAGCAATTCTTATTTAATGGCTAGGAGGCCTCCCATCAGAAACAAGAGGTGACTTGACATGACTAATATAATTACATCATTTAGGGACAGGTCTAATAATTGAACCTCTAGATTTGGCAGGAAAGCTTAGTGTCTCACAATTTTAACAGGACTGCAATCCAAGGCTTTGGAAGAATTTGCTGGAAATTTTACCCCTTCGAAGGTGTGCCTGCTAATTACAGGGATGTAGCTTGCTTCAAGCACATGGATAATACATTCTGGAGACACAGAATTATAAAGTTTTGGCGTTAAAAAGCAGAAACATCCAATTTTCAGTATCATGTAAAAAAAATTATAAACTACCCAAAGCAGCAATATATAACCACCTGTATTGACTGTGCTCAAACACACTGAAATGTTTCTAAAATGCATGGAAAAGGCCAGGGGCAGCAAGGAATAATTAACGAAAGAAGCATCTGCTATCTAAGTTCAGTGTTTCTCCTGTAATCTGAATTGGGAATCATAAAGCTGGAAAATATCTAGAGAGGGCATCTAGCCTGCATACATGCTCACAACCCATTTTCAAAGATCTCTGTTTAGATTTCTAGTGGAGCTTGTTCTTATCTTAAATCTTAACACCTACAGCCTAAGACTAATTCCTTTTATCTTATCTTAATTCCTTTCATCATCTGCAGATGAATCTCTATGTTCCTTGTACATACTTTTACAAGCTTGGAAATCATTAAGCAACTAGTTCTCTTTCATTAACAAGCGAACCACATTATTTTTACCTTTCCTCAAACATCTTATTTGCTAATCTTTAGACCTCTTCTTACTAGAGTATCTCTTATTACTTTTAAAACAGTTTGGTACTTTAATATGAGCTTCACAAATTCCCAGAATTTAGATGTTTCTATGACTTTTTCAAACGTACACAATTTCATTTGTAAGTAGCAATGCTATATCCTGGAATCAATTACTTGAAAGATTATTCTAGATCTGGGGTAACTAATCTCATATAGCTTACATTCTAATGGGAAATATGGACAATAAACTTGTACACAAATAAGATGTCAAACTGAGGTTCTGTGAAAAACATAAAAGTGATAGTGGTAGAGAGGCCTTTCGTGAGGAGGAAAGAAGGCAATAGCCCTGCAAAGATATAAGAATAATGTTACAAGCAGTTTTTAACTGAAGTAGGTTTAACTAGTTATTCTGCTATGTATTTACATGCATTCCTTCTGCAATAGATATCCTTACACTGCTCCCTACTGAATCTTCCTGTTCTTATTGTGAAGACTAATTCAATCTTTTAAAAACATTTCATTACCTTCTTAATTGGTATACCCCATACGTTTTTAAAAAGTATCCCTTCTAATATAAACAAGTACTTTATAATATTAGCTAAATATTTAGTTTAGGATGTGTTTCTGTCAAATTACTTTAATGGGTGAAAATATTTGGAAAAAAAATTCTTTGTTATCAGAAAGGCCTACACAAATAAATAATAATAAAATAATAATTTGGTGATGCTTTGTAGGCAAAGCAGACTAAAAGCAAATTGGCAGAGTATGACTCATTCAGATGAGAATGAAGAGAGGATGGAAGATAGAGTAAATCATTGATCAGTTGGTCTAACAGTGAAAGGGGGTAATAAAGAAGTTAGAGGTTGGTAGACAGGTCACGTATGTGAGATGAAGAGGCAAGGTTCGAGAGAACCTTCTGCATCTCAACAGCTCTTTGAGACATACTGCCACCACCTGGGCAATAGGCAATTGTGAAGTACTGGGAAGATTTTAGTCGTGAACATTAGTTAAATGACGATTATAGAAATCAAGAAACATACTTTCATTTTATTAAACTGGCATTTTTGCCAAGTCTTTGGACGTTAAAAAAGAGTAGAGATTTTTCAGATGTGTTTAGAATCCTGCTCTACTTTTTAAGTCTCTGGTTCCTTAACTGTAAAATGGGTATATAATAATACTAACCTGTAGGGTTGTTCAGTCTCGGTTAGAGGCAATAGATGTGAGCATCGAATCCAGTTTCTGGTACACAGTCAGAACTCAATAAATAGCTTTAAAAAATTATTATTCTTCACTATGATCTTCCAAATATCACTAAAACTTGATTATTACTTTTTTAATCACATAAGTATGCCCATTACAAAATGTACTTGCGTTGTGTTTTTATGGAAGGAAAAAAAACTCACAAAATTAAAACTTGGGGAAAGAAACAAATTCCATCAAAATAAGTCAAATATGTGAAGTGTTACTACAGGGAAATAAGCATAAAATGTTGAGCAGGTAAGAAAGCCCTCAAAATATTTAGTCAAGTCTAGATTTTAATAGAACCTCATTCAAGTTTCACTCATTTACAATTTTGACATGAGTCAGGGTGAACTGTAACTTTGTACCATCCAAGGGAAAAATACTTTTAAAACAAATTAAAGACAAAGAACAGGAATTACCTTTTTAAGAGAAAAAAAAAAAACCCTGAATTTTGTAAGACTCCATTTTCAAAATATAATTGCAGTAGAGTAACTAGTGTGAATGGGCTGGTGGTGTGATATGCGACACAGAAATTATGCAAAGACAAACCCTCCTTAGTTAATTAGTGTAAGGTTTAGTTAATTTGGTTAAAGTTACAAGAATGATAAGAATTCTTAAAAATAAAAACAAGCAGATCTTATTTCCTTGCTATTCTAAGTTGGTATTCTGAAAGACATTTGAGGGAGAATTAAACCCGATTAAGAATCTTTTCAAATAAAGAATAAAACTTTAAGATGTTTCAACCAAATTCATATTCTGCTGCTGGTTATGAAACATAAGTCAGAAAAATGGCCATATCCAGTCCAACTGACAGAATTTTAAAGCTGAAAGAACACCAGAGATAATGTACGCTCCGCGCAAACAGAAGAGGAAACAGGCTCAGAATGACTTATCAGAGCATACGGATCCAAACATAAGTGAATCTCAACTCATAAGCTCAGTCTCACTACAGAAAGAACTAATTTTGATACCACTGCTCATAAACCAATGCTTAATGAGGCTGCAACAAGGAGCTTACCTGTGGCTGGAAGCTAGCTCGGTAATATTAAGACTGTGAACACATGGTCTACAGTAGAGCCAATGAGCTACAGAGACTTCCTCCTTATGTGCCTTTTCTTTTGGTCCAAGACTCCTATGTGTTGAATGAGGAATACAACAGAGTAAACTAATGGGGAGCTGGTAATTGGGAACACTGTCTCTCTACACTTGAAAACCGACACACCCTGGCCTCTGGAATGAAGGATGTTAAATTGATCCCCCATGCCCGCCCCAAATTACTATTTGGGCAAGCTTTTTTAAATCACATAACATTACCTCCAGCAAATAAAGTTTTCAGTACACACAATCCAGTGACTGAGTCTGCTTTTTCTGGCTATTACAGGTACAGGCTAGGTCTACGCAGTACAAGCTTTGAAACCATGGTCCAAGTTTTCAAACAAGAATGAGTAAGAAAACAACTGCTGCTAATACAACATACAAATATTAACATGTGCCAAAAGCCTGTTCCCTGGTAAATAATAGTTACTGTTGTTATACCTAAACTAGTTATACATGTCACAGCTTGCTTCTCAAAGAGAACATTCTACAGTCTTTCGAGAACAAAAAACCTGCTTTATTTGGCATACAACAGTGAAGAGGTCTTGCAACATTTACAGTAGTCAAACAGAGCAGTTCAGTGCAAGCAATCACAAAATTTAGTCACCAACCAAACCAGACCTAATCTCTCAGTTTCTCAGTAGATTAGAAAAAAATACTCACTCCTTCTGCTTGTTGACTTTTGCATCCCTTTATTTGTGTATTGAAAGTACTTCTGTGGGAACGCTATGCCTAGAATTTAATTATTTATCGTTTACTTTGGGCAAATATCGATCATTCTTTTGTGAAATGAGTTAGGTTCTTAAATTAAAAGCAAACAACAACCAGCCCTCTTCACACAGTATGGTTGCGTTTTCCCTTAGTAATAAGATTTCAGTGCGTACATCCACCTCGGTCCAGCTGCTCGTCTCCTCTAGGTGAGTCTTTATCTACTGTCCAACAAAAGATGAAGGGGCAAAGGGTGGGGCGCGAACCAGAAGGTACTCGCCAGAACCCTTCAAGAGTCGTTGTGTGACCCTCACCTTGACTTTGGGCGATTTGTGGGGACCAACTCCTTTCTTGTCGCCGCTTATTGGTCTGAGTTTCCAGGGGCCACAGACCTCACCCACCCCGGCCCTCCACCAACTTTCTCTAGCAGGGGAGGGAGCTGTTTCCCGCTGGCTGAGGGACAAAGGCAGAGGGCCCTCGGCGGTTCTAGACCCGCTGCTGGAGGCCTGTGCCCACTGTGCTTCCACGCCAGCCCCGGCAGGAAGCGCCTCGCTCGGGCTCGGAGCCAGAGGTCAGCCCCGGCGACGACCCCGCGCGGCCTCACCTGCCGCTCCCCGGAAACCGCAGCGCTGCCCCGCCCCCCGCCCCGCGTCCTGGAAGTTGAGGTCCAGGACCCACCGAGCAATGGCGCAGCCGGAAACTGGCCCCTCGACTTCCTCAGGCCGGATCCAGACTGGGACCGACCTGTGGGCGGGGCGGCCAAGCTGGGGCTTCCGCCTTCCTGCTTCCGGCTTGGCGGTGAGTTGCGAGTAGGGGTCTGAGTCCAAGGTCCCGGGCGCGACGTAGGGAGGGCTGGTGGCGGCTGCGGGGGTAGCTTTGCCCTCGTGCCCAGCAGAGGCGGCCACGGCGCCGGGGGGCACATGGTGTGGCGGGGGCGACCCCGGAAACCCCGGAGAAGCCCGCTCTGCGAGCCCTGAAGGGCCCGCACTCACCAAGGCCGAGGGGCGGCTGAACGCGGCCCCCAGGGTCCGCTGGCCGGGTCGGGTAGCGAAGGAAGAATGAACAAGGGGAAACGTAAGGAGGGAACGGAAGTGCGGATGGCGGTGGAGTGCTGTGTCACCTACAACTTCAGGCGCGGGTCTGGTCCGGAGAGGCGCACGGGAGGTCTGTGGCTGTGGACGATAACTACTTTCTTTGTGTTAATGGCTAAAACTTTGCTATGAACCGGGCTCTTCACTTCCGCTTTACTTTTCATTGCAAAGTTCTTTTGCTTATCTCTGAATTCTGTATTAATTCATTACTGGGCTGGAGAAGCTGAAAACGGATCTCTGAGTGGGGCTTATGAATTTGGGGGTAGGGACGTGGGCTAGGATATTTAACAATATCCTAGGCGCTTTAATGTGTCTTCAGTTGAAAATTTGAAGATATAATTAAAACCAGGCAGAAGTTTTCTTGAGATAATGGGATTGTGGTGATTTTTGTTTTGGTTTTCTCTTCTGATTTTTCTATGAAGAACATGAATTGTATAATAGGGAGAGAAGAAAATCATTAAAGAGTAAGGCGAGGTATTTGATTTTGTAATTATGTACCTAATCCTATAGTTGATATTTGCTGTAACATCAGTGAGCTAGTCTTTTTTATATGTAACTGTGTTTCATAAATAATTTTATTGTTGAAATAAGTTACTCAGTAAACTACAAGATCTACAGTAATTGGTATTTTCTTATAGGGCATTTGCAATTGTAATAATTCTTCAAATTAGGGAGAAAGAGTTATTAAATGTCTATGATGTGCCCTGCAATTTTACATGTCATTTATAGATCGAATGTATAGACTTTAGAAATTTTCCATTTAAAGTTGTATTATAATTATCTTGAAAATTGTGACAAACTTTGTATTTTTTTTATCTATTCTTTTCAACCTCTCCAGTATATAGAATTTAAACCTTCTTTCAGAAGTGTATAGTAGAGCTAAAGAAGACAACGACCAACCAGGGGTCATCTGAAATTGTAATTGGCTCACTAATAATCCCAGGACAAAGTTAGAGATCACAACTGAAGCATAACATAAGGTAGATGATTTTTTAAATCCGAGCTGAAATTGTAAGTCATCGTATATATACCCATTCCTACCCAGGTATTCTCATTCTGCGCTTTGACACAAACAAGGAAGGTCAAAAAGCCTCCGTCAAATTAGACAATTTCACTTAATTTCACAGTCCTCATTTGTCAGAGAGCCCTCCCTTACCAACTCAAAATGGAACTAAATGCATGGCACTTGTTCAGGTTTTCTAATAATTAGATACATTCTCATTTTTTAAATTGTGCCCTCAAGTAGGAGTCCTCACAGCTGAAAGTGACTAAAATAGCATGTCACTTTTTGCTTATATCTGTTTATGAATGTGGATGTTATGGCTTCCTTACCCTTTTTATTCCTGGGGATGACCATTACCTCCCTTTCTCCAAGCAGCATTTCACATACTCTGTAGCTTGTCCTTTTCAAACACCAAATTTGATTTGTATTTTTGTTAATTAGTACTCAATAGTACCAAGACTGTGTTAAATAAAGGACAAATGGAACTCAGCTGTTTCCTGGAACTCAAGGTCCTTATCAAAGTGTGCTGCTAAATAAAGTTTGTCTTGACTATAGGAAGCATGTGAGAATGCATAGTCATTATGACAGTCTACATGGTTTTCTATACCTTCACATCTTTTAAAGAACACTCTTCCCATTGTCCTAGTTGAGTTATTCTTAACTGGGGATATTAGTCTATATTAAAATAGTACTAATTAATACTTTTAAAAAATAACTCATGAGCGATAATGGAATTCTGAGGTAACTGATTGTGTAACTTTCAAAATTTGATTAACCACTTGTCTTTTCTCTTGTTCTCTCCTCCCAGCCCCCCCCCCCCCTTTCTAAGACCACTACAAAGATGTTTGATATAAAGGCTTGGGCTGAGTACATTGTGGAATGGGCTGCAAAGGATCCATATGGCTTCCTTACAACAGTTATTTTGGCCCTTACTCCATTGTTTCTAGCAAGTGCTGTACTGTCTTGGAAATTGGCCAAGATGATTGAGGCCAGGGAAAAGGAGCAAAAAAAGAAACAAAAACGTCAAGAAAATATTGCAAAAGCTAAACGACTAAAAAAGGATTAAAGGAATGAACAGTCTCTGCAACCAGAGTAAAATCATTTGGAAAACTGTGCAGCTTTGGAAGGACCCACTAAGGCTTTTGGATTCTCTGACAGTATTTAGTAAATGAAGTCTGAGCATATGGAAGAATCATGTTAGTTCAACCTCTACTGTAGCAACTTTTATGCTTTGGTATAAAAGTCTGTTGATAGTTATTGTAAATTGGCATTTGTTGTACTACAAATTTCTTTATAACCAACTTAGTCATTTGCCATTTTGCATCTTATGTAATGAATTGTAAACATCCTGTGGAGAAAAAAAGTGACTTTAGATTATGAACTCTTTTCAATTAATGGCTTAAAATGGGGTCTTATGCTGGACAAAGGAAATTCAGAATGTAAAAATCAGAATTGTCCTGAGTTGAAAAGTGTGCTTTGGGTTAAGAGAGATACAGTATATTAATTATATCTTTTATCATTATTGCTTTAGAATCATTTTTGGCTTTCTCAAAATAATTGAGTACTACTTTATGCATTTTTCTCATTTTAGCCTTTGAGATGCTGGCATGTTATCACATATTCTGCAGTTTTAAAGTCTAATTTTATAAAGAATTCTCTTATTTTCTTGACAATGTAGAATACTATCTACCCGATATAACAATTTTTGTACTGATGAACACTGCCATTTTCTTAAGAGATGCTGAGTAGAGTCACACTATGATTTAAAGCTTGCAGTAAAAATGCCAAGCCTTGTAGTACTTTGGAACCAGTTTATTCTAACTTGTGCTAAGTAGAAATGAGAAATAGTTAAAATGTCTTATCTGATTATTTGCTAATTATATAGCTACCATTTTTACTTTTTATTCTATTCTTTGTTTTAACTCGTAGTTATGTCTGATACTTTTTGATCAAACAAGTTCATGATGAACATTAAAATTTCAAATTTCTTTTAAGGAACTCTTAAGTCACATTTCATAAGTGGTAAAGAAAGTCTTAACATTTGGAAAAATTTTGTTTAGCATAGTAGTAATTGGGTGAAAAAGATAAATCATGTCAAAATGAGAATCTGATATAATTAGAAATAAAAAGCTAATGGATATTTCAGTTAGATAGTATAACTGGAACTTTTTACTATTAAAAATGGCTTTTATAAATGCATGGTCCAATAATTTTACTTTCTGTCAGTATTTAACAGCTTATTAATGTTTTCCTCACCTGATTATGAATTTTAAATTACAGTTATCCAACAGCTTTTATTTAAAAATGAAACTAGATACTGAAATAAATTTGATACTTTTATAAGGAGGTACTGGTTTTATTTTTTTTGGGGGGGGGGATAATTAAATACAAATTAGGTATGCTATGGAAGTTAGACTTTTCAAAGGATTATGAATTTCATTTATATCTAAGCATATTTGTAAAAGTCGAGGGCAATGTTTCTCAAATATGAGAACCTAAGGACCCCTGAGAATGTTTATGGACTTGTTCGAACAACAACACTATTTTAGGTTGCCAGATCCTACTTGATGACATTGTAATCAACACTTTGCAACCCTAGGTACAGAAATAATTCAATGTTTAGATATGAGTTATTCAGGTGATCTAGGATATGCTTTTTGTATTGAAGTTAAAATAAACTTTAAAATAATTCTTAGATATACCTACTAACCCTCATGGGTTTGCAGAGCCCAGTTTATGAAAAACTAAGATATATCTAAAATGCTTTTGGGTTTCTGCCATCAAGCTGTTCACGGAAGGAATATATATATACATATGTCTTGCTTATGGCCACATTTTAGAGTAAAAGTACTAAAGCAAAAGATATATTCACCATAATGCTTATCTACTAAAGCTGCAGTTCCATTGGTTGTGATAATTTAAAGGTATTTATTTAACTGATACCTGTTTTTCTATAATTTTTGTTGTCTTAACATGCAAATTTTATATTTGTTATGCATATGCTGTTTGTTTCTTCAGCTTTTCCCAACATTTATGGAGCCTTTTTATACATTTGAGGTCAACAGGTTTTATGTTTGTTTCTGTGTGTTTTTGTGTTGGGTGGGGGTGGGATTTAAAATCTAGACTATTGTGAAATTTGGGATTCATTAGAAAATTCAGTCTTTTCTCATTGTCACAAGTAGTACTATTGTTGAAAGACCTCCATTTCCTATTATTTAGAATACTACTTTTAAAAATTGCCTATCTTTTTTTTTTTTCTTCTGAACTGAGAATACAATCAATTACCATTTTTTGGGTCTGATTTTGGGGAAAAAAACAGAACGCCTATAACAAACATTTTACCCTCTTCCCCACCCCATCCCCCCAAATTTGTCAGAATTTGATCCATAATGGTCCTTGTGATTAACTCCAGCATGGTATTATTACTGTACCAGATGTACAAGGGTAGTTTTTACTTTTATTTCTTGAAGTTACACTAAGCAAACTGGAAATAAGCTTAGGAAGCTATGAAATGGAAACCCCAATGTGAGATAAGTTACAATGAACAGTTTCTCATCCATTCTTATGAAGTAAAGTGGCAAGGGGCACTTTACACCTCATTTGCTTTTAAGTTAGAGAAAGTTTGATTCCTATTTAGGAATGATTGCTTTTATGTTTATAATTGGTTATAGGGTCACTTATTTATTTCATATCTACAGTAAATAATGACAAATTCTCCATTTCTCAGACATTAAAAAGGGATTCATGTTTAAATGCCAGGTTTGGGAAACAAGGTAAAACAAGATTCATTCCTGTATGATTTCTTGGGGTCTTTTGAGTATCACATACTCTTCTCACTTTACTTTTCTGTAAAGAACACACACAGTTTAAGAAAGCCGGGCCTAAACAAATCCAAGTTACATTTTAAATGGTGTGGTTAATGAGACAGCTTTAAAAACAACGTAATGGTATTGGTCCAAAGCTGATTCACTTAAATAAATGACAGTCAAATCTGTTAGTAAAAGGAATGGAAAAGCATAGCATAATGGGCAAATTGTCTCCACTTTTGATTTTTAACTTATATATTTGAGACATAGCTAGATTTGTATGAGTAAACCCAACAACTAACATTTCCTATATTGGAACAGTTGGTGTAAGGTAATAAGCCCCCTATTAATAAAAAGAAAGATATGCTACATGCATGTATTGTACAGGCGTAGGAATCAGGAAGGATTTACCTCTGAAAAAGTAATGCACATATTAAACTATTTAAAAATAAACATCTTTTGGAATTAAAGCTGCATAAGTTTAAGTCTGGAAGAGATGAAAAACTTTCATTTAAAATACAAGTACTCAAAATATATTAAAATATACCTTGATATCATATTTTTATACTGTCATGTTTTAATACTGTTAGGTAGCTAGTCAAACATTAGTGACGGGAGCAAAGGAATAAGGACCTAGCCTAGAGGCCTCCCAAAGAACACCCTATTGTATTGGTAGGGTGTGGCATCCCAGAGACAAAGGAAAGGAGGGTCATAATCTTAGCTGGCCTAATCCAGCTACAGAAGTCTGCAGAAGGTACTACCCTAAATTGCCAACAATTTTAAGTTTCATTATAATACTAAGTTTATGCCTACAAGTTCATGAATCTATAACAGACTGAATTCTGGGTAAGCACATTAGCACTAGGCAGAGTTATATAGCAGCCAAGTGTCAATCAAAATGACCTCACTTGTCTTTGTAACTACCCATCACAGCCCTAATATATAACGCAGACCTCTCCTCCCCAGGGTTTACAGTTCTCTATCTTCCCTGGCTGTAACCCATGTCCCACCCACCCCTTAGGGGTACATATCCTCATTTCCACGTGGTTAGCCAGTTTTAGGCTTGACCCATCTTCTACCTCATAATGTACTTTAAGAAATGAATATTTCTCATATTCATTTCATTAGTGATAAGGACCTAGAGGTGTGTGTTACAGGAACTCCGATTGCTGCAAGAGTAACAATATTTTAATTCTGCTTGTATGTGCAAGGCCTAAAAGCCAAGTATAAAAACAAGACCGTTAATTAGGCCAAGATTATAGCTCTATTTTTACAGAGGACATTTAACTCTGTTCTGGTACCATCCAACAGTGTAACCAGACAACCTAAAATTGTTAGCCTTGAGGAAAGGAGTGTGGATGGATTACTACAAACTTCATTCCCACCTGTCAAAATCACTTTGAAAGTGCATACTATACTAATATCATCTTACTATAACATAAGGTATTATCTCGCAAGTACTCAGCTAAAGGTTTTTTCCCCCTGCTTATTTAAAACATTTTAAATGAGAACCATAAAAATTAAAATTAATGTTAGTTGTGTTAAGATAGCTATAAACAGGCTATATGACATTTACAAAAGGTGTATAGAATATAATTAATAAGCTAATGTGAATTTGACAGTAGAAATTCTAATATGTGTGAACATTTACATTTTTCCTGTAATCCAGGATTCAAGAACCATCTTAATTTACAACCAATTATACTACAAATTTTACCTCTTTTTATATTGCTTAGTTCTTTTTTTGCCTCTATAGTAAAATATAATATTATTTTGTAATGATATAAAGACAGAATAGTTAACCTGATACTAACAAGGCTGCTGGAATGTTAGTATTATCACTTAGGAGCTGTTTTTGTCATTCAATAAGTATGTTATGGTGATGACATTTGGTTACTTGTTTTCATATAATATTTTAAGAAGTTGTATTTTTCTGTGGCTTATTTCTTAAGCAATAAAAAATTTTACCATCTATTGAGTAAAAACCTTAACCTTTGTTTTTGGGAGTTCATTGTAAACTAAGTGTTACAATTTCCTTATGTTTTTCAGAGCATTACATTTGGGGTCATTTATTCAGTACATATTTATTGAGTGCCTATTTTTGTAATTCCGAACACTGTGAGAAGAACTCTGTATTAGTTAGAACTTTAATTAGCAACGAAAACTTGGTTGTGTACTTCAGAAAATGTATGACTCTTGAAAGATACTTTTGTGTAAAGTCAGTGTTTTAATGTTGTAATCTGTCTATATTTTTCTTCAGTATACAAGCCATGGAATCCCCATCATCAGTGGAATCGCTTTTGTAGAACTCACTCCTATTTCCATTTTCTCAGAGCAATTTTTAATCTCACGGAACTGTTATTATACCATTTCTCTGTTTACTGTTTTCCCATATTTTTTGTGATTGTTTCCCTCCTTTTATTGGTCCTAATTCGTCTTCAAACTCCAGCCTCAATCCATAAATTAGCTTTAGTCCCATCTACTCATCAAGGGGGTTGTGGTTCTTTTTTCGTTGTTGTTTATCAACTACGTTTTCTTAGCCTCAAAATGTTTTAACCAAATTCATGTTCTTGATTATTCCTTAGAATCTTATAGAGTGCCTCTTCAGAAATAGGAGTCTTCTCATTTTTTTCTTTTATATATGATCATTTAGGAGAGCTCACATATATTTATCCCTATCATTTCTATTAAGATATATCATAGCTGGTTCTTAAAAGATCACAAGCATTCATAATGTATTGAGCATTTACAGCTACCTGATACTTCTTAAGGGAACAATCCAACAAGGGGAAAAAAATAGGATCATAAACCCAGAATGATGACTAAATTAAAGGAAGGATTTAAGTCTAAAAGGAGTTACGTCGATATAGTCCATAATCTGACATTTCTTACCCACACTGAAAATGAATTCTTAAGGTTAATGGGATAGAGAATTACTGTGCAGTCAGAAAATACAATATAACTTTTTACTTCTTTTATTTGTTAAAATAGTTACATATATGTAAATGAAGTGATTTTACACATTACATTCACTGATTGTGGCTCTTGCCATCTTGTGGCATCCAAGATCCTGGTTGAAAGGTTTTGCCAGTGCTGGTGGGAGCCACTGAGGGTTCTTCTTTTCCGAAGTACGGAGCAGATGCATGCCCTTTAATCTGAGTTTCAGCTGGTGGCGCCAAGAGCTCCTCATTGCTTTCTTTACCAAGGAGTTTTCCTTTTTCATAAAAATCTTGGCTTTTTATTTTAATTTCTTCTCTATATTTCTCATTCTTTAATATTTCCTGTATGCATATAGAAATTGGAGAAACTTAAATTTCTAGTTAGAAGAAAACCCAAAGTACAGGCTTTATGAAAGAAATAGCTAATAGAAAATAAAGTACATATATACATGATACTTGATTTGCATTTAAATAATACACAGATATGTGCAGGATAAGTTTGAAAAAGCTGATTACATACCAGTATTACTTGAATTAAAAAGCTCTCTCCTCATATACTATAACATAGAAATAGTTATTACCCAATAGGTTAAACAAACTACTTACCATGAAATATTATACGAGAGCATAGCAGTCACTCCATCGAAGATTTCTTAAGCTGAACAACTATTGTCTGCCTCAAAACTAATTATCGGTGAATATACTTTTTCCTGGAGATAAAGTGAAGGTGAGGTGGCCTCAGAAAGATGCCTCTACCAGTCTTTTTCCTCTATGGGATTTAAAGAATGGATGCTATGGCCACCCTCTGTTGTGCCAGAACCAAGTTCCATCTGCTTCTCTTTCTCTAGAGAGGTATGAAAGTGAAGAGTATAGAAATGGAATCGGAGTTCAGCATGCCCTAGACACTGGTTTCTGAGAGGTACTATGTGATTAGAAATGTTTTCTCAAATCAGTGCAAGCAATTTGTGTAATGCAGTTCTGACCCTCAGATTTGCTACTCCATCTGCAAGGATCTATACCCTAATTTACAATGAATCTATTACTGTATTTCATTAAATACAAGATCATCAAATTCAAGAAACACCATGGATATATGTACCACTAAGGAAGGCAATTATATTCCTTCACACTTCTTGATTTCAGAGATGTTAAAATTTGAAAAGATTTGCATCATAAAAACAGATGAAATATAGTAATTATATCTTTTTTTGTTGCTTCTTCTATCTTTACAATGATTATTGTAAATGGGTGACACTTTTAAGGTTCTTTTTGATTACTGTGTTTTCTGATTTTTTTAAAGAACATATATCATTCATAATATGAAAAAAGTTGTTAATGTAACTAATATCTGACAACACTGACAAAAAGAAGTTCTCCCAAGTTATTTTTTAATCTCTACACTAAAAAATAACACTGAAAAGAATCTCTGAGTATCTAAATGTATGGTGCAATCTTTCTGTTTCTGAAGAATTTCAAGTAATAAAAGTCCTTTAAAAATGTAAGCACCACTTTTAAAATCAAATTTAAAATAATGGCTTGTATTTAAAGAGGCAAAAAGGGCTTGAGGGGTTATAATGTTGTGGACTTTCAGTTTTAGACAGAAAGCAGGGCCCAGATAATGAAACTCCCTCCTCAAAGCAAACATGTGAGGAAAAGAATATTTATAAATATTTTTGTAATTTCCACAAAGTTGACCAATTCCCCACAAGTAATTTAATAACCACAGTAACTGTGAGTTTAGGGACAGTTGCTGTGTATCAAGGTGAGAGTAGTCTGCTTTTCATACACCTTATAGAAGTCTCAGGTGAAGTGACCATATATCACCAAGGAAATGTGTCAGTGTGCTTTTGGAAATAGTGAAAGTAGATGAAAATATATTCCCACATCTCCATACTCTTCAAGATCCTCTATGAACCTCTGTGTCTTCATGTCTTTCTCTCGAGCAGAATGAAAGGTTCACGACTGGGCTGGAATTGCTCTCATCACCTAACACAGGTAGCAAGAGGCTACTGAGATGTTGGTATGCAGTGGCCTGGTTTTTGTATAAGAGGATCAGTCACATGCCTGAAGCTGTCCGTGCCTGCTTTATTTACTTCAGCTCTACTGCTGCAGTCTTACAGCTGTACAAGCCTATGCCTTCTGCATGAAACAAAATGGAGGACAGAGAGCTGTTCTTTTTGCCTGCCTTCACATAATTTCTCTTTATTTACCATTACCCTGCTAAGTTATTTTCTTTCTTTCAACAACTATTTAGGCAAATGGAAAGCCAATCAGAATATGTTAATTCAATATATGATGACAGAGTAAAGATTCCAGAGTTAAAAAATATAGAGACTATAATTTTTCCCAGAAAAGAATTTTCCTTTTTGTCTTAAAAAACAAACAAACAAACAAACAAAAACACCCCCAAAACAACTAATTGTTGCCAGACCCCTGCTAACAGCTTCCAGGAAAATTAAACAGGACATAAATCATTTATGAAAGGAAATCTAGTTTTATAAATATTTGGAATAGAGAAAATGAAAGTAGGTAGAAAAAAGGAAATTTGTAGACTTAAACAAATCATTCCTAAGAAAGCCTATTTTACAGTAGAAACTGCCATAGAGCAAGGATTTTCCTTAAATTTCCTTGTAACAGTATCACCTTAAATATCAGTTTATCAATAAAAACAGTATGTTTGTTTCGGTGTTTGCATAGGGATAAACCAAGAGTAAGTAGGTCTTCCGTCACATAAATGTTTATATACTTAAAATAAATATTTATTCTTTTACACACTGCTTTTCTCTCTGCTAATATTCTTTAACATTAAAAAAAAAAAAGATGGTCGTGTAGTATTTTGTTACTTGCATTGTACCATAATTTCCTTAACGACTATCCCATTGTTGTTTCTAGTATTTCACTTTTTCATTTTAAAAACAGCTCTGTGATGACTATCCACGTAGACAGTTCACAGACACAAATAGACATAGTATCAATTCCAAAATGACCGTGTACTAGCGGTGACACCAAGAAAGTCACTTAACATTTTTCAGTTTTGGTTCTTCATCTGAAAACAGGAATATTTACGCCTTAAATATATGTATACTCTTCACATTGTTAGGTCTTCTGGAAGGTTCTTAGTAGTGGTTAAGAACATGGGCTCTGAAGTAAAACGACCTGCATACAAATCCCAGCTTTCCTATTAGCTGTGTGACCCTGTCAACGTTGCTTAACCCATCTATGTCTCAGTTTCCTCATGTATAAAATGGAGATAACAATATTGTCTTTTTCAACGGGCTGTTGTAGGGACTGGGAAAGAACTAGATGCTGGGCAGTGATAATACAACAAGAAAGGGTATGGGTAGATTTTTAAATAATGACTGTTTATTCCATTCCATTAAAAGAAAAATATGCCAAACATATACCCATTCTTCTTTCTCATTGGAGGATACAAATATAGTCTCAATACTTATATTTTTAAGTACTTAAAATTTTAACCCACTAGTTTGTGATATAGATTGAATAACTATTTGTTGTGAAAATTTTGTAAATAGCAGAATCCCCTCATCAATTGCTGTCCTTATGAAGAATAAACAGACAAAATTTATAATGTGCTGGGGAAAATCTCCAGTGTTTTAATGTGCTGTAGCCTCCAACAATGGCAGCAACCATTAACACTGTGTTGAGAACAAGGTGTTAGCAAGGTACAATCTACAGGCTTGAGAACAAGATGGAGTAACTGATGTCTAGTCCTCCTGCCACAAACGACTAGAAAACTGGGCCAAAAGCAGTAAAGTTTTCAGATCATAAAGAACAGGTAGTGCAGTACTATGATCTCATAGAGAAGGGATACAAATGAGATAAGCTTTGTATCATCTCAGCTTTCTGCCTGGCAGTATTATGGTAACAGGGTGGGGAAACCCAAACAGAAGTTAGAGGTCTCGTTGAACTAATGAGATAGAGATGATTGGTTGGGGAGGCTGAGTAAGCAGAATTTGTGGGGGCAGGGTACCAAAATACACAGAGAAAGAGTACCAGAAATCTGCACAGAGGTCCAGTTGAGTACTGGGCTGAACCTTAAGCTGTATGTGGGTAGAGTGAGACTCTATAGGGCCGGGAAGGTCAGTTCCTGGGTAAAGGACAACTACTGGGGAGCTGTAAACTGAACAACTACTGGAGTTTGCATGAGACTAGGAGACATTCAAGTTCTAATCATTTAGAGATTCCTAAGAGAACATGTAGGGCATGTATATAAAAACTTCTGAAGAACCACACCTTAGGAGTAAGGATAAACTGGCATGAGAGTCGAGGTAACTCTAGACCTTAACTGTCTAATATAGTAGCCACTAGCCATATGCTGTTACTTAAATTAATTAAAAACACAATTTAGTCCTTCCATTGCACCAGACACATCTCAAGGGTTTAGTCGCCAAATATTACTATTGGCTACTATATTGGAAAGTCTAATATAAAACATTTCCATAATTTCATAAACTCTTATTGAACAGCACTGCTTTAGATCCACTCCAATGAGACTTAAAAAATAAGTCTGTGAACGTTTGTGCTGATTCACATCTAAATTAATATACTCCAAAACAAAACTCAACATTTGTTAAAGAAAGGTAATAAAATCCAGACAGTAAACAATAGACTACTTCAATGTTCATGATCTAATCAAAAAGTGAAGGAAAGTATGATCTCAAATCAGTCAACAGAAACAGAGCCAAATATGATGAAATTAATAGACAAGGACATTATCATAACTACTAGAAAAATGTTCAAAGGCCTAAAAGAAAAATGAACATAAAGAGGACAAAAATAGAAATTATTAAAAAGAACCAAATGGAACTTCTAGAGGTGAAAAAAAAAATAACATATAAAATGAAAAATATAATACATATGCTTAACAGCAGATTAGATACTACAGAAGAACAGTGAATCTGAAAACAAGGCAATGGAAATGATCTGAACTGAAGCAAGAGAGAAAAAGTTTAAAAAGTGAAGAGAGCCTCAGTGAGTTGTAGGATAACATCATACAGTCCAACATACATGTAATTGGAATCACAGGAGGAAATAAAGACTAAAAATAGTCCTAATAGATAAATACATAAATCTACATATTCAAGAAACTAAAAAACAAACAGACTCCAAGCAGAATAAATACAAAACCAAAGCACATCAAAATCAATTGCTAAAAACTAATGATAAATAGAAAAAAAAAAAAAAACATGATTATATAAGATACAAAAATAGGAAATAATAGAGTTCTCATTAGAAATAAAGCAAGGTATAAAACAATGGGATGACTTTCATGTGCTGAAAGCAATAAAACCTATAACTTAGAATCCTATACCCTACCATACTAAGAACAGTGAAAATATCCTTCAAAATGAAGGCATACTATTTTCAAAGGCCGAATTTGTCATAAGCAAGCCTCTACTACAAGGAACATTAAAAGAAGTACTTCTGGCTGAAGGAAAGATGATATAGGATGGAAACTTGAATCTACATAAGGAAATAAAGATAGCATCAGAAATGATCAGAATGAAGGACTTCACTGCAGGGAAAATGCTAGATTTTTGACACTCTGCTAGGTGCTCAATGCCCTGTAACTTTTATGTCTACCCACTCCAAGCTCCTGTTCATTGAAACACTGTTCACTGAAACTGCTATGGATTCTAAGGCTTATCTTGACCGTACTCACGCTGACAGGACTTTTCAAGCTTTGCGAAGGTACTGGTTACCACTGCATTGAGAAGTGCAGTGAAGGCAAGAGGACTGCGGTGATCACATGCAGCCCTCAAATTAACAGCACTATCTGCAAGGCAAGACAATGCCCATCCCCTCCATATCCCTGCCAAGAGAGCTTCTGCTGGCTCAGGCTCCCACTGCTTTGTCTGGCCTGCCTGGCTTGGGCCTCGCCAGCAGCATGTCAATGATGGACCTTGCCCGTCTGAAGCTGAGCCCTAGTGAGCAGACAAGTGGAAATTCACGGATGAGGCTAAACCCATGCTAAGAAAGTCAAAGAGTCCCCTGGAATGAGTTATTGAAGGATGCCAATCTCAGGGAAGGAGAGAAAGAAACCATACTAAGAACAGAGAAAGCAGGAGCTGTATTGAAATCTATCGTTTCAGACTTTTTCCTAAATATACTGTCTATGAATGACTATTGTTCTGTGACAACCTCTCTCCTTTCAACAGACAGCAGGGGTGTTCAGTCAGAGCAAAGGAGCTGAGGCTTGAGTTGTTTATGGAATCTCGATATTGGGAAAATATTCAAATTTGGTTACAAAAGTATTATGTATTAAGTGTTCGAATTTATAGAGTTTTCTATGTCAGATTAAAAATTACTATTGCTTGTGAAGGATTACATTGTAAAGGAGTTTTTTTTTGTTTTTTTTGTTTTTTAAAGAAAAGCTCTGGATGCCTTTAACAGGCTCACCATTGTTTTTGCAGCATAGGTAAGTTAATGGTTATTTATTGTGTACTATTCATTAATTCAGTGATGTGAACTCAAGCCCCTAAAAGGTTGTAGCTCAAGTCCTTTGCAATGCCACTTCTTTGCCAAGGGTATGGCTTAGGAGCCCTTTTGGTAGCTGTACTACTATTGTACTGAATGTTGTAAACTGCTAAGTGTGGTAATGATAAAAAGCTTTTAAAATTTTTTCTAATTAATAAGATATGGGCAAAAACAAAGCTTGGAAATGCAATCTACTAACATGTTGACTTATAGCTCACTCCACTCATAGGCCATTAGGCAAAATATAATCCCACTCTAATCATACTGTCCCTTATGCGAAATTCTGGTATACATGAATTTTTCAAGCAGGTAAAGAAATCAGCTCTAATATACAGTTATAGCTGCGGAAGGTATCAGATAACAGAACTGGATATTGGGACTATAAAAAAGAGTTAAAACAAATGGCAGCATAGGACTACAGGTCTTGTGATGATGCCTTGGAAGAGATAAAGGAAACTGAGGCAATGTAAACCCAAACCCTGGAACCGAACTCCAGTATCTAAGAGAGATAGCTGACCACAAGTGTTCTCTGATGAAGTTATCCTGAGTGGAAGAAAGTTTAGTTTACTTGATGAGTACTGGGGAAAGAGAAGGGCTGAGAAATGTTTGAGTGAATTAAAAATGTTACTCGAATCACTTGGTGAGTTATACGGATCCCTGATTACTAGGTTGTATAACTAAAACTGTTATATTATTATATGCCAATTAAAATTAAAAGAACCTTTCTGCATTATACAATATAAATATGAGCAACTAATTGTCTATTACATTCAATGAAGCTGGGAAAAAAAATTCATTAGAACTAAATACAATAAAGCTAACGAAAACAAAAACAACCACCACCACCAACAAAAAATTACTCAAAGATTTTTCTGCCTCAGGTATTCAAGTGATTCTGCATCTCTGGCACCATACTCAGACCAGATATGTGTAAGTGAACAATTCTGAGTGTATACTATTGAATCGAATTGAATATTTGGATGCAGATCTAAGCTTACATACAAAAACATTTTAGAACTATTATCTGTTATTACACATATACCTAGTGAACAAGGGAAGGTAAATACAAATGATAAATTATCCATATTACTAATTTAAGATATGTAAAATGTCACTGGCATTTTTTTTTATTTAGTGTTCTTATATATATGTGCCATATATATGTATAAATAAAAATGAATAATGGTTTTAATAATATATTCAAGATCTCAATTCCCTAAACCTATTTCTCTCTTTAGAGCCTTAACCTGGTCAACTGAGAATTCTTCTATTGAGTGTTTCTGCACTACTCTCTATTTACATATATATTATGCTGATAGTGTTATAATCATGTTAAATACAAAACTCCATAATAATAGGCTTCAGAATTATTTGACAATTTTTATAGAGATACACCTAGAAATAGACAAGAGCTAATGGTCAGTCCTTTATTAGGGAATAATAAAGTTTGTTTCAAAAAATGCTATGACTCTAGCTAGGAAAAAAGCCAGCAGAACACATATATACATATTGTAACTTGTTTCTTCTTTGCTGTTCTGGCTCCACACTCCTCTTTAATATTTATAAATGGTCTCCATTTGGCTTCAAGTACTTGTGAATTAAAGTATGCCATATGTAACTATGTTCAAACTTAAGTATAAAACACATCCCAAGATAAAATCTAAATACAGTTTAAAGTAAATTCAACAGTGCTTCATTGTTAGAAAGTTTACTATATCCAAGAGCAAGCAAAGACTTAGGAGGCAGTCTTATAGATAATGATAAAATTGTCCATGTCACTGGATGTTTTTTTTAGTCTTCTGTGGGAACAAAACCATGGCCATTTCAAAATGATCAAGTTATATTACATAAAAAAACAAGAATCTGATTTTTTTAAAGTTTTAATTTAAAATTATAAATTAGCAATGATTTATAGCAAAAGCTTAATGTAAATATAATCTTTAATAACTACTGGATCTAGATATATACTTTTCAAAGTGTACATTAAAGATACAGTGAAAGTTTTGGTTTTATAAATAGATCAACTTTCTAAAATATTTAAGTTACTAAATGTATTCTTCCTAATCCATATATTTTTCAAATTTCACTAGACATGTGCTATATAATATAAATATATTTGACTTTGATAGCTCCATTAATTTCTTTCCATAAGTTACACTATACATATTAATAATTTTGTTTTCATAAACATTATAAATATTAAAGTATGAGTATACTAACTTTAAGTCAATTTAAGAAAAAACATTTGAAGAATACAAAGAGACTTAGTAAGTAGATTATAAGTGAAAATTTGGTATGAAGTATGTTCCAAGTCCCCAAACCATAGACATTTGGTTAGTGTAAAATGGTCTCATCCAGAAAGTAGCCTTCCAGAATATGCTACACTCAAAGGCCATTATCAACATAATTATAACAGAAATATGGGGAACAACTGTTTCAAAATGTTCTAAACTGAATATTCTTTTTACAGTGTCAATTTTGTAATATACCAAGAAACAATTCAGACCCAGGAAATGAATTAGCAATGCTTAAGCTTGGAAATATTGCCAAATTGTTTAATTAAACTACATTTTCTAGTTCTACAAGTTGAACTGCCAGGATGAAATAATATGTCATTAGATCACCCTTTTTTAATATGTGGAAAGAAAGAAGAGAAAAAAAGGGAGGAGGTATTATAGGTCACCAAAAGGTACTCTCTTGTTTAGACCTGAGGCATGCCTGCTAAATTAGTAATCAAAAATGAATTTAACCTTGCCTGGATGGGAGTAGAAACAAAAAGGGTAAGTAAATGACAGAGTTTGGTTAGTATGAGCCCTGGGTTGCTAAGAAATCCATTAGAATGGAACAACAACCAAGCAAGTTCTGCTTTAGCAGAAGCTGTTCCTGCTATGTGTTCTTGCCAATCACTAATGTTTCTCTGCCAAATCAATGTCACATTTAATTTATGCACATTCAATCTAAGCAAAGAGACTTTGATCAGTTACAATAATGAAAATTAGACTGAGTTTTGTTGTTTTGACATGCTTTCTTGAACTTTTCGCCTGCATTTTTTCAAAAATATTTCTATTGCAAGAAGTTGATCTCAATGATTTTTGTTATTTGAGGAGACAAGTGTAAGGTTGTTTATATTCCTTGCTGGCTAGGAATTTCTGGCATTGAGTTTTCCTTCTTTGAACTTGAGCCAGGTAATTATTAAATCTCAAAATGTCACTAAAACGAACTAATCAGAGAGCGCAAAGTTTTGCAGGTGGTATTTCCTTTAATAATATAAATTAACTTCCATATATATGAAAAAAGACATTTGAGCATAAAGATACAATTATTTAATTGAAAAAGAAATTTAGCCATTAAACATTAATAAAAAAAACAATTACAATCATTTAGTCCTATTTAATTGAATTTTTCTGGTGGGAGATGGAAAAAAAAACAACAACAAAAAACCAAACCTCGTTCCCTTGTGTGAGAAGGAGATAGACCATGATCCCTGGGAGAGAAAAAAATGTCAAGTCCCCATGGCTCTCTAGGCTTGGGCTCTTAGAGTGGGAAATAAATGGCAGAGAGGCTCGAGCCCGAGGGGAAAGAAGGGGCTCCATCTGTGAATGATTGCTAATATTTATTGAGCTGTTATGTGCCAACAGCTGTAGGGAGAAAAGAGGTTAAAGCAGAGAAGTAGAGTTGGGCAAAAAGAAGTGAGACACAATTAAAGAAGCTGTAGCTCAAGCTTTACAGAGTCTGTCCTAGAAAATAAAAAAATGTGGCCGAAGATATACTCACTTATTCATCTATTCTTCATTCTTCCTTTTATTAAGTAAACCTACAATTCAAGGCCATGGGGATATAAAGAAGAAACATGGCTATCACAGAGCTTCTTTGGGAGAGAACAGGCAGAGATGGCTTGATGCAACACAGACTTATACAGGAGTCAAGGCAGGGAAGAGCTGAGCAAGCACTAATGGCCAATGATGTGTCTAATGCTTGCTTATAGGTTCTTTTCTGCTGTCTTATTTACTTATTCACGTATCAAGAGCCCACTATGTGCCAAGGATACACAGTTAAAAGACAATTTTTACCCTATCCTCAAGGAATTCACAATCTAGGGGAGAGACACAGGTAAGAAAATTAAATTACAATATGATAAATTCTGTGATAATATTAGCAAAGAATAATATGAGAAGCTGAAGAAAAGCTGGTGTTCCTATTATCCACAGGGTGGGCAACAGGGGTTTAGAACTGACTTCCTGGAGAAGGTGACGCCTGAGTCTTAACAATAGGAATTAATCAGAGAACTAAGAAGAGAGGGGATATTGCATTCTGGGAAGATGTAAGTACATGTTCACAGGCATGGAAGAGTAAAGTAGCACAGCAAATTCAGGACACTGTCAGCAGTTCATATGGCACACAGGGGTCCGAACACGCTGAATCTTATAATGCAATGTTAGGATATGTAGATTTTATCCTGAAAGCCATGGTGAAATATTTTGACTTTAAGCAACAGTAGCAGGATCTCCAGATAACAGAGTAGAATATTCAGTTAATTTGAATTTCAGATAAACAATAAATAATTTTTAGTATAAGTATATACTAAATATTTCATAGGATATACTTACATTTATAATTATTCATTGTTTGTTTCAAAGCTAAATTTAACTAGGTGCCCTGCATTTTTATTTGAGAAATCTGGCAACTATAACAGAAGACTCACATGTTTATATCACATTAAAAATATGACTCTGGCAACTGTAGAAATTGGATTAAGGGAGGCAAGACTCTAATAGAGGAATCAGAATACTACTGCAGAAATTCAAGTTAGAAACCATTAGGGCAAGAAGCAAGGGAATGGTAGTGAGATGGAATAAAAAAGACAGATTGTTAAGAAAATCAAAGTATTAAAGGTTTTGGACACCAAGTATGTGGAGGTGAACAAGATCAGGATAATCTCTAAGTTTCTGATTAGTGATAAGGAATAATACCATTAACCATGGTAAGAAATAGAGAAAAAGAGGAGTTCCATTTTAGACATACCGAATTTGAGATATCTGTAAAATGACCAAAAATCTTGTACTGAACTGTTAGCTACTTCTTCTCAGACAAACTTCTGAGTATTGAAGTGCTTCAGGACTCAATTTTAGGCATTCTTTCTTTAAACTCTCTCCCTAAGTAATCATTTCCAATCTTATGTTTAAATACTGTCTATATATGCTTAAGAATCTCAAATTTATACTTTAAGGCCTGACCCCTCTCCAAGCTCTAGAATCATATTTCCAATTATATGAGCGATGTCTGTACTTGGATATCTAATGGACATTTTAAGTTAAATATATCCAAGATCACTGAGGCTCATAGGACTAGCTCAGGTTTACACAATCAGCCTAGACTTGAAATGGACATTTTTGCCTCCACTATGTTCTTTCCACTAATTACCACCTTGCACAGTTTTCAGCAAGTCTCGCACTGGGCTCAGCATTCACTGAACTCAGTATTGTGCTGCCTGACTACATTGTTCTCCTGATCCGTGGCAGCTTTGCCTTGTTTCAGTCAGGCCTTGCCCTATTCCCTTTCTCCAATGCTAAGATATAGACAAGCTTTAAAGTGACACTCCAGTGCATATACATAGAGAGGGCCCACCTAGCTAACTGGAAGCCCTGAAAATTAACTACCATACTCTCAAAGTAGACTCTCTGACATATCAAATGAACACCAGTGGGTCGGATCTGGGGAGGAGGAAGAGATCACTGGGATGTCCTCATGGTGGGAAGCAGCACTTTAGCCATCACTAGCTAAATTGGCTGCCCTTACACAACTATGTACATTTACTAAAACTATACATATTTTTCCTTACCTCCTATATCCTTGTAGCACCAAATATTATCAATTCCTCCACAAAAATGTACCTTGAATTGTGCAGTTCTTTCCACCTCCATTGCCAACAGTGTTTCTTGCCTAGACAACAGCCTCTTAATAGGTCTCATTGGTCCTCTAATGTCAACACAACAATCACTGACCTTTCATGCCACTTCCCATCAACAATCCTTTAACAAGTCCTTAGAACAAAACCCAAACCTGCCACAACAGACATGAGGGTGCTCTGATGAGCTCCCCCTTCAAGAAACAACTTGTTTCCCAGCAGTGGAGAGTGTGGTGAGCAGACAGCCTCCATTGTGCTGCCATACCACGGCTTATTAATAAATAGACGTTTGGGTTGTTTCTAGTTGTTCACTATGCCATATTTACTGTTTCTATTACAAATAGCCCTGTGAACTATGCCAAATTGTGTATTTTCATCAGATGCCTAGAACGATGCCTAGCACATAATAGGTGTCCATATATATTGGCTGAATGAATAAATTAGGATCTGTATGTGCATTCTACTCACTACTGAATGAGCAGATAAACTCTGTATTTTGCAATTGTGTTTTAAATCCAAGTCTAAACTTAAAAAGCTATTATTAATCAAGGATAAATCATATTCCATCATTTGTAAAACAAATCCTGATTCTAAATGACTTAAAGTCCTCTTCGTAATGCTAAAAAAGCCTTAATAATTGAAGTGAGAAAAGATAGGTACAAATTTGTTTACACTCTTGGGAGTTTACACTAGTTTTTAAAAAATCAATGTGGTAAAGATGACTGTTCGCTCTTTTGAAAATTAAGAACAAAATATTTCTCTCTTTGTGTATCTTTCACCTGTCAACCAGGTGACTTAAAATTACCACCAAATACAAAGTTCCTAACTTAAGAAGTCATTATAGTAAGAAAACTTAATAATAAATCAATTATTTTGAATCTAAAATACTTTTTTTTTTCAGAGAAACAGTGTTATAATAATGGTTATATTCCCTGCCTAGTATACATTAAGCAACTTAACCACAGTGTAGCACATTTGCAATAAAAAATATAATGTGATAGAATCACAATACATCATCCATACTGCCTATGACTGACTAAAACTTGAAAACAGGCTGCTAGCATCTCAGAGGGACTGCTCATGCTGTTTCCCAAAAGAGGGAAGGGTACTGAAGGAAGGCAGTGGGTAAGTGGGGCTCAGTCACTTTGGATAGAACACAGAGGACTCCGCTCTCCTCATTCTAAAGCCAGTACAAACATTTCCCTTCCTATTAGGTGACTGAAGAAGGTAGGAATAAGAGGACAGGATTGGGAAAGAGTGGGAGAAAGTGACCATGTGGCCAACTAGAAGTACAGCAGTCAGATAAAACACCACCACTATACCAGCAAAAACAATAACATCCACTTCAGGCAAAGTGACTAGCACTGACAGTCAGTTGGGGCTGCCTATAGCAGTGATACAAGAGAGGAGCAGAATTCCCAGAAGAGTAGAAGCCGATGAAACCAACCAAAATGACATTGTGGGAAGGAGGGACAATAAAAAGGAGGAACCGCATAACGCCTTTTCTCCTAAGATAAAATGAAAAGGCTAGAATATTATTAAGGCTATATAGTAAGTTCTAAAGGCCAGGTGATTAGGTAAGCACAGGTGTAAGCTCAAGAGGGCATCAGTGGTAGTCCAAAAGCCAGGCTCCCTTTAGGTTTGGTGAAAAAAGGGAAGGTCAGGGATGTCTCAGCAGTGATGGAGACAGGATAATGAAGAAGCGAGGTGGAATGAGAATTCTTATGGCAACTAGGGGAGGGCAGCAAAATGGTCAATGAGCAATAAGAACAACTGCAAAAGGAATTCAATAGCAGAGTAGGAACAAGGGTTTCCCAGGCTCTCACCAAGAGACCAAGGCTAGAGCTCTTTTTCTTTCACTTTCATTCACACACTCATTTGATAATACGGATCACCTACGCTAAGCCAGCCACTGTTCTAGATCCTACAGTAGGGGAGGGAACAAAACACAATCCCTGCTCTCATGAGGCTAAAATTCTAGTCGGGAGAGACAAATGATAAACTAACAAATAATACAGCTGAGGAATGTAAATAAGATGACTGCCATTGCAGAAGTAATGAAACTTTTCATTTAATCGGCCTGCCCTTTTAGGTTTGCTAAGAACAGGAAACTTAAACTCATGTGGGAGTATTTATAAAGGAGTAAACATAATTTTTTTTCTTAGCTCCTTTTGAAAGTTTTTTATTCCCCTTTGAAATGGAAAACACTTAGATGTGCATTATGCTTCTTAAGGTCTACATTGTAGCTAGTGTTCCATTATACAGATGTATCATAATTTATTCACTCAATCCTATACTTGGATATTTAGGATGCTTCATATTTTACAATACTACAAACAACATCTTTGTATAAAATTTTCACACATATCCCAGTCATTCCTTATAATATGTCCTCAGAGCTTGAACTACTATATCAAAAGATTCCCATATATTTAGAAAATGGCTCTCTAGCAAACATCAACTTACACCTTCATCTATGGTGAATGAGAATGCCTGTTTTCTCAAACTTTTTCAACACAGAGAAAGTTCTTATTTATCATTTATTTTACCATGCCCAGTCTTTGGTTTGTCTTTTAATATGTCTAGGACTTTCTTTTTATCAAAAAGTAGAAATTCCTTATACTGTCAAATTTGTCAGTCTTTTCATCACGGTACCTGGCTTAGGTGTCATGCCACTTATTCTTCACCTAATGTTGGGCTTGGGGCTGCTTAGCAAGAGGTATATGGCACATTTAGGCTAGATACTCCTTATTTGGAATTTGTGAACCTTTAAGAGATTTAGGAAAGTCTTTAGTATGAACTAAGACAGACAATTTGTATGGAAAAGCCACTGGTAACAGCTTGGATGGGCCCACAATTTGGGTTCAAAACTGGTTATATGGATTCTCAGTGACTTCGGTGAGAGCTTCAACAAAGAGACAGGAAACATAAAAAAGGAGATAGAAAACATAAAAAAAAGTCAGAAATGAAGAATACAATAACTGTAATAAAGAATGCATTAGAGGTAATCAACAGTAGATTAAATAAAGCAGAGGAATGAATAAACAATTTGGAAGGTAAGGTAGCAGAAAATATCCAATCAGAACAGCAAAAAAAAAAAAAAAAAAAAGAATCCGAAGAAAATGAGAATGGCGTAAGGGGTCTCTGAGACAACACCAAGCATACTAACATTTGCATCATAGGGGTACCAGAAAGATGAGAGAACGCGTAAGGAATTGAAAATCTATTTGAAGAAATAGTGACAGAAAACTTCTCTAATAACCTGGTGAAGGAAATAGAAATACAAACCCAGGAAGTGCAGAGAGTCCCAAATAAGAGGAACTCAAAGGGGCCCACACCAAGACATATCATAATTAAAATGCCAAAGGTTAAAGGCAAAGAGAGAATCTTAAAAGTAGCAAGAAAAAAGAAATTAGTTACCTACAAGGGAGCTCTTATAAGATTGTCAACCGATTTCTCAATAGAAACATTGAATACCAGAAAGGATTGACATGGAATATTCAAAGTGATGAAAAGCAAAGACCTACAACAAAGATTACTCTACCTAGCAAAGCTATCATTTAGAACCAGGGGACAGATAAAGAGCTTCTCAGACAAGAAAAAGCCAAAGGAGTGCATCGTCATTAAACCAGTATAACAAAAAGTGTTAAAGGAACTTAGAAGGAGAAGGAGAAAAAGAAGGAGAAGGTAGAGGAGAGGGGGAGGAGGAGGAGGAGGAGGAGGAGGAGGAGGAGGAGGAGGAGGAGGAGGAGGAGAAAGAAAAAAAGGAGAAGGGAGAAGGAGGAGGAAGAAGGGGGGAGAAGCGGATGGAAAAGACGAAGAAAGAGAAAAGAATAAAAGATAAAATATGAATAATAAAATGGCTATAACTATATAACAACAATTACTTTAAATGTAAATAGATTAAATGCTCCAATAGAAAGACATGGGGTGGCTGAATGGATAAGAAAACAGGATCTTTACTTATGCTGCCTACAAGAGACTCACTTTTGGAAAAAGATATCGCCTTGATGGACCTAGAGGGTATTGCGCTGAATGAAATGGGTCGGATAGAGAAAGACAAATATCACATGATTTCATGTATACATGGAATCTAAAGAACAAAATCATCATCAACAACAACAAAAGCGGAAATAAACTCATAGATACAGAGAATATTTTGAGGGATACTAGATGGGAGGGGGGTCGGGGAGATGAAAAAAAAGGCAAAAGGATTAAGAGGTATAAATGGATACTTGCAGAATAGATGTGAAGATATAGAGTGTAGCATGGGGGAAGATGGTTAATAATGTAATAAATATGAAAGGGAGAAGAGAGGTACTAGATTTAGTGGGGTGATCACTTTGCAAGTTATGTGGATCTCTGATCACTATGCCATACAACTGAAACTGGTATATTATTGTATGCCAACTATAACTGAAAAGAAAAACTCACTGAATTGTATGATGTAAATATGAGCAAGTAATTGTCTATTATATTTCAATAAAGATGGGGAAAAAAGAGACTTCAGATCAAAAGACACACACAGACTGAAAGTAAAGAAATGGAAAAAGATATTTCATGAAAATAAAAATTTTAAAATATAGCAATACTCATACTAGAAAAAACAGACTTTAAAACAAAGGCTAGAGCAAGAGACAAAGAAGGACCTAGTTACCCTACTTCTGGGTATTTATCTGAAGAAACTGAAAACACTACTTTGAAGAGACATGTGCATCCATATGTTCATTGCAGCATTATTTATAATAGCCAAGATATGGAAGCAACCTGGGTGCCCATCAATGAACGAATGGATAAAGAAAAGGTGGTACATATATACAATGGAATATTACTCAGTCATAAAATGGAATGAAATCTTGCTATCTGCAATAACATGGATGGACCTAGAGGGTATTTTGCTAAATGAAATAAGTCAGACAGAGAGAGACAAATATCATATGATTTCACTTATATGTGGAATGTAAAAAAACAAAATAAACAAAACAGAAACAAACTCATAGAAACCAAGAACATTTTGATGGTTGCCAGATAGGAGGGGATTTGGGAAGCTGAGTGAAAAAGGTGAAGGGATTAAAAAGTTCACAATGGTAGTTGCAAAACAGTCAATGGAATATAAAGTATAGCACAGGGAATACAGTCAAAATATTGTAATAACTATGTATGATGTCGGATGGGTACTAGATTTATTGGGGTAATCACTTTGTAAGTTATATAAATGTATCATCACTATGTTGTACACCTGAAACTAATATATATTGCATGTCAACTGTAATTGAAAAATAAAAACATTTTTAAAAACCCTAAAATGAAATACGAAGAGCAACAAATGAACTAAACCATATTTCAAATGAATAATCTAAGCACATTAAAGGGTTTGGGGGAGGTTGGAGGGTAAGAACTAATCTAAGTACTTTAGGACATAATATTTTGATTATATGGCCTCAGCATAAGACAAAAACAATGCTAAATAAATAGTGAGAAGAGGAAGAAAAAAGAAGAGAGTGAGGAGAAAGGAAAAGAAGAGAGAAAAGAATAATAAAGATAAAGCAAGCATGGTAAACATTTACATTCGAAGAAAATGGATGAAAGGTATATGGGAATTATTTGTCTGTGTCTTGTAGCTTTATGTAAGTCAAAATAAAATATTAACAGGAAAGCACAAAAAGGGAAAGAATACAACAGAAAACAAAAGAGATGCAAAGAATTACTCATAAGGGAAAAATACATAGTCTCAACAGAAGTCTTCCCTATGCAAAACAGCCAGATAAGAGACTTGGTATCACTAAAAGCATGTATAAGAAAAATGTGATTCAAATTATCATGGCCCAAATACTAGTACATAAAGGATCACTCATATTCTTGTGAGTTAAATTTTTTTCACTGGGTCACATTCATACTTTCATGGACAGGTATTTGAAGATCAAAATTCCTGAGCATTCAAAACCCACTGGATTTTACAGCAAAAAATATAACTAAATTGTCAAAATATAAAAACGATTATCTGGAATGGTTAATTTTATGTGTCAACTTAGCTAAGCCAGTACCCAGTTATTCAATTAAACACTAATCCAGGTGTTTGCTGTGAAGGTGTTTTATAGATGAAGTCACCATTTATGATAATCAGTTGACTCTAAGTAAAAAAGACACCTTTCACAATTTGAGTAGGCCTCAACTCTCTTGTTGAAAAGCCTTATAAGCAAAACTGAGAGTTCCTCGAAGAAGAAGAAATTCTTCTCAAGACTGCAAGATCAGTTCTTACCTGAGAATTTTCAATCTGCCAGCCTGCCCTATAAATTTCTGACTTGCCAGCTCCCAAAATTGTGTAAGCCAATTCTTTGAAATCAATAAATCTCTTAGTTATATCTACATCTATTCTCCTTCCTTATCTCTCTCTCTCTCTCTCACCAATTAGATAAAGAAATGCCTCATGCCCTTCTTCCCTCTTTGAGTAATTTATATGCTCTGGGGCTCTCTGCTATGATTTTTAAGTCAAGTCCATTGCAGTTATGCCATGCTGGTAGTAAAATCTTCACATCTGATCATCTGACAAGTACCACAGATTAGTACATTTAACAGAGTAAGCTCAAACATCTCTCTCCCTACTTTCAACTTTTTGGGCTATGACTTCTAGCGAGTATATTAGGGTTCTCCAAAGAAACAAAACCAGTTAAGAGTGTATGTATGTATGTGTGTACATATGTATGTGTACATATGTATGTGTATATATACACACATATGTATGTGTATATATATATGTGTGTGTGTGTATATGTATAGAAATATGTGGGGGAGAGAATGATTGATCTTGAGGAATTGGCTCACATAACTGTGGAGGCTGGTAAAGCCAAATCTTCATGGTAGGTTGGAAGGCTGGAGACCCAGGGAAGGGTGGATGTTGCAGCTTCAGTCCAGAAGCAGCCTACAGGTAGAGGATGCCAGTTTTTCTCTTCAGCTTATTGGATGAGGTCTATCCACGTTATGAAGAGTAATCTGCTTTATTCAAAGTCTACTGATTTCAATGTTAATCTCATCTTAAAAAAAACCTTCACAGCAAAATCTAGACTAATGTTTGACCAAATATCTAGGTACTATGGCCTATCCAAGTTGACACACAAAATTCACCATCATGATAAGAAATACATTTTACACTACACCTTGGTACACAAATATATGTGCATGCATGTATCTGAAACAAAAATTTCAGAAAACAGTACTTACTCTTAGTGAGGTTTTGTATGCTGGTGTTTCTGTTCCATATTTTTTTCTACTTCATTAAAAAGAAAAAATACTTATAACCCACTAAATTGATTTCACAATCCACTAATGTATCCCATAAATTGAAAAACCCTTCTCTGGATGACACATTCATCTACTCCTGTTCTACAATACTGGTGAAGAAATGGATTACAGTGACACTAGAATGTGATATTTGAGAAGGAAATTAAGTATATTTGAACACAAGAAATACAATGAATATATGAATATATTATATAAAATATAAAAATATATAAAACGCCTAATTCCTTATTACCATAGCAACAATATACATTTAGCAAATGCATATAGTATTTTAGCACTGTCATAATAAATATTTGAGAATAAAATCTGGCATGCCTAAAGACATAATAAAATCAGAGGCAATCAACTGTGGCTTGGCATCTTACAGGGTGTATCGCCAATACAATCAATGTAATTTTCCTAAACACCATTATCCTCCCCCACCTCCATTTTAAGAAATCAAATTACATCTGATAAAAGTGATCAGCATAAATTTATTTATTTTAACTATGAAAAAAAATTATTACTTCTCCAGCATGTAAAGAAGAAGAGGAAAATCACAAGAAATTGTTTTGGTGAGATAACTGAGAAAAAGTGTGGATTCCAAAAAAATCTAACCTCATTTTAACTCCCTTAACCTTTTTCACCATGGATATAAGCCCAGTTTTAAAACCTAAATGGGACTTAGTGACTAATGACATGACTCAGAAGGTTAGCTATTTGGAACTAATTATGTATACTTTTAAAAATGTACCTAGTGAGTTATAATGAAACTCAGAAGAACCTGAGCACAAATATATCTAAAAATAAAGAATAATGGCACTTTATTCATATACAACTTAAAAAATCCTTTTATATTCTGCTCCTTAAAAGTCAGATAAAGTTCAAAATAGAAGAAAATATATGCTAAGAATAAATTAAGTTCAACCTCAGACCTAAGCTTTGTATAGAAGTATATAAGAAGCAATCCTTTAAGACTTGGAAAGATGGGATGCTTGAAATTTGACATACCGCTCCTAGTAAGTCCCACCCAAAATCAATGGTTTGGAAACCAAAAAGATTTACAACACAGGCTAGCATGAAAATTTCTTGCACAATTAATATATACCTATAGTTAGAGAAGCATACTAGCTTGAAGGATATATCCTTCCAGTCTTAGAAACCAAAGATCCCAGAATGACTATACTACTTAAGACATAATGCTCCTGTATAAACCTGCAATAAGATCTAATTTCTTAAGGCAATATGTGAATGTTTTTTCCTTGCAACCTTAAAGAATCAAACTAATTTGGTTTCACAGAGGGAAAAAAAGTTATACTAAAAATAGAATGTAAATATAATTTAAAGGAGTTATGATATCTAGAAAGGTTGGTAGGTACAACACAAATTTACAAAGAAATCATGTTAGCTATTAAGCACATACCAGGTGCTTAATAAGCGACTGAATAAATAATAAAACTATATAAGCATTGCAGTTTTAAAGAGAATTCCAAAAGCTGAGAAACCATGATGACTGTTTCTTATGCATATTGCTATGATAATTCCTTAAGTGCCTTTGGTATTTTAGAATTCCAAGCATTTCATTTTTCAGTTTATTTTGGATATCTTATTTTTCCATCAGAGACTCAACATATTCTCTTACAAGGTTGCATTGTATTTTTAAATAAAATATTTCATGTATATAAATAAATATAGGAAATAATATACACCTTTATGCCCACCATCCAACTTAAGAAAGTACTACAGATATGACTAAAACACTAAAAATATGACCCAGCATGCAACTTAAGAAATAAAACATTACAAATATTACTAATAAGATACACCAATGTGCCCGCCATCCAACTTAAGAAATAAACCACTCCAGATATCACTAAAACACTATGGATATGACCACTAAAATACTCTGTGACCTCTCCCTTTCACATTCTCCTTCCCCAGAGGTAATAACTACTCTAAATTTCTTGTCTATCATTTTCATGCATGTTTTCATACTTTCACTACATCTTTGTCCATAAACAACAGCAGCAGTGATTTTCTAAAATTTTTTGCATACTTCTTTCCTAAGACTTGAAAACTATGTACCATCATGCACATTTAAACTGACATTTAAATAATGGCAAATGATGTATTTTTTCAGTTTATTGCATATTGAATACATGTTTTAAATATGTTTTGTCAAAGCCTTAGAGCTTCAGTTTAGCTTATTCGATTTATGGAAAATATACACATATAACTTAATTGGCAAAGCCAATCCTCATTGTCAAACTCAATCAATTAACCTCTGTCAGAAAAAGTCTAACTTAATTTTTAAATTAAAATAAATGTGTTATTATGTGTCCCCATGACAACTTTCTCATCTGTGAATTTTAATTTTAATATAGATAAATAATCAGCTAGCTAGCTAGCTAGCTAGAAAAAGAAGTTATAAGGTATGGAGGTTTGCCATGAGTTTGTTGCCTGAACAAAAGAATGTGTTGCCCCTTCAATAATTTTTATTAAAGTTTTCTCTGCTTAGCTCTCAAGGGACTCTCCCTTAGGAGAGATTCACTTCCCAAGTCTTTTCATTTGCTGCCTTGGAGAGTTTTAAACCCCAAGGCAATGCACCATAGTAAGATTTAGTATGGACAAGGGATAAATTTCTCTTTTGAAAGCGGGAGACAGATGATTACCGAAGAAGTCAGAGAGCAGAACTGGCAGACCAGAAGGGAGTTCTCACGCAGATCATTTTTAGGAAAGACTACATATGGAAAGAGAAAATATGGAAATTAATTCTTTAAAGCTATCCATACTCGTATATCCCATAGAAAGTTGTGTATACCGAGTGGTACAGGTATCCTAATTTGAAAACCACTAATCAACAGCAGAGGCCAGCAAACTAGGATCCACCTGTCACCTGTTTTTAAATAAAGTATTATTGGATACAGCCATACTCGCTTGTTTACATATTGTCTATAACTGCTTTCATACTACGATGGTAGAGTTACAAAGCTGCAACAGAGATTTTGTCTCACAATCGGGAAATATTCACTAACTGGTGCTCTAAAGAAAAACCTGCCTATCTCTCATCTACAGCATCGTGTATGTGTTCTTAAAAATTCTTTTCTTTAAATCAAATTATATATTCACAGAGTTTGTAGGACCATATCGTTCTAAAAGGTTTTTTATGAAAAATATTTCCCTTTCCTCAGAAGAAACTATTTTATATTCTTTTAGCTAATGTTTATGATTACACTACAGGCCAAACCAGGGAGCCACAAAAGTGTTTGACAGCTATAAAAAAGACTAACTCCTCCATAATATCTAAATAATATTCTTATATTATTATTTCTTTATTTTTCACTTTTAAGCATTGTTTATTAATTCCTCATTATTAAATATAAAGATTTACTCCTTTCTTCTTGTGACAATACTTTTAATATAGTTGTAGATCAATATTTGATATTTATATTAGTATTAGTAAACATTATCAGCAAGTGAGTACTATACAAGGATTATTTTTCCCTTTCCTACCCAAGTTTTGTTTTTCCTGGAGATAATAAGTGAATTCTGTTTATTTTCTATGTACTTGCCTAAAATTTAACTTCACTTGATATGTTCAGTATGTATATGTTTATTTAATCCCTTTATTTTCAGAATGTACTTCTTACCTCAAATTTGTATGGAAAACACTGTACTGTTTTCTCTTTCCTATGAATAAAGTTCCAGTTTTCAAATAGGTAGAGAAGTTGCTTGGTTTTCAGACATTCATATAGGGAATTTAACTGCATCCTTTTCTTTTTCTCCCCGAAGTTTAACATAAACACAATGCTATTCTTTAATACATTGTTCATGTTCAGACCTCATGTCCTTTATAGTTAAATTTTTCCCCCAATCCAGGATCAAGTGTTACATTTAGTTGTCATGTTGATGAATTTTTCTTTGCTGCTCATGACACCGACATAACCAGTCTGGTGTTTTATGAAATGTGTCTCAATTTAGGTTTTCTGGTTGTTTCCTCATGATTAGATTAAGATTATGCATTTTAAGAAGTATTGCATAAATGATGTCTTACTCTCAGTGCATCATACAACTTAGTATAACATTTGACAACCTGGTTAAGGTGGTATCTTCTAGATTTGTCCACTATAAAGGTACCTTTTCCCCACTATAATTAATAAGTAACCTGTAGGGAGATATTTTGAGACCAGATAAATATCCCATTCCCCCAAAAAACTTAACACAATGGTTTTAATATCCACTAATGATTTTTCCCTGAATCAATTATTACAATGATAGTTGAAAAATGATTTTTTTTTCCAACTCTATTATTTCTTCTAATTTATTGGTTAGCATCTAATTGCTTCTTAAACAGATTTTCAACCAGGTTATTGTTTTTAGCATAAGCCTCAACTCCACTTTCAGTTTCCTGGCACCGCCAATTACCAAGCAGTCTAGGGTTTGTGGTTTAAATTGGGTAGCTTCCGGGCTTTCTCCTCTGTCAGATTAGGAGTCATTCTTCTCAGTTTTGCTAAATCTGTTACCACTTGTTCATCTGTTTTCCACCTTCCACAGCATTGTTGCTGTTTTGCCTCTTCGATTTTCCTTGACCTTGTAGGTTAATGCTTTTTAAAATAAATCCCTTTACTATCACTCTTACTAGGCTTAAAGAGAAAATAACTCATGTGTTTAACTCACTAACTTTACTTGAAAGTCCATTATTCTTTCCCTGCTTTCAAACTTTATATACACGACATATTGAATGAAATCATTTGCAACTTGCTATTTTCACTCAAATGATGTTTCTAAGATTTATCCATGTTAATACATGAGCTCCAGTTCATTCATGTTATAACCCAGTGTAGGAACATGCCATAATTTTCTTGTCCATTTCTAATATGGTCCCATAAATGACATTGTGAGGTTTGGGGCAGCGATATTTTTCGACAAGCATATACACTCTATCTTTGCAATTTAAGTCAATAGGACAGTGATTACATATGCAAAAAGTCAATGTTAGGACATTTCAATTCTGTAACTTATAAAATGAAACTAATAATACTAGGCAAAGAGAATTCACTCAAGAAATGTCAATTACTTGAAGACAACAGTCAATTGGGCCTCAAGAATTCAGAAATAAGATTCCTCTCAATGTTAAACTGCAAGATTGACACATTATAGGCCAGAGCAGAGGATGAAAAAAGTAAAATAAAAGAATAGCTTCAGGGCCAGCAACTTTTGACCATAAAATAACTGTTGTAATGGCAAAAGGAATAATATTTCAATCAGAATGAGGAAGCAAAGAAAAAAGAATCACAAAGACAAATGCTAGCAATCCATATAAACACTGTCCATGGGGGCAAAAACCTTAACCAGCAGGTGGCAATTTTTGTGGCCAATTTTGTTTATATATTTCCATTCCTATGGGTCAGATTATCTTTATTTTGAGATAAACACAACTGTCAATTTTAGGCCCGATGAAATTAAACATTTATTTTACCTAACTCCCTTTATCCTAAACCATGCTCACCAGGTAACCTATTGTTTTTTCCTGTGCTAATTTAATTTCTTACTATAAATTAACATACTGGAATTTTGGCAACTACTTCCAATTCACATGTGTTTTAGTCACTGTGATATTTTTTAGAGCCGAAGCATGTTGCACATGGAAAAAAATGAGTCTTTGGAGCCTCCAGCCCAGATCTGAGAACACTGTCAAGTAAATAAGGTACTGGGAACTATAGTTTTACTTAGCTGTTAAAATCTTTCCTTAACTACGGCATTACCATCTTCAACTCTATTCTTTACTGTTTTCTAGAATTTCCTCTTCCTCTTTCATGGAGAATATGTATTAAAAATGAAGTAAGTGTGCTCTAGGGTTGTAGCTTTCTTCTACCATCTATTGCTGAGTCATAGCAATATATTTATTCACTTTTTCAAATAGAAAACATTCTATTTCCTACTGTTTTGTCCATATGAAAGGAGAAGCAATATTTCAAAACATTTGCTATACATGGTTTCTAGCTGAATAGAGTCAGGACTAGAAAAAGTCTACCTCATTAATTTTGTGAAATGTTAATTCAACTTGTACTGAACTGATGAACAAGTGCTGAACTATATCGGCAATCTTCGGCAAACTATAAATCTCTATGAAAAAAGTACAAGCAATGCTCAACTTTGACATATGTTCAGTTTTACAGGGTAATTTTATAGCTGCTTATTGGAAATTCAAACTCTGTCACAGAAATCATGTAATATACTTACATGGCATTGAGATTTTCAAGTCCGTTAATAAAAGCCTAACAAATAATGAATCGGTCTCTGAGTTAAGTGCTTATGACATGCAAATGAAAAAGACATAATCCCTGTGCAATATAGCCAACAATATACTCAGAAAGATGAGTAAATAAAACAAATAATTATAATACTGAACTCAAAGGGTCACACAGGTGCACAAGGCAGTGCAGTTATATCAAGAAAGGAGTGATTGATTAACTCTTTGAATTAAGAAGTTTTAAAAAAAAAGTTGAAGAAAGCATCAAGGATTTTAAAGAGTCTTTTAATGGAATTAAGCATGAGCAAAAGTGTGCCAGCTGATGGGAGAGGGAAAAGACATTAAACTTGAGAAACAACAAGGAGTTCCTTGAAGACTGGGTGGGTATAACAAGTATCAGGAGAAAAGCTAGAAAATGGGGTTGGGCATAAACCAGGAGGCCTTGCATGGTATGCCAAGGACTTAGATCTTCTTTTGGCCAGAACTTCCTAAGATGTGTGCCTAAAAATTGATTCTTTTTGCCTTCAAGGTAGCCTTGAAAAGAAATTCTTGGGTCACATAGGTGTGTGCTTGATTTTATAACAAACTGCCAGTTTTTGAGCATGTTTGCATTATTTTCACACCAACCAGTACTGTATAAAAATTATGGTTGCTTTAGTTATGGCTATTGTCAATCTTCTAAATTTTAGCCATTTTAGTGGATATGTAATGGTATCTAACTATGATTTCCATGTTGAGAATCTTTTCATATACTTAATGGCCATTCTTATATCTTATGAAGTGCCTGTTCAAAATTTTTGCCCAATTTTTATTAGCTTTGTCTTTTTTTTGAAATCATTGAGTTCAGGTGTTCTTTATAAAGTTTGAATACGAGCCCTTTGTCAGATACATGTACTGTATTTTCTTACAGTCTGTTGCTTCTCTAATGTTCTATTTTGATGAACATTAGTTTTTAATTTTGATTAAGTTCAATTTACCAATATTTCCTCTTTATGGATAGTACTTTAGGTCTCCTGTTTACCCCAAAGTTGTAAATATATTCCATTATATTTTTTTTCTAGAAGCATTATAGTTTTAGCTTTTATGTTTAGTCTATGATCCATTTTGAATTAGTATTTGTGTGTTATATGAGATAGGAATCAAGATTCATTTTTTTTTCCATATGGATATTAAGTTACTTTAGCATCATTTGATGAAAAGACTTTCCACTCCTAATTGTGTTCCTTTGGTGCTATTGTTAAAAATCAACTGGCTAAATACTGTCTATTTCTGGACTATCTTTTCCATTAATTTATTTATATATCTTTATGCCAGCACTGTACTGTCATAATTACTATAGTCTTTTTATATATTTTAAAAAATTATTTTTATTTTCAATTATAGTTGGAATTCAACATTGTATTATATTGGTTTTGGGGATACAGAATAGTGGTGAGACATTTACATAATTTACAAAGTGATCCCCCTGGGGTAGTCTAGTAACCACTTGGCACCGTACATAATTATTACGACATTATTGACTATGTTCCCTATGCTGTATTTTGCATCCCACAATCATTTTGTAATTGATTACTATACTCTTAAAGCCAGGCAGTGTAGGTCCTCTAATTTTTGTCTCCTTTTTCATTATTGCTTTAAGCTATTCTAGGTCATTTGCATTTTCATATAAATTTTAGAATCAGCATGTTGATTTCTACCAAAACAATTTGATGAGATTTCATTTGGATTTTTATTTGTTTGATTCTATAGATCAGTGTGTCACAAAGTGTGGGCTCTCTTAGCAGTGTCAGCATCACCAGGGAACTTGTTATGAATGCAAATATTCAGATCCTACCCCAGACCTAATTCGTATACTCTGGGATAGGGCCTTGAAATCTGTGTTTCAACAAGCCTTCCCAGTGACTCTAACGTGTGATAAAAGTATAAGATTTACTGCCAAGGATCAATTTGGGAGAATTAATATCTTAGCAATACTGAATATTCCAATCAACAAACATATTTCTCCTCATTAATTTAAGTCTGCTTTAATTTCTCTCATTAAGTTCTGTAGTTTTAAGAGTATATGTCTTATATATATATTATATTTTGCTTAAGTTTGACCAGGGTATTTCATGTTTTTTGATGAGATTGTAAATGGCATTATAACTGCCATTGGCTAACCTTTAGCCACAGTGTATAGTAATGTGCCCGGAAGTCTATTTGGCAGTAGGAGTTCACGAAGAGTACAGAACTTAAATGATTGGTAGCGTTGTGAAAACTAACCAGTTTTAACAGGTATACAACAATAAGTTGTTTCCAATAAATTGACATAAGCATTAAGCATAAACAACTGCAGAGATCACAAAAAAAGGGACCATCAGACATTATACTCTCTATGGTCTTGCCAAACATTTCGTATTTTCGACAAAAACATCAAACGTGTGTACAGCTTCTGTATCTAGCTATCGATCTGTAAGAAAGATATGCTAAATAAACTACATGAACAAAATCAGTAAAATCTAGGCTGTGGCAAACTCTACAGGTCAAATGCGCTGGGGTTTATAAGGAAATGAAAAATGGAGGAGGGACATAGATATTGAAGAAGACAGAACGAATATGCAGATTTTACAAAATGGACAAGTCTAAACTATGACTTATTTTAGGGTGTTAAATTATTTTTAAAAATGTGAGGAAATGATTACTATAAAAGTCAAGTTCAGGGCTGCTTTTGTGGAGAGAGAGGGTTGTATTGTGATGGGGCACATGATCCTGGAGAAGATGGCAAAGTTGTATTTCTTGACCTGGGTGGAATTTACCTTATAATAACCCATTAAGCTATACATTTAATTCTTGCAGTTTTCTGTACATATATCTTATGTTTCATTAAATAGGTTTTTTTCTCCCTTAATATGACAAATCTAGAACCTGAGATTGAAGAGTTTACAAGTTTTAGTAGAACAGTATTTGCTGATTATAAGAACTAAGGTATGGCTATGGAAATGTGCGTTGACTTGAGGCAGGGATACTAGAGTGGACAAAGTCAAAGAACTGAAAGCCAAGACCTTGGAAGCCTTTGAAGGGAGAAGTCTATAATTCAGGTTCTAATCTCTGCCATCAGTATTGGGGAGTGGCCTGAAGGTTGGCAAATATAATTATGATGAACAAATAGAAAGAACTATATATAGGTTGCAAAGGCACTACACTCCCCAGGGCACACGAAATGGAAGAATATTTTGGAAGGGACTGGGGGAAGGTAGGAGCAGTTGAACCTACTTTCTTTCATGGGTTATGGGAAAATGAGCACAGTTCCACAGTTCACTTCAAGGAGAGAAGAGACTCATGATATTTCAGACACAGGCAGATTTCAGTTGTGGCTATGTGGTAGAGAAAGTTCCTAAGACAACATTAAAAGATGAAGGATAATTTGCTGACAAAGAAACAGAAATTCCTGAAACACAATGGAAAGGGTCAGGAGGGAGGGAAAGAGAGAGAGAGAGAGAGAGAGAGAGAGAGAGAGAGAGAGAGAGAGAGAGAGAGAGAGAGAGAGTGTGTGTGTGTGTGTGTGTGTGTGTGTGTGTGTGTTGGGGAGGGTACAGAAGAGCATAAGAGCGATGTGATTAATAGTAAATTAGAAAGAGGCAAGAGAGGGCTCCTTTTTAGATATTCAAGAATGGAATGATTTGGTGTCATAGTTCTGATTGCTGGGATTACCTAAAATTTACAGGGTGGTGCCTTAGGACTGATTATTGCAGTTGCCTCCATCTAAATACTTTGCGCATCGATGTTTCTATGGAAGAAGGCTTTCAAAGTTCTGAGGACAGAAGAAACACCTTTTTTTTTTTTTTTCCTAAGAATAGTAGCTCTTACTATAACCCAGAGAAGGAGAATCAGAAGGGCTCCTCTATCCATCCTACCACTGTAAACCACTGGTGATATGTCTGTATCTTGGTTGGCATTGACTTTTTTCCCTTTTATTCCAAGGTTCAAAAATATTGGAAAGAAGAGTCTGAGAAGAATAAGACAGGGCCGAGGTAGAAGCATCATATAAAACTAGAAAGGGCTTAGAGATGTGTTTACTCAGGTTTTGGCCAGAGAAATATTGATGGGGTCAGTACAGGAGGAATGAATCATCATGAGTTCTACCCTGGAGTACCTTACTTCCCAACAAATAGAGCCTGAGTGTTGGAGCTCATCTGTGTTGTGATAAGGGTATGCAGTAGGGTGGAAATCGGAGAGAGAAAAGAGGAGGAAAGTCCTAAATAGCAGAAGAAAAGGAATAGGCAGTATAATAACAAATTTAGAAACTTTCTTATTATGAAATACACTATTTCTTAAACTATAAAATAATTTTAGAACACCATATCTTATTGTTTTAAAATAAAAATTATAAAGTAAACATATTTAAAAACACATATGTATTGCTGTACTTTTTATTCTACATAGCACCAAAGCTATGTTTTTAAAGTATTAAATAAACATACAATTCAACTATTAATTACTGTGTTACATGTTACAACCCAATTGTATATTTTAAAGTTTCTTTGGACACTCGATAGAGTTAAATTTATATAAAATTATAAAATTTTAAGTTTATATAAAATAAGGGCAAATAAGCAAGCAGAGCATGATTCAGATAGGACCAAGATATTTAGTGTTTCTCATAATTTTCCACCAAAGCATCCATATTGGAATGGGGCCTGGGGAAATGTCCTGCTATAAGTCCAAACTTTCTAAAAATTGTTTTATTTTTTTATTATTTCATTTAAAAATTTGTATGAATTTTGTTACATTCTAGAATTTGTTCATTTACTTTATTATAAAAATGTTTTAAATTGGTTTCTGTGGAGTAAAATGAACACTTTGGAAGATGTATCATATCTATTCTAAGGTTTCATGTATCTCTGAATACAAACTGAGAAACAAGCATTATAAGCACATGCTATTTGAGTATTTTCCTTGTATATTCTTACCTCTATAGTAGGTGGAGTCTTTCTTGTTCTTCTAATCCAAGCTATAAAGAAAAGTAATATTTAAATGTAAGTTTTCCATAATTTGCGCAAACATTTCATTCATACATACGTAGTAGAGATATTTGGTGAGCACCTGTTATATATTGTTTTAGGCAATAAAGGTACCATAGAGAACAGAACGTGAATTCCCTCTCTACTATAGCTTATATACTAGTGAAGGTATAGAAAAGAAACACATGAACATATGATGTCAGAAGGTGATTTGTATCATAAAAAAATACAGTTTGGGAGGATAGAGAGTGGACATTTTCATATCTAAAGTTGTACCTCATATAATCATTTTAATCAAGTTAGTGTATGTATGGCATATAGGCCAAATCACAATACAGTAAACTTCAAGGCAATATCAAAATTATATATCCTGAAAACCTGAATTAGTTATTGCTCAATTTATAAAGGAAGGAATATAGAGAGTTTTAATTTACAGAGACTTCTCTTCTAATCTGTTCTAGCAAACAGCCTAACTCCTATGGTTGATATCAGGTATTAGCTCCAACACTTGGGAGATGAGCTACAGAGCAGAAGGAGCCTGTATTTGTGAAATACCTACTGAGCACTGCACTAGATGCTTTATAGCAATACGAAGGGAGTGGGGCAGATGCCCCTACTGAAGAGCATTGGAATCACTGATATCAGAAAGAAGGCTCTGAGAAGAGCATAAAGAATGATGTGATTAATAGTACATTAGAAAAGAGGCAAGAAAGAGCTCTTTTTAAGATATTTAAGAATGTGAGCATCATGGATGGAATGACTTGGTCTCAACTGTTCTGACTGGAGCTTGTTTGAGATTTTGGAATCTCAAAGTCCTTAGGAGAGTAGAGGGACATTTTGGGGGTTCAAATCCCAACTCAACACTTACTTGAGGCAAGTTATTTAATTTTCTAGGCATCAGATTTCCCATGTGTAAAGTATAAATTATAACAGTGTCTATAGTTTAGGGTTTTTATTAAAGGTACATGAAATAGTATATATATAAATTCTTAGCTCAGAGTCTGGAATACAGTAAGTATACAAGTTTAAGTTGTTACTACCATATCACTATTATTCAGCAAATCTACATCTTTAATAGCAAACTCAAAAAAGTAAAGATCAATAATATCTGTTTGGCCTATGAGGATATATAGGAAACTGAAGAAATATACTGTAGGGACTATGTCTTTAAAAGTAAAAAATTACTATCTTATTATGTTAGTTGATTCAATCTTCATTACGAAATTGTGAGGTATCCTTATTTGATAGAGAAATTAAGTAAGTTTCCCAAATTAAGTAGTAATGGTGGGATTTGAATCCAGATCCAACCCTGTCTCTGGCTCAAAAAAACATCCATGCTCCACCAAGCAGTCTCTCGAATTTTGGTAAGCAACAAGCAAAAAGACAGTAAACAAGGAAGAGAAATAGGTTGTGAAACTTAACTCCATGTAAAGAAATAAGAATTACTGACCCCATTTCACAGACTGGAAACTGATTAAGCAACTTGTCTAAACTCACATGACTAGTGAGTGGCAGACTGGGAATCGAATTCTGAACTGGCTCTAAAATCTGACCAACTCCACCAGCGTGCCTCCTGTCATCCAAGGTCCTGCCCTCATACAAGCCCAGTAGTGAATGAATGGCTGTTGGGGCAGAAATAACAACAGTCAACTGCTGTCCTGGAATTAATTACTTTTTTCTGCTCTATTCTCTCTTGCACTGATCCCATACCTCTATTTTTAATATAGTCCAGCATTTTGCCTTCTCTACTCTTGTTTCTGAACTTCTACCTCTGATTACTTTTTTCTGCATTGTCTTTCTTATTAGCTTTCACTCCAATTTGGTCCATTTCTAGCCACAACTTGCACAGGTTTTATATTCTTTGTTAGACTGTAAGGTTGTCAATCTATCCATGGGAGATTTATTTTCCTACCACCTAAATGCCTTGAAAGAGTAGGTATTTCATACAGCTGTTGAACAAATACTTCCACTATAAAATAATTCCACTATAAAAATACTTGTTTTAATGGGACTTTTGACTTGTATTAGAAAATCCAGCTTAGTAATAGCAAGATTCCTCTGTGCAATCAAGGAAAGAAGTGGTTTACAGAATTTTTCAACTGCCTCTTTATGGTCAAAATAAAAGTTACTTACCTATATTTATAGGCCTTTTTTTTTCTTGGAAAAAGGCTTCTTTTAAAATAATTCAACATGAGCCATATAACTCTAAAAGTTTTTAAGTGGTATATCTTCAGTTTTAATCTAGATTGGAAACTTAATTCATAAAAATCACTGGTAGGGCAGGGGTTGGCAAACTATAGCCTATAAACCAAATTCAGCCAATAGCTTGTTTTTACACTTTTAAATGGTTAAAAAAAAATCAAACAAAAAAACAACATTTCATGACACATGAAAATTTATAGATTCAAGTTTTGATGTTCACAAATAAAGTTTTATTGGAACACTGGCACACTTGTTTACACATTGTCTATGGCTGCTTTTGTGCTACAACAGTAGAGTTGAGTAGTTGGAACAGACCATATGACCAACAAAGCCTACAATATTCACCATTCAACCCTTTAAAGAAAACGTTTGCCTATACTAGGGCTACCATTAAGTATAAGCCTTTTAGCAATAACTGTATATCTTGATTCAAAGACTTTCATAGTACTTTGATAAACATTAAGTATTACACTTTTTACTAATGATTACCATGTATTCTAGCATCTACGAACGCATATCGTTGGCATTAGAGCCTGCTGGAAAAGTATGGGGTGGTACAATGCATGCTTACTATTGCCATGAATATAAAAACTAAAAACAAACAATTTGTCTTATTGATGAATTTACTAAACAGCATTTTCAGATTTTTTTTTTCTGGTAAAGTTGGAAAAAGAAAAATTCTTCAATAGAATGTAAATAATTTTTAAAAATCCCAAGGTAGATTAATTGGTTGAGGAAACCCTGATATGTGTTTTCTAAAGTTTATTGGTTTTATATGTTTATAAAATTCATTATAGATGTAAGAATGTAACATAATTCAGATAATGTATTAAGTACCACCTAGACTATTCACTCTCATGGGACACTATTTTCTAAGAAAAGCTACAAAGGATTCCTTTAGCTTTGCTTTAAATGGATGTTTAATCTAGATAGATCAATGCAATTGCTGAAATAAATTTGTATATTTATAATTCTACAATAACTAGATACTTGAAATATCTTCTTGAGATGATGATTGATGCCCATTCTTTGTTATGCATCCAATAAAGGTTATGACTGGAAAATTTTAACGTTACCACTCATTTATATAATTATCCCTAGTTTCCCACTCACTACATACAGCAAAACAAAGGAGATGTCCTGTTGAAGGTTGGCAAAATTTAGTAGGAGAGGTGAATAAAAATAAGCAATAATATCGAAACATTAAATTTATTTTATTTATTTTTTTAACCCCAGAACAATCTGGAACCGAACGTCTATCCAATTATAAATTATATAATGATTTTGCTATTGCTAATTATATCCGTATGGTGGATTCTATATCAGTCTTCATTATAATGTAACCATTGTTTGAAAAGAAATTAGCAAGATAACTGGACAGTTTATGCCTTAAGATCCTAGCATCCTTTCATCAATGTTCATTTGCATTCTCATCAGTATGCATGAGATTTTCATTGAACTTTAATACCCTTATTGGAACATAACATAATATAATGAACATAAAAGTGAGCATGCAAATTAAAGTTCCCATTAATCATGAAAAAAGACTAGAAGAAGCAGGCAGAAAAATACTTCACGAAGCATACATCCTTCAAATCTCCATAGGCTAATATACTTTTAGAGCATTGCTAATAGGGGTTAAGGTAAATGACACATTTATTACCAGATTCAGTAGGTGACCACTAAGAACTAAAATTGTAGAAAGGTTATGAACAGTCTGTTCCCCAAACATATATCAGTAATATATGTTGTTTATTTTACGTAAGGAAAAGATGATATTGTAATAAAGCCTCATCTTTTAAAAAATAATCTTTGCCAGTTCTGAGTGTTGACCATATCATAAAGAACTATAAAAATCAAAAATCCACATTTTTTAATTGTGAAAATTCTTCAAATGATATATATTACGAAAGGAATCATTTTCTGATTATTGACCATGAAGCATATCTTAAAGATACTATTAGATTTCATTGGCACATTTAAGTTACAAATTTTGTGATGTTCATGGCTATTTCTGTTCTTTTTTTCTTAATGAACTTTACTGAGATATAATTTATATAATACAGCAAAATCATTTTACGTATGCAATTCCCTGAGTTTTCACAAATGTGTACAACCTTGTGACCAGCATTCCACTCAGTATATAGAACATTTCCAGCACACTCAAAAGTTCTCTAGTATCTGGCTACATACGAACATCCACCTAACCCACCCATAAACCCCAATGAGTGATATCTTTTCTGTAACTATTGATTAGTTCTGCCTTTTCTACCATTTCATATAAATGGGATTCTTATAGTATGTACTCTTTCGCATCTTGGTTATTTTACTCGACATAATGTTTTCAAGGTCATTTATGTTACTATGTGTAGAGAACAGACTCTTAAGGTAGCCTCCACAACCCCCACATCTTAGTATTCAGGTCTTTGTATGATCTCTTCTTTTTGAGTGAAGGTAGAACCTGTGCCTTTTTTCTAACTATGAAAATATAGCAAGGGTGATGGGATATATGTGAATATATATAATTCATTACTTGCATCAACAATACAGAATTATTAGTCTTAAACTCTCCTCCAGACCCACCTAACAAATCTTAAAAGCAAGCACTGAAAAGATCAAACTGCTTCCAAGTAACTTAACCGTGTCTCAGAACAAAGTTCAAGAACATATATATGAATACAAAAATACCCAGTATCCAACTAGGCAAAAATATGAAATGTCTGATATCCAATCAGAAATTGCTGAGTAAACGAAGAAAAAGGAAAACACTTTGCATATTGAGGTGAAAGAAATCAACTAACCAAAACAAACCGAAAACAGACACAGATGGTAGAATCAGTAGATAAGAATATTAAAAGTTATAATTGTATTCCATAGGTTCGAAAAGCTACAGGAAAAATAAAACATGTGAAGAGACCTGAAAGACATAAAATAGACCCATGTCAAACTTGTAGAGATGAAAACTACAATGTCTAAAATGAAAATTACTGTAGATGGATTAATAAGAATATGACACTGTAAAAGAAAAGACTAGTGAACTCGAAGATAAAGCAAGAGAAACTACACAAAATGAAATCCAAAGAGAAAAAAGTCTCCACAAATGAATAGAGAGCATCTATGAGTTGTGAGACTTCAAGCAGCCTAAAATTATAAATGAGGTACCCAAAAAAGAAGACAGAAAAGGGCACAGGAAAAACACTTGAAGAAATAATGATGGCAAAATTTTTCCAAATTTGATGGAAACTGTAAATCCACAGGTCTAAGAAGTTCAAGAAACTTTAAGCACAAGAGACTATATCATGTTATATCATAATTAAATTGCTCAGAGCCAGTAAAAAAAAAAAAGAGAGAGAAACTTTAATATAGCCAAAGAAGAAAATACACATTAAATACAGAGGGCTAAAGATAAGTATGGCAACAGATTTCACACCAGAAACTGTGTAAAATAGAATATCTTTAACTACTGAAAGAAAAAAAAAATCTATCAACCTAGAATATTATACCCAGAGAAATATCTTTAAAAATATATTTCATACATATAAAAGCTGAAGGAGTTCAACACCAGCAGACTTATATTTAAAGAAATGTTAAAAGAAGACTTACAGACTAAAAGAAGATGATTCCAGAAGGAAATCTGGATATACAAAAAGGAATGAAGAGCATTAAAAATAGTAATAATATAGATAAATATGTCATGTTTTTCTAAGTAATTAAATATCTCTAAATGCTAGTTTGCTAACATTCTTGTACTCTATATGAAGTGGAATAATCACATAAAGACTCTGATATGTTGAAGATGTAGTCTATAAAATCTAAAGCAACCACTAAAATAACAAAGTGAATAATCTACAAAGGAAAATAAAATTAATCATAAACAATAGCTTCAGCTGCCATAGCAAAGCACCGCAGATTGGGTGGCTTAATAAACAGAAACTAATTTTTTTACAATCCTGGAAGCTAGAAGTCTGAGATCATGGTCTTGGCAAGATTGGTTTCTTCTGAGGCTTTTCTACTCTGTTTTCAGATGGCTGTCTTTTCTCTGTGTCTTCACATGGTCTTCCTTCTGTGTCCTAATCTCCTCTTCTAATAAAGACACCAGTCATATTGGATTAAGTCTTATCCCAAGAGCCTAATTTTAACTTAATCACCTTTTAAGAGACCCTATCTCCAAATTCAGTCTCCATGTACTGTCTGAGGTACTAGTGGGTAAGACTTTAATACAGAACGTGGGGGATACAATTCAGCCATAACAACTAGGAATGAGAGCGGTAACATCACTACAGCTTCAAAAGTATTAAAAGGGTAAATAAGGGTATGTTACGGTTGATTTTATGCCCACAAATTTGGAAACTTAGATGAAATAGAAAGATTTTTTGAAAGATACAACCTACCAAAGCCACTCAAGAAGAAGTAGATAACCTGAATCTATTAAAGAAATTGAATTTGTCATTAAAATACCCAGGCCCAGACCACTTTACTGATGAAGTCTATCAAATATTTAAAGAAGTAATATTAACTGTATATAAACTCTTACAGAATGCTGGAGAAGGAATATGTCCAAACTTATTTCATGAGATCGGCATTACCCTGATACCGAAACCAAGCAAAGATATTATAAGAAAAAAAAAATTACTAACTAGCTAACCAGTATCTCTCAAGGACAGAGATGTAAAAATTCTAAATAAAATTTTAGATAACCCAATCAACAACATATAAAAAGAACAATATGTCAGGAACAAAGCAAGATTATCCATTCTTCTCTCTTCTAGTCAACAGTGTACTGGAGGTCCCAGCTAGTGCAAACTGGCAAGATTTAAAAAAAAAAAAATTAAAGGCATCCAGGTTGGATAGAAAAAAGCAAAATGTCTTTATTGACAGACAACATAAACTTCTATGTAGAAAATCTGATGGAACTGACAAAAAAAATACTACTATAATTAATAACCTACTTTAGAGAAGTCGCAGGATTTAAAATCAATATACAAAACTACTGCATATTTATATGACAGCAACAAAGACTCAAATTGAAAAAAAAATGATCATTTATAATAGTATCAACAATATGAAATACTTAGGGATAAATCTGACAAAAGATGTACAATATCTGTACAATGAAAACTATAAACTCTGAGGAAATTAAAGGCTTAAATTAAATAAAGAGAAATACGATGTCCAGAGGTGATAAGATCCTTACTGTTGATGTCAGTTCTTTGCAAAATGATCTATAGATTCAATACAATCTCAACCAAAATCCCAGGAAGCATTTTTGTAGAAATTAACAAGATGGTTCTAAAATCCATGTGAAAATGCAAAGGACCTAGGAGAGCCAAAAAAACTTCAAAAAAGAATAATGAAGTTGGAGGAGTAACAGTACCTGATAATCAAGACGTACAAAATGTATAGCTATGAAGGAACTGAGACTGTCAGTCAAATAGCCCGGAAGGATCTGAAGCTGGGTAATAGGCATTTGAGTGAGACTGGAAGTAGATCTTCTATGGTCTGACAATAGCCATATGAATGAGCTTGAAAGTGGACGATCCCTGAGAGAAACCTTGGAGAGACCCTGAGCCAGAATATCCACCTCAGGCATTCTAGGTTCCTGACTCGTGGAATTTGTAAGATAATAAAATTTGCTGTTTTAGGCTTCCCTCTAACTTTTGGGGTAATTTGTCATGCAGCAGTAGATAACTAATACATGTTTCTAACCTACTATCTGATGAAGAAGATTGCCATAAACTTTCAGTAATTCCCAGTCAAGCAATTTCATTGAACGGTAGGTCCAAAGACTATGGGTGGTGCACAAGTTAATAAGAGATACTTCTAGAATCACGTAATCAAAGAACATTAGAGATGGAAATTTAAGGATATTGAATCAAGCCTTTTATTTTCACAGATAAAAACAGAGGTAAATTAATATGCCCCAAATGACTAAGACAGTAAATACCCATTGAAGGACCTGAACATAACCTAAGTCTTATGATACGAGGACAAGGATAGCATCATGTCCTGTCCATTATTTCATGAAGCTTACTTTAAAAATTCTTGGTGGGGTGTTCCTGTTGCCTGAGAAGAACATGTTCACTAATTAAAAGTACATATGAGATTTTATACTGAGATGTCATTACTTGTGTTAATGATAGCTAGGTATGATCTAGTAGATCTAAAAAGTAATTTTTATCTGACTTTAAGCTTAACTTTCCATTTAAAAGAAATACTGGATCAGGGCCCTTCTGTCTTTTCCTACTATATTCTGCTTTGGATGTATTATAGGTTTTGCATCAATAATATTTATTACTGTTAACATAAAACGTTTATTTATTTAACTAAAAAAAATTTTTTTTTTAGGTGAGGCAACCTTTGGTTGACCTTATAGATTGCAAGGACCTTGTCATCTTATAATCTCTTATTTTTAAATTTTTATGCCTATAGCACCTGGTCTTCCTTCCTAGGTGGTCTCCCACCCAAGTACTACCCAGGCCTGACCCTGCTTAGTTTCCGAGATCAGACAGGATTGGGCTTGTTCAGGGTGTCATGGCTGTAGACAAAAACAAGTTTAAATTTACCAAAAATGATAAAAAAGGAACAAAAATGGAAGATAAATGTCATCTGAATTACAGAGACATAGCTTTTGAGAGTTTCTATGTAAGAACTACACATGATGTCATGGATTATATTTAAAAGCGTCCCCGAAACTTTATGACTATTCAGAAACTAGTACTAAATGATCTCGCACAGATGAATTGCTGTCTGAGTATTCTATGTGTTTGGAACCAGTTGCTCTGGTGTGCTGTTCCATGTTATTTCTTTTTAAAATGAACTATTTCCAACAAGTCAGCAAAGTCCCTAAAATGTCTCTACCTATGTACTTTCAATTTAAAATGCATTCATTCGACAAATACTGATTGAGCTTGCACTTATTTTATATTAATTGCTGAGCTAGGCCTTGAGACCACAAAGATGAACAAGATAAAGATCCTATCTAAAGAATCTTTAAGCCCAGGGAGAGGAAGTAAACAGGGAATACTTTACAATGTATATAGTGTTATGCTTGGGGGAGGCATAAAGTGGAATGAAAAACAAACACAAAAAAGGAATATTCCACTTAGAACTAGGGGGTAAGGGGGTGGGATCAGAAAAGATTTCCTAAGGACTGTCTACTTTAAATCTTAAAGGATAAGTACGAATTAGCCAGGTTGTTAATGAGGTAGGCAATATAATCTAATATTAAGAGTAGAGACTTTGGAGACAGATCATTGGGCTCAAATCTTGGCTGTAGCTGCTGTTTATACTTAGGAAGTTATTTAACTACTCTGTGCTTCATTTGGAGGAATCAAAAGAGGATTTACACAAGTTCTCACTACGACATCTACCTAATCTACCTGCATCTATGCCCATATACTCTACTTTTCTGCTATTACTACTAGTGAACTTTCCATGGTCTTGTCAAAGGCCAAGTCTTCCACACGTGGACCAGATCCTGTTCCACTACATCTTCTCAAGAATTTTCTCTCTCCTGCATCATTAGTGCTTCTTTTTCAACTTGATCTTTCCTATCACTATGACAAAATTCAGTTACTTCTCTTGCCTTTAAAACAAAACAAAACCAAAACAAAACAAATCAAAACAAAATATAAATTACTTTCATGACTCTACTTTCCCCTTCGGACACGGCCTCAATACTTACCTTTCTTTACAGATAAATTCCTCATAAGCGTTGTCCACACTCATTCTCTCTAAATTCTCTCTTGCCATTCTTTTTTCCTATCAGTTTTTGTTACTAACATTCTACAGAACTATTTTTGTCAGGATCACTGATTTCTCTTCTGAGTTAATTCTCAGTCTTCAGTTGACATGAATGATCACTTCTTGACATTTGGCTTCCAGCACATGACACTTTTTTCCTCCTCCTTTCCTGGAAGCTCCATTTTTGTCTTCTGTTGTCTCTGAAACTTGGAGTAGCCTAGGGGGTCAGTCTTTGAACTTCTCCTTTTCTGTTTACACTCATTCCCTTCGTGATCCCATCCACTCTCCAACCCAAAATACTACTTATTTGCTGTCAACTCCCAAATTTTATTTGCAACCCAAACTTTTCCAGTAAGTTCTTGTTTTACATATAACTCAATATATCTACTTGAGTGTCTAACAGGAATCTCAAACTTGCCATTTCCAAAATTGATCTCATTTCCCCCCTAAATTTGCTCCTCCCGCAGTCTTGTCTCAGTCGACAGCACTTCCATTTTTCCAGGTGAGGCCCCAAAGCTTAAGAGTCATCACTGACCGCTCTCTTTTTCACACATTCCACATCTAATCTGCCAACAAATCCCATGACTCTACTTTTACAGCAGATCAGAATGTAACTATTTCTTTCCATGCCCACTGTCACTCTGGTCTAAGTCACAGTTATGCCTTGCCTGAATTATTACAAAAGCCTCCTGTCTCCATATTTTGCCTATGCTTCCACCCCGCAGTTTCTTTGTATTGCAGCAGCCAAAGTGATCCTCTTGACTACAACTCTTGCGACTACTCATTTCAAACAGGCCATAAGGCCCTGCAAGATTGGGCATCCTGTTACTTTATTAACCTTATCTATTACTTCCCCTCTGGTTCTATTGCAGTCACACTTCTTGTTCCTTAAACACCTGACCAGGCTCCTGCCTTTGGGCTTTTTACACCTGCTCTCCAGGAATGCACCTCTGCTACTCATCTGTACGGTGAGCTTCTTCTGCTTTTATTCAAAAGTCATCTTTTCAGCAAGGTGATTTCTTTACACTTTTTAAAACTGCAAAGCCCTCCTCAACACTCTCTATTCCTTTTCTCTGCTTTATTTTCTGTGGCCATTACTATACTATATAGTTAGTTATCTGGTTTATTATCTTTCTCCCTCCTATTCTCCCACTCCACGATGGCAACTCCATGAATACAGAGATCCTCAATAGATGTTTACTAAATAAATGAATGTAAAGGGCAAACTGTCTAATACATATTATGGCAGGATATGCAGCTTGTGGGTACTTGTACCTGTATTCTGCTACTTATAGTTCATGAATAGAATATTCATCTGGACCTGAAAATTCATTTCAGATTAATTTAGTATTGACACTATTTAAAAAAGTTTTTTCTCTTTCCTTTGCTGCATACAGTGTTTTGTCTGTTTACTTATATTTTAATTGACTTTTTTTCCCACAGTATGAAGGTCTTATTTTTTACAATTAATTGATATGTAACACTATAAAAATAATTTTAAGTTCAGTGTTTGGTTGATACAGTTATTTTAAGGGTACGTCTCATGGGATAGTTATGCTGAATTACCACATCAGGATAGAGCCATAAAAAGCATTAAAACTTCATTCTAATTCTCTAAAAGTCTCGAAGGCTAAAATATGAGTTATTACCCATTTGTTTATTTATAACTTAATTTATTTCTATAAACATTTTAATTCTATACTGCTATTGGGAAAAAATGATAAAATAGGTTCATTATAAGAAAGCATAACCATTTTTCGAGAATTGCAAATGTAGCTTATAACATTGGAAAGTCTCTTAAAATAAGAAAGCTCAATTACTCCTCCTAGAAGTGACCAGTTTATATTCTGTATTTCTCAAAAAGTCTCTGGTATCTACCTATTTTTATGTTCTTTTCTCATAGTCCCAGTTTTTTATAGGTAATAAAAAGAAATAGGAAAGATATCAGGTAAATATTTACACTGACATGATGGCATATAAGTAATTTAATGTCTATAGCTACCATATATAAGGTATCATACCACACCCATGAGGAAGAAGTGGGTCTACTGCATGGGTGTGTAGCTGTATAACCTAGGCCATTTATCTATGTATTCGAGACCTTAGGTTCCCTATGTATTAAATGGGTAGAATTATACCATCTACCTTATAGGATTGTTGTGATGATTAAACAGTAAAATGATTAGAAAAGCAATAGCATAATACCAGGTATACAGGTGAACACTTGGTAAGTGTTAAGTGATTTTTAACATAGGTATTGGTATTTTAGTTAAGGTCCTTTTTGTTGCAAATAACAAAAGCTAACTCAGGGTACATTTCATATATTCAATATATATATTTGAAGCACTCACTACGTGGCTTCCTATGTGCCAGGCACTAGGCTAAGAACTGGTAAGGAAAAAGGGAAAATTTATAACATGGATATGGGTGCTTAGAACTCAACGGCAGACTTGCAGTTGAACTACATTCAGAATAAAATGGAACTGGGAACTGGAAAGTTGCTAAAATCCTAGTGAATATTCTCTGTCTTGTTATATACTTCTCTTGGTGGACTGGTTTCTGTTTTCTTCTTAGAAGATCAGCTTTTTCTACAACAAAGCTTAGATAGTAGTAGATTGAAAGACAGCCACCCACAAGCTACCAAGTTCAAATGTTACTGTTCCAACCATTCTGAGAGACCGACTGCTACTGTTCTATCTCTCTTTGATCTTTTACCTTAATTCCAAAGTTTGATAGGGATCAAGTGTCCATCCTTGTCAAAACAGGGGGTCAGCTATCAGAGTCATTGTAAGTTGAAGAGGTACTTCAAATGGTATCTACAGAAGTATTATCCACAATTTATAAAAGAGAAACGTAAGACTAAGAAGTATGAGTTACTTTCCCAAGTTCATATGGGTAGTGAGTGCCAGAAACAAGACTGAAACCCTGCCTGGGGTTGTGCTAGTGTAGGGTCAGCACATGAAAGTGAGTGTCTCTTTCAATTTTGTACCTTTGGAGCTTTGCTGGCCCTCGTCCCAGCTCTGCTAATGTTTAATAGGTCTTTTCACTACACACGTGTTCCCTTACTGAAATGTGGCACCTACACAATTTTCAAATAAATGCAATGTTTAAAAAAAGTTTCATGGATTCAGATTTTAAAAGTTTTTGCAAAAAGAATAAATTACATGAGCTCTTATTGATTTTGTATATAGTTAAACAATTTGCCCTCCAGAAGATATTACTCGAAGCAGAAACTTACCTTCCCATTCTGCTGGGATATTCCCTACTTCATAGTCTACTTCTTTTTGATTTGCTGCTTCTACAATTCTTTTCTCTCGAATAGTTTGTCCTATAAGACAAAAGCAATTATTACATTTTTAAATGAATTCATGATACAGCAGTTACAAGAAGTAATATTTTCTTTTTGGATATTGCACATTTTCTTATGTAATAGAACTAATAGGAAAAAGAACAGATTCCACTTAGAATTAGGTATGCTAGAAAAAAGTAATTTCGAAATTACTGCAAAAAATTTTAATTTCCTACTCGCAGATTCAAACCTACTTTTGGTAGAATAAATCTAGATTCTGTGTACAGAAAAAGAGCAACCAATTAATCTATAGGTCAGATAAAATCTGTAAGTCAATAAAAAAAATTGAATAATTGACAGTGTTCCACACCCTCCAACGCTGCAAGTACATATATTAGAGGTGCTACTTCCCAAGGGAATTGATACTCATGACCCCTACTAAGTCTGTAATGAATCACAAGACCCTGCATATACTAAAGTATGATGTTTACATGGCAATTTTCAAAATGTTTGAAAGAGTCAAAATTTCTTCACATAGTCCTTTTCTAAATACCAGGATGGAAGGGTGTCTTTTTAGCAACAGCAAGTATAGACAGGAAAACTATTGTATAAAATGCAAAATGCTAACAAGTGGGCTTCTGAAAGCATGTGTGTATTCTCTAAGCTTATAAACATACATCAATAGCAGTGGGGAGGGGTGGGAGAGGCCTACCATTCCCAGTAGCACCACTAAATGCATATATATTCCAAGTATATCTATATGTCTGTGACACAAAAAATTAACTTTTTATTCCTACCCTCATGTCTAAACACTTCATTTAAGATATCCTAAGATTTTTAAATATCAAAAGTCAAATGTATTTGTGTGTATACAGAAAAACGAGAAGAGTAATTTGTGAGTTTAAGTAATTCCTTGATAATCAATGAAAAAGTCACTGTTTACAAATAGATGACATCAAAGATGTATAAAAAGATTTGCATATCTTTAGAAATGCAAAATAGGACATTAGTTTACGAAATAAACTCTGTAATCAGATATGGGTACACTCAAAATAAATTGTTTTAAAACTACTCTGTTCTTTGAAAAATATTCTACTTGTACAATTTTAATGAATTGGGAATAAAATTTATGCCTCCCACTGAGTAACTGTGCATTTACTCATACTAATACACTTTCAATAGTTATAAAGACAATCCTACCTATCACAGCAAAAAAAAAAAAATTATCTATTAAACAGAGAAAATTTAAGTACCTGTTCAAGTGTCAAAATGTTAGGATCTAATTTACGTTTAAAAATTAACTTAATAGCAAAAACATTAAATCTCAAATATGTATAGATTTAATAAGAATAATACAAGAATAAACAATTGACAGAGGTGAACTCAATGAGTATTAAGTAAAACAGTACATAATTGCTTAACTTAATATTAAACAATATTAGACTTAATTAAACAGTCAAAAGTTTGAATTCAGGTAGATAGTAATAGCCAAAGGGACATGGATTTAAAGACTGTAGTACAAGTAACAGTATTATTTCCCAAACTTAAAACATTTTGAAGCTAGCTACCGTTGAGCCAATTGCCCTAGGAGGATAGCAGATTTCTTATCACTTTGTTTAGAAAAATATGGAACTCATTTAGTTAAAAGAAGAAAAGGTGTGATCCCTGGGTATTGGACAGATTTAGGTTAAGAGACAGATCTCACCTGTTGTACTGGACTTCTGACACAGAGTATGGGAGGGAACCCTGGATACAGATACATGAAGGAGGATCTAAAGCAGAGAGTCCTAAACTTCAGTCACTCAAATACAAGTGTTGCAATTTTTGTCACGCCATACAGTATTATATCTTTAACATTTTTAATTGGGCTTGCTTTTTTCTTCAATATTCACTTTTACCTTACCCTAAAAATACTCATGAAATCACTGACTTAATATACTAGTTGTATGTTGTGTTCAAACACACATAAAATAGACATATATCTTAAAAATTTAAGTTTTTCTTTGTCCCCATAAGCTCATCATGCAGACTGTGCTCTAGAAACCACACTGGTCTAAAGAGGCAGGCCCAGCAACACATACGGTGATACAGAGCACAGGAAACAACACAGCAGTAAGAAATTCCTGTGGATGGGAAGTAGCTGAATAAAGTCTTTTGTTAACAGATATGAAAATCAAGGTCTTGCTTGGATTATGTTTACCCGGCATTTTAGAAAATCTTTTGTTATGTACAACAATCTTAGGTTTGAAAGAAGAGGGCGCAGGTCTTAGAACTCCAAGCATGATCAAAGGAGAAAAAAAAAGCAAAAATTTATGGCATGTTTACCATGTGCCAGACGTTAAACTAAGTTTTAACTTTGTATGGGTAATTTCACTTATACTTGACAATTTTATAAGGTGCTATGACTACTTCATTTTATAAGTAAAAAGACCAAGGCTGGAAAGAACTTAGACATCTACCTCAGGTCATACACTAACCAATAGGAAGAAAGATTTGAATATAGACCTTCTGACTCCTTGTCCTGGACACTGAGCTATGCTGCCAGACTTTTAGACATCTACAAATGTCACATCTGCAAACATACTACATCTCAGTTAGTAAAATTCAAAGCCCAAGCTAACAGGAAAAGTAACTGCCATTTTCCAGAAGATTGGAAATCTACTATTTCCCTTCAAAAAGGAAAAACCACTGCCTCTCATTAGGGTATTTTCAGAATGTAGAAAATACATCTTAAATCATTTAAGGTATCACTCCTGACAATCACTTAACTTTCAATAAATACTCACTGAAGAAAATTCAGAAAATACACACAGAAAAGAGAAAAAATAAAAATCATCTATAACCTCACCACACCAAAAATCATATTGTTAATGCTTTACTGTATTTCTTTTCAGTCTCTTGTCAGTATATAGATTATAAATACACAAATGCTTACACATACATACACATATGTGTAACACTAAAGTTAAACATTTGTCCCTTCCTACTACATAGAAATTATGGTTTCTTATGTTGTTATCCTATAACTTAAAAAAATAAATATTCAGTTTCCAAACACGTTAGTATTCTGAGGAAGAAATTCTTATATAAGTGTACATAGTGACATTCTTTTTGTTTAGTTGTGTCTTAAATGTAAAGAAGAAAAAAAGATCTTGCCTTTAAGAACAAGCAACAAAGCAAGTTAAAAAAATACTAAAGAAAAATTTATGCCAATTAAAGGACAAGTATTAGTTATGCCGTGCAAAAGTAAGTTTTACACATTAAGGCAAAACTTCATGAGAAAGAGATAAAGTACAGTGATCTACTTCATATCCTGGTCAGCAAAGAAGTCCTCTCTTCTGAGAGACAAAAATCCATCATGGGAAAAAGTGTTCTGGCCCTTGCCCTGTCCCCGCTCTTTTCTGGAAGAAATATGAAGCAATACTAGGAGGAAAATGCTTTGAGGAATCCTTTAAGTAAACAGGCAGTTACACTCTAGAGAAAAAGAGTTCACTGAAGACCTCAAGCACGACTGGTGGAAGGAGAAAGCCTGGATATTCTCTCCTGGTAGATCAAGTTTCTTCAAGAGAATAGTCGAGAATGTCTTGCTGAGAGGCAATGAACTGACCAAAGACCTAAGACTTTCATATTTTAAGCACCATTTTTAGGATGGAGATATTTACACATGAGTATAAAAAGATCTATGTCATAGTTTTTAATAATCAGAATAGTATACAGAATAGGTGTATCATAATTTTTAAAACCAATTTGTTATTGATGAATATTTAGGTTGTTCCCAATTTGCTATAGCAAACAATGCTGCAATGAATAATCTTATGTCTTTTCATTTAAGTACAAATGTATCATGAGCTAAATTCCCATTAAGTAGAGTTGCTAGGTCAAACGGAATGTGCATTTGTAGTTTTGATAGCTATTTCCAGATTACCCTCACAAAGGTTTCACCAATTTAACTTCTACAAAGAGTGTGTGAAAGCACATATCCCCCACATCCTTATCATTTGATCTTTGCCATATGTAGGTTAAAAGTGATATCTTGCTGTAATTTTAATTTTTCTTTTTATGAACAAGGTTGGCATCATATCAAAAGTCCTTGCATGTCTTTTTCTGTGAAACATCTGTTCATGTCCTTTGACCATTTTTCTATTGGTTGTTGGTCTTTTTTTACTTAATTTTTTTTTCCTTTGCATACAGGGTGTTCTTATACATCTGAAAGTTGAACCAGACTTACATACTAAAAGGATGCTTGGGTTAGGAATTATAAAATTTCTACTTTGGTACCTACAAATCCTGCCTTTCTAGGGTCTTAGTGACCCTGTAGGTGACTAAGACTCTTGACACGTGCCAGTCTGAGGCAGGTGACACCAATGATCCTGAAGAATGAGATAGAGGGTTTAGGCATCTCTCCTTTCTCGGGGTCACTGCTACTCCTCTAATCCATCCACACAGGCCAAAACAGATATTTGGGCAGCCTTTAACCTTTAAATTTTGGGGCTTCAGAACTCACAGGATATCTCTCACAGTAAAGGAGGGAGTTTCTTCCATCAGTACCAAATCAAAGGTGGAGGCCTATATTGGTTGTGACCCCCAAGCACATGTGATCTTTAGTGAGAGTTTTCAACTAGTTGTCTACTTCCAGAATACTGATGGGGCTCCATGAGAAAAAAGGAATGAAATCTGGAAATGACTTAGGGTGGAAAGACAGATTGGGCTGTGTAAGGTAACATATCTCTGAGATAGCTATCCCTTTGTAAATCAGCAAGATGCAGGCCTTTGATGCCTGACAGGAGCCCCCTAGATAGAAGGAATGGTGAAGTAGGTAGTATGGCCCCTTTCTGTCTAACTGATGTCTGGCCCTTTACCCTAGTGGCAGCAGTCAGTGAGACCAGGTGATAATTCTAAATCAGTTTGTCTGGTGATGTATAAAAGACTGAATTTTGCATATAAAAGGAGGCTTAGAAGTATCAATGCATAATATATGAAAGTGAGGGCTATTGAAAGTCAAGAACCACACTACACACAATAGATTTGGGGACTTTACATCTTGTTATTCTGAAGCATTATAAATTTTAAAATAAATCAATTAAGAGTACTAAATAAGAATTCTTATATGTGAAAGCCATTTTCACATATAACAAAGAATAATTTGAAGTTACTCAGCTGTAGCATCTATTTATCAAGAGCCTGCTGTGTAGTAGGCAATGTTTAGGTGCCTTCCATATGTAGTTTCTAATCTTTAAAAAAATCTTACAGATGAGGCTAGAGAGGCATAGGGTGATTAGCTTATCCAAATGTGTATAGCTAATTAAAGGGGTATAGCCAGCGCTTGAACCAAGCGTTTTTGTGACTGCTAAATGTAAGCATTTTCCACTTAAGATTTTAAAATTAGCATTTACCAAGTTGCATACGGTATCATTACACATATCCAATTAAAAGCTAACATTTAATTCATAATGATAATAAACTATTATTTTCCCATAGTGATCAAATGAGGCACAGCTTGGAAATGAATGATTCTATAATTTGACATATTCTACATATATTTACATGAGCATAGAAGACTATCACGGCAGGTCTCAGCAGGTAACACTTCTTTAAAAAGCAATTAAATAGGACTTCAGGTAAGTTTTCAGAATTTTTAAGACTTCCAACGAGTTCAATGGATTATCTAAAATCTTATTTGTTTCCCTATATTTACAGGTTTCCCCCATAAGGAATTTCAGCTTCTCCCATCTTAGAAAATCCAAAATTACATAAAAATGTTTGGTTATTCTGAAATGCCTTATATAATATGGTTTAGCCTTTCTGTACTCTAAAAAGTAAGAGGTCTTAAACTATATCTAGAAAGACTGCAGAAAATTTCCAAGGGACTTATTTCTTGATTTGTGTAAACATTTTGTGGCAAGTTTATAGCATGCCAATATATTTTTTTTTTGTTTAATCCTAACTTCATTAATTTCTTTAAAGCCATAAATAAAATTTGTAAAATTTAAGTCTGAAAAAACATGTGATGAGTATCACAATTTAAGAAAAATATTGCACATTTGTGTCTGTGCTTGCCACATGCATAACAAACTCTTATTTATTGTTTATTTTTGAAAGTTCCGTAGTGATATTATATGCAAACAAAAATGTTAAGTTCTAAAAATGTTATTCAACCAACAAATACATATAGAATAGTCTTTTGCATCAATTGGAAGATTTATAGTCATAAGTTAAATAGGTTTTCTGATTGTATTCCCAAATCAAGCGCATAAGTCTTAGAAATGTCTAGTATTTTAGTTCCTTTACTTCCTTTTAATTACTGTGGAAATCAAATATTGAAAATAGTTATATTTTTAAAAAATAAATATAAAATACTTGAACGTTATATAAAAAATCATTTGTTTTCCAAAATGCAAGGAATTTTCGATCTTTGGAATTAGTGCAACTATAATTGCCCCCAAACTCCCGAAGGACATAACCACTAAAAAGAAAAATTCAGTCCATGTAATAATGTGTTCACTCTGAAGAACTCAAAGAGAAGCAGCCATTTCAGGTTTTGATTTATGCAAAATCAGTATTTGAAAGTAGTCTATTCATCTAATATATCCTACAGTTCTTTGTAAAGCTAAATTATCTCCAATGTATAAAATATATTTATAATTCAGAATTTGGTCATTTAACAAAATAAGACAAGAAACATTAAGTGATACTGCTATGACTACATCTGAATCACGACAGATGAGTTAAAATGTCTTAAATATGCATAAAAAGGAAAATAAAGGAGAAAGAACAACTTTTTTTTGTCAAATTAAATAGGCTTTACTATATATCATATGGAAATTCTAGGTTTTAAAAAGACTATTTACAACAAGGATATTTATGAGTGAAAAAAATCTTAACTTTACAGCGACAGTTACTAACTAAAGCAAGCAAATGCCAATCTGGTATACCCATAATGTAAAAATAAATAATGTTTTCTCCTTTCAAAATTAGCACACACTCACGGTGTGGTTTAAACAAATACAGTCAAGTATTTAATTTTCACTTTGAGAATCTAACTTGCACACGGGGGCTGTCAATAGAGAGGTAAAGAGAAAACCCGAAGGAATTAAAAAACAGTGGCAAATATTACTAGAATTTAAAGAGTTATAAAATTACGCTACTTGTAAAGCTTGGGCCTAGCTCAAACTTTATTTTCAGATTTGAAATGTAGATGATATGGCTAATTATTTGATTGATTTGATTACTTTATTTCATACAAATCAAGCAGTATTTGGTTATTTATCAGAGATTATAAAGAGTCAAGGACTGCACTGTTAGCTATAGTTACTAACATACAGACTATATAACTATTTTAAACATAAATATTTTGATGAAAATAAATAGAGTAATTTTGTGGTGCATTACTTTTAATTTTTTAAAAATATATATTAATCCATTAAATTACTAATACCCTTCATTAATCTATCTAATTTAGTTACATCAGGCGCTACTTATCTTTAATGAATAGAAATCTATTCTGATATAGAAAGAGATCACATAATCATCTAATGAAATGTGATATTCATCAACTTAATACTATATTAGTTTTTGTGAGTCAGATTCCTGAGTCTAAAAATTGGGCTCAGTTGGTAAGAGGTTGGGGTGTCAATAATTTTCCAATTCTTTCTTTACAAATACCTTCAATGGAGGTTAAATTTTTGAAACAGTTTAGAACAGAACTTCTCTGGTTGAGGCAGGGATCCGGAGTACCACTAGGCTTTTCTCCCCTCCCCTTGCCTGGAGGCAACCTGCTCGCATTCCTATTATACTGGTTCCCAAACAAAATCAGAAAGACCATCATATATTTTGTGAATAGCGGAAAGACCATCATATATTTTGCTTCTTTCCCTATCTTATCTTTACGTAGTTAATCAAGCAATCTGTCACAAACTTCTGAGTAATCAGGTGTAAAATATGTAAGATTTTCCCAGCAGTGTCGTACCCTAAGGAGTTATAAGGTGCACTTCAGCGTGGAGCTATGATTTAAGGCTAGAGCCTGACTTTAAGGCTTTTCTTCTAGTGTTTAGACGGGATGAATTTGGTGAGAAATCATTCTCTCTCAAAGGAACAAGAATCTTTAGGAAAAGACAAAGAAGTCTGAATAGCAAAGATGGAAAACAACTTTCATAGGTCTTCATTGGAGAGGCATTCTCAATACTTCTCAATCCCTCAGACCTGGTGGCTCCTATGAAGGGGGAGACGTAGAGGTAGCCTCAGGCCAACTGCAAGCAGTGAAAGGAAAGACAGGAAAGAAAATTCCAGCTAGAACAATTTATTGATAGCTTCTCATTATTTTAGTCATTAGTTTAAACTTTATGACAAAATTTTACTTTAGCTAATAACTAATAAAACTGGAAGAAATTTTACCTTCGTTCTCTACTCCAGTTCACTGGTAGAAAGATATGCTAACAAACTGATTTCATCAAAAGGAAGGCTGTAGGAGCATGAGAGGGAAAGGTTGGCACCATTGTGCTTGCTAAGTTTATAATAAAGATCATTCATCCTGTTATTTTTACCTACTTATTTCTTATTTTCCATTAATGTTGAAAAAGGTAAAGACTACAGTCACAAATAGTGAAGATCTATCAAACAGTAATATTACTTTAAGACTGGTGTCTCCAAAAATACCATACAAATAAAAGTGAAGACTGCCTCTACTCAAGGGTGTATTGGTAATGCATATTGGGATATTTACCTACAAAAAGAATCAAACAATTAGACTTAAAAGATTCTTTATTCTTAGTAATAAATGATTAAGCTTAATGTTTTTTTCCTATTTTTTCCTACTTCTTGCTACTTCTTAATAAGCTTCCAGGGTCCAGAGATCATATAATTTAGTTTAATTTAGCAACATATCAATTATATTATGTTAATATAGTTTATTAATCCATATTTGACTCATTTAGGAGATGAGCAGAACCATATTTATTGAGCAACAATTATATGTATGGTACTTGTTGGATGTTTTATCTTTATTTCCTTGTTCAATTCTCACAACAATCTTCATTTTCATAACTAAGCAAAGTAAAGCTCAAAGAAAATGTTATGGACAAGAAATGGTGTACTTTGAACTACACCTAATTTTCATATGGAAATTCAAGAAAATATACTAGTACAATTACCTCCTATGCTACAAAACTTGATGTGTCAACATCACCCACACATAATCAGATTCACACTGCCCCCACCTTTTTTCTAACAACCCAGTTTAAAACTACTTTGCATAGACTCCCACATCCTCCGTTTGCTTTGTGCCATTAAAAAACCTGTGTGACAATAGCACCACCTATTGGCTGGCAAAGGGATTGAAATAATCCTAAATAGCATCTGCTTCCTTGCCCTTCATGAAGACTAATGCATTACTTGGGTTCTTCTTTTTTCTGCCTTTTATATTAAATCCACTTGAAAAAAAAATTTCAGCTGAATTAAACCCACTAACCATTTTTTCCTCATATAATAGATTTTTTTTCTTCCTTCATCTCTCTTTTTAAAACCTGTAGAATTACTACATATCTCAATTCCACTGCTAACCAATAAGCATTTTTGCTAATGTGTAACAATTCAGATACATTGTGGATTTAAGGGGATTTGTGTATTATTTGTGCATTATTTGAGCTACCATTTATAACGTAGTTTCCATTTTAAAAAGTTGAATTTAAACAAGTTGCTTAAATGGAACTTTTGGAATTGAAATAATTTGTAGGTTGGAAACTTGCTATATTACTAAAACATATAAAGGTATTAAGTCTTTCACTGTAGTATCCAAGGCAAATAAAGGAATAGGATGTTGATACAAGCAAAGCAATATTGCATACATTTTCTCCCCTCTTCAGAGTTAATGGATCTTTGCCTTGTCCTGTGGAATTTGAATCTTGCATTACACATAATGGAATACTCAAATATTTATTGATAATGATGATGAGATCCACCGCTATTTTTCAGTGGCTCATTAAAGTTATACCAATGATACACAAATAACAGATCCCATTATGTTAACCTTTATCTCTATGATGAAAACTTCCAGGATTACATCTATAACTCTAATCACTTAATGAGTTCCATCACAACCTTTTGTTTAAAGCAAGGCTGTACTTGAATGTCCTTACCCTTCTGTTACATAGAGCCCTAAATCTTCCTGTGATACTTTCTTAGTACCTAGTCCCCAAAGCTGTCCTAACTTATGGTAATCCCTATAAATTCCCATTTGTGGAAAATTTGTTAAAGCATGGGAAACATAGAAGAGACACACCAAACCAGTTGGTCAATATGAAGTCACTTTTGTTGCTGGTACCAACCAAATAACAAAGGGTTTTTGTCCTTTGGCTGTTGTTCTGTCTCAATTCTAGAAACTGTTCCTAAAATCTTGATTTGAGTCCAGTTTCTCACAGGCAGAAGATTGCCACTGCCCTATATATTGTAACCATAACTGCTCTCACCTGCCTAGACAGAGTCTATTCTTGGTGAAAAGACAGACCTGACTCTCTTACACTGATCTTATGATCTCCTGAGACCTGTGACCTAAAGCTGATGTCAATTGCCCAGGTATACATACTTCTCCCACTGTTGTCTATATTCCTGCCCTGCAAATCACCTGCCCAAGACTGTTTTATTTATTGGCTTCCCAGAACTTGAAAAGCTATGGTCTGGCCTGTTTAATCAGTAGTTATGACATTCACCTCTCCCAAGCCTCAAATTGCATTTCCTTTCAAAGCTCTCAAATCTTTTGTTACCATTACTATTTTACTCATTTCCTAATTTTAAAAATTTAGTTGTTTTTGCAATATGAATATATGTAACACTACATTTTTATGGTTATTAGTAAATACTACAGTACATTTTTGCAATTAAAATTTTTTAATTATTTTTTACAAACTTCAATTATTTTACTACTGCTCACCTCAACAAGGCAAACTTTCAACAAAAAATATATTTTAATGTTCCTTTGATTTATTCCTTTTAATATTTATACCACTATGCTCATCTAGGCCCTCCTGTTTCATGCCCATATTAACGGAAAAAACCTCTCTAATCATACCATGTTCTGATGTCTAGTCTTTATTGTTCAGAAATCCTTTCTTCAGGGAACCATTCACATTCCATTCATTTTGATCCTGCCTGTCCATTGAGTTTGGGTGGTGCTATCAGCCTTCTGTCTAGAGGTACGACTGTAAACCAAGTCTGGTCATGGTATTAGACTCCTTTAACCACAAAAATTATTTTAGGGATGGGCACATGACCCCAGCTAGGATTTTTTCCTAAAAATTTTTCTGGAGCTTCCAGGAAAGACTTTTAACCTCTATGATCATGAGCTATAAAGACCATATATACCTGGAACTGCTGAACTGCTGGGGCCATTCATTCTAGATTGTAGAGAAAACCAATCTATGAATGAAACCAATTTGGAGGAAGGTAGAGTCATGGGACAGAGAGAAATTATCCTGATGATATTAGGCACTTGAATCTAATTCAAATTTTGTTCAGTTATATTTTCTAAAATATTGTATTAGTCCATGTAGGCTACAGTAGGAAACAGACTCTAAAATTAAATAGTTTAAATAATAGGAAATATATTTCTTATATAACAGTCCTAGATAGACAGCTCTTTCCACACAGTCATTTAAGGATCCATACTGATAGCTAGAAAAAGGAAAAAGCACTGAGAAACACATATGGAGATTTTTACTGGCCAGGCCAGAAAGTGACTCACATTACTTCCACTTACAATTCACTAGAAAAATTTAGTCATATAGCTACACCTACTTTCAAAAGAAGTTGGTAATTAAATGTAGTTTAGCTGTGTGTCCAGAAAGATGGAGAACATGAATTTTGGAGGAAAGGTAGTGATTTCTACAAATATATTTTTTGATAAAGCCAAAACCTCAAAGAAACTGACCACCAGGCCATACCTCACTGGTCCCCAGAAAAACCATTTTTATTGAATTAAAATACCATTACTCATATTTCAGTGCTATTATAAGAAGTACTCCAGAAAAAAAAAATTTGCATCAAATCTACCAAAAGACACTTATTCATTACATTGTATAATGTCTGCTAATAAAAACCATGGGGAGAAGTCACATCAGATATCAGTAAGGGAAACAGACACATATTTTTTCTCTTATAGGACTAGGAAAGATTAACAACACTCACAGTGTTATTGAGGGTGTAGGAAAATCAACAAGCTCTTATACGGCTGGGAATGTAAATTAGCCAGTATAAATGGAAACCAACAGTTTCCATTCCTGAACTGACGACAAAAAAGTTTAGATCTTTTGTCACAAGTTATCTTTAGTAGGGTAATTACATGAGATTTTGTATTTTCTTTACTGGTTGATTTTTTTTTTTAAATTAAAAAAAATCTTTTTTAAGAATAAAAGAAAAATGAGGGTATTATTAGTTTTATAAACAAAAATTAGTCATACTCCTCCAAAACAGTTGTTTAGATAATTAATCTCATAGCCACTGTGAAGTTCTGAGAAGGCCACCCCTTTTTGAGCTGGCTGCTTTAATGCTTAATTAGAATTGCTTTTGTGGTCCATTCTTAGAAAATGTGCAGGTAATTAGAGTTTGTTAGAGCCTCATATCTGGCTCCACTTTTCCTTCATCCTGAATTATTTTTTCCTTTCAATGAAATTTTATGCCTCTATCTTGAGTCCTCAATCTCATATTTCTTCTGGAGGAAGGAAAAGAATAAGTTTTATTGTATTACATTTCTTATCACTTTTCCTATACAAAATTTAAAATTCTACAATGCATATTTTTCTTAAACAGCAAAAATTCTTCACCTTATTTATTTAAAAATATAAATATGTAAATATAAAAATATTACATATAATATTTATTTATATAAACACATGAATATACTGAGTGCCTAGATCGAACACTGTCCTATATATGGGAGAAAGGGAAAGAAGGCTCATCAAGTTGCTCACAGTCTGGTTCGATGGTCCAATATTTTTTTTTCACAATGACTCGCATCAGACAACCTAATGGCCTCACATTCCCAGGGGCCTACCAAGACATATGTTGTATACAATTCTCAGAGTGATAGCAACAACTTGGTCTCTTTAGCTATTATTGATCTGAGATATATTAGTGGTCCAAGGAGGTAGACGGTTAAGAACACAGACTGACTATAGTATAGAGATAAATATAAGAGAGAAAATGCTGTATGCTATGATATGACACAGGAAAAAAAAAAAAAAGGAACCCAGAAATGTGGAGGAAACTTTCTGTAACCTATTATATTGAAGTTAAGTAGGCAAAAGAGGAGGAAAACAGAGATTAGAAGAATCATTTCAGAAAATGAAAAATTAAAAGGATAACTGGGTTTTACACAGGGAAGATGGTGAATATATTTCTGGGTGCTTGAATATATGCTATTTTGTATAGTATGTCATCTTTTCTGCATCACTGAAAAATAAGATAATCCATATGATAGCATTTTTTAGATAAATGAAGCCAATTTCTTAAAAATCAAAATATTTCCAGTCTGACCATTTTAGTGATAATAATTTAAAAATATTTTAGGTCTTTTTTCTGCCTTAGTTAAAATTAAACACCATTCATGTACTCACTTTCTGGATAGCATACTAATTATAAATAAAACATAGTACACTTGTACTTAAACATAAGTAGGTCCTACTGAGATTGAATTTTTGACTTTTAAATGATCTCACTACAATAATTAGTTATTTCTTATTGCCAATGAGTGTTAATTGCTTCTAACTACTGTATATCAGCTTCCTCCACTCCCCTCCCCAATCTTTTATGTGTAGAAAATTAGGGGGAAAATTGGCAGAGAAAGAAATATTGTTGAGCTTGCTAAATCCTTAATCTATTTTTGCACACTACACCAAGTTAGCTCTGTTCCGAGGATAACTGTATTTTGTACAACATTCAAAGTACACAAATTTTGTGAATTATATCTTTCACACTACCTAAAAGAGATTCTGTTGGGTTTTGTTCTGGACAATTCTCAAATTTTCCTGATGTCTCATGCTGTCATAAGCCCTATTTGAGGATTATCATTTGGGCTTCAGTGGAGTAGAAAAGGGTCAACTGGCACAGTATTTAAATTTAGACTTTTGCTATCATCTCTAAATGAGACTGTACATTTCATCATAATTATCTCTGTGTTAAAGCTTGACTTAAGATATACTACTACACCTCACACTCATTAGGATAGCTATTATCAACCTCTACCTCCACCTCTCAAAAGCAGAAAATAACAGGTATTGCAAGAATATGAGCAAACTGGAACCTTTGTATACTGCTGGTGGAAATGTAAGATGGTGCACCACAGTATAGTGGTCTTCAGAAAAATAAAAAATAGAATCATTATATGATCCAACAATTCCACTTCTGGACATATAACCAAAAGAACTGAAAGCAAGGTCTCAAGGAGATATTGGTACACCCATGTTAACAGCAGCATTACTCACAAGTCAAAAGGCACAAACAATCGAACAGATGAATGAACGAAATGTAGTCTATAGATACAGTAAACATTATTCAGCCTTAAAAAGGAAAGAATTCTGACCCATGCTACAACATGGAAGAAAATGGATAATATTCCAAGTGAAATAAGCCGGTCACAAAAAGACAAATACTGTATGATTTTGACTTATATAAGGCACCTACAGAAGTCAAATTCATAGAAATAGAAAATAGAATGGTGGTTTCCAGGGGCTGAGGAGGGGAATGAAAAGTTGTTCGATGGGTATAGAATTTCAGTTTTCCAAGATGAAAAAAGTACTGGAGATTGGCTGAACAATAATGTGAATGTACCTAATACTATTGAGCTGTACACTTAAAAAATGATTAAATTGGGAACTTTTAAGTGAAGTATTTTACCATAAAAATATGTACATAATTTACAGATTTTGTAATCCCGTTTTAGTAATTCGACTTTTAGTAATTAACGAGCAGTTCTCTTAAAGGGAGTGAGTAGACATTTAAAAATCCTGGGTTTACCATAGAAAGTGAGGACAAGTTTGTTTTTCTATATATTTCATCTATATCTTGTTCTCCAAGTGAATTACAAACTCCCTATGCATAAAGAGTATCTTCTGCTTGTTTTAGATAACATTCTACACAGAGCAAACAGAAAGGAATTAACGCTTAATGACATAAGAACGTTTATGTAGATGTTACTATATCTCCAAAGTGCCACTACATAACTTTAAAATAACAGAATTAGAACTGAAAGGAAATTTGGGAGACTAGAATAGTCAGTCATCGAGCAATTTCTGAGGGACGGAAACTCATTTCTTTATCATTTATTCAAAGACATTATGCATTAGGTTAAAAAATGTCCTCCTAAAATGTTGTGGAACTAGACAGAGGTGATGGTTACACAACATGAATCTACTAGGTGCCACTGTACAGGCATGCCTCGGAGATATTGCGCGTTCAGTTCCAGACCACTGCCATAAAGCAAATGTCACAATAAAGTGAGTCACAAAATTTTTGGTTTCCCAATACATATAAAAGTTACATTTACATTATACTCTAGTCTATTAAGTGTGCAAAAGCACGTCTAAAAAACAATGTACATACCTTAATTAAAAAATACTTTATTGCTAAAAAATGCTAATCATCATCTGAGCCTTCAGCAAGTCATACTCGTTTTGGGAGTGAAGGGTCTTTCTTTCAATTTGTAAAAACATGATATGCGTGAAGCACAATAAAGGGAAGAGTAATAAAATGAGGAATGCCTGTATTATACACTTTTGAATGGTTAATTTTATGTTATGTGAATTTTATCTCAACTGAAAAAATCATCATATACATACATTTGACATTTGAAGATTCTCAAAGGCAAATGCTAAAGCATGAAGAGCTAATGCTTATGTCATGGCCACAGACACTGCACTGAAATCTCATGTCAGCTTGACAGGATAGGAAGGAATAAAATACTAAAGCGACTGGTTTTTAAAGGTGGCGCTACTTGAAAAGTATTTTAAGGTAACAAGGTAACATGATATTATGTGGGCTGATACACCTGACCACCACCACCACTACCACAGACTAAAAGTAAGTATAAAAGACAAGACTGTGATTTAGGGCTCTTCCCACTTGGCAAACTCCTCACTTATCAGGCCTGCAGAATCAAAGAGGTTAAAGAGAGAGAGTGGAATCAGATCATGGAAAGCTCAAGTATGCCAAGACAAGAAGCTTGGGGTTTTTCCTCGAGACAACAAGGAGTACCTGGCAAGTTTAATAACACAGGAGAGTAACATGTTCAAAGATGTGTTTTAAATGAATCACTTGGCAACAGTGAGGATAATTAGAAGAGACAGGATTGTAATAATTAGCTATCACAATATTCCAGAGAGAGGTTTATAAGGTGGAATAGGTTAAACTTTGGGATCAATTTGAGAATAGGGTTTAAGGTACAGTACTTACTGGGTGCTTTTCTTAAGTTATTCCTTTTAATCTTCACTGAAGCTTAACATCATTATTCCCATTTTATAGATGAAGGTCAACTTGGGCCAAAATTAAACAATCAGCTGCTAAAGAAGTTGGAATTTTTATTATGGTATGTAAAAGATCAAAACTTGTACGTGTATAATTTCTACTACCCTCTGGTATCAACCAAAATACAACCAAAATAGTTAAACTGCTTGATATAACAAAATGTAAGTTTGTGTATATTGAATATGTCTTGTCTGTCAACAGCAGTTAGCCCTGAGGGAGAATAAAAATCCAGGTCTCATTCCTTAAATAACTTTTCAGTATTAGATGAGATCCTAAATTACATGAACTATAAATGACTTTTACCTGGAAGTGATTAAAAAACTTTCTAAATAAAGGGGACTAACATCAAGCAAGACTGAACTTAAAAAAAATATATTATGTCCTCTTCTGACCTATTTATACCATTTTTAATAATAGGTTACATAAATATATTGACTAAAATAGTATATAATTAGAGGCAGTAATCTGAAGGGATATATATTTGATGTTTAAAATTGTCAAATTAAAACCCTTTCTATATACATTACAAAAAATGCTAAACTGATATAAATCAAAAATACTTAATTTCATACATTAATATATATTGGGTTTTTAATATATCTTGGCTCCCACAGAGACATGGTTTTACCTGTGTTTTGTGATACAACCACAAAGCCTGAAAAAGTGGATCTGACTATAAATGTTCTTCAGTCACTCCTCTCCTCTCAAATCACCAGTCTTAATCTACTCTGGTCTGAACTTTGGAGTTCTTATAGTCTCAAAGATACTTTTCACTGCCTGATTGCTTCTGGAAAAAAGGGTAATTCCTAAATCACACAAAAAAATGAGGAATGACATTTCTCTATTACAATGTCTTCAAGAAATAAAACATGAACATTACAGGAAGAATTCTTTTATTTTTTTTCAATTATGGTTGATGTTCAATATTATTTTATATTAGTTTCAGGTGTACAGCATAGTGATTAGACATGTATGTAATTTATAAAGTGATCCCCCTGATTAGTGTAGTACCCATCTGGCACTGTACATAGTTATTACAATATTATTGACTATATTCTCTATACTGTATTTCACATTCCCGTGACTTTTTTATAACTACCAATTTGTATTTCTTAATTCCTTCACCTTTTTCACCCAACCCCCCCAACCCCCCCACCCTAATCACGCTCCCATCTGACAACCATCAGTTTGTCCTCCGTATCTATTTATGGGTTTGTTTCTGTTTTGTTTGTTCATTTGTTTTTTATATTACACATATAAGTGAGATCATATAGTATTTGTCTTTCTCTGTCTGACTTACTTCACTTAGCATAATACCCTCTAGGTCCATCCATGCTGTGCAAATGGTAAGGTTTGCTTCTTTTTTTTTATGGCTATGTACTACTCTGTTGTATATATGTACATCTTCTTCTTTATCCAACACTCTATTGATGGCACTTAGGTTGCTTCTAAAGCTTGGCTATTGTAAATAGTGCTGCAATGAACATAGGGATGCACAGATCTTTTTAAAGTAGTGTTTTGGATTTCTTTGAATAAATACCCAGAAGTAGAATAGCTGGGTCATAAGGTAGTTTTATTTTTAATTTTTTGAGGAATCTGCCAACTAATTTTCCATAGTGGCTGCACCAATTTGCAATCCCACCAACAGTACACAAGGGTTCCCTTTTCTCCACATTCTTGCCAACACTTGTTTTTTGATTTATTAATGACACTGAGCACCTATTCATGTCTATTGGCTATCCGTATGTCCTCTGCCCATGTTTTAATTGTTTTGTTTTGTTTTGTTTGGTGTTGAGTTGTATGAGTTCTTCATAAATATTGGATATTAACTCCTATCAGATGTATCATTGGTAAATATCTTCTCCTATTTAGTAGGGTGTCTTTTCATTTTGTTAATGGCAAGAATTCTTACTTAAGTGTTAAGAGTAAGATGAACTTTGCTGAGATTGGGAAATAAGGTGATTAGCCAATGTATAACGGCTCAAAGAAAGTTGCCTGCTTTTGACAATACTAACTTCTCAATGCAAATTATTAAACATTTCCATTACCCCTATACTTAGGCAACTTTGCTATCCATCAAGAATCTTCATTTTATAACTCTAGAGCCTCATTCTTCATTTCATATAAAAACGAAAACAGTCCATGCCTTTGAAATAGTTCAAGGTATCCTACTAATTAAAAGGCATACATTTTAAATTCAATCTCCTTTTCAAAGTTTAATCTGAGTAAGCAATAACCCCGGGATACAAAAATAATTTGACAACTGAGTTATTTGGCAAGAAATGATATGAATATTTATGGTTTTTTCTTGATTTAAAATGGATAAACACGCAAACATATCTCCTCAATGAAAGCCATCCGAACCTAATTTCAAAACTCTCCAAATTGTAAAAAGAAAAAACCGCCAAGGGAATGAATTTTTAAACTTAGTTCCAGTACATATTAGACCTTAAAAAAAAAAAACATTAGACACTGGGTCTTATTCAGAGACACAAAGAGAAATGAATTCATTCATCAATAAGGAGGCAATTTTGAAGGGGGAAATATGAAAAGAAACAAGTCTATCTTGATTTTTTTCACTTCATGTTTAATAAATTGCAAATTTCTTTGTTCTTTCATTCCATTTACCACAAAATAAAGATTATAAAATCACTGATAAATGGCTAGAAAGTCTTTCTTTTCACCATACTAACAGTACATACACTTCTATAATGCCATTTAAGCATACACAACATCACCAAATACTCCACTTTGCTCCCTTTATTTTTCCTGACCTAAATTACTCAGTAGGAAACATTACTGGGATGAGATAGGGAAGTCTGCAAGTTTTATGGTCCAGTTAATCTGCACTGAGGATAGGGAGGAGAGCTTACTGGTGAAGTCAGCGGGAGTTGAACTCAAGGACAGTCACTATGAAGATAGAGCGTAACTGGTAAGATTTCAGACAGGAAAGGATTACATAGGAGGCATATCTCATCAAGTCTCACAGTAACAGGCAGATCTCTTTGTGGAAAGTGGCCTCACGGAACAGATAAGAAAATCTTGTGGAATAAACCTACATGCTTATTATGCTGTCCTATAGGGCAGGGACCTACTTAGGAGCTCCAGGTTCAATGATTGATAGTTGTCTATAGTTTGACAGTTATCCAAAAGCTAATAAAATTGCAAAAATTGTAAACAGTGCTAGTTACACCAATCTATGTTTTCATGATTATTCATATCAATCTCCAAATGCAACTGTTTTTAAAGTTGGTTTCCACTTACCGGGTTTTTCTTAAAGCAGAATTCACCAGCGTACTTAAAAAAAAATTTTTCCCTTCCTCTCTCTTCCTCCCTCTCTCTCCGTTCATCCGTCCATCCACCCATCCAGTACATTCACATAGTTCAAACATAAAGCATACAGTGGTATACAGTGAAAAAACTTGCTCCCATGCCTATGTCCTGTATGCTGAGTTCCCTGCACACAAACACAACTGGCAATCCCTCTTTATTAGTTTGTTTATCCTTCTAAAAATTATTTTTTATATACACAGTAGTCAATATAAATGTGTATATATGTTTATATATGTAAGATACACATACATACACATAATTTCTTCTTTTTGTTTATCCACAAAAGGCTAACTCTGCAAACTTTTCTACAGTTTTCATTTTTATTTAGTGTTATGTATTGAAGATTTTTCTTATATTAATACAGAAAATATATACTCATTATTTTTTATAGATTCATCCACTGTATACGTGAACAATAATTTATACACTGGTCCTCTAATAATGAGCACTTGGGTTTAAGAGAAATTTAAATTACAATCACAAAATTAGTTATTTGTAAAGGAACAAAAGGTAAATATTTGAAAAAAAAAGGTAAATAATCTCCTAGTGCTATCAAGGTTATGAGTTCATCTGGTATTTAGAATAATAGTTCTAAGTCCAAAAGTACAAATATATCTATAAAAAAAGACCAGGATATTATGACAATTATACTCGCTCATACCTGAATTTTTAATTTGTTTACTGTGGATAATTTTACCTATATGATTCACTCATATGATATGTCAGAGAAATTGTCAGGCTTCAAGAAGCTTATCTGGTGTGCCCATGGCTGCCGGAGGAATTTTTATTTTGATTCATGGCATGTGAAAGCATTGTTGAAAGGCAGAAAGAAAATAATTACCAAGTAGTCCTTAAAATCTTTACTTTCCTCCAGGAAATATGGTGAACAAGTGTTTGCAAAGAATCTCCTGTACTAGCTAAAAACGATACCTCTTTTCTCATTAGAAGATAATCTGAGTGTCTGCCAGTGGATATCTAAAAATTTAAGCATTACAAGTGATGTTTATTCACCTGGTTATACTAAAGGAGCCATACATTTAAGTCTTTGCTAAGTTTTAAATTTGGCATTCTCTTATTCTAGTATTGGTCCATTTCCTATAGTGAGTTAAGCAATTACTATTTCTTACTTAAAATCCCTCTAAGAAGGTTGAGAATTTAATATACAAAGACTGAGAACCTTTATATTAAAATTGATGAAAAACTGGGACAGGTGAAAACAATCTACAACCACCTTAGTCATTAGTGCTTCTACTGGCAATAATTCAACTCTTGGGCAAAAATATTCAAAAGGACAATCTAAAACTACTAGTTAAAGAGATACTAATGATACTAGTAAATGGAGAGTATGTCTAAATTGAGAAATAAGAATATTATTTAATGACCATTTTTTACATCTTATAAATTTAGGCTATAAGTCGATCCTTTAAGATTAAAAAAATTGAATATTTATATATTCATTTAGATGTTTTTTTTTGAATATCAGTTCTTAAAATACCATGTTACTTTATATTTTTTAAAGTTTCTTTTCTTTTCTTTTTTTTTTTTTTACTGAAATGTTAATCTTTATAAATGATCTGTGCTTTGGACAGAATTTTGATAATTAAGCAATTGTTTATTTTTAACTATGTTCTATGTTAAAGCAAAATTGTGGCAAACTAAATATTCCCTGGATAATTCAGATTGAAAGTCTTTTAGAAATTTCATTTCTAAAACTTTAAAACTCACTTCTGAGCTTATCTTTCATATGCATGGGGTATAAAGTGCTAGTAATAGTTAGCATACTGTTGCTAACTATAGAAACCTATGCCCGGCAATTATTTACAACCTTTTCCATACAGATCATCCTTATGGTTATTTATATGCTCTTCTTCCTAAAATATGCAAATTAATCAAAACATGTTTATTCACAAAGAACACATTTGGGAACCTTAAAAAATAAGAGAGTAAATATTTGGGGGCTACCGAATTATGTGTCTACTATGCATGAGTCCTCATTATGCCCTCGAGGGCTGTTGCACTTAGTGGATAGTACAAATATGTAAAAATAAGCAGTAAAATAGAAGTTTATGAGAGAATGTTTAGATATACTGTCTTAATTTCCTAGGTTTGCCATAACAAAGTACTGCAAATTGAGTAGCTTAAAACAACAAGATATTTATTATCTCACTGGAGGCTAGAAATCTGAAATCAAGGTGTAGGTTGAGCCATGGCTCCCCCTCAAAATTCTAGGGAGATGCCATCTTTGCCTCTTATCATGTATTGGCATCCCTTGGCTTGAAGCGGTAGCACTTCACTCTTTGCTTCTATCTTCATATGGTCTTTTTCCCTGCGTTTGTTTCAGTGTGTCCTCTCTTCTTCATATAAAGACACTAGTCATTATACAAAGTCATCCAACTAGTCATTGAATTTAGGGCCCACTCTAATCCAGTAGGACCCCATCTTGACTAATTACATATGCAAAACCTCATTTCCAAAAGGTCACATTCTGAGGTTTCAGGCAGACTTGAACTTTTGGGGGGCATTATTCTATTCAACCCATTACACTAACCATATATGTGGAGAAAGAAAGCAAAACAAACAAACTTTGTAGTTTACTGTATAAACTTCAGGTAAAAGTGTTCTATAATTTGTATATTATGATTAAAGTCAGAGAAAGAGGACAACTTAACAACTTCTTAAAATTTCTTAAAGTATTCAGTCAGGGGTTATACAAATCTTCATTTCGACAATGGATCTGAGATTGATGTAACAGAATATCCTCAAAGTCCAAAAGAATTATTGTGTCTTGATGTGTATTGATTGTTCTTCAAAGTTTCACCCATACACTATTAAAAATAACAAAAAGTCAGGATGACTGTTACTTGCATCCATTGCTGCTTGCAGCAGTGTATTTCATCAGAATTAAGGGCAAGGTTAGTTTTCTTTTTGATGAGACATCAATGAGATGCTGTTTGATTTTTATTTAATATAATTACTCATACTTGCTAGAAAGAATGGAAATACAGCCATAATCATTAAAACAAAAGACCAGCTATCTCATCACCTGTGGGATTCTTAAAGACACGAGAGGTCCCTTAAATCACAGTTTGACAATCAATGATCTAAGTTAATTGGTAAAACAGAGGTTAAATATACATTATATCTTTACTTATACTATTTACAAAATACTATTTTTGTAGAAAATTAAATTATTCACTAATATTCCGTTTGAAATTTATGCTTAATTACTATTTTATAAGAGATAAATATATTTGAATTTTTGAATTAAAAAAATTATGTCATAGCATTCATGGTTTCCAGGTTTTTTTGAAAAGAACTATTATGTATTTATTTTGTGTGTTTTATAAAATGTATGAGAAATGTTATACCTTCTTCAAAAACAAGATTCTTTAGAAAATGAATTCTATAATATGCTTGCTACAAATGTGGTCTGTTCCCAATCTCTTTTTTCAACAGTAGTTTAAATAATGCAAGTACAAATGCCACTTCTTTAAATATCTGATGGGTCCTCAGCACTCTGGCATGTGGTAGCTTTGTCCCCAAGCCTTTTTTTTTTTTTTTTTTTTTTTGCCTGTCAGCTGTGAGAAACAGTTTTCTACCAATTACTGTCACAATGTGAATAAATTCAAAACTGAAAATATAAGCACTGAATATTTTCAGTAAATTTATCCCAAAACTACATTAAAATAGGGATTTAGCATGTAAACAGGACTTGAGCAAGTAATAAGGAAGAAGTATCACATTGCACTTTATCTTCTATAAATAAAAACACAATGTAAAAATATAAAGAAAAAAGCCTTTTTGTACAGAGGAGAAATGGGCAAATGACAGCAAGCATATGAAATGAAAAGAAAAAAAGTTACAGCTTCAAAGAGAGCATCAATTAAGAAGTATGATTCCCAAAATTGATGACAGAGTTGTTGCTGGGTTTTCTCTCTTTTTGAACGATTATGACTTAATAACAAATTATTATTTTTTAAATGTATATAGTATTTCTGTCTTTGTCCAACACCAGTTTCTCTCAGTATGTGGATCTAAACAAACATTAGACCAGCAGCTGGTGGCTGACATAATTTTTGTTTGAAAGGTGTTAAGAAACACGCTATGAAAATTCACAATTTCTTAGGTTATTACTGTTAATAAAACCCCAAATAAACAAGATATAGGTGAATATTACTCTAAACTGGTTCTGAACCAAATTTTTTGGGGAGAGTTAATAAAAATCCTAAGTTTATAGGTATGAGTAATAAATATACAGTTCGAGTTGGCTATGTACATATAATCTCAACAGTCTGGTCCATCAACCTGGTTTGGTAAGAACTCTGTTCTTTTAGTCTTTGAACCACAATCTGTTTTGATATTATGGTTATGACTCACAATTATTTCCAGGATATATTCTTTTGAACTCATTTTCAGAATAGGCATTATATTGCCTTTTGTGTACTGCCACTCTTTCTTCTCAAATGTCTTTTTAAATTCTTTATTCTTGATGGTCTGAGTAATTATAGATTGCAGTTTAACGGACATACAGAACTAGAAGATTTGGGCCTGAAAGTCAGTTTGTGTCATTACTGACCTCTCTTTTTCTTTCCCTTTCTCCCTTCCTCCCTCTCTCTCTCTGACTTTCCTTCCTCTCCCTCTTATTACCCATATTCAGTCATGTAATCATTTCTTTCCTAATGCCCCTCACAAGAATGTATCTTTCACAGCCCACTACTACCCTTTACTTCAGACTACTACTGTGCCTGTATTATTATAGTAGTAATAGTTTCTTAAATGATCATTGTATTCCAATCCACTTTGCATAACACTGTCAGAATAATCTTCTTAAAATACCCCGTTAGAATACCGAAGTTTCACAAGATTTTAACATGTAGTTCTTTTTTTTAAAAAAAAAAAAAAAAAAGGGTAGACGCTCTTGCCAAGTATAACTTAACAGAAAAGTTACTGTACAGAAAGAGCTTTAAATATGCTAAATACACATTACATATATTCAAGGATGAGAAGGTACACCTTTCCCAAATTTAATACATTGCAGAACTCTTTTGCCACACAACACCTTGTAACTTCTCCCAGAATACTATGGCAGTTTTAAAAAGCACAAACTCCTTAATCTGCTCTTTATGACTTTCTAAAGTCTGACCTCAAACTATTTCTAAACTTACTTCTCACTAACTTTTGTATGAATTTCTATCTTCAACTAAATTCTATACTCACTGTATTCTGAGTAAGTTGTATGTATGTATGACTTTGTCCTCTTTCTGGTCTATAAAAACACTGTCAACCCTTCACAGCCAATTCAAATTCTGATTCCTTCACAAAGCCCCCCTAACAATTTAAGAACACAATAATCTCTTTTTCTGAACTATACCAATTACACTTCATCTAATGCTCCACTCAATCATTGCTTAAACACAAATCTAGAGTCTTGCCTTTGAATTTAGTTTTTGTTTGTGGTTCCTTCTCCTTTACTAAAGAACAAGGTCTTTGAAGGAAAAGACATACCTTTTGTGTATGTCCCATAGTATTTACAGCTTTGGAATGAACAGGGTCTCAAATATGTTTGCCAAATAGATTGGAAAAAAAAAAAAAAAACTTTAGGATCATGTGCTATTTGCCCTTCTTTATCCAGTCTCCACCTTTCTGCCTTCTGCCCTAGAAAGCTGACCCATATGGATTACATCAACAGGTTCCCTTGCACCTAGTTTCCACTGAGATTCAGATAAAAGGGAACACCAATGGGAGGCTAGAGGGAAGGACAAGAATGAGGTCCGAGAATTTATTTTTCTGGTTCACTCTCTGCAAGGTCAAATGGTCTGGCTAATTCCTTGAGTCCAAGGCCACAATCCCAAATCCCAGAAACTATGTCTTCTCGTCATCCTTTCAGGCTATGAAATGGTAAGGACACCCTCTCGTTATCCCTCCAAGATTGCACTTATGGTTTCCCACACACTGATTTTCAGCCTAGACCTGCCCACGCCTTTAGTAGTCCCTTCATAACTTGATTTGAACATGTTATCTCCTCTCCCCTAAATCCTGACAAATTGTTTGGCTATTTTAAAGAATAGTTATTAGTTTCATAGCACTAGGAATAGACAATGGATTTATTCTGAGAACCTAAAACAAAATAATAGTCTATAATAAGCTTTGGATTATGGTCTACTGGAGGGAAGAAACTGACTTATTCATCTTCGTATTCACTCCAGTGATGAGAAAAGTCCCATGCATACTGTTTGCAATAAACATTCATCTAACTGAATTTAATCATCTGTGGCAGAGACATTGCTCATCCACACAAGCAAGTGCTCCTCAACATTTTCCAGCCTCCCTTGCAGTTAGGTCGGGGGTCACATGGTGGGTTCTGGGCAGTGGAATGTGGGTGGAAGTGGTGTATGCTCTTTCTAGTTCCGGCCTTTAAAATTGTCCCATGTGAGCCTTCAGCTCTCTTCTGTCCTTGTCGATTGTGAAGACTTTTTCCAAGTAATGAAAATAGAAGATAAATGAGAGCTGCCTGGCTCAAGAAATAAACATTCATGTTAAACCACCGAGTTTTGTGGCTTATTATTTACTTAATACAGAATCCAAGTATCCCCTACTTATAACAATTTAGCATTTTAAATAATACAACTGATTTTTACTTCTATCTATATAGTACAGCTTTCTTATGAAAATTTTCATTATTTCAAGATATAGTAAAAACTAATCATATGTTCTACAATGAATGAAAACAAATGCCTTAACAATAATTTATTGACAAATAGAAAAAAAGCCCCACTAAAGTCATTCTTTTTTATTTGTTTAGCATTAAGTAAGCTTAAGAATGAGACGACTATAAAATGAGGTGACAGATGATGATCTGAGAAGTTCTACCTCTAGACAGAGTCCAAAGAAGCAGGCCCACATCTTGTTCCCCTTGGTGTAGCAAGTAAAGGGAGAAAAGAAGGGCTGTTCTGTGGTTGTAAAAACGATGTATAAAGAATAGCGTTTCCAGAAGTTGGGACCATTTTTAGATTTGCTGGATATTTTCTTTATGTCTCCTCTTTATTACGTTTGTTTTATATTTTCAGCTTAAAAGCATTTCTCCTCATCCACAAAAAAACAATAAAAAGGAATAGAGTTGTCTTATTCTCCATCATCCTCAAAATATACTATTTTCTCAAGCAGTGAGTTAAGCTTTTGAAGTTTTTATGCTCCAAAATTTTTTAGACTTTTGTCGATATTTAATACTCATATTAAGACTATGAAATATTATCAAGAGAACATATTTGTTACCTACATATATTTATTTAACTAAAAAAATATACACACATACATAAATTCGTACATAAAAGTAGACAGCCATTTTGTATCATTTGAGAGCTTTAAGCAATCTCATCTCTTTTTGAGATTTAGTCTTTCTAGTATTGTTACTGATTTGAGCAACTGTCTTTACCTTTGTGCTCCTTTCAGAGTTTAACATGCTATCTTGTTAAATTTTTTCTTTAAATGTCTTAGATAATTATTATATTTATAATGTGTCAAAAATATATGATACATGTTTACTGACTGTGTGGAAACACATCAGGCCCCCCTCACTTGCTGCCATTACATTTCTTGTAGCTACAGTTATACAGATTTTTGTTTACCTGTCCTTTGAAAACACTTGTCAGAGCACCCCGTTTTGCAGACTACCATATCTTCCTCATCAGGATCATTAACAGATATACTATCGACTTTTTTTTTCCAGGTGTTTCTTGAAACAGAAACACCTATTTTCCTGCAGAGCTTTCTGAAGCCTTCTTTTCTAATGTACAGATTAGACTATACATCTCTCTATAGCAATGTCTTTCTTAGCTATCATAAACTCTAAAATTATATACTGATTTTTCTCAAGTTTCTACTTTACCAATCAATTTTCTCCTTATGATTAGAATTATGCCACAAATAGTAGATGTCTCACTCTCTTTCTGACATAACAAATGAGAATCTCAGCCACTGATTTATTGTATAAAACAGGTGTATGTGTGTATGTGCATATATTTATTTATATAGTGTTTCCTTATAGATATAAAAGCTTTCCCTTATAGATGTATTTTGCCCTTTTAAATATAAAAGCACTCTTTATATATACATATTTTAAAAAAGACAAACTTGGTTTGTCTAGTATCTCCCTATTCCTTTTTTTGCAAGAAATTATGACTCTTACTAAGTGGTCTTCGGTTTATCTCAGCTTTGGTTTATCCCTGCTTTGATTTTTAAAAATACATATAAACTAAAACATTCTCCAAGAAAAAAATAATTCTATCTAAGCAGAGTTTAAGATTATTATTCTGTTGAACAAATACTGAAATAAATGTATTTGTATGTATAAGATAATTTTCAGTACTTATCATACAAGAAGTGTCCTAAGTAGTTCTAGGTTTACTAATTACAGGTCCCACTAAATGCAAATGTAAAACTTCCATGATAAAAATTAAATCTATGCCATAATATGGGTATCATATGGAATATTATAAAATAGATATCATGAGAGATCATACATAACAAAGCCCCTGAAAGGATACCTTTTAATAGCTTCTATATTATTATATTAACTTACGTATTGGCATAGATAAATGGCATAAAAATCTACATCACTGTATTTACATAGTGTAATAATTAAGGTTCAAAAAAGTCCTAAATAAACCCAATATCTTCGAAGTTACCTATATGAAAACATAATGGTTGATGGTTGCTGAGAATTAAAGAACTTGCCATCCATATCCATGATTCTTATATCAATTGAAAAGGCTGATTAGCCTGATACATACTATAAAATAGGGCTTCCCAACCCCTGGACCATAACCGTCCAAGGCCTGTTAGGAACCCAGCTGCATAGCAGGAGGTGAGTGGCTGGTGAGTGAGTGAACCTTCATCTGTATTTGCAGCCACTTCCCAGTGCTAGCATCAATGCCTCAGTTCCATCTCGGATCATCAGGCATTAGATTCGCATAGGACCACCTGTCTCTGGTGCCAAAAAGGTTGGAGACCACTGCTATAAAGGGGTCTATACAAAGCTAAGTTTAAAAGAGTAGCCAAAAGAACTAACCTGAAGAGATGATGGTGATATGGTAGGGCTATTAGGAAAAGAGGCTCAGAGGATAGAGACATGGTATACTTAAGGCAAAGGATGATAACTAAAGAGTAAATGGGTATTTGGTAGCAGTAGGTTCAGGGAAAATCTTAATGTTCTAGTTTAAAATTAAAAGGTTATATTATGTAAACTGCGTGTACTTTTGCTACAAGAGACCTCGTTATCTGAGGAATTAAAAGTTTATAAATATGCTTATAAAATATGCTTATAAATATTAAAGATAAAAGGAGAAGAGGAAGGAAGCAAAGAAGAAGAAAACAGGAGGAAATCATTGTTAGACTATCTTCATACCATTATCTCTTGTGAATTTAGATTTATTGGACTTTTAATAAAATAAAAACACTTCACATTTAAGAAACACTAAAAAAGAAAACAGTGAAGGAAAAAAAATGAATTGGGAAACATAATCAATGATTTTACATATTAAAAAAATATAAATTAAGAAGTTAATATCCCCAAAAGAAAAATAGTCCAAACAAAATATTAAGATTTAATAAAGGGTCTAAAAGCTGAGGTCTACTATTGACAGCAGAGCATAGGAGAGTATTATTCCAAGTCTCAGTCTCTGAATTACCCCCATGAATTTCTAACAAATAGAAGAGCAGGGTATACTCTGATCACATTAAAATGGCAAGAATGAATAAGACAGAAAATGGAAAAACAAGGAATAGGAAGGCAAAATAGAATCAGCTACTCTGTATAATGCGACTCCAAACTTAGTTTGAAGAATTGATAAGGTTCCCTCTTTGTCATGCCCATTCTGCCTATATTCTCAAAACTGCATTTGTCAAAAGTCTCTTGGATTAACCAGTATGCTATTCTTGTCTATAAAAGACAGTGCGGCATACCCTAAGATTCCTATATGTGCCTCATTACTAAAACCAACTCCAAAGACCCTCACATTCATTCTACAGTAAAAACTTGAAATACCACCTGGCTCCTTACACTTGTGAAGACTAAACAAACTTTGAGACCCACTGTTTAAAAGCATGATCTCTGTTAACTGGGGCTTAATCAGGATCACGTTTTCCCTTTTCTCTAGAGTCCAGCTGCTAATGCAGACTACTACTACGGTCACTCAGGCTCTTGATGGGTCACCATAGCTCCCAGTTCTCATGAAGAATAAACAGAGGCAGAAACTAAAATACACTATAAACATAACCTTATGGAATGGGTGGCTGTGTAAAGGAGATTGGGCCGACAGCAAAGGGACATTTCAACACTAAGATTCTAAAATGAAGAGACCAGTTGGTGCTAGGGGTGAACTTTGTTTACACTTTAAGTCTGAAAATGGAAATAAACTTTTATCTGTTTGTAACAAACAGCTTGGCAAGTGACAACCAGCTCTTCCCCTTGCCTGACCTCTGTTCACTGGTGCACATCACATACCAGGGTGAAAACACTTGCCCAATAAAGTGTCAACAGTATTACTTCAAAAAATTTCAGAAGACAGGCCTAGAATATGTATGCGATTTCAGAGCTGGAAAAAAAAAATGCGTAGTAGCCAGGGACAATCTGACAAATATAACTGTATACTGATCAGAGTGATGTGCAGTGTAAAAAAAAATACTTGCTTAAACCCCAAAGAGAAATCGTGTCAAAAAAAGAGAAATGTTTAACCTTTTAGGTAACAACTCTTAAATGCAGTGAACTGCATTAACAATGAGAAATCAATGTAACCAATAATCTAACATACATGGCAACCAAAAAACCTTGTATATTAGGTTTTAAAGCAAGTATTGACTACTCTCTTACAGTGTACCAAGACTTGTGCTATTGAAGTATTGGGAGTCACAGTGGGTGAAGATATATACTTAAACGTGCATTAAAATACAATGTGGTAAGATTGCTAAAAAGTGCTCTGTACAGTTCCATAAGGTCACATTGTTCCATTGTTCTAAGATACATGCCTAGAGTATACATTAACTAAGTATCAGGGAGACATGAGCGATGGGTTAAAAATAGAGGTAACACACAAAACAATACAAAGTTACCTAGTACTGGTAAGGCTGTGGAGAGTACACTCACCTACATTGCTGGCAAAAATGTGAATTGCTAAGGCCTTTTGGAAAGCACTCCAGTAACATTTATTAATAAAACTTGTATATATACTTTACCACAGCAATGCCATTTCTGGGAATTTATCTTAGAAATGTGAAAGCATAAGTTGGAAAGAGTATCTGTACAAAATATTTACTGGAGCATTTTTAGCAGTTGTAAAAAAAAAATTGCAACTCAAATGACCATCAATGTATTAATCAAAGGTTAAATAAACTGTAGTATATCCATATTATGAAAATATATGCAGCTATTAAAATAACTGCATTAGGTCTATATCTTCTGACATAGTGATGATCATGATTTATTGTTGAGTAAGAAACACAAGTGTCAAGGAAAGATAAATATGTAAAAAAATAAAAAATACGCTTTACAAAAAAAATCTTGTTTGAATGTATTTGTATAGAAATACATAAATTATAAGAGCATGCAAAAGCTACAGAAGCTGTGGAAGCATAATTATAGATTACTAATATTGGATGTGACTATAGGATAGGGAAAGGTGGAAAACACACAGCAAAATCAGGAGAAAATGTTCAGGCCATAAAAATAAAAGGGAACTATATGGAGCTACTGCACACTTCTTCACTTCACTCAGGTTCCTTTTCAAATGGCACATCCTCAAAGGGCTCCATTTGGAACTTCCTATCTGAATAGTCACCATATCCCCATTCTGTCACATTAGCCTCTTACCTTGCTTTTGTTTTTTGTATTTCTATATGGCATTACATTACGTATTCATTTACTTATTGTCTAATGTATATCTCTAAAACATAAAAATGAATCAATATTTGCTGAATAAATAAAAAATGAATTAAATCTCATGCATAACAACTAAAAATAAGCACGGGCAGGGACAAGAAGTTAAAATAGCAAAAAAGATACTAATTTGATCAAGTGATGGGATTGATAGCAATTTATAATTTAAAAAAAAAGGAGCAGACTTTTAATAAGTAGGAAATTAAATTAGTTAAGCTCATATGTTTTGGAATATTGAAAACAGTAAATCCTCAAATGGGGCAGGCAGGGAGAGAGAGGTAGAAAGGAAGAGGGGAAGCCTAGATTGAATGAATGACACTAAATGTGTATGCCTGAGTAATGCTATAAAGAAACAGCACAAATGAGAGAACAGTTTTTCCAAACACCTTTAAATTTTATATGATGAACACAATGATATTTCTCTCATAAAATAGTTTTGCTTTGGTTTATAAACTAAAATATGCAAAGTAAAAATATATTTAAATAGTAGATGCCAGTATTAACACAAGGGAATTAAAACAATAGCGAGTGATATTGAAGGAAGCAAGCATTCATAGACTCCTAGCAGTCCTAGCAGAATAAGCACACTCTTGCCATCTAACCTGAAGATGCTTATTTAACACGTAAAGTAAATTCTGAAACTCTAAAAAATATCTATGGATATATTTTAAGCACAAATACCAGAAATGTATATTGTTTTTTTTCAAATTAAAATAGTTTATGATATAGACATACTAGATGTTCTCAAAACTCAAACTATATAAGAAACTAATGGAATTAGTTTCTATGTTTTAATACTCTTAATCTAGTACGTTAAAAAATAAAGGCTAATAAGTATATATATATTTTCTAAGTAATAGTCTCACTTTTTATATTTAGATTGTACACTTTTAAACAAAATAGCTTTTTTCTCAATAAGGATACTATTTTTACATATAGTTGTGCAAATACTAATTTTCAAATAAAGCCATCTGAAGGCATCTAGTTATGGTTAAAACATACACTGTCCATAGAAACAAAGAACTCTGCAGGAACAATGAACATTCTTAAATCCTTTAGTTCACCTACAATTCATGAATATTTTTAAATCATGTACAATATGAAATCTCTATAAGTATTAAACAAAAGAAATCTTTTTGTCAATTTTTCTTAAAAAAGAGAAAAAGAACACTTTAAAATGAGAATGAAATAATGTCCTTGAAAAGTCAACTTGTCTGTTTATCTGTTGGCTGTCCATTCAAAAAATGTTTTAATATTTAAAATAATGAGTTGCTATTCTCGAAAAGTGAATTGTAGGTTACTTGCAAGAACATGAAATGATTTTTCAATCCCATAAAAAAACAAGCCTGTAATGTGTTCCTATAATACTCATCTTTTATCTTTAGAGGCTCTTATGAAAATAACCTATATAGTGAAACCTTCTATAACTTAAAGAACTACTTTATTTTTCCTGTTTAAATAGTAACGATGAATAAACTGACATTTTTACATATGACTAAACACATATTTAGATATCAAATGTAGACATACTTAGTTAAAATCAATTAAACTGAGAAGTCCTTCCTTCTGGCTGTCTATATTTTTCTTTAATCCTGGTCAGTGTAAACCCTTATTACCAGTAATTTGCCACTATAATGCTGAGGAAAAATGCTAGCCTCACAATTTTTGTCATTTCTCCCCCCTCTTCCCCTGCAGGCTGCTACTGTTGATGGCCTTTATGGAAATATAAATTCAATCAGCAGCTGCAAATTTCATGAGACGTCCATCTTCATGCTGAATTTCTAACTGAGTGTCAAAACAATCTGTGGATTTCTCCCTGATGAAACACACATTGAATTGTAAATTTCTGCAATTTTCTCATGTTTGAATTTCAGCTGCAGCAAAATAGTGGTAGCCCAGATACACTTACCTATCAGGCTAAAACAAGTAATTTTCTTTTCTTATTCTTTCATGCCATTTAAAGAGTAAAAAAATTTTAAAGCCATGAAACAAAATATTTCCTCCCAAAATTAAACAATTAAATCTTTTTATACATTCGTAAGAAAATGAAGATATAAAATATCATTAATACATCTTAAAGAGATTATTTTCCCCCAAGAAATCATTGTTCTATATGGTCGCCTGTCTGTGTGTATGTATATATTTATTTTTACTATTTTTGGTGGTGAACAATGCTATGAGTCTGATAAAAAATATTCTATAAACAATGTCAAGATGGTATATAAATGTAGTCAAAAATAATTACTAGTAAGTTCAATTTTAATGATACATTTTCATTAAATATTGTCCAGAGTTAAAATCTTAAAACAAAGAATTATAATTGCTAGATTAGGCATTCTTCTTATATACTTACAACTGAGTTCATTTTTTCTAACTACAGAATCATCTTCAACTGAATAGCTAAATAGAACTGCTTTCAAATAATGTACTATCATGAGCCCACATTATTTTGCACCTAGATATGCAAAAATGTTTTAAAAAGAAATCTTGAGCAACTCATTACGTAACTTGCATTCCAAGACAGCAGCTTTTTATTCTTACAAACATCTTTTCACTAATGTTACTAACAAAATAATCCACAGTGCTTTAAAAAATTCAAAAAGATAACTGTAGTAAGCAAACCTTATGAATGCTCTGTAAAACAAGGAATGAAATAACAATCATTCATTCATTCAACAAATATTTATAGAACATTTACTATGTACCAGGTAATATCTACCAGGCCATGGGGAAACAGATGTGCAAAAGACAGTCCTTTACCTCCAGAAGGGAGTCTAGTTGAGAGAGAATAAAATCATTTATTAAAACATAGTGAAGTAAGTGCTATAAACTGGTACCTTAAGGGAGGACAAATTTAGAACACTGAAGAGATAGACAACTATCTCATGATCAGTCATGGAAGCTTTCAGGAAAAGTCATAGTTTCTAAGGACATATGGGAGTCATCCAGGAGTGAAGTAGAAGGAAGATACATTCCACCCAGAGAGCAGAATATAATAAAAAACACGGAAGCATGAAATAACAGTGCCTTTGGGAAATTGTTAGTTATCAAAGATGAAGAACAGGGCTGATAAGTGATGTGGTGGAATATGTAGGTTAGAATAAGGTCACAAAGTGCTATGAATGCCATGATAAAATACTTATTTAAAAATTATACAGAAGGCAGTGGGAGTCCTCTGAAATATTTTAAGTAGAGGTGTAACAACAATAAATACCACTTAACAGGATATAAAAGTTAAAATATAATGATTAATAAATAAGATATTTACACAATTTCAGGGTGAGAACAACATAAATATAAAGATAACATAAAATCTGGCTGGACCTTTGAAATATTTCAAGATCCAAGAGATGTAAATGTAAGTATCACCATAGGGATACTCACATACTATGCTGTACTTTCATAGAAGAAAGAATCCCTATTAAAGATGAGCTCCTAATAAAAAAAATTACAACTTGAAGAAGCCACAGTGATGGGAGAGTTTTAAATGATGCAATAAACAGACAAAGAGCCTGTTTTAGATAATAGAATAATCTGAAAATGACTAAAACCATGAGAATGTCTAGAATGATTATAGATTTTAAAAAGGAGAGATGCTTCAATGAAAAAACTAATCATATGAAAAAAAGAAGTAAAATGTTTTTAAAAGAACCAAAGAGAAACTAAATAAATAATCATTAAAAGAAAAAAAGAAAACCTCAAGAGATATGAAGAAGACAACATATACCTCTATAGACATTATAGAAGGAAATAATTAAAAAAAGTGGAAAAGACACAATATTTAAAAAGATAATGGCTGATAGTTTTCTAAAATTGATGAGTCACATAAATCCCTTCCCAGTTCTAGGAAGGACAAAAATCAGAATAAATAAAAAGAAATCCATACTTAAATAAATTGTAATAAAAATGCAGAACATCAAAGACAAAGAAAGGAATATAAAAACAATCAGAAAAAAGGGCAGATTGTTTACAAAGACAAAGCAATTAGTTTGAAGATTCATTTCTCATAGCAACAATAAATGCTGGAAAACAACAGAACAATACTTTCAAACAACTGAGGAAATAGAAATATTAACCAAGAATTCTATACCCAGCTAACCATTATTCAAGTTTGAGGGCCAAATAAGGACATTTTTAGACAAATGAAAGCTGAAAATTTATTTCCATAGAGTCTCAGGAACATAGACAATTGCGTGAAATACAAAATTATGTGAAAAAATATTGGTAAAGCTAAATAAGCACAGAATCTTAACAGTAATAATAAAATTAAATAATTTGGGGAGATTGAATGTTTCTGTGAAGGTGGGTTTTTTTTTTTTTGATGAGATTAAAATTTAAATTGGTGGACTGTGAGCAAAGTGAATTACCTTCCATAATGTGGGTGGGTCTCATCCAATTAACTGAAGACCATAAGAGAATACTGACTTCATCCAAGCAAGAAGGAATTCTGCCAGCAGACTGCTTTCGGACTCAAACTGCAAATCTTCTTTGGGTCTCCAGCCTGCTGGCCTATTCTGAGATTTTGTATTTACTAAGCCTCCACAACTACATGAAGCAATTCCTTAAACTAAATCCTTCTTTTCTGGTTCTGTTTCTCTGGATAACCTTGAATAATAGAAAAGATATTTAAAAATAAAGGAAAACTAAAATGCTAGAGAATACAAGGTTCAAAGGAAGATGGTATTAAAGGTAAAAAATATAAGTATTTTGTTTTTGGAGCTCAACTTCAGACTTTGTTAAGTCAAACATGTATTTCAAATATCTAATAGTAATACCAAGAAAGAGAAACAGAATGTAGAACATCTAAAACAGAAAAGGGGGAAAGGTTGGAGGAGGAAATGTATAGAAAAGTTGTTCAATCAGAGAAGGCTGGTAAAGATAGAAATAAAGGCATGATCAAGAGAAAACATGAACAAGGTGATATAAATAGGTCCAAATATATCACAAAATATAAGATAATAAACAAAAGAAAGATTACATTCACCTATTAAAAGACTAAAACATCTCAGAATACTTAAAAATATCCACTTAAATATTTAGGTAAATAAGAAATTCACCTAAAACATCATAACACAATAATAAAGGAAATAAAGGGATAAAGAAAAGATACACTAGATAAATATCAACCAAATAAAGCTGGTATAGCCGTACTAATATAGATAAAATCATTAATAAAGTTTGAAATGGCCATTACTTAATGTTATAAGGGAGAATTTACTAGAATATAAAATAATGCTGAAGCTGAACACACCTAACAACATAGCCTCAATATGTGTAAAGCAGAAATTGATAGACTACAAGAAAAAATGTACTAGTACTGAATAAATTTGGGAAATCTTAAGATACAACTCTCAATCTACCAAAGAAACAAAAATTAGTAAAGATTTGGACAGTGTATTTAACAAGTATGATCTTGTAAATATGATCTTGCAGAGAACTATACAGTTGCCACTAGATTCTTTTCAAGCACATATGGAATCTCAATTAAAATTAACCACACACTAGGCTACAAAGATCACCTCGACAAATACCAGAGTTTATGTCACATGAAAATACTCTAACCATAGTGCCTGTGATAGGTAGAATAATGCTCCCCTTCACCACCTTGCAAAGATGTTCGTTCACTAATTGCTGGAACCTGTGCTGCCTTACATGGCCAAAAGGACTTTGCAGATGTAACCAAGTTAAGGGCCTTGAAATGGGGAGATTATCCTGGACTACCTGGTACACCTAGGTGTTTAGTAGAAACAAAATACAATCAGAAGAGTGATAAGAGAGGCATGAGGGTCAGAGTTAACAGAAAACATGAAGACAGAAACAGACATTTCTGAATCAGAGAAAGATTTAAAGATGGAGGAAGGAGCCAAAAGTCAAGAAATGCAGGTAGTTAGAAGTCAGAATAGGCAAAAACAAAACAAAACAAAACAAAAACAAACAAACAAACAAAAAAACAGAACCTCTCCCAGAACCTCTAGAAAGAACACAGCTCTGTTAACACTTTTAGTCCAGAAAGATTTGACCTTCTGTCCCTCATAACTGTAAGAGAACAAATTTGTGTTGTTTTAAGCTGCTAAGTTATGAGCATTTATTACAGCAGCAATAGGAAACTAATACAGTGCCATAAAGTTAAAAATTAGAAATCAGTAATAAAATAAGCACCAAACCAAGTTTTCTAATACATTTGGGAAATCAGCAAAAACAAGTTCAAAGTAATTCATAGGTCAAAGAAGAATTCACATGGAAATTATCAGATAGTTAAAACTTTACAAGCACAGTATAATGTACCAAATATTGAGGGACATATTCAAATTATTATTTATAAGAAAACATATAGCCCTAAATGTTTATATCAGAAAAGGAAAAGGCTAGAAATTGATGATCTAAAATTTAATTCAAGAAGTTACAAAAAGTTGTGAGGAGAAAACAAAGAAAGAATAGATGAAATAATGAAAAAAATCCACATTTAATGAAACAAAATAATAATAAGAAAATATAAAAATGAAAGTGCGGTCTTTGAAAAGAATTAGAAACAAATTTCTTATTACTTGGTCAGGTTTTTAAAGGGATGGTATAAATAACATTAAAAATCTACAAATATATGTAAAAGTATAAGAGAATACTATAAACAATTTTGACAATAAATTGGAAAACGTAGACTGAACAATTTCCCAAAATATATAAATAAAAATGGATCAAAGAAGAATTGGAAAAAATAAATAGAACCTGAAACTATTAAAGAAACTGAATTCATAGGCAAAAAATCTTACTGTAAGAAACAGTACTGAGCCCAGAAGTTCTAACAGGTACATTTTCCAGGACACACAGGCACTGGTAACTTTTGTCTTATACAATCTGTTCCAGAGAATAGATAAAGAAAAAAATACTATGGTTCTTTTCAAGAAGTTAGCATAATCTGATATGAAAATCAAGGAAGCTAGTATAAGAAAAGAAAAATAAAGCTGATTTCTGTTATAACAGTATATGTAGAAATTGTTTGTTAAAATGTATATATCAGCTGGACTTTTTTAAAGTTATATTTTATTCATTATTACTGTATGTTTTATAGCAGGAAGATTTTTCAGGTTTTAATCTGCCTCATTGCTGGGAAAAGAAGTCTTTCCAAGAGACTTTAAAGTTCTTCTTAATTTGTAATAAACTTACTAAAGTATATAGCACTTTTAAAGAATATTTCTTAGTACTCTACTTGTGAAGAAGGAAAAAGGTGGTATTTAGTATGAACTGGATACACATTCACCATCAACCCCTAAGAATCCAAATCAATAATCTGTTTGATTACATTTGAAGACATTTATGATCTGAAGAACTGAATCCCTAAACTACAAAAGAGAGAGAGAGAGAAGAAGAAAATATGTACTTTCTTTGGGATAGTCCTGACTCATAAAAGATGGCCAGGCACTCAGGGACTAAACATTCCAAATACATCAGAGGTGTAGTGAGAGATACAGGCTACCTAGGTGCAAGAAACCTACCAATCCTTTTAAAAAACACAGCTAAGAGCCAATGTCGTTCTTTAGTTTTTCAACATAGCATTGACCCCTAAACTCAAACTGCCCTATAACAATCTAGACTAAGAAGTCAGGTTCATATTTAAAATTACAACAATCAACCACTTTAAGTGATATTTTTTAGATGATTATAAAACAAAGTAACATCTGATCTGGGATGCTCCGGCTTTGGGGTGAGAACTGTCCCAGAAACTCCTACTATGATTGCACGGGAAACCATGGTAACTGCTTGAGCATTTATCTCTACCTTTTAAGAAATACACCAGAATATATTAGTGTGGTAGCGTGCAAAATGAGTCAAAAAAGAACAAAGCTTCAAATTCTCTCCTGACAGTTAATCCATAGTTATCTCACCACATAGTTGTTTGCTATCAGTTTTCATGCTACTTGGCTGCCACCTACCAGAAATATCAAAATTTCAATATGCATGCAACTACAGCAATCATCCAACAGGATTTCATTGAAAGTAATTCTATTTCTCCCAACATACAGTTATGTAATTTCAACCTTTTACCTAACTTACATTGCATCCCACCTCCTACCTCTGCTGCCTTTTGTCTTTTTCTACTTTTATGTAAAAAGGGCTCCTTATTGAATCCCAAAGGTGAAAGACTTTTACTTCTATATGAATCATTTAAAAAATATTGTTTTTAGTAATGCATTTAATTAAAATACAATCCATAATTGTTGTTATTTAACCTCTGTCCTTCAGATTTTAAAGCATCCTTTAAGATAACCTTAAAAATTTATAACACTGATTGCTTTCTGACATGTAGAATTTTCTGTGCCATAATGTGGAAAGATTTTTGAGTACTGGAGAAGGCCAAGAAATATTTAAACAATCATCTTGTTTCCATGACTCTCCAATTAAATCTAGAAATACAAGAAATTGAGTGTTATATTTAGTCGCATTTTAAGTAATTAAAAATAGTATATCAGAAATTTTTTAATTCCATCATTAATAAAGGAATAATTTTTAAAAATTCCATTATTAATGATGGAATAATATTTCATACCTAAGCATGTCTATTTCAGAACAAAGTAGGAAAATGTTCTAAAAGTCAATCTTGCTTGTGATAGTTCTTTTACTTCAATATGATCTGAATAGGTAATAAACAAGAAACCTGAGATGGCTAGAGTTTAACATTATTCTAAAATTTATAAAGCCCAAGTTCTCTTATATGGGTAATTAACAATAACAGGAAGTTTATCAGCTTTGGCATTTCCAAAATAGCTTCAAATAACAATTATACCAAAATAAAAATTGAAGAATGGCCTACAATCAAAATTTAACAATCTTCAATAGGGAATGTCCCCAAGTCAGTTGTATAAAACAGAATACCCACAGAGATGCTTTATAAATGACATGACATAAATTATGCAAATGTAGCAGAAACTTCTCAGTACATTTTCATATTTCCAGCTTTGTTTTCTCTAAACTACTCCTTTGAATGCTGAATTTTACTCTAATGAATTCCTAACTCTACAAAAGGAAGAGATGAACTTGGAAACAATCAGGACCAAAAGATATCTTGCATAGGCCCCAGTAATACACAAGCAACAATCCATAGAATTTATGATTATACAAACATATTCAACGTCATGATTCACAGCAATGCATTTAAAAACTGGTTTCCTTCAGAATCTTCAAACATCCAAGCAGATGTCTAACAGAAAATAATAACTAGTTAGAAATAAATCTATTAGCTTTACTATAATCCGAATATATAAGGCACAGAGCATTATATCAATATATCAACAAAGGGAACTCTTAAAAGGCCTTATTTTAAGAGAGTTGAAAGAAATTACTATAGAGGGAAAAATTTCTTTTTATGTACCTTTGAACAAAAGACATTAAATAAAATTAAAATACAAAGGAAACTACTGTTCTTCCATAAATTAAGTGTTTGAAAAAGTCTAAGCTTAAGGGTTTCAAATGAACAAAATTGCACTAACATATTTTTATGCATCAGCCATTTCTTGGAGGTGATTAAATATAAAAACTACTCTGCAAATTTCAATAATTTTCTCAACTTCCCTGTTGGAAGATTTGCAATATTAACAACCAATTTTTATTTGTTTATGTGGTTAAATAATTCCCCAATATGAAGAAGTGTTTTTCTTACAAGGTAACCAAATTGTTGAGGTTTCTAACTGAAACTGCCCTGTTACACTATTTATATGACTGCTACTTAGAGAGTTCAGGCAAGATACAAATTTGGTTAAAAAATTACTACTATAATTTTCAAAACACTCAAGTGAAAATGTTAAAGTGAATGAGATTATAAGAGAAATTTTTATATATAAAATAAATGTGACTTAGTCTATCTTTTCAATTATTATGTCCATTTCTTTGTATGTTTTATACCGCATTTTTCTGAAAGCTGAGATACTCATTCTATCTTGAAAAGATTAAAAATTCTATTAAATAAAAATGATAAAATAGTTTAAAATGTAACAAACAATTTCTTAAAGTAGACAAATATAGATACTAATGAATTCTATAATTTAAGTCTATTCAATATATAATACTAATATATATTATTATTTGTGTCTACATTCAATAGTATAGTCCTGGCACTAAACAGAATTTTGGAAATTATAAAGTCTTTAACTGTACACTACAAGAAAAACGAAGTAAAAAGAAAAAGTGAGAATCTGAAATGAATTCATACATGCATATTAACAATTTCAGCTAATCTGCTGAGAATTAGTTTAAACAAATAATTTATTTTTAATTAATATTCTTAATTGAAGAAATTATTTAATTTTTTTTTCTTCTTTTTTCCCCTGTCTACCTCGCCTGCAAATGAGTTAGATAATAGCCACATCTACAATATCTGTCTGTTGGGGACTAACAACAAAATTTGTTTAATTTTAGACATGTATGACATCTTGATTTTGACAGATTTGTAGGATATCCAGATGGAGATATTAAATCGGCACTTGGATATAGTGGTTTAAAGCTCAAGGGAGAGGTCTGGGTGGAAGATACATAAGGGTTAGCAGTCGTCATATTAGATTTTGATGCCATAGGAGTGGGTGAGCTAAATAATGAATTCTGGGGGAACACTAAGATATGAGCTGGCAGATAATGAAGAATAGTTTAGAACCTGAAAAAAAAATAAAATGGTAAAATGAGAAAAATAGTGTGATCAAAGCTTTAAAGAAGTTAATCAAGTTAGAGTGATTTGTAAAGTAGAATATCAGTAGTGATCTTACCAAGAGCAATTTCAGTAGATTAATGGAGCTAGAGTAAAATTACTAGCGTAGGTAAGAAAGTTGAGATCAGAGGCATGGATTCCTCATTAAAAAAAAAAATACTGAGCACCTATTTAATGTGCCAGGCATTGTGCTAGACTTTATTGAGATGCTAGACACTATAGGTATAAATGATAAGAAGAAAGCCCTCACAGCATTTACAATCTGCTAGAGAAGATTGATCGTGACTCTATCAGTAAAGGATCTTAACTGCAGGCAAAAGAAACCTTTGCTTAGTTTAAACTAAAAAGAAAATGTTAGATAGTTCACAGAATTGTTGGGAGGCTGAATAAACAGGCTCAGAAACCATGTAATGAAGGAGAAAACCATGGAGAATGCCACAGAACTAGTCTAGTGAAGACCTTACTGCTGCCACAAACAAGCACTAGCTTCTACAATCGGCATCACGTATCTCATTGGCACTAAACAGTGATGGTGCCCCCAGCCTCAATGCTCTAGTGTTACCCACCCAAAACTAATTTAACCAAGGAATTCTGGGTTTAAGGGAAACTATATCCTGCCCACTATACACCCACCTTCCTTCTTGGAGATTCCCAGTACACAATAGCAAATAAAAAGCTCCAAGAAGTTCTCCATTTTGTTAGATAATCCATGTAACTCTGTTGAGCAAATTGTTCCCCAAATTTATTGCCTTCAGAATACTTCTATCTTGTTACACCTAAAAATACTCCATGATCTGAAAACACTGCTAGAGACTTAACAAAATGTAATGAATTGCTGGTAATCCATAATCCATAGTGGTAAAGATCAAAGTAAAAGATAAAAGACATACATGACACCTAGAAATGATAATATAGAAAGACATAAACAAGAGAAAGGCAGAAGCACAAATGAAAGACACATTGTATTATTTATTTAGGGAAATAAATAATATTAGAAATAATATTGATGAGAGAGACAAGGCAGGCAGTCTGTAAAAAGCCTTGGATACTACAAATGCAACCTATCTTTTAAGGTTCTATTCAAGGTTATTTTCTCTATAGTTTAATATGATCAGCCTCTATGGAAGAGGTAACAATAGAAAGACAAAAATGAGCTTTGGAGTGAGAAGGACCTATGTTCACATCCTGATTCTGTCACTTACTAGCTAAGTCAACTAGCTAATATGTGTCTAAAACATTTGACTAATATAATGACTAAGGTAATGATAACAATACTACCATTTATTGATCACTTACTGCACGCCATTTACTCATTTACTACTCACAATGCTTCAAGATAGGTGGAATCATCCTTATTTTATAGGTAATGAAACTAAGGCTCAGCGAATTTAAGCAGTTTTTCTAAGATCTTGAGATTACTTTGAACTTTAAGAGGAATAAGATATAAATAAAGTAGCCTGAAGGCTGTATGTTAAGTGCCATACAAATTTTAGGTGTTATTAAATAAAAAAAAATTATATATATATATATATATATATATATATAAATACCTTTGCTATCTGCATACACATGCTTGTTTACTTTCTTTTTTTTTTTTTACAAAGACTGCTTTTAGTAATTAATATCAGATAAAAAGGTTTCAGAAATGTGAACATCAGTTCCTTAAGAACTAAACACTGATTGACAGCTTCTTTCTACTGTATTATTTCAAAACTTGAGATTTAGTGTTACCAGTATTTTTGGAAGCTCTGATGAGTCAACTACTTTGACCAAAATGATCATTGAATTTAAGTAAATAAAAGGTCATGTTTCTATTATAACATTAACTAGATGGTAATACCTAGTACTTCAGTACATTCTCTAGACATATCCCCAGGAATGATCATTACTTGTTAAACATATTTTCTAATTAAAAGAATAAATGTACGGGTCTTGTCAAAGCAATGGGGATGTTTATAGCCATGTAGGATTAGCACTCTAGTATCTGGACTGAGGCTGACCTCGAGACTTCACTGGACCATCTCGAGCTCAGTGTTATGGACATCCCACCCTATCTCAGAAACGCTTTAACTCCTTATGTGTATCTTTGGTCTGAAACAGCTCTTTGCATACATCTCTCCATGACTGGTGGTACTTGATCACTTAGACACTATGTGTTCCTCCATAGGCAGAATGTTATTCATCTATAAAGGTACACGTTACCCTGCTAAGTTACTGAGGATACAAAAATAAATATAACATCTACACAGTGCAATATATATACAGATGACATATTATTGAATTGCACACTTGAAAATTATTTGATTTAATTAACTAATATCACCTCAATAATTTTAATTAATATATTGAAAAAATAAGTGTGTCAGTGTGTGAAATTTGGTAAGCATTAAATAAGCATTACTTGATGTCATCATATTGAGCAACTATATTGCTCAAAGGTGAACTTGAATATAGAGAAACATTTAATTGGAATATTGAATCACTAAAAATAGTTGTATATAATTTTTACTTAAAAAAACAATTAAAGTTGCTATAAATATTTGTGTAAAAAAAAATCTATCTTTGAGGAACACTTGATTTAGTAGGGAAGACACTACCAGTATTTTTGGAAGCAAGTTTTTATTTATTTATTATTTATTTACTTTTTAGGCGAGGCAACCCTTGGTTGACCTCACAGATTGTTAGCTTACAATCCCGTATTTTTTATTTTTTACACCTACAGCACCTGGTCTTCCTAGGCGGTCTTCCATCCAAGTATAAATCAGGGCCGACTTTGCTTAGCCTCCAAGATCAGATGGGATTGGGCTTGTTCAGGTGGCACTACCATATTTTTGGATTGATATTACTAGCTAATATCAATTTTATTTTGTATTCTTATTTTCTAGATTAAACAAAAAACTCAAATTGGATAACTCATTCTCTACTTCCATTTGGACATCGCATTTCCCAAAACGAACAAATAAAAAAGCTATTTTTTTTAAATTAAAAAGCTTAAAGTCAAATCATATAATTTCATCATATTTTAAACAGGAAGACTTATTTAAAATCTTTCAATAGCTTCCAAATATCTTTAAAATAAAAATCAAACTTGTTACCATAATCAATGAATCCTAATTGATCTGGTCTCAGACTACCTCTGATCTTACTTTATACTACTCTCCACTTTGCTCGGTAGTCTAGCTATAAGCCTTCTTTCTGTTCTAGGAATAGAAAACCATTGCTGCATTAGGGCCTTTTCTGATAATTCAATTGAAAGAAAAATCCACATGTTCCTGTCCCTAATTTGTTTATCACATATTCCAGTTTATTTCTTCATAGCACTTCTAATTGTCGGATAGAATATTGTTTATATATTTGTTGTCTGTCTCCCTCTTCTAAAATTAGAATGCCATGACATCTGACATCTGTTAGAATGGCTATTATCAAAAAGAAGAGAGATAAGTGTTGGCAAGGATGTGGAAAAAAGGGCACCCTTATGCACTGTTGGTAGAAATGTAAATTGGTACAGCCACCATGGAAAACAGTATGGAGGTTCCTCAAGAAATTAAAAACAGAACCAGAAATTTCACCCCTGGATATATAGCTAAAGAAAATGAAATTGGTGTCTCATGGGAGTTATCAATACTCTCATGTTCATTGAGGTGTTATCCATATTAGCCAAGACATAGAAACAATCTAAGTGTCTGTCAATGGATGATAAATAACAAAGATGTGGTAGATATATTCAATGGAATGTTATTCAGCCTATGAGAAAGAAGGAAATCTTACCATTTGCGAGAATATGGATATATCTTGAAGTCATTACGCTAAGTGAAATAGAGAAAGACAAAAACTGCATGATCTCATACATCAAATCTAAAAAGCTGAACTCATAGTAATAGAGTAGAATGGTAGCTGCCAGGCGTGGAGAATGGAGGAAATGGGAAGATGCTGGTCAAAGGGTACAAATTTCCAGTTATAAGAAAAGTAAGTTCTGGGCATATAATGTACTGCATAGGAAGTACAGTCAACAAAATTGCTAAAAAAGATCATAAATGTTCTTACCACACACACACCAAAAGTAATTATGTGTAGTGACTAAAGTATTAACTAACCCTAATGTGGTAGTCATTTCTCAATATATGTTATCAAGTCATTATGTTATACACATGAAACTTACATGATGGCATGTTTCAATTAAATTACAATAAAGCTGAGGGGAAAATTAGAATATCATGAGATAACATGTACTTTTAATATCTTGTTTACCACAATATTTCAGCACTTAGACTAATATCTGACACATAGTAGGTGCTCAATAAATATTTCTGAGTGACTCGAAGAATCACTGAGTTGTTGAGCTACAATTCAAATCCAGGTCTGACTGGCTGCCCATCCTTAGGGTTTCTCAACTACATCATACAGTTTGTGAAGTCAGGGTTGGCTCTAACTTATTTTTGTCCCTCTGTATCTCTAGTACATTGTTGTGTGTACAATAAAGATTCTTTATTAAGAATCTATATATTCTTAATAAAGTAACATTTTAAATTTCATACCATAAGTTCTTAGGTACTGGAACAATAAACAAAAACAGTATGTGAGTATCTGTAGGTACGAAACCAATTCACATCATTCTTTCTTCCTAGAATACTTCCCCAATTCAACAACTCTCCTTTATCTGTTTAAAATATTATTCAGCTTTCAAGAATCATAGCTTGTTTCTTTCAGTTTTCCTCAGGACTGAGAGAAACAGTTAGATATACAACTTCTGAACTCTCATAATTTTTCCTTATCTTTATTATACTACTATTATATCCCATAAGACTGTGAGTTGACTCTAACTTTTTTCCCTTTTTTTCCTGCCTTCTTTCCTTTTCTTTTCCTTTCTCTCTCTCTTCCCCCACTTTTTACCTCCCTCTCTCTCCTTCCCTTTTTCCCTCCCTCCCCCATCTCTTTTCTTTTCTTCCCTTCTTTTCTTTTTTTTAGGTGATTAAGTAGAAAGATTTAAAATGCTTTTAAAACATAAACATCTACAGTTCTGGAATTATAATAAATTATAATCCTTTAAATGATATATCTTAAATGCTATCTAGTTACATTTCCCAAGAAAATTGTCCTTAAGGGTAGACTATGACAAATTAAAGCATTCGCAATGAAACTGAAACACCAATAACAGTTTAACAAGTGCATGTGTAGGATCATGAGATCCCAAAGACTTCAAATACTAAATTCAAATTCACTAAGCCTCTCATAAAGTATATAAAACTATAAATTTCATATTATTACAGTTAAAAATATCTAAGATCTGGAATCTTTCCATTCTGATGTTTAAAGACCCAAGAATGCTCTTTTATTCCCTTATATGATATTCCAGTGGATTTCATAATCAATGCTTTTTAAATACTACATATACTGAGAAGTCTACATTTGGATATCCATTATATCAAAGACTTTGCACTATAAGAAAACATCTATTTCAGTTTAGAAGTATTAGCCTTTAACCTGGGTAGCATAATATATCATTAAAATATAATATTCTTATTCATTGATTTTATCCATAGGAAATCATGTTTGCTATAGAAAGCTACATGAGACATTGGAAGGTAAAAAAAAAAAAAAGATATCTGTAATCCAATAGCATGGGAAAAGGGAAAAAGTAAAAATAATGACACAAAAACTCATAGTGAGCACAGCCATGTAGGATAAATAAGATAAATACAAACAGCCCAATTATACTATCCCCAAAGGGTTATTGTTGGAGTTCAGAACAAGTCACCCCAAGATGTGCTTCTATGTATGTGGATTATTTTGGGCTAAGGGCAATTTTAGCTTCAAGCTCAAGAGAAACTTCTGTCTGTCTCTTTACCTAGAACCTGAATTAGGGGCCTTGCCTAATAAAAGATTATCAGCGATAATCTCTTTTTGACCTACCTATATAGAAGGGCAAGATTTTAACTAAACATCTGCTCTTCTTATCATCTTGCAATGACCCTTTGAAGCTCCCAATGTTCATTACTTCATGATGTCTTATATACCTCAATTCCTCTTTCTATCTCTGAATTTGTCCTGTATGTAGGGTCTATGATTCTCTTATGTGTGTGGAGGTTCCTATTTATATATTTATGTATTAAATTTAGTTATTTTCTCTTGCTAATCTGTCTCATGTCTATCTGATCATTAGACCAACCAAAAGAACCTTGGCAGGTAGAAGAAAGTTTATTCCTCTCCCATATTATAAAGGCACAAGCATTTTACAGAATAGAAAAGCAAATGGTGGCCATTATTGTAATTTGTACCATCATATAATCTCTTCAAGAAGGAACAAGAACCAATACAGACTGTGTCAGAGATGTTTACTTCAAAGAAACCCAGCTACCCAGAATAATTTTTTTCTGGGGTTTGGCATAGCTAAAGTTTTAGTGCATTTCTATGTCATTATCATGAAAATGAGTTATTTTAACCTCATCATGTTGCTCCAAGAATACTTCATTTGAAGGAAAGGATTTGATTAATTCACTGCACCTAAAAATGTTACCTGGTTCATAAATAGGCTTTTTTTGTTGTTGTTGTGGTGGTGGTGAATTTAATAGCAGAAATCTTTCTGTCATTTCAGCAACAAAATTTATCTGAGACAATATTCTTAGTTCTTTAAGAGTTAAAAACTTTAGAGACAGTATATTCCAAAGGTCTCCTTAGACAGTTTTCTAAAGTACAGAATAATCAATAAAAATCAGTCTGTAACTATACTTTTCCAAAAGTCGATTGGAAAGAGTCTGCTTCAATGGAATGCCAAATAGTACTGGCAGACATTTAGTCTTAGAGAAAGAGAATGCTATGTTTGCACTGTTCTGTTAATAACATGCTAACAAGTATGTTTTCTGTAGGGTCACTAATGGACAGAAAAAAAAATACATAATACAGCACTGAACAGTGGACAGCCATTCAGGCTCTACTGGTCTACAGTTACTAGAGAGAATAGTAAATACTATAATCTTAGGCAGCTATAAAAAAGTATACTCTCTTGTTAAAGCTCAAGAGAATCTAAAGAGGAAATAAAAGAAAAAAGTCAGATTATGCTGTCAATTTAAGTTGTCATAATGTGCTTTAGAGTTAAAACATTCCTCTGAATGGCAATTGAGCAGATGGAAATTTTCATTTTTGGTTAACTGGATGGAAGAATTGGACCAGTACCTAAAATGACATTGAAACGAAGCTCAAACCCCCTCCCACAAGAAAGAAACAGATGCATCACTCCAGATACAAAATAAATTATTGAACAGTGCATATATTATATTGGCATCATTGTATCCAAGTGTACATCTGCACAATGTTTTATTCTCCTGGTGATAGAACAGACATTTCTGAAAGGGAAAATAGGCAACTATTGAAGTGGATCAGATAAGTATACAATTTGGATAAGAAAAGCCAAACAACATTTTACTAAATTTGAAGTTTTTCATGCTGAGAGGAAAAAAAAGAACCATAAATTATACTGATTCCAATGCCCTTGAACTTACACATTGTCTTCAATGTGATAGATTTTGAAATATAAAACCACATTTCCAAGATTTTTATACTCTTAAATATGAATGAATAAAAAATTATATGACTACTTAAGACTCAAAGAAGTTAAGGTTGAATGCCCTCCTTGCTTGATCTGACAGAGAAGTGAGTTATTAAACTAAAACTTCATTCCTTATTTTAGGCTATGATTACAGTGAACTCACAGAATAGGTAACTAAAAGGAGATCTATTTGACAATTTAAAATAAATAACTGACCCTGTGAGTTGTGAACTAAGGAAATGAACTCCTTTTTTACTCTTTCACAAGTTCTAATTCCATTTTATGACAATACTGTCCTGCCTGGTACTTTCCTAGCCAGCTCTTTCTCATTCCTAGATCTGATACAAGCAGGCAGTTTTTACCTCCTGCACTCCCACCTCAGTCTTCCTATCAATCATTTCCGCTCTTTCCCAGCTCATTAAATCTTTAGTCCAGCAGCAGAGGAAATATGAGGATATCAGTTTTTGAAAGTAAGAAAGGGTGCCTTGATTAAGTAGAGTTTGTTATTTTGTTTTGTTTTTAAGTTATAATCTCAGTTGACATTTGGCCAACAACACTCCTGTGTTATAAGGTAACTGTATAAGGTCTGGTCAGGGGATGCAGATGATAACTGAGGATGCCAGCAGAATGAATCCTGAGCTTAGTACCTAAAAGACAAAGAGGCAAAAAACAAAAAATATCTCTACTATAAAAAAATTTTATATGTTCCCAGGTTTCGGCACCAAAAAAAGAAAAAAAAAAGATTTTATAGGTAAATAAAATTCTGACTTCTTTTTATTTATTAAGCCATTCATTACAATGTAATAAGATTTTACTAAATATCTAAAGTGATAGACTATTTTATCAGACATGAATCCCAATAAAACTATATTTAATAAGGATTGAAGACCAGCTGAATTATGCCTCTCAAGACTATCAGAACAGCACAGGTGAGAAAAATATGTTCAGTGCAAGCCTACAAAATATTAATGGAATGTAGATACCATGGGCACAATGAATTACGTGTCTGTATTGGTGCAAAGTCTTCATACTGGTATTCCTTTTAGAAAAAAAGTTGCATAGGGAAGCCATTCTTTGCATTCTCCCAATCATTTTTAAACACAGGCAAATGTGAAACAGAGCTCATTAAAAAGATATAGAAGACAAATATAACCTAAAAGTAAAAGTATAAGGAGGTTGGGCCCATCTGGACTTATTAGACAGAGAAAAGCCTTCAGGGGAATAGCTGGGAATGTGGGATAGGAGAAATAGTTAGAAGGTAATTGGGAAAGGGGAACTCGAGTTGGCTCCCTCCCTGGGGTGTTTCTGCCAAGGAAAGAGAATAAGAATAGAACCTTTAGGAGTAGTATCATGTGGTGGCTTGATGCCCAAAGAAAGTCTGTTGCTAGAAAAAGGCCATGGTATAATATGGTAATGATTCACAGAAGAATAAGAAGTGGACTAGAAATCATGTTTTGTCCCTCTGGCTTATCCTTATGCTCTCTCTCTCTCTTATTTAAACATAAGTTGCTTTATGGTTTCCAGCCACACTATTACCTAATCTCTGTTAACCATATCTCTCATTGTCATTCTGTAATCATTCTTATATTAATATGAGCAGACATTTAATAGGTAACCTAAAACAAAAGATTTCACAAAACATTTCATATATTCTGGTGTTTGATCTCCAATGGTCACTGGTCACGGGGCTAACAGAGGTTGATGGACCATCACCAAGGAGCAAGGTGAAAATTTTTAATCCACAGACTAAAAGAGCAGGTGGGAGTCCAAGGTCTTCTTAAATGAGGGCAGGGAGAGAGCCAAAAGGGCTAACTTGAAAGAAGCAGTGTCTTTTTTTTCTCTGGTTAAGTCTACTTCTAATTGCATTTCATTGTCAAGTGTCAACAGATATTTAAGATTCTTATTTGGTATCTGTATGTTTTCTTATCACACATAATATCAGCATATCATTTACTGACTTTAAACATGAAATAAGCTAATTTATGAATAAAGCATTTCTAAAAATGGTTTAAAAAGTATTGAAAGATAACTTCTGAACGAACAGTACAGACAGAAATTCTGGTGAGTCTGATGGGAGGCTGCATTTACTTCTCTAAGTATACAGACTCTAACGGGGCAGAGAAAAGCTGAAGTGTTTTTAATGAAACCATATGTGGCAAATGGACATTAAACCTAGTCATTCTCAGTGAAAAGGAGCACTAGAAACTAAAGCTCTTTTGATTGCTTTGCTTATCCTTTTTTGGGGGGCAGATGATCAGCACATTTTCAATGCTGAGCATTGATTGGATCCTTCAACACTATTGAAGATTTTGTAAAACTTTTGCAATCATTTATAACAATTTTAATTATTTCTTCAATCATATTATCTTTTGATATTATTTATTTTTCTCACCAGAAATCATTATGCAAATTATAGCCAAAAAATATTTCCCTCAATCTGAAATTCTAAATATTACCTTTTCTGATCTGTAAACAGCAAAAACAAACAAACAAACAAACAAAACACTACACAACAAAGCAAAATAATAGAACAACTAGTTCTTTGAGAACTTTCTAAACAGTTCCAGAATAAAGTACTGACTCCATAACACACAGTTATTTCCAAAATAAACTGTATTTGATATGCTGATATATACTAGTATAACCAATTATCCCTTTTAAAAAAATCAAGATGAAATTCATATAAAATTAACTATCTTACAGTGCACAATTCAATGGCAATTACAATCAAAATGCTGTGCAATCACCCCTTGTATCTGGTTCCAAAACATCTTCATTCCCCGCGATCCCAAAGATAACCCTGCTCTCTGCTTTCTGTTTCAATGGATTTATGTACTCTGGATATTTCATGTAAATGGAAACATACAATATTTGTGACCTTTTGAGTCTAGCTTCTTTTATGTAGGACAATATGTACACAGGTTTATCCATGTTATACCAGGTATCAGTACTTCATTCCTTTTTATGGCTAAGTAATATTCCATTGTCTGTATATACCACCATTTGTTTTTTCATTCCCCTCAGATGAACATTTAGGTTGTTTTCACCTTCTGGCTACTGTGAATACTGATAGTAACATTCATTTGCAAGTATGTTTGAATTCCTATATCAATTCTTTTGAACAAATACTTAGTAGAATTGCTGGATCACATGGTAATTCTGTTTAACATTTTAAGAAACCACCAAACTATTTTCCAGAGAAGCTGTACCATTTTACACTGTTGCAAGCAATGAGGGTTCCAATTTCTCTATGTCTTTACCATCACTTATTTTTCATTTTTTATTATAGCCATCCTAAGTGGGTGTGAAATGGTATCTCGTTGTTGTTCTGATTTACACTTCCCTAATGACTAGTGATGTTAAGCATCTATTCATGTGCTTGTTGGTCATTTGTATGTCTTCTGTGGAGTAACATCTATTCGAATCCTTTAACCATTTCTAAATACAATTACTACTTTTTTGTCATTTCTTTTGGATACTAGATCCTTATTGGATATAGAATTTGCAAATATTTTCTCCCATTCTGTAGGTTGCCAATTCACTTTCTTGATATGTCTTTTGATAGACAAAAGATTTTAATTTTGATGAAATCCAATTTATCTATTTTTTCTTTTGTTGACTTGCTTTCGGTGTCAAAACTAAGAATCCACTGCCAAATTCAATGAAGATTGACGTCTAGGAGTATTATAGTTGTAGCTCCTATATAAAATGGTTAATCCATTTAGAGTTAATTTTTGTATGTGGTTTGAGGTAGAAGTCTAACTTCATTCTTTTGCATGTGGATATCTAATTGTTTCAGCACCATTTGTTGAAGAAACTAGTCTTTTCCCCATAGAATGGTTTTAGCACCCTTGTTGCAAATCAATTGTTTATGGATGTATGTGTTTATTTCTGAACTCTTAGTTCTAGTCCATTGGTCTACAGATTTCCATTCAAACTGTATATTTCTCCAGCATAAGTACTCAAAGCATAAGTACAAAAGAGTTTGGATAAGAAACACTACTCTAAGATCTTTAGTTTGATCTAAAGTTTCCCAAATGCTTTCTTAATAGCACTGACATCATAATGTGAGTTTACATCTGTGGTGGGGATGATACCCTGAGCTGGTACTGATTTTAAACACCCTCTTCCCGGTGCTGCCATGAGGAAAACTGGAGGTTCTTCTGATTCTCGTAAACCAATTTCAGGTACTCCTCATCATAAGCTTATATGGTACTGAGTTAGCACTATTAATCTTCCTCTTTAACTTATCATCACTAGGAACAGAAGGGTGGTAAAAGAAGAAAAAGGTGACAAAAAAGGCACTAGTTTCTACTCTCAAGATATTTATATCAATTGTTAGCAATAGCTAATAAACTTGGGCCTAGTAACGAAGACGACAGTTTACTACATAGCTACCGCCATCTGCGATCATTACTAGTAACCTTATGGCCACAAATACTATAAAGATTTCATTGGAAATTGTATGAATGGTTAGTGTTTCCTGCAAATGACCCTCGTGTTCTCTCGCTTTATTAATTTAGGAAATAATACTTGGAAATGAGAAAATGAAAGAAGTGACAGGGTAAAATACTATTTTATGTTAGTTCCAACTTTGAAGGTATTTGCAAGACTCAATTTCCAGATAGTTTTAAGGAAGAAAACTCTTAGGAATTATTTTTTTATCCCCATATTATAAAAAGTATAGGAGATTATTTTTTTCCTTTTTTTTTTCTAGTTTATTCTCACTAATCATCTAGTAGCTAAAACACAACCTAGTTAGCTCTGCTCTATCAAGGACACTGCTCTCAACAATGAAAACTGTTAAGGGATTTATTTACAGCTCACAGTACAATGACATTAAAAGATAAACAGAGGGTCATAAATTTTAAAAGCATGGTATGATCATGGAAATATCTATCATTTTAACTTGTAAGAGGGAGAGAAGTATCCTCTTTGGTAGCAATGCTGCCATTAGAATTAGGTGCTGCTTGAAATTTACTCATAAGATATGAAAAGTCTGTTTCTTTGCCCAAATCAGTCAGAGAAGCAGAACACTTATGAACAGCAACAGAATCAGTCACCCAGCAGGAAGCGATCAGCCCTTGTATTAGGTACTGCAAGAACACTACCATGCAAAAGCTCTATTCCAGAATGCCCCAGGATGTAATAATCCCACTTCCTTACATGAAAGGCTCTCTGAGTTTACAGGGAATATCTTCCAAAAGGTTGTAGATAAGAAAATTTTCTACCACCTGATAAATCATAAGATGGGTGATGAGGGTCATATGAGAGAGAAATATGACTTATTTCATCAACTTCTTTTAGGTGGTATGTTCCTCAGTACATCTTCCTCTCTTCCTTCTCTCCCTGTGTCAACAGGGAAGTACCAAGGATATAAAACACTGAGCTGAAAAATAAGAGTTTAGAGTAGCCTGGACTAGAATGATCAAATTAAAAGGGCAGAAAAGGGAGTGGGCAGGAGTGTGGAAAGTAGAGGGCTGTTTTCTAAACTAACCATGATTGCTTGACACAGATATCAGTTACTTGCAGTAGTGCTTCTTAAATTTTAACATGCATGTGAATCAGCTATAGATCTTGTGAAAATGAAGATGCTAAAAATTCACTAGGTCTGAGATGGGGCCTGAGATTCTGCAAGGACCTACAGAAGATTATGTCTGTGAAAGGGAAAGGTGATTTTCAAGGAAACACAACCAGAACTCTGAACAAAACTACAAAGTTTACCTTGATCTTTCAACTTCCCTTCCCAAATGCCTCTCCCATTTTATGGCTCCTCATTCTTTCTGTATCTAAAAAGTGTTCTACCTCATAGACATAACCCTCACAAGTAAGAGAGCAATCTCCTCTCTCTTAACCTTCTAAAACAACCCCCAACCTTAACTGTCCTGTAATCCAATTTGTTATTATTGTCCTTAATGGTTAACACAATCCAGATTAAAGTGAGAATTGATGATAGCTTTACTTCTCCAAAAAGGCATTTATATTTTAAAAGATTTTATCAACCTACGATAATACCTAGTGGGGAGATTATTAACACAGAAAATATTTTTGAGGTCCTCTGCTCCTTACTCATCTAGGGTAACATGCTATTATTTCCACTAAACTTTAATTGGTCTGCTAAGGTTTTAAATACATAGATTCTATATTAAGAATATGTAGCCTCAAAGCCTCCAATTTCACTTCCTCTATGATGGTTAAGTGGTTTCACACTTCACAGTATACTGAAAACATAAGTTGCTACACAACGCACAGTAATAGTCAAAATTTTAAATCATAAATCTCTGACTACAACAGGTCTTCTATACTTAAAAATTTCATTTCAACAATAAATTATCTAACAAAAAAAAAATTAAGGGACTTAGAAAGGCTTGACAAGGAATTTTCCACAGTTAGGTCATGCTATGGAGAAGGAAGACAGAGAAAGGTGTCACCCACTGTGTAGAATCCTATTAAAAGGAGAGAAAAATGGGATTTTTGCAGAAAGAAATGATGATACAGAAATCGGGGTTGAGTAAAAGTATTTTTCACTTTGGAGGGAGCAAATGACTCAATTCTCTATTACATTTTTATGGTTTACTCAATAGCCAAAGCTTTTATTAAGTCTCTCAACATTCATGCCTATTTATAGGAGAAAAATATGTTTTACCATGTTGAGAGAAAATAAAATTGTATAAGTTTATTCCACATATTAAACCAAGGGACCAATTTTTAAAGGTCATTGGGCTACTCTAGTTCCAAAACAGTAATAATTTCTTATTCCTGAAACAATTTATTTGGAGTTTCCACATCTTGTTTCATAATTTTCAGAAAAGATATAAAGAATAATCCTCTAAAATAATACACAGTAGAAAGAAAATAAAGTGATTATTAAGTTTTTTGTCCTTTAATATCAATTTCTTAAAGGACACAGTTAAATGTTAATGATTATGATTTTTCTTAAAATTAAAGCTTTAGATTTGTGGTTTATTTATTCATTCGTTCAAGATTACAGTTGCCTCCTAAAATAACACCATGTTCCTGAATATGTTAGCTTTCGACAATTTAGGCAGTAGCTACAAATGTAATCCTACTGGCTCCAAGTCTGACCCAGACTCACTTCTGAGACTCCCAGAGTTTAAAATCTTGACTATTTTCTCTTCCTCAAAAATGTAGAGGCGGCTGCTACTTTCTGGCTGAGAGTCACAGTAAGAGTTTGGTTGAAATTTAGCAAGACACTTCACAGCTGGCTAGTGAACAGGGCTTTTTTCAAGACATTAATACCTCATTTGGAGGCTGCTTTTTAAAGCATTTTTTTTAATTTTTGTTCTTGCACAAGCATATAATTAAAAAAACATAGGAGGAAAGAGACAATCATCCGAATGGGAAAATATATTTGCAAGCAACACCTCCAATAAGGGCCTAATATCCAAAATATACCAAGAACTCATACAACTCAATAAAAACAACAAAACGAACAATCCAATAAAAAAATGGATAGAGGACCTGAACAGACACTTCTCCCAAGAAGACATACAAAATGGCCAACCAACATATGAAAAGATCACTAGCATTAGGGAAATGCAAATCAAAACTACAATAAGATACCATCTCACATCCATTAGAATAGCTGTTATCAACAGGACAAGTAATAACAAATGTTGGAGAAGATGTGAAGAAACAGGTACCCTCATACACTGCAGATGAGACTGCAGATTGGTACAGCCACTATGGAAAACAGTATGGAGGTTTCGCGAAAAACTAAGAATTGATCTACCATATGATCCAGCAATCCCTCTGCTGGGTATTTACCTCAAAGACTTGAAAACTCGTATCTGAAAAGATACTAGCACACCAATGTTCATAGCAGCATTATTCACAGTGGCCAAGACATAGAAGCAACCGAAGTGTCCTACAATAGATGATTAGATAAAGAAGCTATGGTACATATATACAATGGAATATTACTCATAAGAAGAGATGAAATACTGCCATTTGTGACAACATGGAGAGACCTCGAGATAATCATGCTAAGCTAAATAAGCCAGACAGAAAAAGTTGAAAACCACATGGTATCACTTAATATGTCAGATATAAACCTAAAAGCAACAAACGAACATGACAGAGACTCATGGACATGGACAATAGACTAGTGGTTACTAGAGGGTAGATGGGAGCAGGGAAGTAGATGGGGTAAAAGAGGTCAAATATGTGGTGACATTAAAGAATTAAAAATAAATAAATTTTTAAAAACGAAAAAAAAAAAAAATAGGAGGAGAGAATCCCTAAGTATAGCAAAAGCAAGAATAGAAAGGGAGATCCTGAAAAGGTTTTATTTGCTAATTGATGTAGAATGATGGTCATTAAAATAATTTTTTAAAAACATAAAATTTTATTAGTTGTAAATAATTGTGCTTAATTCTTTTATTTTCTAATTAAACTCTAATAACATAGCAAGTTATCAAGATTCACCCTACAGTTTATAAATCAAAAGTTAGTTATCCAAATAGAGTTCAATTAAGTTTTTAACTCCAATGTTAGCAACCTTTTTATCATACCTAATTTAACTAGACAAATGGTTATAGCTGACTAAAATCTGGCACTAGCTTTGATCCATTTTCCTTTCTTATAATTTAACCAACTGTTTTCACAGTATTTCCAATGATTCAATAATTTTCTTCATTTGAACATCTTGCCTAAGTGCAAACATCTTAGTGAAGTCATACACGGTTATAGGAATATTGCACAACATGGACAGATAGACTTATTTTATGAGTTTCAAAAGGGACTGATTGGAAACTATACTGCAATCACCAAAACTTTGTGTTGATGAACATGTACCACAATTATAACACAGCACTGGGTTACTATCGTTGGTATATGTCAATGGTTTCATTATAAAACCTTGCTGTTTTCACAGTTTTGTGAACTAGCTATAAAACTTGACTTGGTTCTGATAAATAAAAGATTTTCAAAAGAAAAATATACAAAATCATAAATATAGCAGACATTGGATATGTACATATATAAATAAAATAACAATGGAACTAAAAAAAGTTCACTTGATATAAAACTGAGGTATTTATGGTGTGGTGCATACTAATAAAAAGTAGCATACTACAAAATTACTTTAATTATCATTTTTGCTAAAATATACTGAGAAAATATATCCTGAGTTCTTAGAAGCTTTGAGCAAAAGCTTCTTCAGACCTCAGTTATCTCAATCTATAAATGAATAAAAATATCAATTCAAAAGACTCTCCATTTACAATTCATACCTGAGAGGAAGTAATAGTCTTAAAGATGCACACACACATACATACACGGAGACAAAGAAGGTTAAACATTTTAATGACTTAATGATTTCTTTATCTTTCTTCTTCAAGCTGGTCATGTGGTTTCTGATATAATAAAAATTAAAGTAAAAATATTTTAATTCTAATTTTCTATCACAGTAACTTCCAATGTTTATCAAAGATAAAAAAAACAGGAATTATTTAAATTAGAAATACTTTTTAATAAATTAGGCTAGCTAGATTATTTTTAAGTTGCTCTTTGGAAAATTAAAAAAAGCAGTCAATGCTATCATGTGGAAAACTTAAAGATCAAGTGACTGAATCTAAGATTCAGAGGGGAAAAATACCTTTTTGTAAGAGTCATAAAGGAAAAATATAAAGTGTCTCTAGTAAAAATGGATTTAGAAATGAGTGTACTGTCTTACCAGCATGTGAGATGTAAACCTAAAAGCGACAAACCAACAGGACAAACAAACAGAGACTCAGGTGTACAACTTCTCTTTGGTACACTGGTCAAAAGAAGTCTTGAAGGCAAAAGTACTTTAGAAAATACAGGAAATACATGTGAGATAAATACCTACGGATAGTCATTGTTTCATATATCATTTGTTTTCTGTTATTCCACATTCATATCATTAATAAATACGAATACATGAAAAGTCTGCTTAATAAAGTCTGCTTAATCTGCAAAAATTTTACCATTGATTTGAAGTATTTTACATGTATTCTGGCTTTGATAAAAGTTGATTATTTAAAAAGTTGTATTAACACGTACATGAAATTTAAATATCCCACTTCTATATTTAATACTTCCTCAATGGCTCATAATTTTACTTTTGACCTTCAATGACAATATTACTAATCTACAATTTTTGAGGAAAAGTATTTTCAATTTTAAGATGCCTATATTTGATTATATTGTATTTATTCTATGATTCTGATTATTAACTAAAGTACTTGAAATATTTCATTACAAACTAGATCTTGGCATCTAAAGGAATTTGTGAAAATGACATTTCTAAAAAATAAAGTCTATTAATTTTAAACACAATACACATACACACACACACACACTTCTAGTAAATGCCTGTCACATAGACTATATTCAATAACTATTAAAGAGATGAATGAAAGTGGCAGAAGGTGGCCCTAGTTTTGATGACTGCCATTTCTCCTATTATATCAACTGCCTCCCTAGATAGCTCATAGGCATAGGACAATATATCTAATTCCAAACAAAAAAAACAAAAATGAACAAAAGGTATTGCTGCAAACAGTGACTAAATGTAGGTCATTTCAAAGGCCTCAGAAATAACATCTTAGAAAAAGAAAACCAAATTTTAGAGGTAAAATAACAAGGAAATCTTTTAGGTTTAATGTGAAACCATCTCAAGAGCTTCTATATTCTCAGAGAGACTACTTTCCTCTTTATCCGTCTTATGTTTAAGAGAAAGCAGCAGCAGAAGCACTGCAAGAAAGTAAATGAGATAAGGTAAGCCAATGTCTGCTCCCGTGTATTTCCTTCAATTTAACAAACACTAATGAAATATCTAGCATATGTTAGGCACTAAGAGTTGAGAAAAATTCCCCATCTCATTCACTGTAAAAGCTCATTTATACTGCTATTCCCTCTGACTGCCGCACTCTTGCTCCAGATACCCATCTGGCTAGAATTCCTGTAAGTCTATGCAAAATGTCACCATCTAAACCAAGCTACCTTAACTATTACATTAAAATTTCAACCCACGCCCTCCTTCCAGTACTCCTGATTCTGATTTACTCTGATTTACTTTTTCTTTTATCCTTAGCACTTACCATACTGTAACAATTATTTAATATATATTATCGCCTGACTCCCTTAGCTAGAATGTAAATTTGAAAAAGACATGGACTTTTTAGTATTTTATTTATTGATATATCTCAAATGCCTAGTACTGTACTTGGCACACAGTGAGTATTCAATAACTATCAGTCAAATAGATAAATAAACTTTCCTGAACACCTGTGATGATCTAGACATTGTCCAGAACACACAGAGTCAGGGAAATAGCTACAAAAGCAATCACCTATAACATAATGGGGGCATATATTACAAAATTCAACACTTAGAAAATGGTGAATTCTAGGTGAGGGTAAAAATAAGTACACTGAAGACTGGATACATGCCTGTTTAATAAGACTTGTGTTTTTAATAAATAAAACATGGAAAATAAATAACTTTATATAATATATTCAGCTGAGGAAAAAGAAAAGCTTAATTAGAATCTCTGGCAAAGAGTGCAATTTGTCCCTTGGACCAGAAGATGGAGGCACCAGTCACCTGGAAAGCAATAAAGACCAAAGGAAAGAAACAGCTCTCTTCAGTGTTAAAATTACAAAAGTAATTTTTTAAAAAATCATATACATTTTTAAGTCATTTCATAAAAATGGAAATGTGTTCTAACAATCAAATAGTGAAGTCTGCAATATGGTTCTGAAGATAAGTCTCTACCCAACCCCATTCAATTATCAACTCTCAAAAGCAAGCATGTCAACTTGATTTTCTAATTCTTATAGAGTAAAAATCACTTTAAAAGTCTTTAAATAGCAGCAGAAATGAATTGTTGAAATGAGTACTACTTTGAAAAGAGAGTGCTAAGAAAAGTAACAGTTGTATTTGATTCACATTGACACAGAGAAACTAAGTTCCACACAAAGATAACACAAATGAAGTTTATCACTAAATGACCTTGATAAATCAACACTAGATATACTATTTTTCCTCATTTATTACAATTCTTCCACAAATACAGTGAATCATGACAAGTGCTGGGAATAATTCAAACTAGATAATGGCCTAATTTTAATAACACTTTTTATCATTATTGTTGCTATTGACATTACTAGGCTTAATATAAAGCAATTATAAAATCATCAAAGCAAAAGAGGACAAGTACCTCTTTTCTATTACATGAAATATTTTCAGCCTCACTTAGAAACAGATACAACATAGCTTAGTCACTCATTCATTATTAGTTTTCATTTCTTCTATATTTCCTTGGCAGGGAAAGGCAGAATCAAGATTAAGTTTGCTTAAATTCATTTTAAAGCCAGTACAAAAGACTGACATGTATGACTGTGAACACATTTCATTCTTCTGTTTTTCTCTTGGATGAAAGTATGACACAGATGTGGCTCTACTGGTATGAAACAGGAATTCAATCAAGAACTACAGGGATTTTCCCTTCACCAGAACACAATTAAGTGGTTAAGTACACATGCATATACATACAAATCAAGGGAATTCAATAATCAACTGAAATAGTCTCAGAGGGAAACACAATTAAATGAAATTTAAAAATGAAGGTCATAAAATTAAAAGTCCAACCTTCAAACAACCCTGAGACAATCTATATTGGAAGTTTATAATTATTACTTTATATTGAATCAAGTATTTTAAAGTAAGTCCAACTTTTTCACACTATCCCTAAACAGAAAGCATCCCTAAAAAGAAGCTAAAATCATAAGACATTTTGGGATATTCTATCAATTTGATGATGTCAATAGTGATGATTATGTGATCAGTGACAACTCAAGACAGAATATTATTTACTGTTGGAAAAATTATATGTATGATTTCTTAAAATTTTGGTGAATTCTTCAAAATATAATTGCCATTTACATTATTGTGCATTAATGTCTAGGAACAATCCATAGCGTCATTTTAAAATCCTTGTCATAAGTTAGCACTATATAAAGCAATAATGTTGGGTTTTTATTTTGGAGGAAAACATCTAAATCCAAGTAGAGAAAAGATTCTTCCCTCAAATCAACTCAAAAATATTAAATAAACAGGCAACCTACAGTTTTTTAACACAATGCTGCCACCTTCTGGAAAAATCTATCATGTCTTAATGATTTCCCAAATGTTAAGAGCAAACATCACATCCATCGAGTTATACCACGATCTTCCAGTTACCTACTGAAACAAAACATACCTTCTTAATAATTTTGACCATTTACTTTGTCTGATGCTTAATAAATATGTCTTGAGTTCTAATTCATTATAGTTTTTAGTATATTTAAACATTAGATACAAATTGGTTGAGATGACATCAAAAACAATGCAGCTCTATAAGTACAAGTAATAGGGGATAATATAGGTTTTGAATTACCAGATGATGATATATTCTTCCTGAAAGAATATCTTAACAGAAGTTTGATGCTTGCTATGACACTAAATTTCGAAGGTCATTGACCAAGCTAAGTCTATACAAGAACCACTAGTAAAGTCATAGAAAATATATTCATTTCTAATGAGAGTATTTTAATCCTTGAAGAATAATTTGGCCCATTTATCATAAATATACAAAATATACTTTAATCATCTGTTTTAACATTTTGTAAAACTATCATTTCTTGCAGTTTAAAAATTTTTTTTGCTTTCTTTTTCTTTTTATATTTCTGGGCCCATAAATATCTTTTAACAATTCATTTAACAGGTATTTTTTGAGTACGTACTCTGTATGTACCCAGGCATGTACACATGAAGCTCATTTAGGTATTCAGAAATGAAACAATCACCTACGTTTAATATGAGGATAATAATCCTTAATGGTTATTATAAAGACATGAAATAATCAGAATTAACACCCAATTACCTATCAATACCTATCATTAAAGTAAGTAAGCATTATTAAAAAGATTGGAGGCTATGGTAAGTAGAGAACAAAATAAAGGAAAAATGTATTTCTAATTTATTACAGATTGAATATGTACGGTTCAGTTTAAAATAGCCATTGATTCATGTTTACCTCATTTATCTTCCCAAATCCTATTGAATTTATTAAAGAATATATAAGGGGGTATGTCTTAAGAGTTAGTACCTAATATTACCTTTATCTGTTAGTAGCTTAATAGTACTATAAGGCCAATAGATCTGAAATATATCAAATAGATATGTTTTGCATAAAGCAGTGATGAAAAATATATGTCACATCAAAAAATTAATAAATAGTACAGGATAAGATGGAAGGCAAACTTGGCAGTGCTAACTAGCCTGTGAATCAGCACAGACACATAAACCACACTGGAAAGAATCTATATGAGTTTCCCAAAAAAGTACTGAGAAAATTCTAAGCTTACAGCAGTAAGCCTGAGAGCAAGGGACAAATAAATGGTAAGCGTCAAGTCAAAGGAATTTGGAAATGCCACCAGTGGTCCCACAGCGAGGTCTAGTTACCGCTAGTAAGATGTTACAAAATAAGGTAAAAAAAAAAAAAAAAAAAAACTTTCAACAATAGCATGCACTAAGCATTCCGTGAGCTCCTTCCCTATTTCTCATAGGCAACTATGATTCTGACCTGATACCAACATTCTTAAGATTTCCACTTACAAAGGCTGAAAATGAAGGCATCTTGAGTACAGTTGTCCCAGAGAAATTCTACCAGAGCCCTATGAGAAGCCACAGGACTGCAGCATTCACTCTCAGGTCTCACTCTGTGGTCAATTTTAAGTAAAATGAGGGCTATGCTGCAAAAGACATCTAAGGAGGGCATTCAGGCATAATAAAACATAAATAACAGAAAACAAAAAATAAGATGACTGAAGACTAAATATATGACATTACAACAAATATAAATGGGTTGATGCTATTTTTTTTTTTAAGTATGTTTCTTGGAAACACTTACTCCTGAAAAGGCAGGGGTGTATGTATGAGAGAAAGAGAGAAGGAAGAAAAATCAACATAAAGAGAAAACCTATAAATTACAAGAGGCTTAAAAACATATTAGCAATCATAATATAAAGATTATGGAGCTCAATGTATACAAACTGCAAAAATAAGTAAACAAATTAATCATTAAATAAGAGCATTATGGGACAGCCAGGGAAATGAGGACAGGATGATAGTAAGGAATTGTTGATTTCTATGTGATGATGGATAATATTATTATTATTTAAAAAGAATATGTGTTTAAGAAGTATATATACTGAAATGTTCATAGGTAAATTGACATGATGCCGGAATTTGCTTCAAAATAAGAGAAGTAATGACTGAGGGGTAAGGTGAAAATAAAATTTAGCCATGAGTTGATAACTATCAAAAGTGAGTAATAGGTACATGGAGATTTGTTTTAGCATTCTCTCTACTTTTTATGTTTGAAGTATTTCATAATTTAATAGTTAAAAATAAATGGATAAGTAAATAAAATGGAAGTGATTCTCAGGTTAGAACAAATTAAAATCCAACTAACTCATTTTTTACAAGGAGGAGCATAGAAATGGTATAAAAAATAACCTTCAATTTTAAACAAAATTCAATTTTAGATTGACAAACCTCAATTTTAAATTACATCTTTCAAGTTTGGTTTATATCTTGACTGATCTGGCTTCCCTAAAGTGTTTGAGGACTCCACATTCACAGGCCACCTTTTTTTTTTTTTTTTTTTAAACCAAAAAGCATGAAATATAAAATTCGGGAAACATTATTAAAATGATTATATAGGAAATATAATTTGGCACTAAATACATTCATGAAAACATGAGCACAAATTTTTCTTTGCTCACAATTTTTATAAATGTATAAGCTTCATTAAAAACTGAGTGAAATGAAAATAACTTTTCAAATGTAATATTTTCTAAGAAAATGTTGAACTTGAAGAGATTTGATAATTAAAAAATGAACAGTTTGAAAATCGCTGCTAGTAGCCTAGCATATACAATTTGCTATGTAAAAAAAACAACCTAATGAAGGTTGTACTTAAAAATGTATCCTAAAAGTAAATCTACTATGATGAAACATTTGTCCTGCATTCTAAAAGTAGGTATCACAATTACATTCTGTCCACTGCTATCCCTGCCTTGCTCCCGATGGATTCCATTTTGGGCACATCAACAAAAGCTCAGTATTATGAAAAATAACAGCAGAAAACTACTTGGCAATAAAAAGGAACAACTACTGACACATGGATGAATCTCGATTGCATTGTGCTACCTGTAATAAGCTAGACTGAAAAGACTACATCCTGTGTAATTCTATGTATATGATTTTCTGGAAAAGGAAAAATATAGTAGGGACATAAAACAGATTAGTGGTTGCCAAGGGCTGGAGTGAAGGAATGAACTACTGAATAGGAAGGAATTTGGGGGTTGAAGGAAGTGTTCTGTATCTTGATTGTGGTGATACTATCACAACTCTAAGCATTTTTCAAAAATCATAAAACTGTACACCAAAAAAGATGAATAGTACTGAATGTAAATTACACTTCAATAAATAAGTCAATCTGATGTTTTACATAGTTTTTAATGTTATCGACAACTATGGGACGTAAATATCTTTCCCTCTCCTTGCAATCTGTCAAATACTTCTCCACCATGCTGGGTTTTGGGACTTTTTTTTTTAAAAGGCATATCTCCTGCCTAAGAGTTTAAAAGCTCTTGAGGGAAACATGTCTAAAATATAAAATAAGTTACAGAAAAAGGCAACTCAAACAATTTTGAGTGATAAATCGTAGAATACCCTTTATATGCGCTCTCTAGGAGGAAGAAAGGGGGAAGTGATTTCCTTTGTCAAGAGTTACGGGAAATGAATGGTACATAATTTTGGAAAGATCTTAGTATTTCTCAATATAGTGGTGGTTATTACCATCTCTAACTTTCAAGTGAAGAGACCGAGACTAAGGGGAGGACAAATACTGTCTTTGATTCCTCAGCTGCTAGGTGTCAAAGCTGAGATTCTAAACCAAGCTTTTCTGATCCCAAGCCTGAGATCTTTTGCATCGCAGTGCAGAAAAGGCACAGAGATTATGAAGGCCGCTACATGTGATTTCAACCGACGGGAACGACCCCTACCTCCCCAAATTCCACTACATATTTCGCACCAACCCTATACAGAAACATCACGATTAGAGCCATGTATCTTAAAGTGAGCTCGACGTAGTCTTGGATTGCAAACTCGTGGGAAAGGTAACATGAAGCCTCGTGGGGATCTCATTTTCACGCTGTCTGTGCATGGACTTACTTCTGACAGTTGTGAGGAAGATGACTCAGGGGGCCAGCCCGAAAGCTACGGAGAAATGTCAACACCAAGGAGAAAGCAGAGGCGCTTAAGATACACCTCGTCAATTACATCACTCTGGCCTGTTAGCAGGCGCGACACAGAAGGAGGAAAGGCCACTTTCCTGCCCTTCCGAGAACCTTTGGTAAGGCCTTTGAGGGCTTGTCCCCGTCGTGTCACCCAATGACAAGGACCAACACTGGGGCGTCCTCCGCCGGCGTGGTTCTCTGCGCGGAGAGGAAAGGGGTGTGTGCTGGGAGAACCGGACCAAGCTGCTGAGCATGGACCGCGGACACACTCAGGGCCGGGCCCGGGCCGCAACACAAGCCACTCAACAGTGAAGGAGCGGCGGGATGAACGAACTGGGTTTGTCCACTTCAGGTGACATCACAAATGTCGCATGTTGAGTTACTTAACGAGACACACTCTTTCCATTCGTTTACTGACTACAACACCGCTGCCCTCGCTCTCATCTCACCTCTCCAGTTCTTGTACTCCGGGATATAGTAGTATTTGTTCCCGAACTGGTCTGTGCCCACTTGCTCCTTCACTTCCTTCGACAGCACTTTCCACAAGGAGCGGAACAAACCCTGAGACCGACTCATGCCGGTGGCTCAGATCCCAGCGCGGTTAGCAGTCGGATCTGCGGCAACTGTAACAGGAACGCCCCAGGCGCCGACCCGCCCACCGGCCCAAAGGAGTCCCATCCACCTCCTCGCTCACGCCCTTCCAGTAACGGCGCGCACCATTGGTCAGATGGTATCATCTCTTTACCAATGGGAGACTCCGCTGCTACAGCCCCGCCTCCGAGCTCTGTCATGGCGGCGTCCAGTACGTTATCTGCTGTAAAGAAACGGGATGCTGGGTTTTTTGTCCGCGCGGCAAGCCGGATTGGACGACCCTCTTCGCCTACGAAGAGCAGAGTCTACACGAAGGTATAGAAAACCTTACTCTTTTCTCTAACAGGCCTGTTAAAATTGGGACCATTGACTGTGAGCCTTGCCTCATACTTTCCCGCCTCATTATCACTTTCCTCCCACCAGACTCAGCTTTACTCTTCTTTTAGAGCATGTACCAAAATTCCTAGTATGTACGTGTATGTACCTAGCATGTACCAAAACTCAGGACTCTCAGAAGGAAAGCAGGTATTTAACATAAAACACATTTGTTTACCCAAATAGTTTGGGCACAGCGAACCATTCTTATCCAGGATGGATAACCTCCCCCAATACCCTTGATGGGAACCCTTCTGAAATCTCAGAAACCAGGCAAGGCTCAGTCTTGCATACTGGCCTTTCCCAGGATGGCAGTATCAGGCGTGCTATATTAACTTTTTTTTTTCTTTTTTTGCACACCTTGCCTCCTACACAAACCCCATCCCTGTTTCCCTGTCTTATTACCTTTTTCTTTTCCTTCATGTTAACCCCTCCTAGTTCCCAAACCAGTTCAGCCCTAAAGTCTTTAAGTTGGGCAGAGGTAAGCTTCCGGTTACAGGCAGGTATTAGGTTGGCCTATAGTGAGATTTCAGAGCCTGAGCAGGCTGAGGAGGTAATCTAATTGTGGGGACTGACAAGCTCAGATAATAAGGGTATTGGGGGAGGCAGAAATCAAAGCCCAGGCCTGGTGAGCAGCATCTTTGTTGAAGGAAGGAATAGTAGTGGTGGTGAGAGATTAGTTATGTACAGGGAGATTGGTCAAATAAATAAGTACATTTATGATAATGGGAGCTACGTTTCTCACTGTTAGAATGCTCAAAGGGATGATTACCTTTGCACGTTTGTATGATATCGTACTTGTTACAAGAAACACATATGACTGTTATAATTTGAATAATTATCAAATAGAAATATTTTAAGAAGAAATGCAAATTTCACTTGGAAAAAGGAAAATTTGCTGGTGAAATATTGAAGTTCAGAGATGGCAGCACAGCATCAGGAGCTGGAGTAAAAAATGTCAGAGTTCAGATGCAGTTTAACTAATTATTAGATGAATGACCTTGGTCAAATTACTTATGTCTTAGTTTTATAATCAAGAAAAGCAATTAATAATACAACCTACCATCTAGGAAATCTGCCATTTAGGATTGCCACTGATGAAAATCTCAGCAAATACTAGACTCAATATTGAATGTTATTGTTATTGATCAAGATCATAGAGGTAGTAAATGTTAAATTGGATATTTAAACCTAAAGCCAAACTGTCTTCTAGAAATTAAGGGACTTGTATATTTTTAAATCAAACACTCGATACTGCTAAAATGATTTTCAAAGTACTTTTTGATTGTTAGTACTGCTACTGTCACTGTGTAAATGTATCAGTTTGTACCTTTTCGAGGACTATGCATTGTTATTTTTAAAAAACATAATTTGAGAGGCTAAAAATTTTCACAAATTAGCATCATATTGATCAACTGAATTTAGAAATCATTCTGGTTAAATTAATGTAAATTCTTTTTAACATCTAGCAGATTAAAATAAATTTTAATAGCTGACATTCATTAGGCACTTACTGTGTCTAGACATTGTAATGAGCACTTTTTCTGTATTAACTCATTTAATCTTAATATCCTCACCAGAATAATGATGGTTCACGGTAATGGAATATAAGACATTTAATTCATCTTAATTTGTGAGAGTACTTTTTAATAATTTTTACCTGTAAATAATTAATTGGTTTTATTTAAATGTGCCTAATTGTTGAATTGAACATACTAATTTTGTATTTACACCTAAGACATAAGAAATGGCCTAGGAATTTTTAAAATATACTGTAATTCAAGTTGTTATCCTGTAGGTGTCCTCAGTTAAATTTAAGTTATCAGAATTTAACAAATGAAAATTTGTTTCAGTCTCTAAAGACCTTAATGACAACTTAATAAAATACACTCTTTATATGAAGTTTAAGATAATTCTTCAGGAGAAATTCTTCACATGTAATTGTTAGTACTGTTGATATTTTTAAAATTTGTATAAAGTCTTTAAAAATCTATAAATCCCTTTGGATGTGTAGTAGAAAGAGATTTAAAAATTACTTACGATTTTTGTGCTATCTATAATCTTGGTAAGATGAGAACTTTTTTTATGTTTAAATTGCTCTCTTATTGTTTAGTTTTATCTGTGTCCCGCATTTATTTTTTTTGTTTTCTTAAAGGGTTTTAGCACTAGAATTAAACAAAGACAGAGATGTTGAAAGGATCCATGGCAATGGAGTTAACACCCTTGACATTGAACCTGTTCAAGGGAGATAGTAAGTTTTTTATTCTTATACATTTTTCTGCCTAAGTGAGATGCAGTCAAATCTTGCTTTCAGATTAATTTTGTAAAGCTTCGTAAATGTTATTAAAAATTCTAAATGGTAGCATTTCTGATCTGGTATTACTGATTTCAAATAAATACAAAACTTCAGTCCTTCAAAATATTGCCAGATAAACATTTCTAAACTACTGTAACATAAATGTATTTATTGTTAAATTAACAAATATTGAACTTCTTTTGGATGTGAGGCTTTTAAGAGCTGGAGTGTGAAATCGTAGATGCTATTTTAAAACATAATTGCGGCTCTCAAGAAGTCTAATTAGAAAACAAATATTAAAAAGCAAAATTATGTTTTAGAGAATTAAGTTTGAAGCAAACCAGACTTGTATTTGCATTCCTCCTGGTTTTACCACTTATCATCCATGTAAATATGAGCAATTTACCTAACTTTTCTAATTCTCAGTTGCCTTAGCTATACAATGGAAACAGTAATACCTAACCAGTTTGTTGTGAAGATTCATGGATATTATGTATATAACACAATTAGCATAGGACCTGACATATCACAAATCATTGCCAGTTTTCCTATTAGTCGAAAGCATTATCACTTATATTTTTACTCCTTTCAGTCCATTCTCTAGACGATAGCTAAAGTGTTTTGAAAAATGCAAATCTTAACAAACCATCTCCCCACTTAAACTCATCTTGACCCTTACATGACTCTTAAAAGAAGGTTCAAAACTCTTCATGTAGTCTGTTAATTAAAACAAGTATAAAAGTAACTAAAGAAAAAATTTATCATGTCATATTGTTTAGCATTTGCCCCACAATGTTTATATTATAATAAAGTATTAATATTACTGTTATTATTACCTACATTTTAATAAGCCAGGAAAAGTTTAATAGAATTCCATTTTTTATTTCCAGCTTCATGTTCTCACCTAGTATTATATGAGAAACAGGAATAGAGAACAAATTATCATTTCAGTACATGGTTAAATCTAAAAGATAACCAGTGATAATTCTTCTCTTTTTCCTAACCTTTTCCAGTCTTAACATAACCTCACATTCAAGGATAGCTGTGGGACATTTGCTTGTAAAGTAATGCAGACATGAACAGCAATGAATAGCTGATTTTTTTGGTCTTGGGGGCTGGTGGAAAAAATATTCAGTACTGCTTCTCCAACAAGCCACTTGGGATAGTAATCAGTTGTTTGACCTATGAAGTGCATGAAGACAGTAGGCTACCAGTTGTCAGAGTCAATGAGAAATGTGGGAAATTAAAGGTTATATATGCATGAAATATGCACAGCATATTTGCAGAGCATATAGAGAAAAGTCAAGATTCTTGCTCCAATGGTTTCCTCCATTATTGCATGGTAAAAATCTACAATTATTTATTTCATTGTTTGCTAAGACTTGAATTTTGCATTAAACCTTTTTGGCAGCAAAGAGAGAAATAAATAGAAAAAGATATGTCTAATGGAAAATTATATACTAATTTTCCAAAGGAAATCAGTGTATATGAAACTTGCTCAAAATACGTGTTGATATTTACCAACCACTATGACAGTTAGTCATATCACTGAAAACCAGAATGGAAATCAGAATACAGAAATCTGGTAAAGAAGCATTAATTTCCAAAGTTAGGAGTTATTTTAAGAAGTCTACCTGAAAATAACATTTTAACAGGTACAACTGCAAAGAGTGCATTTGCATATCATTCTGTAAATCTTGACTTTTATATTTTCTCGATTCTCCTAAGTTAATTTCATTCATCTCTAATACCAGGTTATTTTGTCCATATAAAAACATGAAGCCATAGCTCTTACTATGTTTACTCTATTACAGAATAATAACCTCACGATTAAATAAATTCAGCGCCACTATATACTTCAAGTAGAGTCAGTTAACTCCAATAATGGTTCAGTTTTTTCACCCAATTAATGGAATCTAAGGTAGTCATTCTAGCAAAGGTGAAATATCTGGCATTATTGAAAATACCATTTAAATTCAGTTTAAAAGTTAAACTTTGAAAATATTTGTTTTTGTTTTGATAATACATGTAGTGCCATGGTAAAAAATATATATATATATTTCAGAGTTCAAAAATGAAGTATAAATGTTTTTAGAATTGGTTATGGTACACATGCAACTCACATCTGTGTCCAAACAAGGTGCAACATTTTTCAACTGAAATAAAAGTTGTAATTGTTAAAACTTACACATATTTCTTTATATACACAGAGTAATAGAACTACAAAATTTTTGTAATGAAGCTAATGTTAAATATAAAAAAAAGAAACTTTAATGTGGCATTATTTGCTGTCTTTACTGCCCATTATCCATTAGACTTTAGAACTGTTTGAGCAAAGAACTTTGAAGAATTCCCTTTAAATTAGCCTAGTTGTTCTACAAATTAACATTGAATTTTTCTTAAAACACATCTGTAAATCAATGCTACTTGGATATGCTGGTAGTTCACGAACCCTTTGTAACTGGTTCACAGTAAGATAAGTAGTTACTCCGTCATTAAGCACACAATTTAGAAGATTGAGATTTGTTTTGTAACAAGACTTTCTCAGTGAAGAAAGAACTATATTCATTTCTGGTACAAGCTCCTTATCTTGTCATAGGTGGGCACTTTAAATAGCAAAGACACTAAAGATGGCAAGATCAAAACCAATGTATAACATTTATAACAAGTATAAGCCATGAAGTATCCTCGCCAGCCACAAAATATGGATGAGTGGAAATAAAACTACTAACTGCTAGAGCTGTGTGGTATCAACATCTATATCAGGCATGACAGTAAAAAGCAATGGGACATCTAATAGACTTGATAACTCCAAAATAACTGACAGTCGAAAGCTCAGCAAACCAATTTGACAATAAGCAGCTGAAACTGGGAGAGAATTTCGGAGTTGTTCAAAGAGTTCACAGAAAGACCTGTGGGGCTGGAGTAGTCTGGGCCCTATAATCTCTCCACTCATCAGCTAAAGATCCCTTATAGGACAGAACCGTATACTGAGGTGGAACTGTTTTAAATAGAATCCAAATTAAGCAGCTAAGAGACAATAGAACAAAGGAAATAGATGGCCCAGATAAAAATGGGAAAGGTAAACAGAACCAGGAAATCTCTGAAGGTAAGCTGCCATGTTTGAACATCTTACAAAAGAAGAGAGCAAGAGAATGTCCCAGAGATATAAAACTAAAATATTCTAATTTGTCTCCCAAATGTTTAAGAAAATGAATTTTACATAAAAATGAGCAAAATAATAGGATTAAGGTCAAATTCCATACATAATTATTATAAGAACAAAGAAAATAAGTAGATCCCCTACAGATAACAAAGTTGTGCCAAAACAATATGCCCACAAAATAAATGAGAACTTTAACCTAATATTTCAAAACTAACTAAAAGTCATTTTGAAAAGATTCAAAATATGAGCGAATAACAAGTTGGAATTAGAAAAACTGAGAAATAAGATGATCAAACTGAAGAAAAAATTAAGAATGGAAAATGTTTCAGAAATGACTAAAGTACAAGGAATGCTAGCAAAAAAAAGATAATTCCTTATATGAAGGTAGAAAGGGAGAAATTTTTTTAAAATCAAAAAGAAATGGAGAAAAGAAAATGATTCAAGAGGTAGGAACATATGTAGATGATAGACAAAGGAAATCCACCATACGTATAATAGGAGTTCTCAGTGAAGAAACTCAAAGAGAGCAGAATAAATATTAAAACTATAATCCAAGAAAACTTGCCTAGAATGAATAAGATCTGAAACTACATTTGGATAGGAAATAATATTGTAACCAAGTTTTGATTTGGGGCTTTATTTCTAAATAAATGAAATTTCTTATCTAAGATTTCCAAGGAAATAAATGAATCAAAGATTTTATATCCAGTCAGACTGATTTTCAAGTACAGAAAGATAAGCAAAGTATCAGTAATGTGCAAGAATTCAGGGAATAGTGTTCTCATTAGCCCTTTCTTAGGTAGCTACCAAAGAATAAAATCAGAGAACCAGAATGAATAGAGAGATCGCAACAAGAGGATTGCTGGTGAGCAGTAGTATTAGCAAATAGCAATACTTTATACAGATAAATAAATTTGTAGATTTGTCTTTCCTACTAGATTTTTAACTCTAGGAAGACAGGAACTATGCCTGTCTTGTTCACAAGACAGAGTAACTAACATATTGCACTTCTCAAAGTTAAATTAATTGATTCAATGTGTTCATAATAAAAGGAGAAAAAATCTAACATTTATTGATACTTTATTTTTTGCCAGGCATTATAAAAGTAACTTCGCATATTACTTTTATATTTCCATCAACTTTATCATTTAGATGAAAGTTTCCCCCTCCTCTAAAATGTGAATGGCTTATTAAATGTGTGAAGTAACTTGCCAGAGATCACATAGCATCAGTAAGAGCTGGTCTGTCTGATTCCATTATTATTTAGCACAATTATAATTAAGACATTTAAAATAACTTTATAATATTTTACTTTCTAGTAAGAAATATCTTTTGTCATCTTATTCCTACTGTCCTTTTTGGTATCAGGAAGGTAAATTTTAATTAATCATAAATTAACCTTTCCATATTCTAATATTAGAGTGAGAAAGTTTAGTTTATTGAAGTCATGTTAATGAATATTTACTTGGTTTTTGTGGGCATTTGAGTGTTTACAGATTAGTAATTTTCAGAAATATGTAATCATAAATAAATGAACTACATATAATGATAAATTAATGTTAACTTTTTTATTACTAGCATGTTATCAGGTGGTTCAGATGGTGTGATTGTACTTTATGATCTTGAGAACTCCAGCAGACAACCTTATTACACATGTAAAGCAGTGTGTTCTGTTGACAGGTGTGTATTAAAAATATAATTCATGAATTTATAAATAGTTGAGTGTTTTTTTGCATTAAATGCAAAGTGTGTAAATAGCAATCATATGAATGTCTCAAACAGATTGTTCTAATGATATATTTACATGGATATCCCTTGACATTTTCTTGAAAATCATCACTGAAATTCAGGTGTAGCTCTTTTTAACGTAACTTTCCCCAAACAACTTTGGCTTCAGTTTTCAAGAGGATTTTATTGAAAAACTTTTGATTATGTCTTTTTTGTTTTACACCTACATAGTACCCCTCAATGACTAATTATAGTTTTTAGTCCACTTAGTAAAAGATTCATTTATGAGTCTTTCAGCTAACTGTAAACACAAGTTAGATTTTTCAATTGATATTAATAAAACCGATTAATGGCTAGAAGCAATAAATACATTGGTGATTCCTTATCAAACAGACACACACGTACACACAGCCCTCTTACCTCACTACTTATTTACTCAAAGCTTCCTAACTTAAAGATGTACCTCTCTTTGTTTTGAGTTTTCTGACTATTCTTCACTGTCTTTCCAGTCTTGTGAGAATTATTTTAAGTCTTCAGTAAAATGTTTTGTGACTTCGTTGTAATTTGTTGATAGCGGTCACGTAATTCTTTCATAAGGTCACCTGTATTTGATATTGAGCAGACCTTGGAATGTACAGAAACAATAGGTATTGAGAAAATGCTTTCAAGAGGAAGAGCTTCATGAACATTAATATCAATAGCCACTCTGTATTAAAGCTGTTCCCTAAGCACTAGAATAGGTAGAATATTTGTGAGGAGATTTATGATTGTTTCTTGGCTCCGATGCTTCACTTTGAAAATATAGATTTGGGAAACCATTTCTCTGAACCTCAGGTTATTCTTATAAGGTTTCTTTGAGAATTAAATTATTCAAAAAACTAGTTGGAAACTGTAAAGCCATTGCATAAACAGAAAGTAATATAGTTATAGAGAAATTTGGTATGAAGCAAGATACCACCTCAAATACTCTGAAACTTGATTTCTAAGAGGGTTATACCATTTTATATTCTCCACTCCCACCAAATAACTAAAAAAAACCCCTAAATTTTAAAATGTAAGATATATAACATTTTATTTTTATTTTCATTCACTTTTACTTTATTTTAACTAACATTTTGACATTGTTTAATTTGTTATATAACAAAATAGTATTTTCATATATACCACAAACTATAAAATGTTATTTCATGAAGGATCTGCTTTTCTAGTATATAAGGTCAAGTAAATGCTTCGCACATCAATCTTTTACTTTACTATGACTTTCTTCTTGAATTCAAACTCAGTCTTTAAAAGTATGACTTTGAATGTAAATGGGCATACAGTGAGTATCCTTATAAAATGAGTTAAAGCAGTATCTTTATACCCAAAGACTTTAGAATCTAACTTTAAAAAAAATTTCAATAAAAATCATTATTGAGTTAATAGACTGTTTCCTGATATTTATTTCAGCTTTACTAAATGTCTTTGTTCTCAAGCACCAAAAAGATTCTTCTACCAAAATTTTTGTTAAGTGTTAATAAGAGTAACAGATCATACAGAGTAAGGGAATAATATAATATTTTGTTCTATTTAAAAATTTAAAGTTAAAATATAAGTGATCTTTTATTTTTGATCACTACATTGAATATTCATTTTATTTAAAATTGGGAGATCTCTGTATATCAAGATTCTAAGGAGCAAATAGAACTCAATTCTGCTTATCTCAAGCAGAAATTTATTAGAAAGATAATTAGTATGTCACATAACTGACAGAATGGTGGGAAAATGAAGTGTAGAAAATGAGCAGAAATCAAGGGAAACTAGGATAGAGAACACAGGCAAGATTACACCAAGGAACAATTTCATTTGGATTCTGCGACTTGTCACCAACAGACTCTTAGCTCCACAGCTATGAATAATTGCTAACTATCCCTAGGGTTTGCATTACTAGCTTGAGTTTTAGAGCCCCCAGCAAGATTGATGAAACCCAGGACACATGTCCATGCCCTCATCGCCATGGTGATGGAAAAGAGACTGTCTGGAGTCCCTTGCTTTCTGTAAAAAGAAGCAAAGGGGATTTCCCCCAAACAGGAGGAATTTGTTTGCTCAGCACATGTCCACCACAATCTACACATTCATTTTTATTTTTTTAAATTAACTTATTTATTTACGATCCACACAGTTAGCTGTCTGACATCCATGTAACACCTTTCTTCCCATACTTAGCGTTAAAAAAGGAAAGTTTTAGCTTACTCTAATGCAAGTATCCACTGTACAACCAAAATATTATCATCTTTTTTCACCAAAGGGTGATGACTCTAAGTCAGTTCAGTTGTCACATCCAGATCCAATTTAAGCTAATGTCCGTTTTTCCACTAGTTTTACATGATCTATGTCAGTATCATACCACCTGTGGACTCAATTGTATAGTTAACTTATGTAAAGTAATGAAGATAAGAGAGAGAAAAGAATGGGGAAATTGAATTAGCTAAAATATATAAATATATACGTGACATACAAAGAAAGGAAATATGGGTAGGTCCTACAGTCCTTGTGGTTTTGTAGCTGTCTCAAGGCCAGAACTGACACTTGAGACTTCCTTCTTCAAGTTTGCATTCTTTCAGGTAGCACCACAAGTGTTCGAGGTCCTTTACCATGTCTTGTTATCCAAACCTTCATCTGAAGGAGGAAGGGTTTATAATGGTCCTGTCTGCACAGGGTTACAGTATACTTCTGTTGACTTTTATCTTATGGAAAATTTCTGACATGTACAAAAGTAGAGAGTAATATAATGAGCTATGTATCTATTAACCAACTTCAAGAACTGTCAGTCATAACGAATTGTGTTTCATCTCTACCCCCATCCACCCACTCTGAGGATTATTTTAGAGCAAATTCAGAGTTGTATCATTTTATTCATAATTATTTATTTGTCTCTAAAAGATACTTTTTATAATCATAACCACAGTACCATTATCTCACATGCACAATTACTGATATCAAATATCCAGTAAGTATTAAAATTTCCCTCCATTGTCTCAAGTGTTTCTTAACAGCCAGTTTGTTTGCATTAAGGTTCAGTAAAATGACATATACACTGTTGAACACTGGTTTAGAGCATATACTGCATCCTTCAGGATGGCACATCACCCTCACAAGATGGTGTATTTTACTTGATACCGTAACTGAGTTATCAACAGATCATGCTTCCTTGGGTGATGGGTTACATAATAGTGGTGAATCCTATTCTTCTGTCATAGAGTAAGTTCTTTAATCAAAAGCAATGTTATTTGGGGTACCATGGAAATATGTGAGGGATTCACCAATTCTAAGAATGATAGTACTGACAAAATGATACTGGGAAGAGCAAGTCCAAAACCAGATTTGGTATCTTCTAGTAAGGAAAAATCACTGCCACTTCCATAAATAGGTCCAATGTAGCTGGCTGATCTCTTCAAGCTATAGTGCATAGTAAACCTCAGTTTATGACCCTTCATAAGAAGCAGGCCTTCACATCACATTATGGAACCCTGAAACTAGAGATGCCTGAACATTCTCTTTCCCTGAACAGCTAGGACAGAGGCATGTGGTCTAGATTTGGCCCGTTATATTGTCCTTCCTGAGATTGCTATTTGTTAATATAGAATCAGTTTCAAACTCATGTAAATTAGTTATCTCTAAATTTTGATTGCTGTTTTGTAGAAACCATCCCGATGTTCACAAATATAGTGTGGAAACTGTACAGTGGTATCCTTATGACACTGGCATGTTCACATCAAGCTCATTTGATAAAACACTGAAAGTATGGGATACAAATACATTACAAGTAAGTGTGTTAAAATCTTTACAAATGGCTCTGTAGGATGAAGGAGAGTTTAATTCTAACCTATTTTAGTGTGATTATTTGCTATAATGTAATATATATTGGATGTGAAGGAAGTATAGTGGTTAAGGAGAGCTAGACTGCTTGAGTTCGTATCTTGGGTCTGCTGATGATGAGATGTATGACATTGGGCAAGTGCCTGAACCTCTCTGTGTTTCAGTTTCTTCATCTGTAAATGTAAATAATGATTGAACCTTATAGAATCATTGTTCTACTTAAACTAGAACAGTATCTAGCATATAGTGAGTGCTTGAATATCATTAGCTATTGTCTTTATTATTTGAAAACTACTATGGCTTTGTGGGATAAGGAAGAAAATTGGATTTTTCTCCTATTGACCTAACAAAGGAAAAGAAACTTATTAAGATATTTTAGTAAAGGTTGACAGTGGATAGTAGTTTTTACGATATTTGGTCAAATTTGTATTTCTAGTGTTAATTTTATCCGTGAACTCTAGCCCATATTTCTCTACTTATCTACAGAACCTCTTACTTGAATGTCGTATCGTCTCCTCAAACTGTACATGTTGCAAACCAAACGTAATCGCTCCTCACATCTATTTTAACAATCTTTCTTCAAACTCATGTTTAACTCTTCTCTTTCCCTTACCATTGCTATATATCTAGACTACTACTAAAAACTCTTAACTGGTTTTCCTGCATTATGTTTCTTCCCACATTTTCCATGGTAACTTCTACCTCAGAATTGACCTTATTATAAAGCAATTTTATCCTGTCTCCACTCAAAACCTCTAGTGACTCCCATTGGCTATAAATTCAGCCTGGCGTTCTAAGTTCTCTGTAACCTCACCTCCTACTCCCTATACCTTAGCTTCTACTTCTTTTCAGCATAAATGATTTGCTGCTTCTAACTTGATCTCTTTTTGCTTTCGGATCACATTTTGATTGTGTTGTATTTCCTACCTCAAGTGTTTCCTTCTCTGGCAACTTTTTCCTTTATTTGTCATATAACTGGAAATTTGTACCCTATGACCAACATTTTCCCATTTCTCCCACCTCCTGGCTGCTGGTAATCACCATTTTATTTTGTTTCTACGAGTTTAGCATTTTTAGATTCCACATATAAGAGAGATCAACTGGTATTTGTCTTTCTCTGTCTGATTTATTTGCCCTCACTGTCCATCCATGTTGTCACGAATGGCAGGATTTTCTTCTTTCTCATGGCCAAATAATATTCCATTGTGCGTACACACACACACACACACACACAGACACACACACACACACACAGACACACAGACACACAGACACACACATTACATCTTCTTTAGTCCCTCATTTGTTGATCGGTACTTAGGTTATTTCTATGACTTAGTTATTGTAAATAATGCTTCATTGAACATGGGTGCAGTTATCTTTTCAAATTAGTGTTTTCACTTTCTTTGGATGTGTACCCAGAGTGGAATTGTTGGATCATATGGTAGTTATTTTTTTTTTTTAACTTTTTGAAGAATCTCCATACTGTTTTCCGTAGTGGCTGCACCATTTTACATTTCACCAGTAGTGCACAAGGGTTCCCTTTTCTCCATGTCCTGTTATTGCTTTTCTCTTTGATAATAGCCTATTCATAAGTGTGAGATGATATCTCATTGTGGTTTTGACTTGCATTTTCCTAGTGGTAAGTGATGTTGAGTACCTTTTTATGTACCTCTTGACCCTTTGTATATCTTCTTTGGTAAAATGTCTAGTTCCTCTGCTCATTTTTTTAATTGATTTTGTTTTTGTTTTTGTTTTTGGCTATTGAGTTGTATAAGTTCTTTGAATATTTTAGATATTAACCTCTTATATATATGATTTGCAAATATTTCCTCTTATTCTGTAGATTGCCTTTTCATTTTGTTGATAGTTTCCTTTACTGTGGAGAAGAGTTTGGTTTGATGTAGGCACAGTCATTCATTTTGCTTTCGTTGCCTTTGCTTTTGGTGTCAGATCCAAACAGTCATCATCTAGGAACTTACCTCTATGTTTTCTTCTAGGAGTTTTATCATTTCAGATCTTACATTCAAGTCTTTAATCCATTTTGAGTTAATTTATGTGTATGGTATAAGATAGTGGTTCAGTTTCATTCTTTTGCATGTGGCTGTCCAGTTTTCCCAATACCATTTACCGGGAAAGTATAGATTACTTTCCTCGTTGTGATTCTTGGCTCCTTTGTTGTAAATTAATTGACTGTATACACTTTGGTTTACTTTTGAGTTCTCTATTTTACTACTTTTATCTGTGTGTCTGCTTTTATACCAATACCATACTGTTTTGATTACTACAGCTTTGTAATATAGTTTGAAATTAAGAAGTATGATGCCTCCAGCTATGTTTTTCTTTCTCAAGATTGCTCTTGATATTCAGGGTCTCGTGTACTATATAAATTTTAGGATTGTTCTTTTCTGTTTCTGTGAAAACTAGGAGAAATTTGGTGAACAGTTTTTTGTTATTTTTTGTTTGTTGGTTGGTTGGTTGATCGGTTGGTTGGTCTTGGGGAGAGACATGCTGTTAAAATGAAAGAAATTTGAACTTTTTTTTTAGTGCTGATGGGAATGAGCCAGTTGGGAGGGAGAGGTTGTAGATACCTAGGAGATAGAGGAGAAAAGGTGTAGGGTGAGATTTCTGACAGTGTTAAAAGGAATCTGAACACAGTGGTGGGGGCTTACTTTAAATATGAGGAAGGATAATTTTTCCATGATAACAGGAGTGAAGAAGGAAAAAAGATAAGTAGAAGCAAAAGTGTAAGTTTGTTGATAAGATATTAAGGAAATTCTCATTGATTGGTATTTTCTCTTTGAAATAAAAGATCAGATCACCTGTCATGACCAAGTGGAGATGTTTGTGGAGAATGGAGAAGGTTTGAAATGGCTGTGAATATTGAAAAGTATGCCAGTGAAATATAGTAGGACTGGCAGTCAAGGCTGAAAGCCCCAATGAGATGAATGATCTTTTATAGTGATACCAGTCTTCTCTGTCTGGACTCTGGGCCAACTGTGGCTCATGGTCTCTTTTTATAAACTAAATGTTACTAGAACAGACATGCTCATTTGTTTTTTATGGCCACTTTGAAGCACTGGTTGCAGAAATGAATAGTTGGTGGGTCCTCAAAGCCTAAAATATTTATAGTCAGACCCTTTATTGAAAATATTTCTGATCTCTGTTGTAGATTAACCTGAATATAGGTGCACAGAAGCTAGACATATGGAGTCATTCAGGGTTGAGGTCTTGACAAGTGCAAGCATAATGACAAAAGAGTTGACAATGTTGACAGTTTAAGTATTGGACCTTGGAATCCAAGCTCAAGAAGGAAAAGAAGAAACAGGAGGGATTGATAGATGTTTGGGCTTTGTTTGGGTGTCTGGAAGTAGTTTGGGGAAAAAGCTGAAAATGTAGATAATTGTGGTCATATATAATTGCAATGTGTGATTTGTTTCACTTAGTTCTTTTTATTTTATTTTACTTTATTTTTATTTTATTTTATTTTATTTTATTTTATTTTATTTTATTTTATTTTAAATTCTTTAATGCCGTCACCCATTTGACCTCTTTTACCCCATCTACCTCCCTCCTCATCCCTCCTACCCAACCTCTGGTAACCACTAGTCTATTGTCCATGTGTCTCTGTTTGTTTGTTCTGTTCATTTGTTGCTTTTAGGTTTATATCCCACATATAAGTGATATCATATGGTTTTCAACTTTTTCTATCTGGCTTGTTTCACTGAGCATGATTATCTTGAGATCCATCCATGTTGTTGCAGATGGCATTATTTCATCTCTTCTTACGGCTAAGTAATATTCCATTGTATATATGGACCACAGCTTCTTTAGCCAATCATCTGTTGTAGGACACTTTGGTTGCTTCTATGTCCTGGCTACCGTGAATAATGCTATGAACATTGGTGTGCAAATATATTTTCAGATATGAGTTTTCAAGTCTTTGGGGGTAAATACCCAGCAGAGGGATTGCTGGGTCATATGGTAGATTGATATTTAGTTTTTTGAGGAACTTCCATATAGGAGGAGCAATTCTAAGTGATGTGAGTATCCTGTGTATGACAGCTGAGGTTGTATGGAACTGAGAGGCAGAATGTTGGCTACATCATCTGTGTATATGCTAAAGTCCCTAGAATGAGATAGACAGGAAGATGGTGAGCCAGATGGTTGTCTTTTCTTAATATCTGGGATTTATCAGAGAAAAACTTTTTTTCCTCACAAAGGGGGGAAAAGTGTTATAAATAATAGGATTTAAAATTATCAGGTTTTTGAGGGTATTAGCGTTCCTACATTTAAGTCAAATAATTGCTAACAGTCAATTTAAAAATTACTAACAATGTGAAAAATATAAATAGAAAGTTTGTTGATTTTGTAACTATAATTAGAACTTACACTTTTAAAATGTCTTTTGATTATCAGACCGCAGATATATTTAATTTCGAAGAAACCGTTTATAGTCATCATATGTCTCCAGTCGCCACTAAGCACTGTTTGGTAGCAGGTTTGTGCATGTATTTTTTTTTTTTTTTTAACATATGGAAAACTTTCTCCCTTTTAATATTCAGTTTTGATACAGACATGTTAACCCAGATGAAGACCACAGTTCTCTAAAAGAAAAAAAAAGACTTAAGTATATGCTACTACTTATATTCAGTTTAACAGGTATAGGGCAAGTCAGGCATTGTGCTACTGGCTAAGATTCAGAGTTTAATTAAGAAAATACATTTCTGTTCCTGAAGAGTTACTATTAAAACACCAAAATTTCAAAGATTTTACATGAACAAAATTTGGCAACTTTTTCAGTTTGACACAATGAAACAGGAAATTATTTCCTTTTCTCTAAAATTGTAAGATTCAACTTACTCATTTTTATGAAAGCATCTGCAATAAAAATTTTCACGTATGTGGAAATAAAAACGTTTTTCTGGCATCACGTATCAGTTCCTTGTGAGTTCACTATTTCTGTGGACGGCATGAACCCCCTCCCCTCTGGACATTAGTCAGCTACTTCATCTATAAAGAAGAGCTGGGCACTAAATTATCTTTGCGGTCTGCTCATTCTGTCCAGAATTGTGAACCTATTATAGTGTTTAGAAAGATTTCATTATTGTGGTAAAACTAAGCTATTAAAGTAAAATAATTTGATGTATAAAATAGCATAGAATTATATGCACACATTGTACCAGTACAAATTTCCTGGGTTTCATATTGTATTATAGTTACCTAACATATAACGATTAGGGGAGCTTGGGTGAAGGGTACACAGGGCCGCTCTATACTATTTTTGCAACTTCCTATGAATACATATAATTATTTCTAAATTAAATTATAAAAAATAATGCCGTAATACAGTTGTCTTGGTACCAAAGCATGACTACTATTAAAATGATTTTTCTAATTATAAAGAAAAACTATTTGAAGTATATTTTTAGCACACATTTTAATATTTCTGTATGGATACAGTGAATATATGTCATAATTCATAATGATGGCTTCTTATTTCCATTTTGCTGATGATTTATAATAAAATTACCTTAAACCATTTTTGTTTTTGTTTTATAGTTGGTACTAGAGGGCCCAAAGTACAACTTTGTGACTTAAAGTCTGGATCCTGTTCCCACATTCTACAGGGTATTTTTTTTTTTTTTTTTTATCTATAACAACAACTACTTTGAGTAAACCATTCAATAAAAAGAAACATTACAAACAGTATATTCTTTGTAAGTGACATGACTGATGTATTTTGTGCTAGTTGTTAAAAGTCAACAGGGAAATAAAGATCCTTCTATGCTTATTCTTACAAAAGTGAACTATTGAAGGGACATTTATATGAACAATGACCATAGGAGAAGCTCAAAGGATATGGAAGATCTAACTTAAAACTTTGTGTTATTTCTACATGTTAAAAAAAACTATGAAATTTACATGAATACATTTGTTTTATGAGCATTGTCTAATATGGTTCTGGCTGAATAAAGGTTTTTAACATTTAGGGGAGCTTGGGTGAAGGGTAAAAATATTTTAGAAAAAATAACTGCAATAATGCTTAGGTAATTATTTTTGCTACTGTTTTTCAGTATCGGATTATCTAATACTAAACAATGAATAGATGTATAATTCAGAAATATACATTTTTATTCATTTCTGAGAAACACATAATAAATATATGAGGAAAACTTGGTGAAATGTAATAGGATTTGTTTTACATTGTCATGAATTTCTATTAATATAAATTAGGTGGATGAATATAACTGATATGAATCGTTCAGTTAGGTAAAAGTGAATTAAAATCCTGAAATCACTTATCCTATGAATTTATCACTTAGCTTTCTAGAAAAAAATTTTTATACAAATGCTTTTTTATAATCATGATTTAAAATAATTTCTCCTATTATAGCTCTGAAAAGTTAGAAAACGTTTTTATTGTTTAGAATGTTCATCTTGCATGGTTTGTTAACAGTAGCTTTTGTTGTAGAGATAAGTAAGTGAACTTGAGCTAGATCACTTATTGATGGGTTGACTTACTAGGCCAACAACTGTATTTAAAAGGAAAGACTCATTTGCTCTGCCTGTTCTTTTCAAAGCAAAAGCAGGCCTTGTACAATAAAACGCCATGTGTGAGAAAACCTCCATAGACTTCACAGTAATATTTAAACAGATTATTATAAAAGTGAAAAAATGATGATATCCATTTATGCATTTAGTATTTAGTTTTCACTTCAAATCAGGAAACTTAATTGCACTGTATCTTGATTTTTCAAATATTTTGCAAGACTTCTCATACAGTTGTATTTGCAGGTCACAGACAAGAAATTTTGGCAGTTTCTTGGTCACCACGTTATGAATATATCTTGGCAACTGCAAGGTAAAATTCAAATTATTTGGTTTTGAACTTAATGATAAATAATCATTTTGAAAAGACCGTATGTAAGATGTATATTTAGTTAATTAGACCCTTTAAAATAATTGAGTCACAGATATTTGTATGATCAAAGGAAGTCTTCCTGTGCATTCATAATTGTAATTCTGACTATCCATCTAGAAGCTGCTCACCTTTTTAATACAGAAAACAAGAGAATCTGTGTAGCAGTGCAGATCTAGTACTGCTCTTAAAATAGTAAACAACCGTGTTGTCACTTTTGCATGCAAAAATATAGCACTCTGTTAATTTAAAAATAGTAGCATTTTAATTTTTTTCTTTAATCCAGAATTATTTTGAATCTGATTCACCACATCCATACATTTATTGATTCAATGTATTAATATTTAATACAAGCATTGTGCTAGGGATGGGAGATGAATACAGAAAAAAGAGAGCAAGAGCACTTAACTTTGAGAGAACCAAGAGGTTTGAGGGATTTCGTTTGTTGGACGGAAGAGTTTTGCAAGCATTGTGTTCCAAGCATCGTGCTAGGGATGGGAGATGAATACAGAAAAAAGAGAGCAAGGAGCACTTAACTTTGAGAGAACCAAGAGGTTTGAGGGGTTTCGTTTGTTGGACGGAAGAGTCTTGCATATTTTAATGCTGAGGAGAAAGTACCAGTAGTGAGAAGCTGGTGAAGATAAGAAATAGAAAGAATTCAGGACTTTAAATGGACTGGATAGGGTAGTATTGGAAGAGGGAACACTTGATTTGACACATGAGGGACATCACGAGACTAAATGGAAGGAAAAAGACTTAGCCATACAGTTAAATTTGTGGCTTTGCAGAGAAGCTCAAGAAATCCAAACCTAATGGAGTATAACTTAATGTTATCTGTTGAAAATAGTGGAATGAGGATGCAATTTTGAGAGAAGATAGTAAAGATTTGGAATAAGTTTTAATGAATGGGCAAAGGAAGTGATTAGAAGTACATAGGAATGCTGGACAGCGTTGAGTGCTGTTAGAGGTGTAGACCACAACTTTACTAAGCCACAGAAATCAAAACATTAAATGACACAGACTGAGCAATTACCTGAAAATTGTTAAAGTCATGGGTATAAAGATGGAAATAAAATCATAGAATAGTTTATAGGCAGTATTAAGGACCTAATGAGATGTGTGTCAGAGTAAGAAAATTGAAAACTGAAGGCATCGGAAGAAGTCAAAGATTTTGACATAGACATTTTAATAAAATTTTATGCAGAAGAATTATTACAGAAGTTTTATAAAGATATCATGTCTGGATTTTTATAAATTTTACAGCTCTCCATTTCTGTCACAGTTTTGTCCCTAAAGAAGCTTTTGTTAAAGTTTGCAGACTGTGAGGTTGAAATTTATAATTTCCGAAGTAGAACAAGGTCTAGAATGTAGCCATAAGAAGGCTGGCTAAAGAGGTGTGCAGGTGAGCTGCTGGGTGCTGGTTGTGGGTCCAAGCTAAGTAAATTTACATTGTTTCTACCTAATTGGATTTTCCTCTAATCTGAGGGAAGCTAAGAGGCTTTCAGTTCTTAGAATATCCTAGGAATTTGAATCAGTACCAGAATGGACCTCGTAATCAAGTGTTAGAAGGCAGATATCTCTAAATCTGATCTATTTCAGAAGAGACTTAAATTCTCAGACTCATCCCATTGCAGGTGTTTTCTCCAGGTGGAAAGAAAGAAAATCAACTTGAAAATGAAAAATGCTAGCTTTCTGCTGATTATTCTAATTGACTAGGTTTGATGGTCATCTATGAAATAAATCCAGGTTATAGAAAGAGATGAATCCTGAATATATATTAAAAGATTTATAAATGAGGAAAAGGTTTATAAAATGCCATGCAATGCTCTTTCTAATTAAAATGCCTGAATAAACCCAATGGGTTAGAATAATGTTGAAGTCTTTGTGAGGATATGATAGCATCAGTTGAACTGATATGTATTTTCTTTACGAGTAGTTTAGAAGCTGAAATTAATGTGATCATAGTTTTGCCTTTCTTCTTTTCACTTTCTTGAAATAAAATGAAAGTAAGTATCTAATTTCCAGGAGACATTAAATTTATTTCTTGTGTACCTGTGCAGATTGATTTGAGTACAGGAAACCAAATAAAAATATTTTATCTTCATTAGTCACCTTAGTATTGATTGTTTACCACATAAAATGTGAAGAAAAAAAATCCCACCAAATTTATGCCAAATAGATTCTTAAGCAAAGTGAAATTAGTTAACTGTTTGATTGTTTATAGAACATTTAAATAACAAATACTAGTAAGGAGTAGTAACAAACTTGTTTAAGGAACAAACCTGAAAAGCAGTGGAATTCTGTCCTTCTGATCTAAAAATGGTTACTTTTTTTTGCGCTATTTTTCACTTCTTTGTGCTAATATTAACTATTGAATGTCTGCTGATAAGGCAAAAGTACAAGAACCCAAATGTACAAATATACTGAGACTTGCGTTTCATAACCCTGGAAAGGCAGATGAGGAGTACAGTCACTATCCCAGTTATATATGTCAGTGTAACATTTATCTCTTTCAGTGCTGACAGTAGAGTAAAATTATGGGATGTGAGGAGAGCGTCAGGATGTTTGATTACTCTTGATCAGCATAATGGGGAAAAGTCACAAGCTGTTGAATCAGGTAATGAAGAATGCATTAATAGTTTTTTAAATTGATAGTTTTTTAAATTGAAAATTTTGAATGAAACCAAATAATAAAGGTACACTGTCAAATTGCAAATTGCAAATTTTGTGATTAAAAAAAAGATTCACAATAAACCTACTTCTAAATTTAAATAAACTAAATTATGGTTGTCTTCCTTCAGAATACAAATAAGTAATGGCATTTCATCTGTTCCTGAATTTTCAAGTGTAGAAACTTTTCTGGAGTAACTCGTTACCTTTTCCTCCAGCGATGCTAACTAATACCAATTCAGTGCCACTTGGGTATTTAGAATAAATTAAAGGAATAGTAATATTTTGTGGTCATTGTGTCACGAAAATTTGCAAGTTGTGTTAAATGTGAGTCAGGTGTAATCCAGGTGGTAAAGTACCTCAGTTGCATTTTTAGAATAGAATTTAATTTCTGTGTAGTTTAAAATTCTGATTCAGAATTAATTCTGGACCAGAAATATATGAAGACCAACTGATTAAAATTTACATTTGTTTAATAATTTCTTTACTTAAATTAATCAGCCTATTGAGAATTATGCTTTCTCAAACTCATTTATTTTGAAAGTAATATAAATTTTGACTGAGACTAGAATAGTTGTACTTCCCCTGTTAAGGTTTTTAAATAGGAAATACTAGTATTAATGACTTTTAATAGTGAATGGAATGATTTTTAGATTAAAAAGATAAATAGTATAAAAGACATTTGAAAGGTGTTTAATTTAAAACTTAACTGTTAAACTATGCTAAGTTTGATAGCTTAGTCTACTCTAAAAAAATATATTTGGCAGGATTTTTTTCCCTTTGGTTTTTCAGTTTTCCTCTTTTTATAGTTCTAATGTATATAGCTTATATTCAAATAATCAAAGGGTAGACTCCTTTTAAATATATTCAACTTATGTATTTTATGTAATTCAGTTGTCATTTAATATTTTTAAAAAACTAGATTATTAAGCATTAAATGTGTGCTGAATACAAGAACAGAAAACTGAACTGTATTTTTCACTGCAGCAAATACTGCTCATAATGGGAAAGTTAATGGCTTATGTTTTACAAATGATGGGCTTCACCTACTCACTGTTGGTACAGATAATCGAATGAGACTCTGGAATAGTTCCAATGGAGAAAACACACTGGTAAGAGATTTTAAATACCTCCAAGCTTTTGATGTAAATTAAAGAAATGGATCTTTGTTATACACTTGATATTTTCCTATAAATTTAACTCTGTTTCTTGCCTCTGAATCACAGCTGTCTTTTTATAACATTTTCCCATTGTATTAACTAGTAATTCTCAATTCAGGACAGCTCACCCCACATCTCCCCAAGCACATTGTCTCCATTGCTTTACTGAGCCACTGTGTAAATGGGAGGATGCCGTATCTCTCACATATGTTGGAGAACAACTGATATAAATTAAAGTTATAAAGTTAAAAGCTCAAATTTCATACTACATATGACATGTAAATGAAATCTAAAATTAGTGTTATAGTACCAGAACATATAGTACTTTAATATTGGAATAAATGTGCTTTAAAGGTGCTAGATTGTTATGTGGTAATTGCTTTCCAGTATATTTTTAAATTATGTTGTGGTTCTTAATCAAGTATATTTATGAGCTACCAAAAGTTTATAATTTGATGATAATAATAATAATAGCTAATATTTTTTGAGAGCTCATGAGCCAAGTACTGTGTTGGCACATATATGGTCCTAATTCAATCATCACACCAACACTGTAAAGGTAGTTACTGTTATAGTACCCATTTTACACATGAGGGAAATGAGATATAAAATGGTTAGGTAACTTATTTGTGTCTGAGTTGCACAGCTGGAAAGCAACAGAGTTTGACTCTAGTTTCCACTCCTAGTATTGCTAATTATACCCAGACCTTTTAAAGCATTTAGTTAATATCTTAAGGTAGGTATTTAATATTAATCCTAATCCTATTCCTTTCTTCAATCATCCTATCTAATTCTCTTTCAGATACTCTACATATCACTTTCATTATTAAATACTAATTTTACTATAAGGTCAAAATTATTTATACTAGATAACTTTAGAGTAATCCCCCACATTCTTTTTGAAATTCTCCATTATGTCTCAAGCTAGAAAATTAGGCATTGCAAATTTAATTTAGACTCTTCCATTCATTATATTGTTTCATGTCCATAATTAGGTCACACCTTCCTTTTCTCATATTTTTGTTTAGTAAATATTTATCGAATACTTCCTATTTGCTAGGCAGTGCTATACAGCAGTAGACAAAGCTCTATGATAGAGCTTACATTCCAGGGAGAGGAAGAAAGACATCTATCCCTAATCAATAAATGGATAGATGGATGGATGAATAAATGGATGGATGGATAAAATAATACATTAGAGGTGGTAAACACTGTGGGGGAAGAGCAAGAAAAGTTGCATAGAAATTATTGGGAAGTTGGAATTGTTTTACATACAGGGGAGTCATCATAGGTCTCACTCAGAAGATGACAGCCTGAAGGAAATAAAGGAGTGAGCCATCAGAGCGTTCCAGGCAGAGGAAGGAAGAAAGTATAAAGATCCTGAGATGGGAGCATGCTTGGAATACCCAGGGAACATATCGGGTGCTCTTGTATTGGAATAGAATTAGCAGGGGAGAGAGTAATAGATGAGGAACAAAGGAACAGGATACCAGAGCATATAGGCTTGTGGGCCCTTATAAGGGCTTACACTTTTTCTCTGGATGAGATGGAAAGCCACTCAAGGCTCTTGAGGAGTGATAGGGTCACTTTGGAAAAGTAGGCTGTCATTGGTGTCAAAGGTACATGTATTGAGTATATACATATAAATTGTTAGTGTGATTTTACTCTATTTTTCTGTCCTTCTTGAAGGTAATACTCATACCCTATGGATCTTTGCTAATGAGTCCGTATCTTGAATAGTATGTTTAGAATGAACTATGCATTTTAAAATAGACTTGATCAAGTAAAAGTCATTCATACAAAGATGACTAGAGTAGCCTAGAGACTTACCCGCAGAACATACTTAAAGGTATTTGGGACATTGATCCCAGTAAAAGTAACTCTCAGAGGAAACATACTGTCTTTAAATATTTAGAGGGCTGTCAGATAGAATAAGAAACAAATTCCAGTCCTGCCATTTAGTAATTTGGGGACATTAGGCAATTAATGTACAGTGACATAAACTATACAATTAATAGAATACTATTAGGAATTTTCATCTATTCTTAGTTATTTTGCTATTCTAATTAATGCTGCATTGAATTCTTCTGGGCATATAGCTTTTTGCTATTCAATTATTTTTCTAAGATAAATTTCCAGGAGTAGTTACTAGGTCAAGGAGTAAGAATATCTTTGTTGTTCAATAAGTATAGAGTTTCAGTTTCACAAGATGAAAAGAGTTCTGGAGATGTGAATGTACTTAATGTCACTGAACTGTACAGTTAAATATGATTAAGATGGAGAATTTTGTTATGTATATTTTAACCACAATTAAAAATATTTTAAAATAAAAAGATTAATGTCCCTACCCCCCCCATCTCACCCCCACCCCCACCCCCCCACAAAAAACAGAATATCTTTGTACTTTGTTGCATAGTAAACTATTTGGCCTTTTAGAAAGAATGACCAAATTACACTACACCATAATGTTTTATATCACTTGTACTAGTATTGAGTTTCTTATGGTTTCTTAAAATCTTTGATAATGGTTTAAATGATTCTTCAGAGTTGCTTTAATTTGTATTTTTATTCCTGTCAAAGTTGAAATGTGAACATTTGCATTCGTGGGGTTTTTTTTGCTGTTTGTATTTCCCTCTTACATTTATGTCATTGGCCCTTATTTATATTAGGACATTGGTAATTTTCCTTAGATTTATAAGAACACTTTTTGTAGTATATTCTATCATTTTAAGTAAATATTCCTTTCAGTCTTCGTTGTCTTTTTAATTCAGATTTAAGAAGCAAATAACTTTTTGATTTTACCTCTTACAGGTGAATTATGGAAAAGTTTATAATGACAGTAGAAAAGGATTGAAATTCACTGTCTCCTGCGGCTGCAGTTCAGAATTTGTTTTTGTACCATATGGTAGCACCATTGCTGTTTATACAATTTACTCAGGAGAACGGATAACTATGCTTAAGGGACATTTTAAAAGTGTTGACTGCTGTGTATTTCAGTCTGATTTCCAGGTAAGGATGATACTTAAGGGAATTTAAAATGTTCAGATAGCTAGGTTGCCAGACCAGTTGTATATAGAAGAGTAAATTGCAATTTCGTTCTGAGTAATTATATTTTTAATCCACATTTGAGCTAGGGTTTATTTACTAGAGGTTAATACGGGATATATTTTTAGATGTTATAGGATGTATATCTGAATCAGTATAATACTGTATAACTTGACTGGGATAAATTCATCATTTTGCATGTGGGCTTCATTTATTTAACTGCTGAAAATCTTTGGCAAATTAAAATAATTTCTTGCAAACAGTCTTTTGGGAAAGAATAGAATATATGTGTCTAATCTCAAAATATAGCTTGTGTATCTTGATTTATGTATGTGTGAGTCTTTCTAAAGTTTTCTTTCTCATTTTCTGCCAATGACTAACAATTTTGTTTTTTGAGTTGATGCAACTTACATCATTTCTTAAATACATACACCTATAGCAGTTATTTAACATCATGACCTTTCTCTTTCATCTCACCAATGGAGCAAATTGATTTTTCAGAGAACATTTACACAGATTTACTTCATGTTCTCCTTTAAATGAGTTTCTAATATAGCAAGACTGTTGGTATTTTCCTTGTGTATAGGGAAAATGAGGCCCATGAAATTTTAATAGAATGAAAATTATTGGATTATTTGCGCTAGGAAGGACTTTAAGTACCACCTGATAAACTACCAGCTCTTATTCATTCATTTATTTATACCGGTTACTTAATTTGTGTCTGACACCATACTGTAAGATACATAGGGCTAATTTTTCATCCAGCGCACGTCAGTATGCAATATTCATTATTAAAATATTCAAATATATATCCCACTATTTGTTAAATAGCTGTTGCACCAAGCCCCCTAAGTGACCTCCAGCTTTACCCCCGTCCCCAGGGCTTCCTAAACCTCACCTCAACCCAACAACTAAAAGAGACCTTCAAGACCCTGCTCTTACTTTATGGGTAGTATCTGTTCTGATTGGCCAATGTCCTGATGTACCAGTTGTTAAATACTTTCAGTGTTACTTGTGGAAGAAGAAAATTAAAGCCACCAGAGAGGGGCCATGATTTGCTTCAAACCTGCAAGTAGTTTTTGACAGAGAATGATTATCCATCAAAGAACTTTTTAGAATACTGTACCTTTTTTCTTGTTCAGAATCATTTAGAGACAAAGCCAAGATTTGACCAATGTTTTCTGACTATGAATTATTACTTTTCAACAAATCAGAGCATCCTAATAATTGTGCCTAAAATGGATTAAAAGTGTGCCAAGATACTGATTCCCTTAAGTCCCTGGAATAACTGAGACAAGCCTGGACAGCCAGAAACCTGGGGCCAGTTGCCTCCCGACAAATACCATTTCTATATTTGCTAAGTACTCAGAAAGATTTTAATCACTGTACTTCATTAGAAAGCTTCCAACTCTTATCTCATTCCATCTACTATGATTTCTGAAAAGGAAGATAATTATAAATCTCAAAAGTAAGGGAGTAGTACTTTTGTATCTGTTTAGCAACAGAACCTTTTTCCAAATGAAATATTATGCAAAACTCACTCTGAAAACAAACCTGATATAGTAATTCTACCGTGAATATAAAAATCTGACAAAGTATAAGCAACATCAGAATAATGATGATAATGAATTGTAACCCATTGACTAAAATAGAGATCCACAAATCTGGTATAAGTAAGTAAACTAATTAAAGTCTGATGAGGAATAGGATATTTACATATCTCAAAGTACCACCTTACAAAATATTAATTAGAAAGGTAAAATGAACGATTTTACCTTGAAAGAGCCTGGCAATACATTACCTTAATCAAATGATCAAAGTTAATGTCCTAGTTATGGGACATTAGTTCTGTGATACTCCTGGCAAAGATTTATCACCTAAATTTCGTCATGAGAAAGAATAAGACAAACAAAATTTGAGGGACGTTCTACAAAATAACTGGTATGTATCTTCAAAATTGTCATGGTCAGGAAAGCCAAGGAGACACTAAAGAACTGTTTCAGATTATAGGAAAATAAAGAGACATAACAACTCAGTGCAGCATATGATTTTGAATTGGACCCTTTTGCTATAAAGGACATTGGAACAATTGGTAAAACTTAAGTGGGTCAAAGAATTAGCTGGTAGTAATATATCAATGTGAATTTTCTGATTTTGTTGGTAGCATTGTAATTATATAGGAGAATGTCCTTGTTCATGGGAAATATACACTGAATTTTCAAGCACGATTGCACCTCATGTTGGCAACTTATTCTCATGTGTTTCAGGGAAAAACAATCTTTTGTGCTGTACTTGGAACTTTTCTATAAACTTTGAGATTTTTTTTTTAATCCATTATCTCAAATGAACCCCTACACTTAGCCAAAAACTTAGAGACACAATTCAAATACCTTCATTTAAGTGAAACGTTTGTTAATCATTCTGATGGAAGTTCTGTTTCTTCCAAGCTCTCTTTATATATCTACAGAATTGCCTTTTCATATCCATCAGTGTAGCAGTGCATATCATGAACTGCCTTTTAAGCTTATTTGACCTAGTTATCTTGGGTATATATCTTGTCTTCTTAGAAAACTAAATTACTCAATGTCACTGAACATCTGAAAATATTTTTGTATTATCTATAGTTAATGTAACCATATATTTTAGATTTAACAAGACACAGAATTTTGTTCCATTTAGGAAATTTGATCATGTATAATAATTTTAATTTACTTTAATTTTTTATATCTGTATTTCCTACATATAACTTCATAATCTTATTTTCCTTACCAAGAACTCTTACTTTTTTTTTTTTTTTTTTTTTTTTAGAAAAACATTAATTGTACTAGGCTTCAAATAGTTTTTGAGATGAACAATAATAAAAATAATTACATCCCAGAGCAGAAAAAGTTATATTGTTAAAAATATTTGTGTAATAATCCAGAAGTATATTTGTGAGGGGGAAAAATCAGTCATTCAGAGTTTTACAACCACTTAACATTGTAGTGTTTTGGGTTTTTTTAATCCTTTTCTCCTTTGCCTAGTAGCTTTTTTTTTTAACGGACCTAAGGTTTTATATCCTATTTTTTTGCCTTCATACTATGAATATTTGGTTTTATCCTATTACTTTCTTTTGACATTATGAGTATTTATTTACCTATGTCATTAGTCTTCAAAAATAAATTTAATAGGTATATCATAACCAGTCATATAAATGTTACATAAATTTACATAAATTAATACCCTACTTTTAGACAGTTATTTCAATTTTTTTCTAAATATAATACCAATGATATCCTTGAATTTTATGTATGTCTTTGGAATGACTTCTTAAAAATGCATACAAAAACTTTTGATGCATATTGAGATTCTATTCTCCAAAAAGATGATCCTAGTTTATGACCTTTGTACGAGAAGATCTGTTTCATTGCCCCATAGGAATGTTTTCAGTACTAGCAAATATAACCTATTCTTTAAGTTTTGTTGGGAAAGGAAATGAACTGTGCATCAACTCAATCTTCCTCTTATAAAACAAATGTTTTGTGAAATTTTGGCCTATTTTAGCTAGAAACTCATATGGTTTCTCCTTGGAGTCTTTATTAAAAGCTCAGTTATTGACAGAAAAGGACAAACTCTTTACTTCTTCCCTTTTTTCTTTCTCTACTCTGACATTTGAAATAGATACTGTGATTGATAAAAACCATTTGGATGTTGAATATTTTGGTAAATTTTCATGTTAGCAAGCTTCAACGTATCATAATATTGTTTTAAAATATAAAACGAAGCTTTACTACATTAAAAATAAAAAGTTATCAGCCCAGTTTTTTGGAGTAGAAATAGAATTAATCTAATGTATCTAATCTAAGAAATAATCATTTAAAAATTGATGTAGTTCGTTTCAGATTGGTACCAGCTTTAAGTTCACCTACAATCACATCTTTCCTTTCTGTGTTATAGGAACTTTATAGTGGTAGCAGAGATTGCAATATTCTTGCTTGGGTACCATCCTTATATGAACCAGTTCCTGATGATGATGAGGTAAATATTATTTGTACAAATCGTAGTTACTTTTAAATCATAAATAAAAGTTTTATTAATTTTATATGAGAAACTTAAAGCATTTCTTGCTATTTTCTGATTTTAAAAATAATTTGCCTATTATAACACATTTGGAAAATTCAGCAGAAAAATATTAAAAGAACACAAAGTATGCCACAGTTTACTTAAATATTTACTCACTTGATGATGTTTCTTTTGATCATTACTAACAAATTAAGGTGAATAGCTGTTCATAATTGTTTCTATTTCTGATTGCTTGTTTGTGTAAATTCATAGTAGGTTTATCATGTATGACATTTTTAAGGCTCTTTATTTACATTGTCAGATTTTACCAGTTTATATTCCTCTTAGCAGTCTATTAGTGCCTTAGAGCATAAATTGGTACAAATATGACAGTGTGAATAAAAAGCCTTAAAAATGTGAGAGGTAAACAAAAATGAATAAGAGATGGTCCCTGATCATAGTAGTAGTCACTATATTTTTTTACTTTTATGTACAGCTGTCTATAGATGATTATTTTACTAGGCACTGTTAATCATCCCCATTTATCCTTACCAAAGATTATTTTACTAGGTACTGTTAATCATCCCCATTTCTCCTAATTTCCAGGATATTAAAAGTTAATATCTGAAAACCAATATGTATAGATATAATTTTTTAAAGTTGGAAATAGAAATAAATGTAATTGGAAACACCACACGTTAATCTTACCTAAGTCATAGTAAAATTAAAATATCTTAAATGGAGATGGAAGAAAGTTTTTGCTAGAGCACATTTGAAATTCTAAAAACATTTTTCATACATTTTGTTTCTTTATGAAAACAGGACTTTGCCCAAAACCACATGGAGATGAATTTTTATGGAGGTGGTTGATAGCATTTCAGAGTTACTGACAAAATGAATCTCATACCTAAATTTGCAGCTGCTATGGTTTACTGCAGTGTAAAGCTGTGAATTATTAGTATTATTTTTTTTTGTCCTTAATCCAAATGAAAAAGAAAACACGTACAATGATAAATCTTCAAGCAGCTGGCCAAATGCTGTATGAATACTTGCAGATTTCATCACTTGTCTAATTTGGTTTATTAATAGGCTTTGCTTAGTTTCTATATATAGCTGCTTTAAATGAATATTCTTCTGTGGAAAGCTTAATATGGTCAAATAGTTTGGTTTGGGCATTTATTTTGCATTATTATTTAATTGTGTCCTGTTTGGGAATTACTATATACATTAAATCCAACTTATTATAGTATAGACCCTATTAGGAAGTATAACAATCATTTACCAAATGAAAACAATAAAAATAAATCTAGTATGACTTATGTTTGGAAATAGGATATTAGAAGAAAACTAGAATACTTAATTTATAAAGATAGTATGTGATTCTGATGATTTATTTCCTTATTTTATAGTTATAGTGGTAGTTTGAACTTCTTATCTAGAAGACTTTTTGTATAAGAAATTAAGGTGTACAAGTAGAAAATCAAATAGAAATATACAACAAGTTAGCTTTAATTTTTTATTATTAAATTTATTGCAGATGTTGGTTAACAAAACTATGTAGATTTCAAGTGTATAATTTGGTAATACATCATTTACATATAGTGTTATGTGTTCACCACCCAAAGTTACATTGCCTTCTGTTGCCATATATTTGACCCCTTTTACCTTTTTCTACCTCCCCTCCCCTCTTTCCCTCTGATAACCACTAAATTATTATCTATGTCTATGAGTTTTTGTTTGTCTTGTTTGTCCATTGCTTTCCGTTTTACATCCCACATTTAAGTGAAATCATATGGTTCTTGACTTTTTCTAACTTATTTTACTTAGCATGATAATCTCAAGATCCATACATTTTGTCACAAATGGCAGTATTTCATCTCTTCTTATGGCTGAGTAATATTCCATTATATATATGTACCACATCTTCTTTATCCAATCATCTTTTGAAGGAAACTTTAGTTGTTTCCATGTCTTGGCCATGAGTGAATAATGCTACAGTGAACATTGAGGTGCATATAACTTTACAAATAGATGTTGTCAAATTTTGGTGGTAGATAACCAGAAGATGGACTGCTGAGTCATATGGCAATTCTTTTCTTAATTTTCTGAGGAACCTTCATACTATTTTCCAAAGTTAGCTTTATTTTTCAGTTTAAGAGCTATAAAACCTTATCTTTTAAAATTTACTGTTTTACACTTTAAGATAGTCATCATTCTCATATTACTATAAAATGGTAGTTGCTAAGATTATTTTCACAAAACTGTAGTTTGAAAGATTCCTGTGAATGTAGGTAGAACACAAATGTTGATGATACAGATGCCAATAGAGAAGTCCATCTTCACAAGTCTCTTATTCCTTATATGTATATTTACTGTATAACTCATATTTAAACGTTTTTCATCTCAACTATCAAATAAATGACTGCTGCAGTTTCCCAGAGTGGCAACACACTTCAAAACAAAACAAAACACGTATACACATACACACTCACTTAGTCTTTAGTTTCAGGTAAATTAAAAAATACTGGTAATGGGTTTCAATCACAGTTTTGCCATTTATTAGTGATCTGGGACAAGTTTATTATATTGCCAAATATTAGAATCATCAAAGCAAGTTTGTTTTTAGGTTTTCTTTCAAATTCACCCTTGAGATGAGATTTACTTCTCCATCAGCCCAGATAATCCCTTATGCATGTTTCTTCTAAGATCTAAGAGGAGGAGTTTAGTTCTGCCCTAAGAAACAAGAGTATTGCATTAGGGACAGATTTTATGGTCTTTAAGCATAAATCCTGTTATTTAATTGTCAGGCTGTTTTACTATATTCTAAGGAGTTGCCTTCCTTTTCCCTCCCTCATCATAAAACTTACTCATGGTCAAGGGAAGCCTGTATAACTTAAACAGTTTCCTTTCTGAGAACTTTAGGTCAGCTACGTTACAATTTAAATCTGACTTCTCACCAAGAATCTTACTTTATTTTGACAGTCACACAATACATAGCTGTTTTATTTACCACTTTCTGACACAGACAACCCTATATTCTGCCCATGGAGACTTTCTAGTAATTACCAGTAAAAAATTTAGAATTTATCAAGATTGTATATGTGATGGATGTTAAGTTTTGTTTTGTTTTTCCTTTCCATTATTTGGACCTAGATGGATCCCTCTAAACTCATGCTTCCCTATCTCTGTAACATTCACAACTATCTGTCAGTAGAACAGGCTACGTGGTGAGGTAGAGATGGACATGTAAAACATAGAAAGGATGTCAACTGGAAGGAGATGTTGTAGAGAAAACTGAATAGTTGGTAGTTTCACTTGATCATTGGGTTTCAAACAATAATATCTGTACCACATTCATATACATCATTTTTACTGCAGCTTTTAACTATAAGTATAATTTTTTTGTGATTTTTAGTAATAAAATATGCTTACAATACTGTAATGCATTCATATTGTTATCCTTTATTACTATAAACAGTAAAATTTATATGCAGCTGCATTTTGATTTTCACTTCATTATTTTCATTTCTTTGCTCACCATAGCAACATAAATTTACAATAAAATGTAATTTTGCCTCTCTGTTGAGCCTTCAAATGAAATTAAAATGTTTAATAGGTACCATAGTGGAATTAGGAGCCATGACCCTGGTATAAGTTAACCATCCAGGGACGTTTTTGGTAGGTAACTAAGGCAGAGTTAAAGGCTTCTAGAGATAGAGTAGGGAAGAAGAATCACCCTAACCCCCAAGGCAATACATCTTTGAATAAACTTTCACTAAATAACCTAACTTAATAGTTAAATTATAAACCCAGAAAGATAGGAAATCCAGTAAATGTTTGGATAAAAGAATAAATCAACAGACTTCAGTATGCTACTCTTTCAAATCCATGAATTGCTGCTAGGAAAAGTGAATAGTTAACTGAGGTTCGCTAATAGTTTTGTATCTGGACATTTGGTGTATAATGGAACTTTTTTGTACAAGTGATGATAGCCAACATTAGGTTCAGCAATAGCGACAATAGTCAAATCTAAGTTTTAGTAATAATACATTGTAATCTATAGCTTTAATAGCTATAGTGAATACCTAAAATAATATATTTTCCAACTATTCTGGCTGATACTAGGGGTAGTTACTGGAAACACCTACTTTTCCTACTGTTATCGTTGTTTGAATTATAATATTCTAAGTCGTCATGTTCATCAAAAAGGAAATGAGCACTCTCAGACATACAGTCAGGGTTACTCTTATCAAAAACTATTGCTATATGTTGTAAAAAGCAATACATGTAAGATAATTTGAGTAGTTCTGATGCTAATATATTATTGGATTTTGGGTCTGAACAAACTTGTAGCAAATATAAAAGTTGCAGAATGAGAAGCAAAGCTGGCTCATAATCCCCACATACTCAAAAAATGAGCCCATCTTAAGTCCTTTAATCATTTACCAGAGCATAATATGGTAGCATTTCAAAATGTTTTCCAAAAAAAGTGAATCAATTTGAAATACCACATTTTCTGATTACCTTTATAAAGTCTGGCTCTAAAGTGTAAGAGTACCATGATGTTTTGTTGTTTTAAATAAACACCAAATGTTTGTGAGTTGGTTTTGTTGTCGTTGTTGTTTGGGGTTTTTTTGGTCAAAGAAATCTCTCAGGGAAACCTTTGTGCTAATGAAACATGTTATCCTTTTCTGACACATTTTGCATGTGATTCTGAACTACTTTACCAGCTATAAAAAAGTAAATAAATGTCACAACTTAATAATTCACATTACTTTTTGAACCCAAAGTGATATTCCTAAGTTTGATGAACACCTTATCTCCATATATGGATATTTTGCTTATTTATAAAAGTCAGGTCTATCCAAACAATAAAAGTTGCCAACATTAATATTTTGGGCTGTCAAGTCAGACTGTAGACCTGAGTTCAGTCTTAGCTGCATGGATGTTAATGTGCTACCTTCTCCAAAGAGTTGCAGAAATGCCTTAAACAGGAGCAGCGTGTGTGTGGGTTTGTCCGTGCGTGCGTGCGTGTGTGTGTGTTTAAAGGGAAACATGATTTGGATAAAGTCCAGTATGTTAATTTAAAATGAAGTTACATTATCTTGTATGTGGAGTTTTTCTTACATTACTTTTGTTTGAAATTAACAATATATCATTTCTTTCAAAATAATCTAATTGCTTTTCATCTGATATATTTTATTACTTTATTGTAAGTCTAAAATCATGAGGTGGATAAATCAAGTCTTCCTTTTTCCACTCCTTTTTAGACTACAACCAAATCACAGTTAAATCCAGCATTTGAAGATGCCTGGAGCAGCAGTGATGAGGAAGGATGAATGTCAATCCTAAGTACCTTTATGTCTATTGATGAAATTTTTAAAATGGGACTGTTTTGTTTTTATTTGTTTAACTGTCCAGGGACAGCGAAATTAGCGCTGAATTTGGGTGATTTTTTTCCCCTCATGTTTTAAAATGAGTTTAGTATTTGCATGAAATCCTGAAACAGACCTTTTTATGGTATATTTAATCAAAACACGTCTTCGTGATCCCAGTTGGTATGGCCTGGGGCAGCCCCTCTTGCTGCAGTCCAAAGAGACAAGTCATGGTGCTGTCATGTGGGACCGTGAGCCCACTGTGTGAACTTTAAGGTACACTCTCTGAAGATGAGCAAGTGGCGGTTATCAGCAGAGTCTCTCCAACTGGCTATATTACCTTGTTTATTTTTATTGAGGATGATTATATCAAAAATAATTGTTGAAAAATTAGCTTCAAAAATGTCATATTCTTTTTTCATGCATTCAGTTTTTGCAGTGATTTTATTTAGTTGACCATTGTCTAGTTTTATGTTAAATGTTTTTTGGACTCAGTTCCTTCCACAGTCCAAAAAGTGCATCACAGGTGTTTTTTAACTTGAAGAAAATCCCACATTTCCTTTATTTTCATGTGTCAGATGGCAGCTTGTACTCATGCTTCAGCTTCCTTTCTCTGAATCTTGTTAAGATGTCACCATGTCCTGCTTCATTCATTGAGGCAGAAAATGTCCAGACAGGGGAATCTGGCTTAAACATGAAATGTTGTCATAAAATTTCTGTCTATTGTCTACTCCTCTTGTGTTATAATAACCCACAAGTGATTATCATGAAACTAATCTTATATTCCCTTTCTTCCTGATCTTATCAAAAAGACTAGTAGAGAAGGTTTTTGTGAGTTTTTAAGTGTGCGTTAGGCCTCATATCAGATGTTTCTAGCCAAATGATTTACAAATGTTTACTTTATAGTTGATTTTCTTAAGCCCCTACTATTTACTCTCATTTTCCCACACCCCTCGATAAGGAGGCTTATGACCTTTGAAAATGCTATTGAAATTGGAAATTTTTTTTTTTTAATTTTAAGGAAGAAGAAATTTTCCTTCCAGACCACAAATAACTGTATTACCTCTATCTAGTTATATAAATATAGTCAGTCCTCCATATCTGTGGGTTCCACATCTGGAGATTCAACCAATTGTGGATGAAAACTATTCCCCTAAAAAGTTACATTGTTGCTGACATGTACTATGTAGTTAGGCCTATGATGGTTGTGTCTGTACTGAACACATACAGAGTTTTTTTTTCCTTGTCATCATTCCCTAAACAATACATTATAACAATTATTTACATAGCATTTATATTGTATTAGGTATTATAGGCAATCTAGGCATGATTTAAAGTATATGAGAGGGTGTGTGTATTATGCCATTTTTACATAAGGGACTTGAACATCGTGAGGATTTGGGATTCATAGGGAGTCCTGGAACCAGTCCCCTTCAGATACCAAGGGATAGCTGTATATATGCTCACTGTAAATAATTCAAGCAACATAAAAACTTAAAAAAGAATGTGGTCACACAGAATCATACCACCCTAAGGTAACCACTTCTAACATTTTCGTGGCCATTCTTCCAAGCATCTGTTTATGACACATTTAATTATAAATAACAGGATGCAGTTGCTATGGAAACTCCTCTCCTCCCACATCAGCACCTCCCTCCCCATTCCTCACATTAATAGTAAAACAGTTTTATAACTTGACCCAATTAGAAATTCAAAACATGTAGTAAATATATTAAAGAATTTATATAACAAATATAAAAGGGAAACTTATGGTAGATTACTGCAATGTTAATGTAGTTTCAAATCCATTGGGGCCCTATACCCAATAGCCAATATTATTAAAATTACTGATTGTATTCAATCAACAACCAGTAAATATTTTTCTCTTGCAGATTTGGCTGACATTGTTCTGTTCGGTGCCTGTTTCAATAGCCTCTTAGATACAGTTGTCTTTACCTTAAAGTGCCAGGCTACCTATCAGGCACCTCAGCAGCTTTACCATTGCACATATTCTTTGCAGACAAGATCTCAACTGCATCCACTTTCTTCCAGGAGCACAGGTATGACATTATATTGATGACATCTTCTAAGGAGACTCATTTGATACACTCATTTAGGATCCATAGGTCCAACATCTTTTAGTACTTCTGGGGTTCTGATGGCAACACTTTATTTACAGTTTTTACTTCCAAATTAAAATCAGCAAGCACTCCTGTCAATCCTCTTCATTAAAGAGACTTTGGCTATCTCTTATAATGCTTCCTGGAGTCTCTGGACCACTTAGGGCCATACATTGCCCAAATACTTCTGATACAAGAAACTGCCCCTCTTGGCTTCATACTATACTTTTTTAAATCAACAAATAAAATACATAATGGGCTCTTTGGAATATAGGGGCTCTCAGCCTATGACACTCAGCCTGTGACCTGTAAGCTTTGGGTCATGGAAATAGCACATCAAAAAGGTGGCACAGCTACGAAGCGCTCTTTAAGACAGGATCGAGCCAGACCTGGACTCTCTGGCATATTCCACTTGCATAAGGATATGGATTCCCCTGTCCTCTCTCTTGCCAGATGCCAAAGTGCTAAAGAGTGCCACCCCCTCCTTCAGACCATATGGCTACCAGGGACATCACTTGGGATTATCTGAATGAACAGCAGTGGAAGTACCTAGACTACTCACATGGCATTGTACATGATGGAGCTCAGTGGAATATTGCTGCTTTCCATCTCTTAGTCAGAATGTTCTTAATAAAGGATGGGACCCAGGGAACAACACACTTGGCCATATTTCAGGCAGTCGTCTTGGTGCTGGATGCACTGGACAACAAGTAGCCCTATCTTCACATTTATTATAAATTGTTATACTATTGCCCAAAAGTTGTCCCTCTCATAAGAAACAAACAAACTTTGAGACTCTTTCGACTCAAAGATATCCAAGATATAAATAAAAGTTATACATCTCCACATATATTAAGGCCACAATAGAAGGCCTTGCCAGGATACTGTATCCCTTTTGGAGTTTTAGACATTACTGATGATAACCAAGAAGTATATTTTCCTTCTCAAAATGTATAATACCGTTTTTAAAAACATATTTGATAGAATTTTCATTTACCTAATTGGTCCCAAATAGCCAATTTAATTGAGAGACATCATGGTCTCCTTGGTAAATTTATATTTACATCAGCTTTAAAAAAACTTTCCCATCATGCTTTCTTATAGGTTAAGAGAGATTTACATTGCCTCATGTTTATAAAGACTCATTGTTAGTGAGGCCCTTTTTATAATGTCTTCTCCTATCTTTATAAATTTTTTATCATTCCCATATCCCAGAAGGGCTAGTGGCTAGATCAAGGGTAAAGCTCTCCTGGGACCCATTAACCAGATTGTCTATGGACCAGACAGCTGCTCAATCTGATATGGGACCCATTTGAACCTAAACTTCTACCAGAAACCAAAAAAATCTGTCAAGTACAGATGTACACCTTTCCTCTGTTGACTGTTGATCTTATTACTACTAGTCTGAGTTTTTTCATTAATTTACAATCTGGAGGCCCAAACCCTATAAATAAGCCATTGTTTCAACGAAACATGGTAAATGCTGAGATCCACATCACCTTGTGTGGGTACCCACTTAGAAAGGATATCCCAGTTCCACATCCCACATAACATCGCCCTCACCACTGGAGATGATTTCACCCTAGACACTAAAAGTTTGGCCCCAGCAATACCCACAGACTGCCTCTCCTAAGGCATGAACTCTATTTGTGTTCCTCCTTTCTACTGTCATAGTAAAAGGTTCTATACACTGTTTAGGGCAACTTATGCACTCTTCTCTAAAAGTCTCCACTACCATCACTCCCAAGTTCCTTTAATATGGTGTCAAAGCATCACAGAGCCAGTTGTATTGACTACATTTTCTTATTTTTTTGTATTATTGATACACTGGTATTGGGACCTTGATCCTAGTGATATTGCTCCTTCCAGGACTAATTCTCAAAGATAGCAGGTGTCTCTCCTGAGAGTGAGCCTTTTATATACAAACCAACCAATCTAAAGTCCATACCCCTAACCATTTTCATCGTCAAACTCACATACCAAGCCATTATTCCCCCTACCCTAAATCAGCCCAGGGCCAGGTACCAGACAAATAGGGACCATCACTATAGCCTAGAGTCTACCAAAATTATTCAAACTATCCAACCCTAAATGTACCTACTATGTCTTGCGCATTTCTTCCCAGAAAACCCTTGAGAAAGGCTCTGGGCCATGCCTTGCTCTTTGCTCTCCCTAGAGAGGGGGCCTCCTGACCAATCCTGGTCCTTTCCTCCATGGCCCTGCATGGCATGATATGCTATGTCTTCTGGTTCTAGGGACCTGTGAGTATAAACTTTCTTCATGACAATTATTTCCGTGTCTGTATATCTTAGAACAAATTTTAATATACTAAGTTATTCTTTTAATTAACTACACAATAGTCCATCTTGTGACTGTAACAGGTTTGGTTTTTTTCCTCATACGGTCTCCTGTTCATGGCCACTTGTACAGTAGTAAAGATTGTGAACTGTGCTATATTTTCCTTAGGCGATGTATTTGGCTGATACACTTTAGTCATAGAATATCATATTTTCCTCTGTCAGAGGAAATTATAATTTTGCTGGGTAAAGGATTCTTGGGTTGTAGTCTTTTTCTTTCATTGGTCTATAATTATTATGTTCACTTTTTTCTAGCTTCTAGTACTGCAGATGAGAATTCCAAGACCAGTGTGATTTTTTCCCCTTTATAGAGAATTCAATCTTTTTAGCTGGCAGCTAGTCAACAGTAAGATTTTTTCCCCCCTTTATCCTTAGAATTCCTTAATTTTATCAAGATACCTGATAAGTCTTCTTTTTCCCCCTATCAATTCCCGGACCACTTGTGAGCTCTTTTAGTCAGTCTGAAGCCTCAAGTCTTTTCTCAGCTCAGGGATATTTTCTTCTAATATCTATTTGTTGCTTCTCTCTTTTTTCTTCTTTGCATCACCTATTAATTGTATGTAAAGTCTACTTTGATCTCTCCTTCATAGTCATGTTTTCCTTCCTGCTTGCCTTTTTTTTTAAATCATAGAACAGTGCCCAAAATATACCAAGCGCTCAGTATATATGGGTTTTGTTTCTGCTCTATATTTTGAGATTTCGCACTTGCTCTTTGAGGTCACTCAGACCTGACTGTGATCATCAGGAAAGACTTTTAAATTATTGTTTTATTCTCTTCCCCACCCTAAACTTTTGTTTTTAAACACTTGCAGAAATATATTGAAGAAATATGAGAGGTCTAATAGAGGTTTCCACTTAAAACTTAAAAATTGTTTCATTCAATTGATATTTGTCTAGCCTTATTGATACTGTATATGAATAAACCTGTTACAAATGTAATGATCACCTGTAATTTCTTTCTGATGCCTTTTACAGTTTACAAAATTTTCTTCCTCACTGTCTTGGCTAATGAATGTTGTATCCTGTCATATTTCAAAGGACGCTTATGCCAATTGTTTACTTGACCTCAAACTAATCCCAATTTAGTTTGGGAGGAAATGAGGAAATAATACTCCTAATAAGTCTTTGAGAATTGAGTTAACTATTTTTATTGTAATGTTTTTTAATGTATATTACATATGCAAAATTTTGTCATGTTTCAGTAAGTACTAAAGTCATTCATGATATACCCATGAAATATCTAGTTTTTAAAAATACAAAGAAACAAAAAAACACATTTTATTGACATAGCCCTAAATTTATGTTTAACAGCAAGTGTGAAAATAGCATCATAGTTAAGCTTTTATACTTTCTGCCAAGCCTTTTCTTTACACTTATGAAGAAAACATCTTAATAGAGGAAAAAAGTCTTCTCTTCAACGGAAGCATTCTTTCTGTTCAGTTTATGTTAAAAATTCCCATTTAAACTCAATAAAAAACCTTTAAAGAAAGTTTGGAAGACAAACTCTTAAATTGTATCAATTGTATTAAAAGAAAAAAATAACTTCAAAATTGAAATTCTTCAGTAAGGGACACGTAGGCAGGAGAGCCTAGTATTGGTGAGACACCAGACAACAAAAACCTTTAGCTATTATTTAAAATCTGATCAAGACAATAATAGAAAAAATTTGTTCTCAACAAATCAATCTCAGTTAACTTTCAAAGAAAAGTCACTATCTCTCAATGGGAAGAAAAACCTCAAGTTAGATATTAAACTAATGGCCACACAGTTCTAAATCAGCAGTATGTCATTACTGAACAGTTATATACTAATAGTTTGTGATTTCTATAAAAATGTTATAACTTCTGAAGATTAGAAAAATAGATTTCTGTAAATTATAATTATAATTTATATTTGTATTTATAAAAATTATAATTTAAATTATAATTATTTCGAATTATTTTTATTATAACTTAATTATAATTATATTTAAATTATAATTTTTATAAACAACTATATTGATAAATTTCCTTTTTTAAACTTAATTTTTTTTCCCTATATTCAGATGCTTTTCACTGACTAACCAACTCCTGTTTAGCCTCATGGGGGTACTCATAAACGTTGTGCTAATGGGTTAACATGGCTCTCCCAGTCTATGCTTTCCCAAGACTTACAAAGAAACAAATGTACAATCCTAACCTTGGCTTATTATTTTGTCACTAAAAATACCAGTGAGTCGATATTTGAGACAGAGTTCCTCAAGCTCCTCTTTTTTTTATGCCTTCACATTTTGTTAATGGTTATTGTATAGGGTTGTAGCCTTAGACCTGGCCAGTGGCTTTGTTTCCTTGGTATTTGTGGTCAACTCTTAAAGGCAATAAATGATTGGCTCAAGTGGCTTCTCTGTTGTTCATCTCATGTGTTAGCAACAGCACTAAATTAGGGCCTGTTAACACCTTCCTGTTCAAACACCAGCAAAGCTACTACTCAGGTGGGTCTTCCTCATGTAGTGACATCATCCACTATTGTGTGAATCTATATATTTTCCACATAAATATACTGCTAAAGTACTAAAATGAGGAAATAATACACCTAATAAGTCTTTGAGAGTTAACTCTTAATTGTATTTTTTCTTAATGTATATTGCATATGCAAAATTTTGTCGCATTTCAGTAAGTACTATGGAAAAAGGGTGTTAAAAGTAACTCGATGATACTATCACTATGAACATTAAAAAATCATAAAATTATCAAGAGATAATTGTAATGGTTTCATAAAGAAATAAGTAATAAAGAGTGAACTGGAAATCAAAAGACCTGCGCCTTAATCTTAGTTTTACTACCAAGTAAATCTGTGAATTTGAATAATATATTTTTACTTTCTTTTTCTAATTAGTTAAAAAATAAAAAGGAGACAGAAAACTGTAATAGAAAATTGTTAAATTCATTCTTGCTTCAAAATCACACATTATAATATTTAGAAAGCATTTTTAAATGATATTCACTGTGTGAAACATTAAAGTAGAGGTTTATATTCAAGATTAATTGAAGTTCATTGAAGGCAAAGGTGAAATGTCTTTATAGAAATTTCATGGATTACCTTACACTGCATGAACACTCAGATTCTAATGGAATGAGAATGCTGTTTTGCCTAAACTAAAATTTTGAAGTAAAATTTCCATCCAAATTATTATGGAGCTGCAACTGATTAGCTGTTTTACTTAGCAAGTTGCTTAGCCTTTTTGAGCTAATTTCATCATTTGTGGAATGGGAATAAAATATACTTTACGGAATTGAAATAAAGTTCTGACAGCTCTTCGCATAAGCAGCCTGATGTGACCTCTGAAAATGGTTCGCTATTAACTTGACCCAGATAACCCCACAAAATCATGCAAGTTAGCCGGTTGAAATCTTCATGTTCCCTTTAAGACCACTCGTGAAACTGTGTAGGCCTTTAAGGGTATGCATATCCGAAAAGCCACCAAGTATCTGAAGGATGTCACTTTACAGAAACAACGTGTGCCATTCTGTTGTTACAGTGGTGGAGTTGGTAGATGTGCCCAGGCCAAACAGTGGGGCTGAATGAAGGGTCAGTGTCCCCAAAAGAGTGTTAAATCTTGCTGCACATGCTTAAAAATGCAAAGTGATGCTGAACTTAAGGGTTTAGATTCTTTGGTCATTGAGCATATCCAGGTGAACAAAGCTCCCAAAATATACTGCAGAACTTACAGAGCTCACGAGTGGATTAACCCCTACATGGGCTCCCCATGCCATATTGAAATGATCATTAATGAAAATGAGCAGATTGTTTCTAAACCAGAAGAGGAGGTTGCTCGGAAGAAAAAGATATCCCAGAAGAAACTGAAGACACAAAACTTATGGGCCAGCAGTAAATTCAGCACCAAATAAATTCTAATAAAGTAAAATCAGGAAAAAAAAAGAATTCTGCCATAAAAGAATTGTTCAGGTAATAGAACTTTTGGGCTGAGCTCTTATCAAAATTGTTCTCAAATTTTGCTTTCTCAGGACGTGGTCTGCTTCTTTTGTCTGCCTCTCCCTTCTAGAATGTACACTCCATAGTATATATTCCATTTTGTATATTGCTCTATCCTCAGCACCTGAAATACTGCTTGGCAAATGAGAGATGCAAATACGTATATTTATTTAGTGAACTAATTAGCGAACAATACCATTACCAAGTATTTAACTACAAAAAAGCTGCAGTCACAATTCACAAATGATAAAGTGCTTAATTGTGTTGATTTTGTAATTTACTATATATGAAATTTTAAGTGTTGTTAAATATTACGTAGTAACCTGGGTATTACTTTAATGCTATAGCCTTTCTCTAGCAAAACAACAAAGGATCATTTTCTCAAGATCGTTGCTGGCCTGTACACCCAACATAGATCCCTCCGACTCCTTTAGAGGGCTGCTGTTATACTGGGGACTTGCTTTGTGAATCCCAATAGCTAAACAAAATTAGAACTTTGAAAGCTTGAGTTTAGATTTCTCAGTATGGCCTTCTCCAACTAGCCCATTCCTACCTGGTAATGTTATGGTTGGAGTGAATTTATTGCTTTTGGCTCTAAAGTTCTGGACTTTCTTCTCATTCCCCCAACTATGGAAAAATACCAAATGTTTCTAGAAATTTTACATTTTTTAGGTCATTGATTATCTTTGTACTCAGAAGGAATGTATAAAAGACAAGATAAGGCCTGAAAACCTCAGATGCTTACAAAGGGCAGGAGAACATGGTAAATGAGTGAAGAGGTGAGGATAGTAAGAAATATAAGAACTATAATCATACTTTTTTATTGCACTTTGGTATCATCAGCATGTAACATAATAAATATGTGATATTAGAAATTAAATACCCACTTAAAAATAAGTGTTTTGGTTATGTTTTTCTTCTATAATTTATTATATTTTTATCTATTTTTATCTTGAATGAGAAATGTGACTTTTTCTATATCATCTGGGAGCAATATTAATTTTATTTGGATTAGTAATGTAAAAGCTTTTCACAGATTTTTTTTCCTTCAAAACATTCCTTGCACAATGATTTTTGTATATTTAAGATCTGAATTTATAGAATTCAGCTCCTGGTTAATTTTCAGAACTACACTTCAGTGTACTATTTACATTTTTTACCTCTTTACAATTATCAATATTAGCTGCAAAAAGGCAAACTGACCCAAGTTTGTTCATTTTTATAAATACTTGAAATCAAATAACTTTTTTAGAGTTTGATGTTTAGCTCCACGGAGGTAAACGTCACTTAAATTTCTGGAACGTTATTTCTGGATATGAATGTAGGCCAGATTTTTCTTGGTTAACTGAGTTTCCAAAAGGCACAATTTGATTAGAAATTTGATGGGTAAATGGATGATTCACTTGTGAAACTGCTTGTGAACACACTTATAAAGAAATGAGTATCATGTCAACCAAAGTTCCAATCTTTGACTAAATCTTCACTAATAATTCAGCTGACACTTTATAGATAACACAACTAATTTCTTACAACCATCCAAAAAAAAAATCTCGTTAGTCTCACACCACATCTGTTGTGCATACCATTCAAGTAAAGAAAGCATTGACATGTCTCCTGTAGTTCAAAGTGTGATAATGCATCCCTTCATAGTCTTCATTACCACATTCATGACACGTTCCCTTATTCTAAATTAAATGATTCCCATTGAATTGTGAAGTAAGTCTGTGTGACCTACCCCAACTGCCATCATAGGTTTATTTTGCAAAACAAGTCCAACATTTGCACTGACTTGCAGGACCCCCTGTTTACCTACTTGCAGTCCTGTTTACCCACTTTATTCATCACACAAAATAATTTCCTGATATGCCCATTATTGGCATGATGTCCAAAAGCTATGCAAACACTTAAAATTTTTTGGACACCATAAATAACTATAGGTAATTGAATAACGTTTATATTTTTTATATCTGTACTTTTATTGGCTGGGTGGGAAGGGAATAAAAGTGATTTAACCTTTTCATGCAACTTTGTACTATAATTCTCTTCACTCCAGCTTCAACATGCTAAGAACTCTTATTATACCTCAGATTTGCAAATGTTAGTTTTTGTCCAGGAAGCAGTTTCTGTTGGAATTAACCTTTTTGTAAATCCATCGTTGGCAAAAGGTTTTCGTGCCAAGAAATTTTTCTTAATACATTTTACACCATTATCATTGATGTAATTCCAGCCCTTGTTTTCAGTCCATTAAGTTTTTCATTAAGTTAAAATTGTCATTAAATGTCTGCTATTTTGGTCATAATTTTCACTGTGGTTAGTTTCATAATAGCTTAAGTCATGTGCATTTAGTATGATGTGCATTAATAGTTGTATGCAGTATTAGGCACGTAGGAATAGTTTTTTCTTCCACAGTAACATGCTCTTCTCATGAAACACTTGGCTATGTTTGCCTCATTTTTTCATTTTTGATGGAGAGAAAAACATTGTGATGTGATGATAACTGGCAAATCCCAATGCTAGGGAGATATTAAATAGTGGTAGGAATTATGATAAACCTGAAAACACCTGCCCAATGGCAGCAGTTTTTATAAATTTGGATTAGGTTTATCTGAAAACTCAAGATAACATTGCTTAAATAAAATATAAATGCATTTCTTTTGATAAAAGTCCACAAAGGCAGTCCTCAGCTGCTACGCTGTTTCCAAGATCATCAAGAAACTAGGCACTTCTTATCATTGCTCCCACACCTCCTCATTAGCAGTTTCCTCCTTGTGATTCAACATGATTTCAAGATTCATCTGTGTTACCGCATGTATCAGTACTTCATTCCTTATTTATTGTCAATATTCTATTGTATGGATGTATTACATTATATCTATCCGCTCATTAGTTGATGGTCATCTGGATTATTTCCACTTTTAATTATGAATAATGCTGCTATGAACATTTGCGTACAACTTTTTATGTGGAAATGGCTCAGTTCTTGGAATTAGCTATGTGCCAGTGAACAAAACAGGCCAAGTCCTTTGCTGTGCTTGAATATTTAAATTGAGAATGGAAGTTTTTAGCATGACTTTAAAACTGAGACTGAAGAAATGGAAATGGAATTAGAGTAATTAGTTTTTAAAAGATGAGAATTTATGGTCCTGTACAAAATTGAGAGAAAAACAATAGGGTAAATATGAAAATCAGATATATTGTTGAAAAGTGCACAGGAGTTAAAAAGATAGAGAAAGGGAATGAGAAGTGGGGAGGGTGGGGAACAGCATTAAAATTTATTAGGGCAGGCAAGAAAGTCCTCACTGAAAAGGATGAATTTTGAGTAATGGCCTGAAGTAAATGAGGGAGCTAGCTGTGCAGGCATCTATGAAAGGACTATTCCAGATGTCAAGTGCAAAGGCCCTGAAGCAGAAGCATGGATAGACTGTCTAAAGATCGGCAAGACAGCCAAATGGGAAAGAGTAATGGGTATAAGGATTGGAGACAATGTCAGGTTAAGAAGGGCCTCATAGGTCCCTGAAAGGGTTATGGGAAGTCATTGGAAGGTTTTGAACCAAGAGAGAGACGTAATCTGACTTAGATTTTAATATCACTTTTGTGTCAGTGTGGAGATCGGTTGAAGAGGAAGCAAAGGATCCAGTTAAGAGTCTTATAATCCAAGCAAGGGTTGATGGTGGTGGTTTCAGGGTGTTGGACGTGTATCAGAAAGGCATGGATGTGAGAAAAATTGGAAGGTATTTCACAGTGTGCCTTTTTTATATTTAAGGCATGTGAATATATTACCTTTCAAAAATAATAATTTGAAACAATTCTAGATGGATTATAGATCTAAATTTAATAAGGAAAACCCATAAATTTTAGAAAACCAAAAATGAGTATGACTTCAGAAAAAATGTTTCTAAAATAAGAGCCAAAAAGCATAAAGCATAAGAGAAATATTGATACATTTCACTATTTTTGAAATAAATTTGATAAAATTTAAAAGCTAAGAATAAAAATTCTCATAAAATTAAAATATAAGCCCTAGATTGAGAAAAGAGGTTGTAAAACATAACTGACAATATTAGCACAAATCAACAAGAAAATATATAATTCTATGTAAAAATAAGCAAATGAGATAAAAAGTGTACACATTGAGATCTGAGGCCACATTCTCTACCTGTGCACCAAATCCCATCCCTCTCACTTCCTCAAAGACATCACTACAACAGTTGTCCTCTTTCCAGCACTAGCAGTTTTTCCTCCTCCACTAAGTTTTTCTAAAGTATACAAATGTGCATTAAATGTCATCTATTTAAAAAATGGTAACTAGACCGAACCCTTCTTCCTGTCATTATCTCATTTCTTCACTCCTTTATATAACAAAAATCCATGATAGAATTATCTAAACTGGTTTTCTCCAATTTCTCTCTTTCTACTTACTCTTGAAACTCCATTCAGGTTTTTCATTCCTTTCATTCTTCCAAATCTGCTCTTGTTGAGGTCAACCAAATGGCTTCCATATTGCTAAATCAGTGGTCACTTTCTTGTTCTCAACTTATAGCATTTGACATAGGTGATCACTTCCTCCACCTTGAAGTACTTTCTTCCCTTCCTATGATAAAAGTTTGGATTATTGTTTAGCAAATATTCTCACGCTTCCACTGAGTGGACTATGTTTTTCTACCCCTGCCCTTCATGTTGTATTTGACTGTGTGACATACAGTAGCCAATGGAATATTAGCCAACTTTGTGTGAGCAGAGGCCTTAAATGTGTTTCAGTGACTCAAGCAGAGGCCCCTACAGCATATAGGCTTTGGATTGGCTCTTGTACCCCACTTATCTACCATGGGATCTTCAGGTGGTTGCTGCCTTTCATTCTGGGCTCTAGCATGAACACACATGGAACAGATTTAAGCTTAATCTTCAACCTAAAGCAGAGCTATTCAGCTGAGCACTGCCTAGGTCAGCTGAACTGCAACCAACCTGCTAATCTGTGGGTATGACAAGTATATAGCTATACGCTACTGAGCTTTGGAGTTATTTGTAATACAGCATTATTGTTGCAATAGATGGATAACCGATTATCTTCCAGGATATATCACTCTCCTGACTTTACTCCAACCTCAGTTCTGTTCCTTCTCAGGCAGTTCTGTTTACCAGTGTCTGCTTATTTCCCTAACCACTTAGTACTGGAGTGTCCAGGACTCAGTTCTTAAACCCCTCGTCTCACTTGTTGCTTCTAGTCATTTCTCATGTCTTAAATACCATCTGGAAGTGTACTACTCCCAAATTTATATCGCCAACACTTTCTTGAACTCTATAACCAACTGCATACTTGACAATCCCACTTAGATATACAAGAAATATCTCAAATTATAACAATTTCCCAAACGAATCTTGACTATTCCCCTCCCAACTTTCTTCCCTCATGGTCTTCCTCTTAATAGTACATGGCAACTCTCTTTATCCAGTTTTTCAAAGTAAACACCCAGAAGAATGTTTCAACTCCTTTTTCCCCTTCTCACACCCCACATCAGATCCTTAAGAAATCCTGTTGATATTACCCTCAGAATATATTTTTAAAACCTGATTACCTTTACAACTACCAACCTGGTCAAGGCACTTTTATCTCTCATTTCGATTTTTCAAGATCTTCCTAATCATCTCTTTGCTTCTGCGCTTTCACTTACCCACCCCTAACCTATTCTCAAAAAAGTTGCCAGGGTACTCCTCTTTAAAATTTCAGTCAGATGATACCACTTCTCTAAAAATACTTCCCTTAACTCTTTGACCTCACTTCTTACTACTGTTGTCCTCAATCACTCCAATTCAACCACTCGCCTCCTTTATGTTATACGAACATGAACATCCCAGGCACGCTCATGCTCTGAGGACTTTAGCCTTGCCGTTGCCACTGTTAACCGGATAGGCACATAGTTTGCCACCTCACCTCTAAAATTTTGGCTCAAATGCTGCTTTCCACTGAGGTCTTCTCTATCCACATTAACATTGCAGTTACCCACCTCCAAAGCTTCATCCCCTTTCCTCTTTTATTTTTCTTTGTAGCACTTAACATGAACACTGAATATTTTATTTATTCATCTATCGTCTGTCATCCCCAGGTAAAATGAATGCACACTCCACAAGAACAGGGGATTTTTTGTTGTTGTTTTATTGTGTGTGGAATCTTCAGGACCTGGAACGTAGTAGCATTGAATCAATATTTGTTAAATGAATGAGTATTTGACTTGCATATTTGAAATTTCATAAATATATGGATTGTGACAGACTCAAAGACAAATATCATTAAGCAATGGTCTCTAATTCCCAAAAGATTTCCCAAATCTACTAAATGACCTGTTATAGTTATGAAAGCAAAGTTTATCTAAAAGGTAGTAGAAACCCTTGAATTCTAGCTTCTCTTAAATTTGAACTTTCTTCTTTTTGTTTGTTTTGCTTTCCTTTCAGTGGTTACTATGTGGTCTCTCAAAGTTTTAAATTCAACTTTTAGGACCTGATGTTCAATGCAATAGGATTAGCCGAACCCTGTATGTGAGGAAAATGTGCTCCTGGCCCACGGAGCGTGATCCCTATCCACCCACCCCAGTAATCTTGATACCACTGGTCACCTTTGTAAGGTGCCTGGATCTGACTGCAACCCCTGAGGTTATTTTTCAGGCTTCTGGAAAATAATTCAATTTTAGTTTATGGTTTTGATTTTTAAATAGATAACTTATTTGGGCTCCTGGTTTGCATTTCAGCTATTGACGCCATGATTCCAAAACATAACGGTGGTTTAAAGAATCATAACCAGATACAGGGCAGGTAAGTTAAAAAATAATGGAGTGCACAGACACATGCATAAGGTTCATCCTCACCCCACTCCCCAATCCAAAAGTAGTACATGAGGAGAAAGTTTGCTAGTCTTTTTTTCTCTGCAGCAGTTGCTGTTACTAACCAGGAAAGAAATTAGATTAGATGATATACAATTTCCTCTTCATTGCACCAAAAGCCCCCTCCACTTACCAGTATTTGCAGCAATTCTCTAGTTTCTTAATAAACGGGATGGACCTGCCTCAACTTGGGCTCCTCGCGCTGATTGATTGAGTCTGGTCTCCATTTTATGTAAGAATCGACCCTCTGAATAGCCTTTTCAGGAGCAGGGACGCTCGTATTCCTCCTCTCTGCCGCAGGTATCACCCTTGGCCAGGTTTGCCTCATTTCAGATAGTTCTGCAACTCATTCCTGAATCATGCCTGACGACAAATTTCGCAGACTTTGTTAAGCCAAGAGATAACCTCAGGTGAGATGACCTGATGGCATTTGTGCTCAGAAAGAAATATAATAAGTCTATCAGCCAAAATCGATATCCCAAAGCAGCCAATAGTCATACCCTGTCCCGGGCCACGCACTCAGCCTCGCGACTAGCGGCGCGGAGCCGAGCGGAGGCGGAGCGACCGAGGCGCGCCCCAACCCGCCGCTCCCTCCCCGGCCTGCGGCTGCTCCTCCCACCGGCCCCACGCGGGTACCTGGCGGCGGCCGCACTAGCGGGCGGGCTGGGGGCGGCGCTGCGCAGCGTCACGCAGCTGGGTGGGAGAGCCAGCAGGTGACATCCCGGCCGCCGCCTCCCACTTTCCAGCTTGGTCGGCGACGGGGGCAGCAGGGGCCGCTGTCAGGAGCTCTGCGCTCGCGCCGCCGTCCGCCCCCGCTGGCTGCTCTCGCGCGCGCCGGGCGCTTTGGCTCCGCTCCCCACGGGGTGAGTGCGGGGCTCTGGGTCCGCAAGCTGGAGCCAAACTTTTCCTGGGTGCGAGAAGAGATGGGGGACGGGAGAGGGACCTCGAGAGCAGGTTGTCGGAAGCAGTCGGAGGGAGGAACTTGGGCTCGGCACGCGGGGAGTAGGATCCGAGTGTGGGAGACTCGAGAAGCCTGGCCGGGCCTTCCCGCGCCTCGGATGGGGGTGGGAGGTGTTCGGAAGTTTCCGTACCACAGCTGAGGTGCGGAGGGCAAAGGCCCTTACCCCCATTAGAGGGCGTGGCCGCGGAGTTCACCTGCGCCCTCCGTGGGGAGCGCCCCCGCCGTCCCTAGAATCCCAAAGGGACGGTGGGCCCCGGCCTCACCAGGCTTTGTGCAAGGCCCCCCCCCCCGCCATCCCCCCAAGCGCTTCCACGAGGCGCGGGCGCTGCTGTTCCGGCCGGATAGGCAGAGGCGCTCGCCAGTGGCACTGGGAGAGAGAAGGACCTGCTCGACCTTGGCCACGGAGGTCACTTCCCCAGCTCCGGATCTGGCCTCGCTAGGAACCCCCTAGAATTCCCGAGTCCCTTTCTTCCTGCTTTCTTCCCTTCTGGGGCGCTTTTCTGTCCTTGAGGCCAGAATGAAATTGAGGCAATGCGTTTGCAGCGGGGCGCTGCCTCTTTGGCTCCCTGAGCTGCATCCTGTCCTGGCGGCTGCTGGCCGTGGAAGTGAGTGATGAGTACAGAGCAGTGGAACAGGTCGTGCCAGACATGGAAATGGGAAAGCCTGTTGTTTCACTTACGAAATGGGCCTCTACCCGGATCAGTCAGCCCTGATTCAAACTTACCGGATGCGGAGACAGCGCTCTTTTGAGTTCCTTGGGGAGCTGGGACAGGAAAGGTCCGGTCTCTACCCGGTATAGCTCCCTGTGTTGTTGGGGAAACTAGTCCCACACCGACTTAAGAATAGTTTCGGTGAGCCAAACCTTTACCTTCTTGCTGAGATAGCCCATCGGAAAGCGTTTTCACTTAACCCTGAACTCGCCCGTTAGTCTTTATTTCACCCACTTTTATTGTTTAACTGCTGTGAAAGTCATGGATACTTTGTGGCTGCCCCTTGTCTTCTTACCTTTCAGTTATTAATTCCCTTTGTAGTTTCTGCTCCTACCTCAGGCCAAAAAATTGTTTTTCCCAAGGTCACCGAGGACTAAAAAACAAAAAACAAAACAAAAAAACAAAAACAATCTTTTTTCCTCCAACGGCAGATATTTATCGAGTTCTTTATATGCAGGGCACTGTTCTAAGAACTTGAATTAACTCTTAATCCTCCCATTGTTCCTGTGAGGTAAATGATATTATCCTTATTTGGGGGGTGAAAAACTGAGACACAGTAACTTGCTCAAGGGCACACAAGTAGCAGTAGGGGATTCCAGCTCAGGCCGTGTTTCAGCGCTGGGGCTGTTAACCACTGTGCACATTGCCTCACCTACATGTCCTTTCTTTGTCTTGATTTTCCTAAGTACTGTGCTTTGTCAAGCATCACTCACCAGGCTCTCTTTCTCAGGCCCCTCTTTTCCTTCTTGTGTGGCTTTGCACTAGTTTAGGTTCTTCTTTTTAAGATTTCATAGAACCTTGTTACTTCAATTATCGCCTCTACTTATTCGGTTTGAGATTCTGTATTTTCCTTGTGTCTTACTAAGTTTGAGTGTAGCATCTCTTACTCAGTACATATTGTAATATTCCATTTGGACTTGCTCTGTTTTGCCCCAAAGCATTTCTAGTTGACATCATTTCTATCAGGAGCCCCACTGTTATCCTAGTCACCCAGACGCCAAACTCTTCAACCATGAAATCTCTTCTGTTGAACTTTTCTCTCATCTCTTCCTTCTAGCCTTCACCAGTCTCTCTCCACCTCAACACCAAACATGAATTTATTCCTTAGCTCATGTCATTTTTTATTGTTTTTATTGCCTTTTATAAATGCTTATGTCCACAAAAAGATTGTAAAAAACTTAGGATATTACATCTTCAGGTCTTAAACTAGCAGTTGCTTGATAAATGTTTGCAGAATATGATCAATTTGAATTAAGGTAGCGCAAATCAGGTGGGTTTGATGATAGTAGAAAACTTTGAAATTTTTAAGCCAGGTTTTACAAGATAATAAAGATTTTTGCATTGGTAGACATGGGGGAGCTGGCAGGCCTTGCAAAAGAAGAGAAAAGTGTCTGCCAACTCCATTCTGGCTAAACATTGCACTCAGATATGTAATGAAGTAAGACCGTATCGGCAGAGAACCACGAATCCTAAATTTGTCTTAGCAAAACAAGATATGAAACCACAGTGCTACAAAAAAATACCATTTTTATTGAAAAATATAACATACATTAAATGCACAAAGCATAAATTAAGCAGATACCACAGTAGATATATTTGGCTATATGACTGTCTTATTCTGGCAGTAGATATGATAGTTGGATGAGATAGCAGACAGGCCAGATAGAAATCTTTCTCCCAAAACCTCTGTATAAGATATGAGCCTGGATTAATCCCAAGAGGCATTGTCAAGAAAGAATTGGCTTTGCTTGGGGAGGTTTGAGTTGAGGAGAAAAGACTGGAAGTAGGTACCAAAACAGTGAGGTTAGGGAGCCAAGAAGAGAATTCTGACCCACTGAGCTTAATTCTGATACAATGAATATTTTTGCCATTTTACCTTTGTCTCCCTTCTCTTTTTCTATGCATGTTTTCCTACATTACTCCATATAGAATTTTAGTATTCTGTGTTTTCCATATACTATATTATAAGCATTTTTCATCTTATATAATTTCCAAAAGGCCTGTTGTTTATGTTATAGTCCAGTAATTACAATGTGATTTACTTATCGAGTCCTCTATTTTTGGACAAGCATGTTAGCAACAAATTATAAACAACCTAAGTTACAGTAATACTTATCTTTGCAGAGAGATATATCATTGAATAAATCGGGGTTTCTTTGTGATAGTGTTGTAGAAGTAGAATTACTTTGTCAATAAATATGGTAATTTTTATGGTTCTTAATACAGATTTCTAAAATTCTAGAAATTTTAGAAACTGGATGTGATATGCCTACTTTTTTTCCCCTGAAGGAGCAGCAATTCACTTCAATAAGAACTACTTTTGCATGTTGGTACTGCATCAGTTTCCTAGGGCAGCTACAACAAAGCACCACAAACTGTATGGCTTAAAACAACAGAAATTATTGTCTCACAGTTCTGGAAGATTGAAGTCTGAAATCAGGGTGTCAGCACTGTTGATCCTTCTGAGGGCTTTGAAGGAGAATCTGTTCCACGCCTTTCTCCCGGCTCCTGATGACGGTGACTGTCATTGGCTTGTAGACATTATATTTCAATATCTGATTCCATCTTCACATAGCATTCTCCTTGTGTGTCTGTCTTCACATAGCCATTTTCTTATAAGGACACCAGTCATATTAGATTAAGGTATGACCTGATCTTAACTAATTACATCTGTAAAGACCCAGTTTCTAAATAATGTCACATTCTAAGGCACTGGGGGTTGAGATGTCACCATATTTTTAGTGGCGGGGGGAGGCAGTCACAATTCAGCTCATAACCAGACTATGGTAGACATTGGGATGTACATAAAAGAAAGCCTCTGTTCTTAAGTAATAGCTAGTTGAAGAAATAAGACGTTTCCTAATTTGTTTGTTTCTTCTCCTACAAGTACAAACATCAGTTTCAGGATACAGAAGAATGCTATTTACCAATTTTGGAGCACTTGTAAATGCAAAGCATGTCGAATGGAGAGATAACCTTGAATTTCAATAATACACATCATATAGCTTGGCTTGGAAAGAAGCATGCCATAAACATATATTTAGAGAAGAATCTATCTTATATGTGTTTCTGTGACTCATTCAGTTTAGACCACAAATTATAAAAAAGTTGAAAACTAATGCAAATTTGTCATTTTTAAGATTGGTCTTCTAAATTGACATGTTCAATTATTTCTAATTTATTTAGGTATATTAAAACCACACTATTACATTATCAAGTAAAATTATTTTTTAAATGATAGAAGTAAGCACACCATCATAAATATTTCTATTAGCCAAGTGAAATAAGTTACCATATAACTTAAAAGTCTGCCATGTTAAAGATAAGTTTTCATCCATCTGAAGAAGCAACCATACAGGCCATGAACACCAGCAGCCCAGCTTCTTTGTCTCCTTTACTGTAAGGTGATAGAGCCAAATCTACTCCAAATTAGGAAGTTTCAGAAACTGCATATTCAAAAAACATTTGAATGTCAGCTTTGTGTCAGGCAGGATGCTAAAGCCAATCCAAGTCTGTGTGGGTGAGGGAGGCAGACAGTTACAACACAGTATGATAAACGATAATTAACAAAAGACAGGGTGTTGGGAAAGCCGAGTAAAGACAAACAGAGTTATCCAAAGTGGGAGTTAGGGCAGCAGAGAAATGGGATGAAGCTGGAAAACCAAACTTAAGGCCTAGAGAATGTCAATATCATCAGAGATTTGGAAATACTGCACGGTCATTGCAGAGGAGGGTGTGAGATGAGGGTGCCTAAGCATGCATGGGCCAGGGTCCTGAGAGCCTTGTTTGACCTACTAAAGATTTATGATTTTATCCTAAAGTTAGTGGAGAGCCATTGGAGGCCTATAAGAAGGGAAAGGACCTGTTAAGATTTGTATTTTAAACACAGTCCTCTGACATTTACAACTTCACCTCTCTGAAACCTCTCCTGTTAGAGGTTCTGTCTCATTTCTCTATCTGATCTGTCTCATATGTCATCTCTCTCTCTGATCTGGAAAAGACAGCTGCCTTCATTGTTTACCTTAGATATTTCGATTATGCTCAGTTTGCATAGCAATTTGGAACAGAAAATAAACGTCATGAGTGTCCTCTGTGCCACACGTTTATAGAATGCTCATGCCTGCATTTAAATTTTGAACCCTTTGTTGACAATCATGAGGTGAAAAGTTTTGGCATCTTTTGACTATCAGTAATAGTTTTAGGAAGATACTTTACATGCATTTTCTCATGAATCTTCTGAACCCAGCAAGGTGTGCACCATAATCCTCATAGTAGGCATGGGTACAGAAAAGAAGAAAGGTCCTCAGATAAAGAAAGCGGAATGGGCACTTAGCATATACTGTTAGAAGTATGCAGCCAAGATTTAAACCCAGGTGTAATTATAATGTTCAGGCTATTTCCATTCTACATACTAATTTTGTGGGTTGATGTTTTAGAGAGTGTAAGAGAGACTCTAAGGCTCTGATACCATACGATAGTTTTGTGTGGATGTTAGGGCAATCATAAACATAAACCTGATTTAGACTCTTTAGGATGAGTGGTAGAAATGTGAGAATTAGAAAAAGAGGGTTTGCTAGCAGTCCCTCACCTAAATACTCCTTCCTTCTGTCCCACATTTCTGGGTTTTGTCTTAATAGCATATTTGTGATTTGTTTGTTTCTTTTTTTGTGATTAAATGATATAATGGTACATAATCAACTCCTACTTCTTATTTTAAATTAGGCTTTTAGCATCCATATAACACTTAAGTTTATTTTAATAATGTAAACCATTATGTAGACACTAGAGCTGGTTCTTACCTTTCTTCAATGATTTCCATAAAAATTGTAAGCAAAAATACATAGTATAGCATTCGTTAGAGTCTATTAATCTTGATAAATTTCTTAGTGCTATTAAGTTGACAAGTTGTATTGGGCAAGATAAAACTTATTCTAGATTCAAATACTAATTATAGAAATGTTATTTTCTAAACCTTTATAAGTTAGTGAAAAAAGACTGAACTTATAAAATGAGAAAAATAAAAGTATGTTTTATAATAATAGCATTTACTGAACACTTGATATATGCTGAACATTTTTGAAGTTCCTAAATTGCCCCACCCCATCCTTGTATGTGAGTAACAACATTATTTACTCCTTATACTTTACTGTAGATTATGAATGGGACAAAGATTATGCCTCCCCCATTGTACAGGTGAGAAAACCAAAGCTCAAAGCAGTGCAATGATATACCTAGTCCTGAGACCCATGTGTTACAAAACCTAACCCTGAACCACTACTAGAAGTGTGAAAGAAGAAAAATACACTATCTTAGCAAAGATGACTAAACTAGCCAGGCCAAGCCATAGCTATCTCATCTAACAACTCTTCTCTGTCTTCATTCTTAAACTTGAGTTTGTCATCCCCTTTAGATGACCGTCTAAGAATCACACGGAAGAAGCATTTGTGGGTCTGGGTAAAAGTGAGGTCAAAGGAGAGTTAGTGCCTACTGCTTTGCTGGGCACCCCCTTAAAAATCTGTCAGCCCCCAGCCTTTGGTCTTCATCACTTTATCAGTAGACAGAGCAAGGACAGGCTGTTGGCCATCCCTTTATTAACAAGCAAATGTGTGCTACGGCTGCTGCTACCTACTACTTTTTCTCTTCCTTGTCTTTCTTTGTCTTTATATGTCATGAAAAAAAATCTTTCATAAGGAAAATATTAGTTCTTATTGCAACCCTCTGTGATATGTTCTCTGAACTTAATTCTAGAGAACAAAAATCTGAAACTCCAAGAAACGTAAGTGATTTTTGCTTCGATCACCCAGGTGGTGAGTGGCAGACCTGAGTCTAGAATACGATATTCTGTCTATACACCCTACCACTTACTACTACATGTGACCTTAGAGTCTCTTTTCTCATCTCTGGAGAAAAAGAATGGGGTAGGGCAGATAATATGATTGTGAAAGGTTGGTATGTGATAGTATATAATTTACATTCCACCTCCGCACCTCACCCTAAAAAAAGTTTGAAATGCTCACCATAAATAAAGGTCCAAACATAGAAGGGGAAAATCTAGCTAATGTAGTTATGATAAATGGAGCACTAAATTTTAACTGCTAGCTGGGAGCTCATATTTAAAGCGTCAGAGAATGTTTCCACAACTTTAATGGTTTGGTTTTTAACTATTAAACATAAATTTGTAAGGTGTTTATTTTTTCCCCTAGAAATGAATTGTAAACTAGATTTATCAAGTAGGTTCTTATAAAGAGTATCTTGAATTGCTTCATGTATAATACTTTGAATGGCAATTTTGCTAAAGATGCAAAGATATTCTTTAAGTTAATATCGGTTTTTGATAATTCATTTATTATGGACATTAATGAAGGTAATCTCTAAATTCATTTCTCTAAAGTCTCTAGGACTAGATTAATAAAGTGTAGGTTTTTATAATGATCCACAATAACAACTGACATTAGGTGGAGCAGGACCTCATTAACCTGAGCTTGGTCTATGGATAAACTTTGAAAAGTCCATAAACTCCCCAAAACATCAAATTTATGTATTTATATACTCTCTGCGAAGGAGGTCCATAGCACCATAGTCTCAAAGGTTAAAAACGATTTAGGAAAGACATGAAATAATATATGTAAGATGCTTAATAAAATTTAACTTAACCGTATGTATGAAAAGGATTAGCTTTTAATGTTAATGTTAGAATTAGGCATATAATGTTGACATGAACTAACTATGTAGACTTTATCCATGCTATAAGGACACAATTAGCACAGATAGTTAGAGCCTAGAACAGAGATATCTCCTGCATCCACGGCAGTTTTCCTGTCTGTTTTCCTAGTTCTCTAAGAGTAAAGGTTTCTATTTTACATGTTAGATCAATAGTTGCTTGTTTACAAAATAAACATTGGCTGTAGACACTGAAGTTGTAAAAATCTAGAAGTCATCTCCTCTCCTTATTTCTTTATTTCATGCCTACAGACAAGTTAGTAGCAATCCTGTCACCTTTGTCCACAAAATGTATCCTGAATCTGTCTCTTTCAATACATTTCTAATCCTATTGTCTCCCTACCATCAATTCTGTAATGAGCAACCAAATTAATTTTTAAAAACAAGTTAGATGATGCCACAGCTTTGCTTAAAAGCCTCTGATGAGAGGTTCAGTTTGCGAGATGTGAAGGTCATGGTGGCCAGTCATGTCCCAGGTGGACGGGACGTCACAAAGTTGGATGGTGGCGATGTTCGCACAACAGTACGAATACTTAATACCACTGAACAATGTACTTAAAAATAGTTAAAATGGTAAATTTTATGTGTATTTTACCATAACTTTTTAAAATAGAAAAATAGTCATGCTGAAAAATGAGAAACCTCTGATGGTTTCCCTTTATACCTAGAATAAAAGTCTGGCTCTTTAACTGAGGCCTCAAGACCCTCCCTGCCCACTTCTCCAGGTCACCTAGCAACACTCTTCTTGTTCCCTGCTTTCTGTTATTCTGACATGCTGAGTTTGTTCCTGCCTCCAGGCCTTTGCCCTTGCTGTTGTCTCCTCCAAGACCACTGCCCACTCAGATCTTCTCAAATGTTCTAGATCTTTCTGTCTTCTCTTGCAGTCCTCTGCTTTTGTGACTCTCTCACATCACTCTGTCATATTTCATTTCTTCATAACTTTTGCCACTATGTGTCTTATTTATGTTTGTGTTCATCTTTGTTTACTTCTGTGTCTTCTCACAAAAAAAGTAAACTCCATGAGAACAGGGACCTTGCTGTATGTATTCTTAGTGTGAAGAAGGGTGCTTGGCATGTAGTAGATGCCCAGATATTTATTGAATAAATGAATAGAGACGTGGCCCTTACCCCCAGGACCTTACCGTTTCTGATATTGAGTCTCAGGAGCTCTGAGTTGTAATTATAAACAAGGTCTTTGAGAGCCTCTCAGGTAGTTCTCACACAGAGAATGGGCAACTTGTTCTGCTTGAAGTAAAATGATATGGGGAAGGAAGATAAAGAGAGAATGATGTTGGGGGCAAAGGACTCAAAAACACATGCACTATTTCCTCTCATCTAAGGGTGGAGAGAAACTTTTCATCTCTTCTATCTCCCTCCCCATTTAAAAGGAAAACAAGAGATAACAAAAATATAGCTATATATCCATATCCATGAATGAACCCTGCCCAAGCCAAGCTTAAAATGTAAAGTGGGTAAGATATTGTATATCACATTCCCAGAAACACCTGACTCCTCTAGACCATTTTCTCTTCGAGGGCCCATTATGAGCACATATTAGTCAATAAGACGATCTTGCCAAAAATGAGATCAAAATCTTACCAATCTTTCTGTCACTTCAGAATTCTCTTATCTAGAATGAGTGACAATCAAAACTCACCCTTTGTATTCTGCTGTCATACTGCAGCTAGTTTTGTGGATAAATGGACTTGTATGTGCATATTTTTCATTAGTATTTTTCTAAATATAGAAAAAGGTATAGAGATTTATGATATAGATAAATTTTCTGTGCTTGACGTAGGAAATCATACTTTCATATAATCAGTAAAAAATCAGATTATTTTCTGACTAATATTAGGTAGATGCTGACTTTAGAAATATGGAAAACATAACAAAAACAAAAACAAAAACTTGTAACAAATAAGAAAACAGACATCACCTGTAATCCCAGTGTTGATGTAAGAAATGTCCAAACCCATAGAGAATTTTTATAAGAGTTTATTTGAGCCAAACTGACAATATATACCAAGGAGCAAGATCTCAAGTGCTCCAGACAATAACTTTTGCAGCTGCTTTTATGCATTGAAACAAAGGAAGGGATGTAAGAAAGATTGGAGAAAGCAAGACAGGGATTGGATTAGAGGATAGTTAAGGTTATGTGCTCTCTTGAGGGTTAATGCCTCCTTTGAGGGCTATTCTGGTATTTCAAAAGTGTGTTAACCTGGATGCACAAGAACAATGAGGAGGGCTGGCTTAAAATCTTTCACTATAGTAGTTATAGGCCTGGGACATGACCACCCACCATGACCTGCCCAGTTAGGAATTAATGATCAGATTATCTTGTGAGGTTACCTTCCATAGAAGCCCCCTTTTTTTCCCCATCCACACCACCAGCCAGAAATTACCATTGCTAACGTTTTGGTAAATTGCTTTGTAGCCTCTTGTAGGCATTTTTAAAAAGGTTGTCAAAGTTTTTCTTGGAAAAAATTGGGACTATTTAGATGAAGAAACAAAAACTACTGATAAAGCTTTAACCAGACTCATCAAGAAAAAAGAGAGGACTCGATAAAGTCAGAAATGAAAGAGGAGATGTAATTGTGGACTCCACAGAAATACAAAGGAGTATACAAAAACTACAAGCAATTTTATGCCAACACATTAGACAATCTGAAAGAAATGGATACATTCCTAGAAACATACAATATCCCAAGACTGAGTCAAGAAGAAACAAAATCTGAACTGAATGATTACCACCAACGAAATTCAGTCAGTAATCAAAAAACTACCAAAAAATTAGTCTTGAACTAAATGACTTCCTAGGTGAATTTTACCAAACATTCAAAGAAGAATTAGCACCTATTCTTCTCAAACTACTCCAAAAAATTCAAGAGGAAGGAAGACTCTCTAACTTTTTACGAAGTCACCATTACCCTGATTCTAAAGATAGTAAAAAAAAAAAAAAAAAAGAAAAGAAAAGAAATTATAGGCCCATAGCCTTGATGAACATAGCTGCAAAAATCCTCAACAAGATATTAGCAGACTGAATTCAGCAATACATTATAAAGGTCATTTACCATGATCAAGTTGGATTTATTCCTGGGATGCAAGGTTGGTTTAATATCTGTAAATCAATTAATATGATATACCACATTAATGAATTGAAAGACAAAAATCATGTTATCTTATTAGTAGATGCAGACAAAGCATTCGACAAAATCCAGCATCCACTTATGACAGAAACTCTCAGCAAAATGAGAATAAAGGGAACATAGCATAATAAATGCTATATATGACAAATCTACAACTAACATAATACTCAATGGGGAAAGGCTGAAAGTGTTTTCCTCAAGATTAAGAACAAGACAAAGATACCCACTTTCTTCACTCCTCTTCAACGCAGTATTGTAAGTTTTAGCTACCGTGATCAGGCAAGAAAGAAATAAAAAGCATCTAAATTGGAAAAGAAGAAGTAAAATTGTCATTATTTGCAGGTGACATGATACTATATAGAGAGAACCCTAAAGATTCCATCAAAAAACTTTTAGAACTGATAAATGAATTTAGTAAAGTAGGATATAAAATTAATATTCAGAAATCAATTGCATTTTTATACACCAATGAGGAACTATCAGATAAATGAAGAAAATAATCCCATTTATAATTGCATCAAAAACAATAAAATACCTAGGAATAAAATTAACCAAGCAGATAAAGGATTTGTTCTTGGAAAATTATGTCACTGTGAAAACAAATTGAAGAGGCTACAAATAAATGGAAACATATACCATGCTAATGAATAGGAAGAATCAATGTTGTTAAAATGACTATACTATCCACGCAATCTGTAGATTCAGTGCAATCCCTGTCAAAATACCAATGGCATCTTTCAGAGAACTAGAACAAATAATCCTAAAATTTATTTGGAAGCATAAAAGATCCCAAATAGCCATGGCAATCTTGAGAAAGAACAAAGTTGAAGCTATCACACTACCTGATATCAAACTGTATTATAAGTCTATAGTAATCAAAACAGCAACGTACTGGCATAAAAACAGACACCTAGATCAATGGAACAGAATAGAGAGCACAGAAATAAATCCACACCTATATGGTCATTTAATCTATGACAAGGGAAGCAAGAATATACAATGGGGTAAAGATAGCCTCTTCAACAAATGGTGTTGGGAAAACTGGATCACCTTCTTACACCATATACAAGAATAGAGTCAAAATGGATTAAAGACTTAAATGTGAGACCTGAAACCATGAAACTTCTAGAAGAAAAGATAGGAGTAAACTCTCTAATATGCTATTAGTAATTTTTTTGGATATATTTCCTTGAACAAGGGAAACAAAGTAAAATTAACAAATGGAACTACATCAAAGTAAAAAGTTTGTTTAGCAAAGGAAACCATCAACAAAATGAAAATACAACCTACTGAATGGGAGGAGATATTTGCCTATGATACATTTGACAAAGGGTTAATATCCGAAATTTGTAAAAAACTCATACAACTCAACAACAAAAATCAAACAATTCAATTTAAAAATGGGGAAAGGACCTGAATAGGTATTTCTCCAAAGAGGAAATACAGGTGGCTAATAGATATGTGAAAAGATGTTCAAGGTCACTAATCATCAGAGAAATGCAAAATAAAGCCACAATGAGATATCATCACCTTGTACTTGTCAGATTGACTATCATCAACAAATTAAAGAACAAGTGTTGGCAAGGTTGCAGAGAAAAGGGAACCCTTGTTCTGTTGCAGGAAGCGACACCTGACAGAGGAAATTGAACGCTCTGACAACTTTGTTAGAGGAAGAAGAATTTAATGCCAGCAGAGAGCATGGGGCATTCAGCAGACCCAAAACACGATCTCCTCGGGTGGGGGGCTGTAAGGGGGAAGGAATTTCCAGACCACTGGCCTTACAAGTTGTTTGTCTTGCAACCTTGGCGTCATCAGCACTGTTACAGGATTCTCAAACAGAGAGGTGGGACATTGAGGCTATAAGTAGGAAGCAACACTTATTAATGCCAGCACCTGCTCAGTGAATTCCTATCCAAAGGCTGTGCCCTAATTGCAACATAATAACCAGTTTTACACAGTCTTGTTATTCCTACACAGCTACAGAGATAAGGAAGGACATTAGTTGTTTGGCAAGCCATGAATCAACGGATGTGAGCTGGAGAGTGCTTGAGGTGGGGGAGGTAGCTATGGGAAAACATGTTAGCTGGAGAGTCCTGGAAGGGGGAGAGAGGGCAGTTAGGAATGGGCTTTAACTGGCTGTTTTGGTCATTTCTGCAAGCCCTTTCCCCTGCACCCTTTCAGATTCCTTCTTTCTTCTCTCAGTACACTGTTGGTGGGAATGCAAATTGGTACAGCCACTATGGAAACAGTTTAAAGGTTCCTCAACAAGTTAAAAGTAGAACTATTATTTGACCCAGCGATTGCACTTCTGGGTCTTTATCCAAAGAAAACCAAAATACTAGTTCGTAAAGATCTATGAAACCTATGTTTGCAGTGGTGCTATTTGCAATAGCCAAAATAAGCAACCCAAGTGCCCATCAGTAGATGATTGAATAAAGAAATTATGGTACATACACACAATGGACTATTACTCAGCCATGAAAAGATGAAATCTTACCATTTGCAATGACATGGATGGACCTAGAAGATATTATGCTGAGTGAAATAAGTCAGAGAAAGATAAATGGCATGTGATTTCATTTATGTGCAAAATCTAAGAAACAAAAGAATTGAACAAACTAAATGAAAACAGGCTTATAGATACAGAGAACAAATTGGTGATTGCCAGACAGAAGGGTTGTTGGGGGCTAGGTGAAAAAGGTGAAGCTTGGAGCCTGGAAACATAGGTGGATCGTTGTGCCAAAGTTGGTCTTAGGGAAACTGGGTTAGGGGATCATTTTGATTGAGATTCTAGAAATTTCTTTAATTCTGTTCCTTGTTATTGGTTTCAAATTAAGTGAACAAATTACATGCTCATTTATAGAATTTGAGGTTTTTAACCAAAGTGGCTTCTTCTGGGTAATTCCTTTATGATGGAGCATTTAGAAATTTAAGGATTGATTAAGTATCTCATGCAAAATTGACTAGAAAGAAAATAAAGGTAAACATTTGCAAATATTTGCCATGGCCACTCCTACAGGGCAGTCATTGTTTTAATCTTGCATTATCTGCAATTTCTGTTCATTGATGTTGAGCTATTGTTTGAAAGGGCCATACCTGCAGGGGGCCACACTGAGACAATATTGAAGTAAACTGTATTTTTCTATCCAGATAAATAGTGGGGAGAAATGGTCTTTCTAAGTTGCTGTTTCTGGAATCTTTATTATAAATGTATTATATTTTACATACATTATGTGTTAAATCAATTTGTCTACTAGCCTAGAAGTATAACTGCAATTTCCTTGGGAAAATAGTTTCTTTGGTTAAAATAATCAAATTTTGAACTTTTGGCTCAATTGGAGATGTCTATTGCAGACATTAAATAAATACAAATCCTCTGTTGTTCTAAATATGTTAATATTTAATTTGTTAAACGGGATCGAGACACCTTACTAACAATCATTTTAGTAGAACTGAAGAAATTGGTATAGACACAGGAACAATGTGCTAATGCAGATGTCATTTTTCATGAATTTTCAAGACACAAAATACTGCCTAAAATTATTTAGAAAGCAGAGAAATCATCCCTGAGCAGAGAAAACACTGTCCAGAAGTCCATTGTGTATATCTGTGGTCATATGAGACCCTTCGGTTTTTAATCACAGCGGATTTAGCATTATTTTAAATATCCAACATCATTGCTTATCTAATTTCCCATCCCATAGCAGATTAGGGACAGCAAATTGGAATGAATGGGATCTTGTAGAAATAGGAGTGCTGATAATAAACAGTTTAGTGGCTAACAAGCTGATGGGAGGAGACAGGAAATCTACTAAAAGCAGAGGCAAGTATTTGAAATGCCTGGCAATTCAAAATTCTTTATTGTAGGGCAAAAGTTCATAGCCCTAGACATGGATAGTACCAGAGGGCACTGCTTGTGATATTACTGTTCTTAATAATATCCCTGAATCATCCAGAAAAGTTCAGTGTATAAGATGATTGAAATCTTTCACAAAATGTTTTACATTTTTTCTATCATAAAATTAAATTTAAAATTAAAGTGATTGCCTCTATGGATAAGCATTTTAGTTATCTAAAATATTCACTTCTATGGAACATTGCATTCCTGGATAAGGCTGAATAAATGAATTGTACCCATAAATAGAATAAAATAGGACGAGTCAATCTTTTTAAATTTAATCTTACTATTGGTTACTTTTCTTATCCAGACTTCTGAGGACCATGTGTTTTTTGTTTGTTTGTTTGTTTGTTTTTTGTTTGTTTCCTTTTGTGGGCTTAGCTGTATATTTTATGGATGTGTACTATGATATATATGTGTATTATAACACTTTTCCTATGTCCAAATTTGTAATGGGAAAGACCATTATGATTTTTATTCTCTCTAGGGTTAATCAGTTCGCATGACCTATGCACCCACCATCCACCTCTGGGTGCCATCTTTCTCCTCGATGGAATCTATGCCCTATTCCTATTCCCACCTGCACTGAACCTGTTACTGCCAGTTCTAGCCTGTCCCAAAGGCAAGGTTTTGAGGCCAGCTGATTCCCACCCTTCCTCTCATTTTTGTAAGCCTAAAAGAGAAACCTCTTACTAGGTATTACGGCCTTTCTGTTGTCTCCTCCTACTGTTAATCACACTTTCAACTCTATCCTTTATTCTTTGAAACCCATGTTCTGTTGCATTTAAACTCTCTTATATTCTCAACCCCATCACTTTTCAAACATAACCTCCCACCCCATGCCCATACACTGCTTAGAGAATGCTTATCCATCCGTCCTTTCAACCAATATTTGTGTCTGTCATGTTATAGGCACTGTCCCAGGTGCTAGAGAGGTAGCAATGCCCCAAACAGAAAAAGAGCCTTGCTCCCGGGGAGCTTATATTTTCTAAAGTGTTATTGAGGAGTGGAGAGAACATACAATAAACAAATACATATAGAATATTGGTCAAATATATATAAATATATATAGTGATGAAAAGTGTTATGGAGAAAAATAAAGCAACGAAGATAGGAAAGGTCATGGTGGTGGGGGTGGCAAATGTGACATTTTAGCAGAGATCTGAGGAAAGTAAAGCCGTAGCCATGGCAGATGTTTTCTCGAAGAGAACTCCCTGTTGTAGGGACAGTGGTTTCACATGCTTTGAGGCAAGAGCATTTTCCGTGTGCTCAAGCATGAGCAAGGAGCCCAGTGTGGCTAAAGCTAAGTAAGAAAACTGAGAAGAAAGAAACGTCAGAGAGGTAGTCGGGGCCCAGATCATGTAGGGCCTTGTAGCCCATTATTGGAACTTAAACACAGGCACAATTTAAGCAGAGAAGTGACATGACTTGGGTGTTTTTCAAAAATTTGTTGTTGTTGTTATTTTAATGTAAAAAATACATGGGAGAAGGACAAAGGTGAAATAATTCTGTTGTAGTAATTCAAGTAAGAGAGAACAGTGACTTGGACTATCATTAGAATGAAGAGTGGTTAGATTCTTGAATGTATTTAGAAGATAGAGTGTCAGGATTTGTGATGGGCTTAATGTAGGAGTGAGGGAAATGGAGGCTTTCTCCCATATTCAAAGTTACTACATGTCTGGGTGGACTGGCCAGAATTCCCCTACTTTCCCACTTCTGAATCAAACTGTTACTTTTAACTTCCATGGAAAAATAAAACAAAACTCTCCTTTTTTGAATGCTTCCCTTTCAAACTTTGCTCTCTCTGCCTTTTTTTTAAATTTTAATTAAAATTATTGGGATAACATTGGTTAATACAATTATATAATTTTCAGGTGTACATTATCATTTGACATCTGTATATTCTATTGTGTGTTTACCACCCAAAGTTTCCTTCAGCTACCATATATTTGATCCCCTTTACCCATTTCACTTTCTCCCTAAACTCTATATTTGATCCCCTTTACCCTCTCTACCTCCCTCCTCCTCCCCAACCCCATTAGTAAGCACTAGTCTATAGTCCTCTGGTAACCACTAGTCTATAGTCCATGTCCATGAGTCTCTGTTTGTTTGTTCTGCTCTTTTGTTGCTTTTAGGTTTATATACCACATATAAGTGATATCATGTGATTTTCAACTTTTTCTGTATGGCTTCTTTCGCTTAGCATGATTACCTTGAGGTCCATCCATGTTGCTGCAAATGGCATTATTTCATCTCTTCTTATGGCTGAGTAATATTCCATCGTATATATGTACCACAGCTTCTTTAGCCAATCATCTATCATAGGACACTTCAGTTGCTTCCATGTCTTGGCCACTGTGAATAATGCTGCTATGAACATTGGTGTGCAAATCTCTTCTTGGATATGAGTTTTCAAGTCGTGGGGGTAAATACCCAGCAGAGGGATTGCTGGATCATATGGTAGATCAATTCTTAGTTATTTGCGAAACCTCTATACTGTTTTCTATAGTGGCTGTACCAATTTGCAGTCCCACCAGCAGTATATGAGGGTTCCTTTTTCTCCGTATCCTCTCCAACATTTGTTATTACTTGTTCTGTTGATTATAGCCATTCTAACAGGTATGAGATGGTATCTCATTGTAGTTTTGATTTGCATTTCCCTAATAGCTAGCGATGTTGAGCATCTTTTCAAGTATTTTTTGGCATTTTGTATGTCTCTTGGGAGAAGTGTCTGTTCAGGTCCACTGCCCATTTTTTGATTGGATCATTTGTTTTTTTGTTGTTATTGAGTCATATGAGTTCTTTGTAATATTTTAGATATTGGGCCCTTATCAAAAGTGTTGCTTGCAAATATATTTTCCCATTAAGATGGTTCTCTCTTTACCTTATTGATGATTTCTTTTGCTGAGCAGAGCATTTTACTTTGATGTAGTCCCATTCATTTATTTTAGCTTTTACTTCCCTTGCTTTTGAGGCCAAATTCATAAAATCCTCTTTAAGTCCAAGGTCTTGGAGTTTAGTTACTATATTTTCTTCTATGTGTTTTATTGTTTCAGGTCTTATATTTAGGTCCTTAATCCATTTTGAGTTAATTTTTGTGTGTGGTGATAGACAACAGTCTAGTTTCATTCTTTTGCAGGTGGCTTTCCAGTTTTCCCAGCACCATTTATTGAAGAGGCTTTCCTTTCTCCACTGTATGTTTTTGGCTTCTTTGTTGTAGATTGTTTGCCAATATAAATGTGGGTTTACTTCTGGACTCTTGATTCTGTTCCACTAGTCTGTGTGTCTTTTTTGCTGCCAATACCATGCCATTTTGATTACCATCTCTCTCTGCCTTTCTTAATCCTCTTATCATTTTCCTCTTCAGTCTCATGTGCCTGTGGTCTTAGGCATCTGACTCATCCACCTCTCCATCCCCACACGTACTGTAGCTCTGGGAGACTTCAAAGCCCTTTCAGAGAGTAGCCTTGTCAGACAAATTTCCTTGTCTGACCCAACTATGATAACCTCTGCCACACTAACCACCTGATTTCATAGCCAGTCTTTGGGCCTTGTCACCTGGGAATGTGCCAAGAAGGAATCATTAGCTCTCCTATTCAAACCACAGCCTCTGGCTTTTCAGCAATCTTTTACCTTCTGCTCTTTACTCTCGGAGAGATCTTAGTTTTCCCTCAGTCTTTCAGGTCTCTACTTGTCCCACTTCCACATTTATCTGGCAAAGTCCTAACTCCAAATTAACCCTGCGGTTATCCTCTGAATCTCTGCTCAGGCAGCTGAACAGTCTTGTGGAAAGCAGAGTGAAATGGTAAATTGATACCTAACTATTCATGGTTTCCTGTGTCCATGAAACCCTGACCATCATTAATTAATCCAGTGACTCTCAACCCTGGCTGAATGATAGAATCTTCTGGGAACTTTGAAAAACCCCAGTGCTAGGGCTGGGCAGGGTGAGTAAATCTGAAATTTTAGGGACTTAAGCAGCAGTAGTTCTTAGTGTTCTCCAGGTGACTTCAATGTGTAACCAAGACTGGGAACCAATGCTTTAAACTTGTCCTCGAAGGGTTTTTATTTTTCTTTCTTAAAAACTATCCTGTTTTTCCACAACTCTCTAAAAACTCCCCAAGAACCCCATTTTATAAACTCTTAGCAATTGACCCGACTTCCTGTATTGCTAGAAAAATCAAAGCTTTTGTTGAATCTCAATTTTTTGTCCCTATTTAGTCAACTAAACATTTAACTGGGTCCTATTTTGTGCCAGGCATTGTGCTAGATATTGAGCACAATGTCTAGATATGTGTTAGATATCTAGGCATAGATTGGTGAACAGGACAAACAAACAAACCCCGTGCCTTCCCAGAGCTTACAGCCACATGTTGGGCATGTAGATTTGGCAACTATAGCACATGTTAAGTGCAATAGTGAGGCAATAAGGTATTATTGGAGCACATTGGAAGGTCCCAAATCCATACCTGGGCCTGGCATTCTTCTCCCTTATTGACTCATCTATGTCCCGCCCTCCTTTCTCTCTTCTCCTCTTGGAAGATGACGTGTCACCTTGCTCCAGTGGGGCAAGAGCACTTCCTTGCAGGCCTGTCTCCCTCCTCTCCATTTTTCCTCCAGACCTTCATTTGTTGTTCTTCCTGTTTCTAATACTTCATCCTCTCACACAAAAATATTTTAGGTTTTACCAAAAGTGATTAAGCTCGATTTTATACCTCCTTCCTCTTTTCTAGCCTTTACTAGCAGGCCTCTTGAGACTGACTTGTCCAGTGTCTTTTGTTACTCACTTGCCTTTATATTTTGGCTTCTGCTTTCTCACTCTACTTATCTTTTCTCTCCTGAAGTCACAGGGGCTTCCAGGTTCATGTAAGTTGGTGGAGAGCATTCACCCTGTCGCACTGGACCTCTCTGTGCATTTGACTGTATTCATTACTCTCTCTTTAGAATTTGCCCCACTTTTGTTTTTGTGATTCTGCATATATTCCCCTCATGTCTTTTTGACTCACCCTTTTGCATCCTCTTTGTAAGATTCCCTACCTCAGCCTACCCCTTCAATGATGTTATTATTCTAGGGGTTGTCTTTAGACCACAATTTTTTTTCCTTTCATCCATTCTTGTGGTGTTAATCATCATCTAGATGTGAAAGCTTTTAAAATCTATATTTTTAGATACCTTGACCTTCCTCCCCAAGTACCTACTAGATATCTGTATCTGAATGTCATACTGAAATTTGTGAATTCCCTTCTCCTTGAACCTGTCCCATTTTCTTTGTTCCTTATTTTATCTGGTGTCACCGACATATACATAGTCACCCAAATCAAACCACAAACCTTACTCATGCTATCCCCTGTCCCTCTATCCTGTTTAGTGATTCACCCGGCCCTTCTCATGTAGCCTCGTGAATATTTCTTGGCTTCGTGTCTACCACCACACATCCCAAACTATCTCTGCTTTTGTTGGAGCCTTTAAGTATTTCTCATTGGGATGATTGCAGTTAAATCCTAGTTGGTCTCCCAGCCCCCTTCACTTTCATCCTTCACACAGCTAGGTTACAACACTGGTTTAAAACCCATCACGGGCTCCCTCTGCCTGTAGCTAAGGCCTGCAGACTCTGCACTGAGGAAGTGCTTTGGGGTAAGCTTGAAGGAATCAGGGTGGTAGGACTCTGGCAGAACTGTCTGATTGAGCCCTGTTACATAAGTATGCTTCGCATAATATGGCACCTTTTGAAAGCTTCTCATTGCCTGTGCAATATCTTTAAATTATCTTTTCTTACTATTCCTCATGTGCAGTCCTTCTTCAATGCATTTGAGCATCCTGTTACCCCAAAGTGCTTAGTTCCTGTCAGTCACTAAGAAGTAGCTCTGCTCTCATGTATTTCAGGAATCTTTTTATCATTCATATATTTATGAATTTTTTTTCACTGATATTTATTAGACATCTGCATTGTCTCAGGCAGTCAACAACATCCCAAAAGGTAGATGAGAACATACCTGAGTGCATTAGAGCAGTGCTCCTCAGGATATCTGTGGTGGTGGACCAGTTAGAGTTTTTATTTATTTTTGCTCTATCATGGACAATAATTAGTCCTGTCACACATGCTTAAAATGCAATTTGCGCCACATGTGACTCACCACACAAATTCAGCAACACCCAAACTGGTCTATACCTTGTTTAATAAGTATCACATACTTGGATGTCACGGCAATGTCAATTAGCCATAAACATTTCTAAATGCTTACCCTTGATTTCTTGAGCCAGACTGGTAATAAACCATCTGTACAACAGCATCAGTCCACAGGCCACCTTTAAATAATGCCTCACTAGATGGTTTGCTGTAGATGCCATGGTAGGAGAGGGGATAGTTTACATCAAGAGCTCAGAAGAGACGAGACACTTTTCCTGAATGATCGAGCTTACTATAATGGGAGAAGAAACCCTGTTAAAGGAGAGCAAAATGTTAAAAAAAAAAAAAAATGAGATCTGCTTATGAGCCAAGTGAACAAGGCATTTTAGCCAGGAGAAATTGGAGGGGAGAGGGAGAGAGATAAGAGAAGAGGAAAGGAGGGGAGGGGAGGAGAGGGGATAGAAGAGGAGAGGAGAGGGGATGGGAGGGGAGGGGAGGAGAGGAGAGGAGAGGAGAGGAGAAAAGAGAGAGGAGAGAGAGAGAGGTTGAGGGGCTGAGGAAAGATGGAGCAGCTCGGGACTGCTAAGACTAAAATAGAGAAAGGAGGCTGCTATAGGGTAAGAGATGAGGCTGGAGAGTCAGATGGGGGTAATTTTATTCTAATTCAGCAAATAATTTCCAAGAATCAGTGATGTGCTAGATTCTTCCTAAGCACTGGGATTAGAAGCCAAGCAGAGACAGTTTTTGCCCTGGTAGAATTTAAAAGTGTTGCTAAGGCCAGCCAAGGAAATAGACTTTTACCATAGGCAGTCTTCAAAGGATTTTGAGCTAAAGCATAGCATCATCAATTTAATCCTTGAAAAGGTGTTTCTGATGGACTGTGGAAAACAGATGGCTATTGAATCAGGAAATTTAGTTGAGAGGTCATTAGAATAATCTAGATAAGATTAGGATCACAGAGTAGGAACTAAGGGTTGGGAGAAGATTTGAGGATGAGGGAAAGACAAAGGGACTTTTAGGAGAAATATTATTAGGGTGATATAAATCACAGGTCTCGAGGGGCTCAATGGCATTTCAGATGGTTTGCAATTTCTGACTTGTGAGAAGGTTGAGAAGTGATAAGTAAAGCATCTGAGAATGTCACACCAATTAGATGACTCCTGTTTATTCCTGTAGTGTGTTGTGATAACCTGTATCATAGAATTGTTCAATATGTTTCTGTGCTTGAGAATGTGTACCCACTTATCTATCCTAAACACTTGGCATAGGGCCTAACGTGTGGAACAAGCTCAACAAATGGTTCTTAAACTGAACAGAAAGTTAGAGTATTAGTTTTCTACTGCTGCTATAACAAATCATCACTTGCTTAGTAGATGAAAACAACACAAATTTATTACCTCACAGTTCTGTAGGTCAGAAACCTAGGTCGTCAAGGGTGATGGTTCTGCTCTGTGTTTCACGTATTGCTGGCTCTCGGGACTCTTATTATAGGTGTCTAGAAAGAATCTCTTTCCAAGTCCACTCAAGTTGCCAGCAGAATCCAGTTCCTTGTTGCAGGATTGAGGTCCCTGTTTCGTTGCTGGCTGTCAGCCAGGGGCTACCCTCTCTCCAGTCGTTGAACATGGTCCAGGGAATACTGTATGTGTGTGTATAATTATATATATATATATATATATATATATATATATATATATATGTATATATATATATATACATACATACATATATATATTTAATGAAGTAGCTTTACCTATGCTGCTGTGGAATAATTGCTAAAATATATAAATAAGCCAGTTACAAAATAAATACTTCTCATCTCAGAGCCAGCAACAATGCATTAAATAATCATGTTTCAAATCTCTCTGTCTTCCTCTTCTGCCACATTTCTCACGAGAGATAGCTCTCTGCTTGTAAGGGCTCATGTGATTACATTGGGCCCACCTGGATAATCCAGGATAATCTCCCCTGTTTTAAAGCCTGTAATCTCATATACATCTATAGAGTCCCTTTGCCATGTAACATAGTCACAGATTACAGGGCTTAAGGCATGGGCATTTTTGGAGGGGAGAATTATTTTGCCACCCATGGTAGCATTTATCCACCAAGTCATGTAGGGATTATGATCATGGTTCTTAAACACATATTTCAGCACCTTCCATTTGTACAAGGATGCACAAAGAGACTAAGGCTTGTACATCAGAAGGTAATGGGAGCAGAGGAAGATCATGCTCTTCAACTTGTACTCTTTCTTCTGACCATCCAGTTATTCATCTGTCCCATCTATCTCATCCATTCATCCACTCAATTAGTTACCCATTCACTCATAAACATTCAAATACCTGCTTTGTTTTAAGAGTCTATGCTAGGTTGGGAAATGAGAGAGTGAGTTATAATGATAAATAACACCTGATTTTTATCAGCTGATTTTTCATATATTGAGGTCTACATCAAATTTTCTTAAATCTTTCTACTGATGAGTTTGGCTTGTGTTGATGCTGTTTTCTTCCCTGCTTAGTGAATGATATGTTTTTAGTATGCTGTGGGTTCAAACCCTGTACCAAGGACTCAGTAAATGTATCTAATACTTGGTTCACTCCCTTCCATTTGTAGCCATTAAAATTTAGGAAACATTAATAAATATATATAACTGTTGTTTTACTGTTTAACTACATTCAAATAAGTAACAAGTATTACCAACTTCTTATCAATCTTTCCAGAGACACTCTGTACATAGATAAGGATGTATTTAACCTTATTTACATAATTAATGCCAGGTAATATTGTACCAGGTAATATATTTTAGCAACAAGTTCATAACAGGATAGGTAAAGCTACTTCATTTTTTTTTTATAACCATACAGTATTCCCTGGTATGAATATGCCAGTTTGTTAACAAGTCTCACATTTGTATATATTTGGAGAGTTTTTTTTCTTTTGTTATTAAAAGATCGCATAACAAATCTTGTACATTCACCATGCAAGTATTACGTATACACATAGTTCATCTGCATTGCAATAAATTTCCAAATTACTCCCACAAATTAATATTCTCACCAGCAATGTTCAAGAGTGACCATTTCTCTACACCTTGGCCAACAATGTATGTTATCAAACTTTATAGTCTTTGCCAATTTGATAAGTGAAATAATATTTGAATTTCCATTTGTCACATTGTTGAGTAAGATTGGGCATCTTCTTTGTTATTCTTTAGAGTTATTTCTCTTTTTTTTCCTTTAAACTGTTCATATCTTTTATCTATTTCTCTGTTAGGTCGTTGGCTTTTTTTTCTCATTAATTTATTGGCAGTCTTTATATATTAAGGAAATTAGCCTTTTGGGTTATGAGATGCATATAATTTCCCTTCTGTTTGATTTGTTTTTTAACTGTATACTTAGGCTTTTAAAACATTTAATTTTAGGGGGGCATATTTAATTAATCTTTAAATCTTTGACTTAGGTGCTTTATGTCATGGTTGGTAAGGCCTTCCTTGTTTCAGTATTATAAAATAATTATCTCAGTTTTCACCAAGTATTTTTAACTTTTTATTTTAAAATAATTATAGATTCACAGAAAATTGCATAGTACAGAGACATACTGTGTATTCTTCATTTAATTTCCACCAACCAGAATACGTATCTTTATAGTTATATTTTTTACATTTAAATTTTTGAAATTTATTTCTATATAAGATATGGATTCCAATTTATTTTTCCCCATTGGTTACCCATTTGTCCTAACATTATATTGAATAACTCATATTTTCCTAGCAATTTTAAATGCACTTGTATCAATCATGTGCTAAATTCTTGCATATACTGGCTAATTTTTTTAATATTTAAAGTATCACCACTTGAAGAGAAGCTGAACCATCAGTGTATATTTTTACATGTTGAGATGACCAGTGTTGGCTTTGTTTCAAAATCCTATTGTAGTGGGATTTGGCTCATTGTCTAGAATTGACTTTGTAATGTTATGGGTTGTGCTGGAGTATATATAGATGAATAACCTTTATTCCTTGGCTTCCAAGAGTTCATCCTAGCTTATTATTCCCAATCTATTAAGGTAAACCCTTTAGACTATGTAATGCTTAAGGTTAACCATGCAATTAATCCTCACAAAACTATTCTGAGGGACATATTATATTATCCCCATTTTGTATGCAGGAAGTAGAGATTCAGAAAGATTAAAATTGCCCAGACCTCAGGTCTAAAGCAAGAAGGAAGAGTTCAGACTGTTTTTGGCCTTGTAATTAGTATTATCCCACACTATATTTAAAGATATACCTCACATCTGCCCCAGACATCACTTCACTCCATTGGTCTGAAATAAAAACCACCATTAACTTCTCAGCCACAACATAACTCCACTATTCCATCTCTGCTTTAGCCAACATAAAGGCTTTCACCATTTTTAGTTCTTGCTTTTTAATGAGAAGGTTAAACAAAGACAGATGACTCATCTGCTTATCTAGTTACCTGAATTTAGGGGGTTGTTTTGGATAATTTTTAAATTCTTTGTTGCTCTATGATTCTGGATATAGAATTTTATCTTGCTAATATTTTCCACAGTTTTATGTTCCTGTATAGGAGGCAATGAACAAAAGCATTTAAAGAATGACAAGTATTTTCTCGTGGGTTATTTAGAGAGCAGACATGATTGAAATTCTTTAAACCAATTAAAAATTACATCTGGTAGGGGCAGTCATATAAGCTTGTCATTGCATAATATAATAGTAGTCTTAATTTTAGTTCATTACATTAGCTTGCTAACATATATTTAAATGCTACCACTTAAAAAAATTCTGTGTGTGCTTTGAGTTTAAAATTGTCAGGTCAAATGTCCTTTAAGGTCCTCTTACAGTTTCCTCACCGTTAGCTGCAGTGTAGTCCATGTGGTACTTTTCATGGGGTGGGTATTTTAGGAGAAGTGAAGCAAGTGAGTTTCCAGCTCTGAAGTTTCCATTTACTGTTAAAAATTATCACTGTAGCAAAGTAAGGTCTTCCAGATGATTTTTCCCACCTCTCTTATAAGCCATATCTCTGTGGGGTCTCCATGGACAGCCCTCAAACTGCCCAATTTGGATTCCTACATACAGAAGTGTGTTTGGTGGGGAGTATATTCTTAAAGTCTAATGAGTTAAAACAAGACCAGCTACACCCTAGAAACTGGTTCATAAACTAGAATTCTAATTCATTCATTAAAATTGGTCATGTTTGTATGTGGACAAAGCCAAGATTGAACGAATTCACAAGTAGGTAATTCTTCTCCGGAGATACAGGTCTGGGTGAGAAGATTGATAAAATTAAAGCAAAAAGACCTTGACTTCCTCTCTAGAGGTGAGTCTGTCTTTTAAAACAGAAAAAGTTGAAAATCACATGATATCACTTATATGTGGGATTTAAACATAAAAGCAACAAATGAACAGGACAAACAAACAGGGACTCATGGACATGGACTATAGACTAGTGGTTACCAGATGGCAGGGGGTGGGGGAGGAGTGGGAAGGTAGGCAAAGTAAAGGGGATCAAATATAGGATTTGGGGGAGTTGAAATGGGTAAAGGGGATCAACTCTATAGTAGCTAAAGAAAACTGGACTTTGGGTGGTAAACACACAATAGAATATACAGATGTCCAATGATAATGTACACCTGAAAATTATATAATTATATTAACCAATGTTACTTCAATAAACTTAATTAAAAAATGATAAACAAACAAACAAACAAACAAATAAAGCAAGCTTTCATTTTGCCGCACCCTTCTATGATGTGCTGAAAAACCTTGGTGACTATGTTACTAACTGTGTTTCTGAGACTTTGAGGGGAACCTCTGCCTTTCAGTTTCCATTCATTTTTACATCACCTATAATTTCAACGGATGTGTTACAACCTACTTAAGTTTATTCACCATGTAAATTTTAAATTATTTCTTTTATATGAAGGGTGGCTCCTAATTGTTATCAGTAGGCTGGCTGTCTTTTATTCCCAGTCCATGGGATAGAATGACCTCTTCATGCAAAGATATATAAACCTCTATATCAACTCTATACAGATCTTCAATCTATGAAAGTGAGTGGTTGACACTTTTAGATTTTATCCCTGAATTTGAAGATTTACCACATTGGGGAGCTTTAACTTTCTATTCTTGAGTCAATTTACTCCTTTCTGAGAATTTTCTACATGGCGGACTATGGAAATGTCGTTCAATAATATGAGCAACAAGCCATCTCAGGTTTAAAAGTTGGTCTGCTCATTGTTAAATCATCAAGGACAGCTGGAATAGATTGTTAGGTATTCCCAGGTTACATTCTTCAGGACATTGTATCTTTTCAGTAGTCTAGCTCCTACTTATTCTTTGAATGGTCTGCTTTGATATCACTTTCTCCAGGAAGACTTTCTTGATCTCTCTGCCCATGACTCTGGATCCCAGGTTGGAGTAAGTACCTTCTCTTCTTTGCTACTAAAGCATGCTAGACTTACTACTATTATAGAACATATACTATATAACTTTTTACTTGAATGTGAACTCCAAGAGTGAAAGCACTTTGTCTAGTTCACATTTGACTGAAATATAATTCACATACCATACAATTCACCCATTTAAAGTATACAATTCAATAGTTTTTAGTATGTTCACAGAATTGTACAAGCAGCACTACAGTCAACTTTGGAGCATATTGTGCCAAAAAGAATCCCAATACCCATTAGCAGTCACTTCCCGCCCCCAATTCCCTAGATCTTGGCAACTGCCAGTCTGCTATCTCTATGAATCTGTCTATTTTGGACATTTTATATAAATGAAAACATATAATCTTTCGTAACTTCTTTTAATTAGCTTAGTATCTTCAAGGTTCATCCATGTCGTAGCACGAATCACTACTTCATTTCTTTTTATTGCTCAATAATATTTTTATATGGATATACCTCATTATATTTATTGGCTCATTAGTTGATGAACATTTGGGTTATTTCTATTTTTTGACTATTATAAATAATGCAGCTATGAATCTTTATGTATAAGTTTTTGTGTGGACCCATGTTTTCACTTCTCTTGTGTGTATACCTAGGAGTAGAATTGCTGGGACATATGATAACTCTATGTTTAATATTTTCATGAACTGCCAAACTATTTTCCACAGTGCTTACATCGTTTTACAATCCCAATAGCAATGTATGAGTGTTCCAACTTCTCTACATCCTTGCCAACACTGCGCATTGTCTGTCTTTTTGGTTATAGCCATCCTAGTGGCTGTGAAGTAGTTGGTCCACTTTGAATCCCCAGCATAGGTCCTGCTGTTGATACAACTGGTTGATTAGCTAAGTCTGTCTTGCCATCTTGCACCTCTTACCACCTTTCACACTGGAAAGCTGTTTACTGTAGAGTTCAGAGTGCATATTTTGGAGTCATTAACATGATATTAGGAGTAAGTAGATAAAAAGAAAGTGCCAAGGGTTGAGGAGAAACCCCCAGTACAGGAGTGTGAAGAAAAGCACCAACAAAACAATAAAAAGGCATGAGTCCAGTTAGAAAAACCTGCTCTATAACCCTATATTAACTTCTTCCAGCTCTGGTTTCCTTACTTGTGATGTAGAGATAATGACACCTCTTTCATAGGATTGCTATGAGGATTAAATAGATATTGTGAATGAAACACCTAGCACAGTTCTTGACTCAACCCTTTAAAAGTGGGCGCTATTGTTATTCTCTTGGATAACTTCAGTGCAACTTGCTCTACTGCCTTGCTTCAGGAAGTAGGCAACATTTGATTTCAGATATACTTTGTTGCACTGCTGGCGGTATGCCTCTCAGCTACCTTTCCTTCTTCATAGGACCTGTAAACACCTTAGTTTTTGAGCAATTCTTTAAGAAGACTGCTGGGACCTTTCCAGAAAACTGATTGTCATCTGTGGTGCTGCTTCTTCGTTATGAATTTTTACGTAAGCTTTATTTGACCCATTTTTTTGCTTCTGTTAACTCATTATTAATGATATTCTTTTCAAAAACTTCAATTTTAGAACTTTAATCAAGACAGCTTTTTAGCTATAAAAATTCCTAATAAGATTCCAGATTGGCACAGGTTGATTTGGGCGACTGAGAAAAGTCTTTCCAACCTTCATCTGAAGAGTTGCTCAGCAGAGCTAGTTGTCACATTGCTTTTGAACCTCTTGCTTGATTTATGAAAGCAGAGGAACTGCTTTTATCTAAAGGACACAGTGGCAAAGTTCCCATGGCAGGAAGTGTTTGTTCTTACAAATCTCATACATGGTGGTCACAAGGGAAACCTTGGTATTTTGTTTCACTTGCTTGCGTTTTATTGTGATTTCATGATTGTTTTCATACTTTAACCTGAGAGCTAACTCTCTAAGAGAAATAAATGTGACACACTTGCCCTCAGGGATCTTTGTTATTCAGCCTCCATCTGCCTGTTTGGTTTTACCTGCAGCTTCTCCTCTTTACAAATCCTTATGTACTACAACCGTACTAAAGGTCTTTGGCAGGTGCCCTCTGAAGTTTCCAAATCCCCATTTTTGTTAATGTAAAAAAATGATTGGAGTGTAATCAATGGTTGATGACTTTTAAGTTTGGGAGAGTGGGAAAGGGAGAAACCCCCAGTACATGAGTGTGAAGAAAAGCACCAACAAAACAATAAAAAGGCATGAGTCCAGTTAGAAGAATGGTGTGTTCTGAAAGTCAAAGTCAGGGCTTCAGGAAGAAAGGATAAGTCAGCAATGTGGGACTGCTAGGAAACAGGGTAGATAAGAACTCAGGAAAGAGCCTTTTGGATTAGCAAGAGGGAGATTCCTAATGTTTTCGCGTAGCTCCAGTGAGAAAGGACACCTTTAACCAAGTGAGACGGTTATCCGAGGGCAGTCACACCCTCCATCGAGCACGCCTTAGAGATGCTAGGGTCCAGAATCCTCTACGTGAATCACAGTATGTCAGATTTACTCAAGAACAATCCCTCTCACTTATTTCATTATACGGCCTATTCCTTGTGTTTTTCTTGTGTTTAGGTTTAGCAGCTTGTCTGCTCCATCTGGTGAAGGACTGGTCACTATTGCTGTTGATCCACCAGTATAGATCACAAGTGGTTAAACTTTTTTTCTATGACAACACATGTTTTTGATGAAACTAAAATATATATATATACCAAACAATAGGTTTTGCTCTCTATTGTCAGACTTATTGGCGAGTATCCCTTTGTTCCTGTGTGCTCTTCCCTTTTCCCTCAAGATAAGTTTTTATCATTTATATTTCTAATTTTTGCTTTTTTCTAAGACTTGTCTTAACTTAATATTGAGACTAGGTGAAAAGAGAAGCATTCTTGGTAGAGAATAAAGAAGGAAACTAGGGTAATTAGAAGGGCTGGACGACAGGGGTGGCTTTGGGTAGGTTTTACGGAGTGAAGGACAAGATTTGGCATTGTTGCTATCCCTCAAACCGTGGGGCCAGCCTTCCAGGAGCTCTACAAATGATGTTCGAGTGAGAAACATAAGATCTATACACTTAATAGAAGCATGATTCAAGATGACATTTCTAAGTATTTTTTGGAGGAATCACAAACTCCACAACCCAAAAGACAGATTGGAAGAAATTCAATAAATGTTTCATCTGCCTTTGGTGGAAAAAAAAGAGTAAAGGTGAAATCTTTGTAGTTTAAATGGTATGTTTTAGCAGTAAGGTAGCATTTTGATATAATGATTGATTATCCGAGATACTGAACTCTATCAAAAAGAAGTTCCAGATGACAAAAAAAGTAGTGGGGTACTATGTGGATATCAGACACTTTGGAATTTGTAGGTGATAAATATCTCTGTGGAAAGCTGTTCTGAAAAGATGTTGCATGGCCTTAATTACTCTGAAGCTGCCAAAGATCTTTTTCATAGATTTTATTTCATTTAAATTTTTTTTAGATATATGCTGGATTTATGTTTGGTCAAATTAGCAGTATAGTAAACAAAGGGGAAGGAAACATTGTTATGTGCAATTTGGCTAACACATAGCCAAGAGAGGATCCCGAGCCAGTGCCAGCTTGCTTCTGCAGTTCTCGTGTCCCCAAATATTTTCCTTCATACTATAAAAAATGCTTTATCTCATTTTCTTAAGTACCTCAAACACCCACTTAAAAATCCATTTGTGTTAATGTGCATTGTCTCAAAATAAAACCAGAAAATCTTAGTGCAGTGTTTCCGTAAGTATGATTGAAGGACCACCGGAATGAGAATGTCTGTGGGGGAGCCCCTGGAACTCTGCCTTTTCAACAAGTATCTCAGGAAAGTCTAATGCAGATTAAAATTTAAGAATTACTCTTATTCTAAATAATGATGAAATTGTTTTCAGTATCTAGCCAACATGAGTTGCAATTTAATAGTTTGATGTTTTTATTTGTTGTTTGAGGGATTGGGTACTTGTGGAACATTTTTGGTGAGGTTAAGGCTTTATTAGATAGTTGTTTTGTGGGATTTAGGGCAGAATGAGATCTCTGGGTATAAGATGTACCCACCTGAGGTTTTTCCTTGAAGCCCTAGGAAAGGTGTTCTCTTACCTTCTGTTGTGCTTAGAGCCAGAACTCCAATTAAAACTATATTTACCCACATTGTGAGCTGTCAGTTTTTGTGGCTTGTCAAAAACTAAATACCTGTTATACTTTTATTTTGATTAAATACTCTGATTTTCCAAACAACTGAAATATAATTGCACTTTATAAACCCAGCTGTTTATTTCGTTTTTTTCATATTATATATACATAATTTTTTAAACATTTTATTTTTTTATTTTCACCCTCCTTCCTCTCCCCTCTCTTCCTATAACCACTAGTTCATTGTCCATGTCCATGAGTCTCTGTTTGTTTGTCCTGTTCATTCGTTGCTTTTAGGAACCCAGCTGTTTGTAGGCTGAATTACAGATATCGAAATAGGGACCTTCTTGTGCCTACTGTCCTTGCAGTTGTGGCCAGGAGATCTTCACTTGAGGCTTTGTTTTGTTATTTTCCTATTTTGTTCTGACTTCCTGTGACATTAGAGTTCTTCACTCAGGCATATGCACATATACACATTTCTCCTCCACCACCAACTTTTCCTGGTCCTATAAATGTATTCAGGATGTATTCATCTTTGAAACTGTCTTTCACTCTACCATTCTTTTTCTCCATTGTCCTAGAAAATATCTTGAGTAACAGGCAACATAGAATTGGAAAGAGACCAGAAGTCAGTGCTGGCTCTTAATGTTGGGTCTAGTTTTCTTGGAAAATCTTTCAGAGTTTTAATCCTCACGGGCAGATAAACTCTTAGGGTCCCTCCAGCTCAAAACTGCCTTGAGGATAAAATTTATGCATTTATATATACACACACTAACTACTTTCAATGCCTCTTCGACCCTTAGAGACCTGGATTTAATTTCTACCTCTCAGCTGTGCAGTGTACTTGAAAGCTGACAACTGATTTGCTAGTTTCAGAATTCAGTAGTTTCTTTTGCATCCTCATTCCCTCTACACTGGATAACTGGTTTCTCCCTGAGCTTCTTTCACACTTCCAATACTAGTTGTTAACCTTAATATTCTTTTTCTTTATTTTTTTGAACAATTTTTAATGGAATTTTCCAACGTATAGAAAAGTCAAGATATGTAAATAGCATCCATATACCATCACCCATCCTCAAAATTTCTCAACATTTTGCTAGTCTCTTAATATTTTTAAAGAAAAACATCATCTTGTTCTCATAAAATAGTATATGTTCTTTCTAGAGGAATTAAGCAATGTAGGAAAAAAGAGATAAACATGTATTTTTAAAAACGAAATCACCCCAAATATAACCACCCAGTAATAATTCTCATTGTCATTATTATGTCACCATCATTGCAGACATTTTTGTGCATGTACATGGATGAAATATAGGTTCTGGCTGGCTAGCTGAATAGCTAGACAGATGCATTTTTACAAAATTGATCATATATGCTACTTGTAAAGGAAAGGTATTAAATTTAATTCTACTTAACTATAATAGTCAAAAAAGAAACTGAAGTGAGCCTGAAGCAATTGCTTACCTTCCAATAAATGTTTTTCCACACAGACAGTTCTCTTAAATGAGTCCTTGCAATTATGAAAAAAAGATTGTAAAAAATATGACTCATTACTTTTTTGTTGAATTTTGTACTTTAAAAATACCAATTATCCTAATATTAGATCATCTTTGCTCTCTCCAATAGCTTTTCTCTATTGTTTTAACTTTATCATGTTCATTTCATGAGTTAAATCTCCCTTCTATATCAAGAATTCACTGTTTAGCTACAACTGTTCTGTTTCTGGCTGTTTATTTATTAGTGCTATAATAATGCTTCGGTCCTCAATTTGTTTCCTTGGTTCTACATTCTCCAGTTCCATTTCATTTTTTTATAACATTTTATGAATATGTGGTTTAAGCTCAATATGTGTTGCATGCTACAGTTTGAGGGCTGAGAATTTCAGTTTATACACATTTTTTTTCTCTACTCTGAGGACACGGAGGGTGAAGGAAAGAAGAATTCAGCTAAGACAGGTTGTATTCTCACTTTTAAAGTGTTGTTAAGAGTCACTGCTTCTCACAGGTGTACCCCATTCCCAAGAGATACCTTTAAGGCATCTTTCTCTGTTCACCAGTTAAATGTGAAGCTTCCACCATCAAAGTAGGGTCTGTCGTTCCATTTCACCATCTAGAGAAGGGAAAGATAGACTATTTGTCTATTTGTTTTTCTTCAGAATTGAGGGAATTTGTGAAAATTCTTAGGCTATTATGCGTCAGCAGTACAGCTGGGAAGAGGCCGTGTTGGGCTAGGAGTGTTGCCATGTTATAGATGCCATAGAATCTTTCTGGGGCCATGGTTTTTTGAGATTTAGAGCATCTTTCTGTAGCCCTTCCTTATTTCATTGCTTCTGTGAAATTTTGTGAGCAGTTTTTGGTCCTTTAGCTTACTTTTTTGGAAGTATTCGGAGGGATAGTCTACCAGGCAGCTTTATTCTGCAGCTTTCTGACTATTACTTCTTTATGTTTGTTCCTGGCTTCTCTTTCTGTTTTTTAAACATGAGTGTTCCCTGAGATGCTGCCCTTTGCCATGTTTCCTTCTATATTATTTATCACAGAAATTTATTCTGCTCCCACGTTATCACCTCTCTTTATTTATAATTAATGATGACCTTAATCCTGGCCTCTAATTCTGGATGTTTCTTCAAGTTGGCCAAACATTTATGCTTGTTTTATTAGTTTGCTAGTGCTGATGTAACAAAGAAGCACAAACTGAGTGGATCAAATAATAGAAATTTATCGTCTCACAGTTCTATAGACTAGAAATTTGAAAGCAAAGTGTTGGTAGGGTCGGTCCCTTTTGATGGTGATGAAAGAAAGATCTGTTCCAGGCCTTTCTCCTTGATTTGTAGATGGTCATCTTCATATCCTTATTGCATTCTTCTTATATGCATGTCTGTCTCCAAACTCCCTCTTTTAGAAAGGATACTAATCATATGGATCAGGGCCTACCCTAATGACTTTATTTTAACTTGATTGTCTCTATCTCCAAATAAGGTCACATCCTGAGGCACTGAGGGATAGATTTCAACATATGAATTTTGAGGGGACACAATTCAACCCATAACATTTGAATATTCACTCAGACAACAAGTATTTTCTGCTGCATACCAGGCACTAATTTAGTCTAAGCACTGGGAATACAAAGATAATGAGGCTCAGTGTCTTCCCTCTTGATTAATAGAAAGATAAGAATTAATAAACAGGCATTTGCAATGCTGTGCAATAAGTGCTGTCATAGATGAGACAAATTGTTATGAGGACACCCTAGTAAACACCTGATCCTTACCAACAGGATGCAACAGCTGCATAATTGTTCTCCCTGCTTCCAAACCACACCCTCAGCCACTCAGCCCTGGACGATATCGCCCAGTTAATCTTTCCAAACACCACTTTGATTAAGACAGTCCTTGGTTGAGAAACCTATAAGGATTCCTTATTGTCAACAAAACTAAGTCCAAAAATTCCTTAGCCTGGCTTTTGGGCCCTCCACAACCAAGTATCACCTCTGGAATGTATCTTTCCTGTCTTGATCTTTCTGTTGTTCCCCTCCTTAATTCTGTATGTTACCAAAATGGACTAACAAACATTCTGGAAACACATCTGGAGCTTTTCTATAATTTCATGAAGGCAGAATGTTTGTTTTCTACGATTTCACTGGCACCTAAAATAGTGCTTGGCATATAATAGATACTTAAGAATCTTTATTGAATAAACAAATGAATGAATTTTCCCATGGAGGTCTCTCTGCAATGCATGTCTATCCTCTCTCCCAGGTGCACATATTTTTGCCTATTGAAATCTCATTCTCAAGCTCATATATCCTCTCCTCTATTATGCCTTTCTTCCGTATCACATGCCAGATGTGAACCTTCATTTCTAGAGGCTGTAGAATTCTCTGTGAACTGTTGGTGTGACCTTGCATTCTGCTTTGCATTTTATATATCTGTGTAGGTATTTATTTTTCCTGCCAAATTGAAAGTTGTTAGAATTCAGGGACCATATTTTAAAACAAATTTTGTATCCTTCTCAGCACTTCCTTACACAATAACAGATGCTAAAAAATACTTCTTGTTTGAAGAGAAAATAAATGAGAGAAGTATTATATTCATTTGAAAACAAGTGGAAAAGATAGCCTAAGGGATAGAGTACTTGTTTTTGCTTTGCCTTGTTTTTCTGATTTTACATTTTTAAATTCATTCAGCAGATTTTTATTGAGCATCTGTTTTATTCAAGGCATTGTACTAGGACTTAGATTAGAAATAGGAATTAAACTGTCCTTAAGGTAGTTATTATTTCTTCTGACATAAAAACAAGTCCCAGTGCTTCCAGTGGTCACTTCAGTCTGTTAGTCTGGTGGGCCATACATACAGAGTGTTATATTTCCCGGAGACATCTGATCCGGACAGTTTTTCAGATGCTTTTCTCAGACTTGTTCATCCCATTTTCTAGACTCTTTCCATATGCTGGGGCTTCCTCAGGACAAGGTCATGTCATTATTCTCCTACTCTTCTTTACTACCTAGCACCATTTTATGTCTGCTGGTGATTTGAGCAGGTCTTTTATTTGCCATAAAGGTTCTCTTACTCTAAGTTTGCCTTGTCTCTCTAATTGTAGAATGCTTCACTGAGACCAGAGACTTAGCAAGAATACTCATTGCTGTGCTTAGCCTGGGAAACTCTCTGTTATCATAAGAGTAATAATAAGCACAATAAATAGCCTGTGTAGAGTCTTGCTAATGGTTCAAAATGAATCGTATTTCCTAGTGGGGCCATTGGTAATATCATTGGTTTCTAGGATCCCTTCATTTCTAACAAGTTGCCATATTAACATGGTGAGGTTGTTAAATGAACATCTAAACAAAAGTTTGTCGGCTTCTTTGCGCAAACTTATGAGTTGTAATTGTGCTGCAGAGCTCCAACCAAACAGAAATGCAATCTGAATTAGTCTGCAGGGTCATGCATGTACAGTATTATATTTTCTAGAGTCATCTAATTTTAACAGGTCCTTCTATTAAGAGAAAGCGAAGTAAATTAAATCAAGATGAAATAAAGGAATAGTAAGGAATAGAAGGGATGGTAAAGATATTTGTTTTGAGGTCCAGCTTGCCATGGAAATTACAACTCTTAAACTTGATTGAAGGCCTGGACCTATTCATATAGGGAGAAGGTTAAGATGTACATTGTTATTGGGGGTGGGAAACACCCATTTTATTTAAACATTCAGTATCCAGTTGGAATAGCGTAAGTTCACAGTTCACGGAAGTAGTGTAACAATTAACAAGTGTGAGTCCAGCCCTATACTGTCTGTGTTTATGGGTTTATAGTATGTTACCTATATTATCAAAGAGACTCGCACAAGATAATATATCTAAATAGCAGATATGTAAAAGTAACCAGAAAGTCTTATATGGTGCTGCATAGCATGCTGAACTTATTAATCACGTTTTGTTTAAAAGAAAATTCAGATTAGTTTATCCTGAGCACCTACCACCAGGGTGAAGAGAGAACACTTAGATGGATGGACTTCCTGTCTGAGCTTCAGTTCATATTTGAAATGTCACTGCAGAATAATCTCTTTAAGTCACAGTTACAGCAGACATTGTTTCTCAGAGATAACTTTTTTCTTCCTTGTGGGGTAACTATTCTTCTCCTTTATTTCTGGCTCTTCCTTCCCCCCTGAAGCTGTGTGCTTTCCCATGTGACCAAGGTTTGTGGGTAAATATAGTACCTATTACTGTAAAGAAACCACTGCAGCCCTGTTCCCTTTTCAGTGCTTGGTGTAGATACTGGCATGTGACACAACTCTGAGAAGGGGCATCGAAGGGGCTTCTGGGGGAATATTGGGGAGGGTATTGAAGCTCCTAAAGAACGACACAAGACTACTTCAGTACTCTGGATGAAGGTGTATGAGAATGTGACATTTGAAATAATTGCCACCATCTTTTCCCACAAAAAAATTTCAAAACAAAAATTAACCAACTCGGAAGAAATTTTCTTACCTTTAGGCTACTTTTTCTGTGAGATAATACATCCCATTTCTGAAACCATTTTGAGCTAAGTGTTCTGTTACTTGCAGACAAAAGCATCTTCCCCAATTTATAACATTCCCATTTAAAACACAGAAAATTAGGTGTTTAGTATCTTTATTTGATATTTGCATTGACAGTTTGATTCGCCTAAAAGACGAGGCTTATATTCAAATTTTCTGTAATTTGCTAAGACCTAAGATGATTTTCTCTTACAGATGCTTGAGAACTTCAAGCTTATTTCACCCTTGTACTAGGAAATTAGTTTTTTACATCCTGGGTCTATGTGCTGACTCAGAGATCTCCCAGATTTCACATCTCTTGTGAGTTGTTCTGAATCATCAGAGAAGTCTTTTCCATTATTGATTGTACCTCCTGTTCCTGCCCTTCTTAATCCAGATGCCTTATTATATCTCACTGACATTCATTAACTGAATCCTTTGTCACAGATTTTATGCCTGTTCCTTATAGTGTGGTGTCATGTCTGAGAATGGTTTATATGGCATTAAGAAGGGTATCCAAACCAGGCCCATCATCAAACTCTCCCTAAACATGCTAACTATGTCCAAATCTCTCTCCACATAATTCAGGTTATCAACTGGGTCTGACAACTACTGATATAAGGATTATAGAAGAGAGAAAAATTGTACTGACCTGATCCCATACCTAAAGTAAATGGTTTCAAACCTCACTCGACAGTCAGCTATGTAAGAACATAATTTTATTTCTTTATAACTTAGTTTTTATTACAGTTTTTTTTTTTTTTTTGGAGCTAGTGAGGACCTATTTCAGTCAGCTCTTAAATATGACCATGCCTCTCCATCCCCCTCTTAGCAAGTTAAAAAAAGCTTATGTAATATTAAGTCAGTTGGAAGGAGGAGTCCTTTTAGTCCTCGATATCCTTTGTCTATACTGCCATATCCAGGGTCCCATTGGGTCTTTGGCCACTTGTTCATGCAGGTCTATTTTATTGCAGCTGCATAACCTCCTCCATTTTCTGCAGCAATTCTGCAACATTTCTGTGTGTATTGAGAGTACTCAAAAATCTGTCTGCTGCTCTGATACCATGCTGGATCATGATAAATTTTCTATGGCTGCCTAAGGCCCCGTCAGCCACCTGTTCTACCTCTACCCAAGCAACAGAGCCTGAAACCTTCTGCTCTCCATTCCCATAATCCTACTTGGCACCTCACTAGGGCTATTGCCCTTTTCTCCAAAACTTGTGCTTATTGCTTTCCCTCTGACTCTCTCCTCCCTTAAGCCTGAAACATGCACTTTTGGGCTAGGAGGCATGGAAACCTCAGAGGCTTCTTCCCAAATTGCTTATCCATGCCCTTGAGTTCTTCTGTATGGCTAAGTGCCCAAGCTTCTGTAACTCAAAAGCTAGGATAAAACTTTGTGTTTCTGTGCCTTTTGCTGTTCTCTTTCATTCCCAAGGCAATTTGCACAGCCTAGGTATTAAACAGAGATGGCAAAAAGTGGGAGGGTGGTAATAAAGGAAATCCCAAGGAGAAACACACACACACACACACACACACGCGCGCGCGCGAAACATTGAAATAAAATGCAAAATGGTAGATATAATGAACATGTATTTTTGCTTCTGCAGTGTGTGTGTGTGTGTGTGTGTGTGTGTGTGTGTGCATCCCAGTATACATGCATTTTAAATTATTTTTCACTGAGTCTGTTTCACATTCTAGATTTACACTTTCTTTTAAATAGAATTTGTAATAAATGATAAAGATTAAATACTGATAGCTATTTGCTATCAGTATTTCTGATCTGCATTTGACTGTGGTTTCTTTGAGTCTTTGTGCTTCAGTAAAGGTTGGGGAGAGGAAAGTGGTGCATTGAGTGGAAAAAAAAAAAAGGAAAAAAAAAAAGGCAGAAATTGCACAGAGAACAGAAAACTACTTTGAAATGTAACCCCACCATATGCCATGTAAAATTAGAATCTTTCATTCTGGTTCTGAATAATTTAAACAATATTATTTTGGTAGTTTAATTATGAAAATAATAGCTTGAGGTCTATTATATCAGTGGTTAGATGAAGGGGAAAGTAGCTATTAGTGTGGTCTTAAACACTCACATCAAGGCAATTGGAAAACATCAAGGGAAGAATCATGTATAATCTGCAACATACCAGCTCTAATAATAAAAGTAGTAGAGTTTGTAGTAGAATTTTCTTTAGGTTTGTTCCATAAACTGCCATTCAACTGTATAAGATAATGAGTTTGGCCAGATGTTTTCCAATTAAATTAGTATGACTTGTCTCTATGAATGATAATTTCTGACTTTGATTGAATATTGATTCTTTAACAGATTCTGTGCTCTAAACTTTACAAATACATGTTATACGGTCCTCAAAATAACTCTGTGAGTCAGTTTATTTTATCTTGGTAAGTTGTAGAATTATCATTTTAAGTGGTAGGATTCAAGCCAAGGGCTTTGTGACCCTAGATCCCCTACTCCTAACTCTACATCACACCTTCATTACAGAGGTTATTCACAGGAAATCAAGAGTCCAAGTCAACTCTGGCAAGTCCCTGGCATTACCACAGCCAGTTTTAAATGTGAACTTAGCTTGAGAACAAAGTAGAGGACATTCTGAGATACCTACCTGGACCTGGAGAGATCCTCTGGTGGGGATGGACCCTGGAGGAATTAAGATAACAATCCCTCTTTTGTGTATATGTGCATTTGTTTGGGGGTATTTAAGTATGAATTGCCTCAGTAGAGATGTAACTGATTTGAGTCTTTTAATTTTTCCTTGAAAATATTTTAATACTTTTTTGGGGGGGGGGGGATAGGTAATATATTCACATGAATCAAAAAAAACAAATTATATAAAGTATTCCTTCTACCCATCCCTTCAGCCTAGCAAGAGCATACTATTTCTTGGTGTTAGATGTATTATTATTTATTAACCAGTCTCCCTTTGGTAGATATTTGGCTTGTTTCCAGTCCTTCGTTTTCACTGATGCAATGAATAACCTTGAATATATGTCATTCTGCAAATGCATATGTTATTTATAAGTTTAAAATATACATTTACAATTTTTACTAACAATGCCAAAGTGCTCTCACTAAGTGTTATAATAATTTGCACTCCCACCAGCAATGTATGTGTTTACCATAGTTCTGCCCACAGAGTTAGCATATTTTTTGTCCATCTGATGGACAAAAAATATTTGGACTTGGGCCCATCCAATGCAATAAAATATTATAGATTTCTTATTATGATTAAAGTCAAGCAACTTTTTATGTGTTTCAAGATCCATTTGTTTTTCCTTTTCCTTTTCCCATTTTTTTCCTTGGCTTATAGGTTCTATCAATTTCTAGGAACTCTTTATATATTTGGGACAGTAGCAATTGTCTATGATATAAGTTAAACATATTTTTTTTTCCTGTTTGTCATTTGGCTTTTTGTTGTTTTGTCTTAATTTTCATATGGTTAAATTTGTTAGTCTTCTCTTATGTCTGTAGATCTTAAGTCGAAGTTAGAAACGGCTTCCCCACTACAAGGTTATAAAGTGTCCTTCCATGTTGTCATTCTGTACTTTCATGTCTTTATTTTTCTTACTTAAATCTTTGATCCACTTGGAGTTTCTCTTGGTTTATAGTATAATGTTTAGATCCTTTTTTTTTTTTTTTTAAGTTGGCTATCCAGTTGTACCACACCATTTATTAAATAACTGCTAGTAGTTTGGTGCCCACTGGTTTGAAGTACCACCTTTATCAATACCATATGCCTATATATATATAGACATACATGTATATATTTAGAATGTATATATTCTAAAATGGGTTTATTTTAGAACATTAGAAGGAAGTCTGAGTTTTTCAAGAGAACTTATTTTTTATTGTGGTAAAGTATACATAATGTAAAATGTATCATTTTAACCCTCTTTAAGAGTAAAGTTTAATGGCATTAAGTAAATTTGCATTACTGTGCAAAGTCACCACTGTCCATCTCCAGAACTTTTTCTTCTTCCCACCATAAGACTTGGAATCAAACATACTATTCATTTTATGATATACTATCCACTTTTAAGGTGTGTGCTGATTTCGGAGATGTTAAAATATGGGAAAGAATTTATGAAATAACAGTTCTAAATTTCCAAGTATATTTGGTGTGTTTCTACTGTATTTCATTGGTTTGCTTCTTCATGAGTCAATGTCATACTATTTTAAATGTTGAATATTTAGAAAATCTTTTAATATATAATACAAGCTAGTTTCCCCTCACTGGTCTTCTTTTTCAGAAGTCTTCTTTTTCCTACTATTATTGTCTATCTGTTCAGAAAAACTAGCTTTTCCTTGGCTCTTGTAAAGCTTTTCCTTGCCTCTTGTAAATCTTCTTTCTCTTCCTCTTTCTACCTCTACTTAAATTGTAAAAACTCAAATGTAGAAGACCTTATCATGCCCGAAGATCAGCTATTGAGTCTGAATCAGAGTTGCTTCTCTGAAAGTTTATGTATCTTCTAGACATTCTTCTCCTGGGTTTTTAACTTCAGCATTGCCATAGGAGGTACAGTTCATTCCTGGTCTATGTTGTCATATAAAAGGGAGATGCTCCCATGAAAGTTCTTAGAAGCATTTACTCCTTTTTATCTTGTATATAGAATGTCACTTTTTTTTTTCAGGAAAGCAAGCATTGTTCTTACAATGCTGAAAGAAGTCTGAAATGTTTGCAGCTATGTTAGGGTTTAATGTGGTTCACTAATGCATTTACCCTCAGTAAAAGTGCGTTGGTTTGCCAGTTATTGCTATTAAATTTTTAGCATTTTTAATATTGTATTACTAGAAACTTGGCTTTATTTTCATTTATAGATCATAATACACTTCTTTTTTGTTTTACTGAAGAACCCACTGTAAGAGCCAGTAAATCCCGTGGAAAATGGTCTTCAGTGATTTTACATCGGGGACCATGCGTCTTTATGATAATTGGATCAAAGATGCTGGTAAGTAACCATATTTTCTGATGGAGGCTAACCCTTCCTTTTTATGTTAAAATACAATTTTTAATAGGATTTCATTGAAGCAGAATGAGAGACTTTGCAGCTTAACCCTCCCTCAAGGACACCCCAAATATTATTTTTATTACCAATTCACGAAGAAGTTTCATTATAGATATGTATAATGATAGAGCTCCACAGATGTTCATTATGATGTCTATAATAGAGAAAATAGTTTTAATACCCAGTGAAGATAATTGGTTAGTAAATGATGGTGCATTCCAACTCAGTAAAAAAGTACTTTTGGAGGCAAGGTGTTCTTAAGCCTGATTCTGCCCTACTCTGCCCCTAGGGAAAACAATAGTTACTGCCTAGTGGTCCTGTCTAGGATGGTTCTTGATACCCAGAGGTGTATCAGAAAGGGCAAGGAGTGTTTCCTGGAGTAACCCCCAAAATAATTCTGAAATCCCTTCCTTCTCCCCTTGCCCATTAAAAAAATCAATGTTATAGAATAGCATTTACTATCACAACAAAAAGTGCAAAATACCTTATGTGAAAGCAGATTATAAATGCTACATATTTCTTTTATGAGGGTTAGCAGTTATCTCTGTGTAAAATTATCAGTAACTCCTATTTACTTACCTATGTCTATCTAGATTTTAGTAAACCACCAAATGTGTGTTGCTTTTATAACTATTATAAAATGTTCTAAAAACATAACAAAGGTAAATTATTTTTTAAATAGTCAAGGAATCAGAGCATTTTAGAGCTGAGATGGACCTAGATATCATCAAAGCTAACACCTCATTTTGGAATGGAAGAAACCGTGGCCCAGAGATACGATGTTCCCAACATCATGGTTTGTTGTTTGCAGAAAAAACTAGAACCTATGTTTTCTGAATTGGATTAATATTCCGGTATTTCACATTTGAATTATTTTACACATGTGTACCACCATCACCACTTTAGCTTAGTTTTTTACCTATCAACCAGAAATTGCATGTTCACCAAATTCAGGAGGGAAAAATGCCACCTCTTGATACCTACCACAATTGGAATTATATTCAAGTTTACACTGATTTCAGCAAAGATATACTGTTTCATGGTTGCCATCATTTTCAATAAACTGCTAAAGACCAATTTTATTTCATTAAAAAGGTCCCATAAATAGTTTTTCTCCTGAAGAATGCCAAGGATATAAAAAATGCTCATAAATACAGATGCTTCACTCTGCTAGGGGAATGGACAGTGGCTGTTTCCATATTTTCTTCTTTTGAGTTTTTTCAACTTATGATGATGCAGAGAATATATAGGTTTCTTCAGAAATCATCCTTCTCTAAAGGTTTATAGTAGTTCTCAAATTCAGTATTTAATTTAAATACTAATATTTTTGTTTCTTTCTAATGATTTTTATTTTTATTTATTTTTTAATACTAATATTTTAATAGCTTTATCAAGTAGAGGTGTACCTTGCTACCTGAACTCTCATGATTTGAGCTTGGGAACCAAGTAGATTTGGGTACATTTTTTGATGTAGACCTGTTTGGAAGAATAGAACCCTTGCTATACAGCTTTTGCTATTCACTATTTCAAATGCAGAAAGCCAAGGGATTCAGATAATCATTATGCTAATTCAAGAGCCAAATCGATTAAATGATGATGACTGTCTATATAGTGCTAAAAGTATAAAATATTTACAAATAAAATTACTTCTAAATTCCACTTCTACTTTTTGGATCAGCTCTTTACTTTTTATTGGAAATACCTATATTTAAAAGCTGAATAATATTAGTTCAGAAAAAGGAATGACCAGGGGTGAGGGTGGTTAGGGAGAGCCCCAGAAGCAGTGTTGCAGTAAACGGTGCAGGAAGGTGAGAGGAAGAGGCAGTGAGTACTACATATCTGAAATTAGCTAATTTGAAGTCTTGAGAGGGGAGGGAAGGTATGGGACGTATAATGAGAAGACCTAAATTGAACTGACACTCCTGTGGACTAGCTGGGTGACCTTGAACGAATGATTTATTGTCTGTGAGTCTTAGTTTCTTTGTTAGCAAAGCAGAGTTGAGTATGATACCTACCAGCTACTAGAAAATATGCACGAAAGTGCTCTGTCATTTGGGAGGTATCCCAATACCAACGGTGATGGTGGTGGTGGTGGTGGTTTCGGATGATGGATAGAGTGTTTTCCTCTTAACATAATTTTAATATAGCATATCACTTTTTAAAAAAGTTTTCTTCACACTTATTTTTTTCTTGTTGGGCTTTAGGAGGGTTAAAAAGTTTTGCTTTGGGATTTACATCTTTATAAGAATACTTTCAGGTATCAGAGGAGAGGTTTTTGCTTTTGCTTTGTGTGTTATTGATCTCTGCAAGCCATTAGGAATCATTTCTGGCCGTCTTAATTCAGTTTTATTTTGCTTACCCTGGGAAGGTCTGAATCCCTGATCAAGGGCCAATTATTTCAAATGCGTTCTTGGCTTTGGCCCTAATCCTGAGTAGCCTTCAGGAAATTCACTGATATTCATTGGTTTTTTGATGGCTAGAGAAGTGGTGGTGATGCATAGTTATTTTGTGTGGAAAATTCCATAGCTACAGAATTTAAAAATGGTTTAATTAATACTTAAGGTGTAAGAGGATTTATTATGATTCTTAGCTATGAAATGTCAAATTTTGGAATAATGCTATAATATTTTTAATGTTTAAAAAGCAATTTTCCTCCTTGTGGATAATAATAATGACTTTTCAGACCTATCTCTTTGTAAGAAGATAGAGTCTAAGTAAGAGTGTTGACATTCTGAACCTTTAGTATTTCACACAGTACTAAAGGTACATGCTTGCTTTTCTTCCCAGCTTTTTCATCTTACTGGGGCTTGTCATTTTAAAGGTGTACTCTTTGAACTAATACATGCTACTTAAGAAGAGAACACTGTCTTACAAGTAGTTGATGGAAAAATTCATTATTATTCTATATATGTGGTATTTATACTTCCCCTGTTCTCTCTCTCTCTCACTGTCTCTTTCTCTCTCTCACTCTTAAAAAAAAAGATCAGGCTAGTAATAAATCAGAATTTTGGTAATCACTGAGGTGTGGATTCTCAGACAGCCTGTGTCCCCATTCTCTGCTTTCATCTTGGCTCTATTCATGACACTTAAACTTAATTCTGATGCCAAATAGAAGATGCATCATCAGCTTTTTGTCTCTGGAGAAAACAGAGTTCACCTCAAGCCTGAACCTTTTGAAATTTGCGGAATCACAGATTGAGTCAGGATTAACTCTAAATGTCCTCGAATAGTCCCCTCTATAACCCTCCCTACCAAGTCACTATCCACACCTGACTTGTAAACTTCTCATCATAGGGAGCCCACTGCCTCATGTGGAAGTGGGCTCCCCATTCAGTAGGGTGTAACTGTTGCTGAGAGAGAAGGCAGGGAAATGAACCAGTCATCAGTCATTAAAAATAGCCAGAATCTTGAGCATAATATTAAAGACTTTGAATTTTATCTGCTCTGTAGAGAGAGCTAATTTAAGCAGAGGAATAATCTTAGGTAGTAAATTTGGCAGTTTTGGGGAAGGCCAGATGTAGCAGAATGGATCAGGAGGCAGGAAAATCACGTAACGGACCACTGCAGAGCACCTAGTGAGGGACTCTGAGGTCCTAGATGCAGAAGAAAGAAGCTCAGAAGCCCTGGTTCTCAACTCTGACAGTTTGTCAAAGTTACATGGGCGAGTTTTCTTAAAATATGGATGCCTGGGACCCACATCTTAGGATTCTGATTCAGTTGGAACAGGGTCATTTTTTGGCCACTTGATTTTTATACACTCCAGAGGTGATTCTGCTGTGCTGACAGAATTGAGATCCGCCATAATAATAGTAGCGTACTTACTAAGCACTTGGTCTGCATTGGGCCCTTTCCACACAATAACTCACTAAATCCTCTATGAAATGCAGGCTGTTTTATGCCCAATTCACAGGTGAGGAAACTAAGCAAAGAGAAGTTAAGTCAATGGCTCCAGGTCACATAATGTAGTCAGTAGGGGAACCAAGATCAAAACCCAGCCTAGCTGACTCCAGAGCTTTGTTAAAATAGGATTAAAGAGCTTATAGCATTTTGTTTTATTATTTGCTTTAAAATAATAGGAAATCAAATAAACTGGCTTTTCCCAAAGGAAATACTGATTTTTTTTTTTTTTTAATTCACAGAACTTAAAAGTCACATACAGGATTTTTTTAAAAAGTGTGTGCTTAAAATGTTAAATTACAGGAAAAAGTTGTTTATTTTAAAATTATTTACTTTTGCTTCCTGAACCAGCACAGCATGTTTTTGGTGGCTTGTTTTGTTTCTACTGCTACCAGTGGAATAACAGAAAGATGACGTCATTTGATTTTCTCCCCCCTGCTGAGTCAATGAAAGAGTAAAATGAATATATTTCTAATTCAGGAATTTCTTTACTGATACTTTAAAAATCCCTAGTTTTCAGCCATACACATGATGTCTGTTAATAACAGAAATATTTAAAATTGCTTATAAAGAAAAAGAAAAAAGTAAAAATCACCATATGTCATGATCCAAAAATAATAATGTTAACATTCTTTCAGGGGTCTTCTTTTGATACTGGTTTATGATATTCATGTATTTAAGGTTTAGATTACCTACCAATAGAAGAAACCCTTCAAAGTTTGATCAATTCTAATTCTATTCCTTGGCGTGACAGCTTTCATTTACTGAGACTTGTGGCTAGGGTTCCTTGTGGCCTTTGTAATAGCACATGGCACACAGATGTGCTGGGAAATTTGTGAAAGGAGAGAAGGGAACTAATAGCGCAGTAAAAGACTTCAGTGTCATATACTTGGATAATGACATGTCCCGATTTCAACGCTTTTCCTGATTTAAAACTGTGACAATCTTGAACTTTGTACTTTTTTGAATATCAACAAACTTTGTTGAACTCCTATTTTAGTGCGCGATACTAAAAGTGTTCCTGCATCGATGACTTATTTTTATTTTATCCAGTGACATTTTTCAGTTCACATTTCCCACTCTGCTGCGTTTGATGCTTTGACTCCTCCCAAAAATCCACTCTTCCCTTGGCTTCAGGAGATCTCACTTTTGTGGTCTTAACATCTATCTCTTCAGCTACTCCCCTCAGGCTTCTTTACAGTTCTCCCTTCTCCCACACGCCTTTGAACATTGAGTCCTCGAGATTATGACTTTAGTTACATACTTTCCTCACTCTGCCCACTTTTTCTAAGCCAGTTTCACCACTTTTATTGTTCATCACTTGTGTGATGATGACCCCCCAAACCTACCCTCTGGCCCAGATCTCTCTCCTCTTCTAAACCCAGATATCTAAGGGTCCATGGAAGTCTCCAGATGAATGTTTTACAGGCACCCCAAGTGTAAGCTATTCTAAAACAAGCCACCTTTCCCTGACCAGTCTTGCTCCTTACCCTGTATTCCTAGTGTCAGTGATAGTATGGTTATCTAAACAAAAAATTTCAGCATTTTTCTTAACTTTTATCTGTCTCTAATGTCCCATGTTTAACCATTTAAGAATTTTATATTTTCTACCTCTTTTACTGAATTTCAAAATGATCTGATCCTATTAATCTTCTTTTATCACTTTTAATTTTATAAATTTATTTTAGCAAAAGGCTTTTTGGCCAAACTATGTTCCACAGAATATTAGTTCTACAAGATGGTAAATGATATTCTACAAAAAAATCAGGGCGATTCATTATGAACATGAGGCACTACGAAATCCTGCAGAAAAGCAACTTGTGTGTTTAACCTAGCATTCCCAGTAGCCTCTCCCTACTTTTGTAGAAAGACTTTAAATCTCTTGCATCTATTGCCTAGATTGGGACTTAGTAGTATAAGATATGTGGTGAAGAACAAACGCATCCCCCCCCCACCCAGTAGTCAGTTTTACTATCAACATTTGTTGAATAATCTCCCTTCTCTTCTTGTTTATGGAGCTTTCTTTATCATATTAAATTCCTGAATATCTTGGGGTTTGTTTTAGAGCTGACTTTTGGCTAATTTATTTTTTAAATAGGACATCTGTCAGTATTTTTAAGGGTTGCCCATTTGAATGCAAAATAAATCATCTTTAATAGTTAAAGTCATGCCCTAGTATATCCAGATGTCAAATGGTAGCTCTTCAGCAATAAAACCAAGGCCAACTGAATCATTCATCTTAAAGTCTACTGAAGAAATTTTTGCATTGGGTAGAAAGTCAGACTTGAAGAGTATTCAAAATTTTTCAGTACTTGGCTATATCATTAGCAACTTAAATGAACAAGGGCTGTATTCTCCCCCCATCTCTCTTTTCCAGTTGATAGAAGTGATGGTATTTAGTGATCTCAGGTTAGTCAAGACTCAATTTTAATTCAGATGCACTTGGAAATTTGTCTATTGTTATTTTTCTTTATAGTAGCCTGGGTTTATGATGCAATTTAGTAAAATTACCCCTGAACTACTTAAGATTATAGAATTAATCACATTTCATCTTGAGTTGCAATTTTTAATTCGTCTAACTCTCCTGGCTGGGAACTAGCAGTGATTGGATGAATTTCTTCTTTACGTGTTGTGAGGCTAATATATGTTTTTGCTCAAAATATCAGGTTGGGTAGCCCACATTTTGGACACCTGGAACCCACACTTTAGATACTTAACTGATACTTAGGTAGCTTTTAGTTCTATGATTCAGTACATATAGAAATGTCACAGTTTTCTCGGGAAAAGAAGAAAGTTAAGAAACAAACATTTTTGTATGTAAAAGAATGTCTGGATGGAGCAACTCTAAAATACTACTAGTGGTTATAGATAGTGGGAGCTCGTTGGGAGTCTTCTGTCCTCCAGATTCACTCTGCATGCTGTGCTGGACTCTGGAGAATGACCAGTATGGACTATATCCATGGGCCTGTTCCCCTGCCCTCTGGTTTCTATTTAGTTTCAGCCAGTAGAAAGCCCCAGGAAACTGATGAGAATGAGGCGAATGGTGTTGGGATATCAGTTCTATTGGCCCCTTACTTAGAATTGCCTTGAGCTGGCTGAATCCCTCAACTGAATGTCACAGCTCCTCTCCATAGGGCTTCTCCATATGACTCTCTCCTGGGTTCTGGTAACTACTACCTCTCTTTGTCATCTGAGGCCTGGGACGCTAACAGGCTCATTGTTTCTAGCCCCATCAGTATCCCTGAAGACAGTAGTGATCATTGCCCAAAAACTCCATTGTCAACATCAGGGTCTAGGTGCTCACTTGAAGAAATGTTGGTTGCTGTCAGTTATCTCTTAGCTAAGTATATGTGCACTTACATCTTGTTTTCCTCTTAGATCCAAGAGTTGAAGACTGGCTTCTCATGTCCTCGCCTCTACCACAAACCATCATCCTGGGACTCTATATCTATTTTGTCATATCTCTGGGACCAAAATTCATGGAGAATCGAACGCCCTTTGAACTCAAGAAAGTGATGATAACGTACAATTTTTTCATAGTACTCTTTTCTGTGTATCTATGTTATGAGGCAAGTGTCTTCAGTATTCCTAATGGGAGAATTTTGCCTGAGTCTCCCTGTTTATCTGTCATTATGTTTCTTGTTATGAACATAAAGGTTTTCAAGATTTAAGGAATTTTAGAAACTTATCTCACTAGAGCAGGAATTTGTCAAAAACTGTTCTGTATAGGTCAGACATTGAACTCTTTAGATGGTTTCAGTATAGTCCACTCAGAGATAGTGAGAAAAATTGACATTAAGTCCAGGGACTTACACATAGTTAGCCTTACTAGGTGATTGAATGAATATATAAATGTTAGTTTTAAGGAAACTCATACTTGGAGAAATTAAGTAACTTATTTAGAAAGTTAACATAGCTGATAAGTAATTTGAATCCATGTCTGTCTGACAACAGAGCTCGTCCCGATTCTAATAAGTTGTCATCATCATGGTAGGAACCTTTTGTTTCTGCATGTTCTAATGAGTTATGAGATGGTGAACTATATTGGTTTGGTTTAGCTGGCCTTTGGGGGAATAGAGAAGTCAGGCTCACACAATGCCGTAGGTAAGGGAGCCTATTCCTTAACTGTCAGTAAGAGAGACAGAGATCTTTCAGGCTCATGGGTCCTCTGCTGTGAACATGCCTCAGCCACCCTCACTTGTCTGACTTTCTGGAATTTCTTGCTTCTTTTCCAATACTGACTGGTGTTCTCGGCCTCTAATCCTTATTTCCTTTCTCTGCAGCACAGCCTGTGCATCCTCACACTGGGATTCATGAGAATCCAGCATGGCTCCTCTGAACATGCATCCTTCCAACCCAGTTCCTGCTGTGAATTCAGCTGATCGGGTCACTCTAAATCTATTCTGGTCTCATTTCTCACAGACCTCCCTGAAGTCTGAACTTTGATACTTTGCATTTCTTTTACTTTATTTCCAAAATTAACTCAAAGTCCACCTTACCATTCTTTCTGGAACATGAATATGTTATCAGAGATAGTATATAGTGTATTATAGAACAATGTTAAAAACAGACATGGAAGCCAGGTGACCAGTGGCTAGTTAGTAGCTGGTATAACTAGCTACTTGATTTTGAGCAAGTCATTTACCTCTCTGGGCTTAATTCTCACATTTTATATAGTCAGGATTGAATGAAATTGTCTCTCAGGTCCCTTAATGCTCTGTATCTGATTGTGTCGTTGAATGTGATGTCCTCAAATATATTTCTTAGGAAGTAATTCAGTTATAACAAGTAAGTTTTGATTCCTAGTTTAGCAATTACAACATAAAAGAAGGTTTAAAAATATCTGAATTTGAGAGTTTCTATCTCCATTAACCACTAATAGTAGACTTATTTATCTGCCTGTTTTGGGATTTATTACCTGCTAACTATAAATTATCACCTTTTCTTCTTGATAGCCTGAAATATAGACATATATGTTAAAAACTCTACAGACTTTTTATATGTTCTTAAACTTAATGTCAGGAAAGCATTAAGTTCCTCTCTTTGTTTAAACAAAGACTTTTGACAGCTGAGCAGCATGTCATCTCTGGGACACATCCAAACACCTGGTCTGTTGGATCGAGCATGATTGCATTTGGTCTACAGAGTAAACACCTCCACTAGGGATATTAGAGCAAATATGAACAAGCCGAAAGGGAAGTACATGAGACTAACGGACCCCACGTGCCTTATTTTATAGTGATGGTTTGAATGTGCTAGTTATTTGGCACCAGCGAAACAGTAATAGAGACCAGTGAACCCTACAGAAGGCCAAGTCACACAGCTTCTCCTGTACATTGCAGTGCTTGTTAGGAGGTGGGGAAAATGGAGAATCGGTCATCCCCGTTTAAGAAAATGGGTTTAGAATGTTACTTGCATCAGTCAGAAGTTAAGTTTGAGCTCAAGAGAATATGAGGATGCTTAATGGCAGATCAGGATTTTGTAAAGCAGAATTACCCATTTCTGTACCATATTCCCTTGTTCCTTAGAGAAAGTGTATTGACTTGTAAAATTTTTCTCACTCATGAAATTTATCTTATATTTTCCAAATTTTAATTTTCAAGGTTTTATAATTTAACAGATAACAGTGTGATTAAGTTATCTTATGAATCAAACTAGGAGCGAGTTTCAGAGAAAATGGTGTGTTCTATTTATTTTAATTTTTTACAATTTATTTTTCAATTACAGTTGACATGCAATATGATGTTAGTTTCAGGTGTACAACATAGTGATTAGACATTTATATACCTTACAAAGCGATCACTCTAGTAAGTCTAATACTGATCAGATAAGAATGTTGTTTTAAAATAGTTTTTCAAAATAGTTTTTAAAATAGTTTTTACTAAATAGTTTTTCTTTCTTCTTTGTTTCTTTTTACCATTAAAATATCATTTTGATAATGCCTCATAAACCTTTGCTTTTAGAAGTTAATTTATTGTAAAGTTGTCATTTTAACTTTAATAGAAATTAATAATAGGAATTTAACATGTAATTCAGTCACAGAAAATGATATAACCATTATACTGAGAAAGAAGACATTCTAAGGGAAATGCTGGCACTTATGAGAATAGGGTGTCAGAGAAAGAAAGAACTGATCACATTTTCAGAACTCTAAATTAAGCCAAACACGTAATACAGGCATTAATTTCAAATTATAGCCCTTAGTTCTTCATTTTCAGATACTGTTTTGAGAGAAGACCTTCCTACCATCAGACTGAAAAGATGTCAATATGATCTTTGAATTATGATTCAGACTTATCAACAATAGGCCTTTTCTTCTCACCACTAGTCTAAGGTCACTTCGTGGGTGTGTTGGAATTAAGGCTTGCTAGACTGCACTGTTATTGTTGAGATCTGTCTTTCTTACTTGCCTTGTGAATCCAAGCAAAACTAATATCTGAGTCTTGTGTTCAGTCAACTTTAATTTTAAGAGCCATGGATTACCATTTCACATTACATCTACTAGCCAAGGACAAGCAAAACACAACTCTTGGAGCCATCTTATGAGTACATTAAGGAATTTATTTACTGAGTAATTGGGAATACTGGAAATCATCAGAAAAGGCTGAATTCAAACCCAGTTATCCCTTTACCGTACACAAACATATGCACAGGCACATATACATATACATGTATGTACACATGCTAGCATATAGCCACTAGTATTTACTGTTTAAGCAAAACACTCCCAGTGTTTTGTTTTCCACTATCTTAGAATAATTCTCCCAAGAAATGGACATTTTAGTTCAAACACAGTTTATATAAATAATATATGAGTTTACAATTTTAAAATTCTTGTTGCTTTGATATCAAATGAATTCTTAATTTGTAAGTCTTCCTTTCCCTCTACACTGACTGCTGACTCAGCTGAGAATGTAATCAAGAGACACAATCCAAACTATCTTTGTGGTAGCTCTTGAGCAAATACTTCCTTCTTTAACATGAGTGTGTTGCCTTACAGTTTATGATGTCTGGCTGGGGTACAGGTTATTCATTTCGATGCGATATTGTTGACTATTCCCAGTCACCTACAGCATTGAGGGTAAGTTCCTCTTTGAAAAAATTTGTAACTCAAAGTCAATGTTAAAACTATTTGGACTCTTCATGTGAACTTAGAATGAGTAAATAACTAAATTATTAGAACATATGTATTGAGTGAAAAAAAGCCAAAAAGTTACCAGAACAAATCAAAGAAAATCAGGTATATTGTTTTCTGTAAAATAAAAATCAGGAATTTTCTTTTTGAATTTCTTGGATTTAAAAATAAATTTTTATCTGCTTCCTTTAAAAATTTAAAATAGAATCACTATTTGATCCAGCATTCCACTTCTGGGTATGTACCTAAAGGAATTGAAAGCAGGAACTCAGCTATTTCTATACCTGTGTTCATATGAAACAGCATTATTCACAACAGCCAAAAAGTGGAGGCAACCCAAGTGTCCCTGGATGAATCAATGGTTAAACAGAATGTGGTATATATACATAATGGAATATTATTCTGCCTTAATTTAACAAGGAAGGAAATTCTGACAAATGCTGCAGTATGGATGAGCTATGAAGACATTATGCTAAGTGAAATAATCTAGGCACTAAAGGACAAATACTTTATAGGTACTATATGAAGTACCTAGAGTAGTCAAATGTAGAGACAAAGTAAAATGGTAGTTGTGAGGGGATGGGGGAAAGGGAGATGGGGAGTTGGTTAAATGGGTAGAGTCTCAGTTTTGGAAGATTAAAAGGGTTCTGTGTGTGGGTGGTGGTGATGGTTGCACATAGATACTTAATGCCATAGAACTGTACACTTAAAAATAGTTAAGATGGTAAATTTTATGTTACGTGTATTTTGCCAAAATTTTAAAAACCATTTTCTTCCATGCAAAAAAATAAAATTAATATGTGTTTTTTCTGCAGATGGTACGAACCTGCTGGCTTTATTACTTCTCCAAATTTGTTGAGCTGTTAGATACTGTGAGTATGTAGTCACCGTATTTGGTAAATGTTTGATGTTTCAATGAAAGCAATAAACTGCTAGAGTCCAGCTGTCTGATAAATTTGGTTCTCTTTCCTTTTCAGACAGACCTACTATTATTACCTTTTTATTTTTTATTATCAGTAATTTTAGAGAATAGGTAGGATGCGTTTATTTTTTAGTCTCTCATAAATTCCAAAAGGTTTTCTTATATGTACACCACATGTTTAAGATAAGCATGTAACTGTCACACACTACAAGGCTTTGTCTTTATGTAGATCGATGACATCTGTTTTGTGAAGCAAATTTAAGAAGTGAAGAGCAGAGAACATTTTACGTTTGGTTCTGCAATCCGAAGCAGTGTGTCATCCATACTCCCCTTAGAGGATAAATGCCTCAAACTTCATAAATCTATACTAGAATATTAAGTTACCCCTGGGGTATCAGTAATTCTGGTAATATCAAAACTATCACCCAGCTGCCCTTCTGAAGTCTCTGCTTACTGGGTCCACTCTCTGCTTGGGGATCAACTCTGAATTTGGGTGACTGGGCTGTGGGAGAAACAAATGCCATGAATTAGGGTCCATAGGAGGAAAGAAAGCCATGCACCTTTGTTTCCAGAGTAGGAAAGGTGAATATTTATCGTATCTTTGTGGCGTGTGGGTCTTAGTTATCTGGAAGCAGTCCTGGATCTAAGACCAACAACTGTGTTCTCCTTTCAGAATATACATTACTGCATTTCTTGTAGCAAATCTCAACACGTTTTACCTTCTCAGATGACTATGCATAATGTTAGAATTGGAAAGGACTTTAGGGAGCATAGAATCAGTCCAGTGGTTTTCAAACTTTAGCATGCATTAGAATCACCTGGAAAACTTGTTTAAAACACAGATACCTATATCCCACTCCCAGAGTTTCTGCTTCAGTTGGTCTTAGGTGGAGCTCAAGAATTTGCATTTCAAGCAATCTCTCAGGTGATGTTATTACTATTTGTCCAATGTCCACACTTTGAGAACTCCTGCCGTAAACCAGAGGTTCTCATCCCTCATGGTGCAGTAGACTTAAGTGCATTACAAAGCAAAAAGCCTGGGCCCTGTCCCTAGAGATTTGGTGCTAGATGGTCTGGAGTACAGTAAAAAGCTTCTTGGACATTGTAATACGTAGCCAGGATTGAGAACTATTGATCTGTTGAAGTCTAGAGCCCTCAGCCTGAAAATACATTGAAGCCAAGAAGTTAAGTGACTTACCCAAAAGAATGCTGCTACTGACTGGAAATAGGACCCCAGGTTGCCGCTTTATGCTGTTTTTTTTGTTGTTGTTGTACCATGCTGCCTTCTTCCATGTGCGTAAGCAAATGCATTTGGCTTCATTGTTTCTGCTTTGCATGTTCTCATTTCTAGCTTCTATAAGAGATTGTTGCTGCTTCTATTTCCTTACTTACACCACACTTCTGAAATACTCCTATGAATACTTTTGTTTCTGTAACTCTGTTTAGTGCCATATTTACAAATTTAACTCATCACTCGTTGTCTGAATTTTGAGTATTTCTGAGCATTTAGTTCTGCCTTTGAATATTTTTTGAAAAAAAAAGTTTCCCCCAAATTCTTTCTATTCTACTCTTGTGCTTGCAGAGTTTCTGCAAACCGCTGGGTACATTCGATCTTGAATGGTGATTTCATTGCCCTTCTAATTTTTCATGGGCAGCTTTGCTTTTTTTTCATCCTATTTCGCCAATTAATTCTTCAAGTTTTTCCCTCTTTATCTTTTTAAAATAATAATTTGCTAACTTTTGATGTGTTGGAAGTCCTCTTTCAGTCTGCTTAATCTCTTTTTAAATTGGTAGGATGTGTTAAAGAGTGATATAGAATAATTTCAGTCCTAAGAATTAAGATTCCCTGCCTTCTCATATACTTCAAAATTCATGTGGATTTTTTCCCTAACAGTAACATTTCTTTCAATAATTTGGGACCACATTCTTCACTTTATACAATATCTTTTTATCTTTTTATTGATTTTCCAATGACTAGGCTTCATACCTAAGTTCCTGCATACTAATTAGCTTTGAACTGTCCCTTGGAGAATCAGCTGTTTCTATCAGCTTTCCATAAAGAAATCCTTTCAAAGCAAGTTATGATGTGAAATAGTTTATATTTTGCCAACATTTTTATAACACTAGATAAATTATTGCATGATTTTATATGAACTTGATTTTCTTTAAATTATTTCAGATCTTTTTTGTTCTGCGTAAGAAAAATAGCCAAGTGACTTTTCTGCATGTCTTCCATCATACCATCATGCCATGGACCTGGTGGTTTGGAGTCAAATTTGCTCCAGGTAGCAAAGGGAGAGTTGGGATCCTGTGTTATAAATAATAACATTCTTGTATGCTATAAACATAAAATCTATCCTTAAACGTGATTTAAAAGAAACTCAAAGTATCGAAGACTCACTTTGATCAAAGTTCTGACTTTCATTATTACTTGAAATGTAAACGTAGAACTCTTACCTAGATCCCACCCAACCTTCCATTCTTTAGAAATGAATGACTTTTTGATATAGTCTTCTACATATATTTTTTCAGTGGTTTTGTTTGGATTTTATTCTTTTCCCATAGAGTTCTAGTAAATGTCTTTAAATAAATAAACAAGTGAATAAATAAAATGATAAAAGGTTTGGTATATTGGAGTATAGTTAGATATCTATTCCTTATCTGTTACCAAGATAACAGATTTATCTGTTGCATGTCTTCTTTGTCTCCAAATTTCCAATAACTGATACATACCCTAACCCCTAACAGCTCTTTAAAGATGTGTCAAATTGCAGTTTTCTTGATTTCCTTTAAACATCCTACCATGTTAAAGGATGCTTTCATATTGTTTTTGAAGGTCAAAAATAGTTTAAATCAAAAGCTTGGCAAATAGGCTCGTTTGGTTTCATTTTTATGTTTTTGTGCATCAGAAATGGGAAAAAAAGACGTTAAGTAATTTTACTCTATCATAAAGTTATAAATAAGTGATATACTCAAAGACATATCCTTATTAGCGAAAGTTGGTTGGAGTATTTATTTATGGTAGTTTCTTAAATTTAAGAAGTCTTTAAGTAGGCCTGCAGCGCATATTAGACAATGCTTTAACATTTCTGTAAATAACTCACCTCTGTTAGGATTTCTGACTGCAAGACTAAAAGAAAAGAAGAACCACAATTGAAGAACACTTGTTTGAGTTTTAGACTCTCTGGGCAGGCAGGAAAAAATCTGCATGTCTCATGTCTCAGAGCATGAGAGAACCCAGATAAGCCAGTGGCACGAAAGAGAGATGCCAGAACCCCGGGGGCCTGTCTCTACCATGGCCATGGGCATCAGATTTTTCAGTATGTAAAGTATGTCCTTGCCTAAAATTAGCATTTATCTGTAGAAGATTTTTAACAAGTAGTTGTAGCTGTTTTTTTTTTTCTTATCATCTGTGTAAATATAAAAAATTAACTCACAATGTTATAAGATAGTCTCATCTCTGTCCATTTCACAAATCAAGGATAGCCGTATTCTTTAATCTCTGTTATTTTACTTTACTTGTTATATTTTTGTTTTCTCTCACATGCATGTCTTGCCTCTCAGTGTTGATGAAAAATTGAAAAAGACCTAAGCTTTCACTAATAGAAGCAGTTATAATTTCTTATGTGCATATAATTGTGAAACACAGGTCATACTGAGAGGCATTTGGTATCTTCTCTCAAGCAACTTGACTCCTAAATTATTAGAAATAGGTGACTATTCTATTTTTGGAGTAGGCTGGAAAAAATTCTTTTACACCCTTATAATTTATCTATTCGGATCTTTCCCCTAAGACCAGAATATTATATCACAACATTGAAAAATTAGATATAAATAGAAAAAAGATTTGAAGGCAATACCTCAAAATACAGTGACTTAGGAATATTGACACAAAAAGTGGTTTCCCTCTCCTATTTTATCTTACTCTGCATTTTCTAATTTTCTGCACTAAATATGTGTTTTTCTATAATGTAAAAAATAAATTTTATTTGAAAAATAGAATTGAGCACTTTTCTAATTTCTTCGAGTCCATTAATAGTCTGGCTTATATTTCAAAACAATGCTTTCAATAATGAAAATTTAAACACGATATAGCTTAATTTTTTTTTTTTTTAACACCTACAGCACCTGGTATTCCATGGTGGTCTCCCATCCAAGGACTAATCAGGCCCAACCCTGCTTAGGTTCTGAGATCAGACAAGATCGGGCACATTCAGGATGGCCTGGTCATAGACATGTATTCCTTAATATTTTAATGTTACCATGCCTATGGACACCAAGCACTTTGTAGTGGGTTCATTGTCCAAACCCTAATCCCCCTTCTGCTTTAGAAAATGTAAACAGTAGAAAATAACATTTTCTTTTTTTCTCATATGTCCCATGAGTAGGTGTTTCCGTTCAGTCTTGCATGTGTAACCTAATAAACGTGTACACCTGATGTCTATTCAGTGACAAGCACAGCAATAAGAGCTGAGGTATTTCCAGAAATGTAGTTTTGCATTGGCTTCCATTCCTAGAGTGAAATGGTCCATTTTAAACTGCTCTTTCAAAGACTTGAGCACAGTTGATCTCTATCTAGTATTTAATTTCCTGTTTGCCTATTTTACAACTCTCTGGGATAATATCAATTCAGATTTTCTTTTGAATATAATGAAAATATTTCCGTGGCAGATTTTTATATTAATTATGCACAAACTCCCTTCCAGAGATAGTGAGAATTATGATAATTAACCAGGTGATTCCTTTATTTTTCCCAAACCAAATGAGTAAAATGTGTGGCACTAATTGTAATTCATTCTTAGATGTTTGCTTTTCAGAACTGTTATTATAGAGAAGAAAGCAGGCTTAGAAAATACTTTATTAGAAAAGCCTTCTAAAGAAGATACAAAAAACTACTAATTAAAATGAGATTGTTCTGTGAACAAATTTATTAAAATAACTCATCAGAAAATAGTAACTAGAGAATATAAGCAAGTTAATTTTATTTGATAGCTTATTTTGATCAGTAATCCTTACACTAGTGCTTTGATAAATTCCTTTCCATAGGATCCTCTTTTTAGGACATTTAAATGGTGAAAGCTTCCAAATGGAAAACAGACACTCTTCTACCAAAAAATGGGACTGGTGTCTTAGTGAGATAGGCTCTGATGTAGTTCATTATCAAGAGTGCAAATAATCATGAAACACAAATGGACTTGAGATTTGGCTTATCCTCCTGTTAAGCAGCTCCACTCCTAAGCTATCAGAAATAGACAACTATTCTATTTTAAGTTATTCTAGAAAGGGTATTTTCACACCACTATAACTTATTTATTTAAGTTGCTTTTGGGAAATAAGACTAATCCAAATGTAAATAATAAAAGCCGTGAGTTAGTTGATAAGCGTCATTAATTTAGTTTCTTCTGATTTGAAATTGGTGATAAAGAATTAGCTGAAATTTTATTACTCGATTCAGGAAGGGAAAGTTTATGAAGCATAGTACAGCATAAATGAGGCATTGGGGGAATATTTAAACAACTTAAAATCATTTGAAACAGGTTATTTTAAGAGAGTACTTTAGCCATGGTAATATCTAGAATTTCTGCAATTATAAAAGATTTTTAAAGAGTAGTTTCTACTATGCAACAATTTTTATTTTGTTTTCAACTTTCTATAATTCATAGTGTTCATGAATTTGGTCCTTCTTGTCACATAATTAGTCCAGATTTGTGAAATTTTGTTTTATTTCTGAAAGTAAAGAATACCAGAATAAAGAACATATTTTGAAAAAGAATTTAATTTTCAGGCCAACATTGCTAAACTGAATCAGGCTATACATAAAGAATGCAGATTCTTCTAGATTGTGCCACTTTGGAATGAGTGGCTAGGAAAGAATTTTGTCTTTTTCTCCCACCACCGAGTATTCATCATGTTACCCCTTCTACTGCACTACTAGCCCAGCTAAAGGCGAGTAAAATGATCTTTGCTTACGTTCCCCTGCATTCTTTGCTTCTATTCTAAATGTATGTGATCAATAGAAGCTGTGGTGAAATTAGAAGAGGAAAACCAAGATGGGATGGCACAATTCATAATTATCAAATGGAAGCAGTAAACAAAGATGGTTTAATAATGAATGTTTATTTTGGAAAAACAGTAATTAATGAAAGCAAACTTTAGCATAGCTTACTAATGAAAACCAGTGGTTTTGCTGACAAAGTTTATGGACAATTGAGAGTGGAAGAAGTGGCTTTGATTGTATACAATGACATGTTCAAAAGTATTCTTATTGGCTTTATTCATAATTAACCAAACTGGAAACAGTTTAAATATCTTTAAATAGGAAAATGGGTAAATATAAATTGCGATGCAGTCATATAATGCAATACTACACAGCAATAACAAGGCTAACTACTAATATGCACACAACATGGATGAATCTTAAAAACATGTTGATTAAAAGGCACAAGAGTATATCCAGTATAATTCCATTTATACAAAGTTTAAAAGCAGGCTAAATTAATAGTTGATAGAAATCAGAATAAATGTTACATTGGGAGGGGTGTATTCTTTGAAGGGGTATGTGAGAACCTTACCTAGTGTAGGAAATGTTATATATCTTGAATTTGGTAATGGTTGTGTGGATGTATACATATGTAAAAAAATCAAGTTGTAACTTAACAAGATTAATGTACTTTGTGTACTTTATATTTATTAACCCTCAATAAAAAATAAATATGATTACTATTATTTAGCAATATAAAAAGTAATTCAACTTAGTTTGTTAAATCTAAATCATGAGAGTATCTTAAGTCAAGATCTAACAAAATAAATACATGCTAATTTATTTTCTAAAATTTGTATCTTATATTTTACTGAATGAATGTATTATCTAGCTTCCTTTAATTTGATAGCTGTTTAACAAGATTGATGTTTCATACACTATGATGTTCTTTGCACTAAAATTAAAGAAATAAATATACCGAAGTCTCAGTTCAGACAAAAATATGTCTCATTTTAAGGAACAGTCCCTCTATTTTATAATAATTTTATTTTTCAGGTGGTTTGGGAACATTCCATGGCCTCCTAAATGCAGCTGTACATGTAGTCATGTATTCCTACTATGGACTGTGTGCATTGGGACCAGCCTTCCAGAAATATTTGTGGTGGAAAAAATATTTGACATCATTACAGCTTGTGAGTAATTAATTTTCTTTAAAGCAATTTATGAAACTAAACTAGAGTCATTTGTCTTCTCTGCAAATTAGGATACTAAATAAATAAATAACGAAGTTTACAAAACAATGAGGAAGTAGTATCTGGCCTCTATATGGCATCACATCATCATCATTTCTAGGTTATTTAAACTTTTGTCAGGAATTTTGTTGAAAAGAAAGCATATTTGGTAGCCACGAGGCTCAGACAATTAAACTAAAATATGTATCTTTACATTATCTTTAAGCTATTTTATGTGTTTACATAAAATAAATATTTATGATCAGAATAATTTCAGTTATTTGAGCCTCACTAGGTATAATATTAGCTTAGAAGTTAAAAATCCCATATTCTAGATCTAAATAATATTAAGAGAATATAACATTGAGGAAATTTTGAGCCTTCCTGTGTGCCTGCCTATCTAGTTCTCACATTTATAAATCTATTTTCTTCCAACTAGTAAAAGTATTGTGAGGATTAAAGATATAGAGTGGTGATATAATATATATATAGTTTATATATTATATAAACAAAATTATATATATATAAATTATTTATATAATATATAATATATATTATATATTATATAAAAATTATATATTATATATAATATATAATATATTTTATATATATTATATATAATATATAATTTATATATAATATATATGATATATAATATATTATATTATATATTATATATAATTTATATATTATATATTATATATAATTTATATATTATATATTATATATAATTTATATATTATATAAATTATATATATTATATAATATATATATAATTTTGTTTATATATATATAAACAAAATTGACAATCCTAGATAACTAAACATAAGGAAACAGTGAAATAGGTTTATTTTAATTTCTGCTTTGTAATATTACGAAGTCATGAAAATTATTCACAATTGCTTTCTTTTTAACTGTTTTTATCTCTGATAACATAAATTAGAATACTGTCCTCAAGTAAACAATATTCAAAAGAGCAGAGCTGCTCAGCTGAGACCTAATAATACATTCTATGCATTAACTCTAAAAATATATGGCTTATACTTTTTTTGAAGAGTAACCACAGATTGAGGTGATGATTTACTTTAAATTTTGTCTTCTATTAAAAGAACAATTCTATGATTCTCATATTTCCAGATTTCCAGTCTATAATAAGTTAGTGTCATATTCTGCCAATAGCACTAAAGAGAAAGTGAATTTGGGTATAGATAGCCTGTTGAAGCTTAATTTCTAATAAAATCCTACAACCTGTTAAATAAAATTCAGCATAGTCACATAAGATGTTCTCCCAGGTAAGAGACTGATATTTTACTCTGTAAGGTATTAAATCAGTATCGGAGTATATCCTTGCAGAGTTGTTTATTGTATCCAAAATTGACATTACCCTAAATAACCAACTGTGAGGAAATGGTGAAATAAGTATTTTAATTCTTACTTTAGAATATTATGAAGTCATGCAAATTATTCACAATTACTTTCTCTTTTTTTGTAGTTACTACTCTTTTTCATATAAATTTATTTATTTAAATTAATTTCAAGTATACAGTACATTGGTTAGACATCTATAATGCTCATAAAACAATCCCCCCAATTGCTCCCTCCCTTCTCTGGCCCTCTACTTAACCATCATATTAATGCTAACTACATTCTCTCTGTTATGCTCCCTGTACCCAACTATCAACTACTAATTTGTACTTCTTTAACCCTTCACCCCATTCTCACAATTGCTTTCTTTTAAAGTAGATTTACTGATTTTAAAGTAATATTTATTCATTGCAGAAGAATAAGAATATCTACTTAAACAACGAGAAAGAAAAATAAGCATTAATTCCACTGCCAAGGGATAATCAGAACTAATATTTTATTCTCTTATTTAATTCTTCTTATATATGTATATATAATACTATATGTATACACACACACTCATATACACACCTTTTGTATGATTTGTATTGTATATACAATTTTATATTAGGCTTTTTTTCACTAAATATATTCTTAAATGCTGTAAAGACTTTTAAATAAGATGGGGAAATACTTATATAGAAAAAAGAAAAAAGAATAGATGTTTGTTCATTATTTCAAATGTGTCAATTATACAAAAACACACCGAAGTAGGATGTTGAGAATGTTGCTTAGGCTTCCTAAAGTTTCATTTCCTCTCATCAGCAAGATGAGAATGATAATTGTAGCCACTACATGGGAATGTCATAGAAGTTCCTCAAGATAATGCAAGGAAAGTTGATGATGATAGTAAAAAGAAACTATGTGAAATTCTTAGCTATGGTTATAACTGAATGGGTTATAGGTATTTGTTATTTATTTTTATTAATAGATTTTTACTTTACTAAAATATTCACAGAACATGTGTTGCCTTTTATTTTTTCTTTTAATTAAACTTATTGGGATGACACTGGTTAATAAAACTATATAGGTTTCAAGTGTACAGTTCGATAGTATATCATCTGTTTATTGCATGGATTATTCACCACCCAAAGTTAAATCTTCCTGTCACCATATATTTAACCCCCTTTTCCCTCATCTACCTCCGCCGCTTCGCTCTGATAACCACTAATCCACTGTCTGTGTCCATGAGTCTCTATTTATTTGTCATGTTTGTTTCTTGCTTTCAGTTTTATATCCCACATGTAAGTGAAATCACATGGTTCTCAACTTTTAATCAGGAGAAAAAGGATATCCAAAAAACCTGGACATTAGCCCATACAGTGTCCTTGTTAAGACTGTGTAGAATGTTCTGAAACAGAGCCCTTGGGCATTCCTAGGAGGGTCCCTAATGCTGTCTCACTCCTTGCAGTCTCTGCTGCTTTTGACAGATAGGATATATTCTTATCTATGACAGTAGGGGACAAATGGCAGATATGAAGACTCAGAGTTGCTTCACCTCCTACAAATTAGTGGAGCTCTAATTAGAATGTTTCATTACTCCCCAATTTGAAATATCTGGTCTAACAACAAAATATTTGAAATTGAAACTGTCCTAGAAAGTTAGGCCATAAGGTAGTGGTCCTGTGTGCATTTTATTAGTCAAAGAAAACCTGCTCTGATGGTTCTCTGGATGTGAAAGGGCTGCTGCACTGCACAGCTCCAGGGGAATTTACCCAGGGCCTTCAGGAGTGAGCACTTTGGTAGGACTGAATAGTGGTTGCACATTCTCATTTGGATTTTGACACGGTTCCACCTACTATCACTCTCTTGGAGGCTAGATTGAAAGATAAAATTCCCTACCCACAGAAGCCTAGAGCGTGGTTGGAGAGTTTTTAAACATAAACAGGCAAAGAATGCATTAAATAATTGCTCTAATGTGACACTTCATATTTGAATAATATTTTTCATTCTTTCATTTGTTAGGTCCAGTTCATCATTATCACCATCCACTCAGGCCAGTTCTTTTTCATGGAGGATTGCAAGTACCAGTATCCAATCTTTGTGTACATTATTATGAGTTATGGGTGCATCTTTCTGCTGCTCTTTCTCCATTTTTGGCACCGTGCTTACACCAAAGGTCAAAGGCTGCCTAAAAATGTGAAAAATGGAACCTGCAAATACAAAGATCACTGAAATTCAAGCACAAAATAAATCTATGAATGAGACTTATATCTTGTCTTCCCTGACAATCGAGATATTCCCATGTGCAGTGCATTTTGTATATTTTTCAAAACCAAGAGCTTGTATTTTTATGATAAGTTATTGGGGTTTCTGATATTTGAGAGCCCAACATTTCCAGATAGCAGAGTCTTCTGATAATTAGAGCCTAAATCAGCCAGATTATTCAGCTGCTTTTAAAACTAATCCAAAAGTTTTGTTTAATAGATTTTGTTAAAAAGGAGGATATGAAACAGTACAGTACTTTTCAAAGAAATTCAGTATAAATGAGAAATATCATTAGATATTTTGAGCACAGACAGAGATCTATGCTGTACAATGAATTCCTTCTGCTAGGCCTGGAAACCTCTAACTGTGGCTCTTGCTTTGTAGCTTGTTGACTATATTCAGAAGACACTGTTCACTTCAGATTTAAATTCCCATTCTAAATGACTAACAAAGTTGAAGATTAAGTGAATTTTTAATGTTGTCATTTAAAATCACTAACAATAATTTTTAATGGATCTCTTGAGTAGCTGCCACCAGTTTTCCTGATAAGATTTTTTCACAGCCTTTTGTTACATGGAAATGTTTAGAAGTTAGAATCCTTTCAGTTAGTACATTGATGCAGTTGACACTAAGGTTATGTTACTATTTTGAAAACAAGATGATTTGTCTGGATGGCTTAATGAACATTTTATTATTACTGTTTTATAATTAACTTTTTGTATATTTCTGGAAACAGGTGAAATTGTCAATGGAAAAAGTGCTGTGTAATTCAGTGGGGAAAATCTATTGTCTGTTGTATTACGATGTCACTTTCTCATATTGTCACAGTTTAAAGGATTATTTGGTTACATATATATTCGTTAGACATGTAAACATTTGTATCATGAGCACACCGCAGGTACCCTTAAATCCTAAGTGATTTTCGACCACCCATCACATAGTTTCCATAGATGCATTACAGTGGCTTCTGAAGCAGTTGGAGGCAAATGGTGACACAGATTATACAGGGAAGATGATTTAGTTGTATAAAGGTCTCTCTTAATAAAGAAAGAGAGACTGCATAATAGTTATTGTTAGAGATATACTGCATGAAAAAATATTTTCTGAAATTATTAACAGCCTCGGTTGCTTTTTTCAGATTTATAAACTGTATAATGAAATACTACAATTTGTTTTGCATAGGTCTCATTACTTTAAAATTGCTACTTTCAAAAATTCTCTCATTCTCACATATTCTTGTTGGAGAACCCAGGCTAATGATCAGTAGAGTTTTGTCCAAGAAACAGAAATATTCAGACATTTCTGAATTTTTCTTGATAGCTTATTTTTTCCTATTATGTTTATACTTGATTTTTGAAGGATTGCTTATACTTATATGACTTTAAATGATTAGTACTTATGGATTTTGCATAACACATAATGATACTTGCAGAACCAAGTCTGAGTGTTTACTCACTGTAAACTCCTATAGTTCTCTGTCTCCCCATAATCTATTAAACTATACCATGGCCTTTTCTCTTCACACTTACCAGATTTATAAGGTCGAGTGCCTTTAAGTGACTTTTGATGACTTCACTTGCTTACAGTATCAGGTTTAAGAAATTAGGGGGTGGGGGAGGATAAAGAACAGGGGGAGTAGAGCTAAAAGAAACAGCAGATCTAATTTATTTCAGTGATGGTCTCAGGATTCCTTAAGTTTTTTTCTGTTTTGGCTCTTGTAATCCAACCTGTGCTAAATGAGAAGATGTGGTAGGTGCTGTTATATATACAGACAATTGCCAAAGACCAAAAATAAAAGTAGATAAAACAGGAGAGTTTTTCTTGCATACTTTCTTAATTTCTTCATTTATTTTCTTGCATACTTTCTGACCTGCATTGTACAACTACTCCTAACCGCCCTGTAGTCTTTGAAATGTTTGATGTGCCTATCAGCTAACAGCAACATGTGATAGAACCACATTCTAAATTGTGTGAATCAAAACGGAGAGCTGGAATTTAACATGAAAAGAAATCACAGCTGGCAAAAGTATCCTCCATATAAACATCAGCAGAGCAAAATGCATATCACTAGATGTAGAATTTGCACAGGAATCATTTTCTTAAAGGATTTTGTGAGTTACAGAGAGTTTCTATTAGGGTTTCATCCCATTTTTCAGGACTTTATTGCCTTTGGGTTTGCTTATCTAACAAATAGAGCCCAGTTACAAAATCTGATTTATGACATAATGCTCTATGAATCCTTGAGAACCTACATCTATATTACGAATAAATAGAAATACAAAATTTTAAATATCAATGAGACATCACCATTTTACAGTCTAAGTAGCATTCTTAATTGAGTAGACTACATTGTTACCTAAATCATAAGGTTATTTCCTTAATTATCTCCTATTTCTGTCAAAGTTGGGGTGTGTATATATTATAATAAATGTGTGGCATTACATGCGTGTATCTTTGTTTTCAGACTCTAACTGAAAAAAAAAAAAAAACACCTACCCATATGCTTGCATGGATAGATGGTTTTTCACCTGAATACTCATTTAACCAAAACACTTTACACATTAATTGTACACTTGTGATGTTCAGAGCCCTGTGATACAAAGAGGCTCGTGACATAGTTGGGACCTCCTGAAGTTTACAGACTGGTGGAGGAAATTATGTTACAGGGCAGTATATGATAGATGCTCTATTTGAATTTGAGTTCCGTGTTTAAGATGTGCAGACTTTCAAAATGGGTGATGGGTTAGTGGGCAAGGTGTTCTAAGTGAAAAAGAAGTAACAGCAAAGGTGAGGGGAAGGAAAGTATTAAGAAAGTTGAGGTAATGGCCAGTAGACTAACTGAAAGTGAGGCTTCTTGTAGATGCTACATAGAGATGAGGCCAGAAAGGGAGGCCAGCTCTGACCTGGGTGACACACTGCTCCAGCATCTGGGCTGATTCTCCAGGCAAAGGAGCATTCAGTGGTTTTCGATAGAAGTATGATCAAAGCAGTACTTTCGGATGAGTCATCTGGTTGAGTGGGGTGGGGCGGGGTGGAGGCATGAGACACTAAAGGCAAAGATACATTAGTTGGTTAAGGATGAGGTAAAGAGAGCCAGAGTGTGATGGAAAGAAAGAGGCTAATGTGTGAGAGCTTATGATGGACAGTCAGTCCTGGAGACTGACTGACCAAGGATGGACTATGTAGCAGGGTCCAAGGAACAGTGTGGCGGTGTGGAAATTTGCCTGAATCTGAAGCTGTGAGGCAGGCATGTCGGATGTCAGTTGGAGGCATGGACCTTGGACAAATCAGTTAACCTCTCGCAGCTTTTGATTCTTCATCTATAAAATGAGAATACTAGTACATGGATTGTTATGTGGCTTAAATGAGATAATGTATTTAAAAGCCCTTTGTAGTAATTGGTAAAAATATGAAATAATATGTGTGCAGAGACTATAGACGCAGCAGAGTTGAGTGGGGAGGAAAAAAAATGAGTTCTAGCCTAAGACAGAGCAAAGGTTATGGTTCTGTCCACCTCAGGTGGAATAAGGTATGTGTTACTTTGATATGGGGCAAGATAATAGTTTCTCTAGATGTTTCCACCAGGTGTAACTATGTTGTGAGTAGAACAGACTCACAATATGTCTTATGATTCCAGGTTTCCCCAGAGAAGACCAGAGGTTCTGACTTTTCTGTGGCTATCTGGGTGTGGTTATGGCTTTTATTGACAGCTTATATTAGGTCAGGCTGTACATGTGCATGTAACCTAAAAATCCTTACAAACTACAACACTGAAAATATCCAAAAGAGCATTTGTGTCTATAGTTAAACAGCAGGAATAGGAAAATATTGCCTATAACTTGTTTATATTCTAGGACCCAGGCATTTGATTAATTTAGGGAACAGTCTGGTTACTAAAAGGAGAAAACTTGTTACAATGTCTTATTGGCTTAAAGTGTCCAGGCTACACAAGGGGGCATTCTGTTCCTAGTACTTACAACCTCAGTAGGGATGACATAAGAATCTATCTTAATGTGAAAGCTGTGAGCTCAGAGCTGCTGTCTTAAAAGCTGCACAAATTCCTGTCAGTGCATCTTCTGCTTGCTTTATGTTTTCTTGTCCACGAATCTTTTCCTTTCTTTTTATTCTTGTGCTAAACATTCTACTTTGCACCCAAATAGTTTTGCCTGGATTACAGAATTCTCCTTGGCCTTTTTATACTTTCCCCCCAATACAAAGACCTTTTATCTTACTAGGCTGCTCTCATGGAGAGAAGCCTGTAGTAGCTGAGAGCACAGAATCGGGAACCAGTATGTCTGGTCAAATCCTGGATCTGACATTTACTCACTGTGTGGCCTAGACACCCTCTCTGTGTTTTAGTGTCCCCACTGAAAATGGGAACAATGACACTGCTTTTCCTCATCAGTTTAATGTGAGGATTAAATGAGTTAATACAAGGAGAAACTTTTAGACCAGTGCTTAACCTCCAGTTGTTAAGGCCCAAAACCTCAGAGTCATCCTCATCTCTCCATCTCTATCTCTCTGTCTCTCTGTCTCTCTATCTCTCTCTCTCCCCCTCTCTCCATCAAAGGCATCACCTTAAAGTATAAACAGAATATGACCAGTTCTGAGCCGTTTTACATCATGTCTTAATTTCTGGAATAGCTTCCTATCTGAATCACCGCTCCTCATCTCTTTTATAATGCTATGTCCACATCACATTCAAAGTTGTCTCAAAACAAATTAAATCATGTCATTCTTTTACTCAAAACCTTCCAGTGGCTTCTAGTTTCATGCAGAGAAAAAGCCAAAGTCTTTGCCATGGTCAACGAGACCCTCTGTTATCCGTCTCCCACCTGCTATCGTGCCTCTGTTCTCACGTCTTATGACCCCTTCCTTGGCTCCCTCTGCCCAGTCACACTGGCCTCATGGTCACTGGACCAAGTGAAATACATTTTCATTTTAGGGCCCTTGGTTTAGCTTTTGCCTCTGCCCAAAAAACTCTTTCCCAAGTAACTGCTTGGCTGAACCCCTCACTGCCCGTCAGTCTGCTCAGATGTCGCCTTCTGAGTGAGGCACACCGTGTTTACTACGACGGCCTACACCTCGACCTCTCTTTATGTTCTTTCTTTCTTCCCTTACATCACTTACTACCTTGTCACATGCTATACAATGTACTTGTTTATATTTAAATTGTTTCTCGACTCTCTTCCTCATTAGAAAGGAGGGTACCCTGTCCTCAAGGGTAGACATTTGGTCTGTTCACTGCCGGTGCATAGAAGAACAAAGGCTGGCATTTTACGGGAGTGGAATGTCCCTCCACTGGAATTTGTCATGTGTTTTTATGATTAGATTGGGATTATTAGTTTTTAGGAGGAAGACGACAGAAGAAAAGTATTCTTATCATGTCATATCAAGGGTACATACTATCAATATGACTTTTCACTGTTGCTATCAACCTTGACCACCTAGTTAAGGTAATGTTACTCTCTTTTTCTTCCTTTTTATACTTTATTCTTTGGAAGGAGTCACTGTGCACTGGCACACTTAAGGATTTCCCCGTAAGAGCAAAGTATCTACATAAATTATTTGAAATTCTTCTGTATGGGTAAAGTGCCTTTCCTCATCTATTATTTAATCACTTATTTATATATTATAATAGTATGGACTCATGAATATCTGTATGATGCGTTGGGTTATAATCCAATATGACCTTATTTATTTTCTTGCTCACATTCTTCCAGCTTTGGCCATTGGGAGGCCATCTAGGTAGCTCCTGTTTTATTTTGATATATCCTCACTTCCTTACTTTCTGGTACTAAAGATCCTCCAGGCTCATTTTTCATATTTCCTGGCTCAGTCTTAGAATCAGCCAGTTCTGTAAGGAGTCTTGGTTCCTTTGATTGGAGAATCGTATTAGAAACCAAGAGCTGATGCTAGGTGTGCTAAATGCTTCTGGAGTATCATTGCTTCTAGGCCCTCTCAGCTGACAGAGCAAGGAAGTATATGTGTGTATACTAACCAGTGTATATATACATATTTATTAATATTGCCATATGTAACTTTATATCTATATTAATACAAACATGAGTTCACAATGATATCTTCAATTCTAATCCATTACCATGTGGATCATTCTAAATGCCTTTGCCCCTTGCTTGTCTCTAACTCCAACAGTGAGAAACCTGGCTCCCAACATCTGCCATTTATTTACTTAATGATTCAATTCTAGTATATATGTATAGTGGTTTCAGAAGTCTTAAACCATGCTCTATTAACTAGAGTTCCCTTTGTTTTCATTTACAAACCACTCATTTCCAGAATTACTTAGGTCTGCACTTTTCTCCCTCATCCTCTTTAATGAGTTTGTTTCATATATTTGTAATACAGTTAGATTTTTTTGGGTTACATTATACATTCCATCTGGGACCCTCTCACCTTCTAAATGATTTTTGCATCCTTTAACATTGACTCTTGATGCTATACAGCTCTTTGCGTTTTGACAAATGTGTGGTGGTGTGTCCACCATTCCAGTATCAAATGGAACAGTTTCAATGCCCTAAAAATCCTTTGCACTTCACTGGTTCAACCCTTCCCTACCCTGGACTCCCAGCACCCACTGATCTGTTTGCCATTTCTCTAGTTTTATCTATTCCGGAATGTCATAGAAGTGGAATCACACAGTAGGCAGCCTTTTTAGATTAGGTAGTTCCACTTATAAATATGCATTTAAGATTCCTCCATTTTTTTGTTTGGCTTAATAGCTCATTTCTTTTTACTGCTCAATTATATTCCATTGTCTGAATGTACCAGAGTTCTTTATTCATTTGCCTATCGAAGGACAGTTTGGGAGTGAATAAAACTGCTATAAACATTCACATGCTGATTTTTGTATGGTTATAGATTTTCAAATCAAGTGGGTAAATACATAGGAGCACAACTGCTGGATTGTATAGTAAGACATGTCTCGCTTTGCAAAAAAACAGCCGAAATGTTAGCTAAAGTGGCTGTACCATTTTGCATTCCCACCAACAAAGAATGAGAGTTCCTATTGTTCCACATTCTCAGCAGAATTTGATATTTACAGATTTTTAGATTTTAGACATTCTAAGAGGTGTATAATATTATCTCATTATCACTTTAATTTGCATTTTCCTCACTACAAATGATTTTTAGTATAATCTAATTCTTTTTATTACTCATATGGAATGCATTTTAGTTTCTGATTTTTTGCATATTTCTGTACATTCTCTAGTCTTTGTTCAGGTGCTTTCTCCTCCATGAAATCTTTACAGATTTTATTATTCCTCACTAACACCTCTCTCTTTTGAATTTCTATTGCACTATAATGGAGTTACATCATACCCATATTTAACTTACTCAAATTCAAGTACAGATCCACAATCTTTCCTTGTGATTACAAAATCCAAAAGGCCCAGGAACCCAAAGTTTGTAAGTTTGTAGCAAACTTATTTAGTAGCCAAACCTGACTTGGGCCCTGAGAGGCTATTCATCTTTTTATTCATCCACATAGGATGGATTTTCATATATTTTAATGTAGAAATATGAATGTGTTTGATTAGGGAGTGCTGCCTGAACCTCTTCTGTGATGTTAAATAATATATATGTATAAAATATATATAAAATATGTATAAAAAATATATATGTATATATGTATAAAATATATGTATAATATATATGTTAAATAATATATATGTACTTCCCCTCAGAAGTATGTTAGATTACATTTATTAATCTTCAGGGGAGTGGAAGTATTTTAATTTCCTGGGGACTGGTAGGTGGAGAATGGATCCAAAGAGGCCAAGAGATACCTTTGTTTCCTGAGAGTAGAGGGGAGCTTCATCTTCCCTCTGATAGTATCTCTGGAGATAGTCTGGTCAGCAAAGTTAGACATAGCCCGGTTAAGATTTCTGGACCTTGAGACTGGTCCTAATGTAGAAAGGAGCTGCTGAATCTCTGGAAAGAGGGAGAGAAGGTCAATGGACATTGCAAGAGCCATCTCTAATCTCAGATGACAAAAGGCATGCTTTAGCCTGTCCACCTTCCCATACTTTGAGAAAATTTGAAAAGAACTGAGGGCATATTTTTATCTGTTAAAATAAATAGGACCAGTCTATGGCCATGCCACCCTGAACACGCCCAATCTTGGCTTATCTCCGAAGCTAAGCAGGGTCAGGCCTGGTTAGTACTTGGGTGGGAGACCACCTAGGAAGACCAAGTGCTGTAGGTGTAAAAATAAATAACTAGATAGATAGGTAGGTAGGTAGGTAGGTAGGTAGATAGATAGATAGATAGATAGGACCTGTAAGAATACCAACTAGTGAGAACAAATGTCAGAGTAAGAAATCAAGTTGGACTATAAAAAATAGAGAAGTTCTATTTCTTGGAGTCATGAGTTTGTGGTCTAAAACTCATACCTGGCATATAGAGGTAAAATTATATCCAGTCCTGACAGAGAGATTGATCATACTCTCTAATTTTCACTGGAGAGCACTTTTGCATAAAACTGCAATATATTTTGTCCTAGTCAAATCATGGACTTACTTTAAAGGAGTAACATCTAATTTCTTGTCTCTGACTACAGGAGAGAAGGGAGCAGCTGTTGCTCCTGGATGATGGTGGTGGTTGGTGATGGTGGTGATCATGGTATGGTGTGTGATTATTTTTCATATATAGTGGATGCCTTCCTCACTTCAATAACTGCCAATTTCTTCCTCGTGGGCTACTACTGACTACCATGGACTGATCATGCAGATTCTTCTTATTTTTCCCTCCTGGGGTGGAGCATATAAATCTCCAGACTAAATATAACTACTACTTTAAAAAATTTTTGTCCTGTGCATTTCACAATCACATTGCCATTTTTGTATGAATGTCTTTATCGTCATTTCTTAATAGGCTCTAATACTTCAGGGTTATGGTATCTGTAATATAGTTAAATTTATCTTTTCTAATTCATCATTGTATTCTTACATATTTATTTTTATTTTTTTTCAAATTTATTGAAGTATAACTGACAAATAGGAATTGTATATATATGAGGTATGCAACTTGATGTTTTGTATTTATTGCGAAACGATCACCACTATCAAGCTAATTATCATATCCTTCGCCTCACATAGTAACTATTTTCTTCTTTCTCTTTTCTTTTTTTGGAGGGGAGGTAGTAAGATCATTTAAGATCTACTCTTTTAGCAAATATCACATATACACTACAGTATTGTTAACTATAGTCACCATGCTGTACATTAGATCCCCAGAACTTATTCATCTTGCATAACTGAAACTTTGTACCCTTTGACCAATATCTCCACATTTTTCTTCCCCCTCAATCTCTCTGGCCTCTGGCAAACACCATTCGACTGTCGGCTTCTATGAGTATGACATTTTCGATTCTACATATAAGTGAGATCATAGAGTATTTGTCTTTCTGTGTCTGGCTTATTTTACTTTTAATAATGTCCTTCAGGTTAATTTATGTTGTCACTAAATAAGGATTTCTTCCTTTTTTAAGGCTAAATAATATTCTATTATATGCATTTATATATAATATTATATATATAAAGAAATGTTATATACATATATATAACATTTCATCCATTCATCCTTTGATGGACATATGTTGTTTCCATATCTTGGCTATTGTGAATAATGCTATAATGAACATGGGAGTGAAGATATCAATTTTGAGATACTGATTTCATTTTCTTTAAATATACATTCAGAAATGGAATTGTTAGATCATATGGTATTTCTGTTTTTAATTTTTGAGGCCTTTCTATACTGTTTCCTATAATGGCTGTACCAATATACATTCCCACCAACAGAGTACAAGGGTTCTCTTTTCTCCACATCCTTGCTAACTCTTATCTTTTGTGTTGTTGATAATGGCCATTCTAACAGGTGTGAGGTGATATTTTATTGTGGTTTCAGAATAACTTTTATTTTCTAATTTTAGAATAAAAAAATAAAAGGAAAGATTTTTAATGTTAGTAAATATAGTATTTTCCTCTTTTAAGAACTTATACCTCAAGAAGCAAAGATAGTTTTATTTCTAGAAATAATTTTTTTTCTGTAAAGGATTTTGTTCTTTAAACCATTAGTGTATTTAATCCAACTTATATTATCAAGTTTTAATTTCTTAAAAATTAATTTTTGGAAGGAAGCGGATTCCCTTTGTTTAACATCATATAATAATAGTCTACTTAATGTGCTTTCTTTTTTCCTTTTGATGGGGGTGAAATAAACAATAAACAATATCCGTTTTTTTCTCCCATACAAAAAGAAAAGGAAATTTTAGATCTTGTTATTAAATAAACAATATAGATACATTCAAGTGCATTCTCCATCTCACATTTTACCTGCCCCCTCCTTACTACAGACCTCAAGCCATCCTGCTCTTCATTCACCATTACCACTGCTCTCTATTTCAAACTGTTTCAGGGCTGGGACAGATGAGGTTTTTAGTAGGGTCACACCTTATGCTGGCAACAGGGCAGAGCCTTTGGAATAGGAGAGGGGTGAAGGTAAGCCCTATGCTCAGACACTTGCCTACCTTAACCTCTTGCTCATCCTTTCCCCCTCCCCACGGAAATCCAAATTTAGTATATGTGCTGCCGAAGCAAGCACTACAAAGATCCCAAGAAATTTCCAGCTCCTGACCCATCTTTTTCTCTTCCTCCAGAGATATCCACCTACTTTTGAAGCCTTTTGAAATGTTTGGTTATTGACTGTGCACCCTTGTGTTTCTAAACTCCCACCATTATCAACTCAAATATCATTTTTGTATTTTCTTACCAGTTATGTGTATGTGTGTGTGTGCATGTATGTATATACATATGTATGTATATATGTGTGTGTGTATGTATATATATATATATGTATGTATATGTGTGTGTGTGTGTATTTTTGTATTTTCTTACCAGGTGTGTGTGTGTGTGTGTGTGTGCGCGCGCGCGCGTGCGCGCGCGCACACACACACACACACACACACAAACAGAAAGAGTAGGGGCTGGTAAGGAGAGCATAGAGAGGAGCCCATTAACTAAATTTCTCACTATCTGTAGAAATCTTTAGAGAGCCGCAAAATGGGTGTGTACTTGCTTCAGTGACAGGAAGTGACAGTGATATTTCACAGCCACCGCCCTACTGGAAAGAACCTTGCACCTGGAATGCTAACTTGCGTCCTTGCCCCAGCCAATCTTTTCTGCATTAGCCAATATCCATTTAAAATGTAGACCTAATTATGCCTCTTTTCTGCTTAAACTCTTAAATGGTTTCCCATTACTTGGACAATAAAGACTAAAACCCTTAACTTGCCCTTAAGGTCCTATGAAATCAGCATCTGCTCAGCCTTCCAGCTACTCCAATAGCCCCCTTTCTTAACTTTTGACTGAATAAAGACCTCAATATTCTTTTGGTTTCTCAAACATACCAAGTTCTTCTCTTTACCTCTGTCTGGAACCTGCGCAACTGACGACCTCCTTAATCCTTTGCCAACACCGCCACCACCAGCAACATGTACACAAACTCCTTACCCTTGAACTGAATAATTCTGACCCATTCTTTCAGATCTTAGATCTCAGTTCATATTTTCTGGGATGCCTTCCCAACTACCCAGAGTATATCAGCTTCCCTGTTGAATGCCTAAAACTCAGTGTGCATTAGAGTACATACAGTATTTTTAGTTAACTATTTGTATGATCATCTAATTTGTATTTGCTTTCCCCTCTAGACTGTAAGCTCCATAAGCGCCTTGACTGTGTTTGTCTTGGTTCAAGTTTTATCCTTGGTTCTTAGCATAACCCCGCACAGAGTAAGCAGTCAAAAAAATATCCATTGAATCAATATAGAAATATAAAGACAAGGTGTGAGTCTGTTCTGTATTATACTGGTTCATGTGTTGAGGTATAGGAGGGTTAATTCATAACACCTTATTTTTCTCCTGCTTAAATTTGGAATGAACTTGGAGATAGATGCAGGAGTCAGTCAGGTAAAGATAAAAACTTCAATGTTAGTACTGAAGAAAAATGGTATAAGAAATACCATTTCCAGTAAAAAGGAACGGAGGCCCATTGGAGAAGTGGTTGATTTCAGATCTGGAGAAGAAACTATACAAGATGAGCTTGAAACATCTTGCAGTAGAAGTAAAGATACTATTTAAAGATTAATGGTGATATATTAAAAAGACATAGGAGCTGGTTTCAAAAAGAACAATAATGGATCCAAATTCGTTAAATAAACAAAGAATTCATGAGTCCATAATGATACTCAAAAAAGCAGGAACAGGAGTGGAGAGAAGGAAAGCTCTACTTTACATAGATTGCCATTAAAAAATGTAGAAGAAACAATAGAATTAGAAAATTGCTATTTGTAACTACCATTATAATAAAAGATTGGCAATAGATGCAAAGCCATTGGGTATAAAGTTTGATGGTGAATAGGATATGCATATGGTTTCATAATATCGCCCTAAAGATAATTTTAAGTCTAAAGAAAAAAGAAGAGATCTGTTGTGTAACACCTTAACCAAGTGATTAAATTCAACATCAGAGATAATGGACTAACTGATATCATGTTCTTCCTGATGTTATCCAATTAGAAGCACACAAAATCACCAATTAGTATTCTTGCCCAATGTTTAACATGAATATAATCATAAGGAAGCATCATCGTGGTATATTCTATGACACAGATAATCTGGATTTTTCAAATTTGTCAATGTCATCTAAAAAGGACGGGGATTATTTTAGATTATGGAGAGTAAAGAGACAACTATGCAATGTGTGGTCCTTAAAATACATATAAAGGAAATTTTGAGGCAAATTGGAGAAATTTAAATATGGAATATCTATTAGATAATGTATATTTGTAAATTTCATAGGAGTAAAAATGGTATCATAGTTAAGTAGAAAAATGCTCTTGTCCTTAGGAGATGCTTATTGAACTACAGAGGTTCAGCTGAGAGAGAGAGAGAGAGAGAGAGAGAGAGAGAGAGAAATGCAGCGCAATGTATTTGGAGAATACATAGGTGTCATTGGACTATTCTTTCAACTTTTCTGTAGGTTTGAAATTTTTCCAAATAAAAGTTTGCCAGGGAAGTGATTAGGAGATGGCTTTAGGCCTGTTGAGTAAGTGGACTTCCTAATACTTCCTTATACCTAAATTAGATAGACTTAACCTTGCCATAGGCACTTCTGGACAACTACAGGCTTCTCCCATCTCATGTTTTTTCTGCCCCTTGCCACAGGGTCTGTTATTATAAAATTGATGGCTCAGAATAGCAGAACAAATTTGGTAAACTTTGTAGGTAGGTAGATCCCACAGAAAACACAGTATGGCCTAAGCCATGCTTGCTCAGTTTTCCTCAGTTAAACTTACTGTTCAGAGAAGTTTCGAGACTAAAAATAATCCTCTAGGGCAGTGGTTCTCAAACTAGATTGTGCTTTAGAATCATTTGGGGATCCTCTGCCCAGAACATAAACTAGAATAATTAAATCACAATCTATGGAGGTGGAACTCAGGCATCACTAGTTTTTGAAGCTCCTCTAGCGATTCCAATGTGCAGACAAGTCTGAGAATGGCTGCTTTGAGGTAAGTCTCTTCATGTGGGAACGTAATTAACTGAGGAATAAAGTATTTACTCCCAACATCAGTCAGGAAAGATGCCAGGCCTGACTCTTGAGCCCACAGGCTCAGCAGGAAAAACAAAAAAAAAGCTCCTTGGGATCTTAGAGAATAATGAGAGAGACCCTTGCCCCTTCAACCATCTAGCCTCTACCCTGCCGTAGTCTCCTTCCTTGGCCACAGTATTGTAAAACTTTCTGTTTGGTTCTAGTAGCTATTTTGTAGACCTCATAGAATTTTCTTCATAGCCAATAGTTGTCTGCAAATAAAGACAGTTTAATGGACTCTTTCAAATCTAGGTGTTTTTTTTTTAATTTCTTTTTCTTGCCTCGTTCCCCTAGCTAGAACCTCCAGTACAGTGTTAAATAGAAATGGCGAAAGCAGACATTCTTGTCTTGCTGCTGATCTTAGGAAGAAAGTTTTGAGTCTTTTGCCAGTAAGTATGATGTTAGCTGTTGGATTTTCACAGATTCTTATTAGACTGAGAAAGCTCTCTTCTGGTCCCTAGTTTATTGAAAGATTTTTTAATTTTTTAAATCAGAAATATATGTTGGATATTGTGAAATGATTTTTCTATTATTTTCCTTATTAAAGAAATGTTTAAAATATAAATTTCAAACATAACAAGAATAGACAAAACAGTAATATGTACATTCATGTACTCATCATCTAGCTTGTTAGAAGTGGAAATTCTCAGGTCCCCCCAAAAGTCCTGTTGAATTGGAAACTCTGGGGCAGAGCCAACTAATCTGTGTTTTAACAAGTAATCCAGGTGATTCTGATGCATGCTAAAGTTCTAAAACCACTGCCCTAAAACATTAAGGAGTCTTTTAAAAGATAACTATAATACAATTATCACACCTAAAATTTTAAATTATAGTTTTGATCTTCAAATAACTATTTAGTATTCAAACTTCCAATTGTCTAATTGCTTTTTAAATCTTTTAGTTTTTGTTATTTTTACAGTTGGTTAATTATGATCCAAATAATGTCTACACACTGTGATTAGTTGGTTCGTCTTTTAAATCCCTTATGGGTTTTTCCTCCATCTTCCATGCTCCTCCTTTCTTGCAATTGTACAGACTTGGTCATTTATAGAATCTGCATTCCAGATTTTACTGCTTGCAGCCCCTCATATTCTCCTATCCTCTACATTTCCTATATATTGGTGGTTGAAACATAACTCTGAGGTCAGGTTTAGGTTGCATTTTAGGGGCAAAAATTCTTGGTAGATGGCATTGTGATCCTTATTTCTTTGAAAGCTCCTGGCCAACACTTGGTTCTAGCTGTTACACTGCAGCTCTGTAGTTAATCCAAGCTCTGTTTCAAGCCTCCTTCGTACCTTCTCTTTTCTCATCTCTTTGCATTCTATCCTTCTCCTGGCCCAGTTTGGAGACCTGACTTGACTCTCTTCATGGCCTTTATCTAACATTCCTTTAAGATGAACCTTCTGGTAACTTCAACTTCAAGCACAGAACAGGCAAGAGGCACTCCGTCCTAGGATGTCGCCCAGGTTCTTGGGACACTTTGGGGCAGGGCCTGCAAGAACCCCACCTTCAGCCCTCAGCTAGCCTGTGGGAGGGGATCAGATAATAATGGCATTTCTGTGGTCCCTCCCCTGGTGTCCCCTCTCCCTAAAGAGGCCTGGAGACCTAGCGTCAGCTCTGGCACCTGTGTTTTAATGAGTCTCCCAGGTTCTGGTATGTAGACAGGCGAGGGGCCACTTCATAGTGAGCTCTGCAGAGCTGCTTTCCCTCTTCATCCCTAATTAGAGCTGGAATCAGAGCACTGCCCTATTGTTAATGCCAGGAGCAACCTAATAAGAGGGTTTATAGGAAAAGCTAGATAAGAACATGCAGTCAAACAGGTTTGAATGTCTAGAAAGTCTCTCTTTTATTTTCAATAAAAGGGGAAAATCCACAAATGGTATATTCAGTCAAACTTGAAACCAAATGCTGTGGTGTTTTTGTCCACTAAAGAAAATCCTTTCATCCCCTCACTTTTCGTAGTTGGTTTTGGGATTACAATGTAGACGGACTAAATTCTTGTTAATTTGTGAGTTAGCTCCTGTTCCGTCTTTGATCTGGGATAAACTCTTTCTTGTTTCTTTTACTGTCTTACACTGAAAATATCTGTGCCAGTTAACCTTGGGAGTGGGGTAGAACTGGAGGCGGCATGGGAACGTCTCCTTAGGCGCTTGTCGTGTGTTGTTTCTTGATTGAGTGCTGGTTACAAGGATGTGTTTAGTTTGTGAAATTCCCCAAACTCTATACAGATAATCTGTGGTTTTCTCTGTATATGTTATATTTCACTCAAAAGCGGAAAGAAAGGAAGAAAGAAAGAAAGAAAGAAAGAAAGAAAGAAAGAAAGAAAGAAAGAAAGAAAGAAAAAGAAAGGGAAAGAGAGAGAGAGGGGAAGGAAAGGAGGGAAGGAAGAAAGAAGAGAAAGAAAGGAGGAAAGAAAGAAAAAGACAATCTGTGTCATAAATAAAAAATATGAAATATAAATTAATCTTCATCGGTAAGAACAAATGCTTAAAATGATTTTTTTTTTTTTTTATATCCAAGCTAGTTTCAATTACTTGGCTCTGAAAGCAAATAAGAATGGCAGTGTTGTAGGCGAACACAATAACCATTGTTGCCTTTGTTAGCCCTGTAAGATAGCCCAGCACACACAGACACCCTGCCTGAACCCCAGCTCACAGACTTTCCTTGTTCCTCAGCTGCTTTGGCCTCACAATCGCATTTTCAGCCCACTGCTGCTGACCACTGCCCCACTTTGGGCTCTCCCAGCTCCTGTGTTTGTGGTCCACGCGCCTTGGCTGCCAGGATTCCCTGTTGCTACCCCTAAGAGTAGGGAATTCCCTGTCAAATATCTTGCCCCTGTCCTGGTCACCATACTACTTTTTTTTTTTTTGTAAATTGAATTCTTTCTGGCTATATTAAGTATACTTGCTATTTCAGGGTCCATTTATGATGAATATTCTAAAAGTGGAGATAATTTTATCTTACTTTTTAAATTTTTCTTAAAACCTAGCTTAGGTACTGTGGATCAGACAACTGATCTACTTATACTGGAGTTTATCATTTGACTGTCAGCTACTCAACAGTTCATTAACAAGTAATGATTTGTAATTCTGCTAAAGTAAAAACTTGAATCTTGTGCCTTTGAGAATGACAGAAGAGAAGGTCTTTGCTGGATGTCCAGAGTTTAAATTTCTATGGAGGGAACCAAGAGTGGGACAAGTCCTTAGTTCAGCTATCATTGTCCTCGGGCAGCCTGAGGAATTGCAATAGAAGTGCCAGGAGTGGACAGAGTAGCCTAGGCTCAGGGGTGAAGTGGCAGGATTGAGAGCCAGAGAAACAGGTTAGTCAAGGTGGTAAGTCTTCTGTTGATTCTTCTCTCTATAGGTTTCCTTCCTCAAAGTCCTCATTTATCTATAGGGCTTTGACTTCCCCAAATGTACCCTGCCCTCTTGACCTAATAATTTCAACCATGGGTTATCTCTATTTGGATGTTTCACTGCCCATCAAATGCTGCATGTTCAAATCTCAACTTCTTTTGGCCTTCGGAATTTATGGGGAACAGGTCTAATTTATGGGTGAGTTCTCAAATGCCAGTATATTTTCCCCATAACATACATAGACACGAAGAGTGGAGAATTCAAAGTTATACTGAGCAGGCGATCCTAGGTGGCTGGCTGGTTCACTTACAAGCTGGATGACATTTTCTTGCATACCACCCTAAAACAACGAATGGAGAAAAGGGGTTATGAAAATGGACTCAAGTGGGAATCTGATCCTTTATTCTGCTTTCTTATGTCTCAAGTGATCACTGAGGTGGTCAGATTTGAACTTTGAACTCCAGCCAAGGTATAGAGTAATGACTTAATTTGTCCCTTTGAAAAGTTGCACATCAGACCACCAATTTCTGGGGTGAAAATCCTGAGCAGCAAAAAAGAACTCACAGCCCGATGGCAACGGACTGAAAATTTCAGTCTGATACAAAATATAGAACTGAAATTCAAGGGCACTTTGTACTTTACCAAAAGAACAAATACAAACTGATGGTTACCAGATGGAAGGAGGTTTAGGGGGCTGGAAGAAAAGGTGAAGAGATTAAGAAATACAAACTGGTAGTTACAAAATAGTCTCAGAGGCTCCAAGTACAACATAGGGAATATAATCAATAATATTATAATAACTGTGTAGTGCCAGGTGGGTATTAGACTAATGGTGGGGGGACCACTTTGTAAATTAGATAAATGTCTAATCACTATGCTGTACAACTGAAACTAATATAAAACAATATTTAATGTCAACTGTGGGAAAAATGTTTTGTTTTGTTTTTTAAAAAAAGAAAAATTGCTTAATTATGGCTCTTTTCCGGCCCTTTATTGTTTTTACACCCTAAGGCCACTACCTACACCAAGTGCTGTTATCTAGTATTTAAATGTCCCTCCACTTACAGAGACTCACTTCATTTCACTATCCACTTCTCCCAATCTTAGCGTCACCTCCAGGTTCACAGTGCTCTATCCAATCGGCTTTTTCGGTCATTGAATTACATACTTTCATTGACGCTTTTGCATAGAAAGCATGTGTGCGCGCAGGATGGACTGGCCGTGGGTAAGTCTGAAGGTGTATGCCAGCCCGCTTCGCCCTAGGGTGTGGTGGAAACACCCCCGCACGGTCAGTCCGCACCTGCTTGAGGAGCGTGTGCAAGGTGGGACAAGGGTGGGCAGCCGACTTTGCCCAAGGAGCGTGTACGCCCGCGACTCCCTGTCTCCGGAGAGACGCAGCCGGGATCTCCGCCCCACTCCTCCGCGGGTCCTTGTGGCCCCGCCCCACAGTTCCCGTCACGTGCCGCAGCGCCGCCCAATCAGCGCCCGCTGCGCGCAGGCTCGCAATTCAAACTGCGGTACCGTAGGCTTGCGATCTGCGCTGGTGCGGCTGCAGCCGCCGCTGCCTGCGGACAATGGAGCACCGCATCGTGGGGCCCGGGCCGTACAGGGCCACAAAGCTGGTGAGTGAGCGTGCGGGACAATGCTGTCGGCTCCGCGATTCCCCGACCGCGTACTGGTCAGCTTTCGCTTTTCTCCGGGCAGCCCAGACCCGGGTTTGGTGGCGGGACGTGTTTCGGCCCGGGCGGACGTTTTCTGGACGTTGCTCAAAGCTAACCATGTCTAGAGCCCAGCCCGTCGCGGGTGGGCGCTGCTTGGTTCCCGAGACCTAGGCTGGGTTCTCGGCGATCAACGGCGCCTCTGGATTTAAAGCGCCTGGAAGATTAGAGTGACCATTCCTCTACCCCCCATTACCTCGCCCCGCTCCGGCCCCTCCAGCTTCTGTCTTCTGGAGTCTGACCTCTGCGGCCAGGAGAGAAAAGACCTGATCCGTAACCGTAAGGGCACTCACATCTTGTTATGCTCCCCCTTCGCCGCCCTCCGGGCAGGGCGTGTCTCTGCCCTGCGTGTCACTTGTGGTGACACTTGAGGTTCTTTCTAACGGTGCCCTGAACAGAGGTGGATCTCCTTGGCCACGTTTCCGGCCCTTGGCGTTTCTGTTTCTGTCAGCACCCACCTAAATGAGGAGTTGACCTGGTTGAATGGTCTGAAGATCCTTTGGGGACCCCGAAGGTCAGAGGTGCTGTCTTTTCTCCTGGGGTAAGAGCTTTGGTATTCTGAATTCTGAGAGGCGTACTTGATTTCCTTATGACTTGGAGCAATTAATTTTAATGATTTCTGTTTCAAAGGATTAGCATAATGGAATAAGTGGTGACAATTTGGTATATCCATTGCAGGTTTTTAAACAGCTTTCTATGAAAGCATAATGGTAATTTGGGAGGAAGAGACTTCGCTCCTTAGCCTGTCACCATGTCTTGACCACATCTTGGGAAATATCTCATTATTCTGTTCATCCTGATGGTTATCCACACTAAGATCCAAACTCTCATTTGGCTAGAATCGTATATGTGAAAGAGATGAGGATGGTGGGACAGTGGGAAATAGCGTGTCTTTTCTTTCTAGAGCCAGTTACACTGTGACCAGTGGAGTCAAGCCAGAGCTAAGAAGGCCAGCTTCTAAAAGAAGAAATCATGGTTAGGGCAGATGGTTCTTTACTTTTTTATTTGACTCATAGGCTACTTTGAGAATCTGATAAAAATTATCTCCTTTTTACAGAAAAGTACACATGCCACATACTCATGATATTTTACGTATGATTTCAGTAGACTTGGAGAATGTGTGGCATCGTTTCATTATACTTAATATAAGCATTTACTTGCTCACAGTTCTGTGGGTCAGCAATCTGAGCTGGGCTTATGTCAGTGGTTCTTCTATTGGGGTCACTCATGTGCCATCATCATCTATCTGCTGACTTGACTAGGACTGGTGGTTTAAAACGGCCACTTGACTTGGTTCTGGCTGTTAGCTGGGCCAAGTAAGTGTCTTCACTTTGGGTCTCATGATTCCAACATAACCATATGTTATGGTAAATTTGGAGGTTCTTTTATGCGAGTTCCAAATAATAGGAAAAGTTGATGGCACTATCTCCAGTAAATATTAAGTGAATAAATTCATTTTAAAAAGTTACTTTTTCTTTAGAGTGCGAAGCTTGAAATATAAAAATTTCAAGACTCCATCTATTATTAAGACAGTCTTCTAAACAGAAAAAATTGCATTGTTTTAAATATTTTGGGTGTAATAACCATTAATGAAATCAGTCAATTACTAAATGCCTTTCTCTCATTTTTCTCTTAGTGGAATGAAACAGTTGAACTTTTTCGCGCTAAGATGCCATTACGAAAACATCGCTGTCGTTTCAAAAGTTATGAACATTGCTTCACAGCGGCTGAAGCTGTGGATTGGTTACATGAGCTGCTGAGGCGCAGTCAAAACTTTGGCCCCGAAGTGACCCGCAAACAAACAGTCCAGCTGCTTAAAAAATTCCTGAAGAATCATGTTATTGAAGACATCAAGGGAAAATGGGGTCAGGAAGATTTTGAAGATAATGGTCACTTGTACAGGTAATGGCAACCAGTAAACCCTCAAGGGGAGGAGTACAGGAAGGAAGAGAGGATCTGGTCAGAGTCTCTTGAAACTTCCTCATGTGAAGGGGTGTACCTTGTCCCTTGGAGTGATGCTTCTTGTGGTTTATTGAGTGGATAACTGAATGGGTTATAATAGAACGGATTGTAATGTTTCTTGGCTTCATAGAGCATTTCACAGCAGTCTTTTGTTGCAGTGATTTTTCAGTAAAGAAATCTTTTTATGCCTTTTATACACCCAAGAGAAGGACTGCAATAGCTTAGTACTTCTAGAGAATCTAAAATGGGTGAAATGATAGCTCTGGGTTGGGCCTTTGTGAGCAATGAGAATGTGTATATTCAGGGAGTTAGTGGCAGAGTGTGTCTGATCTTTAAGCAGAGCTCAAGGTTCATATGGTTCATATGAAGAATTGCACCGTAATTCCCTGATGTATCAGATTAACCTTAGCAATTCATGTCTGTTTTCTGCCAAAGATTTTTGCTCATGTTTTAGTGCTATTTTATGATTGGACACTTACCACCAGATAATCTGAGGGAAATGGACTCTGCTTTTACTTCCATTCCCACTGCATGCTAGGCTGTTATTGCTGAAGGTGGAAAGATCTACCTAATATTCAGGAAATGGGAGAGGACTAAGGAGGGATGAGATCACACAAGTTCAGGAAAGAGGAATTCCTGAGTTATCTACAGAGAGGCCTACCAAAGTGCTAAGAAACAGAGGGGATTAAAAAAAAATGGAGACTATGGACTCTTAATATTTGCTTTTTTTATTCCAACAGAAAAATAAAGAACGTTCTTACAACACATTTAATGGGGGAATTTTGGGGCCATCTGGTTTAGAGCATTGAAAACCTGACTTTTCATACCTGGACCATTTCTTTGGCCTCTTTGAGACTAGGCACTGAGAAAGGCTGCAGAGCAGGGAGAGGCAGGTCACTAGTGCCTAGGCTAAGACCAGACATTGCTGTACATTTAGAATCTAATTCCTCACAGAGTTTCATTAGCAATCTTTAGCTTCTAGATATCAAGATTGTTATTTGGGCAATTAGTCGAGTATCCATTTGGCAGTTATTTCTGGCTTGCTGATCCAGCTTTTAATTAAAATTATGGGTGATTTTAGCCTATTTGAGACCATAGTGCTTATTATAATCAAACAGTAGAGGCTGCAGCCCTGGTTCCATGTGCTGCGCTTCATTGGGGATTCTTGGGTGATTATTTCTCCTGGGAAACTAATTGTTTGTACACCGTCGAGATTTAGCCAGCAAACTTCTAAAATATTCCCTGGATGAGCAACTTCCACTCTGTTCTATTGTGACCTTAAATTGGGTAGCCCTCATTGAGTCCCATGAGTCTTTAAAAGTCATCAGAATTAAAACAGGATCATGCTCTAAGAGTAACCACTCAGCACTTACTGTGAGAGCATATTCTCTTCAATATGAAGACTTCCTCTTGTATTCTCCTTTAAAAAACAGAGTGTACACAGAGATTAAGTTGGCCCATGAAATAATGATCCTCCCCCACCCCCCAGTTTCTCTTATATAAAAGTTATGAGTCATAAAGGGGGCTGCATTTTCTTTCATTATTTACCACATGAAAATTCAGCTTTCCATTTTCCTGAGTGGAATTCTGTAAATTAACCCCTGATGTTTGATGTTCTCAGATTAATCCAGGATGAAATCTGTAGACATGTAAATCACCTGTTAAGGAGCCCGTGCCTTGAATTGAGAGTAAGCTGATGAGGGTGGAGGCAGCTGTAGCACCCATATAGCTTCCGGGACTGGTGTTGAGGATCGTCATAGTTACATGCCAGTGCTCCAGAGAAGAGCGGGGGCAGGCCACCCTACTTGCTCTAGTTCCATCTGCTTTTCATAGTTGAATAGTACTACAGCCAAATTATAATAAAAGGCAGATGGGGGTGATTAGGACCTAGAGGCAGCTTAGATTTGAAAATAAGTGCAAAGTCAGTAAGGGAAATAAATTCCAGAACGTGCTTCTAAATAACAAGCCGTATAGAAGAGGAACCTTTTTAAGTAGTATCAAGAAAGCTGGAATAGACAGCTGAGAGTTCTTGCTAGGAAAAAAGGAACTAAAATTTGCAGCACCTGTCATCTATCGGATTTGTTGCATAATTAAGTCAACATCTGTAGATATAGGTGGTATCCTATTTTAAAGATTAGGAAATTAACAAGACCAAAGTTACTAATTTTTCCAAAGCCACTCAGCTAATAGTGAAAGAGTTGGAATTTGAATTGAGGTCTTTTTCTGAAGTCTGTGTTCTTGTGGTATGCCAGACTGCTGCCTTCATTTCACAATATGAGAGGTTGGCTTAGCTTTTTAAATGAATTTAGTGAGTGAATGAGTAAATACACAGAATAATAAAACAAGAAACGTTTGGTGTAGTCAACACATGTTTATACACAGAATTCTAGTAATGTGTTAAGTACTGTGTAATACATATTAAATGATCAGCTGTTTTCTTCAAGAAGCTCTCAAGTAAAGGAGGTAAGGTAAAAATCACCCTAAATGTTTATATAAATATCTCAGGGGATCGGTAGTTTCCTAGGTCTATGAGTTACAGAAAGACATAGTTAGACAAAGCAACATGAAATATAAAGGTTCTTATAGTATTTTTTAAAGACAGATTGTATATACATATGTATGCTAGAGAATTATAACAGAGATGATGAATTAAGCTTTTATTTTAGAATGTGTCAAATTTTATTTTTGTTCTTTGACTACATGTACATTCTAATACTATTAACTAGAAGGAGTTCTGGATTTGATGCTAGCGAAGACTATATTTCACTAAAGAGTCCTCATAGTTGAGTCTGAGATTGTCATCTGGGTCTAACAAAACTTCATGGCCCTAGACTTCTAATGAGAGCCAGTTGTATACTACTTTGTACTATTATAAGAAATTTCAGTTTATGAAGCAGCTTGCCTTCCACGATCTCATTTAATCTTCATGACAGCCCTGTGAGGAAGACAAGTAGATATTCATCCTCAGAGAACCACTTTTCTCTTTGAAGCATCTAAATGAAACACCAGGAATGTTCTATTTCAAGAAATTCCAAACTGATCATTGAGTCTGCCCATTTATGTATGTGAACAATTATATAGAATTATTGAAACCTAATATTATAGGTTATATAAAAATAGAAGTGTGTATTACGATAATTGCTTGTTTTGGACTATTTAATGAGGAAGGTGTTGGCTTACCATAGATTTTTAGTATTGCTGTGGTCCCCATTCTGGGGCCTGCACCTGGCTCTTGACCTGTTCTTACTAGTGATGCAAACCCTGGTGGCTACTTGTAACCCAGAAAGTGTTCACAGTTTACGGAGATAAATTCACTGGCTCAGCGGCAGTGGTTGAGAGCTTATGTATAGAAACTGTTTTAGGAACCTCACCTTTAAGTTAATGGACTATTGGCTCCCTCTAGTGGAATTCCTTATTTTATCAGTAAAGCTTAGAATGTGTGCCTGTGATTTTTGTTTTTCTGTTTTTACTTAGTTCATCATCAGGTCATAGATTCTTGTCCTATAATAGCTGGATAAGTTCCTTAGCTTGCCTGGCATCAGCTTTTTCATCTATAAAATGACAGGGATGAACTAGATCTTTAGAACTTTTTAAATTCTAAGCTCTTGGGATTCCAAATATTGAATACATATCACATGTATTTCTCAGTCCAAGACAATGAAGGAGATAAAAAAGAAATATGACATGATTCTTTTCCTCCCTCACTCTTCAGTCTCTTTTGATAGAGTATACGTATGTGGAAAATAAATAACAGAACCAAGGTAATATTTAATTAATTAACCAAGATTAATCTTTAACAATAAATTACACGGACAGTCTTTGAGTTCTGTCTCATTTTTGTCTTTCAATTTTGTGTATTTTGTGAAGGTAACATTTTCATGTGGTTTAAAATTTACAAAGTACAAATGATTATATACAATGAAATGTTTCTCTTCCACCTCTCTTCCCTGCCACTCAGTTCCCTTACCAAGAGACACCTAATATATTAGCTTCTAAGGCAATGTCTTAAAAAATTTTGAACCTGAAAGTCTTTAGATGGGGCAGACCCACTCTAGTTGCCCACACTCTCACCATTTCTCTAGATTATACCAGACTGTGTATCATGATTATGTTGTCTACCTGCCGGTGTAGGAATTGTGTCTGGGACTTGGTGTGCACTGGAGTGTTTTGGGACCTCATGGAGGAGGAGGGGGAGGACTTCAACCTGGGTCTGGATAATAATAAGGGGTAGGAAGGGAAATGATATTTCACATGACAGGGATGGTGAGATCAAGGCTTTCAGTCAGAAATGCATGTCAGCTTTACTGGGAGAAGATGGAGATGACCCAGCTGGAGAAGTTTTAGATTTAGGATGTCTGAGGGGTGCATCATAGGTGTTTTTACTAGACAAGGAAGGGAGAGAGGTTGATCAAGGTAGAGGGTTATACAAGTTCATTCATGAGTGAACTTGAAGGATATAAGAATATATTGGGTGTCATTATGTCGGGAGTGGTGGTAGATAACGTTATGAAAGAATTTGCTTTTATCTATGTCCCAGCACAATGCTTATTATTTATTGAGAAAGTAGTTCAAAGGTGAGTAAGTGAAGAGTTTCCTTTTAACTGAAAGGAGTTAAGCAGTAATCACTCTACCTTTATTCCTTAATTAAAGAAGTTCAGTCATTTCCCCTATCAAAGGAAAAAAAAAAAACTGTGGTTAAGTATAGCACAAGCTCAGTAATGGAAAGGATCTAACTGAACAGGGTTTGGAGTGAGGCAGGCCTGGGTTTGAATCCTAGCTCTGAGTTACTGATACCCATATGATCTTAGGCAAATTGCTTACACTTTGAACCACCGTGTCCTCATCTACATCTAACATTCCTGTCTGGTGGGTATCTCTGGTTCCATTGGACCAGGGCTCAGCAAGCTTGTGCTGTGAAGGGCCAGATAATAAATGTTTGCGGGTCACACAACCTCAGTCACAACTGCCTGACTGTTATAAGGTGAAAGCAGCCATAGACATATGTAACGGAATGGTTGTGGCTGTGTTCCAGTACAACTCTACTTATTAAAGCAGATTTGGCCTGTAAGGCACAATTCCTCAAATCAGCAGGAGAATAAGTTACTTAAGGCCAAGAATTGTTAGTAATTCTTATATCTCTGTTACTTAGTGGTATCTGATACATAGTAGGTACTTACATCATTTGGACAGATGTGGAGTCATCACACATAGCTGAGTACAAATTAATAGAAGATTCTGTTAGTTAAGGCCCTCTGAGAAGAGAAGGAGATACCAAGATGGAACTAGATATGCAAGAGATTTAAAGCAGGGGTCCCCATCCCTGAGCCACAGACTGATGCCAGTTCGTGGCCTGTTAGGAACGGGGCTGCACAGCTGGAGGTGAGTGGTGGGCGAGTGAAGCTTCCTCTGTATTAGCAACTGCTCCCCAGTACTAGCATCACAGCCTCAGCTCCACCTCCAGATCATCAGGCATTAGATTCTCATAGGAGCACTGGTCCGTGGTGCCAAAAAGGTTGGAGACTGCTGATTTAAAGCCAGGGTGTGGAGGTACCTGGAAAGGATAAAGGGGAAAGGAATAGCCTTCAGACTGTGAAATAGGGAACGAAGAATCGGGTAGGAAGAGCCTCGGATCACAGGTGTACAGTTCTGAGAAAATCTTGGCCAGACTGGTGGGGAGTCTTTGGGCAGAGGTTGTTTGCTAGAGGAGTCCTGTGTCTGCTGGTAGGATTGGCCTGGCTCCAGAACCCCCAGTGGTGCTCGTTCATGTGCTGGAAGCATCCTGGGGGAAGCATGAAAGGTACGGCAGCTAGAGTGTGGAGGCTGTTGGCCTCTTGAAGGGAGACATGGGCTGTGCACCCTCATGGCCAGCACAGTCCATTTCTTGTGCTACAGATCTTCTCCACTCATGCTCATGGGGCTTTCCTCCTGAGGCACAATCTAAGAGAATTTACTTGGAAGAATAATACAGCCCTTATTGCTGCAGCTAGTCTCATGGCTACAACCCTCTCCTTTCTCCACTGGAAATTTCCTCACCCTCAGCTGCCACCTTGGCAGGCTCTGGGTGGCTTACCTGGTAGTGTGACCCAAAAGTCCATTTTTGAGAGTTGGGATCCTTGATAATCATGCACTTCTTAGGCTGATATTTCTGTACATGCTCAATCACAATTACAGTGGGACAAGAAAATACCAAGAGTTGCCATGTGTACTCCTCCCTGCCCCCACAGGGTGAGAGCAGCCTGCCTTCTTCCTGCCGGTCAGGATCAGTTACCCCTGCCATGTTAGTGATTCTGTTTTTGTATCTGCCATAAGGGATCCAAAGTCTCTTCTGTGTCTCCTGGGAAGAGTACTTCTTTTTTGGGGACAGGACCTCCAGTTGTGGGGATGGATCACTGGGAAGAGTGGTGAGTGGGGCTACTCCTGCTTTGACCCCTTGGTTCCTGGGCCATGTGTTCATGGGACATAGCACCATACGGGTCCTGTACGTCCAACTTGTCTCCAGTACAACACTGTCTTGATTGCAGTAGGTTTATGATAAATCTTGGAATCAGGTGGTGTGTTCTCCAACTGTGTTCTTTTCAAAATTGTTTTGGCTATTTTAGTTCTTTTGCCTTTTCATAAAGATTTTAGAATCAACTTGTTTATTAAAATTTCTGTTGAGATTTTGAATGAAATTGGGTGGAATCTGTAGATCAGTTAGGAGAGATTTGACAAATTAACAATTGGGTCTTACAAATCATGAACATGGTTATTTCTTTCAGTTTATTTACATTTTTAATCTCTCAGCAGTGTTTTTAGCTTTAAGTATACAGATTCTGCACAAGAGTCGTTAGATTGAGATCCAAGTAGTTCAAGTTTTTTAGTGCTGTTGTCAAAAGTGATAGTTTTCCCTATAAATCTTGCACATTTTTAAAAAGTCATAAGTAGTTTATATATTTTCTTCTGATGCGAATAGAATTTACTTTCTAAATAGCTATTGCTAATCTAAAGTAGGAGTGTCTTTCAGATCAGACCACATCTCTCTCCTCCTTAAAAACACTCATTTGATCCTTTACTCATAATGGAATTGTGATTCATATGGAATAAGGGGAGGTTGCTGATCTGGGAGTTCAAAGGCTTCCTTAATTTGGCAACTAACTATTTTTCCAGCTTCATCTCTCACTCTCCTTCCCTCAAAAACTTTGTTTCAGCATTTTATAAAGATTATAAACTATGTTTTTCTTGTGGTTTAGACGCCCTAGAATATTTTTACTGATTGATTAGTTAATAAATTCTAATTTGTTTCAAGTAAGTTCATCAGAGGACAGTAATTCTGGTATAGATTATTTTCTAATTGCTTTTTACCAACCAATATTTGACGATAGATGTGGCAATGGGAGACCTGAGTTGCTTTGTTGTATCACTGGCTGTGGCCATTTCCTTTAATGGTCTCACTTTTTCAGTGTTCAAATGTGGAGTTTTTACTACATTATTTCTAAGGGACTTTGTAATTCTAGAATCCATGGTCGTAATGTTAAGATTAAATTTATAATTTTTAAAGCAAAAACAAACAACCCACTAGAGGGAGCTCTGTTGTTAATATTCACAAACAATTTTATTTGAAAATATATCTTTCACGGAAGAATGAATAACTGTATCTGAACAATTTCTATAAGAATGATAAAGCAGATATCTGTTTACCTATAATTTGCATCTTCTCCTCAGAGGGGATCAATATCCTGACTTCTGTCTTAATCATTCTTTTGCTTCTCTTTCTTGTTTTAACACTTAATGTTTGTGTCCTTAAAAAATATACTGATTTGTTTCTGAAATGTTTTTCTCTGTTTTTAACTTTATGTAAAAGATATCAAAGAGTATATATTCTTTTCTGACTTGTTTATTTCTCATGATTTTTGAGATTCATCTATGTTGATGTATTTAATTATATAGTTCATGGAATTTTCTCATTTGTATTCTATTCAGTTATACCAATATACCACAATCTATCCACTTATTCTCCTGTTAGTGGCAGTTTGGGTTTTTTGGCTGCTATAAACAATGCCGCCATGAACATTTATGGACATGTTTCCTTTTGCACATGTGGATATTTCTTTAGGATGTGCAGAATTACTGATGAGTGGAATTCGGTTAGAAGATATGTTCAACTTTACTAGGTAATGCCAAATTGTTTTCCATGTTGGACATGCTAATTTTTCTTCAGTAGTGGAAAATATTTGATATTGACTGGCTTAAATTTTAACCAATCTGGTAAATGTGAAATGCTGCCTCCTTGTGATGTTATTTTGAATTCTCTTGATTACTGATGAGATTACGTATCTTTTTATATTTTTATTCATCATTCCTGATTCCATATTTGAAAATGCCTGATTCATGTCCTAGGCCTTCTTCTGTAGGATTTCTTTTTTTTATAAATTCTTAAGAGTTTTAAAATAATATATTCTGGTTATTAATCCTTTGTCAATTTTATGGATTGCAAAGATCTCCCATTTTTTCACTTTGTGGTATTTGGTGAACGGAAAAGTTTTAATGTAAGTGAATATCAATTTTTTATGCTGTGTGGTTTTTATATCTTGATTAAATTAAGTCCCTTCATTACTCAGTGTCAGAGATATTTACTTATATTGTGCTTTAAGTTTTATGATTTTGCCCATGATTTTTATTCATAATATGAATTCAAGATTGTTCTGGTTTTGTATTGTTCAGAAAGTCTACCCCAAACTTTAATGGCTTAAAACATTTTATTTTGCAAATGGGTTTTGTGTCAAGAATTTAGGAAGAGTTCATCTGGTAGTTTGCTCCTTAGCCACAAGGCATCAGTTGAGCTAGAAAATTGGCTTCTTTCTCTGTTCATAAACATGGCGCTTTTGTGCTTCTGGGCCCTTCTCTCTTTCTACATGAGGTTTCATCCTCTATGGAACTCCACATGGGTTGTGCTTCTGGTTGCTTGATGGTCTTAGGGTAGTCACTGTCCTTCCATTGTGCTGGCTTCCAAGATGTTGTGCCTCAGACTGAGCATCCTAAGCATAAGTATTTCCGATAGGCAAGGAGAGGAACTCCCAGGCAGCTAAGATCTATGCCTGGAAATGGCAAAGCATCACTTCTGCCATATTCTGTTTGTCAAAGCAATCACAGGGCCCATCACATTCAAAGCGGTAGAGAAATCTGTTGCTGGGGAGTATCGAAGTCATGTTCTAGAAGAGCATATGGGATGGAGATTTTGTTGTGACCATCTTGGAAAATTCAAGCTGGCCACACAACATTTATTTGCAAACTAAATTTACTCCCTCCATCAAGACTCCCCAAATCCATCCCATTTTTGCATCACATTTAGCGATCACTGGCCCGTAACACTTCTAAAATGCAGTCTGCCATTCCTTGATTAGGGCACAGTTATTTCTTGGGAGTGATTCTGTGTGGTTCCTAGCTCTGCCCTCTGGGCTCTTTGCTCTGCATTCTGAGTCATTCTTCTCTTTCCACAAGAACTTATGTATGTTTGCCATGGAAGGGCTTTCTCAGATATGTCCTGCTAAGAAAAACTTGAGATTATTGACTATTCTTTTCATTTTGAACTGTTTCTTTTTTCATCCAAGTGGATGGTGATTTTTTTGAGCACTGTCTTAAAATGTTGTGCCTTTTCTATGAATCTTATTGTGGTTTAGTCCATTAAACAGAAGTCTTACTCATAGATTTTTTTGAGACAGGCTCTTCTTTGCCTTGGGTTGCTTGTAAGTCTGCTGTGGTACAACACCCTTAAGATTCTTACACTGTTAATTTAAGCAACATGGTTTATAAGGCACTGCTTTTAATCTTTCTGAGGTTATAGCAAAAGTCTTACAGCCACACACTTGTAACTACCCTGAGACCATATTTTACTAGAACCATCTTGAATTTGATATTTGCTATTAGGCCATTTTTACTTTGAGAATGTTTTGCTGGGAGAAACTGGGCAAGAGAAATAGTTTTGTTTTGATTCGAATCATGACTTCTTTATATTTCCTCTAAATTCTTGAAAATGGAACAGTTTCTTCTTTAGTTCATCTCTCTCTATCTGTACCTTGTTATCGAGGCTAAAAGAAACCAGTTGGCACTTGTCAACATTCATCCTGGAAAACCCCCTTGCCAGATTCGCCTTTTATATTTTCCATGTTATTGCAGGTGACAGTTTTAACTGAACTTTATGCCACTACATCACAGACATCTTTTCTATAGCCTCCAATAACAACTTCTTTCCTGTTAGTCCAGCCTCCACTAACAAGTCTCCCTGAGGCCCTTCAGGTCTCTATTCACTGCCTGGTCTTGATGCCACGAATTTCTGTTCTGGTTATCTTTTGTTGTGTAAAAAACTATGCCCAAACTTAGTGGCTTAAAACAATCTTTATAATTTTTACATTTTTTTTGGATCAGGAATTTGGATGGGCTTTGTTGGGTATCAGCTGGGGCTGCTGAGGCTAAAGAATCCACCTCCATGATGACTGCTTCATTCCCAGGCCTGGAGCTTAGTGCTCCTTGACCTCAGTTTTTTTTCCACACAGTATCTTATCTTTTAGGGCCTCTTCTTGTTGCATGTTGGTCTCAGGGTAGTTGCACTTCTCACGTGATGGCTGGTTTCTAGGAGGGAGCTTCGCAAGAATGAGTGATGCAAGACTGAGTGTTCCAAGAGACAAGAAGAGAGTTCAGCCCAGTTAAGGGCTAGTGCCCAGCTCTGCCATGCCATCACTTCTGCCATTTTCTGTTTATCTAGGCAATTAGAGAGGACTCACCCAGACTCAAAAGAGTAGAGAAATATGTCCTACCCCTTGGTAGGGTAGTGGCAAGATCACATTGCAGAAGAGCATGTGGATGGGGAAATAATATTGTAAAACATCTGTGTTGCTGTTACAAGGATGCAATTTCATTTTTCCCAAATGGATATCCAGTTGGACCAGAACTCTTATTGAACCATCTATATGTTCTAGACTATCCCTAACAAGCTTTCAAGCCCAAGATGACGTGATTAAAATATTAGAATTAAATTGAATACTTTCAATGCACAAAATAAAAGTAGTCCACTAGAGGGAGCTCTTCTGCATTTCTTCCCTGGCCGGGTTGCCAGACTGCTGTGAAAATACCACATCTGCTATTGATAGCTGCAGATGTTAGGCAAAGACCTCATCTTCTTAGGGTGGAGGAAGAAAGTGACTGTCTGGGATCTTTCCTGTCACAGTTCTCCACATAGAAAATTCATCTTTGGTTTTTGGAAGATACTATAATTGACCCTTGAACAATTATAGGAGGTTGGGTGCTGACATCCTTTCAGTCAAAAGTCTATGTATAACTTTTGACTCTCCCAAAATTTAACTATAGTTATTCCTCATTGTCCATGGGAGATTGATTCCAGGACCCTTGCACATAACAAAATCTGGCGATGCTCAAGTCCTTTATATAAAATAGCACAGGTAAATTCATACAGTTGGCCCTCTGCATTCACAGATCCAAAACTATCTTTCAGTTATGGTTAGTTGAATCCACAGGTGTGAACCCAGGCATATGGGGGCAACTGAAAAAAATTCATGTGTAAGTGGACCCATGGAGTTCAAACTAGTGTTCAAGGATCAACTGTACTTGTTTCTGGGTGTGGAAATTCAAGAAACACAACTTGAATGTAAAAGGAAATGTATAGGTCATCCAATTTAATTCTTTCATTTGACAAGTGATTTAACTGTGATTTAGAGACTCTGTTACTTTCCAAAGGACATACAGTTTGTGAGAAATTCAAGTCTTGAAACTTAGGCCCACACATTTTCACATTAGTTGAGGGAATAAGGAGGGGAGGGTAAGCAGTGGGTATTAGTGGTAGGGCGTGGGGTAGGGATTGTGTTTAATTTTTAAAGGACTGAAAGGAAGGTGGCCTGTGAATTCCCTGTAATTATATGCAGTATTTCATGTGAATGTGAGAGTGTGTGTAGTGACTTTGTGTGTGTGTGCGCGTGTGCATGTGTACATTCATACATGCTATACTTTGGCTAGAAATAGGATTTTTGTTGTGATTATGGGCTTCTAAGAAACAGGGTTGGATTTCTCTAAGCCAGCCTCTACTTACAAACTGGGATAACTTTCACTGGCTTCAGAATTTCATTTAATGTATATTTCGGAATCATTTGGAAGTAACTGCCTTGGTAGCTTAATACCAAAAATTTAAGCTATCTTTCAGTTTATTTATCTTTATCTTGATTTAATGATTTCCAGACCTCATTTTTTTTCTTACTGACCTTTTGAAGTACAGTCATTGAATATTCTTTTCGGAGAAGATGAAACTCAACTTCTCTCCATCAGTCATCTGTTTTTTTTGAGTCTATTTTGACTGTTTTTGAAACATTTTTCATTAGTACTCTTATTATTTGTGATTCTCCTGATTCACCTTGATAAAACTTCCTTTGTAAACTACAGACATTTTAAAATTCTTTACTTCTGCATTTGCATTAGGAATAAGTTCTTTATAAATAATTTGAATTATTTTTCCTGTGGCTATCATAAACAAGATTTTAAGCTTTTATTTTGGCTTAATAAAAAGTCAACATTAAGAACTAGAGTTCTTGCATTGCTTTCTCAGTGTAATGCAGTGCAGTGTATTGTTTTCTAACAAGCTAATAGAAAGAGGTCCTCTGAGAAAAATATGTATTAAATTACCTTTCTTTTCTTTATTGGGTATGGTCTAGACCAACTTAAAGAGAGTTAGATTGTATTTAAGCTTTAGCGTATGAGTCTAGGAGTGATACATCAGAGGGATAGGAAGAGTGAAGGAGTACTGAAAGGCAGAATAAGGATATTGGACACCTTTCTACCTCTTCCAAGATGGATTTCTCGACCAAAGGCAATCTTAGTGTGTTGAGTGTTCTAGGGAAGGAGGATTAATCTTTATTGGAGATAGTTATAAAAATGAATATTAGTTCAAATAATTTGTGTGCTAATATACTCTTCCTCAGCAAATATTATTGAGGACTTATCAATAATTTCTCTTTCCATACCTACCATCTATAAATTTCAGCTAGAGTTATGAGACAGTAAGGATTTCGAGCTGGGTGAAAGAAGTGGCTTACCCAAGAAGTGTCCATTAAGAGCACATTTAATCATGAAAGTCAAATGATAAGAGAACAGATTTTATTTACTTAAATGCCACATGTTTGATTCCTGTTTTTCCTCATAAATGTTATTTGATGGGCATGATGAATGAATATGTTTAAAAAATCATATATTGTTAGGTACAATTAGCTATGCATAATGATTTGATTAAGTATGAATTCATTTATTATCTGAAGTTTGCTTTGTATAAATTCTCAGGGATGTAAGAAGTGGGGACTATTGTTAAAATATGTCTTCTACTGACTGTAATTTTCTTCTTGGTTTTAGATTTCCTTCTTCTTCACCCCTGAAACCATATCCAAAGAGGCCCCCATACCGAAAGGATGTTATTAAATTTCCAGAATGGAATGACCCCCCACCAGGCATGTCACAAGAGAACATCCCAGTGAGGCCAGTTGTGATGGTGAGTGCCGTTACTAAAAGACTGAGGGCTAGCAGCAGGGAGAAATAAGTAGTAGTCTGTGAACACCAGGCTTAGTCTAGTTCTTTCTGTCAGTTCCTTATGAACAATCATCTGAAAGTACTTCAAGACAATGTCTTACCTGTCAACAGCTGGGAGGGCAGGAACAAAGAAAGACTGGCTTTTGAATTATTTCACTCTTGCCTATTGGTATTTTGACTGAATATGTGGTAGCTGTTTTCATGTGTTTCAAGCAGTTTTCTGTTAAAATTCCCTTATAATCTCCTTTTCCTTTCCATTTTATAATTTGCTCTGTTTCTTGTTTGTCTCCTCCTCCTAAACTTTGTTATAATTATTACCAATTGAGAATGAGAAGGTTTGGGCATGGAGTATTATGGACTGAGCCCTACAATAAAATATGAACAAAGGTGGATTCTGCTAGTCTTGGGAAACCCATGCTTGTTGTAGGATAAACTTCTTTTTGGGATTCATACTTTTTCCTTAAAATATCCTCAGTAGAGGACTATCAAGATTGAAATAATGCTAAATAATAAAATACAGATAAAAACTCTTTTATGGCAGTTTTTAATAATTGTACTAACACTAATATTGTAAGTTAATTTAGTTTCATAGGACTAGATGTCCAATTCGGACTTTTATTTGAAAAGATTTGGTAAAACATTTTTAGGCAATGTAATTAAAAATAAAAAATTTCATCTGAAGAGGCTGTATTATATCTCAGTTTGGAGAGAATAGTTAAGCAGCTTAGGCTTTATCAAAGATAATTCAAGAAAATGAATGGCACTGGGACAGAAATGGGGACTCCACAAGAGCTTGCAGATTTGTTAGGGACAATGATGAATTTGGTTTTAAATGTGTTTGATGATAAAGTTGGGTTGTATAAAACGGAAGTGTCTGATAGGCAGATAGAGATAAATGCTCTGGAACTTAGAGGAGAGGTCACGTTTGGAAGTCAGCAAAGATTTTTGTTTCCTGTGTGCCATGCATTGTGCTAGGCTCTGCGGATACAGTAATATGTGACACAGTTTTTGGTCTAAAAAGGCTCATCGTCTGGTGTAGCATACGGTACAAAAATCGATTATTAGAAAACAAAGTGGGACTACTCTGATGAAAGAATGAGCACAAAAGGTGTCGAGGCCTATTTAATTCATTACTAATGAGGAGTACTTAATTAAGGTTTAGTGATAGTTTCTCTCCTAGAGAAAATTAAAATATAAGTTCTATAAGATAAGGTGCACTTTTTTTGCACATTTGTATTTAGACACTTAATATAACCTCATCAGTAGAGCAGTTATTCAACAGTCATTTTTTTATTATTATTATAAGTTTACCCAGTGTTGTTTATATAAAAAAGATAAAATCCCATATTAAATTAATGTATATTTATTTTATCGATATAATAACTTCCTTTTTCTATTTTTCTTAGTTCTGGGAAGTTGTAATATTCCTGGTATTACCATTGGGAAAACCAACTGCTCATTCACACACTTTAACGCACTGATGACAATGACTTTCATCTTCCATTTTCAGTTTTAAAATATTTTTGGGACTCCTGAAGTGGTATATCAGTGTCTTGATTCATCAACCATTACCCCCACCCTCCCTAAGGTCTATCATTTTCCTGGTCCTTTGTATCTACATTTCTTTTGACAATTTTTCTCATACTTCTTCCTTAAATGAAGTGGTAGAGGTTTGAAAGCTCCCTGCTTGTTATAATTCCACTAAAGCCCAGACTGCTGCTTCTCGAGGATTATCCAAAGAAAGAATGGCAGAGCAGGATCTGTTTCCTCAGTTTGGCCTTGGTTTAGGTTTTAGACAGATGATGTTAATAGTAAAGAAACAGCTTATCCTTCTTAAAGAACTTGAACTTATCATTTACTTCTTTCTTACTTTCCCTCTTTCTTTCTCTGCCTCCACTGTGCTTGTTGGCTTTTATTTTTCTTTTGTCCCAACTTCTCCTTGCTTACCCATTACGTCAAATAAATGAAATATGTAAAATTATTTCCTGTGTTTGCTGTGGAAAGTGAGACTGTGGGCTCTGGGGCCAGACTGCTGGGTTTGAATGTTGGCTCCTCCGTTTACTAGCTATCTGAGCTTGTTTCTCTGTTTCACTGTTTGTGTCTCACTTTTGTTTTCGGTGGAACCGGGATGATAATTCTCCTCTAGGGTAAGGCTGCTGTGAGAATCAAGAGAGTTCATATCTATAAAATGTTTAGAATATGCCTGGCACACAGGTACTTGGTAACTTAACTACTATTTCTGTTATATATTTAATAGAATTGTCTATAGGCAGAGACAGGTGAAAAAAAAATTACCCATAATATCATCCAGAGAGAATTAACATTAACATTTTTCTTGTGTATCCTGTCTCCCATGCATATTTTTAACACCAAAATGAGACCATGCTGAGCTTTTTTGTAACCCGTGTTCTTCACTTAGAACACTGTTATGCCCACTTTGCGTGTTATTCAACATTCAATATTATTTTAATAGCTGGACCATATCTAATATAAAAGTAATATATTTTATTTATTAGAAGTAGATTTGCTAGGCCAGTGCAACAACTTATATGCCTGCCTTGAAAAATAAACACCTAAGTTAGATCTTTTGAAAAAATTCACAAACTCATGTGACCTTCGGCTTCTTTTGTAATTCAACAGTTCTCCAGAAATCAAACCAAAAACCAAATCAAAACACAACTTTCCAACTCTTCTTTTTCAAAATAATAAGATTTTTTTTTATAATGATGCTTTTGCAAAAAAAAAAACTACAGAAACTCTTCGTAAATGATTTCTTACGTGTTACCTTTAAAAGTTCAAAGTGTGTCTGTGTGATTACCAAAAGGAAGTTTTGAGACTATGTCTAGTAGCCTAAATGTGGGAAGGGAGATACTAAGAATGTGGATCTGGTAAAGCTGCGTGACTTTGAGCAAGTTATTTCATCTCTCTGGCATTAGTTTTTCTCCTTGCCATTTCCAGCTGTTCTGTGGAGCTCTTGTTTTACTTGCCTCCTGCAGAAGCCTATGATCCGAGTGCTGCTATCCAACATTGTACTTATTTGGTCTTTGCTTACAGAAAATAGAGAATTCTTGAATATAATATAATTTTATCTTAAACGATCATTCAATCTGGACAGGGTGTGAATTTGTGTAGATATTCCTTGACTTAATTTTGAATTAGTAAAATTTTATTTCATCGCTACTTCACTGATTAGTTGAAGCTCCCACAGGAAAAAAAATAGCCAGTTAATGTCATGCTTATTGTCATAGCTCCTTTGCAGTTCTTGAATATTCATTTATAATATGACTTGATCTTTAAGAGTTATGCTTTATTTCTCTGCAGTCCACGCAGAAACATTAGTTTATATTTCTTATTTAATATCAAATTACAATAACTAAATAAAAGAAATTTTTTCTTTGTAAGGTACATAAATGTCTAACCACTGTGCTGTCCCACCAGAAAATAATACACTGTTGAATGTCACCTGTAACTGAAAAAAATGAAAATAAATAAACTAAAATAAAAATAAATATCTGTTAAACCAATAAATGCTGGAATTATGGGGGGAAACATTTCTATAGAACTGTACCGCTGTCTACTGAAATATTTATTGTCTCTCCTCTCCCTCCCCCGCCCTGCCTCACCACCACCCCGTTAGAATTCTGAGATGTGGTTCAAGCGTCACAGTATTGCTATTGGAGAGGTGCCGGCTTGCCGTCTCGTCTGCCGCAGAGAACTGACAGAGGCCAATGTGGAAGAGATATGGAAGTCTATGACATTATCATAGTATGTGCATTTGATATTGGTGAAATCTTTCAGTGGTTTATTTTCTAATTTGCTTCTCCCCTATTCTCTACATATTTAATTTTTCTGAAATTATGTATAAAAATCTTGACTTCCATCACATTATTTGCAGTTATGCTGCTTATCAAATATGATTGAACTGAATTCTGGGAATTTTCTGTTGTCATATTATGGCCAAGAATAAAAATTTGAAAGTTCTTAACTTTCTATTTACACCAAAATCTTAAGCTTAATGAAACACATAACGGGAAAATTTAGTCTTTTAGGTATTTGTTGTATGACAGGTAATTAAAGTTAATGATATAGCAAGTTATTTTCCCACAAATATGTACTATTAGCAATTTCTCATTATTGGATAAGCCAATTTTTGTGTCTGTGATATCTTTACTCATAAAATCATTTTTCTTGATATTCAGTGTGTTACATTATTAACTTAGTGAAGTGATATGATAATTGCAAAAGGATATCTTTAGGTTTGTTCTGTCATTCTTAAGATCTAGCTTTTTTGCCCCACAAAAAGATTGGGTAAAATGTATGAAAAAAATGCATTTTAAAGATCGATCTTTTAGTGTGCCGGGCTTTTGGGTAAGTAATGATCTTTAAAAAATTAATCTAATTAATTTAATTATTATTTGTCTTTTAGTTTACAGAAAATCCTTGGCTTAGATTCCTTAGAAGAAGTTTTAGATGTTAAACTTGTCAACTCCAAGTTCATCATCCATAATGTATACAGTGTGAGCAAGCAGGGAGTCGTTATCCTTGATGACAAGTCAAGTAAGTGCATAAAAATCCCTTGGTTTCTAGTTGACTCAATATGTTGGCTATACAGTTCTATCGCCTTCTACTTAACTCTTTTCTAGCTCCTAAATAAATTTGCTCTCTCATTACATATAGCATTTTCTCAGTTCCTAATACCTCTTAACTAATTGTCTAGATTAAAGAAATGTCATAGAAAGATAAATATTCTGGAGTGAAAACCTCAGCACAATCCATCCAGAGGCTAGTTCAGTGTTAGCCACACTGGACCTGAAGTGGTCCTATATTATCTCTGGAAAAAATCCTAAAAAATGAGTGAGTTTAAGACCTAATGGAGAGCTTGAGTCACTTTTTAGGTGAGTCCTGTGGCATGATTGACTTTAAGTTCTCATGGACCTTTTTATTATGATATCTCTGTGTCAGGTTTTCTGGGATGCTCTTGGTTTATGTCATTTTTTAATTTTTAATAAAAGTAGCTCTTTAAATGTTGAAGGTGCTTTAATTTTTTTATACCCTTTCTTCCAAGCTAGTTTACAAATCAGAAAGAAAAGCATTTACCAGCCACCTATCTTGGTTTTTAATTTGTGAAAATACAGTCAACATACCTGTAGGTGGGTCAGAGTCCTCAAATGTTATATAACTTCTTTCCCCTGGATAAGGGATGGGTTAGAATTGAAGGGGCTCTTTGATTGCTTCTTCCTTTCTTCATACCCTTGATTTGGGAAATTAGCTGAAACCAGATGACCTTTGGATGTGGGAATTTGGCATGGTACTTTTGGATTCTTATAATTTATTACTAGATTTTGTACTGAAGGCTCCTGGGCAGCAAACAGAGGTACCAGAAGGAGCCTGGGCAGTGGGGAGAGAGGAAGAGGTTTCTCCAGGCCCTATTTCCTGGCAGGAGTAGAATGTGTCATTGAAATTTGAAATGTTTCACTTTTATAGCCCCTGAATCAGGAGTGGAGGACATCAGGACTTCATAAGTTTTCTGGTTCATATCAACATATAAAATTAACTTACATTAATTGAGGGGGGTGTTGCCTTTGTAATACAATAAAAATTCTTCCGCATCTCTGAGTACAGCAAACATTATACTTTTAGCTACCAGTTAGGTGACCAAACATCTTTTATCTTATTAAGTAAATTTTTCGGGAAGAAGAGAGCACTTCATAAGAGTCAGCTTTATTAGGTCTCAGAATTCAACAAGAGTCTTTGCAGTTTTATTGAAAGCGGAGATGAGTAAGTGGAAGCACGAGTGCTGGCCCGTCTCATCCTGTGTCTGTGGCAGGGCCAGGAAAGAAGGAGACTCTACCGAAGGGCTCGGCTAGACTTCTTGTAGCAATGTTAACCATTATTGTTGTAAAGCTATCTTAGTACAACTAGCTTATATTAACATGTCAATAGAACTTTGTTGCCTTAAAACATTTTGAAAAGTGAAATATGTAAAATGATTCTCATATTGGACATTAGACATACAGAATTTACCTTTTATTTTTATTTTTTATTTTTTGGTATTTGGTGAACTGGTTTCACAAATGCATTCGATGACTAATATTTTTGCTATTTCTGTTTTTCTTTGTCTTCTGTAATTCTTAGGGTAATAGATTTGTTTGTTTGTTTGTTTTAGAACAGACTATCAAATTTCTTCTTTCCACTAAAGCTTTAAAAAGTGCATCTTGCCCTTAGAGAATTTTGCAGTCATGATTTATACAAGTACATATTGTAATACTACCGCTAAGAAAAATTTTTCATCTTTTAAATATTTTGACATATAAATAGGTGATTTGTGATTAGCAGATATGTTTTATATTACTTTGATGAAAACTACATTCTTATGATACCAACTATATATATAATTCCTTGAGTTATATACAGTTGAATAAAATATGTTTTTATTTTTACTTTTCTGCAGAAGAACTTCCTCATTGGGTGCTGTCAGCAATGAAGTGTTTGGCAAATTGTAAGTACTAATTATCATCCAATTTCATGAAATTAACTGAAATAATTGTTCTGATTTAGAAAATATTTTCACTTAATGGCCCGAACATTGATTTGACACATGTGAGACTGGCAGTTAATTGTTTTGGGATTACTGTACTTTTAGTGATAAATTTGTGACTTAGTGAAAGGACTGAGTTATAGAACGTTTTTAAAAGAATTTTGTGCTTCCATTTTCTAGTGCATATAATCACACTGTAGATAAAGTCCATGCTACTTCTTTTGACTGCTTCATTAGAGGAAAGAAAAATTAGTAATATTGAATGTAACATTGTTAATAGTGCGTATATAGGCTTTTATTTCTAAAACCTATAATTTTATTTCTAAAACATATATTCTTAAGTATGTCCTATATTTACATCATCAGTTTGCTCAGCTGATTCTGTCTGCTACTGGATTTTTATAGGGCAGTAGTTTAAGTGGGAGAGAAATGTTTTAGAAGACTAATCTAACTGATATTCAGGATGGTTTGGAAGAAGGACCTACATGCAGAGAAACAAAAAAGACTTAGTAATTTGGATTTAAGGTGAAGGGGCTTGGACCGGAGTGGTCCCTCTAAGATTTTTTCTTAGGCAGTTGAAACCCATCTGATAGGCATATGATATCCACTTTATTGGATGTCATAGGCACTGTGAAGGGATCAGTTTTTATAGTATCTCACTTAACACTACCATTTTTCTGGGGATTTTCAAAAGGCTTGACCCAAAAAAGAATTCTAATGGCTAATGGCTTACCTCAAACAAGTGACTTTAATGAGAAGAATTGTAGTTATTTAGACTAACTGATAATGGTGATATTCGGTCTGCAGGGCCTTTTGAAGTCTCACAGATCACCTCAGGTAGTTTCTTCCCTTTTGGGTGAGACTAGTATGTACAGAGATAGGTGTATAAATTCTTGAATTAGTAGATTCTGAATTATTTACTTGACTGAAATTAGGTTTTTTTTTTTTTTTTTTCTAAATTGTAGAACGAAACGAAAATGACTGTTCAGCTTACTGTGGATGATGTTAGTGGTAATATATAGGAAAAAATTATATATTATAATTCTGAATATGAATAGCAATATTGGTTTGTGTGAAGCCCAGAGTTCTCTGTGTTTAACTATTAAAAATTTCATTGGTTTTTTGATTAATATTTTGGAAACTCTGAGATGTACAGTGCTGTGGTTTTAGCTTAGGGAGTGTTTTTTATTCTTGCTTAATCGTTTAAAGTCAGTTAAATTTAAATTATGTCTTTGGCCAGAGTTGGCAGTGACAAGATAGAAGGTATAAATAGCAAATTAAATTACCCATTTCTGAATTCCTGGAAAACCAAGGATTTGGGAGTAGATCAGCTGGAAGCGAACAGAGGAAGTCATTATAACACATCTAGGCTATACTACATTGTAAAGTATATATTAAGATGTAGTTATGATATTGAATTTTTAGGGATGATCAAAATGTGTCATTGAAGAGTATAGTTTTCCCTCAACTAAGATGTATATGTAAAGCCACCAGATTTCTGTAAAAAAGGTAGAATAATTGGAATTACTCATTAGTGGAGAGGAAAGCAGTGAGGAGCCACTTAGTTGTGTCTTCCACATGTATGAGGTGGAGGTATATTAGGTAGAAATTCTTGGCGACAGAGACGTGTCTCACATGTAACAAGTGTGCATTGCTTTACATATGGTTGGCATGTCTATTAAAATGCTTGTTTATGTGTCAAAGGAAAAAGATAGCCAAAGGGCAAGGACAGCTTTTTGAATAGCTTTATAAAATTATTAACTTTTCCAAATTCTCATTGGCCCCCCAAATGACTTTGAGTCTGTCAAAGTCCTGCCCTCTTCCTTATCCTTGTTTTTAATGAGTCTAGATTCCCATTATAGTCATCTAATAGGGAGCATCTGATTATGTGGCATTTTGAAGGCCTGCTCCTCCTTTTCTGTAAATCTATAGCTCCCATCTTTCCTTTAAGTCCACCTGTATTCATTACAGCCCATGTGCACATAGGTCTAGTACTTCATTGTTAGCTAGCCTCATGGTTAGCCATAGAATGAAGGACTGATGCTTAAGCCATACAAAGCCAGGTTAACTATGATTTTTTTCTTCTTTGTGCATGTAGTTTGCAAAAGTTCAATCAAAAATAGATACAAACAATTCTTTTTTCCAAAATCTATCAGTAATAACATTTGTAAAAAACTAGATTAAAAAAAATATTTTGAAGTTCAAGATGACTAAGAAATTAAATTGCTTAGAAATATGGCCTCTTATAGAGCTTTCTGTGCACTGGCATTTTTAGGGAAAGTTTTTTTTTTCATATTTTTAACAAGAATGATGAAATGTTCACAAAGGGATACAACTGCTTAGAATGAACTACATACTTATCCTGGGAGGGAGTAATTCAAGGCAATGTGTATTTCTTGCTGAGACATATCAAACTAATTACAGTATTTCAATTGACTGAGTTTGCGATATTTCAGAGGAAGAAACGAGCAAAAATGGTGGCTATTTTGCTGCTAGATTAATGCGGCACCTCACATATAGATCTTTCAAAATTTTTATTATTTTAGTTAATCAAATTAAGTTATTTTATAAGAAGTGTACAGTATATTAAAAGGTAAGAAGAGTTTTAAAGAGACCAACAAGAAGCTGTATTTATAGTGTCCCAGTGGCCTTGAAATGTGAAGGCCCAGAATGCTTAATTGTCTCTTTTTGGTTTGATCCTTTCTCTTTTGTGACAACGATTCTGTAGGACAAATTTCCATTCGGTTTTTACAGGCTTCATTTTCGTTCTCCTGAGAGTAGAGATCTGTTTGCGTACAGTTGTTTAGTCATGTTTTCTGCTGGCCCAGACTTGGCCAGAGCTGTCATACTCCTTTTTTCTGTGCTGTGATAGAAATAGAGAAGGCTGGGTAAGCTGTTCTTCATGGGATTTCTATGGTCTCTGTATGGATTGTTGGGGAGCATTTGCTGACAGCTCTGTGGAGAGCTAAGCATTTCTTGTTCCTCTTTGGTCCCAGATACAAGTGGGTCTTTGCCTTGCTGCTGGCATAGGATATGGCTGGGGCTGGGTTTTTCTAAGCTTCTTAAAGTTACTCCAACTTTGCAGTATGACTCTGTTTGATATACTATCCTTTGATGGTTGGATAGGGATCAATATGAGAGTTTTATAATTAGAATAAAATATAAGATACGGTGTAAAATTTTTTTTTTCAAAATACCTTTAAGAAAAAGTATGAATTCTTATTAGTCTGAAGTAGTTTAGAGGTAGAAATTGATTGCTTCACTCAGCTCGGACTCTAGAATTCTACATATATAATGAAATGTTTTAAAATTGCTTTATAACTTGCCTATTATACATGTGAGCTAATTGTTATTTTCAACTGTATTAAGTCTAGGAAAATATTAAATATTTCAAAGAAAATTATCATTGTTTACATTTAATAAAAATGCCTTTCTAAAGGGTTGGGTTTCAACAAGTGGGTGTCTTTTAAAATGGAAGTAAGCCAGTGATTTTTCTCATTGTTTTATAATAGATTTTAACTTAGACATAATCCATATTTGTTTAAGCAAAATATGTCATGCGAATTTGCTTAATATCAATTTTTTTCCTTGAAAACTTTTTTTCTACCTTGAATATCTGTATATAACACACATATGCACAGAGACTAATACTTAGAGGTGGTTGTCTCGTTAATGTGTCTCTTTCTAGCTCTTTCTCATTTTTTTTACAGGGCCTAATTGTTCTGATTTGAAGCAGCCTATGTACTCAGGATTTGAAAAAGATGTCTTTAAAACTATAGCAGATTACTATGGTCACTTGAAAGAGCCCCTGCTCACATTTCACCTTTTTGACGCCTTTGTCAGTGTATTAGGTAAGTTGCAATAGAATGAGCATATAATCGCATTATTGACGTTGAATCATTTCATTTTCACCATCTTGAGACTTCCATTAGCCAAACTTCCATAGCATTTTTGAAATAACAACTGATAGAGTGCTTGCCTAGTTGGTGTCCTGCTCTATGAAGGAGGAAAATGGTTAAGCTCTAGTATGAAACTCAAAGCAAGGAACAATAGTTTTTATTTCTTAAGAGAGAATAATACATTGTAAATGATTTTTTGTATAAAAATTATGAATTCATCGCTAAAGAAGAATGTAAACTTGACGTTTACTGTTCATGAGTAAATCTACTGTGTTGGACATGACTCCATGAACAGTCAAGTATGAGAGATGCATTTTCTTTTAGAAATCTTTTTATAGAAGGGATAGGTTTTTGTAGCACTATTTGTTATTTGTGACATGTAAAATATAGTATAGTAGCTTTATCATTCTCTAAAACTTATTGCTATTCTTCACATAGATTTATACTTCAAAATTTATACTGGCAAAGAAACACGATAAAAAGGAAAAAATCCAGCATAATTGCTATACGTCTTTTTCATATTGTCCCTCTTGAGAAGTCAGATTTTCCTCTTCCTGTTGTAATGTTGAATAAGTATTATTGTTTTCTTGTCAAAAGGTTTGCTTTAATGACAAAATCATTGTGTAGGTATCATATTGTGTTATTTAAAAATTTTAGGAATTATCATACTCTTGTATTTGAATATTGTAGGAGTTAGCTGTCTTCTCCTTTTCTTCTCTTCTCCTTTCAATCTTACTTTACTCTTGGAAAGTATGAATGCTGCCATTTTGTTATTTTATCCCAACAAAATAAAATATCAACACTATGTGAATAATTTACATGTTATTACAGCACAGTACTTTAAAATATAAGACTTTGTAAGTTTTCTGATAATAAGAAACAAAATGCGACATTTATAAGTCATGTACATAAGAGTGAGTTTGTTTTCAGAGAGACCATACTGGGAACAAATGAAGGGATTAGGCCTATTACTAGATTTTGAGGCCATCGAGTCTGCTTGGTATTTTGTTTTCAACGGAAGAGGACTGGGGGCTATGTACTTGTGACATCATGCCTAATAATGAAGACTTCCTGTTATTTAATATATGTATAGACTGAGTAGATTCTCATTTAGCCACTTACTGACATAATGCTATTGGGAAAAGAAAAATTTTAAAGACTGGATTAAAAGTCACTTCTTAGATTTTCTTCTTTTCCATTTTCAAAATGTCCTATTATAAAATTTTCTGATTTGGAAACAAAAGAACTTGAAGCTTTTGAAAATGAATTCAAATTTGAATCAGTTGTATTTATGATGTTACTGGTCTAAACTACCACAATCATTCATTTTGAACTCAGCTAGGAATTAAAGCTGATTATTTCCAAATTGATGTCAGAGTTGGTCACCTTCTAAAATATTATCTGTAGAGGGTTTAGGTTAGAGAGGATAGGTAGAATGAAGGATAGGGAGAATGGAGAAGGATAGGTAGAATGCACTTAGGTATCAACAAGAATAGGTTATTGTGTTTAGGAGATCACAATTTAGTAATCTTTCCTGATCCAGTCCTCCTTAAATGATTATATTTCAGACACTCTGCATTGAAGACCATATCTTTACATATTGAAAGAAGAAAGTTCTAAATTATGGAAGACCATAATTTGTTTATATGATTAACAAAGATTATCTAATATAGCAATCCTGTTAAAGCCTGTGGGAGAAGATGTCGTGTCTAGAAACTACATTATCTACAAACCAGATGTGTAGGTTGTATCTCAGTAGGGTTAACTCGTTTCTTAAATCATTTGACTTCAGTTTGATTGAAATAGGATGCCATTAAATAAAAACATTTTAAAGTAGGTAATCAGTCTATTTTGTGTAGAAGCTAAAAATCCTACAGCATTTTTAACGGAAATTTTTTCAGTTTAGTTAATGAAGTTCTTTGAGATCTATTCTTTTGCTTCTAGCATGAAATCATGCTAGCTCGATGCCAAAGCTGTTAACCTGCAAGCAGTTAGTCATCATTGATACAATGAAATAAGACATCTAAGAGTTCTCAAAGGAAAAAAAAAAAGACATCTTTGAAGATGTAAAATTTATTCTTTACTTAAAATTTAAAGCAAATGATTTAATTTATTTCAACACTCTGGCCTAACTGTACAGAGTAATTAATCTTCATTTCTAAAATGGCAGTTCCTTGTATTAAGATCAGAGTTCGTCTGACTCTTGAATGCGGTGAATGAGATAGTATAGCATCCTTTATTCACACTCCACACACACCCTAGAATCTGTGTAGCTTGCAATGATTTGGCATATTGAGGAAAGGGTTAGGTAGATAGGAAGCACAATAGGTCATGGGAGCAGGGAAGAGTGATTTATAAAATTGGGCGATTTGTAGGGTGTATAATGTTAAAATCTAAGATCCTACTCTGGTGATCTGTGGCCTAGATCTGGCTTATAAATACATCTGGTTTGACCTGTGTGTTTTTATTGTGTCATTTTTTTTTTTTTTAGTATATGTATATGTGTTGCTGAAGCAAGCATGTGACCTGTGTGTTTTTAAAAGAAATTTAATTGCCAAACTCTGAAAAACAGGAAATTCATATAATAATTTATGATTTGGGCTTCTTTAGAAAAACTGGAAGATCTGACAGTTTTGGGCTTAAATTTTCAGTGGCACAGAATGCTGCAGCTGTGTAGCGAATGTTTCCACTAGGAACAAGTGTTTCAGGAACATGAACTTCAATTTGCCAAGTTTCCAGTGCTCCCCATTGCTTCTCAGAAGCACAGTTCACATGACCCCCTTAGCTCAATTATTTCATTTGTTTGCTCCTATAAGCGTTGAGCTTGCAACTCCTGGTTTATTTGCTAGTGGACTGGAAGACTGAGATGGAAGCTTTTTGCTGTTCCATTCCGAATGTTGGTTTAGAAAATGCCATTGAAATTCACTAGACCGATTGTACACTGGATCATCTTGCTCAATAGGCTGAGATCTCCTCTTGTGTTTTTGAACGTAGAAGCATCCATAAGGTTAGGTTTTCTATTCTTTGGTTCTTTTGTATAGTTACTTGTGGGAGATCCTTTGGAGATGTGCACCATCTTTGCCTTGCTACTACCTCTCTGCCTATATGTTCTTCATATTATCATGGGGTCTGTATCCCATGATAATTCTTAAGGGAAAACAGTTCTTTTTTCCAGAGAGTTCCTAGTTCGTGCACTTGACTAGACAGAGAGCTGTTGCTCATGTTAGTCCAAGGTCTTGTTGGTGGCGCTCTCTGCTCTCAGGGCCCAGGGCATGCTTGTTGCTGGGGCTTTTGAAGACGCAGATGGGCCAAGGTAAGGATGTTGAATCACTTCCAAATATAGTGACTATTATTATGTCAAGATTGTTGGAATAAAGTAGTATTAGGTACTCCTCAAAGATGGGAATTTAGGGAGATGCCTAGCTATATCTAAATACATAAGCTATTTGTAAGTATACTGGTAATCACTAGAATAATTAATAAAACTTTTGGGAAAAAATTTAAAAACCTTTCTCATACCACTCAACAGAATAAATTCCAGCTGGGTTAGAAAATTAAATGTAAAAGAATGGAAATCTAAAATATAGTTGATAGTTATCTGATTTAGGGGTGGGTGAAGGACTTTCTAAGCATAAAAGCAAAAGAAGTCATAAAAATGCTGAAGCATTGGGACTCTTCATGTGGGGAGAGCATCATCTTGTGCGTGAATGAATCTATAAGTACTTTCAATTCACTTGCTTTTCCTTAAAAGCCTCTAGAGGAATAGTCCCTCTTGCTGTGTCTTTCTTTGGGCAGAAATTCTTGCCAATTGACGTGTAGTCTGAATTCTTTCAGCTAGTGTAAGCCTTTTCCTCTTTATACCTCTTCTCAGTGAAAATGAAACTGATACATACATATATATATATTTTATTCCGTTGGTTGTTCGAAAACTGCAGTGAACTCTTAAGTCTCTTGTTCTCTGGCTGGATGTGGTCCCAGTGGCCTTTCTGGGAACTCTAGGCCCTCTCAAAAGTTCGTATTTCACTTCTTTTTTTGAAGTTCTCATAAGGAATAGCTTGTTGTTAACATTGAGCTTGTTAGTGAAATGATCAGGTCTACTTTGCAGAAATGAAAATTTGTATTCCTCATGATTCAAAAATAGATATTTGATGTAACCATTGGACCATGGGAGGAAGGACAACAAAAAACGGTCGTCATGGCCGAGTGTCACCTAACCTCTAATAACAGAACATTATAAATTTCCATTGAATTTGATTTTATTTATTTCTATCATAAGGAACAATTGGGTTTCTTTGAGGATTAAATTATTTATTCACTCACTGTTCCTTAATCCAGCTCACTGATTGAAAAAACTCACAGATAAATTGCTTAAGTTATTTGGTGGATTGTTTATTATCTTTTCATTTTTTTACTCTTATTTCACCAATGGAAACATAATCAAACTCAGGTAACTTGGTTTGTAACCCTACCTTTCTGGGCCCCAGATTTTTCGTTAGTAGGTGATAGTAATGCCTGTCATACTTACAGATATGGAAACATGAAACCTAAAGCAATGGGTAACACTTATTTTCCTACTAAGTATCTTTTTTTTGTTGTTCTGAAAACTACAAAAATTGGAACCATGCATAAATTAAGATAGAGTAATTATATGTTGCCATCAAGTTATTTCTTCTCTTAATTGATAGGAAGATTTTTTTTTTTTATGTGAAACTACTTGTAGATTTTACAAGCTATAATCAGCATAAGCACTATTACGTCATCCTGAAAAGCAAGCAGCAAGTTACCACTGGGCCTACAAAAGGCCATTTTCATTTTCTGAAGAAAAGTTAAGATTCAGTTTTTTTATGATGATATCGAGATTGTAGAAATGATGAAAGATGAAAAAGTTATTCTTTTAGCTTCCGTTTAGCAAAATGAAATGAATCCAAATAGTAAAATAGTTACAACATTAAAACTCTTTGGCTATAAAATGAGAATAGAATGCTAAGGTCCTTCAGAATTTCTTAAAATAGAGCCTAAAGAAACCATTAAGCTGTTTAAAATCAGTACTACTTTATGATCTTGAAGAACCCGAAAGTACTTACTGAAGGTGTCTCTTGAGATCGACTGTGGATTTTAAAGCTAAGTTTTCTCATAATCATTTTTTCCTGAATCCTGTAGTGTCCTTTTGTCAGTAAGCTTTTATTGAAGGGGGGAAGAAAAAGATTAGGTGATGGTCAGCAATGAGAAGTTAAGAAACAAAAATAGCTCAGATTAAACTATTTTTGAGAAATCTAAGTATTCCTCTATGATTTGAACTGAGAAAAGTAATGCATAGCACTCTAAAATTTAAAGGCAGAAGTAAAAGTGAGCTCTACTTTGACATTTGAACAGATTGAAAAATAACATCTTTGGGACTGGATGCCAAGAAGGCCTTAAATATTATAGATACATCAACCCTCTTCCTTTTCCCCATAGATCTTCTCTTTTATTCCATCTATACCACTTCATGAATCACCCATGTGCTGAGTATTTTCAGTTCTTACCTTTATCCTAGATCTGTCTCTTGAACTCAAGACCAGAGTATCTGTCTGACTTCTGGCAGTTTGTTTCTGGATGTTTGTTGTACAAGAGCCTCAGTTCAAATGTAGTAGTCTCTAACCCATTGTTTCAGAGACAGTATGTTGGATGTGAATTCTATGTAGTAGAAAAGCATTAAAAAAAATAAAGACATAGAATACTGTATAAAATATCAGAGTACATTGTATAATAGTAAAAGTAGGTATTTTTATAAACTTATTTTTGTTTTAAATGCCTATGAATATGTAAATGTATTGTGATATAAAATATATTTCTTAATTTTAATTGTTGTGAAAAATTTTTGAAAAAAGCAGTTCTAAATTTCATCTATACCTATCTACCTAGTAAAGTGATTGGGAAGATTTAATGAATGTGAAGACCTCTCGGAAAGTATAATATTGCTTAAATATTACTAGTAATAATAGTTAATTGTGAGAGATGCTTATATTACACGTGGTTTGTTGTTTATATTTAGATTAAAAATGCCTTTTACCTATGGCTTGTATTGTATAGAGTTTTATTCAGTTTTTCATTCCTGTGTGTTGCGGAATTGTCATTTTAAAGTGGGTTGAGAGTTTCTTCAGATGTAAATTACATTCTGTTTTAACTTTATGAGAGGAAAACTAGCAGTAGTTATCACCTGGCTTTCACTTTGAATTCATAAGAAATGGTTTTGAGTGCCTTCCTTAGTATAAAAGAGCTAATAATTTCAGGGTTAGATATGTGCAGAAATTCTCTGTTCTTTTCAATGTTTTTAATCCTTTCCCCAAGGTGAATGTAGAATGGTATTTTATTTGACTATTTGTTTATTAAATGTTTGTTAAACTCTTTGAACCATCATTTCTACTTCTAGGAATTTATCCTTAGGAAATAATTGACCACATGGAAAATGTAGATTATACAGCATGAGATTTAGGAGTGTGTGCCTTACACTATGTGGGCTCAAATCTCACTCTGCCACTAACTAGCTGTGTGGCCAAACAGCTTAATTTCTTTAAGCCTCACTATTATCATCATTGTAAATTTGTTTCATTATAAATGTTAGCTGCTATTATTAGTTATAATTTTTAAAGAAGGAAAAATAAGCTCCAAAACCACTATCACACTTATTTTTTTTTTTCCTGCTGTACTGAGAGATCTACTCAAGTTCTGAGATATTTTGTGAAATTCACGAGCTCTTGCATGTAGTTGCACAATTTGCTTCTGTCAAGACTAATAGCATGGGAATGCTTCACATCATTACTTTCTGCAAACATAGCTTCTATTTTATTTTTCATGTGGTCTGTTTTTATTTGGTATGTATAACGAAGTGATAAAGTAGGGCACAGCTAAATGTCTTTATGACCAAATTTCGTTTTCTGTCTGTAGCATCTGTGTTTCTAAAATGAAAGAAATTCTAGGGTTTTGACTTTTTATTCTATTGCCTCTTTAAACATTCAAAAACATTTAAACACAATGCAATATATATACACATGCCTTACTTTTAAATTGTACATCTGAAACTTACTAGATTTTGTTAACCAATGTCACCATAATAAAAAAAATAAAAATAAAAAAATAAATAAAAAAAATAAAGTCCAATTTATCTAAACATCTTAAAAAAACCAAAAACATTAAAAATTTTTTATAATATATTTCCCTTCCAGTTTTCTAAATTTTCTACCAATTAATATTTTTGTGATTTCAAATTATAGCCTTTTCATGGTTGAGAAATGCTTTCAATTTTTATCTGCTTTATACTCCAGGTTTAATCTCCTTTAAAATATTTATTTAATGGCACTAGCACTTTGAGGTTTTTTTTTCAGGTTCCTGGAGATTTTGCCAAAAGATTACTTCAACATGATACAGTGATGATAGGTGGCCGATAGATGAACTTCTAAAACAGAATCCAAAATTAAAATGATTTTTATCTAGGATACATATAATAGCCAAGAAAAGCATGTCTATGAGTGTTAATATGTGTAGAGAGCGTGGTATTAATTAGAGAGTGTAACCATTTAATTGATAATTAATAATTGCTGACCATTCAGTATTAGCACCAAATAAAAACCAAGTATTTATGTAAAGGAGGCTGATAATTGCTGTTGTTTCAGAAAGCGATCCTCCTATTGGTAGGATAATAAATAAAGAATGCAGCTGTATATAAGGTAGAATAGCACATAGATTTGAATAACAGCTGAATTCCTAGATCAAGTGTTAACTATTTGGGGCTTTGGTTTCCTTGGCTGTGAAAAGGGATGATATTTCCTTCTTTGGAGGACAGTCAAAATAATTAAATGTGTACAAATAAAATTGCTTAATATGTGGTAACTGAGGCCTAGATGGCATTCAGTACTGTTACTCAGTTTTCCAAGATAGAAGAGCAGGATTTTAAAAATCTTATTTGATTCACAAGCAGACAAAATCGTGATATTTCTGGTCTTCTCAGTCTTTTTCTTTACTCTAAAGACATTAATTTAGAGCCTATAGACTTCTAGGCACCAGAGCAGGAATGGAAAGATACATGCTTGGCAGAATTAAGATTTGAAATATATAAAACCTTCCTGTATTAATTCCATGTTTAACTTTAATAAACATACAGATATTCTCTTAAACATTATGACTATAAAGGCATTGCTCTAAATTTAGACTCATTTTACTACATAGGTAGTATCTTCACCATACCCCTTTGAGATTGGTACTACTTTTATATTTCCATTTGTAGAAGACGAAATTTCCACAGACGTGAAACAGAAGTTTAGTATTTTCTCTAAAGTCATTTGGTCCTCTACTGTCTTACCATGCCAATGGGCTGCATTGTGTCCCTTCCAAAATTCATATGTTGAAGTTACTTTAGAATGAGGCTATTTCTATTAGGACCTTTAAAGAGACATAATTAAGGTAAAATGAGGTCATATGGGTAACCTTAATCTAATTTGGTTGTCTTTATAAGAAGAGGAGATTAGAGCACAGATGACACACAGAATGAGGGACGACCATGTGAGGTCAGAGCAAGAAGGAGGCCATCCGCTAGCTAAGGAGAGAGGTCTCTAGAGAAACCAACTCTGCTGACACTGTGATCTCAGACCTCTAGCCTCCAGAACTGTGAGAGAATAAGTTCCTGTTGTTTAACACATAGTCTGTGATATTTTGTTATGGCAGCCCTACCAAAATTATATAAGGCAGTTATACAGAGAAAGAGCTTTAAAAATCTGCATAGGGATTTTCTTGAATCTATTGCTGAATAAATACTAAGCTGTACATCTCTAGGATAATATTCCTCAAAGCTGGGCAAATCAAAACCACAATGAGATACCACTTAATACCCACTAGTATCACTATAATAAAAAATACAGATAACAAGTGTTAGAATATGGAAAATGTTGCTGGTGAGAATGTAAAACGGCATAGTCATTTTGTAAATTTTTGGCAGTTCCTAAAAAGTTTAACATGGAGTTACCATGTGATTCAGTAATTCCACTCTTAGGTGTACACCCAAGATAATTGAAAACATATGTCCACCCAACAACTTGTACTTGAATGTTCATAGCAGCCTTACTCAGAATAGCTAGAAAGTAGAAACAACTGAACTGTCCATCAAGTGATGAATGAATAAAATGTATATCCATACAATGGAATATTATTCAGCCATAAAAAAGGAGTGAAATACTGTTATATACTACAACATAGGTGAATCTTGAAGATATTATTCTAAGTGAAAGAAGCCAAACACAAAAGGTTACATATTGTATGACTTCACTTATATGAAATGTTCGTAACAAGCAGATATACAGAGACAGAGATCAGTGGTTTCCAAGGGCTGGGAAAGGAGACTATGGGGAGTAACTGCTAATAGGTATGGGGATTTCTTTTTGAAGTGACAAAAATGCTCTGGAATTAAATAGTGGTGTGAGGCTAAATTAATGACCCTACTAAAAACCACTGAATTTTACACTTAAAAAAAGGTAGTCTTGTTTAAAAAAGAAGAAAAAAGGACCACTGGACTTTAGGAGTTAAAAAAATACAGTATTGCAAATGGATTGGATGGGATCAGGGTCAGATTAGACACTGCAGAAGAAAAGATCAAGGAACTCGAATACATAGCAATAAAAGCTAGCCTGAAGAAAGCACAGAGAGAAAGGAGACTGGTGAGTGGGCACCAAACTGAACAGCTTTAATGTTATATAGGATGATGTCAAGCAGTCTACCATGCATAGTTGGAATTCCTGATGGAGGATTCTCGAACTGGCTCAAGTATCCTGTTGCCACATACCCATCATTCTCAGAGCACTTACTGACACTACAGGGTCATCTCGTACTTTCTTGTCCTGGAGCCAGCCATTTCTATAAAAATTCCTGGTTCCTTTTAGTAAAGAATGATATTTAGAAGCCAAGATCTAGTGCTAGATGTGCTTATGTTATTGGAGGTATATTGTTCATAGAAAGAAAACAACATTCTTAAATAGCATTTAAAGTTAACTGTGTGATTTGATTTCCAGATTTTCACCAAAAATATTTGAGAGGAGGATGGTGTTGAATTGTCAAAACAGAGACTAATATAACAGACATTCATGTGCCCACCACCCTAATTTAACACTACATCTTACAATGTTGCAAAGACTGCCATATGTTTCTCTACATGGAGAAACAAAATTGCTAGGTTGTTTGGTATTCCATAGTTCTAGCAAATTGCTTTCCAGAGCGGTTCCAGCAGTTTACATGCCCCTTAGCACTATATTTTTTTTAAGTTTTTTTTTCTATGTTTTCTAATTTCTCAGTTTATTTTTAAATTAACTTTTTGAGATATAATTAACATAAAATTAACATGCACCCATTTGAAGAACAGTTCCATGAGTTTTGGCCAATTGATACTAGTTTAATTGCAATCTCAACTAAAATATAAATCATTTTCATCAGGTTCTCTTATGCTCTCTTTTAGTCAGCCCCCAACCCCATCACTACACAAATCAGAAACAGAAGCTTTCTATCTGTATAGATTAGGTTTTCTTTGTTAGAGTTTCATACAAGTGGAATTATACAGTATAAACAGTCTGGCCTCTTTCGTACAACAGTTTTTTCGAGATTCTGTTCATGTTGTTGTCATGTACAAGTAGTTTGTTACATTTTATTGCTGAGTATTTTATCGCATAGATATACACAACTTATCCATTCACTTGTTGAGGGACCTGTGAAATTGTTTACAATCTCGGGTTATTATAACTAAAGCTGTTATTAACATCCATATACGAGACTTTATATGAATATATATCTTCTTTTGAGAGAGCAGCTAGCGGTGTAATTGCTGGGTCATATGGTAAATATATGTTTACTTTTGACAAGCTGTTTTCCAAAATAGTTGTATCACATTCCCATCAGTGATCAGTCTTTTAATTTTAACTACTCTATTGAGTGTGTAGTGGTATATCTATTGGGTTTTATTTACATTTTTCTCATGACTAGTAATATTAAACATCTATTCTTTTACTCAGTTGCCATTTATGTATTTTTTTTGTAGTGCCTGTTGAAATCTGCCCAGTTTTTATTGCCTGTTCTCTTATTATTGAGCTGTAAGAGTTATTTGCACATTCTGCATGTAAGCCCTTTGTTAGATATATGTATTGCAAATATTTTCTCCTAGATTATTGTTTCATTTTTCTTAACAATGTCTTTTAAAAATCAAAAGTTTTTAATTTTGATGAAGTCATTTTCATCATTTTCTTTTATTGTTTTTGTGTCTCAGGAAATCTTTGCCCACCTTTAAATATTATGCTACTTCATATGTAATGTTACTACCTTGCAACAATATTCTTTCATTCTCTCCCTCATCTCCTTTGTGCTTTTGTTTCATACATTTTAGTCCTACGTATGCTTTTTTTTTTTAAATTAACTTGTTATAAACCCTACCATGCATTGTTATTGTTGTCGTTTTTTTTTAACAGAAATTTCTTTTAAAGAAATTAAGAAACAAAACACAAATTTTATTTACCCACATATTAATCTTTTCTGGCATTCTTCATTTCTTTGCGAAGATCCAGGTTTTCATCTGATATCATTTTCCTTTTGCTTGAAAAACATCCTTTAACATTTTTTGTAGTATAGGTCTATTAATAACATATTCTCTGCTTTTGGGGGGCAGGGGGAAGGGCGTTCTGAAAAGTTTTTGTTTTGACTTAACTCTGAAAGATATTTTCAATGGGTATAGAATTCTAAGTTAAAAGTTTCTTTTAATGATGTAAATCCCTTGTCTTCTGGCTTAAATAATTTCTGATAAAAAGTCTGTGGTAATTTTTTATTTTTGTTCCTCTGTACATAACATGTTTTTTTTTTTTTCCGCTAACTGCTTTTGAGATTTTTCTGTATTACTGATATTTAGGAACCGAATTATAATGTGCCTTTATGTAGTTTTCTTTGTATTTATTGTGCTTTGATTCATTGAATTTTTTTCATCTGTTCATTTATAGATTTCACCAAATTTGGAAACTTTTGGACTATTAATTCTTCATGTATTTTTTCTATACCTCCTTCCCCTTCTCTAATTATACATATGTTACATCACTTGATATTTTCCCATAGGTTGATGCAACTCTGTTTATTGTTTTCCCTCCACTTTTTTTTTTTTTACTTTGCTTCTATTTTGGCTTGTTCATATTACTGTTTATTCGTTTCTTGGTTTTCCTTTTGTTTGCAGTGTTTAATCTATTATGGTTCTCATCTGGTGAATGTTTGAGACAACATTTTTTTTATCTCTAAAGGATCCATTTGGTTCCTTTTATATCTTATATTTCTCTCCTCATTATGTACATATTTCTTGTAAATATGTTAGAATACCTTTTGTAACATATTTCTCTGCTAATTCCTTTATTTTTCTGAATTATATTTTTACTCTGGCAGCTATATAGAGAATAGATTGTAAATGAGTTAAAAGGAAGAAGGAAGATGCAAGGTCCAGATAAAGTTATAGCAGCTGGAACTGGCAAGAACTAAGGAAATTCTAGATCTATTTCTCCACAAATCCTTCTACCTTTTCCATGAATCCTTCTATCCCATTAGCCCACAAATCTGTTTTTTGTCCATTTATAAAGAGAATCAGATTTCACCTTATCTTGTTATGTTTCATGTATATATATTGCCCAGAATCCTTCAGTGGCTTCTCAGGTCATATATAATAAAACCTAAAGTCTTTAAAATAGTCTATAATGTTCTGTATGATATGCCTCTTAGCTTCCTTTCTAATCTCATTTCTCATTTGAATATTCATTACACACTTCTTTCTCTTCACACTAGCCTCATTGCTGTTCCTCAAACACTTTAAATACCCCTACATCACAGTCTTTATAATTGATATTTCCCCTGCCTTGAAAATTTTTCTCTTCAGTATTTCCCTGGTTTATTCTCATTCCTTCAGATGACTACTTAAATGTCAACTCCTTAGAAAGAGACCTTTCCTGAAACACTAGAAGTATTTTCTCGTCACTCTCCAGTTTCTTTTCTTCTTTATTTTTCTTAATGTCATTTTTTCCCACCTAATATCACTTTTATATAACCCTTTGCTTATTTTCTGCTGGATAGGGAGCTCTGTGAAATCAAACAGGATTTCGTTTTATTCCCTACGGTATCTCTTCTAAAACAGTTCCTGAAATAAAGGCAGGGCTTAATAAATATTTGTTAGATAAATGAAAGAATGAGTTAAAATATAGTCATGAACCTTTTCTCTATCCATAGATTTGATTGTGTGGAATTGAGAGCAGATCAATATAGATGAAGATGATTATCAACAGTAGTATTTCCGGTGAACATTTAGGATCTGAACTTGGTATATAAAAGCTCCCTCTTGTCCCCTTTCTCTCCTATGTACATCCACTCCCTTTAGATCAAGCCTAAGATTTTTAGTCTGGCATTTATGGCCTTTTAAGATCCTATCTTACCATTACAGCCTATGCTGCAGCTGTGTTGAGAACTTATATCAGTTTCCCTAATATGTGTCTTGCAGATGTTTCTTGCAGCATCTTTTACATTTTGTCACTTATTTTTTTTCATGGGTCTCTTCTTTTCACAGTGCATACACTCTTCAAAGGAAGGGACCTGGCAAATTTTTGTAATTCCAGGACCTAATATAGTTCTTGGCATTTCATACACAGTCAGAAAATGTTTATTGAATGTAAAAGATGGTTTTGCCTTCAAGTCAGAGACTAGTGGGAACTTGAAAAGGTTGGATCCGGACCAGTAAATTGGTGAAAGCAGTTTCATCCTTTCAGCGAGCTTGGAATGGCTGTGTTCAGGAACAGACAGTGTTGAAGAGTGCACAATATTAGAATACTCTAATTTTTAGCAAAATTATACTGGTAAGGAGGGGTGGCATTTAACACAGTTCAATCAGCACACTTAACTTGGAAAAATAGCTTAAATGGGACGAAAGGTTATTGGACACGTGCTATTTAGAAAGAAGCTGAGCCACTTGACAGTGGATAGATCGTAGAAGGATTCATCTATTTTTAGTCTATGAGAATTGTGCAAGGTAGTGATCCCGCTCATTATGAGGAAGTAACACAAAGGGGAGAATTAAGGGATGCGATGGGACATTCATGTTCTTGCTCATGCTATCTTGCACCTATTAACAGTGTGAGTGTTAATGGTTAGCTTAGTCTTAACCTGACTGCTTTTAGTTCAGTGGGAAAGAATGCTATGAAAATTTTGTTGTATCTGTAAAGGGTGTGGAGGGGGAAATGGCTCTATTTGTCATCCTTAGTTGATGGTTTGCATTTTCTATGCAGATTTGTGAGTGACCAGTATAGTTGAATCTGTGAGCGTGTTCTCTATAATTTTAGTAATTTGGTATAAAAAATGTGAAATTATAGAGTCAAGTAGGCTGTAGGATTTTAAAGGTTAAAAAGTTTTTTTTCTAAACCAGGTTTGTTACAAAAAGAGAAAATGGCCATTGAAGCATTTCAGATTTGCTGCCTTCTTCTGCCACCTGAAAATCGGAGAAAGTTACAGCTGTTGATGAGGATGATGGCAAGGATCTGCTTAAATAAGGAGATGCCACCACTCTGTGATGGTTTTGGCACCCGAACACTGGTGGGTTAATTTGTAACATCTAACATGTCTTGAGTTTTTGGAATAAAATACACCCAAGTAAAGTTTACTAGCTTGGCAACCTGAGGAAGGTACACATAACAGGTTTGTTTAAAGAGCTGTGGCTTAGAATCCACCCACACTGGTATTGTGCTTTTGATCTTTGTGTCTTAAAGAACATAATGAAAAGTAAAGAGTAGGGATAGACTCTGAATGTAGAGATACCTGCTGGATACTGCCTGCTGTCAACACAGAGAGAAGGAAGGGCGGACAGAAAGGATAAGTAGTCTCTCAAGAAAACATTCTCTCCTCCAGGTCAACAAGGGTTGTGAGCCTTTGTTAACTATAACCAGTAGGTGAGATGCAGCATATATAAATGGATTAAAGAGGGAAGAAGTAAAATGTTGTGTGGAACCAGACAACTTAGAAGGAGAGAGAGAACTTGTATCTCCTGGGATACAATGTAAGGGTTCATGAGCGAAGATATTTCTTAAAATATTCTCAATGTTGCTTAAAAGCATATGCTAATTTTGAATTCTGCTTTGTAACGTTAGCATGTGTTTTAAAGCAGGTTTATATTTAGAATTATTTGCTAACAAAAATTTTTAATTTTTTTCAAAAAAAGTCTTAGAGTAAAATAGTTGCTTCTTTGGGAGCATCTCCTGGGCTTCTGTCTCCTGGTGCACCCTAGTGGACTCTGGGGTGTCCACTGGCCCAGTTTTGGAAGTATGGAGTAAGATCAGAGGAGCACTCAGTGCCCAGTGGAGTGATTCTTGATATTTTTTTATTGGTGGGGAGGGGCAGGGGAAGTTTGATGACTAGGGAAGCTGATCGAGCCTTTTGAAAAGCTGAAGAAAACTTTGCACCTGTTTCCCAGAAGAAAGCATGTGTAAAGTTTTACATACAATTTCAAGGCATTTGTGGGTTCCCTGGGGTCTGTAGTTTCCAGGTAAGGAATCTCTGGGTATCTCTTTGTACATATAAATATGAGTGAACATAAAGTATCATCTCCAGAGTATAAAGTGACGTCTTAGTAAATAGAATTAGTGCTTATAGGTGTTGAGGTAAGATTGTCAGCAGTAAAATTAGTAGGAAGGAAAAAAAATGATCCAAAGTATAGCATTAAGAGTGGAGTAGTTAATATGAATTCTATGAAAGCAGTTGCTTTAATTTTTTTTTTTTTAATTTCTGCTTACTGTAAAGAGTCTCATCACATAAGGCACTTCTTGTAAATCTCATAATTTTCTTCAAAGGTAACTGTCAAATGTGCATACAAAATCCTAGAGAAAATAACAGTGTACCAAGAAAATATATAACAGTTGAGGCATACTGACTGTACTAGTATATTTTTAAAACATCAGTAATGAAAATAGGATATTTTCTAACTAAATGGCTATAAAGTAAACTGAATTTAAAAGTGCTACATGATCCAAGTCATGATGGCAATAATAATTTTCAGAATTTATTTAAATATGTTTGTTTAAAACCATCTGTGAAAAGAGATGCCTTTAAAAGCTGTTCAGACAGGTATCTCTGTGAGATGAGTCTCTGTGACATGAGTTGCGCATCCTGTTCATGCTGGCTGATGAGATCAGCTCATCTGAGATGAGCAGGTATGGGCCATTTCTCACTGACTAGTCACTTTTTTTTTTTTTTTTTTTGGCGTATTATATTGCACTCAGTTCAGAGTAGGAAAAACTTATCTGTGTTCACTTAAAAATACCCCCCCACACACACACTTTTTTTTTTTTAGATGGTGCAGACATTTTCCCGTTGCATCTTGTGTTCCAAGGATGAAGTGGACTTGGATGAGTTATTAGCAGCTAGGTTGGTGACGTTTCTGATGGACAATTCCCAAGAGATTCTGAAAGTCCCTTTAGCCTTGCAGACCTCCATAGAAGAGCGTGTGGCACATCTACGAAGAGTCCAGGTAAAGGAAGGGATGTTCTCTGTCCTATGAAATTGCGTGCAGAAAGCCACATAAGCTTGGTAAGCTTCTTGGAACTTTATGTTATGAGGATTCAGTGAATTAATATTTACAAAGTGCTCATAACAGGGCTTAGTACCTAGTAAGTACTACATGTGTTTGTTATTGTTGAGAATTTGTGGAACGCCCACTTAGTTTTGTCTGTCTATCAATGCTGCATTCTTTTGATTGCAAATTCCTTAAGTGAATTTGTCCAGGATCTACATGTACTTCCTGATGGAAATGATTTTCGTGTCTTGATTTATAATAGGCCTGCAACCCAGATACTGTTAATATTTGTATTTGTCAGATGAGAAAGCTGTGGCAAAGAACTTAAGTAACTTGTCTAAGGTCACAGAGCCAGGATTCAAACTGATGAGATCCGTGCTCTTAACCCTCCTGCCATACTGCCTTGCTTTAAAACGTAGTGTGGCAGGATGCGGCTTTACGGCCACGACGAGCCGGGCTACACTCCCGACTCCCCTCTTTCCTGGTTGTGCGGCTCTGGGCAAGTCCCCTAACCTCTCTGGATTTTAGTTTCCGCAAGTATTAAAATGGGCCATACCTGCTCTGTAAAGCTGTTGTGAAGGATAGAGTACTACACTGTAAAATCCCTAGCACAAATGTCTGACATACGGCAGGTACCTTTTGAAAGGGAGTGTTATTATTGTTTTTCTTATTACACTAAAACGATGCAAAAGACATGTAACATATTACTATTATGTGAACCCCAAAGTGGGGTTTGTATGTCAACCTGTGGTATCATAAACTTTTGGTAACAAGCCTTTCGGCAGTTCTATTTGGCTCCTTCTGAATAATTGGACCTCTTTTTGCTTAAGTACTTTTTGAGGTTCCACAATTAAGGACCAGTGAACTGCTACATCCCAGTGTATTAAAGTAAATAACTCATTTGGCTATTTGCAGTGAGCAATTTAAAAATGAAAATAAAATTTTTGTTTTATGTCAGTAATTATTAACCTAATACATCGAAAGAATATGGAAAATATAAAAAATACACACCAAAACATATCAGAGTAACACCAAATTTTCAGTCAGAATCATAATCTTTTACGTGTTTTTCTGTGTCTTTTCTTTCCTTTTTCCTTCCTTCCCTCCCTCTCTCCTTCTTTCCTTCCTTCCTTCTAACTTTCTCTTGCTTGACAAGAAAAATGTTCACATCATTAAATATTCTTGATTGACACCAGAGTGACCAAGAGCACAGATGTTTGAATTCCTGATGTGCCCTTTATTATGTAACATGTCTCTGCTTTAGCATCTGCCTTGACATCTCTCTTTCTTCATCTGTAAAATGGGATAATAATAGTTAATACCTATCTCCTCGATTGTTTTGGTGATTGAATGGCTTGAGACATGTCAAGTGCTTAGAATGATAGTTATCACACAGTAAACTCTTAAATGGTAGCTGTTGTTATTATCATCATTATTGTTATATTATTCAACAATATCATTCCACAATATGGTTATGCTATAATTTATTTAAATGGTTTTCTTTGATAGATATTTAGATCATTTCCATTTTTTTCCTATTCTATAAGCAATATAACAGTAAATATTTTTATAGCTAGATTTTGTTGTTGTTGATCTGTGATTGTTTTCTAAGAATAAAGTCTTAGGAAGCAGGCATTCATGACCAAAGTTCATGAATGTATTTTAAGTATTGGTTACATATTGCCAAATTTCTCTTTAGAATGATCATTCCATTTTATATTCCCATCAGTGATATAAGAAAGTGTTCATTTCTTTGCACCCTTGCCTACTTTGGTTATTATCATTAACGTATGTACTTCACCATTTAAATGGGTGAAACATGTAATCTTACTGCTGTTTTACTCTCTCAGCCTTTCTCCAATATTTTTTTCAAATCAAATTGAAAAAAAAACAACAACATAAAAATGAAAAGATATACTTTATTGAATTTCTGCAAGAAAAGCAATAGCAAAAACTATGTTGCTCTATATACGTGCTAGATTTGTATATTCACATAGCACAAGCAATGTGAAGATTTATATTGCAATGCAATATATTTATTTATATTACAATATGATATATATATTGCAGCAACTTATACTTGTGAACCATTAGTTGTCATTTGAAGATCAGAAAATTGAGCTATGATGATTAACTGCAATGACACTGAATAAAATCAACAACTACTCAATTGTCCAATTAAATTTTCTGTCTTAGAAGTACTTAGTAGCATTGCCCCAAAATTGTTTGTTTTAACATTTGGAGCCTATAGACTTCTGTTCTCACACAGACTTCTCAGCCCCTACATCATGTCACATTTAGGGCAGTGCTACTTGGACTGTTCTGGTGAATTGGGGGCAGTTCAGAGCTGATGCTGGGATAGATCAGTTGTGCACTAGGCATTGTTTTTTCGCACCAATCTTTATCAACCTTGTCTTCAACCCCCTTCTTCCTCTTGTGCCCTTTAATCATAGGTATCTAGTGTTTTTCTCATATCCTGGGTTCTGACTGTCGCCTTTTACCTTGTGCTCACCCTTGATTCTGGCCCTTTCCTGCTTTTTCTGGCTTTCTTGTTTCGAATAAAAAGGAAGCGTCCTGTGTATGCCCCTTTTCTTTAGGATTCTGGTTGTCTCTCTTAGGTTGTCTCTTATTGATCTGGTAAACAGATGTTGAGGCATGGAATGTACTGAATGTAATAATCCATCTTGGCAACATATTTATTTTTAACTGTGGAGTCTGGGGGAAAAAAAAAAAACAACTTAAATTAAACAAGTGAATGTAATACTAGAAATTTTATCCACTGCAGAAGAACAAACAGTGCTATATTTTTGAGAAGATGACCCTCTTGGACTGAAATTAAATATTTTTAAAGGATACTTATTTCTTTACAGGCCTCGGCATCATCTTCTTATTTCTCCCTTCTCCCTTTACCCTGTGCAGTGTCTGCACATTTGTTGTTTTCATCTGATTCTATTAACATGTTTTGGAAATGGTTGCAGTACTTCTGTGTAAGTGACAGCCGAACTGAAGGGGTGCTTCTGTCCATCCCGCAGGGAGGGAGGACCGGACTCTCCAGATGAGGGAAGGAACCTGGATGGTTCACTGTATGTGTTCAGCATTATCACTGTTTTGAATTGTTTTAGTCAACATGTTCAGTTTATGTTTCAATTTCAGATCTTATTAAAAAAGAAGGCACAAGGTTTAATTATTAAAATTGTGCCTGTGTTTAAAAAGGTAAAAGACTTACTGAAAACTCTGGCTTTAAGTGATATTTTTTTGAAATTTTGGAAACACTTTTAGTTTTTAATATGAAGTTTTCTTCAATCAAACGGAGAAATGACATGGCATTCCAGTAGGAGATATGCTGTGTTTGATCTGAACAAATTTTTGTAATTTATTTGAAAATACACTTTTTTCTTTCACTACTAATTCTTTTGCCTCAGATAAAATACCCAGGAGCCGACATGGATATTACTTTATCTGCTCCATCATTTTGCCGTCAAATCAGTCCAGAGGAATTTGAATACCAAAGAGCATATGGCTCTCAGGAACCTCTAGCAGCTTTGTTGGAGGAAATCATAACAGATGCCAAACTCTCCAGCAAAGAGAAGAAGAAAAAATTGAAGCAGGTAAAAGGGATATTCTTTATAAGTCATTTTTTTCTCTTCCCCTACTGTTTTTATGTTGTTGTTTTTTTTAAAAAAAAAAAAATCTCTATTTTAATAAGCTTCATACGAATCTCATCTTCTAAGATAGCAGTTTTTGAAAATACGGTATTCATTCCATGTATTATTCCAGAAGTCTCATTGATTTACACAGTTGTGGTCACTTTCCCACATCTTTATTCTCTAGCATAGATCTTTTACAATTATTAAGCTCTTCATTTATGAAACTATTCTCTCTATATTTGTGTTTTGATATGTGGCCTGATATAATTACTTTAAATTCAGAGAAGCTATCAAATGAGGACAGACTTATTTGAAAGGCAAAGCAGACTGAAATCACAAGTATAACATCTGGAATATAAAAGCTTTGAATTTTAGATAGCCAGTATCAAATTGGTTTCTCAACTCAGGCATCACCGTTAGGCATCATAGCTTAGAGTTTCAGAGAATAGTTTTTAACTTAAAATAGGTTTACTTTGACCATTCTTTAAGTATCGATCAAAGATTAAGTGAATGTTTTTATTTTTAAAGATTGAATCCTGCATAGCTTGATTCATGTTCACACCATACATACAGAGTTATACATAGAGCACCAGAGTTCTAGACTCCCAATCATATTTTTCTCAGTAATTTTGTAGAAGAGTTCAAACTTTGTAGTAAAGAACAAAGAAAAAACATATTGACTCTCTTAAAGCTTTTATAAAATAATATATACTAAAATATTTACTCATCCATTTGGGCCGAAGCAAGAGCTGGAGATGCAGGGCGATGGTGAAATGTAGTTGGACCAAAATTTTCTTTAACTGTGTAGAATTTAAATTATTTTTAAGTCAGAGTTACTTGTGAATATTTTTAAAGTAACATCTATTTACAGTTGGCAGTGGGGGAAATTTTAAGAAATGTGACTGAAATGAGAAGTTTATTTAGAGATTGTATTAAAGATGAATTAGATATATAGAAAATGGAATCAAATGATTTAACAAAAAAAAAGATTTGTGTTGAAGTCAATTTGATTGTGACCTTTTCTTCTTTTCTGATGGAAAGCAGTAATGTTAAAACAAACAAACAAAAAAAATGGAACATATGGGATCAGAAACTCTTATTTTAAAATTAGATTACACAAGTTTATTGGCTCTTATCTGTTATTTTGACTCATCTTGGATTTTCTTTCTTTTCTTTTTTTTTTTTTCTTTCAGTTTCAGAAATCCTATCCTGAAGTCTACCAAGAACGATTTCCTACACCAGAAAGTGAAGCACTTCTATTTCCTGAAAAACCAAAACCAAAACCACAGCTGCTAATGTGGGCACTGAAAAACCCTTTCCAACCATTTCAAAGAACTAGAAGTTTTCGGATGTAGTATTTTTATAGCCATTAGAGATCTCTGTTGTTTTGCATAATTGGGTGGTTAGAGAGCATGGTGGTGGAAGAAAGAAGAGCAGAAAATGTAGACAAATGAAATATAAAGGTTATCTGACTTCAAAAAATGTTGAGCCATTATCAGTATTTTTCTAAAACTCAGTGCTATTTTTAAAGTGTAAAAATCAGTTAAAAATTATGAGACCTATATAGTGGTAATGTTAACCTGTTTGTAATTGTTAGAAAATTTAAGGATATTTTTATTTTTTTTATTTGTTGTTTTTCATGGTGTTTATAAAATAATTATGTGTGTATCCTACTTACCGATGTCTTTGTTACAACCAAGTCTCAAAAATAGTGTATATACTTGAATGAAAGACACTGGCTACTGTTACTGTGATGTTGTTGACTTAATAGTCAATTGTGATATTTCCTGTGTAAATTCTGTTTTTTAATTGTTGCACAAAAATTCCTAAATGTCCTATGTTATGATGGCTGTATCTTTTATTGCAGATTTGTTGGATACAATGACAGATTTTACTAAAGCTGGTTCTTTTATAACATATACTAGTTGGTTTTTACCTATAAGCAGAGTAAATTTTAATTTGCCTGCAGTAATATAATTTCAGTCTTGGTTAGAGATGGAAAATTGAATGGGATAGATTCCTTTGGTCCCTTTAGACATGTGATTCTAAGTCAAATCTTTGTTGTTTCATGAAAACACAAATGGGTTAAGTAAAATGAGACTATATTTCTTTATAAATATATATTTTCCCAGCTTCTTCATCCTTTTGAAAGTAAATGGAATGTAAATAAATCCATTTTTCTTTCTTTTTTTTTTTAATATCGTACATGGTGTTTCTTTTTTCGCATTTATTTGGGTCAGTTAGAGAGCATTCTCAAATGTTAAACATCATTGCCTTGGCCACTGTTCTCACATCAGTCACTTATTTTTATGATGCAATAAGAAATGAGATTTTTGGCTTTCGTATTAGCCTTTAGGAGGGTGCTTTGTCCATTTCTTTTGCTTTGCTTTATGCTCCTGCAAATAGTGGTACACTTGAAGTCTTCTGAGAGCAACTACCTAAAAAGCTAGGAGTAATACTCACTAATGGGCTGGTTCTGCTCTTTGTTCTGATTTTACCTCGTACTAGAGATCCGCCCCTATTCTTTTGTAGCAAAAATGCCTCCTACGGTTGACTCAGATTTTGTTTACTTAAAAATGGATAAAAGTATTCATATTGGTTTGGTTACCACCTTACCTTGCAAATATAAAGTAATGGGGGTTTTTAGTGTTTTAGGATTCATTCTCAGACATTGGAATTCTGTTTCAAGCAAAGAATAAGTCTACTTTCTGCTCTATTTGCTCTTCTAGGTAGAATTTACTTTTCAGAGTCTCCTTTCCTATTGGTTATCTTTGGAAATATGTTTCTTTTCTTTCTTCCTTTTGTTCAGCTTAGTATTACTTTTCTTTTAAGTATGACATACTTGTAGAGAGATCATAAAACATCACCATCACCTAAGTGTGAAATTGATGTATGGCTAATACCGACTTTTCAAAGTAGTTGTACCAAGTAACACTCCCATCAGCAGTGTATAAGAGTTCGTTGTGTTTTACATCCTCACTAAAACTTACTATTGTCAGAGTTTGAATTGTCAGTGCATGGTGAATGTATATGGTATCTCATATGGTTTTACATTGCATTATTCACATGGTTGAAGACTATTTCCAAATATTTTTTGACTTTTACCACTTCTATTCATGTTTTAATATCAGCTTATCAAACTACATACACACTATTGAGATTTTGATTTGGACTGTATTGAATTTATAAATCAATTTGTAGAGAATTGCTATCTTTATAGTATTAAGTCTTCTAGCCCATGAACATAGTTTATACCTCCATTTATTTAGAATAAATGAGAAAAATATTTAAATTTCTCTGTAATGGTTTAGAAATCTTTTTTAGATTTATTCCTAGGTATTGTGTACATTTAAAAAATGTAAGTATTAATATTTTCAAATGTATCTAAAGTAAAGATAATCTTACCTATTCCTGGCTTCAACAATTATTCAACTGATAAGTACCTTGATGTTTGATTCTACTGTAAATGGGGTTATTTCAAAATTTTCATTTTCTGTCTGTTGCTCATATATTGTATATAAAGCTGATTTTTGTGTACTGATTTTTGTACCCAACAACCTTCTAGACTTACTCTTAATATCTAGTGTGATTCTTTTGAACTTTATACATTCACTACATGTAAGCAAACAATGACAGCTTTTATTTTTCATTTCTGTGGTTGACAGTATCTAAAATGTCCCCAGTGATCTCTGTGCATGGTTTTTCTGCCCATGTATAATCTATCCTTGGGTTGGATCTAGTGACATACTTGTAACAAATTGAATATGGCAAAAATGATGGGATATCACTTCTGAGAGCAGATTTACAAAAATAGTAGGTTACAAAAAGTCTCTGGCTTCCACTTTGCTCACCCTCTCTCTCGCTCTCTCACTGGCTTTCCCTGAGGAACGCCAGCCGCCCTGTTGTGAACTGTCCTATGGAGAGGCCCATCAGGCAAGGCACCGATGTCTCTGCCAAAAGCCAGTGAAGACATGAAGCCTGCCAACAGTCGTATGAGTGGTCTTGGAGGTGGATCTTCTGAGGCCTGCCAATAACCACGTGAGTGATCTTGGAAGCAGATTCTCTCTTAGTCAAAACTTGAGATGAAGGCAGTCTTAGCTGACACCTTGATTACAGCCTGTGAGAGGTCCTAAGCCAGAGGACTCAACCAAGCTGTGCCTGGAACTGCAGAAACTATGAGATATTTGTTGTCTTAAGCCACTTAATATTGGGGTAATTTGTTATGAAGCGATAGATACAATGTACTTCCTAATTTTTATTTCTTCAGTTTCTCCCTCCCCCCTTTATTTTTCAATCTTTCTAGAACGTCCCTATCTCTAGTAATGCATTTGTTTGCCATCTTTCTGTATTCTTATAGTTTAGTTGTGTCCCTTATAAATATCATATAGTTGGATCATTTATTTCTTTAAGAAGCCAATTTGACAATCTTTATTTTAACTAACATTTAGACAAATATTTAATAGATTCAGCCTATAACAAATCTTTATTGATGCTTTCCAACTCTTTGTCTTCATTTACTTGCCTTTGGATTTAAAATATAATTTCATGTTTTCTACTAATTTGAAACTTAAGTACTCTTTCTAATCTCGCTGGGTCCCTAGAAATTACATCTTGCATACTAATTTATCAAAGTTGAAAGTTAATAGCTTTTACCCTCCTCGCAGGTTATTCAGGGACCGTAAAGCAATGAGAACACCCTCCCAGATTAGATGTTGTTGTAACATATTTTAACTTTATTGTTTTTAAATCTCATACTCTATTATATATAGCCCTTATTTATTAGATTTACATATTTTGCCACTTTTTCCTTCTTAAAATACAGTGTTTGCTTGTTTTTGTCTGAAAAACTTTTATTTTGCTTGTATTTTTTTTTAAACTGCTTTATTGGGATATAATATATTAACATGATTAATATAAATATAAAGTATATCATTTAACAGTTTTTGGTATGTTACATTTTTAATTTTTTAAAGTTATGATAAAATATATATAACAAAATTTACTATTTTAATTACTTTTAAGTGTAATGAATGTCCTAATTTTTAAAAGATGTTTCCTCTGTGTATTGAACTCTAGGTTGATAGTTTATTCGGTACACTGTAGTTACCATTGCTTTGTTAGCTGGCTTTCATTGCTGAACAATCAGCTGCCACGCTAATTGTCACTCTTTTATCGTATGTCTTTTTTTGCAAGCTGCTTCTTAAAATTTTCTCTGTGTCTTTGGTGGTCTGCAGTTTACATAATATACTTTTTAAATCATTCTGCTGGAATCTGTGGGGCTTCTTAATAGGATTGAAGTCTTTAATCACTTTAAATATTGTCTTTGTCACAGTCTCTCTGCTTTTGAGTCTCCAAACATTTTAAGATCTTCTCACGCTGTCCTCTGTCTCTTAATGTAGCTGACATTCTGTGCTACATTCTATATAACTTCTTCAGTTTTTCCTCCATTCCAGCCCTGCTCTCTTCAGGTATGTCTAGTTTTCTGTTAAATCCTTATATCCACTATTGGAATTTGCATCCATTTTACAGCTCAGGAAGCTGAGACTGAGGTTGGATAACTTCCTTCAGATTACCGGGCTTGTGAGTAACGTAGTAGGCAGTCACAGCCAGCTCTGACTGCAGAGTCCGGACTCCTGACTAGGAGGTCTTATATCCCCCAGTGAGTACTGTTTTATGTATGAATACTTTTTAGATATGTAAGTATAAGCTCCCATGGTATTTTTTATTCTATACATTCTAAAAGTTAGGATCTCAAACTTCTTTTTGATTTGCAGTGTTTTTATTGTCCTGAAATAGCTTTGCCAAATTCATTTTCAGTTTCTTTTGGTCACTTTCTACAAACATCTGCTGAATATGTTTCACCAAGTTTCCCACAATTCCCCAAAAATACTGCAACAGTGATGAAAACAATGTATTTATTTGAAGCTCTATGGGTACAATCAGATCTTTGCTTTATTTGTAGGCATATTTTTAAAGTATTTTTATCTTTATATACCATTGCTTTTTAAAAAAAGATAGGTAGAAAATGCATAGCAATCATTGTTGATCTGAGAGACTATGATAAAGAATTTATCAAATGAGTGTTCCGTATGGATAATCGAGAGTACTGCAGCATGTTTGTAAGGTCGGATATACTCTGTGAGAGGGGTGGTGGAATTCAGCCATTCATCATTGTGATTTCTTACATTTTTGTGTTTCTGCATCTGCTTTCGTGGAAGTCATATCTGGGGTCTAGCAAATGTGACAGACATATGGGTCATGACTTTGCGTTTGTGCTATCCAGAGGCTTGATTCTGATTCTCACATTTCAAGAGAGTTTCTGTACATTTTTATAGGAAATATAACTTAAAAGGAGCTGGTATTTGTGGACTGTCAATATACAAGAAGAGGATACTATTCCTATGTTGGAAATGTCAAAAATATTTTATAATTAAGAGAGGAATCAGTTAAAATGGCTCTTTACTATATGGGTATGGCTATATTAAATTATATTTTTATCCTCAGGAGCAGAAACCTACAAACATTAAAGGCCTATATAAAATCAGACTTATTTCCTACTAAAATTGGCATTAAGAATCAATTCAACTGTATTTCTACACATCATCATAGTATTTGCCTCAATTTGAAGTATTCGCTTCAGAATGAGATGTTGGAAATTCTGATTTTATGGCATTTGGAACATTCTTGCATTTCCTTGCTTAGGACAACATAATCTGCAAAAAAGTATAATACCTTGACATCATTGCATATAAGGTCTTACATGCAAACAAATTAATATATAAATTATGATTATTGGGCCTTTAAGAAATTTGCTCTTGGATATCCAAGTGATTTTAAGTTGAGATTTGGGACCACATCAATAAACAGAGAATTTGCTTATTGGTATCAACTTGGAAATGTAGTTATTTTTTAATTTTGTCGAATAAATATAGTGCCTGGGATAAGTTGAGGATATATTCACTAACAATATAATGACTTCTGATGGATTTTTTGGTATTTCAATGTCTAGTTAACCTTACTATTTAACCTTTCAATTTGTGGGAATAAAATGGGAACACTATGGGATGTAGGGTACTATATTTTTAAATGTCACATTTAGTCGCTTTTTACATATTTGCATTATGTAAGTTTCATAATTTCTCAATGAATTGAAGATTTAGTTAAAAATCTACAGTTTTTGCAAGTTCTACTTCAGAGAATTGTTAAGTGAATTGCTTGCTTCATTTGAGGATCTAGAATAAATTATGTTTTCCATAAATCATGCCTATTTCAAAACCAAAAATAATATATGTGTTTGGCTAAGTCTGCTTACTTTGTAATACCTCCTTTAGGGGCTCTTCTGTCAACGTTGAGAGCACTTGTAATATCCAGAGCCTTTTCTGAAAAATATAACAAAAGTTACCCTTCTGTCTTCCAGCCCTTACAAATTTTACACATTGCTGCCGGCATCTCTCTAATAGTAATAACAAGATAGTGTTCTTGAGTATCCTAGTGAAACAAATACAGCCTTATTTTTTTTAAAAAAGGACTAAAGTTTATTTTCATAAAAAATAAGTAAACTGTGATTGATATTTAAAATTGAAGTACTTTTGCTTAGTTTTGGCTAATCCGACATGGAAATGAAACAGGCCTTTTGCTCACTATTTCCACTAAGGATCTGTGACCTTTTGAAGGGTCCTGGCAACAAATATTTCAGTGATAATTTACCAAGGTAGCAGAAAGGTTTGTTGCTAAAAATAGCTAAGCCAGGATAAAATGCAATCTCTGATATTCTGAGAGCCCATGATTCCAGTTTATCTCTACTTACTGATATCTATACCTATATACCTATATTTTAAAATTAGGTGTGTTTTAGACTCAGCTATTAGAAAAAGCAAAGTCAAACCATGGAAAAGCTGTTTTGAAGATTAGAATCAGTTGGCTTAAATCAACAACATCACATGAGATCTTAAAACAGACCATAATATGAGTCACAGAGGTAAATAATTGAATTCAGCTTTTTTTGCCTAGTGCTTTCATATAATTTTTTTATTAAACCTGGTTTTTGTCCATATGCAAGTTTGTTTTAAAGATTCCACTTTTTAAAAAGCTTTTTGATACTTAGAAAAAATTTTTAAGACTTTTCTCAATAAAACGTACACTGTGGCCAAATCTTATGAGATAATACTCTTTTAGTGTTCTCTTAATCATCTGAAGCAATAATTAACATTTAAAACATGCACCGATATGACTTGTAAATTTCTTAAAACTTTCTACTTATCAAAATACCAAGTATAATTAGACACAATTACTGCTTAAAGATGAGGAAAGTTTTGATTTTGGAAAACTCCTCTTACCTTTTAGAGAGAACTGAATGAAAAGATCTGTTGTTTGATTTTTCTCATCATGATCCATCTAACAAGGACAGATGTTCCCAGTAGGGGTCAGTCTTGTGCTGGTAATTATTGTACCATAAAGGAAAAACTAGGGATTTTATTTAAAAGTTCAGTATATTTTATGTAATTAGTGAGTCATTAATTGTGGAAAGAAGTAACTCAAAAATTAATCATCCTTATTATAACAAAAGTAAGTGGGTAATATTTTGGCTCCTCTGTTATCATATTTTTCCCCAAAGCCTCAGAGGACTGTATTGCCTGCTAAATTCTCTCCAAAAGTAGGCTATAAATGGTAACAAGCAGCAATTATCTAAATGCAGCAGCAGATAATTTGGGACACATGTCAGATTACTAGATTTTAAAGTGAAAAATTGCCTGCAAAATTCAATTTGAGGAAAAACAAAACAGTGGTAGGACAATTTCACGCATGTCATCCCCTTGCCTTAGCTGTGTTCTGCATTGTGGGGATAACCGCTTGCTTTCTTTTTTTAGAATAAATATTGTTTTATTCTCATTCATCATACTAAAGTAATCTTTTGATGTCTAAAACCAAGCACTTATAATAAACAGAGAGATGGAAATCTGGCATAAAACATGAGTTTACAAATAATGCCTTTGGACTTGTTGACTTATATTTGTCAACTTACTACAAGCAGTCAAACAAGCATAGCCCAGAAAACATCTTAAAGGTTACTGGGATGATAAGTGACTTAACTGGAGGTGGACACTGCAGTGGAAAGAACAGTATGTCAGCAACAGCGGAGATGCCATGACGAGCTTGGGCACACCGTGGACAAAACACGATTACGTAAACGCTGTGTGTTTGCTATACAAATGCAGCCTCAGGGAAAGATACTTATTAGTCCCTTCTTGCCAACTAAATTATTACCCAAGCCTACGGCTGTGCTACCCTGAACAAGCTCGATCCCATCTGATCTTGGAAGCTAAGCAGAGTCAGGCCTAGTTAGTACTTGGATGGGAGACCACCTAGGAAGATCAGGTGCCGTAGATGTAAAAAATAAAATAAAAAAATAAGGGATTGTAAGCTGAAAAGGTCCTTGCAATCTGTGAGGTCAGCAAACGGTTACCTTGCCTTAAAAAATAAATAAGTAAATAAACAAATAAATAAATGAATAAATAAATGCATGCATGCATGCTGTGGGGTCCTTCCTACTAGAATTTGTAGCACCAATATAGGTTAGAAATCAGACTGTTTGGATTTTAATTTGTAGCACTACCAGTAACACATTTGATCAAGTGGCTTTGAGCAAATCACAACCTCTCTGGGCTTTGGTTTTCTCCTTAGCAAAGTGAAGAAATTGGGTTTTGGAGGTCACAAACTTCAACATCTTCCAGGGACAAGAATATATGTTACCGAGAGTGAGGTAGCCATGAAGCCTGTAGGTCCTACAACAAAGTAGTTGATACAAAAAAATATATATGTCAAATGCCCCATGTTGGCTGAAGTAATCAATCCTATGTGTAGAGATGACTTTCAAGGTCACTTGCAGTTCTGATGTTTCATTGTGTGTGTGTGTGTGTGTGTGTGTGTGTGTGTGTGTGAATATATATGAATGACATCATTTTCCACACTTGGCCCCTTATTGCCTTGGCTTATTTTCCTATCTGCATATTTTCTTCTTTACTTTGGAGTGGAATGCTTGCACCAGCAAGCTCGGTTCTGTATCAGACAGAAGAAAGCTGATCAGGGTGAGTTTAAAGTCAGTGCTAATGCATCATGAAATACTTTTTTTCTGAAAGAAAATTTATCCTTAGGTCTGTCATAATGACTAACTTAATTTGAACGGCTGTTTTTGTCTCTCTTTATATCATTGTGCCAGTTGGTTTAACCCACAATAGCTAACAAAAGTTTTCTTCTTCGTGATAATACTTGTGTGTTATATGTCTGTCCCTATTTCATCAAAATTGTTGATAAAATACCCCCAAAATTGTGGTAGTTATTGTGCCAACCTAAATTGCTAGAGCCAACCCTTTAGTTTCTTTACATATGATGTGTTTATTTTCACTAACAGGTAGCTTTTTAGCCTCATTTTCTTGTTGGTTAATCCAAAATAAATAATACTTTTCATTCCTAGAGCACTTTTTATAATGATTTCACATGTTTCCTGACTTAATCCTTTCAAACTCTGGTGGGCAGACAGAATAAAACGAGGAAACTGTGGTTCAGAGAGGTACCCGCTTACAAATGTGGAGCTTCAAACCGGGTCCTGTCCCTAAAGATCCAGTGCCCCTCCATGTCACCACACTGAATCTTGTCACCATCAGGGGCTGGCTCCAAGCAAATCTCTGAAGAGGGAGCTTATTTTTGGTTCCCTGTCTCCATCTGTGCCTCCTTTTTTTATGCCTCTTCACTCCCCCACCTTCTCAGCTGTGCTCATGCGTTCATTGCTTTGTATGAGGCATTTTTTAGGACATGGCAAACAGCCCGGCGCCCTCGTGGTGCTGCCCTCTCACTTCAGGTCCAGCACTATGATGCATCCTTTGCCCTCAGCAAAGCTTATCCAAGCTGCACTACATTTCTTCACGAAGACTAGTTAGCTATGCAAACAGTGCTCTTTCACTCATTCATTTTATTTTAGAGCCTTAATATGTCAGACCCGAGGCTGGGCAATGATAGAGGAAGAAAGACAGTTCTAACTCTGCAGGAGCCTTAGCCAACCAAGGAAAATGAACATGCTTATCCATAACTGTGGATGATGACCTTGGCACCACAGCCTGTAAGGTGCAGGAGGCACAGAAGAGAGAAAGGCAATTTTTTTCCAGGGCAGTTGGAAGGATATGGAAAGTGTCACTGAGGAGCTGATTGAAGCTGAGCCCTGAAGAACACGTCTACCGTGAGGCAAGAGGCATCCTCTCAATGGGACTAGCATGAAATAAGGCTCTAGTGGTAGAAATGATTTTCCATTCCATGTTCAGATAAGACTAATATTTTAACATATAGTCTTAAAAGGTTTTACCTAAAAGAGTGAGTAATAAGGGAATTTCATGAACTGTGGCAGAGTAGGTGTGGAATTATTTTAAGTGAGGAGTTTTATGACATCACTTGAATACCATCTCCAAGGTGGCTTCCTCTTATTCCAACCAGAGGGTCTGGATCCCAGTGCTCTTTGGAATGAACTTTAGGATGCTTTTTAGATTGCTGCTGCATCATGGTTTCTCTTTCCAAGTTTTCACAGGGCATGCCAGTGTTCATTTGTACCGATGCATTTACGAAAGTTGCAAAAAATTGTTGGTGTTGATGGACCTTCCTTGTGCTTTATTTAAAAGAGAGATCCTTTTATTTGCCTGCTTCAATTTTTTTTCCATCAACAGCCTGATATTCCATGCCTCCGGGTATATACTGTTCCATTTCATAACATTTAATGAATGTTAGAACTGGCTCTACAAATGCATTGCCTTAATCTTGTTGCCTGCAGTGAGATGCTTTTAATATTTTCTCCACATGTGAACTCTGTTTTCTTTAGCTTTTTTTTTTTTTTTTAAATTTCCATGTGGTTAATCTCCTTCTACCGAAAGGAGCCAAGATATTTATAGATTTTTTTTTCCTTCCACTCTATCTTCAGTAATTTGCTTTTCACATTCAGTGAACACATTCATCACAATAAATGGTCTTTTCCCTATTTGTATTGACTTGCGTTTATATAACCCAGAGTCCCTTTTTATGTTGTTATTAATGTCCATGGTAATTTTTAGTAGCTTGAGAAGCTGGGTATTAGAGCTGGCACAGAAATTCAAGTTGCCCTATTAGATCAAATGATTCATGTCATGATTCCTGCTTTCAAGTTTTATCATTAAGTTAAAACCAAAGTCAGGTGTTGTTTTGTTTTTGTTTTTTTTTTTTTTTTCTTAATTGACTCAATATAAAATGAGAGTATTAAATAAGAGTCTATAACTTATTCATTTCATTCAAATATTCTTGACTTGATAGCCCTTTTATGCACCAAAGATGTAAAATATTACCATTACCAGTGTTGAATATTTTCATAATCAAAACCTGGATTTTACAAACTTTATAGTCCTCAGTAGATATAAGTAGGGGGTTGAGTTATGAGTAGTTAACATTGATCATACTTAGATGCTATGGCTTTTTGCCAGCTCAATTTATTTTAATAGAGGCTAGAATGATGTAGTTTTAAATTTCTTATATTCTTTTTATGTTTCACTTATATTCTTTTACTAGTAGGCAATTTTTTTCTCACCTATGCATTTTGCCAGTTTGCAGAACTTATAATTGAACTTATAATATAAACTTGCTATTTATATTACTTATTGCTTTTATAGTTTGTGCAGATTTCTCAAAAAACATCTTTCAAAACAGCTCTATGATTCTGAGAATCGACTGGACCCATTCTGCTCTAAGACAGAGTCCTGCACTTTCCTATTACTAAACATTCTGACTGTTCAGTAACCTCTTCGGATATTAATGGCCTTTCTATGATTCCAGTTGTATATTCTTTTTCATTTCTTAACTTGAATACTGTGACATTTGGGGAGAACTTAAATTTTGTTTCAAAACCCTACCTCTTTGTTACATTTTTCTATAGTAAATTCTCTGTGTTAGAAATGCTGAAAATATTTCTTTTTGATTATTCCAGTTCCCAATTCAATTTATTACTTTTTATAGATTTTTTTTTGGTATATCCAATGTAATTTTAAATAATCAGTTAATTTTTATTTTTAGGATTCCATCATCTCTACTACTATATTTCATTAAATTATGGATCTGTATGCCTAGTTTTTTCTTATTAACCTCTTAAAGACCTCTATGCATCCCGTTAAGCCTGGGCTCATATAAACTGCATACTAGGTAGGTAGCAATGAGACTGATTTTAATTTTGAAAATCAAGAATACACATTCAAATTATATCCATCTTTTTGAAGGATGATAAATATTAAGAAATATTAACATGCACTCACCTTAAATTAAACAGTGTTTCCATTGTTCGAGGCTTTTTTTGGCAGCATTTTCTTTGTCTTCAAACAGGAAAATGTCAAAACTTGATAACCACATCTCAGTGTGTATGTCCATATATAGTATTAACTAGTGTCATCACTTGCTTCCAAATGCCTTTTGGCTATTTCAAAACTCAAATCTATCCTTAAAGGAAGAAATTCATTACCAGCGAGAATATGCCAAAGAATGGGCTGAATGAGGCCCACAGAGCTGGTGGGAAGATTAGGACCGAAGAACTAGGATCAGGAATTTGGCAGGTAACTTGGGAGTAGAGGACACACAGAGGAGGTCACACTGTAAAACAATATGGTTTAGGATGGCCCTAGTAGCATGGCCACTGTTAGACTTTTACTTCCACTGGTACCAACTGACCGTTGAGTATTATATCACTTCCTTTAGATCCAACAGCCCCAGGTGGGAGTGTTGGTGCAAGTTGAACTTGTGTGCCCTGCACCAGTCACTGTTTCCCACCCAAATTCACATAACAGATTTCCCCACAAGTGTCCGTTACAAATTTGTTTCCATTAAACGTTAATACTATAGATGCATCATTGGATTATTTTAGTTAAAATGAGCGTGAATTGCTTTTGTTATTAAAAAAGTAGAAGGCAGTATTATTATGAGAAAGAAACATGTTTTTACTTACAGTTCCAGGCACAGAGGTGGCACCTGTGCCATGATATGGAGGAGACCTGCAAGGGGGCTGCTGTACCCCTAGTTCACTGCTCCTCAATCTTCCACAGGGAGGCTAAAACCTTGAACTTTAAAAATTCCACTTGGTGCAATACCTTGTACACTGTGTGAGTTGGTGGGAGAAATCAGGTAAGAAGTGTGAGTTTAGGGAAACGGGGGAAACATTTTTCTGCATTTTCTTCTCAAAAGAGAAGGAGGAATAAGGTGAGGGAAAAAATAAATTACTAAATATAAATTATCACCTTAGGATAATTGGTGATTAAATGCTGGTGCATCTTTTCATTCTATCAGGTCATTTTTTAATGGGCTGTTTTCGAAATAGTGCTTTTTTCATTTGCCTATTCACTTCCATTTTCCTGTTAATGTCCCTTTACAGGAGAGGGGCAACTCTACCCTGGCGAATGATCAAATGTTATAAGCTCATTAAATTTCTTGTCATTTCTTGCAGTATGTGGGAAAGTGGTGTTTGCAGCCCAGTTTTGCCGTGTAGAACCTGTCTTCTGTGAGAGCACCTGAAGCTCCTGTTTGATAATTAGTTTCCGGCCTAGTCAGAGCTTAGGAACTGTATAAACAAACCGTCAGTGCTTGTGACGAGCAGAGCCCTGTGAGCTGCTGATAGCTAACTGCTGCAGATGGCATTCTGAGATGCTTCTGGAAGTATTTCTCAACTTATCTCAGAGCAGGAGTTCTTAAACTTCAGCGTGCATTAGAATCACCTGGAGAGCCTGTTAAACCACAGATTTCTGGGCTCCACTTTGGAGAGGGTGATTCAGTGTGAGATGTAGCCTGAGAATTTGCATGTCTAACAAGTTCCCAGGTGATGCTGATGCCGATGCGATGCTGCTGGTCTTGAAAGCTGCTGTGATTTTTAGCTGCAACAGGTATATAAACACCCTAAGTAAAACAGAGAGACCAGTGCAGTGAAATATTGGATTTGCTAAATATCACAGAGTGCAGAGAATTATGTGAGGAGTTTGGAAACTATTTCAGGTAAGTGTACATAATTCTTGCCACCTAGAATCTCAATATTAACTCTTAGACTGTGGTTTTGTTTCCCAAGTAATTTGAATAATCCCGCAGATAATGTTATTTAACACAATTCGTCTCTCTTTTGTATAAAATAATGTAATAATTTCTTCAATATAAAAATGAAATATTTCACACAAGTAGCAATTGGCTACTTTTCAGGTTTTTTCCCCCTACAAAATAAATTTGAGAGTTATTTTAAATTAGAAAAGACGTGGGCTTCAAATAAACTTTGCAAATATGTTACAATAACAAAAATTATTTTACTGTTGAAATCCATTTGTAAAAGCAGACTTTGTTTATATTTTTGGTCTTGCATTCTATAAATAGTTGCTTTTATTAATATTATACACTTCAGGGGCCTCTAGACCAGACAGAGTTTATGATTATTGTTTTAGACCATAATCTGAGTTTGTCTTAGGGAGTCAAAGAACTTTGGGCTGATAGCTCTGTCATTTAGGCAAATTATTTATCCTATGTGATGAACAAATCTTTGACTTGTTGACCTCTATTATATATATGTTTTCTATTTCTTTACCTTGTGTTCATTTCCTTTACTACGTTTCTTTGAGTTGAATTTGCTATTTTTCTTTAAACTTTTTGAGATGAAAGTTTAGATTATGGATTAGCAGGATTCTATCTTTTCTAATGTATGCATATGTCTATAAATTTTTCTTTAAGCACAGCTTTAGTAGCCTGCAATAATTTTTGATGTATATTATTTTTATTATGCCACTTTGAAATGTATTCTAATTTCTAGTGTGATTTTTGTTGGGTTTATGAGTTATTTAGAAGTATATTTCTTAATTTGTAAGCATATGGGGGTTATTTAATGTCTTCTTTATCTTTAAAATATAAAAGATTTATTGGGAGGACTAAATTAATGTAAACAAAATGCTTATCACAATGTCTGGCAAGTCGATTTTTAATAAATGGTAGCTATTGCTATTATTATTATTTTTGTATGGTCCAAGTGTCCAAGGTAGAAAATTTAGATAGCTTGCTTTTCTATACAATAGGTTGGGTTGGCAAAAAAAAAAAAAAAAAAAAAAAAAAAAAAACTAATTTCTATCCACAACATATCTAAAGTACCCACAATGTTTGTACTTTACAGATTTACCCTGAGGAAATTTTCTGACTGGTGGATTTACTTATTCTTTTTCAGAGTTCACGTTCCTGGTGATGTTATTATGTAGCAAAGGCCATAAGAAAGTCTGATTCTAATTTTCATTTAAGTGACTTTATATCCTAGAATCTAAGAAAAACATATTTACTTTTGAAAAATTAAGATACATCTAAATTCTGTGTATATATAAGTTAGTATTATTTTAACAAAACTTTGATAATGTGTCTTAACATTTGTTGATGTCTTGTAATTGAGGAAACATCATGTGTTGTTGTTAGTTTTGACCTACCAAATTGACCTAATTACTCTCAAGTGGGTGGTAGTCTGTAGTTTGGAAAATGCTGACTTACACATATCATAATTTATTTCCCGAGGCTGAAATAGGGTTCTATAAGCCAAGAAAGTAGATAAATGGTTACTAGACACGTATTCAACAATGTCTCACTACCAGAGTCACAGCGTTTGCTTGTCTTTGGCCTCTCTGCTTTCCTTCTGATAATTCTCTTCTACCACCTGCTGGCATTCTATGCCTCCTCCTGTTATAAGATCCCCAATATGGATATTATTCGGTAATTATAGTTTTAATTAATTCAAAGTGTTATGGTACGTTTACATAGTTCTGAGTAGTTTCAAACGCTTCCTCTCCAGGACTGTCTCATGTACAGTCTTCCCAGAGCCAGAGGATAATACACATTGGCTAGGGCAGGAATCTGTCCCAGTACCACTAACTATAAGCAAGGACTTTGCTCACTTAAACATTTTTGGGGAGATGTTTGATACAGTACCCCGTTTTCCCAAGGTTTTTAAATCAAGTTTTTCACCCAAATGTTAATTACCATTTGGAAAAAGAAATTACCCAGCTGATTCTAATGTGAATCTAGGGTTGAGCCACTTGGGAGGTTGATCTAGGAAATTTTATGTTTCTTTCTTGACTTTCTCAGCCAGCCTATGCCCTACATGTCTATGATAAGTAAAGCTGCTTTTTATTTCAATGTGAGAAATTGACATAAGTAGACCATTTTAATGTAGAACGAGGACAGCCGTTTTGGAGGAACAGCCTTGTGGGACTTATTCCTGAAAACTTTGGAACGTTTGGGCAAAAGGAAACCTTTGGACTGTGTATTTCAAACAACTGTTTTAAAGCTAACAGGACAATAGACATTTTGACTATGAGGCTGAAAATTAAAAATATTCCTTAGAATTAACACCAGCACGTATAGCTAAAGAATTACAGCTTTTTTGCACCGATAAAAATTCTTTCCGTGTTAATATTTCCCTACCCTTTCTCATAAAAACCCCTTGCCCTCACTCCCCAATCAACAGTATTTGAGTTTCTGCTTGAATCAATGCTTCCCTGATAGCCATTCTTTTTTTTATAATCTCAACTGCTTGTTGCCTCTCACTTTGGTCTTTTATTTTTAGGCTAATATGACCTTCAGAGATAGGGCTTAAATTGCAAAAACCCCTGGGAGTTCCTTAAAAACAAACAAAATTATCATATGAACCAGCAATTCTAGTTATATATCCAAACGAATTGAAAATAGGTGCTCAACAAAAACATGAATGTGATATTGTGATTTATAATAAGAAGTGTGTATTGGATTTTCATTCCCATTTGTGGCACAAAATTCCTAAAACCTTTAAAATTTCCTAAGTGATGAGAGCAATAAAAATGTCTTTTGCTTGTTAATGAGGTGACTATTGGAAAGCACCTAGGGATGACAGCTGGTTGCCAGGAGAACCAACCAGGTGATTAGAGGGTTAGAACCTCCAGGCTCAACCACTTGGCCTGCAGGGAGGTTGAACCAATCACCAGTGGCCACTGATTTAATCAACCCTGTCTATGTAATAAAACCTCCATTAAAAACTCAGCAGGAGAGGGCTTGGAGAGCTCCCAGATTGGTAAACATGGAGATTTGGGGCTTGTTCGTTTTGGGGGAGGCCATGGAAGCTCCTGCCCTGTGCCATACCTTGTCCTAGGCTTCTCTTCCATCTGGTTGTTCCTGAGTTATATCTTTTTATAAGAAACCAGTGATCTAGTAAGAAAAATGTTTCTCTGAATTCTGTGAGCTGCTCTAGCAATGTAAACCAACCCAAGGAGGGGTCACTGGAACCTCCGATCTGTAGTCAGTTGGTCAGAAGCACAGGTGGCATCCAAAGTGAGGGTGGCCGTGTTGTAGGATTGAACTCTTTACCTGTGGAATCTGACGCTATCTCTGGGTAGATAGTGTTGGAATTGAGGACGCCCAGCTGGTATTGGAGAATAGCTGGGTGGTAGAAGGAGAAACACCCCACACACTGGAATTGGGTGCAGCATCCTTATAAATGTTCATAACAGCATTATTCACATTAGCTAAAAGGTAGAAACACCTCAAATGTCTAATGAATAACTAAATAATGTTCCATACAATGGAATATTATTCATTCATACAAAAGAATGAAGTACTGATGCATGCCAACACATGGATAAAATTTGAAAACATGCTATATGAAAAAAACCAAACACGAAAGGTCACATATTGTATGATTTCATTTATATGAAATATCCAAAATAGGTAAACCTGTAACTACAGAAAACAAATTGTTGCCAGGGGCTGGGAGGAGGGGAGAATAGGAAGTGATTACTTAATGAGTACAGGTTTTCTTTTGGGATGATAAAAATGTTTTGAAGCTAGATATGTTAATGAAAAGAGTTTCTCCACTCAGTGCTAGCAGGGAGCCAAACACTAAACACCGAAAATTGCAGTGGAAAAAGACTAGCTATTTTATTATGAATGGCACCCCCCAGGACAATGGGAGACTAAAACTGAAACTCTCAGATGGCATGTAGGTTACAGATTACAGAAGGCAAAACCACAAGACACCATGGATTAAGGGTTTGGCGTTATGCTGGGAGCTGATTGTTTGGAGGTGGGGTAATGGTAATATATCATTTCTTCAGGTCTTGAGGACATGTCTGAGGTCTGTTCCTGTGACCCCCTGTCTGGTTTCATGTGAAAGTAAGCCAGGGACTGTTCCACCTTAGGGGTCAGGGGCTGAAACATAATTTAGGTAAAGATTTATCTTTAGTCTGCCAGAGGTCTGGATTTTGTTATCATTAGTTAGTTCTGGGCTACTGTTTCCTGCTACCTCGGGTGTTGCTGATTAGCGCAGAGGCTAGTTCTCAGCGTGTGTGTACAGAGAGATGATTTCTGTAGCTAGGATTTAAAGCTAAATTTAATCAAAGTCATAAGGACCCTCAGTCTCAGAGGTGATGTTTGCACAGCACTGTGAATGTACTAACAGTGACTGAATTATACATATTAAAATGCTTAATTTTAGGTTATGTGAATTTTACCTCAATTAAAAAAAACAAACAAACCAAAGTAAACAAAACAGTACTAAAAAAGCTGTATAAAAATTTCTTCGACCACAAGTGCAGTCTTTCACATTTACTACCAAGAAAACAAAAACAAAACCCCGGAAGAGGTAAATAATAGGTTAGGGAAGTATTTATCTAAAACTACTGAAGCTTTGGTTATAGGGTCTGTCATTTCCATGGTCACATTTTAAGTTAATTTTTTGGGCCTTTGCAATGTCTTTGAAACTAAGTTACTTCACCCATAAAACCTAATAGAGTGGAGAGTATTAATTGAGTTGATATGACAGAAGTCCTAGATTTTGTAAAAACTTATAAAGTAATATATTCTAACTTTAGTTTGTTCAGACTGCTCTTTCTACTCTTACTTTTAGGTAATATTTCCCTTTGGGTTATGGTGGTGAAGTGGCCATAGGCATTGTTAGTATCCAGTTTATGAGAGGTTGAATTGGACATATATTTAATTTGGGTTAGGTGTGAAACATGTTATATTTATAAGACTTAGACACTGCGATAGGCTGTATAATGGCCCACACTGATATCCAGGTCCTAATCCTTAGAACCTGTGAATGTTGTTTTACATGGCAAAGGAAACTAAAGATATGATGAAGAATCTTGTGATGGAGAGATTATCCTGGGTTATCTGGGTAGCTATTGAATGAATCAGAAGTACCCTTAAAAGGAGGCGGCAAAGGGCCCACTGAAGCAAGATACCACAGTGGCTTTGAAGATGAAGAAAGGTACCACAAGCCAAGGAAACAGACACTACCCTAGGGCATCTAGAAGGAGTGTGTGGTCCTGCTGACACCTTGATTTCAGCCCAGTGAAACTGATTTCTCATTTCTCATGTCCAGAACTGTAAGATAATAAGTACATGTTGTTTTAAGCCACCAAGTGCGTGGTAGTTTGTTCCAGCACCCATAGGAAACTAGTACAGATAAGAGAGCTAGTTATGCCGGTGTCGGAATGGCTTCTGGTTATATTCCTGCTGCCCACTGTGTCGATCCACCCAGCAGAGTAGACATATGAAAGGATAAAACCCAGGTTTTACTAAGATATGAATAAATCTAGCACCGGAAGCATGTATGTTGCAAGGCTTACAACACAGAGAACTAGAAATTATTCTGGAAAATGATTCCAATTTCCAGATTTATGAAATTATTTTATTGATTTCTATTCAAACTGGAATTTCTCTTCTATCAGCAACATATTCAATACGCCTCTTGCCAATTACAGATATACCATACATTTTTTTCTTTTCTGGTATAAGAAATGTGCAAAATAGAATTTTATCAAAATTTCCATGTAAGACCCAAAGCAATTGCCATACTACAAGGTATGTATGTATGTGTAAGTATCAAGTCACATTTTTATGTTTCCAGTGGATTGTATTGTTTCAGCATTTCAAAATCACCCTGTCCTGCTAAAATCCTGTGGTTCCCAATGAAATGGCACACCTATTGCCACCAATGCAGTAAAACAGCCAGAAGTGACCAAACTCATACGTTCACTAATAAATCAATGTATGCAGTATAAAAGTTGCTATATGAGTAAGTAATATGGATAATTATGTGGCTCAATACAACGTGGCATCACTTTAAAAATGTATTTGAATTGCTCTTGGGCTGGGGTTGCAAAACTGTGGCCCGAGGACCAAATCTTGCTTATTTGTGAATAAGTTTAATTGGAATGCAGTCATGCCCATTTATTTACATATTGTCCAGAGCTGTTTCAGTGCTATAAAAGCAGAGTTCTATAGTTGAGATGGACTGTAAGACCCCCCATGCCAAAACCATTTACTATCTGACCCTTTACTAAAGAATTTGCTGACTCCATGTATATGCCTTGATTTTGGATGAATTATGTCATAAGTTACATGCATGTTGTATATTAATTATGTATTATGTAAGTTATTGAGGGATTGTTTACTATACAAAAATATAAATATGAAAGAAGTATCCTTACAGGAAGCCAAAAACAAAATTTGAAAGATAAGGCTAGCAGAAACTTCAAAATATCAAGAATATCTCTTACTGTCTAGTTATATAAACTGAAAGCTATAATGTTCAAAATCATGAAGATAAGGGAAAGAATCTAGATAGCCAAGAATTATAGTTAATAAAAATGAAGACAAGTTGTAAAAAAGTTTATGAAACCAGGACCTTCTCAAGCAGGAAGTGAAAAAGCAGAAGGAAGATGAAAATGACAATAAAGAAAAACTCAGTTTGTACAGTCAACAGAAGGGCATGAAGGCCAGCAATGGCTGCATTATGACTAGGTCATTGATTTCAATAAAGAACTATCTTTTTGTGTGACTTATTTGAGCAACATTTCATTCAGCAACATTTAATGACTTTTTCCAGAATCATGATCTCATAATATTTACAGAGAACTAAACAGAACATACAGTGGATGAAAGATATGCTTCTTAATTAGACATTTTGAGAAAAAACCACTGTCACATGACAAGACAACCAAAGAGTATTCAGCTAAAATTATAGGGATAAAAGTATTCTAGAAATGTGTTTTTTCCTGGACTTCGTAGCATGATCCTTATCTTTTAAAAGTTTATAATTCGTTGTGATTCCTTTTTTCATTTTAAATATTTACTTCGTATCTTACATATATTTATAATAGTATAGAGTATTTTTAATCTATATTAAATATTTATATACACTTATATTCACTTCATTTTTATATAAGTACATATTTATACTTTAAATTTTATTCATTTTATATTTTATATTACTCAGGCTAAATATCTAGTTTTCTTTGTATTTTGTAAGTAGAAGATTCTCATTCACTGAATATGTGACCATTTTACATACCTAGTAAATTAAATGAGATGAAACTTGAGAGAATAAAATTAAATTTTAAAAATCCTCGGGCAACATCTAGCTTATAGTTCATTCAAGTAAATAGAAATTGCTTAAGCAGCTTTCAAAGCCTTGATAAAATATCAATATGATATAAAAGTGAGATTAGTTAATGTAAGTAGCAATTGGAATTAGATTTAACTTGTACATTTGGAATCAGAGGGAAAGCTCTTATAAGGACTTTTATTGCACTTAGTAAGAAATATAAGAAAGAAAAAGGAATTGCATTTTCCTATGTTTTTTTCTGAGGTGCATTGCATTGTAAGATCTTTGGGGAGCAAAAGACTAGATGAGTGATGGGAAAGGAGACTATAGAAGATTTAATTATTTCAAAATTGCACAGTTTTTTTTTTTTTTCCAACCAGGAATAACTACAGAGACTTTTATTAAAAAAAGAAAGAAAGAAACAGAAGTTACTTTTCCTAGGGAAAATGGCAATGAACATAACAAATAACTGTAATAAATAATTTTGTAACTTCATTTAGAGGTCCTCATTCTGAAGTGTTCTGGTTATATTTCGATTTCTATCTAACCCCTGATTTGCTGTTTAACTGGTTTCCCAAAGAATAGTCGCATTGGTGACCTCGGAGAGACTGCTTCTAGGCAAATCCAATGGCAGGATAGGCTATCACACTTCAGTGCTCAACATCAAAAATGTACATTCATTTGCAAAATTTGCTCAGATTTTACCAACATTAATCTTTCTTGCTTATCATTGATATCTACATAATAGTCTCAAATGCACAGAAGTTAGAGATACAGAGATCCTCAAGGACCATCTCTTTTCAACTCCTTTATTTTATAGGTGAGAAAAGAGGCCCAGAGAAGTGAAGGCTCCTTCCGAAGCTCTAGCCTCTGTTTGTAGAGGTGGAACCAGAAGGACATCCTGTGACATTTTCCATTGCACTTTCTTGCTTATTGCCTCTTATGAGCTGGTCTTTAACATTGATTTAGAATCATTACACTTTACATCACACTCACAAAGCATAACTTCAGGCAGTTTGATGAGCCAGCCTATTATAAAACATATGAGAAAAATCATCCACTAGCCTCTCAGATGTTTCTCCAAACAATTTTCATTAGAGGCAAATAAAATAAAACAGGCTTTAACTTTTTAAAATAAAGATTTTGTGATTTATTGGATTTAATTCTTGTTTTTATTTTAGCCTCACTTTGATATGGTTCATGAACTATAATGGCAGAACTGAAGTCACTTTTAAAAGGGAAAATTTCAAAACAGCCTCGTCAAGATATAGTTTACATACATTTAACTTTATTTAAAATGTGTAGTTCACTGTTTTTAGTATATTCACAGTTGAGCAAATATCACCAAAATCTAATTTTAGAACATTTTCATCACCCCCAAAAGAAATCCCATATCAATTAGCATTCATTCTCCCTTCCTGACCATTTCCCTTCCCCCGACTCTAAGCAAACACCAATAAAATTTCTGTCTGTGTAGATTTGTCTGTTCTAGACATTTCATACAAATGGAATCTTACCACGTGTGGTCTTTTATTACTGCCTCTGGTTTCTTTCACTTAGCATAACGCTTTCAAGGTTCATCCAGGTTTTAGCATATATAAATACATCATACTCTTTTATGGTTAAGTAATATTCCATTGTATGTATATGTCACATTTTATTCATTAATCAGTTGATAAATAGTGGTTTTTATTTTTGGCGATTATGAATAATGCTATGAACATTGTAAACAAGTTTGTGTGGCATATGTTTTCATTTTTCTTGAGTATAAACTAGAAGTGAAGTTGCTGGATCATATAGTAACTGTATGTTTAATACTTTAAGGAACTGCCATATTGTTTTCCAAAGTGACTGTACTATTTTTAATCTCTCTAGTGGTATATGAAGTTTCCAATTTCTCTACATCTTGTAAAAGACAAATTTTACAGTTCTAATAAGCAAAATTTCAATTATTTATTGAGCATCTCTTGTTCAAGGTACTGTAGTTTGTCAATACTATCAATTTATTTGTGGAAAAAATTAAAGGCTTTCTAAAGGGGATTTTTTCCTGAAGGGGATTATATCAGTCATTGTCCATTGAGGAGACAGAAATCATACCAGTAATTTGAACAGGGAAATTTTTAAAAATTAAATTTATTGGGGTAGCATTGGTTAATAACATAATTTTCAAATGTACAGGATTCTAATTTGGTATCTATGTTACCCAAAGTCTAGTCTCTTTCTGTTACCATACATTTGATCCTCTTTGTGTACTTTGCCTTCTTCACCCCATCCTCTTTTCTCTCTGGTAAACACCATTCTGTTGTCTGTATATATGAGTTTGTTTTTATTTGTTTTGTTAGTTTGCTATTTTTTGTTTTATATTCTACATGTGAGTGAAATCATATCATTCTAATTTTCCCAACACCACTTATTGAAGAGACTTTTCTTTCTTCATTGTGTATTCTTAGCTCATTTGTTGAGAATTAGTTGTCCATGTATGTGTGGTTTATTCTGAGGCTCTCAATTATTGTACAGGGAAAATATAAAGAATTATTAACTAGTAAAATGTGATTAATTACAAAAGGGGTAAATTAAAGAACACAGGAATAGCAATTGTAGGGAGCAGCTACTATATCTAGGGGTGAAGAAAAATATTCAAGGAAGGAATATAAATTTGGAAAAGTGTCACCCTATCCTTATAGCCGAGATCCAGACCTGTGGGAGAGAGAGAGAGGCTGTGGCCCACTGGATAGATAGTGAAGTTCCTTGAGGTGCTGTAGGCCAGGGCTAGTGAGTTTTTTGCTGGGGTGCTAGTGGGCCAGGACTGAATAAGAAAGTGCCTGCTAGGATCTGGCGAAGGCTGCTAGGTGGTGGCTGTCACTGAGTCTCCCATGTAACACTGGCAAACAAGCTACTTACTACAGTGACAGTGAAACACATTTGGAAGTCCTCACAGGGAGCTATTGAAACTCACTGGAGGGTGCCTTTGGGTCTTCATCACACCACAGGTGGCATGCCATGGGAGCAAGAAGAACCAGGAAGAATGAAGAAGGGGTGATTTTTTTTATTCTGCTATACCTTGTAGTATCCCTCCTATATCTATGAACAAAACATAACATGGCAACGGCTAGCAAAGGCACAGTGTTACAGAGTTCCTGTTAGGGCAAAAAGAGTGGATTTGGAGTTGAGAGGCAATAAATCAATAAATGGCAGTCAACTCTTTTGGCTACTTAGCTTTCACAAACATCCTTTTACACAGGAGAGCTTTTGTACAACACAAAGGCAACTCTATTCTTCAAGGTGTCTGGAAGTTCTCACCCCTTACCCTAAAGGAAGAGACACATAGTTTCAACAGTCAATTATATCCTCAGCTGGTTATATTCTTCAAATTTAGTCACCGTGCCATTGAGTATGCTCTTACTTAAAGGCTAAATTTCAGAGTTTATATTAAACAACTTATACATAAAATAATAAAAGGAATGAGAGAAAAAAGAAAATAGTACATACAAATATACACATAACATGCAAAGAGAAAATATATAAAACTACTCTACTTCTTATTTCTGTAATTAATCAAGAGGCGGCTGTAGTTAATATTGATGGCATCCTCCTCCTCCTCCTCCTCCTCCTCCTACTCCTACTGTCTATTCTGTATTTACATTACCCTTAGAGTCTGTAACTGGTGAAGTGACCCAAACATTCATTTCCAAGGGCCTGCGTTCTCAATAGTCCTGCCTTTTTAAAAAAATTATTGTTTTCCGTTGACCTTTATTATTGATGCCCCCAGAGGATTCCCCTGCATTCCAGATATTGTGTGGCAGCACCCCAATTTCCCCTTGGTAACCAGAATCATTCCAGCCAATATTGTTACTATATTTTTCTCTCTGTTGTTCAGCAGCATAAGGAATTAAAAATGGCCTGGTGGTATTCTTATCCTACAATTCAGTGGAATCATTCTCATGTCCCTTGTTGGAAGCATGGCCTCCTTAAGAACCTAGACCTCCAAATAACCAGAGGTCAAAGTTGCTAGGAAGGGAAGCAAAAAATCTACAAATCATCATTTATATAGTGAGAGGAGCCACTTTTTTTTCCACTCTTTGATTCCAAGATCTATGTTTTTTGGCAGTGGGGGAGATAGCACCATATAAAGTCTCTGACTCAAGGCATATACTTTATTCTGCAAAACAGAACCCCATCCTGTCAGAGTATTGTCTTCCAATTGGCAAACCATTCAACATTTCAATTGGCCCAGTTGCTTCTGGGTAATGGGATATGTAATAAAATTAGTTAATTCGTTGGGCATATGACCATTGCTGTGTTGACTTTCTGTGAAATCAATCCCTTGATTGGTTATCAGTGCCGTGTGGCATACCACGATGGCGGATGAGGCATTTTTTGAGTCCATAGTGCTTCTGACAGAAGCATGATGGGCAGAAAGACTCATCCATTACTGGAAATTATGTTTAGTACAGTGAAGACAAATCTGCATCCCATCCATAATGGAAGAGGTTCAATCTAATCTAACTGCTACCAGGTGGCTGGCTAGTTCCCTTGGCAAATGGTGTCATATCAGGGGCTCAGAGTTTGTCTCTGCTGTTTGCTGATTAGACAATCAGCAGTAGCAGCAACCAGATCAACCTCAATAAGGAGAGAGCTGTGTTGTCGAGCCTATGCAGAGTCTCGATCCCTGACACTCTGGTCACTTTGCTTGTTCTTTGAGTAGCATGGGAGTAGCTGGGGAGAATCTGACTGACATCTGAAAGCATGTTTTAAAGAGCCTTTTTAGTAGTGGATGCCTTTTGGTAAGCAGTCACATGTAACACAAATATCTATACTATGCTCATTCTGAGAAGTCTATCCACCTACCTCTCCCCATTCTTTATTGTAACTCAAGCAAGGTGTCTAGCCACTGGATCTAGAGTTTTCTTCCTATTAAACCCTATTTTCAGATCCTGGTGCCCTTTATGGGAATTGCATCCATCCAGTGTTCTTTGGTGGTAAATTTCTGCCTTATGTCTTCTATTCCTCTGGAATCCCATAATCCCATTGAAATCAGGGGTCTGATTTCAATAGAAGTTTCTTTCCTGGTCATACTTGGCCTACAAGGTGAGTAACCTCAGAGCTTTTCAAGGAAAACAGTGCTCCACCCAATTATGTATGTGTCAATGCCTTAATGAAGGGAGTATATTCTGAGCCTTCTTGGAGAATGTAATTGGGAGATGGGTGTATAGGTCATACATAGTCTTCTTCAACACTCCCACTTCCTTAAGCTTTTGTATTCCTTGGCATCTCAACCTCATTAGACATAGACCACTGTTGAGACCAAGTTCCAGTCAACCAGCCACATAGATTATTAGAGCCACTTCTTGCTATACAAGCTAACACAATGAATTCAGAATTTTTAGCAAATATACCCATATCAATTAATTTGGCCCATTCAATTGTTATATTTCATCTTTCTTGTTCTATCACCCTCCGAATGTACTTCCATACAGATTCCCCAGTTTTATGCCAGTATATTAGCAAAATCCTGCAATTATTTTGGACCATGAGCTATCTCCTTCTGACTCCCTGGAGCATGCTGAGAATTAGCCCTAGTGATTGGTCGAGTGGCAACAAGAGGTAACTGTAGTTGTGGTGGGTCTTGAGGAGAATGTTCATCTTTCCAGTCATCTTTTCCTATGATGTTATCATAGGCTTTTCAAGCAAAGAAAGACTGTTGTCCTCGGACAAAAGAGGTCAAGCTATTTCCATGGGTAAGGAAGACCCCGGGTGACTTGGGATTTTAGGACTGTCCATTTTATTTCAATACAATCAGATGTCCTCATTTCACATTTTAGGATTCCATTTTTTTCTAAATCAGTACCCTCACTTTCACATTTCTCAACTTGGTGACATTGTGAATTCAACTGATGTTGAAAATTTAATAAACTACATTATTAAATTTTGTGTTTGAATTTTAGCAGTATCAGCATATGGCTGCAACAAATAAGAGAAAATAAATGTCTTTGGACTTTCTGATGAAGTATGGTACTTGCAAAATAATACTTATTTTGGTCATTATAATGTCTTATATTATGGTATAGTGGTTAGAATACTTTCTGAGGACCACAGTATCCATTAAAAAAATGAAGTAAAATGTCATTCAGTTCTATCTCAAATCTGCTTTGTTTTGATTTCTGAGTTTTAGTGTTTTGTTTTGTTTTTATCTGCAATATAAATAACTTCTCCTTCTGACCTCCAAGTAATGGGCATTGTGACTGCAAAACATTTGTAGATTTTAAGCTTCCTCACAATGCACTGGTTTCATAATGCAATTAAAGAGGTAAGCTCAATGAAATAAAGACTATGTCTTTCTGCATAGTTGACAAGCATGCTACAAAGATTAAATATTACCTTCATAGCGGATATGAATTTCAGTTCACAAATATTGGTGTTTTCCCTATAATCCATCATAATTTTTATTATCAACCCCCATTCTACTAGCATGATGGAAACAGTCTTGATCAGCTGGGGCCACCTCTTCTCTCATTTCACACTTGGAGTCTGGGATCTGGGGAATGTGAATGTTGACGATGACACATCTGGTTTGATGAAGCTGTTTGTGACTGTTTTCCCATGTGTTCCTGGGCCTTGGGTCTCATGGGTTGTTGCTGAGTCATTCCTGATGCCCGAATACATGGCATGTTCACTTTTGGTGGCTCGTTCTACTTTGTCCATGCAGTCCTTTGGGATGCTGTGTCATTACATTTTCCTGCTTCTCTGAAGTGCTGGGAGATCCAGAATCCCTGCATGGATGCTGAATGCAATATTCTCTCTCTGGAGACTTGTCACCCAGGGACCCTGCCTTTAGGACACTCCTTTTCCCAGTCTCTGCTCTGTAGTTCAGGGAAAACTTTCTTCTAAAGTGGAGGTAGGGTAAGATGGAAAATATTTTTCTTTCTTGCCTGTCTCAGATACTTTGTAAAGACTTCAGTTTATTTTCTTAGCCTTAAGGGTTTAGTTCTCACACCCCCCTCAGAAATCAATGCCAGGAAATTCCATAGGCCTTATTTGCTTTCTGTCTCAATTTACCCCTTCCCTAAGACAATGAATAAATAGCTGATATTTTGTTTGTAAAGGGGGGGGTATAGTAACAAATGAATAAAATATAGTATCTCACAACTCTTTTTCTACCTTTTAATAAATATTGATAGATCCTAAAAATAGCTACCTACTTGAAAGTTTACCAAGTAACTAAATTCTAGCAATTATAAATCATATATTTATATATATCACACATATTATAAGTGTCATTATCTCTAACATATACATTGTATCCACTTTCTTTTAAGCATTTTTCTCTTGAACTTTCAACACTTGAATTGGATTCAGAGCAGAGAACAAGCACAAGTCTTAAAAGCGTCAGACATGCCAGATTTCTTTCTTGGTTCCCATGGAAAAAGTAAACACAACATAAAACACCCATTACATTTTAGACGTTAAGAATGTGTTTATGTAATTTATGCTAAAAAATTCCTGAGTTATATAAACTTGTAGATTACAAATGTGTTATTGTAATTTGGAGATGGCAACAGAGCAATTGGCAGATTAAAGAATTTACACACAAAGGTGAAAGCCTTTTTGAAACAAACAGTTTCCTTTCAAGTCTAACTTCCTGAGTAACTCATTTGAAAAGTCTTTAAATATCATGCAGGAAGACTTTTATAATATGCAAATTTATTCTAATTTATCCAATCAGTCTGTTTGATTATATCGAATTGCCAGAGAGGTCAAGAATGTAACAGATGCTAAAACAGGAGGAAATGAAGTGAGCTTATTATGAACATAACCTTTTCCCATTTAAAAAAAGATGATAGTTTATGTTATTTTGAGAATTGTGGAATGGGAGAAGCAGATCAGCTTTTCATACCTCTGAAATAGAATTTTCCTGGCTTCACATCTCTTTCATTATTTGCCTCCAATTTTTTAAAAAGAAAAAAAAACATTTTTTTCCTTTTCTTCTAGAATAACTTTATGGTTATATTTACCAAATTTTTAAGCACATGTGATAAACAGTGCAGATAACTTATTTCACAGTGGAATGAAATGATTGAAGAACTGTTTTCTCATTGTTCCCCCCATCCTCATTCTCCATCCCCACAAGTTGAGGGTAGGTAGAGAGTTTTGTGTGGCAGTCTGAGTTTCCCTTTCTCTAGTAGAGAGTTAAACTCCTGACATGTTGCACAGGATTGATGCTGAGGGAAGACTAGAAAGTTCAAAGAGGCTGAACCACAGAGGCTGTCGGAATGCTGAGACACCTGGTTGTAGTGCTCGCTGACTGAATAAGGGACACTGTGGCTTTCAGAGGCAGGGCAACGATTCCAGTGGTGGGGTAGATCCTGTGAGTAACAGAGCCACCCACCATGAAATGAATCACTTGTGCTGGACCATAGACTTCAAGATTCAATCAAGATAGAGAAGCAGACCAGAGACCCTACCCCAAATGGATTGCAAAACTCCTTGTGTTCTCATGTTGGTGGGTGGGGTATATGGTGGCTTGAAAATGACTAGTAGGAGAGGGTTCATCTAGTTAGAATTAGATTAGGGAAGGTAAAGAAACATGACACTTCATGGACCTGGGGGTTGTGAGCCAATTGATACCCATTATATTTGTTTCAAAAGCATAAATAGTAGTTTCTGCCTTTTCCCTTTCCCTACTTTACACATATAGCCAAGGAAAGACCATTTCGGGTTCTCTCTCAGGCCAGAAGATTAAATTCTATAAAGAGGTGAGAAAAGTCAATGATTTAACATAGGCAATGTTTACTAATTACTCTGTTAGGTAGGTATTACCTGCTAAGTATGATGCATATGAGGGGGAAAAAATGTGATGTCTGCCCTTGAGAAAGCAGGAACAATCCAAAGAACTTATGAATTAATAACATGAATAAAAGGTTTGTATGATGGATATGGCCAGAGTTCGGGCTGGGACATCAACCTTAAAAAGCAGTGCAAAGTAGTCTTTAGTCATGTGCCATGGTGGAGAAAGGGACATGTTCAAGCCCAAAGAATTGGAACAGAATGCATAGAAATCTTATTTCTGTTCATTTGCAATGTCATTTTCCCTGTTAGGAAACATAATTGTATAAAAAACAGTTTAGTAGACAAGGAATCAGCAAAATTGTTTATTATGAAAATCTAGAGATTTTGGTACAGATGAGGCTGACATTCTGAAGCTCACAAAATTTGGTAACATATTACTCCAGAAAACAAACAAAACAGAAGATCATAACTTGAAGAAAAAATATAAATTACCTTAGATAGGAAGTAAAATCAGAAATCTTGAGGTCTCTCTCAAAGAAAATCAGATTTGGAGTTCAAATCTGGAGTGAGCTGGTATAGGTGAAAGCATTTATATGCTGTGTTAAAGAAACAAATGAATGTCAGCCTTTCCCAGGGAGATGGAAGGAAATAATCCTGGTTATCTTCAACTGGAAAAATAAATGTAACAACCCACACTGCTCTACATGTCACTATGTCAAACCTTTTTCTCTCCTCTTTTAGTTTTAATTATTAACTTCTGAAATTCCCAAAGAGACAGTTTTTCTGAAAGTTTTGTTAATGAATTGATTGCTTTTAAAAGAAGTCCAGGCAGAAGCACTGATAATCAGAGAGACCTGAGAAACCAGATGTAAAGCAGACTACAGTCTTTAAGAATTATCTGGAAATGTCACTCCAACACCAAGAGACAGAATCGTGTGTGTGTGTGTCAGGGGAGGGTGGTCTCCGTTGAATGTGTTTCCCAGCAGAAGATAGAACTCGGTAAAGCCTAGGCAAATAGCCTGTAGTAGAGACGAAACGCAGGAAAGTCATGTCCTGCTGCCAGGAGAGCCTGATCTCATGCTGCACTGGCCACTGTGAGCCCTTGGGCAGATCACTTGTCTTTCTGAGCCTCTATTCTCTCATTAAAACTCAGAACAGTGGATTAGGCCCTTCTTCAAGTCCTAAGTTTTTTAAAATTCAAGAGCAGGCATAGATTGATATGGTACTAGGTAACCTTTGTCCTATACTGAATTATAGATATCATTTATGCATATTTGTGTCCAGAATTTTGCATATTCACTGAGAAAGGATCAGTTAAGATCCAAAAAGGAGATGTTGAAGGATTCAGCACTATAAAATCTATTCTGTTTCGTGATAACGTGTAGACAGTAGATGAAGCCGCTTGTCTAAAAACTCTGTCCTCAGGTGTTCCTGCGGTGTTAGTGTACTAGGGTGCTGGAGAGAGGATGTCCCCAGAGATCAGCTGAGGCGGTTGCTGCGATATTTGAACCTATGAAAAGGCCTTAGAGGCGTAAATGATGACTCCTTCCTTCATTTTCTCTTGTTCTTCAAAAGCCATGAATTGGACCATAATTTTTTCTATGAAAACAAGTAAGTGAAAATGCTTTCTAGAATATCTTACACACCTCAGGGCTACTTAGTATTTTCAGAAAATGGAGAGAAAGAGATATTGCCTTAAAGGATTGAAGATACACATATCATCTTGGGAGAAAAGAGGCCATTATTCTGTCATATCCACATACACAGTTTTTCTATAAAGATAACTGAAAATTCAAGCCTCTCGAAATAATGCGTGAACACTGGAGATGAGGTCATGCATGAGATTAATCTGAATTTCTGTTCCACCTATTTGTCCCTACTGAGGTCAGAGGAGAACTGAGAGAGTATGGTGAATTGAAAGCCAAATGAATGAAAAGTGAAGATTTTCAGGAAGGGAGTAAATCAGTCACATCACATGCTGCTGACATAACTTGGGATTGACCACAGAGTTGAGCAACATGAGGGACATCATGATCTCAGTACAAACTTTTTCTGTGATTGGAGTAGGTTCAAAAGAAAACAGATTGAAAAGTAGAGACACCAAGTGAATTCGACTCTTTGAATGAGATTTGTCCATCATTTGTTTTTACGCTGGTGAACTGCAAAAGTTTACACTTCAAATGGAAGTCAGATTCTCTCATTTGAACGAAAAGCATTCTAACAAAAAGCATTCTAGAGTATGATGCAAAGCAACCTATTGAAAATCCCTTCCCTTATGAACTTGTGTTATGCATCTATTGAGTACATATAACAAGTAGCAGCTGACTTGATTCAGTACTGAGCAGAATCCCACAAAGAGAAATTCAGCCTTATGACTTCTCCTCCTTCGACTTTCTACCATTAGTTTTCTGAGAATTTCGTGGAATGTCTGGTAATAGCTCTGGCTTCCCCTCTGCCACGTGTTGAGGCTGGTCTTGGAACAAATCGGCTCACTGGGGGAGGGTGGTGGGCAGGAGGGATGAAATCATTGTGTTGCCTCAGTGTCCACTTGCCCTGAGAGGACTTTCACAGCAAGGGGTTCTATATTTTTAGAATTAGTGTGTTCTGTTTTAATGTTGTGAACAATCATTTTAAACCCACTATATTTAGTAAAGGTTTAATTATACAAGCAGTAAAACTAGTTTCAAGCCATCACCTTTCCTTCCTTGCGCATCAAAACAGCCCCTGCAGCTGAGAATGGCAATTTCAGCCATACCTGGTGAGGGCAATGGACAAGAAAAATTCTGTCGTTGGAGTTCAGTGTGAGCCCAGCAGCAGGGGGGCCCTGTCTCAGCATCCTCCCACTGCTGTCCACTGGGACCTCACTCCTGCAAACACCCTCTATGGAAGGGGGCTGGGGAGGCTGGGTAACTGCGCCACTGCATGGGGACTGTCTTCCCTGTCCACACAGGAGCTGTGATCAGATTTTCCAAAATAATACTAAGGTAACAGAATCTCTTTGTGTTATTTACACGTATGTAAGATGTTGGGGAACTGTGGTCTGGGCAATGAGATTTCTTGAATTTTTCAATGATGCCATTTATTCCTTCATTTTCTCACTCACTCCTTCTGGGAGGGCCTTCTCCAAAGCCATGCCTGGGATGAAATTGGGCTAGTCAGAGGGCTGGCTTGAGGAGTCACAGGCTGATGAAGGTGTAAATGAAGTTGATGCAGGGAGGCTGCTGGTAGGAGAACAGGCAGGTGTCAGCCAACTGACACTAAAACTAAAAATGCTCTAAGACACAAATACAATATTGTGCACATTAATTTACTTATTCAGCAAATAGATTTTGATTAGTTATGGGAAAGCCATGGAGACTGGCCCCAGTTTAGCGGGAAAGATGTAGATGAGTAGTAAACGTATAATGACAGAGTGACTGCTCGGAAGATACGAAACATTTTGTGAGTGTTTAACAAAGGAGCCTGAGGTGACTGGGTCAGAAAGGGAAGCTATGCTTGACCTGAGATCTGTAGCAGGTCCTCAAATAACGTCAGTTCATTATAATGATGAGAAAAGGAAAAAAAAAATCGTTTCTCAGCCACGGCTATTGTCTGTGTAGAGTTTGCACATTTTCTCAATGTCTGGGTGGGTTTTCTCTGTGTGTTCCGGTTTCCTCCTACATCCCAAAGATGTGCATGTTAGGTTAATTTGTGTGTCTATATTGTTCCTGTGTGACTGAGTGTGGATGTGTATGTGAATGTGTCCTGAGCTGCCAGATAGGCTCAGGTCACCTGCGACCCTGAACTGGAATAAACAGGTTGGAAAAGAATGATCTTATTTGTTTTTATTAATTTTTCTTTAATATATGTATAGCTTGCATTTATTTTAATGTTTTGTATGAGGAGTGTTTTGGGCCTTCATTTAGAGGTTTGGTGATGTTCTTGTGACCAGGAACATGCTGTAGGAACTTAACTCTTGTTATCAATTAGCCTGTGGCAAAATTAGTTTCATCATATGTCATTTTGCTAAAATCACAGTTTCCAAAAACCTATTGACAATGTTAAGAAAGGAATTACTATACAGCGGTGCTTCCCAAGTGTGCATATAAATTACCTGGGGATTTTGATGAAATGCAGGTTTCTATTCCATATGTGGGGCCTGTGAAGGGGCCCTAGATTCTGCATCTCTAACCAGCTCCATCCCTAACCAGTGATGCTGATGCTATAGGTCCATGGATCACATTTTGAGTACCAATGATTCTAAAGGGAGTTTCCCAGGGAGGGACCAGCATGTAGATACTCTGCATGTTGGTCTTCTAATCTCCTATTGAGACACTGAGGCACCTGTAAAGTAACTGTTTCATGCCCTTCCATGCTCAGTTCTCAGGATATGTGTTCCCCTGCCAGGATGTTTTCTCCTCTTTAAGTCTGCTCTTCATGTTTACTTTAAACTGCATTTTGCCTTTTATAAATACAGAAGTTTCTATTTAAAAGGGCAGACTAAAGAAGTTTCTTCCACCTTTCTTCTCAGAATTTTCCAGAAAAAAAAAGGACAAATATATAAATGTTATCCTTGACAAAACTTGAAGGCTAACTCCCAAGAAATAATATTTGGGGAGTGATGCCAGTTGCAATAAAGATCAAATATGGGTGCAGAAGATTCTCACAGGGGATATTTGTGGATATAGATCTCAGACAAAGCTGGCAGGAAACCATTTTCTTAAGTAGACGACACTCAGGGACAAAAGCAATGATCATTTCTTTGGAATCACAGGAATAGCATCTACATGCGTGTGTGGAGCGCCGGAACATCCTGGACACTATGTGACCCCACAGAGAAGCAGAGATAGTAGAGCTAAATTAAAAAAAAAAAATACAGATAGAAATGCCACCTTTTATCTGTCTGGTGAGGCAAGGTGAAGGACAGAGATTGAATCATGCCCTATTCCCTGGCTGCCAATATCTGTTGGCTGAAGAGAGGTAAGAGCTAAAAATAAGTCACATATGGCCTGTCACAATGATCTCCTCCCTGAATCAGGGATAATTCCTGCTAGCCTACAACTGCTCATCTCCTATCCAAAATGAACCACCTGTAAAGTCCAAGAAGGGTGCACTTCATTTAAAGATAAGACTAAAAAGGCAACCAGCACAGGCTCTGTACAAAAATAATACAACACAAGAGGAGGGAGAGAACAGGGGATATATACAGCAAAAAAGAATCCTCACAATAATAAGTGGCCACCAAGATGTTATGACAAAAATTATGACTAAATAAATGGCTGTGGACTAATAGAATTTAATAAAACAATAAAGAGGCTCACAACGACAATTGAGAGCTAGGGGAAAATAATAGGAACACCACAGAAGGAGATGAAACAAGAACTTCTAGAGCTCAGGAAGAAAGCAGAAGAGAAAAAAAAGTCACCAAAGAAATGCAGGCCTATTGGAATAAATGCAAAGGAGAATAGACATTGCTGACATCAGTGAAAAATAGGACAGGAATAAGAAAAAACAAGCAAAATAAATTAGAAATGACAGACTAAATTAAAGAAAATATGAAAGAAATAGAAGACAAAAAATCGCAACATATACATAATTTATGTCCTTTAAGAGGAAGCCTGGAGGTATTATTAAGTAAAGTGGTATTATTAAGTAAAATAACCCTTGACTATACAAATGGAAAGAGTAAGCTATGCTCCAGGAAAACTTGATCCAGAATGATCAACACTGACATGTATCCAAGTAAATTTACTGGCCCTTAAAGAAAAACTCTATCACTCAGATGAAAATCAAACTATTACTTGTGGGACAAAAACAAGCTGACATTGTAACAAAATGAGCTACACAGTGAAATATCAAATGCAAGAGAAGGGAACCATAACACAAAATATGATTACCAAATTTTAATCAAACATGACCATAACAGTAATTAAACATTGTCTAACTCACCTATTAAAAGAGACTCAATTTTATAAAAAGAGAGGCATCCAATTATGTGTGGTATGTGACGCATCTAAAAACAACGAAGCCCAGAAAGGCTGAAGATAAGGAATTGGGGAAAGGCATTGCTATAGGTTGAATTGTGCACCACCTTTATTAATATACTAAAGCCCTAAGTCCCACATGTGATTTATATATTGGAGATGGTGTTTTCAAGGAGGTGATTAAGGTTAAATGAAGTCATCAGGGCAGGACCCTGATCTATTAGAACTGGTGTCCTGACAAGAAGAGGAAGGGCACTAGAGCTTTCTCTTTGCCATGTGGGGACACAGCAAGAAGTTGGCAGTCTACAAGCCAGAAAGGGGGCTCTCACCAGAACCTGACCGTGCCGGCACCCTGATCTTGGGTTTTCCAGCCTCCAGAGCTGTGAGAAAATAAATGTTTATTGTGTAAGCCACCCGGTCTATGGTATTTTGTTAGGGTAGACCAAGCTGACTAATAGAGACTGCAAAGCAAATGGGCAGTAAAAGGGCGGGAGGTGGAGAGAGAGAGAGAGAGAGAAGCAGTCATAACTAAATGATTGTATTCAGAACAAAAAGCATTACGTTAGAAAAAATGGCACTTAATAATAGTAAAGGATGTAACTGATAATGTAATTAATGTGATGAATAAATTGCCATGAAAAACATGGTGCCAAAGTTATAGGAAATATGGGAATAGACAGAAATGCTTTATTAATAGAAAACTTTAATTATTATCTCTTGACTACAGAGAGGTCAAGTAAAAAAAACAAGTAAGAATATGAACCTTCTAATGACATAATCAGTTAAGATAGCTCTAATAGATATACATCAAGCTGTATATCTGAAAACAATTTCCTTTCAAGTATCAGTGGAGCGGTCACCAAAACCAGTAGCATATTAAACTACAAAGAACAGTGTGACAAATTCTCTAAAATAAAAATAGATAATATTCTCTGATGACTGCAATAAAATCCAAAATTAATAATAAAGGTAAAAAGAAAAACCTTACCTCCCGGAAATTAATCTTAAAATACTTTTTAAAACTGAAATTGCAGAATATTTAGAAAACAATAACAGTTGTTAGCAAAATATAATGCAAGAAAGGACCATTTGACAAGAGAAGCTGATTCTAAAGTTTATATGGAAAAATAAAAGAGCAAGAATCACCAGAAAAATTTTAAATCAGGATAGCAATGAGAAGCATAAATGCTCAGTCGAACACATTTTATAAAGCTGAAATGATTTAAAGCACTCTACTGCTGGTCATAAATAGCTACATCAATGGGACAAAGAGAAAATTCTTTTTTTGGGTGGGGGGGAGATCACAATAAAAAAGTTTGAAAAGTACTCTTTTATATGTCATGTAAGTTTTTCATAAAAATATATGGACATATATACGTGTATGTATATAGAACAGCTTTGGAAGTATTTTCAAGAAACTAACAGCTGTTGAGTGGCTAAGAGATAGAGGTGAGGAGGGGTATTTTATGTCACAGTATTTTCTTCTATAACTTTTGAATTTTGTACCATTTATGATATTATCTCTTCAAAAAATAATTTATTTATTTATTTTAAACCCAACATAGGATATGAATAAAGTAAAACATACCGAGGATGGGTGTGGAGTGATCTGCTTGGATCACTCTGATACAGGCTCTGAACTAAACTGCCTGTGTCAGGAAGCTTCCCAGAATCTAAACAGCTTAAGAGAGACTTGAGAGTTTCATACCAGAGTAGACATATCAACAGTAGATTTCATCATTTTCCAAGATTCCTCACAGTGGCCTTTCATCTCTTCTTTACTCTCCAAGGGGAGGCTGGCAGTGGCTTGGATGGAGGGACTTAACCACCAGCTGAAGCTGCTTTCCTGATAAAAACCCAAGCTGCTGCAAAACCATGCAATGTGTGTGATAGCAGGGTGCTTGCAAACCACAGCTGTAAGCAAAGGCCCCTAGGTTCCTCCTCTTGGTAGCTTCCTGCTCCAATCCCTTCCTATGTAGAAAGCTGGAGCCCACCACATCCCTGCCTGTTTCCTGTCTCCAAGAACAAACATGTCCTCTCCTGAGAAAACGCTGCAGTTTATTGGTCAGCACATGGAAGGCAAGTGTATTTGACTTCGGTTTCAGATGAGAACTCAAAGTTGGGTGTATTTATGTTGTCCTTTATGAGTATTCCCACCAGCAAAGCCTTTGATAAGTAGCAGAGGCTAAGCAGAATAAATTTCAGTCTTGAAGTTCTTTTTATTTCATCCTGTCTCCTATGGGAAAAAGCTATGAAAACTAAGGGTGGCAGCTGAGTCTTGAAGGCCAGGGTTGTCATCAAACATTTGCTGAGAATCTACCAAGAAAGAACACAGGTCTGTACAATATACACACGGTTGTCCTGGGAAGGAATATGAAGTCTCTCCTGGGAAAATGCGCTGCCCCCTGTTCCCTGAATTGAAAATCTAAGCTAAGGAGAACTCGGTGTCTTCAAGTTGCTGGAGCAAAAAAATGTCTCCAAGGGAAGCAGGCCTGAAATTCTACTTTTGACCTGGGGAACACCCAAAAAAGTCCAAGCACCTGCATGCTCAGTTTGTAACTTTCTGTCTTTAAAAACAAACAAATAAAAAACAGAATTGTTTTTTAGCCACTGAATCTGTAAGGTTTTATAACCAAATGAGAAAAAAAAACTTTAACTTTATTCTAAAATAGGTTAAGCAGAGATCTTAGAAAAATTTCTCAAATGAAAAAAATTATAACTGCATTTTTTTCTTTAAATATATATTTTGTTGATATTTCATTTTAGGTTCTGTAGCAAAAGGTGCCAAGATAAGGAATCTGACATGGTTAATTTATTGGGCTCTATCTACAGCAGCAAGAATGCTTTTCCTAAAAATTCACTTTTTTAAAGTCCCTTTCTTGCTCAAATCTGATTAGCTGCCCACATCACTTGATTTTCCACAGCAAGTTATTCTGAGCCCTCGCTGTTGTTTCTGTTTCCTCCTCTGAATTTCCTCCTCATTAGCAGGATTCCTGTTTCTCTCCTTTTGCCAATTCACTGTGTGTCTCAGAGAAGTTACTTGAGTCTCATGGTCCCTTTGCCCTGGACTCATATGAGATGTATCAGAGTCAGGGTGAAGGTGTCCTATGACATTTGAAAATAAAGCAGCGAATAAATTTGACATTGAAAGTAACCTGCATCAGGCTCTGTTTTCCCCATTACTTAGAAATGAGACGCTGGTGGTGAGCAAGCAGATTCTGTGCTCACAGTATTGCCACATGATCAGAGGAAAAAATATGTATCTTTCAAGATCAGAAATAAAATTTTTTTCAAAGATACCATGGCATCCATTTATTTTTTTTCTCTTGATACTGAATTTATTTCAAATTTTAAACAACACTTAGAGGAAGGCATATGATTTTTGTGGCTATCCAAAATTCCACAAATGCCATTTTTGCGGCATTTTTTTTTTTGAGTAACTTAAGGATTTCTAAAGCACTTTCCAGTTCTGAAAATCATATGATCTGTGAACATGTGCCCTTCCTCAGCTCAAGAAACCATTTAGAACAAACTGACTTATCTGCTTTATCTAGGCTGTGCTTGCTCCCCTATATAGCCATCTCCTCCATCTGAAAATCTTCTTTGATATTTCTGACAAACCATGAGCCTCCTCGCTTCTTTGCTGGAGAGGACTTAATCCATCTGGACCGGACCTCTTTATGCAGCCTGGGAGCCTCCTTATCTTTAAGGTATGGGACAAAATATAGAGGAGGGTAGTCATGGTGGCAGAAAGGGTTGTCATGTCATAAAGACGACAGAAAAATCATTTTATGATAATAATAGCAGCTAACATTTGCCGAGCTCCTTTTATGTGCTAACCATTCTATGTTCATTATATTACTAACTCCTCACAACAACTATACTTAAAGTTGAGTATTATTAACTCAATTTTCAAAAAAATGAAAATGAGGCTTAGAGAGGGTTACAAAGCTTGCTGAAGAAGGTGATTGGTGGGGCTAGGGTTCAAACCTTGGCCATTCGACTTCCATAATCCATGCTTTTACCAACATTCAAAAATATTTACCTGGGTGTATTTATATTGTTTTTTTTTTTTTTTTTTTTTGTCTGTGTCTGTCTTATCTTTCTCATGAGATTCCTGGAAGGCAAGTCATGTCTCCTTTCATGCTTTCATACCATGTCAGAGTGCTGTAACTTATAAATGAACAAATAACTTTTTACTGGCATTACCTCTTAGGGGGAAAGAATTCTCAAACAAGCTGTAACTCAGCTGGATATCTGAATCAGAATGAATTTTCCCCAATATCCGGGTACATTCCACAGGGTACATTGACACCATCTGGATAGTGTCAAAGGTTTTGAAGGTTTTGTTCAAGTTGTTCCTCTTTGTCATTTCTTGGCCATACTTCTGAGTGCCTGAATTGGCTGATAGAGTTTCTAAGTAGGAGAGATGTAGATAGTTTGCTTAGAAGTTATGTTAATGGCTAATAAAGATTTTAGAGTCATTTTCAACATGATAAGATCGGTACCTAATGACTGAGTTATTTTGGTATATCAATTTCAGCTTGTTTTAATGCCTTTGGCCTCCTGCCTAATGACAAGTGAGGCAACAGATTAATTCTCTATAAATAGTAGCTTGTGATGCCTTGTTGCTTAATTCTGGGTTTTAGGAAGAACCAAAATAGATATTTATCAATGCACTGTGTCCTCTAAAGCCCTTGGGGGTTAGTGTCTTACTCTGGAATCTCCTAAACATTTTATGCAGTCAAATGATCAATAAATGTATCTGTGATGATTCTGGAGTGTTAATTTTAGATGTCTTAAAAATTATAGTCTCAGTTATTAAGTGATTTGGGGGTTGTATTCTGGAAGGAGGAAGTAAACAGGAAGGAAGATTTTTCACAGTATAAATTTCTCTGAGGTAGTAAAGGTAAAAGGATGCCACCACTTGCCCATTCCTTTCTTTATATCGAGATGCAACATGGCACTTTATTTCTTACTCTCTCTCTGGGTCAAGAAGAAGCTGTGACTCCTATTTGTTTTTCATCTCTCATCTCTTTCAGAAAAATTTGACAATATCTGGTTTTAGCTCTCTCTTTCAATCTTATACTATTTGGGGGGGGGATGATTTTCTGCCTATCACTTTAGAATAAAGTGGGCAAAGGGAGGAAAGACAAGTACAGGAGTTACCCATCATTGCTTCCTCTCCCTTGCCATGGCCACTCGTTTCTTTTGCTACTGTCCTGACTTTCTGTTACACAGGTCTGTTGACTAACAAGTAAGTATATGAGTTCTAAAATCACACTCTCTAGGTTTGAATTCATTGTGTGACATTGGACAAACTTTTTTTCATCAAAATGGGACAATAGCACCTACTTTAGAAGATCAACATAAAGATTCATGTAAATCGCGTTGGACAGTGTCTAACTCCTAGTGAGTAGTCCTTAGATATTAGTTATGATCATTTTCTTTCCAAGGTTCTGGTTTCTTGGCCTACTGTTTCACCTACATACAATGCTATTTGATCTTATTATTAGTTGGTGAAGAAAAAAATAAAGCCTTCAGTGGTTGCCCATGGCTATACAATCAAATTTAAATTTCTCATTATAATATTCAAGATCTTCTATAATCTCTTCTGATCCCATGGCTTTGACTGGTGTCCATTCTTCTACTTCTTAGGATGCTTTGAGTTCTAGCTACTAGGTTGACAAGCACCCTGGTGATTATGATAAAGGTGGTCTAGAGGACATTTTGGGACATGTTGCTTTGGTGTTATTCAGTATGTTATACCTACTGTATGCTTTGCATGTTTTATGTGTAAATCTTATTTCTCTAAATGTTAAGTGCCTTAAGAGCAAGTACTTGGTCTTTGTATCTATAGGGAAAGAAGTTAACATAGCAGGCCTGAGGCTGCTACCCTTAGAAAGACCTGCTTACAAGGTAAGCCTTGGCTGACATCTAGGAATTTGGTTCTCAAAATGCTTTTAGTCAACAGTCAACTGTTAAGTGTGAATCATTGTGCCTAGAGTTTTGTGTGAACAATACAGTTTATGCTTAACACTTGCTTCCCCTCTGGGACTCTGGAATTTTTTTAGGCTGTGGGTGCCTACATGACCACCCCCCAGTTAAAGCCTCTAGCATTGAGTCTCTAAGGAGCTTCACCGGGCTGATTCATCCCACGCACATTGCTGCATTTTTGTTGCTGAAGGATGTGTTCTCTGTGTAATTTCTCTCTCTCTGTATCAGGAAATCTATATATGGGATCCTCTAGAGCTCTTCCTTTGTCTCTTCCCCTTATGATCTGGCTGTGTATCCTTACCATATTGCTGTAGAAAATCTTAGCTGTTAAATATAACTATAAGCTGAGTTTTGTGAGTTCTAGTAAATGTCCAAATGTAGGGGTGGTCTTGGGTACTCCTGACACAGTATTCTTTCCAACAACAATTTTTATAGTAGGTGCTCAATAAACATTTTGTGATTGAGTATCACAAGTCTCTTAAATATTGTGAATGCTTAAAAAATGTTAAGTACTTTATTTGTACTATTTCCTATTTATTTTGACACCTTTGAATTGTATCTATAAATGAGCAGAACATCATTTGTAATGTATGATAGTTGTGAGGCGTTCTTCTATCACTGCCTACCAAGAATGGTTCTGGTTTTGCTTATTCATTTTTTTTTTTCCATCTCTACATTTCAAGCAAGATTTGGAATTTCCAGACCAGTACTTTTGGGCTTTTGTGATGCAGAATCAAGGAAAAAGGAGGAATAGAAGGACAGGTTTAAAGACTAGGTCTGGGGAAGGAGATTTTTTGGGAAGATCTAAAGAGAGGTGCATAGACAGAGCTTGAGTGATGTAAAGTAACTGTGACTAGAAGAGGGCTTTATAAATTGTTGCTGTGGATGAAGATGCCCTCTCACAGTTTTTGAGAAATGGAAAAATAGAATTTGTTGTTTTAAAGTTACTTTTTGGTTGCCAAGTTGTTTTTCTTTGATAATGACTCATACTGAAGACCAAATCGTGGTTCACTGTTCAGGTCTTAAGGTTTTCATTGATTTTACTTGAGGACAGTAACCATATCATTTGTACTTCTAAATTTAGCATGTATAAATCCCCAATAAGTTCTGTATGATACTCTCTGATAGCTTTATTCTCAATCATTTGTTGAATACCTTAGATGTGCCAGGAATCAGGTGCGGGGATACAGATACAAGCTCAAAGAAGTTCTTGCCCACCTCACAGAGAGAAGACAAACTTGCACAAATACATTTCCAATCATCTGTGGTAAATACTAGTGGCACAATTTGAGAGCTCAGGGGAGAACCTTTTTCATGCCTACCAAAGCATTGTTCCCAATTAGACTCCGTGGTACACAGGAAAAAACAGCCTGGTTTTTATTGAATTTAAGTTTCAACTAGAAGAGTCTGAAGAAATGGTACATGGCATGTATAATGTGAAAGTGAGTCTCTAAAAGAAGGGCATTCAGCTGTTTTTCTGGAGCCCCTATAAGGTGTCTTTGCAGCAGAATTTTCTAAGTTCCAAGGTTTAGATTTCAGCCTTTCAGGTCCAGAAACTTGATTTTTGTGAGCCTACCGAGAGGGCATCTGTTTCTTAAGTGAGGATGCATATTAAGCAGTTAATGAGACTGATGTGCCAATGAGAATGACATGTTAATTTGTGATGACAACGACAAACTGTTGCAAAAACCAAAATATTCATCAGCTTGATCATCATATTCTATTCCAAGAGGTAGATCTTAGAGCAAATCAATCAATAATCAGGATTGATGAGCTCAGAATCAGAGCTAGAGGAGTCCATTAAATGACTTGTGTGTCTTATACTGAGGTAAAGGGGGACATTCACCTCTGTCTTAGGAACAGCCTTGACTGAGAAAGGTTAAACTCAAAATCTGCTGGCCAAGACCCCTCACCTGGAGAGAGCTTGGGTGAGCACTGTCTGCATTTGTCTCTGTGGTCTCACTTTCCTATGATTATATGAGTGGTAAACACTCTTTGTATTGAGTCATTTTTTTAAATGAGATTTGAGTGTTTTCAATTATATTATAAGGTAAGTTCCGCTTGCCACTAACTCTCTTTAAGGTGATAAAACATATGACTATTCTGATTATTATTTTTTAAATAGTTTGAATCATGAAATTTGGAGGGTGATCTCATTTCCATTTTTGGAGTTTGGTGGAGGAGGGTCACCTTACAGTAGCCCTCATACACATGCTGGTGGAGGAGCCCAAATACATATACCCTGCATTCCATGGCCTTGAATTTCACTGGTTGTTTATTCTAGTGGTGCTGGCAAAGCACATATAACTTATTTTTGTGTTCAATTTCTCATGTTTACATTTCTTTGGCTGCTGAATACTTGATTTTTCTAGAAATAATGGGCATTAATCATTGGCATTAATAATTACTACTAACTGGCACTTGCTAACACGGAAGGGCCATTCATTAGAAGAGCAGGCTATACAATTGTTAGAATCATAAATTCGTAGACTGCCTATGAATTTTAATTTTATACTTATCAACACTTCCCTAACAGAGCAAGTGATTTGCCCCAGGTCACATACCTAGTTGGTGGTAGAAGTGCCACAATTTTGCAATATTATTTTGCATGTATCTTATAATATTATTTGTATTACATGCTAATCTCCCTGGTAGAGAACGTATGTTTATTGACTGCAGGCCATTTGTGTCTTTATTTTTGTACCTTTATTACCTAGAATGTTACCTGGGGATGAAATAAGATTTGTTAAATAAACGATTGGCTGATAATAAAAAGGAAAAAAACTTGGGTTTCTTCTTGAGTTATCAGGAGATGTTTCTCCCATTATATCACATATGAAAAATAAGGAGCATATTCATTATTTATTCAGCACATGTTATGCTTGAGGCAATCTGCTGGGTGCTGTATTGAACAAAGATGATAAAGACAAAATGCTGTCCTAAAGATACAGAGCCCATAAGATAAAACTTACAAATGACTTTAATGCAACATTGAATTAAAGTGTTTGACTAAAGCAAATTAGAGAACAGAACTATAACACATAGTGGGAGAATGAGAGAAGGCTTCATGGAGATGTTAACTTTACCTGAACCTTGGAGAAGCATCTGAATTTCAGAGATAATAATGAGCTGATGGAGTGGGAAAGCAGCATAGGCACAGGGAATAATAGGAAATAGGAAGGCGAATCATCTTTGAAGAACTACAAGAATTCTCTCTTGGATATAGTATGGAAGGTGAAGTGTTATATTTGTGGAGAGGAATGGAGCAAAGGAAAGATAGAAAGTTGGGTTAGTTCCCAGGCAGCTTTGCTTGTTCAGGCTCAGGGTCTTTGCAATTGGTTCATCAACCTCTATGGTTTTTTAATATGAAAGTGACAACATAGGTTGTCAGGCAGCAGGAGGTGGGCTGGTTTGAGGGCTGAGATAAGATGGGAAGTGACTGCAGTTCAGGAACAAGGTAGGGAGCAAGTCACCACAGGATGGCAGCAGAGATGAAAAGGAAGGGACAGTCACAGCCTTGGTGAATAATAGGACATGGAAAATGCAAGAGCTAGAAGAGACAGAGATGGAGACGTTATTAGCAACATGCATTTTGTACTTACTGCAGCTTATTAAAAATTTCTATACAAACATTATCTCTTCATTAGGCTGTAAGCGCCTAGAGGACAGGGTCCATGCAATCTTCATCTATCAAAATGAACGTGGCAGATGCTTGGTAAATGCTTGCTGGGTAATTAAATGGAAGTCAGGAAATTTGGCTTGGTAATGGCAACTGGGGTGTTGGTATAAATAACGTGTTTCTTTTGGAACATCTTGGAATTTGAAGATGTGGTCTATTTTTCTGATGCAATTTCTAGGACGAGATTATAGAAAGAACTGGAGAACAATTATGAGCTGATGTATAAGTGAAGGCAAAATAAAGAGCAGATAGATGGTGTGCTTGATACAGAAAAAAATGCAAAATAACTGCTCCTTTTAAGGTATCAGGTGAGATTAGAGAGAAAATGCAGCATGGCATCCATCAGGGGAGACTGGAATATGGAGCGAAGCCTGGACGGATGGGGAGGACTGGGGTGGACATGTGGGCTGTGTTAGCTGATAAAAGCTGGACAGAAGGGGAAGTAGCCTAAATGGGAGGCGACAGAGCAACGAGTTGAGGCTTTGGAGTCAGATTGCTTGAGTTTAAATACTGGTTCTTGTCCTGAGTCATTATGTGGTTTCAGTGATTTCACTTTCTCCTGCCTCAATTTCCTCCTCTGCAAGATGAGGATAATACATGCGTGAACACATCTACTGTGCTCAAACAGAGTTTGGAATGTAGTAAGCACTTCATAAGCATTATTCTTATTGAAACCCACTAGGACCACTTTGATGTGTTATGCCATTTAATCTTTAATAACTATGTAGATAGGTACTATTATCTTCTTTTCTCAAAGGAGGAAACAAGTGCAGAGAGGCTTTATAACTTGTTCAGATTCACACAGCCAATTAGTGGTAAAGCTTACCTTGGATATGTTCTTACACAGTGCATCTGGCACCCAGGCTCAGGCACTTTCTAGCCGTGGTGAGGCTACTTGTGAACAATTTAAATTTGACAGATATTAGGGAACTGTGGCAGCCCTTGTAGCAGGGGATAATGTGAGCCATCAGTTTGTTGCAAAGGTTCATTTGGTAGTCTTGTGAAAGAGAGCAGGCAAGAAGACTGGGGTGCTTAGGATCCAGACCGGAGATGACTGAGGAAATTGCAAAGTGTGGCAAATGAGAGTTTAGCTGTGATAGGAGAACCAGCTTACTTTGTGCCTGATGCAAATGAGATGCAACTGACAGTATATGATAGAAAAAGACTGAAGGGGCACATAGGGGGGTGGAGCTTGACATCTGAACACGAAAGTTTCAAACGTGGGACACTAAGAAAATATTGATACCATTAATGCTAATGAAGACATTGGGAGGGGAGTCCCTTTAGCACTCTCCCTTCAAGAAAAGTGCTTTCAGAGGAACCAGCTCAGAGAATAGTGTCTTGTTTCAAAGTGGGGCACTTGGTTATTTTTAGTGGCAGTTTGATTCTGATGGGAACACCCTGGGTAGCCTTTACTTCAATGTCAATCCAGCTTTGTTTTCTTCCTTTATTTAGGAAGGAAGCTGATGGATTGTTCTTTTCTTTCTTGCAATAGACTGTTTTCCATACACAATTAGCAAATCAACATGTAACCTCCTTTCAGAAAGGAGGTTTACACCTTACTGTAGTTCTCATTCATAACAAGTATAGTGATTTGCGTTGGGGGAGTTAGAAAAATCAGTTCTGTTAACTTCCTGTTTTCTATTTTAGGCCTCTGAGCAGAACTTCCCATTCGAGTAGGACCAAGCAGAAAACACAAAGCTGGAAATTTCTCCTGATTTGATCTGCCATGGGGATAAAGTAAGTTCATGGTTTGAGGTGTTTCTCTCATCCTTCTCTCAAAGCTTGTCCTTCAGCTGTTCTCATCTTTATACTACAGGAAGTGAAATGAGAAAGCATTCGGTCTTTTCCAGCAGGTCAGACCTAGAGCTTCAGTGTAGTGCTCCAGGAACTCAGGGGTTCAAAACAAGCTGCTCAGACTGAGGTCTTGATCAGTTTGGAGATTACAGTGGCTTCTCACTTTGACAGTTCCAACGAATATTATATTTTGAATTATCTCCTTTATTTCCTGTCTGAACATTTTATTTTACCTGCTGGTATGAAAAGGTGAGGGAGGCGGATCATTTCAGTTTTTCCTTCTCCCCTCTTTTCTCTTTCTCTGTTTATAATTTAAAATTATGTTCCCTTTCATTCTTTCATTTGCTTCCTGCGAGGCGAATATCACAATCCCCATTTTACAGAAGGTGAAACCGAGGTTTCAGTGAACTTTAGTGACTTGGCTAGTCTCTCAGTTAATAATAACCCTGAGACTGAATCCTCAGTCTTCTATCTTTGGGTCTTTCATGTTTTCTTTTTCCCAGTACCACACTGCATTTCTGATGGCGGTTGTACTGTGTAGGATGTTGACAGAAAGGAGAGGAAATGGTAGCTGGGCCGGGAAACCTGATCGATTTCATCCTCCATAGAATCGTGTACCCTGATTCGTAAAATACTAAATGTTAACTAAATGTATTGCAATTCTTCAAGCATACAGGGCTTTGGCTCTTATTTTGTGTCACAGGCTTTAGGACAATGTGACTGAGGGAGTCATTCACTGAATGCAAGGAGAATAAGGAAGTCAGATGTGGGCCTGGTGGCAGTTCACACCTTGGACTTGGGTGACTTGAGTTTTTCTGTTGGCAACTGAGCTGGGGATGATAGTGAAAAGACACTTCATGTCCCCTGCTCCCCATTTCTTGGCAAGGCAAATGAAGAGTGGGGAATCAGCTATGAGTTGGGATCAATAACAAGTATCTAGACTTAATATCAAATCAGTCCCAGAGGAAGTAAATGGGATTGAAGTTAGTGGCTGCTAAGAAGAAGCTAGTGAGGGAGCTCTGCTTCTTAAGAACCAGTGAAAATTAAGATGGGGCAGTAAGCAAGGCCCGTAGAAGGCTCGCCTGTGTTGCCTGGCATGTCTGTGGGATGACTCTGCTCTGCCAGAGCTCCAGGAGGGTCTGTTTGATTTTGGAGGAGTCCTCAGGACTATACATGTAACCGAATTGTTTTGATAGACAGTAAACTCCAAGGGGCCTTCTGTGCCAGGGACTCAGGCTAGCAGATGTTTTCTTGATGGTATGTGAGCAGTACCCAAGCCAGGAGGTCCTCTCCCTTCCTGAATCAAGCACCTCCCTCCTCAGCCCCAAAGCAGAAGTGGCTGGCCTAGGGCCACTGCCCACGTTGCGGTGAGACCTGTCTGTTCTCTTTATAGACTCACAAATGACAGGGAGTAAATGAGGGCAAATCAAATATTATAGAAAGGAGAGGCTGGCAAACATGGGCATGGCTAGCAGACATCTCTCACTGGAACAAGATGCCAAGAGAGGAGGATTTTGAGATTTGGGAAGAACTCTCAGTGTCAGTGCTAAGACAAAGGATTTAACAACAACAACAAAAAAACAAAACATACACTTAGGCTCAAACATGGTACAGGCACGGGGTTAATATTCCATGTAACTGGTTGACAGAAATGGGTCGGGGTGAGACACAGAAGGGACCTGGAGATAGAGAACAAAGAAAGTGATAAAGAACATGGTCTTGCAATTGGCTAAAGGCTGGCCGTATGGCATAGTTCTCCAAAGAGGGTGTCTGTCTCTGCACATTGCACCTAAACAGCCAAGCAATATTTTCTTAAGAAGCCTGTGACAGAATTTCGAAGACCGAATCATATTTCGAAGACAAGAGGGATGATCACCACTTAAAAGAAACTCATAGGAATTACTTTGGAAAAACAAAGGCTCATTTTAGGAAGTAGACACTCAATAATTGGTGCTGAATCCCTGAATTTTAATACATTTGCTCAGAGTAGGATTCAGCATTTTACCCTTTCACTGGGAGTGTAAAGTTTTCCTCTTACATATATGGCATGCAAAATTTTCAGCTGAGCATAGTAATTAATTATTTCCCAGCTATTTTTACTTTTCATGTGCTAAAAGTTGGGGGAAACTATTTCACGTAGCAGAATTCAAACAACTTGAAAAAAGTTATTTTCTTTAAGGAACTGTACTTTTTCAAGAAAATGCCTTCTCCAACAGCAGATAGTTACCAAAGGACAAACCCATAACAGAGACACTCAGCCTCTTAGTTTGGCTTTTGAAAAGTGAACATTTATTCTTTTTTTTCTAAACGGGACACAGTGAACTCCGTCATGTACACTATGAAAATAATTGGTGTGTTAGTACGCCTTGTGCCAGATTTCATGCTTGTTGAAAGGTGATTGGATTCAAACCAGCATATTTAAAGGTCAACTGGTTGTTCTTAAACAGCATGGAATTTTAACTCTTTCATTTTCATAGATTTTAGCCAAATAGCCATGCTAGAAAGGAGAGACTATATTCTGTTTTTAAATTTTCTGACCTTTTTGTCCTTAAATTTAAAAAAAAGTTCTCAGTGTTTTCTTATGGATGAAAAAGGTCTGAGAAATAAGTTCTCAGCTGGCATTTGGAAGAGACTTAGTTCTTTTTAAACTACTAAATTTAGGTCAAGGCTCTAAGGAGACAGTGCATATCACATAAGCAATATCTAAATGTCAGGCTGTAATTTCACTCTCTTTTTAATAAGTAATTTAAATTTACTCGTAAGAGCTATTAACAACAATCTCCTTATCTTCCCAACTTGGAGTGATATATATATATATATATATATATATATATATATATATATATATATATATATATATATATATATATATATTATTTTAGTTCCTTTAAAAGCTTGGTGGAGAAAGCACTCTCTCATCACCAATAGTTAGCCTAGTTGTTGGATGTGTGCTTTATTTCTAATGTGGGTATTTCACTGGCTTTGGGACTTGATGACTCTCCCTGCCCCCTCAGTGCTTTTGGATACATCTATTACGGGTTTTATTTTTTTTTGATCTTCAAAATACCCTTTGTCTACCAGCGTTTTTTCTGGGTTTCTCAAAATAAGGTAGAAGATTGACTTGTCTCAAATAAGTAGGGTAAATTTTAGTCATCAGATGTTTAGGCTTTTTGCTTTTTGGTTTAGTGTCCTGGCGAGTCCCTAGAAACTTTTTAACATTTTATTATGAAGACTGTAGTTTGGAAGTTACGAAAGCAGTATCTTTCTTAAGGAAAAAACTCTGAGATTGACATTGGAGATTTCCACAAATAACATACAGAAGTTGGTAGGTAAAGGCCATTAAATCCAAGCTTATCTTGAGTGTATGTGAACTCTTGTAGTTCTGACTAAAGGCAAACTAAAGATACCTAAAAAATCATAGTCCCATTTCATCAAGCAAATAATTCAATATTTTCTTCTTTCTCGATTACTTCATAGTTTGCTTTTAATTCTTTTTCTATATTCTTCATAACTTTTTAGCTGTGCAACTGTGTGCTAATTGCTTAAACACTTGGTGCTTCATTTCTTTATCTGCAAAATGGGGATAACATTACCTACCTTAGGGTTACTATAAAAATTAAATGAGTTAATTCATGTAAAATACTTGGAACAATGCCTGGCACAAAATAGATGCTCAATAAACATTCATTAATATTCTTATTATCATTATTATTGTTATTGCTCTAATTCTAAATCTCTTTCACTAATTAATATGTCATATGGAGATGTTTGACCTACAGGGTTTCTTCCGGTTGGCGTACCATAAGCCCTGGAGTTCAGATTAAAGCTGCTCTCCTCATGTTTCAGCACCCCAATTTCTTTTGCCTACACCCTGGATGAGGTTGGCTGGGAGATATGATAAGGAAGATGGTGATCCTGAACCAAGGGAGCTGGGAGAACACATTGCCAGGGTGGTTCTTGAAAGAAAAGATGGAGAAACAGATGTGGTGGTAGGTGCCCACCACTGAGGGAAAGTCTGGAAAGCCAAAGTGAATAAAAAACAAAAGTACACTGGTCCCTTCAGAAAGGGACCAGTGCTCCTATGTTGGGTACATAGATATTTATGATTGTTGGATCCACTTCTTGGATTCATCCCTTTATAATTTTGTAATGTCCTTCTTTGTCTTTTTTTTTTATATTCTTTATTTTAAAGTTGATTTTGTCAGAGTATTGCTACCTCGACTTTTTTTTTTTTTCATTTCTATTTGTGTGGAATATCTTTTTCCACCTCTTTACTTTTAGTCTGTATGTGTCTTTTGATTTGAAGTGAGTCTCTTGAAAGCAAGATATAGGTAGATCATATTTTTAAATCCACTCACCCATCCTATGTCATTTTATTGGAGCACTTAATCCATTTTCATTTTGTACATACTAGGTGTTGTAACATGTAATGACAACTAGAATTCTGTTGAAAAAGAGTTTCCAAAGCATGGTTTTTCAAATATTTTTGACTGTAATCAACAATAAGAAACAAATTTTTACATCAAGGTTTTTATATAAAGGTACATATGTTTGTGTCTGTATAGCTCAAGCTAATTCTATTTTTCATGGCATTTAAAGTTTACAGATATTTAGTATAAAATTTTTAAAAATCTGCACCTCAAGTGCAGATGATCAAAGGAATCAAGCATCTGATTACTTAACATAAAGATATTTGTTTAATATGGAGACTAAAGAACGTTTCAGGATTATTGAAATACATTCTAGGAAGTATTTTTATAACTCTCTAAAAGACAGAGGTAAAATAAAACATATGTAAACCTAAGTTAAAAGAAATAATATAATGTAAAAGTATGCAAAGATAATGCAAAAAGCATACATATATGTGTCTTGCTCGAACTTGATGTTCACAGTCTCAGAGCAAAGCTTTTTCTAAGAAACACATATAATACTGTTTCATATTCTTTTCATTTATGAAGTTAGTCCACAAGATTCTGCCTTGTACTGTATTAGCTTTCTTGATCATTTACAATTTTCTTTTTACGTGGTTATTGGTTAGGTGTGTTTCATTGAATATTTTCATTTTTGGACATCAGTTGTTGGAAAAATAAATGTGACACCTTTCTACTGAGTATATGGATCTATAATTGTATATTTGATTTATAACTATTTCATTCGAAGGGAGTATTTTGGCTGCAAAGTCTCTTTTAACATTAATAGAGTGCTTACTAAACTCTTACTTTTAAAATATTTTTTCCTGTACTAAAATCTACTAAAATATAATGTAGCAGTTGAGAACATGCGTTTTAAAGTAAGACGAATCTGGGGTCAAATAATATCTCTGTTACTTACTGGTTGTGTATCCTTGGAAAATTACTCAAACTCTTCAAGCCTTAGTTTTATTATCTGCAAAAGGAGGTTGATTTGTATCTTACAATGCTGTTTTAAGAATAAAGGAAAATAAATGAGTTAGTATTACTCTATAAATGGAAGCCATTATTATTACTAATTTTTAAAATTTCTATAGAATAATATTGCCTGCTAAGTTTATTCATAGAATAATATATTGTATTGGCAGATGATATCTGGTAGGAGAATGGTTCCTTATGAAATAAATAATTTAAAATAACCTAGTACTTTATTCTTTGGAGTTTGCAAAAATATATATTTAGCAAACATATGAGCCAATGGACATAATAAATTCTGTATTCTTAATTTCACAAGTGTGGCAGTTAATCTATGTATCAACTTTACTGGATCACGGGGTGCCCAGATATTTGGTTAAACATTATTTCTGGGTGTGTCTGTGAGGGCGTTCCTAGATAAGATTGACTTTGGAATTGGTAGACTGATTAAACAGATCCTTCCCACTCCCTAGTGAAGGTGGGCATTACTCAATCTGTTGAGGGCCTAAATCAAACAAAAAGGTGGAGGAAGGGAGAATTGACCCTCTCTGCCTTGAGCAATATGACACATTCGTTTTTTGCCCTTGACCGGGACGTATACCACTAGTCCTTCAGTCATCAGAACTATACCACCAGCCTTCCAGACTTCTTGGGTCACCAGCTTGTGTGCGTGCGTGTGTGTGATATCTGTGTGTATCAATAATACACGCGCGCACGCGTGCACACACACACACACACACACACACACACACACGTCTATCCTATTGGTTCTGTTTCTCTGAAGAATCCTGCCTAATAAAATAAGCATTTACTGAGTAACAAAGCAGGGTTCTGCCTTCTTGTTTCGGCTCTCATACTATAAACAAGTGTCCTCTTCTTGGTATATTCAGTGCTGCAATTTTTGTATTTCTGTGTTTTTTGCTGGTGATTTTGCCGTGTAAAATGGACCCCCAAGTGTGGTGCTGAAGTGTTGTCTAGTGTACCTGAGTACAAAAAGGCTGTGATGTGCCTTAGGGAGAAAATACATATGCTAGATAAGCTTTGTTCAGGCACGAGTTACAGAGCTGTTGGCTATGAGTTCAATGTTAATGAATTGACAATATATATTAAGTAAAATATATATCTCTTTAAACAGAAACACGCATAAAACATGGTGATATATTATTTGATTGACGAAAATGTTGGGATCAGAGGCTCTCCGGAACCTAACCCTGTATTTTCTCGGGAGCAATATTTCAGTATTCACTAATTCAGTGTTCTCATTGACTTAGCAGAACATAACTACTATGAATACCATAAATCAACTGTATGAACATTTTGTTTAAGCTGAGAAGATGGCTAATGACTATGCATATTTAGACATTTTGTAGAATTATAGTCAACCCAAACAAAACAAAGTTACTTTTATTTAATTTTGGAAGACACTCTATTCTTTTGTTTAGGTTGGTTTATTTTAGCAGAACTTTACTGGTGACTATGTCAAGTAAGTCAGGCACAGTTGTGTTAGACCCAGTTTGCACCCTGAAGGAGTCCCCAGTCCACCATTGAAGGCAACGAGATATGTGCAAGCGATGGTATTGACATTGCTTTATATTCCTGGAGCAGATGTCAAAGAGAATCAGAGAAGGGCCTGGCTGCTTCAGAATATATCAAGGAACCCAGCCAAGGTACAGAAAATAACCATGGAATGTCCACCGAGCAGTTTTCTACAACATGTCAGTGAAGGCTGACATTATTTTAGAGCTCCAGGGTTTTACAGAGAGAAGAGATCCTAGAGTGTGATAAGAACCTAAGTATGTTTAGGCATAGAGCTAGAACCAGAAACTGAGTCCCATGGCTCAAGTTGAGTCCTTTCTCATTAAACCATGTATGCTCTATGTGTTTAAATTAATTGTCGGGGTCTAGGCTTACAAATGAGCTCATATTCCAGAAATTCCACTTAGATCTGATGTGGAGAAGTCAGTCTGAGGTTGTTCAAGTATGAGCTCCAATAGACTCATTAATTTCATCTGATTCTCAAAGGAGCTCATGATTCTAAAAAGTTTAAGTATTCCATATATATTCAGAAATTGACTTTGTAAATAAATAGTGAATAGTAAACAGGGTTAGGGTTACCTTTGACATTGTATTTTGAACCTCTACCAGTTGAGTAAAGGATTTTTTAAAACGCTCATTATTGGCTTGGGTGTGTTGAAACAAACCTACTTATACTGTCAATGGCAGAAAAAATTAGTATAAAATTTCTATAAAAGACATCTGACACCTTTTGAACCAGGTACCAAATTTGCCCTTTAAGAATCTATTCTAAGGAGGTAATTAGAAACTTGGACATTTATGTATGATAATATTTACAACATTATTGTTCAAAATATGAAAACTGAAAATCAAAGCAAATGTCTAAAAGTTGTTTTAAAAATTATATACTATAATGAAAAACTGTCTATGGTAAGGCACAATGTGAAAAAGATCACAGATATGTAGTGTAATCACAAGTTGTATATATGTGACCAGAATAATATATGTTAAGAGAGGTTATCTCTTGGTAATGGGACTATAGGTGTTTCTTTCCTTTTGTATTCTTTTTTTTTTTCTGTATTTTCCAAATTTCTTAAATGACTATATATTTTTATAATCAGAAAAAAATGTTAAGGAACATTCATTGTCCTTGAACTATGTTTTACCCAAGGGAAGTCCTATTCTTTCCTCTTAGTTTTCACATTTCAAAATGTCTCATCACTTGTTTTGGCTGAAGGTGAAAATGGAAACTTGGTTATTTCACATTTGTTCAGTTACAAGCCCATTTTCTTCCCATGGTGTCATTTCAGCTTAAACCTTTGTACTTAGCCCCCTTTTCAATTGTGGATTTTCTCCTCTCCTTTTTCTTTTTATTTTTCCACTGATATATATATATATATATATATATATATATATATATATATATTTTTTTTTTTTTTCTTTTTAATTTAAATTCTGTCTGCTTTTCTTTGGTAGTATTAGCCTTTTCCTCCTCTTATCTGTTGGGGAAATGAAGGACACTATTCAGTTTCATATAGTCATCCCATCTCCCCCTTTTCCTCTTGTTTCTTTACTCTTTTTTTTTTTCGTAATTTTTTTTTTTTGGAAGGTAGAAGAAACATTTATAGAATAGTCTTTTCCAAACATTTATAGAATAGTTTCTTTAGAGCCTTGGCAGTACTTTTGTGTTATTTTTTTTTCCTTAGGGATTTCACAAATATTTTCCCCAATATCAAGAGTACAAGTGTATGTGTGTGTGCATGTAGGTGCATGTGTGTGTGAATACATGTTCTATTCTTCCAGGTCAGGAACAATGTCACTTCCTACCTCCTCCATAAAAGCAGGCACTCCAGTAATGCTGCAGCCTGTCGGTCTGTCTCTGCTTAGAGACCTTTCAGAGCTTGATACCTGGGCTCAGACTGTATGCATAAGAGGAGGATGCCCTAATTCACTTTGGTACCAGCACACTGACATCCATATTTTGAAAGCTTTGATGAAGATGATGCAAATTGGGCTGGCTCTGTGGCTTCTCCAGCTGCTGCCAGGCTGTTTCTGAGCCAGGCAGGGTGACTTTCAATATCTCCCAAAGCCTGCCAACTAGTAAAGAGACTAGTTAAGAGAGGTTATCTCTTGGTAATGGGACTATAGGTGTTTCTTTCCTTTTGTATTCTTTTTTTTTTCTGTATTTTCCAAATTTCTTAAATGACTATATATTTTTATAATCAGAAAAAAATGTTAAGGAACATTCATTGTCCTTGAACTATGTTTTACCCAAGGGAAGTGCAGGACCGAATTGAAATGACATCTTGAAAGAAAAGCTAAGGACCAAATCTGGAGAGTCTATGAGTTGAAAGTCAAGGCTAGGATTTCTAGGATGAACTTTTCTGTGTGTAAATTGGAATTCAAGTGGATATTTGTAATTGAAGTGCTATGCTTACTTTATTTCCATAAATCTAAAATCTGGCTTTGAAGTTGGCTCCAGGGTAGACCCATCAGCATTAAACCTTGAAAATTTGTGTGATAAATCAAGCCTGTGATGAAAAGAACTGGCAAATGTGGCACTGGCTTATAGTTTTCAAATATCCATGACTATTATAGAGTGCTCAGCTTAGTGTCTCTTAGCGGAGGGAATGTACCTTGATATGCTTTCTGGAATTGAGAGCTCTTCATTCTCCATTCAAAAGACTACACTGGGTAGAGAAAGAGATAGCCAGTGAGATGAATGCTTTACCCCAATGCCATTTTTTAAAAAATTCAGTCACATGGGTGAAAACTGGATTTTATTAAATTTATTTGATTGAAAAGAAGCATGCAAATTGTACAAGGTTCATGTTGTGCACAGAAGGTGGTAAATAACGCTAATGCTATGAGTGTCCCTTGTCATCATGGTCCTTTGGAAATAAGGACCTGCTGCCTCAGTCTCCCTTCTTACAGAGCTTTTTTCATTTTTCTCCCCCTTAATGAGAAATATTAGCTTTCAGGGGCCATGAATCAAGCACACCTTCATACAAATGTAAGATGTATGTTAGTTCCATTTAGATATTTAAATTTGACATTGCATTCTTTGTTTTGGAGCAAAATGCATGTTTCCTATAAGCAGACAGGTGATGTATTTTATGCTTTTGTTGGGGGGGAGCTGGTTTAGCCCTCTTGTTGGCAGTCCATGTTTAAAACCCTATCTAGCATTAAAAACACAATTAGATAGAACCTCTTGTGGTATTGGCTTCTCGTTTAAAAGCATCCTTCCTTTTTTCTTACTATGGTGAATATTAATTTTTAAGTAAAAGTCACTGTATAAACTTTAATGTTTAATACATTTGAAAAAAAAAAAGTGAAGCCTGTTGGGAAATATGATGGAAGCAATTACATTCCAGACTTGGAACTAACTTATTGATGTTGATCAACAGTCTAACAGATTCAGAATGAATTCAGATCATTTTGGTTTGGTGTCCCCATTTCGACATCGAAGAGGCTGTTTTGTAACTTAATCTTTTCTGCAGGGAGAATGAAACTGAGGGACAATCTAGAGCATTGGTGAGGGCCGGAATAAAGTCTTCGGGCTGCTGTGCTATACCAATGCCTCAAATAGCAGACGCCACCGAACTGCTTTTAAAAAAAATGTTGGCTTCACGTGTCATGCTAAAAATACATACTGAAAAAGACCTGGAAAACTTGAAAGTACTAGAAAAGCAGGCTGTAGAAAAACACACACCCATATACACACAACAACAGTAACAAAAAACTGTATAAAGTAAGACATATTAGAGCTTTCTTAAATGCCAAAGTGGCTTTTGTTAATATATTCAGAACAGAAATAAGAAAGGCATCAGAAAACTAGCTAGTCCCCAGGAGACTGCAACAGACTACAGAGAAAAAATTTAATAACATTGGTGGGTCAATAGAATGCCCTTATTCCCCTAGACTTCTCATCTCTTTCTTTTCTTTTATGAAATTCACTTCAAAAGACCTTATATGGGCACCTCTATCTGGCTAACTCAAACTTGGTCCTCTATTTGAACTCTAGTTACTTGTATATCTTATAGATGTCCCCTGGAGTTGCTCGTTGTGTGACTTGCCACTCTGACTAGGTTCTAAGCTTACAAAGGTCAAGTAACATGTCTTTCTTATCTTTGGAATTTCCTCTGTAGTTTTGGTACAATAATCGTGTCTGCAGATGGTGTTTAACACGTGTTGCCTGACTCACTGGGTACTTTCAGAGTAAAAAAAAATAGTTAATAGAAAGATACTCAACCTTGCTCCTATTATTAATACTTATGTGCAAATTCTGAAAAATCTGTGGGAGACCAGATAAGAAAAAAGCTGGAGGAGCTAGTTATAGATACAATAGTGAGAACACAAAGGATATTTAATAATGTCTTGACATAAATAATAGAGATGATAAGAATAATAATGATACAAATGTACATTTTTATAGTACTTGGTTATTTTGAAAGCACTTTCAAAGAACAGAGAGATAAAGGACGGAATATAAAGAATACTGAAGCAATGCAGAGAAGATAAGGCAAAAGGACAAAAGGCAAAGAAAATAAAGCCAAGAATAAAGAAATGGAAGGAGAATTTACTCGCAACTTTGAACAGTGGTTGGCGAAATTACGCACTGGGCAGGGTGTCAACTAAATATTTACAGCATTGGTGTTCTTTTAGCAGGTAGAGTATGCTGTCTATAGATCAAGTCATGTTTTCACTGTTTTCTACCAGGTACTCAGGGAAGGAGTGTCTCTTTTCCCCATTTTTGTCCACTAGGGTTTAAATTGATACTAGTATGGCTATCTGTACTCCAGACATTCTATCAACAGCATCGAAAAGATATGGAAGTGTGAGTGAAACTCAGCTTTAGTAGTTTATTTTAGCGATTCCACAGAAGCTCAGTTAGGCTTGCTGCAGAGAGCACCACTGAGTTTTGTTCTTGTTCTAAGGTTTTGAAAATTTCCTAATCTTAGGAGGCAGGTCTCAAATAATTGTCAATAATGCTGAAGGCAGTAACTTATTATAAATAAGTTCCAAGTAGAAGACTTACCAACTATGTTCTAGAACAGATCAGTTCTAGAACTGAAAAGGTGCAGTTAAAAAGTTCTGCCTGGCACATGTCAGAGACTACACAGGTCCTAAAATGATCCTTATTCCTGCTTCGGGGGGATGATCTATATATTTTATTATTTATTTAAAAAATTTTAATAATATATTTTATTTAATCCAATAGCCTAAATATTATCATTTAAACAAGTAATCAATGTAAATATTTTTGTCAGTTTAATATTTTTTTATTTTCAATTATAGTTGACATGCAATATTGTGTTAATTTCAGGTATACAACACAGAGATTAGACATTTACATAATTTACAAAACAATCACCCCAATAAATCCAATTCCCATCTGATACCATACATAAGTATTATAATGACTATATTCCCTGACTGTATTTCCCATGCTATTATACTCATGATTATTTTGTAACTACTAATGTGTACCGCTTATTCCCCTCCCAATCTCCTTACCTCCCAATCCAGCATTCATCAAAATGCTTTCTGTATCTTGTTGGATAGCAGCTACATATCTTAATTGACATTTAAACAAGGCGACCTCCAGCAGCATTCCTGAGATGGCAAGCTTCTTTTACTTTTGGGTCTGTTTTGTTCAGAATTTATATTCATTAGTTGAAGGGTAGGGGACCCATGCCAAAATGTCAGAATTAATAAATTTTTGAAAGCAGATTGGAAAAAAGAGATGTAATGGTCAAGCTAAAACTTATCAAATCCTTAGAAAATTTTGCCTGCATTGAGACAAGGAGAGAGAGTCTCTGGAATTAAATCTGTTTCCCATCGACAACACTAGAATGAAGACAGAGTTTTATTTTAATTGCCTTATTTGTTGCTGAAAGCATGGATCAGCTATTTTCAAGATTCAGAGATCAACACCTCTGTTTTGGCAGCAATTCTACTTCTCACACTTCAGGTTTTGAAACAGAGCAGAGATCTGTTATATTTGGTGGGCTGAAAACCTGTGTTCTGGTCTTAGCTCTGGCCCTTATTGGCTGTAGTGACTGGTGAAGGTCAGGATCATTTAATCTCCCCCAGCTTCAGTTGCCTCAACTGTAAAAGGGGAATAATTTTATCAGTTCTGGTTTATAATAACAATAATTACCATTTCTAAATGTCTGCTGTGTGTCAGGTACTCTGCTATGCCTTTGGCCTATGTTACCTTTAAGTCTCTCATCAAGTCTACAAGGAAGGAATAATTACCATTCAGGTTTTATGGCTGAGAAAATTGAGGCTCAGATCCTTTCAGTAATGTGCCCAAGGTCACAAAGCTAACAAGTAGGAAAGCCAGGATATATACCTTTATACATATGTTCACAAAATCCCTTCTTAGACCTCCGTGAGATTTGGGGGTTTATTTAAAATGATATTTGTGAAAGTGTTTTGAAAATAGTAAAGTTTCTTATAAATACATATTATTATCACCATTATTATCCTGATGAATATAAATTAGTTAACATGTATTTATTGAGTTCCTGTAGGTGCTTAGTACCAAGTCAGATATCTCCCTGGATAATCTATGGAATTAGGTTTTTTTTTCAATGTTGTTTTGTGTAAGGTGCATATAAGTAATCTTAAATACTTCCATATGGTGTCACTTACATCCTTGGAATCAGCTATTATTTTCTTTGGATTCTTTTTGGAGAGAAAAAAGGCCAAATATGTTAATTAAATTGAATGAATATTTCAAGAAACAAAAACCTATTACATGTAATCCAACAAGACTACAGAGCCAACAAGTAAATATCCCAGGGACCGTAACAGTTGATAGGAAAACTTGAAAGGAATTGAGGGAAATACACCATAGGAATTAGCAAATCTCTGCTGAAAATTCATGTGTTCACAAATGTCCCGGACCAATATAACTCCCCTGACTTGGTTCTTTGTTTATTTTTTGAGTCATTAATGACCAAAAGTGTTGCTGAAATTTTTTTGAAGAGTCTATCTTTGTTTCAGGAGCATCAGACTTCCCAAGTGAAGATGGCTGGGAATCCAAACAACTCTCCTAAAATAAGATTTAAGTTCTGAAAAGAATTTTCTTTTGTGAGAAACATCCTATTCCCTAAGAGAGCCATAAGCATGAGATCACTTTTTTTTTTTCAGAGAGAAAGCTGAGAAGAGCCAGTTGGTCCAGCAGCCAGGAACAAACCTTCAAGACAGGTTAACATTCAAGACAGAATTCTTTATTCTTTTCCCTTGGTCTTTTGGAAGAACTGTTCAAAGTCACAATAAAAGTTCATGAAATTTTGTAGAAGGATCAAGTGAGTCCAGAAATTAACTGCTCCTTATTAATTCCTCTGTTTCCTTATGTATTAAGTGAGGATAAAAACACCTACCTTAGAAAGTTGTTGTAAGGATTACATGAGTTTCTCCTGGCCCCAAATAATCATCACTATCATCACTGTTGAATCTGAGGCATTTTCCCCAAGTCCATTCATCCAGTTGTTCTTTAAGTCTTGGCATGAATTATTTATTCTGTTAGACCATGTAATTGCTAATGAGTTAAGAAAAATGCTTTTTGAATTGAGAAAATGTAGAGGAGGCTGCATTTCTGGACCCCACCAAAGACTTGTGCTGGGTGGAATATAGCCTTCTTTTAGGTTTGGTAGGAACTTCATGATGGGATCAACCTGAATACCACAGACAAGGTGCTAATGCCACTGCAGAGCTGGCTGGCTACCTGTCTTTGGTCACTTTGGCAGGATGAATGTGGGGCTACTGATCCACGCATTTTTCTGAAGGAATGTCACCCTGTCTTGACAGGACAAGGTAGCCCTTGTCCAGTTCTCCTGTCAGACATTTTAGCTACATTTGTGTCTCTGCTGTGCTAAGGTAGTAAACCCATCTGGGAGGGCAGGGTTATGCCATGGCTGTGCTTAGTTTTCTTTGACTCAGAGTCTAGATTTGGCTGAATCTGAAAAGGGAGGGATGTACAAACTAAGCTAATTATACAAGTGATATTTGTAAGAAAAAAAGCTGACTACCACAGAAGCTGGATATCAACCCTGTTTTGTTTTTTGAATTCGGTCATATTCTTTCTGGAGTAGAGGAGCAAGAGGGCAGCCTAACATTGTTCCTGTAGCCACTGACCACAGCCAGTCAGGATGCACCCAACACTAGCAGCCAAGATGCTGGCCAAGCATGTGGTCCAGGCTCCATGTACATATAAGTTTCTGGCTGGACATGAAGGTACTTTTGTCATAATGCCTTTCAACATAATTTGGGTACTATGGGAGGTGAAATTAGTGTTTTAAACTCTACAGACTCAATGTGGGCTATGATCTGCTTTTGGCCAGTTTTGTCTAGTGGAATGAGCTCTGCTCAGGGAGTCAAGGGATGCCGTTTACCAGTTGATCTCAACTAAGTCACTTTATGTCTGTGGGCCTCAGTTTTCTTAGAGTGAGGGCATCTCTAACCTGAGTCTCAGCACAAATGATCTGTGAGTCTGTGATCTGTCTCTGCCTGGTATATGAAAGTTGCGTGTGTGTGTGTCTGTGTGTCTATGTCTGTGTCTGTCTGTGTGTGTCTGTGTGTCCATCGTCTATCCATCCTCATGTTCTCCCTCCATTCCAGCCTTCAGTTCTGGAGATGTTCCTTTAAACTGTTCTTGGCCCCTCTTCAGTTATCCAAATTTCTCTCTGCAAAAGAACAAGTATGAATAGGTCATTGTTTCTTATAAGATACTGCTGATAAAGTCAGAGAATGATGACCTATTTCTGAAACAGACAACTGAAGAGAAGTTTATGGCTTTCTAGTCTTTAGACTTAACTAGTTTTTCTCCTTGGAACAAGTTTCATGGAACTTGAGTAATCACCCTGCCAAAGTTTTCTTGGCTAGAGATCAAAGTCTCCAATACGTCAGCACAATGAAAAAGCAGCAAGAGACAGGAGAAAGCATTTGCAATGAATTTGGAGTCAGACTCTATTACAAAAGTAAAAACAGGATAAGAATAATTAATTTCTGTAAGAATTGCAAAGGCCAGTACATAGGAAAAGATGTCTAACTTCTCTAATGATGAAAGAAATGCAAATAAAAATAATGCTGTCATTTTCTTCCTATCATTTTGTCAGAAATGTAAATGGTTGGTTAAGCCTGGTTTGCCTATAAGTGTGAAGAAATGGGCACACTCAAGTAGTTACCTGATACAACCTTTCAGAGGGCAGTTGGGTGATAGGTACTGAAATGTAAAATGTAGAGTTTCTTTGCAGTTTTCAGTCCGGGACTTACTCTAAGGAGATAACTACATCAATGTAAAATACATTTGCACAAGCTTATTCATAGGGAAAACTAGAAATAACTTTAATGTTCATCAGTGGGGGACTGGCATAGTCAGTTATGGTAAATACCTTCCAGGAAATCTTGCGTAGTCAATAAAAATGACCTTGTAGAACTTTACATATGGTGTGAGAAAATATCTAGTGGTACACAGCAGGTTATGAAACAAATGATCACATTTATGTAAAATTATGTTAATAGAAATATGACAGGTTTTTAAATCTATTTTATTTATTATTTTTTACTTTTACTTTTTTTCTTATTAAACTTTCAGTTCTGCAGCTTATCAACTCTATGTCCTTAGGAAACTTAGTTAACCTCTCTTACTCTTGGTAAAATGGAGATAATAATATAAATATTTTAGAGGTCACTGAGGGAATCAAGCAAAAAAACACATGTCAAGCACCTGGGATGGAGTAAAAAAATACTTTGATTCTTAAAAATCATTCACAGTTTCTATTTTCCTTTCATTATATGAGTACAAACAGCTGTGTTCCTCTGCCCGTGCTTCAAAGAAAGAAAATTAAGTGGTCTTTGAATAGCTTCTGTTGGTTTAAATACAGGAAAAGTATTTTCCTAAGGCTGTAGTCTGTCAGAAAAAGGCCATATTGAGTCATTGTTTTCTAAAGTCAGGAGAGGAGATTGAATGACTGATGCTGTTGGGCAGCCTAAAATAATATTTCATTCTTGTCATCTTTACACAGTTTAAGACCAGGTGATTTTGGATAGATCTACAGTTTCCCTCTTGTTTTGGAAGAACAAAGCTTTTGTTATTTATGCTTTTAAACAATAGAGCTTTGTCCTATACCCAGGAGCATGCAAATTAAACAGATTTCCAGAAGTGCTGTTCTATTTATTGTGAAGAGTGATCCTAAGTGTTAAGTAGACACAGTTAGCTCCAGCCACCTGTGGTGAGCCCACATCTTCAGCAGAAGAAAATAGCCAAGACTCACAGAAGCACAGAAATCAATCAGGTTTGAGATTGACTTTCCCTATATTGTGTTAATGTTGGTAGACTCAGCCATTTAAAAGCTCCCTAACTACTTGGGGCCTGCTTCGCCCTGCAAAGCAAAAAACCTGTTTTGCCTCAGTGTCTGACACAGAAAAATGAAATTGCTAATGTTTTGAGTATTTTTACTCTGGACATCTCTGGTCCATATACAACTGTTTCAAATATTCCTGTGTTATCTTTTCAGAGTTATTGATACTCTGGAATGGGGAGTGGTAATTCAGGCTCAAGAATTTTCATCAAAGGCTTTAGGATCATTAGAAGGACACAAATCAGACTATCTCTGTCTCGTATCCCTCTTCTCATTTCTCATTCCTTGCATTTAACTAGGTCTGGCTTGCTACCACACTTTCACACCCATATGCAATTTTCACCTGGCAAAATGTCAAGTTTAAGTAGAGTATATGAAGTTGGGATCAGTACTGATTCTTAATAATTATAGCTAGTAAGTACTGAGTACTTGTGACGTGCCAGGCTTTGTGTTAAGTGGATCACGAGCACTATCTTGATGCTTGTTAAGGAGTAGTCCATGGATAACTGGCTTTACAAGCATCAAGAGTGCTAATGAAAAATGCAGATTCTTAGGCACCACTATAGACCTACAGGTTCAGCATCTTATAGTGGTAGTTAGGGCTCTACCATTTTAACAAGCACTTTTAGTAATCCCGAAGCACATGAATTTCAAGAGCCACTGCATTACTTTATATTGTATGTGGGACTCCACTGCAGTCTGCTCTCTTTCCACTCCTCTGATTTCCATGCTTAAATTCTTATGGCAAGAAAAGAAAAAAAAAATCTTATGGACTGTGGGACATGGCGCCATCTATGCATCCTTTAGTTACTAGTGATTGCAAGTGTGTCTCCATAGCCAAATTGCTTTTGAGGCATCAAGTATTCACTTCAATCATCGAAGAGTTAAATAAGTGAGAATTCTTTTCTTGATTGATGGTGGCTATGCTCTGGATGTAGAGAGGGAAGGCTCGGGGACCAAAGACAGTGAACTGGTATGAGGGGTTGATTGTACGAGCTGTGCGCTGCCCAACTACATGTGGTGGCCTTGCACGGAGGAGTGAACACAGCATTTTCCTTGGCCCAGGGCTGTGCAGGTGGTGCTGGCCCAGGCCTGAGAGGAGAAGGTGGCTTCTGTGCTGTTTTGGTTCCTAGGACCCAGGGAACTCTGCCTATTTTCTGCATGATTTTGTTGTCATGCTGCAAGGGACCTGAATTGTTCAATGTGGTTATTTATTTCATTCTCAGCTCTATTTCTAGAAAGTCTCTATTAAAATGAAGTGCTCATAAAAAGAATGAAATCCTCCCAGTTGTGACCACATGGCCGAACCTAAAGGGTATTATACTAAATGAAACAAGTCAGAGGAAGACAAATACCTTATGATTTAACTTATATGTTGTATTTAAAAAAAAATGAACAAAGAAAGCAGAAACAGATTCATAGATACAGAGAACACACTGACAGTTGCCAGATGAGAGGGCATTGCGGGCTGGATGAAAAAGGTGAACAGATTAAGTACAAATTGGTAGTTACAAAGTGGTCACAGGGATGTGAAGTACAGCATAGGGAATATAGTCAATAATACTGTAATAATTATGTATGGTATCAGATGGGTACTAGAGTTATCAGGGGGATCACTTTGTAAGTTATATAAATGTCTAATCACTATGTTGTACACCTGAAATTAATATAATGTATACAAAGTGTAATTGAAAAATAAAAATTCAAAGAAATTAAGTGCCACTTGGAAGGTAACGAACATTTAATCATATTGGCACAGACTGGTTTAATCTGGCTGCTTGGGGGTTGACACACAAAAGGATTCATGTGATGAGAGGGGAGGACAAGCCCCTTTGTGGGCCACTTTGCTGGAGAAAGCTGGGGAGCATCGGCAATCAATTTTTTTTTTTTTTTTTTTTTGCAGGGGAAGGGAGGCAGAGGTGAAGTGGGAGGGGGCTAAAGACTAACTGGGTTCATGTCACAATACTGAAAGTTACCTTCCAGCACTGTTTTCTAAAGTTCTCTATCCCATCCCAATCTCCCTCTCTTTGGTGAATGGCTAGTGCTGAGTGGCTGTCCCCCAGTCATAGGTCTGGACTGTAGTGATGCTGCAGGCGGCAAGGACTCAGTTGTACGAGTGGGTCAGGACAGGGACTTCATGTCCATCTCTGTAGCTGAACCAGCATAGGGGGTAGGGGGAAGTAATAGCTTACTCCTGAGTCTGAGACTCCCTTTCTTTTGCATTCCTTTGCCAGGAGCATGATAATTAGAACAATGAGACTTAGCTCATGCAACTCCCTGTCAGGCCCCATGAAAAGTTTTCACATACAGAATGATTTCTAGCAAACATAGTAGGCTTCTTTGCATTTCTTTATCAACTCATTGGGAAAGACCAGAGATGATTCTCTAGCTACTTAAAAGTCTGTCTATGGGACTATTAAGCCTTAATTTTTATTTCATTTGGGATCTTTAGAAAGTGTCCCAAATTTCAATTTTAGAGCATATTTTGCTAAACTGAAAAAATCTCCCAATTTTCCAACTGGTTATTTGTCCTTTAGTGCTAATTCATGTGGTAAGTGATTCATTAATTTACCCAGCAGGAAGGAGTGCACTGTGAAGAGGAGAATTTTCATTGGTCATAAGTAAGAGCTGGGGAAGGGTGTGCAGATGGAGGGGCACGTCTGCAGAAATGGCTGTGAGAGAGAGAGTAGGCTGCCTCGGCCACTATGAGCAGTTCAATGTGGCCAGTGGGAATTTGTGTGTAGTGGAGGGAGATGAGAAGGGGAAAGACCATTCATGAGTGAATGAATGGATGAATGAATGAGTGCGGAAGTCCATAGTCCCTAGGGTGGCTGTTTTCTCACCACGCCGACTGTTTTTCTCTCCACCTTCCTGGTGTGTTAGTTGCAATCTCAGTTAATATTTTTCTGCTCTGAAAAATCCCCATTACAAGGAGGAAAGGAAATAATTACCTTCAGTAGTCTCTCATATTGAAGCTGAGAAGTCAGCATGAATTCTAGAAGTGATGTATGTATTTGGATAATCAGGATAGCTATTCATGATAGGTAACTTAATTTTTCCTCCCTGAGTCTTTTCTGGTTAGGATACCATGACTGAAGATTAATGACTTCCATTATTATTATATTTTTGCCTTCATGCAGGAATCTTTAAATTAGTCTGAACTTTGTACTAACTATCACAGGAATCATTCCTACTACAATTATGCCTTCTGTGTCATGTCCTAGTTTAGAGTCCTTGCATGATATACCAAATGCAGGGCAGGGTTAAAGGTGTCAAGTGATAACCAGGCAGAAAACTGGCAATTTACAGTAACCGACACACTTCCTTGAGCTAATATCTCAGAAGGCTGAAGACAAAATCTTACTTATAAATACTACCTGAAATGAGGTTTATGATGTCACTAGATATATTTCACTGTATTTGGCTGTTTAGTAATTCATCTCTATTTTGATTATTGTATACACTTATTGAAATTAGCTTAATAATAATAATAATAATAATGCCTTTTTTTTCTTAATAAATACTCAACATGTAATAGGCTCAGTTCTAAGCATGCATTACCCATTTAACCTTCACACCAGCCCAGGAGGTAGTTACTGTGTGTGGCACTATTTTACGCATGAGGAAACTGAGGCATACTACTATTAAGTAATTTTCCCAAGGCCCACAGTTAAGGATCAGAGCTGGGATTCGAACACAGGCAGTCTGACTCAGAGTTTATGCTCTCAGCCTCCATATTATAATGCTTATACACTGCTTGAAGCAAAGGAGTGGCTTTAGCCTCAAATATTAGAAATGCACCCTCCCAATTTTTTCTTATTAAATGTAAGTAATTGAGAGTTCTCATATATGTTATATATATGTTGTCTGGCTTTTGAGAAACTTTGATAAAAGAGTAAAGTCATAGATGAACTGATCCTTCCGTTGAGGTTTCATTACATAGAAGAGTTTTGAGTATAGATAAGTGCAAAATGGTATTTGTTTATATTAATTTTAAGTATAATATATTTTAGAATTTTGTCAAATGCATAATTAGTATGTTTTTATACATTTATGTTCTTAGGAGAGACCGAATTAAAAAATGACAAAAATCACTAACAAAAAATTCCCCACACGCCAAGAGCAAATCTGAATTTAAGGTCTATGTGCCCAGAAAAAGTGTTTTGTTATCTGAATCAAGAACACAAGCTTAATCCCTATAATGATCACTGATTCACATCTCTAGTACCCATGCAGTCTTATTTAAACAAATTTTTAAATTTGTTTTCTTTGTTAAAGTGAGGCAGACCTTCTCTATGACAGTTTTCTAAGCAGCTATTTCTCTTTGGGTTTGTACCATACAATGACGGTTCCAAGTGTCAGCATTTGAATTATCAGCCATTGTCTACCAGTGATCTGGTCCTGAAGTCTAGGATTTATTTCAGCAAAATGCTGCACTGTGAAAGTAATGGGGTTATCTATCCATGTCACCCAGAATGGAGTTAAAACCCTGTCAGTCTTTGGCACACTAACAAGGTAGGTCTGAAGGTTCTTTAAAGTTTTCTTAGGAGTGACTTCTTTGACTACATGAACTTCAGGGCCAGACAAATTAGCATATTTGGACCTACAAATCATTTTTGGCCCAGGTTTAGTCAACCATATGATACTTGAGATTTGCTAACAGTTCTTGGTTCAGAAAAGGATTTGCATTCTTGAGCTACTTTTCTTTTATAAGGATCAACTTAATTATTGTCTGTAGGCTAAGATCAAGGAAATGAGTAAGAACTGAATTCAGTTGTTTGGGTGCCCTTGTTTACCATGAGCTTCTTAGATGGTGCCTGATGTGATGGCCAACAAATACTAGTTGATGGTGATGACAGCAGGTAGTCTCTCTAGCTAGAACATGCTAATACAAGCTCTATTAAACTGACAATGATGCCCTCTATAAGCAGACTCCAATACATCACACTAATAATTTTTGGCAGAAGATTATAGTATGGCATGTTTTAGTTTCCTCCTCCATTGCATTGTTTTCAATAAAATATTGAAAACATATAAGCAGCATAATCGGCTCCATTTGGATCATACTTCCTTTGTTTCAGTGACCGTTTTTCCCTGCTGTATGACATCTCCAGGCATGAAATATCTAAATCCCCCCCAAATTGTCAAGAAGGAGTGAATGCCTTAGGCTATTATGATTATTATGATTACAAGAGGTGAAGGCAGTGCTGGTCTTTTAGAAAGTTCTTATTATGAATGTGTTTTACCTACTGACAGATGAACAGCATGAAGTTGAGTCAAAAAAAAAAAAAAAAAAAAAAAAAAAAAAAAACCTTTAGCTTTTACAAAGGTCAAGGAGCCAGAGGTGAATCTATAACCTAGCTGCTACATGTTAACACAGAGAATGTATAGAACCCATGAAAGCTTCTAACTCAAAGACTTGCTGGATGGTTCTTGACCATTTTCTTGGGTAGTGAGATGGTTGTCTTCAGCGTTGTCGGAGGAGCTATCTTCCTATGGAAAATTTCTGGACAACAATACATGTGAAATGACTTAAATGCCTTACTTAGAGTGTTCTTGGTCTTGTCTGTTGAAAATGGAGATTTCAATATGGGGGCTCAAAGGAATTTTAATGGAATCTTATTAATGGACCCCTGTATATTGAGGATTCAGTGACAATATTACTATAAAGGCTCGTTTTCCATTTCAGACTATATAATCCATGTTACCTTTGAGTAAAGGGAATGATAATTTTAACACCCTAGCTTCCTCAGAAGTTTCAGTTTTCACATAGTCGCTGTAGGCAATAGCACTGTCAAATAAACAAAGATTTAATTAAATAAATATTTAAACAGAGCAGAAATATTCTTCCCTGGCTAGTCACAAATTGGACAATTCAAAGAACAATTCTTGAGGGAATTGCCAATGGATTACTTTTTCTGTTCTCTGTATACTGCTCTGTCTTCCTTCTTGGTGTCAATCTCAAGTTGAATTCAGTCAATTATCCACAGCAAACAAAAAATGCATAAATGTCTCTTGTTACTGTTGTTGATATTTCATCACTAAACAAAGCAAGTCTCCCTTCCCAGCTTTTTTCCTTTGGAAGCATATAAAACTGACATGATTTGAGTATTGTGAGGGGTCTATTGTCATTTTGAAAGCATAATGATTGATTTAGTTATTTAAAAGTTTATTACAAAGATTTTGTTGTTGTTGTTGCTAATATTAAAATTGCTTTTAAAATTTGTTGAAGAAGCACACTATTTATTGAGGATTTGAAAAGGATTCGTTACTGAGTAAAGAAAGTCAAATATCTAAGGGTGTGATGTTGAGGATACGTGTATGTCAATTACATTTTTTTTTTTTTGCTTTTCTATTTTAGTCACTTCTTTTGACTTAAAAAATGCTTTCCATGGATTAACTACAAATATAGAAATATGGTATAACAAGTAGTTGGTATAACTAACACTTCAAAATACAATGGGAAATATAAAAAATATTGCCAAGAAAACAAGAAAAACCTGGGCCGCAGGGACTTTGTCAATACTTTGTTATGTTATTATCTCCCTCGACAATGCCATATGGTATGTTCTGGTACATTCTTATGTAGCCTAGGTGCCAAGGGCCAGAGGAGCTGGACAACAACCTGTCCTCCCAATTTACTCTCTGAGCATACTTATTTCCTTTAAGATATGAAAAGGATTTAACTGTGCTCTTGAAGCACCTTTTCTCTCCTCCCTGCCTCAGCCCCCTTTATTCTCATTTCAGTGGGTGGGAGAAAAGGCTGCTCATCTAAAAAGATAGCTCTAAAACTGTTCTGTAAAATGATCTCTTTTCCTCTACAAATGATTGTTTTGGTTTCAAATTTATTTCAGGGACATTAAGCTTCCATCTACTCATACTTAATAACAGATAAGTCTACAAAGGATTAGAGTGTGAAAGGTAAAATAAAATTGAAGCACACATAGTTGCCCGAGCAACTTAATGCATATAATTTAACTCAGCACCACTCCTACTAAAAATAAAAAGATGACAATTACCTCAGGTTTTTGTTGCTGTCATTGTCCTTCAGTTTCCTGGGATAGCTTGGTCCCTTAATGCCGGCAGGGTTGGGATTGTCAAGCCAGAGAAGACCTTGCTCCAGGTGTAGTTGCATTTTCCTAGGTCATCTGTTCTTTCTTCAGTCAATGAAGCTGTGATTTTTCCCTGGTCTTATGAAGGAAAGTAATTCCAGATAAGCAGATTATTGTGTGGACTATCTCATCTTTGTTGTTCTAGTGCAGCCCTTTCAGCTTTCCAGAGCCAGTTAGACTTGTTATGAGGAGCTAAATGATTGGCTGGATCTGGGGCTCAGTTTCATAAATTATAGCCCGGCGTACGAGAAGCACGAGTCCTATAGTTGCTGTAGTCCAGAGGCCTGCCAGTTCCTGCCTTAACGCATATGTAGTCGTAATTGAGTTCTAACACGGCCTTGGATGTTTCTGTCCTAAATAGCTGACATTGCATCTTCAAGACTGTGTGAGTAATCCTGACTTATTTTTTTAAACTCAGTAAATTAATTACATGCCCTGAAAGGGAGTGATTGTGATTAGAAAATACTGAATTAGCAGATGATTCATTTTCAAGGTGCTTTTATGTGTAACAAGTTCAATGCAATTTATCTTAAAGCTTTCTAAGACCTGGCAGGGTTATTCCAGCTTTTTGCCATGAATCACAATCAAGCTGCGTTTTGAAGGTGGCTGTTCAGTGCATTTGTAGCCCTGCTTGTTTTATAGGGGCAGTAAAGTGATAAAGGTCCCACATGAGCAGGTTAAAACAGGCTTCTGGTGTCAAGGTAATGGTTGAGAGAGCACTTCAGTCAGGCAAATTTAAAAATTTCTCACCCTCACTGTCCAAAGCTGGGAGGAAGCAGCAAATGATAAGCATTGCTTTTGGGACACAGGTACAAAGCAGTTAGAGTGACAAAGAAAGAGAAATGTAAAATGATTGAAAAATACTTTTCACCGTCGTTTGAAACCGAACTAAGATATGCTCTATAGATACCTAGAGAAATTTTATATGCATAGAAATGCTCCTCGGTGATTCTGTTTATGTGGTAGAGAGCCGAATGAGAAATCACTAGCTTGCTTTTAAAAGCCTTATAAGAAGTATATTAAACACATACAGACACAACCATAGCAGAAGAAAGAATGTGGATTGGAATTTGTGGTTGGAGCAGATCAAATTATCCCAGGGAAGCCGTTGTTAGGTTGTGTAATTGTTGGGGTAACTTAAGTTACTAACGAGATTTAAGATAAAACTGGAGCAGACTGAAATGAGAAACTAGAAAATATCAGTGTTTTATTATCTTCTATAGCATACACTGCAGGAAAGAATTAATATTGGGTATAGACTGGTTAGTGTAAGCAGTTCACTTTTTACTTTAAAAACATTATTGATTTCTCCTAGCCAATCTTTTGAAAAAAAAAATTGGGCTTTTGTCTATAAAGTTTGCTTAGAAATAATTTTCTTCCTCCCAAATAATTATTATACTTTTTCTTAATACAGCAGAAAGCTAGGGATTTTAAATGACTGACATGATTTAACTGGGAGGAGAGAAATGTAAGTTGTGTTTTTGCAAAATTTTATGTTTAGGTCATACTGGAAAAGCAAAATTTTATTAAGAATATTTCACTTTCTGGACTATGACACCTTTTAGGTCCTACCAATAGATGAGATTCATACAAAGCAAGAAAAATAATCAACATAGAACTCTTTTTATCAACCAAATGTGTAAAAATAGTTTTAAAGAAAAATAATTCTAATATAGTTTTTGAGAAACACGTTTGCTTTGTGAAGAAACAGTATGAGTTCCTTTACTGAGAAAGAAAAGCGAGTTAATTTTTTAAGTTTCCATAGCCATAGACATTAATAGCAATAGTTGATTCACTCGTTGTTCTACATTCCTAACTGTATTAGTGGAAGAAAGTGGTGCATCTATAAAAGGAATGTAATCTCATCCCTCAAGGTGGTCTGGGGCCCGGCTAGAGTAAGAAGTGGGGTGGAAACTGCTTTATCTGAACTGGCTTCTGACTTCTAACCTGGCTCCTCTTCTTGTCGCAAAATTTGTGTAGTTTTTTCCTGATGTAGCAGTCACCTTCCCTCATACCTTTTCTTGTCTTCATTCTTTATATTAACTTGCTTGGGCTCTTATTGAGATGACTTGAATAAATATGACTTATGCTTCATTATCTAACTTTAATAAGCTGCCCATAGAATTCGGAAAGTGTTTAGAGCCAGAAGTTGAGGGCTCAGGGAAATTCTGGTGGGTGTATACTAGGAATAGGAACATCTCACGTCGGTGCTTCCTCCAGGACCTTCATCTTTTGAGTTCTCCAGGGACACATCTCTTTCTTGGGAATGGGCAAGATATTAAGAAAAGCAAGAGTAGAGGGGTGTCAGGTGCCCGATGAATAGAGAGCTGTGGGCAAGGAGCTTTGGGAAAAGGAAATATTCACAAAACAGCAATAACTGATCTTTCTTCTCTCGATTCCTATTTATTTTGTAAAGCCATTTTTTTTTTTGTCTGACTGGAAGTACTTTTGCAGATACGGTTCTGTAAAACTATACATATCTGCCTTAGACAGATGGATTTGACATAAGATGTATCCAAAAAGGAATGTATTACATCATGAACTTGCAAAGCGTTCATGAATACATATTGGCATTTGGAAACTATTACCACTACCTACTAAAGCAATGACATAAATCCAAATTGAAAAAAAATATTATTTCTTGATTGAATTATATTTTCCAGTGTTTTATTTGGTGAATTTTGCTTTTGGAAAGACTTGCTCTTCTGTGAGATGTTTTTTGCCAGTGTTATATATAATGGGATAATCTCATTGCTTAATTTTGCCGCCCCCCCGCCCCCCGCCAATTTAATTATTTCTAGTTGGTGTTTTCAAGAGTCACTGCCCTAGCTTGAGCATGTTTTAAAGAAAACGGAGCAAAACAAATGAAACAAACACCCCCACCCCGACATGCACAGTACCACAAAGAGCTAAATGCTTTAGATTTGTATAGTTCCCTTCTTTTGTGGAGCTTGACACTACCCATTGCTGGAGAAGAAGCATTCACTTAAGTTAAAAATAATTAAATTAATTATTCTATTTTAATTATATAATGTATGCAGGTGATATAATTTCCTAACATATTACTCACTAGCCAAAATCGTGTCTCTCCAATTTTCAATTTCAAGAAGCAGGATGGCTTAGTGAATTAATCTTGGTCAATGAGATGATGCTCAGGTCATTAAATTTTTTTAAGCCTCGGTCTCTATATCTGTAAAATGAGATAATGGTATATGTCCTGGTATTTTACGGTGTTAGTGAATATCAGCAGCATGATGAGAAAGTGCTTGTGAAAGAATATTTTAATTCTTTGTACATTATAATGTACTATACAATGATAGACTATTATTATTACTACAAGAAGCTTCTTTTGGTTCTAAAAGCATATTCCCAGTATTGGATAAATACTTTTTAAAGCAAAGAAAGTCTTCCCTGTTTTATCTTGAAAAGTTACAAAGGCTGTAAGAGCCTCAGTCCTTATCTGTCTGTTACTTGACTATAAAAATACCAGGAGGGTTACTCCAACAAGTAAATGTGGCATTTTATGTGAAAACATTTAGTAAACTTCTAAGTGCCATGTAAACATTACTCGTGACAACTATTTTCAGCATATTAATAAAAGTATAAATAATCAATTTTTAAAATGAAAAAATATCAGATACATTTTTTATTGAATAGTTTAACTTTCTAAGCTATATCTGCCTCCCTCAGCCAGGATGAATTTTCTTATTAAGCTTGTGCCGTGACTTTCCTTCCACATAGATATAGCACCAAGCCAAGAGTCAGATAAGCATTTCTTCATAGTCCACATTTAGAACCGTTAATGATGACATTTTAGAAGATATCATTTTCTCACAGGAAAAAGTGAGTTAGAAAATTCAGGCTGACAGATATTCCTGGACTTTTGATTCCTGTCTTGACTCTCTTTACTAAATTTCACAGATGGAATAATTATATAGGTTTTAACATGATGCTTACTCCTTGGTCTTTTCATCTGAAGAATAGAGTGAATGGTCAAAATGACTTTGTCAATGATTCAGAAAATTCAGGCAGCGGATTTTGAATCCCAAATTTTTAACTTGTTCTACTTTGGAAGATCATGATGGTTTTTGGAATATTGGTCACAGCTGTGTCCTATATTTCAGCTACTTGAGCATACTGTTGTTAAGAGTTTGATTATTTTGTAACGGTGACTGTCTCTCTCTCTGTGACATTTTCTTTATACATTCATCCATCAATAAACACTTTGGTTGTTTCTATCTCTTGACTATTGTGAATAACACTGCAATGAACATGGGGTACAGATATATCTCTTCAAGATAGTAATTTCATTTCCTTTGGATAAATACCCCAAATTAGGATTGCTGGGTCATATGGTAATTCTATTTTTGACTTTTTGAGGAACCTCTATACTGCTTTCAATAGTGGCTGCACCAATTTACTAAAATGGATATTCTTGGTGAGTATTCCTCTCATTTAAGTGATGTTCTTATCACTTCATTACCATCAGTTTCCAGGTCCTTGTGCTTTGGCAAAGGGGAAAATACACAGAGGATTGCTCACATTCTTTCGATCAGAGTTTGATCACATGACCCCACCTGGTTAAAGAGAGGCTAAGGCGCATAGTTCTATTGGTGTTGAGGCAAAATAGAATGTCCGTTTGGTGATTAACCAATCAATTTCTGCCTTTTTTCTCTTCTTTCCTTTTCTCTCTCCTTCCCTCCTCTTCCTTTCTTCTTTCTGTTCTCTAATATGTCTACATAGAATCTAGGACCTGTGACCACTAAATGAAAGCTAAATTTAGAAAATCATAGTCTTTGCCATGTAGAAGAAATTAAGAATATGACTTTGTTTTTAAATTATTATTCCCACATGTTAATAATTTTTCAAGGCTATTCCAATATAACTGAAAATTATTATTAGATTACTATTAATTTGATATGTATGTCCTTTGGAAAGAAGGTGTTAATGTAATGTTTTCTTCTCTTCTAGCCATTCTCTTCTATGTCAGGTATCTGGATCCCTTACTTTAGAAAAGAGTGGGAAGCAAATGAAAAACTGGCAACAAAGATAAAATAAATGATCCAAATTTATCTATTCTTCCCAGTTCCTTAAGTATTTTATATGTTTTGTAGTGAAAGCTATCTTATTATTGAGGAAAACTACTGTGAAGAGAGTGCATTGGTTTTGGAGAGCTGTTTCTTGCACAGAGTTGAGCAAATGGTAGAATTCATCTAAGGTTGGTTCAGAGCCTCTATTTTCTAGAGACTAAGAGATTCCTCTCCACTCTGAACTTCTAGAGATTAGCAAAAATATTCACATTACAAATAGAAAAGAACATAGATGCCTATTTAGTAACCAAAAATATTTTTCAGATCGTTACTGTTTAAAAAAAATACCTCTACAAACTTTTAATTTTCTTTTGATAAAACATCATAAACCAATTTTAGTCCTTCACTCTGGATATATTAGGGTCAAATATTTTTGTTGGGTGATAAGCCCATAGTAACCTCAGTTATTTTAACAACCAAATTACTTTCCTTCCATATAAGCCAAATTATAGTTAAGCTATTTAAGAAAGAAAGACAAAAAATAAAAATCTGTTTTAGTTTTCATATTCTGACCTTAGAAATAGAAGGATTAACTTGTTTCACATCCTCGTATTTATCTGATGGAACTAGGAGTGCCTAAAAGGAATTTTCCCACAACTCCATTTACTTGTTTATTTTCCTGGCTCATTCCAAAAACAATTTTAATGCAACAGTGAAAACAATAAAATCTCAATTTGACATCCAAACATTTTTTTTTATTTTGGTGGAAGTGAACAAAGGTAAAAGACACTTGCAGTCTTTACCCTGAAGCATTGAAAAACACTGACATGTCTCAGTCGTTAGATTCTAAAGAACATATCATATTTAGTAGAGATTTCACATATATCTTATCATATTCACCGTCTTCGAAATAAGGCATTCCACCTGTGGTTATAGGGTAATGCCTTGGCATAGTATAATAATTTAAAAAATGGTGTCTGGAGCCAGACAGCCTGTGTTCAGATCCTAGCTCTGCCACTGAGTAGCTGTGTTAGCTGGGCAAGTTGTTTAATCTCCCTGTACTTCAATTTTCTCATCTGGAAAATGGGATAATAATACCTGGTTATATCTATTAAATAAATTAATATGCACAAAACACATTAAATTATGCATGATTCAAAATAAGTGCCTTATAAATATCTTCCTATCATTATTTTCTGGGGAATTGATTATTTCATATAATATATATTCTAGAAAACTGAAGTTTATTCAGTCAGTTTCAAAATTAGTAGTCAATTTTCATGGATATACCTTCTAAAGTATATCTTACTTGTGTCTATGTTTCTTTTGTCTTAAAGAGATTAAATATAATCCTTCTTTTGGTGATTCATAGTCACCATTAAGATTCAGAACCATCATAATGACCATCAAAAATGGAACTTTGGTCTAAGTAAGTGATATTGATTCAGGTTATTGAAATGATTCAGACGATATTAAGAGGTTTGTTCAGGGAGAGTGTTTTGTCCCTAAATTAGCTGGTCTAGACTGCTCTGCTGTTTCAGCCCTCTGGCTTTGTCTTGAAGGCTTTTGGCCTTCAGCACACTGGCCTGCCAGCACCCCTGCTTTAAAATTCCTGCTTCTCTTTTGCTATAGTTAGTAAGCAAGAAAAGAGCCAAGTTTTTTTTTTTTGTTTTTGTTTTTGTTTTTAAAGTGTGTAAAGTGAAATAGTAGGTATCCAGTCAGGATGTCAGTTTTCTTCTGCAAATAAAGGACACGAGTGCATTTTTTTTCCTTCTGGGTATGCGTTATGCTTTAGAATAGGCTTTGACAAGCTACTACCTGTGGACTAAATCTGGTTGTATAAATAAAGTTTTATTGGAACACAGCACACTCAGATTTGTTTATGTATTGTCCATTGCTGCTTTTACACCACAAGGGCAGAGTTGAGTAGTTGCCACAGAGACCATAGGACTTGCAAAGCCGAAAGTGTTTACTATTTTATCTTTTACAGAAAAAATTTCCTAAACTTTGTCCTAGAGCTTTAAACTTGGGTAGAGTCTGAAATAAACTAGATGTTACTATGTTCGTAGCCTCTCTTAACCTGCACATTCAATTGTCTGTAGCACTGCCTCTCCTAAATATATTCTGAATAAACAAGAATTTATTGCAGTAGCTTATGTTGGATAAAGAAAAACAGCTCACAATAGCACATTTTGAACATTAAGGAATTCCAATGTGATTGTCAAACAAAGTTAAATGGGAATCCTCAATTTGGTATTTGTTGCTTCACCTTTATCAGTATATAACATTATGTGATATTATGTAGTTTTCTGTTATGTTCTGTAGAATGTTCTAGAAATATTACCAGTTTAGTAGTTGGTTTTCTTACACAATTTTCCAATGTCTCTGTTTTGTCTTTTATCACATACGTTTATCTGTTCTTTATCTTTCTTCTTACATATATCTCTGTTATCTTTTCTGTGAAAATAATTCTTTTGAGTTTTCCAATATTGTATTATTCAGGAGCATAGCATACAAAAAGGGATTCTGAATTTGAGTTTGAATTCTGATTTACTCATGTTACAGAAAAGAAACCTCAGGGAAATTTCATTGGCACTCCCAGCCTCAGTTTTCTTGCCTATAAAAGGGAGAAAAGAATCCTGTCTCTGCTTACTGGATGCTATATGCTGAATTTGTGTCCTTCCCACCCAAATTTATATGTGTAAATCCTAATGACCAATATGACGGTATTAAGATGTAGATCCTTTGGGAGGTGATTATATCATGAGGGCAGAGCCTAAATGATTGGGGTTAGTGTCTCACAAAATAGACCCCATAGAACTCTCTAGCCCCTTCTGCCATTTGAAGATACAATGAGAAATCTGTCACCTGGAAGAAGGCCCTCACCTGACTGCTGGCAACCTGATCTTGAACATGCAGACTCCAGAACTGTGGGAAATAAAATTCTGTTGTTTATAAGCCACACAGTCTATGGTATTTCGTCATAGTAACCCTAATAAACTGATATACCACACAAGTAGGAGCAAGTGAGACTAAGCATGGATGAGTGTGTATAATTATTGGTATCCTTAATAATGTTCTCAGTTTGACCCTGTTTCTTCTTATGCAAAGATGTATATGTTTATGGAACAAGATGCAGAAAGGATTCTGTGTTAACTAAAATTGTCACCTGGGCTAGGGATGAGTCTGTAAATATGAAGGAGGTTAGGTGAGAAAGCCTCTTCCAACAGTATATATATTCCTCTGTGTTTACTTCATCATTCATTTCCCTAATGTGAGAGTTTATGCTTTAGTGAAGACCTCTGGGAAATATGCAAAGAAAAAAGAAGGATAATCTTGCAATGGCAAGAAAGTAGCATTTATGTCAGTATAAAAGTCTGAATAGAAGCAAATAATTGTTTTATTTTAGTTCTTTAAGTGAATTTGGTATGTGGACAGGAAGGTTGTTAATTTTTTCCAGGTGAAACAAGAAATAGTTTCCTTTAATAAAAATAGACTCTTAGTGCTGTGGGAATTAGAATTCCCCTGTCATGAGGCTAGGGTAGAATTACTGAAGGATGAAGAGAACATATGTGGGTCTATTTTGTTTTTATTGGAGCCTACAAAGCAAATCAACAGTCTACCGTGTGTAAGACATTTATACTCATAAAAGATCACCCCATTTTTATAACTTAAGGAGATGCTAATAGTCAGCTTTAAATTGCATGATGTTGAATGTATTTTCTTATAATCTTTTTATTTTCAAATGATTTAAAAAACTTTAACCAGAAAATGAAGAACTCTTTTGCTTAAGTAACTTGTCATTTTAATTCTTTTGACTTTTAGAGGAGATGTTTTTAAATTGTGATCTAGAATTTGAATTTAGGGAGACTCCTAACCTTCACTTTTAATCTCTTGGTGATTTGGAGGGTAATCATCCAAGTTATATCAGTTAGCAATTGCTGTGTAACAAACTACTACAAGACATAGTGTCTTAAAATGACAACTTTTTATTATTTTCATGTATCTACTGGTTAGCCAGGGGAGTTCTGTTTGTGTAAGCTTGATTCTGATTATTTTAGCTGGCTTTACTCATGTGTTAGCATTTAGCTGTCAGTCTAAGATGTCCTTGATTGAGAAAACTCAGCACTCTCTCATGTGTTTCTCATCCCTGCTCTCATCCCTCTAGCAGGTGAGTTCAGATATGTTCTCATGGTGGTGGCTGAGGTACAAAAATAGACAAGCTCGATTGTATGAGAGGGTAGGTGGCAACACACACGTGCTTTTTAAAGCTCTATTTGCTAATATCCCACTGGCCAAAGCAAGTCCTGGTGGAACTCAGGGTCAGAGTGAAGGAATACAAATTTATGGGTCAAACATGTAGATAAAGGGAGGGTATGTACTGGGGCCTCAGTCTACCAGATGTCATTTCACTCTTTTTCTCTATCTTAGCAGCCTCCATTTGGGCAGTTTTACTATTCATTAGCACTTCTACAGACTGGTCAGAAAAATTAACATCAAATTCCATGTAGATACTTTTAATTATTTGTTTTTAAAGCCTGGTGAGGGAGCAGGTTGTCATTAGAGGCTAAAACAAAATTTTTACTTTATTTATTTACTTACACCCCAACCCCTCTTTTTAACTAAATTAAGCATCATACATGTTGTATAATGAAGTTCATTCTTTTTTTCATTCTATCCATATCCATTCTTGAGTGCTATTCTATCTCCAATTAATTTCTGTATTTTGGAGTCAATAGTCCAGTAACATTTGGAGGACTTTGGTAGATGGGTCTCTGCATTTTTAGTCTTGTTGTTACATGTTCTTGCTTTTTGCTTTCTCCTAAATTCCAGTTCGCATTTATTATTGTCTACTCTACAAGTCCTGGGGAAACAGCAAACTGAACATGTTTCACAGAATACTCATTATCCACCCTTGTGCATCCATTCATGTCTTCAATCAACAAATATTTGTTGAATGGCTTCAATACTGTTTTATGCATTAGTAATACAGTAGTGTACAATATAGACAAAATATATTGTACAATATATTATACAATCATAAGCTCCTCGAGCTTACAATCTTAATGGGACTTGACAGACAGTAAACAAATGCATGACTAGGTCATTTAATGTTTGATGGTGATAAGTGATATAAAGAAAATAAAGCAAGGTGAGCAGAAAGAGATAGAGGAGTGAGTGTGTGTTCAAAGAAGGCCCCCAAAGTGAGAGAGTGAGCCATGGTGATCTGGGAAGGATGCTACAAGCAGAGAAAGAGTAGGTGCAAAGACTGCCTGAATAATCAATATGGCAGCAACCGTAATCCAGTGGGAAGAGTGGTAGGGAATGTGGTGTGGAGACAAGCAGGGGCCAGATCATGCAGAGCCTTTGTAGAGCAGTCAGGTCTTTGCATTTAAGTGAAATGAGAATTCATTGGTGGATTTGGGGCAAGGGAGAGACATCATCTGGTTTCAAGGATAGAAGGTGGGCAACTGGGGCAGTCATGTTGGAGAGAGATGCTCAGGGGCTGCCTTAGGAGAGCAGCAGTGGAGGCTGTGAGAGGATGGCAGACTCTGGAGCTTTCTAAAATGTGTTTCATTTAAATAAACCAAATTTAGATATTAAGATCAGCTCTGCAAAGTTGAGCATATGGAGAAGTGTTTCCCAAAGTAGACCTAGCATACTTCCAGTGATATCTGAGTTAATTTTAGGTGCTATGTCACATGAATGGACCTTTTAAGTTTTAATAATTACTTATGAATTTAATGTGTGTTAGACAAGATCTAAAACTTGCATATAAAACCCATAATTCTGGTGCTTGCTTTGGCAGCACAGATACAAAAAAAAAAAAAAAGCAAACCCGTAATTTTGTAGTTATGGCTTGAAGGGAGGATAAAGTATTGAGTATATATAGAGTTGAATGCAGCAATAGCAAAAATTATGAAGGTTGTATCTGAATAATTAGATTTAGGACTTGGAGACAGGATTATTTATAAGGTTTAGTTCTGAGAGAAGTGAATTGATGATAACAGAGGAGGGAAGTAAAGTTCATAGGGAATAAATAATTTTATTCTAAGAAGTCTCTTGAGTTTTCAGATATTGCAAGATTTCAAATGTAATGTGTAATTCTGATAAATTCTCTGCAAACAAGTTCTTAGTTTTTTTGTACATTAATGTATCTTCAGCACCTGAAATAGTTTCTGATATATGCTAGACATTTGATCAATACCTGTTGAATGAATGAAAGAAAAAAAGAATAGGTCTTTATTTAGGTCCAACTCAGAGTGGTGAATGTTCATGTTCCTCGCAATTGGGTGAGTTTTAGGAAGTAATCGCCTGGAGTTTTAATGGAAAGGACATATTTGAAAATCATAAGGTAACTTACTGTCCCCCCTAAATGTGGGTTTTCCCAGCATCCTAACCTTGGCCTTATATATATTTTTTTCTATTTTCCCTTAAGAATCTCATTCACCCTTCTGGCTATAACTAAGTGTGCAACTCCCAAACCTCAGACTTTGGTCCTAAACTCCAGTCATGAAACAAACCCACTCATAAACTTAGAGCCACTTTAGGACAACATAACCTTTGGCAAGTTACTGAACCTCCCTTGAGACTCAGTCTCTGTTGGTAAGAGGAAGTGCCCTGATCTGACCAAAGCCTGTGTGTACCAGAGAGAAGGACAAAATAGAAAGAATAGTATTAGGGAGAAAATTACTTAAAGGCAAATGGAATTCAATTTCCATTCCTCTCCATCATTTGCTTTTAACTTAGAACTTGCTAAATAAGGAGTCAAATACAGTTAGCTGCTGCATAATAATCATTTGGTAAACAATGGACCGCATGTACGACAGTGGTTCCATTGATTATAATGGAGCTGACAAATTTCCACCGCCTAGTGAGGTGACAGCCATCATGACAGCATAGTGCAATACATTACTCACATGTCTGTGGTGATGCTGATATAAACATGTCTACTGTGCTGCCAATCATGTGAAAGTATAGCACGTACAATTACAGCAGTAGGCTATACCATCTAGGCTTTTTGTAAATGCACTCTGTGATGTTTGCAGAACTAAATCACCTAATGACACATTTCTGAGACTGTATGCCTGTCATTAGGTGGCACATGACTGTAATCCTTTTATGTAAATTTTCTTTAAAAACTTAATTTTTGTTTCCTTGAAAAAAAAAAGGCAAAGCATTGAAAGTAGAGTCATTCAAGCACTTAGACTCCTGGGTGCAGCTCTGACATACAGTGAGGAAACCCACCCATTTAACCCCTAACTCCCCACCCCCATCCCACAAGCTCTTTCTCTGTTGGCAGCAGCCAGACTGAGGGCGACTAGTGCTGGGCAGAGTATTACGCCTGGGGAGGGGTAGGGGAGATCCGTGTGAGGCAGGGCAGATGGACTGGATTGACTGGAAAAAGGCACTCTTGAAAGTGGGCAGGAGCTTCCTAAAGGAACACTTATAGGATAAGATGAGCCTGGGAGGATACTACTGAGCGCTAAAGGACCATTTTTTTTTGCTTTTTCTCTTAGAGGTGGGAGCTGTGTGTGGAAAGTGGGGGGCATGCCCAAATAAGAATAACAACTTCGCATGTTTAGTGCTCACTGCCAGAGCTACACCTTCTCCTTGTCTTCTCATATCTCTGCCCGACATCCCTGATCAGCCTGAGCAGCACACGTTTTTGAGTTATGAACTGCATAATATTTGCAAAATTAAGAGGAAGTAGGGGTGTAAAGATGGAAACTACATTATTCTCAACCTCCGCAAACTCCTAAACTCCTGGGTAAAAGACAAAATTTCCAACACCAACGTGAATGGAGGTAAGCTGTACACAAAGGTAAACACCCACTAAGGGAGTGCAGGCTACTGTGAACAAATTTCACTGGATGGATCTGGAAAGCCGTTTTGAAAGAAATAAGATTCAAATTAGGCTTTGCTAGAAAAAAGTGATTTTAATATTTATCTTTAGGAAAGAAGGAGGTTCTAGTCCAGGCAAAAGAAATAGCCTCTTCGAGGCCTGGAAGCAAGGAAATACTGAGGCTAGAGTAAGGCGGGAGTGGGGTCAGGGGGCGTGGGCAACCGAGCAATGTGGAAGGAGTTTGTGCATGTTCTCGGGAGGGGCGACAGGAGTTTGGAACAGGAGTAGGGGGAGCTTTGCATGCCAGCCAAGTTCTTGAACCTTATTGGGTCTGCATGATGAGTCTTTCACATTTTGGTAAGGGGGCTCGTGGAGTGGAACGGCAGGAGAGGGCCATCGTCAGGGACAGCAAGGAGACCAGTTACTTTTTCTTAACATTTTTTATTTTGAAAGAATTTTAAATCAGAGAAACGTTAAAAAGATAGTCAAAGAGCTTCGAAATATTCTTCAATTAGATTCGCCAGTTTTAACATTTAGCCTCATTTGCTTTATCATTCTCTCACATACTTTTTACTAAGTGTTTTTCTAAACCATTTGAGAGCAAGTTGCAGATGTCATGCCTCTTCACCCCTAAATATTTTAGTATGTGTTCCCTAAAAACAGGGCTTTCATTTATGTAACTTCGATAGAGTTATTAAAATCAGGAAATTTTATGTTAATACACAACGATTAACTGACCTGTACACTTTATTCAAATTTCAGCAATTGCCCCAACATATAAGAGGTTTTTCTTTTCTCCTTTCTTTTCTTTTTGAAGTAGTGGCAGGTGTCAGTGAATTAGTCTGGAACTGAGGCACTGGCAGTGGGAATAAGGCAGCCACTTCAGAGTTGGATGTGATAGAATTTGGCAGCAGTGGGTTCTGAGGGGGAGAGAGGAAGTAAAGTTGATGATGAGGTAGCAGTTTATAGGGTTGGTGTCAGTTACCAGCAAGGAATTCAGGAAAGAGATTTGAAATGCAAGGGTGATCTTAAATTCTAGGTGTTTGATTTAATAATGGTAACTGGATTTATGCAGTCTGTTAAAAGACAGAAAGACGATGTAATGATAGGCAGTTTTGTGTAGTGGTCAAAGTGATTTTGGCACTAGACTGCCTGGGTTGGAATCAGGCTTTGCTGTTTACTAGCGATAGATATGACGTGGGAGAGTCACTTAAGTTGCCTCTACCTCTGTTTTCTCATATACGAAATGAGAATAACAATACTACTGGCTCATACAGTTCTTGTAAGAATTAAATAAGTTATTATTTACAAAGGGCTGTATTACAAGCCTGCCTGACATGTAGTATATGCTATATATGTTTGTCAAATCAATATAAGTAAATTAGATTTCCTATTGTTGTTACCAAAACTCGTTTGTGTGCCTAATGCTTCAAAAGACCGAAACTCAAAACATCAGGGTTTGCAGTAAGGAGAGGTTTATTGATCAAGAAGGTTCCAACTGAGAAGATAGAAGACCTAATTGTGCCTTAAAGCATTTTACTTGCTGAACTAGGTTAAGGATTTTTAAGGGGTTAGGGAGAACAGGTATGTGGAAGTGCTGGTGAAGCAAGTTTTAATTGGAGACCTTGGAACTTGGCCATTTATGGTAAAGGGAGATCAACACTGGATCTTCCTGGAAATTGGATTCTTGGTTTCTAAAAGGGTTCTCTTGTTTGAGTTCTGATTATGCCCTGGTCCTTTGGTTCTATGTGGGAGGGCAGGGAGGAGCCACTTTGTTTCCAAGGGCAGCTGGAGGTCAAATTTCTCTCTTTTGCACATGCCCCAGCTACATGACTTGTGATCTTTGTCTGTTGTCTCTAAAGAGGATGGGGCAATTTTGAACTCCATCTGTAGTTCCTTATGTTATTGAATCCTCACTAGCAAGTCTGTGAAGTAACTAGTACTACTATTACCAACTGGGACTCACGTTACATGGTTTATGCAAGGCCAAACAACTGTATAGAAAACTCATTTTTTCCACTTACTAGACTATCCTCAGACTCTCTTCATGAGAATACCCAACAGGCACTAGATAGAGGTGAGCTAGTGACTCAGGATAAGCTGGAGATTTTAGAGTTGAATGTCCTCTGCAGAGGTGATCATTGAAGACATAGTATGTATGCAGTTGCTAAGAGAGAGTCTGTAGAAGAAAAGACTGAATGTTGGAGCTGGTAAGTGAGACTTGGTGAAAATAGTCAGAGAAGAAGAAGATGGAACAGGAGGGTATGGAGTAAAGGAAAGGAAGAGATATGAGAGTTTAAGGAGGATTTGCCCTTCCCTGGGAGTTAAAGCAGGACAAATTCAGAGCAGAGATCTGGGATAGTAATGAGCGGGTCCTTTGTGAGAACAGTTGCATTGATGTGGTAAAGGGCAGAAGCCTATTTTCAGGACTCAAGAAGAGAATGGGAAGAGGAAATGTTTTTCACTGAAGTGAACTACTCTTTCAATAATTTTTGGCAATAAAAGGAAGGAGAACTTTGAGAGAGACCGGATCAAGAAATGATCTCTTTCCAACAGAGGCAATTGTCTTTATCATCTAAGAGAGTAAAGAGCTAGGCTGAAGATGCAAGAGATAGTGGGGAAGACAGAACAAGCAGGCTGGCAGGGATAGGGTCAGGAGCATGGCTATGGGGTTGATCTCAGAAAAGAAATGAGAAGGAAGAATGAGACTATGTGTGATGACCTATGACATTTAATGTGGAGGGAGGGAACATTGAGGTAATTCACTTAAAATTGCCTCAATTTTTGTAGTGTGGGCAATGAAGCTCTTTGTTGAGGGAGTCAGAAGTATATGTGAAGATATGAAGGGATTGGAGAAAGTTAGGGTGTATATTAGAGATAAAAGAGATTGTCCAGTGATGGCCAGTGCTTAGGACTTCAGTTGAGTGGTATGGCTCTATGAGGTATTGTTATGAGACTTTCTCCAGCAACACCCCAGAGTTGACTAAGAATAAATGAATTGGGTCAATCCAAAAAAGGGTTTTAATGGAAAGTCAAGAGTAGTATGAGTTTCAGAGGTCTTTGGCTTGAAATGGTTGACCATAGACTGTTAAGGCAAGAGGAGGCTGAATAGGCCTCCTGTGAAATATCCATTATGACAGAGAAGTGGAAGATCTTATCAGGCAATCGTGGGGTCAAGAGAGTTGCTATGCAATTCTGTAATGACATAGAAAAACCAAGTAAAAGGACTTCATTATTAATATTTTTAAAGAAGATTAAAAATCCTGAAATCTTGAGTTTTATCTTTAAAATATTTAAAATTCCATTATAAATCTGTATTTGTTTTAAGTGTTAACCTATTTCTAATGGGGTAAAATAAACAGCTAAAAAGCTTATGCCATATTTTTCCATGACTAGTCCCTACATTGGACTAAGGCTGGGGATGTGTATCCTGTTTGAGAAGCCCAGGATAAAAAACCAAGAGAAAAAGCATAACCAGCTGCAGGGAACAATGAAAGGGCAAGATAAATTCCACAGAAGGCAGAGAGTAGGAAAGGGGGGAAAATTTGAGGTGGTAGGTAGAAAGGGAGATATCAAAATGCCAGTTCTTGAGGATAAAACAATTGTAAGTGACCACGGGGCCTAAAGTGTGATCAAAAAAGCCACTGAGTGTTTGAGATGAGGAGATGTAGGCTGCCTTGCATGATTTCCATCTCAGTGAGTTGCACCTGATTTAGAACTGGAATACAAAATTTCTCTCTTGTGGTGTACAGAAGAAAAATTAATGATTTAAAAGAAGCTTTCATAAAGTGTTATTCCAGACATTTATTTTTAAACTTTGTCTTGAAGTCAGAGAGAGATTAATAGAGTCAATTCAAATCCCCATAGGGAACACTTGGTATTTGCCTCTTCCCTTATACCGCCTGTTAAGTGGAAATGAGAAGAACTATGTAACTGAAATGTCAGTTGTGACACTAATTTTTGAATGAAGGCAGTTTGGAATTCACTGATAGAAATCTTATTTACTTTATCTAGGAGGGTTTCTTGTCTTGTACAACAAGCAGATAATTTGTGGAACTAGCAGCTATTTCAGGAGAGTAAGTAAGAGGTCTTTTATGCCCATCTTGTTTCTATGTTTCAAAGTAGAGTTGCAGGCAAATACTTCCACTCAAACTAGCGGATGGACTTTGGGTATGGCAAATAATGTAGCAAAAGGGGTGATATGGTGCCTAATGTTTTGAAATAATTAATTATAATGTCCAATGTTGATAACTTTCGTTGGTAAATAACATTAATATTTTTCACCTCCTTGTTTAGCCTTGAAAAACATGAATAATAAATGTTTATAGCAATTAAGAGTTAAGTAACAGGAACAGAAATCCTGGACCATCCCAAACTGACCAATGAGAATGTGTCTGCGCATTTTTCCAAACTTTGTTTCAAGCTATTTCACAACAAATTAATATTCACACAAATGTCATATCTTCTGCCTTATGATTTATTGAAGGTAAGCAGTTAGCCTCACTTTTAAGCCATTTAGGAAAATTATCTAAAGCTTAGTGAAAAAGAAAAAGCAAGAGGAATGAGGCATAAGTTAATCAACTATATTGAGGAGCATTTCTTCATCCTGGCATGGATTCAGGAAGTAAGTGGATTCATTTTACACAATTGGGTCTGGTCTTTTTATTTTTAACTTTTACAGCTCTATGCCCTCAAGGCCATATCAGCATGATGAGTGGTAATTGGAATCCCATGCTTAGCACTGACTCGCCCCCTTGCACCATGTTGAGATTTTCAGCTGTCAAGATCAGAGGGCTCTCTTATAAAGGTTCCATCCCTGAGATCTGTGGGAACATCCCTGGAGACAGGCAGCAGCTGCTCCCAGGGGAAATGGCAATCAGTGCACCTATTACTTTACCAAGCTGGGTAACGCGGAACCTTAGAACTATGCCAGGGGAGTAGAGCTCTTTTTACCTCCTCTGCTCTACTAACAGCAGACCTATCCATGTGGGTATTATGCCTGTAATGGTAACAGCCAGACTGATGACTGAATTCCCATGGTCAGCCTTCCACTAACAGGGAGGGATTTCTACCTGATAACATTTCTCAAATTCTACTTATAAAATTAGCCTTACTTCTGATTACACTCAGCTACTTGTAAAACACAAAATTCAAGTTGATCGATTAGTATAATTTTCTTCCATCCACATTTTGGATAAATCAAAGATGAAGCAAGCAGTGTTTCTTATCTTTTAAAAATGTTTCATTTTCACAAATAGAAAAATTACATCATTTCCTGGAAATGTTGATGTGTCTCCTAAAAGGGTTGGGGCTCCATTCATTGAGAATTATTAATTTAACAAAAAGCTCACAGATCACAGTATGTAAGTGTATGGGATGGGAGGAAGAGCGAGTTAAAATTTCATTCAGAGGAACAGTTTTATCATTGAGTTAGGAACTAAAGTCCATCCTTAGAAAAATGGGTCATTCTAAAGTTTTCATAAACTTGCTGCATGTGTGTACTTTTATTTCTGAATAAAGTTCAAATAGTTTCTCAAAAAAATAATGAACAAATGCAGAAGGCTTCCAGGATGTGTTGGAATTGGCAGTTGGTCGGAGCGTGGCCATGGCAGCACAAGATCACTGTTTGTGGCGCCTTGTGCCGGTGTGTTGGGCAGAATACCTTCAGTTCTCTCCGGGAAGACCCCGGCGTGGGAGCAGAGCGGGGGGGAAAAAAGCACAAGGGCGCGGCCACATCCTGGTCGGACAGCATCCCAGTCTGCGTTGATCTCACTGAACTTCTCCAGGGGTTAGAATATTTTGGTTTCATAGTCGTCAGGATTGTTTACTAAGGGTAGAAATGTCCTGGCTTCACCCCAACCTGTCGATTCAATCTCTGTGGGGTGCTGCTTGGGAATCTGTATATGAGAGACTCTCTCAGGGTAATTGGGACGTGTGGTCATGTTTAAGATCTGCTCATGTAAATTGTGGTAGACAGTGGGACAAACTAACTGGAAGCACTGTAGGAAGAAAGTGTGTTTGTGTGTTTGTGCGTGTGTTGCAACAGCTGTGAGATGAAATCAGGCTACTGGAGTTTGCCAAGAAGCAGCAAGGGAGACACATTAACCAGGTGCCAAGGATGTGGCCTTAGGCCTTACCAAAAACACCCTCCTTTAGGGTGTGAGCTTCTGGAAAGCACTGACTGATCCTGATTAAATTCTACATTTCCAAGCCCAGCACCAGACAAGGCCATTACGATGTTTTCTTTTAAAGTTCTGGTTACTACCTAGCTTTGATTTTCTACCTCATGCAGGAATTCTAGTATCTAACTTTTTTTAGTGTGTTTTCAGATGTTCAACAGTTCTCTGATTTCTTAGGTTTTGCTTTTATTTTCTATTCCTTTGGTAGGATGTGAATCTACAATTTAATAGATTGAAACTCCTTTGCAGATAAACAACAGAAGCTGAAACTACATATGATGCTTTCTATCATACACCCTTATTGTACCTGATAAAAATAAAGTTTTGTTTACTTCTTGGGTGCATCCAGAATAAGCGGTTTCTCATACGGGGGAAAAAAGAATCTGATGGGAAAGAAAAATGCTGGATGATAACGGATGGCAATTACATAGGGAACTCTGGGCTTAGTATCACTGAGAGATCTTTGTAAGGGAAGCCACTACATGCAGTTTTTTGCAGCTGGGATTACTTTATATCCCAGTCTGCAGGACGATTTTGGCTTTGCCAGTTGAGCTGATATCCCATTTGATTTGTGTCTCTTTTATATTTAACAGTGTCCTGGTTTGGAAAATAAGTTACACAGTTGCTGTGAGTATAGGAGAGAGATGTTTCCTGGGATCTCTCAATAGAACTCATTTCATTCAGTCTATGATTTATCCCATTCCAGACCCACCTCTAATGTTTGTGGGCCCAGGACAAGAGAACCACCTGTCCCATAACCTTATCCCTTCTCTTCCTTTCCTGGCTTTTCTATGAAACTGGAGAAACCTTCTATAAATGTGTGTGGACGAATCAGTAGGCTCATTCCAGTTGTACTCACACCTGTAGTCCAACAGCTAGTTGCTTGTGCACACCAGCCATGAAGCAGCCTGTCCTTTGGAGGGTAAAGACCCACAAAGTTCCTGGGGCCTAGCTTTGGACCATTTGGGGCAGCGGATTCTAGGATCTTGGGTACTTGGGGAATGGTACCTCAACCCTGCAGACTCCTAGCCCCATGCAGAGACATAGTTAGAGGAGGGTGAGAGAGGAGCACCCTGAAGCACAAGCCCCATGTAAGAGTTTTCAGACATCCTGCTTCTAACACATCCTTGAGCATCCCAGAAAAGCAGACTCACTATGTACTTTCTGAAGTGTTTGGGATAAGAACACTTCAGACATGAATACAACTTGGTCACCTGACTGAGGTCCAGGGATATCCTACATCTGGCCTGATAAAAAGTCCGTGTCCTACTCTCAGGCTGGCTTGTCCTTAAATGACATATATTTATGATAACAACATTTTTCAGGTTGAAACAAAAACTTAAACTATATGGCTTAGTTTTCAAAGTCAACCAAAGGGAAGGCACCTCTCTCCAGTATGCTTCATGGATGGAAATTTGGTGACCGTTTTTATTGCCTGTTGATATGTTCAACTAGGTGTGTAGATGTGCAGCTTGGCCTTTCATGTGGTTTTGTTTATCCGAGGATCAGTCAAATGAAAAGACTTTCCTTTCTTGTTTGATTACAGAAGCTAATCTTTTACAATTTTAGATCTTCTATGTTTATCTGTGGAACTCCTTGAGTAATTAATTATTAAAGTCAATAAACACTTTTTCTTTTTTTTTCTTTATCTCATTGGGACTCTACTAGATCACAGGGCAGTATTTTCCTGGACCAGGAACACTTTCCTTTTCTATGAGTTATTATATACCCTGAACACAGAGTCATTGTATATAGCACAGAGATTGTGCACCGCACAATCTTGGAGGTAAATTTAATGAAGAGTATAAATGGGTTATGAAAAGTGGCAGCCCTGTCTATGTAAGTTTTGGTCAGGGATTCCTCCTCACTACATAAATCCCCAACATGCACAGTTTTTCTCTTTCTCTCACTCATCATAAGCATGTGAAGAAGATGAGTGTTTGCAGAGAGGAAGATGAGTGTTTGCAGAGAGGAGGTAAAAATCATTTTCTACGCATTCTCCATTACTAATTTTTTCTAGTAGTAATATAGAGGTGAGAAAATAGAAGCCACTAAGGCAATACAGAATGGATTTTTATATAATCAACAATTTTGGCTAATAATTGTACGAAAAATATGTTTCAAACTCCTGTTCTATCCTGCTGATCGTGTCCTTTAGCTCCCCTAAAAGCTATGGCTTTTCCAATTTAATAGATCATTCAGTATGTGATTTCTCTGGAATTAATGGCGTAAAGTATGCTTCAAATAACCCTGTGTTATTGTCCATTTATAACCAATAAAACTTGTACCAAGTCACACTGCTTTGGGGAGTTAACTGTCCAGTAGAAAGGTGTTCTTTATATCCCAACATTAAAAAAGCTAGTTTGCCTTTATTCGATGACAGCTAGGGATTCAACTGAGTAGAAATAATTATTAATATTTTTGCTTGTTACATTTTTGATTTTCAGTGGTGGTAGAATGAGGAGGGGCACATTTGGATTGCAGAGTAAGTATCAGATGGATTTGGTGAGCAGTGTATGTTCTTATTTTTTTGTTTATGTTCTTTTTTTGTGCTGCTCGTTACTACTTCTCTTCTTTGATTCTTTTGAAACTTCCATTTTTAATAATTTGATTTATCCCTACCAACTCCAGCCTCCCATGGCAGCCTGGAAACCATGCTTGATAAAATACATACATACATACATACGTACGTACGTACATACATACATACATATCTCCTCATTTACTAACAACAATGAGGTTATATTTTATTTATTCACCGTAAAGTACTTAGACCTCTTCCTCCATGGGGTTCAGCAGGTACTTCTTATGTAAAATAATAATTAAGGAAATAACTTACTATTTTAGCCATGAAGGGCCAGAGAAACCACATCCTTTGGGATTGTCCTATAAACCGAGTCTTGGAAGGCGTCCTGGAGCACTCCATTCAGCTTGAATGACTAGTCTGTTTGCTGGTAATTGACAATCACTTTTTTTTTTAAGTGAATATCAATGGTTCTATTGTCACCTCTGTTATGTGATCATTTCATGAGCAAAGTCTTCGGTGCGTTTGACATGGAAGAATGCAAGAACTTTTTTCCTCATACCCATTCTAGCGAAATGCTTGTTAGTGTTCTTATACCATATAATTTGAGTGGGTTTCAGCTCCCAAATTAAGTTACCAGCAGCTTGAGGGATAGGGCTGTACCTTTTATCTCTCTTGAATTCTCCCTCCTGCCCCCAATGTCCGGAACAGTGCCCGGCACAGAGCAGGTGCTCAAAAAAATGGTGGTCGGTGGTGAGAACGTGGTTGGAAGTTAGAGGGGCTGAAACTCCATGTGTGCACCCATCTTTCATCATGCTCCGGGGACAGCAGCGTTTCTGCAGTGCGACCGCTACAACTGCCGCGACCCAATCCAGATATATTTTAATTCTCTTTTACCAAACCCGAGAGAACTTCTTAGAGACCGTATTGATTTATTTGCCTTGAAAACACCATTGTGGGAATTTTGAGGTATAACAGAGCTCAGGGAGAGATTGACTTCATTCCCAAAAGCTGCAAATAGAATCTAAGCAAGCAGCATGACATACATTCTTAATTACTTTTCCAAAGAAAAAATATTAAAAGAGATGTAATTTGAAAACAAATTTCCAATAGCGATGAGATGGCTCATAGCTATAGTGGTTCTCACAAGTACATAGTGCAGAGTCTGACCCGTAGTAAATGCTCAAGAAAGTGTTTGTTAACTAAGGAATGAATGGCTCTGTCTGATCTTGTTCTGAGAAAATCCAGAGCAGAGAACACCTGGCATGAAATGCTAGCATCAACCACACATATTGAGCACTACCGTGTTGGGTGCTTTCTCTCACATGCCTGTGATATTTGATTTAGTCTTTGCCGAAACAAATCCCCATTTCGTAGATGACTCTGACTGAGGCTCCAAGAAGAACCGAACAACTCCCTCATGGCAACAAGGCACTAGGAATGGAATCAAAATGTGTGCCTTCCGACTCTGAGTCTCGGGTTCTAGGATTTAAAGAATTACCCACCTATTTGAAGTCATGGGCCAGAGCAATGTAAACAAGCAACTGAAAACAACCAAAGCGGAATCACAGAGATGGATAAAACTAACCCCCAATGACCTTGGTACATTAAGAAAAATAAGACTTTAAAGATAGGGACACATAGAATGTAAAAAAAGTCTTTTAAAAGGCTCAGGTTCTGGGGATTGGAAATATGAGGAGGCAGAGAAGGAGGGAAAAATGTTTAAGTCCTTCCAAACAATTTTTGTTCCTTTTCAAGGCAATGCTTGAAATTTCAGAGAAAGTTTATGGCAGATGAGACTTTGGAAGAGTATTAGAAATCAGGAGGGAAAGGCCTTGTAATTCATCCATTTACATCCTTGTAATGTTATTAAGTCTTTTTCATTCCACATAGATTCTGTCTCTTCAATTGCACTGTAAACCTGTTAGGACAAGTTTCTTCTCTTTCTTGTACCCTATCCACATGCAGAGGCCCCTCAGCAGCGTAGAAATTTTCCTGCTTGATATATTTGAGGTATTCAGAGCTTCTGTGCCCTCATTAGCCTGGTGCTAAGTTTTCAAATATATACACCTTCTATTCGAGTCATTCCTATATATTAAAGAATGACATGTTCTCAACGCCCTATCAATTAATTTGGATCTTGACTTAATTTAACTGGTAACACTCACTAGCCCATTGGTACATTGTAGGTAGTTTATTATATTAGTTAATTGACCACCACCAGATAAAACCCTGAAAAGATGAAAAAAAAATAGTGGTAGAAAGAGGGAAATAAAAGTACACTTTCTTGGGAAAGTGGATTTTTTTGTGTTCCCATGGAAACAACTCAGGCATGTCAGGGTGAGGTGTTACAAGAGGGAGAACAAGAGAAGGTTCATCTTTAAATTTGGCTTCTTGCCTTGGATTCACCTTAGACCATGATACTTTGTAGACTGAGAGTGAGGAAGAAAAAATTGAGACAAAAATTGCTCTCTGCTTGGTCACTGCCTAACAGCTCACAAAGCTTCTCTTTGTGCTAGTTTGTTCTTAAGCAGAATGTATGTTATATTTAGGGTTTTCTTGCTGAAGGAAAGGCATCCTCTTTTGCTAACTGTGGACTCCATGGCATTTAAACCAAAATTAGTTGAGCTGAAGTAATTTTAGCACTTAGGGTGGTTATTTTCAGTATATATTAAAACCAATACTATCCAGTATGACTGCTTGGATTTATAAGAGACAGCTAACTAGATTTTCTGCCTAATCTAGATTAAGGCAGAAATAATACAACACTAGCAACAAACTTTGACCTTGGACAAGAGGGACTCTTGCTCCAAGGTTGTTGCTTTCAAGGGCCTTACTCTGGCCCTCCTTCAGCTATGCCATGTCCTATATATGGAGAGGATTCTCCAGGGCCAAGGGGATGTTGTCCATCTAAAACACACTCACCCTCACTTCTATACCACTCAGGACCTCATTATCTCCTGCCTAGGTGATCCTCAAAATACTTCCAGAGGCTGCATGGGTCTCTCTTGGTGTCAAATCTCCCAAGGGTGAACTGTACTCTCTGGTCTTAGGACCAAAGAGCGTGGGGTTCTATGCGAATCTTGGATGTGCAGGCCGGAGTGTCCTCACAAGTGTGTGTGAGGCTCCTCGTGTCATGGAGCAGAACCAAAGTTGGGAAAGGGAAGGGGAGTGGGATTACTAGCTGGGAGCCTTCGGCTCTACATATTTTGTGATTAGTCTAGGATTTCAAACTCCAGTGGGAAAACGTTTGAAACAGTCAACTCATCATGACTGAGAAGCACACTGCTTTGAGAAGCTAGGCTTTATTTGACCACAAAGGTCCTTGCATGGTTTCCTGCTCTGAATATGGAGCAACAGTGGTTAATGACATAAGGACTAGGGATGACCATTCTCTAGAGATATTCCTAGGGAGCTTCTAGTGGTGATCACTGTTATTATTTCATGAACAATGAAATTTTTATTTTCTTATAAATAAATTTGTCTTTTTCTTTTTGTCTATTATTATTTTTATTATTAATAATTATTATTGATTACTGAACAGTGAAGGTGTGTGTATGCATTCTAGTAACTTAAGGATTCTAGTTATTGAGTTCCGGTTACTTAAATTTTTACTGTAGTTTGTACTTGCAGCTTGTTGAAAGTCTTCGACTTGTAGGCATTTTGTATCCTTTGTCCTCTCTCCATTATGCTGTATGGTCTTTCAGCTCAGGAAGACGATTTATATGTCACTTTAAAATATAGCCTTGCTTTCTCTTTCCTCCCTCTTTCTTTCCCTCTGAGTTAGACTTATGCCTACTATCTTCCAGGCCTTGCACTAGAATTTCTCTTGTGCTTATTTTTTAATGATAACATATGGTTGTTTAAAATATCATCATCTAGTAAATCTATAATAGAAAATAACTTTATTCTTTCACAAATATTTACAGAGATTTAGTTATTTCAATATCCAAATATTTTGCCTTTGTTTTTTTCTTTCTGGAGAGAAATAAATTGTTCCTGCAGAAAAAAGTACATGTGAAAAATTTCAAATTGTATATGTAATTAGAGTTGTGTACTATTATTTAGACCTCTTCTTTAGTTCTCTGAACAACACATATCTTTGTAGTGTCTCCTCTCTTATTCTGAATACTTTGTCCTGCTCCCCACTCTTACTCCCACATGTGTCTAGATTTTTCCCACTCTCTCCTCATTATTCTCTCTCTCTCCTCCTTTTTGTCTCTCTACTTTGCTCCTTCCATGCTTCCTTCTCCACCTGCTTCTCTCTTGTTTACACTCTCTCCTCATATGTGGCCTTTGTCTTTGTCTGGATTTATATCTACCAGGAGAAGGGCCAACCATCTTCAATGAAACAAATGGCATCCAGATGTGAGGTCCTAAATCAAAGAGCTAGAGAATCATTTGGTTTCAGGGTTGTCATAACCTTTGAGATTGATCATCTAGCAGGGTCCTCTTCATTTTGTACCTGACAAGACAGGTCCAGTAAATTATATTTCTGGCTCAAGGCTACACAATGACCAGGCTCCACATCTCCTATTTTCCAGTCCAGGCCTTTTCTTAAAAATATTTTCTGAATAGATTCATGTAAAAAGAAATAAGCCTCTGTAAGTCATAGACTTATTTTTGTGTACTCCTGTGGTGCCTGGAGGGGGAGAAAAGGGCAGAGGGAGAGCATGAATACAAAAGAACATAGGAGATGTACTGAAAAGTATTTTCCTCAAAAGATCACTAAAAAATTGTTTAGGAATTGCCAGTAAGAACTATAGACAAACATGTTCAAACAAGTTACTGCAGAGAAGAGTGTGTTTAAGTTGGAGGGCAGAAGTACATTTGTCAACACATGCAAAGAAAGAAGAGCTATAGACCTTACAATTGGAAAAAATAAAGGAGTCAATCCATTTCCTTGATTTTTCTTATTTTATGGCAAATGTACAACAAACCCATTTTAATGCATTAAAATTAAAATCAGTATACTGCAATTTACTTGAGTTAATATAGATTTAAAGCTCTTCAAGCTAGACCAGCTGTAATTATATTCCCAAAGATTTCCATTTTATCATTATTTACAGTTAACAAGACATTTATGATCTCTTTTTGGTTGTCTCTGGTGAAACATTGTTGGCAATGCTTTCCTGACTTGAAATTCTCATGTGCATGGAAATCCAGTTAGGAAAATGAGTAAGTCAATAACTTCTCCTAAGAGTATAATCTCTCCTTTGTGACATAAATTAGATATCCATTCACATCTATGAAATAATTCCCAGTTTTGCAATTAAATATTCTGATATGCACAAGCAAACAGGCCAGTCTCTTTATAGTCTAGGAGAATTTAGTCAGCTTTATACTTAAACAAAGAAGCTATGCTTTTAAATAGATACATCGTTTTCTCAAAATTAGATTTTAAAGAGCTGATATGAGCTGCAATCAGATAAATAATTAAACAGCAAAGATAAGAGGCTTCTGACTGTGCATGTTTACAATGTTAATTAAAGAACAAATTATGATTTTTAATCCTAAGGGTAATTTGACCAACATGCATATATAATGATGTGAAGTTTCCTCACTTCACATTTTAATCTTAAAGTTGCTGATGCATCTGAAACTAGCTTTATTACAGAGAATGGACAAAGTTTGATTGGAGAAATTTAATCACATTTTATATTTTTCTGCAATGCATGTAGTTGAATGAAAAATAAAGACGCTACTTTAAAATTTTGTTGTTTCCTCCTTTAGCTATGTTGCTTTGTTTTCTTGGATCCATTTAAAAATCTGGAATGTTTCCCGTAGGGCTTTTTAGAATGCTGGGAAATGTTTCCCCTGTAGCAGTTGTCTCTGAGATGTCACAGATTTTTTTAAAAACCTTATTTATTACTATTATTACTTTTTACTTCACATTATAGTAATTTGGCATGCCAGTATGTCTTTCATTCCAAATTGAAGTTCTTTGAAGGCAGGGTTCATATCTTCTTCTGTACCAAGGCCTTTCATTTGGTTGTTGATGTGTTTGTGTAATCGGTGAAGATAAGATATGCATTGCTCTCTGAGAGTGTAGAGATACATTACTGGCTATGGGCTGCATAACTGGCTGACCAGTTTACATCTAGCCAAGGATACAGAGACAGCATGCTCATAATGTCTTGTAGATTATTATATTGTTGCTTTGAGCAAGAATGAAGTGAAAATGTACATTTGTGGTCTAGCCTTTTTTCAGTGTGATCGAAAATGTAATTCGATATGATTGATTACATTGAAAATGAGTGAGAAATGAGATGACACTTAGTTGAAGAGAATTTGGATTTTGCCCTTGGTTTTTTAGACCACTAATCTTTTAGTGTTTCTTCATCTATTTAAAATTTAATGAGTGAGTATTCTCAATTATAGACGATGCAAGTCCTGAAGCTTTTATTCTTCTTATTTATTAATTCTTTCCAGGAGAAGGAATAAGAAATATGATTGTGTTTTTGCTGTTAATTAAAACTTCCTATGAAACTGTTTAGATTCTTTCTTGAGTTAATGAGAAAAACTGAACATTCTTCTAGGGTTTTTGAGAGTTGTAGGAAGAATTCTTTATTATCCTCATTACATATTTAACAATGATTCCAATTTTGATTCACTTTTAGGTAGCATTAATTTTTGCAACATGTATAGAAAGACTTCACCCACACATCCTGGTCAGTAAAGATACTGTTATCAGTCATATTATAGAGCATTTCTGAATTGATAGTACAATCAGTCTAGTTCCCTTATTTTGGCTTTGAAGAGAGTCCAGCCAGTAGGTCCTATGAAATTAGGGATAAAAGGAAACTCTTCTTTGGCTTTTCCAAATCTCTTAATACCATTTAAACTCATAGAAGTTTTTCCCCTTGGGAGGAATATGGTGGTTCCAATATCCTTAACATCAGCAGACTGTTGCTCAAATTCAGCTTTTAATTCTTCTGTGAGTGGGGACAGAAAAAGATGTATTATTATTTCCCTAAGGCTAGTAATTTTGGGAGAGCTGGGAAGACTAGGTTTAAAACCTTAGGTCTCTCCTGTTATGAACATATTACAATGTAAACTCACTTGGGACAAATCTGGGTTGTCTTAGAGGTAGTGAAGATACCAATAAGGGAAATGGGCAAAAATATGTGGTCAAAGGCAGTAGTGGAACTATATGCCTCATGTAATTTTCATATGTGAGCATCCAGGGATCTTGGCAAGTGCTGGGGCTTGTCCACCACAGGGTGCTTGGAGAGCCTGGTGATCTACTGGACTGTGGAGTGTCAATTTATTCATTTAGTTTATAAGCATGTGTCAAGTGTCTACTGAATGCATTCCAATTTTTATCCTCCCCCTCTATGTTGGGCAACTTATTTTTATGATTTCTAATTTCAGTTCTTTATTTATAGGTAGGAGATTATAATAGTAATGGTCTGGTAACCTCACAGAAAACTTAAGGTTAATTAGTAGGTGAACATCTTATTTCAATAAATCCAGATAAAGACATAATGACAGCATTTATATATTTGTAGTCGAATTCAATGGTCAGTCTTATTTTCTCCAGGTAAAGATAGTTATCATGTGTATGACCAATTATCTTTATTCAGCTCAATTTGACCAGGTCAGTGAACCTTATTTTTATATCATAATTTTGCATAGTGAAAGATATAGAAAGCATAATAGTTCCCCTAATTTACATTTGGTAAAATTAAGGTTAAGTGATTTTCCCAAATTTATGCTGATATGAAATATAAATACAGGCTTTTCATTCTCTAACATTGTATTATTTAATTGCTCTACAAAGAAACAATGCATATTAAAGTTATCTTTTTAAATAGCTCACCCAGTCTTCCTATCCCTCTCTTCTCTAAATTAATTATAACAACTCTTATTTTTCATTTGTCGTGAAGTCAATTTGTCCACAATAGGCTGGCGATAGGTTAATTAAATAATTATATATAGTGATTCACTTGGGGTTAGAATTTATGTCAAATTAGCACAAAACCACTTTTCAAATCATTAGAAAATAATAAAATGCACAATACTGATATTACCACATGAAAATGGATCACAGCTTTAGAATCTTTTTGATATATGTGAGACTGAATCTCTATCCATTATATTCTAATAGTTGCTTTTAAAAATAAGTCTCTGAACTAGTTCATTTGTCTCTTTTTTATGAAAGGTGACTTAATAAAATAATGGTGTGTGAATTTGTGATTATTTAATTCCAGTTCAATAGAGAGTTACTTCAATTTAATATGACTAGGGAGAATAATGTTTTCTTACTTTTTGGTTCTATCTGTGAGGAAATTGTTTCAGAATACCTTTTGAAGCCTTCTCACTTACCAGCTCATTGGGTCTTTGCTCTTAATTCTGCTTTTTTGCCTTTGGGACATTTTACAAACTCTCCTAAGATTTTTTCCAGGTGATCTTTAAAAATAAATTTCAGGGAAATTTTAACAATCAAATTATTTCTGTGTTAAATTCTTTTAAAACATGTTTTCATACTTTAGTGTGTGGGGGTGGGATGGGGAAACAAATAACCAGAAAAATATTAGTGGGACTTCAAAATGTTTTTTTTCCAACTACTTTACTAATAATTATTCAGGCAATCTTACATAGGCTTTTTAGAAATTCTAGAAGCTTTTCCATTTCAGGCCTAATATATGGATCATAAATAAATAGCAGGTGTCTGTTGGAGGCATTAGAAACCGAACATTATGCAAAGTCTACCCTCTGTTGCATCAGGAGCTTGAATTGTTCTCCTTAAAATATCTGCTATGAAAGCACCGAGATTAGATGGATGTTGGCTCCCCTTTTCTTCCCTGCTATCGAATGTCAAAGATTTGTACTGTTGGTAGGAACTGAGACTTCATTTTCCTTGGCCACATTCTGATGCTGGCTCCATTGCAGAAATTCTCCCGTTCCTGATTTTTATGCTCGAGGTAAGTCAGAAAAGGAATTTCAGGAGTGAAGCTTAGGTTTGTTGAGGAAGTGTGGGGGAAACCAAATGAACATCTTCGGAATGAAAGTGTGCATCTTTGTCTGCCTGAATGTGTGAGAAATGGAAAACTGTTACACAGCCTAAACCTCCCATTGGTATAATTACCAAGTAGTGTTTATGGTCAAAATATGACAAAAAGTTTTTCTAAAGCAAAATGTTTTGTTGTGTGTGGGGCAGACATCTGTGAGCCTGCCTTAAATTTATGAACTAATAATAACATTCTGTTCCAAGAAATATTGCCAGGTCTTATAACACTGTGATTTTGTTCTGAGTAATTCAAGTAAATGGATGATTTGCTTTTAAATAATCATTCCTAGAATTTACAGATATAAAAGGAAAGCCACATATAACTTAATTAATGGGGAAGATGCCTTTTTGATCAATGCAAACTTTCAGAAATAACTAATAACTGGATTTTCTCTCAACAAAAATATCATAAATTACTCTCTACTTTCTGGAAAGACTGTAAATGTCAACAAAATAAAGTCAAGCAGGTTTTACGAGATTCCAGACAAATGATAATCAAAATTATGAGCTAAATTCACCAAAATAATTGAGCTATGATAGACTATAAATAAAACAAAATAAATTAAAAAATTATATCTCTAAAGAACTATTGATAGTAAAATAGAAAAACACTGAGTTTATCCTCCAAGGTAAAAACAGTAATTCTGCTGAAACTGGTTAGGTACTGGTGAGAGCAACTTCTTGCTACTGAGTAAGAAAACTGAACCCTGTAGCTTGGTGTCTTCAGTGTGTACTCAGCTCTCTCCTGCTAATACACCCTGGTCTTAAATAAAACAGAATGGTAAATATTTGGAGCGAGTTTTATGTGTCTTTGGGATTTTTCCTTCCCTGCCATTGGTAAATAGCATGTTTCCTCTGCCAATTTATGACCTTTGAGATGACTTTCCTTGTTAAATACATACTCATTTGTGTGGGTATTTTTCTTCCCTCCTCACCACCCCTAATTCTTTTTTTTCTGCCTCATATTCAACTGCTTTCAGCACAGAGTAAAGTCTTCACTGTGTCTGTAGTTTGGAAACTTCACTGTGTCTGTAGTTTTGAAAGGAGTGAATCAGAAGCAAAGGAATCAAGAACAAAATAGAAACATGCTTTATCCATTACAAATTATCCTTAAATATTACTGGTTGTAACTTCCGTACTGACATATCCCAAAATGAAATACGGGTTGCTAGAGACACTATTCTAAAATACATGATTTGTTTTTATTGCTTGGTATACTGATCTGCATATTTCTAGCTTTTCAGGTCCCCCATATGGACCTTTTGAAATAAAAACATTAAAAATGGATGAAAACATACCACTTGCTCCACACAAATGAGATAGTTAGGAATCAGCACATGTTAGTGAGTTGGAGCCATGGAATTGGTAATTGAGCGCTCCTGTGGTGGGTTATACCAGGGCCATCACTGCAGAGCTGTCAGCTCATTGATCTAGGGCAGTGTTTTCCAACTCATGTCAGTTTGTGCCCCTCCTGGAGAACATGCTGAGGTTCCCTGGGCATGCAGCAGCAGCACCAAACCTCTTTTTCTGTCATTTCGTAGTTTTTATGTCCATCTGCATGTAGTTTTCCTGTGTCCTTCCCTCTGATTTATGGGCCAAAGTTTGCCAGAGGGAAGGTACAGGATTAGGATGAAGAGACTGGTATGAAATATAACAAGGTCCATTGTGTTACACCAGAGGTATTACATTACATCAGTGAAGTGATTATAGAAACCTGGCTCCCCATCTGAATTCTATTATTGACATGTTAAATGTGAGTCAGCCTGCCATTTGCTTAGTGTCAAGTATTATTTCTGTTGTTATTTCCACTATTACTATTACTACTACTACTGCTGCTGCTATTAGCCATCATGTGTTATATCAATGCAACTCAATTGCACTTTAATATCTCGAACAACCTATATTGTTTTATTTAGGCGTGACTACATGGTATGGTAGTAGGATTGTACCAGGCTAGTGTATGATAATAGGTTCAATAACCTGATTTTGTTTTGTTTTGTTTTGTTTTCATTTAGCAAACTGGTATAAACATATATTAAAGCCTGTAAATATTTTACAGCATAATTTTTTATATGTAGATAATTTTTTATTGTGAGCATTCACTTATCCAATCAAATTTAACTTTTTTGCTTCTATAAAAATTTTAATGTATTGCCTTGTAGCTAAATCAGGATTATTTCCCTAGGATACACTTTAAGAAACAGAACTGATAGGTTAAGAAGTGTATTTATTTATAAAGATTTGATTCTTTTTATCAAATTGCCCTCCAGAAAGTTTTCTCCCTTAATTTATTCTCCCATAGCAGTACATGAAAGATTATACTTTCCCATATCTTGTGATATTGTTTAAAAAAACCCTGCCAATCTGATATGGAGGAAACATTATCTCAGTATGATTTTATTTACCTTTCTTAAAATACTAATGGGGTTTGACATTTTTTCCTTTGTAATGTGCCTATTAGTTCTTTGCTTATTTTTCTTTTGCAATGCTTATTTTCCAATTAATTTTATTGAAATTCTTTATATAGACAGTATTCCACTTGTATATGGGGTTTCTGTTGTGTAAATATTTTTCTCAGTTTCCTAGACATTTTTTGACTTTTTTCCTTTGGTATATTTTTCTGTGAGAATTTTGCGTGCATGTGGCTGAATATTTATATGCTTTCCTTTTAAAGTTTCTGCCTTCGGTATTGTATTTAGAAAGGACTTTCCCATTCCAAGATTACACAATGTTTCCTATATTTTCTTCCAGTACTTTTTTGGTTTCTTATTTTACATTTAAATTGTATTTCATTGGGAATTAGTTTTGTTGTATAAGAGTATGAAAATTTAACTTTAGATTTTTTCCAAATAGTTTTCTACTTGTTCTGACAATAATTTACTGAATAAATATCCTTTCTCTTTAAAGTTTTACCTTAAAATAACGCGATACAAAATTCTATTTCTAGTTTTTCCATCCTTTTTATTGATTTTTCTACCTTTTTTGATCAGTATCACATTGTTTAACTATTGTAATATATTTAAATATCTGATAGTTTGAATCATTTTTATCTTTTTCAAAAATGTGGCAATTTTTCAACATCTTTTGAACAGATGATTGTTATGGTGTCTTAATTGCTCACCCTACCATTGGTCTCACTTGTTTCTGATCTGTTCACAACAAAATTGGCTATTGTTCTAAAACACAAATTGAATCATATTGCTCCCCTATTTGTACATACTTCCAGCCGTTTTTAAAAATACTTGTGCACTGTTAATGGAATTGCAAATTCCCACTATGGAAAACAATTTGGAGGCCCTTCAAAAAATCCAAAATAGAACTACTTTATGACTCAGTAGTTGCACTTCTGGATATTTATCCAAAGAAAAACAAAACACTAATTTGAAAAAATACATGCACCCTTATGTTCACAGCAATGCTATTTACAGTAGCCAAGATATGGAAGCAACCTAAATGCCCATCAATAGACAATTGGATGAAGAAGAAGTGATGCATATATACAATGGAATATTACTCAGCCATAAAAAATGAGATCTTACCATTTGCAATGACATGGATGAACCTAGATGGTATTATGCTAGGTGAAATAAGTCAGACAGAAAAAGACAAATACCATATGATTTTACTTATATGTGGAATCTAAAGAACAAAATAAATGAACATACAAAATGAAAACAGGCAGATACGAAGAACAAACGTAATTGCCGGATGGGAGTACAGTTGGGAAGCTGGATGAAAAAGGTGAAGGGATTAAGAAATACAAATTGGTAGTTACAAAATAGTGACAGGGATATAAAGTACAGCACAGGGAATATAGTCAATAATATTATAATAACCATGTATAGTGCCAATAATATCATAATAACCATGTATAGTGCCAGGTAGGTACTAATTGGGGGGATCACTTTGTAAATTATATAAATGTCTAAACACTACGTAGTATACCTGAAACTAGTATAAACTAATACTGAAAGTCAACTTGAATTAATAAAAATTTAAAAATATAAAAAATTAAAAATATAGTTAGGCGTGTTTCCTATAGCAGGATTTTAAACCTGAAGTCCAAGCAATTTCTTGGCCTCAAATGTTTATGAAAACTACACATTATTTTGCTGAATGTGTTTTATTATATCTATCTATCTATCATCTATCATCTATCTTCTATTTCCTGAGAAGAGAGTTCATAGTTTCACCAGGTTTTAAAGAGCCATGACCCTATACCATTAATAACCATTGGACTACAGGAAGGTAGTCAGATTCCTCAGGATGGATCATAAGAAGCAGGCTGTCTGTGGTGGACTTTGGTTACCCCGCTTACTATTCTCCTGCATCTTTCCTGCTTCCCACCCATCCTGAACTGCTGGGGTTTACCAAGCAGTCTGCTCATTCACAGCTCAGTGCCTTTGTACACACTATTCTTTTTGCTAAAGTACCCTCCTCCACATACCTCACCCACCTGGAAAATTGCTGCTTGTCCTTCAAGAAATGATCAAAGGGTCTTCTCCTTTGCAAAATCTTGTCTGATCTCTTTATGCAGAGCTGATCACCCTCTCGTTTTATTTTTTAAACCATTAAGTCTATATTTTATCATTACTCTTGTACTACTGGTTTGTTCTTGGGCAAAAATCAAAGAAAGTTTGGATACAAAGGAGAGCAGGGGAGTAAGTAGAATCAGGGAAAACGGTAATGAGCCTCCTGCAGTCTCATGGGACTGTTCTGGCCTGACCTCAAGTGCCGGCAAGAGAGTGAAAAAGGACATAGAGATAAGATTTCTTCTGAAAGTAGAGTGGACAGGATTCGCTGATTACTTCTCGGAGGGGGAAAGAAAGGGAACAACATGGCATGGTCCCTAGGTTTCTGACTCAAACACCTGGGTAGGTAGTGTGGTCATGATTTTTCTTGTTTATGGACTGAGGAAGGCTTCAAACAGTAGATAATTTCCTTAGATACCACTTTTCCTGACTGTAAAAGTCTGACAGTGTCTGGGATAGGATGAATAGTTCCTGTACTGCACCCTGAGAACAGGCACTGGGAGTGCCTGTCATATGGGTATGCACATAGGTGCAGGGGATGACTTTACGAAGAAGATATATCTTGAAATATATCTGTAATGAATAACAAGATAAAGTTAACTTAGCTTCCATGACTCCTGAACTTAAAATGTCTACAACAGGATTGGTTGGGAAACAAGTTTTTATCAATTTGTTTATCTGGATGCTTACGAGCTGGAAAGAAATGCTCTAAGATTTTTACCATGGAAGCAGAAGTATCTCAATTTTCATAATGGATATCAAAAACCTGAGAATATTCTCACTGTTTATGCTTAGAGAAAGTGTATTAATATAAATTAACATAAGGAAAAACCTAAGTGTATTAAGAATGTTCAAGATCTATAGGCAAATCACAGTGGAAAGGTTATACTAGTGAGTTCTTGGGTAAAATCAGAAGAAATTTCAAATTCAAAATTATCTTTCAGTGAAACCACAAACTGACCACTTAGCTTTTCTTTTGGTCTAGAGTCACATAAAATAATAATAATAACCTTTATACAGTAAATATTTTATATAAAGCTCTGTGCTAACTACTTTATACATTTTGTGTCTCATTCTCACAGCAAGGCTGAAATGTAGGTAATTGCATTATACCTTGTAGATGAATAAACTTAGGCGTAGAGAAACAGGTTAATTGACCTGCCAAAATCAAACAGTTAATAAATATTTGAATTGGAATTTAAGCCACATTTGTCTGGTTCCAAAGTTTGTGCCCAACGATTGTTTACTGAGCACCTCTAAACATCCAAGCAACAGTTTATGATGGGTTCGCATGTGTTCAATGATTACAACAACCAGATAAAGTAAATATTCTGTTGAACATGAGGAAACAAGGAGTAAAGAGGTAAAGTGATTGTGTTGAAGTCACACATTTTAGAGTGGTTAAATCAGAATATGAACTCAAGTCCTCTGTTGCCAAACCTAAAGATTTTTTAGAAACTGTATCATAGCTTATTCTCAATATGATCACGATATTATTACTACAGTTTCCTGCTCCTTTCAGGGAAAGCGATAATTAGCAGAGATTCCTAGGAGATAGCTGTCAAATATCTGCCCTGGACTTTCCTATCATCTAACCCATTACCTAGTTGAATCTAATTTGGTATTTCTAGAAACAGCATGAGTTCTGTGAGTAGTGTTCGATATGATTCAGTGAACTAAATGGCATCCTGGTGGCCTAAGAAGACTCATATTGCTTCTAAACGTATATAGATAATGGCTGTCACCTGCAAGTAGCTTAGGCAGTGGGCAATCAGACTGGCTTGAAATAGCTTGGAATGGATGGGTATTTTCTCATTTCTTTCCCCCCTACCCCAGCTTTGTTGAGGTGTAATTGACAAATAAAAATATAAGATATTTAAAGCATACAACATGGTGATTAGATACACATATACATTGTGAAATATTTCCCCTCATCTAGTTAATTAACATATCCATCACCTCACATCTTTGCCTTTTCTTTTTCTCTCTCTTTTTTTTTTTTTGGTGAGATTGTTTAAGTTCTATTCTTTTAGCAACTTTCAATTATACAACATAGTGTTTTCAACCATAGTCACCATGTTATATATAGATCTTCCAACCCTATTCATCTTATAACTGAGAATGTGTACCATTTTACCCATCTCTTTCTATTTTCCCCAGCTCCTGACAACCAATTTTATACTCTTTGTTTCCATGAGTTCAACTTAAAAAAAAAAAAAAGATTCCACCTATAAATGATACAATGAATGAGACAATGAATGAAGTATTTGTCTTTATATCTGGCTTATTTCACTCAGCATAATATTCTCCAGGTTCAACCATGTTGTCACAAATAACAGGATTTCCTTCTTCTTCAAAGGCTGAATAAATATTCATATATATAATTTCATATATATATATATTACATTTTATTTATTCATCTGTTGATAGACACTTAGGTTCTTTCCATACCTTGGCTATTGTGAATAGTGCTGCTATGAACATGGGATACAGGTATCACATCAAGATAATGATTTTGTTTGCTTTTGAGATACCCAGAAGTGGGACTGCTGGATCATATGGTATTTCTACTCTTAATTTCTTGAGGAACTTCCATGGTGTTTTCCATAGTGGCCGTATCAATTTATATTCCCACCAACAGTGTAAAAGTGTTCCCTTTTCTCCATGTCCTCACCAGTATTTATTAACTCGTGTCTTTTTGATAATAGATATCCTTACAAATGTGAGGTGATATCCCATTTTCGCTCCGATTTGCATTTCTCTAATGATTAGTGATGTTGAACACTTTTCTTGTATCTTTTGGCCACTTGTATACCTTCTTTGGAAAAAAAGTCTATTTAGGACCTTTGCCCATTTTTAAATTTTTGATTTTTTTTTTTTGCTATTGAGCTATATGTATGTATATTTCTTATATATTTTAGAGGTTAACCCCTTATCAGATATATGGTTTACAAATATTTTATCCCATTTCATAGGTTGCTTTTATTTTGTTGATGGCTTTCTTTGCCATCCAGAACTTTTTTAGTTTGAGTCAGTCTCACTTAGTTTTGCTTTGCTGCCTTTGCTCTTGGTATCAAATACAAAAAATCATTGCAAAGACCAATGTCAAAACTTACCCACTATGTTTTCTTCTAAGTGTTCAAATCTTTAATCCATTTTGAGTTGCTTTTTGTTTATAGTATAAGATAGGGGTCTATTTTCATTCTTTTGCATGTGGTCATCTGTTGTTGTTTTTTTTTTTTTAAATACCATTTAATACCATTCTTGAAGAAACTTTCCCCATTGTATATTTTTTGGCTCCTTTATTGAAACTTTTGTTCCATTGGTCTCTGTTTTCATGCCAGTACCATACTATCTTGAATACTATAGCTTTGTAATATAGTTTGAAATTAGAAAATGAGATGACTCCAGCTTTGTTATTTTTTCTCAGAATTGCTATGGTAATGCATGTTCCTTTGTAATTCCATCACAATTTTAGCATCATTTTTCCTATATCTTTGAAAAATGCCATTAGAATTTTGATAAGAATTGCATTTAATCTGTTTATTACTTTTGATAGTGTGGACATTTTAACAATGTTAATTCTAATCCATGAGTATGAAATATCTTTCCATTTATTTGTGTCTGCTTGAACTTTTTTTATTATCATCTTATAGTCTTCAGTGTATAGATCTTGTACCTTCTTGGTTAAATTTATTCTTAGGTATTTTATTCTTTTTTATGCAATTGTACATGGGATTATTTTCTTAATTTCTCTTTCTTATAGTTGGTGTATAGAAGCACAGCTGATTTCTGTATATTGATTTTTTGAGCAATTATAATTTTATTTTGGTAAAATTGGTGAAGTAGAGAATTTCCAGTTATCTACCCATCTGTCAAAACATCACTTACAGAATAATTAATCTTTATCATAATGGTATATAATATCATATTATATACTACATTCCTATTTGAATCTATTTATGTCCTCTCTATTCTGTTCTATTTATTCCTGTACATATGTAGCAGTATTTACAGAAGAATATGCATGAATTCAAGTAAAATATCAGTTTTAATTTTTGTGGTTTGAAAATATGTTTTAGTAGCAAGAATTTCAGTCAGCACAATTAAGGTGATTCTTAAATGCTGTTTTTAAAAAATATAAGACTAGCAAGGACATTTTTGAGAAAAATATAGAAGATAAGAATAATTATGTATTTTTTTAACCCTGAAATTTTACTAAAATTATTCGTGGTAGAATCTTCATGATTCTCTCTATATAATAATATCTTGTCTCTGCAAGTAGAGACAATTTTACTTCTTTCTTTCTGATTTGGATGACTTCTTTTTCTTGCTCTGGCTAGGACTTCTAGTATTATGATGAATAAAACTGGTAAGAGTGGGCATCCTTGCCTTGTTCCTGATCTTAGATGAAAAATTTTCAGCGTTTTGTTGTTGAGTATGATAGTAGTTGTGGGCTTGCCATATATGACATTCATTTATGTTGAGATACATTTCATCTATACATATTTTGTTGATTTTGTTACTTGTCTATGTGTCACTTTGTTTTTTGTCTAGTTAATTTTGATTACTAGAATTTTTTAATACAATGGTGTAGGTCCTCTGAATTCGATTATTTTCTTCTGAAGAATGGTGATTCTTATTTTAGCATTCTAATGAATTATTGGCTGATAACCTTGAACATGGTTTTATGCTTTGTTTCTGCACCTCTCTGGGAAGCCCAAAATACTTCCTAAGCTCTTTCAACTTGATAATATTCTATGTCCAAGAGAGGCTGTTGTCTTTGAGGACAGGCTTTGTTTTAGGCTTCATTAGGGTCCTAGGACCTACTTTAGGATGGGCCTTTATTTATAGAATGCATTAACTTTCTGTGCCCCAGGTGGTTGTCAAAGGTGTTAATGAAGTGTTTATTAATGATAATTTTTTATTCTCATGGGGCCTAAACTCAGCAGTGTCTTTCCTCCCTTACTAGTTGACCTCTAGTATTTCTGTTCTTTCAATTCCATAAGCCTCAGACGTTCTCATCCTACAAAAGTATGGCCCAAGTCTTAGTCACAGACTTGTGGAGAACCCCTACCTAGGCTTTTGGGATTTCTCTGCACATAAATTTTTGCTCTCTAGGGTTCTGCCTTATATATTCCAGCCACTTCAGCTGCCTTGAAACCTGACCTCTGCTTCCTCAGTTCAGTATGAATGCCTTACTCTACTTGACTCCAGTTTTCTGTATCATGTTCAGGAAAGTATCCTTGATCAGAGAGGTGGGCAATCATGGGGCTTACCTTGTGAGTTTGCTTTTGCTCAGAGATTACAGTCTTGGACTGGCTTCAGAAGTCTACTATCTGAAAAGTTTCCTCATGTATTTTATTCCATTTTAGAAGTGTTTTTTTCTTTTGGATGGTTAATCTGTTACCAGTTATTCCATCATGGCTAGAAACAGAAATACACGGGGTATCAGTCTGATTTATAATTGTTTGTAACTTAGAACACATATTGCATTTCTTTAAAGTGTTTTTTGTAATTTTAATTATTTTATTTTTGATCAGAGGACAATGCATTCATGTGGACAAAATTCAAAAGCCACAAGAGAATATGTGGTGAAAAATCCCTCTTCTAACCTAAGTAGCAAAGTTCTTCTCCTGAGAGTTGAAAGATGTTACTAGCTTTTTTTTTCTTTGTACTCTCAGAGATATTAGATATCTCTGAGAAAAATAGGAGGAAAAGATTATACATGTATAAGATTACATATAATCTTATTTTTTCACATAAATGGTAGTATTATATATATCTTATATATGTAAAAATGGTAGTATGAGAGATATATATCTTTCTGTACTTTACCTTTTTTTCTACTTAATGAAATATTTTGAAGGCTATACATATTAAAACATAATTTCTCCATTTTCTTTTGCGCCTCTATGCTATTCATTTGTAGAAATGCACCAATCATCTTGCCATATCCCTATTTATAATTATACTTCATGGTTGTTATAAACAATACCTCATGAACTATCCTGAACATACTATTTGATATGTTTCAGTATATTTGGAGGATAAATTCGTAAAAGTACAATTGTTATCTCAAAAGGTACATACATTTGTTATTTAGTTAAATATTACCAAATTTTCCTCCTTAGTGGCTACAGTCGCACCAGCTCTGTCACAAAGGAATGCTGACATCTTTGTTGTGCCTCCAGTGTTCATTTTCTCTATGTTACAGCTATAAAATTTGCTTCTGCTTTTTATTCTTAGATTTTTTTTTCTGGATGAATCAGTTAATAATTTTTCCTTGATTAACTTACAAGGTTCTTGTTATAACACTTGATGAGCACAAGTGATTTATATAAACTAGAGGTAGTATTATTGTTATTCCTATTATTACTAATAGTAATGCTGTAATTCATTTTCCTAATATTCCAGATCACATGCTAACTCATAATTTCCATTTTGAAAGTGTAATTTTATTCCCATTTTTGTCAGTAGTTTTCAAAGAATTCTCCTTTTTGTGTGTGTGAGCTTTAAATATATGGGTAGAGAGTGTAATATCCTGATCCCCATTCTGTCTTTCTACTGTGTCTTTCAAACAAACATTCTAACTTTATGAATTCTTTATGGAATTGTGCCCTTTGAGCTTTGTAGCTTTTCTTTTCTTCTTCTTTTTATCTCACCTGTTCTTCTGAACTTGAAAAGCTAATGGTGTCTAGTATAAAGTTTGGCTGTTCACTGAACATTCTGAATTAATCATTTTATGTGGAAACAGTGACTGTGTTAGAGTTTCTGTACTTCCTGGAAGACACAGTTGTCTTTAGGTAAATAAGGAGTCTCTTTGAATTTTCACTTTCTTGTCTCTTTGCAGTGTGCTGAAAAGTGCATTCTGAATTGTTGATGTGAAATATTGAAGTATCTGCATTTATTTTTATTTTCTATAAGTAAATGCAATATTAGGACATTTTTTCCTAGCATTTACCTTAAACTCCATCCATTTAAATATCATAGATAAGGAAATTTCTCATTTGTTTTTCTTTCCCTATATTTTAATGCTGTATGGTCTGATCACTAAGCTGTTATGTAATATACCCAAGGAATAAACACTGAAAATAACCCATTAAAAAGAATTTTTTTCTTGGTAACTGTTTCCTAAAAATATTTTTCTTCTTTATATTTCAAAGCTTTACCCCCTCTCCTAAATGTTGAGATTGCCCAATGTTTTTGACTTTGTATCTTCCCATCAAATAGCCATAATGACCTATCAAACAAGGTTATTATGCAAGACTAGAACAGCATGACTTGAAAAGATCTTGCAAATATAACTGACTTTGCACTGAGAAAGAAGTGTGTTACCTAGTCTGGATAATGCACGAACTCACATTACTGGTATTTATTAAGCTCTAGGCTTAGAACTGTGTTAGGAGAACTAAAAAAAAATAATAATTAAATCTGGTTTTTGCCCTCAAGGGGTACAGCGGTTGAAAGCACAGGGTTTGAAGGGAAGCAGACAGTGGTAGGTTGGACGACCTTGGGTGAGGTACACTATGCCTTAGTTCTCTCATCCGTAAACTAATTGTACTTATCTCAAACATAAAATGAGATAAATCTATAAAGAGAATTCTCAGAACTCAAAGAGGTTGTTTCTCTGGGAACATTTGCTTTTTGTGGTCTTTTCAATGGTTGTCAGTCAGTTTTTAAAATTCAGCTGCCAGACATCACTGTAGCTATTACCACGATCACTCACATTTTAACAGTAGAAAGGTTCTGGACACCTGCTACAGGTAAACTGGATGTTTGATTAATTAATACCCATTTTGACCATTTGTAGATGGAGACACAGTGTGAATAGTCAAAGTATCGTAAAGGCTACAACAAACTAATTCCTACATTTCAGTGGGTTAACACATTATACATTTATTTCTTGCTCACATCATGAATAATGTGGGTTGGGAAGTTGGTGCTCAGTGTGCTCCATTAAGTCATTCAGATACCCAACTAATAGAAAATATGGCATAAATGATGCATATTTGATATGAACTAAAAAGTCAGGGACTGCTCAGTACACGGAAACTTTGGCTTGGAATGTTTATTAATTTTTTGAAGAGATTAATCTTAACATGGGTCGTAGAGCCTGTGATAGACAAGGAATATCAGCATGGCATGTGCTACAAACACATGGCCCTTTCTCCTTAACTTCCAAAGGAGAGAAATTGTAATTGTTCAGAAACTTGGTAGAAAAAACAAAAGTACACGAAGTTAGTTACGTAAATTGTAAAACATAGGTCATGGTTTTATTTTTCTCTAGAACTGTATAAAACAAGATTGTCAAAGTAAATCTTAAACTCCAATAAAGCAGCTAGAAAAACCTAGAATTTCCCTGTGAGTTGGGAGATGCTTATGACTGGCTGGTTGGGATCAACTTTCTGAAGGGTAGTTATATCAGGGTCATTTGTTAATTGGGGATCTGACGCAGGACTGGAACAATCCAGCATAAGATCTCATGACACTCATACCAAATTGAAGTTCCTCAGCTATTTTCTCCCTCCCCAAATTTTAAAATTAAAACAAACCACCCCCAAATCCTCTAATATCATTGGCTTTCTGCATTTATTACTTTGGGCCCCTTTTCCTATCTTCTAAGTCCTTCCTTCCTTCCTTTTTTTTTTTTTTTTTTTTTTTGCAATTACTCTCATTTTCAGAAAATGAAAGGCTCTGGAAGCCCATTATGTATTTGTGTCTTTAGGATCAATGTAAAACACAGAGCAATATGAATGCAAAGGATGTTTTCCCTTCAAGGTTGGGAGAAAGATGAATTTAAATAAAAATACATCTGATGTTTGAACTTTTTCTGCCTGTGGACTCGATGAGGTAATATTGTAGTATATCACTTTCTAAAAATTCTGGGGGTTTTCAAATCAGTGATGTAACAAAGGAAGGCTACATGAGTCAGGAATACAATCTGGGAAATATGTCCAGGAGTAAATAAAAGTGGTGATAGCATGAAAATTATGTTTGAGAGCTCAGCTGACAAGAGGAAGAAGGTAATTGCACTTACTAAGTTGATTGATCAGACGAATTACACACGCATTCTATATATTCAAAGCTGTATAATGTCATGGTTAAAAGCAGGGTTTTGGAACCACATTGAGGTGGTTTTAAGTCCTGGTATCATAACTTAATAACCACATAGACTTAAGCAAACAATTCCGTCTCTAGCCTCTCCTCAGTTTCCTCATTTGCAAAAACATTTGATAAAATCTACCTCAGGATTTGTTCTAAAGGCTTTTTGAAATAATGCCATAGCCTTTGGCAAATGGAAAAATATATATGAACAGCAAGTTGTGTTATACATATTATTATACAATGGATTACTTATTTTTAAATAACCAGGATAATTAACATGAATTCAACATAAAAACTTTTAAAAATGATTCAGTATGCACCTTAAGATTTTGGAGTGCCTCATGGTCATCATTGGAGATATTTATGACTCTCGTGCTTTGCTAGGACCAGTAACAGAATTCCAGGTGACAGAATTTGCATATTAACATATGCAAAACATGCAGGATTTGAACTGGGTACAAAAGAGTCAGGATGGTATGGGAAAATTTCTGTCTTCCTGAAAATAATACAAATCATTCATTGTTCTCGGACAGTGATCTAAAAATGAAGAAAAAAATACAAAATAAAAAAGTGGAAATGAGCTGAAACACAGGTACTGCATTCAAATATTTGAGTCTGCTCAAACGTATCCAGATGGAGTTAGGTTTTCCAGAAAAGTGTTGACTAATTTTCCATCTCTCTTGGACAGTTCTTTCAAGTGGTTGTGCAAATATGTCTACTTATTTATAAAAGAGTTGCAGCGTGGGTAATGGGAGCAAAACAATTTATTGGGGTCAGAGTCTTCTATGGCTGTCTTTTCCTCTAACTTCTTTTTTTCTTAGTTGTTCTATTTGCAAGGTGGTAATTATAGAGATAGCACCTTCCTAGTGTTATTTTGAAGGAGTAACTAATTGTAGTTGTTTTGATGTCTTACCAATTGTTCAGGTGGATCTAGCTGTAAATGGAGAAAACCCTAGTGAATACAAAGGAAACAAAAATGAGCCAGATTTTATCCTAGCTCCTTCATTGGGATAAAAGTACTCAGACATAAAGAAGTAGTTACTTTAAAAATTTTACTATTTCATTAAGTCAGTGAGTTAAAAATATTAATCCTTTTTAAACATGATTTGCCTTGAGGACTCTTTAGGCAGGTAATAAACATGGTCAGTGTTATACATCTCCAGTAAGTTCCTCTTTAGGTGGCTGGGTGAGTTATAGTGGAACAAGCTCTGTGTCTATATTGAGATTTTTATGTAGGAAAAGTGGAAAATGTATAGGTAATTGATTAGAACTATTTCAGGGAAGAGTAAAATATATTTCTAATTTTAGGGTTAATTTCACTCCATTTTCTTTTATTTAGACCTGGTTTTTAATTCCCTGATTTAGAGCTGATCTTTAACACTGTCATTTTACTCTTTCAGAACTAAATTGTTTAGATTAGACTTAAATGTTTAAAAATGATATTAAAATATGAAATTTCTTGCTTTTGGTATGGAAATGAATGCCTCCATTGAAAAAATTACTTTTTATAGAAGAATTGCTTTGCTATCTTTTGATGTCTTGGTTTTTTATGATAATTGCAATAATGATGATGCTGATAATGATAAAAGAGTTAGCTAAAACTTATGTGGCATTTCCTTTTGTGATCTTTCTGCTGTTATCTCATTCTGCTCTGGTAATAATATATATGAAAGTCCAGGATATTTCTATTCCTTGAATAACTTTGCTTTCTATTTAAGCTAGTCTTTTATTTCATTTTTCTTTTAAACATCATAATCTATTTTGAGGCTAGCTAGCAGTTGTAGCTATTTTCAGGTAGATTTTCACAGTGAATGGGAAATGAACACTTTTGGAAACTTATATTTCTTTTTATTAGCCATGTATATTATACCATTAGAGATTTCGTTACAACCTAAAACTATTGAGATTTGAAGAAATTTGAATTTCCAAAGTTGTTTAACCTGCTTTTAACCCAGTGTGATAGTTAATAGCTCATTTCCCATTCTTCATGGCCTTGATTCAAATATGAGTTTCTCCATTTACTAGCTGCAAAATTTATCTGATGCAAGTTATTTTGCTTTCTGAGCTCAGTGTTCTCATATATAAAATGAAAATAATAATAGTATCTACTTCACATAAGTATTGAGATTAAATGAGTTCATATTTGCAAAACAGTTAAGACTGTTCCTTCCCCATGGTAGATTCCCTGTGGGTATTTGTGAATACATAAGCTTTAATGTGTGATGGTCATTGTTATTACTAGGAAGCCTGGGCAGAGAGGCAGCACCTGGAGTGGTCAGGCACTCCAGCCTTCGGTTGCTCTCTCATTTGGAAGCTGTGTGAGCGTTGGCAGGTTGTTTAACCTGACACTCACTTTCCTCCTTGTAAAATGTGGGAGTCATAGTGACTGCTTCTTGTTTTGAGGATTAAATGAGATGATATTTGTAAAGCACTGTGGTGAGTCATAAATTTCATTCCCAGTACATCTGGATAGGCAAAGAACATATAGCTCCTTAATTTTGATTTTAACTAATGTGATCTTCCTTTGGAGCAAACTCTTGCTGTTTAGAAGGAGAATTAAATGTCCAAGTTTTAAATCTTAGTCTGCTGTATTGGTTTGAGATAATGCTTTCTCTAGAAAAAAAGGGCTCAGATTTTTAGATCTCTCAGTGTTCCAGGCTTTTCCAGGCTCCTCTCCAAGATGAGATGAGAGTATGGGGGGGGGAGGGGAGAGGAGAAGCTTAGGAAAGCTTTTGGTGGGAAGGAAGAGTCTGGAGCCCTAGACATGATGTCTGCTGCTCCACTTGTCCACCCACTTGCTATGTGGCCTGCAAGCATTCTTGGTGAAGATATGAGCTAGTGTAACACAGAATCCAGTGTGTCTTTTGGGATTGGCTAGAGTCTGGATGTCTTCCTGGCTCTCTGAGCATCATCTCATTCTCACCGCTGTGTTATGGGCCCTCTGAATCCCTGTCCTGCTTCAGAAACAGCGGCTGAATGCCACTGGGTAGATTCTCCACACCCAGCCTTTGCTACAGCACCATCTCATTCCTCACCAGGCTGACATATTGGCTCTCAGCTCAGTTCCTTTCTTACTTAACCCCTTATGGAACTATGAAACCCCTGAGCCCTAGCACTGCCACAGAGGTTCCCACAGGAAACCAAGAGATGCTTAGAAAAGTTACACTCCAAGGTCTCTCTCTGCTTAACTGCCTCCAAATGTTCTTTGGCATGGTACAGTCTCAGAGGTCATGTCTCTCTAGAGCTCTAAACAGGAACAGAATTGGAATCCTTCATTTCTTTAGCTTCCTTGTTGCCTATACAACACTCCTAAGACACATATCTGATCACTTTGTTCTTCCCTCTCCTTTTCCTTCTCCCAGTCACTGGAATGAGGATAAGACAATGGTTTCTCCACAGTCTTCTATGTCACATATCCCCAGTGTGGGGAGGAAACTCCTGATATGTGATATGTGAAATGTAATACAGGTATTTAAAAATTCTTTCTCAAGACAAATATTAGTAAGATTTGCATAAAACCTTTTGAATGCCAGATACTACTATCAGCTCCTTCTTTTTTTCTGTCCTAAGTATTTTTCTTTTTATTTGAAAAGCAAGGAAAGAGCACAGCAATATTTTCCAAACTATTAATTCAACATAAGCATATAATCAATATACACTTTACTATGATAATGATGTAACTATTAGCACAGGATCTAGTTGCTATTTAGATTGCTTTTACCCTTGGGTAGGTTGTGGTTTCAGAGACATGAAGAGACCAGTCAAAGGCATTTTATGATTTTCAGAGCATTCACAGGCTTGGTATCATGGCACATACTACCTCTTCCTCTCACAGCTCTGTTCCTTCCTCCTTCCTCCCCCATCTCTCTGGCCACACGGACCTTTCTGGTCCTGGAACATGACATGGTTTTTCTTGCTTCAGGGCTTTTTTTCCTGCTATTCCATTGCCCAAAACTCTGTTCCCTGTATCTTCTCCCAGCTGGCTCCTCATCTTTAAGACCTACCTCGAAGGCTGCCACTTCAGTCACTGTCCTGCGTCATCTCTGACCATCCCAACAAGAGGAGCCATCCTGCTTCTACTTATTGTCAATATTACATCATCATTCTTATATTCTTTTCCTGCATAAGCACAGTTTTTAAATGTTTACATGTTAATTGTCTGTATCTCCCAGTAGGACATGCACTGTGTCTGTCTTATTCTCTAGGGTATTCTCCAGAGCTTAGCAGAGGGCCTGACAAATACAAAGAGCTCAAATTATTGAATATATGAACAGGCGATTGAATATTATCTTATTTCAGATATAAGGAATCATTATTTTTATTAGCACTGGTGATATACATGGAACAAATATAACTTATAAGTATGGAAATAGGATTTGCTATATTTTTATTATGTATAAGGTAATGGTGAGAATAGAGCTCTCTATTATTTTGTTCTATAATTCTGATGGGGGAGTTAGCACTGCCTTTCAGCCAAGATTAGAAGTTCTTTGAAGGGAGGCATCATGACTCATATCTGTCTCACATCTTTTATGATGTATATAGTTGCTCAACACATACATGTCAGTGGTTATTGGTGGTGGGAGTAGGGAACGGATGTTAGAAGAAATCACACGCCATCAACCAACCTCTGTAATGATTAATCTGGGAAGGTTTTCAAGAGAAGAAAGAATTCTAGACATTATTTGATGATTAAAAGGAAAGTCACCTATTTATTTTCTGGAAGAAGGGTGATTTTCAAGTTGTGGGCTATGGAGCCTCAGAACTTCGGTCAGCCAATGCTTATGTAGACATTTTTATTTAAACAGAGAGTTTGGGCTACAAACAATTAGAAACTACTCATTTAAGGATTGAAGCCTTCACAGAAAAAGATCAAATGTGTGAATGGAGTAAAAGAATTGTTCCAGAGACTAATGCTGAGTAACAAATTACCTCCAAATTTAGCAGCTGAGAACTACCATCTCCCTATGCTCATGTGGGACACTAAGGGACAGGAAGTCAGAGAGGGCACAGCAGGGGTGGGCTGGCTCTGCTCTATCCCCGAGGATTGGAAAGGCAAGGGAGTCTTTGATGCTGGAGCTGGAAGACTTTTTCGCTCACATGTGTGGTGACTAGAATGGCTCCATGTTTGTGGCTCAGCTTCCTCATAGCCTGGTGGCCACACACTATGCCAGACATAGTACATGGAACTCGGGGGCGCATACATACACGTTTTCAGCAAAGGAGACAGAAGCTGAGTTGCTTTTCATGACAAGCCTCAGAAATGACATAACTTCATTCCATTGTCTTCTCCTGATTGCAGCAGCCATGAAATCTACTCAGATTCTAGTGGAGGCGAGCCTGCTTCTTAATGGGAAGAGTAAGAATTTTGGGAGTATATTTTAAGCTACTTCAAGAATGAAAGGACATGGAAGAGAGGTCCAAGGATTAGGTCCTTGTAATTGGGGATAGGAGATGGTCTATGGATCTGCTCTTGATCTGGGTTATGTTTATTGTGCAAGCACTCTGACCTTTAATTTTTTTTTCAAAGGTAGAGATTTTTTTGATGATCTTCTAAAAGAAAAGTTTCCTTCCTCAATTCTAATATGTTTAGGAGCTCAGTGCTAGATAGCAATTGCTTGAAATCCTTGGTAGTCATAATAAAATAGGTAGAGGTGCTCTTATGTATTATGTGATCCCTTTGTTACTGAGCAGCTGCTTGTCAGAACTTTTTCAAACATACACACGTCTTTTCCACCTCTAGTCCACGCTGCTCCTCCTCTCTTTCTAGTCCATCACCTCTCTTCCTCTGGCCTTTTGCATTCCTCATTCCCACCTCATTTCCAGTTCCAGTCCACATTTCATTAATCCACTGCTCTTGGTTCTTAGAGTGAAAAGGACTAATTATGCTGAGTTTATGGTACTTTTTTAACCAGCCACTGGGAAGCAGAGTGAAATTCCCAAACTCATTTTTATTATCATTTATTTCAACATAATTTACAAAAAATAGAAGGAATGGGTATTAGCTAATTGTACCATATAGACCTATTTTCTCAATAACACTTAGTATTTTTATTAACACAACTGATAGAAAGTAAATGAAATTAGTCTTTATTCAAAGGCATGATAATATAAAGCTGAGAGCACAAAGCAGCTGGGAATGAAGTAAAGAACTACAATATTTTTATTGCCATTTTGAGAGTTTTACATTAAGCTCTTATACAATAATCAAATATTGAAGTATGAGCATAAATTTTGCCTAGAATTTAAGAATGTGGCAGCTGTTCCGGGGGACACTTATAGAAGAATCATGAGTTTAAATGGAATTTGCTGAGGACTATGTATCAATTTATCTTCAGTATAAAGTATTAGAAATTCTAGACTCTACCCATTAATCACTATAAATATGGCATCTCGAACAGACGAGAGTTATGACTGAAAAGTAGCACATTGACAATTTTTACTTTAGATAGAGAAAATGATTGAAAGAGTTTGGGATAACACATTTGTTGTCTCCAGTCCCTCTTCTTTTTCCATTTAGTTTTGAAATTAATTTTCCACATTAAGAATCCTACACTTTAAATATTTAGACATGGCAATTTTAAGAAGAATATATGTAGACTCACATGTCTGACCCATTGCTGACAGGTATCAGGAATGGGGTAAATTTTTACAGAGGGATGCTTTCAAATTATTTGTCACTGCAGATATTAAATTTTATTTTGTCATTATTTTGATTTAGCAAAAAAAATTTCTCAATTATTTTTCTCAATAATGGTAATGGAACTTTCGTCATTTATTAATGATGAAACAGTACTTTAGGAAAGAAAACAAAAAGGGCAAGATGATTTATTGTGTAGAGAGCCACCCAAAGCCCATCTGTTGGAAAGAATAAGGAGTCTCAATGGGTGTAGTTGATGCAGTGAGAAGGGGGTAGGATGTGATGAAAAGTGCTAGAGCTTTAGAGCCTAACTGCTTTTTGAATCCATGTTCTGCTACTTGCTCCCTTGTGCTCTTGGGCAAGATACTTAACCTCAATAATCTATGATTTATAAATTAGGAATAATAAATCACTATCTAGTAAGGTTAAAATATAATAAGTTCTACAAAAGTCTGAGCAAAGTGTCTGCCTCACACTCAGCATATGTTTCTTACCAAATGGATACAGGCCCTATGATATAATTAATAAACAATACTGTAAGCATTTGAGAATCTTAGAACAATAAGTGATTTGCTGTCTTTTGTTTTCTTAGTATGTGTAATGAGACTCCTGGCTAGCTTTGAGCTGGATATAGTGGCAGCCATTATGTGAAATGGTTTTAGGGATTCTGGGTAGGGCTAAGTGGCCTCATTTTCCTCATAGTGCCTCAAATCCCACCTTGTATTTATTCCCCCGAGTTTTAAAGACATTTTCAAAATTCCAAGTTCTCTATTATAATGCAAATATTCCTGGTAGTTAGGAAGTAAGGACAGTTATGAGGATGAGGAGAAACAGATTAAGCCAGAGGTTAAAACTCTATTCTCTGCTTCTTTAGGGAAAACTGAAAAATCAGGTAACATATTTTTGCTTGGCTATAACTGGCTGATGAGGATTCTAGTCCCTACATCTACTTTTGTCACCTTTTACACATTTTTGTTGTTTTCTTAAAACCCTTGAAATCTTATCTTAGTTTATTAGGGATGAGAGCTGAGAGATGTCAGCTAAGTTTAGTTGAAACGGAGTGGATTGTGTATCAGGAGACTTCTATAATTGTGCCATTGTATGACCTGGGGTCAGTGGCTTCATCTTTGAACTCCAATTTCCTCCTCTGTAGAAAGATGGCCTAAAGATTTCTAAGTCCCATCCCTTTCTCTGGTTCCTGATGGAGGGTGGTCTGGGTCCTACCTGAAAGGAGTTCAAGATTAGAGAAAGAAAGAGCATTACAGGAAAACTTATCTCTTTCCAAATGGCTCAAGCCCTCTTGGTGGTAGTGCTTCTGGAGAGTTAAGGATCTATTAAAATCTGCATTGTCAGGTTACTGAGCCCTCACTCTGTCCTCCGTGAATCAATTTTTCTACCATTAATTTCTCTAGAATTGTATAGTCTAATATAATGGCCATCAGCTACATGTGGCTATTTACATTAATTAAAATTAAATACAATTAAAAATTCAAGTTTTCAACCCCACAACTCCATTTCAAGTGCTCAGTAACCACATGTGGCTAGTGGCTGCTATACTTGACAGAGAAAACATAGAACATTTCTGTCATCACAGAAAGTTCTATTGGATATTGCTGCTCTAAAAACTGTATGCCTCTGAAATTGCATTTAGTGGCTTGGTAGTCACTGGAGCAGAGGTAATGCAATCCCAGAGGAAGTCTTCAAATTTTAATTATTCAAGTTAACAAACCCATTGTTCCAAGCAAAGAATGGTTGCTCAACATTACATTCTCATGGTGCTTAGCCAGGCAGTCAACATGGTTTTACTGAACACCACCCCTGCACTGTGTACTACTAAATGAGGAAGGAATGTGGCCCTGTCTCCAGATAAATAAATATATAGAGAGACAAAAAAGAATTAGATGACTGGGGGGTGTTGGCACACAAATGATAGCTTGGTCAGACTGCGGAAACCAGAAAATCTAGATTTTTTTTTTTCTTTTTTTGCATCCAAGGAAAATTGCAGACAGTTTTAATAAAATGATCAGAGTAAAATTATATGCTATTTATATAATAACATTGACATTGCAAACCAAAGTGCATTGAGTTCCAAACTAAGCAGAAGTTTTGTAAGATGGTTTGTCCTGTCCAGATTAAAAAGATAAAGCATTTACTATCTACCAAGCACTGTGCTAACTTCTTCACATGCTTTTTCTTGAGTCTCCTGACACTCCCTCAACAGGTCAGCTGTGCACCTGTGGGGAGAGAGCACCAGGAAGGGGACAAAGGCACAGGCTCTGCAGGAGGCTGGGCCTTGTTTGAATCTCAGCTCTGGCTACCTTCTAACTTCAGGACTTCAGGCATTTATGTAACTTCTCTTAGCTCTACTTTGCCCACCTGTACAGTAGGATATAATATCTACTTCACATGATTTTTGTGAGAACTGAGCCAGATAAGGCAAATAAGGGCTTAGTGCGATACCTGACACTTAGAATGTAAAAATGTGGGAAGGAGTCATTTTTTCAGTTCCCATAGTAATATCTCTGGAATATATTGAACACTCAGCAGATGCTTTTCAATAGATAGGTGGCTGGAGACGGAGGTCACATTTTCCTTCATCCGTAGAACATTTCCTGGGAGTGTAGCTGGTCATCTAAATGGAACGATTTGGGGGAGGATAAAAGCCTCTTATTCAACCCCAAATATCTTTCCATTGGTCCTGGTTTCTGTTTTGAAATTTAAGCATTGCTCATTCCATTCAGCTAAAAGTCCCTTTTACAAGTGAATATTACTTAGAGCAGGAATACAGTAAACCATTGTGTGCTGTGGTTCTGGTCCAGCTGCCGAGTATCTCATCAAAGGCAGAGAGCGCTGTGTGGTGGAAGCAGCTCTGGCCCAGGAGCCACAGAGTCTGGCCTCCTGACCTGGCTCTGATGTTACCTGGTACCTGGCACGACTTCCCTGAATCCCTGGGGCCATTGTTTTTCTATTAATTCAATGAGAATTAGAGTGAAGATCCTGTAAATGGTTTGATTTGTGATTCCATAAGTGGAACGTTAAGCAGGTAAATTTTTGAGGTGAGGCATGAGGTGTAGTCTGGTTTGATAGGCCTCAGAAGATAACTCTGAAGAGCTTACAGAAGAACAGAGAATGTTTACCAAATCTAGTCATAGGGTACCTGATGATGAGAGCACAGGGGACATACTATGAGTGTAAGTGGGGATCAACCATGACAGCTTTAAGACTGTGTTATAGCTTTGTCTGAAGCCAACCTGATTTATAAATATCAATTGGAGTTTTACTGGTTGTTAAGTATCAATAAAACATCATCACACCTGTAGGCCCAGAGTAAAGCCAGTTTACTGCTCTAAATATGATCTTCAATGCTGGGTACCCTTATCTAGCCATGGCTTGTGCATGCTGTAGAAAATTTCTCTAGGCCATCCAGGTGTGACTATGAACTCAGTGGTATCACCATGGATTCCAAGGAACTCATGGGCCTGGAGAGACCACCTGGGCCCATGGCAATTATGAATAATGCAGCTCTGTGGCTGTCAGTGTTCCAGGGAATGGGAATGGGCCAACAATTATTGAGCAACTTCCACACACACACACACACACACACACACACACACTATCATGTAAATCTCACAGCACCTCCATGAGGTAGACATTACTGTCTTCATGACACAAGTGAGGAGACTGAGACTCAGGGAGGAAAGTAATAGAGCCGAGATTTCACTGTAAGATCTCTGAATGGCCAAATGCGTACTTTTTTCTCAAGTACATCACACATCTTCTAGGATGTTTTGCAAATTTTACTTGCTGTTATTGTTCAATGTTCTTTGACTATGGGCATTGCGGATGGAATTATTGTTCTCTCATTATTGCTATTTTCAGGTATTTCTAGTACAAAGAAACAATCACCACCATCATCATCACTCAGAGAGGCAGCATTTGAAGTCATTAGTTGTGTCTTTCAGCTGTTAGCGTCCCAATGTAAGTTTTTGTTCAATATTTTTCTTTTATACTCGGTCGATTAGGATTTATAGTTTTGTGTTTCTTCCCTACTTTGGTGTCGGGAGCCATTTTGAGACATGAGGGGAGCCAGTATGAGGCACTGACGAAGTCACGTAGCTGATAGCCATGAAGCAGCTGCTGAGACTGCTTAAACAATGGTTCCAGGAAGTAGGGTGTGCAGTTAAACATTACTGACCCTGAGGAAAAGATGTATAGGAACTTATGTAAATGCCAGCATTCCTATGGTATTGTACTCCGTGCTTTGCTATTGTGTTCAAAAAGATATATAAAGGCTATGCTAAATAAACTCGAGGCTGCAGCATTGACTGTATGCCCTCCCGAAAGTTCTTTCCTGTCTTCTTTTTTCTTAGGCTTCACCCCCCTCTTTCAGGTGCTGATCGACTTTAGCCAGCTGGCTCCAGCACTTTGGTAACTCATGTTTAGGTTTCATTGAGACTCATTTCTCGTGTTTTAAAAGGTTAACGAAAGAGCTGGAAGCTCTCCGGGTTTCTTATTTAGACGTTGCAGGAAGAGGACAGAGTGTATCAGTTTATTGAGCCAGATGTATCTGTTGAGGCAAATGCTGCAAATATGTTCTGGGAACCTAGTCAATGTTCCGTAATAAACGGTACATTAATCAAGGCTGGGCAAACTGGTGGGGTCTCTGCAGGGTTGGAGTTTCCTGGGAAGTTCCTGTTAAAACAGAGAATTAGCCAGTGCTCACGTTTCACATATGGATCCTTGAGATGGGGCTGGAGTCAGATGCTGCCGCGAGCCAGTGAATTGCCCTTGATGAGAACCAATGTCAAGTGATCACCTCTATCTGCATGTGATAATCAGGTGCAGAGTCTCTATCTGCCCAGTAGTCTTGCTGCGAAAAGGATGCAGGTTCTGTCCTCATCATGTGCCCGTTCCAGGAATGTGTATTGTTTAACAATTTGGAGATTTAACAATTGAGTAGTTTGAAGACAGATGCTCTTGAAACATTGTCCTTTGTACTATTTTATCATTATTTGTTCTTTGTGTCTTTGTGTCTTTAGATTTTTCATTATGAATTATATTAATATATTCAAGAGTTTATTTTATATAGTTTTAAGCCTAATAATAAAATAAACCCCTGTTGATCCACTGCTCATTTATGAAATGTAAGCTCTTCCCCTTTTGCATTCTCTTCCTCTGAACAACTTTTTGAAATTTGCATTTTTCTTGTTTTTGCTTTTCTTGACAGTTTTACTATGATCACTTGTTAAACAATTTTCCCTTATTAAGATATGGCTTTTGTGCAATAAAGCCCTGTGTACTCCATAGCAGTTTCCTTGTTTATAAAGACGGTTCTATTTTAAAGAAGTTTAGAAGACCTTCATCCCAAGTGCTCTGTTTTGATGTTGCCCGGATGCACAATTAAATGAAGAAATTTATGCATTAAGTAATCTTCACCCCTCTACTCTCGATACCGCATAGCCCTCATGTTTAGTTCTGTAAATTGGTATACTTTATGATAGGATGTTAGGACCAGAAATTTATGTTATTACCCACACCTGGGGTTTGATAATAATTTACATTATAGTGGGAAACTAAGGAAAAACTTTTGAACCATCATCTCATCCATTTCTGTTTTCCCATTCCACAATCTTCTGCAGTAAGATTCTGAGGTGGTGGTCACTGTGTAATGTAGTAATAAAACATATATGAGTCTGGCCATCCCTGTGATTTTCCAGATCTAAAGGTAGCATAAGCTTCACATGCTGATAGAGGTCTGGGGCAGCTCCTAATATGACTTGATGCTATGACAGTTGTTCTGATTTAGGTAGTACAAATATGTCTTTTTATATAACATATCCATTAAGAAACGTCAAGGCAAGCTATTGAAAAAGTATCAGGAGTCTGATAGAATCATTGTGAAATTTCAGCACCAGACTTAGAATGTGGGTGGGAACAAAGAAAAGACAGACCCACAGTCAAAATCACACCACAGAACTAGCCTTGTGGGCCATTACCGCTGCCCCTGCTGAACACGACACAGTGACTTGCCTACCCACTGCTGGTGTTGGCCTTGGGTTCTGCTGCTTGGTGCTGCTGATGATGTTGGCCTGGCAACCACTGTCATCACAGTCACCAGAATAAAGTCTCTCTGTTCTCTGAGTCACTGGTTTGAAGCCCCAGGGTAGGCGTGTCTCATTGCTCATGGCTAGCTCATGATCTATGTCATAGTTGCCAGAGGGGCTGAGAAAGCAAGAGTCTGTCAATTTTGACTGCTATAATAAAAGTGGCTTTGTTTCTCATGAAGACCCATATGGTGGGAAATTTACCAAATATAAAAAGGGTTCAGATGTTGGAAGACCACAATTTGTTCATACATAATCAGCTCATTTTAACCAAAGGCATTCTTTTAAACCTTTAATTTTTCTTCTAACTGATATCTTTTTTCCTTTTAAATCACTTATTAATATTCTATATTTCAAGTAGGAGAAGAGATAAAGAGATAACATTCGAAACTCTTTTACTTTATAGCTTTCTTGAGGCTTCCGTAAACAGTACCAAGAGGTAACATTGTACTGACTCCCACCCTCATCCCTCGACCTCTCATACCCCCACTCCAAGAACCTGGAAACGGAGGAGCAGTACCACTTTTTGAGAGTGCAGCTATTAAATAGCCCTGGAATGGGTCAGATGGAAGGAAATAAGAAGTAATTATTTAAATGAGCTTTAAATAGGCTTAAACCGGCCTTTTCTCCCTTATTTGTATTAATAATCAAATTATGAAATTTTAAAGACCTGAGATTTCAATTTTTGGGTGTGTACCTCATTGTAATGTTGAGATAGATGCTTAAACACGTGGGAGGAGGGCTTAGTGAGTACACATAGGGTGCTGGAGTCAGACAGACCTGGTTCAAATACTTGCTTGGCTGTGTGACCTTGGACGTGTTCCTTCATTTTCTGAATCTATTCCTCATTTGAAAAAGGGCAGTGGTAATCTCTACTTCACAGGGTTGGCATGGGGCTTAAATAAATTCATATATGTAAAGTCCACAATAAGCATTTAATAAATAATAATAATTATTCTAATTCTTGATCTAGGAGAATAGAGGAAAAGATGGTTCTCTCGATATATAAAGGAGTTGCTTTTGGAGAAATGACTCCTCATCAGAAATGTTTGAATGGAGGCCAGTGTCTGGAATACCAGCGGTGTTATAGAAGGAATTCCTGCATTGGGAGTAGGTGTGGATTTTCAAGTTGACCCGCAGCAGCGAATTCTATGGGACAGTAACTCTCTTGACAACTTAGACAGGAGTTAGTCCCCTGAGCTGGGCCACTCCTGCTCTAGATGGTAAAACATTAGTCATTCAAGTAGTACCAACCAAAGTCATCACTTTGTGCTGATCAGGCCAAAGTGGAAACTGATCGATCCGCCCAGAAATTTACAGGCCCATAAATGTGGCAGTCACCTTCACGGCAGTGATTGCAACTCTGACCACTTTCCTTGACTTGATTTAGCCTTTATGTTGAGTAACCTCCTGGGTAATGGCACGATATCTCTAGCATTTGCAAAGCAGCTCACAAATAGTAGGCCTTCCCAGCTGGGCACTAGTAGCTGATTCTCTTGGTAACTGTGGACTGGGTTTCAGCTCTCATTTGCCCCCTGGATCTGGGTATCTTGTGCAGTAAAGAACTCTACATTGTGGCCCTGGCAGTGGTCATGAGTAGGCTGGGGAATGTGATTTCGGTAGGGCATTCAAATAACTCATGGAATAGACACCCTAACAGGGTAGAGGGATGCTGAGGCAGAGGGTGAGAGGGTCCAAAGAGAATTTTGGCTTCTTTGCTTTTCTGCCCCCCTCTTAATCTTAATACCCTATATTCACAGGTCACAGTATAGCTTGTGTATCATGCTTTGCGGACATGGAAGGAAGAAAAAGAAAAGGCAGTCTTTGCTCTTGAGATTGTAATGTAACTCACTGTACTGTAACTCAGCAATTCCATTCCCCCATCCTTTATGCCTCACTACTTATCTCATTTACTTCTAGTTCCTCCTCTAAATTGAGAAAGCAGAGGCAAAACCAGACACTGTGATAATGGAATTTTATGTTGTGATCTTTGATTACATTTTCCTTTCAAGCCTCAATATTTCACTTTCTGAATAATAATGTAGGAAAAATCCTTAATTTGAAAATGTTGCAGATGGCCTTTTATCATGAGCTATGGACTGTCAAAATAAATAGACCTAATTATGAACCATTGTTGTGGAATGGGCCATCTTAAATAATAGAAGTCAAGTTTCCAAAAATTAAAAAAAAAAGACCTTACATTTTAAAAGTACCTCAGAATAATCAGCTGTCTGTGGTTGATTGGTTTTCAACAAGTTATTTCAGCAGATGGAGGCAGTCAGCTTTCTACTGGTACAGTTATTCTCATAACTGAGGTGGGGATTCGCCTCAACCTCAGATCACTTTTTTGCTTGAATAGCATTTGGTTTACAAGAATCCTCCTGAACACGTGCATTGAGGTGGAGCAGTAGGAAAGGGCTTGGATTAGAGAAAGTCTGGGTTCTTGTGGGTGGCTTTAGGAGTGTTAATGTAACCTTAAACAAGATTGGGTTTTGGAACTGCCCTCAAGTTAAAGATGCGAGAGAGTAGATATTTCTCTGCAAGAATTCTTTGCTTTGATGAATTGGTTTTTGCTTTCAATGAAAAGTTTGTCTCAAAGCAGTGCGTAGAAAAACCCAGATCAGTAGATGATCATGGGCTCTGCCAAAGTAATGCTGCTGTTCCATCCCCAAAGAAAGGTCTTAAACATGTGTAAATAGGTAAGACAAGTTAGAAATTTTGTAATTTTATAGCAGGTGACTGGAAGTATTTACTTCATGTGGGCTTAGTGGTTACCTGAGTTTGCCAAAGAAAATTTAGGGGACCATAGATCTGAATTGATGTAAGTAAGATAGAATAAAAATCTAGATAATGAAATTTACCTTTTGTTGATTTGAGTTCAAGTTAGCTCTTAACAAGAGGTTATATTAGTTGAAAATACATAAGGATTAGGAAAACAAGAGGTTATATTAGTTGAAAATACATAAGGATTAGGAAATTTAAGTAAATATGTAGGTAATTGAAACAATCTGTCCTGGGAAATATGTATAAATTTTCTTTTCAACATGTGAAATCTGTCCTGGGAAATATGTATAAATTTTCTTTTCAACATGTGAAATCTCCAAAGAGTTCAAAGTTCTTTATAAGAAAAATAATTCCCAAATAAATTTTAAAATAAATTAACAGTAAACATTATCATTCCCCACACACAATGCCACAATAATTTAAAATACATTGTTCACTCTTCTTTCTATTTATTTTTGAAACCAGTTCACTAAACAATCTTGTGATAGGAAAAATTGGCATTAATGACAAAGTACACACACACATACACACACACACACACACACACATATACACACTCTAACACATTCTTTGTAAGTCTCTGTGTGTGTGTGCATGTGTGTGTGCTTTGGAGCATTCATATTAAAAATATGGGAAATACCATATTTGACAAAGGTGGATTTTGCTGAAAATTTTTGGGAAACACAGATCTGAATTAGTGTAAATAAGATGAATAAAAGTCCAGATGACTGAAATGTATTTCAGCTTTGCTGAATAAAATTCTGTCTCTTAAACTGCAATAATAAGAGGTTATATTAGTTGAAAATACACATGGACTTAGAAAATTAGGCAAATCTGTAGATAAAACCTCTCAGGGGAACATTTAATGAATTCCCTTTTCAACATGTGGATTAGTTTCCTTATAGAGTTAAATTAATATTTTACTGTGAAATAATTATTTCTACACTAGAATCTATGGTAAGTTGGTAAAGAAAAATGTAGTGACAATTCATTACTGCAAGAATTCATTATGTGCCTGACCATCTCAATGTTTAATGAGTGCCCAAAGTGGAAACAATTTAAAATGCTGCCGTGCAGTATTAGGTTTGGGTGAATCCAGAGATATTTGCTGTGAGATTGGCAAAGTGATTATTGTGGAATTAATTGTTGAATTGAAATTTTTTGATGCCAGGAAATAGTCACATTTGTCAAGTTCTCTTTCCTTTTATATTCTAAATTCAAGAGTATTTTAAGGAAAATTTAATAAAACATATCTTTTTCTTTTAACTTCTTGATACAATTAGCAGCATTTTCTAATTGCAGTGGCCTATTCATAGGGTCTTTTTTTTTAAACTTTCCAATTTGGAGGGGAAGATAAATGGAACCAATTCCCCTAGTTATTGAGCACAGATGTACAATGCTCAAAGCTGACAAAAGACTTTCGCTCCTCTTGGCAAAATCAGACGGTATGAAATCATCAAGGGCCCAGCTCCCGCTGTCTTCTTATTAAGTTGTTCCAATTTGTGAAGCATCCATCCTGTGGAAGATTCAATTGGTTGTGGCTTGAGCCCCACAAAAGTAGGTTCTGGAGTCAGACTGGTAGGAATGTAAAGTGGTACAACCACTATGTAAACAGTATGGAGGTTCCTCAAAACACTGAGAATTGAATTATCATATGATCCAGCAATTCTTCTTCTGAGTATTTACCCCCGAAACCTGAAAATATTTATCTGCAAAGATATATGCACCCCAACGTTCATAGCAGCATTATTCACGGTGGTCAGGGCATGAAAGCAACCAATGTGTCCCACAAAAATGATTGGATAAAGAAGATGTGGAAAATTTATATAATGGAATATTACTCAGACATAAGAAAAGATGAAATACTGCCATTTGGGGCAACATGGATGGATCTTGAGATCCATCATGCTAGTTAAACAAGTCAGACAGAAAACATCGAAAACCATATGATTTCATTCATATGTAGGGCATAAAACTGAAAGCAATAAACAAACATGCCAAACAAATAAAGACTCATGGATACAGACAGTGGATTAGTGGTTACCAGAGGGAAGGGGAATAGGGGGATGTAAAGGGGTCGAATAAATATTTAGTGGTAGAAGGAAATCTATCTTTGGGTGGTGAACACACAATGCACGTGGCATATTGTTGAATCGTACACTTGAAACTTATTTGATTTTATTAATCTATGTCACCTCAATAATTGTAATAACAAAGTAGGTCCCGGGATTTGTATAAACCTTTGATTTATTGGAACACATCTGATGGTATGACATATACTGACCCCTGTGATATAAGCTCTGCTTCAGTCAAGGCCAGTGAGAGTCCAGGAGGTGCACAATCAGATCTTTGGCCCCTAAAAACATTTCTTAGCCTCTATGAAATCCTTCCCTGGATCCATAAAAGCAATATTTACAACTATCTTAGGTAAAGTACCCAGTTAAACACTGGGTACCCAATTATAGATCTTCACTCCTTTTACTTGACAAAGTTCAAAATCTTCCCTGTAGGACCCTTCTTAGGGGAACTTTAGGGAGAAATATTTGGTCATGAGAGTGGTGGTTGGGAATGTAAATTGGAGGCTGTTGTTCCTCATTTAAAGAAGTTGCTTTAAAGAGAATTTTAGTGACTTTCCAAACTCCGGGCAAAGGCCAGTTTCTGCTTGATGTTGGAAACCTTGAGGTGGGGTTAATAAGAAACTGACAAATAAAGATAGATAGAGATTTATAACTATGTAACAGCAGCATGGACAAATTCCTAATCTATATCTCTAATTAACTAACTAATTAATCATTAACATATTAGCTCATGTGTTAATTTAATAAATATTCATTAATTTAAGAGCTTCACTTACCAGGCAACATTATGGGCACTAGAGTTACAAAAATGAATGAGACACATTTTTTCCATTTAAAGAGTCTAGCAGGAAATATAGTATACAAATTACCACAGTGATTTCTTCTCAGATCAAATAAAGGTGAAGGTTATCTGCTTCCCAATGTTATTTTTGAAGAAAACTGAATAAAACTTTAAATAAGAAAACTCAAATTTATGTTCACTATTGGTTTTTCTGCACAAAAGTGCCATCAAAAATGGGGTAACAAAAATGCTGTACTCAGATTGTGGATGACATTGTTAATTTTAGTTCTGATTTGGTCAAACTATGCAAGAGTTTATTTATGCCATTTCTTTTAAGGAACAAAACAACCAAAACCACCATCAGTACAAACTCAGATAACCTTGGTGCTGGAGATCTTTATCATAATGATTTCTTATATTATATGGAGTTTGATGCTTATAGAACTTTTGTAAACATTACCACATTTAATCTTTGTAGTATCTTTGTCAGTAAATTTTGTTGTTTCCATTTTTCTGTTGGGGGGAAAAAACCGTGGCCTCAGTGATTATGACTGAATTGGTCATCCCGGGTTATAAGAGCAACAGTTTCAGAGAGGGTCTTGAATAAATGTTTTCTGCCTCTAAGTGTGGATCTGGATAGGAAACATAACAGCTATTAAATAAACGGAAGGGACTTACCACTTTTTAGATCCTTCTAGAGGATGATGTAGTGGGAAGATCATGGCCCCACAAACGGTTCCACATCCTTATCCCCAGGACCTGTGAATATGTTAGGTTATAGGACAAAGAAAAATTAAGATTGCAGGTAGATATAAGGTTGCTAATCAGATAACTTTAAAATAGGGTGATTATTTTGGATTATCACATGGATGCAATGTAATCCTTAAAAAGCAAGGAAGGAAGGATGTGGTTCCATAGTGTAGGAGTTAGCATGTCTGCTTTATATGCAGAAGGTCCTGAGTTCATGCCCCAGTGGAGCCACAGTCTGTGGTCTATGGACCACCCTGAATAAGCTTGATGTCTGATCTCAGAAGCTAAGCAGGGTCGGGCCTGGTTAATATTTGAATGGAAGACCACCTAGGAAGACCAGGTGCTATAGGCATAAATAATAATAAGTAATTTTTTTAAAAAGGAAGGCAGAAATCGTCAGAGGGAGATGTGCCTAAGGAAGAATAGTCAGAGAGACCTTTGCTGGCTTTGAGAATGGAGGAAGAGGCCACAAGGTAAGGAATGCGGATGACCTCTAGAAGATGGTAAAAGCAAGGGAACAAATCTTCCCTTAAAACCTCCAGAAAGGGACAGAGTCCTGCCAACTCAATATTTTAGCCCATGGAGATGAATGTTTGACTTCTGACAAACATAACTGTAAAATAATAAACTTTTGTTGTTTTATGCCACTAAGTTTGTGGTAATTTGTTACAGCAGGAGCAGGGAACTAATACAGATGGGGTAGCTCTTAGAGCCAGATTGACAGCTCTCAACCTTCTGAGCAGCAACCCTATGTTAGCATTGTGAGGGGACAGTTACGGTTGGATCAGTAGTTCACTTAATTATTTATTAATATTTATTGATAAATATGTCTTAAACATTATCTTGATGTCAGGTATAATTCTAGGCCCTACAGGAAACAAGAAATAAAAAGTCCTGCATTTATGAAGCTATCATTGTAGAAAGGGAGATAGGCAATAAGATAAATAGTAAAACATATCACATGCTAGACAGTGATAAGGAAATTTTATGGAAAAAAAGGATGATAGGAAGTGGGAAGTGTTGTGTGTGTGTGTGTGTGTGTGTGTGTGTGTGTGTGTGTGTGTAGCGGTTTGTAAATTTTAGTTGGAGCTCCCAGGGCAGGTTCACTGAGAAGGTGATACGTAAATAAAGACCCGATGATTTACGTCAGAAAAACGGAGACAAGCAAGCCACGCGGCTTCCGGGGGAAGATTGTCCAAAGCAAAGAGAATGCAAAAGCATTGAGGACAGAAGGTTCCTGGTCTGCGGATGGGTGAGAGAGGGTGAGTAGGTGAGAATGTAGGTGAAACTTCCAGGGTGCCTTGTTGATGTTCTGAATAGTGGCTTATAGCCCTTAGGTCTGGAGTTGGAACCCTTTCTTGTCAACTGGTGCTTTTTTGTTTTTTTTTGGTCACTTCTGCTGCAGAGAAAAGCAGACCATTTCCAAAGGCCTGCCTGAGGGAGCCCGAGGCAGATATGATCAGAGAACTTTTCAGTGCCAGTAATCCAATTTTATGGATCAGTCATTTGAATTAATAAAAAGAATGGGAAAAGTGATGCAAATAATGTAAGTACTGGTTGGCATTTCCCTAGAAATTTGAATAAATTTTACTTTTCAAATAGCAGTGTGGTTGGTTAGTGACTGGAAACAGGCAGAATGGGGAATGCTCTAAAGCCCACCAGCAGTTAACCCATGCGACAGAGTGATGCTGCAAAAGGTCAGTCTCTTTCTCTCTCTTCACATTGCTCACATCTACTACAAATCTCTCTGAGTAACTTTCACCTTTCTGTCTTCAGGCAGAAACCACAGATCATACCCCCTAAAGCTATTGTCTAGCCTTTCTTTAAATGAGCAGGCTGAGATGTGGTTCCATAGTGTAGCAGTTAGCACATCTGCTTTACACGCATAATATTCTGGATTTGTGGCCCAGTGGAGCCACGGTCCATGGTCTATGGCCGTGCCACGCTGAACAAACCCGATATCTGATCTTGGAAGCTAAACAGGGTAAGGCCTGGTTAGTACTTGGATGGGAGACCACCTAGGAAGACCAAGTACTGTAGGCATAAATAATAATAAATAATAAATGGTAATAATAATTAATAATAAAATAAGCAGTGCCTCGTGTGATCCTCACAGTGGAGAGAGTTTCCTGAGTGTTGAGAAGGAGCTGAGAAGGACACAGGTGTGACGAAGGGGAACAGGCCAATTGACAGTAGTAGCTTGGATTAACTACAAACTTCCTCTGGGAAGTGGTAAGTGTAAGAAATGTTAGAGCTAGGTCTCTCACACAGCAAAGATCTATGAGAGAGAGGGAGAGGGAGACAAGGAAAGGAAAATAATGGGAATGGAAATGGATAGTAATAAATCAAACTACAGGAAGAGAAAAGATGACTCTAGAGGTATGTGGTGGTTTTAAAACATGGCGTCAAAATTTTTAGGTGCTTTTCCCATCAAGAAGTAGGGTCCGTGCTTACTCCCCTTGAATTCCCTTGTAACCGCTTGACCAAAAGAATGTGGCAGAAGTGGCACCGTATCAGTTTCTGGGTGCAGGTCTTAAGACACTGGTAGTTTCTATTTTCAGTTTTTTGAGATGCTCGCTCTTGGAACCCAGTCACTGTGCAATGAGAAAGCGAAATCCATCCCACAAAAAAGCCCATGCAGAGAGGAACAGACGGCCACCATGTATGAGAACCATCTTGAAAGTAGATTGTACAGTCCAAGTTGAATGATTCCAGCTGACATTACAAGGAGCAGACCTGAGCTGTGCCTGCTGAGGTCTTCCCAAATTGCAGATTTCTGAGAAGACCAAATGATCATTGTTATTTTAAGGCACTAACTTTTGAGGTATCTTGTTCTACATAGATAATTGCAACACAGTACATTTTGGGTGACAGAAAGAAGAAATTTCAGGTCTCATACATAATTGGGAATGCTTTGTTATTCCAAGTATATAGAATATAAATCATATGATTAAAATAATCCTCAACAATTTTGGAGTTATTGGTCTCTCTCCCTAGAAAAACATACACATATCGATCTTCTGAATACAGTTTTAGGAGTCTCAGGACCTCCTACATTCATCCATGAGCATAGAGACCCCAGGTTGAGAAACTCTGTGACAAGAATTTCTCTCCACTATTCGTTATAAAGATGTATTTGGTATAAGCTTATAAAACAATGAGGGAAAGGACACTGCAATTTATGTTCTTAGACTTATGTTTTATTCCAGCTCTTTCACAGACCTACTCTTTGATCATAGATAAAGCACAAAACCTCTATATCACAGTTTTTTGAATGGTAAAATGTGAATTAAAATCCTGTTCTTTCTTTTCTCAAGGAATGTTGAGATAAAAAAAGTTAATGTGCTTAGAAAAGTCATAACTTGCCCCTTAGAAGTACTCAGTGAATATTTGTTGAATTAATTGTTAGTTGTTGTTATCCATTGTTGATCGCTTGATTAGGTAGCCTGAACCTTTCAGGGCAAGGTTTTGCTCATAAAAAACTTTGGGACATGGACTTCAGGGAAAGAGTACCAAGGAGTGTAGGAATGGAAAGGTCCAGTGTCCCCCAACTCCTGTTCCGAACCTCTGTTATTTTTCACTCTCTGTTATCCTTAGTTTTGTAGTCAGTAGAGAGGAACTAGGAGAAATAGTAGCCTGTAAAAATTGGTATCAGTTTACACCAAAGCAGAACTCTGCTCACCAGCACAAGGAATTGGAAGCAATATATACAAAAATCTCACAAAATGTAAAAGCACAGACACCGGCTTCAGCATTGGCGTCAATGGGTAGAAAGTCTATTTACATTGGTTCTTACGAGGTCAGCAAAACATTTTGAATAGCAACTCCTTGGCTGCCTGCAGTGGGTCTGAAAATACGAAATACAACATAAACAGCAGACCTGACTTATGAGCAGGGCCTTGCAAGATTTCTTTTTTGTTTTCTGCTGTAACAGATTGCTTGTTACTGTGTTTGTTGATTTCTATCTTCTCAGACTAAAGAATCCCACTGTTGCTTAGGGCAAAATCTAAAACACAGGTGATGGAAGGCAACTCCCAGTGTTAAAACCTTCACAAGGAAAATCCACAGTGGTTGCTTGCTTTTCCGTTATTTAAGTAAAAGGATAAGGAAAGGCAGGGGAGTAAAAGCAGAAATCACATTCGCGTGGATTGAAGGCAATTTAGTTTCCATCAGACATGGTGACAGTGATCAATGAATTGCAAAATAGCAAACAGCAGTTGCCCAGCACAAACTGTCACAGGATCCCAGATCAAAGGTATCTACAGTATGTTTAGTTTTCACATCAATGTAAGTATAGTCAAGTTGGGCTGAACTAAACAGCCTTTAGAAATAAATAGTTCATCACCTCTTCCTACTTTTTATCCTCTAGTGTCTCAAAAACCTGCCCCAGAATCCGAATTCAATCCTTATTCATGTTTAGGTATATTTGCATGTGATTAAGTTTCTTATCATGAACCCAGAGAAAGTTGATGGGTAGGACTGCCACCCACCCTATGCTGCATCTGCACCTTCGACTTGTCAGCCAGAAAATAGATGCAGGTGACCCGAAGGGCCTGTAAAGCAGGTCTTAGGAGGGTCATTATATCACTTGTTTCTTCTTGCTAGGGTATTTAAATGGATTCAGCATGAAGGCAGGTCCGTGTTAGGCACACAAAAGAGCCTGAGTGTGAAAGGTTGAAATGTGGTCACAGAATATTTATTCTCAGGGGCCCCCTGTCAGGGTCTCTTACGCATCAGATTCCCTTTAAGAAAATCTGTGCCAATAAAGAGGCACATAGCTAAAGAAGCTGAGGAAGAGTGAACCCAATTGATGTATAGCCCCTATGTAACATCACTAATCAGCATTTTTTTTTTTTTTTTAGAAGAACATGCACTAAAGGGCCAATTGCTTCTCTCCTCCCTCCCAGCTTTTCCTTCTGGTCTAGGTTTTGTTTACCATAATAATTGGAGACATATTATTTGTTCTCTATGCTATATAGACTTTTCAGGAACTAGTTGGTGTTTTTCTAGTTTTTTTTTCACTTTGGGCTTGGTACTGGGGAAACCTAAATCAAGCACAATTCTTGCTTTTCAGGGGTTCGCGCTCTGGCAGGCCAGACTCACCACGTGGACAGGCAACTACTGTGCAGTTTGATAAGAGAGACAGATACAAGGCGGGGCAGTGGCACAGGTGCAAGTGCTCAACTTGGGTGCAAAGAATGGAGGGAAGGCGTGAGATTTTGCCATGGGGAGATCTGTGAGCTGTATCTTGTCAAACGGTAGGGGTATCCCGGGTAGATGGGAATTGGGTTGAGTGGTTGAGGTGGATGTTTCTAGATGGGAGAATAGTAAGTACAAAACACCGAGGCGGCAGTAGCATTATGTGTTCTGGGAACCATTGATAGGTCAGTGAGACTAGGGCATGTGAATGTTAAGACAGGAAGCCTGGGAAATGGCGAAAGAAAGAAGCAGGCACCAGAACATGGAATGTCTCGTAGGCTCTGCAGAAGCACTTGGATTTTATCTAAAGCCTCCAGGAGCCTTGGAAGGATTCTGTGGCAGGGGAAACCTAAATCAAGCGCTGCTTTCATATCGCCTCAGCAGTCATTGTTCCCATACAGGCCAACGACTATGAGTCTCAGTGACTGGAAGTTTGCAAGATGACAAGGCAGCAGACCCAAAGGGGGCAGGCCGGGAGTAATACCCTCGGGAGCAACCCTGAAACTCAATGGTGGATAAATGTCTCAGCGTCTTTGCTCCTGAGATGGTACAAATCTGCAGGATGTCCTATAGTCTCTCAGATGTCCCCAGTGAGATTGAACCCCAGTGGCTCACAGCAGTTATATGATCATTAACACATCAGTAGTAACTTCCTTCCCATCCCTGCCATTCTTACATACCCTCTACGTTGACTTCTTGGGATCACTTCACAAGTAACTATCTGCACTTAAATTCTTAGCTCAAAGTCTATCTTTGGTGGAACCTGACCTAAGATAGTTTTTTGGAGAGAGATGTGGTGGTGAAGGTGAACTCCAGATGGTTTTATAAAAATGGAAGTGAGAGGGGGAAGACTCAAGAGCAATTTTGGAAAGCACAATTCATAGAAATTACAACCTAGCTAGAGGGAAGGAGTCTCTGATAATTCAAGAACTGAGCCTGTTGATTGGAGGAATTCATTAAACAAGATGAGAAATACAGGATGGGGAGTAGGGTTTTTGGTGAAACATGAGGGATTTGGATTTGATTATGCCAAATTTGAGGTAGTGCCATGGACAGTGTGGAGCTTAGAGGAGAGAACTAGCTTGGAGACCCCAATTTGGAAGCATCAGCCCCTAAAAAGTGATGGAAGCTGTGGGTGTGAGTGTGGTCACTCAAGGAGAGTGTGGGATTGGGAAGAGAGTGAGAAGAACCCAGCGAGGACAGAGCTATGGGAGTCCCATCTTTTAACAAGCAAATTTATGAGAAGAAATCTGCTAAAGAGAAGGAGTAAAAGAAAGATCAGGCAAAGGCCAAGAGAATGATGTCACAGAAACCACAAGTGGAAAAGTGTCTGGAGAGGGAAGAAACAATGGAGAGCTTTTGTGAGGTAAAAGTTAACATTTACATTGGATTTGGAAACCGAGCAGTCGCTGGTATCTTTAGGAAGTTCACATTAATTTGGATCCATTGGAGAGGCAGGAGAGTATTTCCCCCCTTAAGAAATCTGGTTTCATTACCTGGAAAATTGGCTGAACAAGAATTGCCTAGAAGAGATATTGCCTTAATGAATAGATAAGATGAATTTCTAATTACAGATAAGCATGATTTCATTTAGCTTACTGAAGAATGCTGTCCTTTATTTAGATGATTTATGTGAAACTAAGTACTTACAAAGCTTCAAGTATGTTCTACTAATTGGGTAAAGATTTTCCTTCTAATCCAGTTTTTTTTTTTTAAGTTGATCCTACCTCCATTTTAATTATCACAGCTTTCAATTTTATGTTGCCAAAAGAGTAAGGTTTAATTGCAATAATTAGTGCCCCTTTGAACTTTGAATAACAATTCCACTTTCTATATCCTACTTCTTTACTTGCGGTTAAGAATTTAATCTCTAGAGTTAAGATTGCTTGACTATTATAGTGGTTCCTCCACTTACTAAGATCCCTGGGGGCAGTACTTTACTTTTCTGTGCCTCAGTTTCTTCATCTCTAAAATGGAGATAATAATGCAACCTCAGAGAATTCTTCTAGTACCAAATGAGTGAATTTATGTATGTACTTAAAAATGTCTGGCACAGAATAAGTGCTTAGTACCTTCTAGTATTAGAAATACTATTTGTTAGTATTTTTAAAAATTGTCATTATTAAAAATTAGAAGACAGCATGATGTAAAAGAATAATGATTGGACTAGAAAACAGAGTACTAGGGGTCTGTTAGCTTTGTTGGCTTATACACGTCCACTCATTTCTCTGAGCTCACTTTCTTCATCTGTAAAATGTGGAACGTGGAAGAGAAAATCTTTTCCAGCATTGGTTTTAATATTCTGGAAGCCTATCTTTTCTTGAGAGTAGCTGATTTACACAGCGGTTTTAGTTATAATATGTTTCTCCCTAAAAGAGAGCTAACTGGGAAGGAGAGGGAATCAGAAAATATTTCCACTAGGCAAATACTCTCTGGAAAGTACAATGAATATTTTGGTTTATTTTCACATTGGTTTCTTATATTAAGATGGCTTATCTTTTCTTTTTGAGTGTACTTATAATTGGAACATACCCAATTATTTATCTTTTTTTTTTTTTTTGCCTTTTTTTATATCTCTTAAAAAAATGAAAAGTTTTTCATGCATTCATTTCATTTGCTATTGTTATAATCTTTACAAAACAGCTTATTATTCTCATAGATTTTTTAACATGACACATATAAATAAAACGATAATGGTATAGTGTGGTGTCGTCTTGAGTATTAGTACGTTTTTAGATCTGAAATTTGGTTCCTGTTCTTATTCTGCAGTTATCCCCATGAACTCTCCCTCTGATGAGTTATTTTTCTTGTGCCCACATGGGGGAGCTTTTGAGACACTGGTTTGAAGGACTTTCAACAGCTGGAATCTAAGTTGAGGGAGCGGAATTCTCCATGGTAGGGAGTGTTAATAGGGCAAGACTGGCTGTAGAATTGACTTAATTTCCCCAGTGTTCACTGTCTAATATAAGACCCTAGAACCAATTAATAACTCTCTTTCAAAAGTAGTGATCTATGTGTATTCTCTAGCAAAAAAGTGTAAAACTAAAAAACAGGAAAATTTAAGGCAGATTCAATGTATTCTGTTTCAGTAAGAAGTACATGCGGTATAAACATGGTGGGCAGCCAGGCAGAAACTCTGACTTCCACAGCAACATTATTTACAGGAGGCTCTGAAATGGTCCCAAATCTATTTTACCATTGAAAAAGAAAAATGTAAAGCACAATGAAATGGAAAACAAATCATACCTGGAGGGAACAGAAGCAAAAGTGAAAGGCCTGGGTTAAGTCAGATGTTCTTGGCCTCTAGCTTTGTTTGCTGTTTGAGAAAGATGCAGAAAAATAGAAAGTGCTATCGTAAGTGAAATGAAACCTCTGTTTCACAGGCCCTTAACTGGCTTTCCTGGGGTCTTTATACTGAATCTCATTTCTGTGTAGTTAAAAACATAAATGAACATACAAAAATAGTCCTAGTGCAGCCCCATGGATACATGAAGGAGTATCATGAATGACTGGGGCTTCTCTCTGCTCCAGTTTATTTGGAATTATCAGTGGTTATTATAGTCATTTCCGAATGCTTTGCTCATGAAATAAGATTTTAAATGCACTCGAAAATAAAGATTCTATGAGAAAATCAATATTGTTGATTTTTAGTGCCATTTATATATCAACAAAAAATCTTTAGCACTATTTTTTTCTTGTGTAAAGTGTATGGTATAACTGGATTAATATAAATTTATATAAAATTAAACATACCATCCTTTATGATGAATTGGGAAATAGGTAAAAGTTGTCTCTCATCTTCACTGGATTTTTCTCCCTAGGCAGGCAAATTACAGTCTCTGCATTTTGTGCTCAACTTCTTGCTATTCCTTTTCTCTAATCTGTTCCTCATTACTCTCATTAATTCTTGTGGTTTCAACCATCAACTGTATTCTATTGTCTACTCCAGTTGTATATTTCCCACTGCACATTTCTACTTGGAAACAAAAGTTAAATTGAATAAGTTAACTACCAAACTTGCCTTCCTTTCTCCACTTACCTCGTCAGCCTTTTCTTTTACTTGTTACCTCAGTTTACCTGTTTCTCCTTACGTTCTCATTTCTATTTTTGAACCACCATTTTTGAGCCACCTGGGTTTAGAAATCTGGGGTCACTATTTACACTCTCCTATCTTATATTCTGTGCTGTGTCAGAAGTCCCCAAGACCACCCTAGGCTCAATGGTTTACTGAAAGGACTCATGGGACTCAGAATGTTGTTATACTCATGGTTATGGTTTATTGCAGTGAGAAGTACAAATTAAAATCAGAATAAAAGAAAGACACATAGGTGCATTTAATTCTCTGAGCAGTAATGTGTGAAAATACATGCAAAGTGCTGCCAACCAGGGAAGCCCATCTGAGCCTTGGTGTCTAGGGTTTTTATTGCGGGGTGGGGGTCAGTCATATAGGCATGCAGTCCCAGCATGACTTATTTTACTTACTCAGACTCCAGATCCCTAGGGGACACAGACATTCACAATAAATCACACTGTTAGCATAACTGTCTGACCAAACTGATACTTAATGGCCCAAGGCATATGATAGTTTTTACCAGGCAGAGTATTCTAAGGGCTCACAGTCCATCTTCTAGAACTGAAGACAGGTCTTTGCTGAGAATGTGCTGGCTTTGAACAACCCAGGTTTTCTGAGTTAACCATACATACATATATAATCACTAAGTTGTATTAGTTGTTGTGAAAAAGTAGGTAGGAGCACATACCATGATGTGAAACAGATATGTGTTTCTGGCTCTATGAGGATTAAATGAGATATGGGTAACATATGCTGGGCACATCAATAGCAAATAAATATTAGATAATTTTCTTTTTGGTAATTATGATCATTGTTTTCTCTGTCCTTTCCTATCTTGTCTGTCTAGTCTAAGACCTTATTGCTTTCACCTTTATAGTGCATTAGCTTTTCATGTCAGCGAGGATGCTATGCTTCCTAACAAACCATCCTCATATTTGAGTAGCTTACAAAAACAAAGGAGTATTTCTTGATCCTGGTACTTATTTATTATGAGTTGGCTGAAGCTGTCCTTCAATTACTGTCATTCTGAGACTCAGACTGAAGGAATAGCCACACTCTGGGCTATTAAAGCAAAGATAAAAGAATATATGATAAAATCATACAATGGCTCTTAAAGTTTTGTTTGGGAGTGGTACATATTTTATCTATTCCAGTTTTATTATATGAAGAAAATCACATAGCCAAGCCTGAGATTAATGGATAAGGGATATATAATATTTCTGTGGTGGGCAGTGGTGAATATTTGGACAATAATATAATCTACCAACTTCCTATCTAACAATAGGCTTTCTCTAGCCTATTGACTGTCACCAAGTCTATATATTTAAGCTCAGTGTTGGTAAATTATTTTTCTTCTCTGAAATTGCTGTAATTCATGATCTTCGATTGACGAATCATCCAAGCCTTCTTTTAAGCTCAGTCACCCATGACTCTGCTGTACTCCAGTGAAACCAGAATATCCACCAGCACTAGGCATATTTTACCTTAGCAATTTCTACACCATTATGCATGACATTCATTCACTGGGAATGGGAACCCTTTTAGAAGAAACCAGCCATTGTACTTACCTTTAATTTCTCCACAGAGCCTGAATGCCTTACCCATAGTCATGCCTGAAACATGTGATGAATGAATAGAGAATAAATGCTAACCCAGTGTTAATCAATTACCATGAGACACCAGGTAAACGTGGTGTGAAGTGGCTGAAATCCAACCCATGATTTGCTCACAAGTCAGGTCCTACGATGGAATGTGGATGAAGTTTGTCTTTTTCTAACTCACACAAAAGCACTGAATTGTATAGCAATGGCCTTTCTTCCAGAGTCTTTGTATATTAAAATACCTCTTATGTAGGACCTTTGTGTCCCCCAAAGGACCATACATATGGAACTCATCACAGCAGAGGGAGAAAAATGTTTTGGCTCTGTTTTTTTGAAATTTTCAACTTCTAGGCCATTAAGTTCTTTACCTACACATTATCCTTTGAAAGTCTGTGACTCAAGATATCTTTATGAGATTGGATCCTCTTGCTGCTTTGGGATTCATGAGAGGGACCTATGGACTTTGCTGTTTTTGCCCACTCAAGTATTAGTTATCTCAGGGGCAGCATCCCCTTTGCTGGAGAAAATAACCCTTGAGGCCAAAAATACCAGACTGAGAATGAAGGTGAAGAAAAGCAACTGGATCAGTTATGCTTGGTAAAAAGATGTAAAGCTGTGTTTCATAAAAATGTTCCTAAAAATAAAAACCAAACTCTGGCAATGCAATAGATAGCCAAAAAGACTTCTTACACGCTGGTTTTTCTTCAGATTATATAAATCTTTCGCCTTTTACAAAAAGACTTCTTTTGGTTAAGTGATTTTGAAAGTTTTCCCCTGCTTGCAATTTTAAAAACTCCTCCAGAAGTAATCTGTTCCAAATTCAATACTAAAGAGGAACAATAGTTAGGGGTGGAAAATTACTTTGATTGCCCAAGGCAGGGTCTAACTGTGAATGTGGGACCTTCGTCTTGCCTGGAAAGTGCTTTAGTGCTGTAAGTAAATTCTCAGTCAGGCTCAGAATAATAGCTTTAAAGCAGATAAAACCACTATACATGTTGGTTTCCTTTTTTTTTTTTTTAAACAATATTTTACTTATACTTGTATTTCGTGTCAAGGGGGTTAGGTTCTTAGACTGCTAAGGTAATAAAACAAGCAAAGAAAAATCAGTGTTAAGGTATTAACTGGAGCACTAATGAGATGCCGAACAGCAAGATAAAGATGATTAGAGTATACCGAATGAAAGTAAATTGAGTAAGTAAACCTTTAGATTTTTATGTTCAGAATACTGGTATTGGAAGTAGAATGTGCAGCTAATTGGTCTGTAGTTGTACGGAGAGACCTGACTTTGAATTATAGAGAGAACGAAGTTTAATCAACCCAACACACGTCCCCTTCACTAGTGGGAAAATGCAAGGACATTTGAATTGTCATGAAATATTCTTATCATTCTAATGAAATACCAATGTGTTTGTGGCATTTGGGGATCACTGTCATTACCATGACACAACTCTCCATGCTTCATATTTATGAGCTCCAAGACTGTTCTGAAGTGACTTCATATATGACTTGGCAATCATGACTTGCCTAATGGGCAAAATATTATAGTCCTATCCTAGAACTCAAAGCATTTTCATTTTGTCACTGTTTCCAAGAACCAACAGACTTTCTGGAACTGGGACAAAACAAGTCTTTGTAGTTCCGTGGCTCCGGTCTCCATAAGGCTTTGCAAAATTTTACTTTCCTTCCTTCCTTCTCCTTTCCTTTCCTTTCCTTTTATATTTTAGGTGAGGCAACCCTTGGTTGACTTCACAGATTGCAAGACCTTGTCAAGTTACAATCCTTTATTTTTTTATTTTTTATTTTTTTATGCCTACAGCACCTTCTTAGGTGGTCTCCCATCCAAGTACTAACCAGCAGGCCTGACCCTGCTTAGCTTCTGAGATCAGACGGGATCGGACTTGTTCAGGGTAACACGGCCATAGGCTCATTTTTCATTTATGCCTGAGTTGGCCCCCTGACTGTTGGGGCTGGTGAACAATATTGAGTCAGATTTTGCAGCTGCTAATGTTCTACATAGATTCTATTGGTCTATATAGATTCCATTTTTTAAAGGGGTTAAAGTAGAATAATTCTTCAGTTCATCATTGTCATTTGTGGCAGTAATAAGAGAAGACTTTGACTCTGTAGGGACGAGTTACTTATGCTTGTTCACTCACTCATTCTGGAATGTTTGAGCACCTATGATGTGCTCAGCACTGTGCTAGATTCTGGAGGTTCAGCACTGGGGTCCAAGTCAGATATAGTTTTTGTTCTCATAGTATTTAAAATAGTTACAATCTAATGGGGGAAATACAGAAATAATCAGGAAATTACAGTGTATTGCGATAAGTGCAATGATGGGAAAGTACAGTAAGCACTCAGCAGGGACATTTAAGGTTTGGTTGCCTGAGTATACTAGGAAATGTGCAAAATGCTGAGTTTATAGTTAACAAAATAGACATTGCCCCTGCCATTATGATATTTACTACTGGGGAAACTGATGTTGATCAAATGATCACATAAACACATATGTGTGATATTGCTATAAAGATAAGGCATAGGGTGTGATAAGAGAATCTATTTAGGGGATCTAATTTAGACTGAATGTCCTGAGAATGTAAATGTAAAGAGACATTTAGGCTGAGAAGTAAGGTGTGAGTAGGAGCTGGTTAACCAAAGCAGGAGAGGAAAAGGGCTCCTTGTGGAAAGATCACCATGTGCTAAGTAAGGCCTGATACTGAGATGATGAGTGAGAAGATAAAGATTCAGGAATCAGAATGTTTGTTATGGTTATGGCATTGTGTATATGATGGGTAGGGGCAGAGGGACAGACCAAGAGTCAGGCTGGAGAGTGACCAGGAAGACTTTTGAGCCACAGAAAGGAGTCTTGACTTTATCTTGAGGGAAATGAGAGAGCCATTGAAGTGTTTCAGCTGGAAAGAGACATGATCAGATTTATATATTTGGAAATTAGCATGGCTCCAATAGGGGATTGAGCTGTGAGACAAATTAGGAGGCATGGAGACTAGTTAGGAGGCTGTTGCAGGAACCTGGACTAAGAAATTCAGTATGGAGTACTGTTAGGAGTGTGGGCTTGAATCCTGCCTATGTAACTCAAGCTGGGCAACTCTGAGGAATCATGTGACTTCTGTGGGTCTCTGTTTTTTCTGTAAACTACGGATGATAATACTAATGTGTATCTCACTAGATGACTATGGGTTGGGTTGGTTAATCACCATTTAGTGCTCAGAGAAGTTTGGGGTGCTGCACTATGTTTTGTTCAGGCCTTGCCCTACAGAAAGCCTCATGATTCAAGGGCCAGGGAGGAAGGAGATTGCTCTAAATTTACAAGCCCTGTGCCCAGGCTTACTCATCCTGGAGGTGGGGATGCCTTTTATAATTCATCTATCCAAAATAAGCATCTTTTTGTAATTCAAACAAAGTCACCTTAGTTGGCTAACAGCAGTCCTGCCTGGCATGTATCAATCATTCAATGAATGTTATGTTGTTAATGGGTGTGTGACTTGGTGCAAATTATTAGACTTTTCCATGCCCATTTTCTTATCTGTAAATCAGGTAATGATGGTCCCCACATAATAGAATTGGTTATAAGAATTAATTAATTAATACATGAAAAACACTTAAAATAGTACCTGTCAGTAATGTTTGTGAACCAACTATGTGGTTTAGGCACAGAGCTGAAACTTGGAAGAAAGAAACAGATATGGTCCCTGTCCTCATGGGATAAACAAAAATTTATCCCAATAATGAATTGAAACTGTAATAAGTGTTACAAAAATAAAGTCTAGGGGATAGAATCAATTAGGAAGATTTGAGAAAGAGTTTAGAAGTAAAAAGGACAAGACTCTAATTAGATAGAGGAGTTGATTTCATGAAGATTTTGTGACAAGGTCAGCCATGTCGCCTAGCTTCGTAGCTAAATCCATGAGGATGAATCAGATTACTTAGCTAACTTGGCGTATGATGTAAGAAATAATTTCAGGTGAAAATTAAAATGCACAAAAATATATTTAGATTTGATTTGGTGCACTGAAAAATTCCCTAAATTATATATATAGAAAAACCCATGTATATTCAACAAATTTTAAACATATTATACAACTTATAAGATTTCTTACTTAAAAATTTGAAGTATAAATGAAGTCTGAATTCCATCTCATTATAGACGTTTAAAGATTAGATTTATCTTTTTTTCCCATTGTCAACTGGAAACAATGATTATCTATTTGGAGAAGACATAGGTGAAAGTATATTATGTGATTTTGCTTGCTTTCTTCTCTTTGCTTTTTTCTGTTTAATTCTGATAGTGTCAGATGACCTTCCCCAGGAAATTTATGAAACACTATTGAGTGAGAACATGGCAGAATATTCATGTACACCTTCAGTATTTTAGGATTCCTCTCAGACTGAATTATTACTTAAGATTTGCTGAGGGTTTTTGAGTACCCTAGGCAATGCAGAAATTTCTTTGATATACATATTTTTAAGTATTTCCTATTCTTTTTAATCCTCAAGTAGAATTGCACCTGGATCTGTAGCTGTTTCCTTTTTTTCTTTTTTTTCTTTTTTTTTTTTTTACCTTTAAAAAATTAGTTTCATGTACTCAGTAGACTTGGTTAGACATTTACATAGGTTATAAAACAATCCTTTGATTACTCTATCTTCCCTCTGTCTCTACACACAGCCATGACCTTACTGCTGACTACATTCCTATGCTCCCCATCATTGTGACCCTCTATTAACTACTAATTTGTATGTCTTTAACCCTTTACCCCATTATCCTAGCCCTCCAATCCTCTCTCCTCTGGCCATTTCAGATTGTTCTCTATATTTGTGAATCTTTTTTTGATTAGTTTTTTGTTGTTGTTGTTCTTTAGATTCCATATATAAGTGAAATCATATGGTATTTATTTTTGTCTGACTATGTCACTCAGCATAATAACCTCTAGGTCTATGTATGTCATTATGAATGGTAGGATTTCATTTTTTTTAATGGCTGAGTAATATTCCATTGAGTATATATGAACCATAACTTCTGTATCCAATCGTCTGTTGATGGGCATTTAGGTTGCTTTCATATCTTAGCTGTTGCAAATAGTGCTCATAGTGTCATTCCTTTTTGCTGCTCTCCTTTTGTTCCTTTCTTCTTCTTAACAACTCAAAGGTAATGGTATTTTGAGGGAGCAAGCAAAAAGTGGCTTCAGAATTTATATGCATATAGGAGAAAACTACTTCGCTTTGCCATGGAATGTTACAATGAGTTGTTTGTATTTTGGTGGCTTGTTTTTGTTTTCACTTTGTTTTTGAACTGAAGGAAAACCTGTAGCAGCACTTAGGTAAATAAATCAATAATCTTGGCTCAGCTGTATTTTTCAAAGAAAAATACCAGTGTTGAGGCCTGTGGGAGGCAGAGTAATGCCACCTCCCCTCTCAGATATCCATGTCCTAATCCCTGGAAACTGAATATGTTGTTACCTGGAAAGGAGCAGCTAAGGTTGCAGATGGAATTAAGATTGCTGATTTGATAACTTCGAGATGGGTGGGCCACATGTAATCACAAGGGTCCTTAAGTGTGGAAGAGAGAGACAGTAAGTGTCCAAATGGTCCAGCATGAGAAAGACTCAACCTATTCTCACCAGCTTTGAAGATGGAGAAAGTGGGCCATAAACCAAATAAGGGTGGTCTGTAGAAAATGGAAAAAGCAAGCAAACAGGTTGCCTCCGGAAAGAAATGTCACCTCTAAATTAGTCCAAGGAGATCCATTCTGGACCTCTGAAATGCTTGTAAGATAATACATTTGTGTTGTTTTAAGCCACCTAGTTTGTGGTAATTTGTGATAGTGGGAAACTAATGAAGCCTGGCAATTGCAAGCTGTGAGAATCTGGAGAACAGGAAGTCTATATTTGTAAAAGAAGCAATGCTAAATACAAGTGTTATGTAAACCTTAGGAAATTAATCATTGAATTCAATAGGAATCTGGAGGCAGGTAGCAAATTAAAATAATAGTCAAGGTCTAGGGAGGTGGTGTAAGTGAGGGAGACTGGCCTGGTGGAAGAGAATAGGGAGGGGAGGGGACTGTGGCAGAGAAGAGAGTATATGGCCAGGCTTGGGAGGGCAGTGGCTGCTCAGCTCCAGCTGTTTGTTGTCATGAGAGAATATGAGCACTCTTGCTAAATCTTTTAGTTTTTTTTTTTAAAAAAACCCATATTTTGGAATTTTAATGAAAATTATTGAAATATTCAACTCCAGAGAGCTTAAATAAAAACCAACAACCAACCAAACAAAACTTATGCTGCCTAAACACCTGTCTAGTTGGATGGATGTCGCCGATGAGCTTCTTTGTTGAGACTGCTATTCTAGAAGTGCAGTCACTCTCAGTAACTTGTAATTCTCACGCTTCTGAATATAACATCCCCAGATCCTCTTTAGAGTGTGAGAAGCTGATTTAGGAAATTTAATAATTGAACTAGTCAATGGTAAACATCAGGTTTCAAGTCTCAGTGTGTCTAATTGCAAAAGCCAAGATTTTTTTCATCTTACTTCCTCTAAGTTAAAAGGAGATTAATAATAATAATAATAACAATAATAAAATAATGGTAGAAAGAAGGAGATATGGAAGAAAAATAATATTTATGGAGGAAAAAATACCTATCAGACACTGAAACAAAGATTTTAAGCACCTTATGTTTTAATTCTCACAACAATTTTATGAGGTAAACAATAGTCTCATTTCCCAAGCAAGACACTTGAGTCCAGGAGAGGTCAGGTAACACTCGGTCACACAGATGGCAAATGGCAAAGGAAACTGAAAACACACACACACACACACACACACACACACACACACACACAATTTTTTTCCAGTGCCAAGGGATTTTAGAGAGAAAAAGAAACAATGCTTCCTCTAGGGCTAGAAAGAAGGGTGAAATGTTAAGGCTTGCAAGGAAATGTGCAGGTACTCATACTGTAGGAAATTGTTTTTGTTGCTGGGGGTGGGAGGTAAGGTTATCTGGTAAGCTTAGGGGTAGGTTTATAAAGGCAGTGGGGGTCAGATTGGCTACTTCAGGAGAAAAGTGGCTGGCCACCAGAGTGACCAGCATAGGGGACTGAGATATGATGTGGAAATGATAGGTGGACAGTGACAAAGGCCAGTAGGCAGAATGACTTTGGTACAAGTATACACACCCTTGGTCCTTACGGCAGAATCCTTCATAAGTGATAACCAGAGAAGAGCTGAATGAACAATGCAGAATGGCCATTGGCTGGATGAGAGTTTCAAGGTTAAGAAAGCTGGGTCACTCAACTTCATTAGTCTCTAGAAAATTCAAATTAAATCCATAATACAGCATTGATATACTACATCCATCAGAATGGCTAAAATGAAAAAGACCGACATTACCATTGAGTATATGGGACAGCAGAAATGCTTACAGACTGCTGGTGAGAGTGTAAGTTGGTAGATTCATGTTGGAAAACTATTTTTAGCATCTATGAAGGCTGAACATATGAGATAGACTATGGCTTAGCATTTCCATTCCGACGTATATGTCCGGCAAGAATATGTACACTTAAACACCAGAAGACATGTGAAGAGTGCTCTTCATAGCCTTATTTGTAATGATGAACAATGAAAACAACTCATTAATTTGTGGTATAGTCACCAAAGAAAATACTGTATAGCAATGAAGAGGAATGAGATATAGTTATGTGCAATATCAGTGAATCTCAAAAATACAATGTTGAGAAGAGAAGCCAGACACAAAGCAGTACATGGTTAACTTTCAAAGAAGGAGGTTACTGAGATGGGACATAAGGAGCTTCTAGAATGCTCCAACGTTCTAATTCAAAAAAAATTTGTTATATGGGTATCTTTACTTTGTGAAAATTCACTGACCTTTTCTGTGTACTTTTCTGTGCACATATTATATTTCAGTAGAGTATTAAGAACAAAAAAATGCCAGGCTTGAGTGGGAGTCTAGTTTCATGACAGCCAATATTGAAATTGTTGACGAGTGCAGCTGAAAGAAAGGATTGAATTACTGAATGTGTCTCCAGTTATAGTGGATATGGGGAACTAAAGAAAATTAGAGACACCTAAGTTGTAATGGGAGAGGGAGAATCATTATATTTTGAGGTATTGGATGCAGAATAACAGCTTGTTATGACAAATTTGGCTATGTAGCTGTTGTAAGATTGAAAATACAATCAGCGTTGTAGCTCTGCTTGTTTTATAAGTCAGTGAAGGCCATTCTCATATGACTTGAGAAGGAGTTGATTATTTAAGGTAGATACAGAGATGACCTTCATAGCTCATTTCTTGACCTTGTTTAATTTTTGCTGTTAATTAGGTACTAGAACTCTGTACAAGGAAATGGAAGGTTACATTATCATATTAAACAAATTATGTGCAATATAAACAAAACATTTGCTAAATCTGTGAACTCAGACCTGGCTTTTCCTGGTCGTTGGTCTCCTAGCAAGAGAAATGCAGGTAGATGACAATGTAAACAGTTAGGTTCCATGTGTGACTTTAAAAGGAAGGAGGCAATTCTTTCTTATGTATTCACTGGAAGCACTTTTTTCTTTTTTTTTTTTATTTCTCAGAAAACTGGATTTTCAATCTTTATCTTAGTCATGTCTATTTACTCCCTAGTTATCTTGATTAAAACAGAAAGTCCATTTATATTATGAATCATGGGTTTAAAAAGTATCCTTAAATAATTATATTCATTTTCAAGACTGCTTTCCAAATATCATGGCTGACCAACTTTTAGCAGTTGTCATGAATGAGGATGGTGGACAATAAAGGTCAGAGTTGCATTTTCTTTCCTCTTATGGCTTCCTTCTCTTTTGGGTTGACATGTATTCTCTTTCATCTTCTAAGTTTCATGACGACAATTTTCTAAATAAGTTTTATTCATAATCTCAGTTCCAGAGATTCTGTTGAATGTAGTCTGACATATTGTTGCAATGCCTCTAATGGATTATAAACAATTCATCAAGTAGCATATACCTAAAGGGAACTTATAATTGATCATGCAAATTGGGACCTTTTAAAAATAAAAAAGGATGTTATCAATAATTATGCTGGACAACAGGTGTGAACTAGTGCTGTCTTGGGTAAACTGGGATGCATGATTGCTCTACCCAGAGCTCCCCTGGAAAGAATAAGCCTTGCGAAGACTGTTTTATTAGAAATGCTGCTTACCTGGCCTACCCACTCCAAACTGAGTGATTTACAGTCATGATCTCAGCTCAATTCTCTTTCTCATGATGAGAACTGTAAGGCCTAATTACAAACAACAACAGTGATACTACATGACCAGTATGGGATATTACTTTCCAGTTCTTCTCTATTGAAATCTTGGTGAAAACTCATAACTAAATATCACTAACAGAATGGCCTCTTTTTGTGTCTGACCTGATTTTTCTAATTTTCCTGACTTTCATCTTTCAGAGTCAGTCATAACTAAATCAACGAGTCTCAGCCTTGTCGAACATAGAATTTCTTTTTTTTTTTTTTTTTTAACAACAAGGGTAAGAAGCCGGTCCCTATAGCAGTAGTATGTTTGCTGCCCCTCACTTATTACTGGGCCCCCATGCCGGTCCTGCATTCCTCCTTGGCTCTTAGATCAGCTGACTCACCCCTCTGTATATTCTGTTCTCAGCAGTGGAAATTGTTGGGAATATAAGGGTTTAATCAAAACTCATCCTTCTGTGGGTTCTGGACCAATGGAGGAATAAAGACATAGAAGTCAGATGAGGATCAGAATGTCTTCTTTAATACTGGCACATTTTCATTATGGAGCTGTGACCAGTGTTCTTCTCACCATTTTTCTTCTGTAGTGAACTTACCTCCTCAGTGACAAATAAAGCAGCTGGGCCTGCCCCTGGGGCTTTAAACGAGGAGGACAGAAGAACACCTGTGATTTCGGGATGGTAGTTCAGGGTAGAAGGGCGAGGGAAAAAGAAGTGGGGAGGAAGAATTATAGACAGCTAGAAGTAAGAAAAAGGCATGGAAAGAGAGGGAAGAGAGAAGAAAGACAGAGAGCCAGATAGTGAGGGAGAGGGTGAGAGCAAGCCATCAAAAAGCAGAGGGAGAAAGAGAGAGAAAGGGAGGGACCTCCCCTGCCCCCAACACAGGTCATGACATTCCCTGTGAAACTCCATTAAGTACATCCTGAGGCTGCAACTGCCAGAATGTTACCATTCAGCTGCTTCACATGCAGTGTCCCAGGGCTATACTGAGAACCCTGGAAAACCACAATGCCTTGCCAACATTGTCAGTGGCGGAATATAAGGCCACATCTTTGCTATCTGCAAGATGCAGAACATCCACTCTCAGTCTGTAGGAGAAGGGTAAAACACTTTTTATTTTAGATAAAGAAATCTTTGTTATTGTTGTTATTTTATAAAAGGGAAAATTGTGTGAGCATGATGGATAGGCATTTATTGAAATATTTGCAAACATTTTATCTTTGAATAAAACCAGAGAATGGTAGAGAATCAAAGATATTTCAAAGAAGCAAAATGAATTTCTTTCTCCATATACTTCTTTCATTCCTATTGTCTATAAGATCTGAGAAAGGACTCTCAGTGATGACATACATAATTTAAAAGTGCTTTCTTTGGAGAGGGTGGGGCTTTTCTTTTCCTTCTTCTAGGGCAGGGCAGGGCAGGGCAGCTATTCTAGTCCAAGTGGAAGCACAAGGTCATGTTGGGGCTGGAGGCCTGGGCCTGGTGATTCCTTTAGAAGAGTCACAGTGTCACTTGATATGTACTTTCAAAGGGCTAGGAAAAAATAAATTTGGTGTTCAGTGCTTATTCTTCAGATAACACAGAAGATTGTAGTGACAAACATACGGAGCCAGGACTGAAAGCCCAGAATAACCAGGTCCCAGCAGAGAGAAGAAGTATGAAATTGAACAGTGAGATAGGACAGGAGAAATTGCAGGTAAGACTGACACAATTTGTTAAAACTCATATTCCATTAAAGAGTAGAAAAGATGACCTCGGCGGAGCTATTTAGGATGATAAAAAAAAAAAATTGTATTTTGAAAGTTTCCATTTGGTGTAGAATTCTTATTGACACAAAGATTCTTCTTGTAAATTACTTTTACCCCTAACAAATAAGGAATTGGTTTTCCCAAAAGACCGCCTATCTACCCACGTGGGAGACAGATTTACCAGAACAGAGTGATCTCTGAGATTAAGTAGCATGCTTTGAGTTTGGATTTAATTTTCACTTCCCTTGGTCTGCTGTGGCATTCGCTTATTTCCATTTTTTTTTTTTTTTTTTTTAAGGTTCTAGAATCTGTTTCAGCTGAGAGATTAAAAACCCAGTGCATCAATTTAAAAAACACCCAAGTCTTCACGGTCAGGTTTATCTCCATGGCTGAGTTTCATGTGTGTGTTATTTTATTTGTGTCTTGTTTAAAGTATACTTCCAGGGCTGTGGCAGCGTATATATTTGTGCATATTATTCATTGGGCCTGGCTGCAGGGGGTGAGAGCGGAAAGGCAGCCATACTTTGCTCACCATGCCATGCCATGTGATGTGGGTCTGTGTCAGCCCAGAGGAAAGAGCACTTTCTTCTACTTCCCACAAAGGTGCTGTATGGGCTGTCAAGTGGCCTGGATTGCTCCTAAATCTTCTGTTTCGCTGAAGAGTGGACAGAAATGGTAGGATCTAGAGTTCTGGAAGTGCCCAGATTCTTAGATATTCTCAATTTACTTACCTCTATTACTCAGTTTGCTTGTTTGAGAAATTCAAAGTTTTAATTTTAGGGAAGTGTTAGAACCTGAGCATGCTTGTTCTTTAGAGAATGCTTGCTCTAAAACTTCACTGTGCAGGGAAACTCAGTAATTTGGGGCTTAACCAAAATCCATTTATCCGTCTGTTCATTGATCCATCCGTCCATCTCATCTGTCTCTATCATCCAAGAGGGCTTGCACTGGTCAGGCAGGTATTGTAAGTGAATGATACAGGAGGGATTACGGAACAGTGGGGCGTGGTAGAGGTTGGCAAATAGAACATTTCTCCATCTGTAGGGAATGGCCGCTACTCATCCTCAGGGGATCGCTGTCTCGCAGGAAAACAAATGTGCAGCTCCAGGGGCCTCAGGTCTTTTGACTTGTTCACAGTTACAGATGTGAAGCCTCCTGATCTTAAAATATTGACAGCTAGTTTAAACATTTAAAAAGCGCTATGCTAACATAGTGAGCCTTGTCCTCCTGTTGCTGCATGCCACAGTGAGGGAAATGTGTTGGTCACATGAGGTATTCCGGTGTCAGTTTGTGACCTCTGTCTCCATGGAGTATATGCCTGAAGAGGGGTCTCCTGTATTATCTTATGGTTGAATGGGAAGCTTCTCTACTTTTAATGAATTTGAAAGTAAAGGTATCCCTCTACCTTTTAAAGGATAAGCTGGTTACATTACTTGGATTACACAGAATAAAACATTGTTGGTGGGTGTTTTAAAAAATAATTATTATCCCAACTGCTTCCTGATTATCTGAAGCAATTCTATCAAGACTTTTCAATAGGGTCCTCCACAGGCTTACAAAAGAGTTCAGTGTTGGCAGTGAAAAGAGGAGGATGGGAAAGAAACAATTCTGCTTGTTGGGAATAGAGCCAATCTGTGTATATTGGTTTTGAGAGCAGGGATTTTAAAGCAAGCCACTTTAATCTACATTTTTAAGAAGAAATAGGAAAATTCTTCGCAGAAATGTCACCTGTTTTAACACCTGAACACCAACTGTATTTTGTCAAGTTGAAAGCAAATTCGGGAACATTTTAATCAAGCTGGCACATGCATGGTTCATAAACTATCATTTTGCTTGAGGAAAAAAAATATACATTTCGCTGACTTTAAGGAAGAAAATCTTTTAAGATTTTATAAAAGACTATTAGGATCACAATGAATTATTACAAATTCAATAATATTTTATAATATAGTTGATGTTTTCTATTTTAACACAAATAATTTAATATTTTACAATAAGCTGATTATTTTTCCAGTGCCTTCTAAGGAAATTCTGTCCAGGCCTGTGTAATGCCAGAGCAATGATGATAAAGCACAGTATGTCCCCAGCTTCAGTTTTCCCCTCCTGTTCATCCTTCACACAGCAGCTGACAATTATCTTCTGATAGATCCTGGCTTGAGTAACATGTCATTCTTGCAGAGTAAGAATTCAGGAAATAGCAGGACATCCCAGTCTGAGTGACCTTTCTGAGAAGGCTGGTGCATTTTCCTCCTGGGTCTGTTGTGTACTGGCAAGTGTGAACCTTGGAACCCTAATAAGAATAAGGAATTCGGGAATTTTCTGCCCTGGCTTGGGAAAGATTCCTGTTCTTTCTCTGTGGAAGAGGCAGAACTATTATTGTGTTGTGAAATAACTTTGATCAATTTTGTCAGATTTTGGTACTGATATTTGCATATCTACAACTTAATGTCACTTTTCTACTTAATATTCTTCACTAGTATCTCATTGGATTTGGAATAGAATCCAAGGTGTTTACTTTGGACTACGTGGCTCATCTTGCACTGGCCTCTGCCTTCCTCTTCCACCTCATTTTCAGCTACTCAGGCTTTCTTTCTCTTCTTTAAATGGGCTAAGCTCTGTCTCACTTCAGACTCTTTGTTGAACCTGCTGGTCCCTCTTTCTAGAGGATTCTTTCCTCAGATCTTGTATTCTTTTCATTTGGGGTTCCACTCACATATGACCTCTTAGAAGGTTTCCTTTGGTGACTACACCTTTCAGCACTCTATCCCATTACTCTATTTCATTTTCTTCATAGCATTTATTTGAACTAGTATTTATTATTTGCCTCTCCATTCAAATATAAGCCTCGTGAGAGTACGACCTTCTTCTTTGTACTGTAGTGCTATATTTTCAGAATCGAAGACAATTAGATTATAATTTTTTCCCCATTCAGTGGCTTTTCCTACAATCTGTCATACTTTTGATTGGAATATAATTTCATTATTTGGCAGGGTTTGAGGAGAACAGAGTTAGAGGGTAATGAGAAAATAGGAATATATGAAAATGGTGAATTTGGCTATGTGATTTGAGCAGTGCATTATAAGTACTCTGTAAAACAAAAAAGAAGAAAACATATAATACTTGAAAGTCAGACTCTAATATACCCTTACAGTAGATGTAGTTTTGCAAATCATTCACCCCCAAAGCTTTATCTTCACAATTCTGACAAGAATGGGAAACTGCTGACATTTTTATAAAGCATTAAACAAGAGGGCTTCAAATTTGCTTTGAGTCTACCTGCATGATGAATAAAATACTTTTCTGATAGAAGAAAAAAAGAGTGTGCTTTCAAGATAAGAAGCAATTAGTGATAGAGCCCATAGCTAGTGTGTGTGTGTGTGTGTGTGTGTGTGTGTGTGTGTGTTTTAAAAAAAGGAATCTTCCCTTTACCACCCTGAAACCATGATGATTCATATATTTGTTTACAACTGGGTAGTCTAGGACCAAGGAAAACAGGATTAATCTTTTAAACATCAAATAGAAATAAAACAATATTTCTTATCTGTTCCCTAAGCTGTGTTGGACAGAAGGTGTTTCATGAAGCTGATGAAATTTTAACTAATGTGGATCATAATCCATTAAGATTTAACCTTCATCAGTCATCATCCTTATTGTTACCATGTGGCAGAAAAATGTAAACAAGTAATTGCAGGAAAATGTAGATATGAAAATACAGCTGGAAATTCTCAAGTTCTTAAGCAGTGACTTATCTGACCCTCCAGTCATCACCTCAAGACCCAAAAGAAAAGAAAGCCAAACAGGTTTCTGTGGTTAAAAGACTTTTATCTACACCAGTCTATAGGAGCAGATCAAACACAGAGAAAGGGGGCTCATGACAATTTTTTGGTCTATTTCACATCTCTTGAGCAGAGCTTTAAATGTAATCTGCTTATCAAGAATGTGAATTGTATTTCTCTGAGACATAATTGCCTGTTCTTCTCTATTCCTAGAATCGATTACAGTTTTCTGCAGGGAGCAGAATTTTAAATTCTTGTAGGATGATTATTAAGCAGGTCAGAGTAAGGGTTGTAATCCACTGAGTTGGGATACTTAACTATGGTTTAGTTCTGGTGATAACCAAAACACAGATACCAACCACACATGCAGTAGCTTCTGTGAGAAGATGTGATGATTCAGCACCGTTTCTATGAGATGACTGATGCAGAGCCAGATAACAATGTCAGATATGGATAAAAATGCTTAAATTTTAACCTTAATTGTGCATAAACGCTTAACCCCTATCTTCTACTCTCTGGTCCCTTAGTCATTGAGATCGGTCCCTTAGCTTGTCTTCACTTAGCCTCAAAGATTCTTTTCTACTGATCCCAATTTTCTACATTTTCCCTTTACTAAATAGCAGCTATGTATTTGCAGACAAGTTTGTTTTATGCCATTGTGTGTTAAAGGTAGATCTTCTGCATGAGGATTGTGGGTTACTTCTTGTAAAGTTCTGTACCCTCCCTTAGCTGTTTCCAAAAACAACTGCATTTCAATTGAGTGTGAAAATCTTCTTTGTTGTTTCTTCATATTAATGCTATCAAATAAGGCTGACTGGGTAAGACTATTTTTTTCTGCAAAGATCTGATTTTGGGACTTCTGGCTAGTGCTTTACTTCTTTGTCTGAGATAGAAAGGGATATGAGTATACTTTTGGTACATGGCTTCAAAAACCCAAGTCTGCTTTGCCTGATTTTCATGTAAGCAATCACCTCTGCTCTCAGGTCATAGATGGAAACTACTGATAGCAGAGACCTTGTCCCCTAGCAACAAACCACATCCACGTTTGCCCCTACAGGAACATTCCATTCATCCATTTGCTCTCAAATTAACAAAAGGTGTTTACAGAAGTAGAGAGGGTGACTATGGGGAAAGAGCATGTCTTGTTAGGTAAGAAAATATGTGACTAGAAACATGAGAGTGTGTGTGTGTGTGTGTGTGTGTGTGTGTGTGTGTGTGTGTACATGGGCAAGAAAGAGAATGAGTTGATTAGACAAAGGTGATTGTTTACCAAATGATTCTGTAATATTAGTGCATAGATAATGAGCACAAGTACAGCTTTGGGAAATGTAAGCTGCCTTTCTATAAAGGCCAGAAGAAACATTATTAGATGTGTTTTACTAAAAGGACTATCCTTCAAACATGTTTCAAAATTTTTAAGAAGTCTTTAGGGAATAATCAATTTTTTTTTGTTGTTGTTGTTTCCTCTTCTAAGAATGGAATAGAAATAGGGAGTACCATCCTTTTATTTGTTTTGTCCGGGTCTTTGTAGGGGGAAACCAGCTACTATTTCCTTGTAAGACCTACCTTGAAACTCACTTTTTTTTCAAGATGTCTTATTTTTATTACAATATCCTGTTTAGGATATATTCTTGAAAATTTTAGTCTGGAATAGTATTTTTACTTAGGAGTATTTTGTAGCTCTGACTTCCCTAATGGGTACCACATATGCCATAATTTTAACACTTAGAATAAAAGCCACCTAAAGACAGAGGTTATATCTTCACTTTTGCAATTCCCAGTTGATGTCTTTTGATTTCTTGATTGACTCAATGAAGACAGACTCAGGACTCCCAAAGGAAGAGATTATAAGCTATTTCTGTTTGCTCTTTTCTTCTCCAGTGAGAAGATTATTGAAATGCCACGTGATACCATCATACATATTTTGTTTGCCTACAATTTGATTTGATTTCTTATTTATTTAAATTCAGGAAAAAATATGCAGATAATTATTTCTTGTAATATCTCCAAGCTAAACTTGAATAAAACCTTATATTAAATAAAGTACAAAATTAACTGTATGTTTAGCAGCCAACAGGTTTTGGCATGTCACTTGGGTAAATTATAGGGCTGGTCTAGAAGGCCCTGGAAGGCAGGTCTGTGTCACCATGGTGAAATGGGTTAGAGGAGATGGATGGCTATCATGTCAAGTGTCTATTGAATTCAATGTGCCAACAGTAGTGCGTGGTACTACCCTGTGAGTACTCGATCAGAATAAGATTTTCTTGGCACAATATAATATACCATAATGTGTCTGATATAGTCAGCCAAAACATGACCATCTATCAATGTCTCTGCCAGCTACCTGGGCTGACTAAGAGAACCAAAAGCCAAATGCAGTGATCAAAAAAGCAACTAGAGAAATAAAAGGCAAAAGAATGAGGAAAAAAGCCAGCCAGGAATCCATGTTTTGCTTAGTTATTTCTCTCATTCCCTGGAAATCAGCAATGTGGGAAAGTCTCCTATCTATGTGTGCAATCCATCTTTTCTGTGGCTATAAGGCTACTCATTTCTGAATCCTCTCACTTCTAACCGTATCAGTCATTGGGAGCAGATGAGGAACCACTGCAATATAGCAGAGTGGTAACAGGTTCAGGCTCTACTGGGCAGATGCCCTGGGTTCAGATCCCTGCTCTATGACTTACTAGTAAGAAATTATTCAACCTTGGATGCCTCAGTTTTTTGATCTCTAAAATGGAGAAAGTAGCAAAAATATTATTTTGTAAGGTTTGTGTGAAGATTAATTGAGATAATACATATTTATTGCCTAACATACCACTGTTATTAATAATGACAGGGCCAGGAAGACTTCATGTAAGAGGTAAATAAAGATGTAAAATGTGGGTGATTGGCCACCCAGGTTCAGCATATAAGAATTTATCAGGAACACAAGTTAAATGTATTGTTACTATTAATTATATTGTTACTATCACTTATATTGTTACTATCACTATTGATGTTATTACCAAAAAGATGTAAAAAAATATTTCTATATACTTTACAATAAGGTGAACATTATTATCCAAAGTTCTCAATTCCTAGTGCTCGAGTTTTTCTTTTTCTTTCTTTTTTTTTTTTTTGAGAGGACAAAAATTTTATTAAGAAAAATCGCCACATATATATACATATATATATGTATATATATATAAAATATAAAATTCACTTGCTATATTCAAGAAGAAAATTTTCAGATGTTTTTGTTCTGATCTCAATTCTCCTGAGAGGTATCAGCAGTCAAAAAAGCAGTCTGGTAAAAATTCCACGTAGAAAGGCACATAAAAATTTTACTCTTTGAAATGTAATTGCTTTGGCATAAAAATTAAGAATAAAACTTCAGTCCCAGGATGATATAATTTTTTAATGAACTGAAATTGCAGCTAATAGAACATTGAATACAAAGATTAGTGAGTATGAAAGGAAGGCGTGACATGGATTATTCATTATAGGTGTTAAAACAGCAATCATGATTTTTTTTTTTTTTTTAACAAAGACAACTCAGAAAAATAAGCCAGGCAGCTTAACAATGAATTTGCTGCACAGTTTGATTTTGAATTTATAAATATAATGAAGTTCAAAAATATTATTAGTAGCAGAGGTATATGAGAAGAGCCTACCCATATAAATTGCAGCTCTGTGGGGCAGGGGCATGAGAAGAAGATGGATTCTTGGGACCCTATCTAACCCATCGGACACCGATCCTGCCTCTGATTTCAAATATTGTCTTCCTCTTTTTTGTAGTGCCAAACACATCTGTGTTCTGGTGCCCTCTCTCTGCCCTCTCTGCCTGTTTTCCACTGGGGCTGAAACTCTTCTTTCCTCCTCTATTTCTACCTCTAGTTGCTGTATTTTTAAAAAATCAAACTAATTTTTTTCCAACCTGTAAAACATTACCAGTGAATTTCTGAAAGTAGCTGTTTTGATGGACATGAGTGTCTAGTTCCATAGCTTCTTGCCAGATGAGCAGCAATGTAATAGAGCTTACAGAGACAGCACCAGCATGGCCGGATATCATGCAACAACCTGCCGATTTCCTTGTTTCTGGTCTTTCCAAGTCATGGAGTCCCTGGTAATGTACACTTTAAATCAAACAAGCCTAGTGAATGCTAAATCGAACAAACTTAGTATGAGGTATCAACAACATCAATATCATTTTTTCACTTATCATTATTCACTAATTTATTCAACAATATTTATTCCTATAGTAAGTGATGAGAGACTAAAATGGGGAAAAGGAGAGGAAAGTAGCAAATTTCTCAAAAAAAAAAAAAGAGTAGAAGTTAGAAGAATGTAGAAGCCATAGCAAATTGTTTCAAGAAGATATTTTAAAATCATAGGTACATATTGGGATACCTACAGTAAAATAAAATGTCCAGGAAAATTATTGTTCAAACATGAATATATAGATAGTAATATCACTATTTGGATTTTCCAAAATTTATAAATTCTATAGCCAAAGGCAATCTATATAAATATGTAAGGAATATGAAAAATACCATTTGAAGAAAAGCATTGACAATCTTCATTGGAAACAGTGCTAAATGTTCATCTTGAAAATAAAATGTGGAGAGCAATTATTTGGCCCATTCAATAAGCAAAGCTGGAGAGAACATAATAATAATAATAATTACTCTGTCTTGTTATTGAGGTCATTGTTAATATTAATGGGAATGTAATGCTCAAGATCCTGGGGATAGATAAAAAGGAAGTTCTAGATGTATAAGACTTACATGTGGCTCAGGTCTCCTGACAAGTTAATTATGGGCCCCTCTCTTGAGGGCATTCCCAGGAACTCTCTTGAGGATTCTTTTAGTACTTAAGAGTGGGGGGAAGGTGGTACTGGGAAGCCGGACTTTATTTTTGAATTCCTCTGAATTGAGAATCAGGCTAGAGGTACGGATAAATGCAAGGAAAAGCAGTAGATTAAAAGGTGTTTTCTGGTCTGGATAATTCTCTATGCTAGGACTGGTTCAGGGAGCTTAGAAGCCAACCGAAATTCCCAGGAGTCAAGCTACCAGTGCGTTAACTTTTAGGGGCACATGGCCCTCTGCCAGGAGGAGTGGATCATCATCATACAGCTAGTCCAGGGCGCAGCCAGATATCCTTGCCGGTAATGAAAATATTTTCTGGCGAATGCTTAGTACTATGCTAGTCTAATGTACAATGAGGTACATTTTTAAGGTGTAGGGAGGCCCACAGTAGCTTTCCTTGGGTTTTATCTCCTGACTATAGTCCCTTGAGCTTATTTTTATTTTTGATATTGTCTTCAAAGCACATTTATAACATTGTAATTTCTTTTCTTGTATTTTTCCATTATAAAAACAAAAGTAACAATAACAAACAGCTTCCAGAAAAAGTGTGAGTTATGCCTGCTATATCACATGGCATTTCCATATTTCTCATTTGTATTAATAAGAGTTGGCTCTGGAAATAGTAATCACAGTGTATAGCCCTTACTGCCGGTGCTGCCTTCTCTGCATGATTTATTGCAGAAGTCATTACATAGGAGAATGGATTCTGCCCAATGGGCAGCCTACTCGGTGGCCAAACTGTTGTTTTCCCCAGTGATTATAAAAGGACAGATTTAGTACCAGGCATGTTCATTTCAGTGTCCAACAGAATGAAATGAATGTCTTGGATCATTCTTTTCAAAGACATCGCAGCATTGGTCTAAAACCAATTTACAGTATGTAATAGTGTATCCTCATTTTCTATGATACACTTGGATCCCTCTGTGAACTTTTGCTAACTTTGCACTACTTCTGTGCTTGCTACTTTGGAAGAAAAGTGGTCAATGATATTTCTTAAATAGTCAAATGTGGGTGCTAATTCAAACATACCTACTTCACTCTTTTTTTTTTTTTTTGCATTATTTAACTCTAAAGTAATTACAACTAAATTTAGGATTTGGTTTGAAACATATTTATGTCAATTTGTTCAGAGATATTCATATTTGTATTGCTTTCTCTTATTAGATATTATGCTTCTTGGGAAAATATATATCTTTTTATAGAGTTTTCCAGAGCACTGACCATGATCATCATTCTCACTCATAAGCATTCATGCAGTAGCTGCTTACCCATGGTTCGGTAAATGGTGGTATAAAAAATGAAACAGTTTTGATACTATGTCCTCTAGATGATGAAAACTGAAGACACTGGACTGATGACTTTCTCAGTAAATACTATTCACTGCCTGGGCTGTGTATAGTCTTGCATGTATGCCAGGTATTTTGTTCGTACTTAGTAATATATGTTAAAAGTAAACTTTTAAGATATGTTGGATCATCTCTCGAGATCCATCCAAGCTCTTTCTAGTGTATCCTTTGGTCCTACAAAAGCTGGAAAATTACAAAACAATCTCTAAGTCTTCTCCGGAGATAAGGTACTGAGTGGGCGTGGGGATGTTTCGTTACTTTGCTGTCATCATTGGCACAAGTCCCAGGGCCTTCTCACAGCTGCATGGGTGTAAAGGGGCAGCATGTGAGGGGTCACTTGTGCTGGTGATGAACATAGTGGGCGCTGTGTGATTTGGAAGCAGACAGCCGTAGCAGTAGGGTCTGTAGCTTCCCAGTCTGGTCGCCCCTGGATCATAGTGATTTCCTGATCCAGCCACCTGCCTGTTAGTGTTTGTTTCTTACTTGTGGTGAGGCGCTGTGGTTATGAAACTGGCAGCATCCCACGGTGGTAGGCAGTGGCTCACAGAAGAGGTAGTGGTTTTTCCGGTGGCACAGTTCTGTGGTGTGGCTTGGGAATTATTTCTGAAGTCTCAGCTTAGATGTATTTCTTTAGCCTTCCTCAATGATTCTCTAAGCCATTTAATTATCTGTATAAAATCCTTTTCTTAAAATAGCCAAGGTAGATGCTCTTCTCTTTAACTGTACCATGACCTGTATCCCACTGGGCCATGTATTTCCTCCAAAATATTCCAAGGTCAACTCATTGGCCATTATATTATTCCACAGAAAGTTGTGGAAGTACTGCTAGAAATAATCATAAATTTAATTACAAGTGGGCCTTTTTTAAACTCATTGCAAAATGTTTACACGTATTCATATTTTTCCTCTAGTTGACGATTTACATTGGTGATATCCTCAGGCCCATTAACTTGACTTATAAAATGTCCCTTAAACTGTACTTTGAAGCCCAGTAAAATCAAGTTGTTTGAGCTAGAAAGGCAAGAGCAGGCAAAAGTGTAGAGTCACCACAGGAAATGTTTTGCCTCCAGGGTCCTGACATTCAAATTAGAGATTGAAAATACCGATATTCTAGCGGATGGATTTCTAAGGCTTCTTATTTCTGTAGGTTAAGGCACAGTGCCAATTAGATGCCAAAGCAGTGGGTCCTGTGGCAAAGTGAGACATTTAGTTTTACTCTTTTTGATTACCTCAGCCTTCACTCTTTTTGCTGTCTACTGGCATTGCCTGTCTTAGAGAAAAGAGGGAATGGTTCAAAAACAAAAAACAAAAGCCCCAAACACATAAACAAAAACCACACACACACACACACACACACACACACACACACACACACACACAGAGAAAGCTTTCTTAAGGTGCTTTACTAATGATGGGTCAGCAGTATCATTTTCATACCTGAGGGACTGTACATACCAGATAGTCTCAGAAAGAGGAGAGAAATACAGCCTATAAATACTAGTGAGCCTTGTTAAGCTGAACAGGCTAAGAGGAAACTGACTACCATGCCTGGGGAGAATATTTGTATTATCAGGGCAAATGGCATGTATCGATTAAGGTAGAAGAATAAAAGAAATATTTTGAGCATATAGGAGAATTTAATTCACAACAAAATAGGAGTTAAAAAGGGATAAAAGTATTGGGTGGAGCAAAGATAGCTCAGGGAAGGAGGAAGGCTATACTGCTTGAGAATTACATTCAACTATGAATAATGCAGATTCCTTTCCAAATAGTGACTTAAATATGCAAAGATTTGATCTTTCATGTTACAAAAACCTTCAAAGTAGGCAGTCTGGGGCTAATATAGCAATTCTAGAAGATTATCCTAGACCCAATTTCCTTTTTTTTTGCACTATTTTTTAATTAAAAAAAATTATTTATAGTTGACATATAATATTATGTTAGTTTCAGATGTAGAACATAGTGCTTCTATTTCTGTTACCCATTTTCTAAACACATAGCTTTCATTCTTAAGGTCAACTCAAGATCCAAGATAGTTAGTTGCCTGAGTTCTAGATAGCAACTTCATGTTCCAGCAGGAAAACCTTTTTTTCCCAGAGGCTCATACAGGACTTCCTTTTACACCTAATTGGCTGGAATTTAGTTATATAACCTTACTTAGCTGCAAGAGAGGCTGGAAAACTTAGTCTCTCTTTGCCAAGCAGCAGTATGCACAGATAAAAAATTTGGCTTCTGTTACTAAAGAAGGAGAGAATGGATATTTGGTAAACAACTCATGATCTTTGCCACAAAGGTTGAGCCAGACAGAGCTTAGAGATTATGCTATACCACTACAAATGGAGTTTCTTACCTTTACTTCTGAGTGATCCAGGAAGCTGGAGTGCTTTCCAAAAAATACTGCCAAGAATGGCTGAGTACACACGCAGCTGTGTGATATTGGCAGTGGCACCTGAGACCCTTTTATCTGCCTGTTGTAGAGTTTAATCAATTGAAACGATAGCAGGTGCATGTGGGAATTCTTTGGCATACTGCCTGTGAACCTTGTCTAATGCCCTCAGACAAACGCCTGCACCAACTGAAGCCCTGGAAAGGTTCTAATATGAAATAGTAGAAATCTTTTTGAGGTCACAGTTATGGGTAAGTGCACTCAGGTGATTTTAGAGCCACAGAATTCGAAACCTGAATAAAGACACTTTCACTACTATAAAAAGCCTAAGTTATGATGTTTTGTCTGTCTCAAAGTTTAAGAAAAAATAGGTCAACATTTGAAAATTAGTTGATTTCACATATATATGAATAATTAGATCATTTGATAACACACATCCTGCATTCCTGCATGTTGATAATCTTCTGGGGTTGAGCAATGACAACCCCATTTAGACAAGGCCTGTGTTTGCTGTCTCTCAACCATCTACACATTTCTGGTATCTTATGTCTAGCCCACTTTTCACTCATTTATGTAACCTGCTGGCTCCCCGTAAGCATCTATGCTTATGCCCCTTGCCAGGGATGACTCAGAGTGTAGCGAGTGCATGGAAGTGAGGGTGGTAGTTGCTGGCCTGCCTCAGTCACTGTCTGAGTGGAAGGCATGTGTGGTGGACTCCTGGCCTGAAGAGGTGAGAAATGATGTAAAGGAAAGCTAGGTCCTATAAGAGCCTGAAAGTTTGTGCAGTACGAGAACTCCAGGGATCACCTGTGGGAAGGCACATCATTATACCCCCTGGGTATCTGTTATTCCAAGACTCTGATTGAATGGGCTCGGGTCGAAGCCATGGTTTACAAAGCTAGAGCCAGGATGTGACTGTGGCTTGTAGCCAAGTTGTTCCAGCACAGGTGGAGTGAACTCCTTAGTGTTTTGAAGTGATAATTGGTCAGGCTAATATTTTCAGGGTAGTGGTTCTAACAGATGGTGCTGTTTGAAATCCTTTCCTACAATCTCCAAGAATGATTCCGCAACCTACTTAGGCTTATCCAAGTGGTTTACAACGTAGGCCTATATTCCAACTGGTTGGCAAGCTGTTCATTGCCATTGTTATCTGAATGGGTCTACGTAGTGTGCATTAAATTTTTTTAAAAAGAGATACATGAAGCTGCTTCTTAAGCTACTCTCATCCCAACACAGTACTGATATGTGCATGTGCATTTTTGCAACCCTTAAAAATTCACTTGAAAATCATTTTAATTTTAATATGAAAAAGATGAAGACGAGAGAACCCTTAAAAAATTATAGGATTCAGCTACTTCTTATTTATAAGAAGAGACATCAGGGTGCTTCAAGGTATGTTAGACTGAAGGATTTGAGAAAACATCATTTTCATCAATCGAAGCTTTTATTTAGAGATCATATTTATAAATTTAAGAAAGAGTCCTCTTCCCTTCTCCTAGCCCAAGTAAGTCATTTGAGTGGTATTTGTATTTTTGGATTTTGACCTGAAATGAAATCTTTTACATTTACCTTAGATAGTAAATGTCAACAGTTTAAAGTGGCACGATTCTGTTCTCTAAACTTACCCTACTGCTGAATGCTACAAATAGAAAGAAAACAAACAGCTATTTGCTACCTCGAGAAACATGTGTAATCTCTATTTGATTCTCCTTAAACATGAGGTCTGTAATTGTAAGATCTGATTTTATTATAATGGGAAAGCCATAACATTTTAATTCGTAATAGTGACCTAAATTATATCAGTTTTATTGCAGTTCTTTGAGTTTTAACTTTTTCTTGAGTGTATCTAATTGACATAAAAACATCCATATAGGGGTTCATTCAGCTTAAGGTTAATGAGCTTGAAATCAGATGCATTTAGTGGCTGAGGTACATTATATTAGACTATAATCTGCACAGGAGAAAAATAGCAATTTGCTTTTTACTTGGTGTTACCACAAATATTTATCATGACTATGTCCTGACAAATTCAATACTTTCTTTTCATGCTGTGCCATATATATATATATAACTATTCCATCAACGTATGTACCATAGTCACTTAGGCTGTTTCTAACATTTTTTTTTCTACTAAGACTAATGCTGTGTGGAATACTTTTGATTACAAATCATTCCCATATTTAAGATTTTTAAAAATAATTGAATTCCAGAGGTAGATTTACTGGCACAAAGAATATATTTTATTTAATATTACTTTGCAGAAAGCACCCACATATTTCCTAATACCCTGCCTGGCTCTTCTTTCTGTGTGGACATCAGATGAAGAGTTGGGAGGAGAAACAATGGAAAAAGAAGAAAGAATGATAGGAACCGATGCAAAGTTTTACCCAGGTCTTGTTTGTTAACTGAAAACGATTTGCTGGCAGAAGTGGAGACAGTTTGAACTAGCTTGTCCCACACCTGTTTGTTTCCTTTTGGTCCTGTTGGCCAAGAGACAACACTAAGACTTCTAAGGTTTTATTGAGACAATTCAAATTAACAAACACAGGAGAGTTTACTGTGTACTTTGCAGGGCATATGGGTATATTACATAGCAAAGTAGACAGGCAGTAGTCTGGGGCTTGCTCACTCACTTTGAAAGGCAGTCATTAATCACCTGGGCTGTCTGTGATTACTCCAAAAGCAATAGAAAACAACCAAGGCTATAACTCCAAGTCAAGATTACAGTTCTTTGGAGAACTTAAACAATACTGAGTTTTCGCTCTGCTATGTGGCACCTTGAAGCCTTTTGATTTTCTTTCCTCTGCTCCACTTTTTCCCAGTATGGCAGCTGAATTTAGTGTGCACAGAATCATTCCTTGGGGTCTGTCAATTCTTGAGTTCCCTAGGCAATGACAGTAAATTAAATAAGTAAAAATACAATTGTGTGTTTGAAGGAGAATGAAAGATTTTGATATTAAAAAGCAGCTTTTATACTTGTGAAGGTTGACAACCACCTCTCCATACCGTGGGATGATGAGGAGAAGAAAAAAGAGATGGTACTTTGTGCATCCCATATCTCTTGGGGTTGTGGGGCCTCACAAAATTTACACCAGAGGTGTTAATCCCACTCCAAACTCTTGTGCAGTTTGGTTCTTCTGCAATGAGTTTTTAGTCTAGGTTATCATGGTGGGCCAATGCTACCAGGCTAGAGGCTGACTTCAGAAGTACACGTAGCTCTCGAGATTTGTGCTTTCTCATTGATTTTGATGTTGGAGCATTCCCCCACCTTTTTTTTCTTTCTAAATCATGTCTGCATTTAAATATTTAAAAATATTTTATTCACTCTTTTGTTGTTTTTCATCAAAACAAGTGTTATCAATATTGCTGTGAGAGAACAGGAGTCCTTTCAGTATTACTGTAATTAAACTATGCAATCCATTGTCCACACAGCAGCATGGGTGATCTTTTAAGATATAAATCAGATCATGTCAGTCTCCTGCTTAAAACCTTTATGGATTTTCATTGATATTAAATTAAAAACGAAACTCCTTATCATTTCTTACAAATGTCTGCTTGATCTGGCTTCTACTGGTCTCATCTTTGAAACACTCATTCTTCTGCTCATTGACTTCCAACCACATTGGCGTTCTGTCTTTTCCTTGAACTATCCAAACTCATTCCTGCCAGAGGACTTTGAGCTAGCTGCTTCCTATGCCTGGCTGCCTTGGACATACTGGCTCTTGGCATCATTTAGATCACAGCTTAAATGTCCTCAGAAATAACTTTGCTGACCATCCTACTGAAGTGGCACACTTTTCCCTTACCCAATCACTATTCCATCAGCCTGTTTGCTTGAAATAATTTTATTTGTTCACATGTTTACAATTCAAAATATAAACTTTGTGGGAGAAGGGACCTCCTTTCTCTAGTTCATTACTTCAAGCACAGGACTAGAACAGTGCCAAGAAATGCACGTTAACGGGCTAAATCAATAAATAAATAATCAGTCTGTATTATGTCATTTCCAATGTTGGCAGAATTTGAAATTCTATTAAGAGATACTGAGATACAGAAAAATGGAAGGGATACTTAATTAACATTAAAGAGGCAATAGTTTGTTAGAACTCATTACAATCATGTGATATTAGAACACGAACGGGTGTTTCCTTTAGCTCTGACTCTTATTTTATAAATGTGAAAACTGAGACCCTGAGATTCTAGGAGCAATAGATCTGGGGCTTGGTGATGTATCTCCTGATTCCTACTTATGAGTGTTGCTTAATATCCCACCACAAAACATGGCTACTACCCAGTGGATTGGGCACAGCAATGAATATTAGGGGGACAGTTGGCTCTAGATTTTGCAAAACCATGGGAAACGGAGGGAAACATTTTTTGTCATTTTTTAAAGAGGCAGTAAATGGTGATACAGCAACCTCCCTCCACTCCTCATTTGCTGTTTCACTGTTAGTGGTTTCAGATATCCGTGGTCTAAGGTAGCCTGAAAATATTAAATAAAAAGTTCCGGAAGCAAAAACTTCATAATTTTTAAATTGCGTACCTAGTAGTATGATGAAATCTCGCGAGTCCCGCTCTGTCCTGTTTGAAACGTGAACTGCGGATCTACGCTGTGTACGCTCCCCGCCCCTTACGCATTTGGTAGCTGGCTTGGTTATCAGGTTGAGTGTTGCAGTATTACAATGCTCGTTTTTAGATGACTCTTATTTTACTTAATAATGGACCCAAAGCGCAAGAGTAGTGATTCTGGCAATTTGGATATGCCTAAGAGAAGCCGTAAAATACTTTCTTTGAGTAAAAAGGTAAGTACAATACAATATTTTGAGAGTGCGCAAGTAACTTTTATTATGGTATATTTTTACAGTTCTATTTTTTTATAGTTATTGTTGTTAATCTCTTACTGTGCCTAATTTATAAATTAAACTTTATCATAGATATGTATATATAGGAAAAAACGTAGTATATACAGGGTTAGTACCATCCACAGCTTCAGGTATCCACTGGGGGTCTTGGAATGCATCCCTCACGAATAAGGTGGGGGAGGGGGAGTACTGTATTTTAAGATATTAGAGAAAGGCATATGAATACTTTTTCTAAAATTCTGTAAGGTTAATATAGAAAGAAAATTGTAGTTTTTCTTTCTCCTATGGCTTTCCGAATGTCAACAAATTATTTCAGCTTGCTTAGAATGTCTTGAGTAGAATCTACAACCTTATATACTATGTAACATCAGAGTCAGTCAGCACCAAGCAGGGTATTCTAGTTGAATTTCCCTTAAAATGGCAGTAGAAATAAGACAGATGAGAAAGATCTTTTATCAGTACCTTGATCTTGATGAAAATGAAAATATTCATCCTGGCAAATTAAAAAATCTATTATAAACTCATGCATGTTGTATATATATTTTTTCTTCGTCTTTTAAAGATTTTATAACCTGGAAGGAAATGAGAAGTGAGAAAACAGTTTTAAAGTTTTTAATTGAACTAACAGCTTTATAATTTACTCAGTGAATATAAGCTTGACTTTTTTTTTTTTAAGAAAATGGGTTTGTTAGGAGACTATGAATATATTTCAGAAGTACTTCAGTGATTTTTTCATTTAAATAAAAATTTGGATTATTCTGGAAAACAATTTGGTAATGTTTCAAGTATTACTCCCTTGGCTCAGTTATAGCCCTTTTAGAAATTTATTCTAACTTAAGCATCTAGCCTAAGGAAAATTTGAAATTCAGGTAATTTTGCAGAAATATGTTCACAACAATATTACTTATAATAAACAAAAATTTGGATATGACTTAGTATTCAAATACAGGTATAAAATAATTAGTGGCAAGCTCATTTGATGTAGTACTATACAACTGTTTAATAAATTTACATATTTACGATTTAAATGATAAAAGAATTTGACACAAAATTATACATAACATAATCTCAGCTATGTAAAGAATGAACAAAACCCAAAAGACTGGAAGGAAAGAAGCAAAAATATTAATAGAGCTCACCTCTAGGATTTGAACAATTATAATTTTTTCTTTGTGCCTTCACTTTTTCTGCAATATGCCTATGTTGACAATCAAAAAATCATAGAACTTATTTTAAATACTAGCAAATGAATACAGTTAATAAACTATGTCAAAACGTGATTGGAATTATGTAAGCTTATTTACAGAAGAATATACATGTTCTTATAGTATTTGTATATATGTTATGTATATTATTTCTTTTACTTGCATAAATAGTTCCTCTTATACAGAAAATTTGGACAAATCATGACAACTTGAAATTTAGTAAAGTCATGTTTGTATATTTAAACTATTTATCTCATTGTACTATTTATAATGTGCTGCTTTTGCCATAAGACTGAGTTGTTGGTGAAAACTGGAATGACTCTTGCATAAAGATTTCATTAGACAGGTTATAAAATAGGTTGTAAGAGAAGTGTTTTGTAGAAAAAGTACTTGGTGGATGTTCAGAAGGGCTTTATAGGTTCTTTAGTGTGGTCACATTAATACCTTTGCTTCATATACCACTGAAAAACTTCTGCTTCTTAAGTGATTGGTACTTAATTCAGGAAGGTTATGTTATGTTCATTTGTAAATTTAAAGTGCTCAGGACAAATCAAGAACCAAAACTCGTGAATGGAGAGTCCTATTCTTGTTGACTTAAGTATAAACTTAGACCCCCAAGCAAAGTAATAGCCCAGAGCAAACCCTGAATATGTTGTTTGGGGGAGGACCGGTAACAAGATAGTAGGTAAGTGGGGGAATCATTGTTCATAAAGTAGGGGATAGATTCCCTTTATGTACTTTTCACATTTATACCTTTATGTACTTTTAACATTTATACGTTTATATTGTTTTATTAAGGAGTGACAATATAATCAGCAGCCAAGAGCATTGGCTTCAGAATCATTGGAGCCATATTTGTCAGTTTCTAATTATGTAATCTTGGGCAAGCCACCTCTGAATTTTCACATCTATAAGATTAGAATAATATTCCAAAAAAGAAAATAAATAAATCATTTTAAGTGTTTGAACCAGAGGAAATTTTAATAGGTTATGTAAGTGAGGGAAGAGCTAAGAAACCAAGCAGGGTCACTAAAACAATCCAAATATTAGCAATAGCAGGGAGCATCTACAAATGACAGTGGAGTGGGGGAAGGGCGAGAAATGGCTCTAAGAACAAAAATTCATACCTCTGAGAGTTGTTGTGAGAATCACACAAGGTATTGTCCCTACAGCATTTAGAATTGTGCCTGGCAAATATGCGCCTAATAAACACTACCATTGTCATCATCATCATCAGTGCCATTTGTAGAGTAACATATTTTTGTGAATATTATATGTTGGGTGCCGGGAGGTTATTTCTGGTATAGCTTTCTATTTTCTGGGCTCTGCCATGGTCAGGTCACTAGTCATTTCAGCATTTTCAGTGTCTGATCAGGCAGTGGTGTTCCATGTGCCTCCTTCAATCTTAGTGCAATGCCCTGTGCTGAGTGAAGGTAGAGTGACCATACCTACTTCATAATGACCAGAATGGAGCCATGGGCATTTCCAAAGAATCCATGCAATTTTGAGAGCATGATAGCATTCATAACCTTATAAAAATACCCTGGAAAATTAACTTTAAAATTAATGATTTTCTCAGATATTCTAATTCCTTCAGGCTTGAGTTTAGCTGTGCCCTACAAAACTAAAAGAATACACATTTAATCTTTTTTTTTTCTTTTGGTGTTTGCCATAGCTTGATATTAAAATCAAGGAATTTAAGGTAATCAAAAATTTGACAAGATAACAGGCCCACCAGGAAGAATTATAGAACTACTTCTTTGAAGCATAGACATAAAATAAAAATTCCATCCAGTTATATTACCATGAGGCTTTGCCAAAGTGCCCCCTTGAGTTGTTTGCCTTTTGAAATCACACTATTTATTGTAGCATTTTGCTAAGTCCTGGGAATTTCCTTCTTGAGAGATTTTTATCACTATGAAAAATAGCAACTTTTCTAGGTTTTAAAATACTGTTAGTCTTTTTCACATTGGCTTTCCAATTACATTCATTCTCAGAAAGAACATTTATTGATCTCAAGGAGTTAAGGTGTGTCTGGTTTTCTCCAATGCTGTATTCTTCATGTTTAAGACCAGGTTTCAAATAAGGGATAATAAAAGATAATGATAGCTAATAGTTTTTGAGTGCTTCCTCCATGTTACTTACCGCTCCCACATTTTGGATTCATTCTCTCATTTTAATGTGATGTCTGGACTTAACAATGACCTCATGAGACTGGTGCCCTGTTTTAAAGATTAGGAAATGAAGCTTAAAAATTAAAAATCTTCTCCAAATTTATATCACCATGCTGTTAGATTCATACTCTTAATCACTTATGGAGTAATGTTAACACATTAATATTATATTAATAAAACATAAATGGAGGAAGAAAGAAGTAAATGCAGAACAAAGTGCACGGATACTTTAGAATTATAGGTTACTAAAATGCCAGAGCAGGAGATGGTCTTAAAGTACATCTAGTTAAGCCTTCCCTTTTCACTGCCAAGAAAACTGATCTCCAGTGAAAGAAATGAGCCTTTTGATAAGAAAGGAGACTAATCCCAAAGTACCAAGTCTCACTTATTATCCTCTGCCTTCCAGGAACACAGAGTTATGACCATGTCCCATGGCATTCACAAGTAGATGTTGAAAATGACATCAGTCCTTTACTTTGTTCCAAAGAAGCAAATGCCTTCTTATGAGTTGAAAATGTATTGCTCATATTTGCGTTGTGTGCTAGAAAAAGGAAAATAGTTAGCTAAGGAGAGGAGTTAGGACTCGAGAGACCCAGGAATGGTTGCTTATTGCTCTTCTCTGCCTCTGAACTCATGTTGATCAAACATTGGTGTGGGGTAAAAGGCTGATGGATGTGTGTTTGGTTGGTGAGTTAACTTCAGCATACCATGTTTTCTGCATTTTTCAAGTCAGTGCCTTGTTCTGAGTTTCACACATTTTTATTGGGTACCGCCTTTTAGGTTAGCTTTTGCCTGGCTCTCTTGCTTTCTTTAAAACAGATGGTGCTCTTTTAAAAGCAAGGTAATCCGAACACATTGGTTTTGCTTGGTAAGTGCTCTGTACATGAGATTTTTCTCTCAGTTTTAAGGGTTAACAAGGTAATGAAGGTGGAAGGTGCTGTGCGTTGAGCCTTTAAATGTCCTAAGGCTTTCTCAGGAATTTTAACCCTGATATCTATATTTGAGTCAAAACACCTGGGGAGTGGTGATAAGTTACTCATGGAGCCGAGGCTCACAGTGGGAGAAGCGTGTAATGAGAACTCTGAACCTGTGACAACAGCTCCTCCTTACACTTCTAGCTCCACCTTGAGGTTAACATGAACCAACCACTGGTGACTCTGCAAAGGGTTCTTCAGAACCCAGATGCAGTCACTTCTGGGAAAGGCAATGACCTTGGTCACTGTGGTGTGGATGGAAAACAGAAGAGCAGCCGGAGGGGCCCTGGGCTAGAGACGGGAAGCCTGGATGCCTGCCCGGCCCTGGAATATGCTCATGGATGGTCCCTTTAAGCCCATTTACTCTCCTGTAATACGATAGAAGCTCAGTGATCTTTGTGGCTCTAGAATTTTATGATTTTTAGTGTTCTTTGAAGCATGATTGTGAATTCAACAGAAAAAAGTCATATTCCATTCAGAACAGTTTTAAGATGTTGCTCTGACTCACTAGATGGTCAGTCATAATGACAGGGGAGCACAATTTCCCTTCAGTTTTGTATCCCTTTCAGCCAGCACGGTGCTTTATGGTGTACTCGTGAAAATGAGACAGTTCTCTAGGGAGCACTCTCGTATTTACTTACCAACTGGGTGATAACAGAAGTACAGGATAAAAACTCAGAAGGGTATAAGGACTAGGAACATTTTCTTTCTTCTTCCCATCACATACAGAAGAACAAAGGCTGATATTTGTGTGATTAAACCCAGGACAGTGTCTTGTCTATATTATTGTCATTTGTTTTTGTACATAATCGGGTTGTGCCATCTCTTCTCTAAAATTTGTAACTTTTCATTATACTTCTTACCTGCAATATTTATAAAACTCCACTTAGTCACCTTTATCTGAAAACTTTATTTGATCAAAGCCTACACTTGGCAATAAATGAGAATATCTTTGAGATACTTGTTTGCTTTTTTAAAAAAATGATATAACTGCTTTGTGAAGAGACATAATGGAGCTGTGTTCTGTCCTCTTTAATAACTGAGGAAAGAAGGCTATTATGATTTCCTGGAGAGGTGGGAGGATTGAAGCCTCCCCATGAGCTAATCTTGGCTGAAAGGAGAAACTATTATATGAGGGGAATGTCTGAGGCTGAAGATAAAATTCCCATTATAACCTCTTTAAATATTTCTGTGTTCATATGGAGTAGTGAAACTATCCTCTTCACAAATATAATCCCTTTTCTTCCTGAGCCAAGTGAAACACATTGTTTCTTTCTCCTAGATTAGAAAAAAAAAATGATATGATGCTCCACAGGTTCTTTTATTTAGTCAAACAACTGATAATTAAGATTCTTTCTTTTGTTTTAGTTTATGCAATGTCAGAAAAGGCACCGTAAGCAGAGATCCCCTAAGCGTAGCACTGAGGGCCTAAATCCCCATTTGGCTTTCTTCACAGAGTTCACTGGCAGCCTCAACGAGACCTGGTGCCAGCTCTTAGGCAGCTCCAAAGCCACATGCACATCGATATAATCTTCAGTGGTTTGGGCTGGTTTATAATCTATCCTACTGAGATTTAGTTCAAGGCCTTTAGGGCAAGGATCTCCTGTGAGCTGAAGTAAAAAGGTCCGATTTAAAGGAGATTTGATCCTGCCAAATGAAAGAGGCACGTTTCCAACTGCACATGCTGAGTTGCCCTGGAACACATTCATGCAGAACACAGACATGCATTAAGCAGCTCATTTCTGAAAGGCATGTGCTGAGCACAAGGGAGAATTGGAAGACAGCTGACTACCATGAATTACCTACCTTCAAAAAGCACATACTGAGTTGGAAAGACAAGCCAAAGACATGCAAAGAATATCATTCAGTCTAAATGTGACATCTTATAAGCGAGATGGCACAAGACTCACAGACTTGGAGAAAAATTTTTCTTTCCAGTTATAGGAATCAAGGTTAGAAAGATTGGACGAGCCCAACTATTAGGGGCTCTGGATACTAACTATGCTAAAGAGAGTAGACTTATTTCGACCAGTGTCATTTTTTGACTGCCCAGATTCAACCCCCTTTCCAAGTGTGGGCAGTTGTCTGTTGTGTACAACAGGGGAGGGGGGCCTCTCTTTGCCTCGGACAGCTAGATGTTAGGTATAGTCCTGTGGCCTAGGCTCAGCAAATCAGGTTCTGCGGTGGGACTGAATCTGTAGCAAGTAAGTCAATGTCAAAAGACTGTTAGAATTGATTCCTGGCATCTATGGTGGTATCCACTGGTGTTCAATGGTGGTAGTAGCAACATTCCATCATTATCTCTGCCTTCTGATGGCTCTTGTGATTTTTACTCTTTGTCATTCAGAGTGTCCTGGGTTTGTTTGTTAGTTTGTTTGTGTCCATTTTCTGTATTTGGTGTTTTAGCCTCCCACTGATTCTGTGAACCAACATATCCTTCCAAAAGGGTTCACTTATTCTGTTTCAGCCAACTAGAATTGATTTCTGTTACAACGAGCAGGAATTATGACAGCGCCTGAATAACAAAGGGTTTCATCGTTTTTTCTGACCTACCTGTTCAGCTTGTCTTCTGCTTCTTTTCTTTGGGTTCTAGTCCTCCTATATCTAATTATATAAAACCCTACTTTGAAGGCCGAGTTTTGAATTTTTGAATTTCGAATTTTTCCTGAGTTATCAAAAAGAGTTTTATGGTTGCTATTTCTCCATCTTGTAATTGGTGTACATTTTTAATACTATCTTTTTTTTTTAAATTTAAATTTATATCTCTTTGCCCACTAGCCAGTGAGCAATTTCTTTTTTGGTAGGGACTTTATCTGCATCTTTGTATTCTCAGAGTCTGGCACAAATCCAATTAATAATAGATGCTTACTGCATGAATGAACAAATCTGTTTGCAGAGAGGTATATGGTGTTGAAATTATGGGCTTAAAAATAAGAATTAAAAAACTGGAATAGCTGTTGTAGGACATTTACTCTGGTGACACCTAGAATGGAGTGAATGATACAGGAAATGTGTATCATCTGAGATTGAGTAGTATACATTTATTTTTCACTTTTTAAATCAGGTTTATTTAAGTCTTATTTACTTACAGTAAAATTTACTCTTTTTATTCTATGGTTGCATAAAATTTGACAAATGTATACAGTCATGTAAACCACTGGAATCAAGATATTTGAACAACTTGATCACTCCCTGATTCCCTTGTGCCCCTTCGTAGCCAACATTTTTTCCCACTCCCAACTGCTAGAAACCACTGATCTATGAATTTATATTTTAAGCAGTTAGCATAGTTCCAAAACTTTTTAGAGCAATATTTTGGTCCTGTGGAAGAAGAAAAGTAATTGGACAGTGGATCTTTAGATATGTATAGAGTTACTAGAATTAGCGAATTAAAATAGCACATATTTATGCTAAAAATTATTCATCACTTATATGAAATTCAAATGTAACTGGATATTCTGTATTTTATCTGGAAACCTTATCTTGGATGGATATGGCCACTGTGGGGACTGTTAAAATTGAGATTAAGTGTGATATTAGCACACAGAGGAGGAAATAAGGTTTAGGAAAATTCAAGTTTATGAATCATTAGCAACATCAACTCACTATCAAGACACTTTGGGAGAATCTGAAAAGAGATGAGAGAATGAGATATTTGTATGAAAAAGAAATTCACTTGCTTGTACATGAATGATACTGTAGGACTGCCTTAAAGAACAAGGTTCTCGTTTGCATCTGTAAACCAAAGTAAGATTCTATCAAGGCAGCTTGCTGCCAAGCTGTGCTGTGGAGGAGGGCAACTCAGGATGTAAGGGAGCACTCTTAAGTAGGTGAAGTGCATTCTATGGAAATGGGAAAGCACAGGCTAAATTTCCACCTTAAGAACATGAACTTTCCTGAGTTATCAAAGAGAGTGTAGTGCTTGTTATTTCTCAGGATGGCCATACCACAAAAACATATTAATAGTAAAATATTCTCCTGATTCAAGTTGATAATATTTAAAATGACTGGCCTCTGTTTATTTTTACATTATTGAAACAGAAGGGCTTGCTAAGCAAAGCCAAAGAAAGACACTTTCAAGTAAGTTCTTCTTACTCTATGTTAAAGAATAAACTACTTAAAAAGACTATTGGCAAGTTCATTGTTATAGTACAGAGATGTCTTACCTTTCTGTTTTCAAGCGAGCTTGGCAGAACAGTTACTTGGCAACAAGTTGTTAGTGTTTGGTCTGAGTGGTTGCACCTTATACCTGCACTTCTTTATTCTTTTCCTAACTCCCCAGAGCTAAGCTGCCCTCCATGGCCCTCTCCAGCCTCAGAGCCCCATTTGAGTGCCTATGCAACCAAACCGGTCGATGATAGATATAATAGTTTAAGTTAAAAATGATTTAACATGTTAATGCTATTATTTAATGATTTACAAATAGCATCTTTGCCTCCTAGGTTTGAAGATGCAAATTATGAGGAGAATGGAAAAGAGGGGACTTGGGGCATCTTTAATTTCTTATCACACAAAGGTGACTGTCTACTTATGCTTACAGAAAACGCCCTTGGTGTGTCTTACTTGAGAAGTCTGGGGCTGGAAGGGAACTTGGAGTTCATCTTGTTCAGTAGTTTTCAACCTTTTATTTTGATTGTTTTGAAACCCATTTTTAAAGTTTCACAAATGAAGAAATATAAAGCAGATAGAAGCCAAACAGCTCGATAGAAACAGGGGTAGGGAGTCCACGGTTTCTTTAATTCCACCTTTCCCCTTTCTGCTTATTTGGAAAATATCAGAATCACTGGGAACTGAAGCAGGAAAAGTCTCTGCCAGAATTATTTCCACCACCCCAGCTGGGTTGGCTCAGCAGCTCTCTGGGCAGTGGCTCCTAAGCAGGAATCTACATGGCACAGAGATCAAGGACTCTACAAATGGGGACTGAGAGGACATGTCTTATGTAAGCCTGGTAGTAGGGATGGGGACAGAGTCAGTAGGAGATGACTAGAAATTTTGATACTTAAAGACATTACCCTATAGATGCTAGGATACCTGCAGTGAGCTTTACCCAAGGTCTGTAATGTGATTTACAATAACTATACTCCCACCCCCACCGCTGCCCCCACACACTTATACACTTGAGAAAATGATCAGGTTAATGTAGTTAGCTTTTAAAATTGGAAGATGGCAATTTTTAGGTGGGTCCACTGGGAGCTGGGCTGTGGTGAGTTGTTGTCAGCTTAGAAGTAGTGATCGACAGGACACTATTGACCAACTGGGATTGAATATGAGGTATCAGAATTTGCCTTTTTATGATGGATATAGGACATATTTATATAACTAAGTCTTCAAGAAGATAAAATTGATAAGCTATCTAGATGACAAAAAAATTTATTTAAAGTGATTTTTCCATTATATCATATTTGGAGAAGAAAAACTACGTGGATAAATTCATATTGGAAAAGAATGACTACATCCAATTATGGCAGCAAAGGCTATGTGTTGGTTGATGATATAAATGTGAGTCAGTGACTTGATACCATGCCTAGGACAGGAAGGGTGACCACATGTTCTCACATTTTTCTTCTTTATAAGTTACTAGTTTCAGCTAGACAGTTCCCATCACATAATGATCGTGCTTACTTCAATTTTTTTTTTTTTTTGATGGAAATGCTCTTCACCTTCTGTCTATAACAGGGGTTCTTAACTTTGAGGGTGACGATAGAGTTTAGGGCATCAAAGAAACTGGATAGGGAAAAATTGTATCATTTTTATTGTCTGTATGTTAAATTTAACATTTTCAATTACCAATGGAACAAATTACAGGAATGTTACCAGTACCCTATCTATGGCTTTGTCATTAATAAAATCACAGCATTCTCATATCACAGTACAGTTACAGATATCTCTATATATCATTTGTATGCATCATATGTTGAGATTATGGTAGTTTATTGAGTCAGCTACAAGATCTTGTAATTTAATATATTAAAAAAGCACATATATTACTATTTTATAAATTTGTTTAAAAAATGTTTGAATATACAGTCAGTTCTGGTATATTGCAACATACATTTTCCTAAAAATCAGCCTACATTCAAAATTCATGAAGAACATTGAGCTTGGGACATAATACTCAAAAACTATCAATTACAAAAAAAAGAACCTACTATATTATTATTAAAAAAGATAGGAGCCTAATAAAAATGGTAGCTCAGTTATATACAGTTATATGTTAAGTGATTAAGAAATATATAGATTCATCAGTACTAGAATAAATATGGTATCTCATCCTGAAAAAAACCTGAAGTGTCCTCGTGGAAACGGTAAAAGCTTGTGAAATATTGTGTGAAGTGGAGTTATTTGAACTCAAATGGAAGGTTGTAACACTAGGTGTGGATGTGTGTAGCTGACAGCACATCTGGTAAACTGAGGAAACATAGGAGTTTGGGGTGAGCATGTCTGAGTGTTTTACTATGTGAATAGATATAGTGGGTACCAATTTTACATTCACATAGTTTTTTTTTTTTTTTTTTTTTGTGGACGGAATGATGCATAAGCAAAGATGAAATCTGTGTTATACTCCATTTTTCCCCAAGTATACTTTGTTCCAAGTATATTGAAACAAATTCATATTTTCAAAGTAAGCACTATAGAAGAAATGGCTATAATTGATTTCTTCTGTGATCGAATGTATTTTATTATATATATTTAAAAATGTTGGGGGAAAGTCATAGACTTCAGGCTTACAGGGGCTCATTGCACAAAAAAGGTCAGGGACCCCTCCTCTGACAGCCCCTTTCCCTTCACCCCGCTCAAATACCTACAACTTCCCTATGAAAACTGCTTCCGCCCTCTGCATTGCGACCTACCCCTGCCCCATCTACAGTCGTTGCTCCCACCTTAGTGCTTATGACGTTCGTTTAAACTATTCATCTCAGAACTTAATTACAGTCTTTTTTATATTGTTACTTATATATTTCCATGTTCTTTTCCTTCATAACTGTAGTCTAAGCCTCTTTCTGTTCTTTTATTCCTTCTAGTGTTTTAGAAATGTATTCTGTAGCTCTTATTGAATGAATTACTAAAGTAATATTCAGCCAAGAAAAGTAAGGTAGAAACTATAATAATAGTCTTTCAGTATTGTTAGTTATTAATGAGAGCAGAGTGGGTGGGGGCAGGACACCCTCATCTTCTAAGTGCCCAGGAGAGAAGCAAACAGATTAAAGGGCAACATTCACTGTGTTAAGAATACACACTTCCCTCGATTTATGCAGATTGTCTGTTCCACACATCTTTTTTTTTTCTTTTCTTTTCTTTCTTTTTTTTTTAGACAAGGCATCTCTTTGTTGACCTCACAGATTGCAAGGACCTTGTCAGTTTACAATCCCTTATTTTTTACGCCTACAGCACCTAGTCTTCCTAGGTGGTCTCCCATCCAAGAACTAACCAGACCTACCCTGCTCAGCTTCCGAGATCAGATGGGATCGGGCACATCTTTCTTTTTATGCAGAAGAAAACCATGTAAAAAGAGTCCATCAGTTGAAAAAAAATACTAAAGAAATAGGCTGATATAAGTCATAAAAATATTTATTTCACATATTTTCACAAAAATGCTAATAAAATTAGAAAAAAATAAATTTTATTCATTGTTGGTGTCTATACTGTAATCTAAAAAAATCAACTTTTTCTTTTTAATTGGCACAGTCATTATCTTCATCGCTCAAAATATTTGGAAGCATTACTTATGTTTTTGTTTTTGGATGATCTTTTTTCAACACCATCTTTTGCTAAGTTTTCATAAATTCTTTGATATTTACTGCAACATTTAAAAAAATCTTTTCAAAATTTTAAGACTCATTGGATGTTTGGATCAATATTTAGAATTGCAGTTTCCAGTTTTGTGGCCAGTTGAAGAGCTTTGTAAATATTAGCTGCAGTGAATGAAACTGGTTCAATGTCACTGCTGTATTCATCAGCAGGATGAGCTTCAGGATATTAGGTGAATAAATTCATTATTAGTTAATTCATGATCAACCAGTAATTTGTTAATATCATCTACAGTTAAACTGTCAGAACCTTCTACTTGAAATTTATTTAGTAAATTAATAATGCCAGTTAATCCCTCTTCAGTTGTTGGAACCATATTCCCTGGTACAACCACTTCTGGCCATATTGCTTTCCAGCAAGCATTTAAAGTTGACAGCTTTAAATCACTCAGAGCTAAAGCAATATTCTTGATACAACTTAAAACTACATATTTATTCTAGGTTTCTGTAACTGTAAGTTACAGTTCTGTAAGTGATTCATTGTCTTCAAGTTTATTAAAAATATCATTAAAATTCTGTTTAATATAATTAATCTTAAAGGCAGAAATAATGCCTAGATCTAAAGGTTGGATCAAGGAAGTTGCATTTGGTAGCAAATATACAACTTTTATATCCTGATATTCTAAATTGTGTAGATGACCAGGTGCATCTACACAAAGGTAGACATTTTTCCTTCATAGAATTTTCAGCTTCCACAGAAAAACATTGATAAAACCTGTCCCAAAAAACATCAGTAGTCACCCATCCATGCTTTTTTATTTACCATCCAATGAATAGTAAGATCATTAATAAATGCATGTTAGTAAATATCAGCTCTTTGTATGTTGCTGAGTGAAGCTGTTATTTTTTTAGAAAGAGTAATTGCCAAAAATGGAAATGAAAAAAAAGAACCGTATGAAATGAGACCGCATAAATAGAAACCACATATAAAAAGTCCATGTAAACAGGGGAATATTTACTGCATATAAAAGTACGTGTGTAAAAAAAATGCTGTGCAAATCGAGGGAGGGGTGTATAAAGAATTCCTGGCAGGAGTTTTAACTACCAAAAAAGGATCCTGGGAGATACAGAGGAGCTCTTGCCCTGAAGTCCTTTTCATCTAGAATAGACTCTCCTTTATTTGTTTGGTTGACAATATTGCCATGTTTAAAGGTAACAGAGATAGTGCCTTTGACATTTTAAATACTTTGCTCAAGCCACACATTAGCAAGTCAGCCACAGAGTTGGAACTCATATTTGGAACCTTCTGATCCCTCACTTAGGCTTGTTCAGCATCCTTATGTTAGGGTGACAAGGTTTGGATCTAAAACTAAGGAGTCAACACTGTAGCAGAAGCCTCTTCCAGACTCACTGTGCTAGTTTTGAACTGAGGCATTGTCTGTCCACAGCCATATGCAGTGTGAACAGGCCTCAGATGCACATCAAGTGAGTGGGTGAAATAACATTTGGTGGGAAATAATGACAGTTTTATGGCATTAGTCCTTGGAGCCCCAGGTGCACTTACTCATCTTTCATATATTTTAAGCATTCAGCCTTGGGAATATTTCATCAGGTTAGCATCTGTATTTCAAAGATGAGCCCTGCAGTGAATCAGCGAGGAAAGTGAGTTCTACATGGAACTGAGAAAAGAGGCGAGAGCATCCTTATTCAGAGATCATTGTAATAATGCAACCAAGTAGGAGGTCGTGACTTTTTGTCTTTCCTTTTGATCATCCAGCTCACTGACTTTACTGCCCTGGCCCTAGAGGTAGGCTTGGCTTGGACAGGTTGTACCAAGCTTTGTATATGCCCCTAGAACACCAGGACCTTGTACTTGGATTACCCTGATGCTGAGCATGAATTATCATTTCTGAGCTCAGAATCCTACTCCTTGACTTTTTCGCTGGGGATTTTTACTCTTCTCCTTCTGTCTGTTTTATTGAATCATATGTCTTCTTGACAAAATGAGAAATTTTTTAGAGTCAGGGCTATGTCTATATATGGCTATTGAATTGGCTGTTTAAAAATTTGTATTCATTACTTTAAATAACTATATTTTGGACAATTATGTAGCCATAAAGATAGCTAAGAATCTATCAGCCTTGACTGATTTTTTAAAAAATAATTTTATAGGTCTTAGTTCTGAGATTTAGTCTGAGCTTTCTAAAACTTTTCCCACCTCTATGAATGTCATTATACAAAGCATGATTAACAGTAGCTGAAATATTTATTTAAGTCCACACACTAACAGCAACCATAGTGAATACGAGTTAGGTTAGATTTTATTCCTTTTATCCAAAGAATATTGTGGGATATACACAGTAATGAACAAACACCTCAAGACCTTTGACTTGTTAGAGATTCAGAGTGAGTTTCAAACAAGAAAAGAAAAGAATATGAGTAGCACTCCTATAAAATAGCTATAGAGGTAGGGTAGCTTAGGGAGGCAGATTGTTGTAGAAACACAGCAAGCGATATAGTCTGGTATAAAAACTATTCCTTAAAAATTCTTATACTTCTGTAGCATTTACTTCAAAATCACAGTGCTCTTAGACTAATACAACAAGATGGTCCCCTGCCTGGCCTGGCACATTAGAGAACCCTAGTTTAGCCCTCTGATCGTACCACTCTCCACTGAGTAAAGATTCTGTGAGATCAGTAAAGATTCTGTTCTATATACTTAACCCTTCCTTTTTAGGGATCTTGGTCAGGGCATCTGGACCCTGGGATTTCCTGCTCAAATGATCCCAAGCTAAGACACAGGTCTGTCCTTCAGAGCAGGCTGCACTTCACACTAGGGCTGGCCAAGGGGCAGCTGTTTGCAGGAGCAGGGAATGTAAATGGCTGACAAAAGATAGTGGCTATATCTGTGCTTGCCAGTGCCAGTGAGGGAGTGAGGGTGCAAAGCGAAGGGGGTTAGACCAGCGCCTGGGAGGCCAGCTTTTTCTGAACCACTACATTCCTGTGTAAAGCTTTTCCTAGGTGCTTTGCCTATGTTATTATCTCTTTCAATCATGCAGAACGCTTCAATGTCGTGTTTTATCATCACATTATGAGAATGAGGCTGAGGGCAGTTAGGTAACTAACCTAAAGCCACTGAGTTAATAAGAAGTTGAGCCAGGATTTAAAACCTCAGTTGATTGGGTTTTAAAGTGAATGTTTGTTTTCACATTGTTAGGTTGCCTGTTATCAGCATCTTTGCTTTTACACCTTCTCAGTTCTCCCCAGAACCTTGGCTCATAATGCTATGTAATAAACATTTGTAGAGTAACTAAGATTGTGGAACCAACTATTTGTTCACCTTTACTATTAAATGAAATATGGAGCATAATTATTGTATAGGTGAGAAATTCCATATAAACTATGGTGAAGGGGACATTTCACTCCTGATCCCGTTGTACTATTAAGTGTGTTGATCTCACCTAGATATTATGGCTGTGTAGCTTCCTGGCTCACATCTGCACTAGTCAGCCCAGTAAATTGCTACAAATTTCCTGGCTAGCATGGACTCAAATAGCCCAAAAGGAACTTTTATTCAGAGAAAATAATTAACAAACACATGTATGCTGCAGGTTTTTTTTCCTCTTTAAAATGACACAAACTCTGGGTGTTAAGGTGACTCAGAAGGTTCGTCACAATGCTTGTCTCTCCAGGGTTCATTGGTACGGTCCCTCTGTTGGCAAGGTCACGTTCTTAGCTTTCCAGGACTGTAGTTATTCCACCTGTGTGGCCTCATCATAATGCTCCCTCCTGGGACATTCAGCTGTGCTGTTACTTAGGTTTGTCTTTCCTTGTGCTCCTTCCCACTTATCTGAGATGCCAAGACCATCTTCTGCTGTTGGCAGAATGCCCTGGAACACTTTCCTAACTCCTAACTTAGACTAGTTTTGGTATTTTCCCTATGTGTTCTTATCTGTACATGTAAACATTTTGGCTGATTTATCTGCCTTCCTTGCTCGACTGTCGCTCCATTTAAGGGCAGGCTTTGTGTCTCTCTTGTTTACTATTGCCACATCTAACTGTGCCTGGCACATAGACTGTACTTAATATTTGTAAAATTAAGGATTGAGTCATTAATTTTTCAAAGAAGTGTTAGCGTTAAGGTATTAGATACAGGTTTTCTTTTATGGAAAACTTGCAGTTCTTCTTGCTTGGTGACTCACCTGGAGTGACCATGTGCCCTCCCAGAGTGACATGCTACTTTTAGGACCCTCCCTATATCCCCTGAGGAGACAGCAGAACTGACTCTGCTCAGAGGGACTAAAACCTTATCAAAGTCCAGAAAAGTTCTATATACTTAACCAGATGCTGTCCTCTTCTGCATCCATTTACTCAGTCACTATGTAGAAGAGGGTGAAAGTGCCTAAGTCTTTCAATGACTAGAGCTAAATATCCTGCCAGGTAAATTGTTTCTAAAACCAGAACTCTGAATACTAATGCTCACTAAGCAGGATTGAGCTTTTGTGCAAGAAGGCTGGTAACCATTGTTTGAGTTTGGAGAAAGAACTCTATAATTATGATTGTCATTGCCATTATTTTAACCTTTGCTCATCTTTAAAAATTATATTTATATAAGATATCATGTTTAACAGGAATATAAAAAATATGGAAATGATGTGTTTAATATGATAACTTTTTATGTAGTGAACAAATCCACATAACTTTCATTCAGATCAAGAAATTGAATATTAAAAGCACCCCAGAGAGCTCCTGCACACCTTCCTCATTTACTAATCTCAAAATGATAATATTGTTTAATTTTTGAACTTTCACAGATGGAATCATTTATTATATATATTTTATGACTAATAATTCAGTCAACATTGTGATAGTCATCTATGTTGTTGCATATAACAGCAGTTTATTTTATTGCTCTATCATATTCCACTATATATTATATATACCATTCTAGTGTTGATGGAAATTTGAGTTATTTATAATTTGGAGCTATTTCCTCACATGTACACATTTCTGTTGGGCATATATCAAGGAGTAAAACAGTTGGGACATATGTATGTCTTTGTTCAGCTTCAGTAGATTCTATCAAGCAGTTTCTGAAAATTTACAAGCTTTCCTAAGCTTGTTTTTGAATGATAGCTAATCCTTATGCTTTATTTTGAGGTCAAGTAGGAGAGACTAAGTAACTGAGTTTAAGTGTTGGAAATACCCAAGGAAAGTATATAGTATTAAAGAAACATTTAGATTTGATTGGTAGAAGAGTTGGTATGAATGACTATTGGCCCTTTGTAGAGGCATGTTTTCCCCTCCAAATTTTAACTGAGTTGTTGTTAAAGATTTATATATAGCGAGACATGTGGTGGCGTGAAGCGGCTTAAACTAGATGAGATGTTAGTTTCAATTTACTTCTTCAGGAAAGGTTACTCATATAATGGCATTCTGGGTTGTCTTCGGGAGCTTTGGTAGCTACCATGTTGTGAAGGATAAATTCTAATGTTTATTCTGCAGGCCACATTGTGCTTTGACAGGGATTCTGGCAGGTAGGCCTATGTAAAGAGACCATGATGAATTCTATCTCTGTGTAGAGGCTTAAAGGTGGCTCAAGGCAGTCGTACCTTGTTTTTCTGTTTGAAAATAATAGCCTCATTAGTATACCTTGTGTCCACCCTGAGGTATTACTTTGGCAACAGAACTCAGTTTCATGAGGATTATCTCACTTAATTCTCACAGTAACCCTATGAGTTTAGGTTTTATCACCCACATTTTTATAGCCACTTAGCAGAACTAAGTAGTTTGTCCATGGTCACACAATTAGTAAATAACAGAGTCAGAATTTGAATCTAGAAAGAGAATAATTCCATAACATAAACATTGAGCCTCTCTTTATATGATATAGCATCTTTGAATCTGGATTGATATTTCTTCCCTTCTTTCAACAGACATTTTATGAGTACCTGTCATAAAATATCACCCTTTAGACACTCAAAAAAGGTCCTGCAAATATATAAACTAGTGAACATGCTTCCTGTAGTAGAGGTACTCCAAGTTTATTACAAGGACAGATATTGGGTGCATTGTGAAAAACACTCAAATATGAAGCAAATATTCTATTACAATCATGAGAACATTTAAAGTATTTTAAAGGTAATATAGCCCTGAAAACAACATAGTAAATAGTTAATTTATTAATTTATTCATTCATTACAAATACTGTGTTGAATGTTTACAATTTGTTGGGTGTAATCTTCCTGGGGATAGAGTGGTGAAGGAAATAAAGTTCCTGTTTTCATAGAACTTACTTATATTCTAGTGGGGCAGACACTTAGTCAAATGTTCACAGAAATAAACAGAAAATTGGAACTGACAGACACCATGAAAGGCAGTACATGATGCTATCAGAGAGAATAATAGGTATGTTTGTTCTTGTCAGGAATGTCTGCCCTCACAGGGGAGATCTGAAGGGTCCATAGGAATTAACTAGGTAAAGGATACAAAGAGGGAAGGCAGAGCTTCTATAGCAGGTCAGAGCATTAAAATTCCAGGGACTAAGGGAACACTAGAGTGACCTTGTGGGAGAGGTGTGTGTTGGAGGGAATGAACCCCAGGGGAGTAAAGTGATTGGTGAGATCCAAGACACTGTCAGAGACCAAATCAAGAAATGCTGTTGAGTCATAGTAAAAATCTTTAATTCTAAGGGCAAAGGAAAGTCATTGAAAATGTGTGAGTGACAAAGTTAGATTTGTGATTTAAATATATGGTTCTTTTTAGTTCAGTGCAGAGGCAGGATTGGTGGGCAGCCTGGTCTACTTGGGGAAGACTAGGAAAAAATTGCAAAGGTTACAAGGCCAGATGTAATAGAGCCTATGCTAAAGTGGTATAAAGATGGAGAGAAGAGAGTGGGTTTCAGAAGTAGTAAAATTTGCAGGAGGTAAAATGGGCAGAAATTAGTGCTAAATTGAATATGGGATTGGGAGAGGAAAAGAATATTTTTTGCAATTGAATAGTTGGTGACACCGTTCGCTGAGAGGGACACTAGACGCAGATCATATTTGGGAGGTAGATTTCAAGTTTAATTTTGAAACTTTTGGATTTCGTGACTTTGAGAGATAAGCAGACACATCAATTTGACATTTAAATCTGTGTATCTGGAGGCTGGAGGAGAGATCTGGACTGAAGAAATTCTTTTGTGTATCTCGAGTGTGCAGGTGGTAAGTAATATCATAACCACTAGTGTTTTTGCCTACAGAGATGTTAAGGAATGATAAGAAAAGAGAGTCTAGAACTAAGCCTTGAGGAACTTCATTTTATGGCTGTGCGAAGGAAGATTAACTTCCAAAGGAGATAGAACATTACAAAAGATAGGCATAAAACCTTTTAGAGTCATAAAAACAAAGGGAAGTTATGATTTATAAAGATGGAGTAGCCAGCAATATCAAATGCTGCTCAAATAACATGGGTTTGAAAAAGTCCTTTTTTTTTTTTTTCCCCCCATAGGTGATCTCAGCAACAGCTATTTTTGTGGAAGGATGAGAAAAAAGATTAGAGCACGATGAAGAGTGAATGAGAGTTATAAAATTGGATATAGTCAAAATAGACCACTCTTATGAGAAGAGAAAAGCAAATAGAACACAAGGGATTTGGGGAATGATTTTACAAAGGATGGGAGAGACTTGAATATGTTTAAAAATCGATGGTAAAGATTTAATTGATAGGGAGATGGTGGCTATTTGGGGGAGAAAAAGGATAATGAATAGTGTTGGCTCATGAGAAGAGGGGTAAGCAGAGAGAAATTTGCAGAGATGTCCATGTTTGCATGCTTGTTATAAAGAGGAGGAAGGGGTCCCCCTCTCAGGATTCTATTTTCCTGTAAAGTAGGAGACAGTATTTTTGTTAGAGAGCAGGAGGGAGAGGCGGAGGTATGGGGAGAGCTGAGAAAGTTTGAAATATAGTTGTCATTAAGAGTCAGTGGAAGTCTACTAGAGAAAAATAGTGGAATTCCTGGTTAGTGTTGAGGGCCCACTCTCCAGAAGCATGGAAACATTCATTTTCTTATACTGTTAAATAAACAACCCATGGTATATTCATGTTTTATGAAAAATCTGAGTTAACAACATCTGCGTAAATAAGAGAAAAATATTTGAGAAAATTGGAAGAATTAAAAAGAAAAAAGGTGATTCCTTTTCTGGTTGTTTGGGGAAGCTGGAAAGGAAAATATTTATTTGAAAACATAAAATTTTAAAGATCTCTAAATGTTTCTGTACTTATTAAGTGAACTGGCCAAGAGGAAAAAAGTTCTTTTCCCATGTAAAAAAATTGGCCACTTTATTTTGTTTAAACATTGAGGCCTGGGCTGAGTTAAACATTAGAGGTTATTTTAGAAAGATATCAGAGTTTGCATGGGAAAGTGTACAAAAATTGATGGATTTTCGTTTTTGCTGTTACCCACTGGCATTGGGGCTCTGCAGTATTCTGTCCACTTAGGAAGGTGAGCAGATGTTCCTGTGAATCTGAAACTAGCTCAGCAAATGGAGCCTCATTTTTTAGCTCAACAATTTTTTTTTCTTTTGGCTGGGGAAGACAAGGGACAGACACCTGGAAATTAGAAATGTCTCTAATCACTAGAAATTCTCAATGAGTTGGCTTCAGTTGGCTAATAGAAAATGCTAAGTATAAAGTTTCAAGTTCCTTACATGTAGTGCATGTTACCAGGTGTGCTGATAGGAGCACAGGATAGCACACAGAATTGTTTTCACTTGAGGAATTGGTTTGGCTGAGGAGGGAATGTACTCATACAGAAGCTATAAAAGAGACCTCACAAATGCAGATGTTTAAGGAGGTAAGCAAAGGCTCAGAGTTGGAGAAGGAAGTGACAATGGAAAGACTTCATAAAGGAAGATTCAGAAATAGGAGGACTGTCAGAGATCTAGCAAGAGCAAGGCTCAGGTCTATTAACTTGCTTCTAATGCACTTGCAGGAGAATGTGGAGAATCACATGGGAGATTTTAATGGCCTGGCTTGGAAGTGATACCTATCACTTCTGTCTTATACCATTGACCAGAAATCAATCACACAGCCCCATCTAACTGTAAGAATAGCTGGGAAATAGAGCTTTAGCTCTGTGCCTAGAAAGACAATGTGTTTGTTGCGCATCTCTGAGCATCTGTAGCCAGTCTCTGCTACATGCCCATAGAAGCTTCACAGAAGAAATTTCAGTCTCTTTCTCTCATTCATGATTCTTCAAATAACTTTATGTCATTCATCCCCTGGCTGAGCCACCTTCCGTTCTACCAGGTAGTATTCATATGTCATTGCTCTCAAACCTTCTACCACCCAGCCATTATTTCTAGCAAATGTTTTTTTTTATTATTCTTCTCAAAATGAGGTGTTCACAGTAAGACATAATTTTCCAGACGTGACCCAAAAAATGCCGGTAACGTAGAATTATTGTTTTGATTGATTTCATAACTGTAAGGACAAGAAGAAGGCTGAAATTGGGAAGACTTCAAAGTTAAAGGCACATAATGGAAGTCCACAAAACATAGAATTTGAAAATGAAAGGGGTGTTTATGATATTTTAACATGGCAGCTGTATCAAACATTAGTGGTTACGTACTGTTCTTCTCAAACAGGAAAAAGGCGCACATGCAAATCAAATAATTCATTTCCATAAAACTCCAAAGAGAATGCAAGGAGAAGTTACTTTGAATGATATTACTTTTATATTATATTATGGATTTAAATGAAAAAGCCACCAAGGATTTCCATATTAAAATCTTTTTATTGCAGTATTAACCAGTCCCACCTGTCTGTATCTAAAATGTCATAGTAATCTAGTTAGTAATCAACACAATTATATGATATATAAGCAAGCTAGCATTGCTACGAGGAACTAAAAGCTGTCACCTTACACTTTCACCGGCATTAGACATGGCACTGATATCTTGCCATTTTGGCATATCCTAATGGCCTCAGAGGTCCAAACATTTTCATCTAGCGACCCTGTGAAGAGAGAATGGATCTTTTTCTTTCTTTTTCTCTTTTCTTTTGGAACAGTTATGTTTTCAGTGTTCTCTGCTAGAAAATATTATAACCCCAATCAAGTGATTATTCTTATCAGGGAAAAGAATCGATTGAAAACAGTTTATCTATTTCTAAATTCATAGAAGAGAGGAAGCCTACAAATCTCTCTATCTGATCTATCAAATTTTTCTTTATAAATTGAGTTTTTAACGTCATGGCTTCTGGGTCCATTGGTTTCCATATTTTTGTTTATTCAGTTGTTTTGGCTAGACTTATTGCAAACAGTGACTATCACACCTCTATTTTTCTGTAAATGTGCCTGCTGTTTGATGTTGAAGTAGGAGGAAGCAGGATTCATTGTAATTATAATTAAAATGTAGTTTCCTGTTGCAATTCCTGATTCTTCTTATTTCCAGGTTGTCTCTCAGGGGTAAGATGCCAGGGGTATAAACAACATTTACTGATTTCAGTATTAGTGATTTTTTTGACAGATTCATTCATAACAAAACTTAAGTAATATTAACAGATTCTTGTTAAGCATGTTAGAATAAACAAACAGTGAGTATCTAGGCATAAAGCCATGTACTTTCAGAGCTCAATATGCTTATAATATATAAACAACTTGGTTGTTATTTGACAAGTTATTATTTTTATTTTTCAGAGAAGGGTTTAGCAATAGCTGACATTATTGAGAGGGAGAACAATAGATTATTGGGGGCAAATGGTGATAGAGGTGGGGTAGGTTTGTTATCCAGAAAAAAAAAAGATTGAGAAACAAGGAGGATTTTTCACTTTGAATCCCTCAGCTTTGTCACAGGTCATCTTTGGCACCTGGGAGACAATGGTTGTGAAAATGACAGACGCAATTTTCTTCTTTGTTTTTTTCCATAATACTATAATTGTGAACCATGATGAGTAGGGGCAGAACATTTATTGGAGAGCATCCTCAACAGCCCTTTGAACACATTTTGGTCTCTGTAGCATCGTTTAGAAACACAAGTCTTTGTCGGGTTTCTGATTTTTTATCTGATAGGTTCATAATCTTATAATGGCATTAACTTTGTGACTAGTTACCAAAAAATTATTGTTATTTTTTAAAACAATACTTAAATGTTAAAGCAAGGTTAAAAAAAAAAAAGACCCAGAAAGGAGTGAGATGATAGTTTAGAAACTTCCAATCCTGGATAATGGGTTCTGTAGAATTTAACAAAGAATGTTAGAAATTTCCCCAAATAAAATTAATTTAAATTCAGTTTCACAAAAGGTTATTTTATAGAACACATTGAAAAATAGAAGGTTAATTTCAAAATTTGACTAAATACTTTTATCAGTGTGTTTTATATTCTCATATGTTTTCCTGTTATTGATTAGCATTCTTAATTTCAGCTTGAAGAAGTCCTTTCAGGGCTTCTTGCAAGATAGGTTTGAAGTGAGGAACTCTCTCATGTTTTCTTTGTTCATTTGGGTAAATATTTATCTTCCCTTTATTTCTGAAGGACAACTTTGCTGCATAAAGTATTCTTGGTTGGCAGTTTTGTCCTTCAGCAATTTTAAGAAATCATTCACTCTCTCTTGGCCTGAAAGTTTTCTAATGAGAAATCTGCTCATAGTGTTATGGGAATTTCCTTGTATTTGAGGAATTTTTTATTTCTTACTGCCTTTAAAATTCTCTTCGTCTTTGGTTTTAGATAATTTTGTTGTAATATATCTTGGAGAAGATCATTTTGAATTGAAAATTTGGGGGAACTTATAAGCTTCATAAACTTGGATGTCCAGATCACTCCCCAGACTTGAGATATTCTCAGCCTTTATGTTTTTTAAATAAACTTTGTGCCTCTTTTCCTTCTGAGACTCTCATAAGCATTGATTTTTTCTCTTAATGGTATTCCATAGTTCACATAGTCTTTCTTTACTTTTTTTTTTTACTCTTTTTCCCTTTCTTCTCTTCTGACTACATAATTTCGTATGATGTTTTTTACTTCACAGTTTCTGTCTGCTTGATCAAGTCTGCTGTTGGTGCTCACTATTATTTTTTTCATTTCATTCTTGTATTCTTCAGTTTCAGAATTTCTGTTTGGTTCTTTTTTATGATTTTTATCTCCCTGTTAAAGTTTTCATTTTGTTCTTGTTTTCCTGATTTTGCTAAATTATCTTTCTGTTTTTATGTAGCTCACTGAGCTTCTTTAAAACAATTATTTTGAATTCTCTACCAGGCAAATTACAAAGCTTTATTTCTTTGGGGCCAGTTACAGGGGAATTATTATTTTTATTTTTTGGTATCATATTTTCTTGGTTTTTCATGTTCCTTGGAATTTTGCATTGCTGTCTTCCTATTTGAAGAAGCAGTCACCTCGTCCAGTCTTTATTGACTGGTTTAGGGAGATAAATACTTTTTTTCAGCCCTTTTAAAAATATTAAGGTTTTTTCAGATCTCTTCTATGGATATGCCTTCTCCACACTTCTTATTTCCTCTTAAGAAGGAATTCTTCTGGTTGTAAGCCTTTTCCCAATCTCAAAAACCAGGCTTTGTGCTGATATTTTCCTATTTCCTATTCCTAAGGTGGTGTCTAATGCTCAGTTTTGTGTATTTTCTCCAATATTAGAGTCTGGCCAGCTTTGTACCGTGCTCACTAGCTAACTGCAAATGCTCATTCTCACCACCTTACCCTTGGGGACACATGCCGTGAGCCAGCCATGAAATGGGAGTATGTGTGGGTTAGGCTTGTGGACCATTGGGTGTACTGGTGGGTCAGTTGGGGAAATTCACAGGTGAGGTGACCCAGGAGCTCATGGACAGACTTTCTAATGGAGTCTGCGAAGTGGTTAGTGGGATCTATAGCCCTTTGATACATTGGGATACGAGCCCTTGCCTGTCATTCTGATCTTCCAGCCACCCGCCCGTCACCCCTCCCCACTGGTGCAGTTCATGTCTCAGTATTCTGAATGAGATAAGAAAGAAGTGGGTCACTTGTCACACTGACAGCATCCTGCACACCCAGGGAAAGCAGGTGCTCATTCACATGCTCTCACTTTCCCCTGCTGGTGAAATTGTGGGCTGAGAAGGCCTCTTTTGATACTAAGCTGTGCTCCGTGAGCATTGCAGGAGGGGTGATGCAGTACAGTAAAGTGCAACTGTCACTCATCCCCTCTTCAATGCATCCAATCTCAGATATTTTTTTTTTTTTTTTAATCTCTGTACTGGAACTTCTCCACTGGACTCCTGGACTTCTACAAAGTCTCTCTTGTCCCTGTGTGATTGTCAAAATTGGCATTGTTTTGGGGGAAGATGATAGAAAACTCTAATTTAGTTGTGTTGGTGACATCACCAAAGCTAACAGGTTTAAAATTTTTTGTAGGTAAACATTTTGAATCTTACCTGGAATTTTATATTTTATTTCTTACTCAATAGTTTTAAAAAATGTCAGATATATTAACATTTAGGTCTTAATTTTTTCCTTGGAGCCATGTGACTCCTCTTTCCACGCTTAGAAAAACTTCAAGTTTTTTATTTTTGTTTCTGTTCTGTTTCTCTAGGCTCTCCCCTAGAATCATTGATTAACTCCCTAGTCTCTATTTTTATACTTCTTTATCATATTTTCCGTTTTCTTCTACCAATAAGATCTTACAAATATTCAAAAAATATTTGAATCTACTACTATCAGTATCATTTAATTCTTCTACTCTTTTTAATTTCTTTCTTATTCTTTTTTAAATATTCCTTTCTCATTTTCTTTCACCCTATTACCTTTTTAACCTGCCTGGAATCTTCTTCATTCCATCCTGCTTTTTTTTCATAAAGGCCATATCTTTTTGTTTGAAATAATGATACTAAATTGTTTCCTTAAATTTTCTTTTTGATTCTGCAGTAAGAAAATTTTCAGAAGTTTGCTCTGAATATTTGGAACACTGTTTTTCCTCTTGTTCTATGCTTAAACATTTTTTTTTCTATTCAACTTTAATACCATAAGGATATGCACACAGGTTGAGTGGATTTCTCTTGTTTCAGCTCCTTTTCTATTGCATTGATGGTGAAAATTTCAATGTTCATAGTTTAATGGACATTATTTCCATTTTAATTATCATTTTTTGACAATTTTGATGATACCTCCCCTTAGTTGCAATTTGATCTTCTTTCAACTTCTATAGCCTGATTCTTTGATACTCTAAGGAGAAATTTTACATTTCATCTGTAATTCCTAGCAAATCAGGGTCATCCCTCTTTTCCCCATTCACCTTTTCTCTCTGCCCCATCCACCAGATTCTACCTATGCAGACTAAGCCTTTAGAACATGTTGCTTTACAGGTCTTTGCCCCCTACTTTCTCTCACCTTTTTCTTGAAGATAGAACAATTAGAGAAAGAATATTTGCCTCAGAGCATAATTGGCAAAACAGGGAACTCTGAGAGCCTCTTTTCTCATAAAGAAAAAAATGGTGTATTTTTAGTTTTCTGTCTATAAGCCTAGAGATTGGAAGTGAAAGCTGGGTATGCTATGGAGTTACTAAATTCCCTCTAGGTTTTCAAGGTTAGAATCTATCTATTCCTTGTAGGTTATAGACTTTATTGTGTTCAGTGGGTTTAGTGATAAGTTGAGAAGAGCAGCAAAAAAAGATGCTCTCCAGAAGCTATTTGAACCTAAACCTTTTATCAGGAGGCTGGGAAAAATTGGCATTTTATTTTTATATAGAGATTATGTGCTAATCATTTAATTTTTAAACCTTTACCTAGAATTGAGAGACACAATCCTGTGGGTAATATTAAAATATAAATGGTTTCCTTTATTCCTTTCTTTTTTTCAAAGTAAGGGTACCTCAGAATAGTAAAACAGAGACCTGAAAGCTCAATGATAACTATTAAAATGTAATGGAATTGCATTGTTTTTGAAGCCACTGTGATATATTCCAAATGTCTTCCATCTGTTTGGTATATTTTTCTTATTGTGATAGATGATACAACTAGAGAACAAGAATATCCTTTATGTCACTGACTTGCAAAGTTGCACAAGTAGAAAATGAAGAGTCATATCATCTACACAAATCATCTTTACTGTTAGATACATTAATAAGGAAACAATTGAACTGCATGTGTTAAAAAGATAAAAACATTCAACAAATTGTTCTTCATAGACAAAAGAAAAAAAATGGCAGGGGAGCAAAAATTGACAAAGGGAACACAGGAGGAAGTTAAAGGATTGGAGTGGGAGGAAAAAGAATGAAGGTTAGTAAATATCTATTTGAGTGTGCAATTGCATTTTGAAATAATTAGTCACCTAATTATGTATCCAGATATAGTAATTTTTGTTCCATAGTTATGATTTATTTTAAGCATTCTCTGTGTATAATTTTCAGTTGTGAATTTTTTTGAAAAATTAAATTTCAGAGGAATAATACATTTATTTGAAATTGCTTTAGAAATGTGCTTATATTCCCTTTTGGAAAGAGTAGAAAGAGTTGTCCTTTTCTAAATGGCTGTGAAGGTGAATAATTTCTCCACCCTTTTAGGTAAACATATGTACATTCATTGAATGGTATGTAGTTCACCATAAACAGGAGACATTAAGAAAAAATAAAACATTTAATGTAAATGAATTTTCAGCACCTGATCACTTAATTGATATTTTGCGCATAATCTACTTCTATTTTACTGGTAGATGTTTGATGATTTGAAGAAAAATTTAAAAAGAATTGTCGAACTGTGTATAAACCATGGCCAAATAAAAGATTCATAATTTTCACTCAAGTTGAGAGATTATCTGGAATGCTGGTACAGAAAGAACTTGATATTCTAGAAATACATTATTTTGAATTCACTATTGAACTAGCTGAAAATCTTACTCTATAGCTGAATGCACTGGTAGTCTGGTAATCACAGCCATAAATATGAGTTATTTACAATTGGAGTGGGCCTCCACACTTTTAACATCTTGAAGATGTTTCTTCTTTGGATAAGCCAAATTAAGCATACATTGAGGCCATATCGTTAAAGTTTCCACAATAAAATCTTTTTATTGGTATTTCCTGTAAAAGTTCCTTGGAATAGAAATTCTCTCTTAATAAATAAAAATTCTTTGGCTTCTTATATGAAGGTAAACCTACTGATCTTTAGTTTTAGAATACCAGTGATTATATTATAAAGTACATTTCATTAATTGGAACCCTATTTTTACTATGCAGTTGGAGGTACAATCTCATGGAAAACAATTTACTCAGGAAATGGAGTTGCTAAAAACATCATTTTGGTGATGAGAAGAGTGAGACAATGTTCAGATTTCTAACATATGTAGTGCACTTTTAGACATGTTAGTTTCCATCTAACTGCTTATTTTTCTTTCATATTTTACATTTCATAGTACTTTCGCCCATCTATAGTAACCAGTTCTAGTCATAATGAATCTTAGAAAATTCTCTAATTATTCCTATTTGTCCATGCTCGTAGCTTTCTTTGTATTTCTGCTTTGGCCTAGGCTCCTCATTTTCAACCTGTTCTAGTTTCACAAAACTTTGTGAACCTCACTCAGGATACTAATTATTACCTTTAGTATCTATGAATTGTAAAAATATTCGATGAGAAAAAGTCTCTTTTATATTTCTTTGCATTTTATTAACACTGAAAATACTTGAAAAACATAAATGTATATATTTTTTCATTTATGAAGTTAACTCAATATATAAACTCTTAGACCTCTTGCAACAGCATGTGTCAAAGAGATTGGGTAGGGTTGGTCTCTTAAAGTATGCTGAGTTTGCCAAAGTATGATACATTTTAAAAACATTTATGATACTTATTAGAAAGAAAGTGTGTATAAAAATGTGGTTCTTTTAAAATTCAAGTTTACTGAGCCATTTAAAAATATAATAGCCTTTGTCGGAAGTAAGAAAATACCTCAAGACCTTAGCTCTAACTCTGCAGGAAAAACAAACAGTAAAAATGAAGATAAGGCTTTCATCATTCTGTACCATTTCTGAGGCACGTGGGAAGCCCAGAGGCCTGAGAATACTTCCACTCTAGGGGGATAATGTAATATCTCGGGGACCTGAAGTTAATCATTTCAGTTCTATATAAATAAGTACTACATTAAAATAATGGGTCAGATTCTCTGAATGGACTAAGGGATATAAATAGGTATTGGAATCAAGCAAATCTGGTTGCAGCTCAGAAAAGCCCAACTCTGGAAGCTACCTGCAGGTCTCTAATAAAATTAACTAGAATCTCCTGTGTGTCTTACCTTCTGCCTCAGTTTCATGCAGTGTTTCTCAAATGAGGACAATGTTGATCATAGGGCAAATGTCCAGAGACATTTTCAGTTGTGACAACTAGGGGAAGAGTACTATTGCCATCTAGCTGGTAGGAGCCAGGAATGCTACTAATCCTTCCACATTATACACGGGCAGTAATTCACTCCTAACCCAACAAAGTAATTTATAGAAACATTTGATAAATGCCATCTCAAACAAAACAAAACAAAACAAACCATTATATTTAAAGATGAAAGTCTGCTTTCCCTCTAAGATTAGGAACAAGACAGTAATGTCTTTTCAGTATTTTGCTTGAGGTCATAGCCAGTGCAACTATGCAAGGAAAAGAACTAAAAGGCATAGTTTACAAAGGAAGAAGCAAAGTGACATTTATTCATGAGTGAGTATAGGTAACCACAATAAATAATTTCAGTAAAAGTGGCTTGATCTAATAGATGAACAAGGTTTCAGTTTTCAAGTCACTACAAATTCAATTATATTTATAAAAACTTGCAATAAACAATTTGAAGTGAAATTTTAAAATCTTATTTACAATGGTGTCAAAAATATAAAATGTTTGAAAGTAAATTTAGTATTTAGTGAAATATGGGAAGAACCGTTATAAAGAAAACTACAAAACATTACTGAGAGAAATCAAAGAAAATGTAAATAAATGGAGAAATATACCATGTTCATGGATAAGACTCGGTATTATTAAAACTTCCCTTAAATTAATCTATAGACTCAAATTAATCTTAATCTTCATCTCAGTAAATTTTTATCTTATAGGAATTGACAAACATTCTAAAATTCATATGACAAAGCAAAGAATCTAGAATAGTCAAAATCTTGAAAAAGAACAATTCCATTTGATTCTAGACTTTCTATGAAAATACACTATTCAAGATGGTGAAATATTGGCATAGGAATAGACAAAGAGAACAGAATAGAGACAGAAATAAACACCTATTTATGTTCACTGATTTTTTTCAACACACTAAAGCAATTAAATAGAGGCATGGAGAGTCTTATTAACAAATGGTGCCGGAACAACTTGATATCTGTATGGAAATAAAAGAATCTCCACTCCTACTTCACACCACAAACAAAAATTAATTCACATTGAATTACAGATGTAAAATTAAAAGCTGAAACTCTAACATTACTAGCAGAAAACATAGGACAGGATTTTTTAAATTGGTGGTGTGATGGACTTTGAATATTTGTGTCCTCCCATTAGGAGATGGGGCCTTTAGGAAATGATTACATCATGAGAGTGAACCCTCATGAATGGGATTAATATCCTTGTAAGGGGCTAAAGAGACCAGAATTTTTAGCCTTCTGCTTATCAAAAGATATAGTAAATGTGTAAGCAAGCCACTAACAAGACAAAAATACTTGTAAAACATATCTGACAAAGCACTTGAATCTATATCATAAAAAGAACTTCTGTATTTAATAAGAAAAAGATTAAAAAATCAATAAAAATAGGCAAAATATTTGAATGGATGCCTTACAAAGGTACATATATGAATGGTCAGTGAATAGTAAAGAGTGCTCAATGTTTTTAGTCTTCAGAGAAATACATTTATAACCACAATGACATAGTCCTACATATTCACTAGAATAACCAGAATATTCTGACAACACCAAATATTGGTGAGGAGTGGAGGCACTGAATTGCCATACATTGCTGATAAAAATATCAAATGTTAGAACTTTTTTGTAAAATGTTTTGCACTTAAAAATATAAAAAGTTACATACACCTACCCTTTGACCCAGTAAGTCTATTTAGGTTATTTACCTAGAAGAAATATGAATTTAGCTATACATAAAGACTTGTTTAAAATGTTCATAGCAACTTTATTCCCAATAGCCCCAAACTAGAAACAACTCACAAAATTATCAACAGGAGAATTAATAACCAAATTTTGCATAATTATACAATGGACTGCTACTCCGCAATAAAAATGAACTACTGATACAGGCATAAATATGAATGACTCAGACATAATTTTGAGCAGAAGCAGCAAAATAAAAAGAACTCATATGATTCCATTTAAAGGAAGTTCTAGAACAAAACTAGAAAGAGACATGAGAAAACTTTCTAGGGAGGTGGAAATGTTCTATATCATAAGAGTGGGTTATGTACATATATCTATTGGTCAAAATTGTACCATTAGGATTTATGCATTTTCATGAATTAAACTTACTTGAATATTTAAAAAATATTAATAACAATAGCTTCATGGGACAGAAAAAATAACTACTCATTTTATAAAAGCATGTCATAATGAAGAGGAGACATTTCAGAATCATGCATATATTCCAGTGACTACGTGATTATGAAAGTTAGTCATAGAAATGAGAGAAGTTAAGCCTTTTCACTTTTATTGGCATTGATAAATATTAGTCAATTCATTAGCTATACAAGTCTTTGAAATGTCTTTTATTAAAGCAAAGGTATAGTATCTATTTATCTAATTACGCACATCTACATTTTAGAAATAAAATATTTTGCATATAGTTTTCTTTATAATTAAATCTAAAAACTGTAGAATTGGGAGAAGTAGACTTTATAACCCTTGAGAGAAAAAGGTTAAGAACATTTGATAGAAATAAATGTTGACTAAAATTAGATTTGTTTGAAAGAACTGTAGGATCTTGGCAAGAAATGTGTTTTAAGTTGTTTTAAATATATACTGCTTTGTCTTAAGGTTTACACGTTAATCAATAAAGATACTTGGCCTAGCTAAGTAGAAAAGAATTATTTGCATTTAGCGTACCAAATATATCTCAGTCATAAGTGTTATTTAATATCCTAAAAATGTTTGGTTTTCAACTCTGTTTAAATGACTAGTCTGTGGGTGGTGAAGACAGGCTTTACTTAGCCTTGCCTAGATTTTGTCAGGATTCTCATAATCTTCAGTTATTGTAATTTATTAATTCCAAAATGATATTTAGTTCTTGGTGAGCAGCATTATTAGAAAAATATTTTTATTTCTTTAATTATGTGTTTTTCCCAGTTTTAAAACAGTATGTGTATATAGAGAGTTATTTCAGCACATAGTTTTTTGTGTATGTGTGGTATGGACATAAATACACACACACACAGTTTGACATCATAACTAATGTAAAATGTTGAATCCTGCTTTTCTACCTAGCAATTTATCATAAACATTTTCCTGTGTACCTGAAAACTGTATAATATGTTTGTGTAATATGACTATATTATAATTAACAGTTTTTTCATTGCTGGATATTTCCTCGTATTACATACAAATTTCTAGGGAACATCTGTGCGTATACATTTTTATTTGCATTTTGGATTATTTGCTTAGAATGGATTCCCAGCTGTAAAACTGCCAGGTCAAAAGCTTTTCTTAAACTGTTTTTCAAAAAGACAGTACACTGTATTCAATCATTAAAGGTATACAAGTATGCTTCTCTCATGGTCCACTTACCAGACTTACATATTATAATTTTTTGTTTTTGCTAGTTATAGGTAGAATATCATTGTTTTAGTTTGCATTTCTGAAGCGACTAATGAGGTTGAGATTTAAAATCTGTCTTTCATGCTTTTGTCTTTTAGGGTTTTAGGATTTTCTTTATGATTAACATTATCTCTTCCCTAAGGATTTTATTCTTGCCATCATATTGCAACAGATAATTTTTACATTTTTACATCATTTTCTTTTTGGTTACATTGTTAATTTTTTTACTTCAGAGAAGTCAATTTTTTTAACATAGTCAAACAATATTTTTTGACATTAATTACTTTGTGCAAAGAACTCTGGGCAAATGGAATCTTACATTTGCATTACCTGAATAGTAGATATCACTAGTAGTTTACTATTTAATCTGTAGCATATAGTTAGCTTGTAGTTTTGGTATATCATTGCTTTAAAACTACTGCTGAAGGAAGGCAGACAGCTTGTTTTTTATTTCCCTGAAAATATCCAAGACTAGAACCAATATTATCAGTCTCTAATGCAGGTTGGCAATGTCAAGATGGTTTGTGGCTATGTCAAGATGTTGAGTCAGTGCCCAGGTCATTGCTCATTAAAGATGCTGCTCTTTGGACCAACAGGAGACCTAGTAACAAGGTCCTAAGAATTTCTGATACTTTCTTATATCCTTTCAAGGCAGCACAGAACATTTTATTCTTTAGAAAATATTCAGGCCTCTTCCTTCTTATATAGCAGTTACTATTTGCATTTGTATTTTGATCTGTTCTTTTTTTAAAAAAAAAATAACGATGAATACATCAGGAGAAAGAGTATTTTTTTAAAATTATTATGTCTGCATACTCACCTATTAGTTATTGTATATGTATTTTTTCACAGGAATAGATAGCTTTTTTTTCAAATGTTGATTATTCTATTTTGATGAATCATTAATAATTCTCTATACTTTCACTGTCATTACTTATTAGGTGTGTCATTTTTTAATTTTCATCAATCATTCTTTTCCTTCCTTCTACTTTTTATTTCCTTTAGATCTTCAGAATGTGAATTAATCCCTAGTTTGTTATGATTTATAGTCATGTGCTTCTCATATGATTTCTTTTTGGATGCCTTGTGCCTTCTGTTACATTCTTATTCTGTTGGTCGTCTATTGTTTTAAATTCGCTTCCACCTTACTCCCACCATTATCCACTGTCATATGAAATCATTAGCGATGTGAAATAAGTTTGTTTTGTATGTACACACTTTACTAAAGCCACTGCTAATAAACATCATTCCTACTCACATATGAGATGGACAAATAACAATCTCTTTGTGATTCAGCAATCATCTCTAACCATATCTAAAAACATTATTTCTTCCTCATCAGTAAATTACCATGCCAAGTGACCTTCATCTTTCACAGAAGAACTTAGAAAGTTATGCTGCATTAACTTAATATAAAATAATTTAAGAAAAATAAATTCAGTGACATAAAATTAAAAGATGTACTGCCAAAATTGTGGTGTCTCCAAAGTGACATTTTCTGGACCAGACTGAAAAATCCTAATATGGCACTATTTTAGCTGAGGTTTCCTGGTTCCTTTCCAGGCCATAAAAATTTCTGTAAAATGGAAATAATTACATATTTAATTACAGTTCCAAAATTTGTATTCTTGGATGAAACTGACTTTTTCTCTTGTCACGCTATAGCCGTAATTGCTACATTGTCTGTTGTTAATTTTCATTTTAGTTGAGCTTTGAATGTTTAGCTAGAGGATGGTCCAATAAGATTCTAAAACCATCTTAGTCATTGGTAGGCAAAAATTATTTTTTATTACTATTTTAGGAAGTCTACCCTAAAGAGGTGGTGAAAGAACTGATAACGCTCAAAGCAGGCTCTTTACTTTGGGGTTGTGATGAGAAAAACAGAAATTAGGAGTAGAGGAATTAGCAGAGACAGATGGTGAGGGATTATAATAATTTCTAGGATCATCCAAATTGCCTGAAACTTATGCCAGATTTTTTTTTTTTTTTTAAACGGGGCAGCATGTCATGCTTATTCTGAGCTCCCATAGAAACATTTAATGAAGTTATACAGGACCTTGCATTCTGTTATGTTTCTTTGGATATTCAAGGAATTTTAGAAGCAATCTACATTGAGCTTTGTCAGTGTTTCCAGCAACTGACAAATTTTAACTTTACACATGTTTTCTAAAATATATATTTTTTAAACCACCCTGGGGAAAGACATGAAAGTAAGAGGACTGATTCTTAGATTATCTGCATTTAGAACAACCACCTTCATTTAGTTGCAAAAACATAGTGATTGTGTCCTCAATGTGAGGGGGAAGATTTCAGTGGGTACAGCAGCTATTGATTCAAATATAATTACACATATTCCTTTTATGGGTTCTCTTTACATCAGTAACTTTATTTTATTATGAAAAATAGCAATCTATAAGGTGATTCTGTAGAATTCTCAAAAATGCCACACACACACACACACACACACACATATATATAGCATAATCTGGTGAATCTGACATTCTCCAGTGAAACATTCATCCAATTATGATCCTCAGTGTTCCTGTTGCAGTTATGGTCACAACGTCAACAATAAAATCAATTTGACACGTGATCGAAAGTAGCAAATACACTTTATGTTCTCTGGAGACAATATAAACCATCCCTTGTAAATAAGAAACTTCAAAATGAAAGCACGTAAAATACCAGCTACAGGCTGCTCAGCATGACTCTTAAACTTAATAAAATAAACTTTTCTGAGTGTTAAATTTTGAGTTCTCTGACTACATGAAATTTGTCGGTAAAACAAAATACCCAGTTACATACAAGATTTTTTATTAGAAGTTTTCTTTTGCATGTTTTACCAATTAACTTTTTAGCCCAGTCTTTCCTACATGCCCAGCAAAGTACTAAAAGTTGTGTATTTAATAGAGTCTTTGTTTTGTTTTTGTTTCTTTTATTTTGCTATGTGTAGAGATGTGAAGGACTAAACAAAGAAACCTGAAAATTTTGGAGGAGGGAAATAACATTTGAATTTTTAATCTGGGAATCTTAGCTAGTTTTGAAGAAAACTCATAATAAATGTGCAGCAGGGTTTTGGAGGTCAAAGATAGAGGCCACCTGCCATTTTGGGATAAATGATTTTTAACCTCTTACTTGAAGTATTTCATGTAAAATAAGACAGTTTAAGATTCATCAATATATATCATCTCTGATATTATCCAGGAGGAAGATGAATCAGAGGAAAACTGTGCTTGGAGGTTCAAGGGGAAATTGCATAAGTTAAGAAGACCTCTGTCCCATTTCAGTCACTTCTAGAAATATTTCAGATAATCAAAATTTTATTTAACTTCAGGGTAAATATTGATGCTTAACAATTTCTAGCTAAACCAACAACTCAATGCTCCTTTAGGGTGCTGAAGCCATCACAAATGAGGTGTTAGAGTCAGATACCTCCCTCTAGTAGCTTATACATAAAGCAATGGGACGGAAATAGCAATGATTACACAAAATATTGTGAGGGGGTGGCAAATGTGAACTATAGACAATTGATTTAAGAATTCAGCCATTTAAAACATTTTAGAAACTTAAAGGATATAAATTATAAAAAAATCCAAGGAAAAGACAAAAAACTGCCTCAAGTGGGAACATGAGGCAAAATTAGTTATTGCTATTTGGAAGAAGTGGCATTTTAGTTGGGTAGGATTTTTATGTTTAGATATGTGTGTGTGTGTAGAGAAAAGGGAGGAAAGAAATAGTGGCTCATTCCAGATTGAGGGAATTTAATTATTAATTCTTCCATTCTGCATTTATTGATTGATTCCTATCTACAAAACACTAAATCAAATTCTAGGAGCACAGGATGAATAAGAACTTTAGTTCTTGTCTTGAAAGATCTCCCCCAGTGGGGGAATCATATGTATAAGGAGTGTACCAGGTGTGTGCTAGAGGTGGCCTGTTGGTTCCATAAGGCCTGAGTGGGGCGCCTCTTCTACCTAGCAGCACCAGAGAGGCCAAGGTTCATTCTCAATGCTCCTCAAGTCAAATGACAGCTAGGTGAACTGCATAATCCAACAGGGGAGAGGATTTTGTTTGTAGCTCTTTTACCACTCTGTTCTAAAGTCATTTGTGTATTTATCTTTCTTTTAGACCTTAAGTTTGTGGAGGCCATGAAGTTAGGTTTTATCATCTTTGTATTCCTTTGGAGTCTAGAACAATGCTTTGCACACACAGTGGGCATTAAAAAGTTTGGGGATGTAATTAAGTTTTGCATTTCTTGGAAAATAGAGCATCTTATCGGGGGCATGGCTATGAGATAAGGTGTCCTATTTCTACACATTGTCAGTCTCACTAGTCCAAACTTTCAGAGTTTTAACAGCTGTGTCTAGAGGCTGAAGCCAAAGATTGCTAGTGTTATTGTGAATCACCTTTGACCTTTGATATTATTTTTGAACTATGAAGACTGCAGACATTTTTAAGTTCTCATTACTCTGTGGCTAAGCTTTAAGTGGGTGGGGGGCAGGGAGGGAGCTGAACATCAGCAAGCCACTCTGCTCATTTATTTTTTTTAAAAGTTCCTGGTAAAAAGTCACCTTTTACCCCAATTTCACATTCAATTTTGGTTCATCCTTACCTTTAAGACACTAAATCAATATTCTGAGATTGTTTAGGAGGCTTCTTATTTTTCTCAGCTGTAAACTCAATTACCTTTCAAATGATTTTATAGCTAACAGTAAATGGTCCATGAAGTATATAAATAAAAATGAGAGCAAACATTTCATGCTTAAATAGCTGTTATGGTAGTCAGTGTAATGGACTGGAATTTCAAAAAAATAACTGGTGACAACTCATTTAGTGGCCACATGATATTTTGCTATCATTTCTCCAAAGTATCATTTGCAGGTGTTCTGATACACATCTTACCCCAGTTGGTATTTTATATCGTTTTATGTGAACAAGCATCTATATATCTTTATGAAAGTCTACAGAGATCAAATATAAGAAGGAAGAGCTATGATACAGTTTCATTGTCATAAATGGCCATTGAGAATGTTATTTCATTGAAAATTTTACTTACACGTCTACAATTGTTCATGACATTTCATGGAAATGGTAAAACTATGTAGCTTCTTCCAAGCTGTTTATAAATCTCCTCTGTCACTATAGAAACAGACTAATTCTACTAGTTCTTAAATAGTTCCTTATGGTACTTTTAAGAATCATCATTTTCTGGATTGTTATGACTCAGATTAATTGTGGCCAGCCCTGAACTCATGGTGAAGGAGATGAGCAAGTATAGTATTAAATGGGTAGCCTGTTTACCTGAAGCTGTCCAGCCAAAATGTTGCCATTGGCACTAGCTATTTCTTCAAAGCTCTATATTTGGTCAGAGACACTGAAACTACTCTGTCCATGTTATATGTGCTCTATGAGACAATTCGAACGCGTTTCAAATTTTGGAATCTCGTGATTGTATTTAAACAGTTTTATAAGCACGCAAAGCCAGTCATGTGGTCCGCTGGCCTTTATAAGTGCCACTCATTTGTCAAGGTTTGCACAAATAGACATAAAAAGAACTCTCAAGGTATTTTTTATTGCAACCCATCATTGATGATATTGGGAAGTTGTGGGTACGACGTCACTCTGTGAATTTATGTGGAAATGAACTAGGGCTAGTCAGGCAGTATCTAGTATCTCTTTGTTTTTATTTAGTAGTATTGCATTCAGAGAAGTTTTTCTTCAAGAGAAGCAGAGGAATAGAAAGAAGTCTTTCTCTGTTATTCCTCCTTTGCTGTCTTGACTTTCTGAAACTTAATTTTCTTATTCTTAAACTCCAGACAGAATTAATCGTTTCCTTCTCTGTAATTTTTGTTTATATCTATGTCTTGTGCTGAGATAATTTTTTTCTAGTGCAGAGGGAACGCTAAGCAGCTTCATTTTTTCTTTTCTAAATGATGAGGCCTTTACAAAAAGTCACAAACTCAAGAAGTAATGGGAGCACTCCTCTTATCCCATCTCTCTTTAATCAGCTAAGTGAGTTAACTGATACTCTCTATTTTCTCCATAAAGTCTGCACACTAATACCCACGCACATTCTAGAAAGCTGTTCTTTCGTACACCTGTGTACTTTGGGTCCCCCTTGTGGTGGTGTACATTTACCAAGGGTCCCAAATCTGTTATGACAGTCGTATTTGATGTTTTATCATAGAATACGTTTAATTATTATCTAAACTAATGTAACATATACAAGTAAAGAAAAATGTATATATAATAACTAAAATAGAATGCTAGTCAATTTACTAAAGAAAAATTGTTGAATTAGGCATGTCTGAGCCAGTCATAAGAGATTAGTAAAAAATGTGAGTAACTAAAAATCAGAGAATGATTCTTAAGTCAGATTGCTTCTCAAGCGTCTTTAATTTTCTTCTTTTATAATAAAAAAATAAAATAGAAATAAAAAATGACGTACAATGGATATACTTTATGTAAGATATAGAAATCTAATTAGCAGATCCATACATAAAGCAAAGGTCTTGGTCTTATATTAAAAGAGTTGCAAACTATGTGCATTTACATGTTTTTAAAAAGAATGTTTAAAGTATTATTTTTAAAGATTATTGACTTTAACATATTTATTTGGTAAACTGGCCAACTATCTATTTCAAATATGTCAGGTAAGAAGACTTCTAAAAAGAATATAAATGGTCAGCAACTGCAAAAATTTCACCCCTTTAAATGTGAGGAAAAAAGATGAGCAAAGTATTATAGATTCTTGTGATTCTGGGTATCCTACTATCCTGTGTGGTCTAGACTTGTCTGTTTTGGACCCAGAAAAATACTTTTCATCAGTAGGTCTCTGCAAGGGCAAGAGCAGAGGCACAGATGGGGGGAGGGGTGTCTCGTTGCCTTAGGTTTTCCTGGAAGAATGTCACTAAGGCCTCCTTTTTATATACAGACCGTGCCGATGTATACCACCAGTCTTAACAAACCTTCAGCTAAAAGCAAATCATACACTTATTTCTCATATACCGTGTTTGTACATTAATTCAAATTTTAATATTATAGTTAAGACCATGACATTGATTACTTTAGGGAGCAGTTCGGTGACCAAAGAAAATGTCTCTAAAATTAAGACTTCTTGGACGTTCCCACTCCTGAGTAGCACAGTGTCTCAAGGACCTCTTGCCCAGATGATAAAGTTATTGGGAGACCATATAAGAGCATCAATGCAGGCTACCTTGTCTTCATTGTTATGCATTTTTATCAACTAATTTTTAATTTCCTTGAAATCAAACAGCAGTCATTAATAGCTCCCTATACTACCTAGCATAGCACTTGAACCACAATAAGTGTTGAATAGATGTAGAAATAATGACCAAGTTTCCAAACTGTAATATTCTGTACTTTTGTGTAACAGTTGTAACGGAAATTTGTCTCCTATGACAAATTTCAGTTTTACCATATTGATTTGTTGGATCTTGTCTCATCTTTCCATTCATTGTGCTAGCCGTTATAGATTGTGTATTTTAATATTCAGATGTGGCTACATTATATTCATTCGGCTGGTTTCTTAGAACTGGGTGAATATGAGACAGACTTTTTTTTTTTTATTTTCAGTAGCGAGCCTGACTCAGTACATGTGAAATTTATGTACTGTTGGCCTGCCTTTTCCTTTTCTGCAGATGGTCGCTCATGGACCTTCATTGGGCTTCCTCAAATATAACAACAGCCTAGAGGTGAATTATTCAGGCAGCATGGCCACCCTGGGAGACTTGGTACATTTTGCAGGTTCTGCTGTGATACAAACCAATCAACCTGTCTTTTATATCTTCTTTCCATATTGTAATACCCATGAGGTAAAGTGTTAGGCTACATTAAGCCTCATGAAAAAAATCTGAGTTCATGATGTGTAACTTCTCAGTAATGGTAATTAGTATAATCTGTTTTTTGAATTTGCTGGTATTTGAAAGAAAATGCTACCAGTTTTCTCATTTCTATTTAAATATTTAAGAACAAAAACTTTTTAGTAGAGCAATTAGTACCTCTACAAAACTTTGCAAGTAGCTTTGATTGTATGCTGAATTATATCAAATGATCAGGAGCAGACATCTCACGAAACCAAGAATATACACATAATTTATAACATATAAGAAAGAAATATATTTTGAATTTTAAAGTATGAGTAAAAATTGAAGTTGACATTTTTGAAGGGCCAAATATCTCCTATGTATCAACCAAAATCTGTGGGAAAATATTGTTAATTAAAAGAGGACAAAAGCTGGGAAGGACTCCCAATATAAGAGAGGAAGACTACATTAGGAAGTATCCAACTGTCTAGGTACTAGTGAATTTACAGGCCCAAGATGTAGATAACATTAAAAACGTGATATTACATACTACTCACGGTTATAGTAAAAAATGTTACTACCCCTCTCATTAATTGATAGAATAAGTAGGCAGAAAATCAGTAAGGATTTAGAAGACTTGAAAAACAGTCAATTAACTTGACTTATTGATGTTTTTAGAGCATTGCACTCCAAAACAGCAGAATATACATTTTTTCAAGTGTACACAGAACACTTACCAAGAAAAATTATATTTTGTGCCATAAAAAATAAGTCTCAGTGTGTTTAAAAGTATTGCAGGGTATGTTCTCTAATCATAAAGGAACTAAATGAAAAATCAATGACAGAAAGATGCCTGGAAAGCCCTCAAATATTTGGACACTAAATAGCATGCTTCTGAATAACTAATGTGTAGTGGGTTGATCTGTGGCTTCCAAAATGTTATGTCCATGCCCCTGGTACCCGTGAATGTGATCTTATTTGGGAAATGGGTTTTACAGATATAATTAAGGGAAGAATATCAAGATAAGATAATCTTGAATTATCTAAGTGGGCCCTAAACCCAATGGAAGGTACCCTTATGAAACAAGAAGAGGAGAACACGCAGACACAGAGGAGAAGGTCATCTGAAGATGGAGGCAGAGACTGGAGTTCTATAGGCAAAGTAACACGTGGAGGCACCAGAAGCTGGCAGAAGCAAGGAATGGAATCTCCTCTGGGCCTCCAGAGGAAGCATGGCCCTGCCAACAGCACTCCTGATTTTGTGGTAATTTGTTGAGGCAGCCATAGGAAACTAATGTACTATGGGTTAAAAAATAAATGCAACCGGAAAGTAGAAAGTATTTTTAGTGACATGAAAGTGTATATACAACATATCAAAAAATTACTAGATGCTTATGAAGGAGTAATTAGGAAAAAATCGATAGCACTAGATGCTTATCTTAGGAAAAAAGGTCTCAAATCAATGACCCCAGTTTCTACCTTAAAAAAATGGAATAGAGCAAACGAAACCCGAAATATGCAGAAGAAAGGTAATACTAAAGATCAAAGCAATAATCAATAGCATAGAAAGAAAAACAATGGGGGAATCAATGAAAACAAAAATTGTTTCTTTGAGAAGATTAATAATATTGATAAACTTGTAGCCAGGATGGATCAGAAAAAGAGAAAATGCAAAATTACCAGTATCAGGAATGATACTGGTAATGAGAGAGGTAATATTACTACAGATTCAACAGTTATTTAAAGGAGACTAAAGAGATAATAAAGGATAGTGAAGGAGTCAGTTGTTAGCTGTCCTTCCCTGTCCCCAGCTTTTATAGAGTTTTTGTTTTTCTCTCAGGAAAGTCCTGTATGTCTCTAGGTCAGAGCTGCAGCCTCCCTCTGTGAATGAGGTTTTGTAGGATCTAATCTATTATACCAGCCCACATGTAGTGTTTAACATTTTTATGTTGGCTGCTTTCTCTTTACTCATCGAGAGCAGAATTGTTCTTCCCTTTACACCGAGGATGAAAGCAGATGTGGATCTCTTCTTTGCTGGGAAGCATTCCTTCTTTGCTGAAATTTAGTTAATTTAAGTTTCTTTTGATCCCCAGTTCTCTGGGGATTAAACTTAGCAAACAAGCAAACATAGTTTTGGAGCTAATTTGGATTGTTCTTGTGAAGTTAGGAAGGATGGACTGCCATAACAAAATACTATAGACTGTGTGGCCTTAAACCACCGAAATTCTAGAGGTTAGAAGTCAAAGGTCAAGGTGTTGAAAGGTTTGTTTTTTTCTGAGGCCTCTGTCCTTGGCTTGCAGATGCCTACCATCTCACTGTGTCTTCACACCGTTGTCACTCTGTCTCTGCCTCCTAACCTTTTTTTATAAGGACACCAGTCATATTAGGTTAGGGCCTATGTGATTAAGTTAAAAATGACCTGTTTTAACTTAATTATCTTTTCTAAGGCCCTATCTCCATCTGTGATCACATTCTGAGGCACTGGAAGTTAGGGAAGGCTTCAACATAAGAATTTCAGAGGGACACAATTCAGCCCATAACATCCTACTTGATCTGGCCCTCCGTTAATTCCTTGACCTCATAGCCCACTATTCCAGCCCCTTAGTCTATCCAGCCATGCCAGCCTTGCTGCTGATATTAGATCATGTCAGGCAAGTAACCATTCAAGGGTATTTTTACTGGCCGTAGTCTGCCTGAAATAATTTTCCCTTCAAGATATCTACTTGGATCATTCTTCCTTCTTCTTCAGTACTTTGCACAAATGTTACCCTCTCTTAGAGGCCTACTCTGACTCTTTTATTTAAAAGTGCAATCCTGACCTTACTGCACTATTTATTCTTCACTTGAACTGGTAAAATGACACCAGCAGTAGACTATGACAAGTTATGTATAGATAGTGTAATACCTAGAGCAACCACTAAAACAGCTGTACACAAAGACACACTTAAAAGTGTTATAGATAATTTAAAATAGAGTTTTAAAATGTTCAAATAACCCACAGGAAGACAGGATTAAGAAAACAAGAGGAAATAAAAGCAATACAAACAGAAAACAAAAAATGAAATGGCAGACTTAAGCCATAGGATATTGTTACATTAGATATAAATGGTCCAAATGCATCAGTTAAAAAACAAGATTGACATTATGAAATAAAATATGTGACCCAACCGTATGCTATCTTCAGGAAACTCATTTCAAATATAATGATATAGACAAGTTTAATATAAAAGGATAAAACACATGTCTTGTAAACACTAATCAAAAGAAAATGGGAATGGTTATATTAATATCAAATAAAGGAGCCTTCAGAACAAAGAAAATTACCAGAGACAGAGAAAGTCAATAGGTAATAGTAAAAGGGTCACTCCACTAAGAAGATATAACATTTCTAAATGTGTACAAAGCAAGTGACAAAGCTGAAAATATGGAAGCAAAAACTGATAGAAATGAAAGGAGAAATAGATATTTTACAATTATAGTTGAGAACTTCAATATCTCTTAATAGTTGCTAGAATAACTAGTTAGCGAATCATCAAAGATATAGAAGAACTTGACAACATGGTCAACCACTGTGATCTAATCAACATTTAGAGTACATTATACCTAACAACAGCAAAATACACATTGTCAAGTATCTGCAGAGCTTATATCAATATAGACTATAACCTTAGACATACAAAAACTTCAACCAATGTAAAAATAATTAAAATCATACAGATGTGGTTCTCCAATCACAATGGAATTAAACTGGAAATCAATAATAATAATTCTTGGAAATGAAAAAACATACCATTAAATAATTCATGGGTTCTTAAAGAGGAGATCACAAAAAAAATAAACAAAAATAAAAATGCAACATATAATTTGTGGGATACAGCTAAAGTTCTGAGAGGAAAATTTATAGCACTAAATGCTTACATTACAAAAGAGGAAACATCCTAAGTAACTAATCTAAACTCTTATCTCAAGAACCTAAGAAAGAAGGTAAAGATAAAATTAAATTAAGAAAGAAAGAACTGGCTTACTGACTGATTGAAAACAATGATTTATTCAGTATTGCTTTTGTTAAAAAAATATGGTAAAACATATCAATATCAAATTAAATAAGAATTACAAAAAAATGAAGATAATAAATTGAGTTAATAGTTACTATGATGATTAAGATAATTACTTTTTGGATCTTTTTTTTTTTTAAACCATAACCAAACATTTCTGAAAATGAGCCACTAATAATGAAATGGCATTTTTCTTTCTCCTTTGATTTATCAAAATTCATCTTATATTAAAAAACACTTTAGTCATGAGTTTAAGTTGTTGCTTAGAGGTTAGTTAAGATGTTTCTCATGTTCATTTCCTTACTTATGTAATCAAAAGCAGAAAAATATCTTTACCAGTGATTCTCAACATTAGCTGCAAATTAGAATCACTTAGAGAGCTTTAAAACATACCGATGCTTGGGTCCCACTCAGGGAGAGCAGATTTACTTGTTCTATGGCAGAAATTCTCAATGTATGGTCTCAGACTTGCAGCAGCAACAGCAGCATCACTTGGAACCTGTTAAAAATGCAAATTTACAAGCCCCACTCTTGACTTAGTAGTGTATATTTTAACAAGCCCTTCAAGTGATTCTGAGGCAGTGTGTCTCAAACTTTAATGCACATGTAAATCTCCTGGGTAATTGTACAAAAATACAGATTTTGATTCATGGTCCAATAGGAGGCCTGAGATGATTATTAGCAAACCTCTACAGGATTCTAATGATGCTGGTGTTGACCACAATTTGAATAATATAGGTCTATAGGACATCTGGACATTTGTATTTTAAAAGTTTCCCAAGTGTTAATGTAGGCAAAGTTGAAAACAACTCATCTAGATAGCTCTTTGTGAGACTTCCAAGAGCCTATAAAACTTGAATGATCTTTCCTAGGTGTTTTGTACCTGTGGTTGTGGAGTCATTAACATACTCCTTATTCTCTTCAAAGGTCACCGACTTTAAGGTGCCTAAGAATCACAGTTGTGAGTTTTATCCCTTATTTTCTATAACCAATGCTGAACACCCGCTTTCTCTTTTCATCTTATACTGTTATACCCAGCAACATTTGCTTGACCTTGCAAGATTTTGATCTTCATTCCTATTCAGGAATGAGCTAATGGGATGAACTAATCATTTCAGTGTTTTGGGAGAGGGTTAGACCCTTCCACCTTAAGGTAACATGGATCTTGTAACCATCTTCTGAGACAATGCCCTGAGACCAATGTCTTGAGCACATCTCTTTTCCTCCTACATATTCTAACTGAACATGCTCACCTATTCCAGTGTTATCAAGAAATACCCATGTGCTGATCACTTCAACTCTACATGGCCAGCTTAGATCTATCTCTCTGACATGTCATGTAGTGGACATCTTTTCTTAGATCTCTCTAAGGAAGTCACCTCAAACTCAGTGAGCTCAAAATAGAACTTTTCACCATATCTGTGCCTCCTTCTGCATTCTCTATATCAATGATAAGTAACTTGGGAGTCATACTTGACTCCTTACCCCCTTTTCCCACTCCAAATGGAACTTACTGTTAGGGTCTCTATTCTACCACTCTTGAATCCATGTATTCCCTCCTCCCCATTTATGATGGTAATACTCTGATTCAGGTCTTCATCTCTTAAACTGAAGTGTCCTAACTAATTTCTCTGCATTCAGGCTGTCTTTCACTTATTCATTTCCATATGACATCCAGAGCGATTATTCTTGTCACTTCTCATCTTTAAAACTCTTTAGTTAAACTCCTTGAGGTGACTTAAAAATTGTTATTGGTTCAGTACTTGCTCACCTTTCTAGTAATTCTTCCCACTTTAACCTAGATGCATTTTGCTTTATAGGTTCTAAGACTTGAATAGGTGATGCCTCAATTTAGAGTGTCTTTCCATTCTCCTATGTGCCTAATCTTTTCTCTCCTTTTTATTAAGATAGTATCTATGAACAGATCCCTTCCTTGATCCCATACCTCTCAATGCTGAATGAGATCCTTTTTTATTATTGCTGGGATTCCAATTATCACACCAAACTTCAATTTCCTCTTTACTGGTTTATCTTCAACAGCTCCTTAAGGATAGTGATTATTATGTTCACCACTGTGCCCTTAGCATCAAACTCATGTATATTATAGTCTATGATCAGTAAATATTAATAAACAAAATTCCTAGTAATATGAAGAAAGGAGCTTGCCCTGGTAGATCGGTGAGAACTTTTTGAGGTAGGCGGAACCATTAGAAATAGACAAATTGCACTAGAGCTGGTAGCTTCTCTGTGTATCATAGTTCTCAGCTTCTTATAGAAGAGTATCTGAAAAAAGTATGCCTGAAGTAAGAGGAGCAGGAGTATGCTAATAAGGTTGAATGACATATTTTCTTCTTCCAATATATCACAATATAATTTTTAAAGGATCTTAGTTAACAATTAAATTCTTTATATACTTGCAGCAGTTATTTATTTTTTTTCTGGGTTTCATTTTCTTCCAGAACTAGATGGGGATTCTGATTTAACTGACACAATTCCATATTTTGAGCTTTCACCTTTTATTCTACTTTGGTTCCTGGGTTATATGTGATAAATTTCCCAGTATACATCTAGTCAGTGGTAGGTAGGGCAGACAGTAATAAAATCCTTCATTTTATGGAGCCGACACTGTACTTTGGCTAGCGATGAACCTATGGCATTCTAAAAGATCTGCAGACCTATGGGAACTCTATTTCCAGGGAGTTATAATTCCAAATTTTGAAAGATATTACAGGTTTAAAAGATTGCAGTTCATCTCTTATATACATTTTGCCTAGGAATATTTTATATCATAAACCAGTATTAGTAAATAAGCAGTGAAGGAATAAGTATATGGATTGGGGGAAAACACTTTAAGCCTAATATCTTCAGGACCTTTTGTCAGTGTTCCACTAGTGTTGTGCACCCTGGAGGCCACCTGAGTTCACGGCATCTTCTCCTAATTTCTGTTTTATCAGATGATAGTCTTTAGCAATCTGCAGAGCACAATTTTGATGTTGGCTTCCATGTGGAGAGTTGCTGGTCCCTTTTAGACCACATTGCAGTACAAATGAATGTCAGTGTTTCCCCCGTAGGGAGAGCCTGGCACACAGTTCGGTGGGGGCTTTCTCTCTGGGCTACTACTTCCCAATTTGGGTGCTACTCATAATCATTCTTCCTTCTGTATCTTTCCTTATCCACCTGAGAATTTCCCTCGAATCCGTTTCTCTATTCTACATCTCCTCTGCTTATCTAAATCTTATTTTTCAAGGTTCAGCTCAAGTTTCATCTTCTTCTGCAATTAGGGCATAGATCATAATCTCTACGTACTTTGCTTTTCTTAATGTTATGTGCCATTTTCTTAAATTATTTAATATTTCTTTAGAGTAGAGGTTGTATCTTTTACTTTATATGTAAAAGTATGACCTAATGCAGTAGTATATAACTCCGTTTGAGGCCATTTAAGTGCCATGCTTCATTTGAAATGTCATATTAAACTGTTTGTATCACATTTCTTCCTCATTGTTTTTTATGTGAAAACTGGGTTAGCACAGGCAAGATTTGGAACTTTTAAAACATTCCCTGGTATTTTCTCTGGTTTTCAGAATTATAAGGATTTTTCTATTTTGAGTATTGTGCCTCTCTGGCTCTCAATGTAAGTGGTCAATTTTTCTCTTACCCAGTCTGGGACTGTGAAGGAAAGAATTAGAAGGTGAAACTGGAGGATTAGAGGTTAGAAGAAACTGGTTAGTTTTGTTCTTTAATTCCCAGTTATAAGGAAAGAATTGGGTTAATTACATTTCTCTGAGCTTGATCTCAGTTTTCTTTAGCTTAATACCATTAGCACCTAGTACTAGTGCCAGGCACATGGAAAAGTCTTTCAATAAATACTTGTTGAAGAGATTTATTTCATTAGGAAGAGTAATTATAAAAATAATAGTAACCTCATTTGAAAATAAAAATAACATTCCAGTAATCAAAAATGATGCAGAAATTTTTATGTGGTAAAATATTTGAGTGAAAGATAACTTAAAATCTAAGTCCCTGGATTGCAGGGACCTGAACAATAAGCAGAGACTCCACCTTGAGAAAAATCTCTACTTTTCATTGCTACCGACTTTACTGTGTCATAAGAAAGCTCAAAAAAAATCTTCACCGAATTAGGCTCCTCAGTCTTACTTCCCTGTCTTGGTTGATGGTGTATTTGATCTTCCAGTTATGAAGGCTAGAAACTTCAGCATAATCTTGAACTCTCTCCTTTCTCCCTTTAGCATGTGTTCTGTATCTATATCTGTGTCTAGTTTCATTATCTCTTCCTTAGTTCAGGTTCCTAGATAATAACCTACCTTATCACTAAGCCTCTCCCACTTCAGTTCATCTCCTGTACCACTATAAGTCAAATATTGGTTTTGTTATTTTCTTGCATAAAAACTTTTAGTAACTTCCCATTACCCCCAAAAATATAATAAGAAAATTTTGACTTTCAAGAATCTTTACAGCATCATTGTTTATAATGGTAAACATTAGAATCAACGCAAGTGCCCAACAATAGGGGAACAATTAAAATATAATTAGTATTTATGATTAAATATTATTTGACTATTCAAGTTAATTTTTGATGAATTATTAATGTATGAGAATGTGGAATGTTACAGAACATAACATTGACTATACCATAATGTGTGTGTGTGTGTGTGTGTTTGTGTGTGTGTAAAATGTCAACAGTGGTTATCTCTGAATAATCCAATTATGGGAGATTTTTCTTTTTGACCATATTTTTCAAATTTTCTACACAGAGTGTATATTGCTTTTTAATCAGAAGAAAACCTTGCTCTGACAGCCGGGATCTGGAAGGAAAGTTATATGTTATTTAGTTCTTAATGTATTTTTGGACCATTGTCCTCTTTCAGGATCCGATGAATGGTATGGAACTCTTCTTAGAAAAACAGACATCTGTCCATAGACAACATTTTTATATATAATTTTAGCAGGATTTTTAGGCCTCAGACAAAGATGCTTTTAACAGTGTCACTCTTAATGGAGGACCCAAGAGATTTGTCTCCTCTCCCATAGAGAGCTGGAAGAAGAGCCAGGACTAGATCTTGGCCTCCTAACCTTTGACCTAAAACTAGACTGTCCTGGAGACTTGGGATCACATTACAAGCATCTCTCCAGTCATGTCATCCCTATGGATTCTCTGTAAATTGCTAAGCCAGAGCATACCTGAAGGGGTTCCCCTTTTCCTCTGTTGAGGGACCTCATTTGTGATAGCTGCTGCTGCTGTTCTTGGAAGTTACTCCTTTGCTCCTTCTCCCTATAAAGACAGGTTTTATTGGCTAGACCAAGAGGAACAGCTTCTAGTCATTGATGACTTCTAGAAGTTATGAATATAATGTATCTGAGAGCACTGCATTTGGTGCCTATTACTTTCTTAAACATTTTCCCCATACTTTATGATTTTGTGTGTCGGGGTGATAAGAGACTTTTGCTTTGAGAAATTTTTTTTTTCTCATTATCTGGCAATTTCCTTTCCATGACCTTGGTTGTGATGGTGATGGCAGGAAGGATGGAGAGGCCTGTCCTCTCTATGTCTGTAACTGGATCACTCACTGTGCTGGAGACCACAGCAGTTCCCTTCCTGCTTTCTGAAGGCCTGCAAAGTGCAGGGCCAAAACCTGCTTCCTCCATCCCCCTTGCCCACACCCTGGTTTTGGGCGATTCTGTCTTTTAACAGCCTTTAGTTAGGCAGTAAGCGAGGAAAAAACATCACCAAGAGCAACACACACACTAGAACCACCTTTTAACTGGGAATCAAGGCTAGATGCCCGTACTTTGTCAGAAAGCCCTGCAGGGCCCTGATAAATCTTGCCGCAGACAGATTTTATAGATAAAGGAAAAGTATTTTCTTTGGTGCAATAAAGCTGCAAACACAGATCTAGAAACAGATGTTTCATAAGTTTTCACAAGTTGTTAAGCCCTCTACAATTTAATCTCTGCAGAGAGCCCAGAATCAAAATAAAGGATGAAATCCCTGCATTGAACAGAGGAATTGTGTAAAAGTAAGGAAATAGACATTTTTGAGTATTTCCAGATATCAGTATTGGATGAGGTACTTTCATGATGTTATAACATTTAATCCCAAAGAAAATGCTGTGGGGTAGCTGGTGTTTTCCTTGTTTTTATAATTGAAGGAACTAAGGCCCAAAGGGTAAGTGTTTTGCCAAAGGACACACAATAAGAGACTAACCCGAGTGTGTCTGCTTCCAGCTCAGGCTGTTTTTCCTGTATTGTAAATAGCTCTGATGGTGGCATACTGTTTTGGAGTGTTCTAATTATCTTTTATGCATACGTGTGTTTTAAATATTTATATTTATGTACTGTAATCTCATTAATAAAAATTAGAAACTGTACAAAGATATAAACACAGGTGCACATGTGCACACACACAAAGCAGTTCTAATCACAACCACTTGTAGAACCTGATTAATAGTAACAGGCCCTGATAAAGATTTCCTCTTCTCTTTTTCTATTTATTAATATGCTGTTGTATTTTTTCCATTTCTTTTCCCCAAACCCATTTCTAATGTAATATTATCAAAATATAATTAATTAGTTAACTCTTAACTATTTAATAATTTTTTGTATAATGCTTCATTTTGTCACCTAGTTTAGTGCTCTTCTGTCATTTTAATAAGATCTATCCAGTGAAAGGAGAAGCTGAAAGAATAAAACAGTTTCTGAGAGGTCTGACAGAAACCATAGGGAGCATGATGATGCCCATATGCTTTTCTTCAGTCTTCTCAGTCTGCTCTAAAGGAAAATGGCCAGGACGTTATCATTTGGTATGTTGCACAGGAGAATCAGTCATGGTTTTTAGGTGAGCATGGAATGCAAGAAAAAATATATCCACTGACTTTCTATTTCCACTTCACCGATAGCCCTGAAAAGACAGATGGGTATGACTTCCAGCTATCTTTCTTCTATCCTCTCAGAAATGAACTTTTTAAGTTTATTGAGTTTGGTTGTATATCTACCTAGAATTGGGCGAGGGTAAGAAAGTGAGGATTGATGAACATAATATAACAAAACGACATTGAACAACATGATATTATTTGAAGACTTATACACTCATGTGTGGACATCATCAGAGAACAGAAATCAGAAGTCTAGATGTTTCCTAGTCTCCTGCGCCTCCACATTACTTGTAAGCATCCTCCCATGCACATGCTGCTCAGGGGCAAATCCCCACCAGCTTGGGAAACCTCCTGGCCATGGGGAAGGCTGCAGAGGAAGAAAAGGAAGCAAATTAAAAAGACATCAGCTAGCATTTTTCTATTTGGAAGCTGACCTTTTTCTTGTGTAAAATGTTTAGATTGTTAAACTCTTGAATCTCGGGGGTTTCTTCCATGAAAGCTATCTAATTCCATTTTCTATGTCTCTCTAGAGTCTGCTTTCTATATTTTGGATATTACATATTTTGGCTACTATCCAAAAATATATAAAAACTAAAACAACTTAATATTAAAAAAATTAAAAAATAGGTAGAGGACATGAATAGATATTTTTCCAAAGACCTACAGATGGCAAACAGATATGAAAAGATGCTCCATATCACCAATCATTGGGAAATGCAAATGAAAACCACAATGAGATATCACCCCATAGCTGTCAAATCGCTGTTTTCAAAAAGGCAGAAAATAGCAATTTTTGGCAAGGATGTAGAGAAAAGGAGGAAATCTTTATACACTGTTGGTGGGAATATAGAATGGTGCAGCCTCTATGGAAAACAGTATGGGAGTTCCTCAAAAAGTAAAAATCAAACTACCATATAATTCAGCAATTCCACTTCTAGGTTTTTATTTAAAGAGAATGAAAACACTAATTTAAAAAATATATATGCATTCTTTATTAATTGCAGCATTATTAATAATAGCCAAGATATGAAAGCAACCCAGATGTCTATCAATAGCTAAATGGATGGATAAAGAAGATGTATGTGTACACAATGGAACTTTACTCAGACATAAACAAATAATAAAATCTTTCCATTTGTGACAACATGGATGGAGTTAGAGGGTATTAATCTAAGTGAAATAAGTCAGAAAAAGACAAACATTATGTGATTTCACTTACAAATGAACAAACAAAACAACAGAAACAGACTCATAGATACCATAAACAAACTGGTGGTTACCAGAAAGAAGAGGGGTTGGGGAGGTAGGCAAAATAGGTGAAGGGGATTAAGAAGTACAAATTTTCATTTATAAAATAAGTCATGGGAATGTGATATACAGCATAGAGAATATAGTCAATAATATTATAGCAACTTTATATGATAGATGAAAACTAGATTTATTATGGGGATCATTTCATAATGTATATGAATATTGAATCTCTATGTCCTATACCTGAAATGAATAGGATATTGTATGTCAGTTAAAAAAGAAGAGTCTGCTTTCATGGGACTTTTCAATACTCTGCTGTGAGGAAACAAAATACACTCTTTGCAAGAGATTTAAGGTCTCTGATCTCTATCTCTCTCTCTCTCTCTCTCTTCTTTTCTGTCTCTCTCTGGCTCTTTCTATCTGTCTCTCTTTCTCTTTTTCTTTCACATTCATTGCTGTTAAGATTGTGTTTAGGGCAGGAATGTGGCCTCCTGTTTGATGACAGTGGGCTCAACTCTGTAAACATCTGCCAGTTCTTCCTGTTGTATCTAGCTTCCTACTTCCTGCCTTCTGTTACTTCTCCTCAAACTTTTTGACAAAGCACCTTTCCTCCTTTTTCTGTGCATAGTTGCTTCTACCAAGATATCTGCTTTTTCAGGAGGACCCGCCATCTTCTGCATTTTTGTGACTTTGGTTCTGCTCTAGTGAACTGTGTGGGCTTTATGTCTTCATTAACTTGTATCGAGTACAATTGTCAGAGAGGCTGCTCCAAAGAGCACTTAATCTCATCTGCCCTGCCTAGCACTTAGCTTGAAAAGGCAGTGTGACATCCCAGAACAAGCGTAGTGTTTTATTCAGGAGCCTAGCATTGGTGCTGGACCTGTGACACAAATGGGTAGCCTCCAGGACCTTTTATGTGGATGAGCTATTTTGCTGTGTAGATTGTAGGAGGAACTGAAAGAGAAAATGAATTTTTCTCCCACCAACTAAGGCTTTCTGACTGAATCATAATCTCAGAGTTGGACCTTGAATAGTTTTATGTGTTCCTACTGTATGCTATTATGTGGTGCCTTGACCTCTGGTAAAACAAGGAGGGGCTCAAAGAGCCCAACTGCAAGTTCCCCTCTCCATTGTACTCCTTTGGATAAGGCACCTAGCTAAACAGCCCTGCTTATCACATGCTCCAAGAACAGTGTTCACTTCACCTTGAGGAAGGGGTTTTAGTTCCCTGCCAGCCTGTGGAATTATTCAAAGAAGCAGTCTTCATCTCTTAAACTGAAGTGTCCTAACTAATTTCTCTGCATTCAGGCTGTCTTTCACTTATTCACTTCCATATGACATTCACTTCCATATGACGAGGGGCCACCTCACTCTCTTGTTATTACAAAGCCTGTAAATATCTGTTGAATTAATGAATGAGTTCCAATGGTCTTTTTTGGGTAAGGGATTACATTAAAATTTTTTTTTCAGCTGTACAGTTTTGTTATTCCATGATTTGTGATGGAGTGATGTGTGTGGGCAGAGTGTACAGGTCCCCTATAATTCCTCCAAGCTTTTCCAACCTCAGAGGTGTCCCAAGGAAGCTAAAGGGAAGAATGGATCGTGAAGACATAACTCCCATCCCCAGTTCACAGCTCTGTGTCAGAGTGATGTATTTTGGTTGATGCAAACATTGCACATGGTGCTAAATTTGTCACCAACTATACTTCACACTTTCCAGACATCTAGGTTCATTTGCCTAATGACCTTGAAAGGAATTTGGTGCCTGTCTCTCTCAATTTTGTTTTGCCTTGACTATCTTCTCCAATTCTAATTTGTTCATGAAGAAAACTACTGCCTGCAACAGAAAGAGGATGGGATGGAGTGGAGGGCATTTATTCCAGCGTTTTTGTGATTTCCTTGATATCACTAGGTCAAGGAACCATTCTGTTCTGTTTGCACTGAAGTCAAATTGATGAGCAGCCACTTACCTCAGCCACAAAGACAGAATCATTTCAGGGAGGATTTAGCATACACAAAATTTAGGGAACTCTATCTTCTATTTTGCCTTAATTATTTTCATGAAGATTTGAGCTCGAGGGGAATCTGAGTACCTTTAGATCATTGGGTCTTATAGTTTAGAGCTTCACATTTTGTGCATTCTCACTTCTAAGGCTTTGCTTCTGTATATTTTACCCGTCCCTCCAATTTAAGTCTCACCATTTAAAAAATTAAGCTCATATATGATCTCCTCTAAGGAGCCTTTCCTACATTTATCTCTTTGTTTCCTTTTTCAGAATTCCCTCAGGTTTTTTAGTTTATTATTTTTCACATGTCTTATCACCCAATGTGGTAATTTTATTCATTGTGTTTTTCAAAGTCAAAGACTTTGAGGCATTTCCTTTCCAGGTGCCTTACACAGTGCTCTACTCATAATAGGCTTCAGTCAACATTTGCTGCTTGATTGTTAGGTAGTAAGAACCAAGTAGTTCTGCCTCTATGAGAATGAGTGGTGTTTCTCAGGAGACAAGACAACAAAATTGGTGTCAGTATGTCTAAGGGTATGTTAAATGGATTTACAAGGCATCCTGAGCTCTGTATATTGAAGCCGTAGTAACATGTCACAAATTTTATTGCAAGAGCAATTTGGCCAGGCTGCTTCCCAGATGTCGCTGAACTCTGCTTTAACTAAGTTGGAGGGCTCGTGTTAGCTGTGCCTTCCACTGCTACTGGAGACAATGACTAGAGTTATTACTAATTCTTGTTAATTGTTCTTGGCTTGGATTTATAATCTCCTTGTGACATCCTTTCTCCCTCTTAGGATTACAATCAGGCTGAGCAGTTGGAGGAGCAATGGATTAGAATTTACACAAGCATGTGGTCACTGTTGCCTCAGGTGATAAGGAACAAAGGAAAGGGGAGTAGAAAGAATAAACCAAATCATTATTTTAAAATGTCACAGTTTCTAATAAGGCAATAGGGTTTCCCTGCTGGTTACCCTAAGACATTTGTTTTAGAGTCCTTAGCAGGACTCTCTAGAGCTGTGGAATGATTGGTCACAAACCTCATTAACAAAGGCTTTGTCACTTCATCAGAGGTAGGTGTAGCACAGGTAGACATTAGCACAGAAGTTTATGTGACCAAACCCACCTCAGCAACTAGCACTAATTGGCTCCCCTGGGAAGTCTCAAGAGAAGTTGTCAATCGCAAAGCCTGAGTTGTTTATAATTTGTAGTGATTTCTCCCCTACCACTCTTTCTTCACTTCCCCCTCCACCTAGACCGCTTCTCTTTCTTGCACAAATAACAAACGATTATCTCAAAGTAAAAAAGAAACAAAAAAAAGTCAAGACACATCTTACTTTGATTCCTTCCAACTGCATTTTTCCTCCTTGTTCCATTTTTCAAGGGTCATCTTTCGAAATAAGAGGTGAGATTTTCTTCTGCACTACCCTTCGTGCCACTACCGCTGTGGGAGGGATGCTCTCCAAGGTTTAGCTGGCAAAGTTAGAAAGTATTGTTGAAAATATATAATGTCAATATAATTTAAAAAGTAATTTCTGGTTTGCATAATGTGACTTTAATTCTACTCTGCTGAGAACTGGAGATAGTCTTAGTCTCTGCATATTTTTGTTAAATCGTTATACTTAAGATTAAATCACAGGACAAGGAAACCCTCCTCTGTCTGCAGGATATTTGATATAAAATAGAGTCTTTTGAGGTCCAAGGAGTCGTTTGTTAAGAAGATAATGACAATAGTTGTTATCATTTAATAAGGACTTACATGTGAAGACCTACCATGGTCTCAATTTTATAGGAAGAAATTGAGGGTCAGGGATGAAAGCTCCACTACAAGTAAATATCAGTGTCAGGACTTGAACTTGGGTTTCCCTGAATCCAAAAGCCTGCAGTCTTAACAACTATGCTATGCTGCTCTTTTCCTATATTTTTTCCAAAGTCTTTTAGCCCTGCTTACCTATAAAATGTTATCACACCAGGTATTCTTTCCAGTGTTTGAGGAACAGAAACAACCAAATGTAGTTGGCTAACCATTCTATGATTGTATTATTTCATGTGGTAAGTTTTAGGGCCGTCATGCAATTGGTGTTATTGCTAAATCCAGGTGATAATAAACTTCGCATGTAATGGTGTTAGATCAGATGGATCTTAGCATGTTTATTTTTCCCCTTTCTTTCACTGGAATAGAAGATTGGTAAGGAGACTAGAGAGCCTCAGGGGGATGTTCTCTGTGCCAAAATTGCACAGACTGAGCTGAAATTCTGTCAGTCACTTAGTTATAGGACATGATTAAAGCAGAGGACACAAAGAACTTCATTTTTGTTTTCCCCCTGCTGAATGTGTAATGTAGGATACGGAATTGGGGGAATTTAAAGGAATAACGAACTGCAGAAATATTATTTTTATCTGCTTCATGCACACACAGGGTCCAGGAAGTTGTCAATATCTCTTTTTTTTTTTCTTATCATATACTTAATTTAAGAGGCTTTTCTTTCATGTAATGCTTATGGAAGGATTTAAGTTTAATTGATGAAAATTGATTTAAAAAAATACATCAAAATCTTTAAACCTTAAACATTATCCTTAGGTTGTAAGTGCTAAACTTGATCTAACCCCATGTTTCATGTTGAGCAAAATTAATCTGGAGACCATCAGTGCTAATTAATTCAAATAAACTAAAAACATATATTTTCTTATTTTAAGTGAGAGAGATTTTAGGGTTGTGGGTTTTATATTGTTTTAATTTGAAGTTGAATTGAATAGAAAGGTAGTCATTTTAGTTACATATTGAAATGTCTCTAAAGCTTCTCAGAACCATTTCCTTTTTAGCAGCAGATTATAAAAAGAGATATAGAGGAGGATATACGGAAGAAAGAATTTGTTCAAAACTTTATAAATTCTGATTTGGAGTAGAAAAACCTAAGTTTGGAACTTTGACTAGAGCAGTTCCTCTCTACTGTACCTTGGTCAGCGATTACTATCCCAACATTCAGGGTTGTTTCTAGTTGATCAAGAAATGGAATGCAAAAATGCATATACAATCCAACTCATATTTAGCTGCAATTTTTACCTTCTTCTATTGTATCCTATGTTCAAAAAATAAAACTCTCTGGGAAGCAATTCAATATAATTTGTTTCCAGTCGTTTTTCATTTTCCTGTCTCTCCATAGGGTAGACAGAGATCAGTAAACAATAAGATGATCAAAATATGAGGCAAAGAAGTGCAATGTGAAGCAGTCTCTCTGGAGAGCAGACAGACAGGATGGCTAGCCTCTGACTCATAGGCTCTCTTGGAAGGTTAGTAATGACTTTGAAATTTTATCAAGTTCATCTCTTTTCCTTTCGGCAGGACTATTCTCATACCTTTCCCAGTAGATGATAATCTATCCTATTTTTTAATGAAATATCCAGTGTAGAGGACACAAGGTCCCTCAGGAACTCAGGAACTCATTGTGAAAGTAGATGGCTTTCAGAGAAGGATTTCATTATTGTCTTTTTGTTGTTCATCTCTGCCACTGGGATGATCAACTTTAGTCTTTGGCCCTTGAACAGATTAACAAACAGAGGATATGACTTCCCTAGAAAACAACTAGTTTAGTCTCTTCATCATGACTAGTTTGTCTTCTATCCTACAGATTGAGAATCCGGGCTTTTTTGTTTTAAATTCATGTTTTATTATTGACTTACATTCACTTTAGACTTTAGCACTTTTGCCAGCTCTTTGAATTTGTTATATTTCCCTGCTCTGTACTAAAATTGTTAGTCAATATCCAAAAATATGGGATTTTTAAAAATGTGACTATTGGTGTCTGTGATCTTCTATAGGACATAGGATTAGCATTGAAGTGACTAGAGTCCTGGGCTTTAACCCTGTTTCTGTAACAGCTATGGGTTTGATTTTGGGTGGGAAATTTACTAAGTGTCTCAGAGCCTCAGTTTACTACTGTTAAAAGTGTGGCCAGATTAGAGCAGCTTTCCCCAGTGAATTTTCCATGAGATGTTAACAGATGTAGCATGACAAATGGTTCCATTTAAAAATAGGTAGTGGTGATGATGAAGGAGGGGCACAAGATTAAATGAACCTAAATAGCATTCTTTACCGAAAGATTTGAGCCGACATAAAAAGTACATTGTAAATCTTCAAGAGAGGTTTGCTAAAGTTATCCAACTATGGTTTCTTTTTCCTGTTTATTACTACTTTATGCCACTCACTCTTGACCAGGCTTATCTGCAAAGCAGAAATAGCCATTCTTTTAGTGCCCAGAAATGTGGTAAAACTGCCAGGAGAGAATTCAGGGCTCTATAGATAAACTATAGATCAAAAATAAGAGTTTGTGGATTCCATGGTTTCTCTTTTGCACAGTGAGCACTTTGATGGCAGGGGCCTTTTCTTAATCATCTTGTGTAAAGAGGTGCTAGTCCAGTACTTGACTCCTAGAAGATATTTTTAATAAATGTGTCAAATTAAGTAAAACTATCCATAAATGGAAGGCACTACCTTGACGATTTTTGAGTTACTTGTCACAGAAAATGTTATTATAAATTTTTGAAATAGGTGAATTTTGTAGACAAAATGATATCTAAGGTCAAGAATTTATGAGTTTCTTATGGTTACAAAGATAATATCAGAATAAAATTATTCATAGATAACCACAGGTAGGTCACAGCAGGGCAGAGGACAGCTTTGCAGGCAGTTCTTCCTGGCTTCTTCCCTTGGTATAGATAAATTTTTCAATCACCTTGAGTCCAGATTCTGTCTGAGAATGTGGAATTGTTAGTTGAGGGTTTGTCCAGATTACCATTATTACATAAGGAAGGAACAAGACTCCACAAAATTTACTTCATCTTTTATCTTGTACAATGTAACTGTGTACTTATGAATTTGAATAAATTTATGATGAGTTTATTTTTCTACTTTTTTATTCCATTATCTGGTTGTAGTTCTTAAATGCTTTCATAATGTGAAATATATCTTACATGTATCTCCTTTGATACCTAGCGTTTGTGATCATAAGAACTCAATAGTCAATAAATACTTGCCAAAAAAATCGATAGGTGAGTATGGTGGTTCCAGTGTTTTTCCAATTTAGCATCTGAAGTCAAAGATAATAAATATGATGAGCTTATATTTAATAGAAATTAAATAAAGTTTTGAAAGCAGGGAAAATATAAAAAAATTACCTATCATTTTACTACCAAGAATAACCATTGTGAAGACTTCAGATTATTTCTCTCTAGACATAATACAAAGCAAATTTTTATATATAGTAGTGATCATATTGTACATACAATTTTGCGTCCTGACTTTTTCACTTGAAATTATATATAGTGTTTATTATGTGTACTCTTTTATATGTAGGAATATTTCACAATAAAATTTTAAAAACCATAGAACTCCCAGGTAACTTAGTTTTTACAAACAGAATTTTAAAATTGTTCCTGCCTAGGTTTTTTAAGCACATACTCTTTTATTATCATATTTCTTATAAGGTTTTTTCCTCATTTTATTTTTATTTATTTATTTTGCTATATAAAAGGGCTGTAGTGAACATTTTGAACATTTTTTAATTTTTCCTTTTGAATATTTTTCAAAACATAATATACCTATTGGTAAGCTACTTTTTAAAAGTTTGTGTTAATAGTTGCTATTTCTAATGACAACACATGAATTGTCCAAATTTATTGCAAATTTACCAGCAATAAATATATTTTATTTTTTAAAATATTGACCGATTTTAATGGGAAAATAGCTTCTTATTTTGTTTCATTCTGTGAAACAAAATACGAAGTTATTAGTGAGGTCAAACCTTTTCATATATATGTGTGTGTATATATACACACACACACTTTTTTTCACACACACACGCACATAATTTTTATTTTTTTATGAGTTGTCCATTCATGTCTTCCCATTTACTTTTCTTATTGAATTGTATGAATGCTTCATTCCATAAAGCTTGCTATTTCCTGCAGTTGTATTCATGCACCATCACTTTAGCTGATGCCCAAGGAGAGGGTGTGAAGCAGGGCTATGCCACCGTCAGCATGGGCAGTGAGAGCAGATTGTTCTGGCAACTGTTTTGTAATGCAGCAATGGAGAGGAAGGGAGTTACTAAACAATTCTCTCTTTCCGTTAGTTTAACATTGCAAAAGCCAGGCTTGGCTAGTGAGGTGTGGGTGACAGCCTTCATTCTTCCCTTTGTCTCAGCTATTATTAGCTCTGTCCAGAAATTGCCAGTAGATTGGGGCTGTGGGCACATTTGGTTTATGCTGCTCTCTGAGTTTTGAAGTGTTGCAACTACTCAATATCATTTGCTTTTCACTTGAGCAAATTGCCAACAGCTTGTGTGACTCCTTAAGAATAATGAGAATCAACCTCATTTTAGGAAAGGGGACAGATTGCTTCTGTATTTGGCAACTCACATCCCTCTGCAGCTGGAATTGCTTAAGGCACTCAGTGGAGGTAAGGGGCCCATATTGATAGAGAGATGCTCATTTTGTCTGGGGAGCTGCTGAGTTCTGTCAGCATCTGCTGGCACAAACTCTTTCTAACATGGCTTTACTTTCCAAACCACTGGTTATGACAAAAGTTAATATAAGATCTCTGCAGTCTCCTTCAGTACCTTGTCATTTTTTCAGGGAGCTAAATGCCTTCAGACACGTTGTAAGCTAATGACTCCTTTTAAAACAAGACAGAAAGCTTAACTACATCAAAGTGTGCAGGTCGCGAAACAGTATCTTTGGGGTGAGATGGTTATGTGATTTTGGACTTAACATGTAAAGTGAGTTCTGGCAACAATTTACGTAGAGAGTACTACTTTGGTCAGCTGTAGTGACAGTAGAATCTAGTAGTATTCTTTCAGGAGATTTCACATAAGTTAGGGTTGGTAAAGATGAGTGGAGGAAATGTTTTGATTTTTATCTGCTAAAATTAAAATCTAAGATTTGAAATGTGATACTGAAATTGTGAGCTCTTTCTTTGACAATAAATGTGTCTAGACAAATGATGACCTTGTTAAACATCAGCAGTATAATTCAAAATGATACCATGAATTTGGAGAAATGTAAAAAAGTGTACAGAAGCAATGTTTGAGGAATCATTTTCTGAGGTCAGGTTGGAAAATATGTTGTATAGGGTACTGTCTTGGCCTAGAAATAAATCATTGCTGAAAGCAAGCTTTGTCTGGAGGACTTGATGATAATGTTGATAAAAAGCAATTAATTGTGAACTTAAATTATTTAATCCTTATAGCAATTTCCTATGGTATAATTATGTCTAATTGTAAATGAGGAAATTGAGGCTCATCAGGAAGAAGTGAGTTGCTCAGGCCATACAGCTAGTAAGCAGCAGAGTTAGGATTTGAACCCACTTCTTATTCATTCCAAAGACCAATATCTTGAAATACTGAAAAATTTTTTAGGAAATGAAGAATTAGTCATGAACAAATATTATGATATATAAATGAAGGATTCCCTGTGAATTCTGAGTTATTTCAATAAATTACTGTTGGTAAAGTTGAAATATATGTTCTCTTCCTAATCTCAGCTGATGTGATTGACATGGTCTGATATGAAGGGATGATTACTAAATTTGCATAAAGGAGAAAGGATGAATATGACACTGTCTGAGCTGGAGAAATTGAGGTAGCAGTCCTCTTTTAGAAAATGTCAGAACTATGCTACTATTTTTCAGTAGATTTTTTTATGAGAGGGACAATGTCTGATAGTAAACACTCTCATTGTACGTTAATGGCTGTGCTAACCGAACATTTACTATGTACTAGGTACTGCATTAAGTGCTTAATGTACACTTTCTCATTAATCTTTTCAGTGACCGTACAATGTCGATATCATTGATATTCCCATTTCACAGATTAGGAGCATGAGGCAAAAAAGGTTTAATGACTTTTCTGAGACCACACATCTCATTACTAGATGAATCAGATTATGTCTACATGTCATGATGACATAGTCTATGATATTAACAATTACCTCTTTCTTCATGAACTTTAAGCATTTTGCATAATTTTATACATGATTTTGCCAGCTCCAAGCAAGTTATGTCTACAAGATTATATTGAAGGACACCGTATAAACTCTGTGCATTGTTATTAATTACTGTTATTTTGGGTTTAGTTGGAAGGACAGCAAGCTGAGTTCTGACAGCAAAAATGCTCCAGGAATTACTTCTTTCATCTGTAAAATAGAATAACTAATGCTTCACTTGCCTAAAGGCAGGGCTGGGTGAGAGAGCATCTTTGAATAACCACAGAATAATACATTTCCGGTTGTGTTTCCTGGGAGACTGGGGATACTGACATATGTATAAAAGAGCATGACCTGGGCATCTTAATCCTATAACAGAGGCATGATAGGAAGAAATCTATTTTTGTCTCTTAATATAATGTTGACATTTCTGGTTAAACCCAGAACTCTGTAGTTGTCACAGGATCTTAGGCCAAGAAGAAAGGGATAGTGTCTAGTCATCCCTGGCTAAAATATCATTTTAGAAGCATGTAAAAAGAAGAGGTATGTCAAAAATATACTCTTCTAAGGATCATTTATAGAAGTATGAAAGATTTTATAGGTATAATACATTGGTAGCCTTGTTGAATTAGCACTTAATCACACCATATAGCTCTGTGAATAAATTATCATTGAGTCAGGTTTCTTTTTACAATGTCCCATTATTACAGGTTTATCTGGAATACATAGTTTCTGAAATATTGACAAACCCATTTTGAATTATTGTTTTAGAAACCATCAAGTCATTTTTATCATTTTGATATAATACCCTTGACTTTAGTACTAATTCTAGTCATGTCAGATGTATTATCTGAGCATCTGTGAAGATAAGTGAATAATATTAATTAAGATGGTGTGCCTTTTCTCTTTACAATCAATTCTTTTGCTAGAATAGTAATAACAGAGTTTTTAATAAAAACACCACCTGAGATTTTTTTTTTCTTTCTCATAGGATAGCTCATTACTATAAAATTGAGATGGACTCTGAACTCTGAAGAACCTTTAATTTATCAAAAAAAAAAAAAAAAAAAGCCCAACCTAAGGTTTCAAAACAAGTAAAATCTTTTGACATACCCATTTTTTAGGGCCAAGTGAAATAGCTTGCTCTGCAGGAAGAGGGAAGAGACAGCAACAACTCCTAGCATGCCTGGGGAATGACTCGTTCCTTCGTATTTGTGGAACCCTGTGTCAAGAAGGAACATGTGTTAAAAATAAAATGCATTTACTCAGAATCTCTGGGGCAAGGTGCAAAGAGCCTTTGCTTTAGGAGTCCAGATTAAAAATTAAATGGTTGAATCCTGCAGAGAAACTGCTATCAGCAAAACATGACACTTTCTGGTTATCTTTATGCCATCTGATTAGTTTCAATAAATTGGCTTTGGATGCTAATGTCCTTTGGTTTTTTAGTTGCCGTTCATAACACATAGTGACCTAGGTGCTGGTGAGTTGTTTTTTTCTCAGCCCAGCGATTATTGGGTTCTCAAAGCATTGCTAATCCAGTGATGTGTACAATCACCAAAACGCGATCCAGTCTATTCAATGTTCTAGTCAAGTTCCAAGTAGTAGAAATCAAAATCTCACTATGGTTCATATATATTTTTCCTAAAGCTGTTACTCTGAAATGTGGCATAGGATGAAAAACAGAGTCTAGGAATTGTGTAAGCACTATTTATAATTTACTGATAGGATCCATGAGGAAAAAAAGGGACAAGCCAGAGGGATTGAGTAAACTACTTTTCTTCTGAGTGGTTACTGATCTCTTAGATACTGCTCCAATTCTCTACTCTTTCCATAGGAGTAAAATCTTCAAACTAAAAGATCGAATGCTGTAGCATCATTCATTTCCATATGTCTCATTATCAGTCCATAATCATACCTTTACCACCACCATATTTCAAAGGTCTTGCAATGCTCCCCAAAGCCTAATGACTCCAGTTTACCATACATTTCAAAGGCTTTCCTCATTTAGAACTTCAGCTTTTTAGAAACATTATTAGAGAGAACCTAAGTAAATGAGCTGCAGTGAGTCTTTAGCTGATCTTTGACCCAATACATATATAAAGTGAGCTGTGGAATTGTGAATATTGATTGTCCAAACCGGAGTGAAATTTTTAAATAAGAAGACATTTTATTTGTAAGTGAGAAAAATATATATCTTTGTTTGAAAAGTATATTAATGTCATATTCTCCATCCCTCCATACATTTTTAGCTTTGATATTAATCTAATCTCAGTATTTGGAAATAATTGAAGTTATTAGATCGAAAAGGGACACAAGGTCACCTCTGTGCAAGTTTTTGCTTCTTAGAGCCATGCCAGACCCAGACTATTGCATGCTTGGTGATGTGTCCTAGTCTGCCTCTAGAAATGCTTATTTTCACTGATCAAGGACTGGGGACCTGACACAGGCTTATCAGAAGAGCATGCTTTTATGTGCAATGAACTTCCAAACTAAAAAATAATTTTTTTTCTTCAATGTTGTTATATCATTTGCATAGTATTAGGAAGCATGAATGATAATTTATAAGTTAAAAAAAATCCATGCTTTCAATAAAGCTGGTGGAAAAAAAGAAAAAAATTAAAATAATAATGCAGATTAAATTTTAAAATCTTATAAAATGTTTCAAGTATACGAAAGTACAGAATGAACAATAAAGTTCTGGATATCTACCACTAAGCACCATTAAATTAAAATAGGTTACCATATTTGCATTAGATATTTTTTAAAAATAAAATAATACGTGTTTATTTTTCCAAACAAAAATATCCATGCTGTGAGGAATAATTTTAAGAAAAATCATTGTGTTTGATGGTAGAGTTGGTGTTTATAGAAAAGATAGGTTTTCAGTTTGGGGGCTCAGAGAGTATACGTAGCATTGCAAGAAACTTCAAAATTTTAGCAGAAGAGCATTTTAAGCAATGAAATTCAAAGAAAGGTCATTTAGCAAAATTTTTGATAGTTATTTCAAATTTCTTTTACATTATATGGCATCATAAATGCTTTAGATAGCAGGTTGAATTTGGCCTGTAATTTTCAGCCTTGGTGGTCTTAAATATCATCGCTTCAGATCTAACTTAATTTTCTTGATTACTAAAATGTGTAGCTTCTGCTTTATTTACAAATAGAGGAGAGACCAGGGTGATAAATATGTTTTGATTTGTTTTCTTGTTCCAATTCACGAAGTTTTTTTTTTTCCTCAGAAAAAAAAAGGTGTGCCTAGTTATACACTTGCAAAATGCCTTTTCAGAAAATAGGTTTTGAAATATTCATTTAATACTATTTCTTGTGACCCAGTATAGGGTCTGTGCTGTTAAATCTTAAGTGTGTGAATTCTTATAGCTGAGCAGTATTTTAGTGATATTTTAATGTCATATTCTCTCCTTAGACTGTTTGCATGTCTCTTGCAAGCTACACTTTAGTATTTTTTTTTAACATAAGATATGTTGATAAATGATTTTGACATGACTTGTCCTCTTAGACTAATTATATTTTATAAACATTTTTTATGCTTTATTCTTGAATGACACATTGCACTGAAAGACAGAAACTAGGTTTCTGCTATTTCATTGTGACCTGGTATTGACCTTGCTTAGCTAGTTACTTATTACTTTGCCCTAAATATTTAATAGAATGCACCTAGCCCTTTGTGTTTGTGGGTATGAGGGGGAAATGGGGCCAGAAGTTACAGAAGTTGCATTCACATGCACTTAAGCTGTGGTCACCTTCTCCCTTTTAGGGTTGTAACCCCCTTAGACAACTTCCTCTTTGGGGAGTTGCAAAGCATAGAAGCTTCTTAGGAAGGGGCCCAGCTGCAGGGATAGGTTTAGGCATTTTCTTGCTCAGAGAAGCCTCCTTGCATCACAGTGGACTGAATGACTGTTTCCTGCTGTGACCCAGCCCACCCAGCAGTTATCGTCCACAGGAAGAGACAGAAGCATGGTGGTAGCCTCTGGAGCCACATGTTCATTTTTTTTGGTGATGCTTCTTGCATACTGAATGCCAACTCCTCCTTAATCAGGTACGATACCATTGTCTTGAGAATGATTAGAGATAAAAGTGGTGATGCAGATGTGTTAGGCTATGATACATGCAAATGTAGATTTTGTGGGTGTTGAATGTCGGACAATCTAGAAGTTTCTTATTAGAATCAAGCAGCAGGCAGGCAAGATGATTTTGACACCAGGATCAACCAAAGTAAGGATATGAGAGCTTGAAAATGTACTTGTTTGGGGATAAGACATTGATGCAACAAATATGCTTTGAAAAAGAAAGGTTAAAAGAGTCATGAAAGCATTATGAATACCCAGCCTTTCTTCATTATTTCGTTTGCTACCACCTAAGTCTACGTTACTACGGTCTCACTCCTGGGCTAATGCAATAGTCTCCTAACTAAGCTCCCTATGTCCATTCTGCCTTCTGGACACTGGCCTCTATACCATTGAAAACACTAGTCATGCTTTGCCATTCCTCTGTCTGAATTTTGCAAGGACGTCCCATCTTACTACCAGTGAGATAGAAAGTTTCATTGTGGCTAATGGCATTCCTGGGCTGGCTCTTGCCACCTCTCTGGCCTCATTTTGCTTCATTCTTATACTCATTTAATTCATTCAGACCCCTCGGCTTTTCTTCTGTTTCTTGAATATGCCATATGCACTCCATTCTCAGAACCTCTCCACATACACATCCCTGTCATCGAATGTTCTTCCTCCATATATCCACACACTAACTTCATTTCCATCTTTGTGCAAACATGTTTTCTAAGAGAGGCTTTTGTGGCCACACTATTTAAAATGGCACATTCGCACCCACCCCATCACTCTATCCACTTACCCTGCCTTCTTTTTAATAGCACATATCACCACCTGTCATATTTTATTAAGTTGAATCATATGAAATCACCTTTTTGTAAATCAAGAACAGTCAAATATTGTCCATTTCATATAGTTTAACCTAAAGTATGTTTATTAATGTGTTCATTTTTTAATCTAAAATATATTAATTTATTCTTTTCCTGCACTGACTGGGATTTAAACCCTGTTAGTTTTGTTTTGGGCAATATCTTAGTTTCTAAGATAAAGCAGGAACTTAGAAAAGCTATACTGAATGAATGGAAAGTAAGAAGAAAAACTGGTACAGTTTGTTGATAGTGAGGAGAAAAAACTTGTATGAGAAATGACCTGTGCTTAGACATTGGAGAAAAATGTGACTGAAAGATCTTCTGAGAGATGCCAGAAAATTGAAAGACTTATTTGGATCCATGTGGCGCAATTTGTAACTCTGGGCTATGTATTGACCTTAATTATATATTTTTCCATATGGTTACTTGAAACTGGGACCAAGAATGATAACACGAGTTTTGGATAAAACACTTCTGAACTAAAATAGTTTCCCAATTGGTAAGTTAAAAGAATTCAGCTTGCCAACTGTGATATAAGTTGATTTTTACTAGAGAAGACAAGTTAGTTTTTACTTCTAGTTCTAGAAACATGGCTGATAATATTGTGCCTTGGACAAACACTTAGAACTGCTAAGTGCAATAAAATAATCAACCTCTTTCATGCACATCTGATCTCAAAAGGAAATAGGTCATCACCTTAGGTCAGAAATAAAGATGGAATTGAAAACCTCAGGAATAAACATATAAACTGATGCTCTGCTGCCCTTGGAAGAATGTAATTGGTCTTCCTAAATCAAAGGCTTGAGTTTTAACCATTATGTGGAGGTGAAAAATTGAGACTCTGTGGATTGGAACAGAGATTTTCAGCGCAAAGTTGTGACCTTTGAATGGAAGGCTCTAGAAAAAAATTTCTATCAACACAGAAGAGACAAGAAAGCTATGTCTTAGAAAATAATGTTTCCTTCAAAGACATATCACTGTGAATTTATACCTCATTTGGGTTTGAGATTTGAATCTGTACTACTTGTGTAATATGGGGGAAAAAAATCATAACCTGAGAAATTAACTCAAAAGATCTCCAGGCTGCTCATAACTCTGAAACATCTGGCAGAATGTGTTGTAAACTTCTTGGGAAGGAGAAAGCTATTAAAACACATTTCACAATTTTCCTACACATAAATTTCTTCTAAAGAGTAACCTAAAGTTAGAACCTAAAATTATAAAACATAGGACAATATCCTCCATGAGCATGAGTAATAAAACACAGCAAAAAGCCAGATTATTTTATAAAGAGCACAAAATAAGAATTTTGAACATGATAAAGACATATAATATAAATTATAAAAATTAGATTTGCAAAAAAAGAAACAAATAGAAATGCTAAAACTAAAAAAAACTAATTGAAATTAAAAGATTATCAAATAGGTTAAACATGGCAGATATAGCTTAAGAGTGAAATAGTCAACTGTAATTGATTCGAATTTGAGTTAATTTGAAGAAACCAACTAGAATGAACTGAAGAGAAAAAAATAGAAAATATGAATAAGAAGTTAAGAGACATATTGGAGAGAATGAGAAAATTTAGTGAGCACTTACTAAGTATTTTAAAAGGAAAGAATAAGAAGAATTGGCAAGATATAGTATCTGTTATGCAGTTAAATTAAAATGTTAAGCAAAAAGACAACAAAAAAATTCCAGATGGATATAAAAATTAGTAACAACACTGTCAAACAACTCATGTATCAAAACAAAAATATAAGGAAACTTGAAAAATATTTAAAACTGAATGTTAATTTTGATTAAAATAATACATAACAAAACATACAGGAAGCAACAAAAATGGTAGTTAAGTCTAAAACAAGAGTTTCATATTTAAATTCCTATATTAGAGAGGAAAAAAGAATAAAGTTAATAAGCCCAGCATTCAATTCAAGAATTTAAAAAGCAAAAAGAGCAAACAAAGTAAAATAAAGAAAATAATAAAAGTAGCTATTAATAAAATATTAAACAAAATCAATAGCTGGTCCTCTGAAAAGATTATAAAAAAAGTAACCTTTTGCAGGCTTCAGCAAGGAAAAAATCATTAAAAAGCTAGAAACAGTATAGCTAGTAGTTGTACATTAGAAATAACTTTTTTACATCTGGAACAAGAAAAGAATGACTCCAACTTCTGTTTATATTTAACTGATAGTTCTAACCAGTGCAGTAACTAAAGATAAAAGATAAAAGGAAAGAAAAAGGAGAAATCAAATTGTCATTAACCATAGTTAATATGATTTTCAAAATTAGGAGACTTTACAGAAAAATTATTAGAAAAGATACAAAAATTTAGGAAAATTACTGGCTGTAAAATAAACCATCTCTGTATATACCATCAATAAAATATTAGAAAATTCAGTTTAAAAGTGTATACCGTGAATACTATCAATAAAAACTAGAAACATATAGGGATAAATTTAACAAAAAATGTGCAAGTCCTTTATGATAAAATAACAAAATTTTATTTAAGACTCAAGATGTAAATAAATGAGAGATATACCATGTTTGAAGTAGGATCACTTAATATTATAAAGATTCAGTTCTTCCTATATTAGTTTATAAATCCTAATAAGAGCTCATACAGGGGTTAGTTTTTTGTTGTTGTCATTTGTTTGTTTGGGGAAAATTGACAGGCTAATTCAAAAGTGTGTATGAAGCATTAAAGGCTGGTAATAACCAATAAAATTTTGAAGTTGGAGAGACTAGTCATATCACATTATCAAGAGTTATTGTAAAGGCATAATGATGAAGACTTTGGAATAGTGCAGCAGCAATAAATAAATATACCAAGTTCAGAAATAGGCCCATATATGACTTAGAATGTATTACAGATCAGTGTGGAAAGGATCCAATAAATGGAATAGTAGCTATTCATATGGGGGAAATAAACATAATAAGATCCCTTCTTCACATCATATACAAATTAAATCCCAGGTGGACTTTAGGTGTAAAAGTTAAAAGAAAAGAATCTATACCTTTAGAAAAGAGTGTATAAGAATTTATGACCACCCAGTAGAAAAGGGTTTCTTAAACAAGACATTGTAACACCAACTATAAAGATAAATAATGATTGATTATATGAAAACAAAAAAAATTCTTACAACAAATTATTCCAGCAATATGAAAAAAAGATGTTTTAGACTAGAAGGTATTTATAATGCATATAAGCAATAAAAATTAGAATTTACAAATGAATATAAGTAAATATAAAAATATTCAACCCAATAGAAACATATGTCAATATAGACAATTTACAGAAGAGAAATAAGAATGGCTGATAAAACAAATACTCTGTCTCACTTGCATAATCAGATACATGCAAATGAAACAAATAAAAAACTTATAGAAGTTAGTTTAGTGAAAACTGAAGTCGGAAAATACCAAATATTGACAATGATGTGGAAGAATAAATTGGTACAACCGACTGGGAAAGCAGGTTGACATTATTTAGTAAATTTTAAAAAAATACATATCCTAAAGGAGAAATCCTACTTCTAGGTATATATCATAGAAACATGCTTATACGTGTTCACCAGGAGACATACACTAGGATGCTTATTTTGACATTATTTGGTAATGACATAATACTGGAAAAAGTTCTGTATGTCCATTGGTAGAAGAAAGTACAAATATAGAGTGGTATATTCATAAAGTAGAGTATTGTACAACAGGTAAAATGCATAAACTCTATCTCAACAACATAAAAATTAGCAAAAATATAAACACAAGCTGCAAAAAAGTTAATGTGATATATCATTTCTATACATTTTAGAACATATAAAACAACATTCTGTTTTTTCAAAGAATATATTCATAGGTGGTAAAATAATTAAAAGAAAATGGAACTTCTAAATGCTAATTTTAGGATACTTCTGTGAAGGGAGGTAGAAAACAAGGAAAGTGGGATCAGAGGGGGAGGGGCATGCTAGAGCTTCAACTCTGTCTAAAATGTTTTTTTCCAGCTCTTTATTTGATAATAATTAGAGATTTACAGGAAGTTGCAAAGATGATAGAGATATTCTGTTTACCCTACATCCAATTTCCACTAGTGATTATACCTTACATAACATAAAATGATATCAAAACCAGGAGTTTGAAATTGGTCCAATGTGTGTTTACATAGTTCTTTGCCATTTTGTCACATATGTGGATCTGTGTAACCATCATCTCAATCTAAGTGCCTATCAATAGACCATTGATTGGGTAAAGAAGACATAATACATATATACAATTGATTATAACTCAACCATAAAAAAGAATGATATCTTACCATTTACAACAACATGGATGGACCTGGAAGGTATTATGCTATGCGAAATAAGTCAAACAGAGAATGGCTAATACCATATGATCTCACTTATGTGAAATCTAAAGAACAAAATAAAGGAACGAATGAAACAGAAATAGACTCACAGTTACAGAGAACAAACTAAAGTGGTGGTTGCTGGATGGGAAAGGGATTGAAGGGATGGGTACAAAAGGTGAAGGGATTAAGAAGTATAAATTGGTGGTTATGAAAAGTCAAGGGGATGTAAAGTACAGATGTAAAGAGGATATAGTCAACAATATTGCAATAACTGTGTATAGTGCCAGGTGGGTACTAGACTAATCAGGGGGGATCACTTCATAATTATATAAATATCTAACCACTATGCTGTACACCTGAAACTAATAATATAAAGTAAAATTGAATGTCAATTCTAACTGAAAATAAAGAAAATCTTTTAAAGAAAGAAAAAAGATTTAAACAGCTTTATCACTACAGAAATGTCCCTGTGCTATGCTTTTTTTAGTCACACCCACTCTCTTTCCCCTATGGTCCCTAATCCCTGGCAACCAACTAACTTGTTTCCCATTTCTATAAAATTTTGTTGTTTTGAGAATTTTATATAAATTGAACTATATAGTATGTGACTTTTTAAAATTGTCTTTAAAGATATTTGTACTCAATGTAATGTCCTTGAGATCTAACCAAATTGTTATGATAAGTTCATTCCTTTTGATTGCTTAATAGCATTTTATGAAATGGATATATCACAGTTTTTTAGCCATCCAACTATTGAGGGACAATTTGGTCTTTTCAGTTTTGAGCTATTACAAATAAAGCTGCTGTGAACAGTTACAGATAGGTTTTTGTGCAGGCATAAAGTTCTATTTATCTGGGATAAATGCCCCAGAGTCATAAGGTAAATACATGTTTATTTTTAAAAACTATCAAACTGTTTTCCAGAGTGGCTATATTGTTTTATATCTCCCAACAGTTTATGAGATATACAGTTTTTCTGTTTCTTTACAAGTATTTGGTATTGTCATTTTTAATTTTAGCTATTCTAATAGGTGGGTAGTGATATCATATTTTTACTTTGCATTTCTCTAATGGATAATATGTTAGTGTTCTACCATTGCTGTAACAAATGACAATAAACTTAGTAGCTTAAAACAACACAGCCTTATTATCTTATAGTTTTATAGATCAAAAGTCTGACACAGGTCTCACTGGGCCGAAATGAAGGTGTTGGCAGCAAGTGTTCCTTTCTGGACGCTCTAGGGGAGAATCGGTTTCCTTCACTCATGGCTGCCTCCTATCTTCAAATGCATCAAAAGTGGGATGGGTCTTCCTCATGTCAGGTCATTCAGAAGAGTCTGCCTTGTGTTTTCACTTTTAAGGTATCTCGCAATTATATCAGGCCCACGCATATAATCCAGGATAATTGCTCTATCTAAGGTCAGCTGAATAGCAACTTTAATTCCATCTGCCACCTTAATTATCTTTTACCATGTAATGTAACATATTCCCAGGATCTGGGGATTAGATATGGACATCTTTTGGAGGACTTTAGGCTAGTGATGTTGAACATCTTTTCATATGCTTGTCACCCATATATCCTCTTCTGTGAATTGTCTTATCTGTTTTGACCATCTTCTAATTGGACTGTTTGTTTTATGATTATTGAGTTTTGAGAGAAGATTTTTTTTAAGTTATAGATATGAGTTCTGTCTAATACTTAGTTTAAAAATATTTTTCAGTCTGTAGATTGTCTTTTCATTCTCTTAACATGATCCTTAACAAAACAAAAATTTTTAATTTTGAGGAAGTGTAATTTATTGATATTTTTCTTTTATAAATCATGCTTTTGGTGTCATTCCATACTTCATGAAGCCCAAGTCCTGAATATTTTCTCCTGTTATCTTCTAAAACTTTATGCTTTTACATTTTATGTTTAAGTCTACTATCTATTTTTAGTTAATTTTTATAAACAGGGTAAGATTTAGGTCAAGGTTCTTTTTGAAATTTTTTTTGCCTATGGATATTCACATGTGTTGCCCCAGCACCATTTGTTGAAAAGGCTATACTTCCATTGAATTGCTTTTTCACTTCTGTCAAAAATAAATTTACCCTACTTATATGGGGATGAATTGGTTTATTCCTTTAAAAAAGAGAGAAATATAATAAACTGTTAAGTTTTAATAATAAGGCTAAAGGCATGCTAGTAAGCTGTTTTTTGTTGCATTAAAATAGTTCATGTCACAACATATAAAGGAAGCATTTGCATTCTCAAAGTCTAAAAACATTGAGACAGTTGGAGATGATGTGGTAAAATGAGAATTGTGGATTGGAGCCTAATCGCCATTTGACTTTGATCAAAGTCTTGTTCCTCTTTGAGTTTCAGATTCCCTTTCTGTGAGCCAAGAGTATTGGACTAAGTGGCCTTCTAGAAATCCTTGAAATGCTAATGCTCAAAGAATATGTGATGACTGCTTATCATTGAGTTTAGAATAAGAGATGAGGAGAGGGATCCAGGCTGTCACTCTGGCTTACATTCTAAAATTTAGAGACAATTTATATCCCCAAGTAGAGGCTGCATAATTAACTAGAGGTTCATTAGTGGAAAAAAAGCCCTCTGTTTCAACAAATTTAAAGAAGTTTCAATATACATGTAACTAATCATAATAAACTTGAAGATATTATAGAAAATGCAGAAATCTGCATGTTAATAAGATCCTGGATTAAATGCTATGCAATGTGGTATCCTGAAGTAGATAAAAGACATTAGTAGGAAAAAATGGTGAAATCCTAATAAAGTTTATAGTTAATAGTATCATATTAATGTTAATTTCTTAATTTTGGCAAAGTGCCGGAGTTATTTTGTAAGATGTTAATATTAGGGGAGCTAGGTGAAGAGTATGTGAGAATCCTCTGTACTATCCTTGCAATCGTTATGTAATTTTAAATTTTTTCAAAATAAAAATTTTATTGAACATATCCCAGGTGATCAGATGATTCATTTGCATATTGACTTTTGAAAAGAACTTTTTTAAAGTGCTGGGTCTCTGGCCTTACCTCAGACCTCATAAATTAGAATTGCTTACTTAGAGATTGGAGTCTAAACTTTTAAAAATCTCTCCTAGTGATTGTCATGAACACTAAAATGAGGGAATTCTAATTTAGAGCTTTCTTTAAGAAGTTGTCTGTCTTTGGAAAATGTAATATAATTTATTAGGCTTTGGTTCATAAATGCCAGTCTATGGAAAGAGTCAGGGGTTGTTATAAATTTTTCAACAGTCTATAGCACAATAAGGAAAAAAAAAACCTCATGATCAACTTCTGAAATAGCAGCATGAGTGGACTGGATCCTAGGTGAAATAACCATAACTGGTAAAAATTATTTTAAAAACCTAACCATTTAAGTATGGAAATTGTCCTAAGGGCATACAGCAAATGGTGAAACATTTATTTAAGAAAATATACCAGATTGAGGTTACAGTAGCTAGAGTTTATGCATTTTAAGCCATGACCCACTCCCTTTCCCTCTGTTCCACAAGCTCCAGGTTGTTGCAGTCAAAAACTTGGGGCCCCCTGTCCTCCAAGATTCCAGCCTAGGGCTACAGCATCTCCTCTAGAGGGTCAGGTCACCAGCATTTCTAATCCCTCTCCCCACGTCTGCGTTTTAAACTCCAGGAAAGAGGACTTAGAGGTCTGGGGCTCCCATTCATTCTCTAGGGATAGCAGACCAAAGACAATGGGCACCAACAACCCATTGTCTCAACCAGCTTGCTCACAGGACAGAGGCTCCACACCAGGAAAGGTAAGCCTAGAAGACCAGAGGCTCCTGTCCCTGGTCAGTACCCTGCTTGCAAAGCAGGAGCTACTCTGAGAGAAATAGGCCACCACCACTTACCCTAGAACCAGAGCAGTGGTACAAATTTTTTTTTCCAGGGGGTGGGGCAGCCTATAAGACAGAAAACTCCATGGTTCTTCCCAAAGGAACTGACTTTATTTAGGACAGAATGTGAGGATGTTCAAGCCTAAGAGTGCTTTTGAAAAAAATGAAGATTTTGGTATCAAGCAATTTAGACGAGGCTGCTTGATAAATTGTAGGCCAGTTAGAAGTATAACAGAGTACCAGAGAAAGAGATAGCTAAGAAGAGTACTTCTGGGGTTGCAACAAGCCTCAAAACCTAGTCTCAAATACTACTCCTGGAATGTGATCAAATTTAATTAAATCTGACTGTAGAGCAACCTATCTCCCAGGGTCTTGTTGAAAACAATAGAGCAACCAGCCCACAATTAGCAGCAGCTAATAGTCAAGTATTCACCAGTAGAGTCACAGAATTTAACGGGTCAGGGAAAGAGACAGTCAAAGAGGAAGAGCCAAGGCTGTGCCCTCCGAAGAGTGACATCGGAGGCTGCAAACTGCAAGGGAAACAGACTTCACTGAAATAGTCCAGCCAAGTTTCTAAACAATTAAATAAGCAAGTAACAATGGAAAGCCCCAGGGTGTAGAAATTAGTATCTAGAGTTGTTGAGATATATTGTCTAAAATAGCTAGTTTTTGACAAAAAAAATTATGAGGCATGCAAAGAAACAGGAAAGTGTGATTCATGTACTGGAATAAAAGAAGCAAGAGAAATTGTAGTTGAGAGAACCAAGATGTCACACTTAGCAGACAAAATGTCAAAACAATTCTTATAAATATATTCAATGAATTGAAGGAAACTGCTTTAATAAATAAAGGTATGATGACAGTATTTCATCAAATAAAGAATGTAAATAAAGAAATAGAAATTAATAAAAATAACAAATAGAAATTCTAGAGCTGAAAAGTAAAATAACCTAAATAAAAATTTACTAGAGGGGTTCAACAGAAGATTTGACTTAGAAGAAGAAAGAATCAGTAAAGATATATTGATTGAGATTAATGCTCTAAATAACAGAGGAAAAAAGGTTGGAAAATAAACAGAATCTCAAAGAAATGTGAGACCCTATTAAGTATAGTAAAATATGCATAACTAAAGTCCCAGAAAGTAGAAGAGTGAATAAACTAGAAAAAGTATTTAAAGACCACAGCTTTTATTCCTTGGGAAACTGCCTTCTCTTCTTTTAAGAGTCCGACCTTTCTAATTTACGTTGTTAAAATTTCCCTTTCTTAAAAAAAAAAAAAAGTTATTCAACAATTATGTTGTGATGCTTTTAATTTAAAAAATAAAATGTTGTAACTCCTATATTAATCTCAAAGTAGTATTTTAATGTCAAATTTTTATTGTTCCATAAAATCCTAAACTTTGGAATCACTAGTTCAAGAACTATGTCTCTATCTAGTGGCCCTGGGAACCTGACAGCTTTAAGAAAAATAATAACCACTGAAGTTTTAATATTAGATGGGTATTATAGAGTTACAAATGCATAGCAAAATACATATTACTTAGTAGACTTAATTAATTTGTTGGAATGAATGACACAAGTGGATCACAAGGATGTGACTTGTTCTTGGAATGTGCGTGTGTGTGTGTGTGTGTGTGTGTGTGTGTGTGTAGCCATGGCCGCCTTCTACTGTTATCCTTTAAGACTACAATAACTATATCTGATATGCATGGTTTCTTGCTAATATTATTCCCATGAGATTTTGCTTTGAGGTATTTTTATAGGTTCTGATCTTTTAGTTGAATTTCAGAAATACTTTTCTGCAAGTATTAAGGAATAATTGGAATTATTTAATACCCCCTCCTTCGATTTTCAGTAATTTTTTCTATTAGTGGTATGGCAACTGCTACATTTGCACATGTTCACTATTTTGATTTCCAAGCCTTTATTAAACTTTTATGGTTTTTCTGCTTAGTCTCTGAAGACCTTTTAAATAATTTTATTTGTTCTGTCTCACTCTGCCCTGGTACTCTTAATTTCTTGGAGAGAAACTTGAAAATATATTAGTTCCATAGATCAGATTTCAGTTTACCTTTTCTATTCTGTGGGCTGAGTCTAAGGCTTCTTTATGTCTATGAATAGTTTGTATCATACTGACTTCTACAAAAATGTTTAGTAATAATTATGCTTCCTGGATCTTTGTGAAATAACCTGCTTTACCCAATTTTGCACACAAGTGGTTGAAAACATCTGTAGTATTTCTCTTTGGAATGTGTCTGTAGAAAGGGGCAGTGCCTGACCGAGGTCTAGAGTACTGGCCCTGAAACGTCACACGTCTGCTGGTGTCTCAAGAGCACACCTTTGATCTGGCTCCTAAATTTGGATTTACTAACACGTGAGGCTAAGGAATAGAACTGCAGGAATAGATGGACTGTCACGTTTGACTAAAAGCAAAACCTCAGTGCCAGGAAAACTATTGCTGATCTTCTTGGTAATCCAAAAAGAATTAACTAGAGACTTGAAAGGATTAAAAGTTATAAGAAAGTAAGATTATTCCTTTATTCAAAGGTTTAGTATAACTTGCTTGCACCCCTGTCAGTGACTGAATTATTGTCTTGAGAACAGAACCATAATGATAGCCAGAGTATTGCTTAATAGCTACTGCTATTTTAAAATATTTCCCATAGTATTTCATTGTCTTAGTGTTACTAAACTTTATATCGCAATTGCTTAAAACTCCTTTAATTGAAGCAATTTAAATTTACATATCCTACTGAGCCTTTTGTGCACCTAAATGTGAAGGCGGTGCTTTTTTATAGTTAACAGTGTTAGAAACAGTTGGTTATAGATCCTATTTGTAAAAATCCAGGCTTAAAATGACTAATGCAAGAATGATTAGAAGGAACTTATTAAACAACTGATTGACTAAGGGAATTTTTCTTTGACGCTGTGTCAGTTCACAGCAGGATGTCTCTAACTTTTGCTGTCTGTGTAACTTCTTTTTGGTTCATACTCATTTAAACCATTATGCAACTGCTTAAATTATAATATATCATCTCCACAGCTGAACTGTAATCTCAATTTTACACTGGCCCACAGAGTGCCTGTGTATGGCAGAGCCGGCAATATTGTTGTGACTCAAGACTGAGGGTTTGGGATCATCATTCTGAAAGGTCACTGCTGGTCTCACAGCAGAGAATGGGTTCATAGGTTGATTATACTCTCATTTCGATAATTTACTATGATCTTTGAGGTGTGTAATTTTTTCCATACAATTTTTCGTTACTTTGTCTCCTTGATACGTTACCATGTATTGTGTCAGGCATGGATTTTGTTCACTGGTTGGAAGTGATAATGATCCAATTTAAATGCATCATATCACTGAAAAACCCAGAGGGTCAGTCTGGATCCAGGACTTCAGAGATATTGTTGGGACCATTTCTCTATCACACAACTCAGTTTTTCTCTGAACGAGCTTCATTGAAGCAAATTCCATGCATATAACCTTGCCACCAACTTATATACTTTGCCATGAGGTTTACATGCTATTGCTACAGCAACCTCGGCGGAATGACAGCTTGTCTATTCTAATTGTTTTAATAAAAGTCTCAGGATTGAATCTCAATGAACTCACGTAGATCCGTATGATCACCAGTGGGCCAATCACTGTGACTAGGGTAAGGTCATACCCCAAAGTCCTGTGATGGGGAAGTGTGGTTTCCCTAAGTTAAATCATGGTGTTATTATTGAAAAATGATAAAATGAATTTGCAACCCCCCCCCCATCAAAAAATATAGCTTTAGTTTGTTTCTACCATTATGAACCATTCCAGTTATATCTGCTTTCCTTTCCTGTGTGAACATGCCTTCTTTTTTCAAACTTCTATCTTTTAGCATACCCCAGGTTATGAGAAGAACAACCTTCAGCCCATTTATGCCAAAACCGAGGTTTTATCCTATACCTTTCAGAACCCATGCCAAAGCCTACCTAACATTGATGAATGATGTTTGTTGTTGCATTCCTTTTAAAGACAGCCCACTTTAGACTGCCAAGAAGTTTTGGAAAACACCTCAAGGAAGGTTTTATGAACATAAAAGGGGCTGAGACCTTTTCTTGTGCTATTCTACTCATTTAGTCTAATGTTTTCTTTTCTACCATTGATCCATTTTTTTTCCTCTTTAGTCAAAGATCATTGCAGTCAAAGATTAAGAAATACTTTTGCAATATTGAAAGAAGTTCCCAACTACTCCTTTTCTTGTATGAACCAGAATAAAATCAGGGTTCCCCACTATTTTTTCCAAAGCAAGAGTGTGTTATATCAGTGGTCAGAGTGTCTTTTCTAATGGAAAAGAAAGGCTGTGGGTGGCTCTCAAGGAATGCAAAATACAGAACTAGAATAAATTTCCCCATTGCAAAAGATGTCATGTTGTCCATTTTTGCCTAGACTGCAGTACTCAGGAGTAGGGTTTGTTTTTTCTTCAGAACCTCTCTTCTAACTTTACTGATGTCTGAACTTCTCCCCCCCCCCCCACACACACACAGGCTATTTTAAAACAATTAAAAACTTATTTGGAAATGAGTAAAGCTCAGGAAAATTTTAAGTACTATTTCTAAATTCATATTTTAGTTTTTTTTTGTTTTTTTGTTTTTGTTTTTTATTTATTTTTTGCTGTTAGATTTTGGGCTCACATAATTCATCATTAATTAAAAATAAATTCAACAGTAAGCACAAAATTTAAATCGTAGCCAGTGCAGCCTTCCACGATATTTGTTGCACTGACTATTCCGATGTGTTCTCTTCTTTGAAGAGCTTAGGTGTTATATGGTCAGCACTATCCAAACAATTAACATAATAGAGGGAAAATGTCCCTTCAGCAAAAAGAGCTTTTTCTTGGAGGAGGCTAAATGGCCTTTAGATTGAAGAAGAGTTATGTAAGACAATTTCTGTTCAAAATGATTGGGCTGAATTCCAGATTTCTCTAATGAAATTTTGCTGAATAACTGCTATGCTTGCATCTGGGGAAGTATTCAAAATCAAACATTGATTCTTGTCACTTGATTAACTACTTTAAAACTAGAATTCTAGAAGCTAAACCCAAGAGATTGCTCAAAGAAGTTGACTGTATAGTTTACTTTTAATAATAGTAAGTGGGCCATATCTGAGATGTGAGCATTTTAGTTATTATGACTTTTGTTGAAGGAGATCTGTCTGATAGTATGGATTTCCTTTTTTTTTTTCTATTGTCCTTTATTAAGTAATGGTATTTTTCAGAACTTAGAAGGTCATTTATAAATTAAGGATATGATACTCGCATCTCTTCTGAAATATTCTGAAAATTCATAATCTCAGTTCAAGATCTAAACATTTTTCTTTTCATCTTTTACTGTAAAATAACTATTTTATCAATATTTAAGAATGTTGTAGTCAAGTAACTCTGGTGGCCTAATTGCAGGAGAAAACATTGTGACTGACACTAACAGTATTTTATAAGAAAAGTGGATTTGTTAACCTTGTGAGAGAAATAATTTGATTTTGTGGTTTTCATTTTTGAATGCAAATAACATCATAATCTTAAAAAAAATAATACTAGATAAATATTGGTGTTAAAAGAGGATCAAAATCTGAAGTAAAGATATCCAAATTACCAGAATGTGTATTTATGAGTGGTGGGCTACATATATTTCTATTACTAAATTATAATCTTCTAAAGTTCTCAGCTAAGATAAAAAAATAAAATATTGACATTAAGAAATCCAGATGTATTAGTGACCTTATATGGAAATTCTTTTAAATTGATACCTAATTATTTTTGGTTATTAGCTATTTTGTTTTAACTGCATTCAACTCCCCTAGCCTTAATGGCTTAAAAAAATAACCATTTTTACTATTTCTCATGCTCAACGGGCAGTTATTTTTCTGGTCTTGTTGGTAGTCACTTATGTGACTGTATTCAGCTGGTGGGCCAGAACAGGGCTGGGGCTAGGCTCACTTGGGATGCTGGGATACTGAGCTTCTCTGCTTCCATGTAATTTTAAGACCCTTTTCCTTTTCATGTGGTCTTTCCATGTGGCTTCTCTAGTATTGAACATCTTACACAGTAGTCATGGTACCCAAGTGTGCAGGGGTAAAGGTTTCTAGACTTTCTTAATGCTTGGCCCTGGAACTGGCACACTTTCACTTTTCACAGCATTCTGTTGGTTGGAGCAAGTCACAGGGCCCTCCCAGGTTCAAGGTGAGAGGATAACATGAGGGTGTGGTACTGGGAAGCATAGTTTATTGGGGGTCACAAAAGTAACAATCTCCTGCATTAGCATTTATTGATTCACTAAAATGACATGAATATTTTCATATTTGTTAGGAAAAAATATTTGCCAGTTATCCATATACTCTATCCTGGGCAAATGAATTTAGTTAGACCGGGTTCCTATTCCTACAGCTCTGGTAACTTTTGTTAGTCCCTACAAAATATCTTATATACATCAGTCATGGTGAGTAAAGCATACATGATCTTGCTTTTTCGAAGGTGACAATTTATGAGAAGAAAGATATGATCAAAAGCTGAGAAACTCTATGTGTACATATGCACATGTGTTGATACTTATAAACTATAATATGAATAGTAAACGGAAGGTATAGGGTGCCATGATGGTACATGAATATTAGAGAAATCAGGATAATTTTTCTTGAGGGAGAGATACTTGGATTAAAATTTAAAGGATGAGAAAAGTAGAGTAGTAAAGTGATGAGGAATGGGAGAAATGCATTCTCAGAGGTGACCGCATTGGAAGAGAGCTTGACATTAAGGAGAATGTAGTGTTTGAGGAAATAAAAGTAGACAATGAGACTATAATACAGAAATCTAAGGCAAGAGTGATATGAAATGGGGCTGAAATGGAAAATGAGAGCCAGAGCACATATGGCTTTGTCAGCCATGATAACAATTTGTAAGAACAATAGAACTGAAGAATTTAAGGAATTAGATGGAGACGATGACAAATAATCAGCTGTAAAAATTAATCTAGTTTCTGTGTGCAGAATGAAGAGGCCAAGAATGAATGTGGAAAGGCTTATTAGGAGTCTAGATGAGATATGATGGTGATGGGATGTGGAGATTAAATGAGCAGATGCGTGGGGTGTTTAGGAGGCAAAATAAGATGCGGTTTTATTATAATATGGGGGGAAAGAGAGAAGGAAGAGTAAAAGATGTCTCCTGGGTTTCTTATTTGCAGAGGTACGTGAATGATGGTACCACTTACCTATATCTATGTTTATATCATCTATGTATGTATGTATATACATGTATGTATCTATCTCTGCAGAAAAATTAGGTGTTAGTTTGGGAAGGAAGAGAAACAATCAAGAACTTGAATTTGTATATATTTAATTTAAAACATTTCAATAAAATTTAAGGAGATGTTGAATTAGATCCATGAGTTTGGATCTCAGAAAAGAAGTCCAGTTCAGAGATTAAATTTGTGATTGATTGATGTTGATTACACCTCTGAGCACAAATGAGATCACATGAAGAGAGACAATAGGCTCCCAAGAGATAGGGACATAGGACTGAGCCTTAAAGAACTAAATCTTCTAAAGTCTGACTAGAGGGGCTTGAGCAGGTAACAGGATAGAATGCGGCGAAATCAAGAGGAGTGTGATGTCACAGACACCAGAGAGAGAGTTTTAAAGGAGGGATTAGATAACAATGTTAAATGCTGCAGAGAGTTCAAATAAGAGGAGGGATGATAAATGCCCATTGCATGTTCTGACAAAAAGGTCATGGTAGCTTTTCTAAACTGTTTTTGTAGAGATGGTGAAGCAAGGCATATTGAGGTAGATTGAGGAGTGAGGAAAGGAAGGCAGATAATGCATATGACTCTTAAAAGAGATTTGGCAGTGAATAGGAAAGAGACATAAGATGGTTGTATGGTGAAGTACAGTTTTGGAGAAATCAGAGTTGAGATAATAGATAGAATAGAGTATGGAAGCAAACCCGGAAGGATTTGTTTTAGGAGGACATATACTCTCTCTTTAATAATTGCTTTACTAATAAGCACCTAATTCAAAAGCAGCTACCCTTTCCAAGGTTTATATCATTTTTTTTTCATGCTTTTACTTCCTGAAGAACAGGAATAAAGGTATTAATACTTATAATTGTCAAGAACTGTGAAAGATCTGAATGTTACCAACTTGTAAACTAAGGTGTTAGGTTGACATCTTAGTTTCAGGAATGCTCTCAGAAGACATGAGACGGCTTGTCTTAATTGAACATGGCACTGTAAGCAAGGTGAGCTTTACGTTTGTGTCAGTTATCCTTTTCCCCCAAGTTCTGTGGGGGCAAAATGAAGCAGTCATGTGGACGTTGCACACACAGTGGATTTGTGTTACAACTGAGAAACTCTGAGGGCTTGGGGAATCTGAATCTTTTATAATAGGCTACAGCAAACCTGACCAACCTTTGCTGTGGAGGGATATATTACTTTTATAATACTGGATAGTAAAACAAACTTTCCCTCTGCTCCACAGGAAAAAACTATCCCTCTCTATCTTCTAAGGCTGTTTGTTGCACTAACATCTTTGAAAAGATAGTTCTGATTCAAAGCTTTCAGAGTTTCTGCTAAGAAGAGATGCAGAAACATAAAAGACTTATGGAGAATTGTCTACCAACAATATTTGTTAGCATTTATAGACATTATCTCTGTGTTAGATACTCATCTCCTTATATTTATTTTCTAGTCCGCTGCTTACAAAAGCCCTTTGAGGTACTGTCTTTCTGTTAGCTTGGGCTACCATAAAGAAATCCTACAAACTGGGTATCTCAAACAACAGAAATTTATTATTTCACAGTTCTGGAGGTTATAAGTCTAATTTCAAGGTGCTAGCTTCACTTGTTTCTGTTAAGACCTCATTTCCTGCCTTTCAGATGGCTGGCATGTCGCTGTGTTCTCATGTGGCCTTCCTTCCGTGTGCATGGCCTGTTGGTGTCTTCCTTTTTTTTTTATATGGACACCAATCCTACTGGATTAAAGCCCCATTCTTGGAACCTCGTTTAACCTTAATTACTTTTTTAAAGGCCCTGTCTCTGAATATAGTCACACTGAGGAATAAGGCTTTAACATAAGAATTTTAGGGAGATACATACATACAATTAGCCCATAACAGATACTAAATGCTATTACTTACTGTAACTCTTTTACAGATGAGAAAACTGAGGTTTAGAGAGGTTAAGAGACTTTAACAAGATACCACAAGTGAAAATGATAGGACGGGATTTGAACCAAGCCATAGTCTGACACCCCAGCTCATGAGCTTGACCTCTCTCCTAAATAGCTAGAGTGAATATGTTATATTTTTAGGTATTTCAGGGGGAAAAAGTGATTTCTTAACTTTTGTTTCAGAATCACTGGTCTTGGAAAAAAACATTATACTATGAGCCACAGTTTATTAGACTGCCTCCTTTTTTTATTCCTTCCTTCCTCCCTTTCTTCCTTCATTCCATTTTTACTTCCTTATTTCCTATTATTTATTTATTTATTTATTTATTTATTTATTTATTTATTTATCTATCATTTATTTATATATTTATCATATATTTATTGAATGCTGCTATGGACAGGCACTGGTCTAAGTGGTAAGGATCCATCAATGAACAAAATAAATTCCCCAATCTTATGAAAGGTACATTCTCAGTATCCCCAATCTTGTGAAAGGTACATCCTCAGTATTGTTCACTATCTCCTTCACATACTCCAAGTTCTTTGATATTTATATTTTCTGTATACTTTAAAGGGACAGGGAACTAACATTTACCAAATATCAACCATATATTATGCATATCCACTTATATGATCTCATTAATAACTGGTGGCCTATTGGCATAGATTAGTTACTAATTCTGATTATGGGGACATAGTTTCTTTGTGATTGATAAGAGAAACTTTAAAATTCAAACATTTAGATGCAATAATGTGTTTATGAATAATGCACACACATGTGTATGTGTATCTATGTATGTCTATATATTTGTATATTTTTTCCATTTGCATCAAGCAGTTTAAAAATCCAGGTGTCCAGGAAGGACAGCTTGGAATTGAGAGGTGTCAGATGATGTTGATGATAAAGAGAGTTTGGGGAAAAATAAAATTGAAAACCAGAACCCTTTTACTATTCCTAAAGTTATGTTCAAGTTTTGGGGATCCCACTTAGCCTTATTCCAGCTTGCTTTCTTCTAGCTGTTGGTATCTGTATAGGTTTCGCCTACATGTGATTTTTTTTGCAGCATAAAATATGATTGTTTATAGTCATTTAAAAGAAGAAAAGGCTTTTCTCAGTTGAAAAATTAAGTGACTGCATTTCAACGATCTTTTCTACATTTGTAAAACTATTTGGAGTCAAGGCATAGTGCATTAATGCTAACATTGTTTTTGTGAACGTTGATTCCAATCGGGTCTTTTTGTTGGGGTTTTCAAGACACCATTTTATTCATTTGAACACCTGTGATTTGGACAGCATGATTCACTGTTACTCTATTATTATAACACTACTCTCTTAAAGCATAATATTTTATTGTTATGGTACACATCTGGGGATTGGCAAGTTAGCCTTTGCTGTCACCAGATGTGATAGGGATGTAAAGAAAGAGATTTCTTAGTACAGTGACTTAAAAAGAACCCTTTACAAGTCAATAAAAAGTGAAGTAAGAATACTCAATTATAGTTTGTTATTTTTCTTTTAAAAAATATTCACCTACTTTATTTAAAAAGTTTTTGAGATTTGTATTTAAACAAGTACAATTAATATTTAGGTTATTTCAATTTTATATATTCTAAACTTTTTAAAAGCTATGTTCAACCTTCATATCCATATAACTGATTCATTAAAATTTCTAGTCAGTATGCTACAAAAGACTTTTTGGCAAATAGTTGTTTAAAATAGAATCTTACTCAACATACATTATAGCCAAAATCAACATATGATTATAGCCAGAACTCACTATTACAAAAATAAAATTTCATCAGAAAGTTCTTACAATAATAGAATTACATTTTGTTGCAGTTTTAAAAAGACATTGACGAGTCAATAGCACAGTGGTTAGAGCATGGTCTCTAAAGCCAGATCACCTAGGTTGGATTACTTCTGTGGCTGTAGGACCTCCATCTAATTGCTTAATCCCTCTGTGCCTCAGTTTTTTTTTTTAATCTGTGAAGTAGAAATAATAATATGACCTATCTCATAGAGTTTTCATTATAGTTAAATAAAGTAATATGCATAAAATAACTTAGTATAAAAGGTAGTTTTTAATCATTATTATTATGAAGTAGAGCCCTAGATAGTGCCCTCATTAAAATTCAGCAAAGTGAGGAGTTAGGTTCTCAGTGGTCCCAGCACCTCACGGTCCCTAAAAGAAGGAATTGAGCAGACAAACTCACAAGTGACCAATGTGAATGCAGAAGCCCCATGTAAAAAAGTGACAGACAAGTTATTTTAAAGCAATTGCCAAGGCAATTTTATTTCATGCAGACCCTTTTACCTGTAGTTTTAGTTGTCTCTTCAATCTGGATCTTGGTTTCCATGACTCAGGAAAAGGAGGGGCTTCTGTAGACCACAGAGAGCAAAAACATTAAGTTTATTAATAGCCTTTGAGGTTCTAATTCTAAAGCCCAACTATAAATACTAGGCAAGCAAGATTTATTTAGTCAAGTCCTGTTGTCCTGGTTGCTGGATAAAGGTAAAGATCATCTTGGCTTGGGTAGAACAGAAAGCTAGGAAAGATGGAAATGGAGTAAACACAGATGTTGGTCCCTGAAAAGAAGTTCTCTGCCCTGCAGCCCTCTCCAAAGTTGAGTCCTGAGAAGGTGGTGATACAAATCTGAAATTAATTTGGGGCTTCAAGAGTAGTGAGCACCTGTACCTTGTTTGTCAGGTGGGATTTCATTATGATATGAGGTGGTATGACACCAGTTGAGTAGCGATGATGGTATAGCATGACATGATGTAGTATGTCATGTCTATGAGAATCTGAATTAATCTCATTGAGTTTCTTATGACCACCAGAATGGCTTGGACAAATCTTGCTATTGCCCACTCCCAACCAGATTAAAAATGGCCACAAATTCTTTGCTACTTCCCATTGAGAGGCAGATACTAATCCCCATCCCCCTGAATGGGGACTGATCTAGTGGCTTGGATGACCAATGGGATGCAACAAAAGTAATCCTCTGTGACTTTTAAGGCTTGATAACTGAAAGTTTTGCAGTTTTCACTTGGATCTTTGAGAATATTCCCTTGGGAGAAAGCCAGCTACATCAAAGAAGTCTGACCACTCTGTTGGAGAACCTAACTAAAGCAGTCCTAAAACTCCTTGCATAGCAAGAGGGGCCCAGCTAAGCCCATCCTGCCATCCCTTCCCACCAAGAAAACAGGCCAGTGAATGAAACTGTTTTGGACTTCCAAACCAGTCCGGCTACCAGTTAAACACCACTGAGTGACTCCAGGAGAGGTGAAGAAAAGCCCAACTCTACCTTTGAAGATCTGACCTACAGGTCATGAATATGATAAAATGATTATTGTTGTAAACCATTAAGTTTTGGGTGGTTTACTCCACCATAAGAGAACCAGTACACACCTCTTTACATGCTCTTAGCATTGCAGAGAAGTAGGTAGAGAGAGCTGTGTAATTTTGACTTAAAGAAGCCTTTTTGTCAGAGGAGAATTCACAGGATGAATCATATGAACATGATTATGCAATCTCTACCTTCAAAAGACCCGAGGGGGAGGAACTTCTATTCCTAAGTGTTGACAGGAAAAACCCACTCATTTGCTCATTAGCAGTAGGCATTAGCATCAGCAAATGTTGACCAAGAAACAAACATTAAGACTACCATGACTGGTGTTTTTAGAGTTATAAGACAGTCATCCATTCTCTAAGTCTTAGATATTACACACAGAGGTGAAGGAGGGAAAGGAGGGGAACCTTAATGTCACTGGGAAAATCCTTATATGACAGGAATCCATGATTTGACTGAGAATGACCTTAAATAATTAAGTTGGTTATTTGTCACTAGAAAAATTGGATTTAAGATAGCAATTAAGTACAGTAACACAAAAAATGGAAACAGTTATTTTTGTAGCACAACTGAATTTGCAACTTGTAAAATCAATATCTGCCATATTAATTAAATATGTGAAATACTACCAGTAAGCCAATTGTAATGCGCTCATTATCTGATTAGCTCATCTCTTCCTGGGTCCATTTATTTTTTTACAGTGGTAACTGTTTCTTTTGTTGTGGATCTGGTCCAGTGCTAATCTTGCTGGGAAGTTCAATTAGTCATCAGGTTATTTGGTTGTCATGGGCTTTGAACAAAGGTAAAAGGTTATCTAGGTTATCTAGGCCATGATGACAGGCCTGACGAACCGCCTTTGCCTTACAATAGAGAACACCTGTTTATGACTGGAATTCTTGTGCTGTCCCCTGTTCCTCATTCTGTATTGTTCTCTTCTGTACATACTAAATAAATGATAACAAATTTGGCTTCCTGGTTAACTTTTCTTTCTTCTTTTATATTTTTTAAATTAAATTTATTGGCGTGACATTGTTTAATAACATTACATAGGTTTCAAGTGTCCAGTTCTGTAAGGCATCATCTGTATGTTGCATCCTTCTGTCACCATATATTTTACCCCCTTTACTCTTCTCTGCCTCTCTCCCCCCTTGTTCTCACTGGTAACCACTAAACTGTTGTCTGTGTCATAAGTTTTTGTTAGTCTTATTCATTAGTTGCTTTCCATTTTCTATCCCACATATGAATGAATCATATGGTTCTCAACTATTTTTTCTTTGACTTACTTTGCTTAGCATAATAATCTCAAGATCCATTTATGTTGTTGCAAATGGCAGTATTTCATCCTTTCTTATGGATGAGTAATATTTCATTGTATATATGCACCACATCTTCTTTATCCAAACATCTATCAAAGGACACTTTAGTTATTTCCATGCCTTGGCCACTGTGAATAATACTGCAATGAACATAAAGGTGCATATATCTTCATGGAGAAATGCTTTCAAATTTTGGGGGAGATATCCAGAAGATAGATTGTTGGTTCATTTGGTAATTTTATTCTTAAATTTTTGAGGCACTTCTATACTGCTTTTTATAGTGGCTGTACCAATTTATGTTCCCACTAGCAGTGTATGAAGGTTCTTTATTTCCCCACAACCTATCCAACACTTGTTATTACTTGTCTTATTGATGATAGACATTCTTACAGGTGGGAGGTAGTACTCACTGTGATTTTGATTTTCATTTCCCTAATAGCTAGTGAAGTTGAGCATCTTTTTATATATCTGTCGGCCCTTTGTATGTCTTCTTCAGAGAAGGGTCTGTTCAGGTTCTTTGCCCATTTTTTTTATTTGGATCATTTGTTTTATTATTGTTGAGATGTATGAATTCTTTATATGTTTTTGATATTAGCCCCATATTGGAGGTGTTGTTTTCAAATGTCTTTGCCTATTTTGTTGGTTGCCCCTTTTATCTCTTTCCAATGTGACCATTCTACCAGTAATAGTAAGTTTGATCTATAGATATGTTTACACTGTTAATTATATTGTACTCAAGGCTTGCCTGTTTTGGGCATTGAAACATAATGTCTTTTAAGGCTATCTCCTCAGATATTAGATTTAATTTATCATGTGTTGATTTTTATTAATTTTGCTCATATATCACTGTTGCCTTCAAGTTCTAAGAAAGTTACTTTGTTTCCATCCTGCCCTGAAAGATTTCTAGTACAATGCCAAGTACACTGAGGAAAAAAATTCTGAATAAGAAAGGAAAGTGTGACACATTTTCTCCTAGAAAATAAAAAGGAAGGGAAACTTCTAACATCTCATTATAAATTTTTATTGCATATTGAGCTATAAATTATATAATTTACAACTTCTATGTTTGAAAGAGCTCAGGGTTACCTCAATTTACAAGTGTTAACAGGAAAAATCTGTTTATTCATTAACTTATTAATCAAACATTTATTAACCTCTTAGTAGTACCAAACTCCATGATTCTTCACAGTCTTGTCAAAGAAGTGTAAATAATACATAAAATATAAGGCAAACAATAAAGCATATGAAATACTCCAGGTCATTAGTCATCAGTGAATTCTAAATTAAACTCCACTGAGAGATCACTGCACACCTACTAGAATGGCTAAAATGGAAAACCTTCATTATCCCTTAAAAATTGATCATACCACAAATAAGTGGAAAGATACTCTGTGCTCATAGATAGGAAGAATTAGTATTGTTAAAATGTTAGTACTGTCTAAAGCAATCTACATGTTCAATGCTATCCTCATTAAAATTCCAATGGCATATTTCACAGAACTAGAACAAATAATTCTAAAATTTATATAGAACCACAAAAGATCCCAAATAGCAAAAGCAATCTTGAGAAAGAAGATCAATGCTGGAGGTACCATGCTTCAGGATTTCAAATTATAACACAAAGCTATAGTAATCAACCCAGTATGATATTGGCACAAAAACAGACACACAACCAATGGAACAGAATTAAGATCTCAGAAATAAATTTGCACCTATTTGGGGAATTAATTTATGACAAAGATGCCAAGAATATACAACAGCAAAAAGACAGTCTCTTCAATAAATTGTGCTGAGAAAACCAGACTGATACATGTGAAAGAATAAAACTAGACCACTGTCTTAAAGCATAAACAAAAACGAACTCCAAGTGGATTACAGACTTGAATGAAAGACCTGAAACCCTAAAATTCCTAGAAGAAAACATAGATAGTAAGTTCCTTGACCTTGGTCTTAGTGGCGTTTGTGTGGATCTGATGCCAAAAACCAGAAACGAAAGCAAAAATAAACAAACGGTCCCACATCAAACTAAAAATCTTCTTCACAGTGAAAGAAATCATCAAAGGGAAAACACAATCTACTGAATGAAAGAAAATATTTTCAAACCATACATCTGATAAGCAGTTAATATCCAAAATATATAACAAACTCATACAACTCAACAACAAAGAAATGAACATCCCAGAATCTAAGTAGACATTTTTTTCCGAGAAGACATACTGATGGCCAACGGTCACATAAACGAATGTTCAACTTCACTAATTATTTGGAGAATTCAAATCAAAACCATGATGAGCTATCACCTCCTGTTAGAATGGCTGTTATCAAAAAGATAAGAAATAACAAGCGTTGGCGAAGATGTGGAGAAGAGGAAACCCTTGTACCCTGTTGGTGGGACTTAAGCTGATACAGCTACTATGCAAAAAAGTATGAGGATTCCTAAAAAATGAATAGTACTACCATATGATTCAACTATTCCACTTCTGGATATTTGAAGAATATAAAAACACTAATCTGGATATTTGAAGAATATATAAACACTATATTCATTGCAGCATTATTCATGACCTAAGTGTTCACTGATGGATAAATGGATAAAGAATATGTGTTAAGTATAATATTACTCAGCCATAAAAAAAATAAAATCTTGCCATTTTGACAACATGGATGGACTTAAGATGATGTAATTCAGATCAGTGGTTGTTTCTTACTGGGGTGGGATGTAGATTGACTAGGGATGGCTATAAGGAAGCTTTCTGGAAAAAGTTCTGGCAACTGTTGTGCTAAATTTGTCAAAACTAATTCAATAGCACACCGATGTTCTGAAGATTTCACTGTAGGTAAATTATAACTCAACAAAAAAAGTACAAGGCATAATCCTGGGGTCACAAGAGAGATATAAAAAAGTGATATATTCTAATTAATACAGAAGGGGAAATTATGAAAGGGGTAGTTTTAATTGACATAATTTTTTAATAAGTCAAAATGCAGTAATTATATATAATTTTAATTCCATGTTTTTTATAATTCCATTATCTATAATAATTATTGATTTATTTCTTTTTTACTTATTTTCCCATCTTTTTTTGTGTATTTTTGAAAAACAGGTAAGAATGTATTGTTCTATTAGTGGTGAATATTTAGGTTGCTTTCTCGGTTTGTAAGTAATGCAGTTGAGTTGTACATAAAGGTTTTTTCTTCAGTATTTAGGATTATTTCTTTGTACTACGGTTTCAGAAATGTTCTAGATGAAAGCATATGATTTATATATCCATATTGCTTTCTAGGGGTCTTATGTTATTATGTATATCTACCAGTAATGTATAAAAGGACAATTCAGTATACTTTGGTTAGGTGCTAAGTATATTGAACACTTTGATCATGTGTTTATTAACCATTGTAATGAAATAAATTGACAGTGGAATGAGCCTTCAAATATGAATAGCATTTTAAATGTCAGTTGGCAAAGGTGGGAAAGGTTATATCTGGAGTGTGCATGATATGGTAAGTAAAGCTATGAAATGTCAAACTCATGGAACTGCAAGTAGTTTAATATAAAAGCTTAGAGTCGTGGTTCCCAGTCTTGCCTGTACAAGAAAATCACCCAAGGGCAAATTTAAACATTCTAATGTCTAGGCCTTACTAGACCAATAAAGTCAGGGTAGTTGGATATAGAACCCAGGCTTAGTTTTTCTAAAAACTCCCCAGGTAATTCCAGTGTGTAAGCAAAATTGAAAACCACTAGTGTAGAGAGAGGCTAAATGAAGTAGGACGTAATTAGAAATAAAACTAAGAAGATGGAGGCCAGATATAGCAAAGTGTCATGTTTTGGACAAAGTATAGACCTTCTAGGAAATTTAGCAAATGATGTTAGTGTTCCCCCCTTACCACTTATGGAGTTCTTCACCTTTTACATACTCTCAGCAAACAGCACTTGTTTCTCCTGTGGGCAGGCTGTTCTCAGGCTGCCAGAGCTTCTCCTACTCCTTACCAAGATCTGGGAATGCCTGGGAATTTTCTTTCTACACTCCCAGGGCACAGTCCCTAAGCACTGATTAATGATAATGGGATATAAATAATCTAGCATCCTCTTGCCTGATTAGGACAATTCTGAGGTGTGATCTATATTAGCACTACTCAAAGTAGCCAATCTGCATCCTTCTTATCATCTAGGACAAGACGAGCTCATAGCTGAACATAAATTTACCCACTACTTCCTTCATAAAGATACAGTTCTCTGAAAGAAATGTTAGCTGACATTAACAGTGGGCTTAGTGATTTAGCTACCAGCACCTTATCTCATCACGGACCAGTCATATTTGGTTTCCAGACTGCAGGGATTGACGAAGCACACTTTGAGCAGCACTGACTTCTACTGTCCCCAGAGTACCCTGCATTATTAGCAAGCCAATGTTATCCTCAGTGCATGAGACTTTATCTTGCAGCCTTGCCTGGCTTCCTTCCTTTCTCTGTTCTTCTTGCTCCTTCTTTTCCTAGGAAATCTTCCTAATAAGTGACTTTCACATTACTCTTAGTGTCAGCATCAGCCGTTAGGGAAGTCAGTTAAGATAGGCAGTGAAAATTGTGTTGGGAGGTAAAACCTGTGCTTTAGGAAAATCATTCTGAAGAGTAATTTTGAAAAATGAATGAATGTAGGTAGAAAGTAAGGTTAAGACGATCGCAATATCGTGCCAGCAAGTGACCTTAAGGAGTCATCCTCCTCTATTACTTATATTTTAAAAATATTCTTTCCTTGTCATTTTCAAGGCCCCTGCTTTAGTTTAGACCTCATTATTTTTGAGAATTAGAATTACTGGTCTATATTTCATGATGTAAATTCAAGGACCATGCCAATGTATCATTGAAGATGGACTAGAAATGGTAGTTTCCTCATAATTTGTAAACTAAAATTTTATTGCGAAATACATATTTTTACATTTAGACTTTAGAGCTCATAGAGTGATTCTAAATTATATCTGTAAGGAAACTTAGGTCTACCATAAATATGAGACTTGGTCAAGTAATTAAAGCTTCCTGGCTTCCAGTTTTCTAACCTCTTGACTGAGAAAAAATTGAATTATTCCTGAGGTCTCTTGAAGCTCTACAGTGTTATATTTAACAGTAGCTGCTAGGTTATGTTAGTGAAAGAAGCATAAAACAGACTATTTCAGTAGCAGTTGTCACTTCTCAAAACAAATTGACAAAAATCATACTCTTATTATAAGAACGATTCTCCAGGAAGCTAACCTTTGCCCATTTTTCTTAATGATATGTTTACTGCTTTTAACTTTGCTTTGGAAATGGGTAACCATCTAATTGGGTTGATAAGGTCAGCTTGTAGGAGATTTAGAAAGAGATTGGACAATATTTGTGAGTGCGTATGTATACCTAGACATGCTTTCTGTCATGTTTACTGCACTTTAACGATTAGCCAAAAATAATAAGACTGCCGTATTTGCTATTTTATTAATGCTCTGCCATTTATGGGTTATTCTAAGGTAATTTTAAAACAAAATATAATTATTTGAGGGTGCTTTTGAAAGAGGTAGATATATTTATAAAATTAAGTAGTAATGTAATAACCCAGTACTCTGCAAAACAGAGTTCACCAGTATATGTAGTTCATATGGAGGATTTGTGAGTCTAAATGGGATGAGTTTCCTCTATTTTCAAGAAGTGTATAAATTCAACTTGGAAAGGTGATTTAACAATGTGTACATTATTTCTGCTCCTTAGTTTGTCACAATTTGTCCCTAAAGAACCTTGAAATACTCAAATATTTTCTGGACTCTTTTGTGTAGCACAACTCATCTAGGCAGAAATCTGAACTTCACAGTGTGTCACACAGACACTCCATTAGAAATGCTCTCAATTCTATTCCCTTGTGGGCTTCTCTGTTCTTGAGTCCTCAAAGATAACGTTTAAAATGATAAAATATGGAGAATTAGGATATGTATGCTTGCAGCATTTTCTTAATTTGTTCTTTTTTTTTTCTTAATGAGTTAAGGAAAGTACATAAATCTTAAGTGTATAATTCAGAGAATTTTTACATATATACACACTCGTATGCAAAAATTACTGCCTGGACTAAGATATAAAGCGAAAAAAAAAAAAATTTCCACTCGTCCCTTCCCAATGAATTTGCCTCCATTCAGAGGTTACCATCATCCTTACTTCTATCACCATAGCTTGGTTTGCCTTCTTTTCATTGTTGTGTATGTTTATTGCTATTGTATGGTTATGTTTTTCTCCTCTTGATGGATATTTGTTTTGTTTTCCTTTCTCCAGTTATGCATGTTTGCCATGATTTCTGATGGACACGTGTGCTCATTATTTTAGTTGATATAGGTGGAATTAGGATTCCATGTTCATAAGGTAGATATAATGTAACTTTAATAATTCCTGCCAAGTGTTTTCCCAAAGAAGTAGTAGTAATTTTCCTTCCCACCAGCAATGTGTGGGAGCCTTCGTTCCTCTGCATTTGTGCCACTATGTGCTATAGTCAGTGTCTTTAATTTTAGTCATTCTGATAAGTGTGTGGTAAGATATCATTATAGCTTGTTTTTAGTTCCCTGATGAATCATGATGTTGAGTACTTTTTCATGTACTTATTGATCTCTTTGAAACCTCTTCGATGAAGTCCCCTTCAGATATTTTAGGCATTAATTACTTTTTTGTTATTGATTTGTCTTTACGCATTCTGAAAATATATGAATATATTTCCTTTGATGAACAGAAATTCATTTTAATGAAGAGTGAGTTATCTTATTTTCCTCTATGGTTCATGCTTTTTGTATTCTCTTTCAATATGCAATTTGAAAACCCAGTCACTACGTAATGCAGTCAATTAGACAGACTATAGGCTTATTTTTAAAGATGATAACTAGCTTATATATATTATATATATATATGTATACACACATACACACACACACATGTGGTATTCATATATTGATATTCACAGTATGGTCAGAATTTTTCATTTGCAAGTGGCAGAAAACTAACAAAACTAGGTAAAGCCAGAAAACCTGAAAGGAAAGTAGATCCTAGAACCAAGAAGCTGCAGAAACCATTGTTAGCATACAGGACCTTCGGGGCCCAGTCACCACTACGGCACTCTTATCTGTTTTTCATTCTATTTTGGCTTTTCTTATTGACAACAAAGAGGTTTAATATAGCAAGCTTCAGGCTTACAACACCTAAGCGAGCATCTCAAAAAGAAAAAAGAAAGTATCTGTCCCATTCACTTCAGTACATTGTAATCCTAGTGAAGGACTCTTAGTAGCCCTAAGTCATCTATCTACCCACGTGAATAAAGATGAGAGAAAACCCATTGTTATTAACCCCAGGATGAGATGAAGAAAGGAACAGTGTCCACAAAGAAGTAGGTATGCTTTTGCCAAGAGAAGAAAAATAAAGTACTGGGCAGACTCAAATAATAGACGTATACTACAAGGGAATAAAAATGCTTAACTTACAAGAGTTGGCTTTTTAAAGTCTTAATCAGTATCTGGAACAAAGTAGAGACACATTGCTTATTTGTTAAATATTAAATATAATGAAAATCTCAAAAACTTTTTTCTCCTGTTCTCAGAACTGGTGCCCTAGAGAGAGGATCATGATGAGCCTAAGCAGAAGCAGGAGTCAAAGAGCCTGTTCCTGGCTTTTTCTTGCAAATGTCTTTCATGGGTTTTTAAGGTCGCAAGTGGATCTGTATATTGCACATGTCAGAACTAAGCCCTGCCTTGATTCTCTCCTACCGATCCAGGGAGATGATCCTGATGGTGAAACCTGAGGCCCAGAATCTCCCAAATTTTTATCCCTAAAACATAGCTTTAGTAATTCAGTGCTCAACAATTCCCTTCCAAAGTTTTTCCAACATTTAATATAAAATTCTTATGACTATAATAATAGCATTTAGACAATTGATAAATGTGACAGATAACATGATTGCTTTTAAACCATTGCCACTTGGAGTATTTGTGGCATTAAGCACTTCTTAGTAACTCATTCTCCAATTCTTATTTCCATCCATAAAATATTATTTATCTTGGGATAAGTAGTTCTCAAACTTTAATATATATTGGAATCACCTGGAGAGCTTGTTAAGATACAGATTGCTGGGCCCAACCTGCCAGAAATAATGATTATATAACTGGAATAGGGCCTCAAACTTGCATTTTTTTTTTTTAACAAGTTCCTAGTAATGTGCTGTTGTTGCTTGTCCAGGGACCAAACTTTAAGAACTAGATAAAAGATACATTTCTAAAAATATGAGCATAAACAAGACTTCTATAATTCATATTTTCACTCACTATGGAAACTTGTAATTTGAAGAAATCTAATTTTCCTTGAAAAATAAAGGGCTCTTATTATAAAAACAAAAGTAATTTCTTCTCAGTTAACATTTACAAATTTGATTTGTTTGAAGGTTGAGGTGAAGGGTAAATCCATATATCAATGACCATATATCCTCTTGGAGGTCATACAACTTGTAGAAGAAATAAAAATAATATCCTTCCTTACAGATAATGATAAAAATAACTCACAGAGATAGTTGAAAGTAATTTTCCTCTCTGTTCCAAAATTCTTTATTTTCTGGCTTGCTAGCTGTTTTTTTTTTTTTTTTTTTTTTTTTTTGCATGTTTTTATTGTGTGTGAACCAGGAATTTCAATAAAAGGACTAATAATGCTAAATACTATCAGTTCCAGACCAGATGAATCATAGAAACTGCTGCAAAGGACTGAATCACACTACTCTCCTTCCATCACTCATAATTGAGGGATACAGTTACCTTGGAAATTAAAATCTGGAAGCCAGCACTTTTTCCCTCTGTATTGATGTTGGTTCAGTATTGGCAAATAGGAGATCATACTGAGAATGGCACGAAGGAGGGAGAAAGTACAGATTCAACAATATTAACTGCCTCAGGTGATGGCTGTGTTCACTGAGTGCATTTCAGAGGATGGAAGTTTAAGTATTGATGGCCCTGAGGACCTCTGGGGCTTAGAGATTCTACTTCAGAAGTTTTCTTTCTTCCTCAAAGACTTCGAGATTTAAATATCTATTAAATCCAGCTCCTGTTTGGAATGTGCTATTTTCTTTTTTCCAGGTTAATATTAAGGATCAGTTAGGACAACTGTCTTCTATTCAGTTACTAAGGGCCATACCCCATGGTTAAAATACCCATAATATACCATAATAGTGTGGTATCCCTGCTAACATCACTATTTTATACTTTCTGTTTTTTTTTTTTTTTTACTTTTACACTAACAAGTAAGCTTTTACTCTTCTTCAAGTTTGTGGAAGAATAGTCTTACTAAAATGTTGTCTGGTAGTTGCACTAAATTCATTTTTATTAAGTTTGTTAAGAGTTCCCTATGGCTACCCCCTTACTCCCAGAACACAAATGCAGGATACCTCCAGTTATCCAGTTTAAAAAAAGAATTCTATAAATTACACAAGCATGCAAAATGAAAAGCATTGACAATTACATAAGAAAGAGGTCATTAAAATAGACCATTCTCTTTCCATAAATTTGAGAGAGAGAATGAAAAGGTGGACTGGGTTATGGGGCAGAATTGAGATTGTGTGAATTTAAGGAAATACTTGAGGTTTCCTTGGCTTTCCTTAACTTATAGTGGTGCTTCATGGTATTGAAGAACTTTCTTGAAGCTATGTAAAAAGTGAAACTAATAAAGTTTTCATATGTATGTGCCATCTTCTCAAAACAGAAACATTTTATTATCTCTCTAAGGAGATGGAGTTGAGGGAACTGCATTGAAGCCTTTGCAACATTTCATAAATCGTAAGAAGGTTTAATTCCCATTTTGTTCATTTATGTGCCACATAGTATGATAGGCTTAAAGAAACCAAGAAAAATTCACTACCTATGCCCTCAAGAAATTTCAATGACAGTGGAAAGATAAACATGAAAACAAAAGTTCTAATACACTAATGGGATTGTTTTAAAAGTGCTGAGCATTAAGTCCTGTGGTGTTTACAAACAGTTGCCTAATCCCTCTGATGGAATCTGTGAAGGCTACACAGACATTTACCAGGCAATGAAGAGGGTGAGAGAGATGTGGGGAAATAGAAGAACCTGTGCCAATGACAGGAGCATAGACAGGACTGACTTGTCAGTGTGTGAAGGTATAAAGTAGAAACTGGTAGAGAAGTAGTAGCTGCATAATGCACGATCTTATGGGCTAGAAAAAAAGTTTTTTATTTTATTCTATTGTCAATGGAAAGAATTCTTGAGAAATGGGGTAGCAAACACTACTTGTAACTTTTCCAGAAAAACCGTGAAAGCATTGGGAGGGCTGAAGAGGTGGGCTTCCAGAAATGACTCCCAGAACAAGACTGTCCAACTGGTCCCAAGAGGATGGTGGGGCATCAGGAGGCCGCTACTGAACCTTTGGAGTTCAGGAATGCACAGTGTGGCGCCATCCTGGGAACAGCAGGTTTGTCGCAACCACTGTTGCTCCAACTCTCCAGACACCATGGTGCCAGTGACTCACAGAGGGACAGAGTTGTGGGAAAACCCCACATTTCTATACCCCTGTTACCAATAGCAAACAACCAAAGCAAAAGGAAACCAGCCCCTGCTTCATTTTGGTCTTCCAAATATCTAACTGGAGCACATCAGACTGGTGGAACCTAATGTTCATTCAGAACTCTTGTTGCAAAGGAGTCTGAGACTTGTGGTCTTTACCTTTCTAGCGTCTGGGGAAGGGTGGCTCTCTGATGGAGGTTGGAGTGGATGCTGAAGACCAATTCATCATGTCTAGTAGACATAAGATGGATAAAATTGGATGAGGAACTGTGTAGAGAAGAGAAGCAGCTGAGAATGGAAACATGGGGCACACATACTTAAGGGGCTACTGGAGAGACAAAGAGTGGCAAGAAGTTTAGGGTAAAAACTGGGAGATTATGACATTATGACAACCAAAGGAGGAAAAAAGTTTAGGAAGAAGGAAATGGACAATAGTGTGAAATTGCTGTAGTGCAATGATCATTAATTTTTTTTCATTATTTGATCAAATTTTAAATGAGATCTTTTCAGTGACAAAAATTTTGCTTAGCCCTAGTATTAGGCAAAACTTTCATTGCAAGGGACAGAAAATCAACATAAAGTAATTTGAGCAAAAAAAAAAAAAATGAATTTATCGAGTCACATAATTTTAAGTCCAATAGGTACAGGTTTAGTAACAGGTAATTAAATCCTATATCTGGGTAAGCCTTTCTCTCCTTCTTTTGGCTTTACTTGCCTGCCCTCTCTGTATTGGCATCATTGTCAGGAAGGTTCTTCATAAAGCTAGAAAAAAATGGACTCTGCAAACAAAGCTTATCTATTGCTGCAGTTTGTAATCCCCTCCCCCCACCCCCCAAAAAAAAGAGGCTCTTTCTCTCTTCCAGTATCCTCACATTGATTTTTAGGGAAGAGATCAATGAGTCCATCTTGGGTCATGTTCCTTTCGCTGTACCAATCACTTGCAGGTTGTCGGGATGGGTGCTCTGACTGGCCAGGTCTGGATTACCAGCCCTCCCCTGCTGATGGGAGGGCATATGTTCATAGATATCCAAAACTCAGAAAAGTTTCTCCAAGAGAATTGTAGGAGGTTATAATTTCAAATCCAAAACAAGGGAGACAGAATGCCAGATTGGCCAATTTACCAGTCTCTGACAGAGTAATGCTGGTTAAAGTTAAATAAGTTTGTCTCTGAATTCACAACCATCATTTCTATTATCTTCCATGTCAGAAGCAAGTCATTAAATCTATCCCACAGTTCCACATGAGAATAATTATATTTTTAGAATTGTCATATGAAACATATATAATGAAAAAGAGCCACTATAAATTTAGTGACACTTAAAAATGAATTCATTTTTTAAATCCGTAATAATAGTTTCTACATACATTAAAAAAAAAATATGTAATGGCATCTTCCCTCTACAAGTAATGCTTGGGTAGCTTATGGATTTGTTTCAATCACTCTGATGCCCCCCACCAAACAAACAAATGTCAGGTTAATCGTGGAGTCCAAGGGTAGCCTATGCACAGTTTCAGGGGCTGTTAAACAAAGAAATGTTCAGGAAATGTTACGAGGCCCATTTTCATTTCATTTTTGGAGAACTAGTATTAAATACTGTGCCATTTGGGTGGGCGATGTTACTTCCACTCAAGTCGCTAATCCAAAAACTAGACTAAAATGACAATACTAGTGGTGGTGGGAAAGCACATTATACAATAAATACTTTCTTTCAGTTTTTTCTTTTTCTAATTCTCTTGTGTTTTCAACCTGTTAGTATGTACGTGGTAGCAAATCAAATCTGAAAAGAAGTTTAACATAATTACATGGAAAGAGGAAATTATATACATACATACATGCATATATACATATATATACATATATACATATATATACATATGTGTGTGTATATATATATATATATATATTTCAAGATTTCTAAAGGAGGTAGCTTTTCTTTCAAGACAACTTAGAGACCTGTGCTACCGTGAAATGGGTTCTGGCTCTGTCCCCAGTCTCCTATGACAGGACTGTTCGGTACATTAGTTGTCTTATCTGCAAAATGGAGGCTGCTTGACTTGCCTTCCTCCTGCCTCACAGAAAGCGATCGGAGTCCACATGTACTGCTTCAACCTTCCTGGAAGAGAAGTGCCTCCCAGGCATCTATTGGCTATTATTAAGTGGTCAAGTGCAGATTATTACATTGGTGCAGTGTTTCCGGAATGACGGTTTTATTGGTCTGTGCAATTGTCTCTGTGCTGGGAGGGCTCCTTTGTCATTTAGCAGAGCAAAGGGGTTTGGGGACTTCAGGGCCAGGTTGGAGGGAAACCGGCTGGTGAGCGCGGCCGCTCCCACTGTGCCTGCTCGTGCCTCAGCCGTGCACTGCTGATCCCAGCAGCGGCTGTTTCCACTTCTCAGCTTGGGCAACTTGCAATGGCCTGGCCTCCCCGTTGTGATAAATGATCTTTCATTAGCCATTAGAAAAAAAAAATCACTGAAGTAAAACAGGTCTTGGTCACCCATGCCTGTCTGTAATCCTCCCCGACACTCTAGTTCCTTAGAAGTACTTATGCTGTCATATAGTTTTTCTGTAAGAGAAAAAGAAAAGAAAAACAAAGGAAATCTTATAAAAATGATAATGTGTCATGAAACATTTGCAGTGCGATTTCAAATGTTTTTTGAAACAGTCAAGTTGATTTCTTAGACACGTACAAAAGAGCTTCTGGGTACTTTTTTTGGTGTGTGTGTTGGGGATCCCTTTTCAACTCATAGATTTCTATTTGTAGGGAAAGGCCTTCCTATTTCTTGCTAAATACTCCAAGGAGTATGTCTAGAGTATTTAATTTACTTTCTGATGGAATCTAGTTTTGTTTTTCATTTTCCATTTTGAGAAACTAATGCATTTGTTATGTATTTTGTTACTTTGCTGTTTCAAATTTTGAGCTGATTTTATAATTTTGAGGCTGTATTCTTTGTATTTAAAATATGAGTTTTAAAAAGTTTTGATTTTTTATTTAACAAAAGGAACATCTCTTTTTAGATGTAAATGAAAAGCTTGAGGGCTTACATGTAATTTTTTAAGTCCTCAGTTTCTCTTTGCCAGAATTATTGGATTTAAAAAAATCCCTGAAATTGCTACAATGTCATAATTAACAATTTTACTAAAACTCTGTGTTTTTAGGTTAAACTAACATTGGGTATATTTGTTGAGTAGTTACAGAAACGGCAGCATTCCCCCCCACCACCACCCCCCGAATCTTAGAAGCTACTTTGACATTTGTGGATTCTAAGTTAGTATGGATCTCAAAATTTGCACTTGTAATTCACATTGAGGCAAATAAGACTTTAAACTACAGTGCATTTTCTTTGTTTTGAGTGTATTTTACTGTATAGCTGCAAAAGTAGAAATGTAATTACTTACAAATAAGTAATTTACTTGCTTAGCAAGGCTTCTGATCATGTTATGGTAGCTTTTATTAAATTCTCAAGTAAAGTAATTATTGCAGGGAAGTACCCAACTTAAAGCAAACACTTCATCAGGTTCAAGATAATTAAAAAACATGACTGGTTTATGCCTGCAATCATGGTTGGTGTCTCTCTCTCTCTCTCTCTCCTCCCCTACCCCACCCCACCCCCTATTTGCTTCAATTTTGCTCTTTTCCCTTCTCTTCCTCTTTCTCTCCCTCTCTCCCCATCTCTCTTTCACTTCCTTCTTCTAGTTCTGTCATCTGCTGGTATAAGTGCAGTAACTTCTAAATATATCTCAGGAAATAAATGCTAGTCCCAAACTGTGTTTTGGATGGGTGGGTGGGGGGAACACACAAAAAAATAAACACCCCCAACACTTGAAGGCTGTCGAGGAAATTGCCATAATGGTGACATTTTATCATCCTGTGTCATTATCATTTTGGGTTCTTCCTGTACTTTTATTTAGTGCCATGGAAAAATAAGCATGTTTGCTAGTTTGAAATGCTGGCAGAATTTCAGTGTTTTTGTTTTTTAGTTGCGTGCCAAAATTGTCAATAGGAAGCTTTTCCAAAATGCCCATTATTACCCAGAGAGAAAACAATGGCATGGGAATGTTTTTAATGTTTCAACAGTATGCTTATCTTTGGTTGTTTCTGAGAAATGGGAGGTTACATATCACTAGGAATTTCCTTATTAATTACTTAAAGTATAATGATTCTAGTGTGCAAGAAGAAGCAAACCAGGCACCCAGGCCACTAACACTAAATAAGAAAAATATTTTGTTTTGGGGGAAGCAAGCTTTCTGTTCCTGGAAGGAATATCTGACTCTGGTGGAAGTTTACAGCACAGATTTATCTTCCAGGTAGTCAGTGAATATGAATCCAAACAGCCTGGCTTTAGGTCAATGATTGGAAAGGGGAGGAACTCAGAAATCGGTTTAAATTTTTAAAACCTCGAGTTGCCTTTTCCTTCATCATTTTTTGCTCATCACTGGCTGCCCAGCCCTAGTGAGGTAGGCTTCCTACAAATGCCATCTGTCCTTGTTGGCACCTTCTGTCCTTGTTGGCACCTCCCGCATGCTGGATACTGTCCTGTCAGCTCTAGGAGAGTGGTTCCTAAAGGGCGACCTGAAACTGCTGGTAGTTCGTGGATTGTACTTTGATGCATTGATGATATATAATGCTATAATCTCTATATTTTTACTTTATTATGTCTTTCACTGTCACTGAGTGTTGTTATACTATGGCAGAGGGGATTCTGAGGCTGGGTGTTCGAAGGAGCCATTTAAAACTCGGCAGCAATGGAAGAGCAAACCTTGTTGCTGCCTGGTTGGAGCTTGGTGCCATTTTCTTTCTTTTCTATGACTTTTGTGCCCCTTCAGGGCAAGCCACTGTCTGCTATTCTCTTATGCTCCTCAAGGGGCACACCTCCAGAGACTTGCTGTTGGACGCTTTACATGGCCCTTATTACACCTCCCTGATCCACCTCACCTCCTCTCTCCCTGGCCTACTCTGTGCTTCTAACATATCAGGGCACTGCCAGACATTCACAAAGCTCACTCCCACACCTCCTTCAGGCTTCTACTCAAATGTTTTTTCACAGAATCTCTTCCTGGTCATTTTACCTAAAATTGCAATTCCTACTCCCCATACATGGTTTTAAAATTTTTTTTTTTCTGTGCCCATATCACCATCTCACGTAGATTTATATCTATTTGGCTATAGATAGATGTAGATTATCTATATCTCTATATTTACTCATTAATTGTTTATTTTATTTATGCTAATTATGTGTTAATTTATCATCAGTCTTCCCCTTCTGGAATATAAGATAAATGAATATAGAGATTTTATGTTTTCTTCACTGTTATATTCCCAATGAGTAGAACAATGCTTGGCACTTATTAGGTGCTCAATAAATATTTTGCAAGAAAACAAATGAATAGCTAGAAGCCCCATAATTGCTATATCTTGTTTCTTAATCTAAGTCTATATGAACATATAGTAGAGATGCTAAAAAGACTTGCCCCATTCAAAATTCAGTATACTTCATCTATGAAGCCATTTGGAACGAACAATATTCCCAGGTCTATGTTGATTATACTGAAATAAAATCAGACTATTGATTAATTAAAAAATTTGATTGTTTATAGCTTTTAAGACACTCCATGTAACAACTTTGTCTAAATCTCAAAATCTTGTTTTGAATGCATCTTCGGATATTTGTAGAATATTGAAATAGCTTATAGGGAGAGAGAATTAATGTTTAGTAAGTAATTTGTATATGTTAATCACTTCTCATATATAATCTAATTCTTTTAAAAATAATGTAACAAATATATTATTATTTCTATTTGAACCGAGATTCTAAATGTTTCTGTAAACACTCAAAGTTTCAGAAATAATAAGAGAGAACTGCTCTTTCCAATTACGCTATAAAGTGACTTCTGTAAGAAAAGAAACAAACCAATGAATTAGATCACTTCTCATTTATTCGTCTTTTGTTGTCTCAATATATTTCTTAAATCAGGGCTCTGCTATGCCATTCATCTGCTAAGAGTTTGCATTAGTCTTCGACTGGACCAAACCTAACTGGCACTCAATGATCCATATAATCTCCTTTCCACTTAATTATCTCAGATTATTTCCCTCTACTCCCTGTAACAAATCCTATGTTCCAGTAGAGAAGACTTTCTTTCCACCCTTCCCCCATTGTATGCTCATTTACTAGTCTCTGCCCTGTCTTTAATGACTTCATGTCTATTTCCCCTGTGCTTTCCTATCAGGCATGAATGCCATTCCCTTTCTTTCTGCCCATGCATTACCCTTAACACTTTTTTTATGGTCTACTTGAAAACTATACACTTTATTTTTTTACAATCGCATCTCTCCTTTTCTTAATTACTTTTAAACTTATTAGTTGTAGCACACAATTTATTAAGCTCTAATTATAGATTGTAATTGTTTCTAGTGTCAGCCTTGTTCTCTAACCAAGACAGTGTTTAAATAGATTTATAGTTAATATACTTTTTTTTTTCTCCCTGTAATACTCTCTAAAGTAGATGTTGCATCACTAGGAGATGCTCAGTAAATACTTGGCTTTACATCCTGAATATTTATTGAGCATTGCTAGAAACTATGACATCATCGTAGGACAGAAAATAAAATGCAGTTTATCGAATAGTGGTTCCTTCCAATCTTAGTATCAGCTGTATGCATCTTGTGTACAGATGTATTTTCGAAGAGTCCCTGGAAGATTTTGCTTTCCTTTCATTATTTAAAATCTACTTCCACATTGTGAAATTTTTGTAGAAAGTAATTTTAAGAACTCTGGGTGAAAGACATAGTAGAGATACAAAGTATTCATCTTCAAAAAGCAAAATGAAAATTCAGATATTTTGAAATTTCAGAACTAAGCACAGGAAAGTTTGGTGAGGCCAAAATATTCATCATTCCATTTCTGGAGAATTAGAAAAGTTAGAAAATCTTCCCTTTGAAGCATCAGAACATTTTATTTTTCTGTGCAGGCTTGTGCTACAGAAAATACTTTGCCTTTTGTGCAGCGGGTGGGGGGGGGAGGGGCATGGGATACCTCTAGTATTAAAAGTAATCTGGATGGATTTGAACTTCTGAGGTTGTTTAAGTACTTATGTATTAACATAAGATTAGAGGTGTCAAAAGCAATGAAAGAGCTGCAGGTGATTTCAAATAGGGGGTCATATTGTAACTCTTTTTGGTGAGATGAGTCTGACAAAATGCTCCGAGGAGTGAATGTGATCTGGCAGAAAGAAAAGAAGCTGAGAGGGTTGAGATGCAGAAGTCAGCATTGTCTCAAGAAGCACTCGATGTAATTTGTACAGAATCGTACCATGTTTGGAGATACCTCAATGGCATGAATTAAATATTGTGTACTTTGCCCAATTTTTATAATAGAGTGCATTTATAATTCCCACCCTGCACTGCCTTCTCAGGGTATTCTGGAGATTGGAGGGGATTCACATTCTCTAGCTTGAGAAGCTTTTTCTTCAGCCTTCCTCGCGAGCTTAAGCTCAGTGGACAATGGTGGGTCAGATTGAGATCGTTTTTAAATTCTGTGCTCCCATAATCTGGAAAGGATCTCTTACGAGGGGAGAGACAGGTGCCACTAGTGGAGACAGAAAGTTGTTTTGACAGTTTGCAAGCAGAGCAGCGTACTGAGAGAGGGGTAACCGGTGTGAGTGGCACAGCCAAGGTCTCACAAAGGCCCACAGGTGGCACCCAATATGTCGGCAGAGCACAGCAAGACAGAGCTTGATGTGTGGACTTGGCGCGCTGGGCAGCCAGTGGGCAGCTGACCTCAGAAAGGCCTGGCAGCTGGCAGGGGACCAGCGCTGAGCGGGAGATCAGAGTTCCAGTTTTATGGAGCTGTCAGGAAAAAGGCTGAGAGACAACAAAGGCAGGGAATAAGATAAAGAACATCTGTTGAAAATGGAATACAAAGTGGCCACAAATTCCCCACAAAGAATAGCAAAGATAGCTAACAACTTATTGATGCTTACTATATGTCAGGAAGGTACCAAGTCCTATACGTACTTTAATCCTTATCAATCCTTACAAACTATGGGGAAAGTGCTGTTATTACTCCCACTTTATAATTCAGAAGAAACTGAATTACAAAAAGATTCAGAAGCATGTGCAGGGCCAAACATCTAATAAGCGGCAGAGTAGGGATTTCAACCCAGGCATTCTGGCTCAAAAGTCTACTCAACCTCAAAGCATTCTACCTATAAATTGCTGCAGGATGACAAAATCAGTATTTTCTAAAAGCCTTTCAAAAAGGGCATGAACTTTGAGCCAGAGATATGGATTTGAATCTTGCGTCTATTACTTCTTGTGATGCTATGGGAAAGTCATTTTATCTTAGGCTGGATTTTATCACCTGCAGAAAGGGGGATGCCATCTACTCCACAGGTTTTGAAGAACTAAGTGGAATAATTGATGTAAGGTAGTAACACCATGTCTGGCAAAAAGTTGCCACTCAGCAGAGTCCGTTTTTTTTTTTTTTTTTTCCTCTCTCTTTACATGTCCACTGATATAGAGCTCTTTAAATTCTTCTTGACTGGGAATTGAATTGTTCCTGGGGACAGGGTTGGGCCAAGTTTGGCAAAGATCTTGCAGGCTATGGAGTGTGGGATCTGGCATCTGAAGACTTCCTGCCTGCTCAGGTTAAACAATGTGATTGCCCTCTTCTTTTAATTTACAGAAAAATGTCTCAGCAAGTGCTTTTGTACACAGTCAATTCAGTCAACAAAACCTTGCTTCTGAAATGTGTAAACTAATGCTTACTTCAGGAGTAATAATTGGCAAACTTAAAAACCGTGCATTTTATAAATATGTTAATCATCTATTATTTTTAAAATTCCTGGCTTTCGTTAACTTCATGAGTACTCAGGGCAACTGACTGCAAGGACTACACATTTGAATTTCTATAATTATGCTCGGATTTCAAAGCCTGCTTCATATTCCATAGCAGCCAGGGCATATATGTTAATAATCTGAATATCCGATCTCTAGTCTAGTCACGAACAGACTGCATCATCTTTCACATCAGAAACATCAACCCAGCCCTCACTAATAAATTCCATGATCGTTCGTTCTTTCTACAACTTTGGTCTTTATCTACAAACTATACTTAAACTAATGATGATACATATTTTTTTTGTTAATGAAAAATTTTATGATACAAATAGCACATGTTCACTGTAGAATAATTAGATTATGTTAGAAAAACCACCCATAATTTCAGAGCTAAGCACTGTTAAATTTTTATGTATATCCTTCCAGATTATTTTCTATGTATGCATAGGGATAGTACATAGTACATAGTATGGGATCATACTATACAGTTTTGTAACCCATGCTTTTCTCTTAACAGTTTATCATGAACATCTTTATATATACATAGAGTCTTTATGTAGTCTCATATATACCAATGCATTTTTATAGCAACATTAATTTAGATAATCTACTGAGCATTTAATTTGTTCACATTTTTTCTATTATATAAATACTTTATCACCATCTTTTCACATACGTTTGTGTATCCTTTTCTAAAGCTAATTCAAAGGGTGCGTGTGTTTACCAGGCTTTTGATACATTTGTCAAAAACATTTTTAGAGATATTATACTGATTATAATCCTACTGGCAATAATTGAGTGCTTCAACATTCAATGTTATTTTTTATTTTATAGAACCATATGATGGACACCAATTATTGATTAACTTATGCTCTAAACATTGATAAAAAGTACTACCTTTATCAAATATCAAATTTTTATATTGTATCTCTTTGGTGTTTCGGTTTAATTCCATTGGTTTTTCCTACTCTGGCAGTAGTATCAATTATTTTAATTATTATAGAAATTTTCTTCATTATTATTGTTTTTAGAAATTTTCCAGCTATAATGACCATATTTATCTATATCATGTTTTATATTATGTATACTGGGAGAGATGATGGGGAAAGAGCATATTGAAGGTAGATTATATAAGATGGGAAAAATACTGATATTGTTTAGCTGCCTGATGAGTACATGGGGTTCGTAATCCTATTTTCTCTGGCTTTATATGTACATGTGAAAGTTTCAATAACAAATATTTAAATATAAACAAATGGATCGGTGATTCAGATTTAGACTGTATATGCTCTCCTTTTCAGAAACATGTTATTTTCATGTCTCAATAAAGTTTTACAGTTAATTTTTTCCATATATCCTCTATACCTTTCTGCACAAACAAGCAAACAAAACCCCCCAAATCATCTTTGTGCCTTGTTTTTTAGTTTTTGTTTTTAAGTAAATACTATATTTCCAATTGATATGTAGGAAAATGTTGATTTATAATCAACCACCTTACTAAACTTTTTAATTTTTTTTACTTTATTCTTTTGAGTATTTCAAGTAAAGATTTTCATAAATTATAAATTTACCTCTTCTTTTCCAATTTTCATACAAGTATAGATTTGTCTCTTCTTTTCCAATATTATTAGTCCTTTTTTACAAATTTGTCAACACTTTAAATGCATCACTCCTGACTTTAGTGAGAATGTCTCCGGTCTTTCATCATTAAGCAAGATATTGGCTATTTGAAGAAGGTATGTCTTATATTCCTTGTATGTATGTATGTGTGTGTATACATATATATATATATATGTATACACACACACACAAGGTATATATATATATATATATATATATATACACACCAACTTAAAAATTAGGACTCAGTGTTGAATTTTTCACATGCTTTTTACAAAGGATCATTTGTCCGTCTTCAACTCTTAACTTCTTTATATGATAAGTTTTATTAATAGATTTCTTACCATTAAATTCTTTTCATGTTACAGAGTTTGTGGATTCATGAACAGTGTGGATTTTGTAAACAGTTTTATGGAAATACCCTAAACTGATGGTAGTTTCCCCTAATTTTCCTATTGCTATGTTTCTTTGATTGCTTCAAAGTAAATCTGGGAGCAAGGAGAATGAAATAAATGGACTGAAATTTCTATCTTGGAAGTTTGGTATACTTATATTGACTAACATCTATAATAGAGTCAAAATTTAGTCACTAAAATTTAAATATAGAAACAATGGAGCTTTCCTTATTTGCTATAACCAATCTTCTAGTGCTTAGGACTACAGTTCCATTGACAAGGTAGAAAAAAAAAATACCTTAAACTTTAGTTAGTTTATAAATTAGTATGTTTTATTTTGGTAAGTAGTCAATTAATTCAAAATTTAGCTCTAGATCAGGATTGTTTTTCTTCTTTTCAGTGAGTACTACCCCCTTCCCTAAAAAACAAAATGGCCTCTGGGAGCAGGAGAAAACTACAAGACTAGGTTCAAAACTTACTAGCCATGTAATCTTAGGTGGTTGTATAATCTTTCTCTTTCTCCATTTTTTCATTAAAAATTGGGGATTAAAATGGTAGTTATTTTATAGAATGTTGTGTGAATTGAATGAGTTAATACATGTTAAGTGATTAGAACATTACTTGACACATAGTAAATGCCCGGTAAAATTTTGTGGATTACACTAATAAAATTAATTATTACCATTCTCATAGTGTTGAGGTAAAAGTGACTTTGACTTATGTGCCATTTCTTCATTGTGTGCTTTTATATCACTCATCTCTGCAATGATTTGGTCTCTGTCCCACCTCCCTCTATTTTTGAAGGACCTGAAGCTGGTTTAAATTTTCTTTTATTCTGTGCTCTTGGCACAAAGAACAGGAATTGCTTTAAGGGGTCTCAGCTACTCTCTTTGCCGACTAGGCTGGCATCTAACTATTGCTGGGCTGTGGTTCCAGGTCTGGCTGTGATTATCATTTGAGCTCCACTTTAGGAAGTTCACTCTACAGCTCTCAACTTTAGTGTCACTTTACCCATCTCTAAGCCATCACTGTCAAGCCCTCCAGCCAGCACAGTCAGCCATCTCCCTTTACCCCTAGGGGCACATAGAAACTTTAAGGTATCTTTAGTGTCACTCAGCCTATGAGAGAGTTTTTTGACTCTCCTAGACCCTCATCCTACCTAAAACAGTATTTCTGCCCTATATGGGTATGAGGAAATCCAGTGGAGTGGGGGTGGGGAGCTCCCTTCTGGAGTGTGAAATGGATTTGCTTTTTCCCCTGAACCTAAATGGTGTTTTAATCAACTCACTGATTCCTCATCAGGCTCCAGGCCAAAAGAGTTAATCCAATGAGTGGGGTTCCTATAGAGCATCATGATTTAGAATGAATAAATACATTGGATTATTATTTTCAAAAAGTGATCCTGATCATGCATTTACTGTGCATTCACTGTAAATAAATGATAATTTCTTAAGAGTGAGAAATAAATATGAAGATGATGATAACTCACATTTAATGAGTGCTTATTATGTGTTGTCACTATTTCTAGCAGTCTACCTCTATGAATTGTGCATTTTTTCCAACAATAATATGAAGCAAGATTATTATAGTTATAGTTTATAGACCAAGAAATTGAGGTACAGAGAGATTAGATAACTTGTTCAAAGCCACTCAATAAGTAACGAAGCCAGAACAGTCTTAATCCTTAAAAGCTTAATAGCCAAAAGTAAATAATAATAGTAGTAATTATTAAGTTTTTAAGGATTTGAAATACTGTAACAGAGTGATTTTTGCTAAATATAAGAGATAAACTGGTGCTCTCCTCTCCCCCCAAAATATTAAGAATTCTAGCTATTATAGTAGGCTAAACAGTTTATTTCTCCAGCAATATTTAAGAATAGGATAAATGATAACCACATATTGTATAGTATGGCATGGTATGATATGGTATATCATCTTCATGATGGCAAAGTTTTAGATGAGCTGGAAATTTAAAGATCCTTTTAATTCTAAATCTCTTTCCCTTGGCTTTTTAGACTTCAGACATTAAATTTTGTTTCATTTTACAACTTAATACTTTAGTTTATATTACTTCGTTAGTGAATTAAAGAGATTTTTAAAGATAAAATTCTAGCTTCCCAAGTGTCATTGCCATTTTGAAAAATTGAGCTAATAAAGCATTGGGTGATAAAAGATAACCAGATTCTTGGAAAAGAAACTGCCATTTTCCATTTTCACTAAGAAATTCATCTATTAGCAAAATAATCTTAAAAGGATTTTACTGTTATGTACCTCCATCCCCCGTCATCATTATAAATGAAGAGGAAAGAAAATCTAATATCAGGTGCCAGATGGGTACCACATAAATGACAATAATTCAGCACAGCCTTCAATTAGAGCAACCAAGCTTTGAGTAGCATTTGGGTTGATGATCATGGGATAATAGTTAACAGAGGTGAATTTTGTTCTGTGTGTCAGGGTTCTTTACTGTCCTTTCTCTAAACTCAGTCTTTCAAATTTTCTGAGAAACTTGGTAGCTACTTAGTGCTTGCAGCTGAGAGTGGGTGTTACAATTAACTTCTTGCTGGAAAACTGATAGAGTTTATTTTGAAGTTCATTCAGTGTGGACTTGAAGAAGGAAGCATCAGAGTGCAAAGGATTACAAACCTTTGGATTTAAGGTTTGAAACATTTATTTGACCTTACAGAAGGCCATGGAAGAGTCTAGGCCTGGACAGAAACTAAAGATTAACTCTTGTCACTGCACTTGAGCGTCCTGAGAATCAGGACAGGCTTCTCTCATTCTGTGTCAGTGCAACTGTAGAATACTAATCCTAGAAAGCGTCCATTTTTAATGAAACAGTTTTGCAAAATAAGTAAAATCCGAGCCTCCCCAAAAATCCAGCACTTGCTTACTCAAGTAAAGGGTAAATGAAGTAAAACGAAGCTAACATTTAAGGAACACTTTCTTTGAGCCACATATAGTGCTTAGTGTATGCTGACCATCAATGCATTATTTAACCATAGCCCTGCAGTGTGGGTTTCAAGTTACATTTATATTGACCATGAACTTGACATTCAAAAGGATTAAATAACTTCCTCAAGGCCACAGAATCAGAAAGCGACCAAAACAGAATTCAAATCTAAATATGACTAATTCCAAAACTCATAATAGTATACATATTGATTTCACTCTTTTCATTTTCTCTCAAAACAAACATTTCTCATGTTAATTATTCTTGTTCAGGTGATATCTTGAAATTCTTTCCTTTGGAATGAAATAAGTTTTATAAGAGTGAAAATGGTTTGGATAAAAAGGCTTTCAACTGAAGAGATTGCTTGAGTCTACCTCCCTAAAATACTTTGACTATGAAAGAGTAAGAATATCTTGAGAATGACTCTCTCATGGCCATGGCGGGATATTTTAATTACTGAATAGATCTTGACTTTGTTGTTTGTTACCTTTAATGCCCGTAATAAAATTATAAATAGTAAAACTCTTCAACAGAAAGAAAGTAAACCAAATTTATTGTCTAGCTTCTTTTCTGCTTTTGTTTTAATTTTAACATAAAATGCTTTTTTACTATTGATTAAAATTTTGTTCCTTGATTCCAACTAAAACTAAGGGGTATGTACGGTTTTCACTGTGTGTTAATGACTCCACCACAGTAGGCTCATTCCCTTGAAGGATGCTAATGGGTTGTTGCTTCCTAAGGGGCAGAAAACTGATACGTTTGGGTTTGTAATCCTAGTCTTTGATTTCTTGGTTGTGTTAATTTCCTTGTTTATATTTCTTTTAATTAACATTGAACTTTTAAATTTTATGCCTTGTTTTTCTTCTGTTTGTATAGTCAGCAGGCAGTGGCTCCTTGGGTATCAGTTGTTTATCAGGGAGAAGTAATAGCTTGAGGGTACAGTGTTACGTGGTGCGAGGATAAAAATTGTTCTACTGAAGCCTCATTAGAAAAATGTTCATACACCTGCCTTAAGTGAGCTTTGCATGATGCTCTGCCAACTGCCTTAGTCTCTTTTACCTTTAACTGGTTTATTTTCTTCAATTTCTCATTGTAGCCAATATAATCCCAAAGCAATAGTATTAGTAGGTCTTAAAAAAATTCAGTTATAATTTTTCTTAAGGGTACTGTTCATAGTATAGATTTTACAGGAATATAAAAAGCAGAACTCATTGCAAATTGGTGAATAGAAACAATTAAAGAACAAAGGGGTGTGTTGGTTTAAAAAAACTGAGAGTCTGGCTCATAATAAATTAGAGGAGATAGTTTTGCTTCTATACCTCAGATTGAGAAAACTATACATAGTACAATTTGGGATCTATAACATGATCCCTTTACCTCTCCCTGTCCCTCTCCTTAGCTTCCTTTCTTTCTGTGTCTCTCTTATCTATCATCTATCTATCTATCTATCTATCTATCTATCTATCTATCTATCTATCTATCATCTATCTATCATCTATCTATCTATCTATCTATCTATCTATCTATCAATCATCTATCACCTACATGATGTTTTTTTGTTTCTTTATTTTACCTAGAGAGGTGGAATGGTTCATGTTTTAAAACTGACCTCATCTCATGATGGAAAGTACTGATTATAATTTGTAATGCATGATTTGTAGACTACAGTCTGTGCATACATTCCACAGTCTTCAATGATAATGCCATTCGAGGATTTCTCAAATTTAAAAGTACTCAAGTGGTAGAGTTTAATCTGATATAAAATGGAGAAGTATTTAAAAAGAAAAAAGGCTCAATGCTTCAGTGAACTCCACTTTCTTTTGCAATAGTTAGATGCTAAAACCAGAGATTTTGTGGGGATTGTCTTGCCATTATTTTGTTTTCCATCATGATGACTCAGAGGTTTTTGTCCTGAGGCTCTCAATGGATCTGTTGTAACTTTGCTGGCAATGACACATCCCAGAGGCTCCTTCCATCTTAGGTCTCAGGCCGGCAGCGTGCACCATGCTGTCCTATGATTCACAGGATAAAATTGCTCTCGCCACCTCCCACTGCCCAGGCCTGGAAGGGCACTATAATACAGCAGTGGGAGAATATGGTGAGGAAAGTTATAACAGAAGCTTCTTTTCAACAGCTTTCCTAACCATATTCTCCCACTGCTGTATTATAGTGCCCTTCCAGGCCTGGGCAGTGGGAGAATATGGTTAGGAAAGCTGTTGAAAAGAAGCTTCTGTTATAACTTTCCTCACTGCAGCAGGAAGCTAAAACCAGAGCAGGATATTCTTAAGTTATAGACCCCACATTTGTGAGAGATGATACAGAAAGTCCCTGGCCCTTTATTTAGGTAAAGAGTTGTATTTTAGAGAGCTGAAGTTATTTTGGTTAAGGAGAAAGGACCCAAAGCATGGAATTCTAGAAAGGAATGTAATTTACTTGTGGCCAAACAACTCAGCTGGACTATTTTGAAATACTGGTCAAGGTGAGTGTTGAAAGAGAGGATATTCTGGCATTTTCATACCCTTGGAAGTGAAGAATTGGGCTACCTTGGGAGCCAAATGATGTACTTTTATTTTCCAAAATGTCATTTATTTTAGAATACTTTTGTACTGGCATCAAAAGTAGCTTGTTCTCTTATATAAGTATGATTGCCTGTATATTATTCATTCAACAGGCATTTACTGACCATGTTTTGGGTGTAGAGTTTTATGGCCATCTCTTCCACAGAGACAGAGGTCTGACCGGATATATAAAAGAGAGGAAAGGAACTGACAGTCCTTACTTTTATGTTCTTTTTCTTCTACTTGGGGAAAAACATCAATATATGAAATGGCATTTGAACAACTTAAAGCAAAGTGTTCGCAAGAGCAGAATAGCTCGGAACAGGCTTTGAAGCCATTAAGTGTATGAATCACTTTCTGCCTCTTCTGGGTCCCACACCAGCTATTCCGAGCCTCTGTCAGAGCACTTAGTGCACTGTACTATTTGTCTTTCACCCCCACTAGTCTGTGCGCTCTTGTAGGGAGAGATTTTATTATATTTATCTTTGCATCCCTGGACCCAAGCACAGTTCATTGCTTACCACAAGTGCCTAGTAAATATATGGTGAATGAATAAGAGAAACTGCTGTTATCATTTGGGGGGAGAAGAAGGGAATAGAATTATGGTTTTGTGTGAATATAAACTACAAAAGAAAATATTTGATTCTTTTGAGTCTAGAGACAAAATGTGCTTTCCTTCTCATAATTCTAGTCAAGGGAAATAGTTCGATTTGGTAGAATTCAGTAAAAATTTATTGAGCATATGTTATGTTGTGATTATATATACAAATATGAAATGTTTTCTACCCTCAAGTGTCTTAGAGTCCAAGGCAGCAGTGAGACACAGAACATTTCAGTATAATTTGACAAATATGCAATATACTATTGGGGCCATTCAGAAGGCATTATGGAACAATACTGGTTCAGGCTAGCAATGGGGGTGTGGCTTGGGATATTGGAAGAACTAGGAAACTCAGGAGGAGATGACACCTCAACTAAGTCTTGAAATAAGAGTAGCTAAGTAAAGAAGGAAGGAAGTGCATGTGGGGAATAGGAAGAGAAAAAAACTCTCAAGAACAGGACATAGAGAAGGGAAACAGCATGGAATGTGTGCAAAATTATACTGGTTCGGTATAACAAATGAGTGAAATATGATGTATGGAGGAACAAGTAGGCAGTATTAACAACAAGGAGGTACCTATTAGGTACCTAGTAGAAGGTACCTAAAATGGTATAGATAAAAATCTGAAAGAGAACTCATAGTAGACCTGCAAAAAGAGGATGGAGCTGAGAAATATTTGCGAGATACTACAGCAGGATGTAATCACTGATTTAATGTGGGTGATTAGGGAGTGGGAGGGACTTAGGGTTTTGGCTTGGGTAACTGGTGATACCATTAACTGAGAGAGGGGAAAGATAAGCGAAGAAACATTTTGAAATGAAGAAGGAAAAAAATGTCGAGTTTATATGGACATGTGTTTGAGACGATTGTGGATTTTCTAAGTGGAGATGTTGGGCATGCTTCTGAATGTATAAATTTGAAGCTCAAGAGAAGTTGAAGTATAATATATACATATACATACACATTGTTAGTGTGTATATATATACACACACACATATATATACATATATATGTATATATATACATATGTATATATATACATATATATACACACACACAGGTGGCTAGTAAATGTAAGAAGCTAATATATATATATATATATGTAAGAAGCTAATATATATATATGTAAGAAGCTAATTATATATATATATATTACCATACATATGTCAAATCAAATAATGAAAACTAATAGATTGCCCACAAATATAATGTAAAGCAGAGATTTTTCGAGTGCCAATCAACAGAATGGTGCTCTGTAAGCTTTATGAATATTATTTGAGGAATTGGTCAAAAGTAGATTCCTCTGTACCTCTCCTGGAGATTCTGATTTATTAGTGGAGGATCAGTAGCCTGTCTTTTATAGAATTCCCAGGATAATTTTGATATACAGTCATGTTTTGGTAGCTCTGAAAACGAGTAAGGGCAATGGTATTTATATTTAAGAGATGAACTAAAGAAGATCCACTAAAGTAGAAAAAAGTCAACAATCACAACCAGCAGGAAACAATATCAGAGGACAAAGGAGGAGAGAGTTTCCAGAAGAAACAAGTAACAGTGTTATGGTATGGTGGTCTAGTCAGAGAATTTGTGAAGAGTTTGTTAAACTTAGCAATATGGAGGTCTAGAATCTTTCTAACGAAATTGAAGTGTAGAGGGATCAAATCTAGGTTGCAACGAACTGAGAAGTGGTGGTGGGATTAAAGAAGTTTAGTGAATTTAATAGACAACTTTTTCAACAAAATTGATTACAAAGAAAAAAGTGATATTTGGAAGAGAGAATATAGGGTTAAGGAGAATTTTTTTTTTTTTAAACAAGAGAGACTCGAGAAAATAATCAGAGCTTTAAGGGAGAGACCCAGCTAGAATTAGAGCAGATATGGAAAGGGAAAATAGAGAGTATGTAGAAGACACAACTGTACAATAGCAAGAGGAACACTTCATCTTAAACAGATGAAACTCCCTCATTATAGCAAAAATAGGATGGGTTAGACAGGAAGCTAAGATGCATATTTTGAGAGTGTTAAAGAAGATCTTAAGGGAACAATTAGGGGGATTATTTTGTTGAACTAATTGATGTCTAACCAATGTACTGTGTACTTGAAACTAATTAAAATAAATAAGTACATTTATAAAAAAAGATTAAAAAATCTCTTGCAACAATCAAAAAAAAGAAAAAAGAGGCTTTAAATAGTTCACAGGTCATGCTTGTTAAATCTAAACCTAGATAAAGTGGTCAATAGTAATTTATAACTTTTTGAATATTTCTGTTGCAAATTGTAACAGACATTTCCTCCCCGTTGCATTTTTTCACTTTATAATACATATGAAATATTATTTGGGTTGAGCTCCTGTTTGTCCTACAAAACCCAAATCTCTTGTTTCCTGATTTAGCTCATTATTCCCATTTTCTGAGTTCCATGTGTTTTGCATTTCTGGAAAATAGCATAGGGGATCCCAATAACTATTTGAATTTTTAGGTGAATTAGAGCCTGAAGAAGATTTTCTTTGGATAGTCACCATAGCTATCTCCTTCCCAAAATAAAACAAAACAAAACAAAAAATGGAACAGTTACCTGAAGGATAAAATAGCAGGGTCAGCCAGAGAGAACTTAATTTTTGGCCATTCTTTTTCAACTAAGACTTTTCCTAGTCTACAGATTCCCAAAAGGCGAAGTCTAACATTATATATAAAATAGCAAAGTTGGACACTCAAAAACAAAGAACCTAATGGACAATGCAACAACTTCCTAGAATAATCATATCAACAAAAGGTTAGCATTTAAAAGATACTTTGAAATAGGAAGAGAAGGTTAATGACTTGTCATATTTTCACTTAAATACTTTCTTTTAATCTGAATTTTAAGTATTTCTTTTCCTCAAATGTTGAGAATGTAAGAAGCTAAGTAATACAAAACAGAACCATCTGCATACTTGTAACTAAACACAACCATATTTTCTTATATTTCTTTCCAATCTTGTCTCTGTGCATAACTTTTTATAGGATCATACCATCTATATAACTTTAATCTTGTTTTTCACTTAACATTATAGCAGAAGCATTTTCTCATGTAATTAAAATATCTTATACACTGTATATTTTTAACTATAGTACATTATGAAGTTTCTCTTATTTTAGCTATTCTTTTATTATAAGATATCTAAATTGTTTCCAAATTTTCATTATTGTAAGTAGATTGCTGAAAACATCTTTGTATATAAAACACTTTCTATATTTCAAGTTGCTTCCTGAATTACTATATAAATATATGTAATTCCATAATAATTTTGGTACTTGTTATCAAATTCCTTTCCAAAGACTTATGTCAGTATAAAGCTTGTAAGCAATATATAAATTTGATGTTTCATCATGTATGCACCATTATCAAGTATTTTATTTTAAAAAACATTAACTTTACTAAGTTGCAGGCAAAACAAACAGAAACTTTTAGATTTTAGTTTTCATTGCCTTGATAAATATTGAGATTGAATATTTTCTACATTTGACATACTTTTATTTCTATTTTTACAGTACCTATTAAAATGAACATATTTATCTTATAGATTTGTACTTCTATTTTTAAAGTATATTTTATTAAGTGATTGCTAAGTGTTCAACACTATTTCAAGCACTATGGAAAAAGCAAAAGGATGATAATGAATCACTCTCAACCTTAGGAATTTGTATTTTATAATCATATAACTTGCAGTATAGAAAAGGCTTTAAAGTGTGTCTTACTCAACCCACAGTTAAGGAAGTAAAAATTCAACCCATAATACAATTAATAAAAGAATAAACTATGGTAGATGATTTTGTGTGGCAACATAGTCTATATTGTTGGGATTCAGAGAAAGTAAAAACCTATGTGACTTGGAGCAGCAAGGGAAGTTGCCATTAGACAGAAAGATTTTAGCTGGACTTTGAAGAATAGAAAAGTTCAAAAAGATGGAGAATAAAACATCTTAAGAGCATCCATTTAGGGATAGGAAGTGGAAATGAATATGTAACAGATATTGAGGGATTAGACCATTTAGACTAGGGAGGAAGGTTTGTGTTGGGGAAGATAGTGTAAGCTAAGGTCATATAACACCTGTATCCACTGGTTGACACATCACTCTAGCCTCTGTGAAGCCCCTGCAGATGTAGCTGAAGGAGCGCTTGAGAGCATAAGCTGCAACCTGATTATACAGGGCCATCTTTGGGTTATAAATAGACTGCATTGACTTCAGCAAGAATTAAGTTGTTGAACTCTGCTGGACACATTAAAAGGTGCGCCTATATTGCCCTATAGAGAAAATTTTAGGATGAATTTTAGAAAAATCAGTGCACAGAGCAACCTCATCAGTTGGACAGAGCACTGCGCGGGGAGTGCAGAGGCCTTTGTCTAGTTTCTGTGTTGTTTGTCCCAGGCAACTCTGTGATCTTTGGCAGATTACTTATGTTCCTCAGTTTCCTCATTTGTACCATGAGCTGTTTTGATCTCAGATCCAGAGGAGCACAGATAAGGGACAGCCATCACAAGTCACTCTGGAGAAAAGAGGGAAGATGTAAAGAGCAGGAAACCTTTGTGGTCATCTTTAGACCTGGACCAAGAAAGAGTTGTTTCTCTTAATTCACACTTTAGAAGGCATGAGGAAATATCAGGGACTTTCATCCTTTGTCTCTGTACAGATTTAGCAGAGGGACATTGAGGCAAATGTCCAAGTTACTTGTCTTATGTGTAGAGAAGGCAAATTAGTGGGCACTTCAGAGCCTATGGCAATAATTCAAACTTTCCCATGTAAAGTTTTTTATCCCCTCATATGCTTCTTTTAACTTTTTGAGTATTTAGTTTTTGCATTGCTGCCTCCTAATTTTTTGGTGGATGGTTCTTGGCAAATCGAGTTTGTTTTTATTGCAGTTCTTTGGGGGTTGTCTTTTACAGTGATCACACTTTCTTTTTGAATGTATGTCATATCTAATAATTTTAGATTAGAATCTAATCAAGGAAAGAGACTGCCTATTCTGGTTTTGCTCTGTGGTTTATTTTATGCAGTACTAGAAAACTATAACTCGATGAGGTGGGGGAGACACTAAGTCAGTGACAAACTGATTATCCTTTGCTCATTCTTAGGCATTGCACCCAAACAGTCCTTTCCCCTGGATGTAGAAAAGTTGGTGGTTATTGGAGAGATTAGTACGGTGCCTGCCCATACGTGATGCTCAATAAATGTTCTTTTTTAAATTAATGCACCTAGGTGACTTTATAATTCAGCAGTTACTACACACATTGGCACACTTGATGTTTAATGAATAGAATTAACCTATATTTGCAAGGAAATTTATAGTTTCTTAAAAGCTTTCTGAGACATTATTTAATTAATTCCTATAGCAAACCTGTGAGGTGGACTAAGAATATATGGCTATCTCTACGCTACAGAGAAGCAAGCAACTGGTAGAGAAGAAAAGAGGAGCTTTTCCAAATACCATATAGTTTGCGCATATGACACAGGGATGAAAGTGGAGCGTATTTTCTTCTGATGCCCGGTTCATGGCTTTTTCCACTGTATAAATTCTTAATCTCTAGGAAAGAACTTGTCTTAACTCCCCTATCTTTTCATCAAAACAGCAAAATTTATTCAAGGGCTCCAGCTCAGATTTCGTCTTTGAATGTTTCAGCGTTACCTGCTTTTTCTGTTCATTTTTATTTCTAAAGTGTTCTCCCTGCAGGAGCTGACTCTTCTTCCTAATTAACTTTCATGGGGAAATTCCTCTAGTAATGAAATTGCACGTGTGTGTGAGTGTTCTCTCACCTGTTTTTTTTTTTTTTAATATATTTTTTATTTTTTATAGTGCACCTGGAGGGAGAATATATTTCTGCTGTCTTAATAGTATTGTCTTTGATGATAGAGAAATTTGTAGGAACTAAGATAACTACCTTTCTGAGAATAAGCCTTTCTTTCTCCCTCTCAAACAAACAGTCTTTGGTTTAGGCACAGCTTTGATATTTGCAGAAGTTACCACTTATTGATAACTAAATTGTGTTATTTCGTAATATTTGTAACAAAGCAGGGTAGCAGGGTAGACAAAAATATGGACTTTGGAGTCAGACAAGTCAGGTTTGAATCCTCATTCTGCCATTTACTGGGCAATGCAGTTAATTCTTGGAACTGATTTCCTCTTTTGAGCAATGAGGATACTATAGTAATGATATGTACCCAGGAGGATTTCTGTCCTGGAATGCTGACCAGTGAGGTGTAGAGCAAGAGCAACAGCTTCCTTTGACCTCTGCCCTCTGTTGCATTTGGCAGTTGGGAGTCCTAGCAGGGGATTGGAGGGAGGCAGGAGAATGAGATTATGTTCACCTTCTCATCTCCTTCCTTTCTGGGCCATCTGAGGCTAACTGTCCTAGAAAATATTTCCCCTTTTCAAGAAAGTCCACTCTATGACTTTTTTCTTCATAGGTCTTGGTGACGCATCCCTCTCCTTGTCCCGTTAGGTTGGGGGATGGTAAAAACTGCATTATTACTAGCTCCAGGAACTGCTTCATCCTTTGTGGATTCCTCTGCCTTACTCACATCTTAAATAGTCTCTTTACTAAACCTTCCTTTAATGATTATAATATGTTGTCTGTTTATTTCTGGGACCATAACTGGTATATTAGTTATGAGCTAGTTGAAAGCACAATTGCCTAAGTTTGTTTTATTTGAGGGAGTTTGGCACTTTTGGGGGAAAAATAAGAATGGGTTGTTGTTGCTTGCCATTTGATATTAAGAGAAGGAAAAATTAGTAATGAAGAACGATGACCGAGAGCCAAGTGTTCTCCTAGACACTATTTTATACACATTAGTTCATTTAATCTCAAAATACACATGAGTATTATTATCGCCTTTTTGCAGATCTGGAAAAAGCTCAGAAAGGTTAAGCAACTTACCTAAAGTTACACAGAATGCCATTAAAGAGCTGAAATTCTAATCTATGCCTATGCCTATTTGGGTCCAAGGTCCATACTGTTTTAGTGAGGCCATGATACCTCCTAGGTAGATATATAGCTTGAGAAGTGTCATCCCATCAGCAGTTTTCAGGTAAATTCATTTGTCTATTTCAACTTCTACCGGTTCCAAATTCCTATAGGAAAGTATCTCTTAATGATGATCTTTAAATCATGTCAATGCAATATTTTTAACAATCTCATTAATTTAGCAAACATTATTAGGTCAAATCCATCATTCATCTGATTTTATTAATTTGTTAACTTAAAACCATTGAGTCACTAACCCACTAGAGGCAACTATTCCATGGTTGCCTCTAAGGGTACTCATTAAATGCTGAATGAATCATTAAATATTTTGAACAAATTTTTCTCAGATAATGTGTAAACATCCTGCAGCATCTAGCTGGATTTTATTTTTCTCCCTCACTATGGAATATTTAGTTCATAGTTTATATGATTTCTGTCCAGTTCTTAAATTGATCTAGGTAGATACTGTAATTCCACATTTTCTGAGAACTGATCACTAATTTGGTAAAGATGACTTAATTCCTGGAGGTATACTAGCTAAGAACTTTGCATTTGTGGATCAGTGCTTACCTCCAATTTCCATTCCCTTAAACAAAAATCCATACACACTCAAAAAAACATTATTTATCCTAGCAACTCATATTTGATTGTGCATTTTTCCCTAACTTCAAGCAAGCATTTTCACCAACCCCAGAAGAAGGTTTTGTCCCTCAATGCCCTTTGTGTCCCCAAGTTGCATGTAGGCATATTCTTAGCAATACTAAACACTGTTTCTTTGATTCTAGCTGTACCTTGTTGCTGTGGGGTCTCTGGACTCTCCAAAAATATCTTCCTTTTATTCTTACAAGTCTTGAGTGGTTACTCACATGGGTTCAAATAAAGTTTTTATCCTCGAATGTGTTCCCTTGCTGGCTGCTGGAAAGTTCTGTGCAGGTCACTCTCTACTGGTGTGGGGTACCATTGGGTTCCCTTGCTGCTTAGAGCTGGCCTCCTCCTGGGGCCCACGTGATGCTGTGTTCCATGGACTTTTCCCTCCTTTATTCTGTATACTTTTTAAAAAGTATCTATAGTTGCTTTGTTTTATTTTTTTAATGTATAATTCACACTACTCTGTACTTTGACATTTTTAAATCATTTTAGCAAAACAAACTTCTTCAGACCTTGTTCACTGTTACTCTTTTCCCTATAACTCAGACACAAGTCCTCTGAGAAGCTTAGAACAAATTCAAATGATAGATGCTTATACTTATCTAATATGCTTATGTTAAAATCATGCTTATGTTAAAATCAGCTTGTACCTGCAATGTCAGCCCACACCTACAATATCAGAGTTTTGTGCTTTGGTCAAGCCTATTTGTTTCATCCCTGTTCTCCTTAGAGTGACTTCTTTCCTAAAAGATGCTTCAGCCCTCATACAAATATACCCTATGAATTTGTAAGTCATGGCCGGATACAGCTGAATATCAGAATGAACACAACACAATAGCTATGCTATTTGCTTTTTCTTCAAAACTCAAAAAAGAGAAGCTCCTTCTTAGTGTCTAGTGGAAAGTGAAGGTTAGGTAATGAGGCTATCATGTCATTCAAGTGGCAACTACTCTGGAATATTCTTTGAAATAATAGTTATTGCTTGATTAGGTAAACCATTCCTCCCAAACTTTCCTCACAATCTCTTTGAATCAAAAGGGTAGAAAACTCACTAAATTTACTGAAAAGCCACTGGGATAGCTTCAGTGTATTGTGAATTATGGCTAAGAAAAACAGGAGGCCATGATGTGGTCAGAGGGCTTTCATATGTGTGTAAGAGTCCTCCTTATGGTGGACCAAGCCATCCTAGTGATCCATTAGTGGTAAATTGAAGGATACTTAGCTGTACCAGCAAGAATCAGCACCTATGCAATTCAGCATGCTTTTTCATTACATATGTGTGACTTTAGATTGTGGCTACCATACCTATTTTTTAAGCTACTTGAAATATAGACTTGAATATTTATGGCAAACAGATGGTGCTTAAAATCTCTAACTTACATTTAACAAAGGCTGTTTTGGAAATATTGCTTGGGTGTACTTTTATTTCTTTAAACAGTACCATTTTAGCCTGTTCCGATGAATAATTTAAGAATTACTGTCCTAGTCAGACAGCATTTTGAAGTGCACGTGTTAATCATATACTTGATTAAACATTTCCTTGCCTTTCTCTTCAGAATGCCAGTTGGCTTTTGAGTGGATAATTGTTGCAGTGTGAACAGTGACGTTGGAAACAGCTATTGCCCAGTCGAATTAAGACACCACCATGAAAAGAAATACTTGTGATTTGCTTTCTCGGAGCAAAAGTGTAAGTAACCTTTGTTTTCATTTCTTTTCTAAAAATGTATACATGGAACTTTTTACTGTTTTCTTTGAATTTGAATTCTGTCCTGTCATAATCAGGCTTGTGGGAAACCCTTGGTCAACTTTCAGTTCTCTGACTGTGCATAGCTTATAGACAAGTGAAGACTTGTTCGTCTTTGTGGCCTGGTTGATATTTAATGGGAATTCTCTTTCAGCCAGTTTATATGCCTTACCATTCATTTGCATAAGCCCACTGGCATGATTTTGGACACTCTGATTTTTGGTTACATGTTGGAATTATATGATTAAAATTGAAACACAAGAAATTTATGTCTTATATATCTAACTTTATGGGAAAGTCCAATAGTATAAATTAAATTGAACGTCACTAGGTACTTCAGTTAATGACATTCTAAAAGTTCCTGTATTTGGTGAATAATGGAAACACTTATCGGTGAGGCATCACTTCCATAAGCTTTCTATCCTCTTTTTAAAAAAAATTTAAGTGAATGTCCTCAGAGCTCTGATGGGAATTAAGCCTTATTTCCAATTATATAGTATTAAGGTACCAAGTTAATGATGATTTTTAGATTTCTGTTAGCTTATGAAAGAAAGCATAAGCAAATAGAGCAACTCAAAGAACCATTAATTTCTATCAGACAGGCTCTAAGAACATGCCCCTTTGTTCATTTACCCAAGAGGAAAAAAGGCATCAAAACAGATGTAGTTGTGACGTAGGAACATTCATTTGCAGGCGTCAGAAAAACCACAAATGCAAACACATTTTTCTAGTATGGAGACACTTTGTGTTACAATCAGTGATTCTATTGATGGGCTGAGGCCATATTTAATTTTATCTGTAGAATTACCACCATCCAGCTTTTAAGGTTAAGTAACACAGGAGTATATGGAGAAGGAAGTTTAGTGAATCCAAGAGAGTTTCTTAAAAAAATGAGGATATACCTAGAAGCATGCCAGTTCTTTGTCTGAATGCAGATGGTGTTTAATTACCAACCAAGGAAATTCATTTGTTTTCCTGGTTGGTATTTGGTTGTATGTATTAAGCATAAAATAAAGAGTCATGGCTTGGAGCCTGGAATTCCTTCTATAATCATACAGTTGCTCATTGTAAAAGAAGGTGACCTGCATACAAATTACCAAACTGGAAAACACATTTTTCTGTTACTGAGTTTTTCTTATTATAAGTTAAATATGAAAGCAAACAATTCACTTAATGCTTTCTTCTTTTACTAAATTTCAGAGATGTGATAAATATGTGTGAAGGCAAAAAGGAGAAATTTTGGATAATTAAAATTAAATTGTTAAAGATTTCACTGTTCTTGGAGGAAAACATTCCAAAAGCAAATGATTAACTGATACACTACTTTAAGGAATTAGAGTACTTAATGATGCTAGGAGATTTCCTATTTATACTTGCTTAATGCAAAAATTTTTATCTTGATGGAAAGCTTACACTTCCAGATTAAGAGAAATTGAGTTGCCTGCATTTGTGCAAATGTAAACAGTAGAGCTCTCATTTCACTGCTTTGTAGCTTCCTGAAAATCCACTGGCATAAAGTGCTTCCATTTAATTAAATGACTCTAAGCAAGAGATTACCATTTATCAGAAAAAAGAGCCAAACTTTTGCCTAGTAAGTTGTCACTCTGGAGTTTCAAATATTATTTTGCACTAGTCTAAAAATGTCACCCTCACCCCTTAAATCTTTGCCATAACAGAATCCAAAATTATACAGTTAGAAATAGACATTTCCTGTTTTTGATGAGGAAATTTTAAACAATTAATTCGACTTAGAATCTTAGAATGTTTTTCTTTGGCTTTATGCCATTTGAAAATCCAAAAAAAATCTTCTAAATGTTAAAATGGCCTCTGCTCTTCCCTGCGTGTCTCTGTATATCTTGTATCTGTTACTGTGAAAACTTAAGGAATACAAAAGGGGAAAAAAAGAGACTGTCCTTGAACAATCATCTTATTTATTTCTGAACACTAAAATCAGTGTTCATATTTTTCTCTCACATTCAAGACCTGGTGCAGTGCCCTTTTTAATGATTAATGCTCTGGATTATCCTTTTTTGGGGGAGGGATCCATGAAACATTTTAGCTATAAAAATATGAACAAAGTATTTTTTACTTAAAGCGAAAATTTGCTAGTTTTGAGGATAATTTGTAGTTGTGGTGGGTAAAAAATGGAGGAACCAAACATATGGACAGTACAAAAGTAAGACATGGTCCCAGTGGCTATGGTCCTTGTAGTCTACTGTGGGAAATACACAACCATTAAAGAATCACACCAGTGCCAATTCACTACATCTCCTTCTCTAGAACGAGTATCCTTCAACCTGTTCTCATATATAATGGTCCCTTTCTTCTTCCTAGAATGTAGACTTCCTAAGGACAGGGGCCACATTAATTTAAAGAAAATTAAAGTACTTATACTACTTATTAAAATGAAAATGTCTAAATGAGTCAAACATTATTAATATTATTAAACATTATATTAGAATAAACTTACAGGCATACTTTTATAATGAACCTAAATTACAACATCTTAAGACCAATATATGGTTTTAGCCATGACGATGAAAAAAATCTACAAATTAAAAAAATGGAAAGCTATCTTATAATACATCAGTTGAAAATAATAGAAGGTAAATAATTTAAGCTTTACATTCCTGACTTACATTATTGTTGCAACTGATTATATCATTTGGTTTTAGACTATTTAGTGTTAATATTTATTTCTCATAAAAAAGGTTTATAGAGTTTCTGATATATAATCGCTTACTTCTTAGAGTTGAAAGAGAACTAAAGGTGTTCTGACTCAATGCTTTTATTTTATTTTATATTTTATTTTATTTTATTTCTTAGGTGAAGCAACCCTTGGTTGACCTCACAGATTGCAAGGACCTTGTCAGTTTACAATCTCTTATATATTTATGTTTTTATTTTTTATACCTACAGCACCTGGTATTCCTAGGTGGCTTCACATCCAAGTACTAACCAGGCCTGACTTTACTTAGCTTCTGAGATCAGACAGGATCAGGCTTGTTCAGGGTAGCATGGCCATAGATCCTTTTATTTTATTGATAAAAAAAAAAAATTGAGATCAGGGCTTAGAGAGATGAAATGACTTGCCTGAGAGGTAGCATGGTTTAGTTGAAAAAAAAATTTTTGCCTTTAAAATCTTACAGAATTGGGTTCAAAATTTGGCCCTTTCAACTTTCCTGTTGTGGGGCATTTAACAAGTTACTGACTCCAGTATTCTAAGGGTGATATGGAAATCACCCTTTAGAACACACAATGTTTGATATATCAAAGGTATCTAAATGAGTGCTATCTTTAGCGTTGCCTGAACTCCATAGCTTATAAGTAAGACTCCCTGGATTCTTTTTTCCCTCTGATTTTTAAAATGTAGTCAAAGCTCAGATTTAAAAAAGGATAAAAACTCTTACCCCTGTTAATCTTTTTCAAGTGCCTGAAAAATACCAGTGTTGGAAACACCATGTTATCCAAATTAAGTTCTATAAAAACTAGGGCATTTAAGGGAAAAAAAGAAAAGAAAAAGTCATAAAAAATATCAATAATTAGATAGCATCTGCTTTTTAAAAGCACTGAAGAGTTCGATTTCATAATAATTGGAAAAGAAAAAAACCTTCATCTAGTAGGTAACTTTTCTTGAAGTATTTACTCCAGCTGGAAATGTTACAACTAAAGTTTCTCCCCTAAGTTTTGTGGTACGAAGGCCTTACCTCTTTTTAAAGTTTTCAAGCTATCTGTTATTGGATTGACATTTCATTTTCACAGGTCTTATCAAAGTTTTTGTGTGACTGCTTGGATTTTTACACCTCATGGGGTGCTTAGATCACATTTGTATTTTTCTTGATGCTGGTTCTTTGTCCATACACCAAAAGGGCAAGCATGCACAAGTTTCTCTCTGTGCTAACCTTCGGAAGTGCCTTCACCATCTATGAAAGCTGGGGGCAATTCTTGCTGTTCTGACTTTTGCTTTAACGAGACTGAACAAGCCCCATTTGTACAGCAATTGCAGCTTTTAAAATTTTGGTCTACAACCATCCTATCTCAAAAACATAATTGATAAAATGAGGCTTAGTAAAGTATTACTCTACTATAAATTTAATAGCAGGAAAGTCTCATGTTGAGGGATGCTTTATATTTGCTTACTATTCTGAATTGTAATGGATCAGCTAATTTATCTGTTTAAAGCTTGCCTTTTCCTTCCTCAGATGTGTTTTCATGAAGTCATTTAATTTAATCTAGTGCCACATTTAGTTGTAAACATCTAGGTTTTTTTCTTCTACCTACATAGCATAGCAATTTAGGACAGAAATAGATAGCATACTTAATAAAGAACATAATTTTTTAAGGCTATTAGAAAATTTATAGAAAAGCTTTATAGCAACAACTCTGCTTTTAATAAAATAGTTTAATTTGCTACAGTGGTTAAAACTTTTCCCCACTCCTTAGCAATCCGTGTTAACTCTATTGACTCTTATCAGTCTTTCAGTACCAGCCAGAAAGGAGCCGTTTATAGTGACCTTAGCATCACATGCGTAACTCAAAGTTTTTCTTGGCATTTCTTCAGTGAAATATTGACATAGTATAACTTTCCTTAGATTATACCATTACTTCTGTTGAAATAATTTTTAAAAGAATAGATTTACTATTCTTTGTATTAATAATCATGATCTCTCAATATTAGGTCTGGTCTTTTTCAATATTGCGACATACTTTCTCTAGTATTTTACTGACTTCCTGGTATAAGGGAGCCAATGGATAAAGTACAGCAATTTCTAATGTGAGCATTACAAATAAGTTAGGACTTCTATTTATATTTACTTTTTAATGTTATCTTTTCTCAAATTTCAACTTTATGCATATGTTTGATAAATACATAGTAGCACATGTGTGCAATTAATAAATATATTAATTGATAAAATACATTCAAAATTTGTTTACTGATAGAGATGTATAATCAAAGTAGTTTAGAGATAATTAGCACAGTGAAAAGAAAATAGTTTTGAATTCAGAGACCTAGGTTCAATCCTCAGGTTCACTAGTGCTTAAAGATCTGACCTTTAAATTACTTAATTTAACAAACAATAATTTTTTAAGTAATTTATCAAATTACTTAATTTTTTCTGAACCTTAGTGTCTTTATATGTAAAGTAGAAAAAGTATTTCGTAATGAAGGTAAAAAAAATAGTTACTCAATAAATTCTGTTTTGAGGTTTGGCACAGAGCAGAGTGATAATATCTGCTTTGGCAATGGAAATGCTTAGAAATGTAGTGCATTCTTCTAACTAAAGGAGTTTAAGACCATTTAGTCAATCTTCGTATCATACAAAAGGTTCAGGCTTAAAATGGGTGGTTGAACTAGGTGAAAGTTCTGTTTCCTACCAGTTAGGAGTTTCTTGATTCTAGGTTATGTTGTACCTATGCACAAATTGAATTGATGATCAGTTCCCAAATAAATATAAAATCAAGGCTTTGGGACAAAAGAGTATATGAGTCAGCTTGGCTACCATCACAAAATACCATAAACGATGTGACTTAAACAACAAAAATTTATTTTCTTAGAGTTCTGGAGACTGGGGAGTCCAAGATCAAGGTGCCATCTTGATTTGGTTTCTCATGAGAGCTTTCTTCCTGGCCCTCTCACTGTGACCTTGTCTAATCCTAATTACCTTCCAAAGGACCTTTCTCCAAAGAGTATCACTTTGGGGTACAGGGATTCATATTAACTTTGGGGGACACAAATGTTCTACTTATAATAGAGAGTATGATTCTTAAGGGATGATTTTAATGTCACTTGATATTTATGCCTAGAGGATGGTAACCAATAATCCAAAGTTTACATATTCTTTTAGATAACACTGAAAATGATCTGGTTAACATCTCTTGATTTTTCGATTTTTTGGGAACTAAATGATTTGTGAGGTTCTAACCATCTCTTCACAGATGTAGGATCTAATTTTAATTGTACTCAAAAATATTTTCGCTTCTTTCACTATTCTTATTTTGCTTAGTTTATATGTGTGTTCTTAATGTTCAATCTAATGACATATGTATCTGAAATACCTGTCCTGTCAATGAATTTACCAGTTGAGTGAGCTAACTTTCAGAGGTTTGTAAATTTTAGAGCTGATTACTTGAGCCATCTCCATTTCCTTAAGCATTGCCACTGCTTTTATGGAGTGGGATGTAAAGTTACCAACAAAAGGAGAGACACATAAAATTTTCTATAGTTATAATATACTTTTAAATTTGGGATTATTTAAAAATTTTTAAAGGTTATTTTCTTATAATATCTCTTGATGGTCTTTGAACTCATAAATCTTTATAAATCTCATCTGGGAAATGAACTGGATAAATTAAAATTATTTTTTTATTAATCAATTCTCTTATGTATTGAATTCTAAAGTATCTTGTATTTTCCATTAAACTCAGTTTCCTAGTATCCTGTATCATCTTCTACCTACCAGTTTGAAGAGATTCAGGTTATTTTCTGCTCAATTGAATTTGTTAGTTTCTTGATGAAATTGCCCTCTGTTTGACTTAGGATTCTTTTGGATTCTCTACATTTGGACAAAATTGTCACTTACCAGATGTCTTTTAATTGAGGTTCCCTGTTTTTTTTTTTTTTTTTTTTTTTAACAGAATTGTTGTTTAGTGTTTATTTAAAACTGGAAGCACATCCTGGCTGTTTGGAAGGCAGAGAGTATCTGGAAAACTCTGCATGCTGAATTTAAAGCCTACTTAAATTGGGCTGTCAGTTTTGAGTCCTGGTGATAGGAGCCCACTTGGTGAAACATGCCCAACAGGTGCTCTGGAACTCCTTCTTTTCACAGGAAACTTTAAAAATATTACCCTAAGATTGTAAACTAAATTTACCTTATTCTTAAAAATATATTTTTTTATAGTTGTACTTTTCCATTTCTGAATTTTTGGAAGAAGTTGTTCTTTTAAAAGTCCAGAGTGAGTAATTTATGCCATTTCATTCCATCAGTGCCTACCTGGAGAAGGTTGACCAAAAAGAAATTTGAAAAGATGAATACATTTTGCATAATGCTATAGAGATATCTGCATTTATTATTACTCACAATTACCCTATAAGAATTATTATTTTGTGAGTTTTATGGTTAAAGTAAAAATAGTGGATTCATTTCCAGACTGGCCTCTTTTCTCTACTATATCAATCACTATCTAAGATACAAGATTGGCAAAGTTGTCACAGCTTAGAATTTTGATGAATATACGAAAACTGAATTTTTCACTTGTGGTCACTCATTAGGGTACAAAGATCAGAGGAGATATTGTAGGTAAAGATGCTTTGCAAAGTGCAAAATACAGAGAAAAACAAAGTCATATTCTTATTTGCGTCTTTATTAGCAACAGATTGAAATGAGGATTTGTAGTTTTAGAGGTTTCAATCTTTTGGTTATTATCCCTGCCTTCTAGCTGTACTCTTTATGAAATTCAACAAATGTTTATTGAATGACTCCTCTGTATTAGGAACTGTGCTAGACTCTGGGTATCAAATATTTAGTAAGGTACAATGATCTCTATCCTTATAGAGTATATATAACAACTAAATTTATAATTTTTATAATTTTTGCTTTATTATTTTATCCTCTGATCCCACCTTATCTAACCAAGCTTATCCCACTTTAATCATTAATTCTTCCCAGAGAGTGTCAAGTCCTATCTCTCCCATATATCTCTGTACTTGTCCTTCTTTGCATTGTGGGTATCTTGTTTGGCAGAGGTATTTTGAGCTGTGAATAATGTGTCATAATTGTCAATTACACTCATTGTTGCAGAAACAGATTATTTTAGAGTGGTTAAAAAGAATTTTTCTCAGATGATCAACAATAGTACAAGAATAGCTGAGAGTATAAATGAATTTGATTATGGAGGAAAGGTCTGAAAGAATAGGGATTGATCAGCAAGCATTTGCTTTGAAATCAATCACACAACAGTTTTAGTGTCTAAAGCCAATTATTACACTGTCGCCTTAGAAATATCTCCATTTTTTTTTTTTTGATATTGTGATGTGTTTGCCATTTCATTTTTGGACAATTTCAAGTTGGTGTTGAATTCCAAATGATTATGTCCAAGAAATAATTGCATATATTGTTCTTAACAATGTAAACAACAAAGATACACAAAAATGGAGAAGAGTTTTGTTGAATTGATGATGAATATTAAAAAACAAGTCCTACAAATAGTGTCACTATGTAACATAGTGAAATTATGAAGAAAAGCATAATAAATTGGTTTTCTATCAGTATTATTTTGCTCCAGAAAAAAGTACTTATATTTATTTTGAACTAAAGCCAAAATCTCTATTTTAAAAATTATAATTAATTATCAATTTTTAATATTGAAATGGCCACCTGAAGGTTAAAAATCATTTCAGCTAAAATCATTGTTGTGTTTACATGGTTTCCCAAGATCAGTATTTTCAAGGGCAATGTGGGGATGATCCTTAAGGTCCTTGGCTTATAGTCTTGACTTTGGCATTTTGTATATACGTCGTGGTGGGAAACAGGGGTGAGAAAATCATAAATAATTAGGTTATTATCAAATTCTTCCACTATCTAGTATAATTGTTTCAAGGATAAAATGAAAAATAGTCATGAAAACACATTTCAAAATAGAAATAAGAAGCCAAACCTACCAAACAAAAAACTTCGAAATAATGTTATACAGCATTCAGTTGTATCCTATGCTTCTGTACCAAGTGATTTAAGTCTTTTTTAAATAGAATTGATCCATCATTAACACATTTTTAAAAAAAAAAAAACAGTTTTACTTTTATTGATGAGAAGGTTAATCTTGTCAGTTCACATGTTCCCCTAAGTTGCGCATATTAAAAGCTGTGATGTGTGATGCCAGGGCCAGGAATGGTTAATGTTTATGTAGTTAGAGACTCCCTGAACTTGTTTTCCAGTTCCTTCTATCATCCAGGTTGGGTTACATATCACACACATGGAATTAGGGGTGCTGCTCCATTAGTAGCACAAGAACTGAGGAGAAAGCACTTAGCTTGACTTGCTTATGACTATTATAGCAGTATAAACTTCTGACTTGGCAATATTGATTCTGTTTTAATTTGGACGTTTACCTGTCAACATTCTGAATTTAATACAGTCAATAATATTTATTAAACCTTCACCAAATATTTGACTGTACTGCAGTAGCCGTACACCATGGAATTGTACACCAAATGGTATCTCAGAGGCTCAGAGAGTTAACACTTGACCAATTCACTCTTGGGTTAGGATTTAAGCTTTGCAAAGAATTAGGCTCACTGAACATTAAAATCCAAATATTTTATAACTTCAGAAAACAAATGATAACATCACAATGCCACAACAAAAACCATCTTTTCCACAAACTCATTGAAAACCAAAAGCTGTAAGATTTAGAAGTCTCCATCTTTGCTTACTTTAAAATGTTATTAAATACCAAATTTGTGTTTTTCTAGAAGAGGACATTACTTAGCATTAATTTGCCAGCAGAGTTGCATATTCATGCAATATGAATCATACCACGAGAGACCTAGACATTGCTCATAAATTATAGTCTCGGAAGGATATTCAAAGATATTCAAAGATAAACAAGTAGTTCTCAGAATGCATACATGTAAAGGCTGAAATAGCAAAAGATTTTTATAAATTTCTCATGCAGGAATTCAGAACAAGCATTTCCTCACCCAAAGTGAACGAAGTAATTGGCAGAATAGTCAGAGAGGAGTATTTCCTCTAGTGGGTAGTGTTGTTGTCTATTCAGAAAGCGTTTATATGTTATAATTCCCCAGGAGATGCTGAAAACCTCCTACCTGATGCAAGAAGGAAAAATAAAAACAACCACAAAAAGTGGAGTTAGATGTTGGCAAAAGTGGCTGAGAATAGATAGAAGTTAAAACTTTATGACAGGGTTTCCTAATATTAGGACAGTCTTTTCTGAGGAGATTATGAAATGGTCTTATAACAAGATCTTTTAAGGTCTGATCAAGTTCTTATGGTTTTTTAAATGTGTATTGTTGTTAATACCGTACTATGAATTATAAAAACTTTGATATTTTAGTATATAATTTTTAACTTATCACCATCATGTTTATAAATGTGTTAACATTATATGTATATGTAGATTTAAATGAGGAATATTAACAGATATTTTAATCAACATCTGCTTGTTTGAAACCAATGTTTTCATCAGAGTAATATACATCATTCGTTAAATATCCCACATCTTAATTTCACAAGTTTTTACTAATATGTGGCCTTGGGTAAATTACTTTGGTGGTCTATATTTTACTTTTATGTAAATGAGGTGAGTAAATTAAATTAATGGGAAGAGTTCTTTTAACTCAAGATTATGGCTGTATATTTCCAAGATTCTGTATTTCTCAGAACAGGCTCTGTAAATTTTTTTTCACATTATGACATTTGTTGTCAATATATAGGTTCTTCTCAAACTAACAAATGACTGTACATTCAAAACATTAACAGGATCCTGATTAATAAACTGAGCTCATTAAGCCTCTGCGAACTATGCAAAAGCACCGTTTCTGTTGAATATTTGCTGCCTCTAAGAAAGCATGGAATTGAAAAGATACTTTACTAAGAAATGAAAGAATCCATTACTTAAAAATTATTGCTGCTTTAAACAATAATCCTCATTCTTTACCCATGTTGCCAGTGAAGAAGTTAGAATGCTATATTTTGACTGGCTTTGCTTTGAATAAATCTGAATCTTTTAAATTTATATTCCAGTGAGGGCAGCTTTCCCCAGCCCTCTGCTGATATTCACATTTTGACCCCTGTAGTGTACCTGCGGTTGCCTCAAGCTTATCTTTCCTCTGTTAACGCAGAGACCTCTGAACTGCTCTGTTTGAATGTGGACAGTATAGTTTCTCCCTTAACTTCCCTAAAGGACAACCAGTTCCAGGCTATAACATGCAACCAAACTTTACTGAGTTCTGGATGTAATGGAAGGAATACACAATGCAAAAAATAAAACCCTTAAACTGAATAGACGAATAAATGATCATTTCTGGTATTTACCAGAAAAGCCTGTTACTGAGCCCTTTCTCTTTACTCACTGACCTATCTCTTTATTGCTTTGCTTATCTCTCAACAGTGAAATGCTTTTTTTCTTGTATCCTACCTGGTATCCAGGCTGTGGACTCCATTAAGATCCAGTAGAAACCTGTCATTCCAAGTCTAAGTAAACACAATAATTTACAAAGGTACAAACAACTCTGCCCACATGAAAACTTCCTCTATAGTATTATGCAGAGCTATTTAAACTAGAAGATACACATTTCAGCCAAAGATTTTAGCCTGGCTTTTGTCAAACAAAAGAAGCAATCTCTCCTCAGAGCTGGTCTAAAATCTTTTTCTTTAAAGGAACACTTCTCACTCCCTGTCCCAAAGACTTTAGGCACCTATGCTTTCATGGTTTTTTGTTTTGTTTTGTTTGTTTTTTTGTTTTGCTTCAAATCTTAGAGGACAACGATGTTCATCAATTGCAATTTTGCTTATCTTTTTTCTATCTCTTCTTTTTACCTTGGTCTATGAAAGAGCTTTCAGTTGCTTTTGACACTGCTGACCACATATATCTCTTGATAATTCTGCTGCTCCTCTTTTCTTCCTGGTAATTATTTCTGTATTTCCTTCCTGGGCTCTATGTCTTTTAAATAATGCTGTTCCCCGAGATTCTTTCCTTGGTCCACATGATACTCTAAGATAATCTTATCTCCTTTGCTGTCTTTAACGGTTTTCTATTTAATTATTTCTAAATCTCCATGTTCAGCTCAGATTTCTGGTTTTATTCTTAGAATTGTATTCAGTTGTAGGTTGAACACTCATTACATCCACACAACATTTCCCAAAGTAGACTCATCCACTATTCTTTCCCTTCTTTAAACATGCTACTGCTTTTCTATTTTCTGTCGTATTTGCTGCCCAGCCATCAAATCAATGGCCTAAGCAAGAGCCCTGGGTACCTTCTTTAACCCCCTCACTCATTGTTCTTCCCAGAATCTAAATAAACAATGAATGTTGTTGCATGCATCTGTCTGCTACATCTTTTTGAGCCCTGCTTATCCTAACTCTACTGCCTGAGGATTACCAAGCTGGTTCTCATCAAAACATGAGTAACAAGATCTAGCAAAATGCTTTAAGTATTGTATATGGAGGCTACTAACATTTGTTACATTATCTATTTTATAACAACTCTTATTTTTTTCCTTTTAGCAGTGTACTTAGTCTTATTTTGAATCTATACCTTTTCACAATTGTTTTTGATTGGAATTTAAGCTAGCTCTTCAGACTAAATTCACAAGAAATTGGAAGCCGATTTTATGTGTATATGTGTGTATGTGTTTGTGTGTGTAATTTATATTCTAGTCATTCATAATTTGTTGTTTTTTAAGAAAAATCAGCAAAGGTTAATTATGCATTTATGATTTTGTATATATGCTGATTGAATGAAATTCAATTAGATTTTTATACCAGATAGCAAATGGAATTAAGGTCTAATATGTGTACTAATATGACTAATAATAACATTGATTTATAATTGCAAAGTGCAATTAAGTTTTAATAGTTCATCCCAATATTTTTTTTATTATAAAAACTTGGAGATAGGATAAACGGTTACTTTTATCTTCATTTTACAGAGATTCAAAATAAGTCATAGTCAGACTGAGTGAATTAGTAAGACTACACAATTGGTAATGGAGAAGGCTAGATGTACTTCCAGGTCTTCTGATTCCAAATTCCTTACTTGGGTCACTGAACCTCATATATGTACCTGAGTAACTGTAGGAATCACTCATGCACATTTACTATACTAACCCACACTTAACACCACATATCTACTGAAAATAAATTGTAGTGAATTAATTAGGATCTTTATTTTATAGCTATATATGCAGTTGGACAACAATATTATACTATCATGTGCTACATAATGTTTCAGTCAATGATGGTCTACATAAATAATAGTGGTCCCATAAAATTATAATTGAGGTGAACTATTATTACAGCCTAGTAACACCGTAGCTCTTATAATATAGCAGGACACATTACTCACACGTTTGTGGCGATACTGGTGTAAACAAATGTGCCATGCTGCCAAGTTGTATAAAAGTATAGTGCATATTATTATATACAGTACAAAATTCTTGATAATGTTGATAAATGACTTACTGGTTTATGTATTTACTATACAATACTTTTAATCATTATTTTAAAGTATACTCTTTCAACTTATACAAAAAGTTTGCTGTAAAACTGTTATGCTGGCAGCAGCCTTACACATCTCATGTTTGTCTTGTCTTTTGATTACATCATTTTTTCTTGTGTTTGCTTTAATTTTGTGTTGTTTTGTGCAATAGCATGTTGTACAAGCTTGTAGCCTAGGAGCAATAGGCTATACCATATAAACCTAGGTGTGTACTAGGCTGTACCATCTAGGTTTGTGTAAGTGTACTCTATGATGCTCACACAGATTAAATCACTTAATGATGCATTTCTCAGAACTATTCCCATTCTTAAGATAAATGATTGTCTAGTAAACTCCAGATGTTTTTGCATTCTTTAGTGTGACAGGAAATAGAGTGTTTTGTTTAGGAAGACATTTTAATTGTGAATGGTGCACCCCAGCTTTTCGGAAATAGTGGTTATATCAGAAGGAAGGCAAACTCTTGCATAATAAAATATTAGAACTCCTTAACCTGCCCTCCGACTGCTCAAAAGAGATACAATCTGGTGAGAAGTAGGGCTCCAGAAGTGAATAGATATGAGAAAACCTCTGCAGGGCTACAGCCATGTGGCAGCAGGCGGGGCTTAGGAAAGAGACTACCAATCAGTTAAAGCCAGTTTAGGAGTAGTGAGTTAACAGGTGTTAAAGGTTTTGTTTGTTTATCTTCCTTTTTTCTCAAACCTTTCTTTAAACTCTCCATAATGACATCATTTAACAATTTGCACCAGGGTAGGAGGAGGAGGAGGGCTGTGTTCAAACTTAAGACAAGGCAGGAAAGAAAGGAGCAGAACGCAGAGGCGGCAGCAGAACTGGGACAACTGTTCAGAGGGAGCCGTGACGAGTATCAGCTACAGAAAAGTGTCTCTCCCTTGGGTACGCTCAGAAATACTGGGAAGGGCTCTGAATATTGTGTGGTTATCTGAGAAAAGGGCTTTGTTAATTTTATTTGCTCATAGAAATCTAAATACTTGGGGGCATTCAAGTAATTTGTGTATATAAGTGTGTATGTATACACACTTTCTCACATATATATATATACACACGTGTGTGTGTGTATACTGTTACTAGAATATTTGGTATAAGGCTATGTTATTTCAAATGATCTTATAATTTTTTTTTGTCATCATAAATGCCTACCAAATACCAATGCTTTATATACATTTACTCATTTTATTTAATCCTTGAAATATTCTATGATATGAGGACTATTATTATTCCTATTTGATGGACAAACTAAGGTACAAAGAGGAACTAATACTTAGGCCTAAAATGTAAATATTTGAAATAATAGCATAGAATATGAGGAAAATGCCAAAAATTCTGTGTAGATTTTAATAATAAAACCAAAATAGTCAAGGTTTTATAAAACTTTACACTTATTATATGCATGCATCTTGACCAAAAGTAGATTTTAGACTTGTTGACTAGACGTGGGGATAGAAAATATTGTTATTCAGTTTCTTTTTTATAACTTTAAATAGATAATAAGATGACATCTAGGCAAATAGCAATTTCTCCAAGGTAGTTGGCCATATAGGCCATATGACCTTTTGAACATGTTTTCCCAAATGTTTTATTTCTAATTAGAGCATGGTTTTTCAGATTTGAGTAGTTTGTCTAAGTGGTTATATAGGTTTTCATTCTTTCTTAAAAAGTGATTCATAAAATACATATGAGTTTTGGAATAGTAAGAGCTTTTATTCAAATTACTCCTTCGATGACTTAACCCTCTCTTCTACCCCAGATCAACAACAGTGTTCAACAATGTCCCCATTTTGCTTTATGCATTTCTTTTTGTTTACATATTTTGCACAAGATATTTTAGGAATAAACTGTATCTCACTTAGAAATATAGGTGGGTTTTTGTTTGTTTGTTTTTTGTTCTAAAAATAATTGCTCTCTCCTTGTATGGTTTTTTACCATACATTTACAAAGGAGCAACAAAGTTTTATCTGTGTATGCTACTTTTGCTTAACCTTTCCATCCAGCCAATCTACACATCCACATATGACAATGTGTTAATTCCCTCTTTGCAGATGGACTAGTCTTTGTTCCAAATTTCACTATAGTTTAATTTCTGAAGGTAAAGTGATTCTGCGACATCTAAAAAATAGTTTATTTCAACAAATATAACCCTGAAATGTGTCAGCAAGTACATATTTTGATTCCCAAACTTGAAAGTATTTCCATGATTAGATTACTGCACTTTTTATCCTTCATGGCTTTCTGTTTTCAAGTAAGCTTTTCTATTTTTTTATTCTCTTTAAAATTAAACTACTGAATATTTTCTTTTATTATATCCATTATGGAGTACAAGAAACTAAAGAGTCAGAAATAAATGTATATATTCTGAGAATTGTATAAAGTTTATTGTAATTTAATAAGATGTTTTCCTCTGTTAGTCATTATTGTCATTTATGGCATAATCTGCATTTCTTATTTTCTTCTGAAGCATTTGAATTCTCTTAGCAAGTGCTGTTGTGTGTGTGTGTATGTGTGTGTGTGTGTGTGTGTGTGTGTGTACAGACCTCATTGTGATAATTGCTATACCAAAAATTTGGTGCTTTTCAGTTTACAAAGTGATTTACACAAACATCACCTTGTTTGAGATTCATAATAACCTTGTAAATTAGGCTGTGTTATTATTATTTTATTTATTTATTTTTTTATGGATAGGAAAACACTTTTATCAGGTAATGCAGAAGGCATTTGAATTGAAGACATTTAAATTCAACCCCGAGATCTATTCACCCTTCCTCTCTCTTTTTTAATTTGTTCCCTTTCACTCAGTTTTTGGAATTATGTAGGTCAGTGTTTGAGGCCAGCACATTAATTCCTAGCCATTACTTCACTAAACTGAGCCTTAGTTGACTCACTCAAAATAATGTAGATTATAATAACTCCATCAGAGTGTTGTCATGAAAGCTAAATGCGATAGGCATGTTAGAGTGTCTAGCACAGTAGCATCCCACCTATGTTGGTTGCATCATAAATGCTAGATTTCCTTTCTCCTCGCTGCTACTTAAACTTGATTTCTGAAATTTTTAAGTTCTTATTATCTTTCACCCAGAGTAGGCAAAAAAATAAAAAAGTATAATTTTAAGATAAAAACACAGCAGAATAAACTAGACTGAAAATTGTGAGCAGTTTTCTGCAACATTAATGTGAAATTCAGTTTCTTAGTCTTTCATGTAGGATAGTACAAACTGAAAATAATTTGTGATTCCACAAAAAATTACTTGATATAAAATTGTGCTAAAATTCGAAGGCATGGAAGTCAATGAAATAGCTTATTTTCTTCTCGTTACTGCAGTCTCTCAATTTCCTCAGAATCTTTCTCTGCATTAATGTGGGGAACAGAGGGATGGGCAATACTACAATAATTTATTTGAGTTCAGAATGTTTTTATGCTTATATCTCACTCAACATGAATACATCTGGTCTAATGAGGATTTAATGAAAAATATATTTTTGTTAACTGACTAGTAGATTAATGAATGAATCAAAGAAGTTGGAATTAGAAAACTGTTCCATTTTTTTTTTTACTCCTTATCTCAATTTGGTTTTTTCCTTTCTCCATTCTATACTAGCAATGAAATCTATCACATAGACTCAGATAGATGCAGAAACTAACCCCAGCGAAGAATTCCTTGTGTTTCTTGTGAGGGAAGAGGGATTATTATGGCAATTAAATGTTTCAATTGAAAAATGTTGAGCTAATTCATTTAAGATTTTTTTGAAATCTGTAAATATCGTATAAATCTATGATAAAAGTTAAATAATAAGTAGTAAACATATATACCTTTTGTGTTGTAAAATAGTATTGATCCTTTCCTTTGTAGTTTTCTTATTTTTGTATTCAGTTTAGCAAGACTTTTCTACTCCAAGATTATGGATAATTTCATCAATGTTTTCTAGCACTCTTACAGTTTTTTTTCTTCCTGCCAAACTTGATGAATTAATTTCCTTTCGAATGCATTCAATGCTGAAAAGATAGCTATTTGAAACATTTTTTGAAGATTAATAATCTTCCATAGTGAACTATCTTATACATATTCTGATAGGCTATTGTACAGAAGAGGGAAAGAAGGCATATTTTGTATTAATAGTGAGAAAAACAACAAAAGCTGCAGAGTGTATTGAGAAAAGATAGCATTCTTTCCTTCCTGTTTCTTCTTTTCAATCACCATGGTGCACAAAGTACAGACATATTAATAAATAAATACTAACACATAACTATATGTATATATGACTATTTAGCCTGCCTATTCAGAAGGAGTTCACAGAAGAAGGGGGTGGCAAGAAGAGATCTGCAATGTCTCATGAGGGAGAGTGAAACTTAAAGATAAAGGTTGTTTAGAAAAGAGAATTACTATTTCTAGTGAGATACAGAAAAAGAGAGGGATGACGGAGTTGGAAAAACTTAATTATCAAGTTCTTCCTTCTATAGCTGTCATGCCAAGCAGAAATTCTGCCCCAAATCCCCAACCAGGATAACACAAGGAGTTTTAACTCTGATAAATCTTGGTTAGCTCTTTTGGGTTTTCAGCTTCTTCTTGGCTTTGGCCACACCTGACTTCAGTCACTGCCAGTTGACCTTGATGTATACCATCCACTGACATCTTCAGTTAACAACAGGGTTGTAGCCCCAAAGCTCTATCAAATGATTTATGTCCTTGTACAATTTCTTATGTCCTTGTACAACATGGTCTAAATGAGCCAAGATTTCCATCACATTTTCTTTCATCGTATGTTCCTCGTTGATTAGATCATTTTGTGAGTGTGATTTCTTTCCTTTTTCTTTTTACATTTAATATTTTTCTCCCTCCATAATCAAGGTACAGTATTTTTGTATAAGGAGTGAAATGGACATTCAGCCATGTTTTTGTTTCCAAAATGGTATCCCCTTGTTTCTGCACCATTTATAGAATAATCTATCTTTTTAATCGAAGTGGAAGTTTTTGATTAAAAGGTGAAAAAGAAAATAATTAACTTTCAGATTTCACTAGCTTTTTGTTTTTGTCACAAAAAGAAGGTTCCACTCAGCCTCCTGAAAAATTCCATTTTAAATAAAAGTTTAAGTGCTAAACCTTGTCTCTGGATGGTTTCTCTTTTGCTTTTAAATAAAGGATATTTTATGAACATTTTGTTCCTTTGAACATTTAGTTTTATTCTTTAATATTTATTAACATTATTATTTATAATTTAGAAATCTATTATTAATTTCTCTTGAGCCATTGTTTGATTCATGTTCATGTTAAGGATTTAGAAAGAAATATTTTTATTAATGATAAAATATTACAATAGAGGTGAATAATAGGATAAACTAGAGAATAAATTGTTATTTGGAAACTAATGAAATATCAAAGACACCTTCGAGGCATTTAAGTTTAATATACTTAAATGACACATTTATTTTTAGGAAACACTCCCAAACCAATAGATTGGCTCTACCAGATGGTTGCTGCTAGAATGCTTTCCTCTTCAAACCTTCTCCTCCTCTGCATCATGCTCAGATTTCCATCAATGCAGTGGGGATGCCATAGGACCAGCATCCTCCTCTTTTTTTTTTTTCTATTCAGTGTCAATATTCTCATTCCCAATTTTACTCCACTTTAGCTTATCTCAAAGATTGGGAAGGAGGTGAGGAATAATGCCTCTTTATATTAAAGGCTAGAAAAAATAAGCTTATGATCTTGGCAGTGCTAGCTAAGGGAATACTCAATAAAGGAGATATTTTTACATAATCTCAACATGGTCAACTACTCTAAACTTCACTAGCATCCCTTTTTAGAGCACTTCTATGCCAAAAATCTGTTTTTCCCTGAAGCGAAGAGGACAATTATAATCATTAGAAGAGAATGCGTAGAGTATAATTTGGGATCACCCAGTTCCTTGTCCAGCTACCTTTTCAGACCCACAGGTTGCTCAGAGGAAATGAATGGTGTGTAGCTAGAGCTGTTCAGTAAGAGAATATGAAATAGGCTCAAAATTTAGAAATCTATTATTAATTACAGGTAAAATACAGAATAATAAATAGGCAAGACAAGAAGAACAAAAGTAGAGGAATGGAGAGAATGATAATGATGGGAAGAAGAAAAAGGAAGCATGCTTACATTTTATAATAACCGACCAAAGCAGTTTATGAAACAATACATCTAGCTCAGGATTTAAACCAGGCTTTCAATTAAAAAGAGATGCTTAAGCCCATATAACTCTTTTTCCTTCTTTCAAAATGACCTTGAATTTCAGTTTGATAGGTTTTGTTGCTGCTGTTTTTCATTGCGTTTTTCAGTCTACTTAGATTGTTTAAAAAACATAGCTGAAAACTATATCTATTGCTGTGTAATTTTTTCTCAGGACAGGGACTAGGAACAAACCATTGAAAATCCTATGATAGATGATTGGCTAAAGAAGCTGTGGTACATATATACAAAGGGATATTACTCAGTCATAAGAAGAGATGAAATACTATCATTTGCAACAATATGGATGGACCTTGAGATAATCATGCTAAGCGAAATAGATGAGACAGAAAAAGTTGAAAATCACATGATATAACTTATATGTGGGATATAAACCTAAAAGCAGCTAATGAACAGGACAAACAAATAGAGACTCGTGGGCGTGGACTGTAGACTAGTGGTTACCAGAGGGTAGGAGGTGAGGGAGGAAGCGGGAGGTAGACAGGGTAAAGGGGCTCAAATACAGGGGGATAAGGAAAGAATGAAGTGGGTAAAGGGGATTAAATATATGGTAGCTGACAGAAACCAGACTTTGGGTAGTAAATACACAATAGAATATACAGATGTCAAATTATAATGTACACCTGACAATTATATAATTGTACTGACCAATGTTACATGTTATCTCAATAAACTTAATTTTTAAAAAGTTAAAAGAAGAAAATCCTGCCTCTTGTTGATTTAAGGAGTTCTAAATACTCTGTAGTATCAAATGCAAAGTGTGCCACGTGCTGGGCTTTCTCAAAGAAACAGAAAATTAATTTATTCTTTTGCCCTTTGTGATAGGGTGGCTTCTTTTTAATCCTCTTGATAGTGACTCTTACAATTTAATGTGCATTTGAATCATCAGGAAAGTGCTTAAGAGGTATTTTCTTCAAGTTCAATCTAAGAGACTTTGTCTGGGAAGGGATCAGGAACATCCATAGTTAAAAATCTCCCTCAGTGATTTGGACATAGGTAGTCTAAGGATCATACTTGGACTAACATTATTTTTTAGAATGATAAATTTGGATCACAGATTGGTAAATTCAGGGCAGTTATTCTGTGGCTCAAGTATTACCACCAAGAATTAAACACATACAACGACGACGACAACAACAACAACAAATGGTTAACAACAAAGCAAAAGGCCCAAAACAAAGCAAAACCCAATAATGGATTTTAAATATGTCCTTAGAGATATAATGGAATTTGATCAAATTCAGCTGCTGAAACACAGAGGCTAACTCTAAGTTAATATGGAGGATAATAGAAAACCTTTCAAAGGACCATAGTTGATTTTAGTTATTGATACCAAACCCTGTACTATGGAAAGCATTATCAAATTTACACAGTATGTTAATTTGCCATATATGTGGCGTATTGAGTAAATCTATTTTACTGATGCTCCTTTTATAATACTGTGCTATATTTTGTTAGATATATATCCTAATTTCTTTTGTCTTAACTCAAGGTACTAACTTAAAAATATGCTATCCTTCACTTTTCCCACCTAACCTTCTCAAGGGCGTAATAATTTTTCTACTTGAAAGTAGAAGACTGGGAGGATTTACTTTGAAAAATGGTGATTGGTGCTTCTGCCCAAGGGCACAGATTCTGCCACTAAAGATAGATGTGATTTCTAGAAAATCATTCAATCTTATCAAGTCTCAGTTTCCTTCTCTGTGAATGGGAGCAGTGGATACTGGATGATTTCTGTGGTCCTTTCTAATGCTAAACAAGAATAAAAATGTGCTAAGCACTCTAATATGTTTCCTCACTTAAATCTCTCTATAACCCTTCGGCTTTAAAGAGGAAGATTGTTATTAGAGATAAATTGAAAAAGAGATAGATTTAACAGAACCTAAACTCATGCTACCTACAAGTGGCAGTACTGAATTCTAACCCACCTTTTTTTCACTAGCTAGAGTTGGGTTATGAGCCCTCTGCCTTATTTGCGATTGCTTTGTCCCAGGCTATCTGCTAGAAATTGACTTGGAGTAGAGTAGAGGAGTGTGAAAGGGAGGGGAGAAAAATCTATGTTTCAATCATAAAAGGCTGCAAATTTGCACAGTTAAAAGGAAAATTACTGTTGGGCTTTCAACTACCGACTCTAGAAAGTGGCTGCTATTCATGCCTCTTGCCATTAGGTGGAGCAGTTGAAGAGTGGGAAATAGCGTTTGTAAGTGAAGTGATTTATACTCAACGTTTTTGTCAGTCTGAAATTAAGTGGTAAAAGATACCCTCCTCTTATAGAGTCCAAACTCTTACAGTGGCCAAACTCTTAGTTTCTTTTTTAAGTTCTGTGTAGTGAGAAAGAAGGGGCACATGGGTGGTGAAGTCAACTTATGCCTAGAAGGGTAAGTAAAGTGTGTGAGGTTGGGGGAACAGAATAACAAGTTCATGGGAATCCAGAAAGTGGAACGGAGCCACGGCAGTTATTGCAGGCCTCTTTTCTATGCCTATTGATTTCCTTTAGCATCCAGGGTACTGAACTATTTCTCCTCTCCTTCCACTTTCTTTTTGAAAGGTCCTTGCCAATTAATTTACCTGACATCTTAATGGGTAATTCATTTAAAAAATCTTTTGTGCCAAGCATATCACGATGAATTTTGATTGCTAATGTTACCTGGGCTCTGCTTCGAAGTGTTTTTATTGACCTACTCATGTATTTAAGATATGTTCATAGAACTTAAAAAATGACTTAGGAAAAATTTCAGATCATCCCTTTAAAGAATAGAAACTTTAAACTTTCATTTGTCGATTCCCACATTTAGTGTAAAGAGTTAGACATGTGAAGAGAAAGATAAAAATATTAGGAGCTAAGTTTTTTGTGCTGCATCTCCTTAAAAATAAAATCCCATGGAGTCATAATATTAAAGGTAGTGGGGAAATAGTAGATTTGGAAATTTATATTTCAGGTCAAAGAAATTTTTCATGAAATGAAGAAATGAGATTTGGTGGTTTAGAAAAGAAGGATTAATGAGGAAATCAACTCAATAAATGCTTGAATAAATGAATGATCCAGCTAAAATTATTTCTCCCTTTTCCTAATATATTTTTTGTTAATACTTTTATGTGAGATAGTTAAAAATCCCTGCATAGAGCATAATTGTTGATCAATTCCAGATTCCTAGTAAATTTGTGTGAGCTTTTCAGAAGACTACAAAATAGAATGACAAAATTTGATAAAAATCTGTAATATTTCAAATGATGATAATTTGCACATGCATGCACACACACACACACACATACACACATACAAAACTTGGGAGCAGACTGAATTTTATGCTGCAATGATTTTAAATGGCAACTAATATCACAGTCAAGTTCTCCTGAAAATTCATTTCTCTATTTTTAAGTAACTAATGCAAAAGAAAGATGAGAATCAGTTTTGACTGCTATGCCCAGTTGAGTAGTATATGGTGCTAATTAAGATAATAATGGAAATTTATTGAGTACTAAATATATACTGGGCACCTAGGTAAGCATGCAATTAATTTATGTAATTCTTAGAATAAGCTTATGAGATTAGCATTATTAATTAGCACCAGTTTATTTTTCTTCACAGTGTAGATTCCCAAACCATCTGGTTTTGTACAGAGAAAAATTACTTAGTAGTTAAGGTTAATCATTAAGACCAGTTAGTTCTTCACAGATGTGTAAATAGCAAAGCCAACTTGCTAAGATTATCTGGGTATACATATACCTGGGCATACATTATTCAAGTATATGTATGTAATAATATAACACATTATTATTGACAGGAAAAAGCTAAGTGTATTTGGAGCAGTCATGTAAGTTTAAATGCTCAGTAGTTAACTATTGTCATGCTTTCTGAGAAGAAAATAAAATCTAGGAAATAAAAGCAGTTTATATTATTTTTGTAGTATCATAATGAAGATGTTAATTATCTTTTTTGAATCACGATTTAAGAGAGGTGACTTGTACAGATGAACTAACAGAAAAAAAACAGAAAACTCATAAATAATTTTTCTTAAATTTTATTTCATTAAAGAGGAGTTCTCTTTAACCACTTGTCTGAAATAGCACACCCTTTATTTTTTGAGTCTTCACCTTTTTAATTGTTTCCTGTAGTACTTTTTACTATCTGACACATTTCATGGTAGTTTGATTGTTCATGGACTGTTTCTTCTCCCTAGCTTATAAAAGCAGAGAATTTCGTTGCTTTGTTCACTGATACTTTTCTAGAGCCTAGAACACTACTTGGCAGTAGATGGTTAACAAACATTTGAATAAATAAGTGTATCAGTGATATAAGAAAATTCTTATAGCTTATAAATCATTGAAAAATACTCTGCTGGAAACCAATGAGAAGAAAAAAGCAAACAAAAACAGTTAGTATTTTCATATGTCTGTGTATTAAACATATTTAAAAAGATGTGTACCCAGTGCTCATGAAGGTGAAGTAAAACAGACATTCATACTAAATTGAAAAACAGCTTGCTAGAAAGTACTTTGGAAATACATGTCTTTAAAAATATTTCCCACCACATTTTAATTCTAGGACTATGTTTAGGAAAGAAATCCAAATTAAAAGGTAGCTTTGGTTGCACAAAAGTTTTTGCTTCAACTATATAGTAAAACAAGTTAAAAAAATTCTAAATTCTTGAAGGTAGGGGTTATAGTCAAATAAATTATAATGTATCACTGTCATGGTATATTATATAAACATTAGAAAGTTAAATTTACTAAGAATTTTTAAACATGGAAAAACTGATGCCATGGATTCAAATTGATTTTAAAAACAGTGTAAAAATTAGAATATATAATATTATTTTTAAAGCATACATAGAAGTAATGGATAGAAATTATACCAAAATATTAACAGAGACCAGAGCAGGTAGGATTATTGGTTATTTTGTATTATATTTCTCTATACTTTTAGTTTCTAAGTTTTCTAGAATGAAACTTTAATAATCAGAAAAAATAATTTAAAAATATTTTTAAATAACTATACTAAACTAGTAATATCATAGAACTGATTATGTTATGGACTTATGGCTTTATATGAAGAAATGATTATAGTCTAGCATTACTTTTATTATCTAAGAAAGCACATGTAACAAGAATTTCTAAGTAAAATTAAATATTAGCTTATCACTGGGACTTTTAGGGGAGTGCTTATCATATGCATAAGAATACCTAAACTCCAGGGATATTAGTATATTCCTCCAACCATCAAAGATATTTTTAGTTTTGGATTTTGGTCAGTGCAAAGAGATGAGTTACTTGATTTAGTAACTACATAAATTCTCATTATTTAGGACTAGTGAAATGGTTGTTGAGTGAACTTGGGGAGAGACTGTTAAAGGATATTTAAATTTGATGGAGACAATGTTGAGAGGCCTGGGCTCTAAAGCCTTAGGAAGATAGCAGGACCTGCCATAAAGTGGTAATAGCAATAATTACAATGGTTCTTGCCATGGTTCTTCTCGATTCTAGACAGAAGGTTCTTTCTGGCCATTTTCTCTGTCAGCTTTGAAGACTCTTTAATTCTTGAATTGTTAGACACATTTCCATTTCTGGTTCTGCCCCCAGCATCTCTGGTACCTAAAATGACCAGATGTGGCACACAAGTTTTTCATTCTCTCATAATCTGTGTCATTGACCAGAGACTGTGAAGCTCAGCCAGTACAAGGGCAGCAGGCCAAAGTACAACATTTAATAAGAAGGCCCCCCTATAATTTGATTCATTTAATTCAAAGCTGTATGAGCTATTGGATTTGGTTCAAGAACATGTCTTAATTCTTGGGCTGGTTTTTAGACCCATAGAAATGGAAAGCCTCTGAAACTGAGCTTGAGTGTTGAAATAGAGGAAAGATGCAGTAAGAAAATTATTCTACCTGAACTTCCTCAGTTATAATCTACTATCCAATAATTTTTTAAGTCAAGATTCTAAGTGTTATAAATCATTTCCACATAGCCTAGCACGGTGTCTGGCATGTAGTAGATGCTTGATAAATATTTATTAAGTGAATTTCAAACACTTCATTTTCTGTTTTTAATTCATTTATGTAATGGAGCCATATCATCTCAAACTAATGACTTAAAAAATGCAAAACTCCCTCCAGACTTAAATCCTGAATATGTAAAGAACTACTGTAGCTCAATAAGAATGACACAAACATCTCAATAGAAAAATGAACAAAAGACGAAGAGGCACTTCAGCAAAAAGGATATCCAGATGGTCAATAAGCATGCGAATAGGGGCTCAATTTCTTCATCAAGAAAAAACAAAATCATAATTCATATCGCTACACACTCACAGGAATCACTAAAATAAAAAAGACAATATCTAGAGTTGACAAGAATGAGGAGCAACCAGAACACTCAGTCACTGTCTGTGAGAATGTGTATTGGTACGTTTGCTTTGCAAAACTGTTTGACAGTCTTTATTAAAGCTCAACATGTTTATAGCCTATGACCCAGCAATTCTACTAAATACTTTTCAACAGAATTGCACACAAATGTTCATCAAAAGACTACAAAAAAATATTCACAGCAGCACTATTTGTAATAGACAAGAGCTGGAAACTACCCAATTGCTCATCAAAAAAAGAACCAATGACTAAATTGTAATGTACTCACTCAGTATAATACTAATCAGCCATGATAAATGAATTACAACTATGTTAAAATTATTGATGAATCAGACATAAGGTTGCCAGGCACAAAAGAGAGACTACAACCTGATTCTATTTACATAAAGTACAAAATAGGGACAACTACTGTTTTGGTGCTAGAAACCAGGATAGTGGTTACCCTTAGAAATGACTAGAAGGGGGCACATGGGGACTTTTGGGTGCTGATAATATTCTGTTTTTTTGATTATGTGGTATACTCTTTATAGAATTTTATTGAGCTATACACTTATTATTTGTGTTCTTTTTGGCATACATGTTAGCCTTCAATAAAAAATTAAAAGAATTTTTTATTTTTTTAAATTAACTCATCAAATACTAATGTTGAGCTTATCATATGATCATGGGAACATAGTCCCAAAATGTCTCCCAATGTGACCTTATAATGCCATGGGAAACAATACGTCTTAAAATCTCTGCCTGAAACATTTATGATGTTTTAAAATAGAGAATATAGAAAATTTTTTAAATATATATTTTTTTATTTTCAATTACAGTTGGCATACAATATTATGTTAGTTTCAGTTGTACTACACGGTGACTAGCATTTATATATTTTATCAAGTGATCACCTCGGTAAATCTAGTACCCATCTGATACCATAATAGTTATTACAATATTATTGACTATATTCCTTATGCTCTACTTTATATCCCTATGACTATTTTGTAACTACCAATTTGTACCTCTTAATCCCTTCCCCCTTTTCACGCACTTCCACTAAACCCCTCCCATCTGATAACCATCAAAACGTTCTCTGTATCAATGAGTTTGTTTCCGTTTGTTTATTTTGTTCTTTTGATTCTACATGTGAGTGAACTCATATGGCATTTGTCTCTCTCTGTCTGACATACTACATTTAGTGTAATAACTCTAGCTCCATCTATGTTGTTGCAAATGGCAAGATTTGGTTCTTGTTAATGGCTGAGAAATAGTCCATTGTATATATATAATACCTGTTCTTTATTCATTCATATATCAGTGAAAACCCAGGTTGCCTCTGTATCTTGGCTATAGTAACTAATGCTGTAAAAAATATGAATTTACATGCCCCTTCGAAGTAGTGTTTTGGGGTTGTTCGGATAAATACCCAGAAGTGGGATTACTGGGTCCTTCTTTGTCTCTTGTTATAACCTTTGTTTTAAAGTCTGTTTTGTCTGGTATAGGTAGTATTACCTTATCTTTTTCTTTCCATCCCTTTATTTTCAGTCTGTGTGTCTTTCGATCTGAAGCGAGTCTCTTGTAGGCAGCATATATATGGGTCATTTTTTCTTATCCATTTAGCTGCCCTATCTTTTGATTGGAACATTCAATCCATTTAAATTTAAAGTAATCGTTGACAGATATGTAGTTATTGCCATTTTATTGTTTATATTTTTGACCTCCTCCTCCTCCTCCTTCATCTTCTTTTTTCCTTCTTCCTTATTCCTTTTCTTTTTGAAGTAGCCCCTCTAACATTTCTTATAATACTGGTTTGGTGATGATAAACTCCTTTAGCATTTTCTTGTCTGGGAAGCTCTTTATCTGTCCTTTCATTCTAAATGACAGCTTTCCTACGTAGAGTAATATTAATTATAAGACCTTGCTTTTCATCACTTTAAATATTTCATGCCAATCCCTTCTGACCTGTAAAGTTTCTGTTGAGAAATGAGTAGACAGTCTTATGAGAGCTCCCATGTAGGTAGCTAGATGCTTTTCTCTTGTAGCTTTTAAGATTTTCTCTTTGTTTTTACCTTTGACATTTTAATTATAACATGTCTTATTGTGGGTCTCTTTGGGTTCATCTTATTTGGGACTCTCTGTGCTACCTAGGCTTGTATGACTATTTTTTTCACCAGGTTAGGGAAGTTTTCTGTCATTATTTCTCCTAATAGGTTTTCAGTTTCTCTCCCTTCTTCATCCGGTACCCTGATGATGTGAATGTTGGTATGTTTGATATTGTCCCAGAAGCCCCTTAAATTCTCCTTATTTTTTGGATCCTTTCTTTTGTAGCTGTTCTGCTACCTTATCTTTTAAATCACTGATTTGATCCTTTGCTTCATCTTATCTACTTTTGATTCCCTCTAATGTACTCTTCATTTTGGTTATTGTATTCTTCATTTCTCACTAGTTCTTCTTAATGTTTCTATCTCGATTTTTATATTTTCTCTTTGTTAAAATTCTCACTTAGTTCATCTACTCTTCCCCTAAGTTAACTGAACATCCTTATACCCAGTGTTTTGAATTCTGCATCTGGTAGTTTGTTTGTCTCCATTTTGTTTAGTTCTTTTTCTGGAGGTTTATTCTGTTCTTTCATGTGGGGCATATTTCTTTGTCTCCTTATTTTGGCTGCTTCCCTCTGTTTGTTTCTATGTATTAGGTAGGGCTGCTATGTCTCCTGGTCTTAGTAGAGCGGCTTTATGGAGTAGGTGTCCCGTGGGGCCCAGTGGCAGTCTTTCCTGTTTACCTAAGCCGGGTGCTCCAGGTATGTCCCTTATGTAGGTTGTATGCCTTCCTGTTGTATTTGAGCCTTGGTTGCTATTGCATGTCAATGGGAGAGGTTGACCCTCAGGCTGATTGGTTGTGAGGACTCTCTGGTGACTACAGCAGAGAAGCTGTTGTGTAGGGGCTAACCCAGTGCAGCAAGATTTGCTTTAGTAGGGCTTTGGTGCCTGCTCAGTCTGTCCTTTTGGTGTTATTCTCTTATGATGCCCTGGGTGGTGGTCCAGTTCATTCTACAATTAGCTACCACATATGCAGGCCCCAGGGCCTCCTGGGAGGGACCCCGCCACAAGACAAGTTCAGCTTCATCCTGCACCCTGCCAGGGCCACTTGGCATGAGCCACCAAGCAATCCACAAATGGCTTCTACCCATGGTGGGCTTGGAAATACCTCAAGAAGCCAAGCCATGAACTGAGGCCAGCTGCCACTAGTGCCGAGATTGGAGAAGCTCAGCAAGATGTGTGGGACACGTAGAGGCCAGATTATGCTTGTTTAGGTTTTGTGAAACTTTGAGAGATTTTAAGAAAGTCTTCAACATGAGTCAAGACTGGCTGTTTGTATGGGAAAGCCACTAGGAGTGGTGACTTGTGTTAGCCCATAATTTGGGTGTGTCAGGATCTCAGGAAACCACTGCGTCAGGGTGACCAGTATTAGCCATATCATTGGAGACTTAAGATATTGTGGCCTCCTGTGTCTGCAGGCTAGGTAGGGAGAAGGCCCAACAAAGAAATAGTGGCCTCCACCAGCACTCTGTCTGGGAGAGAGATGCCCCTCCAGCCCTTGCCCTGAGGTTGGACAATTCAGTTCCTCCCCATATGTTTCTGGCATCCTTTGAGCCACTGGCCCAGGATCAGAGACCAGAGTGACTGAGTCTGTCAGCAAGTAAGTCCAAGAACCAGCCCTCCAAGAGGAATGCCTGGGACCCCTACAGTCCTCCACTCCACCCAGCCACAATCTTCACTGATTTTCACCTTCAGATTTTGTAGGGACTTCTCTTCCCAGCACTGGAACCCTGGACTGGGGAGACTGGCCTGGGGATGGGACCCCTGGGTCCTCTGGGGGGGGGGGTCTTTTGAAGCCAAGATATCACTCCTGATTTTCAGCTGTCACACATGGGCATGAGACCAGCCAGTCTGTGTGTCTGCCCATCCTACCAGTCTTGAGGTGCTTGCTTTCATGCGTCCTTAGTTGTTCAGCTAGACTTCAGGCAGTTCTCAATGGTGCTTATTCTGTAGTTTAGTTGTAATTTTGATGTGGTTGTGAGAGGAGGCAAACACAGAGTTTTCCTACTCTGCCACCTTGACCAGAGATCCTGAAGAGAGATTTTTGAAGTTTTCTTTTTCTTCTCTATGAGCTTATTTGCTGACCTCCTAAGTCACATTAGGATGGGAACTTGTACTTTGTTAGAGGAAATAAAAGCAAAATAGTTATCAAGTAACTAGGGTAAGTTACCACATAATCTAGATTGTGAATCGCCAACAATTCTACATTTTAAAAGATTAAGTGGGTTTTTAACAATTGATTTAATGTTAGAAACATAAGACTTTGTCAGTGCTACTGCATCCCTCAAAATGTCTTTATGAGAGCTATTTCCAAGCCTCCATTTATGAGAAGAGGCTGTGGTGCATGAATACAACCATAATTTTACCTGCATATATAGAAATTCGTAAGGTTGCCTAGTTGCCTGTTATTGTATATCCACAGATTTACCAACCCTCAGGTTTATAGTAAAAAAAAAAAAAAAAAATAGAAATGCATGCATGGCCATACTCTGAAGGAGGTATGTGAGCTTTATTATTGAGGCCAAGTCTTTTACTTTGTTTGATGCAAACCTAATAGTCAGAGACCTTGTCATATCTATTTTCTGTAAAGCACATTCTGTACTTGTCAAGATCAATAACTGGTTTTATAATGACAGCACAGAATTCAGCCTTTAAAATAGAAATGGCTGCTTATTTACCCCGTGAAAGTACTTTTCTGACACTCTCAGACCAATGAGCATAGATTTATCTCTTGGAAACACTTTTTAAAAACTATCACCAATTTATCTTGTTGCATAAAATCTCTGCCAACTATTCTGTCATTTAATATAATAGCAATAACAATACATGACAAATTTTACTATTTTATGGCTTACAAAATATTTTCCATTTTAAGTGTATCATTGGACATAATCCTATAAAGTGCATGTCATGTGTCATTTAATTTTACAGAAGAGGAATCTGAGACTCAGAGACTGAACTTAGTACACACAGCTAAAAAATATTAAAGCCAGGCTTCCCAACCCAGGCCAGAGCTCTTTCTATTTTACTCCACCCCTATAAGATTTATGGTTATATTTACCTCACATATAGGACTATGGAAGAAGAACTATTGATTGAGTGTTTTATTTAGTTGATTCAATACATATGATGTGCTTCCTGGCCAAATATTGGGCTGATTGTTAGAGATAGAATAGGGAAAAAGATAGAAGCAGTCCTATCCTGATGGAGCTTACAGGTTGAAGTGGGAATGTAGACAAATAACTGAGCAATTAAAATAGGGAAGTACTGCCTATATGTATCCTCTTTTATGTATTATGCTAGGATATACATAGGGTGCCATAGGAATACACAGGAAGGACACAGGATCCTGGATTGTTATAATCTTTCACTTTGTGCCTATCTTCTGTTAATGATAGCAGGAAATAAATCTACTAGATATTCTAGATGCCTAGTTGGAGGAGGAAAGTAATATTTGAGAAACATGCTTGAAAATTACATATAGCGAAAAAGGAAAATTATAACTCAATAAAAGTAGCCGTTAGGCTGAAGGTGAGTGGTTATGGTTCAGGGCCCAGATTTCAAAATCTATTCCTGGAAAGGGAAAGAAGGGGAACAGGAGCTTACAACAAAAATAAAATTAGGCTCAGCTTTATTAACCACAGTTTTAAACATAGACAGTTCTCAGATATCATCAACCACTTGTGGCAAAACACTACATCTCTGTCCACAACAAATTTTCTCCATCTCTCTTTACCTTGCCCTGAACATATCAATACTACCTAAGACTTCTTTATCTCTGAAGGGCTGTGATGTAAATAAGGATTTGAGTTTCTCATTTAGGAGTATCTTCATAGCTGGCTCAGAAGATGACCAGGTTCTATTCAAAGCCCTTTGAATTTCTGATTAAATGAAAATGTCTATTAGAATTAGATTATATAAATCTATGAGTCAGTTACTTATATGTGCATTCCACTGTAAGTTCTCAATAGCCAACACCTTGTGCTTAGTGATTGCAGGAAGAAGGTAACTGTTGAGGGCAGTGCTTCTCAACCTGAGGTCTTTGGAAAGTTTTCAGGGAATTCTTGGACTCTGATAAATGCTGTGCAAAATTGTAATGGCTCATTTGTACATTCTCCTGAGGAGTACATTCTTAGCTTTCATGACAGACTTAAAGGGGCCTATATGCCCTTATCCCCCATACCCTCCCCTCAAAAATGTTAGAAACTGTTATTTGGTGGTGGGAGACAATAAAATAGCCATTTGAACATCAGATTATTTGGACATATCATAGAAAAGGGGCATCTTAGGAGACAGTTTGCAGTAATTCCCTTTTATAGTGTAACAGGGTTGATCTCTGTGACTAATAGAAAACAGCAGAAATAATGGTACAACACTTCTAAGATTAAGTTATAAGAGACTGTGGCTTCTATTTGGGGGGTTCTTTCTCTCTGTCTCTCATCACTCATTCTGGAAGAAGCTAGCTGCCAATTTATGAGGGCACTCAGACAGCCTATGAAGATGCCTACTTGTAAAGTACGGAGGCCTTTGGCCAATAGCCAGTATGGAACAGAGGTTTTTCAATAACCGTGTGAGTGATTATGGAAGGATTTTACGGCTCCAGTTTAGCTTTGGCATGACTGAAACCCTAGCTGGCAACTAGACTGCAACCTCTTAGGAGACCCTGAGTCATAACCACATAGCTAAACTACTCCTACATTCATGATCCGCAAAACTGTGTGAGATAATAGATGTTATCGTTTTAGGCTGATATAGTTTGGTGTAATATATTGCACAAGAGATACCTAATGGACATTATCTTGACTAATCATGATAAATGCTGACCTTCCCCATTAATCCTGGTAAATTAGAGTTGGAAGTAAGCATATGGAAGTCATATTCTTTCATCTTATTGGTCAATAGGGTGGTAGCTAGCAATAGGTCAATAGCTAGCACTTGATAACCATTGTGATCCACACAGCAAGAAGCAACCTCATGACAGAAACAAACAAGTTTTCTTTTAAGTAATCTCTTTGTTTTTTTTCTTTTACAAGGCACCAGTTTTCAAATGTATCCTAAGGAAATCTTTCTTATATTTCTTCCAAGTATAATCAATTCAACAGAGAATTTATGCTTTGCCAGTGATCATGGGAGGTATTAATGTAATCTTTTTTCTTTTTTTTAAGCTGCAGGGCCTCTCGTATTCCTCCAATAGATTTCACAGCTGTTAGTCTGCTGTAGTCGTGGCCTGCTTAAACGGTGGCACATTGAATGGTGTTTGTTCTGGTAGCAATCTGTGAAGGAGAAACTAGCAGCTTGGAAAGTAACAAGAGGAAAAAAAAGCAGATCAATTTTGTGATTATTGATCATAACAAAGAAATAAGAAAATACTTAGTAAAATAAGTACTATGCTTTCAGTGAAAGTAGCTTAATAAAATGGATGGATTCTTCAAAGAACAACAATTGTTATCTTGTCCTTATTATGACTGTGGTTTCTTCTTTATTAGAAACCCAACTGATTCATTTCTTGGGCTGTCAAGGGCATTTTTCTAAAGCGGTATTTTAAAACTTTAGGGATTCATTAGTAAAATGTGCAACCAATCAGTTGACTCAAATGTATTTTTAAAAGAAAACATTTCAGAATAAAATACATAAAAAGGTAAGTAATTTTTTTGATTTAGCTTTTTTTTAGCTATATGTATATTTGTATGTCTATATATACTATGTGAGATACAAAATGTATTTATTTTATTTTTTTGCTGTACCTTGTAGTCAAAACACTTGAAAGCCACTGTTCTGTAGCATTTTGATTATGAGAAAACAAAAACTTCAGATTTTCAGAACTATTCCAGTGAGGGACTATTTTGTGGTGGGGAATGGGCCCTGGTTATAATACCACATAAGGATGGAGTGAGTTTTCCTGGAGAGACTGCATATTTTACATCCAATCATTCCATAAAGTCCCTAATCTTCAGTCTAGAAGAGAGACCCTGTTTTGCAGGAGGGCGGTATATGTAGAACAAGGGGCTTTTTCCTTTCATTGGTTCCAGGAGAATCTGTGACTTGTCTCTAAAGCATGGAATGGGCTAATGTGGTGCCTGGCCTCGTGGCTATAGCCATGAGCAACAATGATCAGTGGCCGCAGTAGCTGATGAGAGTGTAGTGTTTGCAGAGTTGTTAGCCTTAAGGGGGCACACTTCAGATCCCATAACAAGTAGAGAGAGGAACTGGGACTAACCCTTAAACAAAGGGAAAGTAGTGTTCCCTCCGTGAGCCTGAACAGAGAGCACTGGCAACAGAGCAGAGGAAGCTGAGCTCAAGAGACTGGGGGCCATTCTCACAAATATAGCAAAGCTAATAAACTGGAGACAATGTTCCAGAGTCCACATGAGGCATAATCCTAGAAAATGCCGGGAAGGAACTGGCTGTTAAGTCATGGAGACCAGGATGAGGCCTTAAATAAAAGTTAATATCCAGCAAGTGAGCTTATGCTGCCTATCAAGGAGTAGATGTTGTAGCTACGTTAAGTGATTTCCTTTGCACATAAATGTTCTGAACTTCATGCTCCTCTTCTAAGAGGCAGGTCTCAGGACAGTCTGCAGAACATCTGAACACAGAAGGTCTGGGGTGATTCTTTTGTTAGCATGATGCTGAGAGAGTACTAGAGAGACAGGAGTGACTGCCTTCCAGGGTCAGCTCAATCTCATAGTCATCTTCACAACAAAAATAAATCTCTAAGCTTATAATTTTACATCATCCTCTTTCTCTGAGTTGAGTACTATGTTTTCTTTGGGGCCCCTTTTAAAATATAAAAGACATATACTTTTGTATTAATGAGTGAATAATGTGGTTTCTGAAATGAATAGAGAATCAGTGAGTACTTGGTGGAGAAGGGGAAAATGGTGAAGAAAAGGGTCAATGAGGTCATTCTTTGCCACATTGCAATTTTCTTAGGGGGCTGGCTTAGTCATTATGTTTGTGTGAATGGCTCTATCTGCTCTTGGGTAGTACAGTCACATCCTGCAGGCTGTGCCTAGGGGATTGGAGGTGGGGGGATATGAGTCCAAGGGAGAAATTTTGCATGAGATGGAGGTCGATCAATCAACCAGACACATTTATAGAACATCTGCTAGGGGCAAAATTCTGTGCTGAGCAACAAACAGAATTCCTCAAAAATTTATAATCTGGTTGAAAGATAGGGTATATGTAGCAAAGGATACCTAATAATAAAAGGCAAGTGAACATTTATTCATAAAATATTTAGATTTTAAATGAGATTTTTCAGCCAAAAATTTCATGATGTTGCCATTTTTCTGAGTCAAATGCCAAAATATCTCATATTTTGACCTCAGTTACTTCTGTTGGCAAAATGCAAACACTGTTCACTCATTTGCTAGTTTTTTTTCAACAACTATGGAGACTACTACTGTAAAGGCTCTGTGCTAGGTTCTTTGGGAGAAAGGAAAATTTTAAAGCACGTGTGGACACTAAGACTCTCCAAGTACCTCTCCAAATTTTGTGAAGCTTTCAGATATGAACAAAGTTGATCTGGGTTAAACAAGGTTTTTGAAGTAAAAGCAAAGCAATCATAAATAAGCTACAACTTCATGGATTTCACTGGAGGGAATGTAGAAATGACCCTTAAGTAAATTAGAACTGGTAATTAAAGTTTCTCCCCCAAGGCTTGGCCCGCATTCAGGAAGCAATGGTAGTTTGTATAAGGATCTCATAAATAAACATAAGAGCTTGCCAGTCCCTGGAGATGGAGAAGTCATTCTTGACTGTGCTACAAGCAGGGCTCAAAGATAAGTGATGACCCTCTTGTCACCCAGACAGAAAATATATTAACTTCTTTAAATGAAGAATTAGAGTGATTTCAGTGGTACAATTATAAGAAGTGACTACTGAGACTTGCATACACCAAGCTTATTTAAATGATGTTTTAGGAAAGAACATATGCTACTATTAAAGACTTATGATAGAACAACTATAATCCCATAAGGTAAAGCTTATTTAGAATATTCATATTTGCTTTCAGATACGAGTCCATTACTTATGTGGAATACTTAAATGCCTCTATAGTTTTCTATTCCAAGGGAAGCTCTCGAATCTTTTACCACTTTGGTGCCCCGAATTACTATTTCAAGTTTGAGAGAATTCCATTTCTGCATGAAATCTGTGATGGTATTTAAATTGATCCAGTTAATTCATTGATCAGATTTATTGAGTGCCTGTTTGCCTCAAAGTACACAGTTGGTGCAGTGCGATGTATGCATTTGGACAAAGACAAAATTCTATCTCTTGAGGTGCTGAGGTCTAGTTAAGAAGAATGGCAAGTGCAAAGACATCCAATTCCAAAGCTGAGAGAGGAAAGGATTGATTTTAGTTGTCAAATGGGTAAGTGAGTAATTGAACTGAGATTTGAGAAAAGTAGAATTCCAGTTGTCAAAGTTGGGGAGAAGGGCCCTTCGTGGGGAAGGTAATAAAATGAATGATGGCTAGAATCAAGCTAGGCAAAAAAGCTTGTTAATGGAATAGTGGTGATCAATTCAGAATAGCCAGAGGTCATCTTACTGCAGTGTTCCCTAGAAATCCCCCATGGCTGTCACTGCATACTTTGTTCCATTCCCTCATAGCACTGTCTGCTAGATAGAGCTCGGGTAGCAGCTTTCTCTTCAGCAATGGTTAACAAAGGAGAGGGATGCTTTACCCTTTCCAGGGTAACAGGCAGTGAATATGGGATTTCTATTGGCAATGGTTTAAATTGTGGAGTTAATTGGCATATTATTGAGAGGGGGAAGAAGAGATTTGAAAATAAGTACACTTTTCAACATTACTCCAAATATGAAGACACAGGGCCAATAGCCAGCTGCCCCTTACCAGTTTATTTAATTTCAGTGTGTACAAAAGTCTTGTCTTGCTTTTGCACCTGAGAGAGAGTAGCTGCCCTTGGGAAAGTGAGTGGAAGAACTTGGAATCTACTTCTCAGGTCAGCCAGCCAGCAAGCCTATGCTTGCAGAGGAGCCAGTGAAGAGCAAAGAAGGGCTTTCACTGCTCTAGTATTCCAGGGGTTGCTGCTGAGTCAGAATAATAAGCAAAATGCCTCAGAATTCAGAATATTTTACATCTTTCTTGATTATTGATTTTTCTCCCAATTCTCACCACTCAACCCACCAAACCCTTCTTCATATAACTTTTTTTTTCATATCTTATTTAATGTTAGGAAAAGACTGGTCATATATCTACAAATTATATATTTTTTTGATGGTCATATGTATATAAATTTTATATATATATATATATATATATATATATATATATATATATATATTCGATGGTAAGACAGACTTCTTAATTATCTCTAATACAAGCAACATTTGTTTTGCTTATTTGGTTATTAACTGTGGCTTGATATTAGAATCACCTCAAGGGCTTCTAAAAAATCCTAATTCCCAGGCTGCTTCCAGGTCAATTATACCAAAATCCTGGGATTAGAGCTAAGGAATCATCATTCTTTAAAGCTCTACAGGTGATTTTAATATGTAGCTGGAGCTGACAATCACTGTTTTAAATGTCTTGAGGATGAATAATATATCCAAACTGGTATGAGTGAAGATATATGTGCATCTAATGTGTAAGTATCAAATTATTAACAGTTCTTAACAAATATGTTTCCTTTTTAAAAAGTTTTTTAAAGAATAACCTTTATAAATTTTTTACAGAATATTAGTGATGTCTCTCTGTTTGTAATGTGAAGAATGTTGCATATAAACTGTCTGGAGATTGTGATATTATTTACAAACGTAGAAAATACAGCAGATTTTATAAAGGTTTATGATAATATGTTTCATTTGTGTTAGTATAAAAACAGCTTCAAAATTATCCTTCTGTTAAAACATAAAGCCCAGAGAGGAAGAGAGGAGTCTGATTTCTGTTCCCTGTCAGCTACTGTGCAAATCCCTTACTTCCAAAACCCATGACATCTTTCACTGTCCAATCAAATGCAAGATCTGCTCAATCTGCCTCTGCAATTTTCTTTTACACCTTCACCATTTCTCCATTTTCATGGCCACTGTTCACAATGAGACATTTACCATCTTTCACCTTGATAATTATCATATGCTGTCTACTCTAGGTTTTTTTTTTTTTTTTTTTTTTTTTTTTTTTTTTTTTTTTTTAGACATAGCCTGTAGTCCAAAGTTCTGAAGGCATCATGTGTTTGCTCATTTCAGTGGTTCTTCACTGCTCACAGAAATACTTCAACCCAATAGGCTCTCCAAAATCTGACCCCAAACCTATTTCCTAAGACTCCTCTTTCTGCATAGTTCTGTGGAACTGATCTAGCTGCTTAGTAGTCCTCAGACATGGCTATGTTTTTTTTTTTTCTTTTTTCTTCTACTACCAGGATTCTCACTCATGCTAGGTGCCTGTCATTGCCCAAATCCTATCCAGTATGGAATGCTCAAATTTCATCTGCTTTGCAAAACCTGGAGAAAAAAAGCAATGTTTTCCTACTATGACACCATTAAAACACTACCTGGACCACATCTTAAAATATTTCTTAGAGGTCTCTTAATCCTCCTGAATCTCTATTCACTTACTTATAAAATGGGAATAATATCTATCTAAAAGATGCTTTGTAAAGAATAAATAAGATCATATATGTGAAGAGCCTAATATACAGTACACAAATAATTTTTAGAAGTCTTCCTTTTCTTTTTCCCTCCCTCTTTCTCTCTTCCTTCCTAAGAACTAGGACAGGCTTGTGATACTTCAAGAGGCTAGCGTGTATCCTCCTTCCTGTTCTCTTCTTCAGTTTATTTTCTGTGCATTCTTGCTTTTCTTGTGGCCATTGATTGCCCTCTTTCCAATGGATGTTTAGCACTAAAGAAGCTAACTGCTTCCTTCACCGGTGATTATATTCTGCACTAGTAGTACTCTTTAGAGATACTCTCAGAGATGTTGCAGAAGGTTTACTTCCATAATTGCTGTTGAGGTGAGAAGAGGTCTTGGCACTACATTGCTTAGCTATCACCCAAATGGAAGAACAGATTTTCTCTCTGAGGAATTTGGATTTGGGACACATTGATTCTATTATCTGTTTACCAGGGCTTGAAATGTGAGAGACAATATTCAGAGAAGGAAGACAGTAAAACTGATGTGCCCAAGGACACATAGATGAGAACTCCAGGGAAAAAGAGACAGAGCATAGCTGCCTTGATTTTTGACAGCTTTGTAGTTGGATTCTAATCCCACAGGAGGCTTAGCTGCCTCCCTTGAGTTCTAAAAAATAATCCCATAACCTTTTAATAAATTCTTCCTTTTAGCTTAAGCTAGCAAAGTAGGTTCTGTTTCTTACAGCCAAACAATCCCCTGAGCTAACTAAATTTTTAAACTATTCTCAGAATTCAAGCTTAATTTGTTTTTCTTCAAGCTGTGTCACTAATCTATGCTGACTCCTCATGAACACATTCTTATTAGGATCTACAGTTGACCTCTAGGGTATATTTCATAGTCCTTAATGTCTCTTCTACAAAACCGATCATTTATGGAGTTTCATGTTTTAAATACTTTTGTTGCATAGAAACACATTTCACTTAATCTTTTAATTCTACAATAGCACTACTAGGCCAAATCTTTCATTCTTGGCAGCCACATCCCTCCCTCCCTCCCTCCTTCCCTCCCTTCCCTCCTTCCTTCCTTCCTTCCTTCCTTCCTTCCTTCCTTCCTTCCTTCCTTCCTTCCTTCCTATTTTAATTCCTTCTTTCTATCTCTGTGACATCAGGGAGTGAAGAAGCAGGGAGAAGTATACAAAATTGGAAATGAGAAGATACCTTTAGTCCAACTAATTGAACTGAGCCCAATAGCCTAGTCTCTTAGGGCTTTACTTTAAGTAAAGTGAAGAGACTTTACCCAAGTCCCTTCTAGCATGAAAATCTTATAAGTCAATGGTTCTGTCCTCATTTAGGAATATACCATGTAATAATAAAAAGTACTGAAAATTTGTTCAGAAAACGTATTTTCAAATTACTTGATAATAGAAGACTTTTAAATGATTATGTATTGGTAGAACACAAGTAACAATTCATAGGATGTAATATGCACTTAAAGAGGACAAAAAATGGTCTCTGACAATTTAGTTGCTGTAAGAAATGATTAACTTAGAGGACCAAAACAATAATACAAATTAAGTAGATTAATTATATTCATTTGCATTGGGAAAATTAAAAAAGACAAAAATAGTTGAAATAAGATGGGTTACATAGCAAAGACTAATAATTGTTAAGAGACAGTATTTATATGTACATATGTACAATATGTATATGTAAATACCACTAAAAGATAGATTCTACTTTATACATAATTCATGTAGTTTCCTGGGTTTCTCAATTTCTTCAATACAGATCCTTGCAGATAATAATAATAATATAAATGTGCTTAAATACATTAAATATTTTTAGAATAAATAATATTGTTGGAATTTTTTTCTTAGAACACCTCAACATCTTGCAGTTTGAGTACAACTAACCTAGGTGAACCTAAACACGTATAGGTTTTCAATGAATAGCCTATTTTTTCCTTCCTCCTTCCTTCACTGCCCACATGCTTGCACACACAGCTATTACATTGATTCATTCTACCATGGGCTTTTGTGTTCTTCGATATTACATATCTTTTGTAGCAGTAAGTCTGGCACTGAAATTTTGGCAATGATCTTTATATAGGTTTAAACTTATCTGTCTGCATTATATTTCTTGAGAACAGTTTTGCTATTTAAGGGATTATTGCTGACATTCATATTTATGATTAAAGTATAATGTCTTCTATTAAGAACTTGGATTGTGTACATTAAAATGAGTTATAAATTACACTTAATCATTTGTTTGTTGATTCTTTTCTATATACTGGGAAAAAAAAAAAAAAAACCAGTGCCTGTAGCCTTGTCATTTTCTGACGAATCCTTCATGTAATAAACCTAAGCTTCAATTACCTTGAATGAATTGGTCTAATTAGGAAACCCTTTGGCTTAGTCATGAACTGTCTTTTCTCCTCCAGGAGCTAAACATCACAAAGAAACTGCAGCAATGTGTAACAGCAGCTTCATCATTTTGGAATTTTAATCTTCCACCTTTAGAGATAAATATTTCTATCCTAGAACCATCAGAGCTTCCAAGGTCTCCTGAAAATACTTGAGTGAACAAAATTGTGCTAGGATAGAGAGATTGCTAATATAAAAAAATGTAATTAGTGAGTTAAAATGTAATTCTGCTTTCAACAAAAAGCCCTTAATGACATAATTTCACTATCCTAAATACAATTTTATTTAATGCATTATAAACAACAGTGTAAATATAAGTGTCAGCATTACAATAGTGACTAATAATTGGAAGTAGCTATTTATAGCACTTATATACTAGTATATTTTTCTTACCATTTATACTAATTTTAATTATTGTGGTTTTAATTTTGGCTAAAGAAATCACATAGCATGGTTTGGTGAAGTTTGGCTCATATTTGTAGGTACTTAAGAAATAGGTCTTTGAGGACACATACATATATACACGCACCCACAGCAGCATGCACACACTTAAGTTCAGTGAGAAAGTATTTAGTTCAGAGAACGATATGATCAATGATTTAAATGTGTGTGTCTGTGTTGGCCTGAGTGTTACAAGGAAGAAATGATACTTTACCATAACTAAAGACATTCCTATCTTCCAAGATAGGAGAAAAATAAAAATCATGGAAACTATAGGTATGGAAGGAGAGTGCTAACAGCAATATAGATGAGATGGAAAATTTTAGACTAGTTCGGTGAAATTATATAGATATGAGATGGGTTGAAAAGGCATAACTCCAAAGCATTGGATAGTTGCTGATGAGTCACACTGTTTTCCCTTGGTTATATCTTGCTCAACATTTTAAATAGGGGTTTGTTTAACATAAAGATTAATACTGTTCAACTTTGTGGGTACTATTTAAAGTTGAAAGGGATAGGTAACAACTCTTGATTTTGACAACAGAATCTTGATGGGCCAGAAGTAACAAGACAAAATTTAATAGGAAGCAAATTAAGTCCTAATTTAGGCTTAATTTTTTAAAAAAGCAATAGCTAAAGTATAGAACAAGAAGATTTCATAGTGTGGACAGAGAAAAAGAGTAATTAATTGCAAGTTCTATATTAGCCAATAGTGTGATAAATGTCTAAAATCTTCTAAATTGAATTTCTCTGTGAGAGAAATCAACATTAATTGAAATATTGTTACTTAGACAAGAAAATTAGCAGTAGTTCATTGTGCTCTAACAATTGACAGACCGACCACCTGTGAAGTGTCCTATACATTGACAAATTAGAGCATTTTTCCAGAGAGTAACCTGCAGAACAATAGTTCTTAGATTGTTAATATTATGAGGAGGGATGGTCTGTGGTTAAAGAAATTTGGAAAGGATGAGTTGTCAAGCAAATTCAACAGGTGTCTCTTGAGAGGTACTTCTTAGAGGCTTTAATGTGCCAATACACATTCTAGCTGTCCAAGATAGGAAGATGCAGGGAGGCCTGGAGTGAAATGTCCTGCCCCAGTGTCCTGAAATGATTTGCATTTACTTCAAACGGCTTACTCTTATCTTCATCTCCTAACCCTTTTCTCAAGGACTATAATCCTCCTATCTTCATCTCTCCTATTGCTCCCTGACTGTGTCTTTCTCCAGTGGCTTCTTCACTTATTCCTTTGTACATAGAAGTGCTCTATTCCATAAAAATCATTTTAACTTTGCTTCTTCCTCTAGCTACTCTGTTTCTTTTCTCTTACTGCTTCTGGTATTTGATGATTTCTTTCTTCCCTCCACTGTCCATATTCGAGCAAAAAACTAGTTGTTTTTTTTTTTTTTTTTAACGTATAATCTTGCAGGCTAGTATTCTGTGGGACACTTCTGGGGTCCTGCACAATTAGAGATGTTTAGAAGAGGCAGAGAGAAAGACAAGGCATGTGAAAATAAGATATTTGTCTTTCAATAGATGAGGGTTTCATCAATAAGAAAGGGAGGAGAATTATTCTAGGTTACTCTATAGCAGAGTTTACTAAACTTGTGAGTGTGTGTGTATATGTATGTGTGTATGACCTAGATCCCTTTGGCAGACTGAGTAAGATTATAAATGCCTTCATAATATAATGTTTTTAAATATAAAATCAAATGATAGAATTAAAAAACAATTATATTAAAATAAATTATTAAAATATTTAAACAAATTTTGGTATAGTGATATGTGTGCATCTTTATTAATGTATTGAATAACAATATCTAGCAGATCTAATATCTACCATGCTTTATTTTAAGATGCTTATGACAACTCTAATGAGATAATAAAATATCTGTGATTTCCATTAGCAACAAAGTTACACAAAGTACTGTGGTTTGGTGACTCTATTCATAATGAAAGGAGATGCTATTTTTTAATTAGAAGTTAGGAAAAATATAGGCATAATGTTTTCTATACAAATTTATCAACTCCTCAATTCTTTGTGGACCCCGGATTAAAAACCACTGCTATAAGTGGTATAATAGAAAGGTAAAAGGAATCAGATTTAAGTTTATCACAAGAAAAATATTTATAATTGAGTTGTTCTAGAATGGAAAACACTTTTTCATGAAGTAGTGATCTACTTGTCAATGGTAATATTCAGTTAGCAATTGGATAATTAAATGTTGAGAATTTTGTAGTATAATACTAATTCTTGTTAGCTAATCATTTGAATGGTTCTTAAATTTCAAGCACTGCATTAGGAACAAATTATGCATTAGTTTTTAAAATCTTCATAACAGTTCCATGAAGTTATCTCTACTTTAGTGATAAGACAATTTAAATTTTTGGATGTGCCAAAAGTTTAATATAAATAAGTGGTAGAGTATGATCTCAAATGCAGATCTGAGCGACTTCAAAGCCCACGTTTGAAGCTTATGTTGATGGTAATTTTGGGGGTGGATTGGAAAGAGGAGAGAATTGTAGATCATCTTCTTCATTTGATAGACCTGAGAGGTCAAACAACCCAAAGAAGTTAGGTGACTTATTCCAGGTTTTGTAGTTTGTGCCAGAGCCAGAAGTTGGACTTTGATGTCTTACTTATGTAGAAACATGAGGAGATATTATTCTTAGGTTCCACATCTGGTAAAAGTCAAACACAGCTTGAAAAAAAGAGGTAGTAGAAGGCACTATAGTTTGGAACAAAGTATGTAATCCCTCCCCACTTCTTTGAGACAATACAGGTATGTCTCAAAGTGCCTTTATCTCCTATGTTAGTGCATTTATTTCTTACTAAGATAAAGTTACTTGAGTAATGTTTTAAATGTAACAAATAATGAACTGTCCGGCACTGGAATTTGTGCTTTTGATTTATGTATATTATAAATAAAAACTTGCTCTTTTAATAACCATGTCCTCATCAATTTTATTTCATCAGCAATTTCTATCTGGCATATTGTAAATTCCAAGTTAATGGCTACGACATCAATGAATGAGTTTAATTGCTCAGTTTGCTGTTTCCTTTAATTCCTACTTAAGCTCACAAGATACTTTAGTATCTATAATGCTCTGATTCTATTTTTTTCACTGAAAGATGATTATAGTTAAATTTACCTTTTCTTTATAATGAGGAAAGTAATCGTTCAAATTCCAACATATTATAATTTTTTTTTCTGGAATAGTATATAAATAAGTAATTTAAAGGCTTAAAATATAGACCTTACTTTTTAGAGCAGTTTCTTGTTCACATCAAAAGTGAGTGAAAAGTACAGAGCTTTCCCGTATATGCTTTGCCCCTACCTATGCACAGCCTCCCCATTGTCAACATCATAGAAAATGGGCATCTATAGCATCATTCTGTTGTAGTCAGCCTCCATGATAGCCTCCATGATTCCCACCTCCTGATATTCTCACATTTGTGTTATCTCCCTGCCACCGTTGGGCTTATCAGAGTTCCATGTGTCACCCCAACAGTAGGGGATCGGCCCCAATGGTAGGGGGCAGGGAGGGGGATAATGATGGTGCAGACCTGTAGTTAGCATTTTTCCTTGGTTCTCCCTCAAATGACGGCAGTGAAGAATCACACATCGTTGAGATTTAATAGTTTTATTTAAAATATGTTTTAGAAAGACAAAGAATGCTCCAAGGAGGCACATGGTCCCAGTGCTGTAACCAACACAGAGGTGCCACAATGGCTACAAATGGGCAAAAAGACCACCAAAAAGAGAGAGAGCCCAAAGGGGCAAAAAGGGGAAAAGAGGGAGCCCATAAGGGCAAAAAGGCCCCAGAAGTGGGACTATCTGCCCTTATTTCGGCTATGATGAGTGATTCCAAAGGCATTCCTAGGTGATTGGCAAATGAGGTCATTTTGATTGATACCTGGCTGCTATAACTTTGACCAATGACGTGGTCTTTGGGCAGTCTCCAGGCTGGGCCCCTATTTGTTTGCTCCCCTTTGTCACTCATGTCTGACTAGGAACTTAACATCTCTTTACATTAACCAATAGAACTTGTTTTGGGTATTTCAATAACTTTGTTCTCACCAGGGTACCGTTCTGCTGTAAGTGTACCAATATTTGATAGTCTCTCAAGCAAAAAAAAAAAACCAAAAAACATTTCAATCAGCTGTGCACACCATCCTGTTGTCTGCAGTCTAAGTTTAGGGCAAAGGATAATGTATTAAAGTCTTTTATTTTTCTTAGCCATATTTTAATTATCTGTATGATAGAATAAAAAAGTCAAGAAACCAAAGATCTTAAATGATGTCAGAGCCTTTATGGGACAACATTGAATAATAGCCACAGTGAATACAAAATCTAACAGCTGCAATGAAACATTTTTATTCTTCATACTTGAAAAATCTCGACTTTGGGTCTGTTATTTTGTAATTTTATTTTTTGAGAGAGAGATATGAAGACAGCTTAACGGCTGTTCAACCTATGCCTTCACATAGAGCCCCACACTTAGATGGGCCCCACAAATTACATAGCTGGTCCTAGATAAAAGAGGAGTAAAAATCAAATTAAGAGAGTCAAATTACTGATCAGATACTGAAATTAAGCTTGAAAAATGTTAAGAACCCAGAGAACATCTCAAGCATGTTAGTAATGCTTTATCTCATGCATTCAATATTTCTTCCTGCCTACCTGTCCTCTACCTATAGAAATCTTTAGGTTCCGGCACTATGCTCTTATTGCCCTTTCTTCCTTCATCCAAAGACTTAAGAAATTATGATGAAGCATTTTACATATTTTTTCTAAAGATTTCCAGCATCTTTGCCAAACTGTCATATGAGCACTTGCATGTTGTTATATATAAACACATATTTTAAATAATTTTTTATGCCTTTCTAAGCAAAGAGCACATATTTTAAAATCTAGAGTTTTATTTTTTAATTTGGGATAACTATATTTTGCTTAATTACTGTTTAAATCACTATAACACAATATTGACAACAAAATTAGAATTTCCTTTTTAATTAACTGTCAGTCAGAGAAATAAAATGGAGTTTTGTTTTTCTCTTCTGGTAAAAGTGTAAATTAATTATAATTTACTTCAAAAAAGTATACTGTTTGCCAGAAAAAGGAAAACTTAAAATTATTCCGTCCCAGTCAAATTTAAGGAAATGCTTCATAGCAAAATAACTGCTCTTTGACTTTGAACATTCCATCTGACTTTGAACATAGTTTACTAGTGAATCAGTAAGGAGTGAAAGGTGATTGTGGGCTGTGAGCTAAATGCCAAGTAGCTTCCAAAATGGCCAGTTAATCAATACTAACTACTATATAGATAAATCCCCAATTTCCAGTGGCTAAAACAATTGAAGTTTATCTCTTATCCAGGCAGTTAGTGTTTCTAGTTGATGGGTGCCTTCTACTTGGTCATTAAAAGACCTGAGTTTCTTCCTATAAATGTATGGCTTCATTCTCTCAAGCTTCAAAACTTTTCTCCCATCACTAGATGTATGGGGAAACCAGAGATGTTTTCTATGAGCAAGCCCAGAAATGCTATTTATTACTTCCACTCATTTTACATGCACATGTTCGTGTACGGAAAATGTGGTCTAACTGTGGGCCTAGGAAAGAGGTCCTCAATTTTGCTGACTCTCTATCGCTCTCTGGTCAAATGATATTGCACCATATCCAAATTACTTTCTATAATTCTTAAAATAGTAAGTTGCATCAACATTATAATTATAGTAATATGTGCCTGATTCTTTTGAACAATACTGTTTATTAGACTTCATCCTAAGCCGGTTTCTAGATTCTTTTTTTTTTTTCTTACCCTATATTTTCCGTGCCTCTGATTTCGATTATTGCTTATGTACCAAAGACTCACTAATTTATATTTCCCCTTGTGGTTTAAACTTGTATATTCTACTGTTTCTTAATATCTCCCATTTGGATCCTACTTTATAGATAAAGTATTCAAAATTGAAATTATGATCTCCCTTCAGTACCTGTTCACCATGCTGGGTGTTTCTCGTGCAGACGTCATAATTATAAATATCAGCATTTATCCAATTCTTTAGCTTCATTCCCTTTCTTAATTGCTATAAGCGTTCTATCACTAAAATCCATCAATTTTACCTTTCAGTTATCTGTTGAATTCATCCTCCTCCCTTCATCCTTACTAGTGCCAGCCTATCTAAACTGATATTTCTTTCCCGAAGCCCAGTTAATAGTTGCCTTGCTCCATGTTCTGGCATTCTGCTCTTGTTCCTCATCTAATATGTTGTTCACATTACAGTCAGAGTCTGTCTTTTCGAAACACAAATCTAACCTTATTGCTCCATACATACCCTAGTTTTAAAGTTGTTAATAATTTCCCTTCTTCAAACTATTAATACCTCCTCAGTGTAGTCTTCCAGGTCCTCTCTAATCAGAATCATACCCCTTTCAGCCTTATCTGTCTGATGACTCTCTGCCTCACTTTCTGAGCTCCATTTACATCAAATTTCTATTCTGTGCCTCTGGGTCTTTGTTCATTCTGTCCTCTCTCCTAGGAAATTTTGCTCCTGTCTCTCTTTTCTCTTTACTTAGTGAGTGCATTCTCATCTTAGAAAATTTACTTCACTATCATCATTCTCATCTTAGAAAATTTACTTCACTATCAGAGAGCCTTCCCTGAACTGCTAGAATAGGTCACAACTTTCTGCTATGTTATTACAATATCCTATATATTTCTTTCACTGTACTTCACTGTATGTATTATAATTTAGGCTATGTTTGATGTTTTAATTATATGCATGTGATTAAATGGTTAATATCTCTTTTATTTACTGAAAAATATCTGTCTACTCATCATTACATCAGCAGTGTCTAGAACAATACCTATATCCAATAAATATATTTTTTTAACAGCTCCTCCATTTTGAATCCCAAGCCCTACCTGCAACCTAGCACAGAGTGAGTCTACAATAAATATTTATTTAATTGAATTGAATGTTGATGGCCAACATTTAAATATTTTATTTTAATGACATACTTCACAAATTTGCCTTGTTGGCCAGCCCAGTTTGACTCCTAATCGAAAATGCAAATGTGCCATTTTGTTTCAAGTAGACATATGAGGCTGCCATTTAGAAGCAAGGTTAATTGATTAAGACTGCTTTGAAGGTATCAAGTTAATTTATTCCCATTTCATTTCTTTAACCATCTATTTCTAAAGGAACAAGGTTTTGGTAGAAAGAGTAATAAATACGCAGATAAAATATTTGTGTATTAAAAATTCTATATAAAATTTAGTACTTACTGTGAAAAATAAGAGTAATATAGACTAGAAGTAAAATCTTTTCTGTTTGGTATTTAGAAATGGTATCTATGACTTGTATTACTGACCTCAGGCTTAAATTTGGATTTTAATTTTTCAAAGATAGCTCAATTTAGGATAGTAAGTAATAATCTTTTTGTAGCAAACCCTTGGGTGTCTATATGCTCTGACAGATGCAATTTACTATTTGAGTCAGATGTTGAATATGTATTACAATTTAGTCTGTGTTTGATGCTTTATTAACTTGGGCACCTAATCTTCTGAAGCTAATGGAGGTAAAATCATAATCGAAAGCCCCTTTAACTCAAAAGAACCATGTCCCAGGTTATTTTTTCCTCAAACTGTTGCTTCTCTCAGGCTGGGATCTTTGAGATATTAAAAGGGCACTTTTAGCTCAAAATAGCAAAAAGCATAACCCTTATATTCTTGTTTAGGAGGATCGTCTTTGACCTTCAAGTCTTCGCACTTCTCTTTACCTGAATAAAATTCTGATTCTTATTTGGTCATTGACAGGGAAGACAGGATTAGGGGAGCATTCAAGGGGATAAACTAGATTATTCATTAATTCAACATATTTTGATTGCCACTGTGTGCCAAAACTCTTCTAGGTACTGAGAATATATAGGGAGCAGGGCAGATAGTTTCTGTTCTTATATAATTTGCATTCTGAAAGATAAGTAAAAGACCAGATCAATACAGATATAGATACAGCAATAGCTATAGTTATAGCTATAGATACATATGCAACTCTATCTCTATACCTATCTATCGCATTCTATCACCCTCTCCATAAATATATTTCTACTTGGAATATTTTAGGCACCCCAAGAATGCAGTGATGCTGGAGTAGTGAAATAAAAGTTATAGGAGATTAGTATAGAGGGTTTATATAAAACTACAGTGAATAGGACACTGTAGGGGTTTTGCTTTTACTGTAATTGCGATGGAAGGCAATTGAAAAGTATTGTCCAGAGGTAGGATGCAATCTGTCTGAAAGATTTACTGAGATCACATTGTACACTGTATTGAGAATAAAAAAATAGCAGTGAAAATGCAAAGAAGACCAGAAAATGCAAAGATATCTTAGATTAGGTTTCATAGAAGCAGAGCCTGAAATAGAAATTATTGTGTAAGTGATTTATTAAGGGAGTGCTCTCAGAACAAACCTACTAAAAAGTGAAAGTAGTAGGATAAGGCATGTGGAAGAGTAAAACAAAAATGTAGTTTCTTTTAAGCCCAGCCTTAGCCTAGTCTAAATCAGAGGAAGAGCTCTGGAGTATGAATGATACCACAGAATTGCCCCACCTTGAGATAAGGGCTGGCTTTTGTGTTCCTATATCAGTAGATGATTGACTGTTCACCAAGGGAGGAGTCATAATTTAATAAGCATCCTTGGAGGAGGCTCCCCTGGGTCTTCTGACACAGTTCTGTATGGCTGCAGCTATAAGTTGTTTAGCAATCAATACTCACAACATCTGGATGGTGATCGCACCTGCCTAGTAAAAGATATACGGGCAGAGCACTAATAGCATTCATATAGAAGATAAATGCATTATTCCAGGTAGGCCACGTTGATGGCTTGGACAAAAGTGGTAGCTGTGTTTAGGATAAGACATATAATACCTAGACGTGTTTTGGTGGTAGAGTTGTAAAGATTTTCTGCTCAACCGATGTCAGGTGCAAGGAAGAGAGGAGTCAAACATGACTATATGAATCCTAGTCTAAGAAATTGCACATGGAGAGTTTCTATTTACTGATATGAAAGAGGGGAGATCAGGATATCCATGTTAAATTTGGTATATACACTCAGACGTTATCAGTGGAAAGGTTGAGTATACTGTTGGTATATATGAGCCTAGACTTAAGGTCTGCTTTACAAATGTAATTTAATTTTTGACAATTTTAAAGTTAAGGAATTACTGTAGATAAATAAGAGGAACCAATCTATAGTGCTAGGGCTGGGTTATGAAAATAATACAGGAAGGGATATTGAAGAGGAGCAGTTGATGAGGCAGGAAGATGACCTAGAATGAGGGAAGTCTTGAAAGTCAAGTGAAGACAGTGTGTCAAAAGGAAGGAGTGATTAATTTCCCACTTGAGTGACAAATGGGAATTAACCAATGGATTTAGTATTTTGGAGGTCTTGGATAAACTTGAGAGCTATTTCAGTGGAATGCTGAGGAAAAAAACCTGGTTGGAATGGATTCAAGAACAAGTGGGATGACAGGAAGTGAAGATTATGAGTTTGGATGATTTTTTTGAGGAGTTTTGCTCTAAAGAAGTCAGAGAAATGAGACAGATGGTAGTTGAGACTTACATTGGATATATGATAGTGGAATTTTATGTTGATGTGAATAATCTAGAGAAGGGAAAATTACTGATTCAGGGGAGAGTGTAATAATTGGAGAAATATTCTTGAGCAGGTGAAAAGAGATTAGGCACATAAACAGGATTTGGCAGATATGATGGAGAAAAAAGAAGAAAATTATTTTCTATTTTTCTATTCTTTTTTAACTGAAATAAAAATTTTGTCAAACATTTCCATGACTTTCCTGGGCTCTTTAAATGAATATTATGTCTCATCCCCATAAAAGTTTGTAAAAGAAACAATTAGATAACACAATCAGTGCTGCGAGGTGGGATGGTGTGGGAGTAGAGCTTCCAGCTAGCAGTAGTGTAGATACACAATGTCTGGTTATGCTCTCTGGGGAACTGGACAACTTTAAGGACCAAGTCTGACCTCAAAGACTTAACTGCACACTGGACACAAGACGACCCCTGAGTGTGAAGACTCTTGCACTTCTTGACTTGAGAATAACCTCTTTGAGTAGCATATGGATCTTGCACTATATGTCACCCATTGTCTATATTTCCCCTGATTCTAAAGAGCAGTCTTTGCATTGCTTGAACCTTTATGCAGCAGATGTAGCTCTAGGGCTTGTCTTCCTGCTCGGTAGGCCTCTTTACTTTATGAGTCCATAGGTACCCAAAGTTTATATACACTAACTCCTACCTGGCATTATGCAGACATACCGCCTCTCCTGTGAGTGCGTTTATACTCTTCGTGAAGTACAGTCAGTTCTGTTTTAATGCTTACCTTGAAAACATGAATTTGATTTAAAATGATAGATATATTGTGTGACATTTGAAGAATAGCTACAAATGTAGAGTGTAAATAATTTTAATGGATCCACATGTCACCACTAAGATGCATAACAATGTTATTTTCTCTAAGAAGATGAAGAGTTTCTGTGGTTGTAGATTATTGTTTTACACCTAGAAATAATACTTGGTCATAATTAATTAAAAATGCCAATTCTATTAAACAAGATAGCTACTAAACTCTTGGTCTGCCTAAAGTTTCTATTTTTAGCTTTTGTCTCAAAGTTTCTCATATTCTCTCTCTTTACATCTTCTCTAAGATTTATATAAATCTGCAGCTTTCAGTCCCTTTTATATATTGGTGACATCCAAATCTCTTTATGACCAAAGACTAAAGTTTTTCTATGTCACAGATTTTGATTTATAGCTGAAAGTACCCTAAGTATTTTAAACATCTTAAATATAAACTTAATATAAAATATAAACTTAAATATAAGTTTGGTATTTTTTCTATTCACTTATACATATGAATGTATATGTACATCTGCACGTGCATGTGTGTATGTGTATGAATATGTTGCATGCACTTACCGTGTGTGTTAGGCACTGTCTTATGTGCCATACCTATATTAATTCATTAATTCCCCCAAACAACTCAGTAAGGTAAATCCTCTTGTTGCGCCCACATTACAAATGAAGAAACTGAGGCAAAGAGATTAAGTAATTTGTCTAAGGTCAATAAAGAAGCCGGTATTTGAATCCAGATAATGTAGCTTCAGAAGAAATTCTTTTCCCAAACTTTATACAATTCACAGGGTTAAAGCCTGAAAGGATTATTTCATTTTTTATTTGAATCTCAACTTAAGCAAGTTCATGCAATAGTAGAAAAATAGGCTTTTGTTACAGCAAAAGCATATTCTTAGAAGATTTGTATTTTGTTAATAGTTTACTTACTCATTGCTTTTTTTGTGAGTTTTTAGAATCTTACAGAATTTTCCTGGTGTTTAGCCAAACTGGAAACTATAAATGATGTCCATCATAATTTTAATATGAATGTTAACCAAGGCCTCTGAATTGCAGATGAAACATGTGAATGTAAGATTCTTATAGACAAGTAATAGATAAGGCTAGGATGGTAGATTAGAGTCAGATTGTGAAATACTTTAAATGACAGACTGGTAAGGATAGCAGGCTTTATTTTGCTGCTAGTAATAATATATACATGTGTGTGTTTTTTTTGCTTTGAAGGAATGATGTGAAATCCAGAGTATATTTTTGGAAGAATCAGTTGGCCATGTGCTTGCACTTGTGAATGTTGGGACACATACAGACCTTGAGTGCTTGCCCTCTGGTCTGGCATTGTGGTTCTCCTGTTGTAGTGTATGTCAGAATGTACTGGGAAAGCTTGTTATAATATCCTGGGAATGCTTCACACCAGAACCCCACCTCCTGAGATTATATTTCAGTAGAAATAGGTTTAAAATACAGGAAACTGTGCTTTAGTAAATACCGTAATGAAAGATTATGATTTAGGTAGTTTGAGAAACACTGATCTAGAGGCTATGAGATTAATACAAGTGCCAGGTAATGGCTCAAACTAGGGTAATGAGAAAGGAAGAGGGAGAATTTCAATTCAGAATGACTATTTGAGCCCACATGTTTTACTTTCTTTCTCATAGATTCTCACTAAACACATGTAGATGTGCACACACACAACACACAATCTGCATCTACCCTAAGAAACAGGAAAGGATTCTATGTAGGGGTCAAAAGCTGTGAAGTATATCTGTTATATACAATACAGAGAGGACCAAGCTGAGGAAAGCAATGAAGCACAAATGAGGGAAGTATATGAGACGCCTTGGAAGAACCTCACCAAATTCTCAAGGGTAGCTGTGGAAGAACAGGAACAAAGGCCAGCCAAGTGGCAGTCAGTATAAGTAAACCTCAACCTTAACAAAGTCAGTCTCCTATGGATGTAGATTGACTGAGTCTGCTACAGTGGTTTTTTGTTTACAGGAAGAAAAGATAAGAGAATTGATGACAGAAACTTCTTTGGATAATGCCTACTTTTAGGAAATAGGGAAAAGGTGGTTAACAGAGCTGGTAGGAAACTTTACATCCAATGACCTAGAGGCAACAAAATGAGTGGTTTTCAGGAGAATGTGGTTAAACTTCCACAAGATATAGGAAGATCAGATACCATGTAGATAGAGAATAGTAAATTATTTACCAATTTGGTATTCATGGTCATCTTTATAAGAGATTTTCAGCAGGGCAGTGTGAGCAGAAGTCAGGTGGTGAGTTGAGGAAATGAGCAAGGAACGAAGTTACCCAGAATTGACTTGCATCTCTCTCTGTTTATCCTTCTGTGAATTTGGAAGCAAAAGGCAGGGAAAGAATGTTGGTAGTTGCTGGGCAATAAATATTTTTATAGGTCTGAGGTCCTCTCTTCATATTTGAGAGAGAAGGGAAAGAGTCAGAGAGGTGAATCAGGAAATAATCAAATGTTGAAGAATAAGGTAATGACTGATGATGGATCATGTATTGTGAGATCAGGGTAACTTTGAGACTAATATAATCATTTTTTTAGGGCAATAAGGTAGAATATTTCATTTAGATTTTATTATAATTATTTAATCCTCTAAAAAGGAACATAAAGATAATAAGGTGATAGTTCCATATTTTAAGTTTGTAGCTGAATATGGACTGATTTATAAAATGTTGACATTGTTTTTGAGATGGCAGGGTAAGGATAAAGGAAGTGAAAACTTGAAGAAAGATTAAAGTTAAAGAGAAAGTGTTTGTTGCAGACTTTGCAAGTAAGTACTGAACTGGAATATATCCAGTGCGTGAAGATACTAAAAGAAAAACGTGAGCTAGTAAGACTTATAAGACTTAAAGGAGACAGTGGGTTGACAACTCTTAAAATTAAGAGGGGGAATAAAAAAGATGGACCAAAATTGTCATTCATACCAAAATCATTCCTTTGTTTGTCTGCTCTTGTTGCCATAGTAAAATGCCATAAATGGAGTAGCTTAAAAATAGAAATTAATTTCTCACAGTTCTGGAGACTGAAAGTCAAAGATCAGGTGTCAGCATGGTCAAGTGAGAACTCTCTTCCTGGATTTCACCTTCTCATTGGGTCCTTTCATGGCAGAGAGAGAGGAAGTTCTGCTCTTTTCTTTTGATAAGGACACTAATCCCATCATGGGACTCCCCTCTCTTAACTTCATCTAAATCTAATTATCTCCCAAAGACTCCATCTTCAAATATCAACACATTGGAGGTTAGGGGCTTCACATATGGATTTTGGGAGGACATAAACATTCAGTCTGTCACAGTTACTGTTAAATAATTTAATACCAAAACCAAACACAATGTTAAGCATATTATATTACTATTATTATATCACTGCTATAATTGTAATTATTTAAAATTATGAATATGGATAAGGGTTGGAAGAAAATATGGTTGTTTTGTTAGGACTTTGCAATTATAAATAATGTTAAATTATTTTCTGCTCTAAGTGTAACAATTTTTGTGGAAAAACTCTCGAAAATATAGTCAGCGTTAGTTCACACTTGTAGAAAGTAAGATCATTTATTCAGGTTTCTTATTGCCACATTTTTTGAATGGGTTGCAAAGAGATTAACAAAAATACTGCTTGCTTCATACTATTTTGCATGGGTAGCTATTCTCTTTGACATAATAGATGCAAACTGCCGTTCAGTCAATTATAGTATAGGGTTAATTTTACATCCCAGATGTCACTTCCTGTGGGCACTGAGTTTGCAATTTCCTAAGTGTTAAGAATTTTTCCTGCTGTAGTATCTGATATTTTTAAGGTCTTTGTTTTTTTCCATCTACATGGAACAACCAACTTTTCCCATAAAGTAATATCTCATTGACCCATTTTTTTTCCCACAAATAACATAGACTTTCTATTAGCTTCTACATTGTTATTTAAAAAACTGACAGAATTAAAATATTTATGTTTTCCTCACTTCTCCCTATCCAGGGCAGCATATTAGTAAAGCCCTGTATACATAGCTTTAGGAAAAGTTTGAAGACTTCCAATATGTTGTGTTAATTGCACTATGTGGCATTCTAAATAGGCATGAGAGGATTTCCCTTACTAATACTTTTTGGAAGCTTAGAATTAAATGTATAGAATTCTTATATGTTATTGTAATGCTTGTAGAGCTCTGAGTCTCAACCTTTTGTCTGTGGGCAAGAGTTCACATGTACAACACTTAGTTACTGTTGGTTAGTCACTGTTGTTTATGGCTGCTGCGGAAGAGAGATGGCGGGTTATGTGTCATTTTTAAAGCTCTAACTATATCTATTCCTTGTCCTCCCACAGACTTGTATTATGACACTTAGGCCAGGAACTCCGAAGAAGACCTATTCTGGAGATGAATTATAGATATATAGACCAAGAATTATGGCAGGTGCTATTCTCTGTATTTCCAAATCTTAATTAATTAAAAATCCTGGATATGAAATATGGAGACACAATGCACAAAGAGCCAGGAGTTTGAATTCCAACTAATTGACTCTTTGATTTGGGTAAATTTTATTTAAGCTGTATGAGCTCAGGCTCCTCACTTAGAAATAGTAGTAGTACTTACGTCGTAAGGTTATATTGTGAATTGCATAAGGTAATGAATGTGAAGGTCGTTGTTCAGTATCTGGTACATAGACATGCTCAAACTATTAATTTTTAAAAGTCATTATCATTTTTTAGTGTCTCTATTTTTTTCATAGCTAATTATAATTAAATTTAATTAATCCTTTATCTAATGAGTGACACCACTGAGCATAGTCTATGTCAGATTCACTCAAATTTTTTTCCTAATGAGTAGGGAACATGGCAACAAATCTTATCTTGGTGGTGATTCTGAATATCACAGTAATTTCTAACTACCCGGTGTTCCCAATGAACCATATCAAAGGATAACTATATACAAAGATGGCTACTTTCAGGTAGAGGTCTAGGAAATTTGTTTTATGCTAATAAGTGTACCTCACACAAGAATGGAGGGACTCCATTCTAACAATACACTGAGAAGTTTCTTCACAATACTCTGGACTGTGTGGACTTCTGGTATTAGAAAATATGATCTTTCATTTCAATATAGCGACTTTTCCTTATATATAATGGCTTTTTAGAAACCATTCTCAGGCTGTACTGTTTTTCTTTTTCTTTTTTCGTTTCTTTCCCGTCCCATCCAGTCTCCTCCCCTCCCCTCCTCTACTCTCCTCTCTCTTCCTTTATTTTCTTTCTTTCTTTCCTTCCTTGTTTGTTTCTTTCCCTTTTTCCTTGCTCTCCTCCTTTTGTCTATATATATAGACAAAATAGTGTACACACACACACACACACACATATCCATATATACATATAGTGTTTATATACCCACATATATAAATGTTTATGTACATACATATCAGCCTTAAATATACATAGTGTTTATATACCCACATATATAAATGTTTATGTACATACATATCAGCCTTAAATATGGATTAAGAAAATAATAACTGTATTGTATTACTGTTTCTAATCAACTGTGATTCTGTTATTTCCATAGGATTTTAACAAGCAAACTGATAACAGATGAGAGTTATTTTGCAGCCTAGTGAGATTTTATCTTTATGGAAATAAAAGTATTTTGGGGCAACATCAAGTTTAAGAGTATGGAATTAATTATTTATTTTTCTTCACGATACCCCATCTATCACTGGGAACCAGATTCTGGTTTATACTCAGCATAATGTCTTGACCTCCAGCTCTGAAACAACATATTTTCTGAGAGATGCTGACCATGTTTTGTGAAATTATCCAGGGCCAAGTAAATTGAGGATGTCTTTGTTCTAAATTTTACTAATCTGAATTATATAGTTTTAGCCATTAAGACATAAAAGGTAGATAATGACCAATTATAAATCATAACTTTTGCAATAGTGCTTTATATTTTTTAAGTGCCAACAAAGATGTTTCCTTACATTTAAAACATGACTGTCATACCACATCACTTACATTTAAAAACTAATTTACCATCTTGTAAATCCATGGCTGTAATCTATAAGCAATATCAGTTAATACCTACTATGAACATCTATTGTATACTAGTTACTATGAGGTTAAGAAATTCTATGAGTCAGAACTCAACTCTATTAACTCTCATAGATTACCCATTCCTTATAGCTTCAGTTGTGTGGATTTATTTCAAAAGATTTTTTAAAATTTATTTTATTAGTTTCAAGTATGCAGTACATTAGTTAGACATTTACATAGTTTATAAAACAATCCCCCAAATTGCTCTTTCTTTCCTCTGACTCTCCACCTAGCCAATACATTAATGCTAACTGAATTCATATGATGAGCTCGTCATTCCCATAACTATCTATCAACTACTAATTTGTACTTCTTTAACCCTCCACCTCATTCCCCCAGCCCCCTAATCCCCCTCTCCTCTGGCTGTCTCCAGATTGCCCTCTATATTTGTGAGTCTGTTTTATCAAATATCTTCTGTGTGTGCAGCACTGTGCTTGGTACTGGGAAAGAGAGCAGATAGTCTAAATATTCCACAGTCTAGTAAATATTGACATCACTTTACAGTTTTTGGAGAATTGTATGTATCCTTGATGTTTACCATGTGAAGTTGCCATTGGTGCTGTTTAAAACCCTAGTTAGCAAGGAAGTTTTGGATGGCCACAAGAGGTTATAGGGTCAAGGGAAAATTTTGTTGTTATCGTTTAATACTGTGAGTATGTTTAAATGACGTGCAGAAGAACTGACTTAGAAAGAGAAGTTGAAGACATAAAGAGCATGAAGACCTGATTATTATGGCAAGGTCTCTGGGCTGGCAGAAGTAAATGGAACCTGGAGAACAGATTTAGGGACTTGCCTTGTATCAGAGGAATGATGTCTCTTCCATTGTCTTGAAGGGGAGGTAGAGACTCAGGGAGGCTATAGCTATGTATGTCCTCGAAAGAACTAGACATACAGGGAGCAACTATGATATTATGAAGGGAGGCATGTCTGGAAATGTCAAACACTTAGGCCTCTGTCTGACCCTTAGATAACCTGCTGCCATGATTTATTCCTAGGGAGCAGCAGAAAAACTGTAAGATGGTGGCAATAAAAGGTGTAGGGTTAGATGGGAGAAGGTGTATCTGAAAGCTTCTTGAGGGCAAAGTCTGCCTTATGTTCACCTTTTAGATCTATGTTTCATCTGTACAAGTCTTGGGTATTGTTGGTGCTAAATAAATTTAATGTAATTATTGTGTTCAGAAGAGATGGGCACATACTTTTTTAAACAGAGTGAAGATGAGATAGAGGAGTGATAATTAAAACTTGGATATTCTGCTAGGAGTGGCCTTTAAATAGTTGACACACAGTTACATTACTTAATGTATAATTTGAAAACAATAGAGGTCCTCATGATTGGAGCATATAATTTATATTGTCACAGACACAAATACATGAGCAGATCTTGTTATATGCTAATAAGCAAGTCCATGAGAAATCTCTCGCCAACTGAAGTTGACCTGTGTCTCATATCTTTAGATCTGATGTCCAATCCCCTCCTTCTCCCAAAGCCATTTGCAGATTACTCAGGACAAATTGAAGTGGGAACTGTATGAACCAGCCTTCCTCTGAAGATTTAGGATAGAGGTACAAAATAAAGGAAAAACAGAACTACCCTTCTCCAGCATGAAGAATCCCAGAGCCATTTGTCTCCGTAATGTCCACCTATACCTTGTACAATGTAGATCATGGCTAGATATGGAGAGTACTCAGTTGACTCATATTCTGTAGTGGCTATAATACTCCTCCTGAGGGTATGGTTTTGAGAAAAAAAACCTAAATAAGATGGTCTTATGACAAGACCAATGTACTCTTTTTCACTTACTTTTTAGTTATAAGTTTAATGTTAAATTTGCCCTAAAGTATGGTTCTCAAAATAATTAGATCAGGGATATGATATTTTGCCTAAGCAGAAAACGCAATAAAAGGACTCATTCAAGTTAACTGGAAGTTCATATGGTCCTTAAGGGACCAAAGTGAGCAAACAATATGATAACAAATCAACTGAGTCATGCTGCTTATCATATGCTTTCATAAATTTTTCTAAAAACTCCACAGAGCTCAACACAGTACTTATTGCCCACGTATGGAGAAAATGTCATCTGTAAAAAGAACAATGTACATTATTGGTTATAATGCCTGAAATTGAGCACATAAACATTGAATTTTATTAGTGAATAACATTTTAAAATGTAAACAGACATACTCTTTGAATTATGCTCTTTTTTATATGTATTGACATGAAATTTAATGACTATCTTCTCTTCCATTAGCCAAACGTCCTTAAGGCAGATGGATTAATCAAAAGTGAAACCAGTTGCATTTGGATACCCCATGGAAAACATGAAGAAATTGTAGGATCAGATATTTACCATAAATTAGATTTTTTTGCAGCCACACAATCAATGTAAATGTCAGAAAGCTAAAATAAGGGGGAAAATATTTGTAATCAATTAACTTAAATTAGCATTTAAATCACGAATTAAAACTAGATTTTTGGTAAAGCAAAAATTTTGTAAAAAGATAAATTGAGTATATAGCAATTTTTTATCCTTCCCATAGCAAGTGGGGGAAAAACTAGCAATTTTATTAAATTTAAAATTTTCATTGTATTAAATAACATTGTCACTTTTATTTACTTTTTCACAAGATATATTTTTTTCTTTATTATGTATCTTTATAAAAAACCTAGTAACATTCCTGTATGATTGATAGATTAATTTTAAATACATCAATCTAGAAAAATAAATGCTATTGTAATAAGCATAATCTACATAATATACATTGCATTTATTATTGTAATTAGTTAAATACAAGGTTGGAGTGGGGTGTTATGTCTAGAACATTCGCTCTGACTAGAACATTGAAGTGAAACACATTTCTATAGTGATGATTAAAAAATACTTATCTTTAAAATTGTATAATTCCCCAAGAATAGTTCTGAATACAGGAATTTCTAGGTAAGATGTTTGATAAATGCACACTGTTATTTTCTAGGTGAATGCCCAAACTAATTTCCTGGGGATTATTTTGTTCAGTGCTCCTAATATCATTAATATTATTGTTGACATTTAAGATATATCCAAAACATTCTAGTCAGGTAGTTATTATTTTCTTCAAATAATACCTTTGGTATTTGCTTCTCCTTCTCTCCTTTTTGAGAAAATCAACTAACCATAATAAAGAGATTTTTTTTATTATTTAAATTCACATTTGGATATTTGTCTTGAACTCATTCCAAAACTTTACATTTTTTGCTTCCCCTCACATTTTATATTTCATGTCATTTTTTACTTCTTTTTTATTTTATGTATCCCTTAGTTAATTTTTATAGTTTTAGTTAATTTTACTCCTTTTGTCTTTTAACCTTCATACTTGCTTTATAAGTGATTGGTTTATCCCCTTTGCTATATATTTACCTTTTCCAATGAGATTTTTACTTTTGTGTGTTATCTTGTTATTAATTAGTGCCATTTCTTTTTAGCTTAAAGAAGTTCCTATAACATTTCTTATAAGACTGGTTTAGTGGTGATGATCTTCAGTTATTGCTTATTTGGAAAACTCTTAATCCCTCCTTTAATTCTGAATGATAATCTTCCCAGGTAGAAAATTCTTTGTTTGAAATGTTTTCCTTTCACTTCTTAGATTATGTTTTGCCACTCTTTTCTGGCCTGCAAAGTCTTTGCTGAAAAATTTACTAATAGCCTTATGAGGTTTCCCTTGTACATAAAAAGTTGGTTTTATCTTGCTGCTTTTAAGATTCTCTCTTTATCTTTAAATTTTACCATTTTAATTATAATGTGTCTTGGTGTAGCACTCTTTAAGTTCATTTTATTTGGAATTTTTTTGGGCTTCCTGGGCCTGAATATCTGTTTCCTTCCCCGGATTAGGGATGTTTTCAGGTTATTATCTCTTCAAATAATTTTTGTGGTTCTTTCTCTCTTTTTCCTCCCTGAGACCTCTATAATCCAAATGCTATTCCCCTCCCCCTCAAAAAAATGGCACTGTATTTCTTTATTTATTTTGTCAACATATTACTATTTTATTAAATTTATTAGGATAACATTGGTTAACAAAATTATGTAGTTTCCAAGTGTACAATTCAACAATACATCATATTATATTGTGTTATGTATTCCACCCAAAGTTACAATTTCTTCAGTCATCATATATTTGATCCCCTTTACCCTAATCTACCTCCCCACACCTTCCCTGGTAACCACTAAACTGTTGTACATGTCCATGAGTCTCTGTTTGTTTATCTTGTTCATTTGTTGCTTTCAATTTTATATTCCACATATAAGTGAAATCATATGGTTCTCAAGGTTTTCTGTCTGACTTATTTTGCTTAGCATGATCCGTCCATGTTGTTGCAAATGGCAGCATTTAATCTTTTCTTATGGATGGGTGATATTTTATTTTAAATATGTACTACATCCTCTTTATCCAATTATCTATTGATGGACACTAGTTGTTTCCATGTCTTGGCCATTGTGAATAATGCTGCTATGAACATAGTGTGTGTGTGTGTGTGTGTGTGTGTATATATACATACACACACACACACACACACTTATGAATAAATATTTTTAATTTTGGGGGGTAAACACTCAGAAGAGGAATTGCTGTGTCATATGATAATTTTGTTCTTAATATTTTGAAGAACTCCCATATTATTTTCTATAGTGATACTTCTGGCCTTTTTTAAAAAAATAATTTTTAGGACTGGTTTAGCTATTCAGGGTTTTTTGTGCTTCCATACAGATCTGATGATTTTTGTTCTTTTTTTTTTTTTTTTTTTTTTTAACAAATAGTGTCGGGATTTTGATGGGGATTGCTTTAAATCTTTATATTGCTTTGGGTAATAAGGTCATTTTAACTACATTGATTCTTCCAATCTATGGACAAAAAATATCTTTCTATTTCTTTGTGTCTTATAGTTTTTAGTGTATAGGTTTCTCACCTGCTTTGTTAGGTTTATTCGTAGATATTTTATTCTTTATGTGGAATTTGCAAAAGGGGTTTTGTTTTTTTGTTTGTTTTTCAGGTTTTGTTTTTTTTTTTTTCCTGAAATTTCATTGTTTGTGTACAGGAATGCTATGGATTTTCATACATTGATTTTGTGTCCTGAAACTTTACTGTATTTATTTATTGTTTCTAATAGTTTTTTTTTTTTTTTTTTTTTTTTTTTGGTAGAGTCTTTAGTGTTTTATACAAAGAGAATCATGTCATCTGTGCAAATGTTATTCTGGTTGATTTTGTCTTACAGGTCTCTTAAGATTTCTGCACTTTTTAAAATTCTTTTTTTTTTTTTTTTTTTTTTGCAACTCTGAGTTCCATTGCTTTGTCTTTCAGCTTACTGATCCATTCTTCTGCTGCATTCAGGATGTTGTTGAACTCTTCTAGTGTATTTTTTTAGGTCAGTTATTGTATTCTTTAGCTCTATAATGTCTGTTTGGAACTTTTTTTATATATTCTATTTCTTTGTAGAAGATATCACTTTGTTCATCCATTCTTCTCCTCAGTTCAGTGAGCATGCTTATGAACTCTTTATTAGGTAGATTGCTTATCTTCATTTTATTAATATCTTATTTTCTGAGATTTTTGTCTTATTCTTTCATTCAGAATATGTTACAAATTTGGGCTGATTGTCTATATTTGTTTTTATGTATTAGGCAAATAACTGTATCTTCCAGTCTTGAAGAAGAGGCCTTGTGTAGGAGATGTCCCATCGTGTCCAGAAGTGTTTTCCCCATTGGCCACCAGGGCTAAGAACTTAAGGGGTGTTCCCTGAGTAGGCTGCACATGCTTGCCTTCTGTGGTGGGAGGAGGCGGTGGGGGTGGGGGGGACCTCTCAGTGGGGCTTTCCCACTGATTCATGCAGGTTAGAGGGAGAATTCCAAAATGGCACCACTAATGTTGGAACTAGTAAGGTAAAATGAGACCACAAAAATCACACCTGTCAGTGTTTTCATAGCTGGAGAGTCTCAAAAGTTTCCTGTTTCTTTGGCAAATGTTTTAAAGATTAGTAAGTGGGTTTTCTTTATACAAAATTGAGATGCTTTCAAACTGGTATTTTTGTGCTGTGTCCTAGAGCAGGTGAGTCTGCATGTGAGCCCTTTAAGAGCAGTTCTCCATTTCCAACAGTTCTGTAGTTTCCCTGGATAATCCCCATTTGTTTTTAAGCCAGGCATTTTGGGGGCTCATCTCTCCTGTGCAGGATCTAAGGGTTGGGATACCTCATGTAGAGAACTATCCCCTCTCTCCTCAGGAAGAAGTTTTATGTTTTTGAAATTCCTCCTGATTGTGGATCTTCACATCTGGAGTGCCACCCAACACACTCACCAAGATCATGTTTCTGCCTCTCCAACCTGTCTTGATGCTGCCCCGTTACCCTCTGTTGTGGAGGCTCTGTCCTCCAGTTTTTAGGTATTTTCAGAGGAAATCATTCCATACGTAGTTGTAGATTTGTTGTGTATGTGGAAGGAGGAATCTCTCTATGCTGCCATCTTAAACCACTCCCCTCAACCATTCTTGGAGATTCATTTCAGTGCTGGATATAGGTGAATCTGATTTTTTCCTCTCAATATTTTATAAGCCATTTTAAAAAATCAACAGGAGTGATAAATAAAATGCTTTTTATCCTGAATCACTCCTCTTCTCTAGTGATTAAGATTTATTCTTAAGTAAAGTTTGATATGCTCATCTTTTTTGTCTTGTTTATTTCTTCCCATAGAGCTTCTTTTTCCATTTTACCAAGTAAACTTCTGGAATCCTACCAGGTCATCATATGTGTCCAGACCTGTATGAATTCCAGTAATAGACAGTTTGGTTCAAGTTGGGTCCTGGTTACATATTCTTTATTCTTGTTTAATAAATCCTATCCCTTACCAGTGCTAGTAATACATGATAAGAATCCTGGCATGAGAATTAACCTCCCACCTTTCCTGAAATAATTCATTCCTGGACTTTCTTCTTCCTCTTTTATTCATTTTATTTAGTCTAACATAAAGTGACAGTTGTGAATGAGCTCAGAAATTAGATATTTCTACTCAGTTCATATTCACCTAAAAGCAAAGAGGAGGCAATAATCATGAGTTGTTTTGAGTCTGAATCTTTAGCAGGAAACATAACTCCAGGGACTCTGACTTAGGCTGGTGTGTCTGTTCTGTCATGCAGTGAGGCAGCAATACTAACTAAATTCCTTTTTTGGAAAGTGTCCTGCTAGGAGCTGTAGTAGACATAGTGCTTCCCCACAGGAAATTATGAATTAATAGGACTCACAGCATAAGATTGCCTAAGAACTTCCTGTACTAAAAACTCCTTTACCTCCTGGTGGTTGATGTTTTCTGTTCTTTATTATTTCTTCTTTACTAAAATGAAAATTATAAGTAGAAATGGAGTCAAAGATGGAATTAGGGTGAGGATAAGTACTTTTTCCTGGTGGGACTGTAGTGTGTGATATTCAGCTAGCTTTTTATAGTGAATGTCCCTTCTGGTTGGTCATGGCCTTAATAGTCATTGTTTTGTGTCAAGCATATTGGTTGTGAAATATATTGAATATGACCCCGAGATTGCAGACATTCCTGTTTTTAGTAATCCTTAGGACTGAAGAAATCCTACTATCTGTATTCTGTTTCAAACTTCTGAGTCATCATCATGTCTACCTTTTTCTTTTTGTTAGTTCTCTATCTACTCTCTATCAGTGTATCTGAAAATGGTGACTACTGGTAAACTAGTTCTATAGCTACTTCAGTACTGGAGGCTTAAGATTCCTCTCAAGGGTGTAAGCCACATTAATATGTAATCTTATCAATTCAGTTAAAGTAACGTTTGTGAAAGTGTAAGTGTTATTATGCAACAGTATTAACCCACTCATCCCAATCCCCCTCCCCCACTTCTTCTCCCATTTTCCACCCCCACTTCCCTTTTGAGTATCGGGTAGCTAATGAGTTGTTTTCAGAATTTCTTCTCCACAGATTGAATTCAAAAGCCCTGGTTTGTAATTAGGCTTCCTGTTACCTACTTTTTTGATAAATTAAAAGCCATCTGGACTGGAGAGCCTGGTTAGATGATTCATAGTATATTGTTATTTTAAAAATTAATTATTTTTTAGTTCTCTGATATGCTGTCTAGATCAGGTTTCTCAGATGAATGGAAGGCACATCAGTAGCTCCAAACTCAATTGAAATTGTCACTCAATTTTCTTGGGCTGACTTGTGTATATTTTAAAGATTTGTTTACTTTTATGATTTGGCAAGACCAGACAGAAAGCAGCTTTCAGTGTCAGTGGCAGCAAAGAATACTAATAAGTGTTAGTCATCCACAGTAAATTAAAAATATAATAATAATAAAAAAATTAAACTACAGTGTGTTTGGGTGTTTGCTCTATTACCATAAATTTACACTCTCATCTTTTATTCTCTGAAAAAGAGTGGGTGTGGCAGGAAGCATTTGTGAAATTCCATTAGCATTTTTAGAGACAATTACTTTACAAAATGATTCAGGATTCAGTTCCTAATTTCAAAGATTCAGCTCAGACATGTGAAACATTTTATTTTGATACGGTGTACATATAATACCATAGAATTCTTAGGACCGAAAGTTTTAGGCATCTAGTCCAAATCCTCTTATTTTTTAAGGTAAGGAAATGGTAACGATTGGCCCAACATCTCATACTTAGGTACTGATGACAATGGGGGAGAAATTCACCAGTTCACCTTCCCATTGGAGATTGATCAAAATACTTCAGAAACAGTATTTTAGACTAGAAAACATTTTAGACTCTATTTGCCTTGCTCTTGATAGGTAAATAAATGAATGTAAGATATGTATTCTGAGATTCAGAATTGGCAGGAAGAGTGTGTTCATTGTAAAAGCGTACTTTTCTTCTCAATTTATTATTGAATAAGTTCTTTTGAAAATGGATGAATGCAGAGAAGCAATCAAAGGTTGAATCACATTTCCAGAGCTTTGAATTTTAGATCTGCATTTATTTCATTTCTCCAAGAAGGTTGCCTTCCTCTTTCTCTTCTCAGTTTTGTTGTATATCAGATTCTATTACCCTGGAGATTTGTTAACACTCTTTCAAGTGAAGATTCCCTGACTCTGACTTCCTGCGGGACCACACAAATAGCCATACTAATTTGTATCATGTCATTCTCAACCTTACAAGGCAAGATTTCTTTTAGAACTAACACTGCTGCTACCAATGATCCTAATTTCTTAGGAATATGACCACTTTGACAATTTGTAAATGTCTGTTGTCTCTGTCAACTTCCAGATCACAGAAAGGTGTTAATTCCAAATCACCTTTTACAAAATACATTTCAAAGTATTCTCACACATTGCTTTGACTATTTTAGACAACTGGAAATTTAACATGCTTTTTCTTTTGACTGTTTTAATTGCTCAAAAAAATTTCATTTTTTAATTGAACTTTCTGAACCTGTATTTGTGCTTTCAACACTTCCACAACAATTTTTTTTCCCCTCAAGGAAAGTGTGCTCGATCCTGTCATGGAACAATTATAGGCCGAATGGACATTTTGTTTTGTTTTGTTTTAGATCACTTCATAAGAACTAGGTCTCACAGCATGAAATCCTTGAAGCTGGCCTGGGTACACTCACAGGCCTCAGCTTCAACTTAAAGAAACTCGTGCTTCAGTGTGTGTGTGCAGGCATATTTCCTAAGAGCTGTTTGTCCATGTTGTTTCACCGTAGGGCTGTAGTTAAATGATAAAACCATTTAGTGCATAAGCTCATATCACCCTCTTTCAGTAGAATCAAAAATTTAGTTGCAATTGAGGTATTCTTTTGTTTGAAAGAACGTAACATTAACGAATCTTGAGAAGAGTGGTAGCTACTGAAGTTGAGACTAGGAGCCTCAAATATTTTCAGCTGTCATTTCCAGTGCAGTTTCAAATGTACGTCTGACTCAGGAGTGCTCTTTCATATTATAGATGAGAGAAGTAAAAGCCAGTGTAAATATTTTAGATCCACTTAAGAATTTGTGGCAAACCTCTCTTTATAAACAATTGATAAAGGTAGATAATGTAACCAAGTGGCTTCAGGTTAACAGCAGCAGAGCTTCCTGCCTGTCTGCCTGCCTGCCTTCCTTCCTTCCTTCCTTCCTTCCTTCCTTCCTTCCTTCCTTCCTTCCTTCCTTCTTTCTTTCCTTCCTTCCTTGCTTCCTTCTTTCCTCTCTTACTTCTCCTTCTCTCCTAGTCTCACATTATCCTCTTCTCCCCTTATCTCTGTTTCCTGTCTCCCCCTCCCTTCTTTCTCTTCCTCCTGTCTTTCTTCCTTTCATTTCTGCTTAAAAATAAATAGAACTTTTATTTATTTCTTCATTTATCATTATTTATTTGTTCTCTTTATTTCTAGGAAAAATGATTTTATTTTGTTTTCTATCTCAATGTAAGTACTAAAGGCTGTGTATTTTCCTCTGGATGTTGCATTAACTGTGTTCTACAGGCCGTGATATGTAGTGTTTTTATTATAGTTTTTTTCTAGAAAGTTTGCAATTACAATTTGTTTTTCGGCTTTGAGTTAGTTCTTCATTGTGAATGGTAGAGTTCAGCATTGTAACTTGCCCTCTTTATAGTTTCATTTAATATTTTGCTCCTGTAGTCTACGTTGTTTGATGGTAAGGTCACAACCCTTGGTTCTTTTTTTTTATTTGTGCAATATATCTTTGCTCTTCCTTTTATTTTTAATTTTTCTGAAGTAGTTTACTTTCATGTATCTTTTATATGTAGTATAGAGCTTATAATTTATAAAATGTTATAGTACGATCTGAAAATGTTTCTATCGTAATAGGTGATTAAAGCCCTTTCCATTTATTGATGTGACAAATGTCTGATCTTAGTTCTTTTATACATTTTATATTTTACACATTTATATATTACTTATTTTTAAACATATTCCATTTTCAGTTTATTTTCTTTGGTATGTTTTTCTTCAAGTATATAAGAAAAGCTTTTTTTTTTCTGGTGATTCTTTTTTATTTTGTGGTTATATGTCTCTCTTTTGATATAATCCATTTTGTCTGTGCAATGGTAAAATCATCTTGACCTCTTTGTTTCTTTCCTCCCTCTCCTCTACCATCTGATATTAGTTAATAGTATTGATAGCTTTGAATGATGTTTTGACTTCCAGTTATATGTGAGACAATCAGTGATTATTCTTCTTTCTCTCCTTTTCTTCCATTTTACTTAGTAGCGATTTTACCTTATTATTAGGTTATATTATGTTTGTATGCTATTCTAATTTTATCCTCACTTTTATTTTACAATTAAATCCAGTCAGTGCCCATCATTTATTTTTTTCTTCCAAAAGTTTCTAGTCATCCTCTACCAGTTTTCTCAGCAATGGCCCATAGGAACAATTTCTGTGAGTTTGTGGACATTCATAACTGTCCATAATTTTTTAATTTAAAATTATTGGGGTGACATTAATTTACAAAATCCAGTAGGTTTCAAGTGTACAATTAAATAATATATTATAGGTATATTCCATTGTGTGTTCACCACCCAAAGTTAGATTCCCTTCTGCCACTAAATATTTGACTCCTCCTTATCCTTATCTACCTCCCTCTTCCTCTCTTCCCTCTGTTAACTACTAATGCACTGCCTGTGACCATGAGTCTCTGATTGTTTGCCGTGTCTGTTTGTTACTTTAAGTTTTATATCCCACGTGAGTGAAATCACATGGTTCTCAATGTTTTCTGTTTGATTTATTTTGCTTAGCATGATAACCTAAAGATCCATCTATGTTTTGGCAAATGGCAGTATTTCATCTTTTCTTATCACTGAGTAATATTTCATTGTACATATAGTAATATTCTATTGTATTTATATATGTACCATATTTTCTTTATCTAAATATCTATCGATGGGCACTTTAGTTGTTTCCATGTCTTGGCCTCTGTGAACAATGTTGCTGTGAATATCAGGGTATGTACATTTTTGTGGATAAATATTTTCAAGTTTTTTGGGTAAATATCCAGAAGACAGATTGCTGGGTCATATAATAATTCTATTCAGAATATTTTAAGGACCTTCCATACTGTTTTCTATAATAACTGTTCCAATTTACATTCCCACTAATATATATGGATTCATTTCCCCCCATATCGTCTCTAATACTTATTACTTCTTCTGTTGATGATAGTTATTCTAACAGGTATGAGGTGGTATCTCATTGCGGTTTTTATTTGTATTACCCTAATAACTAATGAAGTTGAGTATCTTTTCATATGTCTGTTGGCCATTTGTATATGTTCTTAGAAAAAGTGTCTGTTCAGGTCCTTTGCCTATTTTTTAATTGAATTGTTTATTTTTTATTGTTGAGTTCTATGAGGTCTTTATATATTTAGAAAATTAGGCACTTATCAAAGGTGATGTTTGCAAATATATTCTCTCATTCAGATGATTGCCTCTTTGTCTTGTCGAAGGTTTCTTTAATTGTGCAGACAGACGCCTTTTAGTTTGCTGTAGTCCCATTCATTTATTTTTACTTTTACTTCCTTTGCCTTTGAGGTCAAATTCATAAAATCTTCTCTCAGTCCAAAGTCCATGGATTTATTACCTATGTTTTCTTCTACACAATTTGTTGTTTCAGGTTTTATATTCAGGCCTTTGATCCTTTTTGTATGGCAACAGATAGCATTCTCATTTTTTTTTAATTTTGCGTGTGGGTTTTCCATTTTCCTGGCACCATTTATTGAAGAGGCTTTCCTTTCTTCATTGAATGTGTTTGGCTCCCATGTCAAAAATTATTTAGCTGTATATACAGGGGTTTATTTCTGGACTCTCAATTACGTTCTTCTGGTCTGTGTGTCTGTTTTCTGCCAATACTACGCTGTTCTGATTATTGTCGCTTTGTAGTTTAATCTGAAGTCAAGCAGAGTGGTACCTCTGACCTCCCCCTCCCACCCTTAGGATTGCTTTGGCTACTGGGTCTTTGGTGCTTCCATACAAATCTGATGATTTTTCATTTTATTTCTTTAATGAATGCTGTTGTAATTTTGATGGGGATTGTAATAAATCTGTATGATGTTTTAGGTAATAAGGTCATTTTAACTATGTTGATTCTTCTATGAACATGAATTATCTTTCTATTTCTTTGTGTCTTCAATTTCTTTTAATAAAGTCTTATATTTTTCAGTGTATTAGTCCTTCACATGATTTGTTAGGTTTGTTCCTAGGTATTTTTGTTGTTCTTGTTGATGCAATTGAAAAAGGAATTGTTTTTTAATTTTTTTTTCCTGAAACTTCATTGTTAGTGTGCATAAATGCTATGCATTTTTATACATTGATTTTGTATCCTGAAATTTTACTGTATTTGTTTATTGTTTCTAATAGTTTTTTAGTGAAGACTTCGGGTTTTCTACATAGAAATTCATGTCATCTGCAAAAAGTGAGAATTTGCCTTCCTCATTCCCTATTTGAATACCTTTTATTTCTTTCCCTTGTTTGATTGCTGTAGCTAGGACTTTCAATATAGTATTGAATGTGGTGATAGCGGACAGCCTTGTCTTATTTCTGATGTTAGAGGGAAGGTTTTTAGTTTTCCTCCATTAAACATGATGTTAGCTGAGAATTTGTCATATATGGCCTTTACTATGTTGAGTTATTTCTTTCTATACCCATTGTATTAAGAGTTTTAATCATAAATGGATACTGTATCTTATTCATAATTTTTATACTTGAAAAACAACTTGGCTTAAAATTTTATTCCTTGAGTTTCTTTTAAATGTTGCTTTATTGTTTTTTGCTGTTGAAATTTTCTGTTACAAATTTTCTGTTACAAAGCCTGGTACAGAACTCATTTATTTTCCTTATTAATGGCTAGCTAGGTAGTTTGCATTTAAATATTTAATGATTTTATCATCTGGATCAATTTTTCTAGGGGTATAATGTGTTCTTTAAGGTGTGTGTGTGTGTGCGTGTGTGTGTGTGTGTGTGTGTGTGTGTGTGTGTGTGTGCGTGTGTGTTTGGTGGGGGAACATTCTCCTACTTTATAAATAGTTTTTAATTGCCTTTGTTTTCTTCTTCGGTGATTCTAATTATAATGTTACATCTCCTTTTTTTCTCTATCCATCACTTCTAATATTTAAAAAGTCTTTCCTTAGTCCTTTTGATTTTCTTTATTTTTCTTATTTTTTCCCCTCTTCTTCTTAGTGCTTTCCATTCTATTTTAACTTCTAGTCATTTTAAGGGAAACTTTTTCTTAAGATGGTTTTTCAATTTTTCTTAATTTCTTTTTCAAATTCTGTTAGTTTCGTTTCGCATACTCCTGTTTGGACATTACTTCATCTCCTTTGGGCTGGCAAACTTACATATATGTCTGTGACTGTGTGTATGTATGTGTATACATATAATTCTTTATTTTCATTTGCTTTATATTTACAATTATTTTAATAATTAAAAATTCGTGTTAGAATATCAGTTTGTACTTTTTCTCTGCACTGTTGAAACATTTTCCTGATTCCTTTTCTTCATCTGCAAGGGGGGTTTTGCTACTCTTTTTCTTTTTCCTTTTTAATGGTTTCTTGGTATGGATGTAATCTTATATTTAAAAAGAAACCTTAGATTGGAAGGAGTTAAATACTGTGAAGGGCATGGGAGGTGTTAGAGTAGTTTTCCTGATCTCTCAACTAAAAGGCTCTACCTTTTGCTGCTACATGGTGCTTTTAGTAGCCAAGTGTTCTTTGGCTATTAGCACCAGAATTTTGCGCAGTTCCCATTCTTCCTCATTATGCCCAGAACAATCATGGCCATACCTGACCATCTGCCATTTCTATAGTTTGGCTGTTTAGAGTATTTGGACCTAGCTCATGCTTACAGGTAATTTGGTATTTATGGTTGTGATGATATTCCTCTACTTGAATAAGCTAAAATTTGGAGAGGGAGGGGAGAGAGACAGAGAGAAAGAAAGAGAGAGAGAGAGAGCACACGCATGTGTGTGTGTGTGTGTGTGTGTGTGTGTGTGTAGGTTAGAAGAAATGTTTTCACTCTCTTCGTTACTCTATTTAGTTTTAAAGAGAACAATTGGAATTTAGCAACACTTCTTAAAGACATAAATGCTGAGAGGTAAAGAAGGGAAAGGGCAAGATTCTCATTTCTCTTCCTACTCCTTTCATCTCTTTTGCCAAGATAAGCTCAACCTCTCCATTTCTATACCAGAAAGATGTTCTCACATTTAAGGTCTATATAGATATTCAAGGATTCTACAATTTTATGATGCAGTTCGATAACATATTGGTTATGTTAGTTCTGTTTCATTCTTCTCACATTAGTTACCTTTGTCAAGGGCAAAGGAAAATTAGCCTGCTAGTGGAATAGTGTGCCATTCCACTGTAGTGAGGAAAAACAGAAGCCCTGAGTGAAAAAAATGGATCTGATTCTACCTACGTGTACAATTAACATCCTATTCAGCTTTTAATTAATTATTCAAAGACCAGTTATGCTTTCTTATATTTATTTGGGTTAGGCTATGTGTTGGCAGTTTTACTAAGAGTTTGCCCAAGGCCAGGAGTAAGTGGAAGTCTATCTTAAATCACCATGTCTGGCTGTGACCTGTGATAAAAGGTTTAATGGGAAAGAAGTTCAGTTTAGTTGATAGTAACAAATATTCATTGGGTATTAGGTGCTGGAGATAGATTTAGAGCTAGGATAGGATAAGAAACAGTTCCTTGTTTTCTAAGTAAGTAAGTAAGTAACCTTCCTCAAATTAGTAATCTCACTTCATTCACATCTTGTGAATTTGAAATTGTTGACTAGAGAGTTTTGTAGTCCCTTTTAATCCTCATTAGACTATACAAGGAGGTACATATTTGGTTTCTTTCTGGGTTTCCGGGTTCTGTAAACTTCAGAACAGAGACCCCTTCTGCCTTTTATATCAGTGGACTCTTAATGCCCATCAAAGCACCTGATATAATAACACACACACACACACACACACACACACTATATTGAATAAATCAAGAAATACATAAACAGAAGAATTGTTACTAGCCGATTTCTAATATCTCTTTATTATTCTGACAATTGTGGATTTATATATCTTGGGAAGCAAGTAAAGTATTAATATATATTATACATAAATTTACTATGTCATCTCAAACATTTGAATATAGAATATCTTTTACCAAAATAAGATTGAGTTTACTCTAGTACTTAAGTCATTCTGAACACTATGTAAGCTAATGACCTTTTATTGAGAATAAGTTCAGAAGAATGCTTCACAATTTCTTTTTACTTTAATTGTATGTGCTATTTGTGTAGTTTTCATATTTGGATGGGATTTGGAACCAGAGAGACAAAACTTTATAGTGCAGTTCCCTGACTAGCTCTCTATTTGTCCTTCAGCTAAGGACTTAATCTTTCCCAGTCTTCATTTTATCATTTGTAAATACAGATAACACCACCTTATAACATTCGATAAAACTTATCTAATACTTGGCTATCTTGAAGCACTAGTAGTCTTATTTCTCCTTCACTTTTCTTTCATTCTTATTTTTACTCTCTATCATGTTCAGAACTCTATTCTCTGACTGTGGTTTTCAGTATAAGTGTATTACTAGTTCATATTAATTTTTAAGCTAAATACATTACTTCCTGTTGAGTTGAAATGCATACTAATAAGGATTTACATATCCGCAGCTTTGAAAATACATTGTTTGTCCAAGATTCAGTTGAAAAGCATAGTAAGAGTCTTACTAAGTGAAGAAGTGCTCATTTTAATGGTATTTTCTTAGACATTAGCTGTTATTCTGAAAAGAAGTAAGAGAGTTGGTAAGGAGATTTAGGTATGAGATAAAAGAACTAGATTTTTCCTTATAAACTAATGACCTGGGAGCCATGTAATTAAATACCATAAAGGCTCAGAGTTTCATTATTCCCTCAGGTAAACATCACAGTTGTCTCAATCATTAGCTTTCAGAATTTCAGCCTTGACTAGCATATTTCTAGTCTCATTAAAACTATGCATTAGAGTTCAGTGACTTGTAAAAGAAAACTTCTTTCTAGATAGTTTTGTGTCTGTACTATAAAGTACATCTAAATAAATACATGATGTGAGGACCACAATTTAAAGTTGCTTTCTATCATTTTATATGTTCTTATTCATTTTTAATGTACAGTAAACTTGAGTCACAGAGCAAATGATTTTGTCTTTATAAAATTCGAAGGCTCGTTTTTCTTTTCGAAAGAAAATGAGTAGCTTATTCAGAGATTTATTCTATGAAGAACTGAATTAAATAATTTTTGAAAATTCTATTGTGTAGCTTCTTGCCAAGTGTTTTCATAAATGCTAGACTTCTCTTTGTGATTTTTTTTCCCACAAAGGTAAAAGCAAATGACTAATTCTCATATGAAAACGTAAGTATTTAAAAAAATAAAGTAACTATATTAGTGTTTTAGAGCTACTATAACAGACTACCACAAACTGAGTGGATTAAAAACAGAAAAAAACAGAAATTTATTGTCTCACAGTTTTAGAAGCTAGAAGTCTGAAATCAAGATATTGGAAGAGTTGGTTTCTTCTGAGGACTGTGAGGAAAGGATTTGTTTCAGGCCTTTCTCTTTGGCCTACAGATAGTCATCTTCTCTCTCTGTCTCTTTGTATCATCTTTTCTCTATGCATGCCTCTGGGTTCAGATATCCCCTTACAATAATTATTATAAGGACCAGTCTTACTGGATTAAGACTCATCTTTATGACATCATTTTAAGTTGATTACCTCTGTAAAGATGACGTCTCCAAATATGATTATATTCTAAGGTACTAAGTGTTAGGACTACAACAGATGAATTTGTGTGTATGTTTGGGGAAATTCTACCTATAATAGTAATCACTGAAATATGAGCATTCTTTTCCTTCAACTTGAAGTTCCTCTATAGTACTAAACAATGCTACCTTCATGTATACTATTTAATAGTGTATATATACTATTTAAAATACTTAGTAAAGAATTTCTATATTTTTGTTAACATTTAGGTTACCGTCAACATTTCTTTTTGATTTCTTATAAACTGCCCAATCAGGGATTACCTTTAATCACTCATTCTTCACAGATCATTCTGACAGATCATTCCCTGAGAGTCAGTGATGTGCACTTTGAGGTACATGAAGGTTGGAAACTAAGCCTTGTTGAAGTCAAGCAGTTTGTATGTCGCAGAGCTGCGATTCAAATAGATATCTGGTTTACTCCAAAGTTAATGTTGTTTGCATTGTCAACAATATTCTATTTTAAAATGCTCACTTACTATTTATCTTTTCAACAAAAATACTGAATTTCCTGATTATAAGTATTACAGATACCCACTGAAAAAAATTAAGGGAAAAATGCCCCCAAATTATAGATGAATATTAAAACATTAAACCCATAATTTCACTACCAAGAAATAATTATTATATATTAGCTTTCAGAATACATACGCAAACATTTTTATAATTTAACTTATAAATTTATAGCTGTAGAACTACATATATAATTTCACATATTACTGAAATTCCTTTGCAAAAAGTTTTCAAATCTGGAATTATTTGCATAATTAAAAACCATCCCAGTCTTTTTGAAGAATTATTTAAAAAAATTTTTAAAACAAAAATTATTTTTTTTTATTTTCACAAGAATTTGGTACACACTTGTAAAGTTGCATCTGGAATTTAACTTTCTATTCTTACTACTGTAGCATCCCAAGGGATGAGTGGTCCAAGACAGAGTGAGAGCAGAGGCAACAGCCAGTATATTTTATTTTTTCCACTCTCTAATTCATCTCTGAAGCCAGGACTTCTACCCAGTCATTAAGGTTCTTCAGTAAGTAGTCACTTCTATTCCCTTGTGAGATATGTAAAAACTGGGACACCTCAGAGAAAAGCCTCCCCCCCAACCCACACACAAAAAAAAATCAGAGGCAGAAATAAAAAGAAATCTTTTGGTCACCCTCTTAAGTTTAAAGAGAAGAGCCCAGAAAAGCAGGGCATCCATGACAATTATATGCAGATATTACAGGATTTAAAGTACCCATTGAATTCTTTCAAAGGATGACCATCGGACCAAAATCATGTCAGATGTATAGCACACAGCACAGAACTGAGGACAGGATCTGTGCTGAATGGATTTTTTGTTTGATCATAATGTTGTTACAAGGTCTCTCCAGAGAGATTTCAAGCCTGCCTCACCATCTTACTTTTCTGTGTTATATGGCTTATATACTTACCCCTGACAACATTTTCTCAACACATTAGTTTTGCATAACATTTAACCACTTGTAATCTGTTGGTTTTAGGTTTGATTGAAAATTTTGGTGTGGTAAGGCTGAACTTAATCCAGATGAAATGTTTGAATCAGGCTGTCCTTCATGGTGAGGTGGTCTGGCTTGCCTGAACTCAGTGACGCAGTTGGTTATGGCATTCGTCTTTCAGACTTAGTTGTTTACAACAGCCCCAGAGGCAGTAATGGCCCAGGCCCATGGATCTCGTTCCAGGGCTTCTAAATGCACCTAGAGTCTGTTCACATTATAAATCTGGCCATAGTTGCAGATGATGGTGATATGAACTTGGTAATTCACTTTTAGTCTTCACTGGAGAAGAGTTAAAGAAACTGTACTGCCAGAAAGAATGATATCTCTATGGTGTTTCTACTGAGATTGTTTAAGATTGCTTTGCAATACAAAGGTCCTGACTATTCCTAGTGCCCTCCATACACTCTTGAGTCAACACTCATGTGTCTGCATTGGGCAGTAGATGGAGTCACTGCAACTCATTGGTAACCATTTCTTCTTCTTCTACCTTATTATTTACTTTTTAAGATCATTGTGACAAGTATTCTAGTCTTATGGAGAATTCTTTGCATGGTTAAAGCTTTTAGTAACTGCTCCGAAGCTTAATAACTCTACTGAATGAGAATAATTATGTGGTGGTTCATAAAATGTACTCATTAAGGTTCTCATTTAGTCATTAGAAAGGCAAGAAAACTGATTCTTAAATGCAAAAAAAACCCACAGGCAAATAAGCCATATCAAGATTTTAAGACTTTCTTAATGTAAATTGTCAAAAATAAATGTTTTTTCTAGTTGAGATTTAATTAATTATCATGTGTGTGTTTGTGTTTGTGTGTGTGTGTGTGTTTACACATGTGTGTATATCGACTATCGGAAAAAAGTGTGGCATTTTTAAGTTGCAGAGTATTTCAAAGAGTATTGTAGGTGGCTCTCATACTCTTTTATTGCTAAGTAATTAAAAAGTTATCAGAGCATGTACTTTTAAAACTGATCACAGATAGCAGTAAAGTCACTTTTGTTAGTATTGGCAATCTCTCCTATCTATTTAGAATTTTGTATCGTGTCACAAATAATTTCATTATATTCAGACCCCCATTTTACATAGACATGGACTCTACCTAGCTCTTTAAATTAATCAGAATGCTTTTGGTTGCGGATAACAGAAATTTAACTCAAAGTAGCTGACATTATTTAAATAACAACAGCAACAACAACAAATGTGTTAGTTCTCTTAGCTGAAAGGATATTTGAAGACTTATAATTAAAAGAAATAACTACAGAGCCAGAGACTCAGAGACTGACCTCAATATTAATGGGACTTTTATCTCCATCAGTTTCCTACCTCTTCTTAGCTTTATCTGTGTACAGGCTCTTTCTATGTGAAAAGAAAGATATCTACACAACCTCTTATCAAAAAGAACTTTCTCCATCATCTGTATATCAATATAGGGAAAGATTTTGATTGGCTGATTGGTTAAATTATATGTTTATCCTTTGGAAACATTGCTGTTAATAGGAAAATGAGATAATACGACTGGCTATTTCTGAAAGTTGGGAAGTGAGGAGCAGAAATAGGAGGCCTGTCAGACTCAGGTAAAATGAGGATGTGATGATTTCCCAAAGGCAGGAGACTAAGCAATCAAAAGCACTTGGCTACCCATCCTGACTGTATTTCCTTTCTCTTACCCTTTATCCCAATCTACCTAGAATCTGCTCTTCCCAAACTCCTTTCCCCTCTCATTTCTTGCATTCCCATTGGAAAATTAACCTGTAAGTAATCTCTTCAGACTCCTACAGAGAGGACAAAGCAACTGCTTTGTTTCCCTTTCAATTTCAATGGACCAAAAGAAGTCCTTAGTGTTCTTTTTGTCCTTCTAGGTAGATTATTTCTCTTAGGAAAAAGAAAATGAATAAACTCAGAGGTTGGATTCAAAATATTTTATAACACCTTCATAAAGCATGGCACTAAACAATCAGAACTGGTATTGATTTTCATGTTGTCGCTGTGTCCTGGAGGCTGTTGTTCTAATTCAGCCTTCAGGTTCCCAGTTGCTGGATGGTGGCAGGGTCCTAAGTATCCTGGGGGTTGGGGTAGGCTAATAAAGTTGGGGCTTTGGGAGAGCTCCAAGCAGCAAGTAATTACCAACCAGCACAAAGACTGTTCTAATATTTTTGCAATGATATGTAACTGCTGATAACCAATCTGGATTACCATGTAAGTGTGTAGGATTAATAGTTAGTTAAGAGAATTAATTCTGGGTAACTAAAATTAAGGGATTTAAATGTTTGGGACATTGGGGAAAAAAAGATGTATATTGTGTGTGTGTGTGTGTGTGTGTGTGTGTGTGTGTGATTTTGTTTTGTTTTTCTTTACGTGCATATACTTCAAGTGGGTCACTGAACCCCTTGAAATTATATGTAAATTTGGATGAGTAAGTGATATATGTATAATTTTTTTTTCTAGGGAGACCAGTCAGCTTTACAGGTTCTCTAATAAGTCTATTCACACACACACACACACACACACACACACACACACACACACACACACACTAAGAATCACTGCCAAAAAATGTCATATTTGTAATATCTGTAAATGATGGAGAATGTATCAAGATCATATAAGGGTAGTGACAAATAATTAACTTACAATTTAAAAAGTGAACAGGATCATAGCATATGTCTCATTGAAAATTTTTTTGACATGTCATTTCTATGCCTATTCATGCAACTATATATTAATTATCAAACAAGAAGTTTATTTCATATCCATTCAGCTTAGCCCATTACCAATTCTGATTCACATGAACTCATGGGTGAAAACTATTTGTAGTTTTTGTATTAGTTCTGAATTTCTCCACAAGGTGATCAGATATGAAACAGTGCTCAGTATCAAAAATATTGGACCTAAAGCTTATTTACTTCTTTTACAGAACACTAACTAGGAAAATCTCAGTTTGCAATTTATAATGAAAAAAACTGCCCTAAACTTTAGAGGAATTTATAATAAGCCAAAAGGTTAAAAACCAAATGGGGTCACAGTTGTCTTTTTGACAAATGGTAAAGTCTAACCTTTGGCTCCAGCCAGGCCAGGCCATGCCCTTGGAGTACTAAAGATAAAAAGTTGGCAAGGAACAAACCCATTATTAAGACTGAAACTTAATAGTTCTAGGGTCACTTCCTTCAACAGTTCTATGTCTGTTTATTTATCTTGAAATTTTTTTAAGGAAAAGCTATATAATACGAAAGAGTATTCCCAAGCCTAAGGTAGTAAGTGAGTAAGGACTATACAAATTAAAATCAATATTTCTATTTTGAAAAATTGAGAGTAGTAAACTTCTCAAGTATTATGTCTGGTTATAAACACCTAGGACTCAATTTTCCATAAAGTTTAAAATCTTCTTCGCTTATTAAATCTTATGAGTAAGCTCAGGTTTTCCCATATAAATTTATTGTTCTACATTTTGTTGAAAGAATATAAAATTTTGTAGAGTTTTACTTCATTAAACTCATGAGAGGCTCCTTCTACTTTTCTCTTTTGCACGTTTTCCCCCTAGCCTATTTTTTCCTGTTATTTGTTTTGTTCATGCTACTCAACGTATCTTGTCAAATGGAGCACTAATACCATATTTGGTGGAGGCTGGCATGAAGTAATCAGGTGAACAAATAACCATATAATTGTAAGTAAACACTAGAATTATTTAAAAAAAAAAACAGCTTTGAAAAAGTAATAGAAGCTGTTATCTCAGATGGAGCGGGGAAATGTTATAGAAACTTCTTTGGGAAGGAAATACATTAGCCATGACCCGAAGAATGAGAAGGTGTCAGCAAATGTAGGTAAAGGAAAATCTTAGTAAATGCAGCAGCATGAACAAAGGTCAACATAAAAACTGATGAAAGGCTAGTGTGGCTAAAGCGAGAGGGAGAAAGAATGGCATGAAATGAAGCAAGAGAGAGTATCGTGGCAGCCCTAGCACAGTTCACAAGGTATATGACATTCTGCCTCTGTCTGGACACAAGGTAGGATCTCACTTCCTGGCTCCTTTGTTTTTGGGAATGCCATGACACTAGGCCAGCAGAAAAACAAAGAGAAGTGGTGTTGGGTAGTATATGAGGGGAACCAGAAGTCAGGAAGAAGAGAGAAAGGTCTCTTTCAGAGGCATAATTGAGGGGTAAAACTGTTTTGTGTAATGTTACAGTAGATTCTGCTAAGTGGAGGAAGTAGGGTGGGAGAGGATAAACTTCCCTTAATTTAAAGAGGAAAGTAAAGAATGTGAAGTGGTTCTTATGACCTTGGTGAAGTAACCCTTCTTAGACTTTAATAGCTGCAAAGGAATCAAGAAATAAATAATAATAATAATAATGAAGTATTAGTCACTTTCCTGTGCACTGAGAAAATTTCCAGAGAGGGCCAAGGACAGCTTGTTTATCATGCCTGCTTGCCCAGAACTCAAGAACATGTGTCTCTGTTGAGAAGGCAGGTGAACCCATATTTGGTACCTGTTAGACTCTACCTGGTATAGAGCTGTGTCTGAGGCTTACCTGGAAATTTAATATTGTACCTTCTCCCAATTTTTGAGAAGATTCAATACTTTGTGTTCTCTTACTAAAGTCAGACCAGAAACCTTACATTGATCTATGGTCTTCAAACTGTGTAGCCTGGGGGATGCAAAGGCATTACAAAACTTATCCGGTTGATGGTAATTTTAAGAACATCATTTTTAAATCTTCAATTAATATTTGTTTCCTTTCCTAAAACAATTTGCCTGAGTACCATTTGGATGGAGTCACAAGTTCTCCTTTCCCAATTTCCTTTTTTTATAATTGTCTCTATTCTACTTAACAGAAGAAACATTACCCTCATCCCCGCCCTTAACTTTACTATGGTATATTGCTATGAAAACCATTTAAAATTATTCAGTCAAAATCAAAGAGACAATTTGAAATGCAATCTTGGTAGTGATACTAAAAAACTGAGTAACTGTAATGATTGAGTAACAATTTTTTGGTCCAAGAAAAGTGGTTATTAGTTCTTTATTTTTAACAAAATAGAAGAAGGACCTATTTCAAATATAAAGGTGATAAATAGTTAAGAATGACTTTTGATATTACATTATAACCAAGTTTAGAGTTTTGTATGGCATGTATCAGAATTTCAAGAGATTTAATGAAACAACTCCTACTCCCATATACTTATTTATATGTAGCACTAAAATATAAAATTAATTTAAACTTACATCACCTTCTATAAAATTTAAATTAAGAATTAAGAAAAGAAATTTAGAACTTAATAAGGTTAGAAAAAAATCAAACTAAACAGTTGAAGGTAAAGAGTGATAGAAAAAAATGCGTAGAGACCAAGAGCCCAGAGCATGGTGACTTCATGCTGAGTGAGCAGAGAGCAGCATGGCCCTCTTATCTCTCTTCCATCCAATAAAGCTTGGTAGCTTATACCCAAATGAATAGAGGTGTCCTTATAAGGTTAGCCATGTTTCTTTAACACAAATAGCTAAGGCAAGACAGTAGCTGAACTTGGCCCCAATTAAGCATTACCCTATATTTTAACATTGGGTTGGAAAGACTATTAAGGTGGGATATTCCTACTTAGGTAAAACAGGTGATGGCTTGACAAGCCAGAATGGTAGAAACAAGAATGGTAGGACTTTGCATCACCTCCAAGATGCACCTCTTCTACAGTGCTACATTAGCTCATGGTAGATTTGATTGTCTCTGGAAGCCAATTGAGTTAAGTTCTTGGAGAATAAAAGAAGGGCCTGTACTCACAGTTGAGCCTTGCTTCCCTCCTCCCTACCCCCAAATAGAAGTAGATCTCTGCCTTCCCTCTTCTGAGGCCCTTAACTGATAAAGGGACATTTAACGCCCTTCTGTCCATGCAGTGCAGAACTGCAGTGAATGAGAATCTTAATCCTAGACCAGTATAGGGCCCAGAGTGTCCCTAAAGTGCATGCCTCCCAGCAAGGAAAAGGAAGCCCTTAGGGCAGCTTGCTGAGCTTGTGGTGAAAGAAAGGAGCAGTTGGATGAATGAGACCAAGTGATGTTTATGAGTCTCATCTCTTATCTATCTATCTATCTACCTACCTACCTACCTACCTACTTATTTATTTATTTGTTTGTTTGTTTGTTTGTTTGTTTGTTTATTTATTTGGATAGAGCCAACTCCCCTTCTATTGGACTTTAGCTTGAGCCACTCACTGCCTCTCAAAACACAATTTCCCCATGCCTATATCTACCGCTCTGGGAAAAGAAATTTCTTCTCTTTTCTGCCATGACGCTGCAGATGTTGCTGTATCAGAGGCCGCTGAGATCACTGTCTTATCCTACTGTGATCTTTTGTCTGAGATGTTCAGTAGTGATGAATAAATTCTATATGAAGCATGAGTATGCATATGAAATAAACTGAAAGCTTGAAACATTTGCTTTTAAACTGACTACATGTGTGTCAAGGAATTTGATGCCTTTATCTTTTAGTGAGTATTCCTTAAATGGGACACCTGATGGTAATTTGTCAGATTCCATCTTTGCCTTTTCTGAGATACAGGCCTTGTGAGCAACATGTCACTTAGTATGTTTTTCTGGTAATTTTTTTTTTCTGGGAAGATCATTTTGCATCAAGACATATATTTCTAGAAGCAGAGAAATGTCTGAGTAAACTAAACATTTGTGGAAGTTAAAATAAGAATCTGTGCTTTTTTAGTAGCATATCAGAGCTTTTCCTGAAACTATAGGGCAAATGTATCTGATATGGATAATAAAACAGTTTCTTCTGTAAAAACAGAACAACAAAAAAAGGAAAATAATCCTATTACTTTAGTATTACTATACTATAACTAAATTTCAGGCAGATCTTTACAAAGTAAATGTTATGATAAACATGCTATAAAGAGTAAGAAAGCTTTAATATGTATTGTAAAATGTCACTATGTGAAAATGAATGTCCCTAGGTCTCACAGAGCCTGTAAATACAAGTGAGATCACATTAACAGCAGTGTCCTAATTGTAGTGTGTGTTAGCTCCCCATCTTCATGGCCGCAGTACCTCAGACTGCCTGTCCTCTTAATTTCCCCCCTCCTGTCTAAATCTCCTGTTATTTCTGAGAGCCCCAGATGTTTTATATGTGTTGAAGACAGTACTCATTATGTCCCTTGTCCAAGTTCCCTTAGTTGCTGCCCTATAGGAGAAGGCTGTTTTTCTAAGCAGGGCCACCCTGGTGGAGCCTGATAGCTCTCTCTTCTGACAATGCAGTTGCGGTCTCTAATATCCCTATGTATGAGATGGTGGAGCATTTGGCCCTCTTTCCAAATTCATGCTGTATTTTGTCACCTGGACCATGAAGCAGAACTGTTTTTGCTGAGAGGACCATTTTTAAAATGAATATAATTACTTCATCATCTAATTTTAATTCCTCTCTCTATTAACCAACCATCAAATTAAGGTAGGAGGTAAGAATGGTGGCAGACACCATGGCATTCCTATGCCCCCACTATATTAGTCAGCTCAGGCTACCATAACAAAATGCCATAGAATAGATGGCTTAAATGACAGAAATTAATTTTCTTGTGGTTCCGGAGGCTAGAAGTATGAGATCATGGTGCCCACATGTTCAAGTTTTTGGTGAGGTCTTCCTGGCTTTTGGATGACTGCCTTTTTGCTGTGTTTTCACATGGCAGAGCCGAGGTGGGGAGGTGGTGCGGAGGGGGTGTGGGAGGGAGGGAGAGAGGAAGGGAGCGAGAGTGAGAAAGCATTCTAGTGTCTCCTTCTCTTCTTATAAGGGCATGAGACCTATTGGATTAGTGCTCCATCTTTATGACCTCAATTAACCTTAATATCCTCCTGAAGATCCTACCTCTAAATATAGTCACATTAGAGGTTAGGACTTCAAAATATGAATTTTTGAGAGGGCACAGTTCAGTTCATAGCACCCACTATTCTCTTGTTTTTTATTCCTCACCCTTTAACACCACCAACTGCAAATCCTAAGAATGAAATTTCTGTTTGGCTTACCTTCGAAATAAAGTGGCTATGCAAATCAACTCAGGCAAATCACTTTCACCATAGCAAATAGTCACATTCTAAATTCCATTTTATGCAGTTAGCACAACTATGTACATAACAGTTATCATAGAATTTATAACTTCTCCCTGACATGGGGCACTTAAACTTCATTCTGGAATATTCCTTTGCTTATCTCAGGAATCTTACCCCTAACAAACATTGCCATGGAGGAAGCCTCTATGGGCAGAATTAAATCTGCTGAAACATTCTGGAATTGCAGAATGATCACAAGTTTAGGGGCTAGTCAGACCTAATTCTGAACGTTATCTGCATTATCTACCACCTGCCGGAACTTGGCAAGCTATTTAACCTCTTCAACACTAACTTTCACTCTTCAGCAAAAGAGAATGAATGATACTTATCTTACAAAACTTTTGAAAATTAGAGAAATAAAATAATAAAATAATGTGCATCCAGGATTTATGTGAACGTGGGTTAGCGACTTGATATATGATGTGAAAAAGAAGCGAAAGAAGAAGAAAGAGGAGGGGAAGGAGGAGAAATATGCTTAAGGAGTACTTTGAAGTAATCAAAGTAATCTTTTCATTCACTAAAAAAACTGTAGAAGGAGGAGTTTGGGAAACCATGTAAATAGACAGTGAGATACTAAAATTCTCAAAATGTTGGGAATTTTAGGTACATCAAGACATAGTGTTATTCTAATGTACTTTCTTTTCTTAAACTCAATTTTCTAAACTTTGAACATGCTCTTACATCTATACAAATAATAATAGTTACTTATTATTTTGAGACATAGAACCATTTGTAAGTAAATTTAAGAACTATAGTATGTCTTCCTTCCTGCCATTCAAGAAAAGACTGAGCTTTCCTCCGTGTCTCTTTTAATTCTAGCTTATATTTGCAAAGCTAGGTGCAGAGACCGGTGTCCTGGCCCATCCAAACTTCTTTCCTACTGTCCTAGCCTATTGTCTGCCATACATCTCCTTACAGGGGAGGCAAGCAGCTGGGCTTAGCAATGGAGCACACTGGACAGCTTAGCATTTTTTCTAGACTTAAAAGACTTGAGATACATGAATAAGTGAAATGTGGGCATATTGAGTAAAAACATCAGATGTCAGGGGACAGAATTTAGTTGTGTTAAAAGAGGGCAGAGAATGCTCTCCTTTTATTGCCTTGTTTTTGAAATTTATTTTCCCTCTTTTATTTTATCATTTTATTGTCTGTGACTATTGCAGAAGCATCAGAAATTATAGAGAAGCAGAGTAGATTCTCTGGAAGAATTATAGATGATGATAGATGACAACATAATACTGTGACAGTAAAATGCTGTATTGAGTACTGAGCTCCCTGCTGAATTATAGAAAGAACACACGAGCAGAGAAAAGCACAACAATTTTCTTTTTCACTGCGCCTCAGGAGAAAACAGTGTATATCAGCATAGGCGGAAGCAAATGAGATTAGTTAACAGAAGTAACTTAAATGACGTAGATCAAGCCAGAGGAATAATTACAAAAGAGATGACTCACCTAATAAAAGCATGAGCAAGAATAAGTATTGTTTCATCTTCGATTTTCTTGGTCATTTTCCTGAGGTGGTTTTATGCTCTGGGAAGGAGCCACACATTACAAAGTGGAACAAAGAGTTGATTATTGTATGGTTAGTTGAATTAAATGATTCTAGGCCCCAAATTGAATATTTCACTTCTGTTTTCTAGGTCAGTGTCTACATTTCTCCAATGAAATGAACTGGTTGTAAAAACTCTACTGTGCTATCAAGAGATCACTCATTTCTTCACCTGTTTAAGATGTACAAATTCATAGTTACAAAAGAGTGAAGAGTATATAAAGTAAAGTATAGGGAATATAGTCAATAATATTATTATAACTATGTATAGTTCTAGGCAGGTACTATACTAATCAGGGGTGAGGGGTGGGGAGCGGGAAACGGGGATAACTTCGTAAATTATATCTAACTACTATTCTGTACACCTAAAACTAATATAAAATAATATTGAATGTCAACTGTAATTTAAAAGAAAAAAAGAAAAAAAAAAACAAAAAAAGAGAGAGCACTCAAAAACATCTCCATATACTAAATAGGACTATCCTGCAAGAATACATTGTGTGTAGTGACATACGGTATTTATAAAAGTATTTTTTAAAAAATTTAAGGTCATGTAACCTACTCACACACTTAATTACCATAAGATATAATCTAGAATGTACATATACGACCATACATTTTATACATAAAAAAAAGAATTGTTCACACACACACACACACACGCGCACGCACGCATGCAGGCTCACTGTATTTGCAATAGCCTAGGTATTAAGGAATCCAGATTAAGCATAGATTCTACCTGATTTATTTAATTTCTTAAAAATAGAATAAAGAACTTCTTAGAAGAAAGACTTATACTCAAAACTTGCTTCTGAGTCATTTTGAGTTGAGCAAAAAAGGAAACCAAAAAGCCTAGACCTCATAATACAAGGTATGTATTCAGAGTTTATTAAGAATGATTTGCTATTGTATTTGGTTTTCTGTCCTACATTAAGGAACAGGCTTTGCCTAGAGGGTGAGAATTACCTGCAGTTTCTGTTCTTTTTGTAGTCAAGACAGAACAGAATGATGGATCAGGGGTATAGCACAGCTTTCACCAAATGCCCTTGCTAACTCAGGCAAATAGGCAACATCCCATTTCATTATCTGACCCTGATGAGGCATGAGATTCATATTGGGAGCAGAAATGCCAATATAATTGAAGGATTCGGAAATGGCCCTTTGAGGAAGGGTGGTAAATTATCCATTTATTCAATCTAAGAAAGAAGATGGAGGAATAATATAGGAGGAGTTTGATTTCATATGCAACTTGTTCAGGAGACAGCATATTAACAGATTTTAAATGAAATGTTCTCAGCTAATCATGTGGCTTGATGTTGATGGAGAGCATCAAAGACCTTCATTGGATAATAATAGAAATTTTAAAGAATGAAAAATGAGAAGATTGCAAAGTAGGATTTCCCTGTTATTAATACTGCCCAGATTTTTCTAATTAAGAACAGTACATCGAGAGCTCTGATTATTGAAATTTTGCTCTGCTTTCAGATGTAGTTGTTCATAATGGCATAAACTCTGCAGCTAGACAGGCTAATTGCGAATACTAGTTCCTCTCTTTACCAGCTGTGTGACCTCAAGCAAAGACTTTAATCTCACTCTGTTCTCATTGTCCTCATTTATAAAATAGGTATAACAATAAACCTTACCTCACAGTTTTGTTTCAAATATGAAATGAATCAATATCGTTAAAGTAGTTAGAGTATTTTCCGGCACAAAGTAACCCCTCCCTTGATGTTAGTTGTTATGGACGTATATTCTTTCAAGATGAAAATAGTTTTTTTATTTTTCAAGTGATAAGTGCTTATTATTTAAAAGATAGATTTTTGAAAAAAAAAGAGAAAAAGTTATTTGCAATCAATTTATTCTCAGATAACTATAGTTAACATTTAAGTATTATCCTTCTAGACAGTTTTCTGTGTATAAAACACACAGAATGCATACAATTACATCAGACATGCACCTCAATGGTCCAATCCCCTGCTGAATCCTACTTCACCCCGCCCCTAACATAAAAGCACATTGACCTGTGACTCCATCATCTGTCAAAATGCAATGCTCACTAAAGACAGTGTCTTCTACAAAATGTTTCCTGAGCACCTCACACTCTTTTGAAACCCATTACCATTTTCATTATTATATGTATACATTCCATGGAGCCCTTCACACATTTGCTTCTTTAGCCAACAAATATGTATTGAATACCTTTTCTGCACTGAGCACTATATGAGGCGTGATGTTACAGAAGTGAACAAAGAGAAACAGAGTTCCTGCCTTGACAGAGCTTAATTAAGCCTTTAGGGAGAAAAAAGTACACTAATAAAGTAATAACATACATCATGTATAATTTACAAACACTGCTGAATTTTATAAGGAGTGTCTCAGAGTAATTTCTCTGCAACAAATTCATCTATTGGATGAATTATAAATAATTATAGCAACTATGATTATAGAGAGACTATGCATGTTATAAACCTGGTCATTGTAAGAATGATAAGAGAAGAGAGTAAAAGATGAGAATAAGGAAGAGGAGGATAAAAGAAGAGAATGTAAAAACTCTAAGATGCTCTTTTGTCAGACAAGAGAGTGAGTTGTCTAAAATCAAACAGTTTGAAAAATAATCCCAGTGCCTTTAAAGTTTTTTAATCTTTTTTTTTTTAATTCTAGAAGGATAAATTTTTCCAATTTAATATCGTACGATCACATAAAGTTTAAAAATTCTATCTTCAAGATATTCCAAGACCTTGGAGTTAGGGAATCAGGGAAGTTGCTGCTAGAATTCGAGAAACCAGGAAATGCAAAGATCACAGACAGTTGCCACCAGTTCTCAGATGTCCACAGCACAGAAGTAGGCAGTTATTAGACTTCTCAGTGTTTCATCCAAATGCATAATATCTTGTGTCTACCAGTACAGTATTATGTATAATAGAAGAAGCACATTTTTACTTTAAAAAATATATATTTGAAAATGCCAAAATAGATACAAATTTTAATTCCTTTGATGTTTCTAGTTTCCCAAAGATGCCAGAAACAATGTACCACTATGAATGCTACATACTGTTCTAAATATATGTAGACATAAAGTTTTGAGTTAATGTGACTACTCTGAGTTCTACAACAATATATAACTATGATTTTGGATTTGTTTTCTTCATAAAAATGAATGAGAAGTATTTTCATGTTATGGGTTTAGCATATGCATCTACCTAATAAATGAAAATATTGCCTTATGTTTTTTTTCTAAATGTTGTGGAATAATAAGAGATTGACAATACAAACTGTCCTTCAATGTGTTCTAACTTTTATGGTCTTTTATCAGTTCTCACTTAGCTTTATTGCATAAAAGAGCTTCTTGTAGAAATATTTAACACCTCGTAAGTTTATTTCATATTGTCTTCCCCAGGAGAAAAGTTAAGGGTCTAGATTACATTCTCTAGGGATATAACTTTCATTTATATATTTATAAATTTAGGTAAGCAATATTCACAATACTGTGCTAAAATTCAAAACAAAAGATGAAGATTTTGAAAATATAAATAATTCTTAAGGGAATGTTATCATTTAACTCTGAAAACTTTATTTCACTTTTCATGAGTTTGATATGCTAGATCATGTGCAGAATAGTATTCTCTTACCACAACATAAAATAACAGATCAAATGTAAAAATAAAACAAAACAAAATAAGGCCCAGAGTTTTATACACTAGTTTTACACTGCTCAGGTAGAGTTTTAGTATTTCTAAGAGGCAGGAGTGAGAATAATCAACGTAGCTTGAAATACAACATAGCCTGAGATACAAATGATCAACATAGCTTGAAATACAAAACTTTAGTTATGTATTCAGTAGCCTTTAAAATCCCACCATTTTTTGAGGTGTCCTTTACATATCAATTTTTGGTGCCTTGCTTTTCCATGGGTTTTATTAACTCGAGGGTTAATTATGGTATATTATCATGTTTATACACTTAATACCAACCATCAAGCAGAAGATTTGGATAGTTTCTTTCCAGAAGAATAGTCATACTTATAGAGATACATTATATACAGTTTTAGGGATCTGTCACTCCTTCTGTTTAGAACCGAAATTAAGTTCTTTTTCCTATTAACACCATTGCAGTCAGTTGTAATATTGTCTTTCCAACCTAGAGTCAGGGATCATATAACTTCTCTTTGAATATGGCGTCTATTTTCTTCAAATGGAAAAAATGCCTCGGTCATAGGTACCTATATCCAATCTCATTTAAATATACTCTGCATTAATAAAATACTGGAGGTAGAAATCCAATATTGTATTAGGTAGTAATTTAGCTCACTGTTTTTGGAGTGCTAGGCACTGTGCAAGTCAAATAATACGTATTCTCTGTCCTCAAATATGTCACAGCTAGCTAATGAGAGAGACAAGCATAGAAATTAAAAAAAAAAAAAGCAATATAATATTCTAAGTGTAAGATAAAAATAGTTCCACAAGACTTAAAAATCTTAGAAGGGGTACTAAAGAGGAAGTGGATGGAGAAAACCTTTTGAGAGGAAGTATTACCAGAGCTGAATATTAATGGATATGAAAGATTTATTTAGGTTGCTATGAAAAAATTAAAGGAGGCTATAATTTGGGGTAGGGCAAAGAATGCATATTGATATCACAGACATATTAGCTAAGGCCAGGTATGTAGATGATCCAAATATTTTAGTGTTGCCAAATGGTGATCACCAAAGGTAATTGTAAACAGAATGCATAGATTACAGAAGCTGAAAAGAACACTTTATTTTAAAAATATGAAAACTCAGGTCCAGAAGGACTATTGCCCGGGATTGAGAGGAGAGTTAAGAACTTGAGCCTCTTGACTTCTCTTTTGGACTCTATCATTGTGCTTTCTAATTGTAGATATATGAAATCAAAGGACAAAAAGCAATACTGTGATTATGCAGGATTCACTTACAGCAGCTCCTAAACAAAAGAAAACAAAACAAAACAGCAAAACAAAATTAAACAAAACAAAACAACACATTCTGCCATCTCTCTTCCAGAGGAAATCTATTTAGCACGAAAACGTCACTGAGGTTAGCCATGGGCTTTTTTGACAGATTGTACTGCTACTCCTGCTTCCCTTCTTTATCTGTCACTCACATTATGATGGACAGTTGAGCAGACTGTATCAATTTCCATTTGGGGGGTGGTGCGTCTGCTTATCAGTGCAGCCTACAAGCCTCATTTGGAAAAGATGTTTAATACAGGCCAATGGTTTTTTGTATTTTGAGCTGAGATAGAAATTACTGTGATAGGTTCATTCAAAGGATACCCAATATATTACTTACAATAAAGAAATCAGGCAATTTTGGGGAGTAGAATTGGGGAAGTGATTCATAAATAAATAGGTATTTTCTTTTATGAGTTTTTTAACGTGACAGTTTTCCAAGTTTTATGCTAAGATGAAATGAAAGTCAATGAAAGTTACTGAAGAGTTTCTCCTGTCCCTACAATTTTGTTAGGAAAATCATGTAACAAGGATACAGAAGTTCATCCTACTGCTTTCTTTTATTAGTATCTATATATTGTCTTTCTTCACTTTTCCGTTCCCTTCCTTACCTCTCCTTTCTTCTCCTTTACTTCTTTCGTTTTCTTTGTTAAGCTTTCCCTTCTCTTATTTTATCCTTCCTTGTAAGTGATTTTGGTTCTTTCTGTTACCACCTCCTCTCCATGGTCCCTCCACCCTGTGGTATAAGACGAAAACCCTTTAGAGTAGCGATTAATAGACCAGGCTCCGAGGTCGAACTACCTAGTTTTGAATTCTGGCTCTGCTACTTACTAATGAAGTCACCTTGTGGAAATTTCTTAACTTTAAGCTGTTTTAATTTTCTTATCTCCTATTGGATAATAGTTTCTATCTCTTAGAGTTATGTGGATGCAGTGAAGTAAAATATAAAAGGACTTAGAACAAGAAACGGTACCTAGCTATTTTTATGATATATATCATGTCATAATATATATATGTATACCTATATACATATATATATAATGCCATGACTGTATATTATATGTGTAATTTATTTTATACATAATATATTTATTATATAATAATTTATTATATGCGACATTATATATATGTTATATGAAATAGCTATTGTATTTGTAATTTAGCCATTTAGTGTTAATGGAAAGGAGAATGAGTTGGGTTGTTCTAAACCAGTTTTTAGAATTTATCTTTGGTTTGAAGAAAAGTATGAGGAAATCAACCACAGAGACATGTGCATACCTTAGAGACATTAGCCACACTGGCTTCACCTTGTTCCTCCTCTGCCCAGACTCCTATGCAAATTTGTCATTGCTGCTACAAGTTTGGAGCTTATATGAAGCAGCGAAGGGGAATATCTTTGTGTCAACAGGGATTTCATTTGTGAACTAACGAGGAATTTTATTTATTTTTTTTTGGGGGGGGGGTGATTTTATACTATACCTTTCCCTCAGGTATTTAATTAAATTTAACATATATTTCAATCTGTAATATAATATAATCCTGCTAAATCAAAAAATGTATGGTTTGGTCTCTGCACTCCAGGAGCTGCCATTTTTCTGGGAAAGCTGAATGATATACAATTTGGAATACAGGGATATATTTATTGATGCCATCGATCTTTGTGATGTCTTACACAAATGAACCTTTTTATCTTTCTTAATCTGTGGTGATGACTTTACATCTGTAATTATCTCCTTATATTTGTTGAGTTGCTCTTACTGTCTGTAAACTATTACAGCATTCTGGATACTTTATTACAAATTTCCTTTTAATTTGTTTTGCTTTTTGTAGGTATAAATATCCGGGTAAGAATATAGCATTTTATATAGAGCAAAATATGCTTAATTAGGATAGAATATTTAATCTAAAAAGGCTTATGAGATCTTGATGAGTGTTTTTGGTTTATAATCCAATTTTTTTCAAATGTTACCATTAAAATTGTATACCACATAATAAGTTTTTAACATTGTTCTAGTAGGACACAAAAAATGCCTAAAAGAATTAATTATATTTTACTCTTTGCATGGCTTCTTCTCAGAGGGTGACTGAGACATGACAAGGAGTGACCCATACTTTTCCCTAGGAGAAATGGATGTTCTGGACAACAGTATTACAAAATTACAGTGTAGAACTATGATTATAGTTACAGAATTTTATGAATAAATAAGCCAAACACAAGGCCATTAACCAACATTTTTACTTTTCAACCAGTGGGCTATAGACACCATCGATATATCTCATAGAGTTTTATTCACAGAGAGATTATTTCTCAAAATAAAAATTCAGAGCAGTTTATAACTTAAAGATTGGTGTTTTTAAAAGAGCTAATAATAATGGTCGAATTATAAAACCAAAGTTACTAATGGCAGACACTGAGCCTTACACGAACTTTTATTTCAATCAGCTAATATAAATATTCTACTTCATAGTGAGAAGGAATTTTTTTTCTTAACACAGTTATGAAAGACTTTCAGATTCACTTAATTGTAAGAATCTTAAAGAGGCAAAGAACTCAGTGTTTAAAATAGTACTTCATAAGACTTGAAGTCAATGGAACAAGAGTATACATAAAGGGTAATGGGAAAATAAATGTTAATGTTTATTATCTGCCAATTAGGGACAGAGACAGACATTTTAGGGAAGTGGTTCATTATATTATAATGTAGCATTAATTTTGAATATGAATATACCTAATATAAACTATACCAATAATATATAAAATTGATCATTTTATTCTTTAAAATATTATTTCATACCAAAAATTTAAATGGTTAAGAGCATGGAAAAACTTTCCACAAAGTGTGCAGCGCCAAGTAATAGCTGGGTTATAACCAAAATGAAAGTTGATTAATTTATTCGGTCAGAGTTATAATGAAATCGATGACATGGACTGTACTATACATAGTTTTCATTAGGACACCTCCATTCTATGTCCAAAGATGGACTCCACTCATTCAAAATGCTTATCAGCGTGTACCTGTTATTAACCAAGGAAACTGGTGAGAGAGCAGAGACATATGATCACAGAATCCCACTCTGTAAGGAAAAAGCAAAGCGCAGCTCCTGTCTTGCTGGTGATGTGTTAGCACTGTTGTCTTTTTATTCAATAACACACTTCTATCAAAAAAGTGGTACTGCATTTTTGTGTGTGGTGAGATATAAATTTTTATATTAGAAAAAAAGAACTTTGCTTAAGTTCTAATAAAATATAAAACTTGCAGCCAATGGAAACTGCAGATAGATAAATGAGTCTAGAGTTTTTGTGCTTGTGAAATTTAAAGACTTCAATAAATACAGAAAATTAGGCAACTTGAAAAGGGAAGTGTTTCCAGTTTGGTGAGTAGAGTGGATATAGAATTCAAAACTGTTCTAAACGAATGATAAAAATATAGCACTTGCAGTATAATCAAAGTTTATTTCCACAAAAAATTGTATATTTGAGAATGTTAAGTGGGGCAGCCTAAATAGCCATTGTGCTGCAACTGGCTCTGTTTATTTGTCATCATCCAAAAGAGAATGAAAGGAACCTCGGCACAATAGCAGAAGTTCCTGGTGGTGGCTATTATAATTTTACTGCTGTGAAAAGGATATTTATGGGTTTTTGATAAGCCTAGAAAGCATCTTAAAATAATAAATTATAAATATTTTGGCATGGATTAAATTAAAGACATAGTATTGCATGATCTCAAGGCCATAGATATCTTAGACACAGATACTAAGAATCTTGTTTATTCAAAAATAGATTATGACCTATAAGAAAACAATGAAGCTGATTTTTCCCAAATCTTCAAAATGATGATAAATTAATATATCATTTGCATTTTATTTCAATTGTATTAGTTAATTTTTGATATGAATTTCATTTGTATCAATGATAATATGAATAACAACACTAAAAAAGTAGTTGTCTTAAGATCGTTCAGTGTTATGGAATCACCTTAAAAATAAAAGTGTCAGAAGAAAATCTGGTCATTTATGTTCCTTATATCAGTACCAGCTTTGATTTTTTTCAGCTGAAATATATTGTACATAAATAGGTTAGAACTTATATACTTCCATAATGTGCTGTATATCTCCTTTATAATGCTCATCCATCAATTATTTTTGAAATTATTGTCCCATATCTGTCTTCTCTACTTCACTAAAACTTTACAAGAGCAGAAAGCATTTTCCCTCTGGTCCATCCCTGAATTTTTGAGACAGCCTAGCCATTGGCACAAAGTGGGTGTACATAAATATTAATAGGACCAGTAAATGAGTAAATCAATGAATAAATGCACCCAGACTAGAAAAGATATATTACAAGTATTACAGCCAATTATACATTAATAAATTAATCTCTAATTTAAAAGTGAAACAAATTAGACATAATTTATGAATGTTAAAACTTTCTATAAAAATTTAGTGCCTATAAAATAAAAATAACAATGCTCATTCTTTATTTCTTCATTGAAATCTTATGAGAACAGTTTGGAAAAATGTTCAAGTAAGCTTTTTAGTTCCGTACTTCATACATAATACATCTATATTATGTATATCTATTTAACATGAATTTATAGGTGCTAAGCATTTTGACTTATAATGCTTATATATATTCTTGCTTTGGTTTTGTGCTATGATGGAGAACTGTATGTAACATCCTATCTGAATTAACCTAGCATGCCTTTAAAATGCATGGGATTCTTCTGGTCTCTGATACTATCTCACAGTGAGTTCCCATCCTTGAAGCCAGAGGTGACATTAATGTTTATCATATGATAAAGTATTTAGAAAAATTATACATTTTGAATAATGCCCTCCCTCTCTTTTCTTCCCTTACCCCTGCCCTCAAAGACATGAATACAATTGCAAGACCATTTATAAACAAAACACTATTTGATTTGAGTAAACCTATAGACCCCCCTCCCCCAAATCCAGTGTTTTATAAACCGGATTTTGAAGGTATGAGTATATGGTCTTTTTGAATATATACATAGACATTTGCAGAGAACGTTAAATAAATGATTAAGTTAATGACCTGTGTAGATTTACCAGTACCTTTTTACTATCACATCAGGCACCCTGTTCAAGTCTTTGTGATTCACTCTGCTGATGAACTCATATCCTTCTGTTCTAATATATGAATTACCATATTTCAGGAGACCAGATGTTGCTTAAAATAAATGAATCTTCCTACTCGTAATAACCTGAAGGCACCAATTGGTGGGTCCTTATACTATTATGTGCTGCACGTCTGTGCAAGGACAGGTGCGCCAGGTGTAGGACACTTGTGCCTGGATCCAGTGATAACATATTATTTGAAATATTTTATGATATGTTCATCTTATGAATTTGAAGTGGATTGCTCATGGTTTGTAGAAATAATTATTTTCTCAGAAAACGGCTGTAATATTTATAGTCAAACTTTATTTTGAAACTCATAAGTCAGTTTCTTATATATTTGGTGACTTTAAATTCTATAGGCCTAAGTAGACTGAGAAGGATATAATTAATTTTACTATTATCTAACCTTGAAAATCATAGTTTGAATATTCTGGGAATGTTATTGTGGCAATGATTGAAAAGCCATGGTAGGGATCTTAGACAACCAAAAATTTTCTTGTGCCAAGCCCCATGCTTAGGAGCCCTACATGATATCATTTAGATTCTTTTGGCAATGCAGTTTGTGGAATAAGTCTTTCTGGGCCCCTCCCAAGAACTAGTTTAGTCATTTGAAATGACCGGATCCTCTCAGTTGGAGAGAAGAGATGTTGCACTGACTTCTGTCACTCAAGAAGGGCCCACTGCATTATTTTCACAAATCTAATATCAATTTACATATGAACTATAATATTGGTTTCACAATCCTTGAGTATCTAGATAGTATTGTTATTTTAGATTTTTGAATAAGACTCCTTGTAATCTGATGAAAGGAAAAGGGTGTTTATAATTACACAGATTTTGGCTCCCAGTTATTACAGTGAGTCTCAGTATGAACACAGACAAGTCATATAATTTTTCTCAGCCTTATTTTTTTTCTTCTTTTGTTAAAATTATTGGGGTGACATTAGTTAATAAAATCAAATGTTTCAAGTGTATAATTCAACAGTATATCATATGTATATTGCATTGTGTGTTTACCACCCAAAGTTAGATTTCCTTCCATCACCAAATATTTGACCCTTTTACCCCCGTCTACCTCTGCCCTCTCCCCCTTCCTTCTGATAACCACTAATCCACTGTCTGCATCCATAAGACTCTGTTTATTTGTCATTTTTATTTGTTGCTTTCAGCTTTATGTCCCACATATGAGTGAAATTATATGGTTCTCACCTTTTTCTATCTGACCTATTTTGTTTAGCATGATAGCCTCAAGATCCATTCATGTTGTCACAAATGGCACTATATCATTTTATCTTATGGCTGAGTAATATTTCATTATATATATGTACCACATCTTCATTACCCGGTCATCTGTTGTAGGACACTTTGGTTACTTCCATGTCTTCACCAGTGTGAATAATACTGCTGTAAATATTGGGGTGCATAGATCTTTGAGAACAAATGTTTTCAAGTTTTTTGGGCAAATACCCAGAAGAGGGAATGATGGGTTGTATGATAATTCTATTCTTAGTTTTTTGAGGAACCTCCATACTGTTTTTCATAGTGGTTGCACCAGCTTACCTTCCCACCAGCAGTGTACGGGGGTTCCTTTTTCCATACTTGTCTAACACTTGTTACTTGTCCTGTTGATGATAACTATTCTAATGTGTGTGGGGTGGAATCTCTCATTGTGGTTTTGATTTGCATTTCATATGTCTGTTTGCTATTTGTTTGTCTTCAGAGAAGTGTCTGTTTATGTCCTCTGCCCATTTTTTTTTAAATTGAATTGTTTGCTTTTTTAGTGTTGAGTTGTATGAATTCTTTATATATTTTGAATATTAGGCACTTATCAGAGGTGTTGTTTGAAAATATATTCTCACATTTGAATGGTTACCTCTTTGCCTTGTTGATAGTTTCTCCTCAAGAAATTTAAAGTAAGGATTAAATATGATGTATCTAAAAATACCTAGAAGAATACCTGCCTTCAGTATGTGCTCAGTAGGTTACTATCAAGGCTGATAGTGTTATCAGTATTCTCCCATATGCAGCGTGGCTTTCCAGATGACTTTCCTGGGACCACGTGGAACTCTCTCCATTCAGCAGAGGAAAGTTATGTAGCAGTGAGGATTCCAGAACCATGCTTGGAATCCGATCTAATTGTTCAGTGCCCTGATGTACAAGTTTTTAAATATTTTAAATATCATTTTAACCATTTTCCTATTGCAGAGAGAGAGAGGGAAAGATAGCTACATAATGCCTATAAAGTACCTAAGTACCTAGTGAAACTTTTATTATCTCCTGTAGTAGACTGAACAATGGTCCCAATATATGTCCACATCCTTATTACTGTTTCTTGTAAATATATTACTTTATTTGGCAAATAAATTTTGGAGATGTGATTAATTTAAGGATCTTGAAAGAGGGAGATGACCCTCAATTATCCAAGTGGGCCCTAGATGTAATTATAAGAGTCCTTATAAGAGAAAGGCAAGAAGGTGTGAAATGGAAGAAGGGCATGTGGCAGCAGAAGCAGAAATTGGTGTAATATGGCTATCAGCTAAGGAATGTTGATAGCCTCTGGAAGCTGGGGGAGCGCAAGAATGAAGCCCCTTTACTGCACCCTTAATTCCCTCATCCTCCTGCCCCTGGCATCTCCAGAAGAAACCAAGCCTGTGACATCTTGATTTTAGCACTGTAAGACTAATTTTGGATTTCTGATCCTCACAACTGTAAGAGAACAATAGAGGCAATGGAAAATTAATGCATTTCCCACAGTCTTATTTGTAACAATGTTGAACCCTTTACCGTCCCCTGAAATTATCCTTTACCTGCATGCTTCTTGCTTTTGCATATATGCTCTTCCTCTCCACTCCACTTCACCTCCCACATTATTGCCTTTCGCACATCTTCTCTATTTACTCAAAAAATTTCTACTTACCATCTGAGAGAAATGACCAGAACTTAGAATACGTACTATGCTAGTGAGGAAAGGAGAGCTAAGCTCTTTTGAAAGCAACCTTGCAGTCCTTTATCCATAAACAAACAAACAAAAAAAGCATCCAACCAAACAAAAAATCTTATAGTCCTTTTGTTATGAAAGGCCTCTGAGCGAACATTATGTTATTTTTATTTTATCCAAAAACTATACCCTAGAGATATTGTTATTGGAGGGAAAAAAATCGAAGCAAACTGTTTCTTTTTCCCACATGCCTATTGCCAAATTTCTCTCTATTTTTTAGTTTTACTTCACTGATCTAGAAATTGTATTGGTGACTATTATCTGATATGACCCTTTGACTCATCCAGATGATCTGAAAAATCTCCCCTCTAAAAAGCCCACACCGGTTGGCACAGTTTTCAATATGTTAATGGGAAGAACCACTAAGTCCTTAGGTTACCATCAAGAATGAAGGGCACATATGCCTGTCTGGTGGGGGAAATTAATTAATACCAAGGTTAATGGTTAAGAATAATGACAATAACTTGACTTTTTACAGTGAGAATGTATAGCTAGCTAGTATCATTCACTCTTTTTATGGTGGTAAAAAATATACAACATAAAATTTACCATCTTGTTCACTCTCTTTGAAAGTAATCTTTGAATTCCTAGAGTATAACAGTGATAGGATAACCAGAGCATCTTCCTTCTTGTAGAACCATCATCATTGACTTTTAAAGAGGGATTTGAATATCTTTTCTTAGGAATTCCTACTGCAAAGCTCTTCTAAGCCTGAAGTGATCATTTATTAGGCGGTTATCAGACACCACAGATAAACTACTGGGGCTTTCTATATTTTGGTTCTCAGGATACAACCAAAGATAGAAATTTAACAATGAAAGGAAACACTGCTAGGCTCTTAAGGAAAATTCGTGCCTTAACGAAAACATCACAGATGAAAAGTGAGATACTTTTCCAGTGATACATAGATCTCAGTGAGTATAAACTCAGTTAAAAGTATATTGGGAAGGAGACCGCATATAGTCCTGGACTAAGACATTTGTTTTGCCAATTACGGAGATGATTTTTCATCACAATGGTACTTTCAGGAAAATCAGATGATGATACAGAGATATTTTATTTGGTGCTGACAACCATGGCTTATCTGCAGAATGATGTCGTATTAAGTTTCATGCTGACCTACCTGCAAAGACATAAAGATTTTTTAAGAACTGTAGTTTTTAAAAATATGCAATATGGATTTCATAGATAGATCTAGTTTTTCTTTTTGAGGAGTTCTGAACAGCAACAAAGTTTCACAATATGTTTTTGCTTTACATTCTCATCTAACAGCCCCATGACAAAGTAGTAATGAGGGAAATAATAGTTTTTAAATGATCATTCTTTGGAAGGCTCTATGGCAGCTGCTTCACATACTTTGTCTCAATTATTTAGCACAACTGTTTAGTAAATTGTCTCCCTTTGTACAGTAAAAGGAACCATCTCAGAGAGATTTAGTGATTTACCTAGAAAGGGTAGGATTTGAACACATGTCTGTATTATTCCAAAGTATTTTTTATATGACACTAAAGTAACATATCAGGAGAATGAACATCTTTCCTGTTTAGAAAAAATGAATCTCTGAACTGTCTCACTCTTTTTAGTTTTCATATGTCTCAGAAAAAAAAGTGTTTTGAGGACCTCAAAGACATGAGCTATGTAAAGGGAATCCCATAGGAGTGGCAAACCAGGATCATGAATGGAAGGTGTCATGTTGTCAGCTGCTATTGCCAAAAATTTTGATGAGTTCATCTACTTGCTGAGTTGTTGACTCACTCATCTACAAAAAAGTCTCTGATCCACCAGTTAGTTTTTTACACTCCCATGGAAATATTCAGAAAGGTCATTGTTAATGAAGAAATATGAATAATGATCTTTGTTTTGTGACTAACATTGTAATTTTTGTCACAAGTAAATGAACTGAGCCTGAAATTATTCATATTCTGATATCTCCATTTAATTCTCACACTTCAATTCCATGTTATAATTTGTCACAACCTAGAAGAACTATCACGTCAGTTTTACTTTGAATGAGGTGTACAGACATTGGGTGGGAAAATCTGCTCAATAAACAATCTCATGTGCCCTACAATTTGTTATAAGTGTGAACAATAAATTAACTCATGATATTTAGGTTTCTTATTCATTTTATCATGACATCTTTGTTATTCCCAGGGAAATGAACTAATTTATGGCTGGATTAGAAAAGACTGACCATGAGTACTATTTTCTATTTGAGCAAGAATGCATCTAGGTAGTAATGAAAACTTTCTAAGTTTCTTCTCATTTTATTACAGTTTTATCTATAATAATGAGTATTAAAAATTCCTTATTTTTCAAAAGCATACAGTTTTACTAAGTTGTTGAACACCCTGAGAAAAATCAAGAAAAAAACAAACAAATCAAACCAAATCTTTGAAGTGCTCTTCGATATAACTATAAGGATAAGACTATGTCTGCTTTATTCAGAGTTGAATCCCCAGGATCTAGCATAGTGGTTGGCATAGTAGAAGCTAAAAAATATTTTTATATAAATGAATACAATCATTGGTCGCTGGAGAAGTCAGAGGCATAATCTCATTCATGTATACTAGTGCTTTCAAAGCTTTGCTTAACTTAAATTTGAGTCCAACATTTTTTCCCAGTTAATATTATGCTTACTAAAATGCTTACATCTTAAAAATTTTTTCACCAGTTCTACCTTCAGGTACTTTGTCAAATAACATTTTTTGATAGCCTGTACATGATAAGTATAGATAACTAAGAAAGTAGTTATACCATTCATATCTGTCTTTCTATCCTAATAGATAAAAATCCAATTTATCTTCAGATTCTTGATTATTCAATGATGCTTTGCCTTGTAAAAATATACTTTATTATCTCAACTGACTCTTAAGTCAAAACAAATTCAACCTACCCTGCCATGCTGTACTACACCAAACTGCCCTTGTGTCAGGAATTCTTCCTCCCAGGCTGATTCTGAAACTAATCTGATGGAAATTCAAGCATTTTTTTTTTCTCTGCTTGTTTGAGTGTGCTTTTGAAGCATTGCACACAGCCAAGATTTCTCTCGCTTGCTTTTTAACTTTCAAACTGTTTTCAAAATGGGTTTAAATATTATATATTTAATGAGGTCTTTTCATGGAGCTATTTTCTCAGGATTTTTTAACTCAGTGACTGTTAAGTTAGGCTGATTTGCCTCTCCACAGTGATTGAAAAACTATTTTTTAAATGAGCATCAAAATACATCTTGCAAATTTTTAGCCAACTGCAATGTTCAGAGTTCCTTAGTCTGTGGTTGGGGCCTGTGATACGGTGTTTTGAGCCACCAAATTCCCTGTGATGTACCCTCTGCATCAAGATTGTTCTGAATTTTTTTATCTTTTGCATTTTCACCACTTACAAGCTTTTGCTCTGAACATTACTCTTTGTAACCACCTCTAATTATTTCCAATTAATTTTAAATAAATACATTTTTGAAGCAATAGAGAATGATATTTGGTTCTCTAAAGTCAGAATTTCTGACTTGTTGCTATTTTCAGATAAACGTCAATGAGAAATGTAACTAAATGTGTTTTTATGTTCGTAAATAGAACATCTGTCTGAGTATATTTGTGGTAGGAAATTTAGCCAATTTATGGGAGCCAATAGGATATGTGTGTATGTGTGTTTTCAATCTTAAATAAAATTAAAACACACTGGTTTGTTAAAATACGCTCTTTTTTTTTTTCAAAAAATGACCTCTCGTATGGCTGGGAGTTATTACTGTTATCTGTGATCAGAGTAGTGAGTAAATCTACTTTGATTTAATTATATTGACATTGACAGTTGGTTCTTCAACAACTAAAATATCACCTTTTCCAATCACTCACTGCATGTGGGTATTTTCTATTTAGGGTAAAAAAGTAGAATTTGTTGGCCTGGAATGGTAGGATTCTGCTTTTGTCTAAGGGCACATCAGCCAAATAAATTAATGCAATGACCATCCAAGAGGCTTAAACAAATACCTTGTTTTTCTGAAGGCTGTAGGTGTTCCTTTGCATACCACACAGCCTTGTGGTGCATCCCAGTGTGAGAAGCAGAGATACAGAAAGAGTAGAGCTAAACCTCAGAGAACACCCCAATTTAGGAATGGTGGGAAGGAAAGGACCCAGAGAATCAGAGAAAGAGGTCTGGAAGGTAAGAGGACAAACAGGAACATTCAGAGTAATGCAGGTGAGACCCGAAGAAAGGTTTGCAATGAAAACAGTGTTCAGTGGAGAAGTGAAGAAAGGGAAGGGCAGAAAGAGGACTTTGGAGCTGATGTCTGGAAAATTATTGGCATGGTAGCTACAGCTGAAATTACCAGAAGTTAATGAGTCAGGAAGCTATGAGCAGGTTCATCGGTAAATATAAACCACTCTTTCAAAAGAATGTTGGAGTTGAAGTAATAACGTCCACAAGCACCGATGTGTAAGGGCATGGAAGAATTAAGAAAACAGTTGAGGAAGAGAAAGAATAGAAGTGTTAAAGATTGTATACTAGCTAATAATATTTCAGTGCTTACTGTGTATTAAGCAGTGTTCTAAATGCTGTAACTAATCTTCATAACAAACCTATGAGATAAGTACTGCTATCATTACCCACATTTTGGATGAAGAGACTAAGGCACAGAGAAGTTACATAACTTGTTCAAGGTCATAAAAACAGGTGATGGTGTAAGCATTTAAACCCAGAAGGTTTAGCTCCAGAGACTGGTTTTTCCCCACTCCATCGTACTGCCTTTCTACTAGATAAAAAGGGACAGTCTTTGTAGAATTAATGTCTCTGATCTGGTCACAGGTAGGTATGAGAGTGCAGGTATGTAGAGGAATCAGCATCAGAAGGAGGAATGAGATGAGGATGCACAGGACTTAGTATTTTTAAAAGAAGAAGAGGGAGGCTATGACAATTTAATGATTTACACTTGGTACGGAACAAAATACCTTGCCAGCTAGAAGACTAGGGAAACAAAGAGATGCCTCAGGAGAATGGAGCAAATTGGAAATAATGAATATGAGGTATGTGATAGGGAGTCAACCAAGGCAGAAACTAGTAATTACCAAATAGTAATGAGGGGTCAGCCTTGTAGACATATGTGGAAGAGAAGCTATACTTCTTAGAGAGCTGGGATGCTCTCAGGAGCTTAACTTCTTATTTCTGTATTTAATAGAAAAAGATGAATATGACAAAAACTTGTAGCCATAATTGGTTTCCACCTTTTTTTAATGGATTGAGATTAAAGCAAAGCGTTTTAAGACTTTATCTAAAAAAAGTGTAAAATTCTTGAGTCTAGGCACTTTCCATATCTTCAGTTGATTTTTCATTTCTCCTACTGCAATATTTCTCACGTTATAGGAATTCAATAAACACTGTGATTTTATTGCTATTCCAAGGATTAGAGGGAACCTAGGTGAGAGTAGGGGTGGCAGAGGAGTCTGAAGGAATTTTTTATGCCATCATCGAAGTTAATTCAGTTTTGGAAAAGAAGCTCTTTTTTTTTAGGGGGGTGGGGAGCAGAATAAATACACCAGAATTACTTTACAAGCTGCTTATCCAGTCTTTAGATATCTAAACCAGAAATTTTAACAAAACCACAGCTGAAAGACAGCAACCATTATTACATATCCAGTGGTAAAGGAGAGAGAGGTTCAGTTCTATTAATTGTACAAAAACATTCAATATTCACTGCGATTATGTGCTTCTTGACAATAAACTTGAAATTTTTCAGGACACGTTAAAGACAGTCTGCTCCTGTGTTCTTTTTCTTTTCAGGGAGGGGGAAGGAGGGAGAAGAGCAATGTCTAGACTTACGAAAGGGTTAATAACAAGTTTGCTTGGCGTGTTTGTGCCCTTGCATCTTGCACCTATCACAGACCCCAGAAAACTGACTTGAAATTTGACTTCAGCTTCTCATTCAGGATGCTAATGAGAAGAGTATAATATTTGCACTCTTTACATAAATAAACATACCCTCAAATGTGTTATTTTTCTGCATTGACAGATGGATCACGTACTCGAAATTCTCATTTTGAGCGGCTTTGCACAGCGCTTTGCATCCACTCTTATTTTTTGCCACATGTTCCAGCACTGTCTGTGACCTAAGCCAGGGTCTCAGAGTAGCTCTAGGGTGACATTTTTTTTGAACAGAGATAGGCAGGGCTTTATTGACCTCATTACTCTTGGATTCTCAAAGGCTTCTGTGCATGTGCCCATTCACTAATACTATTCTCTAGGGCTGTAAAGCTATGTCCAATTATTTTTGTTGCATGTCGTTGAGTGACTTGGTGACACCAGCAGCCGTCCTTTTTGCATTCCAATGACTCCATTTATGAATTTATTATGACTTAGAGACTCAAGGGGCCAATGGGACTTTATGTGAGAGGGCTGAGCTTCTTTCTCCCCTTAGAGTATCTTTGTCTGGGTTTAGCCCCTTTTCCTATTTTTATATGTAGACCTAATTTCAGTGAAGACTGTGGTTATAAGACAGTTTTAATTGCTGACCTACTGATTAAAAATCCCCAAATGTGTGTTTTTTTTTTTTTTATAGAGGTAGACATGATCCTAAATAATTGATTTGAATGAGACTTACAAATTCCTGGTTATAGACTTACTCTGGACTACTTTCAGAGCCAGAACTCTGAGAAAGATAGCTCATACCTAGAATAGGAGAGAGAATGGCTGGAAGTAAAGATTTTTTACTTACCTAATGCTGTATAATAAGCCCCAAACTTGGTGGCTTAAAGTGATAATTTAGTTCTTTCCTCAAAATTTGTTGGGTCACATATTTGGGCAGGGATTGGTTGGTTAATTCTTTGTCATGTCTTATCAACCTAGCTGCATCTAATGGGTGGCTGGGCTGGGTTAGAAAGTCCAAGAAGCCTTCACTCACGTGTATGCTGCCTCATGGCTTCTCCGTACAGATTCTCTTCCTCTCTCTGTAGTAGTCAGGGTTCTCCAGAGAAATAAGACTAATAGGATGCGTGGAGGGAAGGAGGTAGGGACAGGGAGAGGGGAGAGAGAGAGCGAGTGAGAGAGTGAGAGATTTTAAAGAATTGGCTTAAGTGATAGTGGAGGATGCCAAGTCCAACATCTGCAGGATGGACTGGTGGGCTGGAGAGTCAGGGAGGAGTTGATGTTCCAACTCGAGTCTGGTTGCTAAAAGAATTCCCTCTCCCTTGGGAAATATCAGTCTTTTTCTTAAAACCTTCTACTAATTGAATCCCATCCAATTACAGAAGATAATCTACTTTACTCAAAATCTACTGATTAAAATAATCAAAGCAACATCCAGCTGCATTTGACCAAATATCTGGGTATGGTGGCCTAGCCAAGTTGACACATACATTTTATCATCAAACTCTCCATATGGTGTCTCATCATTCAGTAATCCAGCCCAAGAGTTTTTTTAGTGTGGCAGCTGGCTTCCCAGGGAGAAGAAGTCGACTCTGTCAGGTCTTGCAGTGAAAGTCCCAGGATATCATTTATCTTTCATTATACTGATCAATGCAAGTCATAGGTCTATCTCATAATCAAGGGGAAGAAAAATAGAATCAACTCCATGGTGCGAAGAGCAGCACACATGGACAGGGAGAGGAGGAATGGTTGGTGACAAAAATTGCAGTCTTTTTGGCCACAAAAATTCATGATTTTTTCATCACATTAGTTTTTAAGTTCTATGTCCAGGATCTTATCATATAAGTCTGGTTTATCTGAAGTTGAAACTCTTTAGGAATAGCTTCTCTTGATTCAGAGACTTGATCTCTCAAGAGATGATAGTTGGAGATCAAGGCTTAAAGTGGCATGGGAATGCACAGTGATGATAAAAATGGAACTAGATGATAAAAATGGAACTAGATGATGATCCAAAAATGCAGGGTCAGAAAATTCTAATAGATACAAACTAATATAGAAGCTTAGGAAGTCAGTTAGAAATAGAGGACCTAGGCCAGGAATCCAGGAAATCAAGAGTCAGAATATAGGCAATACGTTTGGGCAAATACTTATGGATTGCAGAGGCAAACGAAAAATTTGATTGTTTTCAAAGTTGAGGCCCCAAACGTTATTACAACCAAAAAAAAAAAAATTGGTCTCAGTATATGGGCAGTTCTTGACCCACAGGTAGAAAAAGTCATCTGGTTAGAATAAGGATAGGGCAGATTCCTGAGTAGCTCCTAACACGGAAATCCGTTCAAATTTTCATGGGATTCTAGATGTTCTTTTAATTATTTCAATCATCTAGTCTTTGCATATTTCGAAATATGATATTTTCCTAAGGAGAGACCTTCTACACAGATACTTTCAGACTGTAAAGCTGTCTATGGTTCAAAAAAGTGATTCTGTTTATACCATCTTTTGTTTCAAATACAGAATAGTCTATTCTTTGGTAATAGCAATTTTCTTTCTTAAATGTGTTCTCGCCCAAAGGAAAATTAGAATTTTCACCAGAGCTACTGTCTGAGGCCCAGTTGTAAAAGTCAAGATTTTTATGAATCCTTTTGAACATCCTATCTTTCCTCACACTGATTATTATTTCAGTCTGAAAGCTTATGTTATTGTATAAAGTCACTTAGTTCTTTTGTTTTTCATTGAAACATTTGGAATAGAATAAAATAAAGTTATGTTTAGGTAAAATAGGTTTTTTTTTTAATTAAAAAAAGGGAAATTTAGAGTGACATTGTAAAGAAATACACTAGAAAAGATCGAAGGGCAGATGCATGCAGTTCCTGCTGAAGAGGGCATTTTGTTTTTCTTACCATTTAGACGCATTACAAAAACTCAATTAATTTTCTTTAAAGATTTTGATTATAAATGTATATTAGGCATTGGTAGGAAGTTATTTTAAATGTTATTTATTTTTAGAGAATACCTATTTTATAGGTTTTCTGAGAATTCTTAGTAGTATATCCGCACACCAGTATTTCTCCCTCATAGTGAAATTTATACGAGTCCTATCTTCATGTACCGTTGCCACAGCAACAACCCTGTTAGTGGCTTTAAGCGTTGGTAGCTGAATGATCTATAATATCTAAATATGTAGATTAAATTTTTAATCTCTATTAAAACTTTTTTTTTTACCCATTGCTTTTGGACTGTGGTTCTGGGAGACTCTTAATTAGAGTGACTACTTTTATAAGAGTGGTATAATTTATGTTTTTGATGATCAAGTCATCTGTTAGAAAATGAGGTGTCTACACTCCATTCTGATGTGCTTTATGTCCTAAACCAGGAGTAAGCAAACTTTTTCTGTAACAAGCCTAATAGCAAATACTTTCAGCTTTATAGGCCATTCTTTGTGACAAATACCTAACTCTGCCATGTGGTGCAAAGTCTCCTGTATACATAGCTTTGCTTCATACAGAGAAGAATTTTTGCTGTTGTTGATGTAACTGAGAGGGTATTAGTAGATTTTAACTTGAGTTTATTTTAGAAAATATCTATAATTGGTTGCTTTACTACTGTTTATAATGAAGTTTTGAGAAATTAATATCTATAAGATTGAATAAAGTAAAAATGGTTCAGAACTAAAATTAATCTCAAAATTGCACTTTAGTTAGCTGCACTCTATTGAGGAAAATATTTAGTCTATATATCATACTATTTTAAAAGATTATGACATTTTACCATATCTTTATAAATACTTCATGCCAAATAAGAAAATTATAGAGCTTTCACAAAATAGCAACTTTACATCCTGTCATATCTTCCTTTGAGTAAATACAGTTTAGAAATGAAAAAAAAAAATTGTACAGATGCATATATGAGGTTAGGGCTCTAATGGCTACCCAATTATTTGGTATTTCCAGTTCATATCATTTATTTATCATGACTGATAGAGGTATGTCAGCTTTGGATCTGTTGATTTTAAGCTGTTCATAGATATCTATATTTATGTAGAAAAAAATGGGATTTATCTAATGTTGAACACATTCAGAAGCATGAATGTAAGGCTTTGAACTTGACACCACCCTCAATGTTCCAGGCTCTGTCTTTGACCCTCAGAATTAGGACCCAGAACTGTAACAATTTGTCCATGTTTCTTTTGTAATTACTTATTGCAACTGAAGTATAAAAAAACAGTTGTTCATTTCACGCATAATTTTGAAAGAAGATGTTAAGCAAGTACAGTGTTGGAATCATCTGCAACCTTTCCAACAATGTCTGGAAAAAAATACCTTAACTTATTCATACCATATATTAAAATTTAATACATGAAAAAAGCGTATTATCCTTTTTCCTAAGGATAATATGTTCAGATAAAAAGGGTAAAATAAACATGGGAAAGAAGCAAAGTTAAACTAGAAGAACGCTACCCTCAAAAAAAGCCTACCTAATATGAATGAAATGGCATAGAAAGAACTTTTAGATGTGGTAACTAAACCTCTCTTATTGATGTTATATAGAGACGAGCACAAAATGCACAATGAACCAAGTAATCCATGCAATAGGCTTTCCAAGACAAAGCATATGACCAAACGAGGCAAAAGGAAGTATGTAAGCACATTCTTCCACAGTGTGCTGTGTTAAGCTTTCACAGTGTATTTACACTGACTGCTGTTATTTAGTGAGAAAGTAATGTGCTGGAAAAAAAACCTGTCTGACTGACGAAATACCCATGGCATACTGACATTAATTCCTAATTTATAAATTCTCTGTGAATATAGTGGAATACATTGTGCTTATCATGTGCCAGGCCCTGTGTAAACTCTTTACATCCTTTGTCTCATTGAATCTTCACAATAACTGTATAATGTGTATACTATTATTAAGCTCATTTCACAAATGAAGAGACATATAGAAGTTAAATAACTGCTGAAGAGTTTGAGGAAATACGAAACAGTACATTAGAGATGAAATTGAATAAATTACGTTTTCAGGAGAAGGAGGAAAGTAATTCCCCTCGTTATATCATTTGGGAGTAGGACATTAATCTTATTTCTTTTAGGTTTTTCAGCAGTTTTTGGTTTCTCAGAGGACTTCCATGATTTCCTCCCTAAAATTATCCCTATTTTCTATCTGTCAGACTTTCTGTCTACCTTCTCACTTTTATTTTTCTCCTGAGTACTTGATGCTAACATTCATATTATTCCATTTATTTATATTGTTTATTTGCTCTTCCCCCACAGCAAAGAAATACTATAAAGGGAGAAATTTTTGTCTGTTTCTATGGTATTTCCAGTGCCTAAAATAAGCAATCAATAAATAATTGTTGAAATGGTAAATGGATCAATAGATTTATCTTAGATAAAGTTCTAAACTGGATTGGTAAAAACTTGTAAGCCTTTAGAAAAGAAAGTGGTGATCATGTGGAGTTTGTATTAAATCATTAATAGTAAAGCATATCAGATTAATTTCCTTTTCCTGTAGGACAAGTATATCAGGAGAGTGCTATGCCCACTGTCTACCTGGATTTTAAAATCGATAAAACCTTCCATATAAATTCATGACTGATATGTAGAAAGGCGCCATTAGACAAAGTCATAATCAAATGGCTGTATTCATAAATCAATGACTATTTAGAAAGAGGCCTCTTGTAACTGACTAGAAGGTTTAGTCTTTAGGTTTCTCCAGTTTATCATTTAGTCATTAATTGTTAGTGGCATTAATGATATAAAGAGCTAATCTACAGATGAGGTAAAAATGTAAGAAACAGCTAATGTGGTCATTAACAAAATCAGTGTACAAAAAGTACTTGACAGTCTGGAAGTAAAAGATAAATATAATACAACAAAACCTAAAAAGTGAAAATACAGAATTCTAAAATACATGGAGATAAGTAATAATTAATGTCATTTGAGGAGCAATGGGGCAGTGGTGAGACTTAGTTTAAAGGCAACTAGAGAGTAAGGTGGTTAAAAATAAACATGAATCAATAATATGATGTGAATTCCCTGCCTCACAAAATATTAATTCAATCTTGAATTTCATAACTGGAACTGGGTATAACCTTAAAAAGGCAATGATGTGGCTTTATATTCAGTTCTTCCACACCTAGAACTGGGTTGCCAATCCTGGGCAATTCACTTGAAGGAAGACATTGAGAAATGAGAGTATTTTAAAAACTTGCAATCGTTATGAAGAGAGAAGTCAAAACCATTTAATGTGAAGAATATCTAAAGCTGTGTCTCCAAACTTGTCATTTTCAAATATGTTTTATATGACCCACATGGGAATTTTTAGAAATTTAAATTAATATCAGATGTCTCAAAATAAATAGATGTCTCATTAAAATATAGATTTCTGGGGTTTGCTCTTACATTTTTATATGAAAACTAACCACAAAGAAGTAGCGATTCTGTCTTCATATTCTTCTCAGTTCACTTCATTCGTTTGCTTTAAATTCCTTGTCCCTGTAGTAATTTAGTGCTTAAGACTTGAAAGAAAAGACATGGGGGATGTATGGCCTGTAAAACAAGGTTGGAGGTGGGAGAGTTACAAATATATCTGAGGGCTTTCCTATAGAAGAACAATTAGACCTAATCTGTGTGACCCCAGAATGCTAAATACTTGTGGTAACTATAGAGAAGAAAATTTCCATTAAATATATAGAATAGCTGTCTCACAGTGACTTGAGACTTGCTGTGTTTTATTCATCTTTGCTTCATCAGTATCAAGAAGAGTTTCTAATACATATTGACTTATCGAATAGATGATTACTTATTGAATAAATGAAGTAAAACAGGTTGTGCGTGGTGAATTCCATCCAATCAGCTGCTAAAATGTAAGCTCTTTGAGAATAGAGATCTTTGTAAATTTTGTTTATAGCTAATTTAGTGTGGCCACATGGTAGATACACATTGAATATTTGCAGATTTCACAATTGGAGATGTTCAAGAGTAGAATCATGGTCTATTTGTCAGTGATGTAGGAAAAATCAGTTAGTTGTATGTGTGGAATGTAAAGGAATAAGGGGAATATTGAACTCGATGGCATTTAAAGTCACTTCCAATCTTGAGAATCTATCAGGCAAGTGATATGGAAACGAGATTATGTATTTAATATCAAATATTAATCACGGTGACGGTAAAGTAAAATGTGTATGTATAGAAACAAAACTGAGAGGTAAAGTATTTGGACAATTATATATTTATGGTATGGATAAGACAATGATTTGCTAGATTTTTAATCAAATAACCAATCACTTAAAATTTTTCTGATACGTGACTATTTTATATCCATATTAATGTCTTTATTTTGCTTTTCAGTCGTTTTATGTCAGCTAAGAAATAGTTCATTACTTCTGTGTGATAAAAATACATTTTATCCCCTGATATTTGTAATCTAACTTATAAAATCCATATTGCCTCGAAGTTTGAAGTGATTTGTTATTCTATCCTCAGGGAAACCTGTGATAGCAAATCAAACCATTGGGAACTGATTTTGCTTTTCATTGTTTGGGGTGGTTACTGAAGGTGATGTTCCCAAAAGTAATCTTATAATTAACTTAGAAAATAATGTTTGGAGGCCAAAAGTGGCAAAGGAACAAAATTAAATAGCTAGTTTTAAAATGCTTGTTGTAAAAATTCTGTGCACCTTTTGTAGTGAAGCACTAGCAATTTTAATATTCTCAAAATCAAGAAAAAGGGGAAATTGCTTTGTAACCTTGAAGGAAAGAAAAGTCTAAATCCCTGATTTTGTATGCCAGAGATGAATGTATTTAGAAAGCAGTCCTGGAAGGGTGGGGGTGATTGTATGCTAACTATGAAAAGCAATAGCTTATTAAATTCTAAGAAACTTTCAGTTTATTTGAAGGGGATATGATAATGGATTATTGCTAAATGTTATTTTTAATGAGTTACATCTTTCTCTGCTTATTTAGCATCAGGATGAAGAAAGAAAAACAGCACCTAATTGTTAGAGGTTAGTGGGTACTTAATGGTAGGATTAGACCTATGAATCATCGCTTTTGTGGCTCAGATAATGAATAGTTGAAAAATTCCTGTCACAGAGTGGTGCAGCATCACCTTAGAATTCTCCATCATCATCATCATAATAATCATTATCACCATTAGCATCACCATCATGTATTAAATGGACATAGCTACTACCTCTAAGGAATATGCAGTAATTTATGAATTTGTTTTAATCTGTTTTCACAACTTCCTCATAGGGAAAAATGGACATATAGTTTTAGAGCTGTTTTAGATTCAGCTCTAGGTAAAATGGTGATATAAGCATTATTTTATTTCAGTGATTCTCTGCTTGATGGGACCCCCACCTCTGCACAGCACATTATTTCTCCTTTCTCAATTTAAAGGGAAAAAAATTCTTATGAGTTTTTATATTTAAAAAAACTTATAATGGAAAATTTCAAATACATGTAAAAGTAGTGATACATCCTAAGTGCTCATTACTCAGCTTCAATAATTCTCGATACAAAGCCAGTGCTCATTTTATGTCTCCCCACTCATATTGCCCTTTAGTAGGATTATTTTGAAATAAACCCAACATATAATAGTATTTTAATATGTCTAAAAATAGTCTTTAGAAGTATTACCTCAATAACATTAAAACACTTGTACATTTTTCTAGTAGTTTTTTAATATCAATTTTTTTATTTTAAAAATTATTTTGATTTTTTAAAATTTGAAATTAGTTCCAAACAAGGTTAATAGATTGAAATTATTATGTATCTTAATTCCCTTTTAGACTATAAATTGCTCTCTATTCTCTCTCTCTGCAATATTTTTGTTGAAATGACATGATCATTCAGGAAATGGTTGGATTTTGCTGATTGCATCCCTATGATGTTGTTCAACATAGTCATCTGTCTCTTGAATTTTCTATAATTAGTAGTTATATCTAAAGGATCAATGAATGCCTTACATTTCATTGTTTTAGAGGGTAAACATATTTTGAAATTTATTTTCTCAAATTTTTATTTGTTGAAGACATGAAATAGCAACAATAATTATTTTCAGTGCTTTTGTTGTTTTATCATATCTAATTCATTGTTGCTAGTCTTAATGTTTTTTTCCTTCTCCTAGATTTCTTAAATTTTTATCCTTCCTGTGCCTCCTATTCCTACTTCCTTATCTCTGAATTGATTTCTTCTTATTTACCTCCACAATTTTTGCCAGAATTGTGGGTAGAGGGAGTTGAGAAGTAGAGTAATGACAGGATACAAAGGGTTGTATGAGGACGGTGAGTCAGGGAAGTGGTCACATCTTTTGTGGCAGAATGCAGCAATATTCACTCATTGGTTTTTTTTTGGTTTCAAAAATTACACATTATGTATAATTAGTTTGAATGTGGATGACTTAGATACCCTAAGAGAACAACTTAAAGATAATTGTTATGCTATATATTCTTCCAGTTTGTTAGCAATTTGGGTGTTTGTATATTATAAATTTTGAGAAACATGGTATGTGTGTGCGTGTGTGTGTGTGTGTGTGTGTGTGTGTGTGTGTGTGTCTCCATCCATCCTCCTGACTTTTACTTGTTTCATTTGGCAGAATGCTGTGGAAATTTCTTCAATAAATTGTTGTTAGCAACTACTTAGTACTTATTATATAATTCTAAAAGTAATTTCTTTAAAGCTAAAAAATTTTTGTCTCAGAGTTTTCACCCTTAATCATGTTACAGACAATATCATATTCAAAACTTGGAGCTGCACTGATGACATTTTTAGGTTAATTTGCTGAGAAGTGGCATTCCTAGGTTAAAGGGAATGAATGGTTTTTAAGGCTCTTTATGTATACCAGCAAGCGTGACTAGAAATTCCGGTAGCCTCTTAAACCTTTTCTGGGGATGTATCTTTTCTGAACTTATGCATGCAATTTCTCAGTTAGTGAGATTTGCCAGTTTTCTTTTCAAGAACTTATAATCTCTTGCTCGCTTTCTTGTCCATCTACATTGCTGCAAGTACTCTAGCCCTTCTGAGGTCTGTCTTGTTCTCAGTGATCCCTACACATCCAAAGTATTCTGGTTCCCCATCAGTGCTTAAGTCAAGTGAGACCAGTCTCTTGAGCCCCCTCAAAAAAAGAGATGGGACATTGGGTGTGCATTCCACTCTTCTATTTCCTTCTCATGAGAAATGCCATGAGTTGGACTTTTTTTTCCCATTTGCACCAAGTTATGCTGTCTTGGGAGAGGGCTATCACAGATGAAATCAAATGGCTTTACTTATTCAGTTCAATGTGATTCTTCTTGGCTTTGAGCTTGATTGAAATGCTGCAAATTAACTGGTTTCTGGAGTTCTCATGGTTTTTTGACTGTTAATTGTTGTTAAGTGGGTGTGTCTGGGAGGGGATGAGGCCTGAAGTTTCCTATTCCACCATCTTCCTGACATTACTCTATAGCTCGCTTTTAAAATATTTAGTATTTTTTTAATATTTAAGTTATTTTATTCCATCTCACATGATATACCTAACCACTTTCCCTAACATTTATTTTTCTTTCCCTTATTAGTTGATAGTATTTCCTTTAATATATATTAATACATATTAAATCCTTATAAAAGAAATATTTAAGGGAATATGTATTGTTCCACTGATATTTCTGTCGATCATTTGAAAGTACCAAACTGTTTTCGGTGTTGTAGTTTCATAGTAGAATTTTATACAAAATAGGACACACACATCCTCTTACTATTTTTTATTCTAAATTTTTTTATTTTGTACTCATCTCTTTGTTTTTCTTTCAGTTGAAGTCCTCGCTAATAAATATCCTCCCTTTTCATTTGTACACCTTCATCTTTGTTAGTTTATTTTAGTATTATAGACTTTGTATTATTAATAAACCTCTTAAATGATGATTTTAGTTTTTGCTTTCATGTATATAAATAAGTTTTTGATTTATATTGGCATTTAAATAAAACTTGAAAATAAAGACAATAAATCTTTGTGTTTCCCCTAATGACGTGATTTGGCACCTCAAAACACTAAGCGAATAAACCAGCTAAGTTTTAATCCACTCTTCTAGGAAGACATTTTTATTAGGGGCAAAAAAAAAAAAATTATCTCCTTTTTTGTAGTGGTGATTCTATTAGTGTATATCATTGTGAAATAAATAATTAGTAGAAGTTATCTTTTTCCTTAATTTTTTTTTCTTTCCTGCTAACAAAATAGAATCTACTTCATTTTTCAAGGTCACCCAGGATAAGTACAGTGCTATTTATTAAAGATTAATAGAATCTTAGAGTTTCAGGTAGACTTTCTTTTTGATGAGAATATATAGTAGAATATTGCTGAATAATATTTTTTTCTTTTTTTATACACTTTTTAGAAGTTTTGATGAGTAAATTATAGGAAATGGGTTTAGAAAGAGTTCAGTGATTTCTGTCTCTTTTAATCACTTTGAAATCAGAACCTATATTTGAATTATGTTGTCAATTTTGAGAGCTATCTGCTTGCTACCTTTGTATTAACTTAGGGTGGAAATTGTCATTTTATTTGGAATTTATTTCTCCAAGAGTGCTTTCTATATCTGTACACAAATGTCCATTCGAACATGGATTATCTTAATTCAGCGTAGTGGTGTTTTTAATATAAAAAAAAGCTTAGGTATTTAACTTTATTTCCTTGACTTACGACTTTTCTCTAAGATTATTTGGGCAACTTAGCATTGGATTTTAATTTAAAAAAACATATAATAAGTAATACGATAAGGGGAAAAACATTTGGCATAGGGCTTAGACAATCATAAGGCAGATTTTAAATTACTACTTTAGTGTAATTATGAACAATTTTATGGAGATATAACAGAATAATAGACAATGTCTACTGTTGGCATATAGTACTTTTAGATTATGAGTATGATTTCAATCCATTGTGATGCTAACCTATTAAATTATATCCTATGCCTTAAAGAGTTGGTTCAGTTTTCAAAAATTGTCTTATTTGTACTATAAATTCAGGCACAGGGAATTGTTACTTTTTCAGAGGATAATTTTGGAGCAAACTAATTAGACAGGAAAAAGGAATGTAACATTGGAAGTGATACAAACCTATCTTCAGTTTAATTTGCCCTCTTCTTGAAAACCTATACAATTATTTAACATGCTAACTTCTATAATTCTCTATGTAGCATAGGTATTCTGGAAGAATTGAGTGCCTGAACTCTTTCATTCTTATCAAGAGAAGTAAGGTGAAAAGTATTTTAAAGAAGTTTTAACCATGGGGATTGACCAAAACAATTTGAATGACTGAAGCCTTGGAATTTCAAAATAAATTTCTTTTTATATGCTGTAACTTCTACCTAACATATTAATAGTTATAAACCAACATTAATAGTAATACTAATAGCTAACAGTATTTCCCCACTTCCTTATTTCTTATAGTTGAGAAAACAGTGTCAAATGTGTCTGTTTTTTCATTCGTTTATTCAACAAGGTTTATTTAGCATGTTTTGTCCCAGATACTGGCTGAGTGCTGGATGTACAAAAGTTGTTATAGCACACTGTCATGCTTCCAAATGTGTTCAAGCTAACAAAGAGAATACAAACACACACGCACGCGCGCGTGCACACACACACACACACTCTAATACAAATCATTTCAGTACAATTGACAGGTTGAAAGCCACCCTGAGGCCATAACTAAAAAGCTATAAGTTATTTGTATTCATTGTCTTGAATAATAATTTTAATGAGTGTTTATTAGAGGATATCATCAAGAGAATATGACCACTAGTTGACCCTGAAGCTAAGTCAGAGGATCCTCACTCACTCCCTTGTCTTTGGAATGCCCATCATTCCCACAGTGGGAGCCATTTGCAAAATGCAGCCTTGAGAGAGCAATGTATTGTTGAGACCATCTGGACAGTATACGTGACTGAACCCAGTTAAGAACCCTATATAAACTTTTAAGATTCTGGTGGGAAGGTGCAAAGATGTACTTACTTTGTGGTTGCCCAAGACAAGCCTTGTATATAAGTTCCCTTGCTTATTAAACCTGTCACCTAAAAATCTAGAGTAACCTGCCTCTTTCTTTGGTGTTTTCTTGCCCTCCTTGTAAGGGGACCAGTTTCAGATTTTACCCTGAAAGCTCCAGAGCTTTGGTCTAACATTGTGTAGGATGAGAAGAGAAATGGTTGAAGCACAGTACCTTGGAGAATGTCTAGGTTTAAGAGACAGTTGATAAAAGATTCAGCAGTGAGTCTAAACAGAACTGATTGAGAAGTAGGTAGGAAGCAAAAAGAAATGCCTGATTTATGAGGTAATCATACATTTTAGTTTGCCTGAGACAGTCCAAGCATTTTTTTCCATCAATGTCACTTCTGGCCAGCACCCACCCCCTTTACTCACAAAAATGTTCATCCTACTTATGCACTCCTAAAGAGCCCTAGTCCTCTGTTATAGCTCTTATCACACTGGTGATTATCTTTCTCCCCATATAGACTGTAAGTATTTAGAGGAAAGGCAGTGCCTAATCCATTTAAATTCAAAGAATAGGGATGTGATTATATATACAATATGGTACCAGCTATAACAACAGAAAATTACTTGTGGCTCCTGCAGCCCAAATTATTGTGTTCCTGATTGGCACGTGGCTATTCTCTAAACAGTTATTTAGGAACCATAACTTCTACTTTTTCTCCACCATCTTCAATGTATGGCAAGAGGTTACAAAGGGGGAGAAAAATGAGAGTTTGTACTCACAGTTTTTATGGGCCAGATATGAAAGTGACACACGCTTCCTCAACTCATAATCCATTGCATATAATGTAACACCACTGATTTGTATTCATATACCTGAAAATGAATCTGGAAATGTGGTCTAGCTACGTGCTTAGAAAGAAATATTCTCTCATGCGATGCCAATATATAAGTTTTAAGACAACTTCTCTATAAAAATTTTGTTTTTAGAAACATATATGAAACAAATATTAAAAACTGTGAGATTATCAGCAACCGCAGTGATTTCTTTAGCGCCAGTTATGTGTATGTTCTTGCACTAAAGGCCTTGTTAAGCAATTTGCTAACTACTTTGGGAGAATAGAAAAAGAGAACAAAAATTAATTAAATAGCTTCATAGAATTGGAAGAAAACAATAATAGCATATATAATGCTCATTTATTGTAACTGTCAATTACTATGGAATTACCTTAGGTATATCTTTTAGAGAGGTATTTGTCTTAACAGTGAAAAGAATTATATTAAATTCATCTAGCAACTATTACAAATAAGTTTGTTAAATAAGAAAGAGAATTTCATTCGATTGCATATTAACAGGTTTGCATTAAATTCATTTGAATATTTTTTCTTTTTTCATATTGCTTTCTTGAAACTCACTAGAGTTATTTCTCATTTCCATCAATAGCAAGGTGAATGTTGTTTCACTTTATTATTGTGACTTTTAATTTACTTTTAAATTTAAAGTAACACATTTTAATAGAGAATATAGAAACTAGTAATAAAAATATGAAAATCACCATCAACACCATTACCCAGAGAGTCATGTTAAAAAATTAGGATACATTCTTCCAGAATTTTTCTATGAATAAATGTGTTAGTTTTTCTGTTGTGTTTTATCTTAGTGTTGTTTTACAACAATGAGATCACCTTGCAGTCTTTTTCCTGCTGAACATTATATTATGAACATAATTACATATTCTGCATTATTTTTACAGCCTCATAGTATTTCATAATATGATGTATCAAAATTCATTAAGCCAATTTCTCAGTACAATAATTAGATTATATCCAGTTATTTGTTATTGTAAATAAGCTTCAGTGAGCATCTTTGTGGTTGGATCTTAGCCAAAAGATCTTATTGGACTTTGTCTAAAATGTCAAAACCATTAGTATCCAAATTTTAGTATGCATGAGAATCATCCTTGGGAGCTATTCAGATTCTCAGGCCCTCATAATAGAGATCCTGATTAGGCAAATCTAGAATAGACCCTGAGAGTTTGATTTTTAGGAACACTTTCTATGATTCTCATGCAGGGGTTTTGAGCATCACATTTTGAGAAATAATGGCTTAGAGATATTATAAATGCTATCTGTTTCCTCACCCTCTTCTGAAATGCCATTTTTTCCAGCAATTATATAAGATATATATTGCCCTGGTAGTCAGTTTTACATTTCTTTCCAAAATAAGACCATTTAACCTCCTGCTTTCTACTGATAAAGTTGTTCCATTTATTTTTTAAATATAACTAGTACATATTGATCTGGATTTTTTTAAAGCCACTTGTTATACTGTTTTTGAATGGAAATATTAGGATATAGACATCTACTGCTTCATCATTTTTATTATCAAGATAAAAATGCCACATTTTATTTTTAATAGAGGTTGCTCTCTCAAAAGAAGTTATCTCTTGAGGTGTTTTATCTAGAAGAGACTGTCACAGACATTAAGTCCTTCATTAGATAAAGCATTTCTGCAGCTACAATGTAATTGCCATAGTGGGCAGCTAAGTACTTATAAAAAGATATTAACTTTGGTCAGCTATGTTCAATGTTTAGCTCTGCTAGACTCATCCTTTCTTCCTTTTCCATGTTTATCCTGAAGAAGAGTATCTATACACTTAAGTCATTAACTTCTCTCAAGAAATATGTGATGCAAATTATGACCCTTTAGTGTGGTTTCAGTTTGCAGTTCTGTCCTCAGATGAATGCACAGAACTTCACAAACATACAAAGGCTCATTTTCTCAATCTAAAAGCTAAGAATGTTACAGGTATACATCTTCTTTTTATTTTTCATATTTGTCAGCTTATTAAGTGTTAATTTTGCCATGGACTATTATAAAATCAGAACATATTAGGCCTGAAAGTAGTCTTAAGCTTCATTTAGTACAACTGCTGATTTTATGTCTAAGGAAATTAGAGCCCAGGAAGATGAAATGACTTCTTAACGTCACATAAGTAATTAGTGGCAGAGTCAGGCCTAGAATCTCTACCTCCTGATTCAATTAACAAGAATTATAATTAATTTCCAATAATTATGTAGCCCTCTCTGATCCTGTTTATGCTATTTTTTTTTAATGAAAATGTGAGGCTTATTAAGTTGTGGTTGATCCTTGTGTCTTCTGTTCTTTTCTAGTAATATCTACCTTGACAGGGACAATACTTGTTAAAGGTAGTACAGCAGAGTGGTAGTTAGCTTCAGTTTTAAGTAAAAAAAAAAAAAAAAAAAAAAGGATGTGGATCTCAATTTCTTGGGTGATTAACTATCCTAGTTTGCTTGGGACTGGATTATTTCTCTGGACATAGGACTTTCAGTGCTAAGATCAGAAAGTCCCAGGCAAACTAGAATGGTTGGTCACCTTATTAACTATGTGACAATGTGACCAGGGAATGCTGTTTTATAGGTCTCTGTTTCTTTATGTATAAAATGGGAAAAAGAATAGAACCTAACTCAGAGGATTTCAGTAAAATTTAAAAGAGATGGTGTATGTAAAACATAGCACCATTTAATGAGGATTCAGTATATTTAGCTGTTATTAATTAATTTTTCCTCAGTTTTATTGAAGTAGAATTGACATATAATAGTGTATGTTTAAGGTATATCAGCATAATAATTTGACTTACAAATATCATGAAATAATTACCACCATAAGTTTGGTTAACATCTATCATCTCATATAGATACCCCTGGCCCCCAGAAAAGAATTTTTTTTTCCTTGTGATGAGAATTCCTAGAGTTTATTTTAACAACTCTCATATATATCATACAGAATGTTAACTATAGTCATAATGTTGTATATTACATCCCTGGTGCTTATTTACCTTTTAATTGGAAATTTGTACCTTTTGACCACCTTTATCCTATTCTTTCATGCCTCCCCGCCCCCATCCTTGCTTCTGGTAACAACAAATCTGACTCTTTTTTTTTGTAAGTTTGTTTTATTTCTCTTTTCTTTCTTTTTTTTTCTTCTTCTTTTTTTTAAGATTCCACATATAAGTAAGAGCATACAAATTTGTTTTTTTTCTGTCTCATTTATTTCACTTAGCGTAATGCCCTCAAAGTTTCATTCATGTTGTCACAAATGACAAGATTTTCTCCTATTGTAAGCCATTATTATTATTATTATTATTATTATTATTAATGTTATTTTATGAAGTAAGTAGATTTCTCAAAACAGAGTCTCAGAATCTAAGTACTCATATTTAGAATTTGAAATAATCTTTGTTTTTTTTTTTGTTTTTTTGTTTTTTTGTTTTTACCTACAGGTGCCCTCCTTTTCTCCTATGTATCTAAAAATTAAACAATAAAACCTAAGGCTGTATAGAGTCCACCATTGTATATCCTTTTACATTTTTCAAGATATAAATAAAAAAAGGACAAATTTTCTATTTGTAAAGCAATATAGATCAATGAAATATCAAAGACAGCATAGTACACTGAAAAGATAAAGGGAATTAGCCCAGATTATAACAATAATAGCAAGTATTTTGTTGAGCCCAAACTCTGTGCCAAATATCGGTACTTCAAATAGTTTCTGTCTCTGTTCCAGACAATGAACTTGAGAAATAAATATTATTATCCTCAATGTTCAAATGTAGAACTAACTTCAGTGAGCCTAAGTTACTTGCTCCCAAATTGTAGTATAATAAGTGCAACAAAGATTCCAAACTAGGTATGAACTCTCCGAAGTTAACATACTTTTAATGTATAACCAACAGCCTAATTTTAGGAAAAGGACTTTGTCTTTACCTAGTTTCTTCATCTGTAAAACTCAGAAGAAAAGGAAATAACCATTTGTGATCATTTATTACACTGCAGATAATGAGCTATGCACATTACATGTATGATATCATTTCATTCTTGTGGGTAAAAGATATTCCAATTTTTATAATAAAGAACCAGAAAAACTATGCAGGTTAAGAAACACTGTAGGAACACAACCAGCAAAGTGTCAGTGCAAGGATTCTCAAACCCAGCATGTTATCTGATTCTATCATTTATAGTATATCGATATGATAAATATTTCTAGAGTAGACTTTCTAACCACTTGGAAATAATTAATGCTCATGTAACAGTATATTTTTTTCAACTAGATTCAAAATATTAGAATGTCTATTCTATTGTAGACTCAATTTGCCTTTGCATGTGGGTAATATAGATCAAATCTGTATAATTTAGCTGTGATTTAAATATTCTACTAGGTACTCAGATGCCCTTCTAATGACCTTTTTTCAAATTCCCCTCAAAACATCTTAGTGTAAACCTTTGAAAAGAATATTCAAGTAACATGAGATATATGAAAATATGTGTTAACAAATACAGTCCTAAGTATGAAGAAAAAAATAAAACTCATTTTCTTGCTCTCTCTTTATAAGTATGTATGTATGGATATGTCATATGTCAAGATAATTAATAATGAATTTTCTGCAATTCATTTCATAGAATGTAGAAAGATATTTTTATTTACCCTTGATTTTACAGAATTCGTGCACAAAGCTCATAAATATTGATTATTGAAGATGACAGATCGAAGATTATCAAATATAACAACTGAGTCATTCTAAATTTACTGTTGAACAAATTTCCTAGTTTTTAAGATAAATTGAGACTTCAGCTGTTCTAATTTTTTCACCAAATATTGTTCTGTTAATGTCATCACTTTCTAGCTAGCATTTTCCATGTATATGTTTCTCATAATTTTTTTTTCTTCCAAAAGGATGAAGCCATCATGTAATGATAAATAGCAGAACTTTTGTTGCTTACATATACTTTCTTGAACTTTCACCTTAGGCCTCTGAGGAAACACTGCATTCCAGTAATGAAGAGGAAGACCCTCTCCGAGCCATGGGACCCTATCTGGTGCGGAGGCTTTCGTGCCGCAATGTTCAGCTTCCCCCTCTGGCCTTTCGACAGTTGGAACAAGCTGACTTGAAAAGTGAATCAGAGAACGTTCAAAGACCGACTAGCCTCCCCCTGAAGATTCTGCCACTGATCGCTATCACGTCTGCAGACTCCAGTGGGTGAGTGCCCTTGGGCGACATTTCTCCATTTTATATTTTGGGTGGCGATTACTTTCTGTGGTGTTTTGAGATTTTGTGGCTTATTGCTTGGGTTGAATGGGAGGAAAATGGGATTTCTAGAGCCAAAAGAAAGAAGAGTGACTTTTCTCAGGTAACATCACTATCTCTGGAAGGGGTGATATTTTAGTCAAAATGTTTACAAGGAGAAGTTGAAAAGTATTGGTGAATGATAATTAGCATCTGGGCAAAGAGACTTGGACTTGTCAAATTAATATTGGTCGTGTGTGATTTAATAAAAAAAATTCTTACCAAATGAAAACTAATGGACCAATTACTGTGTAGACATACATATCTGGACACAATAGGCAGTGTTCATTGATGCAAAAAAAAGTTTGAATCAAGGAGAGATTATATTGTAATTAGAATCAAAGGAAATATACAATTATATTCATGAACCTAGTAATTTGGCTTTTGACACTTTGAAGTATTACTCACCAGAATAATGTTTCAGTTCCCATCATGAGGTGATTTTATTTAGTACTGGTATACATAGAAGAATCACACATAGTCATGTCTTTGTAATGTAGCCATTGTATTTCCTATTCGACAGAGAGTTTTTATTCTTTCTGTCTTGTTTACTAGTGGAGTTTTGACAATTTAATTTCAATTTCATGGGGTAATAAGTTGTGAAAGAAAGTAAAGATAGTAGGCACATCCATTTTTGTTTTGACCAGCTGCATTTTTAAGAAGCTGTGATAGAAAAGAGGAGTAAGTCAGTGGTCTGTACTTGGATAGGTGCTTGAGTATTTGCTATGACGATAAGGACAAAGTAATTTATCATGTTGTAAGTTTATTCTCTGCCAAGTCTAAGGCATGTCTAAAAAAGGTACCTTTTAGATTTTTTGTAACAATTGTTAGAAAAATTGTGATCAGAAGGAATATGGCCAGTAACTGTCCTCTAAGATATTGAATTTAGCTGTTTGAATTGTTATAGACCAGTTCAAAGGATCTGTGTCATTAAAAGATGTGATGAAAAACAACTAAGTAAATAAAAGGATAAAATTTTTATTTTGAAGTAATTGTAAGAGGAAATGTGTGTTTTTTGTTTTGTTTTGTTTTGATGATCCATATATATAAAGAAGAACGTGTATCTATTGATCAGACACACTAAAGCAGGTGGGACTTTTCTATGGCAACTTGAACTGAACATTCTTTGAAAAATCCTGTCTCAAAAAACCTGTTTTCCCTCTCTTTGGGATCAACACCACTCTTGTTCATCTGTGTACAGGGCAGGATTCACAGTTATCAGGTATGCCAGGGGGCATCAAGACCACCTCTAGGTTCACTTATTTGCTAGGAGAGCTCCCAGGATTCAGCAGATAGTCATATTTATGGTTAGGATTTATTACAGCAGAAGCATATCAAGTAGAATTAGAAAAGAGAAAAGCACATGGGCCAAAATCTTGAGAAAAACATACACAAGCTTCCAAGTTCTACTGTCCCAGTGGAGTCAGAAAGGATGCACTTAGCTCCTCCAATAATGAGTTGTGACAACATGTGTGAAATGTAGTCAAGAGGGACACCTTCTACCAGGGAAGCTTGTTAAAGACTCAGTGCTTATATGAGGTATCTGTAACAGTCAAACTCATAGAAACAGAGAATAGAACGGCTGTTGCCAGGGGCTGAGGGTAAGAGAAATGGAGTATTGCTATTTAATGGGTATATAGTTTCAATTATGCAAGATGAATAAGCTCTAGAGATGTGTTGTACAAGATTGTACCTATAATTAACAACACTATATTATGCACTTAAAATTTTGTCTAGGGGATAGATCTCATATTAAATGTTCATAACACAATAAAAAAATTAAAAAAAAAAAAAAAAAGAAAAAGAGATTCTTTGCCCAGAATTGTTTTTCGGGCTGCTCACTAAGAACCCTCTGCCTAGCATGTGCCTAAATTCCCAGAAGGAAAGCAGTTGTTCAGCATAAACCACATTTCTTGCACAAACAGTTTAGGCACAGTGAGCCACTCACTTTTCAGAGAATGGTGAGACCCCAAGTTCCCAGATGGCAGCGAAGGGCCAACCTTTCAAATAGGCTTTTCTAAAAATAGTAGTCTCAGGCTCTTCTGCACATCAGATTTATATTAAAATCATTACCTTGCTTTCTCTACATTTGAAGAAGAAATTATAATTATAATTAAAATAAAAATATATACTAATTTAAGCCTGTGATGTATTCATTTAACTTTGGCATCTTAAAAAATGTGGTGGCTAAATATGATTTCTCATTTTAAGCTGTCATGATAGCAAATGCCCTTAAAAGAAAATTGTGTAATATATTTAATATATCTTTATGTAGTTGGGCAATGTGTATAATTGAAATTTTACATAAAAGCTAAGCTAATTTAATTAAATATAAATGTGTTGCTAAAAACAGTCTCCAAGTACCAAGGAGGTTCAGAATTGTCTGTATGATACTACTTCTGTTGGTTCAAAGTTTGTTTCTTTTTGAATCAAGTGAAAGCAAAATTGTGTTTACCATTTACAAATTTATTCAATATTTTGAAGGAAAGAATTTGTGTTTTTGAAGGATGTAACAAGAGTGACTTGTCTATACTAGAAGGCAGCCAGGAGAAACCATGGACAAGAGTGGTCAGTCAATAAGAAACAAAGACTAAAGCTGTATTAAAGGGACTGTCATTATCTTAGGAAGCAAAAATAATTTGTGAATTGAAGATTTAAGAAACAGATAATTAAAGGGTTTAATTTGCAAGAATGTCTAAGCTTTGGAAGGAAAGTAGAAAGTAAAGTTAGGGATTACACTCTGTAGCCATTTCAGTTAACCAAGAACCCCAGATTCCTTCATAGCTGTCAGAACGAGTAAGTGGGAAATTCAGACTAGTTTAGCTAAGATTGTCTACAGCCCAGTTTCCCATTATTAAAGGTTAATATTCCTCTAGGTTTCATTGTCAATCTACACAGAGACATTGATAGCTGTAAATCTTTGATGGGAAAAGAAACTTGTTATGCTCTTCAAACTTATTTTCCATAATTTATTAATATCTTAACTTTTTACTTTCTTCTGATGTGTCAGTACACTAGACACTTGCTCTGCCAGGTGTCACACAGAGGGTCTAGAGATTTATGCTACCTCTTTAGAAACTCACGGTGTAGCCCCAAGAGTAATTGGTTTCTGAAGGGAACTTTGGCTTGCAAAAATTAGTGTTATGCATGGCAGCTTTTAGCTTCCTCATGAAGTGCCTGAGTCAAGAGGGCTTTTCATAATTCAACTTTTTTTTTTTCAGCCAGGCAACATGAATGTGTTCAAATGTACTCTATTTAACAATTCTCTTTGAGTACACCTAAGGTTAGGTTGTGTGTATTGTGATTTAACAACCTTTAGAAAAGTTCAATGATTATAAAACAGAATTATAAGATCTGTAATGCTGAGGACCTTCAATTCATCCACTAGTTAGTTTTCCATATAGGGTGAGATGAAAGGAACATCTCTTCATGGCTTGATATGTTATCAATTTTGCAAGGTGATTTGGAATGCATAGCTTTCTATATTTCCCTCTTACACAGTTTTCTATCTATTTACTTTAAAAAAATCTTTTATTAAGGTGGAATTTGCATGCAGTAAAATATGTAAATCTCAAGTATATATCTAGATACATTTTTATATATTTAGACACCCATGTAATTATCACCCAATTTTCTAACTTCTGTCACCAAAGATTAGTTTCTCCTCTTCATATAAATGGGATCGTATAGTATGTTCTCCTTGTGTCTGGCTTTTATCACTCAAAATGTTTTTTGTTGTTTATTCAGTTGTTTATTCTTTGTAATTGCAGTATAGTTTTCCATTACATGAATAGACTATAATTTACTTATTCATACTCTCTTATTGATAGATATTTAGGTGTTTCTAGTCTGAGTCTATTATGAATAAAGTCACTGTACACTATATAGGTCTTTTTGTGGATGTATGCACTAATTTCTCTGAGTTATATTCCTAAAAGTGGAATTTCTGATTAATTGGTAAGCATAGATGTATTTTATTGCTGTCCAATGATTTTGCAAAGTGATGTACTTTTTTACCCTCCAACCAGCAATGTATGAGGGTTCCAGTTCTGTGTCCTCTCGAACACTGAGCATTCAAAGTCTTTTTCATTTTAGCTGTTCTGGTGAATGTGTAGTGGTATTTCACTATGGTTTTAATTTATATTATCCTTATAAATAGTGATATTGCTTGCTTCTAATATGTTCATTGAATATTTGGATATCTTTTTTTATGCCATGCCCATTTAAACATTTGTCTAGTTTTTTCTTTTATTGATTTCTGGGATTGTTTATATATGCTAGACAGAAGTTCTTTGGAGTCCTTCGTTAGATATATGCTTGATTAAATGAATATTTTCTTTCTTGCATTTTTACTTCATTTAGTTTTAGTATGGTGTTAACCTTAGCCGAGAGAGAGAGAGAGAGAGAGAGAGAGAGAGAGAGAGAGAGAGAGTGTGTGTGTGTGTGTGTGTGTGTAAGGAAAAGTGTCCTATGAAAGGTCAGAGACAGAAGTAAGAGCAAAAATAAGAGAGATGGCAATAAAATTAAGGGGGAGAAAAGAGAAAGATAGACAGAGACAGAGAGGGAAATGAAAAAAAAAAGAGTGAAGTGTTCTAAATGGAGAAGAAAATAGAAAGGGGGGAATAATAAAGGGAAAGCAGATGACAAAAATGACACAACCTACAGGACAATTTTATTTAGAGACAAGGGCAGTTGATCACTTGAATATAGAAAGGTGGCAAATAGGACTTCCAGACACTAAGGGGTTGCCAAAGAAAAGTTGAGAATGAAATGACAGTATCTTCGCGGGCAGAGTATCAAGTAGTAAAGAGTGGGTAATCTGAACAATTATTGTCTGAATTTGAGTCCTGTCTCACCACTTGCTAGCTATATGACCTTGGAAAGTTACTTCACCACTCTGGGTTTCTAATTCCTCAAGGGCAAAAATAGGAATAATAGGAGTACCTACCTTCACCTCATAGATTTATTGGGAAGCTAAAATACTTAGCTCTATTTTTGACATATTGTAGGTATTTAACATGTAACAATCACAACTGCTGTTACTAGTGCACTTATCATGGAAAACATTGCAACAAATTATGTGTGTTTTTGTTGAAATGATTAGTTTTCTTATTAGAATTATCTTCAAAGAACCTCTACTAATAACTTTTAGGGTAAAAATGAATATTCTAGCAGATTTAAGAGTTAACCAAAAATTTGTTCCTGGTTCAATAAGCTAAGATTGTTATGGACTTGTCACATTTGTATTAAGAAGTATATATCTCACTTTGGCATCTGTCCACAGACATACCCTGCTTTCAAGTGCTATTCAATTATATTTGAAAGGAGAAGGCCTCTTTACTCCTTACCTCCTTCTTGCTTTGCTTTGTAACAATCCTGACTTCTACTTAGTTCCCTGGTCAGAATCCTCAGGAAGAATTATGAGGTCCTTCTTGTCTCAATTTTCTTTCTTGGCCCTGGCTTTCTTTCCTGGGTAGTCTACGTGCCCCTGGAAACTCTGAGAAGGGTTTCACTTACCACATATGTGGAAATTGCTCCCTGCAAACAGGTAGGAAGTTGTGGAAGCAGAGGGAGGATGAGAGGGAGTTAGTATTAAATCTCTCCAGCTGTGTTTCACTGTTGCATCAGCTATAATAAAATGACAACCAAGAAACAAGTTGTGCCCTAGTGAAATAATGACATACCTCTGGATGGATGTATATTCAGCGATCTGTGTGAGTGGAGAATATTACAAACACTTTCTCATTGCTACTGTCTTATTACTGGTCTGAAGAAGTATAGCGTGTTCATTTCTATTATGATGTCCTATAAAAAAAAGACAATAAAAAGAATTTAAAGGAAGAGATGGTTACTCTTCGGAATAAAATAAACTGCCAAACACAGGGAGATAGATTACTCTAGTCAAATAAAGCTTCATTTTGCAAAGATAATCCAGAAATATTTCCTTGAGTTATGTGCCATTCACAGAGGAACTGATCCCAGATGCCAGTTAGACATTGGGTTCTCTGATCAAATACCCATCATCTAGTGTTCTTGAGTACACACTGTATACATTACAGTGAACGTAAAAAAGGTAATTTTTAACACTTTGTTACTGAATCAAAATCCAAACAAAAAAACAAAAGGAAAACAAAAAAGCTTTACTTAAGCAGACATGTAATCTTTCAAATCTGGTCTTTTTAATGTAAGAAGGTATTAACATTATTCACATATTTCATAATTGAAATATTTTTGATATAAAAATTTGTGAAGCTTAAAGGTTGTATTTCATGATGTACCCACAAGACTTGTACCTGAGGTTTCAAGATGTTTATCTACAAGTTTTTGACATATGTAGGTACTTAACATGTAAAAATTATGGGGAAGATCTATAACTCACTAGGCAAAGCTTTCCAGAATTGAAAATGGATGCGTAATTGTGCTTGTGAAAGATTTCTTAGAAATATAGTATTCTTGAGCATTTTTTTTGTAACGGTGAAGAAGTTGGGAAACACTATATCCAATAATTATGAAGATACATGCTGTGTAAAAGAAAGTGAATTGCTTTGTCTTTGATTTATTTAAATGCAATTTATTTACATAGTGTTTGTTGAAACTTCTCAGGATAGCCACAAAATACCACAAAACTTTTGTTTCTAAAGCATTAACTCTGATTTCATTAAATCTGTTTTATATTTGCTTTGAAATTTATGAGTTTTGAGAATAATGATTATTGAGATTAAAATTTGGCTTCAATAGTGATGGAACCCTTTACTTTTACCATGTAATAGCTTAACAAATGACAACTTACTTCCAGAATCAGTAGTAATTCTTGAATCTAATCTAAAATAAAGGATAAATAATTCTGACTGTTTTTTCCTCACAAATCATAGGACTTCTGAATATTTTATATTTGTCTTGTCTTAAATTTATAAGAGTAAGATAATTATTAAACTCTAACTTCTTTTATCAGACTATTATAGTGTCTTTTTATTTTGTAGTACCTTCTGGCCTCCTAAAAAAGGTTGCCCCAAATGGACTGATACTATGCCACAATATTTCACTATCTGTGCATCAATAAAGTAACATGTACAAGGGGAAGGTTTGCTTTTGTAATCAAAGGTTTCTATCTCACCAGGTTCCCACATTCTTAAAAACACTAAAGAGAGTGGCAACCTGTGCATCTACCACACAAGAGCATCTAGTTCCTGTTTCTAAACCTTGCTTATGCCAACTTTACTTGCTTAATAGTGTAGATTGGTTGGGGAATCCCATATCTTATTTTGCTGTGGGAAGTGATTGAAGAACATAATACTAAGAAAGAGTGCAGAGCAAAAAAAAAAAAAAAAAAAAAGCACTTTGATTATTTCCATCTAAGAATCATAATTTTTCAGCTCCTTAGATAGCTTCCCTCCACCCCAAACACTATTTGTTTGACCATCCTATGTAACTGAATTATTCATCACTGGAGTGTTGAATGCCCTGTCTTGCAATACTGTGTTCATGAAAAGTAGGTAAAAGCACTCTGAAAATTTTCTTTAATTATGATTATGTGCTACATAAAGATATATACTGATTCAAACTTAATATTGATCAAATTATATCACTTTGAGATATGTGAAACAAGAAAAGTATGTTTAGTTGAAATTCAGGAAAAAATGAAGTTACAGAACTTTTTCTCCCCTACAAATGAGCACTACACAATGACAAAGAGATTTCTTTAAAATAAAAATGTGTGTAGGGAAAGAACTGAAGAAAAAATATATGCCCTCCTGTGTTTACTACACTTTTTTTTTTGATTTTGCTGAAAATCCTGGCTAGTTGGTTAGAATTATTTCTATGATTTAAGTATCATTTATCACACATATTTATCTCATTTGTTTGGAATTTTCTGTCCACTTCAAAGGAATTAGATGGAGCCAGACATCTTTGGACCTTTTCCAAATTTGTGGAATTGAGTCAAAATTGTATGTCATCTAGTTGTTTTATCTGGATTGATTTTATTTGATAGATTAAATCATTTACACTAATGTTAGTGGCTCTGAGCATGGGAAATGTGAGACCTTTGTCCACTTTTCCAAAGAAAAATGGATTTTATCATAGTGGGCTTTTGTCTCAGGGTGTTCTGACTTTTATTCCAATGTGATTCCTGAAAAAAAACTCTTAAAATAATGGTGAATGTCATAGCAAATACATACAGGCACATACAAACTACTTGTTATGTGGAGACTATATATAGAAATTCAAAACTTTAGTAGACATGATTAAGGAATTTAAACTATATAATTTACACTATATGAATAAGATTTAAAATATAAATTTTAGAATATATAACTATTATATTTCACAATTCACTTTCCAGAACTTTCCCAATTTTCGGTCGTATATTTCAGAGTGCGCTCCCTCTTCTTCGCTGTTCTGTGCCCCAATTAACACATAACTTTGGCTTTCTTATTTCTCCAATATTATTCAATTTTGATTGACTTTATTTCATGAAGTCATATATTTTCACTCATATTACAGTATCTAGTTAAATTTTATAAATATAAAAATACTTATGCATTAATCTGACAAATAGTATCTTGTATTTGCTGTAATCCAAGCTATGAGCTGGAGACAAAGGGCTCGATAAAGCCAACATAGTCTCTTCATTCATAGAATCTGGAATCCAGTAAGGTGCACAAACAAAAAACAGGCAACCACAATCCTGTTTGTTAGATATAATATACAAATATGTCTGAGGATGTGTGGACTAATGTAGGATATATCATAGGATTGCAAACTAGCATAGGCTTGTGAAGAGCTGACACCTAAGCTGAGACCTAAAAGAGGATGGTACCCAGTGGAGAGAAAAGCACGGAAAAAGTCCAGGGACAAGATAAAGCAGGATGTCTACATTCAAAATAACTAAAAACTCTTATGCATAGCTAGACCTAAAGGTCATATTGAAGATACAGTTAATAATCATCACCATTAATTTTTCATGTATCCGATATGTGAGGTCTTGGAATATTCTCTAGGAGTGTGATCAGCCAAGGTACGGGCACCAAGAAGCAAAAAGTTCAACTGATCTCAAATTAGAAAGTAAGGGTATAAGGTAGAAAAATAGGGAAAGAGATTTGAAGGTATTTGCAATATAGTAAAAGAAGTGGTGAATTATGGCAACTGAGCTAGGTATGAAAATTAGTGAATATAGTGAAATAAGTCAGACAGAAAAGGTTAAGAACTATATGATTTCACTCTTATGTGGGATGTAAAACTGAAAGCAACAAACGAACAAGAAAAGCAGAGACTCATGGACATGGACAACAGTATAGCGGTTACCAGAGGGAAGAGGGGGCAGTAGATAAGAGCAGAGGGTGTCAAATATATGGTGATGGAAGGAGATTTAACTTTGGATGCTGAACACACAATGCAATATACATGTGATAATTTTATTAACCAATGTCACCGTAATACATTTAATAGAATTAAAAAGGTAGTACAAACATAGAAAAAGTTCGAGGTGTTCGGAAGTCTCTATGATGTCAAACAGGAGAAAGAATAACTGAACAAGCTGGAAAGATAGGTTATATTTGGAAGGCAGAATGTTTGAAGCTTCAGATTTAAGTGTTAGAGGACATTTAAGGTATTTTCAATGTGTAGAGGGGTGCCAAGGAAAGTGACTGTGGTGGAAAAGAAGTAGTCGAGGAATTGAGAGATTTGGACATGAGGTGACTCCTCCACATCAACAATGAAGTCACTCAGGATAGCAGCAGGACTAAGATGTCAAGATGCTAACAAGTGGACAGTTTTCAATAAATGGGACATAGTGATTAGGAAGACGGTCAGAAGTCAGTGATGAAATAGAGTTGATTGGTATGGATGTCAAAGGAGAAGTTTTACGAGAGAGGGGAGGAGTAAAGACCACCAATTTAATGTAACAATGAGCAGTGCATCAACTCCATCTCTGGAAGAAGCACAGGGCACTGAGAACGAGAGCAGCCTTGCCTGTCCAGTGTACCGTGGAAAAGTGACGTTCTCAACAAAGAGCCAAGTGGAAAGAAGGCAATGTGCACTGACTACTCAGTGTTCTGGCTGAGGATAAATGCACGTCTGTTTACCACAAAACAAGGGGTGCAGAAGACATAACTATAAAATGGAGAAAGAACAAGAGTGGGTGTTTGGGCAGGAGAGATAAATCATAAAGCAATATGGAGATAGGAACTGGAAGAACACAGAGATTAATAATTTATCCGAGTGATTCTCTGAGATATAATTATATTAGCTGAATTCCAAAACATTTTCAAGAATTAATATAGCTGCTCTCTCACAGATGGATTGTGAGAGAGGGAAGTGGAGTCTAGTTAGTTGTTTAGAATGGCAGTGGGGGTTATCCTAGTCCAAATAAGGAGGTTTACAATGGTATTTCTTGTTTCCTAGTACTTTCGTCATCAGTTGGAAATAGCACCAGCTTCTCGTGTTTAGGGAATTTTGCATCTTTCAAGTAACTCAGCTATGTCCTCTTTTTGTTACAGGCTGTTGAATATGGATAAGGATCTTATTTTTAATAATACGCATTATCTTTTTAGTCAAGTATTCTATTTTAAATAACTTTTTTGTATTTAATGCTAATTATTTTGCCAATTATAATAACAACTTAGGTATTTTGAATTAGCATTTGCATTTTTCTTTTAAGAATTTCCTTTATTAGAAATGATCATTGTCTTAAACAACACTGCTTTCTTAAATATCCTTAAATACTATTTCCGAGATTCAAATATTAATCCAGTTCATCATGCTGCCAATTGTAACTGTAAAATCTAGAATGAAATTGAATTCTATGTAGACAAATTCTATTCATAGAAAACTTTCTTCAATAAATTGAGCAACTAATGTGACCCTAGTGAAATAACAGAAAGACATGTACATATAATTTTTTCCCTTAACTTAGATATAACATATTATGTGCAGACTTTATCTCATAGCAAACTGTGTTCATAGTAATTTTAATTTAAAACTATCTGATAGAATTTTGTGTTCGAGACCTGGGAATGAAAACTTTGGTATGATGTCTCCACAAACACAATTTTTAAATTCTGGTCTTTTCTGTAATTTTATGAGGGTCGTTTTTAAAATGTGTTTTCTTTTACTTCTCACTGTTTGACATATAATTTGTGCCTAAAATTTAGTAACTGTAGAGTATTTTCTGTTTGTGAAATGCCTTAGCAAAGAGGATTAATTATACCCTACAGAGAGCCAAGCAGAAAGGGCTTCATTTGTCTTAAGAAGAAATGTGAAGGTTAATGAATTTTCACAGGATTACTACAAAAAATAAAGACCAGGATTCATATCTTTTTATTTTGATTTATGACATCTGATATGTTTTGTTTAATATCCACTGAAAAAACTGAGGTGAGAGCTAATGAGTTTAGGTTTATTATGTGTTTTCATGAACTTGCCCAATAAGTGGAAGATGTTGTTTTCAGTTGACAAAACAGTGAACAGAAATAATAAAAATTCACATTCATGGATTATCATCTGGTCATTAAGACAATCATTATGATAACTATATGATAACACAGAAATATTTGGGACCCTTTGGGAAGAAAAGCAAAATATGTAAGTATATCCATATTTAAGTTACAGCACTGAAAAATGTATACCTACATGTGGCTAAGACCTGGAAAAAAATATGTAAATAATTATACATATTTTTAATAACAGAAGTATAGTTATTTGCCCTCTCATCTTGATTTCTACTAATGAAACTATTTGTCTCGTCGTAAAATTATATTAAAAATCGCATTCATGGTTTGTTTTCAGTTTCATTCATCAAAGTATCTTTTGAGCCTTTAGTATATGACAGACATTATTTTGGGTGCTGAGAGTATACTTCTGAATAGATAAACATTAAATTCATGGTATGTTGTTTCTGATGTAATTCAAAAGAAATTTGGCAAATTTGAGGGAGAGGGGACTACTTGGACCTTTCAGAGTTCTGATCATTTTGGGTATCCATGCCTCTGTTGGCTGCAGACCCCCTAAAATAACACCAGAAGAACATATTGATCAGTTGTACAACTAATACTTAGTTTTGCTGAAATAAAGGAAAATGCCACCTTTAAACTTAGAAATATTTCAGGAGGGAGATATTAAAAAAGGATATTTATAAGGCTTTAAAGCCTGGTCTTCGAGGTAAAAAAAAAAAAAAATGGTTGAGATCAAGCAGAATTTAAGGATCTAGTAGCTTTGGGTTAGTGGGGGTCTTAAAATGAAATGAGAGTCTTAAAGTAAGCCTTGATGAGCAAACTGTTAGTTTTGATAAATAAGCTATTTTAGTTGGCTTATACTCTTACATTTCAAGAACTAGCATTCTATGGAGCAGGTATCTAAGTTATTCTTACCTGGCCCCTGAATTTGTTTAGCACTAAAGCAAGTCCTTAGACTTTGACACAAACTTGTTTAGGGCTGAGATGGGAAAGTATTTGGTGTTAATTCTCCCCCTCCCCTTTCTTCATGAGTGAGCTTAGCTGCTATGGTCTGAATGTTTGTGTCCCCAACAAATTCTTAGGTCGAAATCCTAACCTCAAAGGAGATGGTATTAGGGCAGAATCCCTTGGAAGGTGATTAGGTCATGGAAGTGGAGCTCTCATGAATGGTATTAGTGCCCTTATAACGAAGGCCCCAGAGAGCTCCCTCACCCCTTTCGCCAGATGAGGACACAGACAAAAGGCTCTCTATGAACCGGAAAGTGGGCCTTTACCAGACACTGAATTTGCTAGCGACTTGATCTTAGACTTCCCAGATTCCAAAACTGTGAGAAATAAATTTCTGTTGTCTGTAAGTCACCCCATTTATTATATTCTGTTATAGCACCCTGAGTGAACTAGGACACTAGATTTGATACTCATTTAGCCAGACATTGCAACAAGACAGGTGCTCTGTATCCTCTTTTTCTTTCCTTCAACTTCTATCACTGTCACTCCTTTGCTTGAGAATGTTACCTTAGAGGTAGTCAGAGAGATGAGAACTCAAGGAAGGTAAGGTGTAGAAAGTTAGTTTGACCACATGGTCAATCTGATGCTTCCAGCCAGGACTTTGAATCTTGAGGGGTTGGCTCAGACCCACCATCACACGTACCACTATCAAGTGGAAAAGTTAGTGGCGTGATGGTTGTGGCTGGTGACAGTGTGAGCAGGGATGGGGTGTGCCAAGGTGGTGAGCAGCAGGGTCCTAGCAGACCGATCCTGTCGTCCCCTCCTAGCTGCTCATGCCTGTACTGGGTCTTGCTCAAATCTGATTCTTTAAGCTCCCTGTCCAATCTGACTTCTGTCCTATATTTTTTGACCATTATTTTTCCTTCTTAAGTTCATCAATGTGGATTTTTGGTTTGTACTATGCACAGCCATTGAATTTAGTATGAGACTTTACCATTCTAGAAACCAAAGTAGAGGAAGAGCTCTGATTTTTCCAGAACTTTAATTTGTAAAATCAGTAACAAAAGTTAGCAAAGAGGAACCAAAGGGAAAAATCAAATTTTCATTTCAGTGCATTCTTTTAACATAAAGGGGTAACAAAAAGGAGAGGTGGAGAAGAGTCTCTTGAGATGTCTCTGGCAAAGTTTTTGAAGCTCTCAGTAAGGAGACAGAACAAGGCTTCATTGTAATTACTCCCTCTTGACTATTCAAGCTGGTAGACTTAAAATGGACTCCTAATGAGAGTGTTTTGCACTGCAATTAATTAAGTGCATTTTAATTACAAATTGCATGTCTTTTTTCTCTGGAGAATATTCTTCCTCTACAAGTACTACTTCATTTAAATCTCTCTGTCTGTCTGTCTGTCTCTCTTGCTCGTTTAAAAGACGTTTTCCCTGAAAAACAAATTACTATTTTTAGTCCCCTGAGAAAGACTTCCCTTTCAATTTGGAAACATACTTCTACCTAACTCTTCCTTACACCTAGTGCTAAATTTATCAGAGTTGTGCCTGATATAAAATTTTGAAGGCAGTTGTGAGGAAAAAGATGAGAAACTATCAATTACTTTTTTGTTACAAGTGTCCTGGTCCTTTAGAAGTCATGAATTTTTGTCATGTGTATGTTTGTGCATGCATACACATGCACATGTGTGTGCACATGTGTGTACACATGTGTACAATCTACTTCAGAAGTATTTCAGAAATAACTAATTTCCCAAACTTTATCATCAGGCTTCAGGGCCAGCTTCTGGCAGAGAGGACCCGGGCACATTGACTCAGCATCCTCAGAAACCCCTGAGTGTACTCCTTTCATTCTTCATGCCCTCTTTCTATCTTAACACACTTTCTTAATTATATTCACAGCTTTTTAAACTCAATTATAATTCTATGCTTCAAAATTTGTTTTCTTCTCCCACCTTCCCTCATAGAAAAGTATCTATTTTTACAGTAGATGTTCTAGTTAAATAGAAAGAATATAATAAGGCCATTCTTCATGAGACAGCAATTGTATCAATTAACTTACTGGCTTGTTCCAATGTTAATAGTGGAATTGTGAGAAAAAAATTGAAAGATATTTAAATTTTTAAAATTCTTCAGATATTAATTGCATATACAGTACTATTTCTTATAGCTGGGGAAAAATCAGTTGGTTTAACAAAAAATGCAATTGGAATAGTTTAGAAACATATTCTGGCATTGCAAATAGCAATCCTAAAGAAATTATACATTAAAAGATGGTGCTTATCTCTTTTTTATTTTGGCTTTTTTTTTCTTGAAAGACAAAGACAAAATTCTTCTTTGTCTTTTATCTTCCATTTCAAATTTTTAATATTAAATTTGAATAATGAAGAATAATGTATTACCATGTGCCATACCCTATGCTAACATTGGATATGTTTTATGTTTTTGATATTTATAACAACCCTAGGGTAGGTAACATTATTATCTTTATTCTATGGATGAAAAAAATTGAAGCTAGAGAAGGTAAATAATTTCCCCAGTATCACAGAGAACCTATATATAAACCAAGATCTGAATGTCCTTGGTCTTAGCCAAGATATGCCAGAATGCCAAATCTGAGATTCACTATACTTATATATTCTATCCAAATTTCCTCAACTGCCAACCATAGAGGAAAGCTCTTCCTGAAGTTTCTTTGAGATCTGCCTGAACTTACTCCCCTCTTTCTAAAGAAGGCCCTGCTGACATCAATGACATGAGCTGAAGATTATTATGCCAAAGTAACCCTTACCTGGTATGACAGAGACTGGAAGAGACTAGGGTTCTTGGGGCATATGAGATCCTGAGAAAACTCCAAGTCAACCCTCCATAAAGATCCCCTACACCTGGAGCCTAGGTTTACCAATTAGAAAATTATGTTTTTACGTGCTAGATCGTATCAGACTTGTTTGGTCTTAAAGAGTTAATGAACCTTTAACAAATACAAATGATCTTTCCTAGGGCTATCTTAAACATGGCGAAAATCTGCCTTAACAAAGGTCACCTAAAGTTAGTCAGATTTCATTATTATAAATTCGCATTGTTAACAAATCCTTGCTCATGCAAGCAATATGTGTTGTCACATAATACCAAGATCTATCATTAAACTGACACAGATTATTGATTTAACAATTCGAAAACTATTATTTTTAGAGAGATGATTTTTTACAATACCTGATTAGAGTCTGTTAATTGATTTAAAAAAGCAAAATCAGGTGACATTTGCAAAAACATAAAATAAAATTAGTATCAGCTAAAATATTTGTATCATTTCTCTGATTTAAAGGAAATTTTTATCCTGGGAAATGACTGACTACTTTGATTAGCTTCACATTACACCAAAAGAAACTTGTCTTTGGATGGCTTCTAATTTGCATTTAAATTATCCTTATGGCAGCCTTTTGTAAGAACAAGCAAACAAAAGATTTTTTGAGTGAAAGAGGCCTATAAACCTGAGAGAGATATATATCATCTACAAAATTAAAAAATATGGGTTTTAGTAAACACCTCTGAAAAGAAATTCTAAGGATGTGCATTATTTTCCCTTGTAGAGTTTATCTTTCTGCTAATGTTCCAGAAGAAAAATCTAACATTCTTTTTTTGGAGGGTGTCATGGGACAATGATTCCATTTGAGGCATATTTGGGGTAAAGTCACGTGATGTCCTCAAGTAGATAGACTTTCTTTTACTGTTCTTTATCTTTACTGTTTGCTCTCATTTTCTTTCTAAAATAATTTTATATTGTAAACTAGTAATGACCTGGAGGTATAGTGGAGAGGTGAGGTTCATGAATGAGGACCTCACACATGAAAGACCAAAGCGCTTGTGAGGCAATGGATAGGGCTTAATATGCATACCTGGACAAGGAAAAGATGTAGTTTTTTGTTTGTTTTGTTTTGTTATTATGTACTTCTGCACAGAAGATAAGTTAAGATCGATTAAAAAAAATAACAACCAGAGGTTGGCATATTATGGCCTGGAGGCCAGATCCTGCCTGCCACCTGTTTTGTAAATAAAGTTTTCTTGAAGCACACACTACTACTAAGATGGAGATCATCTGGCCCTCTGAGACTAAAATGTTTACTGTTTGACCCTGTAGAAGAAACATTGTTGACCACTGAATTAGACTGTAAGCAGTTAATTACTAATTGGACAACTTATCAGGAGATTTAGACTTCTCAAGCATTAGGGGACCATAATCATGTTTCTTGTGGCAAGCAGGAAGCCAAGGAAAGATGAAGCTGTTACGGCCCTCATGTATGTATTCCTTATGGATCTTATATTTTAGTGTGAGGAGAAAAGCAGGGAAAGGGATATGATATACCTGGAAGGTTGTGATTTTAATTAGAGTGTCCAGGGGAAATTTCACTGAGAGCAGGACTTAGAATAAAGGTTAGGAGGACTTGAGGGAACTAGTCATGCTGTTTACTAGGTTGCTAGAGTTTCTCCATAGAGGGGCATAACTGAAGGGCAATGTAGAGCCAAGTTATTGTTTTGTTTTTTTTTTTAAGTTGGAAAATTAACAGCATGTTGTATACTGATGGAGACTGTCTTAGTGCATTTGGACTGCTATACCAAAATGCACAGACTGGCTGTCATAAATAATAGAAATCAAGTTCTCACAGTTTCAGAGCCTAGGAAGTCCAAGATCACGACACTAGCATAGTTGAGTTCTGGTGAGGACCCATGTTCCCTTGTTCTCACGTGGTAGAAGGGACAAGTGAGCTCTCTGGTATCTCTTTTATAAGAGAGAGCACTCATTTCATTCATGAGTGTTCTACCTTCATGATTTAATTACTTCTAAGAGTCCCCACCTCCCAATATCTTCCCCTAGATGTTTAGGATTTGCACGTATGAATTGGAGTTAATGAATGATTATGAAAATAAAAGAAGGGGGCACAAATATTCAGACCATAGCAGGAATGACATAGTAGAGAGGGGAAAATCGGTGATACAAGAATTGCTGGAACAATGCCTTTGAGTAGGTAAGAAAGGCTGGATCTAGTGTACAAGAGGAGGACTAGCCTTGCATCAGAGCAAGGACGCTTCATCTATAGTAATATAAGGGAAAATAGACGACTCTATGGCATGGATGCAAGTAAGTGGGTAGAAGTGGTAGTTGAAAATGTACAAGTTCTTTTCTAAATCCTTTAATTTTTTTCTTAGTATGTGCAAAGTCCCTGAGGCAAAACAGAGCATGGTATAATCAAGGAATTAAAATAGAGGAAGTGTAACTGAACTATAAAGTAAGCAGCAGCATAAAGTAAGCAGAAACAAGATGAAGCTAAAGAGGTAGGCAGGATGCAGAGGTAAGCCAGACTAAGGATATTAACAATGGTAAACCAATTAAAAATGGGGTAAAATCAGATTTGTCTTTTTCAAATGATCACTACAGCTCCTGATAGAGATTAGACAGAAGATTGGGACAAGAGTATCCAAAGCAACACCAGTCTGAAAGCTGTCACAGTAAGTCAGTGGGGAGTAATGGCAACAAAGTCTAGAGACAGAAAAGAAATGGTCAACTTATGAGAACTATTTAGAGGTAGAAAAGACAGACTTATGTTTGGGTGTAGAAGAGGTTGCCTATGCAGAGCAAAGAGGAAAAGAGAAGAGAGACTGAGAGTAGACATGGTCACTTGGGAGAGAGAATTAAAATTTTGGTTTAAGACACTGAGTGGGGAAGTTATGCATTGCCAAACATGAGAGCCAAACTATGTAACTGGCTAGTGAAGAGATAGATTAATAAAATTACATGATGTGGAAGGAGGGTACACCGACCATTAGATTGTTTTGGCTGGGTCTAACTGCTAGTTACTTCTGATTTAAAAACAAACAAACAAACAAACAAACAAACAAAACTTGAAACAATTAATATTACTTTTAAGAAAAAAAATGTTGAACTTTTCATTTTCATAATGAGACCAAAGTAAAGGTCAAAATCTTGAAGTGACATTCAGAACCTAACAGGCATAATGTCACTGGCAACTTTCAGTGGTCATGTTCTAGGCCCATCACATAGACCTTTCCTCTTTTGAAGTTTCTCTCATGGAACCACTCATTTTAATTTTTTGTCTTTCCTAAATATGTTGATTACAGACTTTGTGAATAAACCTTCCCTATACATCTTGCAGATGCAAGTATCCTACATTAGATGTTGATCCTGCACATTTCTAGATATTTCTGCTCATAAGAAATATGCAGACTCTGTCAAAGTAGCTCTATTAGATGGAGTTAATAAATGATTATGGAAATAAAAGAATCAGAGCAGGTATCAGGAGTCCAGTCCTATTAATTAGTCTAGGAACTCTTGGATCTTAAAGGTGTTTTCAAGCTAAAAAACCAATGCATGGAACAAGTCACCCCATTCTGAATAGGAAAAAGATGTTATATTTTTAATAAAAACCCACATCAATTTAGAGGAAACATTCATCTAACTATGGAGTATGCAAATGGAAAGATTAGCATGTAAAGCCAAATAGGAAAATTGAAGGAACCAGATTTTATATTCGAGGTGGCTGAGCTTGGGGAGACATCTTTCTGGTGCTAAGGTTAAATTAGGATAAGCAATCTGTACTTAGGAAACCAGTCTGTTTCTGTGTTCTATTATCTTCCTGCTTTTTGCATGGCTTGATTCCACCGTGTTCTAGTAAAAATTGTTTTTGATAGACTGCTAGGAGAGCAAAGCAGGGAGTGTGAGTGATATGTGTGTGGGAGAGCACATAGGGGCATGAGTGGGCCAGTGTGAAGAGAGAGTGGTTATTCAGTCATATTCAAGCCTTGAGAATGGTCTACGTTAAAATTCTTAAGTCCATGAGATGAAGTTTTCATGGAAATAGAAAGTTATTGAAAAAGAGGAAAATTAAATCTGATTCCACTCCCCCCCCCCCCATGATTTTTGGCTAAGAAAGAAAATGAGAGCATAACCTTTGAGTCTAAAGTAGAATAGAGAAAGAGCTTCAACTGACCACATGCAAATAAGCAAAAGAGAAGGAAAGAGAGGACATGTCTTGCAAACCTTGAGACTAGCCTCTCTCCCCTCTTCTTAAATGATTTTTCTTTGTCCTCATTTAAAAAAAAGTAACTTTCATTTTGTCCCTTTCCATAACACCTTAACCTCCTGGGATCTCCAGGAGCTGGGGCTGTGTGCATGTCCTCCTCTCCTCTTCTTCTAAGTCTCCTAGTCTCCTTACAGAGCAGACGCAGGTTTGAGGGAAGAGGGCAGCCGAAGCTTCAACTTAAAGCGGATTCCGTAATGGCTCCCTTTTTAAGAGCAAAAATAAAAGTTACAAATATGCTACAAACCGGGTAAAACTGAATATTTAAAAGGAGAAAAGAAATCACTATAAATTTAAGTTGGCATATATCACAAATATCTGAAACATTAAAAATCATAACAATCAACTGCCCAATATCATTATATTATGACTTTTTATTTATACTTTTGGCTACATACTCTTTAATTGTCCTTTTCAATGACACTGATATAATAGTTGCTATGGAAAGATGAGAAAGATCATTGAGGCTTTTCTCTAGGATTGTCGATTTTTAAAAATCGTTAATGGTTTGGAAAAGTTAGCTAATGACTTAAATTATTAAAGCTGTTAAATCTGGAGGAATCTTTAATATTTTTCTTTCTCATATGAGCTGTAAGATTTGAGGGCATTTTGTGCATGTGTGTATGATGACTAATTTTATACACTCTTTGTTTAACTGGTTTAACAATTTGTCATTGAGGTCTTATTGTAGTGTCATAATACTAGTTTTACATCATCTTTATGTCAAATCCAGAAAAATTTTTAATTTTAATGTGTTAATTTGATTTATTCTTTTCATTAATTCAATTGTCAAGCAATCCAAGAGCCATTTCTGTTTGAAATTTATCTTTTCCTCTTAATAAATAACCACTTTCGAGATCATCTAAAAAATTTTTCTACAATTTGTTGCTTGATATCTGAATAATAGCTATTGATTTAATCAATTGGTCCTTTATTTTTTCATATTCCAATAATTGTATTAGAAATTTTCTCTTATTTATTTCCTCTGTAGTTCTACAATTAAAAAGTTAATTATGAAAACAAAGTGTCCCCTTGTATGTACACTGTTGGTAGGATTGCAAATTGATACAGCTATTCTGGAAAAGTTTAGAGATTCCTCAAAAAATTAAAAATAGAACTACCTTTTGACCCAGCAGTTGCACTTCTGTGTATTTATCCAAAGAAAACTAAAACAATAGTTCATAAAGACCTGTGGACACCTGTGTTCATGCAGCACTATTCACAGCAGCAAGGTGCGCTACTGTGCCCATCAATAGACAATTAGATAAAGAAGTCATGGTACATATATACAATAGAATATTACTCAGCTATTAAAAAAATGAAATATAACCATTTTCAGTGACATGGATGAACCTTGAAGATATTAGGTTGAGTGAAATAAGCCAGACAGAGAAGGATAAATACTGTATAATTTCACTTACATGCAGAATTTAAGGAACAAAATAAACAAACTAAACGAAAACAGACTCACTGATACAGAGAATAAACTAGTGATTGTCAGAGGGGAGTGGGGTAAGGGACTGGGTGAAAAAAGTAAAAGGATGAAGTACAAATTAGTAGTTACAAAACAGTCATGGGGTGTAGAGTACAGAGTAGGGAATATAGTCAATGTTATTGTAATGGTTGTGTGTAGCGCCAGATGGGTGCTAGAGCAATTGTGAGGATCACTTCATGGATTATATAAATGTCTAGCCTTTTTTTAAATTTAAAAACTAAAGATAAAAAAAAAAAGTGTCTTTCATATATGTATAAATCAGGAGTCAGTAATTTCTCACCTCTTATGGAAACATTCAAAACATCTTTTCAAATTTACTTCTTGATATTGTAAGAATTTTTATTTTACTTTTACAGATTTTACAAAAGCATATGACTAAATAAACACAGTACCAGAGCCCCACCCCAGAACCCTGGAAGTTGCTTATGCAACCACAGAGCCGGGCAGCTTACGCTTCCTCACTTTCACCATAAACCCACCTCTGCTCCTCCTCTCTCTCTCCAACACGGCCTACAGACACAGACGTGTACACACCTACACTATTTCTTTTTTTTTTTTTTTCACTCGGTCTACGTGGGTGTGTGTTACAGTGTTATTGAAAAATTTTATAACACGTACATCCAAAATGAAGCCTCTGCAATGGTTGCAGCAGAGCTGAGGCTGCATGAAGTCTCGGGCACTGGACTGATGGACTCTGGGAGGAGCAGTTGGAGAGCTGGAGTCTGTGAGGAAAGGCAAGGTGGGCAGGGCTTGTTGTTAAGTAGTCAGAGGTCACAGATCTGTCCTATGCACTGGAGGCTATTGTTTGACCAAAGGGCACAATGGCTGCTTAGGCCCACTCAGAATTCATTTTCTCCCATCCTGTTTATGTGACCTGCTTCATTATTCAGGGTTTCCTGCCATCTAAGAAGTGGACCACTCACCTAGATTTCAAACCCTTGCTTTTGTACCATTGTCCAATTCAGAGTTGAGGCAATTGCTTTTCAACCTTTGCCTGTGAGATCTGTAAGTGTAGAATAGAAGTCTTAAAGATGAGCTTTTATTTTTTTCTTTCAGAAAGAATATTGGATAACTTTGTCAGTGAAGTAGTGAAACACAACTTCCTCTGATTGCAGCATGAGAACTTAGAGGGGAAGCGGAATACAAAGACATTCAGTTATTCCTTTTAATGAGTAGAAGCAGAGAACATGCTGATCTTGTTTGGTGGTAAATCTTCCCATGGAGAAGGGAGATCTGAATGAAAGGACCCTTGGGCAGGTGGGTGGATGGTTGTAAAGGGAGCAGGTGACTCTGTGTAATGGAGGCCCTTCCCCTTCAGGAGGATGACAAGCATGGCTGCAATAGAAAGAACGGTGTGATTAAAGCCTCTAAACTATCTTCCTGACATGTCACTTGGCCTCAATCTATGGCTCTTCAGAGTGTTAGAGCTACTCTATCTCCTGGCTTCCCCTTGATTCCACATCCATAAAACAATGTAACAGCTCTCGGGGGAAAAAAAAAAAAAAATGTTGTGGAAAAATAGCCCAGCCTGCTACAGAGAAACAATCCTCATAGCTGGCTCTTGTTGTGGATAAAAATGACTGGGACAGAATATTAAAACAGGAAAATCCCCTCAGTTATATTGGGTGGAATCCTCAGGCTTAAAAAAAGGAGCTGAGTAATCCCTGCAGTGTCCTGAAAGCTGGAAGCTTCAGCAGATTCAGGCCAATTTCTGTGATATCCCCAGGGATTCCCTTCCTATTCTGAGCAGAGGAATGGATTTGGATGGGGCAGCGTGTTCCTGCAAATTGGCAGGCACCCACAGAACAGAAGAGCTGATTTGCTATTCAGGTTGCACATACCAATTGAATTGCCAAGCAGACGTTGTCTGGGAGAAATACCTGCTAAAACTGAAATGATCACTAGCTAAATGGATTAGACACCTAACAAGGCCAACGAGTATATATAGTGTTTTAAATTTTCTAATGTTATGTGTACATGATAACAAATTCTAACAAGAAGATGTACTAGAGTGTCCTTTACTTACCCAGATTCTCAGTGTCCCAGATACAACCACCATACAGTCCATATATACATCAGCAAATATAGCTAATAAAAAATATAGCTAATAATTCAATTATTAAATATTTACATCAATGCTTTTAGAGTAGGCAAATAAAAGTCAATTTAAGTGTAATAATTACAATCACTTTAACATATTTTTAACTTTCCATACGTTTGCCTTGTTTTGAATTTCAATCTTATACCAGTCTGGAGAAAAAATCTATAACTATTTCTGTTGGCTTCTTAGAAATTAGTTATTTTCATTTTTTAAAAATATTTCTATAAGGCAGACAATTATAAAGGAAATTGAAAATTGTACCATAACAAAGTACTATTAATATATTATACTTCTTTATATGTTATTCATATTTATATATTTTATTTATATTCATATTTTTTAGAAATTAAGATATTATAACTATTTTTATATGTTTTATTGTTTTTCACTTTTTTTCGCTTTATTGAGGTATGATTTAGAAATAAAATTATACAATTAAAGTATACAATGTAATGATTCGGTAACTATATACATTGTAAAATAATTTTCACAATCAAGTTAATTAACACAGCTATCACCACCTCACATACTTTTTATTTGTGTGTGTGAGAATACTTAAAATCTACTCTCAGCAAATTTCAAGTATACAATATAGTATTACTAACTGTAGTTACTGTATATTAGATCCTCTGAACTTATCCTATAACTAAAAGTTTGTACCCTTTTACTGAATTTGCCCCATTTTCCCTACCCCCAACCCTTGGCAACCACCAATCTGTTTCTATGACTTTGGCTGTCTTTTTCTTTTAGATTCTACATATATGTGAGATCATATAGTATTTGTCTTTCTCTGACTTATTTCACTTAGCCTGCTATCCTTCAGGTTTATCCATGTTATTAAAAGATAGGATTTCCTCTTTTTTAAGGCTAAATATTATTCCATTGTGTGTGTGTGTGCGTGTGTGTGTGTGTGTATCCATGTATCTGTTGATGGACACTTAGGTTTATTCCATATCTTGGCTATTGTGAATAATGCTGCAATGAACATGGAAGTGCAGATATCTCTTCAAGATAATGATTTCATTTCCTTTGGATATGTACCCAAAAGTGGGCTTGCTGGATCATATGGTAGTTCTATTTTTAATTTTTTGAGGAACTTCCATACTGTTTTCCTTAGTGGCTGCACCAGTTTATTTATGTTCCCACCAACAGTGTGCAAGAGTTCTCTTTTCTGCACATCTTCGCCAGCATTTATCTCTTGTTTTTTTGATAATGGATATCCTAATGGGTGTGAGATGACATCTTGTTTTAGTTTTGATTTGCATTTCCGTGATGATTAGTAATGTTTAGAACTTTATCATTTACATGTTGGAAATTTTGTATGTTTCCTTTAGAAAAATGTCTATTTAGGCTTTTTGCCATTTTTTATTATGTTATTTGTGTTTTTATGTTTTTGTTTTGCTATTGAGTTGTATCAATTCCTAGTATATTTTAGATATTAACCCCTCATCAGATATGTGGTTTGGAAATATTTTTTCTCATTCCATAGGTTCCCTTTTCATTTAGCTGATAGTTTCCTCTGCTGCACAGAAGATTTGAGTTTGATGTACTCCCATTTATTTCTACTTTTATTGTATTTGCTCGTGGAGTCAAAAATAAAAAATCATACCAAGACCAATGTCAAAGAGCTTGTCTTCTATGTTTTCTTCTAAGAGTTTTATAGTTTCAGCTCTTAACATTTAAGTCTTTAATACATTTTGGGTTGATTTTGTATACTGTGTAAGATTTAATTCTTTTGCATATAAATATCTAGTTTACCCAAGAGTAATTTTGAAGAGACTATGCTTTCTCCTGTGTATATTCTTGGCACTTTTGCTGAAAGTTAATTGACCATATATGCATGGGTTTGTTTCTGGGCTCTCTGTTCTCTTTCCCTGATACATGTGGCTGCTTTTATGCCATGACTATATCATTTTAATTATCATATATCATTGTATTTGTATTGGATTATTTCAAAATTTTTACCATTACAAGACACTTGTGCACACAAAGTGTTTTGAATATTTCTAATTACTGACTTGGGAAACATTTCTAAATTCTATATAAATATTTTATACGTCTCTGATTTTTTCTTGAGAAATTTCTAAAAGGAGGTTTATTAAGTCAAAGAATATATTTTAATAGGTTTAACACAAGTATATGTTATGATTTCCAGATATATGTTATGCAATTTCTGATAGAAGTTTTAGATTAAGCAAATATTTTTGCTCACTAACTATATTCCTGGCATTGTCATTCACATACATTAACTTATTTAATGTATGTATGCACTAGACTTCACTATGGGAACCATCAAGAAAAGAGCTTGGAGCACATATAAGTCATTCTTTCTAAAAAGTGATCTCTTACCTGGTACTATAATAAAATCTTGAAAGATATTCAGGGCACCGTTAGGGCAGTGGCACTTTGAAGTTGGAGCTTTGGAAATAAGAATGAATTCTTATTCAGTATGCCAGTACCACACGGTCAGGGCTTAAATATCTTCAGATCTGTCATCTTTAATAACAGCCGTTTCTGGGTTTTAAGTCTGTCCTGCTTTTATCCCAGTACCCTTGGGTCTGGATCTCCCACCTGAACACATGTTTTTATGCTGAATGGTGCTCAAATAACTACCAAAATATTAGTTCAATAATCTTGAGCCAGGAGGTTGGCATCACTTGCTAAAGTAATGTTTGGGAAGTTCTCCATTTTATAAGTGCCCAGTTTTTCTCAAATTTAAGGCAACAATAATCCACATCATATCATTTCTTGCTATTCCTCTTCTTTAAATAAGAAATATTAAAACATTCCAAGAAATTGAGCATTTAGTGAGTTCAACATTTAGTATGACTGTTGATTGAACGACTCTTCTCTTTACTAAGCCTTGTCACTAGTTCTTCTCTTACTCTAAAATATATACAGTTCAAATTGTATATGCAAACCAGAAGGGAAAGTATCACTACCATTTTAGTTATCATTTTACAGATGTATTATATAATATTATAAATGTTCACAATATTCCTTGTAATTTATAGCACTATGCGCAAATTTATAATTTGATAAGCACTTGACCTACTCAGCCATTGTAATAGCCTGCCAAAAATAGATTGAGAACTGTGAAATTATGTTAGTAAGTGCAGATTTCCATGCTTGCTGAAAAACATATTCTGTAACATTAAGAGATGCTTTTATGATCAAATTAATGTTCATTTTTTTCTAATTTTATTGGAGTATTAATAAGGAATTTAGTTGGCTCCAACAAAGTTATTATTTCTTGTGAAAATATATAAATTAAATTTAAAATGATGGTCTTTCTTCATTTTTATACTTTCAAAGTTTTATAGGATGTAAATATCTAACAAATATATCATTTTGATGTATTTAGTTATCAAAATATAATTTATGCTACCAGTGTTTCTCTTTTGTATAACTAGCATATAATTCCAAATCTCATGTTTTTTGATATAAATATTAGACCATTTCTTATAGACTTAAACATTTCTATATAAGTGGCTAGAACAAATCAAACATTATAATTGTATAAAACCAGCAGTTATTTGGTGAATATTTTAAAAAGTACCCTAACAAAAAAGTTACTGAAAACTTCTCCCTTCCTCAAGATTTCCAAGGGGAAGAAACAAGTAATAATAAATAGGCATGGCTCCTTTCTGAGGGGATGTATTACTTATCTATTTCTGTTTACCAAAACACCCCAAAACAGTGACATAAAGCAAATCATAATATTTTATTATCTCTCATGGTTTCTGTGAGTCAGAAAATTGAATATGGTAGAGTAGAGATGGTTGCTCTCTGCTTTAAAATGTTTAAGGCTTCAGCTAAAGACTAAAGATTTGAAAACTGACTCATCTGAAAGGCCATTCACTCCCATATCGGGTGATTGATGCAGGCTATGGGCTAGAGGCTTCAGTTCCTCTCCATACATTCTCTCCCTTAGGGCTAGCTTGATATTTTTCACAGCATTGTGGCTTGGATCCAAGAGCAAGCATTTTGAGAGAGAGTGAGAGTAAGAGTAAGAGTGAGAGTGAGAGTGAGAGTGTGGTATGTGAAGTAGAATTGTTTTCATATATTCTTATAACCTTTAGAGAAAATGATATCCCAATAAGCTGTGGAGTTAGATTTATTTTGAGGAAATATGCGATAAGGTGCTGATACGTGCTGAATATGGCTTCAATGTAGATATAGGGAAAAAGCAAAGGCCCACTAAATCTAGGTTTATCTGCTTGCAGAAAATTTACTCATAAATGTGTGTGTCATGCCTGATGTTTGGTGGTTCCCAAATGCCATTACAAAGACTGATGACAGGCAATGGTAAAATTTTCGCTGGCAGTCTCTGAAATCAGAAATTAGGCAGCATCATGAATCTTCTACAAAGCTGAATTTATTCAGTCAAAGGAAATGACCTTCATTATGTACTAATATCTTTCCAACATTTTTGGTTTAAAATGGTCTTTGATAAAATGATGGTGACAGTAAATGGTAGTTTTACATTTTTAAATGTCCATATTTGAAAAAATAAAAATAATGATGTCTAAAACACTTAACTTTAAATTGCAACATTTTTGGTAGAAAATACTTTCATCCTTTTTCATTGCATTTTTAAATTGATATTGGATATAAAAGGATAATGTAAATTTATCTGCTACATAGAAAAATAAGTTCTTTACTTTGAATACTCCCAAAAGATCATCGCTTAGTTACTCTCTTCTATTTTTTTTTTTTTTTTTTTTTTAGGCGAGGCAACCCTTGGTTGACCTCACCGATTGAAAGGAACTTGTCAACTTACAATCCCTTGTTTTTTATTTTTTACACCTACAGCACCTGGTCTTCCTAGGTGATCTCCCATCCAAGTACTAACCAGGGCCAAACATGTTTAGCTTCCAAGATCAGATGGGATTGAGTTTATTAAGGGTGGCATGGCTGTAGACTCTCTTCTATCTATTTATTACTAATAGCTATTAGTAAAGCCGAGGCCACATAAAAATTTAAAGAGCACAGTATTAAAAGCACACTTTCTCATACTGGTTTGTTGTGAGAATTATATAAATTAGCACTTATAAAGAGCTTAGAATAAGGCCTGACACATAGTATAAACCCAATAAATATGGATGTTGATGATATTGATAATGAGTTTTTTGGAATTGTTCTCTTGTACCACTCAAGTTATCCTATGGCTTAAATGTTTGATTCAGACATTGCTTTATTTAGACTTATGCTGGGTTAACTGTTGTTTCTTAAGTAATAACTAGTACATTTTTTACCTATTAATTTTAAATTACCCAAAAATGAAAAATATCTATAATAAAATAAAACTTTTATAGGAAATCCAAAGGTAATGACAAAATAAACTTTACATATACAGGACTTCATAGAGAAGGAAAAGTTTACTCACCTCATAGTCATAAACTCAAACAGTCAAGAGATTAGGCAGCTCAGATTATACTAATTGATATTCTGAACTTTGCTTCTTAATTCAAATAGTGTATTCTTTACCATGATTAGATACTCATCTATCTATTCTTCTATTCATTCATTTATTCGTTTAACAAAAACTAAATGTCCATCTTCTATAGACACAAAGGTAAGATAGCCACATCCAGTACAGGATCCTGCATCTGTTTTATAACAATCATAAATATTTACTGAGGACTAAGTTATAAAATAAATTAAACTGTTTATAAAATTTAGATTTTCTTAATGTGAGTTTATAGAATCACTTACAATTATTGCAGTCGAAAGTTCCCTCATATTTTTATCTGTCATCATCCTTAAAAGATGGAGCTAACTACTTAGGTACAGAGCTGAAGATTTTGCAGTATACATCTTGGCTCATGGAGAGTTGGTGGCCTTAGATAATAGATGTGTAGCTTTTATCCAAAGATATTGTGAGATATGCAGCGCAAAAAATGGAAAAGTATGATTTTTAAAAGGAGTTATGAATAGAGAACCACAAATTTTAATATTTTGTAATACAAATAACATTTGGGTTAGATGCCATTAGAACTGTACTGTACTCTCCTTTAAAAAATTGCAAATCTTACCCAAAGAAGCATTAACTCTGTAATTTGAAGTGGTCAGCAGGAATAAAAACAGGTTGAAGTGCTTATAAATCATATGTAAACACATAACTTTTGTACTATCATCAGGAAGTAAATTTAAGTTTAGATATCTCCACATTTCTCCTTAAAGTAAAATAAAGCAAGAAAACAAATAAAAGCACTAAATGTCTTATGCTATGTCTATAATAGATGAGGAATAATTGTAAAGTAACACAAAAATGCCTCTAACTCAGGTCTATACAGAAACAAGTGTGCTGGATTTAATGAGCAGATAATTCTTGTCATCTCAAATATAAAATATATCAGGGAACTTCCTATGGGAAAGTTGTTTCTTAATGTTGAGAGTAACATATATATATTTGACATAATCATATTTTAAAGACTTGAACAGAGAATCAGGCCACATGTTCATAGAGACAGGCTCAAAGAATGGGCTCTCTACCAGAATGTGATATGAACAGAACCTGGTCATGTTTCATAGCTTGTCCAGATAGTCAGGAATTCCTTTATGATGTATGATAAAATATATCATATAGTGCAACCAAAAAAATCACATAAGACATTTGTACTCTCTCTCACATATACATACACATACATACACACATATATTGTTCTGATGTTGGTTCAACCCTCTTCTGTCTAAGAATACAAGATTTAGTCCTCTGTCTCATATTAGTAGTATAATCCTGGAGAATGTACTTAAACTTGTTTTACTTCAATTTCCTCATCAGTAAAATAGGGACCAATAATAGAATAATGTTTCCTACTTCATAGGTGGTTTTGAGGATGAAATGAGAAAATCTGTGTAAGATGCCTAACACACATAGTGAACACTCAATAATGGTTACCTATAACTACGAGAAGAAATTGAGGCCCAGGGAAATCACGACATACTCTAGGTCACTAAGATAGTTGTTCATGGCTAATCAGGATTAGAGTCGATATAACGATTCCCAAATCAATGTGGTTGTTTAAACTAAGCTGCCTCATTAATGATGTACTTTCTTTTATATATCTTTTGTGTTTGTGAATCTTGCCTCCCTAAGTAAATGACAAGTGTCTTGAAGGCTGAAAGTATGGGTTAGTGACCTCCTTGTCAACCACAGGCCCCAGTGGAGAGCTCTTGCGCTTGGGACCTCATTGTTCATTTGTTAATTATGAACTTTTAACACAATATTAAACCTGAAATTATTTTATTCCTTCCATGCTTGTCAGTCCTTCTTCAGTGCTTCATATATAACAGTCAGCCATTATAAAATTAGAATAGTGCAGTGCACCAATCCCTTCCTCTGTAACTCCCCATAGAAGAATATGCAATTTCCTACTCGATTTCTGCAATATGAAGAAAATAATATAATTCATCTATGCAGTGGTTTCTGCATATATAGAATTTGTGTACAGCATTACTCAATCACAAAAGAATTCCATTATAATTTAGCATATTGTTATGTAAATTCAGACATTACCAAGGCCTCAAAATGTGATCCCAAGAATATAACAAGTACCCATAGGAAAAACCTGGTAGAATATCAACAGTGGGGATTATGTTTAGCTTTGAATAACAAGTTTTATATAAAGGAGCTCCATTCACATGTGTGGCACTGAATCACACATACTAATAAGCTAATATATAAATTTTATTTTATATATCTCTATTAGACTGTATTAGTGTACTAAACACTACAAATGGCCTCCTTGATTATCTTTGGAGTCACCGTTAAGAGCTAACCATATCCTTAAAATCAGTTGCTTGAATAATCTTCTTTATAAGTATGCTTTTGAAAGGTTTTAATTCCCCTTTATCAATATATGCATTTCACATTTCAGGAACTTATAATATTTTAGCAGAAAGTATACATATCCTATAAATTTCAGTTTTCTCTTGATGAAGAGGATATAGTTAATACTCATGAGATGGAGAAGCTAGTAACTCTGACTTATAGAATCATTGAACCAGTTTGTCCTTCTGTAGACCTACAATCCTAGATACTGTTATCTAGCCCTCTGGAGCCTCCCCAGCTCTCGGCTTCTAAGCTGCATAATCAGGACTTCATCTCCTGTTTAAGTATGCATAGGGAAGGGTATAGTAGGTTGAGAGAAGCGGAGAACTTGCCAAGACTGCAAAGTGCTCTCAGTGCAGTCATATTGCTTTGTGAAATGAAAACTTTAAGAGGACTTGAAAATAGCTGAATGTAATAACCAATTTCGAAGTTTGCTGACATGTGACACTCCTCTAGGAATTCTTGGTTTCCAGATCCATCTCATTAGCCACAAATAGAATCTACTGAGCCTTATCAGAAGTCCAGAATTTGGATTGAGAATCAAAACTTTTCTATTTGAAAACTAGGGCAAAGATCAGTTAATAATCAATAAGAATATGAGGGACAGAACATAATAGTTCAAAGAGGAGAGAGGCCCCAATGAGGCAGAATAATGCTAGAATGTAACACACAACTGAAAAGAGTGCCAGTTTACACAGTGCCACAATGCTTTATGATCCCATTAGGATAGATACTATAATTACCCATTAATGTAAATAAAAACCTCTTCAGTGTATAGTATTTCACTAGCTAGAGTAATACTTTCCATGAGTCACTTTTTACATTAGGTGATTTGAGGCAAGTGAGGGCCTGTGTCTGATAATATATTGGTGAAAATCAGCCTATCATTATTGTATCCTGGCAAATGTTGATGACTTTACAACTAGATTCAAATAAATTCCATGTCTGATTCATTTTCTTTAAATAAAGGTAGGGAAGATAGGTATCAGTCTTCAATATATAATATGGTAGACATACAAGATACTTCAGGAAGTCTTTTGGCCCAATATTCTGAATTATGAAGCTTTATATTGATATAAAAATGTTTGGCTATGCTCTTCTTCCTTATTTAGTAAAGCACAGTGGTACTAAAGCTTTAAGCTACTTGGAGGCAACACAATAATTCCCAACTTGCTGTAATAATTGCTAAACATGAGAGGTCGTGAGGTATGAGTTCTAATTCCAACTAATTTATTATATCCAGCCAGTTATTCACCCACCACTGTGCCAATTTCATTATCTGTGACAAGAGGCTAGTAGAAGGTACAGCTTGTCTGATCCTCAGCAGTTGGAGAGTAGGGATGACAAAAATAGATAAATTGGCCAGAATGAGCTTTATTAACTAGAATGCTGTCCCCATGCCCACTCTGAGACCATCTGAGGTACGGAAGAAAGCTCAGACATGGGTCATTTTTCTCAGAAGACCACACATCAAGTTCTGCTACGATAGTCTTATAATTTCTGCTTGAAAAAAAGAGGTGGCTATTTCATAAGCATATCAATCTCACATTTAAATTTTGCGATGATCGAGTGGTCCACCTGCTTCTCTCCACTGAGTGCTCAAGGGCTGTTAGTGCTTCACAGTTGCCTACAAAGGAATCCCATGAGCAGGCAGCCTCAGCAACCCAGGCTTAAGTCATTCCTTTAAGTGGGAATGGGTAGGAGGGCCAGCTGTTTTCATTAAAGAAGCCCAAAAATCAGTCTGTCTAGAGCCTTGGAATTATTTATTACAGCTCTCCCCACTGCCACTTGATCAGCCTTCTCACTCATCACTTTTTTGGCATCAGGCTTCGGGACACGGTTCTCACAAGAAAAAACTCTTATGTTTTATCCAGGTCACTATCATAGCCTATGGTGTACAAATGTTAGAAAGGAGACGAAAGCAACAATTGTATAAAGAGATACTAGAGTGGAAAGGGGAATAGGAAGGTGACTTTTCCATGCTCAAGATTAGCCAAATATATATTGTTCATATCTTTGTCTCGGTTACTGTACAGAAATGAAATATCCTAATATTAAAGGATCCCAGATCTTCACTAGACCCCTCCTCCCTTAAGTTTGGCCTCCACAGAAGATAGCACAAACTCCAAACAGTAATACAAGATCTGTAATAAAAGGATGGACTATGATCCAAAGTATTTCCAATATTTTTCTGGTAGATATTTAGTGATTTTTCATGAAAAGCACTTGATTTGAATGTTATTTTATCTTTTAATGTTTTAATCAACAGTAAATGGTATTCTTTTCTGATACACTCCTCTCAAAGTGGTAGAAGAGCTTGTGGCAAACTGCCATTTAAACCATTTATTCTGCTCCAGTAATGCAGTATTGAATCATAGAAACTGGGAAATATTAACTAAACCATTTCTAATCACTTTCTAAAGAAGCCACAGAAAAACTTGGCAAAGTAATGATAGCGATGTTATATTGCTTCTCCATAGACTGATATGTTTGGTAATAGTACAGAAAATTCTACATCACAACATTTTAATAGACCACATTGCATATATTAAATAAAAAATAACTTTATAGTCCAGTATGATTTTCTTATACTTCATTTAGTCTATATATTTTTTGGACTTTGTGTCAAACATATCTAGGTTCAAATCCTAAGAAGACTGCAAAGAAAAGGTGAAGGCAAAGGGAAGGAAGAAGAGAGGAAGAAGGGAAAGAAGGGACAGAAAGAGTAGAGGAATGAAGATATATAGGAAGGAGAAAGGAAGAAGGGAGAGAGGAAGAGGAAATACTTCATGTCCATGAAGTATAGTCTTACAAGTGCTACTGAAAGATATCTTCATCTCTAGGGAGTAAGGAGGGAATTGTAAGATTATCAAACAGTAGGTATACCTAGATTTAGTCCTCATGCAAAACTTTTCTGAGACTAAAAAATTCCGTGATATTAGTTTGATTGGGGTTTCTGTTATTGATGCAGTGGTCGTGGTTGGCAGTGTAGCAGAAAGCTCTTTAGCTACTTCGTCTAGAGTCGTATAGGCCCAAGTGTGAATCTGGGCTCTATCATTCATTGACTGCCTCACCTGGGACAAAACACTTATCCTCGCAGTCTTAGTATCCCGTTCTATAACAAAGGATAATAATTCTTACCCAAAGAAAATTACAGTTTTGTCTCCTGTTCCTGCAACCTCTTCCTTTTAACTAGATACTTTATGTGAGAATCAAAACAATTCAAGTATATTCTATGTTTAAAACAAACAAAGAAAGCAAAAAAGCTAAAGAAACCAAAAACTTCATCTTCACTCACTTTTTCCTCTATGTCATGGATTCTCTAAACATTTTGGGTAGGATAATTCAATATTGTGGGGCTGTTCCGTGCATTATTGGCTGATTAGCAGCAACTCAGGCCTCTAGCCATGAGAGCACAATCAAAAATGTCTCCAGACTTTGCTGAATGTCCCATGGTGGGCAGCATCTTCCCCAACTGAGAACCACTGCTCAATGTTTGCCTCGTTCCTCATCTCTGCAAACTGCTTTCCCACTAGCTCTATTTCCTCACTTTCCCGTTACTCCTGAACCTATTCTACTCCATCTTCTGTCCTTATTTCACTAATAGAACTATTTTAATTCAGACGAACAAAAACCTCAATACCTCTCTATACAATGAACTTTTCAATCCTTGCCTTACTTAATCTCTCAGCAGAGTTCAGTGCTTTTAGCATACCTGCTTTGAAATGTTCTCTCTTGGACTAATCTGTGTGGTCTGGGACACCTGGGATAGCTGGCACCACTCTCTCGATGTGAACTCACCATCTTCCAGGAGGTCAGCTCAGGCTCATTTAAATGATGGTAAAAAGGTTCTCAGCATCAAGAGAGGGCAAGCCCCACAGACCAAGCACTTTGCAAGTTCTGCTTATCTCATGTTCCCTAGCAATCTCTTGGCCCACGCCCAGAATCAGTGTGGGAGGATCCTACTTAAGATGGAGGTATAGGGACAAGATTAACTTTCAGCGGAACAGTTTGACAAGCCCCAGTGACTAGACCCCAGTAAAACTAGTGAAAACTTAAAAAAAAAACAAAAACTAAAGCCTTTGGAAATGTTAAGAATGTGAGAGTCTGTGATATTTGAATGCACACTGCTCTCTCTTAACCCTGTTCCCTGTTCAGTGAAGTGGGGCTCCACTCCAGACTGTACAGACAAGAACACAGGGCTCCCTTTCCCCCACAGCTCCCAGCCAGAGGGATTTCTTTCCAGGAATAGCAGAACTTCAGTGTTTCTCATCCTTCCTCCAGTTGCCTATTGCTAAAGTTAAGCCCTGGATGAATGCAGTTGAGAGGCAGAGGCCTCTCTTTTCCATTCTTCCTCAATTATGGAATGGAGACACTCCCTTGGGCATGCAGGCTAGAATGCTGAGATTCTCATCACCTTTGCCTGGATGTGCCAGGCAATACCAGCCTAGAGGATCTCAAACTATTGCCCCTACTGCTCGCTAAGTTCAGCTTCTAAAGTGGGAGTGTCATTCAGTCACTCTGAAAGAAGCTTGCCGTTGTCTCCACCCACACCCCCAGAGCTCTTCTTTAGAGATTTTGCCTGGAAGGAGAAGCGGTCCATAAAATAAAACAGTTCTTAAACTTTTCCCAAAGGAACTGACTTAATTTGCAACAGAGTATGGAAAAGTTCAACCTAAGAGTACTTTCAAGGACAGTGGAGACTGCAGAAATTGGGAGGAGAGTCAAGATACAAGCTAAATGACAGGCTTATTTTCAGGAGAGAACCAGTGAATAAGACAGCTAGCTGAGAGGAGCCCTGCCGGGATGAGAATACCTATTGAACATTGACCTCAGAATCTATTCTTTCAAAGGAGCCAGTTTGATTGTATTTCTTTGTAGAGCAATTTGTGCTCCGGGCCCTTTCTCCACCTCCACTACCAATACTCTAATCTGTCATCATCGTTCACCTGAACTACTGCAAAATCCTTCTACCCAGTACCCAAATTAGCAATACTCTTCTCGCAGGTATGCAATCCAATCTCTACAGTGTAGCCAGAAAAATCCTTTGAAATTTAAATCCAATCATGTCCTGTGCTGGCCCTCTTTGTAGACCATTGGAAAAAACCTGTGCCTCCAGCAATGTTGGATTTAGTGCTGACAACCTCTATGTCTTGTTTCTTGCCTTTCTCACTTTCTGCAGCACCGTGATATACCACAGCCCCTCTTCTCCTCCCACCCCCATCCCAAGCATGCACTCTCTCTAACTACCTCTTTTAAATTTGGGGCCAGACAGGTGCCATTAGAGGGAATTCTTATTCATAAAATGCCTGTTAACTCTCTGATCTCTCGTTCTGTTCTAGACATCCCCCAGATAGCTGTCCTCCACCTCTTGACTCAGTGGACTCTCTATCTATGTGAATAATAAATCTTTCTTTGATTGCACCAAAGGCATGACATCATGAGTTTTGATGTGGGAATTTAACCTTGGGAGGGAACTTCCCCACATCATACTGAGGTTGCAATGATACCCTCTCCCTACCATCCTTAAATTCTTCTGTGGCCTCCATTCCATTTACTTTTATGATAAAGTGTACAATCCTTAAGTTGGCCTACAAAGTATGGTCAGTCCCCATCTCCCCATTGTCTCTCCTAAAGACATGTAAGCTGCTGCACCCTCTGCCTGAAATGCTCTTCTACCTCCTCACTCTTGCCAATCTTACCTAGGCTGTCCTCAATTAGTCGGCAAAACTCAGCACAAAAAATCACTTTCTCAGGAAAGCCTTCCCTGACACCTCACCGCAGGCTTCCCAAGTAGGTCAGATGTGTTTTTTCTTTATAGCACTGATTTTGGCTTAAACTTTATATTTGTTCATATAGTTATTCGATGTACATTAATTTCCACTAGATCTGGACTACCATAAGGTCAATTATTTTTTGTTTTGCTCATCTTTGTATCCTCAATGCCTAGGCCATTGGCTGGCCCACAGTGGATACTCTGACAAATATTTGTTGAGTATGGAATAAACAAAGACTCTCAATGCAGAAAGATACTGTATTAGTTGCAATAAGCTTGGTTACTGCCACCTAACTCACCCTCCCCACCTATAAAGCCACATACACTCACAAATTTCAGAGGCTTGAAATAAACAGAAAGGTTTATTTCTAGCTTATGCTACATTCCCTTTGTGGTTTAGCAGGATACTCTGCTGTATCTCATTTTTATTCTAGGACCCCAGCTAACAGAGGCTACCACCTGGAGCATTGTATATTTTAATAGTAAGTGGAAGAAAGACAGTCACATTAGTAATTAAATACCCCTGCAAGGAAGTGATATACTTTGTCTCTATATACAATCAATTAACCAAGGTAGTCTCATGGCCTTGCTCATCTATAAAGGGGGCAGGGAAATGTAATTCTTTTATGCAGAAGGAAGAACCAGATAGGTGTGATCATTAAAAGTCCCCCCCCCCCCGCCCATGGTCATATGTGTGATTAAAGTTCAAATTGAATTTGAAGAAATAGTAGAAAAACTCAAGAGAATCAGAAAATTGCCCTGGGCTACAGAATGAGATTTGGATAGTCTGGGTGAGGAAGTTTTGCCAGTAGAGGGAATAGCATGAACATAATAAAAAAGCATGCCTTAGTATGTGTCTAGGTCATGGTAAAGTAGAAAGTGCGTGTTTAGGGACCATGGCAGATAAGATTGTGGTGCCAGATTTGACCATTAGCATATCTATGCTCCTCTCTTAACAATTTCTGGTCATAATATGGAAATATCCTCAGAGTAAACAATTTGGTACATGGCTTTAGACATATCACTTGCCTTGACTTGATTGTACTTTCTTCATTTCTAAAGTTACAGATTATCAGTTGCTTTCCTCCCAACTGCTTTTTGACTGACACAGCAGTCCAGAAAGAGCAGGACATGACTTCATGCCCCCTTTCAGCCCACAGTCAAACTGAGCAGGTAAACATCAATGCTCCTGCCAGGTTGCGAATTCAATGTCTTTAATCTCACCTTTAATTGGCACTTCTAGGGAGTTAGCTGAGTGGAGAGACCCTTAACAATGATACAAAGTAAAGGATAATATAGAATGATAGGTTTTATAAAATCTTGGATGTAATTGAAGGATGCCATTCAATAAATCTGTCCCTAGAAGCTAGTAACACTTAGTCAATACAATTTAACCTGTTTTCCTCCCATCTTACATTTATTAGTTGTACTGGCTTTAGAAACAAAAAAGTCTAGCTGTTATAGTTCCCCTAATAGGAAACAGATATTTGAGGGAAATTATATTTGAATAAAAATATTTATGAAACAAATACCACAATAGAATATCGACTACAAAGCAACCATTAATAGAGAGAGGTACATCATGTTTAATATGGCCTCTGTTCATTGACCCTTTAGGGGAGATACCATAGTAGCTAAGTGTTGTCTGTAAAACCAGTCTGCCAAGATTTAAATTGAAACTCCACAATTTACCAATGGGTGACCTTGAAAAAATTATTTAATTATGCTCATACAGCAATTCATCACTGCTATGGACTGAGTAGTGTTACCTGAAATGTTCATGTTGAATCCCTAACCTCCAATGGGACAGTATTTAGAGATAGGGCTTTTTGGAGGTAATTAGGTTGATTAAATGAGACCATAAGGGCAAGTTCGTAATCTAATAGGATTGGTAGTCTTATAAGAAAAGGAAGAGAGAGATCTCTCTTTTTCCTTATGTGCACAAACCCAGGAAAGGCCATGTGAGCACACAACAAGAAGGCTGTTCTTCATAAGCCAGAAAGAGGGCTCTCACCAGCGCCCAACTGTGCCAACACCCTACTCTCAGATTTCCTGCCTCCATAACTGTGAGAGAATTTTTGTTGTTGTTGTTTAAATCATCTAGTCTGTGGCATTTTGTTATGGCAGCCTAAACTGACTAATACATTCACCCATAAATGAGGATGATAATACTGCCTATCTGATAATGTCTGTGAGGATTGAGTATATTACTATATGCTGAGCTCTTAAAATGATGCTTCGGATATTGTAGGTACTTAATAGACATTAGCTACCATTGCTTATATGTCCTCTCTAATCCTTCAGCATCATGCTTAATAATTCTACTTTTTTAGTCAGACAGATCTGGTTTGGACTCTGCTCTGCCTCTCCTAAGCTATATGACCTTGATCAAGTTACTAACTTCTCCAAGCCTCAGTTTTCCTATCTGTAAATGGGGATAATTATAGTCCTGCCAGCCTCTTGGTATTGTTGTGAGGATTGAAAGAGACATGCACATAAATGTATCTGGACACTGTGAGCATTCTATGTGTGCTATTTACTGTCATCATTAGAGGTTTGCGGAGCTGCCTTTATTGAATTATTTAAGAAAGTACCATCTCAAGAAAAACTTAAATTACTTGTGGGAGAGAGTAATAGCAGTTTCTCCTAAAACTTAGAACTCTAAAAATGTCCTTCCCATGCCATTCTTACCTTTGTTTTGTCACTGTGAGATATTTTTTTGTACATTTTTGCTTCCGTTTAATATATGCCCTTAATCTCCTTTTTTTTCATCACGATGTTAGTTTTACATTACAGATTCTTATTTATTTATTTATTTATTTATTTATTTATTTATTTATTTATTTATTTATTACCATTTATGCCTACAGCACCTGGTAGCACCTGGTCTTCCTAGGTGGTCTTCCATCCAAGTACTAACCAGGCCCGACCCTGCTTAGCTTTCAAGATCAGACATCAGGCTTGTTCAGAGTGCCATGGCCATAGACCATGGGCTGTGGCTCCACTGGAGCATGAACCCAGGACCTTCTGCGTGTAAGGCAGGCGTTGCTAACTGCTATACTATGGAACCACATCCTATATTACAGATTCTAAAGAGCAGAGTCCATGTCCCTTAAACTCAATTTATTTAAATAGTAATTGTAGGATTGAATGTGACTACTGCTTTTACAATAAAACCGAATACTAGAGAGTGAGATTTTCTCATAGCTATTGTGTGGTAGGCTTGAGAACTAAATACACTTTCGCAGCCTGGCTGTTAACTTACAATATGAAGTGAGGAATCCATAAACATATTCAGAATATAGCGGTCACATATATCCTTAAGCTAATGTATAGATAAACTAATACCATGTACAATATTGCTTCTCAAATTTTAATGAGTAAATCACCTGAGGCACATGATAAAATGCAGGTTTTGATTCAAGACGTCTAGGACGAGACCTGGAATTCTGCATTTCTAACAAGCTCCCAGGTGATTCTGAGTCTGCTAGTCCTCAGACCACTCTTTGAGTGGCAAAGATGTAGATGATTTTTAGCAATACTGACTTTGAAGATTTTTTGCTGTTTTGTTTTGTTTGTGTGTCCATTGTTGTATGCACTCATTTAAATGCTCTCGAGATGGAAGACTTTAAAAATACAAATGGGAAAAATTTTAAAGCCAATTGGCAAGATATGAATTGAACACATTTTAAATTTAAATGTTTTGGTTCATTTCTTTATGTGTTGTGTATTCCTAAATCATTCACAATGGTTTTATTTTCTGTCCACTTTCCATCAAATGGGAAAATAGTACTCCTTCAATTTTATTTCCCAGTCTTTATCACTCATAACACATTAAACCACCTCATCCTTCCTGAAAATTTCTCCTGTTTTTCTGACCTGTACTGTCTTTGACCCCATTTACCTCTTCAACCTCCCCCCAACCCCTTCTCCTGATATTCACCATACTGTTGTCTCTGTTAAAGAGTGTCCATTTGTTTGTTTTGTTTGTTCACTTGTCCATTTCTGTTGTATATCCCATATATCAGTGAAATTATATGATTTTGTCCTTTTTGGTCTGATTTATTTTTTTAGCATGATATTCTCAAGATCCATTTATGTTGTCCCAAATGGCAGTGTTTTATCTATTCTTATAGCTTAATAGTATTTCATTGTATAGATGTACCACATCTTCTTTATCCAGCCATCCATCAAAGCACATTTGGGTGATTTCCATGTCTTGGCTACCATGAATAAGACTACAATAAACATAGGGATACATATATTTTTAAGAATAAATGTTTTCAATTTTGGAAGGTTAATATCACTGTTTTTAAATATGTAGCTGACTTAAGTTACTCTGAACCCTTTTGTTTCAAGAGCATGTATTGCCATTCTCACCCTTCATGGCATTTTCACTCTGAATTGAAAGCCCTTATGCCAGTCTTGGCCCATCAGAATGCTACATACTTTCAAGCCTGCATAAAATGCTTCATTCTTTGTGGCATATTCTCTATTCTCCTACCTTAAAGGAATTCCTCCTACTACTCCACACTGCTATAATACATGTTCTATACTTAAATGGCATCTCACATTATGCTCTGTGTAATAAATCTATACAGATGTCTGCCACATGGGGTCCCAAATCCTCCAGTTTTCTGGTATCACTTTTTTCTTTAACATTCAAAGAATATGGCCCAAACCCTACCTCTTAGAATGACAATGTCTGACTTAATTCCTTGCCTTTTAGGCTCATATTTCTCTGCTACATTTAGGGGAAGGGAAAGTTGCCACATATGTGTTGCAAGCCAGTTCACACCACAGTCTAGTTCTGTTCACTTACTTGGGTCCTGGCAGCTGATTCTAGCTCTCTGCCTTGAGTCTCTGCTTTCTTTCTGTTGACCACTAGCTGAAGCTGCAGGATTTCACCTTTTGTCCATTTTACCTAGCAGAAGGCTATTGTCAGTAACAGACTTTTACTGAGAGATTTGAGGTAACACATGATGATTATAGCCTTAGCAAATGTCAACTGGAATCTGAATGATAAAGTCAGAGTTCTTAGATATTTATCAGACACTCCCTGACCAAGTACATCCATGGACACAGGGCTCCCCATCTCCATATCTTTCCTCTTGCATCTCTTCTACCAGAGTCATAAGCTCTCCCCAAATGCCAGAGTTTAACTTTCTTTGCTTCTTCAGGCAGAATGTTCTACCATTTTCTTTTTGTTTTTTAAACCTTGCCTACCTCGATTATTCATAAAAGAGTCTCATCTTCCATAATCAAATAAATAGATATTTAAGTGTGTTCCTAAGTTTGATAGCAATCTGCCCTTAGAAGAATTCTGCAGTCCTGGAGCTATCTTGGGTCAACCAGCTCAGAGTAAATTAATTTTTATAACCACAGTACTATGAAAGAGGCAAAATTATTATCCACTTATTTTTGTAGGTATCTTAATTAGGGAAGGACCATATACCTTCGTATATTATATGCATCAAAATATGGGGAAAAGAGCAGTTTAAATTCTTAATCTACCATATTTGAAGTTCATGACTTTGGATAAATATGAAAATATCTACCTCATATAAATGTGAGGATTTATATCATTTCTATAAAATCATTTAGTTAGAGTCCTGGTACACAGTAGGAGTCCTACTCTTAGTACAATTTTAAACCATTCAATGAATGCAAAAAAAAAGGTTGCTCTGGTGAGCTTTATTAAACTTTGAGTTGGGTACAATGTTTATTGCAGGATCCCAAAAGCTATTTGATACTCTGATTTTTCTTTCTCAATGTCATCATGTTTACTCTGGAGTCAGTTCCACAGAGTTCTACCCTTAATTGAAAAGACAGGAAATCACAACTTTAAAATTTTCAGTGTTAACAGTAAATAACACATTAGAGACATATTAGTAATTATGGAAGTATCTTCTCAAATTGTAATGTTTTCTTCTCCCTTAGTGCTAGCAATCAAAACCACTGAATTAATCTGAGCAGGGTCAAGACTTGAGTTCTGAGGAAAATCACTTGAATTTGAGGCATTATATGTACAGTACAAGATGTTCCAGATACAAATTCTCTGAATCCTGTTTGAGAACAGTGGTGCAGTGGACTAGGTATCTATCTACCTTTAGAGCTCTGAGTCCGAGAAAGTTTGGGCAGGTCTCTAGAAGTCTGCTGCTACACCCCCCATCCCCCACCCCCAAATAAACAATTTCATCATTTCTAGAAGGGTTAGCCATTCTCTGGGGGTGAGAGATAGGTGGTGTAAATTGGGATGTGGAAATTTCCATTACGCTTTGGAATTGCATAAAATCTTTCTGCAGGAAGTGCTCACTAGAAGTTTCCCAATTTTGTTGACTAATTTCTCTAGCAAAAAAAGTTCTTTCCTCCGTGTACCTGATTTCTCTATCTCTTAAAGTCCAACATTGAAGCAACCTGGTACCTAGAGCCTTTCCAGATTTCTCCAAGTTGGAATAAATCAGCATTTCCTAAAGCATGAAAATAAAAGCAGTTATTAGAATCTTTGATTACTAATCATGATGTTGAAGTCAGTATGGTATAGAGCCTTAAAGCTCAAACTCGAAAGTTAGATTTCCACTTATCAGCTGTCTGACCCTGGGCAGGTTACTTAACCTCACTCTACATCAGTTTCCTTATCTATAAAATTAGCATATTAATAGTAGCCACTTTATGATTTTTTTGTTTGGCTTAGATGTGGTGATGCATATAAGATTTTTAAACAGAACCTACTATGTTGTAAGTTGTCATTAAATGTTAGCTCTCACTGTTACTCCTCCTGCCGTAGTAAGTGGAAAGTTCTTTGATAGCAGTAACTATAACATATTAATTAATTTTTAATGAATATAGACAATGACCAATAAATTATTTGTTGAATTAAACTTTATTTTTGACAGGAAAAAGCTTAAAAAATTTCTTTTCTATTTATATTGTTTTAGAAGTCATGATGGCAATGCTTCTAATACATGATATACGTGAACGTGGATAGTTTTTAAAATAAAATAACTTTTAATGCTACAAGTAGGGTGTGTGGCTAGATCAGAGAAGCATGTAAACCAAATTACTCAACATAAAGATTTTTTTTAATGTTTATTATATATGTAGTCTACTTATTATTATTGTTTAGTCTATAAACGCATCTATCTTTTTACGACATACAAGCGAATCCTTATATAAGCTCTTTTACTGTATGGGGATGAAAGTTGTAAAAATGAACAAAGGAATTTGTTCTAATATATGAAGATGAAATGGTTTAAGGTCCAGACCTTTGAGGATGTCAAATTTCATAAGAAAAGATAAGGAGTGAGGCAGAAGTAGTCCCAGTTGTACGATGGAAGATTTGTGGCATGGCGTCAATCTCGTATTTGTTCTATTTCATCATTTTGCAGGACAAAATAGGTCCCGAGTTAGTAGGCAAGATGATCAATAGGCTACTTCCATATGTCTAGGTTTTATTCCTTTCTACTGTTTACAAACTCAAAAGTTGTGAAATTTCTTCTCCATCAGGTTCTGTGTATTCAAAGAACTGTCCTTGGAGGAGAAGTTCATATCAATCTGGCGCTAGGCCCTCCACATGTTAACTTTGGTCAAAATCCATGCTTGTTGACTTACACACTGCTCACATCATGCAGCTTGACAGCTTTGTCGCCTGATTCAAATCCACTGAGCATTATTGGATCTGAAAATTTGCATTTATACCAAGCACACTAATGAAACAAAATACAATTTAAGAAATCAGCTCATAACATTTACAATTAAATTCATTAATTAAGGCAGTATATGGAAATGCCACATGTGAACTGTAAACTTCATAAATATTAAAGTGATGAACAACTAGACAGTCACATTTCTTAGTAATAAATGCTTTTTCTTGGTGGCTTTATTTCAGTATGAGGGATGTAAAATGTTCTCGTTTGCCAGCTTGCATTCTTATTTTGAAACTTTTAAACTATGTGTTTCATTAACAAGAACCTTTGTTTTGGTGACATTTTTATTCCCATATGTTCTCCATTTACCATCCTCTCTCCATGTGCATACCTTGATCCTAATTAGAACTTGCACCTGAATTTAGGAAGCAGTACTTGAAATAAACCAAATCAAGATGTTTGTGAAGGGGAGAAAATATCAAGTTCCAATATTTCTAGCAAATAGATATGGAAAATATACTTCGTTGATCTACCTTCTTAAAGTATGAGAATTTATGTGTACTTTCTCTTGGTATATACAAATACAACTATACTGGTAGCTTTCATTCTATACTATAATGTACTTTGGGTGCCAGTTTACATACTAGTACAAAACTTCATTGAACAAATGCAGCATAGTATTTATCACATTAATTTTGTAAGTTTATAAATTACACTTACTAGGTTTGGGAATAGAGAGAAGTTAAAAAAGGTCCAGGGAATATTTGAACTGAGTCTCAAAGGATGCTTTAACAGATCAAAAGATGAAAGAAAACAGATAATTTTAGGTAGGAATGGAAAAAAATATGTTGTGGATTGGGGAACAATATAGACAGGAGAATAATTTTAGGCACTGGACAGTTTAGCTCAAATTATGATATCATCAAAAGTCACTCATTCTTCAAATTCAGATGTTACTAACTTCATGTAAACCGAGGCTTTCTTCTTCCACACTACCATTATCTCAATTATGGCAATCGCCTATGTTATTTTCTAATTGTTGCAAACCTATCTTCCAACTGGGCAGTTGAAGGCAGAGTCTTTGGCTTTTCATGTTCCTCCCTGAAGTCTGACTCACCCTCTAGTATTCCTATACCAAAGGCCAGTCCGCCCCTCTTTGAAAACTTCTAATGACTCATTACTTCACAGGGCAGCCTTATTCACTGTTAAGACACACTGATTGTTATACAGTCTTTCTTTATGTCCTATTCATCTGCCTCTTAGCAATGTCTGACAATTGGTGTGAGTGCTCTTCTCTGGATTATGTAGGCCTCCTATGCCAGCTGATCAAGTCCCATGAATACATAAAGAAACAGCTATAATTTCTATTCCTGATAATTTTCTTCTTCAATACACTCATCTTTAATTCCTTCATCCTCTCTCCATTTTCACTCCTTCTTCCCAACATTCTTTCCTTTTATTTACCTGTCAAATAACCATGCAAGCATTTAGAACCTCTAAACACAAGACACAAATGCTCATGTTTTTATTAGCTTTCCAAATTTGAGGTTTTAATATCTGGGCTGTTCATAGTTTTCTAATATTAAAAGATAAATTAGAAATAGCCATAAAAATCCAGATATAATCTGACTAACACAGAACACAGTGAAGTGCCATTTACCCAGTTCAAGCGCTTTTCTCTTTGAGTGCCATCCAAGATGGCCTAACTATTTATAATTATTGATACTGTAATTTATATCACTTAGTGGTCAGTATTTTTTTCCTATAAACTGCTTAAGGTCAGGTCTCTCTCTCTTCCTCTCTTAGTATACTTTTAAAATTTTCTTTTAACTAAATGTAGAATTTTATAGGTATACATGTTGAATTTTAATATTTTGGGCTCCTATTTAAAATTTCAAAATAGTTTTTATTCTCTAATATATATTATTCTGTTACCCATGAAATTGACAAACCAGACTTCCTTATCTTCACCAAGTCATTGATAAAAATATAGAATTAAAATCTTAGACTTGATTTGAGTTATGTTTCCAAGTCAATCCCAAGATATTTAACAATACTGTCTGAATACAGTATTCAACCAGCAACCCGCAATTAATTCACCTAAGAGCACTATCATCCACATCACATTTTATAATTTTATCCATAACAATGTCGTGCAAGGCTGTCAAGATCATGATAAAATCAATACATCTTAAAACTCTCCTGAAGCTAGAAGTCTGTCAAAAAAGGGATTGAGGTTAGTTGAACATGAGGTTAGTTGTTCTGAGAGTTATCTCTAGTGTTTTCTGCATACTCTTTCAAATTCTATCACTGATGTGGTTAATAGTCTGTTTTTCTTCTAGGAATAAATATTATATATTTGAGATTGTAGTCTCCAAATCTACTCCATTTCCTTTTGTTGAAATTCACAATAACCTCAAATTTTTATTTTGAAATTTGGGACTTACATTTAATGAGAATGAACACCAATGTTAATATTATATGAATAGTCATTATTGTCTTCTTCCCTTTAGAGAAAAAAGTTCATATATTTGATAAAATATTAATTTTATGTCTATATTATTTTGAACATGAGACAATATTTTGAGGGTTTTTAAACATGAGATGATGTCTGTAATTTGCAGAGAAGATATTTGGACTCTGGCCTTGGGGGAGTTTTCTATAAGAGAAAGTGTGTTTGATAAGTGCTTGAAATTATGATTCTTACTACCAAAGACCACTAAAAGTAGCCTCTGAATTTCCTTTTAAATATTATTAATCATTTCTGAACAATGTAGAGTTCAGTGATTTCACCTCGCAACAGTTCGAAGTAAATGCTACTGAGCGCTCAGAGTGATGGTACACTTTAAGCATTTTATGATTATAATGGGAAAAAGTGCTCATAAATTCAGAAAGTGCAGCTCTGTGTAATTTAGTATAACTTAGTGTCCTTGAGGGTTTGAATTTTTATTAATACTGATAACATGTCCATGAAATAGAATATACTTTTTTGGAAGATAAAAGTAAGCTCTTATTAAAATCTCAGTTTTGATTTTTCTGTCAAACATCTGGCAATAAGCTTTATGGAGGATTATTTGCAAATGTATCTAGATAAAATTAAAACAGTTTTGGATATTCTGTGTGTTTTCTGCAGGTTCTCATATTTTCTAGTTTATCCATGCCCTTCTTCAAGAAATCAGTCTTCTCCTTGTCCATTACCATTTCCTTATCTTTTTTAGTTTCGTTTTAGTTTATTTTTATTTTTAATGTTTTAAATTTTCCAGTATGACATTAATAGCATTCTCTAAATATTAATATTTAGTAATAAAATCGCTTCTCAGGTTATCAGTAGGATATATTAATCATCTTAAACCTTTATATCTTTAGTAACCCTAATGATAATAATGTTTTAATTATTACATTTGATTTGCTGCCTACTTTAAAATTTTAACATCAGAGGGACTAAATATGAGATGGGCTATCTGTTTGGTGAGGGCTTTTAATGTGCCGGGGACTCTTCTTAGTGTTATACGCCCATTATCTTATTTAATGTTCACACTAACTCCATGAGGTAGGTTTTTTAGTTATTCCTTTACAGATGAAGAAACTAAAGCTCAGATAAGTTAAATAACTTATCGAAAGTCACACAGCTAGTAAGTGGTGAAGCCAGGATACAAACCTTGGTAATATGACTCTAATATCTGTGCCCTTAACCACTGTTCTAAAATGAAATCTGTCTTCTAACTTATTCTGGATGCTACCTATTGCAACTTCAGAGGTCATATATGTTACAGGAGAACTGTACAACCAGCACTTAAGCATTTCCATGGGAAGGTAGAGTAGTATATAGGAACAAAAATAGTGATTGTGATATAAATATAGGTTTTTTAAAGTATAGGTTTGGAAGATAGTAGAAATAAGAATTGCAAATTGTTTATAATTAGTTTTTGTCTAGGACCATGTAGGTTTGGAACTGGAATAGGATATTGGAGTTGATGACAGGGTTATATTTAGATGAGAACTAGGATAAAAAAGATATATCTCTTTATGTACCTCATCAATACTCCAGTATAAATTATCATTAGCGCAATATTAATATTTGTCTGAATTTTATTTACATGTTGAGTGCATATTTTTAACATGTAAACAATAAAAATTTATATAATCTCAATTCAGTTATTTTTACCTGCCATTTTGTTGACAGAGAATTAATTTAATTAAAATTTACCATGCGCATTGAGGAAAGAGATATATGGTTCATTTAATAAAGGGGCAATATTGTTACCAGAAGACATCTGCTCTATTATCAAAGAGACCAACACATTTACAAATTAATATTTGCCAGATGACCACCTGGACATTTGTGAGATTAAAATGTGTGTACGTTTACAGCTAAAACCGCTTCAAAAAATTAAAGTTCCTAAATATTCATTAAGTGTCTACTTTGTGCCAAGTCCTGAGATGAGGGAAAAAGAAAAATAGGCAAAGTCTCCCCTTCAACAAGAAAGAAATAGGGTAGTAAATGCACTATTACCAACAGGTCCAGTGATTTGTATGAAGTGCTCAAGTATAGATGAAAAGTACCTAAATCAGACTAGATAAAAGAATTCCAGATATGGCTTTAAAAAGATGTGAATCTGATCCTAAATGAACAGTGAATAGTAATTAGCTAGATAAGGAAGAGCATTTGTTAGTAAAGCACAGCTATAGTTATTTCAATTTGTTTGATAATTAGGATCCGGTGCATTTAATGAAAGAATAAACCTAGAAAGTGCATGCAGGTTGTATGACATAGATTTTAACTGGTCCCTAGGAAAGAGAAAAGCTTAAATAGGGAAAGTGAGAATTGAGTACTATAATCCTGCTCTGGGGTTAAAAATATTTCTACAACTTTGATCTATACACACATCCTAAAGCCAAGCTGAAACTCTTAAATTGATATTGGCAACTGGTTGTTTCTTGGATATATACTAAGCTGATTGTAGATATTATTAATCATCTTGGGAAGTAGTTTGCGGAATCTATGCTGAAAGCTATCATTTCATTGCTAGGTTGCCCTCTCCATAGACCCTTTACAACATGGCATCTCATTTCTTCAAAGCAAAGGAGGAAGAAAGCAAGTTTGCTAGTGTGACTGAGTCTCATATAATGTAAGCAAGCTCAAGAGAGACAGCCCAACACCTTTGCCATATTCTATTTGTTAGAAGCAAGTAACAGTTCCTGCCCACACTTAACATGAGGGAAGTATACAAAGCTGTGAATATCATGGGAGCCACTTTCATATCTGTCTGCCACATTCCAGGAAAGAATATCTATTCCAGTCTTATGCATTTTTGAAAGGTTTTTGGATAATCAGATAGTCAACTTTAATTGATTATTTGAATGGCATTTAACTGCTGCAAAAACAGGCACCTTCTAAGAAAATAAACACAGAGAGATAAAATATGCCTATAATTGACTTGATTATAAACCTTTTTTTTCTAATGTTATTTATCTTCCTAACTATGTTGGGAAATACTTTTTTTTCAAATGATGATTATCTTCTTATCATTATTATATATAATGCTGTTTCCCCTCAGATTTTTACTCTTTTTTGTAAAACTGGTTCTCTATATAAAAATTCATAGGTCATTAGATTATCATTTTAGAAAGTGATTAAATTTAGAAGACTGAGTATGCATTTTTATTTCCTACATAGGCATATTTTAATTACATTAAATATTTATAACATTTTGTAAGGGATATAATGTATAGCATTTTATTCTATATGATTTTAATAAATGTTATACCTTTATTTTCATGTAACAAAATCTATGATATATTGGCAAGTAATTAGATTATATTAAATAAATACAGATGTATATTAAATGTATACTAACTTATTTAGACTAAGTAAATTTCACTGAAATAATGTGCACCGGTCTTCCAACTTTATTTTAACAATTTATTCAGCAAATACTTTTTGAACAAACATTAAGTATTTTCTAGATGCTTGAAACACAAGGGTAATCAAGTCACATCTTATTTGATATTCTGAACACAGTATTCAGGGCAAGGCTAAGAGAGTGTTAATATAGAATAATTAATGAAGACATTAAAGTTAGAGAGTTTAATTGATATATTTTAAGTTTCAGGAACCCTAGAATTGGAACTGGAAGCCATGTCTTCTATATCAAAGTTTAATGCCATTTCACTGCCTCTTGTGGTTCTTAGGTAATGAATTACCCTTCATTTCTTAGAGAAGGTGATTAATGAACTGCTATAAGAAGGCTGAGCCCTGTTAAAATTATCTTTCTAGAAGTAGTTGTGTGATCCATACAAACTCTGGCCTGTTCCCCACTGAGACCAGCTAAGCCATGAGTCAGCTGGTGGTGGTTTGAGTTCAGCCTGGAAAGTTGAAACAGAATGAGGTTAAAATCAAGCCTGTGACTGGCATCAGCACCAGACTCTACCTAAAATTGCTAGTCAATCAAAGATGTCAATGTAGAATTCAGTCTTTATGATGCTTTATTCCATTCTCCTTTGACCTTCACCCATTCTGTTTAACAGTATGTAATAAAAGACATCTTTAAGAAGTAATCTGTTTAGTCTCAAAGGTTGGTAAAAAATACTGTATTCCCAATATATTTGTGGTAATTATTGAAAATATTTACTAAATGTTGATAATACCCAGAGCCATCTTTTAAAAAAGCATTTCAAACATAATATCACTATTAACAATTCATAGTGAAACAACAATTTGATTAATGGTTCTTTAAGCAGGTTTTAAAGCTGAATTATATGTATATTAAGTTGGCTTGTCAGATTCCAGTTATTAAATGCACTGATTTCATACTGGGAAAACTCTTATTTCCCTACAGTTTAGCTTTTGACAAGTGCGTTTGGCACATATTTTTTTGATCAGAGTTACTGTTATAGTTCTTATTGTTTACTGCATGCCTGCATATTTTTAAAATTTTTTGTATAAACTTGCCTGCCTGAAGTAAATTTTCCTCATGTTAAAGCAACGACAACAACAAAAAGCTACAGTTAAAAATATAGTAATGGTAGAATAGCTCATCCTTTTAATTCAACTGTATATATACATACATTTGTTTTCTTATTGTAGAAGTTGCCAATTCACATTTCTCAGTTGATATGTGAGCTTGTTGCTTAGATGATTGTGCATTTAGCTTAGATCTTAGTGTATTAGGCTGAGTTTCCAGGGTTTATTGTTGTTTTTTTTCCTCTCCCAAAAGTAAAAATTTAGAAAAAACTTTCTCTTAGATTATACTTTGTGGTTGACTACCTATGTTTTGGGGGTGCTAAGGAGTAATGAGCATAGGTAAAGAATAGAAAAAAAAACGTTACAGAGAGTTGTGGAGAGAAGAATAAAGAATGAAAGGGATAGGGTGAAATTATGTATACAGATACATTTCAGAAAAATAAATATTACATCTTTCAGATTTAGACCAATGTGATCTTTAAGGGATTATGCACAAGCAAATGCCCTACTTTGTGATTCCAGAGTGATAATATTCCAGATAATTCACATCGCCAAAACGAGATTAGTGTCGTTAAGTGAAAATTACCTTCAGAGAGCTATCTGATGCACTCATATTTCCTATTAAGAATAAATCACACAGCAATGAAGGAAAAAAAATCTATATTATCCTTACATAATGCAATTCTATAGCCCTATGTGAAGTAAAATGTATGAGATGTTTAATCTCACTTTATTATGAGGAAAACAAGAATAATGCTAATTATTCGCATTGTGACCCAGAAATCATATAAAATTGTGGTCTTCGTGCCCAAAACAAACTGCCATGCCCCCCAAATCTTCATGCATAAAACAAAGAATATTAAGGCAAATCATTTTCATTTCCAAGGTCTGCCGAAGCCTATAGCTCCTACAAAGCTTATTCTCAGTGTTCTCCAAGATGTAGGCTCAGCAAGTTTTCGAGTCCTCACAAACAACTAGCTAATGTCAGTTATTAGTAATTGATTTCAAAATAACCTTATATGTAATTGAACCATCCCTTCCCTTGGTTTTCAGGATGAATTTTTATTCCTCTTCCTATGCACTAACTTTCCTTTTATTGTCCTTTTCTGTTTCTTTTTCTTTTTTTTTTTTTTCCTAATTTGCCCAACTCAGTCTCCAGGCTTTTCTTTTCACTCTCTATATACCTTCCCTTGCTGATCATCCACTGACTAACAATCCACAAATTTATTTCTCCAGCCCCAACCACAAGTGGGAGTCAATATGTCAATTCTAACTCAAAATTTCTATATCAAAAAATACACACACACACACACACACACACACACTCAAAATTTCTATATCAAAAAATACACACACACACATTTCTATATCAAAAAATACACACACACACACACACACACATATATATGCACATACATACGTACATACATACATACATATTATATCCATAGACAAACACAAGTGCAGTATATTATCTATACTCCTCTCTGAGGTTTAATTGGTATCTCATACTTAATCTGCCCTAAAATAAAGTCCAAATTTACAATCTTCAAACCTGCTGCTCCCTCAGCACCCCAGCCTCACAGCACCATGATTTTAGTTGCTAAGACCAAACATCTTTGATTTCTTTTCTTTTCTTTTTGACATACCACATTCATCCTATCAGCAAAATGTACCTAATGCTTAACTATTCTTACCCTCTTTCCCTCCCCATTACTTATTCTACCCTTGTCTAAGTCAGTTAACTCTCAGGTAAATTATTTAAATAACTTCCAGTCCTTGTATCTCTACCTCCACACTTGTTGCTAAACAACCTATTTTCAATATAGCAGCCAGAGTATGAGCCTCTCAAGATGTATCTCAGACCATGTCATTCTTCTCAAAACCTACCAAAGGCTTCCATTTCATTCTGAGTCAAAGCCAAAACCTATCCCCCAAAGCATACACGTACATAGTCCCTTTCTCTGACCTTATTTCCTCTGGTCCCATTCACTCAGCTCATCATTCCAACCACACAAGCCTCCTTGCTATCTTATCCTGCCTCAGGGACTTTGCTCTGACAATCCTATCTATCTGAATACCTTTTCCCTAGTCTCCCTCAGCTCTCTGTTCAAATACCACCTTATCATAAAGGACTTTCCTGACTACAGCTTATAAAACTGCACACTCCCCTCTCCTGTACTCTTTATTTATCACGTCTTTATTTTTCTTTACAGAACTTATTATCACCTAATAGAATATGTTTGTTTGCTTTATGTCTATTTTAAGGATGAAATCTTGTTATATTTATGACATACTACGTACAAGAAAAAGTAGTAATTATTTATATTTATTAAATAAATTATTGAATTAAATACATTATTTTTACTACTGATTTTCACAAATGGGAGTCAATATGTCAATTTTAATGAAGACTTTCTACAGAAAAATGTATATATGATATCCAAGGTAGCACAGTTTATCTTAAACTACATTTAAGAAAGATAAAATAGAATAGAGATATGATTTAATGGCTTATTATTGTTTTTAATATTGGATATAGCAGAGGACAAATTATGTCTCTTCAAAAAGTAAAACTAAATTCATGCCAAAAAATTGTGGCATTACTCTGATCATCCTTTAAGGCTATTATTGTTCTTGATCCCAGCACTGGCAATTCGTATTTGTTCCACTAAATCTTATTTTAAAAACATTAAATATTTAAGCACATGTAAGCTATTTTTGCAGCTAATTTGCACAAATGGGAGTTAATTCTAACTTGGAATTTTTATAGAGAAATATACATATTATACCCTAGATGGACAAATACAAGTGAACTATATTTTTTATACTCTCTTTGAAAATGTAGTACCTTTAATGACATAAGAATTTGTAGAAATACCTGACATATTTCTACAAAAGCTCAAATAGTTGTAATCAAAATTCTGAACCCCAAGGAAAGAAAATAAGCCTTATATTTTATGTATTAAATTTTATATATCTTCCTTTTTTCTCAATCTCCAATGGAAGTCTTAGTACTGCAAAATTCAAACATGTTTATTGGGCTTTCCCACATACACAGAAAGGAGTTACTTTTCTACATACAAAACGTTCTTATAACTGCCGTGTCTACAGCATGGGGCCAGAAGTACAGCTACTCAGGCTATGGAGATTTCCTATGAAAGGACTTGAAAGACTCAGTGTTTCATGAAGAGTTCAGTTGGGATTAAAAGAACCATTTTAACCATGAAAATTAAAATATATATATATAGTAGAAAATGATTCTTGGCAATTATCTCATCTGACACCTTCCATATAACAATGAGAAAAATTGAAATATTTCTCATACCCTTGAATAATTGCTGGCTTAATTTATTCTCAATTGCAGTGGCTTGATATCTGTTTATTTAAAGTAGCCAAACCGTTCTTCAAGGCTGCCATACTATCCTAGTTCCCCTGATGTTTGTATTCCTGGTTTCACCATACCATTTGGGTCTCAACTTAAAGGTCACTTGCTCAGAGAAGTCTTCCCTAGCAACGCAATCTACCGCAGGCTTTAGTAATCTGCTAGCACATTCATTATTTAGAATTCTCAGAATAACATGCCTCACTCTCTTCTTTCTGGAGTGCTTGTTTTTATATTTGTTATACATTTATTGTTCATCTCATTACATTAAAGGCAGACGGTAGCAGCCCTAATTGTGGTGTTCACTGCTATATCTCCAGTGACTAGAACATTTCCTGGCAGTTAAGTGGTACTCAGTAATTATTTGTTGGATGAATGAATGATATAATCTCTGTTACTTCTCATATTCGTATAAATGATTAAAAACCATGAGGGATTAAAAATGATAAGAATGCAGAACCTGACAAATATGGCTTCCCCTCTGGCCTCATCATGGGTGATTCATCAAACACCAGATTAACTGTCCTGATATCCATAGGTCATCAGGGTAATATGCCCAGATATTTTTGATATTGTTAGAATACTCTGTGGTAAACATATTAATCACGATATGTTTATGAGTTTATTGATGCTATGCATCTTTCATCACCAAGTACAGTCTTGCTTTCCTACATCTGTAAGAAGAGAGAAAAGATTGATTTCTTAATGTTTGCCTTTTAACAAAATATTTTACTCAAGTATTTTAGATGAGATATTAAAATATAGAAAACTTAACTTTATCTTTTTTCTTTTAAACATGATAATTATATTAATTAAACAAGTGATTTTTGAGCACTTTTGACACACCAGGCTCTTCTCTCATTGAATTTAGGTTTCTGGTGGGGAGAAACAGACAATAAATAACTGTGTGGTAAATGCTGTGCTCGGTTTATTCAGATGTTGTTATATTCTTACTACAATTCTTTGATGTAAGAATTATTCTTTTTTTTTTTTTTAAGAAAAAAAATCTTAGGAAAATTACTTTAGAGGAATAAAAGACAACATACCTAGGTTCACACTGGCAGTGACAGGGTTGAGATTTGAACGTAGATTTTATTACTCCAAAGCCTTCCTTTGTACTTATTGCTTGGGGGAAAAAATTCTATGAAAATTTAAATAACAACAACAACAACAACAACAATAATAAAACTTTGAGACTTATAATGTTCATCAAAATACTCATTCAAATAGGGAATTTGGCTCTATTTTCTGGTCATAGAAAATATACATAAGTATAATACATTAAACATCTAAAAATGGATCATATTATAAATTAGACCTAATAAAATACCATTTAGATGCAAAGTTTATCAATTATTGTTCAAAATGTTCTCATGAAGATAGCTCTAATTGCTTTAAAGTGTTTAATATGATGGACATTAGGTTCTGGTAGACAGATAAGCCTGTCTTAAAGTCGGCCAATGCTCCCATGCTAATCCTTCAGCTGGCTTGCTGTCTAGCTCCTGGCAGCTGCTCCTGGGCTCTATAACCTGTCTAAGGAGTTCTACTGCATTGTGAATCCTGACTGTGTTTCGCACATGGAATACGTTAAATATTTTAAAGGCAAGGAGATATTTGTGATGTCCAGGAGATAAAGGCAAGGAGATATCATGGAAGCAAGTACTTAAAATAGGGAACTTGGAGTCTGTGGTGACACGGGAGTCATACAACTAAATTACCAGCATCTCTTTGGAGTGTTGATAGCAGTAACTGAGAAATGAGGCATTTTGTGATTGCGTGGGTATAAAATGGGCAGAACGATGCTTAAGACTTCAAGTTCTACCTCCCATATGAAACCCTCCTCAGCAAGATCTTCATACAATATTTGGATTAAACTGTTGATGCTTCTATTGCTGACATTTTCTTGATTTGAGATTAATTCAGTTGTCATGAATAACTCTTTGATATATGAAAATGAGAGACGTGTACACCCATAAAATAAGGAAGTCTCAATTCCAAAACAATCAACTGTATCAGTCAAATAACTAGTTAAATCAAAGGAGATTTAGTCATTTTTTTATTTTCCTAGACATTTTGAAAACATTTATCCATTGCTTATAGTTATTCTGGAAAAAAACAGTTGGATACAGTGTTCTTACCCTCAGAAATTTCACAATCAAGATGTGAAAATGAAACATGCATGCACACATTAAAAATTAAATGACAATTTAAGAGGCAGCATAGACAGTCTATGATTAAGTAATATATGAATAGTATGATCAAGAAATGATATGAGCTTATAAAAGGAAAATATCAAAAAGACACCATAGAAAACTTGGAATTGCTTTGTTTTTTGATTGGATTTCAAATGGGTTGCAGTTAAATAAGTGCACCATGTTCCAAGCTGGGGCGGATTAAATGCATGAAACTAGGAATTGTGTGTCATATTTGGGAGAAAGTGGGGAACTGTCCATACTGTGTGAGTTTTTGATTAACAGGTTAAGAGATTTGGATTTCATCCTGAGAATAATGGAGAATCATGGAAGGTTTTCTACAGGGAAGCGGAAGGACAAAATATGTTAGAATGATTAATGTAATAGAAATGTCCACAATTTCTTGAAACTAGGGAGAGATGAGAAAGGAAGAGAGCAGTTTAAACTCTGGTTCTTAAACTTTAAGAATTCACCTAGGTAGCTTGCTAAAATTGCAAATTCCTGAGTCTTACTCCAGAGGTTCTGATCAAGTAGGTCTGAAGAGGGCCCTTAATCTCCATTTTTACAAGAAATCAGTGTTATTCTGATTTAAGTGATTTTCAGACCACATTTTGAATAAAACTGAATTAGAAAGCTGTCACAATAGTCTAGGAGTGAATTGTGAAGGTTTATACTATAATTTTGGAAGTGGGAATAAAATTAAAGCAATGACTGTGAGGGATATAGTTACTTAAGGAAAAATTGATAAGACATAAATGTTTAGATATAAGAAATCAAAGGGAAAAATAGTCTATGATGCTGTTAATGTATTTAATTCAACATATTTGGTAATTTTTGTTTATGCAGTTGAATTTTTTATCAATTAATTCTTAAAAGAGTCAGCACATATAAAGATAATACCCAAAACTGAACTAAGGAGAAAATACAATATGAAATAATGAAAATGGTTATACATGTAGATAATAAATCCAGTAAAATCCATCATTTTTGTATTATATTTACATATATTCTAATGATTATTTTCTACATCATGGATTTAACTAATTCTCAGTTAAGATACCTGAATTCCTTTCCTAATTCTTAGTCAAGGTTCCTAAATTAATTTTAAAAAATGAATATAGAGGTCTCAATCATACAGATCTTCCCTATTTAGCTAAAAGTACGACTCTGGCTTATACATTGGACTATCTCTATAGTTATGGTTAACCTATATCCTGAATTTGGGGAAAAACTCTAATTAAAAATAACCATTTCCTGAACTGGCAGAGGATAGATTGGTGGTTGCCAGAGGTGGAAGAGGGGGAGTGTGTGAAATGGGTAAAGGCAATACAAAGTTACAAACTTTCAGTTTGTCCTGTAAGTCCTGGGAATATAATGTACAGCATGGTAACTATGGTTAATAATACTATATCGAATATATGAAAGTTGCTAAGAGAGTGCATCTTAAAGGTTCCCACCACAAGAAAAAAATTTTAACTATGTGTGGTGATGGGTGTTAACTAAACTTACTATGGTAATCATTTCATAATATGTACATATAGCAAATCATTTTGTTGTACACCTGAAATTAATATGTTATTTATCTCAATAACAATAATAATAGTTTTTATTTTCTAGAGATCTATCAGACTATGAACCCCGATTCTTGGTTTAGGTGCTATAGTTACTGGAATTATCATTCATAGTGAGTAAAATACACAATCATGGACCTTATTCTCAGAGATTTCCAAGACAAACTGAGAAGAAAATTTCAGGTTTTTGCTGTTACATTCTAGCTTATGTCATTAAGCTATCAGAAATCGTACTGATGAAAGAAATAAAGAAAATTAAATTTTAAGTAGAAAGTACAAAAATTATCAGAAGTGTTTCCTGTTGATGCAAATTTTGGATCACAGTGCTTCCACTGAGACAGTGACCAATAATTAAAAGCAACATTTTCAAAAGTAATTTTATCTTTTCTTTTTAAACCTTTTTATTTTCTTTATTTCATACCTTCCTTTATATATGTGAACAAATTATTTGGCCTTTTAGTTAATAATATCTAAATATTTTTATAGATTAACTACAGAGTTAGTGTGAGATATAATATGGTATTAGGAACTGAAAATGTTTCTTTCACATGAATAAAGTGCTGTTACCAAAAAAAAAAACCTGGAAATGTTTCACACGAATATGGCCTAAAATTATAAAAATTTCAAAGTCCTTAGTTTTACCAACAAAAGGGGAAACATAAGGAAATGCAAATACCCTGAAGAGTTAAAACATTGTATATAAATCAATTTTAGTTAAGGGTAAGTAATTATCATATTTCTTCATGCTTTAAAAAGATCTTTGATTTTAAAGAGAGAAAGCTTTGACCTCTTGAAAGAGATGAGGGAATGTGAGTAAAGAATGAGGACTTGGGAGAAGTTTCAGCTCCTGGAAGAAAGGATGTAACGAGGAAAGGCTACACATAAATGGTAAGCAGTGTCTTCATTTGAACTGGGCTGCTGGGAACTATGAACACAGTAGCTTTTCCTTTGGAGTCAACTGCCTAAGTCAGAACTATGCTCTCGAGTTCACGTAGACTCTCATCCCCTTGGTCTCCTCTAGGGCTGTCTTGGAAGCTACTGCAATTGTTTTCTGGTATCTGCCTCATCTTTGTGCAAACACAACAGGGAATATTTCCCCCATAGAGAGAATCTTATCAATGGTTGTTTGTTAGTGGCAGAATTTTTCATACAGTATTACTTATTTATTTATTAATGGTCAGCAAACTGTTTCTATAAAGACCTAGGTATTAAACATTTTAGACTTTGTAGGCTACACGGTCTCTGTCACACCCACTTCACTGCCATTGTAGTGGGAAAGCAGTCATAGACAATAAGTAAATGAATGGCTGTGACTGTGTTCCAATAAAATTTAATTTACAAAAGTTAGTGTTAAGCTAGATTTGTTGTACATCCATAGTTTGTCAACTTCTGTTTTATTGCAATATATAATATTTCTATTATGGATCAATAGGTTGATTTAGAAAGCTATCACTTTTCCTTATTAGGAAGCTAACTACTTTTCCTACTATAGATTCTTTAAAGAAATATATTTCAGATTAAAAATAGATAGGGACTTAACCCAATACTAGACCTGGTAAATTCCTTAAAGAACTGTAAAAGGTGTTAGAAATACCTAAATAGAGGCTAGGATATGGGTTCCAGTATTTTCTAGTTGTGTAAATTTCAGGCAGTTATTTAAGATACTTCTTTCTCATCTGTAAAGTAGGAACGATAATATCTACTCAGTAAAAAGACTATGGCTACCCATTGCTGTAGCATTAAGTGAAATGCCTCTTATAGCAACATCTGCCACACAGTAGACCCTCAGTAAGTATTAGTTTCCTTCTTCTCAGTGTGCTAGAAGACACATATGGAATAGAAATAAAAGTAGAAACAAAGCAAAGTAGACAGCAGAACTAATTTCACTTGAAAGGTAGAGCAGATCTTTTCTTCACTAAAATATTCATCACTGGCTTTAAGTAGTTTTATTACTACTTGGACACAGCTTTTAATTTTTAAAAGCTCAGCACTTAGCATGATATTGTGGGAGTTTTTGGTTCTCCATTTTCCCAATTTCCTAAATTGTATATAAATTATATGCAATATATGTGTATATATATGCATACATATATATGCATAAAATACTACATATTTATGAATTTATACTTATGTATACATATATTACTTATGCTCCAGATAACTATGTCAAGCATTTTACATCTATTATCTCATTTAATCCTTACAAGAACTTTGCAGAGTTGATTTTATTATCATCCCTATATTACAGATGAAAAACTGACACTTAGAGAGGTGAGCGTAACCTACCAAAAGTCACACATCTAGAAAGTCTCAGAGCCAGAACTGATACTCAGGGCTTTCTGGCTATAGTGCCCATTCTTTTAATAATGATGATGACTGGCATACTTTTAGAATAAAAATAACATTTAAATACAATTAGATTACTGTTTCGACCATTTTGTTTGAATACCTTCATCATTTATGGGTTACTTGACCAATAGCAAAGAAGAACTGGGTTAATAAACCCAATGCATGTTTTATAACTGGTCAATTAGTCCACATCTTTGAACCTGTATGATGGCCATTGCACATAAATCTAAATCTGCATTTGCCATGTTCCACAAAGCTTTCTGAACAATTCAGTGTGTTCAAAAGATGAGATTTCCATTATTTTTGCATGAGGAAGATAAGCTGTTTTCAATGCACGAAGCTTGGGGAAAATTACTCAGCCTTAGTAATATTAGACCATGAATCTTCCATTTATTTTAAAATGGTGGTGTCACGCTGAGGGGAATAATAGTTCATATCCTTCTTCTTTCTTCAAATATTATGTTAAAACTACATTGATTAAAATAAATAAAGTCTCATATCATTGCATCAAGTCTGTAAGAAGATAGAGTAAGCAAGCAAAAATATTAAAGACTAACATGTTGGAGAGTCTGCCTCTAATCGTGAATTCTATATATCTTTTCTTTTCCCAGGGTTATTTTCTAGTTCACTCACCAAATTTTATAATTCTATAGAAATAAACAGCACTTTTTCTCAATGTTTTTTCAAAAGTACTATTTCATTAACATTTTTGCATTAATTAAGAAAGTGAATAACTGAGCTGTAATTCAAGTTAATTTGTAAGTGTGCCTCAAGTACTGACTTGAATTCTTTCTTTTGGAGGGAGCATGTATTCTTGGAGGACAGATTAAGAAACTAGTCTTCCCTCAATACCAAGAACCTCTTTGAAGTCTTGTTTACTTGGATCTTAAGGGTCAATGGTGATACTACTGAGAAGTAATACATTGTTATTACTTGATAAAAAGCCATTTCATTTAATGAGTTAAACTTACTCATCTTTCAATTAATTTCAGCTATAGCTATAGTAGGATTTGAATTTTGTTGTCTTGAATAATTACCTAAAAATAGTCACAGACTCCTGAAGGCTAATGCATTTAAACTTGAATGATTAATCCTAGAATGGCTTTATACCTGCAAAGTGGGAACAAATTCCCCCTTCTCGTATCTATTACATTTTATTAATTTGGGCACCTGAAAGTTGGGCTTCTGCTGGAGTTTCTTTCAATATTTCCGTTCTTGTGTGTGTGTGTGTGTGTGTGTGTGTGTGTGTGTGTTTCCATACTTAATTGCTTTCTGATTCAGGGAGATAAAGGAGGGTGAAAGCAGTGAAAAGAAATATACATATACATATATGTATAAAATATGTGCATGGTATTGCACAGTATTTTGAACAAGATGTGGAGTAAAGACAGAAAGACTAAAAGACACATCTGGGTTTAAATGTATAATCTCATTTAATAATTATCATAATAAAGACAACAGTTACAGCAACAGCAAACTCTTGAGTGCATAAAATGATAGGTCCATGAATTATTACTTTAATTCTTACAAAACCCTATCATGTATATTTTCTCACTATCCTATTTTATAGATAAGGAAACTAAGGCTCAACAAAGTTGCGAAACTTGCCCCCAAATCACACAACTTTGAGAGATTCAAATTAGTTTTGTCTACTCCCTATACCCATTCTCTTAACCAGAATGTTTCATGTTATTCATGAGGAAGTTTGAGAGGTCCATGGTACGAGGACTGCAGAAGCAGCAGGGAACACTGGTATAGAACAAGAGCCTTGCAATTGACAGTGTGAATTATTTCTCTGGCTTTACCCATGCTATGTATGTCTCCTTGGAGAAGTTACTACCTTCTCTGTGCCTCAGTTTCTTTATCTGTACAATGGGAATTATAACAAATTAAATCTTGAAAAACAGTCAGAACGATGCCTGGCTCATAGTAAGCTCTAAAAATGTTAGTTGTCACTAAAATTTAGATATCCTGCCCTCTACTGTTTCATATCTTTTTCCCTTTAGACAGACATTAGATGAGTCATCTGATTCAGAGATGTGTTGTAGTGTTTTATACAGCAGAACAATTTGGAGAACCTGAAATAATATTGAGAAGATATAACATTTTTTTTCTCCGTAACTTTCTATCTTGTATTTTAAACTATTTTAGTTTTCCTCTCTTTTCAGCTAACCCCGCTTCTTGACCCTTAGGCGACTCTTCTGAGTTCTTATTAGTTGGTTCTAATCCCCGCTGCGATATTTGCTAACTGCTAAAATAATAGACGATAAGGAATATTATATTTTAATGACAGATATTTGAGAAATTGAAACTTTCTGACCCTAGAGAGGAAATTTTGGGGAAATGAAGAAGGTATAAGGGGTAAATATGGATATATGTATGTTAGGAAGGGGTGAATCACAGAAATAATGGGACAGGTTCACCTTTTATTTGTTGGTTACACATATCTTTTCACAAAAATTTTTATCCTAATTCAGCATTAATTTAAAAGCTAATCTTTGAAAGGAGGATAAATTCTATTTTAAAGAAGTTTGCAATTATTTTTAGAACAGAATTCTATTTGGATCTCCTAGATTTTATATGATGCTACAGTTTTAAGTTTGTCCAGTGATTTAATTCAGAGAAGTTACAAATACAGATTGTTTACAAATGGCCTGCAGCTTTCTCTCCTAAAGATGGAATATTCTGCTCCACATGCCTACTGCTTGTTCCTACCCCCCTCAGTTTTATCTGTTGTGTCGATGATGATGTGGGATCCCTGCCTGTGGATGTTTATATGTTTTTTTTAATTATGCAATATTTAATATACACAAAATAATCTTTATAATGTGTGTGGGTTATAGAGTAAATTATTTATGAATCACAATATTATCAATACATTGCATCTACCTGTGAGCTTTTTCCTTCTCCTTTTGACTGCCTTTATCTTCCCTACTCACCAAGTAACAGCCATCGTAAATTTCGTAAACTTCATAACCTATCGATTTTTAAATACTGCATAAAATATTGGATATGTATGTATCTTCTAAAACCTTGCCACTTAAGTATGGTCCACAGACCTGTAGCATTGGTGTCATCTGGGAGCTTGTTAGAAGTACAGAACCTCAGCCCTGCTCCAGATCTACCGATTCAGAATTTTAATAAAACACCCTGTAGATTCATGTGTGCACTAGTTTAAAAAGCACTGTACTAAACATATTATTTTTCTTGGTTTTTAAAAGTTATTTTCTTATTTGTTTCTTAATTTTAAATTTAATAAGACTAATATAGTGTTTACCACTTGCTTTGTTAACTCAACAAAGCATTTCTAAGATTCATCCAAGTTGCCTGTGTAGTCAATCATGGCTGCATGATGTAACATTTTTGTGAAAATTCCAGAATTTATTTTTCTCTTACAGCTAGACATTGAGATTTTGTCTGTTTTTTTGTTATAATGTATATTCCTGCTATGAACATTCAGGTACATGTCTTCATGTGTATGTGTGTATGTGTGTGTGCATGTTCAAAAGATTTTCCATGGTAAGTACCTAAGAGTGAAATTGTAAATAGTAATATATGTAAATAGTCACTTTTACCTGATAAGGGTAAATGGTTTCCCAACAGCACTGTATGAGTTCCTATATATGTTTCCATTCATCTAAGTCTTTACCAACATATGACAAAATTGGGCTTCTTACTTTTTTACCAACCTAGTGGACATCACATGCTCTCTCATTGTATTACATACTTGCATGTGAGATTAATAAATTATCACCATTCTACTTTCCTCTTCTGCAAAATGCCTTTCCATGTATTTTGACTATTTTTCTATTGTTTTTTTTCTTATTGATTTATAGGTGTATTTATTTTAAAATGGTTCTTTGAAAGTTTCCTGTGTTGCAATATTTTCTCCCAATTTATGACTTCTCTCACTTTCTTAACGATCACTTTTGATGAATGGAAGTTCTAAATGTTAAAGTAGTTTGGTTTATCAATCTTTTCTTTCCCTGTTATTACTTTTTGTAACTTTTTTAAATGAAATTTTTCCTTCTATAAATATCATAACCCTATTCTGCAGTACCTCTTCTAAATATTTTAAATGCATGCTTTTGTTTTTAAATCTTAATACAACTGGAATTGAGTTCTGTTTGTTGTGTGATATGAGTCAAGATTTATTTTTTACCCTATGGCTAACCAATAGTTCTAGACCATTTATTGAATAATTTTGCCTGTCTCAATAGGGGGCGATAAGATCTCTTTCAAACATCAAGTTTTTATATATTATAGCATTCATATTTCAGATCTTTATTCTGTTTCATTGGACATTTTATGTATCCTGTGCTAATACTTTAGTTTCTTCATTAGAGAATATTTATAAACATGAATAATTGGTTGAGAAAGTACCCTCACTTGCTTGTTCTTCTTTTTCATATATTATTTTTATAAACATGTAAAGTTTCTTAAAAATATCTTGTTGGAATTTTGATGAGAATATCATTTAATCTTATTATTTTGTGAAAATTTTCTAGCACATTGATTCTTTCTATGCATGAAAATAATATCTCTCTCTGCTTCTTTAGGTATTTTATTAAGTTTTTTAAGTTTAAAGTTTTTCTCCATAAAGCTCTTGCATACCATTTATTATATTCCTAAGAACGTGTGTGTGTGTGTGTGTGTGTGTGTGTGTGTGTGTGTGTGTGTGTAACATTTATCAGTTTCTGGTAAATAGATGTAAATCAGTTACCTTTATAAATTCTCTTAGTTTTCTAGTAATTTATCTACAGATTCCTTTGTGTTTTATATGTAAGTAATGATATCATCAAAGAACAACAGTAGTTTTGTTTTTTTCTTTTCCAATCTATGTACCTTCGATCCCCTCACTCTGTGTGTGTGTGTGTGTGTGTGTGTGTGTCTCTCTTCTCTCTGTATGTTTGTGTGTGTGCATGTTTTGTCTTATTAAATTATCTAGGATCCATAGTTTAATATTTGCTAGAAGTATCGATAAAGAACATTTGTATGTAATCCCATGAAAGGAAATATTTCTTATATTTTAGCTAATGTATTTTCAGCTCTCTAATTCTGTATTAAACCATCTATTCACTGATATTATAAAACAACTCCTCCATTGACATTTTAATTTCAAAAACTCTATGTTTAATTTCTTCCTTTGTCATCTAGGCAAAATCACAGGATTTTGGACTCAGATGGGCCAGGGCTTAAGACCAGACTTTGACACTAAACAAATATTTGACCTTAGGTAAATAACTGCTTCTATTAGCTTTCACCTCCTCATACGTAAAATGAAGTTAACACTAGAAATCCTCTATTTTAAGAAAGGATTAATAAGTAAACATTTATAGTTACAAAATAGTCATAGGGTTATAAAGTACAGCATAGAGAGTATAGTCAATAATATTATAATTATGTATGATGCCAGGTGGATTCTAGACTTATCAGAGGGATAATTTCACAAATTATATAAATATCTAACCACTATGGTGAAACTTGTGTAATATCGAATATCAACTGTAATCAAAAAATAAAAGTTAAAAAATTTTTAAAAAGAAGCTTCTTAATTACAATACTCAACTCAATTTAATGGGAACTTTATAAAATGAGAAATATTTTAATTTTACATTTTGTTAACTGAATGGAAAATGCATATATTTTGCCTTATATTTCCTACCATGTTATTTATCGGCATTTAAAAGAGTAAGATTAAGTCTTCTTCATATCAAGAATTAAAAGAATTTTAACTATTTTTGGCCTTTGGTAGTTAGGTCTAATTTTACAATAATAAGCTATTTCTTATGATCTCTTTTGCATCTTCAAGATTGAGAGTGATGTTTCAAGGGATATTAATTTACTTTTAAAATTAATTATCAAACATTAGAAGTTCAGCATCCTCTCTTAAATGTCAGCTGGAAGCTCTTAATAGTTGAACATTTAGTACCTGAGTAATATTCTTTCAATTTTCAAGAATCAGTTCTATGACAATCTTCTGACAGATTTGGTAATATCTACTCATTTTAAATGTATTGCTGCTGTGTAACTGGCCATGATTTGGTAGTTATTTCAATGATAAGACATTTGGCTTCAACTATATAGTTGAGTAGACAAGTGTGTATATGACCTAGGGTTCACAAAGGGAAGAAATACCTTTAGATAAAACAATGCATAGTTTTGTGGTAATTGTCAGAGTATGTGGCTACAAATGCTGGTAGATGAGGCTGTGGGAGTCTACAGAAGTTCTCTTCAACTATTTCAATAGAGTAAGAAGAAAAATCATTATCTGAGAAAAAGAATGGTAAGAACATTAGAAATGTGAAATGAGAGGGAAAAGCGTGAAATAACCATCCATTTTCCCACTTCTTAGACTAAGGTTATGTGTTTTTCACTAGCCACGTTCAGCTTTATGGGTGTAGGCATGGAACAGGTGGGAGTCTGGATTTAACTAAGAATGTGGTTTTGGCACAGCAAAGACAATGAATCAAGAAAGGTATGTGCAAGGTAGAATAATGATTATAACTGATTTAAGCTGAGTGAGGAAGGGAGGGAGGATATAAAGAGGGTGAGACAGTGAAATGGTGGTACAATCAATGGATCAGAGGTGCTAGCAGGGTTAAAGGATTATTTGAGTTAGAATACTAGATAGAAAAAATGTAGAAAGGCAGCAAGTGTTGGTCAGAGAATGGGATGCATGAAAATGAAATTATGGAGTGGTTGCAATGAAATTAGGGAGTGGTTGCAAAATCTAGGGTATGACATTGGTAATGAATGATTTAGGAAAGATGAGAGACAAGATCACTGAAGGAGATTCAAAGGACCGAAATTCAAAGAACTGAAAAGATATCTATCTCCATGATTGAAATTACCAAGAATTTAGATCAAAACAATATTAGTGTGAGAGAGGAGGGGCTTTAAAAAAAGAGAAAAAAATAGGGAATCCTGTGTAATAAAGAATTTGTCTGGCTTTTATTCCCAGTTCCTGGGAGGTAGTCTCTAAATCTTGGGAGTTTCCTGAGTGATAGGCATGTCTTTGCTATTTTGGTGGGCCCTGATAGTTTATAACAATGAGGTGACACATGCTAGACCCCTAAATAGTTTGTGCTAATGAAATAACTCAGAATGCAGGCTGGCTACACCAAAAAGACAACCATGTGATTAGAGGGTTGAGACTTTGAGCCATGATATATCAGCTGGACTTCCATGGAGTGGAGAGGAGCTGGAGATTGAGTTTAATTAGTGGCCAGTGATTCAACCAATTACGCCTATATAATGAAATCCAGATAAAAACTCCAGACAGCACAGTTCAGTGAGTTTCCTTGGTTGGCAATACTCTTTGTGTACTGTTACACAATGATGTCCCAGGAGGGTGACATGTTATGATTTCAGAAGGAGGAAACAACAGCTTCACATCTGAGAGCCTCCAAGACCTTGCCTTATGAATCTCTTCCTTTGGCTGGTTCTATTTTGTACCCTTTTTGCTACAAAAAAACTGCAATCACAAGTGTTGACATAAAAAAAAAAGTAGCTTCAAGTACTTATGAGTATCTGGTTACTTTAAAATAAAATATAGAAGTATCATCTTTCTTCCTGAAAGAAATATTTTATTCATTTGGAAGAAAGCTATGTTTCCCAGGCATATTTTTATTTTTTACTACATATACAATAATCTATCTCTTCAATGAGGCATTATACTGTAGTCTTTTGAAGACATTTTAAGTGAATATTAAGCATCTAAATCTAATCAAGCCTAAAATTCAGCTATATGTAGCTCTATGAGCACCAGTAACAAATCCGAAGTCTTTACCATGGCCAACATGGCCCTCTTTTATCTTTAGTCAAATAGCCTCAGGCCACTTCACCCTAAGGCACTGGCATTCTGCAAATATAACCCACTTGACTGCTACGTTTTTACACTTGCTTTTACTATAACCTAGAATACTGGCTCACTCTTACTTGCTTCATGTTTCTGCTCAAATGCTACCCTATCAAAGAAGCCTCCTTTAACCACTCTACTCTCAAACATCATGCTCTAACTCCTTAATTTGCTTCATTTTGCTTTATACCCCTAGCCGCACCTGGGCTATTTATTTGAATGGATTTTTTTTTTTCCTGTCTTCCAATTAGTACAGGAGAGCCAGAATTTTTCTGTTTTCTCTTCTTTTCTCCAGAACTAAATGTTTGGCATATATTAAGTCTTTAATAAATATTAGTCGAATGAATTAATTAATATTGAGACAGTCAGGTGAACAGGTGATATCTTTGTAGAATTAAGGTCACAGTCAATATTCAACGTATGAGGGAGACTGTCATAGTCCTTTTAGTTTCTGTTGAGAGACTATCATTTTTAAAAGTTAAAATGTGAATAAAGAAGTATGTTACTGCAAAGATTAAATAAAATAATGTTTCAAAGTGTTTGGCAGAATGCCAAATATTAAATGTTCAATATATACAATAAACCTTCCACCTGAATTCATCCTTTTGCCTTTCTCTTCAGTCACAATGGAAATGTTGGTCTTTGTCTAGTTTAAAACAAATCCTTCCATCTATACCTTAGAGTTGGACCTGCCCGTGCCTTCTCAAGGGCAGCACACTATCTGCTATGCTCTTTCTTCCTCTCATATCCTCAACTTCTTCTCTCTTTACATCCAGAAAGGGGCCTTTTTGATAATTTACACAAAGCCAAAATATTGTGTCAAAGAGTCACTTCATAAGAGGTGATTCGTTATCAGATGTTTGCATACTCGCCTACCTGTCCTTCTCACAGATTTACAGGATTACTTATTATTTTCTATGTGTCCAATACCCCAAAATTTCTTTCACTTCTCTGTTTTTGTCTGTCCCAATTATTTTCCAGAATGCCTTTACTCTTTGATGCTCCCCAAGATACATATACATATATAGTCAAACATATATGTTAATCTAAAATGAGTATAGCTAATTTTAATTTGTACTTGAGATCTTGTCCTCTGCTTAGATGCCACTTTCTCTTTATGAAGGCTCACTGAGGCTTGTGTTTCCATAGTAGACACTACATCTCCATCAACAACTCTCTTTCTCTTTCACACACACACACAAACTTCTTCCCATCTCTCTCCCCTCACCTCTCTGAATTATAATTGCTTATTTATGTTCATTTCCCCTACAACACAGTAAGCTCCTTGAGGACAAGTATTTTTTCATGTTCATCAATAAAATTACCAGTCTGCATGGAAATTGACAGATAGTATATGAGCAATATTTCCTTAACTTGAATTGATGAGTAGAATCATTAGAAAGTTACAATTTGGTTCTGGTAATACTGAAATCTGTAGGGTCAATGAACCAGTTTCTGCTGAATTTATATCAGTATGCTAGTCAAAGACAAATGTGTTCAAGTGTAGCAATTCTTAGTTTAACATTTATTGCATATTGCTGTTTGTTTTACATTAAAGATAAAAATTACTGAAAAATGATCTAGTATATTAAAGCAATTTAGTACTAATATTTATAGTGGCAATGTTGACAATATTATCTATTATATGTATAGATTTTTACAATTTTAAGAGTCCTTCTTACATCTCAAGAAAATATCCTAAGCCAGTTTCTAAAAAAAAAATGTTGAAGACCTGGGTGAAATCTAAGACTTTGACTATATCCTTTGGATATTTCTAACTAGACAGCAGTTTGGCCTTATATAAGACAATAGCTGATAAAAATTTTCAACCTTTTGCTGACTATTTAGCATCAAATCGATGTACTCTAACAAATATAATAACACATGTGTGTTCAAGTATACATAGAATATATAACAAAAGAAAGTTTCACTTAACTCTTCCTCCTATCATCGAGTTAGAAATAAATGCTTAGTTATAAGATTCTGTGTTCTGGATGGAAATGATACTCTCTCTTAGCTTTTAATTGACACAATTTCTTTTAGAGCTCTCCATCATTATTGACAGGAATGTTCTCCCATGTTAATTGCTCAGCAGACATTAAGATTGATTGGATTGCTAGGGCAAATCTGAAATGCATTGGCAGAAAAGAGTGGTACTGGTAATGGTGGTGTATAATAATCTCTGTCTCATGCTGATGGCACAAATGAATGGCTTGTTTAGGATTGTTCAGAAAAAAAATACATTAATTATTTATCTAAATTTTCACTTTTTATCCAGATATGCTGACAGAGAGTAGTAAAACCTTTGAAGGATGAACCCAATAGTTTTTTAAAAAAAATTCTCTCAGACTATTCCCATAAAACTCCAACAACTGTAGTCAATCAGTAGGAAAATGAGTAATTTATTTGATATGTAAACATGACAAACCAATGGGTCAATTAAATATTTCCATGTTGGAGTTTTAAATATAAGTAGGCAACCCCTAGATTAAGAAAAGGAATTTTTAAGTGGGATACTGGGAGTGCTCAATTTTTAACTGTATAAGATTGTCTTCTAACATAAAGGAAACTAGAGCAATAAAGAACATATTTTCATGAGATCTGTGCTCTTAAACTGGTTTTACTGGAAAGAATTTGAATCATATGGATACCTAAAGTGTTTCTGCAACCATGTAATGAGGGTGTAGGTATGAATTGGTAGTTATTGACATACTGAAATCATCTGAGGAGTTTTTTTAATGCTGTTTTCTTGGGTCATCCCCCCAGAAATACTGATTTCATTTGTCTAGTCAGGGAAATTGTTTTAAAACTTTAGTCTGAAAATCAGAATCACCTGGGAAATTTGTAAACAAAGCCTCAAGCCCTATCCTGCCCTACTAAAGGAGCTTGGGCCTTTGTGGTCTTGATGTGCTTTCCAGGAGATTCTGAGAGCATTACAGTTCAAAATTACTGAATGAGAATTCAGCATCACAAGTTTTTAAAGCTCTCCTTGTGATAATCCTTACACGTAGCCAAGGTTGGGAACCACTGATTAAAATAATACTTAGGATCCTTCCATGTCTGGCAGGAATAATCAAAATTGCTATTTTTTCTTAAACATTTATTGTATATAAGGCTTTGTACTAAGTATTACCTCATTCAATAATCACTAGACTCCGTGAAGTAGGTAACAATAATATAACTTTGCATATAAGTGACATGAAGGTTGGATAATTTAGCCAAGGCCACTTGTGTGGGAAGCGGTGGATTGGAACCCAAGCTGTCTTATCTCAAAGGTCATATAATAAATGACTATTACCAATAATCATTTTAAAACTATAAGAGAAATTGAAAACTCTTGAAGTTGGGAACATTTTAGAAAGTAAATGATTTTCTTATATTTAAAAATGTACCTGACTTGTAAGTACAACAACAAAGGAATCATTTTTTTAAGTATACGGAGAACATAAGAAAAAGAAAGTGTTCATTAATTAAAAGGAAAGAGAATTGACAGTGAGAATCAGATTAGATTTGAATTATTTTATTTATTCCAGAAAGAAAATTGTAAATTGCTTCTACTGTTAGCATTTGAAGTGAGAAGAGTTTCAGATAGAGGTATTTTGCTGTAGTTATATTGAGGGGAAAGGTTACAAGCATTGCAGAGAAAAGAAGAAATTTGTATACTTCTTTGAAATTGTTCTAAATGTTAATAATACAATGAATTTAAAAAGGGAAAAAAAAGCAGCTTATACTGTATAACACTTCCTTTTCTCTTCTTTCCTGTTTGGAAAGATACCAGTTCAATGCCTTCGTAGGCATAGAAAATGCTTTGGCCACTGCCATTAGTCACGCTTGTGTCTGTAAAGAGGAGAAAGTGTGTGTTAGTTGTGCACGTTTTCAGTACTACACAGAGGGATGTGATGTTTAGGAGACTGCCTTGTTCCTCTCAAGACACAGACTTTCTCAGGTTTTATATATGGGCCACATATGGGCAGAATGCCAATACTGAAAAGTTGGAGGAAGGGACATTTCCTATTATTAAAAAAGAAAGAAAAAAAAGAAACCCATGAAAGCATGCCAAGGGTCTTTTTGCACATTTTTAATTGCTCCCACTTAGAGAAGGAGACACTTGCACATTTCATGCACTCTTGTTACCAGTGAACAAAATGAGCATTTATTTTCACTGACGATATTTACCAAATGCTATCTATACGAAGCATTCACTGTGGAGAGCATTGGATTTCTAACATTCTGGAGAGTCTGGAGATGGTTCTTGATTCTGATACTTTAGTATTCATTATATTATATGCATAAAATGTACATATTCGATTATTGTATGATTGAGCGTGTACACAAAATAGAACAAGCTATTGTGAGTTCTAAATATATTTATATTTTGAATAATGAATGGTGCAGTGATAACTCCCACAAAATATAATTCTAGAATTATTTTTAACAGTGAATAAGTGACATTTGATCTTTAAGCAACATGTTAATATAAAAAGGTACAGGAAAAAATACATGTCTATATGTTGCTCTGAAATTCTCTTGGCTTCTCAAAAGCATTCAACATTGCAGGAAAATAGTAATAAAGGAAGGCAAATAAAAATTGAATTTGGATTTTAGTGTCAAATATGCCTAATTTCTGTGGAATAATAATGATACAACATGTTTTAAAATGTTTTGATAACTGAGCTGTGTTCTAGAAGAAAAGGATAATTGCAGGCAGGCACTAACAGTAGAAACTACTGAAGATAGCCAGAGGTTTGTAATAGAAAAGGTGTTTCAATCTTGTTTTTAATAAAAGTTAGTTAATAATTCTTTAATATCAAATTTCCAATCACCTCTTTTTAAAATTTATTATCGTGACATTGGTTAATGAAATCAAAAAAGTTTCAAGTATACATACAATTCAACGGTAAGTTATATACATATCACATTGTGTGTTTACCGCCCATAGTTAGATTTCCAGCACCACATATTTGACCCTTTTTACCCCATCTAACTCCCACTTCCCCCTGCCAACTGTGGCCCGCTAGCTCAGTCATGGCAAAGGCTGGCTTTGATTTCCAGCTAGGACCCCTCCTGAGGATCTTATTCACATAAGCAGCAGCAAAATGAGATACTAGCTGAAGGAAGATCTTCCAGAGGATACATTGGGCATTTTCTCTGCTATGGGAATGATCCACACAATATTTAATCCTGTGTCTAGGCAGGAAAGTGAATCACTCCTCATATTGGCTATTTACCAAGATCTAATTTTTCAGCGACGCTCACACACGCCGTTCCGGGCAACTTTGACAGGTCACATCCCTTATCTTTGGAAGCCCAACCATGGGATTTGTTGTCAACAAGCCCTGAGAATCAGCCAGGAACCACCAAACAGCATTTCTCAGAGGACAGAGACAGGAAGAGGTGAAGAGGAAAGCTCAGGGGCAGTGGGGATTAGCACAGGGAGGGAGGCGGGGGCACGGCGAGGGGAAGGATCAGGACAGGTCTGACTCCTGACTGGCTGAGAGGATTTTGGAAAAAGTCACAGCTCCAGCGCACCAGTCAGGAGCTGTCCAACTTTTCAGCAGCTTCGGGATCAGGCTTCTGGCGCCGTGGGCTGAGAAGGTAGCTAGCTATCTCTGCCGCTGCTGCTGTTTCTACAACACCACCGCTAACAATTCCAGCTCTCGCCACGGCGCCCAAAGGAAGAAAGAAGAAAGGGAGTAAAGTGGTTCCGACCATTGGCGAAGCCGCGCACTGCACCTACTAGTCTTGGTGACTAGGGGAGCCCAGAGCCCGTCCCTGTCACAACCACTGTGGAGGGAGCCCTGTTACAGTCCGTGACCCCTCCTGCTAGCAGAGCCCCCTCTCGGTCGCCTGAAGCCTCTGAGTCTCTGAGCCTCTGGTAGCTTCAAGTGGGAAGCTGAGCCCAGCCTGTGCTCAGTTCCAGAAGCGGCGGGTGGCGGCAGCAGCAGCATCGGGGAGGCTCTCGGACCAGCGTGGTGGACCCGGCTAGGCAGCAAGGCACGGAGCTGCGAGCCAGGATGGAAGCGGAGAGTAGCAGCATGCCTACCCGGACGGGCAGCGGCGAGGGCAGCGACAGTGCTGGCGGGTCCACGCTCAAAGCACCTAAGCACCTCTGGAGGCATGAGCAGCACCACCAGTACCCGCTCCGGCAGCCTCAGTTCCGCCTCCTGCACCCCCATCAGCACCTGCCTCCACCGCCGCCACCGCCCTCGCCCCAGCCCCAGCCCCAGTGCCCGCTGCAGCCACCGCCACCACCCCCCTTGCCGCCACCCCCGCCGCCCGGGGCAGCTCGCAACCGCTACGCCTCCAGCGGGGCCACCGGCCGCGTCCGGCATCGTGGCTACTCCGACACAGAGCGCTACCTGTACTGCCGCGCCATGGACCGCACCTCCTACGCGGTGGAGACTGGCCACCGGCCCGGCCTGAAGAAATCCAGGATGTCCTGGCCCTCGTCGTTCCAGGGACTCAGGCGGTGAGTGGAGAGCGCCCCCTCCCCCATTCAGGCAAGGGGTCACCTCCCCAGTTCTCAAATTCTCCTTGTCGGTCTATTTATCATCAGTAATCCTGGACCCAGGGTCAAATTCTATTCTGGGTATGGGGGAAGATGAGCAGGGGAGTGTCTGTCCTTGCTGGAGAGGTTACTATTCAGGTATAAGAGACCCTGAAAGTACTATATAAATGTTCATTGTGTGTGTGTGTGTGTGTGTGAGAGAGAGAGAGAGAGAGAGAGAGAGAGAGAGAGAGAGAGAGAGAGAGAGAGAGGTTGGTTCCCAGTTATCTATACCACCCACCATCCTCCTCCCCACCCACTTCCATTCCACACCCTGGTGGTTGGGACCAAACAGTCGAATTCAGTTGGCTCTAGTGGAGGAGGAAAAGTGTGAAAGGAGAGAGGGAGGGTTGAGCCAGGGAAATACCCAGTAATCTAGAAAGTCGTCCCAGAGTAAAGGGGCTTGGAAGGGCAGATCTGATTGGGGAGGGGGGCGGGGTATGGGTTAGATGACTTCCTCTCAGCATCCTGGCTTAAAAGCCAGGGGACAACTAGAGTTTCTTTTTGTCAAGTTGGAAAGTAAATTGAACAGTGAAAGGAGAGAACAACACGTGGATGACTTGGAGAGTTTGGCGCAAAATGTTCAGCTATCCTTATGAGAGAGGAGGGGTGGAAAGAGGGAGCAGGGACATTGTGGGAGTTGCACTATGCCAGTGCTGTGGTGTATATGGAGTCATCCCTGCAAAGTCTCAGAAAGAAAGCATCTCGTTTTAGCAGCAGGCAAGATGCAGAGATTGATTATAGTGATTTCTTCCTAACATAAAGTGTCCCGGAAGATGGGGCAAGGAAGCTGCCTGTCATCCAGAGTTTTAATAGATGCCCACCGTTCCTTTTCCAAGGAAGTGAGTAGTGTAAAGGACCAATTACAGCTGCTTTGAGCAATCAGCTCCAAATTCTTAACTCTGGCATGGAGGTGGAAGTTGGGCCCGCATTCAGTCCCTTTCCTTGCAATCTATAAACAGCTCCTTTCTTCCCTGTCCCAGGCCCTCCAAGCTAAGAATCTCCTCCTGAACACACGTGTTTGTGCATGTGTGTGTGTGTGTGTGTGCGCAGACACACTCACACACATGCACACACACACACAAGACTAAGGTTTCAGGAGCCTAATGGCAAAGTAGAGCTGTCATCATCTAAGCTTAGATGTAGGCAGGCATTAATGGGTTACATGTCCAAGCTGCATATTTGAATGATGAGTAATTGGAAATTGTAAATCAGGGCTGGGTACGGAAGCAGGAAAACCTTCGTTCCGAGATTGGGCTGAGCTGGGTAGATTTATCAGGAAATCTTAATAGTGTTCAAATGTGGGTTTTCTTTTCTTTTCTCTTTCTTCCTTCCTTCCTTCCTTCCTTCCTTCCTTCCTTCCTTCCTTCCTCTTTCTTCCTTCCTTCCTCTTTCTTCCTTTCTTCCTTTCTTTCTTCCTTTCCTTTCCTTTCCTTTCCTTTCCTTTCCTTTCCTTTCCTTTCCTTTCCTTTCCTTTCCTTTCCTTTTCTTCCTTTCCTTTTCTTTGCTTTCCTTTTTCCTTTCCATTTCTTTGTTCTCCTTTTTTTCCCTCTTTTTGGGTTTTATGAACCTGTATTTGTGTTATATACACTATGGTCAAAGGAAATTCAGCCAAATAGAATACCCCAATCCTTGTACATATGCTCCTCACATCCTTTGCCTTCTTTGCACTCCTTGATCCTGAACGTTCGTGGTGAGGTCATTGTACCTGTTAGATACAAAGAATGAGGACTGTAGTTAATATCAATGCAGATTAATTGAAGATTGGTATAATTTGCAGACAATCATAAATTAACATGCAAGTTTCATTTTTACAGCCCAGAGTGCTAACACCCGCATCCAGTTATACCCTTTGTTGAAGAAGTGGGTTGAACGCTATGTATGTGGGTCTCCAATGGTGGAATAAAGGCAAGCATGGTACTTTGTATATTTAATCCATTAATAAAATACTTTGTGAGACTGAGCCCTTAATAAATAAGTAAGGACCTTAAGTAAGAACAAGAGTTTCGGCTTAATCTATGAGTTGGTCAACTTTGTGGTGCTTCTTAATTAACTTTACTTTTAAATAAAACACAATGTATTTGAGAGGGTGAAGAGAGAAAATAAGATAATTGGAATAGAGGTATCACATGATTGATTTGAATTTATTTTTTGCTGTGTGCTCTACACTGATTAATTGTTCTATTTGAAGTTCATTATTTGAACGTTTCACAGAAAACTAAGGTATATATTTACACATAGCTTCCACTGTGGCTTACCTGAGAAATCGTTGTTATTCCATTTAAGCATACTTGGCCTTAAAATTCTTTATATCATTTATGTCTTTCCCAAATACTACATTTCATGTCAAGCTTTTCCTTAATAGAATTGCTTTTGCAAATAAATGTGTTTTTCAAGGAGTGCATGGGTATTTCATTCTTTAAAGAGAATGGTAGGAATGCTTTAAAATTATCAAAAAATTCACACTTATTTGAACCCGTTAACGACACTGAGATGAAATGATACTACCTCCATTTTTGAGTTAAGAACAACGAGCCCTAAAGAACGTGAGTAACTTGTTTGGTAGCACGTCAACTGTGAGTGCCAGAGCTGAGACGGAAACCTAGGTCTCCTGCCTCAACAAAGGCAATGGGAGCTCCTAAAATAAAGGAGTGCAGAATCTCAGCATGTAGAGAGCATCAAGAGATATATAAAACCAAATGTGAAGTTTATATTGATTGATACTACAGGACGTAAAGCTCAAATGAACTAAAACTGAGATATGGATTAAATCTATTTTTTTTTTTTAATGACAGATAGCAGAGACTCTGAAAGCAATGAGCAATTTTAACCTTTATTTTTAAATTTTGAAATCCTAACTGTTACACTGGTGTTAACCATCACAATAGAGGCAAAACAGTGTGTTTGTTGACTTTGTACAATCCATATAATCTAATAATAAATATGAGTGCTTAGAGAATAAAAGTTAATCAGAACACTGCTCATTGTTTTCAGGGATTGTCTAAAAGGAAACAAAAGTGTGAGATACACAAAGTGTGTGTGGATGTGTATGTGGTACATGTGTGCCATCATCCAAACAAAGGGCTTAAATTGTAGAGTTAATATCTCTAAAAGAAGCCTCATGGATGGATGGATGGAAGGATGGATGGAAGGATGGATGGATGGATGGATGGATGGATGATTCCTTATGGATTATCAAGAAAAATATGCCATTTAAAAGGCTATTTTTAGCATGTATTTCCAGATGTTAGTTTAACTGAAATTTTGAGAATTAGTTACATTATATGAAGCTGTGGGAAAGAGGTATACCTGGTTAAGGAAGTTTGACTAAATAGGAAGGAGGCAATCCTCAGACATTTCATAGTCAATTCTTTTGGATTTCGTGGAAAATGTAGTTACATTTTATATTAAGTTATATCTAATAAGGTAGATTTATTTATTAATCTCAATGTAGAAGGGATTTGAAATAATAGAATTATCAGGGGATTGGGTTTCTATGTTACCAAGATAACCAAATGAAATATTTAAAAAGTTTAAAAATTCTTTAAGAAATATACATATCAAATTAATCATTTTAATTGACATTCCTCAAAATGTAGCAATGGTTTAACTGAACTGATAAATGAGTAAGTATTTCTTTGACTTCTTTTTACACAACAAAATATTTTTCTTAGTAAGGTGCTTTTATAAATCTGCTGCAGGAGCTATATGTTCCTAATAACAAATTAATTCTCCATATCATTAATCATCAGGAAAATGTAGATCAGAACCACAGTGAGATATCACCATGTGCCTGTTAGAATGGCTATTATCAAAAGGGCAAGAAATAATAAGTATTGGTGGAAATATGGAGAAAAGGGAACCCCTGCACATTGTAGAAGGGAATCTAAATTGGTGCAGTCACTATGAAAAACAGTATAGAGATTCATCAAAAAAATTAAACATACAACTACCACGTATTCCAGCTATCCCACTTCTGGGTATTTATCCAAAGAAAACAAAAACACTAACTTGGAAAGATATAGGCATTCCCATGTTCATTGTAACAATATTTATAGTAGCCAAGATATGGAAACAATCTGTGTCTATTGATGGAGAATAGACACTTAGGTCATTATCATGTATATAAATGAAATTTTATTAACAATAAAAAAGAATGAAATCTTGCCATTTGTGACAACCTGGATGAACCTTGGTAACAGTATGCTAAGTGAAATAAGTCAGCCTGAGAAAGACAAATACTATATGATTTCACTTATATGTGAATCTAACAAAATAAAAAACAAAACAAAACAAAACACTGAAACCCCAAGCTTATGGATACAAAAACAAAACAAAAACAAAAACAAAAATGAAACAAGCTCATGTATATAATGAAATTGATGGTTGCCAGAGGTAGAGGGGGTAGGTGGAGAAATAGGTAAATGTTTTTTTTTTTTAATTCAATTTAAAAAATTAAGTTGGAAATTCAAATAGCATAGATTATTCCTTAAGTACTATAAAACCATTCTAGATGACAGAGGCGTCACTATCAAGAAGGTGACATTTGATTTAGGTATTTAACAAGGAAAAGAGGACTCAATACAAATTGCCTCAGTATAAATCCCAGGTATATTATAAAACATTTATTTGACATTCACCTTTTAAATACATTAACATAACATATTAAATGAAAGAAAAGATTAATTATATTGTAATATTTAAATACTAAAAAAATTAAGGTTTTTACTTTTCTACTCTGGGTTATAAAACCATTTTGACATTGTTTTTTATTGATTTTATCAAAGATTTTTAATGTATTTTTCTCCATTAAAGAATGCAGTGCTAATCTATATTCATATGCAAAATTTGAATTTCACATCACCAAAATAACTGATTGACAACTTGGTCATTTAAACTGTCTACATGAATGAATCTAAGATTTTGGATTTTAGGACAGTAACTTTTAAAAAAAATATTAGATAACTGAAATAAGTTTGCCACCTTTAAGTTTTAATAAATAAGGCCATTAAAGATATTTACATAGCAAAAAAAAGGATGGTAAAATTCATAGTTTTACATTTCCCGTGTATTACCATAATACTCTTTAAAAAGTCTGTTTTATTACTGATTTTATCATTTCTGTGTGTCCTGAAACACTGTTGCATCAGAAGAAAAATTTCATGGACCCATCACGTTATTACATTTTTGATACTGAAATTATATACTTCCCATGTTTTATGAGGGTAGAAAATTGGGGGAGGGAGAAGGTAGAAAGGAGAGATAAGAACCTGTCTTCTAAGTGTGGTGTATACATAAGCCCTTTTCTTGTTTTGATTTGGACCATCTTGGTTCAGTTGCCCACTTATGGAGGAATAACAGGGAAATACCCAACCATGTTTACAAGATACATTTCTCTGAAACTATAGTAACATAATTGAATGTCAAGATAGAGACTTATATTTAAGCTAACTTATCCCACCACTGCTGATCTTTTATATTTGGAAACATATATTCTGAGGGGTTATTTACTTAACACAATAGTTTACTGACAGAATGAGAACTACAATTTATACATTCCATATCTCCTGACAATTACTTTACATTTCTTATTGCATCTGTATTTTAACAATTACTGTCCCTGTCTTCCAGGCTATAGCCTGAAGCCAAAAGTTTGAAAATTACTTTTCAAAAGTATTTTTGAATAAATGGAATATTTAAATTGGTGAGAGAGACTACTTCAGAAAAGAAAACATTTTTTCTTTTACCAACTTGGATACATTCATACATACACATGCATACAATGATAAATTTGTCACTAATTTCTACCTTTAAACTGTAATGTAGATTTAAAATATGATATCACATAGATATCATATAGAATAATAATGTAAAAAGACTAAACTCTGTTAGCAACTTTTGGTAGTTAAAGGCCTCAAGTCTAACATTGGTAAAATTATGTCCCTCTCACAACTTATTATACCTACAAGTTTAAAACTACAATATGTGAATCTATAACATGAATGCTGCTAGTCTTCATGCATAGCAGGAATGTTGCTAAGGGATTATATCAAATTGCACTATATTGTATTTCAAAAGATGTGGTTATTTTTACCCTGAGGAACATTTTTCTACATTTAAAAATAGGAAATCTAATTTTTCCCAAAGATGAGTCTAGTTCATGTTATTTTTTTAAAATTAATCAGCTAAATTAATTTGACCCCATACACCTACATACACAACACCATGACCATCACCATGACCATCACCACACCACTTTGGACATTAAATGAGAAATAAAATATGCTTTGTCACCTAAGGAAGCATTTATATTTATTGTATTGATCAGTGTCAGTGTGTAGTACCGCCATTCATCTAGTAGTGTCAAGCCAGTAGTATCCTTATGCTCTTCTTCTTTCATTCCCAACATCATTTGATTCTACCCAGAAATATCTCTTGTATTTTTCCCCTGCCACTTCCTAGTTCAAGCCTTAATATCCGTCCTCTAAACACTTGCAATAGCCTTCTAAGTGGTCTCCAGCTCCAATCTCTCCTGATGCCAAGCTATTTTGCACTCCAGGCTACCCAATCTTATCATCCCCTTTCTGAAAGCCTTGAATGATTTATTTTTGCCTGCAAGACAAAATCTAAATTTCTTACTCTGATTCTTTAAAATGTTAGCCCAGTCTCTCTTCTCACAGAATGTTTTGCTGTTCATTCCCTTCAATAAACCCCGTGAAATCACCACATGCAACTTTTTGCCATGTGCTGAGCTCTCTTTCTTTCTGAAACTGTTTCTTTTTTCTAAACTGTTTTCCCTATGCTCTGCCTATGCGACACCATCGTTACCTGTTTGGAAAACTTGAAAATCTTTTTGAACTTCGTTCATATGTTACCACTTTTGTGGATAGCCTTACAAACAGAGGAATATTTTTTTTCTTCTGGGTTTTCATATTGCATTTTGTATATATCTGTACTCTAGCAGCTACCAGCTGCAATTTTATATCTGTCTTTCCCATTAAGTACATTTAGCATCTTGTGGTTTATATGTTTATATTGGTCCTTAATAAATGATGAGCTTTTAAATATGGAAATAATAATAATGAAACCTTGTCTGAGTTCCTTAATAATCTCTGTGAAATGAACAGAGCCAGTGATATTTTGCTCATTTTGTAGGCGATCGAAAGGAATATTGACTCTCAGAGATATAGAAAGATATACATGTTCAAAGATAGAACTCAGACTTGAGCCTTCAAACTCCTAGTCTTGTGATCTTTTCTTCACACTGTGGTTGGTATCAGATAAGAAGACCATCATTTGACTAAGAATATGAAGACAGAGAGAAATTATGATTATAAAAAAAACATAGCAGTTTGGATCCAGCTTGTAAGAAAATAATATTAGGATGAAAATAATTTTGATGGAATAAAGTATCTTTTACTTAGATTCCTTTACATGGTAAATTTCTAACTTTGGGTTATTTGGCTTTAAAGAATCCATTACATTTCAGGGTAGGTGTACTTTTTGGGGAGACCATTTATTAGATTCTCAACAAGTCCTGTTTAAGTGAACTAAGTCATTGGCTAATTCACTAAGGGAACAATTTTGAGAATGTTGTATACCAATGGAGTAATATTTTCAGTGGAATGCTGAAAGTAAGTAATTTGAAGTGGAATGTTAGAAACATGCAACATTTCTGACAGAGAAGACTACAATTGTATTTTAAAATGACATATTTCCTGTGAGAATTAATTGACTTAAAATTTGATTTAATATATGTAGAAGAATAGTAAAGAACATTTTGAAAAAGGGAAAATAAAAACTGTTTCCCCCCCCTAAGATATCAGAACATATTATACAGTCTTCTAACTCAAACAGTGTGATATTAATTTGGGAATAAATTGATATTTTGTTGGAACTGAATAAAGGGTCAAACATGAGACCTCTATATATAAAAATTTAGGTTTTACTAAGGGCAGTAGTCCAACTCAATGAGACTATGATAAATTCTTTAAATATAAAGTAATAAATATAAATTTATTACTTTATTAAAATAAAATCCTTATCTCACACCATAATAGAAAGTACTTGAAAGCAATAATGAACGACTAAAAACAATAAAAACAGACAAAGGACATAGGCAATTCAAAAAGGAAAAAACCATTAATGACAATACACATTTAAAAATATTGTCTATCTTATGAACAGACAAAAGTAAAAATTAAAACAGTAATGTAATTTTTATTTATAATTTTGAAAAAATATTAAAAGGTGACTAATTCAAAAGAATTGGAGATGATATAGAGAAGTAAGCACTTTCATATGTGTGTGTGTGTATGTGTATGTGTGTGTGTGTGTATTTTTAAATGGAGAGTGTAAATGAAGGAAACCTTGGTGGATAAGCAAATAATATGCACCAAAATATTACACATGCATAACTTTGACCCAGTAATTCCATCTTAGGAACCAAGACTAAGAATATCATTGAATAAGTGAGTGGAAAACTATTATATTACAATATTGTATATAATAGTAAATATCTAGAAAATACCTAAATATCTTTCAATAGAGAATTGATAAAATAAATCATGTCATATCTACTACAAAGGACTACTAGATAAAGAATAAAAGATATTACATATATTGAAATGTAATTATAAACTCTAGGAGTTATGTAAAAAAATAATTTAGACTAGATCACAGAATATGGTATCATTTACTTCTATATTCATGCATACTTATATTTATACATATGTGGTTATTTCTATATATGTTTGTGCCTATGTTTATAAATATGTATATATTCATGTTATGGTATAGGTAACATATATATAATATTATTGTATTATATATGACATTACTATATTAGAAAATGCACTAAAGTCTAATAGGTGTGAGAAGGAAGGATATTTAAGAGAGGTCTTTAATATACTGTTTTATCTTCTTTTCTCTGATTTTCTTTAAAATAAGCATATGTTGGTATTTTAATTAGCAAAAGTCATATATTTTCTCCTTTGGTAAAAATATTAATATTTTCCACCTATGAGGTTAACACATTTTATTCGTATCCCACTGTTCTTCTCCAAAAGCAAAGGATTGTGTCTTAAAACTGTAGTACAATAAGATAAAATAAGGATATCAAAGGGAAGAGAATAGCAAAAGCATGAAAATAGTATAAGACATGGAAGCAAAAAAAATGCATGCCATTTGTTCCTCAGTAATTACTAGAAGTAAGTCACATATTTGGCTCTGAACTTGCCATCAGCCAAAACAAGGAAGGAAATACTATCAGTTCAAGTTCAAGAATCATGGTATAAGTAAGTTAAAATAATGAGCTGCTTGGAAGAATATATTGTTATTAATTCTGAGAATTAAAAGAAGTATTTTTTCATGTTTTTTTGTGTGTGTAAAAAGGATACTGTGTGTAAGTGTTCAATAACTTCCCTACATTATATAAAATATGAAATAAGTACCAAAAGTACCAATTTTTTTTTGTAACTATGGCTGTTTCTTATAAAACTCCATATTGATGGCCTGTTGTCAAATTGTGGTCTATTGAAAGCCCACCAGTGTTGGATCCCCAGTTAGCATTCTTAACAGTGCTTTCCTTTAAGTACTGAATGTTGTTTCTGCTCTACTAAAACTAGCTGCATTTTTCAGCTTGGAGAGTTCCTTTAGATTCTGTCTCCTATGTTCTATATTAGCCCCTTGTTCTCATTTGGTTATCCAGTTTTTTATCTGGATGACTTACATGAGTGTTCTCTGGTCCTTGGGATTGATAGCTGAGTTTTTATTTCAGTTTCTTCCTTAAATATATATATATATATATATATATATATATATATTTTTTTTGACCTAGGTGGTTTCTATAACTATAGCCCTCAAGCAAATCTAACTTGACTAATCCCCAGACTTGCCTCAGAATCCTAGGACACCTCAGCCCAAACAAGATCACCTTTTTTGAGACATGAGGATGGAACCAAAGGAATAAGAAAGCAGTCTTGGTAACCAGCCCTCTGATTTTCAACATCATCACCTGCCTCTCTAGATTTTTTATAGATTATCCACTTTCGGTCGAATGTTTCAAGATAAGTTAGTTAAAAAATGTAGTCCTGGCAAAACACAAGAGATGACCCGCTTAAATGTAGATCACTTAAATGCTAGAAATTATTTACCCAAAATGAAGTTGATGTTTTTTAGTGATTTATTTGCAGACTTTCTCTCTGAAAGTACTTAGAGAAGCACACCCTTTGCCTGTTAAGATTACTTCAAATTCATAGCAATACTGTACTTGTTTTCTTATTGCTATTGCTATTTACCCAGCATGCAGGTATGCGTCCGACTCATTGGAAGCAACTTAAAATCATTACACTGTAAGGTGAAAGTGTAGAGTCCTCTATACACTTTTTTTTTTAACCATCATTAGTTATTATTCCTGCCACCTAGAGTGTTTCACCTATACTGAGGATCAAGTTCTCTATTCATCATGGGGATTTCTACTACAGATACTGAAGCAAAACTATCAAACACTGAGAAATACATTGTGTTGTTCTCAGATTTTTGGATAAGTAATAAAGAGTATGAGGATGATTCTCATGTACAAAATGGGTCTAAGAAACCATTATTTACATTAGCAGCTCAGAAGTTTCCATTTACATTAACTGAAATATCCAATAAGTCAATAGACCCACCATTTATGGAAAATAGAACATTCTCAATGATTTCAGTGGACCAGGACCATCTTTACATCTATGTCTCTTCTCGCATGTGGCCTCTGTACATACTGTTTACGTGAGATACTTTCCTCCCCATCATTATCTTTGAAAATATCTATTCATACTTCAGGTCTTAACTGAAAAATCACTTTTTTTATGTCATAATACCTTATAGTTCTTTTTTTTTTATCACATTCATGTATTTTAAAATTGCATGTTTAATTGTGTGATTATTTATTAATGCCAATTTCATCCACCTGTGAAAGCAAGGACACTGTCAATTTTGTTAACATTCAAACACAGTACTTGCACATTGTTTCCATTTAAAGATTTAAATAAATAAATAAGCCTTGATTAATCAAATTTATATGGCTAGGAACTATTAAAAGAAAGCAGAAACAGTTGCAATTCAGAAAACCTTTAACACACAATTTATTTAGCTAAAGAGTTAAGAAGTTATTTTCTTTATTTGATGTGAAAGACTTGAGTTTTAGCAGATTTAAGCATTACTTCTGGAAAGAAGCCTGCAGGACAGGAAGATATAATATTTCTTAGTAAATATTTTGAAATATTATTATTTAAAATATTTAAAATATTTCTTAGTAAAGAAATAACATCATGACTGTTGAGATTACAATATTATAGAAGTAAAATAAGAATAAAGTCATTAGATATTAAATTTAATCCTGTTTTATAATTTTTATAGTTATTTAATTTATTTTAGTGTCAATGGTTTATACATAATTTAAAATTTGTTAATAAATTATAAGTATTCTGCCTAAAATTCATAAGGTTTAATCTTGTTCAAATATAAAGTGCTCATAACTTCTCAGTATCTGGTAGTTTCTTGTGAACATAGAATCCAAGAGTAACAATAAATAAATTTCTTGCCTGAATATAAAATAGCTAATTTAAATAATCTAAGAACTTTAACAATAAATGAGAATAAAGTAAAATTAAAATACTATTATTCCAATAAAATAGAACTTGAATTTCATAAATGTTGTCTTATGCTTTGTGTATTAATTTTATATCTGGTGTAGCAAGTCATAGAAGCTGTTAGATGAGTCATTTTTGTTGACATGAAATATTTTATGAACTAAACTCACAAAGATGTGCAATAAAAATCATTAATAATAGGTCATATAAATATTTAATAATCACATTATTATAATATTTCCAGAAAAAAATCTACTTAGGGAGACAATTTTGTGTTTGTTTATTTTTAATAGCGACCTTGATATGGAGTTTGTAGATTCAACTGTATTACCATTTACTCTCTAGTGGAATGCTATTCAATTTTCCATGAGTTCAAATAAAATGATTATGTATCTCATTAATTAAATATGAGATGGAGAAAAAAATAATATTCTTTCTGGTATATCATATGTCAAAATGTACTTTTTTAAAAAAAAATCTCTACTTCCTTAGCTAGCTCCAAGACACAACTATAAGAGCAATTGAAATAATGAGCACTCACCTGGTTGATCAACTTTGCCAGACAAGTTCAATGTAATACTTCTCCAGATACTTTTAAAAAAAAATAAATGATCAAATTAGGTTACTAAATTGACAATATTGAATCAGATAGTCATTTGAATGTTTGTCACAACATTTATTAAAATTCACGAAAAATTTTAGAAGTGTTTGAACCCATCAAGAAGCCATTGAGGATATAGCAAGTCTATAAAACACAATAACGTAGGCCAACATTGGCCCACAACCAGTCTGGCAGTCCATTTATTGCTTTTGATGCTGCTTGTGTCTAAGCATTTGCTTTAAATATTTGATGTAGTTAGTTAATGAATATTTTGGATCTTCATTTCTATTACAAAAATCTGCTTATAAAAAAATATATGCAAGCAAATTACAAACAGTAGAAGACCAAACTGAAATATAATAAATGTCTTCTCAAATGCTCACTACTAGTTTGTTTACCAGGATATCATTCCCATCTGGTTTTTATTAAATAATAGTAAATTTTAGGTATTATAGCTAAAGGTGAGAATGTCTAACGATTAGTATTTTCTAAGGTACCAACCTGAGAGTGGTTCAATATACATGGAGTTCAGGCTGTGTGGGGTTGAGCTGTCAGGGAGAAAAGATCAGACTTTACTAAAGATTTCTCAACTTTCTTCTAAAGATTTTAGAGAGGCTCCGATTTTCAGCAGGAAAATTATGTGTTTAGCTTTGAATTTTTTAAAGCATATGCTGACAGATACGTGGAGCATGGAGTGGGAAAAATTGGAGGTGTGATTTAGGTGTTTATTGCAGCAAACTAGATAAGGCTATAGTGGAAGAATTTTGTAAATAGATATGATATGACTTGACTGTTTTAATGCTATTAGATAAAATAATTAAGTGAAACGTTTTGCTGAAAACAATGTGATTAAATACTCTTAACACTTAAGGTTAATTTAAAATTTTGTGTTTTTGCTTTCCTGCAATCATGCTAATTTTTACCTTGTTTAGGTGGGGGAAGGTTGAAATATTAGTTAAGAGAGTCTTAAAATACTTGTCTGCAGGTGAAATTTGCAGTGTTGTTGTTTTAGATAGATCACTTGTTCTATTATATTATGAATAACAAATGTTTTTTGATGGTGAATACTTAGGTGGATATATTTCATTCCAAGCCACCATTAATTAATTGTGTTAATTCAGTTCAATTGGTTTTCTTAACTCATGTGAGAAGAGTGACATAAAGCTAGTGAACTTTCTATTTCTATCCCTCTCTCCCACTCATTCTCCCTCCAACTAGGAATCAACTACAACAGTCTTTTCAGCTTTAGTTTTCTAATCTCAATTAATTCTGTAGCTCTCTATTCCAGGAAATCCTTCAAACACGTGTGTGTGTGCGCGCACATGTATGTCTATTTGAAAACAACTACTCTTTTACTTCATGTTTAAAATCTTTTGACAACTTACCTAAGCTTTATCTTGCTTCTCATTGCTTGTATTTTACTTTACTTTTCTTTGTTCTTTGCTTGTCTTTCTTTTGTTTTTTCTTTTTCTTTTACACCAGTAAATTGGTATTTTATTACTTCTTGATTACCTAAACCTTTTTTTATTAAGGTAAAATTGGTAAATAATATTGTATAAGTTTCAGGCATACAACATTAAAATTTAACATCTGTGTAAATTACAAAGTGATCATCACCAAATTCTAGTTACCATCTTTAACCACGATATTGACCCCCTTTACTAATTTTGACCACCTCCCAACCCCTTCCCTTCTGGTAACCACCAATGTGTTTTCTGTGCCTATGTGTTTATTTTTTTTCTCTTTTTTTTTTAATTCTTTTTTTTTGTTAGTTTCCTTATTTTTTACATTCCACATATGAGTAAAATTGTATGGCATTTGTCTTTCTCCATCTGATTATTTCACCTAACATAATACTCTCAAGGTCCATCTGTGTTGTCACAAATGGCAAGATTTTATTCTCTTTTGTAGCTGAATAGTACTTCATTGCATATTTATGTGGTATATTTATACCACATCATTTTACCCATTCATCCAGCGACGAACACTTATATTATTTATGACTAATGTAAATAATGCTGCAGAATTGGGCTTGTTCAGGGTAGCGTGGCCGTAGACTACGTTTTAGATAAATACCCCAAAGTAGAATAGTTAGATAATATGTATTTCTAGTCTTAATTTTATGAAGAACCTCTATATCATTTTCATAGTAGCTGAACTAATTTACATGCAGTTTATGTCTACCAGTGGTGCTCAAGGGGTTCCTTTTCTTCACATTCTCATCAATACGTGTTATTTTTTTCTGTTTAATAATGGCCATTTTGACAAGTATGAGGTACTATCTCATTGTGGTTTTGATTTGCATTTTTTTGATGGTTAGTGAAGTTCAACATCTTTTTATATATCTATTGGCCATCTGTATGTCTCTTTAGAAAAGTATCTGTTTAGATCCTCTGCCCAATTTTTAATTGGACTGTTTCTTTTTCATGTTGTTGAGTTCTATTAGTTCTTTATCCATTTTGGATGTTAACCTTTTTTTTTTTTTTGTATATATGATTTGCAAATATCTCCTACAGTTGAGTAGGTTGCCCTTTTGTTTTAATGTTACTTTTCTTCAATGTGCAGAAACTTTCTAGTGTGATGCAATTTTTTTTGTTTGTTTTTTCTTTTATTTCCCTTGCCTTTGGAATCAGATCAACAAAAACGTAGCTAAGACCAATATACAGGAGCTTACTACCTATGTTTTCTTTTAGATATTTTTGAGTTTCAAGTTTTACTTTCAAGTTTTACTTTTAAGTTAATTTTTGTGTATAGTGTAAGGTGGTCTAGTTTCATTCTTTTGCATGTAGCTGTCCAGTTTTCCTAGTACCATTTATTGAAGAGACTGTTCTTTCTCTGTTGTATGTTCTTGAACCTTTTATTGTAAATTAATTGTCCATATATGTGTGGGTTTAGTTCAGGGCTCTCCATTTTGTTCCATTGAATTGTGTGTCTGTTTTTATGTAAATACTATACTTATTTGATTACTGTAGCTTCCTAATATAGTTTGAAATCAAGGTATATGATACCTCCAGCTTTGTTCTTCTTTCTCAAGATCATTTTGGTTATTAGGTATTTTTTGTGGCTCTATACATATTTTAGAATTATTTGTCTTAGTTCTGTGAAAATTGACATTGGAATTTTGGTAGGGATTGTATTGTATCTGTTGATTGTTTTGAGTAATATAGGCATTTTAATAGTATTCTTCCAATCTATGAGCACAGAATATTTTTCAATTTATTTGTATCTTCATCAATTTATTTTATCAGTATCTTACAGTTTACAGTTTATAAGCCTTTCACTTTCTTAGTTAAATTTATGCCGAGGTATTTTATTTTTTAAGGTACAATTATAAATGAGATGTTAATCTCTCTTTCTGATGGTTTGTTATTTGTATACAAAAATGCCACAGATTTCTATATATTGGCATTGTATTCTAAAAACTTAGTGAATTCATTTATTAGTACTAATAGTTTTTCGACAAAGACAGATATTAAATCTTTGAATATTTGGCAAAATTCACTAGTGAAGTCAAATGGTCCTAGATTCTTGGATTTTGGGAAGTTTTTGATTATTGATTCAATCTCCTTCCTAGTAGTCTATTTAGATTTCTATTTCTTTATGATCCAATCTTGGAAAATTATATGTTTCTAGGAATTTATTCATTTCTTCTAGGTTGTCTAATATTTTTGGCATATACACACACGTATATATAATTGTTCATATTAGTCTTTTAGGATACTTTGTATTCCTGTTCTATCAGTTGTAATTTCTCTTTTACTTCTGATTTTGCTTGTTTGAGCCCTCCTTTTTTCTTTATTGGTTAGTCAAGCTAAAGGTTTGTCAATTTTGTTTATTTTCTAGAAGAACCAGCTTTTAGTTTTATTGATCCTTTCAATTGTCTTTTTAGTTGTTATTGATTTTTCAGTCAGTTTTCTGTCTGATCTTATTATTATCTTCTTCCTTCTGCCAACCTAGGACTTAATTTATTCTTCTTTTTTTTAGGTCCTTAAGTATAAAGTAAAATTGTTAATTTGAGATTTTTCTTGTTTCTTGAAGTAGGCCTGTATTACTATGAACCTCCTTTCTCTCAGAACCACTTTTGTTGCATCAAATGGATTTTGGTATGTAGTATTTCTGTTTCAATTGCCTTTAGGTATTTTTTTATTTCCTTTTGAATTTCATCAATGTCCCATTGGTAGTTCAGTAACATGATATTTAATCTCCACATTTTTATGTTTTTTTTTTCCAATTTTCTTTTTGTAATTGATTTCTAGTTTCATACTATTGTAGTCGGAGATGATAGTTGATATGATTTTCATCTTCTTAAATTTGTTAAGACTTGTTTTGTGATCTAACATGTTATCCATCCTGGAGAATGTTCCATGTGCACTTGAGAAGAATGTGTATTCTGCTGCTTTTGGATGAAATGTTCTTTATATAGCTACTAAATTCATCTGCTCTAATGTGTTATATAAGGTCGATGTTTCTTTATTAATTTTCTGTCTAGATGATTGATTAATTGATAAGTGGGATGTTAAAGTCCCCTATTATTATTGCTGTCAATGTCTCCCTTTAGAGTCCTTAATATTTGCTTTCTATATTTTGCTGCTCTTATGAATTTATAATTGTTATATCTTCTTGTTAGATTGGCTCATTTATCATTATATAAGGCCGTTCTCTGTCTTCTATTAGAGTATTTGTTATAAAGTCAATTTTTTTATGATGTGAGTGTTGGTACATCAGCTTTCTTTTCATTTACATTTGCGTGGAACATTTCTCTCCTACTCTTCATTTTAAGTCTCTGTTTGTCCTTAATTCTGAAGTGAGTTTCTTATAGACAGCCCCTAGGTGGATCTTATTTTTAAATCCATTCAGACAATCTATGTATTTTGATTATAAAATTTAGTCCGTTTGCATTTAAAGTAACTATTGATAGATATGTACTTATTGCCATTTTTATTAATTGTTTTTCTTGCTATTTTCACAGTTTCTCTGTGTTCCTTTATTCTTCCCTTTCTCTCTTCCCTGTGGTTTGATGGCTTTCTTTAGTGATATATTTAAATTTTTTTCTGTTTCTTTTGTGTATTTACTATAAGATTTTGCTCTGTGGTTACCATGTGATTCACCATTAACATTCTATGTAATGGTCTGTGGTTAGTTGATAGCAAATTAAATTTGAATACATTCCAAATCTTTACATCGTCATTCCTCCCCACCACATTTTATATTTTTGAAGTCACATTTAACATCTTTTTATTGTAGGTATCTCTTCACTAATTATTGTGGTTTTAGTTAATTTTACTACTTTTGTCTTTTAACTTTCATACTTGCTTTTTAAGTAATTGATTCACTACCTTTACTATATATTTACCTTTACCAGTGAGATTTTTACTTTCCTATGTTCCCTCATCATTAATTATTACTATTTCTTTTCAACTTAAAGAAGTCCCTTTGACATTTTTTATATGGTGGGTTTAGTGGTAATACACACTCCTTCAGTGTGTCTGAAAAACTCCATCTCTCCTTCAATTCTGAATAACTTTTCCAGGTAGAAAATTCTTAGTTGGAAGATTTTTTCCTTTTTAGCACTTTGCACATATCATGTCACTCTCTTCTGGACTGCAGAGTTTCTACTGATAGCCCGATCTGGTTTCTCTTCTATATAACAAGTTGTTTTCTCTTGCTGTTTTTAAGATTCTTTCTTTATATGTACTTTATATGTTACTTCTAATTTGTATTGATATGGATCTCTTGTGCTTTGCTTGCTTGGAACTCTCTGTCCTGAACTTGTATGCTTATTTATTCCTACAGATTAGGGAAGTTTTCAGCCATTATTACTTCAAATAATTTTTCTGGCCTTTTCTTTCTCTTCCTCTTCTTCTGGGACCATTAGATTAAGAATGTTATCCTGCTTGATGTTGTCACAAAGGTCCCTTAAGCTATCTTTACTTTTTAAAATTGTTCTTTTCTTTTTGCTGCTCTATCTGTGTGAATTCCATTGCTTAGTACTCCAGTTTGCTGATTTATTCTGTGATTCATCCAGTATGCTGTTGAATCCCTCTAGTATATTTTTTAGTTCAACTATTCTTCAGCTCTGTAACTTCTGTCTAGAACTTATTATATTTTCTATTTCTTTGTTAGAGATCTTACTATGTTCATCCATTCTTCTCCTGAATTCAGTGAGCATGTTTATGACCATCACTTGGAACTCTTTATCAGGTAAATTTCTTATCACCATTCATTAATGTCTTTCTCTGAGGTTTTGTCTTTCATTTGGAACACATTTGTTCATCTCCTTATTTTGTGTTTGTCTCTTTGTATTAGGCAAATCGACTACCTCTCCCAGTCTTGAAGGAGTAACTTTGCGTAAAAGATGTCACATGTGGCCCAGAAGCATTATTCCTCTCCCCACCACCATCAGAGCTGGGCACTAGAGGGGCATCATCTGTATTAGCCGAGAGCACCTTCCTGCGTTGGTGGGGCTACAGCTGCAGTGTGGGGGTTTCTAGGGCCTCTCAGTGGGACACTCCCACAGAATTAAGCAGGTTAGCAGGAAACTTCCAAAATGGTGCTTGCCAGTGCTGGGATTAGCAAGGTAGAATAAGAATGCAAAAATGGCACCTGCCCATGTCTTCTTTACTGGAGAGAGTCCCAGCTGTTTCCTGTCTCTCCATCAGATGCTTTAAGATTAGTAAATGTGTCTCTTTCACATGGTCTAGGCAGTCTTCAAACTGATGTTTTTGCTTTGGATCCCAGAGTGAATGAGTCTCCATGCAATCCCTTAAGGATTGGGTTCTCCAATCTCTACATTTCTGATTTCCCTAGATGTTATCACCATTGGTTTTCAAAGCCAAGTATTTTGCAAGTTTTCCTTTGCAGGATCTGAGGGTTTGAGATGCCTGATGTAGAGCACAAAGCCCTCGCCCTCAGGGAAAAGTTCCATATTTTTGAGATCCCTCACAAGTGCGGACTTATGTACCTGGGGTTGATTGTGGTTGTTATTTGTGCATGCATGTGTGTGTGTTATTTTTGCGCACATGTGGATGCATGTGTGTGTGTATGAGACCATTTCTCTGCCTCTCCTACCCATCTTGATGCTGTTCTTTTATCTCTTGTTGTGGAGGCTCTGTTTTCTGATCTTTTTCAGAGGAAATTACTTCATATATATTTGTAAATTTGTTGTACTCATGGAAGAGAGTGAGTTCAGGATCTTCCTATGCCAACAATTTGTGTTTTTTTAAATAGCTACTATGGTTTTTATCTCTGGTAAAGTATATTTTTATATAATCTGCCAAGCCTTTGCATTTGATATAATTCTTGCAAACAAACAAACAAAAAAACAAACAGTAACAATAAATACTCTCTACTCTTTTTTTTGTTTGTTTCTTTCTGAAAGTTTATTTTCATGAGGAAATGGACTATTCCTCTATTTCTCTATTCTTATGAACTACACTTGAAAATCATTTCTTAACTTTTCATTCTCTTAGAATTTAGATGCTTTGTTCCCTTTTCAAGTCATAAATATGATCAAAACAGAGATTTGCTTTCAAACTTTTTTAATTTTTGTGTTTTTATATATTGTGTGTGTATATAGGTTCTATGTATATTTTCATACCACCACTAATCTATATGAAAATTAGTATGTATTTCTTTTCTTTTTGCTTATCTTTTTCCTTTCTCCTCATCTTATCACTTACTATTAAGATAAGTATGCAATCATTATTTTCCCTTTACATTATACGACAACTTTTACATCTTTCTAAAATAATATTAAGAGTAGCCATGTATAAAGTTTAAATAACTTTTTATGTGTTTTAACATATACTATCCCATTTGACCCCCATATAGAAGTTTTAAACCCCCCCCCAAAAAAACGATAATATATTCTAGAAAGATTCCTCTGATGGCATCATAGAGGGGGAAGAAGTATAGAGTAAGACTGGAGGTGCAGAGTTCCCTTGAGGCATTATGAAGAAAATTCATGAGGAAAGGTCAGAAAGGCATAAACTAGAGCAGCAGAAAACTGAAGATGATATTAATAGGATAACTTTGTCCATTCTTAATGGTCAATTGGAGGAAGATGGGTGGATGAGGAATAGAGCAGAATAGAAATCTTGAGCTCTATACCTTGCAATCTGGATGGGTGATGACATCACTGATCAGGTCAGCTAAAGAGAGTTTATGAATTCAGTCTGAGTTTGCCTGTGAAAATACACATAGAAATGTCTAGTAGATAATTGTTGCTGTCATTATCATCATCATCGACACCGTCACCATTTTTATCATCATATCCTCAGCATACCATTTATTAAATAATTCTCTAGGCCTGTTTACTCCTGGGAAGTAGATCATATGAGGCCAAAACTATTATCTCTATATGCAGACATGGAAAATGATATTTAGCAGGATTATAAAGGTATAGATTCATCTAGCTCAAAGCCAGAATCCTCTGACTCCAATGTTCTAATTCTCTCAACATTTCAGATGTCAGATGAATGAAAGAATGATGTCAATTAGTTTAGAAGTTCCTAGAGGAATATATAGGTATTATAAGGGCACACAAAGAAGAGATGTCCCTGGAGAAGAGGACGGGAGCCATGGGAACATCCAATAGAAATGGAAGAAGTGGAGGCAGTGATCGAACCTAAGGAGGAATTCTAGTCTTGTGCTTTATCAAGTAAAACACAGGTTCCTCACTGTGTTCATTTGAAATGTGAACTCTGGAGAGAGGGTAGTTTATCATCTTGGGTGTATAAGAAAACAAGCCTTCTGCTATGATTTCTACATCAGGAGCAGAGCAGGGAATTTGTGGACATAGAATAAAATTATGCATGTGGAATCTAATCATCAATATATGGGAAGGAAGATTATGAGATACCAGGAGCTTTCTATGTTAACTGGCAAGAGAAGTTATTTATGGATTTTTATACCCTGCGTACTTATCAGATCAAACCTCAAATGCTGCCCCATAGAATTTCTCTTTAAATAATCTGTTACTTCCTTGCCTAAAAAGAAAAAAAAATAATGATAGCTTCAGGGTTTTTTTGAAAAGTGGAAGTTTATTCACCTCATACTAAAGGTACCATTAGCTTTACATTAGTTCTATCTATAAGAGAATGGGAGGAGGGGGCCACCAAGTCAGTTTGGAAAGTCCTGGGAATGATTGAAGGTAGAAGAGAGAAACTGTGAAACTTGGACAAGAACCCAGTCCTGGCATCACATTTCTTTGTATGAAAAAGAATGTAGTATTGCTGGTTATTTTTTACATAAAATATTACTTTGGATTCTTCAAATACTTTTACTTTTTAAAACGTGTAAGAAATACCCAGTAGAGAGAAGAAAAACAGAGTAGATCTTTTTTCTTCCATAAATATTATCACTCTTGGGTTAGAACTCTATTATCCACAGTCCTTCCAATCATGTTAAGTGAGGATTATCTCTGCAATAAGAACACATTTTTTTTTTTTTTTTTGGCAGCTGAGGTTCCCTTCTGGTTCATATTAGAATTCACAAGTCTTCACATTTCAATTTTACTTCAAGATGTGAGAAAGGAATTGATGTGATAAAATTTCCTGTAGTAGAATGGGAATAGACATGTTTGTGCAAGGAACCTGGAGATGTCCAGAGGTAGAGTAAAGGGACGTTATCTCAACACCAATATTTCACTGGAATCAACCACTCTAAATCTCACTTTTTATAAATGCTGTCGTGAACAAAGGGTCAAACCTGTTTTGTATTAAATTGCTTGACCTTTTTTAAATTTCAACAAAATTTTATTATTTAAGAACATTTTGTTAGAAGTATTGGCATAAATCACTATTTTTCAAAAACATACAAAACATCTTTTGGAAGGAATGTAAAAGTCATGGCTTCTTTATTAGATCAGCATGTTTTTTCTGCTTATGTACTTTTGTTAGTTTGATATATATATTTAATTACACACACACATATTAAACCAATATTTTAAAGTCAATTCTCTTTCACTTTTGCAACCTATTGCGTTGAACCGTGTATGCGGGTAAAAGTTGTCAAATATTGCCAGGTTCACATGGTTCAATCTAATAGAATTTTATGTTCTTTTAGGTCTTAGAGAAGAGATCCCTCTATATATTTTCTCCTTTCAGATTTTTGGCTCAACTCAGGGTTTTGCATATTTGGAGTGGCAAATCCCACTCCTACATCTGGTGAGCTGTGCAGTTAGCAGCTCTGACAAGTTTCTTCACAGCTCAAACAACCACATCCTAAAAAATGTGAGTGTGGCCTTAAAAATGACTGTTCCCACATGACCACCAGATTGCTTCATGATCATCCTAGTCACCCCCTTGATTCTGTCATTCTTTAATTTTCTGTGTCATCTGGGTATAGAGAATGAGAAGAATGTTCTCTTGCTCTCCACTTAAATTCTCAGAATTTCTCCTTCCAAACCAAAAGCTAGAGAATTGGAATTAGATTATTTTATAACTTGGGTCCCTGTGGTATGTTTTCCCCCCAAGAACATATGTTCTCTAGGAATTGGAAGGGATGGGAACTGAAGTAGAACAAGTTTAGTGTTTGAACCCCAGAAATGTGCCTTTGGTGATTTATTTACAGTGTAGTTGCATAGACATGGCCGCTTTGTTCTTAAGAATATTTGGAATGGGCAGACATGATCTGTAGGTGTTTCTTGGTGTCTAAGAACTATGGAAATAAAAGTGGCATATGAAAACTTCTTCTATTGTCATTGAAGGGCCCCAGAAGGTCAGAGGTATTTCTACTGATCTGTACTAATTCTATTGTCCAAATATAAAAATATTCCCTATTGAAAACATGGCCTTTTTTCTCTTAAACCCGTTCACTTGCTGATTGTTAGACATTAACTTTGTTGCTATTTAGATGTGCCCACTCCCTGAAATCAAACACGCTCAGCAATCTTGAATCCAATATTGATAGAAAGAATGAATACTATTTCATGTCTTACTATTAGCAATGGGAGGAGAAGGAACCAGTTTTATGGGACCATTATAATGCCAAGCCCTTACAGTAATTATTATTTCAGCTTCTAAAATCTGTTTGCCAAAAATTATGTTTTTGACTAATCTAAGGTTACAGGGTTAGTAAACAGTCTTTCCTCTAAACGGATCTCCTTTCATGAGGTTGTTAGTGGAATTTATTTTCTTACAGATGTAAAATTCATAAAAACTTCTTTCTTCAAGATCAACAGAAGAAAGAGTCCTTACTTCAAGGCCCTCATTTGAAGGGCTCACCTGCTTAGGACAGTCCTACCCAGGATAATCTCCTTTTGGATTAATTTAAAGTCAACTGACTAAAGATCTTAATTACATCTGAAAAATTCTCTATCTATGACATATATGTTCCACTGGTCAAAACCAAGGTACAGATTTTGACCATTTTCAAGGGGAAAGAATGGTACAAAGGCAAGGGTCAATGAGAGTTATCTTAGAATTCTGTCTACCACAATGTGTTCTATAGTTACACAGTGATGCGTGTGTCTGTTCGTTTGTGTCTGGAGATGAATTACAAGTATCCCCAAACAGGTGACATCTACATAAGCCGTATCTTCTCAGTTGAAATTTTATTTTTCTGAAGTTGCTCCAGGGTCTCCTACTCCCACTGTTATGTCTTTCTTCTGCTAACTGTCCTGGCTATATCTTTTTTAGACACAAAGGCATTAAATTTGACTCTGAAGTGTAAATTTTAATACACTCTCCTTGTCTTGGCAGCAATGGTGATTAAGCCTTTAGTAAATTGTTAGTGATCCAGAATGAGCTTCAGCAGTGGATTGAAGCCGTAGCCCATATGTTTGATGCTATCAGCCTGATTTTTTATAATGGAAACTATACCAGTAAGATAAATATATAGTTTCTCCTTAAGCATCATTTTTATTTTTTTGTAACATTTAATCATTCTTGAACTGTTGCAGATATATATTAATCCTTTTTGCCCATCTACCCCAGCAAAATTAAAAGAAAAATATCTGTAATGAAATGACCATATTGCACTTATTTTTTGAGCTTCCGTCAATATATTGGGTAAAATTCTTGGAATTGAATGCATAAGTTTATGTTTATATATGTGTTCCACATGTCACTCCAAAAAGGATTAGAGATGGCTTATGAGATGGATTTTAGGTTGTTATAATATAAGGAAAATATAATTAGAATAAAGCAAAGAAAAAGAGAAAGCACTAGAGTCATAATAGTTAATGCCATTGAACTTAAATTTTAACTCTGACAGTCACAGTTGGGCCAAAGCGGTAATTTAATTTGTTTTTATTCATGCAAAAGAAGAAATGTATGAATTCCTTGGAAAAAAAGTGTTTTTAAATTCTAACAATGTTTCTTCCCATGCAAAACTTTATGGGAAACTAGATAATATAACAGACCTTAACCAAATAGTATCTTGGCAAAAATACTAGATACAACAACTATTATAGAATATTTTCTTATATCAGTATTTGTTAGGAGCTGAAGCTGGAATTTTGAAGCTGGACTCAGGGCAGGTGATTCAAGTGGTAAACTACTTTGCTCTGTGTAGACAGTTCTGGTTATTACCCGATTCATGGATAAAACTCTTAGAAACAGAGGCCCAGAGGTACATTAAAACATTTCTTAGATAATCATCTTGAAAATGTGTTTCTTAAAGCTTTTGATAACATTTGGGAAGAAAATTTTAAATAAAATTCTGCGAGAATCTAGAATATCATAATGTATGTTTCTGATTGAGATCAGGGAGTATTCTTTCAACTGGGAATTACGAGGAAACTAATCATTAGGCTGGATACGAAGCCCCCTTCCACTGCATCCAGTAAACATACCAATAAAATGCTAACAAGTGTCTGTAATACCTTTCAACAACTCCTTGTTGCTCTCAGTGTAAATACCAAAACTCTAACCATGGCATTCAAGAATTTGCATAACCTGACCCCTGCTGATGTTGACAGCTTCATCTAGTGTTATTCTTGACATTGCTCTCTATGATTCAGTCACACTGACCCAAAGTCAGCACTTGGAACCTACCACACTGGCTCCTGCCTCAGGGTCTTTGTGCATACTGTTTCCTCGCCTAAAAAACCCCCTGCAACCTTCGCCCTTAATACCTATTCAAATCTCAGCTAAAATCTCACTTCTTCTCTGATTCCCCAAAAAATGGTAGGTGGCAGGCCCTATAATGTGCTCTCAGAGATTACTTTAGTTTTATTACTTTAGAAGATAGGTCGCAGGCATGTTTTGCTCACCTCTGTATTGCTAACAGTTGCACAATAACTGTGTATAATATAGAGTCAATTTAAAAGTTGCTAAAAGGTTAAATTGCTATTATTTATTGCTATATTATGACTTTTGTTAACCCCTACAGACTTCTCTTAGATGCTACAATTTCCATTCTACAGAGATTGAGTAACGCAAATATGGTGGTTTTAGGTAAAATAGATAAATAATTTGGTATTTCTTAAAATATTAACATGTTGAAGCTAGATTTTTATTTCTAAGAAGGTATTTTGTTTGGCCAGTGTTGGAAGCTATGTTGTACAAAGTGTGTTTTGCTAGGATTATACCATTGGTAGGCCGCTGTTCCTAGAATATCACTTTTATCAAGCACTGTTGCCTTCTTTGAGCTTCATGAACCTGTGTTAGGACAGGCAAATATTACTCATGGAGTAAGAGAGTTCTGGAAACAAACACCACAGCAAAGGAAGGTAATTTATTTTTTCTATCATGGCAGGTCTATTTTTATTCTTACCAGTGGATCTCAAAGCATTGTCACCAAGACACTTTCAGGGATTCATGTATATACTATAGTTTCATGTATATACTATACTGGTTACACATTTACATAGTTCATGAAACGATCCCATTGATTACTCTTTCTCTCCTCTGGCTCTACACATAGCTATTACACTACTGCTGACTATGTTCCCTATGCCGTGCTCCCCATCCTCGTGACCCTCTATCAACTACTGATTTTCACTTCTTTAACCCTTCACTCCTTTCTCCCAGTCCCCAATCCTCCTCTCCTCTGACCATCACCAGATTGTCCTCTATATTTGTGAGTCTATTTTCAATTAGGTTTTTTTTTCTTAGATTCCACATATAAGTGAAATCATATTGTATTTATCTTTCTCAGTTTGAATAATTTAGCTCAGCATAATAACCTCTAGGTCCATCCATGTCATTGCAAATGATAGGATTTCATTTTTTTTTAATGGCTGAGTAATATTCCATTGTATATATGAATCACAATTTTTTTCCAGCAATCTGTTGATGGGTATTTAGGTTGCTTCTATATCTTGGCTATTGAAAATAGTGCTGCCACAAACATAAGGATGCATAGATCTTTACAAATTATTATTTTGGTTTTCTCTGGATAAATATCCAGAAGGGTAATTGCTGGGTTTAAAGGTATACCCATTTTTAATTTTTTGAGGAATCTCCAGTCTTTTCCATAGTGGCTGTACCAATTTGCAATCCCACCAACAGTGCATGAGGGTTCCTTTTTCTCCACATCCTCCCCAGTACTTGTTCTTTGAATTATTGACAGGTGTGAGATGATAGTTCATTGTACTTTTAATTTGTATTTTTCTGATGATTAGTGACCTTGAGTATCTTTTCATAAGTCAATTGGCCATCTGTATCTTCTCTTTAGAGAAACATCTAGTCATTTCTTCTGCTCATTTTTTAAAATTGGATTGTTTTTCTATTATTGAATTGCATGAGTTCTTTACATATTTTGGATATTAACCTCTTATCATATGCGAATATCTTTTCCCATTCAGTTGTCTTTTTGTATTGTTGATAGTTTTCTTTGAAAAACTTTTTAGTTTCATGTAGTACCATTTGTTTATTTTTTCTTTTGTTTCCCTTGCCCAAGGAGATATGTCCAAAAATAAATTACTAGTAAAAATATCAGAGGATTTACTGCCTATGTTTTCTTCTAGAAGTTTTATGGTTTTGAGTCGTACATTTAAGTCTTTAATCCATTTTGAATCTATTCTAGTACATGGTAAGAAGGTGATCCAGTTTCTTTTCTTTTTTCTTTTCTTTCTTTCTCTCTCTCTTTCTTTCTTTCTTTCTTTCTTTCTTTCTTTCTTTCTTTCTTTCTTTCTTTCTTTCTTTCTTTCTTTTGCATGTATCTGTCCAGTTTTCCCATTAATATTTATTGAAGAGACCATCTTTGCCTCATTGTATAGTCTTGCTTCCTTTGTCTTATATTAAATGAGAATATAGGCATGGATTTATTTCTGGAGTCTCTATTCTACTGATCAATGTATCCATTTTTATGCCAGTACCGTGCTCTTTCCATTACTGTAACCTTATCGTATAGTTTAATATCAGGTAACATGATACATCCAACATTGTTCTTTCTCAAGAGTGCCTTGGCTATTTGGGGTATTTTATGGTTCCATTTAAATTTTAAGATTATTTGTTTTAGCTCTCTGAAAAAAGCCATTGGTATTTTGGTAGGGATTGCATTGAATCTATAGATTGCTTTGGGTAGTATGGTTATTTTAATGATGATTCTTCCTCCCTATGAGCATGGTATATGCTTCCATTTGTTTGTATCTTTTTCAATTCATTTTTTCAATGACTTATAATTTTATGAAAACAGGTCTTTTACCGCCTTGGTTAACTTGATTCCCAGGTATTTTATAGTTTTTGATGCAATTGTAAATGAGATTGTTTTTTTAATTTCTCTTTCTGAAAGTTCATCATTGGGCTATAAACATGCAACTGACTTCCGAATATTAATTTTGTATCCTGCTACTTTACTAAATTCATTGATAAATTCTAGAAGTTTTCGGTGGAATCTTTAGGGTTCTCTCTATATAGTATGTCATCTGCAAATAATGAGAGTTTTGCTTATTCTTTTCCAATTTGGATAACTTTTATTTCCCTTTCTTGTCTGTTTGCTGTGAGAATGATTTCTAATATAATGTTGTACAGGAGCGATGAAAATATTTTCATAATAATATCAACATGTCCTTTGCTCTTTTCCCTCTACATTTCCTCAGTGGAGTTCATCAGAAACTACATAATGTGGCACATGTTATGTCACAACAGACCGAATACAGAAACAAATATGAGAATCTGGCTGTGTTCTATTAAGCTAGACATTGCAAAAGTGGAAAACATCACTCTTTCCACTAATTTTTTTGAAAAACAATTATTTTTTTGTAAAAAAATTATTTATTATTGTATTTAAAAGGGAATTAGTAATTAAATATTTTAAATGTCTCAGTTTTAAGTATTAATGTGGTAAATATTTTCCATAAACCAAAATATCTTTGAGTCTTCAACTTTTTTTCAATGCTATGAAAAGATCCTAAGACCAAGATGTTTGAGAAACACTTTTTAGAACTATCTTATTGACACAATGTAGCCATAATTACCTGGCTTTTCAACCTATCTTTAGATAACTTTTCCTTTCAAAGCCTTTTCTAACATATCAATTAATTAGTTTGAATAGGTAACACAAGCACATGAATAAAAATCTCTTTTGTATCAAAAGAGATGAACGGTGAATCCCTTGCCTCTCAGTTTCTCAGTTGTTCAATATCTTTACCAGGTGACAACTTCTGTTCATGTGTTTCCTGATGAAGACCTTTGATGTGTTCACCTAAATGAGAGGGTCTAGAAGACTGCATTTTGCTTCTTGCTTATTTCCCTTAATGGTATAGCTAGGAGATTGATTTCTACTGTGAATGTAGATCGACCACATTACTTTCAATAGTTGCAGTGTAGTCCATTATATGGATGAGATATAATTTCTCCAGTCGTTTATTGGTAGATGTTTAGGCTGTTTCCATCTTTTGCCATTACCTAGTGTTGCAGTGGCTATCCATTTACTTAATTATTTGTGCATATAAAGTAAATAGAGCTCTAGAATTAATATTTGATGAAATTTCTATGTCAGAGGGAAATATATTTCTAAATTTAATGGACATCATGAAATTGTCCTCCAACAAATTTACACCAAATTTACCCTCCCATGACTAGTTTTACTTATTCTCAGTATATTTTATAGTGTAGCACACTATAAGAATTTTAATATTTGCTAATTAGATATGTGAAAAATAGCATCCAATTATAGTTTTAATTTTTATTTTTATGAATGAGGTTGATCTTTGTTGTTGTTGTTGTTGTTGTTGGAGGGAAATGGAACAATACATTCATCTCTACTATTTCAGTGAAGCCCATTAGTTTCCAAAGTGTGTACTCATTTCACATACAATACCTTTGAACCATTGCCAGATCATAGCGATATACTCTTCAAGACTTTCCACGCCAGCTTCAAGGGCCTCATCTCTTATGCCTCATCTCAGACACTTCTCTCCCTGCACATCTCAGTAAAGTCAATTTCCTTTCTTATCCTCTGAAATCACAGGAGTCCTTAGGATTCCAGATGGAGATTGACCTGTGCCATCACGTTTGATTTTAGTTTGCAAATTATCTTTAAAGAATAGAGGCAGCCTTTAATTTTTGCTTTATGAATTCATTTGTACTTAGGAGGAAATTTTTTAAGATAGGGAAACTTCTTAGTTAGTCTCTGGGGGAGGGGAATCATAATTAATGAAAGAACTCTGTCTAATGGAAACCTTAGTCGAACAAATCATCTTAAAACCTTATTAGACACTGTATGCTCTCCATGGATACTTGTTGAAGTGACACTTGATTAAGTGGATCGTGACAACTTCAGTTTTGCTTGTCATCTATGCTCCAGAGACTCCTCAAAATCAAGAAAGACTTTCAAAAATAAGAGATAGCTATTTATGTTTTAGAGATATTAGTGATGCTAAGGCTTTGCTATATTTTCATGTACTTTTGCATGTAAATTTGCATAACTGTTTGACACCTCCTTTATTCCAGGTTTTACCTGGGATAAGATAAGCAATTCCCCCTTGGTTTTGTTTATCCCAATACATTTTTGGAAAAGATAAGAAAAAATCTTTCTTTTCCATGATGAAAATACCATTTATTCCTTTTTGCTAGAATGTGATATTTTGTATTGAACAATTATGCCTGAGCACCAAGGTAAAAATATTGCATCAGATAAAGTAGGTACTGATGAAACCTATAGTGTAATTAGAATTCAGATTAAATTTTCAGTAAACAGACAAAAGTTCTGCCTGCTGCAAATTTTTAGTGTTTTTCTGGCAAAATATAGTTGTCATTGCTTAACTTTTTAAACAAATGACACAAATGATCAAGGAGACAGTAGAGACTGAAAGTAGAATTGTTTATTTAATGCCTTTTCTTACTCATAAACTTGCTCCACGGTAAATTATTAGTAAATGATATCTTCATAGTATCTCAGAGTTAAAGAGCACATAAAACAATAAAGGAACCCAGACAATCTAACAGTATTAGAGGCCGAGTGCAATCACGTCTGAATGACTAAGGTATGACTTCCTGCACCACACTTACTAATTGCGTGACTTTAGTGTCTATTTGTCTTTCTGATTCTCAATTTCTTCATCAATGATACTAGCAAACTTTACCTTGCAGTGGGTGGATTAAGGTATATAAGCATATAAAATCACATGTAGAAGTCGCACTCAATAAATAATAGTTTAACATCATTATTACTATAGTAATTGGCCACTGTCTGAAATTGAATATAAAAAGGTCAAATAATTAAATTTTTATAAAAATATAAAGAAATGGCAATTTAAGTGACAATATAGGTATAATATATTCATCTTGTTTCAAAATAAAGAGTGACTTATGAAGCTTTCGTCAGAACATTATGGTAACATTCATTTTGCATCTGGTATTTAGCTGCTGCGTGTGAGGGAAGCACCTCACTTCTTCCTGACTCCACAGAGCCTGCAGCAAAGGCCCTGAGCAAACCTTCAGAGGAAACCCCAGTGGCACTTCTACTTTTTCAGTTAATAGGTTTTAGTTTGACTGGGATTTAATCCCAAGTCTTAATTGCATTTAGAACCTTTAAATTATTATGATTACTTCCCCTATATAGAATAATCATCAAAATATATTTCATTTATAAATAAAGATTTAAAAAGCGAAATCCTACATCTTCTGGTTAAATTTAGCTTGCTTTTACATTTTATCTCCTGAAGAATTCTAAAAAAAATGTTTTGTACATAATATGTTTCCTTAAGTTTTAAAGGGCACCTACTTTGGGCATTGAGCATTCACCTTAATTTTGAATGTATCTTATAAGTTTGCCCACAGAAAGACATGCAGAGAATACAAGGCTATTCACTGAAAGCCTCAGCTCACTGCCTCTTTCTGATAACGAGGTAGTTATTCCTTGCTAAGTCTATCCCAGAGAGAGAGGGAAAGAGTTAGATGACTTGGAGTGGGACCCGCTAACTCCCAGGCCATTCAATGACAATGTTACCTGCTGTGCTGGGCACTGTGTTCTCTAGAGCAGCCTATCCGCACCCTGCTCAGCTCTGAGTAGGGACCATTGGAGAGCCTACTGGGAGTGAAGTCCTGTATTAGCCAGTCCCAGCAAATCGTCCCTGCAGGCTCACATCTTTCCAGCCATACAAAAGAAACATGCCTGCAGGGCATGGCTGTAATCATTATCCACAGGACAAGCTCCACAGTACAAGCTTCATAGGCATCTAAAGGGAAAAGGTACTGCCAGTCTGTTGGGTTTGTTATTCCCATAGAGCTACATAGGAAATGACACCAGCAGAAATAACACATTCAGACTCAGAGGGCAATCTTCTTTCTGTAGGCATTCATAGACACACGTCACACATTCTATAAATATGCACAGCTGTTTATGAAGCACATTGAAATACCTCTTTGCATGACAATTATTAGCCAACATTAAATAATCCTTGGTGAGAGGGGTAGAACAGCAAAATGATGTATGAAGTACAGCTAGTTTATTTGATTGATCAAACAAGTTTTTAAAGCATTTGTCAGAATCAATTTGTAGAAATTCTATTTCACTTTCAGGTTACAGCTAAAGAAAAAAAAAGTGGCCACACACTTTATAATTTCAATTGCAAAAAGGTCTATTTTTGGACTTGTGTGGGTATTTGAAAATATAAAAAATTGTACTAGGTCCAGTTAAAGCTTTTCATTCTGTAAGATGTCAGACTCTCCACTGACCATTGCTTAGCATCCTCAGGACTCCATGGCTTTATCTAAGACATCTGAGGAGAACGTCCATGTGCACTCCCTACTGAAGCCCGCTACTGCCCTGCTTGAACCATAAGGTTATTGCACTGAAAGCAAATCCTTTTCTGAAGTGTCTCCAAGAGGAGGGTTAATTTCAGCTCCCTGCCCGCTGCTGCACTGTGTGCTTTTTCCCATCAATTCTACACGCAGAGCACTCTTCCATGACTCACACTTCTAAGGGACCACTCTGGGTTTTTTAACTGTATCATCTCTTTCACCCTTACAGTTCTCTTGGATTTCATCAATGGCATGGAGGAATATTTAAAAAATAATGTAGATTTTTCAGGACTGGCAAATGCCTCCCCTAATTACAAAACTAACACTTTCACAGGTATGTTAAAAAATAATAATAATAATCCTAAGGTAAAGGTTTGGTATTTAGGAAACTAAAAGATATCTTACATTAATTATAGTCCCCAATGGAGCTTAGGTCAATGGTAGAGATTGGTATAAAACTTATATGCAATGCCTCCAATAAGGGACTAATATCCAAAATATATAAAGAATTCATAGAACTCAACAATTAAAAAATGGGCACAGGACCTGAACTACCATTTATCCCAGGAAGGCATACAAATGCCAAAGACACATGAAAAGATGCTAAACTTCACTAGCTATTATAGAAATGCAAATCAAAACCACTATAAGATACCACCTGTACCTGTAAGAATGTCTACCATTAACAAGACAAGTAATTACAAGTGTTGGAGAGGTTGTGGGGAAAAAGGAACCCTCATACACTGCTGGTAGAAATGTAAATTGGTACAGCCACAGTGAAAAGCAGTACGGAGTTTTCTCAAACAAGAACAGAATTACCGTATCATCCAGCAATCCCTTTTCTGGGTCTCTACACAAAAAATCTGGAAAATGTATCTATAAATCTCTATGTGCTCTTATGTTTATTGATGCATTATTCATGGTACTCAAGACATGGAAACAACCAAAATGTCTTTTGATATATGATTGAATGAAGATGTACATATATACAATGGAATATTACTAAGCCATAAGAAAAGATAGTATACTGTCATTTGCAACAAGATGGATGAATCTTGAGATTACCATGCTGAGTAAAATAAGTCAGACAGAAAAAATTGAGAATGATATGATATAACTCATATGTGGGATATAAAACTGAAAGTGACAAATGAACAAGACAAACAAATGCTTATAGACACAGACAACAGTTTAGTGGTTACCAGCGGGAAAGGGGAGAGTAGGGAGGGAGGAGGTAGATAAGGATAAAGGGGAGTAAGATACGGTGACAGAAGGAGATTTTAACTTTGGGTGGTGAACACATAATGCAATATACAGATGATGTATTATTGAATTGTACATTTGAAATCTATATATTAATCAATGTCACCCCAGTAAATTGAATAACAAAAATTACATGCATACTTGGAGGATAGATTCCGTTAAATGGTGAAGAATGAACAACTATATGAAAGTAAGATAATGCCAATGACAATAAATTAGTCCAATGGTTTCAGTGAACTGACTGGCCTTGATAGAAGCACATTTAATTCTTATAAAACTGAAGCCAAAAGATATTAGGCTCCTCCATTAAAAGTTACTATTTAGTGATATTTGGAGTAGTTATTTACAAAACTTTAAGCTTACAAGAATATTTCTTATACTAAACACATACAAAATATCTTCTTGTTTTAGGCCTACATTAGAAGTATAGCAATATATTGATAAAACAAAAATGACATAGTATTTTCAGATAAATGATGGGCCAGCATTATATCTGCCTTTAGTAAAAGGAAATATGCTTTTGAAATTATTCCTCCAAACTCTGGCATGGCAGCCTATTTGTGAACACCTGATCAACCACTAGAATCTCATGAAATTTCGCACCGGGTACACCAGTTTTGAGTAAGTTTGACGTTATTCCTGAAGAAAAGTTAAAACAGAGAGTTGATGTTAAAAATAGGTTATGTAAGACTTAAATCATTGATTTTTAGAGGAAGAGGATCATCTAATGCTGCAATAGTTCTTAACCATAGTTGAGTTATGGATTCCTTTGAGAACCTGATAAGAGCCTAGCTTCTCAGTCCGTAGGGGAAAAAAACCTTTTGTTACATTTTTCTTATGTGATTAAAACAGTAATATGGAAGTTGGTCTTAGTGTAGAAAGGCATGGTAGCCTAAGAACAGAAATGCCAAATTTATCTAAAATGACTAGTTAATAATTCTCCCATGCTCTCATCAGTTTTAACAACACAGCATATAAACAGCATATCATATGACCTTTTATTTGTTTTTACCCATGAGTTATAGATAAGGAAACTGAGGCACAGAGGAACCAAGAAAGTTCTTCAGAGTAACAAATCTGCTGAGGTAGAGCTGGGGTCAGATCCAGGCAGCCATTCTTAGTGTATATGTTCCTAACCACAGCACACACTGGGGCTGAGTGCCCGTATTTGTGCTCATAACTACCCCATGAAGTAGGTCTTATTTGCATCCCCATTTTACAAATGTGCAGACTGAGATGTAGAGAGGTCACATAATTTGCCCAAGGGGGCAGAGCCGGGATTTAAACTCAGCCAATCTGTTTCTAGACCTAGGGGCTAAAACAACACACTATACTACAGACACAGACACACGGACGCAAACAGACATACACACAATATGAAGAAATAAGCTGTGGAAGCTCATGACTGATCAAATTATATATGCCTTTTTCCTTCATTTTTCTGAGTTTTCCAATTCTGTTTTAGGCAAGTATTACTTCTGCGTAGACATTTTAAATGTCATTGAAACTTAGTGAACCCATGGATTACTTAAAACGTGTTAGCTAGTCAAAACTGTTGGCCTTATAAACAAGGGCCCTGAACTAAAGAGACAATACTATTTTGATGACCTAAGGATGTAAAGTCTTGAGGATATCCTAGGAGACAAGGCATAACCAGGTGGGTGTTGCATTCAGGGTTGCTAAGCTACTTGTTGAGTCCAGTGTTCCTCTGGGCAATGAGAAGAGAGATGGCGAACCCTGAGCTGCGCAGGTCACAAGAGAGCAAGCACGCTGCTTTAAATAAACTCTAAGATGAACTGAAAACTAAACTCTTAACTTTGGACTACTTCACAATTTTGTCCAAGACTGACTCTAGTCAGGCCTTTGTCAGCTGTTCTCCTGCTTCTTTTAAGCCTCTGATCGGCAGGAAAACAGCCCTAGTTTCACCAAGCTTTAACAAAATTTTTAAAAATGCAGATTTAGATTCCCACGCTCACAGTTTTCCATCCCTAAGTTTGAGAATCTGCATTTTTAACAAGAATCTTCCCCAGGGAGCCACAATGCAGAGGCAGGACATGTGTCTGCACAGATTGAGGTTAGTACTGTATATGAGATGAGAGCTGAGATAAGGAAGAACATTAACCATAGAATAAGAATGCAGATGTTCTGAAAAAAATGCAACATTTAGTTACATCTCCCCTCCCTTTTTCTCCATGCAATTGAAGAGCCACTCAAATTGATTATTTCCCTACTGGTTCCAATGGTTGCTTAATTTAATTTTGTGAATTGAACTGGTAGTTTGGGGAATGAGGGAGATTCAGTAAGTAACCTTACCTAGAAATAGAAGTCTATTTACCATTAGCATTTTATCTATTAACTGGCTAATAAACTGGTTTGGCAACTCTTTCAGCTAAGGCTGCTTTAGGCTTTTGAAAATGAGTTGGGCTTCTTGGTTCTCAATTTCCACTAAAAGATGATGCTAAATTAAACATAATATATTGTCTTAATTTAAAATAAGTTTAGAATAAAAAAGAATGCTGTAGTTTAGATTTTTTAAAGGACCTGAGTTGATATTTTACTAACAATTATATTTACATGTGCTGTTTAGGGTTACTTTGTCACTAAAAGATAGTTAAATGTGATTCTCAGATTTCATTTTCAGATTTTGATTAGAATATTGTCATTTAGGGTTTAAAATATTTTTATTATATAATTATATACTTAATTTTTATTTTATTTTATTTTTTTCACAATTATATACTTTAAAAGTGGTTCATTTGAATGATCTGCTCAGCAATTAGCATGAATATTGTCACTAAATCAATTATTGATTATTACTACCATAGTAACAATTGACTTTAATAAGTAAAATAATTTTTTCTTATTATATAATATATTTAATAAAAAATGATACTCAGTGGGGAGGTGTGTATATATGGAAAAAGATGAAGATTACCTACCTCATTGTAGAATTTCTCTTTTAAGAAAAAAGTGCTCTTAATAAAATTTTATTGTGTCATTTGCTTGAAGACAAATCAATAGTAAGCAAGTTATTTCAATGTCTCAAGTTTTCAAGCTTATACATCCATCTCTTTCACAATATCTCTTTCCATGGGCCCAAACCTCATTCCCATTAATGCATCCTCTACATAAATTATCTGTTCTCACACACACACACACACACACAAAATGCCAGAGTCCTCTCTCTCTCCTTCCTTCCTTCTCTCCTTCCTTCCTTCCTTCCTTCCTTCCTTCCTTCCTTCCTTCCTTCCTTCCTTCCTTCCTTCCTTCCTTCCTTCCTTCCTTCCTTCCTTTAGAAATGTAGCCCATTATCCCCAAGTCACTGGAGCGTCGCTAGCCACTCTTACTTTATAGGTCTCTATAACTATCACTAATGCGTCTTCGGTTTCTCCTTTACTCTTTATTTTCATTAAGCCTAAGAAGTTGGAGCAACCTATGACTTAATAAGCTCCAATTCAGCCTATCAAACATCTTTCCCAAATGCTGGTGTGCTCAAGATTCTGGAGCCCTCTAACAACTGCAGTCCCTGCATGCCCATCTTTGGCACTAGCCATCATACTTTTAGATGACCAGTTTGCAAACTTGATCAGGCCTGAAACTCAATCCATGTTAAAGTCTTCCAGGACCCCAGCCCGGCCAGAGAAGCTCTTACATCTACACTCAGGACCTCATCTTCCTTGATTACCTTGTACTCCAAGTACTATCTCCATTAGTGTCTTACTTGTGTAGAATCTCAGCACGGTACTGTTAATCACGCTATTTCACTGTCATATTTTTTTAGTACATACTAAAGAAGTAGGTTTCAGTTTATTTTTATAAAGTTTGGTTAAAACTGATTATCCTTTTCTTAAAAAAACTTCATTAGACATACTTTTTTAAAAAGTCAGAGAATAATATTGCCTTATAAAGAAAACGACTTATGTTCTTAGTATTTTTCTTTGGAGAGTTGCTAAAGAAAGAACACCTGCTATTGTTTGAACTCCTCAGAATTATATAGCAAGTCCTCAAATAAAGTTGTTTCAATGTTGTTTTGTTTTAAATTCAATGAGTAGAAAATTGATTCATAGTCAGGGCCACTATCTGTGCGGAGTGTGCACGTTCACCCCATGTCTGGGTGAGTTTTCTCCAGGTACTCTAATTTGCTACCATATCCCAAGGACATTCATGTTAGGTGTCTTGGCATGACTACATCATCTTCCTGTAAGTATGAGTGTGTGTCAAGATGCCCTGCTATGGAAGGGCATCCTGTCCAGTGTTTGTTTCTCATGCCCTGAACTGCTAGATAAACTCAGGCCACACCATGACCCTGACTGTTATAAGTAGGTTGAAAAATAATTATCTTACTTGTTTTTATTAATCTTTCCTCAGTGTATATATAGTTCACATTTATTTCAATGTTTAATATTAAATGTGTTTGGGGTCTTTATTTAGAAGTTTGACGATATTTCTGTGACCAGAATATTTGGTAGGAATTTAACTCAATTATATCAACTAGCCTGTGGTAAAATTGGTTTTATTATACATCATTTTGCTTAAAGCCTCACTATGTAAAGTACAGCATAGGGAATATAGTCAATAACATTGTAATAACTATTTATAGTGCCAGGTGGGTACTAGACTAATTGGGAGGGAATCACTTAATAAATTGCATAAATGTCTAACCACTACTCTGTGCACATGTAACTAATATAAACTAATATCAATGTCAACTGTAATCAAAAATAAATAATAAATAATAATATAGTCTCATTTTCCAAGAACCTCACTATACTTACGAACCCCTCTCAACAAAGATTTCTGTCTGAAGCCTTGTCAGACAGAAGGGGATGAAGATGGCAGAAATAATATGAATGGGTGAAACGTGTCCCTTAGAAATTGACTCCTCTTTATTCCTGTATTTCCTACTTTGACTTTTAACGTAAAACTGTCCTTTAGGAAGCAAAAAGTAAAGACACCTCTGTGTTTTTATAAAATATATCTAGGTGGCAAGTACTGGCAAACAGTTTGTCATGTAATTAGCCTGAAATTTTGGTTGAATTGGTTCTCCCCAGGAAATTAAATACGTGTACTTACCTGCTTGGGAAAGACAAACATTTACTAAAGATTATAATGGTATCAATTTAAACAAACACATGTTACAGGTAACATCCCTAATGACTTCGTAACAATTTTTGTTTATCATCAAAACATAAATTCCAATATGGCTTTAGCACTTGTTTAATGTTTATTCTGGAGACTTCATTCAATATTGACCATTATACAGTGGTCCCTCAGTGAGACCGTTGTAAAAAAAAATCACCCTTTCTTCTCATGGTTTCACTTGAGTATTTGGCAAAGAGCAATGAGGTTCAGCTGAGACTGATATCCATAGAAAAATTGACTAATTTTGTTAGAGTTCCCCATAAGGCATAAAGAGAATATTTTAGTTAGCTTTTACTATGGCTTAAAACAACAATTATTTATTATTTCTGATAAGTCTCATAGTCAACTGGTGATCAACAAATCTATGTTGGACTTGTGCTTAGTTCTGTGAGTATCAGCTAAACTCAAAATCTATGGAGGCTAGGAATGGCTCTATTCCACCTATCTCTCACCTCCATCCAGGGACCATTGGCCTGCTTTCAAGTGTTCTCATGGACATGGTAAAGGCAGAAGGAAACAAGCTGATATATAAGCACTCTTTCAATCTTCTTTCTTTACATTTGCTAACATCCTATCCATGACTGAAGGCAAAGTTAAGGGGTGGGCATATCCTCCCATTTTTGTTGGGAGGATGCAGGAAAGTTACATGAAAAAGAATGTGGATACAAGGATGGGGAAATGCTGCATCCTACTACAGAGAGGTGAGATAGAGGGAAATTCTAGGTTTTCTAGTGCCTTTATTTCAAATAACTACCATGGTTCAGAATTCAGCTATAAGGGCATCAAGAAGAAATGCCAAGGACAGTCTTAGCAGCTTCACAAATGTAGAAGGAGACCATTCCTCTCTCAGATATACATCTATCTATGAAATGTACTTATTTTGTATTGTAGGCCAAAGTAAAACAGAACCATTGAAATATTTGTCTTCGTATAGAAAGAACTTGAAATAGAAACCAGCCTTCCCACCTACTTTCCCTCCCTCCCTCCCTCCCTCCCTTCCTTCCTTCCTTCCTTCCTTCTTTCCTTCCTTCTTTCCTTCCTTCCTTCCTTCCTTCCTTCCTTCCTTCCTTCCTTCCTTCCTTCCTTCCTTCCTTCTTTCCTTTTTTCCTTCTTTCCTTCTTTCCTTCCTTCAATTCTGATCTTTCAGGTATCTAGTTATTAGGAATCATTTGGTACTTAAAGATTTTCCTCATCCATGCCCCTTAGCGTAAGTTTTAGGAGTCTTAGAAACAGAGTCTGCCTAACAGACTTATTGGTGCATCAAACCCATTGAGAAATGGCTTTAAGAGTTCTGTCTTTTGAAATATTACTAGTTCTAAAGTTAGTAGTCAATAGTTCTCAAAAATAAATATTGATTCAGAAATGGAATTGCTCATCAGGGGAATAAACCTGGTAGCTTTTAGTCATGATTTATTTATAATCCCTCTCATGTTATATTTAGAGATGAAGTTTCAAACTGAGGAAATATTCAATTATTTTTTATATATAGTTTGAAAATATATCAGCTTTTGATTCCTTTTGGGAGCTAGAATCTTTAAAAGCAGAATAAAGAATGACTTATCCGGAGTTAGGAAGGCCCCAGTAAATGACTCAAAAACCAGTTAAAGAGACAAATGCGATTTCCCAGGAAGCACAACAACAGTTACAACATATTATTCTTCTTCATACCAAACAGAGTGCAGATGTTCCCTGCTCTGAGCAAATGTACTGTGTGTAAATTCAGATCAACCAAGGCCATAAGAGTAGCCTCAGAGATCACTCCAAAGGCAACCCATTTCTACTGGCTCTCAGCTAGTCATTGACTTTGCACCCTTACTGGATATTTCTTGGTTCTGAATTCTAGATTAAGATTTAGACTCTGACAGGTGACAAGGATATTGTCTGGGATATCAGGGCTCTTGTAAGTGACAGAAAAAACTCTAAACATTAGTGCATCATCTCATTTCTAATATTTTCAAATCTGTGATGCTAAGGAGCTATTACATAAAATGAAGTATTCCTGCCTTTTACCAAGTGTGTAGGGTATAGGAAAAAAAAATCTTATTAAGACTCATTTTCTTTGATTTTGCCCTTTTTTTTTGGAAGAATATTTTAAAAAGAGAGGTAAGTACTCAAGATTTCTTATAAAAGTTTGGAAATAAGGTAATCCCAGTATGAGGAAATGAATATTTTGGACTTCATGTTGATTACCCTATATATTGTAATATATTCTTAGGGAGATGTCTGCTTCTGCATTTTTCTCCATTATTTACTTCAGTTGAAATTTCAGACAGATTCATTATTTTTCTTCTTAAGCACATTATGCAAATTGAATGTGAAATCCAGTGACGAGAGGAAAAGGTCTCAATGTATTGAGCAGGTGCCACATCAGTAATAGAGTAAGGTAATTACAGAATTACTTGCAGCTTCTATGACTGTATATTCTCCGCTGTGCAGAATAAAATCTTTCATGTATTCATCACTACAGGATTTATCCTTCAATTTATGTGTGGGAGATTTATGCATTTAATTGTCTCACTCATTAATGGGAGAAGCACACTCCTACAGAAATATATATATATTTTTTCACATTAATATGACATTTAATCCTGATTTTATTTTTCCTCTACTAAAACAATATCTTGAAGACAGTTTTCTTTTCACCTGTATTATAAGTATGAACATCAGAATGACTCAGTAAGTTGAGAGGGAAAAGATATTTCTGTGTGTAGAATTCCATAGCCAAATATCTTTTATTATTTTCCACTTTTGATAAATGAAATATATAGTAAAATCATTGCCAAGAGCAGGGGGGCGAGTTAATTTCTAAATTTTCTTTCAGCTAAAAATGTCATGATTTTCATTTATTACTAGGAACTAGTTGAATTAAACTAGAATTATGGGCTCTGTGTTCAATCAAGTTCCCTCACTGGATTTCAGTCTCAATTCAGGGTGAGAGGCAGTAATTCTTATTTGATCCTTTAGTCCTACAGTTTTCATAATTTAGTGAGCAAACTAGAAAAAAAAAATGCCTGAATCATTAGTAACTCTTATTCAATCCAAGGGCAATAGCCTAAATACTTGACTCATAGTTTAAAATAATTATTTTTGTCAAGATTAAATTAAGTATATTGTAGATATCATAATTATGTGATTCAAAAAGTTTTATTTGTTTGAAACAAATGCCTTTCCTTTCCAGACTTGCTATTTAAAAACATTAATCTCATGCTAAATGGTGATAACTTCTTCTTCTTGTCTCCTGAGAATACATCGAGGATGTAGGATTATAGAATAGAATGTTCTCATTTCAAAGGCATCTATCCTAGGCATTGATCCTAGTGATAATTGTAGATTTCTACATTTATAAAATGTGTAGATTATAAAATAATAACTGAATATTTCACCCCTTCTGGGTTTTCTTTGGAATATAATTCTCTGGTCTTATGTAAAAAATTAGTTTTACTTATGAGACTTCCACAGGTTTTCCTGGAAAGTGTGCTTGAAACTTTTTCTGTGCTATAAATGATTTTTTTTTCTAGTTTTCTTTTCATCACTCAGTTGACTTAAAGATTTTTAAAGTATTTGTTGATATGTTTATTCTTATAAACAAAAATAAGGCTTGAGAAACCTGCTTTGTTTCAGGTTGGGACTTTGTTAGAAGGATAAATACAGATAGATATGTGTTGACAGCAGCTAGAGGAAGCCTGGTAGAGTGGAAAGAAACAGATGTCTAAAACCCTAGATGTATCTCAAGTTTCACTATTTAATTATCATCTTTGTTCTTGCTACTTAAAGTATGATCTGTGGACCATTAGCCTCAACATCACCTGGAAGCTGATTAAAAGAGAATCTCAGGTCTCACCTAGACTTACTGAGAATCTGCATTTTAACGACATTCCCAGGACCTCATGTACGTACACATTCCAATTTGTCAGGCACTGATCTCTGTAATTTCCAGCACCATGATCTCTCCAGGTCCCTTTTTCATTGTCTTTGAAGTAGAGGAAATAATTTTTCCTCCACGAGTCTACTTTGAGGATTAATTACGTGAACATGTAAAACTTCTGTGTTTGGGTCCAGCATATCTGGCAACCCCCCTCACATACACACTCACACACAAGTGAATAAAATAAAATAGCAAGGGAGAGATTGAGCAGGGTGTATTGGAGCAGGGAATAAAATGTTATTAACTGGAATTATAGTTGACGTTTAAAAAAAGTGTCTCTCTGTCACCACAGAAAGAAATCTAACTATGGGAGGTGAACACACAGTGTAAATGTGTGTGCGTGTGTGTGTGTGTGTGCGCGCACGTGTGCGTGCATGTGTGCACCTCACTGTTAAAGTATATAGCTAAAACTTATTGGATTACATTAACCAATGTTACCATAAAACTTAATTAAATAAAAAATAATAAAATAAAATATAATGGTTAGTATCTAATGAAACATTTTTAAAAAATTATCTCATCTATGATGACTATGTATTCATTCTGTAATACATTGACTTTTGAAAAAATACTGCTGAGACAAAAGTTAGATTCTAATAGCCTAATACTTCATATAAGGTTCGGATGTAGAATTTTAGAGAACTATAAAAATAGAATCCACAAAAATCCAAAAGAAAGTATTCTGAATACTTACATAATCTTGGACATTTGAGGTAACCCCATCCAAGCACAACTTTAAAGGCAGAGATCATAGAGGAAAAGATTGATATATTTAACTATATAAATGTTTTAAATTGTAACCTACATGGAAGGAGATAAATATAATTAAAAGAGAAATCACAATTTGAAAAAAATGTGCATAAAGGATTAATACTTTTAATATATAAACAGCTCTTACCAGACAACAAAAGAATAAACATCATAAATATAAATAGGTATGAGACATTAATAGATTAGCATTCACTAACATAGATATGTAAAATAAATATTAAAATTTAACCTGTATTTACAAAAGAAACATAATAAAAACAACCAAGATAACATTTCTTAGGTATCAGATTGCTATAAAAATAAGAAAATGCTCATATCCTGTGTTGTCACAGTGGAGGAAAAGTCCCCTTTTCATTCTTGCTCAATGTGTAAATAGCTATAATATTTATTAAAAATTCTTCGTGTATATCTATTAAATACTTTAAATTTATTTATGAATTTTTCACCCAATTATTATACTTTGAGGAATTTATCCTAAGGGAATAATCTAAATTTGAAATGACATATGTTCAAAATTTTCATTAAAGAAAGCCTACATTTACCAAAATTATATATTTATAAACTTATAAATATATACATTATGTCCATATGATAAAATACTATTCATGCACTAAATCATAAGACAATGTTTTCATTGAAACATTCTCATTATTTTGTTAACCAGAAAAAAAAGCAAGATAAATACAATATGCATAACATATTACATTTATAAATACATAGGCATACATACAATATGTACATTTTTAAAGATTTAAAGTCGTACACTAGAAACGAATACTAATTTCTGAATAGTGGAATTGTTTTTCCCCACAGGTTATTGCTTGTTTTTTCCTCACCCCCTTGATTTTAGCATCAAGAATAATCTTGTAGTTTAAAAACTATTAGGAGAAGCAGTTAGGTGGAGATTAAAAGTAACTTTAATAGCACAAGGAAATTATTTTATTAATGCTAGTTAAATGTCGATGAAACTGCAACATTTTAATGGCGGAAATATTTTAATTTTATAACATGTATAAAAAGCTGTTATGAGTGTTTAGCTCTAAATATAGAGGTTATGAATAAATTTTATAGTCTTTACTCTTTATTCAAAATGTTTAGAGTAAGATTTCTGATTTTTATAATTGAAAACAACACTTTTAAGACTCCTTCTTAAACTTATTTGCTTATTTTCATTCTAAATTGTGTATTCAATATGTCCTCGACATTTCCAATCTAAATATTTTTCAAACATTGAATTTGTCTCGAAATTCAGTGAAAAATAAACAATGAGTTGAAGTTATACTTCTGTGTGACATTTAAATTCCTTATCTTAAATTATAGTCAGTGTTTTCCAGTACAAGAAAGTCTTTTATATCATGATTTCTATTTTGTCTAAGAAGAATGTATTTCTACTTTGTCATCATTTGGTCCAGAGGATTTTCCTCTTTTTGCTGCTGTTTTTGTATAAGACATAAAGAAATGTGTTAAGGGAGTATTAAAGATAATGCAAGGTATTAAGGAGAAGAGCCAGGGGAGAGAAGACCTCTTGATCTTTTTATCTGGTCCACTTGTCAAAGTCTTTTGTCCTTGGCTATCATTTTTTTCATCAGTGAAATGTAATGCATTAACATAGGAACAAGGACCACAGGTTTAGCCTATGCTTGCTTGTCTGGAAACCTCCCCTTAAATACTACTGGACAATTTCTCTCTCTTTATCTCTCCCTCCCTCCCTCCCTCTCTCTCTTCTGTTATGAACTGATTGTTAACTAAAGCCTAGACAGAGGTTCAGTCTTTAGAAACCATCCTGTAAACCTCTTAATTAGTTATCTATTGCTGAATATGCCCCAAACTAAACAGCTTAAAACAACAACAAAATTTTATTATACCCAGTTTCTGGGTGTAGAAATTTGAGAGATGCTTAAATGAGTTGTTCTAGATCAAATTTCTCATGATATTGCACTCAAGATATCCATCAACACTGCATTCATCTGAAGACTTGACAGGAGCTGGACGATCCACTCCCAAGATGGCTCACCCACATGCAGGCTGTTGGCAGGAAGCTTCAGTTCTTTGACAGGTGGTCTTCTCTATAGGTCTGATTAAGTATTCTCATGGGATGGGGACTCTCACAAAGTGTTAGTGATCCATAAGAGGTTAAGGTGGAAACTGCAATGTTTTTTATGATGTAGCCTCAGAAGTCATACATTGCCTCTTTCCAAATATTTCTTTCTTTCTTTCTTTCTTTCTTTCTTTCTTTCTTTCTTTCTTTCTTTCTTTCTTTCTTTCTTTCTTTCTTTCTTTCTTTTCTTTCTTTCTTTCTTTCTTTCTTATTTTTTTGACAGAGATTATCCCTACTCAGTGGGGAAGAAACCACACAAGGGAATGAATCCTAAGAGGCAAGGATCATTGAGTGTCATTTTGGAACCTGGCTACTAGTGAAGTAGTCTGCCTTCTGGCCTTCAATGATTCACATCCCTCTCACACGCAAAATATACTCACCCCCTTTTGTAGTCTCCAAAAATCTCATTCTATTATAGCATCAGCTTAAAGTCCAGGATCTCAAGTAAATCATGTGTATTAGTTTCCTATTGCTGTGTAACAAATTATACAAACATAGCAGGATCAACATCCACTTATCATCTTACAGTTTTTTTAGGTCAGAAGCCCGGGCACACAACAGATGGGTTTTTATTTTTTATTATTTTTTAAAATTTATTTATTTATTTTTATGGTGACATTGGGAAACAAAATCCAATAAGTTACAGTGTATACTTTAACAGTATACACACACACACACAGACGTATACATGTATATGTGTGTGTGTATATATATACATGTTTACACTGTATATTCACCTCCCATAGTTAGATTTTTGTCTCTCACCATATAGTTGACCCCCCTTTACTCCATCTTCTTCCCCCCACCCCCTCCCCTCTACCCTCTGGTAACCACTAATCTATTGTCCATGTCCATGAGTCTATCAGCTGTGTTTTTAAATGAGATTAAAATATTCAGTAGGGCTGTAGTCTTCCTCTGGAGATTGGGGTTTTCTTTCAAGCTTATTTAGGTTGTTGGCAGAATTCAGTTACTTATGGTTGATGAACTTGGGTTCGTAGAGGCCAGCTGCCATTCTGGACCATGATATGTCCATTTGCTCCTTCATAGACAGCAGAAGAAAGTCCCTGCTGATTGGAAACTCTGACTTCCTTTGACTTCTAGACCCAAATTTAAAGATTTGATATGATCAGATCAGACCTACCAGTATAAGTGCCCTTCTAATTAACTCAAAGCTGACTGATTAGTAACCGTATTTCTATCTCCACAATCCTTTTTGCCATGTAAAATAACAGAATCAAGGGAGTAGTATTCCTTTATATTCACAGCTTTCATCCAGTGAGTGATCCAAGAGAACAAAGTGAAAACTTCAATGTCTTTTATGACCAACTTTCAGGAGTTTTACACAGACTGTGGCTTAGAAGTTTACATCACTTTTGCCACAGTCTATTAGGTACACAGACCAATCCTGATTCAGAGTAGGAGGGGCCATGAATACCAGGAGGCAACATCTTCGAGGCTGGCCACTACAATCTCAGTTAACAACAAGGAAATAAACATGTTTTTTTTAAGTAGAAGAAAGAGATTTCTAGATCTGTCCCTTCTCTGTCACGCCACTGCCACAGTCTATTCAGGTTCTCCTCTCTCTATTGTACCTCTGCAGTAGCCTTATGACTGCTGTCCTTGTTTGCAATGTCATCCCTTTTAAAACCCTTCAAAATGGTCTAACGAAAAGGCATAGCACCTCCTACTTTTATAACCTTATAGGTAAAGTCCTTAATAAGGTACTACTCTAAGCCATAGTCTGTGTCTACATCTCTTGCTTTATCCCTTTTTGCTCCCCCAATTATTTTCATATTTCGGCCATGCAGAACATTTGATTGTTTCCCCAAAACATACTAGACTGTCCTATCTCTGTTTGTCTTTGCTTATCCTGTTCTTTCTGCTGAAATAGGAGTGACAAGTAATAGTGACTATCTTTTAGGCAATATTGTGCTAAATTACACATTGGATATTTCAATTTTATTCTTACCCCAACCTTATGTAGTAACTATTACTGTTATCCTCAAATGGGCATTCTTCCTACAAATAGCTTTAAAAAAACCCCAAACAAACAAGTTTTATTATTTTAATTTACTATCCAATTTTAGGTGTGCCTGACTATGTCAAGTTGAATTTTACTTTTTTAGAAGTATGCGTGCGAATGTGTGTGCATACATTGGAGGTGGAGAGAGAAGAGGGAGGAAGTTGATGATCTGACCTTTGATTCCCACCCCCCACCCCAGGCAAAGGAGTATGTCATACTGTTAACTGATCAGTGCATTAATCAATTTACATCTCCCCTATGGATATAGATAAATTTTACTCCTCTCTTTCCAGACTTTTCCCCCCAGTTGCATGAGCAGTTTATTTGCTTAATATTGCCAAGTAAATGTATCATTTTCACATGTATATGACCCAGAGCATAAGAATACTGCCTAAATATTGTGTTTGTGATGGTGTAGCAACAAATCATACCATATTTAAATAATTCAGTGTTATTCAACTTCAAATCATAGTAAAAGCTGAGATTTACCAGTTTTTATGCACTAGACTTTTCAGAAATGCTATTTTAAAAATAAAATAAGGTAAATAATTGACAAAGACACCACAAAACTTCAGAGACCACAGTGTGAACTGCCTTTTGTCTGTATTGTATATGGTTTATCTCACAGACAATCGAGAAATACATTCATTTCTGTTTCTTTTAGCATTGGTAAAACATAACTGACTGTAATTCAAAAAATCTGACATTTAGAAAATCAGGCTGATGCTCATTTTTGTACTATTTAAAATAAGTAAGTTAATAATATAGAGAGATGAGTGAGGCTTATGGGGACACTCATGCTTTTTAGCAGCCCGTATATGTAAACAATGAGTTTATTGAACACAGAGCACATTCCTATATGAACTCTTTTTCTTTACTATTTATTAGTATTTTGCTAGAAATATTTAACTGCATATCTCTTTGCTCAAGTAGTTCAAAAGATTTTTATTTTTATTATCAAAGTCATTCCTCAATAGCTTAAAATGGAATGAAACAAAACAGTTAAGCACCTGGTCCACACCATCCAGTACTCTATAAGTAATCTCTGTTACATAAATATCTGTTTCTTGAGAAAACAATCTATACTCTAATGGTTTTTACTGTTTCAGATGACCATTTACTATAATAGATTTACATTAGTGAGTCTTTTACTTTTACGTTACTCTTCTCACCTGCTTTAGAGATGATATTTGTATTTGTTCATTATTTTCTTTTAAAATTATTTTTGATAATAACCATTCTAATGGATATGAAGTGTTATAATCATTGTGGTTTTGATTTTCTTTATTCATTCTTAATCCCATCATCAAAATTTATTTATTGTTAACACAGATATATTTTCCATTTTTTTCTAAGAATATATATTTTTAGAAAATTGGGGTCATAGGGTATATTTAGTTGTAGTTAGACAATATACATTTAACAGCATTAGAAGTATGCTTTGATAGGTCAGTAAAAACTCTGTGAACATAAATTTTAGTGGTTGTAAAAACTTATATAATGAAAGACGTAGTGTAATGAATTTATTGTCCATTTTTATTGAATACTGGAATACCTAAAACAATGGATTTTCAGGAAACTGGTAATCTTAATACAATACAGATCCTAGCCTCAAATAACAGGAGTGCTATGGATACAATAAAGCAGGTGAGTTTTCATAACACCTTCTGTCATTACACTAACTTCTTTAAACACTAAATTTTCTTAAAATTACAATAAAAAATTGAAAAGCAAACATTCGGTAGTTTAACCTATTGGATATCCTAAAGGAATAATCTATCACTGGAGGCTTTTTCTTTGTATAATTAGGTGACCAGTGTCTCCTATTCTTTTAAATAAAGGCTTTACAATAGGAAATATCTTTAGGAATTAAACAAAGCAGATTTTATCATTGAAAGCATGTTCAGAGTTCAGTTAAGCCTGCCTTTCCTCTGAATAATCACTCTTTATAATGCTTACCAATGGATCTTGAAACATCCTGTCGACATCATTATCAAGATCCCAATTATATATTATGAAGTAAGAGGTTTATAATGAAATAATTGAACTTTCTTGTCCCACACAGGAGATATATTTTTGTATCTATGATAGTCGTACTAAGAAGCAGTGCTGAAAACCTCAATATTGTTTGATCTTAGTGATTTCGGGGCAGAGGAACTGGCGCTGCCTTGATTTTTGTATGACTTGGCACAAGCCAATGCTTTCAAGAGGGACTTTCAGAGCAGACTTCTGTCAAATTTGCCATATGGAGTTATTGGGCTCAGATTATAGAGATTTTCCTGGTTGTTTGCCTGCTTTAGGAATTATCAGTGCTCTCCAGGATTTTCTCCAAACACAGAGAATGTATTTGTTGGACACCTCAGAAAAAAAAGTGAAGTTTGATATTTGGGAGGTTTAGATGGTTCCCAACATTTCTGAGAGATACAATGGCTCATGAAGAATGTGTCTGGCAACAGTATAGACAGTTTCTATTAGCCGTCAAGCACGGCTAATAGTCTAACATGTAAACTCACTCGAACGGTACCAACTGTCTCCTTCCCCATGCACCTCTTCCTTAGCATTCCTCAAAGCCCAAGATGAAATAAGTTACAGGCCATTCTACAGAATGAGGTTGAGCCTAGGGCACACATAGAAATTTGCTTTACTCTATAACAGGGGTCTCCTGATTTGAACCAGGCCACACAGCAGGAGAGGAGCGGTGAGTCAGCAAACGAAGCTTCGTCTGTTTTTGCAGCCAATCCTCACCACTAGCATCACCGCCTCACCCACTTCAGATCATAAGGCATTAGATTCTCACCGGAGCACCGGTCCCTGGTGCCAAAAAGTTTGGGGGCTGCTGCTTTATAGCATCTTAATATATTGCAGATCCTACCTTAACTTTACCTATACCAGCGTATTGAAGATAATTAAGTGTGGGATATTATGAGAATGAAGATCTGAAAAAACATTTGTACTAGAAAGAGGAGGGAGAAATCCAATTTTGAGAGTTTTTATGTTTTGAACACTAGTAGTGCTTCCTGCTCGTAGCGCTAAGCTCTGTGTGAAAAGGCCGCCCCTTTCGCAGTTGTCTTTCCTTGAGGAGCATCGTGTGGAGGAGTATTGCTTCCTGTCTCTCAGCTGTGAGGTATGTGTTCATGCTCTCACATCAGCACTACTGTCAATGATTTTTAATATTATGATGAATCTTCCTGATCGATTATGATAGATGTTAAAAAACTAGTCCCCTTAACCCAGTTATGGATTTTATTTTAAAAATCTAACGTTTAAAAATATCAGAGGAACTTACATAAAAATCAGATTTTCTGTTTCCTTTGAAAACAAAGCCCATCTGGCAACACTTGGCTTATGTTCCCACCTGCCAAGAAAGCTATGCACTGAGTAGCGGCTTGTCCTTAGGGCTCACTCTCTCCAGTTCAGCGGAGTCCTCACCTGATTACTTTATGCATTTGTATCCCTGTTTAACCCCAAAAGGCATTTGATATTTCTAACCCTAATTTGGATTAGGGAATTTACCAGCAAAGGGACCCACACACACTTTGAAAGGTCTTTTTCGTGCAGAACAGAGAACACCAAACAAACACCTCTAGTCTTAGGAGCAGGCTCTTTGATAAACAGTGAAGACAAATACCTTAGTGATCTACTCAATAATTCTGAAAATGTGAGAGTTAAACTACTTGTATCATAATTATCTCTGGGGCTTATTTAAAACATGTACAAAGAGCCCCATTTCAAGCCTAAGAGAATCAGAATTTCTGGAGGAAGGGCCTGGATATTAAAACAGTAAGGAACCATCCTGCGTAATTTTAATGCAACATAAAGCTTGAGAATTATTGAATTCTTTCTGGATGTGACAGCTCTTTGGCTTGACAGACCCAATTAGAGTAAACTGGTGGGCCTTAGGAAATAATCTTAACTCACCAGTCCAGCAATGCTGAAGATGCAAAATTTTGTCCTTATCAAAACCCACTCAACGCTGACATTTTTCAGTGAGAGTCCAGCATTAAATTAGGTACAATAGTAGATAAGGAAAAAGATAAATATGCAGTTTTGTATATAACAGGCAGAGGATTATTTTTTTCTTTTCTAGACATCATAAAAAGGAATCACTGGGCCTTTATGTTTACTTTAGTTGCATTATTATTTTAGCCCACATATTTAATGCAGAATTAAAATATCACACATCTATTTGCTTTCATATCTAACATCTAGAAGAGTTTCAGCTTGATATACTTAGCATTTAAAGCCCCTTTACCTCCTGTAATCTCACAGATGAATCACTCCACAACCCAGCACAGAATGCTTCTGAGAGCTCGTTGACTAACCTGGCTTTTCAACCCAGTGGAAAAAAACTGGGTGTTTTCTTCAGCGGAAATCAATACATGAGCAATTGCCATGAATATGCAGTTTTATGCACTCTAACTGATTTTTTACATAAAACTGACAAGCTGTGTAACTAACTGTATAAAGATTCAGGTTCTATAACTACACAGCTAATGCACACATGAATTATTCAATGAAATTTTCTTTGTGGGTTTTTCTGAGTCATCTCGATGTGTGTCCACTTTCAGATAATACATTAAATATTATACATTATGGTTGATTCACTGTATTTTGGTTCAGACAATATCCTGTGTTGGTCAATCTGTTAAAATTCAAGTTTGCATTGTGGGTTACACTTGTTCCTTTCCCTCGGATGTCACTATGTATCTTGGCCATCAAAGAACTATATCTTTGCCTCTCTGAGCCTCAGTGTTTGCACATGTTTATTGTGTTAGGAACATGCAGATGGTAAAAGATGCAAGTGCAGTCCTACCTGTGGGGGGAAGTAAAATGGAGCCAGCACAATAACTAGGAGGGGCAGGGGAGGCTCCTTGAAGTTAGGGGCCTCACAGTTCAGGCCTGAGAGATAAGTGGAAGTTGCCAAAGGAAGAGAAAAAGGGAAAACATTCATTTTCTATTGCTGAGCATCACACTACCATAGACTCAGTGGCTTACAAACAATATTTATGATTTCAGAATTTTCCTGGGTCAGGAGTCTGGTCCAGTCTTAACTGGGTTCTATGCACAGGGTCCCACAATGCTTCATTCAGGTGGTGACCAGTGTGCATTCATTTCTGGGGCTGGGGTCTTCTTTTCAACCTCCTTCAGGTCATTTCTTGTGATTTTAGGACCAAGGTTCCCAGTCTCTTGCTGTCTGTCATCTAGGGGCTGCTCTCAGGTGCTAGAGGCTGCCTGCAGTTTCTTACCCTATCACAGCCCTTCCCACAACATGGTAGCTGACTTCTTCAAGACTAGCAGGATAATATGTCTCTTTTCAGGAAGGGCCCACTTTGTCCTGAGTAAATCAAGTTCACCTAAGATAATCACCCTTTTTGCTTGACTCAAAAATCAACTGATTCGTGATCCATAATCCTATCTGCAAAATCCCTTTATTTTCTCCAGTTTTGATAACCTACCCATGAAAATGACATCCCATGCTTACAAGTCTACTATACATTTAAGAGAAGGGAATTATATAGGGAAGGTGTGTGAAGAAATGGGAATCTTGGGGGTCATCTTAAAATTGTGCCTACCACAAGGAAGGATATTACAGACAGAAAGAACCAGGTATGTGAAAGAGACTTAAATGGAAGTATGGCAATTTACAGTGTCTGAGGATAAGGCTGGAATATGCAAGTCAATTCGGGAAAGGTGGGCTTTAGTTTACAAAATAGAGAAGTCACTGCTGGGTTTAATGACTCGTGCATACAATATTATGCAACTAGTGCATTACCTGTTTTCAAAGAGTATTTGAAATACTGAAATATAGAAAGCCTCACACAATAAAATATTAAATGTATAAAGTCAGGATATATGTTTATATTACATGATAGCAGATTTGGAAATATATATATGCATATTTTAAAAGACTAGAAGTAAATACATCCCTCTGTTAGCCATGGATCTGGTGGAGATTTATGGATATAAGCTATCTCTGGCTGGAGAATTATGAATGACTTAGAGATTTTTGTTCTTTTCCTTATTTTTAAAATTCTCCAGAATATATATTTCTCTTATAACAATAACTAATTAAAAACTTCTTGCAAAAATGAATACATCTGAGCACAGTTCTCTTTGAAGTCAGTGGAAAATTCGATGTTCCAGGTGTTTTGACAGCAAGATTAGGAATTAGTGAGAAGGCAAGTTCAGAAATTAGCTGCCATAGCCTTACGAAGATGAGGATCAGTCAGTGGAAATGATTTCCAGCTTCAGCCATGGGTAACAAGTAACACCAGACTTGTGCAGGTTTGTCTCATGACTACACAATTGGCAGGAAATTTGGTCTTTAAATTCTGGAGGTATTAAAGCGAGTAATCTTCCTCTACCTCGGTTTCCTTTGGTCTAAAAATGCAGGGGAGTGAAATTTTATTCTTCTCGCAGGACTTAATTGCAAGTAATACATAAGTAGCCTGAACTTCATCTGTCAATTCCATTTACCAAGCACCCACTGGGCAGGAAGCTCACAGTTAGGGAGAGAAGGCTGGAAGTGCCCAGTGCTATTTCATAAATGGCATCACCTGTGTCATATTGCCAACTCCATTACAGCTTTCTGAGGTATTCATTTGGGAAGAGGAGGGGGAGAGTCTTTTGAGAGCCAGATGGGAATTTGGAAATAAGTAGCGCTGACAACCAATCCTTCAGAAACATCTTCAAGTTTAAAGAGAGCAGTAAGCAGAAAGGAAAAACATATTTTTAGAACTTGTTTGGGAGGTGAAAGGATTTTTCTTGGGGGCGAAGGACAGAGAATGGGTAGAGGAGATTGTTTCTTTTTTGGCACTGCAATATCTCAGGGATCTTTGAGTCAAAATATAATGAAATGAGGCTTTTCATCTCTCTTCAAAAAATGAAAAGCAAGTGCACTAGAAACTGTCTGAGTTGGTCACTGAACAGACCACATTTCTAATATATGACAAGATGACTAAAATAAAGACTCTAGAAATACATATTTTAAAATTAGATTGCTGACCTTTGATAGGGCTTATCATGCTATTTATACCGTAGCAGAAGGAGCTGATTTTTCAGTAGTTGCCTCATCAAAGACATGACTCACATTTCCTTAAGCATTTACATTTATACCATATGTTTTCTGAGGTAAAAAAAAAAAAAAAATGTTTTATGAGGTTTTTCTTTTTCTATATAATTAGTGAGATGTGAACAAAATTTGTAAGAAATCATTTAAAAGAACACTTTGGGTGCATGCAGTTTACAAATGTTGAATTCTAAAAATTGAAAGTATATTAAATGTTTGGCTGGCGTAACCATTAGGTATATTTATGAATATAAATGAGAAGTAATCACTGTGATGCTAGTTTCACCATTAAGAAAAAAGGCAGAATTCAAAGAGCTTTAAAATGAAACAGATACTACTGAAACTCTTTATATTCAGAAATGTGAATTTGAGATAAGAAAGCTCTTGTTAAACTAACTGAAAGAATCATTTAACATTTAAAAAGAAAAATATTTCTTTAATTGACACAGTATATGTACAAACTGTATGTGTACAAACTGTGACTAATGATAATGGGTTAAATTATTTTGTGGCCAGTGAAAATTAAAATAAATTTATTTTTATAATCATTAATAGTAAAGGCCACTTTAATTTAAATATTTTTGCTTAATGAAAAATTATTGTCCTATAACTCCTAGGAAATGTATGTTCCATTTAAGAAATAGTACACATAGAGGAAATGATTAATATATGAAAATCAGGTTCCCAACTAAGAAATCCCTAGTTTCTTACTTGGTTCTCAAATCACTTGACATTTTATTCCATTATTATTTTTTTAGAGCAGTAGGTTTAGGAATAAACACCAGGTTCTGCACACGTAATAAATTCTTATCTTAAGCAGGTACGGTGATTCCTGTAGCACTTACCTGTCCCTAGATTGCCTTGCTCCAGGCCGGTCCTACCTTTCATGTTACCTCCCTTTGGAAAGGTTTCTCCATCCTTCCAGTCACCCAGGTCAGAAACCTGGCCATCACTCTTAACTCCTCCCTATCATTTCCAAGTCCTTTCACTTCTGCCTTTTCATATTCATGGATGTTCTCTCTATGTATCTCTCTTTGTCTCTCTCTCACTTTTATTTTTTACAGCGGTTTTAGGTTCATGGCAAAATTGAGCAGAAAGGGCTGAGACTTCCCTTTATCCCTGTCCAAATACAATTAAAGCCTCTCTCCTTGTCAACATCTCCTACAACTGATGGACCCACATTGACACATCATAATCACCCAGAGTTCATAGTTTATATTAGGGTTCACTCTTGGTGGTGTACATTCTATGGGTTTGGATAAATGTAAACGAAATGTGTCTACCACTATAGTATCACACAGAATCGTTTCATCGCTCTAAAAATCCCCAGTGCTCTGCCTGCTCACTTCTCTCATCCCCACCCCTCTGCGCCCCACAGCGCTTTTTATTTCCTCCATAGTTTTGCCTTTTACAAATGTCATATATTTGTAGCTTTACTGTGTTTAGCCTTTTTAGATTTTTTTTTTTTGACTTAGTAATATGCACTTAAGGTTCCTCCATGTCTTTTCATGGCTCGATAGCTCATTTCTTTTTAGCACTGACTAATATTCCATTGCCTGAATGTATCACAGATTTTATATATCTGTTCATCTACTGCAGGTCATCTTGGTTGCTTCCAAGTTTGGGCAATTTTGAATAAAGCTGCTCTAAACATATGCATACAGCATTTTGTGTGGACATAAAGTTCTAACTACTTTAGGTAATCACAGATATTCTCTTACATTCCAATCCTATCAACTCTGCCTCCTAACTCACCTCCCCGACTCCCAGTCTTGAGCCATCCTTATACCTCCCCCACCAACTTACGCTCTACCTTGCGACCAGGATGATCTTTCTTAAACACAAATCTGATTGCTTACTTGCCTATTATTGAAACTTTAATAGCTTTTTAAAACCTGTTCCTAGATACGTTTTCAACACATCATCTTGGCAAACAAGACCCTTTCCTTATCTGGCTCCTACTCATCCTTCCAGACTTACCTTTTGACACCTCCCCTACATCTCTCTGCAGCCCCTTTCTCACCACGAATATAGAGTTTTAGTTTTGCCAAAATATTTACAATCTCTTCAGTGGGCTTTCCTCTCTGCACTCTCCTTCTGCTTAGAGAATTCTTCACCTCCCACATCTGCCCATCTGGTTAACCTCTACTCTTAATGTGTGTCTCAGCTCTTAGCAGATGATTCCTCCTTAAGGATGTGCTCTTTGTCCCTTTTGCCTTTTGGAACCAGGGCTTCTCTGTTGCCCTGGCATCCTCTGTCATAGCTCTTATAGCATTGAATTGTAATCATGTATTCACTAGTCTTTCTTTTCCAGAATAGTAAATAGACTCCCTAGGTTCTACTAGCACTGTATCTGGAACACAATAGACATTTTATAACCATTGACAATTGAATAATTATGTATAATGAAAAAGCCACCAGCCTGAACATGAGAGAATATAAAGTTAATACATTATTATATAACATATATAATATAAATAAATAATAAATATATAAAATTATATATTACAAAACAAAATATTATAATAAAATTAATCTTAGCTCAGACACTTTCTGAAATAGCTTTATGTCATTTGGAAATGTTTGGACTGCAAGAAAATCCTACTAACAGTCTTTTAAAGAAATAAGAAAGTCTGAAAAGAGCTAACTGCCGGCCTTGGTTTAGTACAATGTTAGGGCCAGCTTCTCTGTGCTTCCCTTGGTTCTTCTCTAATGGTCACAAAATAGATACTGTAGCTCCAGCAATCACATCCATTTTTAATTGAAGAAGGGAATAACCACTTCTGACTTCTTCATCAGAAAAGCAAAGCTCTTTTGAAAGTATCTATCATCCTTTCATTTACTTCTTTCTCACTGGCTAGAACTATGTCAAGTGTTAACCCAACTGAAGAAGAAGCTAGGGAAGTTAGTTTAGCATTCCCAGTCTCTATATTGGGAATGGGAAAGAGATAATAAGTTTGGGATTGGTGTAAAATTAGCCAGCCAGTAGTGTCGACTACATCTGTGGCAAACCATGTTACTTCTCTGATTCTTAGGTTCCTTGTCTTAGAGTGAAGAATTTGAATAAATGGTCTTTTTTTATTCAGAAAGATTTGTATCAACTTTCACTCATTCTCCAATTCCTGTATATTCTCTTGTGCATAGTGGAGTTATCTTCTGCACTAGATAATTATTCTGTCTTTTCCTGATATTTCACATTTAGAGAAACCCCCATCTAATGAATTATCTTTTTTCCAGAACTCTCTGTTATATATTCTCCCTGAGTAATACATACTCAGATTTTCAGCCTCTGACCTTAACCAATCCCTCCTCTGTTCGGCAGTCTCTCAGATTGTTTATGACAATTATCACGGCTTTTCTAAATCTCCTGTTTCCGAGGCTAAAATTCCACTTGCGTCAATAGTTTTCTAGATAACCCTTTCTGTACTCTCACCACCCTGGTCATCTGACACCAGCTCTACTCATCTCATTTATTTATGATTCATTTAACAGATATTTGCTAAAATTCTACTATGTACCAGCACTGTCCTGCAGGCTGATGATAGAGCAAACAACAAAGCAAATAAGGCCTTTTCTTTCATGGGGTTTACAGAGGAAAGGTGGAGAGAAGCAGATGATAAACAACCACACACAGAGACACACGCACATGACTCAGGGATGGACGAGAAAGTGACAAGGTGTGTGTGTGTGTGCGTGTGTGCGTGAGTACATGCATCAGCACGTGTGTGTATACATGTCCTTTCGATTTGGTTGTCACAGAAGGTGTCTGCAAAACTTGAGTAAGGAAAAATAACCTGTGTGGGAGAGGAAGAGCTTTTGGAACAGGGGAAATTGTAAGTGAAATCTTGTGGGTAAAATAATGCAGGCCTTATCTAGGAGCAAAAAGATAGTCAGGGGAGGAGACTTTTAGGGAATGCGCCTGAGAAAGCCCATCACGCCAGATCATAAAGGACAGAGCAACAGTGTTTCAGGATTCAGATTGTATCTAAATGACTTTATTTCTGTAGCATCTTAAAATGTGTCTGAACAAAACTGAACACACCAATACACATATAGCCTGAGCGGAGTAATCAAATTTACGTTATAATGGGCACTGCAGCATGAGCCACAATTACATGATTTTTTTTGGAAGTCATGTTATGTCTCCAGTTCCTACTGTGATTTTCTTTGACACTCATTGCTCACATGCCTGAATATTACTTGCACAAGAGAGGGAGTAGGTGGATATGATGCAAGGAGTTATTAAAATGATTCACATCACACTTCCACTATATGAAAAATAATACATAGTCAAGAGCAATCCAGCTTGGGGAAGTCTAAATTGCATATTTGAACTTCAGTCAGTCATTGAAAGGATATAATCTGGATGGCACTAAAAATGCTCTTCTTGAGAACTTTCCTCTCAGAGCAAAATTGAATAATAAGAATAAAATGAAATCTAACAACAACAGCAGCAGAAAAAGAAAAAAAAAAAAAAACCACAAGAAAATATTTTAAAAATTGACGACTCCAACCAGGCAGGAGTTGGAGATAAAGGAAGTTGTTGGATCTGATGAGCCAATTAAATGATGATTTTCCACCATCAGGGAACCCTAATTGTCCTTCCTCCAGGACCTATGGGTTTTTCTCTGAAATGTGGAAGTCAGGCCCCTGAGCTGACAACTACAGTGACTACCACGCTTCCTTTTAAAGCATAGAGGCTTTCTAAGGTAGCGAGTAAGCCCCTTCCCTCCACCGGCTCAATGTTCCCCCTGCATGGTGCATCTGCTGTTCTGTCACTCAGGCAGCAGGGATCGTGAGGACTCTCCTCTCCCATATGGCACTGAGTTTTGTTTCATCCTTTTCCTCTTCCCTATCAGTAGGTATTCTGGAAGACCGTTTTATAATGACATTCACAGCTAGCATTAAAACCAGATAAAAATAAACAGGATGTCAATAAAGAACTAATAATGTGTCCGTGTAAATGTATAATAATAATAAAAAGTATACATATATCCATTTGCAAAGATATCATTTTAAAGTCATGAGCTTTAAATGAAGCTGCTTTATAAATGGACCAACATATGTGAATGTTTGCCTATGTCTTTCAGCCATGAAAATTGCCCCATAGATAGTGGGCTTTGAAGTGAGAGGCACTCTATTGGCACTAAATACTTTACCAGAACACCTCCTCTAAGTGCTGACTAACTACTTTCATGACAGAAGTTTCAGGAAGCAATTTAGGGGTCATGGAAAGAAATTGTTAAACAGCCTAGTAATCTAATATTTTCTTAAAAACTGGATTCAAAAACCAAGGGCAACTAGAAAAGAGGTTTTAAGTTAGCCTTGTAAGAGGAAAGTAGGTGGCCATCATGGCAGTAGGAAAATTCCTGGAAGTATTTAGTTGAGAATGGCAACTGTCAGTAATGACCTTGGTTTAGGGGAGAGACAGCATGGTAGAGATACCCCTGGACTGGAGGTCAGGAATCTCTCATGGCTCCACTACTGTCCAGCCAAATGGTATTTGGCAGGTCTCTTACCCTCTTTGAGTCTCATGTCTTCTATGTTAAATAAGGGGTTTAGAATGAGCCTAGGTGAAGAAAGCCTTGAATTCCAGGTACAGGTTTTAGAATTTAGATAAGAGCTGGGGGTAAACATAGCACAGAGAAGCAAGAGTGGGAATCTGTTCTAAAAAAGTGTGTTGCAGAAAGGGAGCCCGGAAGCAGGGAGACCTATCAGGAGCTTTGCCCATACCGCAGTTGTGAGGACATGATGGCCTTGGCTGAGCAGAAGCAGAATACAGAACAAGGAGCAAATCAATCATAAGAAAATCAATCATATTTGGACATAGGTTGTATTGAGAGGGAAGAGGAAATGAAGAAACAAGGCAGGAATCTCAGGTCTCCAGGGTGGAGAAGGTACTTTCTGTTTGAGAGGTTGCACTGCATGGCGGTGATGCTTATGGGCCCTGGGGCCAGACTGCCAGTGTGAGTCCTGAGGCTGTCATGAATAGCATGTGGTCTGCAGCAAACTACTTAACATCTCTCAGCCTCAGTCTCCTTATCTGTAAGATGAGTATGATAACATAGTATTTACTTTAAAGCATAGGGGTTTGTATTTACTTTAAAGCATACGAGTTTGTGAGAAGTAAATGGGAGTAATACATCGAACTGCTTAGGAGAGTGCTCAACAGAGGCTCAGAGGGCAAGAGAGGCAAAGATAAATGCTTGAGGGGAGGCAGCTCATTCTGTGCCACCCCACTACCCACTCTACACTGAGAATGCATCTGAGGTCACTGAGTCACTTCTGCCATTCTGAGGTCAGGGGGCAAGTTTCCTTTGAAGACTCCTGATTGTATAGTTGAAAGCTGTTTCCCACATCCAACTTGGTGCAGTGCCTTGCATAACATAGGTACTATTAAATGTGGCAGAGCCAGTATTCAAATATTTATCTAGTGAATGTTTCGATGGACTGGTGATGCCACTGACAGACATGGGGACTTGAGACGGTGCCCTGAGGACACCTCAGAGGTAGGAGAGCTTGTGGATATTTGTGTGGACTACAACTCAGGTATTCTCGACTCTAACACTGCTAGGTTTCAGATAACTGCTATTTTGTGTTTTATGACAGATTTACAAACTATGGAGGTAGTCCCTCAACTTGGGAGAAGCATGGGAGTGGTGAAGGGGATTCCTTTTTTAGGAGAAACTGTGGATCTGGTTGCGCTGTGCCCAGACAGTGTTCCTTCCTCCCCACATCACAGTGTGCTCGGACCTGACTGGCCTGGGGACTCTTTCCCAGGAAACACTAAATAGGCGTGGCCAGTTCTTCTAGTGGTCTCTGCCACAGGATGAGAATGAAGCTCCTGGTGATAGCATTGGGTTCTCCTGGAATGAGGCTAGCACCCTGCTTCACAGTCCAGGAAATTTATCACAGCTTCTAGGCTATCTCAAGTCTAATTTTTTTATGTGTCGTTCAAGGCATATGATGTGCACACTACTGACTCTACTTTCTATCCTTGCTGCTTTTTACCTAAAATACCTATAACTATTTGCTCCTCTGTTCTCAGCTCTGTCTCCCTTCTGATTACAGAAACTCCTGGGTGCTAATTTGGCACTTACACACTAATACATCTTAAAATAAATGGACAGTAAGGTGCTTTTTGTGAAGAACATTTCATTTGATTCTCAGGACAACCCTTGTAATTAGTTAGGATTATTGTTCAATATTCATTTTACATATTAAACTAGGCCCCACACAAGGAAATTATTGTTCAGTATTCATTTTACATATTAAACTAGGCCCCACACAAGGAAATTTCTAGATCGATGGAAATGTTCTATGTTCTGCTTGGGGTATGAGTTACACTTATATATATATTAGTCACTATTGATAAAAGTATACACTTAAGATCAGTGCATGCACTATGTATAGGTTATATCTCTTTTTTTTTTTAAACAAAAGTAAAGAAGTTATACCCAGAAAGATTAATTGAGTTGCCAAATATCACAAAGCTAGACATTGAGTCTAAAGAGCTCTTATTTGAAATATCTGCCTGGATCTTCTAAGGAGTGTGAACCTGACAGAGAGGATAATTCTGTTTGCTTCTTGTAATGGCTTCTTAGTGGAAGAGGAAAAATAATAAAGACTATAGCTAGATGACAGACGAACTCTTGAGAGTCTGTGTAGAGGGAAGATCGATGAGAGTGCCAAGATGCCTCTGAGTGGGAGAGGAACTAAAGAGAAACTGGGATGTACAATGGGAATTTTCTCATGGATCTGTCTGAGGTCCCTCCTATCAATACAAAACACTGAGCGAAATCTAGTTCAACCAGTTTTGGGTCTCTGTCTTTCTTTTTCTGTGTGTGTGTGTGTGTGTGTGTGTGTGTGTGTGTGTGTGTGTGTGTCACAAGGGGTGTGGCTGTGACAAAGTACTGAGTGTACCTGAAGGAGGATGCAGAGCAAAGTAAAAGTAGAGTTGAGACTTAAAACTAATTCTCCCATTTACACTCTACCTTTTAATCTGTTTATAATATGCTCTGACTCCCCATCCACATAGTCGTATTCTTGGTAGAAGACATTTTTTTTTCATACCTCTTTGTATTTATTTTCTAATTATAACTTTTATTTTTCTTATTCCAAAGGAATACATATTTATTGGAGAAAATTTAGGAGGTCCAGATAAGCTAGGAAAATGATAATATCAGAAATGAGGGCTGTCATTTAGAACTCAATCACATAACTAATCAATAATGTGCTAAGCGATATAACAATGCCACTGATTGATTGCGGTAATCACTGAGATGATTAACACCTATATCCACTAGGCTCAAGTCATGTTCTAGCATTTACATATATTAACTCATAATCTCCACAACTACCCAATAAGTATTATTATTCCTCCTTCCTTTTATTTTAAGTTATTTTATAGGTAGAAAATCTAAGGTAGAGATGGTAAGTAACCTGGCCATGATCACACACACAACAGAAAGCGGGAGAGGTGGAATATGACCCAGGGGTCCAGGCCAAGCTTTATAGGTACAATTAAACTTCAGCACTGTAGTAGCCCAGGGTGGGGGTACTGTTTTTCTCCCTGTTTTCCGTTTCTAGATTTCTTTCTAGAATATCTCATCCTAGAGTTAATGGCAACACAGATTTCAAACCCAGAAGTGTCTACTCTGAGCAGGAGCTCTTAACCACAAGACTCACAGACTCCAGCAGGTAATTACTACTGACCTCTGTGCAAGCGATAAGCAATCTGCCCCTTTGGCCACCCCTCTGAGAAAGGTGGTCACTGGCTCCATGCCCCATGGCATTGCTACAGAATATCTTTGCTGCTAAGACTGCCTCTCCTTTGGGGGATATGGCTTCTCAGCAGAGGGTGATGGAGGAGGACAGCCAAGAACTGGGAAGGGAAGATTTATTTTTGTAACATTTAAACCCCTGCGGTGGCAGCTGCCTTAAAATGGCTGTTGGACTGTGTATATTTAAAAGCAAGTGGCCTAAGGAACTCTTTGTGTCACAAAACATGCCGTTTGTCTCCTTTGCAAGAAAAGAATCTCTCTTAATTTTCAAGATTACGAGGTACTGCGGGACAAATGACAACTGATAACTAGGTGTCTTGTAATGTGCACATGTTTTGAACATTATCAAAAATTATTCAAAGACCCTTCATTATAATCAGATCCTATGGAGAATGTTAGTTATATAGTTCCTGAAATTTTAGTTAGAAATGAAACCCATCAGTTTTTAAGAAAAAAATAGAAGAACGTTTCAGTGTAGCACAAGATGAAACATTTTGTGGTAAACAAGTTAGCCATTGTTTGCTGAGCTGTGATAGACTCTTCTAGAGAACTGGCTAGCTCTTGAGGAGGTTACCACCTTCTCTCCATCCATACAGTGCTGTTTGTACCTTATCCTTTGCCATGGTTAATTAGAGCAGGGATGGACATGAAATAAAAACCTACCAAGTCCTAGGTGAGATGCTGAAGATACAAAATAGCACTGATAAATGAATTGAGCCTCATTTCAGATCCATGACTGAAAAAAAGAAAGGGTTTATCATGCTTGGAAAAGTGGAACAGGATTTACAATTTAAATGTTACGAATACATTTGCTAAAGCTTTCAACGGAAGGATCATTCTTTGTAATTCCCACTTTTCAATTCAGGAAAGCCAATTATCTAAACAAATGACCAAGGGGAACAATAGTACAAACATATTTTAGAGAAATATTTCTCTCCCATGTTCTTTCTATTTGAAATACAATATTTTATTTCCATGAATTGAGCTGAGGAGACAGTATATTGTTCCCCTGTGAAAGGTTAATTTTACCAAGGATTTCTCTCCAGACTCTGAGATTCAGCTGGTCATTTGGTTGATAGAAAACGAACAGAGCAAACTGAGACAATAATTTCCGACTTACCATATGTAAATGGAGTCTGAATTCAAATGCTATTACACGAGTGCTATCGTTTTTCAACCTAATATTTTTCTTGTCATTAAAAACACTTTATTTTTACCTCTGATTTATGCCACATAAATTATGTTTTAAAACTATTAATAGTCTTGAGGAACTTGCAAGGAGGAAGAAAAATGACATGCAGGTCTTAATTTTCATTCTAGGAAGCCCTGAGAATTTCTCTATATTATTTTCTCAGAATTTAGTGGGATACAAATTATAGGAATGAATATGACTAAATTAGTCTTAGAATTGTTTTCAGCTGATTCAAACTTCCTGGCATTGTAACAATCTTTAATTTTCTAAACTTGGCAAATTTTACCTTGAAATCCTTGAAGTCTCCATTCCACTGAACTAATCATAGTTGTGTATGTGTGGGTGTGTTTGTGTTTGCAATTTTAGAAGGTAGCTAAAATTATTCTGTCTTTGCTTTTGTAGTATGCTTTAAAGTATGTTCCTATTCTCCCAGGAAGCAACACTTATCTATGCATAACAGTGTGGTACAAAGAATGCTAGTGGGTTTGCTGTTCAGAATCTTCTCTCTCTCTCTAGTGTCAGCATTTATTCACTGCCAAATCTGTACCACACCTGGGGAAGTCAAGAATAAGGGAGGTGCTCATCGCTACTTGGAAGAGCCCTCAGCACCCCACAGCTTTTTGTCCACGGGCAGGTCATGTATATTCCACTTTTCTCCATCAAGATAAATGTTTTGTTACATGGTGACCTCAAACAGAACTAACTATATTCTTAATGAGGAGAACAACACACCAACTCACTCTAGCAAGATTTATTACATTGTAAGCATAGCTGCGACACACAGACAATTCCTAGGATAGCGATTCGGCCTATTAAATTCACAACCTTAATTTATTGCTTTCCTTCCATTCATAAACACAGAATGATAGATAAGCCATTTGCTGTTTTTTCCTTATGTAATTTTCTACCAAGTTTATTCTTAGGCACACTAGGCAAGACTATGTTTGCATTCCCTAGTCTTACAAATATCAAATACATGCAAAGTTATCCTGATGATTGAGATTAGAAATAATTTGCCCCACAGTCTCAATTTTTTCAAGTAAATTTATTATCATTATATAATAATTAACATAAATGTATTATTATTATCTAACTCATTCACTGAGCGTGTGTGCATGTGTTCATACCCACGTGTGCAATGATGAAACATAAGCTGGAAGGACTATAAGACAATAGCTTTGAAAAGAATGAGTGGGCTACATAAGCCACATTTCTGCACACCATTTACTTTAATCACCATAACAGCCCAGCTAGATAATAAGCACGTACTGCAGTGCTCTTTGTGCAGTGAGTAAATGCATTTGGCCGAGGCGGGGAATGGGGCTTAAATTCAAGTTGCACTCCTCTTACTAATCCAAGTATCCAAGGAGATACATCTACACAGAAGGAAAGCCTTTTCTTATATGCACCAAATCCTGCACAGATGTTAGTGTTGTCCTGGAAGTAATTATTCTCAGTTTATAGATGAGGAAATTAAAGATTAGAAAGATTGAGATATTTTTTAGGAGCATGCATCCAAGAAATAGCAAAGCAAGAACTCAAACCTAAGCTAATATGGCTCCAAAGATCTCCATCCCCTAAACTCCCATGACTTCTTTCAATTAAATGACATCACTTTACTTCCTGGTATAAGGTTAGTTGTGCCACTTAAATGCAAGGCCTATCTGGTTGTGTACTTGTATTTTTAGATCTTTTTCTGAAAGTGATTTTTAATGGGAAGGTTAAAAGGAGTAATTGAACAAGAGTTTTGAGATGGTACATGGTAAAGTAGCAAAAAAAAAAAAAAAAAAAAAAAAAGGCCCCAAAGACTTTACCTCCTTTAGAATATTTGAGAGGAGAATTTCAGCACTTCTGCTAAAATTTCAAAGTGGCTATTTACCTAATAGGTTATTCATTGATTATATGCTATTAGTGACTATTAACCAATGAAGTTGTATTTACATTTACAAATTTATTTGATTTTCACAAGCCTCACTGGGGAACAATGCTCAGGCAACACTTTCTTTGCTTAAAGGGTGTGATCAAAGAGCATGAAGCACGACAAATGAATATTTGGCCTTTGAATTTGGACTTTCAAAGGATAATGTTTCACAGGTTGGTGCATTGTTCGTTCCACACAGCCTCTGAATTCCACTTACAACTTTGCATGATCTGATGTCACATTAAAATGTAATCATTCCATTTCAAATAATTCCCTATACAATGGTCTCATTTTCAAATTTTCACTAATGTTGTTATTCTGGTGCAGCTATCACCAATTTATGTATGTAAGAATGTCACTACTGTCCAGCCAATAATAGTCTCTAATAGTATTCAACAAAGATGTGCTCCCTTCCCACCATGCCTCATGCTTTTTGTGGATAACATGGAAGTGGAGGTGGAGAACACAGCATTCATCAGCCGTTAACAATAAAGCAAAGTAAGTACAATAGGTGCTCAAAAATATCATCGTCTTTTGTATTTATGGTGTAATTTTGTCCTTTTGGTTTCTTTTGTAGCAGGTGGACTTGTTTATACAGAGAAAGGTGTATTTGTTTATACAGAGAAGGAGGTTGAAAGTGTATTTGATTATTTCGGAGAGATGCAACTTGATATTATGAGTGTTTAATTCTGTAGGACAGTCTCCAGATCATTTTGATGTAGAATTTCATTATGAAACTTGGATTTACTTCCCCAATTTATAAACATTTTCTGGTTTGGGCTGAAATTATTGACTTGGAGTGTCAATTGGCATAAAAGTGAAAAATTATATTGTCTATATTTATCATGTGCAATATTCAATATCTATATGTAAGCCTTGGACAGAGTAGTTTTTGTACTCTTTCAAATTATTATTCCAGAAGACTGCTTCTGACCTCTTCTTCCACACCGCTGCCCACCACACATGCACTCCACCTACCCCCACACACCAACACCACCACTGCTACCACCTGGCTGTATCAGAATAGTGGAGTCTGAATCAACTCTAAAGAATCTCAGATTTGATATTGGACAATACCTGAAGTAGAAACACTGCCACTATTCAATAACTTCAGAAGAAATTTCTTCTTTAAAATCAGTAAACCTGTGCATTCCCAATGGCTTCCAGAAAGTTCTCTCTGAACTCTCTTATTTGAAATTGAAAACTCTTTTGAAATTTGACTTGGCCAAATTCCTTCTTCCCCTCTGGATCTTTGCAGTGATTGCTGCTTACTCTTTCAAATCCCACTCACCTCAGGGCTGGGAAATTAAGTGGGAGTCCTCCGTTTCTCTCCATCATCATTTCCACATTATTCTTCCCTCCCCTCCTTGGTCATTGATGCTGTTAGAAATTATTGATAAGTTGTCAAAAATTTTATTATAAAACTTACATATGTGGTCTACATATATTTGGTAGAAGTAATAGGGATTCATGGCTATAAAAAGAGTGACCACTGCTGCTTCAGGCAGCATATAAACCTAGAGAAAGTGGGCTGAAGCTATTGACATTTTAGATTGCTTTTGATTCTTTCATCCTGGTGCCATAAAATAGTTTTAATAAAAAAGCATTTTAATAATGGCTCATTTTTAAATTTCTTTTCTTCATGATCCCAACATCTTTCTATGAAGCACATACTACACTGTGCCTGAGATTCCCTGTGGAATGCAGAATCAAGCATAAATAATCCTCACCAAGGCACACAAACATGTTCCTTTGGGTCCAGGAGAGCTCAGGAGTGTCTGTCAGTGATAGCTATGGATCGCCAGAGCTGGTCTCAGGCTTCGTCCTGACACTTCTTAACATCATTTTAATTTGAATCCTATGCTTTCCCTGCCAGAACAATGGTCTTTTCTAGCAGTAAGATTTCTGGGATAGGCAAGCTACCATCACTCTTTTATTTTTTATTTTTTAAATGCCTGCAGCACCTGGTATTCCTAGGTTTACCATCACTCTTTGAGGTGCCCCAATGTTTACTTAAGTTGAAATTCAGGTACATGCATCTTTTTCTATGAGTGACTGCTGCTGGTATCATTTTGCTGTGCCCACATTTCTGTTTCTCATCTATCTCTTGTTTGTCTCACTTGTACCCTTTCCTGTGCTGACTTATGCTGTAGAAGCAAAAGGCTTCATGGTCTAGGTGCGCGCTCACGTGAGCTTTCTCGCGCGCGCGCTCTCTCTCTCTAGCGCTCGCTCGCTCTCTCTCTCTCTCTCTCTCTCTCTCTCTCTCTCTCTCTCTCTCTCTCTCTCTCTGTCTCTCTCTCTCTCTCTCTCTCTCTCTCTCTCTCTCTCTCTCTCTCTCTCTCTCTCTCTCTCTCTCATATCTGATACTTTGCAGTTTGCTGCACTGCATCAGCTCTATTGAGATCACTTTTCCCATGAGACTAACTACTAAGTAACCTGTGCTTTCTTCTTGCACTGCTTCTTGAGATTTCACTTTCATTTTAAGAGATTATGTAGCTCAGAGAATGTGGAGCCTTGAGAAAGCAACATGTAAAACAGATACAGGAACTTTAGAGTCAGAGTAAGGTGAGTTCAAATTCAGGCTCAGATGCTCAGGATACGACCAAGGTCAAGCTACGTAACTAAGCCTCAGTGAGTATTCCCATACTTCAAAGGGGAATAGCAGTATTTATTCTATCACTACGTAGGATCACTGTGGTGATTATGGTGATCACTATGGTGATAATGTACATAAAATTCTTAGATTGGCACCGGGTACATATGAACATTTAATACAAGTTCCTATTCTTGTGTTGTCATTATTAAAAAAAAAAAAAAAAAAAAGCAATGCCTTCAGAAAGTCCTGCTCTTGGAAGGCAAGAGTCACTGCCTGGAAGGCAGTGATATTGTTCATCTCATTTTTCTAGTTTTTATGATCCCTGGGGCAACCAGTCTGCCCTGATCTTGACCATTCTGTCTGTACTTACTAACTTTTAAATTGTATTGATCTATTGAGTTTTCCTCCCCAAAAGTTAAAACGTGCTGGTTTTGTTGTTGTTGTTGTTGTTGTTGTTGTTGTTTGGTTCTAGTATTTTCTTGGCAGGAAATAATAGTTTCTAAATAAAATAACATTTCTAAACCTATCTCTTAAGAAAAAAAAATATATTTTTGTTTCTCACCTTTTATTCCATTTCAGAAACTAATTCTTTCTTCTTTTTTAAGAAAGTTATAAAACCTTCTGTTTTTAATATGCTGAGGATTGAAGTCAAACCATTGCTATCCCAAAAGAAAAGACTTTTAGCACTTCTACATCTTCTTGCTCTGTGTGCCTTAAGTAAATGGTGTTATAGGCATGGTTTACTATCCATCAAAATGACATTTGAGCATACTTTCATTTCGAAGGATTATGAAAATATTTTTAGAATTTCTAGTTAGGAAAGAAAAACTGTGATCTGACCCAGCAAATAAGCAATTATCACAATTCCATGTTTTATAATACTTTACTTAAATGAAAATATGCTCTTTACCTTTTTGTTCCCATATTTTATGTTTTTTTAATTCTCTATATGTTCTTTATTTCTGTGTCAGTGTGGGATATTCTAATATGTTGGTGCCCAAAGGGCAGCAGCTGGCTATTAATGAAATGTGCAGAAGATGTTTGATAAATGCTCTCTGAAGATTATTAGGGCAGTAATGATTATGATGAAGGCAGTTATATCTAATTTAAAATCATCTTTACTTCTTAACCTTTCCCTAAAATGTCTCATAGATTGATTGATAGATATAGATATCGATATAGATATAGATATCGATATAGATATAGATATAGATAGATATAGTTAAGTATAGGTATAGGTATAGATACAGATACAGATACAGATGTAGACATTACTTTATTAGATGATAATGGAAAGATACATTTGGAATAAATAAATTTAATAAACAACACAGTAGTTACAGAAAGCTCAAAAGATAATCCTGTCCCATCCCAGTCGACACTGCTTTAGGTTAGGGGCAAAATGCCAAACAAACCATGTGTTCGAACAAGCAGGGAAGCTCGCATTCCTCAGGTCCTTTTATTGGTCCAATTACAGGTGAAAAGGTGCTGTCTTTGAGCCTGTCATTTGAATTCATAAAATATGAATTTATATGGAAAAGATCTGTCAATTCTCTTTTACATCCTTCTTGCCAATATGAACGAGTCTCATACCGAGTCTTATATTGATGTTTCTGCTAAAGCTGGCTGTACTTGTAAACAGAGTACTTGTCAGGTAACTAAATAAGGACAAGCTCTCAGTGACAGAGTGACACTATGCACTTCAGATATATGTCTTTTCACTTCAGGATTTTAAAAAGAGACACTAAGTGAGTTTTTTAAGTTAAAAATAATAACCATCTTCCTAGGGTATTTTAAAGAGAGAGGATGAATCCTAATTGCACATGCATCCATTAGATGCATATAACACAAAGTTTATGGGCCTCTTCTTGCCCTATTACTTTTTAAATAATAAGAAAAATGCAAATACATTTAAAAACTACTTAAATAGAATAGTCAAAAATTAAGCAATTAAGGGATAATGGTCTAATTGGGTTATAACAGCAATGTTGTGAAGGGCTTTAAAGTGCCCTAACGTAAAAACTGACAGAATGTTTGTATGTATAAATTATGATTTTGGATCCTTTTTCAATGAAATGTGCATCCAGACAAGGCCATTAGACTTTGTGGTTAACCAAAACTTCAACATTTCTTACAAAGAGCGTTACCTTTTTTTCTTTGTGGGATCCCTGACAAGCTGGGAGACGGTGCTGCTGGAATGTGGGGAAAACAGCTGTGCTGTAGGGAGGCTGCCAGATCCCACACAGCTGGCTCCAAAGATAATTAATTGTGAAGAGAGTGAGGAAGTAATTCACATAATTGTGTAAACGTTAAATAATTTACATAATTGGGTATATATAAAATGAATTTTCTCCAAGTTATTCTTTTAATATAGAAAAATCTAATCTACCAACAGTCAACTATTCAGTAAAGAACTCAATTTTTTAACAAAGCAAAAAATTATATATTCTAATCTGTGCCTTTCTTCAAAATAATGTTTTTATGTGCCTATACCCTTCATCCCTTTGTACAATTGTATTCTGTATATGTAGGCATAATACATAGTGTCTGTGTATGTGTGTGTATATATCTGTATAATATATTTTTGTGTCTATGTGTTCAATCTCTTGCTACAATTGCTTTTGGGCCACTCTGTAAACACACACATGCAAATCTCTCTAGATATTCTTTATATCAGGGGTGTCAAATATATCTTTATACCAGGGGTGACAAGTATGTGTCAAGTATGTATAACTTCTACTACTCCCACATTATAAATTCATTTATTCCAGTATTCTTTGCCTCTGATCTGAGACTTGCTTGGCCTAGTAATCTTTCCCAAAGAAGTGCTCCAGACAGCCACTGCAAATAAATCAGTGTTGGCACTTGAAATGGAACCTCTTTGCCAACATTTTTATAGACATAACTTGCTTTTTCCCCACATGTGATACTCTCAAGACGAATCTTAAAGAGGATCTGAAACTCTTTCGAGGCATGGGTATATCATTAGAATTAGTTCATCTTCTCTAGGTAATTGAAACATTTAAAAGGCATTAGAAAAAAATCTCTTTTACACCTCATGTTTCTTCTTGATTATCTTTAGAGTCTGATTATACCCTGATCCTTAGGTCTTCATAAACATTTTTTAAAATGAAATACTTTTCTATAACATACATCTGCAAGTTTTAATTTTAGATTTATAGTTTCACCTTTATGTGCTGGTATTTTTTGAGTTCCATTTTGCTCTATTGCTAGACTCTTCCTTTTTTTTTTCTTTTCTATTTCTCTTGTCTTTTTGAAGACACTCTGGATAAGAAATTTTGAAATTGCTTTTGATCTGTAAAAGGTCATTTACCAGTTTTCTTATTTGCTCTCAAATTATTTTTATACAGTATTTCCTTTATCCTTTTCTGTTTTTTTGCTCCTTTTATTCTTCTCCTCTTTATTTGTGTTTTTACTCCCCCAACTCTCTATGATCAAGTAAGCATTTATCTTTTCCATTAAGTATATACTTTCTCCTAATCTCGATAAAAATTATGTGAAAGTAGTAAGTTAGCAGATACATTAAAGCCTCAATTAACTGCCCTAATACAAGTGAAAATGGCAATGATAATTCCAAGAGCCTAATTTTTATTTTAATGTGTTTTTCATATATACATTTTAATGTGAGCTCTTATGATATTATTTTTCAGCCGCACTATTTCAAGTAAAATAATGGAAGCGTTTTGCGGAGGTCAAATTTAGGTTGAGTTATTTGGACATCCCACTGCTCCAGTCTTTTCTGTAAAGCCCCTTTAGGAATACCCAGTGTCTCCTCAAAATTAGACCATACCCCGACCTGCCTCCCCCTTCTTTCCCTGGTCTTCTCTTTCTAAATCGTCTCCTGACGAATATTTTCTATTTCTAAATTAGTATCCTCCTACTGGGTAATAAAAATGAGTTAGGATATGAAAAATTGTAAAACGTGTAAACAGATATTGAATGTCTTAATCAGTATTATGCTTTTTGGTTGAACTTGAAAGTAAAACTTATAAAGACTGAAGATACTTTTAGTATCATATGATTAAAGACATGTTTTAATGATGCTACAATGTTTAACACTTTCAGGCTCCTGCAATAGAATACTTCTTCAGGGAGATTGAAAACATTTTTGTGACATCAGTCTTACCCAAAACTGAGTAGTTGAATGCATTAGGAAAATTTGGCTCATAAACTACATTTACCAGATGACTCATACCTGGTCCTTTTTAGAGGATAAGTGCCTAGATTTAAGTCATGCCGATACGTGACCTGTCTTAAATACTATTGCTCATCTTGTTATTTTTTTTTTCCCCAGTGTGCCTTGTACTGTCTTGGTAGAAATTAACCCTCCCATTTTTAATGCTAAAAATCTATTTAAACATAGAGGCATTCAAAAATTTTAACTGACTGTAAGTTCAAAATTCAAATCACATAATTTACCTTAAACCTGGACAAGAAATTAACCATATCCCCAAAAGTTTATATTGCATAACATTCTAAATATTTTTATTTGTTTGTTTAGGCTCATCTCTCTTGCTGCTCATTCTTATAAACTATTTCTTTTGAATGATAATTAATATGTGTCATATCAGGGAAAGCCCTTAGATATCTTATTGGTCAGATTATTCAAATAATTTCTCCACTGTCTACTCCTATTTGGCACTTATTTGACAGTAACTTTTCCTTTTGTGGGTATTTTTCTTTTCCTGTTTAAAAAAAAAAAAAGAAAGAAAGAAAAGAAAAGCAGTCTGTACTATCCCACTTTCCATTTTTCCAGCCTCTATGCCCTTGCTTGGAAGTAACTTCTTAAGTGCCTTTAAGAAACTGGTCTTTATGATTCCCCAAACATTTGGCTTTTGTGTGGAATTATGAGAATTGAAATAGACTCTATGGTACTTGGCATTTTTTCAAAATGTTCTCAATTTTCCAATATTGACTATATTTCTAACTTTTGAGATCAGTAAGAACATGAAAAAGATTAATTTTGCATGAATGTTTTTCATGTACACAACTTGGAAGTCTTCAGAGGAAAGAAGCAATATAAATCTCATATACTATACATAATTTTTGCATGGCTCCCTACTGTAAAATTTGATAAAGCCCAAAATTCTTTTAAAGACTTGCATATAGTATAGAAATTGAAAGTTGAAAATTGATAAGTAGATTTTTAATTCATTTATACATTGAAATTATTATTCCTTGAGTTCTTGGCACTCAGCCAATAGCTATGGACATATAAGTGAACAAGGCAAGACTTTAAGGAATGAGCTATCTACCGGATAGAGACATGGTAACAAAATGTTAGCAGGCCATGTTCTTTGTTCTATTTCTCTTAAATTTGTATCAGAGAAACACAAATTGTGTCCACGCATGAGTCACTCTTATCTGTGGGGAAAAGATTGATCTATTGAGATTTGTGCAGTGGCCAGAACTTGACATTCATTGATTCAAGCCTTCCAATTGGGTAAACAGTTGTACATGAAAAGATAATGTTCACATATGATCTTGTTCTCTTTGTTCTCATTTCTAACTCTCTTTACCACCATTACCACCCCTCGCAGTGGGCCAAGGCTTGAACGCCCTCTTTGCCCTCACTTTTCTGGCTTTCATGGCAAGAGGAAAGCTTTGCTTTATTGTAGGACAAATGAGTAAGTGTCCTGAACAAGCAGCCCTCTTTGGCTGCTGTGTCTCAAAACTAAGACTTGAGAGGGAGTATTAGAAACCCTGATTTTGGCTAACAGTCTTTGCCCTGATTCTGTTGCTGTTACAGGTTCCAGTTGTCAAGCTCATAAGACACAGGAGACTTCCACCTAATACTGTATTTTCTTAGCTTCATAGAAGGATATAGGATAAGAAATACATTAGGTAAAGCATCTTCATGTCATGAAGATACACAGCATCTTTTGTCCCCTCATATAATCTGCATGGCTTCTGGGGACAAGAGCTAAGTGCACAGAGGTCACCTTATCACAGAGATGCTGTGTCATCTGTCTCCATCTAACGTTGCAGAACTGTTCTAGTTACAGATGCCTAGGCCTCCATGCACATAGCTCCTCTGCCCAGGTATCCTGCCATCAGTAGCCAAGGCTGATACAGCCTTCCACATTCATCTTCACTCTGTTATTTCTGTGAAAAGAGAGCTATGAGAATGCACACTCTGAGCTGATTCTCTCAGGCAGTCCTGGATTAGCTCAGGCCTGATCTCAGCCATTAACTCAAAATGTCCAATACAGACTGATCAACAACAAAGATGATATTTTGATCTTTATCGGATTCTTTTGTGTATTTATCATTTTCTGAACAATGCATCACTTGTGGAGGTCTCTGAGGAACTATTCACTCCTTTCCCTCTGAGTTCAGGATAGTTGAATTCAACCAGTTGACACACGTGGACCAATATATGTCAGGCTTTTTCTATTTCATTAATCAAGTAAATGAATTGTCTTCCTATGGGGAGGTCTGAAGAGTACTATTAGCAACGCAGGAGTGGGAGCAGAAGTTTCCTCATGCAAATCAAGACAAAGAAATAGGACACCTCTCTTTGAAGAGGTTTAATGCTATGATAGAGGGCCACTTAAAGTGTAATGGAATCCCAAATGAAGGTGTGTTCAAAAATGCCTGGAAGAGATCTATTGTAGTAAGAATTTGAGCTGAGATGTGAAGGATGAGTAGAATTTTTAGTGGGATGATCAGAGAGAGAACATTTCATATAAGGGTTTAGTAGGTGTCAAGAGGGAGCTGGGCAATATCGTGGAGATTGTAGAAAAGATACAAAGACAGGGGTTTTTCCCCCCCAAAATCATATTTGTAGTAATATTAAATCAGTACTTTTCATCACTCAAAGTAACTAATTGATTTACTTAGATTTTTTTTTTTGAAATTGTATATAAAGATAGGTACTCAGTCTTTACTGAGGAATTCCACTGAGATCTCAAAATTCTTTGAACTATTCTCTCACTCATGAAATATTTCTTGAGTGCTTACAATGTGCCAGGCACTGTTCTTTTTATAAACACAAGGAATGTAGCAATGTCCTTGCTCACATGGAGCTTACATTCCTGGCTGCACTGTTCAGTACAGTTGCCACCAGCCACAAGTGACCATCGAGCCTCTGAAATGTGCCAGTCTCAATACAGATGTGCTAGAAAAGTCGTGTTCACAATGAATTTTAAAGACTTTGTATGAGGGAAAAGAATGTAAATGACACCATTATATATGTTTTAATGTGAATTACATATTGAAAGAATATTTTAGTTGTATTGGGTTGAATAAAATATACCAGTAAAGTAATTTTTATTTGTTTATTTTGCTTTCATATTGTAGCTACTAAAAATTTACAGCCACATAGGTGGCTTGCAGTCCTATTAGAGGGTACTGCTCTTGAGAGAGAGAAAAGTTAAAAAATAAACTAGTTCACAAATAAATGAACAAGATGACTTTCTATGGTGAGTGCTATAGAAAGTAAAACTAGATGATTCAATGGAGAGTGGCAGAGACTATATTAAATCAATCAGCCAATGAAGGTTTTTCTGAAAAACAAGTTTTGCTAATATACTGATGATAAGCAGGAGCCAGCCAGGTAAATTTCTATGGGAAAAACAGCATTCTAGATAGAGAAATGCTGTTTCCAAGGAATGGCTTCTCCTCTTCAAAAAACAAAACAGAAGTCCAGTATGAGCCAGAGGAAGAGTGGTATGAGATGAGGTCAGAAAAGTAGGCAGAGGCTAGTTCCTCACGGAGCCTGCAGATGTGGAAATGAGATGGGGTTTATTTGAAATTCAGTGGGAAACCACAGATGGGTTTGTAGGAGAATGATGTGAACCGATTTACATTTTTAAAGAGATCTCTCTATCTGCTTTAAGAAAAATCAAATGAAAATGGGGAAGAATGGGAGCAGGGAGACCAGAAGCCACATGAGCAGTGCTGGCAGAAGATGTCAGTGCCTTAGAGTGGGAGTAGCAGGGGTGATGTAAAGTAGACAGATATTCAAAACACACTTTGATCTTCCAGCTTTCAGAATCCTGCTGATGATTTGCACATGGGAAGGGAGGATGGAAATGGATGAGGGGCCGCTCCAGGTTTTCTGAATTGAGATGTGTAGGAGGTGGTGACATTTACCATGGTAGGGAAATTTAAGAAAACAGATTGGGGGAGGGAACAGGTATTTTGTTTTTCATTTTGCCTGTGTTAAGACTGAGGTTTTTATTAGAACGTTAAGTTAGGGGTTGTCTGTGTAAGTTTGGAGCTTGATATAGACATCAGGGCAAGATATATAAATTTAGGAGGCAGCTTTTGTTGCTTTAAGCCATTTCTTTAATTTATGTGGCCAACTCCTTTCTAAGCTACAGTTTTGCTTGACAAGCTTCTGTTCTTCCCTCCATCTTGCTTTTGCGGGATGTTGGTAACAAACTAAAAGCATCATTGTTAATGTTGTTTTTCAAAGAAAGAAAAAAAAGAAGCATTATAAACAGGAAATCATAAAAAGTGGGGGAAATTGCTTTATTGGCTTTTGGCTGGAGTCTGCAAATTAGAGAATTAGATGGGAAGGCATTAAGCAGGGGTGTGAGAGATATGAATTTGACTGTATTAGTCTTAGTTGAGAGATGAAACCCTTTCTGAAAGCTCTGAGAACCTCTGGGGCCGGAGTTGAGAAGTGATGCAGCATAGAGCAGTACAGCCTGACGACGCTTTGGCGCGTCTTGAAAAGAGTAGAAGATACAGTAACTTTATAGCTAAAAACAAAACAAAACAAAACAAAAACAAACAAACAAAAAAAACAAGCACGGTTTGTTAAAAACACTGATTAGTAAGGACAGTAGCTCATTCTGTAAACCTAAGACACAACTCTTTTGGTGACAAGGCCCTTAGGAAAAATGGTAATTAGATGAGGCAAATTTCAGTAGTCAGTTTCCAGCTAAAGAAAACGTTTTCCACCCTTACTGCTGAACGGCCACTTGGGACCATGATGACACTATGAGAGGGCCAAAGTCTGAGACAGTGGCTATCCCTTGATTGCAATATTTGCAGCTGCCAACCAGTCAATTCACAAATATTCATTGAGGGCCTGCATAGCCTGAGCCCTGTAGCAGAAGCTGAGTAGAGCACGTATGCACAGATTGAATTTCTCTCACAGCCGGGCCAGCTATAGTTCTAGTCGTCCTTATAAAATGTCTTCTTTGGGGAAAGAGTCTTTGAGTTGGAATGACAGTTCAATCTACAGCAACATTTTAAACATCGCATTGGATCAGTTATTAATTATGCTGAAGTGCAGCATTGTATTTAGTCCACTTTTTCCCTCTGTACTCTCACTCTTTTTTTAACATCTAAGATATCACTTTAGTTTTAAAAAAGGAGGAGATATAAAATACAAGTGAAATCTGACAACATTTAATGTAATAAAAATTCGAATACAAAATCATTACCTTTGATACAAAGCGAGGTCTGTCTATCTCCATGTGTAATAAATATATCAAACCAAATTAGAAAATATAATGCGATAGTCTTCTCTTCAAGATCATAAAAAATATGTATGTTTCAATAAAAGGAGTTACCTGCATTTACTTGAATGTTCATAAAGGTGTGTTTCCCAATCTCTACTTCTTTGAACATAAAGTTTAGTAACATGTGATCATTTCGATAACATATAAATAACAAAAGTAAAGTAAGATGATGTTATGCAGTGTATTTTCTCTCACTTATTATCAAATTGGATTAAGAAACAAACAGCCAAGTACAGAAACCTGTCATTCCAAAATATCTGCACATGCAAATTACTATGACCAATTTATGGAAAACATACTTAAAATTTATTCATGTAGATTGGAAATAAAGAAATAAGCAAAAACATGTAAAGCAAATGTGAACAAAAACAATACAGAACTAACAATATTAATGCTAGATAAGGTAAAATATAAAGTTTAAACACCAACAGGATAAAGAGGGAACTTACCTAAAAAAAGATAGAGTCCTTGATATTTGGGATTTGGCTGGTACTAATTTGGGAGAGCCTGTTGCCAGTATTTGTTCCCAATTCCATGTTTTATAACATCACATTGAAACTGGCTATGGTGTGATTGTTTACACCATGAAAATTAGCAAATGATGCAAACCAGGCTTACCTCCTCTCCTCTTCCAGAGCCAGTCATTAAACATTTGCCATTACACTCGAGGTTAAAATTTACCAAAATGTATACATTCTAAACAATATAGCAATTAAAATTACAAAATGAAACTTTAGAAATGTTAGAAAACTTTATTTAAAATATATAATCGTATCGGCATATTTTAGTTTACTTATTTAAAATTGTATAGATTCAAAAAATTAAGTAATAATATAAAAGAAGTTAATGATATAATTCTTTTTAATTGAAAAGAATTTAATTTGATAAATGAAATATAATTTTTGAATACAAATGTGTAAATAGATGTCTCAGTTTAAAAGTGAGAAATGTTGGATAAGTAAATAAGCAAGTCATGTTAGTTTGAAATAAAATTATTATTTTTTTAAAGTAACACTGACTTAATGAGAGTTTATCATCTAATTTTCCTCTTAAATTTTGTATTTTAACCAAATACTAATTTACATTTACTTCATTTGCTAAAAATTTGATTTAATACTGGAGGATGGTGACTTAGATGTTCTCGGCATATATTATATATTACTATAAGCCCTAACCAAATTATAACAGTAGTTATATCTCTTGGAGACATTAAATGCAAACTTAAACTTAATATTTCAATGTTAATTTAATACCTTGAATAAGATATAGATAAATATTGGTTGGTGAGTACAACTGGCCAGTAGAAAAAAATCTATAAGAATAATTTTTCCATTTTTAAAAACAAACTACCATGTTCCATTAAGACTTTTTCTCTATGTTCTTGTCAGAGGAAGAAACAAATATTTCACCGACACCCTTGATGACTAGTCAGTCATATGATTACTCTTTAGGAAACACTAGAGACCCATGTGAAAGTGGAGTGAGAGGGTTTCATGTAACTTCCTACTTAGAATCCAACATGGCCTGTAACAAGCTCTATTTGATTCCTTCAGCATTTAGCATCCAAGCAGTTTCCTTTCTCTAAATGTCAAGAATAGGACAGAAATGAAAGAAAAATTAGAGACGCGGTGTCTGACACTCAGAAAACATTATCCTCATCTGAGCTGACTTGTCATCATTTGGGGATACTCTGTGGAGAGTGTTTATTTATTCATGCACCTAGCAGAGCGGCCCTTAATAACCCCTTGAATAAATGAGCAATAGATAATAAATGACACACGTGGTAAGAAATAATAACATTGTATTAAAGATTCTAGAAAATGGGAAAAGGCAAGAACATGAAATATAGTTATAAACGCTGGAAAATATATTTAAATATTGGGTGATTTCTTCACAGGGCACCTTTCCGTAGCATCCTTACCATCCCTATGGGATGTAAATGTCCTTGCTGTCATTTTACATACAAGGACCTTACCATTCTGACAGGCCAAGGTTAAATAATTAGTGAAGGTTAAACCACTAGTATGTGGCAGTAGCAGAAAAGGAACACATATTTTCTGATGATTAATCCAGTGGTTGTTTCAAAATACCACTGGTATCTCTAGGGAAATTGCCTTAAACAGAAATCAAACATTCTACTGCAGTTCTACTTGGCATACACTTTCCTTAAAACTTTCTAACTTCTGTTTTTTTGTTTGCCGGTTTTTTTTTTTTTTTACCAGCTCCACTCACACCCTAATTTCATAGGTTTTGAGGGGAATGCTAGCTACTGTCCTGATATTCTTGTTAATGGACCTCTCTTTAAATATATATATATATATATATATGTGTGTGTGTGTGTGTGTGTGTGTGTGTGTGTGTGTGTGTATATTTCCTCTTTAGGTTTTTATTTAATTAACAGTGTAATCATATTAGTGAGAAATATTTTTGTACCTAGTGTATAACATCAAATTTTCCCCAGAAAAGCAAAATAAAATGGTGTACAGATCAGTTAGTTTTCACAGAATAGTATAAAAATCTAGGAGAACATAAGAATAAAGTCAGTATTTAAAAGTAAAAGGCTTATTTGACAGGCAGTGTTGTGGTGTATAAAATTCTGACAACGGCATATTAAAAATAAAGTAATTTTCTAGAAGAATAAGAAAAAAAGCAGAAGTCGATGGAAACTAGTGGATTTCAAGTCCACTAGTTAAAAAAGTGCTCCAAGAACTTCCAGATAGCCATCTATTGACCACACTTGCAAGCAATTTTACCACGCAGTAAGAAGGAAAAACGCTCACAAGAAAACCACACGCATAAATTCCACCCTTAGGAAACTTACACTCTGGTAGGTTCAAAACAATTCCACTCTACTTTATATAATTGTAAAAATGCCTCTGTAAAAGCAAAGCTTAGATGAATAACATTTGTCAATGTTATTTACTCATTTTAATGCACTCAAATTTGTACAAGGTTATTTCTTTAAATATCTACCAACATGAGACAAGTAGATCCAAGTGGACAACATCTGCCCATCTGATTCCTTTTCTTCGGTTCCACTTTGATTGCTTGGGTCAACAAGTGAGTCAACAGTAAACTTCTAATGGCTCTTATAGTTTCCCCATATTTACCTCCTTCTTTTTCAGTTCTTCACTCCTGCTTCTCTCTTTCTTGTGTTCTTTTAAATTTTTTTCCTTCATTTTTTTCTTGGTCCTCCTCAAGAGCACTTGAAGATTTGTCTCCACTTTGCTAATAGTGTTTGATTCTAAAAAAATAATGTTTCACCTGCACCCTGAGGTATGAGAGGACCAGAACAGGTTCCCAGGAGTGTTCTGATATTAGTGAGCAGAAAAAATGTCTTCTACTAGCAGAAAGCCTTTGTCATGATGGCTTTGTACTCAAGCAAAGAACTTCCCAGCTCATAACACATGGGCTTAATCATTAGTTTTTCTCCTCCGATGGAATTTGGGGAGACAGACCAGCAAAATTAATTTGCCAGAGATGGTCAGGGCTAGGATGCTCAGAGAAGTTTTAATTGAAAGGAGCCATTGCTGAGATTTCTTTTCTGATATTCTATCTGTGGCTTTCTAATAATAATAACGATGCTGACTATAATAAAATAGCAGTAGTTACTACAATTATAGAGATAGTAGAACTGGTAGTAATAATAATAACTGGTGTTTATTGAACGCTATGTATCAGGCATTGGTCCATGTGCTTTACCTGTATTATTAACTCATTTAAACCTTTCAACAACCCAATGAGGTGAAAGTTATTATTATCCTCATTTCACAGTCCAGGAAACTGGGGCATAGGATTTAAGGGACTGGACCAAATGAACACATATTGCGTGGCATAGCATTTTCTCCCTGCAAGAAAACTGTTTGTTTTAAAAAATATTCTCATGGAGCAGTCTTGTTTGCTTCTAAAGATGGACGCTGTCATATCCTGGTTGTTACCGTTCTAAGTCTGAGAACAGGGGTTACCTTTGACCGAATCTTAGCTTTATTCAGCTCTCTACCCAAGGTCTCCTCTTCAGAGGGCCTTCCTGACCATTTCTCCATCATCTTTACCTGTCCCATTACTGTACTTGATTTTAATTCTGAGCACTTCTCACTACCTCACTGTCTTAGTCTACTTGGACTGTCATAACAAAATGCCATTAACTAGGTGGCAGTTCTGGAGGCTGAAAGTCCAAGATCCGAGTGTCAGCCTGGTAGGGTTCTGCTGAGAGCCCTCTTCCTTGTCATAAATGGTCACCTTCTTACTGTGTGTTCAATTGGCCCTTTTTCTTGGTGCATGCTCATGGGGGCAGAGGAATTACCTCTTCTTATAAGACCACAAATCTTATCAAATTAGGACTCCACCCTGATGACCTCATTTAACTTTAAATACTTCCTAAAAGCTCTATCACCAAACAGTCAATTAGGGTTTCTACATATCCATTTGGAGAGGGACACGATTTAGTCCTTAGCACTGACCCAGTTGATATTTCAATATTTAACACACATCAGTGTGTTTATTGTGTGTCTTCTCTGCCTTCTTTCCACTACTATTAGGAGGGTCTTTGAATTATTCTTTGCTGTGCTCCTAATACCTAAAACCTTGCCTCACACATGATAAGTGCTCAGTAAATATTTGTTGGATGAATAAAGAATAAAATGATCCTTCTTCTCCCATATATACCGGAAAATATATGCAGCCTAAATGAGAGAGAAGAAGAACTCATCTCATGTAGTCTTCTAAAATAATGGAGGCAATGTTAGCTTCTGAGTAAATTCATGATACCTTCAGCTGACAGTCTGGGCAATCTGCATATCACCTTTCAGAGCCCCTCCTGGGAGCAAGCAGAAGCAGGTGGATTTGTACACCAGACTGCCACCTGTGGAGCACACCTGAGGAATGAGGGTGGGGATTCTATTGTTACCAGAAAGTGGCAGGGGAAGAGTAGGTGGGGAGACCAGGTTCACAGGTGAGGAAAGACTCCTCCCCTGATAATTTAACCCTCCTCCCCCCACCCTAGGAAATTGCTTTCTGCTGATCGATGTTGGCTCCACCTCCAGGGACCAACTTCCGTGTGCTTCTTGCTTGGCATGTTGTGAATCGAAGAATGTCCATTTGGGAATTCACTTCCAAATGTACCTGCTCAAGTTCTGGGGTAACTTCTCCCACCCACAGTACCTCTTGACTCTGGCCTCCATAGAGGAGGAGTGTTTGGCAGCCAAACTGGATATTTCTTAGAAAGGAAATCCTTCTAGGCTTTATGAAAACCCCAGAGTTTTCCTGCTATGTCTCTGAGTGTGGAGCACAGCATCCATGCACATACCTTCAGTAGGCTATGACACTGACATATGCCATAGGTAACAGCCGAAATCTACACTGGGTGTCCCCAAGGAGGCCACTGCAGATGCACCAGCCATGTTTTTATAATTGGATACAGTCACACCTTACATTTATATCTATATGTTAACATCACTATTAACTACCAGCTTTTATCTTCCTGATAACAAAAGATAGAAGTGTCACAAAGACAGAGACCTTGTCTCATTCATTTTTTTGAGCCTAGCACAAAGTAATAAATACTCGTTAATTGAATAAATAATCCTAAATCATGCTACAAAGTGATGGCATTTTATTGCTATTTTATAGATGAGAGAAAAATTAATAAGTTTATCAAGTTCATGCATAGTTTGTGTGGAAAATTTTAAAATGAAACCAATATTTCGTGATTCATAGAAACTCTGGCTGGCAAGGATCCCACCTAAATGTACATTCCACAAAGACAAATTATTATTTTTTGTTTCAATTAATTCCAAGTAAGTACATAGAACAGTGCCTAACATATATTAAATGCTTAATAAACATTTGAATGAATTGAAAGAATGAATAAAGATGTTCAAAATTTATCTCAGTATGGGCCTTATAGGACACGGCCATATCTTCACTGAGTGGTCTCTCAATCTTGATTTGAATATGTACAGTAAGTGAGAAGTCATTAGGGATTTCCATATTTTGTCAGTTCTAAGTGTTGAAAGTCATTTCTGTATGCTCAGAATATTTCACAATATTTTACAGTTTACACAATGAAATAATATCAGGTCTTATCGATAAAATGTTGGACAAGTACAGGGCTGAAGATAATCATAGGACTTGAAATGAAACAGGTTTTCTCAAGCTGAAGTGAAATCGTAGTTTTAAAACCAGATGTGGATCTTTTTATCTGTATTGTCATTCAGACCACCTTTCAGTTGGTCCTCAGTTGTATCATGTGAGCGTGTGTGCAGAGCTTTGTTGAAGTGTGGTTTTATCCAGGTCTGCGGCATTCTGCTGACCCCTGATATGATAGTTGGGTCAATAATAATATGAGATGATTACATAGCACCAACCTGAGGGAGGCTCTGTTTAAGTCATATATATATATATATATATATATATATATATATATATATATAAATTTATTTAATCCTTACAACATCCCCATGCCCAGGGCGCTATCACTATGCCCAAGGACAAAAAAACAAAATAAAACAAAACAAAATACCAAGGAATAGAGAAGTAACTTGCCCATGGCCACAGGGAAGTAGCAGAAGTGACTCAGGTCCTAGCACCCAGCTCCCGAGCCTGCACAGCTTACCTGCTGCGCCATGTAGCACACTGCCCACTCTTTAATCTTTGTGAATCACCCTAGCTCCACAAGAGCCTCACGTCAACCTCTTTGTTCAAAAAATATCTGCTAACTAGTCAGTTCTGAAATGTTTTCAGGGATCAATACCAAAATCACCTGTGATACAGTTTCAGGGATGGACCCTCCCCGCTTTTGGAAAGCACGTTCTCCTGATTGGGGTTACCTGTTAGCCCTTTCTCCACAGCCAGAGTCACCCACTCAGGGTCTCTTGCTTTCCTGGAGGGAGTCTTATATCTATTATTTCCTTTTTTTTTTTTTTTTATTACTCTTCATCTATAGCTCTATCCTCTAGCACATTCCTTCCTCGTGCTGAGAATTTCCCCATGGATGTCTACTTCCTTGACTTATGCAATGTTACTGGGCTAAAATCTCTCATTTGTTTTATTAGCCAGACTCTATGCAAAAATGTGTAGACATATGAGACCCTGCGTGCTGTCCTTAGCCACCTCCCTGTTCCTTCTCATACTAATGCATGTCTTTCCCACATATATTGTTATTTTTTCTCTCTCTCTGCCACAAAGCCTTCCATTTCTTTTTTCTCATTTATCTGAACCCTTTTTCTCCTCTGTACCACATTTTCAGCTTTTAACTCTTGTGATCAGATTGGGAATTACATGTCTGAACAAATGCAGACCTCCCAGCCTTGTAGAGTGCAGCCTGTCCGCAGCGCAGAGCCCAGAGCTCCATGCCAGAAGCCAAACCTGCTTGTGTGGCAAGAGATATTTTTTTCCTTTCATTGGTGCAACTCTCGACTGGACACAGAGACAAAAACTCCACTTACATACCCCCGAGGTCCATGTCTGATACTTTATAGTCACCGAATATGTGTTCAAGGTTTGTTTTACTATTTGCTTATGTGTGACTCACTAGAAACGGCTGGCAGATGGTAATTCCATCATACTGCAGACATCCGTTTTAAGAAGCTGACACCCCTCCTGGCTAACCAGACCATATCGAAGTTCTTTATATCTACCACTGTCACTTCTGTATCCCTTGTTGAAAAACATTATCGTTAGAGGACAGGAGTTGGCACACTTGTACTATAAAGGACCAATAGTAAATATTTTAGGTTTCGAAGGACATTTGGTCTCTGTAGCAACTACTCCACTCTGGTGCAGAATGAAAGCAGCCATAGACAATGAGTAGACGGATGAGCACGGTTTTGTTCCAATGCCACTTTATTTACAAAAACAGACTGCAGGCTGGATTTGGCACATAGGTCCATAATTTGCCACTTTCTAGTATCAGACAGGAAGCAGGAGGAAATAAGGAGTAGACCCAGAGAAGGAGAAAAGTGTCACCAACCACTCCTCCATGTCTGGCATTTATTTATTTTCTGAGTCCAATAAAAAATAACCTCCTGTTCCTTGGGAGTGTGAATTTATTACCTTAATTTTGGGATAGAATATCTAGTTTTGTGTTATCTTGAATTATTATTATTTTTTATTGTTGTTCTATTGCAGATGTTCAGAGGTAATTTAAAAAATTTAAGATTTTAAGGGACCAACAGTGCCTCCCTCAGGCCAAGACTATAGTTGCAGTCATACACAGAGGAGACTAGGCTTTGAGCTGAGGTTGGCCCAAACAGTGATGTGGCAAGCACTGGCAACAATGACATATCTGCCCTTCAATTTTATTAAAGCGTTTCCTTGCACAGGCCTGCAGTTTTTCCACATTGTTCCTGTGAATACAGCATTCTCCTCCCTACCCACCCCCCCCCCCCGCCCCCACCCTCAGCCAGACTCTCAGTCTAAGGTTCTTATCATTGCATGGGAAAAAAAAGCTGGAGAATCCGAAAATAATTTATAGACTTTGGAATTCTTTTTATATTTGTCTGTTAACAGCAAATAGATTTACCTTATTGAATTATTATTTAAATAGATTTTCATTCCCTAGGGAAAAGGTAACCAAACGACAGGAACATTTATTTGTGTGTGTGTGTACATAGGTATGCACATGCAAGTTGGAGAGTAAAAAATGTTAGCTGGGGAGGAAAACAAGAAAGTCAATAATAGTAGGCAATCATGATGTATAATCCATACACACATAGCCATCTGCCTTGACAGTCTTATGGGAGGAGTCAGTGCTTCAACGATGTATAACAAAGAGACACCAACAATTGTTGGTGGCATTAATGTAAGAGGGGCCTGAACCAATGCAAAGTTGACCTGGTTAGCAATCTGATAGTTTTGAGATGGACAGGAATTATTGGTTTACTCAATAATAAGAGCAACTGAGCACTGAGCAGCCAGCCCTTGGGCCAGAAGCAAATGTCTAGAAAATCATCATTCACATATGGAGATTAAGTGCTTGGAAACAATGAGAGAAAATCTTAGCAGTGAACCTCACAAGCGTACAGGAGACAAACAGTCCTATCTGCATCAGAATTTAGGAATATTACTTTGTGTCCTAGTTTAAACAGAACACAAAAGCCTGACCTGGTAGAAAACTGGTAACTGGTTTTCCTTCTGTCCAGCCACATTCGTTGCTTACCCTGTAACATCCCTTCTGTTGCGTAGGTTATCGCCAGAGGGAGCCACCCGGGACTGCTGATGAGACGTCTGTAAGATAATATCAGCTGGTGCTTCCGACTGAATATAATGAATAACTTAACATTCCCTTGTCTGTAGAAATGCCTTACTTTATAAGCTAGATTCTTAAAACTGGTCTTTTACTTGTTAAATTTGAGGGTGCCCGAAAGCCTTAAAACTGAGTCAGCGCATTTATGAGCAGGGTTATGACCGTCCATCGGCTGGGCCTTCACACAACTGGGGCACAAGGGGGTCGTGTTCCAGGGTTGGAGGTGCGGATTTCACTTTCCTCCAAGGCTGAAACGACCATGGTGCAGAAGACCATGCAGGAATGGGTGCGCAGAGGAAGGAGGGGGCTGAGGACGGAATGCTGGGAAGGTTTGAACTTAAGAGCTCAGGACAAGACACAAGAACCTAAAAATGAGAAAGAAATGGTATTATCAGAGAGGGTGGTGGTGGTTGGGACATGGGAAAAGGTGAGGTCACAGATTTGGAGGGCCTGGATCAAGTTACTCTCCTCACTCTGGGCCCAAATACTGGTGACTGAGAAAAGATTATACTTTCTGGGCTTAATATTCTTAAATTTTAAAGTCAAAAGGTAGGGATTTGAGGAAATTTACTGTGTTGCTACATAGTGTAGGAAGTGCTTTTCCAAAAATACATTGGCAAGCACCCAAATATCCGGGGGGAGTGGTCGAATTACAGTGATTTTTAGAGATAAGGAAATGAAATTTTGGGAAAATTGTGTGTCTTGTTCAGGGACACATAATTAGAAAACACTGGGATTCAAGATGAAACTTTCCGAGTCTAAAGATCACATAGTTCTTATTCTGTTCTCTTGCCTCTTACAGCCGTATGGGAGGCCAGCCAGAGATAAGAGGAGGATCATCTGTGGGGAAGACAGAGATGGGAATGACTGCTCCCCTAGAAATCTGAGCTCATGGAGAGCGGATAAAGGCCAGGGAAATAGGCTGCAGAATCACCTACTGGTTAGGGCACAGGTCCAGCCAGGTCTGGGTACTTGAAATGAGTGACAGAGTTTTGAAACAGCCATTGCAAATAATATGAGAAAAAATTATTTGGGGGCAATTAAAATTGCTACTGAGAACACACCAAAGGAGACAGGATGAATCTGTAGTAGGCTGTAGGCTTGAGTATTTTTGTGTGGACTTTCCGGCAGATATCACTGGAAAAGAAATGGGGAAAGTAGGGCAGGTTGCTAACCAGATAGAAGAGAAAATTGAGAAGATAATTGTGTAGGAGGCTTTCTGATTAGTCTAAAATTCACCAGGAAAAATTCTGCTTCCTTCCATAGATATAACCTACATCACGTGTTCTGTCTGACAGTGCAAGGTCGTCGGGACCTTCGGGTACAAATTCAAATTCCCCTGGGTTTCAACCCCCAGTGGTTTCCTTTTCTTGTCTTTCTCCGTGGTTCTCTGCTCCAGCCCTTTACCTTCGCTCCACATTCTGCAGCCTCTATTTTAGCCCCTTTAAATCTTTTCCCGTTTTTCTAAACTTACTGTATCACTTTCTCATGTCAACTTCTGTTTTGCTGTGTATTCAGGAAAAGAGGCCCATGTGAACAACAAGTGCATTTACATTTTTGAGCCAGATATACCTACAAGCATTTGTTCAAGGCCAATAAACTTAAAAATCGGTCTTGACTTCTCTACTGTTGCCTAAACGCACAAGCATATACACATGAAAATGCACTGATTTAAAAAAAAAAATGCAAATAACCATGGGAGTTCTCATTGCTCTATTATTTAAATAAAACAGAATAGCTAACGGGAATATAGAGGAAGGAGGAAAAGTGGCCAAAAGGCTGGAGGCTCTGCAGACCATGTTGGTCTGAGACTGCAGTGACTCAGAGGCTGTCAGACTTTGCCGGGGTGGTGAGTGGTGGTGAAATCCAACTGGATGGACAGAGAGAGTGGTCCACGCGTCTAAAGAGCTAGACCCTAGAGGTTTTCAATCTCTGTTGAGCCATCTCTTCGTGATGAGTTCTAAGTAGAGAAGAATCATCATTTTAAACTTGGTGCAGCACTTAACACACTAAAGAAAAAATCAATGTATGCTAATTTATTTATAGAACCTAAAGAAATAGATTCAAATGAGTAAAAATGAGCAGGAAGCATTCTGTTTCACATCCTAGTTTATGATTCCCAGCACCTGTATACATTTGCAAAGGTCACTGCTCAATGTATAATTGTCTGTAACTCTGTGAAAACAGACCTACCTACCTTTTTACTGAAATATTTTTAAGTTAAACTGTTCTGGTTCTCCTCGTTAGGATTTCAACCTCAAGCTTGTGATATTTCTAGGAAGTGAGTGCCACCTTCTGGCCACTATGAGTATTGCTGACCAGCCAAACGGAGTAGGGTTTATTTTCTGACCAGTCTTAACCAGGTATGAATTAAAATTATCTTTCAGTTGCTAAAGCAGAATAATCACTTAAGAATCCACATGACTTCTAGGTAGTCCCATTTTCTCCTTTCAATTAGTATATATTTGTTATTCAATATGTATCACTGTCTCTAGCGTGAACTATCCTAATAAGAATCAGTACTAGCCTAGTTCAATCAGTGGATTCACATATGCACTCCAGGCAGAGACGGGGCCCCTGGCCCCAGGATATTGGTTAATAGTTTAAAGAAAACACTATCTCTGGTTCTCTGACTCTAAAATGAAGACTGAGGTGGAACAGAGCTGTATAAAGAAGCCCTCTTAGTGGAAGTAAATTTTGTCCATTCCTCAATGGGGTTGTAATGTATGTTTCTCATCAATAGATTAATGACTAAAATTGGCCTTGATACACAATTCAACATAGGCTCTACCTGCACGATAAGGAGTCATACTTCTCAGATACATGTTCAGCTTCTTAGCACATTGTTACATTCAGGCAGGCAATACTATATCCTAAATGTACTCTTCTTTGGTGAAACTGGATTAATAGGAATTATACAGGATAAATCTGATAAATGATATGGTATGTTGTAGTATGGTGATAATTCCCTTGATTTTCTTTTAATTATGATATTTGAACTTGAAACTGTTTCAACAATTTAAAATTAGAGGGTCAAATTTAAAAGTTCTCACACACCTAGCAATACAATTTTATTTTATTGCCTAGAAACGATAAAGACTTATAAATCCCAACTTACACAGGTCCATATCAGTTGCTTTGGCTTAAATTAGGTGTGCTTTTTTTCTTATTAATTTTGAAAATGATGGTGCTATAAATAAAATGACTGGAATAGGAATCACCTTCACAGTCGCTAACGGAAACAAGCAGCTCAGCATCCCTTCCTTCTTAATGGGGGAGAATGATGTCGTCAGTCACAGCCAACTCTCTGCTAAGTCACTGTGCTTGAATTTCAGGTACAACTGTTCATCTTCCTTGAACTACACATGCACATTAAATTTTTAAATTACAGGGCGTGGACAGGATATCTCACTAGAATGTTTTGCAAACCGCAAAAAAAAAAAATAAAAATAAAAATAAACATAAGCATAAAAACTACTCTTCTAAATGCTCTGCTAACCAAGGAGGCCCTAGGAGTTCAGCCTCTGCTTAAAGCTCTGAGGTGTAGTGTTGGTGCTACCTGTCCTTGGCCGTGGGATTTCTTTGTGGAAGGTATCGGAGCGCTCTTTCATGAGATACCACCCACTCTCACAGTCAGCACTTGCAGGCACTGAGGGAACAGTCAGGGCTAGAAAAACTGGAATTATATTAATAACTAGTGTTTGCTTAATGCTTTAAAATACTAAAGGAATGCCTAAAAGTTTCTGGGTATCTAGGGGAAAACAGTTTTTTGAAATTTTTGATTATGAGCAGAATAATGAAAACTCATCTCTTCCCCACACACATGTATATCAGATATCATATTCAGATCAGGATTTAATTGGTTGGAATGGGGCTCTGGCATGGGGATTTTTTAAGGCTCCCAAGGTGATCTTGATGAGCTACCAGGATATTAACAGGATCTGTGCTAACAAGAACTGTTCCTCGCCTACCAGGAGAGGTCACGTGGTTCTGGGTTAGACAATTGTGGGGTAAAACAAAAGTTCTAAACATCGGTGAGTAGAGATGGTTGGGAAAAGAAAATAGATATTAGGTAAAAGAATTTGACAGGAACCAGCAGGGAAGAATGGCAAATCTAGAAAGTTAAGAGCTCTGTTGACGAGGGGAAATGATGGGCACTTAGAGTGATTATTGAGAGGGCTGCAGCTCTCCCACGCAGCCTTTGAAGTGAGAAAAATCAGAATGGAGGAAGCCACAAGGCCCTGGAGCTCAGGAGAGCTGTTTCCTGAAAGGGATGGAATTGACCTCAGTGTGTGCCTCATGTCCCAGTAAAATCTTTCCCTTTTCATCTGCTTTCACCGGATGACTCACTTAGCACTACTTCGTTGACACACGAATTTCACTTTAAAAATGAGAGAGGAGATAAGGGTCTAGGTTAGTGGGTGGCAAATGAATTGTGTATACATATAATTTGAGGAGCTTGTTAAAAATTCAAGTTTACCATCCCAACCCGAGACATTTTGGTTCAGCAGCTTGCGGCTGGGGCTTGGAGAGGGCTACTTCAGAAATTCGTGAGTTTGTGATATAAACATACAGATAGAAGACTACATATTACATGCCTAAATATTTAAAAATTATAGATCACACTAACAGACTTGTTAATTGAAGGAAGTTTGAGCTTCCTTACAAACAAGCCTATACCATAAGCCTATATAGAGACTTAATCTTTAGGTTTTATCTTCTACCTCAGTGTCAAAGGTCTGTCCCCATACCTTGACAAATATGCCTTCATCATAGCCTGGAAGACTAAGTTTAAATTTAGCATTTTCAAATCTCTCCTTCCATAGGAAGGACTCACTCTTTTCTTAATATCTGGCTCTATCTGGAACCATGAGGCACCTCTATGCATGTATGGAGATATGCCAGGCCACCTGCCTAAGTTCTGACCAATTACCTCCACCTTCTTCCCTGCAAGCAGCAGCCTTGGACCTCCACCTTCTTCCCTGCAAGCAGCAGCCTTGGAGGCCTAGGGTTGTACACACTGATGACATGGCTGCCCCCTAAAGAACAAATAGGGGAACATGACCACATGGACTCTCGTTGGCTGGCTTGGGCCATTTGGATAGATTTCAAGATCTCGGTTTCAAGTCATGGTCTAAAAGGGGGACCTATTCCCAAGTCCAACAAATGCCTCTTCCCAGGGAAGAGGCAGGGCTGGGGGGTGGGCAGAGCAGGCCCTCTACATACCCCAGAGCAGGTATTCTTTTTGCCCTAAGAGGGACAAAGATGGTTGAGCCCCAATCTTAGACCCCAATATTGTGAGCACTGATCTTGCAGTACTGGCAAGAAAGCGGCTTGTTGGTTGACATTAGGTCATTTGGGACAATCAAGGCCACTGAATTGAGGAAAACCCTGCCTTTATTATCTCTCCTCCCAATTCCATAACTTCTCCCACCAAATAAGATCAAGGAAAAATATCTTCTCCCCCTACTTCAAATAATCTTTAAAAGGAAAGTAGGAATTTTAATTGACATCTTTCTCACACTTAAGCTTCTTAGGTTATAGAATCTAGAAATAATAAGCTTAATTCAAAGAGAGGGTACTGGTACTATTTTATAGTAATGCAGTATTTCTATAAAATTTTACACCTTGTTGACAATTATCTGAGAGCTTCACATGTCATTAAAAATCCATTAGGACAATGACCACACCATTAGCTCTTCAGTGGATGCCTTAAAACCTGATTTATTTAAGAGAAATATTGTTTTAGACAGGTACTCCTTATGGTAGGTTGACTTCTGTGGTAGCGTTGTTGCAATATTAACCGAGGCCCCAGAAGAAGGCTTGAGTTGTTTCTAGGAAAGTCTGTGACCACAGCTAAGCAGAGAGGGTCAGCATTATGCCACCTCAGCCCAGCCAGGGACGCTTTGCTCCCTGGGCCAGAGGATAATATGCTGAGTTAGCCACTCCTGTTCATTCAGTCCCTCAAGCTGTAGTAAATTCTGGATATGGCTTCAGGGAGGAATGCCACATATATGGTGCTCCATCAACTTTGTAAGCCAATTTAGAAAGTCTCAACTCTGGCTTGCTCATTAATGTCTCTTGGGAGCTTAAAAAAGTATCTATGGTGGTAGTGATGGGGGCAGCTCCACAGATTCCGATGTAATTGCTTGGTAGTGAGCCCAGATCGATTTTAGAAAAATTTCAAAGAATACTAACATGGAACCAGCATTGAGGACCACCAGTTTGAAGAACTGGCTAATTTCAAAGACTCTGACATTAATAAAAAACACAAACAACAACAACAACAACAAATGAGAACAAGAAGGTTTTGATGATAAGGAAGGAGAGAAGAAGAAGAAGGAAAGAGAAGCGAGGCAAATGGAAGGAAAGGACCAGGGAAGCATTGAATTAAGATTTAGGGTGTGACTGGAAATGGTGGCAGAAGTGTGACTCTGACAGATCGTAGAAACAAATGTGCTTTCAGGCGCAAACTGCCAAACAGTTATTAGGATGTTGCCCCAAATCTTAGCTACTTCACACTTTTACTCTGTCCTAATTGAGGCTCTGTTGGGGCCAGAACGAATTGTGCAGCACCGTGGGATACTGGCCATTCCCTCGGCCCTCTTTTGGACTCAGACTCCCAAGGACCAACGAGCACTATCCACAGGGCTTTGTTCACTGCAGTGGATGACATGCCATTGACATTTCCCAACACTGAGAACAGTGCCCCGACATCTCACACATCTTTAAATGCCAGAGAGAAGTGAAGGCATCCCGACTTCTTCAAACCCTAACGTGGCATTAATCTTATTCATACATGTCTTTTAACTTTGTATCAGAGTATAAATACAAGTGCGCCAATTATAAGCATAAAGATCAACAAATTTTCACAAAGTGATCACACTAGGATCACCAGAACCCAGATCAAGAAACAAACTCTCTGGAGCCTCTTTCCCACCACTAACCCCCCAGATACTCACCATTGGACTTCTAATACTAAAAATGAGTGAGTTTTTCCTGTTCTTAAACTTTATGTAAGTGAAGCCATGCTCTCTGTACTCTTGTGTCTGGCCTTTTAGGTCAACTTTATGTTACTAACATCTATTCATGGTGCTACTTGGAGTTATAGTTTGTTCCTTCATATGATTGTATGATGCTTCTTTTTTCTTAATTAAATAGTTAGAAATTAAAGAGAAATGGATAGTCAGGTGTCTAAAATATTATAAACTGTATACAGAATATAAATTTATAAATATTTCTTTGTACACAAAGACAGAAAATTTTCACTAACATCACTGTTAACTCAATGTTGGTATATTTTCAACAACTACTTTTCTACTTTAAGATCTTAACAAAGATGGTCCTTTGTGGTCCCTAGCAAAACATGATCCATTTACTGTTGAAGTATCATGTATACCTGTACAGGTATAATGTCTCTACTTCAGGAAATGCAGATGACATAATAGTCAACTTTATATAGTATTCTAAGGGTGTCTCAGACTATAGAGAGGATTTTATTTTCAAGAAAAACCTAAAAGCAGTGGTGCTCAAACATGCACCAACATCACCTGGAGCCCCAGGAATCACCTGAAGCACCTGTAAAAACTCACTGCTGGGCCAGTGTCCAGGCTTCTGATTTGGTGCGTCTGTGGCGGGTCCATCAGTGTGCCTTTCAGACAAGCCCCCAGGCGGTGCCGCACCTGGCACCACACTGTAGGGACTTCTACCTAGGAGCCTGCAGGTGAAGTTCAGTTTCTCTGCCTTCCCCATATCCCACTGGTGACGTTCTCTCCTGTCATGCATCTGTTTTTTCAAAATCCTTGAAATCCACCAGGTAGTGACTTTAGTATGGTCGTCATATTTACCTCTCTCAATCATTAACATTGATTCTCTTGCTCTGCCCTACAGTACAAGTCTGCTCATAATTCATTTGGAGCATGTATTTCATTTCCTCTTGATTTGCTTGCACATTGGTGGCCCCAACTATTTATCACCTAATTACAGGCATCTGGCCATGTACTGGGCTGCATCCTGCAGTCTCCAGCACGGAGTCCTGCTCACACTACTGAACTCAGTGGTTATATTCTCTGCTGGCCTATTGATTAAATCCAGATAGCTTTTCCTTTTACTTGCATGTGCTTTTGTTCACTGCCTACATACCTATAAAATGAAGCTGTGCTTCTTGCTATTATAAGAATAGGGAGGTTATAACTACCTGTGATCCTATTATGACCAGTGGGAGAAAAAAAAATGCATTACTTTCACACTTTGAAGCATATGTTTCTCAATTAAAGTGTTTCTCAGACTTGGCTGTATGTTGGCATTGCCTAGAGAACTTTAAAAAAATAGCACTATTGGTCCCGCCACAGAAGTTGTCTTTTAGTGGATGTGGACTATGGGCTGAGCATAATGTGTCAAAAACTCCCAGGTGATTCTAATACATAGAAAAGTTTTAGAACTTCTGAGGTACCTTGTTCTCTTTATGAGTTTCAAGAGAGCAATTTTTTTTTTCTCTCCGAGGGATATTTTTATAAATGCCTATCCTTGTTTTATTTCTGTGCCTCCTGTGGATGTGTTCCGTTTGAATATTGCTTCCTTAAATAAGAAAAATATAATGAACTGTTATTAATATGTTGCACAAAGCATTAAATTTATTCTGAACCTTGGATAAACATGCTTTAAGCTAGAAATGAAAAATAATGAAACTCTGCTGAATTCTGCCTTTTCTATCTCAATTTAGCTAGTCCATAAGGACTTGGCAGGAAAGAGCTTGTTGTTCTTATAATTAATGACTAGAACTAGGGTTGTTGGAGTAATGATTTGTTTTGAAAGAGTCCTCTAATTTTTAGAAACATTTTCCCATTATAAAACAATTATATGTAAGAACAAAAGTAGAACTTTAATACTAAGATTTATAATAATGCCATGTCATTCTAAATGTAATGACCTGCTGTCTACTATCCCACTGGTTTGGAAAATAAAACAGTTCATTTCAGTCAAATGAGGTTACTTAAAATTAGCTTATATTTCATCAGTTCGAAATTAGTTGTTTTCAACCTAACTTCTGTTGTTAAAAGAGTTGACAGATTTCCACTCACCCCAAAATTAGTAGATAGATAGAAACCACCAGATAAAAAAAAATAGTATCCAGAATAAACCCCAGAAATAGCTCTTTCTTAAATAATGATGTTTTCAGTAGGCTTAACGTATTAACTCCTTCTATTTGACACTTTCTCAAGGTTAGGTCCTGTATCTTAGAATAATTGAACATGTAGTAACATTTAGTTATGCCTTATCCACAGCTATATTAGTAATTTAGAGCCATCGGTCTATATTACTTACTGAAACTGCTGAAAAACTATTAACAACATAGAAATTTCTAGAGTGATCAGTTTCAGGACACATGATATAACAGTTGGTCTGAGTTCAGCCACTGAACCAGTGTATAAACTTGCAAGATAAACCTGAGAATTCAGTCACTCAACCCTCCTCAAACACAATTTAGTAAATGGTTTTAGAACAGATAGCTTTTTTAATTTAATAATTTTTAAAAACAAAAATAAATTTAAATAGAAACCCTTGAACATCAGTTTCATTAATATCATCTTCACCTAGAGAAGTCAAGACTAATAGTGGCTAATATTTATATAGCACATTAAAATTTAGAAAGTACTTTTATACACATTTCACTGTATTTATCCCCAAATCCAGGGAGATTGGAAGAACAAAAATTTACATATTGCATATTTTAAAAAAGTGAATCCCAGAGAAGTTAATTGAATGACCTAGGGTCAAACAGCCAGAAGTTTGTGAAACTAGGAAAGCCACTCAGGTTTTCTGACTCTGAAATGATTGATCTAGCAGATATATCACTGACTGACAGAGCAGCTAATTGAGAAAGACGTGAGGGGTCATGAGGGAGAACAAAAATCTAATAGTCATCTAATCTTATTGCACGTTGATCATTTTTGTAAATAATTTTTATATTTTACATTTAATTTCTCATTGGTAAAATGTGACCATACTGGTGCTATATTTAGGTTATAAAGCGCAAAACCTAAACATGCATTTGGGACTACCTGCAACCTCATCTAAGTTATAAAAGAACAGGCACGCTTGGCACAGTGTCAGAGATTACTATATAGAGTGATGAATTATTTTTTTTCTTGTACTAATGGGAAATTAAATAGATCTTTTCATTTTTTTATGGCAATTTCTTCATATTTCTTGAACAGTATTGTGCATTACCAGTGGTTGTAGTTCTCCCATTAGGCCACTAGAGGGCAGTCCTTGGTTAGTAATGCCGTGTATGAACCTGGCTGGAAACTGATCTGATTAGAAACATTTCAGGGGGACTGTAGCTGTGTTCCCCTGGTGGGCACAGAGTAAAGACTGAGTGATTTCAAGTCTTCTTTTTGGTTTTTAATTACTAAACTATTCTTCGCTCTATACAGATCCTTGCTTCCAGATACTAATTAAATTATTCGTTTCTTCCCCCATCCTGGCCTTATTCAAATGATAGAGTGTTGTGAAGTCCTGTCTTTGGTGGTAGTTTGATCTAAATTTCTACCTTGCAAAGCAGGTATCTCTGGACAGTGTATTCTGGAGAAGCAACAATAGGCTTAGACGCCTGTGCTGTGAGCTTGGGGAACAATTGAGAATTTGTATCTAGAAAAACTATTGGAATTCTCCAGTACTAACTTTAGTATTTAAATCATTGTCTGCTAATGATACCCCATTGCCAAACTTTTACAGAATCACTCTGGACAATTCAATTGAAGACTTCTTTCTATTTCATCTAGGCCATCTGATTGCCCCAGAAAAAGCAGAACAAACAAAAATTTATTCACATAGGCTATTTACATAATATGGTCCAAAGGTTTACTAAATTGTACTTGTCATTAGTCATTCAAGCACAGAATCTAAAAGTCAACAATTTCCGTTCTTTTCCTCCCAATGGATGTTGATTCTTTCAATACCACGAGTTTCCTTTACTAACTCACTTTCATAAGCAAATCTGTGTTTCAGGTTTTCATTCTTTACACACCTGATCAAAAATTAGATGCCATTCCTTCTATTCAGTTAATCGAGTCCTCCTACTTCTCACATTCTCCAGGAATTCTTTCTGCACAATCTCACTACATATTCCTATTTCCTTAAAGATCTCTCATTGTTGAACATACGTTTATAAAATATGTACTCATACATTCTTTGCAGTTATTCTCTGCAATTAACAAAACTCCAAGATTGATTCAGTGCCCAGCGTTACCATTGAACATTTATCTGACCAGTGAGGGCTGGTGGTGGTGGTTACTGGGGTGTGCGAATATGAACTTGCAGCTGCTCAAGGACAACAGGAAGCCTGGTTTCTGATACTACCTCTTTAAACTGCAACTGAGTTTTTTTGTTTGTTTGTTTGTGGGTCAATTGAGTTTACCCTGTTTGCTAAGATCTAGATCAAATTTGTGTGTGTGTGTGTGTGTGCGCGCGCGCGCAAGCACATGCGTGTGCACACATACACACATGCTTAGATGGGTTAGGATGACTGAATTGAATTTTGCCATTCAACTCAATTGATCTGGAAATTCGATATAGACATTTTTAGCATTCAATGTACAGGTTGTGAAAAGTCCTCTAATCTCTCCAAAGCTTTAAAAAGTTTCCAGGAGATGTACAACCTGTCTCCTAATCACAAAAAGCCCCAAGCTAGGGATCAGCTCACGGAAGGTACCTTGAGCCCCCTTTTCCACAGTTTTCCACAGCACAGAGGCCAAAGGTGGGGTGGAGCCTCTGTCTCCATTATCCCAGCCACCAGCCTTTCCTCTCTCCCATGAAAGGAAGCTTGTTCACACATGATACTTATATGTATATCAGGCTTTATTAATGGTTTGAGGAAATAAAAGCAATTTACATTCACAAATAATGTGAAATGGCATGAGTAATACTTACACATTCATATTTTTTTAAAAAGTAAGTTAGTCATTTCTACAAGATGCTAGCCTTCTGCCATTTTCTTTGGCCCTCTTTCTAAAAATTGTTCATATGAGCTCCAGATTTTTCTCATTTCATGGGATTTAGCACTTCACTTCTCTGCTCCATCCATCTTTTAACTTCCAGACCTACCCAGGTGATCAGCAGAACAAAATGGCCTTTAATTTATTAATACTCGCATTCTTGATAGAACATACTTTTGGTTATAAATAGGGGTGTGTGTGTGTGTGTGTGTGTGTGCGCGCGTGCACGCGCACATGTGTGGGCGTATACAGACATGTGCTTACATGAGTTGACCAAATTAAGTTTTGCCATTCAACTCATAATTGATATGGAAATTCTATTTAGTCATTCTTAACATTCCTTCATTTAACAAATATTTTCTTTTGGCTGGAAAAATATTTTAAGCAAAGATGGCAAAAGGTTAATATTCTTTTTTATTTAAAAAATTTTAAATTACAGTTGACATTCAATATTTTGAGTTGCAAGTAAGTATACAGCATAGTGATCAGACATTTCTATAGCTTACAAAGTGATCTCCCCATATGTCTTGTACTCAACTGACAACCACACATAGTTATTATTCACTATAATATTCACACACAATATTATTCACTATATTCCCTATGCTGTACTTTACATCCCGTGACTGCTTTGTAAGTGACAATTTATACTTCTTAATCCCTTCACCTTCGTTACCCATCCCCCCACCCCCCTTCCTATCTGGCAGCCATAAATCCGTTCACTGTATCTATGAGTTTGTTTTAGTTTTGTTTCCAACGAACAATTACTGAACACTTACTTGCAGGAAGACATACATTTCCTTCTCTGTTGGAGATTATAATCTAGCAAATAAAAAAAATCACAAGTGTCCATGTCTATTTCTGAGCTCTAATAATTCTTATGAAGGAGGTGTAAGTAGCACTTTGAGAAACTATTACAGAGCATGTTGTAGTCTGCTTCAGCTGCCAACAGACAGCTATTTCTCACAGTCCTGGTGGCCGGAAGTCTGATATTAGGGTGCCAGCATGATTGGTTTCTGTGAAAGCTCAATTCTTAGCTTTCAGACAACTGCCTTCTTGCTGTGTTCTCACATGGCAGATGTGGGAGGGGAAAGGAGAAAGAGAGTGCATGCTTGAGCAAGCTCTCAGGTGTCTCTTGTAAGGGCACTAATCCCATCATGAGCGCTTCATCCGCAAGACCTCATCTAACCCCAATCACCTCCCAAGTGCCCTGTCTCTAAATATCATCACATTGGGGGAGCAGGGAAGAGGGAGGTCAGGGCTTCCACATATAAATTTTGGAAGTACATGAATGTTCAAATTATTAACAGAAAAAAATCAGAGAAGAGAGAAAATCGGGGCCGTAGCATCATCAAATTGCTATCTATCTATCTATCTATCTATCTATCTATCTATCTATCTATCTATCTATCTATCTATCTATTTATTATTTTCCCATAGATTTACTTTAATGGATCATTTTGACTGTGGTGTGGGGACTAGACGGGGGAGAGGGATGTAGATGTTGGGAGCCAGTTAGACCACAATTGCTGGAGTCCACCTGATGGTTGTTTAGAACAGAGTGGGGAGGTATTGGCAGGGGTGGCCGAGTCAATTAGCCCTGGCCAAATCAATGTCTCTTTCTCCTCTGAGAAGATCTCCCACCCTTTCTACCCACTCACATTGTCCTAGTCTGTAAACATTATTTCCTTTTCACATTCTAATACTTCTTCTCAACTTTCCTATGTACATGAAGGAACCTAATATTCTTTTTCCTACTACTTCCATTTCTAGTAGATTAGGTAAAGTATCTATCATTCACAAGTATTAGTCAAATACCTTAACCTACAAAGAAATTAGTAAATAATTAAAACACTAACAGAGCAAGGAAATTAGTGACTTTTGTGCTAGAGATCTAAAACGCTTGTAGTATGGCATGTATATTCTTTGCGAAGATCTTAATTCTCTAAACAAATAGCATTACAGTTACGTGTCTGTGCTATTATCTTTCAGTTAAAACTTCAGCATTTGGAAAATTAAAATGGCAGTAAAATACCAGTTTCCACTTACTAGATTCACAAAAAAGCTTAAAATTTGATAACATATTCTGTGAGGCCGTGAGAAGTTTTCTGATGGGCTTGTGAATTGGGCAATTGACAACACCTGTCTATTACAAATGCATATATTATTTGACTCAGCACTGCTACCCCTGCAAAATTTATTCCATAAGTTACTTTCACACATTTAAAATGGCTTATGAACAAGGTTATTCATTGTAAAACAATTTAGTGAGAGTTTGAAAAAAACATAAAGAGACATCAGTAGGTGACTGGTTCAATAAATTATACTTTCATACAATAGATGTGGAATAATATCTACAAATATTAAGTGAAAAAAGGACGTTACAAAGCAGTGTGTATAGGAAGCTACATTTTTGTGTAAAAGTGGGGGAAAGGTATAATAATGCATACTTATATATTTTTCATAAAGATATATTGAATGGATATACAATAACATGGGGAAACTCAATGGATTCAAAACAGAAATAAGCTATATAGAGCTTCATCTCTGTGTGTGTGATTATATATATATATATATGTAGATATACATGCATGTATATGTACATATGTGTCCACATATCTATATTTATATGTATATACATGATTTTTATTTTAAATTATGTAAGTGTATTGCCCATGCAGAAGAATGTATTTTTAAAGTTCCAATGTTTTTTTTTTCTATTTCTTATAATTTTTTCTCATAGCTAAATAATTAAGACTAGGTATTGGAGACAGACTGAATGCTTCTGAGTTATGGCTCTGTCACTTACTAGCTGTGTGATCTTAGGCAAGTTACTTAATCTCTCTGTGCCTGTTTTCTCCTACAGAGAATGGAAATAATCATAGCTGTTTAATGGATTTAGAGTCTCGATTTGGCAAGATGAAAAAGTTCTGGAAATCTGTTGCACCGCAATGTGAATATACTTAAAGCTACTGAACTATACACTTAGGAGGGTACATTTTATGTTATTTATTACCATGATTAAAAGCAAAATATTTTTTAAGTGAGGATAATTATAGTACCTGCCCGCAGTTTTGTTTTGAGGAAGAGATAATTGAATATGTGTGGAGCCCTTAGGGCAGAGCCTGCCGCTCTGGGCGCCTGCTGCGTTTTGAGCTCTTCTCTCCTGAAGCGCAAAGACAGCAGGCTATGCCCTCACACTTTGAGTTCCCGTCAATGAATCTGCATTGCTAGTGGTTCCTCTGTTTCTAAATGAAGACCGGTTCTCTCTGGATGTATTACGAGACACATTTTCTAAGGTTTAAGTGTGACTCTCTGGAACTCAGAGATAAATACATATGTATTGCTAAAGCCCCCATTATAAAAAGCTGTACTGTATTTCATGTTGTGAGGAAGGCTCAGTGGCTCCAGAACAAGGAACGAGCCCTCTTCGCGTTTTCATCTGGTGAGGGACCCTCTTGACCTGTCCTCCTCTGCAGGCCGGTCGCAGCCTGGTGGGCTGGCTCCTGACATGTTCTTAGTGCACAGCAGCAGCTCTCAGCAGGTTCCCCGCACTGACCTCTGGCACATCCGGTACCAGAATAGCAGCTGATCCAGTTTCTAGGTTTTCTCTTAGCAAATATTCTATTTCCCCCAAGCAACAGGATCTCCCATTTCCCTGGAGGGAGTGCTTATCTCTCTCTCTCACCCCTCTTTTTTTTTTTTTTTTTTTTTTCTTTTTCAGCAGCTTCACAACTTCTGACTAGGTTAATTTTCCAGGCACTTTCTCTCCTTTATCTACTAAGCACCACATTTTAGGTTTGGCCCAACAAATCAATACAACAACTCAGATATGTGTGACAAGGAAATTGAATTTCCATCCTTGCAACAAATTCTGAACAATAATAATTGTGAAGATAAGCTAAGTTTATTCAAAAGTGGTTTGGCGTTATGATAGTGTGGTCCAAATTGGAGCTTAGCAACCATATTTTGAAATATTTCCAAGTTCATGAAAATAATAATTGTATAAAATATTTTGTATTTTTCTAGTTAACTAGATGCCTCCGTGAGACATCTGTTTTCTTGCATCTAATGTTCACATTTAGTGTCAATGTATTATACTGATTTCAAAGAAATGATATGCTCCAAAATGAAAAAAACTTTTTTTTAGTTTTTAGGTTTTTACCTTTAATTTTTTTAAATGAAAGCTATTATCTGCCATCAGCTATCATAACAATAGCTACAATTCAGTTAATATTTATCATGTGTAAAGCCCCATGTTGAGTCTCCAAAACAGTCTCAAAGAGAATTGAGGCTCAGTGAATGTCAGCGACTTACTGAAAGTCCCTCACTTGTCAAATGGTAAAGTTGAGACTCAAAACTGTGGCTGAGTTCTTAATCACAGTGCTCCACAATTACTATTTATTTTCCTACCCTGTTTATTTTTCCAGTCGTAAACTCTGCTTAAAAATCTATGAATAGTAATTTGATTTTTTTTCTCTACTCTGGACTGTACATTTTTATAATTAGATTTATATGGACCTTTGCACTACAGGCAATATTCGAAGTGGGTTTATTTTTCAAAGTTATGATATTAAGTGATTTCTATGATTGAAACAGTCCAAGAAACCAAACAAACCCTCCTTCGTACTGTGTTATTCGATTAGCATTGTGATTGGCAGCTGTTATTAGTTTCCTAGCACAATGATAATAAAGTATCATGAAATGGATGGTTTAGAACAACAGAAATTTATTGCCAGATGTTTCTGGAGGCCAGCAGTCTAAAATCAAGGTGTCGGCAGGGCCATGTCCCCTCTGAAAGTACTAAGGAACAGTGTGTTCCAGGCCTTTCTACATGGTTTATAGATGGCTGTTTTTTTCCCTGTGTCCTAACTTATTTCACAAGGACACCAGTGATACTGAATTAGGACCCACCCTAATGACCTTATTTTAACTTTATTACCTCAAAAGTCCCTCTTTTAAATATAGTCACACTCTGAGGCACTAGGAGTTAAGACCTCAGCATGTCTTTTTTGGGGGACATAATCCAATTTTAACATATTTTTGGGGAGAGATACAATCTAACTTGGAACACTAGTTTCTGAACCGGAGTAAAGTATGGAGGCCTGGTCCTGACAGAGACCTTATCCTGTAATGTGCTGGGGGAGGTTCCCTCCTACAGAATAGGGGATTGGAATGGCTGATTTCTACTCTAATATTTTATGTCCCACATGAATTCTATTTTAACAAAATGGATGCAGTTTATTTGATAGATTTTCTTGGTGCAGTAATTTTTTAAAAGTTTTTGGAAAGGTGGTTTGATCTTTCTACTTCTACCCATTTGCCACAGATTAAATGTCAATGAATGATCTCACCCACCTGGGTCGTCTCTCCATAGGCCCAGCTTCAGGGACCAAAGCAAGAGGATATACCCAATGCCTTTACACTTTTCTCTCTGAGACCTCTTTATTCTTCCTATTTCTCTACATCCACAGAGAAAGACCCGTTGCCTCAAATTATCTTCACATATAGAGGCTCTTCCATGACAGATGTCTGGAGAAACCAAAAACTTGTTAGATTTCGAAGAAGCTGCCTTTTGAATTAGGCAGTTCCATCAGCAAACACTCTTGGAGGAGAACATGTGGCAAGGCCTTACATTATCCCATCTAAGCTTCACAACCGCCTTTTGGATAAGAGGCCTAGTGTTGCAGAAGAGGAAACTGAGTCTCACGAACACACAGGAGCTCCTCTGAGAGGACAGGAGAGCAATAGGGGTCGGGCCAGGTTTGAGCACAGGCAGTCAGTGCCCCCTCCAGAAAACAGCCTCGTCTCTCCGATTCTGCTCCAGGCGGTAGCAGAGCTGTGCTGCCCACTCTCTGGACCAGCCGGTCTGATGTTTCGCCTTCACCATCCCGTCCTCTCCTTCATTCTTGGGTTTTCCCGGTAGCTAAGAAAAGTCACATAAGGAGTAGAGATGACATCTTCAACATTGGTTTTGCACAATAAGCTAGTAATTCGGTAATTTTTAAGATGTTATTACTGAGATGTTTTAAATGCCTTAATTAACTATGTTTTGTTTGTTTTACTGTACGTTTTACTTAGTTTTTATTTTATTTTATTTTTTTCTGTAAAGCATACTATTTTGAAGACAAAATTTTTAAAAAATTGAGAGACAGGAAGAGTGGAGAACATTGCAGGAGGTGAAAATTGGTATACTTGCAATGAACACTTGTAGGTCAGTGGAACATAAACCCTCAGGGAAAGACTCAGAAAATGGGGTTCTGTGAACCAGGGGGGAGGAGGAAGGAGGGAGCCAGATGCATTCGGCTGTTTGGGAAGCCCAGGGGACTTTGCTTTGCTGTTCACCATCACAGATGGCATTTCAGGGAAATGGTTGTTCTTTTGTCCCTTTATGATCATCTTGAAGAGGCACATTTATACACCTTTCCACTTACGGATCTTTACCTCATTGTGACTCATTCCCTTTCATCCTCGAATGTGGTTATTCTTCAAGGGTACTGAAAATGAAGATGAGACCAGCTACAGGGCTTGTTGCATTATCTCAGGGATAGCTAGTGTGTATGCGTGCATGTGTGTGTCTGCATGCATGTCTGTGTGTGTGCATGTGTGTCTGCGTGCATGTCCATGTGTGTGCGTGTGTGTCTGCGCTCATGTCTGTGTGTGTGCGTGTGTGTGTGTGTCTGTGTGCATGTCCGTGTGGGTGTGCATGTGTGTGTGCGTGTGTGTGTGCATGCCTGCAGACCAAATACCACATTGGCAGATCTCACGTGGTAACCTCCTGCACAACATATGAGCTGTTTAGATTTCTGTGTTTTCATGGCACTCACTGTTCACTGGATTAAATCAGATTTTTACTATATATACCTAAGCAGTAACATTTTTAAAGATATAATTGCTCCCTGTCACCACATAAATGAGCCCCTAAGGAGAAAATTAATATTAAAAAAAACCCTTTTGTCCATGCTTAGTCCCTGAACAGGCAGATATTCCCCAGAAGGTGTGCATCTCCATCCTCATTAAGTGAACAGGTCAAGTGGTGAATCATTTGTCTAGAACTTTCCTTTGTCATTAAAGTCACTTGGAAAACGTTTCTAAAGATCATTTTCTAAAGTAATGAGCCATTACGAATTAATCTGCATTCCTTAAAAGGCGAGATGCACAGGCTCAGCTGTGTTGGCAGCCGACCTAAGCCAACGTAGTTATAAACATGTTAGTTCTTTTTGTTGGACAATTGTAACTGCTAGTGAAGTTGGAGATGGTAAGAGCTACTTTCTCATAACCTCGCTATCTGTTTAGAAGGAAAGCAAGTCTCAGATTAAATTCCAATTCATGCGAGGACATTTATTAGCTAAATATTTATTATCAAACAAGCATGAAATAAACAAATCATGACAGTTTTGGTGCTTGGCCACTATTTTCAAGTTTTACTTAAGGCAAATCCCCCCCCCCAAATTCTAGTCTGAATATTTTGTCATCATTATAACAAAAGTTTTCAGTATTCACAGCTGGACACTGGGTATCTCTCAAGGTCTGTGTATCCTGTGTCTCTGAATTTATTCCTTCCATGGAACCGTGACTCCTTCAGAGACCACTGAATCCGTAATCAAGCCCCTTGCCCCACTCTGACTGCTCCTTGCACATTTCATTTGACTGTCTCGCCACTTTAACTCTGTGTCATTAGCAGGCTTCTCTTTCCTGCCAAATCTGTACCCTCTCGACTTCTCCATTTCTGTTCATGCAGTCATCATTCTCTCTGTCACCTACACTTGAAGGCTGTAGTCATTTTTGAACATAGTCACCCCCTTGACTCCCAATTCCAGTCAGTCAGGATGTTGTCTCAATTTTTCCTTCATATCTGCTTCGATCTTTTTTATCGCCTTTGTGCTAAGCAGAGCCACACCACCATATGTCAGTAGCTTTTCTTTTCCCTGTTTCTTCCCCAGTCAAATATTCTGTATGGTGCCAAAGCAACCTTCCTAAAACTGCCTGGATCAGATCACGCTCCTGTTTAAAGGTTTTCCGCAAGGGCTTTATTTCATCACGGACAATGTTTAAACGTCTTCGTATGTTTACCGGGGTCCAACACACCTTTACTGCTTTGTTTCCTCCTCCTTCACTGTGCAAACCTCTATGCCAGTTGAACTGTCTATTCACAGCTCCTCAAATATGTAATATGCATCACACATTCCATGTCAGGTTTTTTTTCCCCATGATGTTCTTGTTTTTCTCCTTCACTCCATGCCCATATCCCCCAAACACACACCCCCAAAACACACACACATGTGTGCATGCAACCGCATGCATGCACACACACACACACACACACACACACACTTTTAGCCTTTTTTTTAGTTTCAAAGCCTTTTGCTAGTATTTCAAGTGCCTCAATTTTGTAATTAAAACATAAATGAGTAAACTGGTTTTAAATGAAGGTGTTGCTAGTGGTTCTAGTGTGGCCTAAGGCTCGTTAGAGAGCATTTCTGACCCTCAGTTTTCACGTCAGCACAGTGGGAATAATGCCTGTCAACGAATTGTTAACTTTAGTTCCCTTTTTCTACCACCTTTGCTCCCCAGGGAACCCTTTTGTACCCTCACCAGTTACAGATTTATCTCTCTTCTGAGAAATTTCTATTATCAGGCCTTTGGAACAATCATCATTTGCTTCTTTGAGGTACCTCTTGTATTTTTATTCATTGTGTCCTGGAACCACACATCATATCTTATACCAGACTGTGCAAATGCCTTAGTTATAATGCTTTATTTCTGTATATTCATAGTACCCAGGGCAGTTTTGCACACATTCTCTCGCTTCTTCTTACAACATACTAGGAGATGTTTTGTAGAAAAGAAAAGTGAGAGTTAGAAGGCTTATATGAGTTGCTTATGTGTGTTGCCTAAGGTCATTCAGGGAGCAAGAGGCCAAAGAAGTCCTGCTATTCTAGGCCCAGAGCTATCTCCTCTCTCTAAAACCTGTAACTTTAGGGACAGAACTTATTTTTTAATTGCTATACTTCAGAACTTAATTTTGAAAACTTTATAGGTTCCAGCCTTGTGACTAACTAGAATTGAAAAGATATTTCATAAATATTTTTGAAGGAGTAAAACACTACGAAACATTAATAATGCAAACTAATCCCAGGAGAAATTCTGGGCCAATTCTCTGTGTATTTGAGGGGCGGGGTGCCTTGTGCTTGTCCTCTACACCATTTACCCTGTGTCTCTGAGGGATAACAGCACAATATCTTCATTTTAAAACACAGAACCACGAGGTCAAAGGAAGCATTCAATTCCATCAGCTGAGAAGAAACAGAATTCACACTGCAGGTTCTCTAAAGTGGCTTTGTGTGGCTCTGAACTCTGTGAACCCCACCATTGTATTCATAGCTTTTTAGCCTTTGGCTAAGATCAAGTAGAATGTTTGTTCTTGGGGCTTTTAACAAACTAATGTGTTCTCCATCCAAGGACAACATATTTAGGCTGTGTGTGCATTACAAAGTATTAAGCTCCTTGAGATAGCAAATTTTTAAACAAGAGGTTTATTCGAATTCTCTTGGATGTCATTTTTCTATTGGCATTGTTCCTATAACATGCCATTGTTCACCATTCCGTGATGCTGGACTCACTGTATGACTCTGAGCCTGCCTGCCAGGAAGTATTCCTAAGACAGGGGTCATGAGCATTTTCTTCCTCACAGAAAGTATTGACACTGCACTTTTGCCTCCCTGTTCCCACCACAGGCACACATTCTGGGGAGAGGGGGAAGGGTAGAGCAGAAGAATCAATGTAGAACACAATATAAGTAAAATTACTATCAGAGAATGAAACAGATTGTACTTACGTAGGCTGAACATGAAGAGAAGTAGTAGACAGAAGTTATTCACATTATATAACAAATTTTCAATTACTTAGTTTCATATTAGGGTCGATGGAAAGATAAAATGAGGTGGATAAGAGGTCAGTGTGTAGAAGAGGACAGATCAGAATTGAGGCAGAGGGTGGAACAAAAAAAAACAAGGACAAAGAGAGGAAGAGGAAAGAGAAAGAAAACGAAAAGTAACGTCAGCGGCTCCTAGGTTCTGAGGTGAGATAGTTGGTCATAGGTCAGCAGCTTTAGTCACACATCCTGTTATTCACTTTGGGCATCAGAGCATTTTCACTGCCCTTTGAAATTTCCACAAACTTTACAATGATTTCGTAGCACTCTTTCTTTACTGGGAAATTGCTTATCCGCTCTTGTTATCAATCGTTGAGGTCTATTTTATAAGGCTTTATTTTCACACAAAGCCTGGAATGTTTCAAAATGGGTAAAATGATGCATTTGGTCTTGACTCTTTTCATTTTAATCTTAAATTTGGGCAACTTTAACAATTCCAAATGTAGTGGAGTGTCTTCTTTCTACAATAATTGAAAAATAACAATTTTTATATTTATGATTTTCATCATTATTCTGTTGTGTACAGTACAGTCATTTGAAAGGTTCGCCAGAGCTGTCTTTTAATCTGGGCTCTACATTTGATTAAACTATTGCCTCTTGTAATTCCTGATTTCCTTGTCTAGAAAAATAGAGATCCGTCATGCCTCTTCAGTTCTCGAGATGCCATGAGGCCCTATGTGCCCTCATCACAGGTCTGAGATAAAATAGACAGAAATGAGTAAGTTCCTCCCTCTCAACACCCCTCCTATAGCACTCCCACTGACTGAAAAAAAAAAAAAAAAACATAAAAAACTCTTCCTGCCTTTTAATTCCCATTGATCACAGTGAATGGAGTGATTACAATAGCTCATAAGGCATGGAACAGTTTTCAGGGCTGCAGCTCTGTGTCCTGTGCACTCAGACCAACATAACTTTGATTCTGGATAAAATTTTACCTGAATCTGATTCTGTTACAAGAAGGGTGCTGACCCCAGACTCCTCTTTTACAAAATCCTGAATACGAAGACTTTTTGGGAACCAGCATACTCATGAAACTAAATCAAGAATTTCAGTTTTACCTAGAATAAAATATTGCTTATATCTATTCACATAAGATGTATTTTTCACTTCCATCAGGAATGAATTTATACCTGTATAAAGCACAAAATATGAATTAAGTATACTGTGTGACTTCAGGGAAGCCAAGAAAATTACAATAATTCTAAGTAATACTATTTTCAGCAGACAAAGCCTAGAGAATCTTGAATCTTAGCACTGAAAGGAACATAGATGTCACTCAGTCTAGTCACTTATCTAGCACAGAGACTGCCGTGATCAGAAACCTGATATTTTCTTCCTGGGAACATAGAATGACCCAACACATATTGCCCTTCAAGGCAGCCTCATGTGTCACGAGATGGCTCCAGTCACTTAGGAACCGGTCTTTATAAGGAGATGTTCGTCTGCCTCTCCACACTCTCTACCCTTTGTTCTTAATTCTGAATAAGAGGTTTCTGCCATTTTTCCTTCCTTGAAGTAGCTGTTACTGTTTGCAACAACTGGTGTACCTGCTCTAAGCCTATTCTTCTTTAGGTTCAAATTCCTGGTTTTGGAACCGTTGTTCTCATGAACTATTTCTAGACTCATCAACATCCCTGTTCCTATGAAGTAATTATCCACTTTAGGCAAACCCTAACCAAGCCTGGAGAATAGTGAACTGACTGTCTCCTATGAGACAGTATTTGTACCGTTAAGGTCAGAGAGGTCTAAAATTACACTGGGTTTATTTTGGATTTTGTTTCGTTGCTTTTTAAAACTTTATATTCTTTTAATAAAACCCACCTCATACTTATAACAGGCTTATTATAAATAAATGTTCTAAATCTTCTTCTCCTATCCCTGTATAATACATTTAAAAAAACAAAAAACAAAAAACGAATCTTTATCTTAAATTTTGCCAGACCTATGGCAACAAGTAAGATTATATTAACTTACTTTAAATTTCATTACCTTTTACCTACATTTGCTGAAGTAGTTCTCCTGTGAAACCCATCTAATTATTTCTGGTTGTTCCCAAAAGTGTCTCAAAAATAAATTTTAAAAAAGCCCCCCATTCATTGGAACCACTGTTGCTGCACCAGGCGCAACAGCTCGTCACACTTTACAAGGCTCAGCAGGTCTTGCTGGTACCCATGGAAGTAGGGCAGACCCCAAAGGCCATGATTCTACTTTGTAGCTACTCCAATGACATTAACCTTTTTTCCCTTTGTTTCTGATATTGTACAGAATTATATGCAGCAGCATTTTGCTTATAGCTCTCTGCTCTTTCCACGACCTAAAGATTCTTCCCTGGGAATTCATTCAAATAACAGCTCCCATATTCCATTTGGAATGGCTCCCTATTGTGAGAGCCAAAGCTTTGTTATTGGGCTAAGCTCCTGCTGCCCAACTCCTTCTACTGCATAAGGAGCTCTCTCTTAAGAAGCCACCAACCTCTTGCAAATAGTCTAATTAGATATTTTTAAAACCTGTCTTTTTTTTTCTCTTGAAAAAAACAACCTACCATTATTATTATTATTATTATTATTATTATTATTATTTACCAAATCATTGAACATTTTCAAGCCATTAGTTTTAATTCCTTCATAATATCAATCTTATGGATAGACCATAAGAATATATTTGACTATTTTTCTATTTCTTAGAATACTGGGTTATATACATAGCCTATTATTTTTAGTAACAGTTATATTTTTCTGTACTCCTATAATACTCTTAATTCAGCCCATTATTTAACAGTTATAATTTCCTATCTCAATTATGTCATTCAATATATTAGCAGCATTCCCAGCTTTTAGCTTTAGATATGCATTTTTAAGATGAATTTATAACTTTTTAACCATCACACCAAATCTTAGTTACATACAGACTCAGCCTATGGAGTTTCTATAGCTCTTGTAATAGGATCTTCATATTAAAGAGAGACATATATATGTAAAGAATGAAATCACTTATAATTTCAAATGCCACTGAATATAAATGCCAGCTTCTAACTGATATATTTCCTAGTGATCACTTCAAACCCACCTCATCAAAAAGAAATCATATAAAAAGAATTATAGAATTAAAACAACCTTTAGGTACTGTCTACTTCAATGACCTAATTTCAACCATGTATCCATCCATCCAGCTCTTCCTTCAGCAAGTCATTTATCACCTTCTTTTGATATTCTAGGGATAATACAAATATTGAGGATAAAAAATAGGTCTCAGATCCTCTCCTTGTAATATAGGTGACAGAGGGTATGATTCCTACTCTTTATTGGAGAAATAACTCCCAAAGTAAGTAACACTTAAGCCATACCTTCACAAAGAACCAGGAATTCAGCAAGTGATATGTGGGTGGGGTAACCGACTTGACAGGACTTGATATGTTGGGTAGTAAATTTCTGTAGTTACAGCATTAGAATATATAATATCCCCTTTGGTACCCTGAGATGAAGTTGCAAAGATGTGAGTCTAGTAGTAGAAGTCTTGGTATAAGGAGCATAAGAAAGATGCATATTATCTACCATGAAACAGAAAACAAATACATCAAGGTTATTTGAGTATGGGAATGGCATGTTGTAGATGCTTTTTTATAACATTATGTAGGATGCATTATAGGCTGGAGGCAAGAGTTAAGGAAGGATTTTCTTTGTCTGTGTGACAGACTATTTTGTCAATAAACATATGACTTATTACACTTAGATCTATGTGAGATGAAACAGGTTCATTTCAATTTGTCCAAGGTTTTTGGGAAAATGGTAAGTTTTCTGTTATTTCTTTTGTTTATTTATCTGTGAGATGTTGTAGACAGGCCCTCTTTTTCTCTCAATTAAAGCTTTAAATAGATAGAAAATAGAAAAAGTTGAAAAATAATATCAGGAACCTCTTTTACCTACGTTTTATGTGCCTTTTGGAAGATAAGTGATCCAAAGCTATAACACTCAGTATCCCACCAATCCTGTATTTCATTTGGTCGGATGGTCAAGAGAATGCCTCAGGCTTCCTTTGTTCATTAACAGGCCAGTTGTGAGTCACAGTCTGAACATGAGGAAATGCTCATTTACTTTTTCATAGTCATAGTCATGGCAGTGAGACTTTTTATGCCCAGAGTACTATCCTGGCCTAAAGTACCTATTGAGAAGGTTATTTTCTGCCATAGGCAGGGAGCAGAATGTCAAAATGCAATTCCAAGAGCTCCATCATCATTCTGCTAGCCTGAGGAAGCTGAGGTTTTACAGCTGCCTGGAACCCACTGTGGATCAGCTCTGTTAATTAGCGGCTTCAGGATTCTTAATGCTCTGTGGCTTTGGAAACACTTGTTAACCCACAGAGGGAGGAGAAGAGCTGGAAGCAATTGGACTAAAGCCTGAATTTAGTATAATTCAATTCAATAACCACCTTATCTTTTCGAATCCCAGTTCAGAATCTGTTGAAAATTATAGTTCATTTAAGTTGTTCTCAGTGACACATCCGATGAGAAGGGGGAAGTTGCAGTTCAAAAGAACTGATTAATGATAGTCTTCGGCCCCACGTGTACACTTTGCCAGGTGACGTGGAAGGGCTCATGTCGAATGCCCAGGAGTCTCATTTTCTGATCTCCTGCCCAAAGAAACACTGCCAACTCCCACCTCCACCCTCTCTCCCACCATTTTCACCGCACAGAGCTGGCATTCAACAAACCCACGATTCTCCTTAATACAATTCTCATGACATAACCTGACCAACCACATGAAACCTAATCAAGAAAACAACCGTTGTCATTGGCAACAAATATAGGAGTTACATCACAAGTAAACCACATTCGTTATTTCACAAAGCGGAATGTTAGAATATAATCTGCAAAAACATGGCATTAACCTTTATTAAATACGTGATATCATTAAAAAAAAAAAAACTGCACAGAAAAGTCCATGTCAAATTTTAAGAAAACACAGGTAAAAGTTGTTTTGACGTCAATTTCATAATTGCTATTGCACACTATTTCATTAACAGTGGCTCTTAAAACAGTCACTTGTCTGTCAGCTAAAGATAAGCAGGAGCAGCAACACATCCTCATCCTCATCCTCTTAAATAACAGCAAGAAAGTGAAAGGGTGTTTCGGTAGCTCAACATCCTTGGCTGAAATGCAATGAGTCAGATTCCCTTCTGGGTACCAAGAGAAGTCAGCGACCCAGTCCTAATTATCTTTGTATCATTTATGCATAAATACGGGCTTGGAACATAGGAGCTGTGCTTCTGGAAAATGCACCTTTTGATAACATTAGTGTTTTCTGTTCACTCGGTTGGATCTTTTTAGTCAGCTAATAACCATAAATCTGAATTGCTATTGGCATTTTTACTTGAGCTACAAGATTTTACATTTGTCTAAATTAATTTTAATTGTGGTTAATTTTGATTTGTCCTTCTACCCTGTGATTTTCTTTTAATAATATTTATTATTACTAAAATATTTACTTTAGGGGTTTGCTTTTATAATCTATGGAGATGATTTTCAAATTTGACTGATTGGCAGAATTTCTAGAGAAAGTTTTCTTGATCTCAGTTCTGCTGGTCCTGAATCAGCAGTTATGAGATGGGGTTTAACATGTCCCTTAGAACATTGTTATGATCAATCTGGTTTGGGAAATTACTTATCTACCACTTTAGCCATCCCACTGGCTGTGTGTTAAATTCAGATTTGATAAACATAAAGTATAAATTTTAAGGTCTGTATCTTAAAATGGTAATAACTCTGTATATAATAGCAATGGCTGTTCTTCAGGATGATGTGGACTATATTAGCCCACACGTTTTAGGAGCAGTTGTCCAACTTTTTCTAAATTCACCTACCCATCCATCTATCCCATTATGCTCCATTATACCTACAAGTGTGTTCTGAAAGATCTTGTCAAATGTCTTCATGAAAATCAGATTCAATATGACACAGATATTCATTTCCCTAACCTATTAGCATATTCACCTTCTCTGGAAAGAAAATCATATAAATTTTAAATAATCTGTTTGATTTCTAGATGTTACTACGGGTATTCTAGGCAATTCACAATTAATTGCTTAAGTAATTTATCCAAGAGTTTGCTAGGTATTAGCATATCTAATTCTTGGAAATTCTTTTCTGGCCTTTCGAATATGAGGTTCTAATACATTTCTTCAAGTTTCCAATACAAAAGCATAAAGTGTATGTGCTCGTGTAGAGCATATGTTATCAGCCTTACATATTCATGAGTGTGTATTGATTTTACATAAAACTATTCCTGATGACTTCTTTCTCTTCAAATACTACCACCGTCTAACTAATACTTAAAGTATTAGGTGATCTGTTCTTAGAAACAGTTCGTTTTACTAATGAAGGAGGACCTCTGTAGTAGCCTATTTCATCACTATCATTTTCAGATAAAGAAACTAAGACCTAGAAAATGGAGGGCTTGCCTCAGGCTGTAGAGTAAGTAGTAGAAGAGTCAGAGCTAGACTCCTGGTCAAGTACTCGCTCAATCATACAAAACTATTTATCTAAGGATATTGCAGTGACATTACTGTAAACCAGGATTCAGTGAGTTTCAAAATTCAGTTCTTATCTAAACTATTAATTTTTCCCAAGGAAAAAACTCTACGAAATAGTAATAGAGTCCTGGTTAGGCATTGAAAAACTGTACACTGATGTGGAAAAGAAGGACTAGGCAAGAAGGATAAATGCTTAGCACAATATATCTATGTTTCAGGAAAAGCAATTTAAAACATATTTTACTGAATAGTGCCAGAACATTACTGAAAAAAAAGTGAATGCTTTTTTCTTCAAAAAAGCCTTCTATAATGTGTAGATATTGTCATAATAGAAACATTCCTGGGAAATGCTTAGTCAACTAAAATTGTTAAAAAGCTAAAATTTAACATTGACTTGGAAGCAACATGAAATATCTCTTCCCACTTCTGTGAATTTTATGATAGCCATTGATGTGCTTAATTTCTTCCACATGAAAAAAAAAATAGGTGATATTCTTGAGGGGGAAAGAAGGCTTTAACAGCTAATGCAGAGAAATTGATGGCAACATAAGGCTATTTGAAGAAAAAAATGTGGAAACTCAGACACTGTTAATGGGAGTGTAAATTGAATCAGCCACTTTGAAGAACAATTTGGCAGTTTCTATTAAAATGAAAAGTGCTTCTATCTTATTTAACAATCCTACTTCTAGGTATCTGTTATAAAAAAAAAAAAAAATTCTTGGAATATGTGCCCAAAGAGGAGTTTTCAAGGCTATTCTTTGTATGTAATAGTGAACAAATGGACACCTGATGCCCATCAATAGGGAAATGGCTAACTCAACTGAGAAACAGCTGTACTGCGGAACACTATGCATCAGCTAAAAATAACATGGGAGATTTTCATCGAATGACAAAAGTAAGCTGCCAAATAATCAGAGTGATCATTAAGTATAACACTGTTTTATAAAAATCCTCAGCAAACAGTAATATATGTTTCTACAGGTACAGAATTATTCATAAAATCACATGGAGGTCCAGAACTTTGCTGTCCAGTATGGTGGCCATTAGCCAGAGAAAACTATTTAAATTTAAATTAATAAGATAACAAAAACAAAAATTTAGTTTTTCAATTGCATTTCAAGTACTAAATAGCCTCAGTTGACTAGTGGCTACTGTAATGGATGGCAGAGGTTCAGAAAGAGAAACAGTTAATTAGCCATCCTGTGAAGAGGGCTAAGTGTAGAGATGGTTGTCTATCATAACTTTAGATTTCTAGGTGACTTTTAAAATTTTACAATAAGAATACATTTTATATTATTTGGATAATTTAAAAGTAATACATTACAGACTTGAAAGCATGCCTAAGATTTCTAGCAATAGAATTTCTAACACATTTCAAACTTTTAGTGTGTAGATAGGGCAAATTGATTTAGACACACTTTCCTTTTATATGTTAACTATCTAAAAGCACACAAAAAGCTAAAACAACTGTTCATATCATTTGCTTCCTTCTTCCCTTCTTTGAAAAAGTGTCTGCTGAACACTTACTATATTCAAAGCGTTTAAAGTGCAAGGATCATGAGGCACCTTAGACTGAAGTGTATTTGCTATGGATGCAATAAGAGGATTTCTTTGCCATGTTATTTTTCCTTTGTAGCTGATGAAATAATTACTGCTTGCCTTATGTAATGCTTATATAATAACAAAATATATAAGTGGTGGCTATTAGACTAGCTATAATGTATATTTTTATATTACTGTAATGGATATTTGTGTTTATTTTAGTAAATAGTTTACACATTTTAGCAATCATTAAGCACTTCCAGATCAGAATCACTTTACTAAAAATATCAGAAAGGGAAGCATATAACTGCTTGTATAGTTATACTTAGATTTACTGTGGGACTAGGTTTTTTGAGTTGATGAAAGCACGACACCTGCTGAATTTTTTTAGATTATAGATAGAAAGGTCAATATCATGGTGGTGAATCTTGACAATAAGTGTCCTTTACAATGCTTCGTACACATTAAACTAGACTAAAAGTCCTAGCTAATTGTGAACACAGGATAAAAACAAACTGTGTGTCACCAGATACATAAAGTTCAGCATCCACATTACATACATAAAACATAGCACATAGTATTTGTCCAATTAAGTGCTTTTAGCTTAATTTAATTATATCCCATAAACATTCTATAGGTCTTAAATAAGGTTTAACTTTTAATTTCAATTACGGATATTGAAACAGGCAAAGAATTTCATGACACTTACAAATGAGTTTATCTTTTTTTCTATTAAGTCTTTTTTTTTGCCTTATCTTAAAAATGTCTAATATAGCAAACTTTGCTTTTCAAATTGAATCTTTTAGAGTATATGTACTCATTTGAAAAAAATGGTTTCTGATATTGTTAATAAAAATATTTTAAAAATCCATTATTTATTAAAACAACAACAAATTTAAGTACCACAGAAATGGCTGAATAAAATTTTGATATAGCATCACTGGGTTACAAGTTAATTGGTTTCATTTGCTCGACTTCAGTAGCATCAATCTCCACTTATTTGTGACTATTCATGAGTATCAGTCTCCACTTATTTATAAGTATACTCATAAATTAATTCATGGACCAACAGTACCATCACCTGGGAGCTTTGGAAATCAAAAATCTCAAACCCTACCTCAGACCTACTAAAATGGCATCTGTATTTGGCATAATCATCAGGTGATTTGTAGGTATATTAAAGCTTGGAAGGCACTTGTGTAGCCTTCAGTTGCCTTTGCGCATCTTCTCACCAATAGTGCCTTTTAGATCAATATTTTTCCAGCCCCTTAGCCTGTCTGTAGCCTTCCAACTAGCATGACATTTATAGAGTTGTCATTTAAACTCACAGCACCAGCTCTCTCCTAGCTTCTGCTAAGGTTAGGACTTTTACAAGGGGAAATATACTGATTGAGAAGGAGCATGGAATTAGCCTCAGAGCAGGAGCTTAATAGGGTCTGATGCCAGGGCAAAACCTGGACTACTTGTGGTTAATTAAGGTGGAAGCATTTCTCTTTGACTGTTGTTTGGTAGGAAACAAACGAAAAGACAGACAGATAGACGTGCCAGTCTGAGGAAAGTTCATATGATCTATATCACCTATGCTCGAGGAGATGTTTGTAGAAGGCCAGGTGGGAGTTCCTGGCAGCACCCATCTCTGGACATGCTAGAAGACTCAAGTGGATTTGGGGCCAAGGAAGTCTACTTTCATAAATCACATTAGTATATTAAAAGACTGAGAGACCCTATTGTAAAAAAATGATTTAATTGTATTTGACATTTAATATTATATATATATATATATAGTGAAATGTTGTTTTTTCTTCATGCAACACTCATTAACATTGGGTAGGACTAGTCTTTGGTGGGCACTCAGTGAAATGTGAGTACAGAGGTTTCTGTAATTGCCTAAAAGTTAAGTTAAGCTCTCAAGTTTTAGAAATTCTGACTTATTATGTAATAGGGATTATACCTATCTCTGGAGTTTTACTATTTTAAAAGTAAAACAATGCTTTGATTCCAAACATTAAAATTAGGCATTGCTCACCCACTCTGTCTCCCAAGCTGTGACTCAGATGTCAGAACAAACTTTTTTATCTGGTTAGAGAAGAAATTTTTATAAGTGTTAGGGCCATAAAAGCATTAGTAAGGCTCCTAGTTAGGGCAGCACCCTCTGATTTTCCATCTTCAAATTCTTAAACATTAAATATATCTTTCCCTTTCTCTTTCGAAGGCATTATCTTTGGAACATACTATCATTACATATAAATGGAAGACACCATATTGCCTCAGGATGCACTTGATAACAATTTTTCTTAAATAGCAACTTAAACTTGCAATCAAAGACAGCATATGTTCTTTTTTAAAGTTACAAAACCATAATAAAGTTATAGGACTTTTAACTAGAAAACCGAGTTTCAGAGAAGTTAAATGAACATATTTAAGGTGACTTAGGTAGTTAATGATAGAATTGGGAATAGAACTCCAGCTTCTGTAATGTCTTTTATAAAGCATCCCACAAAAACATCTGGGTCTCAGAAGGTTCCTTATAGTTATGTATGAAAAGTGTTATCCCTGAAAGTACAATTTGCTTATGAGGAATCATTGTCTATATATGTTAAACTTTGGAAAGCAAATTGACAACTACCATTATAAACCTCTGAATTATGGACACTTCAAATAGAATGATTGAAACAGATGGTATGTGTCAGAGTCAAAGGGAGACTTTCCAGTTATATTATGCTAATTTGAGAAAGACTGTAAAAATCCTTTTCTGGGGTCAGTAGGGGATGAATACAGAGACTGAAAAAGAGAGATGAGAAAATGTGTTTCTTGGTGTTGAGTTTTGAATAGATCACTATTGTGTTATATTTCTCTGAGCCTGGGATACATATTGGATTTTGTTCATTAGTATGTTTGTTATGTGGACAAAAACAGCAAAAGACTCTAAATGCCTACCCAAGTTCTTTTGTGTATTCGATATCCATTGTTTATAATACAATGAACAATTTTGGACGGTTTGGAGATCTGGTTATGAAAAAAAAATCTGTCGGAGCCACAAAAAAACCATTGCTAATGGACATTGATTGGAGTTTGGAAATATTTTTCACTTCAAAAACTGTTGTAACAGATTTTTGCAGTGGAATTAGATTTGCACATATCAAGTTATGTAAATTCATTTTGTTAAGAATGCCTTTATTTGCATGACTTTTATTTTTTAATTACAAAGGCAGTATATGGTTACATGCATAGACTCTGGACTTGCACTATGTGGTTTAAAATCCCAACTCTATCACCTGCTGGGTAGGTGTGACCTTAAGGAAGTTAACTTTTGTGCTTCAATTTGTACGTATCTCATTCGAATGATTGCAATGACTACTTAAGGAAAGATATAAAGTATGTATCCTTACAGTATTTGAGTATTATACTTATATCAAGTGACATTTTAGTCATTCTGTAAGGATGCTAGGTTATGATACATTACAGATACAGTGGGATGGCATATAGGGGATATTTTGTCATGAAGTTAAAGGCAAAATGCTTGGCTATTTTTCCCACTGAAAAAAGACCTACTAATATAGGGCATTTTATGTTAGAACTTTAATGGCCATCGAAACTCAATGTCTTAATTGAAGTTTGGCTAATATTTAGAGAAGGCATTCTAGTATATCATTTCAGCAAAGTGATCAAGAGGAATTTGGTATTGGAAACTTTTTTAAGTGGCTGTATCAGAAGGAAAGGAAAGATTCTTACATAAATTGTACTGTAATTTTTTTCCTCAGAAATAAAGTAGACAAGCTGTGTTAATGTTGCTGGTATAAGTTGTGCCCTATAAAATGTTAACCCTTCTTTTAAATCAAATGTTGACTTATTATTTTAATACAGATATCCCTAACATTTATTTTTAATCTAGAAAAAGCTCCTTTTAACTAGATTTAATCTGGAAAACAAACAAACAAACATTGAACCTTCTTATTAAAACAAATTGTGCTTAAAAGAACATATTGTATACTCAAAATATAACTCTAATATAAATCAAGACAGATTTTTTTTTGTTCAATAAACTCCAGATCCTTTTTTTATGTTATTATTCTTTTGATGATTAATTGGCAAACTACACTTAATTAGATGGAATGTATAACTGATTATGTTAAGAAATGTCCAGTCTATTTTTCACCTCCCTATTGACTTGAATGTTCATTTATAACCAATGCACGAATCTTTCTAATTCTTCTATCGTTAACCCCTTTCAGTTTCTACACAAATTTATATTTAAATGGAACTGTTGAAATAAATAGCCTTCAGAATCATCTTCCTCCAAATTACAGTATATATTGCCACTATATTAATCTTATTTAAATATCTCTATTTATTAACTGCCTAAATCCCAAGTAAATTTTACTAATTTTTTTCCATAGGATGAGTCTAAAAATCCAACAGCTCTTACCTCCCCAAGACTACCTATCTCCTCCAAACTATATTATTTTTCTTCCACATGTGCCTTCTTTCAAGGCCTAATTCAAGCCCTGCTTCTCCTTTGAATTATTTTATATTGATTTAGATGTACATTGGTTACTCCTCTAAACCCTTGAGGTACCAATTGTTTTTATCTTTAATTTGATATTTATTATTTATTTTCTTTGTTGAAGGGGTTATAGATGAACTTATTATTTTTAATTTCTGCCAACCAACTCAGTAATAAAAGTTCAGTGATGATAATGATTTGAAAAACTCTGTTCTACAACGTTAAGATGTGCTTTTAGGTATACAGATAATATAATTTTATCACCAGAGTTTATAATGATATAAATTCTAAATGAAAAATAATCACAATGAAAAATTAAATAAAATAGTGTTAAGATATATTATTTTGCAAAGTCAAAAATATCATGAAGTTTAATTAAAACTCCTTCATATCAAAGAAGTACAGGCATATAGATTAAAAAAAAAAAAAAACACTTAGGAATTCCACCTCGAGTTGCCCTTACTTGAATACCATGCCTTTGTAAGTATTTCATGACTTGGCAAGCTTCACAGTTTGTCATAGTGTATGTCCCAAGTAGAGCCAAGGACAGAGTTTAATGTTCACTAAGCCAAGAGCTTAGGGCAGTCAGATTTCTACTATTTTTCATAGAAATATCCATTATCAATTTTAAATACTAGGTCAACTTTCCTTTTGGTATGGTTTGGTATAGAGTTGAAATAAAAGGCCTGACATTTCATAGACAATCAAATTTCAGTTCTGCATTGTTAAACTACATGTCTTTGGACAAGGTATTTAGCTTTCTTATGCCCTTATCAGTAAAATAGTGCTAATGAAATAACCCCCTAAGAGTTATTGCAAGATTAAATGAATTAAAAAAAAAAAATGCCTGGAACATACTTGATATCTATTAAGTGTAAATTTTGGTAAGTTCCTTGTAACAGCTAGTGGCAGGTTTCATTTATTGCATGTTTACTCTGTACCAGGCACTCTTCTAAATACTTTATATTGTAGGTTTTAACACATATAATCTTTGCAGCATTCTTACACAATAGCTATTATTAATATCATAATTTTATTTAAGAGATGAGTAACTGAGTCACAGACAAGTAAACTAAGCTAGTAAGTATTATAGGTGGGGTTTAAAACAAGATTTTGGGTTCCAAACACACCCTCTTAACTACTAAGCTTCCTAATCTTTCCCACTGTCAGATCATTTCCATGGACCACATCGCATGAGCAATTAAAATACAGTCTCATTTTAACATACTATTTACCTAATACAAACATAGTTGGGAGAAGTATACAATGCATTCCATAGTCAAATGTAAATCATTTTAATTTATCCATTCTTTCGAATTAGCTGCATCATTGCTTTTCTTTCAATTGTGAGAAATCCAGCCTTGCTTGTTCTTACCTAGACAAGGGCCTACTTTTCATTTCTCATCCCAGAACCTATGCAAATCTTATTCCTTAAGTTTTGCTGCCTGTGAATAATTAATTAAATAAACATTTTCAAGAATTCTGAATAATCTGAAAAGCAAATTTTGAAAACCCACAAAAAAGTATGTAGGAAAACTTCTTTGAAGTTAAGAAATGTTATATGCTGTTCTAGGTGTGGGTGATTATCAAAACATTTCACCCACTTTCACATTTCCACTTAAAATCTAAGGCCTTTATTTGGCTGTCACTTACAGTACTGTGTTTTTCAGAAAAGTTTCTGGCAGCTAATTTTAAAGATATTTAGTTAAGAAAAAAAGAAAGGTAAGATGTGTAGTGTTTTTGTGGGAGGAGTTCCCCTGACCCCTGCATTATTGTAAAGAAAATTGCTAGTTTATTCAAACCTCACCTCCCTTTGGCTATGTTCAGAACTTTACAATTTGTGCTTCCTAAAGCAGTACTTTTCAAGCATGATTTTGAATGACTTAGGGTTTTTTTTTTTTTTAAGTTATTACAAGGGGGTGGAAAAAAATTTTCAACACAAAATTAAATTTATACTTAAAAAGTAGCATGCCTGCCATATATGTTTTGGGGGATTTGGGAGAGTAATTATGGATATTAAGAAATTGACCAAATAATGATAGGATATGAGTACCTGTAAATTGGCAGCCAGTTCTGCTTCTACAATGGAATCTTTTACCATGTACCAAAGCAATGGGAGGATTGCAGATGCCTTTGTTCAGTTTTAGTCTATGCTTAACCACAACCCTCAATAAATTTTTAATAGAATATTAATATATCTTATGATTTAGCTTAGTTGTGATCAACAAAGTGTCCAATCTGTCTGAGCAGCCACATGACATGCAACTTAGGAAAAGTCTAGCTTATAAAGAGTTCCCTCCTCTTCGGTGAATGTCATTGAAAGTAAGAAGTAGAACCTGCGATCCTCTGAATGCGATGAATTTCCCAGTATATGGCCCTTATCATTCTTAGTCATAGCATTTCTTTCATTTAGTTACTGAGAATCATTTTTCTCTACTTAAAGCCAGACATTTGAGCATCTCCAGCTTCCAGGCTCTCATATGAGCACTTCCACTATATACTTTGTCATGTTAATTGTTTTGTACATTATCTACTCTACCAGATTACAAATTCCCAGAGATCAGAAACAGCATTAAGCTATTCTTTAAATATCCTAGAGCACTCAGTGTAGTGCCTAGCACAAAATAATTGCTCACAAATGTTGGTGGATGGAACTCAGCCTTTAGAATGTGTAAAATTTTTCCAGTTATTTATGCCATTTTACTTTATTGCCTACTTCTGTTGCTGTTGTTGTCATTGTTCGTTTTTCTTCATTTTATCCTGTTATTTGAATTTTTATTTCCACAGACCTGAACAAGTTTTATCTCCGAATTACTGAGCTTTGTTTTTTTTTTTTTTTTTTTTTTTTTTTTTTAAATCACTTGTTCACGTTTTGCTTGCACATTAAGTTCTTCATCCTGGAGTGGATTTCTTTCTTGCCTTTCCGTTAGTTTTCGATCCTTCTCCTCTTCAAGCTTTATTCCATCTCAGCATTCCCTCATCACTTATGCACACTATTTTCATTGTATTTTTCTGCTCCTGATATTATCACTTTTTTTTAGGTGTTCTGGTGTCTTTTTTCTGAGCATCGTCCGTCCAGCCTTTTCATTAAGTCATTAGGTTACGAACTCTTTGAGGGCCTGCTTTACGCTCCAGTTTTGCACATCTTCTAATGCAGTTTTCTACCCTCAGTACGCTTTATAGAAATTGGCTATTTGTTTTAATGAATAGATTTATTTTTCGAACTAAGGGACCTTGCCATTTAATGTTGTGTGGTAATGAAGTCGTTTGTACTAGTGAAAATTCTTTATGAGTAAAAATAATCACACCCTGATTTTTAAAAATCTGAATACTTGCATAGCAGATTTTCTAACTAAGTCATGGCACATATGTCTCATTAAATTGTTATATATACATCGAGTGGTGCCCTGTGCTTCTTTAAACAGAACCTCAGAGTATCTCTTTTGCAACATTTTAAAGGCAAGAAATTGAAACTTAAGGTGGAACAACCAGAAAGGGAGCTAGGAAAACTTTTTAGGATTGACCTAATAGTAATAATAGAATACCTCAAAAATATTTGAATCAGGCTATGCCATTCTCCGTTTTATCTGGACACATTTTGTAACTCCTTCTTAAGTTACTCTGTGTGTGTGTGTGTGTGTGTGTGTGTGTGTGTGTGTTTAAATTGTCATAGATCCTCAGAAGTGAGATTTGATTTCAATCCTCACCTGTCTGTAGCATCACGAGGCTGCTGGGTCATCTCTATTCAAGGTTTGGGTTCCCTTCCAATCCAGTTCTAAATGCTTGTACTTTTAGTGTATAGTGTAATTTATAATATAATAAGATTTAACAGGCTTTATATTCATTTCCTTGAATTGTTGTGACATTTAAATTTTTTTTTTCCAGTAGCAACCTAAATAGACAAGAAATAATTTCTTCTCTTTTATTTTAAACTTCCTCTGAATAAGTTTCTTGAAGCTATCTATGGTGATCACAAACGAGAACCTTAGATTAAAAGACAACTAAGGAAATAACTATGAAAAGCTAGATTAACTTTATTTTATAGTTGAATATATAAAATTGTATGTACTGTAAGCAATACTTGAAACTTTAAAATAATTTTTAACTACTCTTATGAAAACAATCTCTCCTCTGGAGGGTCATTAGTTTAAATGCAAAGTGGTAACAAATAGCATTTGTGGATGTAAATAGTGTTATTTTATGCTTCAAAAGGGCCATAATTAGCAAGTTTTTACAACACAACAGCAACCTGTAATGTGTTCCATGTGTAGTGTTTTAAAATCTTTTGTTTGGTTTCTCACTAGGTAGACGAGAAGGGGCGGGGGAGGGGGCGGCGGGGAGGCCTTGGGATTTGTCTTAAAGGTCCATCAGGCTGAGTTTAGCAAGCAGAGAAATATTTCTCCTTGTTTAGCTAGTGCTTGTTTATTCTCCTCGTATAAAAACCAAAAGACTAGAAATTTTCTTTTATGAACATGGACTGAAGGCAGATAAATAGCCCTTGTGGGAGAGGAAGGTCAAGTTCAAAGTTTTTCTTTCCTTTGGATTCAGGAATAAGCAAATGGAAAGGCTAGCCAAACAATCGAGCAGCAGACATCTGATGGTTAAGCCCTCCCCCCCAGGACTTTTTATGTACATAAGCAGAAGTCACTCCAGCAGCTGCAGCGCATTAGTTCCAATAGTTTAGCAGGCTGCTTTGTAGCGCTGACAAAGCCGTGCTAGCGCGGCGACTTCCCTCCATGTTCCTTTGCCGCGCGAGCTCCTCAGTGATCTTTGGCAGGGGATCCGCAGAGGAGGGGTGACGTTAAATAGGCTTCCGCTGAGGAGTGCGCTCGCCTCGTCTACACCCAGCCCCATCTCCACCAAGAGACTGAGGCAGGCTACCAAATGAACTGACAGCAGCTGGAGCCGACCTGCTTCCCTGGACATTTCTCCGGACTCTGAGAGAAGCCATCACTGGATAGAGGCCAGGGAACCACGTTGCCCTGGATTGTTGCCAACTGTACAAAGTTGACCGGGAAAATGGCTCAGCAGACATCAAGCCCGGACACCTTAACCGTACCCGAAGTGGATAATCCGCATTGTCCAAACCCCTGGCTGAACGAGGATCTTGTGAAAACCTTGCGGGAAAACCTGTTGCAGTATGAGAAGTCCAAGACAACAAGGAAATCGGTTTCGCCCAAGCTCTCTCCAGTGATTTCTCCGAGAAATTCCCCCAGGCTTCTGCGCAGGATGCTTCTCAGTAGCAACATCCCCAAACAGCGGCGTTTCACGGTGGCACATACATGGTAAGGTTTGCAGATCTTTGGAAATGGTGGCCTTTCCCTTGGTAATTTTTGCTGCTCCCGCCTTTCACTTTAGGGGCGGGTAGGGAGGGATTACCATTACCTTTCCTCACCTGTGATTTATCTGAAGTAATCTACCTTGACAATAAATCCCGCAGATGTCCAAGTCAGAGCAGGAATCCTGGAGATGGTAATAGGAGTGGTTGAGGTGGGTGGTTCTCAAAGTTCAATTTCTATTGCAAGTTCCTACAAGAAAATTGGATTCCAGATGTCAAATAAGAATGCAATTTACTCCCATACTTATATGGTGGTGTTTCTTTGATTTCTTAAACTCGTATGTATCCCTGCCAGATTCGGCAACAGCCTAGGAAAGAAAGGACCCGAAAAGAGAGGAGGAAAATCATAATTTGCTCTCTTTTCTGCATGAAAAGAGATGAACAGAGATGTAGTGTGTGTGTGTGTGTGTGTGTGTGTGTGTGTGTAATGATCTGTTCCTGTAAAACCTCTCCTCACTACTGACTTTAATATGTTTGTAATCTCAAATATGCTTTTTAAAAGGAAGGAAAAAAGGGTTTAGGAATTCTGTCTAGAAAGTTGCAGAATGATACTTGATAATATTGTTGTGTTCTCTGAATTTAGATTCTTCAAATCTTGTGTCAACATATAATTTTCTTTATGAATATTTTTCTTTATAATAAGTGAATTTGTTTTATGCATGTGCTTCCATGAATTTTTCTAGACAACTCTTGATATTTTTATACTTTTATAAAAACAACTGTTAAGATAAACCATGTGTGAGCTTAATTTGGTGTTTCTGTCCCAGAAGAGGCATTCTAGGCAATGGTCAGAGAGGGAGGGTTCTGTGATGTATACTTTTTAATTTTAGATAGTAGTAGGTTCTATACACTACCTCCACATTGTGGTAAAATGAATATTAATTATGATAGAGAAACAGGCATTATAAAAAGAAATGAATTTATTAGTTGAGAAACTGACCAGATGATTTTTATACAGTTTTTCTAAAGGGATATGCCAGCAATGAAAACAAAACAAAAGACAGAAACAATACTTCTAGGAGAGAAGCAACAAGGGGAGAAACAAAATGTAAACTAGCAACATGGCCATATCCAGGAATGCATTAATGTCATAGATGAAAACGGGTAACAAAGGAAATAAAAGGAATGTCTGCCCAGAGAAATTTCTGACCTGAGAATTTTATTTTTAAATAGCTAGATGTCTAATTGGAAAAGTGTTCTTATTTTCCCCAAGATTTTAACTAAATGATATTTCTAAATTTAATTAGATATAATGTTCATAGGAGGGGCAAGACAAACATCAACTTTTTCAGTCTGAAATGGAAATATAATCATTTCTGAGAAAAATATTGCTGAAAATTTTTGTCAGAGATAAGCAGTAAATGAAAGGCATAAATACCAAGATGCTCTGAGAAAGAATGGCTTGAAACCAGTTATCAGGTGCCAGAGCAGGAAAGCTAGCTCGTGTTCATAGAGTCAGGCCCAGAATTTTGGAGTCTAGTGTCCTTTCCTTTAAGATGCTTTATTGTTATTAGAATTCCTAAACTATACCCATTATTGAATGGGTAAACCTCAACTCAGTAGCTTGATTTCACTCTGAGTGAAGCAACTTAGAGTTCACCTGAAGGTTATCTGAACTATTTGGACATGTTGAGATGTAAGGAAGGCAGGAAATCTCATGAAAACAGGCTTTCTTCTGAAATTTCTGGCACTTCCTTTTCTGGTGCTGTTTGGAGAGACTCCAATAACACGATTTCTGCCGATATTTAGTTTAAGTATGTCAGGTCTCAGCCAGATTAGGGAGGCATCAAAAGAGCAATGGAAATGAAAAATAAAAATCACGATATCAATTTTCAGTAACTCAGAAGGAAACAGTGGTCCTTATGGAGTAAGAGCACCTCCCATTTCCACGTTGGCTCAGTGAGCCCCGAGACTTTCATCATATCCATAGGCATCTTTTGACAAATATCATTCTATCTATGCTTTTATAACTTGGACTAAGCACTATGCATAATTTTAAAAATTATTCTAAATTGTTCTGACGTGTGTGTCATGTGTATGTATGTATATTACTATCTAAACTGCTGCTATTACCACCATACTCATATCTTCTGCTCCTGCTTAAGTAGGTGACCAGCCATGTAAACACTTTCCTAGTATGTTCCTGCCTCAGAATCTTGGTTCCTGATCTGATTTCCCTTTATTTTGATATGCATATATTTAACACCTCGTCCAAAGTGTTTCATTTTTGCCTAATGATCACAAAGTTGAACAGGAGTTATTTTTTGGTTTCAAATAATTTACACTTAGTTGAAAAAATAAATCGTATTGGAAGGCATCTGTTTTAGTTAAGGTAATCATGTCACTCTATAACATACTCTCCAAAACTCAGTGGATTGACGTCATAAATGGTTATTTATCTGCCCTAAAGTGCTTCAGGGACATGGGATCCTACCATCCTGTGGTCCCATTATTTGTAACACATGATTTTCAAGGTTGCCAGGCTCAACTGAAGCAGGGGAAAAGACCATGGAAGCTGGCATGCGTGAGTTTTTATGAGACAGGCCTAGAAGTACACATATTACTTACACTAATATTCCCTGGCTAGAACTCAGTTCTTTAGCCACACCTAACTGCAAAGGAGGCTGGGAAACTTATCTCAACTCTGTTCCCAAGGGTAACACAAAACAAATATAGAGAACTGCTAGCCCATCTCAGTCACAATATGTTAAAGTCTACATGGTTCACCCTCCATACCATAGTTGAATTCACAGAATACGATCTATGATGACCAGTCTTTTAGCATCTCTGCAAACCTCCTGGTTGAGAATCATATGGAACAATTCCATTTTTTAACAAGTCTATTGATTGGGAAGTCCTTGCTAGTATATAGCGGGAGTCTCCTTCCCAGTAACTGTCATCCATGGGTCCAGGATTTGCTTTGAAAGCCCCACAGATCGAACCTCTCCTCTCTTCCACAAAGTAGCCCTTAAGTCAAGAGGCCTGGGGTAACTCACCCTGGAGCCAAGCTCTGTTCTATTCTTGGTTTGCTTATTAATCAATATTTTCAGTGTTAGTATGCTTTTTGAAAAACACCCTAAATTATCTCACCTTTCTGTGCTATATTTACCAGGTTGTACCTTTTTTTTTTTTTTAAATCTAGACTTCATTTGGATTTTCACAACCAATTTAAAGTGTAGGGCACTGAATTGACACAACACTCCAGGTACTGAGTGATACGTACAGAGAGCATCTAAGCAGAAGCCAAACTACTTAAATTCCGACTTCCCATTTTCTAGTTGTCTGATTTTGAACAGTTTACTTAATATTTGCCTCAATTTACCTATTACCCAATTTCCCGGGAATAGTAATAGTGTTGATTTGGTGTTGTGGCTTTATTAAGTGTAGTCACGTATAAATTATAGTGTATTGCAAAGTGTTAGACACTTAGTATCATTATAAGCTAATATTTTCTTTACTATGCATTATAAATCCATTGTTCTAGCCTTGGTCTGCTTGAATATTTAGGATCATATTTAAATTTTTAGATGATTACCCTGTCAAATTGTTTGTGGGTGGATTGGACTAAAGAGAATATATGTGAAGAGACCTGTAATTCAAAGGAATGATTGGGTGTATGTTGGTTTCATGGGAAAGGAGCAGGCAGAAAGGAGAGATATTGAGGTAGAACCATAGGACTTGGTTCTACCATTCAACAAGTCTTTCAAATCCTTCTCTTTCTAAGATCTTCCTCCTATTCCCCTAACTAGAAATCTCTTCTTCTTGTTCAAAATCCATAGCAGATTTTCTTTCTGCTATTCACTCAATGATTATTGGTAATAATTATGTCACTAGTGGGTGTTTATTGAATGCATGTTTTGTCTGTGCTGTGTGTTAGATTAGAATCTTCTTGTGTCCATGCTTTTCACCATCTGTTTTATCATTTTTCTTAATATCTAGTACTTTGTAGTCTATCGATTATAGATAGGACTCTACTTTCATCTGTGTAGGGGATTCCCTCCGATGTCAGCAGGAACTCCAAGGTCAGTGGAATTTCTGGTGAAGAAAACAACTTCTAGTGTAAGTTTATTTCAGGAAAATCAGGAAAATCTTTATATTTTTCAGGTTTTCTCCTTAATTTACTGAATGAAGGGAAGTGTTCTAGGTGAAATTAGGCAATAGGGTTTCTTTGAATAAGATGGCATCTAGGTAATACTGCAATGTCCTATCTTTATAATTTTTTCATACACATATATGTTTTTTAATTACAACATATCCAAAGTAGAAGCAGTAAGTAGCATCCTTAAACAAATTAATTTCTATAGGTGAATTTTTGAAAGTCCTTTTTCAGGACATTTTTAGGAAAACTTAAAAGTTTTAGGGAGCTAGATATGTTTTGGGCCATATTTTTGATTTATTATAAATTTCTCTTTACCAGGCATTGCATTATATGTAAAATTACTCATGTTTAAAAGTGAACATTTGCTTTCTTGAGTCACAATTTTTTCAGCCACTGTAGTTGCTTTTATAGTTGTTTTTAAGAGAGAAATCTACTTAATGTTTCTTCAAGTTAGCCTTTGTCACCTGTAAAGGAGAAATTCAGTTATTTACAGAATTTGTAGATTGAACCCACACACACAGAACAGAGTAGATTTTCAAAGACATTAGTTATTCTATTAGAGAACTCTTCCTTGCTTTCACATTTGCTCTACTTTAAGGTTATCTTTTCTCTGTCCCTTGTACGAGGATACCCAATGAAGGATATTGCTGGTGTTCTCCTGGGAGATGAGAACCCAGAGTTGGTCTGTGGATATAGTATGGTACCAGGATGTGGGGAGGAAGTTTCTTGGGGAAATCATTTGGTGAGAACAACAGGAAGTTATGCCAACGTGTTGGGTGGTGCCAGTTGGCCAAGTCATGAGCTGTGTTCCTGATGTAATTGGCTGTGTGTCTTCAGCAAGAATCTTGGTGGCACTACAATTTAAGGGTGTCTATAAGTTTTGAAAGTTTTTATTAGCCTTAACTAAAATCAGAAGACCCCAGGGAAATAGTCCTCTTAAAGAACTTGCCAATCTCCTTGTAATACTTAAGAAATTATAAGGATAAAAATGAGACAAATAGTTGCAGAGGAAAAATGAAGACAACATTTAAATAATCTGGCAGTTTATTATTTGTGTACTTCCTGTGACCTTTGACATTTATCTTAAAGAAAGAGAAACGATAACCAGCTGGTGAAAATACTTCTAGGCAAAAACAATTTTTCTTATAAACTTGCTAGATGTTGAATGAGAAGAAAATTAAAAATTAGGTCTCAGAGTTCATTAAAATAATTATCAAATCAGGGCTATAATTTTAAAAGTTATTCATTGTGTAAATTTATAAATAATAAGCTCCTGTGATGTTAGGTAACTAAATGAGCTTCAGTCCTCTTTCCCCCCAACCTTTTTTTAAGACAGGAAGCTACCAAAATTGTTCTTCAAGTAGCACTTTCAGGAAGAAGCTTTATTATCACTAGTATAGCAAAATTATGTCATTGTTTTTTAATGGTTTTACTTTAAAACTGCGATGAATTTAATATAGTTTGAAGCCATATATTTCCAATTCTGCTAGCCACTTGATATTTGACCTTGTTTACTCAACTTTTTCGAATCGTAGACTCTCTATTCATTAGTCATATGGTTATAAGGGCATTTGATATTTACTAGTAAAAGCTTGACTAATTAAATTTACAAAGTGATAACAAACTACAGTACATTTAAGATAGGTAATTAAAAGCAAGTTCCAACTTGCTGTTGTAAGTGAATGAGGTGAATGCTGCATGGGTAAAAATGGAACAGAATTCTTTAATAATTCTTTAATAATTCTGTGACTTATACATAGGCAGGGCATTCAGAATGAAAGTATTGGTGGTATTCAGTCTAGTACATCACCTGCAAGCCAAGATTTTAGGTTGAAATAAAAATTCTAATTTATTTTCTTGTACTGTATTTTTCAATTAAATGTCATTTTAACATATTAGTCTCCTCTATAAACAAAATTAAAATCATTTCATGTTCAATTTTAAGGACGTACATGTTCTCTGGCTATATCAGATGAAGTACTTATTCTCAAAATGAGATGTTGAGTTGATATGAGAAGAAATTATCTGATTTCATTTTGGAATCAAAATTTTAGGCCCATGATAATATAGCTTTATTATATTAGATTTTTTATAACATAGCTATTAGTGATTTAGCTCCTGCTATGTGTTAGGTCTTTTTGTATATCAACTCTTAAAAACAAACAAGGTTGAATTTAAGTATTATTAGCTGTATTTTACATATTCAGAGGCTGAGGCCTAGAAAATTTGTTCTATGACTAAGATTATTCAGCTCTGCAGCCATGAAATTAGTTGAGTTAAAACTTGAACCCAGTCATGATTAATTCTTTATCCTGTGTTTTTTCAGCATTACCTCCCTTTGGGCTAAGAGTCACATTCTCATTTATTACCCTACCCTGAATATATATCAAAGCTATAAGAATGAATGAATAATTTTATAAAATGGTGGTTAGTTAACAGAAACGTAGGACCACAATCTTTCTGGGTGTAGAATCTCAGCTTATCTGTTTACACACATGACTTCTATGAATGTTGACATCTTTTTTTTCCTGATGAAAATATGTGTGTGGATAGGAGAAATATATATGTCTTATCCAGGGTACTTTTTAAGATTGATATAAAAGTAAAACCAATCAGGTTTTATTTTCAACAGTTCAGAGAAAAAGGCATGAAAGGCTTGAGCTCCGAAGAGAAAGATCAAGTCAGAAATCTATTAAGGTTTGGTTCCAGAAGAGCCAGCTGGAAATGATGGTCTGCAGGCTCAAGTCACTAAGGCAACAGAGCAGCAAACTGCTTGGTAACCAGAGTTGGCCTGACTCACAGGCTGACTGCTAATGACTGGGTGGCCAGAAAAGAGGACCAAAGCCCATCTTACCTCAAAACAATCTCCTTCTTTTCATCTGCCAGCCTTCATGCCAATCCCTTCATTATGGAATAGTCTTTTGACTTAGATGTCTGCTTTTAGAATGGAATTATCTCTGAGACCAGAAGTAAATGCTATCTGTCTTTCTTCTTTAAAATAGGATTTCTGAAATTGTTTTCTTTGGGTCAACACATAATAAATAAATAAAATGTAAGGTTTAATGAAAGGAAAGAAAGTGAAAACATTGAGATTAGTGGCTTGACTTTTGGTTTTCATGAGCAAACATGTACAGGGCCAAATTGCCTGACTTCATTTGATGAGATCTGCCCTTGAACTCTTAGAACACAATGTTTTGCCATTTATTTGGCACTTTCTATCTTACGATATTTTCTATTTCATATTTGTATTTTGACTGTGTATCTGGATTATAAATTCCTAAAAAGTAGGAACCTCCACATATATCAGTGTCCGTATTCACTGTGAGGGACTAAGTGCCACCTGTATAATATGCATTTAGTAAATATTTGTCGTTTGAGAAATATAACTTCTATTGCTGTGCCTGTTATGCTCAAAACTTAGGAAGCCTAGAAGTCCAGGTGATGTTATGTTTGATTGCCATAGTGGAAAGAAATTTCAAACTCAATGATTAACCGTTTGTATGGACTTTGTCACCATGACTGTGTGTGTGTGTGTGTTTGAGAGTGTGTTTGTTTTGGATTCGCACACATCTAGAGTAGAATAATATGACCTTAGTAGATCTCAATTAATTAGTATATGATAGTGTCATTAATTTGTTAAACATATGCATTTTAATACTATTTAGTTTATACTTTGAAAACAATTTATGCCTGTTATATTTCTGAAAAGAAATTTACTTAACGTATTTATGATTCTTAGGAAATTACTAAATAACTACCTTGTTAAACTCTGATGACTAATCCTTATCTCTTAGAATTTGTAGTTGTTAAATTATACACCAAGAACTAGGCTTATAAAAGAAGTGCCAAGATTTTGAGAAATTTGAAAAAAGAAACCAACATCCTCCATAGTTTCTTTTTTAGGATGACAATTTGAAGAAATTTGAACTGGCAGAAACTAAGCACCATTTCTCCAAAGTAGATCTTCTGAATAACTAAAATCGAATAATAGAAAACCTTCTTGAAGAGATTTAGCATAAAAATGTCATTTTAATGTAAATATTTTGTTCTAGGTTCAATCTTTATCTATTTTTACACTGTATTGATTTCAAACAAACCAATTTCCTTTCCATTATTCTTATGAGATAGCCCTCTGATCAAATTAGCTATTATTAAAACAAAGCGACTTCCTCTGTATATTATTATTATATTATTAGGGTACCTGTTTTTTATTTTTTTACATAACTGATCTCACATTTATATTTATAAATGGTGAGTGTGTATTGCTGACCTTTTGAAGTAAGCAACTGACTAATAAGGTTACTTGGATTATCATTTCTGCTTGTTTACCTTCTTTAGGTTTATAATATTTGTTTTACTTTGCTTTATTCTGTGCAATGTGATTTTTTTTTATGACTTTCTATTGAGTGAGTGTCAGATAGAACAATGTATGATTTATGGTAGTAATAACTAAAACATATATGACTTGGAGGCTGATGACGCACAAGATGGAACACTGTGGCTCTCCTCTGAACCGAACCCAGCTTCCTTTAATAAAACTCTCTTATTAATAGCAACAGCAGTGTCATTAATAGCGTGACCATTTCTGTGTCACCTTCTCAGTTTAAGGTACATCTGTGGATCATTTAAACTGCTTTTTAAGTAATATTTTTTGGTGAATTTATATTTTTATTTAGAGGCCCACATATATAGAAATATAGCTTTATAATCTACTGTAAATTGAAAACCTGTGCCATTTATCATACTTAGATCATTGAAAAAAACACAATAACAAAAAGGCTAAATAGAGTCAAGTTTAGTTGGATACTATAACCTACAAAAGACTCCAAGCCTGAGGTCTGTCTGCTCTCTCTTTGTTTAAAATGGCAGTTAGCAAATAATATAGAGATGTGAAAAACTGATGAAGTCTTTTGTCTTAAGGTAATAAGAATGACTAGAAGGTATTTGGAAAGGAAATAATCTTTTCATTATTTAATTCAACATTTTAAAATTCAATAAACCATATCACCTATGCCTATAACCATCTTGGTGCAATGGCAGACATATACCAACACAGTGGTACCTGAACCACTGATGTTCACAATGCTGGAAGAAGGACATTGGTTCTTGCAGGGGTTCTTTGGATTGAAATCACTTAGTTGAAGGTAGACACATTGAACTTGGGTTTTATGATTCCATTTCCTAAGAAGAAAGGTTTTAGTACCCTGTTTTACCACTATCCTATACTTATTAACTTCTTACCTGGTAGCTAACTATACAGATATGAAGAAGCATAGAATCCTTCCATGAAAAATACTGTACCTGCTAAGAACAGCTTCCAAATTCTACTTCCAAAGGACACCAACATGGACATTTTTTAAAAATGTAGAATCTCGATTCAAGTAAGTGAAAGCCGACATAGCGAGGAATCCAATTTTTCTAAACCTCTGTAATCTTTTTAATCCTAGACCAGAACACCCACACAGGACCAGCTACCCAATTTGAAAGACCCAATGTAAAATGAAAATTCAGGAATACTTGTTCAAAAGAATATTAAAAATTTCATGACAGCAACAGCAGAGCATCCAAACCAGCATAGGGCCCTTGCAAGAGGGAAGTCCTGCACAGCTCAGGTCACACCCATGAAACCAGCACTGTACCCACAGTGAAAGCCACAGTTGTAAGCAGCTCTCTTAGTGATGCTGGAGGCATCCTTTGAGAAACTGTGTCTTAGAGGGACATTTCAATTTATCACCTCCTTCTCTGTTGATAGAAACTCCAGAAGACTCTGATATGCATTGAAGTGAAAATGAAAGTTTCGGTAAAAGTCAGCAGTGTACCAGCTGTGACTTAAGAAGATGCATTATCTTACATTCATCTTGGTAGTTTTCTTTGCAAATGAGCAAGTGTATATGTAAATATTAAAAGGAACATCACCTTTGCATTAAATCACTTACCGATAGTATCAGCAATGACAAAATATTATTAGTATTAGATAGTTATGCTCACGCCTTCTTGAATTTGTCTCATTCATTAGCTTAACTCCTATTTTTGTAAAATTTCACTTTTCCTCTTTATTTCGTTACCAGCTCCTTAAATTAAAGTGTACCCCCCAAGTTTATAATTATCCCTTTGACCTTATTTTATATGTTCCCTGCACCATCAGCCTGACTTATGTCCCAGCTCCAAATGTTAGCTCCTTTTAACAAAATTCAACTGTTAACCTGACTAAACTTCCATATGTCTCCCTTGGATATTTCCACTTGGGAGATCTACCCTTACTTAGATATAACATGTGCAAAACTGAGCTCACTGTTTCCTCATTTCTGGTTTTTCTATTTCTGTTCATGAATTCACTATTTTCCCAGTGAACCAGCCTGAATCATCTTTGACTTCTGCTTTATTCTCCCTCTGTGCGGGCCTATAGATTATTTTGTCTAATATCTCTTGTTTTTCTGTTCTTTCTCGATATTGACACCTATTTTAGCACTTAGCTCTATGTTTGGACTATTTCGATAACATCCTAACTTGTTTTTATGCCACTATCAGACTTCTTTTTAAGAATGTCTACTTAGGCTGCTCCATTAATTATCCAAAGTTTTGCTTTGGCCGCCCACTCTCTATTGCAGGAGTAAGCAAACTTTTTTTCTGTAAAAGGCCGGATAGTGAAAATTTTAGGCTTTATGGGCCATACAGTCTCTTTGGCAACTACTCATTTCTGCCACTGTAGTGCAAAAGCAGTCACAAGATATACAGTTGGGCATGAGTGCATTCAATACAACCTTATTTACAAAAAAGATGGGAGGTTGGTTTTGGTCAACTGGCATAGTTTGCCAGCCCCTGGTCCACAGGATAACGTTTATACTCCTCAACTTGGCATTTAAGTCTCTGTCATCAGTTCCAAACATATCTCCACAATCTTATCTGGTATTGTTTCCTATGAATATTTTACAATTTATTCATTCTGGAGCTGAATCTAGAGCAGTTTTTCAAACTCGACGCTACCGACAATTGTGTCTGAATAATGCTTCATTGTAGGGGCTGCCCTATGTATTGTGGGATATTAGGAACATCCCTGGCTACTACCCAGTAGATATCAGTAACATCCACCTGGTTGTGAAAATCCAAAATGTTTTCAAATGTTGCCAAATGTTTTCTGTGGGGCCATAATTGTTTGGAGTGAGAACAGCTGATCCTAGAGGGTAAGCTTTGTGAAGGGAGGAATCAGTTCCAACTTATTTACTATTGTATCCTTAGCACCTAGCACAGTCTTCGGACATAGAAAGAGGTCCAGAAGTGTACTGTCTAGTCCAACTTTGCTCCTTACCTATGAGGGGAGTGAGAGATCCAGGGGCATCATTAAAACCTCATAGGCCACAATTAAATTAATCTGTAAAATGGAACTATTATTAATTTATACACATGTCATAGAATTATTTAAAGGTTCAAATGATATATTTAATGAAAAGGCCTTTGGAAGGAATAAAGTGGTAATCAAGTATAATGGAAAAATAGTATTGGTGGAACACAGGGTTCTGAACCAATTAAAATCTAGGCATTTACCTCACATACTGTGACTACTCCGTGCATATTACCTTATAGGATGCAATTTTCTTTGCTCTCAAGAATTATGCTCTGATAGGACATAGAATGTAATCACTCAAATAACAATAAAACAGTAGTAGCTGCAATTACAAAATGTGATGGGAATTTATATATGGTAGAGATTGTTTCTGGTAGTGGGAATCACTCAAGATTGAAATGGAGTATGAGATGGAGTTTCACAAAGGGACTTGGCATGTTCTTAGATTGCCTTATTTAATATTTGCTGCACTTTAAGTTTAGGCTTAGTTATCACAATTTACAAAGAGAAAAATGGGTCCTAGAAAGGAATTTGATATGAATGTAATGATTTATATGATTTCGGTAGGTAGAGAACTAGAGTGAAGTATGGAAGGAGAAGTAGCAGGAGAGGACTTCTTTTCACCAGAGTAACAGCATGAACAAATATAGGAACTGCATGGATTTTAAGTGAGTTTGGGTATAGCTGAAAATATCTCTAGGGAAGCTGGGCCATAAAGGTAGGCTAGAATCTGGTTTTGAAAGTCAGCTCATTCATTCATTCATCCATTCTCTCTCTCTCTCCCTCCCTCTCTCTCTTCTCCACCCCCATCTCTCTCTCTCTCTCTCTCTCTCTCTCTCTCTCTCTCTCTCTCTCTCACACACACACACACACACACACACACACACATACACACTCACACACACCAGGGATTACACATTTGAATGAAACATGATCAATTTTATCTTTCTTCACAGCTTTACTCCAAATGAAAAGAAATGTCATTTTGAGTTATTACCCCATGCTAAGCTCACTAAGCCACAAGTGTGTGCATTGAACACTCTCAGTCCCATTAGATTCAGTCCAATTAGACCAAGCTATACCATCTTTCAGCTAGCTAATGCCCTTCTACTCCTAAAATAATCCTTCTGAAATAGCAGAACACACAATTCTATTTCCATTCAAATTAAATATGTTAATTCCACTATTCCATTGGTGGCTCTTATGTTCTGATGCATTGAACAGAGACATATACGTGAGGACTAAGCATGTGTTTTCACTAAATTGTAAGATAATATGATGTTTAGAACACATCTAGCAGTTCTGATGGACTGAACACGGAAAAATATTTTGCTCTAGAAGTATTTTCTCTTTCAAGACTTGCTTATCAGAGTAAGAGTCAGGAGCTAAATATTCTGTTATACTTTCACCTATTCAAAAAACAATTTCTGTGTGTCTACTCTCTATCTGTCACTCCTCTGGGGGAGAAGACAGCATACAGATAAATATTACAGTGAGTCAGAGAATGACAAGTGCAGTTAAGAAGAGTAATGTAGGATAAGCAGATAGAGAGTTTTATATAAGCTTTTTGGGAAACACTCTCTAAAGGTGATGTTTGAGTAGCAATCTAAAGAAGGTGACCCAGTGACTCTATGATTATCTAGAGGAAGACCATTTCAGGCAAGAGAAATAACAAGTTCAAAGGCCCCAAGGGAGGATGTGATTGGTGTGTTGGGGGGAGGGGATGTTATAGAAAATGAAGTCAGAGACAAAGGGGTAAGATCATGAAGTGATTTGAGGATGTAGTAAGGGATTTTGGGATTTTCAGGGATTTTCCATGATAATGACTAAGATGTATTGAAGAGAGAAGGAATAGCACTGGGAGTGTTTGCCTCAGGGAGAGACACTGTCTTAAGTTTTGGAAGAATCATTCAAGTTCCTTTGCGGAAAATATAGATATGGGGAAAAGGTAGAAATAAGGAGATCAGTTAATATACTCTTGCAGTTATCCAGGTGAGATATAATGGTAATACAAAGTAGAGTGATAAAAGGGAAGGTAGTTAAAAATGTTTACAGTTCTCTTTGGAAACAGCAGAGAAGAGCAAGAAAGACACTTACTTCTCCTTTGGAGGTGGAACACAAAAATGTGATAGGAAAAGTAGCTACCAGAGAGTTGAAGTTAATCAGCATCCTCAGTGGGCAGCAAGGAGTGTTAGAGCCAGAAGGTGCGGGAAACAAAGAGGCTGAGCATATAAGATATTTTACAAGAGGCGATGAGTGCTGGAAGTCACAGTGGAGAGACTGGGGAGTGGGGGTAGGTTGGGGACTTAAGTCAGACTAGGGGGATTACAGAGTCATCTGGGGATGAAAGTCTGGTCATGATCAGTAGTTAGGCAGTCTTGCAGTTTTGTGGTAATGATCGTATGTCAAAACAAGAATTTTATTTGAGGCTATGCAGTTAGGAAAACATAACTCTTCAGCTGGATAGCCATTCTCTTGGTCGGTCTGTTTTAATTCATTCCAGGCACCCTATTTCACCTGCAGTGCATTTATAGAAATGTAGGGAAGAAGCAGTGGGACCCAGGTTGGCCAGGCCTTTCCAGCAGTCTTCACTCCAACATTTCTGTCTGATAAAGTCATGTTCTTCCTACCTCTTACCATAAATTCATGCTCCAGGGATGAGAGATGTGACAAAGGATGAAGAAGAACGATTGGGAAATTGCTAGTGTTCAGATGTATGGCTGTGGGGCAGATTTCCTAACATGAAATTACCATATTTTTCTTGCATTGGATACAAATTCTGTCCTTCAGCATGATATTAAAACCAGATATTGAAAATCTAAGAATTAAAAAAAAAATCTGTTGTACTTGCCACAAGGCTTCATACATGTAGTTATGACAATAATACTCTTTTATTAAATAAATAGGTTTTACATGTAGGCATAAACAGTTTTTAAAAGATAGCAAAGCTATGCAACATTTTAACATTTACACAGGAATGTTTTCATAATCATAGTTGTAAACAAAACAAATATGAAGTGCATAGAACACAGCATTCTCTTTGGAGTGTGAGTTTTTGATTTGTATTGCCTGCTTGGAAATTTATATTACGTGAGCTAGCTGGCTGTTATTAGGATATTCGATCTTCTCTGTCTTAGGAGTGTGCCCTACAAAGCAACATGTGCAAACTTTTTTTTTTTTTTTTTTGCCCTGAGGGAAAGGGCGAGCCCTGGCACCTTTTAACCTGTAAGGATTATGTAGCTCTTGCTGTGATTGATTGGTTGGCTTTCCTTCAAGAAATGCTGCTGGTATGTGTTTTACGTTCTGACAGAGCTATGGCTTTGCTGATCAGCACGTCATCCACTGTGAAGACGTGGGCATGCTTTTGTGCATTTGCTCTTGTAGCCTGGGAAGCATATTTCAACATGCCGTCCAGAATTGGCTAGAACATGCCTGTCACTCCCAGCTGACTCCGATGACGCTCTTGCCAACGTAGATTTACATCAACACAGTTCTTTACTGGAAAAAAATCTCATTCAGACTATACGAGGTGGCTCATTTAAAAGAGGCATAGCATCAATTTGAATAGGACTGTATTTTAAGGGAAATACTATAAAAAATACTTGGTCAGTGAAACCCTCCACAGAGTACAGAGCTATAATCAGCATTACTCAAGAAGATTTCCCCACTCACAAACGATTTGTATGTAACTAACTTCTAAAGAATGGCTTATGCTGAAAAGGAAACCGCTCTGTTTCAGACTTTTCTTCTCAGCGTGCTAGATATGCAGCCATTTCTAGCCTCTTTTTCCCTATCTACATAATCCTAACTCTATATCCATTAAAGTATGAGATGTCAGAGGTGATGAGATGTGGTATAATGGGGGCAGCATTGTTTTTTCCCTGCCTAAAATTCATTTTGGTAATTCAGTGGATAAATAGATTTTACTCTTAGCATGAAGCCTTTTGGCACATATCCATCTTGTTTTTTGACTCATCCTCACTATCCTAATAAATATTTGGGGTAGGCATATTACTGAGATGTGTGGGTCTATAGACAGGAAACCAAGCGCTTAGAATAAATAAAACCTGTTACCATAGCTATTTAGGAAAAACAAAAAAACAAAAAACAAAAATCTCTCCTTGCTGTACAAAAGAAAAACTCAATATCAGTAGCATATTCCATGTGATTATTATTATTATGATCCTGTGCTACTTGCCCTTCATCTTTGTCATCCTAATCTATTCTAGGTCATTACAGTAATGGATGCAACTGATTGGGTTTGAAATTTTATCCCTTTTTTCTTGACAACCAGCAGGATTTTCAATGACACATACTTTGATCTGTCTGCTTTTAAAACTCCTAAGCAGGACAGCTCTAGACAGCTTTCTCTTAGAAGATTTTATAATCCTAATAGACCTCGTCATGAATTCTATATTTATGCTTGTTTAGACACATCAAAGTCAAAACTTTATACCAGGGGCCATCTGGAAAAGTAAGGTCATCAGCTCCTTGTTGTAGCCATTGGATTACTGTCATGTCAAGCAATAATGAAGGCTGACCTTGTAAAGTGATCAAAGGTTGTGGACTATAATGTAGGAATATTACAAAATGTTGTCATGTTGTTTCTTCTGCTGTATTTTGTCCAGAAATAATATTATGGTCATAATAACTCTAAAATGTTACATGCTGTCTGTTTATAGTATGTAAAGAAAAGATATAGAAATAAGAGAAGTAAAAACCTTTTCCTATGAATTAACATATGAAATCTGCACTTAATGTGTCAGAGCCAGGATGTAACACTTTAAAGAGATGAGTTTACAGGCCACTCAAATGATAGGATTGGTCAGAATTTGAATAAAAATAAAAGAGGATCACAAAAGAAAGAATTGACAGTGCCTTTTCAAACAGTGGCCTGAGAGAGAAACTGTTGGTCAACAGACTGATAGTAAACATTCAAATTATGTTAATTTTTCTGATAGCCTTTTAAAAGCTATCTATCTAATCTATCTACTTATCTAATCTATTTATCTGTATCTTTTGTTTTTGTTCCATGTTCACCAAAAAATCTTCTGATTATTGTCTTTATATTGTTATATAGGATTATCTACTGAGAAGGAAAGTACTGGGTCAGATATTCAATGCATTATCATCTGAGCAATGATCGTAGTGCTCAATTAAAAGAAATTAATGGCATTTAGATTCTGTTCAGCAGTTCCACAAGCGTGTGTGTCTGATATAGGTTTGCTCCTGACACAGGAGTTTCTCTCATGTGCTGAAAGATTCCAGTTTCAGTGTCTACAAAACTCAGTGTCAGATTGAATCCCAGTAATTTCTACAAGGTATTGCCATCCTTCAAGGCCTTTTGGGAGAAAATCTGCCAACCTTCCCAGGTGAAACTCCTCTCTTCTGCTATCCCCTGGACATTTTCACTAGAAACCACGGTAGCCCTAAATACACGTTTTAAAGTTGTAATCCCAGTAAGAAAGAGGACAAGGTGCATTGCTTCATTTTTTTTATCTCATTTTTTCATGAAAGCTGTTTGGTAAAATAGTTGTGACTTCTACTTTGACATTTATTTTCTAATATGTCTAACATTTAGCCCAGGGTACAGTTGGTAATTTTTTTTTTTTTTTTTACCGACAGTACCATGTCTTAAAGTAATTGGTCTGCCGTTCTAGGAAACATGTTGATTACACAGAAGCAGTATTTGAAATTTTCTAGACCCTTTTCTTACCCCCTCCTTATCCCTTCTCAGATCTAGCATAGAGGATAACCTGAAATATTAAAGTTTTTACTCCACAAAGTTATATCTTTTAGGGAGTTTCACATTTTAATGGGGGTTTTTGAAAACAGAAAAGCCTTTGTTACCAAAAATGCATTGTTCTCGTCGTATGATGACAGATTTGTGGGACAGGGTTCATATAACCACATTAACAGTCGTGGCAGTGTTAACAAAAGGGATTATTTCCCATAAGCACTCTCCACCAAAGTGATGTCTTTAATAATATTTAAGGTACCATGGTAACGTGTAGACTGTTAAGACTGTGACAATAACATATTGAGAAGAAATGATGTAAAAGTGACGGGTAGTGTTGAGACAACTTAAGCCCTTTGTTTTCCGACAAACATCATCTAAGCAAAGGGCACCTAAATTAGTTTCCTAGTGCTGCCATCACGAATTATTACAGACTTGACTTAAAACAACTGAAATTTATTTTCTAACAGTTCTTAAGACCGGAAGTCCAAAATCAAGATATTGGCAGGACTGCAGTCTCTGTGGAGGCTTCAGAGGAGAATCTGTTTCATTTCTCATCTAGCTTCCAGTGGTTGCTGGCTTCCTTGGCTTTTGGCTACATCACTCCAGTACTTGCCTCTGTCTTCACAGGCCTTCTCCTTTGTGTCAGTTGTCTCCTTTGTATATATCTTAGAAGGATGCTTGTCATTGGATTTTGGGCTCATCTGGATAATCTAGGATAATCTCTTTATCTCAAGATCCTTAATTTAACTGCAACAATTCTTTTTTCCAAATACGGTAATATTCGCAGGTTCTGAAGTTTAGGATGTGGGCATATCTTTTTGGGGGCCACTATTTAGTCCATTATAGTGTCTAATGCTATGCCTTATTGTGAGAGTCCCTGAGAAAGCCATCTGAATAGCATGAGGTTGGGCCACGTGCATATTGATGATGCTTTCTGACTACTCCAACAGCTCTTGAGGATTCCCGCTTGAATAGCTAAGGCAACAGGGCTTCTTGGGACAAGACGTAGACATCTGCAAAGGTCACTGGACATCCAGTCATACTACATTGATGTTTCTTCCCAAAGGTTCAGGAAAGGGGTGAGAGAAAGAGAAATGGAGAAACAATATTTATTTTGTATCCGCTGTGTATAGAGCTCTTTTGAGAGAGAAAGGAAGGAAAACTGTAAGCATAATAAGTTTAGAAAGGAGAGAATGATGGGTGTTTTTCTAATTTCTTATAAATGTTTGGTCCTGTCTCTGTGACTAAAATTAGCATTTTAGAACCATAAATATGATACATGTTCATGGTAAAAATTTCTCCTAACTATAATGGTGTTTAAGTCCCCTTATGCCCTTCTTCACTCGTCTTAGCTTTCCATTTGTTCTGATCAGAGTAACTACTCTTAACATTGTCTGGTGTAGTGTCTCAGAAGTATATTATGCATATTTAAGTGCATTTAATAAAGATATGGATATACTTATTGAGTAATTTATATGTATTAAGCATAATGCTAGGCATTTTCAGGGGTTACTTCATTATCATTATAAACCAAAACTATATCTGTAAGGTATATTTCTACCAGTGAAATATTGGTCTAAAAATATTAATTTTAAATATTAAAAGGTATTGGCAAATTTGCTTTCAAAATTGTTTTATCATTTTACACACACATCAACGGTGTGTCAAGGGACCTATTAACTTCTCATTATCACCCCCGCCATCACTGGATATGATTGACTTTTATTGTTCATCACTATTATGGGTAAAATATAACATTTGTTATTTTACTATTTAGTTGTATGAGTGAGTTTAATATCATTTAATTGTTTATTTACCATATCTTAATCTACTTGCTGTTAATATATTTTGTTTGCCATTTAAGAAAAATTGGGATAATAACCATTTTGGTATTGATTTGTAATAATTTTGAGTGTATTTAGGAAATTAACTGCCATAACTGTTTTAAATATTTTTCTGTCTATTTTTGTCTTTTTACTTTGTAGTTTTAAAAATTCATATGGCAATATTCTATATATTTTTTTTTTGGTTATGGTGAAAAAGTACATAAAAAATTAACCATTTTTACCATTTTTAAGTGTTCTCTTCATACTGTTATATATATTGCATTGCTGAAACAGATCTCTAGAACTTTCTCATCTTGAAAACTGAAACTCTACACTCATTAAAACCACTACCCTTGCCTCCTTTACCCAATCCCTGGTAGCCACCATTCTACTTTTTATGAATTTGATTATGTTAGCTACCTTGTATATGTGGCATCATACAGTATTTGTCACTGGCTTTTTCCACGTAACATAATATCTTCAGAGTTCACCTGTGATGTAGCATATAAAAAGGACTTCCTTCCTTTTTAAGACAATAATATTTCATTATGTGCATATACTATATTTTGTTTCTTCAACTGTCGATGGATATTTGGGTCGTTTTCATCTGTTGACTATTGTAAACAGCACTGCTATAAACATAGGTGTACCGCTATCTTTTCAAGACCTTAATTTCTTTTGGATATATACCCAGAAGTGGGACTGCTAGATTATTGGTAGTTCTATTTTTAATTTTGAAAACTTTTCGTACTGTTTTTCATAGCAAACATACCATTTACAATTCTTCCAACAGTGCATAAGGATTCCAGTTTATCCACATCCTCATGAATACTTATTTTTTTTATAGTAACTATCTTAATGGGTGTGAGATTTTGTCTCATTATAGTTTGTACTACATTTCTCTTATGAATAGTAATGTTGAGCGCTTTTTTATATGCTTGTTTGATAATTTTATATCATCATTAAAGAACTGTCTTCAAGTCATTTGCCCCAATTTTAATTAGGTTATTTTATATTTTGTTTCTACTTTTTTTTTTTTTTTCTACAACAAGGTTTAGCAAATTTGCCTGCATTTACTGCTTTTATGTCCTATTTAAGTACTGTGACTCCACTGTAAAATTGTTTTTACTTACTGTTATTCTAGTCCTTTTAAAATTTATTTTTAATTTTTAATTTGTTTTGTCATTTGTTTTGCTATGAGGACTAATAAAGAGGTTCATCCAGTTTTTTTTGGCCAGCTGCTTCAATTTCACTTTATTAAATAATCACTGATCATATACTAACTTCTAAGCTTCAAATGTTTTAAGTAGGCTTTTGCACTGAGTGCCACGCTGGCCACAACTACTACTGTAGTGATTGTTCTAAGTGTAGTGGTACCTTGTTAGATTTTGTTTGCCCTAATCTAAATCAGGGATCCCCAACCCCTGGGCCCATGGAATGGTACTGGTCTGTGTTCTTTTAGGACCTGGGCTGCATGGCAGGAGGTGAACTCTGGGAGAGCAAGTGAGGTTTCATCTGTATTTGCAGCTGCTCTGCAGCACTAGCAACACAGCCTCAGCTCCATCTCAAATCATCAGGCACTTGATTCTCGTAGGAGCACCGGTTCCTGGTGCCAAAAAGGTTGGGGACCACTGATCTAAATGGTAAACCAGTTATTATTATAGTTAAATATTTGGAAGATAGACTTAAACATACTTTATTCTCTTTGTTGAGGCCTATTTTTTCATTATAAATATTAACTATGTTTCCAAGTAATATTCCTTTTTTTGGAGTAAGCAAAGAGAAATATTTTCAGCTATATGAGAGGCCAGTGTTAAAGAATGATCGACCTCTACATTACAAAATGATTTTTCTTTCAAATGTGAAATGATAACAGAGATGCTACTTGAGGAGAAGAGATGTCTATTTCAGGATGTTTACCTAAATGTACTTCTTCGGCTAAATTTAAGATTCCTGCTAGCTCCATATCTGGTAGGGAGGTATAAAACACTTGTGCCTACATAAAATGATACCACCTTAAGGTAAGATGAAAGAATTGGAGTTCTAGAATGATGTAGTTCAAAGCCTGGCTTTACTATCAATTAGCTGTAAATTGATTTTCTAATTCTTCTGAGTCTGATTTTCTAATTTGCTAAATGGGATAAATAACATACAAGAGAAGTTTGAAAAGGTTGTTTGTGTGATTAAACATGATAATTTGTAGGATATGTCCTTCATACAGTATCACATGCTAAAAAGATGATAGTGTTAATCGTTATCATTAACAGCAACAGTAATTATAGTGAAAGAAGATCCTGCTGGTGCAACATGCATTCTTTCAAGTAGTCCATTTCCAACACAGTATGCATTCCCGGGACAGCCTGGCTAGACTCCTAATCCCTATGTTGTATAAAAACTCATTTAAGTTATTAATTCATTTAAAGCATTAAACCCACAAGGCTACCACTAAACTATTAAACTTAGATGACATACTGTTAGAAATATTTTGTCTAGCCAGCTCATTCTTCTCTTAGTCTCCTCTTTATTTTACCAACTGTGGAAATTTATTTCAGGTTTCTTAAAAAGGAAAGAAACTGGACCTGTAAAGATGGTTATATTGGGGGATGTAATTAGTCACTTTTATGTGATGCTTTCATCTTTAAAGTCCCATTGTTTATAAACTATATAAATGTCTAACCAATGTTAGTACTGTGTACATAAAACTAATAGTAAAATAAAATAAAATACTAAAAAGAAGTTCCTTTTTTCCTATGACTTGAAAGAAGGAAATCTGATTCTGTGAAAGAAAACGTATGAAATTTAAAATTTACTAACTGAAATATCTCAAGACAACTTTATAGTCAAGGCTAGTTGTTCCTTTCAATGAACTGTATTACTCTAAAACACCAAAATGTTCACAGTACAATTATAGTTATTAAGAACTCTTATTGTTAGGCAAATCTATTGAAATTTTTCTGCTTTGAAGTAGTAAATGCAGGAATTTCTTTAAGGCAAGCTTGACATAGGGTTCAGAAAGAAAAGAGATAATGTCAGCTGCTTAGAATCTTAGAGAAAACGAGGCCTTAGAGAAATCATCTTGAGTTTTGACTAGATGATGAAACCAAGGTCAAGAGTAGTATAGAAAAGTGCCAAAGGATGCACATTAGAACATTGCAAGACCTAGAACAAAGATTGATTGATGCAGTCCAGTATTATTTTTAGTCTGACCCATAGCCTTTGAGGATGGGTATGGAAAGAAAGTAGAGAGAACTCGTCATTTATTCAATATCCATGCATAGTGGTCACTTGTTTAACTTTTTTATAATTCTTGTTTTCTTTTTCTCTTGTTCTGGCCCTAAATTTGGAGTGCAGCATTGCATACCCCATTTTGACATATACTAGGTGCCATGAATGCAGGAAGTAATTATGTAGAAATGAGTGAATAGATCAATCGACTGTAAATCTGGAGACTTTTGTCATTATTACTCCTCTACCATTAGCGAGCTGAGTGATCTAAGGCAAATTTCTTAAATTCTCATTGGCTCAATTTCCTCAAATATGAAAGGAGGATGTTGAGTAGTTAGTTACTCTCTAAAGTTCTTTCTATCTTTTCCTGTCTTTACCTGAATAATTCCATAGACTGCTGAAGCAGTGATAGTAGCTTAATTCTTAGCTACTGATTGCTTATTTCTCTCAAACTTGAAAGAAAAAAGAATTACAAATTTAATTCCACTTTTATATTCATCTCTGTTTTCATCCGGGCATCTCTACCTCATAGATTTCATAGACTCATGTAAACTTTTTCATTAAAAATATTGAGTGATAGTAAAAAGAAGGAAAACCTCTTATATCTAAATTTCATATAACTGTGCCACTAGTTTCTGTTTCTATACAAGTTATAATGGGTCAAAAATCTAAGTTTAAGAGAACTTCCTATTGTTGTAAAGTATACTGAAAACTTATAAAATAATCCCTCATACTTTCCCCAACTCTTCAATTTTATAATAAGCATATTAGTAGAAAAAAGAAGTGGATACTAATTAAGTAAATATATGGTACTGGGTTATTTGACCATTATTGAAAATAGTTTAAATATGTGGGCACTTTATAAAGTAAAGAATAAGTGATAGAAGGTATGTGTTTGGAAGGTCCAAAGTGCTAATTATTTTCTGTACTTAACAAAATAAATGGTAACAGACATTAAAATGCTAAATGATTGATGAATTAATTCATTATTTAGTTTCAGAACACCTACTTTTGTAAATAACTAATGTAGGGCATTTCTCTAGAGGTCCAATAATTCTTGTTCTCAGCAATATATAAAGAAGAAATATTTATAATGCAGTTACATAAGACCAGAATGATTAAGACTCAAGCATTTATTCTCTATTGAGATATTTGTGCTTGATTAAATTACTATTTTAAAATAGTAAAGCAAAGTTCCAATTAGAATTAAAAATTTTAAATTATTTCATATTTTTATATTATTCCATAAACTTCTCTAATATGATTTTATATTCTTACTCTTTATTCAACCATTTCCTTAGTATTGAACATTTAAGTGTTTTCAGTGATTCTAAAATAAATATCTTTGAAGATCAGTCCTGAATTAGATTCTTAGAAATGTGATGCATAGGGTTTAAAGATTTTAAATGACATTGTGAACTACTTTTCAGAAACTGTTACTGTTCATATGATAGTAGTATATTAACACGGCCATATTTCAGATTATTCCAAGTATTACCTATTTTACAGTTAATAAAGATTTGCCAAATTGGTTATAAATAATATCTAATATATATCAATTGACTAACATTGAGGCTTACAAGTTTTTTTACATGTGCATAGAAATTTTAGATTCTTCTTTTGTGAATTGCACGTTAGTGTTATTTGTCCATTAGGATTGTAACTTTTCTCTATCTTGCCTTTTGAAGAAACAAAAAAATCAGTTATTTGCTATCTAATTAATTACATTCATTTTAATGTAAAACATTTTTAAACTATACCAGGACAGTTTATTATTTTCTTGGAAAATTTTATCTACTAATTTCATTCAGAGAAAAGTGTTTCTGAACTCAAAATTAGACTAGAATTTACTTTAGTATTTTTCTAGTTTGTTTTAAATACTATTTATTTTTAATCAATCTGCAAGTAATTGAAAATATATTTAGTTTGAAATTTGTGTAAGGTTATAACATTTTGATAAGATTAAAATGGATAAAAGATAAAGAAATGAGGAATTTTATCTAATATTCATTTATTATACTACTGTAAACAAAGCCAGGAACTTTTGTACAACATCAAAGGCATTTTGTATAATATCAGAAAATATACCAAAGCAAGAATCGTCACAAAGTAACATTTTTAAAAGCATATTCTTCCAAATGTCCTCTTCTCCAAGAAGGCCGCTTTAAAAACCTAAACTTTATATTATTCCATCAAAGTTATTGAATTGGAAAATTAATAAATAAAAAGCCATTAGAATAAACACCAAAATTGTGCTCTAATTAACTAAATGTTTCCATAAAAATACAGTTAGTAAAAAAATTTCAAACATATAACAGTGTTTTCTTAATTAATAATTTCTGTGGAAAAAATCCACGACTTGATATAATTAAATTCATTTTTATTATGCATATATTATTTAAAAAAATTTATTAACAGATACTTATCTGATGACCAAAGTAATAATCTTGTAGTAAATATTTGAATACTGAAAAAATGCAGAGAGAACCAGCTCTGAAATTTAAAAAAAAAAAAAATGTGTGACCCAGGCAAGTTACCTAACCTCTCTACCATTATCACAGTTATATAATGAAAGAGTTGACATATATAATACTTTAGAACTTTTATACATCATAGTATCATTTAAAACAACTTGATAAATCTAAGAAATTAATATACTATTTCATTAAATTTAATAAAATTTCACAGTATGGCAAAGCATGCTGCATCTCAAATATCAAAATGAACTTTATATATTTTTACATATACAAATACTTAAAATGACATATTTAACAGATACCATTGACCCAATTATTTAACTCATCTGGGTTTTGGCATTATTATAATCAATACAAATGAATGTATGTATATATGAATACGTACATAGATGGCTAGAAACACTCATACGCATACTATATAGACTCAAATATTACTGCTCTCTTAACTATTACTAGTTTTACCAAGGCAGAATTAGATAGAACTATATTTCTCAAAACACGTTTACAGAAAATACCCAGAGCCTTATTTTCTTACCATTTCTTATTATACATTAAAGATTCATTACTGCTACTGCTTCTGCTGGTAGAATACTTTAAAATTCAGTCAGTAAGAGATATTATGGCCATGACATACATTGCCTCAAATATCTACATATATCTAACTTAATATGCATAGTTTCTGGGACTGAGATTATTTAAGTAAATATCTCAATTTTATATACATACAAGGAGACATGTGGGATGCTGACATATGTTGACATATTTGTTCAAAACATTTGTCTAATATTGTATTTTGTTGTTAGTGAGATTCGCAGTTAGGAAAATGCAATATAAGAATGATAAATTTTAACTAAAATAAGAATTCTGTTCCCCATGAATGGGAGAGAAAAATGTGATGTGATATTATTTGACCACTGTAATTAAATGTGTTAGTAAAATGTATACAATAAAATGAGAAAAAATGGCATAGTTACTAATTTTTTGAAGTTGAAAATGAGAAAAATTTTAAAACAATGATAATTTCATCTTAGAAATAATTATTCTCCAAATATTAGGCATTTGAAGTGCTCCTAAATATTTGCTGGTGTGGATAACGCTGCTATAAACATATATATATATATATATATGTATATATATATATATTTTTTGCATATATCTTTTAAATTACTAGAACTGATTGCTCACTTCATGATTTCTGCTTCATTTGTCACATTGTTTTTAAAGGAATTTATGTCAGGTTACAACACCTCAATAATATTGTTTTAATTATATTGAACACCATAATTTTCTTTAAATAGTCAATATTATTTTCAGTAAGGATCAGTATTTTTCATTTTTTTGTTTACCCTTTGTAATTCCATTTTCCTGAACTCTCTGCTCAGATCCTTTCAGGATCTACCTAGTGGATCTTATGATTGTTTCTATATATTTATATTAGTTCTTTTTTTCCACATATATTCAATTCTTTTTTTTTTTTTAAATGACTGTTCCCAGGTCTTTAGTTTTTTATTTTAGTTTTAAAAATTTTATTGTAAAATTTTGTTTCTGTGACAAGTATTCTACATTTTAATATGTTTGCTATTTATATTTAGAAAAATTAAATATATTCCATCTGAAATATTCTTTAAAAAATGATGCAAGATATGTTATCTCATTATTATTTATAAAATATATCACTATTACCTTCTTGTTTTTCAAAGCATATTTAATATCCAAGTTTAATATTTTGAAGTATCCTATTCCTCCTGACTTAAAAAAACAGAGATACAAGGATCCTCCTCATTGTTACATCTTAGAATTTGGTAGTATTTCAAACAAATTAGCTGACTAATTTAGAACCCAAACTCTGGATTGCAGATTGACCAAATATAGTTAATAGAAAACAAAATATTTTCTCCAATTTATTTCCTTGACCTTAGGGATCATTTCTCTACATTCATCTCAAGTCGAATCTCCTAGTCTGTTTATGTGACCAGATTCATAGCTTGGATGGAGATTTATGTTTTATAATGATGCATAGATGTGATTCTGTTCTCTACTATTTCATTGGCATTCAAATTAATAACTTCTTCACAAAACTTTCAAGGGACAGGGCCTGTTGAAAGACATCCTCTTTAAGCAAATATTCTAAGGACAATGGACAAATCTGAAGTTTTTATGTACAGAAGGAGCTCAAAACCTCAATATAGGATCTATGGGGTTTAAGGATTATATGAGCACAGTGCAATGAAAGCACGCAGTTCCTATTAAAGAGTTCATCCATAAGTACGACTGTGGGGCATATCATGAGGCATGCTCTCCTGGAGAAATGTAAAACCAACTTGAGATTCAATCATAGACATTGCAGAATGGAACTCTTCAAGCTTTGAATGTGATTGGGATACTTCAGGTTAATTTTGGAGTCAACTGAAGAGTTTTTAAAATTTCTTCCTTATATTATTTCCAAACTTTTTTTCTCTGTGCTTTTAGGAGTGGCTTTCCTTTAAAAAAGAAAGAAAGAGAAGGGGAGAGAGGGGATGGCAGAGAGAAGAGATGAGTCTATGGTATACACCACGAAATGCAGCACTTGCAATGCTGTCAGCTTTAAGGAATTTATTTCTACTGCAAATTCTTAGGATAAATAGATATAATGAGGCAGAACAGGTATATAATTTATAGGTTGCATAGAATTTTCTGTATATATTTGAAAAACTCAAAGTTGGATATAGTATAGAATCTATTCCATTGAGTCTGTTCCTATGAATACAATAGACTATATTTTGTCCTACTTGTTTTTTCCTTAAACCATAAACCAGGGTTCAAGCATAGTTTAAGAAAAAGAACATTGAAATAAAACCAGTACCTGGGAGAAAATATATATATATATATTAAAATATATTTTTTAAATATGTATGTATATAGAATTATAGTTTTGCTTCTGCCTGCTCCTAGGAGAATTCTGTTTTCCATTTAGACCACGAAATGGAGCATAAGTTCAGATTATCTATCTCACTAGGTAAAAGTTTACAATTCCCTAGAATCTGGTCATGAAAATCCGTAAAATTCTCTACTTAAATTAATTTAGATTTAATTCTTAACCCTTTGGCCCAAAACTCTAGTTATTCTTTCTAATAATAATCAAGAAGTGGTTATCAATAATAGCTTTATTAAAATCATAATTACAGCATTTGAAAATTGGTAAAATTGATACTTTCTACTATATGTGGTTAATATTTACTCATAAAGTTGAAATGATTAAGAAAATAAAGGCTGAAAAAGGAAGGAAGAAAGAGGAAGACAATTATGCTGATAATGGTGACTTTTACATTCACAAAGACAAAATTTATGGTTAAGGGTAAGTCACCTGACATTTTAATATTTCAGTTCTTGGTAAAAGTGTAGTTGAAATCACACACTTAGCAGATGACCCAAGTTAAAGTAAGGTTTCAGCTTTGTTCCAAAATAGCAAATAACATCCTTATTCATGTAATCATAAAGAGAAGCAGAAATCAATCTAATCCTGAAAAATTCCAGTCCCTCTTCCCTCTTCATAGAAGATAATTCATATATATCCTTACTAGTATGGGGATACACTGAAACCGATGATACTACATCTCACTTGATGAGACATACTGTCTTCTCAAAAAAATCTAAACTTCTCAATGAATTCTATAAATTCTAATTCCATTATACCTGTCCAGAGTCCAGAGTTTTCTTTCTTTTCCACATATATTCCTCTTAGTATTACTTTCTGAACATTTATTCATCATGTTTAGAGGCTGAATAAATCATTAAGTGGATACTATCACTGAGTCCATAGGATTGATTTACTGAGTCAAATCTATATAAAAAGGCACTTAATAAATATTAAATGCTGTCAATCTTTAATTATTCATGTGTATATTATTCACATTATAGTTGTGATATGACTTTAAAGGTCATATTTACATAATGAACCCTTCTGCTGGATGAAACCTTTAGTTGACATAAATAAGTTCTTAGCTTGTATCCAGAAATTAGAAGTGAAGCCTCTGTAAAACAATTTTATTATTTAATTACTATCAGTTCTCTCTTTACCATTTCAGTCAAAAGGCAAAAAGCAGCTTTTAGCTGCTTTGCCTTGGTACTGATCATTCCCAGCATTTAATGGGGGAGCATGGAAAAAACTAATCTAGAGATTAGACTCCAAAAGGTTAGGGGTTTTTCATTTCTCCTTCAAACAGATCTTCATAGTGAAATTTTATTAATTTGTAATTAACTTGTTCAATTAATCCAGAAAACTTTCCTAGGAAACCAAATTTATAAATTTATTTTGGTAGGGGGAAATTCTGCCTTTTGTGTCTCTCCCTCTCCCCTCTCCCCTCCCCCCTCTCCCCTCTCCCCTCCCCCCCTCCCCTCTCCCCTCCCCCCCCCCTCCCCTCTCCCTCTCCCTCTGTCCTCTCCCCTCTCCCTCTCCCTCTGCCCTCTCCCCTCTCCCCTCTCCCCTCTCTCCTGACATTTCAAAATAGGCCATGCAATTTAACAATCCATAAAATCATAAAAATATGGCTTTCCCTAAGGATATTAGCATAAATTACACTACAAGATGCCAGAGAAGGATGGGTTAGTTGAATTTATTTTTAAGCCTCAGCTAAAACCACATGCAGAAAGAAGAGAGTGAATTTTTTATTAAAATTCACACTGCACAGTGAGTTCCCAGAGAATTATAAGGAATGCATAAATATAATTTAATATAGCATATAATTATTATTTTGAAATTAATAAGACAAATACCAAATGAAAGCATTAGCTTATTCACCAGGACATGCAATGATGTTTGCATAGCAGTGATCTATGTGGACAGAGGTTGAAAATTGTCAGCAATTTTATTTAGTCTGTCAGCATTTACAGTGGCAAGGATTGGGCTTTACTCAATACATTCCTGCTAGATAAAACCTTTTGTGCACAGTAGCATTACAAGCAGTATGCATAAAATACAATAAAAACAGTGTTGAATTATAATGTATTTTACATCAAAAGAATTAATAGTTTAGGAAAGGAAGTGAGAAATGAATTAGATGATTGATAAATATTACTGGTTTTTTTTTTTGCAATTTCTAATATAGGTAATTTGCACGTTTTCTTTAAAAATGGCTTGTATGCAAAGAAATGACTGAAGGAAACATTAACTTAGATAAAAGCTATATTAATGTGTCTAATGTAGTAACATTAGGAAGAAGGCAGTTAATTGAATTTTTAGTCTGGCACCAACTTTCAAATGATTATGTTTTAAAAGTAGGGCAGGTATGCTAGAAAGTCCTTACTGCAAAAAGATTAGAGTCTTTTTTTCATCAGTTAAGAATGCATTCAGCTATAACAGAAAATTAGCAGCTTAGCCATCTAAGGGTTTATTTGTCTTGTGCGAAAGAATGTTTGGAGCTAGCAGTCTAGGGCTAGCATAGTGATCCCACGATATCTTCAAACATATAGTTTCCTTTTCTTCTTTCTTCTCTGCTATCCTTAGCATACTGTCTTATCCCGTGTTTGTCACCTCATGATCACACGTGGTGTGATTACAGCTCCTCCAAACATTGTGTCCTCATTCCGAGGAGAGTAAAGAAAAGAAATAGAAGGGAAGCAGGAGGGGTTGCATATATAACAAGGAAGCCCGGATTTCCTAGGACTCCTCAGCTTCCATCTCTTTGACAAGAATAATGCCACATACTTGCCCCTAGCTTCAAAGAGGCTGAGGAGCTGGTGTTTTTAACTGGACATATTTTTGGGTGAACAATATTGGATATATGAGAATGAAGAGGAGAACAGATATTGGATATACAGTCAGCAACATCTATCATAGTTTTTTAGTTCAGATAGAGCTAAATTTGATGAGATTAGAAAAACAGCTGGTGAGATATGAAAAGCAATATCAAATATCCAACTTATTAGGAAAAAATAGATTTTTTTTATTATGGTGTCCAAGATTTGTGAAAAGAAAAAAATAAATGAGGGTTTAAAAATAGAAAATCAGGTGATATTACCTGTATATAATTATGTTAGGAATCTAATACCAAAAAATGCTAAATTCAAGTTAATAAGTTATTCATTTTCTGCACTATCCAGACCTCCTTTGTTTCATAGGCACATGGTATAGCATAATTCACCCAAAGCCTATGGGGCACGTGACTAAAGTAATTGAACTGGTGCCTCTCTGATCTTTAATTCAAAGTGATCCTACTTTATCAAGCAGCATGAAAATCAAACTCAGAAAGCAGCAGAAAATATCAAATGGGCATATTTGTTGGTTATTTATAGCTCATAAGAAATGGAAGGGGAGAATGAGGTAACTCTGATTAATGACAGTCTCAATTCCCCTCTGGTCTGAAACAGCTCGATAAATGATACTCAAAGCTGGAGCTAGTTTGAATGATACATGGTTTAACTCTCCACTATCCTGTGTATGTGTATGGAGAGTCTAAAAATGAATGTTTGTAATCAAAGTAACTTAATTTTTGAAACTGGAAATTTAATGTGCCTATCTCGACCAATAGTTAATATTATTATTAAAAGAAATAGCTGTATTCTAATTTTTTAAATTTTCCTGATTTGGAGGCAGAAATAACTTTTGTTTATAGCTAAAACCAGGTTTTCCCCAGTTTAGCATCTACCAACCATTGTACACATTAGAGAGTTATACCTTCTTTTTCTGCTTCTCTTCTCAGTGATAGAAGTTTTAGCTTTTCTCCTTCCTTCGCCACCTTGCTTATTCCTAGAGTTTTCTGACTGAGAACAAATGACATTACTCAATGTGCAATATCATTTGGATTGGGAAGTATTGTAGTAGAGCAGGTTTTACCGTAAGTGTTGACCAGCTTAGAATCTGTTTATTCCATAGTGTGTGGAGTACTTCTTACGTCATTGCTGTCCTAAACAACAGGAGTGAGAAGATGAAGGATTTTGGTCTCAGCCATCTAGTGGCTCACATTGGGCTTCTATTTGGGGGCTTTAGGACTAGTGTACAAAATATTGCATTATGAAGATTTTTGGTCTTTGAATTGATCTCATGGAGCATAATGGATTAGACTTACAGCAATGCCAACATGCCCAGAGAAGCTAAGGTTTGTATTTTACATTAATTTAGAGAGGGCATTAAATCTAGTGTCTCTCTCATCTGGAGAAGTAAATTTTTTGTCATTATTTTTCTTCTGTTTATGCTTACAAGGCAGCTATTTCATTTTTCCTTCATTGAGAACCCAGCCATATTCCCCACCAAATCTGAAATGGTACATAGTTACTGGCCGTTACCAGAGTTAATTCCATTTACTTTTGGTAGGGCCTGAATAATCTACAATTCAGAGAAGTCTTGCAAAGGACCCCTTCGTTTTTGCACTAGATTGCGTTTTTATTCCATACAGAGTCTCCTTTTTATTTTCTAGCCCTAGCCCACCCTCCAACACCATCCTTCTTAAAAATGAAATAAATCTAAGACATGGTTTCTTCTGTTAAAATTGATCATTTATATTATTGTAACATGAATGCACTGTTTTTGCTTAAATATCCTCTACCTGTCCATCAGAGATAAGGATGTAGAAGTATAAAAGAGGACAAAAGGATAGAGAACTTCACTCTACTTCACAAAAAGCAATAACTTAGCAATTTTATTTTGAAACTCTAATATATTATAGCAGTTACATGATGTAGAGTAGTGTTATTTGCAATTATATAATATATATACATATCAAATACAAGGGAAGGTCATGTCATGTCTTCCTCTACCTGATCATTCAGGGACGAGGCTGGTGGAGGCTTCTCCATCTTTAGTACATGATTTCCAGGGTTGACCTTGGCAACATCTCCATTACAGACAGCCTGAAGTTGAAAAGAGCACAAAGGAGTCTGGATAGAAATTCATCATGTGATCACACATAACTGAAAGGAAGGCTGGAAAATGAAATCTAGCCACATGCCCAAGAAGAAAAAGATTTTGATCAACAGTCAGCTGTGTAATCTCCTTTACAACATCACTATAGTTAAAAATTAGATTAGAAGTGATTGTACTGGAACCTGATTTTCTGGCAAGTCTGTATTTTCATCAAACCTATAGATCGCTTAAGAAATATAACAAGCCTCCCCCAACTTCATGTACTTAGTAAGTAGATCAGGCAAATGATGTTATTTATAAATTGCTCCCTCCCAAGGTGAAGTTTAGTCCAAAATCAGACAATAATAGAATAAAATCAATTATTCTAATGTAACATTAGGAAATACATACACATATTTTTCCAGAATTAGTGCTAATATATTTTTTTTCTAATAATGAATGTTACAGGAAGTAGTAGCCTCTGAGACATGCTAAAGATCTGAAAAGTGCTTGGGACTTTGTGCAGAAAATTATACATATCTTAAGAATATAGCAACATGAACTTTCATGCTCATAAACCCAAATCCAAGATCAAGAAACAAAATGTCGCAAGGCCCCACCTGCCATCCCAAGTGTCCCTCCTCCTCTCTTCTTTGCAAGGCTGGTCACTATGCTTACTTCCATCAACAAAGAATGATTAGGCCTCTGTACTTTATATAGATGGAATTAAGCAATATGTATTTTATTTATTAACTACCTATTTTTGGTCAACATTAGCTTGTGTAATTGTTCATATTCTTCTATGGAAATAGACTAGAATTTATTCATTCTGTAGTGCATAAGCATTTGAGTAGTTTATAGGTTTGGAGCTATTATAAGTATTACTAGTATAAACATTCTAATCTGTGCTCTTTGGTTAAAATAAATATGTGCACATTTCTGTTGCGTATATAACTAAGAGTTGAATTTCTGGTTTACAGGGTATAGATAAATTCAACTTCAATAAATACTGACAGTTTTCCATAGAAGTTGTATCAATGCTGTTGGGGGTCATTTTTAATTTAAAAAAATAGAGGCCAATGATTTTCATGAAAATGGAACTGAACTCTTATTTCCCCTTTTCAGATGTGTAACCTCTTTTCTCAATGAGAATTTTCTCCCTAGCACATTGTAGACATTCTCCAAACAGAATGTGATGAGAACAACTACTTAATGATAGTTATGTGCTTTCTAAGTATTCTATTATACATGTAGGCTTGAAATAAAAATAATTTTGCATCAATGATTTTACTATATTCATTTTGAAATATGTTGCAGTGACCTCAAATAATGATCTGGCTTGTGCTATTCTTTTTTTTCTTCAATTCTGTTAGCATTATAATAATGATCTGCAAATGTATTAATTGACATTTAATGCCATTTCTCCTTCTAGCTCTTTCGTTATATTTTTCTGTTTTCTGCAGATTTATCATTTTTTTTCTAAGCCTTTTGCAAGATGCTAAATTATTAATTGAACAGGGACTTGTTTATTCTGAAGAATGGCTCCTTTTTTATAAAATTGCATCAGTGTAGTGTGATATATTTACAGATTTTTAAATGGCCATATAATCCTCATTTCACTTTGATTATATAGCAATACTTATATAAGAAATCAAAAGATTCAGATGTTACATATTTCTCTGAAGAATGTAAGACAGAGATTGACTGATATTGGGTTACGTAGCTCTACCTTCATATGTATTTTCCTAGTCAAAAAATAATTAAAATATAATTAGGGGGAAAATACTTTAGTCGCTGTATTATTGATTCTACTGGTAAACATATGTGGTATAGACCAGTGATTCCTGACCTTTGCACTTTTAAATACTGATTGATTTAAAAATATGGCAACTTATATCAGCTTGTCTACTTTTGATTTGCCAAGGGATATCATTTTAAAAAAAGATTCTATCCTCCACTCCTATCATTTCATAAAATCAGGGATATTTTGTGTGTAAAGGAGAGCACTTTAAATTGGGTTCATGTAGCTTAATGACAACTATATGGAGTTGCTTATCCCTCTCCTATATGAACTGGTAAAAACTTTCTCAAGAAGCTTTTGTGTTTAGGAACCACTGGATTAGATGCTGTATCAAAGGCTTTAACTTAAAGCATGTTCTAGCTTTAAATTTTTAGAAAGCTAAATGTTATCAATGATAAACAACATGAATGGGAAAGGTCTATTGGTAAAAACCACCCAATCCAAGAAGCCTTTGTATCAAGCTAAGATGCTTCCAGGATTAACATGTTCAGAATGATCCTTCTCTCTTCCTCATTCTGTTACTCTCCTTCATTTAGAGATTGTATGTCAACAGTCTTTTCATAAATGTAAGATGATAAAATATATTGTGAAGCTGATGCAAACATCTTAAATATGTTTTATGTGAAAGTCAAATAACATTTTTCAGAGGGAAATTCACTAAATAACATCACCTGCATGAAACTTAAATGAATGTTAAAAGCGTAAGAGGTGAGGTCTTATCTAGAAGTATAGTGTTTTTATGATTTTTCACATTTTTATAAAAACATTATAACACATGAGATTCTGAAATCAAATAAAAAACAGCCACTTTTTAAAAATTTTGCTCCACTAAAATTATAGTGGGGGGAATTAAATGTAAATCCTTAGTTGTATTTTAGTAACTATAGAAGATGTGCAGAGGACAAACATTCAAATCCATTTATATGGAGGTGCTATACTGTATTAGTCACAGGGATATTTTTTCCTCTGAATCTTAATAATCTAACATTATTAATAATTTTTTAGAATAGCCATGGGCCAAACCATTCAGAGAGAATACAGCTACACAGTGACACCAAGAGCAAACTACCGCATGGAGAAAGACAACTTGTTGAACCACCCACTAAGTTCAGTAAAATGCTTCTTATTACAGGACGTTTGAATACCTCGAAATGGGATAAAGGGAAATAGAAATATTAGAGTAGAAAGTTTACTTGTTTGGACATTCTTCAAAAAATGCCATAAGGAAATTTGAGTTAATAACTTTTAAATCAAACTAAAGACATCTTTAAGGTTACATTGGAGTGAGGGGTAATAGGAGGTCGAGAGCATATTAGTTATATTATACTTTTATATTGTGTTTGTATGAGCATGCAACTTCAGAGTCAGGATAGATCTGGGCTCAAGTTCTGATTTCATCTCTTCTAAACTGTGTTACCTGGGCAAAGGCATTTAATATGTCTACGCCTCAAGTTCCTCATCGATCGAATGAGGATAATAGGGTTATTGACTATGGGTTAAATCAAATAAGACCTGAAAAACTTGGGACCAGTATGTAATAACTCAATACCTAGTCTATATGCTGTTACTATTAGCTCACGTGTGTGAAGAGAAAGTAAAAGGAAGAAAATATGCAAAGATTCTACCACAGTGGAGCTAATGGTAGTCTTTTAAATTGCTGTTCTTTCTCTTCTTTCCAATGTATTATTATTTTTTATTGTTATTATTACTACTATTATTATTAGCTACCAAATATTGATAGCCTACTATAGGACAGACATATGGTATGCATTATTCTCTTGAATTCTCAAGCAACTCTACCAATAGGTTATATTTAGTTCCATGTTATTAATTGGAAAACGAGCCTCAGAGAAGATAAAAAATTTATCTAACATCAAGTAACTAGTAGACATCAGAACCAAGATTTGAAATAGGCTGTTCCTCCTTAAAGTCTGTGCTCTACCTACTCAGAATTTGTAGCATTTCCAAGGATTCTGTCCTGACTTTCTTCCATTTTTTTTGTTTATGTTATAACCACTAATTTGAATCTGATCCTAAGCAAAAAGTAATTGTAGTTGTTTCATTATAGTCTCCTTTTTTCTTTAGGTATATAATTAAATGTCAGCTGGAAACTTCTTTTTAATATAAGCGAATAAACCAGCCCACACATTTTATTTTCCCTTAGGCATACTGCTGAAAAAGGCTATTTTCAATTTTAAGAAATCAGCTTATTTTCATTTAAACTGATAGAAGCTAAGACTTATGAATCATGTTATATTTTCACTCCTATCATTGTTTGTATATTTGACATTAAGGAAGAAAACTTTGTTCTGCCTTAGATGCATCTGAAATCGATCTCCCTAAGTAAAATGTTAGGGCACAATTTTTTGGAAAAATTAGGTCAAATCAATAAAAATAGTTTTAGGAAAGAACTGTTCTAAAGTATTAGAACTGCTTTTGATATTATATTAGCTACATTCTTGAGCTCTATTATGGCATTTATCATACCTTATTTCTTGCCTTATGTCTTGTCTTTCTCTTTCATTAAGTGATGGCGCCTATGAGGATAAGAATTTATTTTGTCCATTTTTATCAGTTTTTATCTCATTTTCTAGCACATAGCAGGCACTTAATAAATTAAATTAATTGATTAATGAGTTGAAATTACATGATGATATAATCTATAGTTGAAATATGTTTTACATATATGTATACAGTGTGTGTGAGAGAAAAAAGAGAATTGTATCTTTATATTGTTGCAAAGTTATATTATTTCTCATGTAGATTTTATCCTTAGTTAAAGTTATATCAACATTGTATTTATAACTATATTAGTACATGTGTAGGTTATGTACTTATGACAAGATAGTTTAAGCTATGATTCATACAAAAATTTAAAGAATTCTTTACATAATATGTTCACATATTAACTAATACTGGAAATTGACTTTAAAAATAAAATCATTGGAAGAATATCACTTTTCCAAGAAACATTTAACATTTCGTAGCATTTAACTTACAAAATGTTTATTATGGAAACGTCAATTTTAGAGAAAATGTACATGTCAGAGGGCAGGTATGGGTGGGAAAATAATTGCAAGCCCAGTGCTAGTTGCTTTTTAATGAATCATTTCATTTTCTTGTTGCAGCAGCCCTTAGGATGGTCTTATCAACCATTTTATGGTGAAATTGAGATTCAAAAATGGTTACTAACTTGGTCAGGGTCACATAGTAGATCGGAAGTAGACTCGAGTCAAAGTTCTTGTTTCCAATTAAAGCAGTGTTTGGGGGACCCGATCTGTTATTTATGTGAAAAAACAACTAACCTTGATGTTTGCAGACACAGTTTATTTAAGTAAACCCCTTAGGATTTCTAATCATTTCCTAAGTTCAAACAATTCCAATAAAAAGCAGTGCAATATAACTCTTAGTGATTTAAACTAAACACTTAAGATTTAAATGTTTACTTCTGTTTCAAATAACATTTAGTATTAGATTTATTATTAACAGTTACAGAGAACCGAGGCTATAAATCAATTTTACATGCAATGTATTCTACTGATCATAATAGTTGTATTTGCAAGCTGAGTAGAAGAGCTTCATCCTTTCTCCCAAGTGATATGTCTCCTTTTTTGGGCAATGAGTGTAACTCCTCCAGAAGGTCTTCTATTTTGCTTGCTCTTGTTTCTTAACATTTCAAGGAGTTATGCTGTTTTTAAAAAATATTCAACAGATATTCACTGAGCATTTGTAATATATAGATGTGGCGGTCATGGTGCATAGGCGATAAGAAGATGCACCAACATGTGGTCCAGTCCTGCCAGTCCAGGACCAAATACAATGCAGGAAACAAGTGGTTGATTGTTAAACAGGGTGGACCATGCAAAAAAAATAAAAGCTATGTAAGATATGGCATTAGTACAAAGGGACAGGCTGAGCAGCTGTGCCTGAGGAGATGATGTGTAAGTGAGCATTTATCCCCCCAGGCAAACTAAAAGAGAAATCCCAGGTGATGACAAGAAAGAAGGGCCCTCCGGGAAAGAATCTTGGAGAGGTAGCTAGAGATGGTCAGCATCTCAAAATACCATTAAGATATTTCACGACAGTTGTTATTATCCCCAGTTTTATGGATGAAGAAATGAATCTCAACAATGTGAAATAACTTGCCCAATGCAACAAAATTAACAAGAAGCAGAGCCAGGGTTTGATGAAAGTTTGACTCAATTTTTTACAATTCTATGTCATAAGAGGTATTTTATTATGATTTCATTGTGTATTTTCATTTTTATTGCATTTCAGCAAAAACAAAAACAAAGCACTAAAAGTTTTAGAAATATGGCTGTGTTCATGAAGTTATTTCTGGCAATCCTTGGCGTTCAGACAAAATTCTCCCCAACTGGAGAAATTTTGTGATGTGCCTGGCACTTCACTGTGTCACCATCTGATGGGGCATGTACAACCCCTGCAAGAGAGAGAGGGTTAGGGAACAGAGGACATCTGCCCCCAAGCCAATGAGAGCACTTATTGGCATAATAGCATCACAATTTGCTCTTTTAATTATGTATAACTAAATGCAAACAAACAAAAACATTTACTTTTTAACCAATACTTGTTCAGTGTATAGCCTTGTTTAAAACATATTTTCTTAATTATTTCTCAAAATAACTTGAAATCTTGTTGGGAAAGTAATCCTGAGATTTTATACTCTTTAGATTGGATTCCACATCTAAATGATCCCTGAAAAAGCCAAAGGTTTTTTGGCTCTTTCAGATATAGAAACTTTTATACTTAGAGGATTGTAACATTGCAGCTTATTACCTTCAGCCTTCTAATGTTTAGTTAGCTGGGAACCTCAGCTAAGACCCTCTCCTGGAATAGTCTTTAGAAGGCTCAAGGATAATGAGATATCTCCTGTTATCCCTATCCCATGATCTTTTTCTTTTTCTTTCCTCCCTTCCTTTCCTTTCCTTTCCTTTCCTTTCCTTTCCTTTCCTTTCCTTTCCTTTCCTTTCCTTTCCTTTCCTTTCCTTTTCCTTTTCCTTTTCCTTTTCCTTTTCTTTTTCCTTTTCCTTTTCCTTTTCCTTTCTTTCTTTTACAAATAAGGAGTAAAAGCAATTTGGAAAGCATAGCCAGATTGGCTCCTTTAAGCCTGTGATTTTCTGCTACATGAAAGGAGGAAAACAAAATAAAAAACTGATAGAATACTCTGTGACCTAGATTTTAACTTTTCTCTCCCTTCCCTGAATAAAATTATTTAATGTAATATTTAGCTGCATGGAGAAAGTTAATCAGTGGCTTCTGTTTTTTTCTTAAAGTACTTCTCCAAACCCAGTTGTCATGTCAAATGCATACAATATTCATTGAACATTTACTTAAGTGCACCTCAAAATGCATCTCTAATGGAAGTGTTCAAATATTTTTCAGCGTGACTCCATATCAGTATTTTGGTTACAGGATATCTTCTGTGATTCAAGCATAAAGTAAATTGCCCAAATAGACTCACATCCTTTCTGCAAGGGGCAATGCATTCACATACATTTTTTCCCCATACTTGTTAATATGTAAATGATAAGTCTCACATATCACAACATCTACTTTCCTTTTTATGGGATTCCGATATCTATATTTGTCCAAATTAATAAAAAGGAAATCCCCCAGGAATATAACAATTGTCTATATTTATCAAGCATTTACTCTGCTTGACTGTGTGTTAAATGCTTTCTATGCAATATCTCATTTAGTCTTCACGAAATTCTCTGAGGTATTTATTCTTATAAGGATAAGAAAACATGTTTAGCTATTTAGGTAATTTGTCTACATTTACACAACTGCTCATGGACCCAGGGGATTTCAGCCCATGTTCTTTTATTATCTCCTAGCTTAAATTGTGAAATTTGACTGACCTAGGAAACTCCTTCTATGTTTGTGTCTTAAGATATCCTTTCTATATCCCAAGGGCATCCAATATACAGCTCCTCCTTTCCTATTCTCCTACTCAACTAGACCTTGACCTGTGGGATGGAAATTTGCTTTGGCTTTGATATGACCTCAGTACCCTCTATATTTGACACAGTAGTGAATCATAGTCTGATCAGTTTTGAAAGCATGTTATAAAGATTATTAGTTTTTTAAAAAGTCTGAACTATGACTACATAACAATGCAGCAATTGTGAAAAATAAAAATAGCATTCTCATTCATTTCTTGAACTTCCAGAAGCATAAAGAAACAGTAAAGGGTAAACACATTCATTCCATGTGTACGTAATGAGTTGCCATTGTATACTTTCAAAAGCAAGAGTTTTGAGTGCATAGGGGTATATGAGCTCTATTAGATTCAAATCAAATACCTAGTAATGTCCTGAGCAATAAAACACTTAAATATTCAATATATAACATTATTTCTCATTACAGATCTTTCCTATGAGCCCTTTATACTGATTAGTAATTAAATAAGAGGTAATTGATGAATCCCAACAAAGCATATTTAATATATCTTGACAAAGACTCATCTATTCTCCTTAGTTTTCTGATAAATAGCAGCTAGCATCCCCCCCCAAAATCTTTAGAAAAGCAAGAAGCCAAGCTAAGCAGGGTTGGGCCTGGTTAGTACTTGGATGGGAGACCACCTAGGAAGACCAGGTACTGTAGGTGTAAAACATAAAAAATAAGGGATTATACATTGACAAGTTTCTTGCAATCTGTGAGGTCAACCAAGATTTGCCTCACCAAAAACAAACAAACAAACAAACAAACAGACAAAAACAAGAAACAGAATAAATTGAACTATCATGGAAACATGTATAGAATAGAATTAAGAAAATGACAGAAGCTGGAAAAAAGACAAATATTTTTAAAGGTTCTAGAATATTTTAAATTAACAAGATTAGATTTTTAGTTGCAGTGTGCTTTGAATTTTCCCCAACCTAAATTATTTTTTTTAATTCAGGTTTTTCATCTCCAAAAATGGATATAATTTAACTAAATTGTATATTAGAGATTTATGCATTTCTCACTCATTAATATGATCAAAAGCATCTTTTTATCTCAAAAGAAGAGAAATAGAGGGCATTTTCTGACATTTTTCTGGAATCACATTTTCTTGCCTTATTAGCATTTTATTTCAAGCAAAAGATTGAACAGATTGCTTGTGATTGAATGAAGATGAATTATAGGGTATGGGAGTATTAGAACCTATTTTATTGTCCTGAATAGTATCTTCTGCTGTTTTGTTATCCAAAAGGGAGTAAGTGTTTGGGGAACAAAGATCCTGACACGTTTAGTAGTATTCAAGATCCACACCCCCTCACTAGACTGTCAAAAGGCTGAGCTTGTCACAGATTTCAAGGCTATGATATATTATTGTCACTTCTGCTTCTGCAACCCTGTGTGCACCTCTCTCGATATGTGACTTGCACTGGGAATGTGAAGGCACACATGAGGGTTTCAGTCCAGAGTCTGTATCTAGTCAGTGGTGCATAGCTGGCAAATGCAGACTTCAGCCTGGGAATTTTTACAGTATTTCTGACTGCCTTAGCATTTATAGTGATATAATGATTTCATTGTAGTGTTTTTAAAAAGCATATTCAGTGTTTAAATAGCATTTTCAGTGAGGCATAGTGGGGAGAAGCAGTGTAGCTTGGCAACCAGGGCATGGGATCATGGGATCTGAAGCCAATCTAACTTGGAAAATACCTAAGCCTCAGTTTTCTCATCTGTGATATAGAGGAAATAATTGTATCTATCTCATAAGATTGTTGAGTGAATTAAATACATGTAAAATACTTTTATTAGTGTCCAGAATATAATGAGCATTCATTAAACTTAACTTTTATCAGCATATTACTAATTAACATCTCTAAAAACAGGATTAAGTGTTGAGAATCCATAGAACCAATTACAGATATAATTTGTTGTGTATCTGCATGCCTATGCCTGAATTAGCCATTGCGGGAATACAGTAGGATGAACTATTTCTACTCCTGAAAGCTGCCAATAGAAGAAAAGGAATAATGCACAGAAAATAAACAGTTGTATAATTCAAACTCCAAGTTCAATGACATGTAGAAGAAAGAGGTCACTGTGAGCTTTCATAACCAGATAAGATTTACTAAGTGCTGAAATTGAACTGAACCATGATGTAGAAATTTTAGTTTGAAATTTAAATCTGAATGTGATAGTGCCCTATGAAAGACCACTCTGTGCCCTTATAGCAATTTCTCTTAAGTTGAAACTGCTGACTTTTCTTTTCCATCCAACTAAATCAGAATCTCTGATATAAGAATAGAGTGCTTAGGAATCTACATTTGTGTGGAGCCCAAGTAATTTTTATCAATAGAAATTCTACCTTATAGAAGTCTAAACTTACTAAGGCCCTTATTTAGGCCTCTCATGTTCTTGAACCCTGGAAACAACAACATGCAACAAATTTCTTTAGCATCTAGCTTAGCCCTTATTATCTCCATATAGAAGTCTCCCTTTACTGGTCAATTTTCACCATTCCCTTTTTCTTCTGAGACTTTTTTTTAAAGCAGTTTTAGATTCACAACATAATTGAGAGAAAGGTACAGAGATTTCCCGTATACCCCTGTCCCCATGTGCGCATATCCCTCCCCATTATTAGCATCGCTTATCAGAGTGGTACATCTGTTACAATGAATTAACCTATATTGGCACATCATAACCTACCAGAGTCCATAGTTTACGTTGGGAATCACTTTGGCCGTTGCATTCTGTGGGCAAATGCATGATGACATGACATGTATCCACCATTATGGTATCATACAGAGTGTTTAAACTGCCCTAAAAATCCTCTTGTTTCATTTGTTCATTCATCTACCCCACCCCCAACCCCTGGCAACCATGATTTCTTTACTCTCTCCATAGTTCTGCCTTTTCCTAAATGCCATATACTTGGAATCGTACAGAATGTAGCCTTTTTATACTGGCTCCTAACACTTAGTAATATACATTTATAGTTTCTCCATGTCTTTTTATGGCTTGATAGCTCATAATATTCCATTTTCAAGTTAGAATGTACCACAGTTTATTTATCTGTTCACCTACTGAAGGACATTTGGTTGTTTCCAAGTTTGGGCAATTATAAATAAAGCTTCTATAAACATCTATGTGCAGGTTTTTGTGTGGACATAATATTTCCACTCCTTTGGGTAAATACTAAGGAGTATAATTACTGTATTATAAGGTTTAAGAGTACGTTTAGTTTTGTAAGCCAATAAACTATTTTTCAAAGTGGTCATACCATTTGACATTCCCACCAACAATAAATGAGATTTCCTGTTGCTCCATATCCTCACCAGTATTTGGTGTTGTGTGTGTTAAGATTTTGGCTATCCTCATCTATAGCCATGCTATCCTGAACAAGCCCAATCCTGTCTGATCTCAGAAGCTAAGCAGGGTCAGGCCAGGTTAGTACTTGGATGGGAGACCACCTAAGACGACCAGGTGCTGTAGGTGTAAAAAACAAAAAATAAGGGATTGTATACTGACAAGGTTCTTGCAGTCTGTGAGGTCAACCAAGGGTTGCCTCACCTATAACAACACCAACAAGAAAATTGACACACTAATGTGTTTGTAGTGGGAGCTAATATATAGTTTTAGTTTGTGTTTCCCTGATGACATAAGGTGGAACATCTTTATAAATGCTTATTTGTTTCTTTGGTAAGGTGTATGTTAAGGTCTTTGGCTTATTTTTTAATCAGATTATTTTCTTACTGTTTGATTTTAAAACATGTTTGTATATTTTGAGTAATGGTCCTTTATATGGCTTTTGCAAATGTTTTCTTCCCAGTCTGAGCCTTGTCTCATCATTCATTTTTTTTTTTATACCGACCCTGAACACTATTATGCTATAAGACTTAATATACTTAGTTATAAGTTTTTATAGCTTTACATCCACTCCAGGGGTCCCTAACCCCTGGGCCACTGACCAGTGCTGGTTCCTGTGGCCTGTTAGGAACCGGGATGCACAGCAGGAGGTGAGGAGTGGGTGAGTGAGCAAAGCTTCATTTGTATTTGCAGCCGCTCCCCCGCTCTAGCATCATAGCCTCAGCTCCATCTCAGATCATCAGTCATTAGATTCTCATAGGAGCACTGGTCTCTGGAGCCAAAAAGGTTGGGGACCACTGCACTAAACTACTAATTGTAATTTAGTGTTCTCTTAGTCTCAACATTTACTTAGTGCTCAGTAAATCAGTTGATCATCATCTGAACTCCTTGTTTAAAAAATAGATTTCTAGACTCCATTGGCCAGGTATGTTGATTCTGTAGTTGAAATAAGTATTTGTAACAAAGATGTAAATAGTTTACTGTTTTCTTTTTTAAAAAAATGAAAAATGCAGATAAATGAATGTGCGACAAAGCTGAGGAAACAGCTATAGAATGGAGAGTAAACACGGCATTTACAGAAGACACATGAGAAAAGCATTGATTTGGTATGATGGTTGCTGGTCGGAAGTAGTTGTAACTCGAATGTGACCCCTTGCAGGAAAGGCAGTGTTGGAGGAGGGGTTTGAGCAAGGATGGTGCCCCCAGTAGTCTTCATGGCAAGCTTTAGGGGCAGTTGGATCTGGTGATATCTAAAGGCTCTCTTAACACAGAAAACAGTGTAGTGTGACCATCTGTAAAATTATATAGATACATAGTTCATTGTCTTAAGTAGTTTGTATTCAAGTAGTTTGCTTTCTACTTAAACAATTTTTACCTAAGTACTTAAATAAGTTTTGTATAGAGTAGACATTTCGTTTCTACATGTCTGTGTTTAAAAATGGATCAGTATATGGAAGGTTTCCCTAAGGTTTGCATGGTAAACCTGAGATTAAATAAATTATATAAAAAGCAAGGGTAATCTATACTAAAAACTCATTACTTTCTTATCATTTTGCTACATTTTACTAGTGCCAGTGCTCTTGAGGTTCTTTAGTAGATGTGTCTGTGTGGCAGAAATACTATGTAAGGAAGTGATAACTGCACATCTCTTTCCAACTCCACATTTAGTGGCATCATATTGGAAGCTCGAAATGAGACAAGATAATGGTATTTATATCATGGAAATTGCCAAACCCTAAAATCAAAGCTTTTTTCCCTCTTCTCCTGAATAGCTAACTGGTGAACATGAATATTAACTAGCACACCAAGGACTGTTTATAGAGAGATCTCATTGTTTGGGGGTAGAAATTCATTCTGGCCCATGACATAATTCAAAAGGTAGCCCATCCAATCATGTCCCTCATTCAGCATGAACCCCCTTGCTATATCTCTTTATGTGAGAGTAGAAACAAGGGGATCTTTTTAAGTTCTGCAAGTGAACTGCTTTACTTGTAAGAACAGAGAACAGGTGCCATTGTGTATACTTCAGTTTAGACTCCTTTCAAAACATCTCAGAACCTTTTTCAAAAACATTTTTCCTCCAAAGTCTGATGAATATGCCTCTATTTTATCATCTTTTACAGCTTTTCAAATTACTAGAATTTGAAAGACATTTGCAGTCTGTCTTGAAAGCCAGGGAAAATGTAGCCATGGATGAAGATGACAATGGTTTATTTCTCCTTTCATTGTATAAAACCATTCTTTATCTTTGTGGAAATAAGAAAATGAAATGTTCTGTTAGTCAAGAACAATCTCAAAATCTTTCTAACAGCTTCTATTCTGACAATGGGGGGTGTTACTCTATGCTTATAATTCTAAGAAGTCAAAAGAATCTTCCTCTTACAAGCGCTCCAAAGAAAGCAAACTGCTCATAAATGTTATTTTATATGCTTTTGAATGATGTGGCTGAACAATCTTCAGAACTTTCTGAATTTCTGTGATATACCTTTGAGAGTTATCATCTTATTTAAGCAGGTATCTGTTTAAGAAAGGATTCGGAAGAATTTCCCTTTCAGAGTATTTTAAAGATTCAGAAAGGTGTTCACCAGGCTGTGATAGATTTGTTGTGAAAGAGAAATATAGCTTCTCAAAGACAGAGAGCTATGGTTTTGATTCAAGCTGACATAATTTAGGTGTAAACATATCATTTAGTTTGTTTTGATTAAACTTAATATGGACGTAGAGAGTCAGATTTATTGATATCAAACTAAATATTCTTACTCTAAAATGAATGAAAATAGGACGTCCAGAAACAAAAACAAGGACCCAAATATCACCAGAAAAGCCTTGAAGGCCATTCATAATATCCTTGGAATAGTCTAACCTAAAGCAGTGTTTTCTATGCTCAGTCCTCAGAATACTTGAGAATGGAGCTTGTAACACTGGGTTTTGGGCCATTTACCCCTAACCAACTATAGGGAATCAGAGTACGTTTTGAGGCTGTTTAGAAAATTTACCTTTTTTTTACAAGGTCCTCAGAAGATTTTTTTTTTTTTTTGCTCATACTAAACTTATAATTGATTTAGAAACAGTAGCTGAAAATTTGCATCAATTTCTTCAATTATAAAATACAGATAATAAAAGTAGGGTTAATAGAGGATGGAGTGAGTGTGTACACACACACACACATACATAAAGTGTTTAGCATAATGTGCTATTTTAGAGTAAGTGCTATATTATTAGCTATTATAACTACTATTTTTACTATTACTTTGGTCTAGGAAATATCAGTTCTAGCTGGATATTACAAGTATCAGATGCCCTAAATACCATAACTAAACACACAACTGAAAAGCTATCCTCAATTTAATATAATCTGGGATATTTAATAGCCATTCTAATAATTTTCCATAGTTTCCTATTACACATGTATATTTTTTGTTTAAACACCTAATTTTTCTGAAAGTATTATATTTCCTTTTATTACTCTAGAGTCATGGCTGTGTCTTTCTCGTGCATGTGAAATTCAACTTTTATATTCATGACAAATAAATGGTATTTATAAAAATGACGGGTGACAGTGAGTCATAATGAAATGTTAATTTACATAGGTTTCTCCAGTGGCTCAGCTTTTCACTGGAACTACAGGTCCCTGAGGCATGAAAAATGCATGCATCTCTAAATAATGCTGCTCCACAAGTGAAAAAAAATGTGTGAAATGTCAGTGAGTGGACACTTCTTTCAGGCGAAGGCCATGCTGATTGAGGGGCCCCGAAGGTCATGAAGTGAATGGATGCTTGGTGTAGGGAGAGCAGCAAAATTAGAAAATCTACTGGGATCAATTAACATGATTCAGCTGGAAGAGAATGAAGGTGGGGAGCATTTTCTTCTAGTTTTTTCTACTCTGTCAGTGACATGCACATCATTTGTGCTTGGCAATGATCTTAATGAGAACAAAGATGAAAGGATCTCATCCCTGAGAAAGAATGACTCTCCTCTCATCCTTTTCCCGTGCTAAAATTTTTATTAATGCCTTATGATAGTCTGCTAGACTCCATGACAAGCTTTCAAAAACTGATGCAAAAATAAGTACAAAATTAGAGTTCGAACCTGGTTGTGATTTCATGTACCTTCTGGTATATGCTTAATAGGCACACAGTTTTGAGTTGCATCATATTGGAATAAATGACCTTTTATTTATTATTAGAGTTTTGTATTTTCCATGAAGAGTGATGATTTCAAATTGCGAAAGCTAATAATTTTCACAGACTTTTATGACATGCTGAAGACATTGATAATTACCCATCAACTATATTCTAAGATTACATAAAAATTTAGGTGAAGTGGATTCTGATGTGCACGACACAATGTGTTGTGATAGAATTCAAGATTTTTATGAAAGCATATTAGATTGGAGTTATTAAAAGATATTAGGGGATGAATAGAATGTACCTCAATATAAACACCATGAATATGGTTTCTAGATCAACTTGCTTACTTATTTAATAAATAGCACTCATATTGTGTCAGTGTATGCCACATGAAAACTATAGTATAAGTGCTTGATATAGCAAATAACAGGAAACCCTTTTAGACAGCTACTATTAATATCCATATTTTACAGGTGAGGAATTTGAGCCACAGAAAGGTTAAGTAAGTAACCCAAGGCCACACAGCCTTGTAACTATAATCAATATAGGTCTTTATAGGTGTTTGTTAAAATTTGGGTAAAGAGTTGGATATATAGCCCTGCTAAACAGATTATCTAATTGTGGTTCACTAGGTTAATTCAATAAACATAGAGGTAGGGCTAAAGCTGAACCTTTAACATGTCCTATTTCCATGGCTTTAAGGAATGTTAAATGCCAAGTGAAGCAGGGATACCTGGCAAAAACTAAATACGTCTTTTTCACTGTGCCCTTTCTGCAACTCCTTTCTCATCATGTAGCTTCTTAGGAAAAAAAAAAAAAAAAAGGAAAGAAATTATTACTATGCATTACTAATTTCTATTCAGTTGGTTTCGTTGTGTAATAATTAGGTGTTATAAATTCATCTTTCCTTGGTTCATTATTCTCTGTTTATACTGTAGGCTTTCACTCAGTCTGTAATAAACTAATTAGGTGATGTTATTGGCAGAACCAATGTTTATACAAATTTATCTTACAGACATTTATGAAAATATGGTTTCATACAATTACATAAAATAATTTTATAGACACAATAAGCAGTTTAAAAATATATTGAAAATACAAAGATTCAAAGATTAATATAAGAACACATGCAAATTCTTAGAATCAAATTTTTGTTATCTTGTCATATTTATTTTATTTTTTAAAAATTATAAATAAAATTAGAATCCTCTTATTCTGTATCCTGATTCTATTTCCCATATGCAGTCAACAACTATCATCCATTTAATGTGCATACTATGTATTTATACAATTTTATGCTGTTTTATACACCCAAATCCAAAATATTATATAATATTTTATATAGTTTTAAATTGTACAGAAATTATATGTGTGCAAGTAGCATTCTGCAACATGCTTTTTTTTACTCAATGATATTTATTTTTTTCATTCTATGAGTATACACTATTGTGTCTGTTGGATATTTAGCTCATTTTAAATTTTTAAATTTTTTAGTATAAAAAAAAAAACAGTACCCTGGAACATACCAATGAAGGTAGAGAAAATTGTCTGTGCCAGTCCCAGAGATAATCCAAAGCAAACACAACTGTACACTCAATGAATATTTATGTAATGAATAAACGAATGACTAAATATTGCAGTGAACATCAACATCAGGTTTGCTTGTGCACATTTGGAGAGTTTATCTGAGGTGCATGATGAGAAGTGGAATTGCTGGGTCTAAGTAAGAGTAAATAGGATTATTGATTCCCTATATAACTCCCAATTACTCTCTGAAATGGCTGGAGATTTACTCTCTCATTGTCAGTGTATAAGAGTTGTTTATCGCATTGTTGAAACACAATTTTATCAGATTTAAAATTTTTGCCTATTTGTTATACATGTCATTATCATTTTGATTTCCTAACTGCTACCAAAGTTGTGTATCTTTTCAAATGTTCATTAACTATTTTTAATGTGAATTCTTGCATCTAATTTGAACAGTATTATTATAATTTTGTTATATATTCCTAAAACATAAGCTATGACAAAGAAGAACTAATTGAAAAATGATAATATCCATACCAGACCATTTGCGATTTAATTCATAGACGACAAGGAATTTTAACCACCAAATATTCCACAGTGTATAGTAAAATATTCATACTGAACTATTCACTCAAAAACTCTTTACACAATTATCCTTGTTTCTTTACCTGTAACAATTCCAACTCCAAGTATAGTTTATGAGTACCATGTTTCTAAAAGTAGAATTCTTGTCCACTAATTTTATTATTCCTGGAACACAAATCTCAGGCCTTGCTCAGAATCTCAGTCTTCTAGGTTCAGTAATTGCAAAATTAAATTTATGTATAGTTCTTTGAGAGTTAAACTTACTCTATAACAACCATATAGTAAGTACATCATGTGACATTATATTTTAAAAATAGCTTAAAGCTTATCGGACAGAATGTGTATCAATTTTTATCAGTATTTAGGAGGCAGGATTAATTCAGGAAGCTAATAATTCTTTTATAAATTCTTGGCAAGAAATAGTAGAGTTTTAATGAGTAACATAAAATTTTTTTTGGATTTTTATTTGAAAAGGCTTTTATATTTATATATATAATTTAACAGTTATTTGTATATTTTTATTAATGCAGTTCTCTGTCATGTAGGATTGTAAGAGAAAGGGAGATTGAGAAACAGTCAGACAGAATAAGATTATTTAGACTATGATGACAGAAAAAAAATAGAGAATGAATATAATGGAACTAGATGGAGCTGAGATAATGAGGAAGTATTGTTCTTTTCTTATGGCCTGCCCAAGTATGATTTAGTTTGATGTTATTTTAGCCATCTGATAGCAATAGAAAAGTATCAGTTTCTATACTATCTGAATGTTGTAAAGCAGGTCCAAGTGTCAGAAGTCATAGGGAGAACTTTGAAAAATTCCTGAAGGAGACGAACTTGATTTTGATAATATAATTGACAAAGGAAATATGAGAGCTAATTAAAGAGCACATGGACAAGTAAAATTTACAAATACTTATAAACATCATTTGGCTATTTTCCCTTCCTTACCCGACAAAATTTCATGAGGATTGCTAAAGAATAAAACTTCACCATTATATAAGCTTTATAAACATTTCTCTCAACTATCCTTCCTGGTTGAGATATCAACAGAAAGTAATATATCCATAATTCACAAAAGAATTAAGATTGTATAATGTTTAAATAATATGCTATCAATTAAAAATCCATGAAACGATTCAGCATTGACAGCGATGAAGGCATGAGAACAGTGCTTGTCTTACAAAAAAAAAAAAAAAATCTAGAAATTTTGGGTAGGTTGTAGCAAATGAATAATAATTTATTCTGATTGTGATTTCCAACTAGCTTTTAGGCAAAGCACAGCAGTTCAATCCTAGTGGAAAAAAAAATATGCAAACAATTTGAAGGGAGTGGAGAGAGCAGAAGAAAGTATGATGAAAGAATTGTAAGACTGTGCACACAAGATTATTTACAGCCTGGCTAAATAAATGAATGGACGTATTAAGTATTTTAAAAAAAGAATAAATGCTTTGGGGAAAAGAGATTTAAGGACAATTATGAGATTCCTGGGGCAATAAAGATTTCTTATTTTCAGTTAGAAAAATTTCCTGGGAGTATAATCTGTCAAAATATAGAAAACTTTCCAAATATAGTTAAAAAAAATTCCTTTAAGACATACAAAAGTTGATAAGACACACATTAAAAATAGTCAGTGTGAAAGACATTTCATACTTACTGGAGAGGAATGTCAGAGAGGGAACTGTTGGATCTTTTCTTCTGTCATTCCTATTGGACAAGACCCTTGAGAACTCTCTGAGAAGGCCATAGATCAAATGGTTAATAAATTCTGCTTTTGACTCTCTGCCCCATATTAGCTGTGAGCAAGGGCAAATTACTTCAACTTCCCATATCTTGGTTTCCTGGTCTATAAAATATGTATAGATTTATGGTACCTCATTAGGCTATTGTTAATATCAATTATAAAACTATGTAAAATTTTTACCATGTGCTTGAGGCTATCAGAGCTCCATAGTGAATTGCTATGGTTTAACCCACTGCCTTAAGATAATTTATAGTGGTCTATGTGATATTTAAATGTCAAGATAGTCACCAAAGAAATATTGATGAGAAATTTTGCTTTATCTTCAAAACAGCAATAGAATTACACATATAGAATATTTTTCTCCATAAAGGTTAATCAAGATATAACATTTATAGAATTTACAGTAACAGGTCTGCTATCTGTGAAATGTATTATTAGACTGGGTTCTATTGCTTCGTTTTTAATATGACATTAAGTTAAATATTATCTTTTGTTACTTTATATTAGCCTCTTCTTTGCCCTGTTATGAGAACAAGTATAATTATGTTACTAATGAGACTTCGAGAGATCAAGGTGTAACAGACATTCTCATTGAATTATTAATGTGCGGAATCCTAGAGTTTTATCCTTTGCCAGAATTCCCACATTTTATTTTGGATAAAATGTGAGTTCCTTACAGAAATCGAGGTCTTAGTTTCCTTTATCATGTTTTAAGTCAAGGTTTCCTACTTTGTAGGCTCTCAGACTAAGTATAAGCCCTTCCTGCACTTCTTGGCTGAACCATTTCCTCTCTCAGCTATAAACTCAGCTGACTTCTCCATAAAATTGTTCTTGCCTCATCCCTGTCTCCAGCCCACAACTTGAATTCTTCCCACTTCTTTCGTTCCTGAGCCAGCATAGCTCTGCTTAGTTGTGTAATTGTTTATATACTTGTGACATGTTCACATGCACGTATTTAGCCTGTCTCATCCAGAATCAGAAGTTCCCAAGGAAATGAAGCACATCTTTTCCTTCTCCTTCCTCAAAGCTGTCCATGTCATTCTGGGCCCATAGAGGGAATCAGTAAATCTGTTGCAATTGGTTAGAAGCTCCCCGCCACTCCCTCCCCTGCACATTTCCCTTAGGTATCTCCTGCCCAAGCTTTGTCTAAAGTAATTGAAGCTTGGGATTTGTATTCCTATTATGCTAAGGATCATTACTTCCTTTATTTTTAAAAAGCAGTTGTTGGGATTCAAGCTAACCATGCTATTTTCTGCATAACACTGAGCAATTCTCAATTAGAAGCCGCCTCTCAGTCTTCTGCTCTCCCAGGTCATCCTCCTCCCTCCAGTAGGAGAGGATGAGAGGAAGTTGGAATATTTATACTGAGGTGGAGAGCCTTGAGCACTTGAGCCCCAGGGATGCCTCTGGACTAATATTTCTGTTCAGCTGCTTCCAGGTTTTTCAACAAAAGCTGTCAGAAACCAAGTTTGTGCCTGAAGAGCAATTTCATCTGTAATTTCCATTTCTTTCTACTCCCCGCAGTGTTTCTTGCTATCTGGTAAATTCTCAGTGGAGCAGCAAGCTCTAGGCACCACAAGCCCTCTTCCTCTTTCAATTCCATATTCTTTCTTGGAATGTCTGTTTTACAGAAAACTCTATTTTCATAAAACTATCCAGGAATCAGTGTTAGGCTTTCAGCTCTGAAATAACTTCAAAAAATGCATTATAGCAAAAAGGTGCCATTCTTTTAAAAGTTTAGATTTTCTGTTTATAGAGAAGAACTCCTAGGAATTTTATGCTTTGCTGAAAATATTAAACACTTTTTCTTATTTTCTCAACATTAATTTTTTTCCTGGGTTTGCAGGGGAAAATGTTAGGAGTTAAGGACCCTGACCCTGGTTCAGTCTCTAGATCAGTCATTTAGGCAATGTCCTTTAATTTCATGAATTTTCATTTTCTCATGCATAAAATGATGAGTAGAGTAGACGGATGAAATAGATGCTGTTTAAAGCACCTTTCAAGCCTAGAATGTTACGATTCTAACATCAGATTCACAGCTTCTCAACACCAGGTAAGACCTAGCATTAGTGTTCCTGAAAATATATTTGGGGATATTCTTAATTTAAAAAAAAAAAAAAAAAAAGCCAGATGAAAAATAAAGACTTTTGAGCTAATGTCATTGACTTCAGTCAGGGTGACTTTCATGTCTTCAGGCGAAGGAAGAGAAATATTTATTAACTGAGGCTTAGGTAATAACTCTTATCAAAGTTTAATTACTTGATTTTAAATTAGTCATTGTGACATAGCCAATTTGAACCTTCATAGTTATCATTTTCTTTTGTTAATTATAATAGCCTACATTTAATTAGAATAAGGTACCTAGTTCTCCTCTCTATAAGCAAGTCACCAGGTAGGTATGAGGTAATAACAAAATTTCAGGTGAAATTGTGATTTACCTGAAAGCTTTTGTTACCAAGGAAATATAAACTGTCATGCAGTCTGTACTCAAACTCCATCGACTCCCAGCTTTTTGTTACTTAGACATTCTGAGAAGTAACTTATATGGAAGAATCACACCAAGTTGACGTGACAGTATTCTTGAGGCAGGATTATCCACCTCTCTAGTCAGAATCAGGTAACATATTCCACTTAAGGTGACAAGACACAAGACCAAATTGGAGTCCCAAGCTTAGGACACCATTTAGATTCCTTTATCCCTGTTCATCAATGCTAAAAGGTACAATTTTGTACTCAACCCCCATTTCTTGAACACCAATTCACTTATAAAAATGAATTTTTAAATCCTTATATGAATTAATGAATCTTTTAGTTATAGCTCAAGGTAGCAATAGTTGATGCTCTATGTTTAGAGTGAGGATTCCACAGTAGATTCTTCAGATGTCAAAGAATGCCCCTAAGATGAAGAATAAAATTAATAAAATCTGTCTCTCTCTGTGCCTTTCTGTCACATATACAAACACAGGCACACACACATACACAAACATACACTATTTATACTACTTTAAGACACATTATTTAAGGCTATGTAACAACATGACAGAATTTTCTAGTAGTGTCGGGATATTTCTCTCTTAAGGACAAGACTGTACCAATTTTTATCTACTTCTTGTAATAATGAATTTTAAGACAAAAATATGTAGTTAACCTTTTTTTCTTACATAAATGAAAAGATGCTCTAAGTGCTGTATGTATCTTTTTTTTTTTTTTACATATAAATTCTCCTGGATATCTTTTTATAGCAGTGTATATAGAGCAGCTGTGTTCATCAATATATTTACTGTATAAATATATTTTATAATTTATAAATTAATTTATATTTTATTATTTATAAAACAATCCATGTTGGTTACATGTCCAACATTTTGTATTTTCTCTAGAATCTCAGACTGAGTAGCCATAATCATGTGATTATTCCCATTTAAGAAATATTAGGTGTAATTTAAACTGATAAACACTAATATTTTTGAGGTCATAGGTTGACAAACTTTTTTTAAAAAGGACCAAATTAGTAAATATCTTAAGCTTTGAGGGACATAAGGGTTCTGTCACACTAACTCGAATCTGTCATCTTAGCACAAAAGCAACCCTCTGCAATATGTAAGTTAATGAGCATGGCTGTGTTCCAGCAAAATCTTATCTCAAAGTCTGACTATGGACTTGATATGGCCTGGGGGCCAGAGTTCGCTGAGCCCTGCAACTAGACCAGCATCTGGAAGTGATGAACTTGTGGATGGGTTTTCACAAGACTGGGAGCTCCTTAAAGGCAGAGACTGTATTTTCTCATCTCCATTTCCTTCCATGTACAGTAACTCAATAAATGGTTTTTTGAATTAAAAAATTAATTCACAGAAGAGGTATAAAATCAGTTCATTATTTTACCATTTTCTGTATTTGAACATGAGCTGTGTTACTTTTAGCTGAAAATATTTATATTACAATCTCTGGTCAGTTAGGCCTGACTTATGTATAGCTACGGAAATGTACAGGTTTTAAAAATGTTACTAGACATAAAATTATTTCATCAAGAAATAGAAAAGGAGTTCTCTAACATAGCCAAGGTACTATGCTATGCATAAGTTCCTGCTGCCTTATAATATTCTCTTATAAACTTTGCTAGATACCATGTTTGCATTACTGGTTTCATTTGAAGTTTCTCATTGTGCTTCATCTAGTTTGTTTTTTGTCCATAATCCAAAATAATAAGCATCACTGATATAAATAATCTCTTCTTTAGATTTTGAAAAAAATTAATGTTTAATAAGGGCCATTATTTTATCAAATGTATGTGTGTGTGTATTTATGTGTGTGTTTAAGGAGAGAAAACTGGAAAAAGGATTTGTGTCTCCATATGGTACAATTTTGTATTCTTCTAACTCCCACCCCTAGCTCTATTATATTGAAAATATCTGTACAAATGTGAGTCATGTCTTGTTAGCAAATGATGCAATCTGGAAATCATTTTTTCCTAGATCATGAAGCATCATCCATAAGCAGAATGGTAAACTCCCCCAAATCTCTGTAAATCACATTGAGAAAAAAACCTGAGTCAGGTAGAGCTGTGTTTACATTTTGGCTGGGAGAAGAGATATTTCTAGTTTTTACACCTGATAGCCTTATAACTTGAGCACAAAATGTCAGGTTTCCATTACTTTAACCTTTTGGTTCAAGCACATCGTTTCTGATCTCCTATCCTTTAATTATTGAATTTCCAGTCTTGCTCAAGAAGGTGGATTTATACCAGATTAGTTAGACTTAAGCTAGTGGTTGAAAGGATCCTTATTGGCCCCATGTATTAAACCCATCACTTCCTGATCTAAAGCACCCAAATCAACTGGCACACAAATAACCATGAAATACTTACTGGCCACATCTTTTCCTGGCTCTGAAAGAAGCTTCAGGAAGAAGAACAGAAAGGAACTTTTGTAAAGGGATTCGATTGAGGGAAGAACATTAATCATAACCAAGTAAGTAGAACCTGACAATCCACTTGGCTAGCCTTCAAGGTACTGGTGTCTTTAGGGATTTCAAGATCTGTAATTCAAATAACTTTGAATACCTTTGGAAGGATACCAGAGCTCAAAGTACAAGACTAGAGATGGATCAAGAAATAGATCAAGATTACCAAATTTAGATTCAAACATAGACCATCTAACTCCAGAGCACTGATGTTTAACATTGGCTATAATTCACCATTTTGAATAGTTGATCCCTCGGAAGAATAAGTAGGGATCGATATAAGAAGTGATCATTGGATTACTATGCCAAGAATTATTCCATCAAATGGTTGGGAAGAATAAATACCATAATATGTTTCCAATGCCATGTATAATTCCTGGCACAAAGGTAAGCACTGGATAAAATGTAGCTATTAATCTTAATAACCCAGATAGGCTCTGAGCAGATTAGCAGGAATGATCTTCTTAATTTATTAAATACAGTGCTAATAGCACCTAATTTTATTAGTATTGTTATTAAACAAAAAACTAAGTATGTTAGAAGACATGTGTCCATAACCTGGGAAAACTATGTTGGTTCCTTTTTTTGAAGAATTCAATTCAATGAGAAACAGCTTTCAATGGTTGAAAAGTGAAAAGTGTAGGGAATAAGACTCTCCTGTGTTTACATCTTGGACTTGCCTTCTTACTTTCACCTTTATCTTCAGAACTGCCTCCTGGCTGGGGATGTGTTTTCCTCAGTTTAAGGAAGGTGGTAAGAAAAATCCAAGAACATTTTGTTTGTGTGTAACTGATAGGACAAATGATGGCCTCTGTCTTGGAGGCCCCAGATAAGTGTTTGGTTTCTAAGGCAGGGAAGGACCTGTGGGAGCAATTGTTTCTTGTTTCTCTTATCAAGCTCAGAACAATTTTTCACTTACTGTATTCATGCCACAAGAGCACAGTCAATATTAAATTCCAAAGAAAGGAAAAATCTCTCATAGAAACAGCTGTGTTCAATATACAGCCAGTTTACTCTGGTGAATTGTTAGAAATGGAAAAGTTTCCATTTCTTTTGTGTTTATTCTTGATAGTTGTCTTGTAAAAACTGCCTTTTGTAAATAAGGGAAGACTGGTTTTAAACAGCTTTCACTGATATCTGTCATTGGAATATTAAGTTCTACAGAGTTGTTGAAAATTAAAATGAATCTGATGGAAATACATATATATTGCAAAGGAATTATTTTGAAGTATCCTGGCCTGATATTTCCATTTTTGTTCCATCTTAAATGTAAATTGGATTCTTGTCCTTTTATGTCTACATTTTTACTTAGTCTAAAACCTATGGGATATCATTTAAGCCCAGAGTTGGGCCCTGCTGAATGCCTTGCTCATGGATACCACATTGTCATTGTGTAAATGGTCATTGCTGATGCATACTAAAATGAAAAAAAAAAAAAAAGAATTCATCCCTTGAACAGCAGAAAAGACCTACCATTTAATCTCACTAGGTTTATGAGTCATAGCAAAGCAACCCTACGGGTTAGTGAATTGTCTGAGTAGGAACTCAACTGTGTTCTCCAATTTTTACCTAGCTCCAAGCACAGTGCTGGCAACTCTTGAAGGTCTTAGGCAATGATGGAGAATTGAAAAATAATCCACAAAATTCTGATGTCAAATGAGATAGGCATGTGTTGATTCAGAAGTATGTCCATGGCAGAAATATTAGATGATTTAGGAAAATAAAATAACTAGTACAGACAGCCAGGGTTCTACTAAGTGTGATGCATTATTTATAATAAATGAACATTTGAAACATATTTCAAAGAATGAGTTTTGCAAAGTATCTACATTAATATCAGGGAGTGGCCGAAGCCTTGGGGAAATGAGAGTCCACTGCTTTCAACTTAATGACGTGGGGCTTTTGTGTTTTCTTGTTTGTGTGCTAAACAAGACTTGTTAACCTATAAAGGTAAAATCCCAGATATGTGTTTGGAAGTGTTGACAATGATAGAATGTTCATTCTAATGAGGAATTTGTAAATTGTGGGGATTTTCTCCCTCATACTCATTGAAATATTTTTCTTTTCTTTTTTTTTCTTTCTTTTCTTTTCAGTGTTATGCAGAAAATAGCATGGTTAGCTTGAATCCCAACAACTGCTTTTAATGATAAAAAGGTTTGAAAAATATGACACATTTCTTTTATTGATGCTTGTGCCTGAAGGCCAAAGTAAGATATGCAATGTGAGATGTAAAATCTGATGTAAAATAGACAATTGTTTGTGATTTACATGAGGGAATGTATCCATGCACATTCATGATCAAGGCAGGAAACTATTAGGTGATTATTCTTAAGTTTGTTTCCAAAATAAATTTCTTACACTTGATATCATATACTAGTTGCAAGACATTAAGTTAAAGCTATTGCTCATTGTTTCAAAGTGTTTCTCTAAGAGGACCCAGGTGTTACCATTGGCGTGATCCATATCCAATGTCCTGGTGGCATTGGGGGAGACCTCAGTTCTTCTCACCAACACAGTAAAGAATTACAGAGCAGCAAAGTTTAGGAAAAGTAAAATTTCCTGAAATACATTTCAAGAGAGAAACAGGCTATACCAGAGAAGTCTGTAGCCTTATGGAGGAAGGATGATCTGTCTTATACCTGGGCTGTGGTGGGAGATTACAAGAGTGGTGTTAGCTGATTGGTGTGTGAGTCCATTTTGATAGACAGTTAACTGTTATATAACCTCTTGTCAACTGTCATGATTTATAGAAGGAAAATAAAAATATCAGAGGTATGCTATTGCATGAAGTTGGGATGTTGGTAAAGTGACATAATATCACAAAATGATTTTCTCATTAGCCAACTACTGTAAAGTTATGTTAATTGTCTTTATAATTAATCGATGATTTCACTTGAGACCAGAACCAATAAAGGTTGTGATCTCTGAGACCTGCAGTTCTGAATATTTTGTTCTCCCTTCTATTAGTTTTCTAGATATTCCCAGTTGGCAACTAGTTACAGTTCAGTAATTTCCGTGCAGTTTCCTCATGTAGAGTATTGAAATTTGTGACCAGAAATCCCTGCAGAGCTGCTATTGGAATTTCAGCCACTATTAGATTAAACCTGTCTACAGAAGCTCAGGAGATCCTGCCTGAGGCTGTCTGATCAATACTCTATAGTCCCTGTGCAAAAGAAGCTGTTAAGATTCGCTTGGGAGGTAAACTGTCTAAAGTGGATCTAACTAGTAGATGGTGATTGAAATGAGGGATATACTGACACTTAATTGGCATCGATCTAGCCTAGAGAAGACTTTGAAAAGCTAAATTGCTTTTTGATTCAGCTTGGAAGGGATAGAGATATACAATATCCTTTGTTTTGTATTATTAGTTCTTAATTATTTATTAGGAAAGTGGAACAAGTCAGTCCATAGACAAGGCTCTACTGAGCTTGGATCACCAAATCATCCTATCTTTTTTTTTTTGTTTCAGTCACTGCAGTCATCCTCCTCCTCCTCCTCATCATCATCATCAGCATCACATCATCATCATCATTATAAATAGCTGCCACTTGTTAGGTGCTCAGCTATACCTCTGTTTGAATCAGGCATTCTGGGTCCAGAGCCTATGGTCTTACTTTATACTCCTTACCACCCTCCTAATAGCCCAGAGACTCCCACAGGAAAACAAAAAAAGTTGGTGTTATGCTTTTAAAATGGATTTAAGATCCACTAAGTTCTATTTTTATTGGGACTCTTTTATGTAATTTTGGAAGGCAATGCCAGAAAAGTTAACTTTAAAATTTTTCTAAAAAACATTTGAGATATTTACAACCAGCGGGTATGTAGCTGTAATTTAGTGCTACATTTACTGTATTAAATTGTAACAGGTATTTCTGGTTTTTATTTCTCCTTTTCCTCCTATTAAAAAATTTGATATCAATTTGGCGTATGGTAATCTTTTGTGTGTTCCATGAAACTATAATTTCTTTATAGACTTGAGAATGTCATACATTTTCTCAGCTATATATTGAGAAATAATAGAAATGAATGGGTTAAGAAATTCTTCTTTTAGATCTCAAATGGTAAAAGCCATCAACATCGAAAGCTCTTCTGTTCTGCATGAGCCTGATGGAGGATGTGGGAATGGAGAGGTACGGTGTGCACAGAGTCCCCAGCTAGCTGATTGCCCACTTTGAGGCCTCTCTTAGACCTGAGTACCAAGTGAAACCTCTACTCTCGGGGAAATTGGGCAACTGCCACAGTGGTTCACAGTTTTTAGAGGCACAGAGATTGGGTTTTTCGGCCTTGATCTCAATCTGTGATGAGCTAGAGATAGTGTATGCTAATGAAAGTGAAAGCGGGTTTTTGAATCAAATGCTTGTTGATGTGGGTCTTCAGAAGTAGGATGTTGATTTGATGCTGCCATGCCTGTCACAAATGCTGCATGTGTAATTATGGTTTTGCTCTAAATAGAATTGCTTTTGGACTATAAAGCAAACCCCATTACTTCATGTTCCTGCTATCTCCCAACCTCAAAAGAAAAAAAAAAAAAAAAGAGCAGTACATCCAAAATATCTCTAAGTACCATATGTGGGCTAGCATTCTTTTAACATGTAGTGTTATGATGTTTTCAAACAACAAATAACTTTACAGGTAAAGTTCCTTGTGCGAGGATGTGAGTTTGCATGTTTGTGGTGCTTCCTATCCCTGGTCTTCTATCTGATGCTTTATGTTGGTAATGGTTTTAAAGGGCTCATGGGAGAGTAAACCACAACATATATGTTATCTTTTCAGATCAAGTCAACTTTTCAAATATCCATACACCATGGAAAGTCAGGGGCCAAGGTGATCTGTCTAAGGGGAGACAGGGCCATTTCCCACCCCTCTAACACATACCCAGACACGCCTCAGCAAACCACTCACAACTGGAAAACCAAGGGGCTTTTCTCTAGTCTTTCTAGAGAATGCTGTTTTTTCTTTCTCCTTTCTCCAGCATCCTGCTATTTCTCTCTAATCTCCAGGTCAAAGGCCATTTTCTCTCAAAGGCATTTAGGCAAAATTAGGGACTTCTTTCACTGGGCCCAGATTCTTTTTGTGATGTTTTTATAACATTAGCTTATTAGACTTACTTTGTCTGTTTATAGGTCTGAATCCTCACTATAGGACTCAATGTCTCACAGCACTAAAACTGGTTGGTATCTGTAGGTCTTCAATGTTTACTGCATAAAATAAGTAAATAAAAACAGGAAAGTTTGTTAAGACCAAGGACAATATCCCACTGGGACTATTCAGCTGGGTTAATCATTGACCATTCTAGCCCAGATCAGTCTGTCTTGCCTCAGTCAGAGGTTATATCTAAGTCCTTACCTAGGCTGTTGTTTTTCAGTAAATATATAACCCCAGCTCATAATAGCAGAGACTTTGGTAACCACACACACTTGCCCTTGAGGTCTCAGGTTTGTCTTTCTGACGCCCCAGAGGATATTAAGTTTCCATGTTACCTACTCTTTTGGACCTCTGTATGCCTCCATTATAGCTCTTAACACAAGGATAATTAATTAATTACAAACGTTTTGCTTAATGGATATCTCCTCTTTTAGAAGGTAAGCCCCTAAATTCAGTGGCTATTGTATTGATTTACCTCCAATGCCTAGTATGTAGCTGGCTCACAATAAATACTAATTGAATAGATAAATAAACTTTATTCAACTTGCTAAATATTGCATCTACTTTAAATTCACCTCAAATTACCCCTAGTTTAGGAAGGCACCACGATGAACAAAACTACTATAATTCTATACCCAAACATCCTATCTTGATTGCATTGCCACGATCACAAAAATCTTTTATGAATTTCTTTCCAAACTAGATCTATTTCTGAGTTTGCTTATGAATGATTGTAACTCTTGATTCGATCATTCCTTATTTTCTGATTCCTTAATTTTCATGCATTTAACTCTTTCCATTATATATTTATGCCTTCAGTAGATTTGTGTTCTGACAGTCCTTCTTCTCAGTTGTGTGGAGAGTTGCAAAGATGAGAGAGAGCAGTCATCCCAGTCAAGGAACTTAAAAAGTAGCAAAAGAGATACCATATGTATAAGCCTAGCTAAAGTTTGACTGTGGGGCAAAATACTTTTAAGAAGACATAAAACAAGAGCTTAAGTACTTTCCTCAGTTGTTTCTCTCTACTATATTCTCAACTTCTCTTGGTTTCTCACAAAATAACTGTACTCAGTAAAACTCCTTGAAGTCATTTGCTCAGATGTGTGTTTTTAGTGAGGCCTACCTTGACCACCATGTTTACTATTTACTATAACAGTGCATTCCCTGACTGTACCACCATTCTCTAACTCTTTCTCTGCCCAATTTATGTGTATCACCTTCTTTAACACTATATAATGTATCTATTTACTGTTATCATTGTCTGTCTCATTCCACTAGAATATAAGCTCCATATAGTTCAAGATTTGTTAGTCACTGATACATCCCCAGAATAAGCACTTAATGAATTATAGGTAGTCAATGAATATTTGCTGAATGAATTTATTAAATAAAGCCGGGATTAGCAATTATACACCTAGATTGGACAAAGGGTCTGGGCTGAATCTACTCTGAGATGTATGATCTCAGATGATTTATTTCAAGTCTCTCATTTCCCAAATGTTTTGCCCGGGAGAGGCAAAACTTTACCTCTATTCTCTTAGGGTCTCACACTGGATGTGAGAATTAATTAAACATTAAGAAACACATACAAATTTATTTAATGTAAGTTTTATATGAGATGGGATTCCTCATAAGGGAATGAAGACACAAAGAAGTGAGAAAGGCTAAATGTTTTTAGGTTGAACAAAGATAGGCAATTGCGAAAAGTAAGTAAAATATATGGGGAGGCTAAAGGAAGATGAGAATTATTTTTACAAGGTCTGTACAGAATTCTCCTTGTTTCTTATGATAAGAATATTTCTTTCCTCCTGGTGTAAAAAGGGCCATCATACACATGAGAGTTTAATTTTCTTGTTATCTGGAGAAAAAGTATAAGTAAAAGTACAATTCTTACACTTGCTATTTTTCAGGTGCCTTTAGCTCGAAATAATTTTTATTCCAAAGTGGCATATTTGAGGGTGGCATATTCTCACCATTCACTACCTCCTCGGGTTGTTGGGAGGATAAAACATATATATGTAAAACATCAAGCCCATAGTAAGTAATAAATATGGACTATTTGTAAAGTCAATTCACTCTTCTTTCCCATGCACACATAAATTATACTTGATTTTCCCATTTTTAAAATTGGTAACTAAAAGTCATAGTATAGAATGGTTCCCAACTTAATGATTCTGCACTTTGAGTTGAGTGACTTTGAGAAATACAAACCAGTTTAATGAGAATAAAATAAAATATATGTCATTCTCAAATATATCCCCAGTCTATGAAATTCATCTGAAAGGACTTCAAGATCGAATATATATTATGCAGATAGTCTCTAGAATGCAAACAATATTGGCATTAACACTGGTCTGAATAGTTAACCTATGGTTTAGCTAATGAAACAATTCAGTCATTTCAACAAACATATCACATACTTTCCATGTGTTATTCACAGCGACAACATCTGATAACAATAAAAGATGCACTTCCTGTCTGAGGGAGCAATTGTAATATATTGTGAAGAGCTAAGAGTAGAAAGAGGCCTCTAAAATTGGGGGAGGGGAGCAATCAGTAAAAGGCTCATTAGAGGATTTGGTCCTTGAGTTGGGCTGAGTTTGGCGTATTTTGCTTTTTGTTTTTGTTTTTGTTTTATGTTTTCCCCAAAATATAGACACATAATGGAGACTGGATGTTTGGGTCCTATTATAAATATGAGGTAGATATTTGAGTTAACTGAATTTTGAAGAGAGAGAGAGAGAGAGAGAGAAAGGAAGGATACTAGAAGGTTAGAGACCTTGGAGATTTGTAGGTGGCTGACATTGGATTAGATTTAAATTAAGATAACTCAGATGTGCATAGCTGGGAGAGGAGGCTGATTTTGATACAATTTAAAAGTAATGTAACTCTGAGCATCTCTGAATAGGGGAACATCCTTCAGCAATAATGTTTGATAACATTTCTTTAAAAGTAGACTTTTATGTGTGTTTCTTGTTACGGTCAATTACCAGCCTATGATCTGTAAGAACAAATGATCATAGGGATTCAGAATAGGCCCTGCTTCTCAAAATACACTGTAGAAGCATGGTCCCTTCCCATCCTCTGACTGGTTCTGAAGCAGCTTCCCTACTAATCCTGAAATCTCTTGGCTAGATCTTTCTCTCCAGACTCTGACAGAAGAGCATTTACTGCTTATGCATTCATATCAGAAGTCCCAAAGCTCTCTTGATAGTTTCCCACCCAGTTACAGAATACTGTTGTAATCTCACACAACAGCTGAAACATCTTTTTCTCATTTCTTTAAATTCCTGTAGCATTTAATGTCTCTACCATATAATTTACATTTAATTATAAGTTGTTTTGCATCATTTAATAGTTGTTTCAAGTTTGAATGTCTTGCCTTCCCAAGAAGATTTTTTAAAAAAAAAAAATTCCTTTAAGAACAAGGGCTCTCTGCACAAACATCGAGTAAACTATGAATACTGACTTCACTTCAAATTGACTTAAACATCTTTTAGCAAGGAAGGCTAGCTTGGCACAGAACTCATTTTTTCTGACTTGTATTTACTTTATATGGGAATGAATACACTGAGTTAATCAAAGTTTGTGAATGAAGCAACTAGATTTCCAATAAGATAATGAAGCGTTTTGTTTTGGTTTAAGAAACTGCTGAATGACCAATAGATTTGGAAATGAAAGTTGGGATTTGGCAAGGGTTAAGAATTGTGCCAGGACTTAGTGCTGGAAAATTTTCTGCTTTAGTCTATTGAATAAGTATGACTGTCTTTTGAAGTTTTACATCCCTTTCTCCCCATACCAGTATAAATTCACATGCTATTTGTATTTGAGTTACTCCCACTTCTTGTAGCACTTAAAGCAGCAAACTTTGATGTGCTATTTTCATATGCAGTGATCACTTAGAACTCATTCACATATTACAGTAGAACAGTGGTATAAATCCTAATCCATGGAAAACGTGAGATTTACTGAAGATGACTCTGATTTAGGCTCTTTTATCTGCTCATTGAGTGATGAAATGTTACCTAGAACCTTTATATCATCACAAGGAAGTGGATAAAGCAAAACTACTTTTCAGTCATTCTTATTCAGCAAGTACATCCCATCAGATCTTAATTAATTTTTGGGCTAATAACTGCTCTGTGGACCCTCTCTACAGTCTTTATTAAAATGCAACTAAAGGTGTTTTTTTACTGCTTCATAATTAAAGTTTCATACCACTGAGTCCAATTATTTTTAAGGGTAAATGGTAAATCCAGAGGAAAAGTTCCATTTGCTTCACTAAAATTTGTAGAAACTCATGACTTTTTTGTATTAGATCAATTTGACCTTGAAACAAATAAGTAAAATGGCTTAAGACATTTTTAAAGGTTTATCACCCTTTTGGGGACAGAGGAGGGGCTTAACTTTATAACTACATTTAATGTATAACTCAAATCCATAAATAACGCTGAGAAAAACAGTGGAAAACATTCATAGGTTTAAATATTTTTTTCATGAATAATATTAAAATTAAGAGTTATTGTTAAAGATTTTAGACACTTGTGTGAAGCACCTCCCATTTCACTGGTTTATTTTATTATGCTATCAGCTCACAGAAATAGAGACTTGGATTTCTAAAGCCAATTTGCTCTCGATGCTATTTTTTAAATTAAGTCTTTGGATAGGTTATAAATATTAAAACTTGTGAATACTTGATGGCTATTTCTTCATGAATTTGAATCCTCAGGTATTTCTTATTTTTGTTTTTTCAATTGACCATATTCTTTCAAATACCCAGTACCCTATTTCTATTCCTCTCTTAGATACTTCTTTCTTTAATATTTTCTTGCTAATCAGAATCTCTACAAGAGTGACCACGAACCTGAAGAAAACTGAACTGTTAAATATTTTGTTAATTGGCTTCTTGAACAATTGAAGGACTTTACATTTAGACTAATATGCCCTTTGAGGATTAGACAACTCCATCCTTTTCTTGTAGTTAGTTCTCTGGTCATTTGTTCCAGATCCTCATCTTTCTTACTTAAGAGCTTTCAGTTCTCATCCCTCAGCAATCAGCATAATAAAGTACTGCTACAGGGCCATCTGCAGGAAAAGAAATAACCTTGATACAGAGTGCTTTGTTGTGCAAACATTTGTTGTGTGGGATAAAACCTGAGTACATTTATTAAATATCGGTAACATTTATTTGCTTGTTATTTCTTCAGCGAACAAATATAATTGAGCAGCTGCTATGCACCCGACGTTCATTCTTTTAAGTTTTAAAATTGTAATCAGTTCTATTACAATTTATTATGAAACAAAGTCTTAATCTGGGATCTATCTTTCTTTCCCATTGGATTTTGAGAGTGTAGCATAAAGATTGGGAGACAAGGCTGTACCATCATAGTACCTATGAAAATCCCAGCGCCAACACCTTCTAGCTGTGTGACTTTGGGAAAGTTAATGAACTTCTCTATGCTTCACTTACCTACCAAACCATCTCCTGAAGAGTAAATGAGAAAACACACATAAGGCATATTGTACTGGGCTTGGCAGGCAAGAAAGCATTCAATAGAGGTTTTTTGCTATTGTTATTAAATCGTAGTGCTCGGATAGTTGATAGTTACAATCTTTTTCAACAGTTATTGAGTGGATACCCATGAAAAGTACTTAGAGTTAGCTTGGACAGCGAGAAAGACACCACCACCTGCACTGTTATGTTATAAACAAAAGCTCTAAAACCAGGTCTGGCATCAGTGAGGGAAACAGATGCTCCAAATGCCTTCTACAATATGTATTTCGCTATATGTCTGAGCTGTGGCAAATGTCACTAATGTTATCTCTTTCTATTTTAGGTAAGTACAACACCTTTTTTGAAGTTCTGTGCAGATGGGTAAGTCTTGCTGTTGGAGCTTTTTATTTTGATTTGCATACTCGGAAAATCTGGACCAGGCAATGTGCTTATCACAGTCAGACAAACACCTTTATTTTATTCAAGCAGAGATCTGGAAAGATAACAGTATTTTCTACATCCATTCCAACTCCGTTTTAAATCATTGGCAGGAAAAAAATACATTTATTATTTTAAATTGGATAAAATGTTAATCTAAATGAAGATTGAGTTTTTCACTTTGTCAGTAAAAGGCACAGTATTTGAAAGACTTTAGAATAGAAAAAATTATTTCCTTTCTGTTACCAATCATAAAAACCTCTCTGAAGTAGACATACAAACCTTTATTTTTCTGCTTGCAAATGGGAAATCATTTTTTTTTCAGTGCATAAAGAGTAGTTATTCTATTATTAGATTATATTAATGAGACATAATTTTGTATCAAATATAAAAGGTGGCCAGTGGCCCCACAAAACCATGTGTCCAGAACATTGTTGAGAGAATTCCTGTTATGAATGAGAGTTCGCACAGTTAATTTAGTATTTCTATGATAGGCCATAATCTATCCCCATAGAAGCTTGAATTGAAATAAATCACAACAAAGGATTTAGTAAAGCCTAAGAAAGATGATTAAGCTATGAAGCAATTTACCAAAGAAAGTTATGAAATCTCTGATGAATTTTAAAAACTACATAGACAGTCGTATTTGCATTAGGAAATAAAGATTTATCCTGTATTGAGACAAAGTATTAGATTGACTAACTGTCCTCAATGATAAAATCCCAATTTGTTCCTCCAGCTTTAATTTCCACTACTTACACCATATATATTCCATATTCTGTGTATTAGTCTTAAGTCTTCCAAAAAGCGGGTGCTAAAATGGGATTAGAAATGCAAAGATTTTAGGAAATTCCAATGTAAAATAAAACAGGGAGCGAGCCAGATAAAGTTGAATGAAACCTCAGATTATGATACAAGTTTGACCCTAAGCGAAGAAGAGAGGTTGAGTGGAAGTATTCTAGACCGGTTTAGGGAGAGCCATATGAGAGTCCTCAAGCCAAAATCATCCATCAGAGGAGTCCTGTATTTCCTGGGAAGGGATTTGCCTCAATATCTTCACTCTTGCCTAAAAACAGGTCATAGGTGGTATGGACAACTCAAATGCTGCAGTTGAATTCAGAGGCAGCAGCTGGGGGCCTATGCAAATTATGGTCCCTGTAGTTAGAGGTCTATAGCTCATTCTCATGTCCACCACACTTATGCTCCTAGGTCTTGATTCTTTCTCTATTACAATTCCTCTACCTCTGTCATTTTTGACTTACATTGTCCTCATTCTTTGTGACCAAATCAGTTATCACTTCCTTCGTGATCTGGATAAGCAAGTGGCTAATGATTATTACTCTGTTTTGGAATTTCATGATTTTAAAATATTTTCCTATAGTATTTGTTGCTTTTATTATCCATTTGTTTAAATAATTATTGAGAACTGTGCTTATATTAGATGTCTTCCTATGTTCTAGGGGTCAGAAAAAAATAATGGCTGGATAACATTTTGAAAAGCTCACAGTGGTCTAATTAGATAATAGTATAAAGTTAATTAAAATACAGTGTAAAAGAGATAGACATATGAACAAAGAAATCTGATGAGGCAATAAGGGAGAAGTACCTTTTAGGGGAGAAGGGAAGATAGTGCTGAGGGAGGGAAAATTTCAATAGAAGTGACACTGTTGAGTAGGCAGTGTGTTCAAAGACACAGTGGTATCAAAGAGGGTAGAGAAGGTTGATGGTACAATGAACTTTACATGACCTAGTGCATTTATGGGATTATGGTGAAAGATAAATTTATAAAATTCACCTAAATCCAACTTATATAAGGTTTCTGGTCTTGATAAGATGTTTGGACTTTATTCTGTGAGCCTTAATCTAATTCAGGACATCTAAAAGTCATGTGGCCTCAGCTGAATAAAAAACATACTGATGTACATAATTCTGTTATGCTAGACCAAACAAACAAACAAAAAACTTAATTTTTGTATTTTACATATATCATATGTTTAAATAAATATTCTATGTTTAAAAACTACTAATGAATAAATTACAGTGAAGAAATCACATTTTGATAACATAAGTTAAAAAATAGAGCACAAGGTCTAAATATAATGGGAAGATTTAGCAGATTTGTAATTTCAGGTACGAGATTTGTCATTAAAATCCATTTCCTTTTCTGTATACATTACTATTTATATTGTGTGTTTATAAATATATAATTGGAAAATGTAGTGGTGTTCCAAATCACAATTTTATGTTGAGCATGCTTTGTAATGTTTAGGAAACTCGTTGTGTAAATTCACCAGAATGTCATTTGACAGTTCTAACTTTAGATCTCCATAAGCTCTAAAGTCAATGTATTATTCCATTTTATAAGAAATAGAGAGATGTCTATGATTTTAATTTCAAAGAAGGCAACTTGAAATGGGGAAATGATGTCATCCTTCACTAAATTACCAGCATAAAGATTATGTTTTAAGCAAAAGCTATCTAGAGTTGGGGCGCAAATATGTTGACTGTTTGATTATGACAGAAACAGAAAAGGCTATAGTATCATTGCCTGAAAACTCAGGCTAGACATATTTATGTACGTAAATATATTTATACATAAGGACATACCCACAAACTAACTCCAAGCTGTTTAAACTGAGCCCGACTAATGGTTTCTAAGTATTTTTGTAGATATTTGCTTACTGTTGATCAATATTTTGTACATTTTCTAGCATGTGCCAAGAGTCAAGTTATAGAAGGCATCAATGTTTTTAAGCAGAGTTTTTGGCTGAATAACTTAAACATGAGATAATTATATTACTTGGATAAATGCTATAGAATAAATATTCTCAAAAAATGAATTTTTGTTAATCTGCAGTATGGATTCACAGCTACTGTTGAGTAATTTTAAAATATATTAACTTTTACTAATTCAGGAGGTAAGATTTTGTCTAAGAGAGAAGGAGGAGAGGAGAAATAGCTGTCGTTAGTATAGTACCTGAAAAATAGAAAACGCTCACTGATTATTGAAGAAATTGGATATACGATAAATTGAATGTGTGCATGTATATAAGCCAAGGTCAGTTTTCAGTTTTTTGTTTTGTTTTGTTTTGTTTTTGAGAGTGATCTCTAGTATAAACACATTTTATGTTAAGACTCAAGGCACACAAACAGATACATACAGTTTTATATATTATAATACAAGTGTCAAAAACAAATATTTAGCTCTACAAAGTATGATACATTCTGATATTCTCTTTTTTATTCACGCTCATTAAAAATGCTAATCATACCCCATGAAATAGATTTTATGACCTAACCAATAGAGATTACAGCTCACAGTTTTAAAAATGCTTATATGAGGAAAAAATAGACATTTATATTGTTATTCAATAATGAATCTATCAGAACCATTTATTATAATCACACCTGAAAAACTAAAGCCAGACAGAGTCTAAGTACTTTCACACTAAAAAAGCAATTTATTTTCATTTTAACATGATGTGATTTCAGATTTACTGTAAAGTTGCAAGAATAGCACAGGGGATTTCTGGATACCTATCACCAAGTGTCCTCTAACATTCTCATCTCATTCTCTCTCTTTCTCTGTTTTTTTTTTTTTCTTTTCTGTTATCTCTCTGTCTTTCTCTGTCTTGCTGTCTTTATCATCTGTCTATCTATCTAGCTATCATTTCCCTATATCATCTATCCATACATACATACATATATAATTACATGTTTATATAATTTTTTTCTTCTGAACTGTTCAAAACTAACTTGTAGTCATGATGCCCTTTTACCTCTAAATACTTAAGTATTTCCTAAAAGCATGGAGTTATCTTAGTTACAGTACAATAATCAAAATTAACAAATTAACACCTATACAATGCTATATTCAAATCTATAGACTTTATTTCAAATATCAATAATTGTCCCAGTAATGTTATTTTTGGCCAAAGGAAATACAAATTAATGTTTTGCGATTAGTTGTCATGTCTTTTTAATATCCTTTAAACTAAAACAGTTTCTAAGACTCGTATTTCATGGCACTGACATTTTTAAGGAATACAGGCCAGTTGTTTTGTAGGCTGTCCTTCACTTTGAGTTTTGTGTTTCATTGTGATGAGATTTATACAATTTTTGCAGAATTATTACAGGAGTGATTCTAAGTTCTTGTATCTGGAGGTATCTTTAGTTCCTTTACTAAAATTTTGACTTTAATCATTTGGTTAAAACAAGGTCCGCCATGTTTCTCCACTATAAATTTACTGTTTTTCCTCCTTTTTAATTAAAAAGTAACTTGTAGGATGATGCTTTGAGACCATGGAAATATTGTTATTCTCAGATCTTTACCCAATAGTTAAAATTCTGCCCGAATCAGTTATTATTATGATGGTTACTAAGGGTAATTATTTCTTCTTCATTTATTAGTTGGCTTTGTATTATACATTTCCTTCCTGTTTGTTGTTTGTTTGTTTGTTTTGGTATGGACTCGTGGATTCTTTATTTAGCATATTATAATTCTTTAATATTATTAGTTAATATCATTATTTATTTTTATTTTATACTGCCCCAGATTCAGATAGTAGGAGCTTCTTCTATTTGGCTCTGGGCAAAAAAAAAAAAAAAAAAAAAAAAAAAAAAAAGAAAAAAGAAAAGAAAAGCCTGTAAGCCTTTTAATTAGACTTTGTAGCATTCTTTCTGTTTTATATCCTTAATCTTATATTTAAAAAGTCATTTGGTTAATACTCCTCTCACCCCAATTCAATGTAGTTGTGTTAATCATTTGAAATATAGTTCAGTTAATTTGTTTTAGTTTTTAAGTTTGTTTTCACATAGAGCTGAATCAATATGGGGTCATCATTTCCTATTTCTATATTTAAAATGTGCTAATAATTCCACTCTCACAATAATAAAATTGCCTCATGCCATTAAATAACTGAGGTAGATATTCATTGTTTTATAGAGTGGATAGAATGCCTTGGGTCAGAATATCTGATGAACCTTGTCTTGGACCAAACTTTAGAATAATCTGGAAAAAAATAATGGCAGATGTTGGTTCATGAGTATTCGCTAATATTTTTTTTTTGAGTAAATTGCAAATGCATGTGTGAGTTTCTGGATTTTGATATTATTTAATATGGTTATTTATACCTCATCTCATTTTCATTAGTGTGAATGATCAAAATTAAAACATAAAACCTTATTTATTAATGTTTTTCATGCCTTTATTTTTTTAAAAGAAAATTAATCCTAATTTTAAAAATGTATAAAAGGACTATGGAAAGCTCTTCTGGGTATTTATCTGAAGAAAACCAAAACAACAATTCATAAAGATCTATATATCCCTATGTTCATGGCAATACAAAATTTACAACAGCCAAGATATGGAAGCAACCTAAATGCCCATCAAGAGACAATTGGGTAAAGAAGTTATGGTTTATATATACAGTGGAATATTACTCAGCCATTTAAAAACAATGAAATCCTACCATTTGCAACAGCATGGTGGGATCTAGAGGTTATTATGCTGAGTGAAATAAGTCAGAGAAAGATAAATACCATATGATTTCACTTATATGTGGAATCTAAGAAAAAAAGAACAAATTGAACAGATTCACATATATGGAGGACAATCTCGTGACAGCCAGAGGGGAGGAGGATTGGAGGGCTGGGAGAAAGGGGTGAAGGACTCAAGAAGTACAAATTAGTAGTTGATGAATGGTTATGAGGTTAGGGAGCACGGCATAGGAAATACAGTTAGCATTAATGTAATGGCAGGGTGGAGAGTCAGAGGAGAGAAAGAGTAATTAGAAGGATCATTTTACAAACTGTATAAATATCTAACCAATGTACTGTATGTTTGAAACTAATAATAAAATAAAATTTAAAAAAAGAAACACAAATGTAAAAGTATATTTGGTATTTAGAGTTAAATTTAGATTTGAACTTCCTCAAAAACATGGTAAATAAGGAAACCCAAAAATATTTATATCTTCAGGAAAGGAATCTTTCTTCCTGTAATTAATCCTAAGACTTTTCATTAGTGTCTTCACACAAAACAAGACAACAATGTCTTTAACAGCAATTTTGTGTAAGTTACAGAAAAGCACATTATTCATTATATAGGTAAATATAAGTGTTCTTATACTTAACCTTGATACAAGTCAAGCCTTTAACCATTATCTTATGTAAGAATTTCTGTAGAAATTTAAGTCATTACAGGTCTGATTACTTAATATTGCTTAGTTATACATAGCAGAATGGCTTTGCAGCTTTGCCATTAGATTATTATCTCCTGGATCACTTATCTCAACTTGGCAGGGACTTGATTGCAGAAGCTAGATGGCTGTCAATTTGACATTTAGCTCTTTGTCTGGAGTGTAAATAATCTGAAATTTCTATTGAAGTAAGACCCAGAGGGTTTATATTACAGGATTATAGTTAGCAAAGTCACCAGGAAATGTTTATAGAGGCAAGATAGCCACAGATGTATCTGATTACCTTTTTAGAACACTTGCGGTAGAATTTCTTACTGTTTGTGGTGTGGTCAAAATCAGTAAAACAAAATATAAAATTAAATTAAATAAAAATAAAAATAAAATAAAATAAAATAAAAAATAAAAAAGGAAAGTGAAGTGTTTTTTTTTCTTCTTTTTGAAATGGAAAAATAATCACTGTATCAAGATAATCAGTTATATTTAAGTTGGTATGGAAAAATATCCTCCCTTTAAATCATTGTTACTATGACACTTAAGTACTCCAATCTAGAAAATGTTTCTAGGTTCAGCGACTTTGGAGTTAAACTTTATTGCCCTTTCCCTGTCATAAAGGGAAATTTTAGAATGGAAATGATAGAAAGACTAGCAGTAGCCACTCTAGATAAGGGGTAAGGAAGTGGGCACACATATATTTTTTGAGAGACTACAAATTAGATATACTTAAAAAGGTAATTTTAATCTTCCATATAAAAAGCCTTAAAAATATGCACATACTTTAAATGTAGCAATTTCTTTTCTAAACATTTATTATCAGATAGTAAAGAAATGGGCAAAGATGATTATATAAGGGTGCTCATTAATGAGTTGTTGATAATAGTCAAATATTTGGGAGTGAATGTATATTAATAACAGACTATTTAAAATTATGGTTCTTCCATATATTTACAAAAATAGTGATATAGATATTAACATTAATAAAATTATACATAGTGTAATTCTTAACACATTTTAAATACTTGAACTAAAAACATGAAACCGATCTATCTGATATGATTATAGATATTCTTTATTTCCTCACATTTATATTTATACCTTAAATAAATTTTGAAATGTTATTACTTTTACAATAAAAAGTTATAACAGAATATTATAATAAAAATAGACTAGCAAGAATTTCTCTTAATATCACACAAACATAAACATAAATGGAGGCAATGCTATTATGAACCAAAGGTATTAATTCCATCATCCGGCTTTCACCGCTATATATTTGCAAATATTTTCTCCCATTTTGTGGGTTGTCTTTTCACTTTCTGGAGAGGATTCTTTGAAACACAAAAGGTTTTAATTAGTATAAAGTCTAATCTATTTGTATTGTTTTTTTGGGGGGATGTCATAGCTAATTACCTAATTCTAAGTCACAGAGAATAATTTACACCTATGCTTTCTTCTAAGAGTTTTATAGTTTTAGTTCTTATATTTATGTCTTTGTTCCATTTTGAGTTGATTTTGTATATGGTGTGAGATAGGAATTGAGTTTTACCCTTTTGCATGTGAATATCCAGTTGTTCCAAAACCATTCATTAAAAAAACATTCTTTTCCACTGAATAGTTTTAGAACCCTTGCTGAAAATCAATTGGTTCTATATAAACATATATGTTTATTACATATATATGGATTTATTTCTGGACTCTGAATTCTATTCCATCGATTTATATATCTGTATTTGTGCCAATTGACATGGGTTTGATTACTGTTGATTTGTAGTAAGTTTTGAAATTGAGAAGTATAAGTTATCTAACTTTGTTCTTTTTTCAAGATTATTTTGGCTACTCTGGATTCCTTGTAATTCCGTATGGATTCTAGGATTAGCTTATCAATTTATAAAAGGAAGCATGTAATATTTTCATAAGGATTGCATTACATTTTTAGATTGCTTTGGATGATACTGTCATATTAACAATATTAAGTCTTCTAATCCATGCACATGAGATGTCTTTCTAATTATATATATCTTTAATTTCTTTCAATGATATTTCATAATTTCTTGTGTACAAGTATTATACTTCTCTCAATAAATTTATTCTGTAGTATTTTATTCATTTTATTCATTTATTCATACATTTTTTAAAAGCAAATCAAACTTTTAAAAAATTTTTTGGTAATGAGTTTAAGGTATTTGAACAATTCCTGGGAGACTGTCTCATCATTTTAGTGCCTTGGTGGTTTATTCATTCACCTCAGTTTTAAGCAGTAATGAGATCATTCATTTACTTAAGTCAGCATTTATTGAGTACTTAGAATATACTTAACAGGACTTGAGAAAACCAAGATAAGTGAGGGTTCTGACCCCTAGGAATTAAAAGTTTGGTGCAAAGATTATCATACATACAAAAATACATGTTAGTCTGTGTCAAAGTGTGAACCATGTGGTTGAGGAATATAGTCACAAATGACTCCTCTTGATGAGTCACACCTAAGAAATATCAAAGGGGACAAAATAATTGGGTATTGGGGTTATCTGGATCCTTGGATTGGTTAGCTCAAGGCTAATTCAGAAAACCTTTTCATTTCTCATTCTTCTTTTAAACATTATTATAATAATGTAAGTACATTCTGCTGTCATTATGTTAGTCTTGATCAATAAGAGTCTTACAGTAATGTAGCATTAACATTACAAGTGTCAGTTCTGGCCATCTAGTTGAAAAAGCAATTTGGATCAACTATGTAATCTATAATTCTTTGAAATCCATACCTCCCATTGTTCTTTTTCAGAAAAACGAGGAGAAAGAACAATGAGAGAGAATTATAGCTAGTGTAACTTGATTTTGTGTGTATCTCCATTTCTCAGTTGTCCCTGCTGGCTCAGGTTGATTCCTGTCTCTCTTAGTGTGATAAGAATCAATAAGATGGTTAGTTTGAAAAAAAAAATTAATCTTATACTTAAAAAAAGGCTAGATAAATGCAAAATAGTGTATTGTTTAGGTAGATCAAGAGAGGCCAGATCCCTGGAATATAGATAGCATATCAATTAACTTACTGCTGTAAGATGGCTAAATAGTAAAGAAACATTTTAATATGTTCCATCAAGCATTTGCTTTTATATATGTGGTAGAATGATGACACCTGTCTTAACTATGACTTTCCATTGATATAAATACAGATATCTACTGATTAAAAACTTATACTTCAAATAACTTTTTTTTTCAATTCAGAAGATTAGAGTATTTGGAGTTATGGCTTTCTTTTTTCTACCTTTTAGAGCCATCCACATTTTCTTTTCTGCTCATTTCTCCCTCTATAAAATACATGCTTTAGTACATATGCTGTACATATATTTTGTCCAATTTTCTTCTGAAACTGAAGAGTTTGTGACTTAAAATAGATTAAATGATTCTTTGCACTCTAAGAAATAAAATGTTATTAGCCCTTCGAAATATATGAAAAGTTGTCTAAAGTAACATTATATATCTCAAGGTCAATGCTAAAAAAAGAAATCATTCCTAAGAAAACTTAGGAATGGATTTATTTATTAAAACTAGTGATTAAAAAACTTCTGATTTTATTTTTATTTCGAAAGATAAATTCAGTTTGTACTGTCATCACTTAAAAATTCTTGTTTCACAAAACAGAAGCATATGCTTGTGTTATTGAATCCCAATTAGCAACCAAGCCCTCCCTAAATTTAAATTTTTATAGGCCACACTGCGATCTCCTAACCTTATGTTTGTCACCAGTATGTTTCTTAATAGGCATTTCAAAATTATTTTGAAAACTATTGTTCGCTTTGAAGTTTGGTGTGTGCCAAATCTAGAACTTTGGGTCATCAAGATTAGTAGAGAACATCTCCATTTGCACATGAAACTTAGTTTAGTAATTGCTCAAACTATAAAGTAAAAGTGTCAAATTTGAACCCAGGTCAGACGGCTCTGAAGCCCTTTAGGTTTTCATTACAGTTTGATTTCTTACCAAAAATATCATGACAGTTTGTATGTCCATTGTCATTTCATATTCTTTGAACACCTATAAATTGGGAGGTAATGATAACTTTATGATTCTTGGACTATAGCCCATAGACACACTTAATTGCCATAGAAACAAACAGTTGTGACTTTATGAAGGGGAGTTGTATGGCTAAGCTGTAGGTACCCATGGGGTGTTAGTTCAAAAACAGACTCCCTGTCTACCCTGTGATAGTCTTTGTACTTTGAGAGTGATAGTCAGAAGAAGTTTACTGTAGATTATGAAACAATTACTGACTTGAATCTCAATTGAGCAATAATCAGAGAAAAAGAAATATACTTTTTTGCATTTTTTGTCTATAAATAAATTAAATGCTTTTGGATTATTTGTTTGTAAATGAGATATCTAAATAGTCTCACTGAAATTTATTATACTCCATAGTAGAAACCTAGTTATAGTTAGACTGCATATGTAGATATTATATAGTCGATGTTGACACATATATGCCATCATTTACCTAAAAGACATGAGGCAGTAAGAAATGCCCTGTGCAATATTTGAAGATAAAGTACATTTTTTGAGCCATACAGTAGTATAGTGTGCATTGTTGAGAAATTCCATCATTTTAAAAGCACTGGTAACTATAAATAATATCTTATGTGCTACAGGGTTGGAATCTCCTTATTATAGAATTTTAATACTACCCATTGGAAATATTAAAATTAATAGATTCCTATTTCTATCCTTGTGTATCCAATTTATCAAATGGTGCATGATCTATAATTTTCTGTTAGAAGGGTAACTCATGGAAGAGAGACCATTTGGATACAGACACTCAAGATTCTAGAGTTTAGCAGGCAATAAGATGGATATCAAACAAGTCAAGTCACAACCTGTAGAAAGAGCATCTCAGAAGAGGGAAAAGTAAATTATAGAAAAGAGCATTTTTCTCATTGTAAGTAAAAATCTCAAAGCTATGATTGTAGAAATGAAAAATAAGACCCTATGAGATGCCAGCCATTCTGCTAGTGGATGGGTGGTAGTGGGTGGAGATGAAAAGATACATCAGACATGTTCCCTGTACTTGTAGAACTTTCCAGAAGGGGAAAACTGCACAAAATCTGCCAAGGCAGTATGAACATCTAACCTGGCCCAGGCAAGTGTATCTTATCCTATTGATATGTACATAATACTATGATAAAACTAGAAATACAGTGAAGTACTTTTTCCTAACAATGAGGAACACTTTGATCTCATGTTGAGGGGCGCTTTAATCTTTAAATAGTATATCATGTATTTTATCTAATTTTTTCCTCTGCGTTTTTAAATATTCAACAATTTAGTAGTGTAACAGTAGAATACCGCTTAGAGTTTATAAAAACTTGTTCTTAAATGTATTTTATAATGCAGTGTTTGGAATTATGTTTCAAAAATCTCATTAACTTTTAATGAACTAAAGACATGGTTAATTAATATTAAATGTTCCATGCAAAGACATTTATTTTGGAAAGTATATAACAGTGGTAGGTTGAATTTATAAAGTGACCCCAAGAGAGTAAGAATGCCATGTTAATATGATTATAACCCATATATTTTTTAGTTATGACTATGAAGGTTGTTTTACATAGCAAATAACTGGGTAAAGTTCCTGCCTAAGGAATTTTTATTATATTTCTCTTCAATTCTAACCTGTAGTCAAATTCCTTATTGTAATACTATATCCTAGTCTAGAGGGAAAATGCTCAGGTGTGATTTCCGATCTAATCACTAGGTGGCATCATGCTTCTCCATAGAATGAAGCTGCTCAGGAGCTTGCAAGTGCAGTCGTGCAGAAGGCCTGGAAGAAGATGAGACAATTTACTTCCCATAGTGTTTTGATTTACGAAAGTCTTCAAAGCAACAATTAGTGTGCATATTTTGCATTCAAAAAGGGAGTAATTATTGGGTGTGTGAACAGTATCAAGTAATTCATTACTTAGGACAAATGTGAATTATGCCTTTAGGAGGTAATTATAAAGATCTGTTCTACTTTCCAAAAATTCATCAGTACCTGCTTGGAAAACTGAATCCTAGTTAGTGAACCATGTATTAAAGAATAATAATTTTGGCTAATTTTGTGAAGTTTACATAGTCATTTTCTGTAAATGAAGTAAAAGATAAGTTGCATTCTGCCAGTCATTCTGCCTTTTACTATGGCACCCCAAAAGCTTTCACAGATTCCTCAGGATACAGGGATACCTACAGTTCCCATTTAACCTTCCTGAGAAAAGATTTACACTTGTCAAGGTGAAGTAGAAGACTTCTCTCTAGGAAGTATTATTATGTTTACATTAAATTGTAGAATTAGGAAATTGAGTTAAAGAGACTCAGAGGACACCTTTTCCATCCCCTTATTTTAGAGATGAAGAAAATATGAATGTAGTTATTCATGTACTTAAGACATTAGTGGACCAAAACCACAATACATTGTGGCATGTTTTCATGTTATGAATTCAAAGCTATTTGTCAATAAATGTATAGGCTCTATGATTATAGTTTGAAGATTTGAGGTATTGCTAGCTCAGAATATTAAACATCCTTCCCTTTCTCTTCTGACACTTGAAAAAAATAACTGTTTCATAGAATGTTATCACTGGAAGGGATTTTAAATATCATTTGTAACCTTTTAATTTTATATGTGTAGTGATTATATCCTAGAGAGATTAACTTGTGATTGATATTAGACTTTTTGTATAATAGAGATAAAATCTACAGTAATACAATTATAATAGATTATGCAAAAATAATTACTAATAACTTTCTCAGGTTGATGATTTTAATTTGATGTTGGTATTTTAAGGATATATGCATAAAACCAATTATATGTTTGACTACATTATAATAATATAGCCAACTATTTTAAAATTTGAAGAGAATTATATCGAGATATTATAAAATTTCAGAACTGGATTATTCTTCTTTGTTTTATTGACCACATTGAATCTTTGTGTTGTGGTGGTGTAAACTTTTCCTTTGCATCCCTTTTTTTAGCAGTGGCTCTGAGGAATCATTAGGTAAATGCTTATTGGTTTTCCATAATAATTATCTCTGAGCTTTAATGGTTTCTGGTTTTGGCTCCTCTTTACTTTCTCCAACTTTAAGCAAGAGTTCAGAATGATTTCCAGTTGCAAAAAGAATTATAAATCCAGCTTACCATCTAGTCTCTGTCTGTGTGGTCTTGGCAAACTTTTTAAGTCTGGCCAAGCACGATATTGTTGCCAGAAATAAGGCTTTGCCTCAACTGGAGCTGCAGCTTTGCCTTTTTGTCTGAAAGCTTTACAAGATTTAGGAAGAGTCTATAAAGGTGAAACATGTTATCTCCAAGAGTATGCTATTGAGATATTAAGCAACTCAGATCCTTTACAGATCCTGAATTTAGGACTGACATACTTAAATGTAAGTTCTTAGAAATGAAGGTTTTAAACATTTAAAAAATATCTGTGGACAAGGAATTCCAGCATTTGCTGAATATTCCATGGGTAGTACTATTAGTGTAAAATATTTTTTTAATAAAAAAATGATAAACTAATATTTATTTTTCCTTTGTTATTTGGAAAAGTAACTAATTATCATGATTATTGCCTTTGTAAACCCCAAAAGCCGTTTTGTATTTTCACCACTTAATAATATTTACTACAGCTTATTTCCATAATTGAAATAGAGTCACATTAGCCACATAGATTAGCCACATAGGAGTTACTCTTCCTTGAGAAAGAGGAGTTACTGCTCTTTCACATGGTCATCTGACTGCTGCCTAATTGCTCCTTGGATCTTCGATAGTTTCTTCCTTTGATCTCCTAATGCAAATCAGGACCATGAAGGCCATTGTTTTACCTTTAATTAGGATGGGAACCTGATCTCAAATTGCCTCTTGCATTGATAATTGGAGGGGGTCACGTGAACTAGGATGGGATCATTGACAACGTTTAACTCTGCTATAGTTGCCAGACTAAATAGACTGAGTTCATACTTTATCTTTAGAAATACTTCGTACAAGGAAATGTGTGTTGAAGGTGTGTGGGTGTATATTAGATGTATGCACTTTAACATTCTCATTAGAATGATAGCTAGATAGCTATGTCGATCATTGCAGTGACTAAATCAAACAAAAATATTAATAAGTGATATAGAAGAATTTTCATCCCATTTTCTTTATTACATTTTTCTTGAAAAATTCCAGAAGTAGTATATGCTTAACACATAAATTGCAAATTTGAAAGACCTAATAGAATCAGAAACTACATGACATGTTTAGTTAGCATATAAAAGAAATGAAAGACATTAATTGTAGTCTTATGATCATGTGGATATTTTCCTTTATTTGAATAAATATAATTATTCGAATACTCCATATGAATGCATAATTTAAAGTAAATATTTATATAGATATTGATCAATTAATTGTTCTTTGACTCGTGCTGAAATCACCTGGCTTGAAAGGCTGAATTTACACTAATGTACCCCATTAAATTGTTACAGTTCAACTATTTCTGGAGTGTTGGTGTAATATGGTAAGCACAGTAGGATGCCATGGGCTTGTTGGGAGTTTTGGTCTAGGAGATTATTTTTTAGCACTTAAAATACTTTATAATTCAGATAAAGGAAGTTATCCATATGATCATAATATTACAAGTAATGTCTTTCATTTCTTTCATAACCTAACTAAATAGGTCGGGCAGTTTCTGATTCTATTATGTCTTCCAAATCTGCACTTATATTTCAAAAAAGTCAGTGACCATCAGCAGGCCTGTTTTAAGTGGCTCAACTACTTCTAAGAGACAAATTATCAACTTGACCATAAAATTGATCAATTTAAGCAGGATCTCAGAAGGATGCCTAAGAAGCATACTATGAATATGTGATATAAAGAGGGTGTCAATAATGCTTTCCAATATAAATAGCATGTTAACTTTTAAACTTGCTTTTACATATTCACCCCATTTAAAATTTTGTTGATTTTCCTTATCCTATGACAGAGTCAGGGAAAGTATTATTCTTTCTCCCTCATTTACAGAAGAGTACCTGAATCTCACAGACTTGAAGTACTTGCTCAATATCAGTTAATGAAGGCCAACGAAACTTGGGTTGCTATTGTCATCATATATATTCTTAATGATACATTTCTTCTCAACTATTTAAGTCTTAAGGATGGGTAGAATTTCCACAGAAGTAAAGACAGCAAAATTACAGTGGAAAGAACATTGGACAAAAGCACAGAAACAGGAAGTATGGTGCAATTTGGGGGAAAAAAAAAACAGTGGGCCAGAGAGCTCAAATACAGGATGAAGAGAACTGGCAGGCATATTGATGGTATGCCTTAGGAAGGTCCATCTGGAATGGCTTCATGGGAGCACAGGCAGTGTGTGGTCTAAGAAAAAAGATTGTTGAATTAGACTGGGTAAGAGGTAATGTGGAATTAAGTCTAGTGATAACAGAAAGGCTCAGGGACAGATATCAGAGCTATTTCAAAGATATTATACCATATTATACAAATTAGTATGATAGTTGAGAAAGAGTGAGACACCCATGATTATTCTCATGTTCCACCCTGAATGAGAGAATGACAAGACAGGAACAAAAATAGGAAAAAGAGAAGATGCTAAATTGGGAAAAAATGCTGGTAGTGATTTGTTGAGTTTGAGTATAAGCAGGCGATTCAAGTCGTTATCCCTATCTTGGAAAAGAGGTCAGGATGGATGTAGGAATTAGAAAAACATTTATATGACTATGCTATTTGACTCCATTGAAGTGGTTGAGATATACTTTAGCAGGAAAAGAGAAGGCTTGTCACTGAATCTTCAAAAAGGAGGAAAATAGATGCAAAGCCAATGAAGAGAGACAAAGTTGAGTAGCTGAAGCCATAGGAGGCGAACCAAAATGGTGTAATGTCCTGGAGACTTTAGGACAGTTTCATGAATGAAGAGATAAGCAACAGTTAACTAATCTTTAAAGTCAACTCAGTAATAAATTGTGGCAGTGTTTTGAATTCAGTGAGAGAAGAGGGATGACTTTAACGACTCCCATCTTTTTCAACACTTATCTTTTTATTAAACACACACAGATTGGGAACTTGATTTCAAATTACATTCAATACTCTATATAATCTAAATATAGCAGACACCAGTGGTTACCCTTCCAGAGTCTATTCCCTCTCCTCCCTTGTCAAAAATGCCATTTCTGTCTTCAGGTGTTGCTCTTCTCAGGGAAGGCAATCTTATCCCCAGTTCAGGGACACATTGTGATAATTGACACCAATCAGTTTCATCTCTAATTCCTTAAAAGTGATTGTTTTAGTAATGGGCAGGTAACACAACTCTGGAACATGAGGCATGAGGTAAATTTGCTGGAGAATTTCTTTAAAAAAGGTACACAGGAAGAGCCTTTACTTTGTGCTTTGTCATGTCAATAAGTGATCTTAGTGCTATGGTAGTCGTCTTGTAGTCATGAGGGGAGCTAGCCAGAGCCATCCTGGCTCATGGAGAATGTGCAGCAAAGGGTGGAAAGGATGTGCTTCCTTGATGTCACCATCATGCCACTTTGACCGAACCTGCAGTCACCTGACTCTGACTTTATGACAGCTGAAATTTGATATTTCCTTATTTTTAAAGCCAGTAGTCATAGCTTTCTATTACTTGAAGCCAAAACCATGCCAACTGATGAAAATATAAAATGTTCATTTGAACTGTATTCTTGTCATTGTGAAAATGCCAAAACCTTCAGGTAAATAAGCCCTCAGAGGAGGGTTGGATCTAAGATGTATTGTCTTCTGAATCATAATGAAAATTTCTGGCAGAGAGGCTAGGCAAGCCTCGTAAAGATTCTCAGGCTAAATGTCATTGTGTGTGTTTTTCTAATCAGGCTTTAGTTGGCAAATCAAATTTTTGAATTGGACAGGAAGTTGAAATGTATTATTCACTTATATAGTCCATTTCATTGAATTACATTGTTTTTCTTGTTCATTTTGGCATTTTCTACTCTGTAGCCTGACCCAAACAAACACATAATTTATATGTGCACAGCACCTAGGCCCTACCTCGTACATGCTTAAGACATACAACAAAACTAGTACCTAAAGTCTGGAAGAATGTACTACAGTTCATCATGATGAATAGAGCTTGAATATTAACACAGAAGACATGGATTTCATTCCGGCATCAGGGTTGGCCTGTAGCATCTGTCACGTCCCTAACATAGGCAAGTTAATTATAAGCCATCACTTTCAGTCTTCTTAGAATCCCCAAATCAGAATGGTTGAGGTGGCAAATACTTAAGGAATTATGAAATCTACTATTGAGAAGACCTTTTATAATTCAGTTGCTTACACTCAACACAGACAGACACTCAACAGGCTTTTTCAGTAACAGTAAGCTATGTTGCTCATTCTTATAAATAAAATGCACAGCAACAGCATCCAAGTACAGCATCTGAACGTTTGTCTCTTTTTAGGCAGGAGACCCTTTATTACTTGTTGAAAAATTCCAAAAGATTTGGGACTGAGTTTAATAAATTTCGAATAACCGTGTACCTAATACCTGTGCAGGGTCAAGAGGTCACGATAATGAAAATAATTTTTACCTTATATTTGTGATTATGTGAATGACTCCATAAACTTGTGTTTTTTCTTTAGACATTAATACTATCCTTTTTTGGAGATGAATAGAATTCTAGATAGTTCTGCCCACAGAAAATTGGTAATATCTAAAGATAATAATAATGAAAGGAATATGTTCATCTTAGTCTGCTGTATGGAACTTTGCTATTTAAAAAATTGGTTTCTCTTAAGCACAAGTGGGTTAGCTTTTTGAATTTTATTTACAGCTATTATTTACTTTTTGCATGTTTTTCCATGCCATTAAATATTGATTTCTTAGAATTAGTAGTAGAGCCCTATAGTAGTAATTTTCAAATTTTATTATTATTATTTTTTTAAATCAAGAAATCTCTTTTTACGAACCGAATCTAGCACAAAACTCCAATATATAAAACAGATAAAACTGAACCACTATGTATATAAAACAGATAAAACTGAACCACTATGGTTGAGTTAGGTTTGGGAGAGTCTAGAGAATCACCTATTCATCTCCTTTCATCTTTCCCCTTTCTGCTTTATTTTCTTCAATTTTTTTTTTTTTTTTTTTTTTTTTTTTTTACCAAAAAGTCTTCGCTTCTAGTTCCCAAACCTATGGCACCCATTTGATAGTTCTCTCCTTCAGTTTGAGCTCCATCAAACTGTCAGACCTATACCTCAGGTCATTCTCCTTTGTCCATCTCTATCTTCAAATTTAGTCAATCGTCATTTCACTATCCCCAAAATATGCATATACCTCTGTCCTCTATTTCTAACGTTTTAATTCAAGTCCTATTTTTTAAATTATTATTTTGATTTTTTTAATATGTCCTTTACTAATTTTCTGCTTCTGATTCATTCGTTAATAGTTTCTAAACTTTTTGATCTCATATGTCATCAGAAAAGGGAATATATTTGTTTAGGTATAAATTTATATGTTTCATGTATGTTCTACTATATAAATTTAAAACAGATCAATATCAAAATGAAATAGGATTAAATATGTACATACACAAATGCATATGTATTTGTGTATATACATGCACACACTTTTATATTTTTTTCTTACATGCTGTGAGTGGCCTTGAGTACCCTCTAGCATGTGCATCCCCCACTTTGGAAACTATTGCTCTATGCTTGTCAGAGAAATTTTTCTGAAAGAAACCTGCATTCTTAAAGTCCTTCAGTAGCTCTCAGTGATATTACATAAAATCTGAATTCTTAACACAGAAGACAAGGCTATTCATGAACTAACTACTGACTACTTCTTAAACCTAAAATATATTAAATGATTTGTACTTGTCAAAATAAATATATTAATACATAGTGCCTTGGTCCGTCGTCACAAATGTAGTTGTTTGTAGGCTCTACGGGGCTGACATGGCAGCCAGACTATATGCTATGAAATATCTTCATCACTTTTACCACAAAAATGTTCAACAAGCAAAGATTATTAATTTTTCCAGAGGGAATGAAGGTAAAATGTGTCTGTGGGTTTCTACAGCATTTCTGTACATCAGTCCTTGGGAACTTAGTAGGTGAGCAAAAAGAATATATTGTTGATATTAGCACCAGAACTTTCATTAACTCTACAAATTTCTTGTTAACATTATGATTGTTCCTAAAGTACACCAGAATGAAGGAAATGCTTTTAAAAACAGGCCGACATTGGTTACTTTGGCTTCATTTTTAAAACAAAGCTCTACATCCTTTTTAGAATAGGAAGGAGGGGCATTTCCTGTATGTATTGAGATGAGATGAGTTAAGAAAAGGAACAGAGAGGTGAATGTTATCTTGTAAACCTTTGTCACACCCTTTTGGCTTAGAATGGTTCAAATTTCTGTGGTATATTTTGATACTTTCTGTCTCCAAAGCAGTTGCTCTGGAATATGTTGCCAGTAATGATACTGAAAATGAAATTAATTTATAAATAGGTCCTCCTGCCTCATAGATGACTTATTTAGAAGATTATACGAGGTTCTGTGGTAAATTAAACATGTGTTGAAATAGTTCCTTTGCTCAGAAAAATATAAATTATTATAAATATCAAAATATAACCTAGCAAGAATCAGATAGATTAAATTAAATGATTATTCAATATTTCTTTTACAAAAGACAAAGTTGATATTCCATTTGGAAAATATCAGTATAAAGAAGCAAATGAGAAATATCTAATTCTTATTTTTTTTAATTAAGATTTTTTAAGTGATTAAGAAATAAATAACTTAGTTTTAGAAGTGTTAGGGAGCCAAACAGCAAAATTTAATATGAAACACTGGCTCATAATGAATACTTTTATAAAACCGAGGGCAAACTAAACTACGGTTAACATTTTCCAACATAAAATGTAATCATTTATAAAGATTCCTAGGTGTCTATTTGTTTGTACATATGTCACCTTCTTTATAAAAGGGTTTGGGTAGAACTAGAAATGTCTGTGATCTATAAACTATTTTGAGTGGAAGAAAATTAAGAAAATTAATAATAAATAGCAGAAGTAAATGTTATCTTTCTAAAATCTAAGAATCTCTCATTCTACTCTACCTGTCTTAATATTTATTCTGTTTTTGACATATAAAATATTATAAAATTAAAATGTCAAATAATGAGAATCTAATCATTTAACTTAATTTCACTGAAAATGATTTGCTTGGTTTCTTAGATGCAATTAAAAGGAGAGGGTAACGGTAGTTTCTTTAAAGAGTGATTTTCTTTGGAATTTATAAAATTATTTTAGCAATAGCAATTTAAATGCACCAATGATGTTTAATTCTTGTGATTCTTTACTGTAAACCTTTTTAAAATAAACTCTATTAGTAATGTGATTATATGTGTGGGAAACTGAAACTAAAAGTATTCAAATTTTTTTGACATACAACACATGTTCAGGGTCAGTGTGAGTAAGGCTATAGATAATCACCCCATCTGCTCATTGTTGGCAAAAATGAGACTCAAATATTGAAGTATACCTTTTCTTTTTCCTGTACCTAGGCCTTTGACAGATAAGATTTATAAAGAGAAATTTGAATTGCTCAGGCTTTCCTTTGAGATCAAGTAAAAGAATTTCTCTCCACCCAAAGTATTTTCTTATTTTCTTGTCAATTCAGTAGATTAGACCATTAGACCCATTGGAAGAGAGTGAAGGGGGAAGGGCCTTCATTGTACTCTTCCACAAGGTATAGCTGGTTAAGACTATAACCATTGGACTGCTACTGCTGCTGTTATTTGGTTACCAAGCCAAAGTCAATGGACTCTCAATCTAATTTTCAAGAAAAAAAGAATAGATTGAGTAAGGAGAAGAAGCAGGCCCCTTAAGATAGTGCTGGTTATTTATTTATTTATTTTACTAATAGTTAGATAAAGTATGTAGCAGTCAGCTTTGCTGTAGTAACAAACAACTCCACTCTCGGTGGCTTAATGTTCTAAACTTGTATTTCTTTTTTATGTTACACATTGGTGGCTGCTGGTAGGTACTTCTGCTCCATATATCTTCTCATTCTGATATCCATGCTGAAGGATCAACCCCTACATGGGGAAAAGACCAAGAAGTTGGTGAGCGCATACATTGCTTCTTAGACTTTTTTGCTCTGAAAGGACATATTGTCACTTCCATTCACTTTCCATTCACCCAAGCAAGTTTATGGCCAATTTGACAATGGGGCAAGGCAGCATATTCCCTCTACCAGATGGGCTAGAAATTCACTTGACAAATCTGCTAGAGAAAGGAATGCACTGTTGAGAACATCAATGCAGTCTACTACAATATACAATATATATAATTATAGAAACCCAGAGCAGCCAAAAAGGTCAAAATGCCTACCCCCAACTGACAGCTTCCTCCCAAAAGAGCTATAATGCTCTTTTGCATCTTACTCTAAGTTCATTGTAATCTGATTTTTACAGATATGTAAGGAAGACAATAAAGATGCAGTGGGTCAGGAAGAAGTGAGAATATCACCATATATGTTATTTATTCGAGACTGTCTAGATTCTGTTTCATTCCTAGATATATTGATATGGAAAATTAATAGGCTTACATGATAAATTCCTTATGCACAAGTTTATTTGCCTAATTTTAGCTCTGAGAGTACAAGTCAATTACTGGCAACCTAAACATGCAATAAATAGAGACATCTCCATGTTGTTTATGCAAAAATCTAGTCATAGACATCATTTTGCAAGCAAGCAAAATGTGGAGCATGTGAGCTGGAAACGTCAATATGTTGCTCACCTTGCCTGTCATTTTGTCATATAAATTAGCATCCTAATAACATGCCCTCACAGTATTCATACTTGACCTTGTTTGGCTCCTTAATTTGGAGAACGTAATGGAGTGTTCAAACATTAATTTAATAATTTTACCTCTTCAGAAAATAATACTAAGGAAAAGATATTTAATTTGAGAAAAATGTATTTCATCAGTTGATTTTTAAATGCTATTTCTATTGCCATTAATTAAAAAAGTTAATATGCTTATTAAAACTTAACTTCATAAAAGTAAAACATGCTAAGATCTTCTATAGGATCATTGCAGGAGCTAGATGACTAAAAAAATCAGTACGATGTTGGGAAACTCCTGTTGTTACAACTGCATCAGTGAAATCATCCTTTCTGCTGTGTCCTTTCAGCATTAGCTATAAAGAAGATTGGCCAGTAGGGGTTCCTCTTGGCATTACAATCTGAGTGATGGATGAGAGCTTGAAGAAATAATGAATGGTATCTTTTAAAATAACTGTTTTCATTGTGAATTTGGTTACAATTCTCAGACTTTATGATAACTTACTTTGGTCACTGTCTTAGCAGCTTTTATCTCAGTCATATGAAAATGAGACCTATTTTGATAATTCATTAATTCAGTTTTACTGATTGTTTATCCTTTATTAAATAAAATACGTAGATCAAAATTGTGTAGTAGCTGTATAGCCCATTTTATCATCTTTTTTCCTAGGTGGAATTCTCAACTCCTGAAGTTTATATTCTAGACATCCTAGAACACAAAGGCTTATATGAATACAGTTGCAGAGTTAATTTTTAAAAAGGAAAATATACAACCACTTTTAGTTACCCTAAAATAGTACCTGCTCTCTAGTCAGGTGGCTCTTCAATTTTAGAAAATTGTTTTGGAAAAGGAGAAATTAGAAAAAGGAGAAAAAAATTAATTTTCATGGTCATTGGTCCTTAAGGGAGAAAAGATAAATGAGAGTAAGTAGTTTTAAATACAGTTTTTATAAAAACAAAGAAAATTTTTAAAAGGTGTTTTTTTTGGTCCAAACTCTCATTAGTAAAAATGAGTTCTGGTTACCAACACTGGGCAGAAAGACTTCGTTAGAGTAAAATACCATCACTTCCAAGATATACACATATATTTAGCCAAGTAGTTGAAACGCAAAATTTATTAATCTGATGTTCCATTTTTCTTTTTTTGCTGAGATATTATTGACACAATTCAATGTTACTTAAAAAAAGTCGTTTGTTACGAGACACTTGCAAGGAGTGGGAGTCTTCTAACTGCCCATGTCTTGATTCATACGGAGCCTGAGGATGCACAGTGTGGCTGAGAATATGTGGTATATACTGGAGAAGAAGGCTGGCCCTTCAATGGGTGAGAAAGGGGACTTTATAATAAATGACTTAATTCAAATATAGTTAAAAATCTTTAGGAAATTTGGTATATTATGCTAGTTAGTGTAGCTGAATACTGTGTCAGAGAAAAGACACAACTGGAACAAAGTACTAAGTGAAAGCAATATTTTTGAATAGACTATCCTTAAGACTCCTTACTTGTTAATATTCTTAATATCTTCTCTCAAAGTATCATTACTGAAGAGGCCTAGAAATGACACTTTAAAAAGAAAAGTACTTCTCATTTGTTATTTTAGTTTCCTCATAATTTTTCTTACTCAGTTAGTTTGCAGAAACCAAAGTGCATTGAGTCATGTCTCTTTAATAATGCTTTGTCTTTAACTGCCTAGCTTTAGAAATATTTTCTGCCTGTTTACTTTATGTGTGACATAATCATTTTTAGAGCTTTATTTCCCTTCTGTTCAAAGTTCTCTACTATTTCTTGGAAAGAATGATTAAGGCACTATTTACTCTATGTTTGTCAGTGAGGACCAGTAAGTTTGTTCACCCACCTAAATGATTCACTTTAAACAATTTCTCCCATCAGACATTTATTTGAAATGTGCAAATGTTGTTTTTATTTGCTGATTAAACATGTCCCTTCCCAGTGTAAAAATCTCCTTTGCAGTTTGTAGCTTTTGATTGTTACTGTGAGGGCTTGGCCCTAAAATATTTAAGTTGCGCACCAGAATTTCCTAAAAAAAAAAAAAAAAAAAAAAAAAAGTGTAAGGATAGTTTTTAAACTGTGAAGGAAAGGGGAATCATTGGCAGTGGCATTTATAATTATGGAGCACCGGAGTCGTTCAGGCACCATCAAACAACAGCAAGGGGACCACTTGAAAATCCATCTGTCCACTTCGGGCTCTTAGGTAGGTGATACAGAGTAGAGTCTCAAAGCTAGGGAGTTGAATTCAGCAGACCTGAGAATCCAACCTAGCACCAAGGACCAATGCTTGCTAAATGAGACTTTAGAAAGGAATAAACTTATGAGCTTCAGGTTTTTCTTTCTTTTTTAATCTATAAGGTACAGTTAATCATATCTTTCTTACCTGATTTTTCAAGGATTAAGTAAGGTGATATATTTAAAAATTGGTATTACTATACCTGGAATAAATAAACAGTAAGTGGTATTTGTTTTTATTTTTAATAATTGTTATTTGTAATTATTATTCTTATGCATTGATTCTAATTCAATAAACATAAAGTTTCTCCCAAAGGGTAATATCACAAAGAATAATTTAAATTTTCCTCTAAACCTGTTTATAAAGATGCTTAGGGGGTTTAAAGCCAATGTGTATTTTTAAGTAATAAAGAAATATAAATGCTTCTGTGTTTGTGATGATTAATTGGCTAAGAGGAATAACATAGAACACTGATTAGATTCAGATTGCTAAATGTTAAACAGCAATTATACAATAAAAGTATGATCCACAAAAAGCCTTATTATAACATATAAAATGTATTAGCTTCTGTGGCATGTAGAAGATTTATATATCTTTGTATTTTATAAATCTGCTGTTATGAGCTAATAACATGTGTGAGCTAGTTTGAAGAGGGAAGATAATTTCATTGAGTAATATTTTACATGAATTTAGATATCTATAGTTCAGCCCTTATTAAGTTAAAATAAGTAGATTGTATATATAATATGTATTCAAATATGTATGTATAGATACACTCACAGTATATCTACATATAAATGTTTCTAAGCCTATAGGGACAAAATACAGAGATGCTTTTATATTTTTAGAAAGTTCTGAAATTTATTTTTCAATTAGAAATTTAAAAATTTGGAGAGTAAGACTTAGGAACATCCTTAGGTTGTTGGTGAAGAAATGGTCCACATATTGGCACAATGGGGTTAAAAAAAGAAACAAGTCTTTTATGAAATTGTTTAATTCCCTAGAGTTTGATATTGTTTCTGCTAGGGAAAAATAAATTACACTTTGAGACACTCTTCAGTTTTAGCAATTATAATAGTAAAGAATTATGTTTACTCATAACAGTTATTTATGACATGGCAAATGATTATCATATTCCTTATAGAGATATTACTTCCAGATTGTCTGTTTTTAATATTTTTCTTTTCTCATTTGTTCTTTCAATATTTCAAAAAACTTATGTTGCAACTGCAATTCCAAATATACATTTTGTGGGATAAAAATAATTGTAATAATAGCAAGAGCTACTATTTATTGAGTTCTTACCATGTGCTTAGTATTCTATGTAGAATATTTATAACAGCTGTAGGATATAGGTTCTACTATCATGATAATGAAGACACTGAGGTTTAGAAGTTCTTGTAACTAGTAGTGGTAATATGACTAAGGGTTTAGGAATGTCCGAATCTTCTGATGCATCCTACATACAGTTTAAGTTTGAGGCAGGGGTGCCTACTGTCCCCAAGCCAGGATCCAAATCTTTGGCTCTGATTGCTTTCTCATCACCCACATGACGCATGGACTTTAAAAGTGCTTTCTAGCAAGAAAGATGGCACAGCTTGAATCTACTTACCTGGCCAGCACTGGAGAGGTTAAGAAAGAGTGCAACAGGTCCCTTTATCACACTGTGTTCCTTTTTTTTAGAAATTTTAACCCAGTGCCTTGTAATCCGATGCATCAAATTTACAACTCTGTGTGTGTGTGTGTGTGTGTGTGTGTGTGTGTGTCTGTGTGTCTGTGTGTTGATATGTTTGTATGTATGTGTGGGTTTTGAATGTGTCTGAGGTCTGAAAATTAATTCTCATTGATAATGCATAGTATGCTGTATAGAGAAGAAGAAAGACTTAAGCTGTTCTAATTCCACGTCAGGTGAATATCTAGGCTGTTAAGCACTTGGAGAGTTAATTCACAGAACAAATGAGGACATTTTAACTAGGGGCTTTGGTCTAAGATGTGGGGCAGCAAACCATATCATATTAGAAGAATTTAGCATTGACTTTTTCAGATACTTTGTTTAGACATGTGGGAATAAATTTAAATGATATAGAGATATTCATTCCCCAAAGGATTAAACATAGAGCTACCTTGAATTCCCGCAATTCTGCTCCTAGGTTTATACCCCCAAGAATGAAAAATATGTGTCTTCACAAAAATGTGTAACTAAATGTTCATAGCATTATTTATAATAACCCCAAAATGCAAATGATTTAAATGTCCATAGACAGGTAAACAAATGTGGCGTATCCATACAATGAAATAGATTTCATGGATGTGCCTTGAAAACACACTAAGTGAAAGAAGCCAGAACAGCATATGGCATACTGCATGATTTCATTTATGTGAAAGAACCATAATAGACAAGTCTGTCGAGACAGAAAGTATATTACTTGTTACTTAGGACTGGGGAAGATAGATGGGAGCTTGTTGGCTAAGGGGTAAGAGATTTCTTTTTGAAGGCAGTATACATGTTTTGAAAGTATGATGATGGATGTACAACTCTGTGAATACACTAAAAGCCATTGACCTTTATACTTTACATTGGTGAATTGTGTGGCATCTGAATTATATCTTGATAAAACCGTTAAAACATAAAGAACAATTTTCCTGACTTGTGAATCCTCCCCATTTATTGTACTAATGGTTTTGGGAGGAGCCAGTCATGACCTTCCTTGGTACAAATTAACAAACATAAACAGGATGAAGCAATTATACTAACAAAGCATTCCAACCCACAGAATCTGCCTGTAAGCTGATGTCATTGTCAAATGTGAATGACCAGCACTAGGGAATACACAAGCAAGCCTCAACATTTTAACATATGGCAATATATTCTAGAATTATCAGGCATTCAGAAATGTGATGTGAATAAAGTCATTTCCTTTTCTTTTTTTCTTTTCTCTTGCTCTCTTTTTTCTCTTTTCTTCTCCCCCTCTCTCCCTGTTTATCCCTCTCTATTTTTTTCATAAATGTTATTGTGATAAATTAATTTAGAATTATAGTTAAATGCATATTTAAAGTAAATTTTTTACACTTCCATGCTTTTGAAGTATTTCTTAGACCAGATTGAGGAAAGTGCAGAGTTGGAGAGAATTTTTTTGTGGCCTTGTCGCTAATAGAAAAAATTTGAATTTCCTCATTTTTTCCTGTTTCTGTAACTTCTATCTGCATCTCCCATACTACAGAGTAGTAGGTTCTGCTTGTAATTTTATCATACGCACCCCACTTCCCTTCCACATACAAATATCACATTCACTGTGATTTCAAACGATCTCTCAAGAACAGAATGTATACTCCTATTACAATCTCACATATAATTGCTGCCTTTTAAAACTTTTTCTGTGTAACATATAATTAAAGAATAGTCAATTCAATACACATCTATGTGAATTTAGTCAATAGATATATTTTGTGAGCTTCAGTTTTGAAATACGGGATAATATCTTTCAATTTTAAAAATTATTTCTATAAAGTGTCTTTTTTGCATTGAAATATTTCTGAATTGCGACACTTCAGCTATAATAACTATTGTTAAACATCTATGAATTTGTTTTGAATAAGCAGAGTTAGATAAGTGATGTTTATGAACCATGCAATACTACCTAAGATAGCTTCCTTGGCAAGAAGAGAATCACTGGTTTACCAAATAAGAGAATTCAGCATTTCTTGTTTGTCAATTCTATGTTAACTGCATTTATAGTTCTGACAGTTTCTGTGATGAAATTTTTTTTTAAATGAATGCACAATTAGATCTGAATTGCTGGATTTAAATGAATGTTTCCTGATCTCCAGTTAATGGAAATGTTGATATTTGAAGAATGGTTAGGAAGTCAAAGTTATGTAATTGCTCTCCGGGGGGGAGGAGGGGGGAAATTGCTAGACAATAAATTCCTGAGATCTCTACTACCAGACAAATAAGCAATCATAAGAAAGTTAAAAGGCCAAAGTAAAATATACACCTCATAGTTATGTTAACATTGATATCTATGTTATAGATAGATATCAACATTAATTATAAGACTTTCATATGTTTTGCTATGGGGGTGAGGAGTCTGTATATACTTATTATAACACACCCTGAGCATCCAACACATATATTGTTTAAGCAAAGAATCTGGGCTGGTATGTGTGAATGCTTATGTGGTACATCAGTGGAGATATACATAATAGAAAATATGGAGAATCGAAATGTTTCTAGGGTTTATTTTTTTCAGTAGGTTAATTTAAATAGTAAACTTATAAAGAATGAATGGTCAGAGGGAGAAACTGAGTGCATTAAATGTTCTAATTGATTGGTTCACATATTAGGTATCTAGAAAAGCAGATTCCGAGAGATTCTTGGGACTACTGCTTATGAAAGGGGAGGGAAGAAAGCAGAATCAAGAAAAGAGGGAGAAGAAAAAGTTGGTCTGCAATGCAGGCTCAAAGAAGGCCTCAGCAGACCCAGCAGGGAGTACTGAAGCTGGGGGTGGTCCTTCAGAGTTGTCCTAAACAACTGCGAGACTCAGCTTTCATACCTTGTTGACTTGATATGAGATGCTTGGAGCTGTTGGCTTCTTTAGCTGAAGCAGTTTGTAAAGAGGGTTGACATCTGACCGTACTTCCCAAACCTAGGGAATTGAGTTATTTATTCCCGAATGAGTTATTATCATCACAAGATCCACTATTAATGGTGCAATATTTTGGAAATAGCAGACATTGAGGAATGCTATGTGGATAGATTCCTTGCTTCTTTCAATCCTTTCTTTCCCACAACCCAGTGTTTTTTCCAAAAATACTTTGAAGGACTAGGCCGTCGGTTCTCATGAAGAAGGAAAAGAAATAATCATTTTCATAAATCAAACCTCTTGTTAATGTTATGATGTGGATTGATTATTGTACTCAAGAATAATAATTTTTTCCATGGAAAAGTTAGTTCTATATATCTGATGGTCCAGCTTCTATATATGTGATAGTAGTAGCATCCTAACACCTAGAAGGAATGTTTAGATAAAATTATTTTCCTTTATATTAATGAAAAGTAAAAACATAAAGCATTTATTGCATTTATTACATTTACTTATTGAATGCCCGCTAAATGTGATGTCAAATATTTTTCTTATCTGTATTAGAAGTTTATTACAAATGAAATAGTACATTGATTTGAAAAATTTTCGTCTCATTTAACCATTTTTTTGAAATAAAAATACATTAACCAATGCATAAAAATAGTACTTTATAAAAACTATAGCATATTCATTTGTGTTGTTATTTGGTTGAGTATTGACTTTTCTTTTTGGCTTTATTTAGCTATTAATATGGCTTTTGAAGCATCTACAAAATATCAAATGGTAGAGAAGCTAGTAAATTGATATATGAATTCAATTATATCAAATAGACAACAGAATAATCTTGTTTATTAAGTACTCATTCTTTAACAATACATTTCAATACAATAAGTCTGCCATTAAATATAGTATAGAAACCACTAATCAGAAAACTTAAGTATTTAAAATTATTTCTAATTATATTTGTTTTCAAGATACTTAGAAGTGTTACTTAAAGTGGCACTTTTAAATTTAATCATATTAATCTAATTTGAAAAGTGTCAGGAAAACTGAATTTTTTTTCCTCTTTGAAATTGTATATTATTTGTAGTGTTACTTTGACTATTTTTCTTGTAAAACTTGTTGTACATTGAAAACAAATTCAAAGAAATTTTGTTTTCAGTCTTAGAACTCAAGAATTGATGTCCTTTAACTTATATAGACAAAAGTTTAAGTAGTTCTTTATAAGAAACTCTGCAGCATAAGCAATCAACATTTTCTAATCTAATGGTCAACTTTCATTTCCGAAAATGGTGATTTTAAATGATTGGCCATACAACAATAGAACTATATATATTTTTTCATTCATGCAACAAACATTTCCTGATGCCAAACAAGTGACACATATATATGACATTTCTGGGATCAATGATACATAATAAGCTTCAGTAAAGGCCTAATTTTGTTGTTGGTGTTATTTACAAACTTCCTTCCTGGATCCTCATGAAGGTATTCTTGTTTTCAGAATAGTCTATCCATTCTTGTCTTTTGGTTTTCTATCTCAATTTTACAATCTCTTCTCTGACCATTACACTCTCTGATTTCAAAATCCGGCCTCCTAATCGATCTAGCTTTTCTAATCTTCTAACTTCCTATTACTCATCCTTTCAGTTCCTTCTACTGCCTCACTGTTGCTTTCCAAACCAATTTCAAATTACTTATCCTTATCTTGAAGGCCATTCACCACTCTGTTCCTGCTTACATCTTCTTCCTTATCACTTCCAGTTCTTCCCTTTACTCACACTCCTATGTGCAAGTGTATTTCCAAAATATGAGAATGCTTTGGATTTATGTAATGTGTTTGCCTGGGAGAACTTTAATCTTTTCCTCACATATTCTCAAAGAAGGAAGTTTTTGAGCTGTGGTTTAAAATTTGTTAATACATCTGGCAGAAAATCCCATGTTTTGTGTATAACTTACTCCATACTGACCTCTCCATTCCTTTGCCTCACATTTAGCATTCGCTTATGGCTATCTAAGAAGGGTGTTCCTTAGACAGCTTCCCTAATATCAGGTTGTGTCCTCTGTAGTAGCAAGCAATTATTTTTAATAAACCATAGAACTACAGAATGTAAGTACAGACAGAGGTTCCCTACCTACAGTGTAGAAATCCATCTCCGAACATTCTAATGCCTTAAAATTGCCTTTTTGCGAGAGGAAGCCAACTCACAAAGACAAGCTCTTACCTTGTTGCACAGAACTCATTTCAAAAAAAGTATTTTTTTGAGCTGAAATCTGGTTCCTTACAACCTCCTCCTCTTAGTATGAGGCATGTCTCTGAAAAGATACAAAATAATTCTAATATTCTCTCTTTGCCTTGAAAGCATAACATAACTCAGCCATAATCTCCTCCCTTAAACTTTTTATTTTGGGGGATAGATGTTCAAGTTGTTTAAATAATTTCTGTGGTGGCAGACATTTTGAGAATTTTCACACATTTGTCTTGCTGTATCTCTAATGTAACTATTATTTACTATGTTTGCCATTAGTATTGAAGGCAAATTTTTAAACTTAAATTGATAATTAATCATCATCTTTATCCTTTAATAAATGCAAAGGCTCATCTTCATAGTATTTCGGTCACTAAAGTATCCATCGGCTTGAAGAATATTTTAAATTATTGTGTAATGATTTTGAAAACAAAGGGGTAACATGTAATCACTTTTGAGACTGACTTGGAAAAAGACTGTTTTTCAGTCTGGTATTTTCAAGAACTGTTGAGATGTCACTGAACAGTATTTTTAGAATTTTCGCATTGCTTACACATGAATACTTTGGGAATTGTTCAATGACTCTGTCTCCTGAGCAATTTGTTCCTTGAAATTATCAAATCTTTCTTGGAATTTTTTTTCCTCTCTATTTGTGATGTGGGTGGAAATGGACATCACTACCACTATTAGAACTTTATTTTTTTCTTTGTTAAACTTCATTTTTTTTTTTTATTCTTCCCAATGGAAATGCTCTTTTACAGTTGGAAAATAAAATAAATTAGGTTCTTTTTTTTTTTTTTTTTTTTACTCTTTTAGGGGTTCAGGAATCATCTAAGGATCTAGCAATACTCTCTTGGAAACAATAAGTATTCACAATCACACAGATAATTTGCATTTAATTTTAGGTGTACAAGTGCCACTGGGATTATATCCACGTTCCCATTACAGGGTAGTTATTTCAGGATAAAAATGATTTAGTTTTACTTCATTTTATGTGTATCTCTTTCTACAAAGATATATAAAACTAAAATTATATTAATACGTTTTGTGTTTAAGAGTTCCATTCAGTAATCTTTTAAGGCAAAATTATTTCATAATTTAATTTTAATGCAAATCTTTATTTATAGAATATTGTATTTCTTAATGTGAGCACATTTATATAATCTTATATACAATCTTTTTTTTGAATGCTTTCTTAAAATATTTTCATTTTAACAACATTTTTTTCTCTGAAACCCTCAGCCTCTGACCTTCTTCAGTCTTATCTGTAGTTATCTTCTGCACACATAGTTCATATGGTAGAAGATAAATCTTAAGAAGAACTTTAATTCTTTAAAGTGTGTCACAATCTGCATATTTTACAGAAACATTTATATAGGCATAGGTATATTTGAGATCACAATTTTCTTTATTTTTAAAAACTTTGAGAATCCCAAATTTGAAAAATAAATTAAAAATGCATATGTACAAGTAATGTACAGGAAAGAAATAATGGCATGAATTATTCAGATATTCAGTATATATCTAAGTTCATAGTTTTAAAAATAATAATTCTATCCTCATTAGCTGAAGATAAGGTTCGATTAGTATTTTTATATTAACCTTAGTTTATGTAAAAATTATTATATAATTTATTTATTTATAAAGATAAATTATTACACAAAATGATCTCTATAGTACCTGTCCTTTTTCATGCGTAATTCATATTATTGGCTGAACTTGTACAGATTTTGTGGCACTTGATACTTTAAACAACTTGGAGAGTCGACTTTAAGAGGAATACAACATTAGATAGCAATTGAATCCAACAAATTACAAACTTAATAAATCTGACAAATACCACAGGCATTTAAAATTGCCTTAATTAAAAAAAAATTGCTAGATACACTTCTACGATTATTTTTTGGTTTTAATAGTTTTTGACTATTTGTTCTATGGTTGCCTCTTTATATGACCACAATTCTATAACATTTTCTATGTTGAAAATGACAAGATAATTCAGTCTTTTCCCTAGTATGGTTAATTATAATCTAACATGTTATTATTGGTAGTTTACAAAAGGTATGTCAAGTTTCTCAACTTGTTATTGGTGATTTTGTACAGATTCTTGAGATTGTGGGCAGACTTGGGAAAACTTCTATCAAATGATTTTTATTGTTGAGCTACAAGATTTGGAAGCATTTTTAAAGACTTGGCTTCATACAATTTAAATATTGTGTCTTCTCCACTCCACACAGCTTTGTGGTGCCTGGAGCTCTGGTCACATTCATGTCACAGTGTGTTTTCTGCTCCACCGTGTTGCAGTGCCCTGTGAACCAGCACCGTGGTCATCAGAAGTGTTCTTGGGAGCTATGACCAGACCAAGACAGCTAGTAATAATGTAAGGATTTGTGGACGAGACTGAGAACTACCAAATAATAAACCCACCAAACATCTTTAATTCAACTTCTAATTAGCTGGACCCTGAAAAGCCCACATTCACTTGAGTGCCACCCAACCTAAAGGGAAGCATTAGCATGTAGGCAAAATCAGTGCATGGATGCTGGTCTTAAACTACTGCAATTAAAATATCTTTTTCAAAAACCCAGATCAGCTGAGCATGTTAACCAAGCATTAGAGACACTTTCAGTGCCTTGAGAAGAGGCCCCAAAGCTTCACCCTTCCTTGCTTCATGATAAACCTCGCTCTGTGGAGGATAGGAATGTTTCTAGACCACAGCAAATCAGCTTGCCTAAGAAAATAAAATATTGGTTTTGCAGTTAAACAAAAGTAGTTATATTTTTTCTAGAAGTTTAGCCACCATTTCTCAGATATTTCATAGAAGTTGTTTATATGCATTCTTCTGTAGAAGTTTTTTGATAGCCAATATTTCACAAATTATACTATTTCTTTCAACCGCCCCAATCATTTAAGAGTAGTCTTTTGAGGTGGAGAGGATTAGCTGGGCTCCAGAAGTTTTAAATGTTCATTTGTTTCCTAGTATTAGGACCTGCATTCAATGAAGTAATACTTTTCATGGGAAATGTTTCCCCTTGGTTTATTTTAAAGCACCAAATAGCATTGTGTAATAATGGAATGAAAACTCAATTCAGTCAATAGAATATGCTATTTATGATCTGAATTTTCCTTTAGGTTTTTCAGTATAACCCTCAATAAACTGAGAATCTACCATTGACTGATTAATACATTAATACACACATACATATATACATTTATGCACACACATTTATACATAAGAAGTAAAAAAAAAATTCTATAAGCTTACATATCAATAGGCTGTGACATTCATCTGAAAAACCTGAAATTAATGGTAAGAACCTAGAGACTAAGTTGCAGCATGACTGTGTGGTCTTAAATCAAGTGTAATCTGAAGAGCAAAATACAGAGACACTAATTTTATTGCATTTGCAGCCCACATACTGTAACACCAGGCTTATTCCTGTTATTCTGGCTAAAGATGAGTCAGAAACCTCTAATGTAGCCTTTGCTGAAAGACAATGATTGAATAAGAATGTGAGACTGAGAGAAATTCTAGAAGTCTGACCTTCAGATCAGTTTAACTATAGATCAATAATACATTACTTAGACCAATGCAGTACCTAAAATAACCATAGTTGACTGCCAAGATACTATTTTACTACAAATAATTGTGTTGAGGGCAGTCAATATAGATAAATTTGTCCTTTTGATAATTTGCTGATTCAGGGAACATGAAATATCCAGCCACAATGTAGATTAGCTCAGACTAGCCCCATATAATATAATCAATCACTCAGCTTTTTTGTTTTCTTACAAATGTCCTATTTTTAAACTAACCCTAATGTTTAGTTAAACCAAGGTTTATTCCAAATTCCCTAGACTCTACTACATGCATGCTTACAATTCTCTTGGCATGAAATCGTTTCCTCCTTGGAATTGATAACATTGGTATATCTTCTAAAGATGCTAGGTATTATCAATATTATAGGAAGTGGGGCAGTGGGAAGAACTCTGGTGCTGGAGTCTGAAGGCTAGGGCTTACATCTCAACTTTGACATTTACTAGCTGTGAAACAACAGAAAAAGATAGTTAGCTTTTCAAAACTTCGGTTTCCTGAGATCCAAAAATTGGTAATGAAAACCTACACACTTTCTAAGGTTATGTCCAAAATCAAATGTCTTACTATACATGTAAATAGTTTTCAAAATACAACAAAGATTACTTTCTAATAATGTTTTTTGTTCTAGATGAACTCTGGTTTTAAATCTATATTTTTCCCCCCTTCTTTGACCAATATCCCCTATAGTAAGATTAAAGCTCCCCTTTACAGTTGAAGTTAATGTTTAAAAAACAAAACAAAACAAAACAAAAAACGCTGCTACATCAAATTCTCTGACTTTGGACAACAACCAAAGAAGTTTGTAATCCCCACGCCACCACATACACATTGTATCCTTAAAAATGAGAGATGATGATACAAGTAGATTGGCATATGATAACAGAGAAAGTATTGTAAAATATAAACAAAACTAGATTTTTTTGTGTTTGTCTTATATGTATAGATTTGAACAGATCTCTGTCCTAGGATTCTATTATAGTTCTACCTGTGTCCTGCCCATTGACTATTTCTACCAGGATGCCTTGAAGGCACCTCAAACTCAGCATGTTTCATTTTGAACTCATTATCTGCTCCCCAGTTGTTCAAGCTAGAAGCCTTCAGGACACTCTCAATTTCTCTCTCTCCTAAAATCTGTCCTCTGCCCCATATGGCTCTGTCTCCTATCCTGTTGATTCCACCTTCAATATCTTTTCTGCTCTCATCATCTGTGCTTCTGTTGCTACTGCCTGAGTTTAGGTTTCTGAGCTTCCCTGTCTTAAGTGTCCTCTTTCCCCCAACCAATCTATCCCCTGAATTACCACCTTCAAAAACTCTCATTCAGAAACACCATTTACCTTTCCAGAGCACGAGACCTCATCTACTCAATAGAAATGTAACTTTAAGGTGCATTCAGATAAATTAGCCAAGATATGTTTTAAAAATATGTTTACTACAGTATTGTTTATAATAGAAAAAGAAAAGAATACTAAATATCTAAAAGAGGGAATTAGTCAGAATTTTTGAGACCCAGGCCCAATATCTGTGTGCATGTGTGCATGAACACACACACACACACACACACACACACACACACACACACACATTTGCAATTTATATGTGAGACTCCATTATTTTTACAGAAATGGTTGTATTACATTCTGTGTGGTGGGGTACATTAGGAGTTTGTTTTTCATTTCATAATAACCAGTTGTCTCACAGCAAATATCTTAATCAACATCAGAAAAAAACTGATTAGACCTTAATCTCTTCTCAAATCATCTCACTTTCTTTGTTATTTCCCATCTAGTTCTCCACACACACCTGTATCTTTTTCATATTATGAAATATAATTGGCATGAGTAGTGAAATTAAGTCAAGTAATATGAGCTATTTATTGCTGTAAGTATCTACACAAAAAGATTAGTGGAGAATCCTGAAAAAGATAGCCTAATAGTTAATTCTGGCACATTTGGTATTTCCATGGTTATTCACTATATCTGAAAAACAGGTCTTTCAAACGTATAGGAGAATATTATTTTAAAATACACCATGTTAATATTTGGTGCTTTGGCTCTAAGTATTTATTTTTCTGGTTCAGATAGATGTATGTGTATCTTATAAAATTTTATTACTTTGTTAGTTTTGCTTAAGAATTTAAAAAATTAACAAAAAACTTAAAATATTTTTCTCCAAAAATCGAAGCAAAGTAATCATCTCAGTAATGAAGTTTAAAAAAAAAAAATCTGTCTGTTTTTAGTGGTATAGAGTAAAGAGAGGAATTGTTTTTAAGAAAATAGGCTCTGGAGTGAGGTCATCCTGGCCTCAAATCCACTTTCTGGAATATTCTAAATCCACTTTCTAGAATATACTAGCTGGATAACTTTAGTCAACTCACCTAAGCTATTTAAGCACTTGTTTCCACTTCTGCAAATGGCAATAGTAATAGAACATAATCGATCATGTCATTGTGTGATAAAATGAGATTATACCATGTAAAGTGCTTGACAGTGTGTTTAGTACTCAAAAGATATTTTTAAATCATTTTTAATTTTTCCGAGAGCCATTATTTACAATTAGTAAACATTAAGCATTTTGCTTACATTTTACTTTACAGTTCACAAAGTACTGTCCAAACATGCCCTCATTTTACCCTTAGCACAAACATGATGGAGAGGAAGTATAACTGAGTCTCAGGAAAGTTCAATTGCTTAGTAAAGGTTCTACAGTTTGTCAGGAGAAGGACCAGGACCAAAGTACCTCCTATGAAGGTTATACTAGAAGCTTATAGATCTATCTGTCTGTCTGTCTGTCGGTAAATATCTCCTAGACTATAGGTAGGCATATTTACTATAGGCAGCAATTATATTTCAGTGGCTGTTATTTTTACTATAAAAGTTGTGACCTTGCCACTCACTGAACAGATGGCATTGCTTGATTAAACATAAGGCCATATTTAGAACATTTCTAAAGAGTCTTTCTCATTTTGGTAAATGTTCCTGCCCACTGAAATGTTTTCTTTTTACCCAATAAGAAAACCAAATCATGGGTTGTCTTTTCATAAGGGTTCTCTGCCACCCCGTTCTCTGGAAAGCAAGTGTTGAACTTATATTTTCAGAAATAAACCTTCCACACTCTCCAGAAGAGAACGTCAAAGCTTCTTGACAAGGATGAGAGTCTATAAAGGTGTACACTCATTCATCAATCATGGAATTATCTGTTCTCATAGAAATATGACTTTGATCTATTTGATTTTTTCCAAAGGAAGATAATATAAGAGAATCAACCTGAACTTATGAAAGGCGAGAGAAGGCAGTGGAAGAAAAGACTAAGAGGGTTTTAGATTTTCCATATCGCTGTTTAAATTAACCTAGAACTTAAAATAGCCTAGGCATGTATATATTTATATATGTATGTTATGATATGTAAGTATATATGATACATAGAAGGCCAAGATTTAGAGATTGTTGAAATAAGTATAGAATTAAACAACAAAGCCACATATAACATTTCTGCTAGATTTTAAATTTTTAAAAAATGACCCACTACATTATAGCCATTACCATGTAGCCTAATTTTATTTACAGACAAAATTAATTATTTAGTTTTCATTGAACCAAATATGGGCAGAGCAATGAAATATAAATCAAAGCAGTCAAAGGGTGTAGCATTTAGAGAGCATTCAGGCATTGAAGTCAGGAAAACAGATTTCTGTCTCTACTCTGTCACATAACAGTAAAATTTCCTTGTCAAATTACTTAATCTCTTTGAACTCAATATTCTCATTTGGTGAATGGGGATATCAATGCTTAATCCATAGGATAACTTTGAGAATTAAATGATGTGCACAGTTCACATGGCTTGCGCATCCAAGTCTACTTGTATCAGTTTGACAGGACTAACAAAAATTAACAAAATAACACAGACTGAGTGGTTTAAACAATAGAAATTTATTGCCTCACATTTCTAGAAGCTAGAAGTCTGAGACCAAGGTATTGGCAGGGCTGGCTTCTGAGGGCAGTGAGGGAAGAATCCTCGGCCCCTTCCTTGGCTGGTAGATGCTATTCTCCTTTTTTTTTTGTCTTCCTTCTGTATGTAATTTTATTTCTAAATGTGCCTTTTCTTTATAAGGACACCAGTCATAATGGATTAGGGCTCAACATACTCCAGTATTAACTCGTCCTAACTAATTACATTCACAACGACCCTAATTTCAAATTAGCTCACATTCTAAGGTACTGAAGGGTTAGGATTTCAACATTAAATTTCAAACCATAACACTATTCGAAGGTTACTTTCTCAGAGAGATCTTGCTTGACCATCTTTTCTAAGAACGTTCCTATCCCAACACACTTTATTGTCCTATACATATTATTTATAATTACGTAAAGGTAAATCATATAAATATTTTTTTATTCTTTCTCTAGTTCCCATACTAGCCTGAAATCTCCATAGGGCCTGGACCTTACCGTCGTATACATCATCCTATACTAGGACATAAAACGTTGCCTGGTACAAAATAGATCCCCAATAAATATTTGGAGGAAAAAAGGATAAGCTCTCTGGCTTAAGATCAGGGCCCAATAAATGGTAGGTGCTACAATTAGCTTAAACGGAGTGTCATTCTCTATTCAAATCATGTAGCTAGGGACATGCCACATGTTACTTGTCACTAGCCATATGTGAAAGAAACGGAAGTTTAAATAAATTTAAGTACAAATAGCTACTTTTCTCTTTTATCCGGTGGCTATTGTACTGGACTACAGATATAGAACATTTTAATTATTGCAGATCATCCTATTGGACATTGCTGGACATGGGGAGAACTATGGGAGCATCGTGGGAGCGTGGAGGCAATGCAGGATGCAGCCAGTGCTGCCTGACAGAACTCCATGGCATTGCTCCACATGTTGCTCTCTGCCACCGCTGAACAGGCCCTCCTTTCTTTTCTCTTCCTTATGGTCCATGTATTTTGCAAACATTCTTTTCTTCGGGTATTAAATTAAAAATAGGACTCGTAGCTTTAAAAAGCTGTGAAAGGGTTGTCTTGAGAATCGCATAATTGCTGTGGATTCTGCAGAAGCAATTTTTTAAAATTTCTTTCCTCTTTGCTATTCAGATAAGAGTAGGTGTAGATGATTAATTTGCAAACTGTTTTACAAACTTACAAATGACTCTTTGAGAAACACAGCACTAGGCTATTTCTTGCTTCAGGATAAAATATGGATGCAGGTGCATGTGTGGCTAGCCAGGAGCCAGCAGGTGTCTCTGTGCAGGCTGATGTCTCCCCTCAACCCTGAGAAGTGTGCAGATTTCCACCACCCTTGTTCAGCTTCTGCTGTAGGCACAAGCAATGCTGTGGTAATTTAGTGCTCAGAAAACAACTCAAAGGCTACTGATACCATGGTTGGCAATGAGATTCATTGTTATGAATAAGAATCTACAAAAAAAAAAAAAAAGGATTTTATGAAAACTCTTTGGGTTCAGATTGTTTCAGGGTATCCCCTACTTTAATGCCCTTCGCATCACCAAACTCATCATCGTCCAGTTTAATTCATTTATTCACTAATTAATGAGAAACATTAATTGATTGTTTCAAGTGAGCCAAGTGTATTTACCTTAAAGGTTGAAAAATACTGTTGGAGGACCTAGAGTCTGTGTTTGTGCATAACTCAAATGTTATGACATGAACGTGGTCGTAGAGCAGACTATTATCAACTAAATAAGGGAAGTGTGAAAAATTAAATGTATGCAAAATACAAACTTTATGTCACATCTATCAAGCTGTTTTTCGAAAGAAGCTTTGTCATTTGAGGATGTTGAAACTAAGAAAAACAAAGCTGGAAAATATAAGAAATAATTCTTAAGGCATAGACTAAATATCTTATTTATGTTTTAAGAACAAGGAGGAATAGAAGCATATGCATTCACAGGCTCTCAAAATGCCTCTACTCTTCACTCAGTTTTGGTATTTTAGCTCACTGCTCATTAAGGTTATTACCTCAATTTCTTTAATCAAAATATCGACTCTATTCACATGCCGCAAATAACTTGTGATGTCATTTAGGTCACAATATGTATTACTACTGAAAGCTAAAAAAATAATGTTCATTAAATTATTGTTAGTATTTTATTTTAGTTAAGATTTTTTTCATTAAAATATTTGTTTCTATGTTTGCAAAATTAAAACTTGCTGTTTGCTTAAGTAAAATTTATATAATGGAATCTTCAAATTTAGAAGTTAATTAAAGCACATATCTGTTCTATAAAGTAAGAGCCGTTAAATATATGATTTTATATTACTATATTGTTTTGACCATCTGAGTTTCTAATAGATATTTGAGTATTTGAGATATGAGGAGCTCATCTCATTGAATACTTCAGAATTCAACTGTGATTTTATTTAACAAATATTGTTTCAATACATTAACAGACCTCAATAAGAATATTAGCCATTAGTTTAATAAATTATCTTATTTTGGAATGCTATAAGGAGTTCATGACTAATATAGTACTCTGAATTTTTAAAGAAACTGTTGCAAGAAGTCCTATGTTTTTCAACTGAAACTGAAGTGCAATCTTTTTAAAAGAAAATTTACAAATTTATGTTTCAATGCTATGAGATACAACTGTCTCTTATCTAAGGATACAAAGGATGCAGCAACAAATTATCCATAATTGTTGGCTATATGGCTATAATAATTGGCTATAATTGTTTTCTACTACAGCATAACAAACTATTACAGATTTAATGGTTTTTAATCTCACAGTTCTTAGGTAAGAAATCCAGGTCGACTGGGCTGAGGTATCTTCTCAAGGTCTCATAAGGCTGAAATTAAGTGTTGGCTGGCAGTATCTTTTCTGGACTTCAGGGCCATATTCCCAACTCATTTCTTTAATAGGAAGAATTCAGTTATTTACGTTTGTAGGACTGAAGTCCCTATTTCCTTGCTGGCTATTTGCTGGGGTCATTCTAGGATCTACGAGGGGGCACTCAGGTTCTTTCCCCATTGGTTATCTTAACCTCAGCATTGAAGAACCTCTCTCATGTCTAATCACTTAAACATTTCTAATCTCTCTGAAGTCCTCTTCTGCTTCCAGCCAAATAATGAGGTCATGAGATTAAGTTAGGCACATCCCAAAAATCTGACATAAGATCAACTGATTAGTAACCTTAATTACAAAAATCCTTATTTCTATATAACTGAATATAATCATGGAGTAATATCTGAAGGTAATGGGGACTATCTTAGAATTCTGCATCAGCCAAAATATTTCATTCTTGTCAATAAATTTAAACAATGAAAAGAACATAAAAAGAGTGAATATTGGGATGACTCCTTAATATTTAAATAATAAGACAAAATAACATCCATAAAATTTGGTAAAATGATGATCTTTTAGGAATTGGAATTTAGGAATCAGAACTGATACAGACAGAAATCAGACTGTAAGGACTTAACAACATGCTAGCGATGAAAACTACTGGGTAAAATGAAGAAATGTCCAGGTAGTTGAAGCATGACATGAAATAATTCTTAACTACAGTATATAGACTAAATATTCTAATGGTTGAATCAGGAGGCATAGGTCATATAATACCTCTGTGCATCAATCAACTCAGATGTTTTAGTTTGTCGCATGTTAATAGCGAATGCTACTGTATTTGTGCCTTAGCATAGTCATGGCCTCCCACCTCACCACTTCCTCAGGTCAAGCTTGTACTGTACCATGCTGCCCTGCTACCCATTTAGGAAGTTTGAAGGGAAGAAGGAGGGTAACAGAGGAGAAAAAACAGACAAATTCGAGGGAAGAATTTTTGGTGCAAGAACAGTCGTAGGCAGAGACATGGGTGTTTGAAGGAGAGAAGTGATAGACCGAGGATGCCAGAAATAGAAGGGAAGGTCCCAAAGGATAAAAGCATGAAAAGAACCAAGAGGAAGGTCCTGTGAGACAGAAAGGAATTGTAATTAAGAGCATACATGGATTGATCTACTTTGGAAAGGAGAAACTTTCTTTCTCTGAAGTTAAGGGAAGGGAAAGAGGGTGAGTCGTGGTTTCAGATGAACGATTTTGAGCCAGTTTATGTAAGGTGGCTTCTATCCTTTCCTTGCAATGAGACCATTTTATATATATTTTCCTCTCTGTAAAGTGACAAAAAATCAAAAAATTATTAGGGCTAATAGAAGATAGACTAAATAATGTTTATGAGTATTAAATTATGTAATACATATATCATGCTTATAATAATACCTGACACATTATAAATATTCTTAAATATTAGCTACTTTTATTATTATTATTATTATTATTATTTACTGATAGTAGAGGAAAATAAAGTTGTGAACTTAAAAATAATATAAAGATTTTAGTAACTTGTTGAATAGTAGTATTACTACTATTCGTTGAATAGTGGCATTGAATCCCAAGTAAAAGTAAACAGTGTTATTTATGGAGAATCCAGTCAATATGGTTAATCGTTCTTCTAGCAATGCTTAACAGCCTGGAAGGTACAGGAAAAGCAGTAAACATCAAAGCTTATAAAAAATCAGAGATAGGAGCTCTGTAGATCTAGTTGCTCTCATGAGGGTGTACTCTAGGTTTAGAGTGAACTGGGATGTTTAAGATAACAGATTTAGTCAGAGATGGAAATTGTGACAGCGTTTTAAGTCTTGAAAATGGAGAAGGAACTGCAGAGTTTATTGTTTTGAAAAGCTGAGTTAGAGATGACCATCTCTACGACTTTGACTTTCCAAAGTGAAGTGGAGCTAATTATGAAGAGATTGTCCCTGATAATTAAGGTTGTTATTAAAGGTAATAGTACAAGTTAGAAAGAAAAGGTGTGGTGGCCCATGTATAAGATTCTCATGCAACTGGTGTAAGGAAGATCTAGATATCAGGAAATAGCAGATGGTATAAACAAACAGGCAATGTTATTTGAAAGAAGTTGATAGACTGGTAGACTGGAAGGGCAGTGGTAAACCAGGTGATTGTTAACCACTCTTCAAATTTCCATAACATGAGAGGAGCAAATAATTCCATTTTTGAGAATTACAAGAAAACTAGTGCCCTTTTAATAGAGCCTGATCTAGATCTGGGATTCTAAAACTGTGCTAACCAATACAGTAGCCACTAGCCACAAGTGGCCATTTACATGTTAAATTAAAATTTTCTTAGTTACACTAGCCACATTTCAAATGTTCCATAGCTACAGGTAGTTCTATACATTGGACAGCACAGATTTCAGAACATTTCTATCACCATAGAAACTATTGGATAATGCTGTACTGGAGGTACAGTGGAGGTGTGAGTACTGGATATCACAGAAAATATTAAAGTAGAAGAAAACTATGCTGAATCAGAATAAAAGCAAGGACAGTCTGTGCTTGACAATTTGACATATTCTTTTATTATTTTAACATGTTTTGAAAGTAGAACGAGTTATATAATTGATACGCTCATTTAATAAGGCAGTTTATTTTTTTTCTCTGAAAAACTGTTAACAAACTGATAATGCATCTCACAATCAGTGCCATCTTAGTATCAATGAAATTTGGTAAGAAAAAGCCAAAGAGATTTTCATCTTGAGTAGTGATCACAAAGATAAAGAGTCAGGAGTTTGACAAGAAAATTAGAGAGATGTAGTGATAATGAGAAACTAGCTAAATTAAGTACTAGCCCCAAGATACCAGTTAGACTTTGGAATAATGGTGTATGGGTAGTAGTGTAAAGTACTTTCACAGGTTTGTAGTATCTGATTCAAAATTCTCAGATCTTCTATTGATGGCGAGTCTCAGGCTAATGACTTCAGTCTTTCTAAAGTACTCTCCCAGATGGTATTGAGCAATTATCTGACTTTGGCATACTACACATGGCTTCCTTAAGACTGGGCATGGGTGAAGGAAAGTTGGAGGGATACTTCTCTTCATTCGGATGGAGAAAATCATTATGAAGGGAATGAGATAGAAGTGTGTTCAAAACAAATAAAAAATCATTGTTATAATTAAGATAACAAATGCCATACATCAAGATAACTAATATCTTAGACTTGAGATCTGAAGTTGGATGGAGATGAGCTACATAATACAGTTCAGCAGAATCATATATGCATTTTTCAATTTGTTTTGCTTGTTTTGATTGTTGATGCAATAATAACTGTTATAACTTTTTACAGTAAATTAGAATTATGATCTTTTAAATTTATCTCACATGCTTATTAACACCTACCATAATTTAGCAACATATCATTATTTGCTGATTTATTAGGTAGGGAAAAAATCAAATAAAATAGTTTAGATGCCCAAGTCTAAGGAACTCTTGATATATTAAAAGCCAAACTTGCTGCGGACTATAGGACATTAGAATTACAAGTGCTTCTGTTTATAACCAAGGTCTTTTGCAACCCTAGAGCTCTCAGGATGAAGGTGTGGGGCTCTGTCAATATAAGAAGGAAAAAGAGAGAAAAGATTCCTCAGATTTATTTAGCCAGAAAGTACTAGGAATTAGTTATTTTGTCAAAAAAAAAATATCCAATCACTATTGTGCTTTTTTGCTAAGCTGAAGCATCATTTATGGGCCTAGCAGATTTGCTTTCTGATCATATTTAAAGCCTTTAGTTGGGTGAACTCCTATGAAAACCTATACTTCTGGGATGATGAGGTCACCATGGTGACAAGAAGGTGTCCCAGATGAAGGTGCTCTCTCCAGGAAACATAAAGGATATCTACTAATTTCGAGCTTTTATTTGTGAAGTAAAGGATAATGCTAATACACAACCTCTGCAAAGGGTCCGGTCAATTCTCCAACCTCTGGGAGTTAGTGATAATTGAAAAACTAGCCAGGGCAGGGCCCAGTCTAAGAAACTAAATCCAAGACACCAATCTGAAGTCAAAGATGGCAATTTCAGAGTTGAGTCTGGGAGTTTTTTATAGGCCTATAGCTCTAACTTGCGTGATTTAAGTTTTAAAAAGAAAGAAACTGGGGATATGTTTGAACTCCAAGTCTAGGGAGAAAATAAAGGGAATGAGGGTACAGGAGGTTTCTCTTATGTTCCCTTAAGAAAGAAGCCTAAAGACGCATTTCTAGTTTCATTTATCTTCTAATATAAGCCATAAAATATTTCAAAATGTTTGAAACTCTTTATTACTCTCCTATCTGGCTCTTTTGCCATTCCCTTCATCTCTGTTAATGTTTTCAGTATAAAAATTTTGAAACCAAAAATATCCTTCTAATTTACCATCTCGAATGAGTTAGAAATCCAGATAGACAAAACACACACCAATTTAGTTCTGTGGTTATCAGCCTTTGTACTTTTAAAAAGTACTCATGCTTTGGTCCTGTCCACAAAGAGCCCGAATATACTGAGGCCTATGTATTGAGAGATTTTTATAGCTCCCTAAGTTATTCTTATGTGGTAAGGATTGGACCACAGCTTTGTTATTTTATCTTCACTTTCCTCAGTCCATTTACCTTGACTTTAGTTCTACTCTGACAAACCACCCTCTTGGCCACTCTCTGGACATCGTGATCACCCAGAACTGCTCCAACCAGCCATGAAACCTTAAACTCAAATATATCAAATCTCATCCTTCTAGCTTCTTTTATTACATTACAGACCCAGTAGTCTGATACTTCAACTGCTCTCTTGCTAAACTCTTTGTTGTTATTCTGCTGTACCAAATAGGAAAATCCAAAGCCAGGCTTGATCTACCTGTGTGATCTTTTCATTTTCACCCCAAGCGTTTCCAGAGGAGACAGCAAGCAAGCCCACTGATGCCACAGAATGTTTGGAGCCTCTGGTCCCAACTGGAAGGAGCCTTAATGCTACCCAAATGTCCATTTGTTTCTCTCCTCAGCCTATCCCCTTTTACCTCCAGGATCCCTTCTTATTCATGTGGAAGTGTCCATTTCTTATCTTTTGTGTGTGTGTAGAAGAACCCTGAACCTATGCCTTGAATCCTACCCTCTTCTGCCTTTTCAATGGATTTTTTCCTTCACCTGTTACTTCTCTGTTATCACTGACTTTCTCCATGTATCGGCCCTTTAACGTCACTATTTGTGACAACATAAATGAACTTCGAGGGCATCATGCTAAGTGAAATAAACAAGAAACAGAAATGCAAATACTGTGTGATTTCATTGATATGGAATCTAAGGAAAAAGTCAAACTCATGGTAACAGAGAATAGAATGCTGGTTACCAGAGCCTGGGGATGGAGGAAAGAGGAGACATTGTTCAAAGGGTATAAATTTTCACTTATAAGAAAAAGTTCTGGAGACTTAATGTACAGCATGATGATTATAACAAATAATAATGCATTGTATACTTAAATTTTACTAAGTAAATCTCAAGTATTTTCACCAGACACACAAAAAATGGTAACCCTGTAAGCTGATGGGTATGTTAATTTGCTTGACTGTGGTAATCATTTCACAACATATACATGTATCAAAACTTCATCTTGGACACTGTAAATATGTGCAATTTTTACTTGTCAATCATAACTTAATAAAGCTGGAAATTTTAAAAAGAATTACGCATACTCAAAATACTCCTTTCAAAAAACAACAGAGAAAAAAAATAAACCTTTATTGGCTTTCTTTTTCTCTTTGCCATCTGCCTCCCTTACTTTTGCAGCCAAAGGATTTTGCATTCTTACTACCGATTTTACATTTTTTTTCCCACCAAAGATACTGAAATGCTTAGTGCTAAAACCAGTAGATGTTTTTTAGTTTTTATTTTCCTCAGACTCTCCTCAGTATGTGATTAACTACTCTCTATTCTTAAACAGTCTCTTCCTGAGTGCACGCCCAGCTGTCTGCCTCAATTTGTCTCCTCTTTGTGGTTTCTTCATCCTTTGTCTGTCTCAGAAATGATAGTGCTCTTCTGGGTTTTGTCCTCAGCCTGTTCTGTTCCTACTCTATATCCCAATGGTGCTCAATCATGGCTATGCATCAGAATCACTTGTAAAGCCTGTGGAAATACAACAGTCCATTCCCTATGATAACTGTCTAAAGCAGAATTACTAGGGGTTGGGGCCCAGGCACCTGCATTTTTCAGAAACTCCACAGATGATTCTGATATGCAGCCAGCTTTGAGAACCAGCTTGACCTACTCACACCCATCCTTCCACAAGCTTCCATGATAGTGACTAGTGTTTTATCTGGATCCTTCCTTTGGACCTGAGGCTTGTTTTCTAGATTGTCTGCACAGGATCTCCAAACTCAGTGTGTCCAAAACTGACTTCCTGCCTCCAGTTCTTTCTCCTTACATCCAAATCTGTTCTTTTCCCTATGTTTCTACCTTAATGAATAATGTCAGATTTCACCAAATTTTACAAGCTGGAAAAAAAGTTTCGATTATCAGTGTAAATTCTTTTTTCTCTTTTGTCTCCAATATCCAATCAATAGTCAAGTCATATCAGTCCCATTCTAGTATTCTCCAAAGTTGTCCACTGTTTGCATACACATAGGTACTACCTTAGGCTCAGTCACCATCATTGTTCTTCTGAAATACTGTGACCAACTATTTCCTCTGCTTTCAGTTTTGCTTACTTTTCCGCATCTGTTCTTTACACAGCACTCAATGTATTTCTTTCTGAAAGGTAAATATGATTATATATACTTTCTGCTTAAAATTTGTTCATGACTCTTCTGTTGTTGTCAGAATAAAGTTTAATGACACATGTGACCCATAGAATCTGACTTCTCTTCTCTGACCAGGCCCTCCTTGCTTTCTGCAAACAGAGAGCAATTTGTCAATTTGCAAAACTGCTACATTATATTTATCAGGTAGTTATAATTTCTAATGGCTTGAGGAGTCATAGATCTGACCACATCAATAGTTGGTTCATTTTCAAAGTGGAAAGTGCTGAAATACCGAAATACTATTCTGAATTCTTTAAAACTGAAAAACAACTGATTTGCAGATAAAGTGAAATAAAAATTAAACTGGTGAGAATAACTGTATTTTTGAAATTTCATTGTAAATTATAGTCTTAAATAGTTTTTAAAAACCCAGCATGTTTGCAAATATGTTTGACTTGCTTTGGAAGTTTAAGGGCCATTTTGCTTGGTTTTACTGTTGAGACAGATTTTGGTTTCATACAGAAAATACATTTATCTTTTCTAGGCCCTGGAAGGCCATTATGAGGATTGCTCTGATAATTTACTAATATAGGAAACTTCCTATGTTTTGCTAAAAACTGGATTAGATTAGTGTAAACAAGATACTCTCTAAGACTTTTCAATTACTAATCATCTCTCTTTATAGGATCATTTCTTCCATAAGATATTCCACAATATCTCAGTCAAATACTCAATTGATTCTTAATGGATCAAACATATATAATCATTTTTCATTGAACATTAATTAAGGAATCATGGGAAAAAAGAACTTCATAAAATGTTGGAGTTGTTTTACAATCTCTCAAAAATTTCAAGAATAGAATTCAGTTTGATTCACAAGATAGTCTTCTTTTGACCTACTCATTTCTGTTTAGCTAACTAGCTCATCAAGAGTGTAAGGTAGATAGTTTAAAGAATTTTAAACTTACTAGGGTCACATTCAAAATAAGCCTATAGCAAAACCAGGAGGTCAGATTACTCTGACTCACAAAGATTGCAATGAGAACTGTAATGATGGAGTGGAAGAAGACATGAAGACTGGTGATATCTAAGCAAAATGTGCACACTTTTGGTAACTTTTAACTTGTTTTGAATATGCTGATGAGTCTATGTTCATTGAGTCTCCTGAAAATATTGAGGGGTCAGCAAAGCATATTGACTCATTGTAGAACACTTTTCCAAAGGCGTCTCATAGCCATGAGTAGTTCACGGAGAATTTAATCCATGTGCTAACGATTCATTTACACTAGACTCATCAAAATGTCGCAGGAAGCTATTGAACTTCCGAAAAATCTTAAAGTTTATGTGGCCATCGAAGACCTTTATTTCTGAACCAGGAAGTCATAGAGTAATAGGAAAACTCAGAATTCAAACAAGCTGGGCATCAATTTTATTCGTTTAATATATCCTAGGAAACCCTGGAGTTGATTCATAACTGCTGAACTCTATATGCTTGTCTAACATTTATATCTACTAATGACATCCAGATAAGGAGAGCAGGGCTAGAATGATAATGTTTAACATTAAAATATTTTTAAAAAAAAAACCGCACATTTTGACTAACTCGATTTGAGTATCTGCACAGTGGCCTGAGGACATGTGGATTTAAAATAAGCACCTTTCAAATGACTGAAAAACAATGAGCACTTCTAAAATTTTCACCTATTCAAAGGAAGTCATGCTGAAATAATTATTTGACATACTGTGATATTCTGTAGTTTTTAAAATGCTTTAAAATATAAAATTTCAGCTGATTAGGTAAATAGGACTGGTATACGACTCCATTTTTATTTTATTTTTACTATTTTTAATAATAAAAATTTGGAAATAATTCAAATGTCCATTAATTGATAAAAATATAAACAAAATGTGATATAACCATACAATGGAATACTACTTATTACTATGAAGAGACAAATTACTGGTGTATGTACTATAACATGGGTAGACCTTAAAACCATTAGCTAAGTAAAAGAAGACAGATGCAATAATGTATATATTGTAGGATTCTATTTCTATCAAAGCTCCATGAAAGGCAAAGATGATCAGTTCATGGTTGTCTGAGACCGATGGTGGGAACAGGGATTAACTTCGAAGGGGCATAAGAGAACACTCTGGGGTAATGGAAATGTTTTAAAACTAGATTGTGGTAATGGTTGCATGATTCTATAAATTTATTAAAATAATTTAATTGTACTCTTACAATGTATGAGTTTATAATTTTTAAATATATAGCTTTATATAAAAATAACATAAAAACAAAATATAAAAGAGAAAATATCTTCATTTTTAAAAGGAGAAAATAAAGTTATATGTAACTTCGAATGCTGTTGCTTTAGTCGCAGTAACATATACTGTGTTATAGCTCCGAGCTATGATTGTGTGTTATTATAGAAGCTGTACCGCATATATCCCACACAGCTCTATTTTACCTTTAAATTCATCTTTCCCATACATGCACAAAATTTTCGACTCCGAGTGGTAGTAAAAAACAAAACTAAACTATAATTTCTATTATAACACAAAACTTGGACATTATAATTGGCATAAAATTTTGTTCCAGTTTTTGCCCAAAATAATGTAACATGCTTAATGCAACATGATTCTCTTCCTCCCTAATTCTACATATTTGCATTTTAAAATGCCCTTTGCTAAGGAATAATATAAGTGCAGAGTGTTCTTTGAACTCTATACGCTCCATGGTTAGGTCATTAGGGCAGAAACTAATAAATGAGCTAGAATTTATTTAAATTATGTAGTTGCCTGGAGATAAGTTAACTATGCAGTACACTGCATAATAAATGAATACAGAATATGTTTCTCTTTTAATGAACTGTAACTCAAATCATTTTTTTTAATCGAGCCAAATATTAAGATAATTTTCATTACATAATTTCATGACTGTCTTAATATATTTAATTTTGGTTAACTGATTTACAATTAGTTCATCCTGAAGATTTCATAATTTCTGGCATTCCTTCCTTCTTCTTTCTCTTTCATCAGTTGCTTGAGTCTCCAAATTATGCAATTGGATTTAATGTTACTCCAAATTAAAATTTATTGGCATGTGAATTCTGTGACCAGATAAAACTTATGAAGTAGGCATCTCTATGCTGACACATAGGAACATTCAGAGAAGAGATACTCTCTTCATTAGGATTTTCCTCCTCTTACCTTGGTCGCTCCTCATTGTCCTTTGCTGTTTCCTCCACAGCTCCTCAACTAGTAGTGTTGATATGTCTCAAACTTAGTCCATGGACTTTTCTGTCCTCTTCCTATGTATTTCCTACATGGTCTTATCTAATCACATGACTTTAAAGTCCATAATCCGTTGTTAAATTTCTGCCACCAGTCTGAACCTCTTCCCTAAATGTAGACATATTCAACTGCCTACCTGCCACTTCCATCCGTATGTCTGCACCTGAAACCTAATACATCCAAAACCAAAGTCTTGCTCTTTCCCCCAAACCAGCATCTCCTGTGGACTTCCCCATCTCAGGCCAAACTTTTCAGTTATCTTTGACCCCTACCTCCCACTTTCCCCATCCAATCCAATCATCAAATCTTGCCAATTATCTTCCAAAATCTAACCCAAAATCTGACCATTGTTCATCATCTGCTTTGCTGCCAGCTGGGTCCTGGCCATCAACCTTTCTTACCTGGATTGCCACAATGCCTCTGACCAGTGTCAATCAATATTTGCTGAATGAATAAATGAATGAATGAATGATTACTGCCCATCTTTTTGTTCTTAAGAAAAAGTGGGAAATAACAAAGAAATGAATTATTAGGTTATCAGACTTGTCCATATTCATATGTAAATATAATAATAATCCAGCTTGGTTATTGGGATATGTTAAAAAGTTATGAGAACATGTATTTTTAAAAGCTTGATCAAACACTAGTGTTTTCAAATCTAAAAAAAAAAAAATACCTGTCAATAAAGAAATCAGAATTATATCAAATTAATTGTTTCTGGATCATTAATGAGCTTGATGTGCTGTTGCTCTCAAAGCACTAAATATAGCTAATATCAAAGCAAAGGTCTTTCATAATCCTTGAAACGTCCTTGAATTTCTAAAGAAATACTCAAGCTTGTGGGAAGAAGATTTAATGAGACATTGTACTGTTCATGATAGAAGAAAATCGTAGTTTCTGACCTCAGGAGCATTAATGAAATAATAGAGAAAAAGCTCTAGGGAAATTAGTTTTTAGGAAGTGGAATCCAGTGGCTCACTGCACATTCTAAATAGCGTGAGAGTAAGAATGACAGTCTGGCTCATTGGGTTTAGTGATGTGAATAGATTTGGCTGCTATATCATCCAAAGTAGATTTGAAAATCCACAAATATCAATGTGATCTTACAAAGGTATAAGGACTCCTGGGAAACAATTCATTTTAGAACTTCATTTAAGTGAGAATGGCAGGTAAGCCAGTGAGAGATCAGAATCATTTGAATATTAAAATTGTAATAAGTGAAGATCTATAATCTTAAATGTGTCCTTGTACCTATTCTGATTTGTTTAATCCACAAATATTTATGGAACATCTCTGTACCAGGCACTATGCTAGGGAGGTTGACTGTAACAGATATGATCCCTGTCCTCATGCAGCTTCTGTCCTAGTAGGGGACATACACACGCAGACAGACAAATAAATATGTAAGAGTAGATTGTGGTGAGTGCTAGAAGGGAGAAATGGAAGGGTACTAGTGGAGAGAAGAACGAAGGCATTTGTGTTAAACTAGAATATCATGAAAAGCCACCCTGAAAGTTAAATATCATTCATAAGCTATGTATGATAATCCTCCTTAAGGACTTGCAGATTTGAGGTCTGGGTCCCACCTCTTACTTTATAAGAGACCTTGTACACCTAGCCCTTGTTTCCTTCTCTTAATGCTTTGTTTTTATCCATGGACTCCCACCCTCTGCCATTATCAAGTCTCCACTACTTGAAATTAAAAACATCACATTTGAATTCTTCTCTCCAACCTGACTGACTTAATTTTCTCACCATTGAAAATCTTCCACTGTTCTCTCTTTTCCTCCATTGATTATTATTTCACTGAGATCTGTTTAAATGGGTTTCTGAGACATAGATCTATTCAAAAGACAAATTCACATATACTCAAAGTTGAAATTCAGCTGAATTACTTATAACTTTGCTTTAAGTACCTATGTTATTTTACATTAAATTATAGGCCACTATATCTTAAAATAATGACTGTGTTATGTTATTTATACAGTGTCTCAAAGTAGCTGGCAGCTGAGAACAAATTAAGCTGTTCCAGACTAAAATGACGTTCTTGATGAAAGGATTTTAAAGTTGAGACCTGATCAAGGTAGAACCAGGTATCAACATGCCCCACAGTATAGATGTAGAATGGATTATTGTAATAAAGAAAATAATAAATTAATAACCAAGTTAATCATAAATAAATAATAAAGTGAGGGGGTTTGGGTGTCTGCTTTCCAAGCCAAAATACATTAAAATGAATTTTCCAATCTTAGTAGCTCTATTTCCATCTGCTCAGTTGTACATCCCAGTGACTTTTACAGTCTTTCTCACTCATGCGTCTCTGAGACTCAGGAGCACGTTATATTTCCCCAGCTTAGATCTGCCCAGGATGCCATTTCGTACTGCCCTCTACTCTACCAGTGACCTCAACCTATGTTCATTGGTGCCTGGACTGCCTGAAAGTAGACACTAATAAGTTTGTTCTAGGTATTAATGCTCTCCATTCCATTTAGGGTAGTGCTAGCACATTATTTACTTGCCTGGTATCAAGGAAAACGCATTCTCTTTTCTTGTTTTTTTAGAGCAGTCCAACAACTGTGATTCTTGAACTCTCAAGTTGTAGAAATTTAGTGAAAAATTTCTTCCAGTTCTCACACTTAACCCTTTGTCTTTCAGGATATGACTAGGAGAGTTCATATGCTAATCATCACAATCTACCCCAAATCACTACATATTTGTGAATCTTAGCCTTTCTAGTTGACTCTGGTTATTCACACTAGATTTATTCTTTCTTTGGAGTGAATTCCTACTCAGAGACCTACTTTTAGTGAAGATGGTCTAGATTATACTACAGCAAACAACTCCCAAATCTCAGTTGCTTGAAACAATACAGGTTTATTCCTCACTCTACTGTATGTTCATCATAGGTTGAAAGTGGAGGGAGGAAGGTTCTGCTCTTTATGTGGGAACATAGCTAATGGAAGACTACCATTTGGAAAGTTCCGTGTGGCAGAAGAAGGAGGAGATCATACATAGGTTCTTACTGTTTTTCCCCTGACATATAGTACTTTACTCAAGTTTCACTGGGCAAAGTAAGTCAGGTGACTATGCCTGACTCCAGTTGGGCAAGGTAGTACAATCCTACTGTGCCTTGAAGGAAGAAAACTGGGAATGTTGGTAAACAGCACTAATAATAATTACATCTCCTTCCTTGAAATGTTTCTATAACCTTTTCCTCTCTCTCCACTCACTCCTGCTCCTTAGGATATATCTCTATATCAACTTTCAGTCATGTAAATGGCTCAAGGTTCCCCCATATTAATGAGTAGTTCTGCTAAGGGTCTTTCTTGAGTTGTTGTCTTGTGCTTCAGTCATCTTTAGACTCAGCCGCTTTTAAGATTACTCAGAGAGTTGGCAGGCCTCCATTTCTAGCCATGTGAGCCATTCCATTGGGCTACTTATAATATGATAGCTTTCATCCCCCTGACTGGTAGATAATAGAGAAAGAGACATTCTGAGACTGATGGAAGCCATGGTCTTATAATCATATTTCAAAAGTGATAAGCCATCACCTTCTGCTTCATGGTGCAGTGTGGGAGGAGAGACTGTACAAAGGTGTGAATATCAATAGGTGGGTAATTGGAGACCATTTTCGAGTTTGGTGACTGTTTCTCCTTCAAGAAGGCTACTTACTACTTACTTCCCATGTAAACCAATAGCTTCATATAAATACTTTTTGACTCTCAACTTCTGCCAAGCAGTCAAAACAGAGCAAAGTAATTTAGAACTTCTCTCTAGGGGGTCACTTCATTTAGACTAGTTTTGGTCTTCCTCTATGCAATTAAATGGTTCTTGTACCTTATCATTTTCTGTGTTCAATATCCAAGGAAGTACATTCACTCTTCCACAGAACACTTGCTTTATTTATAATGTTTTAAATGCTATTTTCAAGTCACTTGTATTTAGGTGGTTGTTGTACTATAAATGTTACCAGACATAATATATAGCAAATAAATACTTGATAGTTTTTTCTGCCCCTTTTTATAGAAGCATGAGTTATGTGAGCTAACTGTGACTTTAAATAGGACTCTGGGAGGAATTAGACATAGTGGCATGGTCATAGAAACCCCACATTAAAATCCATCCTGTCAGCACTCTGTAATTCTACATGTCAATATTTCTTTTGGGTTAATCAAGAAATTGTTGAAAGATATTAGAGGGAAAATACAATTTTGTAAGGAGAAGGAAGTTTGTAATTCTAAGGAGGGAATATGTATGGCCATTATAGAAACAAATATGGGAATGTACATGTAAATTTTTATGTACTCATAGTTTTATTGAGCAGAGGTAGGGAGATTTATTTTCCTTTCTTTGTTAATTATACAGAAGTAAACCCTACTGTGCAGGAAACTAGGTACTCCTCCCTATCTTTTCCTGATACTGAAAGAGTTTAATTTACTGAATTCTTCAAATCAGTTTCTTGTCACTACTGGTGATATCTCCTGGATTAATTCAGTCAAATCATATAATGTGACTAATGCATACGGTTTGTTAAAAGCACATGGATAGCTTGCCTCTTCATTGTTTCTGTATTTTGGTTGCTTTTATCCCACCTTCTTAAATCTCTTATCCTCCAAATTATAATATCCTCACTATATGCAAGGTTTCTCTTCCTACCCATTCCCTCCTACCTCCCCCAGAAATGTCTTTCATTCCCAAGAAAAACATCACCCTCCCCTCTAAGCTTGCTGTGTTTACATTTCTCTGCTCCTTTCCTCTTTCTTCCTGGCGTGCTGGTTTAATCAATTTTACCAAATGACTTTCCTGGCAGCTGTAAAAAGAAAACGAAGAAAACACAGAGCAAGTTAATAGCAATCTAATAGTGTACTTTTTGTCATTTCTCTAAAATGTACAGAAATGTTTGGTCATTGGATTGATTTTTAATGATCTAAATGATCGGCTGTCTGCGCTGCACTGCAGCAGCTTGATAATAAATAGAAAAGGGGAGGGGCTTGGGCGCTGGGCTCTCTCGCTCAGTGCTAGATGAATAATTACCAAACACAAGCCAAGGAGACAATATAAAATATCAGCCTTTGCCAAATCATATATTTGCATTTTTCAACAAAGATACCTAACTATTTTAATTTTGCTTATGAAGGAACTAAAAGAACATATTTTTAATAATGGTTTGGAAAATCGTTGATAGGATTAGGAAGCAAACTGCAGCGTAATTTAATGTGTATCTGTTAACATAAGCAGGACTTCAATGAAGAATCTCCCAGGAGATCCAAATAGTGTCTTTGCATCTATCTTTAGTTGGGAGAAAACACTGGTTATTTTTTATCTTTAGTTGGGAGAAAACACTGGTTATTTTTTGTGATAGAACTCCCAAAGTATATGAAATCAGTAAACCATAAAACAAATCTTTTGTGTTTGTTGTTGTTGTTGTTGTTTTTCCTCTACAAGAAAGAAAGAAAGAAACAAGAAGGATAAATATGGGAAAAAGAAAGAGTGGCGTGTTATCAGTTCACCACAAGACTTTTTAACTAACTGTGTAACTTTGGGTGACTTACTTAAATATTTTTTACTTTTGTTTTATTACTGTAAAGTGGACAAACTAGTAGTACTATTCTGGAAGATTAAATACGGACAGGCAAGCTAAGTGTTTAGTAGCATAAGGTCTGGCACTTGCTAGTTACACAGCTCATGATCATTATTATACTGTCCGTTGTCTCTATAATTGCACCTCCCTCCCACTCAGTTCTTTTCTGTCATGTCTAAATCAACAGGACAAAGATGCTCTCACACTGTGATGGGAAGAGTGTGTTATAGAGTCCAATCACAGCTCAGCCACTTATCTGTGTCCATGTGCAATAACTTATTCACTCTAGGTTCTTCAGGTTTCTCATCTATATATGGGCGATGTTAATATTCACTTTATTAGGGTTATTGCAAGTATTAAAGAACTTGTGTAAAACCCATGCACAAAACTTTTTTCAGAAGTCTCCAAAAGATGTTAGCTTTATTTTACCCTTCTCCCCTTATTTCCAGTGTGCTATTATTGCATGTTTCTAAATGGCATTTAAAAGAAACTAATTAGTTTTTTTATACTAATGATTCCTAGCTATGTAAAGTAAGCTGAGCATCTCTTTTAAGATGCTCAGCTTACTTTACATAGCTAGGGATATATAGGAGTACTGTTTACATCAGGGTGATTTGGAGCTCACACTGATAAAAGGAGCTTATATATATATCCTGTCTTCTATAGTTTATTTCTTTTTGGAAAAGAAGGTACTATTTCATTTTAAAATATTGGATCATAGTTATCTATAATAAAGTAGCCAAGTTGGGCTGATCACCGGTCTAATGGATTTCCACTGGGTTAGCTCTAGTTAGTCTGTTTCATGGACTGAGTCAGCTCACTAATGGATGCATTTAACCATGACACTTTGGGTCAGATGGTGTGACTGAAGAATATCAATCTTACCAATGATGAATGTGACCCAGAGGCACTCTGATGATGAAATCAAGAGCATCATTAGCATGCTCTTGCTTCATATTTAAAAGATACCACGTTCCCTCTCTCCATCTCATATTGCAAGAAAATTAAATTCTAGCTGAAAGAACATGGCCCTGGAGTTGTAGTAACAGACATTTAAACACTTGTTTGAGAAATTTTGTACTCTTGAGGTAAATGAGATAAAGTTTGGCCTATAATGACTGCTATATGTTAAGTCTTTAGAAATAATCATAATATAAAAAGTATAAATCAAAAATATCAAATAAGATTTACATAGGGTTGGAAACTTAAGTAACAATCAATTATATTATAAAATGTCCCAAAACTTTTTAATGAATAGAAAAAAAGAATAAACCTTGGGATTACCAATTATTAAATACTTATTTTTATCTCTGAAAACAGCAAATTCACCCACACATTGTATTCATCTATATCATTATCTTGATACATAAAAGTATTTTGATCATTAGTTAGTCAATATGCATTTTTTAAGCATCTTCAACCCTATTCAACATTTGTTTTCTGGGGAGTTAGTAGGGAGGAAGAAGAAAGATATGATCTTTCCAGGAACTCAGCATCTAATCAAAAAGAGGGAAACAGGATTTTTGTTTTATTATCATAAACATGCCAAAATGAATATCTGTGTGTGTGTATTCGTACTTTAGGGGTCACTTTTGCATATCAAATAGCACGTATTTTACATTTTAAGAAGTCTGCTGACTTGTACTCTAAGAAAGTCTTTCCTAGTCCGCCTTTCTACCAACCATGTGTGGGTGTGCCTGTTTCCTGTCCCCTCACCAACGTTAAATATATTTAGTCTTTAATTTTTACCAATGTGATAGGCATAATATCTCATTGTAATTTTAATTTATTTCTTTGGTTACCAATGAGATTTGACATCTTTTCAAAAGGCTATGAGCTATTTGTAGTTATCCTTCTGTAACTCTTATTTGCATCCATTTCTCATTTTCCTTTTTTGTTTTTGGTCTTATTCTAATTATTTTCTTGGCTTTTCTTAAGGTACATGATACAAAAAACATGCCATGACTATATTTATAGCCCACTCTGCCAACTCGCTTCACATTAGTAATTGCTGAAGAAACCTGTATTATTTATCCTTTTCACATTTCTACAGTTTTTTGTCTTCCCTAATTTAACATTCCTACCATTGCATTCAGCAGGTTAGATGGCAAACATCCGAGAAGAGCAAAGGAAACAAATATGTATTGGATTTTTATATATGTCATGTGGTTAACCTTCATCTTCTTATGTAATCCCAAATAAATCTAAGAAATATGTATTGTTGTTTTCCAAATGAAAATAATAATAATAATAATAATAATAATAATAATAATAAGATTCAGTGAAGGTTTGGAAATGAATCGATGCTAAATGAAGTGGTAAGAGACCTCAGGTCTGTCTGATGATACCAAAAACCTGTGCCTCTTCCACCAAACCATGCTTACTTTAGAAAAACTTATATTAATTTAGCAGCACAAATTAGCTAGTTTACACTTGAGGCTCTAATCAGATATAATGCAGGAAGTACCAAAATTGGGGCTTAGTATATCAATCCGAAGCTTTGGGTGGAGACTAAAGGAGGGAGGATGACGCTCATGAGAAGAGGGATAAACTACTCTGGATTGATTTGAGAAAAAATAAATAAAAATGGAAAAGCAATCTCAAAAGTCCCAAATATATGGTGCCTGTGTCTGTGAGCTAGAGTATGCAAACCGAGGAAAAAGAGACAGTTCAAGCACTGTATAAATCTGAATACACCTCAATATTTGTGAACTATCAAAGAAACAACATCAAAACAGCAACATGGACTGGAGAACAGTTAAGATTAATGGCCCTTTCTTATGGGATGCTATTCAGCAGTAGAGTATAAAAGAGACAGAAGTTCACATTGCATCAGTCTCTCCCAGTAGCAAGTGTATTCAAATACCAGAAACCTGCCTTCCTGGGAAGAGGATTAGTTAGTTATACCTTGGACTGTTTGTCCGAAAGCAAAGATGTGGGTAATAAGATTACGCGAAGTGTCTTCTTGGAGGATAAGGGACAATTATGATAGCTTAGGCCACCAGCTTTCAGTAAATTCCATCTGGTGCTTTACAAATTAGCTCATTATTCTGCTGTTCTTATGAATGTGTTAGTCTGTAAATATAGCATTGTCACAAATTAGTCACCTAGTGTTTCTCTGAAAGTGATTTAATATAAGCACACCCACATTATAATATGGAATAGCAAAATAGGTCTTTGCTTGATCCTCTAGATGGAATTCAGCATAAAATATGATTCCATTTCCAAGGGTTTTTTGCCGTACATATCATCTTGTTTTCTAACATTACAATGTGATCATTGCCCTGGATATTGACAATATCATGTAATATTAGAAACCTCTTTGGTTTCCCCATAAACTCCAAGAAAAATCCAAGCTTACTGTTAATTATGGATTCGCAAATTGAACATAGCTTTTGTTTCTGTTTACATTTGTTATCACAGGTGTCATCACAACTGTTGTTTCAATTCAATAACAGCAATTGCAATTTTGAAAATTAAACATCTGATTTTAAAGGGCTTTTTCTGGCAGATAAACTCACCCACCAGTTATTTAGAAAGAAAAAAAAAAAGTGAGAAAACATAAGCTTTCTTTCCCTGTCTGACTTGATTACCTATAGAAAAGAGCAAATGTTTGGATTATAATAAATATTTTATGGTGAGCTACTTCAGTGAAGATGCCTTTTGTACAGGTTGGGAGCTCCCAACTCAATGGCTTAACATGAACAAATAAGGAATATTTATTGTCTTATAACATGAAGTTTCAGAGTAGACTATTCCAGGAATGTTTATTAAGAGGCTCAGACATATCACCTAGGTTCTACTTTGCCATTTTTGCGTGTCCTTTTGCTGAGACTGACTCTCCCCGTTATCATAAGATGATGGCCCTAGCACAGGGTCCAAAGACAGACAATCAACTCTTTCTTCTTTTGATTCTCTTGTTATGAAACACTTATTCCAGAAATCATCTCAGTTGACTTTCCTTTCTATCTCTTTGGCTATGTTTGGTCTTATGACATAAACAAATTACTGGCTAGCAAATGGGATTAGGCTGTTCATCATTTACCCCGGAGCTGTGTATGGAGTCATCTTCTCTGAGTACTTAGCTGCTTCAAAAAGTAGATTTCTGCAAAAATAATTGGGTGTCTGCCAGTGAGGAAGAAGGGAGGGTGGATATTGTATAGATTACCAACAGTGGTAAAGGAACCATGATGCTAATCAGATGGTAGCAAATGTTAAAACCGAAGTTTCAAAAAAGACAGTGAGATATGATAGAAGCTGCATCCCAGTGAGGAGCCAGACCTAAATTCCAGTTTTCAAAATCAGTGGCCAAGAATCAATTTTATAAGGTTTGGGCTCTTCACCCAGCTGTCTTTAACTCAAATCAAAGCTATAAAAAAGTTCAGAGGGAAAAAAAGTAATTTACAAAAATGGTGTTTTGTTTTTCTTTTTATTTTTAAGAAAGACAGAACTGGGTAGTACTGTCAGTCTTACCTTACCCTCCCTCAGATGGGGCTGCACTCATCTCATTCACATCAAGCCAAGAGAAAGAGGCTCCAATGGTGGGAATTTCTCCCATGGACCAGATGTACACCACACCAGAGAGAGAGAGCTGGCCTTGAGCCACTTTATGTCCTTCTCAAGAGGACCATCTGGAAAAGGCACTGGGACTCCAACAGCAATAATTTGCAGAGATCGAACCACTAAAAAAATAGGGGCTTGCTGGTGGGCTGATTAACCAGCAGTACTTTGAAAACAAAGCTCTGCCTGAATCATAGGAGTTGGAGCCAGGGGGCCCAGCAGGGTTGCAGCTGCTGAAGCCACAAAAGTGCCAAAGAGACAGGAGGAAGCTTTCAACATCTGCCAGGTCCCCAGTGTAGAATGCTACCTTATGACAGTGCCAGTTCAAGCAGGGGAACCTCTGTTTCATAGTCTCTCTCTGTGCTCTAGAGTAGTTAGCACCTGCAGCTGGAAAGTCAGGCTATCAAAGAAACGGGGAGATAAACCCCACCCCCAGCCCTGCCCACTTACCCCACTCAAAGCAGCTAGTCTTTTGTATGTTCAGCTGGGAGCAGGAAGATGTGAGTTAAGTAAAGTTTGGAGTTTCAGAATACAGTTTGGCTTGGACATTGTTTCTGAATAGAATCTGAGTTGATGGTTTAAAGTGCTTATAAAGCTCTCTATTGCCTAAGAGCACCCAGAAAATTCACAAGACATTCTCCATAAATAAAACTTAAAGGAGTAGTGGGAAGCCAAAATAAAATTTATTTTTCGTACATATCACATGTTCTTATATTTAATTATGTTAAAATATTTATACCCTTTGACGAATATTTTTAAATATCCTGACAATACCACTCACATATATATCTCTGCTTTCATGTTTCTCCTTTCTATTTTCCTCTAAAATTTAAGAAAATAATTATTTACAGCTTTCAGAAAATGTTCTGATCTTTAAAACACCTGTGCTCCAGTAGAAGTCTTTCATAGTAGGTCTCTATTAAAGGTATAGGAAGCAGTAAGTCATTGTGGAAACTAAGGGAAATGGGAAACTTAGTATTAATAGGGGGACCTTTCCGTCCCCCTCCACTGTCTTTACTTTTCCTTGTCTTCTTTCACCTCTTCCCTTCAGATGCCTTTGGACTGAGAGTTGAGAACTGTCATCTGTTCACTATAGCCACAGCCCATGAGGAGAGGCTACCAGGGATTCGGGGCTGCAACAGTTGCTTGATCTTTCTATTAGAACAAAAATATTCAATCCCAACAGGACACACAATGGCAGCCTCATCTCAAATGGCCTGTGCCTCTGATTGGTGGGCAATTACTGGGGAGAGGGAAAGAGATGAGAGGTTTATATTTTCATTAACTTTATTCCTGCTTCCTGTATAACTTCCATTCTTTTCTGTTAAAAAAACAGGAAAGTATTTCAAAAAATCAAGGAAGCCTGCTGAGGGTTCTGACAACACAAGCCCAGATGGTTGTCTACCCACTTTCTGCTTTTTATTTTTACTCCAATCCCTGTTCCAGTCACCAATCTAAAGGGGAAAGGTCTGTTGGAAAAGAAGAAAATTCTTAAAATTTACTGTTTGATCTGCTTTGCTACTTTATTTTGTGGAAAAATTTAAAGTTCTTTTGTTTCTTTACCTATTTTATAAATCTTTGAACTAAGAACAGATGAAATCATGTTATATTCCTCATCGAATTCTTTCCCACTCATGAGGTGCTTCCTGTAGAGAAAAGTATAAGGTAAATAACTAGCTGGTTGGATTTTCTATTAATATTTTTCTCTCTCATTCAGTTTAGGACATGTTTTGCCTATTTGTATCTATTAAGTGATCTGTATGGTCTATAGTGATGTTTTTAGGGAAGGAATATGCCAATTATAGAGAGAAGGTAAGCTAGTTGATAGTCTCAAGTGCTTAGCATTATGGATTTATCTCCATGTCTGAAAATTAAAAACAGCAGTGCAGAGGGTATAAAAAGCTAGGTAAAGAAGAGAGTATCTGTCTATAATAGGCAACTAGAATTTAATAACTAGCCTTGCATTTATTTTGCACTCAGATACAGGGAATGTTTTACTTAATTATAACAAAATAACTTTAAAACAACTATTCTAAAATATTGAGTTCTGATTTTAATATATTTTAACATTTTAAAACATTTAAATGTTTAAATTATTATTTAAAAATAGCCATATAAATGTCCTTTTTTTCTCCCTAAAAAAGAATTATGTCTTTTGAGGACTAAATTCTCTTACTCTATAAATCTAATAAAAACCACAGTATTTTTCCCTTCCTTAATCTCTATTTTTCTTTTTCTTTTTGTGTTTTGCCTTCTCATCTAAAACAAATTAACATTCAGTGAAGAAAATGATGAAAGGAGTTTGAGAAAACTAAGAAGCTAATATTTTGACTGAAAGTGTAGTATACGTCAGTCATAGAAAAAGAACGCTCTCTCTAGAACCTCTGGATGTGGATGTAGATGTAAATACACTAATCCTTAGTTGCTCTGCATTGTGTGTATGTATTTTTTTTTTTTTAATTTAAGCCTCTTGATGGAGTAACCATTCATTCAATGTCGTGCTAATTAACTGTGGCTACGCAATATTAAATCACAGCATTAATTTTAAAGTGCTTTATTTTTGGAGGGAAGAAGATTTATGAATAGCAAAATAAAATTTCTTATCTAATGACTTGTAAGGATTTTGGTTGCAAGGAAAAGAAACTGATTCAGAGTAGCTTCTATAAAAAAGAGGAGGAAATATAGTTCCTGTAAAGATGTAGAAATTTACAGAAGCAAGGTAGAACTAACTGGGCATTATTGGATTTATGCAACTTGAGAATTGAAGCAACTCCTCTTTTTGTGGCCAAATAATCATCTAATTCTGTTTGTCTCTGTGTTTGTACTCTGCCGGCTTCTCTCTGTAATTGCCAAATTTTCCTTAGATGTGAGTTCGCACTTTACCCAAAATGGCAACATCAGCTTCTAAATCCACATGACCTTTTGGGTTAAACCCACCTAGAAGTGATTAGAGTCTGTTTTTCTTATGACCTTTCACATTTCAAAGACAGAATAGTAATATTTGCTACCCAGTGAATGACTTAAGAGGGAACGGATCAAATTTCCATACCTATTCCAATCAAGTTTTGTAAGCATAGAGTATAGGGAAGTCAAACTCTTTAGAAAGAGCTGTAGGCAGACATAAAAAAATCATGTTTGGTATAGTGATTAATTTATTTATGTTAATCATTGACCCAACAAATATTTCACTGAGCACTTACTATGCACTAGATACTATTCTAGGTACCAAGGATGCAGCAGGGACAAAACAGATCTAAAAGTCCTAGTGCCCCTAAGGAGTTTACATTCTAAGGATAATCTTTAATCACCTTTATCAAAGATAACTGAAAATAAAAAAAAATGAAAAAGAAAAAGAAAGTAGTAGCAATCTCTCCATACGGTAAATATAAAATTTTGAGATAACAATACATGCATAGGTGTACATATACATAGATAGTATATATCTTACAAAGGTATAGATAATTTGCAAATATCATAGTCATATTTGCTTTCACTTAATTCTGTTATCTGTCAATGGTATGTGAGTATGCATATGTGTGTGTATTGGAAGTAGTAGTTTAGGTATTTGGATTTTAAGTGGCATCTAATTTGCAGACTTTGATACAGCCTCTTCTAACTTCCTATTAAAATTACTATAAAAAGACACTCCCCCATTACAATTTAAAAAGCACTGAAACTCAGGACTTACAGTGATTCATTGCCATGATATTAAAGAACCAATAAAGTAAATTGAAAATATAAATTGTAGACCAACCATCCTATTCAGTTCTAAAAGCAGATAAACATAATTTCTTAGATTTACCTGGACCCAAAAATATACACACTATATACTACTACTATAGAACCTATGCTACCACCTTATATTTTTGAAAACCATAAATATGTATACACCGGCAAACACAAAAGATGGATCAGAATTAAGGGATTAAAAAATCTACATGTTTGCAGATACTTATATTTAAGCTGGAGTAAAATAAATATGTACTATTATCAAGATGTATGATTAGATGTTTCATTTTGCAAGTAGACATATCTGTAATGTTGATGGTTTCAATTCTGAATTAGTATTGCTTCTGGCCTCAGCTACAGTGTTTATGTGGACATGGAAAAATAAATCAGTTATCCATTTCTATTTTTAAGTCTCAGTATTGATTCACCTAATAATAGTAGTGAAATGTTTGAACTCTTGAATATATAGTTTGAATTTGACTGTTCAGCTTCAAAGTTTGAGATTGGATTTTTCAATCTGAGATTCTATCTAACAAATATTAGAAACTTAGGTTTGATATTGAATATGTACATGTTAACTATGAATGACTATTTTTCCTTAAGAAATATTAAATATATATTTCTTCATTGGTGCTTTAATTATGCACTAAATATATGGACATATTTTCATTGAAGAGATTAATCAATTCAAAAATATATAAAGTAAAAGATGAAAATTCTTTTTTAATGAGGCCCACCTTTACTTCCTTATCTTAGAGATAATTAGCTTATTGATAGTTTGGTGTATATCCTGGTTCTTTTCCTCTATATTGACATAAATATATATTTATACACACATTTAAATTAATGAATTCATTTGAAAACATTATTCTGCAAATCTGAGGGTCTTTTTCTTACTTACTAATGTATGATATTTTTTCAGCATATTCTTAGAAATCTATAATATTCCATAAACATGGGTATATTTTGAAGCTGGGCCTTATTACATGAGAAATATTTTGACTCCTATGAGTTTCTGAATTAAATATGACACAAAGCCTTTAGAAAAGTTTAGGTGAAAATGACATATAATTTCATTTTGCAAGAGACTTCCAACATTACCTCATTGATTTTTTTTCTCTTTTTTCCCATTTCCATTTAAGTAAATTGCAAAGTGAAAAATCTATATTTTACTACATTTTCTAATGAGTGAATTTAAAGTACATGTGAAAACATTTAAAGAACTTTTCATATTTCTAAGTATTTTTCTATAATTTACCTTAATAAGTTAAAATTATTATAACATGAATTTGCTATTATTTCTATGTTATAGATAAAGGAAATTGAGTCTCATAAAGGTTTAGTGAACTGTTCAAAATTATACAAAAAGTAAAAGGCAGACCCTGAAATTAAGGACTCATATCTTGAGACTCCGTGACCGAATGCAAATTCAACTTTTTGTTCTTCTAACTTGCTGTGAATTTCTTTCCACATTTGATTTTTGAATAATAAATATTAAATCCTTTCTTTTTATTCTAGCATTAGGTATTGTAGTACTTGTACTTCCAAAAATATTGAAATTAGAATTTAGCAAGCATTCTAAATTATCCCAATTATAAAATATGTTGTGTTTGATGATATAATTTTTTTCTGAAAATGTACTTATTTATTAGTTAGGATGAGAAGATTTAAGTGAGCATAGGCTATAAGATCCAAAATAACTTGTTATATTTAGTTAAATAGTAAAAATTTCCAACAAAGCATGTGTTGGTTTTAGGTTATTAAAATAGGTGTTTAACGAATATCTTTTTCATTTTTCAATTAGTAGTCGTATCCTCGGTTATAAAAACATGTGGAAATTGAACATATTTGCAACTTGCTGAAACAATTATGGCATGGGGCTTGAGTTCTTCTGGAGCTCTTCTGTTATAGTTCACACTATTTTCATAAAGTTGCTGGCCAACTTTTACCTCTTGCATGTAATCTATTGAAGAGTAATCTCTTCACAGAAATAATCAAAGATCATCTGGCAAACAGAAGTAAAGAGAGCATAGACCAACTTGCAGCATGAGTGAGAGTTGGCTTTGGTATACAATATTTTAAAGCATTACTATTAAACTTGTGATTTTTTTTTAAAGGAATACAGAAAATGAATTGATGGAAACATTTACTAAAAAAAAAAAAAAAAAGACAGTTTCTTGACTTTTTAGCAATTGAAACCATGGCTCAATGAAGAGCTCCTCTTATTTCAGTTGTAAGTGTGCTAACCAGCATGCCTCCAGACTTTACTAGAACTTGTCAGAAGTGGAAAGTCATTAATATCAACATGGCCATTAGTTAGTTTATTGAGTACCAGCATTGCTTCTGGTGTTATAAGTACACAGAGGAAGACACTATCTCTTTCCATAGAGATATGTTTTCTGTTAAGGTAGGAGAGAATATTTGAACTTGAATGTTCTTTTCCTGCTGGGATGTAGGGTTGGGAAGTACATAGTCATCTTGGGTCTTATTCTACATATTCGAATGCCACTCTCACCTGTTTATTTATTGATGATATGTAAAATATGAAGAACAAAATTTTGTACATTTATACATACATACACATATGTATGCAAAAAGTACACATAAATTTTGTTTTTTATTGGAAAATTTTTTTAATACTGCTTTTTTGGCTTTAGACAAGAAAGTCATATCCTCCAAGATATCCAAGTGACTGTAGCTTCTATTTCCTAAGATAGAACATATGTATACTACTTACATAGGGAACGTGCTAAAAAAATTATGTAGAAGTATTCGTATATGTAAGTACATTTAGGTGGTGACAGGAGGACACACTTTAACACTCGCTATTAAAGTTACATTCTAAAAATGGAACTCTGGGAATCAATCATTACATCTTCCATATCATATAAATAACTAAAGAGCTTAGGAAACACCCAGGTCAGAGAGGAGGGTACATCTTTAGTTGTACTCTTATGCTTGAATTAGCTTAAAGATATAACTTAATCATTTACATTTTACTCATTTTGAAAGTGTGAATTGAAGGGATTTGAAGAGAGTGGAGTCTTGAAGCTAAGGATACAAAGATAAGAATTTGCCTAGAAAGTAGTATTCTTGCTGTTAATTTTCCGTGATTTTTTTTTTTTTAACAACCAGACTCCCCTTTTCAAACCAAACCTTAAAATAAAACATGTGAAAACAGAGGGGTTCTGACTGGAACAAGACAGGGTACCTGGCTTTCCCTTTGGCCTGCAGTTGGTCTGAGACTACTTTGCCAAACCAGAGGGCTACCAGGAACTTAGTTTGAAAATCATCATCCTTGTAAACATAACCTCTTAGCCATGGCAGAAAAGGACTTTACTTATTGGAAAGGAGCATAGGAACATTGCCTAGTTAATAATTCTCTGATTATGGGTTCACTAAGTAATCGTTTATGAAAAGGTTTATTAACATATCTGATTTGCTTTGAATTTGTATTTTTCACTTTATCAATAAATTGATATTCTGATTTTTTTTTTTAATTTTAATTTTTTCTTACATCAGTCTTATATGAGGGTGGTTAATCTGAGTCCACACCTGAAAGAACTATTAGCCTTGTGCCTGTTGTGGGTTTAAAATTTTTAAAAAGATACAAAAACTAGCTAGAGCTGAGGCTACAACATAGCTATAGGAATCTCACCAAGTTTGTGCCAATCTGTGGTGTCTTGCTAATAATCAGCACTTTTTAATTGATCAAAATGATGGGTCTGGGATTAACCATAAAGGTAATTTTTTTGTTTACTTCTAACATTTTTTAGAAATTCCATGAAAGGATGATTATTTTTAGTAGAAGTAACCAGATTTGTATTATCCTGTTTTATCAATATTATTCATCTTTGAGAACTGATTTTTAAATTACAAACCTATTTGTTCTGCCCAAATGTTGTTTCTTGAAGATTTGTAAGATATTGACTCTTGTGAAGCATCAAATAGTGATCATAACCCTGAAGACCCTATTTCTAATATACATGGAATAAAAATGCAGTAAATAAGCTATTTCTATTACCTAAACAAGCCCATTCTTTTATATACGTTGCCTTGAGTTTTCAAAATACTTAATTTGGGGTTGTTTATTAATATGTAGTCTTGGTTCCCTGAACTGTGAAATAAATTACATTTTTTCTTTGTTATCCCTCAAGCAGAAATTTGGCTTTTCTACTATTTATCACAGTTTTTCAGTTGTGCGTTTTCTCATTCTAATTTGTTATACCTTACTCTAGATAGTTGCAAGTATAAAAATAGAAAGTCAAGAAAGTTTACTTTAAAAATATTCAATTGAAATTTCCTCTTGGTTTAAATATATTTTAATTTTATATCTCCTTTAGTAACCTAATGACTAAATCATCTTTGTTTTTTATTTTTAAAGTATTTTGTTTATATGATTGCCACAAATGGAAACATAGCTGGCAAGTGTTAGATGTCAAACTGTGTCGTAATTGAGAAAGATTCAGAGATATTCTTGGTATCATATCACCCATGAGTATCACATTGACATACGAACAGAGAAGAGTAGGATGAACTAAATAATAAAAATAATTTTAAATAAATGATGTCTACTACAAGGGAAAATAAATTACTACATCATTTTTTAATCTCTATATTTGCTACTTTTCTTGGAGACCTACTCTTTTATATAGTATAAGGACTGAATATTGGTATTGAAATAGGTTAATGTCCATCATGACGTCATCATCATTATCACAGAACACTAAACTGTGAAATAGTCTGAATTTTCTTCCAGATCTACTGATAACATGATGTGTAATAATGAACAAATACCATCCTTTTGGAGACTCATCTCCAAAATTGTCATAATAATTGTAATGCTCTCCTTAGTGTGATTCTGTGGGACTAAAATAATACCTGTAAAGATAATTTTTTAGAAAGCACAATACTAAAGCCAGGTGGTATTATTTATGATGATGATGATGATGATGATGATGATGATGATGAAAGGACTATAATACAGTGGTGATGTATGTAGGCTTTGGAGCCAGGTTTTCTTGTTTCAAATAACAACTCTTACTAAATATTTGACCTTGGGAAAGCTACTTAATTTCTGCATGCCTTAATTCCCTCATCTGTAGAACAGGTCTAGCAACAATCCTTACCTAATAGTATTCTGAAGATTAAATAAGATAATAATGTACAGTACTTAGTACAGGGTCCAAGATATTTTAAGTGTTCCTTGCCCTTAAATAATATTGAAATACCTAATATAACATCAAATTTTGATTGCTCTGTGATGGTTGATTCAAAGCATTCAGACTCGTTAAACACGATTCAGATTGGTTTTTTGATTCAGATCACAAATGATCTTATGGAAGAGATTTACTCCCTTTAGAAAGAGGGGGTCATGAGGACACTGTCTAGGCTACAGGAAATCCTAAGAAATAGTCTCAAGTTCCTTTTCAGCTGCAGAGCCATCTTCCTGAACCTACCAATTCCAACTGCTTTTAAAGGAATCATACAGTTCTTCCTCCTCCCAGAAATTCTTTCATTAGTATTATCATTTGATTAAAATGAAAACTCTCCAAATCATGTCATTTCTTAAGACTAAATTTCTTTTTCCTAGTTTTGAATTTATGGGAAATCCACCCGCACCCCACCCCCACCTCTGGGTAGTATTTTCTATGATGACAAGGCCCCACTGGGGAAATTCTAACTAAAGATAATAGCATGGTATATTAAATGTTGCCAGTTTTCCATTTAATATTAAGCAATGGCATAGCCAGCTATTTAAATACCTCAGTTAAAAGTGATACATTAATATTGAGTACACTGCTACTGTGAAGTCCATTCTCCTACTGATTTTCAACAAACACCATTTAAGTGCCAACCTACTATTACAAGAGTTTACTATTTTATTCTTGCTCTAAAATGGCATCAACAGTGATGGGGCGCTTTCAGGGGATTGTTGAACAGAATTTTTGCAACAAAGGGCCAAGTTTGAGGAAATGCAAAATATTGACAGTAGGCGTTGCAATTCTTTATCTCAGCACTCCTCAGTGCTACACACCCCTCATCAAACGAGCAGCTTTATGGCATGCGCAATTGCAACTAGAGAGTAACTGACTTCTGTAGAACTGGCTTCCAGAGGATTTCCTGTCCAGAAATTACCATGTGGTCATCTATAGATAATGGTTACAAATCATCAAGTTAGTAAGACATCCCCATCCCAATATATATAGGTGTTTTTTTTTTTTTAAACAAAGGAGTCAGAGTAACCAAGTCCTGCCATCGGCAAATTCTCTGACTTCTTTCATTCCCTTTCTTTTCACTAGGAAAGAAAAGTAAAACAGAAATAAACAAAACCTCTCTCTCCATAATATCTATTCGTTCAAGGTATCAAGTCCCTGTGAGCTTATTTAGAGATTATTTTTATTTTATTTTATTTTATTTTATTTTTTTATTGCTTAGCTTGTCTTGCTCGGTAATTACTAAAGGGAATCTGAGCTTTCAGGGCGAGCTATTTTTCCTTTAACCCCTTTGGCTCGCTCCTCCTCCAAGGCGAGCGAGGCGTGCTGCAGTGTCTGGGAACCACCTAGAGGGCCCCCTTGACGCCAGCACATCCCCTGTCAGGCAGCAGTCTCTGCAGCCGGTAGGGCTGCTGCAGAGTTAATGTACAGTACCACGGAGCCTGCAAGTGTCCTGAGTTGCTCAGAGCCGGGCGGCACAGCCCAGGGCAAACAAGGCGGCTGCGACGACTCCAAAGGTTCTGCTGGAAATTCGGCGCTGGGAGACCCCAGCAGGAGCCTGTTGCCATTGTGTTTTAAAAGCATGCAAGGTCTGTATGGCTTGGGCATGAGAATATTTCAGAAGATATCAGAGCATCCGAGTAAATGACACCTATTGGGGAATTAAATTTGGGGTGAAAAAAGAGAGAGAGAAAAGAAAGACAGCCGGGGAAGAAATTCTTAGACAACGTCTGACTTGCAGCTGTGAAATTCATTTTCTTTCCAAGGCTAAATATGAAAAGCCCGCACATGGTTTGGATAGCAACAAATTAAAGGGGTTTCTGCAGTGAAAGGATCAATAGCTTAGTCATTTTACTTAAAGAGAGCAGACAGCCTTATTATGGTTAGGCAGCTGAAATGAATTTCCTCATGACGGCACCTTCAGAAGTCATGGTGGTAGCTAACGGTAATCCTGTCCTGCAAAACAGAAATTGCTCCTTGCCTTCCGACTTTTGCAGTTGAAAACCAGCAATTCTGAGATTTGGGAAAGAAGTTGGCTTTGATTATACATGGTTTCTAGCCCCTCTGCCCAGGTCTTTGTCCAACACGTCTCAGAAGGCAGCACTGCGTTAAAGTGACCACACATGAATATGTGCCTAAGAAAGAAGAAAAAGCAATATTCATTTCTAAAGGACAGCATGGCAAAGCAACCTGAAGTTTTCCATTTCCCTTCTAACACTTCTTTAACAAGGATAACAAGAAACTGTCTTTTGAGTCCTTTTTTCCCACATTGCAGAGTCCTTTCTGAGAGGATGCATTAATTTATACTCTAGGCAGTTGGATTTTTACCAGGACAATATTTGCCACCATTTAGGATTAACGATTGAACTGGTTATTTTAGTGTGTTGACTAACTAGTGGAACCTAAATGGATGGACTTATACCTGCAGTGCTCTGTGATGTTTCTTTCTTCAAATCCTGGAAGGGCTTTTGTTGTTGCTATTTGTTTTTGGAGGGGGATTTTTTTGGAATTCAATACTTGTTGCAATAATTGCCCATGATAGCTGCTCAAACAGGAGAGTTGGAATTCTTCTGTGAAAATCACTACATGTGACATATGAGACAAGGAAAATATTGATGAGAGAAGATCGACAAACATGATGCACGTGAATAATTTCCCCTTTAGAAGGCATTCCTGGATATGGTGAGTAATCAATATCCCCTTCAGTTTGTAAAACTCAGAATTAGCAAATTCCATGACAGGTGCCAGAGACAGATTTATCTTGAACAAGAATATTGCTATCAAGTGAGGATAAAAATTAAAACATGTTTAAGACCAAATGTTGTCTAAGAAAGTAATGGTTTTGCAATCGCAAATTAGTTGTTAATATAAAAACATCCCCCAATAAGAAGTCAAATATGAGGACATTTACAGTTGCTAACATTTTATGGAAAAAAAATCAAAACACAACTTTGAGAGTGGTAACTAACTAATAAAATTAAAAAGGGGTTTGGGGCTTTGTTTTTGCTTTTTTTTTTTTTTTTTTAAATTCCCTGGGAAGGACACATATGTATTTTTGACATCTAATATAAATTTACCTGGTCTTTCTAAATTTCTAAAAGAAGATTAAGGGAAAACTTAGAACCTTGACTCAATTTAAAAAATAATACTAATATGTGTTGGTGCGTCACATATAAAGAATATTTCTACTAGAACAAACCAGTTAAATAGAATTCTAACATGAATCATAAAGTGTTCAGACTTTCATAGAACTTGCTTAGTGCATTGATTTTGCTCATGTATTAAGGTTCAATGCAATGTATTAAGGTCCCTGGACATGTGACATCATGTACCATCTTTTGTTAGAGTTCATAACTAAATGTGTATAGGAACTAATTGCTGACAGTATTATAAAGGCAAAGCTCATTATTTAAAAATTGCTTGTTTTTACTTTAAGGTTGATTGGGTTTAATCTCATCACAGAAACTTTCTGAATACATGATCAAGGCACATTTAAAGGTTTTATGCCTGCTAACATGGTTTGTTTAAGATACTGCAATGTGTCTGATTTTGAAAGTATATTTCCCAGGTAAAATATTTGACTGGGCTCAGGATAAATAATATATATTAAAATGCAAGTTTCTGAGGGGTTTCATTTGCTTTGATGACAGTGTCTCTAATAAAAGCTTTCTGATATCTTAAAGCTCTACCAAAACCACTTTCTGGCTTGTTACAGACATTTTTAACTTGTTTGCTAAAAATCAATTACAGAGAAGGGTAGGTGACATCCTCTGTCACCCTGGGCAGGTGCTCATCTTCTATCAACACCAGATATATCTAGAATCAAAGCTGTGGCGTATCTTCCTTCTCTGCTGTCTAGAGCCATCATCCCCAGTCTTGGGAGGCAGTCTGGGTAACATGCCTGCAAACCTCAGTGGCCCACTTCCAAGTACATCAACAGAGTTCCCGACTCAGTGGGAGGTTTGGTACCATTGCGTTGCTGGTTCTGACCGTGAGGTTCAGGCATCAACAATAAGGTCCTTGTCATTCTTACAGATACATTCATAGTCTTTAACCTTAAGATTGAAAAAAAAAAAAAAAAAAGTCCTGGAAACAGTCCCTGGCACATAGTAGGCATTTGTCAAATATTTATTTTTTCGACTTCTTATGCCTTAGGCAAGGTTAATTTTGTATCTATTAAGATTTGTTTAGGGGAAAAAAATACCATTCTCATTTCCATAAAGTGTACCTTGCCTTAAAGCAACAGTTTTTGTTCTGCGTAAGCTCTGCTGTTTGGGTCCATTTGTTTATATAGCAATAGGGAGGATGCATGTACTCTTTGAATGGCTATCATTAAAACCACCTTTTATTTTGGTGCATTTACTTCACCTCTACTTTTGACTGGAAGGAAATAAGCTATTCAAGTCTATATTTTTGAAAGAATGCAAATGTGCTTATTCATGCTCCTCTAGATAAGTAATATATATGTTTGAAAGTTACATAAAGAAGTTGAGAGTCCTGGTGGTTTTCTTTTGTTCCTGGAGCTAGGCAACCCTTCATGCATTTCACTGCATGACGTACTGATTTGTTGTTGTTGTGGCTAAACTGAGCCAGTGTGGAGTGTGAGTGTGCCGTGCCTCTATTCCTACTTGGGAGACTTAGAAGGATTTATTAATAAGTTGAAATCGAAGAGGGTGGTGGTTTTTTTCCAGGTGACCTAATTAATGTTGTACTTGGTTCTCAACTTCCCCAATTGTTGTTTTTCTCTTATTTATAACCTCACCTTTCAATACTGCAGTAAGTGATTCTAGGTGTTTGTTAACAGAAAATCTCCTTCTCCTTTGTCCTACTATAAGAGTCCTATTGGATTAGATTCCATGCTCATGAATTATCGTGCTAAGAAGAAAGGATTTGCCAAGTTATTTTCCCTTTCGTCTCAAGATTCCCTTTCCTTATTCTCATATGCATGTCTTTTTTTCCACAAAGGGGCAAATCAGAGGTTGGCAACAGACCAATGCCAGAGAAGAATAAACATTTAAAAAGAGATGTGTGCTTTGGTTGTGTGAGCTCTATCTCCTCTCTATGAAAACTTTAAACCCTTTGGGTATGCAGGACACAGAGGTGCATGTTCTTTTTCTCTTCTGCTTTGTGAGGAGCAAGATGGAGGAAAAAATGAAATACAGGGGGCCTAGAGCAGTCTACAAAAGTTTATCAGAGATAATGATTCAAATAGAAACCTATGTACAGAGTTTGCACTTGGACTCTCATCCTCCTGCCTTTCAGCTGGTGTGTTGATAATTGAGCAATAGTAGTATAAATTCATTGTTTATTGGTTACAAGTTAAAATTAATAAATGGTTTTATTACTTGTCTTAATAGAACACTACCTTTTGAGTGCTAAAGAAGTGGTATGAAGAATGTGCTTTTCTTACTTAAGGCTACATTAGAAATGCTAGAGGCTTTATTGCGAAGACTTCTTTCCACTACCCTTTATAACCTTTTTACTGCCAAGCCAAACAAAGATAAGAATTCGCCCACTAGGTGAATAAGTACTCTATGGCTGTTCTTTTTTACTCTGGCTAGTTGTAAGAATATATTGGTAGCCAGGAAATTTGGGATCAGGTCTTCTTGCATGGTTGGAAGAGGGAAATGAAAGTCAGCTTTCTAGGAATTTAAATTTTATTAAGTAGTAATTAAGGCAACTCTTTAGACGCATGATGACATAGGATCATAGGCAGGGCCTAACAAGAATGACATAACATAGTGTGCCTAACATGTGTTTGTAGCCTTTTGCCTTTCTAAAAAGATATATAACAGTTTTGTATAATCTGATTTATAAAAATGCAATAACTTCATGCCAGAAACACCAGGAACATATTGAATGGAACTGAATTTTACATTTATAAAATTTAGGAGGATGTTTTATTTAAATACCTTTTCATCCTTTTTATAATGGACTCAAATGACTCAGAGAGAGAACCATGGGAGATGGAAGGTGATGGCCCCTGTGAAGGGAGGCCGTACAGTGCTGCTATCAGTGTGCCCCTCTGAGCAAACGGGAGGAAGATTTGGGACTGGTGGTTGTATGTAGTAATTAACTATTTTATTTATTTGATGCTTAGGGTTTAATTTTTTAAAGCTCACACATCTAAATGCTTTTATCAAACTCTGATGTGGAGAGGTAACTTTGATCAAGAGACAAAATGTGATGATTACACAGTTGATTCAACATTGAGACTTCTTCCCTTTTTGGTAGGCCCCCCACATCTTTTCATTGGACGCTTCCTTTCCAGGTTCCTAGTAAGGGTCAATCAAGCAAGTTATAATTTGGTTGTTTCCCCTATCGATCAAGGGTTCAGCTATTCTACTAATCCATTTGATTTCTTTTCTTTGATCAAAATTCTCTATGAAATGCAGCAAGATATAAATCGATATATCAATAATATCATAGGCATATATATATATTTATTTTAAAATATTTTTGGATGCAATTCCAATAAATAAATAATCAGAGATAGGCAAGATGTCCTGTTTCTTAATGCAAGGATAATTCTTATCTAGACTCTTAGGGTTTCATCTTTTAAATTTTTCTTCTTTTCATATACTAAAACTACAGAAACTCAACCCAGAATTGTATTTTTTAGACTTTATATTTTGGCTAATATATAATCTCACTTGTTTTATGAACATTTTAGTGAGTAAGAGAAACAATGAGTTAGATGACAGAGTATGCATTAAAGGATAAAATGTATTAAGTCTCACGCAAGGTAAGGGAGCTCTGCTCATTTTAGTTAACCTAAAAGTCTGTCAGTGTCTGCTTGTCTTCTAACAAGATTTCAGGTCATTGCTGACCTTGCTTTAGTACCATCTCTTCCTCTGAGTGACAGAACTACTCAGCAATTTCAGAATACAAATACCAAACTCTCAGCTTGATTCTGAATTCTCATTATGGCCAAATACAGTTTCTTTGTAAACACAATAAAAATTTAGCTAGAGCTCAATATTATACCCACTCATCTTGTTCACAAATCCCTGGGGCTCAATGTAAAGTCAGGAGTCCGGGTTTAGGTATAATATAGCAAGGTTTTCTTTAGATGAGCATATAATTTTTTTTGCCTGTCTTTCTGTTTTATTGTCTTTTATTGACTTTAGCTGCATTTCCCTTAATTTCTTTTAGCAATACCTTGTAATTTTAAAATGAAAAGGGAAATTTATGTTTTTGTTTTAATTTTAAAAAAATGATTAAAGAATATTATAATAGAGGAGGAGAATTTCCATCTGTAATACCGGTGTGCCCACAACTTATGGAAATTAAATATAATTTTCAGTCCTAGCAGACTTTCCTCTGTAGTAAAATAGTGCCCTTTAAACTGCTGACAGGATACATCCTCAATGGCTAAGTGGGTGGCCCAAGCCAGGGAGGTTTTAGACAACTCCTATAAAAGGGGGGGAAAAAAGAAAGAAAATATTCTCCATCATGTGAAAATGATTAGCTATGAATTTGGGAGGTTTTGCTTCTATTAAATTTTTCACTTAATACCCCTATTTGTTCCTGTACCCATTCTAGCTGACTGTTGCCGTGTTAAATCTACTAATGCTGAGGTATATGGGTTCACAGAAAAACCAACAAGTAAGGGGAAAAAAATAGTTTAGAACCTGAGATAAAGAAGAACCCAACGAGGTAACAACAACCAGTTTCCCACTTGTCACAGACTAGAAGTTTTTTTTAAAAACAATAATTGCACTTCACCTCTTCATCCCCTCCTTTGGTCACACCCCACAAACGTTAATTTTCATTAAGACCCTATCTAGCTATAACATCATCTTACTTTTTTTCAATAGCTCCAAAATATCTCTAAGCCATACGTTAACTACTACAGCTTTTATCACTCAATGCACTATTGGATGGTGTTTCCAGTTATTAGAGAAGTACCAGCCTATAAAGATACCCAAGACAATATATTTCAACTAGATATTACATTGTATAAACTTTTGGATATATATTTGGTTTTAAAAATGATTAATCCAGATTCTGTATACTCAGGTTATTGACTAGAGAAAAAGAAAAGAAAAGAAAACAAAACAAAACAAAACACTCCTTCAGGTTCGTAACTCTAATTCTGGTGTTAATGTTTTGCATGACCTTGGGAAAGCTTGCTGAACTTTTCACCACCTGTTGACAATGATTGCAACAGATATTTACCCTCTTCGAGTTGAAGAGTAGGCTATTCAAGTTACTCTCATTGCACACTGATAATATTAATTTGTTAGACTGTTAAACAGTGACACGACATACTGAAATCTCTTGGTTGAAGTTCTTAAAATATAGACAATATAAACATTGTGTACCACATGGAAGAGATCAATGCTAATTGAATCATGTCACATGTTTTCAAAGAAATTACGCCATTTAATGGCAGTTGTAATTTTTGAAAGTGGGTCTTATTTGAATCCCTATTTGTAGATGAGGAAAGTAATGCTCACGGAGGGTAAATAATTTGCTCAAGATGAGTGACGTATCTGTTACATAAGCTGACCTACTCAGAACCCAGTCTGGCTTGATATTAAAGCCCAGTATTTTTTAATTACCATATTCTGCTGGTAGATGCCTTACACTCTGGCCATGGACCTTCTGGAAAATAGATTAGCAGCTAGACAAGAGAAAATAAGCAGGTTTTCACCCTGTCGCAAGTTAGGTAAGTATATGAGATGCCTAGTGAGTATAAATGGCCTTTGCCTGAGAGTCCTTTCATGTTTATGTTAGCACTATGACCTATACTTTGACCACATCATCAGATTTTTTTTTTTTTTGTATTTTCTTAGAATGAGAAAGTTTACAAGGATTTGAAGTGAACCATGTCCCCAGGGCCACTCTGTTCTATGGGATCCTTTATGTGAATTAGGAAAGAGGAGTTAGAAATGCAGGCTGCCTTGCTTGGTGAATGGACAGAGCCCCCTGTGCCAAGCAAAAGGTGTCCCATGCTCTGGGCTGGGCACACAAAGGGAGAGTGGAACACAGATGAACTCAGCTTTACTCACTGTCTCTAAAAGGCACTGTCAGACAGTGATCAAGCTGCACAGCCCTAGCCCTGCTTTGACATGGCGTCATCTCTGTCTTGAAGGACAGCTATGACAGATGAAATGTTTTTGAGCGTGCTTTGCGAACAAAGATCATACACGTTTTGTGCTTTGCTACCATCGTTATTACTTCTTCCAAATGTTCTAATTATAGGTCTTAAATTAATTTTTTGCACAGGTAAAGAATATTAACATTTTCTGAAATCAAAGCTAATGCCAGTCAAAGAAACATTTTAATCATGAAATAGCCCAAAATCTGAACAGATGAAAATTATTTGTGATGAATTGGTTTGGAACATGTGGAACAAAATGATTCATATGAACATAGAGGATATACAGATAAATAGATAACAGTATTGCCTTGAAAATAATCATAAACTAGTGATGAGAACAACCAAGCAAATAAATAATTACAGTATAGTATAGAGCATATTAATATAGATATATATTAAGTGTTCTGGAGTCCAAAGAAAGAAACGATTTCACTGGCTGGTATAAATACACTATTGAAGTCTAGAAATGAGGAGCTAAAAATATATCTGATGGATTTCAGAATTGTAGTTATTGGCAACATTTTGGAAAAGGTTTAAGGGAGAGTCTGGGTAAATTATATTTCAGGGGTTATAAGCAATGCAAAATGGTGCATGCTACTTTCAAAATTTTGGTCAAGAAGGACAGAACAAGGAGTAGCAAGAAAGAGAGAGGAAGGGTAAAGAGGGGAGAGGAAAAAACAGTAGTTAGTGAAGAATAACACTAGGTACTTTTAAGGGTCAGAGAACACATCCCAAATGAAGTATCCAGATACAGGATCCGGGCAACTAGTGAAGGACATGGCTTCTTCCAAAATAGGAGAGAGGAAGGGGAGGATGGATGCAAATGATGTAAAGATTATGTAGGTGAAAGGAGAACCTGAGGGAGTTTTGGTCTCATGCCCTCTGTTTTTTTCTGCAAAGTATAATTCAAGATCATATCTCAGAGGGAGAAACATGGAGGGGCAAGAGGAGAAGCTTAGTCAGGTTATAAAACAGGTTCTGTGGAAAATTGGGAAACTGCTGAAGAGGGAAATACGTGAGTGTAAGCGAAGTTCTAAAAAGTCAGTCATGCTGAATGAATATATAAAGTCGATGAAAGATATTTTACTTTGCTTTTAAAATTACACAAATTGTTTTGTCAGGAAAAGGGGCAGCGATGTGACAGAACTGTTAGAATTCTTAATTACTAAATTAGAAACTGTGTTGTATTTATAATTTCTCCTCTTGATTGTGTTTTTGGATTTCCAAAAAATACAGAGTTGACTATAGTGTTGCTGCTGTCTATTTGGTAGTGGTAGAAGCTGTTTTATGAACATATTAATTAGATTGCAGTTCTAGTTTTATGACCTGATTTTGGAAATATGAGATTTCCTAGGCTGTCTGGAAATAACTCTAGGGTGACAAACAGAAGCTCTAAGATGTTTGCTTTGAATTTTATCTTCAAATGAATAAAAATCACAGTTGGAAGAGAAGGCAAAATGATTCATCTTTGCTCACTTTTTAATAGGAAACTTTCTGTGGTTTATGTTGGAATGTCACAAGTCCATATATATAACTTCCTTTCACATTGATTTCGTCAAAAACGCTTCTGAAGTTTACTTGAAAGTGTCACCAGTCTCTAAGAAATTTATGGAAAATAACAAAACATAGTATGACTTTAACTGGAGCTGGTATAACATAGTTTAAATATTTATAAATTTAAATTCTCGTTTCTGTTTCCATGATACCACAGGAAGAAAAAATGAGAAATGTAAGGTGGAAATTTAGGGAAAGTTATAATTTTTAGGCCATAATTATAAACCCTATAGTGTATCATGTGTTTAGCAGAGATTATGAATTCCTTTTATCTCTTCTAATCATCGGCACTTTCTGTGAGGTCTGCAGAGCTTCCTCACTAATATTCTTGATAGTCAGTGCTCATGATAACTTTCTATAGATCTTTCATGTAGGATTTCTGTCGTACCTCTAAATCTCTAAAAAAGGTATGAAGCAGTCCTACTTACAGATAATGAAACTTCATTCTTCCCTCTGTTTGGGTTTTCATGTTTTTATTTTTAAATCTGAAGGTGGGGAGGTTCAACTAAATGATACTTTCTTTGGTGCTATAAAAATCTATGGTTCTATATCATATTAATTTACCCATTTTTGTCTTGAAAACCATCAAATAAGGCCTTGGAGCCAGGTATCAGAGTCTAAAAGAAAATATTTGCAAAATTCTATAACTGCACTTCTGTTAGAGGAAATGCTGAGAAATAATACATTTATCAATAAACTACTCTAAGACTGAACCCTGGCGTTTTTCTGAAGTATTTGGCTTCTCCTGTAGAAAACCCTTAGCCTCTCAGGCTTAGGTATTTGGCTTAAATCCTTCTCCACAAAATTGTACCTTAACTAACAGCCTTTTTCATGGGTAAGATATTAGCTTTGTGGCCATTATTGCTGATAGTCACAGTAATTGAGAAAGTACATTCCAATACTACTTATGTCTTCCCAGCTCTTCTCTTTATCAAAGTCTCAGGCCCTTCTTTGTTCATCCAACCTCCACCTGGTATAAAGAATCAACAGTGAGAAACTCTCAATATTAGAAACCTTGCATTAGTTTGCTTTGCTTTGTGTGTTTGCTCAGTAAATTTAAAATAAATAATAGGCATAATGATGGAGAGGTTATTAATATTCTAGAGAAAAAAAGAAAAGCTAGCAAGTCAGTAGTGGGCAAGATGAGGAAATCAGAGTGTTATTGAGACTAGTAAAAGAGACTTCTTACAAGACATCAAGTAAGGCCTTGGAGCCAGCCAGGTATCGGAACCTAAAAGAAGAAAATATTTGCAAAATTCCATTTTTTAGAATGTAATCCATGAAAGATTTGATTTTTGAGAGAGATTAAGTATAAAGGTAGATAGATCAGGATGTCACCATTTTAGAGACTGACCCCATCTGCCAGGCCTTCACTAAACCTTATTTTGCTCCAAGGAACTTTCTGTGACAAAGCTAACCTCTGGTAGCAAACCATATTCTATTCATGAGAAGAGGAATATATATATATATATATATATATATATATATATATATATATATATTCATGAGAAGAGGAATATATATACATATACATATATATGTGTATATATATACGTATATATATATATATTTATGTGTTGTTAGATATATCTATTCTTTAGCATAGAGGTTACAAACATTTATTTTTAAGTCATGGAACCCTTTCTTCAAGGAAAAGCTTAGGCAGTGACTTAATATATAAAATAGATATGACAGGTATTGAGGAGCAGCTTTGCATTAATGCTGCACTTTTGAAGAAGGGGTGGGGTAAGCTGGAGCCCAACAAGACAACAGCTCCCCCCACCCCCCCGCGACTCCCTACCCCTTGCTCTAGCGTCCTTCTGTTCTCCTAGAGCTCCTTGTACTTCCCTATAGCATGGTTTGTGTTGCTGTGCAGTGTTCCATGTGCAGAGAGGCACCTGATTTAGTGGATAAAAGCACCGACTCTGGATCCAGGGTGCCTTCAAATCTGGATCCATGCTTTCTAGCTGTGTGGCTCTGGGCAAGTTATTTAACCTCTCTATCTCAGTTTCCTCATCTGCAAATGGGGGTTATCATAGTTTGTACCTCATAGACTGTTGTGTGGATGAAATGTTGTAGCATACATAAAGTACTTAGAAAGGTGCCTGGCACACAGATGTTCTGTCACATTTGGCTGTTACTAGAGCTATTGTGCATCCAAGTTGGGTTGGGGTCCTTGAGAAGCAGGCCTCGAGAGGACTTGAGTGCAAATGGTTTATTTAAGGGATTATCTCAGGAAATAGCAATGGGAGAGTGGGAAAGTTAGACAGGAAAGGGAAGAAAGCCTATACAGGGTACATTATTGATCAGGTAACTTAAGTAGGCAATTGGGACTCAAACTTTTGGAGACTGCTGGGAAATGATGTAGAGCTTGCTTCATATTTGTCCTATCCAAAGGATGAGGACACTGGAGGATTTATCCTCCAACTTTCATTCTTCATTGGCCAGTGGTCACTGGTAGGAGTTAATTCCTAGCATTTCCAGCCTGGCCAGACTGCAAGCAAAACCTGGGTAGAGTATTGTCCATGCTTAGAATAAGATTCCACTGGCGTGTTATTGCTGAGGGAATGTGTGCAGACCCCTGACAGTGATTGCTACAGGACTGAACAGAATCACCCAGGTCTTTCTGTATTATTCTGTTTTATTTTCTCTGCTCCATATACTAGGCATCCAATTGATCTTTATGGAATGAGTGAATGATTTTTCCCATGGATATTTTTTGACTTGGCCTTCAAAACTTATTGTGTCTCATTTGAGTCTCACCTGATCTATTTTTAATGATTGCATTCTCATTATTCCACTTAGGAGCTGTGTGACCTTGAGCAACCACATAACTTACTGAACCTGTTTTTTTTTTCCTAGAAAATATGGCTAATAATTCTACCTCATCATGTTGCTATAATCATTAAATGAGATATTGTATGTAAAATGCTTAGTGCAGTTCTTAGAAGTAGCTGCTCAAACAAGAGGACCAGTTAGATTTTTTCGATTGTAAAGTAATCAGTTTTAGTCTTAGACTTTTCTTATAACTCTTCTTTAGTTTCTCATGTTGCTATTCCTTTGATTTTAGATGTTTTCAAAAGAAATATTTGTATTTTAAATATTAAAATATTGAAATCTTATTTGAAAAATAATTTGCCACTTGGGCCTTTGAAATAGGTAGAATATGCCATATTTTTCTTATTTAACATATCAACCATATCTATTAGTTAAGATGATAATAAAAAACTCGAAATCCCTTTGCACATTAAAATAAGATTTAACTATTTTTTTTATTGTAAAATAACTTCAAGAACTATTTTATATATTTATACATTTCGCAATCAAAGAACACCTTAGAAAGTTAACTCAAACTTCAACTTTTTAAGAATCTACACTTTTGGTTTCATGTGGTGAAGATGATGAGAGTTGGAGAAGTTATCATTAAGGAAGGTAGTTGTATCAGAATTGCCTACAAGAATTTGTCCAAAAAAAAAAAAATTCAGCCCTTATTTTCCCATATCAGTAACAAGGAGTATCAGAGTCTGGGAGTAAAGGGGTGCATAGGAAGAAAAGGTAGCTTGTGTGTTTTGACAAAGCATTGGACGGATCCCATACCCATCTCTCTTAACAGATAATATTATGCAAAGGAAGAAGTCCATGCTTTAGAGCCATATTGAACTAAATTCAAATTCAATTCTCATGTTAACTGGCTGATTTTAAGCAAGCAACCTGACATTTATGAACATCTCATTCTTAAAATAGGAAAAATACAATATTACTAATTTATACTAATAACAAGCAGATTTTTGTCAGCGCTTAATGAGGTAATATTTATTTGTTTGTTTAAAAGTTAACCTCTTTTAGGCAGCATTTAAGACAGTCAACAAAGATATATAGCTATAACTTTTAGGGGAAAGTGATGAGGGAAGGGCAAATGGAAATAAGGTATGATGTTAATACTCACATGCATACGTAATAAGGTGAAGAAAATAACATTACCTTCACAAATGGCACCAGAATCTCCTTGGGGACGAGAAATGACTTTGCTAGAAAAGATACTTTGATGATGCCATAGGAGTAAGATGAGTCCCTTGTGAGTTTGATTGCAGGCAGGTGCTCAGATGATGTAATGTGAAAGCCACTCTGTATAACACAGAGAGAATTTGGTCCTACAGAGCCAACCAAAGTAGTGGAGCTGAGGAAGAGAGATCAGAAGAGAGGAGAGGAAGGGGAGAAGCCTAAGGAAGGCTGAGAACTATGTGTACTCAGTCCGCTAAACAGAACCCTTCCTGGTGACAGAAGGGGGAAAAAAGACCACCGATGCATGTATGTCTTACTTTAAGTCTCAGGAAGAGTTGAAGTGATTTAGGTGGTCTTGGTGGTATGCAAATCAAAAAGGAGTTGTGTTCTGTTAGCAACTGAGGTCAACGGCCTCTAATTCCCAGAAATTATTACATAGCAAGGGCTGAGTTTTGGGACTCTTATTAGTCATGAAATTGGGAGCTTCAAATCAATTTTGTCTACATTTCAAGGGAGAAAGAAACTTCCATCTTCTAAGAGACTAACAGACCATGAAATCTAAAGGTATACCAGGCGGGATGTAAAGTTCTTCAAAGTTTCTTAGGAGCCAGTATAAATCAGGGAGCTTTAAGACAAATCCCAGTTTCTGTTAGGCATAAATGACTCAGTGGTTCAGAGAAAGCACACACATTTCTAATAGTAAGATTGGAAGAAAATTTGTCCTAAGGATAAGCATAAAGAGGAATGGGATGGATAAAAATTATAGCACCTGAATACATCTTAAAAATTTAAGATGTTTAATGCATTTTAGTTACCCCTCCTGTCCTTTTCCTTCTCTACAAGTTTCCATGAAAATTGTACCAAATCTGAAACATCTTTGAAAATTGTAAATAGTATTGTTAATAATAAAAAGAAAGCCCACATACCAGATTTAGTTTAAATCTGATAAAATACTATTAAAAATATTGAGACATCCATAAAAGATTAATCTGAATAAAAAATGTGTTCCTTATGAAAAAAAAAATGTTATATCTTTCTAAGTTAATGTCTTGAAGTTAAAAGCACTCTCACATACTTTGAGTTCTCTCATAACTCATTATAGCACCAGGTTTTAGACTCCTGAGTCCTGTTCCATTTGTAATGACAGCAGTAGTATAGTGTGAAGCAGCCTCATATGACTCTTAAGGAGATCTACATCTTAGAAGCAAATGTTCTTGAGTCTGTATTTGGATGTTTGTTGCATAAGATGAAATCCAAGTCAGAGTTCTGAATGGAGCTGCTTCTTATGGCATCTGTCAATTCACGTCAATTCACAGGACTGCTTCCTTGTGCTTGAAATGTTTCAAGTACAAATCCATATAATAAGGAAAATGGGCCCCATGAAAATGATTACGGAATGACAAGCATCCTGGAAAGAGGATGTAGACAAATGCCAACACTTCTGGAGATTATGAAATTCTTTACATATAAGGCCAGGTCAAATAATTTTTTTAATGTACGGTATGACTGTTACCTGTTCCCCCACCTAAAACAATTCATTTGATAGATTTAAAAAAATACATAAAACCCCCAAAAATATAATTCTAGAATAAAGTATATAAATAATCCTTGCTTTTTTTCATTTTTCTGTCATCATTTATTTTTCTCAACTAGGTGAATTGGCTATTACATATTGACCCTAAGAATTTGATTCTAATACTAGAATTTGATTACAATAATAATCAAGTGTTTGACTTGACTATAAGTAAAAGATCTTTGATTGACATATGAGCTCATTTGTATAAAACAGCTTTACCTTGAGAAAATCCACTACTTTCATAGCAATAGCACATCAAAAGAATTTTGAAGATTATGACTGTCTTTACCCCTTTTATCTCTCCAGCATCTGTTTTCATTCAGCCTCTTAGGAAACATTTCCTTTGGGTAATCTGAGTTGCATACTTTCTCTACTCCTTCTGTATCTTTGGTTTCTTTCAGAGCTTTAATCAAAACAGGCAAAAGATAAAAGAAAAGAAAAGTTTCATTTCCAAGGAAATGGCTTTTCAGTACCTGATTCTTCATGTCTATTCATCAATGCTAAGTGCTCCAAAACTGCTGAGCACAGTGTTCAGGAAGCAACCAGTACATCAGCCTTATGCCTAATGTTCTTGCACTGAGGTCCCTAGTGCCTCTTACATTGTGCTTTGCATACATGAAATATGTTTAAGAACCTTTGTGTCTAGCATGGAAAAGAAGCTCCTTCATTCCTGTGTTTCTTTAAAAAAAAATCTCAAATCAAAATACTTTTGGGAGGAGCAAATTGTTTCATATATGTTACAGTGCATGTAAAGAGTGAAAGTGAGTACTTATTTCTTAGACATTTGTACCATTTCTCTAGTAAGAACTAAAAATTTGATATCTTATGGCTATCTTTATCATTTTGCTAATTTATTCTACTGTAATTTGACTAATCTATTATTACTTGATTATTATTGTAATCCCTCTCCTCTGATTCTGATCTTCAAATTCTATAACTGCTAATCGCATTGTTTAATCTAAGTCCACTCTAAGTAAACATCCTAAGGTTAACATTATTCACCTTTCTCAATTAGAGGTACAAGTTCAAATAGAAATTTGGCTGACATTCACACTTGTTATTTTTTCTTGGATATTTGTCATTTTTGGCATATTTATCAATATTGTGTATTCCTGAAAGCATTAATGTCTAGAATATCTATCTGTATCTTAGTAGAATTGATAGAGCAGAATCAAATGGATCAATAACAAAACTTTAAGTGCAAATAAAGGAAATCTATCACCCGCATTAAAGTCATTTTGTTCCAACACAGTTTTAACAATTTCAGAATAAAATTTTATATTATTTTACATGTTTTTATAAAGATTAGAAAAATATGTTCTTTGCAACATGAATTTTGAAATGTTCTTGAATTATTAATTGTTTCATTTTATATGACACCATTATTTGTTAGATGGGCAGTAATATTTCTCATAGGAATATCTGCACTTTATTTCATTTATTTATTTTTTATTATGGTGACATTGGTTAATGGAATCCAGTAAGTTTCAGGTGTACAATTCAGCAGTAGAGCATAAGGCATATATATATTTGACCTCTTTTACCCCATCTACCTCCCTTGTCCCTCTTCTCTGCCTACTTTTTGGTAACCACTAGTCTATTGTCCATGCCCATGAGCTTCTGTTTGTTTGTCTGGTACTTTAAATATCTAGAAAATACCAAGAATTTAAATACTGAGATTAAAGAGTACTCTCTTCCCATCATCACATTCAGTTCAGATTTTACATCTGTGCAGTTAGAACAAAACAGTAGGTGGTTTTTTTTGTGTTTTGTTTTTAGAGTAAGGGAAGGGTGGAAGGTTTGTTCTCTGAGGGCACCTCTGACTGTGTCAGCATAGGAGGGCTGTGATACATGAATGCTTGAAGCCTCCAGGAAGCCAAGTATGATATTCACAACCAAGTAAAAATGTGCTAACCTCATTCCCAGTAATCACAGTTTATGTAAAATTTGTATCCGACATCCAGTTTCTGATGTAAAATATGGAACCTATTTGAAGATTGCACATTACAAGTTAGGCTCCATTAATAGAACTAGAATGACTTAAAATAAAGAGGTACTGAGTGCACTTGACCCTGGATCATTCAGACCTCACCTGGCTTGTGCTCCCTTCTTGGCTGCGGACGTACTGGAGAGGACAAAAAGGAGAGTGACAAAGTGGGAGAAACTCATGCCTTGTCACATATAAAGTGGTTGAAGGACAAAAATTGTTTAAGAAAGAAAATGATGTAGGAATTGAAGGACTGGTGTTTGGATGAGGCTGGTTCTTTGTAGCTTCAAATCTGAAATCCTGCGTACACCTGCAGTAAGGCAGATTTAACCCCAGTACGGGTCTGGATATTTAGAAGCATTTCATGTGGCACAGCCTGCATGGGTCCAGGCGAGGAAGTAGGAATGGGCAAAGGTGCACTGTATTGTTTACTAGGATCAAAAATCATGAGTAAATTATAACATCTTAACTATTTGCTGAAATTTATCATTTTTATGGTTGGGTTAAAACTTTAGAATTCTTCCCTAGTTTTCCCTCCGTTTTTTTTTTGTTTGTTTGTTTTCTGTTTTTTGATCTTAGAATAGTAAACCATTCTTGACTCTTTTGTCTTTTTTGAAAAATACATTCATATAGATAATGCATATCTTGTGTAAATTGTTTCCTACTGTTCAGTAAACTTTTCTTTAACTAAATCATATGTTTATCAATTCCATAATATTCTAATGTGACTCTAATTAATGCTGTGTAACATGATAAAATATATTCTAAAGAAACAGAGAAAGCAATTGGTCATGGAGGTTAATATATGAAGAATACTTTGTCTTTTGGTTAAGAGAATTAAATATTGGCTTATATCAGTAAGATTAGATCTTACTATTTAATTCTACCAGCTTAAATTAAATTTATAGACTTTTAAGTTTTCTTTAAAAGAAATATTTTGTTTTAAAAGTTTTATATTTATAGAAAATTTGCAAAGGTTAGTTACATATACCTCATACCCACTTTCCTCTATTATTAACATCTTATATGAGTATGGAACTTTTGTCATAATTAATGAACCAATATTAATATAGTATTATTAAAGTTTATACTTTATTCGTATTTTCTTAGTTTTGCCCGATGTCCATTTTTTGGTCCAGGATCCTATCAAGAATAGCACAGTACATTAAGTTGTCATGTTTCCTCAGACTCCTCTTGGCTGTGGCAGTTTCTCAGATTTTCTTTATTTTGATGACCTTGACAGTTTTGAGGCATATTGGTCAGGTATTTTGTAGAATTTCCTTCAACTTGGATTTTCTGATGTTTTTGTCACAATTAGATTAGGGTTATGTGCTTTGAGGAAGAAGACCCCAGAGGGAACCATTTTCATTACACTATCAAAATGACATATCACTGTGCATGTTAACCTTGACCACCTGGTTACATACAGACATATTTGTAGATATGAGTATCTACACAGGTTAGTATACATACTGATTGTATTTTTATACACACGTATTTTTGTCATGTTTTTCCACTGTAAGCTCATTCTTTTCTCTTATTTTTGTACTGCATTCTTTGGAAGGAATTCACTATGAACAGCACTCACTTAAGGAGGAGGGAGTTATGCTCAACCTCCTTGAAGGCAGAGTTTCTACATAAAATATTTGGAATTCTTCTGCATAGGCGATCTGTCTATTCTCCTCCATTTATTTAATTGTTTATTTAGTTCTTGCATATGTCAGATTGGACCCATGGATATTTATTTTGTACGTCAGGTCATAATTCAATACTATGTTGTTGCTCAAATTGTTCCATCTTTGGCCATTGAGAGTTCTTTCAGTCAGTTCTTATGTCCCTTTGAAATATCCTCATCACTGTGGACTGTTTTTTTTTTTTTTTAAGCACTTTCTTGCTTTTTGCCATTACAAGATGCAGACTCATCTTACACATTTCCTTCCACAGTCCTAGATTCATCCATTTCTCCATGGATCCCTGGTTCTCTTCATGAGAGAATTATATTAAAAGCAAAAATTTGGGTTTTAGGCATGCTCATTATTCATTTTCAATGAATGTTCTAAAGAAAATAATAGTAAAAGCTTACATAAAATAGTTAATAGGCCTCCAGTTTACATTAATTTTATGTTAGGTTGAAAGCTAATATAGAAAATCTCTAATGTTAAAATTATAAGACTCAAGAGCATGCACTTCTTTCTACTACCCAGCAATGCCTTTGTAATCTAAAATTTTAAGAAACTTAAGCAAAGAAAAAAAAGACTAAATACAATTTTTAAAAGTCATATTTTCCCACTCAGTTTGGAAAGAAGAAATGTAGTGTGAATTCCATACTTAAGGTAGGCAACATAGTCAATAGATTGAGTTCATCTTTGACACCTCTTTTTAGCTTCAGCTTCCTCAACCCCTTACCGCACCCTGACATCTCCCATGCCCCCACACACTAATTTCCATTCACCATTCATTTGTAGACATTGAGGGTAAAAATGATATGCAAAATCAGACACAGTTCCTGTCAACATGGATTTAGAATCAAAGAAGCACTAATCAAATTATCACATACACACACACATACACTCACACTCTTAACACACATATATGAAACTGAAACTGGGACCAATGCTATGGAAGAGAAGCACAGAGCATTTAAAGAAGCCATGAGGTGGCATTTGACCTGGTCAGGGAGATCAGGAATGGCTTCTTCAAGGAATGGTTGTTTAAAATGTGATTTGAAGGGTCAGTCAGAATGAGTCAGGAGAATAAAGACAAGAGAGAGACCTGTATGTGCTACATGAACCAGTGGTGAGTGGTGAATGTAAAAGAAGCCAAAAAAGCCAGGGTAGAGGCAGATACAGAGGTGGGAGATGAGGCCAAGCATGTGGGCAGGGCCAGCCCATACAGGACTTCTCAGCAATGCTAAAGAGCCAGCAGTGATGGCAGCTACTGCATTTCCAAGATCAAGAATGCACTTCTTGGATGTGGTTCCATAGTGTAGCGGTTAGCACATCTGCTTTACATCCAGAAGGTCCTGGGTTCACGCCACAGTGGAGCCATGGTCTATGATCATGCCACCTTGAACAAGCCCAATGTCTGATCTTGGAAGCTAAGCAGGGTCGGGCCTGGTTAGTACTTGGATGGGAGACCACATAGGAAGACCAGGTGCTGGAGGCTAAAAAAATAAAAAATACACTTCTCATCTGTGTTCCTCAAAATGTGACCCATGTTTCAAAGGGGAAAAGCAAGTGCCACCCATCCAAACCTCTAACACTTCCATTTCTCAATGTTAGAAAAGATCATTCTGGCTGAGAAGGGGTGTCTTGGTTTAATCCACACACACACATAGGCATGTGTTTATATTTATATATAGAACCTATTTTCACATTTCATTTTACAAGAGACATTACTGAAAACACTGCCTGTCTCCTCAAGTGTCTTTTAACGTTTTGTTCTTAATCTTCTCTCTCTTCATTGCCTCTGTTGTCTTTGCTGTCTCCCCAGTACCCATGCACTTCACTTCCAACCCCAGTTATGAGATAAGGGAAGGTATCCCAGAGGGCAGAGAAGGATAACTAACATAGCAGTGGGTAGGAGAGAGAAAATAATAGGGAAGGACATCTTCACTTAGGCATTCTGCAACTGTAATCACCCTAGCATCTGTCTAGGCCTTCACTTGCCTGATCACTTTGCCGTCTTTATTTGAAGCTAAGCAGAATGTGGTGCTTCAGCTTTCCTCATTAAGTATAAGCCATAGTCCATGAATTGAGACCCTTCTTTTGTCACCCAATGACACTGAAACTGTTTCTTGCCTGGACTTTGTGAAATAAACTTTCTAAACAGTTTATATGCCTTTCGTCTCACCACCTACCCCATTCTCCTTCCACAGGGACCTCTCTAAAGGTGAAAGCCAAGCCCATCCTTCTCCCACACATTCTTCTGTGGGTCTCCTGCGTCTTTAGCACATTATTTCTCAATCTTGTATGCTGCACCCCACTGCACCATTTGTGGAAAGTGTTTTGCAACTCCTAAAATATGGCATCTTATTTCATTTATCAGCTTTGTCCACACTGTCTGATCGGGATGTCTTCCCACCCTCCTCCCCCATCTGCTTAATGAGACCTCCCTCTTCCTTTGAGACTTGTCTTTTCTTGGAAGTCTTCCCCACCCCCACTCCCTGTGTTGTAGCCTAACTCTTTTTACTTCCTCTGAAGCCTGCACATTGCTTTATTTTTTAATTTTTTTTATTTTATTTTTTCTGGTTTTTAAATACCACTTCTCAAAGAGGATTGTGCATGCCATTTTCTTTTCTGTGTCTCCCTCAGAAGACTGAGTTTCCTGAGGGCTCCTTATCATCTCTACCTCGTTCATTGTATACTCTAACACCCAGCAGAGAGCCTGGCACCTACTTGGTATCTGACAAATGTTTCTTTGATGAATGAATTAATCCCTGTTTTCTGCTCTTCAAGTTAGTAATCCCAAATTCTCCATTCTCATGTGCACAAACAGAGCTCTAACTGATGAGTGTCCTCCAGGCCAGACTGTGTCACCACAAATAGAATGAATTTTCCTCATTCGGGTGTCTCTAACTCTTTTCCTACATTCATTGCTTTGCAAAAAAAAAAAAAAAAAAAAAAAAAAAAATTATAATACTTATTAATCGAAGCAACCACGTGCAACTTTTTAGAGCTTTGAGACACACCTAGTGACTGTCCATGGAACTTCTCTGAAGTCAGACCTATACTCATTCAGTCAGCTTGAACTGAGATGATGGAGATTGTAATTCTGGCTTTTACAGATTCATTTCACATGCCTCATCTGCAGTCATTTTCCCATTGACCCCCAACTGGATAATAATATTAAGTATTTTCTTGTACCAGGTACTATGCTAAGTCCTGTACATAACGTTTTGCTGAATCTTCATAAATATTCTTTGAAATAAGTTTCACTAACCTTGCAGATAGGGAAACCAAATTACAGAGAACTCGACAATTTACTCAAGCTCACGCAACTTAGGAGTGGCAGAGCTGGGATTTGAACCCGGGCCCTCTGAGGCTAGCCCATGCATGCTCCTTCTCACCACACTACACTGTACCTACTTGTTCACATCTGATTCAAGGACCCACTCCTCTTCTATGGACCGATTTCGACAACTATATATTTCCTGACACTCACTTGGCATCTATCATTTTCTGTATTCTCATGTTCATTATCTTTTCATGAAGTATATAACTTGTGTCTCTTCTTGTAGCCAAAGACAGAATTTCCTCTCTCTAAATGCTGGTAAAGCTTGGTGGTTAAAAGTGTGGGTTCTGGAGGCAGGCTTCTTAGGTTGATATTCTGGCTCTCCTCTGTGCTACCTGTAGCACCTCCATCAAATTCCCTCTCTTTTCTAGGCCACCATTTCTGCATCTGTACAATGGGGCAAGTTATAATGCCTCAGAGAGTGGTTGTTAAGGTAAATAGGTTGATACCCAAAAAAGCACTAACAACCATGTCTGGTACATAATGACTACTCAGTAAATGTCACTCATTATGATTCCCTCATAATGAGTCTATATAGTGGTTCTTTGCACCCAGATGATATTTCTAAGTCTCAGTTGAGTGACCGTTTTAGGGTATCTTCCCATTGTCCTGTGCGGCTGCAGGGGATTGCATTCTTATTAGAAAGTTATGTTAACTAACGTGCTTCTCTATTAGTAACTCCTGCTGCTCCAACCTTGGGGAACTAAAATGTTGCGAAAACTTTTTCTGTTCAATTTCTTTGACTCTTGAGATTCCTCTGGGGTCTCAGACACTAAGCACTTCCTGTGGCAACTTTTCTCTTCATCCTCAGGCCTGCTGAGATCTTCACTCAGCAGCAAAGCTGACACGTGCTGACACCCCACCCAGCTCCTTCCTCAGTGACATGCCAATGCCCAGAGGGGCCATGCCAGCTTGGAGCCCTCTGGCCACAGTTTGGAACCACAAAACTGACACCTTCTTTTTCTGAATTGGGCAACTGTATCACATGCAGTTAATATTTATCTAAAGCTAAACACCACTGAAAAGGAAACAAGGAAGAGCCTCTGGGCTCATAGCTATCTTTGATTTTACAAAATGGCTAAGCCAGGTGTAAAATATCTCACAATAACATGCGCTATTGTCTGGAGGATTTGGCTTTACTAAGATGTAGTTACCATGTGAGAGAGTGAGAAATAGATTTTCTTTCTCTCTCTAGTTCACAGAAAATATAAAATAAGATGATTTCCTTAGCCACCAATATCGATTTTATGTTAAGGTTCGCTTTGTTTAAAGTAGTATTGTTTTTCTGTTTAAAAAAACAAAAACAAAAATGCTAAGAAATTTTTCTAAATAGGACTCAAATCTAGCTTGATAAATATATTTTATTTCAAAATGCATGCTTTTGAAATAATTGTGAGTGACAGAAAGAAAAAAAGTTTTAAAAAATTGATTTTAATGATTTTCATCCTAGTAGTTTGTTTAGAAATGTATTTCCATCCATAACATCTTCATTTGTCTTCTAATTTTCATGCAATTTGAAAGGATTAGATTCCTTACCCAAAGGATCATCCTGACCAAATCCCAAAGGGTTAGCTAAAGCAGTTTGATTTTACAGGCAAATTTACATCTTGTCATTTCAAGAAGTGTTTCCTTCACTACCATCTTTTTAAACATATCTTATTTATATAATATATGACATGGTATATTCCTCTTCTAAGACCTAACCCATGTAACATTTTAGATAGGCTAAATTATCTGTTTTTATAAGCATAAGGATAAGCAATTTTGCTTTTGCAATGAGTAATAAATCCTTGCTAGTACGGATTTAGCAGCATACAAAGACTGGACTATCAGTGAATTCTCCCAATTTTTTAAGATGTTTAGATGCATTTCTTAGAAAGAAGACTCTAGATTCCTCTGCATTCTCCAACATTTTTAAACCGTTGTCAACATATGAAGTAGAGACAAATTAATGCTGGGAAGCAGGCAGTATGCAAGCAGTAGTCAGGAAGTACAAAGAATAAAGTATATACAAACGTATAATATTCACTTTTAGGAGTTAACCTATTTTTTTTTAAATGTGTAATACTGCTACCATATGATCAAGGTACTGCTTCCTTCTAAAATCTATTAAAGTAAATGTGCACCTTATCCTTTTTACTATGCATTTTTCAAATTTCCAAATAAGAACTAATTATAAAGAAATAAATAAGCATCAGCTCTATTATCTGCCACTTCCAAAATCTGAAAGGGCGATTTGATTTAGCAGCATAAGAAAGTTATTTCCTACAGGTGAACAGTTCTAAGAAGAATATACTTAACATGTTTTCATTGAACAAATTACAAATCAGGGTTAATATCTTGTTAATTATAAGAATATCTCCATTACTTGGGTAGGGTAGGCAAATAATACTGCGGTAACACACAATCCCACTGTGAATCCGGTGACCCTTCAGACCAGCCATCTCCATATGATTGCTGAGAGCAACACCTTTATATCAAATACAGACATCCGCAATCCTCACAGCAGATGAAGGGGTTAGAGATCCAAGCAGTAATGATTAAATGCTTCCACTCAGAAAAAAAAGAATCCTATTTCATTTTTCTAAGCAATTCAACTTTTTTAACTTCAAGGAGGCATGAAAGCACAATTCTCTTATAGGCTCAGAGGGAGAAGAAAACTGGAAATGGATGAACAGTTGAAACATCCGCCTTAGTTTGAAAAGATAGTATTATCTTTCACTGTCATGTTTTTTAAAATCCTTTGCTTGAAATTGTTCAATGGCTTCCCAGAGTGCTGAAGATAAAATGCAAACTCTTTAGCTGGCCTTTTTGCTGTCAGTGACCCAGCACCTGTTACTCTCACCAGTGTCCTCTCTATTTGCCATTTCCTATAAAACTCTCGCTAGGAACGATGAACTTACTTATTCTCTGTTTCCTGCTTAATTTTCCTACCTTTGCACAGTCGGCTTCATCTACTGGAGTTACCCTTTCATAACTAGCCTCACCATCTGTCTCCTTGGTAATTCTTCTTCCTTAATGATACCTACCTACTCCAGGCCCACACCTGAGGAATGGATTATTGCTGTGGCTCCTCCTCTGAGCTTCATTAGCATCCTGTGTAAACTTTAACAAAGTGCTTACTGGGAGAGACAGGTGGTGATGGGCTATTAACCTGTCTCTCCTCCCTACTAAATATTAAAATTACTAGAGAACAAGAACCAAATCTTATATATCCTGATATCACCAAAAGAGTATCTAAACCAGAATAAGGCTCAATATATACTTGTTTAACAAATGAATGAATGAAGGAATGAATTTTATCTGCCTTACTCTACCTGAGCATTCATATTCTTCAGGACAGTATATTTTTCTTATATCTTTGTATACCATACAGAACCTAAAATGGGTATTTTGTAGAGTAGCGCAAAAAAAGTGTTTAAATGAATTGAATTTACCTCAAATTCTATCACAGGAATAGATTTCTGATCCCTATTACATTTAGACTTTATACACTAGACTATATTTAAAAACATGAAGTCACTCATAAGCCACATCTAGGACTCATTTTTGTGGATTTGTTAAACTATATATTTCTTCAGAGTATCCACTGCCAAGACCTCTGGTGTTGTATTCTAAACCAAATATTTGAAGAAACACTGTCCACAAAACAAGGCTGTCTTGTTCTTTGGAAACTCTTTCAAACAACATGTCATTCCTTTAACTTTGACACTATTAAAGGCTTAAAACTACAGCAATTTGTTGGACTATATGTCAAGAAACTTGTGTTTTTTAAATGGTGGCATGTTTCTTCATTTATATGTAAATTATTTCCCAGGTACTTTGGATAGAAAGATTAAATATTGGAACTGTGTTTCTCCCTTAGAGAATATGATCGATTCAAGAGGACATCATTCCAGAAAACTAGAGCAAACAGATGAGAACTCTTCTTGAGTGTTATAAGCAACTTTTCAAAATATCTAGGAAAATTTTAATTTTTTAGCTTTCCTAGTCAAAAAGTCTTTAAAGCATATTTTAGCAATGTATTCTGTATTGTGGGAATACATTCATGAATTATCAGCTATAGATGAACTTTGACATTATAGATGAACTCTGAGAATGATTCTGTGAAATGCTTTCACATTAGGAAGTTTCATGTAGAACAATTAGCATTATTCGCACTCATATCTACAGCTCACATCCAAAAGGGTCACTGAAGGGTTAGATGCTTTAAAGTTAATACCCCGAAACGTAAAAAATGTATATTTAAAGCTTTTTAAATTAATTTTCTTAAACAAAGTTTATGTAAGGAATGAAATCTCTTTTGAATGACATTTCAATGAGTCATACATATCAACAGGTCCAAAATTACAACATGGCTCATATGAAGTAAGAATTATATTATTTAATTTAAATTCAGACTTTTTTCAATGCATATGTTTCTCTAAAAGATGTTAAATCATTGAATAGTCTCATAAGATAAGTATGGACAGACACCATGTTAGGAAATTGAATGTTTTATTGCTAATAACTCATTTAGTGAATGAAGTAACTAAAGCTAAGAACTTTCCTTGTGATCACAGAGGGCACAAACATGATTTTATTTGAAAATGGATATATTGGGTTCATGCTCTTTCTCTTTCCTCCAATTTCCATTAGTCAAGATTGCACTTAGTTTAAAAAAAGAAAAAACTTGCAATTCTGAGTTTCATAACCCGCCTACTCTATTTGGTGATTTTTCTCACTTATATAGTGTGGTGTGGATCTTTGTAAAATTCACATGTTTTGTGTACTGCTTCTGAAAATGGGAGCAGTAGATATGTATCCATGATTCTTCTAAATAGTATGTACATAGTGAAATATTAGTATCCTTGAATTCTCTGGAACTTAGTCACTACCCTAACTCTCCCAACGGAGAGCACTTTAATTCTTCTACTGAAATTTCTTATGCCAAAAGAAAATGAACATGTAAGCCTGATATCTGGGGGATTAGCATGGAGCTACAATGAAAAATACAAATTTTTTTAATGCCTCTAGTTTTGTCTTAACAATCTATGTCTTCTAATTTTAGTTTTAATTTTTTTTTAACATAACAATATATTTTTTTCCTCCAAATTGTTGGTTTTGACTCTCCTACTTTCTGTCAACCACATGCCGCGTCTTAAAAGGCTCAATCTTAGAGTACAGAAAATGGTTCCTCCCTCCTTTTTCCAACATTTATATCCAAATGAAGTAATGATCTACTTTTCATCGGCTATCCGTATGGCTTGCTGCCTTCAAGTCTTTACTCTAAAGCCACCTCAGTGTGGCATTTTCTAGCCAACAAATTGAGAACTACGATTTCCATTCCTAACTTCCACCCCTGCAGACTCCCTTGGTATATATATTTTTTTCTATCATACTTATCATTTTCTAATATATCTTATAATCTACCTCTTTATTTTAATGCCCATATCCCTCCAACTAGAATACAAACTCCATAAGAAAAGGCATCTGGTTTGTTTTGTTTCCTGTTAGATCCCTGGAACCTAGAACAGTGTTTAGTGTGTAATAGATACTCAATTAAGATTTATAAGAAGAAAATAGATAAATTTTTCTTGCTGTGAGTTTGGAAAGATTCATTGTTTAGTAGTATTCCTAAAGCTTACAGTTCCTGCACAACCAAGTATATATACTCCAGAGCCACTAGTAATATTTCATATTAAATATGTGTCACTTTATAGAGAAGTAGAATGTTGACAGATCACCCTATCTTTAGCTCTTTCCAACTGAAAGCTGAAGTAAGGTACTGCTGAGTTCTTTCTTTCCATATGTTCTCATTTTTCCTGGTACATCTTTGCCTTGTCAGTTTACACTTTCCTCCATTTAGCTCATTTTATTTGCAAATATAGCACTGCTGATCTGTGTTTAGCATTGTGTGGCTTCAGTGTTATTTTTCCCCCCTTTATTTCTGCTTTGCTATTTTAGCTCCTTTTTTTTTTTTTTTTAAATTAAAATGCCTGTTCTTTAGGATATCAGCAACTAAAAGAGGGGTACAATTAACCATGATGGTTAATGTAAAATGCTCAGAGGATATATGTTAATGAACATTAACCTACTGACAAAATTATTTCTAAGCTATGTTCTACAAATCACCATTGTAGTTTAAACATCTGACAAAGTGTGAAAGGCTGGCTGCACTCCTCAAGTCTGCTCAGTGTCTGTGGCTTTTAGACACCTTGCCAGTCATCAAAGACTGCAGGGCTGGTGTGTAAAGGTTCTCAAACCCCAAATGCCAACATGGGCCGGAATAATACCATTTGGTATCTTTGTAATAGGTATATACCACGTAGGGAGTGAGGAAGGATGATATAATTTGCAAATTGATGTAAAATCAGAACATATGGTATTTTCAATAGTTACTACAACATTGGTTAGAGTGGTACAAAGAATCTTATGGATAAAACTATAAATCTCAGCAATGCGAAGTTTAATTTTAGTATTGTAATACTAGATTTAACAAAACTTCTTGTGGCTTATGTTTACTCCTGGGGAAACTTGAGAAGTGGCGAACAAGAAATGTTGGATCAAAGACTGCTGTGCCTGCAAAAAGTTCATTTATTTCAGCATTCTACTCCTTTTAATGTTTGATAAAGCTTTATATAAAGGATTTAGAGATAGTGATTCTGCAGAGCATTTCATTAAGATTTTATTTATTAGAAAACAAACATCCTAATCATTTAAAAATATAAATGGCAGCCATTTTATTTGTTTGCCATTTCTATTGCTTGCCTACTCTCTTCTTTGTCCTGCTTATTTACAAAAAGGATTTGGAATTGCTTCTTGGCCTTCTGGCTAAGATCAAGTGTAAAGAAGATTTGCAGTATCTTACAAAAAGTATAAAGGCAATACAATTTTTTTGTTGTTGTTAATTCAGAGTTTTAAAAAGGGAAAACTGGATGAAGATTAAGTGGATATTCCAGCTATTAGAGTCATTGTGTTCAGAAATCTATCTCATAGCTAAAAGGTGGCCAAATATAGCAGGAAAACAAGAGATACACTAGATGAGAAGAACTCAACATTGGTTTCTCAGAGAAGACAAAGTTTTCCTTTACCAAACTCTAACATGTATTTTCTTGTGGCATACTGTTTTGTTAAAGAACAACAAATACACTCATTGTTCTTTATCCAAAGTCAGTGTCTTTACCACTGCTTTATATAGAAAAGCAGAATTTCGAAGACATGTCTGTGGTTACATGCAAGTCACTTAACTTCTCTCTACCTCAGATCTCTCTGCTCTGATATTTGGAAATCAAAAGTACCTTCCTTATAGCATTGTGCTTGTTAAACGAGAAGCAGTTCACAGAGTAGACACCTAATATGTGTGAAATCAATATAGAGAGAATGAGGGAGAATTTGAATAAAATGTCAGGATCAGAATATTATGACACAGGTTGGGAATTCAATTATAGTTCTGTCAGGTGCTTAAGAGGTACTCTATCTCGGGTGTACAGACCTCTAGTAGTGTAATGTGACACTCACTTCCCTTCAAGAGAACTCAGCATAGTCAAAAAAATGAAAAAAAAAATAACATTTACATTATATTCTGTAAAAAGATTAATTTTTTTTTTATCAAGAACAAGGTTTGTAAACTCTAGAAACCAACCATAAAGTACATAAAACATTAGGATAATTTTAGAAAAATTAAGGAAACCTGAGCCGTATATTCATCTGAAATAGGACCATTTCACCTCCTCTGACAAATAACTTGAGGTGACAAGGATCCCACTAAATGCAGAGTGCCACATTGTAGTGAAGCAATTGCTCATCTCAGCACTAGCTGAAAACAAGATCAGGCTGCTTCATAATGGCATCTTTAACACAGGGAGTGAGGATTATGGGATAGCCTCATTTACCTTGCAGTACCCTCATTACAGTTGGGTAGACAGGACAGAAGAGACAGGGATTAATCTGCATACCCATTTGAAATCGGAACATGCCAGTGGTGCCAGGGACTCCATTTGCTTCAGTCTCCAGAGGGTTAGATGAAAAGAGAGTGTACAGGGAGTCAATAATCTCATAGTTTTTCAAAAAGTAGGGATGAGGAGTGATGATCAGGAATACCTTAAGAAAGGAGTTACACTTGTTGCCAAGGACCAGTGATTCCTTTTGCTTTTTTCCCTATACTTGTCCACAAATAAATTTACCTTTGCTATAAGTATTCTGTCTTCTTACACGCCTCCCCCCTCAGAAGTTTAGAATAGAAAGACACTTATCCAAATAGTCATTTATCCTTTGTTTTTCTTTATTTGGTTGCATCATTCTGAATTACTGTGTTGAACACAAAAAACAGGATCCTAAAGTCTTTGTAGACAAGTGTAACTGACCTCTTTTGGAAAAGTGAGACCTGCTTCTGACTTAGATGTGTACAGTTTGATTATCTTTTCTGTTATAGTTTTAATTGTATTTCATTGTGTTCCTTCCTCAGTGGAGATTCAGAATAGTTGGCATCTAAGGAAAACAGCTCATTATAGAATTAGAAAGCATAGCCTTCTCTTCCAATTGCTAATTTATTTATATTCTTTTAGATTTTATAGCTGTTATTTCCCCCAAGTTAGCTATCTTTCTTAGTGGATATTTCTGAATCGTGATTAGAAGCTTAGAGGCTGGTATTAAATAGTCTGGGTGCATATTCTGACCCTGTCAATCTCTCTAAGTCTCAGTTTCCTTTTCTATTAAGTCAGGAAAAAGACAATTATGTTCCTTATTTTATAAGGTTGTGAAAATTCAAGAAGAAGATGATTCACATAAAGCACTTAAAAAGTGACTAGCATGTTGTAAGTAGCTAACAAGTTAGCATTATTCTCAGAAACAAGTTGAGTCCAACATGAAACAATAGCATTATGTAAAGAGTATAGACTTTAACCATATTGTCACTTACTAGCTCCATAAACCTGAGATCTCAAAACTCAGTTTTCTCAGCTCCAAAATGGGAGTAATAATATTTGTTCTGAAATATAGTTGTAAAAATGTAATGAGATGGTTCATATGAAGAACTCATGGACCCTGGTGCCCGATATATTCAATGTCAGCTCTCCTCTGCTCTGCTTCCTACGGTTTTCATGAGTAGAACTAGTGTGTACAGCACCTAGCATTATGCTAGGTATGTGACAACTACTCACAAAACTGTAGCTATAATAAAGTTTTATACTTTCCTCCATTGATTTTCAACTTGGTCCATAACAGAGTTCCTTAAGAGTCTGCTGGAGGGAAGGTTTAATTATTTTAGCAGCTTTGATTTCTCCAGGTTTCACTTTGTAATGTTTGTCTTGCCATTTATTTTTAAAAACAATGGTTTATTACACTAGTTTCTGAAATATTAAGTTTATTATTCTATGTTAATCTTTTTCAATTAATGTCATAAAATATTTTAAATTTCTATTTTTCACTAATCACTCATTAAAATGTTCTCAAAATGTTATATAATATGAAAAAAGTACATGTTCTTTCCGAAATTAGTCCTAAAGAACTCCTTGTATCCAATGGAGACAAGCAATTGAGACATGTTTCTGTGATAAATTTTACTATTGTTTTTAAATTCCATGAAACACCTATTAAATCACATAGCAGCTAGAATATGAGGTGGGGGATACCTACTTACTCTTTTAATGCTGAAAGTGGAAAATTACTCCCTAGTGATTAGGAAAAATAATCACAGAGGTTTTTACACCCATCTATGAGACCATAGTGTTCCTCTAGGGAGATAGTGAAAATCTGGAAGAGAATGCTTTATTTCTCACCTCCTAAAATGTCTTTCCCAGTTTTCTGTGGTGAGAGAAAATGAGACATAGTCATGCCTAACAGTTGGTGAAACAGTTTACACACACACACACACACACACACAGAGGAAAAAAAAGAAAGAAAAAGAGAATTCTATTAATTATGTATTATAGAATAATACGTACCAAAAATCTTGTTTAAATGATGCCTTTATATAAAAACATTTTGTGTTTATATGTATAATACATATACACACACACACACATATACACACACACACATATTTCAAAAATGGTCACAAAGTACATAACCTAATAAAGTATTATCTGTTAGAAAAACAAAAATTGGAAATACTGCCTTTAAAAAACAGCCCTGCAAAATGCACCATGCCCAGAAAATTTCTTTGATTGTGTTTACAAACTTTAAAGAGTAAAAATTTAGTATGGTACTTAAATTTTTCTAGGGGTTTATGAAAAGAAAGCCAACTTCACAATTCTTTATATGAACTGCACCTAACTGCGGTAGAAAATTCCTCAACCAATACTACTATTAAATAAAGAGATAAAATCCTAACTATAATGTTAATAAATCGAATACTGCATTTTGTTAAAACATTCATGCTTATGTCAAATAAGGTTGATTCCATAAATATATACATGATTCATTGTGAAAGAATCTGCTCACAGAATCCATCATATTAATAGATTAAAAGAGAAAACAATGGACTTTTAATGGCAAAAGTCAGATGGCATTTGACTAGAATTTAATGTATATTCATTGTCTAAAAAAGAAAAAGGCAAGCAAAATAGTAGCAATAGAAGAATATAGTATTTCTCTATAGCTAAAAAGATTTTTAACTGAGTCATTTCTCTTTAAATGTGCTTCATTATAAACATTATCATATTAAAATATTCCAGTATATTCTAGATAGTACAATTATTTGAAATATAATATGTAAAATGGAAATTGACTTTATAACTATTTGGGTATTTAGGTGGAAAGAATGAAGGAATTAGTTGAAAGATTATTAGAAATAATGCATAATTTTAATAAGGTGGCCAAATACAAAATAGACATAAGAAAATCATTAGTTTTTCTTTAAAAAAAGTAATACCCAGTTAGAAATTATAACAGAAACATGTTAAATACCTTTTAAATAGCAAAATATTTTAGTCACAAAAACATACTATACCTATAAATGAAAATAAGAAATCAAAAAGTTTTTTTAAAGAAAACAATATCATAACTAGAAGAAAACTAAGAAAGATCATAATATCTCATAGCAATGAAGTATTTAAGTGCTTTACACATTGCATATTAAATCTTCTGTTCATTTTATACAATCTTAAGTAGCTAGTGTTATTATCCCAATTTTACAAATTTGGTATTTAAGCTTCAGAGAAATTAAGCTACTTGCCCAAGATCATAGTGCTGCAGCTAGGATTTGAATCTGTGTAGACTATTTCTGAACTTCACTTTTATTCACTATGCCAACAGAGGACCTATTTAAGATGCTAAAAATGTCAGTTCTAGCCAGTTAACCTACACAATGATTACCAATGAGGTATTATTTTTTATTTTGATAAAATGGTTCAAAAACTTATCTAGTGGAATAAATATATGGGAAAACCATTAAAATTTTGCAAAGAAGCACAATGGGTGAAGGGTCGAAAGATGGAGCGTTCACCATTCTAGAAATTATAAGGTTATAAAAATTATAAGAATTAGGATAGTAGTTCAGATGAGGAAAGAAAATTATTTGAATAGACTATAGATTCCAAATAAGTCTTATGTATTTGTGTTTGTGGGTACACAGATTTATGGGTACACAGATGCACCCATAAATATAGATATACATATACACTTACAGAATGATTAAAGTAGCATTGTATTCAATGAGAAAAGAGATGGCCACTTAATAAATGTTGTGGAGACAATAGCAAGTCATTTGAGAAAATAATATAAATTTAGGATTTTCCTTACACTTTACATAAAAATATATATTAGGTAAGGGTTGATTAAAATAAAAAATGCTATTTATTAATATATATTACATAATTTATAATATAAAATTTTATTAACATTAAAGGTTAAAAGGTAATTTAGTTAAAATTACTGCAATAAAATGTAGGTGAATATTTACTTAATTTCAAAGTTGGGAGATATCTCTAAGCATACCACCAGAGCTAGAAAACATGAAGAAAATGTTTGATAGAAAGATATACATTAAAAAGTTAGATATTTCTACACATCAAAAAACACCTTAAATAAAATGAAAAGGCAAATAACAAATCAAGGAATCTATCCAATATTGCTAAAGGCAAATTAATTTAATGCATTAAAAATAAATACATCTGAAAGAATATCCCAAAATACTAACAGTGGCTATGGCTCAAGGTATTATAACTGATTTTTATATTCCTAATAAAGTGAACTCTCTGAGAGTCTCTTCATCTGTGAAATAAATGAGTCATGCGAGATTAATTTTAATGTCTTTCTGTAAAATTCTCATAATTCTAAGATCAATGATAGTTAATAATCTTGGGAAAATGGTTAATTTGTTTTTTTTTAATTGAATTTTGGAATTAGTAGATTAAAACCAGGTTCATCTTGCGCTATCCCTTATTTCACTTAAAATTCAAATCCTGTTGTTCGTTTATAAATTGTGTGTGTGTTTATACATATATAGCCCAGTTTCTTTTACAAATGCCTTTTTCGGTGTGGAGTGGGGTGGAGTAGATAATGAGTTACATTGAAATTAGGTACGTTTCCCTATCAAATTCTTACAGACACAAAAAAATCTTGTTAACATGTTATATACATTTTAGAGTTTTGTCTACCATCTGGAGCTCTAAAATTCGTTATTGTTTTTGCAAAGTTTTTTAATCAAAATTCACATTGAGAAACTATAAGATACAATGCGTAAAAATTTCTTTTGCTAAATAGAGATTTGCATGTTCTCTAGAAACTGGTGGAAAATGATTCCGCTTTTATTATCTAATGAATATCACCCTACTGTTATTTCTAACTAATAGTGAAAATGCCTTTACAATAATAAGAAATGGTATTTCAAGTAGTTATTTGGTACCTTATTGCGATAGTGAAATTGAAAACACACCCAGTTTTAATTTGCTATCAAAAACTCTATATTTCACAGTGGTTGTTTGGAAGCTATATACCTTGGTAGCAGAAATGGCTTTCTAAAAATACTTTGCCTCAACCTTGCTTAATTCAGTTTTCCAAGTGGTAAACCTGGAAGACGTCATGAACTTCCAAGAGGAAACATATCTTATTTGCCTTATACCACTTGAGGATTGTGTCAATTATTGCTATTTGTTTAATGCTGGTGTTGACATGGTGCCTTTGCCCTGAGGAGCCCCAGGTGCTTTATAAAATTAGCAACTTACATCACAGCCTTTATGCCTGAGAGTGCACATTGAAAATAATAATGATTCATGGGACATACAACTATCCTTAACTCATACTTCTGTTTGTTTGGTGAAACAAAACAAATATGCCAATTCTCTCAGAGGGCTAGCAGCAAAAGGTTCTAGTGGGACATCAATGGGAGTTTCTCCCTTGTGTAAATAAATAAACTCCTCTAAGGAACATTTGCCAAACACCCTACAAATCGAACGTTACTATACTTTATTTAAGGACCCATACATTCCTCAGTAAGAAACGCACTTTCTTTAGGCCTTTGCTTGAATATCATTTTCTTAATGAGACCTTCCCTGACCACCTATGTAAAAAGCAGCAAAACAAAATGAAACAAAACCCGTTATCAAGCCTAGACATTCTGTATTTGCTCATCTGCATTATTTTTCTTTGTAGTGCAATGTATTTACATGGTCTATTTTTTAAAAATTAATTGTCAACTCTCTCCTACCAGATTGTAAATTTTATGAACGTAGACCAATTGTATATTTTCTTTAATTATGAATGCCGGGACATAATAGGTGTGCAGTAAGCAATTGTTGAATGAATGAATGAATTTGCCTCAATAGTGCAGCAAGAAACAATTGGATTATTTTTCTTGTTTTTCAAATAGAGAAGCAGCAAAGAGAGGGGTGAGTCAGCAAGAGTAGACTGGGATCGCATCAAGATTTCTATTACATTCCTTAACATCAAAAAGATCCATGTGGTAAAATAGTGTATTAGGATTTTTTTCCCCTATTAGTTGCAAAATGTAAACTGATTTAAAAAAAAAAAAAAAAAAAAAACAGAAAGGCAGTTTATGGGATTTTGAAACCGAGAAATCCAGGGAGTACAGCTTGTTTTCATGGGTGCAAGGTTTACTCCAGTGCTCTTGAGATGCGATCAGGACACTAGCCTTTGTCTTTCACTCTCCCTCTCCCCGACTCTGCACTCATGTCTTTCTCAGGCTTTCTCTCTGCGGTGGTAGCAAGCAAAGACAGAACCAGGGAGAGTTTTGCATTTAGTAAGTCCAGGGGCATGAGAGCATGCATTTCCAATGTGTCAAATGGCTGATTTAAACTGGGCAGACTTGGATTAAATGATGGCCTTGAATCAGTGATTTGACTGACCAGACTTCTGTGCCTCCCAGTGGTGAAGGTCAGTCCCATCCTTTTGAGGGTAGCTCTCCAACAGAAAATTTGGTTTCTGTTATTAGAATAAGAAGGGAAGGATGCATGACAGGTATGCAGAGATACATTGTGACTGGAAAAACAAGTCATATTTAAAGAATTTTTCATTATAATGAGGCAGAATTTCTAAATCTTTTGATGTCAGTGTTCTTCTTTCTTACATCAGGTGACCATAGAGTAACAGTCTAATTATGCAAATAATATTTTGAAAGGGAAAAAAATGACCTTTTGTTTTGTTTTCAGTGGCAGGTCCTCTTTGCTTATCTGCCTACATGATAAGTGTTGATATTATTCCCAACTTAGTCTAGAGATAAAAGTATGAAAAAATGCCAAATTTGGCTGTGTAAAAGTAAATGTTTACTTAAGGTTATTATTATTTATTTTCTTTGTATATAATTTAATAATTATATTCTATTATCTTATTCTACCTTGTTAATTATATGTAGCCAAGGTGTTAAATTCTATTTTTTCCATATTTTTTAATAGGAAACTACTTAGAATACACTAGAAGTTCTACAATTTTCTATGTACTGGAATTTGCTTTGTGTATATACTACTACTTTTCTTTGCTGTAAAAAAGTATATAGAATGTCATGGATAAATACAATTTGCAGATTATGCCAAAACTTCATTTCAGCTATTACTTCTTTCCTCTTTCCATACCAAGAGATACTTGACAAAAATTCTTAAACTGAAAGTATTTGATTTTCACTTCTGATTATTTCCTGTCTAGTCTGTCTATAGATTAGTTAGAGCTAGAGGACGAATGAGATAGTATATAAATCAATATCCTATTAATGGATGAACATAGAATTAACTTATAGGCAGAGCTATCAGGGAATCAAAGTATGGTCTGGTTGGCATGAAAACACATTGCTATGTGAACCAGTGTTGTTAGTTATGCTGTACTGTATGATAAAGGCATTCCTGATATTAGCTTTGATATCAGTCTTTTTACTAACTGAGTGCTCACTTAGTTTAGGTTACTAATTCAGTACTGACTCAGTAGTTCAGTAGGACTATTTTCCAAATTATCCACCTACATTCAGGAATTACTCAATTGAATCAGCTAATTCAGTTTAAAGAAAAAAAAAAGGCTTTGTGGGTAAGCATTTCTAAATTAGTGTTTTTGTCAAGGCACAGTGTTCTAGTAATTCATCTTTCTTCATTCCTCTGAAATTATGGTTATTTCTAAGTTGTTCCTTCCTGGGTAAAAGATGTGGGATAAGGAAAAGAAAGGCTTTCTTAAGAAATTGTTTTCTTTCATGGCCCTCTTGAATTGGATTTGTGATTAATATCCATTGGAATCCTATTCATATCTAATCCATATGGTAAGATTTTTCTTTTTAGTGTGATAAAAATTTTTAGTGTTTTTTGAAGGTTTAAATTTTGCAATGAGAGAGAAGAAATGAAAGGCACACAATATTAATGTGCCCTTAGCATCCCAACAAATAATACTGCTATATCAAATTTATAGTGATTAAAAACAGCATAGCTCAGGGCCACACTGTGACTTTTGTGCCCTACATGCTTTTGACATTCGTGGGCCTCTTTTATTCAAACAAACAAACAAACAAACAAACAAAAAAACCTAAACTAAAAATTACACTTTAAAATTACATTGATATAAAGATAAATATAATTTAAGCCGGATCGTATTCATTTGTTTTCTTATTTTAAAAGAAATAAAAACCTTTTCCTAGGCTTCTAAAAATAGGCAAGGTAGTCATGGTGCCTAATGGAGAAAGTAAGATGGTCCTGTTATAGCTCAACTCGTTACATTTTAAATCAAACAGCTTTTTACTGCCAATTGTTCATCTTTTTAGTTCAAATGTATTTTTCTTATTAACATTAGTTGCTACAAGTGAAGTGGTAAGCGGGGGACAGGAGTTGGAAAGGGAGCTAATATAAACTGGTAATAGGCTCCATCAGCAAAACTACTGCTGGGAATCCTCAGGTGTAGCGCCCGCAGGCTCTTTTCACAATATTTAAAGCTGTTTTACTTAGCTTGTCAAAATCCTTGCTCTTCAAAGGTATTTTTATATGCTGATGCTGTGAAAGAAAATGTAATCATGATTATATTTACATTGTGAATTTGTAAAGTAAGAAAAAACTAGAATTTTTCATGCAGAGATTACTTAGGGTTTTACTCAATATAATTCTTCAAAGTAAAATTAATATTGGGGTATTTTTTTCTGTAATCTAGGTGAAAAGCTAACCTATTTTTTTTAACAAAGTAAACACTCATTCATATGTTTAATAAAACCCTCATTTCTTCCACTGAGGGTGACCGTTACTTGAATTTTTAATTCCCAGTTATCTGGTTTTAGAAAGCAGAGCTAACTTGGCTACATAAATTCTGTCTAGAAATATTTTTTGAGAACCTTTTAGTCATGAACTATCTAGAATGAACTTGAATAAACTAATTTAATTTCAACACTCATGCTTTTTCCAAACATCACTGATAAAGTAACATTTTTTACTTGGTAGATATTGGAATCAGACATGGACCAAAACCCCTGTGCTGTTGCTTAGTGGATGCATTGCTGACATTTCTGTCAGCCAGGTGCCAGGCACTGTTGAAGGCACTGAGGGTGAAAACATGTATAACATATAGTTCCCATCTTCAAGGAAATCAGGGTTACAAAAGGAAGACAGGCAAATGACAAGGTTATGAAAATAATGATGGAAATGTAGGGATAAAAAGAGGGTATATGAGAGTCTCTTAAACTAGGTTATCCACTGAATAAATCATGTTGGAAGAAGTGATTTTTTGGCATTTCTTTTTACCACTGAGCTTCTCTTTCTCTACATGTAATTGGATAGTAACCTCGGAAGTCTCTTAGGTTTAAAGCAAAAATGTATAAAAGTTATCTAGCATCAAGCCTGCGATGTGCTTTTCGCACAATGGTTTCCAATTCTGATACTCCTTTTTTTCTGATAAAGAGCATGTCAACAAGAAAAGGTGAAAGAAATGATGACTTGTCAATTAGGTAATTCATCCCTGAGTAGAGGAGTTAAGAATATGTTTAGTTCATGAAACATGTTTCAGTAAGAAAGTTTGTTAACACATCCATGTATATCATTTATCCCAGGTATAGAACTAGAGGCTGTTTTCGCTCCTTAACAAAGAAAACAAAAGCAAAATGAAGCTTTTCAACATTAATGATTAAAATTTTCCGTTTCTGTTCATACATTTGGTTATGCTGCAGAGAGTGCTAGAAATAAACTAAAGTGCTTCTTGTAAAGCATCAGGTTATTATAAGAAATAGACTAATACTTCAGAAGCATTGTCATGTAATAGAAACTGTGCCTCTGTTCTTTCTATAACTTGTTGACTTGAATGGGAGTCACACTTAGGGTACCCGTTAACACTACATGGCATTTGGAAAAGCACTTGTCGATTCTTCTTCCTAACAATTCACTTCCCACAGTACTCACTTTGGAGACAGCTTTCAATTAATAGCTTAAGATCTCCCAGACTACCCAACCATAATGGGATAAGGTGCCATGTGGCCATGGGACTCTCTCTGTTGCTCTGAATGTAACTAATAGTGATGGGTTTCTTGTTTTCCCCTTTCCTTTCCTTGTTGCCAGAAGCAAAGACTGTTTCTCATCAGTCTCACATGGCCAGGTTAGGTTTATCTTTCATGGTGGCATACGTAAAGAGTCAAATCCTGTGACCAGTGTCCCCTGGGCCCTTCTCTGAAATCCATGTCAGAATGGAAGCATGCATTATCAGACTTGTCGAGGATCCCCTCTCTCAGCACTTCTCCACACTGAAAGGCCTCCTTTCTGTCCACACTAGAGACCAAGTAATTCTGCGTCAATGCAAAGCAACTGTGGCCTTTGGCAGCCTTGTAACTTTTGCCCTTTGGCATGGGTAGAATTAGCGTCAACTGGGTAATTCAATCCTTGAGCTTCTTCTTCAATGAACGAGAGAATCCAAGAACTGGCTTCCAACTGCCTCTTCCTTGTGCCCAGTTTTGTTTGGTGAAGTGTGCTGAATGGTGACGTTCCCTTTCCGCACCTCCTCTTGTGCCACTACAGAATTTGTGGTCTGCATGCCCCAGCTGTGGAGCTGACCTGTGGCATTTTGCCGCCACAGGCCTATGAATGTTTTGAATTGTGTGTTTATATTTCCAGGGCTACAGTTTGAAAATTGAGGGAGCAAACAGAATCCTCAGGTCAAACTGCTACTGGTTCCTCATTGGAGGAATTATTTTATGTCTAGATTCCTGTGTAGCTCCTATTTTCCTGACCTTCATTTCTTTGGTAAGATGCTCTCAAGTAGGTTTTTCTGTAAGAAATCCCCATGGAAGAGGTGTTTACATGAAACGATGGGTAAGTAAAGTTTGCCTGACACAAAGAACCTCGGAAACTTTCCCATAATGAAAAGGTCTGGCTTGTGGGTGGGCTCTTTTCCATCCAGACAGACAGGAATGTAGCTAAGCAGCCAGAAGACACATGGACTTGTGACCACCAGGACAGGCACCTCATTAGAAAAGTCCCAGCAGCTGTGCCTGTTAATCTCTTCTGAATGTACTAGCAGGCATTCAACTTTAAACTTATTCTGGATTCTTTTTATGTCGTTGTACTAGTCATTTCCACCCCCTTCAAAAATTTCCTCATGTGGATTCTGCTAAAACATTTTTTTCGCCTGCTCCCCCCTTGACCATATCACTTGAATATGAATATGGATTTTACTAATCAATGAAAGAAATCCACATGCCTAGATGAGGCTGTTTCTACTCTCTTTGGTTCATTCCTTCTAAAAGTGTGTTTATTCAAACAAATATTTGAACCTAAATGGATCCATTTGAACATTTTAATAATTAGCATGAACTTGATATCCTTAAAACAGTTGCCAAAATTTGCTCATAAAACTCAGGTGGCATAATCGCCTGCCCCTCTCCCTCCTTCAGCTTTGGATGGATGAATTCACTGCATCTCAGCAAGTGCCTCAGTGCAGAGTAATTTATTTTTGTGTCACTTCATGACGAAAGCCCAGCTGGCATTAGCTCAAGTTATGCAGCTGGCTATTAATTGAAGAAAACTCCTCTGTCACTCCTCAATCAAGCACGATCTGATTCAGCAGATCCTTTTCATTCTCATCCTTTTTATTATACCAGAAGAACAAACGTAAATGTAAATAACTCTCACTTGGCTCTGCTTGTCATGGATTGTAAATTAGCTGGCAGCATGCAGATTTATCACATTAATGAAAGCTCTGGGCTGTTCATCTCAATAGATTTTTGTTTCTAGAAGAGATTTGGACATTTCATTTCTGAAGCTTTAATGTTGTCCAGTGGAAGGTATTATATTGTACCTTGACTTTGTTCTCTTATATACTGGATGACTAATTTTCAAAGTAATTTCAACAAAATTTCAAATGACAGTACTTGTGGGGCAGGTGCTAGTCTCCTGTGAGTTGATGTTCTCTTTCACTGTCATGCTTGACTGTGCTTGTGGTTATATTTTAAACAAAATCTCAGGAGAGATTTGTTCAGCATTTTTTAAATATATCAATGTGTAACACATAGCTCATGGTGTGCCAAAAATTTTTGATGAATGCATTTTATAATTCTTAAAATATGAAACTTCTTGGCATGAAGAGATGATATAGTATGTAAAAATCATGGAACTATTCCATAAAATGAAATTCTGTGCAGAAATGACAGAAATTCTTGCGTGAGTTCTAAACTAGTGCGTCAATTTGATCCTCCTGAATATGAGAATTTACCAACTCATTATTTCATGAATATATGTTTCAGCATCAAGGACCCCCTTTATGCCCTCCCTCCACCTCAGTTTCTGTCCTCTGTACAATGTACTTATTGGGTGCCAAGTAACTAGTTATTATTATACCCTGAGCCCTGAAAATGAACTTGAGACAGGAAAATTGTACCTTGCCAACACTTAGCATGTCATTGAGGGGTTCAATGAGATTTTAGCAGTAGAGACTGGGAAGTAAATCAGAACTTGGCAGAAAAAATAGAACTTGGGTGCTAGATGAGACCTGGGAGAACTAGCTTGTCCCTAGAGGCTGGTCTTGTGACTCATTAGAGGAACAGTATCCAAAGGGCATGAGAGAGCCTGGCTTGGATTAGGCTGTCTCGGGTTACAGGAGATCCAAAGCTAAAAGGGGCAATAAAACATTGTGGTGTGAGGCTATCCTAGTTTGAACGTCTGACGCAGGTCCTAGTGTCCATGAAGCAGACCTCAGGGGTTGTGTAATCTGGGAATAGAAATAGATGATGCAGGAGCCAGAGGTCACAGCTGACCTCTAGATCAAAATCTGAGTGGCATGACCTAGTTGCAGCTCAAATTCTTGCAATAGACCCCTCCCTGGTAGGCCTATTTAATGAACTTGGATAGGCTGAGGCCACAGTGAGTAAATTCAGCTTGAAGGAACTATAAGAGCCACGTAAAAAATATGACTGCAAAATGGAAAAGAGACTTCGAGAAAACCATTGGTGTTAAAAAGAAATGGGAGTTATGTTTGTCTACCTAATAATTATATGTTCTTTCTACATAATTCTGAAAAAGTATTTAGCCCAAGTTGTAATCTCTATGTAAAGTGTGTGTGGTAGGGTGTCTCAGGGCAATTTCTTTTCATTTATAAACTGGCAGACAATCTCATTGAAAAGTGTTTTTACTAGTCTGGACATTGTCCCAGTATAAAACCAGAGATTTAAGTCCTGAAATTAAAATGTATATTTATTTTGAACACTTGCCAGACATCTAGTGATGGATATATTTGTAGACAAGGGGTTAGAAAAGGTTATATTTAAATAAAATAACTTCAGATTTATTTCCTTCATTTGTAGAAGCAATCTATGTTATAATTTAATTTATAAACTTTAGTGTCATGTCACAATTCTTTAATTTAATTGTGCATCATCTATAATGGTGATAGTGAGAGACAGTTAGGCAATAAATGTTAGATATTGAGTGTTTTCCATTTAGGAGCACTATTTTAAATTCTAAGGTAAAACAGTGAACAAGACAGAGTCTCCACTCAAAAAGAACCTTCAGAAACAATGGGAACTCATGTAATATCTTGTAATGGTCACAGCATAATGTGTCTTAATTTTTCAGAAGCAATTACTAAGGACATCACATTCTTTAAATCCTGATACCCTTTACTTGCCTCAGCTTATGCCAAAACTGATAAGTAGAACTTCCTAAGACAGTTCCTTTTTTTCTAAGAAGATTGGAATAACAAGTCTACAAGACAAAAAATAATCCTCCAACAAGCCCAAATTTACACAGTTTTCAACTTGCTCTGCTCAGCACAATAATACTACAGAGAAACACAGAGATAATGGAGAGCCTTTGGAGCAAAGAGGTTTCATAAGTATCACTTTGTTGGTGGACTTCACGATTAGTTCTGCAGGGTTTAAAGAGGATTTCTTAAGTTTGCTCCTATAAGTTAAGGCTATAAATGGTTTAATGTGGGATATGACAAGATTGAAAATCTTCCCTTTCTTTGTGGCTCTGAGAATTCATATGAGTAGCCACCATTTAGAGAGCAAGAGAGAAAAAACTAGAACTTGGAATAAACTTATGTGTGGGCTCTCATTGTTCTAGGCTTTGCAAAGAGCTACACTATCATCATATTAAACAAATGACTCTTCTTGTGCCAGCTTAATTGCCAGCTTGGCTCTCGAACAAAGAAATAACGATTATAGAAAAATATGTTTACTGTTGAAGGTAAAAACTCCTTAGAATAATCTTTGGGTTGCTTTTCCATTTATTTTATTATTTTTTTTAACTTGCAGAAAGAGATCTCTTCTTTCCTTTTTAATAAAATGATATACTCTTGTGCTATTACGTTTCAGTGCTGAGTACATGCTTCACATATTTAGGGAGCAAAACTGAATTAGGTACTGATGACCAATGAAAAAAAGATACAGTGGGTAGTACATGTAAAAATGGCATTATATAGCCAGAGACAAAATGTGCTTCTCTATTATAAGCTGCATAAGTTACATCTCAAAGTGTGGTCCCCAGACCAGCTGCATCAATATCACCAGGGAATTTGTTAGAAATGCAAATTATCTGATCTAGTCTCAGGACTAATAAATCTGGGAGTGGGACAGTCCCTTGCATTTTTCAAAGCCTCCCAGAGATTCTAGCGTGTGCCAAAATCTGAGAACCAGTACTGCAAAGTGTACCACAAAGAAAATGTAGAATAACTAAACTGGTTTGTCACCTTTAAAATGAATTATGACAATACTTGGACACTTGGAGAAGGATATATTCATAGTATTTTTTTAAGCAGAATTCTATGTTTGGAAATACGGGTTAGAATTTCAATCACCAGGTTTTTATTTTTTTAATTAAAGGGTAAACAGAGAGGTACAGTGAGTATTTATATAATTGTGTAGAAATAATGATATTTTTTTTCTAGCAGAAAAGCCTATCTCCTGGAAAAACTTCACTAATATTCTGTCTAGACACATATTACTTTTTTTGAGGCAGGAAACAAAAGAAAATTGGCTGCTTCATCAAGTTCAAGGAAATGGTGTTTTAATTCTGTAGAGAAGTAATTTCATTTTCTTGAAGAAATGGGTAGACTGATATTAGTAATTTAATTTTGTTAAATATAATAATGGTTGCCACAGTTCTTATCAATGCCGAAAGAAGTAAAATCAAATAGATTTAAATCTAGCTAGTGATTAGATATTTTCTTTTGGGGTAGGGGGTGATGAAACCGTATAGCAGATAGGTAGCTTTGTAATAGTCCACAGCTAATTATCATGTACTATTTCCTGAAGTACTTTGACCAGACAGCTAAAGGCATAAACAGAAATATGAACTCAATATATGAACAGAATATATACCTTTGTGCATAACTCCATTCAGATTCGTTCATTGAAGCAATATTTGTGGAACACCTATCATGGACTTAGTATAATGTATCAGGGTTGGACAAATGAACAGGGCAGTCACAGCCATGTTCTTGTGAAGTCAGGGGTCCAGTGGTAAAGCTCAATGAGTAAACAAGCAGTTACAATGAAAATGTAGTGACTTTCAGGATGAGGCAGAGTATAGGATGCTATGAGAGAAACTCTCCTGGACTTGTGGGCATGGGCAAGGGATGGTCAGGAATGGTTCACAGAAGAGACACTAGAATTTACAGCCTGAGTAGAAATTAACCAGATGAAGCAAGGGCCGACTCTGAGGAAAGCATATGCAAAGTCTAAAGGCAGTGAGCTCTTGGCTCCCTCATGTGACTAAACATGGCTCCATCTAGTGGAGCTTAGAGGGCAGGTGGCAGTTGTAGGGGTTCTAGGAAGAGATAGGAGATGAGGCTGGAGAAGAATGTAAGGAACAACATGCTAAGGATTCTGGACTTTATTTCAACAAAACGGAAAGCCTTTTGTAGGATTTGGCTGAATTTTAGAGACAGGTTTGGGGAAGCACAGTGCTGGAGGAAGGGAGACTGGTGGAGACACTCTTGTCCTACTTCAGAAAACGAGTATTCATAACTTGGACCAGCAACAAAGTGGGGAAGAAGAGAAGTGAAAAGATTTAGAAAGTATCCATTTAGGAAGTAGATGCAATGAGACCCAGTGATTCATTAGGTGTGGAAGCAAGAGAGAGAGACAGACAGACAACCTAGTGGGTCATTTATTGAACTAGGGGCACAGGATGGGTAGCAGATTGTAAGGTGAAATGGTTGATATATTCCGTTCGGACATGATGAGTCTGAAAATTTTATGATTGTCTAAATAGAGATGAATAAACTGTTAAAAATGCAATATAGGCCTGGAGTGCAAATGATCTGGGCTCTTCTCTTAGCCTACTCTGTTCACATAAATGTTTTGCATGCTTTATCATGCAGAAGCTATAGCCAAGGAACTTTCATTTCAGTCCTTGATTACTCCCATAGTGATTGGGCATTACTCTTGATGCCAGTTTTAAGTAAATTTTAGAGCTACAGAATTTTTCTGCAGGAAATCCTAGAAAGCAGTTTGGTTTGCTCAATGAAATATACCTACCAGGTAACCTCATATATTATCTTTTGATTGGTATTTTATTTCAACAAGGGAAAAAATGAGAGAATTAAAATGGTCTAACCCCAATTTAAATACTCCTATCCTCATTTCTCTGTAGCAGTAAGGTGTAAATATTTCACTATAAATATGTTGTTTGGTGACAACAACACTAAAAAATGAATGGGTGATTATAATAGCCAAAGGGTAAAATAAGTATTCACATCTTGAGAAAGAATTATGGTTTTTATACAACTTTCCTTAATTTTATAATATTATAGCAGTGCGTCTCCAAATAAAATATTCAAATTAGAATGTTAGGGGCTTTTTTTGTCATTTCAAAAAAGAATTCCAGCCTACCCTATCTATTGAATAATTTCACGAACAAGTAATCATTATCAAAAGCTGAAGACAAATCTCATATACATTATAAACTACTCTGTAAAGTTTCCCCCAGATTTTCTCCATAATTATAGAACTTTTAAAGTTATTTTATTTTTGAGAAGCTATAGGTTGTCAGAGAAATTAATATACAAACTTACAAGCTCAGGAATAATGATAGCAAGCATTGTCTTCAACAACACTGAGAATGATAAAAATTCCATTAATGTTTGCAAGTTATCAAATTAGAAAAGTTATAAGGTGTGTGTATTTCTGATGTTGACTTTTTTAAAAAAATACCTTTCTTTGGTTTATTAAGTAGACAATTAAGCCTACTCCTGTGACATACTACATGTAAACTTTTTCAATTAATAATTGGAAGGCATCTAATTGAAATACAAAATTCCTGCTTATACATAATGTTCATTAAAGCTGGGCAGGCTGAAAGCTGGTCAAAACTGTTAAAGTTTGCCTTCAGGCATCACATTCTTTTGCTTCCTGAACTCTTTGTCTTTAGAACCCTTATTCTCTCTAATAAATGCTTATTCCAGCCAGTACAGTGTCTAGCTTCATATCATAAATTTGTCTTAAACATTTATTAAAATATGTATGTATCTATATGAATACATATATACACATAAACATATGACATATTTAAATATCCAATAAGCTATATTAAATCTTCTGTAAATTTAGGATTTGAGTTTAGGGTGGATCTTTCTTTATCGCAGCTTACCAAATGATTCATATACCAACTATCTATTGGACATTAATATATAGGATAATATATTTAGGACTGAGGTCCTACTTTCTGTAGGATGTCCCAAGTTGATGGTGATAAACAAATTAGATTAGCTCATTTACAAAGAATAAAAAAATACACAATTATCTGTGTTTTTCCATAATGTCATTCACTATAGTAGGTACACACTAAACCTCACATTAAAGATAAAAGAAAGTTCATTCTAAAAAACCTGCAAGGGTAATTTGAATAACGACCTTAGAAATGTGCACTAAAAGCTGAAATCTAAGAGATTGTAATAGAGGGAGAAGAAGTTAAAAAAAATAAACAGAACTAAAGAAATCTTAAGTGAACCTAGACTTGGATAATGTCAACATTCATGTTAAAAATAATAATAATAATAACTTTAAAAGTAATAAAAGCTACCCTTTCTAATCACAGATTTCAAATCTATTTTTGATATATTCCACATTTGTCTATCCAAGATGGTCATTTTCATGTTTGATCCATGTATCTTTATTATTTAAAAATATAATCCACTGAGCCCTTTATTTTGATATTTCCTCTTTTTTATATTGTTTCCCTTTTGCACGTTTTTCAAGCATTTTTTTTTCTGCTTCATTTCTATGGCTTCTTTGTCCTCAAAATTTAAAAATTTATGTTAACATCCGTGACAAAAAGAAATATTTTTGTTTTAGGCATTTTAATTATTTAGGAGCATTGTAGTTACATCTCTGACCAGATTTTGCTGCTGCTGTTTCAGTCATCATTTTTAAGGCTTGAAAGAGATTGAATTTTTGTTGAAGTTATATTATGTTGTATAACAATATACTGTATTGTAATATATTAGCATCACACATGCGCTAATGTTGTTCAGACATTTACACAATCTTAAGTATGCACAAGGCAAAGTCAATTTAGGGATTTGGGGAATTATAGGATCTTCCATTTATAAGATTTTATGAAGAAAAGTTAACTCCTCCAAAATGAGCGTTGAAATCCAGTTTGAATTTATAGCCACCTGATACCTTTTTAAAAAATTTGTTCATCTTATGTCAATAAAAATAATATATTTATTTTAAGTTGTGACAGTGTTTATGAAAAATTTATAGCCTATATATTAAAGATAAAAGTGAAGAATTATGCTTTTTTGTATTTTTCGTGTGATTTATGTATTTACTTCCTATAGAAATTTTTGAAACACTGGTGCTGACAATAAAGCCCAAATAAATACCAACTCAATGTACTTCACACATATGTTATGTCATTTGTTTTTGGATCATTCCCTAGGAGGTAAATATATGACATTTGGTTTCATTAGCAGCGCAGTAGATTATTAAGCAAATTAACAGAATGAATATTTAAAGCTACACTATCAAATTGAAAAAAACCTTTATTTATACATTTAAGCAGTTGTTCTCACCCACCTCAGATCACCTGGGAGAACTTTTGAAAATCTCATTCTTAAGTCAGACATCCAAACCAATGACATCAGAATTTCTGGGGACAAGACAGTATAGTTAACATCACTAGTGATTCTACCGCTTTAAAGGTTCATGTGTTTAGATTGGGCCCACCTGATATTCCAGAATAATTTCTACTTTGCAAGGTTTCGATCACATCTGCAAGATTCCGTTTTCCATGTAAGATAACATATTCACAGATTCTGTGGAACAGGCAGTGACATCTTTGTGGGGCCATTATTCCGCCTACCATACTCGTCACTGTAACGTAAGTTAGGTGAGGTCATGGAATTTTGTTGTATCCTAAGCACTTAGAACATAATCTGGCACATATTATATACTCAATAAATATTTTTTTTCAGTAAATGAATTCATAATAGCCAGATATGGCTGATAATGAGCAAATATTTGAAGTGCATGTACTAGAACACAGCCTCTACTAGCTGCATTTGAAAATGTGTCACTTAAATGACCCTTGGTTCTTATTTGAAAATAAAATGATCACTTTGTCTACTTTACAGAGTGATTAAAAGTCAATATGATTTACATTGAAATGGTTTGAAAATTCTTTAAAAAAAATTTTATATGTATTTACTTTTGTTTTTTTCTTATTTTTCAATTAAGGTTGACATTCAGTATTATTTTATATTAGTGTAAGGTGTACAGCATAGTAGTTAGACATTTATATATTTACAAAGTGACCCTCCCAATTACTCTAGTACCTACCTGGCACTATACATAGTTATTATAATATTATTGACTATATTGGCTATGCTGTACTTTTCATCCCCATATTTTGTAGGTTTGAAAATTCTTAAAGAAATATTAAGTATTGACACCATACTTTTTAAGTTTTTCTTAGTATCCTTACTTAAATGTGTGTGTGTGTGTGTGTGTGTGTGTGTGTGTGTGTGTGTGTGTAATGTTTCTTTAAGCTCAAAATATCAACAATTCTGGTCAGATTCACTCTCCAGACTTTTGGAAATCCCATTCAAGGTGCTAAAAGGATATTTGGGAAGATTCTACAGTGAGGCTATAACCCTCTTTGTTTTATCTTCCTGCCAGACATGCCATCCCATGGCTCCAGACGAAGTGTGGTCTGTTTGGACCATCTCAGGAGGCAGTGGATACTGAGAGGTTATAGGATGTTGTCAAACTTCTCCCAACAGCCATGTTTGATAATTTAGGAGAAAGGCTCAAAACTCAAAAGGTGATATTCTGATTCTATATAAGGAAGTAAAAATCTTGATCTAAATAACATAATTTTTCACATTTTCTTGAGAATATGTGAAAAAAGAACTATTTATTTCATTCTACATTAAAAAAAAAAAAGATACCTAAAACTTAGCCTAAAGCAAACAACTTGAGGATGTTCACATTTGAGTTCTTTGGGACCATTGACTCAATATTATCATCTACCAACAGCTCATAGGACTATAAAGGGACCTCAGATTTTATCTGATCCTGAACTGTTGCTATAATAAGTTGAGTGCTAAAGAATTCAGTGCAACATTGGCCAATTATTCATTGATACTTCTAAGTAATCTGAAGGGGCCAAGTCAACAGTTTTATATAGTCATCTTTTTAAGTACCAGAAAAAAAAATGCTGTCTGATTTTTATTTTCATTATACCATATGTTTTCATTTTTAAAAGAAGATGAAGATAAATTCTGTGTTAGTAAAAATGTTAACATATAAGGCAAATAAATATCCAGACAATTACTGGTGTAAAATTAACATTGTACAATGGTACTTTACAGGAAATATGCCTTACCTGCTACTCAAAGTGTGGTCCATGAACCAGCAACATGAACATCACTTGGGAACTTGGTAGATATGCACATTCTTAGACCCTACCCTCACAATCCAATCTTTAGTTTAACAAGATCCCAGGTGATCCATATACACATTAACTATAAAAAGTGCTATACTGAAGCAGTTCAAGTGCCTTGAACTCTCAGTATGAACCATACCACCATTTTATGTTCTTTAGATTCTGACATGTCCATTGAACTCACATTATTTTGAAAGCAGTGCTCTATTATATCATGTTTTGAGAAGCTGTTTTCATCAAGTTGACTTAGTGTCTCAGGCCTTAGGCGATAGCTACAGAGAAGTAGATATTGAGTATTATATTTTTTGAGGTTCAGCAAACTTATGGCTACATATAGTTTATATTTCAAAACCTGAAATTGATCAACATATTTTTAAATAATAGTTTAAGTATAACAGTGAAGGGTACAGAAGTTTAATTAGTTCAAAGGAAAGTAAATTGAAAATTCAGCAGAAGACAAAGAAGAATACATACTTCTTATTGAATTAGAATTTTCAAGTTGCGAGAAGACACCATTACCCTCTCGTTAAGAGTGAGTGCATGCTATGATGACCTTTCAAAGGCCAGTGCTTGCTCATTCTGTTGATGGTCACACAGAGAACTCATCATTATCCCAAGTAGCATTGCTCCTACTTCTGAAGCTTGGAGACCTACAGAACAAGTGAAATTCTACTTTTTTGTATCTTTGACCATAAGACCTGTCCTTTATGGGTTCTATTCCTTAAGTTAACTACCCTTATGCTATGGGATCTATCTTTTTCATATCCTAGTTACTCTCTTTTAGACTAACTTCCATCTCACAACATTCTTTTTTAAAAAATCTGTGGCCTAAGGTTGAGCAAATTATTTCAAATGTGACCTAAGGAGCTCAGAGCACCAGAGAAATTTTTTTCTAACCTCATCCTGGACATCATAAATGAGTGTAACTTTAAATCACATAGATTCTTTGTTTGCCACATCTTATTGTCACATATTGACATACACATCACTAAACATACTCAGTTTAGCCACCAGCTCCTTCATCCTTGGTGACCATTCAATTATATGTTTTTGTTCTAACCAAAGTGTAAGACTTCGAATGTGTCCCTGTTTAACCGCATCTTGTTAGATTTGGACCATTAAGCTATCTTTATATCCTCATTCTATCATCCATTCTATTAGCTATTCTTCCCAGATTGAAGACATCTTATTCTTTCTCGTAACCAGATCCCTTGCTTAATAAAATCTGTCACTGATTCCTCAGATCTTCTTGAACCAGCTTTATCAAATGTCTATTAGGATCTCTGTAGTTGGTGTTACTAAGTGTGAATGTGTTTTCTGGCGCACATGTATGTGTTCTTAAATATGTTACTCAGTCACAATTACTCTTAGATTTTGAACTTGTTATAAGGATTTTTTTTGTTCTTTACAGTTTTGTTTACCTCGAAGTATACAGTTAATATTATAGACTTTGGACCATGGTTGATGGTTAACTAATAAAAAAAAGGTGCGTTAGTAACTTAGTGTTTCAGATATGATAGAAGGATGCTTAGAAAACGCCTTTTTATGAATAAAACTTGAACTTTTCTTAGCAAAATAGAAGGTTCAAATGAAGATTGGTGTGCATCAAAGAAGGCTGTAATTGGCTCGTTCTTTTCAGTTTCTAGCCCATGGTGATTTTATGGTAGCCAAATATCTTGCATTTGATTTTAAGACAAATTAGAAGTAGATGACTCAGAAATGGGTGACTCAATCAAATTATAAACCCCTTGCTACAGTGACTCTTGTTAATTAAATGTCTATGACAGCAGAATCAAAACAAGAGGAATTGTACACAATTTGGAAGCAAGGCCATAAAATTATTCCTTTCAGCTGGTTACACCTTAACTCCTTAAGCATATAACATTTTTAAAGGAGTAAGAATGGGCCTTATTTTAACTTTGTAAAGAACACTTGAATATATGAAATTAGATTTCTCTTTCTCTAATTTAAATCAAATATATTAATCCTCTTCCATTCTAGTCTCTCTCAAATGTTAGGAGGATAATTTTCAAATAAAGTTTTCCTTTGCCTGCTATGTATGATATACTTTTCTTCGGTGATTATAAACATGCAAACATTGTGAATATATTGCTGGAAAGTGGATATCATTTTGGGAACTTCAAAAGCCTTGCAGAATTAAAAACAAACATGTTATAAAAAGTATTTTTAGTACCATCCAATTTTCATAAATTGATGCATTTGTTTATTTACATATATATAAATTTGCAAATTTACGTATATGCTTATACTGAGAGGGTAAAGGATAAATGTATGAACACACTCATACTCACACGCCACCAAAAAATTTAGTAATTATTTCAGAGTAAGTAGGATTGTAAATACTTTTAAATATTCACATTTTTTCTTGTATTTTCTCTTATAAGCTCTCATTTGGCATAAAAAGAAAAGTACAATTTTTAAATTAAAAATTTTCCCCAAACATTCTTTGTAATACTTAAAAATGGAAATGAATGAAATATCTATCCATAGGAGAATGGCTATAAAAAAAAAAAAAACAAATAAAAGGAAAATTGAGACATAAAATTAAGCAATGGGAAAGAATTCTTTTGGCCATTTAAAGGCTGACCAACAATACAGATTTCCTGTGGTTAGTATAAGATAAACTAACTTCCTAAAACAGTAATTGTAATAAATAATAAAAAATATAGATGTTTAGCTTTTCTGACCTTATCTAAAATAATAGTAGAGAAAAAATTAATTGAAGCAAGCATAAACTTATTTATTTTAACAAAAGCTCCGAGTTTTAATGTTTTCTAGCCACACAACCAAGAGAATGGCAGGTAGTAGACATCAGTCTGGCCCCTTGGCCTAGTCCCTTAGCTGTCATCAATGCATGTCTGCTAAGCACCAGATAGAGATTCCAGGGCTTAAAAGATACTGAATGTAGTAAGTTTCTTCTCATTGCCCCATTGTGGTTTGTACATCAGGCTGTATGCAGCATATCCTTTATTGAAATTGTGCTTCTGTGGGACTGTTTGCCTTGTGACATTTTTGGAGGACATTTATTTGGAGATGAGTATGGAAGGAACTCGAGAAGCACAACAGAGTCCACTACATAGCACAGCATACAGGAAGCCATGGTTGGGCATTTTTGCTATACATCTACTTTCATAGATCTTAAAACATGAAAATGTTTATGACTGAAAGAGTTTTTTTTTGTTTGTTTTGGTAAAGGGAAGTGTATATTTCTTTTTAAACAAAGTAGCTTGTTAAAGTTATAAAATTGTTTTATTAGGGGCAGCCTTTTTTCTATTATCTATATTAGTAAGTAGTCCTCTATGATGGTAATACAACTAAGGTCTTCCAAAAGAGACTATAAGACAATCCTGTGATCCTGTAAGAAATCTTGTACAATGAACCAACTCCAAGACAGATATAGAGCCCTCTCAGAACTATATAGAAAATCCAGATGTGTTAAATTTATGTAGAAACAGATATAAAACTTTATTTAGAGCTCAGTTTGTATAAATATCCTAGGAGTGCTTAACAGTGGCATGGATTTCAAACTTCTGTGTTGACCACAGTGTTTGTACTTTTGTAGATGCACCTTGATTTATATTTTTTTTTCAGGGAAAAAAATAAAGAAGGTTTATATGTGTGAACAAAATGTTTAAATAAGGTAAAACGGAAAAAGAAGTGAGAATGAGTCAGACCATTGAGAGCCACTGACAATGGTATATGTTGGCATTAATTTCAAAAGCCAACTACCCCAATTCAGAAAATTAGCATTTAGGACTACTAATTAAATTACAAGCTAATTGGACAGGAACTGAGTTAAGCCTACTGATGGTGCTTAATAAATATTCTTATTAACAATGATAGAAGATATTCTGTTCCAAGGCTAAATACCTTTAAACCTTATGCCTTGTGAATGTTGAAAAGTCAACGTTGTTTTGGTTCTGACCTTTTCTGACCCCTTTAAGGATAATTCTTACTTACGTTGACTGAAATATATCCCTGTAGCAGTAGAAGCCCTCTGTAAATTGAGGAAGTTCTCCATGTGCAACACTCTGAAAGTGGCAGGCATTTCAGAATCACATCCTGTAGATTGTTAATGTCAAGTGGCATAAGCAACTTCACCTGACCACAAGATTCTTTGCCTGGAATGCACACTTTAATCAGCAAGTGTTCAAAATTGTTGGCGATTTTTCCACCTCTCTTGGGAACAAAATGGCCTTCTCAAATTGTAGCTTCATGCATTATGAGGTAGTCTTGTAGCCTAAGTTAATTTACAGATCGAACATTACACACACACACACACACACAGAAGTAATTTAGCACTGGAAGAATCACCCTCTTGCTATCTGATCGCCATTTCTGCAAAACAGTAGTAGATAGTGAAGCAGTCTGTGTGTGGCTAACAACTGTACCTAAGATTTGGCTTTATCGAAGAATAACGTGTACTTCAGTTTCATAAGCACAAATATGTAAGTATCGACCTTGATTCATTGGACTTGTTTTAAAACTACAGTCCAAATACCCTTTTATATTTATTTTTTTCTGATGTTTCTACATGGTTATTCTTAAAGAATAATATTTAAATGATAGCCAAATAAATGTGATTTTTTTCCTCTAAGGAGCTGAATTGATTCTCAAATATACCTTACCATGAACTTCGTTTTGGTTAAATTGTACTGTTTTATGTTTTAAATTTGTGAATGCTGGAGATTATACAATGTTCCATAACCATTCCAAACCTGAGTTTCCTCTTCTTTTAGTCTCAGTGAAAGCTTGTTCCTTATTCATTCAGCACTCTTTTTAACGTATATGAGAGCTAGCTGCACCTTATCTGAAGTGTAAATTAATGTAAAAACCTTTTACATTCTTAATAAACAATCAGCCACTGTCTTCATATTTTCAGGTTCATCAATAGTCAACATTCAATCTTCAAAAGTTAACTTCAACAATTAACAAATATTTAAGTGCTTACTATTTACCATGTACTTTTCTGGGGAAGACAGATGCTGAATTACAAGTGCACCATAAATGATAACAGAGAGGTGGGAAGGATTCCTCAGAATCAAATAAGAGGAGGACATAATTATAGAGTTGGGTCAGAAAGAGGTAGGATGTGGTGTTAGAGCAGCTAACTTTTCTAGAATTCACCAGGAAGTTATGCCATTTGGGATATTGGGAGTGGGAAAAGTTGGAGATATTTGGGAGATGAGGTAGAGCCAGATAATAAAGAATTTAATATTTACTCAAGGTGAACATAGAGGTCATTGTGGTTGGCTGGTGAAGAATGAGTGGAGTATGGAGAGGCGTGTGTAGAAACTTTTAAATTTAAAATATTACACAGAGCAAAAACCTTAGATTTCTGGAAATGACCATTGCTTTGATGTCATTTTCTGCAGCATGATCCATTATTAAATGCACGTAATGTAAATAATAATAGCTAATACTCATAGATCACTTGCTGTGTATCAGGAACTTTAAGCACTTTGTGTTTTAACTTATGTAACTGCCACAATCCTATGAAGCAGGTGCTCCTGTCAGCCTCATTTAACTAGTGAGGAACCAAAGCCCAGTGAGACACAGTTACTTACCCAAGGCCACAAAGATAATATGTGCCTGAGCTAGGTGTTGATGCCCAGCACTCTGGCCCCCAAGTCCATACTCTTAAGCACGACACTTGAATGCTGCTCAGTCCTTCACAAAACTGTGGTCCAAATAGACAAAGTTACAGAAAAGGAGTCCTAGAACCTAAAATGAAGTTTGAAAGGTAGCTGTAAAAGTAAGTGAGCTTTAAAAATTAAGTGAATTTGATCCGCCTTCCTTAATGGCATTTGTAATCAGAACATTTATTGCAATTTACAATAAAATTCTAATTCTTTGTTAATAAGTTTTTATCATGAATGTTTGTTGAATTTTTGTCGGAGAATTTTTTTTGTCATTTATCGAGAGATATGTAGTTTTTGTCCTTTAATGTATTAATGTCATGAATTATTTGAACTTCTAATGTTTATAATGTTTCATATTATATACTATTCATAAAAATGTACAGATATATTTACACTCACAAATATATATTTATTGCTGCTTTATTTACTAATATTTGGTTTAGAGTTTTTAAACTGTCTTTATGATTCTGATTGGTTTTATACAATCCTTGAGGAATTCTAATTTTAAAAAATTATTGTAAGTAAATTGGTTATATACCTTCTTATTCTAAGCTCTTTAAATTTAACTCATCTCTTATACTAATTTTTTGAGATATATTCTATTATCATCATCATTTTATTGACAAAGAAAATAAGTACAAAGAGGTTTCATAACTTGCCCGAAGTCACATATTTAGTAAGTGATAGGTCCACATTTTAGTTTGTGTTTGTTGAACAATGAAAACAGCGATAAAGAAAAAAAAAGATTTTGGTTTAGTCACTGATTTACTAATTCATTCTTGAATTGAATTAACATAGTTTATAAGGCCAGTAAAAACTGATTTAGATCCTGGTGGGAAAAGACAAAACTGAACAAAACAAAACATTTTTAAGCAGGGCTTTGGTACTTTGTAACAGCTCCCCAGTCCCCATCAAGCAATGATTCTAAATCGAAGAATATGCTTTCCTTGGATTTGTAGCTTAATGGCCAGAGTATGCGAGGAATTTGATATACCTAATGATTTCATTTAAGGTATAAGTCTTTATCTGAATCCAACAGTGATTTAGCATAATTAAATAATGAATAGATATCTTTCCCTTTTTGTAACCTTTCTTAGCCCTAATGTACTGACTGACTTCCACTTTAAGGAGATTTCTTTTATAACTGAATCTCAGTCTTTCTTTTTGAGATTTAAACCTATCTTTTCAAGTTCGTTTCAGTAAGGTGAAAGAGATGTCATAATCCATCATGAAATCCTGTTGTACACATCAAGGAACATTTATTTTCTTACCATTCAGTGTTTGATTTTTCAGCTTTCCTTATCACATGGTTTTTAAAAAAGTTTTATTCATTCGTTGCCACATTGGTAACAACTCAAGGAATTTTTTTTTTTTTGCTATCTATTATGATACAGTGGGAAATGCAAGAGATCGTTATCCTGCTCATAAAGTGTATAAAAACTTTAAAAATTATTTTATTCTTAAAGATTACATTTTCTTATCATTTAAAAGAGTCTGTGGGAAACAGTCTCTTGCCTCTCTGCCAGCTCTAACATTAAAGAATTTTTGTTCATCCTTACAAAGTGTTTTTTATTAATTAATATCATATTATTTTACTAGGAGTTTGAAAAATCCATTATCTAGATGATGGGGTAGACTAATTTTTGTTCATATCAGTCTTCCACTTAAAAAAAAAAAACCTCAATATTATTAATATGGTCTAGAATTGCTAAATATTTGCAAGCCTTGATCATTTTTTGGGCATAGTGCCATTGACAATTTTGAAATGATAAATTTTGTAGAGAAAATACAAAAATAATATTAAATTCTCCTAACAAAAATAAAATATAATGAAATAATATAGTTTCTGATCATTACAAAGATAGAAGCGTGAGAAACCTCTGTATTCTTACCTTATTAAGATGAATATTTTACTTTTTATAGTCATCATTGATTTCGTAAAATCAAATTTAGACTTAGGATATTATATATAGTATGTCGATGCAATAATGAGAAAAACAACCTAAATATATAGTTTAATAAAATGTCTGCATTTTATACTTTGAATTTTTTTTTTTTTAACTAGACGTCACCTAATTTTTTTTAAAAAACAGAAGTAACTTTATCTCTTTGTCCTTGGTACTGCTTTATACATGTTGTTCAGTGACATTGCTATTCTGTGATAATAAGATTTTATTAGAGAAAATGTCCCTATCTGTGCTCGAAAATTGACCTAATTTCTTTTTTACAAATATCCCTCGATTTTACTTACATTGATTGATTTCTGAATGAATAATACCTTTTGGACTTTGTTCCTTTGAAATGGGCAATTCAAAGTTAAACCCTCAATAAAGATGAAGCCTACATCTGTCTACATATCTAGAATTTTGGTTTTACCAGTTCAATGGTGTCGAACATTCTTCAGTAAAATTGGAAAGACATCTCAAAATATTTATATTATTCATCAAAACCTCATATTATTCATCTATTCAACTTCCCTTTAATTAGATCTGGTTTAAATTTGTTTTCATTGATTAATTGTGGCTTCCTGGAATAAGTCTTTATAAGGATTATTAGACATATGGGGTTCTGAGACTCAGCAAAAAAGAGTGTTTTGAGAGATAAGTGTTTCTGCTATAGACATGCACATACTGAATCCTATATTACTGACTCAGAGAGGAATATAATTTTAATGGAAATAGAGGCAGAGAAAAGATCCTTAGGTCATTTGACCTAGCCTCCTCCTTCTAGGAGATTAGTTACCACATTGTCTAAAAAGGAATTACCTATACATATTTTTTAAAATCCCTTAAGATGGATATCTTACCATCTAGTATAAAATAAAAGAGCTTAATTTTTCTCTTTTTTTTCCCACTGAAAACTGAATCATTAAAATTTTAGACATTTCATATTGGCTCTAAGCACTAAACTGTATAAACCAGATGTTGAGATTGGGTATAGTCAAAAGTTTAGACATCCACATCCATTTTATGTTTTGTTTATATTCTGGAGCACTAAACTGTCTTGTACCTTTGAAATAGTTTAAACCTCAAACTACTACATTTTTTAGAAAGCCTTATAGGAATATCTCATAGAGTGCTGAGTCTGTGGAACAAAAATCCAGTGTTTCTATATTGCTAATAATACTATAAAGCAGAAAAGTTCCCAAAGTCACATTATCCAACTGGCTTTAAGGAGATTGAGCCAGTTACTATGTCATCTAAGGAAATTGAATTAATTGGACAGTATTTGTTCATTCTAGTGCCGCATCGAATGATTCCTAGTAACGTGCTCTTCTACTCTTCTAATGTGCTCTCCTAATAGTATTTGAAAATTACTATTTATTTTCATATTTAGCTAAGGAAAATAGGAAGCAAGATAATAGTTATACTTTTAGGTCTCCTGTTAAAGAATTATATACTTTTTTCTAGTTTTATGAATTTCCTGTGAATTAATATATATATATGCATGTGTATGTGTGTGTGTGTGTGTGTGTGTGTATAGATAGATAGATAGATAGATAGATAATGTTCTATCCCCATAATTGAGCATATTAGTCAACAGGAAGAAGTAAAATTAAAATAATTATTAACCTTAAATATGTATATACAATATAGATTTTTTTAAATTACTGAGCCATAATTATATTACAGAAATACAATTTTTATTTCTTTTTCTTTCAAATGTTGTCCATTGATATACATTATTTTATGTTCTACAGTAATAATCATATATGCTATTTTATCTCACTTTTTAAACCTAACATTATTTCCTTAATGCTTTCCAGTCTTCTGACATAATCTTCACACATATCAATTTGATTCATAAAATATTCTGACTTGATTTTTTATGTTCACGTTTTTATCTTCATTTACTAATATTATAAATAATGGTTCTAAAAACATCTTTTGAAGTTTTTTTCATCTTTTAAATCATTTTATTAGGGTAAATTCTGAGTGTTGGAATAACTAGGTCAAATTCTAGAAACATATTCATATCTCCTGCTATTTTGTATTTAGAAAGATGCTCTGAAGAGCATCTAAAGATGCTCTTAAGACCTTTTTAACTTATTTTCTAATCTTTTATTATGTCTTTCATTATAAATAAGTCAAATTCTTTCTCTAATTAAATCTTATTATAGCAAGTAAGGACTCGCATATGTTTTATAGTAAACCAGAAAAAAATTTAAAAAGACAAGTAATATAAATTATAGTTATATTTTCTGATATTATTATATCAGATCAGAAAATATCTTGGAAGCCATGGTGCCACTACTTTTTATTGTGCTTCTTTTACCCAACTTAGCTGAACCACTGAGACCTGTACTAAGATTTATTGTATTTTCCTACTTTTTCCATATACATGGAAAATGATTCATTTAATTTCCTGTTTCTGTATTTTTGGGGGTAAGTTATTTCTTCTTTAAGTTTTTCCTATTATTTGTCTAGCTGTTTATCATTTATCTCTTTCACAGTGCACCCATTCCTTTTCTCTCTATAGCATTCTGAATGTTTCATTCCTGTATGTCTTCTGGTTTACTAATCCAAGCCTCCGCTATATCTAATTTGTTGTTTAATCTATATATTTAGTTTCTAGTTTTGATTATTAGATGTTCAATTTTAAAGTTCTTATTTGTTTTTGTTTTATATATTCCTGGTGATTTTTAAAATGGTATCTTACTCATCTGCTAAATATTACACCTTTTCTTGTATTTCTTTAAATACATTATATTTCAGTCATGTGATAATTCCAACATCTGTAATCTTTGTGGTCTATTTTTCAGTTTACTGTTTCTGTTGATTGTTTTTATGGTTGTTTAATTCCTTTTGAATTTACCATTTTTTTTGTAATGATCCTTACTATTTTATTTGTAGGAATTATTTCTGTATAAAGTATGTTTTTCCAGAGACAGTTTGCTTACATAAAATAAGAGAGAGGGAGAGAGTTACACTAAATTTTCATCCTCACATATATATACCATAAATTATTCATTTTATTACCGATAATCATTTGTTTTGTTTTTGAAGTTATTTCACATCATGCTATGACCATTATTCAACATATCTTTTTTTGTGTACATAAGCATACATTTCTATTGGGTAGACACCCAAAAGTGAAATGCCTTGATCATGAGGCATGACTTCTTTTCAGTGTTAGAGAAAACTTCCAACAGTTTTCCCAAGTAGTTTTTCTAGTTTAGATTCCAGCCAATATTGCTTCAGTTTTCTGGTTGCTCCACATTTTTGTCAACACTTGTTATTAACTTTTTCATTTTAGTCATTTTGATGGGTATGTAGTAGTATGTTGTTGTAGTTTTAATTTTAATTTTCTTAATAACTACTGGTTTCGTGCACGTTTAACATTTTTTTCTTAGCTATTTTTATCCAGCTTTTTGAAGTGTTCCCTACTAGAATATTTTCACCTGTATAGCTAGTTCAGTTTTTTTCTTTCTTTTTCTTTTTATTTTTTGCTAGTTCACTATTTTACCAGTAATTACTTTAGTTTATATAAAAGACCAACTAATAATCTCACTGTGTATCTTTATTCTCAACTTTCTTTTTTTTCTCTTCAAAACTGACTTTAATTTTTTAATACTCTCGAAGTCGATATTTAATTTGCCCAACCTGTCTTTGAGCTCCCCCTGCTGTCTTCCATTTAAATTATATACTTGTTGATTACACATAATTAGTTTTAAAATAATAGATTCTTAGATGATAAGCTATTTTAAACAGAAACATTACCTTTTCCCAAAGACAGAGGATAGTAATCAATTTAGATACTAACTCAGGGTAGAAGTAATTTAAAAGTAATACTTAAAAACTAGTATGTTAAAACCCTTTTATATACTATCATTTGTGTTAATGTAATGAGTTAACATTTAGAATTATTAAAAATTATACAAACTATTGAGTCATGTTATCTTCTCAGCTATACTGTAAACATGTTGACATCAACAACATGACTTATATCCCTTTCTACTTCCTCACAGTTCCCAGAATATTTACTTTGACATAATTTAGTAATTAACTACTAAAACAATCTAAAAGCATTTATTTAATTGCCTTGCTATATTCTCATTCATGGTGTATATTTCTTTAGGGCAATGTAGCTAAAACAAATAAAGCATACCAACCATGCAGTATTTATATACATTTTATCAGTCAACTGTGACAGATAATGTCTTGCTATATTACATTAGAAAAAGATTCTCCTTTGTTGAGCTTGCCAGCTGATTAACTTCATAAAGGCCCATAACATTTTAGAAACTTATCAGGATGCAAGAAAATGTATAGCCTTAACAGTGTGAATTTGAAGCTATATAATGAGTACATGAAATTATGGACTTTGGATGTAGGTAAGTCTGAGTAATAATAATATCTAATCTGTAGGATTTTTATAATGATAAATGCATTAACATGTGTAAAATGCTTGGCACCATAATTGGCACACAGTAAATTCCAAGTTGTATTTTAAATAGCTATTGTGTTATGAATAAGCCATAAATTGGCATTTTTCCTCTTGAGAATGTTCTGTTTAAATGTTGAAAATCAGCTTTTCCACTGTCCATGTTAATTTCCTTAACATTAGTTTTGGAAATGGTGTCACATACCCTTATATTAATGCACTGCAAGAGGCCAATCAAATCTAGGTGTAAAAAGAGTAATTTCCTGCTCTTCTCAGCACCCTCTGCTAGTAACACTGTTTGAACGTATTCTAAAAAGACTACCGATGTCAGAGCCAATTGAGAATTAGGCAGGTGGATGTTTTTAAGTTCTGATAATAATATCATTTCCACACTCTCCCCTAAATTCTTAATGTATTAAAGCTGAAGTTCCTTTTGGCTTCTGAGTATAAACTGAAGAAACATGTTAGTTTAGCTTAAGGAAAGATTCAGAGGAGGAGAACCAAAGAATCAAAACCTAGGAGAGTAGTCTGTTTTAGTTATTGTGTATATTCAGATAATACCCACCCAAAATTGGGTTTGAGTGTTGAGACTAATGACACTAAACACACATACACACACAGACACACACACATGTGCACACACATGCACATGCCAACAGGTTATGAAAATGTATATTGCCTACATAATTGGGAGAAAGTTGGGCAGCTTGATTGGCTTGGAGACTTTATGGTTTTTAAAGTATGCAGCCCATGCCAAGAGTGCTGCTTGGTAGAAGCTTGTATGATATTAATTTCTCGCCAGTTTATCAGTTTGCCTAGATGTGGGGCAGAGGTGAAAAGGGAGAGATGAGATGCAAGAGCGGTCAACAAACATCAAAAAATGGAATTAGACTCCTTATTAGAAGGACCAACATGTATGAGAACAGAGAAATAGATAACAATGATACAAAAACAATGTGTCCTAGGACTGAGAACTAGGGTAGCTTTTTTAAAGCATGTGTTTCTATGGTTAACAAACTTTAACCAAATTTTATTAGACGGAGATGTGTTTTCCGACTGTTAACTGTTACGCAAGTAAGGAGAATCCTGTTTGCTTTAAATTACTTAAAGTAATATACCGTTTCTTACTAATACATGCAAATGAATTGTTACTAAATATGTATATGTTCAAAACTGATACCTGTTACACTTATATTATGAAATAATAAAGTATGTAACTTTCTTAAATTAGTAGAATGACAAACCAGTATTAGATTTCGAAAGGACTGTGTACCTCTGTATCTCTCATGGCACAATATCAAGTCTTGTACATATTGCACCTATCGCCTGTCATTATGTTTATTGTTTGCTTATTTTTTATACATTTCTTCTGTTCATTTAACAAATATTTTACTGTTCCCTCAACATGTCCCAGGTCTACTATAAAATATCTAATATTTTGTCCTAGTCTTAAGAAGTCCATAGCTTTTGGAAAAATAGGAATATAAGATATGTAATAAGGTCTCTAGTACAGAAATATATTTATAATACTGAGATGTCGCCTTAGACTTCCAGCATCCTTATAAATATATTTTAACAGAATAGATGCATTGTGATAATAACGAAAGTCATCAATTACTTATTTTTGTTTTTTTTTTGTTTTATCTTTCATTATATACTATTCTTTAATGTCCTGACCCAAAGGCAGTATTCACTTATATCAAGAGAGTAAATTGCATTCTCCTTCTGGCGGGCTCACACATGGCACTTAGAACCACATATTGCTCTGGCTCTATAAAAGGTCATAATCCAGGATGAAAAAAAGCTTGAAAATCACAGCAAAATATTGTGGAAGAATCCCGAGAATATACGCTCTAAGGTTTTTGAAAGTGAGGAAATAAAACCTCAAGGTTGTTGAACTTAGAATGACCCTACTCTGTTTATTCCAGTCCACTAGGCAGTTGTCATTTATAGATAGCCATGGATCATAGCACATAAGTACCTTAGATTAGGTGTCCTTGTCTAGTTACATTACTTATAGGTTGTCACTGGATATACAGCACTTCCATTGTGTTGTGCAGTCTGTTTTTATGAGAACCTTTGCTCTCTAACAATAGTAGTGAGAGTACTTCCATTGAGAGAAACCTGCCCCAGATATTCATCAGTTTCATTCAGCTATTTTACTGTTTTGATTTTCCTTTTACTTGAAAGCACAAATTTCCGAGAATCTAATTGCAGTGTCTCCTGTTATTCTCTTGGAGTGGACATAGATGATGGACCTATCGAGCTTTCATCATTTTGCCATTCTTTATAAAATTACCTAAGAGCTCCAGAGCATGAAATTAGCATTCAGGAATATTGTAGTCTAACCTCCTTTTTTTTCCTACCCTGAATGATACTAAAATGAAGGGTGTTCAACAGAAAAGTCCTCTTTAAATTATATGTTTGAATGTTTTATACTGGTCTTTGAGTCTTTCTGGATTCTTTTCTCCTAATACAGAAGCTACATCATATTTAAATTATATTTAAAAGACCGATATTAACTCTTCGAATACAAATAAAAGCAATCTCATCAAAAAAAAAATAATAAAGCTTTTTAATCTATAAAACACCTTTATTTCATTAATATATTATGTATTAAAAATAGTGTGGTTTCAGATGTTAGCATGTCCTTTCCACTGGAATATCTCCATATTTTAGTTTCTATATCAATGTAAGGAGAAATAATTCTTGCAATATTCCCTGAGGAGTGTCTCATAAAACCAACCAACCAACCAAACAAACAAACCAAAAACAAAAACACAAATAAAAAACAAACAAAAAAAAACCACTTTTGGGAATAAAGAAGTTATCTAAATGAAAAATAATGATGTTTTTAATTTTCCTGAGTTCAAATTATTATCTAGGTCTAATTTTTTTTGTTCTCAAAGTGAACAAAATGTTTCTATCTTTTTAATATTCATTCCAGGTTTTAATTGGTGAAAGCGTTTTTGAAGAAACTTGTAGTGCTCAGCACTCAAGTTTATAGTTTTCTAAATCTAAGCCACATTGCCTGAGACCTGACTCTCACAGATTGGATGTGATTAAACAGATATCAGAATTTTTAGACAACTATTTGAGTGGGTGTTTCACCTTCGAAAGTCATGCCCTAAAAGTCTGCCCTCTTTCTCTTTGCTCTGGGTTATAGTCTTGTACTTATCTATTAATTGAACTTGTTCATGGAGGCACTTTGTTGTTCTCTGGTATTTCAAATAAATTTGATCCAGTCATTTCTTAAATAATCTCTATGTGCTAATATGATATTCTATGCTATTAAAGACCTTTTAATTTAATAAACATTTACTGAATGATTGCTTCCTTTGGAGAGAAATACACTATGTTATGATATATGAGGGATATAGAGATAAAGAAGGGATAGCCTTAATTGTCAGAGAAATTATAGTATGGTACCCACCTAACTCCTTTTATTTGCAATTTCGTTTCTTGCAGATTCAGTTACCCACAGTTAACCATGACCTAAAAATATAAAATACAAAATCCCAGAAACAAACAGTTCATCGGTTTTAAATTGTGTGCCATTCTAAACAGTGTGATGAAATCTCTCAAGTCTCGCTCAGTCCCATCTGGGACTGTCCACTCTGTCCTTGCTCTCCACCCATTGGTAACTTAGTTACCATATTGGTTATAGCTATGTGCAAGTAACCCTTATTTTACTTAACAATAGCCCCAAAGTACAAGAGTAGTGATGCTGGCAAATTGGATATGCCAAAGAGAAGCGGTAATGTTCTTTCTTTAAGTGAAAGGGTGAGTATAGTACAATAAGATATTTTGAGAGAGAGAAAGAACACATTCACATAACTTTTATTACAATACATTGTTACAATTACTTTAATTTTATTAATACTTTGTTGTTAATCCCTTACCGTACCTAATTTATAAATTAAGCTTTATCATAGGTATGTATGTATGTATTTATGTATGTATGTATGTATGTATGTATGTATGTATGGCAAAAAAACATGGGGTCCATATCTGTAGTTTCAGTCATGCAATGGGGGTCTGGAAATATATCCCTTGTGGATAAGGGATGACCATTCTATTGAGGAGAATAGCAGTCCAAGGAGACAAAGGAATCAATAGAATAAGACAGCTTCTCCAGATCTCTAAAGGAATTGTTAAATTTCCTGGGGAAACTTCAGGTAATTTCAGAATTTCAGCTGTCAAGAATATGTTCGTGCCTCTTCAGGATTTATCTTTATCCCTAAACTCTCCCTTAAAATATATATTCACTACTGTCTATTCCCCTTGACATTCTAGTTAGCAACTCAACTTCTGCCTGTCAGAACTTGAATTCACATCACTTCCCTGACCACGTGCTGTTCCATTATTTCCTCAGTATAGTTCACTAGTGCACCAATCAGTCACCAAAAATTGCTGATTTTATGTGCTGAAATTTCTCAAGTCCTTCCCTTCTTATCAATTCCATTACGACTGCACTCATTGAGATCCTCATCAGCTCTCATTGAACCATTGTAACAGCTTTGTAACTTGTTTTCATCCCTCCAATTTTCGTACCACTTAAATTCGTTACTCACACAGCCACTAGAGAAAGCTATCAGAAACAAAAAACTAACTAGGCAACATTTTTGCTCACAACTCTTCAGGAATTTCAAGAAACTACAGGATAGGGTACCCAAACTATAGGAAGGTTTACAATAACTTCCCCAAACTCTTTTAGCTTTCTCTTTGAATATTCTTAATACGATTTTATTTATTATTGAAATGGGGTCTTTTTGAGAGATCTATTTTTATATGAGGAATGCAGGTATAAAAGGTGGCAGGACACCAGTCACTCTACTCTTGGTTCATATCTAGCTGTATTAATTATCCTGTACACAACCTACAGTTTTCTCCTTCTAGAACATCTCCTTTCTTCTTTCTTTCTCAGATACCAATTGCAGATTTTTTGAGCTTTGACTCAAACTTCATTGACCTCTGGATGCATCCCTTCACTTTCCTGTTTTCTCAGAAGCATTTAATACCCCTTTTGTGCTTCTGTATGCCAGCATACATCTCTCACTGTATTTGTTGTGTAATACTGCAATTCACTTATGTATGTATTTTTTTCCAAAAGATTACAAACTGCTTAAGGTCAGGAGCTATTCTTTTGCATACCCACTCTGCTTAGTGTATTAGTGTGTTTTTTTAATTGTCGAAGTGACCAAATTTGAACTTCAAATCAATCTTTCTAAGATCTGTGTCCCAACATGGGTAAAGGGTATGATACTGATTTTTTTTATTATTGGAAATAAGAAGCTAACAGATTAGGCTACCTAAAAATACATTTAAAATCAACAACTATATCATAAACAATCAAAATTAAAAAAAAAAACAGACTAAGAAATATACGTATAACAAATAGTTAAAGATATGCTTTTGTTATTATTGGGAAGAATGTGTAATGGAAAGAGAGTTTTGGTTTCACAAGATGGTTCTTCTGGAGACCAAGGATAAGAAAATCAGGAATGCTAATGTGAATATGGTTGGAAAATTGAATTCTGGAGTCTAAGCTAAGTAAGAAAGAAAATAAGTTGATCCAGCATGGAAGACTATAATATAGAAAAATAGGAAAGGAATACAGTACCAGAAGTGACAATGAGGAAAGAGAGAAGATCAGAAGGGCCAAACAAAGGAGAAATGAGAGGATTAAATTTATGAACTTTTTTCTATAAGGCGACACAATGCCCGGTCAGATCAGGGTGAGAGAACTGTTTATACTTCTTAAGGATGGAAATGGAATGGAGACAAGAAGGTGAGGATATGTGATGAGGTTTGTTGAAACTTGATGATGAATTTCACCATGAAAGTTAGAAAAGGGTTTGGAGGTTGATAAATAATAGACACAGAGAGAGCATTATAGGTAGATGTGATGTGCTTGCAAAGAGGAAGCTTTATTGAAGAGTGGAACTGGGTTAATGGACTCCAAGAAGCATAACAAATAAGAAAACCACTTCGTTTTGAAAGTCCGTGCCATCAGGAGAAAGCTTGATTTCAGTGTGATCAAACAGCTGAACAAGTTACCTTCAGAAGCGATCAAGGGTGTATGTGAGTTTGCACACAATATCACGGTGGCTGGAGAAGACCCAGAAAAGGTCATTGGGCTGTAGTTGTTGGTGAAGAAAGCAAGGCTAAACTGGGCTGGGTATGGCAGAGAGAACATATTGACAAAAAGAGCAGCCATAGATTTTTCTGCATTAGCTGATAATTGTGGAGTTGTCTGAAGGAGGATTGAACACATGAGCCTTTGTTAAGAGACTAGCTTTTTGTTTTGGAAATGTTTAGAACAAATGCATTTATTTCAAGTTAGACTCCAAGCCAGGAACAAGGTTTGAGTGTACCTCAAAATCTTTCTCAATCACTGAGCAACATTTTTGTGTGCTCATCCTTGGGGGAGCCTGGAGTCTGGTTGAGCTGCTACAAAGTCCTAATACAGGTGCATGAGATCTGCTATTAGACATTAAAAACATTCTCTAGTCTTTCAGAAGACAGAATTAGAGATAGTTAACAATAGTTCAAAAAAATTATTGTGATACCTTGTCACAAATTATTTTTTCAATAATTAATGAAAATCATACACACACACACAATTACAAAAAGTGCATATAGAAGCACCCTAATGAAATAAAAACTATGACTAACATTTTAATTTTCTCTTGATACTTTCTGTAAGAGTTAATGTAGAAATTTTCAAGGTTTTTTCCTTGGATTCGCAATCTGATATTTATGTCAAATTAGGGCATTGGCTTTCTCTAACAGATGTTCAGGAGCTTAATTTGTATTCTAACTCAAGCTAGTATTAATTTTGAATCTGTAATCCATCATTATACCAACATGGCAATGCCTCAGAAGTTTAATGTCTATATAGCTTCTACAAAGCTCCATCATTGCATGTCTAACACATTGCAGTATTCACAAATGGATCCCAAACAATTCTGGCACCTTAGATGATATTTTCCCTGCTGTTACTGGTCTGATCTCACCAGGTAGTAACATTCAGAGAATTACATTGTCTCACTGGGTTGCACTGCATTTTCAATATCATCCTGGAGTCTCTTAAAAGAAGTATTTCTCTAATCTTAATTGAGGTTACTAGAGTCAAAGCTAAGTTTACAAACTTAAGTAATTTCTTATCTTATTTCCATGTCTGTATATTAAGCCATTTAATTTTTGAAGTAGTCGTTTTAATTGTTATAATGTGGTCATATAGGATCAGATCACTCTTTTATGCGCAAACACATATGATCCAGCTTCTTTCATAATGCTCCAATATCCTAATAGGGTGCATACTCTTCTGAGATTGCATGGCTTCATGAATCTAACTTAAATATGTAGAATCAGTCTTCCTGCCTGTCATGGTGGAAGCTAAAGTACTCTGTCACAGTAATTTCTAGTTAATCATTCAGTTTCTAGCCTAATAACTTACCTACATGTTAATACATTGCTGTTTACTGGAGAAAAAAAAATATTTAATTTCTATGTATAACTGGATGAGATTCTGGCCACTTAATAGGCAATTTAACTTGAACATGAGAGAAGATGAGGAAAAAATGAGGCCTTATCATGTTTCAACAACTTTATATTCATTTTGAATCTTTTCAGTTGTACAGCATAGTGATTAGAGATCTATATAACTCAAAGTGATCGTGCCTCTAAATCTAGTACCCTTCTTCCCCCTTACATATATTTTACATCGTTAACTATATTACACTTTATATTTCCATGTCTATATTTGTATCTATTCATTTGCACTTCTTAATCCCTTTGTCTTTTTTCATCAGTCCCCCAAACCCCCCTCAAAATAGTCTCTGTACCTATGAGTTCATTTCTATTTTTGTTTTTATTGTTGTTTATTTTGTTCTTTAGACTCTACATATATATGAAATCATGTGTTTTTTGTCTTTCTCTATTTAACTTAAGTTATTCAGTGCAATACCCTCAGTCCATCAAGGCAATATTTTTTTCCCATCCCCTTCCTTTTAGTCTGTGTGTCTTTTAATCTGAAGTGAGCCTCTTGTAAGCAACATATGTAGGGGTCTTGTTTTCCAATTCATTCAGCTTCCCTATCTTTTGGCTGGAACATTTAATTCTTTTCCATTTGAGGTAATTGTTGATAAATATGTAGTTCTTACCAGTCTTTATTCATGAAGAAAAACATATTTTTTCTTCTTAAAGAAGTCCCTCCAACATTTCCTGTAATACTGGTTTGTTTGTGGTGGATTCCTTTAGGTTATTTTTGTCTGGGATGCTCTTTATCTGTCCTTCAACTCTAAATGATAGCTTTGCTGGATAAAGTATTTTTGGTTGTAGAGTCTGGGTTTTCAACACTTTGAATATTTTGTGCCAAACACTTCTGTCTTGCAGTTTCTTTTGAGAAATCAGCTGCAAGTTTTATGGAAACCTCCCTTGTAGGTAATTAATTGCTTTTCTCTTCCTTTTAAGACTCTCTTTGTATTTAACCTTTGGCATTTTAATGATGATATATCTTCGTGTAGGCCTCTTCGGGTTCATTTTTTGAGGGACTCTGAGCTTCCTGGGGTTGTATGTCTATTTCCTACACCAGATTAGGAAAGTTTTCTATCATTATTTCTTCAAATATATGTTTAACTTCTTGTTCTTTCTCTTCAGATATCCCTATGTCATGGATGTTGTTACCCTTGATTTTGTCCCATAGACTCCTTAAAATATTATTACATTCTTGGTTACTTTTCTCTTGTCATTCTTATTGAGTGACCGTGGTGTACCCATCCTCTATATAGGTGTTTCAATCCTCTTCTTTCTCTGCTCTGTTGATTTCCTCTAATATATTCTTCATTTCAGATAATATATTCTTCATTTCTATCTTGTTCCCTTTTATAATTTCCCTTTCCATTTTTATGTTTTTTATCTCTTTGTTAAAGTTATCAGCGAATTCATCTACACTTCTCTTAATTTCATTGAGCATCTCTATAACCAGTATTTTGAAACTCTACATCCATTAGATTGCTCGACTCCATTATTCCTGGATCTGTTCTGTTCTCTCATGTGGTTTCTGCTTCTTTGTCTTTCCATTTTAGCTATCTTTCTGTGTCTTTTCTATGTACTAAACAAAGCTCCTAAGTTTCTTGGTCTTATTTTTGTGGCTTTGTGAAGTAGGTGTCCAGTGGCACAGTTCTGAGAGGGGCTCAGCTGCAAGCCAAGTTTAGCCCCAGCCTGTGCCCCTCTGGGGCCACCTAGTGCCTCAAGTTTCTTCAAGAAGCCATACCAGAAACCAAGTTCAGCTGCCCCCAGTGTGAGTTTTGGCACTGTTCAGCAAGTGGCACAAGACTGCAGAGGACACATATAAGCATGGCTTTGGTAGGGCCATGAGTTGGAGGAAGCGGAGTTTCAGGGAATCCTTTGAACAGAGAGACCTCTGTTATTCCAGTATGATGATGTCTCAGCTATGACCATGCTCAGAGAAGGGAGGACTCAATAGAGGAACAATGGATATCACTAGCACTTCTGCCCGGGGGAAAGTCTTGCCTCCAGACCTCGCTTCTACAACTCAGTGTCCCCTTGCAAGTCCCTGGTGCCCCCCGCCCTGAGCAGATGACCCAAGCAGCTGACCTAGTTCTGTGCTCAGCGTGAGAAGGTCTGTCACTGCAAAAGCCTGGTTGTAGACATGGACCCTTTAAGAGGCCTCTGCAGCTGTCAGTTGCAAATGCCATAGCCTCTGTCTCATTCAGCCTCTGGGGACTGGGCAGCCTTACATCCTTACCCCTTCCTTCCTCCAACCATTGCAATGGTATTCTTATTTCTCTCCCTAGTTGTAGAGCTTATGTTCATCACCCCAAGAGACTCTGCTTACTATTTTCTTCATGTTTCTGTCTCCATGTTGACATGGTTTCAAGAGGGGATGAACAAAGCTTCTATCAACTATGACATTCTGCCCCAGTTCCTCTTAAAAATTTTAAAGGAAACTTGCTTTCAATATTATATGATTTTTCTGTGTAGTAGATACTTAGTATTTTAATAATCACTGCTGATGTTACTACCGACTTGCTTCACTGAAATGTCAGTGTTCAATCTCATGAGTAAGATGGAAGGAGATGGTGTATTGCCAAGAAAATACTTGTAATAAAGAAGGGAGCTAATCAAGCTAATATTTGAAAGGGACCTACTATGTGTTATCCACTTTATATGTGATATCTGATTTAAAGTTCACCTCAGTCCTCCCCCCACCCAGAAGGAGCAATTATCAATTCCCATGTTATCTATCTATCTATCTATCTATCTATCTATCTATTTATTCATTTTTAAATAAGATATTTTAAGCATAGAAAATTGCAGAAAGCAATATGCAGTGACATATATAACCATTACCCAGAAGTAAATAATGTTAACTATCTTATCATAAGGCAAATTTGCTTCGGATAATTTTTAGAAATAAAATATCACATATATGCTTGAAATACATTTTAGCCCTGACGTGTTCAAGCTGAGGAAAGTAAAGTAACTTGCCTAAATTCACTCAGCTAGTATGTGAAACCTAATTGAATCTTCCATTAAAAGCTCTGGAGTTCATGTTCTTTCCCTCTGCTGTGAAGACTTTCTCTGTGCTCCCTAATGGACTCACAGCCCCAGTAGAAACATACTTCATAGAGGTGCTTTATAATAGGGGAAATGATTGAGCCTTCATTTTTGTGGTACCATATCAGTTGCCAATTAATTTTGGTGTGTAATAAAGTATTATATGTTCCCCTGTTCAATTATTTTTCATACCCCACCAACAGAACAAGATAATTTTGTTATAATAGCTTCATTACTTGACTTTAATGTTATTAGTCATTATAATGCACAAATGCAGGTGTATAAAGTAATGCACAAAAATGATCAGTGTAGAGTATAGCAAATAAGCAATATGGTATTTCTAAGTAGTTTAAATTTTGTGCCTCTGCATATATTCTCTGAATGGAATATTTTTTCAAATTTAAGAAATCATTTTTAGTTGGTTTTATTTCTTTTACACATTTGTCATTTACCTCTCCAGTGTTATTTATAAAGTGGGGGGTCATAATATGCATTTCATGGGACCAAGATGATCTATTTGAAATCATTTGACAGAGTGATTAGCATACAGCAACTACTTGATACTTATTATGGTCACTTAAAAAGCTACTTTCTGTGTGGTAGTGGGATTGGAAAAAAGCCAATATGCTAATTATTTTTAAAATAATTTTATTTGACTAAGTTCAATCATCTGCTATTTAAAAATTAATTTGGCATGTGGAGACCTATTTTGAGACAGCACTTATTCCATAGTTGATTTAGAGAAGAGGAAAAAAATAATCAATCATTTTTATTTGTAATGGTATCTCATTTTGGGGGGCATGTGGGAATCCACGGAGAAGAGCTAATATTTGAGAAATGGTATTCTTGCTGCAGTGGAAGTAATAACCAATTGTTACTTTATTAAGGCAATGCTATTATGATAATTCCATATCTCTAGAGAAATACTAGGGATTTTATGAAACACATACTTTTAAAAAATTGACGTCTTATATGCTATTATCATTACTATCTATGTGAGAAAACAACTGCGTGGGGCTAAAAAGGGTTGGTAGGTTATTAAAATATAAAGAAACAAGGAGAAACCGAAAATGCATGATCAAATCTCCCTTGAGAATCCACCACAAAACAATTTTTTTTTTATTTTAAGATTTTTTTCTCATTAATAAGTCATTTTGAGCTCTTTTTTAAGGTAGGCATGAGGAACTGAATAAGAATTCATCCTCACTGCTGAGATGCCCTAAATCTTATTAATTCACATGTCGAGAATATTAAAGCAATGAAGAAAAAAAGAATACAGAAACTCTACATATCTGCTTTTGTTAAAATAACAAAAACCTCAGATTCTTACACTAAACTAATTATATTTTCCAAGCTGTGTCCCTTAATATATGCATTTTAATTATTGCATGTACCTCTCCCTAGAAATTGGAAGGTCCGGAAAACAAAGTAATTCCATTTATCAACTTAAATTGCATTTAATTAAAGACTAGTTCTGACACATCAAGAGAAAGGCTAATTAATATTTTCTAGAAGATTGTGTTTTTGTAAAAAATGAAAGAGCCTAAGTTAGTATAAGCCCTAGGAGGAAAACATTATTGCAGTGAGCAGTAGCAACAGTTCTCACTAATATTAAAATAAAGAGTTTGGCTTGGGTTGGAAAGCAGCCCAAAACTTATTTACCACAGAAGTTTGTCCTTTTCCTCCTTTATTAACTCATCTCAATTGAAAAGCACAGATGTTCTCTACATCTGCCTCTCTCCCACTCACCCTTAAATTTTACTCACCAGCTGAACCATCAATCCTAATACATACAAAAATATTTTATTATGATAATAACTGTTGTATTTGAATGCATACTAATTTTCTGAAACCATGAATATTCCAACCACACTTTGAAAGCTCTCTGAAGACTGCAAAAAATGATTGTCCCACTGGTTATAGTCCATTTAAAAGTTTATTGTCCTGCCAAATATATATCTAGTTATTCTTTACATGAATGCATAGCTTGGCATTATGTAACTATTTACTAAGCAATGTGTACAGCTATGTGCACAGAAATGCTACCATTACCAATTTTATTGAAAAGCCACAATAAATAGCAAAGAGAAGAGATGTTCCTTATAATGGTATTTTGAATATGTATTTAAACAACTTATCTATTCTGAATTCATTTCTGATAGATTAAATAGCTGTATTGCAAATCTTATAAGATGCACATCTCTTCGCTGTTTTTTTCCCCCTCAACTTGTATCAGCTGAATAGCTCAAATTATTTGGTACTGGTAAAGCATGAAATTTTGTAATAAAAAATGGAAAAGAAACCTATAGAGTGAATAGACTACTAGCATTGAAAGTTGTAGCACTTTTAAATCCATTAAAGTTTACTTTATTTTTCTTTTTGTGAAGGCAGCGCTCTTGTGGATGTCATCAGTCTATCTTATATGTCTGTTCACTGGTTAATGAAGACCTGCTGATATCTGAGAGAACCAGGGGGCATCCAGACTGAGCCAACTCTAAGTAATTAGCTCAAGAATTCTTTCCACAGAAAAGCAAGGGTAGTGTGACATAAACTGTACACAGTGTCTTCCACTATACACGGTGTCTACTGTACATAGGAAGGGATCAGAGATGGGGGCGGGAGGGTAATGGAGTGGCAGAAAGTGCTTGTGATAGTACAAGAGAGCATCTTGGCAGGCTTTATTTCTTGCAAACCCTTGTACTATATGCCATTTCATGCAGCTCAAGAATGGAGAGAAAGTTAACATTTGTCACTTCCATCTTACAATGGTAGGAGGCAGATATTTCTCCCCCTGAGTTGTACAGCTCACCAGGTTTCACTTGTACAAAGATTGCTTTAAAACTTAAAGTCAAATTCATAGCCAAGGTATAATTCCTGATGTGCTTTTTTGAATTAGCTTCATTTCTCATGCTTTTTAATGTTCTCTTTCTGATCTACTTTTTAAAATGTTAGCTTATGTACCCTTAAAAATAGTTTTAAACCCTTTCCGTGAAATAAGAATGTGTATAATTAAGTAGACATATAACTAAGAAAATGGGATAGCCGATAGCATCGTTTGACCCAGGGGAAAGCTGAATTTAAGTAGCTTGCCCAAGATTGTACACTGTGTTCCTCATTTGAGGGGGATTCAGGCCTGGCTCCTGACCTGGCCTTCCAGTCTATACCTTGCAGTCACATTTATTTATTTCCTCTTAGTTCCTGCTTTAACTGAATACACATGAAAATTTGAAATGATTTTTTTATGTCATTACCATTTCTCTGCACTTAATAATACTTTCTGCTTGAAATACTCCTTCCTTTTTCACTTCCAGTAGTTCTATTCACCTTTCCAAGAACAGTTGGAAATACCTTCCCATGCTCTTTCAGGATCTAATACAGAAGTTCCTTTCTTCCCTGTCTCCATATTGGCTAGGATTTTGTTTATTTGTTTCTTTATTTTAATTTAGATCATGGGTTCTAAAAGGATAATCTTAAGATTTTAAATGGTGGATTTATGAACCATATTATCTTACTTCCCTGTTTAAACATTCCTGAATTAGATAACTTTTAGTTTGGGAACTACAACAAGAAGGCATATAAATCATAAAGTTAAGTGTATTCAATGGAGAGAGAAAACATTTTATTATTATTTTTTATTTCCCACAACAGCACAAGTATGTCAAGTATTGACTTACAATAAATGTCTAGAAATAACCTAGTGTTTTTATGCAAGTGACCAAGACATTGTATATTCAATCCTTTAAAGGTTTATAGACCATTTCTTGTATGTGCTTTTTATGCTCAGAAGGTGAAGTGATATATACTAATGGCTAAGAACATGGAGATTTTAATCTGACTATGTGGTTAAACTTCAGCTCCACTACTTGCAAGCTGTGTGACATTGAGCAAGTCACTTAACAGCTATGGGCCTACATTTCTTCACCAATACAACAGAGATAATAATAATAATATCTATCTCTTAAAGATGTTGTAATGGTTAACTAAAATAATACATACCTATAAAGCTTACAGTAGGGCACATGGTAAATATTTTGTAAGAGTTAGCTGTTGTTATTAATTTGTAAAATTAAATTACAAATTAATTTAAAATGACATGGAAAAAAATCTGTGATAACTAAGATGAAAAATTTACAACTGTTAATGGAGAAATAATTAAGATGGTATTTCAAATATTCGAAAGCCTTTTTCTATTTCTGAAGAACAATTATAGAAAGTCTTTTGTGATATTAGATAGTGGCATAAAGACTGAGGGAGGTGAAGATGGGAGATGAGTGTTGAGGGAACAAATGAACCAAATAATATGGTTTCCAAGGCAATGCCATCTTCAGAATTTCAGAGGTGGCACATGCATTATTCTCAACCGAGTCATGTCCACGAACCTATATGAGGTAAATTTTAACAGGGCACTGATTGCCTCTGTTCTAAATCAAACTATGGAGTCCAGAAAAAATATTCTATATCATGATAGTGATCATAATTAAGGAGAATGAGAAAGAGTTGATCATTTTCTACAGGTCTACTGTTTTGTGGGGTGATGAAAGGCATTCAAAAAAGCTTAAACTGGTTTGCTAATGTATCAAAGCAGCTTTGATGGAATTTAGATGGAAACCTCATTTTTAAAAGAATTGGATTCTCAGAACCTCAGGGACTCAAGCAGCTGGCATAGCAAGTTATCTGAATTTGATCTGAACTGACGTCAGGAAGCTGGGAATGCCCAAGGCAATGCATTTCTTTATGCACTATTTTGACAATAGTGAAAATGTCTAAGTATTAATCATTTTCTGGCAGTGTTAGTTCTTATGAAAAATAAAAGTATTTAAAAGATTTTCTTTTTAGTCCTTATTTAGGCCATTTTTTTAGAAAAACTATTCTGCAGCAAGGTTGTAAACAGCTCTATAATAAATGTATGTGGTTATATAATAAACCTAAAAATATGGAACTACAGAGCTTGGTAGAAGTCTTGCTTCAGGACTTATTCTTGGAAAGAAAGGGTTTTTTGTTTGTTTGTTTTTGGATTTTTTAAAATAAAACCTATTGGTGGAGACTTAAATTTTAAGCCAGACTTTTATGTCCAAATACAAATGTTAATTTTCTGGGTATATCTTTACAAAATGCAGTGTGGGTATATAAGCAGGGCCAGATGTCTCTGTCTTAATTACTCATATTCTTTAATAAATAACGATGTCATACAGTGAAAATAAAGCCCAGATGGCTGGCGCATTGCCCAAATCATTGGATGCAACTAGATAGTCATTTTTTTTAGTTTCCTTAATACTAATAAATAATACAGATTATTTTTTATCTATCCATCAATCAAATAAATGACTATTGTGTCTACTATGAAGTAAGCACTGTGCTAGTGACTATAAAAACATACTGCCAGATATTACCATAACATCATTTACTTTTGTTTCTATTATCCTCACGCTCTAGGCTTGCATAAGAGACTCAGCTTAATTTGAATTTTTTCCAGATCAGAACCAGAGCTGAGTTTGCCATGGTGGTTGCTTAACTAACTGTTTTATTAGCTTGGGTCTTATGTATCATGGTAGATATTATAGGTTGTCAAGTAGTGGTTGATGAATCATAGAATCATGGAATTTTAGAACTCTCAGAGAAACTTGGAGCTGACCCAAGTTACATTCTACAGAAGAGGAAATGTGAAACAAATGCCTAGGTGTTTTCACCAGAGCCACTAGTTTGTGTCAGAACTGAGGCTTAAACAATAGCCTGCTAATTTGTGACCTTATGTTCTTTGCAGAATTACTGCATCACAGAAATGTACAGAATTAAAAGTGCTATCATGGGAATCAGGGTATAGTATTTTGAGTTTGCTGCTCCTGTTGACTCAGGATGGAATGAAGGAGGGGGAACATACATTACCAGTGAACCTACTGCATTTGTTTGTTCTAGAGTGATGATGGACAACAAGAAAATAGGATCTGACTCTACAGAGTCTCAGTGGGGTCTCTGACTGGTCTAGAATTATCTAAGTACAGGATTCTATCATCACAGAGTCTTGAATGACATGGAAGTTATTTTCCTAGATATAATATACATAGGGCCAGTGCCAAAAAATAAAGACATACTAAGTGATTGGCTCCAGACAACCACAGTCCATTATATGTTCAGCATAAAATCATAAACATTATTTATTGGATACTAAATCACCAGTTAGTACTAGTGTTAAGAAAAATGAATTTGGCTTGGAGTATGTAGATGTGAAGCCTCTGGAGAAACTCAGCTTAGACTTGTCATCTAAGAACCTGCTGGCCATGGGGAAGCCTGGATCCCAGTGGCATTCTTCAGAGAAGTTGTACTTAGTTGGGATGCTCCGTAGTTGATGGTGTTGGGAAGAACAGCTGAATCGGGGGAGACAGTAGAGCTGTGAGTAGGACTGCTCCAAAAGAGGGAGGCCCAAGTGAAAACCAAAATGTGCCTGTCCTCAACCCCCAATATATTGTATTCTTTCTATTGAAAAGTACTTATGTTGTCCCTTGAACAGAAACCATAATGCTCTTTACTACACTGGTTTAATTTCAGTGTTTATGTCACTGATGTTTCCCCACTTAGTTAATCATCATTAACATTAGCCTTAATAAGGAATAAGAGGGTATGGTTCTTTTTAGTAAATATGACTCAGCCTTAGAAGTAAGCAGAGATGCAAGTGTATTACTAAAAACCATTATGCATCTTGAGCGCAGTGTGGGTAAGGGCTATTGTTGCCAGGCAACTAGCCTGAACAAGTCATACATAAAAATGAGCTTTATGTGTGGTCATTTTGGCACCAGCCTATTGTCCTTCTCACTACTTCCTCCAGGCCTTGGCTGAAATGAGCCACTTGAAACAAAAGGGCCAGGAATTATTACCCCATCAGGCAGTCTGGAAGAAATCTGCTGGTAGCTTCTTACAGAAAAATAGGAGGAAAATGAAATTTTACAATGTATTGGTTTGCCTGCTATAGGCAAAGCCTTGGAAATAGTAAAAGATTTCACAGAGTATGGGTACTTTTATCTATGGAATTTCGAAAAGGGCATGGAGTTAAGTTTGTACATGTGAGATGCTCACATATTGTTTAAGATTTTTAAAATTTATTTCCAAGTATATATTCATGTGTGAAATAATAATTGAGTTCTTATGAGATATAGTAAAATGTAAGTTTTTATTAGAGCATAAGAAGGTAATTGTCATTAGAAAGATGTCTCTGCAGATAACCATTAAGCAAGAGGCAAAAAACGTATGCTATGATAATAATTTATGGTCACTTCTAAAACCAATCGTTATTGTCTAAGGCATCACAATAACTTCAGTGTGTCCATTAGAAAAAGAGCAAGTAAGAATCACTATTATTTTCTTTCATTTCATTGACTTATTTTGATATGTTTTTTAATGAGAAATCTTGAATTTCCAAGAGCATATTTTCTTATTACTACAAGGATGATTATGTCTTGTATATTTGTAATGGCACTGCAAAATGATTTCCTGTAGAGCTTATTATTGTAGCAGAGGTCATTTTAAAGAGAATATTTTAAAGAACAATGTCAGAATAAATGGCTCTTCTCTTTGTCCTTAACACTCATTCCCAAGAAAGAAGAGACTAGTAGACAATGATAGAACCAGCATGTTTCAATAAACACATCATCACTCAATTAACTGAAGTAATTTTCTAGAATTATCTATTAAGGAATTAAAACATGCAATGCTATATATAGAATACAAGAAGCCTCAAGTGAGTTTGACTATGAAGAAATGTCTGTCATTCTTTAATTGACAACCTAGAGAGAGTATGAGCATTAAGGTGATATTGGAGGCTAAAAGTTTACTATCTTAAGTCTGATGTATGGACTTAAAAAGAATTGAAATTTTTCTTCACACTTTTTTTGAGGAAGTGTGTTTTATATGTATAAAGTATATAAAGTGAAAGTTATGCCTTCACGCTGAGGAATGATTTCAACAAGGCATGATTACTAGTGACAGTGATGGGAACGCCACAGTGACCAAAGGGCTTTATTTCCAAAAAAAAGTCAAATTATAGAATCTTAATGTTGAGAGACCACAAAATTATTCTGGTTGAGGGTTTTTTTAAACTGTGTCCTTGGGACACTCTTTCCCCACCACCACCCAGAGATACCTACAGAGCAAAAAGAAGAAGTGCCAGAAATTTTATGAAGATTTCCATTTGGAAGATTTTTCAAGGCTAGCTGAACTCTCATTTTAGAGATAAGGCAGGTGCATGTCAGAGAGGCTAATGAAGTAGTAAGTGATGCATAGCTAGTTGGTGCCAATCTCAGGGTGGACTTCCTGATTCACATTTTATTATTGGTGGTGATGGTGGTGCCTATATTTTATTACTTCTCAAAGTATTAGAAAATTTATCTACTACATTGAACAAGTAGGACTCAAGGAGTCCAGTCAGGAAACGTTTGTCTTTTCTCCACTGTCCTTAAAACCCAATGGAAGTATAAGACCCAGAATGCCTTTCTCTTCTTTATTAGTTCTTCTGGCCTCTTTTAAAAGCTTGAATGTGGGATACCAGCTAAGAGTCAGAAGATTCACCTTTGCAAATCCTTAGAGATGTTCTAGCAACTCCAGAGTGTAGGACAATTCTATCATTTTGACTTTGGCCTTTTTTAGGACTTCTGGTAAAACAGGGAAGAAAGAGCCCCCACAAATACCTTGATTCACAAGTAATTGTTGAGTTCAACATGCCATGTGCATGATACTGCCTGGTCAGAGCTGTCCCGGTTACTCTGCAAACACAATGCTTATATGCTTATATGGAAGTAGACTCCATAAAGGCAAGATTCGCCCTGTCATGTTAGTTATTATTACCTGTTTTGCACATAGTAGATGCTCAATAAGTAAATGTGCAAACAGAAATCTATTAACATTAGCTCAAGTACAAAGAGATTTATTGAAAGAATACAAAATAATTTTAATGAAATAACATGCTAAAAAGTAATGCCTGGTTTCATAGGGTGCCCCATCCTTGCACATTGGTTCCATCCACCTCTCTACAGTGAGTCTCAGTGACCCAACATGGCTGTCACCATGATGATGTGACTATAGTCCCCAGAACCTGGGTACTGGGTGATAGTGGGAAATATAAGGAAGGTAATATATAACATTGTCAGACAATGTTTTTTATTAAATTTTAGAGCATTTAGAGGCATGGGAGAGAATTATCTTCACTGTCACACTATACAACCTGAAATAATAGTTTTTCAAATAGAAATACATACTTCTCTGTACCTGACAATAATATTGCCAAAGAAAACGTCATTTTCTCTTATGAAAATTACTCTACCCTTTGTAATATCTTTGAAAATTTAAAAATATGTCTGATTACTTGAGTGAAAAAATTCATAAACTTGGAGAATTTCTCTTTTAGCGCAATTATTGAAGTATTCACACTTAAAAATTGCTTTATATTGAAAAACAGAATTAAAAAATACAACTTCCAAAAATGTCTTCTGTGAGTATGAAGACCAATTTGTATGCAACAAAATATTAGAAAAATATTTAGAGAAAAGAGCAAGGAAATCCTTAGCAGTGGAAATTAAAAATTAATTTGCATACCCTAGTCTGTATTTACAGGATATACACCACAGTTATTCTATTAGAAGATGTTTTTATAAGTATTGCATTGATTAAAATTATGACTGGATAAACTTTTCCATTACATTATAGAAGTTTATCAGTTTGCTGACATGGGACAAGGATAAGCAGCTGCAATTGTCTTAGAGCTCAACAACCTAGTGCAGAAATATATTTTTTTCACCACCCAGCATATATATTCACACACATATATATGTAAATTTAACTGATACAAAAGTTTTGCAAAGTTCTACTTATTCATCTATTCTATTAGTTTTAAAATTTGTCACAACACATTCCATTTGATTCATAACCTTCCCATTGGTCATGAGCCCACAGTTGGAAATATACCCAACCAAGGTTAAAATGCAAATGAAGAATTAGAAAATGTTATCAAGGATGAAAGGGTTAATAAATAGAAAATTTGTATTATTCCACCTCTCTTTCCTCTACGGTTAGATAAAAAGAAACTAGTCTAAAATGTGGGAAAGTACTGATCTCAAATCATTTAGACTTATCCATCGCTAGTAAGGGCAGACTGTGGTCTTAGTATGGTGTCTGCCTTAGAATTGTAGTGACATGGGTTTTCCAACCCTAGAATTACCTGGAGAGCATTGAAAAAATATGGAAGTCTTGGTCAAAAAATGTGGAAGTCTTGAATCAATCTTTGAGCATAGGGCCTGAGCACCCCTATTTTTAGAAAGCATCCAGGTAATTTTAATATGCAGCTAGGGTTCAAATCATTGGTGATAACTCTGAGTCCATACTTATGTCCTGTGCTTTGAATAACTTTGTTGCTCTAATAATTCTTTTTTATGTAATATTTTATGAAATGCTTCATGCGATGTGCATTACCCAAGAGCAAAAGATATTAAATATTACTGAGGTTAGATTGAGTAAATAAGTATGCACATTGATGAATCTTATATTTTAAGACACTTATTAAAGTATTATATCTGTAATCTGTTTATTAAAATATTAGAAAGAGTCCATTTACATGAGCAGGTTATATGTTAAGTACTGCTTTGCTAATTAAATATGGCTCAGGAGAAACCTAATTCATTCAATCAAATGGATAGTTTTGAATATTTATATTTAATCAAATGATACAGAGACATAATCTTCAGCTATTTTATCTATTATCTTTTCAAATAAAAAATGAATTCTAAAATTTGATCAGAGATTTTAATTAAAATCATTGCACAAACACACATACTCTAGCTTTTGATCTCTGTGTTATGTAATGGCTGAACTATTTTCCATAGTGTCTTAAAGTTTTAAAGTATTAACAAATAGATCTTTCTGTACCCAATTTAATAAGAAGATAAAATTATTTTTAGTTAGCATATCCATTTTTCACACATAAACAGACACTTAAGAGGTTCTTAAAAACAGAATGTTCTTTTAGGTAATTTCAACATTTTCTCTGCAATCTTATTTCCAAATTTAGTTTAGATGTTTTTAATCTATCTAAAAAAAATAATGTGGCTATTAACTTCAGGTCTGTGAGTATACAGATTGTTACTATTTCTAATTAGACAATACTTCGGCAAGAATTGCTAATACATAAAAGAGAGTAAGGTATGAATATTCCCATATCATTATGGGAATAATTAAATGTTCTCAACTAAATCCAGTTGTTTTTTTTTTTAATTTTAAGTTTGTTACTTGAACCTAACCAAGTCTATTTCTTTTCATCTCATTAAAATATATACACTTTTAGCTTTCACTAATTTGTTTTATTGGCTATATAAGTGAGCATATTTCTTCTTTAATATGCATTAATAGCCTGGCCCTTCGTTTTTATTTTTAAAGGATAAAACATAGTGAATTATATGAATCATAGCTATATGATTGTTTTAGGAAAGTAAAATCAATTTAGTAGCCACTTCTGCTCAGTCAGGGAAATAAGCAGCTTAATGAAAAGTTTATCTCAATATTACAATCAAGTTATTTTTTAAAAGCAGAATTAATATTCTCATTCTAATTTTCCGTAGGTGGATTTTTCAGCTGCCTTAAAATATTTTCTGTCAGTTGTGAACAGAAATTCAAATTCTTGAATTTGATAATGGTATAATTTAGTGTTCCTTAGTTTATATTTGTAGACTTGTGGTCCCGTTGTTCTTTTTTGTGTATTACTATTACCTCTAAATATTTATCTATGGATTGTGGAAACATTATGAGGTTTAATTAAATTACCTTCTAAAATGACCTATTATTACATGGTTTAATGCTATTAAGAAGTTTGTTAGAAATATTTCCAAGTTTTATCTATTTAAAATGTATTTCAGGTTATTTATTTTATAATTATAGGTTATGTAAATACTACATAAAATCTCTTTCCCCTTCGAGAAACTGATGTTGAGTTGAGTTATAGGGTTGGGGCAGATAGGCATCTGACTGTATGGTTTTCTAAAGTATGTAACCCAAAACCATATTCAAAGCAAATATAATGCCAAGTGGGCAATGCTTTAAATGAGATTGTGTTACTCATGAAATTTCTACCCAAAGATGATCTCATCTCAGACCAGTACTTATGTAATAGTCCCAGAGGAGAATAATTCCAATGGGAGTAAATGTGAACATATTTAGCAAAATGGCCATAAGTTATGCCTCTCAGAGTAAATATAGATATGCTTGCATTTTGCAAAAGATGTACTTGCAGGCATTCACCAGGCCTATGGTAATCAGTTAACATTTTTTTAAAAATGTTGTTGGAATAAAAGTACCTAGCTATAAGAGTACAGCTTGACAAATGCCCACAAAATGAACATATCTATGTAATCATTATCTAGATCAAAAAATAGAACATTATCTAGTCTCTCAGAAACTCCTGGTGCCATACTCCAATCACCCCACCCCTACTACCCAAGGTAATCAATATTCTGGCTTCTATTACATTAGATTAGATTTTGTCTATTTGGTTATTTGTTATTTTTTTAACCTATATATAAATTTTTTAACTTATACATATTTTTGATTGAACTGTTGCTTTTTTTCTAAGATGTTTCATAATAGCCAGAAGCAGAACTTAGTTAAATTTTAATTTCACCATTTTCTCCATAAAATGGAGGGAAGAAAGGGAGGTTGTGTTACTGGGGAAAAAAAAAAAAAAAAAAACTCCTGCTTCTCTTTTATTCCTTGGACTATGACATACATAACCAGGCTTTAAGAGCTTTGCTTTTGTGTCATTTTTGTGCTTGACAAAGTTCTTGAAAACATCTAGTTTTGATTCTTTACATGTTCATTGTATAACTTATTTTGTATGGTTTTAATAATTAAATGGAAACAATTAGAAATGTGGGGGTGGAGGAAGAAGAAGGTTTTTTTTTGTTTGTTTTTGTTTTTTAAATTCCCATGCCCTATAATTTCCTTCGTGGCTTAGATAGCCAGCGGGAACACTCTAGGAGCTTGGGGACGTGGAGGCATGCAGTGATCAGCAAGTCCTGCCCCACAGCAAATGAGTCTGGACATCTTTGATGATGACAGTCAAGAAAAAAAAAAACTCTATGTAGAAGGTTAAGCCAACTTTTCTTTGTTCATCTTCTTATACAGAGATATAAGTGGACTATAAAAATGGGGTAGAAACAGAATCATCAGCTCTTCTAAGACATTTTTTCCCTTTGAAATTAGCTTTAATTAACCTCCTGGTTAGAATTCAAGTTAGTGTTCCTACTCGCAAGGCTAGTTGTCAGTTTAAGGTGGCAGTAGTGAAAATTCTTGCCAAGTCCATCTTGATCTTAAGGTGAAAGTAAGGCTACAGACTTGCCGTCAATCAGAGAGTTTTAGAATCAAACTAAGGTTATGCATTATAATTTTCTACTTCATGTAGGGCCAATATCTAGCTATAGTTCTTAGCCTTCTTTGGATTAGAGACCATTTGAGAATCTGATTAAAGTCATACACATTCTTCTCTGAAAGGCGTACAGAGGCTTGCATGATTTAGCTAATGGTTTAATTGGGTAACAGACCCCTTTAAGCTAATTCATGAACCCTTTTAGGGATCTTTGAGCCATATTTTCTAAAATTTTTATTCTAGATTCTAACATTCTAAATTTCATTAATGAAACAACCTGAGAGTGGAGGTATGTTTCTCATAGCCTCTAGGAAAAGAGTCTATACAGCTTTTATCATTTATACCTTCCTCAGTTCCATCCCCCTTTTTATGACATAAAGTTTCTTTTATTTTCTCTTATTTCCAGACAGAAATTATCCTGGTTTAAGTTAGTTTTTTCTTTCATAAAATAGAAGTGCATTTCTTGGGAAAAATTGTTAGCACCTCTTTAGTGGGGAGAAAAAGAAAATACAACCCTGTTTCTGTACTTGAAAATAGTAATTAAGTCAAGCTTTAGTTGCCTTTTAATTTTGGATGTAGGGCGAAATTAACCCTTTTTTACATACAACTCTCCATGGCTTCCGTTATTAATATTTTAGTTGTACATTACAGGTCAGTATGAGCTAGATTATTCTGCAGCAATCCAAAATCTTAATAGCATAATACAATGGTTTATTTCTTACCCTTTCTGTATATTAAAGATAGATTGGCAAGGGGGTTCTTGCTCATTGTAGCCAACCTGGGACCCAGGGTCTATTTCAGCACAGTTTTCCACGCTTACCTTAACAGAGAAAAATAATGTAGTTAATTAGGCACAGGATCTTAAAGCCTTCACCCATGAGTGACACATATTACATTTGCTGAAATCCACTGGTCAAGGTACATTACATACCCATGCCTGACATCAAAGTGGTAGAGAGTGTGCCCAGAAAGAAAAGAACTAAAAATATTTGGTAGATATATTAATCATAATTTCAGTCTTTTCTGGACTGCCCCTTCAATTTCTTCAAGTGTTTTCGAGATTTGGTTGCAGGTAGGCAAGAAAAAAATGCTTAAGCCTTGTTCACTGTATTATATAGTATACCTGAACTTAAATAGGAACACAGTGACATATAAAGAAATCAAAAGAAATAAAATAATATAAGCAGGAATTTTTAAAAAGCTGAACATAACACTGAACTACTCATTAGTATTATGTCACCCTAGGACATCTACACTTGTAACAATACATGTACTGTGATTTAAATTATATAGAAATATGCCCCTCTCTACTTCCCTTTAAAATTCCTAGTCAAGATCAACTGTTATAGAAAAACTGAAAAAAGAGTGAATATATTATCTAGAAAATATTCTGGTTTGTCTGTAAATTCTAAGCTAAGCTCTGTGTGGGAACTGTCAAACAATTGCCATGTTGCTCCATTTATTATTCAGCAGAACTGACTCCTGTTGTCCCACTTGGAGTGACGTGTTGAGATGACAAGAAACATGGCAAATTCCCTTGGTCGTTTTCCTCGAACAGTTTACTTTAGGACATCCCTAGTGGTCTGCACCTTTCTTTCAGCCTGACCATTTGCTTAAAGATGACAAAGAGTGATGATGACAGATTGGATGAGCTCTAGCTTTACAGATTTCTAAACACATATGAAATGAATGCAGATTCATTGTCAGGAGTAATAACATCTAGAAATCCAGGCATTGAAAAGCCCTCATACAGAGCTATATTTATTGGAGCAGAGGTATTTTGAGAAGATAGCCACAAGAAGCAAGAAATTCTCATTCTTGCAAAATAAATAGGAATTCTGACAAAGTCTTTTTGACTGTTTTTCATAGGAAGGAAAGATGTTATTGATCGATTGTATGGAATGGTCTGGCATTAGCTACAGTTTTCTAAATAATACTCTTTATTACAGGCTTTAGATATAATTGTAAGTATACATATCATCACTCAAAAATTCCTGAGTAAATTGCATATATTTTTGCTGTAATAATGTGAATCATATGATATCTCTCTTTAACCACTGAAAATTAGGGAGCAAAGCTTTGATTAAAAATTGGGGTCTAAACTGTATGTTAGTATAGTTGAAACTATGAGAGTAAATGAGCTCCGTGAGCTCATTCATGTGAGAAAATGAGAGATCTAGCATAGTCTTGAGAATATCCTCATCTAAAGAGCTAAAGAAGAAACAAGAAATGGAACAGATACAGAAAATAATTCAAAATGCACTCCTCACAAAAACTAAAACAGAACAACCATATTGCACACTACTGGAATGCATAGGTTATAATAAAAGTACTTTCAAACTATGAGAACTAGCAGTAAGATAATGGATTTTGTAAAGCAATAAACCCCACAGGAAAAATGTTTAGCATGGGGTCTGTTAATATTTTAGACTAAGGACTGTATCCAATTGCCTATAAGGAGTACTTCAAAATTATTTCAACCTACCTGTTATTTCACAGATTTCTTTTTACCAGTATTCATTCTTTAACACTGCAAGAAATAATTAGACTCTATCCAGAATTTTTTCCTTACTTAAAAAAATAATAAATTTTGCTCTTTGGACTATTTCTAGGCCAATTCCAGACTAACGTTGTACTTTAAACTAATTTTCCCTTAATTATTATAACAAGTAAATTTATTCTGTACATATCACATTCTAGGCTTTCTTCTAGGTCATTATTTCTTCCCGTCTATATTTCTTCACTTTTTTTTTTTTTTTAATTGAGAGAATGGAGTGGCTCAAAAATTTGATGTAACAATGTTAAGGGTCGTGAACCTAGCTTTCTCTGACAAGAAAATCTATGCTTATTACTAGATTGAACTTATTTCTATTTATAGTATCTAGTGAGATTAAAGAATTGGAGGGTTGTAAGTAAGAAAGTAGTCCTCCCATGATCTATTTTTAGTCCTCATTTTTCATGTATGTTGAGAACATTTTCGGTCAGAATTCTTTTTTTTTTTTTTTTAAAGAGCTGTTAAAAAATAATTCTAATTTGCTTCTGAAATGCTAGCCCTTTAATTAGCCCTCGTATGGCTAGCTAGCTGTCTTTAACGTAGGTTTGAGGTAGGCATCAGTATCATAATATAGAACTGGTTTACAATCTTAATTTTAAAGCATATTGGAAGACAAGTTTTTATAAATTGTGTTGAGAGACTTATATGACCTGTCAAAACAATTCATAAAATTCTTATTTTAAAGGGGAAATTAAAAGTCAAGTTGATGGAAAGGTTATATTCATAATTTGCAGGAGATGAACAGCACAGATAGGGTGTCTTTGAAAGCTAATGAGAAAGCTACTTGTCAGGCAAGCTCTCCAAGAGCAGTGTCAGCAAGTGAAATAGGTTGTTGCCTTTGGGGAAATGATTTGCGCTGTATAAAAACAAAGAAAATCATCTTGATTTAGGAGCTGGGTTGATAGTGGCACATCTCTCTTCCAGCTATTTAGCTCTCCTGTCTTACCACTGTAAGCATAAAATTCACCTTTGCATATGAAGAACACTGTCCAAACTCGGCTCCCAGTCATATGTGTACTTGGTGGGATTTCAAATAATAAGATTGGCATTGGAAGCTTCAATAGAAAGGAATATTTACTTTAGATTTGTGTTTACTGACCTTTTATAGTTTAACTGGCTGAACTGGAACAAAGTCTGCTTACTTAGAGCCTAATAACGTGTAGTCTTTTCAAAGATAGTCTACAGTCTGCAGAATTAAAGAAACGTGTGATTTTCTCTTTTTGAAAAAAAAAAAGTAGCCTTTTGTTTTCTTTTATTTTTTCTGTATTGTTTCATCTCAATGTTGTCTGACCTGCCTCTTCCAGGGATACTTATGCCATATCCCTAGTCTGTATGTTTATATATATATATTTTGTATGTATGTATGTGTATGTATACACACACACACACACACACACACAGCTTATGTATATAGTTTGAACAATTTGAACTACATGTAGACTATATATATTAAACCATTTTAATGTGAAATAAAGCAAGTTATCATTTTTAACCTTTTTTCATAAATACAAAAATGGAATTTTGTAAACAAATGATCTTGAACACAGAGTAACTATGTTGGGAGCTTAGCTACTTTGGGGGTATAATATGTTACACCACCACCTTAAAAATAAAGAAAAAGAGATAATACTCTGTGCGCTACTAGAGAAAGGCCACAGTTAGAGCCAAACTGCTTGTCACTTTATATTCCTCAGGCCTTTTTAACCATCTTCCTGTTGGACGATGCATTTTGTAGCTGTTGTCACTTGTACAATTGGAAAGAGAAATGGAACCGAATAACATGATTTGAAAAACTATGGAGGGATATGAGTCTTATGATGATCCTTGGGATTTACAGAAGCCTTTAAAGCTATTTGTTCTGCTTTATGGTGCTTTGTGCCCTGTGTCAGTTTATATTGTCATCTTTATTCCACTTTTATGTTCTAAGATATGGGAGATATTTTTACAATTGTTCTAATGATTCCCACTTTACCCTCAAGTCTTCTAGTTTCTGGCCAACCCTATTAGCATCTTTGATTTAATATTCATAGTCCTTTCACTTGTTTAAGCAAAACAAAATGAATGTTTATGTGCCAAGAAAATATACGCAGAATGTTTTAAAATGGCAATGCAGGTTTACCTGCAAATGTGATATATAAAAAGCATTTCCATTTAGCTTCTGATGAGTAGAAATGTTAACATGGAAGTCAGTTCACAGTTTGCTGGTATTGTGACAAGTTTTTTTAAAGTTATATTTTATTTAGTAGTGGAAGTGGAGCATCTTAATTTGGTAGAGCATCTCTTGGTATAAAGTATGAAATTGTATATACTCCTGTGAAGCACAGTTTTTTTTTCCTTTTAAATATACTACATCTTGGAGGAAGTGAAATCAAGATTTCTAAATGTCTAAAGCAAAGAAATATTAGAATGTAATCAAAACATTTTCTGAAAAAAAATCAAATTTTTATTTTGTTTTATTCAGATAAATATAACTCAAGGACTAGCTAAGTAGTAGTAGAAAAAGTGAAGGTATCATAGGTCAAGAGATGCGAGACAAATGATGCTAAATGTAAGTGCACTCAGATTCATGAGAGTCTGCACTAAAGAGATTTTGCTATATACTCTAATATTTAAAACTATTTCTTAGATCAATTCACTGATGAAATTGTGGTCGGGGGCATTCTTTGTTTGTTTTCTTTGTTATTGTAAACAGCTGCCTGCAACAGAATGAACTAACATAAAAATAATGCCTCTATGAATGGAAATGTGGGATGCATTTTAGCAAGAATCGGAGTATTGTAGGAATGGAAAGCGACATTGATTGGTGCCACATGCCAATTAGAATAATATATGCTATGCTAGTTTTTTTTATCAACAAAAAAATTAAATAAAGAAGAGACAGATTCCCTATTTTTGTCTCTGATGTGTTGCATTACATCATGAGGTTTTATTAATTCTGGCATAATGACGTAGCTTGGTCGCTTCGGAGAATTATGTCTGCCAAATAACACTTATAAAGGAGAGAATCCACACCTTTGAGTATGTGGCTCCTAAAGCTACAGTATGTGTAGAAAATAAAATAAAACTTTGATTCACCTATTCATTGTAAAATTAATAAGGAATGCCTTTTGTTCTTTTAACATTCTAAGTTAGTGCGCTTGAGGTTCTTATTTAAAGTGAAAATCCCTAAATCTTACTTCCAAAGGCACTGAGTCAATAGGTTTAGGTGGTTCCTGGGACTTTCCTGTTTTTACCAAGCAGGCTAAATAATTGTGACACACTGTAGGCTGGGGAAATGAAGGCTTGTGCCTCTGCTCTTTGCATTAGTTTACCAGCCAGCACCAGAGCTCTAGCTGTGTTTCCAGAAGGACATGGGTGTTCTCTCCTCCTTGTAAATGGGAACTTTTCTACTCCTCTCTCAAAAGCCCCATTTTCTCTTGGGACTCTTTCTCTTGTTTAGTAATTTCCTGTCAGGGAAGGAATAGGAATATTATTTCCTCTAAAAGAACTGTTTCTCTGGCTTTCGATAAGTGACAGAGTGAACAACTGTTTTCACTTGATATGTCCTGTGCCTTCCACCACCTATTCTAGAACTGTCATTAATTAGAGGTGTGCCAAGCACATTTCCTGAGTTCCTTGTTTAGAAGGGTTTCTGCAAGCATTACATACTGTCAAAAATATCATAATACCTGTACAAAAGCAGACACACTGATTAAAACCACAGACATTTTCCATTTATGATTTAAATGTAGTTGTTCTACAGTTCTGTCTGTAAAATTTATTCTTTTGCTGTATGCTGCATCTGATTCTGTGTTAGCCTGACAGTCATCTATGTTAATCATGCCTCAAAATCTCAAAGTGTGCCCTTCTACCAACATTACAATGTCTCATATTAAAGGAAGCCAATGGCCTCATAGTCATGACAATAACTGTTAACAAAGCCCGTGTTTCTCTCATAGCCTGCCAGTGTCAGAAATGTCCCTGTCCTTTCTTCCTGATGCTTTTTGGAGACACAACATTGAAGCTCTGAATTAGAGGAGATGCAAGGTCAAGAGAATCAAGATCTCCTGGCTTAAAACGATGAAAGCATTATTATAGGCAGTTAACAAAACCTGTTAAAATACAAAGAAAGATGATAAATTAGGCTTTACAGGGTGGATCTGTGATAATGAAATACTAAATATGTTATACTACCATGTTTAGAAAATTGAAAATAAAATAAAACTTCGATTCACCTATTCATTGTAAAATTAATAAGGAATGCCTTTTGTTCTTTTAACATTCTAAATAGTGCACATCTTATTTGTGCATTCCTTGGCTACTCTGCATGCTTTATTTGCTGGATGGTTCAGTGGCAGTAGAAGCTTTAGGAGTTTTTATCCCTACATCAGTGCTTTGTTAAGCAGTCAAGTGTGACCATGAATTCGCTTTAATCCTTCTTTTTTGTGTTTTGTTTTTTAGGTAAGTACTTTGGTATTCTTCCTTAATGCTGAAAGAACACCTGTCTGATGTAGAACAAATGGCTTATAAACACACACAAAAAAATAAAATTCAAAAGATAAAACAATGTGAACAGTAAAGAACGACACGCTAGTGGATACCGGTAAGAATTTTAAGTGGCTTTCAAACATTCCTCTTTTTTCCAAGGAAGGGTGCTAACAGTACATGGGGCAGGGGTGGGGGATTGTTGCTGTGGAGTAAGGAAAAGACTACAAAGAACGTTCACAAAATATTTATTCACAACTGCTTATTGGGTAGCTAGTTCTGAGCTTGCTTGCCATTTCCCAGATTGGAAATTACTCACCTAAATGCAGTTTTTAAACATTTTCTGAACAACCCAGTGGAGACAAATGTGGACAATGATGAAGAGTTGTCTGTCTGTTAGTTTCTAAAAGGGAATCTAAATTAGAAAAAAAATATTTTAATATTTAATTTTTATTCGTGTAGGTGTGGTGCTACTTATTTAAATGCTTCAGTAACATACGATCGTGATAGATGTATAAGCTTCATACAGAAAAATCTTTAAAGTTTTTAATAACAAATAGATATAATCTGGAAGGTGAGAGAGATACACCAATGGACTCAAACATGATATTTCATATATTGCATGTATCTTTTCTTTCTCATTTTATTTATATATCTCCTATGTATATATCAATAACAAAATATAGTTGAATTTATAATGCTTCAGTAGTATTTTTCTCATACTCATAGTCATTATTTGGCTATGGATTTCGGCATTTAAATGTATATGGTAAATAGAATATGTTCAAATCAATGTCACTGTAGCCCTTTAATAATATCACTCTACATTTAATATAAATTGAAATTTACCATCCAATGTAAGTGAATAAATATATTAATAGAAATGTATTCACATTTAATATGAACAGATTGCAAAAATCCAAAGGTTTTAGAGATTGCCGACAGTGACTAAATTATTTTCTCTTCCAATTATTTTGCTTATCTCACTCATTGAGTTTCCTGCTCTTCTAGAATATCATACCTCTGCTTCACTTATTTTTTGCCTGTATTCAATTATGACTCCATATCCTACACAAAACCTTTTGCAAGTACTACAACACATCCTGGGGTAGCCCTGCCCTAAAATCATTCTTCAGTAGAATCCATGTATGTTTTCTGGGGTTGCCATAATAAAATACCACAGACTCAAACAATTAAATATGTATATGTGTGTATAATTTATTGTTGAAAATTTAATGAGGTAATTGTCTTACAATTACCTAAATCATAATTTACACAGAATTGTGAGGTGATTGTAAGATATACATAATATATATATTACACACACACACACACACACACACACACACACACACACACGAGGGCTAGGAGTCTGAAATTCAAGTGCCATCTGAGTTGGTTCCTTTTGAGACTTCTCTCCTTTGCTTGCTGATAGGTGTCTTCGCCCATGTTCTTCCCTCTATATGTATCCAAATCTCTTCTTAAAGGACAGCAGTCATATTGGAATAGGACCCATCCTAAAGACTTAATTTTAACTTAATTACCTCCTTAAAGGCATCTTCAAATACACTCATATTCTGAAATTAGGATTTCAGCATATGAACTTAGGGAGGGATACAGTTCAGCCCATTATTGTACATACTACATTTTCTCAATTTTTTTCTAATTATTTCATGTAAATTAGTTCTGTCTTTCCCAGTTAGATTACAAGTCACAAAAATAAAGACCGATCATATTATAAATTTTATTTACTTAATTCATAGTATGTAGAGGGCTGGACACATAATATTAAATAATAAATATTTATTGTTTGAAAATTTTGGAAAGAGGGTAAGAGGACCAAGTGAGAGTCCTTTTGTCAGTTCTTGCTGACTTCAACTCCCTTCTCTTGATGGAAAGAAACCAGTACCATAGGCCTCGGGGTCAGGCACTGGTCAAATGCATGGTGTCTACTTCATTCCTGGGAGTCCAATGAGCATTTTGGTCAGCAGAGGCAGTCTGGTACAAGGACATGCTGATCTCTGCAAATGAGTTGAAAGTGTAAAGGACATTGAACCTAGGCACATACCACAGAAGATAATTTGTGCATGTGGAAAATAATTACCCAATTAAGATTCTTTGGTGCTAGAGGCAGGTTCTTGGAGGGTAAAATAATCTACACATTAATAGTCCCAAGGAAGTAAATTGAGTATTCTGGAACTAAAACAAACTACTTTTTGAAGTTATGTTTTAAGTTCTGAAATCCTGCTTAACTCTTTACTAAAAATTCTGAGTGCAAAACCCTCAAACTTACATGTAAGACAATTACCTCACTAAATTTTCAACAGTAAAAGAGAATTCAATTTGTATAGTTGATAGAGTTTTTGTAATATTTTATTTCCCACAATTTCTAGAGCCAACATTCACAAGTATTATAGTGCTTTAAAGTAAACTCATCCTAAATTCAAATTATATAAATGCTCATTTAATGCAATTTTATAGAAAATCCTAAGAAAATATAAAACCTACCAAACTTTAGCATCATCATGTTGCTTTCTATTAGAAGATGTATGTACTTGGGCAAGTTAGTAAGCCCAATTGAGTGCGCAATGCTTCATTTGTAGAAAGGGAATCAGAATACCTCCTTCATTGGATAGTTGCTGGTATTAAATTAAGAAAGCAAAGCATTTAGCCTAGTCCTTGCAAAGATGGTGAGTTTAACAAATGTTCTTTTCCTTTATCTCTTTTTCAGGTTGAATTTTACTTAGTGAAGTAACCATCTATTACATAACATAGTGCAGATTTGATTGATTGATTGATTGATTGACTGATTCGTGCAGTTCAACAATGTTTAGGTGTTAGTGTCCACTATATCCTGGTTTCATACTAGACATTAGGTAAATGTTGATAAAAAGAAACATACGGTGTCTCAAGTTTCATTAAGTGGAAGGTCCAAAAATATACGTAAAATTAAAGCAATGATAAGTGTTATGTTATATAGAGCTAGGAGATTTTGTAACAGGGGGACCTGTCTTCTGAGAGTATGTGGGAGACATAAGGAAATATTTCTCTTAGAATATTATAAGTGAGCTGAGTTTGAAGAACTGTGTGTGTGTGTGTGTGTGTGTGTGTGTGTGTGTTCCAGTAGTAATGGTGATTAGGGTGCTGGTTGTGGTAGTGAAGGTGTTGTTCATGGTGATAGAAAGGAGAAATAAGTAAATAAAAGATGAGTATCTGGGGAGCAACATGCGCAAAGTTTTGATGCAAGAAGCGGTATGTAGTATATGGGCTCCCAAAAGAAGGCTAGTGAGGCTGGATGCTACAGCTAAAAGGAAGGAAGTAGCCTGAGAAAAGAATAAGGATCAATAGAGGCAGAACCTTGTGGACTATATTAAGGACTTTGCCTTCTATCCTGAGAGCAATGAGGAGCCAATAAAAGGCTTAAGAGGGTGAGAAGATGAAGTCTATAACATATTTAAATTTGCATTTTTTTGTTTATTGGTGTAAGTGGTAAATTTGCATTTTTAAAAGATTTGTTTTGTTCCCCAATGCTTTTGCAAGAAAATTGAAATTCATAGTATGTGTATTTTTAGCAAACACATAGATGTATTCCACCATATAGGTGTGTTTTTTATTGCATTAATTTTGTACATGTGATTTCTGAATAACCTGAGATCCTTTAAGGTCCTAGAACATTCTATTTTCTGAATCAGTGACACTTAAAAAGGAACGTTGATTTAAACTTCCAATTACAGCTGCTAATTTGACCTAATTCAAAGGAAAAAAAAATCTGGCAAAATCATTCTGCTAATTTCACTAAGCAGTTGCATGGTCTAGTAATGGAAAATTCAAACAATAGAATAATTGTCATAATTCCCTTGGAGCACCTTTGTTATCAGAGATGAACTCTTGGCCACCTGACTTTAGTAGAAAGCTTATTGAATGTGTGGTTCAATGAGAGGACAGCCACCCTTTTTGATCCACAACGCATCCTATAAATCAGGTTGGCACTAGTTACAAATTTTAGTGAGAAACATTTGCTTTGTTTCACTGGCAAGAAACCTTACTTGGAGATGCTGTATATGCAAATTTAACCTCGTTTTCCATTTCTTCTTAAAGCTTAAATCTGAAACAATGGATTACCATAATCAGTAAAGATTCATATCAGAAGTGTAGGGAATTGGAAGGACTCCTGCATGGTACATATGTTTTCACAAAAATCTCATGTTTCCATGTGGTGTAAATGCATCTCTATTCTATCATTTCAACTGAGACCTCTAGATTTCAAGCTAGATGTTGACCTAAGTAAGTCAAACGTATGCAAGTGAATTCCATTCATGGGCAAAAAAAAAAGTGTTGCTAGTGGTATATGTTTGATAATTGGGAATAAAAATTCATCTATTTAACAAAGACCGACTATCATGTATATGAATAAAATGATGATAAGGTAATTTGGAATTGTACTCATCTGATTGTTCCAAAACCCCAAGATGATTAGAACTACTAAAATGTCTGGGGATACTACTTAAGAAGAGGACCAGTATGCACATCATTTGGCTAATGCAGCTCCCCCAGAGACTGCCTTCCTAGTAGCCTCAACCAAGATACTTGTGGGATATCTTGGTACAACTAGAGGCACTAGCTAATCTTACCAGGGTAAATTATAGAATCCAAGTAAATTGCTCTGTCAAATGACACAATTAAGCAGATGATATAATAACTAAGACTAAAATAATTTGAGAAAGAGATATGGAGGTAATTTAGATTAATTGTTCTACTTGCTCTTCTCTGAAGTGTTTATATTTTAACTATAGAAAAAGAACAATTGACTATTAAATAATTGCTTTAACTGAAATGTTAATTTGCTCATTCTAAACAATTTGATGAATGCTCTTATGTCATTTACCTCTAGTACCTAACCAGACCATCATAGCATAGCTAACCTCTTAAGAACGAGAACTTGTAAATACCAGTCATGTAGGATAGTATCTTTCTTAACAAAATAAAATAATTTTTGCATTAAATTGCAAATACCCAATATATTTTTCATTAAAAATTCTTAAAATGGACAAGAAATAGGATCATGAGGGAAAAGTTGTACTGAAAGCCTACGAAAAGGATAATCAGATTCCAGAAAAATCTGTCTAATTCACAAGATGGCATATTAAGAAAAATAAATTAAGGATCTAAAGACCAATCCTTAGGAAAAAACCTAGTTTTCTCTGAGGCAATGATTAGTTAAGGCCTACACAAATAAACCAATTAAGACATTATGACTGAGCAAAAAACATCAGGCATATGACCAAGCCAGTGGAAAAAAACATAAAGTTCAGTCTGTAAATTGATTAGGTTTTTATCACCATTCATTTTTCTTAGCTGAATTGAATGCAGGAAAAAGGGCCAAAATATTGTGGCCTACGAGGCAGCCAAAATGATCTAGACTAAATTCTAGAGAGTAATTTCTTAATTACCAAATTATGTTATATTGTCCTTTAGGAAACTAAGTTTTAAAATTGTCTTAAAAAAAAACAAAAAAAAACTAACAAGTTTTAGTTTTTTAATATTTCTTTTCTATTTTCTTGATTATATAAATATTATAATCTTTTTATAAAAAATTCAAACACTGCAGGAATCTAAAACTTAGATAAAAATTCACATTTTCCATCTTCTCTCCCCTCCCCTTAGGTAATTAACAGTTTTTGTATGAGTATTTAGGTGTTTTTTTTTTGGGGGGGGGAGTACGTGTACATATATATGTTTTTACTGAAATGGAATTTTACTACATGCTTTCAGTAAACTTTTTATTACATAAAATTTCTTAGCTATTTATCTACATCCATATACATTGCTCTGTTTATGAAGTTGCAAATAAAACAAAGCAGTATACTCCCCGGGAGAAGCCCTAGATATCTGAAAGTAGTCCATAAAGGTAGGGCCAATTTGTGACTGGCTTTGCCTGAGAAAGCTAACGTCCTCCCTATCCCAACTTGAGGTTCCATCATGGTGGCCACATGTCCTGGCAGAGCTCATGTGCCACAACACGAGGCCGTATGGGTTAAAGAAGAAGCTTTGAGTGACTTATCAAGTAAGTGGTGATAATAAGAGAGGAGGCTATGGTCCCCCGTCCCTGTATCATTCTTCTTGCTGACCCCTTTTTTTAGGACCACTGTAGAAAGGAACCTTGTCTATGAGGAGAGCGACAATTCTTTCAGCTGCTGAACTGTCTAGGTTTAGTAACCAGCTCTTTAGAGGAGTTGTCTCGGAAAGCCAACCACCCAGCCCCAGATACCTTAGGGAAGTTGCATGTTCCTTTGGCCAGGAAAATGTAGCCACGGGTTTCTTGGGAAGCTGAGTGTGGGTGAAGCCCCTCTAAATGAGAGAAGGGGGAATCAGGGGAAGCTACCAGCAGTTAGTTCATTATCCACATAACCCAGTATGAACTATCAAAGTCATTTTTATATAGCACCACTCCTGGTGACATCTGGTTAAATCATTATTCCTGGATGGGCTTTAAGAGTAACAAAACTGACATCTCAGCATCACTTTCTGGTTTAGTGACTCTTGTTTAATTTTCTAACACGGTCAGTTTCTGCAGCACGTTCTTCCAAGTAATTCAGTGTTCTTTAATGCTGCCAGGTCTTCCACAAAAAGCAAGATAATAAAAATCATTTTTTAATTAGCATACTACTTGTCCATTATAATTTTAATAAAAGAATTTCACAATAAAATGTTCATTTTTGTGTAAATTTTATATATTTACATTTCTTTCTAATTAATATCTATGTAACATACTCATTTAATTAAATTGGATATATAATTTTGCCGTTCTTTTTTCACTCATGTTTATTTTCTAAACTTTTCTATATTCCACATGATTATAGTTTTCCTCATTTAATGCCTTTTAAGTATTGCATTATAGAGCATCTCTAATGGTTAGAAAATTTCTCATGCTGACTTGAAGCTTACCTGATTGCATGTCACTTATTGTTCTTAGCTTTGTGACTTAGAAGAATAAATGACTGGCTTCACATAATCTGTGAATCCCGATATTCTATGTAAAATTTTGTACAGATGTGCAGTATTCTAGAGAACGTGTTCCTGGCTTCACCGGGTGGCAGAGATTTGTAATTAGCTAAAAACTACACAGGACTGAGTCAACTCTTTTTTCATAGCTAAAAGAGTGGAATAGATTGAATACATTAAGTGGGTACCTAATTAGGGTTATGAAGTTAGTTAGATTTTTTAGACTACTAGAATTTCATATCTACCTTTGATTTGATTTCAGTATTATAGGATGGTCTGACCAGCCAAGCTGTTTCAAATTCCTGTCAGATTACAACCTTAGCGATCTATATTTCATTTGGGAAATGTTAAAAATACTGATACTGGCCCCACCTGGGAGATTTTGATTGTATTATATTGTCAGGGTAGGGGTCAAGTCATGGTGCAGCCTGAGTTAAGAATCACTAGATTTGAAGCCTGAATGAATGGATAAATGTAACTGGAACTATCAAGACAGAAAAAAAAAGAAATGGAAAAAAGAAAATCAGGCACTCGCCTCTATCTTACCTGCGTAAGAATATTTTACCTATCAGAAAGATACCCCACCTCTCCAAATAAATACTTTTAAAAATTAACCTGATCTTTTGAAATACCATTGTTTAAACTTTAACACGATTTTCCCCTCAAGTTACTGAGATGAAGTAAGTGATTTTTCTGCTTTGATAACAGTGAAACTAAAGTAAGCAAGTCCAGCTAAGAGGGTCATAAGAGAACAGGTTTTATTCTAAAAGGACATATTAAGCATTAACTATTTATTCATTACAAATTCAATCATGAAAGAAAATGTACATGAAATTATTTATATTAAGATAAGCTATTTTAACAAATTTAGAGTTAATTATTCTAATTTACCACTTCTTTGTATCACGTATATTGTCTTTTTACATTACCATTAAAATATAAGTTTGGTGAAGGATACTGCAATATCGATGAGAAGTTTTGTGTAAGGGAAAGAAATCAGATTTCATGGCAGATTTACAGTATTAAAACAGACAGAACTATGTCAGTGGAACTTTCTGCATCCCTTTTATGCAGGTCATTTCATTTTGGCAGCTGAGAGATTAAGAATTTACAATATTTAAAAACAGAGAGTAACAAGATACTGATTTGACAGTTCTCCCCTTCCCCAGAGATAATTATTGGTCCCCTATTTCACTGCTATTACATTTCTTTTAAAGCTAATTCCTCTTCTTTATTTCTATGGGAAACTTTCAGTCTTATTTTCCCAGTCAGGAAATGAGATGCCTTAGGTTCAATCACAAGGCACGATAGTTGATTTTCATTATAACTCTTTTAAATTTTTATAAAATTATTTTTAATTAAATTGACTATTATTTTAAAGCTTATACGACTATTTACACAGTGAAAAAATGAAAACCAATAAAGTGGAAAATCTCAAGCAATTATTTTTGGGGTTATAAAAACAACAAAGAGAATATTGTTTAAATCTGATCTTTGTCTTTATCAAATAGATTTCTATTTCTTTGTGTTTAGAGTCAGCCCATGTGTCTCTCAGGGCCTTCCCAACATAAACTTTGATAATGATTTAAAATCGTTCATTCATCAATATGTAGTTATTTTCATATATATATATGTATATATACGTGTGTGTGTGTGTGTGTGTGTGTGTGTGTGTGTGTGTGTGTATGCATGAAAAGTAGTTCAGGAAACATGGAATGTGTAGGGAACCCAGCTTAAGGTCCCCCCAAAAAAGCAGAGTTTGAGTTGTAGTGCCTATGCTGTCTCAGTGTTACATCCTCTCTCAAGTTCAATGTCTTTCAGAGTCGATTAATTCATAGACCCTTTCCAGTGAAGTTTGCCATGAGTTTCTTAATGTCAAGAGCTGTCTTTCTAAATCTTAAGCAGCTTAGTGTAGTTTAAACTTTACTTATACAATAACCTATTCACCAAATATACCTATTAAAGGACTATTATGCTTATTAAGTGCAAGGCATTGTCTCAAGCTCTGTTAATATAATGACAAGGCACATTTAATAGTTTCTTTCCACACTGAAGTTTCCAGTTTAACCAAACTTATTAGATGCTCAATATATGTTTATTGAGTGGATAAAAGACTAAGTAAAAGAATGAAAGAGGCAATATGAATCATAACCACCAGCGAACGGATGCATGTTTTATCAGTGTATTATAAGAACTTGTTATAGAAAGCAAAATAATAATAATAATAATAATAATAATAATAATAATAAAGCTCGCAAAGTCATTACAGTGTAGTAACAAGAGTTTGCACTCAGATACACCAGACTCGAATCAAAATTTTAGCTCCTAGTAGCTGTGGGACCCCAGGCAGTTACTTCACCCCTCTTGGCCTCATTCTCCCCATCTGAAAATGTGAACAGTGGTATTGCATTTGTTTACTCATTCAGCCAATTTATACAGAATGCCTCTTGAGTATCACTTATTTACTTTGCTAGAAAAAGGGAAAGCATGATAAAACAGAAAAACTATAGTCCTTGCCCTCATAGACCTTGCAGTTCGTAGTGGAAGAAACATTTTAGTAAGCAATAATATTAAACGTGATGGATGTTTTTGTTCTGGCCTTTGGCCTGTTTACTCTCAGATCCATTCTCACTCTTCCACTCCTCTGCCTTTTGTGGTGGGAGGCTAACTCCTGAAGACTATGGTACCCAAGCTTTCGTGTTTTTTGGTCATTAGATAAATTTGGTATGTTGGAGTCACTACCATTTGGAGAAAGAGAAACTAGGGTGTTTCTCTCTCTGCCTGAGGCAGCATCTCAGATAGTGTCTATATCTCTCTCAGGACTCCAGTCTCAGCTTGGTGACTCCAAGCCTGGAAGGCATCAGCCCTGCTTTTGTTCCTCCACACCAGGAGTGGTGGTGGCTTCCTATTGTTCCTAACCTCTAGATTGCCTCACAGTCCATATTTGGCATTCACCTCTTATGATACATCCTCATCTATTTATATCATCTGTGTTATGAATTGTCTATTAAACTCACTGCTTTCAAAATATATAGAGTATTTCTCTTTTCTTAGTTGGATAACTTTTTATAAAGTCTTCCTTGATAAAAGCGATACAGGGAGACCCTACATTAGAAGTAGTCAATGAGAAAGTAGAATTTAGGTAAAAAGCTCAAGTATGAATAGGAATTTATTAATGGAGAAGGGGAACATACTGTAGATCATGTGGTGAGGGGAGAGAAAATGAGGAACTAAAAACATGTGGATAACTAGAGTATGATATATAAGAGAGGGAGGAAGTAAGGAATATTAGAAGGCATTCAAGCTTGAAGGATTTTGAATGCAAGGCAATCGAAAGACATTGTACTGGAATGATATGGATGTTTATATTTTCTAATGTCAGTGGCTATGGTATAGAATTGTTTGAAAAGGAAGCAAAGAACCATTTAGGAGTGATGCAGATAGTGACGGGTGGGGTGGAACAGAATGATAGCATGGCAACCAAAAAAGAAAAAGTGAATACATTTGAGAAGTAGAGGCTAGAGGCAGAGTCTGCATGTCTTGGTAATTGATAGGCTGTACAAGGCTAGGTTGAGGAAGGATCGTTTCCAAGATTCAAAGTAGGACAAATGGGTAAATAGATGAGGATGTATGAAGGTAGCTGAACAAAGAAGTAGGAATTGAGCTGGTAGGGATGTTTATTTGATATGGGGAAATATCGATTTCATTTGAATTCTTATGTACATGATTTAGTAAAGAGGAAGAAAATAGTGAGGGTATAGATGAAGCTGTGTTTCTGAGGGTGTAAGAGAGACTGAGATTCAAAACAAAAGTGGAAAAGTTTGCCTGAGATGCAAACCTGAGGAAAAGTGGAAATCGTCAATGTGGATGTAGATAAATTTGTCAATTTCATGGCCGAGCATGGAGAACTTTCCATTTTGGTGCTCATTATTTTATCTTAAAGAGGAAAATTATCTGCTGTTTGTGGGACGTGAGGAGTCAAGTATTTGAGAAGAAAGAAAGGACATTTTCTACAGTCTTTAGGGAAAAGAGGAGAGCTGATTAATAGTTGTTAGAATCAAAAATGTATGTAATGTGTTTAGGTTATAGTTAAGATATTTTCGGTCTCGTCATTTTACATTTCATTTCTCATGCTGCTAAACCTTTTATGCACTCAGTCACCCTTTTGACCACTAGATGGAAATAATGTACTCTGTGTTAAAATGTGGTTCCTTTTGTTAACCAGGCAATACTGATAGGTAAATCAAGTTGTTAATTTCTTGATATGAATTAAGATTTTAAAAATTCTTAATACGTTTTTCAAATTTTTCATAGAGTTTATGGGCAGAGAAAGATGGTGGTGCCACAAAAATCTTAGGTAATATATAATTTAATTTTTTTCACACCAAGTGTAATATTCGCAACATACCATCTCTTCCAAATTCTTTGCCTTAAAAATGCTAATTGGTTGGCACTAGGAGATCATTTGCATAGTTGGTATAAAGCTTTTGGCTTAGCATTTCATCTTAAAATAAACTAGAGATTGTGTTGCTGTGTATGTCAGTATGGAAAACATAACCAAAATGCTGGGAAAATAACTGCCAAATGGCAAACATTACGTAGAAACTGAATTCCATCAGTCAGCCACCATTTGGTGAACATATGTGTGTTCTTGGGTAACTGAAATGTCAGATGCTAGTCCGAATCTTTGCTTTTAAAAAGCAAATAGTCCTGCAAATAGTACCATATAAATTGAAATAATTCAAGAAAATCAAGTCATTCTATGGAGTTTCCTCAGTTTCATAGTGAAGATTGAGAGAGGGAAGTGAACCATAAAGTAAGTGGTTTTTTCCATAGTTTTTTATGCATACTACCATTCCTCAATAAGAGATATGAGACTAGAAAAGCCTGTATAGTTTATTCAAGTTAAGAATATAGATATTTTTAAAGTACTTAAAAAAAAAAACACATGTTTCTTTGAATCCCAAATTCCAATCATTTGAAATATGTCTCTGTTCTTGCAAGGAATTTGTGACAAGGTAAGGAAATGGAGGTTAGATAAGGAGTTCAATATGAATAATTAATATAAAGTCTCCAAGGTTAAATAAATATTACTTCTGTACAGTGAATTCAAAATTTTGTTGGGTAGGGTATTTTAAAGCTTTTTTTTAGCACTTTTGAAGAGGTAGACATGGACAGAATACTACATAAGCCCAGTATGAGAGAGCACTGTAGAAAATTTCTGGCACAAACTTTTCTGGGCCTAAACTATTTTTGGTTAATGAGCCTAGATTTGGAGTGGCCAGATAATTCACTGTCCAGGAATAAAAGGGGAACTATTAATAATTTCACAGAAAAAAAAATGGAGCGAACCCAGAAACAGGTGCAAAGCTGGGCTATCTCAGGTCGGCCAGGGAGGTGCTGAGCAAAGTGGGACAATTTTGGGTAAGGCACATTAAAGCCAGTCATGCTTGAACACGTGATTATTAGCATTTGTATCTTTTGCAGCATCAAAAACGTGTGATTGGTAATCTAACCTTTTCTGCAAAGCAGGCCCTCTCAACCTGGAATTAGTGTCAGAAGACAACATATAAGTTTTAACAGACTCACCTGGGGAAAGGATTTTTTTTTTTCAGTTTAAAAATTTTTGTTCCCAAACTACAACATTTCTCCCTTTGCTCTCTGTGTTTGCACAGAAGCAAACACAGTTGAGAATCATCATGGTAAAGATTGGTCTTGAATTGTGGCAGCAATTACTTCAGCTGTAAATTTTTGTGGATTATTGTTATAATAATACCGAGAATTATACCCTTTATTTGCAACTCAACCTGAACTCCTCAAGTACTACTTTCCAATGAGAAGCCCGAGGCACTTGGGAAAATAGAGCCCAGAGCACAGAGAAGGTAAATAGGAAACACTTTCTCTTCAAGGTGGCTGAGGGAATGCTGAGGCTGACGTGGAGATTCTCACCTCAAAGGTCAGCCAGAGGCTCTTATTTTATAGTTTATTATTAAAAGCATCATAAAAAATTAGAGAAGGTACTATTTTTTACAAAATGCCATATATGCCATATATTTTTTTATATATTTACATTTATATATATTTACATATATTTCACCAACTCAAACTCCCTTTGTCAGTGTGTTTTGTATAATGAGAATATAAATGCCTTCCCACAGTGTCCCTGGTGACTGTGAACTTATTCTTTAAGTCAATTTACTTGTTATGCTAACACGACAAAGCACCTGGTATTTCAGTGGCTACAACCAGTTTTATTTCTCGCCGTTAGCTGGTGGATGTTGCTCTGTTCCTTACCCTCTTCATTAAGGGACAGCTCATCTTTCGAGGGCAGAAGAAATGTGAAGATGGCAGAGACACATAATGGCTTTTAAGTTTCTGCTCAACAATGCCACAAGTCTCTTCCACTCAACATGCCATTGGCTAAAGTAAGTTGCATGGGCAAGCTGGACATCGATGACATAGGATGTACAACCTTTGCACAGGAAAGGCTTCAGAAAGCCATGAAATATTTTACACTACCACAATCTATCACATTCCCCCAAGTTAATTATAAATTCAACTTAAAACTTTTAACACATATTCTGTTTCCTAGCCCTAGAGTGATCCCTAAGGTTACTTTCTCACTGGGACAAATTTACTACTCTTTTAAGTTATGTTTACAAACTTGTCCATCTTTCCTATAGCACTTAAAACACTCTGTTGTGTTTGATTTACTTATCTCTCTTCTTTACCAGACTATGGGCCTTTGAGAGCAGGAGCAATGTGATATTCATCTATGAATCCCTAGTGTGTGGTTGGCAGAAATCCTAATAAGCATTTATTAACTATTAATGAATAAATAGATAAATGAGAGAGTGTTTGCTTTGCCATCTCCACTTTCACATTTCACTCCATTCAAACAAGCAATCTTTAGAAAGGAGTGGAAATCTCAATGGAATCTTGAAAATTGGCTAGGCATTTTTGGTAGATGGAAAAGCATGGAGAGGAAATCCATGGAAAGAAGTGGATGGATTCCGTTGTAGTCTTGTTGAATGAAGGCTAAATTCTCCTTGAATTTTACATCCTAAACACAACAGTCATACATCCTGAAACTTGATCACTGCTGAGTTTGAACCATCTCAGAGCAGTAGAGAATCAGGATAATAAGCTGCCATTGTAATACCCAGCCTGACAAGTCTGACACTTATTAGATTCCCCCAAGAAACCATTTTTTAATCCACCTGCACAGATGATGTAAAGTCACTAAAGAATGTTTAAAGCGATAGCTAATTTTTATGTTTTCTGATGTGATATTATATTAATTGCTTACTCATTAATTAACATCTGCCACACCGAAAAGTCTAAATACAACGTTAACATTTGACATTGACTCTGGAAATTACACTGGTTTTACTTTACTAGTTTTAAAACAAAAAGATTGGCTGTAGCACCTAGAAAGTATCCTGATTGAATGGAAACTGAGTCTTTCTAAATGATGCGTATGCAAAGCTACCCATTTCTTTTAGGGATGTTGCCATTATTCAAATGTTGTAGGGATTCTCCTTTTGGACTTTCGTGCAGATCCTGTGCTACCCACACATTTTTTTTTTTTAATGCAATGATGACAAATCTCCATCTGCTAAAGGTGGATCTGATTCTATGAAGCTGTTAAAAGTCCTTTGACATTAAGTCTGATGAGGTAGATAATCCAGTTAGCTAATGCTATTTGGAGCCAAGTGGGAAGTGACTATGAAATCAAGAAGCTGTTTTCACAAAGGAAATGGCCTGTAATGATGATTCCCAGTGGGTTATGACAAACATGGCCTTAGCCTGAGTAGCATTTATTCATTTATTCATTCAACAAGCAAGGATATATATATATTCAAGTATTTTAGTCTGCATGAGGCCAGTTGAATGGGATATAAATATTGGGAACAGAATTATCAGACACTTCAGGCATATTACCATAAATCGGATCAGTAATATATGTCAGTCCCACGGGGAAAGGATTGTCTGGCATAAATTCAATATATGTTTCTTGAGTACATGAAAAATAAATGTGCTGTTGAGTGATTATTTCTTCACAAAAGATTGACTGTATTTATTGATCGTGGTTTAAATTCATATCTGTATTGGTAAATAAAAAGATCTTTTCATGATATAATAGAGAGTTGCTGATACATACAAATGAGCTAATCCTAGAGGTACTGTGAAGCTTTGTAACAAGTGCTTTGTAAACAGCTGAAAATGGTTCCTAGAAATGGCAAGTTATGGTGGGAAGGCCAGGATTTACTATAGCCGAGTATTTTGATTAGAATTTGACCAGATGATAGTAGGTTTACTTCTTTTCCAACTCAACCTGAAATGTCTTCAAGTCCAATGCTTATAGAAGCCAGGAGGAAATGTGAGTTAAGTAACTAGGTCGGGATTGCGTCAAACTAAAGACTGCCTGCCCCATCTAAAGGAGATATCTGACACTCTGCTCCAGTTTCAATTTACCATGCAGGAAGCTGGGGGCGGGGAGGGGGTTAGACTTGTAAATTTTCGAAAGAAGTTCAAAACTCAACTTTTATGTGGCATTTCCTGTTTATTTTAAATACTAGTTCAAAAGGGGAGAAAAAAAAATAACAGTATTTTTGGCCAAACTCAGGCTTGCTAGCCATGTGTGGTCCAAGGACAACCAATTCACCCACACCATCCTCTATCTCTTTTGTTCCATAGAGTTTTCCTTTGTTTCCTTTATGTAGAAGAGTAAATTTTTTACTCCAATTTGTCTGCAGCTACGAGCAGTGCCAAAGGTCTGTAGTCAAGCCCTGGGTTTTCTTCTGGCATCCGTAGAAAAACCCCAGAAGGATTCTCTTATTTTTCTCACTGTGCTCTAAGGATAAATAGTCCCAAACAAAAAGACAGAATACCCTGACTATTATGAAGCCTTAAGCATGATTCAGGCCACTTGCTAAAATTAGAATATGTTCCATGTGAAGAAGATGTCATAAAGGAAAGGCACAGAGTGGGGGATTAAGTGCTTTCTTACTCGATCTCACGTAGTTTAGTTCTTAGAGACTTGCTAGGATTTCTTCAGCGTTACTCTGAGGCACCATCCAAGAAAAGTTGTATATGTTCTCTTCTCTCTCTCCCTCCTCCTCTATGTTTTATTTGTTTTTAGCATCTCCAGGCTAGATCCTGTGATTTTTTTCCCCATTATCTATTTTCTGTCACCTTAGTATCCAAAAGATCAAAAGAAAGAAAGGGATACTTCTCAGTGATTAGGGTTATCTCTTAGAACATATGAGGGCAAACACATAAGCAAGGGTTAAATGCCAAATGTATCCACTCTGCTAATGCACATTTGTGGTTTCAAAAGCACACTTCATTGAATAATTTAAAATATGCCTGTACCATCTGTTCTCTTGGGGATTAACATTGTCCATGATAGCAAAATAATCACATGTTAAATAAATTCTAGATACTGCACTCTATCATTTATAAAAGCAATGACATTGGTAATTCAGATGACCTAGCCTTTTCTTTCTCTGTGTAATTACACATATTGATTTTCCCGTATGGGAAAGGAGAACAACTAAGTACATGCTTTTTCCTAAATGGAACATGCAGTTCAGGAATTCTGTCATTTCTTTTATGGAAATAAAAAAATAAATTGCAAGCAGATGTCATCTTTGAAAGTAACATTATGTCAAGTATTTAGACTTAATAGTTGCTGTCCTTACCTACTTCTTTGTGTAAATTCATAAGAGAAAAGATCATGTTGTCATATTCATATTTTAGTAACTGCAGTCAGCTTTATCTGGGGATTCTGTTGTCTGTCTGGAATGAGGTAGAGCAACAGTCTCTATCTAAATAGAATGAGTTTACTTCAGAGTAGATATTGATATTATTTGCCCTGAGCTCTTATAATTTGGGTTTGAGCTACATACTTTGTATTATCTCATACAGATCGAAAATCTATTTATGTGTTCATCTTTTTCTCAAAAAATTTGTAAGCTTCGTGTTGACAGGGGCCATCTGATTCTCTCTTTGTATCTTTTAAAGTTTTCCACTCTGCTGGGTCTTTCTAAGAGCAAAATAAATAATTAGCAAATTGACTTTACTGCTATAAAATAGGAGAAAAGGTAAAAAATAATAAAAGGTTATTGCTTCTGGGAACAAATGTTTAAAATAATGTAGGTCAATGAGGTCTTTTACCCACATATATTTCAAGCATATAAACTATTCTTAGCCTGAGCTTTTTCTATGTGAACCTCTATGGTCTTAGAGTGTGAATGGAGGGGTCTTTGGGGACATTGTAAAGGCTTCCCAACCAATGCCCAATGCTTAATAAACCTGTACTATAAATCACCTGTCTCTCATTTTTAGGCAAAATAGTACCAATTTATTTAAACATCATTCTCAGTCATAGTACATTCTATGAACGTGCTCTGAGTGTCACTCTTAAAACTGAGAGAGGTCCTTATTCAATCAAGGTGTCCGTAAAAGTAGAATAAACTCAAAGACCCTGACATTGCAATCCTTTCTGTCATTCCCCTTGACCTTCTTGCTTCTGTGTTAAGCTGTTAACTTGCTGATTTATCACTGAATTAACTGATATGTATACTTGATGTTGGCAAACCACATTTCATTCCCCATTTGTCTTTGCTATACTAGTTATTACACCTTGGTGTCAATTAAATTTTTTTTTTTTATTTACAAAGTCAATTGAATATCCAAATGGTCTTCAAAGATGCTGCCTATCAGTTTTTTACTTCTCTTTTATACAGTGTACACTTTCATTAATAAAAATGTCTAGTCCTAAAGCCTATTATCAAATACACTTGCCATCACACAAAGTTAGTCGTTCTCTCACTATCATTTAATCTGGTAAATCAAGAAAATGCTATAGGTGTGGTATATTTTTATTTTGGTATGGTATTTGAAAAAGTTGCTGTGGTATAATTATAATGGAAATGTGAGCTGGATGGAAATGAAGTTAAATATATTTGTTACTAGTTGCTCAATATAGATGAAGAATACTAATAAAGAATGAATGCTTGCCTAAATGGAAGGTTATTCATCTAATCAAATACACAGAAAAATAGACTAGAAAGTGATAGTAAATACAATTGCATACAAAGTCAGGATCAACAGTTATTTATATTACTACAATTTCAAGTTACAAGTAATCTAAATTGGACTGTAGAATCCTAAGGAAGATGATACATGGATTTAAAGTATAAGGAGAATTGTCGTAAACCTCATTCATAGATTTATAATGAACAAACAAATGGCAGTGATTGTTTTTCTCTCTGTTCCACAAGAGTTATATCTCATCTGGAGTATCAGTTTAACTTCAGATACCACACTTAAAGAGAATTCAACAAACAGACATAACTCCAGAAGCATGTTGGCCAGGATCATGACATATTAGGAACAATCAGAAGAATGAGAATGTATAACCTGGAAAAGGGAAGTGTGAAAGCTCTCTTTAGATAAGCACAGGGCTGTTGTCATCATCGTCATCGTCATCGTCGTCGTCGTCGTCATCATCATCATCATCATCATCATCATCAAAATAATCAATCTTGTTTGTGAATGAATCCAGATCTAGGCTCAAGAGATAGTAGTTGTAGAAAGGTGAAATTTAGTTTAATACAAAGAATTTATAATATTTGAACCTGCTCAAAGATGAGCATGTTGCCCTATGAAGCAGGGTGTTTCTTGTACTAGGAGGGACTTGAGGAGAACTAGATCCTTGCTTCTCCCTGAAGAGTGAGTGTTCATGCATTAAGAGAAGACTACATTTTCAATCACTTTTAATAAATTTTTCAATTATGAAAATTTATTATGTGAAAAGTTCTTAGCATAGTGCTTGATGACATCAATTAATTGCTCAGGAGGTATTAGCTATAATTGTTATTGGTAGTGACTAATCCATGAATTTATTTTCCTGAGGGGAATAAGTAAAGAGAAGGTAAGTCTGTTTAAAATTTTAGCATCAGCTTCTGTTGCTAATTAATTAAGGTAGTTAATAAGATCCTATGTTACCCATAACTGATTTACTCTTAATTTATTACCACTTCATATTTTCTATAATTGCCTTTATGGTCTATGTTACCTGGATTTGGAACTAATTCATCAAATTTAACAGAAAAATTCTAAGCAGTTGCTAAATCACAGTTGCTTATAATTGATTATCTAGTGACAAGTATAGCAATAGGCCATCAAAAAAAAAAAAAAGAATAAATAATGACAGAATGAATAATATTTATCTCTTCTATCATTTAAGAGGAATGTTTCAGTTTAAGGATTTGTAGAATCTTAATAATGGTTACATTCTAGGTCATGTTAGCTTCATTGGATATTTTTCTTGGGTGATGGATTTTTATCTCTCACAATTGCAGCTAATATCTGTTGAAGGCATTCATTAATTCACTCATTTATTCATTCAACAAATACTGTACCAAGCACTGCCAGCCTGCACCTGCCTCCTTACTGCTCTGTAATTTCCTTTTCCTTTTATCCCCTTTGGATCAGTCACCAAAGGAGGGCAAGCCCCTCAGTTGTCTTACACACCCCAGACCCTACCCCCAAGGGTTCCATGGCAGTGAGGCAGTCTTCCTCCTCATGCCCGCCTCTGAATTAATTGTATCCCTTCCCTGCTACATTTTTCTCCATACCACTATCACTTCTCACATTTTACTTTCTTATATGTCCATCTACCTATCTCTACTAGAATGTCAGTTCCATGAAGGCAGTTTTGTTTGCTCTTGGATTCCCAAGACCTAGAATAGTAACTTGATAAATATTTGTTAAATAAACAAATAAAGTTTAAGGGTCCTGGAACTGATCCTAGAAAGGTGTCATATCTCCTCCAGGGTTGCCTAACCCATTTTGGTAATGCAGGGTTATGAACTAAAGTCATTTTGCTTCAAAACCGACATCCTCATTCTTAATCTCTCCCTCAATTACAAATAACTCCTGAATTTTGCTGAATGAACCCAGGGACTTAGAGGTATTTGACAATGGCAATGATATTTCACTGTTATGTGGGTTCGAATACAAGGGGATAACTTTTGTATCATCTAAATGTATAAGAACATCCAGGTCAGAATTTACCTACTTAATCCATCTCTATGCAGATCACTCCTTTACATTTTATTTCCTCTATGCATTTATTCAATCTTATAATCTATTGTGAGTTTTCTTATGGTATTGTTTCTTGGGTCATTGATGCAGACCCTAGAAGAAGATAGATTTGGAGAACTGATCACGAGCAAGACTCAATCTTTTGCCTTTGAGCTGCTTTCAGTCTAGTGGCCAAGCTAGCCTTGCAGTTCCAGAGCCAAATGATAACCAGATGATTTAAAATCTAATGATACTCTTAAGAGTAGAAGAAGGCACTGTTTAATATTTATACCAGGACAATAGCTGTATACTTTTTAAGCAAACCAAAGCATATGAAGCCCTAGTTTAAAAAGTTAATGTAGAAAAAATATGGATGCAAGTCTTTTTAAAAAAAAAAAAAAAATTTGCTGAGCAACTACTATGTGAAGCAATGTACAAATAAACACTGGAGAATTGAAAGATGAATAACCTATGGATCTGTCCACCTTGTGATTTGCCTAATGCTTGAGAGATAACTTTAATAATATAAGGAAGTAAACGATAGTATAGGTCGAAGTGATGTTAGCCAACGACAAGGTTTCAAGTAGGATTGCTAATGATGCACCACTTTTTATTTTCTTCTCATCGTGTGGTCATTTGTGGTGAGTCCTATCATGTTGCCTGAATTGAACATCAAATGAATTTTATGACTTTTTTCCTAGATAAGAGTTATACCATCCACTTTTTGTATGTATACATGGCAGATATTTGACTCATGTTGGCTGATTGGCTAACTGGCTGAAGTAGAAAAATGAATTGACATTGTTATGAAAAATCACCTAGCAATCAAATATAGAACAATCTTTGCCAAAGACACCTCCTCTTTGCTTGGCTAGCTAGTTGACAGAGTAAGAACTTATAGCATGATTATTTTTAATCTTCAGATTTCATAATGATATAAGACATTCGGTTATTTAGAAATAAAAATAAAAGTATTTTAATTCTTTCCACTGGGTCCCACTGTTTAAAATTCCAAATGTTGACAATAGTTTATATCTTGGCAAGTAGATTGTGCTTTAAAGGATGAAAGTGTGGGAAGTAGTATAGGACATCTGTTGAAGAAGTCATGTTGTTGAATCTTATCATATATATTAAACTTACTTGGTTCCATTTTCATACATTCTAAAGCAAAATGTCACTCCATTTAAAAATCTTGGAGAGATGGTTTGTGTAAGCCTACCTGACACTTCAATGAATGAGTATTATTTTATTCAGTTAATTTTATTGCTACTTTAATGTAACCTAAACTTTCTGGATATATAATAGGATTGTTAAAATAAGATTATCAGTAGTCATGAGATTTTGTTGAGTATGAAAACTGAATCCAACAAAATTTCCTGTCCCTCTTAAGTGATACTAGGATGAAGTCTACTTTCCTGTCCCTGTGTTAAACAAAACTACTTCCAAAGTATTTCAGTAGTTAATATTTTTATTATTATTCTGGAGGAATAGCTGAGAATGAGGGAGTTAAGCAGATCTCTGGAAGATCCAGTACCTTATCATTTAAGCTACCTTATGTAACAAGCAATCATTGTTCTAGGTGTTGGATTTGCAAAGTTGAATAAGGAAGAATGGCTACCTTCAAGAGACTATAGTGCCATGGAGAAGAGTTATAAATGTATGAGCAGCTATGAAACAATGTGCTAGAGTGATATGTAGATGGGGAAAATAGACGAGAGGCATCTAAATAAAACAGGAATAAAGAACTTTTCTTGTTGTTATTTTTGTGTTTTGGAGGAAGTGATACCTGAAAGGAGTGAGCCAGCCAGAGAAGGTAGAGAAGTGTTCTGTTTAGAGGGCTTATTGTCTGTGAAGGCCCAGTGGTGTGAAAGAGCAGGCTTTGACAGGACACTGCCAAAATTTCTCAAGGCAGATACAGGAGAGGAAGTCAGAGCAAAACCATAGGGGATCTCTGTGCTAAGCTTTGGAACTTAAATTTTAAGCTTTATCACTAAAGAAATTGGGAGCCATTGGATGATTTCAAGCAAGAGAATCACATGTTCAGATTTCCTTTTCAAAATGATCAGCATGACAATACAGGTGAAGGATAGAATTAAAGAGAAGAAAGGACTAGGAGTATTAACTCTAAGCAAAATGTTAAAACAAACGTAGATAAAAAAAGAGAGCAAGAGCAAAATTAAGGAAAGTACAGTCTGTAGAGAAGCATAACAGAGGCTGGTCATTGAAGACAGAGTAGCTGGTTCCTAACTATGACTCCACTACTTAGCACTCTGCGCATCTCAGTCCCTCCATGCCTTGTTTTTCTCATCTGCAAAATAAGTATGACAATAGTGCCCAACTCATACAATTTTATGAAGATTAAAAGGGTTAATTTATACCAGTGTCTAGCACATAGAAATCATCTGATCAAGGTTGGCTATTATCTATTATTACTATTATGACTAATAATTATTATTAATCTATTATTTAATATTATTCATGTCTCTATAATTTGTGGCTTGATTAGAAGTGATTGTAAAATGGTTGACTGAAGGGTAACAGCACCAGCGATCACAGAAACATATGTTTTGGGGGTAGGGAAAAAAGAATTGATGTGAATAACTATAAATACTGGAATGAGGTAACCATGAGACTTCTAAATGGAATTTTCTCATGAGCAGTTGTTAATAATAGCAGAATGGTTGGACTCTGGAAACAGATATAAGTTTTTGTTGTTTTTTTTATTTGTTTATTTGTTTGTTTGTTTTTATCACATATGGGCATTCGAAGCCACTGGAATGGATGCATTCATCAGGAAGTGTGTAGGTCAGAAGTGAGAAAAGCCTGGAGAGCAAAGGAGGATTTGAACCCCAGCAGCATTGTTCTGCAGTCTGAGCATGGCAGAGAACAAAGGTCTGCCATAAACAAGGGGAAATGATTCACTTGATTCTTGTGCTCTGATACAGTCATGAATAGATGATATCTTCTTGTCCTGAAAAAATTCCTCTAGCTTTGTAAGTTGCCAAACTCATGCCTGGGTAGAGCTAACAGCTGAAAGAGTCTTCTTTAATAGATATTGGAATTATTAGAAGAAAAGTCCTGTAGCCTCAAATCGTTACTTGTTACTAATTATTTTTAATTGCTGTTAAGGACATTCCCAGAATCACAAAGTCTATCAAACTAAAGAAAATGGTGTCCTTGATAGTCTAATGTGATCGCTGCCCTTATTTTAATGTTCTTGTGAGCTTAGAATTATGGAGTTATGAGTAAGGTTTATGCTAGACTCTATTCTCCTATGCCACAGAAATCCCAGTATGTAAAAGCAAGCAAACATAAGTGGGTAAGCTTGGTCATTCCTTAATAAGATTTTAGCCCTGTTTTGCTATAAACCTGCTAGAGACCATGGTTCTAAACACACCTCTCAGGTGTGTTTTTATTTTTCTGAATTTAAAGTCCCCAACTACCTCTTCCCAGCCTCAGATAAAGGGAATTGTGCAAGATAGGATGATTGGATTTTTCCTCAGAGGCCACTCTTTGCTAACTGGCCAGTCTTCTCACAGATTCTACTTTCTTGGCAGGTTGGATTTTGGAGTAATCCCTTCTTATCCCAATTTAAGTACAAGTAATCCCCAGGAGACACTGCCAGGCTTATGGTGAATCATTGCCAGGTAGAAGTAAACATGCCCCTTCTAAGGAAACCAAGGAATTTTACCCATCAGAGGACACAAATTTCTCTTGCACAGAGGTTTATATTTTACCCTTTAGGACTTTCCTTTTTTCCCCCTTTTAGAGAATTCTAATATGAAGCAGCTCTTGTCCTCTAATACAGGATGAAGACTCCTAAGTTATCTTACAGATAAAAATACTGTGCATTTGTTCTTAAGACTTTGAGATGGGGGAGTAGGTCCAATAGGCCACTTAAATTAAAAGAAAAAAAAATATATTACGCAGTCATACATCACAGTTAGTTGGTAATCATTAACATCACCTCCATATTATATAATTATGTGATGTTTTCTCAAATTAAGAAAAATATACTTAAAGTGAAACATAACTGGGACTCCCTTCATATTTTTTCTACTCTTAATTATGCAAATTATGCAAAAGAGTCTTTGCTGACTATACTTAGTTTGGGTGTTCTCTCATTTTGATGAAATTTCAGAGTTCTGACTAGTATATTTCAGTTCAAGCAGATTGTCCTTACCTTTGCAGACATCTTAATCACAGTTTTAGTTTAGCAAAAAACTATGCAATCACTGGATCTTTTGAAAACCTGACTGCATTATTTTTATGCTATAAAGAAAAGGACTTGAATGTCAATAGTGTTGTCAAAGATATGGGGAAATGGACATCTTCCTACATGACTTGTAGGACTGTGACTGTCATAGCCTATTAAAGGTAAAACTGCACACATTTCGTGATTGAGATACTCAGTTTTAGAAATAAAAGCACCAATAAGTAAGACTATCTCCACAAATGTAATATTGTTATATTATTTATAGAATTCTAAAATTATATGCCCATCAATAAATGATTGGTTGAGTTAATGGTACATCTATTCTATGGAATCTTATGTAACCATTAAAAAGAACATACTAGATCTCTATGCATTAAATACAAAATTGTCCATGATATTTTTTAAGCACAAAATTTTTATAGAAAATTATGTATAGTATAAACCCACTTTACACAAAAAGGAAGGAGAGGCCCTAAATATGTGTCTTTGTTTGTGTGTGTAAATATTATGTATGCATATATGTATATCATTATATATACATTGGTAGAATTAGCATAAAGAAAAAAGGTGGGATTAATAGAAAGGAAAAGAATAGCATTTTTTATTTATATACCTCTGTGCCATTTAACATGTTAAAATGAACATGTATATTTTGTAATTAAAATGTATTAAAAAATCATTGAATAGAAATGCTTACTGTCAAATAAAAACTTATGTTTCCTTTCAAACTTAAAAAAATTCTGAATTAAAATGATGTCTCTTATTTAAACTCAAACAGTATCTGAATTTGGCCACTACAGAATAAAATATAGCTTTTTCTCAGCCATTTCATCTTTGCCCAGGTCCCAGGACTCTTAAATAAATAGGTTATGTTTATTCAAATAATGTACTCTTAAATTCAAATAATGTACTCTTAAATTCCCATGACTCTTAAATTCTTTATTCCTGTATAAAAATCATTTTTTAAATATAAAAATTTGAACTCTGAACTTATCCTGTCATTAGGCTACACACAAGGCTTCAGTGGTTTTGTTACTATAACACTAGGAAATGAAGTGAGAGTTAGTAAAAACTATGGGCTAATTAAAGCTGTAAATTTCTCTGAAATGCTGTTGCCTAAGGTAGAATTATTTGATATCATTTACATTTTCTCCAATTTGTCTTTCACTGTTATAAAAATTGGTTTAGAAACAATTAGTAAGAATTTCCTATCAATTTTTTCAACAGATCTTCATCCAACAGACAGAGGTCGTATTTCTGAGAGAATGTTTCTAATAGAAAAAAAAAAAAAATCAATATCAAAGTCAAAAGGTTATTATGCACAAAAGACTTTGCTTACATTTTTAATGTTTCTGAGAGGCTAAGTTCAGTTCTATTATGAACAGTAATTTATGAATGAGAACCCACATTTTTTTGCCAGAAAATTGGAAAACCATCCATCATCATTTCTATGTGACCAACTCATTTTCCAAGTATCTTTTAGCAAACAATTTTCTCCTTTTGAAAATATACCAAATAATTTATTATTTTCTCCCTACCAGATGCATGCTTGGTGTATAGGTAAATAGCTCTGATTTCCCAGCCACTGTTACATTAGGTTGATGTTCTTTTAGCCATTAGACAAAAATGGATTAAACCTTGCTGCCTACTCAGTGATTCGGTTTGAGTGGAAATAGGTTTTTGTGGAGCTACAGAATTTCTACTTCATCTGGCCAGCACAATTGGTCAGAGCACAACTCTGTTTAGAAATAAGAAACAAGCTTCCTGTATCTATGAACAGAAAACAAGGTAACGCATGTAGCCTCAGAGAAACACGTGTTTGCTTTTAAAGAAAAGCAGCACCGGGCGACCAGGGAACAGCATATGTCTGAAATCCATTATCAGACTCGTTCTTTCGCGTTCCCAGGAATGCTGGTCTGACTACAAAGATTTGTTTTAGCTTCTTGTCTTTTGGATAAAATGAGTTTGCCAACCAGTTGTGAGTCCCTAACACTGGGGAAGGTGGCTAGATTCCGAAGTGCTCAAGTTCATGGATCGCCCTATGCAATCAACAAGCCAATTGATATTAAGCCACAGAGGAGACGGTAACTGATTTCCTTTCTTATAGTTGTTTGTCAGTGAAAATGTGTTTTGTTACCCTTTGATAACCCTTTGGAGGTCTGATGGACTGGGAGGGTCAGGGTAAGAGGTTAGTTTTAAAATTAAGCATACTAGATAGTTAGGAAAACATTAACCAAAGGGGAAAACTGGAAAATATTCTTAGTTTAGCTATTTAGCAAAAGCTGATCCGGTTTCAAGGTCTGTAGATTTTTAAAATGTGAGCAATTATCAGTGCTTGTATCACCATCAGAATCATTCATGATGAATTTTGAAAGAGGATTTAGTCAAATAATGGATACATTTATCGATAGTTCTTGATACCAGATACCCAGTATTTTATAATTTATATATAACATTCTTTATTGCCAATATACAATAAATATATTAAAATTTAAAAAAAAAAGCATTAATTTTCATGTGGTCACTGTGGAGGCTAGAATAAGGTTAGATATTTTTCCTGCAAAGATGTCATTTCTAGATCAGTGTTCCAGAATTCTGCTAACTCACAGTCCACACACACCCACACACACATTGAACAGCCAACTCTTGTATAATTAGGAATTTCAAAGTTGAGCTCAGTGTTTTCAAAATAAGAGGGTATGAACTATGTTTTCAATAGTAAAACTTATTATTATTATTTATTGGAAATGTGCTTTTAAATATTTTTTATGTGAGGAAATATTTTAATTTTTATCCCAAGTATCAAGGCTTTTCTGTCCCTCTCTAGCACCATTTGAATTTATAGTGGGCTAGCAGCAACTAACAACTATTTTAAGGTACATTCAGGAAAATGCGTCCTGAGACTCCCAACATAGCTCAGTTGCTGACAGTCATTTCTCTCCCTTCTTAATTAGTGATGTGATTCTAGAAACCCATACAAATAGCCAAATTTATGTGTAAATTCTGTGTCCCTATTCATGTTGCCTTATTTTTTTTTCTGCTTACAAGTAATCAAGTTTCTATATGATTCAGTGGAATTATATGTTTATATAAGTTGATGTGTTTATGCATATAGTGTGGGCTCTTTGCATACTCTATTATACCCAGGCAATTTCAAACTTACTCACCATTAGTTTTTACATTGGGCATCACAATGTATTTTGTAAACAAATATTCTTGCAAAGTACTTGGCAATAACCAGTGTTTTTTAGCACAGACCTTAGAATTTGTAAAAATATCAGGTCCAACTTTTAGTATAATACAGCAAGTAAATCGATAAATTGCCTCATTTGTAAAAGATGTGTAATCATTATATCTAGATCTTTCATTCCATGGAAGTATAAATGCAACAATAAACATGTAATGAAAAAAGGGATTAGAGTGGATGAATGAATGAATGAATGAAAAATGATCCAAATCATAGAAAATATCTTTTTATTCTGTAACTCATTTTTGAAAGTTGTAAATTTTAAAATCTTTATTTGAACTTCTTTTTAGTCTGGTGAGAAAACAGTACACCTGGAATGGTGGTGGGTCATTCTAGATTTACTAAAATCTACCCCAGATTAAATGGTTACGTTTTCAGGATGCTTGTCGAGACTCATCTAAGAATTGTCTGAAATAACATGTTTAAGATTATTTTCATGTAGTCAAGGATGTGCTCTTTGTTAGAAAGAACATTGTTTTTCTAATTGCTGAAAAAAAGGGAGGGGAGGAGGGACATGGGGTTAGGAAGAGAAAGGAAAGAAAGAATGGAGTGAGGAGGGAAAGAAGGAAGAAGGGAGAGAGGGAAGATAAAAAAGACGTCTGAAGAAGAGGAGCTACATGTTGGTTTTAATATATGAGATGAAGCATAAGATTAAGGCGAGATAAATATTCTGACTTTTCACTAAATGAGGAGAATAAAATAGAAAATTCTAATCATATGCAAAATATAGCTCAATTTAAATTCAAATGTATCCTTATAAAATAATGACTGACTGAAAGAACAGCATGTTGTCTTGGAACACAGGGAAATAATTTCCAGACTGAAAATTAGCTATATTAGAAGTGTGACCACATGGTCATTTAATAGTTCTCAATTTTTATTTCAAGAGCAGCAAAGAAGACATTAACAAAACAGTTCACACTACTAAATCTAAGTGTGGAAAGGGAATGACAGGCCTACCATCTGTGATCCTAAAAATTCCTACATTTGTGATTTGTAAATATTTTTCTTTTGATTTGTTGTAGCCTCCACAAACTCTAGGGTTCTATCTTTATTCTTCCAAAAAATAATTTTCTTTTAATTTTATACAAGTTTGCTACCTCTATTTTAATACATAGTGATTGAATAATTAGATTTAATCTAGCTCTTTCACCCCCTCCTCACCTAATTAGGCTGTGGGATTTTTGAGTGTATGGATTGTGTCATTTTTATTCTATCTCGAGTGCCCAGGACAGATGAGAAAATAAACATTTGTTTAATAAGTAACTGATTAGAAAGTGCTGCTACCCATCTTGGCATAGCCCTATGTATCACTTCTCTGGGTGCCACCGTACAGTCTTTGGCACTTCTCCTGGATCAGTTGAATTTCTCTTCCTTATTTCTCTATAGAAGCTGCATGTAGCACTGACTTTAGACCACTGGCTTAAGTATTTGGGGATCATAGCTTTTGTTATTATAGCAAAGCAGAACCTGAAATTCATTTCTGTATTCATAAGTGTACACATAATATATATAATAAATGTAATATAAATATGTATATAGAGATATAGATATGTATGATAGATCATACATACAAATATACATACATACATACATACATGCATGCATGCAGGCCTACATACATAGCCACATATAGTAGGAAAGAGGAAAGTCAACATGGGAGAGGATGAGAGTGGGGGTGGGGTTCCTAGAGGGAAAAAAAATATTTCAAGTATAAAAAATGTGATAGAAACACAAATGTTCATTAAATCAGTAACAAAATATTGCGATGTGAGCCCGGTTCTCTTTATCCTGCTCTAATGTAAAATTCACAAAAACATTCTTTTAGCAAAATAGGAAAAAAAAAAAACTAGGAGGAGTAAAAGAGGTGGACAGGACTCACAAGCACCCAGGTATGGGAAGCATTATGCTCTGGGGCACTACTTTCCACACCCAGGCACAGTGCTGTGTCTCCCCACTCCTTGTCCCCATCTTTCCGCCTGGACATTTCAGTGGCTGCACCTGTGTCTCTGGCTGGCGGGCCTCAAAGACTATGCCCTGCTCTGGGCTCCCTCTTGTTTCCACTGGCTTCTCTCATTTACTCTCTGGCCTGTGTCCCTAAATCCTGTAGGTAGGCATTTTCTTCCTATTATCTCTGGAATCAGAAAAAAAGCAGGATACAAAGAGTCAGAAGACAGGGGAAAATACAGTGACTTTGCATCTATGTTAATCAGCTTATTTTCTCCTTGTGGAAGATTGCAAAGTTGCACGCTTAGATTTCTGACCAGTCATCAAACTATTCAGTTGCTCAAATGGTATTAGTTTGTGAGGGCTGCCATAACAAATTACAGACTGGGAAGCTTAAACAGCATAAATTTATTTTCTCATAATTTCAGAGGCTGGAAGTCCAAGATCAAGATGTGAGCAGGTATGGTTCCTCTAGAGGTTTCTCTCTTTGGCTTTCAGATGGCTGCCTTTTCCTTGTGTCCTCACGTGTATTTCCTCTGGGCGCACATCCCTAGTGTCTCTTTGTGTGACCAAATTTCCTCTTCTGATAAGAACACCAGTCTGATTGGATTAGTGCCTACCCTAATGGCCTCATTGTTTACTATTTCAAAGGCCCTATGTCAGATACAGTCACATTTTGAGGTATTGGGGTTTAGGGCTTTGACATATGAATTTTGGGGTGACGCAGTTCAGCACATAGCGAATTGTGTCCACAGAAATGATTTACTAGTAACGACTGTAGAAAAAGATAGGAATTGGACTACGATTTCTGAAAAATCAGTGACCTCATATTCATAAAAATATATTCCATTAATGAGTCTGAACCTGCAGGAGTGAGGCATTATAGAGTATAAAAGAAGACTTTCCATTATGTGCTGAAGGAGAACAATTACACATTGTGAACAATGAATCTTCATCAAATAGAACCTCTTTTATTTGGAATCTACAATCATTCAAACAGGGCCTACACCAACATTTGCTTTTATATTGCCTTTTTTTAAAGTGCATATTTAATTAATTATCAGTGTAACCAGTTGTTCTCAGCTGGGGTCATTTTACTCCCAGGGACATTTAGCAATGTGTAGAGACATTTTTAATTGTCACAAATTGAGGAGTAGTTAATGGCATTAAGTAAAGATGAGGATGCTGTTAAACATCACACAATAACAGTAGAGCCCCTACAGCAAAGAATTATTTGACCCAAAGTATCACTAGTGCTGAGGATGAGAAACACTTGTGTAAACAAATTGGGTGGGGAAGTTCTTTGAAGCTCTTTGAGGGCCATTATTTATATCCAGACAGTTGATATTTTCTATGTATTCATGAAAACACTTTCTCTTATCTCTCTCCTGGTGACCACTAAATTCTTTCTTAGCCTGATTAAAAGTAGACAACGGCCCCACTTTTGAAATGGTCTAAAATATTCAGTGATTCAGACTGTCCTGTCTTCCGAGTTGTCTGTATTAGTGGCCTTATTGCACTGCCAGGGCCTATTATTCTTTTCGCTAGAGGTACTACTAAGATTTTATTACAGAAATCTGAATAAATGATCTGATACATTTTTGTAGCTCTAGATTATATGCTAATTATCGATCTGCTTTTCAAGGTAAAGTGAAAAATACTGAGTAAAATTGCACAGAAGATAAAGAATATTAAGTGACCATCCTATTGGCCCGGGATGATAAAACTCTGTTAGATCCTGCCATCTGTCCTCCTGCCTATGTGTGTGGGCCCACTCATTGTCTGCTGAGAGTGTCCTCTAGAGAACTCAAACTCAATATGTTTGAAACTAAAATTACCTAGGGAGCATTACCATCTCCCATTTTCTCTGTGATCCCTGACACACAGACCGAGAAGTCATCTGAAATGCCTCCTCTCCCTCAGCCTAACCACTCTGTCGCTAGCTGGTGTCAAGTGCTGCCAACCTCAGCATACCACCCTTAGTCACTCACCCCTTATTCGTTCTTGTCTGAAAGACTACTAGCTACAAAATTGATCCCTTTATTCTATTATCATCTTCTTCCTGTCATCCACAGATTAATTTTCTAAAATTGCATCATGACACTTCCACGCTTACACCAGTAGCTTTTCATTGCCTACAAAAAAGTCTCGATGTCATAGCATATGATCATGATCCACTCCCTCCCTATATTTTTCTTGTAAATTTTCCTCATCACCCATCTACAGTCTGCATTTTAGGTTTAAAAAACTGTACCTATTTCCTTTTAATCTTGATTTGCCCTCCACCCCCATTTTGTGATGAATCCCAACTCCTCCTTCAAATCTTTTTCATTAATCCTTTCCTAAGTCCCTATTTCCAAATGGAAGTCTCTCTTTTAGCTAACATTGTTTCTTTTCTTATGTCTATCACAGCATTATCATAATGAACCCCATTTATTTAAATATATTTTTATCTTTAATAGTGACATGCTGGAAACAGCTGTTTTAGGAAAGATAATTTGGCAATGACATGCAGTGTATTGATATAGAAAAGACTGAAGCCCTAGCCTAGTAGAAGCAAGCAGTGCAAAATCCTGACAGGCACAATTTCATTACAATTACAAAATACATAAATATGTGATTACAATTGTGAGAACAGCCAAAAAGGAGACAAAGGCCCATTAAAAGTACCTAGCATAATCTGAGCATTTGGAAAATATTTCTGTGGGGATGATGAGGACGGCAGATGAGTAACTTGTTCTAGGGATAACTCTGTGAATGAAGCCCTGATGTGAACATTAAAGAAACTAAAAGGATAAGGTGTCTGAAATATAATGAAGGAGGGAGGAGAGTGACAAAAATAAAGCGAGGGGGATTGCTGTTTTTCAAAAGCACGTTAGCCAAATAATTCTTCACTTCATTTTGGAGAGAAACATTAAATGCTTATTCAGTTTAATTTATTCATTGAAAGCGCAATTTGAAAACATTCTTTGTGTCTTATTTATCATTGAGAATTTTAAAACATTGAAATAAACAGTATGTAATATTTTCCAACCAAAGTTTAAGAAATGTCAGTTTTCCAAACCATTGCCAACTGCTAGAGATTAATAAAAACAGTCATAAATATTAACCTTTGTCCTTCTGCATCAGTTCAGCATTCGCCCATTACCTAACCATACAGCCTCACCTCTGCCAAAAAGAGTTAAATGAGACAATTTAGAATAATTTGAATCTTCACTTCCAGTGAAGTACAGGGGCCTTTATGAGTTAGTTATATTTCTATGTCCAATTAGAGATATTAAATTACTTAATCACCTTTTGAAATGTTAAAAATTCTTTTTTTTTTTTTTTTAGTTTTTCATGACTTTGCTTTTGCATGAAACAAGAATATTATATAAATAAACTTGTGCTACAAAGGGAAAGCTTATATTGTCACCTTTTGTTTTCCTTTGTAAACAGTGATACATGAAGCAGTGAATCTGACAAAGAAGTCCAGCCTTCGGATAGCACCAGGCTATTCAACAGATTACAAATTGATATAGAAAGTCTGAAAGAAGCAAAGACTAAAGTGAAAGGTGGACAGTCAATACATTGACAGCCTTTGAAATTAGAGTGATGACTTTGTATTTTATGTATAATGCCATGTTTTCTATAGCCCTAAGAGGAGCAGAGAAGATAGTCTTGCCAATACTGATTGAGCGAGGTACCCTGGAGAGAAGAAGTTTAATGAGAGCCTCCAGGTGTCCAAGGGAAAGTTAATAAGCTTCCCAGAGAAGATGGAATGTGTTCTAAACTTTAAAAGGTGGTTAGGACTTCATTCCTGTGGTTCTTCATAATACATGGTGTTACTTACCCCTCAGGCCTCAGCATCCCCAGGCAAACATTCTCTAAACATCCAGATTATGTTAGGAACCCAGTTATATACTATTTTTGCACCATTATCTTCTTTTCAACAGTTCTCACAATTGTAATCACATATTTATGTATTTGTTGGTCTAATAGCCTCCTTCCATATTCAATTATGGGACCATAGGAACAAGATCTAAGCCCGTGTTTTAAATCATAATGTGTCTAGTGCTTTGTACAGGGTCTGGAACATAATAGTTATGCAGTCAATCCTTACAAAATTTATTTTTCCAACTGAGAATAAGAAAGAAATCAGACACAGTAAATATGTGCCTTTTGGAGAAACATATCAAATTTATTCCAGGAACTTCCAAATGTATATCTCAAGCCCTGACCACTCTTCCCATTTCAAATTGTACAATACTCACTGCCTGAAATGATCCATAGGGTGTTCTCTCGTGTTTCCATATAATCCACCCAGAAGAACTTTGCGTGTGTTTATTGTTTGTTTCCATTGCTATAGTGGTATTTACTTTTCTGCAATACATACTAATAAACTACACCAATCCCTTAGGGTAGTAGGTAGATGTTAAGTTCCAAGGTGTTATAATTGACTCCAGATATCAAAATACAAATTCTTCCTCTGTGGTATTTCTTTCTAAGCAGTGGCCATCTGAAAACAATGAATTTGCATAATTTTCACAAAGAAAACATTTACAATTCCCTTAAGATTTCTTAAAATCTAATCTCATGATTGTGTAAGAATTCACAGTAAACCAGCTTACGACACACATGGCCTTCGGCTTGTCAGAATACATGAGGGATTACTGTAAGTATGTGGCATTTAGTTGTGGATTTTTAATCCAGGCAAAAATTAGAAAAAAAAAATGTATATATAGCTACATAAATCTCAAAGTCTGTTGAACAGTCAAAATTATTCAACTTACTCTTAAGAAAAGCACAGTTTTCCTAAATTTATGATTCCACTTCTGGCCCCAGGACACCTTGACTGAAAATATATGCTCTTGTTTATGCTGTTATTTCTGAACAATGTATCCTGGTATCAGTTGTAAGATGGGTCATGTGATATGAGCATTACCATGGTAATACCTCACATATATAACAAGAACATCAAGAAGACCGGAAGCTTTCTGTTCTCTGAGTTTCTGTTTTCTTCCTTCCTTCCTTCCTTCCTTCCTTCCTTCCTTCCTTCCTTCCTTCCTTCCTTCCTTCCTTCCTTCCTTCCTTTTTTTTCTATTTTCTCTTCTTCCCTTTTCTTTCCTTTTTTCTTTTCTTCTCTCTCTCTCTCTCTCTCTCTCTCTCTCTCTCTCTCTCTCTCTCCCCCCCTTTCTTTCTTCTTTCTTCCCCCTCTTCCTTTCTCCCTCCCTCTTTTCCTCTCTCTTGTTTGTATTTAGCTATGACATCAAGAGTAACTCAATCCATTTTTTCTTTCTGTTGTTTATGATAGGAGTCATACTTGGGTAACAAGGGAGTTAGTTCTTGGTCATTTTGGCTTGCAAGAGATTTTATTTCTCCCTGATATTTCTTTTTGTCAGTTAAGTCTTCCACCCCCCCCCCCCCGCCGCCCCTCTTCTGGGGTTAAATACTTTGAACCCTAATTTCTGTTAGATGTCAAGAATTCAGTACGATGAGTCCTGTAGAAGCAGGACATGTCGGCCCTGAGGTTGCTATTGTGTCTGAATACAATATATGTTCAAAATCACCTCAAAACAGAGTAAGAAAATGAAAGTTAATCTTAACATTACCAGTAGATTTTAAAGATAAATTGCCATTTTGACTATACCATACCAGATTCTCCTTGTCAGGCCTAGATTTAAGTTACTACAGAGATGATTGAGGTTAAGTTACTCAGGAGCTAATGAGATTTACACAGTCATTCATCTTTTCAGACTATTAAAAAATTTTACATGTGCTGTGGCTGAGGAGATACTGTAGGAGAATAATTCAATAGGATTACACCATCCGAAGACTTAATAATGCAAATTCAAATATACATACTAACCATAGCAGGAGAGATGGAGGAGAGAGAAATAACATTTCAAATAAGGCAATTTAAATAGGAGAAAATTTTCTTCACCTGCCACCACATTGAATGGATCTATTTCCACCAATAAGTGCGAGGTAGGAGATGTTGATCTTCTGCTCTCTTCCCGTCTCAGTTCCCCAGACCTGCTATAGTGTGAACATCTTGCCTTACATTTGGATGATTTAAGGGATTCTTCATGGCAGTATTGGCTGAACTAGATTTTTGCCATAAGGGCTAATGTTAGTACTTAACCTAAGTAAGATATGACCCCACTGAAGTTTCTATTACTGTACCGTCAAATGATATATCTGTGTTTATAGACATCCTTATATTCAATTTGAGAAGGAATGTTAATGTTGACAGTAAGTATAATTAGTCTTATTTTCAGAGTTATACAGATATTAAGATTACATTCATATCAGGTGAAAACCTTTCATACAGGAAAGCTCTACGGGCATGAGCATACCAGTTCATGATCCAGCTTAGCTACATTTTATCTTTGACTTTCTGTAAATATTTATTCTGTATTATACACATGGAACTACAAAGAAAGGTCATACAAAGAGCCTGCCCTCTGGAGCTTATAGAGATGACAAGTATTAAACATAAATAACACTTCTACAAGATCCAAATATCAATAAATTCATTAATTTCTTAATTCACTCATGTATTTACTCATTCAACAAGTATTTACTAAACAGAAACTGAGTTCAAAGCTTTCTGCTAGAATTGCAGACCTTGGAAAGACAAATTCCCAGCCCTTATAAAGATTACAGTCTAACTGCTCAGGCAAAACTTAAAACAAAAAAATTATAACCATGAGAGATTATGAAAACAAAGCTAATGAAATATTTTCTGAGCCAAAGGGAGCTATGGAAGATTTTTGAACAGGGGAGTCCTATGATCTTACCTTTGCATAAGAAAAAATAAAATTAATTAATTAACAAAGATATAAGTTAGAAGAGAAGATTAGAATAAGGAGACTTAGTAGGGGGAGTGATAGCAATAATCTACTCTAGAGGTGATAGTTAACACAAGATGATGGACCACAGTATTAATTTTTATTATATTTTGTATACTCTGTATTTTCTGCAATGACCATATAACAATTTATTTAAAGGGGTCAGATAATTATGGCCTAACACAGACTGTTAATGTATAGGAGGGAGACATATGGAGGAAGGATTGGCAAGACTTGAAAACTTGTGTAAGGAAGGAAAAGAGAATGCTATTTTTATGATATCTGGACACTACAATTAATCCTGGATTTCTGACAGAAGCGCTGTACAGTTAATAGAAATAGGGAATAGACAGCAGCAGTTTTTAGAGTGAATATAATGACTTACTGATGGATAAACTGAGTTTGAAAATTTGTCAGGATAAATAGATGGTAATGAAGAAACAAATGGCAAAGAGTGGAAGAGGTCAGAGTTGGTGAGATGAGAGATAAAAGGGCCAAGCAAACATCTTAGAGGAATACCTACATCTGTGCGTTAGACTTAGATTTAACAAAGTGTAATTTTTTTCAAAGTCACAATCAATTTCTTGTTTGTTTCCAATTCAGAATCTTGCTTTCACCCCGCAGTATATCATACAGACCTCTAAATTCAGCTTGAATAGAAGATAGACAGTTTACAGAAATGTCCAAAATATATCAGGCCTTGTTTCTAAATATTTTACTGCCAAGATCATTCAGACCTTGGCTAACTTGTAAGATAAATAAATTTCAAGTGCTTTAAAAAATGGCATTCATTTTTGAACTGAAAAATTTAAACCAAATTGTCATGTTGAATTCTAAACCTAAAAATGCTTATACAAAGTAAATATTAACAATAAAACACAGATGATCCTGTCCTGATCTGCTCTTCTATTATTACATACTCAGCAATAAAGATTAAATGTGACTGTTTAAATGGCACGATTGCCAGAAATCAACCAAAATTGGCCTAATGGTTAGGATTTATTGACTGTAGATAGAACTACATAATTTTGGAATAATAAAGAAAAACAGAGAAGGAACCAGCAAAAAAATGTGCCATTACCCAGTGGAAAGAGGTATGTTCATGGCCACTCAGTAAGAATTAACTATGGGACTGTGTTCTATCATTTTCTATTGTGTTGCTTGTAAAAAAAATAAATGAATAACTTTTTCTGTTTATCAAACATTTTTTACTAAATATTCAATAGACATATTGTTGTCTTGTTTGTTTAAATTTAGGCATTTGTGTGTTATTCTCTTTTAGTATTTCTGAAAGTCATTTTATCAATAGACATATTCCCCCCCCCCCCGCCTCCAGGAGTTTGGGTATTTTATTGAAGCTCTTTCAAATGCATTTAATGCCCTCTCTAATGGATTTATTTGTCTTTTTTTTTCAAAGCTCTCTTTTTCTTCTGGCCTGGGAAATTACCTTTCATTTGCCTTATAATGTGAGGACCTCACTGCTAAAACCTATAGATTATGGCATTCTGGTATTCTATAACACTCAATACTATATGTTATGTAACATAAATAAAAATTAATGGAAGATTTATTGCTTAAGATCTATTTTATAGAGTATTGTTACAAAGAATACATAGTTTATACTTTAAAATATTTATAAATTTAAAAAGAGTGAAGTTGATTAGTTTAAATATTATACCAATATTTCATATGCAATATTTTCAAATACTGAAATATCTCTTGGAGGTTGAAATATTTCCTATGTGTATCATATAAATATAGACATATAATTTTATCAGAGTTTTTTATAATGGCATTTGCCTATAAATTCACTGACCTGAATTATTCCGTGGGTAGATACTAAGTATGTCAAGACAGCTACCATAGAGAGTGGAGAAAGCACTACTCTCTTTAGCTTACAAGCAGATGTGAATTTCCTACTTCTGACTTTGGTGAATTTGTGATGAATCAAATGTTTACTCTCACCAATTTAAAACATCTGGATGATTCTAACTTTGGGGACATATTGCTTTATGTACACTGAATGCCTGAAAATTGGTAGAATTTTAGATTTATTTCCTTGGAAAATGATACTGTCTTAATTTTTGCAATACCCAAAGATTCACAAGTGCTTAGCTGTCACCCTTTTCTTCCAATTTAGTTAAAACCTTCTATTTTTCATCTATCACACATGTAACTCTTAGAAGAACAAATGTCTGTATTATTGTCAACAGTTCTCAAACACCATTTAGCTTTCACTATCAGACTATATAATGCCCCCATTTAAAAAAAAAAAAAAATCTAAGCATACATGGCTATACCTTGATACTGAAAACCCCTCGTTTTCCGGTTATTTTTTTCTCGGAACAACTCCAAGAAGCTCCTATTGGGCTCTGTTCTGGGATTCTCTGATAAATAAGTTCTAGATTGAGACTGACATGAAGATAGAGCTTGTGGTTGAAATACAGAAAATAACTGTAAGCAAAATAATTCTCCTTTGGGAGATAAACCAATATAAGATATACAAAAAAGGGTGGTTGGGGTTATTGTTTGTTCTGAAAATTGTGAAAGAATTGACCCAGACAAGAGAGTAGGGAGATTAACAATGTAATCAGATCCAGGGCTCACTGTCCCCACTGAATTAAGACAATTTTTATATTTTATACAGACGGTCTCAAAAATTAGGGGTTCTGAATAGTAAAAAGAACTTGTGTCCCATTAACTATTTCATTTGTCTTATACAGTTGACCTCTCAGTATTTAGACCAACACTAGCTAATAGAAATATTATGTGAGCCACATCTACAATTTAAAAATGTCTGGTATACATAAAAGATTTTTAAAAAGTAAAATTAACTTCAATAATATTTTATTTAACTCACTATGTAAAATATTATCTTTTCAACTTGCAATCAATATATAAATTTATTAACAAGATATTTAAAATTTCTTACTCTTTCTAAGTCTTTGAAATCCTGTGTATGTTTTATATACATAATAATTTAAATGCAAATATTTTAGCAATTATAGTTGATCTGTATTTAGAGTTCATAAATTTTCAACTGGAAATGTTTTATTTACTCAGGTTGTTTCAAATATATTTCATTGTTTTCCAATAACTGAACCAACTATTGCTCTTAAAATTTAAATATTAATTGATAATATTAACTAAGACTAAAAATTTATATCTTCAGTCTCATTACCCCCCTTTCAAGTTCCAAGGCCTTATATGTCTGATGGTTACCCTACTGGACAGTCCATATTTAGATTGTCTAGGTTAGAACTCACACTCTGGTTCTCATTGACTATGTTATCTTAGGCCAGCAAATTCTCTTTTTGTTCTTCATTTTCTGCATTGGTAAGATGGAGATAATAATAGTATCTACATCAGAAGGTTATTATGAGGAATAAATGCAATAATACCAATAATACATATATATTACTTAGCACAGTGCCTGGTACCTAATGAGTTCTCAGTGAATAGTATCCTTAATTATTATTCTTTTATTGTTTTCTTATACTTGCTTTTATAATTTATATAATTGTCATGTCTGAGTGTCTGGTAGAAGTAAATTTCTAACCTTCTAAGTTTGTAAATAAGATAGATGTTGGACCCAATGCAGAAATGTAAGCTCTTTCTGCTCCAGATCTCTGTCTGGATATCTTACTGTCAAAGTATTAGCCTGGATAACCTGAGCTCACCTTTCTTATTGATTCAGCTCTCCAGAACAGAACTAACATATTTCTTTGTAGAATAATTCTGTTTTTTTTTTTTTATTTACCTTAATTCAAACCTTAGAGTCATCATTGAACTTTCCTCTCTCTCCTTGTCCTCGTTAGTCGTACCTGAATTCCCTCAGGATTTTCACTGTAAAAGTTCAAGCCTTCCTACCTTTTTTTTTTCCACTGCCTTTTGCCTGGATAGCTGCAATGACCTATTTAATGCATCTTAGTTTCCACTCTCTAACCATCACCCCACATGGAGCCTTTTGTATGCTACTATTAAATCAATCTTCTGAAAATTATATTTTTATCACATAATTTCACTGTTCAAATCCTTTCTTCTTGTCCCATCACTTCCAGAATAAATTCATTTTCTCTATAAGACTTTCTTGACAACTTCTATGCCAGTGATCATAGGTCCAAATAATAACCCTCTTCCTTGTGTCACCGTGACCTCTACTCAGGCTTCTATCAGAGCTCTAGAGCATTATTTCACCCACTAGAGTAAATGGAGTCTAAGCTCCAGGAAGACAGAAGTTATTTTGTTGCTGTTTTTGTTTCCTGGGATTTTTTATTCTTCCTTTATTTTATGTCCTAATATTTACACAATACAGCACAATGGTTCCTCAATAAACTAATTTTTGTGTGTGTGTGTGAGATAGTAAATGACATTCCTTTGTCATTCAAGGCCTCCAAAATTTTCCCCTGTCTACTTTTCTGGTCCCATATCCTGCTTCTCATTCACATAGTTTATCTCTAGACAAATGAGTTTGTTGCTGTATCACAGATATGCCTCCTGTAGTTCCATCTTCATGCCTTGGCTCACATCATCCCCTCTCCTGAAGTGGCCCTCCTCTCCTCTTGACCTGCCCAAATGCTATCTTTTTCTCAAGGTCCACTTCATTCCTCTGCCATGATGACATCTGCAGAGCATCATGCAAGCCACCATGTTGCAGAATCAGGGTTATATAACCTAATCAAAAGAGGGCAGGCTTGGGGCCCAGGTGGATCTGTTTGTTTTCCTCTTTTCCTGACCAAGTTGCCTACCCTCTCTGTACCTCACATTCCTCTTCTATGTAATTAGATTAGCAAAATCTAAGTTACAGTATTGTCTTGAGTATTAAGAATAATATATGCACTGTCATTAACTCAGTGAGGGTTCGGATAGAGTATGTGAGCTGTTATTTTTAGTTCAATCATAAGATATCTAACCATGTAGCTTTTAAAATATCTTTTATTGGAAGACGTAATTGTCATTTGAATCATTATGCAATATATGCTTTCTTCCAAAACATTTAGATTATAAGCTTTTTGAGCACACATATAGAAAAATATGTGTGTATTTATAGAAACCAAAAGAGGTATATTAATTCATCTAATCCCCATCAGCAAGCACCAGTTTATGAAGAAGTTGATAATATCCCTATTTTATCCATGAATAACTGAGACTTGAAGCATTTTAATCCCTCCCAAATCAATCCAGATCCTAAAGTGGTAGAAGTGGGAAATTAAAATAATATTTACACATCTTTCCCAAATCTGTTCAACTTTACTTTTTCCCATATTTCATATTCGTGAGATTCTCTGCCTAGATATATATGCTAACCACCTTTCTATTTTGATCTACATGCAATTGGACTAGGTTCAGGGATTATAGGAAAGAGGGAGGGAGATGGTCGTAGGAAGAATATTTCATAGTATGGAAAGCTAATGAAGAATACCACCAACAAGACAAACATGGCATTTTTGTGTTAGGAAAATCAATATAACATTGCTGCCAAGAATGACAGATGACATTTGAATTATTTGTTCCCGAAAAAGTAAGAGCAGTCTATTGCTAAATAAAATTAATGAATATATATAATATGTAACAAGTTTTTGCTGTAGGCAATAATGTTTTGACTAGAAAATCCTAAAATTTAGGTTATTTTTCCAAAATACTCTCCAGCATCAGCATTTTTAAAGTTGGCTGAATTTCACATCTGGACCATTATGCCGCACCAGTCATGCCCAAATATAGAAAATTGCCTATGAAGTACAGAGAGTAAAGAAAACCTTGTATAAATTATCATCTTAAACTTAATCTCTCACACACACACACACACACACACACACACACACACACACACACATACACACTCCCGTATAGCCAATAGGAGGGCAGGGAGATATACACACAGGATATCCCAGGGGTAGCAGGTTATGATTTCTCATTGAGTAGTCCCAGATTAAACCGAAATGAGTCCTCATATTTTGGTAAAGACCCAGGATAGCTCACTAATAAATAAAATGATCATTTACTTATTGCTTTATACTCATTCTATAGATGATCAAGGCAAAGATTGACAGTACAAAATAATAACCTCTTTTGCTTAAGTTCAGGTTAATCATTAATATTTTTCCATAGATCAATACTCCTTTGAAGGAAGAGGTGTAGCCAGCTCTTCAATTTCATGGTTTGCAAGTGAGAAAAGCCATGGGCCAGACATGTTTGAGCTTTGTCTCAGATTTGGGAAAGATGTGTAAATATTATTTTAATTTCCCACTTCTACCACTTTAGGATCTGGATTGATTTGGGAGGGATTCGAATGCTTCAAGTCTCAGTTCTTCATGGGCCAGGCATGTCTGAGCTAAGTGTCTGTCATGTGCTTCAGACACTTAGTTCTTCTTGGCTCTTCTCTCTGAGCAGTTCTTTTCCGCATCTCAGTACTCCTCAGCTGGCCCTGAAGAGAGTGTATGTGATGTGTAAGTGTAACTGAGGCAAAATCCTTTTAATGCTGTTCAATTCTTAACTTTATGCTCTTCAGCTGAAAGTCGAGCTATTATATTCCCTGAAATTAACTGGTGGTAAGCTAAAGTAATAAGAGGCAACGTTTATATGTGCCTGACTTCTGGGGAACAAAAGTGATTTAAAAAATAAGTAAATAAAGGTGTGAAACATTGTGTTTAATGTAAAAGATGAGATACATTAGTATCCCCTTGAAAACATTCTTTTATTTTTTTTTCCGAAAGAATCACCATTAAGGAGTTGATAAATATTTTGTGTTAAAGCATTCTACAGAAATTAATCTCAGTGAAACCCTTTTACACTCAGATACTGGGTCCATCATACTTTCATATCCCTTGTGCTGCTAAACCAAGAACCTTGAAAAAAATTGATGCTCAATAATTGAGTGAGTGAATGAATTAATAAAGGATGTGTTATTTCACAGAGAACATTATTAATTCAGATAGATGAGCCTGATGTCTTTAAGTAAAAGGATACGGGATACTTTCAAGATATTTATAGTAGTGTTAAGTAGTGTTAAGAATTTTTTTTAAAAAAATTTAAACACGATCTTTGTTATGGGTTGAATTGTGTCCCTCCAAAATTCATATACGAAAGTCCTAATCCCCAGTTTCTTAGAATGTTAAAATAAGGTCCTTGGGGTGGGCGCTAATCCAATACACCTTGTGTCCTTATACAAAGACACATAAAAAGAGAACAGACATGTGCACATATGGAAAGAAAGCCATGTGAACACTGAGCAAGAAGGCAGTGATCTACAAGCCAAGTAGGTCTCAAAGGAAAAGAAACCAACCATGCTGACACTTTGATTTGGACATCTAGCCTCCAGAACTGTGATAAAATAAATTTCTGTCATTTAAACCAATTACACAGTCCATAGTATTTGCTATGACAGTTCAAGCAACTTAATACAACCTTTTTTAGTTGGTACCTTTGAAAATCCCATCTTAAAATGATGATAAGGGAATAGAATAGTATAAATCCCCAAGAATAGAGCAATAAGAAAGGAGACAACTAAAGATGAGAGAGGAGTATTGTAGAAATGAAAAGTAGAAAAAGGAATTATTGAGGTGGAGAATGGTAATTACAAAACACCCACTCAGGAGAGTATCAGGAAAAGCAAACAATTCCCTTTGCAACAATCTGCAAAGACTTGAGAATTGAGTAACCATTATGCTTAAAAATAGGTGGAGATTGATGGAAAATCTGCATATGAGGTGGACTCTGCCACAGGTCCTCCTCTCTCCCTGCACAGCTAGGAAACCAATTCTATTTCATCCTCATCAGAAAACTGGAAATTTATTCTATGAAAAAATGAAACAAGAGGGATTCAGATTTGAAATACCAGGCACTGTGAAAGAGGGAGATTAAATAAAAGTCTACCAGTTGAATAGTATAGCCCTGGCTCCCCTAGTAGCATTTAGGAACAAGAATTCTGTCAGGCTTATAATGCCTAAGCAGGAGATTGAAGAGTACTTCTCTAGAGAAATAAAATCACTACCCAGAGGAAAGACTTACAAATACTTGCATTATGTGGTTGTCCAGTGAAAAAAAGCAAGGTGTTTTGCTGCCTTCCTCTTTAATATGAATTAAGCAGGACTCCACAAACTCTTAAGGAAGCTCTCTGACATAAAGTCTAAAACAGATGAAAATAACAATGACAATAATAATAATAATAATAATAATTAATAAACAATTTAAGAAAAAGGAGATTTAGAAAAATACAATGTTTTCAGATAGCTAAAAGCTTACTATATTCATAAAGCAAAATAACAGCATACAAAAATAACAAGTAAGAACAAAAGTGTTACTAAAATTTAAAACAATAATAGGTAAAATTTTAAATTTAATGGAAGAGGTGAAAGATAAAGTTTTAGAAATCTACTAGCAAGTAAGTAATTAAGAGGTGGGCAATAGAAGTTTAAAAATTTGGAAAAACAATTCTGTGACTAATGTATGAGTATTAGGAGTTTGAGAAAGAAAAAACTAAAAATGAAACTGGAGATTACTTTATCAAAAGATAACATAAAAGTTTCCTCAAATAAGACATATTTTTCTTCATTAAAAATGTCCATGAGTGCTAAGCACAATGCAGAAAAACAAACTTAAACAAAAGACACCTTTTGACATTTCTTTCAGACCACCAGATACAATTAGAAAGTCTTAAAAGCTTCTAGAGAAGAAGAAAAAAACCTACAGATTACATTTCTGATAGGGGCATATGTGGTATTTATCTTTTCAAAAGCACATCGGTACCTAGAAGACAATGGAGCAATGCATTCAAAATTCTAAGTGAAAATTATTTGCAACCTAGAATTCCAAACCCAGGTAAACTATCGATCAAGTGTAAGGGCATTGATAAAATAATTAATGTGTCTGACCCAGGCAGAAAATATTTTACAAAGGACTTTAAAAAATTATTTTGGAGAGTTCCGGAAGAGTTAATGATGCCACATAAAATTAAGCAAATTAAAAAATGGAGACAATTTATAACTCCAGAAAAATACAAAAGCTTGTTCTATAAAAGAAACATCATCATGCAACACTATTTGGCTTATCAGTAAATGTTACCTCTCAGGGACAATAAGATAAAACCTGAGTATTTAATCAACAATTGTTACGTAGCTGTATTGGGAGGATGGAAGAAGGGAAATAAGGAAATGAGATAGTGAAATAATGTTAAATTCTCATTTTCCTCCGGAAAGTCAATTAATTACAAGTATAGAGTTAAATATGAGAAGAAAGGACTTAAAGAGTTTCAGAGACTCATAGTGAAGGGGTGGCACAAAGAACTGTTTCTTGTTCTAAGCCTATGTAATACAACTTGCAAAAAACATTGCTTAATTTTTTTGTAAATTTGAAAGGAACCAAAGCAACTAAATCAGCAGGTATGATAATATCCTGTGTTTATTACCTTATATTGGTATTGTGTGAGTGAAATATTCTATTTCCTCTTTAACACTTGATAAATTTAACATCATCACTTACTGGAGAGCAAGGAGTGGTGATACTCTTTATTGGCAGAGATGAGACCAGCTTCCCCTGATCATTCAGGGAAGAGACATGAACACTTGGGCAATCAAACCAGCAGATTCAGTGCTAGTAATGAGTGAGGTTGCAGACATCGAAGGCAGTTGTGCTGTTCAGGTATTAGATTATCCTACAGAACCTCTCACTCTACAGATGATTTATAACTAACACTCTCCACGTCCATTCTTCTCACTAGTGAGCAGGACACTCATATAAAATAATCAGAATAAAAATAAGTCACTATATCACTACGAACTGTTGAATTCACACTTGAGGCACTAATTCTCCTTATGTAGCGTAACATAAAATCTGTCGTTTTCATGCCGTTGTTAACCCTACTTATGTGAAACAGTAGCCTAAGGATGCTGGTGGTGGTGCAGGGCTTTGCAGAATGCACTCGACTTCTTTACAGTCACAACTTCAGAATTACCATGACCCAAGCAGATGCCTGTAGATTTAAAATTCCCTTTACTCCAAAAGCATCCAAAATAACTTTTTGATTTTCAGCATGGTTGGCAGAACCCATATTAGGGCTCCTTGATTTGACTGAAAAGTCTAGTGCTTTGTCAAAATGAAGGGCTTTCAGCACTAGTTCATTTGGCTTGTTTGACTACCAGGCTTTCTGAAAGACAGGCGTGTCAGGAATGGAGTAAACAGAATCTCACTACGTTCAGACTTTTCCCTGAGCACCATTCAGTTGCTGAGCAGCAGTCACTGTCCTCACACCGTTCCCTCTATCTTTTCTGTTAATTGGGAAAACCAACAGCTGTAAGGGCAACATCAACAGAGTTAAGTGTAAATGAAGTCAACAGAGAGAGACAGCCTAGTAAGAAGCTCAAATATTTTGAAATAAAACCCCAGAGCTGCACACCATAAGCCTAGAATTCCAGCTTAGAGTTCATCTCTCACTTGCGTACCTACCTGTTCTGCCTGCCTCATTCACTCTTGCATTATTCATGCCCATATCTCTCTCCATCATGGGATCATAAGTTCCTGTGAAGGTGGGGCTTGTGTTACCTCTTTTTTGCATTTCTCCCACTGCTTAGTGCACAACCCTGCACATAGTAGGCCTTCAAAAACAGATTTAAATTGAAATTTCCAGTTGATATCACATATTGTAAAACACACTTCATTTGGTATTAACTCCCTGTGGCAACAACCCGTCTTACATGTGAGTTCCCAGAATGTATTGTCTGTGGTCTGGCACACTGGTGAAGGGGCCAGGCTTTGGACTCATTATCTGAGTTAAAAACACAGGTCTCCTGTATTAGTTATTTGTTTGGATTCTTAGAGTTTTATTATCTCTAAAACTAGGCAGGTAATATCAACCTCTGGGAAGACTAAATGAGATAATACCTGCATTGCAGGTATATAATATGCTGACGACTATTAAACTCACAATGTTAGCTGTTATTACTATTACTAGTATTATTCATCATTTCTATTATTAGTTTTCTCATTTCTAAATAAAAATGACAATGCTAAACTCACAGGGCTACTGTGAGAAATAAGACTATACACACATACACACTGTGTATACATATGTGTGTATACACTATACATAGTGTATATATACACACATATATAGAACATAATATATATATAATAGTACCTAACAGAGTAGACACTCCTGTTACCTATTGTTACTGCTAATATTACTATGAGTAACAACTATTATTAGAGTTTTCTCATATCTAAAATGAGGTTGGTAATGCTAAACTTATAAGGTTGTAAGGATTTTAAAAGTTAATATATTTTAAAGTCTTGGAACTGTGCCTTGTTTATGGTAAGCACTATCTACTAAGAGTAATAAAAAAAGATGATCGTATAGCATAGTGAACTTGTAATATAGTATATGCTCAATAAGTTGTTATTCACTTTTGTGTTCATTTTGTAGTACATTGGTAGCAATAATAGAATGAATATTAATGGCAACACATGCTTTAGTGGTAATATTAATTATCTTTCTACACATTTGGCATAAAAAAAATTCTAGAATGGCAAAATATCTTAGCCCAGAAGCCTGCCCTTGGCAAAAAGACAAGTTGCGAGTGAAGAAAATATGCCTACAGGAATTGTGAGGGTGGCATTTTGCCTACTATGTATAATGATTTGCCAACTTCTCTTTCACAAACTGTGACAAGCGACACTGATGCTAGTCGAATAACCTGCATAATGCTTCAGGGGCACATCTCTTCTTCTAAGGCTACAGACTTGGCAATGAGACAGGATGCATGCTTGATTCCATCTGCTGTCATTTATCTGTCAATAGAGGTAGCAGTCCTCTGTGGATCTCTTTGGCAGTCAAAATGACAGAATATATTTTAGCAGCTCACAGGAAACCAGTTCAGAGCATTAAAGATGGAAAATACCTTATGATACTTTCAATCCAAAGAAAATAGTATCCCAGATCTGAAACATTAGGCCCCACAAGGCAATGGTCCTTAAAGACAGAATAAAAATAATACTTCTAATCTATATAGACTGAACTATAGATCTCAAAGAAAACTTTTGTTACATTTATCTTCCACTTTTAATTAAAGTACGTATTTTCTGAAATTATAAAACTTTATTCAAGTTTCAGAGGAAAAGAAAGAAAAAGGAAAGGAGATCACCTGTTATGTTCTTGGGGCTGTACTTGGTATATGCCATTTGTTGAAGAAGAATTTTGCATGGCATTGAAATTAAATATAAGCAGTCCTTTTTATTAATATTCTAAAAACCAACAGATATAACTATTTTCTCTTTACTCAGAGATTTCCACAGAGTATATATGGTTTGGAAATATAAAGTCAGGAAAGGAAAAGGAAGAAACCTGTTCAAATATCTGTGGTTTCATTTATACTTTGTCTTCACTATACGGAGATTATTTTAGAGAGGGAATGGGGAAAGGTGGGACACACAGAGAGAGTGGAAGCAGCTAGTTTCAACACCTAAATCATGAAGACTTGTGTTGGTGTAGGTGTGTGTACCTTTGGTGAGAGGCAGAAAGGAATTTTGCCTTTAAATCTCATTCCAGCCACTTGATCTATAATTGAGAATCTCCCTTTCATATTCTATTTTTATTTCTTTTTCTATATTGTCTGTTCTTGAGATGATCTTCATCATAATGTACATTTTCATAGGTGGTATATAAACACTCTTCGAAATTAAATCCTCATTTTTGGCATTAATCTGAAAGCCCTTTTTTGTTATCAAGTACCTTTGAATCTGTATCTTCAAACTCAATTTTTTTTTATTGAAATTAGTATATCCTTTTGTATATGTAGGTCTTAGGTTGACCCTTTTCCACGTTTTTTTTTTTTTTTTTACATCAGGAATTATGATTCTCTTAATCAGAGAAATTTTAGTAACCATTAATCGTTCTTTTCTTTCATTTCCAATATCCAATTCATCCTCAAGTTCTATTAATCCTCTCTTCAAACTCTGCTTCCTCTGCCCTTCATTCTCCAGCATGTTAACCTCACATAGTCCTCATACATTCAGGCCTGAACTTGGACAAGAGATACTCACTGGCATGTCTGCATCCAGGCTCATTACACCATTCTTACCCACAGCTCCCAGATCCTGTTACTCTCCATTCACAACTTTCCCAGCAGGGTTCACAAATCACACATCAGCAGTGGTCAAGCAGGTAATGCAAATGAAGGCAGATGTTGATCCTGGCCAAAGGGAAAGTGAATCTTTTGCCTGTGCAGCTACTTCGAAGCTCCTAAGAGTTGTTGCTATGTGAAAACACTAGCAGATATTGGCAGATTTTATATTTTTTCAGGAGAACACAGAAATCAGGGCTTTAAAAAAAAGTGTATTAAATAAATATCTATTGAAGGCATGCAATGTTTCTAGCTTTATTCTGTTTTGAAGGAGATACAGCAGTAAGCAAAACTGAAAAAATTCTACCCTCATGATATGTATGTTCTTATTAGGGGGTAAAGATAAGAAAAATAACTTATAGATAATAGATAAATAGGGATTGGTTTTATGATAACTGCTAATAAGAAAAAAATATCAGGAAGAAGTTAATGAGTATTGTATGTATGTGGTAGAATTTTAAGTTGGATGGTCAGGGAAGAGCTCATTGTAAAGATGGCATGCTATGAGGTGGAGATATATATATATATAGAATGTCCCAGAGGTGGAGATATATATATAGCATGTCCCAGGCAGAAAGAGTCAGAAGTCTCTTTGCCGTGATTGAGGAATAGTATGGACTTCCTGATGGATCAAGTGCAGTAGCAAAGGAGAATAAGAGGAGACAAAGTTGGAGGTGAAATTAAGTGGTTTTTGCGTAGAAGAGAGGGAAAGTTAAGTGGTAATTCCTGTAGGACTTTATAGATCTTACTAGTGACTTTGGCCTTAATTCCGAGTGAAACAATCAGTCAATAAAGAGCTTTGAACAGATTTTAACAAGATCTCTGTGACTATTGATTTGGAAATAAACAAGGGGAATAAGGGAAGAAGCAGGGAGAATAATGAGGACACTTTATCATGAGTAATGATGGTGGTTAATTAAGGTTTTAGGCGGCATAACTGAAAGAATAAAGTAGACAAAAACTGAGATGGGACATTAAAAAAAATGTTTGGAAAAGGAAGACTAGAAGTTCTGTTATGAACATATTAAGATATTTATAAGGGGATGTTGAATAGACAGTTTGACTTATAACTTTGGAGTTCACGGTTGCAATGAGGAAAATTCTCAATTTGGAATAAGACAGCTAGACCACATGCCTCAACTCTCTTTCTCCTAAGATGAACTCTTTTTCCTGAAGGCTTTCTAATTTTTGTTTTCAGTATTATCATCCTTAGAGAGATGGAGATTTATCTTCTTAACCCTATTTGATCCAAATATGGGTAAAATAAAAATCCACCCCCCCTTTATTTTTTTTGGTTTCAACAGCTGAGACAAAGCAGAAAATTTTAAGCAAGACTTCTGACAAAAAGAAATATATAAAACCAAAACAATATGAAACTAGATAATTTAACTTATTATAGGAGCTATTTTATTCAAATTCAGAGCCTTATGAGAAGCTTTCCTTCTGGTTCCCACTCCACACCAGGTGGCAGAGACCATGTTTAAGCTTACCATAAGAGAGCTCTAAAAGACACATCTTCACCCAGGATAAGATTAGTCTCCTCTTATCCTTACTAGCAGCCTACCTTCTTAATTCTGCTTTCCTCTCAGAGGCCATTTCTCTTCCTCTGGTGATTGTATACTAGAATTTAATACAATGTAAGAAAGAACTGCCTACCCTCAAAATATCCAAATGCAGCATCACAATTTCAATACCTTAATAAGAGACACATCTATATATTATCAAGGCAGAAAGATCACTTAATTACAGCATGAATCATAGTATGGGCTTCATAAATATTCATTACCTGTCTTTCCTCTTAGAATGACTTCCAACACTCTCTATAATTCACCTAGTCTTAACTACAAGGAGGCTGTTTTTTTGTTTTGTTTTTGTTTTTATATTTTTGCATGCCATGACTACATAATTCCAGGCTTGTGTGTGTGTGTGTGTGTGTGTGTGTGTGTGTGTGTGCGCGCGCGCTATTTGCCCTTTCTGGAATATTTTCCCTTTACTTTCTTTTTATACAAATCTTGCAGTTCTTTATAGGATAAATTAACCTCATAAGTCTTTTATATAATTGAACCCTGCATTGATTCTCTTCTTCCTTGTACATTATAATTTGTCTATACCAGTAATTTTTTATTCAATATACTCTGAAATGTTTTGGTGCAAACATCTTGTTTTTTCCTGGAAGATAAGAACGATGATTTGCTCTTTAAACTTTAACTCCTTTGGTTTGTTTGTTTTTAAATCTACCTCAAGGCAGAGCAGTAGATAAATAATAATGTAGTAATAATGCAGTAAACAATTTGTGAATGTCTGAAAAAAACTATTCATTAGTCCATTTACCCCCAAAATATGAACAAACCCTTTATCAGGCATTGCTAGATATTCAAGCATGAAAATTAAAGAATGATGGATAATTATTTGTTGAGAACAAGCAATTTTTTAAGCAAAAAAGATGCTAGAAAGAGCTTCCAGAGAAATTAGTTTGGCAAACTCACATATCCAAGATTGTAGAGAGCCATCTTGTGGGCAATTCAGTTTTTCACTAAAATAAGATCTTTAGATAAACTGGTTCTCTCTGCCCTAGCTGCAGAATTTTAAAAAGCATGTTAAAATTGCATATAATTAAGCATGTCTTAACCAATTCTCATAAAGTAATTGTAGACTTTACAGTATTTTTTTTTTAAATTTCTTAAGTATCTAAGTGGAGGTCCCAACAAAAAAATAACTAAGTTATCATAAGCGTGACTTATGACATCTTCCATAAGAAATCTTCTAAAACTCTGATCAGAAGAGAAAGAGAAGTCTCTTGAGAAATGCAGATATACACACAATTTTGCATATAATACAGATGCTTCACAAACTACCCTGCAGTTTACTCATGAACCTGTTTATGCGCCTCATATTTTAAACTCCTAGTAATACACAAGAAAAGTCTATAAGGTTTGAGGGGTGAAAAAAAGGTTTGATCCAATTACCTCTTCATCCCTAAAACTTCATACTCACATGATTTCATAAAATAAATTGATAAATAAAATTATGATGAAATGTTTTTGCTAAATTGAGTCCCTAAACTAAATCTTAATATTTATGGTTTTTAGTTTCTTAAAGTTCCCGCAATCAACAACGATAAAATTTTAACGTTAGGCTTATGTCATTTGTGATGCCATCAAGATTCCTGATGTTTTTTCTATCCAAAAAAAAAAAAAGATGTGTTTTGGAATTACAACCTAGTGTTGAACCTACATCCATGGATAAATGAAGCCATGACAGTATGAGGTTGATACGTTTGATCAAAGGGCCCTGAACTATATGCTACTCTAAGTACATAAATACTATCAAATACTAGTTCCTTGTGTCCTCTCCCCTTTTCATTGGTAGATCAGGTACATTCACAAAAATTATCTCTCTTGTTCAGAACCATTGGAAATCTTATTTTTCCCTTTAACATTTATAGTAGTTTAAGTTTTCTTTATCTTATGCTATTAAGAACCCTCAATTAATTGGAGAAATTTAAAAGGAGGGTCATGGAAATATGGGAGAAGACTACTTCCTCCCTCCTCACCTTCCATTTTCACCCTCAGCCCTTACCGTAGAACACTCAAGGTTAATTTTCTGAAGAAATGTTATTGGAGAGGCTCAGGACTCAGAGAACAGATGTAGCACACTGTGGGGTTGCAGTTTGAGTCTGAAATGAGGAATGAAGGTATTCTTTGGAAAGCAGGCTCCGAGATTGGTGTGCAGGAGGTTTACAGGGAAGTGCTCTCAGAGGAAGAAGAGAAGGGGATTAAAGCCTTAGTGGAAGCCTCATGGAAAATATGAGCTACTAGTTGAAAACTTTTTTTTTTAATGCAAAAGAAAATCACCCATGTGAACAAATAAGGCAATTATTAATACCAAGCAAAGCTGAGGTTATACCATAGGTGAATATAGTCATATTACATATGTGGTAAATAATATTTGTATAGTTAATATATGTAAGCAGTGATTATTAATTTAAAAATAGCGATTTAATCAGGTAAAAGAAGGGAAAGGGGAACCAGTATTAGAGAATTAAATCTTTATAATTACAAAAATGACAGTTAATTGCTAAAAACTTCAAAATCAAGAAAGAACATTGTAAACACATTACTTAGAATATAGAGTTAAGTACTAGCCAATATGAAATAATTTGGGAAAGGGCATTAACAATGGGTACAGATAATAAAGTGTTTTAAGTGAGCCTTTGAGAATAATTTTTAAATTATACATGCACAATTTCTCTATTTGTCATAAACGGTTGAGTTAAGCTACATTCATGAACAACCTCGAATCTCATAGCAACAAATGTTGGCTTTTTTTTTTTTTTTCTCATACTACATGTCATCAACTGGAAGCTATGCTCCACAGCCACCCCACTCCAGTTCAGAGGCTGATGGAGAGTCGTCATCTTGGACATTGATAGTATCCTATGGCAGAGAGAAAAAAATGTGTGAAAGGTCTCACATCAATAATGTAACGCTTGGTCACTCATGACTCATGAGGTTTACCAGAACTAGCCACATGGCCCCATTCAGCCATAGAGGTTTATTAAGTATACCTGCATATGCCTGTTATGTGGATAGCTGGAAATACTAGCCAACAGTACTAATGAGTACAACAATTTCTCTCATCAAAATTAAGTGAAGTAAAATGATTTACTTCTAGCTAAAAAAAATAAATATTCAAATATTCATATATGTAATAAATATATAACTATTTGGGTAAGAAATTCACTTATATAAATAAAACATAAATAAGTATATAAATAAAATTATTATATTATATATTTATAATTTATATTTTTATATTTCACTTTTTTATGTATGCTATATTCATTCTTTAAACAAATGTTTTTGGAATACCTTCTATTTACCAGGCATTGTTGTAGGTCCTGGTATTCAACAGTAAACAAAGACGGAAATTCCTGTTGTCGTGTAGCTTATATAGAGTGTTAGGGGCAGGGAGACCCAATAACCATAATAAGGTGAATGGTGTTATACAATGTGTTAGAAGGTTACAGTGCTAGGAGAAGACAGAGCAAAAGAAAGGGAGTTAAATGTTCCCAGGAAAGGAGAGAAGGCTAATCAGGCTGTGCTGAGAGAGTGAAGGAGACAATAACGGGAGACACAGCGTATATGTGGAACGTAGAAGCCACGTTAAAGACTACTACAGTCTCAGTCAGTTGCCTGAACTCTGATCGAAATGCCTAAATTTACAATGGAAAATAAATTGCTCATGATATAGAAGATGCTAATATTTTATGTAAATCAATTTTGTGTCATTATGAAGAATACAGGAAAGTGTAGAATTTGTTTTATCTTTTCTATCTATTTTAAATTGCCAAAAACTCATCCATGCTTTATATACTACACTAAACACCTATCCTTCTGCAAAGTATTGGCATAAAATGAAACTTACAGAAAGTCAAGAAGGCAGTTAATATTTATTACACTTCTATATTACCTCATTTAATGCTCAGAATAATCCAAGTAGGTAAATAGAATGTGCTCATTTTACAAATAACAATCCTGAGTCTTAAGGGATGTAATATGACTCAAGTTACCAGGCTGTAGTAAAACTGATTCAACCACAAGTCAGTCTGACTCTGAAGCATTTTTCCTCGTCGTTTGTATCTGACTCCCAAAAATATGTGTTATAATGCACAGATTTCCTGGGTCAAGGTAATTATTTAAGTTTGTGTTCTAAAACTTCACCTATTTGGTTCAGACCGTGTATTGTAAAGGACTTTATTCATTGTGAGAATTGGCCTTAAGAGAATGTCACTGCTAGCCCTATCGGCACCTACAAAAACTAGAAGGTGTTATTTGCAGAGAGTAATCAACACAGTGATAATTAAGAATTAACTATGTTTATGATGACAACTTTGACTAATTTACTAGAGATAAAAGAATCAAAATGCACTCTGATTTTATATTTATTGCTCTTTTTTTTCTCTTTTGCAGGTAAGTTTGGAAATAATTTATTTTGCTTATGGAATAGAGGTATGGTGGCATTTTTTCCTGATTTTTATTTTAATTTCTTTTAATACTGAGCCTGGAAGGTGATGTGTTTCACCGTGTATGATGTTGTTGTTGTTGTTGTTGTTGTAATTGCAAATATTTGAAAGAGAACATTGTATGTAGGTTTAAGTTATTTGATTTAAGAGTTTTAAGTATGTGATTCTATAAAGTAAGTCTATGCAGGTTTCTATTTGAATTTGTGTTGAAGTGATTTTTATGTCAGATGCAAGGAAGGAGATTATATTGTGTGGTGTGGGGAAATATATGGAGAAAACAAAGAATATCCGTGCAATGAGAGACTAAAACGGAGGGGGATAGCAACCTTTAGCTCTAGGCATGTAACCTACAGTGGCCATGCAGTCGTGTCACCAGAATAAGATGTCTTTTCATAAACGAAGGCAATCAGCTGGAAACAGTTTTCAATCACTTTTCTAAGCTCTTGATTTTATGATTTCTTCTACCATTGTGCCAAACTTCTGATCAGGTTATTGCTGCTGTGTGTCTTCGAAAAACAAATAGTTGTGACCATTTTAAACCAGAAGACAAATTTTAAGTTAGAAAGCAATAAAATAGACTTGCTTCCTGGAAGCCACATAAAAAAATAGACTCTAATAAACTATATATTGATCATTTCATATACGAAGAAGAAAATTTAAATAAAGCTTTGGATACACAAAAAAGAAGATAAAATATCAGAGGGACTTAGGAAGGGGTGGGTGGGATTTCTACTGGGGAAGCAAGGTAGCCTGTTAAGTTGCCTACATAGGACTATGGCCCTATTATTGTACACTATGGTTATGTTCAGATATGAAAGAAGTGATTATGTGAGATGAGGCAAGCTTAAAACCAAAGTAAACACCACGTTAATTTTAAATGGTATGTTTACTTCTTGAAAGACCGAATGTGTTTGTAAAAGTGATTGCAAGCTTTATTGTTAAATATGTAGAAACAGAGATGGGAGCACTAAATCTACTTCTAGTCTAAATTCTAGCTAATCAGTAAGAGATGATGTAGCACAGGAGGCAAGAAATTTTTTGGTCCCCTGCCCTTGATGGGTGAAGAACTTTAATCAAATTATATTCTTTCCAGCATAATCATATAAATATAAAAGTGATCAGGATGAAGTCAATATTATCGCCCTGAGTAGAAATTACAAACATCAATATAGCAAATGTTTTCACTGAAAAAATACAAATTTGATTCATGAACCACAAAACTAATCAACTGGTCTATGGCTTGTGCACACATGCGCGCGCGCGCGTTCTCTCTCTCTCTCTCTCTCTCTCTCTCTCTCTCTCTCTCTCTCTCTCTCTCTCTCTCTTTCTCATTTTTTTAAAACTAGTATTCTAGTAGTTGATGGAAAGGAGTAGAATTAAAGGACATTGTAAAATGGCATGATTTCTTTAGGAAAATATACATACTGTTTTTCCTCTTCCAATCTAAGTACTGGAGAGATTCTTTGGTCCAGGGATCAGCAAATTTTGTGAAGGGCAAGACAGTCAATATTTTTGACTTTGAAGGCAGGACATAAGATCTCCATGGTTAATACTCAACTCTGCTATTGTAGAGCAAACACAGCCATCCACAGACAATTGGAGCATGGCATGTTCCAATAAAACTTTATAAAAACAGGTGGTGGATGGGATTTGCCCTGTGGTAATTTTCCAGCCTCTGCTCTAGCTCCTTTTGAAAGAAAAAAAATTAAATAAACATTAAAAATTTTGGAACCATATGTATGTTGGCTACCTTCTGATATAGACAAATGCTTGGTATAAATAGGAATAAAATGGTGTTCAATTGCAGTTTAGATAGAAGTCAGAAATAAACAGCTCAAACATTTTGATAAATTTAAACACTAGAGGGCACAAAAGGATATTTTTAAGTCAAAGACGTTTTATAAACAGAACACTACAATTATGAAAAACTGCCTCAAGTACAGCGAGTGACCTCAATGTGCATAATTTGTCAAAAATGTTGTCCTGCAACTCCAGTGACTTCACTGGCCACAAGAACTCAAAATGGTTGACCAACTCTGTGTTGCTATAATAACCATATAGCTTTTTTTTTTAATGTCTGATTTTTGTCTTTTCATAAAATGTGGCCAACATTATGGATTTATATGGTAGATTTTTCTTTTCATCTTACAAGAGAAGAATTTTTTTTTTTATTGCTATAGGTTCTGACTAAATTTTATGTGGTGAAAATCTCTTTGTAGTAAGTAACAAGTTAGTTTTAATTATTTTATGTTTTACCAATCTTTAAAAAAGTGATAATAAAGTAGTGCCACAAATGTATTTTGTTACTTTAATTTTGAACTAATTTTGGTGTTTATTTCATTAAAATGATTAAAAATCATCAGGAGCCTCAAGCTTAAAAAAATATTTATACCCTTCAATCTAGTAATTCTACTTATAGGTATTTAGATTAGGAAAATAATTCAAGATATTAAAAAGATGTACATTCAAAGATATTTGCTACAAAAATACTTATAAATTGAAAACCTACATATATTCTGAATCTTACACTTAACTAATGTTTAAATAAATTTTGATATGACTTAGAAAATAGAATCTTATTAATCATTAAAAATATTTTCAAATAACAAAATGAAATGGGAAATTCTTACAGTAAAGCATGAATATTTATTTATATAGTCATAAAAATAAATTATTCGAACAGAAAACTATGTCAGCATTCTCACAACACTTTTTTTTTTCTTTTTGGTATAATTTTTAGGTCAGTGCTGATAAAAGTCAGCAAGTTATAAGGAAAATATATTATTTTATTCATCGTAAAATTCATTTAAATGAATTATTGATTGTTAGGTAGACACATCAGTAGAGTCACCTTTATAGGCCTGTGGGATGGACACTTGACAGTAAAAAGGTATCTTGTGGTAGCATGGTGACAATAGTTAAAGGAATAAAAAGATATCGAAAAGAGCGAACATAGCATGAGAAAAGGCACGAAGTCTGAGCTATATAGAATTTTTTTTTCTTAATTTACTATGGCTTTTTAAAATTTCCTCAGAGCTTTAATCCTTAGTACCTAGAAGATTGAAAACTGTGTCTACATGTTTACCTGGCAAATAATTTGATGAACTGAGTGATAGATAAAATTGAGACTAGAGAATGCCATCAAACAACCCTTATGATTTAATATTCTCTATACAATTTTCTCTTTATTTTTAATGCTTGAATCAAATTGGCTTTTAACATAAACTAACAAAATCAATCAGCCACTTGGAATTGTTTATAAAGATAGGTGAGATCAGTTTACTAGCGTATACTCTGATAGCTACTGTGTTATGTATATGAAATATGCTCAACAGATCAAGGTGTAAATAAAGCTTTGAACATTTATGATTTAACTATTATCCATGGGTAGGTAGGGAAATTGATGCCTTGACTTATCTAAACTAATCACCAAAGGAACTAAAGAAGCCTTTCTGGAACAAAGCAAAATTAAATATTCATTATAAGAAAAAAAAAAAAATAGAATTTAGAGCAAAATAAATTCCCTAGAGTCTGTTTTCTAAGAAATTTCAAGATTTCATTTTGTATACATTTTTTAAGCTCCTACTGTGCTGGGCAGTACAAGGGATACAGGCCCGGTGAAGTTCACAGCCCATTAGACACTGAACGCAGAGCACTCTTTTTCTTCACAAAACTCTTTCAGAGAAAGAGAGACTGCAGTATGCATTATGTCTAAATAAGAAACAAATTAAAGAAGAATCCTTGCCAATCACTACAGATGCCTTTGACATGTTTATTCGCACTTACTCATTCCTATATCCTACCAGATAACCTGTAGCACATTCATGTTCAACATTATCTTTTTTTCACTGCTTTCTTCTTGGTTCTCAAATAACCTGAAAGAGAACAGATTTGAGCTTTTCACACCTGAAAAGGCTCACTTTCAATTCTAGATAAACTATAAACAGACCTTTTTTCAGCTAAAGCATGTTAGTTAACATTCATAGTAAGGACAAAAAGTTTCTTAACTGAACATAAAAAATACAGAATGATACAATTGTCTAAAACCTATGTTGAAAAGATTAATAACTTCTAGAGATCTGCTATACAATATAGTACTTATGGTTATCAATATTGTATTATGCACTTAAAATTTTCTTGAGAGTGGATCTCATGTTAAGTATTATTACCACACATACACAAACAAAAAAAAAGGCACAACAAAACTTTTGGAGGTGATGAATATATTTATCACTTTGATTGTTGTGATGGTTTCACAGGTGTATACATATGTCCCAAATCATCAAATTGTATGAATTAAATATGTGCATTTTTTTGTTTGTTTTTAAAACATGTTGGTTATATATGCAGATGTCTTGAAAGAAAAGAGAACATGAAGGGAAAAAAAATGCATGATAGCGATCTCTCTGGCTCTTATTTTCCTTGCTCAAATCCTTTGGAATAGAATCAAATACTTATTGTTCTAAAATTTTGCTTTTACAATTTTACTCCATTGTTCAGAAACTTTTGATGACTTATCACTTCTAAATGGAACAAGGATCTGCATCCTAACACAACATTAAAGTTTTTACAGTCCTATCTAAACCTTTTTTCTTCCTTTTTTTACTATCACTATTCGTAATGATCTCCTCTGAGCTCCAGTGATTTTTACCATGCATTGGATATATCTTGCCTCCTCGTGTATTGGACATAACATGCTTCTGAAGAGCAGCAGCTGCTTATTATGCTTGTTATTGGACAATACTAGTCACAGTGATTAGTAAACATTTGATTAATAAGTATGAATATTTATCTCTTATGGATGTTAGACCCATGAATTCATCTACTTGGCAAATGCATATTGAACTCCTATCACTAACAGGACCTATTCTAGTTGCTAGTAAATAGCAGTTAACAAAGCAGTCTCTCTCTTCTAAAAAAATTTCATTTTCTTGTGTGTGTGTGTGTGTGTGTGTGTGTGTGTGTGTGTGTGGTGTGTGGGAAGATAGACAATGTAAAATACACAAATATAGAAATATATAGTATGTCGTGGTGATAAGTTTTCTGAAGAAAAATAACGCAGAATAAAGAAATAAAGTATGGCAGTGCTATTTTAGATCAAATAGTCAGAATAGGTAGCCCCCTGTATTAAACTGACATTTGGATTGTAACAAAATGAAAGGATCCCGCAAATATCTGAAGGAAGAGCATTTTAGGAGGGAGACATAGAAATTATAAAGGTCCTGAGGCAGGAGCAGGCACATTGTGTTCAAGAAACAGAAGGAAGACCAGTGTGGGTGGAACCAATAAGCTAGGGGGAAAGGAGAAGGAAAACGGATCAGGGAGTTAGGAAAGGGATTTTGTAAGCCATTGCAAGGAGTTTGAATTTATATCCCAAGTGAAGTAGGAAACGAGTGGACTGTTTTGAGCAGAGACATGACATGCATTTTCAAAGGATCACTCTGAGTATTCTGTGAAGAAGGGACTTGGAGCAGGGGTGGAAACAGGAAAAATGACTGTCACTGCAATAGTCTGGGCAAGAGGCAGTGGTTACCTGGATGTACCAGAAAAGATGGGGAGAAGTGGCTAGGTTCTTGCTACAATTTGAAAATATAGTGGACAGTATTTGATGATGAATTTTCATACAAAGTAAGAAGAAAAGAAATTAGTCAAAGATGACTTAAGGGTTTTGGCCTGAACAAATTAAAAACTTGTGTTTTTATTTGCCAAGTTGGGGAAAGAAAGGGAAGAGTAAGTTTAATGGTAGGCAATAAGGACATGAACCAAAAATTCAGACAGGGCTTCTTAAGTTTTAGAGGCCTATTTGTGGCAAACACTGCAAGCACCACCCCATTCCCCTTGACGCTCCCTAGAGTTCATCTGCAATTGTAGTGGGTGGTTCCTGTGTGCTTAGTCAGCTTCTCATCGCAGGTGCATGGGGGGTTTTCCAGGAAAAAGGAGCTTGCTAGACTATGTGAGGGTGACCCAAAAGGGCTTGAGAGTTAACACTTCCAGAGACAACCCTGAAACATTGAGAGACCAGGGTATGCTTTTGCTCAACCCATGTTACCAATGTTTCAGTGGGACAATCCCGAGGCATGTATATATTGTCCCTCAAAGGGTCCCCAGGAAGATAGAGTTCCATTTGCTCACAGTGGTCACCTACTTATTAATGTACACTTTACTGACTTTTCTCCCTTCCTGTCCCACTTTCCTGTCCCCCAGCTTCCTACAGTCACCTTACTGCCTCTTCTCCAAATGAAATATGCATACCAACACTCTGCAGGGTCTACCTGGAAGGAATTCAACCTAAGACTATTAGACATCCAAATGTTAGTGTTCAAAGGGTTGGGTATAATATCTTAGAAATCAGGGGAAAAGGTCAGGGATGCTGATATGACTGGGAGGCGTAAGTCTTTTAGAAACCTATTTGAAAGCCCTTTGCACAAGACCTGAATATGGGTAGGTTTCTACACATACTCATTCCTTCCTTCTCTGCCTATGTTCTCTTTTACACATGGATACAATGATGCTCATAAATGAACAGTCTGAGCTTTTAGTAGCGGTAATAGCAGACTATCCAGGTAGTAGTAGCTTGAACAGTGATGACACTTTAAGTGGAAGGAAGGGGTCTTGGAAACATCTCCTGAATCTACATTTATATAGGAAGCACACTGTTTTTACATTCTTTATATGTTTATTTGGGCTCATTTTGGAAAAACTGGTGGAGATTATGGAGGGCCGCCCCAAGCCATCCTTTGGTGCCATTGCTTTTTAAGTAATGGTTTGTGTTCATCCATACTTTCCACTTGTCTGGCTCAGGGTTCAGAAGCATGCTTTGTATGACACAGTTGGCTAACAACAAGCAAAGTGAAGACTGTGCTCACTTCCAATCAGTCTTTTAACTGAATGTGAAAACAAATCATTCTCTCATTTTGAGTCAATATCAGATAAAGCACAATTCTTCTTGCATATATCGTTTCACATTCTGGAGTAATTTCCCCTTGGCAGGACTCATTCAGATAATTGCAAATCAGTGGAATCATTTAATTAAATAAGATTTTTATTCTAAGTGAAGAGCTAATTCAAGCACATAAAAATGCCCCAGTTCTCATGACTAAAATGGTAATATTTTTATCAGTGGGTATGATGCAAAAGTTTTAGGTGACTAATACATTTCCAAATGGCACTCATAACCATACTAATATTTTACAGGCATACCTACTTTTATTGTGCTTTGCTTTATTGTGCTTCACAGGCGTTGCATCTTTAACAAATTGAAGACAAGATATTCCACCTGCAAAAATATTATGACTAGCTCTTATTATGATGCTTTATTGCAGTGGTCTAAAACCAAGTCTACAATACCTCCAAGGTATATTTACATAAATAGTTGATCCCTTATTTTTAAGATGGACAATTAAAAATTTTTATTATATTCTCTAATATTTTTTTAATTGAATGAAGAGATTGTATTCATCAGACCAAGAGGGAAGGTTTCTGAAGTTGTGGGGACAAACATAGACGTTGATTTCCTGTTTTGGGACGTTCTTTTTAAAACATTATCATTAAGAAACAACCATGTGGAATATTTCTGTACACATTTAATATCAGAATTAGGATACCAAGTCTGCACGTCAGCCATACCTACATATGCATCTTCTCTAATGTTTGGTAGTCAGTCATTAGAACATGAAGGCTAAGCAAATACTCCTTATGGTTAGCTAGTTGAAGCTCTTGGCTCTTTCTTCTTGTGAAGGTACAGTTGTGAAAATCTCTCTTCACAAGGGGGCGCTGTGCAAATATCTAGCTCTTCATAGAAGAGAATTTCCTTGCAGACTGGCCCAAAGTGGGTCTCTAAATCTATAAAGAGTTCGGCTTCTTTCTCTGCTTTTTATTTCTGATCCTGGCTTTTCTACCTCTTGGGGACAGACTGCTTTGTCTTCTTTAGTTAAATATCTGCGGAGCACATCACACTGCTTCTAATGAATTGTATCCTCTCTGGGTTCTCAGCACTTCTCAACTCTGACTCTTTAACATGTCAGCAACATATAAACTATTTATGAGTCAAAGTGTAAGTTAATATAAATTCAAAAGAGTTTGTTCATGAGCTTTGGTTGAAATCTAATCGAACTAAAAACTTAAAATTCCTGGTGATAAAAAAAGAAATTTGACAGCTCAACTTTTTAGTAACCTATATTTAGTTTAATCTCATTAAAAAAGTAATCCTTATTGATAGATTACAGAAAAAAAAAATGTTTAAAAATGTCTATGATCCTACTACCCAGAGATAACACTGTCAACATTTTGGTGTATATTTTAACTAATTGAGTTTAACTGATAAATATTTTTAAGTATTAGCAATTTTATAACACTTTAATCTTAATATAGTTGCTATATAACATTGTGTAAGCTTCAGGTGACCTACATGTTAATTTTATATACTAATATATTGCAATATGATTGCCATTCCATTATTAGCTAAAACCTCTATCATGGTACATGATTATCATTTCTTTCTTGTGAATGAAATAATTACGATCCGGCCTCTTAGCAAGTCTTATGTTCATAACACAATATTGTTGTCTATAATCACTATGTGGTGCATGTGATCTCCAGGACTTATTTATCTACTAGTTGCAAGTTTGTACCTTTAAACAACATCTATCTTAACCCCAACCCCAGCCTGTGGTAACCCCATTTTACTCTCTGTTTTTATAAGTTTGATTCTTTTTAGATTTCACATGTAATATAATACAGTATTTGTCTTTCTCAGTCTGACAATATAATGTCTCAAGGCCCATCCATGTTGTTATAAGGACAGGATTTCCTTTCTCATGGCTACATAATATTCCATTGTGTGTATCTGTGTGTGCATGTATATACATACACCATATATATAGAAGAGAATTTATGTATTTATGTATGGTGTGTGTGTATATATATATATTTGTGTGTGTAATATATCACTTTATAATCACTTCCTAAAGTATTAAAACTATCATCTTCTTAAAAATGCTACAATGCTTTTTATAGCTATATGTGCTATTGTCACTGAACTGCCATAAAGAGGTTGTACTCGAGTTGCAAATACACATTCTTAAGTGCACCTGAAGAGTTGATTGTCTGAATCTGAGATGCTGTGCTGTCTTCGGAATACCCAAGAGCCCCAGCTAGTTGGGCATGACTCTGCACTACCTGCTTTTCCTTGATTGTTCATTTTCGAGTTTCCAACTCCAAACATGAGCTGAAAGTATTCAGTAATTGTATAAGTTCTTTATTTTCATGGAAACTAAAATTAGGTTTCCTCTGTGACTCTTGTGATGTCATTTGACCTTGATGTGTGCATCTCAAATCGCTGAGAAGATAATAAGCTTACTTTTCATAGGCAAATGAAATAGCAGATGAAAAATAGATTCATTGGTGGTAGGTAGGATTTTTTTTCATTTACTATAAAAGTACAGACTCTTTTTTTGTCCATAAATACTAGACCTAACATTTATTTACATTCATTTTAAAATATAAGAAAAAGAAACAAAAAATAAAACTCACAGAAGAACTAAAAAGTTATCATTTATTGAAATGTCTTCTGGTTTATAGATTTTATAGGACATTTTGTAAAATATCAGTAACTGTGAAATAATCTCATTCTACTATTCCTAACCTACCTGATTGAACTCATAATTTACTAAGAATTACCCTCTATGAAATAATTCAGAAGGCATATTACCTATGACTACATTAGAATAAAACTTCATGGTTTACAATTTTATCACTTAAATGGATATCGATTTTGATAATTCATAACCTTTAAGAATTCAAATTTATTATGTTTACATTACAAAGAAAAAAGTCTTTTCCTCTACAAAGTCCACCCTTTAAAATAGGCTCAATAATAAAGCATAGAGGCTTATAATTGAGGTTCAACATAATGTACAATCCATAAAAATTATTCAGATGAGTCTTATTACAACAATACAGTTCCCATGCTCAAGTCTATATGATAATCACCTATTAAGAAACAATTTCTTAAATGTCATTGGCAGAATGATAGAATCTAAGTGGTAGATATACAGGTGTTCACTGTACAATTCCTTCAACTTCTATGTATTTTTCAAAATTTTCATATGCTATTGTGAAAAAAATCTTTGATATGGCAAAAAATATATTCCATATATATATATATATATATATATATATATATATTTGTCTGAAACAAATGCGATATATCCCATCAAGTCTCTGCTTTAGACATCTATAATTCAACTCATTCTGGGCTGTTGCAGAGCTGACTGCCTTATTTATGACATGTTTATTTTTTTCTTTATTTATAAGAAAAAGATGCCAAGGAACAGCTTGTCAGATTTAATATTGTGGGCACTATTGTTACATTTTATGAAGAAAAACTGACCAGGATATGTTACAGAGATGTTTTTATAATATGAGATTTTTTCCCAGTTGCAAGCCTCTGTAAAGCAGGGTCAGGTACCACTCCATCCCCTTTTTTTGTCTCCTCAGCCACCTCGTACTGCCTTAGACCCACACTCAGCATTAGACATAAAATAAGAACTTCTTCATAAATGTATCTCCCACGTGTCCCTCCCAGTTTAACATATTAAGAATCAACTATCGAAGGAGAGGTGTTCCCCTTGGGCCAGGTGCTTTGAAAGATGCTTTACCAAATACATATCATTTGATTTGTTTTAAATGTTGACCATCTGAAACATTACCTTCTTCTTAATTATAGACTTTTTTTCATAAACAAGAACTGAAGTAATTTTCCATTCCTATAAATATTGTATATTCTTTCTGTTCCCTCTGCCCTGATAATTTTTAAAAATATAAGCCTAGTTCAATTTCTTAAAAGCCTTGAGTTTGCTTTATTAAGCGCCATTTAAGCATGATTGTGTTTACCACTGATCATCAATATGCACCCAGCATAATACCTGACACATAGTAGATGACTAATATATATTTATGAATGGATAGGAGGGCAGAAGGGAAAAAGAAGGGTCAGAGGGAGGGAGGGTAGGGGAAGGAAGTAAAAAGGAAGAATGGATTAGCTATTGAATAAAATTTCATATGGAAACTGATTTACTAGTCCATATCTTTTAATGTTGTGATTTAGTTACAGTCACTGAGTATATCTAGAAAAATACCTGACCCAAGTATTTCATTATCTAGTATCTGATAGTACTTAAAAAATTCACACTTATGGTTTTATTTCTTTGACTGTGATTCGTTTTATTTTCAAATGTAAATTCAGTTCCTTGTGTCATCCTTAACATATATAAAACTAAAATAAGTCTAATTAAGTCACAATTTGCTATAAATCAGTTATTTTGCTTGTTATCACCTGATCAATGAAAAAAACAAAGGTGCCTTCTCAAATTTACTTCTGTAATTTAAAGGGAATAAGTTCAATAGAGGAAGCCTCTAATTTAGAAATGTCTTATTCTTTAAAATTTAGAGATGAGCCAGAGTTTTAATCAAAGCCACATTATCACTTACTAAACTTAGGAAAGTCACTTAACTCCTCTGAACCAATAGAAGTAAAATTTGTGATGGCAGTGAAAGCAATAGCCCCAATTGTGTCTATAATAGGTAGTTTTGAGGGATAGCTAGAAAATGGTACCTTAATTTATACTCATCCTGTTGAGCCACTTAGCACCTACGAACAGACTCAGTAGCACTCCAGGTCAACAGACTAATTTTGTCCCTACAGTTAGAATTTAATGAGCTTGGGTAAACTAACTACGTTGGAAATAAGGTTTGAGATGTACAAAACTGACTTGGACTCAGAGCTTCATCATTTATAATTTATCATATTTATTAGTATATCAGCCAAGTTATTTAACTTTTCTGAGCCTCAGATATTTCATCTATAAAATGACAATTATAATATCCACCTGAGAGCTGGTTAATATTATGTAAGATTATGTAGTTATTGTATATGTTATTCATTCCTTCTATAAAAATCCAAAATTTCCTCCATGACTTAATTTCAAAGAAGGGGCCTGTTCTCATTTATTCCTTCACTTGCTTATATTCTAGGTACATATTGGTTAAGAGTATAGGTATAATCAGAGAGACCTCAATTTACACCTCACATCTGCCACTCCTTGGCTATATTATTATAGAGATAAGTTATTTTAGCTTTCTAAGCCATCATGTCCTGAGTCGTAAAACAAAATAAAAATAAGACCAAGCTCATAGATATATTGTTGTGAGGATAAAAAAAAAAACATATGTTAAGTCTTTACTACAGAATAAATACCAAGTAAGTGGTTGATGCCATCAGAATAAATAAGGAATTAGGGAAGTACCAGGACCTTATGGGAATGTTTACTTCGCAGATTCAGTCAATGCAGGGGAGTGTCAGAAGGAGAAAAGAGACATGGGGTTGCAGACAGGTCAGCAGTAAGTGCCCAAGAATGAAGAAGTTTATGAATGTTGGCTCCAATAGATGGCTATCCAGATTTAGTGAGATATTGAACATTGTCATGGAAAAAATTCACAGTAAGATTGTTGTTATTTAGAGATTCTTGGTATTTAGGGCCTTTTTTCTCTTTTTCCCAAGGGAACAATTTTGTTTCTTAGCCTGGTAATTTCATTCTTGTTTTTGCTGTTTATTAACATAGTTCCAAAAAGCTGAAAGAGGCCATTTCTGTCCTTATTTAGTATGTGATCAACAATGAGAGCAGTATGAGTTGGAATAAGTGTTGCAAACGCTTTCCCACTTAAAAAACCTGTTGTCAGGATCCCATAAGTTTCAAAAAATAAATGAATTTTTTTCTTTAAGTAAGTGAAGCCCAGGATTTTGAACAATTGATAAAATTTGCATCAGCTAATTTTAATAAAATTCCTTGCCATTTATTTATTTATTTATTTATTTAGTACAACTAACAGAACCAACAGAAGGTATTCATGCTGCAAATAAAACGTTAAGATTTTAGAGGATTAACTTTTAAAATATAACGGCTTGATATTCTATCCTTATACACTTAGCATAAAAAGATTTCAAATAAAGGAAAAAGATTATCCATCAAAACTGAAGATTGGTACCCTTTTTAAAACCAGTAAAATCATATGCCTATTTACCATGCTTATGAGGCGACCCATTTTAGACGATAATTTTTAACACTGGAAATGTTTCTAACAGTATAAAAATAATTTTCCTAGTTCCCCAAAAAGCCCACAAACATTATTAGTAACAGCACCTAAAATTTTTTGTGGCATTTTCAAAATGCTTTCATATAAATTACCCTGTTCATAGCACTCAAAAACTCTTTGCCGTGGCTCTCATTTGGATAAGACAGTGAAACATAGCAAAATCAGGAAACAGTGCTCAAGGTCACATGGCAAGTTTATGGCATAACCATGGCTCTAATCCCCTCTACCAGGCTACCATGAATATTTGCCCAATGGGGTTTCATTAAAAAACAAAAACAAAACAAAACAAAAAACAATAGCACCACCACCACCAACAACAACAAGAAACTATTCTGGGACATGCCTGTAATTTATTTGGTCATAACAATGATCGCGTTTTTCCTGTTTTTATTCAATTATTAATTTATTGTGACAATCATGGCTTTGTCAGAGGGAGCATCTAAAGAAAGAACAAATAAGTAAGTCCCACCTAAATGACCCATGCCGAATGGGTCATTTTTGCCCTTATTTAGGAAGATAAAAAAGTATATGATGTAGGTGGTACATCTTATTTTCAGGTAGTGTAGAAATTATCGGTTCGCTCATTTATTAAACGTTACTGTGACTTATTTTTTCAGGCCATTTACTAGGCACTGGGAATCGAGGGAGAAAACAGATGTGATCTATGTGCTAATAATGTTTAGGTCTATCAGGGAAGCCAGACATTGAACAAGTAATTACAAATGTGCTGCCAGTGACAAAGAGGAAGTTCAGAGTGCTGTGGAGATATCTCCTGGTATGGAAAAGCAGGGGAGGCCTTCCGGAGAAAGTGGCTTTCGAGATGAAATTCTATACCCACCCTTTACTCACTAGTCCATAGCTATGGAGGATTTTTTTCAATCTGTATTAATGAATACAATATTGAAAATAAATAATTTTTCTGACTTTAAAAATCTTCACATACCAAAAAATGTATAGACAATCACTGACCCCAGAAGACTTTTACACACATTTAAAAACATGTTTAGTTCTTTATTTCAAGTTATTTGTCTATATTAACTTTAAATCTTTTTAAAATTTGACTCTAAAAATATTTCTTGTTGACTACTTGAAAGAAATCTCCCCGGACTCTCAATTACTTGGTAGATATTTAAGATACTTAATAAACATAAAATATATTTCCCTTTCCTTCCATTTCTTCCTCCTTGAATTTTTTCCTTTAACCTCCATTTATCCAAGTATTTAGAAGGCACTTGATGTCTTATTGGATAGAACTGGCTTGATTCAATTATATCCGAAATTGCTAAAACATTCCTAAAAATACTCTAATTTAGATGAAAATCTGATATGCATAGCAAAGTATTTTCATTCACAATCTACATTTTTATTTGTTGTTTATTCTTATATTTAATAATGCCTCATCATTTGTTTTATATTTATGACTTAATAATTTTAGCTTCTTAATTACATTTTATTTCTGTTTGGGTCCTGAGACATATATGATTAAAGGTTGTATTTGTAGCAGCTTGAAACACAGAGAATGCTTTCCTAATATTCTTAAGGCTATGGGGGCATCTCAATTCTGTTAGCATTCCACTGTGTTATACCTTACCTTATAAGATAATAGTCCTCTGTTTCAGAAATGAAATAATTGACCTCTACATCAAGTAGATACATATAAGATTAGAAATGACTATTTGAAAGCGATTCACAGAAAATGATAGCATTATTTTACAGCATTTCAATTTGGAGTATAAGTGATAGTTGATTATGATAATATGTTAATGTAATAAAAAACCTTATTTAAACCACAATTACTTACACTGAATGAATACTAGCTTTCAGAAATGCTCAAGTCTGGTTATAAAAATTTTTTTTTGATATACTCTCTTGCAGCCGATCAAATAGGGTTATTATAATGAAACTCTTATCAGAGGTAGCTGATCAATAAAAATGAAATGTAAATGAAGTGAAGTTGTTTGCTTCCACATTAACTTCTACTACCTTTGAGTCTGTGGCCAGCAACTATTTCAAAATACAGCATTATCCTGAACCTTATCTCTGCCTACTCTGGTTTCCTGAGGCAATGTATTTCAACATAATGCAACTTCGTTAATTAACTGTTTCTCTGAAGTTTAGCTCAAACCTTCTTCCTCCACCTGTCAAACAGTGACTTGGTGTGAAAGCAAATGCCTTGCGTGTATTATGTTTAAATTCTCCCACTTTTAAATGTGGGATTTTCGATTTGATTTATAGTAGCTAACTCCTATAAAGGAAATTCTGAGTTTCTGTCATCAGATATCAAACCCCAAATTTGCCATTTGTAACATCTGGAATCTTGGATCCAAAATCCCAGAAATATTCAAGAGGCAAAGATATCTTGTCTAGAGCCCTGCAGAATACAAAACCTAGGTTACTAAGAGGAGGTGGGCATTTTGCTGAGATTTTAGGGAGGCTAAGAATTATGTGGATAACAGTTGGGTGGAGGCAAAGTTCAAATTTCTGAATCTGGTTTTTCCCTGAGATATAAGTTTAGTTTCCAATGTATAAGAGTTTATCTCAGGTATGGAACTTTTCTCATTGCCATTTAATCATGCTTTTGCTAAAAATTCTTCTGGAAAATAAATACTTAGTATATGACAAATTAAAATAGTCAAAAGATTTCTACTTCATTTTCTGTTCTATCCTTTGTTTATTATACATAAAGTGAAAGTTATAAACAGCTGTTTGAAATATAATGATAGCAAAGGTTCATCCTAGCAAACATCTTATTTAATTAAAAAAAAAATTTAATTGTCTAAATTCTCAAGTCTGTAAAGTACTAGCCAGTTTCTCAAAAACAATATTTTACTTGAAATCAAGTAAAATATTATTTATACTTGAAATCAAGGCTTGAATTTGCTCATGATTAATCTCAGAAATAAGTAGCTTATTTCCATGACCTTGCTGAGGCCTCGTAACCTAAGGGGGATTATGCGTAACAGTACAGAAGAAATGGGAAGGAGGAGGTAAGTAATTATTTAAGGAAGAAAATAACATTAACATTGGTAGATATTTCTTCTATCTTTATCTAGTTTCACATTAGGAAAAAGGACCAAATTTTTTTGGTCACAATTTCACATTTATACTTCCATTGTTTTTATCTTGCTAGACTGTTCTAGATGTCTGCTTTTAAGAAGCAGGGATGGGGAAGGTATGGAGGGGGAGAGTAGAAGAAAGAAATGTTTGACAATGATATAAAAGACAATTTTGCATCTCTTTCAGTGTACATTTATTTTATAAAAAGACAGATGTCCTATGCATCTTCATTCTACATTATTATTATTCCCTTATATTTTACCAATTAGATACCAATTAACAGGCCATTCTTTTAAAAATGTAAGTTGGTGTAAAGACAACTATTAGTCAGAATACCTCTTGCTAGCTTTAGCCTGGATGAGAAGATGGGAACACTGCAAGGAACATTTTTCTGTTTCTAAAGTTGTGTGTATGAACTGAAGCTTTCATTTTCATAAACCAGGATGCTGCTTCACTTATAAAATTTAAAATGCTACTGGAAAGAATGAAATCTTTGTATTGCATGGAAAGTGAAAGAAGTAAATCTTCACAATATCTTTTCTCCTGCTCTCTCGCTTATTTTTGTGTCTCCCACCCCCTTCAGTCCACACTAATCCACCCCACCCTGCCAGCTTTCAGAGACATCTCCCCGCCTCACCCAGACTCCCAATTCTCTTATAATGGATAACTTCAGTCTCAGGTGAAGCCATTCTACTAAACACCAAGTTGTTCAGCACTGTGTCAGCTTGACCAAGAATGTTTGCATTTCCTAATAGCTGTCCTGACGTGGAAATTAAATAGTATAGAAATAATAATAGTGGAATTTCATACACCAAAAATACAGGCTGGTATAGGTATGGGCCTCCTTTCAGTCCTCCTCAAAGATTACCAAGAAGGTGACTACAAATTTTGCCCTTGTGAAATGTGGATTTACATACAAAAACAAATAGGTGTAGTTTGCGAAGCGTTAAAATATCACCAGTTGATTCAGAGAGAATGTATTTATTTTTGAACTCTTGGCTTCCCAAGGTTGCTGCTGTTCAGTCAGCTATCATTTACTTACCCACTCTTTTAGCCCATCTGTCAGATAACAAAGAGGTGAAACTGTAAAATGTTTTCTGTTACTCATTCCCAAAGCTGATATGGAACCTGCAATGTTCTCAAGAACCCTTGGTGTACTGGATGGTGTTGTGAAAATGATTGTCATGTTTACTGACTTGAACTTTTGTGTAAACTTCATGAATATTTTGGACTCCTTGGGTACATAAGAGATAGATTGGGCTGTGGGAGTGTCACAACGTTTGGCAGATATAGTGGTGATCGCTAAGTTCAACTATTGGTCAGTTTTGTCTAGTTCAGAGTGGGTTAAACTCACTCTCGGGCACTCCAAGCCTCTCTAATCTTATCCCAGAGAAGTGGAGCTCTGCCTTGGTTTACAGTTGAGGTCACCAGTGGGGCAGTGTTTGGACAGGGACTGATGGAATTATGCTGCATTGTTAACATTAAATACCACTTGGTGGTGAGGACTGATGACGGCAATAGGGTCCTCTGACTCTGAACATAATATCTTGAAATGTATGCCTCCTCAAAATGTGCTGTACTCATAAAACATGTGAAGGGCTGTATTTGGTTTTCATCATTTATTTAATTTGAAAGAAAGTTGTTTTAAGGAATTTATCACAGAGTTAAGAAATGTTTCCAGGGAATAGGAAATGGACAAGAAAATTGATCTTTGTTGTCAAAGTCGTGCATTGTAATTCACTCTGCAAGGTGACACAGTATCTCCTTGAGGGAAAAGCTGCCAAAAACTTTGAAAGTGATCTGCCTGTTTTCTTCTCACACTGACTTGCAGGGAGGTGCTGGTATTTTTGAGCCGATTAAATCCTTGTGGAAAGTTTGCTAATAATGATGTTCAACACTGTTATTAAGAAAAGTTGAAATAAGGAAAATGATATTTGGCAGTTAGTTTGTGACATTTACTAATCTTTGTCAAATTTCCCAGTCATAGGCCTGTATTTACTTTTTTTTGTTGTTGTTTTAGCAAAGGCCCTCTGTTTACTTTGTTTTTTTAACTTCACACTTGATAAAAAGGTTCACCCACTTCAATTATACCTTTCACTCTGTGTGTATTGTGCTTTTCAGGAGTGGCATGTGACTATGCTGTTTAATCAGGGCTATATTTAAAAACAAATTTGCAAGGGAGCCTTACTCACGTTATTAATGAGATAAGGTCTGAGTGAAGCAAGCTCTGTCGCAAAGGGCAAGTGTCACGCTGCAGGAAGTCCTGGCCATCCTTTCCAGCCCCGCTTCAGCCAGCCCGCCACCTCCCTGTCAGTGCATACCACCACACAGAGGAAATGCCCTCAGGCAGCCACAAGTGCCTCCTGCTCAGTTTGGGGCCCTTAGGTCCCAAGACCCTACACCAACCCTGATTTCCCACTGTTTCCAGTGATCCTGGCACCTTCTTTACAAATGGCTTTTGTTTGGGATCTTCAGGGAGCCACAGTACTAGGACCATCTCCAAGAGCTAAATCAAGATTGCGTTTCTCAAAGTCCTACAGGTATTGCTCTTTACTTTTTGTAGCTGGTAGGAATTTTTTTTTTTTTTTCATCTGCCTCTGTAGCTTTATGTCCCATGCAAATAAACTTTGGCTCTGCATTGGTCTATTCAACTTATAATGTGTATTCAATTAGCAGTGTAAGCAATATGAACTAAGAAGACATGAACCTTAAAATAGTTGGGTGTGTGTACAAACCTGCAGAAGTAGAAGGGAGTTGACTAACTTTAAAAGCTGCTTTGAGAAATTAAATCGTGAGCTCAAAAAAAGCTTTTCTATTACTGTTGTCTGGATAACAATTGTATTAGCATGCCTAAAGAGCTTAAATAGCCAAAACTGGTCATACTTTCAGTCAGCCCTTTAAGTGTCAGGAAAAAGTTCTTGTTTAATCAAACAAACAAGCAAGCAATAACAACAAACACTATTGTGTTGTTTATAAGTGTTTCAGGGTATGTTTACCTGGGAAAGCGGAAATTTTCTCTGTGGTCTAGGTGATAATTCAGAGTTTTAGTCTTATTCAGGAGAATTAGACACCATGAAATCAAAGTAAATATGTCGTTTATCTTCTATTTCTAAAGATTTCCATAGAAATCATATAAAAAATCTTGACCTCATGACCTCAATAAACATCTTTGTTTTTATTCAAGTTAGTTTATTTTAATAAAATAACTAGAAATGAAAGAAGATACAAAGAAAATTTTTTTATTTCTTTGCTTTAGTATTCTATGTGTTTAAAAGGAAAGGATTGATACCTCACACATTTTTTGTTTCTAATTGGTTAGTCTGTAGCACTAAAAGCAATTTCAACAGAAGCAAATAGAGGCGAGGTTGTTTGCAAAATCTCCAGAATCAAGTCTTTGTTATTTAAGCCAAATGCAATATATCTAGAAAATACAAAGTCTCTTGAGAAGCGTGCATTAAATCTGGATTAAAATGCATCCTGATTTACATGTGTAGAAAACATTCAAAATTGGGATAAAAATAATTCATGAAAATTATTTATTTACTTTAGACAGTATGGAAGATAGTGCCCTTGGGATTTTTTAGGGAACTGTAAAATCAGATAAATCAAATCATAAATCTCATTAGTAACAATGCATAAGCAAAATTTGACAAGGAATAAATAAAAGTTAGCAGCTAAAAGTGTAAGTAATACCTCCATTTATTTCTATTTCAAAATAAAAATACCATTTATTTTTATTAATTATGTTAATTTGTCACAGTTATGAATATGGTTCATCATTAGAAATTAATGCCTACTGTATGCTTTACAGTCTACTGAATGTACGTCTCATGCTTATTTGCATCTCATGCTTATTATGTGCTAAGTTGTATGCTCATCAAAGATTTGTGAGCAGTGCTATGCATATTTCTAATAGATGGTGCTTCTAACTCCTCATCAGGGAGAACGGATAACAGTTTGCTAAATATCATAAATATCAAACTGCTGGGTAGAGTAAAAGCAATGACATGTTCGACTAAAGAATTTTAGAAGTCTTAAGTACTCAGAGGTTAAGCTCTACCGTATGATTTACAGATAGCTTATGACACTTGCCTTCTTCGTCTGATAGAAATTTCTTTTGTTCAAGTTCTGATCTTTTCCAAAATACAAAAAGCACTAGAATATCTCAATAATGAGTTTTCCATGTATTTAAATGTCCTGTGATTGTAGTTCCAACAAGGCGCTTTCATAACAAATTTAAGAGGTGAGGACGACACCCCAAATAGCCGCCATGAGCCAGTCTTTGCAGCTTGAGCATCTTTGTCCCTCATTCATTCAGTTTTAATTTGAACATTAATTGCCCATGTAATAATTATTTCTGTGTACCACCTTCACTGTTCTGTGGATCCTAATTTGACTCTCTATTTGAAACATAAATTTCAGGCTCCCTTACATGCAGCAGGAGAGCCGTTAATGCATATTTGATGAAGCATCTTGCTGCACTCTCCTAGCTGGTATCACCCCTTTATTTGCAAAATCAACTTGTTGCTATGATTAGGGCCTGTCACAGACCAAGAGTTCAGTGGATGGTTAGGAGGTTAGGAGGGCAGTAAGCCCCTCTGGGCTCACATTTTCAGAGGCCCCTCATTGCTCAAAAGGAGATTATGCATTCAGCTACAACTATACACTGGTAATAATGAAAAAAGGCATTTATCACATAGCTTTAAGTGTTTAATAGATAGATGAACCACCTCAAATGCATTATGATCAATATATGTAGGTATGTGTATACACATACACACGTGCTCAAGCACAATTAAATTCTGCAATTATCATCTAAATGGTAGTTTTATTGCATAGCAATCCTGTAGTTAAAGGTGTTATTTAATGTAAACATTTAAAAAACCCACAACTTTGCGATACTGGTTTTGCATATCTTCATTTTTTAAAAAGTATACAAGATCCTTAAAACATGGAAGTAGCTTAAGATTATCTCGTTCTTTGAAAGGCTGTGAATTTGATTCTGCTGTGGAAGCAACTGAAATAATGGGGCATTGGCCAACATTTCTTCTTTGAATTTCTCCTTTACAGGATTGGTTAAAGAACAATATTTATATACTGTAAAAACTTCAAATGTGTCTAGTATGCCATTTTTTTTCTTTGAAGATTGAACAAATATTAATACAAGATACTGGGGATACACTTAGCTCTTAGCTGGAATATTTTATTCTTTGGTGTTATTTTCAGTCCTTGGTAGTGTTCAGGATAAAGGAAAGGCAAGTGAGTAAACTGTGAAATAAAGTTAAAGAGTCTGATTTATTAAAGTAATAGCAAATCATATACATTTGGTGAGTGTTGATCCCTGAGGAATACTTACGACATTGGACAATTATTCAGTACTTAAAACTGATTTGTAAGTAGTTTTTCAATGATGACAAATCTTTGTCTTTTGTGGGTAAAACATATTTTTAGAAAAAGTCAAATATGGTTAATATATAGATTGTTAAGCCATATTCGATTTGATGAAGAGAGAGAAGGAAAGAGAGATGGAGAGGGAGATTTATATTAGGGAGGAGGCTGATTTTCCTCTTGGACCTGGAATGAGTGCAAATCATTACTTTAGAGCTGAATCTCTTATATCCATTTTAAAAGAGAGGGAGAAATGATGCGTTCATGCTGGATTTAAGAAAATAATGTGAGGGAATATATATTAGAGGCTTCAATATAGTACCTTTCAAATTTGGGAGGAAATGATCTGAGAAGCAAAGGAAGAATAAGAAACCAAGATAAGACATAGGTTGGTGAACTCTGACAATTTCACAAGGGAACACTAGGACATTTTTTTTTATATATATATATATATCATTGTTTAAAATTATAGTCATGTTTAAGGAAACTTTAAACAGAAGTTATTCTACCAATAGTCTTGTCTTCCAACCCAAACAGTACTTTCTACTTTTTGTCTTGACAGAAAGGGATGTTAAAAGGAACATTTTATGTGGTGATTATGGAGCAGATGCTATGCAAATAGAAAAGAAAGTCATCCAAGGTACATTTAAGTGTAGAGTAAAGATGATTCCAATAGTATCTCACTGGCCAGAAACAAAGAAGATATTCTTATTTTCTTGCCTCTTATACTAATAGGTGTCGTGGGATATACTATACAATTAAAATTCTCAGAAAATCTCCAAATCTCTTTTTTGCCAATAGCTTCAACATCTTTCCTTGCTCTAGCATTCTAAGAACTGCCAAATAGGTGATTAATTAAACTCATTTGAACATACTTATGCGTCTTGTAGAAGAGCTAACAAGTAAAAACTTTAAATGTGAAATAGACTGACGAGTAGAAAGAAGAATTAGCAATAAGATTGAGAAACACAAGCACAAATGATATTTAGGTGATTAAAAGATAGAGCAATAAGTGCTAACACAAAAAAGCACTAGGTGACCTTAGATTAGCTCCTGTGCTCTTAGACAGTTATGCTCAAATCTCCAACTTTGATCTGGAGATTTTATAGTATCTGAGTGGGGACTATACAAGAATATGGTCTCTTAGTTATTTTTTGTTACTACCAGGATATCAGTGGCTGTGAAATTAAACCTCATAAAGACCACTACAAAGTGCTGACTAGAGCCTGAGCCTTAGACAAATGAGGGCTACCAACAGATCAATATATTGGGAAGTAATTTTTCTAAGTATCGCTTTAGTACTTCCTATTGTATAGCATTTAAAAAAAAAAAGATTATCAGATGTAAAAGATGTGCTAACTGTTGTTTTTAGTGCCCTACAGCTGAGGATGGGTATAATTACCACCAAATAAAAGAGGAAAAATTGAAGGTTCAGGGATCAGAGGCCACACACATATGTGGTCAGAAAGTCAAGTAAGAATAATACCTAATTTACACTTGGAACTTCCTATATGCCAGACAATGTTTCCAAGGCTAAATGTGCATTATCTCATGTTATCTATCCCTCAAAACGCACCACAAGGTAGACCTAGCATTGCCTTTATTTGACAGATGAGGAAACTAGGCAGAGAAAGTTTAAAAAACTTGCCCAAGTTTGAACCCTGGCAATCTGTCCTAGAGCCTAGAATTCTAAATAGTCACTCTTCTATTTCTCATTTGCTGACAAGATCCTCTCCTTACCACAAAAAGAGGAATTCCATAATGGGAAGTATAATTCTAATAGACCTACTTTACTTAACTCAGAATCTTTCTCTGAAGTAAGAATCCTCATAATTTGATATAAAACAGAGCTTAGTAATCAATTAAAATATAAATTTATTAAATACTATCTAAACTGAACTTAGTTGATATTGATTTAAAGCAATGTTAAACAAAAATATCATAATATATGTTTTCTTATGCTGAAAAAAAAAAAAAAGAAACTAATCGGTGATTTTATATGGCCTGCTTCCACTCTCTCCCTAGGTTTTGCTTTGTGGGCTCATTTTATATGGCCCAGACATTGGTCATATATCTGTATTTCACTGCCAAAATGTTCCTCCTTGGCCAGCTGTTCAAAGTAACCAGAAGACTCTGAGCTGAAGAGGTCAACTTCATCCTGTATCATGCCAATTTATTCCATTGACATTGTCTTGAATATTAAACTGAACTTCTTAATGACATTCCAAATTGTAAGTAATATTAGCTAAATTAAAAATGAGAAAAGTAGTTACCTTATAGGCAACACAACAGTCATTATAAGAATAACAATATGGTTAACAATTATTACACATGTGGGAGAAACAGCATGGTATGGCCAGGAGACTGGCTTTGGAGCCAAATAGACCAAACTTGAATGCCAACTCTGCTGCTCTCCTGCCTGGGTGATTCTCTAACCTCCAGTTACAAATCCCATGTCTGTAAATGGAAAATAAAAATTCCTGCTTTGAAGGATAACTGTGCCCTTAAATGAAATATGTACATAAAATTAGGCCTGCCTACTACCACTTTTATAGCACTTTTTTATAGTTCCCTTATCATTTCACCAATTTTTTTTTTTTTTTGGTCAAAAAAATTTAGAGGTTAACTGTTTTCCTTGGGACCACTCTTGGTTACAGAATAGTATAGTACAGATGGCTTATAAACAATTCCCTAGTAAGCAACTTTCACATATAAACAGCCTCACCTTCAGAACGGGGTGTGGAGTAATGGTTGAGAGCTGGTTGGCTCTACAGCCACACTGCTGAGGTTCCAATTTCCACACTTTCATGCACAACTGTGAGACATTGGGCAAGCAGCTTCAGCGTGCCTTAGTTTCTTCACCTGTAAAAGGGCATGCGTATCTGAGCCATACATAATGCCTGGTACATAACACTTGACTGTTATTACTAGAACGTAAGCTCCATATGGCAGCAATTTTTGGGTTTTTTTTTTTGCTCAACTTTCTGTCAACAATGCCTGCAAGTGTGTATGGCATATAGTAGGTGCTTGATGTATGTATTGAATGAATGAGCCAATCAGCAAGTGTTTTTAGACCCCTGACAAGAGTGGGCATACTCTGCTTCCTTTCCCAATATTCATGGTACAGAGAGTTAAAGAGTTAAAGCTGAAGAGACCCAAGAGTTCATCAGCTCAAACTCATCATTTTAGATTAAAAAACCTAAAGGCTTCTCTAGGTCTTGACTATGTGAAGTGAATTAAATGCAAAAGACATGCATGTAAGCCACATACCAAAAAGACTTGGGAGCAAACCTGAGAAAGGTAAGCTTTGTGTTGGGCTAATGGAATAAACTCTGTAAAGGTAAAACCAACGTGACCATGAATAAAATGCTCAAGTACACTCAGAATTCATATAAAAGATGAATACATTCATTCAGAGACTATTGGTTAAATGCCTGTAAGACTGATCAGTAGTGTGCTAAATAATATTAACAGTCAGTTCTCTCTGAAAACACCAAAAAAAAAAAAAAAAAAGCTTATTCATAGTATTTGATAATCAGTGTGACAAAAACTTTCCCATCAGACAATGTCAAGCAGGGGACACTAAATGTGTAGTTGGCAAGAGAAGCAGATAGCACATACAGATACAATAGATTTACATGACCTCAAGAACATAGATAACAGTAAAATGTAGTCAAATTGTTAGGTAGTGATGAGTTTTGAATATTTATTACCATTCATTTTAATAATATTTAATTGTAAGTTTATAGACTTTAATTTTTAATTTTTAATAGTTGTTCGATGTAACAACCAACTTATAAACATTCCTGAAAATTTAATAGTTCTCTTTTGCCAACTGGTGTGGACAGCTGCAGCATGTCGCTGTGACTGGTGCTTTATTTTTACCTAATATGGATATAATGAAGATAAAAATGGAGGCGGTCTCTGCTTCATAAAGCTTACATTTTAGTGGAGAATGGCAGAAAATAAACATGTTAACAACTAAATACAATAAAATAGGGACTGAAATAAGAGATTCTGCTTGAGGAAGCCAAGGAAGTCTTCATTAAAAAACATGACTATTTATTAATATTTGAGTTGAAACTTATCCATTCCATGTATTTGCAAGTAAATTTGAGTCCTAATTAGACAAGGCGTAACTCAGAATGGCACCGAGTCAATGGAACCATATGAATATTGACATCATTACTGACTGTTCTTGGTCGGATCAGACTCCAATCTCTTAAATTTGTCTTTGCTTCACCTTTATTGTGAAAAATATGAGGAGGAGTAAGAGGAAGAGGAGGAGCAGTTTACAATATACATTTTATTACATTATTTTATGTAACCATCAAAATGAAATAATGTAGAAAACAGTAAAGTAAAAAAGTTGGAAGTTAAAACTTAATACCAGTAATATGTTCTGGAGTAGTACTTTTTTTCTTTTATCTGTCCACATCTGCCCGCAAAACATAGTTGTCATAAGCTAAGAGTAATTACATGATGTATTTATTTTCAAACGTCATCATACAAATTTAAAATCTTGGATTAGAAGGAAAGCCAACCAGAACCAAACTTTTCTGTAACACATAAATTTTTAGGATACTGCCTGTAAAATATTGTGCTTCTAACGCTTGTTGCTTGATCCCTTTTGACAATTAACTTACCTTTAACTGATTTGTGAATTATCCACTGAAAGTTGCAATGGATAAAAGAATGTAATAGCAGAATTTTTTTTTATATAGGATAACAAAATAGATTGGCTGGGAGGAAGGTTTAACTCTGAAAAATATCCTTAGTTTTTCAGAAAATTTTCTTTTTACATAGTGTTTATATAGAGAGAGAATGAAAAACTAGTTGAATCTGATTAGTGTTTTCATCCAAAGGGAAAATTTATGTCCTGTTGAAGAATCACATTAATTTAATGACGTAAATACATTCTCTAGTGAAAGGGTGGTCACTTTAGGGGAGAGAAAAACGTAACAAAAAGATCCTTCTGCCATCTTTCTGTTGTACCTGACAAAAAGCTCTCATCCATGGGTTCCAGAAAGTATCATCGCCCTGATGTCAGATAAGCTAAAGGATGAAAATGTTATTCATAAAAGTTTTTTTTTCTAAATCTTACTATTTCCCAGAAAATTACTACAAGAATCTTTATTACAAAAATAAAAACAAACAAACAAACAAAACATCTCTTTGTCATAAAGTCATAAAGTTCAAAATGTCTTGAGCAAAAGCAGCTTACAGTTGCCACTAGTGCTGCTGGTGGGTATGTTTTTGTCGTGTCTTTCCTTGTCAAGGAGAGAGAAATGACTCTGTACAACTGTTGTTTTTTTGTGTGTGTTGCTTTCCTAATGGTTGTCTGAGATACTCAGGGGCAAGAAACATTAGCTGAATCCTCCTAAAGAAATTCATGTGGGCTGAGACAACAGAAACTTCAGGTAGATCTGACTTACAGAAATGTGAAGAAAAGGAAAAAAGGAATTATTGCCTGGGGCAACAAATTATCTTGTGTTTTGGAATGAATTTAAAAGGCTTAAATTTGTGTTATCTCTACATAACTTAAAAGTATATATTTTGCCTTCCCTGTGTTGATGGGGGTGGGGCGGGGTGGGGGGGGAGGAACTCTTTCTTTGTTATTTATATGTAAACCCTTAGTGCTCTATAAGAAATCATTTGGTATGAGAAGATAGGTGTGAATGTGCAATGGTGTGAAAAAGAAAAAAAATGCTTAGCCGTTTTTTATTCATATAACCAGCACTCAGATCAAGGAAAAAAACATTATTAGCTCCCCAAGATACCCCCTAATGTTCCCCTCCAGTCACTATGCTCCCAAACATAACTACTATCCTGATTTCCAAGAACATGGCCTTGTTTTGTGTGCTTTTGAACATATTCTGGACTCATACAATGAAGTCTTCTGTTTTGGCTTCTTTCAGCCATCACTGTGAAAGTGAGATACACCTGTATTGTTTTGTGTGGTTGCCGTTTATTATTCTCATTGTGATAGTATTACATCAAGAGAATGAATATATGTCAGATTACTTATTAATTCTGTTGTTGACAGACACTTGAGTATTATAGTTTGAGGCTATTGTGAATAAAGCCGCTATGAACATTCTAAGATATGTCCCTTGGTAAACAACTGTTCATGGAGTCTGCGTAGGTTTGTATGCATACACATATGTTGGCTATTTCCCAAGGAGTAGTATTTCTAGATTATAGGTTGTGCATATGTTTTTAGGTACTGCCAAATATGTTTCCAAAGTGACTGTACCATTGTTGTAATCCCCAGAACAGTATTCCAGTTTTCCACAGCCTTACCAAAGTGTAAGCCATCAATGACAGCATCTTAATAAATAATTATTTAGTAATAGCAATGTCATATAATGCCTTTGATTTATGGAAATGGATCTTCTGATCTATAAGACTTGTTTTTCCAGGAGTATTATGAGTAATAGTGAGCCATTCATATTCTATTTCTCTTTATGATCAATACTACATAACCATAAAATAAGTGACTATAGTAGAAAACTTGACTTGTTGAACAGAAATAGAATTTTCCTTCCTTTTGAGTGATATTCTATTGAATCTATGATCTTATTTTTATATTTTATCCAAATTCATTTGTCTGGATAAATAATAACAAATTTCAAATGACAAAAACAAATAATCATTAGTAAAATTAATTAATAATGTTTTATTATATTTTAAAATTTCTATCTCCTACTTTTAGTTCTAGTTATATATTCTGTGCTCACTTTAAATCAAGTTTTCTCTTACATAAATTATTTCTTTGAGAAGTTATTTCAGGCTTTTTCTAAGGTAACGTAACCTGTTTAAACACACTAGCAAATATATAGACAATACAAGTCATGATATGGTACATGGGTATAGATGTTTTTAAAAAATTTTTTTACCCATACATTTAAGTCGGTTTTTCTGTTTCCTCTTTCTTTATCAATTTTGTCTTTATTTTTTTAAATGTCAAGATTCTGGTAGCATATGAACCCCTTTTGGATGTCATCACCTCTAAAGTTCATCATAAACTGATTTATGATATCAGTCTGACTTCTGGTACATCGAATACGTAAGCTAACCCAGTTTCAGTTTGTACCATGTCAGAATGTGATCATTAATTTCTAGATGATGACTGGAGAAATTTAGAATGTGTAATAACTGTGGGTCCAATTTCCTGAAGTTTTCAAAGTTCAGTCCTAAGAATCTCTGGTTGGTGGCATATTAGGTAGAACAAAAAGGAAAGTTTAGGCAGCATTAGTTTATTCTAGAGTTCCATGACATGAAACAATATCTGTCTGGTACTTTATTATCAGATAGATAATTCAAATCATGAACTTTGAAAAGTAAGTTTCTATATAAGGATTTAAAGTTTAATCTCTGCCTTAGCGCTGGAAGTTGTTCTGTTTGAGTTTTACTTTTAGATTCCTCAGAACTGAGGTTTTCCTAAAAATATAATCCTTAGAACCAACATTTCTCAGTGCCTAAATAATTCCCTGGCCCCTACTAGAAGTCATATTAATTCCTTCAGGTCACTAAAATATTATTTCCAATATAAACTGAATAGCAGCTTAGAATCATTAATCGTTTTGTCAACAATAAATTAAAATTTATTGCTGTGGTATGGCAAATTAAAATCCACAAAATTTATTTTAACAAGTATTTCAATCTAACAAATCTTTTAGCAAAACTACTAAAGAAAAGCGGAATGGCCTTTTGAACTCCCTGTTGTCCTTCCTACTGCCAGGGGTAACAACAAGATATAAAATATCCAAAATCAGAGAGAAAGGCGATTACTAGGGACAACAATCGTCCTCTAAGTAGATAATCGGCCCTATATTTATTGAATACAGATCATCTCACCAGACAGGACAGAGTTTGACCTCCATTAGGGAATTTATTTTGAGATGATTCTTTATAGAAGAACCTGACAGCAAAATAGAATGTTGAAAAATGGACAAAGGACATGATATTTTTCAAGTTTTATTTTTACCTTGGAAAAGTTTTTCTTCCTTCTTTTTTTTACGACTATTTTACTGTTTTTAAATGAAATCTAGCTTAGGCCCAGCACCAGTAACTGAAGAGAAATTGACAGTTTGCTGAAAAGAAGAAAGCAGTTTATAATTAAATACTACATCTTGTGGCTTAGGCCAGTGCCTCTCAAAACTTTGATATACACACTTACCTCCTGGGCCTCTTGTTAAAATACAGACTCTGACTGAGTAGGTGTAGGGTAGGGCCTGAGATTCTGCATCTCTAACAAGCTCTATATCCATACTGCTAGTCCTTGGAGCCCAGTTTGAGTAGAAAGGGTATAGGATATAGATGTTAGAGTGAATTTTTCAGATAGATTAAATTATACAAATAAGATACAAATGTCTGGCTCCATGTGAAATGAGTAAAAAATTTGCTTGGAAGAACAGCAACCCGCTGAATGAGATTTTAATTCTTAGCTTATTATACATCAGGCAAGTTACTTAACTTCTCTGACATTAGCCTTCTTATGTGAAATTGAATGCATAGACTACATAATTATTATATCTCTGTAAGTTTATAGAAATACATTATGGAAGTATGATAAAACTATAAATGACTCAGGATATGTGCCTAAATATTTCTCCATAATTAAGAATGTATTTGTGATATCGACATAAAGCTCAGAAAAGGTTAAAGAATAGTTAAATGTCCCTATGAACTTATATGCAATTCAATCATTGATTCAACAAATATATATTGAGTATGTAAATCTGCTAGACATATGAAGCCCCAAATTTTGTTTTCAACTTTGATGAATGTTGTTTAAATCGGAGGTTGTCAGACTTTCAAAAGTGTCCCTATTGCTAACATTATTCTTCCAAATAATAATTATTTTTTGAACGCTAACAAGTATAAGCAAAAGGATGAATATGAAAATAAAGAATAGTTCTCACCTTACATTGTATATTCTGGGTATTCAAGAAAGAGATCCCCTGATATCTACTTTCAAATGGATTAATGTGAAATTAATAGGCTATTTACTTACCTAGTTGATTCAACTGGCTTATGTGCGATTACTAGTTAATTAAACTATCACATTATCAAAACAAAAATTTAGACTCTATTAAGATAAATTTGATTATTTTTAAGTTTCAATTTAATAAAGCAGAGAAATAAATGCTATACAAAGAAACAAGTCCAAACGTGGTAATTTATAGTTCAAAAGAGAAAGGTATTTGTCCTCTCTCAAAAGCCACTAAACCACAAAGTATCAAAAATAAAGATGAATGCAAGCTGGGAGAAATGATACAGATAAGATGATGCAGAGGTAGATTCTGGTATTTTTCAGAGATGAGGAATGAAGCTGAAAAAGAAAATAACAATCACCAACCACTATCCCTTTTAAAATAGGTGAGATTTATGACATACATACACACATGTATATGTGCATATATGTCTATGAAAACGGGTATGTATGTATGTGTCTGTGTGTACATACATATATCCCACTGCCAGGAAAGTTGGATTTCTCATATCTAGTAACTAATTTGAAATGTCAAGATCTAGCTTAGTGTTATATACATGATTGATATTTAATATATGTTTTCAAAATTTATTTTTTTTTACATTTCAAATCACTATAATTGCTTTTTCTGTTGCAAAACAATAAATAATCCCTTCGTTTTTGTGACTTGGGCTATTATGAGAGACTCTGGGGCTTCATGACAGGTAGTAATTTGATCCCATGTACAACTATACTCTTTTGTGAATTTAAGTTACTTAACTATTGAATGAGTCTGTGAATGACCTAGTATCCACATCACAATATGATTTCCTTGTTCTCAATTCTTCTTCACAATGCAGTAACTCTGAAGTGATAAACACATTGCATCTGTGTAGAGAAATGGCTTCCAAAAGAAAGCCGACTTCTAATCTAGATCTATGTAGTGGAATGGGATAGCCGCTAGCCACAGAGCACTTAACTGTGGCTAATCCAGATTAGATGGGCTATAAATGTAAAATGCACAGATTTCACATACTTAGTATTCACAAAAGTGAAAAATATCTCAGTAATTTATTTATATTGATTGCGTATATAGTTAATACTTTGCATGTATTGGATTAAGTAAAATAAAATTAAATTTATCTGGTTTTTAGGAACACTTTTTAAAATGTGGCTTTTAGAAAATTTAAAATTACACACATATACGTCTCCCATTTATGGTTCACATTATACTTCTGTTGGACAGCACTGATCTAGACAGAAGCGACAAGAAAGAAAACAGCTAAGAAAATGGTAATTCTTAGAAAAATGATGAAAATTATGAAATTGAAAGTGATAAATGAGATCAAATTCTATAAACAAGTCCACCATAGTCCACCATATGCTTGCTTTCAGAAAATGTAAAAGGTTTTGGAATTTTTCATAGAGTATTCTAGTTAACATTCTGCGAAGTTCCAGAAAACTCCAGTTTTCATAGAGTGTTTATAAAATTGCTCAAGTGAAAATTAAAACTTTAGCAAACCAGGGCTGTTAATGGAAGTAGAGATTTCAAAAAAGGCAAGAAGATGACAAATACTTCTATAATGTAACAGATGGATAACATTAATGAGACTATGTATTTTACAAAATTTTCTAAGAGAAAATTATATCCTATATTGAAATTAGTGAATTCGAGAATTTGTTAAAATTCTAGATACATTTGAATATCGGGAACATAATGTAGTTTTCGCCAGTATTTTTTTAATTTACTAACCTGTTGTTAACCTCCAGAAATCTACGCTTGGAGTATTTCAATAACTCTTTCAAGGTTTCACAGCAATTCTGAGCTGTGATAGGAATTCAGATCTGTGTGACTCCCGAGTGCATTTAACAAAGTGTACCCATGAGACCTTGGTCCCTGGAACCGCTCTGCAAAATAATACTTCTATGCTGAAATAGTTTTAAGAAAAGCTGTATATTCTGTTTTCCCTCGCAAACATAATTCATTCACTTCTATCTTGATCAGAGAATCAAATCTAGAATTTAAAAATACACTTGGATGCATTTCTTGGTTATTCTTATATTCAGTGTGTGCTTCAGGGAGATTCAGTGAAAGCTATATTTAGACAGATTACTATCGAGGAGCCTCTTGCTTTGGACAGGTTACATCATCACCATCAGAAATATGAGTGGTTGCACAACTGGTGCTGGTTGCATGATGGATAGATAAAAGTTTCATAATGTATTTTAGTTTACATTTTTATTTTCTGACTTTTTTTCTATAAATTGTGCCAAAGATGCAATTTTTTAGGATCGTGAAAACAGACTCAATAATTACTATAGCAGTGATAAATTTAAAGCGCTCCCGTGAAAAATAAAGAGTTGAGTAAAAAAATAAAATTTTAAGAGTTTACCTTATTTAGTTTTTCTCTATTCTGGAACTGAGAATTTCTCAGGGGCACTTCGGCTCACAACCTGTCTCTTGGGGCCTTAGAAGCTACATACTTCCACAAGAGTTCCTGATTACTATCCTAATCATAGTTCTTTCATGTCTACCATACTTTATCTCAGTTTCAAGATAGGATCCTCTACCTTTCTCACAGAAAGAAACAATCTAGGAACAGGAACTCAGTGGTAACAAGTTTCAAGAGCTAATGACATGCCTTCTCTCGGCTCTGCTTAGCCAGACACTCTTTGAGATAAGCAGCTCCTTTAAATTTAACACTTCAATGAATCCTAAAATACACTAAACAAAGATATGAGATTGTTGAGCCCTTGATTTCCTTGTGCAAAATTTAGTTCACTGAGAAGACTGTTTTCACCAAGCCATAGGCTATATACAATAGAAGACCTTTGCCTTAATGAAAGTTATTATTGACTTGGATTAGAGACCTAGATGCTAACTTTTGGGTTCTGTTTCTAGTATGCTACATAGCCTTGGATCCCTGTCTTTGCCTCTGTAAAGTAGGGGTACTTTTCTTTTACCTAGTCATCTCACAAGTTTGCTGTGAGAATCAAATGAGGTAATGTTTGTGAAATAACATAGGGATGTAAAATGTTATTATGGAATGCAGCATTTGCTGGTGAGCATCATAGATTAATGGAACCTTAAGGAATCCTTGAGAAATTATCTTAAACATTCACATAAAATCATATAAAACAAGTGGTTCTCATGATTTTTCACCTATGAATTTTCTCAGGTGTCTTCCCTATAATATCCTTCTCCAATCCTAAAGAAAAACAATTTACAGTCATGTGCTTTGTAACATGAATGAAGTGAGAAATGAAGGTCGTCAGTAATAGAACCCACAAGATGAAGAAGGATACTCGTGCTTTTCCTAGCTTTAAGCTAATGCCCACAGGACCTCTTAACATTGCTCCATGACCCCTCGCAATTCCCTATGAGCCACGTTGGATAAGGAATAAATGACTTATGAATGTTCTAGTATAACTGTGTCCAAATCCCAGTACCACTGGATGAAAGTTCAACTGCTTATCCAAGAGAGGCATAGTCCTGGTCTCTGGAGTCAGGCCACATCAGTCTACTGCCTACTAGCTGATTCTACCACTTACTAGCTGTGTACCCTCTTCATGCCTCAGCGTCCTCATATGAAAATGGAATAGAAATAGTACCTAACTTATAAGGTTTCCATGGGAATTAGTGTTATATATATATATAAATTTATATATAGTATAGTACCTAGCATATGGTACATACCCCGTACATGTGCCACAGCTTTCATAATTCCCCTTTTTAAAGATGATGGTTGAAATAGCAGCAGCAAAAACACCTAACATTTTTGGGGTATGTACCATATGCCAGAAGCTGTGGTCCATACATACAATGGAATATTACTCAGCCATAAGAAGAGATGAAATACTTCCATTTGCTACAACATGGACAGACCTCAAGATAATCATGCTAAGCTATGTAAGCCAGACAGAAAAAGTTGAAAATCACATGGTATCACTTATATGTAGGATATAAACCTAAAAGCAACAAAGAAGCAGGACAAACAAACAGACTCATGGACATGGACTATAGACTAGTGGTTACCAGAGGACTATAGATTAGTGTTACTAGTGGGGTGAGGGAGGTGGGGGGAGATAGATGGTGTAAGGGGGTCAAATATTGGGGAATAAGGAAGGGTGAAGTGGGTAAAGGGAATCAAATATACAATAGCCGAAGGAAACTGCACTTTGGGTGGTAAACACAATAGAATATACAGATGTCAAATGATAATGTACACCTGAAAATTATATAATTGTATTAACCGATGTTACTTCAATATACTTAAAAAAAATAAAAAAGGAAATTATTAATGCCTTTCACTCGTACTAAAGTTTTTAAAAATATAACAATAGTGATGTTAAAAGAATATCAAAGGGCTAATAGTAACCAAAGTACAATGTTCCTGTCTACTAAATTCTGTCTGGCAAAACTGCAGGTTCTTTAATTTTTTTATATATATAAAAATGAACATAAAATGAATAGATGCCAAGTAAATACTTCTGTATTCAGGAAGAAGAGAATTTTATAGAGATGTTAGCTTTTCAAGATATTGCTTAGGAAACAAAACAATTAGTTTAGCTAAACTCAAGACACCAATCTCCAAGTCTCCAATTGCTTGAAGAGAGTAACTTACATTCTGAAGGTCCTAAAACTCTTTCATGTTTTCTTTTTAATCAAAGAATAGTGATCAACCATAATCTCTGGAGTCATTCTTAATATATACATTTAAACAATGAAATTCATACTTTCCTGTTTACTTTTCAGAATATTAAGATTAATTTTCTTGATGATTAAATGGACACTGTTAGCAGCATTTTAGAATTAAAATTTTTTTCTTTGATAACACTATTGTTTGAATACAAATTTTAACAAATTAAACTCCTGTAGAATGTATTAAACATAGTAAATATCAGGAAAATACTCATCATAAGTAATGCAAAATTTAGCATAGATTATATGCCCACTTCAAATATAATTTTATTTGTGAACAAATATTATACGCCCACTTCACATATAACAAAAATACATTTTAAGAATAGGGAAAATGAGGCTCTTAAAAATCTATAAATGCCAACAAATAAGTCATTGATCTGCTTTGCCACATATATATGTAACTTACTCTAAAGATACTGAAGGAAACTGTCAACTAATACTCTTTCCTTTTAACAAAAAGGAAAACATTTTACTTTAGCAGGATTTTTCTGGATAATCTCTCAGTGTAGGACATTTAGACTCCAACTTAAGATAAGCTGCTAGATTTTTTGAACAAGATTCTTATTATTTTATATCTATATATTTGAAATATCCAACTTATTGCCCCCACTTCATGTTTTTAATCTGTAATATAGCTGCCCATAGGCCTAATACAATGTAAATGTACCAATCTATTAAATGGAATTCAAAGACTCTCTATATAAGAGCTTTTGATAATGGATGAGATTACTAAGATAGGCAGGATAAGGATTAATTGTTGGTTGATTGTAAAACATCCCCTGTGAAAACAAAACACTGCCATTTACAAATATTACATGTAAATATTTTAGCTGTAAAATAGAAAAAGCTAACAGTACATCATTTAAGAAGCATGTAGGTTTGATTTACCAAAGAATTGGGCAGAGCGAGAGTGGGCTAGCTCAACAGACTGATTGATGGAGGCAGCTGTCTTTGAGATCATATTTTTTAATCCTTCTTTCCTTCCTCTGCCCTTCTCCCCCACCCATAATCCCCTTCTCCTCAAAGCTGAAGTCTTCGTTCTTTCTATATTCACAATGTTCCTTATTAGAATCTGCTCATGGTAAATTATAAGAAATAAAGACTTCAAAGTACAAATAAATAGAGATGAATTAATACTTTTCCCCTCTCAAGAACATTTGCATTCTAACAGCACCTGATCATTGCGTGAACAGACTAAATCTCTAATGGGACTGTGTTGTGTATCGAGCCCACAGAGCAGCTCAGTGGGCAGTGGGCTTAGCAGGTACTCCAAATCATCATCTGCTGCTAAAGCTAATAAACCAAAGGTGGAGAAGAAGAGGAAAAAGGCCAAAAAAGAGAAAAAGAATGAAATTTAGATGTATCGAATCTATACTATAGGCCTGGTCTTGTGCTGGGCGTTTTCAGTGGTAATTTGGTTAATCTTCACAACAATTCTGGGAGGTGGGCATTATTATTACACACACGTACCCTTTTGTTAACAGCTGTGGAGAAAAAAGTCATGTGGATAAGTGACTTACTGAATGTCATGTGGCTTGTAAACTGAAGTTTGAACCCAGGGATGCCCAGCATCACAACTAAGCTTTTATTAACAATACTTGCTTTTAACAACTAAAAATACATTTCTAAAAATATAACAGTCATAAATAGGAATAAAGGGTAATAATACAAAAATAGCTCCACTGAGGTTACTGATGGATGGGGGCATGGAAATGCAATTTCTTTCTTTCTTTTTTTTTTTTTTTTTACAAGGTTTCCCTCTCAGTATCACTTTCTCTGGCTGTCTGGCCTTGTGAAATTATATCTTTCTTGATGACTTGAACAAGATTCTACATGTGCTCTTCTTTTGTCAAGGGCAGCTTAAAGTTCATGGAATAGTTTATTTGATGCTCGTGGCTACCAATTTCAGGCAGCAAGATACTACTTTCAGAGACTAAATTAGCTTTCTTCAGAGTCACAGTAAAAAGAGATACGACTAAATTGATTACCTCGAAGTATCTTCCCAGGTTTTTTATTGCTGTTTGAGCCATCTGATCTCCCAGCAATGTCACAGACGTTAATTTATTCTGTAATCTCAATTTTTTTTTAAATAGGAATCATCTGAATATAATCATAGACACCTAATCTAGACCATTTTTCTCAGAATTACAAAGATGGGGAAAATGCCAAACCATACATGTTCCAAATGATAGGGAGTAGCTTAAGAAATCATTTCTGGAATCTCTTGAACTACTTATTATATGAGTATGCCAATGATTGTTTAAGCTTAATTGTATCTACTCATTGATAAGGGCACGAGAAGTTTGTGGTAAAATCTAGGCAGTATGCTGCCATCTAGCTTTTCTGTTTCTATCTTCAGTAGTCTCCCCCCATTGTTTTACAGAAAGATATTATGTAAAGAAGCATTTGTTTTATCTCTGAAAAGAAGATGCTTATGATGGTACTACAGAATCCTAAAATAAACAAACACACACTTCATCATCATTATTTTAGTTGTGTCTTTAAGTTGATCCTCAGGTAAAAATGATAAATGCAGATTGTATCACTCCAATCTGTTATAATAACTAAGCATTTACCCCCTCTTTCCACGTAGAGGCAAACTTTTTTTTTTTTTCAGTAGCAAAGCCTGAACAAAACTGTGGAATAGTTGTGATTCTTCTTTGCCATTTTTCCCCCCCAGAGTCTGATCACTTTCCTACATTCACAGCTGTCTCCTCTGCAAAATGGGTATTTTGTTGTCTGAAGACTCATATTGTTGCTATTTTTCAGGGCTGGTTCCCATCTCTGAGACCAGGAAGGCAATGTCAGTGCTATACTACTGATAAATTTATTGAGCACTTATACTGTACTAGACTAGGCTGAGCTCTGAAGAAACAGAGTTTAATAAAACACACATGGCTCCTACCCTCACAAGTCTGACAAATGTGCAAGAGAGACAAATGTTAAATATGTCATCACCAAATTAAATGCATAGTTAGATAGAGTTCATTGAGTAGAAGTACAGATCTTAAGATATCATAAAGGAGAGAACCAGTTAATATGGGGCTGGGAAATCAAAGTTTCTGGAAGGAAATAATATATAAGCTAAAAAAGGAAGGGTGAATATGAATTAGCCAAGGGAAAAACAGAGGAAAGTGTTTGAGGAAAAGAGAAAAATATGTACCAGTAACATCTCAAGAAGAGGTGGGAAAAGCTAGATGATTGATATCATTTTTATGGAGGACCGATTGCCCCCCCCCCCCCATGGATGATGTGCATACAATGTAATTAAGTGACGGCATATAAGAAGAAATTTATTTCTGAATGAGAAGGTGAGAAGTCTTGAATAATGTTATGTACCCATGTTAACATAGTTCTGTTTTTCCTATAAACCTAAGTAAAAAAAAAATGGTGGTACCAAGGGGTGATTGGGAAGCACTGGTTTTCCCAATGTACTCAAAACTAATATAAATACCATGTAACCAATGTGCTCACCATGCAAACACAGCTTCAAGAAAAGTCCTCCAGATCACTTCTTCCAATTTGTTTCCCCTGATTCCATCCTACAGAGCTGCTTTTGTCAGACAAGCTGCCAGTTCTACAAAGACTGTCAGAAAAAATGCTAATAAATTTGGAACTACTCAGAGATGTAAGGATTATGTGCATTTTATGTGTAAACTCTGTACCTAAAAGAGAGCATTATAACAACATTAAACATGTGAGGTTATCTATAATTCAGATATGCAGTAATATTATTCTATTTAAAGACTTTTGGATCAGCATAAACAAGACCTGCAGGTTTAAAGATTTGCATACATCTTTTACAATGTATTGTTTTCATTTTAATATATTACAGACAATTTGTATTTACTTAATAAGATTACTGTTCTGGAGTTTTAGGATGTGTATAAAATACAATTAAAACATTAAAATTAAAGATAAATTATCCCCACTAGAAATAATACTAGCAAGTTACTGACTAAAGAATCTTGAATCCAACAAATCAAGGAAAAACTCCCCAAGGAGTTTTTAATTAGAACTCTTTAGGACTTGTCAGTACTAGAAACAAAATCTCTTTGTAAAAATGAATAATGTCCGGAGATACGTAAATTACAAAATCTGAAGCCCTAAAAGCAGCATTACAAGAGCTTATTTTAATTGCTCTGATAATAAGCTAGGAGGAGACATACTCGGCTTCCTTATTTTCTGTTAGAAATGTCAACTATGGTCACAGTTATGAGGTATTCTGCACATGAAATGTAAAAACAAACAAACAGATAAATCAGATGGGCAACAACATTCTATGCCATTTGTGCCTTCTTTACTTATGGGAAACAGAGTACAATAATCTTTATGTGAAGGCTATCAATAGATTTCTCATAAATTTCCTCATTTCTGTCAAATTTTTAATTTAACGTTCCCCTTTCCTGAAATATGCAAAAAAAAAAAAAAGTCAATAATAGTCTTCAAGGGACAAGAAAGAAGGTTACACCCCCTTACAGGTGAGTAATTTATGTGAAAACAGCCAGCTTACACTCCTTTTGATCAAGAGAACTGGGTTTGTAGGTTTGTAACTGGGATTTGATTAGGGAGCACATTCTGTGTCCATAGAAGTTTTTCATTGTGGAAAACTCAAAGCTGTTAACTTTGGTAGATTAATTTTAAGTGACTTCAGCTATAAATAATAAGAAGCCTGGGCCTGTAATGACTTGAATAAGTAAGTGGCCTTTGTAGGCATCTCAGCTATTGTGTGATGTCATCACCATTTGCAGAAGGCCAGCATCTATACAATATGCTGGTCTTTTCTTTATGATGGCAAAATGGCTGTTGCATCTACAGATATCATATCTATGTTATGTGCAGTGAGAGAGAGAGGGGAGAGAAGTGGGAAGAAGCAGCTCTAATTGTATCTATTCCATTTATCAGACACAAAAAAGCCTTCCCCAGAGCTCTCAAAAGACATCAACTTAAAGCTCATTAGTCAGAGCTATGCCATATGGCCATCTCTAATGAGAAGGAGATTAGAAAGCTAATAGATGCAGCAAGGATAAAGGGAGGTAAAAAATGCTATGAGCAAGATTCACAGAGGGTTGAGCACATTGGCCTATATTAATATGTTGTTTTCAAAGCTTTACATTATTATGGTTCCTCAAGGACAAGAAGATAGGAAAGAACTGAGTCTTTTATACCAAGTATAGAGTAAGCCTGGGAAAGAGTGGAAAACAAGCTAGAAATAATTTAAAAGTGCACTGAAGCCAGATCTCACAATATCTTTAGGCAAGCCAGTCACTAATAATGAACTATAAGTTTCTCTAACCTATAATGTAGATTATAAGAGCATTTCTTCTAATTTTCTCAAATGTCATTAAAAATATTTGGTAAAGAAAGTATATATAATTGATACTTGGTAATTGTTTAAAGTAAACAATTTTTTTTAGGTAGTTGAAAAAATTAATTAACCAAAATAACCATTATTGTCTCTTAGTTATCAAGCCTTGATTTTTGCTATGTCTGTAAGATTAACTCAGAAATAAATAAAAATTGTTTGAGATATTTTAATTTTATTAACCCCTGAAACAGTTAATGTCAAATACACTAGCTTTAATCAACTCAATAAACAGTTTATTCAGTACCCATGATTCAATGAGCCCTCTGTTAAAGGGGTATTTAAGATTTAGGGATTGAGGAAACTCAGAAAGATAAATAAGATAAGGGAGTGTTGTGTAAATGGGCTATGGCACAAAGATCTGTGAACCATAGTTGTTTTGAATGATGTGTATGAGATTTAGGAAAAGTAATGCTAATTTATACTAGCATTTGATGAGTCTTCGAGGATGATGTTATTCTTAGAAAAATCTAAATGGAAGCAAAAGAAGTAGAAAATGGAGGACTGTGCTTGAGTAATCCAGAGTGGCTGCGTTTTACTGGTATCATAGGAAAATAAGCTTGACAACAGAAATTTGGATTGTGGAGGATGTTGAATGAGGGAATGGGGAAATTAACATGGGATAGTGGATTTGGGGACTGAAGAGAAGAGCTTTGTTTAAGGATGTGTCTGTGGCTATAAAAAACAATTTTTCTATAGACTATCAAAATGACGATGGGGGAAAAAATATCACATTCTGGCATGAGAGCGTGTGCCATAGGAAAAACGTGAATATTATGGACTGAATTGTGTTCTCCCTAAATTCATGTTGAATTCCTAACCCCAGTAACTCAAATTGTGACTGTATTTGGAGATAGGGCTTTTAAAGAGGCTCTTAAGGAAAAATGAGGGCATTTGGAAGGAGACTAATCCAGTATGACTAGTGTCCTTATAAAAAGAGATGATTAGAACACAAGCACAGAGAGACTAAGTGAAGATAAGGGTAAAAAATGACCATCTATAAGACAAAGAGAGAAGACTCCAGAATTGTGAGAAAATAAATTTATGTTGTTTAAGTCAGGGATCCCCAGCCCCCATGCTGCTAACGGTACAGGTCTGTGGAACCAGGCTGCACAGCAGGAAGTGAGCTGTAGGCTAGGGAGCAAAGCTTCATCTGTATTTGCAGCCACTCCCCAGCATCACTGCCTCAGCTCTGCCTCAAATCACCAGCTATTAGATTCTCATAGGAGCACTGGTCTCTGACACCAAAAAGGTTAGGGACCACTGGTTTAAGCCATTCATGTGGTATTTGTTATGGCAGCCCTAGCAAGCTAATAGAGTGAGAAAACATTATTCTTGTTTTTAAAAAGTAAGGAGATGATAAATTAAATTTATAAAAGATTCTAGAAACATCGTACAGGTGTAACATCACTAAAATTTTCAACTAGTGCAATGAGGTTTGGAGATGGAAGGTTAGTCATGACTGAGCTCTAAAGACTGGGAAATGAGCAAGTGGGGAAGGACAATATCTTGGTGGTAGAACAAGATGAATATGGTTTCAGCTGTGTTCCCACTGAGGAGGTGCTGGGTCCTCAGGGTAGAGGCATCCATCAAAAAGTCAGAGATGTGTGTCATGGCCAAAGAATTCAATGTTCCATAAAACAGAGAAGTGCCACAGATTGAACGACCAATGAATAAATTGTGTAGTTACTTTTTAAGTTGCTGAAACAGTATGACTATATTTCTGTATATGTAATTTTAGTGACAAAGTCCTTTATCTTAAAACCAAATAAACAAACTAAGAGACATTATCTTCCTGATGTCTAGTGCTTAAAATTCCCTTTAAAAAGAAAAAAAAGTTATTATGTTTTGGCCTTTTTAACCAGAGGTAAGAGCAAAAAGGCAAATACCTCATGAAAAGGTAAAATGATGATATGAATTCATACAAGTATAAATAGGTAAAATTAAATTCCCCAAAACAGGTTTTAATTGGCATTAGTGAGGAACGGGAGTGAGTATTAAGACATGCTTTTCATCCTTCTGTAAGAGAGCACGTTGCAGGAGTTGGTGATCTGAGTGCTGCAAAAAATACATCGCCTGGGGCCAGTTTAGGGACAGGGTTTAAACCATCTCACAATAGTGAAAGGATCATATTTTCCTGACTGAAGGAAAGCTGGCTTCAATTATACATTTCACCTGTGTATGTGCCAGATTAAACACTACTCACTGGAGAAAATCAAGACATTTAGAAGTAGTTTTCCAAATCAGGAGAGTGCTCTTTGCTTTTAGATCTCATTATTAAGGTGTCCTGTTGGTCCCCAAGACTGACATGCTTGTATAAATTGTTTATATTGTTCATTAATTAATGTGATTAATATATTAAAAATAGGACTCCCAGTGTTCATCCTGAGAGCTTACACATAATAGCAACGACCTTAAGCAAAGTACTGCATTATTTATTTATAGAATGGCTTTGACTCATTTAATAATGCTCTGTAATTATTTTGTAGATTACTTTTAGACTTTGCACAGTTATAATTTAGCATTATGTTCCTACAAAGGAAAACATTTTTGCTATTGTTAATATTGATCAATTTCCCTTAATGTGTTTGAGACTATTATGTCTATAGATAAAATTTAAATATTAATGTGGTTATAATGACCTAAACTTCTGCATTTGCTTTTTTATAAATATATATTTTTAATAACTACTGAATTTCAGGTACTGCTCTAGGTGTTGGGGGGGGGGGAGGATGATGTTAAATAAGTAGGCAAGAAGAACCTGCCTATAGATGTTTTACATTCTTTTATATTCTTTGCTATCCCTTACAATTTTAAATTCAAATTATATGAGGGAGGACCGAAATCAAATAAGACAAAATGGTGAAAGAATTTTGAAAATCATCTTGTTTTGTCCTAGAGTGAATACAGTTGTGCTCAATTTTATACATTCAATACTTAATCTAATCACGATTCTTAATCCCATTCATAACCTTCGACATTATATTATGCTTAATGATAGAAGATTAACCTGTGTTTAGTATTGTCGTAATATGTTTAAGAGTTTTAATAACTATTTAGACAATGGTGTATGTTAATGCTTTTCACTAGGGAGTTTCCTAATAAATGAATCCATTAAAACATTTATATAGAATTCCATTCATGCCCTATTTTCCTGGTCTTGGGGCTCTAAATCAACAACTTGATCACATTACATAAGAAACAGCCAAAGAATTTCCTTTCCAGTAGGTATAGTCTCATGAAAAATCACTTTGGAATCTAACAAATGAAATATTTCTGCCTACACAGTTTCCTTCTTTGCCTCATACTCTTGGCTTTAGTGAAGCATCCAAAATAGCCTTCTTCTAGAGGAAGATACAGTTAATGCGCTTGTGAACAGTATGGCCTGGCCCCAGTATAGCGTCAGCAAAGTTTGTTGAGCAGATGAATTGTCCCCTCTGGATCATTCCAGGCTTTCAATTAGATCAGATGAATAGCTCAGGCCTAGGAGCTGCTAGAAAGTATTTGGCAAAGAGTCTACCTTTTTTCTCAAGTACGAGTGTCCAATTGACTGATTCATCAAAGAGATATATGAGAGTGAAATTAAGTTCATTGCCTACCTTTAATAGCCCTTAGTTTCTAATGAGGTAATGGATGTAAGAGTAATTTTTAAAATTACAATGCAAATATAAGACAATTTTAGTTGTAATTTTAATACCTGAGGGAAATGTAAAACTGAAGAGAGTTACAAATTGTACCAAGGTCCCACATGAATATACTTTGTCTATTAATAAGGCCTTTATAAAGTATAGATTATCTAGGCTGTCATTTTATGAATTATGTAATGAAATTGCTTTTCTTTGTTCTCTCAATGTGTGCTCATGATACTTTCAACATCTGTGTGAAATTTATGCTATTTTTCAAATAATGTAAGACAAATACTAGCAAAAAGGTGAGTCTAGAGGTTAAAGCATCATAGAATAAATGTCTAAATAACAGCTACTCTTACATAATACCTATTATGCGCACTATTCTAATGTTTTACATATATTAAGCCCTTATTCCTCACAGCAAACATATGAGGTATGTACTTTTATTTACCCTCATTTTATAGATGTGAAAACTAAAGAATAGAGAGGCAAAGTAATATGTTCCAAATCACACAGCTAGTAAATGGCAGAGTTGGACCTCAAATTCTACTAGTCTGTCTGCAGAGTCTGTGCAATTCGCTACTATACCACATGCTTTTAAATATTAGTTTTATGAATATTGTGCTGTTTTTAATAGTAAATGTAATACTTTTGTTATAAAGGTTTCTTCTTTGTCTTCTCCTTTGGATCTAGGAACATATGTAGTATTACCAAATTTTAGCTCACTTCTCTGATGATTATAAAATACTTTACATTTGTAGAACATTTACATATTGTTAAATGCTTTTCCTTACCATGATCTCATTTTATCCCTTCCCTAAGCTTTACAATAAATAAGGCTTTATCCTCATTTTTCAGATAAAGAAACAGATCCAAAAAATTAAACAATTTGTTCAATTTCACATCATAAGTTTTTATCTATTCTAAAACCAGAAATCAAATTTTCTAGCTCTTAGTCCAGCACTCTTTCCAGTATATTAGATTTTGTTTTGTCATTTCTTTCTCTTATTGTTTGGAAAAAAATGAAAAGAAGTTTAAGAATCCCAGTAAAATTTAATAAGCATTATTCAAGAAACATTTGGAATAATTTTAGAAGTCTTTATGAAAGCAGAAGGTGAAAATGCATCATATTAACAGTGGGTTTGTTTAAAAAGCACACGCAAGGTTCTGGTTTATTAATTTCCAATTTCTCATTTCTTGCCCTGCCTAAAGTGAGCACCTTGACAGGACAAGTTTCAAGTGCTCTCTTGCTTTCTGCTACAGCTTATTAAAGGAAGCTCATTTGTACTTGTTCATCATCCTTTTCTTTCAGTCAGTCCCAGAGCTGTGTGGCTAATTATTGACCCAAACCAAAGGCAGCTAAAATTGGAGTGCTCTTTACTTAGAATCACAATCCATTTTCTGTCTTTCAGAAGGAGCAAAGCATTTTTAGCTGTGGGGCTCAGTGACCATTAGTTATATGGGCATGTCAGTTGCTAAAGAATCACAACTCACTTTTTCAAATGAAAAAAAAAAAAGAAAGAAAATGGTATTTCACTCACAGCCAGTAAAGTAGAGTGTGTGTGTGTGAGTGTGAGCATGTGTGGCACGCATGCATGAGAGAGATTAAGAGATGTTTTTTCTTTCTGTATGAATATATAAAGCAGAGCATAATAATAATGTATTCATTTACCTCATAAATATTTCTCAAGAAGTTGCCCCGAGTAAAGAATAGTGCTAACTACAAGGGGAACTGTTTAGATATAAAATTGCCTTATCATAGGACCTGACATGTGATAGATTCTCTAAAAATATTTGTTAAACTGAAATGAGCTATCACATGGACTGTATTCAAGAGCCTTGGAATCTATTCAGAAATTATGAAGTCATTAAATATACGAAATTGGAGAGGAATTTAGTAATCATCTCATATAACCCTTTGTTTGTTTAGAACACATATACGTTTTATTGGGCGGGGGGAGTATCTACAAGGGCAGGTAGAATAGGAAGAATCATGGCGTGAGGGAGGTTGCAAGTCCAAGGCAGACAAGGGATACAGAATGGCCCGTGTACTCACCTCAACTCCTGGAAGGACAGGAGAGCAACTGGGAGTAGTAGCCTTTTTATTTTAGGGATGAGACAATGAAGAGACCCAGACAAGCTATAAGACTCTTCCAAAAACATACATCTATTATAATCCTGACACATAATCAATATAAAAATTGTTAATGAGATTTCTTACATTCTTATTTTCATACTAAGTCTTAAAAATGCAAAGTATATACTTCTGACACATCTCAGTTGAAGGAGCTATATTTCAAGTACATAATACTTACATGTGGATCGGGCTACTCCATTGGACAGTATAGCTTAGAATCACAGGGGGAAACATTATACATTGTTAAAACTGTACTATTTTTATCATTGCTTATTTATAAAGTTTGATTTTAATTTAAAAGCACAAAAATAAAACTTAACCCCAACTGACTTAACAAGGTATTTAAAAAAAAAAAAACTGGAATAGACCTATAACCATTAGAGAATTTGAATTAAGAGTTACAATTTTTACCCTTCATTCTCACAAATTAGTGAAGAAATAAAATATCAGAAGTTTTGGCTCCAATGGTTCTACATACATCCACCAAAATTTCAAGAAAAAGATCATATCTACCTTTTTCAAATTGTCTCGTTTTACAAGTAACTGAACTGTATGCATGTATACAATCAATTCCATTTTCAGCATTAGTAGAAGTTTAATTGTTAACCAGTATTTTAATGTGATCAGACAATAATCTTAGTTATCCAGATCATCTACCATTATCTTTCATTTTCATATGAAAATGGAGAATTGGTTCTATTATTGAGAAATATCAGGTGCTTCTATTTAATAGACTACTGTATAGGGCATCCCTGCCATGCACTTAATATTAAATGCATAAAATGGAGGGAGGAAAAAGTTACCCATCATAGGAATCTAAGCTGGCCAATTCCTCTTAGAGATTTATAGACCAAAAATAGAGGATTTCTCTTTTTTGTTATTCTTCAAATTTCTGTTTCTAATAAAAAAATTCTGCAGAAACAGACTACTACATTGTTCAATGTTCAAATCCACAAAAGGTTATTATAATTGTGGGTTTGGATATCACCCTGACCTTTTCTTGGACCTTTGTTCAGAGCTCAAGTGAACATGTTGGTGGGGTTTTCCTCTTTAGCTTTCGAAGTAAAACCAGAACTGGCAGGAGAAACAAAGGGAAAGAGAAGGGACAGAACAGAAAAGAAACTGAATTAGGTCACATTTCTGGAGGCTTCCGAATTTGGTACAATAAGATCCCCGTGATCATTTCATACCTAGTTTTTCAAAGGGCTATTACAGTGTCATTTTATCTGGCCCAGAGAATAAATTAATAGACTTCTAAAGCCTTTTCCTCAAAAGCTGATTCTGATTCTCTACATGGTATCAAGATAATAATTTTTCTTATCAATTACCATGAGGCTATGCAGCTTCCTAAGGTGGTTTTTTAATTCTTAGTTCTTTTACAGTTCCTATCTATAAGAATAAATTCTTATTAACATCAGCATAGTGAGGAAGATAGATAAGTGTGTTAGAATGTAACAGAAAACTACAGCTCAGTTGGCTTAAACCATAAGCAACCTTGAGTTGGGAAACTCAAGTCACTCAGTAACTCAGTGATATCAAAAGCCTAAGTCTTTTCCACCTTTATTTTTTCTCATCCTCAAGCGTTGTGATTTTTCGGACTTTTTCCGCATGATCTCAAGATGTCTGTCATAGTTGTAGGTATCAAATCCAAACAACTATAACTAGAGTAAAAAGAAAGATCTTCTTTTCTTTATGTCTTCTTTTTAAGAAAAAATCCTCCCCAGACTCCCTCCAACTTCTCTTTATCCTTTCATTGGTTAGAAGTGCACCACATGGCAATGTCTTAACCAGTCATTACTGCAGAAATGATGTTTCCATGATTAGCTGAGACAATCAGATTCCCCTCATGGGAGCTGAGTCACACTGCCCTGTGAATACATAGCTGCAAAGATGCCTGGGTATTTGAATTACAAAGAAGGTCTAGTCAGAAGAATAAATGACTTTTAGTTAGGTCACCCATAGAGTAAGCTACAAGCTACTCACAAATTGCAGTATAGTATAAGTGCTACAGAGATACCTGTAAATTCAGGATCCTGTAAAAACACACAAGAAAGTACCTAGCCAGCTTACTAGAGCAAGGGGGAAAAAGGTGTCAGAATAGACTATTAAAGAAAGTGTTATCAGACCTGAGATATATAGGAGAAGGGGAGAGAACCAAGGGAAGGGTGGTAGGAGACAGCGGGTATCCTGTAGATACAATGACATGTGCAAAGACTGGGAATAAGAGAGAACATACTGAGTTTGGAGAAATTCCAAACATTCCATTTGCCTAAGATATAGAGCATAAGGTAGCCATTAATCAAATAAAGCTGAAGTAGATAATAATAAATCATGTAGACTTTTATAATTTATTCTGTTGCGGGGGGAGCCAATGAAAGATTTTAAACAGAAAACGGCGTAATCAAATTTACACTTAAAAATGTGTGTGTGTGTGTGTGTGTGTGTGTGTGTGTGTGTGATTTATTCGTATGTGATTAAGATGTAAGTAGCTGGAACAGATAAGAATTGATCACAACAATTCTAGGAGGGGGCGGATAATGATGGGGCTGCAAGGAGGTGAAGAGATTTGATTGAAATTTAGGAGTTTTGACTACAAACTCCTAAACTCTTGAAAACAGGGCTTTGACTAGTTAGGAGGTAAGAAAAGTAGAGACCAGTAATCATTCAGATTTCTGTCTTGGGCAACTGGAAGGATGGAGATGACATTTACTGAGTTAGAAGATACAGAAGAGAAGCAGATTTGAAGGGGAAGTGCATAGATTAAATTGTACCTAATGAGTTTGGGGAGTCTATTCTGTGTGAAATGTAAGAGAAATATTTCCATTCTCAAAGGACTTTCAGATGCTAAAGGATTAACCAGTAAGGATCTAGGATAGTACTAGAGGTGATATAATTTATTGCAAAAGGTGATAAGTAAAACAAGAGAGAGGTAAAGATTAGAGAAGGAAGTGCTTCTTCCTGAGGGATAAAAAAGTGGAAGAATCTGAAATATTTCCTAGTCTCAGTGGAGTATTTCCAAGTCTACCCTAGATACTGAGACTGTGGTCACTCAAGAAATGCCAGTCATGAATCTTGCCTGTAAAGAGTTAACAGGTATGAATTATAGAGGGGCAGGAATGCCATACTCTATATGAGGCAGATTTGAGGAGTGCTAATTGGCTGGGTTGCCATGAAAAGTTTGAATGGCTATAAAATATAAAGTTCCTGAGCTTGCTGAATTGGCCAAACTTTTGGGATGCCAAGAGAAAAAAAATTATGCATACTACCTCTGTTGATCTTCTATTCCAAGGTATATTAGTTAGCCATTGATACAGTAATGCTGCATAACAACCAATCACCCAATAGCTGTAGCATATAAAAATAAGCGTTTGTTTCTTGCTCACAGGTCTGCTAGTAGCCTGGGATGGCTCTGCTTCAGGCTGCAGGTTGCCTTCATGTTTGTTCTGCATGTTCCTCCTTCTTATTGGACCATTGGTTTCCCAGAGCCTGTTCTTTTCATGGCATAGTTGGCAACTCCCAGAGTGGCAAGTGTAAACACTTCATAACTCACAAGGCCTCAGCCTGGAACAGGCAGATCATTTGTTCCCATGTTCTCTTGGTCAAAGCACATAAAATGGCCAAGCCCAATGTCATTGAGGGAGGAGCAATGAGAGGGGGAGAAGAACAGGGAAGGCAGTGAGTATTTGCTGAATAATAATCCATGACGTATGGGTAGATAGAAACTTGAGATATCATGGGATTTGACCCAACAGCTACAAACCTTCTGGAACACCAGTGTTCTCAACTGACGAGAATTCAATGGGCTTCTTAGACAAACTTAGAACAGCCCAATTTGAGTGACTTCCTTTTTTTGCCTGTCTTTATACTTTCTAAAGGAATGACATGGGCCATAAACTGCTTACTGAGCTGATTGATTATTGGTCAGAATCAGAACCAGCTACTTCATAACTATCTCATGATCATCATGATTAGTTGCCTTTGTTCTTATGCAAGTGTTAGTTCATTATTCTAGGACTAATTAGAGGTTGATATTACTTCAGCATTACTGAGTGAGTGATAAGAACTAAGCAATAAAAAATGATTGCACTATTTTTCTTAACATGTAATTGTTAGCTTCTTCCAAAAATCCAGCACATTTATATGAGCCAACCTAAAACATTGTACTGATTGTTACACCAATAATATTTCTTAATATCTCTGAGAAAGTATGTGGCTCATGGAAATGACATAATTTTCCCATCGTTACACAGCTAAGTTGTGTACCTGAGACTTGACATCCTCAAACGGTTATCTCTAACTATCTACTTAACTGCTATTTAAGCAGGAGATTTTAGCTATACTTCGAATTCCTGAATTAAAAATATATTACTATAATTGCATTAATTGATATATAGATTCTCAAGCCCAAATAGCCTCATAGTGCTTGAGTAGAACTTAGTGTGTGTGTGTGTGTATGTGTGTGTCCTATTTTGAGAACATTTTTTATTTATTTTTTTATTTTTTCTCCTCTTTAATTTCCACCCCCTCTACTTCCAACCCTGGCCTATGAATGTTGCCTTTTCCCCTCAAGAATTGGATCTCTGAAGGTGGGGCATCTCTTCCCACATGGTCGCGCCATGCACCCGAGGTCTGGTGCACCCGGGGCCTGGACCACACCTGCACTCCCCACCCCCATGTACTGGGGGTGGGGTGGGACCTGCCACCCAGGATATGGCCCGTGGCTCCACCTGGGGTGCAAACCCAGAACCTTCTGCATGTAAAGCAGACACGCTAACCACCAAACTATGGAGCCACCTGAGAAGATCATTTTATAATACTGATACTGGTGGTATGGTTATATAATATGCAAGGGAGCACTCACTTCCCATTTCCCTATTCTCCCCAAGTTCTGCTCAGCACTCATTTTCATTTTATTCTGCGGTTTCTGTGCTGCTAGCAATGACCAGTGACTCGAGAAGCCCACATACAGTGAATAAAGGTGACTTTCCAAGCACAGTTGGGCCCTGAGGTTTCTTTTCACACCGCCAAGACAAAAGTGTATGACTACTTTTCTTCTCTCCATCCCATAGACATTTCAGATCAAAGCTCTGGCTTCTTTTTTATGATGACTTTTCCACTGCAGACTCCCCTTGACGTTGAAGGAGGCCTTTGAGAAAGAAGAAAGAGGAGGGGTAACACAAAGACAAGAAGATGAGTAAGAAAGAGGCCAGATTTAAGAAATATATTCAAGTTTAATCCTTTATAAAATAAATCCTCCTGAGACTCTTAAATATTAGCTTTCACAGAGATCGTGCTTAAAAAATCTAATTCCAATCCTGAGCATAAGTATTTTGTTCAGGTAGGGCAGTAGGTCTGAGGATTCATCTCTATACCTATCATAGGAGAAAGGCCTTGGTGAAGGACAGGTTCTAGGAGTGCCATCCCAGGGAGAGAAAAAAGACATGGTCTAGGACACACAGCACGTGTGTTGTGATAACCCATGAGATAATACCAAATTAGATGGAAATCAGAGAGAGAATATGGTAGTTTGATATATGCATAATAAACTGTGACTGAACAAAGTACAGAAAGCATTGAGTCAGGTTTAATATTAGTGATAGTGTCCTTATGTTCTGTACCTGGATTGAGTACTTTCCTGCTTAGGTTGTGTCCTTAGAACAATAGACTTTGAAAATTGAGTAACTTTAAACTATTTTAGATGCTACAAATACATTTACCAATTGAAAAAAATAGTAGACTACATGATTGATTTGCATAGTAAAAAGTAACAAAGCCTTCAATAAAATCATTATAGTTTGATTGATTGGCATGTTGTCTGGTGAATGAACCGAAAAAAAAGAAGGGAGGAAGGGAAAGAGGAAGGAAGAAAGAAAAGAAAAGAGAAGGGAGGAAAAGAGGAAAAAGGGGGAGATCAGAAAGTAAAATATGTGCTCAATTTCACTGTTTTTAAAGTCAGTATATATCATTAATAACTCATATACCCTCTATATCACCTCTTACACCATTTTTTCCCAACCTTCACATATCGCAATGTGTGGCATTTATAGTGATTATTGGATTTTAAAAAGATGATTAACATTGTTAGCAGCTCTTTTAAATTTTTTTATAAATTACCGGTGACAAAATATGGATAACAAATTATATCAAAGAAATATAATTACAAGTAAATGCTTGCAAATTAAAATTCAATAAGTTGTTACAGTTAGAAATATTTTACTCTATTTCCTCCTGTATAAAGTTTACTAATAAATAATAGTTTATACTTAGTGTGTTTATAAAGTCTGAAAACATAGACAATGTTTTATATTTTAATAGACTAAAGATATTCTTTTGGATGTTATATATTGTCACCCATGTTTCCAGAATGAGTGCTTTATATCTATCAATTCACTTAGTCTACTTTGTTAGTATTTCTCTCACCTTGACAATTCCTCACCCCTAACAAATGAATTTGCACGCGCATACACACACACACACACACACACACACACACACACACACTTTCGCAGTTGGCATTCTGGCTATAATGGAACTCTAGAACATGAGGGTACAAGGTCTTGGTAAGATGTGGCTGAGGGTATGACCAGACCATCCTGGCATTCATGAGTATAGGCTGGGAGGCTCCTCCACTGACGCTTAGCAGTGGTTTTGCTTCATTGCTTAGAAATTGTATGGTGAGTTTTATTTTGTTGCACCTCTTGGTGTTTCTCTTGGTCACTGCAGAACTCACCTGGGTTAGTTTAGAAGTCATCTTCCTACCTGCATTTGGAAAAATGCATTTCCAAAATTTCTCCCAATATGGAAATTTTAAAATCATTGAAAAACTTTTACTATAGCATTAGTAGAAACAATTTCAGAATAGTATACTTTATTGCTTTATCCAGGAGAATTTTAACTGTTTGTATAAGTCTTACAAATACATAAAATACATAGTTGGTAAATATGAGACTAAACTAGATCAGGTATTATAATTGTATATCACTTCAAAAATATGAATAGCATCTTTTTATACAGACTTGCTTGATATTTTACTCAGGAAGAAGGATAAATGCAGAATTGTGGCTGAAGTTTATATAGGACCAGTCTAAAACCAGCCATAGCTATGTAATTTCCATGGTTTTCTCTCCATCAATGGAAAATTACTGTCAGCTGAGCTGGAGTCTACAGACTGTGAGTAAAAGTCTGTTTCCTTTCCACAACTGTTGCAAATTTTTTTCAATAGGTGAAATTACCAGTAAAGGTCAGAGATTAGTTTTTTATGCATGATGAATTCCGTTTGCTTTAAAAGTATTTTACTGAGAGGATAGACTTTTTTTTCCCTGACTTTAGAACCAAATTAGAATTCAAATATTCACAGGTTTGAGTCAACCTCAAGTCATTTCCTTTGGTTCATTTTTCCTAGGCACTATGTATATTCTTTAATGGAGAAGAAGAAAGGCTTCTGAAAAAAAAAATATATATTTTCTAATTTCTAATTTTTTTCTCATTTCTCACATTTGAAATTAGAATGCAGTCTAATGATACTGAATGCCAGTTCCCCAATTGATTTTAACTTTTCTTTCATTAGATTCATTTCAAAAATGTGCTTTTTAAAATAATATTCTTTATAGTTGAAAATCTGTTCTTTTTCTTATGTGTTGTTTTCAGTAATGACTGCTAAAGGGACACAAAAGCTATGCTTGTCTTTATTCTTACAATAAAGGAAAAAGTTTCCCAACTCTAACATTGGAGATAAAAGATCATAAAAATTAATCTGCATATAGATTGGGTTAAAATACTATGACATCAGCAGCTATCTTCTGCAGAAAGGCTGGGCTTACATAGTTTATTTCTTTAACACAGCTTTTAATTAATGATAATAATATATCCATAAATTTTGAAACAATAAATAAAAATTTTTGCTTATCATTCTACCATCATAAAACAAATATCATATTTAACATTTTTCATATTTATTTTTTTTCTTTCCATAAGTTTTAATCAGTCTTAATGTACTCTTTGCACCGCTTTATTGACTATGAGAGTATTTTTCCCTCTTTCAAAACCTTTATTGTCTTTTTTTAATGACTTCTTTTATGTGTTTGAAGCAATTTTAACTTAACTCTATTGCTTATATTGTATAAGCAGCTGCCCCTCAGGTAATAGTACCTTTTCTTTCAAAAATCAAAAACAATGCTGAGAACTCTGTGATTTGAATTACTTACTGCATGTCAAAAAAATCAGTCTCGTGTCTTTGTCAGATATGTGTCCCTAGCTACGTGACCTAAGCATGGTATTCGACTATACTGTACTTCAGTTTTCTCATCTGTAAAATGTGGTCAATGAACAGAGTAAGAAATGGCTGAATGCTGTATTTGTTATTGTTACTATTATTTTTAGTCTAAAAATTCCTCTAATGTAACAAAAAACACAAGTTCGAAATGATTCACTAGGTTCGTCAATAAACCATGCTACATTTATTGAAATACCTCTGGTGTACCCTATATAGGTAGAAACTGGCTTATTCACAAATATTGATTATTTATTCCTACTTAAGGTATATTCCATTAGTTAATTCAGAAACCCTCCTATCACTTGTCAAAACTCAATTAGTTTAGGCCTATTTTACCTAGAAAAAAAAAAAAAAACTATCTGTAGAGCAGGAAGTCAGATCAATAATAAGCAAAATTTCTTAAATTCTTTAATCTTGTTCTCTTTCTAGGCTTTAGGATTGAACACCTTATACACACAGTTGCTTTGGTTTGAGGAATAACTAAGTACTGAATCAAACATCATAACAGAGAACCTGGAAATATCAGAAGATAGAATAAATAGTTTATAATAAGCCAGTCCACTATCAGCTCTGAGAATATCCAGGTTCATAACCTCAAGGGAACTATATAGAAAAAATGAAGGGAAATGCTTTGGGATTTAGCATTTTTTGTTTCCTATGAGCAATGCATCTCCTGCCCTTCTGTTGCTCCTGCCCCCATTGTCCTCACATCATGTATTCCTACTAATTCACTGCCTGTGCCCGGTGAGCCAAGGTCTTAAGTCATTGAATATGTATGTGTATGTGTGTGTGTATATATATAACCAGACTAATTCAGACATAAATTGATTCTGTGTGCCCGAAGAGGCTATGATCTTTTATTAGACTAGTAATTTGGCCAGTAATTTGAGGTGTCATGTAATGTTACAGAGATGTAAAGTGGAATGAACCTAAAAAATGTCTCTTTAATAAAAAGGCTGTTGAGGAAGCCCAGTGGTCCCTAGCCTAGGTGCTTCTGTCTAAGTGTAGCAACATGTTAATTGCTTTTGATAGAGTTGAAAAAAATCGTTGACTAGTCTCCCTCTCACGGACTGAAGAAGGCAGATAACACATGCACATTGGCCTCATTTGCCTCCTCCAATAAGTGATATTAATTCAACTGCTTCTGAAGAGCAACAATGGACCTTCTTAAGACCCTTCTTGGTTGAGGTTCTCCTTTCTTGCCAATTTCTGCCCACCAAGTAAAGGGGTACTCTCAAAGTCTAAGCAAGTGCAAGAAACATCTTCTTTGTCTACGATGTATGAGGGCCTGTCAGAGACAGCTGGTACTTAAAAAGAGAATGTCATCACCTGCTAAGTCTCAAATTGCCATCATGGATTGGCAGCTAAAGGAACAGCATATGCTGTCCCATAGCACCATGACCAGCATTTCTTGAGTGACCACAGTCTCAATATCTAGAGTAGACTTGGAAATACTCCACTGAGACAGGATGGCAGCACTTGAACCTGGCATCAGGTTTTGAAGTCAACTGTCTAAAGACAAGTTTTCTCATTTCTCTACCTCCCATCATGTGTAAAGTAGTAGATGTTTTCATAGAGCTGAGAAAGAGAGATGCCCAGTGGTTATTATGCATCTGTTTACCTTAGTCCAGTTGCCATGTCAAGTTTCACAGCCATCGTCAGGTAAGTTTGATGGAGATTGCTTTCTCCATCCACAACTGGAACTGACACTAACCACATTCTGGAATTCATTATGCAGAGCTGTGTCTGTGAATAAGTTAATAGGTAATTTTTAAAAATTAACTGGATATAGCCTTTTCCTCTTCCCCACAAACCAAGATGATTTCCCACTACTCCTTCTGCCTACCTGAGTACAGTTTACATGCAATTCAGCAGCAAGATGGAAATTTACTCTGAGCTTTATATTTTAACCTGCTGAAGCATCTAATCTTTTATATATTTCCTTCTTCTCCATTTCTAACCCAAAATACACCTGTGTTCACTTGCTCTAGAATACGATCATCTATTTTTTCCAACTTTATTGAGGTATAATTGACAAACAAAAATTATATATACTTAAGGTGTTCAACATAATGGCTTGACATATACATTATGAAATGATTGCACAATCAATTTAACGAAATCATCTATCACTTCACAGTTACCATTTTTTGTGTGTATGAGATCACTTAAGATTTACTCTCAACAATTTACATATACGATAAACATTATCAACTATAATCATCATACAGTACATTAAAATTATAGAATTCATTTATCCTATAACTGAAAGTTTGTACCCTTTGATCAACTTCTCCCCATTTTCTCTATCCTCCCCCAGTACCTGGTATTTACTGTTCTACTCTGTGCTTTTGAGTTTGACTTTTCTGAATTCCACATGTAAGTGAGATTATATAGTATTTGTCTTTCTTTGTCTGGCTTATTTCACTTAAAACGATGTCATCCAAGGTTATCAATGTTGTTGCAAATGACAGGTTTTTCTTTTTTCATGGCCGAATACTGTTTCATTGTGCATAGTACCACATTTTCTTTATCTGTTCATCTGTCAACAAACATTTAGATTGTTTCCATATCTTGGCTATTGTGAATAATGCTGCAATGTACATGGGATTGCAAATAGCTCTTCAAGATAGTAATTTTATTTCCTTTAAATATGTACCCAGTAGTGGCAGTTCTGTTTTTTTAGGTACCTCTATATTGTTTTCCATAATAGCTACACCAATTTACATCACCATTAATAGTGTAGAAAGCTTCCCTTTTCTCCAGCATTTGCCAACAGTTGCTATCTTTGCCTTTTTGGTAAAAGTAATCCTAACAGGTATGAGGTGATATCTCATTTGGTATTGGTTTACATTTTCCTGTTGACTAGTAGCATTGAGTAACTTTTCAAGAATTTGTTGGCCATTTGTATGTCTTCTTTAAAAAATGTCTATTTAGATTACCTGCCCATTTTTAATCAGATTATTCATTATTTTTGCTACCAAGTATATGAGTTTCTTATATATGGTAGATATTATCACCTTATCTGATATGTAGTTTGCAAATATTTTCACTCAGTCCATGGATTACCTTTTCATTTTGTTGATTATTTCCTTCGCTGTTCAGAGGCTTTTTAATTTGATATAACTCGACCTGTTTATTTTACTTTTGTTGCTTGTGCTTTGAGTGCCATATCCAAAAAACTTATTGCCAGGACAATGTCAAGGAGATTTTTCCTAACTCTATATAACATTAAAAAAATTCAACATTCAAAGAAAAAGCCCAGGTAATATATTTTAAAGACTAGTTTTAGCGATCATAAACATGTGAAGAGAAACAATTTTCAAAATGTCATAAACTTTGTGATTATACTAATTCTAAATCTAAATCCAGATTCCCAATATGCCTTCATGATTGCAATGCTCTATAGCTCTCAAGCTGCAAGCATTCATCATGTGAAGATTTGTGCCATTTCCTTTGTGTGCCTTTTAATTAAATACTTAAGTTATTGTGAAAGGTCTAAAAATTTTTAGCTTTATTTGTTCTCTTAATTTCTCATTCTCTCTCTCTCTCTCTCTCTCTCTCTCTCTCTCTCTCACACACACACACACACACACCCCACACACACACTCAAACCTCCTCAACGCCCCACCCCAATCAGCAGAATAGAGATTTATTTCACACCAAATAGTCTATTTTCTTTCCCCCTCTGCATCACCATTTCATGGTGGGCTTTTTATTCCTGAGGGATTTAGAGAGAAAACAAGTCAGAAAGGTCCTTTACTGATCTCAAACATTTGAAAAAAACTGTCCTTGTCCTCTCCCCAAGTTAAAATACTTGCTATAAATAATTAGAGTTTCAGGAACCATTCTGTCAAATCTTGCTTTAATTAATGATTAACCTAATATGAATCTATGGAGGCTCTATTTTTTTGTTGTTGTTTTGTTTTGTTTTCTAACTTAAAGAAGTAAAACCTTGTTCAAAATGGATATTGATATGACTCAGACATTAACTCTTAATTTAGGATTTATTGTTGATTGATTAGCACATTTAGTGTGTTCGTATTATTAAGGGGTATGTCTCAAACATGTACACATATGTAGAGATGTTTGTGTGTGTGTGTGTGTGTGTGTGTGTGTGTGTTTGTGTGTGTTTGTTCACACTTTGAGAAAATGCCCCGATTCAGAGCAACAATGATTTAGGCCCACGTGAATAAATTAGCATTACTATTTCTTTTAGAAATAACATATTTGCTTGCCAACATATGACCTATCCATGTGATATTTAACATATACAAATAAAGCATATTTTTGGTTCATGTAGTAAACACAGTGAATCTGTAAGCAATATATATATTTCAACCAGAGTTTGAAAAGGAAAAATGACAAAGACAAGCAGAAATATAGAGAAAGGAGGGACTTAAGAAAACTAGACAATTTATCAGTATTTGACAAAGAACAAACAAACATAACTCGCTTTAATCAGCTTTCATTTATAATTTCTAAGTCCCAATCAAAGTCTTCTTTTGTTCCATAAAATAGTGTAAGAGGCATATATTGGTTTAAGTTCCCCCTCAGAAGTAGACCCTGAGACAAGGAGCACAAGTAGTTTACTTAGAAAGTTTATGAAACATAAATGAAGGAGTAAGGAAGCGAGACAGGAAATGGAAGGACAGAAATTATCCCCCATCAACCCAGTTACCACAGTGGGAAAGTGGAGCTGAATCCACTCTGCAAGACATTGTGTATGAATCATTCCTCAGAGTTATCCCATCATTGGATGAGGAAGCTACAATACTTACCCACCATCTCCCTCATCCATCACCTGTTTTGGGGGATTATTAACAATTTACCACTCTGGTTTATTTATTTTGAGGCCAAGCATGTAACTATAGCCAGAAATAGCCCTTAGACAGAGGCTCACAGGTACAAAAAAAACAAAACCAAACCAAAGAATAATCCTCTCAGGCAAGGAGTTGCAGGTTTTTAGAGTAACCAGCTTTTAGAGGTAGTTGTTCAGAGGACAGGGGTTGATACCTTCCCCTATGAGGGTCAGAGATACTGTGTTAATTCAAGTGCCCGTATATACAAGTATTTCGAATCAAGCCTTGTTTTTGTTGTATGTGTTTGAAAAATTTAAACAAAACTATTATTGTTTCTGTATTAGTATTTAGGCATTTGAATATGTAATATCAAAGATGACCTTAATAAGAATAAATCAAATTAATTTAATTTATTGGAAAATCAAATGTGTCTATACATATGTATACTTAAAATTCTCTGTAGACTGCCATTCGAAATAAGCTTAGGGTGAAATTTAAAGATATTTTTCTACAGGCTGCTTATTTATAATGGGTTTAAAAATACTCATCGTATTTAAAACAAATGATTGTCTTCTGAAATCTCTAGGAAGTATTCCTTAAAAGTCACTCTCAATTATCACTTCTAGAGCTAAGTGATAAACCTATTGTTTCTCTGCCCACCAAAACGTGATTTCACCAAATAAAAGATGAAATAACCCTGATGGTTAATTTTACTTTCTCTTGACTTAGGAAGAAAAAGACAAAGTTCTTTCTATGAGTAATTCAATCATTTCAGCAATATAGCAAACAAAGAAGACCTAGAATCCCCAGGTCAGAGGGAACTTTAAAAATTCCACTTACTCCTCAGGGCTTGACTACTCACTATCACATTTTTGCTGTGTGGTCTTCTACCCAAAGCTTCAATATTTCTCCTCACATAAATTTCTTGCCCACCAACACCAAGGGAGCCCAGTCTATTTTTGTTAAAAAGTTTTTCTTTATATAATCCCAAATCTCTTTATCAAGATTTACTGATGGAAAAACACTTTACATTGCTGCAAGCATCTCTTAGTCCTTGCCGCTCCTCTTTTTCTATGCCATTCTTCATAAGACCTCCTTTCTATCAGTTTCTAAGCCCCATATCTAGAATCCTCTCTCTGAAATATTTGCTGACTATTCATTTCACAAGGATTTTTTCTTTTCTCCTTTCGTAGTATTCATGATCTGTGTCGATTCATTTATTCATTCATTTGCCCAATATTTATTGAATGCTTCCTATGGGCTGCACACTGTTTTAATTAGTGGAGATAAAAGAGGATATAGGACATAATTCCTGTACTCATAGAAGTTTTATTCTAATAGATGATATCTATAATAAAGAACACAAAAGTTTCATATATAAGACCTATGAAGTGAATAAAAGACAGTAACGTGGTGTTTTTCATGGGCATATGTCTCTTACTATTCATCCCTTCTTTTGACTATGAATTTCCAGAAGCAAGTACTACTTCTTTATTTATTTCTGTCTACCACAGCGACTCACAAATACTTACCGATATATCTTCAGAAGTATGTGATACTACTCTAGATAGTATTTATTTGGGATTTATGAGGCATTGGATTAAGTTGACATCATAATTACAGTTGATATTGCTTGGAAGGACACATTTTACATTTCTGGAACCCTTAACAAATGTCACAGTGTTGGTGTATTCCCTTATAAGTTGTTAACTTTGAAGCCGTCGTGGAAATGTATGAACTAGTTTTATTTTCAACTCTCTACCCTAAATTTCCTTTGAAATTAAGACAGATTTTGCCATCTCTTAATCTTCCTCTAATCTCTGTTGACCCCTCTCACTCCAACACTATCAGACTCTCATCTCTTCTATTAAAAAATCTGAAGGGTTAAGTCACCTATTTACATTTAATTATACTCCCAACTCTACCTTGACTTTTTGGTAGACATAAGAAAGTATGAGTTCTCAGTTACTGTATGTGCTGTATATAGCGTTTAACAATGACACATTATGACTCAAATTAAGGCAAAAAGGTTTTATTTATCTCCACAAAATTCTTTTTTCTGAATTAATATATGGCAGCTGACCCTGTCCAGCCTAGTGAATTTAAACTTACTTTTAAATGCTGGAGAGTGAATTTGTGTGTGTGTGTGTGTGTGTGTGTGTGTGTGTGTGTGTGTGTGTGTGTATGTATTACTGATTGATAACTGTACCAGATCCTGAATTAATATTTGGCAACATCAACATTAATTGTGTAAGAGAATGGCTCAAAGAGTTTAAGCATGACCTCTCCAAACATCAACTTACATTTACAAAATAATGAATAATTACACCTACCTTAGAGGGTTGTTTTAAATTTGGAAGAGAAAATTTAGTTAAAGAACCAGGTGGATAATAGGTGTTGAATAAATGCTAGTTTCCTCCTGTCTCTCGTTTAACTAACCAAATTACTCATTCAGACTAGTCACTTAAGACTTTAGTTAATGATTAGCTAAAGATAACAATGAAATTAAAAAAATGTTAAGTCCACTAGGATTGGTTTTATGCATGGATGCAATAAGCATTTGCTATTTCATCATAATTAATTCTCCCAAAATTTCTTCATTAAAGGCCTGAAATATTTACCATTGGAAATTAATCTCACTGGGTTAAGTTATTGTTATTTTTATACCTACTAATAAAATACAAATATCTGCTATTAGCCCACTGTTGTATTAGCCACTATGCATAAAGGAGTTTCTCTGAGATTAATAAAATAGTAAATCGATGATTCCTAAACAGTGGTTAAAAGCAAATCTGGTAATACAACTCCCACTCCTACCTCAAACGTATTTTGTTTGGTTTCACAGTGTTGCCCAGGCAGTAGTTTTTAAATTTTGAATTAGCACAAACATTTAAAATGGGAAGATGTCTCATATAATTTTAAATTTCTCTTTACAAATGAGCAAAGTCAATCACACTGGCTTCTCATTTCTGGAAGATGAGCCACTCCTTCTTAAAGAGTATCTTTTTATGGATGTCTGATTACCCCAATAAAAATCTTCAAATGGTTCAATGACCCTTTGCTATGCTTTCGATGCCACCTGAAAGAAAAAATGAAGGGAAGGGACAGTATTATTTTTGTAGCTTTTGCTCCCATTTACTTTAGAAATGCTCATCATTTCCCATCAATATCTGAAGATTTCTGGGTTTCTATTAGCCTTCAGTGATAACTACATTTGAAAGAATCCAGGAGACACAACTCCTAAAACAAACTTTTTAAAACTCTTAACAACAGTCACAACATTCCGTTTTTCATTTTCTCCAAAGGCATTCTGTTAAACTGTTCTGAGTCTTCAGCCTTAAAAGATACAAAGAAAATGTTTCCTTCTGGAACCATAAATACTCTTGAGTAGAATTATAATAGTACATCTGTAGTAATTTATTAATTCCAGAGCAAATTCAACACTTGAACAAAAGAAAAACACTTTTTTAATAGTAAGAGTTAACATTTATTGAGCCCTTGACTGTGTGTTGAGCAGCAACTAAGCATTTTACCTGTATCATTTAATATAATTCTCCCAACCACCCCGATTATACCCACTTTAAGATTGAGCAGACTGAGGCATAGAAAGGTAAAGCAACATGTAAGGGACCGAGTTGGGAATTATACCCTGTCACTCTGACTCCAAGGTGTTTCTAACCACTATCCGATACCGCTTTCTCTGTATAGCCCTGTATGTTAGCCTCAGTGGTTCAACTTGAGCCTTTGGGATCTATTTAAGGATGAAAAATATAGTTGCATCACCTCATTATTTGATCAACATAAAGACAGGACCTCTATTTTGCATAATTTCAAAGACACAATTCCCATTGTGGTTTGTGTAAATGGTTCCCTCTATAGTTATACAATACATAGCTGGTGCAGACAGATGCCGTGGCCCTGCTATAATGATCCCTCACACAAGAGGGTTTTACTCTTTATTTTTTTTCAACAATTTTTAGTAAGACTGGCTGCCCCCAAGAACAGGCTCTACTTTAGTCTCTCCTTATGCTAGGAATCAAAGGTCAGCATTAAGTTTTCACAATTAGTTATTTTACAAAACCTAAAGACTGTTAGGCATTTCCTCAGGGTAAATTGAACTTCCGTATAGTCGTTTCTTCTTTTTCCAGTTACGTCAAGTAATAGTTAAAGACAAATGTTCTCAAAAATGATGTCTAAGGAGCTAGAGGCAGATTGTTTACCGGTTTATTTCTCCAGGATAGGAGAGTGTGGTGGTGACTTTTTCATGCTGTTGTAGAGATTAGGGGGAAATGATGTTTCACGCAGTGACCCTGCAGCCAGATTGTGCCCACTGATGTGTAATTTCCATTGAGTCAGGAGAATCGCTCAAATGTAGTTAGATAAGGGCAAGAATTTCTCAGCATTAGTGAAGACATTATTTCCATTATAGGACCTATCAGATAACAACAAAAGTGAGAGAAATGTATTGAGGACTCTGTTGACTATTGTAAAGATATTTCAAATAACACATTCCACTTATTCTTAGAAAAAAAAAAGTTTATTTCAGAGAAAAAAAAATATTGATGATACCCACTAAATCAATCAAACTGAATAGGAGCCAGAGAATTAAACTCAGTTGTACCTGTTTCACTTGGGGCTAAAATCTTCTCTGCATGTTTCCACTTTCTGTAATTGGTATGGAAACCTAACCCCAGTTCAATACTATATCCCTGGGATTGAGTAAAGTGAGTAAAAAAGTTGAGTAAAAAAGACAGGAAAAAGTTAGCTCTCATTAGGATTCTCATATTTCTTCCTTCACTATGGGAAGAAAGCTGGGGCCCCAGCAACTATCTTAGTTTGTAAGTCACATCAGGTATTTTAAAGAACAATTTAACACATGATTTTGATACAACCAGACAATAGTATTATTGTTTTAATTTGATCCTTCAAGTACCCAAACCCTTGATTCACTGTCTCACAATCTCATGTGTTTGGTTATTATAGCGAAAACGTTAAGTAGAATAGTATTTTTCTTCTCAACTAAACTATTAAGTTTTCAAGAGTAGTAACCACATCCTGTGCTTTTTTATCATCTGTGATATCAGGTATGAGCTGGATCATGAGTAAGTCCCTTCAGTGAATGTTCACTGCCTTACTTCACCTCATTAGCAAAATAAAGTATAACTCATAATTATCAAAGTAGTGAAAGGAATAACACACTATCTGGAAATATTAAATATGTCTCCTTTATGAATCACTTCTTGCCAGAATTCCCTTTCTTCCCAGATTCCATCACCAGGTCAATATTGCCCATGGCACATAATGTGGTCTTCTATGTTTAGAGCCTATGAGCTTTTTATGGGCCTATGGAAATATTTGAGAGCTGAAAAATAATTAACTCCAACATACAAAAAAGACAACTATAAAATCATGATTAAAGTTTAATTAAATGTTCAAAGAGTAACTATCAGTTTTAATAATTATCAAATAAGTATTCATAAAAAAATTTATTACATTTGAAAAAAAACTTGTAGGCTGAATATTTTTTTACTTCACAAGTATTCTTGAGACTCCTGGATGATTACAGAGAAATCAAAGCCAGTCATTAGTTAAGTGAGTTTAATAGTAGTCAAATATTTCAAAAGCAAAATTATAAAGATGTTTTCTAGGTTTTTATAACAAAAATATTATATAATGTGGGAAGTGGGTCCATTTTGATATGTCAGATATAATGTGTAGTAGGGCCTACAAAGCTGTTAAACAGCTCTGCCTAAGCTACTACCCATTCGCAAGATTGCTGTTTTCAAAATAACTTTTCAAAAATTTTATTGATATTTTAAATCACTGCACTTTAATTATAATTTAAACTTGCTCTAAGGCAACTCAAGAAAAAAATTAACTATTTGCAGAGAAGTCTGTGAGTCAACCAAGAAATAAAGTTGGTCCTGGGGGAACCTGACTCATGGAAAAACTGTCAGCTGAATGAAAGCTTAAATTTCATGGGCTTGGGTTGGAGAGCTTTTTCCTAGTTTCTTCCCATATGGAATAACTATCTTCCCAGAAGATGATTTGGGCATTATCTCTTCTAGCTCATTTGCCTTCAAATTTCTATAAGGCAACTTCTGCCAGTTATCCTCCTCAGGACTCAGGTTTTATTTTTATTTTTATTTTTATTTTTATTTTTTTGCAAAAATATCAGACAAAGCACTCTGAGAATACAGAGAACACACTAGAGTAGTTCCGAAAATCACAGTTCTGTTTTGTTTGCAAGTATGTTTTTAGAGTTCACTGCATGTTTGGAATGAACAGGCTCTCTTTCTCCCCAGAACGCAAATTGATATACAAGGTCAGGTTAAATAGTATCTAAGTTTTCTTTCCTGTTCCATATATAGGAGCTATCTGTTCTAAAAACAAAATTTAACTGTAAATATAATATACCTATAGAAACAGTTTTTGAATAAGGAAAGATAATTTGTCTTCATTTTGAGGGAAAAAACCAACATAGTAAAATTGAAATGCTTGTTTTTTTTCAAAAGTTACTGTTGAATACCACATTTATATATATATCTACAGTATGGTATCTAAATACTTGAAATATTTTTAAGTTTTTATTCCTAGAATAAAAATAATAATTAATTTCTAATGATTTTAGTGTCATGTCCACAAAAATAATACTGCAATCAGGGGTGACAAGTTTATTCATCCTATCATTTTTGTGTAAGTATTTCTTAAATAGGTTTAAACAAGGTTTTAAAAACTTTCCTGTTACGATGCTATTTGTGATGCTATTTGTTTAGTTCTTGTGGTCCCAGTTTTCCTCTGAAGACATTTGGCTCTCATAACAGGCAAATTTAAGTCCCAGCTTAAAGCTTCAAACATTCTCCTTAACCTCCTCTAGATCTCAGTTTCCTCCACTGTTTAGTGGAGGACGTTATAGTACCTAGTTCATGATTTTGTTTTAAATGTGAAATGAGATGACATGTGCAGAGCATCTTGCCCAGTGCCTAGCACAGGGTGAGTACCCATTGAATGGAAGCTCTGCCTGTCATTTTTAGATTTCTGCTGCTTGAGCCAGAAGGCCTGAGTTCTGGTCTGCTTCTTTCACTAATCTAGCTGGGAAGCACTCTGTACTTCAGTTTCCTCATCTGATAAATTGGTATAAAAAGTCTTCTTGTGGTTGACGTAAAAGTAAATATGCTAATACATGTAAAACATTTATGAGTGGCTCCAAATTTAGCTTGTTAGAGAATTGGCAAGAATGTAACTTTCCCATCCATTCGTAGGCAGATGGGTGACTGACCTTGGCAAATTTTATAGGATGCCACAAGCATCTTCCTGTTGTTCTGCCAAGATGTGAGGAAACTCTTCCTGAAAAAGTCATTCCTTTGAATTGAGCTTCCAAAAGGTCCCTATTAGAATTCAAATACTCTATCCGGGTTGAATAGCACATTACATAATAGCTTCTCCAGATTAAGGCTGTTTCTCCTAAATATTTAGGAAAGACTCTTTCCCTCAATGATGATACTGGGGTCAGATCAATGCCTGCTTAAGACCTCTCTCAGTATATTTCTTACCCAGTTTCTTTTTCTTTGAGAGACAATTTTTATTGTAAGGACGTAGAAATTCTGTTTTGGTAAAGGAGGTGCCAAAAGTAGCTTTAGGGATAGAGGCTTATGAAAAAGAAGACAAGCAAGACTCAGTTTTTGAAATTGAAGGCCAGCTGTAAGACAAATGCCACAAAAGGGCACAGGAAGAAATTTTAAGAGGCTTATCTGCCACTGTTGACAAAAAATTTATTTTGTTGTTAGGTAAACACCCTTTGAGCCACAAATTGTGCTAGGTACTGTGAATACAAAGAAGAATAAACTACCCCCACCCCCACCCCTGCCCCGGCCCCCTGTTTTCAAGGAACTCACAAGATTATGGAGGTCCAAGTGTCTATTCATGGCCAGACACTGGGAATACAAGGATGGGAAGCCAGGATCCCTTTCCCTTACCCAGATGAGGAGAGGATCACATTCTGGCACTCAAGCACCCTGGGAGGAATTAGCACCAGAATCTAGAGGTTGACTGGGACAATGGGACAGGGCATCTACTTCAGACTTAAAAGCAGCAGGACCAGGGGAGTTGACTTCTGAATTGACTCTGAGAGAGAGAGAGAGAGAGAGAGAGAGAGAGAGAGAGAGAGAGAGAGAGAGAGAGAGAGAGAGAGAGAGAGAGAGAGAGAGAGAGAGAAGGAAGAAGGATAATGCTTCCCGAGAAGCATATGCAAAGATCTGGAAGTGAGTGAGTAAAAGCTTGGGACTACAGATGGGGCAACATCTCTTCTTATTTACTACCAAAACAGCCCTGGAAGGAAGATAGATGCATATATTGTTCTATATTGTCCGATTTTATAACAGAAGGTATTGAAACTTAGATTTAAGTTTTCAAAGATCACACAATCAAAATCAGTGGCTGAACAGTAGCTATGGAACCCTGATGTCCCTATAATTTCCATTGTGTGCTGCCACACATTGTAAATACATTACACAACAAGTAGAACATAATTATAATAATAATCAAAATTAACCTAAGATGTTCACAAATTGAATGAAACTAAGGAGACAATTTCTGAGTTTGTATTGAAGTTAGTTGGCTTTTACTGCTGCTTGTGTTAGATCTTGAAGTGTGAGTAGGGTGTTTGCTCTCAGAAAAGGGTGAAGAAGGTGGAAAACTCATCAAGCAAGGTAAATAGCACAGCAAATTTGGGACTAGACATGTACAGTTGTGTAGGTGCCATTATAGGGTATGAAGAATTAGTTATCAAGGACAAGGCTGAACAATAGATTACACCTAAGTGGTAGACGTTTACATTTAATAGCAAAGAAGGCTATAATTCATTTTGTAAGGAATAGGAAGTTATTGAAGGGTTTTAAGCAGGGAATTTAATATTTAAGTTTGTGTCTTTGAAAGATACTCTAAAGGCAATACAGAGAATAAACCTTAGATGTTTAACTCAGGAGACAGGAAAACTGTTTACTATCTATTGTGTAAAGGGAATCAGGAGATCAGGGTGTGAACTAAGATTAAACACAGAACAATTATTTTTAATCAAAATATTAAAGTAATATGTATTTTAAATTTTAAAGTTGCTTTTCTCCATATTCATTATCTTCTCTTTTAAAACCTATTTTTAATAGGATTATTTATTGAGCCCTTACTATATGCCAAACACTTTGCCAAGGTTTTACATGTCTCATTTAATCCTCACAAAACTCTATTGTGTCTTCATTTTTATAGCTGAAGAAACAGGTTGGAGAAGTTTCAGTAACTTAATCAAAGAACTAGTCATTAGCGGAGTTTGGATTTTCACCCAGACAGTCTGACTCCAAAGGCTATTTTTTTTAACCTGATCCTGTATACCCTTCCTAATCAATTGTTTTTATCTCAAAGAGCAAACCTTTTATGTTAAATAAAATTTAGTTGTAGTATGTGGTTAAAAAGAAATTACTTGAGTTTCCCAGATAATCTTACCATCACCTTTAACATAGATAGGAAAAATGTCAAAAAATGTAAATCAAATAGGCTTGATGAAAGTTTTCTTTCTAAACAATTTTTTCATTGTCTATTGCATCAGATGTTAAATTATCATTAAAGCATACTCTCTGTGCATTTATTTCTAATAGATTATTTTCCAAATCTTATTTTAACCTCAATTCATTTCAAAATATTAGAGGAAGGGATTTATTTGCCAATGTATTTTTTCTAGGTTTTTTTTATCTCTTTCAAAAAATCTTTTTATTATATCAATGTATTATATTATATATTTTCATTACATAAATATCTGGTGAATATAATATATAGTACAAAGGAAATAGAAGAACATTTATGAAATTTTAAATTAGATACTTTATTTGAGAGCTACAATGATTTTTGAAATCTAATATTTTGAATTAGTGCAAATTTCTAAAAGTCAATTACAAAATGCATTCCCACACAGAAATGTTCACTCTAGTTTTAAAAATTAGTTTTCTGCACTTTTCAATAGACAGTGTGATTTGTTGACAAATGTTGAAATCTGTGCATTATCAGAAGTCTTACATGTTTTTATCTTTTAAAATGATCATTTGTTAGCCAATATTACTCAAGGAGGCACTCAAAATACCATCTGTTGTATAGGTAACAGCCAACCACTATTACCCATGTTATGAATATAGCTAAAGACCTCATCATACTTTATGGTCAACAGACTCGTGATATCATGTAGACCTCATCACAATGTTTATAAGCCTAGAAATGAGAAACAAGAACGGTGAACTCAGATTGTTTAATTGTAGATATCTTGAAGACCTAAAATTTGATGGCTGTTAAATATGTCCATTGTAACACCTGTAACACACACACACACACACACACACACACACACACACACACTACTTTGAATGGCTATTCATTGATTGCTGCTGTCCAACTGAAGAGGATGGATGACTTAAAAACAATTCCCAAGAATAAAGTAATAATTTCTAATCTTCATCTCTTTTCCCTCTCCCCGGCTCCTCCCCTCTTTCTCTCTCACATATACACATTACACACACATCAGATATATCTGGATCTAAATACTTTTATATCACCAGTGATGTGACTTCTAATTACTAGTTTTCATTATTCATAAAATTAGTATTATTACACCTAACTTGCAGGGTTATTGTAATGACTAAGAAAATGCACATAATATACTCTGAAGGTGATTATTAAATAATCATGATTATTTTTATTTGTATTTGTGAGAGCTTTATTGATTTTAATTAATTTTTAATACAAATTCATTCAATCTATAATTGATGTAGAATGATTTAGTTTTTTCATTTATTTTGTTGATTTTGTTAGTTGTGTTTTTCAAGAAGTTTGCCCATGTTGCTTAAGTTTTCAAATTTATTGGTAAAAAGTTATTCATAATATATTATCATTATTTTTCCATGTCTATAGGAACTGATACTGATAATTTGTGTTTTCTCAGATTAGTTCTTGATCAGTATTGCTTGGCATTTGTCAATATATTATTCTTTACAAGGAACTAGTTTTTGGCTTTGATAATTTTCATTTTAAAATTTGTGTTTTATGTCATTTTTTTATGCTCTCATCATTATTTTTTATTTTATTCTACTGTTAAAGTATAATCATCTGTTATTTTTCTACCTTTTTGATATTATATCATAAAAAATACTGTCAATCTTTCTCCTTCCCCCCAGCTTTATTGACATATAATTAACAAACAAAACCGTATGTATTTAAAATGTACAATGTGATGATTTGATATATGCCTACATTGTGAAATGATTACCACGATCAGATTAATTAATACATCCATCACCTCATGGTTACCATTTTTTTGTGGTGAGAATGCTTAAGATCTACTCTTTTAGCAAATCATAAGTACTCTATACAATACAGTATTAATTACAGTCACAACACCGTACATTTGATCCACAAAATTTATTCTTCTTATAACTAATGGCTTGTACACTTTGACCAGTGTCTCTCCATTTCTCATACCCCCCATCCCCAGTCCCTAGTACCACTATTTTATTCTGTTTCTGTGTGTTTGACATTCTTTTTTTTTTTTCTCTCTCTCTCTCCCTTTATTTTAGATTCTACATATAAGTGAGATCACATAGTATTTGTCTTTCTCTGTCTGGCTTACTTCAGTTATTATAGCATTCTCCAGGTTCATCTATGTTGTCCCAAATAGCAAGATTTTTTTCTTTCTAATGGCAGAATAACATTGCACTGTTTTTTTTTTTTTTTTTCCCCTCATATCTTCTTTATCTACTCATTCATGGAGGGATATTTAGGTTGTTTCCATATCTTGGCTATTGAGAATTATGTTGCAATAAACATGAGAATGCAGACATCTGAGATACTGATTTTGTTTCCTTTGTATATGTGCCTAGTAGGGGAATTGCTGGGTAATACGATAGTTCGATTTGTTTTTCGTAGTAGCCATATCAACTTACCTCCCCATCAACAGTCCTCAAGGGTTCTCTTTTTTCTACTTCTTCATCAGCATTTATCTCTTGTCTTGTTGATAAAAGCCATCAATACAGGTGTGAAGTAATATCTCCTTGTAGTTTTGATTTGCATTTCCTTGATAATTAGTGATGTTAAGCACCTTTTCATGTACCTGTTAGCCATTTGTATGACTTTTTTGGAAAAATGTCTTTTCAGGCCCTTTGCCCATTTTTTAATTGTATAACTTTTTTTTGCTATTGAGTTGTATCAGTTCCTTATATATTTTGAATATTAGCACCTTATCAAATATATCCTCCATAAATATCTTCTTACATTTATAGGTTCTCTTTTTCATTTTTTTCAATATTGTGATTTATAAGAAATATATGTAGTCATGCATCACTTAAAGATGGAAATACATTCTCAGAAATGCATTACTAGGTGATTTTGTCACTGCTAACATCAAAGAGTACACTTACACAAACCTAGATGTTATAGCCTACTACACACCTAGATGATATGGTATAGCCTATTCCTCTTAGGCTACAAACATGTACGGCATGTTACTTTACAAAACAACACAAGATTAAATCAAGCTCAAGAAAATATGATGCAATCAAGAGACTCGGTAAACACAAAATGAGTGAGGCTGCTATAGGCCTTTCACAGCATACTGTTTTACAGCTTTGTTTTTATAAGTAGAAAGAGTATACTCTAAAATAACTTTTAAAATATAGTATATAAAAGTATATGAACTAGTAACATAATTATTATCATTATCAAATATGTACTATACATAATTGTATGTGCTCAACTTTTGTACAGCTGGCAGTGAAGCAGGTTTGTTTATACCAGCAGCGCACAAACATATGACTAATGCATTGCCTGATGACTTCATTAGGTGATAAGAGTTTCTCAGCTCCATTTTAATCCTGTGGGACCGGGATCACATATGTAGTCTTTCATTGACCTAAATGTCATTATGTGGCACTGTATTTGGTCATTCACATGACCAAAATATATTTCTCATAAATATCTGATCTTTTTCTACTGGTTCCTGGATCACAGCTCCTAAAACCCCTGGAATTTCTTGTGATAAGAGCCATGAAGGTATCTTTTATGTTAATATGGTGACTTTCAGGGAGCCTTCAGGTAACCTAAAGATGAGGGTTGATTGCCTGGGGGAACAACCCTGTGATTAGTGGGTTGCAACTTTCATCCCCAGACCCCACTAGACCTTTGGCGAGGGAAGATGGACTGGATGTTGAATCAGTCCTCAGTGGCCAATGATTTAATCAACCATACCTGTAATGAAGCCTCCATAAAAACACAGAAGGATGAAGTTCAGAGAGCTTCATGGTTGCTGAACATGTGGAAACGGAAGTAGAGTGGCACAATGGGAGAAAGCTGGAAGCTCAGGGCCCTTTCCTCATACCTTGCCCTATGCATCTTTTCCACTTGGCTGTTCCTAAATTATACTCTTTTATAATAAACTAGAAACCTAGTGAGTACATGGGTTTCTTAAATTCTGTGAGCCAGTCTAGCAAGTTAATTGAATCCAAGTAGGAGGATCATGGGAACCTCTCATTTATAGCCAATCTGTCCGAAGTATGGGTAACAATCTGGACTTGAACTAGCATCTAAAGAGGTGGGGGAGTGGCAATCTTTTGGGACTGTTTAATCTGTGGAATCTAACACTATCTCCAGGTGGGTAGTTTCAAAATTGAGTTGAATTTTCAGACACCCAGCTGGTGTCCAAGAATTGTTTGTAGGTGTGGGGAAGTGCCCTTTATACCCCACATAGCAATTGGGTACAGACCCCAAAATAATTTTGTTGGTGGTTTCCTTCGCTGTGCAGAAGCTTTTTAGTTTGATGTAAATATTTATTGCAATACTTATCAAAATTACAATGGCATTTTTCACAGAAATAAAAAAGTTAATCCTAAAATTCACATGGAACCACAAAAGGCTATGAATAGCCAAAGCAATCTTAAAAGAGAAGGGCAAAGCTGGAGGCATCACAATTCTGGATTTTCAACTATTTTACAAAGCTATAGTAATTAAAACAGTGTGGTACTGACGTAAAAACAGACCCATAGATCAATGGAATAGAATAGAGCCCAGAAATAAACCAATGCATATATATATGGTCAACCAATCTTCAACAAGGGTGCCAAGGACATACAATAAATAGTGTTGGAAAAACTGAATATCCACCTGCAAAAGAATGAAACTGCATCTCTATTTTATACTCACAAAAATTAACTTGAGCAAAGACATATAAACCCTGAAACCAGAAAGGTCCTAGAAGGAAATAGGGAAAAGCTCCTTGACATTACTCTTTGAGAGGATTTTTTTAGATCTGACACCAGAAGACAGGCAACAATAGCCAAATTAAACAAAAGGGACTATATCAAAACTGAGATGATTGTTATCCCAACCTGACATTTTAAGAAAGAGGCAGGAAACCTAAAGGTCAGACGCCTTCAAAATATTACTTTGGGCTTTTCCTCGGAAATTAAAAAATTTAGTTCCAAGGAGGTTCACAGCTATAGGAAAGTCCTTGAATTCAACTGTATACCTATCTAGTGTAATAAGATAAGAAACCGCTTGTAATCCTCCTCCAGATAAGGAAAATACCATATTATTCCTCAATAACGAGGAAATGCTACCAGAGTTCCAAGTGACTTATTAATGTTAGAGTACGTTATAGAATACCAGGAAACTTAAAAAAATGCAGCTCCATGGCCATTTTTTTCCTAAAAAGATATTTAACATATCTGTAGTACTGAATTTAAACACACCTGACAGAACTGAATATAGTAGTTTATGACATGGTTCTCAAAACTCTGCTCATGACTGATTAGAAAGTGCAGAGTATCTATTGTAATCTGAAAATAGGAGTTTACTCAGAGGACAGAAGATTTAAAAGTGGGCAAAGTATTTCAAAATAATAATTATCTTTTAAATACATGTTATTCGATGAAGAAAAATATCAAGTAAGTAACGATATGGGTGGTATTCCAATACGACAAAACTTGTGGATATTGTGACCAAATGAATGAGGTTTAGTAAATATCATGCTACATAGTGGTTTGATTCAACAAAATATATGTGTAGATGAATGACTGCAATGAACTTATACAACTTTACTACAGTCCTTTGAAATGCTCTTGTGTCAAATAGGAGTCTATATATTATACGGCTTAGTACATCGGGAAAATGCTAGAAATGAGCAGCTTCTGGATCAAATTTATGTTCCCCAAAGTACTAAAGACAAGGGCCACATGGTTCCTAAATCCAGTCTCCTAGAATCAGGCTTCGTTGAATCAGCCTGTATACCATCATATACTTGTGTACTAACAGGAGTTTGCAGGACAATGCCATATCTGCTCTATTCTGAGAAGCTTTTGGGAGGAAAAAATATATGACACAGATTACAAAACATGATTCTTGTAAAAAATGCCTTAAAATGGAGAAAACACTGTAATATTAAATAAGTACTATTCATTTTTTATTCTGTCTCTACTTTAAATATTAGGGGTAGAAGTAAAAATTAAAAAACGTAATCTCAGTGGCCTGATAATATTGTACCTCTTTCTTTCTTTGCAATGACAACCTTGATGTGCTGATCCGAGAAGCTTTGAGTATTCTGGTTAGTTGAATACATTCAGATTCCCCACTGAAACATTTTTTCTTAGGGGTCAGAAATGATATATTAGTCATTATGGAACTATTATACAGTGTTTAGGAGATACCCAATCAGTGGACTAGGTTTTTCAGAGTTAGATTCTCGGAATACATGGAACATTGAGCAAGTAAGGAAAAGCACTTGGGGCCGCATTTATCTCCTCTGTGTATGCGACAGTGAAGGGAGTGGCAGTGAGCTAAATAATCTTACTGGGACAGAGAGCTTTCTGGGGGATGGTAGAACACAGGGCAGATTACTTCAGGAGAGTTTAACAGATAATATTCAGACATTACATTCTGTGATTATTATCATTTTCTTTCTTAAATGGCAACCAGAAGATATTTGACAGACCTTACATGGAAGAGAACAGTGCTTCAAATAAATAATAGCAATTGCTTACTTTTACTGTTGATTTTTTCCTTTCTTTTCTCACATAAAAAATCTAATGAGATAAAGATAAACCTCCTCCCACAAGCCACCTTCCTCTCAAAAATGAGTAGTCTCACAAACTTTCTTTTGAATTCCTAAAAAATATATGATTGGTTAACCTGCCCTAAAGTGCCATCACTACACTACGGGACAGAGCTAAGAATACATGAATGTCCCTGAGCAGTCATAGGAAAACCGAAAAGCGTAAGGAGGTGACTATATGAAAACCAGTTAATTGGCATGTACCTTAAGAGTCCTGGAGGTCACCGAGAGGAGACTAAATCACACATGCACCTTGAAGCACCAGGGGAGGAGTTGAATGGTTTATTGGAATAAGCAGCCAGAGCCTCTGGCGGGATGCCTTACTACATTAATTTTCCAAGTCCTTTGGGTGGGTCACAGCTACACTCCAACATCCTGCCTGCAAATGCTAAAAAAATACAAAGTTCACGTCAGACTAGAGAACCAACAGACTAACTAATGTCTTTTAAGGAATCAGAATGCTTAAATTATTTTTGTTTGATAATTCACATCTAAAATTACCGAAGTTGCCATTCCCAAACGAATGCATATCCTCTGTGCAAATATTCAGAGGGATAGCCAGAGTGGTCAAATGTTCTTTCTCTTAAGATCAATTCCAATCAGTTTAGATTATGTCTATTATAATAGAACAGTATTTATTTACGATGTAGGAGGTGGGGCGGGAATTGGTTTTCACAGTAAGAGATGTTAAGTTGATAACAACATGAGCTTCATTTTTCACTGAAGATCTGTTGAATTAGCAAACCCAGGCTTCATGGATAGAAATCAATGAAATCTGCATATCATTTTCAAAAGAAATATGATTTAGACAACATTGTGCAAGGGAACAGCCTCAGTACATGTAGCCACTTGTCCAGCAATAATTCATTAGATTTTTCAGTTTAAACATTCCTGTTCAACCTGATGCAATGATGCCTGCTACCTCTGTCGAACTTTTGTGGTAGTTTGCATTTCTACAATGAGCCCCAAAGCGTGACATTTCATTAAGTATGTTCCGAGTGAACAGCTGCTATATCCTTAAGTTCTCTCAACTTTGCTTCTGACAAGAAATTTTAGTTTCAGTGCAGGACTTTGAAAAAAAATACTTTTTGGGGGGGTTGGGGGGAAGTGGTGAACAACGCAATGGCAAAGGGGTGTGTTCCTTATAAAGGGCTCAGGGAATCTTACCTTGAATAACGCAGACACCTCATTTCCCAGAGGAGGAAATGGTTTTATAACTTTTGAGAGGTCTCCAGTCTGTGCTTGGTTTTACAGTCCTGGTCTTTGATCTGGTCTGCCCCTTAGCTTTATAAGTTTCAGCAATCGAGGAGGCCGGCCGGGCACTCTGGTTTTTTTTTTTTTTTTTTTTTTCTGTCTCTCACTTCCCTGCGGTGTTTTGAACTGCCTTCCTACAGACGTCATACAGCCCTTGAGGAATAGTTTCTGCCTGGCGAGATTGAATGATAGTTCTCATTCACAAAGGCTTGGAGTCAGATTCAAAGCAGGGGACGCAACGGAAATTACATTCACAGGTAAAGCAGTGGGCCCAGCGAAGTGTGGAGAGCTTTGTTCCCTCGCTGACTTCTTGGCTCCCCAGAGAAGAGTGCTTTCCTGTGGTCTCCCCGAAATGGAACTTCCCTGACAGCTCTCCAGTGTTGCAGTACTTCGCGGTCATTTTCTTTTCCTTTCACTCTACCTGAGTACTTTCAGAGTGTTGGAAACCTTTCAACGTGTTATTATGGATTTGCAAAAAAGGCAAGATCAAGTGGCTCTTTCACTGTGTTGGTTTCCCTTGTGACCAGATGAAGAATAGATTTAAAATTCAGTTCCTCCCTTGGCAATGCGAACAGAAAAACAAAAAACAAAAAACTGTCACTTCCGAACTGCCTAGTGCTGGAGTAAATTCAGTATGAAAGAGGAAAGAACTCCTGCGTCTTAGAAGCACCCCTGTGTTCTGGATGAGGGGCAGGAGTTGACTCTGGGAACTTTGGATTTCCTCAAGCAGCCTCTCTCTCGGAATAGGAATATATTTAAAACCATTTTTTGTGGAAAGATAGCTGAAATGTATTAATCAGAAGACTTTGCTCTTTTTTTTCTTCCTTTTTCTTTTCTTTTCTTTTTTTTTTTCTCAAAATGAGTATTATTATGAAGCCGAGATCCCGGTCTACAAGTTCCCTGAGGACTACAGAGGCAGTTTGGTAATGTGCTTTTCTCTCATGCTTCTCCTGGTCTTTCCTTTTAAGATTAACGTAATACTTGAGCATTTAGTAATTGCTGACGAAGTTTGAGAGTTAAGTATGATGTTAAGGCTTTGTTTGGAAAGAGCATGGGATTGGTGATACTTTATTCTCTATTTTGTGTCCAATTTGCTCGAAAAACGGGTTCACATTTTTTAACTCTATGTGGACTATAGTGATTCATCATGTGACAATTTTTAGAGGAGGAAAGAAACTTGCAAATATGTTGAGGATTTAGAAAATGAAAACTTGTCATTTTCACTGTCTGATTTGGTTGCTTATGATCACATCTTTCTTATAAGCAGGCTGGTAGTTGACAGTCTTTGCCATCTTCTTTAGAAAAAATACCTTGGCTTTAGCACAGCTATGTTAGAAAAATCATTAATGTTACATATTTTAATCATAGGACCCACTTAAATATAACTTGTGGCTAAATATAAATCAAGTTGCTTATCATTCAGTCATGTTCTATGTTTTATTTTGTTAATAATATTCCCTGTTAACTATGTTCATTGGTAATTTTTGGTAATATTTTCACCTTAATGGAAAATACATTAATTTAAATTTATTCTAATATTTTATTGTACTATTTCCCCATATTGATTTAATGTGCTCATAAATATATGGCCCTTAAGGAATATTTTTCCAATAAAGTAACTTTTGTATCTAAAATAGTAATTTCCAGAATACTTTTATGACTATTTCAGAGATTAATCTTATTTTATTGTAGTGGTTGTAAATAAATAAGATCACCTCTTTGAAGTGGAAATAATCATACCTTAGATGGGGAAAATAAAAGCAATGATTGAGGACAGGTGGTTGAAGATTAACGGAAGCATACAGATAAAATTTATTATGTATTATATGAGCTGGCAAACACACGTATGCTCAGATTATTTTCATAAGGAATTTAGCGCACATTTATGTGGTTAGGTTATCATTTGCTGTTATACTAGTGTCTTACAGTCGACTAGAAACAAGAATTGTCCCTTTAGGAGTGAGTTTTAATAAACTATAGATTTTATCTCTTATGTCACTTGTAATGTTTTCTAAAAGAGGGCATGCAATAATTTCCTTCTTGAGCTTATTTTTCTTTTAAAGTTTGCATTTACAAATAAATTTGTACGGCTCTTTTATGCCAAACAATAAATACTAAGAATCCTTTTATTACCATATAATATAAATCTCTAACACAAATGAGTAATCAAAATTTATAAAATAAGTGAATTCTATTCATTTGTGATTTCTATCCTGCCTATGTGAAAACAGAGTCTACTCTTGATTTAATAGTATTTAACCAATCTACTTTCCTTTTTGCCTGAACCTCCAGGAGACTTATTTCCAAATTCAGGGGTCAATCAGCAATAATTAGTTTATTTCAGGAGAATAGTAATATTGACGTCCTTTACTTCTGAGATTGTGATAGCCTATTTTTATCCACAACTACTCTATTATTCTAAATTGTGCAAGCTATTTTTATAAATGACTATGACTACAATTCAAAATACTTTTTAAATATCGATTTGTGAATGCATATATTATTGCACTTAATTTTAAATATTCTTCAAAATACTAGGGGTCAGAATGTTTTTATGTAACAAATAAATGTCTCTCTTTATGTTAATAATTCCTACATTTAATTATGTACTGTGGAAACTTCTGTTATTAATCTTATATCTGACTTACTAATATTATAACAGATTGGATGTAATACTACTGCTTCTGTATCATTTGGCCTGAAGTTATAATTGCTGTAATTACAGTTTTACCATTTTATTATTCTTTTTATCATTCAAATACTAGATATACATTTATTTATATTCGTATAAAGTAAAATATATAAAGATTATATATTAGGTATATAGATTAGGTATATATATATGTATATGTGTGTATATATGCACATATATGTGTATTTATTAGTTTACTCAGTTACAAAAAATAAAAGCAGCCTTTTCTCTCCCAGTGCCTTTCTCTCTCTCCACAGACAGACCACAGAGACCTCTGTTGGACAATGTCTTCCTCTTACCACCTTTTCTGTTCTAACAACCCATTCCCCAACTTCCATTTCTTGTCATTGTCAAAATCTACCTCATCATCTCTTGCCTTTCCATGAGAGAGACCTGCTGATTACCATTTATTCTCCTTTCCAACAATTTTATTTATTCTGCACTTTAGAATACTTTGTTCTTGGGAACCTAGCTTTTGGCTTTACCATCTTATTTCTGTTTATGTAAATCTATTTTCTGTTTCATTGGCCCACTTTCTCCAAAACTGTTTCCTTTTTCCTTGCATGCCTCCATGTCAACTGCTACCTTTAAAAGTTTGCTAACTGACTTCTGAAAGAATCAAACGTTTCTGATTACTTTTCCTTTATTTTTTCCTATCTGCTTCTTCCCAACCAGTATTAGAAAAAGCAATCAACCCTAATTTGTTGTTTACAGACCTGATTAAATCCCAATGTGACATTCACATTTTGAAGAGAAATTTTTGACAAACTACTAATGATATTATTTGACCTTCCTCTTAATTCATTTACTTAAAAGACAAGCCTTATAGTTAAAAATTTTTGAATTTCAAAAAAATGAAGTAGAAATCTTGACATTAATCTGTTTTCTTGTAATATAGGTGTCAAAAATGTAGGATATTATATAATAACGATATATATTAAGTTACTTTTATTTATTTAATTCATATTAAGTACCTACTATGTGCCGGGACCTAGCAGAATGGGATTATGATGTTTATCGTTTAGCATTCCTTAAAAAATCTGCATGTATGAAATTGAGAAAAATTTACTATATATATTTTCTTATTATTGTAAAGTTAATAAAATTAGCAAACCTATTGATTCGGAGCATTGTTTGCCTTTCTAGTTCAGTTATGTCAAGAATAATACTCTTACCTTTATATTCTATATGAGAAAACAATGAGAAAGTTACATTTCTAAAAATATTTGAATTTTACATGTCTTAAGTTCAGATTTAATCAGCATTTATATATTATAACAATACTATACTATTTTAGCATTTTACCATTTACATACATATCCCAGAAATACTTCTCATTAATCTCACTAAGACTTATATAATTCAGTCTTCCAAATATAAATGTAAGGAGAACTTTGGTCAAGAAAACTGGATTGTATTCTTTCCTGCTATCAGATGCTCATTATTTGGCATATACTTGTTACATTTAAGATTTTTCATTATGTAATCTGGGGAGGGAAAAGAGATGTCACCTGTCTAAAGTATGACTGTGGGCATTTTATAAAGCAAATGTTGAAACATTATTAAATATATAAGAATTGTACTTAGGTTTATAGACATAGAAAAAAGTCTGTAAGGCTCTTTTCCAACCAAGTGGCTGGTTACCTTTTAGAGTAAAAGCAGCAAGAATGGCAGTAGGAGAGACCTTCTTCTTGTCACTCTTATTCTCTTTTGCATACATTTTTTTCATCAAGCGTTATACATGTAATTTAAATATTGAAACTATAACTACCAGGTGCATTAGCAAGCTCATCTTTATATGCGTAGATATCTATATATCTCGTAAACAACAATTTGCTCAATGTGCAAAAAACATGGTGTTTTAATACTGAGCAAATAACATTTTCTCAATAATGTTGCTCCTCAGATCAGAAAATCCTTGCTTTTTTCTATTAACTGTCTCCTCCTAAGGTTGTAAACATCAGGCTGGCTGAGAATTCTTATTTTGCCCTTATGTTCATGGTGAAAAGCGTTGATTATACTAAAACTATTAGTTTTGAATAAAAGGTCTAGTTTTAATTAATATTTAGAGGGAAAATTACTCATGACCCCTACTAGTCCATCTTCAACTATTGTCATTTCTCACTTAATTTACATGTCTTAAACAGTTGTAAAGACTATTTCTGTTCTCTGGTAATTCATTTTACATAACAGCCTTTCTCTGCTTTTCAAATAATGATACTTTTAGCATTCATGTTATTGAGTTCCTTTTATGAATGAGAACTCTGAGGAGACTTTTACATAAAATATCTTGTTTAGTTCTTAAAACAACATTGAAGTAATTGTTAATTGACATTTAAAGATTAAAAAATGAGCCCAAGAGATGAAATAACTTGGGCAAGGCCATTTCACTGCCACAGAAGGTTGGGATTAGAACTCACGTCTGTCTGCATCCAAGACGATGCTCTTTTTACTTCAGCATGTTACCTCTCTCTATTGTCTATAAAATCATCATTTTTTATCACTGTAAAATTGTTCATCTCGTTAATATATCTGGATGCACTAAAATATTTGGTTAGATATTGGGTGATCGAAGAAATAAATTAGAAGTTGTCTTTTTTAGCTATATGAAGTTTAGAGCTGATGTTGGATGTTGAAAATGTCTGTTTGAAAGACTTGTAATTTAGCCTCTAGGCCAGTGCATTTTCTTCTGGTAGCAAATAAGGTCATCTGTTCCTATTATAGAGAAATAAAGAGCAAAAGGTCAACGCCTCCCAGTTTTGAATAGATCATCTTTCAAATTATGTTAACAAGTTTAACTTTGTTCTCTACAAGCTCTGTAAGGCTTTGTATAAGGTTTCATGCTGTTTTAAATCGGCTTTGAAATATCTTATCTTATTCCTTTTACCTTAGAAGCTTTCATAAAGGGGAAAACTAATGGAATTTGCATGCTTTCTGCCTGTCCAATATACATTGTGACTATCTTAGGTAAGTGCTTTTAAGGCTGGTTCAAAGTTTTTACCCTATGATAAACATTTTTGATCCTGTTACCTGTTACTTTTTTGATCCTGTTACTTTTTGTATCACAGCTATTATGTAATAGACCTAGAGGTATGCAATATTTAGGAGAAGTGATTAAGATACTTTGAGAATTATTTAAAACATAACATCACAGACAGTTATGCTCTTTAAAGTTGCAAATTATGAGATTCACTGAAAAAGTCCTTTGTCTACCCTACTTCCAACCTGCTTTATGTCCCCTCTATAGCCAGATTTATTCACCTGTAAAATCAGGGCAGTGACCTAGATCAATGAATTTTAAATATGTTTTTTAAATGAGTGTTTTTACAGATGAAATGCTAATATAAATGAGTATATATGAAATACTCAAAACTATATGTACATTTGATATGTGGAGAAAAAAATTTTAAAACATACATATGTTTCATATATATTTCATTATATACATAAAAATATATAGACATACACATAACAATAAAACCTCCACGGATTTTATACCTTTACCCTACCCCAAAGCCAATCTCTTTCCCTTTCCTTGGAATACTTCTAAAGGTTGCTTGAAAACCACTAGTAGATTATTAACTACTAAAATCCTTCATAGTTCCACATTCTGTAGTGCTACCCACCACTGGAGACCACTGGACAGTTACTTGTGTTTTCTGTATCCCGGTATGGACTAGGATAAACTTGCTGGTAATTAAACTTCCTGGGAAGTTCAAATAACAATAGTCCAAATGCTTCTGCTTTGAAAAACTTTGAAGCGATGGGAAAATTCTCATTTCTGAGAAGTCATAAAAGAGTAATAATAGTTAAGAAACATTAATTTTATTTACCATCTCATTTTTTTTACAAGTTTATTTTACACTTGTGTTGGATGAAAATAATTGCTCATTAAATATATGAACAGCTGACATGTCATGAATTCAGCATGGTGGTTGGTAAAGAAACACTGAATTGGTATTGAATTCTTCAGAAGAAAGGTGATTTCTTTAGTTTGGGTATTTCAAAAAGGTTTCTCAATCATTTTTTTCTATTACATCACTGGTGAATAAAGTTCATAGGCAATATTGCCCCATGCAGTACTCTCCTCTGTGACATTGCACCATATAGGCTCCACATTAATAAAATGGGTGGTCATTATGTATACTGCAAATCTTAGGCCTACCTGTAACTTTCCCATTGATCTATAGCAAACCACGGCGGAGGCCCCATCAACAAAACTTGCCTTTCAGCAGACGTAAAGAAGTAACTTACTTGTTAGTCCTTCTATCAGTCACTCCAATCATATAGTGAATTTTATTAAATCTGAAAGAATGAGGACACGAATGTAATTGTGGGTATAAAAAGGCTAGCCATGGATCCACCCAAATATCACTAGCAAGACTGAGAAAAGTAGATTCTAAGGTGAAACTGAAGAAGAAGGTTAATGAGGTCTTCAAGGAGATTTCATTATGGAAAGATGTCTGGAATATCTTTGTAGGTGTTCTGAGTAATAATAATAAACATATAGAATTATTAAACTGGATAAAGGTGATAAATGGGACCTTGAGGCTCTTAACTAGGTTGGTGAGGAATAGAGTCACAAAGGAATAGTCTTAAATAAAACCCTTCATAGATTTCCCAAGGAGCCCTTCCAGAGATTGCCCAATTTATCAAGAAATAAAACAGAGGTTGAAGATATATTAGAAAATGGATAGAAATAAGGTATCCTCTTGCCAAAAGCACTACATTTCTCAAGGGTTCAGGGCCCACAGGATAGACTAGTATATCATAGAGGTACAAAAACAGTGAGCCTCGGTGAGATTCTATTAAGGGTAACCATGTAAAGATGACTAATGGGAAACTGTGCCTGTGATATGTCAGTTCTTAAAGTGCCTTGCTGTGTGGTCAATTGGCCTCAACTAGGAAGTACTTCAAAAGAATAGAGAAGAGGTAGAAAACCAGAATCTGTGGATACAGTTTTTCAGCATAACAGGGGAATTTTAAGTTACATATTTTTACTATCCACTCTCAGCTTCCGAAGGGGTTGACTCTCCTAGGAGCATCCCAGGTGGCAGGTGAGGATATGACTTGGGGAACCTAAGCTAAACTGCTCTTCAGAATAAAAGTTAGAAAAAATAAGGGGGAAATTGTGGGGAAATGCTGCAAAGTGTGGCTAGAGAAGTAAGAGGGAAGATTAAAGGAGAAGCCAATATGAAGAACTTCAGCCCATTTTGAACCAGACACCCACCATCTAGTGCCCTGCCATGTTTCATCGCATTTCCACCTTCTGGGCAAATGCTGCCATTAATGAGCTTGAATGTAGAAGATATTTCACGGTGGCTCCTCTCAGCCCTAAGAATTTCTGCCAGAGTATTAAGGGAGTCCATTTCTCTACTAAACAAGAAGGAGAACACAAAATTAGAAAACTAGGAACTAGATATAGAATACATGCACGCTGGGATTGTCACTTCCAAAGCTTCCTTACCAGAAATGGTCCTGATGTTTTACAACCCACATAGTCGAGGTGTTTTGTTTATATCTAATACTAATCTCCCTTACTTAAATTTAAATCCATCTCTTCTTCGTTATCAGTAGGTATAGGGATAGTGAATCAGTAGCTAAGTAGATCTTCCTTCATGACATTTGAAAACTGTTAGTAAGTGACTTTATTTTTTTTTTCTTTCATAGTACAAAATACTGATTTTGAATTGTAAAGCAGATGACATCAGTGTGACTTGTTAAAAGAAATGTTACATAAAATGTAGTTTCAATATGTAATTGTTTTCAAGGCTTCACATAGAAGACCGTTCCCATTGTACTTTTTTCTTTGCATCAAGAAATTTATATGACTAATACTGTTTTAGTTAGGATAAAATTTTGTAAAATGTGTCAGCTTTTAAGCAGCGGCATTCTAGTCATTGCTGTAATGTTTCCTCTGATACTACAACTTTTTCACGAAATAGCAGATAACTGATTGGCAATGGGATTATCAGCTAGCTAGGACAGCAACTTCTAACTCTACAGTGATAGTTGGAATTGTAACCATTATAATGATGATAGCCGCAATTTTTTGAGCATCTACTGTTTTTCAGGCATTGGACTTGGTGCTTTATGCAAGTTAGTTCATTTTGCCCTCAAAACAACTGCATGAGGTAAAATTGAAGTGACACAGCTTGTAAATCATGGTGCTTAAAAAAAAAAGTGGTCTAAATCTCATGTTTGTTATTGCTGCTATTCTTGTTTTATTTGCTTTTCTCCACTGTGTAAACTCCTTGGGCCACACATGATTTTTCCTTGTGGTATTCCAAAAAGCAGTTAGCACATTGCTATTTACACCTCTCCTTTCTATTCTAGATTGTTCATGTTTCTCCTTTTAACCTTGTACATCTCAAGAACATGTTTACCTTTTGTTTTTTGTGTGCCTTCTTCCTCAAGCTCCTCATACAGACTTTTGACTGTGGACCACAGAGTTGTGTCAAAAAGTAGAAAGTGGACTTTGACAAAGCTTTGTTTTTTAGAGATCTAGCTGGTTCCTGGCATGTTCAGTTCATTGACATCCTCCCTCGTCAAACTATAAATTGCACTGTCTTCTTTCTCTCTGGCATTTGAAATGAAAGGGATCAGAGAATAACCTATAATCTAGTTCTCCCCACCCCTGATTCCATTTTGGAAGTGGAAAAAGTTTTGCTGGTCTTTAGCATTTCTATTCAAGGAGGGTCAAGAAATTGTTAGAAACAGTGTGTCAATGCTTATGTTTCAAAAGGTTGTATGGGAGAAATATTTTTTAAAAACTCAAAAATGAAGTTTAAGGTCAAATAGAGAGTAAAGCTTAATCTATCAGGCAAATCCATGAAAGCAGTTCTATTATAATTTGTATGAGACATTAATGTAATCCTTAAAATTATGGCTGTGAAGTCAACTAATACCATGATAAATCTGTCATTTTTGAGAATTCTCAAAAAATTGTGTTGAAGGATTATGCAAAGAGATATGGAGAATGAGTCTACAGAATTCTCTTGATGGAAATTCAACACATTGTTCTGACCAAAATCCTCCCCTCAACAACTGAACTCTGATCATTAAATTTTCAGAAGTCACATAAGTAATTATGTAGCTAAAATTCATGTCCTGAAATTCTAACTTCACTCCTCTTTGTTCTCCCAATATAGTCTTAAGCAGTGTTTACTATGTGGCAGACACCAGGCTATCTATTTGATGAGAATTTTCCCATTAGGTCCTCATTATGAAGCCTGATTATTATTATTATTATTCCTCTTTATACAGATAAAGAGAGAGAGAGGTCTGCTGAAGTAAGCTGACTTACCCAAAGTTTCATAGCAAATAACATAATATCATGTATTCACATTCTTTTTAAATTATAAAATGTTGCCTTTAGTTATGATATTTATGTTTATATGTCAAATGAGTTAATAAACCTAAAGTCTTTAGCACAGTGGCTGACTCCTTGTGAGTGCCCAGGAAATGTTAGCTTGCATTATACATTTTTCAAGTTTGTGTATTAGTGTGATTTTTTAGATAATCAAGAATTCTAACTATGAAAACTAATTCAGTCTTTAAGGTTTTCATTTTCTAAGGCAGTCTTCTTAAGTGCGTCTCAGAATGGAGCATTTATACAAAGTTAGGTGTCCTGGATAAATCTCATTAACACTCTGATTCAAAGAAGACATACTTATTATTCAGGTCCATCAAACTATATAGAGAGGGTGGCAGAATAAGAAGTAGTCAATTGGAAGCTAAAATGCCTCTGATTTACTTACTTAAAAATTGATCAAAATTCTTCAGAGAAACAATCCTAGACAGGGGTTTAATCTGAAAGAAAGGGCCAGAGGCTTGGGCATTATCTCTAGGTGTATCCGTTAAAAGACTTTCTCTATGTAACCTTCCAACTTAGTTCTGTCTGGTGGTTGCCTTACTGTAATCTCATTTCCAAATCTTCCCTATCTGTCCAGATCTCCTGGTCCTCTAATCCCAAAGTAAATTCTTGGTTGTGTAATTCATAGATTGTTATCTCCATAGCTGAATCTCATCCTCCCTACCATGCCATAGAGTGGGTTTGACTCCTGTTAGTTTACCCTGCCATGGTAGGCAAAAAATGAAATCTGGTTAGAAGATCTGTTATTGCTTCAGCATTAACTGTAAAGTATAGTGGCTTAAAAATATAGAGAATGCAATCAATTACTTGAAAGCAATTAGCGTTCCATAGTTTCTGGTATTTACTTATTATAAGTAGTTACCAATAAAAATAAAAATGTGTTAAAAACATTGCTTTATTGTAATTAACAACTGTACATTGGCTTAAAAGATGTGATTGAGGGTGAAGTTAAGCACTTTGGAGGCAAAAAAAATTGAACTAAAGATTCTGTGAGTCTCTTGTTTGTAAAAAGTAGTCCTAATTGTTTATCTGAGTCCTGTTGTTAAAATTGGGTCTGATTGTGTATAAATCAGTGTTTCTATGGTAACATAAAACACACATGAAAAAATAAACCTGCTATTAGCAAACATGCCTTTATGAAGGTGTTATAGTTAGGAAAATTATTTGCATACATAGGCGTGCAATTACATCCTTTTCTAAAAATACGCATGAAATTTCTCCATAATTCTAAGGCCTTTCTCGTGTAAATAACAAAAGTATTACATTGGATCTGTTTATGTTTGTACTCCTGTGCGGAGCATGGTGCCTGTGCCACCTCTGCATCTAACATCTCTCTGATGCATGAAGAACAGTGAGTTATTCTATATTACAAAGAAAGTGTTACCATCTGTTTTTATTTTAAGTTTTCTTCTAATAGATGGTTCTCTGGTATAGGTTGTAGTAGTGACTTGTGGAGACAGAATTTACTTGAACATTTCATCAGATTCTGTAGCAGTCCTTAAGCAAGAGTTTTTGTTTTGTTGTGTTTGTTTTTCTTTTCTTTTTTTTCTTCTCTGTAGCTCTTCTATTAGTTGCAAAAGTGAAGGTGAATCTTTTTCATTGCTTCATTTAGCAGTTTATTAAACCAGTTATGCCCCAGGAACCCTGCTGGCTATTAGCCCTCACCTTTATAAAATTTTCAGTCTAGTGACTTTCTAAAATATTCCCGTGGGACAGAGGATTTCTAGTTTTACCTACTACTATAACCCTGGGGTATATTTTTTTACTTTTGTAGTCAGAGTATATTTATAGTTAAAAAGTATTTCAGTTGCTTTTAGAAATCCAGTGGGGAACAGAAATTTGAAAATTAAAATTGAAAAACCGCACTACTTAAATCTAAGGTGGAGTAATATGAAATAAATCTGGAGTATTTGATCATTTTAGACCAAAATATTTTCTCTGGGCTAGAGTGATATTTTCATTCCAAATAAATTATTTATTAAATCACCTCTTAATAAGACTATGTCAGCCAAGTTAAAGATTTAAATGTGTTTTATTTAAATAGAACAATAACAATAGATTTTTTATTTAGACAGATTTAGCCTTTAATTTTTCAAACATAAAATAAATGAACTAGGAAATATATATATATTTCCTATATATATATATTTCCTATATATAAATATATATATAGGAAATATATATATTTATATATTTCCTATATATATATTTATTTATAGGAAATATACATATATATATATATATATCACCAGAAAAATAGCTGGAAAGAAGTAAATTTTAAACAAAAACAACTCAAAATTAACATTTGACATAATTTATTACTAAAATGTCTGTATAGATATATTTAAAGTGGTATTAACATTTAAGTAATGAGATTTTATGGATTTGGAGGAGTTATTTATTTGTCTATTTATTTTACCTAATGACCCCCTTCACCCATTTCTCCCGCTTTCATATGCTCTGCCTCTGGCAACTATCAGTCTGTTTTTTGCATCTATGAGTTTGATTTTGGTTTTGGTTTTGGTTTTTGGTTTTTGTTTGTTTAGTTTCCACATGTAAGATCAAGCAGTATTTGTTTTTCTCGGTCTCTGACTTAGCATAATGTCCTCGAGGTTTATTCATGCTGTTGCAAATGACAAGATTTTATTTTTTATAGATGAATAATATTCTATTTTCTGTATCACTATTTCTTTATCCATTTATCTATTGATGAATACTTAGGTTGTTTTTATATCTTGGCTATTATAAATAATAATGTAATCAGTGCACAAAGGTTCCCTTCTCTTCACATTCTCACTTGGTAGTTCTTCATTTGATGATACCTATTCTAACATATATGAAGTAAAATCTCATTGTGGTTTTGATTTGAATTTCCTTGATGATTAATGATGTTGAGCATCTTTTAATGTACATGTTGTCCATTCATCTGTCTTTGGAAAAATGTCTATTCAGATCTGCTCATTTTTTAATTGGATTTTTTTTGTTGTTGGTGTTGTTATTAAGTTGCATGAGTTCTTTATGTATTTTTGGATATTAACCTCTTATCAGATATAGGATTTACAAATATTTTATTCCCATTTAATAGGTTGCTTTTTAATTTTGTTGATTTTCTCTGCTGTGCAGAAGCTTTTTAGTTTAATGTGGTTTTGTTTGTTTTTGGTGTCTAATTCAAAACATCATTGTCAAAATCGATGTCAAGGAGCTTATTGCCTTTATTTTCTTTTAGGAGTTTTATGGTTTCAGATATTTTATTCAAGTTTTTAAATCATATTGAGGTAAATTTTTGTGTATGACATAAGCTAGTGTGTGCATTAATCTAATTAATGCTATTTCACTAAATAGGAATGTAATAGAAGTTTTTGAAAAAACTCTTAAAGACCAGATTTCATGTAGAGAAACTGAAGAAAATTCATGTGCCACTGTAGTTTAGTGTACAGGAGACACCCTTAAGGATTTTGGTTATAAGGTCATCACAAAACAATGGAAAACCTGTTTGCCAACAAAATCAAATTATTATCAGACTTGCACAATGAACCATGTTATTTCATGATTCTCAGTCACATATCTAGACTACCGGCATTTTATTTTTTAATTTTTTTTTTTTTTTTTTTGCAATTATAACAGCTCCATTTTGATATGCTCCATTTTGAACACAGTCTGACTTCAGAACCCACCCCATTTAATATACTCTGCCGCTAAAGTACATATTGGAGGCAACTTCTTAAGAAACTTTTATAAACTTTGTCCAGTAGTCAGAACGACTATAAGATTTTATCCAAAAACTTTATAAACTTTATTTATAAGATTTAAAATAAATTTTAAAGTAATTTCTCTCTTGAATCTCACCCTTCTCACAGCTTTATATCTTAAGTAACTAGTTTTTGAAGCTTTTTTTTTTCCGTTTCTGTTTCTGTTCTGTTGATTTGATTTTGTAAACTGTTGGTAATTTCATGCATAAATACAGAGGTTCATTCTTTTTGATTCCACACGTCTCATTTCTTAATAGTCAAAAAGTGCCTGAATATATGTAAATAAAAATTTTAGATAATTTATTTCCATAAACTGCACAATTTTTCCAAAGCATCAAACACATTTACTTCCACAATTCACTCTATTTGTGTGTTAGTGAATACGTACATAAGAGGTGGAGAAAGAATATAGAATATAGACTTGTACATGAAAATTTGGGCTTCCCAGAATACTTTAAGTACCAAATTGTCTTGGTGCCAATTGCTCTAGGCATTTTATGTTCACTCAGTTGCTGCTTAAATATTACGTAGGTGTAGCCTACCCTGTAAATTTTAAATCACATAAAAATGCTTTAGCCTTCAAGGCAAGACTAAATTGAATACCAAATAGATACTTTAGTTAATCTTGTGAAATATTTCTGAATAAAAAGTTGCTTTAAGTCTTCTTTGATTTTTCATATGCATTAGTGGCTAAATTTAGAATTTGAACCTATTTGAGGAGGGGGGAAAAAAAGGAAAAAAGAACTCTTGGGAGACAATCTTTTAAATGGGTGACAATCTGTTCTGGCTATGATAGGGTAGATTCACGCAGTTAGATAAAAGAAAAAGTAGTGCCTTGCATATTGCATGTTGAAATTTGTGAATTCCAATAAAGTTTGGTGGAAAAGAAAGTTAAATCTGTGAAAATATCTATAAAGTTTGGTCTCAATCCTAGCCATTTTGGACTTAGGATAGCATCCTGAATATATTCATGCATATCAGTGGAGAGAAGATATTCTGTATAATACATGAGTTGTAACTAAGAGGAGTACAGAAAGTAAGAGCTGGTTCCTCAGAATAATTTTGGTGATTTAAGTAAGATTTATGGAGTGACCCTGAGTAACTCTGAATTCCTTTTACTGACTGGTAGATGGGTAGGTAGAAGGTTATATTGCGCATAAATATATTTAATCTGTAATCTTTAAGAGAAGTGTTTTCTTTTTACTCGGTTACCTAAGAAACCCTTGAACCATTTTATAGAAAGGAACAAAAAATACTTAGAAAGTTTGAATAGCATATTTAAGCTTTTTGTAACAGGAGCAGGGTGAATGGTCATAGTCTGTAGACATTCCTTTTTGTTCATGGAAAAATTAATGACTAGTCGTAAATTTTCATATAATTTTGATGTCAGGCCTTATGTGCTTGACTGCTATCAAAGTATTTCTATTTCTTTAGGCCCTAAGTGGGGGGATATCACAGAGCTAAGCTATTGAAATTCAGGAGTAGTTTGGAATTGCCAACAATATGTACAGGAGAGATGAGGTGGGTCCTGAAGTCAAATTGAGTTCAAAACTAGGCTCTTCCACCTACAAGTTTGGTGATCTTGGGCAAGGGGAAAAACTACCCACAGGATTGCTGTGTAGATTATATGAAAGAATACATGAAAAGTGCTTGCTTGGCACAATGCCTAGCATATAACAAATAAAGTAAGAATTAGCCTGTTTATTATCATCAGAGGAAAAACTCCTATTAACATATTCTTATGTATGATTTTATGTTAATTTTGACACAAGTTAATCCTTGATACTGTTTGAGGATTTAAGAATTTTAGCCATTTATAATGGTATATAATATGACATGTATATGATTTTCATGTAAGATGTTTCACATGTGAAAGAATAATGGAAATTTTACTGAGATAATATCATGACAGCTCAAAGGAAAATCTAATTATTGTGTAATTTAAAAATTACTATATGTAATCTTGGCTTAATCTAAATGTGTTATTACACGAAATAAAGTTACATGAATAAGGAAGAAATCAGCTTCACTGCTAGCTAAAGCTAGACTGGAACCTTCTTTGACATAGCCTTCTTAAAAATATATATTATTTTCTAAATATTACAGTATTTAGACATGTTACATTGGGTTCAGTTTTTAAATATACATGACTTATGTCTATTTTAATAGGAGCCTACAATGATGCCATAAGCAGATAGAGGCATATGTACTTTTTATAGAAAATAGTTCAAGACTTTTTATTTAAGATACATTTCTATAGTTTTGTACATATTTCTATATAGACAAATATATACTTAGTCTTTTTATGTGCTAGGCACTGAGTGGAGCTTACTGAGCAAAAATAATTAAATAAATAAAATGATCCCCAGTATCCTGGCAATGTATTTTAGTTGGGATGGTAAGGGAAGCTGAGAGTTAAAGTAATGAGTTGATTAAAACTTTGATAGAGGAGGATTATAGCAGGTACAAAGGTCTCGAATATCCAGCAGGTATAAAGAGCAGAAAGACCATCTTTTTCAATTATTAAAAAAAAAAAAAAAATGAAATCGTGCTTTCTAAGACATTGCATTTATATGGCCCTCGCTTTCAGATTTCCAGTGAAAAGCTTTGAAGTCCCAAAACAATGGGTTGCCCACTGTCCATCCTCAGTGTTGGTCTTTGGCTGGGTTGTATTCAGTGTATATCTGCCCCTCACTTCTGGTGCTAGAATGTGTTCCTGAGAACCTGGTGGGCCAAGGTCAGAGAAAGTGAACTTCACCTACATACAGAAGGAAAGCATTCTGGAGTAAAAGTGACCTCAGGATGCTATGCTGCTGCAAACCTGTCTTCTTTATGCAAAGTTTAAGGACCTACTCAGATTTGACTTGCTAGACTTGAAGGGCACTTTTTTTTTTTTTTAAGGCTAAAGATCTCTGCTTTTCATTGCCTCTCCAGCTTAAAATTTTTTTTTTTCAGAACTCACTAAGAACTATTTAGCCCTGTGATCACTCTTAAAGGATAGCACTAGCATTTGTGTTTCTTCATGATTAATTTACCTTGACTTTAAGTAGCAAGCTAGCCAAAGGCAACCCATATTGAATTCTCTCTTGCTATGAGTACATAGATTTCAGTGTTCTAATACCTCCATGGGCTAAATTCAGTTAAGATTTGAGTTCAAAATGTAATTGGTTAGTGGATACATATGTGTAAAAAAAATGTTCATATCAACTGGCTGCAGTAATTTTCCCAAAAGACATAAGAGAGTGTACCCACTGTGATAAGATAAATAGTCCAAAAGACAGAAGTTCTGATAGGCAAGACTGTGAAGGTCATAGTTCTTAAATGGGTTCTGTCAGCTTTGAACAGCGAATAGGCTTTTGGCCTGCATTAACCAAAACCCATCACCAGACATCTCTGTGACTATCATCCTATGCTCATCCTCTATGTTCTCAAATACTTTGTGGATCATAAAACAACAAAAAAATGGCAAATGTAATAATAGCAACCAAAATAAGTAAAGTTTTCATGTGAAATATATCACATTGCATTTTAATTATTTGACAGACTAACATTCATAAAATAATATATATGTGTAAATAAAATTATGTCAACTGTAATATTTCGTTAGTTAATATCTACTATTCCTTGACTATAATGAATAACAGAGTTTGCCTGCCCAGATATGTTAATTTAAGTAGAGATGATAATACAGCTAAATAGAATCACTCAAAAAAAAAAAAAATTCCAAAATGTGCAAATGGAAGGAAGAAAAGGGAGAAATGAATCCCAACATAGCCCTGTGTTCTATGAACACTCAGTAATATATATTTTTTCGCATTATCAAAACTTCACACTTAAATTTTTCCAAGTTTACTGCTTCCCCTGATGCTTTGCATTTATTTTGATGATGGTTTTGCCTTCTTGGAATTCAAATAGTCTAATTGGGTCTTGGCAGTTGATGTTTATCTTGATTGAAACATTTTCTTCATCCTTTTGCTCTGAGACTCCTACTTTCAGGCTGAAAGGTCATTTTAAATGTTCACAGCATTTGGGAAACCGCATAATGAATTCAATAAATTCCTGCCTGTTAAAAGGAGGCTTCTCTTTCTCAAGTTCCAAAGCTTACGTAGAACAAACCATTTGGTTTTTATCTGAATTTCTTTTAAAAGGGGCTTATTGTACTTCTTCTTTAATGCTCTCATATCAGAGAATAGGAAAATCCTAAATTTTCATTTAATCTTTTTTAGAAATATGCATTTTTCTCAATAAACTCTGAAGTTTAACAGCTGCTACAGCTGTCAACAAATTTAAGGAGTATTCTTTGGTTGTATTACTTTAAGGATTTCTTATATTGTCTATTTTTAATGCAACAACTCCATTTTTAAAAATTTGCTCTACCTATATGCTGTGTATAGATGGAAAAATATGTATACAAAAATGTTCTGTAGCAGTTTTTAATTAGACTAGAAACAGTCTAGATGTTGATGAGTATGGGTTTGATTGAACAATTTGCATACATTGATAATCGAATATTATATAGCTGTGAGGAAGATCTCTTATGTTCTGGTATAGAGCTATCTCCAGATGATGTTTACTATTATTGTTATCATTTGAAAAGATAATACTCATAATCACAGGTATCTACTTTCATTAGTTTTCTTTGTGTATCCCTTAGAGTTTATATATATATATATATATATATATATATATATATATATATATATGCAAACAATGAACGAATTCTAATCATTGCCCCCTTTTTACACAAGAAGCATGCTCTATACTTTTACTGTTCTACAGCTTGCATTTTTCATGTATCAAGTACATGAAGAGGCTTCCTACCCATTTTTGGATAATTTAATGATATATAATTCATATCCCATACCATTAACCTGTTATAAATGTACAATTTATTGATTTTTAATATATTCACACAGTTGTGCAATCATCATCATAATCATTTTTAGAACATTTATCACCCTAGAGGTAACCAAGTACCCTGTAACTATCAACCTATCATCACCTAGGCAACTACTAATCTACTTTTTATCTCTCTCTATATGCCTGTTCTGAGTATTTCATATAAGTAGAATTAAAAATATATGGTCTTCTATGACTAGCTTCTTTGACTTAATGTGATTTCAAGATTTATCTATGTTGTAGAGTATACCAACATTTCATTCCTTTTTATGGACAAATGATATTTCATTGCACGACTAAACCATAACTTGTTTATTCATTCATCAGTTGATAGATATTTGACTATTATTAGTTATGCTACTATGAACATTTATGTAAAAGCTTTTGCATGGTCATGTGTCTTCATTTCTATTGAATATATATACTTAGTAGTAGAATTGGCTAGGTAAATCATACCTTTGTGCTTAACTTTTTGACTGTTAAAAGTGGCTATATTCTCACTCTTTTTTACAGCAGAAAAAAATTTCTATCAAATCACTATATCATTAGTAGTTTAGTCTAGATATATTTTTTAATGAAAACGTTAAGGCACACCATTCCCATTTATGTAAATATACAAAGTTTCTTGACATACATAAATATATTTTCACCAACAAGAAATTTTCTGCGTATATACTCAAGATAATGATCATATTTGCTGGCTTTGGAGAAGAGATGACCTGGAAACCTGAGATGGAGTACTCCCCTTTTTGAATTTGGAAGATTTTTACTATGAGCACTGATTAATTTTTCAATTGAAAATATGACTCGTTAATGTAAAAAAGCAGAAATGTATTTTCTTGGTAAGCTTCTCACAAATGCTGGTCAGACCAGGGGCTTCTCGACCTGTGCTTTGTATCGATCATCCTACACTGTGGGGTAGTCAATGCTACCCATACCATATTTTCGTCATCTCTCCAGTTTGAAATCATTTTTAGTTCTTAGGGCAAATTTAACGTCTGTTCTTCTATCTTTAAGAGGCAAGGTATCATTTCAAAACAGACATTGCTTCATTCTTAATCTAAAATAATGTTTCTCAAATGTTTCATACAAACCAATCCACATAAAAGACAAAAAAGAAAATACTAAGGACTAGGATGAACATCTGAGTAAACCATGGGATTGGCAAACAAGAGGAAGGTGGCTCAACTAAACATGAAAAACACAGTGCTAAGAGCAGGGCTGGTCAGTCTGGAGACCTTCATATTCATATATAGTCTGTCCAACTATTATGTGATGGTGACTTAAAGAGGGAATTTTTATTTTCTGCACAGCTCGCATTAGGTAGCTCTGAAATAGCTTTATGTTTGCTTGGATATCTGTCATTCTAGTGTTTTTCTGTTTATTTAAGACAAAATCTATGGTGGTTATATTTTAAACACACCAATATATTCTGATTTCTGCCTTTGGTTGAATTAGCTTGACTTACTAGAGGATAGAAAAGTTCCCACATTTATTTGCTTGTTGACTTGTTCATTCTTGCATTCACTTATTCATTAAGCATCTATTTATTCAACACTGCAATGACACCGCTCCCCAGTGAATGATGATTCCTTCTGTGGTACCTCAGGGGGCATGATTTCCAGATAGAGGAAAATAATTTTACATCCTTTAATGATCAAAGTCACAACAATAAAGTTTTTTGTTGTTGTTGTTAGGATATATTAACCCAACCTGGTTTTGAAAATTATATGGCTCCAATTCACTTAGTTTCTCTATAAAATGAAAAATATAATATGAATTAGCTTTAAAATACATCAAGAAAGATATAGGGAGGAGATTCTATAAAAATTAAATCTTTAAAAATAATGGAAAATAATTTGGTTTTACCAAAAATTTATAAAATAGGATTTAGAGCTAAAATGTCTTTTTCAGAGGAATAAAACCATAGATGAAGAAATAAATGTGTCTTTCTTTAATCTTGCTGTGGGAATGAGGAATATGCTATTTGTGGAGACTGTATTTGGGAGTGGATTGAATGATGGAATTAACAAAGATGCTACCAGAACAAGTACTAACATCCAGTTAGCTTTCCTAACAATCTATTCCTGAGGAATTAATTTATAAAAATGATTATAACTAAAGAGGTCTTACTATTTCTTATTTTATTTAAATATGAAGATTTCTTACGACATAAAATTTATTTATTTCAAATTATAATATATTTTGCCCTTGGCAGGACTATTGTTAATTTTCAGAGGAGAAGCCACTGACTAATCACAGCATTTTTTTTTTTCAGAAAGAGATTTTGCTGCTGTGAGGCAACTAGTAATTCATTTGCCAAATGTCAACAGAGTTAAAGAATTTTGTATTATAAAAACCCCTCACAGTTGCCTACTTTCTCCCTTATCCAAAAAAAGAAAAAAAAAAAAGATTCTTTGACATTTTTATGTATAAGATAACTGGAATGTGACTCAACTGTTCATGATCTAACTGCAATTGCTAAAGACCATGGCTGAACTGGGACTGTGTCATGCATAACGTTATGTTGAGAGCAAAGGCACCCAGTGAGGAAAGCAGTATCAGAAAGAAAGAGCATCACTGAGCATCTGCTTATTTTTGGATTTCATTCAATCCATTCAAACTATCGCTTCTCCATTTATATTTGAGATGACATGAACATTAAGTCATTATTTAGTCGCTTGAAATGGAGTTGATAAGGCATCTGTATAGGGGAAGACAGTGACATTTGGTTAGTTGGGCTGAAGCTTGCAGAAGTAAATTCACCTTACTCACTGCTACAGTGTTTTGTGTGATCAAGTGAGAATGCCAGTCCAGGCTGCCGAACACCAAAGCCTAGGCCCTTGACAGCTCTGTTGTACTGTCTCTCAGACAACTCGTCTTATGGGAAACTACCTTACAACTTTTTAAATAAGGTATAACACAGTAATGGTTTGCCCCCGAGTCAAGTATGAAATATATAATTAATATTTTACTGATTCTAACTATATTCTGTTGAGGACTCCTTTATATTTTATTAAAATAGGAAATCATTAATAATCTTAAATTTTTGCCATAATTTGCAAACTATTTACAGTTAAGGCACATTAACTCACACATATTTTATTAAAATAATTTTTATTATAGAAGCAATTCTTGTGCACTTTAGAATCTTGTAAAAATATACAAAAACAAAGATACAAATACAAATTAACTCATAACCTCACTACCTCACACACACACACAAAAAACGCTGAAAATTCCTAGGTATTTTTTTCAGTCTTTTTCTAAGCAAATATGAGACTGATAGCAGTCATATGGATAATATACTTTTACTTCCAGCTTTTTAAAACTTAACATTTTATCATGAGTATTTTCCTATATTATTTAATAATAATATTTGAAACACTATTTATATTCATGCACAATATTCTGCCTTAGAAATATTTTATAATTTAAACATTTTCCTATTGTTGGACTTTTAGGCTGTTTCTAATTTTTCCCAAATATTAAAAATATCAGTCTTTTGTCTTCTGTGAATTTTTTATTCGACATTACCTGTTTGTTTGTTTTTTTGTGTGTGTGGTTGTATAGTTTTTCTTATTGATTGCAAAAGTTCTTTATATATTAGATATATGAGTCTTTTTCATCTTACATTTGTTATAATTATGTATTTCAGCTTTAGTTTTACTTTTGTTTATTGGTTTTTTTGCTTTTGTAATTTTTTCTTTGCTTTAACAATAGGAGGGTTTTTTTCTGTACTAAAAGTAGATAGATATTTAACTATATTTTCTTTATTTTTAATCTGTATGAAATTATTTTAATATAAGGATTTAAGTGTATTTTATTTCCAAATAGTTAAACATATGTTCCAGGATCATTTGTTAAAGATCCTGTACTTTACTTTTTTGCTTCGTATCACATGTAGAATTTTATATATCATCTATTGAGTATATACTTATCAGGTGTAAAATTACATCTTATAATTAACACCATAATTGAAGCCAGTTTTTTATTAAAAAAAGAACATGTGCAGCCCAATGATAGTAACATACTATACTTAAACTATTACAATTGCCTATTTTTACATTTGTGGTGTATTTTACAAAATATATAACATTTTGATATGCTAGTATAAGTATATAAATAACTTATTAAAAATGTATACACAGTGGAAGTGCTTGCACATTTTTGTTTTTACTAATAGAAATATACTATCCCATAAGATTGGAGATCACTGGTCTCGATTATGTTACTTCAGGGAGGACTATATACCAGGTTACATTTCAGGCATGGAGCAGGAGCAGAGCAACTCAAGCCCACATCCGGAGATCATATGAATTATAGTCTCAGGAAAGGAAGACAGACAGAAAGAATTATGGGAAAAACCGGTAATCAGAGATGGATGATATATTCAAGGTGACTGTGTAAAGGGTAGTATGATGCCATCTCCCAGACTGATGCTGTGAGACTCTTAAATTTGCTCCTATTTAAAATAAAAATTATTTCTAGAGACGAGGGAAGAGTCAGAGCAGCAGGTGAGGTTCAAGGGACAATGCTGAAGAGGAGAGCAGGTTACAGAAAATATAGTACAGGACACCTGTCCAGCAAGTCTTCATTTTTCAAGTGAGTGTCAAGGTAATTCGTGATCAATAAGACCCAAGGCTTATAGCTACATTATATTTCTATTAAAAAAAAAATTTCACCAGTAAAAAACTGTACAGAAACTTTTATCAATGTAAAAAGCCATTGTATTCAATCTAATCAAACTATTTCAACCCTACCCTTCCTAGAGTGCTTATTGTTAAAACTCTGAGAAGCCAAGATTGCCCTTAAACTTGAGTGAATATTGGCAGGGCCTTTTATTTTATTGTTTTAACTAGTGAACATAGGATTCTTTTGCATTAAATGGTGCCTATAAACATTGAACATACTAGAACATTACATGAAAATCAGCACTTTACTCTGTTTTCACAAAAATCATGCCCAACATTTGTCCTGTTTTTAAGAAGATACCTGTCAAAAAGATCATGTACTCTAATGTGTTTATTTACCTGCTGTTTAAGGGATTTCGTATTTCTTTTCTTTATTTTCACCTTGTATCCATTAAGGGTAGACTTTGAGTTGTACTAATAATATATTCCAGGATAAAGTATAAATTCATCTTTAAAATACTGAATCACATTTCCTACTTAGAGTTTAACTCTGAAATATGTGATCTTTATTTAAGATTGATTGTTAGTTGGAAGTAAATTAAAACTTCAGCCTGTATTCTAAAGTCTTCTAATTTATCTCTTAAGGTAGCCAGTGATCCAAACTAGAGCCACTATAATAAACATGTGTAATATATACATAAATATACAATAGGTCATGAGAATAGCTCTTTGAGATAACTCTATGAAAAAGTACAAAACTCATAATTTTTATACTTTAAAAACAGCTTTTTGCTTTGTATAACCTTAAAGGAAGAATTAATAATCTTAATTAAAATAATGGATAAACAAACATTAGTTAGTTCTTTTAGATTTTAGCTGCATAAATATTATGCTATAAAAAGTTAAGATATTTATACCTTTATTTCTTTTTTGTTAAAACAATTTATTGAATAAGCGCTATGTGCTTATATACTAGGATCCTCAAAATATATGTAAATAACAAAAATAAACTCATATAACATGTTTTTTGTATAAAATTGAGAGATGATTTTCTCATCTATATTATGTAACTGAGTGGCATATTTAACTTATCACAATGTTGTGCTTTAAAGGGGTTGTTTACTGTGTACCTTTTAATGTAAGAGCATTCACTAATTTAACAAACATTGCATGACACATGTCATTAATTAGTTCAGTTAGTATGGCTATGGGATAGTCTTATAAATTAACTGCCTTTATAGTCACTAATTAACTAACTTAGTTTTATGGCAGAGGCATTTATTTCATTAGACCGTCATTTCTGTTATGATCAAATGAGGTCAAGTATATGAAATTATTTAACAAGCCATATTTAATGGTGCATGAGTGTAAATATATGTGAATGTAGGTAGTTTTAAAGACAGTGTGTAATACAAGTATTATGGCTTGTAACTGAAATATATTTTTACAAAACCTAATTGGATTCTCAGTCCATTACATATGCATATGCATATATGCACACACATACACACAAGTATGCTGTGATAGAGTATTTACCTATCTATTTGAGTGATATATATCAATTTTAGAGTCCTGACAAAGAAATAAAATTGTCTCACTTTATCTGAGTGAAGATCAGCAGCAGGAACTATAAAAAAGACTGTGGTTTCAGATTGTTGACTAATTTGATTGTGTGTTTACTTTTTATTAGTATGTTGACATGCATATAGATTTGACCTTCTTTTCAAGGTGGAACAATCACATAGAATACTTCCATAAATGGTTACTCTTCTTTCAAGAAGGGCACCTATATAAAAATTATAGAATGATTAGTCATCATGGTTGAAAATATCACATCAGGTTAATACAATCCCCATCTGGTAATATGTTTTTATATCAAATTTATTAATGTCAGAATTGGTTTTGACTGATCTGTGACATTGACCTCTATTATTTAATGAGAGATAAAAGGTCTAATGGATAATTTTCTTTCTTTTTGGATATGTGTTTTTATTAGAATAATGAGTACAAAGTTAACATCTTTCTGTGTGTGTGTATGTTTTTTTTTTTTAATGATAAGACATATATATATATTTATACTGTGTGTTCACCTCCCATAGTTAGATTTCTTTCTGTCACCACATATTTAACCCTCTTTACCTCATCTACCTCCCTGCTCCATTCTACCCCCTAGCATCTGGTAACCACTAGTCTGTAGTCCATGTCCATGAGTCTCTGTTTATTTGTCCTGCTCATTTGTTGCTTTTAGGTTCATATCTCACATATAAGTGATATCATGTGATTTTCAACTTTTTTGTCTGGCTTATTTCGGTTAACACAATTATCTTGAGGTGTGTTTTTTGTTTTTAAATAATATCCGTAAGGTCAAGCTCATTTTTATTTGATAACCTAACCACACACAGAGTCTACAGTGAAGCAAAATAGAGTTTGAAACATGTTTATTGCCACTGGCTTAAAAAAAAAAAACTGCTGAGAGATCTCTCTCAATATTTAAAAAGAAAAAAGTTGTGTACCTTTCTGAATAGATGTCATGGTGTTGTTCAAACAAAGCTGACTCTGTAGAAGGAAAATGGATTGTTTTGTCTCTGACAGGTAAGCATTGACACCTGAACAGAACTCACTAGGGATAATAAAGGATTTTCAAAGATTATGTTGATATTTAAGCAGATACGTTATTCTTCCAGCTTTAACAATATCAAAAATATATATGTATATATGTCTTATCACAAACACACAGACACACACACTTGTTTACATTCCTTTATTTTTTGAAATGCTATTGAGAGACCTGAAATCATCTTAATGATGTGGCATGTGGGGAAAGGGATCTAGTTGCCTTGTATTCAGTATTTACAGTGTGCCTGGCTTTGGGCTCTGGACTTAACTCTCATGTTCTCACCCAACCTCCCAGAACCCTGCGTGGCATAAGACTCTCTATGTTTATAGATAACAAAAACCAAAATGCAGAGAGGCTGAGAATCTTCTCAAAGGCACAAAGCTATTGTGGCAAAGCCAGGATTTGAGGCCGCATCTCAAGGTTCCTGTATATACATACATATGCAAACTCAATTGAAAATAAAGTTTTAATGAGGCTAGATTTAACAACTACATGATAAGTAGAAGTTTTGATTTGTAAGGAGTGTTCAAAAGCTCAGAGGGTTTATTGCCAATTTTATTTTTCTGGCATGTACAGTTATAAAAATAAATTAGAGGTAAACAGATAACAGTTTCCTGGCAGCCTCCATGTCTGTGAGTCTGACACAGATCCCAGAAGGGAAAATATGCTGCAAGGAGGCTTATATGATATTGCTTATTTAGAGATCCTTTAACCACTTATTTATAATATCTAGTTACAGCCATGTTTTTATTTTTTTTTTCTTTTGGGGCAAAAGCACTTGCCCGTTATTTTGGCGGAAGCCAACATTGCCTGCCATTTCCAATATGTCCTTCTGTGCCCAAGCTCATATTGTGGTATTTGAGTTTGTAGCTCCCCTGACAACATAATTGTTGCCAAATTCACCGTTGGCAGCAACATTGCTGAAGCCTGCTTCAGAGGCCTCTTTGTTAGTGAGAAATATAATGCAGACATACTTCACTTTACATCATAAATATATTTACAAAAGTAGCTCCTCATTGAATAAATTTGTAATAAGACTTGTTTTCTTAAGTATATAAAAAAAACATGTTTATTGTGGAAAAATTGAGAACTATAGAAAATGCATGTTATAAAATATAAATAACCTGCAATCATAGCATCTAGGGATAGCCGTATTAAAACATGTTGGTTTATTTCCTGCATAACTTTTTTAAGCATACACATAACCCTATTCAAACACATACATGTAACATATGTATATATAAGTAGAGAGTGAATAAAATTGGGTCACAGAGATTGAACATTCGAAACATGTTTATTGCCATAAATATCCTATGGTTGTGTGCCAGGTTACTGTCAACACTGTATGTATCATTTTTTAATTCTGCATTTCTCCACACTTTTAATAAGCAACTTCCCATGTCCAGTAAAACCTGATATTCTGATGATGGCATGGAATTCATTTTATATATGACCAAAAGATTTATTTAGCCATTCTTGAGTTGTTGGACATTTAAGTTTTCTCCCTTTTTCTCTATTCTAAATATTGGTTCATTGAACATCTTTATAATAAAAATCTTAATCTGTATTTGTGATTAATTACTTAGACAAAATTCTTTGAAATGTTCTTACTGGTCAAAGAGTTTAAATATTTATGAACTTCTTAGTACATATTATATTGCCAGATATTTATTAAAACATTTTAATGCTACTTAAAGAAAAAATTTGAAGAAATATTATAGTGAACATTTTTTAGAATGAATGTTTATAATTGGTATTTAATAACATTGGAATTCTTATAACATTTCATGCAGTCAGACACTCTCGTTTTAAAGGTGGGAAATTAAGGCATAAAATCCACGTAAAAGACAGAGTAGCTCAAAAATCTATATTCCAAACCTGGCCAAAAGCAGTTATATTTATATTATTAATTCAGTAGAGAAACGGTTTGGGTACTCTGTTGAAATGACTTTAATTGTTGAGACAGTTTTCGATGGGGAAATATTTCAGTGTTTCTTTTAAGTGTGGTGATATATTTTGAGTCTTACAGTCAAGTTTCTACAATAAAAACAAGAATCATTTTATGCAAATAGGTTCATGTAGCAATAGCATGCTATGAGATTTATGCTGCACAGAGAGTGGTTCTCAGACGATGGTGTACATGAGAAGTGTTGAGTGTGTTTTTTTAATGCAGATTCCTGGGCTTCACCATCAAGACTGATTCAGTAGCTCTGGATTAGACCTAGAACTATTTATTTTAACAAGCACCCCAGTTAATTCTGAGGTAGATGGGATAAGGCCACACTATGAGAAATATTGGTACAATGATGAAGAATGACCTTGGTGCTTTAACACTCGCTCTGCATCTGTCTGTAATTTATTTAACTTCTCTCTGCTTCAGATTTCTTAACTACAAAGAAGGGAGGAAATGCTAGTTTTTGTTATGAAGATTCAATAAACCCTCAAAAGAATTTAATATAATTTTTAGCACATAGTAAGTATTCAATAAATGCTACCTCTTATTGTCATAGTTGTCATCGGCATCATATCTATGTCATTATTCCTGCATTGGCAATTTTAAACGACTAGCATTGTTGGTTGATTATTGATTGAGATTTGTCCCATAGTCCCCTCTGACATGGCTAAATTCTATTAACTTAGATATTTTCCACTTATTTTTCTTTTATCCCACCCATACACAACACTGGAGTTGAAATTAAATTAAGATGAAAAGTAACGGGAGCTAACCAGAGAGTTTGGTGAGACCAGTTGAAAAAGCGTCAGTGAATCTTGTTGAAAGTAAAATAGTGATCCTGCTGCTCATCTGCTCAGAGACCCCATTAAGGAAGTATGGATGCTCCAGGCCACTGCAGAGCTATAATCTGCTTCTTGTATCAGCCATAGCATGTGTTTGCACAGTTAATTCCCCTTCACCTTGTTTAGCAATAAAACCTATGTTAAACAGAGATTTCTTTGTGGATATCAAAGTCTATATATATAGCAAAATCATTTAATAAATAGTTAAGTTCCTATACATGGTGTCAAAACTGTGTTAGGTACTGGGGAAAACAGAACAGAATATATTAAAGTAATTTAACTCAATCTTTTTTTATAACGATCTTTCTGAACAAAACAATGGTATAGAACCTGCAGACATTGTTCAATTTGTGACTACTTCCTACTAATGATTAATATATCAGAAATTGCTGGCTGCTAAATATTCCAGTCATTTCGAAATGTACTAATTTGGCTAAAGAATCTCCTTAGACTAAAATAGGCTACCTTAAAGCACAAGTCAAATGCCTTAAGAGAAAATATCATTATACCAGCAAAATCTCTGTATAATCCCAAAAGAAAAGCCCTCTCAAAGGCTTACTTATTTCAAGTCAATTTTAGGTAAGCTAAATAACTATATAACTTAGATGTTCTCCTGAATGTCGGTGGAATTTCTCCCAGAGCTGTAACTTTGTCAAGCTAAGTTACCCTTTCTTCTGAACCAAGAAACAGGATTTATTGAGAGGTTATTGACTGTCAGTCTTTAAACTGGGCACTTATATATTCTCTCATTAAAACTTTATAACAGCATAACCACCCTTTTTTATACCTAAGACTTTGTAAAGAATATGCCAGGAACAGAACAATAGCCTTATAAGGTTCAGGCAGCCAAGAAGCTGTTTTGCTCAATGCAGAAAGCAGCCATGGCTGCCAAGTTCCTGTGGCTGGTACAGGCTGGTGCTCCTTAGAAAGAATAGGAGACGTAGTTAGACCCATTGTCGTCGGGCTTGTTCAGGGTCAGGCAGGGTAGCAGACCTAGATGTTTAATGCCCTTTTATTGATAGTTACTTTAATAGGATCTTGTTGCTTTTGTGGTAAGAAGATTATCCTTAATTGGTTTGAACTTTGTTCCTATTTCATAGCAGACATTCTTAACCTGGAGTCCACAAATAGGCTTTAAAGATCTGTAACCTCCTTAAAAGAATAATCAAAATTTACAAAGTACTTAGTGTCTCACAATGTCCTAAGCACTTTATATGCTCATAATGTCCCTATCAGATAGCTACTGTTTTTATTTCTATTTTGAAGAGGAGGAAAATGAAATTTAAAGAGGTTAAATAACTTGCAAAAGATCTGTAACTATACAGCAACAGAGTAAGTGTTTTAATCTAGGCTATCTGACTCTAAAATCATTAGGCTTAGCCACTTGGCCACACCGACTGAACTCTCTAGTATTATATCCAAAAGTATGTGTGTGTACGTGTGTGTGTGTGTGATTATTTCTGAAAGCTTACATTTCTGAAGATCTTCCAGATTATTTAATTCTTAAAGGAATCATTGATCTTCCAAATTTGAAACCGTCTGCTACAGGAAGATTATATAGATGGACTCTATTAGAATGATCTGAGCAGAAAAAAAATCCACTTCATACCTTTCGGGAGTCTATTCTTGTGTTTTCAGTTGAACCAGTTCGTTATTCACCAGGAAGATCTCCAGGTCTTTTGCTGACATCACAGACATGTGCCATTTATTACCAGTACCATTTGACCACATATCTTTTTAGGGCACAACACCAGGTTCATACTTTCAAAATAAATCTACCCTCCAAAATTAAAAACATTTATTTGGAAAGATATGTTTATCTCTAAGTTCATTGCAGTATTATTGACAATGGACAAGACATAGAAACAACCAAAGTGTGTTTCAATAGATGATTGGACAAAGAAGATGTGGTACATACACACAATGGAATATTACTCAGCCATAAGAAGTGATGAAATACTGCCATTTGTGACAATATGGATGAATCTTGAGACTATTATGCTAAGAGAAATGTCAGATAAAAAAAAAGATTCCTCTCACATGTAGGATATAAAACTGAAAGCAACGAATGAACAAGACAAACAAACGACAAAAACTCATAGACACAGACAATAGTATGGTGGTTATTAGAGGTTTGGAGGGTGATAGAAAAGGGTAAAGGGGGTCAAATACATGGTGACTAAAGGAGATTTGACTTTGGGTGGTAAACACACAATGCAATATACAGATGATATATTATAGAATTTTACACTTGAAACCTATATAATTTTGTTGACAAGTGTCACCCCAGTAAATTTAATAAAATTTTCTAAACCCAAAACAATAATACCACAAAAATAAAATAAATAAAATAAAACATTCTATTCATCAAATATTCAGAGAACTAGGAAAGCTGCAGGAAAATAAGAAGTAGTTGAGCTTACGGGCAAAAAAGCCATAAATTTGAAACATTCCATTTTGCTTTATCATACCTTACTAAAACTAGTATGTTACCCTGGCATGGATTGGAGTATGCTATTTAATAATAAATTAGTTTATAGTAGCAAAATTTCTTTTCTGAGGGGAAGCCAGGACCAAAGTCATATCCACTCTTGCCCTAACAAAGGCACAGCCACATAAAAGAAAAGTCTAGAGTCAAAGTAACAACAGTTTTGTTCTGAAATAAACTGTGAATATACTAACACCTTCATTTAAAATCTAGTTTGACTGTCTGAACTGAAGAGTTTGCATGTTAACCATTAGTTATAGTAACTGGAAGAGTTGCAAATGATAATTTCTTTAGTGTTTCCACTGGTCTCAAGATGCATGCAGTGAGCCAAATTAAGACCATCGTATTAAATAGCAAATAAACATATAAGAAATTTCAGTGTATTTAAAGAGAAATAATAAAAAGGAAATTAGCATTGAAAGTATTCAACTTTAAAAACACTGTTTTAGGTGCTTTAACATTCATCAGCCCATTTCGGTTTTCTAAATGTGAACGCTTTATAATTCCTTTCCACAAGTGTGAAATCTCAGGCTCAGAAAGCCTTAGTAGTTTTGTTCAAGGTCACAGAGTTGGCAAGAAACAGGACCTGTTCATATCCAACCTGCTTCCAAAGCCCATATAGTTTCTGCTATGATTCAATACTTTGAGGAACTAAGTAGCATTTGGAGACCTGCTCTTAATGAACTGTATAAGTATTTTAATAAGGGACCACTAGATCCTACAGAAGCAATGAAGTGTCATGGATAAAAATACAAATGTCAGGCAAGGTACTTATCTGAGTACCTTTCTTTATCCAATGTAGTAATAAAAATAAAATGAGACAATGGATATGAAATATTGAGAATAGTATATTCTCTATTGCTATTATTGTGTTACTCTTGGAAAAGGACAGGGGCAGTAGGGTCCCCATGGACAGAGTATCACTTATCTGAGACCCATGGAGGAAGTCCTGGCTTTGGGAGCTGCTAGGATATCAGCTCTAATTCTGTTGAGGTATACAGTGGTGGGGAACAGCATTGAGGAGAGCTTGATATATAGTCAGGTCTCCAGTGAGGAGACATTTCAGCAAAATAATCAGTGCTACCAAAGCTATGAAAGATGTTCAAGATCACACATTCTCTCAGGGATATCAGCCAAAGTTTGAAGCATTCAGTGAAAATAAATAGATACTTCAACACGCAGTAGTTATAGCACTGACATGTAGACTCCATATAGAACTTTTAAAGGCTGAGCTTCAAAAATAATTTGCCCATAATACTTTACTAAATAGTATTCCAGCAAGGAGACGGGGAAAATCCTTCTTTTGTGATTCCTCTCCCATGTTTGCCATGTTTAAGCAATATTTATTTTGATAACAGGAATATTTGGCCTTTCAGAAGGAATTTAATCTCTACCATTCCAAACATAACTTTTCTGAGGTAATCTCAACATCAGTAGAAGCCACAAAACATTACCTCTGTGTAATAAATAGCTCAAAGATATTGATCTCAATTACTTACTACCTTATAGTCAAAAATACCTCTGTTTTTATCTCATATTATATGCAACACTAAAGAATGAGAAATATTATTACATTTTTCTTGATATATTTTGGCAATCCAGGTAGCATATATATGTTTTGTTTTTATAATTTTTCACTATTTTTAAATGTATATGAGATTTCTCAGATGAAACAGCCTTTAATGTAACGTTCAATAGGGATAACTCATTCAGAGGAAAGTTTCTAAATACCTTATTCATGTCTTCAACAGTGCATTATTTTGGGGGTACTGCAAATGGCTTCAGAAACATTGCTCCCCTTATCAACTGCACTCACCAGCTATTTGAGCTTGGGGGACTACAGACCATTGACTTTAATCATTATAATAAAAATAACATTTACGTGTGCTTTGCTATTTACTAAGTGCTTTTGCAACCATTTTATTTACTCTTTATAACATTTCTGTGAAATACATATTATTATCACCCTCTCTTTTATAGATGATGAATCTGCAATCCAGAGAAATTTAATGACTTGGTGGTAAAAGATAGAGCTGAGATTTGAACCTAGATTTTCTCAATTCAAATCTCAGGCTTTTCCTACACCACTTATAAGGCATTAACAGATAGCAAATGCTCAATAAAGGCATACTAAATGATTAAGTGAATGACTGGAGAAAAGGATGCATCATGGTATTGTAAGAATTTAGTCTTCGGGGACAGAAAAGACCATGTTTACATCTTTAATCTGCCTCTTTCTAATTGGACAACGTTGGACAACTTGTTTAGACTGAGCTTCTGTATCTTCATCTGTTACATAAAGAAATAGTACTGCTCTCATAAAGATGTGTGTGTATTTGTGTGTGAACTCCTCAATAGTATCAAATTTATTATGTACTTTCTCCAATGTATGCACAGAGCAAGTACTCGTTATATTCTGGCTTCTTTAGTGAGAGACAATCATTCTATTATTAATTGCATCTCAGTTCTGTGCATATACCTACCTATGAAGGGTAGTTTTATTCCTAAGAATTTTGCCTTCTCTCATTTTCAGGGAAAAGTATTAAGAGCTACCATATTGTTGTGGTTAAGAACACACGGTCCAGGCTATCTGGGTTCAAAATCTTACTCTCACTTTTATTAGCCATTTGTACTTGGCTGTTATACAATTTCTCTATGCCTCAGTTTCCTCTTCCATGTAATGAGGAAAACGATATTTAGAATAGCACTTGACATATAATCAGCACTATGTAGGTACTGGTGATTTACTTTTCAACAAAAAATGTGTTAATAACTCTTGTATAACAGGAACCAAAAGTAACACTGCAAACTCGTCATTTCCATTTGGATTAATAGATAATAGTAAATTTGATAAGCATTTGGACAATAGCTGAGAAATCACATACCTATAGGAAAAAGATATAGGAGTGTGCATTTTGTTTTTAAACACAAAGAACTATCAATTTTTATGTATCTATGAATGAAATACAAAAAGAAATCATTTGACTTCTGTTGAGCATCTCAGAAAAAAAAAAAGGTTGTCATGGCCAGGGAGTGGCAATTGATAAGAGGAGCGATGTTTCTAAAGTCATTTGCAGTACCTCGAAATAATACCTTGTTGAGGACATGAATAAGATATTTAGACATGCAAGAGGTAGAATTGAAATCATATTAGACATTGGTCAGTACACCTAAACCTTTGAAGAATAAGAAAGATTTCAAGAGCAGAAACAGGTGAGGCTTGGATGAAACTTCTTCTGTAAAATGCATTCTGGATAGTGAGAACAGCAAAGGTATCTTTGGAGGGGCCAGAGATGAGATTTGGAGGCAGTTGGGACCAGATTTTAAATGCCATGACATAGAACTTTAACCTACTTTTATAAACAAGGAAGTAACAAAATCACATTTTCCCACAACTACAGGCTGTCTTTCCAATTCTTCACCCGCCTCCTTGCTTTTCTTGTCCTCTTCCCTTCTTTTACTTCTTTCCATTTAACTACACACAAAATCCTGACAGCAGTGTAGAGGACAGTGTGGTACAGCAGGACACATGGGCAAGGACATGCCCTCGGAAGTGGTGTGATTGTTCCAACAAGAACAGCTTTGGCTCTGAATGCCCTGCCTTTTGAATGAGTATGGGGTACAGGAATATGAGCTGAGTTTGGTGCTGTGCAGTTGGAATCAGGAATGTTAAACCTGGAAGGAGCCTTAGAGATCGGTAAATAATGTTTCCAACCTGACAACACATGGAGTCCACCTGGAGAGCTTTCTAAAAATACAGATTCCTGGGTCCCACCCAGGATCTACTGACTCAGACAATTCAAAAGGAGACCTAAGAATCTGTATTTTAAAAAGCCTTTTCAAAGTGATATGCAGATCAGTAATTAAGCATGCCTGATCAGAGGTTTGCCAAAGTCACAAGCACTTAGTTATTAGCAGAGTTGAATCCAAACTTAGGGCTCCCAATTCCCAATTCAGTACTGCAGCTCAGGGTAGGTTCTTATCTTTCAATTACAAAGAAATATTTTTCTTTTTTTTTCAAATACATCTTAGGGTATGAAATAGGAACCCTTTTATCTTGAAATGATCCCCTGTAATGTACTTAAATAACTTTAACGGTGAGATTGTTTGCTATATCTCCCCCCAAGTATTGTTAAACATTTACAAAACACTGAAGGCATTGCATTGTCCTTAAGATGGTTAAAAAGTTACCGAAGTGGAAGACCCTTACTATAATCCTTTTCAAGTTTGTGTTATACTATTATTTAGAGACAAGTAAACGCATCAATTCATTTTAGCAGAATGTCCTGTTCTATACACAAGTTTTGAATATTGTTCAAGGCAGCTAGATAATATCTCTAAGTGAGTTCTAATAGGCGATATTAAAACAAAAAATGTGTCTTTGTTTCGAGCTTTATGAAATTAAAACTAATCCAGTTATTCAGTTCTCCAGTTATGTCTTTAGTTCAAAGAGGAGGGAATTTTGAGTTGAGTCATAATCTGGCCTCTTACATTATTGAGAACCATTGCCTTCTTTCCTGAGTCTCAGTTTCCTCCTTGGCAAATGAGGATAAGAATCCACCCCATCCCCACAGCCTATTTGCCTAGGGTCACTGTGTGAATGCCAAGGAACAATGACTATGAAGGGCTTTAGAAACGACGTAGGACGATATGAGAGGCACAGGAAGGAACGGCTTTGGGAGGAATTTTTTGTTGTTGTTTCCTGAGAACAGGTCATCATAGTCCAACTCATCATTAGAGGCCCAGATGGTGCTCATGGACATGGTCAATGCCTAAAGAACCCATGTTTCCCTGGAGGCCTGAACGGCCAAGAACATTAGTGGGATTAGTGGCAAACATGGTTTTCAAACTCATAATTACATTACTGTTTTAATGGACAGCTGTGTACAAAGAAGCCAAAAGCAGAATAAGCATAGTTGTGGTTTGGATTTTTTGTTTTCCTCTTGTCAAATTTAACTTCTGGTTCTAAATTTTACAGCAAAAGAGAAGGGTAAAAAGTCATGTTTTAAGATTGCTTTAAAGTTCTAAAGATAGGGAAAAAGCAAAATAAAAGATACCTTTTTGAATGCATGCTTATGAAAACTCTGATTTGAATTTCATGAAGTATAGCCATCTCTAGGCCTTTTCAAAATTTGGTCAAAATTAAATTTTAAAAAAGGTTAACAAAGTTTATAGTCCCGTCAAGGTTTTTCTCTTCCAACCTAAGTTTAAAAATCAGCATCTATTATTTTTTAGACTCTTGTAGTAGCTTAATATATCAAAAAGAACAGAGTTTATTTTAATTTGTATTTTCTGTAAAGGTAATTACGTTTCAAATTAAATTATCTACCAGGGGTACACATTTTATATAGGCAGTTTAAGATCCTATTTACATATTTATATCATGGTGATACAATGTAGTACTAAATAGTTTAGAGGCCAAAAATCCAAACAATTATGGTTCCTATTAGGAAATACTGTATCTGAGGATTCTGGCATGACCATCTATAGCCATTTAGAGAAGTTTTGCTAGATTCAAAAACTGTCCCACTACAGATGGCTTTGTTTACACTGTACTTAGAGCTCTGTGTACCATTTGGACTCCTCATTAAAAAAACATAAGTCATTTTTTAAAAGGAGTATAAATGGGAAATAATCCAAAAAGTGGGAGCCAATATTATACGGAATAAATTCTATAAAAAAAGAAAAAAGAAAGACAAAATACACATAGTTGAATATCAGAATTCATCCAGAAAGTAAGTGAGATGGCACAGATAGATGATTATATCCAAATATTTGAGATATATCATTGCATAAAAATGAAAGGAATTTTAATGGCTAAAGTTTGAAAACACAGTTAATGTCAAGCAAAGGAGGTCAGCAGTGACATTGCTTTGCGACTCGTGGTGACTGGAGAAGAGGTCAAATGTGTTTAGAAAACTGTTGTACATTTTTCTTAGCTATGGATTTGGCTAGTCAATAGGATTTATAAACAGTCTCACTATGAACTTAGTTGTCCTGAGGGGGAAAGAAAAGTCCCATTTTAATTTAAAAGCAGAAACTCAAGGCAATCACTACAGTCCTGTGTCTTCTCAGTGAGCTCCATTCCCTCTCAGTGGTGTCTGGCAACAGCAGGTGATTGATGGATATATTTGCTGAATGGATAGACTCAGTTCTGTGACCTACTGCATCACATTCAGGATATATTAATCATTTGAGTTTGATCGCTAAGGTGACAACAAAAAGATTCTCATACCAGAAATTCACTGGAGCTCAGTGAAGGGAAGCACAAACTGAACACCACTCCATTATTTCAGAAGCCATAATGCCAAAGATAATGCCCCAGGTAACTTCCTTTTTCTTCTTCTAGAGAAACACATCTGGGTCTAGAAGTTCATTTGAGTTAAGGCTATGAGTTCAGAACAGGAAGGGCCTTCAGCATCTGATTCAATCTATAGCATTCACAATCTGAAGAAGCAGCTCAGCCCCAATTCCACTATGAATAAGCTAGAAAAGAGTGAAGAATGGTTTTCTTCTAAATTTGGGTAAGCTGTGAGCTATTTCTAGATTTTTCCATAAACTCTAGCCACATTCAGATGTGCACATTCAGAAAGAAGGTCGGTATGGTCTGGAATCTCTTTCCAAATAAGGGAAGCCTGGTTTGATCTGGTGCTTTTGAGACCTCATTGACTCAAGAGGAGCATGGATCCAGATCCCGAGGTTAACTCCTAGTTCTGTATCCCTTCTGTGATCCAGGGACAAACGCATGCATTAGCTTCATGCTTGAGCGATTCTCTCCAGCTTTTCTGATTGTTATCAAGGCAGAGCAGAACTAGACTGGCTTTCGTTTTTTCATAACAATCACAACTATGTGTGATGATTATAGACGTATTCTCTAACATGTTTTAAGCACTTGGATGATAAGAAATGTTTTAATGAAAATATGTGTAACCATGGTGATGGTAGGGGGTGGGTTGGTGAAAGCTAAAGCAGCTGTGAAAATGGTAGAATTAAAGAGATAATGGGTTTGTTTCACTTGGCCTGTGTGGGGCACTCTTTTTTTTTTTTTTTTTAAGTCCAGAAGTAGATTAAATGTGATATGTTTGACAGTTTAATATACTATCAGTACTGCCAGTTTAGTTTGGTGTATTGTACGTAGTGTATTAGGTGTTATTATACTAACAAATAAACTTCCAAAACTAAAGGTCTTTAAAAAAATAAGTTTATTGTTCAAGTAACTGTAAGGTAGATTTTAGGAGGACAAAGTAGCTTTTCTTCTTGCTCTCGTGCAGAGACTTCGATCCTCCATCTTGTGTTTCCAGTACCCCTCATGACTTCGGCACCTTTGGTACCCAGTTGGCAGAAGGAGAAGGAGCACAGAGATGAGCATGTGGGAGGAGTTATGAACCATTTCTGAGAGTAGTGTGAAATGTGTTTGCTCACATTCAGTTACATAGCAAAACCTAAATGCAAGGGAAGCATAGAAAAGAGAACTCCTTATATGCCCAGAAACAAGCAGAAAATCAAATTCAGGAGACAGCAAGCAGAATTTGCCACATTTATGGCCTCGATTATTGAACCGTATGTTTTTCTAAGATCATTTTGTCTTTAGTTAGGATTATATAGAAAACTATGTCAAGGAAACATGAAAAATATCTTTATTCTTCAAAATCACTGTTGAAGTGGATCCTACAGCCTCTTTGATAGCCCATTCCAAAGTCTTAAAACCTCTGAAGGACGATTTGTAAGCATGTATAATTCACTCAGTATAAGAAATCTCAATGTGCCAATAACACAATGAGATGCATGCTTGTTCGCGTGTTTACATCTTTGTTTTTATTCTCCATGATATATATTTAAAAATTTGCAGAAGAAAATGATAATTCATGACAGTCATAGGATAATAGTCTTATCATTGTTTCGCCCTGGTAGGACTGAAGAAATGGTATCTAATTCAGGCCACATAGCTCTCTGAAGTCCTTCTCTGTTCCCTTCTATCCTCATTAAAGTGGAAAAATCCATCTGCTTAGATCATTTAGGTTAGAAACTGAGTAATATCACTTTTTCAAAACATATTTAATAGTAGGAGTGCTGACCTGTTTGAGGGAGAGTTCAGATCTAGAGAAAAATGTGGTATGTGAGCTTCCATATCCATTAGTGTAAAAGAATCAAATTTAAGTTATTTTTTAAAGGCAATTATAGTAGAACTACTACAGTTTTTATTTTTAGTTATAATTTTGCCTAGAATAATCTTAATATATAATATTTTAAATGGTAAGTATTTTTACAAAGGATTCATAATTTAATAATGTTATTCATTTAATTAAGCCATTTGAAAATGAATTCTTAATAAGTCTAATACATGAATAGCCAGGGATGAGACTGAGAACCACATTTTTAAAACCTACTCCTCAAAAAGAAAATTATAATCTCTGTGGATACATGTGTGGTTTAAAGCACAACTCTCTTTAGACCTGCAAAGTGATTTTAATATCCTGCCTAGTGGAATCATTGCCCACTCCCCCAGGACAAGTTGATAATCACTGATCTAGAAGAATAAATATGCGTAAATGGTAAAGAATTCTTAAAAATATAAGTAAGCTTTGGAAATTAGGGCTTTTGAAAAATAAAGAAGAAAAGAATGAAAGATTAACCTCTAAAATAATTTACCTTTTAGGAAAAATAGGGTACTACATTTCCATTTCAGCCATTCCGTTGTTTTTCCTGTCCTTTCCAGTTCTATCGTTGTCTCAAATGACAGATCTACTTTGAAACTTATGAAGATAAAGCTCAGGGCCCCTCACTGGCTTAAGCCCTTTCCAAGTACTAGAAGGGAGGGATACTAGCAGCCGCATACAGTTATAGGTTTTGTAAAATTCACAAAAGTAAGAATTTTTTTTGCATTATTTTTCTTAAAGCAGACTCTCAAAATTACATAACCTTCATGTGCCACAAACCTGGATCTTACCACTAATTGGTGGTCAGACAGGAGTGTATTCAAAATAACTCCCATTAAAATGCCTTTTAACACGCGCCTTTGAAATGCCTTTCCAGATTTCTTCAAATCAACTAATCAACCTCATTAGTTGATAGGATTCTTTTAAAAAGTAATTCCTAGCCAAAATAAAAAATATATATATATTAACATTCATTTGAGGTAGAGCCACACAGGCAAACATGGTAAATAATAATCAGGATAAATAAGTAGTGCCGCATCTAAAGACACTAATGCATTCATAATACAAATATTTATTGAGCAATTACTGTGCCAGACACTATTCTATGTGCTAGAGATATGTCAATGTGAAAGCAGATAAAAATCTCTGCACTTGTACAGCTTATATTCTAATGAGAAACATAAGATAAATAATAATGAAGTTTGGCAGAGGCTGATGAATGCTGGGTAGAAAAATAAAATGGAAAGAAGGCTAGAAAAGGCTAGGCAGTTATAATGGGAATTTTTATGGCAACTTTTGTTCAGCTTTATTGAGATATAATTGACATAAAACATTGTATAAGTTCGAGGTGTACAATGTAGTGATTTTATACATTTATAAGTTGCAAAATGATTACCATAATTTTAGTTAACACATTCACCACTTCACATATTGACAACTCTTTATTTGTTATAAGAATTTTTTTAAATTTATTCTTTTAGCCCCTTTAAAATATACAATACAGTAGTATTAACTATAGTCACCATGCTGTACATTTATTACATCTCTGAACTTTTTCATCTTATAACTGGAAATGTGTACCCTTTAACCACCTTCATCTGTTTCCACTGTGTCCCACTCAACCCCCAGGCAACTACCAATTTGTTCTTTGTATCTATGAGTTTGTTTGTTTTGTTTTCAGATTCCACATATACGCAAGATCATACGGTATTTGTCTGTCTCTTTCTGACTTATGCCTCAGCATAATGCCCTTGATTTTCATCCATGTTATCTCAAATGGCCGTTTTTTTTTTTCTTTTTAATAGCTCAATAACATTCCACTGTGTGTGTATGTGTGTATTCATTATCTATTCATTGGTCCATGGACACTAAGGCTGTTTCCATGTCTTGATCATTATAAATAATGCTGCAGTGACAATGAATGTGCAGATATATCTTCAAGATAGTGATTTCATTTCTTTTAGATATAAACCCAGAACCGATATTGCAGGAGCATATATAGTAGCTCTATTTTTAATATCTTGAGGAACCTCCATACTCTTTTTCATAGTGGCTATACCAATTTACATTCCTACCAATAGCACACAATGGTTCCTCTGGGAGGGTAGAATAGTCTAGGAGATTAGGGTGACAATTTTAAATAGTGTAGCCTGGGAATGTCTCACCATGAAGGTAACATTGAACTGATATCCAGGTGAAACATATTTCAGGCGTAGGGAAGTTCAGGTGCAATGGCCCTGGAGATGGAGCATACACGTGTGTTCAAAGGACAGCCAGGGGGCTAAGGCTGAGACAGTAAGCATGAAGGAGCAGGTACAGAAAAAGATGGGAGAGGCCTTGGGCTCACATCATTCCTGGAGGGCCTCAGCTGCTGTGAGGGTATAGTATTGTCTGGGAGAGAGAAATCCCCCCCACCCCCCGCCACCCTGCATCCATCACCCTTCTTTAATTCTTATGACTGGACTAATAATAAAATTGACATAAAATCAGATTCACAGGAGAAAAATCAATTAATATGCACACACATGAGATCATTAATAGTGCTCCAAGAAATGATGAACCAGCCATCTTTTAATACTTTTTAGACAAAGAAAAAAGTAATTCATGAAGAATTGAGAGGGCAAAGACACTTAGGTTTGGGTGCTCATTAGTGAGGAATCTAAACGAAGTTTGAGTTTGGATTGTAAATTAGTCAGGGAGCAACATTTTGTTTATATAAGCTTTTTTGGCCCTGGATTCTTTAACTTTAGTAATAAGGGTGTCTCTCTTAGTCCTCCTCAAGCAAAGAGAGTACCTTTCACAGGGGAAAATTATTTCCTACATTCATGGAGACAAAGGAGGGTCAAGGCGCCCTTCTTGCACTGTCTGCTTGTCAAGTAACTTTAATTCAAGGTAATCTATATGCCATTTTGAAATATTTTGGGGATGGTCTGCTCTGGGCCCCAGCAGTATTTACTCTGAATAAAATAGGAAGCCATTGGAGGATGGTGGGAAGGAACTCACGGGGATCTGATTTACGTTTCAGTGGGATCACTCTGTATATTATGAATGAACGCACGAGTGGGGAGAGTAGGGGCATAGCATTTAAATAACAGTGTTCCAGTGTGGCTTTATCAAAGTATTTTTAGTTGCTCTGTGTCATAGAAAAAATATACAGAAATGCCCATCTCCACCCTGTTAACAAAGGTGTTCCTCTTTCGAGTTTTAGCTTGATGAAACCATGTTTTGAGGAAAACTGCATTTTTGAAATTTAGCAGCTTAGAAGTGGTCTCAGAGAGCAGATGGTTGGTAGTAACCTGTTTCATGCAAAATAAAATAAAATAAAAATAAAAATAAAACCAACTAAATCTTTGGGGGCTACATCTGACACTTGTATCCAGTCCAGCTAGGAGACATATATTTCTTCTCTTACCATTTATACCCTTACTTCGAGATCCAGAAATGAAAACATGATGTAAGGAAAACGAATACATGCTTGTTTGTTTTGTTCTTAATCACAGTAAGCCTGAATGAAATTTTCAGATAAATTAAGGGCTACCAGCAACTATGAAAATAGATACTTCTTCCACTGTCAACATATATTCAGGTTAAATATGTATTTTCATGACTCAGACTGTTCATTATTTCTAGAGAATTGCTGTAAATATGGACCTCACTCTGCTGCTGCAGGCTTTGCCTTTACTGCCAATATCACAGCCCACACTGGGACCCATTTAAGATCCCTTTTTAAGCAGAGTTCCAGTTAAGAAAAAAAACTTCTTTTAATCATTAATAAATCATAATCATATAATCATTTAATCATAAAACATTAAAAAGTAACCTATAAACCTCAAATAAAACAATTCTTGGTTTGAGCTTTTTAAATTTTAGACCTAATAAATATTTTTCAGAAAAATTGGCCTTTTACCACCTCGTTTGGTAAAGATCCACTAAGAAAGTTCAGCATGTCCCTTCTGGTTTCCATCCAAATATCAAACTCAAACTATCATTTTCATCTTGAATCTCTTCCTTGTCCAGCGTTACTTGGGAGTATCACTGACAAGTCAGAAAGTGTGTTTCCAGAGATTATCTGATATTTTTACTCATAAATAAGCGTATACCTTTTACCTTTGTTTCAGGCTTTTGTTTATAAAATCTGTCTGTGGAAATAAGGGTAAAAGATTCTTATTCTTAAATATTAGACCTCTGTGCAAATATACATATTATGTAAGCTAACATGCATACCTCAAATAACTATAACTCACTAAAGTGGCTAAATATCATGTCCTCTCAGGGTATCCTATTTAAATTTGAGATGAATTTTTTTTTCTTATCGATTGAGAAAGATCACCATTTGTGTACACACTGTTAAATACTATTTTCTGCAGTCTCATCTCTATAGATAATCTGAGCAAAGTAAATATTAAAATGGGGAATTTTGAAAAGTAGTGTTTTCTTTACTCCAGAGAAGCTATTTGACCAACAGGGACATCTTGAATGGGAAATATAGCTGGCATAAATTGGAAACAGGTTTTACACACTTGCAATATGAGTATCCATATTTCATAAACTCTTTATTATAAAGAGAAAAAATATTTTTAAGTAATTATCCAATTTCAGTTACATTCTCATTAAGCTCAAGGGTGAACCATTCCTCCCTCCATGAGTGGCAAAGTACCAAAATGCATTCCATTATGTAGCCAGCAGCATGGGTTACAATATCCACGGGACAGTAGAACACAGAAAAATAAACAGTCATGTGATTGTGACTCGGGGTCCCCAAGGTACAGCCAGTGGCTGGAGACTGAGGTCTGAAGGACTGGTTCTGCTCATTGCATTCACTGGAGCCCCACCCCGTCGCCGGGACCTCCGTGTCTTCCACAGTTCCTGGCAGGAAATTGTTCTTCCTACTCAGTGAGGAATATCTAGAGAAAAATCAACAGTCTCCACCCTTTCCCCGATGTTATCTCACTGGAATTATGGAGTGGGGTGGAGACATAAACCAACTAAAGTAGCAAGAACAATCTGGCTCCAGCATCTGTCACCTTATTGATTGTCAGGGCTGATGCAGGTAACTTGGTTGACCAGCCCTGGTTTCCCTTTCTCTCTCTTCTCTGCCTTTAGTTTCTTCCCAGAGCAGTGTGCTCCGGTACAAAGAATGACCTAGATGGAAAGTTCCCCTCAAAGATAAAGTGATGACTCTTGAAGTAATAATAGCTACTAAATATTGAGAATGTAGTAGCTGCTAGGCATTGTGCTAAGTGTTTTCTAAACATGTTCTCTGCTAATTCTTTTGGTGGCAATAGAGCTAAGATCAGAAAGTGGAGGCTTAGCAAGATAAAGTAAACTTGCCCCAGAGCATGCAATTAGAGAGTGGTAGAACCAAGATTTGCAATTTAACATACATTTTCTAACTTCATCCTAATAGCGACACTTTTGGTCTTTGCCCACCTCCCAATAGGGGTTACATTAAAACCTAGTCCCAGAAATAGCCTTGGTGTTCAGGATCTATAAGCTGATCAGAATGTTACTTTCAGAGTTAACATTTGAAGTTCCATCCAGGTGAGGAAGCTAAGAGATGTTCTTACATATTTTTTAATGGCAACAGGAGGCTCTGCAATAAAGACGGACATAGGGGCCAGCCTCTCAGGCTCTAGAATTAGCTTGAGTTTAAAAGCCACTTAAGAACTTACAGCCTTAAACACATTACTTAACATAGAGCCACTTCTCTAGAGCCACTTCTCTGTTCTTTAGATTTCTCATTTGTTGAGTGGAAAATATAGTGCCTGGCCTATTGTGAGAATGCAATATGATAACATTTATAATGCACAGAGTACAATGCCTAGCACATGGAAAGAGCTCCAAAAGTTTTATCATTATCATCATTATGATTATTATTATCACCATTTTAATTATACTCAGACAATATTCCCTCACCCCCAATTCTTTAGTTACCAAGCTTTGGCTAATTTGGCTTTATCTAATTGCCAATAAGTCAAAAGAGTATTCATTATAACAAAATGTTGGCCAAAGAATATGTTTGGGAAATTCACAACTGATCTCTTTTGTACCAGCATGTAAGATTAGAATTACCCCATCACCTTCTTGCTTTAGTAATAAGGCCATGACATGGACCGTTTATAAAGTTATGCTTCAAAAATAAGTAGCTTATTTGAAGACACATATTTTCAGCCTAAATTACTTCTCAGTTAATTTGCTAGTCACTGAGTGGAGATGTATTGCTTCGATTTGTCCCAGACAGAACTATTCCCAAGGGGAGCCCCTTAATTCTAATATTAGAAGGAGTTGATGAATAAACCTTTCAGTGGGAGAAGGGACAGCACTTTGGTTTATTTACTTTTATATTTTGTTGATTCCTTTTTTCATTTCAAAAACAATGTATTTATTTTAGCAAATTGAACAATTCGAAAGTATACAACTGAAGAGTTAATAGTCTTCCCCATCTCACTCCCCTGAAAGATCAGTGTTAAAAGCTGTTGTGTGTCTTTCTACATATTTCTTTATAATAAGATTCTGCTAATACTCCTTACCAAACTTTCCATAAACACACCTAGCCCTACCTATTAGGTAGAACCACATGAAATTGCCATTTTTATAGCTCCTCACTATTTGTTAATGTGAACCCTTAAACTGAGCAGACACTAAATGTTCTGGTTTATGCACATGCCTTAACTTACTCCTTCTTGGATTTGCTTTTGCTCCTTTACTTTTACCGCACACCCTCCATCCCCATTCTTTGTTTGTTCAGGCTGCTATAACAAACTACTACAAGACTGGGTGGCTCTCGAACGACAGAGGTTTATTTCTCACAGTTCTGGAGGCAGGGAATTCCAGGAACAGTGTGCCAGCAGATTCAGTGTCTGGTAAGGCCCACTTCTCACACGGTGGAGCTCTCTGGCACCTTTCATAAGGGTACTAATCCCATGCATAAGGGCTTCACTTTCCTGGCCTAGTCACCTCCTAAAGTCTCCCACTCCACATAAGATCACATCTACAATTACATTTAAACATATGAATTTTTAGAGACATAAACATTCAGTCTGTAGCTCCCACCCCAACTCTACTCTGTCTAGACAATTTTTAACTGCCCTTCAAAGAAGAACATCCTTCAGCTTCTTAAACTTCCTTTATATTCATTGTCTAAATCACATTTTCTGATTTCCTTTGTAACACAATTCAGTAGTTATTCTTTATGTAAAATTTAATATATATATGTCATATGTTTTGTTCTTTTTCTCTATTGCTTCATGTTATGTTCCCTTAACTAGATTTAAATGCCTTATAGAGAAATGCTATGTTTAAATATCTGTATTTATTCAGGTGCTAATCTAAGGGAATAGGAGAAACGGTAAAAGTTTGTTTACTGAGTCTTTCATAATGCAGTCCCTTTTTCTATTCAGTAATTTACCAGTGCTGCCATTTGCTAATGCTTACGCCTAGGGATTCTGTAATATTTGTATTATTTTTTTCTTGATAATGAATTTTGATTATAGAACAATTTAATTTAATGGAAATCAATCATGCAAATAACCTCATATCCTGACCCTAAAAACTGTATTCTGAGAAAACTCATTACCAAAATTTGGATGGATTCCCCAGATCATTAATGATACTCATATTACATTACCCTAACATAGTAGGTATTTCATTAGTTATGTAAATTCGATTAAGGCTTTAAGAGGTTTTTTTTAGTGAAATTCTTGCAAAACATCAGTGGCCATTTTTAGGTCTTCATTCTCAATCTGTTTGTAAAAGCTAATACTAATATTTTTAGATGAATATATTTTTATTGATATTTTGTAATCACTTTCTATAAATTGAGGTTTTATTTTTTTGGATAATATTTAAGAGGTTGTTTTCATGAGTCTAAACATTTGTTTAGGCCTTCAAGTTTATTTACAATACTTTCCTTATTTAAGAAAATGGTCTCCATCTAGTGGACAACATGTTATATTACAACCTACAAAGAAAAATAGAGCCCCTTGAATATGCCATATCAAAGCCCCTAGAATGTCTCATATCAAACACTTTATGACCTATTAATAAATTTGCTCTTAATAGGCAATATTATTGCAAAAAATGTTAACTGTTTTAAGGTATGAGTGTTTGTTCTAAAACTTAAAGTGGAGAGTTTCTGTAAGACTTGTTTAATTTAATTGGAAAAACGATAATAAAAAACAAATTACTGTGATTTTTGGCTATATTCATATTTACTCAATTAAACTAAAAAAAAACTGAATATCACACTGTGATGTTAAAAACTGTATATATGTGGTTCTTTTTTCCCCTCAACTCTCAAATCTGTATTGCTGAGCACAATGCCTTTCATTCATGCATACATTCAGAAAACCACTAGTAAAGGTATCTGGAGCGCTAATGAGTCCCCATTCTCAGAGAGCTCACAGTCTAGGACTAGAGACTAAGTAGTAAGAAGTTTCAATTTACCGTAAATGCTACCAATATAGAGTGGGAAAGTATCTTGGGAGCACGGAGAAAGGCATCTCATAGAGCTCTGGGGTATCAGGGCTGCCTTTCAAGTGAATGCTATGTCCTCAAGGATGAATAACAATTAGACAGGAAACAGTAGGACTGAGTAATTAGGGGAACAGAAGGTTAGATAGTGATAGATTGAGAAAAGGAAATGGTGGTTCTATATGAGTGGAGCATGAAGTGCCTGATGGAAGAGGGCTGCATGTTGAGGCTGGGAAAATAGTCAATTATAATTGGGAATGGATTATTAAGACTGTCAGGAATTTGGACTTTATGCTGAGTACAATAGTGAGCTACTGAATGGTTTAAACTGACAAATGACATAGATTTATATTTTAGGAAAACTTACTCTTGGCACAAGGTGGAAAGTGGATTTAAAAGACTAATTTTAAGGCTATTGTAATAATGCAGGTACAGTTGATAGAATCTTAGTTAATATATCGGCAGTCGGGATGGAAGGAAGTGGATATAACAGACATTCGTGATTGGATAAGTGTAGGTGAGAGAGAAAGAAGCCCAGATTTGGGGAAGCAATGATATTAGGCATATAATGAGCATTTGTTAAATTGAATCCAAATATTCAGTGATTTACTATATATTTGTTCTTTTCCTAAAAGAAATTTTGTACTTAGGACAACTATTCTTTCAGAATGGTTCCTATTTAACTGAAGTTGAGTTTAGAGAGACTTATATCTTGTATCTGGTTGGTTAACAAAAGTACACCAGAGCTTAGGAAGACAAGAGTATGAAGTCAATGTGTTTTTGCTTTTGAGTATTTCAGTGTTGTTATTATTATTATTATTATTATTATTATCATCATTATCATTTACAGCAGGAATTAGCTGTAAATTTTCCCACCGTCAGTTTCTAAACTGAAATATCCCTTTGCTAAAATGTCAACACGTAAGTGTTCACAGCAATGTCGTTCCTTCTCTTTCATTTACAGTTTTGATGTGGACAATGGCACATCTGCGGGACGGAGTCCCTTGGATCCCATGACCAGCCCAGGATCTGGGTTAATTCTCCAAGCAAACTTTGTCCATAGTCAACGTCGGGAGTCCTTCCTTTATCGATCCGACAGCGATTATGACCTCTCTCCAAAGTCTATGTCCCGGAACTCCTCCATTGCCAGTGATATGTAAGTATAAGGGTGAGCAAAGAGAAGAGGAAGCTTCTATAGAAAATCAAGTTAGTTTATCTCCAGAGTTGATGATGTAATAAAACCAGCAATATATATATATTTATCTACATCAGTCTAGAACTTAAAAAAGAATGGTAAGTAAAATTATACAAGTTGAAGATAAATGGTAGATTTAACTTGAGTACACTCACTCTTGATAAGAAACAATTATTTTCCATAGATACATTATCTGGGAAAACTGAGCATTAAATTTTTAATGGAAACATTTATACTTAAAACATCAACTTATATTCTGGTAGGACTCGAGTTGTAGCTATGCAGCCACATGGATATATTCTAATATTTCAAAAAGCTTTAAATTTGGCTTGAAAATCCCTGTGATATCAAAGTGCATAGAATTTTGAATATATCTCAATTGATGTTACCACACAGATGTTAGCACTGGTTTACTAGATCTTTTGAGAGGTCTTTGTAGGGGGTTGCCTAAATTAAGCCATTTTTGGAATATGAATTGCTAGAGGCAAGCACAGAAAACATTAAACAGAATTGAATATCACTTATAAGATGGCAGAGCTTGGAAAATAATTAAAACTGATAAGGAGGTTTGCAGATCATACACTATCATTAACTCATTTCTCAGAACAATTCACTCTTGTGTTTACTATAATGTTCATTAGCCTTCTAAGTTGTGGAGGCTTTAAAATAGAACCTTTCCCTCACTCAGTACCTACACTGTCATTTGTGGTAACTATTGCCTCTGTATATAGTTTTGGTCTTCCCTTCCCTCCTCTGCGTTTAGACATTTGTCCAGTAACACTCACTATCTTCTCATGACACCATGTCAAGAATTTATGACAGGCTGTAATTAATATAACAGGAATTAGCCTAAATAGGGCTCCTGAGGGTCTAGTGTTATTCTTCATTTCCTAACAGATCACCATGGTATCCCAAAAGGTCTAAAGGGTATTCTAAAAATGAAATTTTGCTCTTCTCATTTTTACAACCTATAGTTTTCGGTTGCCATTTTATTAATACAATTTATGTTCTAATCTCCTTAGGAGTGACCAGGGAGTGACTAAATTGATGAAATCATTTTGATTCAAACACTGAATTATTAAACTCATATTGTGTAGCTGTCCCTATTTGAAGCACTGCAGGAGATATAAGAATACTATGTGACAGTGTTTTTTATTTCAAATAACTAATAGTCTATAAAATAACACATCTCAGATCAAATGACTAGTAGAAAAGACAGAATATAAGCCCTAACTAGTGTCCTTGTGTACTACAGGTAAAAAGTATCTTATTATCTACCTTTAATTGTGCACAGATCTACATCATCTTTCAAAAACCAACATGCACTTCCCCTCAGCTTTTTTGGTAATGAAATTTCTTCAGTAAGTTATAGCTCTCCACATTCCCCCACCTTTACCCGAAGATCCACATTTGTTCTCTATTATTTTGTTGTGTTGCCTTAATATTATGAAGTCTATCTTCCATTTATATTCACCTCTGAAAATCCATTAATTCAAGACTTGAAATGAATAGATTCCACTTCCACAAAGTGGAAGGCATGTTGCCAGTTATTAGAGGAAATACAAGGTGGTTTTCAGCTCCTCCTTTTCATCAGCATTGTGTTCTCACTTCCCTCCCACTCACAGACCTCTCCTTCACCTGCTCCTCTTTTCACCCCTTCGCATGTTTCCGTAAAGTATAGTCCCTGACCCTCTGGTCTCTTCTGTTAAAAATTCTTTTGTTTATGGGTTCACTTGTCACCTTTAATCAGATAACTTACCACTCAGTATCGCTGGCCCTGCAACCTCAGTTGAGCTCCAGATCTGTAGCACTTCAATACTTTTTATAAATTTGCACTTTCTTACTCAGCTGTACCTCACAACCATTAATTAGTACATATTCATCACTAAATAAATGAGCTTCAGATCTATAGCACTTAATCACCTCCTCAAAATTTACTTTTTTGTTCAACTGTTACCTCATACTCATTAATTAGTGCATATTCATCATTAATTCGTTGTATTAATAGAGCCCACTCTTCATCCCTAAGCAACTTCCCTTTTCCAATGGCCCTATTTCTATATTATTTTTTATCCTACTTTCTCAGGTTCGAAGTTTAAAACATTCATTCATTTATTTACACATACTCAAAATGCTTATTAAACAACTGTGGCATGTTCAAAGCTCCCAATCTGTAGATGGGGGAGGGCTTGCACTTTTGGCCATTATGATAAAGTGCAGTAGCACCCAGAGGAGCAGCATCTGCCTAATGCAAGTCAAGTAAAATCATGCCAGCTAAGGAATGACAGTCTGCTTGGTATGAGTAGGGAAGTGTGACGGGAGAGGAAGAAGATTTGAATATAGTCTATGGGACCTGAGAGCTACAAAGGCATATAGTTGAGATCTGGAATGGATCAAATTATTTTTTGTTGCATTTTGATTATTCTGTCATTGAACAATTACATAGTAAAGTGACCACAGGGAAATGGAACATGTTTAAGTTCACCAACTAGTTAAATATTATAAAAGCTTAGGTCAGGGGAGTGGTAGTGGGATCAAGGGGTTGGTCCAGATGCAAGAGGCTTACAGAATGTGTGTGTGGAGTGGGTGGGGGAGAGCGGGACAGGGCATAGCCTCATGGAGAAGAATTAAAAACCCGCTGAAGTTTTGGCCCTGAAGGAATAAAATAATGCTGACATTGACATTTGGGACACAAGATGGAGAGTGAACAACATAATGGTTAGTAGTGGGTAATCATTTTGGCTTTTACATAAGAGTAGAGCTCTAGTGGAAATCAGACAACAGTTTGAAGGACAAAGTTGGAGAGCAGAAACAACCATCAAGAGGATGAGAAGAAATTAGAAGAAACAATTACCTTTTGTAATTACTAGGTTTTGGATGACAGCTGGGTGAAGTGCCTTAGTGAAGTAATAGAATTAGAAGCCCAGTGAGTTGACGATTGAAAGTGAAGATATCAGCAAGTGCAGGCATCTATTCAGAAGGTTGATAGGTTACAGGGCGAGGGAAAACTAAAGCTGCTTGAAGGATGATTAGGTTCAAAAGAAAATTTCTTTGAATTCAAGATACTTAAGCTGAGAGAAAGAGTATTAAATATAGAGCTCTAACTGCTGACAAAATATTATCATGAGCTCAAGTAAAGGGATCAATCTTGGAAAAGTAATAGAAACAATATTATTTAGGAAAGATAAAGAAGAAAAACACAAGTGAAAAAGGAAAACATATTTGGAGATAGAGGGAAAATGTTTAGAAATCTCATGGCTAATGATCTCTACTTTTTCATTCAAATAGAAAGTATAGCCATTAATAACTAAAGAAAAGAGGAATGGGAAAGCTTGAAAACAGGAAGAAAGGCTTAGAAGAGTCAGTCTGCCGACCAAAAAAAGAGAACAGAATAGAGAGGAGTAGAAAAATGCAGAGCAGCCCCACGGATAATAATAATGTTGAATGGATGCATCATCAGGTTGAAAGTTATCTCCTTCAACTTCATCTAAGGCAAAATAACTTTGCTTTAGACTGAGACCAACGATAAACGTATGATGAGTTAGTAGACATTATTTTACATAGTTAATTATTTTTTTAAATTATAGCGAATTGATTTTTGGATACCAGTGTGTAGCTTGTTTCTTCTATATCCTTTACTCATCAGTACAGATTAAATATAAGCATGCATTTTACAAAAGATTTATAATATTTCATATTGAAATAGTGCTTTTTCTTTCCAAAATAAACTTAGAAGGATGATGGCCTTATTCATCCATGTACCTATTCAAGGATTTCTTTATCTGCTAGAACTCAATAAGAATGACAAATTTAATCAGACCATGATACAATTTTATATGTTGTCGAAAAATAACGTCTCAGCGTGTTCCGCTTTCCTGTTTACCCTGGAAATTTACATTGAAGTGATAGGATTTTCCCATGACACTAACTCCTGTAAAGCATTCTTTCTACCAGAAAGAGGAAGTTTCTCTGAGAAGCAAGGTGAATATAAAATAAATAAAAAATTAGTTTCAGTCTTCAATCCGATACTACACATAACTTCTACACAGAAAGGATTATGCTTTTCCCTCACTTGACTTCACATGTGTCCATATGTAGGCCTCTGTTTTTTTACCTAGTTCATGATAATGCTGGGAAGATCCTTCAATGTCAAAAACTCTACCGTACTTTACAGAAAATGATATTATCATATATTTTAAGCACTTTTGCTGATTTTATATGTGTTATCCTTGTTAAGCATTCCTATTGAGAAAAGCCCTTAGAAATTTCAAATACAAACAGTACCAATGAAGTTTGGTGATTATCTACTTGAATGAAATGTTTTGGAAATGCTGTTTAGGTTGAATTATACTTTAATTTATTGAGAAAGAGAGAAGGAAAATAATCACTTTCTAGTAGACAGATGTCATCATCTTATCCTCTATAAATAAATACTAGTTAAAAACCCGAGGGGAAAATAAGACTAATAATGGTGGTAATAATAATCATAGACACATTGAATGTATATGTCACGCTTCACTTTTCCAAGTATTTTTACGTCCGCTATCTCACTTGATCCTTTTTACCATCCTATGGACAGAGACATGATTATGCCATTTTACAGATGAGATCTAAAGTCCTGAGAGCTTAACCTTTTTTAAGAACACAACAAACACTCTGATCATTCCTAGGAGAACAGTATTTTGATAAAGCCATTATAAACAAAGTGCTATAAACTACTGCAGCAAAACTGCTGAGAAACAGAAGTACCTGTTGACCAAATTCATTTGACCAAATTAATTACTTGGCACTATGAAATTTGGTTTTCAGTTATATTTTAAGAATAAAGTAAGATGAAAGCTCAAATTGGTTGAGATTCAATAAAGAAAATATGGGACTAACTCTTGAAAAAAATATATAATTCTTCAGGACTAGGCCAAACTCAGCATCTAAAAAATTATGTTTATATAATATAATTTTATATAAGGCAGAAGAGTAGTTCTTGGAAGCTTTGCTCAGAAGTCTGTCGCATAAATGTATCCCCAATAGCAATTTAATTCTTAGGAATAATAAGAAAAAAAAGAAAATTTTAAGTATTAGCATGAGTACAGTAAAGAACTAAATACATGAAAAGTAAATTTGAACTATCTTTAATAGTGAAAAGTATTTTATAACAATAGGAACAACTAGATAACAGAAAGTTGCCTAAGTGCTGTCACAAAGAAAATAACAGAATAAATGGATAATTATATAAGATGTATGTAGTTTTTTTCCTCTTAAAGTTCTTCAAAATGCATTTAAAGGTATTTTAACTTCTGAATAACATTTACTTCTCTTGTACTTCATCCAATAATATAATGTTGTTTATATTAGCCAAATACACAGATATTATACAAATACACTGGGAAAATTAACAGGAGAATTATCAGCGATAAGACCAGTAGAATTTAGTCATAAACATGTAAGCTTATTAATATAAACTGCCTGTTAAAACACTTTAATTTTAAAAATAGACATTTAATTTACCTGGATAATGGGCCCTCTAGTCCCCATCTTCTGCTGAATAAACACCGACATACAGAATCTAGTAACTCTAAACTCATACGTACACACTTATGCATACAGAATATGGGGGGAGGGCACGGAAAGAGCAGTGAGGAGAACGCAAGTGTACTCAATATGTCATAAAAATCTGGGGCGCACTAGCCAATCAGTACCCATCACCACACAGAAGTATAGAACCTCAAGGGGAGGGGGAGGTAGATAAGGATAAAGGGAGTCGAATAAATGATGACAGAAGGAAATTTAACTTTAGTGGTAAACACACAATGCAGTATACATATGATGTATTATTAAATTATACACTTGAAACATATGATTTTATGAACCAATGTCACCACAATAAATTTAATTTTTTAAAAAGTATAGAATCTCATTGATCAGGCCTTTAGAGTGCCCCATGTAGGCATTCTCTCAACTAGTAGAAGATATCCCCAAACTGTATCTCAAATTACTACCCTTTCTTTAGCATTTATAAAGTCCTTCACCACCTTTTGAGACTCTAATTTGAGTTTTCAGTTATAGCCTTTACCCTCAACTTCTGGTGACTACTGAATAGAAAGGCAATGTTGCTTCTAGTCCTGAGTTTGAAAAAGGAAGAATGACTGCTTATATGTCTATTCGTCTCTTCTATTACAGGTTACATTATTCTTCCTTAGTCTTACTAGCTTATCTATAAGATTAAAAATAGAAAGATATGTAGCATTACATATCTAGTCCTCACTAGATCTAATGAAAAATTTGTATTCCCACCGAGCTAGGTTTTAGGTCTTATTGAACTAATGAGCATCTGTCTCCTTTCTAACCTTGTTTTGCCATTTGAAAATCCTCTAACACTATCCTAACACAGAAAGGTACCATGGCCAAATAATTCAATCTTTAATTCCAAGTTTTCCCAACTGAGGGGTATATTAAGTGACTACGTTTTTGATTGAGATTATCATTCTCTTACTCATTCAGCAATTATTGATAGCACCTACCCCATGCCAAACTATTATTTGAAAACATCATAGATATATGAAAACAAGACAAAAATTTTGTTCATATCAGTCATTTCTGTTTTATTCTTTTTAAATTCTAGATAGAAAAAGAGACTTACCCAGACAGTATCGATTCTTATGTAAATTCCTATTTTTCACTTACACATCAATCACTTTAAATATTTATTTGCTTCTTAGTCTTAAATCCTTAGTGAATTGTTCTCAATGTCTTTGTTGTTTTCTAAGCCATGTAAGGAAAAATAGCGACACTGCCAAAACATTTTTATGATATGTTTCTTGAGATAATCTAAGGAATCTTAGTAAATCATCCTCACTACATCCTTGCAATATGGAACATTTAAAGATGTGCATTATGAATATAGAGAAAGCAAGCCTTCAAGAAAAATCAAGTCAGGAATACCAAACACTAGATTTTGCTGTCAGATTCCTGGTGCTTTGTTTCGTGGTTCTGGTCAGACTTGCTGATAAACTTCGCCAATTTTCCATCTGCTTATTGCATTATCTCTCAGGCTTTGTGTCAGCTTTCTTTAATTATTTTGAGATTTTGGGGTTTTTCTTAACTTTGGCTGAAAAAAAAAATAATGTCCAGCCACTGACAACCACAAGTTGTCATACATGCAGCATCAGTTCTTACAATCCCTTGATTAAAAGCAGACAAGTTCAAAGCAGAAAAAGAAAGAACAGCTGCTCGCACCTCTGCAAATGTGGGAGGCTGCACTGTGACAGGAAATCATTTAAGCAATTCAGTGAATGACCTCATTTTCTAGTAAATGTTATGAATGAACCCAAGACCATTGTTTCACTTCCAGGGAGAATGAGGCTGCGTGCAGATCTCCCATTTCCGTGTCTCAATATCCATTTCTACTTTGGGACTTAGAGAACTTAAGACTAAATTTCTTATTTCCACCATGGCCAATTTTTTTTTTTTTAGGTGGTTATTTTTTATCTATCTGTTTGTTTTAGTTTTTTTTTTTAACCAGAAAAATTAGAAAATAAGCATTCTGATTTTGTGTTATCTAAAGGTCCGTATAGTGATTTTTTAAAGTACAATAAAATAAAACGTACATCTAATCATTATTGTTTTCAATTATGAATACATTTTTACAGGAGCTAAAAAGAGGGCAATTGGTAAAAAGAGCTTGTTTGCATTAAAACATGGAGTTAATTTCATGTGTCAACTACCGATTTTTTTTGTTTCTTTGTTTTTTCTTGTGCATTCTTTATCCTCAAAACATTGAGTTTCCATTTATTTATTCAGCCTACTTAGAGATTAGGTAATATTTCTAACACGTTTTACTAATTTTGGGATATTCTCTTTTGTTTGTTTGTTTTGCATTTGTTTAAATGTAGCCAGCTTGTACTATTTATCCAAGAAAGGATCTCGATGTTTCCCAGACAGCTTGTATAAAATCTAGCTCTCCAAACACTGTGGTACTTTGAAAGTAGTAAAAGTATGTTTCAAAGATTGAACATACCTAGCATTCATCACTGTAAGTTCAGGATATTTACAGGTTCCACCATGTTTTCTCCTCTGTGGCTTAGCTGTGTAGATGCTTTGAGAGTTAAGCACACACCTTTAGTTTTTTACAAGTATTTAGTACATGCTCAGGAGTATATAGATAAGAATATGTTCTTAAAATTGCCTGGCATCTCTGTGGTCTTTACAGTTGATATACAATTCTTCTATGAAGTTTAGTAATTTATCTTCAAAACAATCATATAAGAAAACTTGGGAAAATATCATTAGTTTCAGTGTTAGAAATCAAAAAAATCTGCTCAAAAATGTTGTCTGTCTGTCTGTCTGTCTGTCTCTCTTTCTTTCTCTCTCTCTCTCTCTCTCTCTCTCTCTCTCTCTCTCTCTCTCTCTCTCTCTCTCACACACACACACACACACCACCACCACCACCACCACCACCACCACCACCACCACCACCACCACCATGAATTAGGATCTAGGACCCTGAACATACTGATTTTGAGCAGATGTTGCTGTTAGACCATTTATTTGGCATTTAATGGCAGGTACAGTGGCCTCTAGATGAGACTGTAATATATAGGTATAGCAATTAAACTAAAATATTTACTTCCTTTTGAAGGATAGAGTTTCTTGATGGGCATCTGGGTAAATCTTTTGATTTAGGATTTTTACCAAACATTGAGGAGTTTTCATTATGTTAATGTTTCTGTGATTTTTGCCCCCAAGATTAGAATAAGCACTCTTTTTCCCAGTTATATAAAACATTGCCTTCCTTTGGAAAATGTATAATTGTAATTTTGTAAAGATCGCTTAAGAGCTACACTGGTTAACATGATAGCCATTAGCTACATGTGACTTTCTTCTTAAATTAATTAATATAAAATAAAAGTAAAAATAGTTCCTCAGTTGCATTAGCCACTTTTCAAATGCTAAGTAACCTACATGTGGCTAGTAGATATCATATTGGACAACACAGATAGAGAACATTTCTATCATTACCGAAATTTCTATTGCACAGAAATTCTGGAGTCTAGTATATATATTTCTGCATAGCTTCAGAATAGCTGAATCCATTTGAGTGTGCAGAGCAACATGATGTTGTAAACACTAAACAGCATTTTGAAGCCTGGGTTTAAATCCAGCTACACTGCATATTTCCATGCCTTGGGTTTTCATGACTCAGTAAGCCTTCTAAAACCACCTGGGAGACTGACCTAGGGTTACTAACTGCTCCCTTTGCCAGGTAAAGGATTTTAACAAGAAAATTCTCATCAATATACCCAATCATTTTATTTTTAAAGAGAATTTCACTTCAATGAAAAGAAAGGGTATATTCTTATAATATAGGACAGTTTCCAAAAGAATATGCTAAGCTTTTCTAAAATCTTACTCCACGGTCCGTGTTCTCACTTTGACACAGAGTTGGGCAAGCACCAGATCTCAGCCCAGCATTTGGAAATCACTTGCCATGGGCATGACCACCAATGGGACTTAAATTCTTAGAGCCCAGTTCCTTATCTTAGAACGGGGATGTGAGCATTCATTTAACGCAGAGTCATGAGATTTAAATACCATGTATCAGTCGAGCACAGAGTCTGGCAGAGTAAGCACGTATAAAATGTACTGCTCTCACTTCTCTCCCTTTGATCATGCCCTTCCTTTTCATATATAAAATCTTTCTACCACACGAACACCTTTAAAAATTGTTACACTACCTACCCATAAATCTTTTCCCCAGGAACCCATCCTGGAAAAAAAACTAGAGAGCAGGGCCACTGACGTTAAGAACAGCCCTATCAAATAAGATAAACTGTGAAAGAAGAATCCGTTCCTAGAACACAGAGTGAAGGCTTGTGAAAGCTTGCTGTGTACTTTTTCCCCTTCCTTCTTCCCTCTCCACGTAAGTCAGCACTCAGATCTATGTCACAATAATCTGTGACATCAACACTCCTGGAAGTCTATTGTATTGGCTTTTATTAAACAAAATTAAATATGCTTAGTGAGTGTGTCTATACACATGTACAAAACAGTTTTTAACTTACCGAAATTGGAAAATGTTTTGATATATACTTTTGAAAATGGATTCTTTTGTGCCACTGTATAACTAGCAAGCTTGAGGACGTTTATTGGCATCATGTACCTTCTCCAACAAACACTTAATAGATGTTTTTTGACAAGTAAAAAAGACATTACACCTCACACTATGGAATTTTTTGCTTATGTTGTGTTAACTCTAATTCTCTTTGCTTTATCATTGAAATATGTGATATGAGTACACATGGGCCAAAATTAAGGAGTTTTGTTTTAAGGACTTTTTAGGTCAGATATCAGGCCAGTCTCTAACCTGTAAAATGGTAAGAAGTAAGCAAATAAATGATTTAAATTTCAGAAGACTAAATAACTTCTAAGGTAATATCCATTTCTAAAGTTATATGATTTTTTTTAAATATTTAATTTTTCTAAAACTTCGCTTCATAGAGCAGTTTTAGGTTCACAGCAAAATTATGAGAAAGGTACAGATATTTCCTATATATGCCCTGCCCTCGCACCAGAATGGTACATTTTTTATAATCAATGAAACTTCGTTGACATATTATGTAATGTTTTTAATCATATGAAATATACCCTAAAATGTAATGTTCGTAGAGCAGACATGCTTTTCCATTGAGTAATATAGGCAAAATGATATAATAAATTATCTTTATTCTGTTAAAGAGAGTAGTAGTGTTTTTACTTATAGTAGCTTTCCCCTACTTCATCTGAAATAGAGAAGACAGAAAACCAAAATTCTTATGTGAAAGAAAAAGGAGCTCACACAATTACCTTAAGATTATACTCACATACACACGTGCACACATGATATAGACATAATTTTACACATAGGTATTTACATATAAATGTATCTATACATAGATACCATCTTCAGAAGCCTTTGTTAAATATGACATGCATATAGTCTTCCTACATTCTGAATATAGTCATATGGCATTTAACTATCAGCCAGAACTATCAAGTGGGAAAACAAAATTATTTTATTTCATTTTATTTATTATTTTCTTTTAGGGTTTTAGGACAAGAAAATCAGTAGGTGGGCAGAGCTTGTTTTGTTTTATAAGTCACTGGTGATGTTTTGATATATATTTTTTGCATTTATATGTAACTCCTATTTTTTGTCTTTATCATACATATCACCTACATGAAATGGAAATGTATTAAGATTGTGCATTGTTTTGAATGTACATTTGGCATTGATAAATCCATTACAGATGCAGAGTTGCACAGTGTTTAAGCACAGAGCCACTGAAGTCATGCTGCCTGAATTTGAATCTTGACCCCATTGCTTCATGAGCATATAATATTTTGTCCTTGTTCAGCTTCCCTTTCCTCACTCACAAAAAGAATTTAGTAAGAGATAATCAATATAAAGTGCTTTGCACAGTGCCTGGCACATAATAATCATTTGATGAATGTTAGTTATCATTATTGTTTTATAATAATGATAATTTTTACAGTTATTACCATCATTATTTATATTATTGTTGAATATTTATACTTTTTTAAGTAATTATATTAAAAGTCTATTTTAATAAATAAAAAATAATAATGGTATCATATTATACGAGCCCCAGTGCTAAAGTCACAAAGACGTTAAGTTACATTGCTGGGCATCAGTGAAAGAGATTTTTTTAGGATAAGCTACCACCTGAGTCTATTGGGAAATTAGAATGTGAAGGCAAAGAAAGGGTTAAAGGTACATAAGATAAGCTGTTTCTTTATAAAGTTAAGAACTTGGCCTCATGCACCAGTTTTTGTAGAATAGGGTATTGATTTATTTGTTAAAATTGAGGAAAAGTTTATAATTTGGTTTCTCCTTTTTGTTGTAGTATGGAATATGAATACAAAGGTGCTCTTCAAATGGGGGTAGATGTTTCAATTTGATGACTGATAACTGTAGTTAGAATTATCGAAAAATGGTTGATGCTATGTATATACAAATACATGCAAATGGTTTGAGTTTGACATGAAAATTTTCAAATTGGAAGATATTACCTTACAGAATACTGAACTGCTTTAATTTTGCTTTTATATTAACTTATATTATTTTTGGTTGTCAGTAAAATGTTAGACATTCTTGCTAAGATATATTTCTATAGTTGTGACTTGACCAGAGGACTAAACTTTTGTATTAAATGGACTCAGTCCTTTCCTTTTAAGTAGCAAGAGCTTCTAAGAGGAAAAACACATTCAAGTGTGGCTAAGTTATATAAGACCTTCATTCCCTGGGGTTTCATAAAAGGAGATGCAACTTAATTTTTTTGACTTACACTGGAAGTAGTTCTAAATTAAAAGGCCAAGCAATATGGAGGAGCCATATCCTCCAGTGAATCTGAAACCAGTGAAACACAGTTTTTTGTTTGTTTTTTATTAATTTGTTTTAGCAATATATTGTCTACTATTGCTTTATTAAAATCATAATGCCCCTTCATAAGTAATTTTAAAGGTTTCATTATACTCTTAAATGTGACATTTATAATTTGGAAAACAAATTATCTTTTTGAAGTGATATCTGTAGAAAAATATACTTTGGTTCTGCAAAATGTAGCCAAATTTTCCAGAATACTTTGATTGTCTGAAACCATAGTTTTGTGATTATAATAAAAATGTGTAGTAACAAAATATTTAACATCTCCATGAACTTAGTATTCAATTAACCCAAATTTTCATGTAACATTTTAATATCTACCTTTGTCTAATTTGTGTTTATCAAAATAGGCATGTTTACTAAGTTGTTTTTAGAGAAATGAACTAAAATATGAGTAATTCATATAATTATCTTTTTAATTTTAAAATAAAATCAGCACTTATATTTTAGTGCATTTAAATTGATATCTGCTTGAAAATTTTAAAGATTACTAAACATAGACTGGGATCAAAAATGCTTTAAAAATAAAGGTATGTAAAATTTTTCATTACTCAATACATTTAATGTTAAAAACAAAATATAAAATTGAATATACAATATGATTCTAATTGTGTAAGAAATCATGTATTTCATAAAAACCATATACAACTTACATGTGCTCACATATACCCAGGAGAATTTTATTGACAGTTACCTTTGGATGGTTCTTTAAGTTTTTCTTTAGTTCCCAAAGTTTCTATGGTTGAGATGTGTTTTACATTCAAAACATATATATTATTTTTTAAAAACTCAAGTACATTGTGTTATATATTTGCTTTTTTTTATGTCTTTACTTCAGTGTACGTGGGAATAGAGAGTGGTGAGTAAATGTGTTTCTCCTGTAGCTAGTTCTTCACTGTTATCAAATAGCCTAGGCTCCCAGAAACATTTTTATGTGCATACTAAAAATGAGGACATACTTTTTTCATTATAATCCTAAAAGAGGTGGATCAAGGGTGAATTAATATAGGTGATAGTTTTGAGTCTAAGGGAAGAAAGACACCAGGATTTAAAAATATCAAAATACCAATTTTCTATATGTTTATCAATTTCTCAATCCTGTTGACAAACTCCAGAGAATAATTTTTTTTCTAGGTTTATAGCAAGAGAGAGTGACGCACAGAGGATCAAAAAGATTAGGTTCCTAAAGTAAGCCTCAGACCATGGCTCTTCTTCAAAGCACTAGTTAATACAACCACTTGTCATGCTGAAATTTGCAATGTGTGATATTCAGAGGTGGCAACTACTTTATGGCCACTAATGCTCTTAGTATCATAGGATTGGGGTTCTTTACTCAATAAAGTATAAATGTTCTTTTAAATAACTGCATCTCCTTTTCTTGTTTGGTAATAATAACACTGGAAAGATTGCTGCCTAGTTTTTCAACCCATTAGTTCAAAACCATCTTGAACTAATTTACAAAATTATATTCTCACATGCTGCTCTTGGTTGAACTTATTTTGTAAGATGACAAGGGGCTTTTCCACACTTAAGTACTTGAATCATTTCTGGATCCTAAGGAGGTCTCTATAAGAGGACTTGCTTTTTAGTTTTTTCCCAATGTTTCTGGCTTCTTATTACAGAAAGATGAGCATAGAAGATAAAGTAGCGAATAATACAGAAGCAAGGAAAGGATCGCCAAAGGCATAGATAGGGTTCCTTCTTAACTCTACTGCCATTGCACTTTGAAAAACAGAAAATTCACTAGTGCACTTTAAGCTTTGTATTCCCTTGCTTCCAGTGGTGCTCGCTCAGGACTCACTCAGCAAGTTCTCTTTGATATGGGGGAGAGGGAGCCCCACTCCAAACCTAGGACTGGTTCAGCCCATGATAACCAGGGCATGAGACTGGAATCCAGTGTACCACTGACTCTGAGGTGACTGTTACCAGGGTACCAATCTCCTCATTACCCATGTACATACGTGCTCACATACATCTGTACAATGTCAAAAACAAGATTTTGTTTCAGATCCTACCCCACAGCCCTCATTCTCCTCCACCTGTCCCCCATCAATACTCCAATCCAAAAAAAAAAAAAAAAGCCAATTTTTTTTTTTCTTCAAGTACATTTGTTGCTTTTTTGGTAAAGTTTGTTGTCATTATGTTTGTTTTCATTTAAATGAAAGACAATGTTACATAATCCTCTTCAGAAAAATTATGTCATCAGTAAGTATAATTTTAGGTCTCCAAGCAAGGCTTACTGTGCAAATTTGAATCTAGCTTCTTGCCAGTTTATGGAAGATCCTAACAGACTCTTCCCATTTTAGGAAGCACAAATAATCTCATTGTGTGGTGTTATAATCCCTTCTAACTACACTTCAATTAGCTAGGTTTTCTTTGTTTAAAAATCTCCTTGTTGGGAAAGTTGTTCAAGTGCAGGATTTCAGAACCACTTTCTATCATAGGCTATTTTGGTGTATTTATCCAGTTCATTAAAACTCATACATACTTTAAGCCAAATTGTATATAATAACAACATGATCTTCTGTGGATCTTAATTACCAGGTTTGATTTTTGATTATTATAAGCAAATTATAGGATACAATGAAAACATGTTAATATCATATTTTTTTCATACTTGAAATATTTATATTACCTACATCATTTTACTTGTTACAATAGGTTTGATAAGATGTTCTAATATTAAGGCGTGGATTTAGACAAAGATTTTAAAATTATATATTTGGTATGCGTGCAAAGATAATTTAAGCATTATGTAATTTTTGAAAAGAACAAATGTAGTATAAAACCTGTCACTTATTAAGAACATTTGCCACTAAATGTAAGAAGAAATTTTACTGTTACTAAAATGAGACAAATGAGATATTTGGCAAAAAAAATTCTGGGCAATTCAAAAGAGTGAAATATTGCCTTCACTAAAATTATTACTGTCTCTCTTTATGCTTTGACAGGGAAAGGAAGCAAGACTGATAAATTACCTTCAGTACTGTATATTCTTAACATATTTCTATAGTGCTTAGGAATAAAATACAAGCAAAAAAAGAATTGAGTGTTTTAATAAATATGCATACCTTTTTCCGTTTAGAGTGATTCGAATCCATTGTCATTAATGTAAAAAATTAGAAGACTTATTTCTAGGGATTAATTTCAGCTTGATGATGTGTCTTGGACTAGATGACTTAGTTCTTAGAAAATAAACTTCACAATCAGGCAATTATAAAGAATAAAATGGAAAAAAAACTATACCTTGGAAAAATATTTAGATTTCATATTACTTTAATTTTGGCCATCTGAATAATCTCTACGAAGAATAGGTATTCCTCAAAAAAATATAATTCTGGAACTAAAGAGGTGTAAAATAACACAAGTTTCCTTTAAATTGTGTTATAACCTTTTCTCTGCTTTTTTATTTTCCCACACTGAATTTTAAGATAGATCTCTGTGTAATTTAATGATGACCATAACAATTGGTCTAATTATTGGTAATGCTTCATTTACTAATGCCATCCAAATGGTGAAGCATATTTCCTGAGTGTTGTTTTAGGTCACTTAGGTCCTTTTCAGAATTGTTCATGAGTCAGTGAACAGTTCAGTTGCCGTATTCCAAGTGAGGGTCATGTCCCACTTTCTGTAGAATAATTTCATTCACTCCGATTAAAGAGCTTTAGCTAGCTAGTTCAAGAAATAGCCCATGGAGATTTTGGAAATGCTTCTCACAAATTATTCATGCTAAGAAATACCATGAAAGAACTCTGGGCCCCGGTTTTACACTTTCCTCCAAGTGGAATGTTACACAGCTTTCCTAGCCTTTGCCTGTCCCTCCGAGACACGTCCTGCTGACACTTTGCTCCTGCATCCCTGGGTATGATGTAGCTGAGGTTGCTGTAGCAACAGCACATACAGGGTAACATTCCCTTGTAATTGCAGCAGCCGTGACATGAGTCAGTTGAAAAGTTTCACTGGGTTTTTATTAGTGTATGATGCAGTCCCATGTCATCCACAGTTTCTAGTCTGTCCAAGACTCACACACGATGATGCGGAACACTCGGTGCTCATCAGCTTCAAATGTGAGATGGTGCAGGGGCCTCTCACCGAAGCCACTGCAGTTGCTGGCTCCTTCCAGAGCACCCTGGAAGGCCAAGAGTAAAATTCAGGCCCAACTGCCAGAACTTCATTTCTCCTGTTGAATATTCTGTGTACTTAATAAGCCACAGTGACCTTGGCTAATGATCAAGAAGCCCCTCTTTTTACCAAGGGAACTAGACAATGGTTAATACCCCAGAAGACATATTTTCACCCCTGTGGCTGGGAAGAACATGTCCTGAAGAATAAGGATGGAATTACTGTAATTCTCTATGGGAATTTATGAAAGTGGAACTTACCATTTAATATTGGTCAAAAGTGGTCATAGAGTTGTCAGTAACTTCTAACACCAGATTTGGTTTATTTTTCAGACATGGAGATGACTTGATTGTGACTCCATTTGCTCAGGTAAGCACAGTTTTGTGGATGGACAGGTTTTTCACATTTGAAAATTTAATTTAGGGGGTAGTTCTGGTTCTTAATTTCATGTAAATCCAACACCAGCACAAATACAAATTCTGTGGTTCATTCAAGTAATTCAAAGGCAATTCTAGAATATGTGACCTTGAACACATTGGTCTGTTTCCTATAAACCCATAGACCTGAAGAGTGTCTTTGCTTCTGATTACAAATTACCTAAATGACATACTTAAAGGGGACCATATTTTCTTACTGACATAACACTAGAAGCAGAAAGCTCTATATCATGGATTAAATGACATTTAGTATAATTAGGTACATGATCAGTGCTTGAAATTGAATATTTTAATTCAACTTGATGCTTTATTTACTCCTTTTTTTAAGTGTCGTTTGTACAAAAATTTAACTGAGTGATGTATTTGTGTTTATTCCTTTAGTCATACAAATCATGAAAAGACTTTATCCATATGACAGAAATGTTAGAAGGTGATAAAATGATCTAAAGCATTTTGAAATATATATAAAATGGTTGATGACCAGATACATATTCTTTGTGTAGACCACTGCTTCTCTACCATAGCTATACATTACAATCCCCTTGAATGCTTTTATCCCAGGCTGCACCCCTGATCAATTAAATCCAAAAATCTGAGAGTTGGATCCAAGCATGTGTATTTTTTAAAAGCCCCAGTATTTTTTCCAGAAAAAGTTGAGAGCCACTGGTATAGGCAGACTTGGGACAATAGGATAAAACCGATTTAATCTAGGCATTAAATAGGTTTAAAGCTAATACTGTTGATAACAAATATTATTGGAATTATTATTATTATTATTGGAAATTATATTATTATTGGAAATATTATTAAATATTGGAGTACAAGTCATGTCAGAGTTAGTTCTTGTGCCTTGGGCAACTAATTTAACTTCTCTAAGATTTCTTTTTTCAAATAGATTAAATTGGGGACTAAGTTGGAAAAAAAAGATAGGCCCCAGTTTAAATTCCATCTCCTCCTCTTGCTAAGTGAATGGCCTTAGGGAAGTCACTGTTTTTTTCCCTCCTGGCCTAGTTTCCTCCTCTGCTAAGTGACAGTTCCAAGAGTAACCACCTCATAAGGTTGTGAAGAGATTGAAATAATACCAAGCTTGTAAGATGTTCAGCACAAGTTCTAGAAAATAAAATACTTAATCCATTTTTAGTATTGTTATCAGTAAACACTCTTTCATCTCTAAAAATGCCATGACGCTTTTTTTTTTAAAAAAAAGCATGTTTGTTTGTTTTTTTTTTAAATACATAATGGCAGTGTTTAGAAGTAGAATTATGTATAATTCTTTCACTTTTTCAAGTTTCCCATTTTTGCAATTGCTATAATTTAGATAAAATATTTAATGAATCCATAAATACAACTGTATAACAGTGATTTTCTTATTAATGAAAGTAATTAAAAATATAATGCAACCACCATCCTTTTCAGAAAGTTAATGTCTTGTTCACTCAAGATTTTGCTGGAGATCATAAATTCTTTCCAGTAACTGTATTTCTATGTTCAAAGAAAATTTACAATCATTCTAACCATATGTGGCGATAGCAAAATTATGTAAAGCTAAGTAAGGCTTTTTAATTGATTACTATTGAGAACCCATAATTTCATTTTTAAGAGCTGAAAACTGGGTTAACAGATGACATTAGGCAAAATAATATGAATAACCATCACCGAATGTAGAAATAATCTTTCCAACTTGAGCTTATTCAGGTAGCAGCTATTCGTGCTTGTAACTCAAATCTCTAGGTATTGTTGTTAGAAAAATATATCTATATATATAGGAAAAACCAAAGAAAAGTTCTAAATATAATACCTCTCTTCTTTTTTCAAGTAGTATTTAATAAATTTGACTTGGTCTTTGCCATCAGTGTTCTTAAATTCTAAAGACATCTAATCTTTTACATAATCAGACACTTTCCATAGTGTACCTGTAATCTACAAAAAACTAATAGAATTTCAGTACATGAAAAATATATCTATATCTCAGCCTGTATTAGTAAATTACAACTTTAAACATAAACCAACTCCATGTAATATGTAGTCATACCTGATGCCTGAAAATAATCCTAGAATATATAGAAGAGTTTGCTTATGATTAGCTTAATGATTCGCAGCACCTTGAAGGCAATCATTGCCCCAGAGGCTGCAGATTCTTTTTAAGTAGTTTCACCATAGTTTTCACAAATGTCCTTTTACTACGGTATCTGATCTGGAAAGTTCTACTAGAATTAAAGAAAAAAACACCCATTAAATTCTTAGCAATTTCACTACTGATAGAGCATCTTTAGGAAAGCAGGTAAGAAAGAAGGCCCAGTTAGCAGTTTGTCTGTGGCCTTCTCGTAAGCCCCATTGAATGGCTGCCTTGTTTTATTGACCTCAAATTTTTAATACAAGATAGAATATTCATCATTTAGTGCTAAATATTATTATGCTTAAAATATAAGATGTATGCGTCATTTGAAGTGATGTCAACATTAGCCTAATGTACCATAATAGCTTCACCAATGGACAGAATGCAGTCAATATTAGACAAGTCATTCAGGGACATGTTCAGATAGGCCTTAAGAATTCTCCCCCTTCCCTAGCATACTTTGGGGTAATTTACATTAAATTCTTCTGGTGAAAAAACCATTCTGCCTTCAAAATCTTTTTGCGTTAAAAGTTTAGAAAAGAAATATAAGCAGAAGAAAGAAAAAAGAAAATTTCCCACTATTCCAACCCCCCCCAAATAACTAGTATTAACATTTTACTTTATATCCCTTTAGGCTTATTTTTCTGCACATATTTTCTTTACCATAATTCTTAAAACTGGATTCCCTGGTGTCTGAAGTGACCAAGGTTGTCTCTCAAACTCATCTTGTCTTCTGCCTCTTCTTGAGAACTCACTTCTTTATGCCTGAGTCCATCTCTAAAACATGAGAGGATCCCTCTGTTTTTTTTTTCCCAGTCATGGTTTCTTATGAAGCTAAGAGAATAAACTCGTATGTTATAAGAGGATTTAGGGAGTCATGCGAGGATATATTCCACTTTGGGGGACAGAGCTGAACCCTAAAACATCTCGGATGGTCCTAATCTTCAGAAATGATTCTGCACGACCGCTCCATCTTCTATTCCTGTGTCTACCACACTGTCAGGGTTAGAAAATTTTGCTGATGATTAACCTAAACTCTTTTCCACTTTCAATTTCTTGTGTGTCTCCCTATAAGCTCAAAATCCTCTTTATCTTCAGAAAAAGTGACAACTTTAAATATTTGATTTATTTTCAGTTTGAAATATTCTCCAATGTTCGTGCCGAAATCTTGTGGTATGGGGATTTCCTCAGGCACGAGGGCCAAGTGCTGAGAGGAATCCCAGTGCTGTGCCTTGTCGTCCTCTCGGCGACTGGCCTTTCCTCCCAAGAGTGTGGCACAGTTTTGCCAGAGGTCTTGTGGGGAACCAAGGAACACCAAGGAGACACAACACTGATGAAATGTAGACAACCCTGCTTTGTACTCAGCAGCCTCTGGCCCCACCAGTCTCATTATTTGAAATCGACTAGAATTCTCATCTTGAAGTATGGAATGTTGAAAGCAGTTCTATTTTTGATTAGGGAAAAGACATAAAATATCCAAATATGATCTCGAATCCCTAGAGAGATCCTCACATCATTTAGACAAGGGAGATATGCCTGATTTAAAAATCCGGGGTAGGAACAACTAAGTCAATTTACCCTGACCAAAATATAACGGCTGGGATAATTTTGTGAAAAATGTCATCGTTATGAACACTGTAGAACATTGCTCCCATTGGTAGCAGAACATTGCCAATATTTTTTGATGCCCCTGCCTGTCCCTTCCCCACTTTACCTAGCAGCAGCCATTTTGTGGCCTCAATCACAGTCCCCAACTCACTGAATCCACCAGGCTCTCTCTGCCAGGCTATGAAAGAAGATAATTATCACATTTCAGTTGCTTCTATATTTTAGTTATTCTTTATTGTTCATTAAAAAAGAAAAAAAAAATCACAGCTAGCATCTTCTAGGAATCTAGAACTCAATGTCCACCTTTGTTGACACAAAAACAGCAATTTTACATGGTTTAACCAAAACATAACTTGGAAAGAGGTATTCTTTCCTATTAAAATGACCTTACTATCTTGTAAATAATCATAATTTGACTCCAGTTTTTTTGTTTGTTTGTTTTTTCTGGAGGTAAAATAGAGGAAAGGGATTCTCCTCATTCCTGCTTCTCCCAAGGCCAGTGCTAACTTACGGTCTGTGTTTTAGCACCATCTAGTGACATAAAGAGTATTTGGAATAAAAAACAATTCTCAAAATCATTTCTTCGTTATTTTTTAAGCAGAAGTTTTAATAAGAACTTTATTGTCATACCTTTTTTTTAAAGAAATATCCTCTTTAAATCTTTTTAAGAAATCATATTATACAAGTATACATTTCTTTTAGGTTATTATGTTCAGTTGTTTAACTTTTTAATGAAGCCCACATTTTCCTGTTTTCAGTGAATCTTTTTGGTTAATAGATGTTTAGAAATACCTAAGAAAATCTGAGATTAGTGGATGGAAATAACATTTAATCCCTCTCATGGGCTAGTACATGATCCATCTCTGTGCAAAAATTTTCCATAGCACTATTGTAATCTCTTTCCTAAAGGGTATGTATTTCTCATCATTCCCAATGTATTTTTGACCTTCACCGATTGCACTTTTGCTTGGAGGGGCAGAAGAGAAAGAAATGACCTTAATTTTTAACCATTAAGCTGCGTGAGAGAAAATCTCAGGGACCTTTTTGTTACCAAGCTTTAAAGAGTGAAGAGAATTGTAAAAGCATTTAAACTCTAACAACCATTTTTAAAGGACTGAATTTAAGGAGAGTGAGAACAGCCCTAGAACAAAAGCAAAAGAATACCTGAACCCTAACTTAAGGGCTGCATAAAACTGTTTCCGTCTCTCCCCAACGGCCTAGAGTAGCAGATGCCTCACTCTTTGGTCCTGCAGTGCAAGTGAAAACATAAAAGACTAACAGTGCATTTATGTTGGGGACATCTAGGATTAATCGACTAGGCATAGGGCAATGTCCACTTATAATATTCGTTTGGAACTTTTATTTACACTTCTGCCAATATCATGTGTGTCATAGTACAGAAGATAAGAATTAATGCTTAACATAAAATTTATAAAGTATTATTTGTCCCACCATAAAAACAGTGATCTAATACTTGCACATATAGGGAAGGATATATCTAATAGGTTATTTACTGCAGCAGCATTTGCAAAGGCAAAATTTAAGTCAACCTAAAAGTCAGTTAGTAGAGCAGATAGATACTTGAATGCCTGGAGGAGAGATGGAGAGGGAAAATTATTTTTTCACTTTTCATTTTGAAATATTTTATGTAAATAAGAGCATATTCTACTGGTTATGTAAAATATAAATAATAATACTAAAATCAACAGGTTAATAAATAGAACCCTACCAATATTTTTAATGCCCCTGAGTGTCCCTCCCGTCTCATCTACCTGCCTCCTCTCAGAAATAACAATAATTTTGATTTTTGTTTTTCTAATTGAGGGGAGACATTTTACCTTCTACTCTCTTCTGTTTAAATTCTATACCATTTAAAGATATAGATTATGAAAAAATAAATGCATTAAATTAAAAACCAAAAACAAAATAATACACTTTATTATAACAGTGTCAAAAATATTTTTACATAAAAACAATTGTAGTATATCTTTTGTGAACTAATGTTTCCTTTTAAATGAGCATAGAACATGAATTACCTGCAGTGCAATTTCTCTTTATCCAACTGTCAAATGCAGACTTTTATTGGATAAAAAATCTCAGAAGTCTAAGGTTAAAATATTGCCTAGGCAAAAGGATCAGTTAGGGAGTGAAATAATCTTATTTAAAAGTCTTTATTAGTGTATTTGATATTCAATTCTTAAAGCGTAAGTTAAGCCTGCATGATTTAATGACGGTGTATCATTTATCAGATTTATTTCTCCATCATTCAAGATTTCATGCCTAATGAAAGACGTCATTGTCTGATGTCAGCAGTTGGCTAGTTGAATATTCTGTTATAGGCAGTGTGACCTTTCATCTCTGTGAGTTGTTTACATGTGGTAATGAGCCAGGTTTTTCCAGTGACCGAGTTAATCATAGTTGGCACCTTAGGCAGCACCATTAACTCCTTCAGAGGATAATGCTATAGGTCATTGTCCCCATGCATAAATAGCACCTCCGTGACTTAAAGAATTAATGCCAATTTTAAAGTCTCAGACATTTTTTTTTTTTTTAGAATTTCTTAGAAAATATTTAGACTGGCTTTTGCCTAGGTTAGTGCCAGATGAAAAATTCTCGGAACAATTCTGGAAACCTTGAACCAATTAAAAATTTGGCACCTTCTCATGTTACCAGTGATAGGCCTTTGTAAATTCCTTATGCTCATGCCAAATCATTAATCAAATGGAATGTTACTATAATGGGCTAATATTCACCAAGTGCTTTCTATTTCCCAGGCATTGTTCTTGGCACCTAACTTGTCATTTCATATTATCGTCACAGCAACTCTTTGAGGTAGAAATCTCAGTTTACAGATGAGGAAACTGAGGTACAAAGAAATTAAATATAACTTGTCTAAATTCACACATCGAAGATATAGCTGAGCCAGGTAGTCTGAGTTGTTATGTAGTATCTAACAAGACATTTGAAATTTGCGTTTTAGAAAAATTTAGCATTCTGGTTGTCACCCAGATTACCTATAATCTTATCTAATATAGGCTCCACCCCAGAGGAAACTTGCTCATTCTAGGAGAATGTGAGGGGGCTAAAGTTCTTATAACTTTTCTCTCCTAGTCTCACTTTCTGATCCTTTTGCCACTTTCTATTTCACTAAAATTAGAGAAAGGAAGGGCTATCAGAGATAGGGCATCCTATTGGTTCTGCCTGGTGTGTGTGGATATGTTGTCATTTATTCGATAAATTTTTATTGAGTAACTTCTGTAGGTCAGGCACTGTGTACATCTATAAGGTGGTCCCAATTTATGTGAGACATGCATCCCTGAGAACCTTATGACTAACTCATGATTCAGATAACATTAACAAAGAAAAGAATTTCTGTTTACTAGCTAGAATAGCCATGTAGCAGAGGTGAAAAAAAAAATTTTATTTACTTATCTTGCTTATTTTGAAATTATGACATTCTTGGTGAATTTTTAAGATAATTTTGGGGTTGTTTTAATTTTTACTTTTGAGGTGAGACTTTAGTGAAATTTTATGTTATACTATTTTAAATTTGCGTAAAATACAACAATACTGGATACGTATTGCCTGGGATATTGTTTTGTGGCTGAGGAATACAGGAATAGTGTGGAAGCTGCTGCTATTGTCCAATATTCACAGACAATGAGAAGTATCTGGAAAATCCTAGCAGTCTGGCCTCTCAGAATTTCAAACAGGTACATGCAAACGTCACTAAATACTGGGAGATTCTTTAGTGTTATATGAAATTAAGTTGCAACCAATAACAAGTCTTCATTTAAAACATTTTTTTAAGATAACCAAACCATTTTGGATTATTTTAAAGTTCGGCCAAGTTCAAAAAGTTTAAAGAATCCTTTTTGTCATAGGTCTTGGCCAGCCTGCGAACTGTACGAAACAACTTTGCTGCATTAACTAATTTGCAAGATCGAGCACCTAGCAAGTAAGTTATCCTTCTTTCCTCTCCTTCTTGTTGAACTTTTTATACAGTGTTTTCTCAATTTGATTGAATTCAAATATATTAAATTTGAATTAGGCAAGATATTAGATTTCTGAGTCCTTGCTTTATTCCCTAACCATTTATACTAAGTCATATGATGTCCTGTTAATTTTCTATCAATATTTTGTAATGATGGTTCTAAGGTCAGAAATAAAGCAGTATAACAAATAAATATGGTGTCAAAAATCACCTGGCATAATGAGCCCTTTGCACAGTTATTTACAATGAGGATAACTTTGTAGTTTTGGCTTCCTAATAAATTAACTATGTATAAATAATCTCATCAAGCCTTAATGTCAATCCAAAGTCATCCTCTTAATTCTAAGACAAGGGTTGCTTACAGTAGCACCACATCATAGCAAAGATTGATTTTTCTGCTGGTACTGATCCTCAGATCAGCAGCATCATAGAGAAAATAATAAAATTGTAATTTATGTGATAACAGGAGAAGCATTTGAAAAAAAGAAAGCTGAGATAGAAAATGATTATAATTAGGGGGTTTTAATAGAGGTGAAATATCTAAAAAGAAAATAATTTTCTAAGATTCCATGGAAAACTGATTAGTTATTCAAATGCTCCTTATTTTGATAATCTATTATTAATAATAAAATGTTATCATTAAAATATCAACTCCAAAGAATTTTCCAGAAGAAAAAAAAATTTTTAAATCAATATTAGGAGCACAGAAAGTAGAAATCTATTTAGAATTATAATTTATCTAAATGTATAAAATTTCATAGTTACTATTATGAAATGTGAACTGTATGAAACAGCTTTGCTGCATTAACTAATTTGCAAGATCGAGCACCTAGCAAGTAAGTTGACCTTCTTTTCTCTCCTTCTTGTTGAATTTTTTATACAATGTTTTCTCAATTTGATTAAATTCAAAGAAATATGGTAGATTTCTTAAAAAAAAAATCTGAACTTTCCATCCCATAATAATATAATTGACCTCTCAAATTCACATTTTCCATGGTTAAAATAAAGCTCTGGTGATTACATACCTACTTTCTGTGTTAGAAAAAGGTTTTTTTTTTTTTATCAGTATAAAACCCTCAATCCAAATAATTGCACAGAACCCAGAAGCTTCAGTTGATTATCATGTTTGCTAGGTCATAAATTTTTACAGTCCTTTTCCCTCAGCCTGACTATTTCTTACTTTTTTCTTCCCTATCTCATCCAGTAGGCTAACTGTGATTTATTCTTTAGATCACAATTTAACTACAATTTCTTCTGGGGCATCATCCCTCATTAATACCCAATGTACATGCACCCACAGGCTCAAAACTTTATGACTCCTTTTATACTTCCTTCAAACATTGTCACTTGGGTACCTGCATCTAAACCTGTGGCAGGCAAACAGTTGATCAGACAGGTGTGAAGGCATGTGAAGGCAGCAGACCTACATTCTGTTTCTAAAGAGATGAGACCCATTCTATGCAAGACAGAAATGTTCAAATGACTAATAGAGATGAAATAGATTAAAATGGAAAAGATCAGCTAGAGGATAGAAAGGTATAGTTTATGCTTGATCTTGACTTATAGTATAATGCCTAGGGTGACATCTACCTAAACAATATTACCTGATAGACAATAAGTAAAGGCCTCTGTGGTCTCTCTTTTGGTCAATACAAATTTGTACCTATTTTACTGCTGCAAACCAAATAAGCCTGCTTGGGTATCAGAATAGTAGGATTCAATCTACATACAGCTAAGCTCTATTCTATTCAGTGATAGTAAAGTGAATATGACTCTTACTCACCACATAATGCCTCCAAGGGAATCAGAATTTCCCTGCTAGGCACTCACAGATCCACTGAAACACTTCCAGGTTCACCCTTGGATTTTGTGGAAGGCATGTGCTGCTTTGTACAATCCACCTTTTTATATTCTATAAGAAAAAAATCCAGAGAAAATTCATTTGACCCCTGTGCTTACTCAGATGCACATTGCTGACTTTTATTAACCCATCACTAGTTCCTATCACATTGCTCTTTCTTGCCCTTGAGACTTCATCACAGAAGTGAGTTCTGGTTTATTCTTAATTAAATGATTTGTCACTGTACTCATGGACCAAACAATATATATTCCCTGCTTATCATTACTTATTGAAATATCAAATCCTCAATCGCCATTTGCAGGATTGGTAGTAGAAAAGATAACAAGTAATGAGTCAATGGTTTGGTTTTCCAAAACTGAAGAAAAGTTTTAAAATATTCATTTGACACTTTTCCCAGGCAAAATCAATACTCTCTAAATTTTCAAAGAGCAAGGACCAAAAAAAAGAGAAACCAATATATAAATTATTTGAATAATAAACTTTTAGCAAGAAGATAAAATATATTGACCAGAGTTATATCAGAGTAGTAGTTTAAAACACTGATCTTTCTGTTTTATTAAGCATTAATCAAGTTTCAATTTCCACTATTTTATTTTATAATAAAAACAAAAATAATTCAGAAGCAAATTTTAGTGCAATCAATCAAAGAATTTCAATTCCAAACTGACATCAGTAAACTTAAGAGCAGAGCCAAATTCTGTCTGGAACCAAAACAGTGAGAATTTTAAAAGTACCAGACTGCTTTCCCCATGTATCTCCTAGCCCTACTAAGAGATTCATTATCTCAGGAAGGCAGATTTGAACAGGACTTTATAAGAGCTTGCCATCTGCAAAGATGTGTGGCTGTTCATTTAGCTCCCACAAAAGTATCCGAAAAATAAGACAGCATGGCAGAGCAAACCCTAGAATCACAATCCTTTAGTTCAAATCTCAGCTTTCTAACTTTCAACGAGTGATTCAATTTTCTGAAGCTTTGTTTTCTACCTTGGTAAAATGAGAACAATGAGACTATCTGCCTTGAGTTTCTTATTCTCACAACATAATAATTCATTTAAAGTGCTCATTCAGCATAGTGTCTGCCACATAATAAGTGCTAATTATGAGTTAGCCACTAACAGAAGTATCAAAAATAAAATTATAGATATCCTTGAAATTTAAAAAAAATTAAATGCCTATATTTTAAAAGCCTCCAGTTGTATGTAACAACTTTGTAAAGTCATATTTCAAAAAAATTGTAATGGGAATTCCAGAATTATAATCTTTTCAACATCATTTATTAAGCATTGATTGAATACTGAATGCATGTTGCTGGATTCTGTAGAAAATACAAATTAATCATATAGCATTTTTATTTACCACAGGGATTTATAATCAACTGTGGAACTTGACAAACATGAAAAATTAGAGAATACAGGATAAAATTTATTTATGTACCTTTAGCTTATAGTATTTTTAAAGTCTCTATAGCAGCTATTTGGACAAGTAATTAATATACCTCTCTAATAAATGTACTAGAGATCCTTCTCAATATAAGAAATAGAAAAGAAAAAGTTTAAATAGCTTCACTAATTGAAATATAGTTTATAAGGATTCATTCAGATCTGATAATGTACAGGCAATCATGACGACTTATGTCAAAAGTAAAAGCTTCTTAACACTGTTTTAGGGAAACCTATTGTGAATTGACTGCTTTTTTTCAAATTGAGAAAGTCTGTGTTTCCTTTCTAAGCCCTGGCTTAATTGAATGGTCAATCAATAAGAACTTCCTCTTCTATGTTTCTGTGGCATTCATATCAGTTTTTATTTATCCCAAAGTCTGTCACTATGAGATAAATTTATTTATTATTTATTGTTTGTTTGTTTGTTTGTTTGTTTGTTTTAACATGTGTGATCTGAGCTCTAGTATGTGGTGGATGCCTTAAAACTTGACTGGCTAGACTGAAAGAAATCTTCATTTGCTTGCCCTAACTTAAAAATAATCCTTTAAATTAAAATAGCATATCTGAAGTGACTCAGAGAATCCTCAAATTAACAAGCACCTCATATTTACTGCTTTGTATTTTCCTGTCTTTTTCAGAAGATCACCCATGTGCAACCAACCATCAATTAACAAAGCCACTATAACAGGTAAGAAAGATCTGTCCAGGAAGCTACTATATCTTCCAAGACTGGACAAGATAATAACACCAATTTTATAACGCAATTGTGAAATTTTAAAATAATTCATTCTTTCTTCTCTATATTATTTCTCTTATTTATCTCACAAGTTGCCCATTTCAGCTATTACATGGAAAACCTTTACTGATATACCACTTTTTTAAACATTTCAATTTGTGTTTGTACTAAGTTTAGCATTGCTCTGGGCATTAGTATTTTGAGAGCTACGTGTTTCCAGGCTTATTTTATCAGAATGATATTAATACATCGTAGCTTGGTTTAAGGAAAGCAAAAGTATAAATAAAAGGTACATTCTTGGTTATTCATTATCCCAGTTGTGTATAGGAAGGAACACCCTTGCAATAGTCCTGATTTGGAGCCAGAGAGTTGAGAATAAATTCAGTTTGAGAGGGGATAGAAGAAACAATTATATAATACAGAAAACTTCAATGAGATCAAAAGAACAGATGTTGGGGAAGAGAAATAAAAGGAAGGTTGAGGGAAGTAAAGGTCAAAAAAATAAAATTATCCTGATTCCTGGGACTTGGGACTTCCATGGGAATTGACCTCAGCTGAACCAAAAACAGAACAAATTATCTCATTTTGCTGAACCTGAAATCAAATTGAATTCATTTAGTCATTTTTTGAAACCCCAACTGAGTCATTAAAATAATTGCCTAGAAAAGAAAACCTGTTTTCTAAAATTATTACCAGAAGAAAATGAACATATTCTCTAAAACAGACCAATATTTTATTTAATTGAAGGTGTCTTCCATGAACTCCAACTCATAATATGTTGAGTAGCGCCTTATTAAGTTATACTGAGTACACTTTGCTTGTAAGTTAACTTCATCAAGTCCAGTCGGTACTTTTCCACTCATCTCCTTGGTGATTGCTACATCAGAGTTGAGTCTGGAACATTTGTTAAGTTGTTTTTTCCCGAATGTCTTTATTTTAATAAGACTTATGTTTTAGTGAATATTAAATTGTCAGTTCTCTTTTCCGTGTTCAAGATTTTATTGGTGATGATTTTCAACTGTCATTTCATAGTCTGTGTCTGGTTCACCAGTGTTCTTGACATTCTTCAGGAGATGAACAATAACTGAAAATTTCTGAATACCAGAGTTCTTTGGGTAACATATTTCTTCTCAAGAAACACAAACTTGGTGTCAATGAACCTAAACCGAGATGGAGCTGTGGAATTAAACCCTTTTGATTCTACATCCTTGCCTAACTATGTTGAGGGATGAGCAGGCTGCCTTGTGTGAGCATGTGCCTGGGGCCTTTAGAGACCACATGGAACCTTGTCCCCAGCCCTAATCAAGGCACAGGGTCTGACTTTTATGAAGAGAAGCAAACCCTCTCACTACCCTTGACTATTTTTATAATAAGCAAGAATCTGACATTGTGGTTTAAGAAGAATGCAGTGCTATTTTTGTCCCTGGAGACCTTTGTAGCTTGAGGTCACAGATGAGCCAGCCCCACAGGAGCAACCTCCCAAAGGATGATGTGTCCAACAAGAGGTAGTGGGTCAGGGCAGCTGTCCAGCCACCCTGGCAGTTGCCTGACACCGATTAAGGAGAGAATAGCTCTACTCAAAGGGCACAGACTTAGTCTTGAACACATGTCAGAGATTCTATAGGAGTTTCTGAAATGTTCACATAGTTTTGAGGCATGGGAGCAATACCAGAGGGAGTTATTAGAATCTGGGAATTAAGGCTAATGTGGCCTCATTTTTACCCACAAGCTTCTGACCTGGGGCCTAGAGACAGTGGGGCTACAGAAATATCTTATCTAGAAAGGAAAACTAATTAACTGTCATTAACTGCTTAGTGCAGCTGTGTTTATCACAAAGCACAACAGGAAATGAACTGACTAGAAAATGAAAGTCATTTTCCTTAGCCAACCATAGCAAACCAAGGTGGGAAAGTGGAATGCAGGGGTGAGGAAATGAGGGCAACTTCAAGAGAAGCTTCCCTTCTTGGAGCCCATTCTGAAAAAGTGGGCCCTTAAAAACATAAGTAATGGTAATAGTAGTGGTTGAGGATTTAATGAAAGACTTGAGACACACAGTAAAGGTGGTACTTATGAATTCCTTCCTTTGGCAGCCAACTACTCAGGTCCTACCTCCAAGCTTACACCCCCTATTGTTGGAACCCACCTGTACCCCTGCAGTAATCAGTGGCACACCCTTCTGGATGAACTTGGTCTTCTTAGAAATTTTGTTTAGGGTCTAGAGGAACAGTGTAGCATGGTTAAGTTTGTGACTCGTCCAAAAGGCTGCTGGGGTGCACAGATTCAGGGGGCCCCTGGAAGGCGACTTCAGAAAATATCACCGATGGGGTACCCCTGGACTCGTGAAGTGTGGGTGCTCTGCCTGTCTAGAATTCAAAATATTCTCTATCATGATATGTGTGTGGTCCTGGGCAGGTTACATACCCTTTCTTTGTTTCCTCCTTTATAAAATTGTGATCATACATCATATAGTTATTGTTAAATTAGATGAGTTCACATGTAGGATGCTTTTAACACAATGCTTCATGGAGTAAGTACTCAATACATCATTTTTTATTTTGTTTTGTTTTTATTTGGTTTTGTTTCTAGGGCCCACTATGTATGTAGAACTGAGGGTGATGGAAAGAAAGGCCAGAGAGATGAAAGAAAGGCAAGAATGAGAGAAAAACAAAATTGCAAGGTTACAAGAGTAAAAATTATGGAGTTCCCCCCCCCCAAAAAAAATAAAACAGTCAAGATGGAAACACTTTCTTTGCTCCTGTCACAAAATGGGGCCTCCTGTTCTTTCTTACTCTCTGTCCCTTCCTCTCACCACAGCCACAGACATGGGTGCCTTTGTGATATGGATGACAAACTATTATTCAGGATTATTTTCAAAATCTAAGAATTTACTTTCGAGTCATAGTTTTTTGAAGGAAAAAAAATAATTATAACTTATCCTTAGATCAAAACTCTTTGATTTCTTAAAGAGTTAAGAACTTTGACTGTCTACCTATGGCACACTGTGCTCCAAAGCTTTCCTCCCTAGAACTTAGAATGCCCTTTCCCCCTTTGAGATTATTCCATTTGACAAGTTTGTTTTTATATCACTAGGTTTAAAGCATTTTAGTTCCCTCACGTAAGAGGTAAATACACAGCTGTAAAATGCTTGAACAATTTTAAAAACCTAAAGCTGCCAAGTATAACTTCATTTATAAAAGAGCCTTACTCTTAATAGCTATTTTGGTCTTCACTGTGATACAACAAAATGATAGTGCGTGACATTTGAAACTTGAGTGCAAACCCTGTCTCTCTCATTTGCCTTATTTTCTCATTTAAAGAATGGAGATTTGAGGACCTAACTCTTGTGCTGTTGCAGGAATTCAAGGAGAGAAGTTAGATAAAGAACAGAGCTCTCAGCAAGTTATAAGTATCTCAACTGTTTCTTCCTAAAATCCTTCTCATGCCTGACGTTTTTTTGTTCTTCCTAAAGTTAATTTAAAAACTGGTAGAGGAGGGTGATATATCAGCTTTACTCATACATTTCATTTATGGTTTTGTTTCAAACAGTAATGACAGAATATGTTTAGGAATCCCTATATTAGGGAGAACCAAGGCTAACCTGCACAGGTCCTTAGCAGGTGGTGAGTAACATAGCTAAAGAGTGTGTTGAAACAGGAGAGGGCAGCAGAGAGTGAGAGATGCCCAAGCCGTACCTGTATTGTGCTTTTTTGTCCTGCTTTTGGAGTATAGCCGTGTGTCTGGGAGGAATTAGTCATTTTAAGCATCATTTTTAAACGACGTTATCTAAAGAAAAGCCATTTCATAAAACCTTGTCATGTCTTTACAATAACAATTTTCAATATTCTAATTGCTATATTTTTAATCCCTTTATTTAATCATTTTCCAAACTGAGGATTCTCATGTAAGAATGTAAGCCAGAGAAAGTTTAAACTCCTCTATTTTAAAGATGAGAAAACTGAGACCTAGTGAGAGAAAATGCTATTTAGAGGCAGAGCTGAGAATAAATACAGGATTTCTTTTTCTGAGTCCAGGGACCTTCATATACCCCTTTAAAATCATCTTTCAAATTAGGGTAGGCTTCAGACCCATCATAGAAGTATATGTTTTGGAGAAACTAAATGAACTATATTAATGAATATTAATTTTGAGCAATAAATATAATATTGAATTTTTTTGTACATAGACTTGAAATTTAGAAAATATTATGTCCCTTCTCACTAGACAGATCTTTATGTTTAGTGCTGTTTCAATAATACCTATTGATTATATCTTAGAGGTTCTCAGATAAAGATTAGCAGCCTAAGGCAAAGGACTTTTGGCTTTTGACTTTTGAAAATAAAAGTTCTCCTTTCCAAGCAATAAAATGAGTACAATTTCCTATTTTTAATCTATAGGAGGAGGCACTCTGTGCAGTGACAAGAATAAAACAACACAAAAGTAGTTTTAGTCCCGAAAAAATTTTATGTAAGTCTGAATATTCCTTAAAAATGCATTCTAAATAGAATTTAGTCAGTTGATAAGTAGAGGATTTAAAAAGTAAGCTACCCAATAATACTGGTCAGTCAAAACACAATGAAAAGAAACATAAACTTATATGTTATTGTGTTTCTAAAGCACAGAGCAGTTCCTAAAATCCAACAAGGGGAGAAAAACAAGATATTTAAGTAGAACAATTATTTCGTTAGTATCTGGACCAATCATTTAAGATGTTAACCTTATGAAAGAAAGGAAACTAAGCAACTATTTTACGGTACCAATAATAATATCACTAAAACCTTATGTAGGTCTCCCCTTTAAGTCTCTCTGTGTGTGTGCACATGTGCATGTACGTAATAAAAACAAATAGTACACATAATATAAAGGAAATATACATAGTGTATATAATATAAAATATATGTATATAAATAAGTAGTATATATAAATAAGTAGTATATATAGCACTGATAATAGTTGAAAGCAAGGGCCAAGTACAGAAGGCAAAAGGGATCTAGATGAGAGAAACATATAAAGCCTGGGGAGGTGCTGAACTAAAATGTGTCCGGGTGGTGTACAGAGAGGAGGATGAAGACCAAGCCTTTGCCACTGAGTCTTACCTTCCTTAACCACTAGCAGGCACTAGCTTCATTAGCTAGTTCTTTTTTTATTTTTATTTTTATTTCCTCTAATAAGAGCAAAGATTGTGGCAATACTTTAATAATTGCAGAGAATGAGTGCTCAGTGACTTTTTTAGGAAAGTGATTGCAAAAATGCTGAGAACACATTATGTCTAATAGCTTTAATAAAAAATTAATAAAGATTGTATGAGTGTTTATACATCGATTTTGAAGTTTTTTTGCTTGTTTTACTTTTATACTTAATATATCCAATGACTGTTGAATGTTCTAAATTTTTTAAGTAAGGAGGTTACTTTTACAAAAATCCCCTCATTAAAATGACTTTTCTGGGAAAAACATTAAACTAAAAGATTTGCTTAATTTCATGGAGTATAAATATTGGTTAATCTTATAATCTTTTAAAGGGGTAGATGTCTGTTTTCTTCCTTATAAGATAACCTGTTTGACCTTCCTATACTTTTATTCAAATGGAATTATAATTATTAATATGTGAAAAGACCAGGTCTGACAGTGACTTTTCATCCAGGAATTAATTGACTTAATACTTGGTTTTATAAACAGTGAAGAAGACAATGATATCTCATAATCTGGTGAAAATAATTTAATTATATCTCTATTGCTTGAATATCTGCTCTGGTTATTTTGTTATCATTTTAATTGAAATGATTAAGTGAGACTGTGTATTCATTTAGTCAGCACAGTAAAAAAAAGAATGTAAGTCAAACCATATAGGTTGAAAACCCAACTAGTTGCATAATATTGGTCAATTTACCTAAATTCTCTAAGCTTGTCTCCTCATCAATAAATTCTAAGTCAATGATTGGTACCCAGAATATATTCAACAATGTTAGGTATCATTATTGCTATAATTTTATTATTATCCACTTGGGGAACAAATATTTTCTATGTACTTTTTATATGGCAGGCAATAAGATAGTTTTGGGAGATAAATAGATGAGTAAAATGTGATGACTGACTTCAAGGAATTTATAATCTATGGGAGAAGGACTCATGAATAATTAAGTATAATCTAAGTGCTGCTATTGAAGCAAATTCAAACATGTATTCGAGAGAGGGGCAAATGGAAAGCTCCCTACTGAGCTTTGAAGAATGTGGAGTTCACTATATGGTTAAGAGAAGATCACCTGACATCAAGGGACCTGCAAGAGTAAGATATGGAAGCATGGAGTGCCTGTCCAGATCAGGAGACTGGGAAAAGTAAAGGACAAAGGGATTTGAAAATGTATGGGAGCAACCAAATTGAGGCTCCAAGATCAGGGGAAAGCAAAAGCATGACAAGCATTAGAAGCCAGTGTAAATAATAATGGTCTTTATCTTATGGGCAATGGAAAGTCATCAATCGTTTCTAAACAGAGAAGAAAGTATGTATTTTGGAATAACAGCATTGGAAGTGGTATTGAAAGCAAATAGAAGAAAGACTACAGGCAGTCCCGTACTCATTAGAAGGTTGTTACAGACCAAGTACATGCTAGAGATAATGTGCTCTGAACTGGGGTGGTGGTGGTGGTGTGGGTAGAGATGAGAGAATAGATTCACAACTTTTCTCCAAGATATAGTTGAGTAGGCTTGCCAGTTGGTTAGATTGAGAAGTGGTGAGAAAAGACATAAAAATAAAGTCATATTCTTAGATATACATCACAGCACTATTTACAAAGTATTGAAAACAACCCAATGCTCAATAATATGTGAATTCTATTTAGGTATAAAAATTCCATAATCAAAGTTTTTTAAAAATGTTTTATGATAAAATTTTGATAATGTAACCATCCTTTTATTTTAAAGAATATGTGGTAAAGTGTTAAGTGAGCAATAGTCACACATTTAATGCATTTTAATTGTGTATATTGGATTTAATTTAAGACATTTTTAGATGTTGACTAGTAATTAAGAAAGGGAGATAGCTTTACCATTTTATGCAGAAAGTAGTGACAAATATGTAAGTGTTTCTCAGACCAGTTGTCTGTTTGCCTCTGTTTACCTAGAAAAAGGTACTAATAACACACTGCCTAATGATATCTCAATATTAGGGTGCCACAATGAGAACTGACTATATTTTCAAGTAATAGTATATTTTGAATAGGGCAGCACTCTATCTATTGATTATTGAGCTTATGCTATGATTGCTCTGTTGTCTTTCACATGATCAGAAAAGCTACAGTGAAAATAGAAGATCTAAATGTCACCAAAGTTCACCTCGGTCAGTATTCCTTCCCCACTACTTGACTTAGAAAAGGGTGTTATTTCTTAAACCTGCCTGATCAAGAGGTGTTTAAAAGTAAACACAGAAAAACAGACTCCCAGACAATCCAGAAAAGAATTTTAGGATAAAATTCAGGATCTACATTATTAACGAGTGCTCCCAGGTGAAACTTTTGATCAGCCAAATTTGGAAGAATAATAAAATCCTGAATGGAGTAGGTGAGAGTGCTGCTGTGCACTATGTATACAATGGTAACTTGTTGGAAAATTACTATCACTTGAAAACGTATATAGTGACACCCAGGACACCTCTAACCAACAGTGTCATCTAGGACAAACAAGATAACATGTGAGAAGTGTTCTGCGATTAGTGGAAGGCGATACAAGGTGATATTATTATCTCTGCAATCCTCGTCATCACGGCCGTCATCATCTAGGCCGTCATCACTGTTATCTCTCAAAGTGTATACAAGATTTTAAGTAGACCAGCTTGCTCTTCTCCTTGAAGAAAATAAAGTATCATGACCATGTTTGCGTATAGAGGTGGGAGTGAATTTGGGAAATGTTAGGTTTAGTAACTGTATTCTTTTTGTCTTCTCAGACACAGTACCAAGTCTCCTTAAAAGAAAAAACAAAAAGCTGCATTCTGAAGTCACTCCCTTTATTCACAAAGTGCTTTCCACTCACATACTCAAAAAATACAAGACTATGCTGGGGCAAAGCAATGAAAATTTCTTTAAGTATAATTTTCCAAATTTTACTTGGTAAATGTTACACAGAATTGTTTAACCTCATAAATAAATAGGGAGTTCCCTCATAGCATCCTTTCTTTTACTATCTCAGAAAATGCTTTAAAAAAACAGTCGGATATATTATTAATACTAATACTAATAAAAGTCAACATTTTCTGACATTTAATATGCACTAAATACTCTATTTGCATAGTCTCTTAAATTTTATGATAATTCAATATATAGATAAATGATAAAGTATAGATTACATCTGACTCAAAGACAGAATGTTAGCTCCCCTCAAATTCATTGACATATACACCAAAAAATACACCATTCACTGTCATATGCCTCTCCCCAAATTTATTCCCTAGGGATTTATTTCCTCTTTGTTGTTGTTGTTGTTGTTGTTGTTGTTGTTGTTATTTAAAGAAGATTGCAGAGAATGAATCTATGTCATCTATTACTGAATGCCTGTGAATGGAGGGTAGGACAAGAGGAGGGATAAAATATATGGATACAGAGAAACACTTTGGGATACTGTAAGAAGAGGTCAGTTATATAAGCTAAGGAAAGGATTTCTGCTTGGGATATAAAATTTATCAAGCATTCTTCAATTTCCACAATTCTCTTCCTGACTCTTCTGAAGTGCCTGTTGTTATGAGATTCCAGGCCAGGAGCATCAGTGAGAAGCTGCTTAGTCCCTGTGAGAAATGAGGCAGATGAGTGTGTCAGAAGGTTTGAGAATAAAACAGTTCTGGAGCCTCATACTTACTTGGCTTCCAGGACCACTCACTATTAAAACTATGAAATAATAATTTCCATCAAGTGGTGATATTCATCATATCTTTGTGTTTGGACTTGCCATAGGGTCTTCATATCTGTTCTCATTTTCTTGGGTACCATTTCTAGTGACAAAATTCCCTAGCTTTCTATTCCCAAAATGCACTTCCTCTAGATATTTTGATGTCTAAATATCTAATGCTTTTTAGTGTGCCGTCTTCTTTCTGTTTTTCTGTTGTTCTTTTGTGGTACTCTAGAAGTATTTCTAATTCACCATATTCTGTGTACCTGACAACACAATTTTGTTTTATGACATTTTTCTGATAGTTGCATATTTCTTATGTTTCTGATAGTTGCATATTGCACACTGAATTGTCCATGTAGAGAACTTAATTTCTGGTGCCCTTCTGGGTTTGCTCTTTAACTCACATTTAGACTCTAGAATGCAAAAGACTGTGCTTAGACTCTGAGGACCCAGTGAAGCATAAAATACCTCCACTGAGCTTCAAGACAATTATCTTAGAGGTTCGTGAAATTTAAAAAGATAAAATGTGTTCTTTTAAATGACAAAGAGTATTAAGCGACTGTAAAACAGAAGAATTGTAAATAAATGAACAAATGAGTAGATATAAAAGGAGAGGAGAAATGGGACAGAGTGAAATCTCTTTCCTAGAGAACTAGGAAGCTGTCTACACTATAATTTAGTTTAGATACTGGAAAGCGTCTGAGGAACCAGTTAGGGAATTCAGGAAAAACTTATCATCATTAGAAAGTAGAGAACTGAAAGTAGTATAAGTAACAGGTTTTTCCAAATCACCAAAGAGGAACATAGAAAAAAGACAGGTAGGTCATGGAACTGAGACCTCGATTGAGAAATAGGTGAGGGTCTCTAAGATGCCCCTTCAGTCATTGTGCAATGACTGTGTTATTTAAAATTGATTACAGAGAAATTGCCCTAGATTTTCTTTTCCTACAGGTTTTTATCTTGAAAGAAAAAAGTTGTAAATTTTCTTTCCTTATTTGATGTATGGCAGAACCTATGCAGAGGAGGAAGAGCCGGGATCAGAAGTCAAGAGATCTGGGTTTTATTGCTGTTTCTTCTCACTCGCTTTGTAGCCTTAGATAGCTTACTCTATGCCCAGAACCTTTACTGTTAAAATGAAGTATATAATAATAATAATGCTTTTCCAATTCTGAGGAATTACATTAGATAATTCACATCAATACTTTGGCACCATGTCTGGTAATAATAAATGTTAGATCTTACTAAAAGGTAGGTGAGAAGTGCTTGATGTATTGAAAACTATCATAAAACTTTCAATAGGCATTATTGTGTTATTCAATTATTGCTGACCCTCAAAGTAGTCCTCTTCATAAACTGTACATAATTTTAGTCCTGCTGCCATTGCTGAAAGTAATTTGGAAATAGCTTTAGTGACAGGTTACAAACCATACAAGAAAAAAAAAAAATCTCATTGGTTTACTATCACACTTCACTTATGACCAAAAATGTTATTTTCAATATGCTTAGCAACTCTAGTCTGATAAGCCTAGATGAGGCTGACTCTAGGAATGAATTTGCTCCAAAGGATAAGACTTTTGAAGCACTTGAAAGAAATATAGCATGAACTCTGAAGGCAATTCCAAGACAGAGTGTCCTGGAATCTTTAGAGTGACAGTAACATATGGAAAAAAGCATATACGTAGATTTTCCCAGGTGACACTCTGAAGGAAACAGCTTCATCTGAAGCTTCATGCTTAGTCTGCATTGTAGTCTAGAGACCTAGAGAACTAGAAAATGGTCTCTAGGAATCTTTTCATCCTTCAACCACTCCTTGCACAGTTTGCATTTCTACACATCCTCACAGCCAGATTCCAGTCACTAGAAAGTGTTGAATGTGTCAGGAAAACAAGGAAAAGGAAGAAAATGTGTCCCAACCCTATGGCTCAGAGAGGGGCCCAAGCCTTCATCATTTCAATCGAAAGGGAAGCAGAGGAAATGACCCTGGCATTTTGTCACACTATTATCTCTCCCCAAGTCTATTAAATTATGACTGGGCATTTCCAGTGCTTCAGCATTGTTCTTTGAGGATTTCATACAGTTCTCTCTCTCATAACCTCCCCTTAGATAGTAGTGTATCAGCAATGATCCTTTGGTTGCAAGATAAAAACCAACTCTGCTAACTTAAGCAGAATGGAATTTAATGGAAGAATATTGGAAAAATTTCCAGTTCTCTAAGAATTAGCGAGGAGGATGGGAGATCATGGTTGAAGAACTCAATAAATCTTCAGAATTCTAGCAAGGTCTCATGGCAGGAGCAATCTAGTGAGATCCCTGCAACTGTTTTAGTTTCTCTGTTAATCTGTTTAAGAGTCAAATGCCAGTGAAGGGGTCTAATTGGTCTAGTTTGGGTCTCGGGTCTTGGCTAAAAGGAAGAAGGCATCTGATTGTTCTACAAGACTGTAGACCATAATGTAGTAGTAAGAGCCTAAATTATGGGGCTGGATTCCATGGATTCATATCCTAGTTCTGCCACTTGGAAGTGTTTCTCCTCAAACAATTCATTTAACCTTTCAAAATCCTAAGCATACTACATGGTACATCCTAAGCACTTGATCATTGTGGGCTATGTTATTACTAGTATTATCCAATAGAGATGTCAAATAATCTCCTACAAGAAACTAGGGTGCTATTAGAAAGGGAAAATAAATGCTGGTGAGCCAAAAATAATGATCAATTATAGTGAGATAAGAATGTTGGCCTCAGTATACTAGTTATTTTGCTAATATTTTTCTCAGTAAACTTCTCTTTGTTATATCAAAGTTCTTAGAGATCTGGGATGGCACCTGTTCATTAATAATATATCCTTAAGAACCCAGTTCCTCTGAAGACACAAAAATGATTTGACTGCCTGATTATTTGATCCACACACGTTTACTGATACCTCCTTTATGCTTAGTTCTTTACAGGGTGCCATGATCTGTGGCCCCTGTTTTATTTACAAATGTAGGAGTCAAAGCAAGGAATAATTTTCATTCATGTAATTTTTGTTTAATAGTAATCTAAATGGATTGTAGTCTAATAAATCACTGCCTAATTAGGTTTACTTTAAGGGATACAGGATAATAGAAAAAAGAAAGATTATTTTTAAGCCTCTCAACTTTCTGAGATGACATGAAAGTTGGCCCCAGTATATGAATGAGTTGGGTTTTTGAATTTGTATGAAGGTTCACTGTTTGTATGTTAGTCATGAATGTCCATACACTGGAATTCCTCAAGGGCCCTTAGAACCAGAATATACTTTCATTTTAGGAACATGCAGATTTCCCAGGAGAGAGAATCCGAAGGAGAATTTGAGGTCCCCTAGAAAAGGCATTTAGGTTTATAAGTGGGGTGAGATGGCTTTAAATCTCTGAAGATCTATGAAAGTTCATTGTAGAACACTACACAACCTCTCTACCTGGAAAGTCAGAGTCATTGTGAGGAGGTCTGTGCCCCACACTGTGGCAGAACCAGTCAGGTAGAACCTCGCTGCCCCTACGACTGCTGCCTACAGATCAATCTAGGCACTGAACTCTCACTAGGATCTTCCACGTGGCCACCATACTCCCAGCCCCATGCTCTGGCCAAACTTCTTAAACCACAGTTATGGTAGGCCCAGCCTCTGTCCCTATATCTGTTCTCAGCCCTGATTCCTGTTCCCCAGATCTAACTAATTCTGGCCTGTTCACCATCCTCACCATGCCATGTCACCCAACACAAAGAAGGCTTTATTTACTCTAAACTGAAAGTATAATCACTCTTAGTGTTAATTTTTTTCCAAAGGTATGTATCTTGTTCCAGGGGAGTAGCTAGGCATTGCAAGAAGGTAAGCTTTAGATCTGTTAAATCAATACAGAAAATCCCGACTGTGCTACTTGTCAGCCATTTGAGTTTGGACAGGTTATTATTGAGCCTCAATTTTCTCATCTATAAAATGTAGATAATAACAAACCTATCTGAATGTTATTATAAGAATTAAATTAGATGAATAAGCACCAAGCCTGGTATTTGGCACATAGTAGAAACTAAAAAAGAATTGTAAATCTTGAATAAACCATTTTTTCTTGGTTGTACTAAGACACTTACATCAGTGAGTGTTATAGGCAAATGCATCATCTTTAGAATTGGAAGCTTGACATAAGGAAGAATGAAATAAGAAAAAACGAAAATTGTCTTAAATTGTTTTCTTTTACTAATTTGTTTTCTGTTGTCTGTATTCATAAGAAACTCGCTATGCCTACAAAAATGTCTGCCTGTCTTTACGGCCAGTTATTTTCTACATGTTTAAATTCCTAATTGTGCATACAAACTTAGTCACTATATTTTCATGTGCAAGCAATTAAGACTCATTTAACAGCCCTCCCTCTGGAAAGTTTGTTCTCCATCTGCCACAAATCAAATTCCTTAGGAACATGTTTGATTTTGAAACAATGTAAAAGTACTGTTCATTTTGTTCAAATTTCATTTATGTATTTTTTAAAGTGATGTAAATGGACAGCCACAAAAAACTCAGCAGCTGGTCAAAACAAGACATCAAAGAAACCATTGAAATGGGGCAAAATTAAAAAAAAAAAACTAATATGCTAGGACAAAGCCAAATAAAAAGCATAGTCTGATAAACATTCCTCCGAAACATTTTGCTCTTAATAAATATTTATTTTACAACGGATTTAAAATATGGGAAAGTGGGAATGCACCCCACTTCTCTCTCTGAATCTTAGCAGTCTTGAGCTCACAGTATGTGAGGGAAAAAAAATGAAAAAAGCCAAAAGGAGAAAAACAAATAAGATAAAATTTAAAAGATATCTTTTTGGGGGGGGGTGGGGGTGGGCGGGGGGGGGGACTCGTAACATGATACAAAGCTATACATTTGAATAATAATAACTGGAAGACTCAAACAGATTTGTATGACATACCTTGTTCATTTAAAAATCAATTTGATAAGTATATTGCTTCCTCACCACAGGTTAAGTCCATTTTAATTTGTTCAATGAGCTTCTCTGCTTTAGAACATCAAATAGAAGCTAATGCTTGGTCAAATTAAGAGAGGAAAAATAATTATTAGGTTCTGAACACAAATTAAGTGTCTGTGAACTGTTAACTAAAATACAGCAAAGCTTTAAAAAGAGAAGGATTAGCTTTTCTTCAAGAGTTTCAAAATTAAATATCACAATTTGGAGACATAGCTTGCTGAAAATAGTTTTCTTTGCTTATATATCCTATTGTTTGGGGACTTGAAACAAACCACCAACACAGTTAATGCAGTAAATCCTCATTTGTATATGAATTGGATATTTTGTCCATTAGCTCTCTAAGGCTTTATAAGCTGAATTGTTTTGATATCATTTGATGAAAGGTTCTGTAAAAGTTCAAAGTTTTGTTATTTTGGGCAGTCACACCTGCACATTTAAATGCCTTTGTGCAAAATGTATTTCAATCTGCTTTCAAATCAGACCTTCAAAGAAGTGTAGATTCATAAGTGTGACAGATCCCCTTAGGTGTTTCCCTACAAAGAAAAACTAAAGCTGAGAGCCACTCCCCATCCACCATCTTGGTCTTTTTTGTGTCAAGCATCAAATGACATCTCTAAGAAGAAGAGCCGAGAAATCATTAGTACCTCTCCCATAGTTTAAAGCAAGATACAAAAGGTCTTCTGGAAGAAATGGCACCTAATAATTCACAAATAGTTGTTAAGTAAATGGTCACGGCGGGGGGTGCAGGGGGATGAAAATGGAGAGGATCATACTTTTCGCTAACAGTGAATATTTATTAAAAGGTAACTATTTTTTTTAAGAGCAACTATGCTCAGAAATCACACACATATGATGTCTGACATTAAAGGCGTTAGTTCCATTGCAGGGTGTAATTAAGAGTCAAATGAATAGTGTGCTAAGCATTTAGGGTAGTGGTTCACAAACTTGTCTGTTCATTAGAGTTACTTGGGAATCTTTCTAAAATTTTAAAGAGTGAAGGAAGAAAATGTTAAAGGTTCAGAGACCAGTTAGAAGACAATAGCAATGGCCAAGAATAAGGTGTAATAAAGGCCCTATACTAGCAAAATAGCTAAATAGCAGAGTTATAAAGGAAGAGATAGTTGCAAAAGATAAAAGGACAGGTGGGTAAGATTTAGTAACTGCTAATTGTATGATTTTATTGAGTGGATGTAAAATGGTTCTAACAATGTCTAAAGCCTTATAATCCTTGATATTATATGTAGGGCATACAATATTATATATAGAATAAAAATATGTCAATACCTGGATCCCAATGTAGAATTTAAAGCAGAATTATTTCAGTGCCTAGATAACCTACATTTCATTAGGAGAAAATGTTCCGTATGTCAGATATTCTAGAAAATCAATGTTCATCATCTTATTTTAACCATTTAGAATGAAAATGTTAGAGAAGTATGCTCATTCTTAACTTCTTTAAGTAATGCATTAACTGTTCTGAGGTTCTGGTGTTGAATAGGTTTAAGTTCCTAGATAATTAATTTCTGGATAAGTAGGTTGTTCTAGACTACTAGAGCTAATAAAATTAACATTGGTTTATCATCAACCAGTCAACAAAAACACATATAACTCTGTACTCTGGTTTTCAGAGAGATGGTAGTGAATAAGATATAGTCCTACCCCTAAGAACTTGCCAAGATATAATTGTACATATAAAAAAAAATACCAAGAATCTTAGATAGTCCCAAGATTGTACCACGGAGAGTGTCATAAGAATTCAGAGGCGGCAAAGATCAATTTCAAATGATAAGCAACAGTGGACCTAGAACACTCATCAGGTACTTTAGAATTAGTTCAGTGTCTCATCTGGTAGACTTGTAATGGATACATTAATGGATGATCACTACCTGGCCTGCAGAGGTTTGGGATCACTTCTAACATCCCAGCAAAGCGGTCCTTTTTGTCCAGGAACTTTTGTTGTTACAGAAGAGAGGTGATCACTTGTGAAGTATTAACACTCTTTCATTTTGCATCTGGCATCAGGCTTGTGAAACTTACAGAAAGAGCAATGACCTCAGGGTTGGGGGACCAGAGCCATAATCCCAGCTCTATTACTAGCTTCCTTTTAAACCTTTGGTCAGTAATTTAATCTTTTTTTTTTTTTTCTATAAGATGAAGATATTGGATTAGATAACATCTAAGAATCTAACTTGCTCTTTCATAATGTTTTACTATTTTTAAAAATGCGTGCTTTTGATTAATTCCCTTTATTTTCTTTAGTTCCATTTTCCTATGAAGTGACTAAGTCAGTGTATAAATACAATTTTTCCCAGTATGGATATTTAGAGGGTATCCTTAACACTATTTGCTATTTTGAGTTTTCAACAAAGAGTTAAAAAAATGCTGGCTCCCCCAGCTAGTCATCCTCTCCAGTTGGCAGAAGTCTTCATGTGGACTTGATGGTTGCCCAGAGCAACAAAATGTTAGAGACAGAAACATGTTCAGAGACTTGATTGTATAAGTGACTCAGAGCTGAGAGACCTTTTCCAGTTTGACTGGACCCTGTACTTAGCTAGAATAGGTATTTGTCTATGCCTGTCTACACTATTCCTCTGACTTGGAGGTACCTATTATTTTACTTACTAAAATACAGAAGCCAACCTTGAAACCTGCAGAGAGGACTTAAGTGGTCAGAAGGGAATCTTCATTCATATGTCTACCACATGAAAGATCATTAGGACTAGTAAATAAAAACAAGATGGGGAGGCCGATCATGTACATTTAAGAGTACATACCAAGAACATTATGAGAACTCAGTAAATACAAAGCCAATTATCTCCTTGAGTTAGGAGAACCTAATGGTGGAGCTGCTCACAAAAATCAATATTTTTTCCTTCTCTCTGTTGGAGACAGATACTCTAACTGTGCTCTGAGTTAAAATGTGAATTTAAAAAAAAAAAAAAGAAGTTTTTCTGTTCCTCCTTCATTCCTGAGGCCATCCCCTCGGTTACATGAGACTGGCTCCACTATACCAGCTTGCTAAGGAAGACATTAGATTAGCATCCGGAGTCCTGTCTTTTGCTGCTAGTCAGTGTTGCCTGGAACAAGGATTGGAGGGACAAGTACTAGCAAAGTCTAGTTACTTGAAGTCCTCTCTCTTCCACTGTTTAACTAGGTTTCATCTTAATTATGTGTTTGATTGGTGGCTTTGTGTTGTTTTTATATCCAGTTATACATTCTTCCCACTCGCACATGAACAAGGTCATTATGATAATAACAATTAAATACTATTACTTTTTATCCTGATCGAATACTTACTGAGTGTCATTATGATCAGATATTGGTCCCCTTGGTATAGACATTGTGTTGTAATGAATTTTTTTTTTCAAGTAGTTGGAAACGTAATCCTAAACTCCAGTGTTTTACAATAGTAATTCTTATCTTCATAACCATAGCAGCTGTTTGGAAACATGGCTTCAGATCACTTGTTTGTGAATGTCTTTTTCTGTACACTCCTAGATGGAGTGGAACCCATATACGTTACTTGACATGTGAAACACATGTGACCCTAGCAGATGATTTAGCTGCCCTTGAACACTACAGCTGTTTAGTCACTTTAAAACAACGCAATATAAGTGATTTACTAGGCTTGGGCTTAAAACATTTTATGCTGACTGATGAGAATTCTGACCCTTCAGGGAGGAAAAAAAAAATGTGTAAGACAATAGAAATATGTCATCCTGGATGTTAATGTTGTCATTAATTTTAATATGTTTCTTTATAAGGAGTGCAAAGAAGACTGACCACTTGATATTATAGGAAAAAAAAATAACATCTGTATAGCTTGGACTGTTGTTGTCACTCCTTCCAAATCAAGAGCAGTCTATAATCTTCTAAAAAGATCAAAGCTTATTATAAAATATTTGCCCTGTTTAGGCATGATATGGTGGAGGGTTAACATTCTCTTTCAAGGCACTCCAGTACTATGTATATACTCTATTTTAGCTAGAATTTGGTTCAACTAGAGTGAAAGAAGCATGAAAAAATATGCCTAAATCAAGGCAAAAGTTTGTTTCTCTTTCCTATAAAACAGACCCAGAGTGGGCATTCCAGAGCTGGTATGGCTGCTCTGGACCCTCGGTTGTTGAGTGGAGGTAATCCCTTACCATCCCCAGATTATGGATTTTGCCTCCACATTCTAGATGGCGATGAGAGCCCTACCCATCTTATCTAAATTGCCAGCAACAGGATGGAGGAAGAGAGGAAAAATAGCATTCATCTTTCTTTTGAAAGAGACTTCTCAGAAATCCCACATAAAGCTTCTATTTGCATCTCTTTGACCCAAATTTAGTCACATGCCATATCTAGCTGCAAAGAAGACTGGGGGATAAAGTATTTATTCTGGCAATTCTCTAAGTCACGGATTTCATTCCCCATTAAGCAAATGAGCCCCCTTCGAACATCTCCTTGCCTTCCCAGTCTCTCTCACATTCCTTATCATCCTATTCTTCTTGTATATTTTTTTTTAGGGGGGAGGGAAAATCTCAGCATTCTGTCTTAAAATCTGCCTTTTCCACTTCTTTACCTGAACTCCTGGGGGAAAAAATCCCACATAATTTCAATCTGAAATTCCGATAAAGTTAAGACCACTCACCTCAGCTGGACCCTCAGTGCCACTTGACACTTTATCCTTGCTGTGCTTTCTCTCTCAGTCGTCTTGGTGTCTATTCCAAACCTTCTCCCCTTTCTCAAGCCTCCTGACCTCGCAGCTGTTCACCACCCTTCAGCAGATGACTGTACCTGTTGCTTAATGAAAAACTCGTTGTCAAAACATGAGCTTTCTCAGCTCCTATATCCTACCCATCCTTTTCTCCGTTCTTCTGGTCTTAGCAGATAATGTGTCCCTTTTTCTTCCAGCTCTAAGTCATCCTCTACATCTGTGCTCTTAATTCTCTCTCAGCACCTTTTGGTCCTTATTTCATATATTTTTCTTTCTTTTACTCATATGTTCAATCTTTCATTCTTCTGGCTCTTATTCATGTCTTTCTCAATCTTACAAAACGAAACAATAGCAAAGTCCCATAACAGACCCTTTATTGATCCTTTAGGAAGTTATTTGTCCTTCCCTTCTAAGTCAAGTTGCCCTACCTCCTCCACTCATTGTAGTAGGACACACACATTTCTGCTCCAATTCCCCTAACCATGGTTCCTGATGAGCTCCTATTTGGCTTCTCCATCCTTATCTTAGAGACCTTCCTCTGAAACTCTCCTGATTCGTGTACTCAGTAAATATTTATTCAACACATTTTTTATTGAGAGCCATTCTTTCCCAGGTGATTCTACTCTCTTCTTGCTGCTCTGAATACTCTTTCTCACCATCCTTTATAATCTGTCTTCCTCCCCTCTTTTCCCCTTAAACATGAATATTCTGGAAGGTTCTTTTGACTCACTGTTTTTCTCATTTTGTGTATTCTCTAGATGCTTTTATGTACTTCAGTAGTTTTATTCCATCTTGGGAAGAAAGTTTCCAGATCTCTATCTCTATTCAGACCTCTGTCCTGATTTTCAGACTCATTCATACAAAAGCCCAATACCTAATGATATTCCACTACTTAAATACAATACATTCAAAACTGGATTCACATATTTCTTTAAAAATCTATTCTTCCTGTCTCAGACTGAAACTTGAAAATCATATACCACTCCATCAAATAAATAATGATATTTAATTTTACTTTTCAAATATTTCTCAAATCTTTGCTCTCTTCTCCAACTCACTAATACTTCTTTCATTCAGGCACTTCCCAGCTCTCTCCTGCAGTGCAGGAGTAGTGCCTGAAATGGTGTTTTCAAAACTATCAGTTGCACTTAGCATTTTACAAAAAAAAAATGTGATAACAAATTATATAGAAAACAGTAAAACACACAAAAAACACAATAATATCAAGAATAAGCATTGCCTTATAAAATTATTGATACATGCACACATAATCATTCTGTCATGAAAATCTATTTCCTCTCGTAAGTCAAAAAAATTGAGAACCACTTTCTTAAATAGTCTGCCTCCGCTGTACTCTCCTTAGCTCTGTCTTTCACAGTGCAACCAAATTAATCTAGTTGAAAAATTAATCTAAACATGTCATTTCCCTGTTTAAAACCCTTCTATGACTCCTATCAGCCACAGGATAAAATCTGTTCTTGCCATTAGTACCCAAGGCCCCTGCCCAGCTACATATCATATTTCCTCTCCAGGCACCCCTTGCCACTAACTGTTTCAATATAAAACTTTTTCCATATACAATACACCATGTTTTACAACTCTCTGCGTTTGTGTGTTCTATTCTTCTCATCTAGACCTCACTTTCATAATTGCCTGCCTCATTTCGCCTCATCCTTTGGGTAACGTGACACCTGAAATCCAAGCCCTTCTCCCATTCCTCTGCTAGATCAGGCCCTCAGGCCCTTCTCTGTTTTCATAGCCACCTCTAATATAATTCTCATGACATTGTTCTAGAAATTGTAGTCTGTCTCTTTACTCTCAAACATCCTGCCCAATAATATGTTAGTTCTTTTGTTGTGTCTTCACTGTAGAGTGCGTGATGCTAGGACATCATTATCTTCAACTCACATGTGTCCTGTAAACCGAGAGCTGAGAATGTCCTTAACATTTCTCTTCTCAGAACTTCCTAATATATTTTTAATAGCTCATGTGGTCCTGCAAAAAGTCATGTTATTGTGAAAAGGATAAAACTTTTTTGGTTTATCTGGAGTGGCATTTAAGAGTAGTCCTACTAATGATCTATGAAGTTTGGCTTCTCACCCCACTGCCATTGGCGGGTCTACGAGCACACTATTTATTCAGCTTTGTGAATATGCTAGGGAGGCATGTCTGTGATCTGCAAAGTGTGCAGCTCTATGCCAAGTGTACTTTGGAGCGTCTCTGTGATGAGTGTAATAAGTTTTTTCCTTCTGATTTGGGCTGTGGTTTTATTCTGCCTCTCCAACGTAAGAAAAGATCTCTTTGATATATTTCTCATACTTTAGCTACCCTACCCTTCCACTTTTCTTTTCACCTTTTTTTTGAGAGGGGAAGAACTACTCTGTGTGCTTCCTTTTATTCTCTGGGCCAATTCTGTTGTGTTGTTTTATGATCTTGGACTTTGAGCTGCTTCAGCACTCAACACTAGCCCCTGGACGGTAAGACTAATGAGGAAAGCAAAGTGACATCAAGTAAAAGGAAGTGGTTCGTGTTGTGGAGAGAAACTTGGAATGATGAACCATCAAGAACAGTAGAGGCTCTATGTTAACAGCTGGGTTAACACATTTGAAAATAACCAGTCATTTAGTTAATTCCATCAAATGGCTAGTCAATACAGTAAAGAGGAAGGGAAAATAAATGAGTTTTTGGGTGACTAGAATGACTTCGTGTAGCCTTGATCTTATTCATTTCCAGGGAATAATTCAACACTTAAAGAAATGTGAATTACTATAAGTTAGTTTAATACAAAAAACAGGTTTGAAAGGTATTCATACTCAACACACACTTATTTTTCCCAACCATCATTCAAACTAGTAGAAACAATATAGTAGGCATAGAAACTTGTATTATAATATTGGGAAAGTAAGGTTAAAATCAATAGCAGAAATTTCTTTCTTTTTTATCCTTCGGCTACCTGAATATCTCTCCTTCCTACTTTACCCTTCTGTTCCTCTCTCTTTTAACCTCAGTGACAGTAACACAAACTCTGTGCCACCCACTGTGCTAAGATTTGACACATATGTTCATGTTTAATTCTCAAAACAACTCTGTAAGGTAGGTAGAATTATCACACCATTTTACAAAGAAAGAAACTGAGGCTCATAGTCATTGTTCCCCACAGTCATTATCCTAAAAAGTTGTAGAGCTTCAATGCAAACTCTGGCAACTATGTTTCAAATTCTATACCCTAAAAACAATGCTCCGCTGCTTCCCTCTCATTTCACCATAGATCACTTTAGCTTCTTCTACATTCTCTTCTTTTCTCATGTTCTTCACTATATTCTCCCTTACTCTTTCTCTCATTATATCCTCTACCTCTTCCTTTTTCATTCTTTTCTCTCACTAATTCCTTTACTTCTCTGCGATCTCTCATTTCTTATCTCACATCCCTTTCCTTACCCTCTCTCCCTGATTAATTCCACATTCCCTAATCCTGCATCACTCTCCTCTCACGATATCTCCGTATTCCTCACTGTGGCATCTTTCAGGTCCAGGCCCTGTCTTTCATTTTTCACCTTTGCTTTCCTAATATCTCTCCTACTTAAGTTAGAAGTGGCACCCAATTTTAAGTACAATATAAGGCAACGATATGTTCAAGGAAAGCCTGTGTCACTCAGCTCCCATACACAGGAGTACTGTCCATGATTATAAAGAGATTATAAGAGTTTTTAATCCTCAAAACCAGATATCTCACAAATTAGGTTTTTGTTGAATTTCAGATGGTCTCTAGTGACTAGAAAAATATAATGCCTCTGGCTATGATCATTGTCAGGAAGTGAGCTCCAGACAGCAAATAGAAATGAACGCCAGAACTGTAAGATCCAAGATAAGTAGAATTTCTATGTATAATTCAATTGCAGTAAAAGTTGAGGGGTACACCATGGTTTAGTATGTTGAACAAAATTATATTTTGCTCGAGTGATGATATTTTCAACCAGCCAGTACAGGACAGAAGAGTTTCATTTCTTTGAATCAGAAGCTATTTGGTGACTTTTCCTAGAAACAGTCTAAGAGTTCCAAGAAAGAACTCCAGTTTCCCAAGCTACTGGTAAAGCGTAAACATCTTTTCTTCACACAGTAATTCACAAAGTTTCCTCATTCACATGTGGTAACAGTGCACTCGGATCAGCCTGGTTATAAGAAACAACTAAATCAAAGTAAATGTAATTCTTACATGGATTAGGGCATCCAAGTTTAGAGGAATCATCACAGTTCTAGAGACCTACAGCTTCATCTTTCATTTGTAGGACATACAATCTCTTTCTTAAGACTCTACCATTTATCTATCTATCATCTATCTATCTATCAATTATCTATCTCTATCAATTATCTATCTATCTATCTATCTATCTATCTATCTATCTACCTATCTATCTATCTATCATCTATCATCTATCTATGTTTATTTTGCACATCTAGGCTATTTCTTTTTTCTGGATGCACTTATTCTGCTCTTCATAGTCTCTGCTTTTTCATTGTCCCAGCTGGCACATGGCTGCCCATAGCTTCTCTAGCCTAGATTTTACTTCAGACCATCTGTAGATGATTTTTTTTTTTACTTCTTCTGACACTAGTTACCTTATTTTCAATTTCTCATTTACAATTACAATTAAACAGAACCTAGAAATGTACAAATACAATTAGACAATTTTTTATTCTAGTCATGTGTTATAGGACATTGGAAACTGGTGAGTTCATGACTTGCCAGCATTTGGGTTAGATCTGTAGACCTGATCTGTTTAACAATTTGAACAACATTCTTTTAACAAATATTTCTTAATGTCTCCCATGTGCCAACCTAAGCAAGGCTCTTAGGATAGAATGATGATCTGAAGAAGCATTATCCCTGTCCTTAGTCCCTGTAAACTGAGGCCCAGGAGAGGGAAAATATGTAGTAATCAAATAATTATAGTACTAAATATAAAATTCCAAACCAAAGTATATGATATGAAGGAAAATTCTATGAGAGTGGCAGACCAGAATAATCCCAGTCTGCCCATGCTCCTGGAATCTTCTGAAGAAAATAAAAAGAAAAATAAATAAAACTTATGTCTAGCAGACTGGATCTTCTGAGAAGATTCCAGAGGCATTTTGTCCCATCGAGAAAAATGAGGACTTGTAAGCCATTTTTTCTGTTGTGCTAAATTTGCAGTGATTCTATTGCAGACCTCAAAAGGTAAGCATGGGCTTCTCTCTGTCCCGTTCTCCCACCCAGAGGTCTCTTTGAAAGGCAAGCACCAGCTCCTCTTCCTCTACTGATACTGGAAAATCTTCCTCCCACCTCTAAGGCTCTGATTTCTGACCGCCTATGTGGTAGTACTCTAGACTAATCCATTTTGTTTGCTAGAGTTTCACAACATTCATTCCAATTTGAAACACTTGAGACCTTTGGTGAAGCCCTGGCTGTGTTAATTTCTGCACTTGCATTTTAAACCCTTAGAGTCAGGATTTCACCTGAACACTTCCAAGTAATTGCTTAGATAGCACAAAAAAAAGATATCCAGGTTAAAAAAAATATTTTATGATAATGAGTCTGTGTTCCCTTTCAAGGCACAGTGATGGAGGATGTTCCTTTTGGAAAATTCTGCCAAGCCATTCTGAGTCACACTTGGTCCCAAATTTGTTGACAAAGGGTGATGGGGAGAGACAAAGGTTACTCTTGCCTTTAAATTAACCTGAACAACTACAGAGTACCAGCACTAGGAACCTAACACAAAAATCTCATAGACTTTTTCAAAATCTGAAATTCTCTTAGATCCCCATTTCAGTATCACTCAAGGTCTTTACAGCCTCTGTTTGTCCAGGAGTTACATGAAACTCCTGTAACATGTGCCTGGAATTCTTACTCCAAGGTTCCCTTATGGTATTTTAATAGTGTTGTTTGATGCTGCAGCCTTCTCTGTGATTTGGAGTTAAATGGGATACAGTGATTTGATGTGCTATAATAGCTCTTAGAGGAATGATAGGACAAATTAAATTCCATATAAGATAGCATCTGAAGGAACCTGGTCTCTTAGTGAAAGAACGTAATACTGTAGAAAGGAGGGCTAGGCAATTTCTTTTGACTCCTAAATGATTAAGAGGAAATACTGTCGATCAAACTGAGTTTGAAATTGGTTTCAGACTCAAATGTGGCGTATTCACTTAGATTCACTGGTCATTTGCCCATCTAGTTCTTCTGTGTTTGCTTTTTTGCCTTGTTAAGCCTGAGGATGTTTGTTAATTTAAGAGAAAATGGTACCCTTAAACAAGTATACTCTTAAAGAAAGAGGGAGGGAATAATTCACATCTTTGCTCAAAGCACCAAATTCTATGAGCTGATGAATGCCGGATTTGGGCATTAATTACTACAACTGCTACCAAAATAGATCTGGTATCTCTGATACCCAGGCCCATGCTGCATTACAGGACTCCACAACCTAATTTTAGTCAGCTTTTCCTTTGAACAACAGTTTTATACCTCATTGGAGTATTTGAACATATGTAGTTTTAGAGTAATGGAAATGTTTTAAAGAGTTGTTTTTTAAAAAATATTGTTAATATATATTTCTTTTAATATTTTTAAGTTTTTAAAAATATATATGTGCAAATACACTATATATAACATATTTTTTATATAATGTGTGTGTCTGCATGTATGTGTGCCTATATGTATTTTGGGCCTGGTAAATCATTTTATTTCCAGCCGATCTTTATTATAGGTCCACTGAATAACCTATCATCTATGGAGATGCTTTTAAAAAAGTCTTCACTGGTGATGGATTTATTCCAAGAGAACAGGTTATATGTAAAATACAATTAATATCCATTAAAATAATAATATATATCGAGTGCTGGCCAGGTGCGGGGCCAGCCTTTCCACCTGCATTGTTTTTTCACCCTTTCCATATCATTTAAGGTTCGGATCTGTCATTATTATCTTCATGATACAGATGAGAACAGAAAAGCTTAGAGAAAAGGAATAACTTGAGAGTTTAGATAATATTTAAGGTATTACAGTAAAAAAGAAAAATGTTTTCTTTAGTTCTTATAAATATGTTTCTTTCCCACTTTTTAGATGTAATTATTCTCCTCTACTCTCAACTTAATAATGTCACACAGCCTGTACAATGTAGAATCAGAACTCTAAAGTCACTGCCACTAAAATCCCAACAAAGTAGAAGTCAGCAATTTAGGAAAATACATATTTTTTCTAATTGAGAACACCTCTATAATGACATGGCTAAATCACCAAATAAAGACTATTGGCTTGTTGTACATCTAAAACTAATATAAAATAATAGTAAATGTCAACTCTGATTGAAATATAAAAATAAAAAAAAATAAAATATGAAACACATTTAAAAAATATTATTGACTTGAGTACCAAATCATTTTTCTACTAAGAAAAACAGGAAATAACTCAGATATAAATGATGCAAGTCACTGCTGAGTTACAAAGACATTCGAAAATCCCCTCATACCAACCAATAAATTACACATCGGTGGCCTAATATAATTTAGTATGGGTGACATTCATAACTAATTTTCTTACTTGAAAAATTGTGGAGACTCAAGAATAAGAAGGTCAAGGAAAAAAACTATTCAAATAGTAGAATTTTATGGGGAAACACTTAATCAAATACCATGTCTTGAGAAACAGAAATTTTGGTAAAAGAACCTATGACAGGAAATATATTTACTGAGTTAAAGCAAAGCTCTTTATAAGTATTTCTAAATCCACTTTAGAATTGTGTAGACAGCGTTGATGTTAATGTGTTTTTGTTGTGTTGCTTAGTACTTTTCACATTATAAAAGTTGGGTAACAAAAGTGGTAAAAGAAATGACACAATTTCTAATTATCTTGCTCTGCGTAAGGCATTTCTTTAGCTAGTTTTATTTAACTGAAAGGTTTGATAAATACATGAAGGCCCAAGCATAGAATTGTGGAGACAAAAACAGGACCTTAAGAATTTTAAAATGTTAATTATTTAGATAAGTATTAAAGGACTAGAGATTTAAAGTGTCAAAACTTATGATCTTCATGGGTCAAACAAGATGAGATTGTCAGTCACTGCATTTTATTTTAGCCAATTCAGTCACACCACTGCCCAACTCATTGACAAATGTAGGCAGCTTTGACATGCAATGATTTTTTTTCCATTTATTCAAAACTGATTCTATCTTAGGATAGCTATTTAGACAATATTTGAGCTTGAAAAAAAGTCTCTATACAGTTTAACTGAAAACTCTGAATCATTATTTCTTATCTACCTTTCAAGTATAATTTTTGTCCTTCACTCTCAACTGTACCATACGAATTTACCTTTTGTTGTACTGAAAGAAATATTCAAAACAAAAGTTGCAAAGATACTCAGTTTTTAAAATTCATATGACACTGCCACATATTCTTAACTGTTGACTTTATGGCTGGAGACGTGAAAGAGTTGTTCAAGCAGAATATAATTCTAACTTGAATTTTTTGGCATTTCTATTTATTTTATTAAGGTAATCTTTTTTATTCAGGAAAGAAAGCAGTAGGTAATTATTTTCTGCAGTTTTTCTGTAGAGCGCCTTATCCAATTACATTATCAATTTAAGTCCTACTGTTCTGCTCCACGGAATCTGAATAAGAAACTCTTTAAATCTAATTTGGAAATAAAAGTATCAAAACTTTTTCAACAATTTGCACTGGACTGCATTCTTTGATTTGGAAGAAAGTGTGTCAGACCATTTGCATTTCTTGATGAAACAACTCTCATTTAACTCACTTTAAAGAAATGGCTCTCTTCAGTGGCTTCAGAAGGATTGCATTTCTATCCTACACTAACTATAGTAATGATCTCTCCTGCATTTTTTCTAATTGAAAATCTTAATAAATTCTCATGCTTCAAAATTCAAAATGTGTTCTAAAAAGGATTAAATGTTAATTAACTATGCTTGTGTATTATGTAAACACTTCTTATGCATATACAAGCAAAATACATAGTCTTTTAAAACATAGTAGGAAAAAAATTCATACATAAGAGGAAAATGGTTACTTTTATTAAGTTAATATTTTAAAAGGTATTCATAGAGAAAGAAAAGCTTTCTGAAGTTTTTTTCAGAATTAAAAAAATAAGAACAGGATTTTATTTTATTTAAACCTTTTAAACTTGTCTGAAGATACATTTTAAAACTTCCTTAACTACTTATAAGTATATAAACACTCTATAATTTGCTTGGACATGGAATTATGTAAATGAAGTCAGCAATTTTCTATTAGGGCTTGATAATATTTGATACAGGATATCTTTTACCTTTGTATTTCTGGCACATTTATTCTTAATTAGTTCAGTATATTTTTTTATCTCTAGGAAGGACTTATACATTCTTTGTAAGAGAATGTAAAATTGTATTTAAAATTTATTTATTAAGAATCTGATTTTCTAATCATATAGGGAAAGCATTCAACAAATATTTTGCACTAAAAAAATGGTTATTCTATTAAATTCACCCTTTATTTTCTTTAAGATTAAAACAAATCTTTTTCCTCTGCATTTTCCAACTTACTATCTATAATGGGTAAATAAAAAACACATTATTTTAATAACTTTTTAAAAGAGCAAGGACATCTATAAATCAACAAGTAGCTTCTAGATAAGAGTTTTTATATTATTAAAACAGCAGTTACTAAAACAGAAATCTGAAGACCTATATAAAACATATAAACAATTTAAGCAGTTAAGTCAACTCTAGGTTAGTCAACTAGGCTGATATATTATTTTGATGTGAAATATATAGAGAGAGTTAATTCAACCCTGTGGAATTCTTGAGACCCAATATAGGTAGAGATGATAAGATAGATAGATAGATAGATAGATAGATAGATAGATAGATAGATAGATATAAAGAAAGATATAGATGTAGATGTAGATACCTATATATCAACTTTTAAGTAATTTATATTTAATCTGCGTTTTTCTACTTGATTTAGAGCTGCTGTAGGATAGGCTTTGTTGAAGCCAAACTTCGTTAAACCCCATAACACTGAGATATAAACTTCATATGCTGTCAATGCTCAGAAAATGCTTGCTTAAGACACACAAAGCTCTGTTATATGCAGTCATTTAACTATGAAGCTAATTTTAACAACTAAATATCATGATGCTTAATATTCAAAACACTACTCACCAATAATTATCATTGAACAATCTAATGAATAGTGTCCCTCGATTTTTTTTTTTTCTTACTATGGGCACACATTTACCCTTTTTTAACTTGGGCTCATTATGTCTTCTCTGACTATATCATTTACAGGCTTCTAGTTCATCTGGAAAAGTCATTTGGTGTGAAATAATAGACTGTTAAAGACTGGAAGGAATCTCACTGATCATCAATGCAAGGTCCATTTTAGAGACAAGGCAAGTGACTTGTCTCAATATTCAGTGGTCACAGCTGGTTAGTGGCCATAATTCACATCTCCTGACCCACAGCATACTTGGCTTTCTACACAACTGTCTGCCTTGGTTAAAGACAAATACAATTTTTTTCTCTTTATCATTAGAAAATTATACTAATAATGTCACAAAATACATTTCCCTCTTATAAACCATAGAGAAATTCCTGATGGTTCATTTACCTGGTTCTAAGCTCTAAGTCAGCTGGGGTATCAAATAGATTTTACAAAATGTCATTTAGATGAGATAAATGTAAACAATACTAGAAGTACATGAAGTAAATTATTGCTTACATACTCATTTGCTTAATTAGGTGGAATATTGGACTGTCCTTTGCTTTATTACTTTGCAATGACATGACTAGTATACATTTTGTAACATTTTACTAATTATAATATTTATTGAGTACTTCCTATGTTCAAAGTACATTTAAGCGTTTAATGTACACATGATCATTTAACCTTCACAATTACACTTGTAGATAGTGTTATCTCCCCCCTTTCTTTTTTACAAGGAAACTTTTATTTTCAGTTTCATCAAGAAATTTGCTGTTGTTATCCCCATTTTTCATAGAAGGATGTGTGGTTTACTCACTCAAGGACATGTACAGTAAATGGTGGAGCTGGAGTCTAGACTGGGTCTGGCTGACTCAGTAAACTCCTAATCCTTATGCTAAATTGATTTCTCTGTCCATGCTATAAATCTACTTGATCCTTTAGTTGGTTTATTGATGGTGACATTTAGTTTTAGTTTTCTTCAAAACGAAACTTTACCGTAAAAGCCAATCAAACTGACTGGACTTTGCATTTGAATAAATGTTTAGAGATAACTGAGCATTTGAGGATTCTCGGAAGCAAGTGGTGATTGTGTGCACACAGCACAGCACCTGCCACAGGGAATAATTTAGGTCTTCTGCTGTTAGTCAGAGTTCTCCTTACAGGTAGGAGAGGATGAGATGCACCTCAGGAATAAAATAGAAAAAAGGAGAGAAAGCAATCATAAACATTCTAAGAAGACTACTAATGGAAAACTAGATTAAACTCATTTACCTTCCTTCCATATCAAGGACTCTAATTAATCATTGTTATTTTTGTTACCTTTTATTTCTTTCCCCTTAGTTATTATCAACCTAATATTCATTCACATGAGTTTCAAGGCTTATGCAGAGACAACAGGGTGGGCATAGTTTGGGAGACTGTGTTTCTAACTCGAAAGTAAGTATGTCAGGGAAAAGGCACCGCAGGCCTTAAGAGATACAAGCTAAGCACATCCCATGTGTAAATAGAAGAAAACAAAAGAGATAATTAGAAAACTATGTGAGGTCAGAAGAGAGCCTCCAGAGGTATAACTATGAGAACCTCCGACCCTATAGCCTTTGGGCCCCAAGACACCAAGTTAGATTCTGGGAAAATTTCCAAGATGAATAGGACATAGTCCTGCCCTTATGTACAGTACCCACTGATGTCCAGAACATCTATTGCATATGCCCATTATATCAATGTGGTCTAGTATGTGCTCATTTTAAAATGTCATTTAGCAGAAAAGGTCTTTTTTCAAATAAATGTTATTAAGAAAGAAGCCCAGTACATAACTCTGTGTAACACAGCAGACCTGCTTTTAACTGAAATGGAAGAGGGACGAGCTAGGAGCTCCACCTGGTTGCCTCTTTACTGTATTTACTTTCAAGGACAATCCACTCAGGTACTTTCTTAGAACCAACAAAACACCAAAAAAAAAAAAAAAAAAAGATCTTAAAATTGTTTATAGTCTTGACTTTGTTATTGACAGACTATGGCTATGTGACTTTGGAAAAATTATTTTACCTCTCTAGACCTCATCAGTGAAATACGAGTGTTGCTTAAACTATTTTTTAATAATAGTTTTAGTTGTGAACATTCTGAAAATTGCTGTCACAACTTATTAGGACAAGCAGGTTAGCTCCAGAAAAGGAATTGAAAGTTCGTTTAAGCTGGGTTATAATTGATTCTTTGGGATATTGTTATTTCGTAAGTACAAAGAAACATCTAATTGTGAATTTTCAAGCAACAGCATTTGTAAGAAACATTTTATTATGAGCTTAAAAATCACCGAATGAGTTGTCCTTTAGTCTATCAGTTATATTGCATTTTCTTCCCACTTATGATCCCAAAACTTCTGGAACTTTCCTTCTGCCATATAAGTAAAGCATATATTTATAATGTATATGTCATTTATAGTTTATAAATGGAATTGTAAAGCATGTATTTCTAGGTATAATTTTTACAAGTAAAGCATGTATTTTATAAGTAAAGCATGTATTCCTAGGTATAATTTTTACCTTCGAAGGAACACTGATTCCTGAATCTAGCCAGACTTTTTCAACCTTCAAAGAATAACTGTCTCATTGACTCTAGATGAAAATTTATTAAAGTTTTTAACCTTTTATGAGAGAATCACCTCAAGAAATATTACTGCTTTTCGAGTTCCTATAACCATATCTTATGATAAGAATGCTTGCTTGACATCTCAAAATCTTGACCCTCTGGTGCAACACTTTTACCTACTATAGAACACAGATGTCTTATTATTTCTCAATAAGATGAAGCAGCAAAATCTTCCTTGAAAAATGTTTCCCTACTTCTCTCAAAAACAATCTCTAGCCTCCTTTACTATAGCTTATGATAACATAGTCTGTAATCTAAAAACTATAACATTCCCTGATTTTTTGTTTACCTCTTTCATTTGTGCAAAATGAATGTATACTAAGGACCTATATTTCCAACCCCAGAAAGGAATTACGATGACCATCCGATTTTTAATCCAAGAAGTAAATTAACCCTACCATTCCTGAGTGTACATCCCATCACCTCCTTCTCCCATTTCTGAGTTCTAGACCCAATTTGCAGGTTATGACTTGACTGAAATTTATAGCTACCCTGAGATATGCAGCTCCTAAGGAAAGCTCTTAGGCCACACATCATCTCAGACTTCTAAAGCAATAGGATCACTTAACAGAAGTGTAACCTTCTGCAGTAATTACATGAGTGCAAGTTGCAACCACTTCATCTGCTCCCAGTATTGCTCGCTATTGCCCATAAGAAGAATAAATGTCTTCTAGCCAGCCTGACCATTCATATGGAACTGTTCTTACATATATTTTAATTGTGTTTCTAAATTTTGGGTATTCGTTATCATTTTGACCTATGCCCCTCCCCAAATCCTACTCCCCTCTATGATGGGTCAGTTTCTGGGATCTGTCATCTTCAATTTTGTAAGTTATAGTTCACATTTGCATGTTTCTAGGCATAAATGCAAGTATGACAAAATCAAGGAAACCTCCACTTTTCTGTAGGTGCCCCTAGATGCTAATCTTTGTTGAAAAAAAAATTGTGAAAAATATTTCTTCATCCTGGAAAGAGGCCCTTCCCTGTTGTCCCTGCCTCTAGTTCCTCCTACTGCACAAAACTGTCAGAGTAATTTTCTTATAAAATGCAGTTCTGATCACTTATCTCTCCTATTGACACCCATCAGTCCTCAGTGCCTTCAGGGTAAAGTTTGAACTTCTTTACCCTTCACCTAGAAAATGTCCTGTGGTAAAATGACCAGGGGCTTTGGTATTGGATACACCTGGCCTCAAATTGTAGGTCAGCCTAGATGTCACCTTTCTCATCTTCTGTTTCCTAACTGATACAATGGAGTAACAAACTTTGGAAGGTAATTGGAGTGATCGTATGAGGTACCAAATATAAAAAAACTTGGTCCAAAATAAATGCTCCATTAGTATGAGTGCGCTTTCTTCCATCTTTCCCTCATCATCTAGTCACACCTGCTGTTTTAGGTTCCTGCCTCCCACACGCACGTGCCTTTCCTTCTTTACCCCTGGATTCCATTTGTGACCTCCTGATCAAGGCACAGTCTCCCACAGCGCTGTAGCATTTGCATATATTGTTCTGCCCTTGGAAGTCTTCTCTACATTCATCTCTAACAGAAACTGGAGGTACTGACTTCCCACGTAAGGTAGCAATTCCTGAATTCCTCCTGAGTTAAAGTTTTCCTCCTCTTTACTTCCTAAGAGTGAAATCTGTTTTACTCATCTATGAAACCCCAGCCCTCCTCTTATTTCCTAGCAAATATTGGTTAAATGATTGAATAAATTGCCCAGAGGGTAGAATACATATGGTTTTTAAAAAGTGGCATGGCTGCTGATCTACGAATGCAAAAAGCAACACACCCACCCCCTAGAAGAGCAGAAATGTCGAAGGCCAGAGACTAAATAGCTTGTAAATAATATTGAGGATTTTTTTTTTTCTGTAGGAAGTCTTAGAAAAGGCAACCAAGATGAAATGACCTCAATGTTTCCCTTCAGTGAGTGGTGACTGTGAGAACAGATGTGAGAGGAATACCAACATCGTTATGAGAGGCGCATGCACTGAATAGCTCTGCTTCTGATGCCGCCCTCAAATATGAAACAGTACCCGCTCTCAGGGACAAAATTGGAGTGACATGTGTCCCCAGTGTTTGGCTTCCCTCTTACCATGGTCACTGTAAACAATGAGATTCCCCAGGGACTTGGCCTTTAACCTTGTTAGAGATGATAAGGGTGATTGTGTGCACACAGCACAGCACCTGCCACAGGGAATAATTTAGGTCTTCTGCTGTTAGTCAGCGATTCCCTTCAGAGTATCCCTGGGTCATATGGGAAATGTCAGGAGAATTTAAATAATTGTTGATTATATCCAGTAGTTCCTAAGGGTTGGTATGTTTTGTTCAGAAAGTTTTTCCCTCAAATGTCCACATTTTTACCTAACTTACTTTCATAGATACCATTTTTTTTTTTCTAATAAATATTGCTTTATTCCTGCCCGTTCACACCATGAAGTTTTCCTTTCCTTGAAAACCTCTTTGGATTTATTATTCCCAGCCCCATAAATAACTTCTTTTTTCACCTCATATCCAAATTCCTTTCTTCCCAGTTCTTTCACAATAGGATTTCTCCTCTAAAACTGTACACAAACTCCAGAAAACCCACTTTGCAAATCCGAATCCAAAAGGTCATATCACCAGAGTAAACATAGAACTTCTTCCACCAAAGGACAAAAGTGAAACTTTTTGATATGAAAAATTGTGAAAGCCCTTTGGCATATAAAGGGAAGCTGGAATGTGGGCAAGAAATAAAGTACCTCAGCTTTTCCTGTATGTAAAGTTAATGCATAATGCAGGCTAGGATGACCTGTTATTCTAGTTTGCCTAGGACTGATGTGTTTCTCTGAATGTGGGACATTTAATGCTAAAACTAGAAAAGTCCTGAGCAAAATGGGATGATTGGATTCTCCTACCTACCCCGTTGTGTCTTATGCTTCTTTGACTGCTGTCTTTAAGTCCTTATTTCTTTGAAAACATACATTGATCTTTATTTCTTCCTAATTCTAGCTATAAGCAAATATTCAAAGATCTTGGACTAGCAGCACATCCCTCAGAAAGAGCCCTACTTATAGTAAACATTATCAAGTGAGACAGCAGTAGAGCAAATAGATGTCATTTGTGCCTATTCTAATTGCTCGATCATGGCTGTCTGGAGTAAAGTGTTAATGCTTTCTCGCATATCTGCCCAGGTAGTATTATAAATACTGTTCCACAGCATGCTCTTTTTATTTTAACAACCTATTACAGGGCTCTTCTGCATGTGATAAGGTAGAAGAAATGATCTACACTGCATTCCCTTTGTTATAGTCCATATAACTCTCTTGACAGATTTGTAGGTCATTTTCAGTTTTTCACTAGTATAAATAGTATTCTGAGTGTCGTTGTACCTGAACATTTCTTTGTCCTTTTGTGAGTATATTCATTGGATAAGTTTTTAGAAGTGAAATTCCATTTTTAAAATTTCATAGATTCTGTGCAGCTATCTTCCAAAAAGACTACGTCAAGTTACAATCTCACCATCAATGTAAGAAATGCTTGCATTCTCATTCCCATTGCTCCTGGGATTTACAAACAAAATATTTTGCCAATCATGAATCTGTAGTCAGATTCATCTTTTGCATGTGGTTTGTATACACTCCATGTCTTTTATCCTTGCTTTCTTGGCATTTGTACAGTACTTCTCACATAGCAGATCTTAAGTAAATGTTTTTTGAATGAATGGATAATGAAAGTATGAATAAATTAGCCATATCATCTGTTTCTTCTTATTCCTCCTTATAACACATGGAGATTTGAAAAATAAGTGTCAAACCCTATGTTACAACAGAATCTCATGGCTCATTATCTTAGGGCAGGGATCTTGCTCAACATGTTATCCTGATCACCCAGCACAGTGCCTGACACATAGAAGATATTACATGTTTTGAACGAATGAATGAACTATGAGAATAATGAGATATATAGAATTTGGATAAATTTTATCCTCCTGCACTGACCCATATTTCTGGAAAATGAGCCCGAACAAGAGAGAGCTGTGCTTACGGGCCCAGAATTTTAACTTATCTTAATATCACTGGATCATCACACTTATTTCCTTGGTTCTAATTAAATTAAACAGGAGTGGCTCAAAAAAGGGAAAGGGTTATCACCATCAACCCAGGATCAGGGACTGCATTTAAATGAATTTATAATGTTCACACCATCTCTGTCGTGTTTGAAAAGTTAAAAATTTCCTGGAGAAAACAACTATTTCTATTACTTTCCAAAATACTCATAAAATGCCCTGATTGCTAAGGACAGAAAACAAACCAAGTGAAAATAAAATGAACCAAATAGCAACAAAAATAAATGTGCCTTAGTGTAGCGGGATGATTATCAGATCTGGTCTCCACAGACCACCATCCTTCAGAGTAAGGGTGTGTCCTTCAGGATAAGCACATGCTTGTCAGGGGATGTTCAGTGAGGTGTGGTCTCTTCTGTGTGTCAGTTTCTTGGGTCATTTGAGGTCTTCGGAAAATCCTCTTTGTTAGTGCATTGAATTGCACATGTATTATGTAACTCATTGCAACTCAATAGCTGAACCTGTGGTTTCATAGCTATTAAAATATGCCACAAACCAAACCACCTGTGAGGCGCCAACTCAGCAAATGTGCCTGTGTGAAAAGCAATCATAAAAAAAAAATACAGAAAATGAGGATGAAAGGAGCCTGAATAGCAAACGAGAACTCATATTTGATGTTATGAAAGGCACAAGAAGACACCTGTTACATATAAATAGAAGGAAGATGGCAGCCAGGGGCACTGGAATCGAAGGTCATTATCACTTTGTGAGAAGGTCATATAATGTGGAATGAATCAGAGTGACTACTGTGGATCCCCTGTTGGAAAAACTGCGATTATGGATAATTATGTACAAGCACTAGGAGAAATGCCAGACATTAGAATCTGTGTTTAATATGAAAATTGCATTTTGTTTTTTTTGTGGAACCTCAATATGTAACTTACTCTATAAAATATGAGCATGTTTCTGAAGAAAAGAAAAAAATGCCAGAGTTGCACTTTAACATCCTGTTACATTTTAGTTAAATACAAAGGAACATGACTTCTCAAAAAGAAAAATCTCTTTCTGAAACTCTCTACTCACCCCTTGCCCTTCTCTCTCCTGCAAGACAGCATCAAGTTTTTCCAAACATGCTACCTTTGGTTTTAATGGAAATGAGAATCTATGGAAAGAAAAGAACATTGGGTCAGCATCAAAGGTTCCTTGCTTTACTGATTTGATCAGCTATGCTTTGTTAATAAGGTGGTAATGTGGCCTTAAGATCCTCTATTATTGAGAGAATCCAAAGAATTATAAAAAAGTAGAATTGTTGCCAAGTATTATGTATTTTCTTTCTCTTGTTCTTTTACTCTAATTGCCTCATTTTTTCCCATAAATCTCACAGTCTTAGGCTAAATTCTCTTAGAGACAGTTTACGTGCTAAGCTTGCATGCTAATGTTTTATGCAGAGGGAAAGTCATGAAATCCCAAGAAACCAAGAGTGGATTGGGAGTGAATGTAATAATACATGGAAGAAGAGAAAATAAATTCAAGATAATTCATTACCAAGCGTGTTACATCTTTACAAGAAATGTAGCTATTGGCTAAGTAACAAAAGATATCGCCTATGAGGCTGTATAGAACCACTGCATCCTAGAACATTTCACTTAGGGAGATGGGGTGAGTAGTTTTTCTGCTCATGCATCATTTGTCTCAATTGGTCAGTTTGCCCTACAGAATCTTGAACCTCTCAGAAGTCTCTGGGGAAGCCAGCAGCTCTATGTATCTTACATGTAGCTTGATTTGATGTGATATTTCCTGTCAAGTTAGAGGCTGTTGCCCAGGCCAGACCCTCTAGGGGAGGGAAGAAAACCCAGGAAACTGAGAAAGTAGCCTATGCTCAAGGGATAGGTTGGGCAGAACTGACTTGGGAAGGCCATAAACAGGGCCTAGTGTTCTCCCGTACATTTTAATGGCAGAATTATAATAGATCAGACCAGAGATTTGTTAAATTAAGCTCCTCTAATGTCCTGATATAGTACATTGTACTTTAGTGCTGTATCTCCTGTTGCTTGAGTGCCAAATGTGTACCAGGTGCTATGCTAAATGCTTTGAATAAAGTGTCTTGCTGAATCCTCAGAATTCTATGGATTCCATTTTACATATGAGAAAACTGAGATTTTAAGAGGTTAAATAACTTGCTTGTGTTCACATAACTAGGAAGTTGGCAGAACTAGAATTTGAACCCAGGTCTTTCCACTTCTGAAGCCACTGAACTCATATATCATTGAATCAATATCCCTTTTACTATTCCTACTAGAAAAGCATGAATTCTAACTATAAGTAGCAGTGAGAAGGGAAATTCTCCTGCTTCATTCTTACAACAAAATCTCTACCTTTTTTCTTTTTGTGTTTGTGTGTGTGTGTGTGTGTGTGTGTGTGTTAGAGAGAGAGAGAGAGAGAGAGAGAGTTGATTTGCAGTGAATTTTCCAATTCTCCAAATAATAAGAGAGTGAAAAAGTAATGGATGAGCAGAACGTTTGATGTCAATGTATTCTTTGACATACACCAATCACAATACTAATTTTAGCAAAAGGAATAAAGAAATTCCAGCTGCAACAGAAAAGTCTCCCTCAGTAAAACAATCGACTAGATACCATTGTCAAATCGTGCTGAACATGTTTAGCTTGACCATTTCTATAGCTTGCGGAGTTTGACAAGGATGTTTCTAATGCATCATCTTTAAATCAAGTTAATAATATTTCAAAGCAGAGCAAAAAATGAATACCACTTCCCGCAATCAATTGGAAATGTTAACTAATACCGTCAGCATGCCACGAATGCCATGAAGTCCTGTGCCTGCAGATGTAGCGGGAATAGCAGTAGAAGCTTTTCGTAAAGGGAGGATAAAGTTGGCGTCATTTTCATGTGTTCGTTAATTGCGTGCTTCCCTATGTTAACTATTTTAAAAAAAAAAACAACCCTAAATGTACTGCAATGGAATAGGAATTTGGAAATGTTATCATCCCATTGAATAAAGCCCTCTGAACATTTTTGAGATTTAATATTCTCAACTTCAACTTACATGTATATTGAATCATGTAAAAGTCAATGTTTCCCAAATGGCACACATAGATAATTATATTTCCAGAGAATACTAAAGTAAGTAAAGAATGTGGCTTGTGTTCAATCTCCCACTCATTTACTCCAAGGGCTGAGGAAAATCATTATCTTGACTCAACTGTAATCCCTATTTCTTGGCATGCCATAAAGAAGTCTAATGTATATAAAGAAAACTTAGTTTGCTTTCACCTTTAAAGATATACTTGAATTCCAGTGAACTGTGGGCAAGTGTATCAGACCCATTGTTATAATGTATACAATTAGAATTTTAAAATCTTAACCTATTTCTCTTAAAGTGAAATAAACTATGTAAAAGATTTGGGAGGGAGGCCTAAAGTGGCCCTACAGTGGGGAGAAGCACTATACAGAATTGCACACTGGAAATGAAAAAGTGAGGAAATGGGATATTCTTGGAAAGTATCAGAAAAGGGAAAATATAAGGATGGGTAAGTAAAGAAAGAAAGGATTGCAAGTTGGAGCCACACACAATTAGAAACTAAGACATGCATCACAAAAATTCTTAAGTCTGTGTTCCTATGGGAGACTTCTGCTAGGTCAATGATTCCCAGACTTTGGAATTTCAAACAAAAAAATTGAGAGGCCCAACACAGGAGTACCAACTCATCAACTCAATAAAGCTATTTTCAATAGAACAACTACCATATACTAGAACCATGATTCCATATTAGGACATTTGTCTTATATCCTATATACATTTAATGACACAAAATAGGAAAAGATATAAAGAACAACCATCCTCCAAAGGGGGCTGTTGAAACTTTACATTAGTGTGTGTGTGTGTGTGTGTGTGTGTGTGTGTGTGTGTGTGTGTAACTGTTACATTAGCCTTATTATTATCTTTATTATTATTGTAATTTCACCAAGGCCCAATAAGACTTTGTTTTGGAATACCACATCACATGTTGATGGAGTTTGGGAAAGATCGTGATAAAGTCATTTATTAGGATAAAGAATTATTTCATGTCCTCTGAAAAGCTTCCAGTGAGAAACATATCAACTATTGAACATGACATAGCAACCCAACTTTATATAACAAACTTTTGTTGATTTGTGTACCAGACACTACAATAGCAGCTAGGGATACACAGATGAACTACGTGGTCACAATTCCTACTTTATAGTCCGCTAGGGCAAAGAAAAATTTTAGAAAATACATGATTGAACTTCCTTAAGTACCATGAAGGCAAAATACAAATTGTGAGAGAATATACTAAAATGAGCATTAAGCTGTCTCTAAAAAGACTTCCTCTGTGCCTGTTGTATATTTAAGGCACCTTTTGTATATTTTAAAACGACAAGTTCTCTAGGCAGATAGATTACAAAAGGACCTTCTCCTTATCTGGATGAATTAGAAAACAGTAACCTTTCCTCAGGCTTACACAGGCCTAGCCACTAAGGATGTGGCTAAGTGAATGGAACATCACTAATGAAGGGTTTACAGAAGGGAAAGAAATAATCAAATTTATATTTTAACCTTACTTAGTAATTTGGAGGAATTAGATATGACTTAATCTTTTCTTTCCATTTGCTTGAATGAAGTAGCAGAGATATCAAACGTTTGAAGTTGACTAAGGTATTGATTGAATGCAAAACTTTTATTAGGTAAGTATGACCTGACAATTCCATTAGAAAAGAGAGTTCTTTTTTCCAATGCCCCACGTAGAATCAATTAGTTGAGGACTAAATCACCAACATAAACATCTTCTCCTGATCACACACACTTTTTTTGACATCTTGGTTTCCTTGATTCATATTCAACGTAGAACTTACTCAGACCATTCTGGTTTTGCTTATGAAATTTGGGTGAGCCACCTTAAACAAGCACAACTGTAATTTATTTGAGTTAAATGTTACAATTATTTTACATTAAGCTATCGATTTCCACAAAGAGGAAAGCATTTATATTCTAATAAATTTTGTTATTAATAAAATAAATTCAATTTTGTAGTAATGTAGTATACAGTGAAAATGTGCTTTATGGGCTTCTGTGGTTTATCTCACTAATGGACAGCTAGGCTTCCCAAACCCTTGCACCCTTAATGTGAGTCTGCCTTTAAGTTTAAGAAATTAATTCAGTTCCTTATCTCAGTGTACACAAAGCTGCTTATTGCCTAGATGAGTATTGGCAGTTTATCAGGGAGAGGAGAACCAGAAACAGGCTCAGTCCATAATCACTTACCTTTAAAGTAGCTCTCACAGACCAGTTTCAAAATAATCCTTGAAAAATTTTTAAGCACACAATTAGGTTTTGTAGCTACTTGACATCCACATGCAATCAAACATAGTGCAAATTTCATTCCACTAACATTATATAGAAATTTATCATGGAGGCTTATTCTCATACATTTGGTTCTGGTTTCTCACTAGAAAAATTCTTTAAAAACACATTGTCCTTTCAATTTTAGTGGCACTCCCCAGATCTAACTCTGATTACAAGGGGAAAAATATAGTGTCCTTTGTTCTTCCTGCCTTATTAGTCCTTACCAATTTTATGTTCTCCCCTTTTATTAAATTATCAGTATTAGTATTCCTTATTGAGATTCTCCTAAGTGCCAGGTGTTGTGATAGGAGCTTAGTAAGCATCATCTCTAACCCTTTCAATAACCCTGCAAGGCAGGGATCATTATTTCTATTTTCCAAATAAAGAAACTGAGGCTCAAACAGGTTCAGACAAGCCCAAAAGTTATATAGTAGCAAGTGGTAAAGCCAGGTTTCCAAATCAGGTTTGTCTGACTCTGAAGCCAGCATCTTTAATTTCGTCCCATCTTTTCCTCTCCATTCAAGACCAGAACATCTGTCAAAAGCACATTCCAAAAGGTGACTTATAAAAGCAGTGATAGTCCTCTGAGAAGAAAGCAAAATTAATATAGGGAGCAGGGAGTGGGATTGTAGAAGGTAACTATAAAGATCATATGTAGAAAAGGGCAGACATTAAGTCAGTGGTATAAATTAAGGAGCAAATAAATTACATTAGTGTTACAACATTACAATCAGGTGGCTAGAATCTAGGTAGCAAATGAGGCAGAATGATGGCCGGGTGCAGGGGGCTCGTGTATTTGGGTAAATCTCTGCCCTTTCTTCCCAGACTCCATCATTACTTTAAAACAAAACAAAACCTGAATTTCACTCATATATTATTTTGTTCCATGTAATTTAATCTTTTCACTAGTTGTGGAACCCAATGGTCACAAAAATAGAAATTTATTAAATCTCTGTTCATCTAAAAACTCTGAAATTTTACTGTAATCAAGACATTCTGAATTATTATTCATTCGTATGAAAAAATGGAAACTTCGTAGGCAAATGGGTTTGAGATTTAAATAATCAGGAGCAATGTGTTGAATAGAAAAATCATACCATTTAGAGTGAGACAGCTTGAGTTTCTCAGTCTTGCTACAATAGTTGTGTGACCTTGCATAAATCACCAAACCACCTCTGAACCTCAGTTTTCTCAAATGAAGGTGGAAGGGTTAAACCAGAATAACCTAATATCCCTTTAATGTTATGATTCCAAATAGTTCTAGATGGAATTAATGATTGTACATTTCATTGGTTGTTAAATGGCTTCTTTCTGGAACAGTGGCTCCTGATGAGTATATTAACGGGTAGCTTCAAGTGAACCATCATTATTTGGTTGGTAGATACCAACATCATTTTGATTTGTCTGTATCAAAGATCAGGCAGATGAAACCTACCTAGTTGTGTACCATTTTTTCATGTTAAATGACTTTGACTCCTTAAACAGCTACATTTGAACTGTAGATATTTCTGAAATGTTTGTGGTAGGTTTGGACCATAATAAACTCCACTGCAAAGGAAAGTTTTATTATCATCGTAACAGCTGCCCTAAGACTGCTGGGTAGAAAGTGATTGATGGACCTTATAATTCCAGTCTTTGAGGTCAAACCTCTTAAAAAGTCATGAATATGTAGAGGAAGTTGTTAGAGTCTCAATGATACCGTTTTTGTATTCAGCTGTTTTTATTGTTACTCTTATTATTCAGCTATGATTATTTCCCTTTTCCTCTGAAACTCCTATTTTTATTCTTTAAAAAAAAAAAAAGAAGGAAAGGAGTGCTTGCTGTAATCCGAAGAAGTAAATATGGGCTTGATATTTGGACCTAGGCTCTGCTTCTGACCCAGAGAGTAAGCTAGAAGCACTTAAACAAGTGTGTTTTGTCCACTGTATAGTGAGAAATCACCGTATCAAAGGCTTTAGTAAAACCTAAAGAATAATAAGTAGGTTGAGCACTCTTGTCTTAGTGGGGACACACACACACACACACACACACACACACACACACATACACACACACACATCTCTGAAAGCTCAGACAGAGAAGGAGCTGTGATCCACTTAGTCCTCTCTTTCAGGGGGTCTTTGCAGGAGAGAGAACAAGTTTTAACCGGCAAGCTGCCACAGGCAAAGAAGGATGTCTGGCTGAGTGCAGGGCTTGCTGGAAAGAGGAGTCAGTTCCTTTCATTTCAGAAATCCGGTCCAGGTTTTACTGAAAGCCTGGACCGGGTGAATAAGAGGAGCCTCTGAGGGCTGGTTTCTGATGTCGCACTAGGCATGATAAGAATGCCATTGACGTCAGCAGAGTCATCATCAGGGAGAATGGCACCCCAGCTCTTGAAACCACACCAAGCAATTGCAGTGCTTTTGAAAATTAAAAGCCGGTGCTTGGCGGGGAAGAGGAGGAGGGGAGGAGGGGAGGAGGGGAAAGAAGCAAAGACGGAGAGGAGATGGCTCCAGCTGAACTCTTCTTTCTTTTATGCATTTCCTGCATTTTAAAAAGAAAGGCACATAGGCATACACACTCACTGGCTCTCATTTGGACTCGGTGGGCACCTTTGCCTGAATCGGTGGAGAGGGAGAGGGTGAGAGAGAGAAAGAATTTAATTTTCTTAATATTCCTGAATTCAGATAAAAGAAACCGTGCCACCCAGGTGCTGGACAGAGGCCCTGAGCCACAGGAGAAAATATAAGCCTCTGAGACTTAAGTTGTTGAGTTAAAACTGATATGCTTGAAATGTGTGCCGATGAATAGATTACAAAGGAGGAATTAAACACTTCAAAAGAGCTACTACAAAACAAAGAACCGCACCCCGCCGCCCCCTCCAATGTTTGTGTGTCTGCCTGAGAAAATGACAAAGTTGTGGGTTTGGGGAGGGAACACTGCAGGCGTGTTGTGATTTCAGCTTTCAGAGGCGGCTCCAAGAACATCACCTCCAGCTGTAATTCAAAGCTTACCTACCCTGGAAAATGTCTTGGAGGTTAGGAAGTCTTTGAAAACAATTTTTAGTGTAAATTGTCCCCACTTGCAAATTCCACAATTAACCTAATCTTTTCATTTGCTTTCCCACTCCCAGTTATTCTGCCAGCTCCACTCTCTCTCTAGCCTTCCATCCCAGCAATATTAAAACGACCTAGAGTGGATCTGACGATATCAGTGCAAAACGTGCTTTATTTTTCAGCATTGATTGGCAGCTTCCCAAATCCATAAAATCTTTTGCTGATCTGATTTTAATATCCATATCCTTCAGCTATACCAGAAAGAATGGTTTCTGAGCCATGGAAATGTTAGGAGGGAAACAAAGGAACATATGCACATAAAGCAGAATCTGGCAGAAAATGTGGACTTAATAAACTGCATTATTCAAAACTCCCATTTTAAATGGCTGGTACTAAAGGAGCAGCATGAGAGAGAGGCACAATAACGGTTTTTCGTTTTCAAAGAGCTGTTTCTTTTTGAAAAAGAAGCACAAAGCAGCAATCCTTTCAAATACACAAATAATACTCAGTAGACCCCACCCCTTCCTCCCATTTGTTTTTTAAAAATGTAAAGGTGACATTTAGAGGGACTTTCTCTGTTTAATGTGGCTGGATAAATAAAGGGAGAGGGAGTTTAGCAAAAAAAATTTACTGTGTAACCTGTCTTGCTTAGTGTAATAGTTGGAAAGATGGCCAACTATCTGTGTGAGACTTTGGGTTGCACTTTCTGAAAAAATTGATAAATCTGTAACTCGCCTCATGTTGGCTATTTTTATTTTGTTTTGTTTTTTTATTTTGTTTTGTCTGAAGCTTTTATATGAAATCTTTTATTTCTACCTTCCTTTCTCCCTTCCGTTATTAAGTACTTCCTTCCTTCCAAAACTAAATACTTAAAAAAAAAAAAAAAAAAGGGTGGGTGGGTGGGAAGGGATCCTGAACATTATAGGGTCCTGGATTGTGCCTCAGAGGATTGTGCTTCCCTTCTTCCAACTATAGGCTCCTGAGTGTGTGATGGTACATTGGATGATGAGGTGAAGGTAGAATGGAGATGAGTCTTCTCACAAGGCTGTTGTCCCCAGAAAGGTTATAAAGCACTGATTTCGATATTAATCCTATCAACACAATACACACAAGCCATTTCCATTCTCTTCACATTCCTGCTATGGTGACTTGATTACAAGCGTTCTGACATGTCTCTGCAAGTTTTTCCTGTTCCTGTCGGTGTGCCTGTCATCCCCCTATCCTGCCCCACCTCTCCCCTTCTGTGGTTCTCCATTATTTTCTGTCTAGAACATTTCCTCCACTGAAAAAAATGACGAAAGCCTTTGTCCCTTCCTCCTACCTACAGATTCCTTTTGTGTCATTCCCGATGCCTGCAGCACTCCCAGGTCACAGTTGATTGATCATCCTCTGTCCGTGTTTGGGTATCCCTTGCACCAGGCACCCTGGCAGCAAGCTCCCAGAATCTGGGTGGGTTTTGAATATGTCAGGCTCAAGTTCACTGAGCACTAATTTGCAACAGGAAATACTAGTGAGACTGATGAGGGATGAGAATTAGCAAATAGGGTTGGCAGTCAGTTGACAGAGGAAGCTTAAGGAAGGGGATCTTTTAGAAAAGGAAAACTAATTTAATCCTTTTCAGGTGTGTTAACTTCCCTTTCTGGGCAGAATTACTATGTACTTGGGGTATTATTAGTAGTAGTAGTTTTTATTTTTATTTTTTATTTTTTTATTTTTTAGTATTTTCCCTAATGTCTGTCCTCATTTCACAGGGAAGAGGCAAGGACAAATGCAGTGAATTAGATTATGGACAGCAGTCTAACCCTAGCTTAATGAGCCATGGAAACAAAATAACTCAATCTTCTCTAACTGCTGTAATCCAAAACTGGAGGCACTGAGAGCACCGTGGCTTTGGTTACACATATTTGTAGTATAGGCTTCGCAGAGTATTTGAACGGTTCAGCAAGAGATAATGGCATTTTTTAGTTCTTCAAGTAGCAGGTATAAATCTTTTAAAATATTAAAAACATATCCACTACACAAAATGAACAAATATATTAATAGTTGCCCACCATCAGGCACATTTTCCTTATTCCTTCTCAGAACTACTGCCATAAATTATAGAAATAGTTATCCTGTCCACATTTTCATCTTTTTACCATAAATATTTTTATTTATAAATAATGTACCATGCTTTAAAAAACTCATCAATATATTTTAGCTTAAAATTCTCTAGCAAATATTATGTTTGTTGCATTTTTTTTTTCTCTTTTCCTTTTCCTACCATACAATTCCCATTAATTGACTGGGTGCAGTAGATCAGCAGCAGTTAAGTAACTGATATGGGAAGGTTAACAGAATAACCACCTTCAGAAGGGATCTCAGAGAGGGAGACCACTTAGCCTGCAAAATTCTCAGGGCAAAATTCAGGGAGGTAGAAGTGAAAGAAGCCTCGTCAGACTGAGCTGAGGTAAATGAGGTGAGAGAACAGCAGCTGTGGGAGCAAAGAGAACATGGTCCACGCGAGAGAGAATCAAACCTGCTGGGAAGCAGTTTAGGATGAGCTGGTGTTTGGGCATTCCTTTCTGTGCGACCTTGACAAAACCCGCCTGCGATTACCTCTCTCTACTCCTCAGTGGTCCTCTTTTGTAAAATATAATCCCAGAATTGAAGATCCAGAATGCAAGTAATAGAACTCTTCACTCAACCTTCCTTAGATTATACATGAGGAAGAAATGACCTAGAAAGGTGTTCTGATTTATAGATGCCTATCAGGGCAGGATCAGAACCTGGGCTTGGAGTAGAGAAAGTTGTTCCTCTTTAAGTATTTTTCCAAAAGTTACATTTTTTTAAACAGTTTCGGGGGTAATATGTGGATTGAATTGATAGTTATAAAAATACTAAAAGTGGCCCATTAAACAATTTTGCCTTTTTACATTGTATAGATAGAAAACTGATGCTCAGAGAATTTAAACAACTTGGAAGACAAGGTAGCAGTAAACACCCAAATGGACCAGCAAAAAAGAAAAAGAATTTAAAAAGTGAGAATAGTTTAATGTATCTCTGGGACAACATCAAGCATATCAATATTTGCATCATAGGGGTACCAGAAGGAGCAAAGAGAGATCAAGGTGATTAAAAATCTGTTAGAAGAAGCAGTGGCAGGAAACTTCACAAACCCAGTGAAGGAAATAGCCACATTACCCCAGGAAGCACAGAGATTTCCAACCAAAATGAACCCAAAGAGGCCCACACCGAGACACATAATAATTAAAATGTTAAAGGTTAAAGACAAAGAATCTAGCTTGTAGATTCATGTAACTTATAAGTGGTAGAGTCAAGATTTGAACCCAAGTCTGTCTGACTTTCACAAACATGTTTTTAATCTCTGTGCTACAGTACACTGCCTCAGTATAGACTCCTTCCAAAACGCAGTTATTGCCAGTCTATTTCCGCCACTTAGGTCGCCACACTCAGGAGTTTTTAAATTTAAAAGGGCATACATATTTCCTATCTGTATTAGCAGACAGGGTGTCTGGAACAGAGTAGAACCTTAGAACAGGATAAAACATTTGTTTCGATGCTGGTATTAAGAACTCCAATATCAAAAGCAGAAAACTTGGCAATTGGTATTTTTAATGAACTGGAGAGGTCATAGGGTTTGGAATCAAATGTTTTCATGGCAAGACAACAGTGCAGAAACAAAGAATTGGAGATGTTTAGCAGATGCTAAGGTGTAAGGATTCATAAACATCATATTATAGAAAGGAAACAAAGATTACCTGGAAAGAGTTTTGTTTTTTTAATCAACTCTATTACCTGAATTGGCAGAGAAAGTAAATATTAATAAAGGATTTGCTGATAGAAAATTAAACAAAGAAGATGCAGTGGAGATGTTTTGAGAATCAGCTGCTCTATTTCTTATGGCAGATAGAAAGAAAGCTGTACGGATTTGGAGATGAAGTCCTGAGGCATAGGGAATAAGTAACACACAGCTCTAAGAAGTCTTCATGTTGATTGATCTTTAGAAGTTAACTATGTCATAATATTATCAGTACAACAATGCCTTAGCCACTGGACCAAAGGAAACATCTACAGGCTTTGAAAAATGAGAATCTGAAAAACTGACAAAAACTAAAAGAAACAAAACAAAAATAAAATGATGAATGTCATTTTTAAAATCCTAAAATGGGAGCCTGACTCTGATTTTAAAAGGCTCTTTGACCTTAATATGTTTGTCTCAGATACATTATTTAAGTTAGAGTTATTATTGGCGTAGAACAGTTTTTTCAAAATGTGGTTTTAGATGAAAGCTTCCCACACGCTAAAGTTTAGTTGTGGTCTTAAAGGGAGAAACTGCTTAATGGGTTAGGGATTTTATTGGAAAGATGGAAATGTTTGGGACTAGATAGAGGTGGTAGTTGCACAACACTGAGAATGTGGTAAATGCCACTGAATTGCTCACTTTAAAATTTTTTAATTTATATTATGTGAATTTCACCTTAATAAATTATTTTTGAAACTGAGTGAGAGAATTTAGCACTAAGGACATCAGAGAATAGCTTTATGAATTAAAAGAAAAATGGTGTTAGCTACGGTGTGTTTAGGATGTTCTTGAGAGCCTACATTTCATCTTTCTGATGTTAGAATTCCCAGCACTCAGAGCTCTGGCACATAAATGGGATTCTTATGTGTTTGATTAGTGAATGAATGGATGATTCTGACCAGGTCATAGTCAGTAAAGTTTATTTCATTGACTATAAGTTGGGCAATAAAGTAAAGGAAAGTAGGACACAGTTGTGAACAATGTGCAAGTGATCTATAGCTTATTTTTTAAGTAGGTAGGTAGAGGCATACTTAACATGTTCAGAGTTTAGAGTATTGCTGGTTTAATTTTATTTTGCATTTTCCTCATTGGCCTCTGTGAAACTGTAGATTACAAGTAGGATTTTCTTTTGTCCTGCTTTTCTGTCTCAAGCCCTTCATATCTGTTTCTCTGAATATGAGCAGTTAAAAGGTAGTGGCATGGAAGTGAACCAAAGATGTTTCCAGCTTAACCCTTTTGGAGCATGATTGAACATCGAATGAATGTTAGGACTTCCAGCCAGCAGAGCTCAACGATTGAAAAATAGTGTTAGTGAAATAAAAGTCATTTTATCCTGAGCTTTTTTATTATTATTATAGTCTTCTGTTATTTTGTCATATTAGCGCTATTGAAAAAAACATATTAGAGGTGGAATGGAAAAAGTAATGACAATCCAGTGTTTATAAACAGTAAAAAAATCAGGTTTATATAATTAATTTATATCATCTGAGGTGGTATTAGACATTTTTTGCCTAACCTCTCCCAAGAATTATTTTAATTCCCCAAATAATATACTTCTGTAGACAGAACCCATATATGATAGTCCCTATATTCTGTACAGAGAGCATAACTTTGCTCTACTCTCTTGATATTTAATATTATACAGCCTATAGTATAATTTATATACATAGGTACCTGTCCATGTTGGAATTGAATTCCTTGGGAGGTCATTGATTACTTAGTCTTAAAGGTATTTAAAGTTATACTGGCTAGCTATAATAGGGAGTTAAAAAAATATTTTCATTGTAGTAAGAATAGTTAGAGGGTGCTGGTAAGTCAGGTCTCTTCCTGTCTCCCTTTCCTACCAAAAAACAGCCAAACAAAACAATGATCTGCATTGTTTGCCTATTGCCGTGGTGTAAATACTCCCACCATAGATGATTTCAAGCTACCACTGGTTTAGAAATCCTTTGCAAAATTCTTAAATATTTAACAATTGACAGCAGCCAGTTCCATCATACCACTGCAACAGTAATTATGTAATTTTAAATGTCAGATAAATAATAGACTCAATAAATCATATAAATATGAAGAGGAAGAGGAGGAAGAGATCTTTGAAAGCTAGATTAGTTAGGAAATGTGCCATGGAGGAAGTAAAGCTTGAGTTGGGTAATGTGGATAAAAAATTTATAAACAGATAGGAACAGGCATTCCAAATGAGATGCACAAGTGTTGAATCAAGGATGAGTGTGACAGTCCTGTAGCATAGGGTCTAGACAATTGAGGGTAAAAGGTATTTAGGCTTTGAAAGCCTTAGCGAGCCAAACCAAGATGTTTTGATGTTAACCTAAAGTTAGTGGACAGTCATTAGTGGTTTTTTAACGCAGATGGGCAGAGCAATATTTAGACAAAAGCAACATTTTAAGAAGATTTATCTGACAGTAAGATGAATTTTTGATAGCAGTGAGACCCCAGAATAAGATAATACACCAATGAGACCTTCCTCATATAAATGAGAGTAATTCAACTTAGCAGCAGTCTTGGGATTTTGTAACAACTCCCATGTTGATAAATTGTACCCTGGAGTGTTGAATAAAGCAAATGGTGAAGGCGGGAAATAATAGTGGCTAAGTGTAGAGAAATTGAGTTCAGACGAAGGAACTGGTATGTGGATCCACTGTGTACTGTAAAGTACTTTTATTGGTATTTAGTCTTGCCATTATTGTTGCTAATGATGATATCGAATAATTACCAACTGTTATTATTTAAAACCGTGTGCCTAAAGCAACCTCTCATCTTGCAGAAAGTTGTCTTTCTTTGAACTTTTAAAAAAGTGCAACATAGAAACTTGGATGGGAGGTCCGTCCTTGCAGTTTTTGTTTCTTGTCTTTTCTGCCCTTTCATCTTCCACTCTCTTGCTCCCCATCCCGCCTGCCAATCCAGCTTGCCAAGCTTTGCAGTTGTTCTCCCACCTCTTGCCTGGCTGCTCTCTCATCATTCAAACAGCTCTGCATTGGTATCTACTTTCACCAGAATTCCTGTAGCCGTGAAGTACGTGCAGAGCACCTTCCTTTCGACTCTCTTAAAATTCTGAGGAGTGTTTCTGACACACATTGCTTAGTAATTCAATAATAGGGCAGTTGTGGTTTCTTTTTATTGCAGTTATGCTGATTTTGAAAAGCACTCATAGTGAAAAAGAAAGGAGAGGTGGTAAAATGCATGCACATAGATGCTCATTGAGCCCATTTGCACATGTTCTTGGTGAATGTTATTTTTGAAACCTGTCTGAGCAGGTTCGAGCTGTGTAAATTTGGTAAAACGTGGTCACAAGGCAACAAAATTGGTTTGTATCCTCATCATACAATGTAAATTACATGTAGCGTACATATTGAAAAGAAATTTGAGGGATAAGCTTTCTGAAAATCATTCCATCTTGTTTATTCTGATTATACAATGGGGAATTGTATACTTTATGCCAATTTAATTTCTTGAATATATTTCCTCAAGAAAAGTATGTTAAAATACAGCTTAGGACTATACATACTGAAAACAGATTGATAATTAATTTGGACAAATATTCTCATTTCATTTCCTAAACTTTTACACATTTTTGGCATTTCTTTATTAGTTAAGTCTATAACAAGCATTAATTCACCAACTCTCTGAGATAAGAAATGTGTTTTCTAATAATAATTATAAATCCGTCAGAATATTGTGGAAGTTACATAGTTGCAGATCTAAACAGAACAAAAATCATTGCAGTCATTTAACAACTGTTGTTAATTATTTGTATAATCATAAATTATGGCTTGCAGACACTGATGAAATTCTTCAACAAACTATGCAGATTTTGTGGAAGGGTAGTAACTTTTAATAAGTAAGCTTGTAGTGTTCCATCTGCCTTTTCTTTATGTACACATTATGTTTTGATAAACACTATATATATATATATATATATACATGTATATATATATACACCAATTATTCATAGCAATATATATTCTAACTATTAAGAATTCAGGCCCAATCTTCAAAGTGTCCTCTGTCTTCCGTAATATAGATCAGTACCAGGAAAGAAGCAAGAGAGGTCTCTGAGCACTTAGAATATATGTTTATAACTTCACCCACTAAAGGTACTTCACTAGCAAGAGAAATATATAGCTATATGTTAGTGATGATTCATACGAGCTTGGTCATGTGGTTCCAAGCCTTCTGTAAATGGATGAGCAAACTAGAAAAGAATGAGTAGAAGGTTCTAGGGAAAATTACAACTGATAGTAGCCAAGTGACAACCAATGGCCTGAAAACAAAAGAAGAAACAGAAAATCTAACAAAATCATCTAAGAAGCACAGTTTTGGGGGGACTTTTTGAATGGGACAGTAAACTCAACCTGTCTTATGGAACCCTAACGGCACAGCCCTAACTACTCAGCGAAGTATAATAATTGACTTTTAAATTGAAGATACCGAGTTATCAAAAAAAGACCAAATTATATTTTACTCAATCTCTATTGATTTTCTATAAAATATTACAACAACAAAAAAAGGATATGTTTTATGCACTTAAAAGAAGGGGGTAAAATGCCCCCAGACCTAACCCCTGTCCCTTTCAATACCTGGCTCTGGATGTTGCTCCATCCATTACCCCGTCTCCTCATCTCTGGGGGCTTTTCCCTCAGACTGTTGTGTTTCTACCTTCCTAAGGGGGAACAAAAAAACTCCCTTCTTCTTTCATCCTGTGTCTTTGTCCAGTCATTACCCACTATCTCCGTTGATTTTCTCACTCAGCTTCTAGAAAGGAGAGTTTACACTCACCACTTCTGTCATTTATTACTCAACCCACTTGCAGTCAGCCTACCATCCCACCATTCTATAGCAACTACTGCTGCTGTGGTTCCCCTGATCTCCAAATTGCCAAATCAAATGGATGCTTTCAGCTCATTTCTTACTAGGTTTCTCTATAGCAATTATTAGTACTTAAAACTCTCGTCCTCCTGGCTTGAGGTCATACATTCATTCTGTTTCCCTCCTAGCTTCCTTTTCCTCCACTCTTCCTTTGATTATTTATGTACTCATAGATTATGGTCTTCAGATGACTGATGAAATTGTTCAACAAACTAACTGTGTAGGTTTTATGGAAGGGCAGTAACTCTTGATCCTGTTTCCAGGATCCCATTCTCAATTTCCAGCTCTCCTCATTCTTCATGTTCTCCAGGATTTACTTATCCATTTTTGTTATTTTTTGCCACCACCTCTATGGTGATAACCCCTAAATTCATATTCAAGTCTATATTAGCCTTTTCCATGAAGCTTGAAAACCCAGCTACTTACTGGAAATTCTTACATGAGTGTCTCACAGGTTTATCAAATTCTTCATATCCAGATCGAATTTAGATTTTTCTCTAAATTTGTTTCCCTTTATGTATCTTAGTTGATGACACTATTCAGTTGTCTGAGCATTTCATCCATATTCAGAAAATAAAACAAAAATGAGTCACAAAAGTCACTAAAACTTGACAGATGTAGCCAATCATTATTAATCTAGATAATCATGATTAATATTTGCTTTATAGTCTTCCAAATGTTTGTGTGTATACATATGTACATATGTATGACATCATAACATATGACCCCTTACCACTGTAACACTTTTTTCCATTTTAGAAAAGATCATGGACAGTTTTTGCATCAAAATATACTTTTTCAAAATCATTTTTGTAGTTGTTTATGTTCTAGCCAATAGCATTATTTAATTAATGATGTTAAATATTTATATTATCTTTGTTGACTTTCTCTCCTTGCTTTTTCCTTAGGAAAGAAATGACAAATGAAATAAATATATTTATATATTTATATATCATCAGTTATAAAAATAAGCTCCTAGAAAGGAAGGAAAGAATTCCTCAGATACATATTAGTAGTGGTAATATTAGTCTAATTACACCCAAAAGTTGAATAAGTTATGCCATTAATTGAATGCTTTCTGTATGCTTTCATTGTTTTTAAGGACTTTGGATAATTCTCATAATTCTGTGAGACTGGATCCATTATCATTCATATTTTATAGTTGTGGAAACTGAGGCTAAATAACTACTAGCCCAGGGTCACATAGGTAATAAATGGATCTAGGAGTCAAACTTGAGAGTTTCAAATACTGGCCTCTTAACAACATTGTTAACCTGCCTTTTGTTGTACTCTAGGACATCCATTCTACTAGAGTATGCCACTTAGCATTCAATTTGTTAGAATAAAACCAATAAATAATATAGTTAGCTGAGTCGTCAAAACCTCTAATGGATATTGTATAGAGAAAAAGAAAAAGACGCCGTATCTATGAGGTAATAATGAATATTTCATTCATATCAGTGGTTACTCTGGTTTGTTTTCTTTTGACAATGTGTTAGGCAAAATATATACCAGCAAATTAACAGTGGAACTCTAATTTCATGTTTAACATAATATTCTAAATAGAATTGATGTGAAAATAGTGATACATTTTTCAATTTATAGTTAAATTATTTAAATTAGCTAATATCAGGAGCTAAATTTTTAAGGAGAGAGTAATAGAATGTAGGTGGCCGCATACCATCAACTCCACTTTTCTATCTCACTCTGTCATTCATATTCTGTTTCTTAGTGAGGATGCCTCTTATCTGTTGTATCTCTAGGTACAATGTCTGACATTTCTAGATGTGCAGAGAAGGAAGGAAATAAGAAAGTGGGGATAAAAGAAGAAAAGAGAAAAGAAAGGGATGAAGGACGGAAGGCATGATGGATGGATGGATGGATGGATGGATAGATGGATGGATGGATGGATGGATAGATGGATGGATGGATGAAATGAAGGAAGGAAGGAAGGAAGGGAGGGAAGGAGGGAGGGAGGGAGGGAGGAAGGGAGGAAGGCAGGCTCCCACACAATTTTCTCTAATCATAGCTTCCCCATCTCTCTTGTGCAGGCCAAACTTTGGAGATATCCTTGTGTCCCTTATTCTACCACATCTCATGTCCAATCTTTCAGAAACTCCTGAACCTTCCAATGTCAAAATAGACACGAGTATAAGTTCTCTCTCACCACTTCCACAATTAATTACCTCCCTATTGCAAGCCACCACCTTCTCTGGCTGAGATGATTGCAGTAGCCTTGTAATAGGTCATGCCGCTTCTACCCTTGCTGATGATAGTCAATTCTAAAAATAGCAACCAATGCAGATAATGTCATTTCTCTGCTCACAACCTTGCAGTGGCACTCCATTTCTCTCAGAGGTAAAGTGCTTATTGTGACCTACAACATCCAACCTAATTTGGTGCCTGTTTCATCTCCAGCCTGTTTTCCCACTGCTCTCTCCTTCATTCACTCAGCCTCAATCACACAAGTCTCCTTGCAGATTTTCAACCATATCAGGCACACTTCCATTTTAAGACCTTGGTGCTGCATGTCATGTTCTTCCCCCCCCCCCCCAATGACTTTGGTCCAATTCCCCAATTTTCCTCAAGATTTTGCTCATGTTTCATTTTCTCCAAGAGACCAGACACAAACATCCTATTTTTAAACTGCATCCTGGAGCATCCCTTTTCCTAGTTACTGCTCTACTGTTTGTCTATTTGTTTTCATACCATGTCTTTCCTACTAACACATAATTTACTGTATGTATTTTTAGTCTCTCTCCCCTACTAGACTGTGAACTACTTGTGAGGAAGGATTTTTGCCTGTTTTGTTCACTGTTACAGAATGAATATATATATATATATATATATATATATATATATATATATAACAATGCTTTAGCCATGATAAGTACTCAATACATTCTTGAATAAATGATTTATCACCCTACTCAGTTTATCTCATAGAGATGATTTGGCTCCACTGACTTCCCATTAAGAGCATTGTTCTTATTACCATATCCACCTCCCAGTAAAGAGGTTCAGCTAAGAGATCAGGAACATCAAGAGCTTTAGTCCTTTGGTCCATGGAAGTTGTGGTCTTGGTTTCTGGCTACATAATGCCTTCTGGATTTAGAGTAGAAAAATATAGGTTCAGACACTCCCATACTTAATAAATATTTTAAAAGAAAGGATGAGTTTTTTGAAAAAGAATGTCTTAGTTACTGATTGAGGTTTATGTAAATAGCCATTCATGCGTTTGGACAGTTGTACAATAGGAGACTTGCAGGAGAACAGTGGTGATGCTGAGAGCCAATCAAGAGTGGGATCCAAAGTAGCTTTCTAGCATCACCTTAAGAAACCATTGAAAGTTCCCTGGAGGATAAGTCTACATTTTGCTGACCATTTTCGAGTTCTAGGATCATGCTTGCACAGTCCTAGGAAGGAGGCAAAATGAAACAAAGTAAAAATAATACAGAAACTATCCCCTGAGGAGAAAAGGTGAAGTTGCAGATAGCTGAGCTACTACTTCTCCCTGACTTGAACAAAGCATTAGAGAACCCATTGGAGAAAACATTGAAATCCTGTGTGACACCAAGAAAGGCACGTAAATCATCACAGCATACAGGTAGAGGTCCTTTGTTTTCCCTTCTCCTTTTAAAGAAAACAAACTTCACAAGCCACATTTGGGAAACAAATGGACTCTTCCATATAGCTCAAATACTTGGTGCCTAGGTATTGATAGGAAGCAGTATCGTATATAGGTTCAAGTGCCACCTCTGGAATCACTGCTCTGAATTCCAGCTCTGCCATTGCTACTTATGAGACCTTGTGCCAACTATTCCAGTTTCCATAGCAGTAAAAGAGGAATAATAATAGCTCATTCCTCAGTATGATAATCAAGTGAAATAACCTACCTAGATAGTGCTTGGCACAGTGGTACATGGGCAGCATTCCACGAAAGTTAGCTGCTTTTGTGTTGCATAGCTGCTGTAGTTACTACCTTTGTAGAAATTTTCAGTGAAAAATGGTGTTGGAGGGGAGAGGAGGAAAAGGAAATTACCCAGGAGTGTTTCCTGGGGAAAGATAGTCGGCCTTCCAGAGTATCATTTTCCTCAGTGACTTAAGCGTACTCCAGGGTCTGCCCCTCCGTCATACAGTCTTAGAAAGAAGACATTGTCACGGTCCCTAAGTATGCTCACTCCTACTACCAAAACTCACAAGAGCCTGAAAGCCAAAATGTCAGTTAATTTTTTTTAAAGCTACACAATATTTTGGCCTTGCCAGCATGCATATTCTCCCTCTGTAGGTAAGTTCAGAAAGCCAATTTATAACATATCATGGATTTATAATAGTCAGAGTTGAATGTGATAAGGTTGTTTACTGTCTCCTGCTTTTGCGGGCCCAGGACATAGATGTGAGCAGTACGGATAGTCTTTTTCAGGAGGACAGGCTCACTTCCTGGGCCCGGGCACTCCCTCTCCCCAAGGGCAGCACATGTCTCTTTTTTCCTAGAATTTACTTGCTGCCCACCCTCCCTTGAATGGCAGCACTCTTTCTCCAGATATGTTAATACTCTCAATCAATTACTATCAGGGTGGTTGGGAGTCTCTTGGAGATGATTTTGCATAATTTTGGATCAGTCTCATAATTTGATCCTTAATTGTGATGGACAATTTTATTTTGTTCATTTCTGGACTCTACAGGGAATACTTTAGTATTGTATGTTTGCACTCTCCTCTCCAGACCCAACAAGCCAAGAATTGTTGGAAAGTGTGAAATACAAGCTGTGTCCAACAGGCTAAAGGCGTGCAACAGGACCTATGACCAGCTTTAGGATTGGATAGAGCATCAGCCCGGCTTAGGCCCCACTTGGCTTTTTCAGTAGCCTCCTGCTCTCCTGCTCTGCTAGCCCTTGGCAAGCCAGAAAGTCTGGAAATGCTCTAAAGACTGATCTCTATTGCTTTGGACTTTCCCTAACATTCATGAACAGATCCATTTCAGCGCTCCCAATTCAGTGAAGTCTCCTAATTATAGTTTCTCATGGCATCCATACTTTTCCTTCTCAGGGTTTATTACAGATGAAATCAAATCGTACATTGTGCATATTTTGTTGCTGCTGCTTAATGACTAGTCTGCCCATGAAAAAAGGAATTCTGTTTGTTTTTTCACTGCTGTACCTAAGAGATTAAAAACAGTGCATGGCACATATAGGGTTTCATGAATATTTATTGAATGATTACTGCTTTTTAGGAACGTATTTTTCAAACCGAGGGTTGCAACCCATTCACAAATTACAAAATCAAATCAGTGGGTCACAACCGGCAATAAAAAAAGAAGAAATTGAATAAAATAGGAAAAAATGGGCATGTGTCAAACATAGGGAATCGTTAATGCAAATTTGTTTTAGGATGGATATGGCTATACGACAACCCACACACAGTGCACAGGTGCACATACTGTAATCTGTCTAAGGTGTTCTTATCAAGGAGGGACAAAAGGAGGATGACACAGGGACCGCTGTTTAAAAAAGGCTATTAACTTTTATAATAGTTTTTATTTGTAAAAAGAAAAAAAAACTTAGAGTTTTGTATACTAAACTGTAATAATAAGGTTCAAAACAAGTCTTGACTAGTGTGTGTAGAAAGACCAGGCTACATCTGAATCTCCAGGTGGGTGTATGAGTTTTATATTTATCAAAAGAAGGTACTGATTTAAAATCTTGATAAATACTCTTTTTTTTTTTTTAATTGCTGCATAACAAGCTAATCCAAAATGCAGTATCCTAAAAAAACAACCATTCTGTTCTCATCTGCACTGGGCTCAGCTTGACAGTTCTGCTGGTTTTACTATAGTCCTGAATATTACTAATTTCACTTGGCTGGTTGACTGGAAGCTGGGAATTCAGCTTGTATGACCCTCCTTCTATCTCTCCTCATGTAGTCTCAGGGCCTTTCTCTACATCCAGGTGGACTCTTCATGTGATCTCTTCAACAAGGTAGTTATACTTATCTGGCTGTTCAGAGCTCTCATGCACACAAAAGACAGGCCTTTTAATGCATAAACCCTGAACTGGCACACAGTCAATTTTGCCGCATGAAGCAAATTCCAGACCCAGTCCAGATTCAAGAAAGGAGGCTATATAAGTTGTATTATTCCAAGAAAAAAAAAAATGTAATAGAATATCATACTCTGGTCCAAACTCCATTTTTCTCCCAATCCCTCCTCCCCCAAAATACTTTGCTAATATGAGCCCTGAGCCCTTCTGCTTGAAATGCTTTCCCTCTGCTTCTTCATCTATTGGGTCCAGCTCAAAGCTGCTTCTATGACTGTGTCCTTGACACACCACTTTTATCTCATGCTGGAAATAATCGCTCCTTTATTAATGCTCCCAGTACTCAGTACTCTTTTAGCATTATGCCTATATTTTATATCATACCTTAGCACTGTGTTTTACACACACACACACACACCTTAATGTTTCTAGATGCTAAGCTGCCTATCTAGAATCAATAACTCTTGAAAAAATAAACTGATTCTCTCTGCCTTTTAAATGACAACCCTAAATATTTATAATTTTTCACTAGTGTAAAGAGATAGATGGTGAGATGCTTAAAATTACCAAGAAAAAAGTTGCCATGGAGCACCAGCATAAAACAGTTGCGTTTTACATCTTTAGAAACCCCTTTTCTATACAGTAATTTTTATACCTACATCTTTGTCTTGTGTTTTTCCAAAATAGTATATATTTAACTTAATATGGTGATTTCCTCCTACCTCGCATGAAGAAGCTTAGTGTTTTACCTTGTAAAAAGATACATTTCAATTGGCTTATATTTTATGGAAATGACTGAGGAATCATCAGCCTTTATACAATAGAAGCAGCAGTCAAATACAGGATCAGATTCAAAATGTTGCCCTATCACTCTCAATACTATGGAGTTCCCCTCTGTATCAACTTTGTACAATTGGAGATTTTAAATTGTGATCAGTGGTCCCCTACCTAGGTAGTTCATTCCTTTCAGAAGAAGTTCAGTTAACCTTCTGAAATTCATGCAAAAATGTGTGTACATGTTTATAGCTACAATTTTCCTGGGAAGATAGTCCAGTACTCTTATCAGAATTTTAGTTTTAGAACTCTAACTATTATATCCATTGTAAATCTGCCTACCCTCTCCTTATTAATCAAAAAAAAAGATCGTTTTTTTCTATTTCATGACTAATAATTTTTTTCTGGAGAAATTGAACTTTTACATAAACCCTTTTATTTGTCTTTCAACTTTGCATTTTATTTCTAGATAATGCTAACATTATGTTACAACTCTTCTACTGGAGATTCTCGGTCATCTCTCTGGTAGCTTCACCAGTGTAAACTTTCTTAAATGGTGGAATTGTTACTCCAAGTGTAATCTCTGGACCAGAGCATAAACATCACCCGGACACTTGTTCGAAATGCAGACTCTCAGGACTGAGAAATACAAACCTACAGAATCAGAATCTGCATTTTATCACAATCCCTAGGAGATTACTAAGACATTTAAGTGTAAGAATCCCAGGACTAGTGCACCTAATACCCCACTTCTTGTTTTTCAACCTTTTAGGATTGATGTTTTAAATTCTCTATAATACCATTAATAATAATCATTGGATTTCTATTTTAATGTCACCTAGCAATTTTGGTTAAATCTTCTCTTAACTTTAGGATTTACAAGAGGTAATGGATGGGGGAGTGGGTCAGCTAATTGGTCCGATTATTAAATAAAACTATCCTTCAAGACATATATATAGTGTCTGCGATTCCCAACAGAATGTTTTAGCGTCTGTGTTTTTCCACTGTCTTTAAAAGCATTTTAGAAAGAGGGGCTGGAAAATCAATTATTTTAAGATGAATACTATAAATGAAATAACTTTACCAAAAATTGAAAATGTAGTAATTATGCTAAATTACATTGGAAAAAAAATTAATTTACTCTGAAATATTCTAAAGGCAGAATTTTGCTGTCCCAGTTTCTCATAATAGATCCAGCAGTACTAAGTAAAGCATATATCTTTTCTGCTGTATGGTTTGTGTACCAACTATCTTTTTCTCCAACATTTGACTTTCATCTCTAAGAGTTTAAGGAATTTATGGCTTGCTGCATTTGATGTGGCACAGTTCCACATGTGAGGGATGGTGATTTGGATAGCATGATAGAAGTACGTGCCAAGAATAATTGGCTTCTGCATTGCAGAACAACCCAAATACTATGTGTATCACAGCATGTAATTTGGGTGTACAAGATGCCTGTAGTTCAAAGTACTTTCCTCCTCTGCAGTGGCAAGCTAAGCTTCCTGTTGGCTGGCTCCTAGTGTTTGCATTAAACAGCCTGGGTGCATTTAGGAAGAAAGCACCCATCTAGTAAGTACATTCTTATACTCCTTCACATGGCATAGATCTTAACTCCAAGATTCTTTTTCTCCCTTTCTCCCTCCTTCTCTTCCTCTTTCCTTTCTTTTTATCCTTCCTTCCATTTTTTCTTGCTTCCCTTTTTTTCTTCCTTTCTTTTCTCTTTTTTCTTTCCTTTCTTCCTTCTGTTGAGCATAATTCAAAACAATTCTTTTTCTGCTTAATTTGACTTTGTGTTTCTTTGCTATTTTTAAGAATTATCTCAAGCTTTGATATAACTTGCAGAGTCCCAGGCTACTCCCCTTCAAATCTGATTCAGTAATCTTGAGAAAAAATAGGAGAACTTCTAATTTTTAACTAGCAGCCCAAGTGATTCTTAGAATCGGACTAGTCCAAGAAACACTAAAGTTCTCACACGTTAAGGCTTCGGAGTAAGAGCACTCTGATTATAAATACTTGCTGTGTGACTTTGGGATAATCTATATAAAGCACCCAGCATAGTGCATGGTTCATAGTTTACAGTCAATAATGTTAATTTCTTTATCTACTCGTAGTGTAAGGCTTTCGAAGGGTCAATTTTGATTTTTTTTTCAAATGTTTATCTGTTAGCTATAATTTCTAAAGTAAATGCAGGTAATAAAACGTCCAAATTTTAATTCAACTAACATTTCTGAGAACCTTGGTTGGTCAGGAACTTGAACACGTATTATCTAATTTAATCATTACGATAAACCCTCTGGGTCATAGGTATTATCATTCCCATATAACACACATATTAACTGAGGTTTGGGGATAATTTTACATTTGTTAAGTGGCAGATCCAATTCTAGACATTAGAGGCCTAGTCTAGTACTCTTTCTGCTCTATCATGACAACCTTTGCCCTCTTGTGTCTGTTTTTAAAAATAATAATGTCTACCCTTCTGCTCACACATATACACAAACAGCTATAAAGGTACAAAATAAAATTGAGTTAATTTTCTGAGTAATTTATTCAAATCATCTCAATTTTCTGTTTCATCAAAAATAGGTCAGTGGTCCTCAAACTCAAATGCATCATGGGTCAGGCAAGTAATATAAAAAGACATGCTGGCCAGCTCTAATATGATAAGGAGTCACAGGGACTATGGAAAACTGGAGGGAATAGCTCATCTAAAAGAAGCAGTTTCTGCTTAGTTCCAGGCTCTTATTGAAGTGCCAGAATGTGGGTTCCCTGTTGTCAAGTCTTTAGTTTTTTTAAGACAGGAAGAAATCCAAAATCACTTGTGAAATTTCCTAATTTTTTAAAAATATGTGTGGGCCAAAAAAACAAACAAACAAACAAACAAACCACATCTGTGGACCACAGCTAGCCAGAAGACTAACAGTTTGCAACCTTGACCTATTTGGCCTTAATTCTCTACTTCACTCGACCTGGTAAATAGTCTATTTAAATGGTTTAGGTATGTAATAGACCCTTCTGGGCAGTGTCTTCACAATATACTTAAATTTCAGGCACTGACCTTTAGTTTTCCAGGTTCATAAATTTGACTTTTACAGAACCCAGTTACATTAGGTGCTGCTACAGATACTCAGAACTCAAGACCTTACTGCAAATGCAAGAACATTAATTAAGTAATTTACAGTGAAAAATATATTTCCAAGTAGACAGGATACCATATTGGCCTGATCAGTTGATTCTTTCCTTGCAATTTTGCCACCTGGGAAGCAAACTCCTAATTAGAAGTTGCTTTTGTGCATAAGGAGTCAGAACCAATGAACCAAGGGACTTTTTTTAAAAAGTGCTTTCTTGCAGTGGGTCTTAGAATCATCCTCTTTATGGTAACCATGTCACTAGGTTAAAGTATTAGGACTCTGCTTCTCCCCCAGATATGCCAAATGCATGCTGATCAAGTGACTCCTTTGGTACTGTAAGAGTGGCTTTCAAACTCATGCCTGGACATTTTGTTAAAATACAGATTGCAGAGCCTTATACCCCAAAGATTCTGGTTCAGTACTTCTGGAGCGGAACCTGAGAATTTTGCATTTCTAACAAGTTCTCAAGTGATGCTGGTATGGATGGACTGCTGGATAGGGAATCCCCTTTGAGAATTACCTTGCTCCAATTCATCTTTACCTACCATTATTTTCTGTGTCTCTGCTTTAATATAGTCAGATTCTGATCCTGGGATTGGACCCAGGATATTTGGACAATTTCTACATTATCCATTTTTACATTTTTAAAGTATTTCATTTAATTTTAAAAAATTGATCAATCACTTCAATTTATCAAATTCAAGATGTCTTTGATAGTAAGACACACATGGATTTGAGAGGCATTACAAATGTGGGAAAAATGTACTTTTTTAGAGTCACTTCAGTTTAATAAATTAAGCATCAATTTAGAGTAATCTCTCCTGGATTATGTTATATAAAACTCAAATGAGTGGATACATTTAAAGAAAGGATTGCTATTGTATCTTCTTTAAACAAACATAAGAAGAATTTTAAGATTCCCCTTCCCAGTTCTTAGTGGAAAAAACATGGCTGTCACAGTAATCTATGGCCGACTTTATAATCTAATTGAAATTTATTGTTATTGTATTTGTCCTCTCTTACTCAAATATGACCCTGCAATGCCAGATGTTCACTGATGGAATGAATCTCTTTTTGTCTTATTGGATTGGTAGGGCCATGCACCTTTTTTTTTTTTTAAACCAGATTATCAGACCGCTGTTTCTTTGGTCTCTTTGGAAAGGACAATAAGGACAAAGGTTGCTCAACTACCTTGTATTCATGGTCATAAATTACTGTTCCTAAGACAAAAGGACTTAGATAAAAACAACTCTGTTAATTTCAATAAGCAGCTACATCCATACATAAGATGATCTCAGAGGCAGAAATTCTTCATCTATGCTTGCCATTTCTCAGTCTGTTATTAGAAAACCTTCTGGGAGTTCATATATTTATTATTTTTGAGAAGAAATCATGAAGTGGAGCCCGTTAATGATATAAATATAAGGCCTATCAACATCTTTTTCCTTAGAGAAAGAGTGTGACAAGATTCCCCATTTTCATTAAATGATGGTCCTCCCTTTGGTAGAGTTTGAAGAGTGAGTGAAGCAAATTGTCTAAGAATTTCTGAGTTACTGGAAGAAAAGAGACTGAACCTCAACTTTCCCTCTGCAGTGAGAAATATGGGAAACCCACTTTGATGGATCAAGGTGTGCCCACGTAGTCTTTTGTGAGGAGAGAATGCTGATGCAACAGGCCCTGGAGGGGTTAACACCTTAGGAGAGGAGGGGAAGCCTGAGCTGCCTGCTCAAGGCCAGGGACTGAGGTTTTGATGGAGGGATGATTTTTTTCTAAAAGTACAAAATAAAACCAAAGAGCTGCAATCTTAGAGTCTAAGGCTCAGCCATCTTAGGATCCTGTGGAGACCTAAACTGTTAGGACATAGTACCCATGTTCAACTGTGGTACCACATGGCAAAGGCAGACACCATCATGCTAATTAACCATCTAATTGTCCAAGTAGAGAGAGGATGGTTAGAAGCAAGACTCTACTTTAGACTGTATAATCCCTAAGATTCTTGGACAGTTTGAAGGAAGAGGAGTTTTCAAGGAGGGAGGGACTAGATTTTCTACTGACGTGGCAAATCTAGATGCCAGTGATTATCTGGAAAACAAAAGAGGTATGACAGTATTTACATCTAAATATTATGCTGGCCTCTGTGGGTATAGCATCAAATGTGACAAGGTTTATTATGACAAAAATGTGGATTCTCAAGAAAATTATTTAAGTCTAGTTAGGGAACTGACATCCATTCATTTAGCAAACTATTAAGTATTTCCTGTGTGTCAGAACCTGGGATCCAGATTGAACAAAAAGAAGCACATTTCTACACTCATAAGAGTTTTCCAAACTCAATAGAATAGGTGTGATAATAGAAGTACTTGTAAAAATATGCTCAAGTTTGTTGTTCAAGCTTCCCTGTCTTATAGAAAATGCTGGATATACATGGCATAGAGTTTCACACATAGCAATTGACTTATGCCTTAGAGGCCATACGGAATTTCTCCATAAATGAAAGGAGGAAAGGAATTTCAAAAAAGAAGGAACAGTATATATAAAGTCACAGACATGTAGAAAAAGAGGTGACTATTTCTTAGTAGCTTATTGTATACAGGGTACAAACAAATAGAATGGCAAGGAGTAAGACCAAATGTGAATGCAGGTCGGAGTCACATTCTAAAAAAAATTATTTAAGTTTATAGATAGTGTACCACCAACTATGTTTAAATGTGAATTTCTGTGTTCTATATCTTTGAGAATTCACTTAGGTAACTTAAGTGGGACAGATGGTGAGTGCGTCAGAGAAGAGGGTCACTGAAACCACTGGAAGCAGGGAAGAAGACCAGTTTGGGGGAGTATTAAAATGTTCTAAGCATGACGTTGGGAAAGAAAATCAGAACCTTTATGATGTGCTGTTTGTTATGGAGAATTAAGAAGGTATAGACCCTGCTCTCAACAAATTTAAGACATAAAACAAGTAAAACATGAAAGCGACAGACTAATAATATATTTCAAAGTGCTGAAGAAAGCATATGGTATATTAGTTACCATTGTAGACTGTGTTGGTTGAGAATATGGCTGAGAGGAGAGTGTGAGGAAATAATGACCCCAGTCAAAGAAGAGATTAAAAAAAAGAAGAAGAAGAAAAGCCTCACGACATTCAAATCTCCTTTGTATAATGGTGGACTCTATTTTGAGAATGTCAATTTCAGGAGACACCATAATAATGTGTTTGTGTGCGTGCCCCAAAAGCCACCACCATAAAAGATCTAGCATATATTCATGAAGTTCAAGTACCAATTTTTGCCCATGAATGTGGAACATTCTGCTCTCCTACGAACAGCGACTCGTACTGTTACATTACACGGCACATCTCTCATTTTCTTGGTAATTTAGTGGCCATATAAACATGTATATGACTTGTGATATATTCTCACTTGATAACCAAGAAGAGTAGATGTTATAGCTTGTGGGCATTTATGACTGTAAAGTCTGAAGTGCGAATCACGAGGTCTGACCTAGGTAGTAAGATGTGTATTATTCATGTTGGTTAGCTGCGTTTCCTGAGCTAACCTCACTGGAGTTTGTCAGTAAAAGAATGGGTCTTTACCGATAGACTGAAGGTCTGAGTTCTGCCCCTAGTTTTCTGGCTAAGGGGTTGTGTAGCCTGGGGAAAGCTTCATCTTTCTGCTCTCAGTTTCTCTATCTGTAAGGAAGAATCAGATGAAATTCCATCCAGTATTGAGAAATCAACAATTCTGTGGTGTGACTAAGACTGACTAAATAATCTCAACAGATTTATTTAGTTAGCAACCACTATAATTAAATTTACTAAATTAATCCAAGTTATATTGGGTGGTACCTGCCTAACCAAAAGACTACTTTTCTCAATCTCCCTTAGAGATGGATAGAGCCAATAAAATATAAGCAAAGGGAGCTACTGCCTAGAAGGATTCTCTTTTACTTGACACTCTTTCTGTGGTATTGACTTGGGAATATTCATATGTTGGCTGGAGCATTGGTAGCTATCTTGCAACCTGAATGGCCTTGAGAATGGAAAGCATATGTTAATGATAGTGGAGCAGAAAGAGAATAGGACCTATGTCTCTGGTGAAAAAGATCTCATTATACCAATCCTGGCCCACCGCTAGATTATTCTTAATATGAGGCAAAAATAAATCTCTCTTTTATTGAGATCACTACTAACTTCATAATTTAATTCCTAACTAATATATTGGTATCATGTCATCTCTATATAATTTTCCATCACTAGGTCCTCTCTTTGCAAAACTAGAGATAATAGATTGACAATGAACTTGGAGTCTTTTAAGTGCAATTAGAGATTCAACATAATTCACCGAATTTCTAAAATTAATTAATTATTGAATTTATGAAAATACACCCACCACATGTGAAGAAATGCCAATGTTTGAGTAGAATCTAGGAGAGGGGAAAGTAAGTATATTAATCAAAGAAACCACAGAATTTTAAAAATATTGGAAGTTGTTGGGGTTTGGGGACTAGCTAAAGGTACTTTTGATCTTAGTTTGCAGCAAGTTCACATTTTATAATAAAATGGAAGCCTCTATTTCTCAATACACCTGTGCTTTGATCTTCTTGTCTGTCACTGCGATGTGATTATGGGGATTACTCGGTCCTTCTCTGCCTGAGTTGTTTTTGTGATTTAATTATCTGGGAGAGGAAGGAGATCATTAAAAAATATCGTTAGAGGGAGAGACATAAGACTTGTAATTGACCTTCCTTGAAAGTAGTCCCATCTGAAAGATTTTCTTGGTAAACATTTATAGTGTATTTGGCTCTTAAAGAGATTCTGCTCTTAAAACAAACAGGCAAAGGCTAAAAAGGAACCACATGAGTGCTCATAGGTGGCTTTTGTTCATGCTTCATGGGAAGAAAAAGTATATTTAAGAAACTTCTAAGAGAGTTATATGATTTTTTTTTGTTTTGCATCAATAATTCCCTTTTTCAGATTGTAATTTGCAAGTTATGGTGTTCTTCCATGATTATGATTTGTTCGTATGCATGTTTAGAGTGCAGGTGGCAGGAAGGGTGGGATATTTGTGAAATCTAATGAGCAGGAGCTTTGAAAGGCTTTTACCACTCTGTCAGTGTGTTAAGCGAGCTCTAGTCTGAAACTTCATACTGTACTTTTCTAGGATGCAGAAACTATTTTTAGGAAGACAAACATTGCTGTGGTTTAAATAAAAGTACTAATATGATGTATTACTCGTCAAAATCCATAACTCACACCATCTTATACATTTGTGTTTTTGACTATCAGAAGATTTGCTTCATTTTGCACATATCTAAATGTTTTCCTGTTTGGTTGGTTTTGCTTGTTAACTTGCATATATCAATAATTACCACCTGTGTCATTTGCCAGTTCCATATCTACTTTCAGAAATGGAAAATGTCCTTTTTTTCTAAAATGTGTTCTTAAATTTTACCTTATATTTATGTAAATATTTCTCCTCATGGATAGGCAACTCTTTCTTCCATTCCCTTGATAATACTCCTCAGTCAGCTTAAAGGGCAAATTTGACATTGTGCAGTATAATAGTAAAACATTATCACATACCCTTAAGCAGTCGTTACCCAGTTGCTTCACACTGGGTGAAATATCCTTGTGGAAGCATTTCTCCTACATGGACAATGTGGATGGCTTTATCCTCCCACCCCACCCCACCCCCACCACTTAATGTGGTTCCATGAGGGTTTAGGTGGACCCTGAGTACTGTTTGGATTAGAATTCTTTATAAAGATTTAGTTAGTCTCCGGGTCCTCTAAGAGAACTCTCTCCATTTTTTTGGTTTTATTCTTAGTTTTCATATACATGGGGACAGCACTAATGTCAGAATCTCAAATTATGTCTTTCCAGGTTTCACGTTCAACAGAAAAAGAGAGCATCTCTCTCTTACTAGCTTCCATGTAATTGAAGTTGTAGATCCTACCTTGAATCAATCATAAGAGCCCCACCTAACAGTCAAGAGTTTCCCCAAAGGATATCAGGACACTGTTTTCGAAAGAAAGGAGAACTGAATGTTGGGCATCCATAACAACCAATTGCTCACTGGAGATACAGTCCTATTTCTTAATAAGATGGCAACTTATTGTATGTTGGATTATGGCAGATTGATTACAGTTCACTGGTAGATTCTAAAGTCTTATTGCCTGCTTGAACTCTAGGCCAGTTACATCTACTTACAGCTCAAGAGGACTACCAAGGAAAGCAAGACTAAACACAAACCACATTTCATTAGTTATCAAATTAAATGTCACTCAGGCTGGCCCTTTCACAACTTTGTTCCTCATTCTTACTTTCTTCAGTCCCTCCCATTCAGCAATTTCCTTTACAGGTGCTGCTACCACTAATTCCCACACAAATCGCTCATTTCCATATTGAAAAAAACAATAGATGTTTTTTTCCTTCCTCAATTTCCTCCACAGTAACCAGCACAGTACTTTTTACATGGTACACAATTAAGTAATATTTGTGAAATAAATAAAGATATCTGAAGGGGGAAAAAAGCAATCTATCCTCATCAGGAATGATTTGAGAACTCCTGAAATAACCCATTCGACAGCTTTGTCTGAATTCTGTCTCAGTTTCAGAAAACTCTCCTGAATAAGTGTTTATTATAATTATTTTATACTTTTTAATCTATTATTATCAGTGTTAGCCAACTATAAAAATGGCTTTGAGAATTAGAGAAAATCAACCCTGAATGTTATAAATAGTTCAGCATATTGTGTAAGTAGTGAAGAAAATATTTTCTTCATATTTTTTCTGATAGTCCAGGTAATGCTAGGAGAATTCGAGAGCAAACTCAAGTGATTCCAGAAGAAAGCAGTTACCAAAGTTTACTGACTGCTAATCAGGTAGCTAGAAATAATGAGACGGTACAATAGAAATGTTCAAAGAAAGTTTTCTTGGCACATATAGCTGTTTAATTATCTTATTTCTGAAAGAACTGTAGCTCCACTGTTACCTAAGTTTGTTCTTTAGCCTTTTAAGATAGTAGTATCCCCATTGTAAGAGGGGGAATCGATTACTGTGATAAACTGGATCCTTTGTAAAGGAATGCTAGAATACCAAGAAGGGTTTTTGTTTTCTGGCTTAGTTTATTTTTTTATTTCATTCCTTTTAGGTAAGAATTAGCATCTAAAAACACCACATTATGAGATTGTTAATAAAATCTTTCCATTGTAATTTAATAAGCATAAAACTAAAAAAAAAATACTGCCCCACTTTCTCAAACAAGATATTTAATACTGGGTCATTAGTTAATAGCAAAAGGCCATCTTGGTTATGTTTTTAATTACTCGGCAAAATTTTGTGGCAATACGTAAGTCTAAGCAAAACAGACTTCAGAATGAAAATTTAGCTTTTATTTCTGGCTGCTTACTGCCCACTGACCCATCTTTTGTAGAGGTATCAGATGTATGAAATAAAAAAATAATACACTTTTTTAGAAACAAAGTCTGGCACACTTCATAACTTTGACCAGCCTCTTGACACCCTGACTCAATGGTGTTAGCAAAAAAGAAATTGTTGACTCAAGGGCATCAGACACTCAGAGTAATGCTACGAGTATCCTTTATTCATTCCTCTGTCTCTACATTTAGTCTCACAGTTGAGAATAAAAGGTAACTTTTTACATTTTTCTCTTCAGGAATCGTTTCTATGTACTACTCTGACTCCACCAGCCCTTCATTTGAACACTCTTTCGTCTCAGTCATGGATTAACTGTAGTCGAATTCTAGGTTGCAAATGTATTTTTTCAACATTATGGCAACATCGTTCCACTGTTTTCTAACATTGGTGACATCCTGAAATCTGTTCAAAACCTATTTTTCTCTGTAAAAATTTTGCGACCTTCTACCACCAGTGTTTCCACATTTAATAATCAATTGTCTTGGGCTGGATCTTCATTCATTGTCTTGGGCACACACTAGTTTTTTTCACTCCAGACATATGATCCTTTAATTCTGATTTTTTAAAAAATTTATCAGTTCATTGGTAATTTTACCTTTTCCATTTTCTCTTTTCTCTCTTCCTAGGATTCCTGATAGTTGAATATTAAACTTCCTAGATCAGACCCTTAACTTCTTCACTTTTTTCCCCTATTTTTCATCACTTTGGTGTTTTGTTCCATCTTCTAGATTTCTTCACATTTATCGTCTAGCCTTTCTATTAAAATTTTTATTTGAAATATCTATATATTTTTATTTTTAGTTTCAGCATTCTCTTATTGTCTGGTAATTCCTTTTTAATACCATCTATTCTTATGTCATGAATGCGTTATCTTTCTAAGGGCACATATTATAGTTCTGTAGGGGTTTTCCTCTGTCTCTCTATTTTCTGTGGATTATCTATTCTGTTAATGTGGTCTGCTTGTTCTAATCTGCCTCTTTATTTTGAAGAATTTCCTCAAGAAATTCTTATGTAAAAGTCACACACATGCACACACACACATATGCACACAAAGACAACAAAATAACAATAATGATGAAAACAAATATACCATCAAAGTTCTGTGAACATGGATAGTGCTTGTCAAGAGTTTTACTATAGTGTGATTGGTTCAGTTGACTTATTCTTCAACAAGGTCTTAAATGACAGTATGAGAATATTCCCCAATTTCTGCCTGGGAGACATCTATGTTGGGACATATACCTTTCTGCTAGTTTTTGAGGAGCATGGCATTTAAGGAGTTTAGGAGTATTACTGGAAACTCTTCAGTTAACATCTGTTTTACAACCTTGGGCCTCACCTTGTTTGCTACAATACCCGATGCTCTCAGTTTGAAGTCGCTCTAGCTTATTTTTTTAATATATTTTAATTATAGTTGGCATACAATATAATATTAGTTTCAGGTGTACAACATAATGATTAGGCATTTATATAACTTACAAAGTGATCACCTTGATACATCTAGTATCCATCTGGCACCATACATAGTTATTAAAATATTATTGATGATATCCCTTATGCTATACTTCACATCCCTATGACTATTTTGTAACTACCAATTTGTACTTCTTAATCCCTTCCTTTTTTCACCCACTCCCCTAAACTCCCTTCTATGTGGCAACCATCAAAATGTTCTCTATGAGTTTATTTCTGTTTTGTTTGTTTATTTTGTTCTTTAGATTTTACATGTAAATGAAATCACATAACATTTGTCTTTCTCTGCCCGACTTACTCCACTCAGCACAATATCCTTTAGATTCAGCCATATTGTTGTAGATGGAAAGATTTCATTCTTTTATATGGCTGAATAATATTTCATTGTATAAATGTGCCACCTCTTCTTTATACATTTGTCCATTGGTGGACACTCAAGTAGCCTCCTTATCTTGACTATCGTAAATAATGCTGCAATGAAGATGTGGATACACATGTTCCTTTGAAGTAATGTTTTGGGTTTCTTCAGGTAAATACCCAGAAGTGGTATAACTGGGTTCTTCTTTGTCTCTTGTTATAGCCTTTGTTAAAGTTTGTTTTGCTTGATACAAGTATTGCTATCTCAGCTTATTTTATTTGTTTGTTTCAATTTTTCATAAAACATCTCTGTCCATTCCTTTATTTTAGTCTTTGTGTTTCTTTTGATCTGAAGTGAGCTTATAGGCAACATATGGAAGGGTCTTGTTTTCTTATCCATTCAGCCACATTATCTTTTGATTGGAGCATTTAATTCATTTTCATTTAAAGTAATTGTTGATAGATATGTAGTTATTGCCATTTTATTATTTATATTGGTTATCTTTATTTTCATTTTCCTTCTTAAAGAAGAATAACATTTTCTGTAATGTTGGGTTAGTGGTGATGAATTTTTTTAGGTTTTTCTTGTCTGGGAAGCTCTTTATCTCTATTGTGCTACAATAGTTTCTACCTCTCTGTCCACTCTCAGATTTCTAAAAATCAGGTGAAATCTCTTCTTTGCTGATTTGTCCTGCCCCATTATTGCTATCTTTATGGGTTTTTATGTTTTTCATTTTTTTACTTTCAATTTAGTAAGATGTCAAAAAGAGAGAAGGTAAGCATAAACAGTTTCACCATTTTTTTGCTAGAAATTGAGGGAATCATAGCTGAGAGGGAAGGTGGCCTGGGAGAGCACTTTATAGTAAAAGAAAGGATGGGATAAAAAAAAAGATGGATGATAAATTAGCAAGATCCTAGAAGGTGATGCTGATTAAAGCTAACATTTATTGAGTGTTCACTATGTGCTTGGAGCTTTGCAAAGTTCTTTACTTGGGATATTTATTTTTGTCCTTGTAAGAACACCAGGAAGTAAGTATTGAGACATAGAGAGGTAATATGACTTGTCTAAGTTAGTAAATGTTAGAGCTGAGGTTTAAATCCAGATCTGACTTTAGAGATCATCCTCTCAACCACCAAACAATCTTGTCTCCTATAAATTGCTTAAAGGGAATTTTTAATGAAAGTGTGTGTTTAAAAATAATTTTTCATATTCATGATTTAGGAAGCTTTCTTTTCTACAAAATCTACTAATCCATCTATTTAATAATGTGTTAAGAAATTTAAAATGCTTTCAGGTTTGAAAAGTCATAAAAGAACCTTCTTCAAATGAGTAAATGCCGTCTGTAGGACTTTATGAGACTTAAGTACTCATCATTATATAAATCTATAGACAATCTAATTAAATTCTGCCTTCCTACCACTTTGTAATATAAATAAATATACTCATTATAACTATGATTTAAATCCTATGCAGAGAAATGGATGTTGTGTCTATACAACACCAAACATCTGGAAGAAAAGAGTTCCCAGCCAAAGCTCGTTAGCAAGAGATTCATAAGCAAAGTATGCTTTTGAATTATGAAAACAGATTCATGTCCAACATCCTGAAGAACTCTCACATGCATATTTTTGTTTCAAACATGGCTTAGAGATCATTAGAGTAAAATTCAATTAACTGTGCTCTGTTGTCTTTGCCATCACTTTCAATTAAACCAGACTCGCTTGGCAGTTTTGGAGAGAAAAGTCTTCAGTTCTTTCCGTTGCTAATATTTTGTAATTTGGGCTTGGTGTTTTTTTTTTGTTGTTGTTGTTTTTTTTACCAGTAAGAGCATATTATTTAAGAAGATTCTTCACGTTAGACCTCTAAATTATCCATCAGGTAATCTTCATCAACACTTTTATACATGAAGTAAAATGTACCACATAATTAATGTTTCTAGACTGTAAAATTTTCGTGAACTCACAAGCAGCCACAAGTGCTCAGGCAGGCAGGCATGCATGTATGTATATGTATGTATGTATGCGTGTATATATGTATGTATGCATTTCAAAAGACTATTTTTAGAGCAGTTTTAGGTTGACAGCAGAATTGAGCAGAATTGAGAAATTTTCCGTATGCCCCTTACCCGCATACATGTACAGCATCCCCCATTATCAATATACCCCATCAGAGTGATATATTTGCTACAATCGATGAACCTAGATTGACACATCATTTTCACTCAAAGTCCATGGTTTACATTAGACTCACTCTTGGGTTTGGAGAAATGTATAACATGCATCCACCATTACAGTATCATACACAGTACTTTCACTCCCCTAAAAATCTTCTATGTTCCGCCTATTATCCCTCTTTTTCCTCCCCTCACCCCTTGACAACCACTAATCTTTTTACTGTCTCCACAGATTTGCCTTTTCCAGAATGTTGTAAAATTGGAATCATATAGTATGTAGTCATTTCAGATTGGCTTTTTAGTCATATGCATCTAAGATGCCTCCATATTTTTTCATGACTTGATAGCTCATATCTTTTTAAGCACTGAGTAATATTGCACTTTCTTGATGTACCACGGTTTATTTATTCATTAACCTACTGAAAGACAGCCTAGTGCTTCCAAGTTTTGGTTATCATGAATAACATGGCTGTAAACATCCTTGTGCAGGTTTTTGTGTGGACACAGTTTTCAGCTCTTTGGGATAAATACCAAGTAATGCAACAGATAGATCATATGTTAAGAGTATGTTTAGTTTTGGGAAAAACTGTCACAACGGTCTTCCAAAGTGGCTGCACCATTTTGCTTTCCCACCAGCAATGAATGAAAGTTCTTACTTTTTTCCACCTCCTCAGCAGCATTTAGTGTTGTCAGTGTTATAATTTTGGCCATTCCCAATAGGTATGTAATGGTATCTCATTGTTGTTTTAATTTGCATCTCCCTAATGACATATGTGGAGCATCTTTTTGTATGTTTGTTTGCAATCTATATATCTTCTTTGGTGAAGTGTCTCTTAAGGAATTGACCCACTTTTTAATTGAGTTATTTGTTTACTTTTTGTTGACCTTTAAGATTTTTTTTTGTCTATTTTGAATAACAGTCTTTTATCAGATATGTTATTAGCAAATATTTTTTCCCAGTGGCTTGTCTTCTCATTCTCTTAATATTGTCTTTTGAAGGATAGAAAATCTAAATTTTAATGAAGGCTAGCTTATCAGTTATTTCTCTCATCAATTATGCCTTCAGTGTTGTATCTAAAAAATCATGCCCGAACTTAAGATCATTTAGATTTTCTCCTATATTATGTTCTAGGAGTTTTATGGTTTTGCGTTTTACATTTAGGTCTGTTATTCTTTTTCAGTTAATTTTCATGACAGGTATAAGGTTGCTGTCTAGATTTTTTTTTTTTTTTTTGCATTGAATGTCCTGTTGTTTCAACACCATTTGTTGAAAATAATATATTTGCTCCATTCCATTGCCTTTGCTCCTTTGTTCAAAGATCAGTTGACTATATGGGTCTACATCTGGGCTCTCTAGTCTATTCCATTGATCTGTTTATCTATTCTTTGTCCAATACCACACCACCTTGATTACTATAGCTTCAAAGTATCTTTGTAAATTTCTAAATTGTGAGATATAACAAAATTTATAAAAGTACATAAAATATGTGTTAAGTTTAACAAATAGTTGTAAAATTAATACCTATTTTAATTATCCTTTAGGAGCACTTGATTTATTTGCTTTTTCCTCTCCAAAGAGATGGCTACTATCCTAACTTTTCTTTTTCTACTTTTCTTTCTAGTATAGTTTACCGCTTATGGGTACATCACAAAATAGTGGAATTCAATTTAGTTTGTTTGTATATGTTACAAGCAAATTGATTCATCTTGTGGATACTCTTAGATTTTGCTTCTTTTACACAATATTATACTTATAGGATTTAACAGTACGTGTAGCTGAGAATTACATATTTTCATGGATATATAATGTTCTGTTGTATTGAGAAACCACAATTTGTTTGTCTAGTCTTCTCTTGATATGAAGTTGGACAGTTTTCAGTTTGGAAATATTATGAGTAAAGATATTATGTCACCACCAACAAAAACAACAACTATATATATATAATAGACCTGTATCTTGGTGCATATAAGCATGCATTTCTGTGGGGGAATATACCAAGGAATGGAATCCTGTGTCATGCATTTCTTTAACTCTATTAGATCAGGAGACAGTGTTTGGTAAATTAAACAAGACTTTCTGACTCCACATTCTAGCCAGAAACATATGATATTGTTAGATTTTCCAATTTTTTCCCCAAATATGGAGTCTCTATAATGAGATCATTGTATTTCCCTGATTACTGATGAGAGTGAACACTCTTTCATATGTTTAGTAGATATTTGAATTTCATCATTGTTGTTCTGTACTTCTTTAAGAAAAGTATTTTCTAAAAAGCATTTTCAAGCATTGTTTAGGGAACCAAAGTCTACATAAGTTAAAATATTTGTTAAGCATGTCACTGAGAAGGCTAATAATACTCTGGAGCACTCAATAGAAGACCCTTCTGAGAATCCGTAGAATTCAAATATTAGTTTGCAAATATTAGTTTGCTTGTAACATATACAAACAAACTAAATTGAATAGAATGCAAATATTAGTTTGGATTCAGTTTCACTGTTGTTGTTTCCTATCCTTTAACTTTTTGCATTTCTATCTGACATTTTTAAAATTTGGAACTGCCTTTTAGATTTTTTTCCTTGTTGTTCCTCTCATGAATAAAAGATTATGGTAGTGGTTCTCATGCCAGTATGTCTCTATATGGTTTATCTTTTTAAAGAGTTCAAAGAACTTTATGAATATTGACTTACCAGTCTTTAGAGCATCCTTTTGAAATGGAGAGCAGGCAAGTGCATTAACATGTTCCTTATCACTGGAGGAGACAGATCTTCCCAGAGAGCGATAGCCACTTCTTTATTGACATGAAACCAAGCTGGGTATAGAACTTGGGTTCTCTAACTCCTAGGCTAATGCCAAATGCACTAGACATGGTGTCAACTGCTCTATGCATAAAACATGAGTAGTGTTCATCATTTGATTGCTAATAGCAACTAATTAGAATATTAATTTTTTTAAAGAAAGATATCTCATGAAATTATTTATGCTTTTACAGATGGTTCTGATAATTTTTAACTGTATTCTTGCAGTTTCACTCCTTCCTGAATCCTTAACTCTGCTTATTCTATAATTGATAATGCTTTTAAACTAATCATAAAATAATTGTATTACTTTCCAAATATCCAGGCTTTATACCTTCCTGCTTCCCACTCTCCTCCCATCTATTCTCTCCCTTAGATTTAGCAGTAAAACATGCAGCTTAATATGATTAGTAGCAGTCTGAATATTCAATGCTGGTGTCTCACCTCATCTCTGCCTTCATTTGGACTTTCTGGAAGACTTTCCTTTTCAGACTCTTAAAAAATAACTTTAATGCATTGTAAAAAATCTCAATTATATAGTACTGTTCAGTCTATAAAAGACTACTCCTCCTCACAGGCTATAAAGGATGGAACAATGATGAAACTTAGAAGATAAATAATGTCCTTAAGTTTACTCCACTATTATAAGGCAAATTCCCAGCAATAAAATGGATATAATAAAAGTTGTCATGAGGATTCAGTGAATTAATACATATAAAAGAGCTTAAAAATGAGATTGTCCAATATAAATATTCCATGTCTTAGTTCTGTTATCTTTTTTTAGTATTAAAGAACAATAACATGTTTATCCAGAAATAATGAGATAAAATCACCTGAATTGAAAGTGATTTTATAATCAAACCTATAAGCCTAGATCAATTGCCTTGATTTCTTCATCTTTAAATATAGAAATAAAGAATCTCAAAATATTGTAAAACTAAAATATAATGTTGACTAAGACTCAATACAAATTAGTCTATGTTGATGGAATATGTATAGCTCTCAGAGCTAAGCCAATAACTTGGAATCAAAATCCTCATTTTGTTACTTTTCTGAACCCATAATTCTGCCCTACAGCCTACTTAGCACACTTATGCCAGAAAGCCTATAGCTACTCCACTCAGCAGGGTCCTCTGACAGAACTATGGATTGTACAGGTTTCAGTATATGGCACAGTGATGGTGGGGAAGGGATGAGAGGGTTGATTAAAGAGAAGCAACCTATCATGCACTACTAGGAAGTCTTGAATGTCATGCTAAGAAGCTTGATTTTTAAAAAAATCACTGGGGTGATTTTATTCAAGGGGAGTAATATTGGCTTTGAGTGTTATTATGTTCTTTAATTTTGGCACAATTTAGAGTACAAAGCAGTCTTTGTAATATATTTTTTTTAATTTTATGTTTTTTCATTTATTTAAAAAATAGAATATAAGCATTTTCTGGATCAGATACCTTATTTCGCTTTTGGTTTATCAATGAATGAGTTATTTCAGTAACCATACATAATCACCTGAAGAAAAAAAATATAACTGCTCTAAAGTTTCTCACATGGAGACTACATACCTGTGAGGGCTGTGGAAATGTTCTTGGAAATCTGTGCCCTCTCAAATTTGAGAAATGTTGACGTGGAGATAAAATTGGAGTGAGTAAGAGAAAGACGTATCAGGAAAACCAATTCAGAGTCTACCGCAATAATCACATGAGAAACAAAGAGGGCTTGAATTAGGGGAATTCAGAAGAGAGGAAAAAACTTAATAGGGTAAAACAGACAGAACTTGAGGATGTCTAAAAGATTGGGTTTGAGACAAGGAACACTCAAGGATTGTGCTTGGATTTCTGGCTTCAATGACTATGTGATGATAGTGGTATCTCAGTAAGAGAGCAAAATTAGCATACAGAATAAAAGCCATGTTGAAAATATGGAGTTTGAGATGTCTGTGCACATTCAGGTGGAGATTTGAATTCAGACGATCAATCTAAGCTGGAGTTTTTAGAACATAGTAGGTAGATATTTCAGTTTTGGAGGTAAATGTCCTCGCAGTGGGCAAAAAGTAAGGTGAGAAAAATATTAGAGAAAGAAGAATCCAACAAAGATATTAAAAAAGAGGGACTAGGGCATAGGCAGGAAATCAGGAGAGCTGTGCTCTCAAATGCAAGGTAGGGCAGAATTCCAAGGACTGGATTGCTGGAAAAACTGTGGAGAAGGTATTAATTGAACTGGGTGTGAAAAGACAAAGAAAGTTTCTAGGGCAGAATGAAAAAGGTATAGATTCTGGGCTGGGAAACATTTTAAGTAAAAAGTCTCGCAGACGGAAATATAAAATTTATAGCAAAGGATTGGTTGGAGTAGACAGTGTAGAATAGAGCTGAAAGGTGAGCTCAGAAACCAGACTCCTTAGGTTCAAATCCCAAGTCCCCACTTATATTAGCTATGTGATCCTTGGCAGGTTAATGTAACCTTCTAAGCCTCAGATTTCTCATGTGTAAAATGAGAACAATAATAGTAAATTCTTTATTAAATCTGTTCATTTTTTACTCTCCTGTATAGACCCACTGCAAAAGTCAGGGTGGTTTTATATACGAAACATTGTTTTTACTTACCTCTGCATATTTTATTCTTTGTCCTATCATGCCAACCCCATTTACATTTTTACTTTTATGGATATTTCAATAAACAGTTGTAAATTGTTTATATAGCCTATATATAAGTATATTAAAAATATATAAATATATTTTATATATCCTTAGCAAATCTTTTCCTACCCCAATATATATACACCTATATTTTATTTTAGTCTTTTATTGATTTACATTACATATTTAAATCCTTAATAATTATAGAAAGCATTTTAATAATAATTGTGAGTTCTAGTGTTCTTCATCTAGATTTTCTAAATTTTCAGAACAATATTTATTAAATAATTTATAGTTTCCTTATTGGCTTGAGATATCACTTCTATATTTTATTAAAATTAAGGATGCTTAATTCTACTTTTAACCTTTATAACCTCTTCCTATACAAAAATCATCATGTTATAATTATTATGAATTTTAAAAAACCTGAGAGAACATGTGCCATCTTAATCTCATTTTTTAGAATTTTCTGTTATTCTTATCTGTTTTTCTAACTTATAATTATTAATTTAAAAGTTATAAACATGAATTTATGATCTATTTATGGAGTCCATACACAAAAATCCCATTAAAATATTGATCGAAATTTCATTAAGTTGCTAATTAAGTAGTTTACATGTACTACGCAACTACTCATGAAACCGTTGCCAACCATCTAAGAAACTTCTAGTTCTTAAATTATAATCATAGTCAGCAAAGGATCACCAGAGATTTGAAGAAAACCAGTAACACAAACGAAAAGAAACTAATGGATGAACAAAACAAATGTATTTTTCCAATGAAAATTTGTCTTTTTTTCTCAGAACGAATAGAGATGATAAAAAGCATAGGGAAAAAAATCCTTAAAATATTAAATTTTCAGAGAGATTAAGGAGAAGAGTACATCCATTAAGTATTACTAGATTTCTGTAAAATAGGAGCAGGATGTTGGGGGAAAAAATTAAAGGACTTGAGAAAATAACTGAACATGCTTGAATATTGAATTAGTCAAGCACATCTCCCAGAATGTAGAGCAAAAAGACAAGGGTATAAATTATGATCATAAAAAAAAAAGGTGAAGAGATAAGAATAGTGTGATGACAGTGGGGTGTGAGAAGGGTCAGGAAAAATAATGAAAAAAAAAGTTACTTGACCTGAAGATAGTGATTCAAGTCCTCAAATTGGTTCATCCGTTGCCCAAAAAAATTCCTGATGAAGTTTCAAAATTCCAAAGGTAAGGAATTAATGCTGAAATCTTCTAGAGAACAAAAAAGAATCTTGCAAAGGTAGGCTGGGACAGACTAGACAATGTTTCAAAGTTCTAAGAAAGATTGATTAGAACCCGATATTGATAGCCAAACTAACAATAAGCCAAAGATTTATTTAAGCATATAAGGTCTTAAGTTTACAAGTTTACTTCCTACAGACCCTTTGAAATAAATATACATGTACTACATATATATTATATATAAATACACGTATATTATATATGTATAACTTATAGATATATTCAAGCAAAACAAAACAACAGGAATCTTATACAGAAGATAACCAAAGATTCAGAGAGACCCAGAATTAACCCAGCTGTTTTATGAAAATAAATTCCAGGATGACAACAGTGTAGTAGGCCTAGAAAGTAGGAAGCCTAAATTAGAAAGTCATCAGAGTGTTCTAAGAAAAAAGTCTTCAAGAAGAAAGTAGCTATTATAAATCAAATTGCATAATTAAGAATATTTTAACATTTTAGGGCAAAAATAATTGCAAAAAAAATTATTGATTAATCTGTTTTTAAAAATTGAATCTTCCCACCCAAGAAATTAAATATATATTTTTTCTAGTTTTTAAACATGTCCTTCAGTGAAGTTTTATAATGTTATTCATACAAGACTTTTACATATTTTATAAAGTTTATTTCTAGACATTTTATGTTTTACAATTATACAAATGGGGTTCGTTTTTTGTTTATTGCCGGTATATAGAAAGCCTATTGTGTATATATATTTTATAATGTTCTATCTTTCTTATACATTTTGGATAATTCTCCTGAATTTTAAGTTAGAATTATCATCTGAAAATATAATTTTGCTCTCTTCTTTTACACATTCATACCTCATATTTGGTTTTCTCATTTAATTGCTTAAGTTAGAATTTTCTGAGCAGCATTAAATCTTGTCTTATTTCTAATTTGTTTCATTGTTAATTATAGTTGTTAAATGAAAGCCATTTACTAGCGTGATAAGACACCTTCTATTATTATACTAGGAGTCCTATTTTACTATCAACTCTTTAATAAGTGTGATGGGTTACATTATAAACACCGATGATTTAATTTTATGCTATAGGAGACCACTGTAGAATAAATATGATTTTGAGAAAAAGATATAGACAACTGTTTAGTAATTTAGCCATCCAGCGATAATTGTATAACTGTATGGATAAAGACAGAAGAAACACATATAGGAAGGTTGAACTTAAGAGATAGGTCAAACAACAAATGCACTTTCTTACCTGATTTCTTCTTGCCTGTAGGACTCAGAATATTTGATAGTAAAATAATTTAATACCCATATTTATATTGAGTAATTTATACATAACTTCTAAAAACAGACTAATTTTTCTGCTGCTTATCATGTATACATACAAAAAGCAAACCGAACAGCAGGAAGTTTTTACTCCTTAAAAATAGGACAGCATTCAACTTTCCCGAAATGGGGAACGTCAATAATAGACACTCTAGTTAATTCTCTCAACAATTTTGTAGTTTCTGTAAAATATTGCTTAAATGATATTTGACTCCCCACCACCTATTTTGATTATTTCAAATAAAAAATAAATGAATTTTTATACTGTGGGTGACGGTATCATTTAAAAGCATGACCTCTCCTTGGATGTAGTAGGACTTTGTGCTTTTTCCACATTGTTGTATTGACAATAAATTTCCAAAGTAGTAACTCGATATTAATGTTTACTTTAAATTAAGCTATCACTGTTTTATTAAAAGAGTCTTACATAAATTTGTTCGGATGTTGAAGACTTCTTATTTTCCTTCACAATGGCTGATAGATAATATCGAACCATGCTTTTATCTTGAAAATTTACCTAGTTATATTTGGGATAAGATTAGATGTCTAAGTACTATCTCCTTCATATTAATAGTACAGAACTTAAATAATAGTGACTTTCATGAACGTATTTTAAGACTAAATAGAATATTGGGAAAGCTTTGCATTTCCTATTTGTGAATCTGACTTCCATGCCTGTCAAAATTGGTACAGATTCAATTTTGTTTTCAATAAACTTCAAAGAAGATCAAAACCAGGATCATCTGTATCTTCGTTCTTATAGGACTGCTGTTTGGGGCCCCTGTTTTGTCCTAAAGCCTTTTCCTAAGGAGAAAGCTACATTTTTCAGCTGAGCACTTGATTCCATGGGGTTTTTCTTTTTTCCTTTTTTCTTTCGACTTTAAGTAATGAGTAGCAAGAAACAATATGAAGATGTTGTTAGATGGAAAGATATACTCATTCACCATCTGGTGAGCATTCTGGAGAATGGAGACAAATACCACACAACAAACGAGTGAAGTCATTTTGCAGAAAGTTTGACTTTGAAGATTCATTTAAGAACTCTGAAAGCAGGCTGTATTGTGGTGATCAGTTCAGCATGATTCTTTGTGGTTTTTTGTAAATCAAAGATTGTTTACCATGGAAGGGCTGTAGAGATGAGTTTAGAAATGAGAAAACAAACTGAGACCCACAGAGCTCCACTAGCATTTTCATAACTGTTCGTTGAGCCACACATCAGAATCCACATTCCAAAAATTACAACTGCTGTCGTATTGTGGAATTTACAGTGACACATTCCGAAGTCATAGAGGAAATGCACCAGAGTTAAGCGCAAGTAAGAATTAAGTCAGTAGCATGAGACAGGCAGTCTCTTAGGCAATCATCAACTTCCCTGACCCTAATGGGACTGGGAACATGGAAAACGTGTGTGTGTGTGTGTGTGTGTGTGTGTGTGTGTGTGTGTGTGTGTGTGTGTGTGTGTGTGTGTAGCATCCTAGTTGTATGTAGAATGTTTTTATCTAAGCATTAAGCTATATAGATAAAAGCCTTAGCCTACTTTGGCCAGTAGTTGCTAGTGTTACCTCTTTATAGGAATCCTTTCTCTTTTTCTTTTTGATATTTCAAACGTTTTAAGGTATCAGATCAATGAGAATTTCTGCTTCAAAAATTGAATGTGTGTATATGTGTATAGTAATGTATTAGAAAAATATTTTTTTTACAGAAATGAGCATTGGGTTGTAGAATTGTATGTGCTTTTTATTATATATAGTTTTTTTACTTTTTCTGTATTTCCTAAGATTTCTACCATGAGATTTTCTTTTCATGTATAATTTTATAACGAGTAATAGATAAATACTTTCATATCATAAAATACTTAAAACTTTCTAGAATATGAGAAAGTCCTCCTTCCTACTCCTTTAGATTTGCTCTCCTTGAAAGTAACCACTTAGTAATGGATAGAATTTGGCATTCATCCTTACTGAATTTTTAATTAAATATTTATACATTAGAATTATGGGAAATTTTTTTTATCTAAAGCGATATATTACACATATTAGTCTATGACTGACTTTTATATTTAATATGTTTGGGAAATTATTTTATTTTAGTGCATATAAATCTATCACAATATTCTTAAATTGTATTATGGTATGCATATCAAATTGTGTATTGTTTTCCTATTGATTTTTTAATATTACAAACAGTAGTGCAGTGAACATTTATGTGCATGCTTGTTTATTTATTGCATTGATTTTTAAGTCAGGGAATTAGTTATCAAGATGAAAAGAATGACAACAAGCAGGGAGATGGACGTAAGAGGAGTTAAAAGGAGAATCAGATGTTCCTGGAGGACATCCTTAATGTCTCATCGAACTTCGCAAAAGATTCAGATGCTCACTCAGGAAATAGCAACTCTGCTATGATATAGAGACTTTTAGGAATTTGGGAGCTCCCCAAGAAGAAGTTTATATAAAAACTCATGCTACTAAGATAGTTTTGCCTTTGTTGTTTTTGTGCAAAAAGGAAAGACACCTCTGATCTACAACCAGCCTGATGGGTGGGAAGGGCAGGCTTTTGACGAGTCCTATCCCTGAGTCGCCTGGCCTAAACCTGCAGCAGTGTCCTAGTATAGCTGACTGGTCATATGTGCATGGTAGCCCTCAGGTAGGTTTGAGAAAAGAAAGTGTTGGGACTCTTGTCAAATCTTGAGTATCAGCTATTAGTCTTACACTTATACAGTATGGTGTAACTGCTTCAGATGTGCATGAATCTCTTTTATAACTCAAAACAAATATAAGAAAAATGGGGAGGAAATTTTTTCCCTAGAAAAGCATAGTGACAAAAAATAATTCAAAATTATGATTATATTGAATGTGCCATAGGGGTAAACTCAGTTTATTTAAAACTTCAGTTCTCCAATAACTGAGCCAATATATTAGTTATCATTTTGTCAAACATTTACTCTATGCAGACATTCTGCTAAGAGCATTTTTATAATGTATTTTTAATATTCAGAAGAACCCACTAAAAGCTATCACCAATAAGAAACCTGAGACCAGAGAGGTTGAGTAACTCAATCGTCATATTGCTTAGAAGTAGCAGAGCTAGAATTTGAACCTAAGTTTTCATGTATTTAAAATTCTAGCTCTTAACACCACAGTGGAAATGAACTCTGATTTAGTTGGTGGCAATTCTGGCAAGGATAAAGTTTTCCACATTATATATGTTATAGATTAGAGGTTTGGGGCATATTATTGTTTTGAATTGTGGTATCTTTTATAGATGTTAAAATGTTGAATTATAGATAAGACTATGTAGCAGACCATGTTTTCACTTTTATTTTTGTCAATCATTCTATATTGTTTGAGCTTTTCAAGAGAGGAGTGACAGGGTGGAAATAAGCAGAGCAGATTAGTTGGTATGTATTATCCTGAAATCTGAATTGACATTTTTAAGGCAAAGCATTAATTGAGCTTTATGAACATAAATTGGAAAGAAAACATAATACCATCTGCTCAATAACATTTTTTTTTTTGCTCTTAACAAGAGCATTTGTTTCAAATTGAGAGTTATAATTCTATTTATCAAACTTGTTAATCGTATGAACTGAATAGAAATTGTCAGGTTTATAAAGGTATATATTTATGGTCACCAGGCACTCCTCAGGTTCCATATTTCCATGTTGAAGTTAGCTTATTTTTTTCTGTTCCTTTTATTGTCACTTAAGACTTCAAACAGTCTAGCCAATATATTTTGCATTTATATATCAATATTCTCAAACCAATTGCTTACACAAAATACAAATCAAAGACTTTTTCTATTAGATTTTTTAAATACTTGTTTTCTAGATTTAAATTTCAATGTTTTGCTAATGGGAATAAGTTTTTCTTTTATTTGCCAAGAGGCTCCACTTACAGCTAGAGAAATGTGCTGCTTTCCTACTTCTAAATAACAGTATAAAATATAAATTATCTATGCAAAAAAATGGCCTTTTTGGTTTACATTGATTGCCAAAGTAAGCCAGGGAATTCCATTTGATTGTCTTAAGGAGGCAATAGTGTTCTTCAGTTTCTTTAGCCTTCCTTCTGGTTTAGTCCAAGAATTCTCAGGAGGTTGCTGAAGAGCTCCAAAGTAAGGCACGGTTCTTGAAAAGTGCTTTTTAGAAGGATCAGCAATGGCATTTAGGACTGCACGCATTAGGAAGTAGAAAAAATGAGGAAATAAATTATCTCATTCACAGATAATGTTATCTAAGGTTAAATTGAATAGGAAAAAAAATAGTATTGGTCTTTAAAAATTACAAAAAGAAATTTATAACTAAAAATAAATAGGTTGTGAAAATATTTAGAAAAGTTAAAGCAGTCTAAGAGATTAACACTTATGTTTATCTAATGTTAATCTTAGAAAAATGGCAGGAAATTTGTATATGCTTTATATTTGTAGAAAGTTATGATACATTTTTGAATCATTCCATATTATAGAAAGTCTTCTCTTCTTATATACCTGATTTTAAATAAGCAAATGTTTCAAGAAAACCTGGGGTTTTTTTTTTCATTTATAATGTATGTAGTATATGGATAAATTCCTATTTATGTGAGTGACAAAATAATCAAGATCTGACACAATGTGCAAACCAATAATTAGAAAGATTAATAAAAAAGACTTTTTTATTAAGAAATCAAAGTAACCAATAGTTTTGCATCATCTCAAATACTGAATAATAAGCATATCTACTGTTTAAAAGAGAAAACTAAAACAAGGAAATAAAGTTGAAAAGGGAGATGTTTTAGATGATATGATCCAAAATTTAATGACTTTTTCAAAAGAATAAATTCAATAATGTAAACTAAGCCACAATGACTTTAGTCATATATTATATATGATATATTCTTTTCCTTCTTATTTTCCACTCCTTGTCTTTCAATAGGTGTTTTCTGTTCATAGAAAATAATTATATGGCATTTCTCCCATCCTATGCCAATGAGATAAATATAATTAAGATATTGTGCATTTTCTGTACACCTCACAATCCTTAATAAAGCACTTCAAGGGAACTACTATCAGTAGGTTAGAATTGAATCCTGTCTCCTAGGTCTTCTGATCAGTTCTTTTTCAACTTGCACTTAGGAAAATAATCTGTATCTATAGTGATAAGTAAGGAATTGTATGATATAGTAAAAAAATGCTCGAAAAGAAGACAGAACATCATGTCTTAGTCCTAGTTCTGTCATTTAAAAGGAATCTTTGACACCTTGTAACTTCTAGGACTGATTTCCAATCCATAAAATTAAGCAGGTCATGCTAGACTCTCTAAAATCCTATGCAGTTTTATTTTTTATATATATTTTATACATTCAGCAGCCCCCAAAGATTTCTCACCACTTCCTAAATACATTTTTTTTTTTTGGCATCTGCAACATTTTGCACACTCTTTTTTCAAACTGAGGCGACTTTTGTCACCTTGGCAGCCTGATGAAACCACCATGCATCATTTAAGATACACCTAGAACGTCAACTCTTTAGCTCAGAAACCTTTCTCAGTTTCCCATAACTCACAGACCAAGAGGTTATTCTCAGCTTTGTGCCTCTGATTTAGATTGGTTCTCATTGTTTTATAATTATTTGTGGATCTATTTTCTCCAGAAAATCCTGTAAGAAAGGGACTCAGACCCTTGGAATTTGTACTCTCAGGGATATGATGCTTTACAGATATCAACCGTTCAATGAAAGTTTATTGAATTAGTATGGTTAAAGTTCCGCATCTTGCTGTTACAAGTTAGAGGCCTTGTAATTGCAGATTGTTCTTTATGTGATTTTTAAATACATCTGTTTTGGTGAATCATTCAGAATACATTTCATTACATCTCCTCCACCTAAGAAATTCATAACCTGTGTGCCTTCTAAACCAAGGGACCACAGATAACACAGTAGGCTTTAAGATCCGTCATCCTAAAACTATTGCAGGTCAATGGCTAATACACTGACAGAGAAAGAGCTCATGCAAATAAGAAAGGAAAACACTAAGGTGTCATTGTTAAATCATAAGAGACATATTCAGAAAGTTCACAAAACATATATATAAATGACAAGTTAGAATATTAAAAACATTGGGACCTCTAGGTAAAGATAAAGCAATTAGCACATTCAATGAACACCTCTACTTTCTGAAAACCATGAAAGAACTTTTTAAAGCATAAACCACAACAGCAAAGAAAATGGGAAAAGAGTAACGACAACAAAATTTTGGAAGCTGGAAAACAAATGGACAAGTGGCAGTTGCCTTAGTGGACAGTTAAAGCTCTACATCCTATGCTAGCACTAGAGACAGTCAAAAAAGCAATCCCATGAATAGTGCAAAACAACCAAGATACTCCAAAACTAGCCATGTCCCGTACCTAAGGAAATGGGGTAAAGACTAAAACTGTAAAAGAAGCAATTAGACATAGATCTCATCTTAGGTTCTGTGGAAAGGTGTGACTGTCCCTCATTCACCCCAGCAAGATACTTGACATTTATTCTCAAAAGAGCAATTAATAGTCTCCAGACTGATGTACAACAAGCACAGTTGAAGATTAAGATGCCATACTGAAAACAGAGGGATTAAGTAAACATTTACATATTTATGTTCATAATCATATGAGTGGTTTGTTTTAGCATTATTTCTTCAAAGTTTAGAGGCTGGCAAATATAGATGCTCAAATATTTGTTGAATGAATTCTGAGGGTTGGGAGTTATAATCTTCTTGCCCCATTCAGCTTCCAATTATGCATAAACCAATTTAGAAAAAGTACAGATGCTGAAGAAGGAAGAAAATATAAAGTATCCTCAGAGATAAGAAGAGATATAATTGATATTGTATCTATTAATATTACTAGCATTGCTTTCATCAGGAACAGGATGCTATAAAAAGGGAACGTTCAGAGAATAAGAGAACTCTTAAGGAGTAAAAATATGGTTGGTGGCAGAAATGAAAATTTCAATAGAAGATTTGAAAGATAAATTTGAGAACATCTCCAGGGAAATAGAACAAAAAGACAAATAAAAACTGAAGAGAAAAATATTGAGAAAACTGGAGGGCTAGTTCAAGAAATCTAACATCCAAATAAAGGAAATTATAGAAAGAAGAGAAACCCGCATGAGGAAATAATTGAAGAAAAATTTCCAGAACTCATTAATAAGAGTATCTATCACTATACACATATACATTTACACATGACTTATTCTAAAGATCAAAAGGTCATACAAACAAAGGATCAAAAAAAAAAAAGGAGAGGAAGAGCATAAGACTTCTTAACGTTCATGTTGAAACACAGGAAACAGTGGAAGAATATTTCTAAATTTTGAAGAAAAATTATTTTCAGTGAAGAATTCTATATTCAGCCAAACTATTAATCAAGAGGGAGCATAGAATGAAGACAATTTCAAAAGACGCATGAACTCAAAAATTTTGCCTCTGATTCACATTCACTCAGGAAGCTACCAGAAATACGCTCACCAAAACAAGGGAGTAAACTCTAAAAACACTTGTCAGGACAATGAGGAAGGAACATCCCCAAAAGACAGCTACACAGCAGACCTAGGGAATAACTTACCCAGATTAGAAGAGGCACTCTTCAAGGAACGGAATTTGATAAAATTCTTAATGTACTTGAACCGTACTTAGAGGAGATATTTGCAATTTGGGCAATATTTAGGATCAAATTAGATATAATTATAGAAACAACCAAGGAAATAAACAAAGAAACAAAGACAGGAAATTTTAACTATAAGAAAAACAAAAACTCATGAGGAAAATAAAAAGTAGTCAGAGTATATTTTATAATTTAGCTGCTTATAGTTTTTCTTGAGTTCTACTAATATAAACATGATAACTTGATCTAATTAAAGTTGCCATATATATTAGAAGGATGGAGGATGATAAGTGTTAATGGATGAGGAGCTAAATCCTCATCTTTCTCCTTGACTATTAATAGTCAATGCCTAAAACTGAAATATTAGGAAGCAGAAAGACAGGTATGTCATTGAAAGATGCAGGGTAATACATCAAATAAATGAGGTAAAAGATTCAAAAGTGGCTACCTCCGAATGGAAGAATGGAAGGTGTCTGTATGCATTAGGGTTGGGGGAGGCATGCAAGATTTTTTTTTATCTTTGTAGTACTATTAAATTCTTTATTTGTCTATATAACTTAGCTAAAAAGAAAATTTAAGTATATAAATTGATCACTCTTACTTGTAAGACATACAAATTAAAACAAAATATTTTCAGTTTTTATGTATTTATACTATTTTGAATAGGTATTGATGAGAATATCATATGATTTTACTCTCAAACAGTACTTCTGAAGGTAAAGATTGGTTTATTTCTAAAAAATAATTTGGCAGTCTACATCAAGAAACTTAAAAACTTTATTCTCTTTGATCTTGTAATTCATCTTTTATAACTCTCTTACAGAGCTACTTAGGGGCCAAAAAGATTGGACAGAAATACATCAAAATCTTCGCAGTAGTTATTCTATTTTTCTCTTGAACCCCTCAGCATTTTTCCAAATAATCTATAATGAAGAAGGCTATTTTTGTATTCAAAACTTAGAGCAATAAACATTTTTAATTTTTAAAAAACATGGTCCTCATAACAGAGAAAGTTATTTATTAAGACAACACTAGATCAGGTTAATAATGCCAAGAGTGGAATCTGGATGAAGGCTAACATGGCCTCTGGAAATGTGAGTCATTCAAGCGTCATGCAAATACTAGCTGTGTCGATGGTAATTGCCATTTTCCTTGTTGCTCAGGAATCTCCCAGAGAAGCAGGAGAGGGCTTCCCTGTTGGATGAAAAGCAACATGCTGTTCTGGAACAGAATCCGCAAATAGTAAAAGTGATAAGGAGTAGATTTTTATTAAGGTAGAAAATCATGGTTAGGGTGATGGTAGGAGCACCACTGAAATATCCCTGGACAAATATTTAGTCTTATAATTGCATCTTCTGAAATGCTGGAGCATTCCAGGTCTCACATGGAACATGTTTGCTGTCAACTTTTCTGTCTTTTTTTTTTTTTTTTGTCTAATGTTGTAAAATCTGTCAATCTTGAGTTATTATAAAATAGGTATGTGTTTTAATGGCATGGAGAATGGAGAAGGTATAAGCAGAAAGAGAGATATAAGTTGGTTTTTAGAATGCTTTCCTTTGTTTATCAGTTGAAAGAAGAAGTAGAAAGATTGTTTAGATAATGTATGCATCAACTACATGGATCTATTTGCCATTTTTCTAAAAAAACATTTTAATTCTGGCCATTTGAATTTGCTCACTTTGTTCTTTCTCTCTGGAACACCCTAACGAAATTTTTCTGCCTAGTAAACTCTGCTTGCTCTTCTAGACCAAGTTGAAATGTTCCCTCCAGTGTGAAAATTTCAGTGACTTAAGAAAATAATAATTATAATAAGTGCAGTTTAATGAGTTGCCTGGTCTTTTAGCCAATTCTCATACTATCAGAGAAACGAGGTAGTTTTATCCTCACTTTACAGAGAAAACTGAGGCTTAGAAGACTTGAGTAACTGGCTCAAGCTATATTTGAAACTTAAGTCCAAAGCCAGGATTTCCTGCCTAAAGCCCCTTTTTCTGAAATGTGCATCACCTACTGATCTTTTTTTGTTATATATTTCTTTACATAGTTACTTCCTTTGCAGGGGTGGCATTTTTACATATAATATTAATCATACATAATTTTTTTATTTATTGCTGGCATTCCTTGTTTGATTATGTGTTCCACAGAGCAAGACGCTTAAGCACAGAAACCAAATGTGTTTTATTCAGCACCTGGCATAGTACCTGCCACAGAAATTGCCCAATACACACACACACACACACACACACACACACACACACACACACACGTGTGTGTTTGAATTAATAAACAAATTAACAAAATGAGTGAACAAATGAATAAAGAAGAATGACTGAGGTCCATCTCCTAACAAAATAATACCTTTTTTTAACTTTTGTTGTTTCTATTGTCTGAATAGACTGTGATTTCTTAAGCTCATGTGAAATATACAACCAATATCAACAATCGTGTTAACCCAAATGAAATCCATACCCTAAGGGAATCTCAGCATGCTTTCATCTAGAGCTCAATTAGTCAGTTTAAGCTCTGGATTTTAAACTATGAGGGTTCAAGTTTTGTTACTAAGGGTCTACAATAGAATTTCATTTTTGTGGTCTTCTGAGGTTTTCGTAAATGTTATTAGAAACCGATCACATAAGAGTATAAAAGATTGCACATATTTCAAGGTGCTTAGCCTGTAAGTAATTAGTAATTAGAGTAAATTAATAAATGTGTTTGATAACTTAAAATGTTCTTAAAGTCTAAAATAGTGTTCTTTTTATGAAGAAAAGAAAGTCTGTGTCCTGTTTTTTCTTTCTTTTCTTAAAAAGTTAAAGCCAATGAGAAATAAGAGGTAGCAGAAGGTATTAAATTATTTCTTCCGTAACAGCACAATTCCGCATCAGATTTTAAATACAAAAGAATAGGCAAAGGGATAATGGCACAGACTTCCGTTCTAACTCAAATAAGGCAGGAAATTGAGTAATATCAGGTTTTCTTCTTATCTTATGTGGAAAAAAAAATGTCATAAGGCAAACCCATATGAATCCAATCTGTTTGGTTTATTCATCCCTGCAGAGACATTCGTCCTCCAGAAATTATATCAGAAACCTAGTCAATAATATTTCAACTCCATCATATAGACAAGAAATGTGGTAAAGCATGTGACAACTTACTGCATTAAAAAAAAAAAAAACTGTCCTAATTGGAATAGGTTGTTGATCATATATTTTTTCCTCTCTTTAGAAACCTATGGCTATTTTCTTCCTTTCAACTCACTCTCCATAAAGGCATACTTCTTCTGCTATTCTCCATAGAATGAAAAGGAAAAAGAAGACTCAGTGTCTTAAAAATAAGAATCTCTCCATCTCCCCTCACCCCCCACTTGGGAGACATGACCAACTTCCTTTACTAGTTATTTATCTTCATGATCCTCTCCCGCCCATCTCTCTAGCCTCATCTCACACTGTTCTGCACATGCACCTTCTGCTGTAACAAATCCAGTGTACCCCCATGACTTTGCACCTTTGCCCATGTTATTCTCTCTATGTGGGACCCCTTCCCATCTATTCACTCTTTCCCTCACTCCACTCTTACTCCTCTTCTCCATACCTAATTCCTGATGCTTTTTGGTGTATCAAGACTGACTTCCTTTAGGAAGCCCCACTCCACCCCATGACCATGTTAGATGGCTCTGTTTTGTATGTGGAGCCCTTATCATTGAGTACATACACTATGATTGTTTCTTAGCTTATTTCTCTTCTTGACCAGACTGTGAGTTTCTTAAGATCAGTGGCTTATCTATTTTCCTTCACATGTCCAACATCTTATCCAATGTTTAGTACATACTACATGTTTAATAAATATTTGTGAAATGAATCCATGGCTTTCCATTAAGAGAGTAAATAAGGTATGTTTATATGTGTGTGTGTGTGTATATATATATATATATATATATATATATACTTTATGTATATAAATATGTAAATATAAATATGTGTGTGTGTATATACATACACACAACACACACATACACACACACACACATATATAGAAGGGCATCTGAAACATACAAGGGAAAATTGGGACAACTTTACTTGAAGTAGAAGTACTTTGACAGAGACCACCTTTGAAACTTCATCTACTTGAGTCATTTTTGTGTTCTTTGTGAAATTATAATATCAATCCTCAGATCCTATCAAAGGAGTTATAGTTTACCAAGGAACAAAATGAATTGGTGTATAAAATTGACATTCTTAGAGCAATGTCAGTAATGATAGATTCTAAAGACATTAGGTTGAAATGTCTAAGTAGCTTCCAAACTAATATGCATAATGTCATATGATTAAAACAGTATAAGTCAAAGAAAATAATGGGATTTCTAGGTTTTCAGTGTACTTGGTACTCCTTGACAAAATATTTTATTTGTCTAGTCTCTTAACAATCATTCCCTGATTTTATTTCCCAAGAAAACATTAGATTTAAGATGTTTATTCTGCAAATTAAAGTTTGTGATAATTTATTTTCATTACAAATATGACAGGTAGACCGCATTTATCCTTTGTGGGCAGAGAATGAAAGAGCCCTGTGTGTAGAAAGAAGCAAAGTTACCAAATGTGAAAATTGGGTATTGGCGAACTTGAGATAAGTGTGTAAGGTTAGCATAGAGTCTACTGCCTTTCTTTTCTATAATGAAACTTACTTCCTTTCTGTTATGAAAGTAGGGCAGGTTGTGGACTATTTCAAAAACTGACATGTTCCTTACTCTTAGAGGTCAGGCTATTTTTTGGATGGATACAAAAAATCTAGTGCCTAAAAAAAAAAAAAAAAATTGAAACATGGGAAGGGAATCCTCACTAGAGAATGTATTATGTCATGGATCACCGATTCTTTCATTAAATGCATTTTTCAGAAGTCATTTGATAAATAAGTAAAAACAGAGATGAGTAAAAAACTAGTTAAAAAGGGAACTAAATTGAATTAACAAATCACCATGTTATGTGGGATACTGAAAATTCACTGGTTCATTGTGACAAAATCCTGGGGCATGGGTAGTTTATATAGGACCTGATGGCATACCCTATTTTAGCAGAGTCGGCATTGGTGCCATGTGGTTTATTCTAAGAGCTATGTAAACTACTTAGCACAAAGTGGACCAATTTGAGTTTGCCTAGGACTTTCTCAGTGGTACCCCACAGAGCTCACTTGAAAGAGTAACGAGAATGTAAATGTCACCTTGGCTAATAGGCTTACCAATTGATTTTTAAAGTAAAACACATTTCTAATATTCTTTAGCAAAATTCAATATTTTACTGGAGTCCGCACAATATAGCATATTTTATATTTATTTATTTATTTATATATAGAGAGAGCATATTTTAAATATAGCATATTTTAGGGGTCTTAAAGCTAGATTTTTATTTCTTTCCAGATTTTCTCTCTCTCTCTCTCTCCCTCTCTCTCTCTCCCCCCCATCCCTGCCCCCACCACCATCCCCTCTTTCCCCCATCTTTCTTTCCCCTCTTCCCCAGTCCCTCTTTCTCTCCTAGTGGGTAACAAAAGAAAACATGTTTTTGTGTCATATTTCTCTATTAATGACAACAACAAAAACAACAAAACAGCTGAACTCTGGCCACAGTTCAGGTCGGATTTTTAATTAAAATAGCCTCTTTCTTGGAGTTACTTTAGAATTAGGTTTTTATTCCTTCACCTTTTTTTTATATTTCTGAATGATATCAATTTAAAAGAAAGATCTCAAATTTATACTAAAGAATTGATGCTATCCTAGTCTCATTTTTTAACTTTCTCTTTTTTCATTCACCATACAGCTGCCACTGCCAAATAAACTGATTATCTCAAATTTTATCTTCTCTTTTATATTTTTAAGACAATAATTGAAATTGGCTTGTCCAGAATAACTTGAAGGCATAGAATGATTTGAGTCAATTTATTGATGGTTTTGATCACATATGTTCCTTTTATAACCTGTCGTGGGTAATAGATCACTTTCTAATCTGACCCTAGCCCTGGCTCTGGCCCATCTCGGAAAAAAAAAAAAAAAAATTGCCAGCAAATTTCTGGTTGACGCTTAGACTCCTGTCTTGAATTTTAGTAGTCTGAAGAAAAATTTCCAGAGGCATTGTAATAAGGACATTTAATTAAGAGCTCATGTTGACTCAAGAATGTTATGTATAGCATTGATCCATAGTGTAGCTAATAAATTCATTATGCTGCAAATTAGAAGTGATTTGTTAGTACATTGGCCCATAATAGTAAAACCTGTCTCAACAAGAATGTTGAAAGAGTCAAGGCAGTGAAACTTTCATCTCCACTGGGAGTGGACCAACTTGCCAAATCTGGGGCATCAATCATAGTAAATGTGTTCAAAACAAATCGTATGTCTTCCACAGTTCACTTTATTCATCAGCACTTTTGAAGTCAACAGTCCAAAGTAGTCACTTTTGGCCAAGTTTTCGATAGCCTGTGGTTTAGGCAATATGTCTCAACTATATTTTTCAAGGATGTGTCCTCAGGTAGTTGTATTCCATGAGCCAGTTTCAGCCAAATCTTAAAGGACAAAAAGATAGCGTCATTTATAAGGAAAGACATTATAGTATGTATTCAAAATTACTGTCTTAAAAATCAAATTATTGTCTAAAAAGTCTCAGCATCACTTATAGCTTGAATGTGTATATATAAGACTGAATTTCTCACTCATAACACTCACTATATAGGCAAAAAAAAAAGTACAGTTAAATTTCATTTGTGTGTGTCTAATGTGTTTATGAAGTGTATGTACATAAGGCAGGAAAGAGTTCTCAACCATGAAATAATTTAATTATTCATTGTCACTATTCTGATTGCCTTTTTTAAAACATGTTTTATTTGGAAATAATTTCAAACTTCATGGAAAGCATCATGAATAGTACAAAGAACACATGCATATTTCTCACCTCGAATGACCCATTGTCAGAGTTCTGCTTGTGCTTTATAATCTTTTTTACACTTTCTCTGTGTACAGATACACACATGCGTGCACACATACACACACACACACACACACACATTATTATTTTCTGAACCACCTCAAGGAAAGCTACACACAACCATGGCGTTCCATCCTCGAATGTATACCTCCCAAGAACAAGGAGACCTTTCTATATACCTATAATATAGTATAAAACATCTGATTGCCTTTGAATATTTGAGCATGACTCATTTGTACCTTTTGACCTCAAATTCTACCCCAGATTCTGAAACTGATAGAAGGAACAGCTCAACTATCTAACAAAAGGTCAGATCACTAACATTTCAAATTTTACAAACAAAACATGTCATGATTACATATAAATATATATACATATGTATGTGTGTGTGTATATATATATACATACACACACACATATACATGAAATGACTAAATGTTGGTCTTAGGGAAAATAGGTTAGTTAATGCAAATGAGATTTCCTTTAACTAATAAATCTTTTCAGTTTAGTGATGCATCTTATCAATGGCATCACAGTTAGCTAGTATTCATTAGGACAGACAGAACATTTTGTCTTTCTGTATTTTCGGTCCTGTTTTATTCTTTTGTGATCAGATAAACTCAAATTTTGAAAGACTGAAGTATTTTGTACTTAGGCAATGCTATTAATTTACTCCCTCACAGTAAGCAGTAGAGAAGTGCAGGGGCACTGGCAATGCTGAATTCTGAAGACAGCAGAGGTCCTGGGGGGGTAATTCCTACCTAGTGGTAGGTCTCTCCCAAAAATAGTTCTTATAACTATTTTCATTCTCTATCTTAATTTTTAAAAATAAGGGTTTAGACTGCTGTGATGAAATAGAACTGAGATTTATGCTTCATAATCTGTGCAGTTCATTTTGATAATTAACACATTTCTGACAGTTGCAATTTTTTATGAGAGGGAACTTGAGCATGCATGTCCCTTCCATTCAAGTATATCCAACACTATGCCTGTGTCTGGGGTATCTAAGCGAGAAGAGCAGTGCTTCAGAAATTTAGAATGTGCAGCGATTCTCTGAGGAGGAGAGTGTGACGCTAGAGCAAATTATGAAAAATGAGTCCCTTGGTGACTGTAGTGGACAATATAGTCACAGTCCTGGAAAGTCATTTAGGAGGGTGTATGTCCATCCAGTGACAATGTGCATGCAGAGGTGACCCTCAAGTGTGTGCAGACAGGTTTACTATCTTGGACAGGCTCCGCAGTTATTCATTGAACAGATTTATATTGAGGGGCACTGCTGGGAATTTGGTAATAAATGAGAGCCATGTTCTATAACCTCATGGAGCTTACACATAAACTATTTTTGCTTTAAAATATTGTACATTCAGAGGTATTTGTGCTCTGATTATATGACCACAGTATGTCACTCTATAAAACTTTCAGACATGACTTGGATCCACAAGAATTTAGTTTTAAAGCTGTTGGATTTGCAGGAGAAAACATTGGCTTTACATGACAAATCATGGAAAGAAATAATTTTGAAAAGACCCTCCACCTTCTAATGATTTAACAAGAGCTGTGTGCTCAGAGACTATTGAGTCAGAAAAAAATATGTAAACATCCATGTACTCAAGTGTGTAAATGAGTGGGAGAGTGGGGCTGGGGGAAAGAGAAGCTCCCCGAATGACAGTGTTCCTCTTCATGGCAAGAAAACATTTTTGTTGTTGATGTTCATTCCAGTTGCTTCCAGACTGCAGTGAGTTTTAAATCTGGCTGGAAAAACAAATACTTAAACCCTAAGGGAAGGCCCAGGGTCATTCTTATAGGGTTTGTTTGGCATATTTTCTAGAAATTATTTTTCAGATGGTTCTGGGAGTTCTTAGCTAGCAATTTGCTACTACGGAATATCTTTAAATTACAGTAAGCTGGAAACCAGTCATTCAATGTCTAAATTAGAGCCTGGCCTATGTTAACATACTTCTTTTTGACAAGACTAAGCTTCAGTCCTAGATCACAGGTAAATAGAAGTTTTGTTATTGGTGTTTGTATTCATTGAGATTTTGTTTTACTGGAAATACAGAGATTTAAAATAGAAGAATCTTAAAGAAAATTGACATTTTATTTCTCTATTATATTAAAATCTGAACATAGTATAGAGCTAATGTGGCAACACTGTTCCATAAATTTTTCAAGGACATATGCTTCTCCTATTTTGAAGCTGTTAGATGTGCCTTCTAGGCCTAAATTCAACTCATGGTCCAATATGGCTGCTGTAACTCCAGCCACCAATTTCATATTCTGGCCAGTAGGAAAGAGGAAAGAATGAAGGATAAATAAAAAGTATATGACAGATGTCTTATAAGGAAAGTTCCTGAAACCTGCACATAACACTTCCACCAACCTATCCATCAGAACTTAGTTATGGCAACACCGGGCTACATAGGAATCAAGAAATTTTCTCTGTTTTGAGCAGTCATATGCTTCGATAAAAATTGAGATCCTAATTCAACTGATGAAGAAAAGCACTAATATTAAGGGAACAACTAGCAGTCTTTACTATAATGTTGTTATTAATAATATTGCATGTATTTTAAATATTTAACAGCAGTCTGCTGCTGCACTGTATCTGCAAAGTAATTTATAGTATGATCCCTTAGTAGCTGCAGTGTTCAGGAAAGTTGTATTACATTTGCTAGAATATTTTACCTGCCCTGGGTAAAGGCCTAAAGATTAAGTGTACTAGATTAATGACTAATTAAATTTAATGGTATATGGCAGTAAATTTCCTTACTTCAAATCTTGCATGTCCATCTGGAATTAGGGAAAGGAGAAACTGGGAGCACAAAGTGAAAGTAGTTTGAATTCCTAATACTGTTTGATGTTCTTCGTGTTCTCAACAACTTATACCCTCATCTAAATTTGGATCACAGGTACATTTTGAACTTATGGTAGAGAAAGTCCTAAAGTCTCACACGAGAATTACTCTGCTTGTTCTAACACGATTGTGTCCCAGCAGGCATGCCAAATTTTGATAGCTACAAATAGGGAAATCTGAAAAGAGGGGGGTAGAGGAGGTAATTTCTTTTAACTCTGGTGCAATATCTTGGATTAAGGCAGGTAATGGTTACCATTTTGCTGAACACAAGGCAGACATGTCACGAAACAGGGAGAATGAGCAATCACAGAGGCTGATTTAATTTCCAGTGGGGTTTATGGAAGCACCAAAAAACAATATAGCCAAATGTTTCTAAAAGTATAAAGTAATCTAATTTGTTCCATCATTACAAGAAATTAAAGCCAAGCACAATTACATCCCAGTAGTAAAAAGAACCTGTTAAGTGCCATTGTTATTGACTGAATGAAGTGAGCTTTCTGATTACCTTGACCAGCCACGTTTTAATTTTTGTCTGTCCATTTATTCCAAAACACATTAGAGGGCCTTAACTGATTTTGAAAAAATAAGCCACATTATTAAGGTGCAGTTTAGACTGAGAAGCTTAAGTTTAATTACTAGATTAGATTTTTCAAATGGGCATGTCTTTTACATTTCAGATTATTAGGGGGTCTTTGTTTCTTCGTATTCATTGAAAGTCCAAGATGACAGGAAAGACTTAAATTTAGAGAACTGTTTTTTGTGTGTTGTTGTTGTTGTTGTTGTTGTTGTTGTTGTTGTTATTCCACCAAGAGTCTCTCCAGAGAGAGGATTCTGTTCTTTCAGGAGTGGGCCCAAAGCTCCAGGTGCAGTGATTGATTGAGGTGTCTCCACAGAAGAAAGCCTGGGTAGGGTGTAGTCCCCAGACATCTAAGTGGGGTGGAGTTGGGCAGCTAAATGATACTAGGATAACAGACATAATCCTAGTAAATTCCAGGTCAAGAGGATGTATGGCCTCTCTGCCCCATCCATAAGGAATAGATATCTAAACAAATCAATGTAATAGTGCTTTTAGGTACCCAGAGAATAAATGGTTCGGTAGGACACTAGGATAGGGAAAGTAGGGATGAGGGGCACTCTACCTGGGTCTTTTTGCCCCAGCACAAAAGTCACTCTAATCATGTGATATTTCAGAGTGTGACATTTACAAGCCCCTAACCATGTTAATATTCCTCTAAGCCTAGTTGTTGGTTCTCAGATGTGTTAGAAGCTCTGGAAACATTATAGAAAGGTAGCCTTAGTATAGGGAATGTTCCATGCTTATTCAGTTCAATTCAATTCAACAAACATTCACTGGATCCCTGGCATGTGACAGCTCGTGTTTAGCACCAGAGGTTAAGAAATGAATTTGATATGGTCACAACCCTGAAGAAATTAAGTCAAGTAGTAGACAACAGATTATTTAGTGATTTAATCATTTGAAGACTTAACTTCAGATGTGGCTCTCATACATCAAACATGGTATTTGCCGCTGTCTATCTTTAGAGGGAATGCCTGCTGGGTGGTGGTAACCTGAATTTTCCTAGTCCCCTACTAATGCTAGACACCGTAGCAAAATAAACAGGATGAGCAGGCTGTTTTAGTGAGGTTCATGTAACTCAGAGGTCCTTGTTTTCCAGACTGCTAATTTATTTATTTTTCCACCCGGAAAGCCCTTCCCTACCATCTGAGCTTTTCTGGCCAAATCAACAGAGACAAACTACAGAGATTTAGGATGTCTGGGTTAAAAAAGGTTTGTTTAATTGGATAAATGATTTGAAAGCACTTTCTAGGATTCCTGTTCCTAATCACATTGATAAAGGCTGGAAGGAGACTCTCAGCCAGTACATAACAGAATCTGGGAGAAGAAAGAAACATTGGGGTGAATGAGAATAATTCACAAAAGCGAAACATGTTGTGTTGCTGCATATACGAAACATTGTCATCACTTTTCAAATACTTAACTATTTTTCAGGCACATGCACACACTTACTTAATCTTCAAAATCACCCTATAATGTAGATATTGCTTTCCCCATTTTACAAATTAGATAACAAATCTAGACAAGGTAATTAGTTTATATGAGGGTCTCTGGCTAGTCAGTGGCAAAGATCAGATTTAAAAAACAAAGACTACCTTGCTCTAAAAATGTTTCTCTTGAATTTTCAGTCTTTGTGCAGTCCTTCTTTGGCCCAGAATAGCCCAGAATATAATCCACTCAAGGATTAAGATGAGCAGGACTCTCTGGTTTTGTTACTAAATGAAGAAATTGGGGTGGGATGGGGGTGTCCTGAGTTAGAGTAGGGGCTTTACTCAGGTAGGGCAGACCTCTTCCTCCAGGATCCAACCAAACAGGTTAAATTCAGTGCCAGTCTCACTCACCCTGAAGGAGAATTATGTTAGCAATGCTTACTTGTCATGATGAATTCATTTCTAAAGGTTCGTTTTCCCACAAAGAGACCCTGGGGCCGCAGGGCCCAGATCTTGGGGAGGAGGGAGAAGCAGGCAGAGGCAGCAAATGAGAAATTCAAGCTGCAGAATTTAATCAAGCTCTCAAAGGTCTAGATTTTCTTCACCCACTTTCGTGACAGCCCCAGTTTTTCTCCTCTGCCTCCCACAATTGCTTTTTAAATTGTCCTTTTTGAATAAACATTATATACTTGATGTTCTCAGCTTTCAGTTGGTTGATTTTCCACCTTTTTACAGACTCATGCCTACTTATTCATCCTTCGCCCCAGTGGTTGTAGCTCTCTGCCTCCATTTCTCCTTCAATCCTAGTCTTCCTCTGAAGAGAAGCTGGAGAGTTGAAGCAAAAGATCATTTTATGTGCCTGGTGTACCTGAGGCCAGTGCCACAAGTTGATTCTTAACTCATTTGAGCCACCAGACCCACTCTTCCTGTTGTTCTCACATTGCTCCCTAAGTCTCAGCCAAGTGTGCAGATTCTGATCAGCAGTTACCACAGACATCCTCTTGGGGAAGCCTGGATGGATCCTCTGAGCCTTCCTGACCTGTATATGCTTCTACCACAGCATGTATGATTTCTTTTGAAACCACTGGATTGTTCATTTGTTAATCAGCACCTCTAGATTGTGGGCTCCCTGAAACCAGAGATCTCTGAATGTAGCTCTTAAATTGAGCATCTCTTATAGTGCTTAGATTACTCCCCAGCAGGTGTCCAACAAATATTTGTGTAGTAGTTAATCGAATGAAATTTAAGTTGACATGGATGAATAAAGTTAACAATGTCTAGTTTCCTTTGTCCGTGAAAGGACTCACCCCCCAATAAAACCAAAAGAAACAAAGTATGTGGATTCCTTCCAACTGTAGATCCCGTTGTTCTTAATCCCCTCTGAGTGCCCCTTCTCTGAGTAATCTCAGGTTAATTCTATTTCAGACTTGCCTGCTGTTCCCACAGAGAGCTTGTCATATGGTTCTATGCAGAGCTTCCTTTGAGGGAACTTTCGTATGAAAGAAGTAATGTGTAAAAGAGAAGAATAGAATGGATGGAAAGAAAGAGGAAAGGAAGGACTGGATGAGCAAGTGACAAATATGACCAAATATGGGGAGATGAGACTGCAAGGAAACTTGCTGACAGGAGGTGGGGGTGTATAGGTGGGGTCAACCACTAGGAATGGTGAGGACAGATGGGCCCAGTGAGTTAGATTTTAGAGGGGCTTCAGGAGTCTAACCGATGAAACCTATTAAACATCTAGGCAGTAAACACCTAGAATATGGTCTTGTATGAGGAGAGATATTATCATTATATATTATTATTAGATAAGAGGTGCTTTGGGAACATTAGGATTATGTAGGAGAGATTGAAAGATGAAAAAGGCCCCGAGAAATAAAGAAAACAGCTAGGTTTTCCAGGAAATTTTTTGTAAGTGTTTAGGAGCTAGAAAGGAAATTGAGGGCTGAATGGAAAAATGTATTTTTTCCTATTCATTTGCCAATAAAAGGGTTAGGATGTATGGAAGCCTTTTGGAAATAGTGCTCCCTATTTAGTTGGGTCATTAGCAATTGTTAGGTCATTGGAGTCAGGTATTTTTGGTCAGGCCAAGTTACTCACAGCACATTTCATAGGGGTCCAGTTGGTCTATGGACAGCTGAGATCATTTGGCCAAGGCCATTCCTGAGTAACCGTTGGAACCAGGAAAGGAATCTTTGACTTTTGACTCCAAATCAAAGAGTCTTTCACTGGTTTCATGTTACCATTCAGGATTCCAGAAATGTTTAATTTCTCTACCTTGAAATTATAAGGTCCTCATGGGCTTGTCTAAAACACTGCCGTCAGGAAGGTTTCTGTCACTTATGCTAAGGACAATTGATATTAGAGGTTGCAGACTGACCACTAAGAGTCATTGCCTTTTATGTTTGGTTTTTAAAATGTTTAACTCTTTTTAATTAGTTGCCAAAAGTTTCAAAACATAAATTTTTGCATCAAAAAATATAAATATTGAAATTCTTTTGAAAAATCTGAGATCTGGCAATAGCTAACTAACATTCCCACGTGTCCCCTCTGAAGTCCCCACTTACCACAGCACCCCATCAACCACATCATGCATTCACATGCTCCTACAGGCACGGTAGCGGGTGACCCTGGCTTTATGTGTTCAACTGGTAAGCCTCTAAAGCCTCGAGGAAACTCACACATACATGAAGAAATGATTTATAAAATTTCTGCATATAAGACAGCTGATACCTTAGAAATCCCCGTGTTCTACTTACTTTTTCCTTGAAGAAGAAAAGCAGGAGAGTTTTTACTTTAAAGTGGGAGGGGGAGAGAAAAGGGAGACAAAACTAACATTTATTAGATTTAGGTGATTCCTTACCTCAGTGTTTTTAAACTTAATGGAAGATTGCAAAATCAATTTAGTGGGTCACGATCAAGATTTATAAATTAAATAGGATAGAAAACATCAGAATGAATCATATATAGTAAGAGTAAATATTATTTACTCTTACTATGTAAGTTCTGCTTCAATTCTTTATCTATATATTGGGTTAAATGTATGTGTGTATACTGTCAATTATATATAGATTTCCTTTATATCGTGTGTATACATATATATTTTGTTTTTTTTTTCCACTTAAGCTTAAATTCATGGTTTATTAAACAAAGACTGTAAATGATTTTTTTTTCATGGCCATAATATATATTACACAGGAGTTGCTTTTAATAGAAGTTCGCTCTCCCTACTTCTTAGAACAAATATAGGCATCAAAACACTCCTATGCTGTACATATTTTTTATACTAGGAGTCAGCACCCATACTTCTTCAAAAATGTGCAAAATTAACAACTATATTCATTGCACCTCCTACTTTAAACAAGTATATTGGTCATGGTATAAAATATATTTCTTACTATGACTCACTATCAAAAAAGTTTAAAAGTCACTGCTTCATCTCATTTAATCTTACTCTAAAACTGTATGTGCGGAGTCTTGGCCTTCAGGAGAAAATTGCAGTGTCCACAGGAGGTGACGTTTCCAATAATTTTTGCTTGTTAGAAGATCTCAAAGAATGTCAAAAGAAAATGGTCTGTTTAGCTGGGGTCTTGACCCTAATGAAGAAAGGACATTTTCAAGGTGGACAGCCATGATTATTAGGTCACTGAGGACAAGTTATAAAGACAAAATATAAAGGCTGAAATTAGAATGTGGACTTAAATATGTAGAAGCCTTTCCATTGGTTAGATTTCCAACAAAAATTTATATGAAAAAAATAAATAAATCCAGTGAAATAGAGGCACTGAGCCTATAGTAGTATTAGCAAAATAGAAAAATTTAGAAAACTTAAAAGTACTTTAAGAGTTAAAGTAGCAGCTTTAAATATATATATATATATATAGTGTCACAGAAAGACATAGTACAATAATGAGTTTTAGTGGATCTCAAACTTGTACAGTCATTATGTCTTCAAACAATGGGAAGAAAAATGCTATGCAATTTTTTTCTTTTCAAGGAGCTGTAATTTAAGCATAAACCTGGAATACTCAAAATAAAATTTGGATATACAAGATTGGGGTATGGAAAGAATTGTCCAGATTTCTGTGGAATAATATGTTTTTGAAAGCTAATCCTAAGAATGAAATACAACACAAATGACATGCTTTATGCATCTTGCTTAATAAAACTACAGTTTAAATTGTTTAAAGTAGCAGGTACATAAATACTGTTGCTAATGGTGTTAATTTTCAGAGAGATACAGATGCTGACTACTAATATCAAAAATACAATAGAATAGTGTTGATAGCTTTGTGTTTTAAGAAAAGATGGGGAGGAGATGAATGGCTGTTAAAATCAGCTGTTATGTATTAAATGTAATGGACTTGTTAAACATTTATAATATTTAACAAATAATGCTTTTAAGTTAAAAACAAAAAAAAATAGACACATGGGTATGTGATTTTTAAATTACTCTTAAAATTCACATAAAATATGGAGACTACCCTGAGGAGTAGCAACCTTGTGGAATGCATTTTCAGCTCTATTTACAAAAGAAAGAACTGAGGTACAGAGGGTTTAAATAATTCACCCAAATTTGCAACATGGTCGCTAAGTTGCAGAGTCAGCATTTGACCCTAGGTCTCTGTTCCCAATGTTATGCTCTTTCTATTGCTCATAATTGTCACAGTAGGTCATTAAAATGGATACCTCTGGAACTCTGCTTACTGCTTGCTGTGCACCTAGACTACTGCAATGGATTCTTAGTATCTCTCCTTCTCCCTTCTTTATTTTATCCTCCTGGGCTACCGGTGCGCTTATTTCATTCCCACCATATAGATTAACTCAAGGCCACACATTTAAGTATTCAATTCTATTTCCCTTCTCCTGCCTCCAAGTAGTCTGCTCCATTCAGGCTATTTACCACCCACATAGGTAACCCTTATCCCTGGCTCTAGATATTTCTCATGCCTGAAAAAAAATGCCACCTGTTCCTCCCCCAACAGCCATTCACACCATAGACTTCATCATTAAAGACATTCATCCAGGTTTCCCTTCTTAACTACAGTCCTTCTGAACTACAGTAGCACTCCCAAGCTGAATGATTTCTATGCCACCTTACACTGTCTCTAGGCAGCAGCTGATCATGTGTCTGATTTTCTCAGCAGGATATTATAAGTTCCTTCCCAGGTCTAGGCCACTGAATCTTTCATGTTCTTATATTTCATAGCAGCCAGAACATCAGAGAGGCTCAATAAATATGTATGGATTTTTTTTTTTTTGACTGTTCTGTCTCTGGGGAAAATAGAAAGACAGGAAGGAAAGGAAGGAGGGAGCTTACTCTCTGACCATTTCTCAACAGTATGCAAAGGCCTGAGGAGGGGAAATAAGATGCCCTTGGTGGGGATTTTGCATATATAGGATCCTACAGAACTCATGTATTGTATTTATTTTTTGGACTCACCTGACACGGTATAAGACAAAGTTTTCCAAAGTATGTTTTAAGAGGTGATAGTTGTATGGGGGGAAAAAAAGCATTCCATATCAAATAAGTTTAGGTAATATTTGTAAAATGACATTCTCTTTGCTGTAGACCTTCTAGATTTCTCTGGGTTCATGTCCATTTACAAATCACTGCAGAGAGGCTACATATTCAACATTTCCCAAACTTGCTTGACCACAGAATTCTTTTGGTAAAGGGAATCTTACAGGAATAATGTTTATTTGAACATTCTTTGGGAAGTGTTGGAATGATCCTCGCAGCCATCTCACAGTAAGTGGTGCTTTTCCATTAACTTATGACATGTCCTGCACATATTTTTTATACATAGTGAGTTTGCATGATTTGGTGTGGTCTTATGAAAGTTATTCTAGGTCTTAGATTTTTCACTCATATTCAACCCTGAACTGGTTAATGATTAAAGTTTGATGGTAATGGTAGGAAAATAGTAATCGGTTTATGATTGAGAACCTGTGAGAGAGAAAGGAAGCTCTCGTGTGTTAAATGTATTATTGCAGATTAACTTATTTAAACAATTTTGATAAGTGCTCTCCAATAGCAATGGCATATGTTTGCCCTCCATCTCAAATGTCACCTCCCACTCTTTACCTAGTTAACTCTTTAATTCATCCTTGGAGATTTGGGGCTGACATTCCTTCTTTGAGAATCCTGTCCCAGACTTCCCCTAGGCTGTGGTAGGTGGCAATTTCCCTGTCCCCCTTCTCTGCCTTGTGTTTACCTATACCTACTGCCTGCTTTTAGTGGACAAGTTACATACATACCATTCCATAATTGTGCTCTTCATTGGACTATGAGCTTCTTGAAAACCAAAGTTATTTTCTTCCCTTTGGTGTACTCAGCACCTAGCACATAGCAGCTGTGCAATATATGTTTAATAAAATTAAAAGAAGATCATTATAACCAGTAGAATGGAAACTCTTTGAGAGTAGGCAGGAACTTTCAACTACTTTGTTCATTACTAAATCATCATTTAGTGCAGTGCCTAGAAAATAATCTATTAGGGGAGCAATGCAAGGTTATTCAACTCAAGGTTATTTAAGGCTACAAGGTTCTTGTTATTATTCCCTATCTACAGGTGAGGAAATTAAGGCTTGAGAAAAATTGGGTGACCTGCCAGGAATGATGTCTCGGAATGGATATTGGAACCGCCTTCTCTTCTTCCAATTTCAGTCAAGAGATAATATTGCTTACGGTCACACACACATCAAATGGAGTCTCCAACCCAGACTGGTTGATTAAACTTGGCTCAAACTCTAATTTCTTAAGCAAAAGCCCTATTCTTAAATTGAGTTCCACAAGCTTTCTCCTCTTTCTTTGACTCTTTTTCTTCTGTGTCAATTCGACTTACATTTTCGTTTGAGCCAATCGTGCCTCTGAGCTTAGTCCCTTCACTGGATTAAAACAAAAAACAAAACAAAATCCCTTTAACTCAGCATTGTATGCCTTCAGCAACTTTATTAAAAATTGGGAGAAGAGCAAGATAGATTTATAGGGTGAAATTGCTCTGAAAGCTAAGTAAACTTCCTTCCCCTCCCCCTCCCCTTCCCCTTACCCCACCCCCCCACCTCCACACCTGCTTACTCCCCCTCTCTGGAGCAACCAACATATTCTTCCCCTTTTCTATGTAGAAGAGGATACAGATTAGTTCCACCCAAACCAGGGTTCTTAAAGTTTCACATTCTATAATAAGTAAGCTCTCCCTGGAAGAAATTCTGGTGAACGCAGTTATGGTGAATACAATATGATTAAAATCTCGGTGACTGTTTTTTAAGAGCAAGAAGTCTATTCCCTTGCAAGTCACATTGGGCAGTCCTTTTTTATTCATGCCTGACATATCATGTGAACATATGTCTATATAGAATTTTAATACTGAGATTGTCTTAAATGAGAATAATTATCAGAGAAATGTTCTATAAAGTATTAATTTTATTCTACCAATAATATAGCTAAAAATAATGGTCTCACTGACTTGAACCTTTGCCTCCTTCAATCTCATTTATTATAGAGCCCTAGAATTTTCCATTTAAATAAAATCAGATCCATATCACCCAAATACTTTGACTCATTCAGTGGTTCCTACTCTTTAAGGTTTAGTCCAATATCCCTACCAGCAGATGCCTGGCAGGACTCCATGGCCAGTGCCCATTGATTGCTCCAGCTTCTTTCCCAAGCAAGGCTCTGCTCATGGTAGTTCCTACCTCTACATATACATGCACATATATCTAATTAAATATAGGCCTATAGGTTTGCTCATATTGTTTTGTCTTAAAACCTTTCTCCCTCTATTTACTCCTATTTCGTTCTTTAGGACTCAGCCTTCTCCTACTCTACCTCTATCCCAGTCTGATTTAAATAGCCCTCCTTTATTCCCCCATATCCCATGTGCTTCTTTGAGAATGCTTTCTTCAGTATAGTACGCTAAAATTTGCTCCACTATTGGACTCTAGGCTTTCCTCAGATAAGGGACACACTCTTTTAGTCATCTTGTTTTTGCAGCCTCTAATAAAGCACATGACATACAGTTGGTGCTAAATTAATGTTTGTTGAATTACTGATGGCCCTAGAAGTCATTGAAGCCAAATCTGTTTATTTCATTAATTCTACTAGAGCCTTAGGCACAGCACTGGGAGGGAAAAATGTAAATAGTGAGAAGATGAAAGGGAAAATAAAACTCACAAAATTGTGTACCTCTTCCCTTTGTAAGTTTTTTGAAACACTGAGATTTTATATATTTCGTAAGATTTTAAAATACTTCAAAACAAGAACTTTGATGCCAGAAATACACTTGGACATGAGAGCAGCTTGCCACTAGCAAGCCTGCTTAAACCTGTCACATGTACACATTGAAAGTGAATCTAACTCCTTTATGTATTTCCCATCAGATAAAATGCATAAGGAAAAAAAAATAAGTCAGCAAAAGTTAGAGCTAACCTGCACAAATCTTTTACTGTAGTGAACTCAGGCAGCGACTTACTTTGAAGCAACACATGGTGAAATAGAAATCATTTTTTTCCAGTTTTGCCTACTTCAGAAACCATGAACTCCATCCTTAGGAACAAAATAGAAATTTTGGTGAGACTTAGTAGAGGCAAAGATGGAACTGGTTAGGAAGACATACAAGTATTTGTTTTAGGAGCTGTTTAGTGAAGTGTTTTGTTTCGGTTTGTTTTTGTTTTTGTTTAAGAAAAATCTAAATCAACTGTTAACATTTATTTTTTAAGTGTAAGCAAATGGTGTTCACAGTAAGTGATGGTTTTTTGTCCTTTTTTAATTTACACCAATAGACCTATCTAGGAATTTTTACAAATTCATATAGACCTTTACTCATTCAAGTGTTGGCAAAGAAACCTATATCTATACAGTCACACATCGTGTAGCGTGTGGATCCTTTTACCTCAGTGGTCAACATCACTGTAAGTTGTGGGTAAGAGTAATTGGCTGAACATTTCACAAGAAAACGACCTCAACCTCTAGCTAACTGCTGTGGCTCTGGGCAATTACGATTCTCCTTTTCAAAGGAGAGCTGCTGCTTCAGCATCTTCTCACAGAACGCCTTGGCACCATTTCAGGCCCTGTGTCAGGGGAACCCTCGATCGCATCACAATGACGGAAGCCAAGTGCTGCCCTGCAAGAATTGAGAACTGTTTGTTCACAGATCTTGAGCAAAGCCAAGGGGGTTTACACAGTTCAAGCGTTCCTTGAAGAAAACGAATGCTGCTGTAGGAGGAGACCTCCAAAGGCTCAAGTTATTTCTCAGTGACTGTTCAATAGATCTCTCCTAGCTTTTATGGAATTTATCCAACAGTTGTTGTCTGGGAGTTTTTCTCCCTTTAGTTCCTTGATTTAGTAAGATATTAGACAATTAGAAGAGTTTTCCTATATTTTCAAGTATTGCCACAGTGAACACTACTCTCTGGGGAGAAAAGCATTTTATTAATACATACAGTTTGTGTTCTTGGTAAAATCCAAAATTAAACGAGCACACTGTTTCTGTCTTGCTAGCCGTTGATGACATTTAGGTGTGTTCTTTGGTGTGGTGATTCAGTTTCCTGTAGGATAGCTGGCAACTTCACATTGAGGCTTTTTTAGTAGGGATGAAAAGGTCAGTTACTCAATGTCTTAGAACATTTGGGGTTAAAATTCCTAAAAGTTAAGTTTAATAATGATCCTGAACAACTGTGGTTAGCCATATTGCCTATAAACCTAGGAATCTGGAAAAAGTAGTATTAGGTCTGTGCTAACATCAACAATAATTTTTTATTTGAGCAACAGTTTTATAGAACAAACATCTTTACTGTGTCGTTGGTAATTAGTTTCTTACTTATTGGTAACATGTAGATGTATTCCGTTTTTTTTTTTTCATTCAGATTTATACAGTGCATGCGGAAGATGTTAGAACTTAAAAATACATACACATAAGACATTAAGATTGCACCCAAATGTTGACTGTCAAAATATCTTATCTGTGGTTTGGACATAAAGTAGATCTTCTAGAGTAGGTTGTCCCTTTTGTTTCTGTACTACCTTCTTAGGAGCAAGTACTGTATTTACATATATATTTTGAAGTATTTAAACTTTCCTAAGTTACATTTCTATTACAATTAAAAATTAAACACTGAAATATAATATGTGGTCCCACATCCTGCTAGGTCAAAGGCCTGTATTTCTGAAAAGCTTTGAAAAGTTGGTGAAAATGGGAGGGGATTACTCACCTGAGAGCTCAGACTTAGGAAGAGTTGGGAGTGTAGGGGAAAGAACCGGTGGAAAGCCAAGCCTTAGAGCTGTGGAGAGAGGGATGCCTGGCTTTGGGATGTGACCAGTGACTAGAGAGATGACAGTAAAAAAGTTCTAGAACAATCAGTAAAAAAAGTTCTGGAACAATGATTTTGCATCTTTAACACACTGGATGTGCAAACTATGGACAAATGATCCAAAATAAGTTAATTTCCTACATCTTTATGTTATACAGTAGAGGGATGGAAAATCCAGAGGCAAAACAAGACCATATAGTAGATGTACTATCATCACAACTAGGTAATACTGTGCTTGCATATGGAAGATATTAAGTACAATGAAAATATGTTATGGTCATAGGCTTAATTATTGTTTATGATCTTTAGGGTATGGGATTTCAAGGAACTTTCTATATTAAGTCTTTGCGTAATGTTTCAATTTTTATAATCATGTTATTTTTTATATTCTCTAATCAAGGAAAGGCTATACAGATAAAATATTTTATACTTACTACTTAAAATTATCGTTGAGGTTTTTCCTTTTGTTAGGGAAAAAAAAATTCCAGTCTTAACACTTTAAAACTCGCCTGGTAAGGTTTAAGCAATTGTTTGCTCACCTCATGTGGGGTAGGGGGCAGGCAGTAGAATAAAAGAGGCAAATTGTAACCCATAGTTCTCAAAGTGAATAGCAATAGTTCAGGAATCCTTGATAACAATGAGCCACATCGCACATGTAACAAACACTTTGAAAATTATTGTAACCTTTACAAATTTTATATAAAAACCTTTCCGGACAATCCCAGGAGCCTGAGATTCAGTGCGTGAAATTCTTTGTTGGCCACTGATCGATCATTTATGGATCCCAAATTTCAAAGGAGGAATTTCATCTCCTCCAATACCTGTAGATTCCAAAACAAAGAAAAGCGATCTCACCAACTTCATGTTAACTTTTCAATGTATTATTTCTAATAGAAAATAACAAAGTTTTATAAAATGCACTCATGGGAGTTTGGATTCCCCCCCCCCCCGAGAGAGAGGTTTACTAACGTAGAAAAGTTGTCCACAATTGTTCTGTTCATGAAGAGTGCTGGTGGTCCCCAGGGTGGGCTTTTGTAAGTAGAACTAGCTTTCATATGAAGCCTTTGGATATGGTCTTTTCATTTCCTCATGTTCGTAGTTTATTGTACGCATGGTGGATAGACGCACCCTTCCAGACCTTCTCCCTTGGCATCACAAGACCATCTTGGTCGCTGATTTGCAGTTCCACAGACGCCTGGAGCACGTAGGCAGGACATGTGTAAATTGCCTACACCTTGTGATGCATTCACATGACTGTTCCTTTAAGATAACTCTTAAACAATTCTGAATGTGAAATTACAGCATCGTGTCAAATCTATTAATTCTAAAGCGTTCCGACCCACAACATGGTATGTTTTTGTGTGCTGGTTTATGTCCGCCCCAAATTTAAGTATGGTACTTAGCAGGAACTGGGCTGAGTACTCAAAGAGTCTAGTCTTTACAGAAATTCTTTTATTCCCACAGCTACCCTGTCGCCTTGAAGTAGGTAAATCCTAAACCCTCAGAAACGAAGCCTCAAAAACCCTAAAACCCAAACCTTCCGAAAAGGTTGCGCGGGATCTAAATAACCTTGTTCGTGCCGTCCGCCGGGCTCTCTGGCGAAACCGCCCAGGGAGCAGCTGTTGGTGGAGACCATGAGGCGCTGGCAATCGGGGCGACGGAGACCCGCAGCGGCTCGGCGGGGCGCTCCGGGGTCCCCGCGGGGCAGGTGCGCGGCCGCGCGCGTGCGCGCCAGGAGCCGCCGGAGCCCCGCTGTCCGCGCGACCCCGGGCGGCGGGCGGGCGGCGGGCGCTCCACGCCGGGTTTTCCGCTGCGCCCCTCGCGCAGACCGACAGCAGCCCCACAGTCGCACTCGCTCGAGCCCGCGCCTCCCCGGCTCGGCTTCAAAGCGAGCGGCGCCGGGCTGCGCGGGGGCAAAGCCACGGCGAGGCGGCGGGGCGGCTGGGGCAGAGGCTGCGGGGAAGGACGCGGCAGGGGGCGCGGGCAGGCTGTGGCACCTCGGAATCTTTTCGTAATCAGGGAGCTGAGGAGGGGACAGGCACACCGAGGGCTGTGAGGGGGAGTGTTCCCGGAAAGCCGCGGCGATGGAGCCGCGCTGCGCCCGCCGCCCGAGGAGTTGAGAAAGAAAACAGGAAACGTGGTGGCCGCGCACCCGGCCGCGGCTGATTCATGCGCTTCGAGTGAAGGCTGGGCAGGCGGGGCGCGCGCGGGGCCGCGGCCCGGGGCTGGCCACCAGGGAGATTGGACCGTGGACCAGGCGCTCCCTCCGCGGGGCGGGCTCCCAGGCGCGCGCGCCACCCTCTTCGCCATCCTCAAGGACTAGGACTCTGGCCCGCCCCACCGTCTCAAAGTCGCATCGTGGTTTTTTTTTGTCCGTGTCTCCCTGTAAAAGTTGGCTTTGCCGCACGTCGCGCGCCCTCCCTGGACGCTGAACTGAGACGCCAAGCTGGAGAGACCGTGCTTTCCCGAGGCCGGCCGCCCCGCCAGCAGAGCCTCGGCCCCCCTAGCGGTGCCCGGCTCGGCAATATGAAGGAACAGCCCTCATGTGCGGGCACCGGGCATCCGAGCATGGCGGGGTATGGCAGGATGGCCCCCTTTGAACTCGCTGGCGGCCCCGTGAAACGCTTGAGAACTGAGTTCCCTTTTCCCTATCTCTTCGCAGAGGAGGCCTACCAGAAACTGGCCAGCGAGACCCTGGAGGAGCTGGACTGGTGTCTGGACCAGCTAGAGACCCTGCAGACCAGACACTCCGTCAGTGAGATGGCCTCTAACAAGGTAAGTCCCTGCTGTCACCGATGCCCCCTAGGCTGCTGATTCCCTCGCTGGTGAAGCCACCAGTCTCCGTGGCCCCAGGAAATAGAGAGATTTATTACACTGCATGTTGGCAGTTTTGCTTTCTCCGAGGGAGGTTCCTGATTCTGTGCCTTCCCTCGCTCTTCCATTCACTCCAAATAAACATTTGGCAAAAGCGACTTTCATATAGTTTGATTGCGGTACCGCCAGGACACGATGAATGTTGTTCGGGGTGGGGAGGTGTGGGGGACTCTACGTGACACTTTGCCCTTGCAGCAGAAACCCAGTGCGGTCCATTGGTGTTGCGTGTTTAAAAGTATTCTTGGGATTCCCAGTTGGAATTAAGAGTTACTGGAGGTCAATGCAATCTCTTGCATGTCACCACCTCCTACACTCAAACTGAACTTGGAACCTTAACCCACATTTATCTGGGTGTCAGAGTACCCTGTAAAAACTGAGCCTTTGTGTGCTCATTGACCATACGTGTGTCACAGGAAAGTCAACAAAGTTAGAAAATTCATTATGATCTTTAACTTTGTTTCTTTGAATCTTGAAAAGAAAGTCAGTTTTCTGAGGACATTTAGTTACAGTGATGCTTCAGTGGGGCATTTCTGCCTTATATGCCAAAGCGCCGGTCTTGGTTTGATGGAGTTTTGGGGGCTAAGAAGTAACCTTCATCCTGACACAGCCTTCAAGCAAGGTAGAATGTTGTCTGTTTTGCTGTAGTTTTTGGAATTCCTGTTTTTTTTTTTTCCTTTAGATGTCTAAGGAAATAATTGGGATTATGTATGCTTTTTATAGTTATTAGCTGAGGAGGTAGAAAGGAAGCATATGAATGCTGGATGCGGATGGCTGAGGGATTCAGCCAGTAAGGACTGGTAATTTTGTGTGACAATTAGTAACAGTTGCCTGTTAAAGAAATTTAATTTTTGGCTACCTATTGACAAGGTCAGGAAGGTTATATCATTTTACTGTTTATGTTGTGCACAATTTTTTCAACAATTAGAAGTTTTTTTGTTTGGTTTTGTTTTTCCTTACTGTAGTTTTCATCCTACCTGTTTTTTTTCCTCCTGCAGATTTTAAAGATACCATAGCATATCAGCCACTTGTCTTATATGTTGACAGTGCTTATTATATTAACAGTATTGTTTTTAAGTGAAATGTTACCTTCAAATAAAAACGATTCTACCCATAGCACACTAGTGATCAAATATGAATTCATTTTTTGTCATTGGGGCCTCATTTCTAACTTTGGTATGGCTCCTCATAGAAATGATTGGTTATTGCTCTCTCACTCCCTGCTGTGGCATTAGGTGCCATTGTTCTCATCTGGCTAACAAAGTCTTTGTTCATTGATTGATTTTATAATATATAAATTGTTCTTTCATAATTTGCTTCATAATAGCAGTAGGTATATACTGAGTATTTCAGTGTCCTACATGCTGAATGGGACCATTCTGCTGTAGGCCTGAGTTCTTAATTCTCTTCTCTGGTTAATTCTGTATAGTAAAACGAGGAGGAGAACCTCAAGGCACCTAAAGAAATATGCAAGCATTTGCTTATGTTTTTGAGATAATTTACCTATACTTTTTTAGCAAAATGAACCTGAGAAGCTACAATTACTTTTCTCCACAATCTATATTATTAACAATGAGCTCTGTCTTTTAATTTATGTTAATGTATTATAAAGGACAACTTTCAAGTAATTAATTTATCTACATTTTAAGATAAAATATAAAACTTTATGTCACAATAATTGTTCAAAATGGTTCCTTTCTTTTGAAGGTGCCACATAAGACAGGGTTATTATTATTATTATTATTAATTATTATTATTCATTGTAAAGACCTTTTAATTAGACTTTGAGTTAGTTTACAGGTTTAGTATGGGAAGTGGTTTTATTTGGTTGAAGTGAAATCTAGGTTAAGTGAGAAAAGACTTTTTCAAAATGTAGTCACTAGCAGTGTTTATGTCTTGTGGTTGCTAACAGAAGACTTATTTTTAACGTTAAAAAAATTACGTTAGGTGAAGCTGTTGCTTAAACTTTTAATGTCTAAGCCATTCATTTTTTTGTTTGTTTTAACTCATTCATTTCTGAATGAGTGCTAAGCTCATGTGACTTTTTATTGATGTAAAAGGATTAACATAAAAGGAAAAAAAAACACTCTTAGTAAAGGTTGTAAAGTGACCCTTCTACTTGATAACAAGGGCACGAATAAGTCACATCCACATGAGCTGTAAACTGAGTTGCAGCAGCTGATCTAAAGGTCCAGTGAGTGAACCTAAGTCTGAACTGGAATTGTGACAGCTTGCATCACATGTCCACTGGGTTGTATGATATCTCTCGAGTATGAATGAATAATTCTGAAACATAGCATTGTGATTATTCGTTTTATTATCATCTATTCTTTTTACGTATATTCGTTCGAACCAACCAATGTTTTCAGGTTATTTTCTTGTTGCCTTTGAAAAGTCATGACATTTTTCTGTTTTTTTTCTCCATTGAAGTTTTTATACTCTACAACAATAAAAATGCTAGTAGGAGATGAGGGTTTGTAAGTGATAATTTAGAAAACTATACAAATAATCACTATATCCCTATAGTGATTATTATGGAGATGGATTTGGGTGTTAGGAAGAGGGAAATTGATTCCTCAGATCCATTTAACAAATTGGGTTAACAGATTCTTTATATGTTTTAGAATATCTTAATGAAAAGAATTAGCAGTTTTTAAATGATGCTTTAGAAGTAACCAGCTATATTTCCTGATTGGTATTGTAATGTGTATAATGCTTATCGATGTTTTTGAGACTGGAAAATTATTGAATTCTTGGCCAAGGCCAGAGTTGGCTGTAATACATGTCAGATGCTTGTACCAAGTAGGGTAAGAGGCTCCAGATGGCATTTAATTTGAGTGGTTAAATCTACAGCACTTACCCTCATAAGCACATTAATCTGCTTGAGATTTGTACAGATTTCCTTTGGAACCTCATCGCTGTAGCTGAGAGAGGTTTTGGTGAGGTCTCAAAGCTTTTAGAGGCAGCAGACCTGGAAACTGAATCATGATTTTGTTCCTTGCTAGCTGACTTACATCAGAGAAATAAACATTTTTAGCTTTAAGTTCCTTAGCATAAAAGATGGATACGGTAATATCCATTTTGAAAGGTCAGTGCAGAAGTTTGAAAGAGTATGTATAAAATAGCTAGCTAACAAATAGTGTCTGACAATACTGTTGTTCTTGGTATTATTATATGAGATTTAGTTCCAACTTCATTGGTTGCTTACTTAGCTAAAATATGTTTTGTTTTTACCATAAATTATCACTTGTAATTTATGCTTGACATTTTAAGTTTCATGGATTTTAATAATTATTAAATAACTGTCTTTTATGCACATTTTTATATTATAAAAAATGCTTAAATTATATGTGCATGTTATTGGTATAATATAAACAAACATTTCAAAGTTTTAATTGTAAGTTTAGTCTTTTCTTAAATTCCAGTTACAGCGTTCCAGACGTAAGAGCCAAATACTTTTTGTTTTACCTTACAACTGAAAACACATTCCTAATCATTATTAGAACATGTAAAGCATAATGTGGGCACATTTCCATTTTTCTGTACAGCTAAAATACTTTTTTAGATATTTTTAATGAGGAGTAATTTTACAGTGTTTTGGTTACTTTCTGTGATGGAAAGTCAATTGAGCATTCAAGGAGGGCAGACAAGGAGTCTAAGCCTCAGAGCTTTCAAGGATTATGCTATGGAACCATATAACTTTATCCACTTGTGACCTAATAATGCCTATGTCACTAGGCCTTCAGTATAAGTGCAGTAATGTTTGAAGGAGAAAAGAAAACCATTTGATTTCCCCTCCAAATATACCATTGTAAGAATGTGTTTTGTTTCTTCTCTCTAATTTTTGGCCAGTTTCTTGGCTTGGCATTGCTGGAAACTGCCATGCTTCAAACTGAAAGTCTGTTTTGAAATTAGGATTTAAGCGTCCTTTTAAAGGACCTAAGGTTTTACCCTAGTTCATTCCAGATATATGTAGGCCAGCTTTACATATGTGGTTATTTCTATTTTATGTAATTTATATTGTCTGTTTTTTTTTTTTTTTTGGTGGGGGGAGGTTGTTTGTTTGTTGTTTTTTTAATAGATATATCTCTATCATGTTTCTTTTGTTCATAAATCAATTGCTTTTCTGGGGTGCTTTTTCTTAGTATTTTCATTGTCTGCTCCCCCTGCTGCTCTTTAATAGTCAGTACATACATAACATGTACTAGAACTTTCTAGGACTGTTGATACATTTTCGTCTGGGCAAAAGGGGTACTGGAATGAATATGGAATGCTCATAGAAGTGGCTAAATCTTGATATTTCAGCATTATGCAAGTATAACTCTTAGAACAGAAATAAATATTTAACATTTGCTAAGAAGGAAACTGAAGGTAGTTGGAAAAGACATTCTTATTTTATGGAGAACAACTAGCAAGTAATAGTCACTTTTCCACATTAAAATATTAAAATTTATTGACATAGTCACAAACGAATTGTTAAGAATTAATGTGCCTAAAGAAAAACTGTAAATTTTAAAAGAAAATATCTTCTATAAGTACAGAAACTCAACTTACTGATGTTTTGAGTTGGCTACCTGCTTTTTCATCCACTTAATAAAAGTAGATTTGGCAAAGATTTATGTAGTTTACATGGAGTGCCATAGTTATTATGAAGAATTGGGAATGCTTGTTTTTATGATCAATGTTAGAAGAAAATATTTTCTATACATTTATTTAAAGTAATAACATAAAGAAGGAATGACTTTTAACAGAAATTTTTGTTTCTTTGAATAATAAAGCCCTTGACTTTAATAAAACACTGCAGATTAAAACAAATCTTAATTTGTCTCTATTATCATCGACTCAGTTTCTGTACCAATATTAAGTGGCAGTAAACTTAAATATCCCTAACAACTAACTAGCAAAACTTCTAATTGATTCAATAAGTTGGTTATTACTAGAGAAATTGCTATCAGTTATTACAGTTTGATTTAATTATAGGATAGTAGTAACTTCTTTCTTAGAATGTTATGAACTATGTCCTTTTTTAAAAATTTTCCAAACACAAGGCTTGGCCAAAGTAAAATAGAACTTTTCCCAATGTTATGGATAGAGTCAGCAATTTTTTCTCAAAAAGTAAAGATGATAGATAATGTGATGCTCACATAGATTGTACCCATTACTAAGATACATATATATGGTGGATGTGAGATGTTATAAATATCATGATTATCAGTTAAGCCATAAAACTTGTAGAATCTGATTTTTTGTCTGAAAGAGACTAACCCTTTAAAACTGCAAGTAGCTGGACCTTATTTTATAATGACATAGCTCTACCAGGGTGTTGGTGCTCTACCTGGCTACTTGAGATAGTTTAATTGGCAATCTTAGTCTGAGATCTTTCTAAGAAATAGAGAGATGGGTAGCCCTTTATTCGAGTATTTACACTAGTTTTGAAGGACATTTTATGAAGGCCTTTTCCTTTATTAACTCTAATAGGGATGGGGATTGAGTAAGTGAGCCTTGATATTTGCTTAAACAACAAACAGTTCTGCTGTGTTCCTTAGGAAATTAGTTAAATTGGATGGGTCATCAATTGCAATGATAATAAGTTTACCATCCTTTACAGTTAGAGAATACTTTATCTTTAATGAAGTATTTTTTCTTTATTCGTGTTTATTATTCTGAGTGTTTTGTTATTGTTTTGCTATACTTTGTGCACTTTGATGAGCTTGACTGATATTTGCTAGTGGCCTGGCACGTCCACCAGTGATGCTTGTGGCAGCTTTGTAGAGTGGAAAGAACATAGACGTTTTTGTCAGGTGAACTTGGTTTCACCCTCCAGTTCTACTGCTCCTACCTAATACTTTGGGCAACATGCCTCCCTTTTCTGAATCTCAATTTCTTCATTTATAAATAGGGATAATAAAAGAGGAAAATAAAGGTGAAAGATTGTTGAGAGCATTAGATATAATGTATGCAAAGTTCAGTTTGGCGAATAGCTCATACTGAGTTTACAATAAGTTACATGTAAATTATTCTATGCGCAGAATATATTGAAAAATAGGAGATTGAGGAAAACCATGCGTCATATACTCTTGCAATTTCAGAACATAATGTTTCTTAAAAGAAAATTTATGACCTTTATATTCTGTAATAAATAACAGTCTAAATTAGTATTACTCAAACTTTCTGTGTGTATTCTCATAACTGCTACATGTCGAATGTTTTTATTTAAGCATTTATTTTTTAAATGTAAATACCCACCTGAGTGCTTCATCTTAAACAAGGATATGCATCAAATCCTGGATTTGATGTCTTAGTTATGTCTTTTATAGTATACATTAAAGTTAGCAAAATGAGAAAATGTGCATCCACACCACCTTAAAGCATTTTGCTTATCACTCACAGATCCTGGGCATACTTTTGGATATACTATTATAAATTGGCAGCAGGAACAATTTTAGGAGCCATTTTCCATTATAAAATCTTGTTTTAAACAACCACTGGTTTTCCTTCTCTGCGATTAATGAGATCTCCCCACTAGAAGAGAAAATGCTAAATTTCATCAGCAGTAATCTCTCATTCATTGAAATCCCTCAAGCAAAATGGTCTGTAGATTCAGAGCACCCTCTTATAACCAAACTGCCTGGATGGAATTCACTCTCTCCCTTTTTGAGATGTAAATTGGACAACTTACCTTCTGTGCTTTAGTTTACTCATCTGTTAAATAGTTTCTGTAACAATTTAGTGAAGTAAAAGATAGAAATTATCTAGACAGTCAGGAACATAGTAAGTGCTCAGTAATGTTAAGTCCTTTATTTCTATCTGTAAAGGAATACCGTCTGTCTTTTCTTATTTTATTGGATGAGGGCTAGAGAAGGTGGCTGTCTGCCATTCTGACACCTGCTACTTCCAGGGAGCTTTTAAGAGGGAATGGTGGCCTAATGATGCTGACACTAACCGAAGAGGACTGTTGGAATGTTTCATTTGCTCTTCTCCCCATCAGTGATTTTTCAAGCAGTTCACCCTTTGTTCCTTTGTGTAATTTTACAGTACATACCATCAAAATGGCCTGAAGTTTTATCAGAATATATAAAACTCTGAGAGCTGTTTCTAGGAGAAATATATAAAGCAGTGGAGGATAGTCCAGGCAGTTTTTTTTCATAAATGAATGTATCTCTGCTATTCTTTGGAAAGAAACTCAAAGTAACCCAGACACAGAATCTCTTAATATTTAATGCTAATAAAGTATATTAAGGACAGAGCCTCCCATTGTACCTCTCAACATCTTAACCATCTAGTATATGTATAAATATTTGTTTACCCTGTTAGCTGAGAGGATTTAAAGCAATGACAGCCCAGTAGCAATGAAGACATCTAGCACCCTCATTTTGGTTTCTGATATTACTCTTCCATCAGAGGAATTAGGACTCTTCAGAGAAATAGAACATTCTAGAGCCAGGACAGGAAATGAGACTGGATTGTGTTGTAGTGCCAGAAAGTAAAGAAATGCTCAAAGAAACAAAACTCCACTTTGATGGGAACATATCAAAGGGACACAATAGTAAACTTGTGGAAGAACTCCCAGTTACCAAAGCTGGAACTATTTGATCAAGAAAATAAGTGAGTATTGGATTATAGCCCAAAGTATAAAGTAAGTATCCATGAGTTCATACTGATGTAAATAAATACTTTCTTGAATAAATAATTAAGTGGAGGAGAATAGACAAATCTCCTGCACAGAAGAATTACAAATAATTTGTATAGGTACTCCACCCTCAAGGAGGGAGAGCATAAAACTACCTTCTCCTTAAGTGTGGGATGTGCACATTGACTTCCAAAAAGCGCAGTATGAAAAGAGGGAATAGACTACCTCTATGGTGGAGAAACCTGACAAACGCACACTACCTCAGCCAGGTAATCAAACTCAACATCAGCAATGATAAGTCATGATGTATTATATATCCTCCATATGAGCTGATGAAAATGGTACTTTACATCTGTAGTCCTTCTACCAAAACACATAATCCCACTCTTATCATGAAGAAAACGTCAGATAATTACAAGCTGAGACGTACTCTACAAAATACCTGCCTAATGTACCTCAAAACTGTCAAGGTCATCAAAAACAAGGAAAATTTGAGAAACCGTCACAGCCAAGAGGAGCCAAAGAGACATAACAACTAAATGTAATAGGTCATGGATGGTATCGTCAAACAGAAAAGAACATCGAGTAAAAACTAAGGAAATCTGAATAAAGTGTAGAGTTTAGTTAATAACAGTGTATCAGTATTGGTTCAGTAATTGTAACAAATGTGCCATTCCAATGTAAGATGTTAATAACCCAGAAGCTGGGTATGGGGCATATGGGAACTCTCTGTACTTATTTCATAATTTTTCTGCAACTCTAAAACATTTTTAAAACAAACGTTTTATTAAACAATCCTTTAAGCCTAGCTGGAATTCTACTCTCTCTATGAAGCCTTTTCTGTTCTCTCCCATATCTTCCACCTGACTCCCCTGATTGGGTGTAATGCCTTTACTTTTATTATATTATACATTGGGTTATTAGTCTTATTTCTCCAGGCTCTCTAATCTCAAATGCAAGGCCTTGTTGAGTAGGTGCTCAATGAATATTGGATGAACTGTGTGAATGATATTGTGGTGATCCTTGAAAGTCAGCTTTAAATGTTTCTGCTCTCAATGCTATAGGAATCATTACTGTTCAATCTTAGGAACTAAGTTTGATTTTATTTAAGGGGGCTTAGAAAATCACAGTCTTCCTTTGAGTATAATAGTTTCAATTTTACTGTTTGTCAAACTTTTTGCAAGAGAGTTACTGAATATTTGGTCAAAGGATTAGAGAAATTTATCCTAACTTCTGGCTAATATCATTTGAGTAGAAGTAATATGAATAAATAAAATGAAAATATAACCTGTTCCCGCTTACCATTTAGTTCTTTGGTAGTTTTGCTAGTATTTAGCATGGTCAATATTTCAGATCATTGTTATTGTTGTTATTCATTATTTGTCTAAGACTCAAACCTTATGTGTTAGAACTAAAAAAAGCAGAAGTGATCATTTATCTAATTCACCTAGTCTGAATTGGAAAGTGAGGCCCAAAACTTGTCCAGGTCCACCTCTGTAGTTAGAAATCTCCTGACTTCTTATGTAGTTCACTTTCTAGAGTGTCTCTGCATTATTTTGGGTCATCTTCATAGCCTTTATCTCAATTTACATTCATAAATCATGGGTGGAAGATACACTTTTTTCTTTGTGTAAATAAAACACAAGCCATGTTTCTAATAAGCAGATGGATTCAATAACTGTTCAAATATATAAACAACAAAATTTCTACCATGCACTAGAAATATTGATGAAATCTTCTACATGGCTTATAGCCAGCCCCAAACCAGTGAGTGTCAATATATCATTTTGTGTTTGGTCACATAAATTAGTACCATATGCATGATGTAAATGTAATGTTAATGTAAATGCCACTTCTCACTATGAGAAGTGGGTTGGTAGACTTAGAGTCTGTCTACTCATTATAATTGATGCCTTACAAGAAAGGTTCTTTTCTTTCGCTGACAAGAATCCCGATCATTTCTCACTTGAAAATCTCAGTTCTGCTTATAGACACTCATCTCTCAGAAATTTTAGCATAGTTTTTGCTCAGATTAGTCCACTCTCATTTAAATTAAAAGTTTATAGTACACAAAAACCATACAGGCCATATTGATAGTCTTAATCTGTTCTCTCTCCTCTGTACCCATTTTAGCAATAACATTCTTATTATAGGTTAATTCCAACTAAAACTGACATATCTGAATACTTTTCCTGCTATCCTAGAAAGAAAAGATGTGCTTATTTGCATTGTATATTAGAGAGTATTCTCTGTAGCTTTACCCAAGGTATGCTTGGGCTCCCATCAGCATCTCTGGTCTGCTGCACTGTAATCCCTATAGTGGCAGCCTCTGGTTTTTATTCCTGGCAAGGAGTGTGCTGTGGAGACATAGACATAATAGGAAACACCTCGGCCTGTCATAAACGGGTCTGGACAGTAGAAAGCACAGACCTGACAGGGATGTGTTATAGCAACCGGGCAAAGACGAGGCTGCCATCATAGAGTCAGGCTGCTTTCTGACCTAAGGCTGCTTTCCATTGTTGGCATAGCAGTGTTTTGGTTGCACTGTTTTTGTTTTGGACCTAAATGTGAATAAAGACATCTTAAACAATACTCTTCAAAGTATTTTAAGAGGATATATCAAAATGTTTTCCTTTTGTTTTTCTCCTTTAATTCTACCTGCTTGTTCCAAGCCAAGCTCATTAGGGAGAATGAACAGATATTTCATTGCAGTAGGATATATGTTTAAAAAATCATATGAAATAAAATCGCTGCATGTCTATTTAAAGAATTATAAATTGTACTGAATTATCCAGAATTACAAAGAAAAGAATGTTTATCAGTAAAATGACTTTATGTCGTGTATGCCTTTTCATCAAGTTCTAGAAAAGGGGTACATTCTTTGACCAGGAAATGTTCTATTTTGTATTTGCTAGTTTTTCTTAAGCTTCAGAAAAATAATAAACTACAACTTTAATAATGATGGGCATTGTCAGAAGAATTTAGGAAGAGGATAAGCTTCAAATTTGCGAAGGCTTTAACAGTTTTTAATAAAGGGATAGAATTCTTTCATGGATGCACACACATAAAAAAATTGTTAAAGACCACAAAAGATGAAAAACCCTATTATTCTATAGAGAGAAATTAAGATAGATTTAGGATAAATAAAGTTTTGAATTTTTGTGTTTGTTGGAGAGATTTGCTCAAAGCCTTTTATAGATTTAGATGTTAAGTGAGTATTTGCTGACTTGCCCTTTCTCTCTTTTAGTAAGCACTGATCCTCTTGTATTTTTTTATTTTGAATATTTCAAGTCAGTTTCAACAGTAAGCTCTGATGAGAATGAAACTAACATCTGTGGTATAATTTTGATTTTCTGTTTTTTCGTTTGCTTAACCTTATATTCTTTGTATCATGTCTGAGATCTCCAGGGTGAGTGATAGTTCATTTTCAAGAAATCATAGGAACATTTTACTAGAAATACAATCATTTTTTTAATATACATCAGGAAATATTTGTTTACAAGAAGATATTATTTGACCTAAATCTTAATTTGTCTATATAGTGTTAATGAGGAATAAAATGACAAAAAGGTACATAGTAGAAGAGACAAAATAAACCAAAATTTGAATCGTTACAGACTGAATAATCAGTTTCTATACAAGAGGAACTTATTCTCTCAAAAGTAGTATTCAGTGGAAAAATTACTTGTAGCCTTAGTCTTATTTTCAAACATGTTAATATTATCCATGTGATACATATGAACAGTCTTTAACAACTAGTCAGGAAACACCAGTATTTATCTTACTTTCTAATGCAAGGCATGATGCTGATGTTTTCTCATACCTCAAACTTTAATTTCTAACTTGGTCCCAGAAACAGTGCACTATATGACCAGTTTGGCCCATTTTTAAAGATGAAAAACTGATGCTCTTTTAAACTTGTCCAAGAGCTGTATGCTTCTTGATACATGTAAAGATAATTATTTTTCTGAATGTAGTATCTGGGGAGAAGTCAGAGATATAGAAAAATAAGTGTTTGTTCTCAGACCACATTTTCAAAATATGTCCTAATAAAATTTTAATTTATTTAGTGAGCATGAGATTCCAAAATTGCAAGAGCCATTTCAGTAAAATATTATCCCCAGAGAGGAATCTACAGTGCAGCATATTCTGCATTCTTTGTTCTCTGTGTCCTGTTAGGATGAGAGCAGAAAGGACCCAGTTCCTAGCCCCTAGAAAGAGTTTGATGGTGAGACAGCATGCTAGGTTGGCAATCAGCTTAGCAGGCAGGTGTTTAACAGGCATAGATATAAACTAAAGGGTAATGGGCTCAATGGGATGAGAAGACCAATTGACTAAAGCAGATCTGAAATTCCAAACTGACAGGGGATTGGAGGGGTGGGTGGGTAGTACTGGAGGGGATAAAGGTTGATAGATAGTGAGGAGGGATGCGGCAAATAGAGAAGGTATAGGATAAACTTGAGGGAAAGTGTAAAGAGGTATCAGAATTCTTGAAATGGCCTACTACTGTGGTGTTGCCTTGGAGGTCTATTTTCTTGATAAAGGGAATGGAGAAGGGAAATGGGCTCATGGATAGAGTGAGAAATCAAAATTGAAGGAAAGAGAAGTAGAGAGGAAAACATATTAGACAGTAAGATGAGAGAGAGTAGGGGTGTAGAAGGAGGAATATCTAAATGGGCTGACCTAGGATCAGGGCTGTCCTTGGCTGGAGGCAGACTGACCAGTTCATGTCCCTGCCCACTTTCTACCTTAGAGTTAATGTGGTGAAATCTGGTTGAAAGGAACCTTTGGAACAGCCTTGAAGAAAAAAAAAAACTGTTGGTCAGTGTGAGGGTGTGAATGTTTAAGGGAACACGGTCAGCTGTGGGGTTGAGGGAAGTGGGGAGAACTGACTGGAGATGCGAGATTTATAGACAGTGTATTTCATGAGGCTTGAGTCTTTCTAGCACCAATAGCCAGCATCACCACCTCTACCTGTTGTCTCCTCGAGCCATGGCCCAGTAGCAGCATGGGTGGGTTGTCACATCCAGCTGCTGAGCCATCCCCTGAGGAACCTGTTGCTTAGGAGTGAGGACATGGGGCAGTAAGTTACAAGCTGGAACAAGGTGAGGAGAGACTGTGTCAAAATAAGTATAAGTTGATTCATTGTAGTATTTCGTTAGATGCTAAAAGAGAAAAGTAGAACCGAATAACCAATGACAAATGTGAACCTTTATCTTGATTCTGCTTTAAATCTTCTCAATTCCAATGAAGTTAATTATTCTTCTTTTGGATATAAAGTCACCCCACACCGGAGTTGTGACCTTGGATGATTAAATTGTCTCAACTGCTCTCTGAGCCTCTGTTTCTTCTGTAATTCAGAAATAAAAAATATGTATATCTTACTTGGTTGTAAGAGAATTAAATGAAAACTTATGTCAAGTGCATAGTATACACACACATAATAGGTACTATGACCTATCTTTAGTAGGGATGGGGATTGGAACTATTTTTAAATTTAAAAGATGAACTTTATATGCTGCCATATAGGTAACCCAATGCAACTGGAGCTTGAGTCAACAGGCCTGGACAACAGAGCTCACAGTGTGCGCCTTTGAAATCCTGATACCCAGTCATGGTGATTTATGGGACCTCACTAGCTTGCATATGTGATGGCCCACTGAGTTTGTTTACTTTAGTTTTAGCTTGGTTACCTAGCACTCTATGATAGCATATTTTTATTTATACTCTCAATGACCACTTACTTATGATTACTTTGAAAGAAATGTATGAAGGCAGATACAAAAAGAAACTGACTAGAGTTGTGAGGGTCTCATGTATATCTTCATTCCATTTTGTCTGAAAATTGGTGTGCTGCTTACCTGGATAACCTCCAAGACCCCTTCAAACGATTTTTCTGATTATGCGTAAAATCGAGATTACAATTATTAACAAAGTGTCAAATATCAATATCAGGTTTACTAGGTGCCTCTTGTTGGGGACAAGGAACAAGAACCTTTTACCAGTGTGCAGATTTAAAATGACAGTCCAGCTGAGAAACAGAGAAATGAGTGAAATGACCTTGAACCTAGTTCCAGCGCATGATGAGGTCTTAGTCATGGATCTTAGTCACGGATCTGACACTAGCCATAGCCAGAGGGAGAAGAAATTCCCTAGCAGTGTAGTCGTTGTAAGGGTTGAAAATGTGTCACTGAATAGGTGATTGATCCCTTTCCATTTTCCACTGCTGTCAGCCACTTCGCGGAGAAAGGAAACTTTGGTACTCTTAGTAAAAGTGGTTTTTTTGTTTGTTTGTTTTTAATTCCAGAAGTCCTTAAGAGGTGAATGAGATTTATGAGATCAACCTTTTCACCTCCTTCATTTTACAGAGGAGGTGAGAAGGCACAGGAAAGTTAAAGTGACCCAGAACAAAATAGTCCTGTGTTACTCTTGTCAAGGCTTTTATCTTATGGAGAATAAAAATATTTTGGTGCTAGACATCACCCCAATTTCAGTCTTTTAGTGACATCATCACTTTTGAATGAAATTTTTAGTCCGGTATGTCTTTATTATTTGTATTTGACCTTTGACTATTTTATAGACCAGGTGCCATTTCTATGTGAGGAATAAGTCATTAGGTTTGACCACAATTCAGTATTTAGGCTTTCACTGAAGGCTTTTGTTTTTGTCTGGTTACTCTAGGACAAGGATCCCTAGAACCCATGCTGTGGACCAGTACTTGTCCATGGCCTGTTAGGAACTGGGCAGCATAGCAGGATGTGTCAGGCGAGTGAAGCTTCATCTATGTTTGTAGCTGCTCCCCAGCGCTAGCATCACTACCTCAGCTCCACCTCAAATCATCAGGCGTTAGATTCTCATAGGAGTATCAGTCCCTGGTGCCAAAAAAGTTGGGGACTGCTGCTCTAGAACATGTATCTGTTCCAAAAGTTTTTATGACAAAATGATACTTTTATATATGTGTGTTCTTATTCAAACACATAGATAGATAGATGGATGAACAGATAAATAGAAAGATAGAAGATAGATAGATAGATAGATAGATAGATAGATAGATAGATAGACAGACAGACATAGGCAGGCAGACAGACATAAAAACATATAGATTTATACACTGAATATATAGCTGCCATATAAGTAAGCCTGTTATATGTTAATGAATGACAGAGTAATTCATTGTATTGTGGTCTTGTAGAGGCATTTAGAGTGTGTTTAACAGTAACAACCAGAGATTAGGATGCATTGCAAAAAAAGTGCTACTTAGTCTGGATCTTGAATATTGAGGAATAATATAGGTTGCTAATGACGTTCTAGAGACTAGATGAGGCATGGTAGGATGGGATGCTCTTGTGGAGTCAGCTTTATTGTGTATTTGTGGGAGTGAGTGAGTGAGTAGTGGATGTTCTATATGAGTGAGCCTGCCTGGAACAGAAATCTTATTATAAGAACAGAAGCAGGCATGAGAAATGTAGATTGGGGCCACACTGCAGAGTGCCTTAAATGCCAGACTAAGCCATTGCCCATTACTCTATAAGGCCTGAAGAACCCTTGCTTGCTTTCTCTGTCTCTCTGTCTCTCTCTATCTCTCTGTCTCTCTGTCTCTCTCTGTCTCTCTCTCTCTGTCTCTCTCTCTCTGTCTCTCTCTCTCTCGCTCTCTCTCTCTCTCTCTCTCTCTCTCTCTCTCTTTTAAGGAGACTACTACAAGGAAAATAATAGCAAAACAATTTTACGAAGATAAATCTAGTGGTGGTATGATAGATGGATCATATTGAGGGGAAATACTGAAAGCAGCAAAGATCCGTTAGGGAATTATGCATGTAAGTGTTGAGAAACTGAAATAGATGGGAATGAATAGAATGGGTAAGAGAAAGATGATATCATATAAAAGACTTGATGGAAGGTACTGCAGCCAGATCATAGAAAAGATGCTGATTGGAAAATCAGGAAGAGAAGCCAATCTTGGGATGGTAGGGTAGAAGATATAGCAGTTAAATTTTTAGACATGAAATTGAGGTGAGATAAGTATAAATGCCCTGTAGACCTTCAATTGTCAGGACTGTAATTCTGGTGAAAGGACAGGACCCTACCTGGGATTTGCCTGCACAGAGTTAATGGTTATGACCTGCAGGCTCATCTGTACAATAGGAATAATAATAGTCCCCAAAGGGTTGTTATTAGAGATAAACAAGATAATGCCAGGGAAGTACTCAGCACTATCCTTTGTAGGTAGTAACTAAGTCACTAGATAAATATTACCTATTATTTTTTTTTATTCTGGGTTTTAGGGAAAGACAATTTTATGAATTATTAGAACTGGTATTCTCACAGCTATATTAAAGCCATCTTCTTGGTGGCTTTTCTTAGAACCCCAAACTAAAGTTCATATGTTTTCATTCACTTACTTTCTGCCCTAGCTGAAAGTGACTAGCAAGCTATAATTATTCATGTTTAGCTGTTGTTCACTATTTATAAGACCTAGAGCGTTTTTGTTTTTGTTTGGGTTTTTTGTTTGTTTGTTTTGTTTTTGTTTTACCTAAATGGTTAAGGGTATTAATTACTATTGTGTTTGTTGCAACTTCTATACTAAAATCCCTGAGCCACCTTTGTTTTCATTGGCTGTGTCCAGAGTGAAATCAATTTTTGAAGGTTTATAAAGAACTTTTGAAGAATGGTTTTAGGTCAGTGCAAGCTAATGGTCATTAATATAGCTCAGTATTAGCTCAATGTTTTAAAACTACATTCACCCAAAGTGAAAGAGATTTACATAACAATGGAAGAAATCCAGGAGAGGTGGACTATTAAATATAAAGAGTTGTAGGACTCCTCTCTGAGTAGATGTTTGGACTAAATGTCTTTATAGAACTTTCCAACTTGAACATATTTCACAGTATCAAAGAATTGTAGTATGACAATCCCATTCTTTCTAATGTGTGATTGACTTGCTGTCTCACAGGGTGTTAGATTCACATTTGGAAGGTCAAGTAAAGCAGAGTTGTTTGTTTGTTTGTTCGTTTTAGTTTGTATTTTTTATTTTGTTTTTTTTTTCTATCATCTTTATTCTCAGAAGCAAAATGTTTATGTTCTCCCATCTTAAGAATGTAAATATAGTTAGGTATCCTAGAAGAATAAATGTCAAGGTGGTTAGCAACCATTTTAATTAAAGTATAAAGAAAAGTGAGTTAATTTTTTAACTATGTTTTGAGGTCTGAGTTTTTCATTAGAAGAAGCATATGTGCATCTTATTTTATGGGCAATTAGATAAATCAAATTTGTCTTCCAGTTTTCCGTGCCATTAAGTTTAGAGATATAATAAAAACAGGCACACTTAATTTTAAAATTGTTTAAAAGCAATCTTTTTAATAAAAGTGATTGCTATGGAATTAATTATCATTATCTAACCTATGCTGTATTTTATGGATAACAATGTGTACTTAAAATATGGCAAGAATTCCCTTTCCAGCAAAATGGCAACATGTATCTAATTTGAATTCCAGAAGAAAATAGAGAGAATGGGGAAGATGAAATATTCTAGGAGTCCAGTAAATCCCAGTGAAAAATTCTGAAAAGAAATCCATATCCAGATGTTTCCTAGAGAAACCACAGAAACAAGTAGATCTCAGCAGAGCCAGAGAAAAGAGGCAGATTGTCTACAAAGAAACAACAATCAGATTGACAGCTATTTAATTTGTGAAAGGGAGCACGGTGTCATCTGTTTGGAAGAAATTAAATCACATCTAAAACTATAGCTGTAAAGGCATCTGAGATATAGAGTTTTTAATTGTCTGGCCTGTGCCACACAAGAAAGCACACTAAAAGGAAGCGAGGTGCCTCCTGCACGTGCTTGTTTACCTTCTGTCTCCCATATATTAATACGAAAGCTCCTTCAAAGCAGACGATTTGCTGCCTGAAGTACCTGAAACAGTAGCTAACACATAGTTGCTGCTAAAAAAGTATTTGCTAACACATAGTTGCTGCTAAAAAAGTATTTGCTGAATGAAAGAATCATCATCATACACTTACTGGTACTGAGCTTGATCTCATTGGTCCCAAGCCACCTGTAGGGTTATACCTACATTTTCCTTTGGAGATTGGAATTTGTTCCTGATGACTGCAGGAATGTCTTTACATTTCTCAAGTCAGTGCATTCTGAGAAAATTATTCCTATTTGTTTGAAATCTTCATAATCATTTTTTAGCTAGTATCAATGATTCCAATAGTTTGTGGACAAACCATTGATTGCATAAACTATTGGATAGATATTATTGCAGGAATCTTAATACAGTGGTTTTAATCAGATTGTTTTCCTTCTAACAAGCTTCATTGTCTCTGGTCACAATATAAATAGCTTATAGGGCTCCTAACACCTCCTTAATACTGGATTACTTTCATTGACTTCAGCTCCCTCTACACAATCCAGAGACCCCTAAGAATTTGCCATATACTGTAGTGTTCGTAAGAGACAGGGCAGGGTTTGAATTCTGGTGAAGCCAACTAGAGAAACCTATGCTCTATACTCTGGTACTTCTCAGAATTCTCATACTCTATTATTCTATCACTGTTGCAAATGAAAAAAAAAATCTATTATTACACCAATTTTAATTATATTTATGATTGGCTTTAGTAAAGTGTTCTTTCATTCCTAAAATGTGCAAATAAGGCATAGTAATTTAATAAAAATATTGCCAACTTGAGTGAGTGCTGGATTCTAATTTTGACTATGTTATATAATTTTGCTTAGACATTCACATTACTAATTTACTATGAAGAAAGGATTTAAAAATGGATTTCCTGTTGAGGGGTCTTGGGCTATTATACAAACATCTTAAAATTTGATGAAAGTGGTCTATCCTAATGTAATGTTATTAGAATATTTGAAAGTTTTGAAAGTAACTACATATTCAAAACTTATCTTGCAATTTTCCTTATCCAGAACCCTGTGAAGAATGGAGGGTGGGGGAAGAGCAGTAAAATGTCCCTTGATAGCATTCAATTCTTGTTAGCTCTTCCTCAAGTGCTTCCGTTCCTCTTCTATCTGCTTCTGCACCTCTACAAGCCATCCTCTCCGGAGGCTTTTTAAAATGTAAATCACATCATGTTACTTTCTGCTCAGAACTTTTCAGTGGTTATTTATTACAGTTCTTGGCCTTTAATCCCACACACTCTTGAAGGTTTACAAGGACCCACCTTGACCTACCTTGACCTACCCTGAATCTCATTCTACATACCTATTCCCTCATGCTAGCTATATTCCTCAGCCCTTGCACACCGTGCTCTGCCCCAGATCTTCTGGTGGGCTCTTTCTAGTCATTAGGGTCTCATCTCAGAGTAGTTATCTTCTCAGGGCAGCTTTTCCTGACTATTTAATAGTCCACCCTCACAGTATCATGTTACCCCCTTTGCTTTCCTTCAGCATGTTTGTCACTCAATTTTTATGTGTGTCTGCTTGTTGTTGGTTTTTTTGTTTGTTTGTTTGTTTATTTTTTTTTGTCTTTTTGCCCTAAGAGTCCAAGATTTGCATGAGTAGGGAATGCTTCTGTCCTGTTCCTTACTGTATCCCCCATGCTGACACATAATAGCTGTTTAATAAATATTTGTTGAATAAATAAATAATCATTCTGCAAAAATTTATTATCTGATTCTTAAAGCACATTACTTTCCACAAGAATTTTCAATGAAACCCTAGAATTTATTTTTATTTTTTTTGCTTGTCAATAAATGAGAAGGGAACAAAGAGGTAGTAGAATAAGTTTGAGAAATGCTGAATTAAAATTGAAATGGTTATTTATTACAGTTCTTGACCTTTAATATGCTAATGTACACAATCTCCACGAAGGTTAGCATGATACCAAAAGTTTGACGCTGGATGTCTTCTTTGAGAATTATCACATGGGATTACTGTTCTTTACAACATATTCTAGGAAGCGCTGTCTTTAGACAAAAACCCATCGTAACAGTGAGAAGAAAGCAATGCTTTGCTTTTTTAACTGTATAGAAGCTGATCTGTACTAACCATAGAATAAAAAGCTGACAATCAAAGATCAGAAAAAAATCAAACCCATGAAAAAGTGACAGAGGATTCAAAAATGAATATAACAGTCTAGACTATTTAGTTTTCTACAAGCAGCTCTACCCATTTTATGGAATTTTTAAAATCTTTAACAGCTGGCACAGCACTTGACCTCAGATGAGCATATGATAAAGTAAATATTTGTTGACTGTTCAGTGAAAAGTGAATAGAAGTGGCCCAAAATCACTATTAAATAATTAAATTATGATTTGTTTGTTTAAGAAAGCAGGAAAATATCTAAAATATTTTTGGGAACTCTTCATTCCAAAGGATTAAAATGAAAATGGTGTTAGTAGTTATAAGAATAGTTCAAATGTTTTTATATTGCCTAAAGGCTTTGCATAATTAAGAATTTACCATATATTGTATTATTCAAAGCTATGTAGACTTTAGGCAGACATATACCTATTTGCTAGGGTATAATGGTGAAGCCCTTTGAAAGGGTAAAAATGTTATTTTACCACATGTAACTATGCTTGAGATTTTTGTTTTTCATTTCTCTTTAGGCACAGTTAAGCAAATTTGGAATTAACATAATATGACAATATTATCTAACATTTTTTAAAGTCAGGATTCAAAGTATAATTTACATATGGTAAGAAGTACTCTTTATATATAGTTGAATACATTTTGACGAATGTAAACAATTAGATAACTACTACCATAATCTAAATATAGAATATTTCCATCACCCAAAAAGATTTTTCTTGCTTCTTTTTAGTCATTCCCCTCCCTCTACTCCCAGCCACTGGCAACCAGTGATCTGATTGTCCCTTTAGTTTTGCTTTTCAGAATGTTACATGAATGAAATCATACAGTATATACATAGCCTTTCGTAAACAGCGTCTTTCATTTTACATATTGCTTTTGAGATTCATCTACTAATAACATGTTGCATGTATTAGTAATTTGTTTCCTTTTATTCCTTTCTAGTATTTCATTTTGTAGATGTATCACAATTTGTTTATCTATTCACCAAGTGATATCTGGGTGATATTCTTGGGTTTCCGCTGACCTGAGTAGAATTGCTGAAAACATCTGCATATAGGTCTTTGTATGGACATATGATTTTATTTCTCTTAGATAAATAATCATATAGTCAGTATGCTTGTTAACTTTATAAGAAAGTGCCAAGCTGTTTTCCAAAGTTGCTATACCATTTTATGTTTCCTCCGGCAATATATGAGAGTTCCATCTGCTGTGCATCTTGGCCAGCATTTTGTATTGTTTGTTTGTTTTTTTTCATTTTAGCCATTCTAGTAAGCAAATAGTGGCATCATATTTGTTGAAAGGAATATCCTTTCTCCTTTGAAGTATAGCCCAAATTTTATGACTCAAAATTACTTTAAGATTCATATATAAAAGTGGTATACATAAAAAATTATGTATTTCTAGAAGTATGCATATTTGCATTTTTTTTAGTTGGTTTAGAAGACAGATATTCTTTGTTTAAATTGTTTTTACAAGGCATACCACCAAGTACACAGGGAATATCAGTAAATATTTTATGGCGATTATAATGGCCATCATAAATATAAAAAATTGGTATTAACTTAGGACAGTGTAAGTGAACTGGAGGTCCTAATTTTCTCTATAAGTAGAAAGTCTCCTTTCATACAAGATTATTTTTGTGGGGGCTTCATTTATGTGAGATTTATGCACCCATTCATAGCCTTAATTATTCTTCAGTGAAACAAAAGTCCTTGGTAGATATGATAAAGATGATGATCGTGATGATGATGATGATGATGGTAGTAGTGGTGGTTTCAGCTAGATTTACTAATTAATTGCAAGCAGAAGACTACTGTATATAATTCATGCTGTATCAAAAAATACAGAATATTATGCTACCTAATGAGAGCTCATATAGAAAAGAAATCTTAATACAGCTATTATCAAATCACTCTCATGTTATTTCAACCTCAAGGAACCTCAACAAAAATTAAGTTTCTTATATTGGAATTTCTTTTCTCACAAAATGTTACAGGTGTTTCCTATATTAAATAAAACATTTTTGGTGAAATTTTTTAAACTAGTTTTAATTTGAGAATGATTCTTAGATGATAACTCAGTTTAAAAACAGTCAGCCTGGGGTTCTTCTTAATCTCAAGCCTCAATGATATTTGTAAGGTATGTTTTTTGTTTTCTGAAGTTTGATGACTCTTCAGGCACAGAGCTGTTCCTTAGATCATATTTGGAATTTGGATCTGTTATCACTAGAGGGCAGTAAACACAAACAGATTTAGTGGATTTACTTGTATTAAGTTTTTGTACTGTATGCATTAATCAAAGAAAGTTTAGCTTTTATAGCATAAAAATATATTTTTAAAAATCTGTTATTTAAAATATAGGTTATAAATTAATTCTAGATTATTGTCTTCCTCTAAAAGTATTTATTAAGACAGCTGAAATCAGAAGCACACTCAGTGTTTTTAGAGACACTGGTATGTTGTAGTTATTGTATTTAGTATCTGAAGTTTAACCTTGCCTCAGAATTCTTCAGGGTGCATTTAGCAATTAGATTTGCATTTGTTAAGCCAAATAGTATTAGATATGTGTGAGCCCACTTTATACAGATTTGCTTTTTGATCAATAACAATGTCTGAAACTTTGATCCCAAGCAGAAAGGTATAAAATAAATATAGATTGATTATAGAATAAAATATTTTTCAAAAGTTTATACCAAAAACAATGCTGTTACCAGAAAAATCTCTTAGGTTGGAGAAATTGAAGAGTTAGTAAACTAAAATAAGTTAACACTTATCTTAAATAATACTTCTTAAATATTTCAAACACAGTAATATGTACAGCTTAGACCATATTATGTCAATAGACGTAGCATTTGTAGATGCTAGGCTAAATATAAATTAAGCCCTAAAATACATTTTTAGCAATTTAGAGTATGCTGAAACCTGGGTTCAAATCCTGCTCTGATACTTGGCTTTGTGACCTTCAGCAAGATACTTGACCTTCTGAGTTTCAGTTTCCTCATCATTTAGTTGGTTTGTCTTTTTTCCCCCTAGTCAAAAATGTCTTATCTCTCTTGACCTCTGTTACAAGGTCAGTGATGCCAGTGTATGTTAATATATCAATGACTCAGGCCCATCAGCAGAATTTTAAATATCTTGAAATATCTTTAAATAGTCCAGAAAGATTGTTGATTACTTAGGGTATCAGCTAAGGACTAAGAGAGGAGTGGCATCTGCAGATCCCAGGGAGTATTATTAGGAAAAGATATGAAAAGAGAACTAAATGCTAAAAGAAATTTTTTTTTTCCTTTTTCAGTACATGCACACACGTTTTTATGTAAAACCATCTGGGTGTTTGAGAGAAGCAGATTACCAGTCAGGAAATCTTCAGTTCTACCTGTGCAAAGGCATCTGTGTCTTGTTCACATGCACTCCCACATTTAAGTAAGTCTCACTTTTCAGGTGAGGCTGCCTGTCTCTGGGCACCAGCTTCCTGACTGCACTAGTTCAGATCCACGCTGTCCGGAGATCTAACCGCAGTGATAGTACAGTGGCTCTTTAATTCAAGAGACTGTGAAGTCAGCATAGGATTAAAGATAAATGAGTCCTCTCCTAAATTCATACTATGTATCATTAAGTTTGTGTCAGCCTTATTACATGGCAAACTATTCATACACCATGAAGAGCAAAGACTAAACAAGACCTGAACTTGCACCTTAGCCCTGTCACATATAGAGCAAGTTATTGAATGTTTAAGAGTTCCTGTCTTTGCATCTCAAAATGGGGATAATATCTATCTTACTGGGATTTTGCAAAGATTAGAGATAAGATATATAAAGTTCTTGGTGCATAGTATGTGCTTAATAAATACTGTACCATACCCATTACAGTTTTCTCATTAAAATTTTTAGAAGCCAAATCTGATTGTATGAATTGTAGCTCTCTGGCCCTATCCGGATTTCTCTTCTGGGTTGTCTAGAGTCTTCTGCAGGCTGCTACCATGACAATTGGAAAGAGCTTCTCATCTATCCCTTATAATGGGGAAAAAAATGATATGAATTTTAATTTGGTTCACAGTTTTAATTTTTTTTTCTTATTATTGTCATCATCATTATCATTGTCATCTCGCTTCAGCAGATGGGATTTACAGTAGGATCTTTTTGTGCCTGTGGTTCACTAACTACTTTGGAGAATGTAAAGAAAGAAGCTATGTTTTTTTCCTTAAGCATCCTCCACCCTGGTTTAAAAGGCACAGTTAAAGCAACTAGAACAGTGATCTTTAACACTGGGGAACCTTCAGGAAATTCAGGGTATGCTTATTGGGGAGTACTCCTGGCATGTCATGGGCAGAAGGCAGGGCATCTAAATGTCCTTTAATACATGAGATAGTTCTTACCAGGGAGGATTGTTCCATGTCCCAGCAACCATTCATGTAGGTGAAAAATTCAGTTATGATTATCTGATCCTAGATCACAACTACTTTTTACATATAAAGGTGCATGTACTTTATCCCTCCCTCCCTTCCTCTCTCTCTTACTCTCCCAGTAGCCTCTCTATAAACTTTCTGGGGCTTCCTCATAGCAGAGCTATCTTAGAATAATTAGACTTTCTTACAGAATGGCTTAGGGATCCCAATAACACATTCAAGGAGACCAAGATGAAAGCTGTAGGACTTCTTATGACAGCCTCTGCAGTCACACCGCATCCCTTGTTAGTTACACAAGCCAGCTCGTATTTGATGTAGGCGGCATCTTTGGAGACTAGCTGCAATAATAACCAGTGTTACAGATGAGAAAACTGAGACGCTTAGAGGTGAGATTATTTGTTGAGGATTATGCGCTAAAGGACTCGCATTCAGAGTCTGCGGTCTTAGTATCTGAGTGAACTTGGAAAAGGCATTGTCTCTAGGTCTGTTTATGTGGAAATCGGGATTGGAGGAAATGATATGAAGGTACTTTCCATTTCTTTCATCCTTTAAGGCTCTGGATTTAGATGATGGGAGTGGCAATGAAAAGGATAAGACTGAACAAAAAGGCATTTTATAGAAGGTAGAATTTGGTAACAAAGTTGGTGAAGGTAGACAGGGAACATGTCAGGATTACTGAAGGATTTGTTAGGATGATTTATGTTAAACACCTAATAATGGCTGATTCACATGAAACATCTGTCAAATGGTAGGGAAGAGCCATAAACTTCAGTCTCGGATACTGGAATATGGGACCACTGACTGAATGCGAATAATTATAATAAGAACTACTTTAAAAACAAAAATGACTCCATCTATCTTGAAAAGGTTTGAGATGACTTGCAGGGCATTCGAGAGGGGAGAGGATCATATCGTCATTTGGAGATATATTACTAAAGTTCAGGTGAGAAATGATCATTGAAGAATGCTGGGCCAAGAACAGGATCTCTATAAACATCACATATTAAAGGATGAATAGAAAAAGGCAAAGAAGGCATAGTCAGAGAAGCAGGAAGAAAACCAAAGAAGTTGAGAGCTTGGGAGTTGAGGGAGAACGGAAAGAGTGATCAAACAGTGTTGAACACGTTAGAGAAGTTGAGAATGAATGACTAACAACAAGAAGGACCTTAGTGTTCTTTTGGAGGCAGTTTTAGTGGAGTGTTGGGATTTGAGTTCTTTTCATAGAAGATTAAGAGGAATTGAGGAAACAATGCAGTAGATGTGAACTGCAGCTGAGGACTTGGACAACAAAGGACCAGTAGAAACTCGAAGAGGCAGAGCATTTCAGGGATGTTCCTCATGAGGACATACTGTCTAAGACAGGCAAGCCCGATGCAGAAACACTGAGGAGTAAGCACGTTACCACAGAAGCATAGAGTGGTAAGTACAAACTTGGAAATAGAGATGAGGTAGAATAGACAGAATTTTGTGCTAAAGTAGAGTAAAAGCTAGATTTTTATCCACAAGACCTCTTTAGTGTAAAAGTTCCTGAATAATACAAACCAAACTAAATTAAAAAGATTGTTTTTTCTCAAAAGAATTTAGATTTCTTATTTAACTCTCCTTTTAAAAGATATATTACTCTTGAGATCAAGTCTGTATTCCTACGAGCCATGCTTATACTTTTCTTAACTTTGTACACAATCATAAAAATGTTCTTTTGATCGAAATATAGATCCTGAAATCTGTATACAGAATTTCACATTTTTTAACCCTACACAGTGTATTACCTTTCAGTTTATTTTTTCCTCCATTCAGATCTTTAATAAATCGACCCCACCCTTAGATTTTTAAGGTTATGGCGCTCAGGCATATATAACAATGGAAACAAAAGGAGCTGAAAACAGCCATGGCATGCAGGGGAGGAAATGTATCACTTCTATCTGTGCATTCTGGACATTAATTGTATTGTATAGTCATACTTCGCTTTTACATTGGTGGATGAAGAACTTTGGCTATATCTGTGTCACCAGGGAAGCCACTTGTTTTGGATCTGAGAGAGGGAAGCAATTAAAATGCCTGATTGCCATTTTCAGAGCAGCTTTTATTTTGAAGGAAGAGAAGTCAGAGAATATTAAAATCCAGAGAAATGACTCCAAAAGGATTGGTAATCCTTATTTAAGAATGAACTATGCATTTTGAAAAGTTTTATGGCTGTTATTCATCATGGTGAGAGGGAAGCCCCATTCATCTTTTTGTACAGCAGCCTCAGCTGTAGGGATACCATTTTTAAATGGCGTTTACCAGAGGTGAGGATGAGGAAAATGTCCTCAGAGGTTTGCCCTTGCCAACCAATCAAAAAGTACCCAGAGCCTAGTCCATGCCTCCTGACCTGATAGATCCAGAGACAGAGTGCAATTGGTACATAGTTGGGGTTTTATGGGAGGAGTTTCTTGTCACTCTTCCCAGCTTCTCTGCAGTTCCTTATTTGGTAGCTTTTGACAGAACTTGTCTTTCTTGCAGCTAAGCATCTTGGCATAAATTATTCATTAAGCCCTGGAGCTCAGGGAGAGAAAGATGCAGACCCTTAGATATTTAGATATTTCTCTATCACGCGAATTTTCTTTATTCAGAATAGTTGTTGAATTCTCTTTCATTCTGGAGTTTTACAAACGGCATGTGTTCAGTGGGAAGACAGCTGGATGCTGGATGGGATCTAATGCAAGGCTTTCTTATGTTTACTTAATTACCAGTAATCTTTAAAAACCCACACACCCTGAGGATTGTGGAGATTGTTAAACTTTCAAGGTTTTGAAGATATACATGTTTTAGAACTTATTGTCTCTATATAATCAGTTGAAAATGCCTGAAGCAAACTATTTACTGTCAGTGTCTTGGGGCTACATAAAGGTAAGATTTATTTAGCCTTTATAAACTCCTGGTTACTCTGAGTACATAACTGATAGTTTTTAGTAAATTACAATGGAGTTAAGCTTTCTAAGCAATCTTTTATCTTTTCCTTAGACATAAGTACAGAAGAAATATGTGTTTCTAGTGGTAAGATAAGAAGAAATTGTATAGCTTCTATTAGTTATAGTTTGCATGATAAAATAGTGTTTTAATGTACAGTGGTTCTTTTGTTTGTCATGTATAAATTTGAATCATGCTTGTGAATATCAAAGTAATTAAGTAAACTCATTGGAAATAAATTATTGGGCCAAATTTCTTATACTTGGATATGGGTTTCAGTTAGTATGTAGTACTTAAAGTTAATAAAAATTAATTTGTGGCTCTTTCTAAAAATGTGCACTACTTTAATCTGATGAAGACTATGCTCTTTTCACTTTTGAATATAAAGCTCTAGGTAACATTAAAAATTGACATTACTTGACTTTTTAAGTGATATAGCATTAAGATAAAAACTTGATTATTTACTTATAAAACTGGAATAAATTTGTTTCTATGATACTGCTACTTCTGTTAATCTCAAAAAGTGAATTAATATACTAAATTTAATAAGATCATGTCCCTGCTTGGCAAGCATCTTGCATGCCCTGTGGTAATGCTAGCCTGGCGATCCTATCTCTGTTATAGAATCAGGAGGTAGAAAAGTCTTTTTCAGTCCGAAATGAAGTATCTCTTGAGAAATTAAAACTTATTTTTATATATTTGAGTAAGTCACAATGCATTATTTTTAAGAATCCTATTTATTAAGGGCTCTCGGATTGAAATATTTTTTATTTTGTTTCTTTTTAAGGAAAATTTACTCTTTGCTGTCAGATTTACTTGCATTCTAAGAAAACTTATTTCAGTTTTAGTAGTTCAAGTAGTTATGATTCCCCATCTCCCATTAAATTTATGAATGGTCCAGAATTTTTGAATTGTTTTTTTAAACAAATTTTTGTTACTTGAATTTTGCTAGCTATTTCTTAAAATTTTTTTTTAAATACAGAAAAGTATAGAGGGTAATAAAGGAATTCCTCATAATGCCCCTAGAATTTATCTCTTAGCTTTCAGACAGCTCATATTTGATACATTTTGAAAGGCTTCACATTTCTATTATAATTATGAATAATACCTCTAAGAATCTAAATGCAGAAGTTTAGTGCTTATCTTTTTGAGGAAAATTTTTGCTGGACAGCCTAGTTTATGTTTTTCATATTATATTACTAAAAAATTTAAGGACAAATATAAGTTATTGTACTTGTTAAAGGATTTTTTTTTTGTAAATATACAGCCAATGCAGTATTTATTTTAACTTCGAATGCTGATATCTACCAAACTTGTAGTGTATCACAGTGCAGCATATTCTAATGATTTTTAACAGGCTGTTTTGGGGGAAAAGAAAGTATTTTCTTAATGTTCGACCTTTACCACCTTCTTAATTATACACTAGGAGAGTATATCATGTACTAAGTAGCACATTGGCATGAATGCAGAAATAAAGGGATTAAATTTTAGAATGCTTAAAATTTTTAGTTATTTTATTTTGCTTCCTCAACAGTCTTCAATGTAGAATTAAAGTTGAGAAACTGGAATTTAAAAAGCAAAGTGCAGTATTTATTTCGACTGCATTTTCACTTTGCTTTACACTCTAAATGCAGCACACAGACATTCTGATGCACAATGAGAACAAAGGATTTGAAAGCATTAATTTAGAAATCTTTTTTCTTTGCTACAACCATATTTCTATATATTACTTCAGACTATTTAGATCAAAAACAATCAGAATAACCCATCAACAGAAAATATTTAGAGGTGACTTTTAAAAATATCTAAAAACTCAAATAAATTGTTCCACATTTTACAACCAATTCTTTTGAAAAACAGGTCTGTATTTTATCTCTTCTAAATCTGTAAACTGAAAACATAACAGCATTCTATGAAAAAATTATTTTATTACCTTTTCTAATCATTTTCTCCCTCATGCTAATTTTATATAGTTATCCTAGTCAATGGTAAGTAGTTATCTTAAAATAAGAGACATTCCGCTTATATTTAAAAATGGTAGTTGAATGTTTTAGTTTATTGTTCTCTATTATATCCATCTATACATTCCAAAACCAAATTGTAAGATCAACTACAAGTTGAGAAAGAACTAATGGTAATTTTTGTGGTTATTATTTTAGCTTCCCTGAACTGAAAGTTTTATAGCAAAAAAGAAAGCAATTTTGATTTCTTTTAGAAAATGCCCTTATGTTATAACGTGATCGACTCATTGAAATTTGTCGTTGGGAACTCTCCACAACCTTTCCCTTGGGAATAAAGAGCACTGCCTAAAATATTGTGTCCTCTAATTACATCGAAAGGAATTGTCGACTTCCTTGGAGCACCTCGGCAGCTGTGACAGGGAGATGGGTGCGCACCGAAGGGTTTCTCCACCCTTTTGGGTTTTGAACAAAGGCAGAAGAATAGTCTGAGAATATATGTATGTGACACAAAAATAATCAGTGAAATATACAATCTGTCATATATCAGTCTGTACAAAAAGAATCCTTTCATTGCCTTTTTTTTTTTTTTTGGTCTTTATTATGTGTACTATTTCGATGACTTGTGTAAGCAAACTGCCAGAAAAATTACCATTCATTCTTTATGTTCTTCCAGATAAATCAAATTATTTGTGTAGGGAGTCCACAGGTACTATGCAGTTTTTCTGTTTGAGCATATAGCAACATATTCCTCATGCCAGGGTTGTGTACAGGGTAGAAGGTAGTTCTTTAGAAAAACTGGGTCCCTATCTCACTTTTCCAATGGCACTCCCCCCCTCATCCCCCAAGCTTGCATTGAGTTACGCTGAGAGAAATGCATGGAGGGCAAGTACACAGTGGTCCCTGCAAAGTCTATGAAGAGGCTAGGAGTGGCTGAAAGCTTTACCTATTCCCCAGCTTTTAAAAAAGGGCTTTGTCATGACCAGGCAGTTCTTAATAGCAACTGTTAGCTCATAGCACGGACAATTTCAGGTCATACAGATGTTTTATGAAATGTGTTTAAAATGTTTAGCAGACTCTTTCGAATGTGTTTTACCTAAAAATTTTCTGAGAGTAAATTTTTATTTGTTAAGCAACGATTTACTTACCTTTGGGCCTTGTACATGGTATTATCAGTGTATTTCTGAAGCATGGTGAACATTTCCTTATCTGAATGATATCCTAAATTATTTATTCAGATGAGTAGGAGAGCTAGAAGTTTAGATATGTATTTTTTATGAGCATGAGTATAGTCAGATCTTACATCTGTTTGACCTACAAGGATAAAAGTCAGCCATCACTAGAAAAGACGTAGGAAACCAGAAGATAGAAAGAGCTCAGATAATGTTGAGCACCTGCTATATTCTGAGCTTTACAAATACACGATACTTTCTATTAGGTCATTTAATCAGTTGATAGCCTATAACTTACTCAAGGAAATATAACTTTATGAAAAATGAATAGAAAATGTTTTGAAGACATTATAAATATCTTCATGAGTGTTCCTAGAAGGTCTCAAAATTTATTTTTTCCACAGTGGAGCATAATATTTAATGCTAAATGAAAATTAGCAGTAATCCATGATATATTCTGTATGATCCCAATTTTTAAAATATACATCCATATAAATGTAAAAAAAAATGCATACAAGGAAATATAGCTAATTATGGTTCTCTATGAGTGATTGGAGGTATAATGATTTCTCATTTATTCTTGAGCTTTCTCCATTTCTATATCACATATGCTTTTACGATCAGAGACAAATTATAAAAAAGTACATGAACAAAGGAAGTGAATTTTGTATTCCTGAGTATGAAAATGTGTTTCCTGGACATATAATTTAACAACCAGAAGAATTTGTATTGATTATGGCCAATACAATCTTTAGTTTTGGCTTCAGGATAATACTAATATGCATTACTTTTTTCTAATAGTCTATCAAAATGTTTTTATTAATCTTCCTCGGTGCTTTGTGGTGATAAATTCTTATACCTAATCTAGTCAATAAGATTGACTTTGGAAGTAATTTGCTAAATTATCTTGAGTTAGAACACATTGGTGTGAATTACGCAGAGAAGTACGATTTTAAAAATTCTAATTAATTAAATAGTGAGTTAGAATTACATTTTAAACATTAATAAATGATAAGGTTACTACTATCTTTTCCCTAGACTTAAATGAAGATTTGTGGTGAAATTCAAAATTTTAAAGGCTACTAAATATTAGAGTAAAATATGACTTTGGGGATCAATATTAATAGTTTTCCCTATAGAGAAAAAAAGTATCATTTATGTATGTTAAAAGAAATATTAAGGTATATTAAAAGACCTATTTGGGCTATTTTGGGGCTCAGAGGAAGACACATTAAGAAGCAGTTGATATATGGGAAAGCATAACATCTCTAAGAATTCTAATTTTGACAATGAATGCTATGAGGTGGTGGAAGCTGAGTTCCAGTATTTCTTTGGATGAAATAGGTACCATGCCATCAGCAAAATAAATTATGAAGTAATGATGTAGAGTATTGAAAATTGACCTGTTTTGTATTTATGTAAATTGGGGAAATGGATTGGTAATTCTGTGAATACTGAGAACCAATAAATCTTATAATCCCTACTTGGAAAAATTTTTTAAAAAGAAACATTGTATGGTACCTTTTCAAATATTTTATTTCTCCATAGTTCTGGAAGAACACTCAAATAAATCTGTTCAGTTTTGCTTTGGAGTAAAAGATGACGTTTTAACCTCTGACCAGTATACATATTTTTTCTGCTAATGACAAATTAATTGATAAAAATATATCATGTTTTATTGTGTGGCAGTTCTTTTGTATGCCTATAAATTAGTTTTTTCCCTTTTAAAATACTAATAATGCACCTTATTTGTTTATGCCCTTTCCTCCTTTAATTAATGTCCTTGAGTGTCTAAGTTTATTTGGTCTAATATAGTAACCCCTGGCCACATGTCACTAAATTTAAATTAAGTAAAATTAATTAAATAAAATTCAAAAATCAGCTTCTCATTTGCACTAGCCACATTTTAAATGCGTAATAGCCATATGAGGCTAGTGGCCACTGTAATGGACAGCACAGGATATAGACTTTTCTATCATTGCAGAAGTATTGGATGGCACTGATCAAAGAATCAAAACAGTTTAAAACTTTGGGGGCATTTTGAAATACTGCCATTTGAGACAACATGGATGGAACTCAAGATAATCATGCTAAGTGAAATAAGCCAGATAGAGAAAGTTGAAAACCGCATGATATCACTTATATGTGGGATATAAACCTAAAAGCAACGAATGAACAGGACAAACAATCAGAGACTCAGGGACATAGAAATAGACTAGTGGTTACCAGGGGATGGGAGAGAAGGGGGAAAGGTAGACGCAGATGTGGTAAAAGGGGTCAAATATGTGGTAACAGAAAGAAATCTAACTACGAGAGGTGAGCACACATTATAAATATATATATGCCTTACTGGTAAATTGTACACCTGAAACTTACTGTATTTTGTTAACTAATGTCACCATAATAAAAATTAAAATTAAACAAATAGTAATGGTGATATAAACAGAAAAAGCAAAAACAATCACAACAAAACTAGATGGGTACTGAAATGGAGCAATATTCATGATAAGTTTTAAAAGCAAAAAAAAAAAAAAAACAATTGGGCATTTTTTTCTGTATATTAGTGTATGCTTATGCTATTTTACTTACATTTTCTTCTATTATTTTTTTCTGTTTTCCAGTTTAAAAGGATGCTTAATCGAGAGCTCACCCATCTTTCTGAAATGAGTCGGTCTGGAAATCAAGTGTCAGAGTATATATCGAACACATTCTTAGGTGAGAATAACAATATTAAGTGCAATTTTTAAATTTTTCTTTTGAGTTGTTTGTTTTTAGAGGTGGATCGGGGTACCAGCTCATTTTAGAAACCAATTAAGTGTTAGGAATTTAACTTATTTTCATTCATCATATTAATAAATTGATCCCGTAAGCTTTAGAAGCTAAGGTGATAAAGTACATTTTATTTTTTAGCTTCACTCAGGCCCTTAGGGATTTTCTGAATTAAAGTTGTATATTGCCAGTTTTTCCAAAGTACTAAACTGTAAAATGTATTTCTTAGAGAGATCTCTATACATGTATTTAACAAATTCTTGCTAAGTGCCACCCATTGCTGGGCACTAGATATTTAGTGATAATTTAGAAGTGGTCCCTGCCCTCAGTGAGTCCATGGTCTAACAGACACCATGCCTGGTAAACTGGGAGGCAGATAGATACAACTGCTAAAGGGAAGTTTGCTGATGATAATAGCTGAGAGTGTGATGTGCTAGGACAACACTACTCCCACCCCAACCCCCATCCACAGAAAGAAAATAAGTCAAAATCAGTAATTTAAACATATCCTTGATTTGACTTTCATAACAAAGTTGTTGAATATCTAATTAGCACATTCACTAAAAAGGTATTTATTGAACATACACTGTAAACAAGGATGAGTTCAAGGAGCTAACTGTCTTGAAATAAGGGATGAATGTACTGAGACACCTTGTGTCTTTTATTTGACAAGTTAGCTTTTGTGAATCTCATATTCACTTGTCGGATAATATTGGACATCCTCTGTGCTCATCATAAAACCGTGTTACATCATAACCCCTATCTCACTATAGTATAGAAAATGTAAAATAGCAAAAGCAATCTAATTCATTTAGATAAGCTGTTTTTATACTCTCACAGTATGATCCATTTCAGTAAGCTGTTAGATTCACACACTGTTGCTTTTATATTTGAATGTGAAGTTTCTACCATTTTAAACTAGTATTGAAACTGGAGTCCTTAGTTGGCAAGAGCAATTTTGAAACTACTAAAGTGAACTTCGAATAGGAATAAAGTTGATGAACAATTGAAACAACCAATGTGTTTTGCTTTTTCCAAAAAATCTGCTATCATGATAAGTCTTTCAAAAAATTATTAGAACATTCTATCAAAGATGTAACCACTGAATACATTTAATGTCAATTATTTTGCAGTGGGATTTGTTTACTTAATTTTGTGTTTTAAGGGTATGAAATTAAGTCCACATCAAGTTGCAAATACTTAACTTCTCTAAAAGAAACTTTATTTAGAAATATTTCCCAGACCATATAATGAATAATTAAAACCTGGCCAGTTATACATGTTATGGTTAAAAAACAAAAACAGAATTAATAGTAAATGCATAACGTTTTCTAAATTTTTAAGATAAGCAACATGAAGTAGAAATTCCTTCTCCAACTCAGAAGGAAAAGGAAAAAAAGAAAAGACCAATGTCTCAGATCAGTGGGGTCAAGAAGTTGATGCACAGCTCCAGTTTGACTAATTCAAGCATCCCGAGGTTTGGGGTTAAAACTGAACAAGAAGACGTCCTTGCCAAGGTAAGATGATTTCAAGGATCCTGATCATGAATATGCAGCAAGGCCATTTAATGAATTTTGATTCCTTCTCTGTTAAATAGATTAACCAGTTCATTAATTTGTAGGGATATTTGTTTGTTTCTTTGTTTTTAAGATGGGAAAGCACTATATACAGCTTTTTCTAAATTATTTGGGTTTTATTAATTTGCAGATCTCTAGACAAGTGGTCTGGGATATGTGTTCTTCACTTTTTTGCATCTATATTTGATTTTTTTTTTTCTTTAAAGTATTAGAATCTATCTTCTGGGTTTTAGGAGAATAGTAAAGGATTTTGTGAATGGATTTGATATAAGAAAGGCTTTGAGATTAATACTGAAAGTATGTAAATATGTTGTATTATCAAAGGTATAAGGTAAAGCAGTTCTATTCAGTTTTCAGTACATTAAAATGAATTTGCCTAAAGTTTTCCTGTACTTTGATGTGCATCCATTATGTGCAAAATGAATCTTTTAAAAAAAAGATCTAACAATCTTTTTTATTAAAATGAGTAATTTTAAAATGACTGCGTTCATTTTTTCACGTTGTATTTCCTTTTTATAATTTTTAAAAAATCTTTCTTTAACCCCAGGAACTAGAAGAGGTGAACAAATGGGGTCTTCATGTTTTCAGAATAGCTGAGTTGTCTGGTAACCGGCCTCTGACTGTTATCATGCACACTATCTTTCAGGTAATGTGGTTAAGTTCTATCACCTTTCTTTATCTCGTGACTTACTATCCAGTCAGTGAATTACGCATGCATCTTATCTTTTTTACTACTCACTCTCTTTTGTGTATTTTGTACTTTTTCTCTTGTTTGTTTCTTTACCAAGGGACAAATAAAGATATAGAAAGGTTGAAGTGTGGGCAAAATACAAATAAACCAATTTTGTTATTTTTTTCATTTAAGAAAAAAATATGATAGGAAAATTTAATTGATTCATTAAAATAGTTTAAAAATCATCTACATGACCCTGACACAAAGAGAATGGAGTGCTGACTTTAAAAAATGAATAAGCCTCTCTCCTGACTAATGTTAGGATATAATTTCTTCACTATTTTGTGTACTGCTCTCTTCCCCATATATTGGTTTCTCACTCTTTATTGAGCTTTTGTCCCAGCTCAGGGTTAGGATTTAAATGAGAAGTTGAGGCTGTAGATAGCCTGGGACTGGAACGACAGATTCCAGCCCTAGAAAGTATGTTGAGTTTCATTCAGTGGTGCTGGACTGAGGCTGGCTACATGATCATGGGACACAGACAGTTTTTATAACTGGCAGCTCGTTCTTGATACCATACATTTTGGGTTAAGCACCGTTGGGCTCCAGAAGGACAACTTAACTCTGGTTTTATCTCTGAAGTGTCTGGATCTTCCTAAAGGTTTCCATTTTCATCAGTAGACATCATAAGGGTGCTGGTTCCATTTCTGGGGGCAACTCTGGGGCGATTTTATTGTTTATTTGTTAGCACAGTCAATGAAAAATCTTTGTATGTAAGGATAAACTATTAAAAGGATTTATTTTCCAACAGGAACGAGATTTATTAAAAACATTTAAAATTCCAGTAGACACTTTAATTACATACCTTATGACCCTGGAAGACCATTATCATGCTGACGTGGCCTATCACAACAATATTCATGCTGCAGATGTTGTTCAGTCGACACATGTGCTGTTATCTACACCTGCTTTGGAGGTAAACTTATTTCTAAACTTTGAGAACACTAACTTTCCACTCTTAAAGTTCTCAAACTTTTATATTAAAGGGTATACAATGCAGATAATAACTGGCTTCATTGGAAGTATGTCGAGTTATAAAGAAAAAAAAATGTGGTGGTAAATAAATAGTAGGGTCTCTGATGATCTTGTCTATGAAACTTGAACAACAATTTAGGGATTCATCTGTTTATGACATTGCTTCATTGAAATGATCTAATGGACATTCTCTGAAGCACATCTGGCTTATTCAGTTTGCTTAGATTTTTTAGAATTTAGTTTGATGGCTTTTATATTTATAGTTCAAAGGATGATTATTTTATAAAATAGAAGCAATGCATTGATATTTTTCATAGACTTTATTAGAAGCACTACTTTAACAAATCTGAAGTTGTTCCATTAAATGTTTATTAAAACAACTTGATTTTTTTAATCATTTAGAGAAAGATTCTTTTTTGTTAATATATTTTATAGTTGAGATTGTTTTCATTATAAAATTGTGTTAATACCTCACCATTTGTGAGTGAGTGTTTTTCATCTGGAAGTTATTCCTTCCTTTTCTTCCCCCGCTCCCCAAGGACATTTGGCAATATGTGGAGATAGTTTTGGCTGTCACAACTGGGGCGAGGTACATGCTACTGATATTTCAAGAGTAAAGGCCAGGGATTCTGCTAAAAATCCTACAATGCACAAAAGAACAGCCTTTCATAACAAAGATTATCTGGCCCAAAATGTCAATTCTGCTGAGTTTGAAAAAGCTTGTTTTGAATGAAAGTAAAGAATATAATTGTTTATTATTTTTTTTAAATAATTTGAGATATTCCTTTTGTAGCATTTAAAAAATATAACCAATAGAAAAGATTTGAGCATTAGTTATAATGAGATTAGGTAAAATCATTTTTTTCCAAGATTACGCTTAGAAAATTCATGAGTAACTCATTATCTAAAAGACTCTTTTCCTGACACAATATGATAGTGTATTTTGAAGCCTCATTTTGTTTTCCATCAAATTCTAGGAAGTAATTTTCCATTCGTTTGTATTTTTAATTTGTGTCGTTATAGAATAGTGATGTTATCTGTATTTGATTTTTCAGGCTGTGTTTACAGATTTGGAAATTCTTGCAGCAATTTTTGCCAGTGCAATACATGACGTAGATCATCCTGGTGTGTCCAATCAGTTTCTGATCAATACAAGTAAGTGGAGTTAATTTATTTTTGCAGAGGATATTTTTTCTTTCTGCATTTTAGAATGAGGGTCTTTATAACCTCAGGGGTTGTTTCCAGAGCCATAACATTCTTTTGAAATTGGTAAATGTTCATTTAATGAGAGTGTGTGTTAATGTAGCTTAGTTCTGAAAATTATCATTATATCCCATGATGTTTGAAAAACATGCATTTGAGTACTTCTGTAGAAAAAAATACATATCCGTCTTAGTAGGCAACGGTAATCAAAGTAAAAATTTCTCCAAAGATTGAGGTAGTTATATCGTTCCTACATTTTAAATTAAAGGAAGGAAGGAAGGGAGGGAAGGAGGGAGGGAGGGAGGGAAAGGAAGGAAGGAAGGAAGGAAGGAAGGAAGGAAGGAAGGAAGGAAGGAAGGAAGGAAGGAAGGAAGGAAGGAAGGAAGGAGAAGGAAAGAAAGAAAAAAAAAGAAAGAAAGAAAATGTTCTCAGAATTATTGTTAAACCTTCCTCACTTTATGTAGATTTTCATTTAATCCTCTTCAGAAGCTGTAACTATTGCCCCCTCCACCACTATAACCAGCCCTATTCTTTCCTATTTAAAATTCTTAATGAGAGCAACAGGAACTCCTCTTTTAACTTTACCTTTTTAACCATTAATTTTTTTTTCACTGGTGAGTGACATTTCACCAAATAAGTCATTGCTGAATTTGGAAATATAAAGAGTGATTATAGAGACTGCTTAATATGGGGCATCTCTGACATATCGCTGCATAGAACACCTCTGTACGGACTATCTAGGTAGTGCTTAAGCTGTGCCTTTGTGAGGTTTTAGCTTTACAGAAATTCTATTTCTTTGGTACTTGATGTTAGTTTGTAAATGATTTAAATGTCCTATTATTTTATTACCTCCCACCATAGTAGATTAATGTTATAAATTTAATTTTATATACAAAAAAAAATAAAATGAGAAGTTATTAAATTGTTAAATTCTTCTTCTTATCTGTTAAGAATGTTTTGTTTTGTTTTGTTTTTTTGCCATGAGTCTGTAGATAATAGCTTTCTCATGCCGTATCACAATCTAGCTCTAGTAAGTAGTCTCTCTGTAGTCAATATTCATTTCCTTTACTTTGCTGAAACCAGATTTAAAAGGAGAATTTAATTGTAGCCTTGCTTTGAGAAATTTAACTTAGAGCTTTAGAATATTTAGATCTATTTTTATATTTTTTAATAGTATCTGGGCTACCCTATAACGAAATGCACTTCAGTGACTCATATAGGAGGATCTGAAAAGTCATGGATTTCCTAAAGTGTGTAGTTAGCCAAGTACATTTTAGAAGTTTGGTTTATGAACTTATTTATCCAAGATAGGACAGGATAACATTTTATGTTCCAACTACCTTATAAAAACCTATAATGGGGTGCTTTCAGGAATCATGAAAGCATTACTAAATATTAACACGTAAACAGTAATCACATTAGGCACAGCTACATGAGTTTGCATTGTGTCAGTGGTGAGGATTGACTGTTCTTTCCTAGAAGAGCAGGAAGGTCATATGGCATGATGTACACTAGCACCTTTTGTTAGCCTAGCCTGATTTATTATTTCGATGGTTATACATCCCTTACTGTGTCCCTTATTTTATACATTTTTAACAAATTCATAAAAATTTTGTCATATTTTTTACCTTTAAGAAAGGTATGCATTTTTTTCTTTAATAAAAGCAAAATGTAGACTGGTATGTTTTATTTGCTTCATATTATATATAATACTATACATTCCCTTATTATAACATTAGATTTATGAATAGATTGGAGAAAAAAATAAAAACTGTCTCAGGATTATATCGAAGTTCTCTGATAATTTTTTTAAGAAAAAAATGAGGACCATCTCTATTATTCTTTCTTGTAGACCCTCAAAGGGCAAAGGGGCTTAGATTGGCACTGGGGGACTCTAGTGAGCATCAGGGTACCAGTAGAGTCTAAAATTTAAGTTTAGTCTGTACATAAACCTGATGTTCTCCAAAGTTTGAGACCCACTGAGAAAAATGATGGAGCATTTCAGGGGATTATAAGTACAATGACAGTGCCCAAGAGTATCTGTTTAAGGTCATTTTGCCAATGACCTGCCCTAGGTAGAAAGATAACTAACTAATCTTGCTTCTGGAATATTTTGTTATTCAGTAATGTTACAATGATCTCCTTTCCGTGGGACCTCAGCGACACTCGGGGGGTTAAGTTCCCAGACCTCAGCGACACTCGGGGGTTAAGTTCCCAGAGCAGCTTTGGATTGCTAATGTTTCATTGAGGGTGTGGTGTGATGAGGCTGCAGTATTCCTGAGAGAATGAATCAGCATCATCACTTGGTACCTTAAAGTATCCCAGGGTTGATCAGAGCCCCAGGGCATTATGAGAATTACTGCCTTAGTTAGCTTTTGACTAAGGATCACTCCAGCAAGCATTTTATTTTAGGAGATAGAAGAGGCTTAGTAGCCAGTAACACAAATAAGTTTTAACTTCGTGCTATAACGAAGTCCTTCTAAATAATAAATAGCTTTGTGAAATACTTCATCAAAATTTTAGTTTGCGGTAAACTCTTTTTTTATAGACATTAAGTTTATGTTTTCTGTTTCTTTCATGGATTAATTGAGCTTCCGCAGCTCAGACTAGCATACTCGTAGCTCTTACCCTGAAGCTGGTGCTCCCAACTTGTCAGAAGTCGAAGGTTGAGTCTGTGCTTTTTGTAATAAGAAATCCTAAAGACTCTAATCATCAAATCTATAAACCCATGTTTGAGAGGTCACCTGCCCTATTTTAAGGAAGCTACAGAGGCATCATGAGGTTGAATGGCTTGCTTTGGGACAGAGGTACTAAAGCTCACCTGGCTGATTCTGAGTCCAGATATACCTCTGCTTCTTAGGTTTGATGGTAGATTCTATTAATTATTCCACTTGTGTTAGTTTTAGATGCCAAATGATTTGATACTAATGAAACATATACTCATTGTAAACATGCTGGAGATTTTGAAAACAGATCATTTCTACCTGGCAGAGTTGGTTAAACTTTTATAAGTGAATTAGGGATATGAGTAATCTGAATAAGATTTAAGGAAGTTAAAATTCCAAGTGGGAAGCTATAGAAGTCTTTTGGGGAGGACAATAAATGCAAATAAATCCATAAAATATAAATAGCATCATAAAGTTTTGAATATAGCGTGCTGGAGGGTATTTATCATAAAAAAAAAAGGCATTTAACTTTAAAGCATCATTTGTGGATTATATAGAGAATGTTATTTTTATGTATAAACACTTTCAAAATAAAGGTAAATTCATTTTTGTCAAATGTGGTTATATAGGAATAACTGCAGGGATCATTATTTTATTTAACAAAAAATTATTCCAGGCACTGGGAATACGTGAGTACACAAGACAAAGCTCTGGCTCTGACGAGCTTGACTTGTGGTGGAAAAGAGAGACTATAACGTGAATGTGTGACATCAAATGACACTAAGTTTTATGAAGAAAAGTCATGCACATCTAGGTCACAGAGTGAATAAACTGAGGGAGTGAGCCAGACAGTTTAATTCTTTGTCGTTGGTACCAAGATATTAAGTTAAAAGTACCACTTCAATTCCCCACTTCAGAGAGAAATGTTTTGTTCAGAAGTGCCCAGGAGAAATCAGATAACCAAGCATATTAAATTAATAACTTTTATTTTTCTATGCTTAAGTCTCTTAGTGGCTTGGGAGGTCTTTGGGAGGGACCATTAAGACTTGTACAGATATAATGACAAATAAGTTGAAATGTGATAAATGCTAAATGTGTAATACAAAGTATATAGGAGTTTACAGGAGAAACTGAGCAATTCTACCTGTGATAATCAAGAAAGGCTTTATGGAAGAGATGACTCATACTGTGTGTTGGAAGATGAGGGGGTTTCAACAAAAATGTTTTATAAACTAGCTTCTCTCTTCCTCTGTGCTACTTTGCCTTCTAGTAAAGTTTGAAGGGAACTTTCTGATTATTCTAGAACCTTCAAGAAGTCCACATGGAAGAAAATCTACTCAGGAACTGCAGAATCTTACCTCCTGTTTCGATAGGACCATATACCTTTAGTCGTAAAGAAGAGTAGAAAATTAAATGTCTACCCTCGGGGTTGCTTAAATGCTAACATTCATTCATTTAAAAATCAGCAGTCACCACCACCTTTTTGTAACAGCTCCAGATATTTGAGAGGCAGTAGAGACCTACCTGTCCAACACAGAGTCATTTCATGGCCTCTCTGGACAGTCTGGATGCCTCCTGAATGTCAGGAGCTAAGTGCTTTTCTAGGCAGGTGTGGCCAGGGCTCCTGGACAGTCCTCCACATGGAAGGCCATCCTGAGGTTGAGTAAATTCAGATTCGTTGTCAACAGTGTTCATACCACATACCTCTTCTGTCAGGCCACAGCTCCTCATCTTTTCTGCAGTCTCAGTAGCCTCAATTTCTTTTGTCTTTCTTCACATGCCATGTAAACTAATTCAGTGTTTGTAAAGCAAGCCCGAGTCAGTTCTTCTGTTCATTTCCCTTATTACATGCATATTTGCTCCCTTAGAAGCAACCCTAATTTGATTAATTAGGCATTATTTCTCCAATCAGAAAACATTATGCTTCCTTTTCATTATATGTAATTTAATATGATTCTGCTATAGAAACAATAATATTGTGTGCTAACATACTTTGTAGTTTAAAATGTTTTATTTCTATTTATTTAACCGTCTATAGCTAATGTTCATAATCAGAGGCTATTATAGACTATTTAAAAGTCACCTTGACCAGATACTGGCTTTCTAAAAAATGAACACTATTGCTTTATCAAAAAATAAATCTAAAAAGATAATAATACCATACATACCCACTGCCTGGGTACTATAGACATCTCTGTTCCTGTAGTTTGGGAGCAAAAATTTAGATGTGTAAATTCCTATTTCTATACTACTGATAAAAATCATAGGATTTCACAGTGGAAATATGTCTTGAACCTTTCTTCTTCTCCGTAGCTCCTTTAAAATAGTCATTGGATATTTCCATCTTAGAAAATATATATTTTCAAATATATTTTCTGTGCATTAGTCAGTAAAAAGATCAAACACATGCACTTTTAGTCTTTACAATGACTTAAGTGGAAACAGATTAAAGCGCCAGTCGATTTTTTTTTTTTTCTTAATGACTATCGTATAGATCAGGGTCTGCTATTTACAAGAACTAGTAAGGAGGCAGGATCTCTCACTGCCTAAAATACACAGGTCCCAGGCAGTTGTAAGAGAGCAGCAGAATCTAAAGTGTGGAGTTATGCAGGCGGCCTGACATTTACCTCTGCGTGAAGCCCTGACATGCGGGTGGGAAGGGCAATATATGTGTATAAAATGACTGCACGATACTTGGAAGAGGAAATGGAAAAATGAATAAAGCTTCAACTTCCAAAGCTATACTGTGGACAGAAATAAGTAAGAGTGGCATGAGCAAATCTAATATTGTTTGTGTGTTCCAGACTGTCCTTGTACCCTTTCTGAGTACAAATAATTCTAAGTCACATAATCTTTACATTATATAAAATGCTGGGTAGGTGGTGCATGGTTGACAGGAATACAATATCTTATGCTCTGGGCGTGTCATAAATGTTAAGAATAATGTCATATATTGCTGAGTTTATAGAGCTACCCACATCTGGAAGGGAGATTAAGGATGATCTGGTCCAATTCTTCTTTCACATTAAAAAAGAGAAAGCTGAGGCCCACAGGGCAAACTGCCTTGCCACATGTCAATAGCATTGGAATTTACTCCCAAGATCCCTGTATTAACAAGTACATTCTCTCCTAGGCGTTGTCATGTAATGGTAAGGACTGCAGAGATATTTAGGGGAAATTACATCCTAAACCTAACATATCTCAGAGTATGAAGAGTAAGATAAACATGGAATAAATGGCTTTGCCAATCTTCTTGTCTCTTGTCTTTCTTTCCAGACTCTGAACTTGCCTTGATGTACAACGATTCTTCTGTCTTGGAAAACCATCATTTGGCCGTGGGCTTTAAGTTGCTTCAGGAAGAAAACTGTGACATTTTTCAGAATTTGACCAAAAAGCAAAGACAGTCATTAAGGAAAATGGTCATTGACATCGTAAGTAGCTGATGAAAGCAAAAAAAGAGAATGATGATGCAAACTGTTTTTTTTTTAATGAAAATAAAAATTAGGTACAAGGAACTGTGTATTGTAAAACCTAATGCCCCTCCCCAGCACCTAATGTTTGAGAAGCTGCCCCTGCTGCTGTCAGTGATGTTCTGTAATAGGTTTTCTCCTTCTAGCAGTTTGAAGTTGAAAATAATGACAGCTTTAACCTCATCATTCTAGTTTTATTTTCTGAACTCCTCTGATATGGTGAGAGCAGAGGAAGTTGGCTAACAAAAACAAAGGTGCTGTCCATAGCTCAAATGGACTTTTTCCATTCGAAAAGTGGGAGGAAAAAATCCCCATCGATAGACAATGACATTTAGAAACGTCCATAACTTTACTCTATGCATATTTTCTCTATGCATATTATTCACAATGTTATGAGACACAGGAAGATCTCTCACTATCAAATAGTTATTCTGTTAAGCTTTGAATATACAAAGATAAGAATTATCTGTTTTGGATAAGCAAAAAATTACCCAGAATATTCTGCTTCTGAAGGATTCTATGAGCAACCTTGAATCATTTTATCATAGTCTTGTAACCACTTTCTAGTCCAAGGAATGGAAAAAATACGTGATGATATCTTATCTGTGGAGATGCCATCCCTTCTTTTCACCACGGAAGTGGTTCCCAGTGCCTAACATTCTGCATAATGCAAATGTATATCTGAGCTTTCAGAAAACTTGACAGCAAAAAGGAAAAGACTGCCCCAAGAAGTAGTAAAGAATTTCCAAGGACTGCTATTAGATGACATAGTGGTTTTCCATTTTTTTTCCTTCACATTCTGCCTAATATTTTAATTTGCAAATTACAACTTTTCTCCTCTGGACTTTTTTTACTTAATAAAATACTCTGTCTTTAAGGTACTTGCAACAGACATGTCGAAACACATGAATCTACTGGCTGATTTGAAAACTATGGTGGAAACTAAGAAAGTGACAAGTTCTGGAGTTCTTCTTCTTGATAATTATTCTGATAGGATTCAGGTAAAGCATTACTTGAATTTTCACATGTGTCTGGGTGTGTGGCTTTCATAAGATGTCTCCTTTCTCCTACCTTATTATTTTAGTAATTATAAGCAGGATTTTGATCCAGATTCTTAATCTTGAGAATTAACCAGACAAAATCCTATTCTTCTTTGCATTTGCATATGTGTTAAAACAAACAAACAAAAAAACTCTAACATCCCACAAAACCAGCTTCTTAAGCAGCTCTGAATTTAACTGTGCACATAAACAGTTTTTCTTGATATTTAGATGCAGTAGAGGTGGCATAATTTGGGACTATTTATACAAGTGTGAACCACACATAGACACATCATGGTTGAGCTGTTTGGAATGAATCTTTCACTACATGTATTTTTAAGTGTCACAGTCATTCGATGTGAATTTCTAGTAAAAAAAAAAAAAAAGCAGGTGCTAAATAGAGAAAGCATTTATCTGTTTTAGGTCCTCCAGAATATGGTGCATTGTGCAGACCTGAGCAACCCAACAAAGCCTCTCCAGCTGTACCGCCAGTGGACAGACCGCATAATGGAGGAGTTCTTCCGCCAAGGAGACCGCGAGAGGGAGCGGGGCATGGAAATAAGCCCCATGTGTGACAAGCACAATGCATCTGTGGAAAAATCACAGGTGATGCACTAAGCATAAAGCTTTCAGAGAGAATAAAACTACAACTTAAACATTTGATCACTTTTTATCCACATCACACAGCATTTTTGTGTTTTTTTTTAAACTAGTACTTTATTTTTTCAATCTCAATTTCACATTAGTGTTTATAAGCCAAAACCTCATGATTCATATTTGTATAGTTATTTATGTGTTCTTATAGCATCACACTCATTCATTATGACTAAATTAACATAGTATATTCATTGGCATAGAAATATTTATCTGATTTCATATTTGAATTCAGTTATATGAATTTATATGGAGTATGCCATTATTTCAGTTATTTAGAATCACCTATACATTGGCTATTCTAAAATAAAAATCCAAGCCTCAAGCCAAGCCCTACCATCTAAACAACTGTAAAGTTTTTATGTTGCAAACATGGTCTTCAGCTAAGTACTGGAGGCTGATTTTCACAAGCTAAGTAATAATGCTTTCATATGGTCCATTGCCTAAAATAGTGACTGTTTTACAAAACTAAGGTTAGTTGTCTTCTGTTCAATGTTATATTTGTGGACCTTGTCATATTTTATGTTTAATGTAAAAAATATATATTCATATAAATTAGATAATGTGGAATCTAGTTAACCTTTATTATGATTTCTTTGTTTTAACTCCTGTACTCAAATTAGATTTCTTTTTAACTAGGTGGGCTTCATAGACTATATTGTTCATCCTCTCTGGGAGACATGGGCAGACCTTGTACATCCTGATGCCCAGGACATTTTGGACACTTTGGAGGACAATCGTGAATGGTACCAGAGCACAATTCCTCAGAGCCCCTCCCCAGCACCTGATGACCAGGAGGAGGGCCGACAGGGTCAAACCGAGAAGTTCCAGTTTGAATTAACTTTAGAGGAAGATGGCGAGTCCGACACCGAAAAGGACAGTGGAAGTCAGGTGGAAGAAGACACTAGCTGCAGCGACTCGAAGACTCTTTGTACTCAAGACTCAGAGTCTACTGAGATTCCACTTGATGACCAGGTCGAAGAAGAGGCAGTAGGGGAAGAAGAGGAAAGCCAGCCCGAAGCCTGTGTAATAGATGATTGTTCTCCTGACACGTAACAGTGCAAAAGACTTTCACGCCTTCTTTTTTTTTTTTTAAGTAGAAAAATTGTTTCCAAAGTGCATGTCACATGCCACAACCATGGTCACACCTCGCTGTCATCTGCCAGGACGTTTGTTGAACAAAACTGACCTTGACTACTCAGTCTGGCGCTCAGGAATATTGTAACCAGTTTTTTCACCTCCATGTCATCAGAACAAGGGGGACATCTTCACGAACAGCATTTTAACAAGATTTCAGCTTGGTGGAGCTGACAAAGCAAGAAAGTCAACTCCAAAGTGTTTTCAAGAAAGTGTGGCTCATCAAGGCAGCCCAAAAGTTGGTATGATTTGGGGTTTCTTTTGTTTTAGTTGTTTGCAATATTTTCAGCAGAAAGAAGGCATTACACAGATAGGGTGAACTAAGGGATGAAACAACAAATGGGTCAGGAACAAGAAACAGCATAAATCTGTTACCGGAAGGAAGATGAGCCACAGAAATTGCATAATTTTCTAATTTCAAGTCTTCCTGATACATGACTGAATAGTGTGGTTCAGTGAGCTACACTGGCCTCTACATTTTGTATGATATGTAAAACAGATTTTTTGTAGAGCTTACTTTTATTATTAAATGTATCGAGGTATTATATTTAAAAAACTATGTTCAGAACTTCATCTGCCACTGGTTTTTTTCTAAGGAGTAACTTGCAAGTTTTCAGTACAAATCTGTGCTACACTGGATAAATCTAATTTACGAATTTTACTTGCACCTTATAGTTCACAGCAATTAACTGATTTGTAGTGATTCATTGTTTTATATACCAATGACTTCCATATTTTAAAACAAAAACTAATTTTATGTTGCAGGAAACTTTTTGTAGGTCTTCGTTTACTTTGCATTTTGTTTCACTCTTTTCAGAAAAGCAGAGTTGCTCTCCACTGACATTTTTCTTCATAGTGTACAAAGTGAATATTTGTTCAGTAATACTTTGATGTGCATTCTGTCTAATGTGTCTTAAGCCTCATGGACACTCAACAATCAGCTGGTGTCGTCTGAAGCAAGTGAGAGATATATAAATACCCAGTAGCTAAAATGGTCAGTCTTTTTTAGATATTTTCCTACTTAGTGTCTTCTGATAACTTTTTGCTATGTCAATAGACCCTCATTTCACAAGTGCATGTCTTTGTAATAACCCACACGTGTCATGCTCATTTTTATTATTTCCATGGTCAGTTATAGTAAGAAAAACTTTTTCCTTTGTGCTGCTTTATTATTTAGCGTGTGTTTGAACCTCTGTCCACATTCACTAGATAGGGTCTTGTCAAATATATCATCGCCATTTTGATTGATGAAAAGAAACAGGTAGTCAGGTTAGAGTTAGCATTCATTTCTACAGCAAGGTCATATATAATGACTAGCTTTTACTCTTGATTTACAGAAAAAAAATTAACAGCTAGGTAGGCATTTTTAACAATATTAGAATATATTAACCAACACCAGTACAACTGATGCTCATTGGTTTCTATGATTTCACCATGGATTAAGAACTATATGAGGAATATTCTTGAGAAGTGATTTCAAGTATAGCAACTACCCTTCCTTAAGGCGAAACATATAGGAATTGCTTTATCAGTTATCATTGGTTCATAAGCATGTCTTATAGAAGAGAACTTTAAATAAATACACTGAGGAGAGGAAGTTGATGATGCCACTGGCACCAGAGGTTTGGCAATACAATGCCATCCTAAGATACTGGGTGGAGGAAAAAAATAGAGATCACTCTTGGCTGGATTTAGTACTGAGAACTATATTACAGTTTTAGAGATTAATTCCCAGTATTTAACCTTCAGTTGGCATGTTGGGGGCATTTATTTAGTTTGGACTTTCCTCCCATTTCAGCTCTTAATAAAGTGTTTACGTCCTCTATGAAGAGTTTGGAGCCCAAATAATCATTTTTCATATTGATATTCAAGAATTGACATAAAGACTAAAAGGGGTATCTGACCAAATGGAAAATAAATAAAACAGTTAAGAAAAAGTGTAACCCTGAGAAAGAGTTATATTTAGGATGTCACAGGGAGCTCTCTGGGGACTAGTAACTAAGTCATCAGCCAGAGAAATGACCCAAGCTGAAGATAATTTCTATTTTAATGCCCTGATATCCACTGATGCTTAGAACCTTTGATAGGAAAGTGATGTAGCTCTGATCTTTTGCACGGAGCAGAATAGGACTTAACTAGTTAATTACCAGATTTCCATCCTCCTCACCTGTAAAAGTCAGGGAAAGATAACTATCTTTCAAATATAGTTCTATGTATGGGCAAGCGGTTTCACAAGAACACTTGGAATCTCGTTTCTGTTTTGATTTTATTTATTCCTAATAGAGGTCTAGAAGAAAAGGCAATCAAGGTTTATTCCTTTCCAAAATATTCTCATTCTCACTTTTCCCTTATACTTGGTATTTCCCTCACAGAGTGCCTAGAATCTTAATAATGACAAAAAAATTTTTTAAGCAGCAATATGTCACAAACAAATCCAGGCCTGAAAGGGTTTATAACTGCACTAAAAAAGAGAGGCTTTTTTTTTTTTAATCTGTTGGTTCTGAATGGTTCACATGTTGTAAAGATACCCACCGATGGACAATCAAATTGTAGAAAATGCATAATATGCAAGAGACAGGGACTAATGCACTGTACAATCTGTTTATCCTCTCCCTTCTTTCACCTTTCTCTCTCTCCTTCTCTCTTGCCCAAGTGTGCTTCAGAATTATACACTGCTTTAAAACATCCTTTTACAAGTGACTTTACATTTCCTGAAATGCCATAAGAAAATGCAATATCTGGGTACTGTATGGGGAAAAAAAATGTCCAAGTTTGCATAAAACTAATACATTTCAGCTTGCAAGTTACTAAACATAATAATGCTGTTTTAACTTTATTTTCTTTTATGTCACTTAAAATTCACAAAAAAAAAATAATGTAGATAGAACAAATTGCAGATAAGGAAGAAAACTTGAATGAAATGGATTTCACAGAAAGCTTTATGATAATTTTTGAATGCATTATTTATTTTTCGTGCCATGCATTTTTTTTTCTCACCAAATGACCTTACCTGTAATACAGTCTTGTTTGTCTGTTTACAACCATGTATTTATTGTAATGTACATACTGTAATGTTAATTGTAAATTATCAGTTCTTATTAAAACATCACCCCATGATGGGATGGTGTTGATATATTTGGAAACTCTTGGTGAGAGAATGAATGGTGTGTATACATACTCCTTGTACATTTTCTTTTCTCCTGTAATATAGTCTTGTCACCTTAGAGCTTGTTTATGGAAGATTCAAGAAAACTATAAAATACATAAAGATATATAAATTTAAAAAACATAGCTGCAGGTCTTTGGTCCCAGGGCTGTGCCTTAACTTTAACCAATATTTTCTTCTGTTTCGCTGCATTTGAAAGTAAGGTAATGGTGGGGCTAGGGCTGGGCATTTTACATCTGAGCTTCAAATCGATTGGTTTTCTGGCAATAGCTAGATTTTAAAAAACCACAGACAACCTCTGGAAGATTCTGAGACCTTTTTGAAATACAAGCTCTTAAGTATTTCTTGCCACATAGCAGCATTGCATATATGATGATTGTTTTCCCCATCGGTTGATCAAGAGGTACTTGAGTTAGTTATTTTCTACTTCCAACACCACCGGGAAAATGTCTTGTCCAGTCATTACAAAGAGTATTTTTGGCTTCTAGAGCACATAGGCAAATGACCTTGATTTGAAACTGGAGCCATAGGTCACATGTGTTGGTTAGTCTTTTATTCATCAACTTCCTGTCATGTTAAGAGAATATAGAATGTGAAAAAGGTCATTTTTTAATCCTAGACTTTTTCTTCAACTAAGATCAATCAAAACATTTTTTTGTATGTTAAGTCCATATGTAGACACAAAGTTTTATATGATGCCAACTCACATAGCATAAAAGAGTCACCATTCTCTAGAATTTGTTACTGCAAAACTTGTATTATTACAGAATTTTAGAACTTACATTGCAATAGAATTTTAAAATCGCTCAATGGACAGCTCCCGAAAGCTATGAGAAATTCCCAGTGAATGTTGTGGATACCTTTTACTGTTGCCCAGCCCTCAGAAAACACGATTAAGTGGAAGGAGAGATTCTTTTACTAGGAAAAATGAGCCTCCTATTATTTTGTTTTATTTTTTGACACAAACTGTAGATTTTAGCAGCCCTGGCCCAAAGGAATTTGATTACTTTTGTTTTAAACAGTACAAAGGGGACACTATAATTATAAAAACATCCTTATTGATTTTAGTTTTTAATTTTATTTCTTTAGATAATGTTTTCAGAGTGATAAATTGTGTGTGAGCATTAAAAATGACGATTCTTTTAGTGGTTTCTTAGCCTCTCTTACAGCCCATGGGGATAGTACTGTACATCAATACCTTCATATGAAATTTTTATATGCAATGAAAATAAAAGCATGGGTTGATTCTGCTTATTTATGACTCAATCTTTTACAAATAAAAAATTACTCATTTTAAATTGTAGTTCAGTCAGCACAAGTCTCCAAGAGTAATGAAGATTGTTAAAATGAAATGATAGTGACATCATTAGCTAGTAATGACATCTGTAATCAAATGAAACATTTATCTTTCATTACGAAATTAATCTTGCTATAGAAAAAATTGCCAAAATTATTTCAATGGGCTACAAGATTAATCACAGTATTTTGTAAACAGGCTTAAGAAGGGGACTTATGTTTAATTGAATATTCTGGTATACTGAAACTTAGTCAGCCAACATTTATTTGTTTGGTACCTACTCTGCAAAGTACAAGGTTCTAAAGATTCAGCAGTGAAGAAGACACAGCTTCTGCTTTTGTGAGCTTATGGTCTGGAAGGAACGAAGGCATTAAACAAGTTCATACACGTGCCATCAGTGCATTCTGTACAACGAAGAACCTGTGACTAAGCGGAATCCTGAACTTGCTGTCTTCCAGGGGGCCAGAGAAGGCTTTCTTCAGGAAGTGATTTGGGGCTGAGCTCTGAAGAATAGTGAGAGGTAACCAAGCAAAAGGGAGAATTGAAGGAAGAAGAAGGGGATCCAAATGGGAAACTTCATTTGCAAAAGTCCTGAGATACAAATGAGCTTGAGACTTCTGGAGAAATGGAAAGAAAGCTCCCCTGCTCCATCACTGATTATTTCTTATCCTGCTTTATTTTCTTTATAATGTTTATCACAAATGACATATATATATATAGATAAGTATCTATATATATATCTGGTCTATCCTGCCAGAACACAGCTCCACTTAAAACTATGCCGAGTACTCAGTGCTTAATATTTTTTGAATATACAGCCACCAAATTGAGATTGGATATAATTTAATCTGATAAAACATTTTAGGGTCTCAAAGAGGTTTTTAAGTGAATGTCATAAAAATATTCTGGTGTTTTTTTGTTTTGTTTTCGGCCTTGCTAAGATCCAGGATAAAGACAAGTTTAAGTCTTTGATCATATTGCTAACTAAAAACTCTGCCTAGTGCTCACAAATTCTTTTTTTTTTTCCCCCCTGAATAACAAAAGTTCAGCTGTCATGGTAAGGAGAGTAAATGAGTCAGCAAACATTTAATACAGGTAATCCCCAAAGCTTAAATACTAGAATAAGGATATAGTAGTAGCCCCCTTATTTGTGATTTTGCTTTCTGAAGTTTATCTGTGGTCAACTGCGGTCTGAAAATATTAAATGGAAAATTCCAGAAATAAACAATTCATCAGTTTTAAATTGCATGCCATTCTGAGTAGTGTGATGAAGTCTCGCGAGTCTCAGTCCTGCCCGGGATGTGAATCCCGTCTCTACGTCTCTACGTTGTACGTACTCCCCACGTAGTAGCTGTCTAGGTTATCAGATTGCTTGTTGAGTTGTCACAGTGCTTGTGTTCAAGTAACCTTTATTTTACTTAATAATGGTCACAAAGCCATAAAGTGAGTAAAAAGGTGAAAGTTCTTGGCTTAATAAGGAAAGAAAACAATTGCATGCTGAGGTTGGTAAGAGCTGCAGTAAGAACAAATCTGTCTGTGAAATTGTGATGAAGGAAAAAGAAATTTGTACTAGTTTTAGTGTCGCATCTCAAACTGCACAAGTTATGACCATTGAGGCTGATAAGTGCTTAGTTAAGATGGAAAAGATGCTAAATTCATGGGCGGAAGACCCAGACAGAAAAGGTGTTTCCAGTGAAGGCAACGTGTTGTGCCAGAAAGCAGTCGCTGTTTAGATCGACAACCAGTGAGTCAAGATTTGGAAAGAAAGGGACCACTTGAAATTTTACCTTCCTCTGTCAAGCGGGCACTACAGACATCCAGGAGAGCTGACTCCGGTAAGAATTCTGACTTCTTTGGCTTTTGCCGGTTTTCCTACAGTCACATCTGCAGGCTCCAGAGTGGAGTGTAGCCCAGGTATCGACCAGAATGTGGCAAGGCTTTCCATTAATTTTAATTTTAGTTTCCTCTTGGCTGTTTAAGGGAATAATTGATAATAGTTTAATGGAGAATCCTTGAGAGTCTCATCAACTCTGGGAGGGGCCCTCCTTTGAAGGTAGATAAGGCAGGCTTTGAGTTGATGTGGAAGAATTTGACAAAACCTTTGAGGGCAATCTTTTTTTTTTTTTTTTTTTTTACCAATGTTCCAGTTGGGAGCAAATAACAAGTGGATTTCTGGGCCAGTGTTTTGCTGATAGATGCTTAGGAGGGTACATTGGGGGAGGCCCAGGTGTTTTAGATTTCTGGCTTTAGAGCTCTTTCAGCTGCCAGATAACTAACTTAGTGATCTTTATTTACAGTCTTGTGGTCTTTTCAAAGTGGAAAGGCAATTGAGATAGAGGATTAGTGTGTACTCAGGTAAAGGAAAATAGAATAGAAGACAAGTCAGTCTTACTGTCTTCTGTTTTAGGTACTACTTGTGTCGTTAAATTTTTTAGTAGGCTTTTGCAATGAATCTTCCGGTAAAACTATTTTGGAATTTTGAAGGCTTTTGGAGGATTATGTATTTCGATTAAAATAGGTATTCCATTTTTTGTTAAATGAGAACCCTTGCTTTCAAGTGCATATTTAATTGGAATGTTCTCCATGATAATTCTAGGCCATTGTAATTCTAGGTTGTCTTAGGAAGATTTCGTAAGAACCTCAGTTCTTAGACCTAAAATAAGCAGGTATGCTTTGATGTGGTATGCTCAATTCTCTGAAACTTTAGCTATATCTTGGATCTCATGAAGCCAAATTAATACTTTAGGCAGATGTGCCACTGGGTTGGGGATTTTGTGGTGTTTTACAGTGTACCTTATTGCCAAAAAGAGGTAAAAAAAAAAAAAAAAACGAAAAAAAAAACAAAGAAGACAATGAAAATGATACAAACTTTAACACTTCATGAAGTGGACAGTCTCCTTTAGATCTGTCAAAGGGGCAGAAAACAAGAGCTTCCATAAGATAAAGAATAAGAAACAAGGATGAGACAAATAGAAAACACCTGGGTGTCTATAATCACACTATTAACCTTGTTTGGGAGTGAGAAGGCCCAGACTTCGTTGGCTTAGTATTTGGGGATTGGCAGACTAAATATGCTGCATTTTTGGTCAAGCAAAACATTTACAGAGACCTAAGAGTTATCTGAGTTTCAGTTTGCTGACCTGGCATCTAGAGCAGGAGTAGCTCCGTATTGGGCCCAGAAATTTATTTCTACAGTGTTTTGTACATACTCTTATAGTGGCTTTTTTTCCTTCTAATTTGTTGTCATTCTCCTTTTCACTTTCTGCCTCTCTCACTAGATTGTGAGTTAGTTTTTTTTGTTTTGTTTGTTTGTTTAAGGCAATGTACTCCTTTTGGCCCATTTACTAAAGATTTAAATCAGGATATTAATATTTAACTATTCTTTCCCTTCTAACACCAGCACTTTTCAAAATATGGCCCTGGAACTGATATCAGAATCAACTAGTATCGTGTTAGAAATGCAAATTATTAAGCCCCAACTCAGGTCTCTGGAATGAGAATCTCTAGGGGTGGGCCTTAGACTCTCTTTCAACAAGTCCTCTTGTTACTTTTATGTGCCATAAAGTTTGAGAAAACACCATTCAAAAGCTTATGGAGTTCTTTTTTCCTCGTTTGGTTTTGCAAAAAAAAAAAAGCAAAAGTAATAATCTCAACCCCCTTTCTAATTCATTGCATTTACTCAAAGGGATGCATGTTACTGTAGGAGCTGCAACAGGTGACCTGATGAGGGCTTATAGCAACTGGAGGAACAGAATCACACGTTTGGACAATTTTCATCAAGCAGGAAAGGAATGATAAATCCAGCTACTGGCTCCCTTAAGCAGCAGAGGAAAGCTAGGATTGACTGTTACCATCATGGCATTCATTGGTATCATATGGGTTTGGGACCCAATATCAACATTGTGTGTGTGTGTGTGTGTGTGTGTGTGTGTGTGTGTGTGTGTGTGTGTGGTGATGGTGGGGCAGGGGGGGTTGCCACACCAACAAGCAATTCTCCACCAGCCGGGTGTCCTAAAATTCAATTTAATTCTATTAGTATCAGAATTTATCTGGAGAGAACATCAGATTCCACAGGTTAAGGTCTCAGTCCTACAAGACTGCTCCCCACCCACACACACTCTTCAAATGACAACGGCAAGCCCATGTTGTCACCTGGGCTACTGACCTATGAGCTATATTTTTGGAGGTTCCAGTGACACCCCCTCCTTGGGTTTAATTAATTTGCTAGAGTAGCTCACAGAACTGAAAGATTTTACTTACTAGATTACTGGTTTATTTTAAAACAACATAACTCAGGAATAGCTAGATAAAAGAGAAGCATAGGGCAAGGTGTGGGGGGAAAGGCAGAAGCTTCCATGCCCTCTCTAGCTACAACATTCTCCCCCAATCACTGCAAGTTCACCAAACAGAAATCTCTTCAAATCCCATCCTTTTGGGGTTTTAATGGAGGCTACTTTCAGAGGAGTTATTGATTAAATCATTGACCTTGGCTAATTGATTCAACCACCAGCCCCTCTCCCATTTATTCCCAAAGGTCAAGGGGGTGGGGACTAAAAGTTTCAACCCTCTAATTACATGATGGGTTTCTCTGGCAACCAGCCCTCATCCATAGGTGCTTCCCAGTCACCTATTACCATAATCACCTAGGACATTCCAAGGGTTTTAGGAGCTCTGTATCAGAAACTGGGAAGAAGACCAAATATATATTTCTTATTATAAATCACAATTTCATGCGTCACACGTTGGCATGGGCTAAAGGGTGTAAAGGTTAAAATGTCATTCAAAGGACAGAAGAACAACAGAAAATCCCATCTACATTCTCCCCACAAGACCATTAGTGTAATTGGCAGAAACAGTGAGTCTTCACAGTCTTCAACTGCCACTGGGTGCTCTCAGTCACAGAGTCAAGTAAGTGCCCCTCTGCTTTCGTAATTGGGTGAAACCATGACACACAGGGTTTGGTATCTGACATCACAAGGGGTCACTAAAGGGACCAAACGACACAACCCAGCACTTCAGGGGGTTTACTTTGACTCATGGAATTAACTCTGACCAAGTTGATTAATTTTTCCCTGGACTGCTCTGAGGTTTGGTTTTCTCTTGAAGCTCATCAAGGCAATGCCTGTGTTTCTATCCAGTGAAAGCTCTACCATCCACCTATAGGGTCCTTGGCTGTTCCTTGTGAGGCAGTAGCCAGTGTGGAAACATCACAACACACTGCTTCCCATCTTTCCTATTCTTTTCCTTTCCCTACTTGCTTCTTTTTGCCTTAATTCTTTTTTTTTTTTTTTTTCTCATTTCACTGCCTAAAGATTTGCACCTCTCAAATAAACTACTATCCCTTTGGACCCTGCCTCTGGCTCTGTTGCCTAGAGGCACTGAGCTACATGCCATCCTTTACATTCGGAGCTTTACATTCGGAGCAGCAGATCCCAAATTCGAGAATATATATGCACGTGCATTGTGTTTTAAATAGGGCCTTTATCAGCAGAGAGGTGCCTTATTCATCTTTCTTTTCCCATGGCTTAGTTCAGTGTCTGACATATAGCAGGTATTCATTAAATAGGAAAAGAATGACAACTGAGTAATTGCCTGAATGAATGAATAAATGAATGAGGTCGATGGTGAAGAATGAGTGGGGAGGATGTGAATTAGCCTAGAATGGATTAGAGATTGGATAAACAGGAATTAAGACAAGGCCCAAAGGCAGATGGAGGAGCGTATAGAAGCTAAGTAGAGTTGAAGGAATCAGGCGTTCTAACTAGAAACAGAATAGTAGAAGAGCAAGAGAGATTTGGCAACTTTCATTCACCTTCTGGGAAATTATATCAACGCCCACTGTGAAAGACATTCAGTTGCCTACTCGGTTATTACCACCCCTCCAGCTGCTTCCTGATAAACTGAAGTTGAAATTTGCTTAGGTCTTGTGAATTCAAGGATGTGGGGGGAGATTCAGCCTCTCCTCAGTCCCACAGGCTGATTCTGAGCCTTTTTTTTAGTCTATCTCCTTAACCGCTTGGCCACGACTACACGGTTATGATTCTGAGCCTTTTTTGTCAATTCCTCTATCCTTACCAGTGACTAGGTTAGGACAGGCTTACAGGGTTGTAATTCTGGATGAGATGAAGGACACTTCTAAGAAACTATCCCTCCTTCTTACTAAGAGAAAAAAAGAAGGAACATTGTCTCTTCTGGACTTTTGAAATTGTTCCTAAGGTTGTCATAGTTGGACTGTTTTCTTGAGACCATGAAAGAAACTGAGATACAAATACTGAAGATGGCAGAGCAGAAGATAGAACCTCAGTCAGTCTTTGAAGATGTTATTGAGCCACCGAAATAATCAACTCTATTTGTAAACTAATTATGTAAGATAATGACTAGTTCTTATAATTTAAGCCATTTTAATTACACTGTATGTTACTTGCCCCTAAAATAATTTTAACACACCCACTATCAGTTCTAACAACCTCCCAGTGAGTCTGGGCTGGGGGTGGGGGTGGAAGCACCTAGCACAGTGGAAAGGGTGGGTCTTTGGCTCCAGGTTAGCTGAGTGACCTTAGGCATGTTAATTGATCTCTGAATCCTAATTTTTAAAACATTTTTAAATATGGGAATTAGAATATTAGAATCTTCTCTATATCCTTCACAGTGTTATGAGAGCAAATGAATTGTTAATCTCACTGCAAACTTTAGACAATATTTTTCAAGCTGTAGCCAATGATCTATTAATGGATTGTAAAGGTAAAAGATGGTTTCAATGAGCACTAAAAATGAAAAGAACTAAAGTAGAATAAAAAATGTTGCTTGTGTCACACATAAGAGTAAGTTTAATTTTCTGAAATTATAGTTTCATTTATGTGTGTGCATTTGCATGCATGTGTTTATATGCATAGTTGCCAGATAAATATACTTTTTGCTTTACATCATGCACAAAAATGTTTGTGAAGCATGGATTTAGAACAAACTCCACATCTGAAATGGCTATAGGAACCTAGGTCTCTCATAAAACTCCACCCAATTTATTTTATTTTCATGACTCAAAAAAATGGTTTCTAAAGAGAAATAAAAATTAATCCAAAGGTAGATCTAATGAGAAGTGTAATATGGAGCCCTTAATAGTTTTAGGGTTATATGGTGGACCAATGTCTAAGAAAAGAGCCCAGAGCCTGGAGTGGAAAATACAGAAACAAAGAAATGATATCTGAATGTATTTATTAGGGTTCTCCAGAGAAACAGAATAGGATGGATAGATGAATAGGCACACAGATAGATGATAGATGATAGCTAGATGATAGCTAGATGATAGCTAGATGATAGATAAGATAGATAGATAGATAGATAGATAGATAGATAGATAGATAGATAGATGGATGATAGGTAGGTAGATACATACATACATACATACATACATACATACATACATACATACATACATACATACATGATAGAAGAAAGAGGAGATTTATTATAGAAATTGGCTCATGCCCTTACGGAGACCAAGAAATCCCATGATCTCCCTTCTGCAAACTGGCAAACCAGAAAAGCCGGCATTGTAAATTCAGTCCCAGTTTGAGGGCCTGAGAACCAGGGAATCCAATGGTGTAAGTAAGTCCCAATTCAAATTTGAAGGCTCAAGAACCAGAAGCACTTATGTCTAAGGGCAAGTAAGGCGGTTGTCCTATCTCAAGCAAAGAGCAAATTCACCTTTCTTTCACCTTTTGGATCTATGTAGGCCCTCAATGGATTGAGTGATGCCCAACCACATCAGGGAGGGCAATCTTTTTTACTTAGTCTGCTGATTCAAATACTAATCTCTTTCAGAAACACTGTCACAGACACGTTCAAACATCCCTTAGCAGCTATTTGGACATTCCTTAGCCCTGCCAAGTTGACACATAAAAACAGCTATCATCATCTGGCTTTTGAGAACCTGTAAAGTCCAAAGCTTGGTTCTGAAAGTAGATTAAAGGCCCGGTATGCCAGGTTATGTATGTGAGAAGACAAAGGCAATGCCAACAATTGACCTTTGTGATGCCTCTCAGACTTCAAGAGAAGCTGGGAAATACAGGGCCCTAAGTGAGACATATCTGGCTTCAGATGCATCACCCTGGGCATATTCTTCAGCTAATCTGAACTCTAGTTTCCTTTCTTATAAGAGCTACTTTACATGGTTATTTTATTAACTATTTTTTAAATGTGTAGTGGCAGTACAGGTTCATTGTTTAAAAAGTCAAAATTTACATGATTCCTTGTCATGTATTATTAGTCTGCTCCGGATACCAGAACAAAATACCATAGACTAGGTGGCTTAAACAACGGAAATTTATTTTCTTAGAGTTCTGATGACTGCAAGTCTAAGACCAGTGTGTCCACAGGTTTGATTTCTCCTGAGGCCTCTCTTCTTGGTTTGCAGATAGTCTCCTTCTCCCTGTGTCCTCACATGCTCTTACCTCTGTGTGCGCATCCCTGGTGTCTCTGTGTCCAAATCTCTTCTTATAAGGACAGCAGTCAGATCGGATTAGGTCTACCCATATGACCTCATTTAAACTTGGTTACCTCTTTAAAGGCTCTGTCTACAAATATAGTCACATTCTGAGGTATTGGGGTTAGGGATTCAACATATAAATTCGGAGAATATACAATTCAGCCCATAACAACCAACAAAAGGAAATTCTTTATCCTACCACTCTATACCCTGAATCTTATTCCTTGAGAGCCTAAGTCTCTTTTTAATTTTTGTTCTTGCATTTACTACTATATGTATAGATTACTAGTTTGTGCTACTATTTCTTGCTTTCTGATTTTAGATATAATATTCTGAGTTTTACTATGGTAAATGAGGTTTTACACTCAGATTTCAACCCCACATGCTTTCTTAAAGTCTTCTACTAGAATTGTATCTTTTTGGGGGGGTAGGGGGGAGCGGTTAGATTATTAAAAGCTTACATTATAGTTACATAAAAATTATTTACATCTAATCCATGTAGCTTATGGTAATTACATTTCTATTTTTATATAGCTTTTCTGAAGATAATAATTACTTCCATTCTTATTACCTTAGTTTTCAACATCTTTATCACTATTCGTCCCATGCTCTCCATTGAAGCATAAGTCTTATTTTGGTTGAACATATTAGGGAGCACTGGTTTTCATTGTCTTACCTTCTTGCTCTATCTGGGATGGTCATTTTGTAGGCTTATATGGCTTTGAGCTCTTGACTGCTTTGTATGTTTGTTCTGCATCCTCCTTGTGAGTCCCTTCCCCTCTTGCATAGTGAATCTTCTATTTCCTGGGTCCTAATGTTTTCAGTTGTCTTGACTTATCTCTTACTGTGCTTTCTTTAGTGTAGCTCATGGCACTAGTAGTTTCCTGAGAAAGGGTGCACAGGTGGTAAATTTGATGACTTGAATATAAAATGCCTTTATTTTACCTTGCTATTTGTATGATAATTAAGTAGAGAATTCTGGGTTGGAAATAACTTTCTTTCAGATCTTTGCAGACTACTATCTTTCTGATCCTTAACTTTTCTTAACTTATGGGGGGTGACATACGTTAATAAAATTATATTGGTTTCAAGTAAATAATTCAATAATATGTCATATGTAGATTGCACTGTGTATTCACCACCCAAAGTCAAATCTCCTTTCATCACCATATTTTTGACCCCCTCTACCCTTTTCTACCTCTCCCCTTTCTCCTTCTCACGATAACCACTAAACTATTGTCCGTGTGTATGAGTCTGTTCCTTAACTTTTGTATTACTACCTAGTTTTCCTTGTTTTTTTTTTTCTTTCATTTTCTTGAAGTTTTAAAAATCCTCTCTTTATCCCATTTTCAACCAATTTTCCTGTGTTCTGAAAGAACATTCCCACATCTGTAGGTCTCTGGATTATCTACCTTCTGAGCCTTTCTGGGATTCTACAGAGTAAATCAGCTTATTGATGGGCTTCTCTTACTCTGGGCTTAAGTTTTTGCTAATTTTTCTCTTAAGCCTATTAGCATTTATCCATCTGCTTTCAGCTTCTACAATGTTGTTGTGTTATCCCTCCTCCCATTCTCTGTCTTTGTGGGCTTATGCCTTTAGAAAAAAAATCCTTTTACTTCATTTTTGTTGAGAAATATAATATGCATATTCAATCCCCATATTTAAGTGGAAGTTACCCATAGAATTATGAAAATTAGAAATATGTATATATACTTAATATACATGTGAGTATATATATTTAAAACCACTTAACATATAATATATAACTCTTATGCATCAGGCACTCAAAAATTATTTGTGGATATATTTGTGTCACAGAGGACTAACAGGGATTTATTTAAACACACTCAGAGATATATATATATGATGGTCCAAAGGTGTGGGCCTGTAAGCAATCTTTGCATGAAGACTTACAAGCATCTTTAAAAGATGGAGGCTGGCATGATTTAGTAATTAAGCCTCAATCAAAAGGAGAAGTACTTCCGAACATAACATGGTATCTTCTCTTGCTAGATTCTGCCTTTCCCAGCCCTGTGGATTCATGCCTGCATTCTGGATAGAGAAAAGGCTATAATTAGGAATTCATCAGACCTTGGTTTTAACACAACATTTGGCCATAATCTGCTATTCTGCTTCATCCTTCAGAAAGCTGACTTCAACATTATTTCTGGCATTTGTGAGATCAATGTTAGGTAGTCATGGATGTAATCAATGTAGCAGCATCAGGTACATAATCAGGAATGTAATTCAATATTGTGAACACCTCTATATTGTCTTTCCAGTCAAACTTTAGAGATGAAAACGACAATACATGAGAGTTCTGCCTAATGGGACTACAGAAAGGTTTTGAATATCAGCTTTCTAGCTGAAAGGACACTCAGAGAAAGTGCTTCTGGAGTTTGGAGGCACCGGATAGAGACCAGAATTCAAGGCTAGACAAGCTGATTTGCCATTTTCATTCATAAGAGTTCATAATTAAAACTGTGAATTCTGTAATATTTGCTGTAATGAGAGAAAGTAAAGAATTAAAGGGAAGACACCAAAAGTTAATAAGAAAAGAATCAATATAAAAGAAAATTTAAGTCAACGTACAGTATTTCTTGGGGATCTTTTGTGTCAAAATACTAAAGATGTGGCCAGATAGAAAGAACAAGAGGGCATCATACCCTGGAATCCCATGTCAGTTGGATAATGAAATAGTACTTTATGGACAAGAAATCTGGGCAAAAACCAAGAAGAACGACATTGGGGAAATGGGGTATGGATTTGTTCATGGTCAAGGATGTGGATAAATTCAATAATTTTGGAAAGAATTAGATGGAAGCAGATGCCTTCCAATTCTAACTGTTAGGAAATTTACAAACAACCGTACTTAGATGCCAATAGCAGAAAGTGACAGCAATGGAGAACTGTAAGTTGCAAATGAACCGGGTTTCTTGAATAGTTGGGCAAGCAGGTTACATTTGAGGAAAGCACCAGATATGTGTCAGCAGAAGGATTCTCCTTTCCATCTTAAATGAAACTTCACCTTAGAAATTAATGGTATTATTGTTGGCTTCTTGGAAGGCAAAACTGTACGATCCTAATGGGTCAAAATGACTTTGAACTTGTACTTACGTGTAGACTGACCATTTGCCCAACAGTTTATGTAGCTGGTAAATTCCCCTGAGAGTTTGTTGTGTAGTCTCCCTCCCTCCCTCTCCCCATTCCTTCTCTCTCCCCGCCCCTCCTCTTCCTCTCTCAGCACCAGTTTCCCTCAAACAGCAGCTGAAAGCATTTATTTTTCTCTGTTACCCATATCCCTTGATTTGTGGCTTCATTTTCTCTGCTTATTATACATAATCCTTGATAATTATTTCCTCATTGGCGATTTTATGAAGTATTTGGTGATACTGTTTTGGGGGACGAGGCTTGGGGAGCTGGAGAGCAGTGTTATCATCATAACTCCATGGCTTTTAAATCTGGTTTAGTGACAGTGCGCTGAGGGTGGGGGGCGGTGTTCTCAGGCTGCTCAAAGACCCTTAGGAGTACTTCATTTGTACATACTAGGAATTTCCTAAGTTCTGCCCCAATGCACTATTCACAATAGGGCTTGCTTTTTAAATTGCTTTTCATTTGATTTGAAAGAACAGATTCCCACACAATTTTTAAAATGCATGGAAAACCCCTATCATTTTCCTGACTCTTTATCTTCTTCACATGCAGCCCACACAGTTCTTCGCTGTAAGTGAAAGAGGAATGCAGAAAGAGAGGGAAAGGGGAGTAGGTCACAGGTGACATTTTGGGTTCTACAATGACCTGTTATTCTTAACTGCTCTGTATAAGGTAAACTCCTTGGCCAAGGATGGAGGCATAAAGAAATAATGAGTGGGCAGAACCTTTATTCACAGTAGTATCACCACTCCCACCACCTCCACCATCATATGACCACATTACACAATCATTTCCTTTTGTTTTCATGAAAGACTTATGACAACAAGAGGAATTATAAAAGGAATGTACACTCATGTGGAAAATTCAGATAGAACCACGAATCATAACAAGGCAGGGAAAAAATGATTTGGAGTACCACACCCAGAGCCAATCAGTGTTAATACTTTGCTGTATTATCAATCAAGAATTTATTTCATAATTCATCAAATTTCTATTAAGTGCTTATGATATACCCAGCATTCCTGCAAATACTGAGGTGAACAAACAAGGTCTTATGAAAACCTTTCTCCTTTCCCCAGTATGTCCGACTCCCTCTACACTAACACCCTCTGCATTCTGTATGTAGCTACAGTTTGACTGCAATCAAGTGTGTAGCCCTGTCCGACATGTTTCCTGACATTCTTTCTCCTGCAGAATGTGTTTCTGCATTCATAATAGGCCCACTTTCCTAGGGACTTTCTAGGCTGGGTTAGCTGACCATTTTCATATCTTTATATTAAGTTCACCTTGCCTTATCATGCAAAATGATGGACATCCTGTTTTAAAGTAGGGACAGTATACACATGGGGTTGGTGTGAGCATTTTTTCTGCTGAACGTTTGGCCAATTACTACATCTCTTTGGAACGGACAAGGATTTATGGAGGAGCCCATAACTTACAGATTTTCATCATGTTTTTCTTAAGCAAGCTACTGGACTAGTCTTTAGGCTCCTGTAAACACCCTTGGGCATGTCTGCTGATGTAGACATGAATTCTTAGTCTGTTTATTTGTTTATTTCACAAACTTTTATTGAGTGCTAGTCACTGTGCTAGACGCTGGGATTGCAGATACAAGAAGCAGCCTAGAAACTCCCTAGTAGAGGGGGGCATGCCTGATAAGCAATTATAATGTAGTGTGTTAAGTGCCTTGACAGAGGCTGGTAGGAGAACCAAAGGATAGTTACCGAACTTTGCTGCATTCTGGGGACAGGTAATTCAAGGAAGTGTTTCAGGAGGAGGGGATGTCTGAGCTCTACCTTGAAGCTTGAATAGAAGAAGCAGATGAAAGGTATGGTAGCAATTTAAGAAGAAACAGCATGTGCAAATGCCAAGCAGAATTAGAAAGCCTGGTGCAGGGAGGAGACAATCAGTAATTCATATTGACTGAATAAGTTTGCAGGGGAGTAAATGGTAAGCAATGAAGCTGGACAGGTGGAATTGACACCAAGTTCGAAAGGCTTGTTTCTGCTATGCTTAAAGGTTGAGCTATTGTCCTGAAGTTATTCAATAGCTATCAAAGGTTTTTTGAAAGCTGTGGCAGGTTCAATACATAGTATGGAGCAGGCAGGGAAGAGAAAGTTTTTATAGTAATCCAGGTGGGAGATATAGGCCTAGCAGAGATGGAGAAAAGAGAAAAGAGTTGGGAGATGTTAAGGAAGGAGAAGCAACCGAAATTCATGGCTGGCTGCTGGGGGTGGGGTGGGGGGAAGGTCAGGATGACTACCTGGTTTCTGATTAGATAACTGGGTGACGGTGAGGCCCTCCACTGAAACAGGTGACACCGATGGAGGTATTCATTTAGATTTCAGCTGAGGTTGGAGACATGAATTTATCAAGAGCCTTAATCAGCACCACGGTATGGCCTTTGCCAGAGATGCTCACCAGGAGTGGTTCCCTGTGGGAACAGAGAAAGAGGATGGCTGGGTTAATCCCTGGTTGGTGTTTTCCTAAGCAGAAATAGTAGAAGAATAAAATGTCAAGATACTGAAAGTATTGACTACCAGCCTGAATAGTTTAGCAGTGAATCATGATTAAGGCCGGTAGTGACAGCTAAGAGACTATTATATCATAAAGGCCTCTGGTCAACCCCAAGAGCCTCCAGAAGTTAAACATCTTTTCCTCTTCCTATTCCAAGAATGAAATCAGCTTTATTCCCCACCTGGTTTGTTAATAGATGGAGCTCTTTTAAAAGATTTTTTTCTTTAGCTACATGAAAGTTTTTGTACTGACTTTCGTGGGTTGACATTCTCTCTGGACTATGTAAAGAAAAATTGCAGTTTCGACAGCTCTCATGACCTCCTGATGTAACTGGCAGCAGACTTTGCTAAGGTGAAGGCAAGTGTTACCAAATCCAGAGGGAGGGTGGCTTTCTGATGAAGTCAGTAAAAACTAAGCTGGAAATAAGAGGTAAAGCCAGTGGAAACCTCTTGATTTAAAAAGAAAGCTCTGTAAATTCCTGCACATACTCCAGAGAGTCAGACATTTTAGAATCAGGAGGGACTTTATAAGTTTCTCATCTAAATTTCCATCCACGTTTTCATTTCCAAGTAATGAAGATTTGAGTGTTAGCCTCTGGCTGCATAATCCCAACCACATCCTGTTTCCCTTTGCTCCTTAACTGCAGAGAAAGGAAAAGAGGCTGTAGGAAAGGAAGAGGGTCACCATTTGATGGCTACATTTAGATTTGGGGGGCTAAAATGTAGAGAGGAGGGGATGAGGGGAGAATTGGTTTACAAGTGCAGTTGGTGGAAACTGAGGATAATATGCAGCTCAGTGACACTGGCAAAGTCAGGGGCATGACTGGGCTGGGGGTGGGGTTACACACTCCTGTAGGAATCAGATATAGGCTGCAGACTAATGTGGAAACTGATATTAAATGGCTACAAGGTCTCAATGAATAATACTAAGGATATTTGCCTTGAAAGATTATGAATAAAAGTGACTAAAACCAACTTGAATTAATATCAAAAGTATACTAGGAATTGGGGAAAGGGTATGAAGGTAAAGCCCCAATGGCTAACAAGTGTATGAACCATTACATGAAAACTAATAATCACAGAACTTCAAATAAAAATGTGTCACTTGAGTTTGGCAAAAATTAAAAAATAAAATAACATAAGCCGTAGGCCAGGATGTAGAAGAGTAGGAGCCTCCAGACATTGCTAATGGAGGTACAGACTGGTATAGCCATTCTGCAAAGTGATTTGGCAGAACTTTATAATTCAATGTGAGACTACTCTATGACTAGCAAGTGTTCTCTTCTACATATACCCAAGAAAAAATTATTTTAAACTTTCATAAAGATATCATCATGGTGGTGTTTGTGGTTCTGGGAAGTTGGAAGCAATCTAAGTGTCTGTCAGTAGGGCAGTGTATAGGAAAATATGATAGAGGTGCACAGTGGTCTCTGCAGCTCTTCGAATCAAGAACTAGATGTGCTCATTGCAATGAGGATAGATTTCTTTAAAATAGTGCTCAGCAAAAAACCTAAGAAACAAAACAATACCATTTAAATTTGAAACACATGGAGATATATTAAATGTCTCTATATACTTTGCAACAATGCTATATTTATGTAGGAAATTGGGTCGATATCTATAATGGAATCACTCAAAATAATAAGAGATTTGTGTATCTTTTTTTTTTCTCTTTTAAAAATTCAAGTAGGCAATCCAGAGGGGTATTGTGATTCAAAATCATCAGGGTCTCAAGCTGGTTCTATTATCATTTTTTGCCACCCTCAACTCATGACTTACATGGCTTCTACGTGGCTGCTTGACCTCCTACCACACAATCACAATCTGCCACTGGGAAGGACAAGTACACTGCTACTTACAGGTCAACCTAGAAATTGATGTGTTACTTTTGCTCATCTCCATTGGTCACCATTAAGTGGTGTATTCACGGCTAGCATTCAGGTATAATTTCTCTTAGTATGTGAGGAGGACAGGGAGCAGTACCTGCTACAAACATATATATATACAAGTAACACGAATCACACACCTTAAGTTGGGGGCCTGAGGAAGAAAGAGTGAGGATCAGGATGAAAAGGGAAGAATGACATTTATACAAAATAATAAAGAGTTCTTGTAGGGATTCATAATGTTAGTGGATCGTAAACTATATTATAAACTGAGACCTATGATTAAGACAATCCTCTGCACCTGAAATTAATTAAAACAGGAAAGAAGAAACAAAGAAAAGAAAGAATTAAAAAAAAAAAAAACAGGACGAAAGAGGGACAGAAAGAAAGATGGCAGAGGGTACAGCGATATGAGTATTCTCCAGGAGCAGTGAGAGGAGTGAGAACATATGCGGGTGAGTTGAAAAGTACTCCAGGACTAGAGGGAAATTTCCCAACAGTTTCACGAAACTACCAAAAAGAAGCAGAGCTGGCCTTTGATGTTGTAAGTCAGGTTGGCTGCTGGTTTCACTTCTAGTTACTGAGATGATCACTGAGAAATTTCAGTTGCTTAAGTGTGCAGTCAGTTGAATGGAAGATCAAGGGGCAGGGTTTTCTAAGGGTAGTATGTGGGTCAGTAATCTATCCAAATTCTCTTTTTTAACCACAGAAAATACAGGATGGACAGTGGGAGTTAACTCTGAAGGTGCCATGCTCTGATGACGAAAGAAAGAGCAAGAAATAGGCTCATCGGTTTTCTTGGAAAGACCGCTTTACAGGAAAACACTGACTTGGGTTAAAGGTTTAGCAAGTCTATTTTGACTTGTGCAAAGGAGAGTAAAGGCCTCAAAAATGATTATGCTCTAGTTAATTCTGAAGTGGCTACAGTGAATATCATTAACCTATTGACATACATACATATATATGTATGTATGCATTATAAAAGTCATTTATTCTGTATTTAGTTGGCTGTTGTCAATATCTGTGGCAGAATAGAAAGAATAGTTTAGAAGCAATACAGATACAAGCTCATATTCTTGCTTTAGTAATTGTAGGTGTACAGATTTGGGCGAGTGCTTAACCTTTCAAAGCCTCTTTTTTCTTCTGGTTAAATTAATGTAACAGTAGTTACCTAGCAGAGTTACTTAGGGTCCTATAGGTAAAGTACATAAAGTGTCTGCAATGCCTGACTTATAGAGGTGTGCAACAAATGCTAACATCATCCACTAAATACTATAATAAGTCTTTCCCTATATTATTTTTCAGTTGGTCTTTTGGTTAATGCAGAAGTTCATTATATTTCTAGCCAATAAGTGTATGTATGGAGACTGAGGGAGAACATTAACACTGCTCGATATATTTCATTTACATATAAAATTCTCATCTTTAATTTTGTTAATTCTTTTATACTTTCATGTTAGTCATTTTTCCCATTGTTGGAACAGTTGATTCTGGGGAGCATATCTCACAAAGAGCATGGGCCTTGGGGAGGGACACACAAAATCCAGTGACATGGTGAGAAGGCTTTCTTGTGACCGGATAACTAGGTAGCATTCACATCCTATCATTGGTTGTGTCATTAAAAAAAGAAATAGCACTAAGAACCTTTAAAATTGTCAAAGGAAAAAAACAGTCGATGAACTTAGAGAAACCTTAGCTGTCCAAGAGAATAGTCCTGCTGTCTTCTGGAAACTCACATGAAAGTAGAATAAGGGGCCATATGCCAGTTCATTCAGATTCAAGCTTTGCACTAAGGAAGAGACAAAATGAAATTTCACCTAGCTCAAGGACCAAATTAATCACCACAGAGCTCAGATTTCAAACACACTGATAGAGAAACCAGTAATTTTCAGTGAATGACTTTCAGCATATACTTACATCCTAAACTCAAAGAAATCTAATAATAGCAAGAAGACATCTCTACTAGCTGGGATTTTCATGGGATAATTACACCTCTGGGAGATTAAAGGTATCCTCTTTGTTTCTTATTGTGTAAAACCATGGAACTGATTGTCTTTCAATTACCATGCACAGCTTTGTTTCTGGCTCTAAGACTTCACAGGAGGTAAGGAAAATATATTTCTATATGAAATCATGTGTGTTTTATCTGGCTCCTTATCATATACTTTGTATTTCTTAAGAATAAGTAATCACAAAATTAGGTGATTTATTTGCAAACTTTAAGCTGAAACTCAACACACACCCCTCCTTTCTCATAAAAATAATATAAAATAATGAGATAAAATCATTCATGCTCACTTTCAGAAAAAAAGTTTGTCTTCAGATAAATGTGTATATGCAATCAAAATGATAACTATTTCTCTTTTGCCTTAGTTTTCAATTGCAGCAGTTCCTGTTATGCAGTTGCTTGGTAATATCAATCCCTATGTCTCTTTTATACAATCTTTCTATTCTTTAATCCTTAATTGTCTCATTTTACATAATGTTTAATTGTATAAGATACCTGGAACATTTCTGGAAATCTAGATATTTTAAAATCGATTGAATAAAAATCTTTTCTTTAGATGAAATAAGGTAAATTCCCTTAAATATCTCCTTGCCAGATCCAGAATTTTGCTACAGTCTTTAAACCTCTCTTTTTCACCTTATGTTCAAGTTGCTTCTTTCTCTGCAAGCTATCATGTCCCCTTAACCTTCACCATCTTGTCCTGGCTCAAGTAGTAGCTTTATCATGCCTAGATTATACATTCTGCACCCTGTCACCCTCTCTAGCCAATTTTCCCCTCCATTTAATCCTCAAAGTGATGACAACTCAGCCTTCTTTACAGACAGCTCAAGGTCTTCTCGGTCATTCGTTGTTGAGGCTAAAGACTAGGGTTATGTCCATTCAACCCCAAACTTTAATCAGAAGTGAGGAATTAAAGCCTAAGATGATATGACTAGTTTCCCATGCCTAATAGGTGATTAGATTGTTTTCTTCTGGAATGATCAGAACTTTTGAGACCAAATAGAGATGATTGAGTTTTTGCGCCAAAAGATTGTTTTCTTGTCCTCTAAGTATAAATCACAGGGCAAAGACTCAAGAACTTAGCACATTAATTATTCGACAAAGTGACTATCATTGACACTTTTGGTCTGTTTGATATGAAGAAAAGGGATTACAAACTGCCCCAAAGACCATAAATAAGAAGCATCTTTAGCTGGAAAACAACAAAAGCATTTTTCTGTAGTACATGCTCTTTACCTGGTGCTCCTGACAGAAGTTCACTGGGGATATCTACTAGTTTACCTCCCTGCTCATTGACCAGCTCAGGGGGATTATCAAGCACACCGTTTGGTGTATCATTTCCCAGGGCTGCCATAACAAAGTACCACAAACCGGATGGCTTCCAACATAAATATATTCTCTGAGTTCTGGAGTCTAGAAGTCTGAATCGAGGAGTAGGCAAGGCCATCCTCTCTCTGAGAGCTTTAGGAGAGATTCCTTCCTTACCTCTTACTAGCTTCTGGTATTTCTCAGCAATCTTTGGCATTTCTTTGTTTGTCGATGCATCACTCTGGGCTTTGCCTCTGCTCAGCTCACAGACATCTTTACCCCTGTGTGTTTGTCTCTTCACACAGTATTCTTTTCTCTTATAAGGATACCAGTCATATTAGATTTAGGGCCCAGCCTACTCCAATATAACTTCATCTTAATTATGCGTGCAAAGACATATTTGCAAATATAAGATCACATTCAGAGGTACTGGGGGTTAGGATTTCAGTATGTCTTTTGCAGGGTACATGATTCAACCCATAACATTTGGAATAGATTTAGCTTACTTCCTCCCCAGTGCCCTTAGATCCTTCAGGAAAGCATTTCATTTGCTGGGGTGGGATAGGGTGTTGGAAGGAGCACATGGCCTCCCCTCTTTAGTGCTCAGAAATTAACCTTTGCTCTTTGAGCTTTGCAACATTTGTCTGCCAATTGGCACACATGGTATTCAGTGTTTTGACAAAGGTTCTGTCTGCGTTTGTAGAGTGAGCAATCAGAGCTACATCTGTGCCATAAAAACACTTGCAGATCTGCCAGGAACATGAATGACAGACATTTTCCATCAAAGTTTCTCTTCCTCAGTCAAGTCAGGAACTGTTTTCTAAAAGCACCACAGAGGCAGTGAATTCCCTAGCTATAAATCTCTTCATTGAGAGTCAGATTTGCCATTAAGTGCCAACTTTTTCTACCCAAGTTTCCTCTTTCTGTCTCTCATAGGTTTAGTTCAGAAGAGCTTTATGGAGCATACCACCAAAGGCTGACCTCAGGGGAGAAGCTGGCAATGCGCTTCTGCCTGAGGACCATACCACAAGGTCATCCTTGAGATATTGGTGGGTGTGGGGAGAAAGTGGAAGGGGCTGGGAAGGGCTCAGTTTTGCCCTTGACTTCCTAATGAGAAGCTAGTGGGCTGAGAGGGTGGGTTGGCCCAGAATGTTGGCAGCTTTGGGCAGCTGGACTTCTGCCCAGTCTCTCAGCTGCGACGGCTCCACTCCCTGGTGGCAGCTGCCTGGGTACTCCTTTGACGCAGTAAGGACATTCAGAAGGCCAAAAACAAGAAGCTCATGGAGCTAGCCCAGGGCAGAACTGTGGAAAGGCAAAGTGTGTCAGGGGTGCCTTGCCACACACATTCCCTTCTAGCACCCTCAGCCCATTTACTGCCTCAGCCCATCTCAGCAAAATCTTGCTCTTACTTGGCTGGCTCTTGCCATCTATGCTAAGATGTACACAAAGTAAATCAGGGTGTTTTTGCTCCATCCTTAATGTTTATCTCAAAAGAAATAAAATCCATCAAAATGCCTTGAAAAATACTATTTTTCCTGGAATCTTAAATAAGGTGACATGAGTAGCAGTAATGTAGGGAGGAGGCCAGAGAATTAAAATGCTAATAAAGCCATAATCAGAGACTGCAATGTGCTGATCAGCCCTGCAGCCAGGCCAGGAGGACACCTTCAGAACAAAGGAAGACTTCTGCTGGGATTGCTAACCCATTTCCCTCATCTGTGAAGGGGAAACAACCAAGTCATTCCCTTATGGCTAAAATCTTGGGGAATCTATGGATTAAAGGCTGGGAACTGCCAGCAGGCCTTTCGCTTTACATGTTCTTACCTTTTCACACTACATACTCTTCCTGTTCCTTATTACATGTCCATATCAAAGGAAATGGTTAAAAAACTCTTTTAAACTATACAGGAACTAAAGAATGACATACAAACTAAATTCCCCAGACACTCAGGGTCCCTCTCAGTGCCTTTAGTCTGTCTCTCTCACTGTCTCTCTCACTCTCTGCCTCTGAGAAGAGACCACACTCCGTCCATGGAGTGTCACCCCTTTTCTAATAAACTTCCCTTTTGACTCTAACTTTGGTGCGTGTATTAAATTCTCTCTACACTCTCTGCCAAAGGACCTTCTCCCGGTGTAGGGCTTGGTCTCTCCACTCAGGGAAATTTACTTTGTCCTGCATCAGCAGGAGATATTTTACATAAAACAACAAAATATCTAAAACATCCTAAGAGATTCTCTCCCCAGCTGATTCCCCCATGCTCTATCTTTTCTTCTCTCCCCAACTCCAGCTTTTTAATTCAATATTTTTTAGTTTGGTTGGTTGGTTTTTGTTTTTGTTTTTCAGATTTATCCTTTAATATATGAAGTGATCTTGACTCTGCCTTTCATAATTCTGCTTCTGGACGCTTTACCTTTTAAATTATCAAAATGAAGAAGAGCAGTGTAAAAGAAAGGTCTTCCTATAGAAGTCTGGCACGGGAAATACTTAACCAGTAATAATTTTGGTTCATATCATATGCCAAAGAAACCTAAAAATTATTTAACCCTCAATACACTAAAAAAAATGAATCTTTAATATTGGAATTCCATGCACTATAACAGATGTGTAGGGGGAGGCGGGCAAGGAGGGGAGGATTGGTAAATAGAGAGTTTGGTGGAAGAAGGATGTCCCATCCCCTCCCAGGACAGCTGTTGTGGTGGCTGGTGATGGCTCCACCCTCTGGAAGTTTTTGGTTGAGGGCCCTAACTCCTTGTACCACCCCGGACATAGGGCTGACACAAAGCACCTAATGTCAGGCTAGAGTTTCAAGCCTCTAGTGATCCAAACTGGTGTTAGCTGTAGCTACAGGCAGGAATCTACCAGGCTAGATTGTAACTGTGGATCATTGTCTCCCCCAAATACCCTCTTTTAATTGCATTTAATATCATCTGCAGGAGATACAAATGAATCACTGAAAAGTCATGTGTTTAGCTCCTGGTTAAAGCCCCAAGAAGGTAAATCCCCTTGAGCGAAGTTTTTCTTCCATACTTACTTAGAAGACAAATTTACCTCACAGGTCAAGCCTGTTTCACTCCTACACATCCTGCCACAATTTTGTAAATCCTCAAATTATTTAAAAGGCTAAGCATCTATGGTCCTAACCTACTACCCGTCAGATAGTGGAGTGGGCTGGATGTGAGGAGGAGTGGGGGGTTGGGGATGAGGGAGTTGAGTAGGTGGGCCAATGAAAGAGAAGATCTTAGTCATGAACACACAGTGTCACCAGTCCCATAACTCATCTCGACATTGTGAAGACTCAACATAAAACTGAAAGAGTTTGTACCCAAGAAACTGAGACTTCTTCCAAAACATTCGTATGAATTCATATTTTACAAGCAACGCCAAGAAGCTAGGTTCTTGAGAGTAGGGAGCGGTGGTGAAGGGTTATATACTAGGGCAGATAATTTAGTTTTGCTGATGGTTCTTCCTATTCAAAGTATTTTCATTTTCTGCAATTTTTCTTTTATCCTCCAGCTGCTGAAGTTTATTATTCCTCTCTCAGTGACCAGGCAGAGCTTATTCCAAATCATTGATTTGTACTAGCATCTATAACCTCTAACTTTCTTCATTTATCTAGGAAAGGCTTTCTGAAAGATGCTGATATTGAAGTGAACTAGCTAGTGACTAAAAGACCTTTTACATCCAAATGGGCTGGTAAGCAAGAGAAAGGCTGGACTAATAGTTCTAAAAGTATAGAAACAGGGGTAGCAACAGATCTCCCCAGATTGCTGGAGCTACAACATACGGCTCCTGGGCAGTCCCTCCAGACACATGACCAAAGCTACCCTTGCTCTACTGCCTGGCTTCCAGGCGTCCCATGCAGTGTGGCCACCTACACTATGCTTTGCTCAGAGGACTTTGGCTGGGCCTCCATAACCTTAAGGCTGAGTAGTGCAGATCTAACTGTCACTGGTTATACCACCAGACCCATGCTTAGAAGACCAATAACTTCAGACACAGAGGAAAGAGTGTATGATTAAAAACAAAAAGCCTTACTCCAAATATACCTTTATTTTATTGTATTTTAGAGCCAGTAAAACTACTTAAATGGTTCCTTTTATAACATACATAAGATAGTTTTTTATAAAGATCTATGGGAATACAGATAACATCACTTAGATTATGATCCCCTAAATTGGGCCATGGTGGCCCAAAATAATCTAGCTAGGCAATTTTAGATACTATCAAAGAAGAGAAGCTAAGTCTGGCCTTTGCATGGTTGGCTCTGAAAGTAAGAATGAGACAGTCATATACAGAGCAAGTTAGATCGCTGGTGCTAAAAATGCCAGGCTCGTGAATAAAAATCTTTAGAACTTCCAGCTTCACTCAGAGAAAAACTATTCTTTAGCTCAATTATCAGCAAGTCGTCACTCTGACAGCTGGTCAAGATAAGGTGAAGCAAGAAAATATGGGAGGCTCAACCAAAACATCCTCACAACTGGGAAGACATGATCTACTGAGAAGGGACTGGGGGAATCAATCTGAATAGGTATGACATGTTTGGAACACTGGATTTGTACATATAAAATATGGGTTCATAGTTCATCTGTGTAGACAACTTCAATTCTAACTACTAAATCATGAGCTGGTTGAGCAGCCATCACCATATTTCCATTTATGGGCTTGACACCACATACCATTTATTTAATATTAGACATTTTAAATTAAGGCAATTAAAAAAAAAAGTACTGACGTCTGACTCAGAGAAAAAGAATGGAAGGCTAAAAACAAGAGATGATTTCAATTGAAATTAATTTGAATACTCATTATGCTCTTTATTCTCAACTCTCATGACTTAGACCAAAAGATCTCAATTGTTCAATGAACTGAGTAATGGTGATGATTGCAATTGCTGTCCAAATGACACAAGTTCGTGGGATAAAGATAAAGAGTTTAATTCAATGTTCTAGGAAAACAAAAGTGCTCATCTGGTTGAGAGGAAGAAGACACTAACAATTACATTCCAGAAAATTCTATGGCCGTGCACATCTGTCTGTGGTTCTTAATTGAAGTCTGCCTAGGAAGATGTGCCAGTGAGCTGTCATCTTTCCACATCAGACCTGGCCCTGGGCCTCTGCCTGAGCCCACTGCCAGCCTGCACCTGGATTGCAGGCCAGATGCTCACACACTGAGCAGCCTGCCGTGGAAGGTGTCAACCCTAAGCTTGATAGACAGAGGTGGTTTACATTTACCCTTGGTGCTTCCTGGATCGAAACTTCAGACTCTCTTCTGACTTCATTAATAATGAAGAAGGAAAGAGAGGCTATTCTGTGATGTTGGATGATGCTGATGAGTTTTATTTTTACACCTCAGGATTTCTTTTTCCTCTGTCATTCAGGAAAGCTATTATATAACTCCGGAAGATGTCAATGTAAACCTCTTCCTGTCTCCTGTTTCGAGATATGAGCAGTTTGAAGACATCTCCAAGGGATCAGCTCAGGGCAGAGAGCCAAGTTTCCACCCATAACCATGTGGTGGGCCACAAGACATCACAGAGGAGGAAGACTGGCAGTGTGCCTAGAGGTGGGGAGAGGGTGCTAGCTCTGAGGCTCCGAGCTTCCATTAGGGCCCTAGCTTAGGATCTCCCCACTCAAGAATCAATGACATGAAAAGCCAAAAATCCCATCTTAGAAGTAATTTCAGACTTCCTATCCAAGTCAGTTCAATTCAGTCTCGATTCTGGTGTTGAAAGCCTTGTGGTTTACAGATCAAATGTCCTCTAAAATCAATGTGGGAAAGAATAAATTGGAAAGCAGTGAAAACCAAGTGATAGAAGCCTCTGACATTTAAAAATGCTTTGATAAGACTGATTGAAATAACCCAGGGACTAAAATAGTCTATTTTTAACACCAGATGCCTTGTCAGCACACACAGGACACTCACCTTAATTCAGGAGATTTTAATGTTTGCTCTCTGAAGAAGGCCAGATTTTCCCGAGAGTGTGTGGGTGACATCTATTTCAGCACTATTATGCGAGATTTTGTTACGGTGGTCCACATTTAGGGTAGGCATACCACAAATGTTTCTTAGTGATATTTAGGTGGTGTGTAAGGGCGCATAACAACAACAAAAATCTCATCTATTATAGTTTTTATTTTCCCATCTAGGTTCACTGAAGGTACTTTCCTGTCATTACAAACCTATCGACAGAATCTGAACACTGGAGTCCTGTGCTGCATCTTAATTCAGTGACCTACATATTTCACACCCAGCCATCACACCCAGCAGGCAGCAAACTATATTTTAGCATCTCTCAGTGGGAACATTATTGACATTTTTTGGAGAGTGGGTAGGGAAGAGGAGGAAGGGGACAGTTAGGGTTGGGCTTGGGCAGTTCATTGTATAGGGCTGTCCCTTGCAGTGAAGAATGAGTAGCATGGCTGCCTGTCCCTCATATTAAACTCTAATAAATCCCTCCCCTAATGCACATTTCCAAATGTCCCCTTCAGGGGGCAGGGGAATAAGATTAAGAAACTCTAGTTAAAAAGAACTAGGTGAGTAATACAAAAATCCTCTTGCATAGCCGCATATGAACAGGTGAAGAGTTAGGATACTACTAGGCCAGGCTTCATGGAGCCAACTCCTAAGGAGGCACTTTTCTAAGCCCAGCAGTTTTGTACCCTATAGTTTCCCACAAGTGATCTTATTTATAGTTTCAGAGAAGAAAAAAGACTCAAGTAGGTGAGCAGAGAGATGTGGAGATGAGAATGTTCAGACCACAGATTGGTGCACATCCTTGGTTCTCAGCGTCATTGCAGTTCCTGGCTTTACAAGTATCTCATGAGATCTGCTATTCTCACTGCTCTTGGAGTCTATGGGATTGTCCGCAGCCTTAAAATAATTCTCTTTTCCTTCTTTATGTTTTGGCTTAAGCTAGTTTAAGATGTTTCAATGATTTTCAGCCAGAAAAACTTGACTCAGAAGTTATACTTGAAAGGATAATTAATAATGCATGATACTCATAAAGTGAGTCATAAACACAGCAAGGTCATCGAGGAAATGTCATACATATGGGGACCAGGTTTGTCTGGAAACCTGGCTTTACATGAACTGCCCCGTTTCATGTCCAGTGTCCCAGTTTGACAGTAACTTATGCGGTCACCCCAGCCAGAGGATCCAAAGTGAACGAGAGAGTCTTCATGCAGAGTTTACCCTAGCAAAGGAAGGACTTTAGATAAAAGGAAGAGGAAATGTTTTGCCCAAGGGTCTCCTTTAGCTATAGATGCACATGGGCATGATTCAAGATGAAATATAGCTGGCCCCCAAACAGTCTGACTGTGGATAAATAAAAAAGGGAAAGAATTTTACCCTACTATGTTTTTCTTTACTAGCAAACTCATATATTAAAATCTGTGACTGTGACCCATGGAAGCAACTAATTATGGTTTGGCAGACAGAATGGCAAGTGTTTTGTTTTTTTTAATCTATGAAGAGGAATGTTGTCTAATCACAGTGCTTACATGTCCCCATCTAATTGGAGTTCTTTCTTGTTATAAGAGGAGCAAAGCAGCAAAAGGATTCATTTATGAGAGCAATGGTGATTTCCTAGGTTGAGAGACACATGAAGAGAAGGTCTATGTGAAAGTCCAGGGGCCACACTGAAGCAGCACTTGGCAAAAGCCAATGTACTTTTGTCACCAGCCAATCGGATTGTTTCTCATTTGAGGTTCTTGTTGCTGGGGTAATGGCACTATCACACATAAAGTCCAAAGTTAGAAACTACTTTTTTTTTTTTTTTTGGATTTTTAATCTTACATTAATTTTGGATACTTGTGCAGTATTTTGAACAATTAATGTCTGATCATTTTTCTTGCAGCAATTTATTTTATCAACAATACTTTTTCTAGTTAGCCAGGTCTATAGCCTCAGATCACCTGATGAGAGAGTAAATGAAAATATTGATTTAAAATGCATAAAACAACTCTAATACTAAACTGGACATGCCCCAAATTTGAATACAAATCCCATCACATTGTCAAATTCTTAGAGAAAAGATAAAGTCCAAAAATGCCTTGGCAAGATCAACTTTTACAGTCTCAAATTTCAAACTCAGATCTCCTTTTAATGAGTTGAAAGTCTAAAGTCCAAAATTCATAAGTTAAAGCTCAAAACCATTTTTACAGATCTCTTATTGTGCTCCATTTTATCAGAACTCGAGTAGTTTCTGAGTGATGAACAAAAGACAGAGGAAGACTTGTTGATTTTAGTCTTGTTAGGTTTCTGGTCAGTCACTGCTCATTGTCTGAAATCGAAATACATCGGGTAAAAATCTGTTTGGCATTAGACATTATCTTGTGTTAGAGAGAAAAAATCATCTATGTATAACCTCTCCTTTCTGAAAGTAACTTTTGAGCTAATGCTGCTTTCTCTCAGAGTTTAGACACTCGCAATAGAGGCAGCTCAAGTGACCACTTCTTATTTGAGTTGCCCTCATTTCCTATCCAGCATAATTAGAACCTGTTAATTTTCATTTCTTCTTTGAGCTTCATGCTCCTGTTTCCTCTGACCCCCACTCCAATTCTCACTCCCTGTTGAATGAGGGTGGGGCTCTGTCTAGTTTCTTTACTTTTACCCTCCCTTGTAAAGCAAGCATTTTCTGTTCTTTGCTAAATATCTTTTTTTTCCATGTCCTCTTGCTATGAAATTATCTCCTGGATGAGGTTCTTTCTTCTCCCCATATTTATTGTAGTTGGAGAATTACAATCAACACATTCCTAAACAAAGCTGCTATGGATGCTTCTGAAATTTGTGTCCCAGGGACTTGGAGAACAAGCAATGTCTCTGCTGGGTGCACCTCCAGACTTACTTTCGCTCTCTGCTCTCCTCTGCTCTCCTCTGCTCTCCTCTGCTATTCACTCTCCTCTGCTCTCTGCTCTCTTGCTTTTGGATATTCCAGAGCTAGAGCAGCATTTCTTCTACAACCTCTTTTGCTGCAGATACAGCTATTTCCCCAGTCTTTTGTCTTCCCCTTTCCTGCTGCACGCCTTCTACTTTGGGAAGAGTTCAATTGCTCTCTAGTGGATGACTCTGTTTATTACGCTGGCGACGTCCTTTCTCCATATTGTTTGCTGGAATTAAGAGCTTGCCTTTCTTTAACGTTTTCTTTACCTTCTAGTCCAGACATTCATTTTCAATCATACTCTTTTAGATTTTGTATTGTAGAATGTCCCATAATGAAAACTATCAAATCAATATATTCTGTGTCTTTCCGAAACATTCCTTATTTTTAAATAAATCAGAACAGAATGCAGCTCGGGGTGGTCTCAGTCTATACTTATCCTTCCTGGCTCTCCTTTCATCTTCATGATGTTTTAAAATATTCTCAAATTTCTTGGTCACACACTCTTGAGGCACAGGCAATGCTCCAATCACTAACCTTTTAATCCATCATGTGTGCTTTAGGTATTTTATATGGCTCTTTCTGGACTTCCCTCTCAGATCTGTCAGACCCACAGGACAGAATTTTCAAAATCTTTGAGTTCTCTTACCATGAATTTTTATCCAAAAAAATTCAAAAACACCCTCATAGAAACACCCAGAATAATGTTTAACTCTCTGAGTACCTGTGGTCTAGTCAAATTGACATATAAAATTAAACAAATGATGCAACATCAAACTAGAAAGGTTTTGTACAGCAAAGGAAACCATCAACAAAACAAAAAGACAACTGACTGGAGAAGATATTTACTAATGATACATCTGATAATGAGTTAATATCCAAAATTTATGAAGAACTAATACAACTCAACAACAAATAAAAAGAATCCAATTAAAAAATAGGCAGAAGACCTGAGCAGATACTTCTCCAAAGAGGAAATACAGATGGCTAACACATGTGGAAAGATGCTCAAGGTTGCTAATCATCAGAAAAATGCAAATTAAAACCACAATGAGATATCACCTCATGCTTGTCGGAATGGCTATTACCAATAAATCAAAAAACAGCAAGTATTGGCAAGGATGTGGAGAAAATGGAACTCTCATGTATTTTTGGCGGGACTGCAAATTGGTACAGCCACTATGGAAAACAGTATCAAGATTCCTCAAAAAAAATTAAAAATGGATATGCCTTTTGACCCAGTAATTGCTCTTCTGGGCATTTATCTAAAGAAAACCAAAACAATAATTCGTAAAGATCTATGCAGTCCAATATTCATGGCAGCACAATTTACAATAGCCAAGATATGGAAGTAGCCTAAATGCCCATCAAAAGACAATTGGATAAAGAAATTATGGTTTATATATACAATGGAATATTACTCAGCTATTAAAGAAAAGATGAAATCCTACCATTTGCAATGACATAGTGGTTATTATTGAGTAAATAAGTCAGACAGAGAAAGATAAATACCATATAATTTCACTTATATGCAGTATCTAAGGAACAAAAAGAACAAGCTAATTAAAAACAGACTCACAAATATAATGGACAGTTTGGTGACAGAGGGGAGAGAGGTTAGAAGGCTAGGAGAATGGGGTGAAGGGTTAAAGAAGTACAAATTAGTAGTTTATAGTTGGGCATGGGGAGCATGGAAGAAGGAATGCAGTTAGCATTAATATGTTGGCTAAGTGGAGGGCCAAGGGAAGGAGGGAGCAATTGGGGGGATCATTTTATGAACACTATAGATGTCTAACCAATGTACTGTATACTTGAAATTAATTTAAATAAATTTATTTTAAAAATTAATTATAATCGCTATCTACTGTTCTGGAATTAGACTACGGTGACAGTTGCACAACATTGTGAATCTAGTAAAAACCACTGAATTGTATGCATTAAATGGTTAAAAGTGTAAATTTTATTTCATTTAAAAATTTTATTTTTAGTTAAAAAGCTAATATTTAGATTAAAGTTTAAATAGTTAAATTCAATTTTAAAAAAGTTAAAATCACAAGAAATACTACATATCTACTATGCCCTTCATTTCTCTGTTATATATAATAATTATATGTAATATACATAATATATTTATATAATGAATATTATATACGATAGAGACATGCACACATAGTTATATAAACATATGTATCCATAAGGATTGACAATATCAAGTGCTAACAGAGATACAGAGTAATTACAACTCTCATACTTTGTGCTGTTGGAAATGAAAAATGATAGTCATTTTGAAAAATCGTTTCATAATCTCTTATAAAATTAAACATACCTTAAGATTCAGATATTCCACTCCTAGGTATTTGCCCAAGAGAAGTGAAAACTTATTCAGACGAAAACAGTTTGTGAATGTTTATGGCAGCTTTAGTTTAGTCTCTCCATCTTTAATGCAAACAACCAAACTGTGCCTCAATTGATGAATGGATAAACAAACTGCGTTGTACTCGCAGTAAAAAAGAAGGGACTATAGATAACATGCAACAACAGAAGAATGTCAGATACACTATGCTAAGTGCAAAAAAACACACTCAAAGGCTACTACATACTGTATGATTCCATTTATATGAAAATCTGGAGAATTATTGTGTGGACATTCTAGAAAAGGCAGAACTATAGGGACAGAAAACTAATCAGTGGTTTCCAGGGACTGGGAGTAAGGGCGGGGGTTGACTGCAAAGATGGGGAGGGATTTATGGACTAATGAAACTGTTCTGTATCTTCACTGTGGTGATGGTTACAACACAAAGTGTGTATTTGTCAAAACTCCAAGAACTGCACAGTAAAAGTCTAAATTTTATTGCACATAAATGATACCTTAATGTTTAAAAATGGGAAAAATGCACATAAATATCCTTATCTCTTGGCAAAATATCTGATATATAGTGAGGCATTTGATAAATATCAAACACTATCTTTATTTTTTGAAGTATTAAATGACACAAACACCTAAAACAAAAGTTAAACTTTAATTTGTTGTAAGTTATTGAAACTTTTCTAGTGGCTCTATTGAGATAACGAAAAATTCCCTATAGTATTAAAAAAAAAATAGAATTGGGAATGGTTGAGTTAAAAGTTTCCATGATCTTTGGACATTCTTTATTTGAGGCAGATATTTAATTTGTTCTTGATTTATGTTGGGCCAGAAGGAGCGCAGATCTTTTCCATTTATATGGGAAGGAGGGAGGTTAAGGGAGCTGAAGTCTCCAATTGTGGCTGTCAGAACACTTACAATACTGATCTGAGGTAAAGGAAAAAGTAAGTGTTAGGTAACAAGGTTTTCCTAAAACTAAATCTATTCAACGTAAAGAACTGACCTTTTTTTTCCCCCGACATTATGTGTGTTATTTTTTTGGTATTCAGATGGTTTTTATTTATGAAATAGTGATTGTAGTGGATGATTTTTGAATATTTTGTTGTTTTCAAATGTCATAAAAAGAGTCTGCAATGCTATTTTAGTCATTCTCTGTAACTCTTTTTTTCTCTCCTCCTCCCTCTCACTCTCACTTTCTTTCATCTGTCTTTACCAGCCGGTGAACGTCAAGAATCTGGGAAGTCCTGGTTCAGAACAGAGCTGAGGGTGTTGTGCGCAGGGGCCGCTGAAGCCGGGCATGCAGGCCTGGCCCCGCTCTGTGGCTGTGGTTTCCATGCCTTGCTGTCCCCAGTCTCTGCCCAGGCTCTTGCAGCCAGCTGACTTCAACAAATGCAGCAGTCTAGCATGTCTCAGAAATGTTTTGAAAATTCATGAGGAATTTTCTAAGTTTCAAGGACTTGCTCAGAAGTGTTGGATTTAAATGATCAAAATCTAGGCTTTGCAGATCACACATCTCCCCATATGAAAAGCGGAATTCACACCTCTTCAGATACTTCCCTGTTTTGCCCTGTCTGCCTGAAGAACAAACAAAACCACTGGCCTGGTTTCATCTGGGCCATGTTTGGATCATGCCTTTTATTCAAGGCTCAAAGAAAGATCCCAATGTGGTCACAAACAACCACAGATGCTTCCTTAAGTCCATAGACTTCCCTTGCCTTGGAGAGGTCCTTTTACAGGCCTGTGAGAACATGTTGCCACCTTCATGTAACACTTTTTAAAAACTTTCTCTGAGCTGAGTATCATTCCCCCGGTTACTGTGCTGATTGTCATGTTTGTTTTTCAACCCGATTGAGATTTGCTTGGCTGCCATGCCATGCAGGCTAAGGGAACCCAGAGTTCAGACTCAGAGGTAGTATACGTACTGTCTCTTACCAAGCTAGAAAAAGGTCAAATAAGAGGGGTTGATTAACCCTTTCAAGTTAAATTTGCCAATTCAGAAATTTTTGCTTTCTCTGAGGCAAAGGAGAGAGTAAAACTCTTATAAAGGAAGCAAACCATGTTAGCTTTTATCAGATCTCCTCTCCAGAGTTAGGCACTATTCTCTATCACCACCTAACCACAATCCATTCTTTAATGGGAACAAGAAATTTAATAGTCTTTAGAATTTTGATGATTAAAAGAAAAGTCTTGAGAAGTCTTAAGAACAGGATGCTATGCCACATAAAACCTAAGGTCTTGCTACCTTTTATTTATTCAAGGGATTGAAAGATTGGTATATGGGAAAATAATTTTAAATTCTTAGATGCTTCCTTTCTCCTAGGGCTCCATATTAGGCCTATATAGTGTTTTAAGAATGTTCAGATGAATAGCTGGTGACTTTCTGATGTATCTATTTTATACATAGCATTTTCCACTGTGTTGAATGCAGTCTAGATACTAGGAGGGAAAGGGTGACTCCCAGCAGCAAGAGATAGGGAGAGGCCTCACAGGATGTAGGAGAGGATGAGTCTGAGAGCACAGGACCCTTTCTGTAGCATCATCCCATCAGGGCACAACAGCACTGCTCTTCTTTATGTCACCATGGTGATCTCTACAGTCACAGTAGCCAGAGACAATTGCGTTGATATTCTTCAAGGATCCTATCCTCATGACAGCCCACTGGAGAGATTTCAATGACAGTGCTCACCAATGATGCAGGCTGCATTCAGATGATGACATTAAAGATCTCAAATAGCAGGGAGAGCTGTCATGAAGTAACAACAACAACAAAGATATTTTGTAAAGAAATATTTTCCTTTGATCTAGGAATAACCCTGGGATTTGAGGGAACTTTTTATCTTTTCTTTCTGGCCTCACTGCAATCATACCTGAAGTCCTGAGCTCCCAGTTTAGAAATTGAGTGGAAGAGAGGTATGAGGCATGAAACTAAATGAATGTTTATTTCTTTCTCTGTTTTTTAAAATTTTACTGGAGGTGGAGGTATAATGGTTTATTGAATCTCTTCCTTTTCTCTGGATGATAAGACATAGTAAAATAGAATCAAATTGATTTTAAGTTTAAAAAAGGAGACTGAGAAAGCCATTGGATACCCTGAAATTTATTAGAACTGTAATAAAAATAATTTGAAATGATTTTAAGAAATAACAACATACCCAGACCCTTTTATTCTTTCTTTTCAAGAACTGCTGAATGCAAGGGTCTTGCCTAGCAGAGATGATAGAACACCTACTCAGGAACAAGTTTTTGAAACTATTAAATTTTTCTTTCAGGGTCTACATTCCTGTCTGTTCTTTCTTCTCTCCCTTTTCTTCCTTTTTTTCCAGTTAGTTAAGCATTTGATCTCTTTCATTTATATGGGTTGGTGAATGGAGTTTCAAATGTTGCCCATGAGAATCTCAGCCAATAACTGGGTCTTATGGAAACTCATGAAGAGTTGAATCAACAGGCTCCACAAAGAGAGGAGAAGGCTGGTAAAGCTCAGCCTCATAGCCCAGGAGGGGTCAAGGTAGCTTTTGGATCCCCAGACACATACCTCCAGAAGCCCCAGCAGCAGGGCACAATGTCTTTCAGTCTATATTTTTCCTTTCCTTTGATTTCACTATTTTCAGTTTCTGCTTATCCTTGTGTGTTCCTGCTTTTCTCGCCACTGCCGATTCTCTCCACATTTTTCAATTTTAATTCTTAAGAAAGATCTGGCTGGCCACCTAATTATCCCCATTTCTCTTTACAGAGAGCTTTCTGTATGAAACCACATTACAGGTCCCAGGCCAATCTGGGGACCCGTCATTTTTGTACCAGAGTTGGTCATATGGCCTGAACGTTGTCAATACTTCTGGAATTACTGCTCAGGGCTCCTTTCTTCAGGGAGGCAGCTCTTCTCCAAGGATCTGGAAGTCTCACACAAGGACTATCTGCGAGAAACACAGTTTTCAATAAAAAAAAACTCATGGTTTTAACAGCGCCTTGTCCCATATATTTTAATCTGGCATAAGAATGATTGCTCATTCACTTTGTTTTATTTTATTTTTGTGATCCATTCAGTTCTCTTGAAGGAAATACTCAGGTTGGACAGGGAAAATTTTATTTCTTTACTCAGGAGGAATGGTATTTCAAGTAAGAGAATGACAAATGGGATTTAAGGAAGTGTAGATGAAACCTCCTCTAGTGATTACTAGTTGCATTTAGCTAATCTCTTCCTTAATGTGTGAGTGGACATGGGGCAAAAGACTGACATGAGCTTATGCTTGCACATTGTCACCATCTGTTCAAACAATCCATCTAAAATGGATTAAATTATAATGACTTTAACCTATAAATTAATCTGTTTCTTTACGGGTGTTTCTCATGCAAGTCGATTTGTTCCCACCTTCATTGCACCATGTGGCCAGGTTGCAGTATTGCTCGGAAGAGGCAGGGTGAGGAAGTTGGGCAGGGCAGAAAGGCCAGGCGTGCATGGCCGGCTTGGATATTGCTTTTATATTTCTCTATGCATGACTGCTTGAATACTTATTTTAGGGTCAGGAAGAATACCCTTTGGGAAAACATACTTTCCTTTTGAAAATGACTGATATAATGAATTATAATGTTTGAAAAATCAGCCATTTCATCAGAGTTTCCTCCTTGACCTAGTTTCAAGTCCTCTGCTGTGCTTCCTATTTCAGCCCTTAAGATTTAGGTTTCTATTAAATGTCTTCAGTTTAATTTGCTCTAGAGGCCAACGCCCCAGCATCTGGTCCACAGCAAGTGATAGAAAGACCTAAATTTCTTAAGCTGTCCTCAGTGTAACCAGTATCCCACTTCTCACTAAAGTAACTGGCTTTGGGGCTCTGTGTTCTAAATGTGAGCTCATCCTTATACAGTGAGAGAATAAATTTCTGTGAACTTGTGTTCTACACCTCTATTTATATATCCACGTGTTTTCTACTTCCTTCTAAGATAACAAAAATCTGTGGCTGAAACCACAAATTGCTTAAATGACCTCATTTAATCTATTTGCTACTGTTGCTCTTTCAAGATTATATTTAAAGAATTAAAAACATGACAGGGGACAGGAGGAGATATGTGTGGAAATTTCAGATTTGCAGTTGAAAATGCAAAATAATGAAAAAGTATCTGGGCAAAGAACTGGGAATAACAACTGATGGTAAAATGCTTTAAAATGTCTTATGAATCATTTTCTATAGACTTACGTTTTTGAGTTTGGTTTGAAAGTAAATGTCATTGACCTCACATGGAAGATTGGTACAAATGCATACACTTTCAGGTTCTATCTTAGAACTACTGAATCCAAATCTACATTTTAATAAGTTCCTTAGGCGAGTCTTGGGTATGTTAAAATTTGAAAAGCACTGGCCTAAATACCTTGTTGGTTGTTGTAACAACCTGGTTCCGATTCCAGTTGACTGTTTTTTAATCCACTCCAATTGCTCCCTGCTCAGCGGGTTGCATATTTTCCTTATTGCCTGGCAAACCAAGCCCAATTCTTTTAGCTTGACCATGAAGGACTAGCACAGTAACTGAAAACTATGTTTCTAGACTTGTCTTTCATTATTCCCCATAAACACATTTATTCCCAATTAGTTTACAATATACTGTTCCACAGGAGTGTGTGTGCCAGAGCACACACTCACAGGTTGCTTGCCCTTTCTTATGCTGTTCTTTCTGTCTGATGCACCCTCTTTCCCATTCCTTTGTGAACGCTGACATCCTGTCAAATCTACAAGGACCACATCAATGGGATATCTTTTGCGAAGCCTTTCCATGAATAGATGGGATTCCTTTCTTTAAACTTCTGTAACACTTGGTTTATAGCTCTCTTATAGTGTTCTTCTAATTAATATAGGAAAAAGGCACGAAAATTAGACAAATTGACTAAATATTAAACCAGATTTCATTTGGAGTCAGCTACGTCCTGCCTGACACGGGAACCTGACTGATCAGCATTTGGCCAGACCATGGGGAACTTAAGGGAAGATTTCTGCTGAGATTACTAACCACTACCTCCCTGTGCCTTTAAAGTTGCATACTCATATCCTGAAAGGAAAAACAGATAAACAGATATAAAGCTCAATTCCTCATATACTTGGGGCATCTCATTCTCTGTCTCTGACAGGAGACCATGTCTCTGTCTGTGGAGTATTATTTCTTCTCTAATAAACTTTCCTTTTGTCTTTAACTCTGGCTTGCTCCTGAATTCCTTCTTACACGCAGTCAAGGACCCTCTCTCTTTGTTGATGTAGGACTTGAGACCCCACTCAGGGAAATTTGCCTCACCTTGCATCATAATTATGGCTGGTTTTACTCATAGAGTCCTTGCCTGAGTTTCTCCTATTTCTGTTCCATATTGTAAGCTCTTTGAAATAATAGATACATCTTGTAATTATTCTTTCTGAAGCTATGGGCTTAGTACCTTCCACAGAATAGGCAGTCAATACATTAAATTTCTAGACAATATAAATTGATAAATATAAAATAATCACACATAAGGAAGATGCTGCTGATTACCATCTATACACATCATGAGTTGCACTTTTAGTGGCTGAAAACATACTCTTGCTCAGTAATTGTTTCAATGGTAAAGGACAAGAAAACTCTTTGGCCTTAGAATATTGTGAGGCTAAATTGGTTCCAATATTCATTTAACCTATGGTTCGTCTCCAATGATGTGGTGTGCTAACCAGAATGATCAGCCTATTGTGGGAGTATTGGTTTTGCTGCTTCCTAGGTTTATCCCCTTTGGCAAATAACTTAAGCTCTCTAAGCCTAATTTTTTCAGATTTAGTGAGGTGCCTGGCACAGAGAAAGCACTTAAAATTATGACTTTTTCAATGATTTCAAAGATGTTGATAATAATTATGATTCAATTAATATTATCTGTTTTGTTATCCTAAAAAAGTTTAAATCATCAGATATTAAGGTATCTAAGTCTGCAGTGGTCAGTGTGCATCTTCTGCGACCGACAGTGGACAAATCTGAGCCTATGTGAGAGACCTCTCATGTGCAGCTAGATGGAATTATTTCCAAATGATAAGGTGCTGTTAACTCAGTCATGGAAAAAGTATTTTCCTCTCTTTATATTCTCTCACATCATTTAAAAATTACTCTGAATAATTTATTATCTTTGAATCAAGTACAACACAGAATAACATCTATAGTTTCCATCAACTTTAAGAAAACTCTGTGTGAAATAAAGTAAATAAAGGAAATTTATTGTCATCGTCCTGAACACTGAAAAATAATGAAGGTGGAGGAGAAAAATAATTATATTATGACATTATCAACATCATTGTTTTCCATTCGTGATGTTGTCATGGTGATAGAGGAACCAGTTAGTGTAGTAAAATAATTTTCATTCTTGCTTGGCTTATTCTATCATCTGTCATGTTGGAAAAAGCAGCATTCTTAATAGCTTAGCAATTTTAGCACCGAAATCTTGATTAAGTTGATGGATTTCTGCTTTCTTAAAACATCCATCATTGACTAGTTTTCTTTCTCTGATATCTCAGTTCTCAAAATAATTTTTCTTTCCTTCAATCCTTCAATGTTGCTCATTTTCTTTGGCCTCAGATCTTTGTTAAACTAATTCATCTTCTCATCTTTCATGTTTGTTACTTTCTTATTAAATTTCCAACTATTTAAGTATGTTACTTAATATTTTCATTGTAATCAGTGACTCCACTTCCCTTTGGATTTTCAATTTGTTTCTTATGTTAAAGTGAACGAAACCAAAAAGAGGATTTCAGACATTTTTTTTTTTTTTTTGCTGGCAGTTTTTATTAAGAAGGGTTTCAAATTATCATTGACATTAGAGAGGTCTAGAAGTTTATAGTGAAAGTGAAGCCAGTATGATTTTACTTCGCCTAAATAGCAGAGATTAGAAAATACCAAGGGGTTTTCAAAACCGATTTCCTCTGCCTACTATCTAGTTCTTCCTTTGGTAACAGCATCTCAGTTTCCTTTGTGGGATGTTACTTTCCCACTCTCAGACCCTGAGATCAACTTTGGCTGACTGCATCCACTCTCTATTGGCTGGCACAGGGCCCAGACCTAGCCAATGAGGTCTTGGGCCAGAACTTTCTCTGAATCCAATGTAAGGCATTGTTTTCAACTGAGATGCCTAAGCAAGTAAGAGATAAACTAGAGTTGCCAGTATCTACTCTTGTCACCTTGGGAGAGTTTATCTTCAGATCAAGGGACCAGAAAGCAAAGCTGTGATGTAGTGAGAGTGACTAATTATGACCCACTAGGCTCAAAATTAGACTTTTTAGTTAAGTGAGCTATTTAAATTCCTGGCTTAAGCCAGATTCACTTGTGTTCTGTGTGCTATAAGTAGTTTTGATTCATTCACAGCTTTCTGTGACCTGTAAGGTTAAGGAGGAAATTGAGTGCTTCTGAATTCCCCATGTGGGTTTTACCACTTGGGAATCCTGGGAGAGTCTGGCTTTATCCTGTTTTCATGGACTTGGAAAAAGTTGAGTACAGTGGCAGAAGTAAGAGCTTTGGAACAAAACATATTTGGTCTCAAATTCTACTTTTGCATCTGTGTGACCTTGGACACATTACTTTACCTCTCTGATCCTCTGTTTCTTTACTGGGAAATGTAGTTGTAAGGATTAAATGTCATTCTGTGTAAGAATTTAGCATTTAAGCAAGGAAGGTGGGGCAAAAGGGTGGGAAGCAGGGGACGGGGGTAGGATGATATTCTGGGAATGTATGGGAGGAAACTCAGTGTCCCAATGGTGGGAATGAATCTGCAGCCTTAGGACCAGAGCAGCCAGGGTGGCGATCTCACCATGGAGTCCTGTTGACAACCCTGTGTTCATAGAAAGTGTGCTCTGTAGAAATCTGTGAACTTCCCAGTTAGAGTGTACCTTCTGACTCACCTAAATCCAACCATGCCACTCCCCTTTTAAAAATCCTACAATAGTTACCCATTGTCCAAACTTCTGAGCTTATAAATAAGCCTCTTCCTGATCTGACCTAGGGCCATTGATGACCACTGAAAGATGGATGATATCTTTGTGCAAGTTGCATAAAGGTATGTAGGTGGGAGTTGAATTACACTAAGTCCTTTTCCTGGTAGATGCAGTATCTAACTTTATGCTGGGCACAAACAGCACAACTTTCTGCAGGAGGCCCTCTGCCACCTTTGCCTGGTACTTTTGTCTCTTCTCTTAGGCAAGGGCTCCACCATCTTACCTTCTGACTGAGGTGGCTTTCTTAGATTTCTTCAAAGATCATTAACTTTCCTCCCTCTGGCCCTACTATCCAAATATGTTATCTCAGTCTGAAACCTTTCTTAATTTTTTGGTACCTGGTGAACACCTGCCTTTGAGGCAGGTGTGAGCAGGTCCCCTAGAAAGCCTTCCCAGACCACATCAAAGCTCAGCACTCCCTTAGCATCCTTCTGAGACACTTATCAAGTGTTATTTTTATTATGATTGCTTGTTGAATTGACTGACTTTATCTCCAGGCCACTGGGTATCATACTTGTAAGTATCATAACCACTTAGGGATCTAATTAAAATTGTACCATTTTTGACATTTGGTCCCAGAGATTCTGCTTCAGCTACTCTGGACCCTGAGAACAAGTCTTTTTAGTATACGTTTATGCCCTGGGTACTGAGCCCAGACTTTCAGCTTTGAATTATGCTCTGCTCTTCCCTAAGGGCGTGATGTTGGGCCAGGTGGTTAGCTTCTTTTGTCTCAATTTTCTAATCTGTAAAACAGGAATAATAATAATAAGAGATCAGAGATGGCATTAGTCTGAGAACGAAATTGTAACACAGTGGTTGGCACGTAACATGCCTTTAATACATGCTAGCTATTACCATTAGTGATGATTCCGATGCAGGTGGTCACTAGGCCACACCCTGAGAGGAACCACACTGAATGGTGAGCAACTCAAGGTCAGCAATCAGGTCTTCCTTGCTCATTTGGGTTCCCAGAGCCTAGCACTGCATGTGGCACATAGTGGTCAATCAACCCTCCTCCACATCCTTTGAGCGCTTAGTATCCACACCAGTTATTTGACACCTCTCCATCTATTATTGTATATTATATATCACCCACTGATTTATGGTCTATACTTTGTTTATCCTCCAAATCGAAAGTATCACTAGGACAGATGATGTGTCTCATACTCCTTGTATCTCTTCCCAATGTGGTTTTGCACAAGGCTGCTTCCTGGAATCAGAACTGAGCTCATCACTCTGCTCGAAGTCATCAAACATCTGGTCCTTCAGTAGAACAGAGAGGCCTTGAAGTACACAGCGTAGTTCTCCACATATTGTAGAACATTGGATTCTCTATCTTTTCCCACTCAAATATGCCAAGAGGCAGATATAATACATTGTCCTTGGTAACATGAACCCTCAAAGTCATGTTGCAGTAGTATGCTTATAAATGTTGGAAAAGCAGCAGCTCTCTGAGGGGGAGGGCAGGGAAAACCAAGACGTGTAGAGGTTGCCAATTTCCATGTACATATACCCACCACACATGATTTCAAGCTACCAATGAGATACTACTGAACATAGAGCTAGAGATACGTAAATCCATTTTTGTGATCTTGTAGGAGCCTGCTCTCGCACGTCATTAGTAAGTAAGTAAGTGGGTACTACACTCTCTGAGGGGGTGTGTGTAGTGTGCAGTTGAAAAGCTCCCCAGACAATTCTGAGAAATTTCTCTAAGGAGGACTTAAAGCTACTCTTCTCTTCCTCCTTTTCCTTCCACTGAGAATTACTCTTATAGATAATTAACAAATGCAATAAGTGGCTGGTATTTGGGGGAAGAGTGTAAAGAACATGGGTGCTAGGTTTTCAAGGTTTCCCCAATACTTTGGGTCAGGAAGCAATGTACACCATGATATTAGAGTACCTTGGGTATTAGAGCATAGGATTATTGATAATGCCCCTAATGATGCTAATTACAAACAGGGTAGCAAGTCTTCCTGCTGCCATTGCTGGTACTGAGAATGTCTTTCTCAAATGACTTTTAAACATTTGGAGGGTTTCATTGTTAGATGGTTTCACATTTATCAGTGTTTATCAATGAGTGAATGAATTAAACTATCCAAATTTATTTTCTACATCCTCCAACATAAACTTTCCATTCTAGTCGGTCTGGGATTTTCATTATTTTCCAAAACCCATGCTCACTCTTGCTTCTATACATTTGCATCTTGCTGTTTGCCCTTCTTGTTGGCACTACTCTTTCTCCCACAGTGGAGCCTGGGATATGGAAGACAAGGAAAGAAACTTGGCATAAATCTGCTCTTTCTTCTTTCCCAGATCAAAGTCAGGAAGAACTGTGTACATGTGTGGGGACTGGAGGTGAGGGCGGGTTTCTGTGTTTATAGTTTCTATTTGATATATGTGTATGTATATATGTATGTATGTGTGTATATATATACACATATATGTGTGTATACACACACACACACACACACACACACACACATAATTATATAATAATGGCCAAGAACTTTTTGAGTCTTTACTATGCATCAGGTACTATAAATATACATTAGTTCATTTAATCCTCAGAACAGAATACTCTATGAGGTAGATAGCACTGCTATCTTTTTTAGAGATGAGGAAGGAGATAGAGGCATAAGGATGGAGGGAAATTGTTCAAGATGACATGGATGGTTAATAGGAGAGCTGAGATTTGATTCAAGACCTATGCCAGACACACAGTGCTCTGAAGGGCTCTACTAGGCTTTCACCCCAGGCTATGGTTTGGAGTGGAGTGTGGTGGTACAAGATAACCTTACATTCTCCTTTACCTAATGCATAAGAGGGGAGTGTGCATGTCAGTAATTATAATGTTTTCTAAGAAGGCATTGGCTGCCAGTCGTCCCTCACTCATTCCAGGGAAGACCCTCTTGGCTAACCTTATCCGTAAGACAGTAGCAATCTTTCCCTGAGAATGACTCTCATAGCCTAGTCATAGCCTAGTCCACAGAGTGCTGGTTGTCCTCCAATATTCATTCTTTCATTCTCACATAGAAACAGCTGGGCACATCACTCTGGCTGGGCACATAGCCAGTGAAAACCATGCTTCCCAGTTTTCCTCGCAGCTTGGTGTTGCCAGGAGACGACCTTATGATCAACTGGATGTGAGAGGAAGTGAAGCATGCAGTCTCCACATGGGGCTTCTAAAGGGAAGAGTGTACCCTCTCTTCCTGTTCCTTTCTTCTTGGTAGACAAGCTGGTGGCAGCCATGAGTTAGAAGCCTGGACTCTTGGCAACTTCAAGGAGTAGAGCTTTAGAGCTTCACTATCAGCTTGGGTTTTTATGGGAAAGAAATAAGCTTTGAGCTATTTAAACCACTTTTGCTTTGGTTCTCTGTGTTACATCACCTCAATCTAACTAAGGCATCAAGGTATATGCAGTTTCTGGCAAATCATAGCAATTACCTCACTGTCCTTAAATTTTTTTTTTTTTTTGCTTAACAGCCCCTTCCATACCCCTGTTACTAGCCACTCTTCCTTCCCTCCAGGGCAGCCAAAGAGCATGCCCATACTCAGATGTCCCCATGGAGAATCTTCTTCTTCCAATTCTTTATATCACCTAATCCCAGAGCCCAACTCCATTTGAGTCTTTTGCTGATGCTGAGCCCACGTATATTAAAGAGGTAAAGAGTAAGTTGGGATCCAGGCAAAATCTGGGGATGATGCTGACACCAAAACAAAGGACAGGATAAAAGCAAAGCATTAGGTGAAGGGATGAATCAAATATTTGTTTGCAAGGAGGAGCCGGGCAACAGGAAGGAATGGAGGTCAGTACAAAAATTGAGCTCAGAAGTCAGGCAGGTAAGTAAGAACAGAAGACAAACAAGACATTGGTGGTTAAAATGCAGCAGTGGCTGAAAGTCAAGTGTGCACTTTGGGAGAAGAAAAATAGACATTCAAAAAAACTCAAGGAACCTTGAGAACTCAGGTGAAATTGCCTCAAATAGGAAGTCTAGAGCTTGTTTATTATAGCAGGAACTCATGGCTGATTCAGGCTGAGATTCACCTAAAGTCTGAGGTGACAGCTGACAGGTCTTGACTAGCATTCTTCAGTGAGAGCTCAAGGCACTCATTAGCCTTCCTCCTCAAGTAGACTCTATTGAAATGAGGTGGATCCTGTGGACTGGCTCAGTCAATGTAGGGTCCAGCTTTTTGTCGCTTTCTCCACATTAGAGTCAGAAGAGTTAAAGACGTCCTTGAGGCTTGGTTCTGGAAGCAGCGACTGCACGCAGCAAACTTAGCTCTTATAGCAACCATGGTAGCCAAGTTATGATTACCCCTGGCATCTCTAGTAGAGTTGGTACTCTCTGGTCTCTGGTGACATTGGTGCTGAGTGACAGACAGGCAATCGAACCATTAATTTCAGCCAGAACAGCCCTTGGGTGGTTGATATTTCTTCTGGCTGCTGCTTAGCCTCTAATTCTGGCTTGCTTACTGGCCCTGCAGGAGATTCTGTAGGCACCTAATAAAATTCCTTTTGGTTTCAAACATTAAGAGTGGGTTATTATTGTTTGCAGGTTAAGTATTCTGGCTGCTACATGTATAGTGTTTTACATTGTCTGTAAATCTTTTATGTCTTTTGCTATATCTTGCCTCTACGGCCAAATTAAGAAACTTGTAGATAGACTATGTTTTATTCCTTTTTGAATAATTCTTCATCCCTTCTACAGTTCATAGTACATAGTAAAAGCTCAAAACATACTTGTTTTATTGAAATGTGGTCCTTGGAGAAAAAATATGAACTAGATCAGTGATCTCTCTGGGAGGTGTATGGAAAAATCTATTGTAGTACAGAAGAAAATATTAGAAAATTTATATTTATATACACTTTGATTTTTATCTAAACAATTTTTATTAAGTTTTACTAGTATTTAAAATACATTGATACTAGTACATATATATATTTGACAAATAAATGCAGGTGTGCATAATCAAAAAGTTATATAGGTGAGAAATAAAAACAATATTTTGAGGCAAAAAGTAAAAAATATATATTTGGAGGCTGCTGAGCTAAGTGACCTCTCGTGCTACTTTCCACTGACTTTTTTTTTTAACTCGTCAGAAATTTCTCTTCAGAGTAAGAGACATGCAGAGAGCTTAGTCAGGTGCCACCTGGTGGTGACACCTTTGACCTGCAGCGTCGATCCCACTGTTCCTGGGGCAGCCATCTGTTAGTTTATCAGAGGTCTCTCCTTCAGGCCGACTGAACAATTCAGTAGAGAAAGGTGAGCTCACATGGCAACGCCTGAAGGAGAGAGTGGCCCACAGGCAACAAAAGGGTGGAGGAGTCAGAGGAGAGGGCTGAGACAACAGATGGCTGCAGAGGGACACTCAAATACAAATCTGGACTGAAAGGGCACAGTGTGACTACGACGGAAACACATTGCGAAAGGGTCCTGCCTTCCGAGTTCAGCTTATCCACATGCATCACCAAAAACCAAAAGGCCAGGATGGAGCGGTCCTGAGCAATCTCTCCCCCTGGGTCCAGGGTGTCATCACAGAACAAAGTTACCTTAGGGCTAAACTTCGCCTCCCTGAAAAAGAAATTATCCTTTAAAAACAAAAACTTGCTACTTGGCCACAGAGAGCAGAGCCTACTCTTCTTTACCGGGAGAATGACGTGATTTTTGCTACTCTTGATCCTATTCGTCCTTGACCAACTGCTCCTCTGGGGGAGTTATAGTTGCCAGAACGTTAGAACAGACACAGTGATTTTCTGGGGTAGCTCAAGGTCACTCGCAGTAACGTCAGAGGAGGCCGCTCCTTGGGAAAATGGAACTGGACAATGACAATTATGCTTCCCAACAGATGCCTGTGCCCTTAATCTGCCCACTGTGGAGTGAAACAGCAAAGAAGATATTTTAATAGTCCTAGAATACGATATCAGCTGTCCTTATTCCATTGGGATGCTTTGGCGAACAAGGAGCTAATGGCTAATTGCTAGAAGTCTCCCCCTCCTCTTTATAGCAAAGAGGGATAAAATAAGTCAAGAGGAACAGGCAAAGGAAAGCAGGCAGGGAAAGAAGGGAAGTGATGTCTGAGAGAGGGAGGGAGGATGAGAGGAGAGAAGGAAAAGGGGAGAACACACACACACACACACACACACACACACACACACACACACACACACACACACACACACACACACACACACACACACACACACACACACACACACACACACACACACACACACCCACACACACACACACACACACACACACACACACACACACACACCGGGAGTCCCTGCTCTTAGAGACAGAATTTCGTCAGAATACCAAATAGGAGTGGGGAGAGAGGAGAGGGCTGGAAGGAGGGCCCTGCAGAAATAATCACCTTCAGAACAAAGAAAGAACAACAAAGATATTGGGATCCTCAGGCTTCTGCGACAGCCCTGTGGGAGTTTGCAGGAGAGCAGAGGCAGCTGGGCTGGCAATTTGGTCCCAAAACAAAGGAGCTGGAGATGAGCAGACGGAGGTTTTCTACCTGTCGTGTCACAGAAAAGATTGTTCAGTGACTCCTCATATGGGCGTCACTGAAGGAGCAGGGTGAAAGCTGGGTTAAATTTGCAGACAGTCTCCCATGTGCCAAGTAAGGGAGGGTCTTTGGCTCTGCAGAGTGTGGATTAGAGGCAGGAACAGGCCAGGTGACATCAAGGGTCTGCATCAGAGGAAGGGGGCCAGAATCTGAGTTTGGGGGACTAATTCTGTATGTGTCTCATAACGTCTATAGTCTCATTTCTTTTTAAAATTTTTTTTTGTATCTTTCAATTATAGTTATATTAGTTTCAGGTGTACAAAATAGTGATTAGACATTTACATAACTTACAAAGTGATTCCCCTGATAATTCTAGTACCCAACTGACCCCAAATATAGTTATTACATTCCCTATACTGTGCTTTACAACCCCAGAACTTTTTATATAACTGACAATTTGTGCTTCTTAATCTCTTTCCTCCCCGCCCCCTCCTAACCCTATCCCTTTAGGCAATCACCAATTTGTTCTCTTTATCTATGAGTTTGTTTCTGTTTTGTTTGTTCATTTATTTTGTTTTTTACATTCCACATATAAGTGAGATCATATGGTATTTTTCTTTCTCAGACTTATTTCACTTAGCATAATGCACTCAAGGTCCATCCATGTTGTCACAACTGGGAGGATTTCATTCTTTTTTATGGCTGGATAATATAGCATTGTATATATGTGCTACTTCTTCTTTATCCATTTGTCTGTCAATGGATACTTAGGTTACTTTCATGTCTTGGCTATTGCAAATAATGCTACAATGAACATAGAGGTGACTATGCCTTTTTGAATTAGTGTTTTAGATTTCTTTGAATAAATACTCAGAAGAGGAATTGCTGGGCCATATGGTAGTTCTATTTTTAATTGTTTGAGGAACCTCCATACTGTTTTATATAGTGGCTGTACCCATTTATAATCCTACCAACGGTGCACATAGGATCCCCTTTCTCCACATCTTTGCTAATACTTGTTTTCTGTTGATTTACTGATGATAGTTATCCTGACAGGTATAAGGTGATATCTCATTGTGGTTTTAATTCTGCATTTCTCTGATGATTAGTGATGTTGAGCACCTTTTTGTATGTCTATTTCTGGCTTCATTTCTTTTATTTACAAAGTGTATATTCTTCACTCATTCCTAATATATTTATTGAGCAGCAACCAAGTCTTCTGCACTCTGCTCTATGCTAGGACTCTAAAATAAATTAACTCAGTCTGTATCCAGTGCTCACTCAGCACCAGGCCCTTTATTTATTTTTAGGTGAAGTAACTCTTGGTTGACCTCACAGAATGCAAGGACCTTGTCAGCTTACAATCCCTTATTTTTTATGCCTACAGCACCTGGTCATCCTAGGTGGTCTCCCATCCAAGTACTAACAAGGACCAACCCTGCTTAGCTTCCAAGATCAGACAAGATGGGGCTTGTTCAGGGTGGCATGTTTGTAGACAGCACTAGGCCCTTTAAATGTACCACTCACTTCCACAGCCTTCAGAGGTCAGTGCTACCATTATCTCCATTTTACAGGAAGCTGATCACAGGATTGTTAAGTACCATGCCAAGGCCACATAGCAACTAGGATTGGGAGAGTCTGAATTCGAGCCCGAGCAACTTGCATCAGAGTCCAAGCTCCCATTCTGTGCTCTGCTTCTGGGTAATCACAGGCTTATCATTTTTGTCTTGAAAATGAAGATCCTGAACCACATGTTCTCTGAGGTTGCTTCCACCTCTAAGGTTTAACGAGTCTACTATTTGGTACCTTAGGTATGAAAAGAACTGTTTACCCCACACCCTGTATGCATGCTGTGTTTGTACATGGATAATGTGAAGCAAAGACATTCTTCCTACTTCTCTACAAATCCACAGTCTCTCAGCCTTTGTTCTCCTCTGTTCGTGGCCAGAAGTGGATGCCCAAATGATTCACTTCGAGCACAGAAGTGAGTTACTGTAGCTTTTGAGACATAGCGAACACTAGATTTTGGGGCTGCCTAGGAGAATCTATCACACTCTTTTTAAAAACTTTCTCAATTTTATCTCATTAACTAAAACTGTGGTTAAAGGCCTGACAAAATTATATACTCTGGATACCCTGAAATCAATGACAATGATCTATTACTTGAGACAAAGGTAATAATTCTGCTTTGCTCAATGTTTGTGTTTTCCTTTTTTTTCAGAGCTAGTTAAGCAAACTTTAAAAGGAAGGCCGTTTTTCTTCTATCCCAACACCACTGGTCTCCTGGTCTCAGTGTGTAGATCCCAGAGTGGCCAGGGATGAGTTCAGAATTTAGGGTATATGATGGAGTAGGTTTCAGACAAACAAGACAAAACCAGCACTGACTTGCCTCCAGGAGGGTACATCCAAAGTCCTACGACTAAGTGGTCCTTTCTTTCTTTCTTTCTTTCTTTCTTTCTTTCTTTCTTTCTTTCTTTCTTTCTTTCTTTCTTTCTTTCTTCCTTCCTTCCTTCCTTCCTTCCTTCCTTCCTTCCTTCCTTCCTTCCTTCCTTCCTTCCTTCCTGTGGTATGGTTTTTGAAGGAGGGGAAAAGGATGCATGGTTGAAAACAAACATCCAACAATGCCCAAACTTCAAGAAGCAATTATAGGTTCCCATATTTTTAAAACATTAAGGGGAGACCATTAGGACTTCTGAGGGAAAGATGGTGGTTGCCTTCCACCACATTTCTACTATACATGTGCTACACATTTTAGCTACAAATCCCCACAGAGGAACATGACAGGAGGCTTGTACGACTGGGGACACTAATGAGCGACACTGGTGACTTAAGAGGAACTCTCGTTAGGGTGTTAATGGGCTTTAAAAAAAATCTGACTTTTACGAGGCAAAGAGAGGCTGAATAGGTCAGTGGGTCCAGCAAGTGTCCCGGGGGCCACCCAGTGTCAGAGGCCAGGGGTAAACGGGGGAGAAGATGGGACACACACAGGAAGGGCACAATCACAGCAAAGCCAGTCAGACTTCCCATGGGTAGAGCCCAGAAAACTGGCTGCCCAGAAAGCCAGTGGCTTCCTAGAGGGCATTTGTACCCCAAAGTCAAAGAGCTTGGATATGAGGCCAGCGGGGAAATGGTCTGCCCTCAGATTAGAGGATGGAAAACCGTGTTGACCTACAGGGTGACCCTTCACCCTAAGACAAGGCCTGCACCCTCTCAGAGAAAAATGACAATAGAAAGCCTCTGTCAGAGGCTGCTTGATGCTCTGAAACTTGAACTAGGAGTGGGCTTATGATCTCCCTTTGCCCCCATCAGAATCTCTCCACCTGCCAAGTCAGAAGTCCTTAGTACCCTGATTTAACCAGCCGAGGATAGTAATTAAGTGACTAGATGTGCTAAAGAACAGGAAGTCAGAGGGATAGTCTTCAATTAAGAGACTCCCCATATTTTCAGCCTTGGAAAGCAAGAAGCAAGATACTTGCCTGGGAAAACCTTCAATCTAATGCTAGAAGTTGGGAGTAGAAGGAAGACAGGATAAAGAAAGACTTTAAGTCAAAAAATTATAGCTAAGTTAAAAAAATATATATTCTAGAAGAACCAATGATGTCCTGAAAGCAAACTGAGTAGTAAAAGACTAAATCACACTTTCCCCAACATTTTGGATTCAAAAGAGGAGAAAAGGGATTATTAAGCCAGAAGGTGTATCTGAGCAGGGCTTGGGTACATGGCCGCAGCAGAGGCAAAGCGATGGCCAGGATGTCAGTGAGTGCCTCCTTCAATCTTGGCTCTTCTCTTCTTTTGTCCTAGAGAGAACATATACAATTCACCTAAAGGAAGCTAAACAGGCTGCAGACTGTGCCTTTGTGGGTTGCTGTGCTATTTGGAGATGACCATTGCTCTCCCTGCCCCAGTCCCGGGTCTTGAACTTCTGGAAAATTTGTCTTTCTAAACATAGAGTGGGTGAAGTTCCCATGAGTTTGCACGTTCCCAGCAACATCCACTTTAACCTCGCTCCTCAGAAATACAGATTTGTGGTGTTATTATAAAGTGATAACTGACTCTAAGAGAATAGATACACACACACACACACACACACACACACAATCTCCTTCATATTAAAGTATTTTAGGGCATTATCAATAACATTTTTGGAGACTGAGTCCTGACAACAGTGAAGAACTGCAGCTCCAGGCAACTTGAATTGAAAAGGAGAGAGAATTCAGAGACTAACTCTAATGGCCTTCCAAAACAGAAACCTCACTCAAGATGAACATCCGATCTATCAATCCCATGGGCCTCAGCCTTAGAGTTTGGGTTCTCTCTGAGGCCATGCATTTTACTGGTACCAAGGGAGAATGTATGTGCAACCTCTGTGTGTGGCTTCCCCAGCATGTCTGTGTCATTACAGTATGACCGGAGTGCTCCCTCTAGTGGCTCTTCAGAGCACTTTTAATTTCCAGCCCACTAAATTTAGAAATAGGCAATTCCAAAGACAAGCCCTGTGTGAGCTCCTAGATCTCTGTTTAGATTCTTTCATTAATAACAACTGCTAACTTTTTTGAGCACTCATTGCCTACCAGATCCTAAATATATTAATCCTCGTAATTGTTCTCGTTTTACAAATAAGGAAATGGAGGCACAGAGAAGTTACTACCTAATGTGTCAAGATTACACAGAAGTCATGGAGCAGAATTTGACTCTGAACAGCGATATTCTATAGCTCCAGCACTGCCCTCTTTTCCTAAGCCATGTATCAGTCCAGAAATGCCAATGTCACCGCATCAGTCACCTGCCCTTTAACAGAGGAATGGACACTTAACGGATTCTGCACTTAGATTTCTTTGTGAATCATCACATTAGACTAACTTGTAGCCACATTTACTGTCAAAAGATGGTCCATTTTACAAGGTAAACTCCTTGGACAAGGTTCTAGGTTTTATATTGTTATTATAACAAAAAGCATTTTAAGTGTATTTTCTGCTTTATATAAGTGTAATATGTTACATAATATAACACATTATTCCTACTTTTTATAGGAATATGTAAATAGCACATTATTCCTACTCCCCCCGCCCTTACAGATAAGTTCTGTAGACACACTTAATGTTTTTAAAGACCATCTATTAAATAAAGACCTGAAGCTAATTTTTCCCTGTTATTTGGAGAGTTAGATTCCTGAGGTTTGAAAGTACCCTGGTTTGAGGGCCAGTAAAGGTCAGGCTTCTATCTGGCTCTGAGCTTTAGCAGCTCTCTGACCTGGGCAGGCCCTTAACATTTCTGGATTCCAATTTCCTTATCTATAAAATGAAAGAATTTAACCAGATGAATTTTAAGCCTCCTGCTAGCTGGAATACTGGGTGTTGGTTGGTTGTGAGAACAAAGATATAAAAAATTACCATAAGGATTAGCAGATGCTGATCGCTTCACTCATGCAATTAATTAGGCACAGCAGATCCTTGAATAATGTTTAGTTATAATATTATGAGATGCTGTAGGAACTTAACTCTTGTTTATATCAGTTAGCCAATGGTAAAATAGATTTCTTTACACAGGCATACTTTGGAGACATTGTGGGTTTGGTTCCAGACCACTGCAGTAAAGTGGGTACTACAGTACAGCCAGTATCCCATGAGAGCGAGTCATGATCATTTTGTTGGTGGCAGGTCTTGCCTTTAATTTGTTAAAAACAAAACATCTGTGAAGCACAATAAAGTGAAGCGAAATAAAAGAAGATATGCATGTACGTTGTTCCACTTAAAGTCTCAGAACCTATTAAGGACGTTAAGTGAGGACTTACTATACCACATGTTCTACCTCTTAATTTTCCCGTTCAGTCTCCTAGTAGTCCCCGTGAACAAAAAGAAATTGGGATAGATTGTCCAGTCCCTTGGGCTGACAGTGATGTGCACATGGCCACACTTGTTCCGCTATTGCTTGTGTAGAGTGGCACTCCACTGTTTGTGGGTAATAATATACGTGACACTTTAAAAGGAGTTTTCTCCTTTTTTATAATTGAGTCACAGTCAGCTTCCTCTGAAAAGCAGTGAAGCCTAGGGTTAGAAATAGTCCTGCCTGTGTGGCTGTTTCTGATTAACCTTTATAGAAGGCGAGGCCAAGAAGTCAGGAATAGTTTCTCATGAAACCACTAATGAGCAAGGTCAGGCCAAGGCTGAGGGGAAAGGGAGGAGGACATTTTGATCTGGGGCCTCTTGCAGATCACGGAGAAACTCTATTTTCCTGATTTCTAAGTGATCATCTTTTATGATAATTATTTTTAAAAGTAAAGTTATATAAGATCAATTTTAGTGATTGGAAGCAAAGAACACATTTTTTTCCAGTGCAGGAAGGGGAGGCATTAAAGTCAAACTTAATCTGTGGTTGGGAGATGAGAGAATAGTCAGGAGAATCAGCCAGGTGTCAAGTGTTAAAGGTCCAGGACAGGGCAGTATCACTCAAGGTTTTCAGTTGCCAAGAATAGAATCCAACTCAGGTTGATTAAACAGAGGACTTTATTCTCAGGATCCTTGCAAAGGTTGAAAAAGCAGGCTTTGAACCTATACGGCCAGGAACTTGCCCAGAATGAATTCCACATAGTCATCCTTTTGCTTTTCCAGCCTCAGATTCAAATTCTCATGTGGGTGCACCCATCAGTGGAGCCAAGGTCACATGCCTGTACCCTAGCTGCAAGGGAAGCTGGGAGAGTACGCATTAGGCTTCTGTAACGAAAGCTGTTTCTGCCTCCTAAGGGGTCGATGTGGGAGATTCTCAAAACCAAATATATTAATTAGGTTCTTGGCATCCTCAACTGGGATGATTTAAGAATTTAAATTTGTTGAAGAGACTATTCTTTCTTCATTGTGTGTTCTTGCTGCCATTGTCAAAGACTAATTGATCATATATGCAATGGGTTTATTTGTGGGTTCTTGGCTCTATTCCATTGGTCTATGTCTCAGTTTTTATGTCAGAACCATATTGCTTTAATTTCTATAACTTTGTAATATAGTTTGAAACCAGGAAGTATGATGCCTCCAGCTTTGCCCTTTCACTTTTTTTGTTTTTGATTTGGCTGTTCAGAGTCTATTGTAGTTCTATACAAATTTTTGAATTTATTTCTGTAAAAAATACCTTTGGAATTTTGATAGAGATTGCATTGAATCTGTAGATCGCATTGTGTAAAATGGACATTTAAGAAATATTAATTCTTCCCATACAAGAACATGGATCTCTCTCCATTTATTTGTGTTTTCTTCAATTTCATTCAAGAATGTCTTAAAGTTTTTACTATACAGATCTTACACTTTCATAGTTAAATTTATTTCTAATTATTTTATTGTTTTTATTATTATATGTGATTGCTTTCTTAATTTCTCTGATAGATAGCTGTTAATATATAGAAGTGCAACATATTTTTGCATGTTGATTTTATATCCTGCAACTTTATTGAATTAATTTATCAGTTCTAAGTGTTTTGAAATAGTTAGGGTTTCCTATATTGAAGATCATGTCATCTTCAATTTGAACAACTTTTATTTCTTTTTTTGCCCAGTTGCTGTGTAGGACTTCCAGTACTGTGTTGAAAGGAATTGGTGAGAGTGGGCATCCTTGTCTTGTTTCCGATCTTAAGGAAAAGCTTTTAACTTTTTACCATTGAGTTTGATGTTAGCTGTGGGATTGTCATAAAGGCGTTTATTATGTTGAGATATATTTATTCTCTACCTAATTTGCTGAAAGTTTTCACAGGAAAGTTAGTTGAATTTTGTCGATACATTTTATGCATCTATTAAAATGATCATATGATTTTTATTTTTCATTCTGATATGTGATGTACCACACTTATTGATTTGCATATGTTGAACCATCCTACATTCCACTTGATAAATCCCACTTGATTATGGTGTGATTCTATTAATATGCTCTTAAAATGGTTTGTATTTTGTTGAAGATTTTTACAACTATATTAATCCGAGATATTGGCCCATAGTTTTCTTGTAGTGTTATTGTCTGGCTTTTGTATCAAATAATCCTGGCCTCATTAAATGATTTTGGAGTTTCCTTTTTCCTCCCTCTTCAGTTTTTTGAAAGAGTTTGACAATTGGTATTAATTCTTCTTTAAAGCTTTGTTTAATTCACCAGTGAAGTCATCTGGGCTTGGGCTTTTATTTGTTGGGAGATTTTTGATTGCTAATTCAATCTTCTTGCTCATTACTGGTCTGTTTAAATTTTCTATTTCTTCATGATTCAGTTTTGGTAAGATATATGTTTTTCAGATTTACTTATTTCTTTTAAATTATCTAATTTGTTGACATAATTTTTCATAGTCATGATCCTTTGTATTTCAGTGGTATAAGTTGTAATGTCTCCTCTTTCATTTGTTATTTTATTTATGAGTCTTTTTTTTTCCCCTAGTTCAGATAAGGGTTGGTTTATCATTTCAAAAAACTAACTCTCATTTTAATTGATCTTTTCCTATTGTCTTTCTAGTCTCTTTTTATTTATTTCCTTTCCAATCTTTGTTATTGTCTTCCTTCCACTATCATTGGACTTATATTTCTTTTTCTAGTTCCTTGAAGTATAAAATTGGGTTGTTTATTTGAGATCTTTCTTTTTTCTTAATATAGGCCTTTGTCACTATAAGCTTCCTTCTGAACCGCTTTTGCTGGGACCCATAACTTTTGGTATGTAATGCTTCCATTTTTGTTTGTCTCAAGACATTTTTTGATTTCCCTTTCGATTTTTTTTTTTTTTTGACCCATTGGCTGTTCAGAAGTGTGTTGTTTAATCTCACATTTTGTGAAGTATCCATTTTTTCCCCTGTCATTGATTTCTAGTTTCATCTATTGTGGTCAGAAAAATTATTCAATATGATTCCAATTTTATTCAAGTTGTGAAGATTTGTTTTGTGATCTAACATATGATCTATACTAGAAAATGTTTTTTGCTCATTTGAGAAGAATATTCTACTGCTATTAGATAAAATGTTCTTTATGTGTTTCTTAGATCCATTTGATCTAAAGTGTAATTTGAGTCCATTATTTCCACATTGATTTTATGTCTAGATGATCTATCCATTGTTGAAAGTAGGGTATTGAAGGTTCCTACTATTATTGCCTTGCTGTCTATTTGTGCCTTAAGATCTTTTGACTTTGTTCACCAGGAGGAGAACTCCAAATTCAGTTCCAAGTCCTTAAAGCACATGAGCTGGAAAGGGATGACATTATAGGATTCTTTGAAAGGGGAGTTCATTACTTTAGGTGAAACTCAGGGTTAGTTTGGAGTCATTCCAGATGTTCACATAAGTAAATAGGGCCTAGACAAAGGGAGAAGAAATGGAATGAGGAAGTGGATTTAAAAGCTATAGATTTACAGCCACTAGCCATAGGTGTCACAAGTCCTTAGCAAATGACAACTTCGTGGGGGCGGAGGAAAAGGGTCAGATAGAATTTAAGATTCCTGAGGCCTTGGAACTTTGTAGCTAGGAGAATTTTGATGCCATTAATAGAGAGAAGTCAAAAAGAAAAACTAACTGGGAAAAGGATACGCTGATCATTATTGTTCAGGTTATAAATGTAATCTGTTGCAGAAAGATCCAGAACAATATAGTTTCTGCTTTTAGGAGAGATGAGGCACACATATATATAACAAGGCAAAAAACTGAAACATGGTAAGTGCAATATGATCCTAACTAATCATACCTATGAAGTCCCCTTTGACATTAAAATAACATTTTCACAGGTTCTGGGGGTTAGAGCCTGGACATCTTTGGGTGGGGGGGTCGTCATTCTGCCTACAACATATGACTGATACCACAAAAATTGCTATGAGAATCCAGAGGAGATGAAATGCCTTATAGCTAAGAAAGTCCAGGAAGGCTGCATTGAGAAGGTGGGATTTAAGCTGGGCCTTGATGAATGGTAAGGATTTTGATGAATATGTATTTGAAAGATGACGTAGGAAAACCAATTGGTCACATCTAGTAAAACTGAAAATTACACATAGTAAACAACCTGCATTTTCACCTACAATTTTATACTTTATATAAAAACATGACTTTAAAAAGTGATGACTTTTATAAGCCAGGATATGTACACAAGAAATTTAATGAGTAAAACTGGAATCTATCTATATGTCTATCTATAAGGAAATGGATAAGATGTGGTATTTTATACAGTAGAACACTATATACATATTAAATAAACTAGAGCTTTTTTTCTCAACATGAATATATTATAAAACCAGTAGTGAAAGAAAAAAAGTATATTTGACAGTCTCATCAGAAAACATGTTACTTTGATGGAGTTTAACTAAAGTTGATTCAATGAAGAGAATATATACAGAGGTGTGAATGGGTGAATGGAACCAGAGAGTTGGAAAAACACGAGAGCATAACAATGGAAAGTCTTTACTAATTCTGGGCTTGGAGTGGTAAAGGGAGAGGTTGGAGTTAACGGAGCCTGGTGAGAACTGAAGCCATGGAAGAAAGCCTGTCAGAAGAAAGCAATTTGCAAAATCGAAGCCACCACCAGATATGCAGCCAGAGAGGAAGATAACAGAGGGAATAAATATATGTATTAATTTCCTATAGCTTCTGTAACAAATTACCAAATACTTAATGGCTTAAAACAAAATTTATTAAGCTATGGAGATGAGAGGTCCAAACTGGGTTTTACTAGGCTAAAATCAAGGTATCAGCAAAGCTGCATTTCTTCTAGAAGTTATAGATGAAAATGTATCCTCTTCCCTTTTCTATCCACTAGAAGCTGCCTGAATTCTTTGGCTTGTGGTCTCTTCTTCCATCTTCAAAGCCAGCATTGTAGCATCTTCTAATCTCTCTCCCTAACCCTGACCCTTTGCCTTCCTTTTATAAGGTCCCTTGTGATAATTCAGAATAATCTCCTGCTCTCAAGATCCTTAACTAATAACATCTGTGAAGTCCCCTTTACCGTATAAAGGAACATTTTCACAGGTTCTGGGCATTAGAGCATGGACATCTTTGGGGGCTTCATTCTGCCTACAACATACTTTCTCTTCTGCCACTCTTCTACCTTCTGTTGTTGCTTTCTAACAGATAAATTCAACCAGCAGCAGAAGACAAGGAAGCCTGAAGATGCAGTCCATAGAGGTTACCTTTTGGGGCACAGAGAATAGAATTAGGGTGAGACATTGGAGACTTACCACTGAAAAAAGCTAGCTGTATAATGAAATAAATGTATAATATACTATCATTAAGACAAATTAGAAAACAAAGAACATTTAAAACAAAGCTATGTGCTGTCAACAGTCATACACACAGGTGGTAATGTTCTAAGATAACATTTTTACGTTAGAATAAATTTAGATTTACAGAACAATTATGAGAACAGTGTAGATAGTTCCCATATGCTTATACCAAGTTTCCTCTATAATTAACATCTTACATAGTATGGTACATTTGTCACAACTAATGAATGGATATTGATGCAATATTATGAACTAAAGTCCATAGTTAACGAAGATTTCTTTGTCATTCCCTATCCTTTCCTGCTTCAGGATCCATCTAAATATAATAGCACATTACATTTGATCATCATGTCTCCTTAGGCTCTTTTTTGCTTTGACAGTACCTCAGACTTCCCTTGTTCTTGATCAATAATAGTATTTAAAAGTGCAAGGAAATTACAAATACCAGATCCAATACATTGGTTACCTCTGGGAGGCTGTGAGGGCCATGGGATCAGGGGAGGGATACATAGGTATTTCAGATACATATACAATAATTTATCTATTTAAAGAGATATGAGGGGTCAATTATATGGAGACAGAAAAAAATCTAACTATGGAAAGGGAAGAAAAAAATTTTTAAAAAAAGATGTGAAACAAGTGTGGCAATACTATACAACTGACAGTACTGGATTGAGGTTAAATTTATTATACTATTCTGTTATAGTCTATTTTATTGCTAGAAATATTTCAGCCAAATAAAGAGCGGGCTGTGGTTAGATGGAGCTAGAGCACAGGGTTGGCGAATGCTGTTTGGGGGACACGGGGCTGAAAATGCACACTGCGGACTCATTGTGGCTGCTGATAGAGGATAAATTAAACTTCCTCATCAACTGAAGGTCACTGACAACTTTTGAGCAGTAAAGTGGGATTAGCAGAGTAATCTTTGAGATGGGTGGAATTTGCATTGGAAAAGAATTAAGGAGTCAACTCAGCTAGGATGATGGCACAGAGGTTTAGATGTGTAACATTAAAGCCTTACATTTAAAAGGCAGCAAACAATTATTGTTTCCCTTCTAGTGCTCTGTGTGTTATCTAATTTAATCCTCACAGCAACCCATTTCGGTAAATGCATATTGTTTTTCCCAACTCTCTTGTGCACATGAAGAAACTGAACCACTTAGGGTTCAATGTCTCGATGAACCCTAAGCCTGGGAACGGGGCCCACGGAGTGGGAATGCAGTCAGGTTCGCTGCAGCAGGCCTGCACTCGACATTAATTTCCTACTCTCGCCCTAGGCAGGTAGCAGTGGAAGAAACGATGAGACCCAGGCATCAAAGATAAGGAAAAAGTAGGCATGGGGGAATGAATGACTTCTAGCCTGGTGACCAGAGAATATTGTCACTACAGAGAATACTTTTAAAAATCAGAAGAAAGATCTGGATTGAGTAGTTAGCTAACTAGAAAAGTTGTGTTTGAAAAGCTGACCAAAGGTCAAGCAGGCGGTCGTAAAAACGGAGACCAGCTGCTTCAGAGTATGATAGAAATAAAGCTGTGTCTGTGTCGAGAACATTTGTGGAGGAGAGGAAGACAGAAAAGCAGAAGGCAGGAAGCAATCAAAACTGTAAAGATAAAAACAGTTTTATTAACTTGGCTCATTAAATATTTAGTAGGCTTTTTGCTTAAGTTTGCTACTTCCTCCCACATCAGTTTCCACAAGCCTGAGTGAGAGGTAGTTTCTCCTTTCCTTTAACAACCCCGTCCGCTTACGGAAGGGATTCTTAGTTTGATGGAATTTCTAGAAGGATGAAATAACACATTTTTGCCCCAATTTATGGCCTTATTATTTTTTTATTCTTCCGCATTTGGCCCAGGACTTTTTATTTCATTTGAAGAGAATAGTATTCCCTTTCTTTTCAACATTTTTACTTTATGTAAACTATACCTATTTTGAGGTGAGACAAATACAAGGATATAAAAGAACTAGCTGTATATTAAAAGTATAGAGCAATATAGACTTTCTAATTGAGTTTTACTGGCTATATCCTTTGGGCTTTCTAGACATAGGCACATCATCAACTTGCTATGTGACCATAGGAAGTTTATATTGCCTTTCTTGTTCTTACCTACTCATCAAAAACAGGGAGTTTGCAGACTTATTGAGGTGATCATTTCTATACACACACACACATGTGGTCCTTTCTGGGACGATGCCAGAGTCTTCTTGTGGCTTTGGTGAAGTCAAAGTCTGGGGCCTGGAATCATAGAGTGATAGCTTTAGAGATGGTTATATACACAATGATTACATATATATATAATATATATATATATAATGCACACACGTGTGTATGTGTGTGTGTGTGTGTATAATCATTGTGTTGAACACATGAAACTAATATAATGTTGTATGTCAGTTATACCTCAATAAAAATATAGGGCATTTGAATCATATGGTTCTCTAAGACTATCACTCTATGATTCCAGGCCCCAGACTTTGACTTCACCAAAGCCACAGGAAGACTGGCATCGTCCCAGAAAGGACCACATTAGAAAATTCCCCTTTGACTTAATGCCAAGAATGAATTATCTTCTTCTGTCATTTAGGGTAGTGGTCCCCAACCTGTTTGGCACCAGAGACCAGTGCTCCTACTAGAATCTAATGCCTGATGATCTGAGGTGGAGCTGAGGTGGTGATGCTAGCTTTGATGGTTACTCCATTTATAGGCAGGGAGCCAGATAGCTTCCGTTGACCCCATATCACATCCAGACGAAATACCACGAGGAAGAAAAGAGATTATCTCCTTCTGGGACTTCCTCTAGTGTGAGAGAGACCTTTTCCAGAATGACTCTGCTGACCCCAAACCAGCAGCAATAGCAGACTTTTCTCCTTATGTCTCTTTGGCCATGGTTGGGTCATACTCTCCACCCTGAACCCTTCCCTGACCAGGAGAATGAGGGTCCCTTGGTTGGCTTAGACTAATCATCTAGAGTGAAATAGATCTTGAGAGTTAATTGCAATGTCCATTACTTTTCCTCTTCAGTTCTGCCTCAATTACTATATTTAAAAAATTGTTTTCAATTTATAACATAGTTTTCCCTGTCTCTATCCCTCCAGCATACTCTTACTTCTGTGACTTTCAACATTTTAACATTTTTTTCTAGAAATATTTTACCACTTGTACCGTATAACAGAAAGAGCTGTGTCAATTTGTATAATTTCCCATCTCCCCATTTCTTCTCTTTACCCCTATCTCATATTCTAGAATAATTTTAAAAATATTGTTGATTACTTTTTCAATTCAAAAAATCCTTCTAGTTGTATTTTTCTTCACTTCCAAACTGACTACATATAATTGAATATATATTCAATTATATAAATTTACAGAATGTAAAAAAATGTTCAGTTTTATTATTCTTCATGTATTTCCTTTTCATATTTTTATTTCCTCTATTTTTGTCTATTATTGTCTGCTTTCAAGATTTAAAGTATTAAAGTGGTATTAAATTATGCTACATCACATTCTAGTTTTTCTTATCTGAAACTGGCATAAAAAATGACACAAAAATTCTTACTCTGCCCTCTGGTGGAGGCAATCGAATACAATGTTTCTTTTCTAACCTTCTCTACTTTATAGCATGCACATAATAATACCTAATATATTGAGCATCACATTGAGCATTGTGGCAGACATTGTATCATTTAAGTCTCTCAACAATGGGGTATGCTATTATATGGAAATGGAAGACTGTAAAAGTTAGAAACTAGCATACAGAGGCAAAATTCAAAACCCAGGATTACCGAATCCACAGTCTACGCTCACTTTACTATGCCCTCTTGCTTACTCCATCCAATATCTTCAACCAAGAAAATAGTCTAACAAAACTATGCATTGGGTCTCTGATAATCATGAGCAGGTATGAGTATAGGATTTTATGTCAGAAAAACCTGGCTTTTAAAATCTTTCCCTGACACTTACTGTCTCTGTCATTTCGGGCAAGTTATTTAACACCTATGTTTTCTTCACTTTTACTCTCTATGACAGTAATGGCTATATTTTAGAGGGTTTTAGTAAGAACTGAATAAGATAAGGCATGAAAACACCAAGGTAATTAATCAATACATGATAGGTCTCATGACAATCTTACTGAAAAGTATTGAGCACGCCCCAAACTCGAGTTTGTTGGGCAGAATTTATTTTGGTTCCTGCCTTTTATATGACTTCCCCCAGAAAATTTAAATGCAATTTTCCTAGTAGAAAGGGACTTATAGGATTTGGGCATCTCACAGAGCTAGCGACAGTAACTGACTTTTTTCCTCAGTGGGTCTAGTTTTATTTCTTGTATATTATTCCATTAAGAAATTCATGTTAGGAAAACTTGTCAATGCATTAATTCAATAGTTTAGTTGAGATATGGTCACTAAATTCTGATTGGTGTCAAATCTTACTAAGGGGCTTTGCCATGCTTGAAAAAGGAGTTACCATTAAATGAAAATATTTTCAGTCAAGAAAAAATGGTGTGAGGTAGTTGTGGGGATGGTAAAACTTTTAAAATGCCTCATGAAAAATAAATGGCACAGTTTAAAAAATTCCAGAATGCTTGCAAGAATGTGGTGAGAAAGGAATTTTAATACCATGTCAATGAGCCTGTGAACTGACATGGTATTTTGGGGGGGGAAAAATTTGGTAATTTGTAGTGAGAACTTTAAAAATCTTCGTACATGTTGAACTTTCACTCTCAGAAATCTGTTCTAAAGAGAGAAGAAAGCAAAGCTTTAGCTAAAGGGATGCTTATCATAGCATTACTGATAACCAAGATGTTAAAAATGACCAAAGTGTGAATCATAGAGGATTGCTTATATAAATTATTGTATTTATACTAAAATGAACTACAATATGGCCATTAAATATATTGTATGACAGATAATGGAAAAATACAATACAGAGATAGGTAGAAAAAGAAAACCAAAATACTAAACAATACTATAAACTATATATATTTAAATTGCATTACAAATACAGTATTTCCTTTCTATTTCATTCTCCTTCTTTATAATTTAACAGAATTTTCTGTGCCACTCCAGAGCTATTTGTCGCCTCCAGTAGTTCATGTAATCAAGAATGAATTGCACTTAAAGCATCCCCACTGCTATCATGGCTTATTGGGCTGAACAAGAAAAAGATTCTGACAAGTTATGACTGGCTGCTTATCTCTAGTACGTAGTTAATATAGTAACATCATTTTCTCAAATTCTTTTTTTGGCCTGTTTTACTAAAAAGCCAATTCTATACCTGGTCTACACATTGGTCATTTTAAAGAGTCAACTATTCCTTCAGTAATAAATCATAATATTTTAATCTATTATGTATTATTTGCATTTTCAGTAATAAGCTGCACATGTTATATTAAAGTGTACAATTCAATAAATTTTCACATGCATGTATATCTATTGTATTAGTTATCTATCATTGTGTTACAAATTACCCCCAAAATCAGTGGCTTAAAACAGTAGACATTTCTTATCCCACAGGTTAGCTGGTGATTCGCTCAAGACCTCTCATGTGGTCTCAGCCAGGATATTAGAAGGGCTGCAGACATCTCAAGAATGACTGAGTCCAGAAGGTCTGCTTCCAAGATTGCTCACTCTCATGGCTGTTGTCAGGAGACCTCAGTTTTTTGTTTGCTGTTGACAGGATGTCTTAGGTTACTTCAGTAGCCTCACAGGGGCAGCTGCAGGTAACTTCCTCCAGAGTGAGTGATCCAAGAGAGAGCAAGCAAGAGGAAGCTGCACTGTTTATGATCTAGCCTCTAAAGTCTATCATCACTTCCACTTTATCCTGTTCGTTAGAAGCAGCTCACTAAGTGTAGCCCACACTTGAGGGTGGAGAATAAGTTTCATTCCTTGAAGGGAGGAGTATCAGAGAATCTGTGAACAAATTTTAAAGTCACCACACCCATGAAATCGGCAATACCAAGATAACAAATATTTCCCATGTTAATCAAAATCTAAGCCAAATTAAATATTACCATCTCTAATATTTTAATTCTGGTAAAGTTGTTAAATTACAGAAAGTATTTTTTCCAAATATCATTGCTATCTTGCATTCGCAGAGCACCATTAAGTCTGAATTATTTTAAAAGTGTTTTCAAAATTGTTCTTAAAGAAGTTAGCACATCTTTTAAGCCTGAAGTCAGTGACTATCCTGGAATTTCTGGTCAGAAATATAAAAATTCCTTATTTGGGGGTAAAGAGGAAATGATCCCGCAGAGAATAAATAAGAACAGGCTCATAAGTTCTATTTCCTCATGTCAGGGCTTTGACGCCCTTATAGCCTCACTGGATAAGATTTTTTGGAAAAACATTTTCCAAAGAAATATGTTTTTCCGATAAATACTGAATAAGTGTCCTTACTCCTAGCAGCATCTCTTCAACAAGCACACAGAGAGCACATTTTCTAGCTCCTGAGTTTTCCTGTGAAGGGTTTTCCCTCATTGCTGCTGTCACAAGCACTGACGTGAAGACCGTAGCAACATAAGTGCCATCACCACTCTCCATGTAGCGTGCACTTTGTATGTGTGTCAGGCACTGTACTATCTGTTGCACACACATTGGCTCATTTACTTCTTACTGTGGCTTTATAAGATAGAGGTTACTATTATTTTAATTTTGTTTTCTGTTAAGAAAATTGGTGATTTTAAGACAGTGACCTTGGTTGTTCATTCAGTCATTTTTTTTTTCATTCAACAATTATTTTTTGAGCACCAACTATGTGCCAGGTGCTGTTTAGGTGCAGAGGATTCTGAAAGAATGAAACAGCTATTATTTTCTGCCTTCAAGGTTATAGAAAAAGGGTGAGACAAACATTGATTGTTCAAAGTCTGCATTCCTAACCACCATATCAGTGGCTCTTAAACTTTTATGGGAATAAATATCACCTGAGAAGCTGATTATTATAGTAAGGCTCATTGACTCCCTGGAGAGTCTAATTCAGAAGCCTCAGGAGTTTGCAATTATAAGTGATTCTAATATAAGTAGTCCATGGACTACACTTTGAGAAGCAGTGCTCCAAGTACACTGCTACAACTACCAAAGAGAAGGGCATACTTCTTTTCTCACTGTGTCCAATCATATTGCATCCTTAGTATTCCTTGCCCCCATTTATATAAGCCAGCCACCTTGAATCCAGGGTTTATATACCCCAAGTTCATAATAATGTAGCTTTCTCTTATCCGAATTTTACCTTCCTGTCTTTATTGTGGAAATATATTGCTCTAAGCAGACTACGAAGGATAAACAGGATTAGAAGGGTGATTGAAATGCAAATACTTTTTGTTCCATATTGAAAAACATCCTGTTTCTAGATGGTTAATAAACATTTTTTCCCCCTTGTCCACAATAATAGATGTTAGGGACTTCTAGCTACACAGCTCTTCATACAAATGGTAAGAAATAGCATCTCCAGTTTCAACAAAGGTCAGTAAGAGAGTCACATGGTATATTAGTTCTTTATTGCTCATAACAAATTATTCCAGAATTTACCAGCCGAAAGCAACAAGCATCATCTCAGTTTCTGTAGCTCAGAAATCCAAGAATGGCTTAACCGGTTGTTTCAGGCTCAGGTTCTATCACAAGGATGCAATCAAGATGCTGGCTGGACCTGCAGATATCTCAATGCTCTAGTCGAGGTATATGTGCTTCCAGATTTATGTATTCATTTGGCTGCTGCCAGGTCTCAGCTCTGCTCATGTTTCCAAGCTGAATTCCAGGGAGGTCTCTATTACAGATCTGCTTCACACCATGGCAACTGTTTCTCCAGGGTGAGTGATAAAGAAAGAGTGAGAAAGAATGTCCCGAGATGGAAGCTGCAGTCTGTTTATAACTTAACCTTGGAAGTGCATCTCATAACCTCTGTTGCGTTCTAAGTGCTAAATTCATATCACATTTGAGAGGAGGGAGTTACATAAAGACATGTGGTAGGCATAATGCACCTGAAGATGTTCACTCCTTAATCTTTGGAACCTGTGAATATGTTGTTATATGACCAAAAAAGGAGTTTGCAGTTGTCATTAAGGTTACAAACCTTAAAGGTGTGGAGATTATTCTGGATTATCCAGGTGGGTCTAATGTAATCACCTGAGTTCTTAAAAGCACAAGAGGAAAGAGAAAGGGTGCAGCAGCGGGGAGGTCAGAGCGGTTCCGGTTCCGAAGGTGATAGGTATTTGAGGTGCTACTTCAAGCTCTGATACATAAGGGCTATGTGCAGTGACCGGAGAGAAGGTTCTAGGAGCTCATCTTAAGCAAGAGAAGGTACACAGTTTCTAGGAATAGAGACTGGTCCCTGAGAGACAGCCAGCAAGGAATTGAGGACCTAAATCCTAGGACTACTGATTTTGGCCACACTCTGAAAGAGCTTGGAAGCAGATTCATCCGCTGAGACTCTGGTAAGGATCGCGTCCCTGCCAACACATCAATTGTAGGCTGATGAGACCAGTAAAACTTTTGCCCACAGAACTGTGAGAGAATATTTGAACATTGTTTTAAGCTACTAAATTTGTTGTGATTTGCCACTCTATAAAATGAATACAAACATGAATACTAGGAGACGGGATCATTATTGTTGCCAACTACACTGAGTCTGTACAGAGAATGTGTGAGTTTCTCACAGAAGCGTAGAGAGCCCATCCTGTAGTGCCTGGTTTTGCCTGGGAATAAAGAGCTCCCTCTGCCCATACCACCAATGGTAAATTATTGCAATGTCCCCACCCTGTTATAAGAGGAATGGTAAAATCCATCTTCATGGGTCAGCTCTAGAAGTTAGAAATGGCCCGAAAATAAAAAGAGATAAAAAGGGAAATAATTCTTCGGAGGCCGTTCATCGTTTGTGGGTTTGTTTTTCATGATGTTGCCATGGCTTACGAAGCTCTGCTCAAGGCTGAATTTGCACACTCAGATGTTGAGCCTCGTGTAAACAAGACAGCTGCTTCTCTTAGACTCGATAATTTCTGGTTGAATGAAGAACAGGGAACAGGTGGTAGGGCAATTGCAATGACTTGAATAGCTGGATAACCCTTGATGGCAAAGAAAGCTCTAATTTGCTTTGTGTTTGGGAAAGCTGCATCAAACTGTGCTCTCTCCTGTTGGGTTTTCTTGTTTGTTTGTGTATGCGTGTGTGCACACTTCACAAAATTTGGCTACATGAAAAAAATCTGAAAAAATATTAAAAATACTTATTTCTGAGCCTCGTCACTGGAGGTTCTGATTAAATTTGTCAAGGTGGAGATAGAGAGTCAAGTTGAAAAGATCTTTCTGGTTTGGGTTGGGTCATTCTTGTCGCTATAGGGATTAAGCTGATGACTAGCCAACTTGCTGTTCCCATGGAAAAGAACTTCAGAGGGTAATGAAGGCTCTCAGCAGTTGTTGAGTGAGTAAATGAGTAAAATAATACACATCAGTGCCACCGAAGAAAAAATTGGAAATACCACAAAACTGTACTGTTTTAATGATCAGATTGTGAAGTGACAGAGTGGATTTAATGTTGAATTATTTACATTTAAAATCCAAAGGTTGGTTCTTTCAGATTAAAATCATTATATTCGTGGGGATGGCCTGGGAATTAAATGCAAATTATAAAAAAATTCCAAGATATTACACTTTTCTATATTGCACTGCCCTGTAAAGACTCTTTTGTCTTTTCTACTGACAATACAATGAAAATCTTCTAGATATTTATAATTTAAGGGTAGAGAGGTATGTAAGAGAAATAATGAAATGTCTTTTATAGAGAATTATAGTAACCTTAAGAGACCGTTTAGGAAAGTACCACCAAATGTATAATTTGCTCTAAGAATAAGTATATTTTTTCAACTACAGAAAGGGATGAAGAGAGATTTTCTGGATGTTTTCTTCAGGTCCCATTCAGTTTTTGATAATAAATAAAAATCTTGAGTATTTTTGTCAAAACCCTGCTTTTAGTTCTGGGATTGGGATTCATGGCACCTGAGAATCTAATCTATTTTCCAAGACCCTTTTTAAAACCAACTCTTGACATCTTGCTTATACTGTCAAATCTATGCAAAAAATTCTCTCTTCCTCCCCTCCCACTTTCCATTGCAAAGCTTGTCTTCCTCTTTAGCTCAAGTGTCAACAGATGGTCTTTTGTGAATGCCATCTTTTTCCTTGCTAAACCTATGATTATGTGTTAGTTTCCAGGATTTCTATTACTACTACCACCCCTCCCTCCAAAGTTCTATTTTTAAATGTCATTTAGTTTTGGCTTACTCTCCATTAGCTGACTCCTGTCTTTTGACTCTTCTGTTCCATGAATAGAGGCAAAGGCAAAATGGTACAGAGGGATGTGTTAATTTATACTTGCTTTGAAGTGATGTTGACCACAAGGAATGCATCACACCTGGTGTATCCCAATGAGACAATGTGTAAGGGAGCAGCTGCCAATTTTTCAGAAACATAATCTTCCTCCTGAAAATGGTTTTGTGATTTGGTGGAAACACAACAGTTTAAAAACCTCAGCTCATTTGGGCTTGTCACCCACTTAATAACTGACTTCTGACTTCTATTACATTAATCGTGTACTCATCGCTGTTAAGATGTGGTAGCGCTTTTCTTGCTTAGTTTGAAAATTATAAGAAGTTTTAAATGTCTGTTTTCATATGGACCTCAAAAAAGATAGCTGTTGTTGGTTTCATCATAAGTAGTTGTTGGAAGCTCTGGGCCCTATAGATTAGCAAAAATATTAGAAAAGGATAAAATCGATTAGCTTCAGATAATTGTATAAAAAATAAGACGCATAGGGAGGGAGCAGAAATTGGAGAACAAGATTTGAATAAAGACGATATCAATTTTTGCTTGTATCTTCAAATGCTATTGGTTTTCTCTTTAACATGTAATGATATATAAGCCTCTCATTTTGGAAAACAAAACCCTCTTTAGACTATCTTCTCAATAACCCTCTCTTGTATCTTCCTTTTAAAGCACCTGAAAGAATAGTGTATTTTCTCCACCATTACCATTTGCTTCTCAACCTAGTGCAATCCATCTTTCTCCTCCATAGCCATTTCAAAACAGCTCCCATCAAAGTGATTGGCGATCTTGATTTTTTTCACATCATTTGAAATGAAGACCACTCCTTCTATCTCAATACTCTCTCTCCTATTGGCTTCTTGGATCCCACCTTTTGCCCATTCTTCATCTATCTCTTAGGCCACACTTTTTAAAATTTCCCTTGTGAACATGCCTTCCTCAGTTACCTATAGGTATAGTGTACCCTAGTCCATGCTTCTTTCATTTGAAATATTCTGCATTTCATTTTCTTCACTCCCAGAGTTTTAGTTATCATCTCTACCTAAATATTTTACCAAATATATTTGATATGCAACATTATATAAATTTAAGGTGTACAGTGTATTCCTTTGACATATATATATTGTGATATGATTGCCATTATGATATTTATCATATTACACAATTATAGTACAATTTTGTTTTTATTCATTATATTGTGTGATATCTATGACTTATTTGCTACCCATTGCATGTTTGTGTCTTTAAACAACATCAGTTATGTCTTTCCATTCCCATTCCCTGGTAATCACCATTTTACTCTGTTTTAGGAGTTGGACTTTTTTAGATTCCACATATAAGTGATATCATACAGTATTTGTCTTTCTCTGACTTATCTCACTTAGCATAATGAGCTCAAGGTCCATTTGTTATTGCAAATGACAGGATATCCATCTTTCTCATGGCCGAATAGCATTCCATTGTGTATATTATATACACCAGATCTTTTTTTTTCATTCACCCACTGGTGATCATTTAGGTTGTTTCCATACTTCATCTATTGTGAATAATGTAATGCAGTAATAAACATGGGAGCACATATGTCTCTTCAAAATCCTGTTTTCATTACCCTTAAGTTTATAATGAAAAATACTAGTTTTCTTCCTTCCCATGTAGAGAAAAACCGAGTTCTTTCCTTCTATAAGTTTCTTCTGGGTATTTCTGGTCACCAAATGTGTGGAGGTTTTACTCCACACTCACCAAGCAATTCTCTGCAATGTAAGCCGAGTGTCCTATAATTTGACTCAACTTTACCACTATCTACTGGGTAGTGTCAGATCCCACAGATTAAAGGCACAGTCCCTCATGACTGTCCCCTATCTCAACTTCAAACACTAGTCACAAATGCAAGTTGTCACCTGGGCTTTCAACCCACTGGCTATAGATCTAAGGTTCCAATGACTCTTTCTTTAGGTTCAATTAATTTGCTAGAGTGGTTCGCAGACCTCAGTAACATTTTACTGACTTTTACTGGTTTTTTATAACAGGATGTTCTAGGATAAGATATGTAGGAATGGATGCAGAGCTTCCATGCCTCTTTGGGTGTTCTATTCTCCCAGCACCTTCCACGTATTCACCAACCTGGAATGTCTCTAAATTTCACCTTTTGGGGATTTTATGGAGGTGTCCCCACACTGGTATGATTAATTACTTCTTTTCCAGCCCCTCTCCCCTATCTGGAAGATGAGGAGTGGGGCTGATAAATTCTAAGCTATTAATCATGGTTTGATCTTTCTGGTGACCAGCCCCCACTCAATTATCTCATAGAACAATCGATAATCCTAATGCTCTTATCATTTAGGAAATCACAAGGTTTTTTAGGAGCTCTGTGCCAGGAACTAGGGCAGAGACAAATATATTATCTCACAGGGCATATACCCCAAAGTAGAATTGCTGAATTGTATGGTAGTTTTATTTTTAATTTTTCGAGGAAACTCCACATTGTTTTTTCAGTTATTAGACCAATTTGCCTTTCTGCCAATAGTTTGTAAAAGTTTCATCACATCCTTGATAGCACCTATTGTTTCTCATCTTCTTGATGATAGCTGTTGTAACAGGCATAAGATAATATCTCATTGTGGTTTTGATTTGTATTTCTCTGATGATTAGTGATGTTGAACATCTTTTCATGTACCTATTGGTTATTTTTACATCCTCTTTGAGAAAAAAAAAATGTCCGTTTCATTTTTTTCCCATTGTTTAATCAGGTTTTTAAATTAAGTTTAAATTGTTTATGTATTTTGGATATTAACACCTTACATGACATATGGTTTGCAAAAACTTTCTTCCATTCTGTAGGTTGTCTTTCCATTTTGTTAATTATTTATTTTGCTGTGCAGATACTTATGAGTTTAGTGTAGTCCTATTTGTGGATTTTTACTTCATTTGTACTTTTGGAATCATGTCCAAAATCTCATCACCAAGACTAATACTAAGGAGTTTTTCCCCTAGGAGTTTTCTGCTATCAAACAAGTTTTATGTTTCAGTCTTTGATCTATTTCAAGTTAATTGTTGTGAGTGGTATGAGGTAGTACCATTTCATTGTTCTGCGTGTGTTTATCCAATTTTCCCTGCAGCATTTGTTGAAAAGACTATTTTTTTTTTATTATGTGTTTTTGGCTCCCTTGCTGAATATTAGTTGACCATACTGCTGGAATTTAATTATAGTCTCTTTGTACTGTTTCATTGGTCTATGCGTCTATTTTTGTGCCAGTACCATACTGTTTTTATTATTATGGCTTTGTGGAATAGATTTTTTAAGAAATACTTTTCAATTATAGTTGATGTATAATATTATATTAGTTTCTGGTGCAATGTAGTGACTTGACATTTATATACCTTGTGAATTGGTTACCCCCGATAAGTCTAGTATCTTTCTGATACCATGCATAGTTATAATAATATTGTTGATTATATTCCCTATGCTGTACTTAACACTCATGACTATTTTAATACCTGAAAATTTGTACTTTGTGATTCTTTTCATTTTTTTTTACCTGTCCACCCAAACCCCTCCAATATGGCAACCACCAATTTGTTCTCTGTATCTATAAGTTTGTTTCTGTTTTATTTTTAGATTCCACATATAAGTGAAATCATATGGTATTTCCTTCTTTATCTGATTTATTTCATGTAGCATAATGCCCTCAAGTGTATTCATGTTGTTTCAAATGGAAAGCTTTCCTTCTTTATTAAGGCTGAATAATATTTTCACCTTAAGATATATATGACATCTTTTTGATCCATTTACATGTAGGTCATTACCATATTTTAGCTATTGCAAACAATGCTACAGTGAACATGGAGAAGGGCAAATATCTTTTCAAATTAGCATTTTTGTTTTCTTCAGATGAATACCCAGATTTGGAATTGCTGGATCATATGGTAATTCTATAACTTTAAGAAACCTTCATAAAATTTTCCATAGCGACTATGTCAATTTACATTCCCACCAACAGTGCACAACGGTTCCCTTTTCCCCCATCTCCTCTCCAACACTTGTTATTTCTGTCTTTTTGATAGTACCCAATCTAACAGGTGAAGTGATTCTTATTGTGGTTTTCATTTGCAGTTTCCTGATGATTAGTGACACTGAGCATCTTTTTATGTGGTTGTGAGCCATCTTTGGAAAACTATTCAGGTTCTCTGCCCATTTTTAAATTAAATTGACTTTTTTTTTAATTAAACTGTATGAGTTTTTTTATATGTATTGGATATTAACCACTTATCAGATATATAATTTGCAAATATTTATTTCTATTCAGTAGGATGGCTTTTCATTTTGTTGATTGTTTTTGTTGTGCAGAAGCTTTTTTGTTTGATGTAGTCTCATTTTTTAAAATCTTGCTAGCTGCCTTTGGTTTTAGAAGTCAGATTAAAAAATCATTGTCAAGACCGATGTCAAAGAGCTTATGTTTAATTTTAGTTTTATGACCTCAAGTCTTACATTTAATTCATTGAATTATTTTTATGTGTGGTGTAAGGTGGTGGTCTAGGTTCATTCTTTTGCATGTGATTGTCCAGTTTTCCCAACACCATTTATTAGAGACTGTCCTTTCTCTTATTGTATATTCTTGATTCCTTTGTCATAAATTTATTAGCCATATGTGTTTGGATTTATTTCTGGCATCTCTATTTTTTTTGCATTGATCTATATGTTTGTGTTTAAGCCAATAAAATAATGTTTTGATTGCTATTGCTTTGTAATGTAATTTGAAATCATGGAGTGTAATGCCTCTAGCTTTGTTCTTTCTCAAAATTGCTTTGTCTCTTTTGTAGTTACATACAAATTTTAGGATTGTTTTTTCTATTTTTGTGAAAAATGCCATTGGAATTTTGATACGGATTGTATCAAATTTCTAGAACTCTACATAATATGGGAATTTTAATAATAATCTTTCAATTCATGAGTACAGTATATTTTTCTATTCTCAATTTCATCAATGCCTTGTAGCTTTTAGTATATAGGTCTTTCACCTCCTTGGTTAAATTCATTTTGAAGTTGTTATTTTTTCAATGCTATTATAAATGGAATTGTTTCTTTTTCAAAAATTAAATTTATTGAGATAACATTAGTTAATAATATTAGTTTCAAGTATACAATATCTTAATATATCATCTATGTATCGCATTGTGTTCTCATCAGTAAGTCTAGGCTCCTTCTGTTACCAAATACTTGAATCCCTTTATCCTCTCTAACCTCCTCCCAATCCCCTTCCCCTCTGGTAACTATCATACTGTTATCTAAGTCTACATGTGTGTTTGTTTTCTGTTTTATATCCCACATATGAGTGAAATCATATGGGTCTTAACCTTTCCCAATCGACTTATTTCATTTAGCGTGATATTATTAAGATTCCATTTATATTGTTCCAAAAGGCAGTATTTCATTCTTATGACTGAGTAGTATTCCCTTGTATATATGTACCACATCTTCATTATTCATCTATTAAAGGATAATAGATTATTTTCATGTCTTGGCTACTGCGAATAATGCTGCAATGAACATAGGGGTACATACATATATCTTTACAAATGTTTTCAAATTTTTTAGATACCCAGAAGACAGATTGCTGGGTCATATTTTTTGAAGGAAACTCTATCATTTTCAATAGTGCTGGGGTGAATTTCTTCATTTCTGACAGTTTGTTGTTAATATAAAGAAATGTAACAGATTTTTGTATATTCATTTTGTATACTACAATTTTTAAAGATTCATTCTAACAGTTTTGGGTAGGGTGTTTAGTTTTTTTCTATATGTAATATGTCATCTGAAAATTTTAAGTATTATTTAATCCTTTCTGATTTGGATGGCTTTTCTTTTTCTTGCTTAATTGCTCTATCTAGGACTCCCAGTATGATGTTGAATAAGAGTGTCAAGTCAGCATCCTGGTTTTGTTCCTGATCTAGAGAAAAAGATTTTAGTTTTTCATTGTTGACCATAATGTTAGTTGTGGGCTTGTTATATGTGAACTTATTATATTGTGGTATGTTCCTGCTATACCCACCTTGTTGAGAATTTTTATTCTAAATGGATGTTGAATTTTGTCTAATACTTTTGCTGCATTTATTAATATGATCATGTTATTACTTGTTTTGTTAATGTGTATCACATTGATTGATTTGTGAATGGTGAGCCATCCTTGCATCTATAGAATAAATTTCACTTGGTCATGGTGTATGACACTTTGTTGGCTTTGGTTTGCTAATATCTTTTTTTTTTTTTTTTAAGAATTTTTGCATCTATACTTATCAGAGACATTGAACTGTAATTTTGTGTGTGTGTGTGTGTGGAGTCTTTCTAGGTATTAGGGTATTTGGTATTAGCCTGGTTTAGGTAGTAAGGTAATGCTGGCTTCATAAAATGAGTTTGAAGTGTTATCTTTTATTTTTTTTTGTAAGAGTTGATTATTTTTTTAAGTTTGGTAGAATTCACCAGTGAAGCTGGTTGGTCTCAGACTTTGGAGGTTTTTGATTACTTATTCAATCTCCTTACTAGTAGTAATTGGACCGTTCATAATTTCTATTTCTTTGTGATTCAGTCTTAGAAGTTTGTATGTTTTCAGAGTTTATCCATTTTTTTCTAGGTTGTCCAATCTGTTACCATGTAATTCTTTATAGTAATCTCTTATGTTCCTTTGTATTTCTGTGGTGTCAATTGTAATGTCTCTTTCATTGCTGATTTTATTTGAGTCTTTTTTTTTCTTGATGAGTCTAGCTAAATGTTTGACAGTTTTGTTTTACCATTTCAAAGAATATGCTTAGTTTTATTAACATTTTGAGTTGTCTTTCTAGTCTTTATTTCAGTTATTTCTGCTCTAATCTTCGTTATTTTTCTTCCTTGTGATAAATTTGGCCTTCTTTTGTTCTTTTTCTAGTTCTTAGAGGAGTAACATTAGATTAAGCTTTTTCTTGATTGTTGATATAGACTTTTATGGCTTTGAACTTTCCTCTTAGATCTTTGCTGCATTACACATGTTTCAGTGTATCATATTTCCCTTTTCATTTGTCTCAAGGTATTCTTTAAATTTCTCTTCTACAACCTCTTTGTTTTTCAGTAGCATGTTGTTTAATCTCCTTATTTGTGAATTTTCTAGTTTTCTTATAATTAATTTCTAGTTTCATACGGTTGTGGTTGGAAAAGATGCTTAATATGGTTTTAATTTTTCCTAAATTTAATAAAACTTATTTTGTGGCCTAATATATGACATGACCAAGAGAATGTCTTGTGTGTATTTGAGAGAAATATATAATCTATTGCTTTTGGATGGAATGCTCTATGTGTATCTGTTAAGTCTACGTATTATAAAGTGTTACTTATGGCACATGATTGCTTATTGATTGTCTGGAATGATTTATTCACTGATGAATGTGGGGTATTAAAGCTGCCTACTATTGTTATAGTGCTGTCTAGTTCTCTTTTTTGATCTGTTTATTTGCTTTGGTGCCTCAGGTATACAAATATTATTTTTACATCTTCTTGTTAGATTGATTGACTTAGTACATAATAACTTTCTTTGTCTCTTATCACAGTCTTTTTTCCCTCATTTTTTCCAGCTTTATTGAAATAGAATAGACAATCAGTTGCTCATATTTACGTTGTACAATTCAATGAGATTTTTTTCAATGATAGTTGGCATACAATAATGTATTAGTTTCAGAGGTACAGCATAGTGATTAGAGATCTATATAACTCACAAAGTGAGCACCCCACTAAATCTAGTACTCCTCTCTTCCCTTACATATTACATCATTAACTTTTTTCTTTATATGACATTTTGTACCTCCATGCCTATTTTGTAACTATCCATTTGTACTTCTTAATTCCTCTGCTTTTCTTTTTTTTACCATACCCCCCAACCCTACTTCTATCTAGTATCCCTCAAAATATCCTCAATATCTGTGAGTTTGTTTCTACTTTTGTTGTTGTTTATTTTGTTCTTCAGATTCCACATATATGTGAAATCATGTGGTATTTGTCTTTCTCTATCTGACTTCAGTCAGCACCATACCATCTTGGTCCATTAAGGCAATATCTTTTTCCATCCCCTTCCTTTTAGTCCTGGTGTGTTTTTTATTCTGAAGTGAGTCTCTTGTAGGTAGCATATGTAGAGGACTGATTTTCCTATCCATTCGGCCACTATATCTTTTGGTTGGAGCACTTAATTCTTTTCCATTTGAGATATTTGTTGATAGATATGTAATTATTGCCATTATTTATTCATGTTTTTGATATGTTTTTTCTTAAGTCCCTCCAACATTTCCTGTATTACTGGTTTGGTGTTGATAAATTTCTGTAGCTTATTTTTGTCTGAGAAGCATTTTATTTGTCCTTTGACTCTAAATGATAGCTTTGCTGGATAAAGTATTCTTGGTTGTAGATCCTGGGTCTTCATCACTTTGAATATTTTGTACCAAGCGCTTCTGTCCTGCATAGTTTCTTTTGAGAAATCAGCTGCCAGTCTTATGGGTGCTCCCTTGTAGGTAACTAACTGCTTTTCTTTTGCTGCTTTAAGATTATCTTTGTATTTAACTTTTGGTATTTTAATTATAATGTGTCTTGATGTGGGCCTCTTTGGGTTCATCTTTTTTGGGATTCTCTGAACTTCCTGGGATTGTATGTCTATTTCCCTCACCAGGTTAGGGAAGTTTTCCATCATTATTTCTTCAGATAACTCTTCAACTTCTTGTTCTCCTTCAGAAACCCCTATGACATGGGTGATTTTACATTTAACTTTGTCCTATAGTCTCCTTAAATTATTAGTCTTCTTTTATCTTACCATTCTGACTGGATGTCCTTGGCTTCCCCATTCTCTATATCAGTTGTTCAAGTCTCTTCTTCCTCCACTCTGTTTATTCCCTCTAATATACTCTTCATCTCAAATAATGTGTTCTTCGTTTCTGACTGGTTCCATCCTATTTTTTTTTCATTTTCATTTTTATGTTTTTTACCTTTGTTAAAGTTTTCACTGAATTCATCTACACTTCCTCTAAGTTCATTGAACATCTTTATAACCAGTGTTTTGAACTCTGCCTCTGTAAGATTGCTTAACTCCATTATTTCTGGATCTCTATTCTGTTCTCTCATATGTTTTCTTCTGCTTTGTCTCCCCATTTTGGCTGGCTTTTTATGTTTGTTTCTATGTACTAAGCAAAGTTCCTAAATCTTCTGGTCTTATTTGTGTGGCTTTGTGTAGTAGGTGTCCAGTGGCACAGTCCTGAGAGGGGTTCAGCTGTAGGCCAAATTTAGCCCCAGCCTGTTCCCCTCTGGGGCCACCTATTAATATTCAGCAAACAATCCACAAGTGCTATGTTTATTATATTCATAGTTGCCTCAAGAGACCACGCCAGAAACTGAGGTCAGCTGCCACCAATGTGGGTCTTGGAGCTGGCTCACCAAGGAATGCTGGACTTGCTGAAGACACAATTGTATGTGGCTTGGGTCGGTCTATGAGTTGAGGAAAGCAAAGCTTTAGGGAAATCCTCTGGATGGAGTGACCTCTATTATACAGTTTGATGATGTCTCAGCTATGGCAGTGCTGAGTCAGCACACTGGGAGGTCAGCAGGGCTCAACAGAGGAACAATGGATACTGCCAGCACTTCTTCCTGGGAGAGAGCCTCAACTTCTGCCCTCACTCCGCCAACTAGGTGTCCCTATGTAAGTCCCTGGTGCCCCCCGAGCAGCTGACCAAGAGATGGTGCTCAGAGCAAGCGAGTCCATCACTGAGAAAGTCCAGTTGCAAGCATAGCCCCTTTAAGAGGCATCTGCAGTTGTTGCTTGCAGCTACTTGGGGCCTACAGCCTTGTGTCTTCGCCCCCTCCTCTCTCCTACCATTGAAGGATGATTTTTTATTTCTCTCCCCACTTGTAAGGCTTCTGTTCACCTAGGCTCCAGGTGACTCTGCTTGCTGTTTGCTATGTGTTTCCATCACAACTTTGATTTTGTCGTAAGAGGGGATAAACAAAGCCTCTATCATCTATACCATTTTTGAACTTCTAAAGTCTTTCTTTTTAAGTCTATTTTGTCTCATAAATGTAGCAACCCCAGCTTTCTTTTGTTTTTTGTTTGCCTGGAATATCTTTTTTTCATCCCTTCACTTTGTCAATGTGTGCCCTTACAGCTGAAGTGTCATATAAGCAGCATATGGATGTGGCTTTTTAAAATTCATTCAACCAGTCTGTCTTTTGAATGGAGATTTAGTTCCTTTGTTTAAAAGTAATTATTGATAGGTATGTACTTACTGCTATTTTGTTAATTGCTTTCCAGCTGTTTATAGTTTCTCTGTTTCTTTCACTCTCTTGCTTTGTGATTTAATAATTTTCTGTAGTGGTATGCTTAGATCCCTTTCTCTTTCTCTTTGTGTTTCTATTGTAGGTTTTTACTTTGTGGTTACCATGAGGCTTTAATCAACTTATATTTATAATAGTGGATTTTAAGTTGACAACTAAAGTTTGAATGCATTCTAAAGCTCTGCAATTTTACTTTCCCCTTAAATGTTATGTTTTTAATGTCACATTTTAGATCTTTTTATCTTGTATATTTACTATTTATTCTAGTTAATTATTTTTACTACTTTTGTCTTTTAAGCTTCACACTAGCTTTATGGTTAATTCATATATCACCTTTACATTAGATTATTCTAAATTTTACAGTTTATTTTTCTTTACCAATGAGATTTATATTTTCATATATTTTTCTGTTACTAATCGGCACCTTTTATTTTCAGCTTAAAGATGCCTCTTTAACATTTCAAGCGAGGACAATTTAGTGGTGATGAACTCCTGTATATTTAGCTTGTCTGGAAAGTAATCCTTTAATTCTGAATATAATTTTGCCATCTAAAGTCTTATTGGTTGAAAAGTTTTTCTTTCAGCTCTATGAATATATCACACCATTTTCTTTTGGCTTACAAAATCGGCTGAAAAATATAATAGTCTGTCAGTTTCCTTTGTATCCAAGTTGTTTTTCTCTTGATGCTCTTAAGATTCTCTTGTCTTTAACTTTTGTCATTCTAATTCTGTCAGTGTGAGTCTGTTTGGGTTCAACTTATCTGAAACTCTGTACTTTGTGGATCTCAATGTCTGTTTCTCTACCCAGATTGGAAGTTTTTAGCAATTTTTCTTTATTTTTAAAAATATATTATTTAATTTTTAAATTACAGTTGGCATATAATATATTTAGTTTCAGGGATACAAAATAGTAATTAGGCATTTGTATAACTTATGAAGTGACACCCCAATAAGTCTAGTACCCATTTGACACCATACACAGTTATTACATTATTGACTATATTCCTTATGCTGTACCTTACATTTTTGATTATTTTTATAATAATTTGTTCCTTTTTTCAATTACAGTTGACATGCAATATATTAGTTTCAGATGCACAAAATAGTGATATAACTTATGAATTGATTACCTCAATAAGTCCAGTACCCATTTGGCATCATATATAGTTATTAAAATATTATTGACTATATTCCCTATGCTGTATTCTACATCCTGTGTCTAATTTGATAACAGAATTTGTTCTTTTTTTATTTTTCAAATACAGATGACATTAATATTGTATTAGTTTCATGTATACAGTATAGTAGTTAGATATTTGTATAATTTACGAAATGATTACCCTGATAAGTTTAGTAGCCACCTGGCTCCATACATAGTTATTACAATATTATTGAATATATTCCCTACGTTATGCTATACAAACACATGACTATTTCGTTACTATCAATTTGTACTTCTTAATTCTTTACCATTTTTTATCCATCCCCCAATCACCCTCCTATCTGGCAACCATCAGTTTGTTCTCTGTATTTGAATCTGTTTTTGTTCTGTGTTCATTTATTTTGTTCTTTAGACTTCACATATAAGTAAAATATGGTATTTGTCTTTCTGTCTGACTTATTTCACTTAGCACAATACCAGCTAGGACAAAATAGGTCCATCTATTTTGTTGCAAATGGTAAGATTTCATTTTTTTTTTTTTATAGCTGAGTAACATTCCATTGTATACATATACCACTTCTTTATCCAATTATCTATTGATGGGCATTTAGTTTGCTTCTGTATCATATTTATTGTAAATAATGTTGCAGTGAACATAGGAATGCATATATCTTTTCGAATTAGTGTTTTCTATTTTTTCAGATGAATACCTAGAATTAGAATTGCTGGGTCATATTTAGTTGTAGTTTTAATTTTTTGAGAAAACTCCATATTGTTTTTCATAGTGACTGTACTAATTTCCAATCTCACCAATAGTGTACGAGGGTTCCCTTTTCTTCACATTTTGCCAACACTTGTTTGTTGATTCGTTGATAATAGTCATTCTGATAGGTGTGAGGTAATATCACATTGTGATTTTAATTTGAATTTCTTTGATTAGTGCTGTTGAGCATTATTTTGTGTCTATTGGCCATCTGTATGGTATATTCAATAATATTGTAATAACTATGTATTTTCTCTTTGGAAAATGTCTAGTCAGGTCTTTTGCCCATTTTTTAGTTGGATCGTTTGTTTGTCTGGTGTTAAGTTGTATAAATTCTTTATAAATTTTTAATATTAACCCCCTATTGGGTTGTCTCTTTATTTTATCACTGATTTCCTTTGCTGTGCAAAAATTTTTTAGCTTTATGTAGTCCCATTTGTTTATTTTTTCTTTCATTTCTCTTGCCCAAGGAGATATATTCAAACAATAATAATTACTGAGAGCAATGTCTAGAGTTTACTGCCTAGGTTTTCTTCTAGGAGTTGTATGGTTTAGGGCTTACATTTAAGTCTTTAAACAATTTGAGTTTATCGTGTATGGTATAAGAAAGTGGTCTAGTTTCACTTTTTTTTTTTTTTTGCATGTATCCATCCAGTTTTCCCAACACCATTTGTTGAAGAGACTGTCTTTACCCCACTGTATATTTTTGCCTCCTTTTTCAAAGATTAATTGACCAAATAGGCATGGGTTTATTTCTAGGCTCTCTATTTTATTCCATTGATCTATGTGTCTGTTTTTATGCCAGTAACATGCTGTTGTGATTACTATAGCCTTGTAGTATACGTTGATACCAGGTAGAGTAATACCTCCAGCTTCATTCTCTTTCTCAAGATTACCATGGCTATTTGGGGGCTTTTATGATTCCATATAAATTTTAGGATTATTCTAGTTCTGTGAAAAAAAATACCATTGATAGTTTAATAGACATCACATTGAATCTAAAGATTTCATTGGTTAATATGGACATTTTAACAATTTTAAATCTTCCTATCCATGAGCATGATATGTTTCTATTTATTTGTATCTTCAGTTTCTTTTGTCGATGCATTATAATTTTCCAAGTATACATCTTTTACCTCCTTCGTTAAATTTATTATTGTTTTCAATGCAATTGTAAATGGGATTTTTTCTGAATTTCTTTTTCTGATAGTTCATTATTGGTGTATAAAAATGCGACAGATTTCTGAATATTAATTTTATATTTATTGAATTTATCAGTTCTAATTGTTTTTTTGGTGGAAACTTTAGGGTTCTCTCAATATGGTTTGTCATCTGAAAATAATGTGTTTTACTTCTTCCTTTCCAAGTTGGGTGCCTTTTATTTATTTTCTGATTGCCGTGGTTAAGAGTTCTAATATTCTATCGACTAAAATTGGTGAAAGCAAACATCTTGATTTGTTCCTGATCTTAAGGACAGTGTTTTTAGCTCCTATGTTGTGTTCATAAATGTTTACAAGAGTTATATTTTCTTGTTGGTGTGATCTCCTTATCATTATGAAATGTTTCTCTTTGTCTATTTTATAGAAATCTATTTTGTTTGTTGTGAGTATTGACAGTGCCGCTTTTTTTTTTTTGATTGCCTGAAATATATTTTTTCATTTTTTTACTTTTAGTTTCTGTGTGTCTTTCAGTCTGAAGTGGATCTCTTGTAGACAGCATATGGTATTGTTTTCTTTCTTCAGCTACTCTGTCTTTTGATTGGAGTATTTAATTCATTTACATTTAAAGTGACTGTTGATAGGTACAGTTATTGCCATTTTATTCATGTTTGTGTTCTTTTAAAAATGTTTTCTTCTTAAAGAAGTCCCTTTTATTTATTTTTTTATCATTGGTTTGGTGGTGTTGAATTTCTTTAACTTTTCTTGTCCAAGAAACTCTTTATCTCCTTGTTAATTTTAAATGATAGTCTTGTTGGGTATAGCCTGGGTTATGGGTTCTTGCTTTTGATTACTTTGAATATTTCCTGCGAATCTCTTCTGGCCTGCAAAGTTTATGTCGAGACATCAGCTGACAGTCTTATGGGAGCTGCCTCGTAGGTAACTAATTGCTTTCCTCTTGATGCTTTTAAGATTTTCTTTGTATTTAACATTGGCATTTTAATTATGTTACGTCTTAGTGTGGGCCTCTTTGAGTTCATGTTGTTTGGGGCTCAGTGCTTCCTGGACTTGTGTGTCTATTTTCTTTGGTAGGTTAGGGAAAACTTCCACCATTTCTTCACATAGATTTTCAATCCCGTTTTTCTCTCTCTCCTCCTTCTGGTACTTCTATGATGTGAATGTTGTTATGAGTGATGTTGTCCCAGAGGTTCTTTAAACTGTTTAAACTGTCATCATTTGGGGGACTTTTTTTTTTCTTTTCTAATTAAATGTTTTCTGCTACCTTGTCATCTAAGTCACTGATTTGATCCCCTGCTTCATCTAATCTGCTATTGATTCCCTCTAGAGTATTCTTCATTTCAGTTATTCTTCATTTCTGATTTTTTAAAAATGGTTTCTATGGTTTTTTTTTGTTCCAATGTTTTCTCTTTTTCTTTCTTTTGGGACATGTTTCTTTGTCTCCTAATTTTGGCTACCTTTCTGTGTTTGTTTCCTTGTAGTATGTAGATCTGCTATGTCTCCTAGTCTTGGCAGGGTATCCCATGGGGCCTGGTGGCACAGTCTCCCTAGTCACCTGAGCTGGGTGCTTCAGGAATGTCCCTTATGTGGGTTGTGTGTGTCCTCCTATTGTAATTGAGCCATAATTGCTGTTGGCATGTCTGTGGATGAGGTCGACCCTTGGGCTGACTAGATATGAGGATTGGCCATGGCCACAGTGAATGAGTTGTGGTGTGGGGTGTGACACCACAGGGCAGGATTTGCCTCACCAGGGCTCTGGTACCTACTGAGATCACCCTTTGTGTGGGCCATTTGTGGAGCTAGAAGGGTGGTGCTCTGCTGTGGTCTGAAGCTGACCACCAGTTGTTTTGGTTCTAGGGCCTCTTGGAAGAGGTTTCTGTGTAGGCCAATGTTAGCTTCTTCCTATGCTTGGCCCAGGGCCACCTGGTAGGAGCTACACAGTAATCCACAGTCAGAAAGCTGCCTGTACTAGACCTGGAGGCATGTGACCATTCTGTGACCTGAGGCCGGCTGCCTCCAGTGTGATCCTGGGGCCACTTAGCAAGAGGCACAGGGCACACCAAAGCCAGCTACCACCTGCCTGTTGTCTGCATGCCTTTGGGAGTTTTTCAGAAAGTCTGTAGCAAGGTCCAAGTTTGACTTCCAGAAAGAGCCTCAGGTGGTGTCTGAGTTGGGTGGATCAGGGTCTCAGGGAGTCACCAGGGTGGGGTGAGCAGTGTTTACCATGTTAATGATTAGAATTAGATTTGGTGTCCTCTGTGCCTATAGGCTTTGTGGGGGGGAAGGGCTCAACTCAAGAATAATAGCAGTTCTCCAACCAACTCTTACCTTGAAGCCATACAATTCCATTTCTCCCCATATGTCTCTAGTATCTTTAAAGTTGCTATCCCTTCACTGAAGCTTAGGGTGGGGTTTGTGATTGAGTGAATCTGTGTGAGGGCCTTTTAAGAGGCTGGGTCTCCAGCCACCCTCTATCTTGCCTAGATGGAATCTTTGCTGATTTTCACAGGCAGATGTTGTGGGGATTATTCTTCCTGACACTGGAATTCTGGGCTGGGGAGCCTGTTGTGGGGCTGGGACCCCTTGTTCCTCAGGAGGGACCTCTGCAGCCAAGATTTCCCCCAAATTCTCAACCACTACACATGGGTGTGGGACTAACTTCTTTCACATCTCTGCCCCTCCTACCAGTCTTGATGTGGCTTCTTTTTTTTATATCTTCAGTTATAGGAGTTCTGTTCAGCTAGTCCTCAAATCATTTGCAAGGTTGATTGTTCTATAATTTGTTGTAATTTTGATGTCATGGGAGAAGGTAAGCACAATGTTTACCTACTTTGTCGTCTTGACTGGAACCTAACCATTATTTAAATATGTTGTTTAAACTTTTCTCTTTCTTTTCCTTCTGGGAACCCTCTAGCGTGAATATTGGTCTGCTTGATGTTGTCCTTTAAGTGTCTTAAGTTATCTTTCCTTTTAAATGTTTTTTTTCTTTTTGCTGCTCTGATTGGATGAATTCCAGTGCCCTGTCTTTGAGTTCACTGATCCTTTTTCTGCTTTATCTAGTCTGTTGTTGAACCCCCATAGTATATATTTTTTAGTTTGGGTATTGTATTCTTTAGCTCTGTGGCTTCTGTTTGATACTTATATTTTCTATCTCTTTATTGAAGTTCTCACTATGTGCATCCATTCTTTTCTGGTGTTCAGTGAGCAACTTTGTGGGCATTATTTTTAACTATCAGGTAAATCATTTTTTTTTTTAAGTTTTTGTTTTATCGGAGCATATTCCTTTGTTCTTTTGCTTGACTTTCTTAGTTTCCCTGCATAGTAAAACAGCCACCTCTCCCACTCTTGATATGAAGTATTCTTGTTTAGAAGATGAACCTCATTTTTCAACCCTGCCCTAGCTTATTGTTGTCTTTCAAAACTTTGTGGTTGTCCAAGCAGTAATTTTTATTTTTAATGAATCCCAGTAGTTGATGGTGTCAGTGTCCTAAAGGGACGTATCTCAGTCAACACCTAGATTCAGACTGATTGGAAGCAAGATCCTCAGGCAGCAGCTTTTAAGGTATGTAAATATATGTAGATTTGTTGGACAACAAGCATAAGTCCTGCTGGCCAGAAGATCCATGTATGTAATCCAAGGGTGTCCCCTGGGCAGCAGTTGCAAAAATTTGGGCACCAGATGACTATACAAGGTCTTTTTTGGGATAACTTATCGCCTAGATTGAGACAAAGGGAAAATACAAAATTGCACCGCATTGTCTCTGTCCCTGAAGCGAACCTCATTTGTCCCCTATATGTGTGCAAAACTAGAATTCTGCCCCTTACACTAAAGCTCCAGGAGAAGTAAATATCTCTTTCACAGAAAGAATAAGGATGAGTTTCATTTTGCTGTCTGCACTGTGCCCTGGGGGTGGTAGCTTACCAAGAACAGCCTCTCCATTTGTTAGTGTTCCATGTGACCCAGGAATGCAAGCCCTGCTGGCCACCAGAGCTAATCAATCAAGGAGTCCTTTGGGTGGAAGCCACAAAAACTGAGGCATCAGATGTAGAAAACAGGGCGTAATATACACACTTAAGTCCCACTCAGAGATATTGACATCTGGAGCATGGCAGAAGGAGAGTGCAAAGACAGTGCCTGCCCTCTGAGGTTTCTGGAGGGCATTGCAGTGGGCCCTTAGATGTGTGTGTAATTAAAAGCCTGCCACTCAGGTGCAGCTATAAAGATAAACCCTTTCACAGCAAGATTGGATGCCTGTCGTTTGCCTCTTGCTGTGCTTTGGGGGTGATAGTTATCTGGTAACTCTTTATCCATTGGTTATAGTTCTGTGGGATCCTCAAGCATAAGCCCTGCTGCCACTAGAGCCAGGTAATTTAGAGGTAGGCAAGAGCTGCCAAAATTGGAATAACAGTAAAGTAAAAGCTCCTTTCTACCAGATACTGCCAAGCTGGAGTATAGTAGAGGGAGAGTACAAAGATGGTACACACCAGCCTCCATCTCTGGAAAGTACCCCAACACACCTAGAGTTGTGTGTTAAATTAGATGCCTGCCCTTCAAGCTGTTGCTTTAAGATATAAGCCTCTTTCACATAAAGTTTGGGTACCTCTCAATCAGCTGCCACTGAACTGCTCCCAGAGCCCTTTAAGAGCTTTATGTGTTCGCTATAGCCTTGTGGGACTCTTGGACATGAATCCTGTTTTACAAAGCTAAATGTTTTGGGGGCTTATCTCAATTGTTGGGGTGCTCAATGTGGGGTTTTACCCCTTCTCTCTACAGGGAGAAACTTCAGGTTTTGAGTTGCCTTCCAACCGTGGGTTGCCAAGCCCAGGGTGGAGTTTATGGTGATACTGTGTCTCAGCTTCTCCTATCCATGTCAGTGTGTTTTTTCTTTCTCATTTTCCTAATGTGTAGGGGATCATTCAGATAGTTTTTAGTTTTCTTTTCAGAGGAAGTTATTCCACATGTAACTTCAGATTCAGTGTATTCATGGAGTGAGGGGAGTTCAGAATCTTCCTATATCGCCCTTTTGAACCAGAACCTGCACTTTCTTTTGGTTAATGTCACTAATATCTACCTCATATACTGAGACAGAAGCCTCAGGGTCATCCCTGATTTCTAGTTCTCACTTTTTTTGAATCTCATTGGTAACCATTATCTACCTTCTGAATTCAACTATCACATATCCCCTACTTTTGACCACTGCTGAGCTACCTTTAATTTGGGCATTTAACTGCTAGATGACCATAATAATTTTCCAGTTCTTGTTTTCTTTTGTTTTCACTATTGCCTCCTTTTAGTCCATTTCTCATATTGTCATTTAAGTGACCTTTTAAAATTCAATTCTGATCAAACTACTACTTTGCTTAAATTTCTTCAAGAAATTTTCACAGCTGGAGAATGAAATACAGACTTCTAAAGCATTTCAAACAAGTGTCATGACATCAGCCTTGGGCCCCCTTTTCCTTTTCATCTGCCCTGTGATCACTTATATGAATGGTTTGGAGTTCTAGAAATACGCTCTCCCTGCTACACCTGTTTGCATTTGCTGTTCCCTGTTTGGAAGAACCTTCTTCCACTTCTACCCCTGCATAAGTCCTACATCTCCTATCTATTTTAGTGCAGTCATCATTTCTTCTAGTAAGGCTTCTTTGAACATAGTAATACTTGTCTCCAATTTTGAATAATTGCCCCTCTTCTGTGCTTTCACAGTATTTGTATGAAACACAATCAAATTATCAAATTGTATGTAATTATCGTCTTCGTAGAATATTGTTTTGAAAAATCCAGATTTTCTTCCAGGGCCTGCCTGCCTTATATTGTGTATACTCTTTGCCTTTCTTCCATTCACTCAGTAGAATTGCTTTGAGAGACAATACACTAAAAAAATAGAGAACATAGAGAACATAATTTGTACTTGAAATTGAGATTTGGAATTTAGAAAGACAAACTCTAGTGGTAAAAGACTTTGGGCATAGACAATTGAATAGAAAAAGAAATTTGGATGGTCAGACTACTTACTACATCAAGCTAAAGCTTCCTTGGACTTGGTGAGTGTGGGGCAAAGTAAAAAGAAAATTAGAAGAGAAATCAAAGAATCAAGAGGCCGAGTGTTCCTGAAAAATGTCCAAAGACCAGAGACTGCCACGTGACCTTTCATTTAAAAGAGGTCCTTTTTAAGTCCAATAGGGTGACATATGTATTCTTTCTACGTCTACCTTCTCAATATTATTGAGAAAGCAATAGACACATAGTAGCTTCGTTTTTTCAAATGAATTCAAAGCCAGGGGGTTATTACTGAGAAGTGATAGTAGAGGGGAATTCTTGCTAAAACCGTTTGGAACTGCTTTGGCTATAGGAACCTCAGGAGGAGCAGGAAGCGTATGTCGTTCTTCTGAGGTCTTGCCACTGGCAAGGTTCTTTATCAGTTTATCTGGAGGTAGAGTACTATTTTCTAAAAAAATGTGTTTATAACATTTCAAAAAAGACTTTTTTTGTGAGCTATTTTAGAATAAAACAAATCTCTAAATTTCATTTCAAGTATTAGACACAAATATTAAGGAATATTAAATTTGTAAATTGTAGTATTTTATTAATATTAACTTACACATTTTCCTCTATCACAATTGTATGAGTTCATTGAGGGTCAGGATACTGTGTGTTTTCATGTATACTGAGAAATTAGCATATAGGAGACATTCTGTAAATGTTCGTTGACAATAATTGGAAATCCCTTAATTTATATTTTCCTTAATTTTTTTTCTTTGCATGTTACCTGCTTTGTCTACCTGTGTCAGTGTATCTTTTGTAACTGAATTCAGTTCAGGAACCTATGTGGACCCACGTGAATCTGTGGGTATTTCTGGAACCTTCTCACTTGGGTTTTTTTTAGTGTAGGGTCCTAGAAATAGCCCCGAGAGGCATATTTGGAAGGAAATGTGTAGAAATAGAGCTGGTGGCACAATTAGAACACTAAGGGATCTCAAAATTTGTAGTGAATCCTCTGTGATGCAAATAGGTTGACAGCTGGGTACTTCACCATACCTTGAGATCCAAGACCAAGGCAAAGCTGCACAGCATCTGAAGCATCACTACATCACACATCATGCATTAATCAAAGCTCATGCCACTCACACATCTCATTCATGTGTTGTCCCTGTTGAATGCTCCTTTCCCAGGCTGTATCAGTAAGGAACCTACATGATCATTGCACTCTGAATTTCATATACAGGGACACATAGTCTTTAGTTAGCAGAGGGGACATTTTAATATCTTAGCAACTATTCTCGAGCTTAAACTAAGAGCTCTGTAACTGGAATGCAGTCAGGTATAAAAAGTTACCTGCCTTAAAAGATTGCAAATATTAGAATTGACTCCTATGCCTAAGTCCAAATCCACATGTTGGAAACTCATAACCCTAAATAAAAATGTCTCTAGTTTAAGTTCAGTGTTGTGTCTGAAAGAGGGAGGTAACAAAAAATAGAAATAGGCATCCTGGGACAACAACAACAAAATAATAATATAAATTAAAAGGTGATGAAAAAATGATCAAACTAAGGCTGATAAATTCAGGAATATAGTCTCTTAGATATTTATTATAATCTCCAAAAAATAAAACAAGATAAACCCAAAGAACAAAAACCACTTTCTATACAGAATTCACAAACTTAATACCTAGTAAAACACATACAGTTTTTACACAATTAATTTCAATAAAGAGAATTAGAACTTCACAATGTGAATACACTTTATAGCTTTAAATCCAGACAAGAGCTCCCAGGACACAAAAAGAGTCACAATATTTGCTGTGCAGCAGTTTTCGACTAAACGTCATGATCACTATATGAAAGCATTAAGCTATTACTCAATATTTTCTCAAGAAGAGCTCAGTGCAGTCACTAAGAAGGAGCCAAAAGTGCCCGTTACAAAGGAGGGTCTTCATCTGTGCACTTTCCAACACCCTTTATGGGAAACATAGAACTACAGAAAAATCTCTGGGTGCACATCTGCCTGGTTGACGCTGGATTAAACAATGTCTTGTGGTTTGGTGCATGAGCAAAATGTCTAAATCAACTGTTCTAATGTGGTTTTAAAGCAGTTTGTGTTTTGTAGCCAAGTCTGAGGCTGCTCAGCACAGACAAATATGATGCTACAGCTTGTTTTCCTCATGGAGACAAAAAGAGAAACAAACGAGGGTAACTTGATGGGTTTCAGAGGGTCAGTTTGGTTCTCTGGAAAAAAGCAATGATTTATAGCTGCCAACTTCATCACCCTTCCATTCATAGGAAACATACTGTAACCTTTCCCACTTATTTTCTTGGCACAATCTCCTCACAGCTAACTCTGACCTCTTCAATTGAGCCATCTTTGACTCTTCCAGTTCTTATAGGTCTCTCATTCTCGGTGCGCCAATATCCTGACATAACAGCATTTAGATGGTATCCTGGCATTTTTCCTCCTGCTTCAGTCATTGAATTTATTAGAGGCCAGAGCCATACCTTTTCCACGTTTGATTCCATAGCACTGATCACATGGTATTCAATAACTGTGTGATAACTAACTAAACACTTAAACACACCCTTAAATTATTATTCTAATGTTGACTACCTGCTTACATTTTTTTTTTTAAATTTGGCACAAAGTCATCTCTCATCTCCCTGTTTCACCCACCTTCACCTGAGTTCTTCAGTAGGTTTGAGGGCTGAGTACAAAGTTTAGGCTATCACAGTTAAAATAGGTCCACACATCACTAGTGGTACCCCAAAGCCATTTAATATGATTGGCACATCTTCACATGTCAATTTCAGGCAACTTTCATAGAGAGTACTGAAGGTGTCATATGATGTACAGATGGCCATGGGCATCTAAAAGCAACTACTCTTCATCATTTTGAGTGAATAATATAACTTTCTAAGGGTATTATGATTTTCTCTGCTAACTAAACAAAAAGGCAAAGGACAGTATTAAAATGAATACTTTGCCTTAAAAATCGAAATGGCAAATTAAGTCAGATGACTTACATTAAATTTCATGTACAGAATCACTTATAGTTTTTGGTAATCCAGCAATGGGGCCTCATTTCTTGATTTTGCATCTTGGTGAAGTTCTAGGCCACCAACTAGGGGATTAACAAGAGAGTTTGGGGGTGAATATGAGTTTATGATGACATACCAAAATGATTTAAGAACGCTGACTTATTTTTGTTATATAACTGGTGTGGACAATTGAGAATTGAAGTGAATATACCATTAGTTACAACCTAAAAAGCCATCAATATTTTAAAATTCCCAGGATTGACAGTGTTAAATTTGCAAACAAAATACAAAGTTGAGTTACAATAAAATATACATACAAATACAAGAGTTGAAAATTCTTAGAACATGTGATCAACATTTCTGAGAAGGATAAAAATGACTTTTCTTTATGTGGATACATTTTCTTAGGTATCTAAATTAGCCTCTTAAAGAGACTAAATGAAAATTCTGAATCGAACAAGGGAATGCCTATATAAAATAAACTAACAATCATTCTATCTTGAAACAAAAGCCACAATTCTAAAAGGTAAAATTGACATATTTGCAGATACTAAACGTTTGGTTTTATAGGGGGGAAAAAGTACTTTGAAGTAGGCACAGAGGAGTTTCACATGACACCAATAAGGTATTTACTGTATAAATTGCACCACTAGACAAATACAGCTACAAGGAATAATTTGAGTAAGTCACACAACCATCCAAAGCATCTCACACATTCATTATAATTCATTTTTTCACACTAGTTTATATACACTGAGTAAGTCATTAAATATTGCACTTATTGGCCCATGAACCCTCAATTCTGAGGTGTTGAAAAATAGAAAACAAATCTATTTTTATAACATATTTCATGCAACATTTAAGACATTTCAGTTCCACAAACACCATTAAATAGTTGTACATTTGGACAGTCCAACGGCATCACATCACATCTGACATTAACAATATATTAACAGGAATTACAGGAAGTTTTCATTCAGCATACATCCTAGGGATGATGAGTCAATGCATGGAAAACCGTCATACTGATACAGCAAACAATCCCCAGACTTCACTTTTATGAGGAGTATGGACCACTAGACAGATGTAAGTCATGCTCACTTCCCAAAAAGGCCAAGTGTCTGTGTGGCTCACATACCATCTGTGTCTTTAAGAACAGTATTTATGAACCTAAGTGATACTGGCCCCCCAAAACATGAATATGAAAATATTTCCATTAAGAAATAAAATTACAGCCAACTCTCAATTGTCCACGATGAAGGAAAGTATAAACACAGGTGAATGAAATATACAGGTAACCTCCATTCTCATTTTAGCAAGTCATAACTGATTGAAATTTGATCAATAATAGCGTTAATAGGCGGTAAATGGTAAAATTTAAGTGTCATTTTCTATGCTTGGTCTCATTATTCTGTAAGAATAGTGCTGTAAAACTCTGAAATAATTAAAAAAAAATCGAAATAGAAAGCACTGAAAATAGAAAGTTTGATTTGTCTTTTAGTTAGATGGTCTGATATTAATATTTGAGCTCTGACAGAGGTTTTGAAATAACTTCTTTTGTCTATGGTTTTTGCAAAATGCATTTTCTCCCTATCCTCTTTTTAATGAAAGTTATGTGCAGACACACAAATCAGTGTGAAGAATCTATTCTGTTGAGCTTTTTAAACAAAATGAGTTACAGTTGGAACACAGCAAAAGCTTCTTTTATCCTAGCACTGAGAATGCACCATATATGGAAATTTCCCTTCATGTAATAGATTTCTATGTGTGCATGTATGCATGTGTTGAGAGGGGCAACATTTTGAGTGTGGCCCAAATGTAAATATTTTAATCTACCAAAGGGAAATATTATTTCACTGGAGTGTCAAGCATTTCTGTAAAGAGTTTCAAGAAAGAAAATTATGAAATGACAATAGTAATAGGCAGACATATTTTAGATAAATTTCAGACCTGTTTTTGCCCTGTCCTACAGATAGTATTTCTAGAACCATTTAGGTGTACTGTTGGAATAAAGATGCTTTTTTTCTGGTCATAAACTTCATCTTTTATCCTATTTGTTTCAATTCATTCTAGAATATAAAGTAGGTTTATGTCTTTAATTGGCTTTGGTCAAAATTCACCTAAAATATCAAGGACTCTAAAAAACTGACTAATGGTTAAGCTGGTCAGCAAGACTTCACCATATTGCTGGCGAACTGCTAAAGCACAGGGAGTATACGTAAACAGACAAAGCTAGGCAGAGCTGCAGAGGTCACATCCTCTAGTGGGTGATTAGGAAGGCCACATGGGTCTAGTTGCTCATGTATCACCCTGACACAGCATACTGAACCAGCATACACGCAAAAGAACAACGTGTCCCAGTTACCAGTCATGCAAACTGTAATGTAGAGAGAAAGGACTCTCTAGACAGAAAAACAGGCCACCTCCCAATATGCCACACCAAAAATAGCTGATTGAGCTTTCCAATAGTATATGAAAATTAACACTTTTTGGTCTAGAAGGGTTTTAGTCATGACTTTAAAATAAGATTTACCTCAGTTTTTCAAATTTTCACATGCAGCTACTACCTTAGGCTTGAAATAACTTGGTAGCATCTGAATACATTTTTAATATAGTCCTACAAATGCCACATGGTTGTCTGCAGGATGACATAGTACATCTTCACCAAGCACTAAGATATACATTGGAAAAGCATGTCACAGTGAGCTACTGATTAACAGCAACCATGTTCCAAAATTAATGTTGCTTCATGAAAGTTCAATTAATAGTGGACTGTATTTTACTTTTAAAAAAGAACATTGCATACCCGAAAGTCTATTCTCAGCATAGATGTAGTTAGAATTGGAGTTTGAACTGGTTCCTGAAAAATAACCAATCTGATGAACAAAAAAAACTATAACCTGGATAAGAGTTAAGTAGGTGAAATATAATTGTTCATTGACTATATAGATGTATATAATTTGGGTTGTAATTTTGTAGAATTTATACTTCATATTTATAAGAAGGCTACAGCTTCCTGCTACAACTAAAGGCATTATCATACTTCCTCTTCCAAATAAAAAATCTTAGCACTTATTTACCAGGCAACAGAGGGATACTGACTTCAAGTAACTCTAAGGAGAAACTGTAAGAACTTCTTTGTTTATATAGTCTTTAGCAATTCATCAAGGCAATAGAAGCTGTTCAATGGGAGTAGCAGCAATAAACTAATTCACTGTCTTGAAGCAATTCCTCTTAGAAGGTAATTGTGATACTAGCTCGTAAACTGCCATTTTAGGACTTAAGAAATGTCATGCAACTTCTACATCCATTCACATCCCAAAAAGCTGAAATGCAGAACCATTCTAGGAATAGCTATTTCATGAAATAACTTCCAGTTCAGTTTTTTCAATTATGTTAGAAACAAAAAGAAATGTACAAAAACTAAAGCTTTTAGAAATATTTCCTCAAAACAATCAAGGTTTGTTTCTAAAAGTAATTGAAAGTGTAGGGGTGGTGAGATGCTAGGTAGCAGGGAAAGGGAAATTCATACTTGAAACACAAATTGCGTCAAAGACAAAGATGGGTTTCTAAAATTTATAAACTAACAAGCATATATTTTTAAGATATCTTATTCTTTTGAATACACATTTAGCTATTCCATTAGTAAAAATGACAATTTTTACTATTTAAGCTGTTGAGTTGGAGAATGTAGGAGGTGTGTGTGGGCGTGTATATGTGCGCACACATGAGCATGATGGCCCAAAGGCTTATAAATTACAATTTATAAGTAATATAGCTTGATGCCAATAAATAGAAGCTCACTTAGTTAACCTTTGGCTGGTTCCTCTGCCATATTTGATTTTAAAACTAGGATCTCTTGATAAAATTAGGAATAGAGAATATTCTCTTGCTTCACGCTACACAGCAGAAACAGGTGTTCATTCACTTGGGCTCTATGGCAATCTCTAGAAACTTCTCACTCGATGAAATTTATATCAGGGTGGGAGTTTCAAAACTGAGAGTCAATTAGAAAGCCTCCATTTCCACTGACGTTTGGAAAATAGAAATTATCAAACGTTCCTTGACAATGATCCTCAGGCTGTTGCTTCATCACTCTTCCCTGACTGGCATAAAGTAGTTCAACCTTGGCATGCTTGATACTGTGTAAGTGGTCACTTGCTTAGTTCTTTCAGTCCCAGGGCCAATTAATTCCATAGCAATCAGTTCTCCAGGAAAAATGTTTACGAGAGAGCAAAACTCAACTTTTTTCTTCTACTTTTCTACTCTCTTATTTTGCTTTCCATTTGATAACACACATCAAGGTCCTTCTGAAAAAGCCATCTGAAACATATTTAGGCCTTTGACATCTATATGTATGTGTGGGAGGGGAGCTGGCTTTATTGCTTCATATCAAGTTTTAAAAGTGAGCTTAACAGCTGTGTCATTAAACATGGCCACTTTCTAGTTCAGGATACAGAAATATCACAATACCATGCAAACAGGCTTCTGTTGCAAACAAATCTGCGTTGATGCCCCTCCCACCTTCTCTTTTCCTAATTTCTGTATATTTCGAAGCTAGTTGCCCCATTAAAAATCTAATAAAGCATTAATGTATTCTTATCTTCACTAAGATTAGGCCTGCTTTTTTAGGACACAGAAATAAATTATTACCAATTAATAGATCTTGTTAAGAATGTGAGAAATAACATAGATATGCTTAAAACACCTCAAATGCTCTCCTATAATTTTCATCTTCTTGTATATGACCTAGTTCCCTGACTTGTAGGCATTTATTCTGCAGAAATCTCTTTAAATATATGAATGTTTTCCTATCAATATCCTTGCCCAATAAACTTGCAGCCAATACTTTCATGGGAAGGTTCTGTATTTTTGAAAAGAACATCTTTAATACCAGCACTGAAAGAGGAGAAATTCCATCAAACACAACTGCCCTTCTAAGTCTGCCACTATGTGCTTGCTGCCTTTTTAAAGTCTTAGCTGTACACAATGCTGGGTGGTGACATCGATGCCAAGTTTTCCACTAGTGCTATCAGAATAGCTGGGGAATCTGTTTGCTTGATGTGCACATGTGGCCTTCAGGAAATCTGGAAGAAAGAATCTGGCTGTTCACATGATTTCCTTCCTTCTCTCAAATTGCTTATGGCATCCTGATGTGTTTCTGTATTTCTAAGCTCCCAAGAGTATTCTCTGAGTAACTGGAGCATGTTTAAAGGCTTACAGAATGCGAATGTGCTTCAGAATTATGTTGAACACCTGGATTGAAAAAGATTAGAGATGAAAATTTTTGTTACCACCTGAGAGCAATCGAGACCGTTTAAATATCTTTTAAGTGCATTAAAGAAGTTAGCTGAGGTGTAAAGGGAAGGCAATGGTTGGGGAAGGAAGTCTATGTCCTAACATGTTTCAACACACGTTTTATTCCAAGAACTGGTGATGGTTCCAGAAAGTCATGGTGGTAGTGGTGTATATTACAGGGGTAGGGTATGTTGTGGGAGAGCTAGTTGTTAAGGAATGGGAAGGAGCTCAAGCCTTGGCATTTTACAGAGATCCACACCCTTGTTGGTCGAAATGTTTGTTGCGTAACATTCAGTAGATACCTGTCACTGGCCTCAAATATTCAGAATGTTTGGTGGAATCGGCGGTCCTGGATTAGGGTAGTACTTAAACATTTAAACTAAGATTATTGTTTAAATCTAGTTCTAGTCAGGTAAATATTAATCTCTTAGGAAACTTGCAAGGGCCTTTAACAGAATATTTTAATTTCTTTATAGTCAAGGGTCTCCTCAGTAATACTGAAAAACAGACAAATTTTCTAAATAGTAAACTCAACAGAAAACTGGTCACTTAGGACATTTCCACTTGATTTTCAATTAAGAATCAAGAAAATAAGGTCTCCTGAGATCTCCCCCCACCCCCAACACAAGCAATTCCTCGGTTATCATTTCTTCAAGTGAATAGCACAATTAGAATGAATGGCACAAAAGTCAGTTGTAGTGAAATTATAGTCTGAGGTCCCAGCAGTAGCTTAATCTGAGAAGAAATCTGACATAAAGAGCCTAGAAGACACATAACAAATCACATGCAAATACCAGATCTTTATAGATAGTCCTTACAAATTTAAGATCACTTATTTGCCACATGTTAACACAGGGAATCTCTCAAGAATTCAATGCATATACTAGCCATTGACATCAAAGATTTCCCTCAAATGATTATTAGGCAGTATAAATGAAGGCTAATCAACCATTTATAAACGCCGTTTGTTAGTAACCAAGCCCCTAGAGCTGCCTGTGGGTGTGAGGACACTAACAGCCACAGTTGGGCTGAGGTGGGGGAGGGGTCTCCTTGAGTCTTGTGTTCTGCTTTGCGGCAGTGATGGCCGGATCCGTCTCCAAACTCTCTGACATTTTGTCGCAGATGATATCCACAAGGCGCTCAAATGTCTGCTTGACATTAATGTTATCCTTGGCACTCGTTTCAAAAAACTCAAACCCTGGAAGAAACACAGCTTGGTCATTTCATACTTCTGCTGAAATTAAGTGGGACTTGATTATAGTTTTGAATGCTGATGAGATGATGGTGAAACAGTAGTGGGTAGCGGTTTTGGTTTGGGTGAGAGATGAGAGGCAGGCATGAAATGTCATTTGAGCAAATGCCACTATCTTTCTATCCATTAACAGAAGTTATAAAGTGGAATTAGTGATGTTCACATGTTATTTTTTCTCTATTGATTCATTTATGTTCCCAGCATGGCTCATGAGCCTAAAACTAATCCTTTGGCAAGACTTAATGCCATTACTAAGAATCATCAATACGGAAACCGTCTTTGCCAGCCTTTCCACCAATGGCTGGCCCACCATGTAGCCTCTTGTAATCTTTACTAGGACTGGTGTTATTTGGTATTTTTTTCTTCCCCTGTTTTGCATTCTATCAAAATGATTTTCATTTTCTATTAACTTGAAGCTTAAGTTAATAAACTTCAAGTTAATAAATTTGGTATTACCAAACTCCAACATAATCTGGCTCTTCCCATGTCTGCCCTGCTGTCGCCCAATGAAAGGTTTGAGGGTGGGCTTTTGGGTAACTTCCAATATCTAAAGGTGGACACAAGGTGGCACTAAAGCATCATTGGATTTACCTTAAGCGAACTTCAACCTCCTTTAGGAAATGTGAGTGGTGTTATTAGTTTAACAGCCCTCCAGGGCTTTGTATAGCATTACATCTATTGCTGGTGATTTTTCTACAGCTCCGTTATCTATCAGGTTTTTACCGACATCTGGGAAAAGACTCTTGATAAATTTCGAATGACCTGCCAGAACTGCAAGAAGGTATAAAAAATGCAGTGACAGTTTCACACTTCCACGGATGTGTCACTGTACCTGGGCAGAAGCAGCTTTAGTATGCTGCTCTGTACACAATCTTATCCCCTGTTGTTTGCATTCACATTCCACTGTCTGGGCTCACTGGTCAGTTGCCATGACAACCTCCCCACTAGGCCAAAGACTGCTCTGGTCCATTCAGGGCACTTTGATTTAGGATGCATTGGGATGAACACAGAAATACTTTCCTAATCCATTCTGAATTTTACACCCTATAAATCCTTCTGGTTACATCTGGCTCTATCTCAGAGGAGCCATATGGATTCAGAATGATTAAATCATGTGATTTTTATCTCAGCTCCTATGGTAGACTAACATTTTGCATCCATGTCAAAATCTCTCTGATAATAACTCAGAAATACTTATTTTCTAAAATACTGAAGCAATTCTTATAAGTTAAAATTTCTAATTTAGTTATAATACTATATATTCAGTTAGATGACTTTATTTGACCTTGAATTTCACTGGCTGCTATCTATTCTATTGTTAAAATATAAGTGAATAATTACAAGATTTAAGTTGAAGGAACATGAGAAGAGCCAGGATCTATAAAGTAGTGGTGGATGTTTTAAACCATCTTTGGCTTGTATTTATCTTTCATTTGTCTCTCTAGGTAGTGCTTATATAGTTCTTATATTCTATGTTTCTTTACAAAAAAAGGCTATCCGATGTTGACAGAATTCTCTTATGTTTGTATATTATAGGGCTAGATCAATAACCTTTCAGATTTTGGAAAGGAAAAGTATAGATCTAAGCAATATCTTTAGTGCTATTCACCTTCTTGTAGAGATTTTTCCAGTGCTAATGGAGGGGGCTTAACACCACAAGATACCAGGATCCCACTGAAGAGGTCAAAATCATTGGCCGAAACTTTGGAGAAAAAAAATCCCACAATTTGGCATAAAGGTTTCAGTTATGGGTTCCATTCTCCCTATTTTTCTGTTGACACTTCTTTTACTTATTTGTATGATTGAGGAAGGCACTGAACTAGGTGGGAATCTTAAAAGATTTAGCCATCGTGAAAATTTGGTAATCTATGTAAGCCTTTGTCAAATGTGACTTTTTATCTGAACTTTAAAATACCCCATGATGTTGGTGTACTATTTGAGGTCAGTAAAATGTCCTAAACTGCAGGAGCCAGAATGCTCTTAGTGACGTGATATTATTTAACCTGATTTAGCTTTCAACCTTGGATATCTGTCTCAGACTATATTATCTGGTAGTAATTATTTCAGCATTCGATTAATCAATGAACACTTTCAATTAACCATAGAAACTCTGATCATCCTTTCATATTCTCCCCTCATCAGAACCTTTCTAATTTCTGTCTGGCACAAAGAGCACTGTTCCTGAGTTGGATGACCCTTGCCCTGTGGAGCAGTACATTTCTGCTTTCAGCCTTTTCAAGCCTGATCCTGTAAGGACCTATCCTGTCCTTTCCAAAAGCCATTACAGGTACTGCTGCATCTTAATCTATATATTACCTCTTATTTTAGTTTTACTTGCTGTTAGGGACTGGATAGAAGCTTGGAAAGATTTCCTATGAAAAATGTATTAATTATGCTGAGGGAAGAAGGTTTGTGGACAAACCTTAAAAATAGGTTAAGTGGAAGAAGTCAGACATAAAGGATTATAGTATGTTACATTTATATTAAATGGGCAAATCTATAAAGTGGACTAGTGGTTATCTAGGGTGATGAAAATGTCCCGAAATTGACTGTGGTAAAGTTTTCATGCCTCTGTGAATATACAGTTAAGAACTACTGAGTTGTATACTCTAAACAGGTAAATTGCATGGTAAGTGGACTATATTTCAATAAGGTTATTTGTTTTAAAGAATCACTGTCGAAAATGTATGTTGCCTGTGAGAGATCTATCCAAAAGGAATCCTCATTGGGGAAACCATTTCATTGATAGAGAACTATGTCAATCAGAAAAATGTCTCCTCATGACCAACGTATACCCTTTGAATAGGTAATTAAGTCCATGTTTTTGCTCTACTCTCTACAGAGAGGACAGAACAGCTGCTTATCAGGAAAGATGTTCTGATACACACTGGTGAACATGAGAAACATAAACCCCATGCCGCTTGGCCTGCTGGCACTATTCTCTCTACTTCTTCCTGTAGGACCCATGAGTTCCGGGTTGCAGGGAAGTCCGGCACTTTCTCAGACCAATACTCACAGGGCAGCAAACAGCAGATTCCAGGCTGCCACTCTAGTGCTTGAAGAGCACTGAAATGTCATAGTACCTCACAAGAGACCCTTGCACTTAATATTGCACTGAAATGATGGTACTAATTGCAACTCCAAGAAAAATCACACCTGCTCACTCTTTTGTAGAAGTTTTGTAGAAGGAAAGCAGCTACTAAAATCATACTCAATAATTCATTTTCATCTCTGATAGTTAAAAGTCTATGATCTGCCCTTAGGTTCTTATTCCCAAACTCCTAAATGAGATTTATTTCTAGATTCTATTTGTAGTTCCAGTGTCTTCCCCTTCCCTGTGGATTGGATGAACCAGAGCAACAAGGACAGGACATTCTGCTACCAGGTGGGTAACATTTGGGCCAGAATTTAGGATTGCTGAGCAGCAGGACGCACTGTTGTATTAGCTTGTTGCATGCTGGGCCCTCGTCTGGAGACAGACTGACTTTAGGAGGAGGAATCAATAAGGGTTTTGACCCGCTTGCCTCAAGAAGGGCCACAGAAAGCAGACCAAAGCAACAAAAACAGCAGGAGCTCAGCCAGTTTTGTGCTACAGAGATTAATAATCAGGTATTCCAGTCTTGTCTTTAGCCAGGCCTGCCCACATATTAGCTTCTGCTTTGTCAAGCTTCTGAAACTATGCAGGAGTCATTCTATGGCCTTGACAAATCCTGGTTGAGGTAGACATGGTTTCCTCCCTACCCTATCCTCTCCAGACATGAGTTTAATACTCTTCATATACTAGAAAAGCTCTGATGCTGCCCATGTTAAGATTCATCATTCTCAGCTGAACAAAATTTAAGCTCCGCAGCCTATCATTCTATCTCATTGACTCCCTCAGCAATCTCCTCCCAGACACAAACCTACACACCCCAAACTGTTTCAGCCAAACTTATCCACACTCTGTCTGGAGAAGAAACTTGATCCAAGTCCCTTGCATTTTTGCCCATGCAAGTTTCCTCCTAAAGCACTTCCCTCATTTTTCCCCCTTCCCAATCCAACTTATTCTTCAAGACAGATTGCTGTGTGTTACATCTGGCCTCTAGGTTTTTAAATATTTTGAGCCATCATTTAACATCAAGATGACAACATAGGTCATTCCTGACTTTGCTTCCCCTCACAAGGAAAACTATGTAGAAGACACCACTGAAAGAACAGAACATGGGGAAAGGCTTAAGCACACCCATGCACCACATAGACCAAGACAAACTGCATTATAAGGGTAAAAAAAGCAGCTCCAGGCTGACCACCTTGCCCCTCTCATAGGCTGCTGCAGTGCCAGAGAGGTCTTTCCTGAGCCTACAGTTTCTCCAATGAAAAGAGAGCCCAAGGTGGACATCTAGCTCCTCCCAGAATTGTGGATCACCCTGGTCTCATCATACAGGGATAGTGGGGCAATGTGTGTGGCTCAATCACTAGGAATCAGATTGTGATAGAGAAGGGACTTGCAACAACCAGCACTCAGATCTTGGCAGGCTGAGTTCCTACTTGCAGCACCCAAGTAGCAGTCCTAACCAGCAGATTTGCTCATCTAAATAGCCAAGATGGTCTGTCTCATTTGGGTCCACAAAGAAAGAGCTTTGCTGGCCCTACAACCTGGCCTGCCTCCACCTAGGCAAAAGAGGAGTCAGAGACCAGCCTATTGCTGAGTATAGCTTCCAGCTCCACTTGACCAAAAAGTCGGGCACGCTTGAGTAAGGAGTCTATTAGGCAGAATAAATAATCTGCAGAACAAAGGCAGAGGTCATTTAGTTAGGAAGCTTGGGGCAAGACCATAAGCAAAAGGCTTTGCTGGCCTTGGAGCTGGTTTTCATGCTTTGCATGGGCAGGAAAACTAATTCATAGGCCTGCCATTGCTGAATATAGACCCATCAACTGGGGATCCTACCTAGGGCATTTGAGAAGCTATGTAATTCATTCAACAGCCCTGTTTACTACAGTGGCACTTGAACAGAGAGTACACTCCATGGTTTTCCCTATCTATCTGCAGAGAAAAACCAAAGGCTTCATGTGACAAGGAATTCAATGCACAATCTTGCCTGATTCAGCTTCCCAAGTATGAAGCTGTGAAGCTCCTGGGGCCTGCCCTGCCAGAGCAAGAAATCTAATTCATAATGCCATCCATTAGTGAGTAGAGTACCCAGTTTGAACCACCTAGTAAACCTGACCAGAGAATGGGAAGCCCATCGTATAGACTCACCATGGCAGAGAAGCAAGACAGCAGACCTATCTACCTCTTCTTAGCTGGTGGCACCAGCAACTTCCTGTCAATCTCAGAGCTTGCTCTGGTGGGCTGATGGCTCCACCAGTCAAGTATGTTACCAGCAGATACATCCAGAAATACAAACTGAGTCGACTTGTGAAAAACTGTCTCTCCCAAAGTGAACATGCAAAGTCTGGAAGAGGAAACTGCATATATCAATGTAAGTAATCAAGAATCACAAATATTGAAGTAAATATGACACCACCAAAGGAAACTAAGAAAGCTCTGATAACTGACCCTAGAGAAAATGGAGATCCATGAACTGTCAAAGAATTCAGGATAGTTCTCATAAAGAAGTTTGGTGAACTACATGAATATACAGACAACTACACAAAATTAGAAAAATAATGCAAGAACAAAAAGAAAATTAACAGAGATACAGAAACACTCAAAAACAAACAGAAGTGTTCACTGCAAAATAGAATGATTGAACCAAAGAATTCAAAAGCAAACTTGACCATATAAAAGTTAGAATTACTGATCTAGAAGAAAGGACATTTGAAATTATCTAGTCAAAGGAGCAAAAGGGGAAAGAAATCCTATGGGACTTTTATAGGACACAATCAAAATAAATAATATCTGCATTATGGAAATTCTAAAGGAGAAGAGAAAGAGACAGGAAGAGAAAGTATATTTAAAGCAATAATAGCTAAAAAATTGCCCAAGCTTAAGGAGAGAAATGGACATCCAGATCTAAAAGCTTCACATGATCCAAAATAGGTCGAAACTGAATAAGGCTACACTGAGATACATTTTAATTAAGTTGCCAAAGTCAAAGAATTCTGAAAGCAGGAAGAAAAACAGAAGTTACATACCAGGGAATACCCCATGACTATCCATGGATTTCTCAACCAATTTTTCAGGACAGGAGACAATGAGGTGGTATATTCAAAATATTAAAAGGAGAAACAAAACAAAACAGTCAACCAAGAATTCTATACCCAGCAATCCTGTCTTTCAGGATTGAACAAAAATAGAGGAAGTTCATCACCATTAGACCAGTTTTATAAGAAATGATAAAGGAAGTCTTTGGAAGTAAAATGATGCTAATTAATAGTATAAAAACATAAGAAGGTAGTGTAAAACTCATTGGTAACAGTCAAAATTATATTCTGTAATATGGTAATGGTGGTGCATAACTCACTACCACTCTGGTTTAAAAGCAAACATAGTAAAAAGAACCATAACTACAATAACCTGTTACTAGCTACATAATATAAAAAATATGTAAGCTGTAACATCAATAACCTAAATTGTGAGGGAAAGGAGAAGTAAAAGAGTTAGGCTTAGGAATGCTATTGAAGTTATTAGTTTAAATAGGGTGTTAGAATTTTAAGACAGCCTCATTGGAACCACAAGAAAAAACTGTAATAATTACACAAAAAACATGATAAAGAAGCCAAAATATACTGATACCAAGAGACATTAAAACAAAGACAGGATAAGAAACAAGGAGCTATAGATCTACAAAACAGCTAGAAAAGAATTAACATGATAACAGTAAGCCCTTACCTATTAATAATTACTTTATTCAGCCATTTTATGTCTTTTGTTTAGAGAATTAATCTGTTTAGATACAAAAACAATACCCAGCCATATGTGGCTTGCAAGTGACTCACTTTAGCCTTAAAGATACATACAGAGTGAAGGAATAGAAAAAAGTATTTCAAAATAGGGGTAGGTATACTTATATCAAACAAATTAGACTTAAAGACACAAAGAGCTCATTATATAATAAAGAAGTTAATAAAACATAACTGTTATAAATATTTATGTTCCCAACATTGGAGCATCCAACTATATAAAGCAAAAACAACCAAAAAGAGAACAAACAGCAATATGATACTATTTGGGGACTCTACTACCCATTCTCAACAATGTATTAATCATCCAGATAGAGATTCGAAAGGAAATAGCAGATTTAAATAACAGTTTAGTCCAGTTGGACCTAACAGACAAATATAGAGCATTCTAACCAACGACCAATAGCAGTAGCTACATTCTTCTCAAGCACACAAGGAACATTTTCTAGGTTAAACCATATTTTAGACCACAAAACAAGTTTTAGAAAATTTAAAATGTTTGAAGTCACACCAAGTTTCTCCTCTGACCAAAATGGTATAAAATTAGAAATTGATAAAAAACTAAATTTCATGAATACCTGGAAATTAAATGACACTCTGCTCAAAAACAAATGAATCAAAGAAGAAATTAAAGAGGAAATACAAAAAGTATCTTGAAACAAACAAAAATGGAAACAAAATGTACCAAATCAAAATGGATGCAAGCAAAAGCAGTTCTAAGATGGAAATTTATAGCAATAAATGTCTAAGTTAATAAGAGAGCTCAAAAAACCTAACTCTATGCCTTAAAGAACTAGAAAAAGAATAAACTGAGCCCAAAGTTAGCAGAAGAAATGATAAATATTAGAACAAAAATACAGAACAAGGACACAATAGAAAGATTGAGTTTATTGCAAAGATAAACTTGATAAACTTAGCTACATTAACCAAGAAAGAAGATCTAAATCAACAAAATTATGAAGGGACATTACAACAGGAATATAAAGGTACATAGAGTCTAGTATAAACAGGCCAACAAACTGGACAACCTAGAAAAACTTGAAAAATTTTTAGAACTATACACCCATTAATAAGATCTAATTAGGAAGTAATAGAAAATCTGAACAGACCAATTACTAGTAAAAAGATTGAATCAATAATCAAAAATATACCAATGAATAAAAGCCTAGGAAGAGAGAGAGCCTGACTGGCAAATTTTGAATTTTATCAAACTTTCAATAAAGAATTAACAGCAGTCCTTCTTAAACACTTCTGAAATCGTTTTATGAGGCCAGCATTACCCTCTTTCTCATGCCAGAAAAAGACACTAAAACTACAAGCTAATATCCCTGATGAATATAGATGCAGAATTCTCCATAAAATACTAGCAAACCAAATACAGCAGCACATTAAAAGGATCATTTATCATGATCAAATGGAATTTATCCCTGGGACATACCAAATCAATCAACGTGATATATCACATCTCAATAAATACAGAAAAAGCATCAGACAAAATTCAACATCCATTCATAACAATTCTTAAGAAATGAGGTGTAGAAAGAACATATCTCAACATACTCAAAAGTGAAAGGTTGAAAATTTTTTCTCTAAGATCAGAAACAAAGCAAGGTACCCACTCTCACCACTTCTATTTGACACAGTATTGGAAGTCCTAGCCAGAGCAATCAGGCAGGAAAAAGATAGAAAGGTATCCAGATCAGAAAGGAAGAAGCAAAATTATTTCTACTGTAGATGACTCAATTTTACACATAGAAAATCCTAGAGACTCAACCAAAAAACTTCAATCAACAAATTCAATAAAGTTGAACAGTATAAAATTAACATACAAAAATCAGTGTGTTTCTACACACAACAAATCTGAAAAATAATCCATTTACAATAGCATTGAAAACAATAAAATACTTACAAAGAAATTTAACCAATGAAGTGAAAAGTTTTTTTTTTTTTGAAAATTACAAGTCATTGATGAAGAACTGGAAGAATATACAAATAGAAAGACATCCATGTTTGCAAGCAAATAAAAATCCCGTGTTCATGGATTAATATTGTTAAAATGTCAGTATTACCAAAATCCATCTACAGATTCAATGCAATCCCTATTAATAGTCCAATGGCATTTTTACAAAAGTAGAAAAAAAAGTTTCGCAAATTTATAGGAACCACAAAAGACCTTTGAATAGCCAGAGCAATCTTGAGAAAGGAGAACAAAGCAGAAGACATCAGACTTTCTGATTTCAAGCTATAGTAATCAAAACGGTGTGATATTAGTATAAAGACAGACATATAGACACATAAAACAGAATCAAGAGCTCAGAAAAAAACCCGAGCAACTAATATTTGGCAAGGGAAACAAGAATACTAAATGGAGGGGGAAAATGGTCTATTAGGTAAATGGTACTTAGAAAACGGGATATCTGCATATAAAAAAAATGAAACTAGATCTCTAATACCATTCATCAAAAATTAACTTGAAATGAATTATCAAAGACATAGAAAAAGAAGTCCTTGACATGGGTCTTGGCAATCATTTTATAAATATGACACCTAAATCTCAGCAACAAAATGAATGAGTGGAACTACATCACACTAAAAAGCTTCCACACTGCAAAAGAAACAAAATGAAAGGAATCAATGAAATGGGGGAAAAAATTGTAAGCCATATATTTGACAAGGGGTTAATATCCAAAGTATACAGGGAACTTAATATAACTCAATAGCAAAATAAAAAAATAATCATAATAATGCAATTAAAAATGGGCAAAGGACCTGAATACACACTTGTCCAAAGAAGATAATATGAATGACCAATAGTTATATGAGATGTTCAACATCAACAAAAACCAAATCAAAGCTACAATGAGATATTACCTTATGCCTGTTAGAATGGCTGTTATCAAAAAGACAAGAGATAGATGCTGCCAAGGATATGGAAAAAAAAGAGAACCCTTGTGCACTGTTGTGATTGTAAATTGGTATAGCCAGTATGAATAATAGTATGGAGATTTCTCAAGAACTTAAAGCATAGAACTGCCATATGGTCCAGCAATTCCACTTCTGGGAATATATCAAAAGGAAGTGAAAAGCAAAAATGAAAAATAGCATTACTTACAATAGCCAGGAAAGGGAAATGTGTCCATCAAAGATGAATGGATAAAGAAGTTGTCATATAGATATACAATGGAATTTTAGCCAGCCATAAAAAATGAAATCCTGTCATTTGTGACAACATGGATGGTCCTTGAAGGCATTATGGTAAGTGAAATAAGTCAGAAAAAGACAAATACTTTATGATCTCATTTATATTTGGAACCTCAAACAACAAAACAAACAACCAACTTAAAAAGACATCAGATTCGTGGTCACTGGAGTTGAGAATAGGGTCTGTGGGGAGGAGCATTGGCTGAAGGTGATCAAAAGGTATGAACTTTCAGTAATAGGATAAACAAGTAAAATTAGTAGGTCCTAGGAATGTAATGTATAACTTGGTGACTATAGTTAATGCTGCTGTATGTTATAAATGAAAGTTACTAAGAGACAAATCTAAGAGTTCTCATTACAAGTAAAATAACTTTTTTTTGGTAGCTATATAAGATGATGGATGTTAACTAAACTTATTTTGGTAATCATTTTACAATACATGTATGTCAATTATATCTCAGTAAAACTAAAAAAAAAAAAATCAGATTTCTGGCTTATCTTTAAACGTTGGGCTACTCAGCAGGTCTGGAGCAGCATACCTTGGTATCTGTGGCTGGCCCACTTTCAGACAGGCATTCTCTCTCCAGCTGACCACAGTCTCTGTAACTTCTTTTTGTTTGACAAACCCATGTTTTGTTCTTTTTGTACTCTCACTTCTGGGCACCAACATCTCTGTTCACAGTGGGAAAATGAAAGCTACACAGAGAAGGGGTTCTTGTCTCAAGAGAAAGGAAAAGACATTTCTTTACTTTTGTGAAACAAATTGTGTTTGAATCTCACACTTGGCAGCTTTATTCATTATTTACATCCCCTGTAGGTATTTGAGCATGAAACCTTCAAGACTTAGCTGAGGTCCAACTCAGCTGTAAGTTCTTGCCTGATAATGCTAGTGTGCACTGAATATTACCTGCTCCCTGCAAGTTCTTTTTCTACCATGTATTTACAATTTATTCATTGCTAGTTTGTACTCAGTATAAAATTTGCCTAACATAAAACTCACCATTTTAGCCATTTTAAAAATATAATGCAATGGCTTTTAATATGTTCACAATGTTGTTTGAGGTGTTGAGGTAGAGTTCTGTCAGACTGGTTTTAGCAAAAAGATGAGTCATTTATGATTGGCAGAGTAACTGTTTATATGCAAATAGGTGCAAAGTGTTTTAAAAGAGTTTGTCCTCTTAAATTAGTGAAATATTCTCTTTGTATTTTCCTAACATTTCAATATGCTTTCAATGATAAAGAAGTCAATTTCCAGACAGCCTGTCAAAATATGAACTGTCAAAATATCAATAACATTTATTTGTATAGGATTTCAATTTACAATAGCATTTATATGCATTATCAATTAGTGGGTTATTTTTGCTGTGAGGAATGCATATGAAATAGAGCAAATATATAGTGCAATGAATTTCAATTAACAGGGCCCAAATTAAAAAGATTTCATTGTGATATCCAAAGATGTGGAAATTTCTTTAAATATAACTGACAGTTATTGAACACATACTATGGGCAGATACTGTGCTAGGCATTTTGCATTTATTTCCTAATCTTGGAACAGCCCCATGAAGTACTTTTATACAAACCATTCTAAGATTGAGAAAAATGATTGAGTAACAAATCTGGTACACCAGGACAAGAATTGAATGCCTGACCCTACTGCCTGCACTCTTAACCTTTGCACATCCCAAATATCCATCTTATATTCTGGTAGTGCCTCACTCAACATCATAGAGAAATAGCTGTCAGCTTCATAAAAACATTCTTGGGAATTTTTATCCACTCCAAGTAACATTTTAATATTTACCAATTCTTAAAGTCTAAATCTACCTAACACAGCCTAGTTGTCCTGTTCAGAGCAGACACGAAAACCATGTGAAACTTCATACAAATGATTTCCTGCATATAGTGACAGATTCTGAAAGTTGGAATTAACCAATCCCTCTTCTTAAGGAATCTTGTATAGTAACGAGGAACCACTCTGCAGAAACAACTGGTTTGATCATTGAACCCTCAAGGTAGAGGATGAGATGATGATAAATCCTAAAGTCTTTAAGCCTCTTTTCTAGAATGGCCATTTTTTTTTTTTTTTTTTGTCAAATAAAGCCTATCTAGGTGAATGCCAGTTAACTAAAGAAGAGTGAGAGGAAAGAAATAGGAAGAGAGGGAGGGAAAGGGAAAAAATAAGGGTCTCTAGAATTAGTGGGGGGAAACTTCTATTCTGATGACTTTCATCAGAAAAGCTAAATCTTTGTCTTTAGGATCAGGAGCAAAAAAAAAGATGCTCACTCTTGCCACTTTTATTCAACATAGTATTGGAAGTCCTAGTCAGAGTAATTAGGTAAGAAAAAGAAATAAAAGACATCTGTATTGGAAAGGAAGAAGTAAATCTATTACTATTTGCAGATAATATGATGTTATATTATAGATAACCCTAAAGACTCTACCAAAAAGAAAAAAACCTGTTAGAATTAATAAATGAATTAAAAAAATTTACAGGACACAAAATCAATATACAAAATCCTATTGCATTTATATATACTAAATGAACAATGAGAAAAAGAAATGAAAAAAACTGTCCCATTTATAATTACATCCAAGAAAGTATAATCCCTAGGCATAAATTTAACCAAGGAAGTGAAAGACCTATACCTTGAAAATTAGAAATAGATGAAAGAAATTTAAAAAGACACAAATAGGATGATGTTCTATGCTCATGTGTTGGAAGAATTTATAGTTTCAATGCAATCCCTGTCATAATTCTAATTGCATTTTTCTCAGAAATGGAACAAACAACTCTAAAGTTTGTACGGAACCATAAAAGATAGTCAAAGCAAACTTGAACAGGAATAAAACTAGTGGCATTGCACTAACTGATTTCAAACTATATTACAAAACTATAGTAATAAAACAATGTAGTATTGGCATAAAAATAGACACATATCAATGGAAGAGAATAGAGAGCCCAGAAATAAACCCATCCATACATGGTCAATTAATTTATGATAAATGAGCCAGGAATATACTATGGGGAAAGGAAAGTCTCTTCCATAAATGGTGTTGGGAAAACTGGACAGCCACATGCCAAATAATGAAACTAAACTACTATCTTACACCATACACAAAAATGAATGTGAAATCAATCAAAACTTGAATGTAAGGCCTGAAACCATAAAAATTCTAGAAGAAAACATAGGCACTAAGTTCCTTGACATTGGTCTTGGTAATGACTTTTTTGTACCTGACTCCAAAAACAAAGAAAACTAAAGCAAAATTAAACAAGTGTGACTACGTCAAATTTAAAAGCTGCTTCTGTACAGCCAATGAAATCAGCAACAAAATGAAAAAGCAATCTATTTTGCAAATCATATATTTGCAAATCATATATCTGATTAAGGGTTAATATCCAAAATATATAAAGAACTTGCACAATTTAATAGCAAAACACACAATCTGCTTTAAAAATAGGCAGATGATATGAATAGGCATTTTTTCCAAAGAAGAAACATAGGTGGCCATCAGGTACATGAAAACATGATCAGTGTCACTAATCATCAAAGAACTGCAAATCAAAACCACAATGAGATATTACATCTATTAGAAGAGCTAGCATCAAAAAGATAAATAAGTATTGCTGAGAATGTGAAGAAAAGAGAAACATTGTACTTTATTGGTGAGAATGTAAATGGTGCATTATTATGGGAAATAGAATGGAGGTTCCTTGAAAAAAATTAAAAATAAAACTACCATATCATTCTGCAATTCCTCATCTGGGTAATTATCTGAAGAAAACAAACATTCCCCATTTTCACTGCAGCATTATTTACAATAGACAAGATATGAAAACAACCTGTGTCCATCAATGAATGAATGGATAATGTTGCATGTATATATATAATGTATATGATATATAAAATGTATATAATATATACATACATACAACAGAATACTATTCAGCTATAAAAAATAATGAAGTCTTGCTATTTCCAACAACATGGGTGTATCTTGAGGGCATTATGCAGAGTAAAATAAGTCAAGGAAGAAAAATACTGTATAATCTCACTTATATGCGGAATCTAAAACGATAACTCTCCCCCACAAAAAAAACTAAAAAATTAAAAACACAGAGAACAGATTGGTGGTTGCCAGAGGTAGGGGATGAGGGGGATGGACAAATGGGTAAGAGGGTAAAAAGGTCAAAAGTCGTAGGGATGTAATGTATAGCATGGCAATTACAGAAAATAAAACTATTGCATATTTGCAAGTTGCAAAAAAAGAAGATTTTAATATTATCACAAGAAAAAAGTTGTTAACTGTGTGGGGACAAATTTTAACTAGACATAATTTTGCAATATATACAATATCAAATGTTGTATAACAAACTAATATGTCAATATTCCTCAATTTAAAAAATTAAAGGCAAAAGAGATAGAATAATGATGTAATATGAACATGGGAAAAATTCTGTTCTGATGACTTTCATGAATAAAATATCATGCTTTAGTCTGTCCATGAGTGGGAAAGAGATGCCTACCTGGCACCAAAGATAGTGTGTCTTTGGAATTTAAGATTGAGACAAGAAAAAGCCACCTAGTGAGAATAAAGTTGCTAAGAAAGAGTCACACAGTGCATGAGATTATCCAACTGCAGGCATAACTCATTGCAAGATAGTATTATCAAATGACTTTTGATAAGAATGTGATACTTCCCCAAATCTATTAAGAGATGAGATTGTCTCCCAAATTTTTAACATAGAGGGCAAGATCTCTCTCTTACTGTGCTCTAATGAATTATACACTTTCCAATGTGAGATCATCAAAGGAGAATGGAGTTGGTCTGCATGGAGCCAAAAAAAAAAAAAAAAAAGAAAAAAAGAAGAAGAAAAAAGAAAAAGGGTCAAGAATTGAGAGTATTGTCCAGCATAGGAGAGGGTGCCTGCACCAAGCAGTGTGAGTATTCAGGTTTGCCTGCCCACTCACCTCCATCAGGACAAGGAAGCATTCCCTTAATGTCACAGGCCTGGCATGCAGGAAGCACTCAGTAGAATAAAATAACTAAGTGAACTTTACTGAGTTCTCTTTTCTTTGATCTAGGGCACCAAGAAACCTTATAAAACTGAATGCTTTTTCTAAGAATATTTTTTTCTATTGATAAAAGGATGTACTGAGTATATGACAGAAATATTATCAACTACTGTGACATATTGCTTAATGCAAATAATAAAAGACATTTTAAATTAGAAATTAGTCCCTCGTGAGTTTGGTTAGTGTGATTTGTTGGCTTACTGTTACCAGCTGTGGTAATTTTGCCCTGAGAGAAAGGCAAAAACATTGGCAAGTGTGCAAAGCTGATGAACGGACCTGGACCTCTGCCAAGTTCACCCACCAAGCATATACTTTACAATTCACTGATTAAGAAGTCCTTCTTGATTTGAGCTCTTTCAACTCTCAACACTTAGCAGATTAAACTATCCATATGCTGCAATATTTCTTATTTCAGTATTACTTAATTTTGTTAAGTAACATTAATATAAGCACTTGTTGTTACTTTTAAGAACCGAATAAAAAACATATTTCTATTACATGGAACTGGGTTCTTTTTTAAACATTTTACAAAGTGGGTTTGCAAGTTCATGTGAAGGGGAAGAGGGTACAACTTGGAAAATCACTATAAGGAATAGAGGTGGGGCTCTGAGTCAAATCTAGTTAAGAAAAGTGAGGAATGGACATTTTTGTGAGATGGGGCAAGGGACTTTAAATTTAAAGTTGGTTAGAGGATAAGCTTTGAACCACAAATGGTAGGAAGACAAGGAGAGTGTGGAGGCTTTTTAGCAAGAACATTTGTAATAAACTGGCAGCCTTTAAAGCAGCTTGGACACTTGGGAATGGAGCCATCTCTGGGGTCAAATGTTGGTAGAGATCTGGATGAGTAAGAGGTGTTTGGAAAATATCATCTTGTTTAGTGGGGTTGACTACAGGAAGCAACGAGTAAAAGAGAGATTTGTCAGGGCCTTGGGAAGTCATTCACTGGGGAGTGTGAGAATGTTATGTAGAGGAGAGATTTAGAAGAAGGGAAGCATGCAGAATGCCAGATCAGTGAGGAAGGTGAGTGTATCACTCAAAGATGCTTCATGGTTTGGTTTCTTGGGCTGGATGATCATAAAATTTAACATTTTCCCTGTCATCTGTGGGGTTGAAAGGGGGTGCTATTAATGAACACAAATTGGAACTGTCCTGAATAAACTGGAGTGCACAGTCACTTTATTCACAAGGAACAACTGCTTGCTGAGTGAATTTCAGCTGCCAATAGAGTGGAGATCCATAAGGTTGTGAAATAATGAAGAGTTAACAGGAATTGAGCAGCTCAAAGAACACAAGGACCAGGAAAGAGTAATGATCCCATCCTTCCTTCCCCATGAGTATGATCACACCTAACCCAACACAAACATGTTAAAATGTACCCTGTTGGTTTATGTTATACCTCCTGGGGATTTGTAGCCAAAAAATGTGAGCCAGTGGAAATAATCATTGATAGTGGTGGTGGTGGTGGTGATGGCAGTGCTTCTCCACAGAGAGCTGCATGCAGACAGGTACTTAGAGCATTGAAATAGCATTACTGAAGCTGTCTGCTAAATCCAGAAGTTGAAATCATTATTTCATAAACACTACAATTAAGATTTACGTTAGTCTTTAAAAGCTGCTGAAGAAAAGAGTCAATGCCTATTTGGAGCAGGTGGTTTGAGTTTTAAAAATAGGCTTCAGGGCAGTGCTCTCATTAGTTTCTGGCTCCTCAACATGGCTTTATTACGGAACCTACTTTATAAGAACAAGAGAAAAAGATTAAAAAACTGAAGGAAAAAATCCACCATCCTTTATTAAAGTAGGGCGGCTGGAGACAACATTGCAAGTCTGACCTCAAAAAGGCAGCTTTAAAATGGCCAAGGCGGGAGTGTGTCCACCTCCAGGACTGCTCACAGTTCTCTGACTTTGGTGCCTCAGCTAATTAAGTGGCTTTTGGAAGCTAAACTGACTTTCTAATGACATACTGAAGCCTGTGAATCAAGATTAGCTATAAAAATGTACTCAAGTCAAACCATTGAATCAGTTGTGCCCTGTTCCTAAAAAAGGTTAAAAAAGCAGGCATAGCCACTATTACCAGTTCTTAGGATTTGCTTTACTTTTTTGTTCCAATTTCTTGTGTTATACAAAAACACATTTAATGGCGACAACTCTTAAAACCCCCAATTTAATTTCATGGAAAATAGTGGCTACTTGCATTTGAACAATTTACTCTCATCTTTAAAAGTAGAGATTTCAAGATTCCAGTGCCTAGATTTCAGGCTAATTCTTTCTGCCTACTCACTAGAGTTTGTCTCATTTATCCTATGGCTCTCCACTCCACCAAGTATCTCCATTCCCCTCACTCTATCCTCTGCCTCTTCCTGGGTTCCTGTCCTTCTGAATGTTACATGCTGATTTTATTCCCATTTCTCCCTCCAGATGACAATAATCAGTTACTCAGGCCAGAGACCTGGGGAGATCATTTACCTCTCCATCCCCTCAGCCTGCAGGATCCAAAATATTTACCAAATGTTAAACATCTAAAAATTTCTCTCCTCACTTATATGTATACTGGCACTGCTCAGTTTAGGCCTCAACTTTGACACAATTAGGTGATATATGGTGAGAGCCTAAATCAAGGGCTCTCGGCCCTGCTATAGATTAAAATCAGCTGAGGAGCTAAAAGCGCTGATTTGAACCCAAGCTTCAGAGGTTCTGATTCTGTAATGTGCGTGGTCAGTGTGTATGTGTGCACATGCTTTCTGTTCTCCCCTGCAATCCAGCCTCTAACCAGTGGTTTCTGAACATTTTTGACTGTATAGTCCTTACAGTTAAAAAGATTTAGATGGAGTGACATCAGCCTCATGGTGATGTGAGCCTTTCCTTCTCTCTCTCCCCTTTTATTTACAACATTCATAACTGAACAAAAATGTCTCATTTACATGAGGGAGATTTCTACCCACCTGTGCCTCAGAAAATAAATGGATAAGAACTTAAAGGAGGCTGAGGATCCAAGAGAATCAGTGTGCCTGCCCCACCACCACTTACCACCATTTGAAGGTGGAAACAAAGCTAGAGAGTACAACCTCTGTGGTGTAGGATGTTGATAGTTGGGGTACTTCGTACTCAATTTTACCTTGAATCTAAAACTGCTCTGAAAAATAAAAACTATAAAATGGGGTAAAAATAAGGGAAAAAAAAACTGGAGAGTACAAAATAGGGTGACTATTCATATAAGATAATTTGTGGAGGTTGTGCCAGCCTGATGGGAGAACCAAGTGTGCCATTGGGGCAGAGCAGAGATGAGTTCAGAGGCAGCAGAGAAGGAAGAATTCACAGACTCAGTCCCCACCAGTGTCACTTCCTAGAGTCATCCCACAGGGTGGCACTGTAATGCCCTGAGCTTTAGCAGCGAGCTCCTCCAGAGAGGAAGTGGAAGGCAGAAGTAGTGAGTGACTGACTGTAAGGCTATGTGGTTTGTACCTGAAGGGACCATTTCTCTCCAGTGGAACCCAGATTTCTGAAGAGGGACCTCCATCACTTGTAGAGAAGAAACAGAAGGAGGCAGACTGCTCAGCAACCTCTGGGAGTCCTCACGCATGAGGATACTTCTATGAGGCCATGGCACCCACAAAGCCCCAGGTGTTAAGGCAATATTTCCTCCGCTCTGCCACCAACCCTTTTTATGTGCTCCTGAGTGTAGCCATGAGAGCAAGCTCAGGTAAAGCGAAAACAAAAACTTGAGCTGCAGCAACATCTGTAAAACAAAATGAAAGGTTTCTAATTGGCCAGCCTATTTAACTAAAAGAGGCAAAGTAAAAGAAGCTTTCTTAACAAAATAAGGTATTTGCTACTTCAAATGTGAAGGCAGAGGCACATTTCATCAAACACTATAAAGAATCATAGTAACATGGCATCATAAAAATAAAAATTCTCCATCAACCAATATTGCAAAATATTGCAAAAAAAAAAAAAATCTGGAGCTGAAGAATTCAATGAATGAGATGAAGTATGCATTAGAGAGCTTAGATAATAGGGCAGAACAGATGGAAGAAAGACTAAGTTACTTGAAGAATACTTTAGTAGAAATTTTTCAATTTTAAGAGGAGAGAATTAAGATATTTTAAAAAGTAAAGATACCAAATAAGAGCTAATGGATGAAATTTAAAATATATATTCATATATATAATATTGTATTGCAATATATAATATTGTATACCAACTATACTTAGGTTGAATATACATATAACTGGTATACAAGAAGACGAGGAAGAGGAAGGAGAAGAAGGAGGAGGAGAAGGAGAAAGAGAAAGAAGAAGGAAGGGGAGGGGAGAAGAAGAAGAAGAGAGAGAAGGGAGTAAAGATTTTATTTAGATAAATAACTGAGAACTTTCCAGCCTTTGTCCGGTGCTGGTGGGACTGCAAATGGATGTAGCTAATATGGAAAACAATATGGAGATATTTTAAAAAACTAAAAATAGACCTACCATATAACCTAGCAATTCCACTTCTGGGTATTTATTTGAAGAAAACCCAAAACACTAATTCAAAAAATAAATGCACCCCTATGTTCACTGCAGTATTATTTATAATAATCAAGATATGGAAGCAACCCAAGTGCCCATTGATAGACAACTGGATAAAGATATGGTACACATACACAATGAAATATCGCTCAGCCATAATAATAGAATGAAATCATGACATTCGTAATAGCATGGATAGGCCCAGAGGGTAGGTAGTATGCTAAGTGATATAAGTCAGACAGAGAAAGACAAATATTGTATGGTTTTATTTATAAGTGGAATCTAAAAAAAATAAAAAAAAATAAAGATAAATGAGAAAAAAAAATAAAAACAGACTCAAGAAACAGATGAAATTGACGGTTTCCAGAGGGGAGGAGAGAGGGGATGGGTGAAAAATGTGAATGGGAATATTGTCAATAATACTGTGAGAAGTTTACATAGTGACAGATGATTACTACACTTAGTGTGGTCACTACATTGTACACTTGGACCTAATATAATATTGTATACCAACTATACTTAAGTTGAAAATGAGTTTTCTAAAATGGCTAAAAATTTCTGTAACTAGGGGAAGAAATCAGACATCCTGATCCAAGAAGCCCAGAGAGTTACAAACTAGATAACCCCAAACAGACCCACAAGAAGACATATTATAATTAAAATGTCAAAAGCTAAAGACAAGGAAAGAATCTGAAAAGTAGCAAGAGAAAAACAACTTGTTATGTATAAAGGAACTCCTATAATATAATTAGCTAATATTTTACAGAAAATTTGTGGAGCAGAAAGGAGTGATGTGATATATTAAAAAATTAAAGGATAAACTTCTAACCAAAACTACTTTATTGGCAAATTATCATTCAGAATTGAAGTATAGGTGAAGAGTATTTCAGACAAGCAAAGCTGAAGTTGATCACCACTAACTTAGCCTTAACAAGAAATATTAAAGGAACTTCTTTAAGAAAAAAAAAGCATTTGTTAGTAAAATGAAAATATGTGAAATTATAAATCTCACTGATAAAGGTAAAATATAAAGATAGTAGATTAATAACTTATAAAGTAATATGAAGATGGAAAGACAAATGTAGTAAAAATAACTATACCTACATTAATTAAGAATTACACAGGCTAAACAGATGTAAAATGTGACATCAAAACATGAAACGGGAGGAAAATTAAATGTCAAGTTTTAGAATGCGTTCGAATTTATGTTATTATTAACTTAGAGTAGATTGCCATAAATACAAGTTTTTATATGTAATATTCATGGTAACCCTAAAACAAAAGCCCATAGTAGACACATAAAGCATAAAGAGAAAGGAATCTAAGCATACCACGAAAGAAATTCATCAAACTGCAAAAAGAGCAAGAGAGGAAGGAAGGCACAGAGGGGAACTACAGAACACGCAGAAAACAAAATAGCCATAAGTGCATACCTATCAATAAATACTTTAAGTGTAAATGAACTAAATGAAAATACAAGCCCCATCTATATGCTTCCTACAGGAGATTTGCTGCAGATGTAAGGACACACATAGACTGAAAGTGAAGGAATGGAAAACAGATATTCTGTGCAAATGGAAAACAAAGGAAGCTGGGAAGCTATACTTATATAAGACAAAATATACTTTAAAAAAATTGTAACAAAAGACAAGGGTATTATATAAGGACAACAAAATCAATACAACAAGGGGATATATATTTGTAAATATTTATGTACCAAACATAAGAGGACCTTAATATATACAGTAAGTATTAGATCTAAAGCAATATGGTAATAGTAGGATACTTTAAGACTCTACTTACATCAATGGATATTTCGTCCAAACAGAAACCAGTAAGGAAATATTGGCCTTAAATGCCATGTTAGATTGATTTAACAGATATATAAAGAACATTCCACCCTAAAGCAGCAGAATACACATGTTTCTTAAGTTCACAAAAGACATTCTCTAGGACAGATAATATGTTAGGCTACAAAACAAGTCATAATAAATTTCAGAAGATCTATATCATATCAAGCATTTTTTCCAGTCACAATCATATGAAACAGAAATCAATTATAAAAGAAAACTGAAATATTAACAAATGCGTGGAGATTAAATAACATGCTACAAACAACTGATGGGTCAAAGAAGAAATTGAAATAAGAAAAAACACCTTGAGACAGACAAAAATTGAAATAAAACATGTCAAAACTTATGGGAGGTAGCAAAAACAGTTCTAAGAGGGAAGTTATATAGAAATAAATGTCTACCTCAAGAAACAAGAAAAATCCCAAATAAAGAACTTAATACATCAACTCAAGGAACTAAAAAACAAAGAACTAATGAAGCCCAAATAGTAGAAGGAAGGAAATAACGAAGATCAAAGCAGAAATAAATGAAAGACTAAAACAGAAGAAAAAGAAAAGATCAATGCAACTAAGACCCAATATTTTGAAAAAATAAAATTGACAAGTCTTTAGGTGGACTCAATAAAAAGGACTCGATTAAAAGGAAAGACATTAAATCTAACACCAAAGAAGTGTAAAAGATCACAAAAGACTATTATATCAATTATATGACATTAGACAACCTAGAATAAACTGATAAATTCCTAGAATCAAACATTAATACTAAATCTGGAAGAAACAGAAAATCTGAACAGACAGATTACTAGTAAAGAGTTGAATTGGTAATCAAAAGCCTGTCAACAAACAAAAGACCAGGACCAGACAGGTTCATTGGGGAGTTATAGCAAACAAAGAAAAATTAACACAAAGAGGAAACATTTCCAAACACATTTTACAAGGTCAGCATTACCCCGATACCTACACCAGATAAAAACACCACTAGAAAAGAAAATTAAAGGCCAATATGCCTGATGAACATAGATATAAAAATCCTCAACAAAATATTAGCAAACCAAATTCAACAATACATTAATACATCATGATTAACCTTGATTTATTCCATGGATGTAAGAATGGCTTAACATTCACAAATCAGTGTGATACACCACATTAACAAAATGAAGGATAAACATAAAAATCATCTCAGTATGTGCAGGAAAATCATTTGTGCAGGAAATTTGACATCCATTTATGATAAAAACTCTCAACAAGATGAGTATACAGGGAATGTATTTCAACATAGGAAAGGCCATATATGACAAGCCCATAGCTAACATTATACTCAATGATGAAGAGCTGAAAGCTTTTCCTTTAAGATTAGGAAAAAGACAAGAAAGTCCACTCTCACATCCTCTATTAAACATAGTGTTGGAAGTTGTAGCCAAGATTAGAAAAGAAAAAAAGACATCTAAATTAGAAAAGACGAAGTAAAATTTTTCTCTACTTGCAGGCAACATGATATATATATATTATAGAAAACCCTAAGGACTCCACCAAAAAAAACTATTAGAACTAATAAATCAATTCAGTATATTGCAGTATACAGTCATTATACAAATATCTGTTGCATTTCTATACACCAATAGTGAACTATTGGAAAGATAAATAAATATTTCCTTTCATAACTGTATCAAGAACAATAAAATACCTAGGAATAAATTTAAGCAAAGAGGGGGAAAACCTGTACACAAAAAAAATTATGACATTAATGAAAGAAATTGAAGAAGACACAAATAAATGGAAGGATATTTCATGCTTATGGATTGAATGAATATTCTTAAAATGTTCATACTACTCAAAGCAATCTATAGATTCATGCAATCCCTATCAAAATTCCATTGGCATTTTTCACATAAACAAATAGTCCAAAAATTTATGTGAAACCACAAAAGATCCTAAATAGTCAAAGCAATCTTCAGCAAGAACAAAGCTGAAAGCATCACCCTTTCCAATTTCAAACTATTATAAATCAAAACAGTATGGTATTAGCATAAAAACAGATACATACATCAATGGAACAAAATAGCAAGCCCAGAAATAAACCCACACATATGGTCAATTAATTTAGTACAAAAAAACTAATTAAAAAAAATATCTGGCCCCCACCCCATTTTCACTGCTGTTATTTATATTATTATTAGATATGGCCAAGATATGAAAATAACCTAAATATTCATCAATGGATAAATGGATAAAGAAAATACATATAGGTGTATATATACACATATACATATATACAGATGTGTGTGTGTATGTATATATAATGAACATTTATATATTTATGTAAATATATAAATGAATATATATTCATTATATATATTCATTATATATAATGAATATATATATATATTTAGCCATAAAAAATAAAATCCATTTGTGATAACATGAATTAACCTTGAGGGCATTACGCTAAGTGAAATAAATTAGAGAAGAACAAACATCATATGACCTCATTTATATGTAGAATCCAACTAAGAACAAAAGAGTAATCCAGCTCATAAATACAGAGAACAGATTGGTGGTTGCCACGGTAGGGGTTAGGGATGGACAAATGGATAAAAGGGGTCAAAAGGTAAAAATTTCCAGTTATAAAGTAATTCATGGGGCCGTAATGTACAACATTGGAGCTATAGTTAATAATACTGTATTGCATAAGATCTGCTAAGAAAGCAGATCTTACCGGTTGTCATCATACACAAAATTATTGTAACTTTGTATAATAACAGATGTTAACTAGACTTGTGGTGACATTTTGCAGTGTATACAAAAATTAAATCCCTTGAATACTTAAAAGTAATATAATGCTACATGTCAATTATACCTCAATAATTTTTTTCAAGTACTGGGTTTTATTTTATTTATGTTGACTGGGTCCAACCACAGAGATTCTAATTTGATTGGCCTAGGCTGTGGTTTGGGTGCTGATATGTTTTGAAAACCCTACTCTAGGTCCAATCTTCCTTCTAGATATCCCTCCTCCTGCCTTGATCTTGCCTAATTTAAATGTCCTGAGAAAGAAGAGAAGTCTCCTCAATATTCTGAGGGCTACCTGTCACTTCTGAGTTAATTCAGCTCTGTTACAATGAGTCTCAGAGTAGTCTGACGTGGCTCTCTCGGTGTCACAAGCAAGCAAGACAATAGCACTCTCCATGATACCTCGATTTTTTAATAATTTAGGAGGGAACTTTAAGTAGTCCAGATTACAGATTCCCCAAAATGCGGCTCTAAAGGTACTGAGAAATCGCTGCATGGTTTAGTAGCTACTGTCTTGGTGTAATTTTTAAGGCCCATAAAGTGAGTCATCAAGATTTTTACTAAGGTTTCTTATAAAGCAAAGAATGGCTGGCTAGAGTTTTCCAGTTTATTAGTAGGAGGAGATTCCAGAAAGCTAGGCACTTTTTGAAAAGAGAAATTATATGTTTGGATAAGAATGCCTCTGAGAGAATTTATCCTTAATAAGATCTAGTCATTTTCAGGCATCTTCCAGATCATTGTGGATCACTAGAAGACTGTAGAGTCCACGAACATAGTTTAAACAGACTTAACAGTTATATGGGCCCCACGAATAATTTCCTTCTTGACTATAAAGCAGAAAACTAAATTTAGTTAAAACCTAATCTGTACCTCAAGGTTGTGCCAAGGATACGATGAGTCAAAGTGGAGCTTAGCAGTCAGGGAAGGTGTGATGCTGCTATTGTAATTCTCTAAATTGGAAAATGTGTAAAGAGAATCTGGCTGCTTAGGGTCACACCACATGGATCCAAAAGTTCAGGGTTCCTCTGATAATAATACAATTTCATATTGCAGTTACTGGCTTGATCTTTCTTCCCTGGGTTGGCAGATAAAGGATAAAGCTAGTTTACACTAAAATTATCAAAAGAGCAGATTAGAGGATCCCAGAATCAGTATTCCCAAATGAGATACACCTGGGGTCATTAAAGCTCAGCAGAAATCAGAAGCATGGTCACTAAGCCTAAGGAGGTAGACTTGCCTGGCTGGGTTATAGAGATATTCCATTTATTGCAGTCAACTTGTTTCCAAGAGTGATATCAAGGCATATGAGGCAGCCCAGTCAGTATGCCCAAACTCTCATCCTTGGTGGGACAGAAATGTCCCACAGAGTCTCAACTCCCTGTTAGCCACAGTGGATCTGCCTTCCTTGACTTATCTAGACCTTTTACGGAAGAAATTATATATGCTGTCTGTACCACCTCCCATCTCTAGAGGAATGTGAAAGGAATATTTTTTCCGTTTATCTTTAATTTACCTTTTTCTACTTCAAGAGATTGTTTCCTCGAAGCAATTGTTTAATTAAGCCAGTCTTTATTAAATCAATGTTTTAGACTATATAGACAGAGAATGTGCCTTTTTGTCAGTCTTCATACCTTTAACACAGAAGCAACTACTACCTGTAGAATACCATGCCTCTCCTTTCTCTTCAAGTTATACCTGTTTTGATGTTTTCCAGCCCTGCTTAATTTATGTATTCATGATAATTTCTTGTATATCCGAGAGAATACAGGTTACTCTCCATGAGAAGGAAGATGCATATTTTATGACTTCCTAATAACATTATAGGTGTTTAGAAAATATTTGTCAGATGAATAATCAAAACAAAAAGCACCAGTAAATGAGAAAAGAAGGCGAGGCAAATTTTACAGCTTGGAGAGCTGGTAAAGCGTAAGAATATTTTATAGTTGTCAGAAATCCTTATGGGGTCTCTGTGTTGGACAAGGGGAAAGAATGCAGAGGATGGGTCTGGAATTTAGTAATGCATGTACATGACATTATGACAATTATTTGAACAGATAATAACGGGGATATATATCTGTTATTTGCTTTAGGAAGAAATGTTAATGAAATTAAAAATGCTTTGAAACTGGGTTCATACAAATTACTATTAAAAATAATTTTTTTCTGGAAGCAGTTTTATCTGCTGTCTTTGTGTCTCTGACTACATTTTTGGGAATCTTCAGAATTTCTTCCCTTCCTGCCCTCTCAGAGCTTATAAAAATGGTTCAAATATTATTTCATCTACAATTTCAGAACACTGCAAATCCTTTATGCTCCACAAATTTTTTTCTTTCTTATTCCCACTTAAATTACTTCTATTTTAGAAAAATTTATATCTTTAATTTAGCTTTCAATTTTTTCTCACTTAATATTTAACAGTTTTACATTTAACACTTCAGTTATGAAATTTTTCATATATAAAATTGATATAAAATAAAAATCTAAAACATTCCTATATATTGTTAACGGTACATGCATCTATAGTAAATGTTAAACATGCATGAGAAAAATAATACCAGCTACAGGATAAAGTTCATGTCTTAGGGTGATTCCCTATCCTCTCAAAATACTCTCATCTTAACCGGTATTGTAACAATTTAGTGTTGTATAAAAATCAGAACGGTGTTTGTTAAAAATGCAGATTCCTGGGCTTCAACTTCAGAAATTCTGATGAGTTGGGTTGATAAATATGCACTTGAAAAAAACACTTCTGTTGATTCAGCTGCAGATAATTAGAGGACCACCCAAAACCAGAAGTGCGGAACATGCACAGTTCGCAGGGGGGAAGAGGAGCCTGAAGTTTAGGTGCGAGGTAAAGACTAGCACATGATTTGGCCATCATTAGTCTGTAGGCAGAGTTCAAACCTTGGAAGTGGGTGGAAATACCCAAGGGAGGATGTGAAGAGAGAAGAGTGGTGGGTTGAGTGTGGAAAGCCAAAGTGTGAGAGGCAGAAAGAGGAAGTCTCCCAAAGAAACAAAGGTCACGGCTGGAGAGGGAGGAGGAGAATGGAGAGCGAGCACAATGGTAGAGAAGTCAAGGCGGCAGAGCTCAACAAAGCGGCACGCCCAATAGGGCTAAATAAAACAAAAGACATGGAAAGGAAGGCTAGAACAATGCTCACTGTCTGTACAGTAGTCCCCCGCTTACCCTGGCTTTCACTTTCCATGGTTTCAGTTATCCATAGTGAACCGGGGTCCAAAAATAGTAAGTAAAAAATTCCAGAAACAAACGATTCATAAGTTTTAAATTGCTCATTGTTCAGAGTAATGTGATGAAATCTCACACTATCACATTCCCTCCTGCCCGGGACATGAATCGTCCCACCGTCCAGCACCTGCACGCTGTATATGTTCCCACCTGCTAGTAGTCATCTGGGTTTTCGGACCCATGCTTGTGTTCAAGTAACCCTTATTTTACTTAATAATGGCCCTAAAGCACAAGTGATGCTGGTAATTCGGATATGCCAAAGAGAAGGTGAAAAGTGCTTTCTTTAAGTGAAAAGGTGAAAGTTCTCAACTTAAGAAAAAAAAAAACATATGCTTAGGCTGCTAAGATCTACAGTAAGAATGAATTTTCTATATGTGATATTGTGAAAAAGAAATTTGTGCTAGTTTTGCCATCATACCTCAAACTGCAAAAGTTATGGCCACGGACCATAATAAGTGCTTAGTTAAGATGAGAAAGGCATTAAATTTGTGGGTGGAAGACATGAACAGAAAATGTGTCCTAACTGAGACCAATATGCTACACTAGAAACCACTGAGCCTATATGAAGACTTCAGCAAGTGAGCCCCTGACACCAAGCCATCTACTGCAAGTAAGGAAAAGTTACCCAGATTCAGGAGTAGGTATGGCATTTTATCAACTTACACCATCGCAAGAAGGGTGTATACAGTACAGTAAGATATTTTGAGAAAGGGAGAGACTACATTCACATAATGTTTATTTTTATAATTGTCCTATGTTATTATTGTTGTTAATCTCCTACTGTGCCTAATTTATAAATTAAACTTTCCCATACATACATATGTATAGAAAAAAACATAGTATACAAGAGTTTGGTACTATTTGCTGTTTCAGGCATCCACTGGGGGTACTGGCACATATCGCTGTATTGTCTGTCTCTGGCAATATGCTGTTTATTCCTGGAAGGTAGGGGTATTTGTCATTGCAGTTCTAGTAAATGACATATTGTAAACACCTAGTAAATGTTTGGCGAACTAAATTAGATTGGCAAGGGCAGCTGCCATATAAGAATTTGAAAGCGCTCAGCCACAAGGCAGTGCCATCAAGCACCCTCATTAGGATAAGCAAATGTTATATGCATATAACTATCCACAATGGAGAATTGATTGTAACCAGATCAATAAAGCAGTAATTTTGTGCCATCTGGCAGACATGGTAATGACATTTAAAAAACAATGCCTAACCTCTGTATGTATATGATGATATTTTGAACAATGGAGGTTTACCAGTCATTTTTAAAAATAAAGCAAAGACTTTTAAAGCCTTTAAATTTAGACTGTGAGGGTGTTTGTTTTTTCCTACAAATGACCTCATGATTATTTGTAGAAGCATGTGTAGTCGTGAGAAGAAGAAACCACACTAAAGGAGGTAAATGACTCTCTAAGAATGTGCAAGTGTTGGTTGCTATAAGAACTGCTAAGTTTTTGTTGTTGTTGTTGTTGTTGTTTTTGTTTTTTTAATTGAAGAGAGAGTAAAAAGTCAATTAGAAACCACTGAAGGAACTGGCATTGGAACATAAAATATTTCTGCCTCTTAGTTTCAGGAACTTTACTATATTTACATACTGTATGAGAAGGGGCTCTGTTTGTGCCGGGCAGTGGTGTTCTGAGGAGTCACTCTCTTGGAGCATTCCCATCATTCTTGTACAATCTGATCTCGATACCCAAGTAATTTATTACAGAGGTAAAATATTAGCCTTTTGTACTGATGACATTAAATAATTATTGGCTCTGATCTATATTCTCTTAAACCAAACCATTTTCAAGTTTATATAGAGAGACAACTTACATCTGTGTAGAAGTTTCTTCCCCTATGTGGCATACACCTGACTAGTCAAGAAAATACAGAGAGAGAAGTCTCAGGAAGCCATCCCGCTGACCGGCTGCCAGGTCTCCTTTCTATCTTCTTTTGGGGGATAGTCTCCATTCCTCACAGGTGTTAAGAGGACTAAGGCCTGGGTTATGATACTCATTTTTGAGAGATAAAGAGATTTAGTCTCAAAGAGGTTTGTAACAGTAACAGAGCTTGTACATTATGTCTCTAGAACCAGAATCTATAATGTGACCTATTCTGCGCCATTACCCTTCTCCAACAGAAACATGAAAACAACAGTCACACAATATAATTAAGTGCTCATTCAAAGCAAACTCTGTATGGAGGAAAAAAATAGCAGGCAAGACATATCTTCTATTTCTCATGGAATAAGAATTTGAATACCTTATACTAGATCAAAATTCTGGCTGTCTATTTTGCTTCTGTAATTGTTCTTGAATTCTAATAATACCACAGAAAGTGGGAGGACTCACTACTTACAGAGAATGTTTTGGTTTCCACTGTCGGGCTGACAATCTTTTCATTAAACCCATCCTAGCAATTAGCTGAGTCTCAGTACAGTGTCACAAATAATTACGAAGCTCTCATTCTTAGTTTCTTACCAAGCTGTTCTCCTAAATGTTGCCCTCTCTCCGTTGAGATTACCCGCTCATCTTCCATGTCACATTTGTTCCCAACCAGGATAACCTGGGCATTATCCCAAGAGTATGTTTTGATCTGAGTTGACCTAAAAGAAAAAATAGGCAAAAGAATAATCAGAAGAAAGTGGAACGGCATAAAATGAAGAAAAAATATATCCCACAGATGATGATAATAGCAAAAGATGAAGTCCAAGTGCCTGATATTTGGAATTAATTAGTTCACAATTTCACCTGTAAGCTACTCACCAGGGATTACATGAGTCAAAAAGTCAAAGGAACAATGTTTGTTATAAACTTCGGTTTCCCCTTCCATCCCCATCTTATGAAGCACATTTATAGCTAGAGTGGCCAACCATCCCAGTTTGCCCGGACTCTCCCAGTTTTAGTAGTAAAAGTCCCATGTCCTGAGAAACCCCTCACTTCCAGGAAACCCTAGACGGTTGATCACGCTACAGCCCATCATACAAAAACAATTTCCCCTGTTGATGGTAACACTTTAAACAGCTAAGCCAACTGGGGCCTAGGAGGTAAAGATAATTTTTAAAAATAAATGTAAAACACTAATATACTCATGGTCTTACATTTTTAAGAGGAAAAGGCCACATCGATTAATATCAAAATTATTATACAATGGGCTAGTGCTTTAAGTTACTATAAACAGAATACCTAGAATTCAGAATAAATTCCCAGCATGAATCATAATGCACATGATCAACTTTTGATTTAAAACTTACATAGTAATTATAATTAATATTTGCAGGTACTGTTCTAAACACTTTATATATGTTACATTAACTTAATCTTTAAGAGTCACCCAAAGAGGATATTATTATCATCACCATTTTACAGTTGAGGAAAATGAGGTATAGAGAAGTTAAGTAATTGGCCTAAGATCACTCGGCTAGAAAAGTGGCAGATCTGGAAATGAAACCCAGGTAGTACAGCTCTCAAACCTGTGCTCTCAAACATGTATCTATACAACTCACGAAAAGTTTGAGAAGTAAATTTCTCAGACATCCTAGTGCATTCATCATCTCAGAGAGGAAGCTGACAGGAAGCTGTGTTTTTAAATCCTCCCTTTGTATTGGCCAAAGTTCTTATTTGAGGACAACAATCTCAGGTGGGAAAGACATGTCACTCAGTGAGTGGTCAGAAGAGGGAGATCAAAATGTTGAAAAGCTAAACACATGATGAAAGTTTAAAGGAAGGGATTTGTAAAGTGTGAAAAAGAGAAGCTTGTGAATGTTCTTACTAGCAATTGTCAAATCCTTCAGGATTATTAAACAAAAAATAGTGATGAGCTGTCCTCAACTTTCAAAGAGAATAAAAGCAAATAGCTTTAAACAGCAGCAGGAAAGCTTTCAGTGAGATGTGAGTACTGTTTCTCCCTTTTGAGGAGAGCTCAGAGGCAGACAGAGAAGGTTTTACTTCAGAATATTCCCCCTGAACCATATCCAAGTTTTCAAAGTAGATCTAAATATATGGTGAAATATACTCCTGGTTTCATCACAAAAGTGTAGTATGTTCTATTAGAAAAATCTGGGCATGCGAGCTTTCTAATTCTGATACCAAAGTTAATAATATATTCTTCTAGCAACAGTTAGATTCAGCATGAATCCATAAACTGGGAAAAATAAAGGCAGACATTCAAAACTATGCTCTTACAGCATCGTATGTGTGGGGTATACGAAAAATGATAAATCCATAGTGAATTGAAGTGTAAAAAATATCCTACACATAGATACACATTAAATATCAAGTGCTAACATAGTTTTAGAAGGAAATTCCAAAGGTTCTTTTAAAGAAACACAAATCTAATTGGTCTTATAATCAAGGCCTGGCCTCTGCCTGGAACAGCTCTGGTAGAGAGCCCCTATGTTAATAGTGAAAGTTCTTATCCTGGCACATGGCTAAAAATCAAACACCCAGAATAAGATTAGTGAAAAGGAGAATGTCACAGTTGTGTAAGGAGGGGGTTTGGGTAGGATGTAAATGACACCCTTCCTGATTTACTGAGGGCAAATGCTTGCTGGAGGAAATTTAGCACTCCTCTGATCTAGGCAAATTCATCCAGCCGCACCCCTGACTGTATAAACTTAGCTCAGGGTTTGCCTTTGTGAAGGTAAAGAAGAAACAATTCAGCTGGCTGTTTTGTACTTTTTAACCAAGTTAATGGAAAGCTTGCTTTTGCCATTAAGCATGCCTGAGTATTTCAGTGCTGATATAATATCCCATGGGGTCTTAGGCTACTGTGATAGATAACATATTTATGCAAACACAACATCTCATGTTCCCTAACAACCTGTAAAAATATATGAAAATTTATTCAGGCAGTTTAAAAGAAAGCTCTAATGCTAAGTGAGTATAGGGAAGTCAGTCTACATTCTTTAGCCTCATCTGTAAAACGAGAGTCCTACATTTTGTACTTACTCTCTGGGGCTGTTGTAGGACAAATGTGATTTTAGGTATAGTCATACTCTACTGAGCTGCAAGTATCTCTTTACAAATATAATACATTATTAGTCCCAGCTTAAGCAGACAGCTGTTCTTCTTCCCAAACCCAGCTCAACTCATTCTTTCTCACCCCTATAATCTAAATAGTAACTGGATTTTTTTTTTTTTTTTTTTTACTAAAGAATCTCAAATTTTGTCTCCAGGTCATATCTCGAGACTGAGGTTGTACACAGGTAAATTTCTAACTGGGAGTGAATGGCCTTCCTCTGGAAGGCCTTTTAGGAATATGACACATATTAGTTGAATAAATCCTCCTTTCATGTGGTATTTCTATGTATTTACTTTTTAGTCATCTGCTATATTTTGTAAAATTTCTTATTTTGGGTGATGGATTTTTAATTACCTCAGTAGGGACTGTCTTATTTCTTTGTTGGTTAGAGAAACACATTTAAAGAAAATGGCTGTCACCAAATAATATACATGTGAAAAGATGATTTATTTCTGAATTGCTGCAAAAGATCCTTTGGGATTTACTGTTAATCTCAACAAGATTAATGGAATCAGATGCAATATGCTGGTCACTATGGTTACCCTGCAAATGGTAATTAACCCAGATCTTACCAGTACTAGATCGCAATTATTAAAAAATCTGTTTGTCACTTAGCTAAATACAAAAACAAACCAAAAAAAAAAAACCTTCCTGTCAATATATTTATATATTTTTACACATTTTCTCTCTCTCAGGAGACATACACACACACACACACAGTTTTTGTTTTTTTGTTTTTGTTTTATATTAAAAGGTAGAGGGAGAGGAAAGTTCATAATTTACACATAAGTGACTGAATTCAGCACAGAGTAAAATAATTTAAGCATGGAGCTCAATCAACAAACTAAATTCTCACAATATCTCTATTCGTTCACCCTTGTTCTGGGTACATAAGTAATTCCTAAAAGTTCAAACTGTTCTCATAGAGAATGGACTCTTGCTAGTCACAATGTTCTGAAAAACAATGAACGAAATGTACCTTGGTTACCCCGAAAGAACAATTGTTTCCTTGGGTCTGATTTGGATTGTATTTAGAACAGTGAGGCTTCCAAAAGGATATGACTCGCTCATCTTTACCTCATGCAGCTTAGACAGACCTTAACAGCATCCTTGTTCTTAATTCTGGAAGCTCATATTTCTCCATGGTATCCACTTCCCTTATTCTCTTCAACACCCAGAAGCCTAAGCTTTTCAGCATCTTAGACTTCATATTTGTAAAATCTCCCAACATGCTACTGCTTATCACATTGGATTGGCCCTTCTGTTACATCTTCGCTTATTTACTTATTTATTTATTCAATATTTCTTAACCCTTAGAGAGCTTTTAAAACGACTTAGAACAATTAAATCAGAACCTCTAGGGACTTCATTATAGGAATTAAAATCTAGGTGATTTGTATATGCAACTGGGGCTGTGTCACTGGAATGGTTGTCACACCTTTCTTTTTAGTTTTTAAATAGTCTGATACATACAAAATAATGAAATTTTAAAATGAGAAAGCAGTCATAAGGAAATAGAAACAGAAATATATTAATACCCAATAATTTACAAACTCCATAAATGCTAATAGGTGGTTTTAGGAAGTTGAGCTAGGCTTTTTATGTGTACATTAACTCATTTAATAAAGGAGTTAAAAAAAGGAAACTTTATAAAGTATCCTCAAATAAATGCTGTCCAATATTTGATATCTTTTATGATTTAAAGAAATAGGCTTATAATTTTTGGTAAAATTGCTACAGTCTCATTAAAAATTCTAATGATAGAAAAAAACTAAAGCAAAAAATAAAAATCATTAGAAATTTCATTATCCCTAAGTAATGACTACTAACATTTTGGTGAAAATCCTACAGAATATGTTACTGACTTCACCGAGTCATCAGCTCCTTCCCTGTAGATGCATTATATTTCCTAGTCTACTGACTTTGGACTGGGCCAAGGGAATTGCTTTGGCCAATGGACTGACTATAAGATTTTACATGAGCTACTGGTGAGCAACAGCCATCAGAGGCATTGTGAGCTTCCATCTGCTCTCTTATATTCTTGCTCTTCATCATGAAAAGAACCCATTCCTGAAAAAGGACTGCTCTGTCAGCCTGTCCCAGGAATGAGAAGCCAGGAGAAGCCCAGCTGAGTTCCACAGAGACTAGCAAATCTCAGCCACACCTAGAAGAGCCCTGCTTGACATAACACCCTTTATATGGCTTGGCTTATCTAACTTCATCTCTTGCTACCCTCCTTCACTCCAATTCTCATTTGCCTTATGAATTTCTTTGAACGTCCCATACATGCTGCATTTCGCAATATGTAGGAGCTATCACTATGGGTGGTTCTAGGTTTCGTGAGGCCTAAGACTAATAAAACGTTGAGGACCCAATTTGATAACCCCCAGGCCTTACCACTTCAGTGCCTGCTGGCTAACTTGCAACTGCCAGCATCTGCAGCTCTTTGCTTTAAAGTCTTCTCAAAAAAAAAAAAAAAAAAAAAAAAAAAAAAAGGTCACTCTGGCCATTGGGGAATGTCAACTGTAACACTGAAATCACACACCCCAGGAAATTTCTCAAATAAAAACTTTGACTTTGTGGTCAAACAAAATTAAGTGATACACTGAATGTGGTAAAAATGGCTGAGAAGTTCAGTTAATTCAAAATGCAAGCACAAAATAAAACAGCACCGGAGGAGAATCACCACTGTTTGTGAGGTCAGTGGCCCACCACACCCTTTTTAGCATGAGCTGCTGACAGAGTTCTTCCATGGCCCTCCATATCCTTATAGTGTCTGTGGTAGGGGAACGTGAGTGTTGGCCCCTCCACAGCCCTGTGTGACCAGCTTCATTCCAGCCTGCGGGAGCACATTTTCCCCTCCGCTCTAGCACTGTCAGTCAGGACGAGGATACCTCACGGAGTAACTTAGCACCTCAACATTGTGGGATAGTTGTTTTGGAGGGCCCGAGTCCAACTCCTTCATTTTGTAGATGACAAAGCCGAGACTCGAGGTGTGGAGCGGCTTGATGAGATGATGCCACTCCCTAGTCTACCCCACGCCTGTTCTTTTGTAACATGCTGTCTTCTTCCACACCGAAAGAAAGTGACTGCATTTTACTGAACATGGAACTTGGTAAGAAATTCATACACTAAATATTTGGTTATCTTTAAAAAATAAAAATGTTTCCTGAGAAAACAAAAATGCCCCCAATTTTTGTATATACAGAGTATCAGTAGGCCGTGTGTGGGAATGAGCAGAACTGGACATACCTGGAGAATCTGTTTGCTGCTGAGAGCCAATACTGAGGCATTTCTTTAAAGGACTCAAAAAGCAGTTTTCATGACCAGTGGAGTCCTGGAACCACCTTGGATCACTTCAGATTCTTATTGTTAGACTGAATCAAACCTCAGGTGCATTTCCATCATGTGTCTCCTACAAATTAGGACCTCATTTTGATTTCACATAATTTTAAATTATTTTTTTAACTATATGTGTGGAAGAAAAAAAAAAAATCAGAAATCTCTCTTCCATGCAAGAAAGAGCAGTAACAACTAGGTGGAGGAATCATCACCCTCTGGAAAACAGAGGAAGCCCCCGTCAGTTGGTCAGATGTTCCCAGGCTCAAGAATGTCTGGGTTATTCTTCTATAACTGGCAAGGACAATATCATGGTAACAGAAATATCCTTTTCTCGAATTAGAAAAAACTGTGTCCCTGGGGGAATTCAGTCTTTGACAAGATGACTTGCTTCTTAAGGTTAATGGTAAGTAATCAGACTTGCTGAAAGGAAAGCTAAACTTAGAATCTAGCATCTGTTTTGTCCTCAGATATCAGAACCTTCTCCTTCCCCTTTGGAGCAGGTGGCTGAGCAAAGGAAACCTCCACTTACATTCAGCCAAAGGCTGACCATTGAGGGTTGCAGGACATTAAGTTAGGACTGGGGAGGGGGAAGAGAAGGGGAAGGAGGTAACTTCCTTCTCCTGGGGGTAAGGTCCCTTTTGAGGAGGAAGAGTGAGAGCCCGAGCTTGTGGGCCTCTGAGGGGGAAACTGCAGTAAAGGGAGAAGTGGGTATTGAGAGGAGATAAAGATAAGAAAAGGAGAAATGTCTGCTTAGCCTTTTTGAGGCTCCCTTTCCAGGCAGAGAAATAATAAAACTGGATGTAGTTACATCCTTTATAACTCCAACACTAGGCTATTCTTTTGAGATCCCACTGTCAGGAAAAATTGTGAAAGACTTTGAAATGGGCAAAAAGATTGCTGGGGGTCCTGCTTAGCATACCTTTTCCTGTCGTCTCTGCTTTTCATTATCTTTGAGTTATTTTGCAACTCTGTCTATGGTAGAAAACAGAACATATAAATGAGTTCTTGTTGACAGAAAATAGAAATGCAAATAAATTGCATCTGGTGGAATATAATTAATTATTGCCTCACTGATATGAACCTATTTTGCAACTACTGGTCAATGCCTTTCAGCATGCCTGAGATTGCCTCCATGTATGCTCATTGTATATTCCTTTGAACCTGTGGCAACATCTTACTGTTTCAATCATTAGTTGCTAAATTAAATAAAATCTTTGACATGTGTTTATTTTATATTTGAATAAAAATTGCAATTTTACCTTATTTTAAAAAGAAGTCAACCATAATAGCAACTGATGGGAGGAAGGCCTGTGTTTGGAATGGCTAGGCAACCTGAACTTGGGGAAGAGAAGTGACCACTGTGGCCCCAGCAGAGAGCCAACCTTCCCAATGGGTTATTAGGTGTGATGACCACAAGAATCAGCACAGGTAGAGACCCCGGGGGTGGGGGGTTAGGGGGGTGCGGGATGGGGGCAGCAGTGAGACACATTCCCAGCCAGGAGAAGGAGAGTCAGACTGAATGCCTTAAATGTATCCTAAAGTTAGCTAGGAACACTCTCTGGGATAGAGAAAACTCTGGCTGTTGCTAACCCACACATGGAGTCCTGGTTACTCTGGTGAGAGTCACTGTTGTATAATAAAAAAAATACATAATTATAACACATGTAATAGTATACATAAACATAAAACTATAATAATGAATAACAACATAGTAGCTTCATTTGTTAAACCCTTAGTTTGTACCAAGCAATGTTCTGAGTGTTTACATTTATTATTATCTCACTTAGTTCCTACAACACTGCAATGTAGATACTATTGTCTCCCCCCTTTTACAGATAAAGAAAGTAAAATAGAGACTTGTTAAGGTTAAGTTACTAGAGACACTCAGCTTGTATATAATGCAGTTGGGATGCAAATCATTCCACTGGAGTAGGTGCTAAAAGTCTTGGGTTCTAGTTTTTTGTTTTTTGTTTTTAATGTAATTAAGAGAATCAGAACTATTTTCTTGGCTTTCCTGAATCTCTGTTCCTTCCTCTTTAAGAAGAGAGAGGAAAGTCTATCAATATTTCTACCAGATTTTTGTGCAGATCAATGAGACTATGTCTGTGAAAGTTTTGAAACTCAGAGTGCTTGCTATATGAATAGACTGATAAATTGATACTGTCAATTATCCACATGGTGTTGAATGTATTAACTCAGTCATTCTCTAAAAATTCTCATTGTGATTTTCTTTGCTATTTTGTAACATCTAATTAGAAAGGGTTAAAGTGGGAGAACAGTGAAAATAAATACTACCTGACTCTATTTCAACCTCACAAATGCATTGTCAGACATTAAGTGGGGAGCCAGGGACACGACAGTAGAGAAGAAAGATATGACTTCTGCTTTTGGGGAGCTGTGCACTAGCTCCACACTGTGATCTTATCCATATACTAAGATCAGCAGGTGTGGATTAAACAGCCACTGTGCACTGGACGCTGGTGTCTGCACCACAGGGTGCTGCTTTTCAAACTTTATCAAGCATCTGGATTACCTAGAAGATCTGCTGATCAGATCCTTGTGTTCCACCCCCCAAATATTCAGATTTAGGAAATCTGAGGTGGAGCCCGAGATTCTGCATTTATAACAAGAGCCCAGGTGATGCTGCTGCTGCTGGTTTTCAGACCACACTTTGGGCGACACTGTAATGAGGAGTAGAAATAAGTAGACTTTGGCCCGTGTCTTCAGGCGGCTGCTATGTTCACTAGAGAGAAAAAGTGTGGTTTGAAAAGTTAATGATACAATGAGCCCTTCCAGTCAGAAGCTTGTGGCATTGTTCCAGCATCATGGGGGGTGGAATGGGGAAGGGATAAGGTGCAGAGACTGAACTTCTGGAAAGTAGAGGGGGATGTGGCAGGTGCAGGATAAGAGTCAGCATGCTGGGCCTTCGTAAGAGTGATCATGGGTCTTTATGTATTCACAAGTCTAAGATTTAATCTCATTTCAGAGAAATGCATAGACTGAAGCAGAGCATCATGGGTACTAGGATGGGGTTGGGGTCTCTGGGGTGAAGAGCTGGGGGAGGCTTGCGGAAGGGACCTAGGATTTAAGTCTGGTTGGGAACACCGTGTCTCGCATTGGTAGTAGGGATGAGTCAGGCAATGGTATGAAGGGCGGTCTGGGGATTTGCCCTTGAGCCTACCATCAGTGGTTCACTTTTATGAGTTTAGTTTAGACTCCCTCCTCTATGGTGAAGGAAAAGATTGGGGGTGTAGGTAATGGGTCATCCAAGGTAGCTTTATTTCTTGGGGAAATGGGAGGCAAGTGAGGAGGAAAGAAAGCGATAAGTGGAATGAAAAGAAAGCCTTTCTTCACGGCCAAATTGTGGACTGAATTGGGGCCTGTTGTCCTTTCCCTAAGCCTTAGTTTCTGGCAAAACAGATTTGGATGAGTCAGAAACTGTCTGCTCTTTTTCAACTCCATATTTGCTTTTTAAATCCTTTCCACTCAATGTTTCTGAAGCATTATTCTATTGTTTACCAGAAAAACCACTGTAAAATCCTCTCTCTCTTACACACACACACACACATACACACACACACACGCACGCACTAACCTTTAAGATGACAGTGTTTTTCAAATGAACCAGAGCAAAGAGGTTTTGTCATCATACAGAACTCTGGCCTCAAGGAACCACGAAAATATGAAAAGGCCAAGCTCCACAGTTGCCATTTGCCCCTGGTTGCTGAGGGTAATTGCTATTCAATCTTTTAGATCCCATTTCAAACAATACATGGTGTAAGGGGTCCAGCTGCAGGCTGTGCATATGAACTGAAGTACTTTTGTTGATACATATTGTCAGGCATTGGAGAAGTAGTTCATCAAACCAGTGTTCAGTTCACACTCTCAGATTGAGTCCTAGTCTCATTGTGCCTCTGTATGATCAGAATAATCCATGTTCACACTAATTCCCTGGGGGCAAACCAGGCCATGGTGGCACCATTTGGTGGAAACAAATCCTACAAGTCCACCCTTCAAACAAGTGAGGAGGGCAAGATACAAATGACGTGTAAGAGCAGCCCATCAATTAAAAGAAGATGCATCTTATAAGCATATTAACATGCATTCTTGAAATATACATCTGCCCTTCTATCCCTCCTTTAGAAGAAATTGCCCAATATCACCTCGCTTAAGAAGTTCATCACATCTCAAATTAAAACAGCGAATTAACTAAGAAAATACACCACACAGAGCACACACACAAAGAGAACTTTTGCACCAATAGAAGTAGTTTGTTTTTCGACCAGTACTTTCTAGATCTGTCAGTCATTTGCCTGTTTGTTTTCCCATATGTTTCTCGCCCTTCCTGGTCTGTGCCCTGCATGGCAGGAGGCTGACGCTTGCATTCTGTGTTTCACAGGCTGCCTTGCCAGCTGGTTTCCAATGGGAGACACAGTGAGGAGACAGGAGAGGGAGGAGGAAAGGAGCTCAGTGTTTCTGCCACTCTCCTGCTTTCATCAGCATCCTCTCTAAGAGGGGCAACAGCCCTGTCCACATTCTTCATAGGTGGCTTCCCCAGCTCATGGGGCTATGTTAAATAAGAGGAATTTAGTCAAAATTGTAAAATTCTAGTGTTTACTGAGCTATCTAACTTATCTGGCTTCAGGCAAAACAAATTGTAAAATGACAAAATATGATTCAGCATTTCTTGAGAATTTGACATTCCAGTGCACAGAGGAAAGCTGCAGAAAGAATACACATTTTTGCCTGACCCCAAAGGAAAAAACCAAGAGCTCAAAGATGAAATTAAAGACAAGAAAATTGGATCTTTGTCTCAGGAAATTAAAACTAGCATTTTCAATCAGATTACTGATTTATCTCATTATTCTAGGTTGATCTTGTAAGTAAATCTACAGGTAAATCTTATGCTCATTGGTAACTAGATTAAGCAACCCAACATGTTTTCATTTCTAATTTCTTTAAATCAAAACATAAATAATGTATAATGCAATGAATAACAATTACTTTGAAGAGATGATGCTCATATTTAGTTTGTATTTGATTCATACTTAAGCCTAACCATTTTTCAAAGCTTTTTGCTCAATGAATTGTATTCTGCTACGTGGTAAATACTTTATTTGTTCACTGTGGTTATGTTTTTATTTGGACTATTATGATATTTAAAAACAGGTTTCTCAATAAGTCAACAAACAACAAGTATTGGCAAGGATGTGGAGAAAAGGGAACCCTCAGGTACTATTGGTGGGATTATAAATTTGTGCAGCCACTATGGAAAATAGTATGGTGGTTTGTCAAAAAAAAATAGAACTACCATATGACCCAGCAACTCCACTTCTAAGTATTTATTCAAAGAAATCTAAAACACTAATTCTAAAAGGCACATGCACCCCTCATTCATTGCAGCATTATTTACAATAGCCAAGACATGGAAGCAACCTAAGTGTCCATCAATAGACGAATAGATGAAGAAGAGGTGGTACATATATCAATGGAATATTACTCATCCGTAAAAAAGAATGAAATTTTTCCATTTGTGACATGGATGGACCTTAAGGATATTATGCTAGGTGTAATAAGTCAGACAAAGAAAAATACCATATGATTTTACTTACATGCATAATCTAAGAAACAAAATAAGTGAACAAGCAAAACAGAAACTCAAAGATACAGAGAAAAATGATCAGATGGGAGGGGATTGGAGTGGTGGGTTAAAAAAGTGAAGAGATTAAGAAGTATAGATTGGTAATTATAAAAAAAGTCACAGGGATGTAAAGTACAACATAGGATATATAGTCATTAATATTGTAATAACTACATATAGTGCCAGATGGGTACTAGACTTACAGGGTGATGATCACTTCATAATTTATATAAATGTCTAATCACTCTATTGTACACTGGAAACTATGCAAAATTATATGTCAACTGTAATTGAAAAAAAGTTAAAAAAATTAAATGATCAGCCAGTAATTTCTTTAAGTTAATATGAAAGTCTACTTCATTTGAAAGGAATAAATTTTTGGCTTCGGATTAAGGAGTGTAAATTTAGCATATTGAAAACTCACTCTGCAGTGGATTTATGAAAATAATTAGTGAATATATATTAAAAAAAATTGACAACAAAAAAAAAAAAAACAGGCCTAGCCATAACCACAGAGGGTGGTAGATTTTTCCTGAGTATTAGCAAAATAATTAACTCTCCTGATCTTTGGACATAGTATTTCAGCAATCGGGTTCACAAAAATTCTACTTGTTGAGCAAATAGCTACAGCTGTTTGGAATTACAATTCCATTTCTGATTCTATGTACCATATTTGATGGTCATGGCTTTCCTCTACCCTCTACACACTTCCTTAAATATAAGAAGATAATGTTACTAGATTCTCTAGCTAAAGACATTCTAGGTTAAGGAATGGTAAAGGCAAAAACCCAATAAAATAAAAGTAAGTGATATACCCAGGGAACGTTAATCTAACTACAGCTGGAACAACATGGATTAATGGAAGGCATATTAAAATTCTGTGGCATAGACTGACTTATTTTGAATTTGAAATATTTAACTAAACATTGTTACTTTTGATATAAGAACACAAGTGCATACCTTGAAAACTATGGCTCTTTCTGGAAAAGGTACTTTTGACTTCAAAATATTACTGAAGAATTTGTGTCAGAAGCTTCCTTAGAGGCAGAACTTTGGTTAAAAAAAAAAAAATTAAAAAGAAAACAACAACAAACCAGAAAATTTCTGGTTTTGAAAGCTCTTTTTCTTAGAAAAAAAGTACAGTAGAAACACAAATTTAAAAATTAGAAATATATGACCTTTGAATCTTAGTATTTTTCAAAGTTAGTGAGAGGGAGGGATATGCAATAATAATAACTGCAGACACTATAGGAGCCTCCTCAAATTCATATTTGCCCAAACTGAATTCGAAACTTGAAATGAGTGTTGGTTTGTGGCTGTGGGCTCTCGAGGAGACCCATCACCCTCAGAAGGCCCCACATTTTCCATCCTCACCTTTGCCTGCTCAGGCTGAGCACTCATGCTACTTTTCTGGTAATACATCTCCCAACTCCTCTGCTCTCACATTACTCACGCTTCCTCAAACAAGTCCAGCTCAACACCTGGGCACATTTTCCATGTTCTCTGCCTAGAATACTGTCTCTTCTTTCTGCATACTCAGATTCTGCCCATCTTTCAAATCCCAGTCAAGTTGCACCTTCTTCATGTGGTATTTCCTGTTCTCTTGGTTCTTGTATTTGCTATCTATACTGCTCATTTGGCTCTTAGTTCTATAGAATATTATTTTATGTTGTTATAAGGAAATTATATGTATTTTTCTTCTGAATTACAGAGTTGGGTTTTCGAAAAGGTATCTTAGACTTCTTTGTCTTTTCCAAAGTAGTATAAATGCCTGATGAGTATTTAAAATATGATTTAACAAGTGACTAAATAAGCGGTTTTGTGAAAATAAACCATTCTAGTTCTAAAACTGAATCTAGATATCTGAATAAATTAAAACCTAGAAAAATTTAAAAAATACTTTATCCTTCCACAATTATGATTTTTTTACTCTTGCAATCTCTAGTATATACAAATAACAATTGGTATAGGTCAATGAATGTTATGATAAAAAAGGAAAATTACCAAAAATTATCTTTAGGCCTTTATTAGCACCAAAATGTGATAAAAACCTATTTTATTATTTTTTTGTAGAGAAGTCATAGCTTATTATTGTCACAAATTATTCTTTTTAGTACCTTCTGCAAAAACCCCTTGTTAGTGAAGAGCAAAATTTGTCCTATCAAAGTATGCCGCTTTGGCATTTTATTTTGAATTAAGGTACTTGAGAAATAGTCTGTGCAAGAAGGACACTCTGACCCTCTTGTCTCTCTGAAAGCAGGAAATAAATCTCTCATGTGAAAGGTCCCCATTCTGCACCAGGAGGTAAAGATACAGACACAGGAAATTCAGGGCTGAGAATGTGGTGTAAAAAAAACTCTGCTTAGTTTCTTCACTAATTAGCGCCCAAGCCTAAGTGTTTCTTGTCAGGTCTTCACAAATTTATTATGTTATTATTTCTTTGTCTAAAAAGTATAAAAGCTGCCTGCTTTGGTTATTTCTTTAGGTTCCATATCTATGAGACTTCTATATGTACAAAATGAATCTTGATTTTTTCCTGTTAATCTGTCTTATATTAATTTAATTCTTAAACCCTCCAGAAGAGTTTGGAGTAGGACATTTATTTCCTTTCTGACATTAGTTTAATTGAGCACTTGTGTATGAAAACTAATCCAAAGAAAAACTGCTGGCAATTTACTGGTATGTATGTAGCAAACACGCAAAGACACACACACACACACACACACACACACACACGAGTAAACTGTCATTTTTTTTTTTTTCTTCTGTGGCATTCAGGCTACAGAAGTTAACATTCTTTCCTAAATCTGCCTCTGTTACAAATAAAGTGCTAAAGATGTGCTAGGAATGGTGCTAAATAAGACAAAAACCTCTGTGGGGGTAAAGAAGCAACTGTGAAGCCATGTGACTTCATGGCAGCCCTGAGTGCCTTGCTCATTTGCTTCCCTGGTTGGGGGTTTGCCTGGGGAGGAACAGCAGCAGCTTCTGAGGGCTCTGCAAGATCAGAGTCCCGGGGAAAGTGACGGGAATGTAAAGTACACAAGAAAGAAAAATTTCTGATTGAAAACCCTGATTAAATTCCATAGGGCTCCTAGCACTTGAATGTGGAGGAAGACAAGAAAAATGGCCAGTCAGTTGCTTTTTGCCAGCCATCTTAGAAAGAAAGGGAAAGGTGTTCGTTGTATTAAGACATATCACCAATAATTATTATTGAAGATAACCAGATTTAGAGAAAGAATAATTAAAGATCCCAACAGTTTATAAGAATTTCATAGTTTTACAAAGCCTAGAGAACAGACTGAATTTCTTTAAAATTCATTGTTCTGGACACCTTTCTCTTTCCAGCCCCATAGCCATCTTCTATTAAGGATTTATGGTTTTCGACCTGGCTGCACAATAAATCACCCCACCTGAGAATGCGCAGCAGATATGACACGGACGCAATTCTGGGTCATTTGCAGAAGGCAACCTGATCTTGAGAAAATGAACTAGCATACATGAATATAATGTTATTTTTTTACAGATATAGAGCTGGTTTTGTAAAAAATTAATTTACTTTTGATTGTGAATAGGATAGGTTTATCTGGCATGTCTTACTCAGTGGCGGTTCACTGATTCTAGGATACCAAAAACAACCTTTCACTTTTGAGTCTATGAAATAAAAATTAAAAGGCATTTATGAGCTCATTGAAGATAATTCAAAACCTAAGCCCTTGGCCCAATGCAGTGAATTTCTTTTACTTCATTAACAACTTTTTGTCCCCAGAAATGGAGCTTGCCTGACTAATGCTCCTGGCATCAGGAACTCAGTTGACAATAGTACTAAGAGGTGAAAGAGGACAAAGGCGCGACCCAGGAACTGGCACACTCTGAGCAGACAGTAATACCGTTACAGCACTTTAGTAAATTGACAGAAAAGTTGACTCGAATTTTTCTGGGAGGGCTCAAATTATGTATTATCATAATCCTCTTAGGAACAGGACTTGGTTATGGAGAATAGGATCCTTAATACTAAGAACTAAGTCATGTAGTAAATTGCTATTCGTCACTTCCAAATCAGTTTTCTTCTCCTGTTATAGGGCCACCAGCTAGAGACACCATTCCCATCTTGCTGATAGCTAGATAAGGCTATGTACCTGCAATGGTTAATTTTATATAGCAGCTCAACTGAGCCAAAGAATGCACAGTCAGCCAATTAAACATGATTTCTGGGTGCTTCCAAAGTGTTTCACACTTGAACTGGTGAACTGAGTAAGGCATGTGGCCCTTCCCAGAATGGGTGGGCATCATCCAACACACCGAGGGTCTGAATAGAACCTAAGGGCAGAGGAAGGGTGGATCTGTAGTCCTGGCTACTGAGCATTGACATCAACCTTCTCCTGCCCTGGATGCTCCTGCTTCCCAGGGCTTCAGGCCCAGGCTGAACTCTACACCATCGGCTTTATGATCTCGGGCTTTTGAGTCCTACCACTGGCTTTCCTGGGTCTCTGGCTTGCAGGTGGCACTTCATGGGTCTTCTCAGTCTCCATAATTGTGTGAGTCTGTACCATATAGGGTTCTCTGGAGAACCCTAATACAATAAGATGGTACAAATTTTTGCCTTGCTCACTCAAAAGACAAGTGCTTGCTCTGGACCATTTCATGTGCCCCATTTTGTAGGAATGTGACTAAGGATATGATCCAGCTTTGAGCATGCTAATGAGTTTAATGCCCTAGTGAAAATGTGGCAGCAAGTTCACAGAACCCTGTCTCTCTGAATGACTGTGTAGAGCACAACTGTCCTTCCAGCTTAGTCCTTTTGTGCTAGTAAATGAGACGCAAAGCAGTGTCTTGTATCATTTAGCCTTGTGTTTTAGGGGCTTTTTTGTTACAGCAGCTTAGCCTTTATATTACCTAAAACCAAATTCTTTGTCTAAACTTATGTAAATTTAGTACATACCCTTATCTGCACCCACTTACTGCAGTATCCTTCTCCTAGAACAATCACTTGGTGCAAATTCTAAGCCCATGACAGAAAGCTGTAAAATACTTTTCAAAGCCTATCATTCAGCAGCTGATGTAATCAAGTCATTAAGTACATAATTCTAAGAAAAGATGCAGTTTCTAAAATGTACCAATCTTGTTATACAATCTTTCCTATGTCAGCAGCCATAGTTATTAGGATGAGCTCACATTTCTTCTTGCAAACTCTGCATGTAAGGTTTTGGCATGATTTCTCTGTCCTTTAGAAGTGTGCACACATAGCCATTATACTATAAATTCATTTCTTCATAAGTACAAACACTAAAGAAACCTGGCAGAGTGCCTATTTCTCATTCCTTTGAACCAGGAACTAATGAGTGCTGTTCCATTAATAAGGTGTACAGGTTCCACTACAAATAAAATTCTCTAATTCTGAATATTCTTTTCCAGCTTTACTGAGGTAAAATTGAAATTAAAAATTGTATCTATTTAAGGTATGCAACTTGATGATTTGATATGTGTACACTGTGAAATATTCACATCAAGCTAATTAACATATCACCTCACATAGTTACTTTTTTCAACTACACAATATTTCAACTACAAAATTTATTTGTCTTGCATAACTGAAACTTTGTACCCCTTGACCAACATCTCCCCAGGACTCCCTTCTACCAGTAACCACCATTCTACACTTTGTTTCTGTGAGTTTGGTTATTTTAGATTCCAAATGTGAGATCATATAATATTCGTCTATCTATACCTGGGTTACTTTTCTTAGCATAATGTCCTCTAAGTCCATCCATGTTGTCACAAATGGCATGATTTCCTTCTTTTTATAATGCTGAATAATTCTCTCTCTCTCTTTATATATATATATATATATATATATATATATATATATATATATATAAAATGTAATATTAATCTCTTCATGTATTCACCAATCAATGGACACTTAGGTTGTTTCCATATCTTGGCTCTTGTGGACAATGCTGAAATGAACATGGTGGTGCAGATATCTGTTTCAGATACCGATTTCCTTTTCTTCGGATAAATGCCCAGAATTCAGATTATTAAATAATAATATAGTCCTATTTCAAATTTTTAAAGGAAATTCCATACTTTTTTCCATAATGGCTGTGCCAATTTACATTTCCCATCAACAGTATATAGAGGGTTTTTTTCTTCACATCCTCTCCAACACTTGTTACAGTTCATTTTTTTGATAATTGACATTTTAACAAGCATAAGGTGATATCTCACTGTGGTTTCAATTTGCATTTTCTTTATAATTAGTGAAGTTGAGCACCAAATGGCCAACTGGTATATGAAATGGTGCTCGACTTCACTAATTAGTAGGGAAATGCCAATCAAAACCAATTTCATATAACTGTCGGCCATTAGCAGTGCCCATTTTTTAATTGGGTTATATTAAAGATGAAAGTGGTTCATGAGTGTGGATAAAAGTCAGATTGATTTATTACAACTAAATGCAGTTGATTTTTCACTTTCGAATAGTTTTTTTTTTTCATGCCTGAGATTTAAAAGCCTTCCAAATTTATATTTCTTAGTTATGTAATTCCAATGATTCGGAGTAAAAAATATCTAATGTTTCACTCAAAGGTAAATTTCTACAGCTTCCATATTAATATCGTTTGAATGTTGGTTTCCTGGAGGAAGAGAAAAGAATGCAGCTCCATGATGTCTTTGCTGTGGCATGGTGTCAGTCAGTAACAGTAGCTGAGCAGGTGATAGCTAGAAAGCTGAAGGCTTGGAGGCCATTAAATTCTTCAGAATTTACTTGAGAAGCACATTTTCTGTATCCCTAGTCAGTCTTTGCTGACTTCCAGCACAGCGGGCCTGGTATTATATGTTGTGAAGAGTCAAATTTGGGCAAAGCAATGGAGATCTCATGATCATGCTGGTCTATTACATCTCAGAGGGTTGACCTCTGGCCAGAAAAATAGAAGATCCCCTTTTAGGGGCTGAGATATTAATTTCAAATTTCATAATTAGGCATACTATGAGTAGAGATGATGCCATGCTGTAAACCAATGAGAAAGTAGAATAAGAGATTTTAGAATTTCAAAATCCTCACAGCAGTGATTGGCTGGCTTTGAATTTTACCCTGGCATCTGAAGCTTCCTAGACACTCACATGCTTCTAGTGCTCATGTCAGACTAGCACCACATAGCCTACTCTCTCATGCACTACCCTGCCACATGTCACCAGTTTCACAGATTATACTATGATGAAATTCTGCATATTGCTCCAGTTCCTTATCCTATTTCTTGCCTTGCCCAGATCTGTAGAGCTGATCCTTGGAATCTTATTTGAGACTTCTTTTCCTAGACTTGCTGTTTCTTTTCAAATATGTGCTTATATCTTTCTTTGCTAGAAACTTTCTAGAGTCCAAGAGAGAAAACACCCCAGCATGAGAATAGTGAGAGCTCCAGGAAGAAGAGAGACAGCCAAATTCCTCACGGGAAGCACAACAGTCCCAAACCTCTGTCAGGGGCTCTTGTAGCCCTATTGATAATCCCTCAGCCATATGGACCCTCAGGAATGTACCCAAGACAAATGCATTTATGCTGCTAACTATGCTGACTGTGAGATAAATGGCAATCAGTTTAAGTGGGAAGGAAGTGACTCTGAATTCTTGTCAATCCATATTTTCAGTTAGAATGACTGAAAAGGGCCTGAGAAATCTGTTGAATTTAGTTCCACAAGGAAAGGAAGGATTCATCAAAGGTCACTCAGAACTAAACTTAGCACCTGGGGACCTGGACTCTGTCCAGTCTCCCATATTCTCTATTTTTCCTTTTCTTCAAACTTGCTAAAGAATTCCACTCAGAGAAAAAAATGTCCTGCACAAAATGTGATTTCCCCCACTTTTAACCCTCCATGTGTGGCAGCTAAGACGGAGCACACGGCTGTACCCTGCCGCGTTCTCCACAGGCCGCACTGAAGCACAGCACTTTCATTATGTTTACAGGGACAAAGACACGGCAGGGAATTGCTTAAACATAAAAAACACCCATCCTCAGGAGTAAAGAAAATAAGCATTTCCTTGCAGGAGGGAAGTCCTAGCCTATAGAATTAATAGCTTAAAACCTCTGATTATATTTTCCTTCTTTATAAAGAACAAAATTGCTAATGACACCAATAACCAACTGTGAGCTTTTCCCTCCTGTCTGCACAAAATGCTTTCCAAAAAAAGATCTGGCTCCTGTCAGCAATTCACAAAATCCAAAAAATTAAATGCAAAGTAAAAACAGAGGGGCCCTATGCAAGGGAGAAGCAGGGCTGCTGCCCGCAACCACCAAAGAGTTTCCTTTGTGTCTAGTTACATTGACTGAAGACATTTAATGAGGATTTACTCACATGCCATATGAATATGTTATTATATAGCAACATAAGATGTTAAAAGAAAATTTAAACTTCCAAACACCATTCACTGAGGAGTCTTAGCAGATTTATCTAAAGGCATGGACATGGAGCAGGCATTATGTGAGATGGATACTCTAAAATTCAATTGAATGCATTGTTATATGATTAATCACCTCATATACACCAGATATAAGAGATTGCGGTTTTCAAAAATAGTTAATAAACTCTTTGAAGGAAGAAAGCCAATGGGTTCAAATAAATGGCCTGAAGAGTCCAGTCCATCTGTGGCCAGCTGTAGGATGTCTCTAAATATGAATTTGCCTGTTTCCTCATGACTAGATTCAGACTAAACATTTCAGGGAAAATACTATGTAATGTCGAGTACTTCTCATTAGGTACCACCACACACACATAATGTCAGTTTGTCTCATTACTGGTGATATTAACTTTACTCATTTGGTTAATATATCGTCAGACAGATTTTTTTAGCAAAGATATCTTTTTTCTCTCTGTAATAACTAGCCTGTGTCCTGATGCTTTGAAACTTCATGAACATTCTATTCTCTTGATAATCTTTTACCCAACATGTTTTAGCATCCATTTATGACCTTTGCTTCAGTCAGTTACTACGTTTGTGGATGAAAATTGTGATTTTCCAACTTAAATTTTTCTTTTCCCTGTATTAGCTGACATTTTTCTATAACAAAGAGCCCCCTCTTTTTGAGTATCATTATGAATTACTACTTTTTAAATTTAGTGCATTATGATCTAATTATACTTTTGGAGTTGTTGCAATAACTAAAACAAAGATATCTGAAAGTCTTGGTACATGCCTGCATCATAGTGAACATTTGGCAAGTGGTAGCTATTATTTATAGTGGTAATTGTTATTTTATTCCGTGTGCAGAAGCTAACATGTCAATCTAATGTTATAGTAGAATACAAACAAGTCGCTAAATCTTATCTTGTCCTTAAAAAAATAATGATGGGGTGATTTGACCAAAGAATTTCCATAAGTCCTCTGGGACTCTGGTTAAAAGATTTTCCTATCTAATAGATCTAAATGGACCATATAGACTGATCAAACAATTCACAGATGCTCATGTTCCAGTCACATCTCTGCTTCCATCTCAAGACCCATCACATGGGTATCTGCTTCTCTGGTTTCAGCTACAGGCCTTCAGGTCCAGCAATCTCTATAAGTCTACTACTCTCTACCTCTATTCATCTCTTCAAATGGGAGACAGCTCCAATTTGCTGAGAAACCGTTATCCAAAGAAACAATCTTAAGGAAGATTTGTTACCAGAAAGTGAAGGAAGGCAGCAACAGAAGACTCAACATGGTGAGTCTTCTGGGGAGCCTGATACCCTTGGAGTCAAATTCACACACTGTTATTAAGTTAATAAGATCTTTAGGGAAGCACACTGGCTCTCTCATGGAGTTAAAGGATACTTATGTACCATAAAGACAGAATTTGTGTCTAAGAGTTAATATGACTTTCCTAGTACATAACCAGTGGTCATGAGGTTTGAGAGAAGGAAGAGCAATGTTTAGTTTGAATTCCTTGCTGGACATGGCAAATAATCATCAATGGGATTATTGGCTAAATACAAACTGCTTCTCTCAACCCTATCCTTGCAATTTTGTTCGGAAACATAAGGTTGTGTGTATGTAGTGATTAGGGTTTAGAGGTAGAAATTACTCTACTGAAAAACTCCTGTGTACCTCCTCTTTCATCATCTCTTCCATGCCCATCTCTGCCTGGCTCTTTGCCCAAGAAGGGTGACCCTGTGGACTCTATCAACCAGGTTTCCTTCCCAAGTGGCTTCCAATTAAGTCTAGCAATGGAAGGCTCCAGCAGGGGCTCAGATAGCAGGAGAAGAGGCCACTCCTTCCCCACTTCTCTGGCAGTAGCTGGGTCTCTCCATACTATAGTTCTTATAGGCTTTTCTTCCATAGCTCACCCTCTCTCACCAGAGAACAGGCAATACAGTAGTTCCCCTGTATCTAGTTTCACTTTCTGTGGTTTCAGTTACCCATGGTCAACTACAGTCCAAAAACAGTAAATGGAAGAGTCCAAGAGTAAACAATTCATGAGATTTAAAATGAACACCCTTCTGAGTAGTGTGATGAAATGTCAACCTTTCCTGCTCCGTCCTGGCCTGGATGTAAATCATCCCTTCGTCCAGCACATCCACGATGGATGCACCACCTGCCCCTTAGTCACTTAGTAGCTGCCTGGGTCATCAGATCCGCTCTCATGGGGTCACAGTGCTTGTGTTCAGGTAACCCTTATTGTACTTAATGATGGCCCCAAAGCACAAGAGTAGTGATGCTGGCAATTTGGCTATGCCAAAGAGAAGCTATAAGTGTTTCTTTCCTTTAAGTGAAAAGATGAAAGTTTTCTACTTAAGAAAAAAAAGAATTGCATGCTGATGTCGCTAAGATCGAAGGTAAGAATAAATCTGTCCATGAAATAAGGTATTTTGAGAGTGCACACATGCACATAATTTTTATTACAGTATGTTTTTATAATTGTTCTATTTTATTAGTTATTTTTGTGAATCTATTACTGTGTCTAATTTATAAATTAATCTTTATCATAGGTATGAATGTATAGGAAAAATCATGGTATATATAGGGTTCAGTACTATCTACAGTTTCAAGCATCCATGAGGGTCTAGGAACATATCCCTGTGGATAAGGGGGACTTCGGCTTTGAGGAGCGTAACAGTTGCCTGCAGTGGCTTCCCATTTTCTTATCATTGCCAATACCCTTGTAAATAATCTTTTTACAGAAGTCTTTTACTTTGAACTGTTTGGGGTGGATTCCGCTTCCTGCTACACCTGTCTGCCAGGTTCTGTACTAAATGATCATTCATTTACCCCTCAACCACCCTGTGCAGAGGAATTGTAATCACCATGTTTTAGCAGAGTAAATAACACTCAGAGAAACTGCATGACATGCCAAGCATCATACATAACCATCACATGTCAAACAAAAAGGTTTTGAAGCCAAGCCCGAGTTAGCATTTCTCCAATATTAAATACGGTGTTTCTCTGAACTGCTTTGCACCTTCTTCAAAGATGGTCCAGAAAGTTTTTAATTACACAAGTGAGGAGCTGCCTAAAGGTATTTGTGCCACTTGGTTTGGAGTTCTTGGGCCCTGTTAGATTTTTATCTTTTTCCTTCCCACCAATTTATCTCAAATTCTTAGGAAAAGCATCTGCTGGTTCACATAAATGAACCTGATTGGTAAAGATTCAGATCTGGCTGGATCTCAGAACAAGGAATTTGTATTTGTCCTGCGAATTGTAAATAGAAGGCAGCCAAACATCTGGTAGACTGAACTGCTGTCAAGCTTAACCATGGTTCGCTCTGGCTGTATGGACCCCCATTTCCATAGCCTTCCTCTTTTTCCCTCCAATCCTTTTTTTTCCCCTGCTCTTTTCTCTTTATATGTATGCCCACACTTCTGCCCTACCCTCTTTCTTCCTACTACTGCTGTGCAAGTGTTCTTCTTGTTCTAAAGCTGCCTCAGTTCCTGGTGAGTGTGCTCTTCTTTATGGCAAGCAAGATTCGCAGGAGGTGGGAGGCTTGCAGGATGGGAGCCCCAAAGAGACAGAAAAAAATCCAGATCCGTCTTCTCTTAACTCTTTCAGTAATTTTCAGAAGGCTTTTTTGACCTTTTAAATGAAGTTCAATATATTTCTTCAGTATTCCCTTTTTAAGTTAAGAAATGATCATTAAGAAAATTTCTGGTTGAAAAATACCCAGCAGGCCACCTTGGGTAGGTTGGGCAGTGGCTCCTTGTGGCCTAAATTCCAAGGAGATGAAACCAAACTGATATAAACAGCACAGGGCTGGGTGTTCCTTATGTCCCCAACTCTGAGCTATCTTCCAGAGTAGGGCACCCACAATGCGAGCCTTTCCTGAGTGTAGTCAGCCTCATCTGATTGCTGCTAAAAAATGCAGATTCCTGGGCTCTCTCAGGCATATTAAAGGGGGCTCTCTGGGAGAAAACAGCATTTCACGCAAGTTTTCTGAGGAGATTATGTACACCAAAATACAAGAACCACCAGCATTCTGGATATGAACCTAGGCTTTTAAGCCTGCAGATCTGAATTTTAATTTCAGTTCTATAATTTACTAGCTGAACAAATTAAGAAAACTACAGAACTTCTCTGAGCCTCGCTTCCCTCATAGAAGTATTTAAAAATTAAAGCATCATCTAGGTCTTTGTCTAGAAACTTTAACACTCAGATGGTCCTTATATATAAATAATAGCAACCAATAATTCTTATATGAAATATATAATCACAACCAATGATTCTTACATTCAAAAAACAGATTGGTAATCATATTGACTGGCATATAATTCTTATATGAAATATATAATCACAACCAATGATTCTTACATTCAAAAAACAGATTGGTAATCATATTGACTGGCATTTGATAATTTATTAAAAACAACAACAAAAGAAGAATTTTAAAAGCATAACCAATTATACAATCTGGACTATGATACACTGGTTCATGCTCATACGAATTAGAAGTATACTATATTTGTCTTTTCTGTTTCATACAATCTTGCAGCTAGAAAAACAAAGTAATAAATTATCATGCTTCCAAGAAGCTTCTATGTTTTGTTGTACTTTGTTTATTTTTCTCTTTTCTTTGGAATTGTAAATTTTGTCTGAAGGACCAAAGAAAAAGGTTATTATTTAAGTAAACAGTTATATATATTTTTGAGAATGACTCCAGTAATATATTGAATGTGAAGATAGAAAAAAGCACTGATTTTCACTGCATTGATGGCATGGAAACTTCTTTAGTGATCTGCTATAAAAACAGAAGGTCATACATTTTAATATACACCCTGCTGAGAATCTTGAAGCTGATTTGTGACCTTTCAAACCTACGACTGCATTGTGCATGCACAATTGTGAGAATTCATGGTTGGGGATAGAGGAAAAACAATTTTTCTCAAAAGCATTACATTCCAATTCTATACTGAGGTGATCTCCAAGATGAAATAGAACATAGACAAGAAAGGGACAAAATAGAAATATAAAACCAGAAGCATACTAATTTAATTGAAGTTGAATATTATGATCATAGAATTAAAAAAATATAAATCCAGTCACCAGTGAGTGATTCCTCCCCATAAGTGACCATCAGAAACACATGGGATGCTCTAAAAATTTATAAATTTAGGGGTTTCATCCTAGATATACTGATTCAGCCTCTCCAGAGTGAGGCCCAGAAATTAGACTCTTAAAAACTCCTAAACTTGGGAATTAACTTACTACGCTATAGTGTTATCTATGTGTGTCTGTATGTACGTGAGAAAGGGTAAGTGGGGGTGTAGGAAAGGATGCCTGCAGAGTCAGGGAGGGAGATGGGGGTGGGAAGTTGGGGGGTCAGGTGGGGGACATGTGGGGCAGAGAGAAGGAGCTGGGGCGGGAGATATGTGGGTGGGGGGTAGAGTAAGTGGATGAGGGGTAGGAGAAGTGTGTGGGCAGGTGTGTGTGTAGGGGGCATAGGGGACATGTGCGGGTATGTATGCTCACTTATTCTGAACTGTGCCCAAGCAAAATATGACATTGAGGTCTATAAGTCTTATAATAAGAATTCTTCTTGTAGGAAACACAAGAGAAGCAAAACTTTCCTACAACTGAATTCTACAAGAATTCTTTCTTGGTATTGTCCATGTAGGGCTCTGAGGGGTCAGGGACTGGGATCCATAGCGAATGCTCATTTTCGTCTGGCACTATGGTTTAGCAAAGCCCTCAGGCCCTACACTAAGGAATTTGAGGCTGAGTACCCCTCTCTGCGGGGTGACCCAAGCATTTTTCGATTTGGGCTCCATGACTCTCCTACATTGGTTTGAGGGGTCTCACTAAAAAGCACTAAAAGTGTGCATTACGGAGAACTTTAAAACAATGATAAAACTGCCTAAATGTTTTTTATTATTGCCATCTGCCAACAAATGTGACAAAACAATGTCTGTGGTAAATTACTCCTCCCTTCAAAAAATTTGTTAATCTAAATCTAAGAATTGATGTTGAGTTTTAATAGCACACACACACACATACATGTATACACATGCACAAATGCACACACTTCACCATATCATCTTATTAGTTATCTTTTAATTCTCTTCTACATAGAATAGTTATACAGATGGCCCCAGACACAGGTGAACTCAGCTGCATGTGTGTTTTGAGATTCAGTTCACTAAAGTTTTAAATTGTTTGAGCTCATTATGGGCATATATCTTTCAATTCCTGTGTTTCTATATATTTCTGTATTTAAATATTCAAAATATGCAATAATAATGCAAGTGCTTACAAAGGCAAAGAATTAGAATTTTAGTTACCTCAATCTATTATTCTTTGGAGTATTCATATAAAATGGGATGAATTTTATGTATACTTAAATTTAAAACAGTGAACCTGAACGTCAACTACAAGGCATAATATTTTTGTTTGGGAAGTGTATACTTCAGTTCATGCAAATTATTTTATGCAATATAAAGGCTATCTTTTAAAATTGAAGCTTATTTTTATTTAAAAAAATTTAAAAACTAAATGAATCAAGAGTATACACTTGTATAGTGTACAATTTAGTAGTTGCCCAAATTGTTTCAGTTGAAGATATTTCATTTATTAATTTTGACTGGCATGATACATATGCAAAATTCAATAAAAGAAAAATTGTGATGTTAATTTCTGGCTCTGTTTCCATCCATGTCACATCCTAATTATGAATGAATAGATGGGAGGGAGGAGTCGTTAGGAGACAGTGTGCTCTGGTGTTACACATACTGAGTACACGGATGCTTTCCTCCATTTCCCCCCTCACCAAAATCAGTGATTCTACGGTTCACAGCTTCACTTCTGGGTCTAATCTCCACTCCCCTATCACACAGTGCCTTGAATTGACCTCGTGCTGCTCTTTCCTCTTTTGTTCCATTGGCCCTTTTCCTTTTGTAATATTTCTTGCTGCTTCTGTGCACTTGGCTTCTTTGCTGGTTGCCTGGTTTGGACCACCCCTGCCAGCCAGTGAGACTGCACTATCAGCTCTGCTTGGAGTACCCACCTCCCACACGAGGACCCCTCAAGGCTATAGGGCTGTTGTTGCCAGTTACTTGGAAGATGCTCCTCGCCTTTTAATTCTTGGCCTTATTCCAGATGTAGAAGTCACCAGACTTATATATTTCCGAAGTGAACAGTTAACAGAACTTTACTCATAATATTGTTATTATAAGCTCTGGTAGTGAATTTAATGAAAAAGAAGGTGGTTTATAATAAAAAAAGACATTTACATTACCTTATAACTTCCTCACATAGATAGTTCTTTAAAAATGTACAATACCATCTCACACTTATTTGTATAGTACTTGCTACTTCATTTACATTATTCTGTTTGATGTTTATACCAATATTATTATCAGTCACTGTTATTACTTGCCAACATTATCTCCATTTTAGATATTAGTAGGCCATTTAAATGGCTTGCCTAAAATTACAAAGAAAGCCAGAGGCAGGGAAAAAAATTTCCTGACGCAAAACTGCTTCTAAGTATCATTTCAAATCTTCTTCTCATTATATAATAGCAAGATAGGTCTGGCTCTTTGGTAAGAAAAAAAGTAAATATTCTTTTTCATTCTGATTTTGTAATTATGGAATGATAAAGTAATTCACAGGACGGAGATAGTTTCTGTGCTAGAGAAGTTTATAGTCTGATAGAAGCTCACAAAACATTAAACTTAAACACTTTATATAAAACAAATTCTCATTCTTTATGAGTTCATGAAAATATTTCAGTGCTCATGTTAAAAAAAATAACTCATATTTAGGAATTTTTCTTTAAAAGCTATTACAAGATCTAATGGTAGAGTCCTATTCTTTCAAGTACCTCAATGAAATAGCCTTTCTTATAAATAGAATATTTAAAGAATGTGAATATTTGATTTAAGCAGATGATTAACTGGCAGGGGATGGATGAGGAGACTGACTAGAAGAAGGGCCAGAGGAGAAACCAATCCAGATATTCTTCTTAGTCCATCCACCACTTTGTCATGTCTAGTTTTTACCTGTGAAACAGTATAATCCCCTTGATTGAACTGAGAACTTGAAAGCAGAGAGTGTTCTGTATTGGTTTTGTTTCCCTTTGGAACCTGGCATGCCTTGGGTGTGTAACTATTCAATAACCATTGCACCTTGTAGAAGTAAACAATCCATACATATGTACTTGAAATTTGATGAGTGACTCACACTCTTATGCACAATAAGACTTGCACATTAATTTCATTTAATGTTCTGAAGTAGAACATATAATTTGAGCATTATCCTTCTGACTTGCAGAAGAGAGCTATTGATGACATTTTGAATAGTAGTGGGGGCTTGAATTTGCTAGGATTTTGAAATCCTCTGGAAGTACTAGGAACTTATACAGCAGCCACCCGGTGGCCAATCTCAGGATTGAATTTATCTAAGATATGAGTAACAGAAGTCTACTCTCTTCAAAACTAACTAATGTTAGACATTAGGAAAAAAAAAAAAAAGGCATGTAAAAAGAGGAGGGTCACATTTAAGTGAAAAGACAAAGTTCCGTTTAAACATGTTGAGTCTGAGATGCTGGTGGGATACTTAGTCTTAGATAGCTATGGATGGGTTGAATTAACAAGTCTAGACCCTGGGAGAAGTCTAAGGTGAAATACCCATTTGGCTAGATATTAGAATCACTTGGAGCTTTTAAAACCAGCGATGTCCATGTTGCATCTCAGGCCAATTAAATCAGAGCCGCTAGGAATGGAAACTAGACATTAGTATTTTATAACTTTCCCAGGTTAGTACAACATGTAACTACAACATTGAGACAATGTTCTAGTGTGTCTGACCAATATTTTACTGTACTTCAATCACTGGAATATTCAGGAAACAAATCAAAACACTTTGAGATTTAATTATTGACTTAAGGTATTGTTTTAATTTCCAAAGAAAGTAATTTTATTTATATCCCCCTTTCCCCACTTATTCATATCTTTCTGTAACAATTGGAAATTAAATTGAGAGGCTGTATAACGAGAAAAAACAAGGACTTTCCCAGGTCAGTAGGTGTGATTTCAAATCCTGCCTTTTCCACTTATTAGCCTAGTGACCCTGGCTGAGACACTTAACTTCCTTGAGCCTTGATTTTTCTTATTTGTAAAAATGGGGATAGTACTAATTTTCAGAAGACTATAGGGAATAAACATGTTAATTTAAATAAGACATAAGCAGAGGATCAGGTACTTCAGAGCTGTTCAATATACCGATAATAACAGCTGAAATAAGGTTCACATGTGGAATGATAGGAGCAAATGTCTGTCATTCTGCAGATAATGGTCTTAAGTGCCTCTGGTTTGAGGTCCGCAGCCGCCCCTGAGTAGAGATATCCACGCTATATCTCAAGCTTCTGTCATTCACTGTCAGCGTTTTGTAATGTATTCACCTTGGTTAATGTAGTGAGGAGAATGGGTCCTAAATGAGGCAGCTGGTGCACCGCGCAGAGCAGCGGTGATAAGGCAAAAGCAAATCCCGCCCCCACCGAGGCCTAGTTTAGCATCTAAATCTCATTTTCCCTCCTTCCCAATTTCCTATTTATAATGCATTTTTCTTTCTCTTGGCTTTTAATTCCTATTTCCCCCGCCCTTCTCTCATACCCCATCCCGCCCCACCCCCACGCGTGCACCCAGGTTTCTTAGCAAGGACTCCTAAAGCTAGCCTCTATTTTTCAATCTCCTACCTCTCCCCTTCACTCCAGTGGCATCACCTGGCTTTGCAGATATTTCACAAAAAAACCTTGACAGGTATTAAACCACAGAAACCACTCAGGGAAATGGGAATATGGTACATTTACATGCCACGACTCAAAATGTGAGTTTTCTATAGCAAATATTGCTTAAGTGATAATACCAAATGCAACCATCTATTTAACCTCTTGGCACATTTCAATAAAACTATGATTATAGTACATATTTTAAGAGTATTTCTTTAGAAGAGAACATCATACACGAGACACTGTCCTTCCTTTGCCTGCCATGCACTGTTCATTCCAGTGAACCTTATTAATGCATTTGGAATGCATATTTCACTAGAAGTGTACCTAAAGCTTTTGTCAATCTGTCTTAAGGCACGCTAAAGCAGAATACAGTTAAGATTTTCGCAAACAGGAAATTATACACACATGCATGCATTTGTCCCTGATATAATCTGATAGACAAGCAAAATTACAACCGATTTTCTTGCCATTCATTCACATCAAAAAGGCCAAAATATTAGAATTAAGTACGTTCTCATCTGAAGAAGTGCACCGCACAGGACTTACCTAACAGGAGGGAGGGGGCAAGGTGATGGCCGTGCTGCTGAGGTTTTCGGCCTACAGCACATGCATTAAATATAAAGCCAGCTTTGGCTGTTTTTCAAGACAGAGGCAGGGGTGCTGCAGAAAGATAGCATGAATGCCTTATATGGAAAGAAGCCAGACTGGAGCAGCACGCAGAGCCGGCTGAATTAAATGTGCAGATTAAATGAACAGCTTGCTTTATGTACATCAGTTAAGTTCAAAGCTTTCTGGCCTATTGCTAATAGCGGGCTTGGCGCAGAAATAAACAGCGACCTGGGTGGCATGGGGCCCACAAAAGGCAGGCGAGAGCCGCTCTCGTGTCCTGGCTCTCTCCTCCTCAACCTTCTTTTCTGTTGCTTTTCTCTTTATGTGGGGATTTAGCCACAGAGCCAATTCTTATATGGAAAAGAAAAGACTTGGTCCTTATTTGGCCTCAAGTTCCCGACCAACAACAACAGAGGGGCGTGTTCAGTACCCGGAAAATGGGTTTGGACAATGAGGACTTCCTAGCACAGGGTATGAGTAACATCGTAGCCTGGAGAATGAGGGAGAAATCCCCACCAGCCCAGGCACTGAACTCTTGAGTTCTTAGATGCAAATGTGGCCAAACACAGCAAAGAATACATAGCTGTCTGTCGTTAGACTATTATTGTTGTTATTCACGATATCTAAGGATGATTCTAGACCCAGCCCAGTCTGGCTGGCAGAGGTACCCCTTGGAGGTCTATATGTCATCCCCTGCAGTCCACCACACTCTTCCTCTCAGGAGGATAGGTCTGCCTCTGGGGATTGAGGATTTATTAACAGGTGTTGACTCGTTCAGAGTTCCAGGGGTAGCAGACTACACCCGCACCCCTCCCAAGTCACACCTGTCCTCATGACAAAGGCTTTATTCACACCATTACCAAAGGGGCAGGCAACAAAGCCTGGGAGTTGCCTTTAGGGGAGGGAGGATTAGGAGAGAACACAGCAGCCCATGTGAGCAGCAGGGCCTAAGGGCCTGAGGTTCTTTAAGGTTGCGGCCAGGAGGAAAGGCCCCTCGAAAATCCTCTCTAGGCTTTTCTCCACCCCTCATCACATCCCTTTCCAGAGTGTGAAAAGATAGACAAAGACGTGGTCACCCACAAATCCCTTTTCTCTCTGGCCGCACATCCACTCTGAGGCCCATGGGAAGTGGGTGGAGTAGCTTGACGCTGGAGCAGTGCCCACAGTCCTGTCCATCCTCACCTGCTTCCCCACCGTGGAGGCTTCCCCATGGCATTCTTCTCTCAAGGGCCTCTATTCTCCAGAGTGGTCCCCTCCCCTCCCCACCCTGACCTTTTCTTTGCTTAGTAAAATCCAAGTCACAAAGGGAGAAGGGAGCTTTTTTTTGTTCCCTTATTGGTACAAAGGGACTGTATCAAAGTGAGGAACACACATCCATTTATATTTGCATTCAGGCACATGGTTGCAATTTGTATCAAAAGGAAGATGGTGACTTCTAGACAGGGGCAAGTCCGAGGTCAGGGCCACAACAGAGGGGTCTGGAGACACTACTGACTTTCTTTAGGAGGTCCCTTCAACAATGGAAGGCGAGCAGACAGCACTATTTCAGGCTATAACGCTAGAGCTCTGAGCAATAATGCCAGACCTCCGCAGACAGGGATCGGACCCCAAAGCTGGAGGACTGAGCACACAACCCCTGCTTCTAAACTCTGCCTCCTTGGCCAGCTAAAAAACTGGAACTCTGCCACAATTCTTAATTATTTAAACCAAAAAGCTTACTTACGTCATATAAATAAAACATTCTTCTAGAAAATACAGATAAACATAAAGAGTAAAAACAAATTACCCACGATTCTACTCTTACCACCATTAACATTTTCCTATACATCCTTCTCATGGGAATTTTTATGCACAGTCTGATCAACTGGATTTTATTAAAATCGAGTAGGTTGTCACCTACAAAGGCACTATAACTTAAACCTACATGTGAAATGCTTAGAGTTTACATCAAGGATATTTCTTTGCTATAGAAATCATAAGGAGTCTAAGTTGTAAGGCTCAGAAAAGACACAGGAGCCGGCCTGGCTGCAGTGCAGGGCAGAAAGGATTTTAACTCTCATCTCCCAGGGCTTCCCAGTGGGGCAGGTATGGGTCACCCCAGGGCATGCAGAACACAGGTCTGCTGCTGCTGCTGCTGCTGGGGTGTGTGTGTGATGAGGGGAGCCGGGTGGCTGGCAATAATGGCCACTAGCTTCACCCCCAAGAGCCTAGAAGGAATCTAGCTTTCGAAACGTGATACCTTGAAATGATGCACTGAACTTTCTGGCCCTTGCAGGCTTATCTTTAAGATGACCTCCTGCCCCTTGGGTTTCTTCATTTCCTTTGGACTCGCCTCTAACATCCCCTCAAAGCCCCGTTCTACCCACTTTTCCACCCGTGTGTGTGCCAGGCAGATGCAGCACGTTCACACAGCCACGGAAGTAGACGGTTAATATTTTGACAGATGGACTCATATTCTTTTCTTCCCAGATGGACTGTTCTCTTTTCTCTCCCTTTGTCCCAGCCCCCTTTGCCGCAGAGCCAGCTGGGCTCAGCGCCTCAGGGGAGCCATGTGGTCCTGAAGAAAATAAAAATAACCTGCACTTTTTTTTTTTTCCTTTATTCTGTTTACCAAAGCCCAAACCTCTGGGAGAATTGAGATACTTCATAGAGATATATACAGAGCTCCTTGAAGAAGGACTGCAAGACAAGAGCTGAGACAAACAGGATTCTCCTTGGCTGCCGGTCAGCAGAGGGTGGGGGCAGAGGGGTTGTAGGGGAAAATGGTGGGGAGGGCAAAAAGATAGAAGGGGCTCGGCCCCCCTCCTCTCGGCCGGTCTCAGAGAAGCCAGGCCTCACAGGGGCACATAGGGTGCTGCTTGCAGAGGGCCCACCAGGGGCAGTTCTACCAAGACTCCACCTATCAACAGGCCACTGCTCCTGACAACTCATCTCTAAACCCAGACTCCAGAACTGCTGCCAAACCCTAGGGTAGGGGTGGGGGCTCAAAACTCCAGAGGAGCTGAGGTTCAGGCCTAGGAGAAAGGGAACTCAGAGTGAGAAACTGACTTAATGAAAAATAAAATTGTGTGTATTGTCCATACAAGTTGTAGATTAATATCATATTTATATTACTTTCCTAAAACCGCCATAGCAAACTACTATAAAGACTTAAAAGAACACAAATTCATCATCTTACATTTCTGTGGGTCAAAAGTCTGCAGCAAGTCTCTCTGGGCTGAAATCAATATGTCTTCCACAGAGATAAGTTCTTTTCTGGGGACTCAGGGACTGTCCAATTCTCTGTCCTTTCCAGCATCTAGTGGCTGTCCACATTTTTGGTCCGTGGCCTCCTTCCAGCTCCAAAGGCAGCAGTGGCTGGCAGGTCCTTTCTCACATTACTCTAACATTGGCTCTTTCTACATCCTTCTTCTAGTTTTAAGGGCCCTTGTGATTATGTTGGGTCCACCTGGATAATCAGGGGTAATTGCTCTATTTTGGTCAGCTGATCAGCAATTTTCATTCCATCTTCAACCCTTGACATATAACAACATACTCCCAGGTTCTAGGGATTAGGATGTGAGCATCTTGGAGGTAGGGGCATTGCTCTGCTTATCACACATCCACCCTAAGTACCTGAGTGTCTGCCCTTATATCCCTCTTTTATCTCCTCCAACATCCCTTCTTGTTTCCCTTCAGGCACCTCGACAAGTTACACTGATCTTTAAAGGAGACAAAATTATTTTAAAGTAATCATTTTCACCCTCCAACATTCTATATCCTGCTATTTAAAGGTGGTCCGTGGACCAGCAGCATCAACAGCATCTGGGAGCTTGTTAGAAATGCAAACTTCTAACCTCTTGCCAGACCTCCTGAATTAGAATCTGCACTTTAATAAGACCACCAGGTGATTCCAATGCACTAATTTACAACAGTCCAAGTTGTGGAAGTTTGAGTACTACTGCAAAATAGGCAAAAGAATCAAGGCAAATTTTTACCAAACTGAAACTGAGGCTCAGAGAGATTAAGTGATTTGGTAAAATTATTTAGTGCAAGCATTTCCCAAACTGTCCTAATACATTAAAATTACCTGGACAGCTTGAGGAGCTTTAAGAAATACCAAAGCCCAGACTGCATCTGAGACCAAAGAAATCACATTCCCTGGGGGTAAGACACCAACATCAGCTGCTATTAAGCTCTCAGATATTTCTGATGTGCAGTCAGCTCTGAGAGTCTGGGGTTTAGAAGCCTTTCAACAGTGAAGAGTCTAAACTGTGGGTTTTTAGAATGACTGACTGTTCCAGTTTGCCCAAGACTCTTCTGGTTTTAAAACTGAAAGCCTCCTGTCCCAAAAAGTCCCCCGTCCTAGGCAAACTGGGACAGTTGGTCATCCTTGTTTTCAGACACGAAATCCAGACCACCTCAAGCTGCTGCAGATAAAGGTGAGTCTAATTTTTCACGCTTACATTTTCCCCTGGTTTCCTGTGGGATACATAGTGGCCATGGTCTAGACACAAGAAGGTACTCCTAGAATGTGTGAATGAGGCAGATAACCCCATGCTCTCCTTTAGATATGAGATAAATTCTTAAATATGTTCATTTGCATCTCACACCGCCTATGAAAGCACAGTAATCACCCTTAAAAGCTCATTGACTCTTTCTGAGCATGGTAACAAGGTCCTGGGGAAGGGACGCGAAGGTAGATGGTCTTTCCTCCTTACACTCACCTTTCAGTCTTTTCGACTCGCTCCTTCCCTTCCAGCATTTCCTACTTAAGAAACATGTTCAGAATATGTGGTAATAAAGAATAAGGCTATTTATTAGTTGGCTTATAACACCCTTTTTTCTTTAATGAAAAGCAACCATGCATGTAAAGCCAGTGTCTCTAAAGTGAAAATATAAACAATTATGTGTTGTATTCTTCATATTTGAGGTGGGCCAGTCTTCTAAAACCATTTATTTTTAAGACATTTTCAAATAAGAGAAGGAAAGGTGGCCCTTCCCTCTATCGAACATGGCGACACAGGCCTGCGTGCCACTGTGACCTAGGCACATCCCAGGGCTGCTTGTCAAAGTGCTCACGCGCTCACCCACAGGATCCCCACTCGCAATGGAATCTAGTTCCTACTCCTACCTACAGGTCTATTTGTGGACTTTAATTTGGTTTAAACTGACACAAAAATGCTCTGATAACCATGAAAGGATTGAACTCAGCCAAAATTTAAGTTGAATACAGTAACATCTCAAGGCCCCTAGTTTTGCTCCAGAAACCTAAAGGAGATTGTTGTTAGAGGATAAAGAGAAAGGAGAGAAGAAAGGAAACTTTTGTAACGCTTAATCCCCCAGCTTACTTCCAGGTTATGCTTGGCCACATGCTTAACTGTAGGATAAGCGCTTTTATGGGATCATAGCAGACCTATTAATGTGTTCATTTTAAAAATATTATTACAAGCAATTGCCATATGGGAAACATTTGCCCCCTTTGCTATTTCAGTACTTTGTGGGAAAACTATTTAAAATACAAATAATGGTCTTTTTGGATTTTCTTATGAGCATCAGTAAAAATTTACTTATCTGAAAATATATACTAATAAAAAGATTGTGCTTCTTTGGAAGAAAATACAAATTCATTTTGGTGTAGCAGGCACTAGAGAAAATCCTTTTGTTCTAAAATCCTTTATTCCTGCACCTCAGGTCTTCATTATTCTGAATGATTGAAATATCAATTTGAATTTTGTCACCATACAAATTAATATACCTTTTTACTCTGCCAAGCTTGAGGTGAAGATATTTTATAAAGCTTTAATCCAGTGAAAGAGTTCTTGATGAGCATATTATCGTATGGCAATTTCTTAAAAATCTTATCTCCATTACAGATATGATTTACAGGATATTTGTGCTGCATAAACATATAGGCATATCTTTTGGGCTCTTTCTAAATTAGTTTCTAATGGAGAGAATGAAATAAGTGTAAGGACATCTATTCCAACAATGCCAGAACTACACTGATGACAAAAATAACTGAAGCCAAAAGAAATAGCCATGAATATATAGTGTTATGGAAATCAAGAGGAATTATGTGGTAGTCTTCTACCAGGAGAGGACTGTAGCAACTGAAATAAATAACATGATAGAACATAATACAATCAAAGGCCATTACAAAGAAAAAACCTTCACATTTTAAATGTGAAAGGCAAATGTGGTCCAAGAACCTGGCTCTTGAGAAATAATTTGTATTCTATGTTTTGTTCATGTGCTGAAGGCTACAAATGCTTTCTGGGTATAAAACTGATATTTCTGGTGAAGCGCTGACTGATTCATATCTGTGCATGACTTATTTTCCAATAGGACTTTAAAATTCTCAAATACAACATGCTTTAGAAATGCAAAGTTTTAAAAATGCTAATTACTGTTGAGATGATTTCTGAGGAGGAAAAATATGCTTAGTATTTTCTGTTTGGGCTGATTTAGGAAAAAGTAAGATGCAGCAGTGGCTGGAAAGGAATATATTATGTTTAAGTATTGGAGTGAATATTGCCTTTAACGGTCACTGTCAAAGACAAATTGTACATATCATTATGAGTCTTCGAATTTAGAGTCATTAATTAAATACTGCATATGAGGTGTTAAAGCGTGCACTGAGAAATTCGAGGGACAATCTAAGATAGAAGATTTGTGTTGGGCCTATTAGAGAAAGCAGAGAATGCAGATTTTTTATGGGAGTTTACGGCATTATGCCATTCCATGTGACATGCAAGTATGTAGAGAGAGGAGGCTCACCCACTTGCAAGAAGCTTCCTTCTTTCAAACCTATTTAACCAGTTGAAATATAGCCCTGAGGCACACAAGTACACAGATGGTAAAAGACTCCAATTCCCATTCCTTCATCCATTCATTCACCAAAGGTTTATTGATATCACACCTTATAGCCATGTAGATCAAGGGTAGAAGAGGATGCCATGTTCCTCTCTCAGGGAGCTTTCAGGCCAAAGGGGTTAAAAAATATAAGACAGTCATAAATAAAAGATAGTCGTAAGTGCCACAAAATTTTTAAAAAGTTAAGCATGGTAGATATTAACCAGAGGTGAGAGGTTGGAACAGGTTTGATGTAGAAGGTAACATCTGAGTTTTGCCTTGAAAAATGAGTGAAGAGAGATGCACAGAGATGACAGTCAGGGACTGGGGTGGTGGGACAGAAGGGGCAGTTGGAAGAGTAAATTCTGGTTTGGCCCAGGATGCGTTGCAGAACTGGAAAGAAGCCCAGTGGTCAGGCTAATGGGAGAAGAAATATGGCTGCAGGTTGGGCCCAGATTATGGGAGGTCCTATGTGCAAAAGAATTGAAACCTCATTTTATAGGTCCGGGGAGCTACTGAAAGATTATGAGAAGGGTAATGACATGAACAGAAAAGTGATTAGGCTTAACCTAGTGAGAATTTCTACTCCCTTCTTTGTCAACTAAGAATTGGGCCCAAAGGCCTTAAAAGTGAACAAACATAGTATGTAATTAAGTTAACTTCTATCTAAAAGGGTACTAGCATCTAAAAGGGTACTAGCTAAGGACCATACTTGAGAGAACTAAAATAGTTTCTCAGATCATATTCAGATAATGAACCCTAGTTAAGAAGAGAAGTTACTGGAAATATAAAGACCAAATTAGTATACTCTTACAAGTCTAAGTGAAAAAAATAAACTGAGGTGATAGCATATGTAAGTATTGATTTTAATCAAATCATATCTATTCAGTAGAAGACCATTCTCTAGGCCAAAAGGATATGTTTTAACAGTAAATACTAGAAGGTCACATGGTGTGCAGTTGCATGTGACATTGATGAGAAGCTATGAGTACTTTTGGCTGGAGTTTTAAAAATTTTTATTTATTTTTAGAGCAGTTTCTCCTTGCCAGCCAATAGCACGCCCATGACACTGTGACCACCCCCCCCCCGCCCCCCCGCCCCGGCCCAACATCTCTGCCCTTCAATACTCTTCAGCCTTAGGGCCGTAGGAAATACCTTTCTGAGATTCATGACTACTTATTTGAGAGAAGGTTCCTGCACCCGATTTTTGGGTCCATATTGTTGCAGTCTTTTTTTCCCCACAGCATCTCTCTTCCTCTGTGCAAAGTGCCACCAGCTGGCCTCTCTTTCTATCTGATCCCCGCTGTGGGATAAGTTCAAATTATTTTTCACATGGCTTGTTGGTACTGTGCTCTTTAAGAGATGTGGCTAAGCACCTGTTTGGTGTTTGCTAACATTCCATACCCTTAAATTCTCCCAAATGCACTGCAATAATTAGGAAGCTGGGTGGCCCAGCACACACAGACAATCTACCAGTGATGCAGCTCTGGCTCCTCTAAAATATCCTTTTTAAGTCATATATCTATCTTTTCAACTATCTGTCATGGGTTCATTCTTGACAAATCAACAACTTCATTCTTGTAGTTGATGCTGACCTCACAAAATCCTGAGTTAAAGATAAAGATCACTTTCTGGGTTTTGTTATTTAAATACATGGACCTGATGGTCAAGACAATCAGAGGTTAAGAGCCAGAGTGTGGACCTAGATGAGGTCAGTTTGTTTTTGTGGCTCTGATTTGTTAGTACTGGGTTGCACTTTCCTTTTTGAGACTGATATTATGAATGTTCAGCTCTGGGTTGCCTGTATTTGAAAACAGAAAGAGTAGAATGAGATTTTACCATAATGGTTTAGCAGAAACAGAATGAACATGGTTTAATAAATGATTGTTTGATGGGATGCATGAGCCCTCAAAGATGACCCTGAGCTCTCAATCCTGATGGGAGAATGGTGGTATTATTAATAAGGCAAGAGAAGATAGGAGCTGCAGTAGGCTTGGAAATGAGGATGATTAACTCCGTTTTTTGACATGCTGAATTAGAGATTCTTATGGGTCATCTGAGTATAAATGTTCAGAGTCGGTCAGATATAGGGAACTTGGAATAGAAGTCTAAACTAAAGACATATGTTTAGGAATCATTCATACAGACATGATAGATGAGGCCATGGGTATAAATAATTTTAATTTCCTATCTCGACATTCAGGTTAGGTATGAGAGGCAGAGACGTGAGCAAGCAGGTTAGTGATCGTTCTTGGCATGTCTCATTTAATGATGAGCCTCACTCCTAATTATTCATAATAAGTAGGACAAGAAAAGCAAGGAAGGCTGAAATTACTAGCCTCAAAGCCCATTCTAGCCTTTATCCAGGTGTCTAACTCAGACAAAGATGGATTAATTAAGATTTACATTTTGCCTTGTCCGAATTCCCTTTTTTTATTACTGAAAATGACTTTTAGTACATGGAAACTGAAGAAATAACTCGTTCCCAGACAACCAACAAATGCCCACTTTCTTTTACCACTCCTTTAATGATTCTAATATTTATAATTTATAAAACTGATTAGACCAAAAGGGTAAAATCCTGGAAAGTCTTATTTGTTGAGATGTAGCCAAGAACTTATAATAGGATTCTATACAATCGCAGAGAAAAATTTGCTAACTTAGCTAGAGAGGGAAGATGCTTTTCACAATTTTTCCTCCTAAATTCTATGAGATTTAGATAGCTAATATCTCCTAAAGCATAAATAATAAACTCTGAAGTGCAGGAAAATGATGGGCTGTTTTTTTCTAAAAATAAAAACAGATTTCTAATTTGCATTATGATGCAATTACAAAAAGATTCATTTATTCATCAAGCATCAATTGAGCACCCACAATGTGCCAGCTTTGAACAAGATTTAGAGATTACAAATCTGCCTGGTGAAATTATACATAAAGAAACTGTTCTTCTCCTTGAGAAATTCCCAGTCTTATGGAAGACATAGACACATTAAAAATAGTTATAATTAAATGTGCCAAAATGCTACAGTGTAATATAAATTGATATGGAATATAGAGAAATTAATTCTGACTGAGGGTTTTGGAAAGGTTTCTAAGAAAAAAAAATGATATATGAGATGGTCTTGATGCTCGGAGAAGATTTTTGAGGTAGTGAAGGCAGTGCTGGACATTCTAGAATGGAGGAATACCCCTGGCACACACACACACAGCCTTGGCAGCTAATTAAAGAAAGAAGTAAGACAGTTTGGTGCAGGGCATACAGTGAGTTCCAGAAAGGATTGAAGGAGAGAAGGAGAGAATGAAAAACATAAAGTGAGAGCCAGCTCAGGCGAGTTTCTGTTACTACTGCAAGCAGCAGTAAGCTTGTGAAGAATGGGGGTGGTGGGGGGGTGGAGCGGGGGGGAAGGGGGTATTTATGTTAAAAGTACCAGTGAGAAGTGATGAGGGTGAAGACTGCAAAGAGAAAAAGATGTGAGATTTTTCTGAGGTAGAATTGCTAAGATTCAACACATGAAATGGAGGTTGATTCTCAAGTTTCTATCTTAGAAGACTGGCTGAGAATTTGAGCAATGTCCAATATTCTTATTTCTCTCTGTCTTCCTCCTGGGTGCATGGCTAAGTGACATTTTACAGACTTTTGCAGTTAGTCGGGATCAGGTATCTGAGTTTTGTCCAATGCAACGTGGGTGGAAGTGACATACACACCACTTCTAGACCTACGCCTTCTTTCTCTACTCCACCTACAGTAACCTTCCAGGTTAGGTGTCGAAGATGCCATATCACAGGAAAGAAGGAATTGGCCCTAAAAAGTCCTTGAAGCAGAAATTCTCCACCTCCCCACTCTCACGGGACTGCAGTGGACCGTGATATCCAATTGACTGGGAACGATCGAATTTGATTGTGGTAAGCCATTAAGATACTGTGGTTTATCTCTTTCAGCAGCTACTGTTGCTACCTTGAGTAATATTGAAGAGAAAAAGGGGGGAATGGTGTGAATTAGTGGTGAATAAGAGCAACAGAGAAATGGATTAAAAGCTTTAGAAAGAGACTAAATCTAGCTTTATTATGTTTGGAAATAATATACTCACGCTTTGAAGTTAAAGAAGTATAAAAAGTTAAAAAGTATAAAAAGTATAAAAAACTGTTCTTGATGCACATGGGTTGAGATGAGAACACAAAGGCAGAACTGTGGGGGCGACACCAGTATTTAAGGTGTGGGAACAGGAAGAGGATTCATCCAAAGAATCTGGGGAAAGAGTGGTCAGGCGGAGTGGGGAGGGAAAGGGAGAGAAATGTTTTTTTGTTTGTTTGTTTTAGTTATTTCTTTAAATAGCAAATTAGACTTTTAAAAATACAGCTTCTTAGGTGTATTCCTCAAAAACCCAGTGAGATGGACACTTCTCAATTTATGGATTAGAAAATGGAGGCGTAGGCACATTGCATGACATCTTCGAGCTTACACAGCTCATATGCAAGAGAGCCGAGATTTGTATCTAGACCAACCTGCTCCAGAAAAGTAGTACAGACCTAAGCGGGGGCTGAGGGAGTGAGTTGCTGCAGAGAAAATCAAGAATTTACTATGTCTGGTGGGCAGTGGGATGAGCAGAACAGAAGTGGGGTACGGTCACAGCTGGGGAGCAACGAGCGGACACGAGGTCAGTGTGAGATATAAGGTGCAGAGTCATCAGGCAGGCACAGTGGTGCTAGGAACTTAAAAGAGAAAACAAGATTTGAATAAAGGAAACATCAAAACCTACAAGAGAATGCAAGAGTTTAAGCAGGGAACTGGGGAAACGGTGAAACACACAGGTGAAACACACAGCTGGCCGTACTCAGCACTTAGCAGAGTGCCAGGCCTGGGGGCTTCATCATTACACTGAACAATTCCTCTAAGAAGATTTGAAAACTGGTGACTTGCTGGTGGCTTATGGCTTGCAGATATAGTTTCTTTGGTCCACTTTAAGGTGTTTTTAAAAATGTAAGCTAGTTACTAATATTTACAAATGGAGACACTACATAAAACTTTAGATGTCAGGATTCTTTTGAATTTAGAAGGTCTGGCAGCTCTGAACCACCTTGGCACATGGCGCCTGTCCTGTGTAAGTGAGAAGTCAGCCACTAGAGGAGTCATTTCATTTTCAGCTGCCTTCACTTGTTCCCTCTACCTTTCGGCCTTTGTAGAATTAAATGTCTGCAAATTCTGCTCTAAGGAAATAGGAAAGAGAACCTCAAGTCTCAACGGCCGTCATGGTTTCATTAAGCCAGCCGGGTGGGGTCTTCTTCTTGAGTGTTTCATTTAATAGGTCAAGACACAGTTGGGTTTGCTTTGGCCCTGAGGTTTCATAAAGGAGCCCAGACACTTAACAGAAGCTCGGGGTCTAGCATTTGGTACTTAGGTCATTTGTGACCTTAGCCAAGAGTATTTTCAGAAGATCAGCAGAAGCATGACAGATGGGACTAAATAAAGACGGAAGTCTGATGGTCATGAGTGAACCTGACCTTTTAATAAATGTGGTGGCAAATGGAAGGACAGAATGGTGCACAGTGCCTTTCTGGGTGACTGTAAGCACCTGCTAACTAGGCTTCCTACTTCTCCCGATGCCTCCTCTACTCATTCACAACACGGCAGGCAGAGGGATCCTCTTACACATGTCTATCATGCCATTCCTTTGTTCATAACCTTCCCATGCACTTCCCAGTTCACTCAGAGTCAAAGCTAAGGCCCTCAGGACCTGGTCGCCAGGCTTCGTATCGGGCTGTAGGCCCCTGCTCACTCTGCTCCGGATGCCGTCTTCCTTGTTGCTCCACAATTCACACTAAGAACACTCACCCCCCCCCCCGACTCCCGCCACCCCCACAGGTCCTTCACACTGGCGGTTCTCTCTGCTTTGAATGCATATTTTCCACTTGGCTTATTCCCTTACCACCTTCAGATCTTGGCTCACTGTCACCTATTTCTGACTGCTCTATTTAAAGGAGCATCCCCATTCCCTCCCTAGGACTCTCTACTCCTGCTTCTGCTTATTTTCCCTCTAGGCATATATACAGCTATGTTTAATTCGTTTCCCTCATTAGGATATCATGCGCCTCCCTGCCATTACAGCACAGGAGGTTTTTTTTTTTTTTTTTAATGTTTCCTTCCCCACTAATGTCTCTAGTGCTGAGGGTAGTGCCTTGCCTGTAATAGATGCACAGTATATACTAGCTGGATGAGACTAAGACGGAAGGACAGAGACTTAGGTACGTATGTGGCTGAAGTTTAGAGTATTACAAGAGGGACGAAAGGGAGAGGACATGAATGATAGAGACTGATCCTGGGAGAGATGGAAGCAGATAGAATCAGGAGCCTCTGTGGAAAGGCTGACCTTGAAAAGGCAGAAAGAGAATCCTCCCTCTCAGGTAGTCATGAAGGAAGCAAGGATAGGTCCTGATACCAGATTAGGAAGAGAAATTGATGAGTACGATTCCCATTCACGAATGAATGTATTCATTCTTCCATTCATTTGCTTCCCCCCTTCCATATTTGGGGTACTATGCGAGGTTAGGAGTGCAGAGGCGATGCCCTCTATTTTCTCTGCGAGGGAGGAACAAAGTCAGTGGCTGAGACTGAGAGAGAAGAGAGCTACAGGAAGCTTCAGGAGAGTGAAAAGGGTTTGGAACAGCTGCCCAGAGCACTGTGAATGGAAGGTGGTTAGGACACGTAAAAGGACTGCTGAGAACTATGGAGAGCCCAGCTGAGGTTGTCCCGGTGCCAGTTGGCACAGGTATCCAGTTTTTTCTAGCAGCATTTGCAGCCTGGGAGCAGAAACCTAGAAGAGCAGATGGTTGGAATAAATTGGTCCTGGGGATTGCTAGGAGAGGGTGTTGTGGGAGGACCAGGGAGAAGGGAAATCATCTGATTGGGCCCCTAAACCTAACCGCCCACTGTCTCTTTAGTCATCCTGGTGCTGCTCACCTGATTTGGAAGAATGTCACTGATTGACAATATGCACCCGCTTCCTCCCAGGAATCATTACTGGCCTCAGTCAAGTGTGCCCAGTATGAACTGCTCCACAAACTTTGAATAATGGAAATGTTGATATAAACTCCTTGGGGCTCTTCTCTTCTCACTCCTCATGAATTATCCAAAAGGGGTGCCCATCTGAATTCCCCACAATGATGCTTTAAAGCTGATCCTTTAGTATCTGACAGACATTTCTATCCCAATGCTGTGGTAAATCCTTACTTGTTTAGCTACTGGAACAGGAAGCTGAAGTCCTTTGAGGGAGGAGGACTCTAATCCAATTCTAAATTCATTTCAGAGTATCTCTTATGTGACCCCCCCAAGGACATGCTTCTATCAATGAAGGTGACTGTCTTGCTTATCTTCCTCCACAGAAGTCTCCAATTGCCATAACATTTGGACACTAATTAGGACCAATTTTTATTCTATTTTAGGTCATACTCATAGGTGGTTAGTTCCTTGACTCTAAGCTCACCTCGCCTTCACCTCCCAACTTTGGTTTACAAAATGGTGTTAAATCTAAGCCAGACTGACTCATCTGAATGTTGGCCTGTCCTTCTTAGGAGGACATCATCTGAAATCTTTATAACTACTCTCCCAGGTGTATAGTGTGAGTCTGCTGTTCTCCTATGGGAACCTCATTATTTAAACTTTTGGATCAGGATTGGTCAAATGATGCGTGAAAAGCATTTAATTGCTTTGGCTGCTCTTCCTACCTGGAACTTGTCACTCACTCTTAGCTTCATGGCCCTGTGAATGCATCATGATATTTTTATTGTCACTTAAAAATTTTTATTTCTCTACTCTGTCTTTTTATGGCTTTCTATACAATAGACCTATGATTTTCTTACCCTATATGTAAAATTTAAACATTTTAGGATTTTTTTATCTGAATTTTGGAAATCAGAATATAAAGATTTAGATCAGTATGTTGTGAGTGAGCCACCTGGGATGGTTAGAAATGTCTAGAGTCCAAGAGAATAAGTTGCAGTGTGTCTTCATAGGATGCCAGGAAAGGAGATAAAACCAAAGACAAACACAATGAGCTTGCCCTCTGGTCTTCTTTGTTCTTATGACAACGAAAGGGTTTATCTCACCCTGAAGAACAGGAACTTGGCTAGAGCTGTTCGCCCCTCCCCTAGTGATCGGAGAGAGCTACTGCATCACTGTGGCTCTTTCAGTTCCCTCTTGGTGTCCCTAACAAGAGACTATCTCCTGTTGTCTGGTGTTCTATTCTAATGAAGAAGCCAGCTTAGATCATGATAACCTGTCAGATGTTCTCCCTATCCTGATCTCTAACACCTTTCTCCAAATGTCTCTATTTTACACACCACAATCAAGTTCATACCTATCAGTCCTTTGCTTTAAAACTTTGTTTAGTTCTCTACTGTTAACAAAATACAGTGAATTCCCCTGATCCTGCTTTTTGAGGCTGCACTTATTAAGCCTCTGTTTGCATCAAGCCTGCTAATGTTCTATTACTCAAAGTGTGTTATGTGTTCAAGTCTAAAGTCACCGTGAAGGGAATATATAAGCATGTGAATATTGGATATTACTAAAGTCATGATCTAACACACTTCTGCTCTATTCAAGTAGTATACCATCATTGCTCTTTTCTAATTCTATATTATAAGTTTGAGTTTCTCAAACCTTCTCTTTTCTCTTAGTGCTAACAAACAGGATTGCAGTGTTTAGTACAGAGATGTCAACTCTTCAATTACCATCTTCCAGTGAAAGGAATCTCTTAAAAACAAACAAACAAACAAACAAACAAACAAACAAAAAGATGTTTCCACTTCCTCTGCAGACACAGATTTTCACACACTATTTTGTTTCAAAAAGTATTCTACATTGAGAACATTCACCAGAGTATCAATCTTAATCTCTGCTCCACTGTGGAGACTTGTTTAACTATAACTGTCCTTTTCTGATTTCTGTTACTTTAAAACCTGTCCTTGCAAGTGCAAGTGCTATTTATAAAAAGAGTTACTAGGGACACCTGGAATCCAGAAATGGCTGCTAGGACCTGAAAATCTAACCTTTAACTTCTAAACTTTGAAGGTCTAATTTTCCCCCTTGCCTATGAATTTGTTGTTAGATAATATTTAAAGGTATAAATACTTGTAATTTTTTTAAAGCAACCAAGAAGAGGAGCTTTTTGAATTTTCCCTAATTTTTGCATGCATTAAAGTATAATAAGCCTATGATTCCGATGGTTTTTTAATTAAAGGAAGAATTTTGAGAGTTTTGGTCACACTTAAATCATTAGTATTTGATTAAATATTTATTTCTCCCTTGAAGAATTGTAATCTCTTTTAAAGCAAGACATAAAATATGTATATATATTTATATACACTATTAAATAGATATGTGTACTTCATCAAGATTACTTTTCCAAATCTAGCAATGTCCTTTAAAACAAGCAATGGCTCAGTGATTTTCTTAGTAGTTTACTCATGATTTTGGTTCTTGTAAAGACATATGCATGTTGTCCAATTGACCTAATGAGATCAGGAACTGTTGGTAGCATAGTTGGGAGTTTGACCCCTATATGAACAGATCATATAATAGGAAAATATTTTCATTGCTCTATGGGCCAGATTATGTATGTAGTGAAACATTTTTAGTCTTTTATAAAACACTTGGAGTATTTGGTATGTAGTTTTGAATCATTCTTCTTTAATTCAAAGATGTGGATTTATTAATTATTCTGTGATATGTATGCTTTTGTGTGTGTGTGTGTGTGAGTGTATATGTGTGTGTTTCAGGATCTAATCTACTCCTAAACTATTTGGTTTTGTCTTTACCTGCTTCATATGAATTTTATATAAATACTAAGGTACAAAATGACATATGTAAGGTAAAAATAATTATGATTAATTATAATTAATATCAATTATGACTCACATTTAGACTAGACTGTAGAATATGGTACAATATGTGGTAGCTTTTTAAATTCTATTTCTCCCTGCTGAAGTTTTGAAGAGATCCATGGTCTTTAAAGAAGGCAAACTATAATAAAATTCCATTTATTAATGACATTTTCTTATAAAAGGTTCAGGGAACTTTATCTTTTAGAAACCTTCAGAACTAAGAAGTGTCTGGGGGAAAAAAGTAGGCCGTTTCCAAGAAAACCTGAACTGGATTCAGCCTTGTATCTCTCCCTAAAGGACTATATTTCCTCTTTGCATTTTGTCAGCCGTCCAGAACGAACACTATTCCAAGCTGTTCCAGTGATTATTCAGCTTCTTTGCCAATATCATTTCTGGGTTATAGACAGTGACTTATTTTCCACTATGATTGAGAAAATGATTTGTAATCCATTAGCAGGAGAGAACACCTAACAGTTTGCTACAGTGCACATATATTATCAATGAATCATCCATAAGGTAAGAGAGAGGATGGTTCATTAATTAAACATCCTACTTTCACCCCAGGCATATTAATAATTACCATCTTTATTCTTTAATAATATTATTCTGTGTTGAAGTGAATAATTAAATTACATAGAAACAACCTAGCAAAGATAATTATAATTATCATTATGGAATGAATAGCGGCATCATAGTCCATACACTATACTTTTCTAAATAAGAGTGCCTGGATTTATTTTCATGAAGTGTGGTTTTAAGGTATATGATATTTTACATGTGATTTAGCTACTGCTTTTCATTAATGCCCTTTAGAGCATTTTGGATTTTATCTGATCAAAATACTGTGTATTACCAGTATTCCCTGGTGGAGAATAAAAAATGTAAACTAATATCTTAAAGAATCTTGCAGATGATTAAATTTCTCTTAAAGAAATATGCATAAACTATATCACTTCCTAGCAAAAGTTATATATAATCATGTAGTTAAACAGCAGTTTCAGAAAAGTAGGGAGAAATAAAATCCTAAATCTAATAAAATTATGCACTGAAAAGTCAGAATTTCAGAAGCTTCCTCAAATCAGGTTGAACTCTGACAGTGCTTCTTTTCTTCTTTTGTTAAAGATATGGTTGGATAAAGAAAGTTATTTTTTCAAGCAGATGTAGTTTCCCAATATCATCGACTCTCCCAGAGAAGAAAGAGTATGAGGAAAAGGGCAGTGTGCGTTCAGCACTGCCTCCCCAGTCCATAACAGGAAGGAAGTCCCAGGGCGCACACTTTAACCTTCTAATGCTGATGACTCTTTGCGTTTCATCTCTAACCCTGACCACACACTCATATATTTAACTTCCAACTCAACATCTCTGCTTGGATGTCCAATAGAAATTATAAGTATTAGCTATCCAAGACCTAGCCACACACTGCTACCTCAACCTCACCCCTGATCCCCACTGCCCATTAAAGCTGACCGTCTTGGTCTTTCCTCCCCATTATTACTGTCACGATCTACCCAGGCTCAGGTCTTAAACCCAGTAGCCATCCTTGGTTCATCTTGCTCCTTCCTGTCTTCCTCAAGCTCTGCCTGGTTTCCTTTTAATATCTATTCTGAACCTGACCACATTCCTTTCCCCTAGTTCTGCTGTGTTGGCACAGGGAACATCACATCTTGCATGGACTGTGCTCGCAGCCTCTTAGTGGGTCTCTAGTTTTCCTTTCTTGGATTCCCACAGTCTAATCTCCATATAACAATGGGAGTAATCTTTTCGAAATGCAAATATTGTGACTTCACCTCAGCTCCCCATCACACACAGAATAGCCAAGGCCTAAGGGGCCTCTGATCCAACTCCTGTTACCGCGGACCCTCTCCCCTTACTCTCTGAGCCCCAGCCACATCTGCCTTTCTGCTGCGCTCAGCCTTAGCAAGCTCCTGGCTGCAGTGCTTACACCTGCTTGTTCCCTCCTCCCCCAGGACTGCTTCCCCACCCCCACAGTCTTCACATGGTCGGCTTCTTGTCATTCACATCCCTGCTCAACTGTCGCTTCTCAGAGCACCTGATCTGAAAGCCCCTGGGCTATACCAGCTTTATTTTCTTTGTAGCGCATATCACCATCTGATCCTGTATTTTTTTTGTGTCCTTATTTATTTGTCATCTGTCTTCTCAGCTCGACCTGTCTGTGGCTGGCACAGACACTCAATAATTTTTTGTTAAGTAATAGCTAACTGATCTACCCTGTATGTAGAGATATAGCAAATGCATTTATAAAATCAGGTTCAAACAAAGTACAATTTAAACTTTTCTTAGTGATGCCACTGTGATTATTATATGGCCCTTTGCCCCTTCACTCCAGCCACACCCTCTTCTTGCTGTTCTTATAGGCTCACTACAGAAAGCCTCGCCTCGGAGGTCCTGCCCTGTGTGCTGGAACCCTCTCCCCCAGAGGCTGGCTCCTTCTGGCCATTCAGAGCTCAGCTTCAGTGTCAGTTCCTCAAAACAGCCATCCATGACTATTGAACCTAAAGCAGTCTCGGTCATGCTATCACATCATTGTCATTTAATTTTCTGCACAGCCCTTATCACTCCTATGTTTCTTGTTTATTTTTTTCCTCTACCACCAGGCTGTAAGTTCCAAGATTTCTCATTTCCTATTATATCCCCAGGGCCTAGAACAATGCTGGGCATATAGTAGGTGACTGGTAAATATTTGGTGAATATAAATATGGTCCTTATCTAGCTTCGTGCCTTGAATCCACTGAATACACAAGAAGTGCTAGTTGAAATATTAGAAAATGCTTATTCTCCTCTACCTCCCACCCTTCCACCCCCATCCCACACCCAAATCTTCTATTGATATGTAAAACTTCATTAGTTTTTTTTTTTTTTTTTTGCAAAAAGAAGTCTCTATTTCAACTCAAAGGTCTCTAAAAAGTCTTTTTCTTGCAGTTGTGATACTGTATTTCTCTTTTTATTTGAAATGACCAAGGGCTCATTTCAAATGTTTTCTTAATCTTTTTGCAACACACAGCCAGGTGTCTGACATACAGCAAATGCTCAATAAATTTTTATTGAAAAAAATGAATGACTGAAACAGTGTCTAGAATAAAGTTAGACTGCTAGGCAATGTCTAAGCACACCTTTCAGAGTTCAGAATTATCAAGTGAATTATTTTGGCCTTATTTCTAAGGTTTGGCTGCCTACGTCTCTTTAATTCACTAGAAAACTGCTGGTTATATACCCTCTTTACAAAGTGTTGGCCTATTGTATAGGATCTGTGAAGATTCCACAGATATCTCGGCTTTCTCTTAAATAAACAGCACCAGCAGAAGGTGTTTCAAGGGCCAGAACATATGGACTGGCCCTATCTTGTCCCAGGATGAAAATTTCCAGGGCAGAGATATGATAGCCCCTGTCCTGTGTCCCCTCTAGGGCTATATGGTTTTGTGGGCATACATTCATGCATTGGGTTCAGAGATGCTATCCTCAGTCCCTTGAAATCTATTCTCTAGCTTTTCCTCAGACCCCAGGGTACCTAGGTTCCTCACCTGAATATCTGGAATAAGTTCCTACCTGTGTGTCCTTGCTGCTATGACCTCTGGTTTATTAGCTTGTACATCCTAGTCCATATTCGTGTGTGTACCCTCACAGGTATGTCTTACTGTGCTGTATCTCTGCACTAAATCTTTATCTGGTCTGAAGGCTCTGACTACACCTTTAGCTGAGTTATGTCTACTTCTCAGACTCTGAACCTGACCAGTAACCTCTGGTTCACACCGGAGCTTCGCTATCATATTCATGACAACAACACACCTCCTCTTCTATAAATGCTACAACCTCAGGATATTGCACCTCCTCAGTCTGTCACATGCCGCCTTGGACTCAGCATTAATCTTCTCACATTTCCATCTGATGCTATAAGGCAGCTGTGTCTCTGAGCTCTTGTCTTGGACCCGTAGTCTTATTTCTGGACTTTATGTAATTTTTATCTCTTGATATCATGTTCATCTAGAAGTAGCTAATTAGATAATTATTAGATGATGTATCCACACAACTAAATATTTTATGGCCATGAAAGTATGATGCATGACAATACTAACATGGAAACATCTCCAGAAGACATTTTGAATAACAATATGTGGTTGCAAAATAATATGTTTAACGTCATTCCATGCACATCAAATTATATATCTATTTATAAAGAGAAGCATGGAAGTTTGTTTGAGAAATATTGATGGTGGTAAGATTACGAGTATCTGTGCTTTCTTCTTTATACACAATGCATTATTTACATTTTCTAAAATGAGTAAGTACTATCTTCGTACATTGGCAAACAACTAAAAAGAGGAAAGGAAGTTATGCCTTATGGTAGGGACCCACTACATGGCCATTTCTTTTCTGATCTTCAGTTAAGCAAGTCAAAGGGACATGTTAGCTGAGGGAGGTGGGAATGGGAAAAACTGTGCCAGTGATAGTTTAATAGGTCCGGGCCTCCAAAGACTTGTCGAATCCCTCGCTGGTCCCCATCTCAGCAGCAAAAGGTGCTGGCTGTGAATGCAGCTTACTGGGGACAGGAAGTTAGCAGCCTCTTTATTATTAACCTTTTCTTTTCCCCCCCTAAACAGTGCATGATCCTTAGTTTTTTTATATCAGATTCTTTTTTTTTTTCATTTTTTGCAAGAATTTTCCCTCTTTTTAGTTGTTTTGCTTGAGAGTTTTGAGGAAAGTTCATTGAATTTCAAAATATATTTCAAAAATAATTTTTTTTAAAAAAAAGTGCTTGAAAATAACTATACATGGAGAAAGAAAGGAATTCTTAAAGCCAATATTCTCAATGTTTCCTTCTGTTAGGATAAAGACCATTAGACAATAAAAAGCGATGTTATTGAAAAGGGAAATAGTTAATGAAGCCATTCTATGGAAATATTTCACATTGAAAGCCTTGAAATTGCTAGTGCCAAATGTAAGTTATTTACTCCAGAGATGAGAGAAAGATAGCACAAATGTACCATGTTATTAAGAGGTTTTTTTTTGTTGTTGTTGTTTTTTTTGTTTTTTTTAACCAAGGGAATAATCTAATAGGATGAAACTTGTACTACCAACACGGTCAAACTAAGTTGCATATTCATTTAAAAACTGGAAGTTTATGACCCTTTAGCTCTGAGGTTCTTCCTATTTCAAGGGACTCTTTGACATTAAATGGCAGACTATTCTAGTAGTACTTTAATCATTCGTTTAATTGGAAATGATTCATGTGTGCCAGGCACTCTTTTAGGCATGGGAAAACAGTAATAACCAACCAAGACTCTGGAGGAAAAAAAGAAAGAAAAAGAAAAAGAAAAGAGAGAGAGAGAGAGAGAGAAGAGAAGAGAAGAGAAGAGAAGAGAAGAGAAGAGAAGAGAAGAGAAGAAAAGAGAAAAAAAGAAAAGAAAAGAAAAGAAGAAAAGAAGAAAAGAAAAGAAAGAAAGAAAAGAAAAGAAAAGAAAAGAAAAGAAAAGAAAGAAAAGAAAAGGAAAAGAAGTGGCTCCTAGGCTGGCACTGATACGTGAGAAGTGCCCACTCCGAAGAAAACAAATTCTTGGGGTGCCCCCCATCCAGCAGTTATCTCCCATAGGAGCGGGGGTGGGGGCGCTGCACAGGTGATTCTGCTGAGTTCCTGGCCTCCAGCACAAGGCTCCACCCATACAAAGCAGCTGCTTTCTAAATGTCACGGCCCAGATGTGCACACCATCCTGCATTATGACATAAAGGCCTTGGCCACAGCCACACAGGATGGAGGTTAGATTAAAAACATCCTCAGGGGGCTAGTCCTTTGTAAATTTACATGGAGGGGAGATTCCTAGTCCTAAAATTGAAAAAGTAAATGAAAGGGGTTACCTCTCTCTGTGAAGTTTGACACTGAATTTTTATATCCTTATAGTACAGATTTGTGAGTTGGGTTCTACAAAGAGATCTCAAAGTTTGACATATGCAGCCCCCCAAATCTGGCTTACTTTAATGCTGCCCAGATGTTCCTCTCTTTAAAAAAAAATAATTAAAAATAAAACATTATCCAATCAGGAGAACGTGATCACATTTAGGGCAAGCTGAGCGAGGCTTCCTAAGGATAAGTAGGTGTTACCAGTAGAGCTGGGTGCAGACCCTGAGGTTCCTTCCAGTCCATTGCTCTTCCACTAGATCACCCTGTCCTACAGGGATTTCGTAACACTCTCATGCATCCTATTGCAATGGCATCTGCCATTTCTCCCTGCATTAGGATCTCCATATTGCTCTATTGCCTTTTCTGCTTGCTAGGGCAAAAGCATGGCTTTTTTCCTCTAAATCACTGAACCTTTCTAAGTTGTGGGGAAGGCAAATTACTACTGAATGTCTATCTTGCAAGCCACAGACGCAGGAACACCCTGGAGTGGAAACAGAGTGGTAAGCCCCCAAATGTGTGTGAGAAGCTTGGTCATCTGTTTCTTTTCAACGAACTGCAAATTTTTACAATATGTGTCATATGGCATCAGCTAGAGGGCAGGGAGACTACTTGGAAAGAACCAAGCCTACTCAACTAGTTGAGTGAGACTGGTTTCTGGATGGTGCCTGCTTTTATTTCCCCTTGTTTTAGGACCTCTGGGGGGAGGTTTTCAGATAAATATGCACTTTTGGACATCTTTCTTTCAAAGAATCATATTGCCGGAAAGAGGCTTAGCGAACATCTAATTTTGCCTCTTGGTTTATCAATAAGCAAAATGAAGCATAATCTGGCTTGCCTAAGGTTACTCTACAATTTAGGGGCAAAGGTGAGACTTGTTTATGTGGTTTTAAATGGATTAACAGATCAAAGACCTAAATACGGTACTGTTAAACCTGCCGTGGGTTCTCTGGGTCTATTGTTTTATCCTTCCCCTTGTTATTTCCTCTCTCAGCTATTAGCTCCTTTACTCAAGACATTTCATAGAGGGAGGATGCTAACCTCGGCCTAGTTAAAATAGCAAGCTCTTATCAGCTAAGACTATAGCTTCAGATAGTAAACCTAAAGGCGAAATGAGGTAATTCACAAATTTAATTTTTTAAATTATCCTAGTTTTCCATTATTATGGAAAATCAGATGTAGATATGTGACCTTTTAATATGCTTAGAACTTCAAATGAGAATAATAAAATATTTTGGTAGTAGGTGTGTGAATAGACATGAAATGTAATACCTGCTAATAGACTCTAGTCATCAGAGATATATTCTGTATATACTAGCATGTATATACATACATACATACAATATAGATATAGTATGCAAGCAAATATTGTCAACGAAAGTAAAATATCAAAATTTACTATTTTAATATGTAAAAAAAATTGCATTTCAATGGATAACCATGCATTATCTATGGTGTACCCTCCTTTTGAGTTATGAGATTTTAGCCCTACTACATCTTTGAACCATTTTGCAACTCTTGATAAGTTGTAAGTAACTGATTTGTGAGTTCTGTCCTACTTGGTCATGATTTAATTGACTTCTTCCTTCTTGGGGTAAAAAAAAAAAAAAAAAAACAGTTTTGTCCCCATTTGTAACTCATGTCACCATTGCTTTACTCCATATACATTTTTACTATACTGACTTCATTTTTTTTTTGGGGGGGGGGGGGTCATAACATCTGTCTAGTTCCCTCATATCATATGAGTAAAATACATTTCAACATGTGTTCATTTTATATCTGTATGAGAGTTATGGCTTTATCTTGTTCTGAAAATGATCTTTTAACAGATCCTAGCTAAAAAATATTTATATTGTAGTTTCCGCAGACTAGTAATTGGTAGGATAAATCCATCAAAAGAATAGTTATGAAAACTAAAAGTAAAATATTTTCTATTAAAAAGACCATTTGACATGTTGTTTATGAACTAAATTCCAGGAAGGAAAGAAAAACCTGTAAAATAGCTTATGCTTAAATATTCCATTAATAAAATAACAACTTTAAAGGAAGTAACAACTATTGTCAATCTCCGCTGTTTAATCCATTCGGTAGTCGTCAGCCACATGTGGCTACTGAGGACTTGCACTGTGGCTATTCCAAATTGAAATGTGCTGGGTATGTGAAATGCACACATGATTTAAAAAATTGAGCACAAAAAAGATAAAATATCTCATTAATAATCTTTATCTTGGTTACATGTTGAAATAATACTTTAGATAAGTTGGGTCCCATAAAATATTTATAAAAATTAATTTCACCCATGTCTTTTTACTATTTAAATGTGGCTGAGAGGGAATTAAAAATTACATATGTGGCTAACATTTTTATTGGATCAGACTGGTATAGAGAATTGAACAAAAAAATTATTTTATTATACATTATTGACATATTCTTGGCTTGAATACCTATGCTGGTGAAAAACAAAAACTGAAGAGCAGTAACCTGGGAACGCATACAAAATTAATTTGCTTCTTCTATGAACTATCACATAAAGACAGTAAAGACAGTAAAGACAGAAAAGATAATGAAACAGCTGCATTAAACAGTTTAAAGATCAATAAGCATATATTTAGTTTTGTTGTACCTTTTGTTCTTGATGGAAAGCAAGTCAGCAGTGAGTGTGTGTGTGTGTGTGTGGGTGTGTCGAAGTTTAAGGTTTCCATGAGGAAATGAAAAGAGCTGAGCATTCACAATGATGAAAGAGGTACAACTTTGCCTAAGCTTTCTAGAAATGTAATTGGTTACCTTGGAAACGGTGTAAATTCTGATATTTAACAAAGTCTTGAAATTGACCTATTTTGTTTTAGAGTAAGTAACATATGGTTTTAAGGTGTTTATCACCCCCAAATGAAATAACAGTGTTTGTCGGTATTGTAAATGCACACATTAATTGCACTATTTTCATTTGTAATGAAAGAAATTATATAACTACCAGGTTGAAAGTCACTAATGTGAGAGAGAAATCGAACTTTTTCAGGGAATTATCTTTGATATATTTTTACTAAAATAAAATATTATACTGGCTTTTCTGATTAAAAAATATAAAATGCTTATTATAAAAAATATTCAATCAATATAAAAGGATAAGGAATTTTTAAAAAGAGTAGAAAGTAGCCTCTACTCCCAACCCTAATTGCTTTGGCAGAGATGTCCACACTTAGCAGTTTGATATATGTCCTAAACGTATTCCTGTTGTGTGTGGTTGTGAAAGAGAGACAGTGAGGGGAGGGGAGCAGAGAGAGAGAGAGAGAGAGAGAGAAATGGGATCATATAATTCCAATTGTTACATAAACTGTATAAGTAATACTCATATCTATCTATCTGGTAGTCTTTTCACCGACAGATAGCCTCATTGCCTGTAGGCTAATCATTTGACTTGTATAATGCTGTTATTAAACATGTACCCATGCCATGTCTCATTAATTAGAACGGAAGCTCCCCGAGGGCAGAAATCAAGTTGTATTTAGCACAGAGATATAGCCATGGTGGGCTTTCAGAAATACTTTTTCAATAATAGATATTTCTAGTTTTTATCAGTGAATATTAACTGATTATATAAGGTAATCTAGGTCTTGAACACCTGACAAGAAGGGAAAACAGGCAAATTGCTTGGTCAATAATAATTAGCAGGGGTGACATTCCAAGCAATCCTATTCTTGGAGATGCCATCCTAGAGAATCATAATGCTTAAAAGAGCCTTGGAGAGCATCAGCGAATCACCACACTAAGTGCTTCATGTACGTTAATTTATTTAATCCTCACAACAACCCTATAGTGTAGGTACATTTTAAATTATTATTTTACAATGAGGATTCTGATGCATTCAACAGACTGAGTAGTGTCACTGGGAACTGAACCCAGGCATCTGACTTCAGAACTCATTCTCTCATGCCTATGTTATATCAGGGAACTTTTACTTCAAAACTTTCATGACTTTTCCATATAGTCATGACAGACAAGTAACAGGCTGCATTTTTCAAACAAACAAACACCAAAACCCTATTGATACATAAATTCATTACACATTTATCTTATTTATTTGGTGCCATTCACTGGGTCACACTCATCACAATGGAGCGAATGACAATGTGGCTAAGTGGGAGGATCCCAAATGAGAGGGCTGGGAGTTAGGATTGCGTAAAGGTCTCTTATCTAGGTCAGAGACACAGGAGAGGAAGGAACATTTGCCTTGGATTCTCTTTGCTGCTTCTATTAGTTCCACTCTGGTAGTGACATTTTCAGTAACAAATAGCAGCACTTGACTGCATTGCTACTCTGGCCTAATTTTCATCCTCTGAATTTGCCATCATGTACTTTATGCTCTTATGAGCTAAATGAGTCATCACTAATTAATCAGTGCCATGATGCTAAATTTTGACCACAAAAGTGAACCAAAGCCAAGTCAACCTGGCTTTCAGTTAATTGAAAAAACTAAACGGGTGAGAGAAGCCAGTTTCTAGGTATAAATACTATGCTTTACAACCCATCTATTTAAAGGCATCAGCAAAAATATTTTAATACTAGCAGACTGTAAATCTGTTCAATCCTCTTCTTCAATATATAATTAAAGCTAAAGTATGGATGTGAAGTTGATAGTATGGAAGTAGAATCTCATATGCTAAATATCATTATCGTATATTGAATTTTATTGAGGTTATTTTTTCTTCTGAGAACAAATATCCCTTATGCATATATCCACTTGTTCTTTGCTAAATACTTATTGAGTGTCCTCTGTGCTAAACACTAAGGGTACAGCGGGGAACTAGGGAATCAGAGTATACGTGCTCACTGCCTTTGTGACTTTGCATAGGCTGTTCCTGCCACCTGGATGCAGAGAACAGTTTGTAGTCTCTAGCTAACTTGTATCACTCTTTCAGTATTGGCTTTACTCCTCCAGGAAAACTTTCTGCCTAATGGCCCTACCCCAATCATGAGGGCTAGAATCCCCTAGTATAACCTCCTCTAGGGCCCTGTAGTTACCACTGTGGTTACACTTGTTACAGCACCTTGCCTACATGGTATCCTTCATTAAAATCTACATTCCAATGAAAGGAGGTACTGTCTGTCTTCCCCATCATTGCTTTCCATGGCCTGGCACATAGTGGGTTCTTATTAGATACCTGTTGAATGTTTAAGGAAGGTGATATTTAGTATAAAGTGTCTCAGTTTGGCTATTTAACCATTTGTGTCCAGATGTAGAAGTTACTGACCTACAGTCACAGATTTGGAAAGAATCAAACCTAAAGGCAGGACCCATGAAGGTGGCAGCCACAGGGGTGTGCTCTGGTCCTACTCGAGGCTACTGCAAACAAGCTGGATCAGGGAAAAGTACCAAAACAATTTTGTTTCACTGAATACCCGCCTAGAAGAAACATCACTCAAACATTCATGAGGGATCATTACAAAGCCATTCTCCCAGATTTCCTTTCTACTATTGACTGGCCTCTGTGCTACCTTGGTAATTACTCCCTATCTTCACTCCTGTTTTTCTGTTTCCTTTTTTCCCTCATAGCAATTTTCAAAACTAGTAACTCTTTTGACAAGTTATTTTTAATGTAATCGTTTGTTGACTTTTTCCCCATTGGATTGTTAACTCCTTGAGAGTAGGGACCCAGTCTATACCCTCAGATCCTAGGACAGTTCTCATTACATAAGTGTTTGATGAAAATGTTTTAGATTATAGCTGTTCTCAAATCTCTGTGCATACATACAGAAACAATGTCTGTATATATGGGAAAAGACAGGTTGCATCTGTCTGTTTTTCTCACAGTTGTATCCCTAGGATATATTAGATATTAAGAGTTCTTAGCATATTGTAGACATTAAATAAATATTCACTAAATAAATAAGTGAATAAACCATTTAATTAAAATTTTATTTCAGGTTATAAACCACTGGAAAAATAACTGAATTCATAGGTCCATGCTGATGATAAACAGATAAGTAAATGACCGGGAGAGTTTTGCTTAAAGTAGAGTACTGAGAGCTGATGGCAGATGCGGAAGGAGTGCTGAAACTGGAAAATCATAATTTTGTAACTATTTTATTAAAGATTGGATCAGGCCAGAGTCACTGATGGATGCTAAATCTCGAGGGAAATCTTGATGAGAAGCTAGCTATTAGCATGGCTTTAAAGTGTCTTCCCACAGACTGCTTATCAGTTATAGGGAGAAAATTAAACAGTAATTACCTAGTGGAGAATTCAGAAACCACTTGACTGGATGATTAAAGTTAACAAAACCAATGAGGGACAAATGGACATTGTGTCCCTCCAGATGTGGTATCCTGAGAAGGACATAACATCATCTATGCAATATTCCAACTGAGAATGAATGACCTGAATGTAATCATCAGGAACTATGAGACAAACCTGGAATGAGGAATGTTCTGTTTTAAAAAGTGGGGTGTGTGTTCGTGTGTGCGCAGCAGGGGGGTGATACTCTATACTTCCAAAATGTCAATGTTAGAAAAGACAAAGAAAGGCGGTCGAATATTTCCTATTGAAAGAGACTAAGGAGACATGGTAACGAAATTCAGTATCTGACCCTTGACTGGATCCCATACAGGGGGTGTGGAGAATGTTATAAAGCAATATTATTGGATCTATTGATTAAAATGAGATAGATAAAAGTATTCTATAAACGTTAAAGCTAATGAAGTTGCTAACTCTACTAGTACTAGTAAGAAAATATGACTTATGCTCAATTCCTTCAGCAAAAAAAATTATATATATAATAATTAGTATATAATATATATGGAGAGAGAGAGCTAGAGAGAGGAAGAATGCACATAAATCACTAAGCCAATTGTGTAAAATGTCAACAATAAATGATTCTAGGTAAAGCGTATATGGGTATATGGGTGTTCTTTGTACTATTTTTATATTTACAGCTTATCTATAAGATTGAAATTATTTCTAAATAAAAAGTAAATAAAAAAGAGGGTAGAAACATGTCAAATGTATCAATAATCACAGCAAATAAAAATTTATTTCATTAAATACTTGCATAATTTTAATATTTCATGTTTGAGAAAGTCATATATTTTTTAAATACAAATTTTCAAACTGTCTTATTTTTCATACTAAAGATTGGTTCAAATTCAAAAGTGAAAGTATAAGTCAGTGATAATGTGAAAGTTTGCATACTATTGTTTAGTACTTAGCAGTCCCCATACTTATCAGTTCTTGGGTTCTCAAAGTGCTGCTCAGTGGGAATTTTTAGAACGGAAGACTTCCAGGTGCCCCGGCCTGGCCTTCACCATCACCAGAGAGAAGGATTCTCTCTGCAACATAAACCCTGGCAGTAGGAGCTCCTCTCCCTGAATGGTGCAACCTTCTAGATGCCCTCAGCTGCTCCTTCCCTGTCCTATCCTACCTGCTCCCTGATGTCCAGTCCTGTCCAGCCTGCAAGACTCTCTTGCAGTGGTCCATGGACATATATCCACTTCAGTATTCAGATGGGAGATTATTAGGAGTGACTCACAGCTTATAAATGTCCCCAAAACAAGAACATCATTTCACATGCTCAATGCACAAAATGAATCCTGCCCCAAAGAACGACAGTGTTCATCAGATGAAAACAAATAGATTAAAGGGAAATGTTAATTGGAAGTAGCCAATTATGCTTTTATTACATCAGATCAGTTTAGGCTTACAACTACATTAAATCAGGACATCAAAAGCCATTGCCCTAGAATAATAAGTCAGGAACCAACACTGACAGTTTCTTCTGTAAATTACCTGCCTAAGCCCTTTTGTTATTTCCTCCTGTCACAGCCTTGGTGGCTGCTACTTTTCAGTGGTGTGTGTGTGGGGGGCGAGGGGGATTGTTGTGTGAGTGATCAAAGAATGATTTCCAGTTGACAAAGTGTCAGTTATCAGCTCCAACTGCATGTCTGAAATTCAGCATATTAAAGCCAATCTGACTTTTTTTCTCACTTTTATTTTCCCTTTTTGGTTTCCTTGCCTATGCTTTTTGGAATTTAACTTCATCTGGCAGAAAAGGTTTTATTGATTTGTGCAGGTGCCAAAAATAAAAGGCCATGAAAGTACACAAGGAAATTTAGAGTTAGCTTTCTGGATGATGCTGGATGACCCGAGATGGAGGTGGTCACAGGGGGTGCTCCATGTAATGGAGACTGTATTTGTGCAACTTATTATTCTGGTTTTTGCCTGAAACAGTTTCCTGTCTTTCAAGAGGAAACGCAGGGTTAGTATATCAGGCATGATAGAAACATTTATTTCTGTTCCTCTTTGCTGCTCTTCATGGCTGGTGCAGTTGTTGGAATATTTGGGCTGTCTATCCCTGGCCTACTACTGTTGGCGTGTTAGGGAGTGTGTTGTCTCCCAAAGAAAAATATTACCAATCCTTAGTGTCTTCCTGACTAAATTGCCTCTGGGTTGTACACATATTCATGCTGAGTGTGACACTGATGCTGACCTCTTTCATTTTGGCAAGTATTCAACATCTAATAGGTGTAAGGTACCTGAGTTGGGAAAGGTTCAACTAGAAATCATAAAACATAAGCGTCAGTCCCACAGGAAAGAGCTTGCCCCTCGGACAATGTTATCTGGATCGCAATCATTAAACTGCTTTGGTTGCATAAATTACTTAGTGACAGTTTCTACTAGACCTTTGTTAATAACATGCACAGTGTAACAATTGTGTTGTAAAGTACAAGTCTCAACCAGGGAGAAACAGAGTGAGTATACTGTGCAGTTGGAGATAACCCCGTAAGTACCAGATTTAAATTTTTGAGGGGGAGGTCCTCCTTCTCCCATCCTGCACAGCTGTCCATCAGCCCCATCACAGCGATTTCATCCTCGACACTACCAGCTCCACAGAATTGCTATTTTTCTGTCTACCCCTTTGTTTTATTTCTTGTCTCATCAATTTGGCCATCTTCTGGCTTTAGCATCTTCCTGACAGAGTCAGCTCATGAGGGTGACCCTTTGCCTCCCAGCTTTCCCCGTCTCTCCCCGGGAAGACCAGATACTGAACTAATTTCAGGGTCTCTTTGGTCAGCCTCAGCTCTCCTTAATGCAGAGTATTCCAGATGCTCATGAGTTTTTTTCTTACCTTAAAAGAATATTTATGGTGTAGGATTAATTCTGGATAGCAACTATTTTAGGGAAACTGGAGGTTCTGGAAAACTGGATTCTAGAAAGTTGAAGATTTACTCCATATATAAATAGATGGGAATTTACTGGGCATTTCTTAAATATTATTTTTTAAAAAATGATTGTTTCTTTAGACTTATGATTCAGGAATCTGGAAATGGCATGTGAGAGCTCTGTATATTTTTTTTTCAAAAAAATCTTGTTTTCTTTGGGGTCAGAGAAAGTTAATTCAATGGTTCACTTAAAAGATGCCTCTATATAGAGAAAGATCAAACTGATAATCTCTACCAGTTTCCTTCACACATTTCAAAATAAATGCAGGCTCCAGACAGGACACCCACCTTAGCAGATAATTATTTTCGTTTAGCAGCAAAACATCAAGCTCCGAATAACTAATTGATTCAATAAATATTTATGAATCTTGGAGGAAGTTTAAACAGGCTCAAAACATCCTATTAACCACTTTTTCAACAGGAATGTAATTTTTATTTTAATGATTTCTCTTTACTCTTTAATGTCCAGGTTAAAACTGACGCTGCCTAAGATCCTAAAATGATGGTTCTCTCATCTCAACTGTCTTAAAGCATTTAGCTATAAAGCATTCAGCTGAATATGCCTTACACGTAGTTAAATCATCAATGACTATTTTCAGATTGGGAGTGAATTTCCATAATTTAATCTTTTGGCAAGCTGGTGTATGATTACATTATTCAAATAACATGCTATATTTTAAACCGATGAATATATCTGCATTTTACGTCGAAGTTGAAAGGTAATAAAATGGAACCAAGCAGCATAAAGGAATTTTAGAGTGATGTACTTTCTCCTAAAGCTTAATATCTTTTTCTTGTTTGGTACTTCACTTAATAGCTGGAGAAAAACCATCAGCAATCAGATTCCAACTTGGAATCAACCAGTGAGAATTTTCACTGACTGGAATCCCTGAGAGTATATCACGAAACTAAAGATTAAGAGTTTAAGATGAGCATATGCAAATGTTCCATACAGAATATGTCTTTTCCTTTGCAAATACCTTTTTCTGCAGTAGATTAAATGAGTTTTCTGCGCTCTGATCCTTGACCCATTCTATCCAAAGCAATTCCGCAACCTGTTTTCAAATACATTTCTTTGGGACACCATCCTGTTGGAGTGTTCCCAGTAGTCTGAGTTCCTAAATCCCTCACAGAAGCTGATATCTTGGTATTTTCCTAGCACCGAATTGCAGTTGTATTATTAAGTTATAGCAGTAGTATTTTGTGAACTAGGCCATTATTTTGTGTGGTAGGGGATATTGCTTAGCTGACAGATTTGTTGCTACATATTTACAGAGTTCAGAAAATTGGTAGTTACTAAGTAGGTTCAAGAAATGATTTCAGTAGGTAGTTATTTTGAATTTTGCTTATGTGCTTTAGCTTGAGTTAAAGTATTTTTTAAATGTCTGAAATATTTTATTACAAGTTTATGAAAAATCTAGGGTCCTAAATACATTTAACATCTCCCTGAGTCAGAAAGTAATCAAAGTAATCATACAGAGTCTAAAAGCTGATTTCCATTTCTACTTCCATGGTTTATTGTGCTAACTGCAATTTTGTTTTGATGTCTAGCTGAAAAGGCAATATTTGAGAGGCTTCGAATTAAGGAAAATGAACAATTATGTATCAGACCTACTTCTAAATCATTAATTCACAGCTTTATTTAAAAATACTAAAACAGCAGGTTTAATTCAGCATTCTGAAAAGCAATTAAATTTTTCACAACTGCAAGATCGGGTCAGTAAAATAAGCAATTTATTCACAGACTGTAACTAAGCCAGAAAGTATATCTCTTTCTCTCCTACATACCACCATGCATGGCTTCTACCCAAGCCTCTTGTCTTAATCTTCTATTCTGCTTCCTGACTTCCTCTCAGCCTCTCTGATTTACATCTATAATCATTCTTCATAAATATGGCTATGGCTCATACCTGACACCACTTCACTTTTCAATAGATGTTCATTGAGTGTCTACTATGTATCTTTAAGCACCACTGTGGTACTGCAGATGTGGCAGTGAACAGATACCCTTCAATTCTGTCTTTGGCTTTGTCTCGACTATGATTTGGACCTTTTAACAGACCCCTGATCTATATATGATGCCACAAATTTTTATTTTCATAAATATAGCCCCTTTTCCAAATCTAATCTAGTTTTAACTCTTGCTTTAAAATTAAGATATAAATTACAATGAGCTACATGAAGAAAAAGTGAAAGTTTTACAGTCTGAGTTTGAAGACTCTACTGAGGAAATAATTTCCATATATATTAAAAGAACTCAGAGTGAAATCCTATACTCAGTTCATCGATTTCAAGAGTGAGAGATCTAATTTTTTTTCTTTTTTTCAAAGTCTTTTAACTGAGTTTTAATGTTTTCTAATAAAGATTTCTTAGAGTTTCTGTATTTATTACAAATGGTTGCTGAATGCAACTCTTCTCCAGCTGATTCTTGAATAAAGTGACTGACATGCAGAAACAATGAGCAAGGGCAACAATGATTCATTTTGACACAGATATCATACATCTACTTTCCAAGGTCTTAAATAAAATTACAAAGAATAATGCAATATCTTTCCTTGAAGCACTCAGCAGCAAGAACTAAGAAGCACCAACTATATAGCTTATTATTTCCTTTTTTTCTAAACCTCTCAATTCCTTCTTGTTCATTTTATCAATTCTAAACTTCTAGCTTTTGGAAATCAGTCCTGCGTCAGAGTGAACATTGCATTAAATTTGAGAAGAGTGAAAGGGAAGACTAACATTGAGGAGCTAGCCCTACCATATACAAAAATGTGTGATATAAGTCAAAGCACCAGTTGTTAAAATTGTGTGATACAAGTCGAAAATAGAAGACTAGAATGATGAAACAGAATAGAGATCCTTGAAATGGATCCAAGCCTATAATTTTAATAAATTTCAATACCATGTGAAATAAAATAATGAACAAATAAGTAATGATTAACATAGATTAATAATGGGTGAAATAATTTCCTTGTTATCATATGCAATCATAAATTCCAAATGGACTAAAAAATTTGATCTTTTTAAAAAAACCTTAAGCTTAAAAAATTATCAGTGAAATCATGGTGATTAAAGCAAAAGAATAAATCATTATTAATAAAGTTAGTAACTGAAAACTTTGTTCAGCAAAAGGCTAACAGTAAAACAATGGCTAGTTATTCCTGATGAATACCACCAACTTTAATATGACAAACCAATTTAACATAATAAAAAAGGAATACCCCCTCTTCATTGTACAAATGGTTAAAAGATGCAGTGACTCATTCTTTGACAGACCTCATATTTAGCCACCAAGAGCTAATGCAACGTCACCTTCTCAGTGACGCCTTCTTTTTTTATTCCAGGTAGAGATAACAACATTCTGCTGGCTCCTAGATACCTATCTATCTATGATACTGTAACTTTTTTTTATTGCACTTCCCTGTAATTTATTCTTTATGTTTGTGTTTATTTTGCTAATTCATAAGCTAAGTATCTTTTTATTCCCAAGGCCTAGCATTTTCCATAAAATGGGTGCTAGATGAATGGCTGGTTAGTGAAAAGAAAATTCACACAGAACCAACCACTTTGGAATTCTTTAGGAATCATGATTCCTCAATACTGGGATTTTTCTAAGCTTTATAAAAGAAAGATTGGGAAGGATAAACTATAGGAATACATAGTCTAAAGAACTGCTTCTAGAGAGGACGGGATTTAAAAAAGTGAATAGGTGCAAAGTAAAAATCCTATTAATAAATTATATTTGTTAGGAGTGAGCCTATTTTCTGGAGCAAATACACCTATGGTTCAAATGTGATAGAAGTTTATTCCTTTTGCATATAATGTTCAAAATGAATGTTCCTGAATGAGGGGATTGGGAGAAGCTCTCTTTCTAGGAGTGATTTTAGAAACCCAGGCTCTTTCCATCTTCTGGCTCTACCATCTTCACCATATGGTCTCCAAGGTTCTGCATTAAGCCCATTAAAATAAGAAAATGGACGAAGAAGCAATTTCACTTCTTAATCACCATGGTCTGGTGTGGCATTCCGTTGGTGAGAATCACACATGGACCATCTAGGTCCGAGAGAAGCTGCAAACTGTACTCCCTGACTGCAACTATTGCCAAGTAACTTTGCTGTAGAAGAGTGTGCATAAATTTGATGGAGCATTAGCTCCATCTTACAAATCTTATAAAGATTTCCTAAATCTTCTTTTAAATTCTTTCTAAATGAATATATAGGTACACACATATGTATGCATATGTTTAATTATTTATGTACATTTAAGTTCCTAAAGATAGTTATGCACATGTGAACCCACACCCAACCCCCCACCCCTGACACACACACAGGGTTTATGGATCTTTTGAGAAATGCGAGGTTGGGGCTACAAGCAAGCCAGCACAATTAGAGGTATAATTTCCCCCAAAATAAATGTTGAGTAGTTTTACTTAATTCTCTCAATTCAATTGCATTCCGCTTTAGCACTATGGTTCCTGGACTTTTTGAAATAATTGCTGCAAACACTATGAACCAGGCATTATGCTAGACAATGGCAGCACTCAAAAACGAGCCATGGTTCTTATCGTTTCACAGGAATTATCAGCCTAGAGGAAAGAAAAATACAAAAGCGGGTAATTATAATGCCAAGGATAAACACAATGACAAAATATGCAAAGATTTTAAAAGAGTTAATTATCTTTCTTATTCTTAGCATTTCCCAGCATTCTCTCTGGATTGATATTGAAATTACTTCTAGATAATGTGGAATAGCCTACATGCCTTTCAAAGGATTTTTTAGTCTCTTGTACAAGCAAGTGTGAGGGCTGGGTGGTAAAGGTAGGGGAAGTTCCCTACCGTCCTGACATGTTTTGTTATTGTTGTTCCATTTCAGCCCGTCATTCATTCACACGGCAGTTATCATTATGGCCACACATAGTAACAGTAAAAACTATTTTTTTTGTTGTTTTCAAAGATGACTCTTAAGTATATTTTTTAAATTCCTAAAAGAATTAAAGGGTTTATATAATAAAGAGGAGTGTTGGACATAGGCAATATCAAATTTCACTTGGAGTCATTTAAGCCCTAGGACTTTTTTTAAGGCCTTGATTGAAATATTGCTGTGATTTAAAATAAATATTTCCTAAATATTTACAAAGCAAATGACTTGATGCTGAATGTAGTTAAATTTATAGAATTTTACTTTATGCTGTTTCAAGCTAAAGAATTTTATAATTCTATGGATGAACAGAAAGGATATTTAAACGATATATATATATTATATATATTATATATATATATATATACACACATATACACACACATATATTTGTATATATATACATATGTGTGTGTGTGTGTGTGTGTGTGTGTGTGTGTGTGTATATATATAATAACATGGAAAAGGGGTTGGTTAGGTGTCGTGGAATGGGTATCAATGAACTCACTTTATGCTGCTTTCCGCATATAAGTTCCCCACCTTGGTCTTTGGATGCTCATATGCTTTTGCCAGAAATATTAAATATTTTGACTAAATAATAGCAAGCTTTTGGTTACCAGCTGTGACCTCTAGAAATAAAGGAGAGGCGGATGGCAGAAATTAGTGAAAGGGAAGTTTAACAGAAAAATCTTAGAATGTGAGTGTTTTAAATTTTTTTCTACTATATGCAGGTTGTCTATATGTCTCTAAAGAATAGGGTTACCAGATAAAATACAGGATGCCAAGTTAGTTAGGTTTAATTTCAGATAAATGTTAAATAATTTCTTTGTTTAAATATGTCCCAAATGTGGCAGGCAAATACTTATACTAAAATGTATTCATAATTTTTCTGAAATTCAAATTTAATTGGACAGTTCATACTTTCTTATTTATTATATCTAGCAACCCTAATAAAAGTTCTAGTAAGGATCCTTTAACTATTATCATAATACCTGTCTATTATTGGTTAAAAATATCATTGAAAACAAATTTGATCAGAAACAATGTTTGAAAACATGTGAAGGGTTTCATTGTAGGTGCTAACTCAGTGAGAACTATTTACTCATAGTATGCTTTAATTTCCGAGGGAGATGAGACACCTCGAGGCTTCTGTCAGAATAATTAAGAATGTTAAAGTCCACTGCTTCAATTTTAGTTGTCACTGTGCTCTTGCTAGCTTTTATGTCTCCTGATGGATAGATGAATTATCAAGCTCGAGAAACCAGTTTTTTGATCTAGAAATAGGAATCAATGAAATAAATAACAATAGTAATTATTCCAATAATAAGTATCTTTATATTTGCAGAGTGTTACAGTTTTAGAATCTTTTCAGACTCTGTAAGCACTTTTGATTTGCAAACCAACTTTGTGATACTTTCCTATTTTAGGAAGATATATGTGAGCTTCTTTCAGGTTTCAGAAAAATTTCATCAATTCTCTCTGTAGCTGCAGAAGTAGCATGAAACAAATACTGCTTTCCATTCTACCTGTCAAACATGTATTTTATGGATGAGTTAATTATTATGCAAGATGATACCGAATCACATTAGAGTTGTAGTAGCTGCTAATGAGAAGTCATAAATCAAAGTTCTTACTGTTAAATGCAAGCTACAAGATGTAGCTCTCTTGAAATATCATAAGGACAGCTACGTGTGTGTGCATATATGTGCATTGACTCTCTAACTCTCAGGAAGTTAGCAGCTTTCTGATTCCCAGTTAAAACAGTCAGCATATAATCCATCCTCTGTCTCCTTCATGGTGTCTTTGTTTTCCTTCAGCCCTATAATCCCTAGAGTTCTTTGCAAATGAGGTGATAAGGGCTGGGTAGTAAACTGCATGAAATGCTGCTGGTTTCATATTTTCATTCTCTGACAGACTAGTTACAGGGAAGATGGTGACTTGCCTAGAATGAGAGGTTGTTTTTGTTCGTGTATTATTTTTTCCCCCTAGCTTCAACAAGGGACAAAAAGTCTCTCCTATTTATATTCATCATAAATCCTTTGGAATTTGGAGATCAGCCTGGGGATATAAAACTCTCCTCGTAAAGTGCAAATATCCCCATCTACCCAAGTAAATCGATGATCAACTTACACATATTGTAAATTGTTTTAATCTGATTTGTCTCTGGAAAGTATCAAAACAGTCAGAAAATAGGAGTTGTTTAGATAGGGGGAAAATCTTGTAGAAGGGGGAGTTATATAGGCGAAAATTGGACATATGCATTTGTTTTCTCATTCATTCATTCATTCATTCATTCATCAGTTGCATATTAATTGAATGCCTACTAAGTATAAGTAGAAAGTTCTTTGAGTGATCCTTAGGTAATATAGAGACAAATCTAATTCATATTCAAATGTCAAAAACTTTGTAGCACAGTAGAGGAAATAAACAGGTAAACAATAATTACACAAGGCAAGAGGAAATTAAGTGCTTACGTATGTATAAGGGAAAGTGCAAGCAGATCTCCCAAGCAACAAATGGCCCTGACCTGGAGATCAGGAGGAAGGGGAGATACCCAACATTTAATGAATACCTGCCTCATGGCTGATCTCGGTTAGGACATTATCCAAATTATTGGGAAGGGGGATATATTTGAATTGAGATTTAGAGGAAGAGGAGGACTCTAGAGGACTGCAGTAAAGACAAGAGCTCCTCGTTCCACTGGAACAATAGAGGTAGCAAGGAGCCCTGCACATTTGAGTAATGTGGTCTGTGGTGTGTGCTCTGGTGTGATTGGGGTACAGAAAGGTGTTTGAGGTTATTATACTCCTTCTCCTCCCCAAAGAGTAGACCTAGGGAAATGGAGGCTTTGGATTTAAGAAAGCGACTAGTAGATGGCTGGCATAAAATCCCTGGCCACATGGAAGAAACAAAAGGAAGGCAAAGGTTGAGACACTGGCCATAAAGGAAATCCGAGGGTCAAAAATTGATTTTGCAATAGTGGCCTGGTGATCAAGGCACTACATATCTTATTTCTTCTGAAAGACTAGGAAGTCAGGGAAAGCAGGATGTGATTGATTTCGGCACCTTTCACAATAATTGCCACGTGAATACCCCTTTATTAAAAAACAAACAAACCAAACAATCCTTGTTTTTAGTTGAATATCATTCATAAAGTCATAAGCACAACCATCTTTCTTCTCTGCCAAATCAGAAGTCTCATCAGAGAGAACAAGGAAACCATGAGAAGGCAGAGTATACACTTGTCTCATTTCAAATGAGCTTCAAGAGCTACTGCTACTGCTCATGAGAATTCTATCCTAGACTGAGCTAGCTGGAAATGTCATACATGGCCAGTAAACCACATGGCTAGTGGCTGTTTGATGCTATATTTACCTCAGGCCTGCAGAAGCCTCTTCCATATCAGTCCTTCAACCACTTCCATTAATAAGAGAGTCAATGGGTCCTGGGAACATTTGCAGAGGCAGAACCGATGATGAATCTTTGATAGGAACAACTTCTCATCACTGCATCTTTTTACTCCTTCCACGGGAAACTACTTGGTTCAACCCATGGGTTCAAGTTAATGTTTCTCACATGGGAGGAAGTCTAGAAGGAGCCCTGCCTTAAAAATAGCTGGCTGGGCTGCAAGCCCTGTCCTTGCTGTTAAGACCAGGATTTGAGATCTGAATCCTGCTGGTCCAAACACTTTAAATTTCTAATCTAGATCTAGACTCCATATTGTGTCTCTACCTGAAGCACAGAATTTCTGAAAAAAGTGGCACACCGTATACCATTAAGACCCAGTCCAAAGTAAAAAAATGTGGGACAGAGTTATCAATTTTAAAAGCAGGGTTATAAAACATCATTCTGCAAAATCTAAATATACAAAATGTTAAGAAGCTATATAAAACATATGTATGTATTTCCTCCAGAATGTTATAATAATGTTATAATAAATGAGAGTCTGATTCCAGTAATATGTGACTAAAAAGTTGCCTTCGCTAAAGCTCTTATTTTCAACGTAACTTCACATAGAATCACTTGGGTAGATTTTTTTTAAATCGTGATGCTGGAGTTGCAGTGGCATAGATTCAGATTGAACTGTTACAGAGGACAATGTGCTTTTGAAAGGTGTTCAGGTGATTCCAATGTGCAGTCTGGATGGAGAACTGCTGTCCAATGTGGATCTGGGAACCAGATGAGGACCTGAAGCATCTGCAAAATGCCAGACACAGTATATTTTCTTCTTTATTCCTCACAACCTTCTTGGAAGTTAAAAATTCTTTCCCTATTTTAAAGATAGTCATCTAAGGCTAAGAAAATACTTTGGAATTTCCAAGATTATTTAGTCTTTTTGGATTTGTCTGACTTTGAGGCAAGGGACTTCAATGAAGGGTTTGCAAAGTCTTTGTAGCTTGCACCAGCCTCAGAATTCTCAGCTTGGTGCCTCTTGCCCTTATGGAAATGAGAGTCTAACCAATAATCCTTCCCCTTCTTTCTGTCATTCTCATGCCTTCCCCAGATCTCTACATCTACTGGTTTTAAATTGAGGGAATTAAAAAAAAAAAAAATTTCCCCTAAAATAAGCTGTTTAATCCAGCTACATAAATTAAGTCATTTTTGGTACTTTTCAACACATATCATAAGGTCATAGGATGTAAAATTCTGTGCTCTAGCAATTTAGAAAGGATTCATCTCCAGCATATAAACTATGAAGACAAAGATTTACATAAATTACCATATTAAATACATTTTTAAAGTTCACAGTTTATCAAGAACAGAACGATAAGAAATAAGTTAAATTGAAGCGGAGTATTCATTTTTTTTCATATTGCTTAAATATTTGATATACATTTAGGATGTGCTGAAGGAAAGGACATAGCTGGTTTTTATGATAACTCCTTAAATGCCAGGTAACAAATCTATCAAAAATGTCATGTTTAGGATCAAGCCCGGGTGACTCAAAGAATTCAGTTTGAGAGAAGGAATATGATCAGAGATGTGGATAGGAATAGAACAGAAAGTGAGAATATTTGTTGTTTTACTACTTGCTCATAGAAAGAAGAATGTTTTGACATTTTGACATCAGCATTTTGATGAGGGCCTTATCTATATGACCCTGTCATATTGCCTTTATACTTTGTTTCGCTTCAGTGGCAATGAAACTGATCTGAACAGCAAAATTTGGGAAGCCAACAGGAAGGAATGCCAAGGGGAAAGGGAGATGCCACTTTGAACGGTGGGAGGGCCAGAGGAGACCTGCTGCTGTTGCTGTTGCTGGTGGGTACTACTTTTGTCAGCCTTTTAGGGTTCTTGATGTGATTGTTTAGGGAACTTTTCTACAATGTGGTCTTGCCCAAGAATGTCAGAATACAATATTAGAAGCTCTCCTTATATGCAATTCATCCTTTATTAACATCTAGTTTTCTGTGTGCGTTTTATAATGTGTGCTACAGATTGATACAATTATTATTTGTGAAAAAATAAGTGAGTATTGTGTAATAAAAAATTTGGCTGATCTTTGTCCTTAGTTCATGTGAGGTAACATCTAAACTCTTGATATTTCCCAAGTGACTGGAGTGTTTTGTTATTCGTGGTGGGCCTCTGAGAGCATTCCTGATAGTTTATACCAATGATGTGACTCAGAATGGAAACGTGGGAGTGGCCCTGTCAGGAAAACCAATTATGTGATTAGACAGTTGGCACTCTGAGTCATGTGATATCAGGCCATCCCCTCAGAGAGAAGGTGGGTTGAAAATTGAGTTCAACCAAGAGGGCAATGATTCAAGCAATCATGCCTATGTAATGAAGCCCCATTAAAAACTCTGGACATCAGAGCTTGGGTGAACTTCCTTGGTTGGCAAATACTCTGCTTATTGTCACACATCGATGTGCCAGGACTATAATGTATCCCTGGAGACAACAGAAGCTTCTCTCTTGGAACCTTCTCAAATTTTGCGTTATGCATTTCTCTCTTTGGCTGGTTCTGATTTGTATTCTTTGTTATAATAAAATTGTAATTGTAAGCATAGAGCTTTCATGAATTCTGTAAATCATTCTAGTGAATTGTCAAACCTAAAGTAGTCATGGGAAACTCTGAATTTGTAGTCAGTTGGTCAGAAGTGATAGTGGCCTGGGGACCCCAAATTTATAGCTAGTATCTGAAATGAGGCCAATATTGTGAAGGACTGTGCCCTTAACCTCATTTCACTCTGGGTAGACATATATTGGGATGACTACTCAAAAAGTTTTAATTGCTATGAGAATTTGTTTCAAAAGAAGTTTTTGGAAACCACAGACCTCGTGACATCTCCTCCCTCACCTGTCAGACCTCGTGACATCTCCTCCCTCACCTGCCATTCACTAGTTGTTGCTTTCAATACGCTATGGGAAGGAAAACGATTAAAGAATTCACTTAATATTTATAAATTAAAATTAGGTCATAGAACATAATAGACTTTAAATGAGAACTGTTCTAAGGGTCATTCTATGGGTAAAGAACATAAGATTAAAGGCACGGAGACTGACATATGATTGGGCTACTTGTAAGTTCTTTTCCTTATACCATAATTCTTGCTCTTTGGAAATTGATGGTACAGAAAGTGAAAGGTTTATGACAATACTTAATATGGGCTCTAATTTTAATGGAATCAGACATTATACAGCATGACCTATTTTCTCTAGTGACAAAATATAACCCTCCCATGACTAATGTTGTGCTATTTTTCTAATTTTTTCTTTTGACTAATTTCCTTTAATGTCTGTCTGTCTACCTACCTACCTACCTACCTATCTATCTATCTTGCTTTTTAAGGAGTGGGTGTTTAGGGGGGTTGGTTTACAACTGATAATTGAGATAATGATCTTAATGAACAGAACTGCACAGATAAATGACCAAGCCCATCCCAATGGTAAAGGAACAAATGGGGCTCCAGAACCTTCCAGTCAGAGTAAGGAGCCCTACATCAAGCAACAATGTCACAGGTTGAGAGAATGGGAGAGAATAGGCTGGGACTGTATTAATTTAGACTTAGAAGATTTGGCCTTTATACTCATTTCACAATGTCATGACTGAGTGCATATTTATGTGCTGATTGGGCAATCATAAAATGAGGACCAATACTATGTATCATAAGCACTAAATACATTCACTGAGGTTAAAAAGCAAGCTTGAATGGAGATCATATTCATGACAGACATGAAAATATTGGAAAGGGTCGAGGAAGCCATGAGTATGAGTATTCATTTTTAAATCCTATAACTCCGTTTTCTAAATAGGATCACCAACAATCTCACAGATCAACTTTTAAACAATTATGAATAATACCACACAGAAACTAAGATGAATATCTAAGATTTGAAAATAGGGTCTTAGCACAATCTTTTTCCCTGATGATTGATGTTACAGGTATAATTATTGTCCTTCAAGACAAATCTACTCCCCCAAAACAGGCAACTCATTTAAAAGAATAGAAGATATATTAAAATAGATAGAAACCAAGGAAATCCTATGAGAAAATGCCTTCATTTGCAATAAATATTGTGACATAAAACTGCACATAAGAAGATGTTAAGGAGCCTATTTTCAGAGAACAAGTGAAGCAGAACAAATAGCAACCATATTTTTATAATACCTTTTATCTAAGAGTCCAAGTCTGCTTATATTCCCTATACAGTCTGACTGAGGTAAGGCTGTCAGCTAATAGAATTTAGCTTCTAGCCTTTACTTTATACTCAATACTTATAAAATAGTAATTACCACCTCCAAAGTATAGTTGGTTGAGGTTAGTTTAGTGCCAAAACACAAAGTCAGACAGAATGGGCATCTCTATTTCCTTATCTTCTTCTCTGTACAGCAGCGGTCCCCAACCTTTTTGGTACCAGAAACCAGAGCTCCTATGAGAATCTAATGCCTGACAATATGAAGTGGAGCTGAGGTGGTGATGCTAGCGCTGGGGAGTGGCTGCAAATATAGATGAAGCTTCACTCACTTGTCCGCCGTTCACCTCCTGCTGTGTGGCCCAGTTCCTAACAACAGGCCACAGATAGGTACCTGTTCGTGGCCCGGGGGTTGGGGACCCCTGCTGTACAGAATCAGCACACTAGCTGCTAATATGTGCTTCATGCTTCAGTCTCCAAACCATTTGCTATTTCCCAGGTCACCCAAAGATAAAAATAAAAAATAAATAAGTAAAAAGATTCTCTGTGACTAGAATATAAGCCCAAGTTTGCTCTCTTTGGTCTGGCAGATATTGAGTAAATTGAAATGCTTAAGTAAGGCATCTTTAATTTAAGGCTTTACATTTTTTAATGCATCTGCATTTTCCATGTAGCTAATTTTTATCTCGGTGTCCAGCCTGGGAAATTCACTGAGAGAAGCCAGAACCAAGTGTATTAAACAAAAGACTGAGCAGAAACAAAACAAAAAACAAAACAAAGAAACAAGAAAATCCATAGATAGAAAGTTGGTTGATTGGAAGCAGAAAATAGTAAGAAAAACTTTGAACTGAGGCAATGAGAGGTAAGTAAATATTTCCCAATGGGTTAGATGACATTGACATTTCTGGCTCTCTTTAGGTGCCCTGAAAAATGTGCTGTATATTTACTGTGCTAACACATTCCTCAAATATATTTTCCCATCTAGAAAAAAAAATACCATTTTAGGGAAGAAATGTGCTACAAGAACTAACCTGGTAACTTCAAGTCACTGCCCAATATGTAAGATAAGATACAATTTTATTTCACTTTATCAATTCTATCCACATATCTCTTCCATCTTATTGAGAAGTTGGGGGTCTTATTATTTAGACAAAATTTTGGTAACAGTCTCCTTACAAGATCTGAATAGATAGCATTGATTTAGTTCATCATAATGGTCAGATACTTCCAATCTTCAGTCATCAATTTTTTATTGACACATAATTGATATATGCCCAGGACTGTGCTAGACTGTGAAGACACAAAAATAAATAAGATCTAGTCCTGTATATTTCTCTTTCTGTCATCCATACGTTCATTCATCCAATAAACATTTATTGATTACCTAGTATGTATCAGGGACTATTCTAGGCACATAAGATATAGTACTGCATAAAAGATATAATACTGTTGTTCTGTGGATCTTGCATTCAATAAGTAAGTTATAAAATGCATCACAGGGTGATAAATGCTATGGGGAAAAAAAATAAAGCAGAGAAAGGGAACGGGGGCTACTGAAGAGGGTTGCAATATAAAATAGGGTGGGAGGGAAAAAAAGGCCTTGCTGAGAAGGTAACATTATAGTGAAGACTGGAAGGAGGTGAGGGAAGGAATGTAAGTGTGTCTAGGGGAGAGACTTCTAGGCAGTGGGAATGCCCGAGATGAAGGCATGTCTGGTATGTCCCAGGAATAGCAAAGAAGCTGGTGTGGCTAGACTAGACTGTGAGAGGCAGAGTAGGAGAAGGTGAGGACGACAAGGCAAGTGAGTAAATTGTACAGGGCCCTGTAGGCTCTCGTACGGGCTTTGGCTTTAATCCAGGAGAAGTAGGATGCTGTGACTATTTGGAGCAGAGGTGTGACATGATTTATAGTTTGACAAGCTCACTCCATATGCTGTGCTGGGAAGATGCTGGGGGCTGGGGCAGTGGTAGAAGCAGGGCTACCAGTTAGACTACTGTAATAATCCAGATGAGAGACAATCATGGCATAACAAGGGTGGTAGCAGTGTATTATGCATGGAATTGTATCCCTGCCCCCCACACACAAAAATGCTGAAGCTCTAGTCCTTAATACCTGCAAATGCGATCCTATTTGGAAAAAGGTTTTGTAGATAATCAAGTTAAGATGGGGTCATTAGAGTGGGCCCTGGTCCAATATGCCTATGTCCTTATAAAAAGGAGAAATTTGGGCAGAGAGAGAGACACATCCAAAGGGGAGAAGATCTGAAAACACAAAGAGGATGGTATATATGGGCCAAGGAATGCTCGAGGCTACTGGAAGCTGAGAGAGAGGTGTGAGTGAAAGATTCTCTCTCACAGCCCTCAGGAGCCAACCCTGCTGACACTCCAGTCAGGGCTTCTAGCTTCCAGAACCGTGAGGTAATAACTTTTTGTTGTTTAGCCACACAGTCTGTGGCACTTTGTTACAGCAGCCCTAGCAAACTGATACACAGTAGAAATGGTGGGAAGCAGTGGGATCCTGAATATATAATTGGTCTTCATTATCCGTGGATGCCACATTTGTGAATTTACCTGCTCGCTCACATTTATTTGTAATCTCAAAGTAAATGCTCATGGAGCTTTCACAGACATTTGCAGACATGAGCAAAGTGAAAAATCTGAGTGGCCCGACACACTTATTCCCAGCCGAGGTTGAACAAGGCCATGCTCTGCCTTCTCGTTTCAGCTTTCATCCTATACATAAGTGCCCTTTCACGATGTATTTAGTGCTATACTTTTCACATTTTGTGCTTTCCGTTGGTGATTTTTGTGGTTTAAAATGGCGTTCAAGCATATTGCTGAAGTGCTGTCTGATGTCACTAAGTGCAGAAGGCTGTGACATGCCTTATGGGGAAAACGTGTGTGTTAGATAAGCTTCACTTAGGCATGAGTTATACTGCTGGTGGCCATGAGTTCAACGTTCATGAATCGACTAAATATATTAAATAAGATGTCTTTACACAGATGTACACCGTAAACAAGGGATACATTAACTGGCTGCCACAAATCTAGAGACCAGAGGTCACAGGAACCTAACCCTGCACTTTTCCTATGGGGCAACGATTCACTGATTCAACATTTGTTATAGCGCATAACTACCTCAAATAACAAGAACAGATCACACTTGGATTAAAGCCAAAATATAACAGCATTTTGCAGGACTAGATGTGGAGTTTGAGAACATGAGGCAGTAAAGTTAACCCCAATGTTTTTGGCCTGATAAACTGGAACAATGGAGATGGAAAGGACAATGGAGGGAAGAGGGTGTTTTTCGGTTTTTGTTTTAGTTTTTTTGGAAGGAGCTGTGGATTAGAAACCATATAACTTCTAAATATAGACTTCAGCTTAAGTTGGGTTATCTGTACAAGAAAAATGTTTTTTGGCTGGGTCAGGGCAGTGATAAGAAATGTAGTCACAAGATCCATGGAGAGGAGAGACTCCTTACGCCCAGTGCGGGGTGCTGCTGAAACTGGGAGTCAGACATCTGTGTTCTAATCCTACCACTGCTCCTCTGAGCTGTGACAGGACCAACTCTACAGGAGATAGGACCCGTGAACGCGGTAAGGCAGCCCCGAACGAAGGCTTGGCAAAGTTCATCATAGCTTAGTTATTACCAGGTGAAAATTTTTCATATTTAACATGAAGTCATTTTAATTTAAGACCATTATATATGTTTGGAGAGAGAGGAGATACACATAGACATAGAGAGAGAGAGAGAGAGAGAGAGAGAGAGAGAGAGAGAGAGACTATCATAAAGGGAGAGCATATTTGAAGGCAAAGTCTCATTCTAGTTCTAGCATATCTGCAATGGTATCCTGAACATCATAGAAATGAATTATTTAAAACTGGTGGGAAGATGGTGTCAGACTTTTATCCCCAGTCTGGTGGTTTTTAAAAGACATCAATCTGCTCACCAGATTTTCTGCCTTAAAGAAAAAAGAAAAGAAAAGAAAAGAAAAACAACCTTTATATTTATAGCTCCTCAGTGTGTCAAATAAAGGAAAATGTAAATAAATAAGGTGAGGGGACACAAGCCAATGACACTCTCCTACAGGAAACACAGCAGCCTGTGGCCAGGCCATACTTAGAACACAAACAAGTTTAAAGTCAGGAATGAGGAAGATTTTAAGACAAGTTAAAATGCACTGCAGTATGTATAGACATTTGAGCCTCAGTGCTAGACTTTCAGGAAGTGTCTGGACAATTGATCCAAATTTCATATACCCAGGGTCATGCTCCAACTGAGACCCAGGAAACTCTCTGGTCATGACCCATCTCAGAAACATTTCAAAGGCAGTGAAATTTTCAGTGGTGATAATGTGTTTCTAGAACTACTGAAATCTATCTGGGACCTAGCTCTCTAACAAATAACTTATTTCTTAAATCAAGCCCATTGTAAGATTCAAAGCACAAAATAATTTACTTTCAAAAAGAGGTACCCTCTATTTTCTCAAAATTATGGAGCCACTAACTTACTGCTCTTGAGTTTATAATTCTACACAGTTCTCTCTTTACCAAACTGCTGGTTTAAGCAAATGGAAATCTAGAAAATTAATCTAGTTACTGGCCATGATTCACCACATGGACAGATTAGAAGATGCTGTAAACTTTGTTGCAGCTTCCAAAGTGTTGCTTATAGCCACCTTACTTTCCTGTGTCTTCTCACAAAACACATCAGTCAATTCAGGTAACCTCAGTATATATGTATTTTTCCATGCAGATTTCACTCACTCATTCTTGGGCAGCCACTCAGCACCAGACACTGGAGTAGGCACTGGGGTATAAAGGTGAAAAAGACAAGCACCGTCCTTGTTTGTCTTCAGGGAACTTGGAATCCAGCAGGAAAACAGAGAACTAAACAAGCACTATACTACGTTATAAGATACATATGCTGGTGGTGCTGTTTTGAGATCGTACTGCAGGAAAAACTAAACAAATCCGGCACTAGAAAAAAACTTATCAGAGGAAATGATGGTTGAGCTGAGAGCAGAAGGCTGAGAATAAATTTGTTTGAACTGTGTAGGGGTTGGAGGGATACAGTTTCTTATAGAAGGCAGAGCATGTGCAAAGGCCCAGAGAAAGAGAAATCCAGAGGTATGAGAAGTTCAAGGGACTGAAATAAATTCAAAACTGGGAAGACTTTAACAAGCATAATAATACAAGATCTGGATCTAGTTTTTAAACTATTAGATGCAATATAAGTACCCAAGGCTCTCTTTAGAGAGCACACCCTCAAACTGCTGTCTATCTAAGGTATAAGACAAAAAAATGATAAGTAGGGAATACAATCTAGGTAGCATGGAAGCCATGCATTATTTTGAATGGCTACCATTCAATGTTTGGATTGTTTGGGACCACAAGAAGTCTATGTGCTTGGATTATACTTGTCTAGCCTCTCATAAGGGCCTTTACTGAACATGCTCTAATGTTTGTCTTCTATGTTTTGAAGGCATTATAGTAAAAAAGTCTCGTGAGGTCTTTTTAATGCTAGTTGTAAAAGCCATTGTTGACATAAGTCCAATGTGCCCCAAATAAAGAACATTTCCATCAGAATTTAATTCAAATGAAACTTTCTTTGCCCTAGGGGATTAGTATGGTATTTTGTCTCTTTCCTATAATGAGAGCTGCATAATATACCATGTTTACTTTTTTCCTTTTCTTTCAGCCGTGGTTTTCACCTTGGTTTCAATGAGTCTCAGCACTAAATTTCAGTTTAAATACAATAATCCTTTTATCTTATGGATTTCCATAAGCTTTTAAATTCTCTACCAGATTCCTTATATGTAAGCACCCCCTCAGATCCTCTTGGACTGTCCTGTCTGAAGGGCTCTTGCCCACTTGTTCCATTCCTCCTGCCCACCACTTCTATAAGGGCTCCACTCAACTATCACTTCTGCTGTCAGTGTAACAAAAGCATAACCCAAAGCAGCTCACCTTAGGTCAATGACGCACAGCTCTTGCCTCCCACACTGAAGCTTCCCTGTTGCTACTGAAATGAGTCATCTATGCACATGTAACTTAGAAATTTGAGGAGTTAAAGTCCTAGAAGTGAACATCTGGCCCATAGAAAACAAGAGCTGATGGGTAAATTCTTCTCCCTTCTATCAGATAATCTCTTTGAAGAAGTTCCCATGAGATCAATGGTCAGTTCCACTGGATATGATACCAAAATGATGATTAGTTTGCAAGATGCCCCCTAGTGTTCTTTCCTCCTTCATCCCTGATGCACACTCCCTCTTCTCATTTTTGCTTCCCTGAAACTATATTTCCCAATAAAGCATTAGCACTTAAGCTTTTCTACCCAATTTCTAGGGAACAAGGGCTAAAACAATATTATCTTCTGATTCTTGGGAGTTAATCTCTAGTCCTATTTTATTAACCAGATTATATGTACTTTTTGTTTTTACTTCCTCATATTCTTTTTTAAAAATTGTGGACTAAAGATAAATTTATAAATAAGCTCATAGTAAGCTTCATTTTGTGCTAATTTTGTAGAACCTACGAATTTGGCTAAATTAACGAGGATATTTTTATTTTAGTTTCTCAAATAAAATTTGATTGGAAAATTCAAAGCACAGTCTAATGTGTTTTCAAAAAAGAAACAGCCTCCATTATTTATTTATTCCTTAAAATAATTTGGTAGCTTGCGGCTATGTTCTCTAAATCTTTATACCTATCTTCTTAACAGACTAAAATTTGTAATTAAATTTTAATAAACATAGGACTTAATCTAAATCTCCCTACAATTAGTTTAAGAATTTTACTGAGATCACAGCCAACAAGGATTTTCTTTACTTCCTCTGTAATGAAAGTGCATTTTGTTAGGAAGGGTATTTGAAATTTTAGTTGCAAATAAGTTTCAATTAATTTTTCTTTTACATATAAACAATTTTCTGTATTTTTTATACTTTAAGGTCAGCACTTGGAGACCAGTAATTTAAGGAATGTATCCCTTTTTGCTTGTTTCTCTCAGGAATACCTAAGAAAGCCACCACTAAGTACCAGCACGCTCCTCGCTTTCCTACCACTTACCCAATAACACTGTATATTTAAACCGAGTTTCAACTACTGAATTGGATTTTTTTCCAAACAGGTTTTCTTTTTTTTTTTTCTTACTATATAATTCGCTTTTTATTACTTAAACATGTCCCAAGGTTTTCGATGGGTTGATTTTTTTTCAATTAAGAATAATTTTTTAAAAACCTGTTTTGTGCAAGTTACTATGCTAAGTAAGGAACACAAGGTCCCTCTACAAATAGTTTATAACCTTTTGGTAAGTTAATACAAATCTATACTTAAGAAAAATAAGTTGAACATTTTTAGTGCCATAGATGTAATATACATACAGTATTAAATCTTTTGCTGGGAAGAAGATAGAACCAGTAATTCCAAACTGTGTCAATCTGAAGTAATATTTTATAATTTTGCTGAGATATGAAGGAAGTATGTGATCCCCTACAGTTCTTTGGATCACTCATTCAAAATATATACTGGATTAATGTGGAATATACATACGATGTAATATTAGTTTTAAAAGGGAAGGAAATTCTGACATATGCTGCATCATGAATGAACCTTGAGGACATTACGCTAAGTGAAATAAGCCAGTCACAAAAAGATAAATGCTATATGATTCCACTTAAGAGGTAATTAGAATAGTCATATTCATAGAGGTAGAAAGAATAGTGGTTGCCAGAGGCTGGGAAAAGGGGAGAATAGGAAGTTATTATTTAATGGATATAGAGTTTTAGTTTTGTAACATGAAGAGTTCTGGAGTTGGATTATAGTAATGGTTACACAACAGTAAGAACGTATTAAATACCAATGAACTCTACACTTAAAAATGGTTAAGATCATAAATTTTAAGTTATATATATGTTACCAAAACAAAAATTCAGAAAAAAAATTTTATAGGATCATACTGTATTCAGTACAAGGGAAAAAATTAATAAACTCACAGTCCAAAACAGAAGACCAAATATAATCAAATAACCATAGAGTCAGCTATGTTCTTTATGTGGTCTGTATAAGTGCTAGGGTAGCATAGATACAGAGATAAGAGAGTGAATAGTATTGTCCACTGAGACTAGAAATTGGTATGGGTAGAAAACAGGATACTGATATCTTCAAAGGCTTCAGAGAAAAGCTGTTATTTAATCTGGGCTCAAAAGGCAAATAAAAATTTGGAAGGCTAGCAGAAATGGTGTTCTTAGCAGAGGAACGGACACATTAGAAGGATGGAACATTTGTAAATTGAGAAAAGTTCTGTCTGGTTGAAACACAGGATCAGTGGAGGAGAGTGGTAGTATACGATGCTAGTGAAATAGATGTGTGAAGGCTACACTTTCTACCACTTAGAGAGTTTGGATTTCATTCTAAATCAATGGTCTTAACCAGAAATGGGTTTCAGGATCATTTGTGGAGCTTCAAGATATACATGCCAGTATTTGTCACTCGAGATTTGGTTTAGTATGTCCAGAGTGAATATGTTCTCTGTTTCTTCAGTTGTCAAGAGTTTCACAGTGATCCAGGTGGGCTCCTAGAATCTCTGATATAGGTAATAAGACATTATTATAAGATTTGATTTTTAAGATGAGAGGCGTGTCAAGGTTCATTAGCTCTGATGGCAGTATGATGGATGATTTAGAGAGGGTGAAACTTGAAAGTAAGAAGACAAGATAGAGAATTCCTAAGGTGCTAAATGCTGAGGCTTCTAAAAAGCTAATGCCAGTCTGGACTAAGACAGTGGCAGTAGGAACAAAAGAGGGAAATGAGAGGCATTCGGAAAGTCAAAACTATCGAATGTGGTGGTCAGTGAGATGTAATGGGTAAAAAAGAGAGAAATTAAAAGCAGTGTTCAGATTTCTATAACAGATAACTAACTGGATGAGCTGGATGAGTGTGGATCCATTAAGTGAGGTAAGAAATGCTGATATAAGTTCAAATTCCAACGTCTAGAAGATTGACTGTCACAGAATAGGTGCTCAATAAATGTTAAATGAATAAAAAACTCTTTATAAACCAGTGATTATATATTTGTGAATGAAATAAATGAATAAGTAAATGTTGGTTTATAAATGGGCTTTGTCGTTTTTTGACAGACTTAGATGTCTGGAGGAGGTGGAATGGAAGATTGTAGAAAAGATATACAAAGCAGAGGGAGCCATGAAAACAAAACAAAACACCCAAAAAGGTTGGACAGTTTCGCATGGGTTCCAGAAAAAGTAAACAGTACAATTTGGCTCTAGAATAGTGAGAAATGAGGCTGTAAAGATATAGTGGCTTCATGATATGGTGTGTCTGAAAGTCAGTCCAAGAAAGTTGCAGTTAATTAAGGAGGTTATGGCGAGTCATGACTTTTGGGCAAGGGTCTTCTATGATCTCTAGGATCATGTTCTTTTGGAAGACCCTTATTGCAGCAGTGGGACAGGATGGATTGGCATGGGAAGAAATCTGAAGGGGGGAAGACCAGTTAGCAAGCTACTATGAAGGTAGAAACAAAAGATAATAAGAGGAAATTGAGCAATGATGGTCACAAAAGGAAAAAAGTCAGGAGCAGATTCAAAGGATATTCAGAAAAATTAATATGTGATATCTTGCCCCAGATTGGAAAGGCTGAAAGTTAGAGCTGGGTTCAGGATGGACCATGGGTGACAAAGCATTGTGGTCTCAATGGAGAGAAATAATAATGTCAAGAAGGTAAACAGTTTCATGTGAAGATAATTGATTCTGAGGAGACAGCAGGATGTTCTGGTGGAGAAATATTTTGGGCACCTAGAAATGCAACACTGCAGTTTAAGAGGCAGATTGGAGCCAGAAATTTAAACTTGGGAGCATTCTGGTATAGTGATACGTGATGTGTATGAGTAGATAGGATGGCCAAGGAAATTGAAACTAAGCCCAGGGGGTAGGGAGAAACAGGGGTATGCTTACCCTTGGCTGGGGGAGGGGAGTAAAATCTAGGGAGTAGAAAGAGAAGCAGTCCTAGCAAGAGACAAGAAAAATCTGGAAAATGTGCCTCTCAGAAGACAGGAAACAGAACTTCAAAAGGAAAAAGTAGATAAATAGAGTCGAATAGGGAATTTGAGCAGGAGGAGGACTGAGACAGGGCAGATGGTCTCTGGACAGGTGAGAAAGCCTTGGTGGGGCTGGAGCGAGCGGGATTAACTGGGATTACAGATGGATGGTGTGGAGGGCGTGAAGAAGCTAAACTTTTTCCTACCATTTGTGATGCAAGAGTCAGGGGCACTGATAGCATGGCCCATTGCATTACTGCCATTTGGTTTTAATGAATTCAGTGTAGCCTCCATTGTATTCTCAGTAGTCATATTACTTTCACTGAAAAAAAAAACAGGGTGAGAAGTATGGATGTAAACAGCATTTGGGGCCCTGAAGTCTGGAATCTGATTCGTGAACACTTCCTGCCTGGGAGCACTGGGTCTCAACATTTCCTGAGAGGAAATAGTCAAAGTTAAATTGATCATTTTGCATGGCAATGTGTGTGCCAGAGCTATGTATAGCAATTAATTGAACAAACTTTTTGTCTCTAATTTGAAATGCTACTTTTATCATAAACTAAATCCTCACATATATGTGAGTCTATATCTGAACTCTCTATTTCATTCCATTTTGTACCAAACCTACTGGTATTTAATTGGGATTGCCTTGAGTTTATGAATTAACTTGACAAGAACTGGCATTTTTACAATATTTAGTCTGTTGAAAATAAAGGATACTTAAGCCTTCTTTTATGTCCCTTAGTAGAAGATAATTATTTTTCCCATATAGCTTTTTTCGAAAGCTTTTCTTTTTCAGTTTATAGCTATATATTTCTCTTTTGAGTTGCTATTATCAATGGTATTATTTTTTGCATTGTGTGTGTGAGTGTATGTGTGTGTGTGTGTGTATGTAAGACATAGTGATATTCCTCAAATAAATGATCACAATTTTTAAAAAATCTAAAACAAATTAAACTTTTTAATAGAATCTAACTTTCACTGAGCTGATGCACAGATTAAAAAAATCATTTCAGATAATACCATCATGTAAAAAAATTTTTTAAAAAAGAATGCAGTGAATTTCACCTTTGTATTACTATGTTTCCTTACAGAAGACAAGCTGTGAAGCTGTAACTGTATTTGGAGTTAAAATGTGCTGTCTGTTCAGTCCTGATGCCACCAGTGGGAGCTCCATTTTCCACCTAATACCACACAAAGCTCTAGATAAACTCTGGCTGTGTCCACAAAAAAACCAGCCCTGTTCAGCCCTGCTGCTTGAATTCATGACCATGGCATTGGTTCTCCTCTGCAGGTGCTGATAGAAGAGGCTGAAGGAAGTTTTAGCCTCAACAGTAAGCCCCAGCTGCAAATCACACTCACCACGGACAGAGGTATTTTCAGAGAGTTTGATATAACAATGAGTCAGAAAGGGTTTGGGGTTTACCTTTTCCTTTATCCCAGTACTTTGAAATTTCAGTCTGAGGAAAAACACAAAACTAACAAATCTAGACAAGAGATCAGCAAACTTTTATAGTGAACGGCTAGATAGAAAATGTGTAGGCTTTGTGGGCCATGTGGTCTGTGTTACAACTACTTAACTCTGTGGTCGTGGTGAAAAAGCAGTCATAGGTAATAAGTACATGAACTTGGTTGTGTTCTAATAAAACAGCAGACTTGGCCCGTGGTTCATAGTTCCCAGATCTCTATTTTAGACTAGTAAACATCCAAGCCATTATAATTTATATTTTAAAAAATCAAAAGCAATGCACTAGACTCCACAGAACTAAGAATGTTAGTATGCAAAGCACTAAAATGAACAAAATGCAGAAAAGTTACCAAAATGATTTTTTAGCAACCCCTAAATAACAATTCTGAGAATAGCTAATATTTGTTTGCTTTATGAAGCGCAAGTGGGATTATAGTGTATAATAAAACAACATATTACATTGCAGTATGGTCACTGCTTTGAGGAAGAAGAGAGAGATGAGTGAAAAAACCATTGTTCGTAATGTGAGCATTTGCTCTTACTTACCAATCCTGTACCGCGTTGAAGGATTCTTCGTTTGTGATGTCATACATTAAAATAAAGCCCATGGCTCCTCGATAATAGGCTGTGGTGATAGTTCTGTATCTTTCCTGGCCTGCTGTATCCTACAAAATAACAATAATAATTTCTCACAAAATAAGGCAATACATCTTTTGGGAAGTGATTAATGATTCCAAAAACAGAGTCTAAATTGTACTTGCAATGTATAGCTATACATCTTTTTTAGTCTTGTTTTTCCTAATGAATTTCATATGGCAGCTATACAATATTATGAAAAATTCTTTTTTATGGTAAAAATCTAGCTCAAAGTACCTTCTATTTTTTTTCACTCCCATTAACCAGCATCTCACAATAGAAAATAAAAAGATTATACTCATCAAAATTGGTGGCTTTTTACATAGTTTAAAACCAGAAGAGTACATTAGCACTATCATAATATATTCATTATCTATCTACTAAGTACAATTCACTTTGGGGAAAACATAAATTTATGAAAAGGTCCCTGTTTTTATAAGCAAGAGTTTAGTAAACTGTAAAATGAAAATAAAAATACCTGCTTTGTGTGGATGTTTGAGTCAAACAGGTCTGGATTTCCTGCTTTCCCATTGGATAGCTGGGGGAATGTGGACAAGCCACTGAACCTCTGTAAACTGAACCTCTTAAAGTCTAGCAGGCTTGTTAGAGTTACATGAAATAATGCTTGTAAAGAGCCTGGCACACAAAAAGTTGTCAATAAATAGCATATATTGTCTGTTGTGTCTAAAATTTTAGGAAGCCAGGCTCATAAAAGATGGGAGATAGTAGCCTACAAGTATAGGGGTTCAGGGCATGTAACAGTTAAATCTGAAATTCAGAGGCAGCTGCAACACTGAAATAACCTGTCATGTATACTGAATAGTGATTAGCTCAAGAAATTATTACTCAATTCAACAAACTTCGCAGGACCTGAGATATCTCTTGCAATCCACATCTCCCTGGTTCCCCTCTTTGTCACATTCCCTGGAGACTGGGCTCTGACTTCTCTTTCTTAGTATTCGAAGTGCTTTGAACCCATTTTGCTCAGAAATGTTACCTTCTTTCTGACATCAGTCTGGATCCTCTTTCTCCCCTTCTCCAAGTGATGATTCCCTTGTGCATGGAATGCATCCCAGCTACCCTCAGACTTAATAGGCATTGAAGGAAAAGCTAATGTGTTAGTTGACTGAAGAACAGGTTTCCTTATTATCAAAATGAAACTAGTATCTCCTGGGTCTCACTGTTGGATATGCTGACCCTCTCCCATAAGACCCCCTGCTTGGATGCTTATACTTCACTGTAGACTGACTAAAAGTGGCAAACTCAGGGTTGCTTACAATTGTTTCCTAATTTATGTGGTATAGTCTATTTGGCTCCTGCAAGTTAGGAGAAGGGTGATTAAAGAAGTCTGAGGAAATCAGCAAATGCTTTTGGGCAAATGTGGAGGTGTGAAATGGAAGTTGAAAATTAGCTAAGTGTGTGACTTTTCGTGAAGCCAGCAACAATTATATCTACTCTTGGAGCATGGATAAGGTCTCAATTATAAAGGGCTTATTAGGTAATATTAGGGAAATAAGTTTCCAGAGGTAAAATGAAAACAAGTATGGTACCCAAAATAGCAAAAATAAAGCAAAACCAGTGGGAGAAGATCTTTCAGAACATCAGTGGCAGAAAACAGAAAGAAAAGTATAGATTTCACCACATGAAAATCTGGCAATTCCTTGAATATAGAAAAAAATGCTAAAAATAAAATCACAATGATATATAATCAAGTGATACACTGAGAAATACACTCACATTTTACCAGAGAAATCAAGGGTTAATATCTTTAATATACTAAGTGGTACTAGAAATCATTAAAAAATGTTAAATGTTTTAATTTTTAAAATTATTTGTAAATAGGCACAGAATTAGCTAATTATTTTATAAAAAGAGCTGAATTCCAAGCATAATAATATGCTAAGAAATGCAATGCTACATAGTTTCTGCCTACATTATTTAAGTATTTAAGTATGTTATTGTACTTTGCTTGGTATATAAACATAGATATCATAAACTGCACATAGAATTGAGACAAATATACAAATTTATTAGGCAGAAAAAGCCAATCTTGAGCTTATTTAGAAAATCTTGGATGTGCGTTGGACTTAATTCAGTTAGCAGTATATTGAAGTGTGAAATAAAGAAGAAACTTAGTGCACAAATTCCCAAAGACAATATTTAAAAAACAAGGTACAATCAGAGATTGTGCAATATATTTTAGTTCTCAGGGGAACAGAACCCCTTATAACTAGCCTTTCTATTTTAAAACTTTTCCATATCTCACTTGGGTTCATATTTTCCAGAACACGTTATCTATAAATATACCTTTTTTTTTTTTTATTGTAAATTAACTTTAAATGGCTTTCTTTTTCCCCTGGTAAAATATCTTTCTGGCATTGATTATCATTCTTACAAGTTAAGGACATCATTCCTGCTGTTTTCTCTGTACAATAGACAGAACTTTCCCTTAATTTCTCAATAGAAGAAAACAACCAATATAGCAGAGGCACTGTTAAATGGTGACCCAGACCCTTCCTGTCAAGCACTTACTCAGCACAGGCACGGAATAATGTTGTGTTGGAAAACTATGACATTATCTTTCTCTTCTTGACCTTTTCCAGTGATGGCTTCCCCTTTCACAAGATGTTAATTTTATTTTGACAGAAAACAAACAAACAAACAAAAAAAATAGTTCTAGTGTTATAAAACACAAGAATTTCACACTTGTGTAATCTTTGAGAGAGCAGAAATCAAGGTCCCTTACAGCTTGATTGAAATGTTTCAGGAAACTCTATGGTAGGAGAGCCATTATGTATTAGAATTTAAAAACAGAGTGAGGGGGACAAAAATAGCTTTCAAGAAAAAAAAAAAATAGAAGCTTTTGGATAGCACTTAAGGCACAGCAAGGGGCAGGACCTTCCACACCATTCTGATTTAAACCCAGAAACACAATCTAATTGGAAGCAGTTGTCATGTAAAATCTCTCAGGGAGAATAAGAAATTGCATCAATCAGAGGAAGGGTAAAAAATACAAAAGAGGAAATTTCCTCTCCAAAGGCAAAGAAAAAAAGTAAACCTAAGCTAATATAAACCGACACCATGTTGCCTCTGCATCGGTTTGGGGTATTGACACAATTTCAGAATGACAAACTCATTAGCATTTTCTCTCCTATGATATCAGGAAGAAAAAGAAGTCAGAAAAACACTTCACTATATTTGACATTTTCTAATGATGATAGAAGGTCATATTTGAAAGAAAAGAACATTTTATAATGTCAAGTGCCACTAATGTAATTAAATGCGAGCAGTCCCAGAAGGAAACTGACTAAAATCGCACCTCTTCTTAATTTGCTCAGGAAAATGGCTCCAAACCCTGGCTTTGTGTTGTTCCTCTGCCCACTTGATTCTAATAACTGGGGACACCTGCTGATTTTCTCTAAATATAGGCTTCTGGTGATTGACACCACAACTGACAATCTCTTACAGAGACAATAGGGATAAAAATATGTAAAAAAAAAACTCTTCCATGAGATTTAGTTTTCATTTTCCTCTCTTTTTAAGAAAAATAAAAATAATTTTAGTGGGTTTAAATATTTTGATTTCTCAATCATGTTTTTAGGAAGAATTTTTGGCTTTAATAATAGGTTTGACTAGCGAATGTTTGAATGTCTGTCAAGAAAAGAATTATAAAATAGAAAACAAGCAGCTTGTTAAATAGTAGCTAGGAACATTTTTCATTTTGAATTTTGACTTTTTTGTCTTTGTTTTTGCCTTCATTTTTTTCTCTAATGAAACATTTTATTTACTTTTTAACACTATGAGTTGCATTTTCAAAACCTTCTGAGGCCATGCAGAGATAATGTGCAGTTTTAATATTGAGCAAATAGCTTTCATTTGTAAGGTCTGGGTAATGTTGTAATTTGTTTTTTGTTTTGGTGGTTAATTCCCTCTGAATTGGATTAAAGGGGAAATGGAAGTAACCATTAGTAAAGAAACATAATTCAAAAATTATCACCACAATCAGAATACATTTATTGAATGTCTAGACAGAGAAAAATAGATTGAAGGACAGACAATCCTGATATATGACAGAGTAGGTAATTTTATCGGTGGAGAAACCAAACCAAAACTGATGTTAACTGATCAACAAAAATAATTTAAGTTAAAGGAAAGAATACATAATAACCCAAAGAAGAAATCAACAGAAATTGAGGATGAGAACACTGCAACATAAGACATAAAACACACTTTAACAAGTGAATTTCCAAATACATAAAGATGTGAAATGGAATACACAGGCATTTAAGCATTCAAGCAAAGAGTGACCCCTTAACTTGTACTTTGCTACATTTTACCTGTAGGAATTATTTTGATTGAAGAAAAATTAAATTATGTTCAACATAGTTTAATATGAATGCTAACTGATTCATTCAGCCATTCAATAAACTTTTAGTGAATGCCTATTGCCAGTTAGGGACCACGATAGGTATACGTTAAATTTATTTTACCTATGCTAGACATAGTTTTATATATTTTAAAATACTATGCATAAAAGTATTAATGAAATACTTTTGAAATCAGAATCTTATAATCCCTACATATCTATAAAAGATTAGGTAAGACTGTGAAAATATCATTTCTAAAGAACCAGACAGTACAGCAATTTAAAATTGCAATTGATACCATTGGCTTGGTGATAAGGTTCTCATATTCATAGTCACTGTTATGGGTTGTATTGTTTCCCCAAAAAAAGATACACTGAAGCCCTAACTTTTAGAACCAGTGAATGTGACCTTATTTGGAAATAGTCTTTGCAGATGTAACCAAGTTTAGATGAGTTTACACTGGATTAAGGTGGGCCCTAATCCTTTGACTAGTATCCTTTTTAGAAAACAGAGACACAACACATAAAGAAGGCCACAAGAGGGCAGAGGCAGATTCGAGTGATGCATCAACAAGCCAAAAGATGCCAAAGATTGCTGGCAACCACTGGAAGCTAGGAGAGAGGAATGGAATGAATTCTGCCTTAGAGCCCGAGAGAAAGCATGGCCCTGCAGACACCTTAATTTATAATTTCTAGCCTCCAGAGCTGAGACAATGAATTTCTGTTGTTTTAAAACACCCAGTTTGTGGTGCTTCATAATGGCAGCCTTAGGAAACTAATTCGGTCCCTGACCCCAGTTTGCAATCTTCGTGATCAGGGTGAAAGCAATATAAATTTCAAAGCTACACACACACTCAGTTACTACTTAACAGAAAAGAAAATATAGAAAATTAAAGTTAGCTTTATGGAGAAGTCTAATACAGTCTCATTGTGTGAATTCATGAAGGATGTTATGTATACTAAAATGCATTAATATATTTCATTTATATAAAATTAATTCTGTTCAAAAAAAGTAAGGTGATATATCTTATTGCTTTAAAAAAGTGGATCTTTATATATGTATATATATTTACATACATACATATATAGGTATTAGAAGGACAGAACAACATTATTTAAAATGATAAAAATTATATATTGCTTCATGTTGGAATTTCATCCCCAAATGATGAAGATGCTGTTCTAGAAAAATCTAAACTCATAATGTACACTGAGACAAAACCCTCTAAAACAAAAGAAACAACAAAATGCCTATTATTACACATCACTTCTTTTGTATGATGTTACTTTCCCCCAAATTGCATTTATATTTTTGTCTCCATAAATAGGCAGGCATACAGCAGCACTGAATATAGCCTTATAAAAATAGTAAGCAAAACAGGATGCTTAATATTTTATGCTTTCTTGTTGCATATTTATTTTTGGAATGAAGTAACTTTTTTCCTTACAACAGTTTATCTACTATTAAATAAAATTTACAAACCACTTTTCCCTGATCTTGTGCAGTCAATTTGAATTCATTTACACACACATAGGTATACAAGCATCTATAAATCAAGCCCACATTTGAGAATACTAATAAACTGGCCTCTAAATAGTTCTTCGATCAATGTAGATGTTTTTCCTACCTATCGTCCTTTATCCTTCATGCCAGCAGATTTTATGGATCAGATTTTCTTGTCATGATGTTTAGCTTTGAAATGCCCAAATCTTCATTTTACAATGGCATCCACTTCTAAGTAAAACCTAATAAAATAAGCCCGAGGCAGAAGGATAAAACTTGACCTATTATTTCTTGGCAGTGTTACCATGGCAATTCATCTTTCCTGGAGGAGATGAACAGTCATATATAGCTCTTTTATAAGGGGCCTATGACCCCATTGTCAGTGAGACCCTAACAACTGGGTGTTTCTGCTCAGGAAAGTTGGAGACATTTTTCAGTAAACACTGTCTAAATACTCAGATGAACTCTCGTCAACATCTTATTAAAATTTATAATCCAAACTGTATAAAGATATCTTTATTCATTTTATTTAAGAGCTTGTTTTCTAAGAATGATTAACACAAAGGCAGAGAATATCATATTAATCAGAAGATGTCATTTTTGCTTTCTTTCTAATTAATCTTTTTGACATCTTCCCAGTGGGATTTTGATTATGTTCAACTTAGTCAAAACCAGGAGCATAAATACTTAAATGCAGGCAGCTTAGAGCTTTTAGTCAAGGGTGATGATTGTTTTTCTCACAGAATGCAATTAAAAATGCTTGTACAAAAAAAAAAAAAAAAGATCTATGTTTTAAAGAACAATAGGTATTTGAGTGAGACTCTTATTGTTTCCCTAAAATGACCAACTAAGACTCAGACAAGACTCCTGACAGAGGGATGGAGCTTTCACTCACGAAAGCCACATGTCAGTTATCTGGTTGGATGGATGTCTACTTAGGCAATAGAATTGTTGATCTGCACTTGTGCAGGGGCATTTGAGACCTGGCACGGTTGAGGAGAGGGAGATAGTAGAGAAACATAAAAACGTGACTTCCCATGGGTTGGCATGGATAGGTTAGGTGAGTTTCCCATGGATCAATAAACATGGCAAGCAGCTGCACTGAAGGCATCTTGCCAATAACCTATCTCTGTGAGGGCTGTCTCCTGGATAAGATATAAAGTATTCCAACAGGGTCAGGAGTGAGCTGAAGGAATGTTGAAAGAGAAAGAACCTGAGCAAATATTCCATGTTCTGGCACTATGCAGTGGGAGAACCCTGCAGGACTCCATGAACATGCTACATAAGGAAATCGACATGCAATACCTGTCACACAGAAGGTTAGGGTGGTAGGACAAGCTTAGCTGGAGAAACCAAGACAGAACTGGAAGAGTAAGAATATAAAAAAGAGACAGAAAAGGTGAAAGCATAGATCAAACTCCTCTTCCTAGTACATGACCAGCTCCTGGGAACGTAGCCAGATTTATGGTAAGGAAAGAATAATGTTAAATTGGCGATGACAAGAGCATTTTAAACTCTGTTCAACAATACTGAGTTTTTTTAAAGAATTTATTTTTTATAGTAGTTATGAGTTCACAGCAAAATTAAGCAGAAGGCTAAGAGATTTCTCATACTCTCTGCCTCACACATATTCACAGCCTCCCCCATTATCAACATCTCCCACCAGAGTGGGACATTTATTATAACTGATGAACCTACATGACACATCATTATCACTCATAGTCCATAGTTTAATGGTAGGTCTCACTCTTGGTGTTGTACCTTCATAAGTTTGGACAAATTTATAATAACAGGTATCTATCTTATGGTACCATGAAGAATGGTTTCACTGCCCTAAAAAATTTCTGTGCTCTGTCTGAGATTTTTTTAAATAGGAAAAGATGACTGGAAATGGAATCTGTTGAAGTTATGCTTTGGGGACAGGTACAGGTCACTGGACAGAGTATGACTGAAAATGGGATTTAGATTAAAAAAAATATCAATACATGATATTTAACACCAATGGGTTTAGACTTTTCACTGAACTAACTGCTGAAGAAATATAACAAAATAAATAATGTAGACTTAAGCCAGAACTTTACAAATTTCAAAGCACATTCACATGTATAATTTCATTTAATTATTCTGAGGTAATAGACCATTTTATTGATAATGAAACACAAACAAAGAGGTTAGGTACTAGTTCTAACTCAAAGCACTGGAAGATGGCAGAGGTCATACCAAAAGCCCAGCTGTCTTCACACATTCAAAGTCTAGTTCTCCTTCCAAGTATTAGGGTGAATATTAAAGAATATTAAAGAATTTAGGTTATATTTTTTTTACTCTGCGTCTGTTTGATGTTATCATTTGGCTATATAACATTTGTTTCATGTATGTGCTTTCAATCTTTGCCAGTTTCACTTTTTTCAAATTCCATTTATTTTCCAACTAATTGTAGCTGTGTCTAGTCCTAATACCCCACTGAAATTGTTCATGTTCAAGTAATCAGTACATCCTGACTGCCGTATCCAGTGGTTTAATTTTTGCTTCTTATCCTAATTGTCCTTTCTAAAATATTTGGTACAGGTAACAAGTTTTATTTCTTTAAATCCACTTGTCCAGGGCATGGTTCTCTCTTGATTCTTTAATCTGTGAATGTTCTTGTTCAGTTTACTTTGCAAGCTCCTCTTTCTGCTCACCTCTTAAAGGTGCTGCACAGGCTTCTGATCTTCGATCTCTCTCGTCCTCCTATATTACACTATTATCATCGTTTCAAAGGTAATCTCTAAATAAATTGCTCCACCTTTAGGAAATCCTGACCACATTCTTGTGTCCCAGAACTCCATTTTCATCATTGTAACTCACAGATATCTCAAATGGAACTTGTACAAATAACTAAAGTCAATGCAATTTTCTTCAACTTGAGTGACACCAGCATTTTAAATCTTTTAATCATACAATTGAACCTCACAAATTTTCTGAATCTAAAAATCTCCCAGGTATCCAATATACTCTGTCACCCTTCACTGACTTTCCTTCCAGAATTTTAAAGAAATATAATGACAAAATTATTTTTCCTTAAACCTAGGTCAAGGGAAAAAAAATCTAGGATTTTCTTTTATTGAAATATTTTCCCTCTTATTATCAATTACAGTTTCTCCACTCTAAAGAAGAGAATGTCATTAACCTGGGATCTAGGCTTCGTATCTTCAGGAAGAAAAGAAGATGCACATAGAACTTAATCTGTAAAGATTAAATACATTTTTGTTGAAAAGAAGAAGAAATTATAAATTTAACAGAGCATCATATTGGGAGTTGGTTCTTGTTAAATATTCAGCATTTTTTAGCTATGTGAACTTGGTTCTCACTGGTCTCTGGGCTTTGATTTCCTCATTTGTAAATGAGAAACTAAATTTCCCAGGTCTGAATTCACAGAATGTCTCTAAATACATTTTCCACTCTCACAGGATTTTTGATCTAGTGCATCAAAATCTTTTTATTGGTGAAATTGGTCTATTAATATTTATCCTAATTACCACTATACTTGCTTATATGTTTACTATCTTATTTTATACTTGGCTTTATTTTTATTTTTGATTCTTTCTCTTCATTTCCTGCTTTTTCTTTGATTGATTGCTTTTTTCCCCCTAATTTCATTCTTCTTTTAATTAGTTTGGACATTATACCTATTATATATAGTGATTATTAAAATTTCAAAATTTATATTTAAAATAAATATCTTTATTTCCCCAAATTCAACTATTTAGAAGATCTGTATGTCGTCCTTTTTTATTCTACATAATATTGTCCAGTGTTCCATATTTTAATATGATCTTGACTTTTTACTCCCTAAATTAGACATTATGTTTCACGTGGATATTATTCATTTATATTCATATTTATCCTTATATTTTCCAGTTTCCCTGCCCACAATTTCTCCTTACATCTTAAAATAATCTTCCATATTTCTGAAGTGCATTCTTCAGAAATCCCAATGGATTTTAAGTGTAGCTATATCATGGTAAAACTGAAGAATACCAACGGTAAAAGGAAACACATCATGGTTTGCCCAGGAATGTCTTGGGTTATGCTCTGTGGTTATCAATGAATGTCTTTTGATAGTAAACATTCTCATCGTATATGTCTGAATATATATTATACCTTTTATTCATAAATAAATGTTCAGCTGTATATAAGAAGTCTAGTTATATTATATTTGTTGATTACAGCATTATTCCATTGTTTACATGCTTCAGTTGATACATTCAAAAATATGCTGTCATTCTACTTTTCGTTCCATTTTAGGAACTTTTCTGTGACGTTACCATAGAGTTTCCTTTCATCCTCGGTGTTCTTCAGTTTTACCATGATGTGGCTACACTTAAAATCCCTTTATTTATGCTGCTTATTTTGAGGATTCTTGTTTTTCACAATTCTAGAAAAAAATTCCGTCACTATCTCTTCAAAGTGTCTTTCTTCCATTTTCCTCCCTTATTTTGTAATTCCAATTAGGTATCAGGTAAATAGGGTGGTATACATCATGGTTTGCCCATGGTTTGTCTTGGGTTATGCCCTGTGGTTACCAATGAATACTTAATTAATGAACTTGTCTCAAAAGTCTTTTGGAACTTTTTCAACTTAACTCATATTTGAAACAGGTCTGTATCTATAAGTTAATAGTTTCTGGCATGGTTTATAGATTCTTGACATATCACCACCGTTCTAAAGAGTTGAAAAAATGGTTTGAAAGCATTCTAAAGGTCAGCTGAGTCACATGCTGTAAAACTTGTTCATTTAAAAGTGAAACCAGAACTGTGTATAAAAGATATGACTGAGGCATGAATGTGTCTCTAAAATAGGAGTATTTCTGTGCTTTATGCAGTCTCTGCCCCATTAAATCATCATGTTAGCGGCGCAGCTCATTTCTTTGTCTGATCAGCTTTCTTTTGTGACCGTTATTGAAAAGTGATTGTGTCACTCAATGTAGGTCAAGATCACAGGCTGGCATTTGACTTATAGAAGTGTTTTATTTGATTAACATAGTGTTCAAAATTTTTTAAGCCAACAATTAAGAAAATTTCTTTGAAAAATTAAAAAAGATGGAAAAAAATGGGTGTCTGCATTCTTGCATGGCCACAGAGGGTTGAAGCTGGGTAGCAGCTGCCTCTTTTTTATTTTCATCTGACCCTCTTTTCTGCTTTGTGTTGTTGCCAGATCCCTAAGGTATTACAGTTTGAGATCACCCTCCCCCCGCCGCCCTCGCCACCACCACCACCACCACCACCACCACAAGTACTACTATTTATCCTCTGTTCAAAACCATTCTATGCCTTCTTGTTGGCCTGGGGAAAAAAAAAAAAAAAAAAAAAAAGCCAAATTCCTTAGGCTCTCTTTGTTTGGTCTCAACATCTCTTTCCGACTTTATAATTACATTTATATTTATCATGTGTCTATTCTTCTTTTTGATCCCTTTGTGTCAGATTTTGACCACGTTTCTCAACCCCTCCCTATGTTTCTGATTTCTGTCTCTAATTCATGTATGTATACTCCTCCTCACATTTGTCCTTTCGGTCTTGTTTTCATGCTCAAGAACAGGCAAGTAAGTATATCTTCAAAAAGAAATAAAAATTTCCTATCAAATGGCTATCCTTTTTATTATTCTGAACTGTCTTAACCAAAAATAAACCTAGTTCTAAACTTAGCCCAAGCAATTTATGATCTAGGTGAAATTTACATTTAAGCTCAAAATTTATATAAGAAAAAATTCAGGTTGTTTTAACACATCAATATTCTGTCTGGGTTAACCTTATGTTAAAAGTTAACCAAACATTGAAAATCTGTATTCCTAACATTGTGCTAGGCACTGAGAAAAATACAAAATAAGCATCTATGAGATGCAATCTCTAAATCAAAGAATTGTATTTCCTATAAACTGGCAAAATAAAGTACATAAAGTAATCTGAGAATCTGTCTGAATTTTAAGTGTTTCTTGTCTGATGTGTGTGATATATGCTAGAGGAATCAAAGAAGAGGCAGGCTGAAGCGAGCTGGAAAAAGCTCCAGGAAAAGGTAAGACAGGTCTCCAGTAACGGGTAGTGCTGAGGTCTGAGGGGAGGTGGTTAGCAGACCCAGCCAGACACAATTGAGGTGATTAGGAAAGACCACGGAAATCAGTCAGAATGTGAAGAGACTGGCACTGATGTCTATCTTTTGTAAATTTTTCTACGACTTTTCACCTGCAGGGACTAAAACAGTATTTATCCTTTACTATTACAGAAGGCTTTGTTTGGCATCTGAAAGTTCACCAGGCACTGCAAATAAGTATTCCCTACTTCCCCTTTAAACCATAGTATCTGGGAGGAAAATAAAATCTGAGAACAGATGCTTGTTTCTTCTAGAGCAGAATCCAGAATCTGAAATGAAAGAGAGCAAATGTAGTCTATGACCCAGGACCAGCTGGGTCAAGTAATTAAACCCCTCTGAATTCTCACTTTCTAGCTAAAACAAGGATAATATAATCTACCTCTTCAAGGTTATTGTAAGGATTAAAGCTTTTTGCACATACTAGGTGGACAATAAATGGGACTTCATTTTTTCTTTTTTCCTTTTTCTGGAAGCAGCAATGTGTGGAGAAAAGAACAAGGACATTGGTGTTAGAACACTCTGGCTCGGAGACGCACATGCTGTGTGGCTTTAGAAGTATCACCTAATCTCTCTGAGCATTAGTTTCCAGACTTCTGAAATGAAATCAATATCTAATATAAAACTGAGTTGCAAGCTGCAAATGAGAAACGGCCTATGTAAACTATAAAATGTAACATCATTATTATTGACTATGTTAATGATAGTAAAGAATTGAACCTAGTATGTCAAATCCCAAGGGAAAGTGGGTGTTAAGGTGTAACTGGATTTCTAGTAGAACATTGATCCTTATCCCGTGCCCATGAGAGGAGAGAAAAATAAAGATATTTGTCCTTTACAATCACTCAGAACCTAAACATCCCTTTTCTCTGTCATGGCCCCTTACGTTAAAAGGAAACATAATTCAAAAATAAAATATAAAATGAAATCCCTGTCATGACTATTATTTGATTATGCTTACTGATTTCTTTAACGTTCTCTGCACATTCTTATTTTTATGATTGTTTTGACTCCAACTGAGACAAAAAGCCTAAAGAATTATAATGGTATTTCAAAGTTAAAGCAGTGATTCCTGCATCTAAAACTACGGCTCACTATAATTCACAAGAATCATCTAACAGTATTATGTCCAATGAATGAAGTCTCTAAAATACACTGAGAGACAAAGTGAAATGAAAACGTAGGAACTAGATGATAGAGAAAAAGAAGTTGTAGTAGCATCTCATTACATGCTCCATGCAGGGAGAGAACAGGCTTGCAGCAGGCAGCTGGCTGTGCAACTGATGTGGGCAAGAGAATAAAATGGTTGCACTGGAATGCCAAGGAGAGGAGATATCAGAGGAAGGATGTTTACTTTAGGAAAGCTTCTTGACTTCACCAGAAATAGCATGATTAATAATGTATAAATTTATCTTTTTAAGTGGTCTAATGTATTTATTAGTTTTTTAATAAATAATCTTAATCTTAAATAATTCAAGAATATGAGACAATAATCCATCTAACTGGAATATTTAAACATCAAAAGTAATTTTGAATCACTGAGTACTGTTTCACAAGTTGTTAAATCAGTGGACAATATTAAGCCCATTGCTTGGCATTCAGGAAACAGGGATACTCAAACTGGGGCCTCGCCCAGCATAGGGCACTTTCACATGTGATCTCTGTGACCACACATTGCTGTATGAGATTATACAGTATCCGGTTTTGTAAGGCACAAAGTTATCCAAGACCTTCTAAGATCAATAGTAATTGCAAATAAGGCTTCAAGATCACATAGCTAAGTAGATGACAAACTGGCTTTTGCCTGCATTTTTTGGTTATACCGAACCCATGGAAAGATGGCTTCAATTGCTATTTAAGCAATTCTCTCTTCTGTTAAGTTCTGATGAGACATTAATATAGAACTGAGTCTGGTGCTTGGCTCCATGATTAGAGGAACTAAAATCGGAGGTGGAGGTCAGGGGCCAGCTACATAGACAGATTATACGGTTTACCTCAGATGTGCCCATGGAAAACAATTCAAGGAGGCTTCCCTAAACCTCAAAAGTCTGAAGAGTAACTCAGAAAATGGGACACGGCTCTTTTCTTTTTGTAAATTTTTATTCAAGACAGGACTGGATTTATTGGGGAAAAGTGGGGCCTGGGCATTGGCTAAAAAGAGCTAGAAAGGCAGACATCTCATTTTGAGGAGTGGGCTGTGAGTTGTGGATTATCCTCTGGAGATGCAGGGGAGAGAACAGGGAGGGAAGAGAGCCCCACGGCACTCAGAGTCCCTTTAACATTATTCTGTGGTTTGCTGCTTTTGAAAGGGATAAAATCCAATCAGAGAACCAAAGAAATCAAAATTTAAAGAAAGGCCAAACTCATTTAAAACTTGATACAACCTATCTAACTCTAGAACAACATCTACAGAATTTATTCAACCTGAATTCTATGTGAAGATTAAATCTTCTACTAAGTCAGAAAAAGCAAATTTCCAGGAGTCATTACAAATAAATCAGCATATTTCCAGATAAAATTAAAAAGAATTTGTATTGGACTGTATGAAAGAGCAAGCAGGCATATATAAATTCATACATTAGCATTTTAAATTTAAGAAGAAATTTAGGTAGGAGTACGAAAACCAGTATTCATGGGGAAATAAAACCCATCCATAAAGCAACATTTAGTTGTTATTTTTCATAGCAAAAATTTACCAAAATCACTGCATTACAAATAGACCAAATAGACTTAGATCATTTGCCAAACAATCTGGCAACCCACAAAAGCATTTCTTCCACATTTAAACTTCACTGACAACATGGCTGCTGGCATGAGAAGCCTGAAAGAGCGTTAGTATTCCAACTATAATTCAAATTTCTACTTTCAATACAAAAAGTTCTTCTGTGGCTCGTGGGCCAGACAAATGTATTTTCCTTACCACATCAATAGACCCTACTGCTAGAATAGCTTGATAGCAGAGTCAGAGAGCAGATGCACTGGCATCTACTGATCCTTCTCCTACAGGAAAGACAGAAACTCCTCCAGCTGGGCACCACCGAGGCTGGAATATGCCAGGCCTGATGATCATGCTGTGCTAATAAGGTCAGGGTCTGATCCCTGTGTGTTTTCCATTATGTCCAACTACATGCTCAACCTGGCGAGCTGCTTCACAAATGTGAGGGGCAAGTAGATGGGCAAGGGTGAAAGGCTGGATTTGCGCAGACCCATCATCCTTCATTGAAAGATGAATGAATTTTAACTTTAACCCAAAGACTGCTTTAAGCTGCTGAAGAACATGACCACGTGGGTCAGGGTTTCTTCCCTTTTGGAACCTACAACAATAAATTCTGATGTAACTCAGAGTTCACTCATAATAGATTTGGTGGTGGAGTCTGGGAATTTGTGCTTTTTCTAAACACTCGTGGTCATTCTGTTGCTGGGATTTGACTAATAACGGATAACTGTGAAGAACAGGAACTCTGGGGTTAGATGACTTGTGTTCATATTCTGAATCCATCACTTACTAGCTGTATGACCTTAGAAAAATCAATTAAGCTTTCTATACCTCAGTTTCCTCACTTGTAAAATGGGGATCATGACAGGTTACCTCGCAAAATTGTTATGAAGATTAAATGAGCTAACACAGCAATTTCTTTAGTGTAGGACCTCAGACACAAGAAGCAAGCAATATATGTTAGTTATTATAACTCCCAGCTGCTCTTTCATTTTTTAAGTTTCTTTCTTTCATGTAATATTTTGTATATCAGTGTTTCATGTTTTTGTTTTGTGTTTATGGTTTGTACTACAGATATTCATATATATATATATAAATACACACACACACACACACATTATAATAGACCTAATTTTTGGATGGCATTTTTTTCAAAGATATGACTACAAAGAACTGTTCATCACTCTTATTTAAATAAAATGGTGAGTAAGGAGTAAAGATGTCCTATAAGTTCTCATTCTTTGCTAAAATATAATCTCTAAATAGGATCTTTTTTTTTCATGAATGGAAACAAGATTACTGCATGATCTTCCAATTTTATTGAAGTTGACAGGCAAAAATCTCTGATCCTTAAAACATCTTTCTTCCAGAAGATCTAACCCAATATGAAGTGTCCAAGGCAATTAAAAAGCAAATGGAGACAAGCAAATAAAAATCAGAACTTGTCATGGAAAGAAAAGCAAACAAATAAGGCTGAAATGGTTCTTAGATCTTTATCCAAGCTAATTTTTACAAAGGGATAAATACCCTTCACTTCAATGATAATAATAATTGGAGATGGGTAGATTTTGATCAAAATAGAGAAACTTACTGATAAAGAAATGAGTTGCCTCATGAATTGGTGAGTACTTTATCACGGGGCATGTCTGAACATAGGCCAGGTGAACAGTTTTAAAGATGTTGTGTAAGAGTTCTAAATTCTGTTAAGGGTTTCGACTATACAACCACAAGATTCCAAGAGGAAAGTTGTAGGTGGTGTCAAGGTTGTAAAAACTGGGTATTGGAAGGTTCATGATTTTGAGAAGTATAAAGAAAGAGAAAGTTCCTAAATATCTGTAGAAAGACAAGGGGTCAGATTTTAGGCACGTTTTATTTTAGCCCTGGGTGGAAACTTCGAAGCAGAAATTCTCTAAAATTAACAATCTATAAATAGGCATGTTCTCAGTACATTACAAATCTGCTTTTTCTTCTAATAACTCTTTTTGATTATTGGTTTTCTGCTTTTCCTGTCATACAAGTTTCATTGGTTCCCTAAGGGAGACTACCTGTTTATCTATAAATAAAGTTATAAATTTGGGATGGATGCCCAAAGCGAAAGGTGATAATATCCTTAATCAGAGGGTGGTCAAATTCTCTCCTTCCAAGATGAATGCCCCACAACTTGTACCTGGAACTCGAACTGACTTATGTCTCTCTTAACTAGTGAGATGGTAAACCTTAAGGTGGTAAGCTACTCCTTAAGCAAAAAAAAAAAAAAAAAAAAAAATCCTTCTATACTTGATATCTCCTTTACACTTATTCCTAGATCACTAGATTAATTTGTATTTTTTTTAAATTGTCCCAACTACCTCTTAAATTATCAGAGAAACATTATAAGAATCATAAAATCATATATTTATATTGGAGGCACCAAAAATGTCATATCCAGTATTTCCTATGATTAAATGAACTACAAGGATACCATGAGCAATGTGAAAGTAAGAGGAGGTGAATTGGTCAACACAGGATCAAACTCAGCCTAATCTCCAGATCATAGGAAGATGGATACTTCAGGCGTGAGCACATTAATATGAAAAATTTCACTTGCTCCATTGCCAGAAACAAGTTAAATTAGGTTAAGGAGCAGAGGGCCCCTTTACCAAGAGAGAGGAAGAGAGGGATGGAGAGGGAAAGACAAAATGAAAGCAAGTGGAAAGAGGGGGACAAAAGTGTGTGGAAACAAATCATTTTATTGGAAGTTCTTCCAATAGTAAATTTGAGTGTCATCTATCTCTACTTCATAAACCCAGTTCCAAGATATTTGTATTCCCTCTGAAAGAAGACTTCTCTGTAATCTTATTAATGTTCACCGATGTACAAATTTATTTTATATTGAATTCTGAATTCAAGGACCTCATGTCTCCTTTCCTAACAAATAAAAATTCCAAATGCCATAATGTCAAAGTTGTCATCAAAAATTTTAAGAATTCATAATAAAAGCCAAGTCTTAGTATATATGCAATGATTCTACCTAACAGTGATATTGCAAAACTCTTGACCATAAGACAGAAGAATCTAGTTCATATTTGGACTGAACACTTCTCTCCAAGTGCTGCAATAAAATTATCTCCTGGAGGTAAAAGTTATTTTGCTTACTTACAAAATAAGAACTTTCAAAATAGCCTCTGTGATGTACAGTTAGTTATCTCATTAGTTAGTTCTTTTTATCTAAAAGTAATCAGAGAACAGAGATTTCCTGAAGAAATATCTTTCCATCTAACATATAACATGATGTCATAAATAACCAAATGGTTAGGAAAACATCGAAGATCAAGGAGAAAGTAGAGTCATAGTATTGTCAAAAGTCATAAATTATGATCTCCTTTGCTTCAATGAAAATGATCCTGAATCTAATGTTGCATTGTGCTTCTATGTGGACCTGCCATCTAGAAACAAAGCAGAAGGAAACATAGAGCTAACTGCTTGCTTGAAGTTCTAATTTGGTAACATGAGTTTCTTATAGTGTTAATTAATAATGAGCACAACATTGTCCAACAAATCGGGCTTTTTCTGGTGTTAAGCAAAGGGATCACCACTCCGAAATCAAACCAGAATGAAATGTCTGCCTAGAGAGTGAATGAAGTTTACAGCAATAAAGTAGAGGAAGAGCTAGCTCTCTTCAGATTTCTAAAATACGGCAACTAAAATTATTCAGATAAAGTAAATCATTTTATTTGCTCACCACGTCCCTTTTTAATCACTGCAGTTCTGCAATGGAATAAAATCTCAGCAGTGGACACATTCAGTACTGTTCACTTGTACACCATTTTCGTCCGTTTTGTTTTTATTTGGTTCTTAGCAAGTTCGATGCTTATAATAAATATTGTTGTCTATAATCGATATACTGTGCATTAGAACCCTTAAACACCATCTCTCCTATTCTCCAAATCCCCTAGCTCTTGGTAACTACCATTTTATTTTCTGTTTTTATAGTTTGCCTATTTTAGGTTCCATATATAAGTGATTTCATACAGTATTTGTACAGCATGGTTTTTGGGTATCTTTGCTACCAGATACTCAGTGTTTTCAAGAATTCTATGTTTAAAATTACATTCAGCTATTTAGATTACTTTTCAGCTCACTAAACAAAAAGAATTTTTTTCCCTTTTCTGGAACTAGAGATATCTATGCAGTTTATTCTATCGGAGTGCTTCAATTTGGAGCTCTCGCTGTTTTGTCTTATCTAAGTACACCAGCAGGCAAACTTAAGAATTATGGACCACAGATTACATGCAAACTCAAGCAGTATGCAGTTAACAAAGATTTCATGGCTCTGCAGTTTCCATAATTACATTAAAGCTAGGCATGTTTCTCTTCAAACACCAAAATGTGTTTTTATAAAGAAATTGGTTTCAGGATGTGTCATTAGAAAGTAAATAAGCAAGGATTAAAATGGCATTTACTGTGATGAAATAATGCCTCAGAATAAGTAACTAAGCAGCTATAGCAAAGCATGTTTCAGTCTGAAGAAAAGGACTTGGAGTCAGGTCCTTTCCGGGCAATGAGCTCAGTTGTTCTACAAACTCGGGCTGAGATTTCAGGAAGGTCATTTCATCTTTCAGGGTTCCTTATTTATATAGTGACATGATTGAATTACATAATTTTAAGGTCTCTTTCTATTCTAAAGACTCCTAAGCTTAAGCCTTTCTAATGAATTCATTTCTCAGGAAAATTTACATTAACATGCACTGTAGGGCCTCTAAAAAGATTGTTTAGTACATTGATTTTTAAGAGTTTTATGAATTTTAATGCAGTAATTCTCCAACTTTATTATGCATCAGAACTTGTTAAAGTGGAACGTCTTGGCCCCATCATTCCATCATTAAGATTCAGTGGGACACGGTTGGGCACCGGAGTCTACACTTTGCATAGCACTCCAGGAAATTCTGATGCAGGTGCTCTTGGACCTCACTGAGACCAAACTAGTGGCTTAAGAGAAAGAAAGCAATTTCTTCAAATCCTGGCTTTCATCCCCCAAAAAACTGCCTCAATAGGATATTAAGACCTTACATTTCTCCTCATGGAAGCCACCTTTAATTACTATACACACTAACTATTTGTTAGCCAAACATATATGTTGTTCTGGATTTTTCTGTCAAAAATTTCTGGCTCTAACTGATACTCACTCTCCAGGCCAATGTCAAGTCTATTCTCAGCAGGTTACAAAATTTTATAGTATGACCTTAGTTGTTTTTTTTTTTTTTTAATTAAGTGTATAGATCTAGATGTCAAAAGATTAATTGAAAATGTTTAAATATTAGTTAGTTATCTCTGGAGGGTTTATTTAAGTGAGTTTTATTTTCTGTGTATTCTTTATTTTCACTTTCACTATCTTTTATAATTTTTCTTTTCGAAAAAAAGAGGAGAAAATGAGAAAAGGAGGGAAAGAAAGAGTGAGAGAGAAGAAGAAAAAAGAGGAAGAGGAGATAGTAAGTCTGTGTGCAGGAGATGGAGGGAGGGAGGGGAGAGAGAGATAGAGAGAGACAAGAGGAGAGGAGAGGAGACCCCACTGGCAACTGCGACAACAGAGACATCATAGAAGACTGAAACACACAGAGATATAATTGCGATAGGTTTATTATTTAGAGAAAATCAAGAAAGGCTTCTTAAAGGAAGTAATGCTGAGCTGAGTTTGGCAGCAGATAATGGCATGTAAGCTATGCAGGAGAGGGATGGCATAAATTTCATAGGGCCATGGAAGAAAATGGCCTGTTTGGGATCTACAAGCAGTTTGCATGAACAGAGCACACATAGCATATATGGCAGTGATGCTTAAACTGTGGCATGTAACCTATTAGTGGACCAGAAAATAAGTGAAATGGGTGAGGATCAGCATTTTAAAAAATAAGAGCCTACAAAAGAAAATATCGGAATGCATCACACATAAGTGATATTTTGTAAAGATTTTAGTGTGTGTCTGTGGATGTGTGTGTAAACTGGATCATGATATAAAATACATTTTTTTATTGTGGATTATGGTCAGAAAACTTTTGAAACTGTAGCTGAGGTCTGAGAAGTCATGAGTGTCTTGGGCAGAACAATGGCAGTGCCTCGTACTTTACAAAAGCATCATTATTATTCTCCTGTAATATTTTTAATGTTAATTTATATAAATATTGTATATATAATTATATATAATGTGAAATATAATATAGACATATTTAAAAAGAGAAAGAAAAAAGAAAGAATGAATGAACGAAAGGAGGAAAGAAAAAGAAAAGAAGGAACGAAGGAAAGAAGGGAGGAAGGAACAAAGGGAAGGAGGGAGGGAGGAAAGGAAGAGGCAAGAAGGGAAGGAGGGAGTTTGGAAAGACATTCCTATCTGTTCCATTTGGTTTAGAAATCAATTCAATATAGTGAAACATTTCACAACCATACTACCAAGGAAAGGTTGAGGGAACTTTGGTGAACGTGACCAAGTATGAAGCACTTGGTTGTTTATTCAGTGTAATTACATATATCATCTTACTTGATCTTGGGCTATCCTTGTGAGAGGGTGCACAATTTGCATCACCGCTGTTTTGCAGATAAGCAAATTGGGACTTAGAGAATTAGGACAACATTCTCAAGGTTACCCAGTGGACCTCCAAGTTAATTCTGTTTCTAAAGTCCTCATAGGCTACATTCCACTTACAGAATTATGTCACACATGTAAAAAATCCACTTTCTCTTTACACACGCAAACTACATTCTTTTTCTCCCCTCTATCCACTATATCACAGAACATAAAAGTGTAGAGAATCAGCATGTTTTGGATTTTAATATTAGAAATTTTATAAAACCAAATTACATGAAATATATGTAAAGACACTGCTGTTGTACTACTAAAGTGTTCCGATTTATTTAAAAAATATATTAATAAAGCATTTCATGCACTATACTGACTCTAAGGATTAAAAAAAAAAAAGATGAATAGATGAGGCTCTTCTTTCAAGGCGCTTATGGTGCCGTTAGGGGAATAGGGTGTTGATCTCACTCAGGAAAGCCTCCAGATCCCTGTGACCCTGGCTTCTCATCAAGGGGCCCGGCCCTGCACATCATCTGGAACTGACATGGCATCAGGCAAACATTTATTGAGTCCTCCATGTTTGGGTCACTGGGATGGACACTGAGGTTACAGGAACGGATATGACAAGATTCTGCTTAGAGTCAAACAGAGGAATGCCTGGGACACCAGCAAGGGTAGCTTTTGCAAAGTGGTAGATTTTAGAATTCACTTCTCAATTTCTTAGCCCTACTGCTTAACTGAATTAATATCTATTTTCATCAGAAATAGGAAACACAGTATTTCAGGGTTTTGATAATTTTGTGTAAAAAGAAGAAAAAATTGTTGGTTTGTATTAAGTAAAATGTATTCTCCCCTGTCTTTCACAGTTTGAAACCAAAAATGTTCATTCTCAGTTTATATTAAAATTTAAACGCCTGGTCCAGCTAAATTGCATGGTTTTAAGAAATTATATTTTGAATTTAAAGGGGCTATAAAATTATAGGTGTTTTCAAGAATCTCAACCATTGTCTAAGTACTTTATTTGGGGAGAAGGTAGTTCCAAAAGGAGTGGAAATGAAAAAGCAATACCAAAAAGTTGGCTCAAAGAAAGTCTCATTAATTCCATGGTCATAATGATGAGATTGTCTAGGGGGTTGTTTTTTATGTTTACTTATATTTCAGTGGAATACCACTGTCACCTCAATGTTTACTACAATGAAATGATACATATGGGTCGAAACCCAAGAACAAATGTAACATGTTAAAACTGTCGTAATGTTTCCCCACTTCAGTTTAATACATCTTGGTGGTAGTTAGCTAAACTTTATGCTTAACATCACAATAAAACCGTAACTATTAGCAAAAGATATTACTTGAGCTTACAATCCATGTTTAAATATAAGATCAGCCTAGTGCTTCTTTTTTCCTGAATATTATTTTCTAACTAGCAAATATATATTCACATTTCTGATAAATGGTAAATCAATTCATTGTTTTTTGACAAATGCACATTCTAAACATTTAAGTACACATTGAATATTCTACTACCTACACTTTGAGTTTATAAAACTGCGATAAAAAGTCAAATGTCTATATTTGGGATGTATTTAAATTATACACATGATTTTATTCTCTCATTACTATATTATACACACTTTGGGTTTTTAAGCATCCAACCATTTGGAACTATGTTCATGCCAATGTAACAAATGACCCTATTAAATGGGAACCATGCAGCCTGCCTACTCATACTTGGGTGTTCTTACCTTGAAGAAAAAGCATCACTTTATTGTTTTAGGTAAAGTCTAGACTGTGATTCCCCAGTCCAAAATGTGGTTGGATCCATCAGTCTTCAGAACACAATTACATTTTGTAAAGAGGAGAGGAATGATTCATTTATGATTAAAGAATAAGAAAACCAGTTCCTTACACTAATCAAATCAAGGGGTAAATGGGATTTAACTGATGTATTTTTTCAATGACATCATAAGTGAGCAGAAAATAGATAAAAACTAGTCCAAAACTACATTATGCAAAAATATAAATCCATATTTTGAGATCACACACTGACTTAGTGTTCACTGAGTGTGTATGTTCTAGTCACAATGCATAAAGAAGCATAAGTCATGCTCATTGCCTATCAGAAGCTCTCAATTCCCTGAAAAGACATTTTGTACCAAGATGGCTCTTCCTGAATGCCAAAGTCTCTCAGACAGTCTATTATGAGTCTATTATGTCTGGTAATTATCCATATTTTCTCCTTCCAGCTAGATCTTTTATCAGTGCATTTAAAGACTGTAAAAGTATTCTGGCTGGTTTTCCACCTACATCTATGTCAATGCTGAGCTTTCAAGACAGAGGAACACAGAGGAACATCTCTTCCTCCCCTCCTTGCATCTTTCCTTGACTTCCCATTTCCTGTGGACTTTACCCACATGCATCAGGCACACACCCCATCTGTATGTCTCCAAAACTCTCTGCTTGTTAAAGCTCTTCTTTATTTGGAGGAAGAAACCTCAGTCCATTTATGAAAAAATGTAGAAATAATCCCACTATGCATTCACCCACAGGAGACAATCTTCTAAAACTTACAGCCCTCCAGTACCTTCCCATTGAACTTAAAATACAATCCAAACTCTTTAACATGATCTGTAAGAACCTATGTGATCTGTTTCTTAGATACCACTTTCATCTCCTCTTCTTCTCCTCTTCCATTCATTCTTGCCTCATTGACCATCTTTCTCGCCCTTGAACAACCTTATCACAGCCTTCCCTTGAACACAGCTGAAGAGCAGCTCTTACTGCTTCCTATGCCTGATCCACTCCTCTCAGAATCTTACAAGGCTAGTGCCTTCTCATAATTTAGATTCCGCCTTATTCCCCACGTCAAAGATAGTCCATCTAAAGTAAATTCCCAATCCTTGAGTCTATACTAGCAATACTCTGATTCATAGTACTATCTGAATTTGTATATTTACTTACTTGGGATGACTATCTCTCTCTACTAGAAGGCATATTTAATAAGGCAGGTACCATATTTGACCTATGTACTTCTGTTCCTCAAGGTCATACACAGAAGAGTGCCTGGCACATGGAAGGTCCAGGAAATACTTTTAAACAATTGTGTGAATGAACTGGAAACTTCTGCTTGAGCTACAATAAGCATATAAAGATCCACTCAGAGTCAACAGCATAAGAGGAGGGATTGTGGTAAGGAAGGAAAGAGGGAATGGACAGGGTTAGGTGGCCACTCAGGTTTGGGGTACAGTAGAGGGAGAATAAATTCAATTGTAAGAAATAAAATGTGATAAATCTGTGAAAAGGGAAAGAAGTAAGGAATGTGAGCCCAAACTCATAGTTCCGTTGGCTTTGGAAAGTATAAAAATCACAATTACTTCATTAAAATAAAAAAATAATAAATTATCATTACTTCATCCAGGTAATTTATATTCCAGACACTTCCCCAACTATTTTGATAATGCCAGGTCTACTCACAAACATGCCAGTTGTGGTAGCCATGGATGAGCTTAGCAGGGAAGGCACTGGGCTGGCAGATGGTGAGGACAACACAATTGCTAAAATGAGGGAGGCAGCCCCAACCCCTTCATGTCAGCACAGCACAGGGGAGAGCGTGCATCCACTGAGACCGGTTCCCCGTGTTTACATCCCTCATTCACGTCTATCAAATAGTACAGATGAGTACAGCAAGATGCTGTCTCACTGTACAGATTTGTTGTATATATTTCTGCTTCTCTGTCCATTCTAGGCTATAAAATCCAAATGTTGCCGACTTTATCTTTTCTACTCCCACTTGAAAGGGTATCAATCCTATGTAAACTCATGACTTATAATCCGAATATAAATATAGTTCATCAAGGAATAAAAAATATTTTAAAATATTACAAGGAAAGAAAATATGGATTCAACTCACCTTTACTCTTTCAGCTTTGGTGCCATTTTCGTGATATTAAAATTCTGTCATAACATCGATATATAAAAAAGTAATAAAGAAAAATATCCATCTATTTAAATATTTATGAACCAAATAATGCTAAATCTATTAAAGAAAATTTAAAAAATAGACTATTATTTTTGTAGGAGGCATATACATGCCATTTATGAAAGGACTCTGTTTAGTCTGATGCTTACACTAAACACTGTCATGAACTGCTTACATCAAGGACTGGTTCTTTCAAATCTAAAAATCTAGTGTTTACCACATAACAGATTCTCAATATGTATTTCATTTGTATAAAAGAAGTTAATTGATTATAAGAGGTCAATGGTTACTAGATCTATATCTTGAGAAGTTATAAAATCTCCAAACTTGATAATCTCTTAAAAATAAAATGGTCATATGTCTCAGATAAGTTTTAGTGTCTCAGATAAGTTTTAGCTTTCTGGGGCATTTTCTTGCCTCCTGCCTGGGTACAGGAGACAGACGATTTCCTGAGGGTTGGATCAATTATCCCATGCTGGCCTTCCATTATGGCTCCTATTATATTAACTCCGCTAATGGGCATCAAGGTCATGGAGGAGGGAACACAGATGCTTGAGACCAATATCCTTTGCCCATTCTTTATATTTATGAATATAACTGGGGTCTTTTTGTAATATGGGAGAAAATAAACAAAGTACACTAGTAGGTTGAGAGTTGTGACCTCCTGGGTGTGACTGTGAAATCCATAACAGCACCCCTCAAGGATTTTGTCTATACTTCAAAGCTCAGTGTGAATGCTGCTTCTTTAATTATCTCTTAAACTGTCTACTTTTTCCTATCCCAGTAAAAAGGAATCCACCACCTGATTCTTTTCTCTTTTTTGCTTCTGTAGCAGTTTATCCACAATACTAATGAAGTGAGTTGTGTAGGTTTATTATCACTTACTCAGTAGATTCACAATATTTCTTCCAAACTGCCCTAGAAATGGCAAAGTGGTCATTTATATCTGGCAAAGAACTATGGCTACTTTAATGAAGCAAATTATACTACAGTCAGACAACTGATTTTCAAAATTGAGAACTACATATAAAAAATATTTTCTCTTCAATGATTCCTCCGATTTCATTCCATCTTTCATATTACTCAAGATTTTTTCCCCATCCGGACTATGTATTGAAATTCCTGAGCACACACTTCCATAGAGCCATGAAAACTTTTTCATTAGGTTCATAACCATTCTATACACTCTTAGTTCCCCCTTTCCTCTAACACTATTTAAAATCATCATCATCATCATCATCATCATCATCATCATCATCATCATCTTTATTGCCTGCCAGAGTGATTGTCTTATAAGATTTAATCTTATAAGATATAAAAATATCATGTCTTGTAATGAGAGATTCTGGCTTTAAAATTCCCACAAAATGATATTCGATAAAACTTATCACAGAAATTAAGCATAGTATAGTTCAAAGCATTTTCTCTCTTTCTGCCCTCCCTCCCTGGCCAACTTATAGAAATTTTAAGAAAATATCCACACAATTTTTCAAAAGTTTTTAGGTTATTTTTTTTTTTTAGTGGAAATGGTACAGACCATCATAATTTGTGGGTTTTTTGTGTGACTTAAATATAGAGCTATTATTACTAAGCTTACACAAAATGGCTTAAGAGCAACTTATCACTTAACAAAAAAATTTATTTCTGCAAATTATCAATTCTGGCCTCTTATCTCATAATAAACTGCTATCCTTTTACATGTGGCAACTGGGATTATCTTAACTGAGCTGTCAGGCATGTGAATATAGATGTCATTTTTGATATTCCAGTCCAACAGACATCACACAGAGAGCTGAGTCATCCCCACAATAGCCTATCCAAACTTCTGACTCATGAAATTATGAGAAACAGTAAAATGTTTTAAGCCACTTAGTTTTGGTATAGCTACACAGTAACACATAACTGAAAGAAGAATGTATTCAATTACCATTGTTCTATTTTAAAATAATTCTTTTAAAGTTAAAAAGGTCAGACCAACTCAAATGAATGTAGAATTACTTAACTAGAAGTATTTATTTTTAATGCAGAGGAGTTGGCTTTATATATCTTTCCTTGTTGCTTCCCAATTAACTTTCTGCCTCTCCTAGAGAAAGGTATAAATTCAGAAAAGTCATTCAAATATGAGGTGGCCATTTGGATGAATCCACACACACACACACACCTTTTTACTATTATGCATAACTCAAGGAATAGACTGTAAAATATTTCAGAGAAAGGGGTAGACCACATAACTTTCAGGATATCCTCCCTAAATGTTACTTAGAATAGACATAACTGGAAACTCACCTGGACCATACATTTTTTTCTTTAGTAAAATATCTATTTAAAAAAACTTACCTTAGCAGCATTACTTCATGGAGTGCCCTACAAATTAAATGGTCACAAAACAGACATATATGTAACTAAAAGATTTGCTATAGGAGCTCAACATAAAGCTGTTTAAATTACAGAAACTGGTTGCCAAAATTCCTTTAGTTTTTGATATATGTTGTGAAACATTATTCTGACACTAGGTAGGAGATTAAGTTGTGCATATCAAATGTGTATTAAGAAAACATTATCTCCATATAAGAGGTCGTATATAATAATGGGTGGGAATTCAGGTTTAGAGTCTGACTTCCTAACGTGAATTCTGGTCTTATCTCAAAGTAGCCATGTTACTTTCGACATGTTACTTCAATTTCTCTGGGCTTCAGTTTCTTCATTTGTAAAAAGAAGGGGAATAAAAATAGCATTAACTTCATAGAACTTTTGTAGGATTAAATGAGAGTAAACTACAAAAATGCTTAGCATAATGCCTAGCACATAGTAAAAGGTCAGTACAGGGCAGCTGTCTCTATTCCTTACCATAGAGGATACATATCCAACTCCAATGAATACTAACAAATTATTAATGTACGAATTACAAAGAAGGTGAAACCAAATCAAATACATGTTTGACTTTACTGAAGTCACTTATGGATCCATCCAGAGATCATTTCTACTGATTTTCTGAATAGTATTAAGTTATCGTGACTTATAACCAAAGACACACAATATGTTCAGAGAGCTTAATCCATAATCAATTCCTGTTCACACAATCCAAAACCAAGAAATCAATAAAACACCCAAAGAAATTTAAATGGATTGAAAAGTGATAAAGAACAAAAAGGTTTCTTAACTTTCTATTGACTCTTTAGTCTGAGAAGACAATGGCATTGATATGCTCTTATGAGAATTTAGGAGCTAAACGTTTTGTGTACACTGTTATACTAGGTATGGGCTTCATTATTTAGTGTCATTAAAAAGTTGCTTTTTAAAAATGAAATAGACTACACTCTGAATACAATCAAACAGGACCATTCCTACTGCCCTGATAGAGGTAAACCCATTGCCAAATATTAAAGCCTATAATTTAGAGCTGTCCTTGACCTATACTGGGTCCGGGAAATCCTCCTATTTACCACAAAGAGTAAGACGGGGGAGGTGGACTTTTGTATGGTGCACACGGCCGCGGTACAGAATATGCTGTTAGGTAAAAATCCTTCAGCCATCTAGGCTCAGAATTATGAGAAGAATCTTATATTTAGAAGAGAGTAAAGAAGTAAATGAGAAAAGGAGTCAACAAAATTGATTACATTTTTATAGGATTCCTTCTATATGGGAGCTCTGGAGATACCATGAGAATGCTTGGCTACAGAGTGACAGAAAACTCCAGGTCTCTACCAAACAGCAAACAAGTTATTAAAAATCCATAGCTATTAACAAGAAGAAAATGATTTAGGACATTTCTATAGAAAAAAAATATTGGCCTTTCCAAAGCATTTGTAAGAATTAATTAGAATAGTGGATTTGTTGAGAATAGCATATTCAATTAGTGCCCATGATAGTTGATAGGTAAGAGAAAGTGAAATAAACAGAAATTATAAACCAAATAGAACCTTAGCAAATCTATTTAGTGACTTAAAACAAAAAAGGTTTTCAATGGTAAAAGTCTAATACTTCATAGACTGAAGAATGAAAAATAATATATTAGTGACTGGAAAGGATACTACTACACCTAAATGCCCAGACACATACTTTCTTAAGTATATTTTTAGTTTATCTCATATGTAGGATCAGCTGCACCAACATTTAGATTAGGCTCATTATGTAAAATCTCCTCTGTGCCTTATACTGTCTGACTGGATTGGGTCTTCTTATTTTACACTGTATATCTCAAGTTATGTCACATTCATATGGACCGGGGTTTATTAGGTGGAATTTGCTAACATTCATATAATTAATATTTCCTAGACATAGGGGAACCACCAAGTATATTATTACTAAAATGTTTTCTGGGTTTTATTTATTTGCAATTAGTTTTGCTGTGATTTTTTTTGGGGGGGGGAGGAGGAGTTCAGAATTACCTCCATTTTAGCATGATTCTAGCTAGTTCATATCTGAAAAAAAAAACAGTGTCAAAGAAGAAATCAACTTAAATGAAACCATCCTCCAGCTGTCTACCATGCACTCGCACTAGAAATAAAAAACAGAACTTGATTTAAAATAAATTCTGGCATGGTTCCCTCTCTTCCAAAACTTGGCATAAAATATGATTTGGGGAGTAAATGCATATTTTGTGAAGACAGAAGGTTATTTTGGTATCTAGTGGGTGGAAAAAATGAACCACAATCATTTCTAGAAAGGCTTCAATTCATGAAGGCCAACAGAATGATCTTGTTCCCAATAAATCACTGAAGAAAACAAAGATGACTCTATAGTCATTATTATTCACTAGGAAGCTAGTTTCAGAGGTGTTAGCAATAGAAAAAGTTGTTGACTTATATATAGGTCACTGGTTGAAGTCATTTTGAGGTTTAAAATTAAAAGTTTTTTTAACTCTATTTTAAGGGTTATTAGACTTATATTAAAATTGCTAGTATTGCCAGGAAGATCTCGTTAAATAGGTTAAGGTGTCTACACTCCTCCAATTGACTGTTTTAGTGGTCTTTAGGAAAGGCAACTGGATTGGTCAAGAGGTGACCCTGTTATTTATAAATTTATTTCAAGATGAAAGTATTGTAAGCCTTTCCTTTCTTGCCCATTCGAACAGGGAAGCTAACCCTAAGAGTCAGTGTGTGTGTGTGTGTGTGTGTGTGTGTGTGTGTGTGTGTGTGAGAGAGAGAGAGAGAGAGAGAGAGAGAGAGAGAGAGAGAGAGAGAGAGAGAGAGAGAGAGAAAGAAACAGAGACAGAGACAGAGAAAGAGAGAATGATAATCAGAGAGACAGAACTCAGGTCATAACAGGGGTAATTGTTGGTATTTTATTTTAATTAGACCTAAAAGGGAAGACATTTAGGGGCAACTGTAGATGATTACTATATCATTGTTTGAGTGTTTGATGTTGTATACACAATTATATATGTACTTTACATAACATTGATAGCTAAGCTAAATTAAAGGATTTGGGCACCACAATTTTTTTCACTTACATTGAACACATAATTGGCTCAATTTCCCCTATCTTTTTCATGTCTAGATAAAAATCCTAGTGAATAAGTGGTTAGAATTAAGTCCTTAAGCAAAAACAACCTGGCATGATAACCAACGTTAGAGCAGAAAAAGAAAATTGAGGAGAAGAAACAATGTTTAATTATGTTCAGTTCCGGCAACAGTCATGGATAACCTGCAACTTGCTAAGACTTTAGTAAGTCCAGAAGATAGAGATGCACGAAATATATCCCCGCCCTTACGGAATTCATAGATGTGACTCTACAGAGAGAGTTAAATTCCATGAATGTGACAGGAAATCAAATTATGTGACAGTGAGATGGTAGACCCTGATTCCTTCTTCTTACCTTTGTCGTCATAAGAATTTTTAAAAACAGTTTTTTTAAACACATTTTCAATTTTTCAACAAGTTCTCCAGCCCCCTCTTCCCCATCTGCCTGAAGAGTATTTAACTTTAGAATCGAGAAATGAATTCATCCATTGGATATAAGCAAGTCCTATTAGGATATTTGAAATGGTTTTATGAGAAACAATTTTATTTTATTAATTGTGGTGATAAAAATTAACAAAGATGCTGACCAGACCATTTCCTATCACTCTCTCTTTTCATTCACCCTCCCCACCCCCTTCCTTCTCCATTGTCTATATAACTCCCCAGGTCTCTTTCCCTCTTCCTTTCTGACATTCCTTTCCACAACTTGCTGCTTCCCAGCCACTTTCCCTCCTTCCCCTTATCTTGAGGTGATGATTCTCTTAGCTCAGAGAGGAACTGTGATAAGTTGGCAGGAGAACTGAAAATGAGAAAATCTGATTTGTAGTCCCAGCACTACCAGTGACCTCCGTGAGGTCCTGGGCAGGCTCTACCTCTCTTACCCGCACACTCTGGCCTCTGCCTGCAATGCGCTAGGGTCCTGGAAAGTGCTCTGCTTACTACCAGGGTGGGAGCTCAATCCCTCCTCTGTGTTAGGCCCATTCACTTAGCTCTTGGGTGGAGACTTTGTTGTTAACTGTTCATTAAGTTACATAGCTGGCCTAATGTATAAGACAGTAAATAACCAAAATAAATTTCTTCAATTGCTCTTACTGAAAAGCAGCCCGTGGTGGGTAGTGTTAATAATTACTTCCAGAGATCTTTAAGATGAGTCTATGCTTTCCTATGTGTCTGTGAATAAAATGTAATCTGTACTCAAATTTTTGTTTTAAATCTTCGTAAATGTTCCTTTTAATCATAGTAACATGTTTAAAAGGCATATTATGAAAAACAGCAGTCCAAGGCCCCAATACTTCATGTAACTTCAACCTTAATGCCCACATTTCTCAATAATATGTTTTTCTATTTCTAATTTGTAAATTTTATGCATTATCAATTGGCTTCCTGTTACAAGATACTTCGCACCAGTTTCCTTTCCCTCTAAACTCTCAATGAAATCAGCAAAAAGGCACCCGCTTCACTTAATCGAATGGTCTATTTTACATTATAACTATGTGACTATTTTTCACTATTGAGAAAAGTAGTGTCTCCTTCTTGGTTGGTTATCTTTTACATTTTCTTGCAGTGAATTTTCTCATGTTTCATTTGCTTCATAATTTTATGGACTCGGTTAATTCTTTCTAATCACTCCATAAGCTTCTTAACACTGTTATCATTCGGTCAAATACATCAGATAATCAGATTGTCTCCTTCACTTCCACTTTTTGTGGTATCTGATGTTTTCACGTTCTGAGATTTTATGAGGTTTAGCAGGATGGATCTATCCTCTCCTTGTACCTGAGATACAGCCACTGCTACCTGGCAGGTCAGTGGCTTTCCATGTTAGAAGATTGTGTAAAGCATGTATGTCTTCCTCCCCTGTTCTCTTTGTATCTTTATCTCACTGGGGGTTTAGTGGGTTGAGCAGAGAAATATTTGTACTCAAGCCTCTCTATTTAACCAGAAGTCTCCTTTTCCTATATTCTTCTGTATTTTATGTTTGTTTAACAAATTATTTGACAATCTCTACTTCAACATTATATGTGTAATGGAGTTCCTATGTGAGAAAACTGGATGAATAAGTGGTTTTAGTCAGGGAGTGTGCATCTTATTTTAACGATTTAAAAGAGATGCCCAGAATATCACCCAGAGAGCAGTCAAATGACCTGGAATGGAAGGTGAAGGTCACTGGTGAGACAGAGGTCAAGGAAATGAGAGGCTAGGAAGTTATATAAACATCTCTCCAGGTAAGAAAAAGCATGTTTGTGGAAATCTGTTATGGCAGCAATGGAAAACTAATGCAGGGGCTAACTCTCATATATTTTTCCTAATTAGCTACTTGAAAGTGTGTGTGTGTGTGTGTGTGTGTGTGTGTGTACAACATACAAGCATCCACCTCATTTTCTTTTCACAATACACTTCAATAATGCTTCATTCAAACACTGCAATCTTTCTGAATCATTCTAGATATGGTTTCTGGCCATTGTAAGTTTCTTCTCCCTGGTTAGATAGCTTAGCAAAATTGCCTATTTTTTTTTTGGTACTAAAATTTCAAGGGAAGTTTCAGTGGTTCATTTAACAAGGAGTTAAACTGCTGGTATTATTATAGGATAGCCCATTTTCTTTACGGCAAATTTCTAAACCCCTCATTCATAAGTGAATTCCTTAAACTGAACCTCTTTTAGAGATGTGAACTCAGCACACATTTCTTACCGAAAATCAAACATCCCATTGCCTGCCTAAAGGATATGTTTGCCACTCAAGGACTTGGAAGAAAACATTGCTTCCTCCACTTATTTCCCTATACAAAGAAAAGCCTGTGTGAGCTTGCTGACTAATTCGCATTTGAGTTCTCTGGTTCTGATTCTGATTTTTGAGCCAAGGAGCAGTATTAAATAGCTTAATTTGAGGTTAAAAGCATTCAAATACAATAAACAGCATTAGAAGTCGCTCATTCTTTTTGGGAGACAGCTACTGGAAATATATTAACTGGAACCATTATATTTGGTCAGAGAAACAAAAGGCTATGAGACTATCAAGAGACAGAACGTGTTGTTCTGGGTGGAAAACCAACAGGTGAAAGGCCTTAACAGGAGAACAAATGTGTTCTAGATAAGAACACAGCCTCAGTGTGCAAAGACTCGTCTTTCAAGAGAGATACTGTTACAAGTAAAAGAGACCAAGCATCTGGGAGATGAAAGGGTCTATAGATATAGAGAGTAGCTTGTTCAAGTTGTGAGGATGAGACTCAAAGGGATAGATGAATCTAATGAAAGCCACATAGAAAAGTCAGCCAAGTCCCAATTTCTAGCCCATAAACTCACAGCACCTTTCACTGTCTCGCTTTCCTCATACCACCCAACCCATATTCATACTGAGTCTCCTGCTTCATTCACTCCACACCATTCCTCCTTGCTTACAGTACCTGACACCATGTCTCCTGATGTGGTTTGGATGATTGGAGTGAAAGAGTATGACAGGAGCCACAATACAACCAGCTTGGAGTCCAACAGGTCAGGTAGCACATATTAGCGACAATCTAAAGTGATAATGTTCCCCTAAGCAGAAAAAAAAAATTTTGTTTGGAGATATAATAATCTCTCTCTGGTTATACAGGGTTTTCCATTTATACTCACATCCAGCGAAAACAGCAAAAAGATTTTATCCAAACAATCTTTTTGAGCAATGAGAAAGAAAATGAGCATTATTCAAATTATTCTAAACTTTAAAAAGTCATGATTATATTGGAATTGGAATGACTCGTAGTTAAGTTATTGTTAAAATAGAGAATGGTTGCATTTGGATTTTTACTCAGTTTAAAATAAATCTAGGCAGAGTTAGAAAAAAATATTTGCTAGCAATGTAAGAAGTATTTGTTTCTAAAGTTAACACATCAATGTTCTTCTCTGAGACATGCAGGGAAGATTGTATTAAAATACAAAAAAAAAAAAGCAAAAAGTATTGTTTTGCTGAGAGGACCTCTTGACATAATTTTTTCCTAATCACTTTCTCAAAGTCAGTGACTTATCTTGTAATCTTGTTTCGTGAAAAATCTTTAAAAAGCTAATCAATTGTCTGGTTGACTCCATGTATCCCTTTCGAAATATAAATTAGTAACTATAATCGCTTTGAACTTAAAAACATATTGTACTGTATGAATTTCAACTCTGCACTACAATGTCTCAAGTACCTATCTTTCATTACTGAATGTCAAATATGATCCACATTTTCATTCTTAGCCATCAAAACTTAATTTTCAAAAGTTTCTATAATTTGCATGTCTCATGCAAAAAACAAAAAACCTATAAATTTAGCATCATAAATTAGTATTCTCTAAGCTTTACAATTTAGAATGGTTCAACAATGATATTTACATTGTTCTAAAATGTGGCTTGAAAATATTTGCAAGAGCTTGTATGGCTGCTTCTAGGTCTCTTTCCTTACTGCCCTTCCCCCACATGGGTATTCTGGACACACACACACACACACACACACACACACACACACACAATCTAGCTACTACCTCCCAGTGAAAGTAGAAGACATCTGTTTTACAAATTAGTCTTAAATTCTAGCTCATTACCCTGTCCTCTAGGCTAATAGAGAAGATATGTCACAGCAACTTTGCTTATTGACTTCAATAAATAGAAAAATGTTAGTATTTCTTTAACCCAATATCTGTTGTATCACAGCAGCTATGGGCTTTGACATTTCTCTAGGATTTCTTCACAACCTGGAATCAAATTTCTAGATAGTCCCTTATCAGTTTAAATAGTTAGATAACTATCATGTAAATAGAAAGTTAACAACTTGGTACTCTGGTAAGTAATAAGATTCCATTTAAAAGACATTTACTGAGTATCTGGTTATGATTCAAGCACTTTGCTAGTTTCTAGAGAGTATAATACAATGGATAAAACTCTGTAAATAGTACTAATTAACTCTTCAGTAAAATACCAAGACACATCTTTACCCCATCTTACTCTTTATACCAATAAACTTCAGGTCAATGATAGATGGGAAAACAAAAACAAAAACAAAAAACAAACAAATAAAGATAACAAGAACTATCAATCTGGCTTGCTGGCTTTCTGAAACTTCTCTATGGAAATTAGGACAGTTTTAATAAATATTGTTACACGTATGGGTTGAACTGTGTCCCCTCCAAATTCATATATTAAATTCCTAACCCTCAGCACCTCAGAATATGATCTGGTTTGGAAGCAGGATTATCACAGATATAATTAGTTAAGCTAGAATGAGATCATACTGGAATAAAATGGGCCCTAATGCAATATGTCTGATATTCTTATATGGAGGGGATATTTGGACATAGAATGCACACAAGGAGAATGCCATGTGAAGACTGGTATTATGCTGCCATAAGGCAAGGAATTACCAGAAGCTAGGAGAGGGTCCTGGAAGAGATCCTTCCCTCGCACCTTCAGAGGAAGCACAGCACTGCTGACACCTTGAATTTGGACTTCTTGCCTCCAGAACTTTGAGACAATAAATTTCTGTTGTTCAAGTCACCCAGTTTGTGAGAATTTGTTACAGTGGCCCCAGTAAACAGTAAAACCATTCTAAGTAAATATAAAATCTAGAAACAACAAAAATCATTGATAGTTTTGAGTAGTTTTTTATTTTTTAATCTTAAAGCAAAGGAAAACAAAATAAACCAGAATGTAAAATAAAAGCTTCCTGTTTGGGAATTTTGGCTGAGAGTCCAAAGCTGAGGAAACTAGTATCAACTATCCTCATGTACGAGCCATTCTAGGTTATCTATGCAGGGTCTGCAAAGGAATGATCAATACCGAATTCTGCCAAGATTATCTCACCCCCAACAATCAGTCTATACAAGCACTGAGAGAGAATTCAGGGTGACAATGAGATTAGAGAGAAGATTGTCAGAGCGTTGTAGAATTTTCTTGTTCCTTGACAGAGCTGGACTGAAAGAGACTTCAAAGAAACTTTCAGAAAGAAAACCTAGGTCTCCGAGGGCTTGAGGAATACAGGGACTTTTCCTTTGAATTGGTCCTAAAGGCAGAAGGTTGATGGGAGCAAGCTGCCTGACAAAGGAAAGAGCGGAGCTGTCCCAGGCACTTCCACAGTGCCACAGGCCGAGGACACAAGGCAATTCTGTGGGACCTGCTAAGAGAGCTGGGCTTGAGCTAAACAGAAAGGAACTAGCACAGGAGAACCTTCTGGAAAAGAAAGTTGATGCTAGTAGAGGTGTCACCAAAGTGGGAAACTAGAAAGCCAGGAAAAAATCACTGAAAGCTTAGAAGATACATTCAACTCAGATTCACCATGAGGAATATCTTTAATAGGAATCCCAAACTTTAAATGATCAAAGCCAACAATTTATATAAGAATAATTGGGGTTCTACTGATTTGGGTTTTGATACTTTCTTTTGGTAGTCATTTGCTTAAAAGGCAAGTTAAAAAAAAAAAAGCAGAAAAGACAAATGGCCTCTAGTAGGAGATGCTGATGGGGTGTTAGGAAGCACATTTCCCTCTCATTTTAGTGTAACTGTGACTCCAATTTGCTATGCTTGAATGCCTGCCATGTGTGGAAATGAAGCAATGGCAAGGTTTTCTGCTGAGAAAATTTAAATAGCAGATGGGAGGAAAAAAAACAGAAACTTAAATTATGATATACAGAAAGTTTAAATTGTCTTTACAAAGGAATCTTAAAAGTGTTTTTTTATTTTTTATGCCTACAGCACCTGGTCTTCCTAGGTGGTCTCCCATGTAAGTACTAACCAGGCCCGACCCTGCTTAGCTTCTGAGATCAGACATTGGGCTTGCTCAGAGTGGCATGGCTTTAGATCATGGATTATGGCTCCACTGTGAATCCAGGACCTTCTGTGTGTAAAGCAGGTGTGCTAACCGCTACACTATGGAACCATGTCCTCTTAAAAGTATTTAACAAAAAGTATTATTACAGAGATGGGAATTAAGTAAGGTTTTAGCCAAGTAAGTATTGATAGAGATGAAGAAAATCAGGTTTGAAGAAAGAAAGTTTCTCTTTTTAAGAGATATTTCATGTCATCTGAAATTTAGTCTTAAAGAGCCTAAATTACTAGGATATGGGATGGACACAAAGCCATTTTCATGGAGAAGTCTTGTAGAAAAGTACATATTGAAGCAAACCTTGGTTGGATGAGCATGAGAAAGCTATTCTAAATAAAAGACATGCATGAGCAGCAGTGATAAGGTTTTAAGGTTCGACTTAGAAACTTCAATATGATCCCATACGTGCTGGATCCACCACTAGGTCTAAGAAACAAAATCAGAGGAATCTTCTGAAACCCAAGCAAATAAATGAAAGTTCGTAAAGTCATTTGGTTGCTTATCATGTAACTCAGGAGTAAGTCGGACTACAGATTTGTAAAGGTTTATTTTTTTAATGTGTTGTTTTATCTCAACAGATGCCCTAACTTCAAAGAGAATTCAAATTTCTGAAGATCAACTAAAGATTATACTTTACATCTTTACCTTTTAGGGTATCTTAGGTTTCACATCTTCTAACACATTGTAACCTTCAGGAAAGGCCTCCATGAATTTAAAATACACTGCGTTATTGAGTGTAAAGCATCATAACATGCATGTTGAACTTTGCGCTATTGGAAACTGGATTGTAATGTAAAGTAGTGCATTATTTCATTCTATTGACCACACAGGCTTTTGCACCTTCTCCATTTGTGGGTCAGCAGATCTTTTTGACTATCATCACATATTTTTCACATGAATTGAGGAAGCATGATGTCTTAGCCTCATGTACCATTTCCCACTATTTTCTCCTGTGTAGGAGAAAGAAAAATAGTTTCCAAGTAGCATCCATTAGACAATAGTTGGTTTATATTCAACCATATTCTTTAAAGAGCTTTCAACAAAAAAACCCAGGACTCACCAGATTTACTGAAAAACACATTGATATACATTTTAAAATGACAACAACTTAAGTTCCAAAATTTTTCCTAATGAGGAAAATTATGTTCTAAATTCTAAATCTATTTGCAATAAATACAGAGATATTTGACACATAACATATATAATCATCATTCTTATTAAATAATATACAGTTGACCCTTGGAAAACATGGGTTTTACCTGCATAAGTCCAGGTCAAAAAATGTTTTTCAATAAATACCGTAATTGTATTTCCTCTTCCTTATAACTTTCTTAACATTTTCTTTTTTCTTGCTTATTTTATTATAAGAATACAGTATATAATACATGTAATATGCAAAACGTGTGTTTATCAACTGTGTATGTTATCGGCAAAGCTTCCAGTCAACAATAGGCTATCAGTAGCTAAGTTTTGGGGAGTCAGAAGTTATACATGTATTTTCACCTGTGTAGAGGGTGAGGGGGTTGGTGCCCCTGACTCTCTACTTGTTCAAAGATCAACTGCATATTACATCACATGAAATAATCTCAACTCTGACCCCAATATACCATTTTTTAGTTCTCTGTCTAAATGCTTTGTTTATTAGGAGTAAGGTTTAATTCTGAAAGAGGCCAACACTCTGCACCTTCCCCAAATCACTGACTTATCTATTTAACAATTTGCCTGTACTGTCACCAGCCTGTTCTCTAATCCACTAAATGTACTTTAATAATTTATTGATTTGTGTCATCTATAAAATAATTCCTATATACACATATTTATTTGATTATATATTTCTTGTGTGCATATGTCAGTACTCCTATATTTATGTCAGGAGCCATGAGCCCTCTTTGTATTAACTCCAAATGCCTCTGAGTTATGATAGACAAAATCAAGTGAGATGCTCTCAGGCCTTGCCAAACAGAGGCAAATAAACAAAAAGTATCTGAAAATAACAGAAATTTTTGATGATCTTCACTTGAAAACATAATGTAAGAAAATACAATCCAAAGCCCCTTCCCCTACACCCCAAAACCACACCCCAACAGATGAGTAACTAAAATTTTGAGAGGCAACATAAAGCAGTGGAAATAATCTTTAAAATCAGACATCCCTGGATCAAATCCTATGAAACTATGTCTTTGTTTGTTAGTTTTAATTCTTATAAAACAGGAAAAATCAGGCTTACTTTTAGGGATTATCAAGATGATTGGAAATAATATATATGTAACTGGTTTGTTGAAGAGAAGAAAGAAACAAAACTCACTTCCTCACTACAATTTTCCGAATTGGATCAGGCTTGATAGGGGGAGAAACTCTGAATTAGGCCTCAGATGAACATTTTGTTTTAGATCAGGTTGGATTTTCTAATACCTAAAAGTGATATTACTCTAATAACCTCAAACTCATCAGAGAATTCTTGGAAGCTGACAAATTATCACAAGGGCAGGGAAAGGAGCATCGACAGAGTATGTTTTAAGAGTTGTGGGTTCCCCATCAAGATAGTCTATTCACTAAACAGATTTCTCAATGCAAAGAACCTTGCCTAATGCCTAGAATACAATACACACCCTTAAAAGTTTTCTATTCTAATATATACTAATCTTGCCCATCCCCAAGTTCTCCTCACCCCCCCCCCCAAAAAAACCCAACTCCAAACACCTAATTTGTTTATTGAAATTAAATACTAACATAATATATTCTTGGACTGTACATAGAAATATTACTTAGACTAGTAAAGAACTGAATAACTAACTGAATGGTGGTGGAGTCCAATAAATAACAATTATTATATATAGTTTAATCTTTTCCTCGAATCTGGCTCTCCTCTGCTCTATCTAAAAAATGAATGATGGCCAGAGCTTTAGCATGAATTTTATTTCATAGACGTCATTCCACATTGAATAGATGTGGCGCATGGAGCACATTCTGAATCATCAGGGCAAGGTCAAACCGAGTCAGTGGTGGAAATGAGATCCAGGATTTCTGACTTTGACCATGAAGCTGGCCAGCTTCTACAATGTGGTCAACAAAATGAAAATGCCCGTGCTGTCATACAAAGCAGGCATAAGGCCTCTGTTTAACTACTTTCACATAGTTACACATCCAGCATATTGCTTAAACAAATAAAAACTGCAATTATATATTACCTAGATTTTAAGATGATAAATACATAATTTGTCTTTGATAACATTTCCACATTTTTAGGCATGTTTTCATATGCATTTTAACTTTTTCTTATGTTGGAAATGCATAATTACATAACGTTGCTCTGAAACTTGGCAGGTCCTTAAGAGAGTTGGCTAATGTAGGATATTACACATTCGGCATAGCCTAGGAAGTCCAAAATCACACACAAAAAAAGGAAAAATAGTTGAAGAGAAATGTGTCTTTTCCATAGATGTTCAGAACAAATCACTGCAGTTGTTCAGCAATTTTTTTTTCAAACTATATCTGAGCCAAGGTTTTAAAAAAAATTTTTTTTAAGTCCATCCTTTGGAAACAGCCTTATTTTAAAAAGTGTACATAGGCTTAGAATAGAGGGCTTTATCACTAGCCTTTCCAGAGGGCCATTGAGATGGCATGTTGTTTGGTTATGCTTGTGGTGGTAGTGCGAGTGGGAGAGGCAATGATAATACCTGCCATTAGATTCCCAAAAGATTTTATGATTCTCCCTTCTCCCACCAAAATATAAAAATAAATAAACCAGTCCTGAGAATACTGAGATAGGTGGAAAGATGACATGGTTATGTGCATTAATGGGACCTCGATCTGGCCTGTATGAATGGTATTTAGGATTGTGACAAACTCTAATGCCCGGATCAAGCAGGGATCACACTGTCATGTTTCACTCATTTGATCTTTTTAACTCTGTGGAGTTAATGATAGATCCATTTTTCAGGTGAGAAAACCAAAGCACAGAAAGGACAAGTCACTTGCTCAAGATCAAATTACTTATCAGCGGAGCTGACATGTGACCCCAGGCATTCTCACTCCTGAGCCCCTGTACTTAAACAGCTAGGTCTTCCTGCCTCCTGAGAGGTTCCAGTCGATCTTGGAACTCGAATTTATAGCATCACTGATCGTTGTACCTTAGATTTGCGGCTGAAGGAGCTTGTCAGCAAGTAGGTTGGATGTGAGCTAAGCCCACCCCTCTGTGCTAACTTCCCTCCAAATTCCAGCAGCATCTGGGTGTGGTCTAATGTGACTTTGGCAGCAGGCTCTTTGAACATGGGGCTGCATCTCAACAGGGGAATTTTTTCTGTTTCTATAAGAGAAAATGATACCAAATGGGACCTCATTTGGGATGGGGATTTAATCTCAACAAGGACGAATTTGAAGCCATCAGTTCTTTGAGACTACAGTTAAAAATTATACACATCTACTGAGACTCGGAATGTAAAAAAATACTAGGGGACTCTGTCATGGAAACCCATAGGAGACTAGAAAGAATCAAACTAAGAATAAAGAGCCTCTAATACTGGTCCTGGTTTAGATACTTGCAGGGATGACTTTCACCTCTCAGCTATATTGTTTTCACTTTAAAATGGTATATTAAACTAGATGTCTTGAGGTGTTAAAATTTAATGATTCTAAGACTTGACCGTGATAATGCCTCATAATCACATACTTCATGTTGATTCAGAAGCTTTGATTTTGTAAAGTTATGGGAACCTCTCCAAGTAGGGGACTAGGCTGTGAGAGTCATTAAAACTATTAGTCAAGTTTAATAATAATTTTGTGGAATGCTCAAGTGCCAAAGAAATCTTCAGTTATTTTAAGGTTAACTAGAATTCCAGAAGGATATTAACATGCAATTTAAGACTAGGTCCTCAATTTGCCTTTGAAGTTCCTAACTTTCTGTCCCCATATCCAAGTTGTAAATAAATTCTAGATAGTGTGAACCATTTCTTGGGAAGGTAATTTCTCCCTTTATCTCTGAGGTTCAGGTCAATTTGCTCCACTTAGTGTTCTAATCATTTTTTTTCTAAAGAGGAAAGGAAGGGAACACATCTTAGCATAGATCAGCTTTTAAGGTAGGCATTTGCAATAAAAAAAAATTAATGAAACTATCTGTGCTAGTGGGATATAATATTACTTTCAGGTTGTACTTGAGCAAGCTATGTTATATAATGGTAGCATCTACACTGGAGCCATATCTACTTAACCCAGTGTCTCTTCATAGTCTACATCTATTTTACAAGAATCAAAACTGTTTCTCTTATGAAAAGTTTCACTTATTTGAGCCCAATGTGGGGTAGAAACTAAAAATTGCAAGTCAATATAATATGCAGAGGATGATATCACTATAAACAAGTGTCAAGAGTATCTTAGGAGTCAAGCAAAGTTATAATAAATAAAACCCAAATTTACACAAGCAAATTTATACTGGCATTATTAAAGATCCATTTTTAAAATGCTATTCCTTCTCTTAAGAAGCTTTTGGTAAAATGAAACAATATACCTCATTGGGCTGCCATGAAGATTAAATGATACCTATAAAATTCTTAGAAACTGGCATATACATGTAGTAAAGTCTCAAAAAATGATACCCATTTCATTTGCTCAGAATTTTGTTTGGCTCCATATAACAGGCAAACAGAAATCTGGAGTAAGCAGCCAAGCGCTGGTATGAAAGCTCCAGGATGCCATTAGGGTCCCAGCCTTCCATCTTCCATTTGGCTTTGTCTCCTACACTTCCAAGCTTTACAACCACACTCTAGAAAAGGAGGAAGTAGAAATGGCAAAAAGCACTATACAGCTATATCTGTTCTTTTATTTCTTTAAGTCGGGAAAACAATAGGATTTCCAGACACTGCCTGGAAGACTCCTGGTCACATTCCTCATGCTAGAACATGATTATAAGTCTTATGAGGTAATTCAGGAGTTTTTTGATTTTGAGTTTGATGGAAAGCTAATGAATGGTTTTGAAGAGGAAAGTAATATGATTCGATGTATTTTTTTACTTTTAAATTTTGAAATAGTAATAGATTCATATGCAGTTATAGGAAATAATATAAAGAGATCCTGTGTACTGTCTTCTCAGTGCCCCCCAATGGTAGCATCTTACAAAACAATAGAACAATACCACAATCAGGATATCGACATTGATAGTCAAGATACAGAACATTTCTAAGACCACAAAAATGCTTCATGTTGCCCTTTTATAGCCACACACACTTCCCACCCTCTCCTCTGTCCCTAACCCTTAAAAACCACTAATCTGTTCTCTATTTCTATATTTTGTTATTTCAAGAATATTATATAAATAGGATCATATAGTATATGATCTTTTGGGACTGACTTTTTCATTCAGCATAAATCTCTGGAGATTCATCCAGATTGTTGCATGTGTCAATAATTCATTGCTTTTTGTTGCTGAGTAGTATTCCATGGTATGGCTGAACTATAATTTTTTAACTATTATCCACTGAAGGATATCTGGGTTGTTTCCAGTTTGGGGCTATTAAGAATAATGCTATTATGGCATTATTTACAATAGCCAAGATATAGAAGTAACCAAAGTGTGCATTGATAGACAAGTAGATAAAGAAGATGTGGTACATATATACAATAGAATATTACTTGGCCATAAAAAAAAACATGAAGTCTTGACATTTATGACAACATGGATGTACCTAGAGGGTATTACACTAAGTGAAATAAGTCAAAGACAAATGCCATATGATTTTGCTGTCAAAATGTTTTCCAAAGTGACTGTACCATTTCAAACTCCTGCCAGCACAGTATGATATATTCAGTTGCTCTGCAACCTTGTAAGCACTTAGCATTGTCAGCTTTTAGTTGTTTTTTATTTTTGTTTTTACTTTAGCATTCTAATAGATGTGTAGTGATATACCACTGTGGTTTTAATTTGGATTCCCCTAATGACTAATGATATTAAGCATCTTTTCATATCCCATTGGCCATTTGATATCTTCTTTGACGAAGTATCTGTTCGGATCCTTGCCTAAGTAGCATTTACTTTTAGCTAATATATTAAGTCTTCAGTTAATGTCATGATAGGTTCTGCAACTTTAAGGGAAACGATGTAAAACTAAACCACTTTTTCCAAAGGCTAATTGTTATAAACAAGAGCTAAGTATTATCAACATTATAACAAAATCATATTGAACAAAATGATAGTATTTAGGACCTGCTGTAGTTACAATTGGGTAATCTTTCCCTGTTTAAGTCACCCAACTAAATTGGGTTATATTTTAATATTTTAAACTTGAAATGCTTAGGAGCAAGTCAACTAATTTCTTTAAAAATTAATTTTCCAATTAATTTTTAAGAAAGAGATCTAATCCAATCTTTTTTGTAACATGTGTTTACAAGGGAGAATGTTTGTCCCAAGGATGAGACTACTATTCTTATCCCTTTGACCTGAACTGATATTAATTTTATAACCCACATTTCCTACTGAGGTCAAGCTATGCATTAGTCAATGATGTCTTATCTCTACAAATACAGTGTCTACAGATATAAGTACAAAACAAAGCAATCATCTGAATATCTTAACTCCCTAAAACATGCCTTCTTTTTAATTTGAAGGAGAAAAATAATTAAGCAAAAGAATGTCTAGATTCTACACTCTGTGTGCTCTGCATATTTAGAGATAAAACTAGTATCTATTAATTAAATAGAATGAAATATTCTATTGTTAACTAGAAAAATGCAGAAGTACTTATTTGGTGATTTAGACCAAAAAAACACAAATGACTCTTTCTCTAATATTCTCTATCCCATCTTCCCTTTGATTCTTTGAGGCAGTGTCTCCTTAAGGAAAGTATGTACTATGTTGCATAATCATTGGCTTTAAAAAACTACTTCATTAGGTCAAAATTTATACACATTAAAACACATTCATTTTTGCATACAATTCAATGAGTTTTGACAAATATACACTTGTATAACTACTGACACAATCAAGAAATAGAGTATATCCATCATGCTAGAAAGGTTCCCTCACATCACTTTGAAGTCAATCTATTCCAACCCCTCACCCAGGAAACCACTGATATGATTTCTATCACTCACTATAGCTTAGTTCTTTGTCTGTTCTAGGATTTCCTATAAATGGATTCTTACAGTTTGTGCTCTTTCATATCTGGCCTTGCTTGTTCTGCATAATGTTTTTGAGATTCATCCAGTTTATTAGATTTAAATCCTAGCTCTTCTTTATAAGCTGTATGACATTTGAACCAATTACTTAACCTGTTTTTTCAGCTGAGAGATGGTCTTATTTGTACCTTTCTGATGAGGATGTCGTGAGAAAGAATAATTTTGAAGCTGCTGCAAGCTTTATTCCCGTTAAATGTAGTCTATGAGAGGAATCAACATACAGAAAGCCCCAGAATTATAATTTTTATTATTAAACATGAATACTTCCTTGAATTTCTGCCTCCTCTGCCTATCTCCTGTTATCTTAAGCAAACTGGCAGCAGGGAGCTCTGTTTTCTCTGCCCTAGGTCTCATTCTGCCTCTTCCAGAGTCAAATGATGTTCTTTTTCTTTCACCCAGAAACAGAATGAGAGAGCAGGATCAAAGGCCTCCAGGGCCCTTGTCATAAAAGGGTCACTGTAAAAAAAAAATAATAATAAATGCAAAAATTTTTCCTGTTTTCTAAACAGTATCTCATAATTCTGGATGTGATTCCATCAAATGGGGAACTGGGATGCGAGAAAGAAAGAGCAGCAGGAAGGGTTAAATATTTCCTCCCTGATTATTCGCCTCTGCCAAATATCTTCCTACTCATGCTGGAAAATGATCTGATATTCTAGTTTCTCTTTGCTTGTATCACTTTTCATCCCAGTTTGCATGTGTTCTCTTCCTCTTTTGTCTGTACTTTCCTCAGTTGTGCATCCATGATATAATATGAACATGCACTCAGAGGAAGCTGGGGTGACAGGAGGTGTTATAGGGAGCCTAGGGTTCCATCAATTAGCAACTCTCAAGAATAGGGTTAATGGATTTAGTTAACTAGCATTGTTTTAACTTTCTAAAAGGCTTCTCTCTCTGATAAATCCCCTGCCTGCTCAAGTATCACCATCCACTGGGTACAGCCAGGTCACCAAGTGAAAGACAGATCTCATGTGTTTAATCAAAGTTAGATCTGTTTCAACTAAGGCTTCCTCAATTGATCAACTGCAGCTCTATTTGTTCAAATTGTGTGTATGTCAGCAGTGGGGGCGGCGGGGGGGGGGGGGTGTCTTTAACACGAATTCTTAGAGTGGCTTAGTCAGGCATACAAAGGCAAATATGAAAGAATGTACACACACACACAAAAATGCTTTTAAGCAGTCAATGTTTGGTCCCAGAAAATTAATAATTCTTTTGGGTTGATATAAATTGTTTCACTATGAGTGAAAAATACATGTTTAATTAACATGGATATATATATTAGAAATCATATAGCAGGAAGGAAAGATATGGATACATGATTCCAAATAATATTTTGATGCATTCATTTACATTTCTTGAACTTGATTATTTCACTGAGTATAATTTGTCGTAGGTAGTAAAGTTCTAATGAAAAACCCATGAGACATGACTGTATGTTAAGGTATACTTTAGCTTCTATTCTTTCCCATACTAACAAATATCCTATTATTTATTTCATGAGAGAAATGAAATATTCACAATTATGACTTCAATGGGACTTGGAAATAAGACATGAATTTTAGAAGAAGCATGAATATTATCACATTTTAATTTTGCTAGACCATGTTAATCAAGTTTTTCTGAATCTCTCTCTGTGTCAGAGGTTGTCAGTGTTCCTACACATCCTCCCAACCCCATACATCCTCCCTCTAGATGGGTCCTATGACTCACTCTCACCAATGGAATGTGAGAGAAGTGAGTCCTATCCATTGCAGATAAAAGTATGTATGTTCCTTCTCTATGTTCCCTTTTCTCCTCATGGTTAAAAAAAAAAAAAAAAGGAATCTAAGTTGGTGGATTTATAAAATAGAAATAGCCTAGACCTTGATGTTTGAGGTGGGGCACAGAAAAATTACCCAACCTGCTTCAGACCATGATGTGAGAAATAACCACACACAAAAAAAAGTGTACTGCATTGTCATTAAGATTTTTAGGGTTGGTCTATAGTGTTATCATTAATTACCCTGACTAATGTAGTCTCCTTGTCACATCTGATTTATGTGATAAAATGTGGTTGGTATTTACAGATCCAATTCCAGGAAACCTCAGGCAAATATCTTTATAGATCCATTTATAGCCTTATCTCATTGCTGTTTCCGCATGGGTTGGGGTTGGGGACAGTTCTGAGGAGGGATAAATATTTCATTTCCTGTGATGGAAGTTTATACTTTTAGAAACAGTCAGTCTCAGGGACTATATCATCTCTTACTTTTTAAATCCCAGGCAAAGCATAACAATTAGAATTTCTATAACAGACTGATAAAATCTCAAGGATTTAGGGAATGTTATAATAGGTTTTGCATTTACTTTAAACAGATGAGAACAGAATATTATATTTTTTTGTATTTGTTTCCTTTTTGTTTTTTGTATCCCAAGGTAATCTTGAGATATTAAGAACTTAAGGAAAGAGGTGATTATCATGAGATCAGTGGCCAGGGTATTAGAACCAATTTGTAGCTGCTTGAGAAAGAATTCACTTTATTATTTCTTTGAAAGTCTAATATTGGCAAGATTTAAAAGTCTGTTTTTTCTATAAAAAAGCCCGCTGAGAAATGAAGCTTGGTTCTGCCAAAAGAAAAAGGAGACTAATTGTTCTCTACTATGAGCACCCATGGTATAAGTAAATGTCCCTGCCTACTATAGACTCCTTAGGGATAAACTATATGTTATCTAGAAAAAAAAATCATGTCATCTCCCTCAGTGGTAAACATGAGCAATACTAGATAACTGCTTCTTTTTCTCTCGGACTAAAGGAAGAAAAAGATTACATAACCTGAAAAGGATATTCCCCAAGGACCAAGGAAAATAAATGCAGTAAAGACATCACCTCTTCCAAAAAAAAAGAGGCATAATTTTAATTCAGTAAATTTATTCATTTGTAATAAAAGCACATTATCTGGAATATAACTTATATAATGTATGTGTTTATATACATATACTATAATGTACATATACATGTATGTGAAATAGTGCTGTTGAGAATTATTTGGGGTTTTTTGCCTAGTTGTGGTAGATTGCAAAAATAGCTACAACCATTCAAACCCACATGTCTGCATGCTGCTTTCATAACCTGATTTTGCAGCTTTTCTCTCTAAAAGGTGGCAGCTATTTCTTCCCCCACCCCCTACCCCCCACCACCCCCTTTGAAGTCACTGGCCCAGTGACTTGCTTTGGCCAATAGATATGGCTGAAGTAACGATACATCAGTTCTGAGTTTAGGTCTCTAGAGGCCTTGCATGGTTTCTTCTCTCTTGAAACTCTGGCAAGGTAACATATAAACAAATCCAGGCTAGCCCAGTGGATAGCGAGGCACATGACGTGGCCTAAGAGCCTCCTCATCTCAATGTCCAGCCAACATCCAGTCAACTTATCAGGAGCAGAGCCACTCTCTGCTGACCACAGATGCATGAGAAAATCTAATCAAGACTGACAGCTACCAAGCTGAGTCTAAATTGTTAACCTATAGAATAGTAAGTTAAATAAATCATTGTTTTAAGCAACTAAGCTTTAGCATGATTTGCTAGGCAGCAAGAATTAAGTGATGCAACCAATAAGGGACATTTTAATCTTTACATTACACATGGTGTAATTTTTCGTAGGCTGCTAAATAATATTCTACTTATTTTTAAACGTAAAGTTCTTATTCTTAAACCACAATCCTTTCCTCTAGTACTCATTTTGGTGAATATAAAAGCAGGCTAAAGTTTAAATCTCGAATTCACATTTATTTACTAGGTTGACATTGGAGAAGTCACTTAGCCTCTCTATGTTTTAGTTTATCCTACAGTAAATTGAGGATTATAATATTTCATAGAGTTTTGTTCAGAGAATTAAATGAGCTGATATAGGTAAACTGTTCATTAATATAATGAAACATAACAGACACGTATAAAGCAGCTCTTATTCTTTTCAAACTTTCTTTTATTTCCTCTCTGTTTTTAGGTGTTCAATGATGTCCAGAGATCCTCCTCTGTCACTAATTAGTGCTGAAACTATCATTCTGAGATGGAGTTAACTAACTTTTATTTTAGTGGACTTCTCCTTTTACTTAAAAAAAAAAATTTCCCTCAGGTCTTTTTACAAACTAGGTTTATTATGCATATAACACCTATCATTAAAGAAATTTATATTATATAGTATATAGTATATTTTATATTTCATAAGTTTGCATCTCCATACTGCATATAATGCATAACTTATATAAATTATGTTATATATATTACATAGCATATTTGTGTAATTTATCACTAGCTAAAATTATATGTGTACATTTCCATATTTATATATTTTACTAAATATATTTATTACATTTTATATATTTATTTAAATAATTGATATGTTACATATTATGTAGTAAAAATTATATGCTACTAAAAATTATGTGTTTATGTCATATTTATATATTTTATTAAATATATTTATGTATTTTACATATTATTATTAATCTCACCCCCAAGAATATAAACTCTCTAAGGCAATTTGATTCATATCTCTACCACCTCGGACAGTGTGAGGGGCATAGTAGGCATTCAACGACTATTTGTCAAATGGAAGAATAAGTAAACAAATGCTCCTGAATTATTACTATAAAACAAGTTTAAGCATTCTTCGAAAAAATCTCATGAATTCAAAGATTTTTCATAAACAATTTTGAGAGAGAGAGAAAATAACATTAAGGAATTTCATTATTACTTTCTTTATGCAGTTCATCTTCTAATGATTTTCCATTACAATGATAAATTCCTAAAATATTTTCTCATTTAATTTGAAGATTTTATTCAAAATTTGGGGAAGTAACTAATTAATTATGTAAGTGCTCTATCTCTAGTAGAAATTGATTTTATGACTTAAAACATTTAAACTATAACGATGAACAGCATAATCGGTTATATACTCTCTCATATTTAAAAAGTTGGATTTGAATCTTGAAGGATAAAATAAAATTATTTTGTAAATTCTTCTTATTTCTCAGTTAAAATATATTTCAACATGCTGAGTTCCCTGAAAAGAACCCCAAATCTTTTACTATGAAAAGCCCTTTTGTTATCTGTTGTTAAAAATTATTTCCTTCAGGAAAACTGCATACTTCGTGCAATACTTCATGACATATTATAGTCCAGTAGTGGATCTAAGAATGCTTTGGAAACCTTCAAATTGAGCCGAGCTTTACAATCAAATGCTTAGCTAAGCCAGCTCATCTAACAAAAGAGCAACCAGAAGAAATCAGATCAGAAGAGGAGGGAAAAGCAAGTGCAGAAAACATTAGTCAAAAAGTCAGAAAATACAAATTTTTATAGTTTAGGGTTTCATTACTGATCATCTAAAACACTTTGTCTATTCTTCAAGCTGTCATGATAGGAATAATGGTCACCCTAAATAGATTACGGGTAAGTGGAAGTTAGTGGGACTTACTCAATATGCACAAAACTCTATAATTTTTTTGAATTAGGATAAAATTTATCTTTTCGTGGTTTCAACTATGATCTAAAGGTGAATGATGTTCAAATCTTCATTCCTATCTCTTTCAACTGCCCCAGTGGTGATCGCCAACTATACGTCTTATCACCGTGTCATCATCTACCAACACGTTAACGTGACTCAAACAAAACTCAGTTATCTCCTGTATTAATTATTTTGTCCGGTGACACTGTCATCCATCGGTCTCCCCAAGCAAAAGTCTTACAGTTTTCACCTCTCACTTTCATTCTTTCCTTAATCAGTCACTAGAGTGCATTGTTTCTACTTTCAAAATCCAAACTTCCTACCATTTTACACAATCTGGTCTCAAATCATGCCCCCAAATCACATCCCATTATTTTCTCTTCAGTCAGTCCTTTAAGCTACAGAAGATAATGCTTCTTGAGAGGATGTTGATTTGTTTAACAAGAAATATTTCTCAAACTCGATGTTCTTCCTTATATCATTAAAATTGTAAATAAATATAATTTACTCTTTCATATCAGTGTTTTATAATTTTATATATTGTAAAACTTAATTTGCTTTTTAGAGAAGTTGTATTTAGCTCCATACATTTGTTGAGTATACTTATTTATGGATATATTAAAAACACTTATAATGCACAATGATCTACAATTTTTCCTTTAGATTTACAATGAAAGCTCACCTATATCAATTTTAAATAATAACAGCAAAAAAAGTCCTTAGAAAAAGCAATAAAATCAACAGCTTTTCTAAAGAAACAAATAAATGAAAAGTAAAGTTCTCACTCAAACAACAAAAATCTTGAAATATCTAGGAATAAATTTGATTAGAAATGTGTAGCTCTTATATAAGGAATATTATATAACTCTAAGGAAGAATGCAATAAAAAAAACTGAATAAATAAAGTTAACATTTTTTGTTATAATAACTCAATATTATGAACTATCAATTTTTCCCCAAATCAGTTTATAAGTTCACTGTGACCAAAATAAAACCCAATAAAATTTTGTACATTATCACAGATTTTCTGTTTTTTTTAGAAGAATAATTAAGAAAAATTTCTAACAATAAACAATAAATATAGAAAGTATCCTTCCAGATACTAAAACATATAAAGCTGGAGTAATTAAAACCCAGGGACTAGCACAGGATTAGACAGAGATCAATGAAAGAACTGTGTAGAAATCTAAGCAAATATATAATGAAAAAACAATGATGACATTCTGCAACAATAGGGAAGAAATTGCATTTCAGCCAATGGAAGTGGACAAGCTAGTATGTGTGAAAAAAATAAACCTGGATCCCTGTATCTGTTCCCAGAATAGTTTCTACAGGAATTAATGATTTAAATGTAAGAAGCAAAAATAAAATTACTAGCAGGAAGCACAAATGAATACATTTTAAATACTAGAAGCATAGTACTTTCTAAACATTTTAACTTTTTGCAAAAAAAAATAGAATAATAAAGGAGATATTGAAAAAGCATTTTCAATATGTATACCAAAGATTAAAATCCTTATTATACATAAAATATTATCTGAAATACACGAAATATGAATGAGTAAAATGGCAGATTCAAGAGTAATGTATAACATGACACTGTTTATATAAGATAGTGTACCTATTTCAATAAGTTTATTGATGTATAGATGTCTAGAAGGATATGCTACAAAGTAATAAAAATTATATTCTCATAGGAATAGGGTAAGATTTTTGATAATTTCTATACTTTTCTTTGACAGTATTTATATTGTTTCAGCTTTTTATAATAAACATTTTTAATAATTATAAAATAATAAAGCTATTTTAAGCAAAATAAAATGTATATGGAAGAACATAGGAAACAATCAAGAGAGTGTTGCAAAAGAAAAAGAAAACTATTATATATATATTTTTTAAAGTGCATATAATTAATATACCATATATAAAGAGAGAAACTATGTGGTAGGTTGGTATTCAGAAAAAAGTTCATTATGTATTCATTATTTACTATATTTCATTCTCAATTCATCCTCTGGTTTGCAATACAAATAAAATAATCAGGTAAGATAGTTATGACTTAATTTATATTTATGATTGATATAATGAAATATAAGGTACAGTATAATGATTAATAACACTTTTATTATAGTATTTTTAAAGTAAAATATTACCTAATTCTTGAAGGATATGTATTTTTAAAAGTTGTTTTCATTTAAAAATTTAATAATTTTTTTATCTGACTTGGATGTTTAATATTTAAAAGTTCATATAAATTTTTGTCAGCAAATTTATCTCATTCTCTCTTTGTGTTTCTTCTTTATTAGGAAAAAACAACTACTCTATATATAGTTCTGTGTGTGTGTGTGTGTGTGTGTGTGTGTGTGTGTATGTGTGTGTGTGTACGTACCAGGACCAATACCAACACTTGAGGTTTGGAAATGCAACTCACAATGTGTCATTAACAGCATCTCTCCTGTTATTTCCCAGTGGAATGATGGCAACATTTGGGCCATGTTCTAACCTTAGATATGATATCATTTCTGACTAAGCAACTCAGATAATGATTTCACTACTACAGCAGACAACAGAGAAAAGAAACATAAAACTAAATTTTATGAGAAAAAATCACTTTCTATTCCTTAGGGGATATAAAATGATTTTGAAATCTATACTTTATGGGGCAATTCATTAGAAGATGGTATAAAATATATTCCAATTTCAAAAGAAAACTATAAAAGAATAGTAAGCTAGAAGGCTTCCTCAGCAGCGCTCACCCAAGACTAAGCCAGGTCCCTTTGTTACAATCTTACATAGCATTTGTCATCCTGAGAATTCATACTCCAAGGAGACTGTGAATTTTGAATGAAGGGCTATTTTTATCTTGTTTACTATTGTCTTCTCAGTGCCTGGCATAGTGCTAGGTGCTAAATACATGCTAAAACTTGTCTATGGAATGCATTAGTAATTAAATGAATGCATTGGAATTAAAATCAAAATTATTTATAATGAATAACTTTATGGTTTTACACACAGTAATAAATGTAGTAAGTTAAATATACTATTGTACATATATATAAACATGAATGTAAAATAAATTTTAAAAGCATAAATATATTTTCAAATATTCACTGCTAATGTATTATCTTGTGTGCCCCTTGGAGTGAATACCTACTCTACCATCTCCATCTCCATAACCCCTGTCACTTTGAAGACAACTGATCTAAAAAATTACTAATAGTCTCATATAGTGACTCATTTAACAGTGATAGAAAATACTCGAAATAGGAAACTAGAAAACTGCAGTCAGTGTTAGTCATGATTAAGCAAGTGGTCAAAGGTACTGAGACGAGAACTGGTGGGGACCAACATTTGAGTCTTGCAATCCTGAGATGTGACATAGTTTATGTCAGGGCATTGGGGTCACTGCTACTATTGCTGATCCTGCAGTCTATACAATAATAGTAAACAATCTGATATTAAGTAGGGTCCGATTGCTTAAGTCCTACATTCCATTGTCAGTGACATATTATCAATGCAAACACTAAAGGAAAGACATTACTCAGCTCCTGTGTAACCAGAAAAAGTGATCCCCTATACTCTGTGTGATCCCACTTGATCCAAACATTCAAAGCTATTCTGTATTTTAATTCTGAGTTTTCTCTTTTTTTCATTATCTTGGAGATTAGAGTTTTTCAGACTGGAATGTACAAGAATATTATCATAGTTATTTTCGAAATGGGTCTCAAGGATTTCCTGGCCAATTCTCAGTAATTCATAGAGGAATCGTGGTTGTTGATGCCTGTACTCAAACCATCTGCAGAAATACAGCTATGTGAAATTCAAAAAACATAACTAGAAGCTTAACAAGTGTGACCATATTTATTTTTCCAGGAGTAGCATCCCTAGCTATAATAATTTACAACTATAATTATGAAAGCTTATAAACTGAGGTATGAAAAGATTTCATTATATGTAAATGCAGAATTGATAATATTTAGCATACATATGCCAATTATCACATATATCAGAAACTTAGGGTTTTTCCTTACTCGACACAAGTTACTACATTACTTGCTAAACCCATCCTTCATTATTCCTCATTTTTCAGCCAAAAAACCAGAATTTTACTTTTGGTTCTCTTAATCTTTCCTGACTGCTACTCTATTGTCTGGCTATACCAGCCTTCTTTCCCAATTCCTCCTCTCTTATTCTCGACTTTATTTCCATCATTTCCTCTCTTTCTTCCCAGACTCTGATCTCTGTTATCTTGCCTATATTACTAAGAACTTAGCAAAAATTGTCTATTTTCTAAGTCACCAGCACAACACATATCTTGCATTTTAAATTTGAATGGAAAACAGAGTTAGAAATCCTCATGTCGCATTTAAGAAAATGTGAACTGGTGCAATGACAGTATTTAATGTTCGTTCATTTAAAATGTCCCTGGCTACAGGAATCGAGGTTTTAGATCCATGTAATTAGGGTTTCGAGAACAAAATTATGCAATTGTCAGATGCCAAAAATTCTTTGCATATAAATTGTAAATTATAAACAGAAAGGCAGGAAGTCAGGAATGCAGGAAATTAAGAATAAATCAGGGACGGTCACAGATGAGGGAGGAATAGTGTAGTCTGACGCTGCTATAGAAAGAACAACAGACGGTGCTGCCTTTTGAGCTAAAGCTTTATCTTCAGCAGTCTCCAGCTGTCAGGCAAATGTGCTCGCTGTCTGGGATGAGCAGACCATTAGAGTGTTTTAGCAGAGATGTGTTCATTACTTCAGCTAGTAGAGTTCAAAGCTCCTAGGAAAAGTAATATTGACCGGGCAGATTTGGATGAGCTGGGGATAGAAATATCTCTTTGTTGAGAGGAGACTAAGAGGATGACAGCAGGGAGGAGGGGTCAGTAGCCTGTGTGCCTTGGAATGTCAGACTCATCACTTAGGCGGTTAGGACATTCAGGAGGAGAATGGCATGGAATAAGGTATGGATGGACCGTGGCTGTTAAGTCAGGGTGAAGGGAAGATGGAGAATTTCGGGCAGTTACCTTTTATCAAATCCAAAAGAGCTCCCAAAGACAGAATAAAATCTGAAATCAGAACTCAGTAACCACAAGCAAGTTAGAGACAGTGAGTTTGGAAAATAAAGCTTATAAAGACACTTAGATTGAAGGTATGATCTACATAACATTTAACAACCAGTAGAGAATGCCACCAAGCAATTAGAAGAGATGCCAGGGAGCATGCTAGAATAGTGTCCTGGAGCCTACCTCCTTTCAGGTATTAGCTCTCTAGTTGCTGGACTGTGGTAAGGGGCCCATTGGTGGTGCGGCACCTAGGGAAATTAAGACAGGAGCTTTTACTGTGGGAATGTGTCTGAACAACTAAGCTGTATGCTAAGAAGTAGCTGCCTAGCCATGACATTTTTGGGCTCCCTTTTCAGCAAGGTGGGCCATGTGATTATTCTTACCAAAAGAAGGTGAAGGGAAGTGATGCTTGGTTCACAGCTGAGGTAATTAAGTATTGGGAGTGAGATCATTTTCCCAATGAGGAAAGGAAATCTTGAAGTTAAAGGATGATAGAGCCATAAGAGGGAAGCCCTCTGGGTCATTGAGTTACTGTTGAAGGAGGGCTTCTCATGAGATCTGCCCAGCAGGGAAATCAGAATTAGACTCCACATGACTGAGAAATTATATTATATAAACCTAGTCGGATTTGGGAATTTTTACAACAATTAGCTTACTCTGATCAAAATATGGCATAAAAATACTCTAGCATCTTAATGCTTCCATTTCACAATAATAAATATAAGCAAATTTTAAGTTCACTTATCTGCCTACGAGGCTATAGAATATTCTACAAAAAAGTTTAGGTAATGATTTAAAGAACTAAGTTTCTGTATCTTATGGTTAAATCTTTCTGAGAAATAGGAGAGAGTTTGTTTTGTTTCTGTTTTCTGTTTCTTATATTTTGGAGCATACTTTTCTTTTATGTTATAGAAAACTATGAGGGGTTTTCATTTACACTGAAAAGCCCATCTCATAAATCCAAATCCCACACAATCTCACATTAAACTTCGAGCTCTGTACCCACAGCATGAGATCTGTAGGACTCATCCAATAAGCGTTTTTTGAATGAATAAAATTGTTGCTACCAGAAAAGCAATGAACTAAGGAAAAAGTAAATTATAAGGCAATTACAGAGATGGATGTGGTCTTCTGCTAACTAACTTTATGATATAGAATTCTCCATGAACCAGTGCTCTTTATTTCTTTGAAAAAAACCTTGATTTTTTTTAGTTTAGTTTCTCATTTTCCAGTAAGGGAACTCTGGCCATAGCAAGCAATGATCAGCTCATACCTGTGGAACTATTTTGTATCAAAATTGGGATGCAAACTCTAATTTTTAATATAAAGATGGGAAATAATCCTAAAGTGCTTATTTATCCTGAACTCATCATAGTACCATCTGCTCTCAGATATTCTTGTGAGGTTGCCTGAAGACATAAATTGTCAGCCCAAGTAATGCCTCAAAGTTCTGGGGTGAGGAAGCTATGATTTTGTTCATCAGAAAATAGCTGAAGTATCTTATTAGCTAAAAAGCTGGTTGTAGGAATTTTTATCATTCTGAGCACTGTCTTCTTTTAATTGCCTTCAGTGCCTTCCCCAATCACTCTTCAAAATAGAGAATCTGGATTTGATTTGAGATCCAGGTTCTAAAGAAGAATAGTGAATCAAGTAACATAATACTCCTTTATAACTGTGCTTTCTGGGTAGACCTAAACCTAATAATCGCAGCTTGCAATACTCGATGAGCAATACAGAGTGTGATCTTTATTGTCCTTAGCTGAATCTGCAAACTTTAAAATGATACAGCAGAAGGTGCCAAGGGGCAGCTTGAGGAGAATTATTTGTGCAGCTTCTAATTGAATGTGTCAGCCATGAGTGATCACTGGTCTCACTATTTAATGAACGCACTAAAACCCAGGCTAGTGATGCTTGGGGCTGGTTTTCCCTGCCCCCACAAGTGGTGAGGGGATTGACCACGGAAAGCTGGAGGCAAAACTGAGAAGCAAGCAAAATCGATTTTGCTGCCTTCTATTTCCACTGCATGCCATGCTTGCCACTTAGATAACTCCCCCCATCTGAACGAGCTTGGTGTCGCCAGTAAAAGGCTTGCTCTTTCTTCCTACAACTCCACAGCAAGCCTAGAAGTGCGCCAATTGCCCATGACAGAATGTCGTCTCTGCTTTGCTGGATGGGTTACTAGTGTGAAGCTTGCTCTGTTGACATGTTTTTCCTATGAAACCTCATGCAGAACAGGTTTCCTTAAACTCATCAGAAGAGCTGATTCATGTATTCATAAGTTCATTTTTTTAATGAACTTTTATTAAGTGCTAGTATATGTTAGGCACTCCTAAGTATTAAGGATGCAAAATTATTGAATAAATACATTGTTTTTATGTCCTTCTAGAAATGGAGACAAAAGCTGTTTTTAAGTGTCAGTTACAATATACTATGTATGCTAGAGAGAGAAGATATGAGAACAGAGAAGTCCCTGACCCTGCCTTAGAATGAGCGTGGGCGGTGCCTCAGAGAATTTCTATAACTCAAAGAAAACAGCTAAAATAGTAGTCAAGCATACTACTGAAGAGAAAAGTCATTAGGCCTCACTTTTCTTAAACCTATAACAAAAGTTATAAGTTTAAGAAACCTATAACTCATGAGAGTCTGTGCTGGAAAAATGTCCCTTAGGCTCCAGAGACAAGCTGCCATCCTGCCCAAATCACAAAAGACAAAAGTGAAGGTTCTGGAAGTTAGTTTCAGGCATCACTCTCCTCGGATACTTCCTGACCAGTGACGTGCACAGCCTATGCTACTAATAGCCCCAGCCCCACCTCAACCTCATCCTTTCCCCTCTGCCTGGAATGCTCCTCCCACACCCCCTCACTCCAAATTAATTCCCCCTAGACTTCAGGGTTCAGAGAAGTTATCACTAATTCCAGAAAGCATTCCTGCGCTTCTCCCATAAAAGTGAGATTCTTCTTTTCTATGCTCTCATGATACCCACTGCTTAGTTGCTTCTAGTCTTTCATAAATCACACTAATGACCCTGTCTTATATTTTTACTCTTCTCTGCTTCAAGAAGACAGATCTATGTCTTTCTCTTTGCACACAGTGCCTGGAAAAGAGTAGATGCTCATACACATTTGTAGACTCGATGGATGGGTGAGAGGATGAATGGGTAGAAGTATAGATGAAAACACATTGCGCCCTTCTTTTTTTGTTGTCTTTAAAGAACCCCCGAGACCCCATTATCCCACTTGAAGAGTAATTGGTGCTATGTTCTTCTTCCACATTTCCAGCTAGTTGTATTTCATATATCTCTGTAAATGTGAAGCATATTTTTTCTATTAGAAGCAAGACATATGATTGGTCATGGAAATGTATGCTCTGCACATTCATTTATATGAGCTACAAGAGAAAATTAGAAGCCAGTGATCTCTCAATTTGTATTCCATGGTGCTAATAATCAGCTTATGTGGCACTTGCTGACATGCTGCAGACTAATAAACTTTGCAGAGGGAGACCTGTTCAATCTCACTTGAGTCTGAGTGATTCTAATATGTCTACTGACTGCCTTGAAGTCACATTCAAATCTTTGTCTGAATCATGTCTCCTTTTCTTCCCTAATGTCTCTACTGCTTTGGACAATGTCTTAGAGAGTATGTTCCCAAAATTACAACTGCTTTTGATTATAAATCACTTTCTTCCTAATATTACTTGATTCTTGAACCACTCAGTTTGGTTATTAATCAACAAAGAGTCAAATCAGCCCTTTGTGCTCTGCACATGTGCTGTTTCAGAACAGGCTTCCATCACTGTGTGCTCCTGTTTGGCTTTCCCCGTCTGTCCAGTGTGACCCACTGTCAAATGTGAAAAGGTGGAAGGGATAGAAGCCTGCAATAATAATAGCTCAGCTAGTGCTGGTTGTAATAATTTCTGTTCACATTGGTCAAAATACATTTTTAAAATTTTAATACCAGAAATAGATTGCATGAAAGTTAGGAACTAAATTATAAATGACAGACCTCGAGAAATGGTTAGGATGGAAACATGTCTTCTCCATTCCTTATTTTTCCTTCCTACTGGGGAGCCATTAATGCATGGAACACTCCTGACCTCTCTGTTTACCTCCCTCTATTCAGCCAGAGTGACTTACCTGATTAGTGATTTGGGGAGGAAAGGCAAAAACTAACAAACTCTCGCTCTCTGCTCTGTTCCTAAAGGAGAGGCCAAAGTGGACCATTACCGTCTGTGAGGGAGATAAGTCTGTTTAACTCTAAGGCTTTCACACCTAAGCCGCTATCTCCAACATCAGCTTTATAATTAATAGAGGTGATTTTATTTACTCTCTATCTCTAAACTCTTTTGTCTTTTTTTTCTCAATTTTTTCAAAACTCAGAGAAGAGATTAGTGTTTATGTTATTTATTTGAAACTTCTGGAATATACCTGACCAACGGCTAACTTACAGGCAGTGAGGTAATTAAGAGCACAAGCACCCTAGATTCATATTCTGGCTCAGTCATTTATCTATGATTTGTGATAATAACTGTGATATATGTGTCCTTGGACACATAATATGGCTCCTCTGTACCTCACTCGGTTTCTCGTCTACATAATGAGAACAAAAATAGTAATGCCTACTGATAGTGCTATTGCATGGTCTAGCCTAATACAGGTTTCTATGAGCTATTTATGTCATTAGGCCATGCCATATGTTTAATGGGATACTTTGGCTGTCACCCTAATATTGGCTCTAAACAAATACAGTGAGCTGTTTAGCTTGAACCATTATTAAGTCATAGAAGACTAGACCCAAAAGGAGACCAAGAAACATGGCTTTTAGGTTCTAGTTCAGTAGAAGATGAGATAAAATTCACCCACGGTTGAATGTGGCAGTTCCAAGGCTGGACATTTCATTTGTTTGGACTCCTGCCCATTGATTTTCCCCCTACTTTAGCTGCCTCTCATAACTATGATTTCTGTTAACTGCTTCACACATTTGCTCGACTTGCCCATTTAACACAGTTATTAGGTCTAGTCACCAACCACACTGTAGCCATAATGTTATAATACCAAGCCTCAATAAAATGTAAAGCGTTACAACAACAATAACAGATATTGCTCCCTGAGCTTCACAGTATATTTTTCCTGTTAGAGAAAGCTGAGCTTTGACCTGCCTAGGATAATTCATGTAGGAGAAGCCCGTTGAAAAGCAGTGCTCTTGATTTACTAGTGTCCTTGCATTGCTTTGCTCTTTATATCCAACAACATTTTTAAAGCCAGATATTTACTTCTTGATTGTTCCTTTAAGCCTGCTGCTTTCCTCTCTAGGGAACTCACTCTTCTGTTTACAACATCCGGGGAGTACAAACTAAATACAGTATTGTAGTAAAATCCCTGTGAAGCTAATGAACTATTTTATGGAGAGTGAGGCAGGAAACCTTTTCAGGAATGCTGTCACAATTAATTGGATGTGGCCACACAAAGGCATAATTTCTGAAACAGGCAATTTAAAATAGAGAATTTAGAAGGTCATGTGTAATGGCTTGAAAGGTAGAAAATCATTACTTTCAATCATGCATCAACCTGGAAGCCAAGTCAGATATTTTAATGTATGTTTTCTACTGAATGCAATGTGCCTAAATTTCCAAAAGGAAAATGTGGCACATTGGCCAAGAGTCTGTCTGAATAGTTAATTACCAATTACCTACAAGTGGGAATCTGATACCTACCATGTTGTAACCTTAGATTTCCCAAGCATGGGGCAAGTGGTCAAGTATACTAGCAGATAATTAACGTCATAACAGCTAAACGAGCTATAAAACTCCCAATATTATTACTTTATTATGAATTATTCCTTTTCAGTGAATTTAGAATAAATGACACAAATATCAATTAGCCAGATGATTTTTAGGCATGTTCAGCTACTCTGTTTCTGGTGACACCAGTGACTATTTTTAGCACCCAAGTTAAGTATAACTTTTGTTTTCCTCTTTCTCTACGTCTTCAAGAATTGACCTTTTATTGAATTATTTATAAAAACTGGCATCCAAGTTAAATTGGCCACCATGTTACCAAGTCATAGAGCTAACTGGATTATTAAATTAAAACAATCAGCATCAATTTTCATCTATATCAAAATGTTTTTAAATTGACAAAGCAATACTGTTTTTATTTTCCACAAATTATTGATCTCTATGAAGTAATATGTATAGAATAATAGAAAACAAAAGATCTCATTAATCATTTTATGAGAAATTGAGTCAGACAGTTAAAAGATTAAAATCTATGAATTAGATACAAATCCTAGCTTTGACACTCACTAGCGGATGACTGTAAGCAAATTACTTAACTTCTCTGTCAGTTTTCCTTTACAGAGATAGTGATATAGGCATTACAAGATGCTGTGAGGAGTTAATGGTGTTATGCATGTGCCTAGTGCTGGCTTGGTAGGTGGAAGATATTCATTAAACATTAGTCATCATTACTAAATCTGAGGATACCAAGGAGCAGGGATATCATCAGCAGTTTTTAAGGAAACTTAGTTCTGTTTTAGACCAAGTTTGAGTAACTGTGGAATAGAATTGTCTAGTGGATCTTGTGCATGATAAAGAGGTCAAGAGGAAAGATTTACATTTTGGAGATATATACAAGTCAAATGGATCATGTAGGAAAACCAAGTAGAGAGAAAAGATAAAGATCAAAGGAAAAAAAAAAACAGGAATCCCAATATTTATAGGATAAACAGAAAGGAACAACTAATAGAAATAGAAGAAATGGCCAGAGAGCTGAAAAGGAACCGCGAGAGGCTGAAGCCACGGAGCTCAAAGAAGATTCAAGGAGAGGGTGGCTGAAAGCATTGAGAGGATGAGGCCTAAAAATAGGTCCTTGTATTTGATAATAAAAATCTAACTTTCAGCCTTAGTATGAACAATTTCACTGGTCTATTGGGGTAGAAACCAAACTGATTGGACACTAAAAGAGACTGCAACCCCAGGAAGAGGGGGATGGTGGGTGTTCTCAAGAAGGCTGGAAGGGCAGAAGGAAGCAAGGGCAGTTAGCTTGGGAGGGGAATGGGCAGAGAAGGTCAAGGGCAGGTATGGCCCAGTCTACTAGCTGGGCCCCAAAATCTGCTTTTTCTCCTTCTAAGTGCACAGCTAGACTCTGTTTCCTGGCTTCTCACAGTTTGTGTGGCCATTTAGCTAATTCTTGTCAAAGGAATGTAAGTTGAAAATATATGCTAATTTTGAGGCATTCTTTTTAAGAAGTGAGTGTGCCTTTTATAAGGTCTCTGGAAGCAGCGCCTTCCTCTACTGGTCACAGTGGGCCCTAGCACCACACTTGAGGAGGCCCTCCTTCATCCATAGAGCTCCATGGCCTCATCTGATGCTGGCATTAGGGAGTCCCCTCTTCCTAGGAAATGCAGAGTTTTTGCTACCCACTTTCTATTCATATCATGGATTGTTAAAAAAAAAAAAGTCACAGGTTTTTGGGGGGTGGGAGGGCAGGGTTCTGGTTCTATGGCATTACAATTCCCTCAAACAATAAGTAGGCTTATCTTTTTGTATCAAGTTAAATTCAAAGTTCTTCCTTTGACACAGTTCTCCAGACTGCTTTATTACTATTTTTGCAACTTTATCAATTATATAGGCTTTGCAGTTCTATCAGGAAACTAATCGTTATTCATAACATTTTTAAATAGGAAATTATGTTCTAAATTCCAAATGATGATATAGAAATTAATACCTGAAAGTCTGCATTTTTACTATAGAGAGTAAATGAGAGTTGTTTTGAAATTTTGGTGTATAATATGATGAGGATATTGGTGTTTTAAGTCTACCTGGAGCTATAAGAATAATACATGAAGATATTGAGGTGGAGATCAATTAGGACAAAATCTCATAATCTCTTCTCTTGTGTTGTCCAGATGGATCCCTGTTTCTCTTAATGATTTTTTTCCTGCACTTACTTGCACTATAATTGGCAGGGCTCATTCTTATTATTCTCACCTTATCAATCATTCTACTCCTCTATTCACTAAAAGGGTGAATTCACAATCATTTTCTCCTTACACATTAACCTTGCACTGATAAAAAATAAATAAAAATAAAAGAATTGACACAGCACTGGATTTGATTCCATTAAGTTGATTGCAGGTGATGGCAGACAGCCTTCAGGGAGATCCAAAGGAGCAAAAATAGTCTATTCACTAACATGACTCCAGTGTGTTTGGTTGGATGGGATATACCATAACCCAAGGAAAGATCTGATGAAAATATTTATTTCCTTATTCCTAAAACATTAGTGCAAATTAAAAACACTGTAACTCAACTAAAATGATCTTTTGGAAGCCCCCCATTACATGATTGAAAAGTTGGTGTAATTAAAATATTGCTCTATATTCCTAGTTTACAGCAAAATAATTGCTATTCTCATTCCATAACAATAAGTTAGCTGGCATCCTACAGAAGAGGGCACCTTCTCTAATTCTCTAATAACACCATCCTGGAAATATATCTGATATTTTATTCTTTTCTTCTATTTCAGGAATTCTTTGGCCATGCTTGTCAGAGTATTTTTAGTCATATATTTCAGTTACATCTTATATACCACCTGAAACAAGGCAGCCCCAAATAACAGCACTGAACATCATAGTAATTGTTGTTTATAATTACTTCCTCACCGTATGTTGGCTCATAAATTTTAATGGCACTCTCTCTGCAGTGGTGATTGCCAACTGTCCTAGCATTTGTGGAATAAATGTTTATCCAAATAGAAATAATGTAGTCAAGTAATTTTATAATCAGCCTAAATCTTGCCTTCCTCGCTCTATCCTAGAGATTATTTTAAATGCATAGGGTTTGGGGGGAAAGAGAGAGGTGATGGTTCTCTTACTTTAGAAGTTGTGACATCTATGTAATGACTTCTGACACTCATCTCCCTGGCAGGGATATATACTGGTGCAAAATAGCTCCTGGGCAGGCAGACAAATTTACTGCCAGCAGCTGTAAGCTCATTCTTTCCAAGAGCCAGGAATGAGCTTGACTCCAAAAAAGGAATAAGGAGAGGTTGTTTCCCTTCCTCTATCTGTATACATTGCTAGCTGGAAAGGAGAAATCGTCCACACTTAAGATATAGGAGTAGAATGTGTCTCTGCAAAAAGAGATCAGAGCATAGATTTCTAAATTATACTTATGTATACAGTAGATTCCCTTTAAGTATTGAACTTCTCTAGCACCTTTAAAAATCATTGATTATTTGACAGAAGATGGGGGACACAGAGATTGTAAAGGTTAGGAATTCATGATGGTCAAATATCATTGGGGAAGTAAAAGGATCTATTATAAAGTAGATCACTGAAGAAATGTGATTTTATTTCATCCAAGTGAAACGAACATAAACATTTTTAAGACATTCACTAAATTGAGTTGCTCCAAAAGCAGAGCCTGAGAGAACTTGGAAGCAGGTGGTTTATTTAGGAGAAGATTCCAGAAAACAAAAGTGAAGTAATAGGACAGGAAAGGAAAAAAAGACAATGTAAGGATCATCAAAGTCAAAGCAGTGAGTAAGGGGGTCTCAATACTGCTATAATCTAAAAAGCACACAGGAAACTTACTAGAATTATCCATCTGAAAGACAAGAGACTCGGAGGATTCATCTGTTGGCTGTAGTCTTCTCTTAACTGAAGGTTCTTGTGGATTTGGGGGTGATTCTGGGTTTTGCTTACAAGCATGGACCCAGTGAGTTGCACTGTCAGAGAAAGCCCAGGGCACAATGCAGAAAAGCAAGTATGGTGTGCTGGAAGTCAGATGCTAAGCATACACAGATCTGTCCACTGTAGCTCAAAATCAGAAAGCAGTCCAAGGAGACAGATAGGGGCCCTGAAGGCCTCTGCTACACACATCCACTGAATAAGAAATGGTTATTTTAGAATGATGATGTTAACTGCATGGAGAACTTCTAAGTGTTCCATATTTCTCTTTTGTAAAGTGTGTACACATTTGATAGTCCAGGTGACATATAATATGTATTTTATGCTATTTTCAATTCTGAACTTTATGTCTGTTGTGACATTGTTGCTATAGGTTCTTACTCTTTGTTGAAGTTCACATTATGCTTAATGCCTAACACATTAACTTAAGTTGTAAAGTGAGTTACAATCAAAAGAAGAATAAGGACATATTGATTATTTTGTGATGATTGTGACATTAGTATGGCTTGTCTTTTGAAATATTTATTTTAAAGGCAACAATCAATAGACGTGACTCCATAAAAATGAAAGGGAAAAAAGTATACCCAAAACGCGCCATAGACAAAATTAAATATTGAAAAAAAAACCTTTTTGCAGAAAAAAAAAATTTATTTTCATGGGGAATAATGTGTCACAAATCAATAAGAATAAAGATATACAACACATTAGTAACTTATATAAGAAAAAATGGAAATGACAAATAAACATCTGAAAAAGATAATACAAAAAATGAAGTCAAAATACAATAAATTTTAAATTAGCAATCAAAAGAATGATTATGCCAAATATTTCAGGGTTCATGAAATGGACATCTTATGCCCTGATGATGAAATGTAAAATTGTTGCACTCTGGACATCAACTTGGCAATATAAATTTAAAAATTGAAAAATGATTTATCCATCCACGTAAATACTTAAATGCAATAAAGAGGTATCAATACAAATTCACATTATTTATAATGGCAAAAAAAAAAAATCGGAAGGAATTTCTAGTCAAGATGGCAGAGTAGGTAAACTCTGTGTTTGCCTCCTCTCACGACCACATCAAAATTACAACTAAACTACAGGATACCTAACCATTATTGACAATCACCTGAAGTCTAGCTGAATAGAAGTCGTACAACTAAGGATATAGAGAAGGGGCCATTTTGAGACAGTTAAAAGGGGCAGAGTTGCTAAACAAGTTGGTCCCACTCTCATGTGTGGCAGTTGAGAACTGAGAGAAAGATTTGACTATAGAGATCCCCCTAGAGGAACGAGGGTCCCAAACTCACATCAGGCTCCCCAGCCAGGATTCTAGTGCTGGGAAAAGAATTCCCTACAAATTCTGGGTGTGAAAACCATCAGAGAATGTGGCTGAGTGAGATGAAAGGCTGGGGGAGTCCTAGGCTCTCCTCTTAAAGGGACCCACGTGAACTTACTTAGTGATGGACTCACTCACCCTGAGCTCCAGTGCTGGGGCAGCAGCTCAAACGGCACCAGGGACATACAGGGTAGACCTGAATTGTCTGGATTCAGGCCGAGGGCTGGAGGGGCAGCTTTCTCCCAGACAGAAGCACTGGCAGAGGTCGCTATTCCTTTGTTGAACCCTCCTTTGCCTGGCTTGCAGATCTGGGAAGACACCATATCTGAGTCCCTGCAATGGAGCTAACATGGCTTCCCTACCCTGATGAAGCCCTGAGACCCTGCTCTTGCCAACTTGTGGCCCACCCAAGCTGCTTGCAGTGGATTTTTCCATACAAATGGCCAGTCTTGGCTCATGCTATGGACTTTCCTAAAATCTCTAAGAGGTTCACAAAACCTAAACAATCAGCATCTGGCCTCGGTATGCCCTGTACCTCTTGCTGAGCAGCCTCAAGCCCAGCACTAGCAGCAGCCGGCCTCAGTTTGCAGCTTGGTTCTCAAGGCACTTCCAAACCCAGCATGAATGGTGACCATCTGCAGATTGCTTGGTGGCTCAAGTCATGTGGCCCTGTGCAGGGGGCACAGGCTGTGGCTGAACTTAGCCTGCATCAGGGCCCCTCTCAGGAAGCCCAAGCCTACACACCCAGAGGCCAGTTTCGGTCTAATTTGGAGCACCACCCAGGGTCATATCTGAAGACAACACACCCAAAGGACAGACAGGGCAGGCACTAGAGCTTTGCTAAAGCAAATCTTACTCTGTACCCTCAGCTCCTTCACAACAGCTCCTCCAGTGGTTATGGCTAGTCATCACAACCAATCAGGCCAAGGGCCAATCCCTCCAATTAAAAGCAAATAGCAACTAAGGCTCAACTACAACAGGAGGGCACACGCAACTCATAAGAGGGACTTACCCGGGGCACTCAGCTCAGGGAAGACTGTGCCACTGGGACCCACATCATACCCTCTACCCAAGGCCACTCTACTAAGACTGGAGACATACATAGTAGCCCTACCTAATACATAGAGACAAAAACGAGTAGGCAGCCAAAATGAGAAGACAAAGAAACATGTCCCACAAGAAAGAAGAGAATAAGGCTTCAGAAAAAGAACTAAACAAAATGGAGACAAGCACTCTACCAGATGCAGAGTTCAAAACACTGGTTATATGGATGCTCAATGAACTTAGAGGAAGAGTAGAGGAACTCAGTGAGAACTTTAACAAAGGAATAGAAAACATAAAAGTGGAAATAGAAACCATAAACAAAACCAATCAATCAGAAAAAAGACTACAATAACTGAAATGAAGAGTAACTTAGGAGGACTTAACAGTAGGTTAGATGAAGTGAAGGATCAAACCAGCAATTTAGAAGGTTGTAGCAAAAAATATCCAATAAGAACAGCAATAAGAAAAAAAAAAATCCAAAAAAGTCAGGATAGTTTAAGGGGTCTCTGGGACAGTATCAGGCTTACCAATATTTGCATCATAGGATTACCAGAAAGAGAAGAGAGAGAACAAGGAATTGAACACTTATTTGAAGAAATAATGATGGAAAACTTCCCTAGGTTGGTGAAGAAAATAGATATACAAGTCCAGGAAATGCAGAGAATCTCAAACAAGGTGAACCCAAAGAGGCCCACACTGAGACACATCATAATTAAAATACCAAAGATTAAAGACAAACCGAGAACCTTAAAACCAGCAAGAGAAAAACAGTTATTTACCTACAAAGGAGCTCCCATATGACTGTCAGCTGATTTCTCAACAGAAACTTTGCATGACAGAAGGAACTGGCAGGAATTAGTGAAAGAGATGAAAAGAAAGGACCTATAACCAAGATTACTTTACCCAGCAAAACTATCATTCAGAATCGAAGGACAGATGAAAAGTTTCTGAGACAAAAAAAAGCTAATGGAGTTTGTCACCACCAAGCCAGTGTTACGGAAAATGTTAAAAGGACTTCTTTAAGAAGAAGAAGAAGAAAAGAGAAAAAAAAAAAGATTCAAAATACAAGTAATAAAATAGCAATAACTACATATCTAGCAACAACTACTTTAAATGTAAATGGATTAAATGCTCTAATCAAACAATAGGGTGGCTGAATGGATAAGAAAACAAGACCCTTACATATGTTGCCTATAAGAGACTCACTTTAGATTAAAAGACACACGTAGACTGAAAGTAAAGAGATGAAAAAAGATGTTGCATGAAAAGGAAAACAAACAAACAAACAAAAAGATGTAGCAACACTTACACCAGACAAAACAGACTTTAAAATGGTTATAACAAGAGACAAAGAAGGACCCACTTTTGGGTACTTATCTGAAGAAACTCAAAACACTACTTTGAAGGAACATGTGAATTCATATGTTCACTGCAGTATTATTTACTGTAACCAAGCTATGGAGTCCACCTGGGTGTCCATCAGCAGACGAATGGACAAAGAAAAGGTGGCACATGTATACAATGGACTATTACTCAGCCCTAAAAAAAAAAAGACTAAAATCTTGCCATCTGCAACAACATTGATAGACATAGAGGGTATTGTGCTGAGTGGAGTAAGTCAGAGAAAGACAAATGCCAGCTGTGGAATCAAGAGAACAGGATAAACAAACAACAGAAACAAGCTCAGATACAGAGAGCACTTTGATTGTTGTCAGATTGGGGAGTAGCGGGATAGGTGAAGGGAGGAGGGGATTAAGAGGCACAAATTTGCAGTTACAAAATAGTCTTAGGGATATAGAGTATAACGTGGGAAATACAATAGTATTGTAATAACTGTGCATGCTGTCAGATGGGTACTGGATTTATTGGGGTGATCACTTCATAAATTACATAAATGTCTAATCATTGTGTTGTACACCTAAAGGTAATATAATAATATTGCATATCAACTATAATAAAAAACATTTGAAAATCATTGTGGTACATGCTAAAGAGTTTGAGGAAACAGACCTATCTTTGCTTGAGATTGAGTACTGGAACCTTCTCCATTTTAGTTCACGACATATTAGAGACATAAAAAACTTGGCTGAAGGGAAACAGAGGAAGGATGCTTCTAGACCATAATATCTAAGAATGCAGTGAATAGGAGGGAAAAGAAAGAATAAAGAGCAAAGCTAGCAACCAATGGGAAGTAGAACTGTATTTAGTCTTGAAGTGAGGGAAGAATGATAGGCAGGTAGGGAAAGAGAAGGGGATGAGGAACAGGCAGACTCATTGTCAGACAGAAAATGTTAGAGACCCTGAAACTTCAATGCTCATATACTCTCTGTCCCAGCTACCAGCTATTCTAAAGGACAGGCCTGCAGCTGGAAGCCACACTGGGGTCACCCTAAGGCTGTTCTCTGACTCCAGAAATCAGAAAATCTTAGAAGAGTATTTAAGTCTACCCCTCCCCAGATCTTTCCTTGATCTTAATAGACTAAAGTAAACTTCCCTTCAGCTCTGGATGAGCAAATACTATGTGACAGGACATACTTTAGGCCACTTGAGACAGCCGTTACCAAACTTTATTGCATCAGACTCATCTGGAAAGCTTGTTACTAATTCAAATTTCCTGGTGATGCTCACAGTGATTCTGATTCAGTAGGCCTGGAATGAGGTCCAAATTCCACATTAAAAAAAAAAAAATCTCCAAATGATCCTCACAAGGCTCTGCCTCCAGGACCACACTCTGAAGACTGTCTCCAGAGAGGCTGTGGTTTCTGCACTAAAATCAATAGCTAGACATTCCTCTGGGAAACAGTGGTGCTGACAGACCCTAGCTGAACAAAACAGTTCACCCAGCCCCCCTCTACACACAGCTTTCTTTGGTTACTCTCACGTGTATATTTTTCCCATATTCTGAGATTAACCCATCTGCAAACTTGAGCGCCTCCCAAATGTTGAATCGCCTCTATGTTGCCTGAATAGGCATCGTCGGCAAGACCAGACAAAAAGATCTCAGCAGGTCTTGACTTTTATCAGTCAAAGTGAAATAAGGGGCCTCCATTCTTTCATCTCTGTCTTCAGTCCTTGGTAGCTATGTTATTATAAAACTCAATTTAGAATTTCACTCTTAAAACCAGACCTACAGACCCTGTAACATAGAGCAAAATGAAAAAAAAAAAAAAAAAACACCTTTCAATTCTCTATCTCTTGTTTCCAATTGACTATAAATTTGTGAAGGATTCAGCAGTGGAAATGAAATTTTCTGAGATTTGTATTGACCCAAAGGTTAATTGCTTTGCAAAATTTGAAGGGAGGGGGAAAAGAACACTACTGTACTTTTTCTTAAAAGAGGCACAAATTGGTAGTTATGAAATTGTCTGGCTAAAATGAAATAAAGTGATTTAATCAGCACATTCTCTACCTTAAGAGTCTGGATCAGTCCTTCACAGAGTTGGTCTAAGTTGCAAGGTCCATCCAGGAAGGGCGACCCCCCCCACGCTGACACTTGCTGCTAAAAGCTCCATCATTCCTTTAATTCACAAGTTATCGTTTTAAATTTCAAATACCCTTAGGATATTTGAGATACTCTATCAGTCATGAATAATTAAATGTAAATTAACATTTAGCTTCTGATAAACTTTGAAGGACTAGGGGTTCAGAATCCAGGAGCTTGTTTTCATGAGCTATGCTCCCTCTGAAAATTTTGCCAAGAAATCAGATGATTTCTCCACTCAGTTGCCCAATTTGTAAACTAAATAGGGGTTGGGGTTAAGAGTCATCACACTCATTACCTGCCTCCCTTTCTAGAATTGGGGGAGATTCTTGCCCCAGTGAGCCACATTTGGACAGGACCTACTTTATAGACCTTTGCACTTGTTGTTGCAATATTGTTAATAATAGCTAGGTATAAAAGGTGTGTGTTTATGTTTTCATTGACTCATTCGCTCATCCAGACACAGCTGGAAAACAAAAATTTCCTTCTGGTTCAGTCTCCGTTTGCAAAGACTTGCACTCTTTGCTCTGAGCCTCAAACCTGACTTCCAGGAAAGGCACTTATAATCAGATTTCCTTTCTATTATTTGCCAGCATATGGGAATATAAACCAGTACCTCTCTATAAAGATGTGCCTTTACAGTTATGTGTCAACAGAGCTTAATCTTCAGCTGACATTATTAATAATTTATTTGAAGCCTAGAGCGATGGTACTCAAAATGTGGTCTGAGGGCCCCCAAGCCCTTTCAGAAGGTCTATAAGGTCAAAATTATTTGAAATATAATATTAAGGTGTTATTTGCTTTTTCATTCTCATCTCTCACAAGTGAACAATGAAGTTTTCCAGAGGTTGCACGACAAGTGATATACCAACAGATGGAATGAGGAAATAGATATAAAAATGCAGCTGTCCTCTATTAAAGTAAATATTAAAGAGATTTACAAAAATATAAAACAGTATCACTCTTCTCACTTTCTTTTTGTTTTTAAAAATACAGTTATTTTTTATTAGAAGTACAGATGGTTCCCAACTTATGATGGCTCAACTTAAGATTTTTCAGTCTTACAAGGTGAAAAAGCAATACACATTCAGTAGAAACCATACTTTTTTGAATTTTGATCATGTCTCATGCTAGTGATTTGTGGTAGGATACTCTCTCAATGCTGGGCAGTGGCAGTGAGCTGTAGCTACTGGTCAGTCAAGTGATCATGAGAGTAAATAACTGAGAGATACTCTACAGTGTACTGTGCTGCCAGTATTTTTTTTTAATATAGTGTTCTAAGCACATTTAAGGTAAGCTAGGCTAAGCTACGATTTTCAGTAGGTTAAGTGTATTAAGTTCATTCTCCAATTATGATATTTTCAACTTACAATGGGTTCATTGGGCTGTAACCCCAGCATAAGTCCAGGAGCATCTATCTATATGTAATTTATGTTTATATGCAATGTGCTTATTATTTTTATTTTTAAATGAATTAATAAACATTTATTTTTTTCAGTTTTTATTTCTAATACAGTAAATATCAATAAATATAACTCACATACACCCATGCCCTTTGGGATCCTCAATAATTTTTAAGAATGTATATTGATCCAAAAAATATGAGAACACTATATGAGGCACATTGCACAGAATAGGTTATTCTTCAAAAAAAAAAAATCCTACAAGGCAAATATTGTCCTTATTTTATATAAAATAAAACTAGGACATAACAGAATTAATATGCTCAGAATCAAATGGTCAGACACCAAAACCTATTATTTCTCCTTATGCTGTTTCTCTTACTGCTCTTATAAACCTGGCCTTTTGTTTGGTTTACTTGTGAGACTCAATATATAAAAGGACAATGGATAGATCATATATAAAAACAGAATTTTGACCCACAGCCTGCAGCAACCTACCCAGGAAATCAACTTCCTTATCTCTAATAAACAATACAGGACGCCAGCCTGCTATTAAATCAGACTTGCAGGAAGCCAGATTGCTACCTCCAGTGATAATCCAAGAAGCTAAATAATGATTTCCATCATAACTGTACAAAAGGATCAGAATTTGATTAATAACTGACAGCTTCCCCTAATTTTGATCCCCACTTCCAACTTAGGACCAACAGGAGAAAGCAACTATGCACCCTTAACCAAACACAAAGGATGCTCCACTTCTAGTTCCTACAAATTCCTCTGCCATCGACCTCCAATCAGAGCAAACATGAAGCCTCCCCTTTTCTTCACTACAAAGCTTTCCCACTCCTCCACCTGCTTTTTGGTCTCTGTCAAAATACAAGTGATGGTGGTGGAATCCTTTGCTCTATCAAGTTCAACATAAATTGCCTTTGCTTTTCTCATTTGGCTGCTTTTCATTTATTTCCATACTTCTTGCATATAGTCACCCAATTTGAGTGAAAATTAATAATATCCTTATGAAGCAGACATTAATGGCCATATATGTGTTCAAAGAGTCTTTAACAATTTCTTGAAACTTTGATAGATTTATCCAATAAATGTCCATTAAAATAGGGAGAACCACATGAACAAAGGTGGTGAAATGTACCATATTATTCAAAGTATCAGGGGTATGACTATATGAAGATAATGTCATATAATATCTATGATTCGAATTCCCCAAATGTGTACTTGAGCTCTGTACCTTCTTATTTGATAATCAAATTGTTTTATATAGAAAATATTCATCTAAAATTATTTCCTTTATTGTCCTGGATGTATGCCTTTGCCTTTCCAGATCCCATCAAATCCATGCTACTCCGTGTTCCAGGAGGTTAACTTGTATGAATCCCTAAAACTGCTAAGACAGGCTACCAGGAAAGGTGAATTCAGCCAATGACAGGCACAGGGCAGGAGGAATGAGAAGTCAGGGCATTTCTTTCCTGTCCCCTCCCTGTTGAGCCATTGATTAGCAGAGGCTGTGTTCTTCTAAAGACCAAGGCTTCAGACCCTCTCCTACTGCTACAGTGACAGCTTCCCCCTGCTCCCCCAAGCTCCCAGCCCCCATTCTCTTCAGTCCAAGAGGTGGTACTGGCCCTGGGGTCTGTACCATCCCTATTGCTTCTCAAGACCCTGCACATACCTTTGTAAAATCATAAAGTGGGAGGGAAAAAAAAATCCTAACACTAAAAATAGGTCCTATTAAATTTGAGAAATGCTATGCTTGTTCCTTAAATCTACTTGAGAACTAAATATGGAGTAATTAAATGCATCATCTGTACCCAGATTTAAGCTGTTTATATAATGTTAGAACAACTCGTCAGTTAGGTATCACTTTAAACAAATCAGTAGAAAATTAACAATGAGTGATTTGGTGATACTCATAACACAGACACAGCCACATCTTAGAAGCTGCCAGTATCACTAGGCAATATCCTGAGGAAATTATATCTCAATGTTTATTTTAATAACAGCTCTCCATGGAGCCAATGATTTATAATTATTTTGTTATAGTGCAGGACATCAATTTTATGAGCACTTAATAAACAAGCTGTATGGGTTTGCCTTCCCTGTGTAGTTGATGACTCTATGTAAATGCACAGATGGCTACAAAACACCTCAAAAACACAGCCGACTGCATTTAGACATATTAAAATTTATCAGTAGCTGGTGAGAGGAACCCAGGTGTCCTGAAGATGTTTCACTTTGTCAAAATGCTTGTGTATTTCATTACTATGTCAGGTCACCAAAATTGATTTCTTCATAAAAATGTCTGTCTATATCAGAGCGGTCAATTATTGGCCCAAAAAGTCTATTTGCAGTTCCAGAAGTATAAAATTAGACAGATGAGGTCAATATCATTTAAACACAGGAGGTTGAGAGAAATAAAAATGATTTAGCACATACTATGTGCCAGGTACTATGCTAAGAACTTTATAAATATTTTATTCAATCTTTAAAAAATGACTGTAAGTGAAGCATCATTATTATCCCCAGTTCACAGATAAAAAAACTGAGACACAGACAAGTTAATAACTTGTCCAAGGTCACAACACCTGTAAGTCTTAGAAAAAAGATTTGAACTCTAGATCCTGGCTTTTAATCACAAAACCACTGTGTGATATTGTCGCCTTAGGAGAACAGATAAAAGTAAGTCTAGAATAAGCCTAAAGTAAAACTAACAGCACTGTGTTCAGGCGGATTTAACATTTTAGTTGATAAATATGTGGGGATAATAATACACTAGCAAAGCAGGGCTTCTGTGAGGTCGAATTAGACTTTCCACACCCAATACACCAAAACTTGTGCATGTTAATAAAAAGATTCTCTGTCTCTCGCTCTGAATCATTTTTCTTTAATTCAGCTAATGACAGTGAATTTCATTTACAGAAAAAGTATAACATAAGTAAAAAAAAATAGAAGGGGAGAAGACAGCAACTAGAAACAAGGAGACAGAGTAATATTGAAGAAAGAAAAAAAAAACATAAACCTAAGACTGCAGAAAATATCCTATACTGTGACTACTGAATGGAGTAGCCATCCCCAAGGGACTTACAATCCCGAAAGTCCAAGACAAATTGGCTTATCATTCATGTTCTTAGTTTTTGTCCCCCTAAGGTAAGTAAATGTGCAAGACATGTTAGACAGATTTTCATTAAAATATTTAACTTGCTTAAAGTTTTGGCCATTTAAATATACAATTATCTGGAACTTCACTTAGAATTTCCATTTTCTGCTGCCAAAGGTGGTATTTCCATTTTTAGAAGGTTTGAGAGCAAGAATCAGTAGAGAAATCAATGAAGGAACTAGGCTGAATGGAAGATCACAAGATATATCAGTCTGGATGGAATATATTGCCATAATACATTTCTAGAAAAAATTTTTCTCCATTGATTATGGGATACTTTGATTTTTTTTTAATTAGAAAATTATAAAGTTTAAAGTTATTCTAAAGGCACAAAAAAGCTATGTGATCAGGAAGAAATTATTTAACTTCTCTGTCTTGGTTTCCTCATACTTTTAAAAAGACCCATATTAATACCAACATTTTGAGGTAGTTGTAAGTATTAAAAATAAAATATGCTCAGTGGCTGGTCCAGAGCAATTACTCAGAAATGGTACTTACAGAGAAAGGATATAGTGGAATGGGTTAAGAGAAAAGTCTCCAGAACTAGGTGGGGCTCAACCTCAAATCTGATAACTACTTGTTATCTATGTAACCTTGGAAAAATTCACACTTTCTGTCCCTCAGTTTCCTCATCTCTAAACTGAAGATAGACCAGCATCAATCTCATGTGTTCTTGGGTGAATTACATGACTTAATACCTATAAACACATACAACTGTATCTGGCGCATTAGAGATCTCTGAATGACAATTCCATTTTTGTTTTAGTTGAGTCCACCCCACCATTCCCAAGATCAAATAACTGATGCTTAGAAAAGTTAAGTCATATTTGCCCAATCCGGCCTCCTGCCCCAATGCCTAAACCCACCTTTGCCTGCATGTTCCCACTGTATGTTCCTCTTCTGCACTAGTTATAACTGCTTCTCATTAGCCACACGTGTCCTTTAGTCTCTACAGACATTCAGGGGAATTTTCTGCAAAAGCAGATGTGAATGGCCATAAAGCTGATTAAAGATTAAGCTTTAGGTTCCTTCCAAGTCACGTGTTCACATGATCATCTGCTTTTTGTTACTTATGCAAAACTAAGGTATTTTTGTTATGTGTTCCTTAAAGATGTTTACCAAACTGTAAAAGCTTCCAGCCCCAATAATTAAATCCACTCTTCCTTGAATGGAGGGGAAAATGGGAGAAAAGTCAGTATTTGATAAGCAGTAGAAAATAAACGCTCTATTTGAAACTATAGTGGGGAAAAAAATCAGAAAACAAAAACTCTGGCTTTTAAAAATGGAGGAGAGGAAGAAGGAGAAGGAGAAGGAGAAGAGAGAGGAAGGGAGAGAGAACTTGAGCAAGCGAGAGAACATGCTAGCTCGTCCTTAGTCATCCAATGGCTGGCTCCTTCTTAACCTCCAGATCTCAGCTCAGTTATTTCATATAAACCCTCCTTGATCATCTAACAAAAATAGGCTTCCCTTCCCTGTTGCTATTTTTCATTTATCAGAATGCTATGATTATTCCTTCAGAGCACTACCACAATCTATATTTTTTATGTGTTTACTTTCAATCTCAAATTCTTTCAGTGTCTGACACATAGTGAAAAATAAATGTTGACTGAGTGAATGAATAAATGAATGAATAAACAAATAATTCCTTTTCATTTGTCAGTTCTAGGCTCAGATATAGATGTGCTCAGAAAGCCTTCTCAGAGTTCTCACGACTGGGTTAGGCATCTTTCCTGTGTATCTTGTTCTCATGTCTCCTGGGCATTTATCACAGCAGATGAACTTCTCTCTTCACTCATCTAACTCTCACTCAGATGGCTGGCTCCTTACGGCAGACCCTGTGCATTCTTCGCTACTATATCCCCAGCTACTATATTCACAGTAGGCACCAACAAATATTTCACATGACTAAATTACCTGATTGAGTACAAAAGTCTGAGGGTTAATATACTATTTAGAAAAGAAGAAAATTAACATTTAAGTTAGTTTTATGTCTAATATTGAACTAGGTATAAGTATTTATTATTGTAAATACTTAGCAACTAAGAAATAGGTGTTATTTTCTCCTGTTTCACAAGTGAATAAATAGAGGCTCCAAGAAGTTAAATCTTAAGGTCACACAGCTTGTGAGATCAGGGTCAGCATTAGAATAGCAATCGCCACACTCTGAAGTCCCTGCTCATGCCACTGGGCCACTCTGCCTCTCTGATCCAGAGAGGAAATCCTTCCTCTCATGTCTCTCTTCCTGTCTGCCCACGTAGCCAGTAAGCTCTGTAAGGCCAGGAACAAAGTTTGTACCATCCCTCAGATTTTGTCAGTGCTGAGAAGACTGGTTTAAACACAGTGAGATACGGGGGTTGCTGCTTTCAGCTGTCTGACAATGAATGTTTTCATGCATCTTGACATTTCACGCATAGTATCAGCTTCCTCTCAGGAGTTAAACTAAATCTTGCCTTTCTCAATCTCTCAGGAAAAGCAGATGCAAGTTGGAAGAAATGTGATGAAGAGAAAAGAGCATACAAGCGACAGCACGAGGAAGGATCTTGGCAGATGTCACTGGCTTCAGTGGCTCTCTTACAGAGCTCATCACAGCAGAAAACATTGGTTCCTTATAAACAGACTGGAAGGTTTGCACACCGTACTTAAAGAAGCAGGCAGGGTGGTTAGGCCTCGTATAAACCCTCCTTGATCATCTAATGAAATAGCCTTCCCCTTCCCTGTTAATGCATACCAAATGCAGAGACTACAGATAGAAGTATTTTCCCTTAGGTATTCATTCCATTTTACTCAGCCTCTTCCCTCCATGCTCTGTTTTAATGCAGTTTCCTCGACATTGAAAACAGGCATTCTGAATGTATAGCAAGAAGTTAGTTGAATGTGTTCCAGTCCCTCCTGCTGTGCAGACAAATCACTTGGCTTCCCCAGACCTCATTTACACTGTGGGGTCAATTGCAGGCTTCAGATTCAGTGCTCTGGTTAGAATACTGCTTCTGACATATCCTAGCTATGACCTAGAGTAAATCCTTTATCGTTCTGATTCTGTTTCCTCACATATTATTAACAGAGTTAATAATATCACTTTCCCTCATGAGGTTACTGCAAAAAATAAATTCTAAAATGCATATTAACATAAAGTGCTTACTTTATGGGGCAATGCAAGGTTCAATAAATGATGCTATTACCAGTTGTATCATCAAATGAGGGGCTGGGCCAGATAATCATTAAGATCATTTCCTGGCCAATGTCCTAGGTCTCCAAATACTGAGACCCAGAAATGCACTGAGCCTGTGATAAGAGTTATGGAAAACACAAGCACTGTCAGAGAGAAATCAATGACAGAAGCCACCCTGGGGATCCAAGAACCCGCCATCTGTACTAAGCATGTCTTTTATTTTCTGTATTCTTATGCTTTGACATCTGGGGCCCTGTGGACCCCGGAGGGACCACCCTCCCTAGAGTTAGCCAAGTCCTAGAGACAGTAAACAACTCAATGAAGTTCACTTTTCAAATGCAAACCAAACATCCAGAGCTCAACCCCCAACCACCTCCCTTATTGGGCTCTCACTCTCTGGGCCATTATCCATGTAACCACCCAGGGGTCAGGTACCAGAAAACTAAGGAGAGCCCCTATGCCCTGGGTCTGCTGAAATTACTCAAACTAGTTAATCCTAAACCTACATACACTAACTCACCTATTCCTTCTGTGGAAACCACAATAGAGGTGCTTATAACAGTTTCCCCTTCTGTCTCTCCATCTCTTGAACCTCTCAAGTGATTCCCCTCATTCCCTGTGTGACCCCACCCCAAGCCCACATGCCCTCTCTAGCAATCTATGAGTATAAAAAACTGTCTTTTCAATGGCAGTTGTCTCCTGATCTGTTGGCCTTGCCATTCCTAAATAATAATAAAACCTGTATTTTAAAATGTCCTCTTCCTGCTGGCCATGGCTAGGGAAGCAGGGCTTTAATCCTCTTGGTTTACTCATCCATCTTCTGCCTTAGACTGTGACATAGTTACTGCCTGCATATATGATTGCAGAATGAGAATCAGAATCCCTTTGGTTGTGCACGGCCAGAAGCACATGCTTGACAAGCAAATGACACCTTTGTGAAAAGGCAAAGGCAGCCCCTCCTAGAGCCAAGCCCAGCTAAGCAGTTGGCATTCTGACCTGAGAGCAGCTCCACCTGACCCCTTGGCTGGTGCCCTTGTCCAGTACACAACTTGGGTATCCATATATGGCAGCCCTGGCTTCTGAACACCCTGAGAATAAGTTTCCAATTAACTAAGCCTGGCCAGAGCTCAGAACTAAAGAAGGGCAGTGTGTTTGTGTGTGGGAGTAGTGGGAGAAGACAAGGAGTAGTGAAAGGTAACAGTGAGAAAAAGAATGCAAATGATAAAATGCTTATTATAATTCTTAAGGAAACAGTAATCCCTCTGCTTACTTGCCCCCTCTATCCATTTTTAAACCTCTGTTCTCTAATTAAGCTATGGATTTTTCAAGTTAAATCTGCCATTAGTTAGAATCAATCCTGATTTCAAGGCTTGAACAATGTAGACTCAACTGGAAAAAAAGATCCATGTGCTTTCTTTAAACAAAGAAAATTACCATTTATTAAGAGGAACCACTGTCAAGTCTGGCTTTCTATACAGTCTAATTTCAAAAATTATTATCAGTCTTTACTTTGCAGATTGCTCAATGTTCTTATAGTAGTTATCTAGATACTGAAAATAAATAGTGAAAATACTAACAAAGAAGATGATCTTAGTAGTGGATACTATATTATTTTCAATCTTCTCACAGGGAGGAAATTCACTCTATCTGACATTTCTCAATGTTAAACTACTTTTTTAAAAAAAATTAGAAGCAAAATATTATAGACCCCAGCTTTGAAATATTTTTATATAATTAAAGTGAAAAACCATACTAAATTTTCCCCAATATATTCATAACAGCATTACACACAAAATAACCAAATAACCAGCCCAAATATATGTAATCTCCAAAATTTTGAAAAATTCTGATTTGAGAATCATATAAATGATAATAAAAGTGCAATAAGAACTGTTAGCATAGTGCAGAATAGGGGGATTCATAAATATACTCATAGGATACAGAATTTGTAACTGAGTACAAATGGATGATATTTCTAATAAACAAGTTTATCCCCAAGCAGTAATGAACTCCCACAGAGAAGTATCTGTAACATGTCCAGAAATATCATTGTTTCTAGTAGCCATTAAAATGCTTTATTTGAATGAGGACTGTTGAAAATTCAATAATTCACTTTGTGGGCTCAGACAACCCCTACACAGCACATGCAAAAATCAAACCATCAAGTAAAAAATGGGAGTTTTCCCATTCAGGCTCCTCCCTCCTGACATTTTAGAAATAATACCTGAAATCCAGCTTCAAATTTGATGCTCCTATGCCTGATGGAGTCCATTAGCAACCAGGTGTGAGGTTTATTACAGCTGTCATAATATAGCACTTACCTTGAGAGTGAACTTGGTATAGCACCAATCACATTGGATTTTAGTAACTATACTCTGGCACTAACTATAAGGTAAAGTCAAATCACTTGACCTCTCTATATTGTGGATTCCTGACCTGGAAGTAGTTCTATTTGTGGGCAGTTTAATATTAGTATAGTGATCAGAATCATCAATCTCTACAGCCTATCTTGCTTGGTAAAGGTAATGATGCACTGAACTCATTCACGAAGGTTTTCATAACTATGAAATCATTTTGCTTCTCTTCCTCTAAAATATAATAGGCTGAGACAGTGTGATATAAGAAACAGTACATATTTGGTCTTCTCCCACATTCCTGAAATAGAGCTTCTAAAACCATTGGAATCTCCTGAATGACGGGGCTGAAAAGAACATCGTTTGTGATTCCTAACAAGCCTCTTTCAACCATATCAGAATATTCCACTTTATCAGAGTTTACACTAATGAGATGACTCTTGGTAGGTCCTGAGATAGCTTCAGCATGGGATCTGGTTGAACAGGCCATATGATAACAAGGTTGGAACTTTCAGCCCCATCCCTCTGACCCCCAGGAAGAAAGAGGTGATGAACACCAGGTTAATCACCAATGGCCAATGATTTAATCAATCACGGCTGTGTAAAATGGAAGCTCTATAAAACTCCTAAAGGATGAGGCTTGGAGAGCACCTGGATTGGTGAACACATCAAGGTTCTGGGAGGGTGACAGGCCCAGAGAGGACATGGAAGTGGCATCCATAGAGGCCTACCCTCATATTTTGCCCTATGCTTCTCTTGCATTTGACTGTCCTTCAATTGTATCCTTTATAATAAACCAATAATAGTAAGTATATTATTTTTCTGAGTTTTGTGAACTGTTCTGGCATGGGGGATGGGGTTGTGGAGACTACGAATTTATAGCCTATAGTTCAGAAGTACAGATGGCCCAGGCTTGTGGTTTGTCTCTGAACTGCAAGGAGAGGCAGTCTTGTGGAACTGAGCTCTTACCCGTGGGGTCTTTGCTAACTCCAGGTAGTTAGTGTCATAACTGAATTAAATTGAAGGACAGCCAGTTAGTGTCCTCAGAGAGTTAAAGAATTGCTTGGTCTTCCAAACCCACACATAGGGTGTCAAAAGTATTGTGAGTAGAAACAAACTGTAGTATAGGCTAAGATGATTGTTGACATCCTAATCAATTCTTTATACATTAATATAAGTATATAAAAATACAATAACTTGTGAAAAATAATTAACTGGTAATTCAATGCAATTAAATGACAAATTGCTCGTGCCAAATACATTTCCAAATAAATGATTTGTTGAAGTCCTTACACAATAAGAACTGTACAGAACTAAATATTTTCCAGCATACTTACATTGCAGCATGAAGCAAAAATCCCTAGAATCATTGTAGTCATACCTATACTGAGGCATAGAACCCTGTTATTCCTTATCATATCTTTCCCTGCATGCCTCCATTCATTAAGATGATTGAACTCTTTCAAAAACATTTCTTTAACATTCCAGAATACATCTTCTAAAGTTGCCATCTTCACAAAAACAACACTATATTCAAGAAGACTTCTTAATTATAAAGCAAAGGATACTAGGCCTACATTTCTAAGTTTTTACCTGAGTTCTAATTAGACTTGGAAGACTCTGGAGTTAGAATAAGCAAAAGAGTTATAATCTATTGTAAACTACCTAAGATGATACCTGTCTATGTATTTATCTGCATCTTTAAATTTTACTCCTAAGAGCATTAAGATATGTAAAGGTTACCCAGTTTATATAAATATTTTAATAAAGCATTCTTTTGTTTTAAAAAATTTAAATACTTTACCCCAGAATTCATCTTTCTTTCAACTTTCTATATTTGAGGAGGGAGGCTTATCATTGGTCCTACAGATCAACCCTGGAATCAGCACCAAATAGTAGTAGATATCAGAATTGTCTCAGAAGAAGGTAGAAGAAACCTCACCTCTTGGAAAATGCCTCAAGTCAAATGGGTATAGCTCAAATCAATTTGAGTGGCAGAGGTACAAATGAACTAACTGGGAAACATTCTACCATTGTACCCATACGTTATATTATGTACATAAAATGTTTAGTACATAATCATTTCTTGGTGTAAACTTTCTGGTTACTTCATCTCTTATATGATCTTAAACCTGCTATCCATACACATTTTGCTTCTGTTTTTCGCTTGCTATTCAGACTTAATCCAAACAATTTAGTTAAGGAATCTCTGATTTTCTGTAGGGGGCTGGGGAGGGGCAGAAAGCTATCAAAATGATCTCAAAACTTACTGGAGAACTTTTGCCTTGGGAAAAGCTCTGTTTAAAATAAATATTTCATTTCATTTGTCCTGTTTTGTTTGTATGGATAAGCATAACTGTTAGAGCTGAGAACATGAATCCTGTGAAGTACAAACTTAAGCTTTCTCTATATTTGTTTGTTTACCCTCATCGCCCAGAACAGGGTGCTTCCTGTGACCTAAAAGTCTAGATCGTCTTTGCCTGTTTCGTGGATGAGAAAAGTGGTACAGAAGGTTCATAGACTTGCCCAAGGTCACAAAGATCATAAAGGTGGAGCCAAACGTCTCACTGAGTATTCCTACCACCAACACAGCAGACATTTAGATTTTCTTTTTTCTGTAGACTCTTAAGAAGCATCACTTGACAACAAGACATAATTCAGTTTCAAAACCTGAAGAGGCCTCACTCTACTGTCTTTGGAACAGAATGATCGACAGCAAAGAATCTGGAAATGGAGGCTTCTGAACCCCATGGAAGCAGAACAAGGCAGAAAGCTTTTTTCTTATATACATATATGTTCAATGCCCTAGCCTGAAGAACACTATCAGTTCAAAGTCACTTACCCAAATCTGAAGCTTGATTCTCTTTTCATTTTTGAATACAGTTTTTACTTTGAAATCGATCCCAACTGTGCTGACAAATGCAGATGTAAAGGAGTCATCCGCATAACGGAACAGAAAAGATGTTTTCCCCACACTGCTATTGCCAATGATGAGCAACTTGAACATGTAGTCAAAGTTCTGATCAGATGAGTCTTTCTGGCCATACCTGGCATCTTGGGCAGAGGCCATCTGTGGTAAAAACAAAAGAGGTGTGGATCAGTCTCCCATTTGAGATGAAGCTAGCAGCATGCTCATTATTGGCCTTGCCAGAAACAGATGTCAGACCACTCAGGAGACAAGTTGAGAGTGCTCCCCAGTCTTCCTCTGATGCTGGTATCCATGGCAATAATTCCCTGCTGGAAGACAGAACAGCAAATCTTACAGCTCTTTCCAGCTGTGTTGGTGTTTGTCACTGCTCAGCATTCAGAACCAATCAAAGACACCAAAGGGGACATCTATAAGGGTAACATGAAAAGCAAAGATATGAGGCATTGGCTAAGGCATGTGGGCTCTGTAACTTTATAATCCCAGTGATGGGGACACCAAAGTGACTGAACAGCAGGGTGCTTCTTACTGAAGTATCTGAATTATTAGTGTCTCTTATTTTCTAGGGAAGCATACTCAAATCGTATGTCTATTTCATCTGTTAATATCACATTCAATCAACATCTGAACATAAATTGCAGTCTCTTTAAAATTAAAAATAATGATGATGGCAAGTATATGTGGTTCAAACAATGTTCCAGGGACTGTTAATTTATTTAACCCTCACAACAACCCCATGAGGTAGGTCCCTTTATTATTTCCATATTAAAAGGAGAAAACCGAGGCTTAGAAATATCAGGTCATATACTCAATTTCGCACAAGTGATGTGTATTAGAGGCAGGATTCAAATCAGGAAGTGCAGTGCCAGGGCTCCTGTTCTCAATCTCCACGCTATTTCCCAATGAGGACTAGGAAAATATGCATGTACACTCTAAAAGGTGATGTGGGAAATAGTCATCATGAGATTCATAAATGCAGAATCCTACTCATATTCAAACCTTGGCTCCACCACTTATGGGCTGTTTGACCTTGAGTTTGTTCTTTTAAATTGGTATACCTCACTTTCCTTTTTCATGTGGAAAAAAAAAGTATTATCTAACAGAATGCTTGTGAAATATACAGATATAAATGCTTTATATCTGTAAAGCAAATGTGTATGTAAATCACCTGGCATAATACATAGAATGATCTCTATTATTAATTATAAATGCTTCAAGTAGATGTAGATATTTTTATATTTTTCTCTTTTTTGGTGGGGGAGAATGACCATCTTAACACCTACCAAAAATAACACTGCATTACTTTTAAGTACCATTTGGCTCAACATAGCAAAGAATTTAGAATGGTGTCACACTAATTAGTACATTCACTTATTAGCTTTTCTGATGCTATGAATTCTTTGGCAAGTATTGTGCTGCCCAATAAGGTAGCCACTAGTCATATGTGCCTTTTTATACTTAAATTAATTAAACTTAAATAAAATTTAAAATTTAGTTCCTCAGTCACACTAGTCATACTACAAGTGCACAATTGCCACAGGTAGCCAACGACTAGCATATTGACAGCACAGGCACAGAGCATTGTCATAAGTGCAGAAAGGTCTAAGGAATAGTGCTAGGCTAGACAGTCTTTTTTCATTTCCCATAGTCTAATCGACAATTATATCCTTCTTATAGGGGAGAGGAAAGAGAGAACCCCTAGCAGATAATGGAGTGCTAGAAACAGGAAATAAACAGTAAATAGTGCTCAGCCTTATCTAAGATAACATTGGATGTTAAAGTCAGGTGTGTGTATGCTTATAGACAAGTGAGGGAAACAGAGAAAGGGAAATGGTAACATATTCCATTTTTGCAAATATTTATTGCTAGTAAGGGAACACATATATATATATGAATAAGGACAAAAAAATCTGTATATACTATAAAATTTGAAAACAATAAAACTTCTAATTGCATTTCATACTTTATTAAATATAAACTTAAGTATTTCTCTTATTAAGTCCATGTAACCACACTGATGTCCTCAGTAGTTACAACTTGTAACAAGTGTTTGCCAGTGGGCAAAACTAGGCCACTAAAACAGGCATATATCATCACTTTCCTTTCTGGACCAGGAGTCTACATGCTAAAATAAACCTCTCCCAACACAAGCACCAGCCAAGGACAAAAACAGGATAATTCTTGGCTATCAGTTTAAACAATGATATCTTGCTCTGATGACTCTTGATGCTCCAGAAAGCCAGATAAATGGGTGTTTTTGTTTGTTTGTTTGTTTGTTGTTTTTTTGTTTTTTTGGCACTCACATTCCTGTGGACATAGTCCTTTTAAAAATTAACACTCACTCCTTTTGGAGCTGCTAAGTTCAACCCGGGCTGCAAATGGCCTTCATTAAGATCTTTTTACCATCTTTTATATGAACCATCCCAGATCCCCTCTTCTGGATTAAGAATGTTTGCTAACCCACAGTCAGTAAACAGACACTACAAGTTTCTTAGAGCCTGACAGCCTACCATGTATTGTACCCTACCACCCTAAGGTGGTATTCCAACTGAGTTCTGTGGATCTCTGGGTTGCCTCAAAAGAAAATATAATACATTTTCTGCTGCTATCAATACCAAGTCCTATTCCAAAATTAGATTGATTCCTAAACATGTAGAAATATAGATATCATCAATACAGACTTTTTGAATATAACCGTGGAAATTTAGATGGGGAAAACAGTATGAGAAATTGAATATGTTCAATTTCAAGGGTTGATATACCTTGTGTAGGCAGCAAAGAAGGTGTGGGGCGCACACAGGGTGTCTGAAATGAAGAAGGACGAAGTTGCTAGATATGTGGATCCAGAGCCTTTAAAACGTTAATTAGAAAAGTTTCCTAACCCACTGTTCTGGAAGATTTTTTTTTTTTTTTTTTTTTTTTTACTATTTCCTGATTGATATCCTCAATAGGATTCACAGAGAGCCAAAAAGATAGGCATTGGGTATGTATATGTGTTTTATTAAACTTTAGAATAATGAAATAAATCCTGGCTCAGAGGATGGACAGATTGTCCTAATGCCTTGCTGAGAAAAGAAATGAAGCAATTCAAAAGTATATAAATGTCAAAGGAAATTATAGACAGTTACTATGTAAATTTACTGACACTCTAAATATTAAGTCATGAACATTTTCAAAAGTTTTATCATTGAAATTTGAAAACATGAGTGGTCATCAAATAACCTCCCACAGAGCAAGTTGAATTTCATAAAAAACATATAAAAGATAACTCTTTAAATTACATTTATTTTGAATTAATATCCAAAACAATAATCATAGAGCTGGAAAAAATCATGAGGGTAGTCTAACTTCCCATTCACCCCAAGAGTCTCTTTTGCCAATATCTCAGCATCTCAGGTTAGTATGGTAGCCTAGCCCTTCATACTGAGTGATAAAATGTTTACTAGGCTGTGAATTAGCCTACTTCACTGCTGAGTAGCTACAATTGTTATAAACTTCTTAGATTTGAGGTAAAATCTTCGCTATAGCTGCTGCCCATCTGTTCTAGATTCTGCCTGATGAATCAAGAGAGAGTCGATTCCTCTCCCATCCAAAAGAACTTCTGGTGTCTTAGGAACCAATCATGGCCCCATAAGCTTTATCTCTTTCTGCTTGAATGATCCCAACTGCTTTAGCCTCTCTCTCTTTAGCGTCTGAAATACCTGCACACATCCAGCTGGGTTAAAATGAACATCTTTCCAGTTGTCAAAGTCACATGTGTGACTCCCACAATTGGCTGCAATATTCAAAATATTTATCTGGTCAGTGCAGAATAAAATGAGACTATCATGTCCGATCACAATTAACTTAACAGCAAAGTGTCCTAAAATGCTCAGTACTTTTTGCACATTAATTGTGATAAACATAGGTCTCCTTTAGCCCCATCCCATACTTGGGTAACTTATTTTTTAAGTGACATGTCAACCTTTACATGTGCCCTATTATATTTCATTTTTTTGTTTTGATTTGTAATTTGATTCTGATCTGATAATTTTATATCCTTTCATCAAAAAGGATATCCTGCTTGATGAGTATAATTTAATATACTCGTTTAAGACACTGATCAAAATGCTAATCAGATTATAGATGAATAACAATGAACTTTTTACCACGTTAATATATAAATCAATGTTTAAGACCTCTACAACATGCCATTAAGGATTTGGAAAGTTTTGAGCAAATCCTTAACCTCTGGGAGCTGGTGCCTTGGAAAGGCAATGTGCTACCCTCTATGTATGCTCTGGTTCAATAGCAGGTTAATGGATCATGGACTTAATTGATGTGTCATTTTCAATTTCAATTCTAATTTCCTCAGAAGTCCCATTGACCAGGGACCAAACAAATTACCTCTGACTAACACATGCAACCACAGCCTACTTCAGAATTTTTGACATTTGTTTTTTAACATAAATGGAAAACGCAAATTATTTTCAAGGATCCCCTTGGGCACTTAGGAATCTAATTTGATCTAAGCCATTTTGTGCCCCTAATAGAAAAACAAAAATAAGTCATTTTAAATGTACTATGTTCCAGTTACTCCTACTGATAATAGCCTGAGGGTCAGTGGGAGGAAAAATTAGGGTAAATTATCCAAAAAAAGAAAATGCAATTCTTTAAAATTGGATGGGTGAAAGTAAGGATGGGATGTATATATTTGATATGTAGAAATACATAAAGTAATTTCAGATCTCAATTGTTATTACCTGGGGGAAAAGAAAATTAAAAAATAAAGAGAATTATTCCTGAGAGTTCCAATGTAAAGACTACAACTTTAAAACCAAGAAAGAAAACATTAGAAGTTAGGATTTCCAAACGTCCGTCATCTGGCTTCCAGGTGGCTTCTCCTTGTCTGTGCTCAGTTTGCTGTCGCCCTGTTTGTCTCTCAGATAGAGTGGAATTGTGATGCTCTTTGCAGTCTCCAGTCAGCAATTTCTCCATGTGTCTGCTATTGTTTGCTCTGGAAAGAGCCAGCTGAGATGCAATAAAACACTTCTAGTGTCAGTGAGGACACATCGCCATCGAACAGAGAGGATGCTGTCCAGGGAATGGGAATTGGTCAAGTTACTACAAGACATAACTCCAACCCTGGCTTCTGAAATAAAGGGCCTGGAAAAGTAGGGCAGTATGAAGAAATTGTCTTTGTCTCTTTATGTTAGCAGAGAAAGAACTACTATTTCATTGGACTCACAGGAGAATGTCGATGATGACATGCCAAATTATGGTAATGCTTCCAAGAGACAAGTCACTGTATGTCTTAAAGGTACTCCTCAAGCTAAATTTCACTGTACTCCTTTCCAACTGTCTCTGGATCTCCATCTCTTGCATAACTTTAGCGGATGTGGATAACTTACAGCTTATGCATAGGAGAATGGTAAAATATCTGCAACAACAGCTCTTACAGGCACTGTACTGTGTCTTTTATATTAGCGTACTTATTCCTTTCACAGTCCCCCTTTATCGCTATCAAACTATAAGTACTCTTACTTAGACAAACACTATGCTCTGGGTGTATTTTAAAAAGGCTACTGCCAGAAACATGAGGGAATTTTTCTCTAAACTTCACTGTAAGAACTTGAAAAAACTCCTGAAGATAAAATTCACAAAAGTGTAGGCAACCCCTAAAACTGGACCCATAGAGTTTTTATCTCTTAGACTTTTTCACAATTGCTTCCAGCAATTCATCAACTACAGTTTAGGTTTTCTTACTCCCAGTACTGGTTTCCATGGAGATTTCTGTATCAGCCTGTCTTTCCAATTTGGGGGGCAGTTTTCCCTGTGACCTCAATTCTCTGAGGAATCTAAGAAGAGTTGTTAAATTTTAGCTTGTTCAGCTTTTTTCTTCTGTAAAGATGAGAGTGACAACATCCAAGCTCCTTACATGCTAAACAGGAAATCCAAAGTCATTATCCCCATTTAAAAGATTAAATTAAGAGTATTTGAGAGGAAGCTAAAGTAGAGGTATCCTTGTCTTTCAACAGGTTGTCTTGATTTCTCTGAGCCTGTACTGAGGCCTCACTATGTGGACTAATGTTTTCTTCAAGAGTCATGGACACACAGGCTCAGCTAGTCCACCTTTCCCTTCACCAAATGAACAAGCCTCACAATTCAATGACAGAGGAGTATATGGAAGACATAAGGGTGTTTCTTCTTTTTGCTTCTAGGAAAAATCTATTACTTTGTTGAGGAGAGGCATGACCTAAATTTGATATATTTTAAAATTCATTATAATGATTGTTGAATCTCCCTTGACACACACAGACACACACACACACACACACACACACACACATATATTGCTAAATGTTAAGTAAAAGGAAATGAAGTTTATCAAATCATGTAAAAATGGTCCCTATTAGTATCAAAGAACATTGTCCTCAGCCCGCATTATAGTTCACTCCTGACATAGTTACAGAAGGTTCACAGAGGGGAAAGAGCATGTAAGGGGGCCGTCCAGACCACAGAGAGAAGGGTGTAAACAAGGTCTGCTGGGACGGGAAACAGAGTGACTGGGAGAGTTCTCTGGACTCCAGTGATGCAACACTGACAGCTGCAATGAAGCAGAGCCCTGGTCCCAGCAGCTCCAGCACATCCTCACAAATATTGAAGCCAGAGGGTCGTTACTGCAGTCCCAGGATGCTAATGAGTGCCTAAATATTGGTCATCCACATCTTATGAAACATAGTATAAGAGGTAGAAAAACACCATTCCACTTCTTTTCTAGACATTCTGAAATTATGTGCATGCAGACACATCTGTGAAAAAAAGTGTACTCTCTATTATTGTGTGATATAAATAAGGGTAAAGAGCACACACTCTATGGTCAGGCTGACTGAGAAGGATTCCAGGTCTGTACTGAATTTGGGCATGGGTTTTGTATTGTTTTGTTTTTAATTATTCTAAGCTGAAATGTTTTCATCTATAAAATAGAAATGAGTTAGATAATCAAAGTAAAATCGTTGGCATGTGTTAAGTTCTTCACTACAGCCTCCATCATTATCTTTGTTATTCCTCTTGTTGCACTGAAATGATATACAAGCCGTTCATTTTCTTCACCAACTCCCAGTGATACTACTCTTTGAAATGGAAATGGTCAGTTTTATAGAATATGCTTCATTTCATTTCCTAACTTTACAGGACGAGAGGTTTTGACACCTAACACTTTCACTCTGTAAATTTTCATAAATACTGAAATGAACACTTTATAATTATTCTCTCATATCAAATACGAACTGAAACAAAGAACATTCATCAAAATACCTCTTAGAATAAAAGCTGAGGCGCTAAGGGACCTGTATGCAGATAGAAGTGTTCTGTGGTCTAGAGAGGCTGCAGGAAGGATAATGTGATCAAAGGCCACATATCCTGTGATGTGACCTGTGCTATAACAATACCTGCCACCCAGTAACTTCTGGAGAGTGACTAAACTCATGAAACACTTGGGTGTGAGTAGACTTTTATAAAAATTGGGATAGGGCTGAGTTTTAGGTATGGACTAGAAAGGGGGCAGAATTCAAGTAATATATGGTAAGAAATGCATGAAAAAGGCAGCTCCAGGGATTCACAGTAATCATGGAAAAATTATTCTCTTACATGGCCTTGCAATTGGTTATAGGGGAAGTTGAACCTAATTTCTGATAGTAAGTTTGGTAAATTGTCGAAGTTCAGACTATCATTATAAGAAGCAACACTGCATTATAAATTTAAAAGTTGCTAAGAGACTAGATCTTAATCGTCCCTATCACACAAAAGAAATGATAATTATGTGAGGTGTTGACTAACACTATGGTGGTAAACATATCACAAAATATAAATGTATCAAGTAAAACATGTTGTACACTTAAACTTATACAATGTTATTTGCCAATTATATCTCAATAAAAATAAATTTTTTTAAAAAGTCCACAATATCATTATTTCAAGGTAAGAAATCATTAAAAGGCTTCCACATATACATATAAAATATTATATATAACATACAAATACAAATATGTATTATCTTGCATACATGGTGGTTATCTTCATCCTTTCCCCCAAACTTCTCTAAAATAATGGCAAAGGATTTTAAGAAATGTAAAATTCGATACATGCATAGAGAAGTAGAAAAGAGAGGTCAAAGTTTGAGATTTGGAAAGGGAATCCTAAACCTGCTAGAGAAATCCACAAGAACCCTTACACTGCAGAGCTTGGCATGGCCTTAGAATTGGAGATACTAGATGTCTTGATTATGGGGTGGGGCTAAGTGGCCAATTCTCCTGGTTTGCCTGGGACTGAGGGGTTTCTTAGGACACAGCAGGACTTTCAGTGCTAAAACCATCAAGCTGGAATGGTTGGTCACCCTGGGTATGACCAGGGCATGCAAACAGAATCGGTTGAAAGTCCAAGCCCCACATCTCTCCCTGACCCCAAATAGCCAAGCAGCCCTCTTCCCCGTATACTATTTTATTAAAGTAAAATTAAGTTATAAATATATTTAAAAATTGTTTTTGACATTCACACTTCCTATACGCAGATGTCAATTTATAAAAATGTAAAGGCCTCTCTCTTAGCAACAACTGTAAAGAAACCTTTAAAACTTTTCTCATGACCATGGATAAAATATACATAACCCTTCTTATCATTTTTTGGTAGTTGAGAAATAACAGACACAATGATCTCAAATACCTAGTCTCTCTAGTTAGAAACGTTTTTATTAAGGAATACAAAATGAAATCCTCATAGGGTACACCAGATCCAAGATTTCCAAACCTGGAACCACCACCTGAATTCGACATAATTTAAATATTTAAGGTGGGGCCAGGTATTTGTAATTTTTAAAGCCTCCGTGTGATTCTTTTAATCAATCAGATTTGGAATTCATTGCGTTAACCAATGTCCACATAGACGCCAAAGTAAGTGCACACTGTCAAGCCCTCAGGGATGCATGTAAGGAGATATTGAGTAATCTGACATTCAGGCCTATATCCACAGGATGAGGAAATGGAATCACAGCGCTCTCTACTAGCTGCTGTCTTCACTGACACCCCTTCTACTAATAGTGAGAATAAATCTCCTCACCATAATGCTGACTCTGCAGAGAGGGTCTATACCCTAGAACGCCCAGCCTACCCAGACAAGCTGAATACTGAGGACTGTGTTATTTCTACCCCGGTAAGAGCCAGAACCTTCTGAGGGCTGGTAATATAACTCACTGTGAGCTCCCTGTCAGACAATGAGGCACAACCTAGTAAGAAGCAGTAATAGCATTCTCAGAGTATATTCTCCTCTTCTCTCTCAGCTCTGTGGAAGGTGGCCTTGACTTTCCATATCAGTTATTTTTTAAATTAACACATGGTTAGACTTTACTTTCCCTTACTATATAAGAAAGCACCCAACAGCTACAGGAGCTAGTGCCCAAGTTAAAACCACAAAATGAATGTCTCTTGCAATAGTATCTCTTCCTGACAAGAAAATAAAAATTAAACGTAATAGACATACCCAGTACTTTTCAGTATAAGGAAAAACCTCTTTTAAAAATAACCTAGTAAAATACTCTGAAAATTCTCACTGAAGGACAAAAAAGCCTAAATTTCAATATTAGCACATGTGTTTCCTAAGAAATGTTCATCATTAAACATTTTTTAAAATATTAAATATTATTTTTAAATATTTAAGCCCTTAAAAATACCTCAAGATTTGCTATAAATATTCCTTACAAATCTGGACATTTTTCTTCCCTTACTCCATTCATCAAAGTAGGTCATGTGCAGGAGAAAATGCCCCATTGTCCATACACTTATGAAACAAGGGAACTATCTGCACCATTCTTGAGGAATTCGGTGGTTAGCAGCCTACATATTTGTGTTTCTAGATTGTGCGGGTCTACCAATTAGAATGACTTATGGAGCCATTTTTCTAGTTATAATCACCCTTCTTTTTTATTCAAAAGCTACTGTTATTTACTACAAAGAACAAGTCCATCCATGCACACTTATAAAAGAACGTTCACCCACACAGGTGTGCTGTGTTTCTGTTGTCCCTTTCGTCAGCCCTACCACTCAGATAGGTACTCAGTGAATCAAACATTCAAATGAAAAAACATCTTTTATTGCTAACACCAGATGAGTGTCATGTGAGAGTGATAGTTTGCTAATTGATACTTAACACACCCTTTCTTCAAGCTCTTAAGGTTCCTCAAGCTATGGCCATTTGAAAATAAATTATTCATCGGTTTTAGTTTGCAAGTTTCTCTTGCTGATGAGACTCAGAGCCACTAGATGACTAATAAGTAAACACCCTTGATGGGCTAAAGTTAAACTAAAAGCAGGCCGACTAATAATGAGAGGCTCAATGCCCCATCTCTAAAAGTTACATTATGATCTGGGTTTTGAGACAATAAAAAGCTGAGAGTGTAGGAGGTCTAGTAGGCACAGAATGAGACTTTTTCAGCTTACTAGTCTTAAATTCCTAGTACTAGACCCAATCCAATCATCTTACAGAAGAGTGCATCAGGGAATTACTGACTCTGCCTTTTTATCATTCAGTAGGCAACTGAAAACCTAGAAGATGAACCCTATGGTTTCAGTGGTAAGAAAAATATTTCATAAACCCCAATAAAACTGATTAATGCTTCAAACTGATCTAAAACATGTCGGTGTTGGAAAAGCATTTTGTTTCTCCAGTTAATGCTGCTAAGGAATATATTAATTGGCAAAAGAAAGCAATCATTAAAATTACTTTATTTTTACAATTTTCACCTTGTTGAAATTCTATCAAGTATCATGAAGCCCACAATTTTATTTGAAAACCACAAAGAAAATTATAGCATTACAAAGACAGTGATCATAGAATACAAATAAATTATAGAAATTAAAATATAAATCTTTCTCTTGGAAGTATATAAAGAATAATCGAAGCACTAATATTATTAGTTACATTTCTATATTACCTTTTCTATAAGAAGCTCACTGTGTTTTCTCGGTTCTGCACACTACTGTAAATGAATCCTATTACACTCTTCCAATACTCAAATATGTCATCCCAAGAGAGTACACCAATCTTTACTTGGCAACAAAGCATGCTTCTCATGTAAAAAGCAGCTAACATTGAGCATAAAGGAAAAATACAGTAAGTAAAATGAACAGTGCCTCGGTTGGCTTAACAAAAAGCTGCAGATGACAGAAAAAAATGTCAATGAACTCAAAGATAAATCAACAGAAATGGTACAACTGACGAAAAGAAGGGAAAATTTAAGAAAAAAATGAGCAGAACCTTAGTGATGTGTGGAACAATATCTGAAGTCTAAGATACATGTAACCTGAGTCTCAGAAGAAAAAGGGAATAAGATAGAAAAATACTTGAAGATAATGGCTAAATGTTTTTCAAATGTGGTGAAAAACATAAACTTATATATCTTAGAAGTGCATTCAAACCCCTAAGCTGACTAAATATAAAGAAAACTACACCTAGGCATATCATAGTCAAACTGTTCAAATTCAAAGGAAAATAGAAAATCCTAAAAACAAAAAAGAAAAAGTTACATATTACAAACTAGGGTATAATAAGTAGAACAACTGACTTCATGTTATAATGTAGGTCACAGAAAAGGAAACAAAGTACTGAAAGAAAAAAAATCCACCAAAAATTTATATGCAGCAAAACTATCATTCAAAAATGAAGGCAAAATAAAAAAATTATCAGATGATCAAAAACAGAGAATTCTTTGCCAGTGGATCTTTACTATAGGAAATCCTAAAGGAAGTTGTTCAGACTAAAAGAAAATGACACCAGATAGAAACTCAGATCTACAGGAAGAACATCAGAAATGGCAAAAAGGTGGTTGGCAAACATAAATATATATATTTTTTCTTTTTTATTCTTTTCTTCTCTTAATTTAAAAAATACATATATTGTTCAAAGCTAAAATTATAAAACTGTATTGGGGTTTTTTTAACAAATGCAGATGTAACATATATGTCAATATTTCACAAAGGAGGAGGTAAGTAAAGCTACCATATTTATGTAAAGTAATGCAATATTAAGTAGACTATATAACGAGTTGAAGATGCATATTATAATCCCTAGAGTAAAAACTAAAAAATGCAAAAAAAAAAAAGTATAGTTAAAAAGCCAGCAGAAGAATTAAAATATTTGAAAGTATTTAGAAAGTATTTAATTAAGCAAAAGAAGGCAGGAAAGAGGAAACAGAGGAACAAAAAATAGGATAAATAAAAAACAAATAGCAAAAAAGTAGCTCTAAAGTTAACCATATGATAAAGTGAAACATGAAAAGGAATAAAAATTCCAATTTTTTTAGCAGAGATTTTCCAGACTGGATTAAAAATGTAAGGCCAACTTATATTCTGACTAGAAATTCATACTATAAAGATACATATAAGTTGAAAGTAAAATTACAAACATATATAACATATATGCCTATATTATAGATATAAAATACTATGAAAACACTATCATGGCAAGAAGTATTGCCAGAGATAAAAGGGGACATTTAATAATAATAGAAAGAAAAATTTTTAGGAAGATACAATTAAAAATGTATGTGTACCTGATAAGTTCATAAGAAGCAAAACCTGAACAAACTAAAAGAAATAGATAAATTGACAATTATAGTTGGAGATTTTAAATTCTTTTCTTAATAATTGTTAGAATAACTAGACAAAAAATAAATAAGCATATAGATGACCTTAGCAACACCATACAACACCATGACCTAATCGACATTTATAGACCATTACAGCTCACAACTGTAGCATACAGCATGCACAAGGCACATAGAATGTTCATGAAGTTAGACTACATGCTGGCCTGAAAACAAGTCTAGAAGTTTTCAGAAGATTAAAATCTTAAAGAATATGTTCTCTGGTAGCAATAGAATTTAAATAGACATCAATATCAATAAAATATCTGGAGAAAACACAGGTATTTGAAAATTAAACAACATACTTCTAAACCCATGGATTAAGGAAAATATCACAAGAAAATGAGCAAATAGTTTGAAATAAAATATAATGCAAATAGTACACATGGAAATTGGTGGGAGTCAATTAAAGTCATACTTAGAGGGAGAGTTATCATTTTAAATGCTTATATTTATTAAATAAAATGATACATACTCAGTGACCTTTCTACTCTAAGAAGCTTGAGAAAGAGACTGGTGAGAGAGAGAAAGAATTCAAGTTATCCATAATGGAATGAAAGGGGATATTGTTACAGATCCCAGAGAAATGAAAGTATAAGAAAATATTTTGAACTACTTTATGTCAATAAATTTGAAAAATTAGGTGAAAAACATAATTTACCAAAACTGACTCAAGATAAAATAGAAAATTTTATACATGTATAATTAGTTTTCTATTGCTACCATAATGAATGTTTAATATAACACCCAATTATTATTTATTGAGTCAGAAGTCTGGACACAGTGTGACTCAACTGGATCCTCTGCTCACTCTTCTCAGGCATTAATCACAAGGCCAAAATCAATGTGTCACCTGGGGAGGGTTCCTATCTGGATATTCTGGGAAAGTTTCCACCTCCAAGCTCTTTCAGGTTATTGATAGAATTCAGTTGGTTGTGGTTGTAGGAATGAGGTTCCTAATTCCTTGACATATAGCCTTCTTTATTTTCAAGCCAACAATCCTCATGCATCAAACCTTTGACTTTCCCTTCTACCACATCTCTCTGAATCCAGCAAAAGAAAATTCTCTGTTTATAAGGAAGGGGTCATGTGATTAGGTTGGTCCCACATGAGAATCCAAGTTAATCTCCTTAAAGTCCATAACATTAATTTTATCTGTGAAGTCTCTTTTGTTATATAACTTAATTTATTCACATATTCCAGGGATTAGGGCATAAACATCTTTTTTTTCTTTTTTTTTTTTTTTGGCATGGGTGGGGGTTGGGGGGTGATGCTAGTCTGCCTACCACAGTATATTAAAGAGAGATAGATGATAGATAGATAGATAGATAGATAGATAGATAGATAGATAATGATAGATAGATAATGATAGATAGATATAGATAGATAGATAGATAGATAGATAGATAGATAGATAATGATAGATAGATAGATAGATAGATAGATAGATAGATAGATAGATAATGATAGATAGATAGATAGATAGATAGATAGATAGATAGATAGATAGATAGATAGAGTAGGTAGGTCAGTAGATAGATAGGATAGGCAGTTGGATGACAAATATACATATATTTAAAAAATTGAACTCTTTAAAAAACTTTTTTCCACAAAGAGAACTATAGGCTCTGATGGCTTCATTGCTATCAATTCAAGGACCAAAAAATGTCAATCTTACACACCAAAATCACCTAGAAAACAGACAAAAAGAACACTTCTCACTTTATTTTATAACTCCAATATTATAACCTCATAAAGACATTAGAAGAAAATCATAGACCAATATCCATCATGAACTCGAATGCAAAAATCCTCAAGGAAATATAATCAAACCGAATCCAGCAATACAAAAAAGGGACAATACATCATGACTAATGGGTTTATCTAAGGAATATCAGATTAACTCAAAAGCAATCAATATAACCCAACAGAATAAAGGAGATAAACCATGTGATCGCCCCCAACATTGGAAAGGAAGAAGTAAACAGCTTCAATTTATAAATGATATGATTATTTATGTAGAAATCCTTAAGGAATCTTTTTTTTTTTTAAATCTAAAAAAAAAAATCTAACAGAAATAATAAAATGTAGCAAGGTCTCAGGACACAGTCAAGACAAACAGAACAAAGGAAGTGTAGAGTACAATCACATCTATATTTAATAACCTAGATTTCATCAAAATCAAAAAAAATTTTATCAAAGGGCATTATTAAGAGTATGAGTATTTAAGCCACAGAGTGGCAGAAAATATTCTTAAATATATTTAAAGAACTAGTTTCAAAATTATATAAAGATCTCTTGCAACTAAACAATGAAAAGGCAGCCCCCATAATGGAAAAAAGGCTAAACAGACACAAAAGATATACAAATAGCCGGTAAATGGATGAAAATACACTAAACGTCACTTGTCATTAAGAAAATGCAAATTTAAATTACGAGATACCACAAAACATCCATTGAAGTCACCAAAATTAAAAAGGCCACCGACATTATACTTTGTTGAGGATGTAGAATCACTGGAATGCTTATACATTGCTAGAGAGACTGTAAAATGGTACTACCACTTTGGCTAAAGATTTCAGTTTTGTATAAAGTTAAACATACATGTATGTACCCTTTATCAGAGCAATTCTGCTTCTAGGTATTTATCCAAGAGAAATGAAAACATTACAGACAAATATGTTCATGTTATAGCCTTCATTAAAATGGCATCAAATGGAAAATTACTCAAAGTCTATCAACAGGAGAGTGGATTTAAAGAGTATGATAGATTAATACAATAGTATAATATGCATTAATGAAATGAATCATTGATAAATGCAATAATATAGATGAATCCTCTATACATTATTTTGAGCAAAATAAGCCAGACTCAAGAATACATACTGCATGTTTTACCATATGTCTATATTGTGTGTATTACAGAGCTATGTGAAGTTCTAGAATAAACAGAACTAATTTATGGTGAAAAAAGTTGACTTTATTGTGTCAGTGGATTAACTGGAAAAAGAGCATGAATGAAGGAACTTTTTAGGTTGATTGGAAATATTCCAGATCTTTATAGTAGTGTATGTTAAAAAAAAAAAAAAAGGTATGTCCATTTATTAAAGTTCGTCAAATAGTTAACAAGATTTATGCATTTCAATGTATACAAGTATCTCAAAAAACTTTAAATAAACAAATGAAAAATGCTAAAAATCTATATAATTCCAAATAAATCTAAAAGACCTAATTTTCACAGATGACAGTACCCTTGGTGACAAAATGTAACCAACTAAGATGGTTCCTCTAGAACAACTGCAGGAAAATCCATTCCTCAGTATAAAAATAGTTTCTTCTTGGAATATAATGGTCAGGAAAGAAATTTCTAGTTCTAATATAAGCTCCAAATGGCAGAAAAATTGTGGTTACACTTGTAATAAATCCACAACTTCTAAGAGAGAAAAGTGTAAATAGAAAATCATATTTACATCACAGAAGTTTATTTTTACTACAGGTTAATTCCTCTCTCTAACCTCTACTTTCCTTTATGGAAGAAAGATGGATACTTCAGAAATTTGCTCAAATGGAATGAGAAAGTTCTTGTTCTTCCAAAGTCAACTAGGGGTTTTCTTTGTTTCTCTAAGTAATAAGGACTAAATTTCCATTTCTTATAAAGATAAAGGGATCATCATTGAGGCTTGATATTGTCAGAAATTCAACAACAAGGAAATGCAAGAGTACCATGTATTTTCTATAGTCAAATGAAACAATGCTAGTTAGGTTTCATTTCTTTGTAAGTTGTTTTTGTATACAGCAGCGCTATATTTAATATAGATTATGGTTCTCACCTCAACTTTATATTCAGCCTACATCTATATTCTCTCTTCAGTTCTCCTTATTTTTAGCCAAATAACTCTCACTTTTCTTGCTCTCTGCTCCAAATATTAAGTAGTGGGGGTTTTGTTTTTTTTTTTTTTTTGAAATTTCCCAAATAACCAGAAGGCTCTGCATTTCTGAAATGACCTAAAAGCTTGTGGACAACAAAATTGAAGACTAAGCATTTAGAGACAATAGATTCGACTCTGGTTCTAAAAGAGAGTAAGTAGACCTGCAAAAATTCAAATCCAGAGACACAAAGCAAGCCATTTTTAAAACATTGGCCCTTCTTAATATTTAGATTAGTTTACCCAAGTTTATTTTATAAGCAAAAGATAATTTTTTTCTTCTGAACCAAATGAATGAATCAATTTACATCAATAGTGCCCTCACTCTTTACACCACCCTTTTTTGTCTTCTTGGGGAACCCAAAATAATAGAGGAAAGGCATGGGCTTTCTAGTCAGAGATCTGGCAGAATCTGGAATCTACCCCATTGGAAAAGTTCTTTCATCTTAATAAGCTACAGTTATCTTACCTGTAATTAATCATGCTGACTTTTAAGACTGTTTTATATTTTACACACATGCATGCACATACACACACAAAAAGGTTTGCATCCAAGGCACAGTGCTTGGCACAGACAAAGTACTAGATAAACTGAAATCAGTAAGTTGGGATGATGAATCAACTGACAATTTATACATCAGAGTCCTTCCTTCAAGCCATGAGCAGTGTTATTGCCTATTTCATTTGGCCCTCAAGATTTATAGATACACTGAATAAGAACAAAATGACCATCTTCTGCATTGAAATTCTAAGCCCATCATTCGGAATACTTACCAAATGCTATTCCTAGTTATTTAGTTACAAAAGAAATACTTATATCAAAGACTATCAGTCACTATAAAAAGCAATTATTATCCCTCATTGTGCATCAACTCAAAGAGCAATATCCTTCAGAAAATATGCATATATCAAAGACAATTATCTTGACCAGAACATCAAGATATAAGCACATCAAAACCTTTTAAAAGACATTATATCATTTTTTAAAAGATTCTTTTAAGAAAACATGTAAATTAGGACATCAGTAATTAAAGGGCTTGTTTTATTTCACATCAACAAATGGATTAAATATTTTTAAATGTAAAAAAAAAAATATCTTAGGATAATGTAACTATCAAGTTTTGCTTGTCGCTCATTTTCCAGAAACCTAAAATGATAATGAAGTTCAGTCTTTAAATGGGAGGCGGGGGGGGGGGGGGGAGTGTCAGCTATTACTCTTGTTGCATTTTCATATATTGAAGTCATCTGAAATGTGATTATGATTCAGAAGTAAGGGTGCTGAGACATTACTTGCCACTTAAAAAAATATGTATATTTTTTATAAATTATGGTTACAGTATTTCTTTCTATCATTATATATGTTTCAAAACCTGACCATAATAAAGAGAGGGTCACCATAACAACAGTTTACCCATGAAATTGAATCAATTAATGGGCTTTAATTAAATATACTACAAAAAAGTCTTTGATTTCTTAAAATATACATATCATTCATGATAGCACTTGGGTGTTTACACTGTCAAATTTCAAAAGATCTAGTCCAATGAATAGAATACCCAATAAATATGAAAAGAACATCATCTAGAAACAAATTAATTTTATTAACTATTTTTAGATTATTTCTTCATTAAAGTTCTGACTAAAATAGGTAATTACAGTGCCTACTACATAGTTAATATAAAATTATTTAAAATATTTCCTAAGTCATTAATTTCATTCAATTTTGTAACATTTTAATGACTCTTCTGAACATTCTAAGTAACACATATGAAAATAAAAATCGAGGTGCAGTGTGGTTAATTTTGTAATGATTTATTTTGACAGAAAGACTTCAGTGCATATATGGGGGCTGACTTAAATACTAACAATCTACTTTTAAAGTCTATTGTCAATGTTTACTTATAATCGAATATGATTAATTTAGTCAATTGGCTCTTGGCAGTACCTCCAGTAATGGAAAATTATCATAAGGCAATATATCTTGATTGCAACAGCCTGTACCTTTATTGTCTGTCCAGATTCTTTCCACATCAGGTCTGTAATGAAAAGCTAAGTCACAAACAGAGGTATTAGGAAATACACAATGGGGCCACTCTCTCTGGAACAAATCAAATTTTCAATAACTCATAAGGTAATTTGAGGGCTTCTATTATATAATCCTTCAACAAACAATTAAATTCTACAAATTTTTTTTTCATTTAACAGTCCAGTCGGTGTATATCTTAATATACGTAACCCATAAAATAGACTAAAAGCAAATAGATGCATATGTTTAAAGTCCTTGATTCATGAAGAAAATCGTTGGAAAACGTTTAAGCAAGAATTAAAGTCATGTATTCATTCTGTTGAATTTGGCAGCAGAGATGAGTTCTCAAGAGAGAGAACTCGTCCCAAATGGTGTGTACCATTCTCCTCTCAACCCCATTCATAAAGTGCCTTTCTGTTACGCAATAGGATCACTCTACTTGATTAATGAAACACAGGCTTATGTTTAGTGTTCACTGGTTGTACATACAAACAAGAAAGCATCACTCATATTTACTTAAAAACAAAACTTAATTAAGATGCTTAGGCACAGGAACCGGAGTCGAAGCACGCAAACAACAAATGGGCACATCACTCAAGAAAGCTCAGAACAGGATCTTTGAAACGCGGGAGTAAACCAGTTGTGCATATAGCGATAAAAGGCTGGACACCTCTGGGATAAGCCAAGCCCCATCGTGTTTGCTGTTTTCCGCTGATACTATTAGCGCCCTAATTGAAGAAAGGGGACTTTGGGGACCCAAACATTGGCTTCTCCTTTATTAAGGTGGATTCGCTCTATCCCGACTCCAGCAGAGAGCTCCGAACCCAGAATCTATCTTTAAGTCCCTGCGTTTGCACCACTTTCACAAACCAGGGAAGCCAGAAGGGAAGATCAATGCCAAACAGTATTGCACGTTCCCCTGACTTTTGTTTGCTCGAAATAACATTTTAGACATACAGTCTCACCCTTCTTGTGGAGCCTGGGAAGATAATAAATACCCTATCCCTCATCCATACTGCCCCAATTACAGCCCCACGAAGCGAAGAGAAACCCAACTCTGTCCCCAGGACGTAGACAGAGCCTCATCTTCGCGAGTGGCCGTCTGGACCTTCCCTTAGATCGGAAACAGTTTGTGCTTGGACCGAGGGTGAGAGCATCTCTCTCGACTCCTCTCGAGGCCACACTTTCTGTATAGACCCACCTGCATGGGAGCTTCGTGTCTCATTGTTCTCAAAATGTCCTTTCTCTCTGGCTAAGACAGCGCCGGCCCCGGCGCCGGGTCAAGCTTGCACAGTCCGCGCGTTCCACGCTCTGCACTCTTTGCCTTCGCTAACCGGCTCCAATATCAGCACTGGAGCTGTCCCCTTCTGGCGCCGCACACGCGTACTGGCCGGGAGCCCCTTGTGCTCCTGGGAGTTGTAGTTTAACCTAACCCGAGCTTCACTGTAAACCCACGAGCCGTGAACTACAACTCCCGGCAAGCCAGTATTTAAACAGTCGGACTCGGCCGCGGAGCCTCCCTTCGCCTTTGGAATCGCTTCTGGTTGTTACTCCCTCCAGCTTTCCAGCCCATTTTCTCACAAGGAGCAGGCAGAAGTGACCTCAGCGCTTCTCAGCCGGAGGATTTTTTTATTTTCTACCCATCACATTCCAAAACTAGATTGTGATTTCCATGTAGGAAATGCACTTACCTTGTGCTAATTACCGATACAAACGAACACTGCGCTATGTTCTGGGGCTCTCCGCCCTACACCTCCCCATCCAGAATCGGGAAAGTTTATATATCTCCATAGCAGAGTGGGTGGTTTTACAATCTCATTCAACAAACATGGGGAAGAAAGACGATGAATACACGCATAAAGTGGCTTACTCGCACAATTGCATTAAGAAGGCGCGCGCGCGTACACACACACACACACACCAAAGTCGGTCAAACGAAGGTTTTGTGCAGAGCATGTAAAGGGACTCCCTTTACTTACCTTTCCGTATAGCTCCATTGCAAATTGAGTTTCCAAAATTCTCAGTTATCCCTCCTTCTACGAATGAGGTTAGGGTCTTACGCAGGAAGCGGGGCTAAACCCACAACAATAGAAGGGGTGGAGGTTGCGACTGGCGGAGGGAAAAATAAGGAATCTAGCGAACACAGCTGATTTAGATAAATAGCTTCTTTCCTCGGGAGGGAAAGCGTGGAGCCTTTAAGTGGCAGCTGCAGAGAAAGAGCTGAGAGTCTCTTAGGAAGTGCCAGGAGCGCGATCTTGCTGGGTAGCCCCTCCCAAACCCTCCCTCAGGCACCTTCCACCGTCATTAGCGCGCACACACAGCCGCTGCTGGCCCAGGGCCGGAGAGCTGATAGGGCACTGGTTATTTACCCAAAGCAAGTCACATAAAATGAACACATTCATCACCAGAGCCCAGAAGCACCATCACAGAATGAGATAGGGGACCCCTATTAAGTTACCCTGTCCTTGCTTTAACACAGAGTCATTCCTTATATTACAATCGTACTCCTCCCAGACTACTTTAAAAATGGTTTTGAAATCTCTGAACTGTACTTTTATTACATTTATCTTCTCTCAGTTGACTAATTCGAGTGACCATCCATATTCTCTGTACCTATTTACAGATAGTCCTCTCCTCTAAGAGTAAACGTTAATCAGTCTAGTAATTATCCTGCCTTTGGCAAGTCAAAATGCTTATTACTGGAGGAAAAGAATGAACTTCATATTAGTACAGAGACATGGAAGTAATAACTTGAAACTTCATTGTATTAGAAAGGCAGTAGAACAAAGGTTCTGAAACTTACATGTGATTAAAAAATTTAGGGGAGGTTTCTTTTTCTTTTTTCTTTTCTTTATTTTTTAAGTAATGCCTTTTATTGGTGGTTTTTATCCTGAGAGGGGTTAAAATAAATATTCTCAAAGCCTCTGTAGAGATTCTGATTCACTAGATGTGATGATGAGGCGTCTGGGAATTATCATTTTAACAAACATTCCAGCAATCCTGATCCAAGTGGCCCTATGCCACAATTCAAGAAACTCTGCCTTAAAAGAATTTATACGTAAGAGTTTTTCAAAGATACAAACCTTAACAATTTCACATATCGACTCAATAATGTTAACAACAATATATTGAGGACTTACTATGTCCCATTAATTTTAGGGTTTTGTTTTTGTCTTTGTTTTAAGAAATCTAAGATCTGCCTTTTAATCTTGCGATCAGTGAGAATGTAATGTGATATCAATCTAAATAAATATTTTTATAACTACTCAGAAAATACATTTTAAAGTGCTCCTCTCAGTTGGGATTATGTGATGTTTAGGACAACTGCATCTAAATTTGCTAACAACAAAATTAAAAGGTAAAAAGTAATCCTTCATGTCAAGTCTTATTAGAAATAAGACTTCTGCAATTTTTTAAAAAGATCTATGTAAAGGTACACCTCTTTATAATTTTTTCCAGAAGTACCAAAAAATAATACACTTATATTCATATAACTATTTGGCATATATAGATAGGTAGATATTTTTAGGCAAGGCAAACCTTGATTGACCTCACAGATTGCAAGGACTTTGTCAGCTTACAATCCCATATATATATATATATATATATATATATTTTTTTTTTTTTTTTTTTTTTTTTTTTACGCCTACAGCACCTGGTCTTCCTAGGTGGTCTCCCATTCCAATACTAATCAGGCCCGCCACTGCTATTTGGCATTTAATAATAAAAAATTGCACAGCTACTTAGAGTTGTCTTTCTTTAGAAGAATTTCGTGTAATTGTTGTACTAGCATCACCTGAAATTCTCAGAGTTCAAGGAATCTCCTATCAGAGGACATATCTAAATATTACAAATGTTAAATAGTAATGGATTTACTATTCTTGAGAAGCCCATCCTTTTTTTGGCATTTTACTAACATGATATATACCTCTTGGGTTTTCCAGTATGTCTCTTAGTTATGAAAGAACCGAGTTTTGTAGGTAAAAAAAAAAAAATTTTAGAGTTGCAAAAGTTTTGGGGAAACTTAGTTTTGTCCTGTTTCTCATGTCTTTTTTGGGTATTTAAGTGGGTAGAGGGAGTATAAAAAGAAAAAAAAAAAAAAACCCTAGCCAGGGATCAACTAAACAAACAAGGTGGATTGTAGCTGATTATCTCTCTAAAGTCAGAACAAGACTACTTTAGCTTCTTTTGAAATCAGACCACCATCTAAGAGTTTCACTCCCAAGGTCACCAGATGACTGCTGGAGCTCCAGCTCTTACATCCACATTCTAGGCAGCAAGAAGGAATAAATAATGAAGGGTATTCCCTCATCTTTTTAAGTGCACTAGTGCTCTTATATCACGGTGCCTAGAAGTTAAACTTATTGTCATACTTACTTACAAATGACGGTGGGAAATGTAGTCCTTATTTTAGGAGAGTGTGCACCCAGCTGAAAATCAGCAATTCTATTACAAAAGAAGGGAAGAATAGGTACTGGGAAACAGCTGGTAGTCTCTACCACCAGCATTAGGAGGACTATAAGATACAGCTTGCTGCTTTTTCCCCTTTGCAATTTTACTGAAATGTAAATGTCTAATTATTTTAAAATTTACCCATTCTCAAGGATCTCTGTAATTTAATAGCAATCAAAACCTTAAAAATTAAGGAACTACCCAAAAGTTAGAATACCCTGGATCTTATTGAGGAAACAGGGAAAGAAAGAAGTCTTCTCCACTGACATAATGAATCTGGGGTTAATTGATATGAAAAAGATTTTAAATGGCAAGAAATAGTTAACAGAAGGCAGTGAATGACAGAGTCTATAACATAAGCACCTTCCATATTAGAACGTAGAGCAGGCTGAAAGGTCCTGAGTTCCAGAAAGTTCACTTACGTAGGGTCACATAGATCATTAGAGAAATAGCTGAGATGAGAACTCTTGAATGTTTTTCTTTAGGTTCAGTTTTCTTTTCATTGTTCCTCATTGCTATTCGTTGTTGATTGGCTTTTTGCTACCCTGTGTTTATCTAATATTTACTAGTATTTATGGTTTTTTTAAAATTTATCTAGGTTATTTATCATTCACTTTGTCGTTATCAGTCCATGTCTGTGTCAGCTCTATTAAACAGTAAAAGTCTATCAAGTAGAGTCAAATGGGGATAATTTATTTGGCTAAAGCAGAGCCAAGAAAAAAGTTAGTTAATTTAGTGTTTATTAGTAATAGTGATGTTGGTTGAGTAAAAAATAGCAATAGACATTTTGTTTCCTTTACTGTTACCATCTCCCTGTTAGTACTTACACTGAAAAATAAAATATCTGGGATTTGTTATAAGAGATAAGGACACCCCTGGGGATTTACTTACTCCCTTACACAAGCCTTACTCACATACACAGTACAAGGATATGGCTGGGTATCTAATCCTAGATATTTCTGAAACCATTTCTAACCAAGCAGGAGGTTTTTCTGACCCAAGCTCTGTCTGACTCACTGTGTTAGTGCTGGCTTTGATTTCGACTTTGTGTAGCATTTGTATCAAGAAATGCTATTGATTGTCTCATGTTCCCTTTGGAAGAAATGAAACATCCCCATGATATTATTGATTTCTTTTTAATTAAAAGGAAAAATCATTTAACTCATTCCTGTTCATGAAGTTTCCAACCCAAATATAATCAATATAAGTAATGTGCTTTGTGAAAAATAAATAAATGTACTCCAGTTGAATGAAAAGAAAATTATGCTTTCTCTCTATAATATAAATATGATACTTTTAATGATAGCCACTCTTTCTTCAAAACCTACTCAGTGGTAGGCCCTTTGTGTGTATTATTCCATCTAATCCTCAATAATATTTCAAGGAAATATAATTAACCTTATTTTCTAAAAAAAAAAAAATAGATGGAGAGGTTAAGTATTTTGCTTATAGACATCTAGCTAATAAGATGTTGGGCCAGGATTTAAAGTTCAGGGTTATCTGATTCCAAACCCCAGACTCCTACCAATAGTTTTTCTCATAAAAGGTAATGTTGCTTCAAAAAAATGTTTTATAATCTCTTACAAGGAAGTTTTACTGGACTTCGTTGCTGTTGACCTTGCTTGGGAACAAGGATGCTACACACGATTCTCTCTTGGAATTGCTAGGTTATAATGTCTTTTCATACAACACTTTTTCATTTAAAAACTGTCAGCATTTTCGGATAGATACTGATTCATTTGACACACTAGAAATTACTAAGGAGCTTTGTATCAAATCAGATATTTCACTGAAGTGTGTGTATATATATATATAATATTTCCAGCTCATTAAAGACAATTTTAGATTAAACAGATTATAATTATATGAATTATGTGAAAAACAGAGTACTAAACAATAATCCCCACATTTCATATAGAGTATTTAGCTACAGGTTTCAGATTGATAACCTTAGGTAAAGGTTACATGACCTACATCTTTATTAAGTCAAGGTGTACTTCCAAAGAGATAGCTATCATGATTTTTTTTAAAAAAATAATTACTCTTATAAATCTATTAAAAATTTTGAAAACAATTTTATGATCAAAGCCCAACTTAACTATGTGTAATTTAGGCTTTCCACCTCTAGGCTTCTCACCTGAACAGAACAGAGAATGGCTCTAAACAGCATCTCTTGGAAGACTTGTAAGAGAGTGGAGTGTGTGTATATGTGTTGGTGGTGGAGATGGGAGGGTGGGGGTGGGGTGTGAGATAGACAAGCATTCTGTTGGCGCCCAGCCAGAGTTCCTCTGATAGTCAGCCTGCATACCTTCAGTAGCTGGGTACCTAGAGCTATGCGTCCACAGCTCTAAACTAAGGTTATATATCTCAGAGCCAAGTACAGCTAGAAGAAGAATGAGGTTCATGACAAATATTTGTCCTGAACTTCCATAGCATTCAAAACATGTCAGATGAAAATGCAAAGAAGGGACTTTACAGCTCAATCCTCCCATTTTGTCCATAAGAAATTAGATCCCAGAAAACTGAAATGACTTACCTCAAGCCCCACAGGTCATTCGATACTGTTGAAGGGTTCTGACAAATATGGGGGGAAAGACTGCTGTGAAAATATGTTATAATTTATTAATGAAATCAATTTTATGTGTATCAATAATTTTCATTGAATTATTTTTAGATTTAGAGATTATAATTTAAAATGAAGAGTCAAAAAGGACTTCCATCTTCGTCCTCGAGAGGGCTCCAAACTCGTTCAGGAAACCAGAGATAGAAACACGTAATAAACGAGTAATCAGACGCAGAGATAACACATAGCAGTGCCTGATTAGCTACCTCCCCCCGCTTATTATTAATAACTGCTGTAAAGATTTGTAGAGGAGAGTAATAATTAGTTCAAGGAAATTCTATGGAGAAGGAAATGATGCTTCTAGATAAGAAGGTCATCCAGTGGTAAATGTAGAATGAGAGACAGACTGGCAGACAGTCAAAAGAACTTAAAGATTATTTAGTTCTTCTTTCTAAGTTTGGAGATAAAGAAATCAAGCTTCAAAGATTGGTAACAACTCACCTAACAGCTCATTAATTGATAAGAGACCTAGGACTAATATGTAAGTCACATGACATCTAGGCTAGGGTCCTTTGTAAATATACGTTTCGGCAATCACTGCTAGAACATTTATTTGCTGTCTCATAACTTGACCAAACTTTTGCTCAAAACTCATGAAATTATAACACATTAAATCAAAAGTCCAAAACCTCTTCCAAAAAGATATGTGATTTGTTCATTATCTCTAATATGCTGGTTGAAAAACAGTGTATGAAATCTAAACAGAGTTGAAGTATATAATACTTTTTCAAATAAGGGCTTATAAAATATTTTATATTTTATTATTTTAAAGATGTGACATAATAATTAAGCTACAAACTAAAGTTTTATTATTTTTCTAATTAAAATTAAACTTAACCCAATTAAATTTTTCTAATAAAATTAAACTTTCTAATTAGTTAAAATTAATTAGAAAAATAATAAAGTTCAGTATCAACTGATTTGATAGGAATGAGGTCAAAGGTTTCTCCTTCCTTCTTCTTTCGATTACACAAGAACCCTAGCAGACAGGCAGGGCAGTAAAATGGTAAATATTATACATCTTTGATGGTCACTGATCCTGCTCTTTTTTCAGGTCCATTCACAGGCAGGTAGCACCATTTTCCCTGTGACAAGCTAAATCACATGAATCCTGATAAAAATCCCAAGGTTACAAGCATATTAGTGTATCACTTAGCTTTGCTGATATAATAAACAACCTAAAAACTTAGTGATTTAAACAATGATCATTCTTAGGTCATGATTCTGTGAGTTGACAATTGGGACTGGGGTTGTTGAGCACTCTTTTTGTCTTAGTTGGATTCGCACATAATTCTGCAGTCAGCTACAAGTCAGCAAATTGGCTTTGCTTCTTGGGGTTGTTTGGCTATTGGATGGGAGATGTGAGAGGGACCAGGCCATGTGGCTCTCATCTTCTCATCGGCTGTCTCTAATCTGTACACATATCATCAGCATTTCAGGGTTCTAAGAGAAAGAGCAGAAATACACAAGCCCTCTACGGGCCTAGATTTGCAGCTGGCACAGCACTCCTTCTGCAGCATTATGCTGGCCAGAAGAAGTCACAATTCAGCTCGGATGCCAGAAATGGAGAAATAAATTTGACCTTCTTGATGAGAGGCACTACAAAGTCACATTTCAAAATGAATCAGATTCCAGAAGGTGTGGAGAATGTAGCCACTTTTAGAACCCACCAATCACAGGCCAGCATTGCATTGAGGCTGGACCACATCAAAGGCTCTGCATGCCAGCAAGCCCTGGCCTCTGCCACTCTAGACACCAGAACTCTACAGCCTTCCTGGCTTCAGGGGATGTGTCAACCTCATAGGGCCCCCTCTTCAACTCTCAATCACGGCACTTCTGCTGATTAATTTTCTCTTTTGGAAATCCAATTTAATTATTTACACAGACACAAGCTTTAAATAACAAAAATGTGTTCATAAAATTCCTTTTAGCTCATCCACAATAGCCGATTACTTCTTCTGGCTATTAGCTACCTCCAGAAGGTAAGCAAGGTAAGGATTCCAGGACAGAAGAACTCATAGGCCTCATCACCGCTACTGCAAGGGAAGAACACTTTTCATTTTCCCATGATCACCCTATGGGGAAAAAAAGGAACTCAGTTGTTTCTCAATAGCTATTCTGTCACATTTAATTCTCAGTTACTCTCCCTGCCACAAAATTTATAGGAAACTTGAGCTAGAAATACTATCAATTATCTCCAAAACAAAATTTTTATAAACAACTTTTGCACACAAAGTGTTACCTATGTCAAATAAATCTTTTTTTTTTTTTCCTTTGTGATTCTTTACTTCTTTCATAGTCTGAGTATGAATGTGTTCCTGAAAGGAGGGATATTATATATCATTATAAAGCACGCATTTAACTTTGGTTCAAACAGTTGTAGTTGAAGGACATGTTTCTTCATATTGCTATGATTTTTTGAAAGGTGCATTTTCTTGACTTTATTTGCTAATGACCTTGATGTGAACAACTGTTTTCTCTTATGGTAATAAAGGCCTCTTAAAGAAGACTCTTATTTAACTATTAAAATCACATTCGGCACAGACTCTACACTTGCACAGATTAGTACCATGTCTTTAAGAAGGCCAGAGTGTCCTGTAGGAAGGAGAAGGAGTGTGAGAGAGCTGCATTTTATCTAAGACTTACTTTATACTAAGGATTGTGCTGGGCACTTCGCATAGTTTAACTTAATGTTTACATTAGCGAGAGGCAAATATGATTGTTGTCTGTATCAATAGGAAAAGATGGCACAATCGAACTGGGTAATTTGTAGAAAATTTAATAAAGAGACTATTTACAGAGCCATGTTAGCAGAAACCAACAAGTAGCCTGGGACCAGAAGCAACAGGGAATCAGTGAAAAGTTACAGCCTGACGGCTAAGGCCCAGGAAGAGAGTATTTACTGGAATCAAAAGAAACTGCTGTTGAAGATGGAGTCTCCATTGGGAAGAAATAACCAGCCCTCTCACCCTGTCTCCTGCTGGCTCCTCATTAGCTGAACCCAATCCAGAGCCAGAGAGCCTATTGATTCATTCCATGTACTCAACCTCCTAAGACTCAGAGCAAGGTGGAGAAGAGTGAAGTAGGGTGCAGAAGGAGGGAAAATAGGAAATGTTAGCATATTCTTCCATCTTCAAGATGAACAAATTGAGAAGGAAATAACTTTTGCAGGTCACAGAGGTAAAATAGAATTTAAACTTAGATCTTTCCATTTCTCTTTGCATTATGTGTGCTAACTACTCCACTGAATTTGGTTAAGAAAAGCGTACACTGTCATCATAAGGAGTATTTTTCAAAATTCCAACTCCATTTTCATTATTTAACTTTCACATCTTTACTGCCCCCAAAGCTACACGGTGAGGGATAGTTACTTGCATCATCACATTTCAACGGATCTCTGAGTAACCTGTACATATCATTTCATCTGCTTTGATTGTTTCCTAATATGAAAAGTTCCACTACTGAGTGTTTTAGTTTTTCAAGTCAACAAATATTTATTAATTGCCTAATATGCACCATATGTTCCAGAAGACCAGGATCCTGTTTAACTTGTTTGCTACTTTTTAACCAGTGTCTGGCATAAAATAGGTTTAATTGATATAAATGGAAAAGACACTTGGGTACTTTACAGTGGGACTTTGGGTACTTGAGAGGAGATTATGTATTTCCTACATGAAATGAAGGCAAACAGAGAAAAAGAAAGAAGTTTGTTCTGGAGCAAAACATTGTGTCCCCTCTGGTACCTTCATGGATCTCTGTTTCCTCATTCCCCCTGCTCCCACACTGGAGCACCCCTTTTCCCCTGCTATTTTTTTTTTTTTGCCTGCTATTTTAGGTTGCATGATATTAGGAATATGTGCCTGTCTAGCCTCCCTTGTCAGCATAAGGCTTTGTTTAGGGACTTCTAGCACTAAACTAAGAACATGTATTAAAATTCCAGCTTAACTATCACTCCCTCTGCAAAAGTTTTCTTGACCCTTCCAGGCTCCAAGTATATTTCTCCCTGTATTTCTATAGTGCTCGGAGCTTCTCCCATCATAGCAATTTTGGGGGTGTATTGAGTTGGTTTGTATAATGGCCTCTCTCCCCTCAATAAGTGGCAGGGATTCTGGAGCTATCTCCCTGTAGCTATATGATGTATGAATGACTGTGTATTATCAATAAGCCATAGAGGAGATTTTAAGCTATTTTATGAGTATGATTCTGCTTATCTTTTCTCAAATTCTGTATTTCAAGATGGTAAAGATGCTTTTTTTTTTTTTTTAAATAAAGCCTTTTGGAACCCTGAAAATTACATTATAAATATAGCTAGGAGTAGGACTAACTTGGTTTGGGATATAGGGTGACATCTCAGTTTATCCTGGACTGAATGGCTTGTTGGGATATGGGATTTTCAGTACTAAATCTCCAAAAGTCCCAGTGGAGTGAGTTAGTCCTACCCTACTTAAAAATGAAGAACAAATAATAATAATCTTGTTCAATGCACTATGCTATGCCTGTAACTCTAGCTAAGATTGTGTTACTGTTGCGAAATGTAATTTCTGATTCTGCTCTTTCATCCTTTGACTAATGGAACATTATGTCTTCTTAGAAAAGCACAAGCCCTGTGAAGAGTGAGTGGAGACTAGAAATACTTAGGCTCTGTCAATTTATATTGCTTTTAGCATACCACAATAATTGGTTCTCTCAAATTCACCTGTTAGGCTTTGTGACATAACTAAGTGACTGAAAGAACTGTAGGGTAGAGAGTTTCCCCATGAGAGATGTTTCATTACAGATGGATTCATAGGAAGTGTTTTTGTGGTTGTTGGATTGTTGTTCTTAACTCTCAGAAGCTACTTGAGGGAGAATTACTTTCATCCCTCAGAGGAGACACTGGGTTGAAACATAGCATCCATACCCCAGCACGCAGCACTATTTGAAATGAACCCAGGTGAATTGAATTTCAGTTAAATTTACTCCATTATTTCTTTACTGGGTCCCTTGGTTTTGCCTGTAGAAAAAGGAATTGGTGGGTATTAGAACAAAGATAAAAATTAGACAAGACTTTGAAGAACTGATTTTCTTATTCAGGAAATGAAGTAGATGGAATATATATTGTTGGAAGTACTCTCCAGTCTAACACTTGAAGCCAGAAAAGTGGCAGCTGCTGAGCTCATTAATTTGGAATTCATGAAATAAGTTTACTTCAGGCAGCTCAAATGATTCTGGCACAACAGGGACACAGATACACAGGGAAAAGTTTTGCCTCCATAAGTTTTATGTTATATAAGCTTGTGGATGGCTGTGGCTTAGACAACTGACCTCTTTTTTGTTTCATTCTTTTAGATCATAGGCACAAATCAGACAAAGACAACCCTAAGCCATGCTTCTGAGACAGAGTCTACTAGTGCATTTAATAGCTGGCTATTTAGGAGAGTTTACTAAGTTTCTTATGCATTCTGTTTTATCATTCTTGCTTCATATAAAACCCACAAAGTAGATATTATGATGATCCTTTTTTATACTTGAGAAAATCAACTGAGACATGGGAAATTTAAACAGGTTTTCATAAGGGTTCCAGTTCAGGGGGTATGACCCTAGAGCTACCTCCAACTTCTACAATACAAATTGTAATTAAGAAAATTATCAATGAAAACGATAATGAAAATAGAAACATTATGTGGGATATGAATTTTAAAGGAGGGAAATATGTATTTATTTAAAAAGATTCATTAGGTTCATTAGATTCATAGTTATTATACAGGTTCGTAGTATTATACACAGATCATATATGTTCTTTTTTTTATGTTTCTTATATCCAATTAAAATACTTTCCCTTTTATAAGTCTGTAATATTGATTCAAATTCTTTCAAAGTAAAAGACATGGTATCATAACGCTTTTGGAGAAAAAGTAAAAATAATTTCTTATATCTCAGTAATAATTTGCGATATAAGCATTATTATTATAATTCCCACTTTATAGATGAGGAAACAAAACCAACAATAAAGTGAATTGTCAAGGAAATGGAAGACCTTAAACTTGGAGCCAGTTTTGCAAAAGAAGTAATGATTTATGCTGGGCCTAATGTCTATCCAAGGAAATCCAAGGTCATTCCCTGAGTCATCACTTCAGTACTTGAATTACTATGGAAACCAAGCAGTTAGAACCTTGTAGAAATAAATGTTACCATTAAAAAGGAGTTACACAACCATGAGCATTCACCAAGGCCTTAACGCTCTTTCCCTAGTAACATCAGCCTTTTATATCCAATTCTAAATCTGCATATTGTTTTCACTGATGCTAGAATTTTTCTGGAATTAACACATTAATCTAAATTTTAAAAATTACATTGCTCATGAAGGATTTATAAGCAGGGTGCTCGCCCTTGTGACAAGATGGCCCTGCCAAACAGATATAAGACTTTCATTATAATTAATAAAATAAGAAGCACACCCCCTATTTTGTGAGGATAGCTGCCATTTATAAAATCAAGCCTCAGTGTTCTCATCTGTAAAACAGAAATAATGTTAATAGCTACTTCCCAGGATTTTTTGTTTTTTTTTCTTTTCTTTTCAGGATTAAACAACAACAACAACAAAAAACTATATATGCCTGGAACGAAAAAAAATAATATATGCCTGGGCAAATGCTTTTCAAACCACAAGTATAACATACATGCTAGCCAGAGCACATTAGTACAGAAAGGGAGCACATCGACACCTGAAAGACATTTTGGTAACTTTAGATCCCAACTCTTCATATCCACGCATGAATTATCGAGAAAAAAAATCTTGAGAAGGTCATAATATAAGTCGTGTTTTAACTAATTTAAAAACTAGTGTCTGCTATTTCCAAAGCTCTGCTTCTCTCCCCCCACCCCTCCTTGGCTATGTTCTGGGTTATATCTTGGATATGGTCAATCTGGGTTATATCCTGGTCTCTCTCCTCTCCTCTCTCTAATGTTTTCCTAGGTAATCTCACCACCCATAGCATCAATTTCCATCAACCGAATGGTGCCTTCTGGACCCACATTTTGAGCCCGTATCTTCTCCTGATTTTAAGTCTGGTAAAGTCAGTTGTCTACTGGATCTCTCCACCTGTATGTCCGTGGGTATCTCAAACATAGCAGGTCCAAAGATTCTTCATACTGTTTCATACTTGCTCTTTGCTCTGTGTTCTCCATCTTTGAGAATGGTTCCATATTCTACCTAGTTGCTCAGGTCAGAAATCTTGGCTTGACATTAACTTTTCAATCTCCATCATTCCTCAAATTTAATTATTCAGTAACTGTTGTCCTTTCCACTACCTAAATATTCCTCCAACTAAACCCTACTCTCCATTTTCACTACTTCCACTCACAGTAGGTCACCATCAACAGTCACTTGAATTATTGCTTCTAGTTCCCAAGCTCCTTTTCCTCCCAATCCATTCTCTATATTGTGCCTTGAATAATCTTCCCGAAATCCAAAGCTGATCAGGTATTCCCTATGTTTAAAACCTTCTAATGTCTTCCCCATGCCCAGTAACTTAATATAACTCAGCTAGGCCTTCAGGATCTAGCTTCTGCTTATTCCCACAGCCTTCCTCTCTCACCTTTACTCTCTATGCACCAGCTTCACTGAGTCTCTCTTATTCGTCCATCGTGCTGTGCTCCCTCTTGCCTCTAGACTTTAGCAGAGGCCAGGTCTTCTACCTGAAAGACTCTATCACCACCCTATTTACACACACACACACACACACACACACACACACACACACACACATTTTAATGTATTAATTCATAGTTTTTAATTCTCAAATTAAACTTCCCATCATCTAGGAAACTTTCTTATCTGTCCCACTGTGAAGTCTAGGCTAGATATTCCCTGATATAGTTCCTGTACCTCTATCATCATAAAATTACATTGTAATTACCGGATCACTTCTATGTCTTCCCCACCAGACTATACAATTGGGAAGGACCAGATCTGTGTCTATCTTTTACATCACTCTCTCAATATATATCAGTCAGGATTAAACCAGAATCACAGAATTAGTGACTACAGAATACACACACACACACACACACACACACACACACACACACACACACACACACAAATATATATAAATATATAAAATATATAAAAGAGAGAGAGTTTTTTTTTTTTTTTTGCAAGGAATTCTAGGGATTGACTAGACAAATCTGAACAAGTCTGAAACCTTCATGAGGGCTGGCCTTCAGGAAGGGCTGTCAAACTGAATCTGTTGTCCACAGGCAGAATTCCTTCCTCAGGGAAGCCTCAGGTCTGCTCTTAAAGTGTTTCAACTGATTAGATCAGGTCCAACTCATCCAGATTATCTAAGATAATCTCTCTTAGGTAAAGTCAACTAATTATGGCCTTTAATCACATCTAAAAATTACTTTCACAGTAATACCTAGATTCATGTTTGATACAACAGTTATATAACCTAGCCAAGTTGACAAATTAAACTAACCACTTCACCACAGCATCTAACACAGGTTAGGAAATCAATACATACTTGTGAAATGAATGAATGCACCAATTATTTTGTTCAATAAGGGTGCCTCTGGGGTACATCTGAAATACTCTACTTTGTACCGTATACATATATCACATTATTTATATTTTGTACTTATTCAAGTCTAGGGTGAGGGGGTTGGTATATCTGAAAGGAAAAAAATTTTCTTGTATCTGTAGTTAGAAATCCATATGTGTGGAGAAGCAACTTAAGTTAAATGCAGATTTTCAACTGTGCAAAGTCAGTGCCCCTAACCCCCACCTTGCTCAAGGCTAGATTGTACATGCTTTGTGCTACTTATGGTCTCTTAGACTTCTTCATAAAGAATCAATTCACATAACTAAATAAAGTCAGGACTGTACATTATTTGTGTGCCCTCTCAGCCCTACCACACTATAAATGTACAGTTACTGTTTAGTGCAGATTTATTAGGAAAAAAAATTTAACCTAGAATATTTTTGAAGATAGATTTAGAAGTTGTTCTGGGTGTTGCAGGTCTTGTATTTTTTAAATTAATATATAATTTAGATACAGTAAATTCGTCCATTCAGTATATACTTCTGAGAGTTCTGACAAATGTATGCAGTGGTTCATTACCCAAAACTCTCCGCAATACTTTCCTCTCTATTCTTCCTTAATTCTTTCTTGTTTTCTCTTCCAGCTCTTCTCTACGCCCACCCTCAAGGAGATGCAGATTTGAGGACACTTATTTGATCCTATTATGTGGTTGGAACCTTGTGAGTAGAAATAAGTTTATACTAACCCAATGTTTTCTCTCAAAACACAATGTGGTGGTTAAAAGAGGTTTTGTATTCCATCTATGCTGCCCTGTGATCTTCATCAAGTTACCTAATCTCTCTGTGTTTATGTTTCTTTATAGGTGAAATGAAGATAGCAGGGCCTACCATCTCAGATTATGAGCATTAAATAAGTTAATAACTATAAATAGTGTACAAAAGTGTCTGGCATATTCTAAACTCTTAAGTGTTGGCCATTATTATTTGGACCCATTTTGACACTTGGAAGGGTCTTTATTTTGAATAAACATGTAGCACGTACAAACTTGTTCTAAGAGAAAGTGAACCCATAGTCTTGGGGAGGTGGTTTTGGGCTGAGGGACAAGAGCTAGAAGCTCTGTTCAGCTATAAGCTATGAGGGAACCCTATAGGTGGTAGTATGGAGTTTCTGTGTTCATTATCTCTTTTCGCCAGTGGAAAGCTGCCTAATATGTCCTCATGAACTCTTTCCACTGTCCCTGCTCTGAGATAATTGGATTGACCTAGCTGCTGTAAAAGCTGTGTCTGGGTGAATTAAGAGTTTGGCATTTATCTGATTTACACAGTTCCCTTAGCAGCACAAGCTTGCGGGAAAACGTTGCTACCTCAATCCTTGTGTGGGCTCTTAGGTCATGTCACTCCTGCAGATGCCTCGCCATCACCCTCAACATTATTCCGTGCACATTTGCAATCTTTGCTTGTTTGTCCCTGGGAAAGGGCAAAGAGAAAACTAAAAAATTTCATTTTTTCCCCTTATTCTTACTTCTTTAAGCCTAGTTTGTAGTTCCTATGCTTCGGTTAAAAACAAACAAACAAAAAAAGTTTGTAAATTACATTTACTGTGTCCACTGTCCTGGTAGATAATTCTTTTGTTTATTTTGTTTTCTAAGCCTAGTATTTACTTCTTTTATATAATCTTCCACTGAGATTTAGAGACCTGTCTTTTTTTCAGATGTGACTCTATATTCCTTGGGCTTCTATTTTTATAAGCATCTAAGCTCTTGTAAACCCTGCAGTAGTTATAAAATGCTATTGGAATAAATTATCACTGAGTTATAAGCTTCTGATATAAAAAGAAAACCTTTTCAGTTTTAGTCTTTTTAAATGATAAAGCATTTTTATACAACATACATGAGTATAAATTGGATTTTTAAAATTCAGATAAACAAAAAGAAAGAAAATTACCTAAAGTAATACCACCTGAAGATAACCATTTTTAACTGTTTTTTTCCAGAATTATCGATCTATCTTATCTATGTATAAAACAAGAGCCTCGTATTTTAACTTTCTATGCCAATAAATCCATTTCTACATTATTTTAGTTAATGTATATTTATTATTTTAATGGTTTCATGGTTTTACATATATATGTATATATAATGTGCATTGGTTTATTGACTTTTTTCCATTCATTTATCTCTCTGTATATTCCAATGCTGCTCTCATGTTACTTTAGTTTTTGCAACTTTTTAGTACTTTTTAATATTTAATTGAGAAACTTCTCCCTCATCGCTCATTTTTAAAATTTTGAAGTAAAAGTTTCTGTTATATAATGAAAACTCTTTAATCTTAGAAGATTGTGATTTTAATTTTTTTCCAATTTTGTTATGTATATTTCACAAGTGCATAACACACACACACACACACACACACACACACACACACACCTTAAAGCAGGACTATTATAGGAAAATGATGAAGTAAAGACAGTTGATTTTCAGCCTTTTCACTCCTTTCCTTATATGGGCTTCTTAGTCTGGGAGGGGTTGAAGCATACCCAATGTTCTCGGGGTCTCTCTACCAATTGCCCATCAAATCTTCCTTTGAGTCAGTGGTCCAGTTAAAAAGACCTCCTTCTCGTATATATTTACATTTTAATAAGATTCACTTCTTTAACTCAAAGAAATGAAGTCTGATTCCGGGATTTCAGTTTTCTAGACATGATTCACCAAGCAAAAACCTTCATCCCAGTGAGTAATCGCATATTTTACAAACCTGGTTCTGACCCTGGAAATTCAGACTCATTATCATGCTCAATGTCAGTCTCTTTAGGTTTAAAATAATTCCCCAGCATTAAAATTAATACTAAGGACTGACTATTATGAACAATGGAGCTTTTCCCATTTATAGTAACCCTGGCGGCAAATCAGAATTATCTGTAGAGCATTTAATAAATACCTATGTATGCAGGAGCAGTTAAATCCCAACATCTAGGATGGCTTGGGCTTGGGTGTTCGTCATTTGTTTTACCACTCTCCAGATTATTTTTAGAATGACTTAGTAATGTGTGTGTGTGTGTGTGTGTGTGTGTGTGTATAACAAAATTATGATTTTGACCATTTTTAAGTGTACAATTTCCAGGTGATTTTAATCTAGGCTCTAAATGCATTTTAGAAAAGAGTATAGGGAAAGATATACGTATTGGGCAGGTAGGAAGCTTTCAAAACAATGAGCCTTTTTCTTAAATGTAAGTTATTCTGTGACATCTGTGATTTTTAGCTAATCACTTGATAAATTCATAGTGACTCTCACTAAATAATAAAAAAATTGAGTTATCAAGACTAAAGAAGTAGTGAATTAGAGCAATCACTTATGTAGTCAAAAGCAAATTTTTTACATAAATTATTTGTCAACCTCAGGGCTTCTTTTGATTTATAAGTGCACACCAGTTTTAGTAATGAGGTCTTTTCATGCTGGGTGGCGAATGTTTGAAGCTCACATTTTACTGAGTTATAGCCCTGCTTTCTGGCAAATGCTACAAATTTTAGATCTTGCAGTGTGTGTGTGTGTGTGTCTGTGTGTGTGTGTGTGTTGCGCATGCACACATGTATGTGTCACATGCACATGTGCACATTTTCCAAGGGTAGATTTCTAAATAATTCCTCAGATTTTGAGTTCCAAATATAAATCATCCCTAAATGTTGCCATGATTATTAAAAGCAAGGATGCAGACAGCATGTCTCCAATCAACTAAATTAAATCAAGATAAAAAGAATCAAACCCTTGAAACAATCTTACCTTCACATGGTAAATCTGCAATTGTAAAAGGCTTTGGTTTTCTCTGGTTCCATCCACTTAGTTTCCCAGCAACAGCATCAACCACTTCAAAAACACGGCAGCCAGTGTTGATGATCATACGTTGTCCTCAGGTACTTTTCTGTGGTTGATAAACATTGTAGAGGAGTAAAAAAATTTTCTCCTTACCCTTCTGAATCCCTGGCTGAGATTTTCTGTAATAAAAGATTAACAAGATAAAAACAAACAGAAGTTGATTAATATGTATACTTCGTGTATACATGGGAGATACCCAAGAAAATGAGTAATTCCCTGAAATGGCCCAAGTCACCATTTTAAATACCATCTTCAGATAAAGACAAAAGAAAGATGTTGCTGAATGGGACAATTTACTGGAAGGAAAGAGGAGGAAATGGTTTGATAATGAAGATTGCCCTGTCATGTAGCTAAGTCTCTTAGATTAAAAAAAAAGTTATCTCTGATAATAGCTCTCTTGCTGGTACGACTCCCTTTTAACGTAAATTTCCATTATAAATATAGATTTCCCTCACAAAAGGGTAATCTCCACTCTGTTTGGGGAGCTTCTCCTGTGTGTGCAGTTTCTCCAAATAACCCCTATGCCAAAGAGGCATATTTTGGAATGGCATATTCTGCTATCCTTCAACGTGTAGCATTAAGGTTTGTGACAATGCAAACAAACTATGATGTCCTATTAAAATTGTCATGTCTGAATATGATAGAGAGTAGCTCATTTTAATCTTTGACTTCTAGAATAAAACTAAAGATTCTCAGGAAACAAGTAGTCAATGGCCACTGTATCAAGGTACGAGGAATAAATTATGGGGAGCAGTTTACCAAAGTGAATGTGTCTTAAAATCTTATCTTTAAGATTTGGAAAGTCAAAATGACTAGATCAATTCTATACAAATCAAGGTCAAAATTCTAAGAAAAACTACTTCACTTTGAACTTACAAAGTATCATATCAGAAGTAGAAGTTTATGAAAAGAAACTGAACCAGGTACTTCCAAATTCTTTTCCTAAAATGCATTAAAAAAAATCATTTGGTTAAGATTAGAATCTTGATATTTGATATTTTGATATTTTCTTATGAACCAGATTACAATAATTAAAAAAAAAATCTAAAACTCTCTTCTCTTCAAGAAGTCTGAACAGATTATTCCTTCAAGTGACTTTGACAGTTGGGCAAATCTGAAACACAACACAAGCAATGTGTTTAATTATAGAATCAATATCTCTAATTAATGACAAAGGAGCAGTTACCTACCATATTCTCCTTTCTTGAGATACCTACCATCATATGCCATTTTAGAGAAATTAGAATAAACCGTTAATAATGGAATTTCTCAACATTGAAATTTGCATGTTATACTCAGTCTCACTGTGATAAAACAAGATGAAATGTTTCCAGGCTCACTGAATCTCTAGGATATCTCTCAAAGGACGAGTAACCTTAATGAAATATTGCAGCTCAACTCCCTAGAAATCAAGTATTTTCTATGTTATTGGGCCTTTAGAGCCTCACTAAGGCATAGGTTAAGAATAGAATCATTCTCAAAGCCAGAAAAGTCCTCTCTTGGCTCAGGCTCATTCTCACTCTAAGAAAGACACATATACCTTGGTTAACGCCGAACTTCCTGTAACAGACTTGAGCCCTTGTTGCAGAATCCTGTTCGAGAATTTCAAGAAGGTGAACCATTAGCAAAGATGAGCTTTTAGATAAAAAGATTATGAAAATAAGAGAAAAGTTTTGACTGTGGAGAAAATAATAGGGAGCCTTAAATAAGATGAGATAAAACAAACAAACTAGATTTATCTAAATGGTATAGAGTCATCAAATAGTGAAGAGGTCTTTAGCCCTCCTTATTCCTGGTCTGGAGATTCGGGTTAGAGAAGTTCCTCACGCCAGAATTGTCATGTTCAGCAAGTCATTTGGCTCCCAATCTTGATCAAGCATGTAAAATTGTCTCCTTTTGTTTTTGGAGCCTGTGTGGAAAATAAGACAGATCATAAAGTTCTGTCCTAGACCATCCCATACCTGGACCTCTGGGTACCCAGACACTGGCAAGTTAGACTGCTGAGGTATAACCCAGACTTTTCCACCTCATTTGCTCATCTAATTCAGTGAATTAAATGCTCCCTGCATTACCATTCATAGGTTAGAAGGAAGCATTTTTTGTGTGGACCCTCTGCTGAATAACAATGAGTATTGTCAGCATTGGGAAAGCAGAATCATCTTAGCCAGTTTGTAAACTCCCTCGCAAGAGAAATAAGCATTCAGTGTTTGTTTTGAAGAATAGGAAGAAAAATTTTCTGAAAAGAAATAAAAATCAAACTTATGAACCTAGAAATTACTGTTGGTTTTAGATAGTACTCTTTAGAAGAGAAGCCTCCATTGCCTATGTTACAGATTGCAGGGGTCTAATATGCCAGTTGTGGACATGACTGGCAGATATGTCCTTTTGGAATGAGTAATCACTCACTCCCCATAGATATTTCTGGGCTGACTATGCTGCTGAGAGCTGTTTAGCATTCCAGTTCCTTGTTGAGTTCTGGACTTGGAGGGCCTCTAGTGGCTGTCAGCCTCATTAGAAGAAAGAAAGAAAGAGAGAACGAGAGAGAGAGAGAGAGAGAGAGAGAGAGAGAGAGAGAGAGAGAGAGGAGAGAGAAAGGAGAGAGAAAGGAACAACTGCTATGTCATCTGAAGAGTTTTATGCCCTGCTTTAAAATGTGACATTCTAAAGCTGTCCTCTTTTTGTGACAGTTAGGGAGCTTTGGAGAGACTGAAAGGTGAGTGGAGTCTGTAACAGAGAAACAGAGATATCAGCAATTCATGACTTTATTTATGTGTCATTGAGTTAGTACCACAAGTAGTTTCCTGATGAAAATAAAACAGTCAATGTATAACGTTCCAAGAAAGGGAATTCTATCTTCCTCTCATATCTAACTTAGAATGCTGAGTAGGTGTAAAAAAGCTTTTTAGTAGTACATTTGGTTACAGATTCTTCTTACCTCTCACCAAAACCCTCTGCACTCCCATGCACTGGGAGCTCTTAAGAAAACAGAAGAGAGCAAATAACAGAGCCTTGGGTGGGAACAAGAAGGTTTTCCAAGCTTTCTCCTGTGTAACCCTTCCTGGTTTCCTTTTCCCTTCAGAATAGTAAGTGAGATTGAAAGTACATTCTGCTAATAGGTGCTCAAGTCAGAAAGGCAAATAAGAACTAGGTGGGCCTGGGTTAACCAGAATCTTATATAATGAAACCATACAATGAAAGGGAAAAATCTGTGCTATTCTTCACTCTGTCTCCTATGCATCACACATAGAAAATATCCAAGTCTATGGCCTTGCCACCCTGAGCAAGTCCGATCTCGTCTGATCTTGGAAGCTAAGCAAGGTCAGGCCTGGTTAGTACTTGATGGGAGACCACCTAAGAAGACCAGGTGCCATAGGCATAAAAAATAAAAATAAAAATATAAGGGATTGTAAGCTGACCAGATCCTTGCAATCTGCGAGGTCAACCAAAGCATTTTTCTCCAATAAAAAAATTTTTAGAGCTAGGTCTGTTCTAGGCTGTATGGAATGGTGATCTTAGAACGTCTTATGTTATTAATCCTATGTCACCAGGGTAAGAGACTGGATAGGGTTTTGGTGAGAGGAGAGGAGAAATGTTACCCACAACAACGTGCATGTTACCAAAATTTCTCGAATTATAAGTTCTTAGAAATACTGCAATAATCAAAAGGAGACTAAATAAGGTGTGACGTCAGTAAGAGAGAACTTCCTGATACCCAGAAGATTTGAGCTATAACTGTCAATGGGCAAGGAGGGGCCACTACGCTCCTTAGTATTTACAAACTAAGGACAAATGCCTTTACAGTTAAACATTCTCCTTTATATACCATACTTTATGTGTAAAAATCATGTGGGACTAATTCATTAAAACCAGTGTGTCAAAAAATGAGGCTTAGGTAAATCAAGGGATCTTTTCAAAATGTACCTCCAACAGTGATCATTAAAAATGGCTGACTAGACATCTGTATTTATTTCCTCTGCTACCCAAGTCCTCATTAAATCAGCAGAAAAAGAATTTTTTAAAAAATGTATTCATGCACCACAATAGTAGATAGAATGAGAGAGATACTATCAGTTGAAAAGAGATTTCAGTAAGTTTTCAGAAGGCAGAAAAATAAAGGTGGGGTTCACCACAAATGCTGAGTGAGAGGAAGTTGCAGCCTAGACTTCAAAAGCTCTGTTCTGCCTTCAGAGAAACCAACAACATACCCAGTGGAGCTTTGACAAAGCTTCTGACTCAAGGCTCTATGCGGGGAGTGAAAATGGAACATTAATGGAAGGTCCAAATACAGAATAACTGAATTCCTCACTCCATCAGTCCCGAAAGTCAGAATATAAGCATTTTTTCATAAGGGGAAACATGAGGGCTCCTCACTTAAGAAACTGAACAAAACATCTGGGAGAACTAGGACAGCCAGTATAAATATTGTCATGACAAAGCAAAGCTTACAGATGCCTAGAATTTGAAGGCCATTCATCATAATGACTAGATTCTTACCCACTCCCCCTTAAACAATAGTAACCATTGGAATGAACCACTCCAGTTCATAGGCCCCCAAGATAAGTTTATACAATCTTGTTCTGAAATGAAAAATGATCCACTAACGTTCACCAGGCCTTTTAGGAAAGACTTCTAAATAAAAACAAAATTTAAGAAAATTTAGGAACTTCTAAGTTAAGATTATTGTGGGAACAGAATGTCAAATTCAGAGAAATTTCAGAAGTTATTGTGGCCACAAACCATGAACAGGTTGCTATGAAAGAGGAGAAAATGAAAATAGAATATGTTCTATCAGAGAAGATGAAAGGTCTTGAAAATTAAACATATAATTGAAAAAATATAAAAGTCAGTTTCAGGTTTGAAAGACAAAGTTGAAGAACTTTTCCAAATAGATAATATCATTTTCCAAAAAGCCAGGAACTGTTCCAAGCACTTTAATCATCACAACAGGCCCATCATATACATAATAGAATGCTACTCTCTTCTTTTGGCTCAGATATAGAGAGATCAAGCAATTTGCCAAAGTTACTCAGCTAATGAGCCAGAATTAAAACCCAGCTAGTCTGCTTCTAGAGTCCAAAAACCTAACTGCTATATTATATTATTTCTAAAAATAATAGGTAACATTTTTAAGTGCTTAATCAGTGGCAGGCACTGTGTTAAATGTACTAACTCATTTAATCCTCAGAACAACCCTCTAAGTAGACACCACTATTAGTCTATTCTATAGATAAGGAAAAGTAAACAAGAAAAGTTAAGAAACTCCTATGGGTCACACAGATGATATGTGCAGAGGTGACATTTGAATCTATGCAGTCTTGTCCCATAACCTATCATGCTATCTAAAATACAAGGGGCTAAAAATATGAAGTTAAAGATAAAAAAAGTCTGTAATCAAGCAATCAAGCAATTTATTATCTGACTTAGAGTAGTTTCAGAAAGAAAGAACAGAGAAAATGGAAGTAAAGAAATTATTAAATACATTTTGAAAGGAAAGTTTCCAAGCTGAAGAAGACATAAGATTTCATATTAAAAACTCTTTCTAGAATACCATGGAAGTTGATTTTTAAAAAACAATACCTAGACAATCATTGCTAAATTTTAGAGCAAGGAGAAAGAGTATATGCAAAAATTTCTATTGATGGTAGAGGTATAATGATGAAATAAGGCAGGAAAAAAGATAAAATGATATATGACTGAGGATAGACATCTCATCTACCATACAAATGATAGAGAACAGTGGAATAATGACTTAAAATTTTGCTAAGAATGGTGTTCAATCTAGAATTCTGTTCTAAGACAAATTATCAATAAATTTTAAAGGCAAAGAGGAGACAATTTAGATGTACAAGAAATGTGAAACCTTATCTCTCTTGTAGGTAGTTACTTGAGATTCTGCTCTAACCTAGTAAATCAAGACAGTGCATAATAATAATTTAAAAAGACATAGAATCTAGAAAATAATGGCTTTGACCCAAGGAAACTATTTTAAAAGCCCTGTATGCAACAAATGCCAAGATCAAATAGTCTAGCTGAAGGTAAGAAGGGTTCCAAACAAGGGGGAAGGAGGATTGGAAAGAGAGAGAGAGAGAGTGAAAATGGCAATTTCAGAGAAACAAAAAGCCACGCAAAGAAAGGAAATGTAATCATTTTTTTTCTCCAGTGAATAATATATTGGTATAGTAATATAAATGCTTCACATTAACATTCAACCTATATATAAAATACATGTAATTATGGTTACAAATTAGAATATAAAGATGAAAAAGTAAAGTACATTTGACAAAAGCAAGAAATGAAAGGCGAGAAGAAGAAAAGAGGGGTAAAGTCAGGGCTTAGTGTATGGTTGTACAGTTTGTGCACTATACAAATGTGCCCAATGATGGTGCAGTGGGAGTGTAAAGCTAATACCTGGAAGAAGGAGCAAGTTTCCTTTGCACTGGGATTATCAGCCATGCCACATGGGGCAACTCCACCTGGAAGAGTATCTTTTCCTAATTGACACTCGATACAGTTGCTAATAGGTGACCTTAGGTGAAAGTAATTATAAGGACACTGTGTTAGTCTGGTTCAGGCTGCTATAACAGAACACCATAGGCTGGGAGGCTTATAAACAACAGAAATTTATTTCTCACTGTTTTGAAGGTTGGGAAGTCTGAGATCAATACGCTGGCAGATTTAGTTCCTAGTGAGGGCCCCATTCCCAGTTCACAGATAGTCATCTCTCTCACTATGTCCTCATGTGGTGGAAGGAGCAAAAGAGCTCTCTGGGGCCTCTTTTTTATAGACACTCATTTCCTCCAAGGCCCCCACCTTCTAATACCATCACATTGGGAAACAGCAGGTTTCTACATATGAATTTTAGGGGGACACAGTCAGTTCATAATAGGCACTTAACTTAAAAATGTTTAAGAGATACTATTTACAGATATTGGAATAAAAGGTTAAGGCATGTTGCTTAATATTGCAATGGTAATCAATAGAAAACATGCCTATGTGTGGAAGAAGATAGAGAGATCATGTGCAGTAGTCCGAGTGAGATGACACCTCATGAATGTTATTAAGAGCCAATAAACCGTAGTCTAAGTGTATTATTTAGAAATGCAATAGTACTTATAAAAATGTCTAAAAACTGTCAAAAGTGATTGCAAGTGGAGAGGGGAATTAGGGCTGGCAACATTTAGGGCCAATTAGTTCTGTCCTTATAGTATAAGGTCTTCTCTGCTATTTGACTTTTTAAGACCTACTATGCATGCATTAATTTAATAAAGTGAGTGTTTTTTAATATTTTAGTTCGGTCTATTTTCTTTGCCCAATGTCTTTGTCTCTTTGTTGTTATATATTGAACTTAGGAAATCTGGAGATTAGGAGATATAAGAAATAGATGAAATAGGATGACATACTAGTCAATATAGATTATATCAGAATAAAATATGCCAAGGCAGAGGACCTATGGTCACAGAAAGATTTGTGCAGGAAAAAGTAATAGCAAGAGAAAAACATAGCAAACAATCTGGAATATAAATGACAGTAAATTCCTTTTTTTTTTTTTTGTCGTGTGCTATTCATGCATTTAGAAACATTTATTGAATATTTACCCTGCACTAGATGCCGTGATGACAAAGAGTTGGTGTAGCTCTGATCCCAGGCCTTTAGGAACTTACCATTTTGCAAGATTGGTAAGAGTAGTCCCCAGTAATAACAAGATAAGGTATGGGATAAATATCACAAAAGAGTTACAAATATAGTGCTGTAAAAGGTAGAAAGGCAGTCATCTCTCTTGATGTGACAATGTCTGATACAAAAAGTCAAGGAGACATCACAGGACAAGATAACTATGTAATGGCCAAGCATTTCCATGAAAAAGAGTGTATTCTTTCCTTCTTAATCATGCCTGCAGAATATCTGAGGACATTTTCAAGGGAAATATCAAAATGATAAACCATTTTGAAAATATATACTAAAATAAAGATAGATGAAAAGGTTCCCATGCCAGAAATATCTATTGGAATTTTAAACACTTTTCCAAGAACCACAGTCAATATAATAGAACAATCCTCCTTTGAAACATCAACTGAATCTGCCTGAACCAATAATTAAATCCAGCTTTAACCTGAACAAAGAAAAAGATTATTTGGGGGCACCTCCTTTTTTTAGGCTATAGTTTTTTCATATTCTACAGAACTTCAAGACTCAAGGTACCTTTAATAGGGGTCAACAAAGGAGTCTTCAAATAGAGTGATAATAAACACTACATCTAATCTAACAACAAAGCTAATGTCTACAACAGTAATAATACTCGGTAGTGATTGACTTCCCCAGAAAAAGGTTCCGTTAGTCATTTAAGGAGGCCCTCTTATGTCTCACTCCTAACATTTCCTTCCACGTGGATGAACATTTCTTAGCTCTTTCTTGTTACCCTCTCACTGACTCTTCCAGGGGCATTGGTGAGTAGGTAACAAGGAACTAGGTATGAATGTCTATGGCCCTTTCCTGCTCTTTCTTCTCTTAAAATCGAGTTACTCAGAGACTGACACATTTTACTTTGCTCTAAGCTCAATGTATTTTTATTTTTTAAATTTCATATTAGTTTCAGGTGTACAGCACAGTGGTTAGGCATTTATACAATTCATGAAGTGGTCCTCCTGATTACTCTAGTACCTACCCCAAGCTCAATGTTTAATAGAGACAAGCTCCTACAAGGAAGGTATATGGATATCCAGGCATGCATGTGACTGACTGAATGTAAATCTTCCAATTTGTGGGTGCAGTATCAGCTAGTCCCCTTGCCTAGCAAACCAAAACCATGTCCCCAAACTGACCAATATCAGTAACAAATGATGGACTTGCTCTTCATCTTCCTTATTCTTCTGACTTCCTCAATCAATGTAAGATTTGAATGAAAAAAGGGGTTGATATGTATTGGGTTCCCTCAAAACCCAAGAACAATCTCTCACCAGATATACACAGGATGAAGTAGTAAGATTAGCACCATTGGGGCATCTATGCTGCACTAATGATACAATTAGAACTACATAAGGCTAATTAATTATAGATTAAGAGGTCACCCAGTTTTTGTCTATACCTCTCCTGCTTTTGTTGACATGTACATACAGTCTGCTTCTCATTCTTCCTGCACCCATACACATACAAACATACGCATATTGTATGCATACATACGTATATATTATTTATAATGGAAAACTTCAAAGCTATACAAAAGAAGAGAAAATAGTATAATAAACTCCATTAACCCATCACTCAGCTTCCACAACTAAAATAATTTAAACAAATGGAGAATCTTGTTTAGACAAACTTTGACCCTAACCTTCCTGCCGATCACACTTCCCACTCCCTGTTTCTGTCTTTATTGCCTCCAGAATCATTGAATCACTGATAGAAAATATAAGCCAGAAAGATGAAAAAGATAAGTCTGGTGATTTGGATACAAGCAGAAACTGGCTGAAGAAAACAGATATGCTCCCGGCCTTCCAGCAGCTTACACCACAGAATAAAATAATTTGCAAGATTTGAAGAAAATTACAAAGAAATCAGGGTGTATTTTATCACCAACAACATTTTGTCCTGCATAATTCTAGGTTTCTAGGTAGGTTGTGGAGATTTTTGTAACGATTTGGAATTTTCTTAAAGTTGTTAGAGAATTCTTATAGCACTGTTTACAACCATGTGAGAAGACAGTATTACTCACCCCGCTTTATATACATGAGAAAACTGAGGCTTAACAGTGTCAAATAATTAAGAAGGCACAGAGCTAGCTAGTGCTAGCACTTAAATCCAGGTCTGTTTGATTTCAAAGCTTATGCTCTTAACTGCTAAACTTTTCTTTAATTGTACCAAAAGGAGTTTGTGTGATTTTTCTTTTTTAGCGAATGATTAAATTTAAAGATGAGTAAAAGCAATGTGTATTAGAATAGGCAGTTGGGAGAAGACATATGCTATCTCCTAATGGAACTCTGTAGTAAATGGAGAAAAGAGAGTAACCCAGTGAAGGTGAGAGAGAGAAAAATACTGTTTTAGTTTATTTTGAAAAGTTAAAAAAATGTGCAAGAAACAGGTTAATATTACAAGAATTTTTTTTTTTTTTTACATTACATAAATTCAGTTGTGGACTTTTACATTAAATATTTAAATGGTATGTTCTAACCACATTTTCATTATGGTGATGAACTGAGTCCATTCTCCAATGAGTCTAACATGGCTCAGTCTAATACATTAATGATGTAGCTAATGATCTATACATTTTAATTGAGGAAAGAAAACCAAAATCCTTTTTGCCTTTTCCACTCCTTTACTTCTTCCTTCCCTAATTAGCTCCTTATCAAGTTTCCAGAAATGTTCAAGTTCTATGCAGATTATCATTCTTAGCAGCAAACAAACACATTAATTTATACAGAAGCTGACATTTCGGTCTGGGAGTCAGAGGTGAAAAAGAAATGGGAAAATGCACCAAAATGGGGAAAGGGAAGAAAAAGATGAGCCATGCTGAAAGGGAATATAAAAATTCTTTCTTCATTTCATAATTTTGCCACACTTATGGATACGGCAGTAAAATAGCACACTTTCATTCTATTTTCAACACTTAAAGCTACTGCGGGTAACTTTTTAGGTAGAACATAAGAAATAGTAGCAAGAATAAAGTTAGCCTAAGAATAAAGTTATCTAGGAGAAACAGAAAACACAGCAAGAAAAAGGGATGTTCAACAAACACTGGGCTGAAAAATTACTAAGCTTTATGGTGCATAAATTAAGATTCCTAGAGGAAAAACAATTTTTATAGTTAAATGATGCCACTATCTCACTTAAAAGAAATGCAGAGAATTTTAAGAATCTGTCTCAAAGGAACTATGAAAACATTTCTAGTGCTAGTGGAGGACACAGAAACAGAAAATATAAGAGTGCTTAACGTATGATTTAAAATTCTATCCTGAGAAGATGCTAATGGAGAATCTCTGCTATGTGAAGATTTTTTAAATTCTTGTTGGAAAACTGCCTCCTGAGGGCTGTGCACTATCATTTTTCTTTGTGCCTGAAATGTAAAGGATAATGTTCTGAGGTGTGGTAGGTTATCATGTAACAATGTCAGCTTACTTTATGATATCCATGCAAATGAAGTAATCAAAAACAAGTGATTGGAATTTTTAAAATATGAATTCTATGCAACATTAGATAGATGTGAAAATTAATGTAATTTGAAAAAAATACTACTAATAAATGACATTGTTTTTAAGAAAGAATATATTGAATCTAGTAGCACTACATATCCTACTGTACATATTATACAATGAGTTTGTGATGATTAAAAGCCTAAGTTGTGTGTTAAAGTATCATTCTATGATATTTTGTTATGGAAGTAGTATTTGACTTTTAAATAGTATTCTGTAGTAAATTCAGATCTTCAAATCTCCAACTTTACAATAAAGACAACTTGTGAACATTACTGGTTGCTTTTAAGTTCATATTCTCTTAAGAAAGCAAATAAATGTTCAGAGGTGAATAAAACTGCTATAGGCATTTGCATACACATCTCCGTATGGGCATATTTTTATTTATCTTCAGCAAACACTTAGGAGTGAGAGTGCTGAGTATTAGAGTAAATAGATGTTTAACTTTATAAAAAACGGTCAAACTAATTTTGAAAGTAGCTGTACAACTTTTCATTCCTGCAGTGTGTGAGTTCCAGTTGCTTCCCAGCCTCTCCACCACGTGGTGTGGAGTCCTTTCATTATATTCATTCTAGTATAATTTACAATTCCCTAGTGACTAATAATGTCGAGAAACTTTTTATATGATCACTAGTCATTCAAAATTTTTCTAGTGAAGTGTTTCTTCATACTTTTTTGGCATTTTTAGTGATGTTTTTATCTTTTTTCGAGTTTAAGGGTGCTTTATATATTCTGGATACATGCCCTATATCAGACATGCATATTCCAATTATTTTTATTTAACTCTGTGGCTTGCCTTCAGAGGATAACTTTTGTGAGTTCCACACAGTATCAAATTTCTGCAGAGCTGCCTGGGGCTGCTTGGATAATGGGCTGAGTAGTTCTATTGTCTATTTACATATTTTTAATATTGGAGTACTGCAAAAATTTTGTTTTAGAAAATTATTTGAAATTACCACTACAACATAGCAGAAGTGGTAACTGTTTACTAGGTCAACTAAACTCTGACTTTCCAAACTTGGATTAAAGCATTGATGTGAACCTAAGGGCAATTTACTCTAATGGGGATGTTGTAAGTAAGACCTCAGAGGATTTTTGGCATTCTTAAGTTTGATAGTGTCTCCATAGTACTCTAGATATTTAAAAATTCTACATTAAATATATTTAATATTTTAATTTAATTGCTTATTTATGTCAGTATGAACTCACAGATATTTATTTTATACTTTTTACTTATTTATTTATTTTTTATTTATTCATGGCTCAAATTGTTCTAGTTTTGACCACTTGGAGCTCTTTAAGCTGGTTCCTGTGTCCCTAAACATATTTTTTTATTAAGAATATTGTAATAAATTTTATAATTTTGTTTTTGAAATTATTTGGTTACAGAGAATGCATTTAATTAACATTTGGCTATACTTCTCAACAAAGCAATGAAGAGCTGAGCTACAAATTCTAATAAAGTATAATAAAATTTTTGTGGTTGTTAAGAGTAACAATTAAGTAAATGTAATATAGATTTAGTTAGCACTAATTTTGATTTTGCAGTTTTGTCTTGTGCACTTGAGAGTCAGTACTTTCTTTTTTGGTTGTTTGCATAAGATTCTGTTTCCCTGAAAAGCTCACAAGCCCCAGACTCTGTACTTCAAGGAAATGTGCAGGAGGAAGTGATTCATATTTGTGTGATGAAGATGCAGAATAAATGTCAGGGCAGCAACAGTAACTTCTTAGGTGTCTAAGTAAAGATAGTACTTTTGCTTCTGCTTTGCTTCTGTCTTCTGTTCTCTTTTTCAAACAAAAGTGGCAAAGCTGAGCAGAAGAAAGCAACAGCTGTAATTAATTTAAGATCAGATTCAGGAAAGAGAAAAGGGAATAAGTTACAATGAAATGAACCCATATAGTAACCACAGGAAACAGATAAGTAGAGAGAGAGGGGAAAAAATTCAAGATTAGAAAGGACTTATTCTGCCAATATTTTCCTAGACGTGTTAGCTGAGCACGTTACAGGAGCACAGAGGTCTCACATTCACAGTGGAGGTAAGGCAACTATTAATTCCGTTCTCGTGGGTACCCTGCTGGTGGACTGGAAACAGGCAGAAATCTTATCAGATTAATATCCAATATGAACCCAGTTTGGTAATGCTAGCCTCTCACATCATAAATTTCAACAGCCTAGTGGAATAAAGCCTCTTGCTTCCATATCACTTCCAATTTTTTTTTAAAAAAAGCATCTTAGAGATTTATAAAAATGCAGGTTTCTTTGATTCATTCCAAAAGATTTGGATTTAGTTTGATGAAGACCCCAGAAATCAGTAGTTTTGAGTCTTCCAGGAACTTTCAATGATCAGTGAAATATTTTGACTGATTTTATGTCTGCGATAAGACATTTTGTATAGGATATAAATAGCATGTGGGAAATGTTAAGTCTCTTGGATTTAATATAATTTGTTATTCATTGAAAGGGCACATGCTAAGATTTGCCCCTTACTTTGGATTAATAAAAGAGTAAAGGAATTCTAATTTAACAGCTCTTGTATTATGGGCAGGACTAGGTATATAATTTGCAGGGCCCAGTGCAAAATAAAAATGCAGAGTTTGTTCGAAAATGAATGAAAAGTTTAAGGTAGCAATAACAGAGCATTAAACCAAATGTGGGGCTCTTGTAAACATGAGGCCTAGTGCAACTGCGTGGATGGCATAGCCATGAAGCATCTAAGATGGGATTAAGACTCTGGTAAAATGCATTTTGTGAATGAAGTCATCACCTTCAAAAATTGAATTACTGGCAGGATAAGGTTAGAGCTAATCATTTACCAACAATAGGGTGAAATACTAAACACTATCATTAGCTAAGCGTCATCTTCTCTAGTAATATAGTGCCCATTAAGGAACATCAAAATGTCTTCTGTTTATGTGGAAGAAAATCTTTGTCACTAAAACTTCACATGCTTAAGTTAGAAAAGTCAGTATGAACTCATGCCTTAAAAAGAAATACATGGGCACACATACACACACACATTTATTTTATCTTTGTCACTAATGGAAATGGAGAAGAAAACCGTTTTGTCTGCCACTAACACTCTTGTGCAATTCTAGGACCTAGGTTTTTAATTTTAAAACTGTTCTCAACTAAGAAGCAAAGGATACTATAAGAAAGTAATGGAATCTACGGCTTAGGGAAGAGAAATATCAGAATATGTTGAATTTTCACCAAAAGTAGGTATATATCTACATTAATATAGCTACACCTCTAGGAAGGTGTTAACATCAAGAGCAAAACAATAGAGTGAATTAAATCCATGATATTGAAATTGTAGAATAGTTTTAATAGTTAGTAGAATAATAAATTTACTGAGTTTGTGTGTGTTTTATTTTATTTTTTCCCCCTCTTTAATTCCCCAAACTTCTACCTCTGACCTATGGATGAGGCCGTTTCCCCTCAAAAACTGGATCTCTGAAGGCAGGATGTTTCCTCCCACATGCTCACAGCATGCACCTGGGGCCTGGCACATCTGGAGCATGAACCCAGAACCTTCTGTGTGTAAAGAGCAGACATGCTAGCCACTACACTATGGAGCCACCCCTTGTTTTATCTTTTTTAGGGGATTTGAAGTATTCAAAAATCAATCACAGTAAATTTGTATTTCCTATTTAAGTTGAAAGGACATTTAATTGTATTATTTATATTTAAAAAATTTGAAAAATACCTTTCAAAGTTTTATTAATTGTATACATAAGTTTAATAAATTAACTACTGTGATGCTTGATTTTGTCAACTTGACTGGACCACAGGATGCCTGTATGGCTGGTTAAACATTATTATGGGTGTGTCTGCGAGGTTGTCTCCAGAAAATATTAGCACTTGAATTGGTGGACTGAATAAAGCAGACAGCCCTCCCATCCAATACCATAAGGGCCCGAATAGAAACAAAGACAGAGGAAAGTTGGATTCCTGTTCGCTCTACTCCACTACAGCAACTGAACACAGATCTTCTACCCTTGGCATTTCTGGTTCTCAGGTCTTCAGACGCAGACTACAATCCACACTGTCAAGTCTCAGGCCAGTCTTCACATCACCAGTCTTCCTAGGTGTCTAGCTTGTAGATAGCAGACCGTGAGACTTCTCAGCCTCCATAATGAACCTCCATAATCATGTGAGCCAATTCTTTATAAGTCTCTTTGCACACACACACACACACACACATACATACTTTATCATTGCTAAGCATTTTCTTTTACATTTATATATTATATATATGTATGTATGTGTATATATATATATATTTAATACAGTTCAACCATTAAATAAAATACAAATAGTTATGGGTGTTCTCCATGAGGTGTTCCCCTCAGACATTAAAGAATTTATCATTGTTCCTCAAAGAAATTACACTCATTCCACATACCACAATTTAATGTTCGGTGCTCCAGAGATTTTTCTAAAGTAATTATCTGTATGAGATAAAAAAAGAAATATCATAGTCCATTAAATTTCGTAACATGTCTTAGGTATGTTTTCTGTAATAGTGTAAATCCTCCACATTTTTATTAATAGAGAAACTATCTGTGAGCTTCATCATGTAGAATGATCCACCACTAATGTGTAGGTTATGTCCCTGGATCTCACTACTTTAGCTGGTGTCAAGAGGTGAGAGTGGAAAGTATGGAATGGGACTAGAAGGAAAAATTCACTATAGATCTTCATGTATCTTTTGAATTTTGAACCACATATGTACATAACCATTATATATTTTAAAGGTATTTGTTAAAATGGTCATTTTTGTTTAATGTCTTATGATTCTTGCTGTGTGAGGAAAGTGTTAGCTACTATTATAAAGTGAATGAGGCACTTCTGGTGACTGAACTTGAAGAAAGTGAGGAAATTCTCTAAATGGACATCTGGAGGAAGAGCATTATAGGAATAGAAAACAACTAGGAAAAAGTCTGAAGGACCTAATTATTGGGTATGTGAAATCTTCTTAGAGATGAGATTATGGCAAATTTTTACTACTCCTTACATGTGTCCATTAAGAAGCAATGCCATGAAAATTGCCTCCCAATTATCTAGTACTCATAAGATGCTTTTATAACTTTGCGAATTAATTGAAGCATAAGAATTTTGCTCTATACTTTTAAGTCCTGGCATGTCCTGATTTCTCAGCCTAAATTTTTAATCAGGTGATATTCATTACCATTTAGAATATACCCTGAAGAATACTGTATGGTTGTGGACTACTAATGGTTGTACCTTTAAAAATTAAATGTTACATAGAGAAAACTAAAGTGTAAAAGCAAAAGCATAAAACATTTTTGACTATTTTTACTTTAACTCCTTTTTCACTTTTATATTAATCTTTAAAAGATCAAGAAATGTAATTATTTTTTATTAAAAACAGAACTCTTTCATAATTGAATTGAAAACCCAAACATTTCTTTGGCTATGTATCTATTTTTGTTCTCCAATGGAGTTTTCCAGTTGTTATTGTTCTCTAATCTTTAGTCATTTAATATTCTTTTGAAACAGATGTATCTTATTTTTCTATACAAATATGTACAATAGGGCATATTTGAACAACATGAATAGCTGCTTATTAGACTTAGCTTTGTCACATTTATGAGAAACTATTAAGTTGGGAAAAATACAACTTATTTTCTACTTAAATCTTTAATAGTGGGATTTAAGTGAATATGGTGACCTAAAAACAATTAAAAAGGAAGCAAAAATGTATAAAATAAGTGAATTTTTTTTTTTTGTAAAGAAGAGATTGGGAATGCAGGAGGCTATGAATTTTCTGAGATAATTACTTTTAGCCTTCTCTGCTCAAGTTTAAAGGCTCACTCCTAAACTGGTATCTCTCCTATTTGTTCAAACCTCCCCTCACTTATTTCCAGTACATACTTAGAAAGATTTCCTGTTCCTGGGAGGAGATACAACTATATATGCAGGTAATGATGAAAAAAATGGAAAGAAGCAGGTGCACTTCCTCCATCTTGTTATTTTTTGATGGAGACCTAGGGGTGTGGATGAGAAAGAGAAGTAGGAGCAAGAGATTCTTAAGTCAGGGCATGCAGTTGATACATAGTATCTATTATCTCTCAATTCCACAATTTATTTTCTTTATTCTCCTCTATATCTTTGAAGATGAGAACCTGCATACTGTATTTCTCAAACTCCCAAGCTCCCTTGTCAGTTGCCTTTTTTTAGAATGGCAGGTGGGATGAAGAGAGAAACTCCTAGTTCTGCCTTCTGGTGGTGCCTCCTGCAGTGATGGCAGCACTAAGAGTAGCTGATGAGCATTACTTCCTGAGTTCCTGTTCACAAAGCTTAATTCCACAAGCAGCAATTTCAGGGCTGCTTGGTAACTGTGGGCTGTTTCATTTCACTTCGGCCCTCCTTTCTGTGGGGGAGAGAATAGATTCCTGCAGTTACTGATCTTTCTAATGAAAGTTCCTACTCCTTTCATTTCCACAGTGCTGCAACACCTTTGCAACCAATTCCATTATTTAATTCCCTCTATTTGAAATACATACATACACACACACATATGCACATGTATTTTTTCTACAAAATACTAAGAAAAATTGTGCATTTATGTTTATTTTATAAGCTTCCCGCCTCATCTTCTGGACTTTCTCTCCCACTTCTATTGCTTTCCAAACATCGAAACTTCCTCTGATCTCACTACCCAGAATTTCTCATGATGGTTTCTGTTTTTTCATTGACCATGCCCAGACTGTCTCTCATATCAAGTCATATTTATCTTGTATCCAATATTTCCAGGGACTTCCAAGGTAATGTAATCTTATACTGTTCCCCGATCTTACTTCGCCATTACTTTCTTTCTGAAGACACAGTTTACCTTCTTAGGCAGAATTAGGCTTACTTACTTCTGCTTATAGAGCTATATGACTCTGCACTTCTACTAAAGATGGAATTTATAACATCATACTAAAACTATTGGTTTATTCATGTGTCTTTTACAACAGTCTATGAGTTCTTTGAGATTATCTTTGTGTCACTACAGTCTAGAGTTGTCCTTGGCATACAGATACATTTTTTGTTGTTTTTTAAGAAAGTAATGCATGTTATACCTAAAATGGCAATGGATTCTAAAGGTTTGCAGGCCTAATCATGCAAGTTGTTAAAAACTAAGTAGCAAGATTATTTTGTACATTTTTGTATATCTAAACAAAGTAATTTAGAGACTCCAAGGAACAGGGGAAAACTCTGTAGTTTTGAGAGGTTTTTTTGATACCTCATTACCTTGACCCAGGCAACAACTTCCTATGCCATCCTTACTCATAGGCAAGCACACACATTCAACTAGAAGGTCAGCATGTAGGAAATAACTCCAGAGTGTAGTGACAATCTTAGTAATTGAAAAGCGATGTCCTCATATAGTCATATCATGGCCCCAATAAAGGCAAATATGATTTTTATGGATATTTTCTCTTTAGGTATTACCTCTGCATTCATCATGAGAAATTCTTGAGCTACCCGCTAACACTCCAAGTAAGGCAGCTCACAAAATATAGCAGCCAAGGAGAGGCAGCAAGGTACACAAAAAGCTGATGACTTTGGAGCAGAAGATGAAATCTCACTGTAATAATGGAACCATACCAAACATTCAAGTCATTGACTTAACAGTGGGATCAATAGAAACTTTAGAAACAACAAAGAATATGGTTTTGATTATATATACAGGTTTTCAGTGACACATATTGAAATTAGGGATTTAGCTAGATTTTTCTTATACATCTGAGTCCACTGGAACCCTCACCTGGGAGAGTTGGGGGGACATACCTCATTTATCTCCAACCTCCCTTAACCTTGCTCTATGTTCAGCATTTTTGCCCCTGACTTTCCTGGAAAGGAATTTTGACAATAGCTCCTTCACTGTTCGCATGAGGAATAGCTGTTTTGAATTTTAAAAAACAGTGGAATGGTGCAGGCAGCTCTGTTGTTTTTTTTTTTTAATTCGAAAAAATATAAATTCAGTTGTGACCATATTGATCAAAAGTTCGATTATTAGTTACAAGTATGTTGAAAAGTTCAAAAAGAATTATTATATAATAAATTATATTTATTTTGTTGAGAAAAAATATTTCAAAGAACAGTCTTTGAAGAAGAAAAGCACGAGAAGTAGATCTGCTGAATGTTTTAGCATTTATTTTTGACTCTATTATACTGTCTAGAACTATTTAAGTTTGTGCCAGACCTTTGTAGAAGGAAACCATTATGAAATTTTCTTAACCAGTATTTTTGTGTTTCTTTCTAATTATTCTTAAGAGGAGTTTACAAACCCTTCAAAGCAATTAGAGATTTTGCCCTTTCTTTTAAACAAACATGCTAACACAAACAATAATGTTCTATAATAATGGGGCTGTTTTGTAAAAAAGCTCTTGTTAATTCTTGTTTTTAGTCTAGGTAAACTCTACTTATGTAATTAGTACATTAGTAATCAAGTGTAAGTAGTATGCCCTGTTTGAATAAGTCAAGTTCAAGGCCTTCCATTATAAGCTTTAATATCACCATGTTTCTTTCCTTCATAACATTTATTCATATCTCTAATTATGCATTTGTATGATTTTTTTTGATATTTTATCTAGATTGTAGGCATTGTGTGTTTTTATTAACCTTTGAGTCCTCAGTCCCTATCACAATGCCTGACAGTTACTAGGCCCTCAATAAGTATTTATTCAAAAAATGGATGGCTAGATGTATGTACATATATATGTACGTAGATATATATTTGTATACGTGTGTATGTATGTACGTATAAACAAGTGGATGGGTGGATGGATGGCAGATAAAGAAAAGAAATCAGGAAATGGATAGATTATTTTGGACTGCTAGTATTGAAGAAGGCTTAATAAATGACCTGAGATTTAATCTGGGCTTTGAAAAGGCAGTAAGAGTAAAATTTCAATCCACATGTTAAAATATACAATCTTTATTATGGCTTTAATTGTTTCCATTAAATGCAATCAAAGAATATTAAGCCTCACAGCTTTCTTTTGCAACACGTGTGGGTAAAGAAGATATTGCTATAATAAGCAATGCAGCTAATTAAAAGAGGAAATGAAAATCATTCTTAAATGAATAGCGTTCCACTTCTTCTCTGGTTTCTTTTAATACTGTACATCCTTGTACTATAAAATGTTTTATCAAAAATTACATTTTATTGGATGTGGTTTCATAGTGTAGTGGTTACCATGTCTGCTTTACACACAGAAGGTCCTGGGTTCGTATCCCAGTGGAGCCACAATCCATTGTCTACAGCCATGCCACCCTGAACAAGCTTGATATCTGATCTCAGGAGCTAAGCAGAGTTGGGCCTGGTTAGTACTTGGATGGGAAACCACCTAGGAAAAACAGGTGCTATAGGCATAAATAATAAAGAAAAAAAAAATGAACCTTTTATTAAAAGGTAAAATCAGGCCACATTGAGATGGGACATCACTTATAAAATTCTTAATCTTTTAGCAGGAAATTAAATGAGACATCTCTTGCAGAGTTAATCTTTTTAGTAAACCTAGTTAAGTTTTCTTCCTTCCTTTCTTTGGAAAAAGACCCTCTCCCTCAAATCATGATAATTGTCCTGGCAACTCAGATCCTCTGGCTATTGGTAAGCATCATTAGCCCATTGTTAAGCAGAAATTGTGTTAAGCCAGTTAGTGCCCTTAGAATCTGAGGGGAAAGGGACTTTAAGCCAAAGGTCTTCCTTTTTACTCTTTAAGAAATGTATTAACCAGGCCTATTTCCCTTTTTCTCAGTAGGCAAATCAATAATAGAAATTAATATATATGATTTAAATAACGAGTTTGTATTTTCTTTTCCTTGTCTAGAGACTGAGGTGGCATTTCTGCAGGTAACCCAAGACCCCACCCTGACTGAGGTAGAAAGGGAAAGAGCTCCATGAAACACCTGTAGGCAGGGACTACGGCCATTCTCAGTAGGAAGCAGATATGGAAAAAGAGACCTCCTGTCCCTCAACATCCATACTAATAATGATGGGGTTCATGGCTCTTAGAAAAGAAGTAGGCAGGAAAGTTAGTTAGGGGGTTTCAGGTCTGCCTGCAAAGACACCGAGGTCATCCTATCTTAGAAAGGGTCCACCCTAATCCACCCACAATTAAGCAAGCCAGACGGCATTTTTTTTTTAACTCACACAAAGAAACCAGTAGGCAGAGATTTAGATATCAGTTTAAGCCAGTCACTCGCACCTGCGCAATGAAGACCCCAATGACCTTCAACTCACCTGAGTCTCATACATCATTATAATATGATGCATATGCCCGTAAGTTCATTAATATCATTATGACAGACTGAATTCTGGGAACAAACATGCGCAGAAAGCAAAATGATGAATCACCGAGTCCTGTCAATCTTAGTTGTCAATTAAGGAAGCTCACTCCTCTAAGAAAAGTGACCATCAACAGCAAAAAGGCATAAAAACCCTAATGTCTTTGTTACCAGGCTTTTTGAACCACACTTCTCTTACTCAGGCCTGCTTCCACTTCTGGCAGTGTACTTTCCCATCTAATAAAACTTTTTTTCTACTCTGTTTCCGTGTCTTGCTCAATTCTTTGTTTGAGACATCAAGAACCTGGACAATGTGCCGGGAGAGGATCCCCACTCTCTGGTAACAATATTTCCCCTTTCCACAGACCTACATGATGCATTAGGATTAGCGAGAATAAGAAATTGTATTTTGATTTAGAGCTAAGGGACAAATTTTGTTTGATTATCATTTATTCTGCAGAATGTCTGAAAAGGCAATAAGACTCAGGCGGCTGTTTCTCTTTGTCAACATACAAGACTCTTAGCACCCACTGGTGGGTTCGCTGCTCAGCCTCTGTAGATGTCTGGGTTTGCAACTTTTTACAGAACTCTCTTTTGATTACCACCTAGGAGATTACGTAACTCTCCCCAGGCTTCCTTTATTATGCATATCTTCGCTCTTCCTTTTTCTAAATGTTCTCTCTCCCATGTACTTTTCCTGTCCTTTTCCAAATTTTTGCTCTAAAATTTAATTAGCCGATGTAGCAAATTAAAAAGTAATTATTGGTTTGCTTTTGCTTTTTCATCTTTTGGTTTTAAAAGAAGACTCTCTGTTAAATGCAATGTCAGATTTTTTTCTTGCTCGGGTGCTTCACAATATTCTCCTTAATCTTCTCCAGGAACAAAGAGACTGAAAATAGCTTCTAGCCCCTTTCTGTACCAGCCCTGAGAGGATATTTACTTTGTCATTAGCTGTTACTTAAAACGTGCTTTTCAGCCTTCTTATTGCCATGAAGTTGTCACAGACATTTCTCCACTTCCTAACACTTCCCCTCACTGGGAATGCTCCTCTTTTGTTGGTTATGTTTTTCTCTTATCAGGAAATTGATTTAAAAGTGTATACAGCCTAGACAAATTCTGCGAGATGACACAGGATGACAAAGGAGGATGTTTTAAGAAATAATGACTGGAGGAGGACATATTGTGCATCACTCCTGATTAATTGCCTTCATTACTTAGCTCCGGCCACACAAGAGCCACATGCATTAAGAAATCTGTATACTCTACTCTCTTAGAACTATTTTTGCTTAACATTTGGATAAGTCAACATTATTTTTAGATGCAGAGAATATCCAAATAAAATCGAATAAAGAAAAGCAAAGGAAAACTTAGATTAACAGAAACAAATTAAAATTTCATATATACATAGTCAATAAGGAAGACAGTACGACATGTGAAAGAGCTCTCAGTTCTGGTCCTGGTGAATCATTAATTAACTGTGTGACTTTGGGGAAGTCACATAAATGTTCTCGGGTTCATCGTTATTATTTTCAAAACGAGGAGGTCGTTTTAGATGATTTCCAAGTTATTTTCCAGATCTGAAATTCTATGATGCTAAGACAAAAGATATCATCATCTACTAATGCTATGATCATAAAATAACCTAAGCAAGTCTCCATCATCAGAATGACTGGGTTCAAATACTGCCTCCATTTTTTAAATTAACTCTTAAGATCTCTGGTAAAATTTTAACTTCCTTAAATCTCAATCTTCTCATCTGTAAAATGGGAATTACAACAGTATCTATGGGATAGGGTTATTGGTAAATTAAGAAAAATAATTCACATAAAGCTTAATTATTATATTTGGTTAATTATTGTGGCTCAGTAGGCACATCAATGCTACAAATTTAACCAACTACAGTCTTCTTCGAAACAACTAGGTAGAAAATAAATGTATATCTGTATGTATTTGCTTGATGAATTTCAGCACCCCTAATCTGATATTTTTTTAAAAAATATATGCTAATAGGGAAAATTTAGTCAATTATGTTTCTCCTCCTAAATTGAGTATCACAATTAATATATCAGTCTAGTATACAGCGTAGCTGGGCAAGTTGGTCTAAGGTATCAGCTAAGCTCTGGATTTCAGTGAGCTTCATATCTTCGCCTTTGACAGCATCTGGGCTTCTGGGGAGTTCACCTTAGACCCAGCTAGCCATTGTCTCTGTCACTAACAAAAATTGAGAATACATGTGGCAATGGATGATCCAGCATCTGTAACTTGCAGTCTTTAACTATTCACTAAAGCCAATCTGTCCTTAAAAAATGGAACGAGCACTTCAGGACCACAGAGCTTTGGTTTCCATGGCAACAGCATAGGTCAATAACTGCAGTCACACCTTCACCAGCCTTGATTGCATCTGGCAATTTACCATACTCTGTACTTCCTTTTGTTTAATCCTCTCTCATTTGCTTAATTCCTGTCTCTGTTGGGAGAATCACAAAATGTTCAACTACAGGAGCTGAATTTAAATTAAAAACTATGGAAGCCTAATAAGACACTGTAGAGCACTGCTTATTTTGTAACACACAGACATGTGCTTCTTGAAATCAAGTCCTATACTCTGAGCCTCGAAATCTTTCTTCCCATATTCTATCGTAGCTTGAAGTTTTTTTACTTGCAATAATACCCTATGGTTTTTGGAAAAATCAATGTCATTATGCCTTCTAAGACCATATTGTGATAAAATGGGTATAGGCTTTGTTAGGATAAAGTTCAAACTCCTCAACCTGTAATATGAAGCCTGTATCATCTTACCTTTGCTCCCCCTTGCCCTTCTCCATTTACACTCTACACTTAAGTGGTATTTATCTTCTTTTAGCTCCTTGAATACACCGTATACTGGCTCTCACACATGCTACCTCTTCTTGTAGGAACATCATTCCCTCAGCCTCTGGCTATCTCTTATTATCCTTCAGGTCTCAGGTGAGGTGTCATGTGCTACAGGAAAGCTTTCTTAACTCCAAGCCTGGTTAGTTTTTTCATTATATGCTTCTCTAACATTACCTCAATACATTTTAGTAACCTGTTTAAGTATTGGAAATCCTTTATACTGTGTCATTCCACTGAACGGAGAGACAAGATCTGTTTCTACACCCTCCATCCAGCAACCCCAGTGCTCTCCCAGTGTTTGACAGACATATCACAAATATTTGATAAATATTTGTTGCATGACTGAAATCACCTTACCCTACTAGATGATTAAAGTCATCTGTTATAATTATCATGACCTTACTGTTCTACAACTTTCTGTCTATCCCACTATAAGCATCTACCAAAAAGTATATTTGCAATCTTCTTCTCTTTCATAAGGATATTAGTGAACATCCATTCACTCACAGTGGAAAAATTCTAAAATCTCTAGTCTGGATATTTTTTTATGATAAAGTCAATAAACATTGATTTTTAGTCCTAGCTCAATGTAGCTATCCTAAAAAGTTTTAAAAATAAATAGCAAACAAATATGTTGAAGTAAATTAAATAAGTAGCACTATCGAATCATAAACCTGTAGTTATCAGACTAGTCTACTAGCCTGATGCCCAGCAAGCCCTGGACTCTTTCTTGCTCATACACACACAGTGTTATGTACATTTCAGAGCTTATTCCAAAGTCAGAGGAAGAGAAGGAAAAACGCTGCTTTCCAAATGTGATCCTACCTGGCCTAAGTGACTAGGGATCACAGAAAAAAACTATTGTTTATTTGAGCCAGGCATTGATGTTGAAGAAGCAGCTACTCGCTACATGATACACTGATACCATATTATTTTGAGGCTGATGTTTTAGACACTGAGACATTCTGAACTGTCAGATTTTGAAATTATTAGCAAGCAACCTGTGCAATGAATTTCCTATCTTCATCTCTGAGCCTTCTCCTATCCCATCACTAATTTCATCTATATTTCTGAGTGACACTCAAACCTTGACTTATATTTGTAAGCTTGGCTCATGCTAAATTTCACATGTCTGAAGGATACTGAATCGAAATAGGCAATAGATGATGAGCTATGAAGGTCAAATTCTTCAAAAAGACATTTGGGCAGGAAAGTTGATGTATAGATGTCTAGATCACTTACAGAAAGAATGTTAGAAAAAAGATCTGGGAGCCAAGGAAAACAATCATAAAATCTACTACATTGAATGGCTGTATGAGAGAAGAGGAACTGCAAAGGAGCCTAAGAATGGAAGAGGAGAGAGCAAGAACACAATGCCGCAGAGGGATCACATAAGGTAAGCCCTAAAAAGTGAATATTGAACTTATCGCAGTCTGAATTTTGAAAACCAACTAGTTGCTGTGGCTTAAACATAGCAGTTAAAAATATGGAACCAGGCATTATCTTCCCTTTCTTGACCTTTTTCCTTTCTCTCTCCTACATGGAGCCCATTATCTAGTCTCCCAACTAATCTAAGTGTCTGATGCTCTCTGCTGTTATTCGACCTGAGGTGACATCACCTGGCTGCAATGATAGGGGTTACAGGGACGAAGCTTGATTGTATTAAAATGGCAAAGATAACTTATGACACTAAATTTATACAAAAATCTTCCTTAAGAGTTCTGTTCAGATGACATAGTAGTCAAATGCTGTGCTTGTCTCCTCCCATGACCACATGAAAAAATACAACTAAATTATAGAACAATCAACCCAGAAAACCATCTGAAGACTAGCTGAACAGAAGTCCTATAACTAAGGATATAAAGAAGCTGTCACATTTAGACTGGTAGGAGGGGCAAATTGTGAAACGAGCTGGCCCCAAACTCACGTGTGGTGGTTGAGAATCAAGGTATGCCTCAGTTGCAGAGGTTCTCCCTTTAGGAGCTAGGGGTCCAAGCCCCACACAAGGCTCCCCAGCCCAGAGCATTAGTGCTGAGAAGAGGAACACCCACAACAACTGGCTGTGAAAAGCAGTGTGGGTTGCAACCATCTAAGTGAGACAGAGGCTGCTGGAAAACCAGGTGTCCACTTAAAGGGTCCATGCACAGACCCCCTGGCTCACAGGCACTCACCTTAGGCTCTGGGAGAGGGATAGCAGCGCTGAGCCACCAGAGACATATAGGGGAATACCAAGTTGTGTGGCTTCAGGGCCAGGAATAGAGGAACAGCTGCATTGTCCTTGAATTGAACCCTTCTTTCACACAGCCAGAAGACAGGTGCCATCTTTCCTATATTAAGCCTTTCCACCACATGGTCAAATCTAAATCTGCATTAGCCTGGTTAACTCTACTCCCTCCCTCCTGATGACTCCCTGAGACCTCATCCCACCCTACTTGTGCACCACCAGAAGCTTTTTAGACTGCAGGCCTGGACTGTACTCTTTCAGCACATGGCTGAGTCTTACAGGCAGCTAGCAGGAAAGGCCAGGCCTTGGGATGCCCTGTGCATTTTGCTGAGCTGCCTCAGGCCTGGTACTGATGGCAGACAGCCTTGGTTTGCAGCACGGCCTCTCCCACACACCTTCAGGTCCAGCACAGGCAGCTAACAACCGTGATCACTCTGTAGCTCCTACCAGGTAGCTCTGGGGTAGTCGTAGGCAGTGGCTGAACTTGTCTAGCACCAGAGCCCTTCCCAAGAGGCTCCAGAACCCACACACCAGCTGGCCAACTTCAGACCACAATGGTGCACAACACAATTAGCCCCACAAATGGCATACCCAAAGGATGGTTTTGGTAGACACCAGAGCCAGCTGGGATGAATCTGGTTCTGTGAGGTCAGCCTCTGCACAGCAGCTTGTATGTTTTGGTTGTGAACTATCCTCACAGCCAGTTAGCCTGAGGGTTAATCCCACTCACTCATATGCCAACATCAATCAAGGCTCAACTACAAAATGAGGGTACACACAACCCACACAGGGGACACCCCTGAAGAACCTGGCTTAGGTGATCAGGGAGACTGTACCACTGGGCCTCACAGGACATTTCCTACATGAGGCCACCCTGCCAAGACTGGGAGACATATCAGATCTACCTAATACATAAAAATAAAAACAGAGAGGCAGCCAAAATGAGGAGACAAAGAAACATATCACAAATGAAAGAAAAGGAGAAAACTCCTGAAAAAGAACTAAATAAAATGGAGGTAAGCAATCTACCAGATAGAGTTCAAAAACACTGATTATAAAGATGCTCAACGAGTTTAGTGAGAACTTCAACAAAGAGATAGTAAGCATAAACAAAGACATAGGAACCATAAAAAAGAACCAGTTAGACATGAAAAATACAATAACTGAAATGAAGAATACACTAGAAGGAATCAACAGCAGATTAGATGAAGCAGAGAAAAAAGTGATTTGGAAGACAACGTAGCAGAAAACACCCAAGTGAAAGAGCGAAAAGAAAATACACACACACACACACATAAACATAGTGAAAATCTAAAGGGATGAAAAAAGATATTTCATGAAAATAGAAACAAACAAACAAAAAAGTTTATGCCAGACAAAATGTACTTTAAAACAAAGGCTATACCAAGAGACAGAAGATCCAATAATCCCATCTCTGGGTATTTATTAGAAAAAACCCGAAACACTACTTTAAAGGGAAATATGTATCCATATGTTCATTGCAACGTTATTTGCAATCGCCAAGATATGGAAGCAACCTAGGTGTCCATCAATGGATGAATGAATAAAGATGAAGTGGTACATATATACAATGGCATATTACTCAGCCATAAAAAAAATAAAATCTTTCCACCTGCAACAATATAGATAGACCTAGAGGGTGTTGTCCTAAGTGGAATAAGTCAGACAAAGACAAATGCTATGATTTCACTTATAGGTGGATTCTAAAGAACAAAATAAACAAACAAAATAGAAAAAAACTCATAAATACAGAGAACATTTAGATGATTGCCAGACAGGAGAGGGTTTGGGGAGGGGAGTGATAAAAAAGGAGAAGAGATTAAGAAGTACAAATTGGTAGTTAAAAATAGTTATGGGGATATAAAATATAGCACAAGGAATATAGTCAATAATACTGTAATTACTATGTATGGTGTCAGATGGGTACTGGATTTATCAGGGTGATTACTTCATAAGTTATATAAATGTCTAATCACTATGTTGTACACCTGAAACTAATAATATTGCATGCTAACTATTAGTGAAAAAAATTAAAGTTATTTGTAAAAGTACAGTCAATAATAATATAGTCAATAATATTGTAATTACTATGTATGGTGCTAGGTGGTTATTAGTCTTATCTGGGCTGGGGGGGGTCACTTCATAAATTATATAAATCTCTAACTTCTATGTTGAAACTAGCACAAAATAATATTGAATGTTAACTATAATTGAAAAATTTTAAAAAGACCTAAAAAAAAGAAAACTATCCAAAGTAATTGCTCCTTCTTAAAAAAAAAAAAAAATCTGCCTTAATATACACTTGCATATTAGTGATGTTCAAAATAATATATTTAACTCTTCCTATTATGTTACTTTTTAAAATATTTCAACAACTTCACCAAGAGTGTTAGTCTTAAAGAAAAATTTTATTAATTTGATCAGCAAACATAACTGAGCTCATCTAAGCAGAGTACTGGCAATCAAGTAGTACTAGAAAACAAAGAGAAAATGTTTCTGCTCTATTGGACCTTGTTTTCTAGGTATAAAGAAAAATTATCAATAGTATATACACAAACACTTATTAGTGAGTGCTATGAAGGGAACCAAAGAAAGGTAAAATGGGTCAGAATAGAAGGTTGTTTCAGGTTGTGTTGTCAGCTCTGAGTAAGGCGTCTTTCGATGGAAGAGTTGGGAGTGTGAATATCTGGGAGAAGGACATTCAACTCTAAGAGAATGTAATGGCCCTAAATTAAGGCAGGGGTGAGGACCGGCAATAAAGTTTGCAAAATACACAAATACACTTCCATGATAAGAGTATGTGCAATTATCAATGTATTCACTGGTCGACAATTATAATCTACATTCAACCAAGTTATAAAGGCAGACCACTTCTCTCCTCTTTTTATAACTACTTACCTTCTTGCTAGTTATGGGGGGAGAGCAGAAGTGTGTAAAAGATATTATTATTCACTTTCTCTTTTTACTATGCATACTCCCCATCCTTTGTCCCCTCTCCTATTTCCTATTCCCTCTTCTCTCCCTCCTTTTTTCATTTCACTTTCACCTTTACTTCTCCTCTTCCCTCTCCTTCCTCCTCCTCTTCTTTCTCTTCTTTTTCCCTGCACCTCCTTTCAAATTTCTATCTCCTATCTGCATCCTTTATTACAATATTTCTCTGCCTTTGTAAAATATCAAAAGTAAAAAATGTCCTTGAGAGATAAAGATAATAAAGTCTGTATTACATCTATTGTGGGCAGCAGTTTGTATTTGTGTTTTATTATTAGCAAAAGTAACCACATGGGCCACAATTAAAAGAGGAAGGATGTTGGGTGTGGGAGAAAGAAGACAGTAGCATCAATACAGTAAGTGTGGCTTTGCTATGTACTCCTAGAAATGAGTTTGGTGACTCATAACTAGACTCTGTAAGACTGTGTGGCCAACATCCAGCAACGATGAGTGCCTGGTGGGTGTCTTGACCTTGCTTTCAGCCTGCAACCTGAAACATTTCACTTCAATCTGTCTTATACTTCAACGTAAAGGTAATAATAATAATATACCCCAATAATGAGGTAGAATAATATACTCCAACCTACTATTGATCTCCACATCAAATGGGCTCTTGCTTAGGCCATTGAAAACCTTGCTTTTTATGACCTCCCAGCTACTGCTCAGACCAGACACTTAAGGTTGTTTCTCTAGTTCCCACCACTCTTGCCACCTCAATGGGGACTCTCACTCTTCCCTTCTCACCTTTTTAGTTATCCTGAATTAACTCCCCTACTTCTCCCCGGCCTGATGCCTGGTATCCTGCCAAGACATAAGCTCTGGTGGTATTTCTGTCAGGTTATTTTCAGCTCCTATAATTTGGTGCTAGATAAGCATGGTTATTGAGTATTTTAGCAAAAAAACTTTTTATTTGAGACTTTAAAATGATCATATGCTCTAGGACCAATCTTGAAGTTGAGGACGAGATTAATCCTTTTCTTCTCTAGAAGGTGAACAGGAGCTATTTCTAATCTTTATGAATTTTTATCAATTAGTAAGTTACTGAACAACATTTTTCACTGCCCTTCACACTTCCATCTTGCCTCTTCCCAGTCATTTCTCAATCTAGTAACTCTCAAAAATCTAAATGTTATCACATCACTCCTCTGCTTAAAAACCTTTGCGAGATTCCATTTGCACCCAGAATAAAGTCTAAGCCATACTAAGACCTATGAAAAGCTCCATTGTCTACTAGTCCCTTCTTCACCAACCCTTCAAATGTCACTTCAGCCCTCCCTCAATAAGCTCCAGCCACAATGGCTTTCTTTAAATTCCCAGAACACCATAAATTCTTCCATGCCTCACATTATTTTCACATTCTGGCCCCATCCCTGCCCATCACCACATTTACGTGGACAACTCATTTTCATCCTCGAGTCTCAGATTAAATGTGTCATTAGAGAGGCTTCCTTTGACCATCTTATTAAAATTCAAACCCTCTTCCCTACCCAACTCCATCGCTCTCAAAACAGAAAGCTCTTTTTTTTTTTCTTCAAAGCACCTATTCTACATTTTTTATTTGTATAATTTTGGGCATACTTGGGGAAATAAAAACCATATCAGTTTCTTTTAAGATGGCAGTCTGAATATAGGAAATTAGCAAAAAATGTATTGGTAGACTGAAAAGATGAAATGAGGAAACTGAGGTACCACAGAGATAGTAATTTTAGGGAATAGCCACCATGCCCAGGGCTGGGAGCTATCAGAACCTAGAAGGAGGTTCTCTGCAGGGCTAGGACCCAGAGCTCCGGGGGTGCCATTTGTCTCCTGCTAGTCCCTCAGGAGCTTGGAAGAGGACCCTGGAGAGCTAGTTCTCAGATGCTAAGGAGAGGGTGCAGCCTGGCTGGTGCTGGAATCTCACAGGTGCAGTGAAGCTGATTCTGGGAGTGCTGAAGAAATTAGAAACTGCAAACAACTGGGGATGCTGGAGTAAATTACAAGGCAACAATACCTGCTTGGAAGCACAAATGGAGCAAGTCTCTTTTGCTTCCTACTAGTTTTCCTAAGTGCCCCCTACTGACAAAACCCAACATGGATCCGGCTGGCAAAGGAATACTGTAGTTTTCAGAGTCCCAAGCAATCTGAGGGTAGGTTTAGAAATGAGATATCACGGCTTAAAAACTGGCATAGTGTTTGTTTGTTTATTTATTGTATTTTCTTTCCTACTAGAGAGTTCACAGTCAGGACCCATGTTTTGCTTTTTACTGTTTTACTCCCTCCATGTGCACAATACAGTAAGACATAAAAAGTACTCAATAAATATTACTTGGATGGATAAATTTATTAGATTTTTTAAAAACTACTTAGCAAAATATACAATGCAATTCTTGTCAATTGAACAATAATGAATGCCTCACGTGATGGTTTAGGCATTGGGGCTAAAATGTGAATATGAGGCAGTTTTTACTATTTAGTAGTGAATTTAAGACATTCTCATACAACATACTTTAGTGAAATGTTGTAGCAGACGTTTATATGTTTAAATGGCCAAAGAATTAAACAGGCAGCAAAATCTACAGGAGATGAGAAAAAAAAAAAAAGATAAATGTAGGTTTGGAATAATTTGGAAGATTTATAGAAGTTATGATCAGAGGCAGACTTAAGAGGAAGCAGACAAGTAAAACTGGGGAGGAGGGATGAGTCTGGCATGTTTTAAGATGATTCTGATGAAAGTAAAGAAGTGAGGGATTTGTAGAAGTGAGAGATTTTATTCGATAGAAATAAAAGAAAAAGATGACAGCTAGCTTTAGAAAAAAAATCAATATAACAATCCAGAATTAATCTAAGGCAAGAACGGTGGAGAGAATATTTAAAATTAATCTACGGTGATTCACATAGTGAGAAAGGTGGTGATAGATGAGAAATAATGCTTCATCAGAAGAACTTGATCAATAATGACATCAGTATAGTAAAAGTCCTAGTGAATATTTATCCTCCAATAACTAAACTCAGTATTTTAAAAGTTACTATGAATCCGGAAGAATATATATATCTTCATCTTGAGAGACTTCAGAAGTATTAGGCTTCTGAAAGTTATAATATTCAGATGTTGTCTCATTTCCATAGATATGCTCCTCAATGTTGGTCTGCCGAGTATTCTCATATATTTCCTTGTTGGTTTCTTCTTTAGCTTCGGGAGGCCTTGTTTTCATATTTTCATATTGGTCATATATGTCAGTCTCCTCCACAGCAGATTCATGGCCTTGAGTTTGAATCGAGGTTTTATTCTTTGAAGTGCTAACGTGGGGACCCAAGAAGAGCGTTTTAGTATAGTGTTTTTTCCTGCTTCTTCTTTGCAAAAACCTTGGTAAGGTAAATTGTGTTTGGTTGTGGTGTTTCCAGTGCCAAACACACCCAATTCCACAGATTAGCAACAGTAAAAGAAGAGAAATTCCTATAGGAATGGCCATTGAAGTGTTTCCACAGCTTTTCAACATTTCCACACAAACAGTGTTGTTTAGTGGTTTGGTGTAGCCCTTAATGAATTCACAGGTACAGACCAATGTAATTCTGTGTAGGGTACAGTTCAAAGGTAATTTTGGAAGCTCTTCTAGGCATTTCTTTTTCAGATCTGAAAAAACATTATCTGGCAAAGTCCTGATGCAATTAGAGGAGAGATTAAGGAACTTTAATTTTGGAAGATGATTCTCGTATTTGATGCTTTTTATATTATTACCATTAATGTATAATTGTACTGTGTCAGACGGGATTTTAATCAACTCCAATTCCTTTTCTGTCAGTGGATCACAGAATAAAGCAGAAATGAGTGGAAGATAATAGCAGAGTAGAAAACTCAATAAAAGGAAGGTTGAATGATCTGCCATCCAGAAACCTGCTATAAATTAAAAACATATTAATCGTATGTTTATTATATTAGTGTAATAAAAATTCTACCTATACATTAAGCACCAGCATTTAGTGAGTTCATGCTTCAAAACAGAATATAGTACTAGCTGTTAGAAGAAGATAAAAAAATTTAGAAGAATATGTCCCTCCTCAAGCCTGAGTGATTTCATCACTTAGATTTCAACATGGCTTTTGACATTGGCTTATATTTTCAAGTAAAAGACAACACTATGAACACAATAAGAGGAATGGAAAAAGAGCATACATTTGCGGTCATTTACATTACCTATCACCTCCTTTGTGAAGCCTGTGGAGTGGTCAGGGACTATGTCTTTTTCTTAATCACTCCTTCTTCTATAGTCCCATATTAATGAGTCCCTTCTCTATTATAGCATGATAATCTAAATTACAGAAAATTGTTTATCTTCCTACCTGGATAAATGGTGGGCAAGGATCAAGTCTTTTCATTTTTTATATTTCTAGAGACTAGCAAAGTACCTAGTACAGAAAAGGCACTCAATCAATATTTGTCAAATGAATGATTAAACAAATGACTCCAAATCTTAGCATCTTATTGCTTGTTGATAGTTGAAAACTCAAGATATGTCTTCTAAAGAGTATAGTTTATATTTAAAGAAATAAAAGAGCTCTGTGCCATAAAATAAAATTAAAAAAACCTTCCTATCAACAGTCTTCTCACACCTTCCAGTAAATAAATTTTATTCATTTAAGATAATTTTAAAGCATTTCTGTTAATGTTTTAAAATGGCAAAGAAGAAACAGAAACCGTTCAGCTAGACTGAATATTCTATTATGATTTTATCAACAATATTACCATTGTGTGTTTTCAGCGTAGACTCAGAAAGAGTTACTGCCAATAGTTGTTTTTTTTTTTTTTTGGTTCATTTTGTTGAGACATAAATGACATATAATATTAAATAAGTTTAAGATGTACCACATTATATATATTCGATGTATGTATACATTGTGAAATGATTATTACATTAAGATTAGTTATTCATCACCTTACACAGTTACAATTTTTTTCTTCTGATGGGAATTTTTAAGATCTACTCTCTTAGCAGCATTCAAATATATAATATTATTAACTATAGTCATCCAATATTGCTAATAGTTCTTGCGAAATCATCATCATCATCATCTATTGAAAGTCAACATCAATAATATTTTGTTAAAAGCTTCTTTTGGGTCACCTTCTAGACACCTTTACATGAATTATCTCATTTAATGTTGGTAGTTTTAAACTATCGACAGCTGCCATATGAAATAGATACTATCGGAATCCCTATTTTATGGATAAGAAAAGACAGGATTAAACAAGTTAAATAACTTCCTTAACAGCTAAGAAGATACTAAACAAGATTCAAGTAAAATTTGCCCCCCAAATATTATTCTTACCCAAATTTCTATAAATGCTGTCAAGCACAACTGTACTTAATTTGTATAGCTTGATTATCTCTGAGGTTGTTGAGGGCTGGGAATCTTATGTAGTTATATTACCAGCACTAGTACTGGTAATTATTAAATATCTAACGCATTAAATAACTGTTAATGAATGGACAACCTGCATTAAGATAACAATAATAACAATAAACAGGAAAAAAGAAAGCCCACGAAGTTGTGCCCTGCTTTCAGTGAGTTTTCCTGTTTGATACTAAACTTTTCCAAATTTTTTCATGGTTAGAATATACCAATGTGTAAAATTTCAAGTTGTCATTTCACATTAAATACCAAATTGAATATGAGATGCAGTCAGTTTATAAAATGTATCTGGTAAAACTATAGAAACAGATATCCAGATCTAGACATCTTTTAATCTCTTTGGAACTTTGGTAGGGTCCCTCCTCTATAAGGCCAGGCACAATGCTTGTGTTTGAGGGCAAAGTTTCGGCAAATGACTTTAACCATTAGAAATTCATTTCCTTTTTGAAACAGATAGGGAGTAGTCATATTTAAGATATTTTATGGTATAAATACTTATTTAAGTGATTATTTGCCAGCATATTTGAGCTCAGTTTCAAAATCAATTGCAATTAATCATATTTTCAAAAGACCTGAAACCAAAGTGGGGAAGGCCAACTATTGTCTCCTGAAAGTAACTGCCCTCTTAGTTTTCAAGAGAAGAATTTATTTTTACTATTTATGATCTTCTATATAAAGTAGACATTCTAGTACATTCCAAATATTAAAATTGTTTGTCGAAGAAGTGTTCACTGAGACAAAGGCAACAAGGCTTTTTAAAAGAAAATAAATACATCCTTTTCCTTTCTTCAAAATAACTTACTAGGAAAAACTCTGCATGACAAAGACCTACTAGAATAAAAAACATATGTTAAACAAAAGCACTTCAATTATGGTTTCACATCTAAATAAATTTCATTTTTCCCGATGTGGAAGAAAACTGTTTTGGTTTTGGAAAACAGTTCCAACAGGTTACTTAACAATTATTCCTTTGTCTTAAAATTACAAATTGTTGATAAGCTGGAATTTTCAATGTCAGATGCTGCTCTTCTGTTTGGAAACAAGGTGCCAGCAGCAAAGCATAATCTTATACTTGTGATCATATACACTTAAAAAGAAACGTTGACAGCACCTTCAATTTGTAAATTTTTTCCCTGTCACCCCCTAAGGTCACCAAAAAAAAAAAGACTTTAAAAACGTTCATTAATTGTTAAAAATGAATTTGTTTCTTAAAGTTTTTCATTATCCACACACCTTAAATCAGGTTTTTACTTACCTTGAGATGGGTATGCCTAGCTCTCTTCTGTTCTTCTGGTTGTGTTTTAAATGTGCTTTGGTTTAGAACTTGTTCCTCTTTTTCGCTTTGGTCAGTTACTTCCTTCTTTACCTCCTCCTTTCATATTATTTCATACTTGCAAAGTTTCCTGGCTCTAGAGGAAGTTCTTATTAGATGCATCAGAATTAAGATAAATGGTATAAGTTTGGGAATAAGGAAGTCTAGTTCTTCATCTTCATCAAGTAATAATTTTCCAACTTCGTCAGAAAACTATGCATAAAACTTAAATTTTTTTTTAATTTGAGCAATATTCACAGTCCTTGTTTTAGAATCAATAAACATTGTTTCACTTGCACTTCAGTTTTTAGAAAAGATTTTTAAATGCAGTAACACATAGGTCTTGTTTGTTTGTCTGATTGCTAGAACAGTTCTTTCAAATACTATGTCACAATGCCTCAGGTTACATCTATACTTGTAAAGCCAGTGTCCCAATTTTGGTTCAGAAAGTGTTAATATTCTTTCAAATTGATGATAAGAATTTCCCAAAGTATATTCTGAGTTGGACTACTCCTGGGATTTTCTAGTAGGTCTTTCGTCAAGTAAATTCAGGAAATACTGCTACTTGGAGATTCATAGGCACTCAACATATTAAAGACAGCCATCTTACAGCAAGCAAACAAAAAAAATCAAATATAGTATGAGCACATACTATATCTTCTAAATCCTTTGTGTATTGCTCAGTAAATCCTGACAGGAGAAGACTGTTATTTGTCCTACTTACAGAGAAGGGAGTGGAAACAGTGGTGAACTAATTATCCACCGAATGTGGCCTGGCAGTTTGCCCCCAGCACCTATGGGCTAAACCACTACTAGTTGTCTTGCTAAGATGAATAATATTTCCAACATAAACTATTATTTAACAACATCTCAGAAATTAACTCTGTAGGATACAAAAATGGGAAATGCTGAATTAGACACATGAGATGTTAAAGTGATGAAAATTTTACTTTTTATATGTACTAGAACTTTTTCAACCACAGAGAATTAACTTTTTGTATAAGGCGGTTTAAAAGAAGATGATTTAGTTACCGAAATACCAACTGGACATTATTAGAACAATAACATCAGTATAAATTAGGCACTGACATTGAGCCAATGCATTGTGCTAAGTAACAAGGATAAAATAATGAACAAACTCCCCTGTAGCACCTAAAGCCTAGTGGAAGAGGCTGCTGAATCCATACATCATTTCAGATCACAATTGTAAGGGCTAAGAAACACATAATTATGCACAGGGGATGGTGGGAACAAGGAAAAGATACATCCAGCTCAGGATGGGCAGGGAAGGAAAGACGTGAGCAAAGCCTCATAGAATAAGAAGTTGATTGAGGCAAAATAGTTTTCCAGTGTATTTAACTGCAATATTAACCACCCCTCCAAATAAACACACACACACACAATCTGCATGTAATATAATAAAAGCAATATTCATGTAAAATTATGCGATCTATTCTAGAAGTCAGGAAAACTGAATGTTCATCCAGGTTTTGTTCTTTTAACCTTAAGAAAGTTATTTAACCCTTCATCACTTTAGATTTCCTACAGATAAAATAGAGGGATGTTGTCTGGCCCTTTTCCCTAGATAGGAATTTTCTTTTTAGTCATAGATATAACCATTCCTTGAGTTTATAGAAGAAATCGTATATATATTTAAAATAGAATTATTATATAATTATCTTGCATGGGTCAGGTATTATGTCTTGAGTTCTATGTTTTCCTATTTTCTTATATTTGGCCTAGCAAGGCACCTTTTCATTGCTTTTTATAGTAACCTTTTTAATCATAGCAATTATGCCTAGGTTTCCTTTCTCTGCTTTTCCTTCTACGGTTGTGCGATTTGGGTAGCAGAGGGCCTAGGAGGTAGTTTACTGTACTACATTGTAATTTAGATTAGACAGTTTATATCTAAATAAACCTTCCTCTTCTGTTAATTGATAATTAGCAACCACTTTATTTAATTGTGATTTAAATTCTTAGCCATTTCTTTTGTGTCAGTTAATATCTATTTATTTTCACCATTTTTTTTTTTTCGGACATTGAACCGAGTAATATTAGTGAAAGTAGAAATGGACAAATATTTGTGTATGTAATTCTGAAAGCTTGTTTGACTAAAAGCTTCTTCTTGATTGATTTGTAAGGGCCCCAAAACTTCATGCTAGTTAAGGGCATTTTGGAAACTTGCATTTTAGCATAAGACATTATTTTACCTTGGAAAGGTCACATACACATACACACACACACACACAACTTCATTAATACTGTTTGGTTTATGAGACTAACCAAATAGCAACTAAAGCTTTAATGAAACGAGTGACTGCCTTCCAACTAGTAGTCACTATGTGGGTCAAGGAGTTATGAAAATTTTAAGTGAGGAATTGAGCACCTGACGGTGAAGAGAGAATGCATGAAGAGGAGGTCAAATGACACCATTGTCACTAGTTATGCATGGGGCCAGTCTTATTACCTTGCAAACTTAAATCCTATAATTTTTTTTTTTTTTTTAGGTGAGGCAACCCTTGGTTGATCTCACAAATTGCAATTTTAGTTTATGATTTCTTCTTATTTTTTACACCTACAGCACCTGGTCTTCCTAGGTGGTCTCCCATCCAAGTACTAACTAGGCCCAACCGTCCTTAGCTTCTGAGATCAGACAGGATGAGGCTTGTTCAGGGTAGCATGACTGTAGACTCTTAATTTCTATCATTTTGAGGAGTTGGAAGATGGATTTTACTAAAAGAGATCTCAGATATTTAGTTAAGGAATTCGTTTCTAAATGAAAGTCAACCAAAATCACTTACAAAACTTTTTAAAAATATACAAATACCTAGAACCCTAGAGATTCTGCTTCATTAAGTCTGGAGTAGGGTCCAGGGATCTTTATTTTAAAAGTTAAGACCACTAAATCATGCCACCCTGAACAAGCTGGATCTCGTCTGATCTCGGAAGCAAAGCAGACTCAGGCCTGGTTAGTACTTGAATGGGAGACCACGTAGGAAGACCAGGTGTTGTAAGCATAAAAAAATAAATAAATAAAAATAAAAAAAAATAAGGAATTATAAGCTGACGAGGTCCTTGCAATCTGTGAGGTCAACAAGGGCTGCTTCACCTAAAAAAAATGAAAAAGTTAAGACCACTACTAAATTAGAGGAATGGGAGATTGTACAGACTACAGGGGGAAGATTTTTACTTTTCGCTTTATGCTCTTTTATACTATTTGATCTTTTTTTTTTTTTTAATTAACATATATCACTTCTATAACAAATACAAACATTGAAAACTCCCTAGATGATTTTGATCTGTGGTCAGGTTTGAAAGAAATGAACCCTCTGAGGTCCACATAAATTATATGAAGTTATGATATCCATTCTAGGAAGTAAAAATTAGCCTGCATACCAAAACTCAGTCCCATGCTTCTTATCCAGTACTTCTCTACTGTACCACATTATTTCTAAGGAATAGATGGAAGGAAAGTCCCTTCATATCCCCCTCAAAAGTCTAGTCCCGCCCCATCCCCTAACCCTCACACTAAGTCAGAATATAGATAACAAGAAATTAGGGAAAAGAAAATGGGAGAGGAAAACTCATCAGGGATGCCATAGGAAGTCCACTATGAAAGATGCTACCCTATTGGTGGACCATTTTAAGTTGTAAAACCTGCCACCTGGAACACTTTGTCAGACTTAAATAGCGGTACTTTTTTTGGTTCATTTTTATAGTTCATTTTACAACTTAAAAAGTTGGATTATAGTCTGGAACTGAAATAAAAAAGGCTGAAAGAAAAACAAAGGCAAAAGACTCAGGAATTTCACTCCTAGGTATACACTCAACAGAAATGAAGGTCATTTCTGTTTATAATTAAGCTTTATGCTTAATATCCCAAAGCTCTAGAAACATGTCAAAATCTGTGAACAATACGATGGGTGAAAAGAGCATGGTAAATCCATGCAATGGAACACTGAACAGAAATGGAAAAAAATAAAAGCTACTGATAAGCACAAACAACATGGATGACTCTCACTAACATAATGTAGAATAAAAAAGCCAAATACAAAAAGTGCATATTGTATGATTCTTCTCAAAATTATGTAAAGCTTATCTATGAACGCATGGTGGTAGAGGGCAGAAGAGTGGTATGTGCAGAAGGTAGGCTTCTCAGACGCTAGACGTGGTCTATATCTTGATCTTTGTGGATTACAATATCTATCTATATATAACCATTCTTAAAGTTGTCCATTTAAGATTTTTGCACTATATGCAAATTATTTCTTAATTTAAAAAAAGAAATGGGGAATGAATAGTGACAATTATCTTAAAAGTCATGAAAAATTGAGATAATTAGATAAATGGTTTTATTCATTCAGATTATCATCTTCTTTGGTAAGGTGATCTACTAGTTTGAGTAAAGGAATACTTTGCTAAACTCTAGGTAGACTTGCAGTTGGATGAATTCGAATTTTATCTGGAGATTTCTAAGCCAGGAGGTTGGTAGGGCCGGTAGTAAGAAAGAGGGGTGTTATTAATGAATTTTGAGTTTTAGCCCCGTCAAAGCAGGGAATGTCTACTTTCTGAGATTATAAATATAGTCTTTCGCTGATACACCTAGACTTACATAAGGGATGTATAGCTAAAAAATCATGTTCAACCTAAAAACACATAGGTATAAAGCAATTTTACATAAAAAAAATAATCCTGGCATCATGGGCAAGTAATGCAACTTCTCAGTCTTGCTTTCTTCATCCATAAGATAACAATGGACTGGATGATCCCTGAGGTTCCTTCAAATTCTACTAAGTACAAATGAACAATATAAAAATGGTCATCACATTTAGAAGAGGATGTTTGGAAGTAGTTTTCATGTTTAGCATATACTTCCTCTTAGCTCAACACCCTTTTTTCATCATAAGTCTTTCCTAATTGCCAGGCAGTTCAGATAACATAACTTAAAGCTTGCTTCAACTTCAGTCGAAAAACACTCTTTCTCCTTCCGTAAGTTCTTTCCCTTTTTATATTCCTTCAGAATAATTTTTTTTTTTAAGAAAAAGGCATTGGTAAAATTGAGTAATTTACCAATATAAACAAAATGAAAATATTTTATTTCTTCATTGATAAAATTGAAAGCTGCATAATTTAGTATTCCTATAGCAGAACACCATTTATCTTAGACTGAGAACACAATTTCACAAGTCAGATAACTGATAAATTATTTCAACAGGTTTTCACTGTTGTTCATCTGAGGAAGAGAGTACTGTAAAGCAGAATTAATAACAGACATGAAATCCGTCATTGTTTGATTCTGCCCAATTCTTCAGTAAATGTTGAGAGGCATAATAAAACTTCACAAATTTTAAGTAACTGGTGATATTTTGAAACCTCACACTGTTAGCAGGCTGGTTGTAGGAACTTCTAGGTAACAGACTATGGACAGCAAGATCACTATTACCATTTCAAATCCTACAGCGGGTGGGAGCTGAGTGAGAGGGGCACTAGCTTACCAGAGAAAGGTACTGCTCTAAACTCTTTAGGACCATGAATGGTCTCAGTTGTACATTGTTTCTGAGTAAGAAACTAAGGGAGGCAGAGAACAGTAACTGCTTTAGAGTCACTTTTTTTTTTTTTTTTCCAGACTGGGATGGTGCCCTGTATAATTTTATTCCCATAGTAATAGAGGGTAAAGAAAACAAAACAGACACTAACAGAGTGGGTGAGGGCAGAGACCTGTCTAAAAGGGTCCGAATAACTAGGGGAAACACACTTCAGAAGACAACTGATCTTCAGATGAATATTTGTGAACATTTACTCAGAACTTGAGAGTATTAGTGTGGAGTATAAGTGGTTTATGGTCTCAGGCAAGCCGGCATGATGCTCCAGCGAAACCCATTTCCCTGGCACCCATTTCCTGTGCTTCCTTATAGACTACATACAGCCTTGTCTTTAGATATATCAACAACAGATCAGGCTAAAGTCACGTTGTTCTTTTTTAAGAGCCATCTCTCTCATCATGATAGGTTCCTTCTATAAGTTAACATCAGAATTTTAAGACTCTCTCCTTCTCTTCAAAGACTATCACTATCTCTAATATTAACTAGCTTGGGCTGGTCATTCAATCACAGAGAGCCTCAGCTTACTCATTTGTAAAATGGATTTTAATGGGTCAATGGTTCTTAAATTTAGTTGTATACTAGAATCTCCCAGGGAGCTTTTAAAAATGTTGATGCTTAGGTTCCAGACTTCAAAAAGAAATTTTTTTTTTTTTATTTCCGAGGGCATAACTCAAACATCAGTAGTTTTTTAAAGTCACCAGCAAGCCAGTATTGAGAACTTAGGCCTCTTTTGAACTAATATCCAAGACTCTGCTGTATGATCTTGAGTAAACCACTTAACTCTTTAGTTTTATTCACTATTAAATGGGAACGTGATAGTGTTACAAGAAAAGGAAATCTGCAAAGTGCTCAAAATTCATTAGAGAAATACATATTATTAAAAACTCTCATGAATTTGCATGCTGATTAAAATGATACTAATAGTTCACATTGACTGCACAATTGTGCAGGTATCAGACTATTCCCTAATCCTTTTACAAGGATTTTCTTTGTAATTCTCACAACAAGCTAGGAATGGATACTTTTCACTAGTTTAAAGATGAGGAAACTGAGGCATAGAGAATTTGAATTACCTACCCAGTGTCAGCTTGAGTTCAAACTCAGATGATATGATTTGAATCCAGAGCAGGTGCTTTTAACCTCTATACTACTATGAACTCCTTTCTTACTCTTGAATTGTGTAATCGAATTCCTTTGAAGTCCCAGGTTAAAATCTGCGTTATTCCAAACAGGATACAGTCAAATCCCTATTTGCCCTGAACTAAAGATGGTAGCTCTGACGGGAGGGGCGGGGGCAGGGTGGTAGGTTTGACTGGCTAGAGCAGACCTCTTGCTTGGGTTTTAATGAAGTATGAGGAGTTTGAGTAAGTAATGGAGGAGGTATAAAAATGAGAGACTGAGGTGTAAGATCATGAAGCTCATGATTGCTCTTTCTGTACAAGTCACAAAAGGAAAGCAACATGTGCAAAACAGGGCCTTAGTGTGGTGATCCTATTAAGAAGAATGATGAAAATTATCTTATGTTAGCTCTGACTGGACTTAGTTCTGTTCTAAATGGAGTTGTCCCACTTTTCTGTATATACAAGGACGTGCCTTTATTCTAGACCACATTATCTCTTGTCTGAACATCTTACTGGTCTTCATTCTACCCTGGTCATCCTACAATACTATAACCTTAACGATGACAGAGTGATATTTCTCAAAAATAAATCAGATACATCAGCCCCCTGCTTAGGATCCCTGAATGGCTTCCTATATTGTTAGAATTAAACTCCAACCCTTACTAGGCTTTTCGTGATCTGGCCCCTGCCCTTTGCTATTATCTTCTCCAGCTTCCTCCCTTACTCACTAGACCCAGACACATTTGCCTTCTCTCTAATCCTCCAATACATCTAGCTTGTTCCTGCCTTTAAGAAGGGAGCATTAGCTGTTCATTAACATGATATTATTCTTCCAGATCTTCCCATGCCTCCATCTTTCTGTCATTCAGCCTTCTTCTTAAATGTCCCCTTCTCTGCAAAGGTTTCTTTGACCATCTCAGTCTGAAATTAACCGCTAAACGCACTCTTACTCATTCTCACCACTACACATGCTCTCATTCTTTTTCAAATCATCATTTTGTTTTTATTATAGCATGTAGTACTATCTAATACTTTCATATATGTTTCATTATTTTACCCACTCCCCTACAGTGTTAATTTCATGAGAACACGAACCATGTCTTATTCTCCTCTATCTATTGCAGTGTCTGTCACGTCATGTGAAAGGAGTTCAGTAAACATTTGTTGAGTGAATAAATGAAAGAAATAGGGATCATTCTGGGTTAAACAGATATTCTTGGTGTTAAACACAAATACACATCAAAGAGTATGTGAAACATTTATACACATGCACCAAATATAGTTTAGAAAATAAAGATAAAATAAGCACCAATGTATCACTACTTTGGAGGCCCCAGTTTGTCCCATCCCCTTACATTATCCTCTCTCATCTCCAAAATAATGATCTAGGTTTTTCTGTTAATCAGTTTTTGCTTTTCTTTACCTTCTATATATGTATCTCTAAGTAGTTTTGCAAAACTGAGAGCAAGAACAGACTCAAATAATGTACACGTGGTAAGATCCCCATTATTAGGTTAAGACGCTCAGGAGAGCAGAAGCTGCATTGAGCCATGGGACCGCAGACTGCCTCTGCTTCCATGAGAACATACAAAGTCCCTCCTGCTGAGCTAGCGTTATCAGTGGGACAGGTCTAGCAAGTGCCATGAGAACATACAGCTCATCATCATGCAGCTGGTAGGGCTCTAGTGGGAACAAGACATGGATGCCTAGTGGAGACATTGTCAGAGCCAGCTGTACTTCGTATTTTTTGCTTCTAAGTATGGCGTTTGGGTGTGGATCAAAGAGCATTTCTGTGGGGGTAAAAAAAGGCCTTCATGTTCCTGGCAGCATGTTGTCAAGACAAGCCAACTGCAGGAAAGTATAAGATCCAGACTCATTGAGACTTTCTTTCCTTAGGCTTAAAAAGGTTACAAAATCTTGGTGGTTTCTTATAAAATGAAACATACCCTTGCCATGCAATTTAGCCATAACGCTCTTTGGTATTTATCCAAAGGAGTTAAAAACTTATATCCATACAAAAACCTGCACAAGGATGTTTGTGGTAGCTTTCTTCATAATTGCCAAAACTTGGAAGCAACCAAGGCGTCCTTCAGTAGATAAATGGATATATAATCTGTGGTACATCCAGGCAATGGAATATTAGTCAATGTTAAAAAGAAATGAGCTATCAAGACATGAAAAGACATAGAGGAACCTTAAATACATATTACTTAGTGAAAGGAGCCAAATTGAAAAGGCTACATACATATTGTGTGATTCCAACAGCATGACATTTGGGAAAAAGCGGAACTATGGAGACAATGAAAAGATCAATGGTTGCCGAGGATTGCGGGAGGGAGAGAATGTGACTAGGCAGAGCACAGAGGGTTTTTAGAGAAGTGAAAATACTTTGTATGATACCATAATGATGGATAAATGACATTATACATCTGTCCAAATTCGTAGAACCAAGAATAAACCACAATGTAAACTATGGACTTTCGGTGATTATATGTCAAATCTAAGTGTATTAGTTATAATGAATGTACCACTCTGGTGGGGGATGTTGACAATAGGGGAGGCCCTGCACGTGTGGGTGCAGGGAAATCTCTGTGCCTTCCCCTCATTTTTGCTATGAACTTTAAACTACTTAAAAAAAAATAAGTCTTAATTAAAAAGGTGTAAAATCAGCTTCAATAGAATCTATTACTGGTAACTAAATGTTTGACTGATACACAACACATTTACTTTTATTTTTTTATATTTTACATATTATATGTTTTAGACTATCTCAGGACAGGTTTTATTGGACGGGTGTTAGAATTCTTCTGTTGTTAAGGACATAGCCATAACTCAAACTGGCTTATACAAAATAGTTTACTGACCTACATAACTGAAGAGTCCATGAGTTTAATTTTGCTGGTCATCTATTATTTCTCAAACTGCCTAGTGAGTACATAGATGCTCATTATAATAATTTCCATAGATTCTTGAATATCTAAAATACTTCAAAATAAAATTCAAAAAAAAAATTAAAGAACATGAAATGGTTGGATCCAGCAGTTCAAGAAATGTTATCAGTACTGGCCTCTCCTTCTCTTGGTTGGCTCTCTTTCCTCCACAAGCCCTCTCCAGGTAAAATCCCCTGAAGCTCCTAGATTGTCATATTTATAGCTGGCAGTATAGTGGCAAGAGTGCGTATCTTCTCAACAGTTCCACAAGTTCCAGAATTGACCATTGGTCTCAATCAGGTTTCAAGTCAATCCTTGGAAAAACTGTTTAGCTAGAGGTACGTGATACTTCGATGGGTTAGGCTGGGCTTGCATGCTCCAGTAGATAACTGATGAGGCTAACCACTTCTCTTTCCCTGCTGATGTATTGTTTACTAAAGGATATTGTGATGTTTTGACTAGGAAGGGAATGGATCCTGGGCAGGGGAAATACAAGTGATCATATCTGTTCTTGAAGATTATGCAAAGGAAAGAAGACAGGGACAGGTCAGTTTCCTCAGAACAGAGAGAGTTATTTCTTGAGCTGTCTCCAAAATTCTGTTGAGATCCCAGGGCAGCTCTAAAGCAGAATTATTGCCAATAAATTATTGAGAAGTACCAACACTGCCCTATTGGTAGTAAGAGGTAGTGGAATTATATTTGTTCTAATAAAACTAATATTAATAACATCCCCTTTGTCAAAGATTCTCTCCTGACTGAACTCTAGCCAGGCTTCTCTGAGACCTTTCTTAAGTAGACCTCAAACTTGGCCTGTGAAGACCTGAACAAATACTAACAGTTTGTAATAGCTCAAGACTACACTTCTAGGATGACCCTCACCCCTGACCCCCTTAAAGAACCTCCCTGAGAAAATCCAATGCTGCCAAAAGAATTTACTGTCTGGTCCAGCCAAGAAATGAAGAGAGAGCTCGTTTCCCAGTCTCTGTGAAACGTAGGACCCTAGCGTTAATAAGGGCTGGTAAAAAAACCCCAACGGATTTTGTAAAGACCCCTTTCTAACCCTACTGTCTCCACTTGCCGCCTCCCCCAGACCTCATTTTCATTCTCCCTTTAAAACACCAAGTCACCTCCGTATAAATCAAAGTTAGTTCAGTTCATACTAAACTACCTTCCCTATTGCAATAGAATATTAATGATTATATATGCATACCTTGTTTTATTGCTCTTTGCTTTACTATGCATCACAGTAAATGTGCTATTTTTTACAAATTGGAAGCAAGACTCTCCACCAGGAAAATGATTATGACTGGCTTTATCGTAATACTTGCTTTATTGCAGTGATCTGAAACTGAACGTTCAAAATCTCAGAAGTATGCCTGAAATCTGACCATATCACTTTACTTAGTGTCTGGCTTTGTTTATCTTTGACACCTGTATCACACCAGTAGGGAGGGGAAAAAGAAAAAAAAGTTAAATGACTTCAGGCTCCAGGAGCAAATACTTCAGAGCACAAAACCTAGAGAAGACTACCCTCTACTGGTTAAAATCTTGGGTTGGCTCTATGCTTTTTCTTTCTCATACCCAATTCATGTATACAAGTCATCACTATCATTGTTATAAACATGACTTCTCTGCAACGGATCATTAGAAACCATGATACTCAGGGGTGCCAAAATTTGAGCAGGTAGTATGGCTGACCATCCTAGTTGATTTTCTCAGCTGTCGGTAGACTACTTGAAAGCCCTTGTCTACTGTTAAGAAGACATCTTTATAATTCACCTTAGACTGATAAAACAAACTCAGAAACCATTGAGCTACTTCCCATAAATGCAAGTCGTCTTTTACATCATAATGTTGTAGTACCAAGAAAGTTTGCTGATGACATTTATTTTTAAGTTTATTGAAGTATAACTGATAAATTATAATACATTTAATGCATACGATATGATGATTTGATGTATGTATTCATTGTGAAAGGATTCCCACAATTGAGCTAATTAACATGTCCATCACCTCACATATTTACTTATTTTTTGGTGAGAAAACCTATGATTTATTCTTAGCCAATTTCAATTATGCAATACAGTATTGTCAACTATAGTCACCATACTATATATTAGATTCTCAGACCTTATTTATCTTATATCTGAAAGGCTGCACTCTTTTTTTCCAATCTCTTCTCATTTTCCCCAACTCTCAGCCCCTGGCAACCACCATTTTACTTTGTTTCTAAGAGTTTAACTTTTTGTTAGATTCCACATATAAGTAATACCATACAGTATCTGTCTTTCTCTGTTGGACTTATTTTAATTAGCATAATGTGTTCCAGGTTCATACATGTCACAAATGACAGGTTTTTCTTCTTTTTTTAGGCTGAATAATATTTCATTGCATACATACACCACATTTTCTTCATTCATCTGTCGACGAATATTTAGGTTGTTTCCATACCTTAGCTATCATGAATAATCCTGCAATAAACATGGGAGTACAAGATTAGGATTTTATTTCCTTTGGGTATGTACCTAGAAGTGGGATTGTTGGATCATATGGCAGTTCTAATTTCTTGAGGAATCTCCATACTAGTGACTACCAGTTTGTATTCCAAGACTTCCCTTTTCTCTATATCTTGACCCATATTTGGTATCTCCTGTCTTTTTAATAACAGATATCTTAACAGATGTGAGGTGATATTTCACTGTGGCTTTGATGATCAGTGGTGCTAAACACCCTTTCATGTACCCGTTGTCCATCTGTATGTTTTCTTTCGAAAAATGTCTATTCAAATTCTTTGTCCATTTTTTATTGGGTTGTTATAATTATTTTGCTATTGAGCTGTATGAGTTCCTTGTGTATTTTGGATATTAATCCCCTATCAGATTAGGTGGTTGGCAAATAGTTGCTCCTGCCTTATCATTTTGTTGATAGTTTCCTTTTTTGTGCAGAAACTTTTTAGTTTGATATAAACTGATGACATTGCTTATCTGCACCTTCCTTGATCTTTTCTTTTAATTCCTTATTTTGAAAAAAAAAATTTTATTCCATGTTCATTGTAAGAAATTTGAAAAATATAGACATTCTTCTCCAAGAACATGATATGGCTTACATTTGTCCAAGATTTCTTCTTTACCTTTTTAAGAGTTTTCTTAATGTAGATCTTGTATATTTCTCATTTATTTTTAAATATGTTAGCTTTTTGTTATTGTTTCTTTTGTAAGATCTTTTCTTTCATTATATTTCCTAACTCTATTGATTTCTGTGTATCAATTTCTGAACCTTGTTACTGAATTCTACTCTTTATAGTGATTTTTAAATTTATTCTCAGGGGTTTCCAGTCATATCATCTGTATATAGTGATAGTTTCATTTCCTTTCCATTTATACGTGTAATCTCTCTTCTTTAACTACATAATGCAGTACTTCTGGTAGAATATCACCAATGTTAAAGATAAGAGCACTAACTAGTTTTAGTGCTCCCGTGTTTCCCATTAAACACAATGCTAGCTTTTAAACTGAAAACTACATTTTATCATTAGAGGTAAATACCCAATGATCTTCTTAACTTGAGTGTTTTTGTTAATAGATGCTGCCTTTGTCAAATGCCTTTTGAGCTCTTATGAAAGTGATTATTTGATTTTCTCTTAAGCTCTATTAATATAAATCATTAATATTACATGTTTATAGATCAATGATATTGAATTATCAATATTGAAATATCCTTGTGCTCTTAGAATATACTCTATTTTGTCATGATATAATATTCTGTTACTATGCTGCTGGATTTGTTTGCTCATGTCTTACTTTAAAATTACATAAATATTCATAAGTGAGATTATCCATAAAATTTATTTTTGTAATCTTTATTAGGTCTTGGTGTCAATGATCTGGTTGCTTCATAAAAATAAATTCCACCTTTTTATTTTATTCCATAACCTGAAACACCTTAAATAGTATTAGAATTATTTAACTTTAATAGTTTCACAGAATTTTCCTGTAAAACCATCGAAGCTTGATGTCTTTTTAGAAGACAGTTTTTGACAATTTCCTACACTTCTGTGAAAATTGGTCTGGTTAAATTTTTGAACTTTTCTGGGATCAAATTTGATAGATATTTTCTCAGAAAAGTATTCATCTCATCATAAATTTATAAGAAATAAAGTAGCCTCCAATTATTCTTTAAATTTCCTCTGTGGTAATTTTTAAATACATTTTCCGTCTCTCTGCCTCCCTCTTTTTCTGAGGGAAAGGGTAGAGTCTGGGTTACCTAACAGTTTATCTGTTTTATCACTTTTTAAATGGGTTTATTTTAATTTTCTTCATTTATTGATATAAATATTTAAAGCTATGAATTTGCCTCTGAACATTATTTTATCTCAGAGTTTCCCAACTTCAGCGATATTGACATTTTGGACCAGGTAATTCTTTATTGCAGAGGCCTTTCTTGTGTGTGTTAGCAGCTTCCTGATCTCTCCTTGCTAGATGCCAATAGCATCCTCCTCCCCAGCTGTGACAACCAAAAATGTCTTTAGATATTACCGAAGGCCCTCTCGTGGAAGGCTAATGTTCCTAATTGAGAACCAGTGCTTTAGCTGGATCCCTGAAATCTTGATAACTAGCATTTTCTCACTTTTTTCTACATATTCCAAAATTTAGGTTGTGATACAATTGTTATTTAACAATGATTTTTAAATACAAATTCTGAACAACTATGGTTGTTTTTGACATACCTTATATTTGGAGTCTTCCTGGCAGTTTTACTAAAAATGGAGTATATAGTTTTTTTTTTCAGATGGTTTCCTAGATTACAAAGGAAAAGTGTTAAATTGTTGTAGCTGTGGCCAAAAGAAGTTCCTCATAGTTAGTATTTACTGAACATATTTCAAACACTTTCAAAGCATTTTACATTTACTATTTCATTTAAGTCTCACAACAATACTATTTGGTAGGTATTATTATCTCCAATTTTATTGGGGAAAGACTCAAAATAACTTGCCAAAGATCTCATAGCTAATAAGTAGAGTATAAATAATTCTTTAAAAGGCCTTTAATTAATGAAAATAGCCCAGTTCTGTGAGGGAAGAGAATAACGTAAAGTCAGTCTTTCATGGACAAAGCAAGCACAAGGGGTGACCCCCTGCTAACTGGTAGCCTAGTCTGAGGTGTTTTAGAAAACTTGAGTTGTAACTCTTCCAGGGTACTATAGAAGAGGATTCACTGAGAGAGACAAAAAAAGCACTGGAGAGTAAGAGGCTTGAAAGACTACCTTTACACCTATATATATGCATGCCTTCCTTTTGTGATGACACTGAAACTCCTCCTCAGGGGAAAAAGTCAGGGGTTACAGTCACCAAAGTGGGCAGTTACTGGGGTGGAATTAGTTAACACCCCATCCATTGAAAGACATGAAGTGCACTTTGTAATTGTGTGCTAAATACCCTTTGTTTATCAAGCTTGAGTTTGACAAACACTCTACATTTTAAGTTTAATATCTTTAACTCTTCTTTATTAAGAGCAGTGTTTTGGAATATCTCTAACAATTTTCACCTGTCTTTGTGTTGTATTGAAAACTTCGGGGGGAAGCTAAAAGTAAATCTAGTCAGATTTTTTCCCTCAGTTTTTTATTTCTCAGTTGCAGTGTTAAGGGTGGAAAATTTTCAAATGGCCATCTTCTGCTTCCATTGTTTAATGTTAAACAGGGTGTAGTTCTAGGAGATACTCTGTGCAAAGATATGCTAATGGCCAGCCTCTGCTTCTGTAAACCTGCTTGCTTGCTGGAGGGGGTTTTGGGGCTTTTTAAGCTATCCCCTCTGGAGGCTCCGGGCTGATTCTCTGACCCTGGGTGGTGGAGAGTCAGTTGCCAGTCGGCTAATAAAGGCTCACAATTCATCTCAATTGGCTCCGTGGGTCTTAGATTTGATTGCACCACAACAGCAGTACCTATAGATTTCCCAATAAAATAATTTTCAAAGTTAATGAACAATAAGTGACCAGTTTTTCAAATAATTAAAAATGTATTAGTAAAACGAGATCTCATAAAATGTCAATATTAACATAGAATGACAAAAGAGGGTTCTTTATGTTCAAGAAAATGGTTTTAAGGGACTATAAGTTAATGTTGGTCCACACATAAAATTCCAATGGAAAGATATTTCATTGTTAAGTTTGTGACTAACACTGTAGAGTCTAAACTCAAATGTATTATACAGTATAAGGAAAAAAATGTATCCTCTTATTATTTTTAAAGTATGCATTTGAAGAAATGGTCTTAAATGAATAGGAAATTCAGAAGTATATGCATAGAGGATAAGCAAATTACAAGAATTCAAAAGGAAGAGAAAGAAGCTCTTTAAAAACTATTTTAAAGATGTCAATAAGACAGGTTTTCATAATAATACTTACAAAAGGTTTTCACTTCCAAAAATGAGGATAAGCTAAAATACCTTTAGCTTCTTTATGTGGGTTGAATGCACTTAATATATATATATTTTTTTACTTATAAGAGTTTAAATACATCGACGTTAGAAAATAATTGTGCCCTTTAAGATAGATTCAAAAGTGAGATTATTTTTTATGGTGATGCCACACAACACAATGACAAGATGAGTATAACTTAAAGGAACAGCTGCATTACAAACAACCTTGAAAACTTTACTGTTTTGATTGTCATTATCATTTTGTACCAGTAGAGGGAGATCTAAGTCCATTACAATAACATCGAAGCTGCAGTTCTGTGCAACACTGAATGGGGGCAGGAACTTGCTTTTGAAGGGAAGCAGTTTGCTTCTCAAAAATATGCTTTTTGAGATACTGATCTTAAACTGGTTATTAAGGAACAAAAGGCTCAGGAAGAAACTTTGAATTCCCCCCTAACTGCCTAAAAGAGATTTAGATAGAGGACCTGCTCCAGGAGATATCATCACAGTTTACTATTGTTTAATATAAACTAATATAAACTGATGATAGACTGAGAGGAACCTAGCAAGGCCCATTTGTTCAAAGTCCTGCAAAGATTTATCTACCAAACGTTTGCTTTTCCATCTCCATATGAATTGCCTCCCTGCCCTTTGAAGTGCTAAACCACAGCCCCCCTTTCTCCTTAGCTCCAGAATGGCATATGAATCTCGACTGCCCAATATTTCTTTGAGTCTTTATTCTTATGGCGCCCCTGAATGTGTATTCATGAAATAAACTTTGGACACTTTCTCCTGTTAATTTGTCTCTGTTAAATTTGATTATTAGCCCAGCTAGAACTTAGGAAAAGTTTTCAGCTCCCACACTCTCAAACATTATGACCATGCCCAGAAAATAAATAGATGAATAGGTAGGCAGGTAGGTAGAAAGAAAGAAGAATGAATAAAAGTTTTGGTCAAATATTTTGATAAATGTATAATATAAACCTTCACTAAAGATTACTGGCAGGATTTGCCACTGAGTTTTACTCATTTATAAAATGCCACTGTGTCAAAATGAACATCACATAAAAGATATGTAATGTTTTCATATTTTGAATATAAATACTATATTAACCTTTTATTGTATAGTCCTTAAGTTATTTTTCAAAGAAGTAGATGTTAAATTTAAATATCTAATCAATTGAATATATTGTGACAAATATAAAATGAAATTGGACGCTTTTCACCTTCCAAACTGAAGCCTTAGATGCTCAGGATATTTAGCCTGAAAGGGAAATTCTGCCATTTGGGACAACAAGGATGGAACTTGAGGCCATTCCGCTAAGTGAAATAGGTCAGACAGAGAAAGACAAACATATACGTTCTCACTACATGTGGAATCTAAAAAAAATGAACTCATAGAGAACAGATTGGTGGTTGCGAGAGGTGAGGGTGGCAAAAATGAGTGAAGGTGGTCAAATTTCCTGTTATAAAATTAATATGTTCTGGAATGTAATATACAGCATGGTGACTATAATTAATAACACTACATTATATATTTGAAAGTTGCTGAGAGGAGATCTTAAACATTCTCATCACAAGAAAAAAAATTGTAACTGTGGTAATGTAAACTCAGTGTGTTAACCATTTCATAATATATACATATATCAAATCATTATGTTGTACATCTAAAACTAATACAATGTTATATGTCAATTCTATCTCAAAAAAATCTTACCCTACCCTATGCTTAAAAAGTTAGTTTACTATATTTCATATTAATATTTTATTTTGTTCTTGATCTTTAAGTTCTTACTCTGGCATAGCTTTTCTGTACATGGCGTGTGTATTATGGGCCGAATATTGTCCCCTCAAAATTCATATATTGGAGCTCTAATTCCTAATCCCCCAGAATGTGACTATATTTAGATATAGGGTATATAAGGTTTTTAAACAGTTAATTAAGGTTAAATGAGGACACATGGGCAGACCCTAATCCAATCTAACCACTGGCCTTATAACAGAAAATTTGGACGAATAAGGTGACTCCGGTGAGTGATACTCAAGAAGACATGGTGAGAAGGTAGTCATCTATAAACCAAGGGGAGAGGTCTCAAGAGAAAGTAAGCCTGCCTACACTTTAATCTTGGACTTCTAGCCTGCAGAACAATGAGAAAATAAATTTCTGTTGTTTGAGCCACCCAGTTTGTGATATTTCGCTATGGCAGCCCTAGAAAAGTAATACAGTATGAAATATAGATTTCATTTTTTTAATATGGAAAAAACATTTCTTTCTAGTTTCATTCGCTGAATAGTCCCTCCTTTCCTCACTGATCTATCATGCTTCCTCTGTCAAATATTAACGTTTCATATATATGTGGACACATTTCTAGACTCTCTATTCTACTCCATTGGTCAGTCTATCTCTGTGAGAGGATCAAATTGTATTGCTGTAGCTTCATTATTAGTTGTATTAGCTACAAAAAAAAAAAAAAAAGGCCTTCCCCTTTTAATTCTTCTTTAAAGAGACTACTTTTGATGTCTTACACTTTCATATAAAGTTTACAAATAAACTTGTCAAGTTTCACTAAAAATCCTATTGGGATTTTAATTGTATTTGCATTAAATCTATTAAACTACAGAGAAATATTTTGTAATTAAAGATTTATCTCCATTGGAAAGTACATTTATTTCCATTTTTGTTTTATGGACTACAATTTTGATTCTGTCCACATGATGGCACCACAAACCAAAAAAAAAAAAATCAAATTTTCACAGTTGGACAGACATCATATACAGTATTAATATTTACAGTATTGATATTTTATTAAATGTCCAAATGTTTTGGAGGATAGACCTGAATTTCACATGGAATGAAATGTTCAATAGCCTATCAAATGCTTAAGCATATTTGGTAAACTATACAAATAATTTTAAGATAATCAAATTATTGAAAAAATGAAAAATATCCTGACAATCTATTCTTCATAGTCCTTTTATCTTAGAAGGTCATAAACAAATATAGATTAAAGAATTCATAACAACCAATAAAATAAAGATGTGGTGTAAAACTAGCTTAGGAAATTAAGGTAGTACATTCTAAACCAGCAAGCCTATTACAGGTTAGTGAATAAGTTTGCCTAAATCGGAGAGCAAAGGTCACTCCCAGGTTTATGAATGAAGTGGAGAACTACGTAATGCTTCATTTCTATCCCCAGCCCCACCCTATATTCCAGCCCTGATAATCTTGGGGATAAAGTCTACTTTCACTTTTGAGAAACATGCCTGGGCTTGCCCTGAACTGTTAAAAAAAATCAGAAAAAAGACAAAGAGGAGACTGTTCTTTCTATTCTGTAGTGCAAATGAAGCTTCCTTTGTATATTAGGTTGGAAGTATTTGAGACAGAATATATTTGAAAATGTTTTGTTTAATTGACATCATGCATAACTAAACTTGATAGTGAACTGAATCGAACTGTTTTTCCAAGTACCTCCCTCGGGTTTTTAATCTGGTATTCTAAATAGTCTGGAATTTACTATCAAAAAACTGCTTGCCACATTTTATTTAGATTAAAAGATTTGTCTGCTGCTAATTGACATAACTTGGATAATCTACTAAAATATATGTAGAGAGAATAGTTAAATTCTCTAAGCTCCAGTTTCCTCATCTGTAAAAGTGGAATGACAATGTTTCCCACTCAGAATTGTTGTAGGATTAAACAAGGCATTTCAAAATATTAAACATGGTGCCTTGTACATAAGTGGTCAATAAATGTTACCTGGTCATTAGAGCAAGAAAAAATGGTGCTCCTGAATTAGCAAAAGTGAAAAGATCTAGAACCAGGAAACTAAACCAAGTATTACCTCACTTGCCTAACCTCCTCCCTTCATCCTACCAATGCCCCCAGTCTCAGGTGGCCATGTATTGACTCCCTTTACCAGGGCAGCTAGGTAGCTTAATGAGCCATTGAAACCATGCATTCTACATATTCCCTTCAGAATAAGAAGTGAGAGATGATTTCCTTTGCACAACCATAATTAGCACCCAAAACACTTTTAACAACACTGATTGTCAAAAGGCGGCCCACATTGTCTAACCGCGGCCCCCTCAGACCGCTAAGTGCGCTTCTGGAATATTACACGAGATGGCGCCCTTGCTTCCCGGTCTTCCGGCAGCCCGAAGGCGAAGTCTTCGCAAGGCGCTGGGGTGCCTCGCAAGGGTTAAGAGCCAGACTTCCGACAAAGGCCCGCTCTAGGGTGATGGGCAGAGGCCACACCGGCCTAAGTGGGACTCGGCCACTATCGGTCCCAGGTGGAGTCTGCCTCATTTAGAAGTGGCAGTGAGCTCGGAGCACCAGGCTCTGAGAAGCTTGCCTTTCTCTGGCACAGCCTCCCCGCAGTGCCCCCATTTAGACTGGGACTAGAGGAGCGAAAGCGCGGGGGCAGCGGCGGCGGGCGGCGGCCCCGAGGCTCTCCAGATGGCCAGAGCGAGGCCTCACGTGCTTGGTCCGCAGGACTCCGGGCACACGCACACCTTAAAATCAGAGGCGTCGGGTTGTGGGGAAGTGGGGAAGGACTGCGCGGGGGAGGGGCCTGCGCGTACCGAGGTCCTCGCCGTGCTGCTACCAGTGCACGCCCCGGCCACCAGGAGGGCGCAGGCGGGGTGAAGGGAGGCCGTGGGGCCAGGCGTCGGCCCTAGGGTTTCTATTTCAAAAACCCAAATTCTGAGCATTCGAAGAACGGGGTGACCGTCCCAGGTGCGCTTCTGCTGGCCACCCCGTCGCAGTGGGCGCCCGCGCCCCCTCGGCCTCAGCAACCCGGGCCGCACAGCGCTCGCGCGGCCGGTGGGCGGGGTTTCGCCCGTGACGTCGCATCCCGTGCAGAGGCTCCGCCCCCCCCGGCCCGTATATAAGACTTGGCCGGGCGTTCGCACTCGCACAAGTGGACCGAGGATCGCGCGCGCTTTGGTCAGCGGCTGGACTCGAGGGCGAGGGCAGCCTCGGACGGGAGTCCGCGCTGGGAGCTGACAGCAGGCAGTGCCGGGCGGCGAGGCGACGATGGAGCTCTTGCGGACTATCACTTACCAGCCGGCCGCCAGCACCAAGGTGTGCGAGCAGGCGCTGGGCAAGGCTTGCGGCGCGGACTCGAAGAAGAAGCGGCCGCAACAACCCCCCGAGGAGTCGCAGCCGCCGCAGCCCCAGGCGCAGGTGCAGCCGGCCGCCCCGCACCACCATCACCACCACTCACACTCGGGGGCAGAGATCTCACGGATTATCGTCGACCCTACGACGGGGAAGCGCTACTGCCGGGGCAAAGTGCTGGGAAAGGTGAAGAGCGCCGGGCGCTGGGCGGCCAGGCGGGAGGGAGATCTGCCCCGGCTACCCTGAGCCCCCGCGCCCGCCGCTTCTCGGGACTCGGGTGTCTGGGGGCACCCATCCCGGCGCGACGTGGGCTGCTCACCTGCTCTGCGGCTTTTGAGCGCTGACAGCGCCGGATCGGCTTTACATCCTTAGTCAAGGCGTCTCTGTATGCCGCCCGCAGCTCGAAAAAAAAAAAAAAAAAAAAAAAAATCTCGAAGCCAGAAGCGAGGGCTTTCTATATCAGCCCTTTTCTCCCCACCTGCTCCCTGGAGGATTTTCTTGATAAGTCTCTAAAGACATTATTTCTCATTTACCCGACCCCAACCTCCTCCCTGAAGCTCCTCTTTTGTAAAGGGAGAACGGAAACTGTTTTAACTTGCAGTTTTCAGAAATGCTTTTTTCTTTGTGAAGAAGATCTTAAAAATAGACAGCATCCCTCTATCCACCCCTACCCTATCTTTTAGCTTTTCTTTCACAGTTTTATTTATTTATTTTAAAAAATATCTGCCGTCCATTTTTCTGCTGTTCTCAATTCCATCTCGGCTTTGTTTCCTTTCAGGGTGGCTTTGCAAAATGTTATGAGATGACAGATTTGACAAACAACAAAGTCTACGCTGCAAAAATTATTCCTCACAGCAGAGTAGCTAAACCTCATCAAAGGGAAAAGGTGTGTATGACTGTTGAGTAAAGTATTTTCTTTGTGTGCAGGGATGGCCCTTCCCTGTTAGGAAAAATGTCTTCTGCATGTGTAAGCAACTGGCTTTTCAGAGGTGAAGGGAGGCTAATAAGCCTTATCTTACCTTTTCTTTTAGATTGACAAAGAAATAGAGCTTCACAGAATTCTACATCATAAGCATGTAGTGCAGTTTTATCACTACTTTGAGGACAAAGAAAACATTTACATTCTCTTGGAATACTGCAGTAGAAGGGTAAGTGTTAACTCTTGTTTGAATACATTTACTTCCCCTAAACTGAGATGGTATTCAAATCTCATTTAATCTGGGATTTTATTCGTGGAGTTAACTATTATACTGCAACGTTAACTTCCATCACTCATCCTGCAAAAGGAAACCACTGATTTTGAGAACTTTGACAGATTCTCTTTCTTCCTTCTCTTCCTAGTCCATGGCTCACATCTTGAAAGCAAGGAAGGTGTTGACAGAGCCAGAAGTCCGATACTACCTCAGACAGATTGTGTCTGGACTAAAGTACCTTCATGAACAAGAAATCTTGCATAGAGATCTCAAACTAGGTAAGCCCTTTACTCCAAACACTGACTTTTGTGTTAGAGAGAGTTATTCTATTTCTTCCTTTTTACATATTAATGTTCTTAATTGGAATCTTTCTTGTCTATGCAATCTTGTTTTTTAATGGGTAACTTTAATATTAAATAACTGGCTTCTTGCCTCCAAAATTAATGTGTGTGTACTCGGTTTTGAAACCTTTTCAAAGGGATTCAGGTTCATTTTGTTTATCACGTAGGGAACTTTTTTATTAATGAAGCCATGGAACTAAAAGTCGGGGACTTCGGTTTGGCAGCCAGGCTGGAACCCTTGGAACACAGAAGGAGGTAAGAGTCAGAATGATACATTCTACTAGAGTTTTTTGTGCAGGTCAAATATGCCCTTATATTTTCTGGTTAATGTTTCAGAGGAGATTAGTAGATGGTAAAATCTATAAACCACAAAAACTTTAACTTGAGGAAACACTTATTGAGTGCCCACTATGGACCAGGCCAGAGTACCTTATGCCTATAAGTTGATTATGAAAGAAATCTATCTTATTTTGCTTCGAATGTATAAAAATATCATGTTGTCTCTGGTCTCATATGGTTAAAAACACTTTTCATGTGGGCTGAAAATATTGTACATGCATTAAAAAAATTACCAAGTCACTTGATCAAATGTCAATTGTTCAGATACCAAAAACAAAAGTCAAATGTTTCCAAGTAGAAATTTAACATAGTACTTTCAAAGTTTTGTCCAGAGAACTAAGTTTAAACAATAGTATAGTTCCTAATGAGATCTTCCTATTTTCTCTTTCTAGAACAATATGTGGTACCCCAAATTATCTCTCCCCTGAAGTCCTCAACAAGCAAGGACATGGCTGTGAATCAGACATTTGGGCTTTAGGCTGTGTAATGTAAGTAAAATATACCAAAATGATCAAAAAGCAAATTTCGATTTAGATTTTAACACTTGAAAATAGTTGCTTTATAACCATTTCTAAAGGAATGTTTTCTTTCACATAGGTATACAATGTTATTAGGAAGACCCCCATTTGAAACTACAAATCTGAAAGAAACTTACAGGTGCATAAGAGAAGCAAGGTATACAATGCCGTCGTCATTGCTGGCTCCTGCTAAGCACTTAATAGCTAGCATGTTGTCCAAAAATCCAGAGGATCGTCCTAGCTTGGATGACATTATTCGACATGAATTTTTTTTGCAGGTTGGTGCATTTCCTGAGTTCATTTATTCTGTGCTATTGATTCCAGTTACCCAGCAGGTTACTGAAAGTCTTTTCTGATGCTCCACAGGGCTTCACTCCAGACAGACTTTCTTCTAGCTGTTGTCATACAGTTCCAGATTTCCACTTATCAAGCCCAGCTAAGAATTTCTTTAAGAAAGCAGCTGCTGCTCTTTTTGGTGGCAAAAAAGACAAAGCAAGATATATTGACATACACAGTAAGTTATAAGACTTCTCTCGCTCTTCTGTATCCAATATTATATTTAAATTTGATGTTAGGTAGAAGAGGCTTTTATATTAGCATAATTTAGCCAAGTAGGTTTGTATACCGTTGAAGTTTTTATAGTATAATAAATCCACACTGAATTGTGGCTAATAGCTATTTGTGTCATATACATTAAAGTATGCTTCTTGCATAATCCAGCTGATGGCAGTGATAAAAATGCTGTTTTTGCCTTGAATGCTCATAGCTGGTTATTAAAAGAAAAGAAGGAAATATTGCTAGCTCTGTTCCTACTTCGTTAGGATATAATAACGCTTGTAATTCTTTCTTTGATTTGCAGATAGAGTGTCTAAAGAAGATGAAGAAATTTACAAGCTTAGGCATGATTTGAAAAAGACTTCCATAACTCAGCAACCCAACAAACATAGAACAGATGAGGTATGCTGGAAGAGACCATTTTCATTTTCATTCTTTGTTAACTATCACTTGGGCTATGATTACCATGGCTCAGGCATGTTGTATTTACTTAATTTTCTTCAAATCCTTTAAAAGGAAAGATTTTTTACCTTAGGTTAGTAATGTATGCAATTGAGTTAGTTACTACAATATCTTTCACCTGGCTTGTGTCCATTGTTTTTTCATTAGCTTTCATAGCAATTGTCACAGTCTCATCTTAACTAACCTAGAATTCTCAACCTTAAATGAATTTTAGATGTTTGACTCATTGCCCGACTCTTCTGTTTCCTAGGAGCTCCAGCCACCTACCACTACAGTTGCTAGATCTGGAACACCCGCAGTGGAAAACAAGCAGCAGATTGGAGATGCTATTCGCATGATAGTCAGAGGGACTCTTGGCAGCTGCAGCAGTAGCAGTGAATGTAAGTGGTTGTCAACAACATTTTAAGTAATGAAACTATAAATGCCAGTGCTCAATACTAAGTAACTGAAGTACTTCTATATTAAAGTAACTAATTTGACATAGAAAGAACAAAATTAGAGCAATTGAAGAAGACCAGGAAGAATTTTGAGCTCTGTGTCCTTAGAATTAGTAGAGGGAAGCAGCATCGACCAAAGCCTAAGTTTTTTTTTTTAATTATTCTCTAACATTTTATGTCTTTTCAGGCCTTGAAGACAGTACCATGGGAAGTGTTGCAGACACAGTGGCAAGAGTCCTTCGAGGATGTCTAGAAAACATGCCAGAAGCTGACTGCATTCCCAAGGAGCAGCTGAGCACTTCCTTTCAGTGGGTCACCAAATGGGTCGATTACTCTAACAAATATGGCTTTGGGTACCAGCTCTCAGACCACACTGTAGGTGTCCTTTTCAACAATGGTGCTCACATGAGCCTCCTTCCAGACAAAAAGTAAGTATGTCTAATTAACAAAGTCCTGTCAGTCCTTTAGTTTTGCACTAAAGAAATCTGAAAACAGTGACTAACTGCTTCTATTTTTTTTCTCTTCTCTCCCTATCATTCCTGTTTTTCAGAACAGTTCACTATTATGCAGAGCTTGGCCAGTGCTCTGTTTTCCCAGCAACAGATGCCCCTGAACAATTCATTAGTCAAGTGACGGTGCTGAAATACTTCTCTCATTACATGGAGGAGAACCTTATGGATGTAAGTAGTGTGGCTTTTGAGCAGTGACATTTGAAGTATAGTCCACAGACAGTTGGATCTGCATAGCACTGAAGGAAGCTAGTTAGAAGTGCAGATTCTCAGTTCCTACCCTCCATCTACTGAAGCAGAGTCTCTGGGTGGTGGAGCCAGGAATCTCCAGGCCATTCTAATGCTTAAGTTTGAGAGACATTTGCTTTTAGAAGAATTGAGTGCAAACTACAAAATCTTTTATAGGCACTAATTCTCCCAATTTCTTCTAGGGAGGAGATCTGCCTAGTGTTACTGATATTCGAAGACCTCGGCTCTACCTCCTTCAGTGGCTAAAATCTGATAAGGCCTTAATGATGCTCTTCAATGATGGCACCTTTCAGGTAAATAAACCCTTCAGTAAAGTACATGTTTAGGTCTTAAAAAATTATTTTTACCTCATCAATTTAGTCATTGACTAAATTTATCTAATTCTTAGTATTTAGAGAGATCTAAAGTGTATGTCTGCTTTTTAAAGGTGAATTTCTACCATGACCATACGAAAATAATCATCTGTAGCCAAAATGAAGAATACCTTCTCACATACATCAATGAGGACAGGATATCTACAACGTTCAGACTGACAACTCTGCTGATGTCTGGCTGTTCATTAGAATTAAAAAATCGGATGGAATATGCCCTGAACATGCTCTTACAGAGATGTAACTAAAGACTTTCCGAATGGACCCTATGGGACTCCTCTTTTCCACTGTGAGATCTACAGGGAAGCCAGCAGAATGAGCTACAGCATGTTGAAGAAGATGGACAGGTGGTGGTACGAAAGCAACTCCTCTGTGGCCTGTTGGACTGGGTAGAGCCAGACCAGGCTGAGGCATGCAATTTTTGACTTTGGACAATCTGAGAGTGAACCAGAATGCAGTTTTCCTTGACGTACCTGTTTTAAAGGGTTTTTCAGACAATTTTACAGAAAGGTGCATTGATTCTTCTCTCTGTTGAGAGCATTTCAGACAGAGGACTTGGAACTGTGAATATACTTCCTGAAGGGGAGGGAAAAGGGAGGACGCTCCCATGTGTTTAAAGCCTGTAATTGGAGCAGCTTTTGGCTGCTTAACTGTGAACTATGGCCATATGTAATTTTTTTTTTTTTTTTTTTGGTTAATTTTTGAAGACACTTGTGGCTGGAAAAGTGCATTCCTTGTTAATAAACTTTTTATTTATTACAGCCCAAAGAGCAGTATTTATTATAAAAATGGTTTTTTGTTTTGTTTTGTTTTTTTAATGTTGACCATTTTAAACTGTTGGCAATAAAGAGTATGCAAAAGCAGAAACAGTGGTCTTTTGTCTTTGGTATTGGTGTATCACTGCATCATAACATTCTTTGATCATGGGTTCTTAGCTCTCTTTAGCATTACATTGAGTATAGAAACATACTAGAAACTTAGATCTTTAATTTTTCCTATAATGGTTTCTAGGAAGTTTGTCTTTAATACTTGAAATAGCAATCAATCATGCACTCTTTGGGTAGACCTAGCTTGAGAAGAGAAGAGTATAACAAATATCACTTTCATTACAACTAAAATATGGGCCCCCTATTAAATCCAAAATCAGTTTCTCTCTGAATTATGTCCTCAAAACTCGTTTAGCTCGGAGCTAAAAGCTAGTGTAATCCTGTATAAACAGACCCCTGTTATTAAACATCAATAGGTACAGAAGTTTTATCTTAATATGGGCAAAACTGTGCTTTGTGATATTTGTACCACCTAAATGTATTACTCAGCTTAAACCTGCCTAAACACTTCCAGTGCCACTGGCAGTACTTGCACAAAATTCTAGTAGTGGGCAGTACTATGTAAATAAGTCATTTTATTTTTCTTGTTGGTGCATGGTAGATGAAGCATGGTATGGGAACCAAGCTATGATTTTAAACTATTAAATTATCCAACAGGCAAATCCGAGGTTTTCTTCTTTCTTCTTTGATGTATAAAAAGCTGCTCATCCTGTTATTCTGAACTTAAAGTGACCTGTATAAGATGCAAATACTTTTTTTGTTCAATTGTAATCCTACTATAAGGAAAATACTGTCCTAAGAAAAGCAGCAGTGTCGTGTCTTAGGCTCTGTTTACATTGGGATCATGTACAGTGTATTGTAGAGATGATGGCTGCACATTTACATTTCTCTAAAATTATTACAAATTCTGCACCTGTTATTTTATTAATAAAAGTCAAATCTGGAGAATTTGTATTGGATATTCCACAGGTGCTATATTAACTCCTGCTGGCTGGAATTCTCTGGCCATGTATATAATGTGAGTCTTTGTTAAATGGCTTACAGTAATAGCTGAAAAAACGATAATCACAGTAATAGCTGGGTGTGAAAAAGTAAAATCAATTTTTTTTTTCTTATGAGCAGAGAATAAGAAATAGGAGTTTTCAAATAGTAAAAGCGTGTTTTTTATTTTAAGTTTCATGGTACAAGATTGTATATTGCTTCGCAGTTTCAAAATAAGCACTTATTCATCCTTGTATATATTCGGAGTCTACTGTGTGCCAGATCTGGCCGGCATTGGAATTGCAGAGTAAACCTGAGCCTCTCCCTGCCCTCAAGGAAGTCACAGCAAAGTAGAGGAGACAGTGCATTTACTTATTAGTCTGATAAGTGCTGTGATATTATGATAAAGGTATGCACTGGGTGTTCTGGGAACCTGAGAATGGGAATCATGAGGAAGGAGCCTCAGGCATGGGGTGGACTCAGAGAATAGATTCCAGAGAAGGAAATTCTTTTTTATTGGGTTTTGAAAGATAAGTGGGGGTTAAAAAAAGTATGAGGCGTGGAAGGGTGTTATAAGCAGTGGGAATTAGATGTACAGATGCCTGAGGGTGAAAGGGTTCACAGTAGAAGTGGGTGTACAAGTCTGGTAGGTAAAGCCTGGCAGGTAAAGGCTGGAAGAAGCAGACATGATGCCTTTCATATACCATCCCAAAGCACTTAGGCTGCATTGGAGGTTATGTGTAGTTTCTGAAAGATTTTTAGGAAGAAAGTGACCAAATATTTCAATTTTAGAGAATTCATTCTGGGGGCATAGGCAAGATGAATAGGGAAGAAGATGGAGAAAAATAACCCAAACAGTAAAGAAATTAATGTTTTGATCCAGGTGAGAAATAACTTGATGAAAATGACCATATAAGGAGTTAGACAAGCAGTATCTCATTTGGCCCATTTAGTTCATTCCAACATCCCCAGTGCTGGGTACCAGACCTGGCATAAGGCAGCCAAGTATTGAGTGAGGGAATAAATGAAAATAGATTGGGGAGGGATTCAGAAAGTTGATTTTGATAGGATTTGGCATCTGATTGAATGTGAAGCCTGAGGAAGAGGGTGGGGCTTAGAATGATGACTGGCTGGAGCTGTCAGTGAGGGCCATTAACTAAAATAAATTAGGTACATAGAAAGAAAAGCCTACTATTCAGGAAAATACAGTGAGTTTAGGACATTTTGAATCAGACTTGTATGAGGATACCCAAACAGGTCCAGAAAACAGTTGAAAATACATGTCAACATCCCAAGAGAGAGCAAGTAAGATTTGGGAGTGACCAGGTTCGGGGTCACGTCATAGGAGTGGATGAGAGCACATATGGATAGATCCCTGCTGTCTCTTCTACCAGGTGGCATTCTTTTAGTGCCGAGAACATCTACATAAAACATAGCAGTGGAAGAAGGAGGATAAAAAAATCCCCAAATAAATACTACTCTTCCAAACCAAGGGAACTTGAATTCCTTAAAAACATCAAAATATTAGATGTGCTTCATGAACACCTTTGGTCCTCAAGAATGTCTCTAGGTTAGTCATTCCAAATTCTGGAAGTATATAGGCTAGGCTAAAAGATATAGTATTTAAAGGTGTACTAGTTTCAATGCATAGTAATAGCTACCTTCAACTAAGTTTGATGAGGCCATGGCAGTAATCCATGTTTGGGGTTTTTAACATTTACTATTTTTGTATCTTAGTCCCCCTTGACTAATTCTGAATGTAATCTTATGTTTGCTAAGAAGGAAGCATACTCCAGTGGAAAAGCTTTGGAATCAGTTCCGAGTTCAAGTTCCTATTCAACCATGTATTGCCAATATGATCTCAGTAAATAGGTATTTAAGCTTCATTTTCCTCATCTGTGAAGATTAAATGATAATAAAGCACTTTTATACCAAAGGTGCACAATAAATATTTGCTCCCTTTCTTGTTCTGTTTCCCCTGTGCCCTTCCACACCCATAATGGCAGTAACCCTGGTTACCATGAAAAGGAAAGAACTGACTCATTCTCCCCCTTCTGGTCTTTCTTTCTGTGTTAGTCATGGTCCAGTCGGAAATACAAAAACTACTTTAGGACCTTTTTAAAGAGAGGAAATTTAATGGAGGTTATCGGTTATGCAGATGATGTAAGATCTCAGAAGCCAAACACCTGGACGTGTTGGATGATGAGGCAACAAGGAGATAAGCAGCAGCAGGAAGCCACTACTACCCTATGGCTGGAGAGGCCCCGAGAGAAAGGTCTCTTTTGGAAAGCAGAATCATGGCGGGAACTGCATATCAGAAGTTTGAAATCATGAAGCAAATATAGTAATTGCTTGAGATGACACCTGTACTTATTTGGTTAAGAAGGACAGGGGACAAAATACTCTACATTACTTGTTCTTTTTGCCCTCTGGTCTCCCATTGATCAAAAGATCCACAATCCAGTGGAAGGGAAACCTGAGAAATGTAGTTGCAGGGGTCATTCTTAGTTTGTAGAATGAAACAGGGAAAGGGCATGGATGTATCTGAGCTTTAACAGGCAAATAAATGGCCTACCTTCCTTCTTTCTTAACTTTTTCTTCCATTCATTTTGTAGCACCCTCTATCTTTTCTTCCTTTTAAATCCCAGCATGACATAAGTGCAAAGAGTGTAGTTCACTAAGTAGGAGGATGACAGACAGTGGCAAGTTAGAGAAGGAACAAAACAGGATGAGGGACATTGTGAGAGTCATTCTTGCTTTAGGCCTCACTCATTTGAAACATCATTCGACGTTATTTTACATTACATTTTACTCTAATGAAAATAGAGGTGACTAAAAATGGATGTTACATTTTCATAAGGTACACAGAGAAATTAATGTGGTGCTTTGTAGCAATTCCATATGTGAGAGAGTCAGTATATTTCTAAAGCATGGAATAAGCTCTTCTATAAACAGAAACTGTGGATTTCATTTTGTTTCCTTGACTTGCAGAAGAGTCTAGTCTATATATACTTAGATTCATGCTTTGTTTTACCACTTCTTTATATTTTATTAACTTTAGTAATGGAATGCATCTCTTTGAATTGGCACAATTTAATTATATTTGTGAATTCCAACTAAAAAGTTAAACTCTCATATGCAATGATGAAATCCAATATTATGGTCCATAAATGTTTGAAATTTAATTGAATAGAATGTATGGATTTCGCCCTTGGAATTAGCCTTATAATACATTTATATATGAAACAAAATTGATTTTAGTGATTGAAGTACAATAACTTCACTCCCAAGTTAAGATAAAAATAGCAAAGTTACTGAACTATTTTCACTATGAAATACTGAATTCTTATGTGTTTTAACTTAATCATGCAAATTCTCCTTTCTAGGCCTAGAACAAACCAGTCTCACAATTGGGCTAGATGAACTTTCTTTCGTACTGCTTTGTAATTAATGGTAGCAGAATGATCTTTAAAGTGAGGCAATGTAATCAAACATGCCAAAAGAGTTTCACTGGGCTATCAATTTGTCGTCTGCTTTGTGTGGTCCTATTAAACAAAAACAATGCAAAAAAGCAAAATTATGTGAATTTCAAGGAACTTCAAACCTATATAAAAGATGTTTAAATATTTCAAGGGCTAAAATATTGTAAAATCCTAAAATGTGATACAGCCACCAGGGAGGGAGTGTAGAAGGAGAATTAGATGACATTAACTGGGGGTATACTGGGTAACGGTTAACAACCAGCTTTTTGGGAGGTACAGAGAACGCTCATTTTTTGTGCATGCTGATTTCTGTGGTGTAAATACTTTCACTATTCCTAGTTCATCACCCGTGTGATGTCACTGAACACAGATTTGAGAAGAGATACACAGTAACTCATCATTATAAAGTATTTCTGATACAATAAACATAACTTCGAGAAATAGATAATAGTAAAATGTAGTAAAACAATTACATATTGATGAGTTTTGAGTATTCTTGACTTTTGTTTTCAATACAATTTATTTAATTGTAAGTGTATGTAATTAATTTTTAATAGCAGCCATGTTTAATAACAAGTTGGCTTGCATAATTCCTGAAATTTTAACTATAGTTCTCAGGAGGCTGTACAGACTAGGTCCAGCACAATGAGGGTAATGACTCATACTTAGGGATGTGACCCATATGGGCTATGAGAACTAGGAAATCTCTCCTATATTTTGAATAATTAATAGAGTTTGGTATGCTCCCTTGACATCTCAGAGAGTAGTACATTAAGTATCTCAGTCCATAACACTGGTTGTATATAAAATCTCAGCTGCCTAGGTTACAAACAAAATTTGTTTAGGTTATATAATAGTTTCCTTAGTAGCAAAGTATCTTACTTAATATTTTTGTTAAAGAATCTCTACCTATAAGGCTTAACATTAGAACTGTGAGTTAATACAAATATGTTAATGTTAGTACTATAATCCAAATTAAAAAGTGAAATTTTAGTAAATTTACATAGATTTAGAATTTTGAGATAAAATTTTATGACATTTATATTTAGTAGTATAATTTATAAGAACTTAAATTTCTCATATCTATATGTTTAATTTTTTCAATGGCTAAGAATGTTTACATATTTGGAATACTCGCTACATCAGACGATTTAAATGCAGTATTTTAAAAGGAATTCAAATATATTATAAGTGCAATAGAAAACATTTAAGAGAGTTTAAGTTTGTAAATGAGATTGTATATTAAAGTCTCTTTAAGATATTTTGTTGAAATATAAAAATGAAATGAGTTTTTAAAATTAATAAGTACAAAGAAATAGATGATTAAATACAATGAATGTTAGTTTTTAAAAACCAAATATACTTCTGAGCATAAAAGTCAACTTCAAGAAAAATATTTCATTGGCGAACTCTGTTGCTAATGTTTGTGGATGAATGTTAATCTATTCTGATACAAGCATACGATTTCATTCTAATAATATGCACTTGAGAATGAAACATGAGCCAAGAGCTAGTAGAAATGAGAGGGAAAGAAAAATCTATATAAAAGGTAAAACAAACCTTTAGAGCCCAGATTGAAAACTGGCAAATTGACTTTTGGTTGGGGTACAGAAAATTTTAAAACATTGTCAAGTAATTGTTATTACTCAATCATTGGGTGCTTTCAGATAAAAATTAAAATTTCCAACTCCTTTTGAAAAACCTCAAGATCAGCAATATTTAAATTTTTTTTTTTTTTTTTTTTAAGATCAGGCAACATTGAATTTGCATTTCTGCATCTGACTATCGGCTGGAGCTGAGAAGTGCCTGCTCCCTGCAGATGGGACAAGCCCTCTCACCTGACTGCTTTGCTTGCTTCACTCATTTGGCTCCTCTAGACACTAAATGGGAAGTTCTGTCATAGAGTCAGGTGAAAGTTTTAGAGAACCTGTCTATTTTTAAATTCTAATTACAAAATCTTGTATTATTTCTATAGAGTATATTTTAAGATGATTTAGGGGAAAGTGTGGATTTGATCAAAAGCTCCTTTCTACGGTGTTTAAGTATTAGTAGTTTAAGTGGTATTAACGGTTTGGTAGAACTGAAGAAAAATGAATAAGCCCTAATATAAACAAATAAAGTCCTACCAAAGCCTTCATGAACGAAGGGTTTTGCCAAAATATGAATTGCCTCTTTTCTTCGAGATTTCTACCTGATCGACATGATGTGAAGTGATTAGTTTATCTCACATCATTCTCTTAATTCATCATTAAATTTGAGATAAAGGTAAATTTGGAAGTTTAGTAAACTAGGAACAAGAGATCATTTCTCACTTAATTGCACTGTTGGTTCAAATATAAATTTTATTAGCAGTTACCATAATGCATCCTCATTCCTTTCTTTAGATGCGTTGATAGACTCAGTTTACTAATTCTAAAATATCTGAACTATGTGGGCTAGTGTGGCTAATCTTTTCATTCTTTTTACCACATTGATAGAGAGTGAAACATAATCATTAGAAGCGAAGCTTTATAGCAGCAAGTTGTGCCTGCCTTACATGGAATTGACCTCATGCATTTTTTAATGACAAATCTCCATGTTTTCATTCACTGTTCTGTAGGTATGCCTGATACTCTTGCTACAGAGAGATTAAGGATTAAACTCTAAAGAATGTTCTCCCTATAGATTAGTCATAGGGAAGGGCAAGTGACTAAATCGGCCCAGGAAAAGGACCAGCCTTTTGGGTTTTATCTAAATAATGTACTTTGAGTTGAAGCAGTTAAATCTTCCTCCAAATACAACTTTTCTACTTAGACTATTTAAAAAAAATAATATCTTTTGAGTTTTATGAAATCTAATATATTGCACTCAGGTTCCCCTTCTCCTCGACACACAAATATTTAAGTATTACATTGCACGAGTTAAAACAATATAGTTGACAGTACAGAAATGTTTTTCATTTTAATACAGTAATTCAAAAACTGAATTAAATATATCACTGCGAATTGCCTTTTATAAATACATTCAGAAATACCAACGAAAACCAAATTGATCTGAATATAAGTATGTAAATTAAGGTATTTTTTAAAGTTCTAATGTGTGAAAAAAGTTAACCTCAAAGACATTTTCAAGTTACGTTTTTTGTTTAAAATACAAAACTTACAGCAAAAATCCAGTCCCCTAAATAAGAAACATTTGTGGCTAAAATAAAAATTAAACACATTATGAAAATATATGGTGTAGCAGGGAGGCTTAGAATTTTGATCAGATATATCACACTTGATATAACTGGGCCAATTGCTTACTGATAAACATGAACAAGATACTATTTGATTCATATTTTTCTCTGCTATAAAACAATGATAATAAAAATTGTATTAGAATCATTAGGTTGAATGATATATTGACAATATTTGACTATTTTTGCCCTAGAACAAAGCCATTTTTTTATCATTTAAAAGAATAACAATAACAAAGAGGAGAAATGAAAATACAAGTCTTCTCCCCTATTTTAACATTGTCTTTATTAATATTTCCCTGTGCCTACTACCTCTTTGTTTTATAAAGACATCGGTGGTTATTTATATCCCATATCATATTATATTGTTATCATTCGGTGAAGAGTATATCTTACTTAACGATTAGATTACTATTACCACTTTTAATTATTAATTTCTTTATTTATCATACTCCTAGGGAACCAAGTAAGACATGCCCCCAAAGTGAGAGCAATTTATTTTCCTATGACTGACAAAAACGAAGGTAAGTCACATAAACATTTCTAACATTTTGTCTGCCTTTGTTGCTTTTTTCTTGTTATAGTCCCTTCTCAACTATCTTTTAAAAAAGCTTCTCAATTGTTTTCTAAGGAATACCAAATTTCTTTGATATTATAAAATATATTTCCCGAAAAACATATTCACTGGCAAATTATTTTGGAAAATACTGGGTTAAATAAATAAGACTTTTCAGAAACTCTAATACGCTATCTCTTCATTGTGAATCCCCAAGAGAGGAACAGAGTATGAAAGTTTTTCCAAACTTATTTGCCCTAGTACACTATTTTTCTTGGATTAACTTCTGAGATCACAATGTATGTTCTTTGGAATATAATTTGCCAATGTATGTAGTAATTGTCCTTGATAACTCAAATTTACTTTAAAAATTTTTTGAAGCTGTCAGATAGGTTGGGATGAAAGCCCAGACCTTTATGGTAATAAGACAATATTTAAGTAAATAAGGAATTCAGCATGATCTCTGACATCACAGTTCCAGAACCCTTAGATGTTTTATCCATAACCTAAGAAAAATTTCCTCTAGAAGGAGAAATTCACGGGTCCCAAATCAACTAGATAGACAGGCAGCTAAGTTAACATTTGAATGCAGACATTTCATCATTGGATAATAAAGAGGGGCCTACAGTTGACTTTCCACATTCTATTTCCTCACAATGATAGAATTGAAATACTTTCAAATAAATTTTAGTCCATGTTCACTGTGGTTTGCAAAAGATGTTTGAGTTTTGGAAGAGAACATGTTGGCAATGTTTTACACTGAACAGGACAGTTGTGCAAATTGTACAACATCTTTCTCATGTGCCACTTCCTGTAAAGAACCTACCTCATAAAGCATGTGGACATATCATATTGAATATATTAAAGCCAAATTTTTAAATTAAACTTTTAATTTTTAGATTATCGAAGAAGGGTAAACTTTAATTGATTTAATGGCACAATGAGAAAAGGAGTTATATATTTAAAAATGACATAAAATTTCAGTTCAGAGCAGTCAGAATATCTGAACTGCATAAATGTCACACTGTTCCTAAAATATAATTTAATAGTTCCAATTTAACTGAAGAAGTTTCTCCAGTGTCCTGTGCATGGTGTAGAATATGATGTGCTAGCTATTGATGAAACAGTCCAATTTGGCTTTTTCTCACTTGAACCAAACTGTGAACTGCCAAAGATATGAAGTATGTATGTAGAAGGTGACCGTGCATTTCCATTTACTTGGGAAAGTCTTAGCCATGTCTTGTTCCAGTCAAACATATCTGGGTTTGGAGGATAAATATATGGTTGCCCTGTGAAAAATTCATTGCTATTTCAGGTGAGTTTAATATAGCTAAGATGCATCTAACGTGACCCACTCCCACGTTACTGCACATTTGAGTTCAATTCCTTCTCCTGTGAAAGGTAGCTTAAAATTTTCTATACTATTAGTGTCTATGATCTTATTTTTATGCTTCATTATATATAGCAGCAGAAAAATAAATCCAGGCTATCCAAATTTTTTCAGATCCTACTACACTCTGTCTGTTTTCTTACTTTATCTGCTTTTTAAGACCAGTATGGAAATGGTGGTAAAAATATTAAAGACAGTCAATGACACAGGTACCATCTGGTAAATGAGAACGAAGGAAATGTGTTTAGGCAGGATATGTTTTCTTTAATCCTTCATCTTTTACAGGCTCTACTTGTAATTAATTACTTGTCATTTCAACTGTGAGATATATGGTTATATTAAACAGTGAGGAAGAACTAAGAAGAAGAACTAAAATAGAAATACAGAATCCTTGTCTCAGATAAAAGTGATTTCCTTCAATTCAGGTGGATGCAACTGAAAAAAATAACTTGACGGAAAAAAAATGAATGAATTTGAAATGTGCTCTGAGAATAATCGATCTCACTGATTTAAAAATATTTAAATTATTCTGTGGAGTCTGGTAAATCTCTTATAGAGCTAAGAGTTTAAATATATCAGCACTCTCTTCTTTTGTTAATGTTAGCCGAAATGCTAATACTAACTAAGCTTACCAAGACATTATAATTATTTATCTAGGAAAGGAAGTTATAAAATAATGTTCTTCTGAGTTCTTAGATACATCAAAAGAATTTCACCTTGAACTTAGTAACATTATCAATTTACTGATGCATTTGGAATTGCAATTATACTGGTACATTTAATGGGCTTAGCTAAAAATTAAAAGTAATAACGCACTTTATGCCAAGCTGGTTTTAAACAGCTGGTTTGCTTTAGTGACTGATAATACACCAAAATATACTGTATATGAATTTAAAATTTTTTTTAGGGCTTACTAGATTCTAAGTGGCTTTTCTCTTAGCATTTAAGGTATAACCCTGACATATCATCATGGATACTTGAAGCTGTTTTTATTTTAATGGAGGAAGAAGAAAAGCAAAAAATAAGATTGGAAGTCATAATAACAAAATAAATGAGACTTTTATTACATGTATTTAAAGATTTCCAAGAATGAATACTAAAAAGAAACATTTTTAAAAGTTACTGAGCTATATAAATATTTCTATTAAAAACCTACGAGTCTGTGATTTAAAAATACAGATACTATACATCATATCACAATACTCGAAATTCTTTATTAAAAGGTAGATTTGGCCTCTTGTTCATCTACTTTAGTAGTTTAGTCTCAAAATGGCTTAAGTAACAATTATTTTTAATAATTTATTTCAGCTAACCAGACAAGGTCTTAATTTCTCTAGGTGTTTTAGTGACTTCTTTTCAATGAAGACCTATGAGATTTCAGAAAAGGCATTAAACATATTTATATTATTTCCCTAGCACATTTGTCACAGTATCAGTCTGATATTAACACAAGTGTCTGTAGGCAGATTTCTTGTAAACATAAAGAAATTTTAAAATCAATAAAGTTGACAGAATTTCAATGTTTGGTTATATTCAAATCTACTGGCCATGTTAAAGTTATCGTGGATTGTTTTCCAAATACTGTGTGCTTGTTTTAAGTGGGTGTGAGATGATTGAAAGACAGTATCCTGATAAATGATTGAAAGAACATTGCTAACTTTAAGTAATTAAGCAAAAGCAAAAAAAAAAAAAAGAACATTACTAACCAAAGTGTCCAAAATATAAGGCAGGTGCCAAGAGAAAGAGTGAACTTTTTTGAATACTTTGAGCTAGGACTCCCTGTATTTAAGAAAATAAGCAAATAAATAAAATCTTTTGAGAAATTAAGCATTAATTTTCTTTTTTTTTTTTGTTAGTAGACCCTATTTTTAATTTTTTTTTTTGATGGTAAGAATAAGTGAAGCACTTAGATATTTAAAAGACATGTCTTTAAAAGACAGGTGCTTATTTCTTAGAAATCTTTTAGTAGTATTTTAATTTATTGCTTTTCTGAAAACAATAGAAAGGTAGAAAAGATAAATAACACTATATCCCAATTTAGAAAAAAATTATTTCCTATATATAGTTGTTAATGTATAATATCATTCATGAAAATCCTAATTTGTGAATTTTAGTTTCTTTCAGGAAAAGATGCTTTTGCATCATTTCAAGGTCAACTTTGATTGACCAATAGCACCTTTATGGAAAACATTTTGTTGGTTCAGGTGCTTTAGACAATCCAATCCAGTGTAAAAGTTTGTACTTTTTATTTAAGAATGGCTTCTCAGGAATAAGAATATCATATTGAATTTGTAAACCATAGACATCTCTCTGGTTTAATAGTTTTACCCTTAGTAACTCTGGACCGTTGAAGTAGAGTCATTCATTAAGAAGACTTCAACTGTCTGGTATAGATTCAGGGTGGCAAGAATTGGTGAAACCTTAATTTCAGTTTAAAAATTGCATTTAAATATATTCATAAAAATCTCACATTTTCACTTCTAGAGCGTCTCTTTGAAATTATGTCTGTCATAGCATCAGAACTAAAGCATTTGTTCTTTAGTTCTAGTGATGTAGGTGGGTGGCAAATATTACCTTTGCCACTTTAAAAACATAGAAATCAAGGAAGTTAACAATTTACTTGTCATTGCAGTCAGTGGCAAATGGAACCTGATGACAAAAAGTGCATGTAAGTTGAATTCATATTTTTGTTTACTTCATCCAACATTTTAAAGAGGTCAGACTTCCCCTGAATCCACTGGGGTAAGCAAAATCTAAAGATGAATTTTCTCAGCTGCTTAGGACTTTATTTTTTTCAGGAGCTTGGCCACAGCTGGAGAGGCAGTATGGGACTGTGGCAAGAGCTGTCACCTGAAGTCGGCAGCGCTGGCTTTGCCACTTGCTAGCCATTGGACCCAGACCGAGCCCTTCTCTGAGCCTGTGTCCTCATCTGCAAATCAAGGCTAACACCACACTAACTCTACATGATGGGTATTCTAAAGATCACATTGGATAACGAGTTTGAAATGTTTTTGTAGAATGCAGTGTGCCCTACCAAAATGAGACATTATCACTAACCATTATGAGTGTCATAACCAATGCCACGATAGGTTCCTCTATTGAGGAACCAGTAGAGGATACTGTGAAGATATCTATATAGAGCTACGAGAGACCCAAAGCTCATGCTTCCATTAAGGGCAAAGAAAGACTGAGCCCACACCTCATTCAAGGAAAGCACATGGGCAGGCAGTGTATTCATAAGGTGAATCCCAGGTCCTTATCGAAATGCCTATTAGGATACTCCTAACCTTTGGCAATATTCCTGGAAACTGAGAAGACTCTCTTATGTTTTATTGTTTTTGATTCCCTTGTCTTAGCTGCCTATCATGACCAACATATCGTTCTAGTACAGTTGACATTGGGCAAAGAAAGCTGCTTATTCTTCTTCTAGGGCACATACAAGCACACACGCGTGCACACACACGCGTGCACACACACACACACACACACACACCCCTCTGTATGTGTGCATGTGTGCATTCTCCTCAATATATCCTGTCACAATCACCTACTATTTTGCCTTGAATATAAAATCCTTCAGCTCATGCCTATACTTTCCTCTCTCTATTATAATCAGGAATGGTCATATCCATGAAAGCAATAATAAAGTTTTCTCATCTATAGACCCCCCCAAATAGCAGAGGCATAAAATAAAACAAAACAAACAAATAAAAACCAATGATTGGGCTCAGGTAACAGCATCTATCTAGCCCTGTCCTGGCACCTACATGGCTACTATTGTGTTGACATGTTGTCTTTGGATCACTTCCTAAACCTATGTATTAACTTTGAATATAATTACAATGTCAATTTACTTTTTTGGCAGGAGACAATTATATGCTGCATTAAGGAGATAAACTCAGGCCGTGATAATCACAGTATGCCATACTACTGATAATGCACACTGAGCTCGCATACAATGAAAACATGAAAATCAAAAACATCAACAGTGGAGCGAGAAATGTTAAAACACTATCAGAGAGTGTATAATGGGCATTGTCAGGGACTAAATTCATAGTTTACATTGACTTAGTTTGTCCCAGGTTTAGTGCAGGGGAAGTAAAAATGAAGTGAGATGAGTAGTTACACTGTTGATTTCCTAGGCACTCACTCTCACTTGTTATTTTAGAATCTTTAACTTCCAGCTTCTCTCCTCACTTATTTATGGAGTCTACTGAAGATATCTCACTAGCACTCTCTTATGGGTTCTCCTAGCTGCTGTAGCCACAGGCCATTTTGTCTCTCCTGCTCATCTAGCCCCTCTTAAAAATGCAGAGGCTTCCACCAGGCCCATCCACCAAGTGCTTCGAGCAATATCCTAATCTTCTATTGAAAACCTCCAGATGCCAAAATGAGAGTATATGTTCCAGAAACTTTGGTGGTTGAAGACAGGAAGCATGTGGTTTATTGTATGTGAAGGGGTAAGAAGGCCCACCCACCCCCATTTTTTTTTTTTTTTTTTTTTTTTTAGCATTCAGTCATTTGAGTATCAAAGTATTGCTGTTTTGTGAGTGTTTAGTGAAAGCAGCTATTTCAGGTTTTATTTGCGATGCCTTTTCTACCTGGGACCAAGTCATTAGTCCATGTGAGGACAACTCTGGGTAACAAACATCATGTTGAACTATAGATTTTTTCTCTCTCATCTTATGAAATGGTAAAGCACACAGATTGTAAGGTCAGACCACTGAATGCAAGTTCTACCTCTATCAAAATTAGTTTTGTGACTTGGGTGAGTTCCTTGACTTCTCTGTCTGGGCCTTTGTTACACTGTCTATAAATTAGGCATAAAATCCATGCCATAGTACCATTAACTTTTCAAAGACTTGGCAAAATAATTCATGATAGTGTCTGGCATAGAGTCAAGACTTAATATCAGTGATCTTTTTTCCTTAAAATATTCAGTTTGGGGAAATCTAATTTTTAATGTGAAAAATATTGAGATAAACTAATTTCAAAAGAATGTAGGAAATACTCTTTTTATAGAAATGTTTTTGTATGCACATGCTGGAAATTATATACATCTTCAGGGGAGAAAAACATAGTTTTCCCATCTCGTCTATCTCCATGAGTTAATTCATAGGCTGGGCAGATGCTAAGTGTGAAGTTTTGCAATAAGCTTATATCTTAGGTGGCAATAGTTAATTTATTTAGGACATCTCTGTGTATTTGTTTTTGTTTGGTTTTCTTTACTGTCTAGATAGTGATGAATGTCTCAATTGAACTGCTATTTTTAACTCCATGACTAGATTAGCTGCACCGATGAGATGAAATGGATATTTTTGGTACATTGTAAACCATAGCCTTGATATTGCAATTCATGATTTTATTTATCAAATGACAGTAATTATACAACTGCAAGGGAAACAATGGAAAATGACTAATAAAACTCACTGAAATACTCTGAAATTCAAAGCATTCTATAAATAATAAAGATTCAGGGTAGGTACATTGAGTACCCTGTTTTATCCCTAAAAATAAGCAATTCCAATAAAATAACATCTCAGGAGATGAAGAATTATTTTATGCTCAAGTCAGGCTTGATACCTGATCCTTTTTCATGTACATAGAAGGAAATATGAATTCTGGTCATAATGAAAATAGAGATTTTTATCAGCATAAACAAACCAGGGAGTTATGTCTTTCGAATTGCATCTTCTGCATCTTCTTGAGGGTAAATCTATAAAATGAAATTTAAAAACAAGCTTTAAAAATTACATTTCATTTTCTTTTCACATTGGTACTTTGAAGCATTAAGTTCAATTTCTAAAAATGCCTTAGTAGTGGAAAATTTTGGTTGAAGAAACAAACTCTTGTGTTATAAAAATTGCCTCAGATTTCTCCGAATTGACATTTTTTTATTTATGAGTAATAAGTGCCAAAACTTATTTCATGTTTAATGATGAATATGCTAATATAAATTTTGTTCTCTTCACAAGTAATTTAATATCTTACAGACAAAAACTAATTCATGATCACAATGTGAATGCTAAACTGAGTGGGTTCTTAGGAGTATTCTTGACCTCTTTTGCTTAATTAAATAAGACCACATATAATCAAGTTGTTACAAATACATTTGCACAATGTCAATTTTCCTTACATTTAGGTTAGCTGAAACCATTGGATGGTATTTGCAAAGAACAAAATTCAGTATATTTTATATTTCGCCACCTTTTGCTATAGCAGTAGTTCTAGGATTTTAAGATATGAAGTCATTAGCTACACAATAATTACTGATAGTTACTGATCAAAAGGTACAGTTGTATGGAGAAGGAATTGAATTAGTTTTTTTTTAAATACTTAATCTGATAAAATTTAGAGATGTTCCTGAAAACAATGAAGATTGAATAATGAACATAATACTAACAAATCAAGAATAGTACAAAGTATCTAAAAATATCACTTATTAGAATAAATAACAACTAAAAGAAATATTATGTATATGCTACTAACAAAAATTAGATCATTGTTAGAATTATACCAAACTATTAATAAATCGACATAGGTTTTACATTATTTTATTGTTTATTGTGCATGTAGGTATAATTCCCATTTAGTTCTAAACTATGAAATCTTAGTATTTCAAAATTGAGTTTCAAAAATTAAAATCAATTAAATAATCAAATTCAGTGTTTGTATGTTGAACTATAGGAAATTATGTCAATTGCATTTTATTAGAGTCAACTATCAGTTTTACAAATTTAAAGAGATTTGAGAAGTTATAATGTGAGTAAAGAAGATATATCTCTTATTCATGGTGGTTTTAACAATGTGATAAGAAAATATATTTAGATTAGTTGAGGTGGACTGTACCTTTTGTTCTAAAATGGGTATTTATCATCTCCAAGATTAAAGACCAAAAATATTTTTCTTATACATCAATCATTCTTACCATTCTATATTATGTTCTGACACTGAATATGATGTTTGTTATGGGGGATTTAGATTTACTGTGTTCAACTTATTTAAAAGCAATGATACTATTTTCAGAAGGCCATTAAACATAAGACACTGATATGTTTACAGCATTTAAATTAGCATCTTTGAATCATTTCTTTAAAATCCTCTATCTTATTCAGAGATTAGGGCTTATTTGTAGATATGCTCCTCTTTAGCAAGTACCAATGGCCAGGTCACAATACAGAGATTTAATGCTCAGTTATTTCTCCCTTGTCTGGTTGGTTTCTTGGTTAAACTATACCAGGACATTTGTCTTCATTAGCAAAAAACACATAAAATAAAATAATAACATAATAAAAAATTAAAACAAACAAAAACAAAACAGAACAAAAAAAAACCTGACTAAATTTAGCTTTTCTTGTTAATTGAGAGAAAATTTTTATAAACGAGACATACTATAAAAGAAAGACGCAATATTCAGACTTCCTTTTATAAAACCTATGTTGGGATATTGGGGAAGTTTACTGTGACCTTTGTTCTGGACTATTTCTGAAAAAGGCACCTTTTATTTGACAAAATGGAGTATATTTTTAAAACTAGCAGATAACATCTAAAACATTTTCTCCAATCTACTGCCATACAGAGAAGGGATTTTGTTCAGAAGGCATGTTTTAATCTCAGAAGAAATCAGATGTATATAACAGCACACAATTAAAGGTACTGCTGTGATTTATTTTACATGAGCAAAATTTTACTAAAAGTTTTGTCTAAATTCAGAGTTGCCCCTCCCGCAGCCTTGGAAGCAGCACATCATGTTCGTAAGAATATGCATTATGTAAAGTTTGCAAAATATTTTAACCACAATCACTTACGACCACTGCCTCCTTCCATTTCCACTTCCCACACTTTCCGTCTTGTCAGGTACTATTGGAGTGGACACATTTGGGGGATTTGGCATAAAGGTATGTTTAGTTGACCATATATTTAGTATCAAATGCTTTGAGAGAATGATGCTTTACCAATTTATATCTGCTCAGATCTGACCTTAACTTTTTCTCTTCCTTTATACTACTGGAATATTAGTGTTTGAGATTCTAGAAGATAATAAAAAATACTTGAAAAGTATCCGACAAAGTATTTTATCTTATTCTTCAGTAATAGATCAAATGGATGGGGTAGGTTACAGCATAAAAAGAGTTTGCAGCTGGCTGAGAATTCAATAAATGTTAATCACCTGTGAATTTTCTTTATTTATAATTTTAATCATTCTTTTTACCATGGAATTGTGCATTAATTTTGATTTTTTTCCTTTTTTTTTTTTTTTTTAGGTGAGGCAACCCTTGGTTGACCTCACAGATTGCAAAGAACTTGTCAGTTTACAATCCCTTATTTTTTAAAAAAATTTTTTATGCCTACAGCACCTGGACTTCCTACATGGTCTCCCATCTAAGTACTAACCAGGCTCAACCCTGCTTAGCTTCTGAGATCAAATGGGATCAGGTTTGTTCAGGGTAGCATGGTTGTAGACTAATTTTGATTTTATTAAAAATATTATTGATTTTTTCAATCAAAAATGGTTTTGATTTAAAAAAGTATTGCATTAAAATGTTGTTAATCTTGATTACTGAGTTTTTGGCATTCCTTTAAATTTTGTGCTTGAGGTAGGCACTTAACATGCCCTATCTCTGTCCCTCAATAATTATTGATCTCAAGCCTTAGTCCTGCTTCATATTTAATAATTATTTAAATATAAGTATATAAATCACATTTATTAATTTCTTTATTACACAGGCTAGATGTGATGACAAAGGTTTACAACATCTAAAAAGCTACCAAAAATCAAAAGATAAAATCAAGTAAGTTAAAAGTAAAGCCACTGCTTATATTCAAAAAGCCAATTCCCCCCCCTCCAAAAAAAAATTAAAATAAAGTAGTTTATTAAGGGTTCGTGTGAAAAATGACCTGGGTCTACCTTGACAATAAGCTCAATGTGATTTAGAAGCGTGCTGCATGCCTCCAACAGCCATGTTGGTCTCAGACCCATTTTTCGCTCTTCTTCACCTCTGCTTTATAATTCAGGAACTATATTTTCTAAGCTCCCCGGATCCTAGTTTCTGGTTATGTTCAGTTGATGCCAGGTTCTGACTGACAACTGGAGGGTGAGAAGAGAAGAGAAGTAAGAGTATTTGCTTCCCCCCCCCCCTCCATTCCCTGAGCCTTTTGGCTCTCATTCTCACAGACAGTCCATCCTAGGTCTTAATTCCCAGCTCCCATTGTGCAGACCTGGCTCCTGACTCCATTTCCGTGGCCTAGGGGGAGGTAATGGCTTCTTGATTTTGCTTATCTCTTTGTTGCCTCTGTATTTGGCTTCTCAACTCTTCTATCACATGTGTAACCAATTCCTTCTTTTATAGTTCCCCATGTTTGAAAGTTGTAAAGTAGTTTCTATTTTCCTGCCTGAATTCTTACTGAAAACAGACTTAAGTTATAGTAATAAAAGGGTGCAGTTAAAAATATGGGTGATCCTTCAGTGCACAGTTGAAATATTACACTTAAAGTATGGTGTTTAAAAGTAGATATGGTATAGAGGAGAGAAGCTTGGACATCCGTGTTTAAGAGGCATCTTGTGTTTAATTCTTAGTACTACCACCTACTAGTTGTGATCTCGCATGACTCAAGTACTTCTCCAAGTCTGAATCTATTGACCTATAAAATGATGGTGGTGGTAATATTATCTTATGTACTGAGAGGCTCACATATGACATGTGATAGAGCTGTACACAGTGTAAGGCATCTGTTACTGCACTTGTATGTCATTTGAAGAACTGTTTACCAAACCAAAAAGAATCTGGAGAAGAAATGGCATTAATCTGTATATGTAAAGGAGTTTCATATAGAAAAGAAGAAAACTTTTTATGTATTGTTGGACTGGAAAGAAGAGTGTCCAATGAATGGAAATTCCAAGGAAGCATGTTTTGGCTCAGCATAATGTAGAACTTTTCAACAAGCAGAGCTTTTCAATAATCTAAAATGCTGTCTTAGAAAATAATGAACTCCTGATCTCTGATCATATTCTAGTAGAGTCTGGTGATTCACGAATAGAAGAAAATAATAATTCTTTAGGTAATAACAGTAACAATAGTAAAAATTAACATTTATTGAAGGCTTATCAAATGTCAAGTTTTTTTCTAAGTATTTAACATGCATTAATTCATTTATATTTCACCATGACCAAATGGATGCAATTGAACTACTTTATAGATCAGTAAACTGAGGCACAGAGCTATAGTAATTCGTCTAACACTACACAACTAATAAGTGAAATATCTATAAGCTGTGATCCTAGGAATTTTAGTACCTACATAAGCAATGCTTAATAAATGTATTTTGGCTCAATATAATTTTCTTTAATTGTCCCATGTGAATGTTATTATTATTATTGTAGACTCTGCCTTAGTTTATTTCTAATAACATTTTATGATAAAAAGTAATACCAGCTTATTATAGACAATTTGGAAAGCACAGACAAGTGCAAAGGAAAAACAGAAATCACAAGCAATCACAAAATCCAGGGATCAAAACTCTGCTTCAGTATGCATTTCCAGGTTTTTTTCTATGAAATTTTTATTTTATAACAAATATATATGTCTATACACATATTTTTTAAATGGTTGTTTTATAAAATTTGAGAAATTTTCTTTACCTAAGTGATTGAGAGGACTTTAAGCTTCAGATTCTATTTCAAAGGTTGAGACCAAAAGTGATGTGATTTTCTGCATATGCTCAAAATTATTTAGACTCAGAATGATATTTTTATTTAAGTGCACAAAGTATTGTCTGAGGTGGGTCCTAATCATTTGCATTTCTAACAGGTTTGCGGGGGTTTCAAGGCTGCCGATCCTGGATCACACTTTGCAAACCACTTGGCTAAATTATGTGGGTTATTTGGAAAATGCATGTATATTCAAGAGTTAATAAAAATCTTGGAAGTCTTTCTAAAAATAGGGCATTCCAAGTGAGAAAGGTAGAGATGTTCATGTTTCTATGAATGCTTAGATTAACTAAGTGTTATATATAAAAATGGGACATGATGAGAGATTTGACATCACATTTTCTGAGACCATCTCTTCTCAGGGATAAGTCGTGCCTATTTTCTCAACCCTTGTTTGTATGGCAGGGACTTCAGAATCTTGTTCATCACTCTTCAACATCCATTTGCCTTTCTCTGGAAGTCTTCCAGTTTATCTTGCTTCTCTGGGTGTGTGTAAGCATAGTCAAGTGTGTGCCCAGCTAGAATCTAAGCAATACATACTGTGGTAGAGCTTGTTACCACCGAGGGACTAGAAAATGCATTTCTATTAAGGCAGCCTAAGACCATTCTCAATGGTCATGTTACATTATTCGCTTATACTGCTTTATTTTTAACATTTTAAAAAATATGTATTTTTAAAAATATGTTAGAGCATATTAAAACTGTAGAACTAAGTTTTTGAGTTAAAATTGTAATTTATTTGATCACATTATGTACAACACACACACATGCATGTAAAAACTATTGAAATCTGCATGAGACTTATAGTCTAGTTAATAGCATTGTACTTATGTCAGTTTCCTGCTTTTGATATTGTGCTACAATTATGTAAGATGTTATCATTAGAGGGAGGTGGGGAAGAGTACACAAGACCTCTCCATAGCTTTTTTGCAACTTTCTGTAAGTTTATAAATACATTAAGATAAAAAAATTTTAACAAAATTAGTAATTTCCACTATTTAAGACCATCCTCCGGTGTTTCAGCTCAATGTCTCTGATCATATTTTCAATTTTTTTTTTTTAACCTGCACCCTTCATTGTCCAAACATAATGAATTTGGATTTCACCAATTGGTAGTTCTGTGAAATTAGGCAAGTTTAACCCCTCTTGTCACATCTTTTCTTGTTTTTACAATAATCTCACCTATGTTAATCATTTGAAGGACTGAGTTAATATGTGCTTAGAACAGTACCTGACACATAGTAAATACCCTATAAATATTGGCAATAATGATGGTGACACTAATGATAACATAATGTGCTTTTGCTCATGCTGATCTTTAAACGATCCTGGTTCCTGATCACCACTCCCCACTTTCCCATCCATCCCCACCCTCCTTACTTCTATAGGTTGTACTGGAGTGCCTTATGTCAAAAATTTTGGTAGAAATGGGTTTAATACGAGGATGTAGGTGCTTGAAATGACTGCAAGAAATAAAGATCAGGGAAGGTTATTACTATTTCTTGCCATTAATATTCATAGAATGGGGATGTTCCAGCAACACAGAAAATTGCCATCAATATTCACAGCTGCCTGGAGCATGAAAGAAGATAATTCTTTGGAAAATGCCAAAAGTTACTAAAAAAATATGTAACTCACATATTGGCTTGTTACTTTAAAGGAACAATAATGTGGCTTTATGTCTCTTTTAACTCCAAATTTTGTGTAAGTTCCTCTCATTGGCAGAATCTCACCCAAAACGCAACTAGCAAGATTCATGGAAATGTAGCACCCAGCCTTCTAGCTCCTATGATGCAGAAGAATGACAGAATAGAAAGTATTACAACTTGACAAAAGACAATGTGTTTTTCACGAACACTTTGTTCATCATCCCAGATACTTCTCTAAAGTAGTATTGCCACCATCTTTATACCCCTTTTTTGGAGCTTCTTATATATGAACTTATAGTGCAGTAATTTATGAATATGTTCTAAAAGTTTAGAACAGCATCCTGAACATAACAGATTCTCACTGCATATTTATTATATAAACGAGTATATTCATGTAGCCTATTCTTATTTTTTAGTTCTTTATTGCTTGATATTTACAAGAATCTATAATGAAACAAACCCAAAACCCAAGAACAGAGAGAGAAAGAAGACTCAACCAATAAAGAAAATTTAAGTAGTTTATTTAATATCTTCTAAAAAGTACTTGCAATGTTTCAATAAAACTAAAATATCTCAGACAAAAGTTGAATAGCAACCTCGTGGTGATGATCTTCTGACAGTCTCTGCCACACAGAGAAAAGGCAGGTCTCTTGCCCAATCACCTGTAAGGGCTTATGAAGTGCTCAAGCTCCAGCCTCCAAATCTCATTCTATGTGCTGGCAAAGATGCATGAAAGAAAAGAGAAGTGCTGAGTTCAGGTTAAGTAGCAGAACAAGCCTAGGACTATTACTCCAAGAGCTGTGAGGAAAAATCATTGAATAAAGTATCTGGCCTTGTAATTTTACTTACATGAGACTATACTTTAGAACATCACTAATGTCACTTTAAGGATGTGATGTTCTGCTTTTGAAACAGCCATGCTGTATACAAAAAAGAGCAGTGTATTGTGGTTCAGAAGCAAACATTTGGTAACTGCAGTAGTGCAATTAGCAGCTGCTTCTCTAATAAACTTTTTTTCTTTTCCTGTGGGGCTAAAATTCTTCACTGAGGCAGCTGTTAATTTCCAAATCAAATCTGTTGGATGGAGAGTGACCGACTATTTATAGAGGTTCTATTTGGGAAATTTTGAGAAAGATGCTAGTTAGAACTGACATTCTCTGGTCATGAACTTATTCTGGTCTTTTAATTTTTTTATCATGACCTTGGAAAAATCAGCATGGTTAAGTTAATCAATAGATTGTTTGCTGGACCATTCTATCTGTGTAATTTGTGCTGTTTGAAAGGCAGCTATGTAAATGTCCTCATTATTTCTTGCTTAACGTTATAGCTTTGGAAATGGAGAAAAATTATTTTAGAAACCATGTGAGGAGACAAATATATTAGTAATAACTAGCTAATTGTGCCAGGCAGATGGAATATTTCATCAACAACTCAATAAATCTGCTTTCAACAGTGTTGGTTGAAGGTAAAATTATAGGACATCATTCGTATCCCTCGGTCTTTCTTGATACTCTCTTCTTGCCTTCTATCCCTCTCGGATGTCCAGTAATGTTTCATTTTTCCATCTTTTATAACCTGCTCATAGAAAACAATACGATGTCACACATTTTCGCTTAACTGTATTACTTAAGTCTCATTTAGAGTGGACGTGTATCCCTCTTATAAAAGAACTTCAGGCTTCCACAGCCAAGTAAATATGGTGTTTGAGGGGACAGAATATGGTTTTTGCAGTCTTAAAACCATGTATGGAACACGAAAACCAGTGTGAGGAGCATGAGGATTCCAGCTTAGAGGTATGAAAGCTTGTATTCACTGTTCATCCTGGAACAGGAGAATTTCTCTCAGAATCTTACTCTCTGTACCTGTAACATAAGGAAGATTATGATGAATCTCATGGGTGTAGTTTGAGGACTAAATAAACTGCCTATTACAGAGTATCTAGATCTGATCTTGCTGTGGGGCAGCTTTTCACATAATGGTGCCTCTCCTTCCCCTCTTCTTTTTCACCCTATGTGAGAGGCTGTCTGTCTCTGGCCCACAGAGTAACTAACTATCTTTTTCAAAAAACATATTGGTTATAATAATTTTTTAAAAAAAAAGAAGGAAGAGGATCAGAAAATGTGCTATGTAATCAGAAAAATGTCAAAAATTTTTCTTAATATCAATAATTTTTTATTTCATTAGAAGGAGTGAGCCAGTGTTCTTTTTGAAGATAAATGTGTGTGTTTTTTTTTTTTTTTGGTATTTCTTTAAAAATAAATTCTTGTTTGGCTGATTCAAGTTCACTTCTCTTTTTCACTGTTCAAAAAATTATGTAATAAGCATTGAGTACCAAGGATATACAAAGGTACAGCAATACATTCCCACACCTTACAAGAAATACAAGTAAATAAATATTGATGATTTAGAGTCCTGAGATGATATATTTACAGTTTACTTTTCTTTAGCTTTATCTCGTCTTTTCATTTCCATGCTGATGCTATTATTAAAAAGTTTTAACATTGATACTACTAGAGAACTTTAAAAAAAATAAAGCTCATGCTTCTCCACATTTTCGAAATGAAATTAGAATGATGGCTATGGGAACCATTTAAACCTAATTTAAATAATTGAGTAAAGTTATAGCCTATAAATATCTCTTTCTACATTTGATAAAAACAGTACTGTGCATCTTTCTGAGTTGGAGTATATCAGACTGAGTCTCATACAGTCCTTGATGATACAAATAGGTTAAAAATCTTCTTAGTCCTTCCCATAATTCTGAGACTTAGCGAATCAATAAAGCTAAACTCTGGAAGCTTTAAATAATCTTTCTATTTAGCACAGAAGAATCTATTCTTACTTGATCTATCACCAGTGGTTGACTCAATGACAACTTCATCCTTGAAATACTTTTTCCTTAGCTTCTTAAATCCAACACATCCCTGGCTTTCCACCTCTCTATTTGGCCATTCCTTTTCAATCTTTACAAGAATCTTCTTTCTAGCTCATCTTTAAATGTTGGAGTTCTTTACAGTCCAGTTTAAGGTTCACTCTTCTCCACTCTTGATTCAATTATTACGTAGTTGTAGGTAACACACAGTAGTTATCTTTAGTTCTGACCTCTTTTCTGAGCTCCACATATATTTGCCTATTTGAGGCGTCAAATTAGATTAAATCTAGCAGATCCCAAATCGAACTTGTAATCTTCTTGCTTAATTCCTAGGGCTATTTCAGTATGCCATTTCTCAATGACGAACACCCTATCCCCTAATCCAACCATTTGTGTTTGTCCGAAAGCTTACAATCGCAGTTGACATCTCCCTTTCTAGCACACCAAATTGTCAATGCTGTACCAAAAAAACAAAACAAAACAAAACAAAACAAAACCCATCCACTTCTTTTCATCCAAACCATAGCTTATCCCATTCCAATTTACAATTTGCCCTCACCTGAATTATTGATCTGCTCTACTCCATTCTGCCCACTATCCAACTGCTTCTTTACCTGAGGTCAGAGTTACATTTTCCTCAAAAGGCAATCTAATCAAGTTACCTGTCTCTCCCCTCCCCATGCTTGATTCTCTTTAATTGTTTTTCATTATAAACTTGCAAGCAAACTTTTTAAGATGACTGTAGGTTTTACATGGGCTAGTCCTCAGCTGCCTCTTTATTTCTCACTCCTTCTTGACCTTCTTTGTTGGATACAGGCCCTCTGGCCTCAGTTCAGTGCTTCACATTTTTCCATATTTTTTTCAATCACTGAACCTTTGCACAATCCATTTTATTTTCCAGATATGCCCTTGAACTTTCCCATCTCTAAACCGATTAACTCTCATTCTTTAGATCTTAGCTCAAATAATACTTCTCCAGGGAAACCTTTGCTAAGTTCAAATCTTGTTATAGGTTCTAATGATATCTTGTATCCCTCTATTGTATCATCTCTAGTATTAGAAGTTCTAATTTTATATGTGTTTTACTTCTGTTTATCTGACTCTCCCTCATGCCTATAAGAACAGTATACTGAGTGCTTGTTTTGTTTTCTTTTCATTCACCATTGGATTCTTATACCTGGAAAAAAATATTAGACACATTGTGTGAGTTAAATTAATATTTGTCGAGTAAGATTCATGGGTTTGTGTAATAGTATAATTCTATTTCTTTTGTGGGTAACATTTTCAACATTTTCTTAGTCGATTAGTTCTCAATGCAATTTCTCCAACACTTCTATTCTTATTTCTATGTGGCCTCTCTCACCATCCAGATGTGAGCTGCCTTTCTACCTCCTGAGAGCTATATGAGTGAATCCTTGCCTCCCTGGAACAGACAAGTCTATGCTGGTATGAAACAAACAACAAAACTTAATCTATTAAAAAACTGTTTTTTAAAGAGTCTAGAAATGATGAGAAATAACCTTCCATAATTTCTTACTAAAAAAAACGGATTCCTTAGAGCAAAGTGTGTAACTGTCTAAATTTTTCTCCAAATATTTTTAGATAGCTGTCATGTAAAACCTTAGTGTTTTTTTCCTAAGCTTAATATTGCTATTTTCCATAGTCATTTCTCAGTATCCTATTTTCATTCTGCCCTCCTACATGCTACCATTTTGGAGCATCCTCTGAATGAGTTCTTGTTTCTCAATCATTCTTTGCAAGTATATCATGTGAGTTGGACAGATTGCTCTAAGAATGACATAGTCAGTGCATGGAACAGAAGAAACGCTTCCCCATATGTCTTAGTCAGTTTGGGCTACTTTAACCAAAATATCATAGATTTGGTGGCTTAATCAATATAAATTTGTTTTTCATAGGTTTGGAAGCTGGAAAGTCCCAAGATCAAGGTGGCCCCCAATTTGGTTCCTGATGAGAACCCTTTTCCTGTTTTGCAGATGGTTACCTTTTTGCTAAAATGTTCATAGGGCAGAAAGAGATCGAGATTAGAGATAGAGATTGATAGAGGGAAATAGAGATAGAGACAGAGAGAGAGAGAGAGAGAGAGAGAGAGAGAAAGCTCTTGTGTTTCTTTTTATGTAAGCACTAATTCTATCATGAGGGATCACCTAATCATCTCCCAAAGGTCTTATTTCCAAGTATCATCACTTTGAAGATTAGGGTTTCAACATATGATTTTTTGAGGTGGGGGGGGCAGGCATTGCATAAACATGCAATTCATAACATCATCAGTGTTGCCATCTTACAGTCTTTTTCCTGGTGACCAGAACTGTAGGCTCAATGAGCATCAGGTCTCCCTTTGAATTTGTTACAGATGGCAATTTTACTATGGCATATAAAGATTCTCCAGACTGACAGACTGATAATCATTTTCTCATTACCTACTGGTCAACAGCTAAGCCAATGGCACACATTTCAGTTTTTTGTTGGAATACCACCTGAAGTTAAAAATTTATGTAAAAGTCACAAATTTGCATATTGATTACATTAATAATAGCTGCTATAACAGATACACCTCTAATATCAGTGGTTCAAATCAATAAAAGTTTTTCTTTTATTCAAATAATAATACAATATGGGCGTCCTATGAGTGGACTTCTATGTGGTGATTCATGGATAAAAACTTTTTCATTCTTGAGTCTGCCCTCTTCTAGTTCCTCTTTACCTGAGAAAAATGTGAAATATAAAAAGAAGCCATGGATAAAAGCACTTCTACTTCACTGTCTCAGCTGAGAAGCAGTAAACATTTCTGCTCAGATTTCATTGACCAGAACTCAGACATATAATTTCACCTAATAGCAAGGGAGACAGGAAAATGTACTCTGGCTAGTTACCATAGAAGAAAAGAAATTTGATTTTGGTAAACACGTAATTTCTATAACACTTTCCCTGATTTATAAATTCCTCTATGGTCTGGGTTCTGGTTTTCTCTTCATCTGCATCTCATACCATAGCCCCTCACTCCAGATACTGTATTTCCTTAGGGCTTTGCAGTATCTATTCTCTCTGTCAAGAATGCTCTTCTGCCTGATCTATGAATGGTTGGTCTCTCCACCACCATCCATTATAAAGTAGCCATCAGTCATTTGTATTATCACTTAACAATATCTTGTTTTATTAAATATCAATTTATTTATTGGTTCACTGTTTGCTTCTTATTAGCATTTAAGGTCCATGATTGTGTGACCTTCACTGGCTTGTTCAGTGCTATATTTCCACAGCTCAGAATAGTATTAATAAATAGTTATTGGTTGAATAAATGAATAAATATATTTGCAAAATTGATTTTGGAATTAAATTTAGGAGTGTAAATTTGTTAAATTTCACCCTTCTGAATTAAACAATGTTTTATTCTTTTGAAATATTTTTCAATACAAATTTAGCCTAGTATAAAAATTGTTTTCTCCAAATTTGTCCTATCTGTGAAATTTATAAGTGTTATAAACAAAAAGCAGCTCAATATAGAGTCTATGAACAGAAACTAAAACATTCTTGCAACATTAGCAATTGAGTTTGGATATACAGTGAACTGTAACTACAACTAGCTTTCTCCTCATCTGGCCCCTGTTTCCCCATCTAGTTTACATGTATGATAGGATCAATAATGCCTTCCACCGAACATGTCTAATCATGATTTTTGGAACCAGTGAATTTTACCTCCCCTGGCAAAAGGAACTTGGTTTTTGCATGTATGATTACATTAAGGATCTTCAGATGGGGAGATTATCCTGGATTATCCAGGTGGACCCACATAATCACAAAAGCTCTTGCAAGAGGAGACAAGAATTTCTGTTTTCTAAGTCATATTTTTTTCCTTAGTGGAAAAAGTCATCTCTCAAATATGAATAGTTTATATTTTTGCAGAATTGAAAAAATAACATGAAGCTCCTCAGCTTTCACTGATGTTTTTCTAGGAAGAGACGAAGAGAAAAACAATGATAGGGTGTACAGATATCTAGGAAGAAGTAAAGGATACAAAGAAAGTGTTCATAAAAGATCACTCCCAAAAGAGCTTCCAAAAAACAACTGGACTCTGAGAATATAGGGCAAAATTTTTACGGCGTGTTTTAGAACTTGGGTTTTCTGACAATAATAAATGATTCTAGTAGACTAGAAAGTAAAATTATATCCTAATACCAGACATCCTTTCTTAGTTAATTACTATAAAATTAACTATGGCATACTAAAAGAGAATGTAGTGAATAAGACTGAACAATATACCAAAATGACATCATCAGTTTGGGGAACCCCATAGGGAAGCAATTTCAACACGTTGGGCATTATTTCTCGCAGATTCTTTACAATCAAATGTGATCTTTCACTGACACCTTTCTGGGCCGCTTCCTTATCACTCTGAGTATACTATTTCCCTTCTCTAGCTGACCCAGCCAGGACACCATGACTCTAGCACCCCATTCTCATCCAGCAAATAAAATTTGTGTTACTGTCCCCTATAGTGACAGATTATATATTTTCAAGAAAATATCACTTAATTCATGCAACATTTTATCAAGAGACATAAGTCAGAGGACAAGCAAGACAATAGAACCTCGGTATTCTCTTGAAAGTTCTTGAAGAAATGCTACTTTGAATCCGTAATAAGATTTGACCACTACTTAAAAAGGATAAAGAAGATATGTCTTCAGAAATAAGAAAAGTTTCATTATGATCAAATTTTAAGTTTTATTCCTCTGCTAGTTAGTTCATCTAAACAGAATACTAGGGTAAGTAAAAAAAGATAGAAAAAAACCTTTCTTTTGACCCAGCAATTGCACTTCTGGGTATTTATCCAAGGAAAACCGAAGCAATAATTCGTAAAGATCTATATGCACCCTTATGTTCATGGCAGCATGGTTTATAACAGCCAAGATATGAAAGCAACCTAAGTGTTCATCAACAGGTAATTAGATAAAGAGGTTATGGTTCATATATACAACGGAATATTAGACATGAAAAAAATGAAATTCTACCATTTGCAATGACATGGATGGACGTAGAGGTTATTGTGGTGAATGAAATGTCAGATAGAGAAGGATAAATACCATATGATTTCACTTATATGCAGAATTGAAGGAACAAAAAGAACAAACTGATGAAAAATAGAATCACAAATTAGAGGACAATCTGGTGATGGCTAGAGAGGAGGGGGTTTGGGGAACTGGGAGAATAGAGTGAAGGGTTAAAGAAATACAAATTAGTAGTTGATAGATAGTCATGGGGTTGGGGAGCATGGCATAGGGAATGAAGTTAGCATTAATGTAATGGCTAGGTGGAGAGCCAGAGGAGAGAAAGAGAAATTAGGGAGATCATTTTATAAACTATATAAATGTCTGCCCAATGTATTGCATACTTGAAACTAATAACAAAATAAATTTTTTTAAAAAGCATTTCTCTTTATTTGATGTAATTTAAATATACGGTTTAGCACTCTCTTCTCCAATATCAGTAGAATTTTGTTGCAACTATGTCCCTTTTAATGTTTGGCAGCCAAAGAAGAGAAGTCTTCATCAACTTTAAATGGTATTGTAGCTTTGAGATTGAATTACACAAGGCCTCGTTACCGTAAAATACTCATTTTAATCATACATTTTTCATAAATTAAAATATACACATTTCTATAAGCTAAAACATATAAAATAAGATAAATAATAAGTTATTTTAATGTACTTTTGTACATTGAAAGGATGCGATTTAAGGGTGCATGAAAATATGAGGTTGCAAAACATGATATTGAAAGCCACTATCATAAGATTTATAAGAGTGCAAGGTAGACAGGTAAAGCCATTTAGTTTCAGTTTTCAAAAACACTGCATAGAATCCGGCACTACTATGCTGATAAAAATAATGCAAAATCTTTTTTTTTTGAGTTTTTTTTTTAGATCAGAATGGATAAACTGGAAGTAGAATTATGATCTGATTATGATACAAAATATGTTAAAAAAAAAGATTATCTTTGTATCCCTTGCTAAATTAATCTACTAAAGTACAGGCTACTTGCAAACTAGAAACTTAAATTAATAAGGCATTTATTAATTTAATATATAAACTTTTATTTAACAGCTAGAGTTCTACACACATTCTAAAATTTCCCCACCAGGCTTCAATTCTGATATCCACAGAATGAACTTAATAAATTGTCAAGGGAGTTGGTATAAGGTGAGTGAATCATCATCATCATCATCACTATGAATGAAAGGATACTGATAAAGATGATAGACCTATAAACATTAAAAACGTGGTCAGGAGGCAGAATATCAGTGGTGGATAGGATTAGGTGAGGTGGTCTGGGGAAGCAGAGTAGTGATTTGAGGATCAGTAACTTAAGTGTGAGAACAAATGCTTTGGCCCAGGGCCTTGAAATTTAGAGAGCACAAAAATTTTAAATAATTATATTAAAAGATCATTCAATTGTGAAATGTTCAGCCTAAACAAAATTTTTGACTATTTCTTTGAACACAACTCCATGGAGCCCACAGAGTTGTGAGTTTGTGTGCTACAGAGAGACATTTAGGAAAGGAGGTAGGTGAGGGTTGCCATCCTCCCCGCAGTTCTGCTCTAATTTATTCTTCCAGAGTTAGTTAAGATCATTTTGTAATTTACACAAGTGTGCTACAAAACAAACTGTGTCTTTGGGCTATTCCCATTAAAACGGTAATTTGCCCTTCACCCCAAAAGAGATGAATAAAGCCAGAGCCTCAAGGTTAAGACAAATCAAGATCATGAAAATAAAGTTATCAGTATACACTTACCTAGCTGTGAGAATATTTATGTAGGCTACCAGAAGTGAAATGCTAAATTTAATGATAGATTTAAAAAAAAAATTATAAGTTGGGGCCAATATGTGGCCTTGGAAATTTACCAAGAAATTTATTATTTTGACTTTGACTTTAGTCTGCAGGAACTCTTTATCAAACTTGCTTATCTTGCTTTTTGACTAATAACTGATATTAATAATAATCTGCTTTCTGGCTCCATAGCTGCTCAGCTTAAGAGATCTTTAAAGCTGTTCTGCTTGGTATTTGTGCTTTTAAGGATAGATTAATTTTCCAATTTCCAGCTAAATTGAAGATTAAACTAGGTGTGGAAGATGGAATGTTTGAAATTGGTTCTCTTCAGGTTTCCTGAGCATTGGACATGTATCTCACATTTCTAAAAAGAACAGGAGAAAGAGATGAATGGGCAGGACTCCCTGTTTTACTCATTCAGGCCACAATCTCAAAACTATAAGTAAAAAAGAAAAAAAATTCTTTGACTTATTCCAAAATGTAAGAGTAGAGTCTCTATCTTGTTTATCTACACGTTTCCCCCCGCCCTCACCCCCCAGGAGAGCAACGCCTTTCCTTCTAATCTGTGGGGGCTGAGATTTTCCAAAGTAGAAATTTGGAGTCAGAGGGCAGGGTATCAGATAGATCCCATTTTATAGTTTTTAGGTAAATCAAATAGCTTGTCCAAACTCATAGAATAGTAAGCATTAGAGCCAGAGTGTTCAATCCAAGCAGAGCCCAGGTCTTTGTGCTTAACCTACTATAGTGTACTTGATTCTATAACACTGTGAAGTTCAAGGTTAAAAAGAAAAATTGGGAAGCTCTCTGAATAACCACACGATATTGTGTAATACGTGCTGAGCTTTGTTTCCTCATGAGGGCTTAGTTGGGAGTTATCAGAAAGGCCCTCCTGGACATAAGCTACATCATTAGGGAAGCATTCAGCTGCAATGAAGGACAGGAAGTTCAATAACGGTGCTTAAATAAATAAGGATTTATGTTTCTCACGTGATAAAAAGTCTCAAGGTAGGTTGTTCTCATCATGGATTTAGTGGATTAAAGGTGTCAGGTTCAAAGTCTTTATGATTTTTTTAGCTTTTCCCCATGGTCCCAGTTGTTTGCTGCTGTTTCAGCTTTTCTGTCCCCATTCAAGGCAGGAAAGAGGGAGGAAGATGAATCAGCTATGGCTGCTCTTTTATCAGAGAAAATAAAAATTTCCCCAGAAGTGTCCCAGTAGTTGTCTCGTTATATGATCTCATGGCCACCCCTAGGTGCAAGGAAGTGTAGGGAAGTGAAGAACAATATGATAACTGGGTCAGTCCAATCATGGTCCATCATCTAGGGCAGGGGTCAGCCAACATTTTCTGTAAAGGGCCACATAGTAAGTATTTTAGGCTTTCCAGTCCAGATGGTCTCTGTTGCAACTACCTAACTATGGGGCTGCTGTAGAGGAAAAGCAGCCCATAGACGATATGTAAATAAATGGGCTCATCTGTGTTCTAATAAAACTTTATTCATAAAATGATCAAAGGGACTGATTTGGCTTGTGTCTAGTTAACCAACCTCTAACTTGAAACCTGGTACATTGCTTCCAAGACAAACTGGGGTTTTATAATAAGCAACCACCTGGGGTAAGGGGGAGGGGATCATTAGCAGAAACTAACAGTTTCTATAATTAAAGATAGAAACATTATTTAACTTATTCTTCCTCCTGCTCTCTTTTTTCAAGTTTGCAGCTGAAGGGTTTATGTTCTTGTGCTGTGGCGTTGCAAAGATAATAAAAATAGTCCTAGATTTAGAAGCTTCTATCAGGAGAGCTTACAGGGAGTTGGTCAGACAGACTTGAGGCCTCTTATTGGTTCACACGAGCTATCTGCTTTTTGTAATAGATATGACTGAGTTGGGTACCAGGGTGTGGTAGACGGTGATTGCTGTCTGCCCATTTTCTGTTCTGCCCTTCTTCCTTATTATTCAGCAAGAGGAAGTAATGTACTAAGATTGAAAAAAAAAAAAAGTATCATTCCAGCCTCCCATGCAGCCAAAAGTGGTTATGTGATATCACCTGGCCAATGAGGTACATGTGGAAATATCTAGCTAGGAAAGTTCTTTAAGTTGACAGCTTCCCTTGACATGAGCTTTTGCCCTTCCTGCTTGGCAGAGCCAGCTTGCAACTACAGTGCAACAAGCACGAGGGTGAAAGCCATCTTCTAAAATGACTGAAAGGAAAGGTAGAAGTTGCCCTGGGACCTGATGACATTGTGGAACAACTACACCAATCTTTGGTTGCCAGATATGTTTGGCAAGGAAAATAAAACCCTTAAATTATTAAAGCCATTGCTTGCTTGGAGTTTCTATGGCTTGGAGCCAGATGCATTCATGGAAGATGTACAGGTAGTTTTGCTGTGCTCAAATGAGGGGAGAGGGTAGGGGTGGGGAAGACATGGCTCTGCTTCCCACCTAGAGATCAGGAAGAACAGATATCCTCATTTCTACTCCTGACCCTATGCTGAGACCTTTGAATCTTCTTAGTCAGAGTTGGTCTCCAACAGTTTTAAATGCTTTTTAGTCAAGATTGGCTTAGTGTATCCCATTACAGAGAACATGCTGCGAGATGGTGTCTGGGATCCTGATTTTCCACTTTGGTTCCCACCACACCTTATTTGTTTATTAGGTCACAGATGTTTCTTCAAACCCATTCAAGCAGTTTAGAGTTACTGTAACTGCATTTCTTCAGCTCAAGTGTTGAATGTATTTTGAAGTGTCAAGCAAATATATTCACTACAGAATTAGAAATATTTCATAATATTGCAATTGACATACAGGTTGGTTACATATTCTCTCCATTAAAAAAAAAAATATTTTAATTCCACTATCCAGAGATAACCATTGTTAACTTTTAGTAGTGTTATCTCCTGGATATATATAAAGACATATATACATTATATCCACACTCATCTACTTTAAACCTTAACATATATTCAGCTTTGTATATTGCTGCTTTTTCACATTATAAAGCAAACAAATCTCTGTTCACCTTATATTATACAGTCTTTAAAACATTATTTTTTTTAGTGGCTGCATGACATTACATCATATTACAAACATATTTTATTTTATTATTTTAAGTTGTCTTTTTACTTTTTTTAAAAAAAAAATTTTTTTTAAATTATAGTTGGCATACAGTATTATATTAGTTTTGGGAGTAAAACCTAGTGATTAGACATTTATACACCTTACAAAGTGATCATCCAGATAAATCTAGTACCGATTTGACACTGTACATATTTAGCACAATATCGTTGACTTATATTCCTTATGCCATACTTTACATTCCCATAACTATTTTGTAAGTACCAATTTATACTTCTTAATTCCTTCCCCCTTTTCATCCATCCCCTGACCCACCTCCCATCTGGCAACCATCAACATGTCCTCTGCATCTATGAGTTTGTTTCTATTTTGTTTGTTTTGTTCTTTAGATTCTACATGTAAGTTTAAAATTATATGGCATTTTTTTTGTCTGACTTACTGCACTTAATATAGTACCCTCTAGTTCCATTCATGTTGTTACAGATGGCAAGATTTCATTCTTTTTATGGCTGAGTAATGTTCCATTGTATGTATATACCACCTCTTCTCTATACACTCATCCATCGATGGACTTCCAGTTTGCCTCCATATTTTCACTATTGTAAATAATGCTGCAATGAATGTATGGATGCACATGTCCCTTCAAAGCAGTGTTTTGGGTTTCTTCAGATAAGTATCTAGAAGTGGGATTACTGGGTCCTTATTTGTCTCTTGCTATAGCCTTTGTTTTAAAATCTGTTTTGTCTGGTATAAGTATTGATATCACAGCTTTTTTGTTTGTTGTTTCAATTTTCATGAAACATCTTTTTCCACCCCTTTACTTTCAGTCTATATGTATCTTTTGATCCAAAGTAAGTTTCTTCTAAGTAGCATATGTAAGGGTTTAATTTTCTTATCCAGCCACCTTACTATGTCTATTGATTGGAGCATTTAATCTATTTAGAATTAAAGTAATTGTTGATGGATATGTAGTTATTATCATTTTATTATTAATATTTTTTATTTATTTTTCTTCTTCTTAAAGAAGTCCCTCCAACATTTCCTGTAATACTGGTTTGGTGATGATAAACTCCTTCGGCTCTTTTTCTGTGCTCCGATTCTAAATGATAGCTTTGTTGAATAGAGTAATCCTGGTTGTAAGTTCTTACTTTTCATCACTTCGAATATTTATTTCCTGCCAATTCCTTTTGGCCTGTACAGTTGAGAAATCAGCTAACAGCCTTATGGAAGCTTCCTTATAGACAACTAATTGCTTTTTTTTTTTTTTTTTGCTGCTTTTAAGATTCTCTCTTTGTCTTTAACCTTTGGAATTTATGATGTGCCTCGGTATGGGCATCTTAGGGTTTATCTTGTTTGGCACTCTCTTTGCTTCCTGGGCTTGTATATCTATTTCTTTCACCAGGATAGGGAAGTTTTTAGTCATTAGTTCTTGAAATAGGTTTTCAATTCTTTGTTCTCTCTCTTCTTCTTCTGGTATCCCTATGATGTGAATGTTGGTATGCTTAATGTTGTTCCCAGAGGCCCTTTAAACTATCATTTTTGGGGAGTTCTTTTTTTCTTGTTGATGTTCTGATTGGCTGTTTTCTGAAACCTTATCTTGGAAAGCATTGATATGACTCTCTGCTGTATCTAATCCACTGTTGATTCCTCCTAAGGTATTCTTTATTTCAGGTATTGTATTCTTCATTTCTGACTTTTCTTTTAAATGTTTTTTTTATCTCCACTTTTATATTTTCTATCTTTTTGTTAAAGTTCTCACTGAGTTCATCTACTCTTCCCCTAAGTTTATTGAGCATCCTTATAACCAGTGTTTTGAACTCTATATCTGGTAGATTGCTTGTCTCCATTTTGTTTAGTTCTTTTCTACAAGAACTTGGTTCTATTCTATTCTTTTATGTGGACGTTTTTCTTTGTCTCTCCATTTTTGCTGCCTCCCTGTGTTTGTTTCTATGTATTAGGTAGGGCTGCTGTGTCTTCCAGTCTTAGTAGAGTGGCCATACATAGTAGGTGTCCCGTGGGGCCCAGTGGTTCAGTCTCCCTGATCACCTGAGCCAGGTTCTCCAGCTGTGTCCCTTGTATGTGTGGTATGTGTCCTCCTGTTATATTTGAGCCTCGGTTGCTATTTACATGTCAATAAACAAGATTGACCCTCAGGCTGATTGGTTGTGAGAACTTGCCTGTTACTATACAGGAGGAGCTATCAAGCAGGGGCTGACCCTATGGAGCAGGATTCACTTTGGCAGGGCTTTAGTCCCTGTTCAGTCTTCCCTTTGGGTGTGTTGCCTGAGATGTGGCCCCAGATGATGCTCCACAAAGACCAAAGCTTGCTACTGGGCATGCTGGCCAGGGACTCCTGGGAGAGATCTTTCCATTGGCCAAGTTTAGCTGCAGCTTATACCCTGCCCAGGCCACCTGGCAATCTGCAGGTATCTGTTACACATGCTGGTCTTGGATATGCCTTGAGAGGCTAAGCTGCAAATTGAGGCCAGCTGCCACAAGTGCTGGGCTTGAAGTTACTCAGCAAGAGGTATGGGCATGTTAAGGCCAGATGCTGCTCGTTTCGGTTTTTAAAACTGAGAGATTTTAGGAAAGTCTGTAGTAGGAGCCAAGGCATGCTCTTTGTATGGAAAAGTCACTGGAAGTGGCTTGGGTGGGCTCACAAGTTGGGGCAGGGTCTCAGTGAATCACCAGGGATCAGACAGCTGTGTCTTCCAGGTTGATGGAGACTTGGAGATAGTGGCCACATGCATCTGTGTGTTAGGAGCGAGGAGGACCCAACAAAGGAACAATGGATTCTGCCAGCACTTCCATCAGGAGCAAGCTGCCCCTCCAGTCCTTCCCTGAAGCCAGACAACTACGTTCCTCCCCATATGTCCCTGGTGTTTTTCAAGCAGCTGCTTCATCACTGGAGCTCAGAGCAAGTGATTCCATCAGTGGCAAGTCTGTGAGCGAGCCCTTTAAGAAAAATTTCAACTGTCTTCTGTCTCACTCAAACATAGTCTCTGCTGATTTTCACAGCCATATGTTGTGGGGATTTCTTTTCCCAGCACTGGAACCCTGGGCTAGGGAGCCTGGTGTGGGATTGAGACCCCTTGCTCCTCTGGGTGACTTCCACAGCCAAGATATACCTCTTGATTTTAACTGCTATATGCAGGCATTGGACCAGGCCGTTCCTTGTCTCTGCCCTTGCTACAGGTCTCCAGGTGGCCTTCTCTGTGTGTCCCAGTTGTAGGACTTTTGTTCAGCTAGATTTTAGACAATTTCTCAATGATGATTGTTTTGTAGTTTAGTTGTAATTTTGATGTGGTTGTGAGAGGAGACAAACACAGCATTTACCTACTCTGCCATCTTGACCAGAAGCCCCAAACCATATTTTATTTTTAAAACTCATTATAGATGAATATTTTAATTGTTTTTAATATTTGGCCACTATAAACAATACTTATATACAAATTTTGTTCTTTTGTTGTTTCTGAATATTTTCTTAGATTACTAAAAATGAAACTTGTGGATCAAAGAGTTACTGTTATTTTATATATATCTTCTCAAATTGCACTTCAGGAAAAATAGTACTGAGTTATAATCTCATCAGTTGAGTGTATGTAGCTTTATGTGTTTGAGTCGAATTCTATACTTTCATATAACTAGCCAAGTTTTTTTTAAAAAAGCTTAAAGCCAATTTCATGTGGAAAAAAAATCTTCTAATTTTACATGTCTTTACTGTGTAAGATCGAGCATCTACTTCATATGTTAATTTGGCTATGCTTTATTTTCTAGTGAATTATTTGGGTGTTTATTTATTTTAATTGGGTGTGTTTAACTTCTATATTATTGATAGAAATTTTTTTTCTCTGTATTTATGAAAAATATATTTCTGGTATGGGTTATTAATGTTTCCTGAATGTGATATAACTAATCTTTCTGTGATGCTTCTATGAAAATAGTAAATAGTAAACCCTGAACAATTTAACAGGAAGAGTCAGCATTTAATATTCTAGGTTGGACTTGAAAGATGTTACAGTCTTAACATTAATACTTCTAAAGAGCATATGTCTCCTTTCCTATGTTTTCTTTTTATCACAGATGGCATGTATTTAGTGATTTCTTAAATCCTGTATGTATTGTGAATGGTGACTTTTAACTTAGTCTTTATTCCTAGATGCATACTTTATTTGTCCTCGAATTGAAGCTTTGTAGTCCCTCAAAGTTTTCCCATATCTTTGACCCTGAATGCATATGTTACACTGAACAACTTAAACCACTTTTTGAAATTCAAATATTTATATCTCTTTTCTTTAGCTACTTTTAAAGTAGTACCATTTATCTAGATATGTTCATAAACAATAGGCTTTAGGGATTTCTTTTAACTTGTTTGATGACTTTCATTTTCTTGAAGCTAAAACAAAGTGTTGTATGGGAATATAGTATTCAATGTTTTTATTATAATCGTGTATCATAAATTAGATAACTCTTGAATACCTTGCTTTTCTTTAACTGCTTTAAGTTACCTTCCCCTACTTATTCTTGGGAAAAGATTCTAGAATTCTTAGAAATCTTATTTCAAATGAATAATTTTTTAAAAAGTAACTGTTCTCCAGAATTTAAAATTTTGAAATGCTACAGAAGTTACCTCATTTTCCCATGACTAGTTCTATGGACTAAGATTCCTCATTGTGAAAACAGAAACTGATGATGTCATGTCTATGAATTTCATTATATAGTCGTTACAGTGAAAAGGAAAGTACTTTTCTTTTCTTGTTCCTCTCTAAATGAAACACATATTATCTCTCACTCTTGCCTAAAACAAATCTGCTCTATGCCTGATTGTTACTCTAGCAAGAACCTTGTAGGACTACTAGGAGCTAGTTCTCTAATCTGGCAGATAACTAAGAGTTATGATGTTTCAAAATTAAAATAAGGAGTAGATTCTTTTTTAAAGAAGATTCCTGTTTTTAAAGGGTGAATAAGGCCAACTGCATTAAGGAATTATTTCTGGCTAGCTTATGAGCAATAAAAATAAGATTGATGAGAGATAGTTAGATTATGGTACATTTTCTTTGGTTGTATGCTGCATGTTTCCATCAATTTAAAGCCCTTATTACTTGATATCTCAGTAATTTGTTTTGAGACACTCTCTTTGAGGCAGTTACTATTAGGGCTTAATAATAAGAAGTATCATAATTAGGATTTTTCAAGCTTGTGTTGTGTCCTAGCAGGGCCTACACCGGCCCACACAGGACCCTCACCTAACTTAAAAAGGAGTCCCCTATCTGGTGGACATAGGACTTGACAAGCAATGGTACCTTTGTATAGATTTTAAAAGCTGCTGCCTCACCCTCTAGACAGATCCAGCCCCATACCCAGGTTGAGTGTGGACTGGATGTTAGCCTTCATTTGATTCCTCAGCAAGACACCTTTGTTCATGGTGCAACCTATACACTTACACACAGTGTGAAATGCTTTATGTGGATTAACTCACTTGACTGTGAGTGTTATATCCGTATGGTTTGAAAACTATTATTGGAAGCATAGTTACTTAAGGAGAAGAGGTGGAAAGGCAAGGCAAAGGGAACTTCCTAGCTTCTTGAAAGTGCCCCAACTGGGCTGAGAACTTAGCCTATAATAGAAGAAAACTCTCTCTTCAGTTCAGAAACTTTGGTGTTTGTATGAAACAGTAGAGCTAGTAAAAGTGCCTCCCAGCTCAGGTCTAGAGTTTACAACCATGAGAGTGAAGGAGTAGGGTTTGTGATAAACTAGGAAAGCGAGCATAATAAAAGAGGTGTAAGAACAGTTACTAAAAGCCTCAGAAGGAGGATGATTCACAGATTTTTCAGGGTTGTGTCACTTGGAGTCATCTCTCCCTTTAGATAAATTAATGTCTCTAGAATTGATAAAATGAAGATCTGAGGAACATAAGTTATATCTTTAAATTATCCATCGACTTCAAAGTTACCCAAGATTATTTAGTGTTATTAGACTATTGTAGCAAGGCAGGAAACATTGGAACACCAGCAGAGAGGGGTGACATGGTCCCATCTAGGAGAATATGTGATTCCTGCAGGTCCCTGCCACAAGAGAAAAGCCTGCAAGGTGGTTCAGAGCTAAAGACTTCAGACCGTTTCCCAAATGCTCTGTTTGAAGACCACGTTTTTCTCCTGGAGAACCAAAGGGAGAACTGAGGAGACACAGGAGAACCAAAGGGAGAACTGAGGAGACACAGGCTATGGTAAATCAGAAGGATTTGTACAAACAATAACAAAGAGGGTGTTCATCTTCAGGAAGTGAGGATAACTTCAGCAATAACTGAGAGCCATGTGTTCAAGAGCCAGGCTAACCTGCTGAGGTGAAGAACTTGTTTAGTGGGACAGTAGAAGTTAAGATTGGAAGGTAGGTGGGAGGAGTGTGAATTCTAGGAAGGGAATTTATATTTTTTGAACATTTTTTATTTGCTGGGAAATTTAGTATACATGTAGTCATTGCAGTCTCATCACACCACTGTTTTTATTATTTTTATTTAAAACTGTGATTCCCATTTTACTGATGAGGAAAAATGTCGGGGAGGTTAGTTAATGTCAGGGAGGTTAATTAAGTAACTTACCTGATTTAGGGGTAGATCATGAATTTGAACACAAATTTATTTGATTCTAAAACTCAAATACTTTTCATTGTCCCTTACTATCAAAATTTAATGTGGAATTCTTGAGAAACATGATGGAATTAATGACTGAGAAAGATTAAAATGAGCACAAAGTAGAGCATATATATGTATTATAAAGTTGTACACCTAAAATTTATATACTAATGATACCCAAATAAATCTAATAAGAATAAAAAAATAATAACTATGGTAAGTGCAATGGACTAGAGCCTAGAGCCTAAGAGGCGTGGAACATTTTTAGAAAGTAATTTTAAATAGAGCCTCGACTAGATTGGTGGCAAAGGAAAATAAGAGATATGCCAAAAGAAGAAACAATGGGATTTGGTGTCTGGCAGAATAATAGGTGAAGGTAGGGAAGAACCAGGTGGAACAGTGAAAAGAACATTCCATAGGGATTTAGGAGGCTGAGCCTTAGACGTGGCTCTGTTGTTTATAATGCGACCTTGCAGGAAACAGGATCTCTTTCAAGTGTGTGTCCTTGTCTGAAAAGTAAAGGAATCGGATTAGGTATACTTTAAGATTTTACCCAGCTCTAAAATTCTATGCATCTCTGACTCGAAGATGACTCAAAGGTTGCAAGCCTGGGTAGTTGAAAGAACATCTTCTCATTGATGGAAATGCATAGGAAAGGGGGCGGTTATTTTTTTAGATGGAAAAATTATGTTTTCAAACTTTCATATGACCTTTGGCCTAGATGCACACTTGCCCTTCATCTGATTCTCTACCACAAAGATCCCTCCAACCCTCTGCTTTTACCAACCTCTCATCTTCCAGCCACAGCCCCACATTCCAATCTCTAGTTCCCCTGCCTTGTGCTGATGTCACAATGAATAATCCCTTTTGGTCTTGTGAAGTGCCTGTAGTTACATTATAGTCTACAGTTGCCAAACTACATAGTCCTTTTTTTCCTAAAATAAGAGAAAGGCAAGACCAAGAAAGTCTTTTGCATAAATTATTTACTGAAGATACACTTTTAGTTTGACATAAAAACTGTGTATCTGGAAGTCATCATCACAATAAGGTCTAGAATATGTGTTGATCCTTTCTCAAAATATTTGTAATTCTCTTTAATAGAGACATATATATGGAAATCTAAATAGGCAAAATTGATAAATTAGGAAAACCATTACTTTCTTGGAAAAAGCATTCGATAGAGGATCTCTTAAATAATGAAATTATCTAATGAACTAAAAATATGACTCTATGACTCTAGTGTTAAAAATATTATTAGCATGAGTTTTTGGGTATTTACATATGGAGTAACCTGAGGTACGCTTGCAAATGAAAGGTAACCATTGCGATTGCATTAGTAATCAACCTGAAACAATGTTTGAAGAAAGTAGGCAGCACCTAATGTTCCATGATTTTTGCTGACTCAAAAGGGCAACAGGAAATATTGTAATGAACTCTTCCTTAGCCTTATACTTCAGATGAGATTTGCAAAACACCAGGGAGAGTTGGTCATCAAAATTAATTCTTACTCATCTCTTGAGAAGACATTTTCTCCAATGACACAGGTTACAGTACAGACAAAAGAGCCCCGGTTTCCATCATATTCTTGCAAAGCGGGGCCGCAAGGCAGAGGTGTCCCCTTCAGTTACACTGAGTAGGCCACTGGATCGTCACAGGTCTTCTGGCTTTCTGGGCAAGACTTCCTTCAGTCACTCACACCTGTCTGTCAGAACTGACATTCCACCAGAGAAACTTTCTTTGATGTTAAGGAATTTTGATTCCAAGAATATTGGTTAAATGAAAATGTATGATTCGAATAACAAAATGCAGATTTGGCACATTTGGATCTTTAGGCCATTTACATAATCCTGTTTTGTTGCTTTTAGCTTCACAAATTTACATCTAGTGGGACCTTCCAATAATAAAGACTAGCAGAATTATTTAATTTTTAAATGGAGGAGTCAATATCACATAATTGTCATAAAATCATAGAGTTGGAGATGAATGTGTAAAAATAACTCCTTTCCACTGTATGAGCAACTGATCCCACAGAGGCAAACGAATGTACCATAAGTAACATTAGTTAATGGCAGGACAGAGGCCAGGTCTTCAAATTGCAATCTAACAAATGCATAAGGTGCTGGGTACATCAGCTGGGGAAGGGCACAGGGGCTCTGCGGAGTGCTCAGTCCACTGGCGATACTTAGGAAGTCTTAAGTAACCATAATAAAAATAAGTTAAGAGTATGTTGAAAGGGCAGTGGGAAAGTCAAGACCGGAGCTTCTGAAATTTAGATGTAGGTTTCCATCACCTAAACTAAGCTCAGAAGAAGGGTAACAGATGCAAGATGCTCTTCTTGGGATTCACTCAGGAGGGGATCATCTTAGTGGGTTTAGGCACTTTGCATCTTACAGCAATTATCTTTTTTATTTAAGGATTAAAATAGATGCTTTATCTTGAATCTTTTTTTTTTTTTTTTTTTTTTTTTTTTTTTTTTTTTGGTGGAAAGGGAAATAACAAGATTCCAGGACTGTAGTATTATATAATGTAGTTTTTTTTTTTTTTCTGACATATCCACACCCATGATTGCCATTCTCACCTCAGTCATCAAGTTACTTTATTGTCCCCTCATGCACATGCTTTTCTTGGCAGCAGGGAAAGTAGAGAAAGGAGAAGGGAGTGGAAATAGAGGAAGGAAGGAGAAAGACCGAAGAGCAGGTTCTTTCTTTGCTGAAGGCATTATCTTATTTCTTCACTGAAGTCAGCGACTGCCTGCACAGGCAGGCAAAGATGAAGCTCCCTGGCAAGCTAGGACTCTTAAGTTTGCCCGAGTCAATCCAATGAGGATCTTAACGAGTTTCCTCTTCTCTGTCTTAAAGCAACCAGCTCTAGGTAATCTTGTTATTTCTTAGAGCCTTCATAAGCTATTCTTCTGGGTTTTATGTTTTGTAACCAGGGGAACTATCTTCATGGCAATTTCCCCATTATAAATTGATTCTAAGTTTCCATCCAGAATTAGACTTGCCAAGCTAGAAATGCCCATTTCTTTTCTGTTCCTGTTAGCCAAATGCTAGCCATTGCATTTGATAGTGCACTCGATTTAATAGCCTTGCCTGACTTCTCTTAAATCCCGTGCTGCTGAAATGGTTGGACTTCTATTCATAAAACCATATGAAATTCTCATTTTTAAAGGCTTGTTCCCTGAAGTAGATAATCATCTTTCCAGTAAAACACTGTGTCAAGCTACAAAGTGATGATTACCTTTGGGTGGGGCTTTGGTATTTCTAGTTGGCAGATAGTTTGTTCTCTCAGTCAAAATGACAGTAGCCTTATTTTCACCAGAAAATTAACTGTTCAAACCTCTTAAAGTTATTAAAAACTGAACAAAAGGAAAGTAAAAGGTGACATTTTCTAATGTGGTGAATCATATTGTATTTGCATCTTGTTGTGCCAAACCAGGTGGCTACGTGTTCGCAATCTGACAATAATTTCAGACACTTTCATGTAAATGGTGGGTTTTTTTACATCATTAGATGAAAGACACATAACAGAATATATTACATAAAAATTTCATGCACTACCTAGTTCCACAGGTTTGACATTTGTAACCCGGCCCTAAGTTTTCGAGAACAAAAGTACTCTCCCTTTGTTAGATTTATACTATTTTTAATTTTTGATGTTGAATATCAAATGCAATTAATGGTTTATATAAGACCAATTAAAAATTTAAAGATTGAACATGTGTTAAATAAGAAACATTTCAGTGCAATTAAAGTACAAATCCACACAGGTAGAGAATGAGAAATATCTCACTATTATGCACCTGAAAAGATTAAGCACATGTATTGCAATTTTTACACAACATGTTTTTAAGGGGCCTATACCTATATATTTATACAATAGAGTTGTATCCATGTCACACACATCCTTGCCCCATGAGATCTGAGCATTAAGTTATTTGAATCATTTCATAATAATTCATGTCCTGTCATGTCTCATTACTCAGGTATAGTTTTGCAGTGAGGATATCTACTCATAACTCATAAAGCTTTGTGATTTCTAAATGTTTAAATTTAAGTTAGATAAGCAGATGTTGACTCTGTCAACCTCATTCTGTAGAGTCGCAAAAATTATAATGGGCTGTATTTCCTCTTAGTGCCTAAGAGATATGTGAGAAGTGTGCTCCTACCAGCCCTCAAGTCTCTGGATGTCTGCCTGGGTCTATGACCCAGCTGCTGTCCTTGTGGTTGAGTGGGTGAGATAAGCTCCTCCACAGTGGTACCCTTCAGGACAAGCAAGTGCAGAAACACACCAAGAAGAATGCCTAATTTGTGGACTACCTATTAAAGACTTCCTCTCACAAATTATTCCTAGAATAGTGGGAATGTTTCTGTAGCTCTCATAGAATATATTTCCTCTTCTGCTAATGGCCAATGCTCATTATATGGGTAAGACTTTTAAGAGGCCAGAAGAGACCTCAAACACAAAGTATCTTCCTTATCTGTATGCAAATAATAATAATAATATTGATAAGAGTTTCTAGTAGGTAGTTATGTTGATAGTTCAATGGACCATGTTCTAAATGAAGAATTTGGGGAAGGAGATCTTGTAAACAGTCTGGGCTTGTTCATAGAGAGTTGTATAAAACTAAAAAGAAATCCATCTAATCCATCGTTTAGAGACCTTGAGTGTTCCAAGGGCATAGCACCCTCTGCAGTTGTGCAATTTTGTGGCCTTAAGTCCATGATACTCTCTTACCCTGAACAAACAGGTCTTGTAAGTAGCCTAACTAAGTCATACTGAGACTCTAAAGGAAAAAGCTACTAGATTATGGAAAGAGGATCTGTAAAACTAATTTTTCTGTTGGATGTCATATTTTCTTTTGGGGGGAATTCAAGTGTTAGGAGTAGTTTTGACTGTATTTCAAATTGCTCCTTAATGGGAGCATAAAATCATATAATCGCATAAGATTTTCTCTAACACTTGAATATAGGGAGTAATAAAGCAATGGTGTTTGAAAATAAAACTGAGATAACTTAGCTTTAAAAAACTGTTGATCCTGGGTTGGATTCAGGTTAGTAGTCTAGTAAGAATCGGAATGTTTACTTCCAATTTATTACTCCTTTTCATTCAGGGAAACTTTGGGTCAGTTACCACTATGGTTGGCATGAAAGTGAAGAATCAAGAAATACTTTTAATTACTCACCACATATAAGGAGTTTATTTTCTATGACAACTATGCTACACATAAAATAGACAAACAGCTTAATAAAATAAGTTTGACAAAATGAATTCTCTAAGTAGTTAACTACAGAAGAGGAGAGTCTGCCGTTCTGCAGTTTCTTATTCCTGTTTCCTGCAATTTCCACAATCGTATCAGCTACTCTCTTTTGTCCTCCTTTGTCATCTCTGTGCTGAACTCAGATATTTGATTACTCCCCCAGTACCAGTGCAATTCTGGGGGTCTTATTGTCTGCCAAACACACAGGGACACTGGTCCTGAGACCACCGAATGTGAGCCGAAAGAGAGAGGGGCAGGACTTTGCACAGATGTTTTAGGGGCTGGTGCAGCCCACATGTTACTCATGTGTTATTAATGGAAGAGAAAAAGGATGGAAAAAAAGAAGAAACAGAACAAAACCAAATCACAATTTCTCCTCTCTCCCTTTTTTCATATATCTGCTTATACAATTTATCTGTCATAAAATTCTAAAACTTGAACATGCTGACACAAGTACTTATTTATTGATGCAGTTCAAAACTTTTCAATAATTATTATGTTGCATGACAGGAAACACAAAGATAAATAAAGCATTTCACCTGCTGAGAAGCCCGTAGGAATTTGATTATTGAGATTCTTTATCCTCATTCTCAATCCCTACATCCATGATTCTCGGGATTTTGGGGGAATTCAGTTTAAGGGGAGGAATCCTGGTTACAGAGAAGAAAGCCATTTTTTTTTTCCTTTTTGTATTTCTTCTAAGTCAGGGCTTGGGCCCAGATGTACTGGAGAAACACTCACCAGCTACCTTTAGTTGTTCTCAGTGACATGGTAAGTGGAAACAGGGCTCACTGAGCCATGCTAGCAGAGGAGTCTGCAGCCAGAGATGGAGAAAGCCAGGAGAGCCAGAGAAAAAAATTATTGTCTGGTCCTTGGCTCTCAGGTAAGCATGAGAGGCCTGCAGAAGTTCCAGAACAAGAGAAAATCCTTTCCCTTCTTTAGTGAAGGATACATAGGAGACCTCCCCTCTGCCCAGAATCCTACTCCCTGATCATCACCTCATTGGTAAATCCTGCCAATCCTCTGGGCCATTCCCTTAGAATGTCACCTGCTTGGGGGACCTATGAGAGATTGAAATCAGAGGTCAATGCTGGGGGTGGGGGAACTATTCTACCATCCAGAGTAGTTATGGTTTGGTGGAGTCCATAGGCCTGGATGCCCATTCTGGCTCTAAAACACTCTGAGTACTGGGACCTACCACTTGGGCCCATTTCTGAGATATAACTAACTTAAAAAATTTAGGGTTGTTTGGCGGATCGTAGCAATACACCCTGTGAGAATACTTGGCACATAAAACCTATTTAATAAGTATTTGCTTTGAACTAAGGGATCCCTGGGTTTTGCTACATTATACCCAAGTCTGCCACTGGAAGAAGAAAACTAAAGTAGGGAGGAGGCCATAGAACTAAAATGTTAAACCAGGCTATATTCAGAGACTGTGATATGCTGATCAGCCCAGCAGACAGATCACAAAGAAACCTGCAGAACAAAGGAAGATTTCTGCTGGGATTGCTAAGAACCCATTTCTCCATGCTGTGAAAGGAAAAAAGGAAAAACAACAGTCTTTAAGTGGCACCTTCTACAAAATGAAATCATTTTTTCTTTATGGTTAAAACCATGGGGAATCTATGGGTTAAAGGCCGGGAATTGCCAGCAGGCCTTTCATGCTACTATTCTTACATTTTCACACTATAAACTCTTATCCTTCCTCACTGTGTGCTATAGAAAAAGAAAATGGGTAAACAAAGCCTTTACACTGTAACTCAGAGGAATTCAAGAATGACATATAAACTGAATGCCCCGCACACCTGGGTTCCCACTCTGTGCCTTTCTGTCTTTCTCTAGGTCCTTTACTCTGTCTCTCTCACTGTCCTCGTCTCTCTCTATTTCCTCTGTCCCTCTGAGTCTCTCGTAGGCCCTCTCACTCTGTCTCTGAGTGAGACCATGCTCTGTCTTTGGAGTGTTATCTCTTCTCTAATAAATTTTCCTTTTGATTCTAACTTTGGCATGTGTTTTGATGTTTTCTTATACTTTGCCAAGAACCCTCTTCTCTCTCATTGGGGCTTGAGTCTCCCCATCTTGGGGGAACTTGCCATGTCCTGCATCAGAACTACCCCTGGGTTTTGCAACATTATCAGGTGTTGCTCATCATTTTATTAAATGGACTGTCTGCAGAGCAAGGACTAAGGCCACATACCAGAAGGGTTAGGGTGGTAGGGGCCACTTCCAAACTGATGGGCAAATTCTACAGTTCTATATCTTTTGAATCGATGTTTCTCTTCACTACTCATGGATAATTAGAGTTAAGTAAGATATAGTTTATTACATCTTGTGTCTCCTCCTAGTTCCTCATTAAAGAAAATATGAAAATTTTAACATGTATTTCTCATTTACAGCAAAATAGCATGTTTTCTAAGGAAACTGTGACATGGAATTTGCCAGATAAATGTACCACTTCATAAATCTTGTAGTTGAAACATTGGCATGTCAGCAATCTAATGCATGATTATTTGTTTTTCCATTATCTGGTCTAAGCTCATATCAGAGAAGCCATGCTTCACTTTAGAACAAATAGTTCTGAAGTTCTAGCATGCAATCTTAACACTCTGGAAGTAGTTCTTTTGGTCTAATGATTGGCACAGGTAACTTTATCTTGAGGTTGCTGAAAGTGTGTTGGTCTCTTGAGTAAAACTGTGCAGATAACTTGAGATTTCAATAGCATTTCAGCAAGATTTTATTACAGCCTAGATTTTTATGATAACTGATACTTTATTAGTTAGAAACAAATGTTGACCACTAGTTTTAAAAATAAAGCTCAAAGACCGCATTCATCTTTCAATGAAAATACCAGATAACAGACATTCATCTGCCTATTTTCCAGTTTGTATGAACTGCAAATATACCTCTAACTGAATTGATCAAATCAAAAATATTTATTGAGCACCAAGCATTGTCTTAAAGACTGAAAACAAAGCAGTAAACAAAACCAAAGCGGTCCTTCCTTTCTTGGAGATTACAGTCTCATGAGAAAAAAAAAATTTAACAAATAATAATGAGTATAATAAAAGCTATTAATGTGCAGTTTGGGGAATATGTGGCAGAGATTTAACTGCTAGAGTAGAGGAAAGGCTTCCCAGAGGCAATTCGAGATTTGAAAGGTAAGCCAGCCAACAAGGAAGGGCTAATAAACAGGTTTTGTTTTTCTTAAGGGTTTAATATACATTAGGCATGAATGTTGCACAGTTAGGTTTTCCTTCATAAAACGATTGTCTTGCTATGATATTGAAAATGGATTATAGATAGTGCAAGAATGATTACAAGAAGAATAATTAGGAGGATATTAGTACACCCCAGGAAAGAAGATTACAAATGTGAATATAGACGTACATTTATGGAAGCAAAATGGATGTGATTTGGTGCTCAGTAGGATGTCAGAAGTGACTAATGTCATGTAGGCCCTATGAGGCAAATCAGGGATGGTGTCCAGTGGTCTGTGCATCACAAAATAAAGTAGCAAGTTCATGGTTAGTTGATTTGATTAATGTAGTAAATAATACTGTTGCTTAAAACAGAATTTAGAAATTCTCCTACAGTTTGTGGCAAGAATGACCTAGTTTGGCCGTCTGCTTTGATATAATTAGGTGAGCACTGAATCTGCACCTTACTTAATGACGTTTACCTGATTTGGATTAAGGAACAGAGTTAAACACTAAACATGCCAAATATTTAATTCTAAAATTTCAGAGCATGTCCAAACCAAGCAATTTCCACATTGAAGGACGTATGTTCATAGGGTTTCGCTTTTTGAGGTTTGAGGATTTCTCTTTTCCCAAGAATTATGAGCAGAGTATGAGAATTACTTGTCTCTTTCTTGACTTTGTTTTATAATTTCAATTTTTAGCAAATCTAAGAGATAGTGGATTATAGCGCCAAGTGCCAGGCTTTGGAATCTGAGTCTGATTCAAACCCAGCGTTATCACTTACTGTGTCAACGTGGGCAAGTTAACTTTTCTGTGCTTCATTTTCCTTCATTAATCTGGGTCCATTGCTGTTTTGAAAGTGATACTCCAAAGTCTCTGTTTTCCTTCCTTTGCTCTCCCAATTCACTTCTTTTCTCTTAGTAGTACCTGCAGGTAGAATAGAATGCCGTTTAGTGTTCTCTGGTTATTCCTCTCCTGCTATTTAGAATGAATATTTATTGCTTTTGATCTCTGATTAGGGTTGCTTGTTAGCAAAAGTTTGCCTCTAAAGGATAATGCCTAATGTGGTAGGACCAGCTGCTCTATAAAACGTCTAAGATACTCCAGAACATTTGGCAAGGCTGATTATTAAATCTCAGTTTCAGGTATAAGTGTGCTTGGGAAATTATGGAGGAATATCACACGGTTCGGAGTTTGCACAATCTCCTCTCTGCAGTGTGCTCCTTTACTACACCTGCAGCCTGATCTTGACATGTCATAGCTCAAAAAACAAAAGCTTGAAACTCCAATGGGTTATTCCTCTTATTTTATAGTCACCTTTTCTGAATTCCATAACTGGCCAGGCAGAATGAGAGAGGGGACAATGGAAGAGTTTTATCTGATATCGTGAAGACATTTTTGAGCAGGATTAAAGATGAGTTTTTATTAGAGGCACATATATAATTTAAATCTTCAGTATTCCCACTGTTGTTTCTTTTTTTCTATCTCCTAGTTGACTAAATTAACATAATCTCTTTTCAGTAAATTACATGAAGAATAATTAAAAATTTTTTTAAATTCTTAAACTTTTCATGCCTTATAAATTGATGGCAACGATAACAAAGCTCATCTTTTTACAGTAATCATACAAACTATATTCTAGAAGTAAACTCAGAAGTTATCTACTTTATTATCCTCATCATGAGAGAAAATACAATACAGAAGAAAAATATTTCCATAGACTCTATCATCTGAGTGACTCAGCCTATCAATGCCAAGAAAGGAATGCTGCCTATCGAAGTCTGATCTCTTGCTCACATACTGATCTCTCAGTTTTGGCTATTATAAACTCTGGAATGTTTATTGTAATTATTGTTACACTGTTACAAATTTTATGTTATTCACCTTGTTTACAAAATAAGTATGTGAGTGCATTCTCTTTGTAACTGTATTTTAAAGGTGAAATATGTAATTTCCCTGAGCTAGTTGATAGTTCTTTATCAACTATGTTGTGTAAATTCTTAACTGTATTCATTTTGGGAGAGCTGAATTTTGTAGATATTTTTCTGGAGTGTTTGCAAGTATAAAAAGTATTTTTATTACTTCTAAATATATGAACTGCAGCTTGAATGGATATAAGGTTTTCAAATCTTAATCTTTTATTTGCAAAACTCTAGTCATTTATGTATTGCTTGTATTATTTGGGACACCTATTGTATTGTATCTGATGTTCTACATTAGATTTTTTTTAAAATCTCTTTGATGTTGTTCAGTTTTCCTTTCTTATATTTGGATGAATTTTTTTTCTTAATCCTATCAAGTCATCAGATTTCTAGGCTATGTTTAGACGTCAGTTGCTTCTTATTAAATTTGCCTGATATAGAGTCAAATTTTTCAACCAAAAAATTCTTCCTTTACATTGGGAGATGGAATTCTACTATAGTTTTGAATGTTATTTTCATGCCATTTATTATAATATCTTTTAAAGAAAAATTAATTATTTTATATTGTATTTTTACTCTATTCTCTCTATGTTATCTTTGTTTTATGGTCTCATCTCTTTATCATTTTTCCCCTGAAACCTAAGTGATTATTTTCAATAGAGTAATTATTAGCATTTTAATTTTCTGCAGCATAGATTGTGTTTTTTATTGATCCTTTTTAAATTCTGTAGTGGCTTCACTTTTTAAAAAACTTTACCTTAACTCTGTCAGCTATCATTTCATCTCAATCTCTTGTTTTATCGTTTTCTTTTTATTGTTTCATACTTTTTTAAATTTATTTTTAAAAAGCAAAGCATTTCTACCTAAAATTTTATTTCTGTTTCCTGAGGGTAAATCTTCAGAATTATGCTCTTTACCATGGCCTTGCCTGCCACATTTGTCTGTTTTCACGTCACAGAAACTCTGCATAGACTCAATGGTGGCATTTTTCATTCTTCTGGTTACCCATTCTTGAAAGAGGACAAGTTTATCTGGGTTTCGTAAGTACACCAAAATAATCTGTGCTGATTTTTCATGGACTTCTTCCCAGTTTTTCTGTGCTTCATCAAGGTCTTTTAGAAGTTAATCTGGAATCATAAATAAAATTAAAGAAAAAATATTTATATTACCAGTTTGAAATTTGGGTTTCTGTAGTTGGAGGGAAGGTGTGAGTGGAAATGGGAAGTGCAGTTACAGGAGGGCAATTTTTCTTTCCATGGCTTTCTTTCTGTATCGTGGACCAGTGTCCTGTCTCTGTCTTTCAGTTTGATCTGATCTCTACTCCAGATACAAAGTGTGGCTGTATCCTTCCGGATCGCCATCATGGAGTTGTACACTAGACTTATAGTTGAGGAGGGGGCAGGGATTCTGCCTCACATCAGCGATGCCTTTATTTGTAAAAGTGTTTCTCGCAGGTCAGGGCGAACTGGCCACGCTAAGAAGTTCAGCCACAGGGAAGCATTGACTTTGCTCTCCCTCCAGCACAGCTGCTTCTTCTGATGGTTCTTTACTGGCAGCCACTTTGGGTAAAATGGTCCTTATCTATTCACAGTCTAGCATCATCTCTAGCTTTCCCTCCTTCAGGTAAGAAGATTCCTATTCATTTCAGAAAGTGCTGTCAAATGTTGGAGTCAGCTTCTGACTCCACTGAGAAGCTGACCTATGAAAACCCACACTACTCCCAAGGTGTCTTTTGGGTTTAGCTGCCACTTTCTCTCAAAGCCCCATTCCTAGAGACTCAGACAACTCCTAATCTAGCTCAGTCAGAGTCTCCCACTGACTTTCCACTGGGCTCCAGGATTCATCCGAGCCTTCTAAAGTAAGGCTTTTTAGAATATTCTGGCAGGGCTTCTGTTCCCTTTACTTATTCTCTGTAATATTGCTTCATTCTCTTGGGAAGAGAATTTGAGAGTCAGACTTTGATTTGTCTCACATCCACTATATGAAACCATTTTTTTCCCCCAAAAAATTTGTGGTATAGGGTTGTCACAGTTCCTCAGTTACAATTCTAATGAAAGTATTTCACTTTAAGATTTTTTCTTTGGCCTTTTTGTTGTTGGTATTGTTTAGAAACTTCCTTTTATTATAATCTTGTCAGGGGTTGTAAACTTCCTCTTAAAAGAATTCCTAGATTCTTCTAGTAAAATGCTCTAAGAAATTTAGTTAATCCAAAGAATTCAATGTTATATTTACTAGCTTTATTTATTTTTAGAGTTGAAAGACTGTTGCATAAGTAATACAAGTTAGAAACAACTACTATGGTTATCTTGTTCCCTTTTATAGATGAGCTGTCTGCATTGCAGAGAGTAAGGTGAGCTTTGCACAATGAGCGTTAGTGGCCTGGACAATACTTAAACCCAAGTGTTCTGATGTCATCTCTGAATTTTTTTTTTTTTTACTTTGATTTTGCCTCACAGCCTTTGACTAATATGTGTATAATCTCTCTGGGTCAAATAGAAAATTACTTATTTTGGCAATACCTTATATTATTAAAGATCTTAGTCAAAAGGTTTTTTTAAAAATATAGTAAATTCAAGACTATCATTCTATTACTATGCCTAATAACATGATGATCTAATAAAAAAAAATAGAATAATAGGAACTAAATGGTTTGATTATGTTTATACCTTACTCTCTATGGTGACTGGACATAGATTACACACTACCAAAGGTGGATTTTTTAGGGAACAGTGTCATGCCTGATTTCCACATTTGGTGCCATTTAGCTGCCTCCCCTTGGGCTTCTTGGCCAGATGTTCCAGCATTAGAGCTGGAATCCACACCCGTGACAAAGGCACGTTGTTCTTACAGCCTTGGTATCCCATCTGCCAATTGTCTAAATGGAGTTTTCGTCCTGGAGACATCTGCTCGTTAGACACGCTGACTGTTCCTATGTGAAACTTCTGTGCCTGCTACTTGTCTGTGAAGTATCACACTGTAATTCAAACCTGTTTGTAGAGAAAATACTTTGAAATTATATATTTTAAGATTATCTTATTTAATCTTTTGGCGCTTGGCCATATGGCTACTCTTTCTCTTTAAAACTCAACTCCTCTGATAGCCCTGGTATGTTTTAGGTCAGAGAAGAGTGCAGAATTTTGGAGTCATACTGCCTAGGTTTATTTCTGTGTCAGTTAGCTTTTTTCACAGTCATGCTATGTAACAAATAATTGTATACTCCTGATAGATTCCAACAATAAGCATTTATTTATCATATGTCAGGACATCAGCTGGGATGGCTCTGCTGATCTCAGCTGATTTGATCACGTGCCTGTACATCAGCTGGAGGGTCTGCTTATCTAGACTAGGTTTGCTAGATAAGTGTACTTCAAGCTGCTGATCCAGATAGCTGCAGACAGAATTCAGGTAAGTCCCCTGCATAATCACTGTGGGAAGCAAGGTGAAGAGGCAGCAGGCTGGGAGCGATGCCAGAAACATAAGAGCAAGTGAAAGCATCGTGTGCCTCATAAGTGTTACTCTGAAACAAATGTACCGTCATTTCTGCCCACCTTCCTTTGACTGTAAAACTCTAATGTCTGAGCCCAAAGTCAAGGTGTAGGGAGGTACACTCTGCCTCCAATGGGGAGGTCTACAAAGTTAATGGTGAAGGGTTTGTGTATAGAGAATCATGTAGAAGTGGGGATGATATTTTAATCTGCCTCAGAATCTCAACAGGACTGTTCTCAGTTCTGTGGATTAGGCACATTACTTACTCTTTAAAAAATCTTGTCTTTGTTTTAGAGATTAATGATAATCTCTACCTCACAGAGTTGTTGTGATAACACTATGTATGTAGAAATGTAACATCTGTCCTGGAACATAAAAGTATGAATAAATGAGAGGTGATGGTAGTGGTGGCATTATTCCCTGGTTCCCTTCCACCCTCTCTAAACATGTCCCTTTGCAGTCTCCTCCTCCTTGGCCTGATCCTCACGTATAGGCAACTACCAGGATTGTAGCCCAAGGCTTCTTCTCGTCTTGCTCTGCGTGTGCTGACTGGGTGATCTCTTTTATATCCATAGTAACCTATTAAACCATGCTGATTATCTCAGATCTTCTAGGTATGTATCTTGTGTTCTATCTTCCTTCCTGGTTTTAATTTTCCTACTATTGCACTTTTCCTGGAACTAGAGAAGCACCTGTGTTCCCAGCTCCCTGTACATAAAGTAGATGGTGCCTAACTGATGTGCCTTAAGAAGATTAAACAGAGTCTATTTGAGCAAATGCCCCCCTCATTTGCTCATCAGTAACAGAAATAAAATAATCACGTGTTAGATCCACCTAGTACTTTATTATTTTTCACAAACCTTTCACATAATGTGATCTCACTTTAGCCCCCCTACAACTCCTCTGGAGGAGATATTTTATCCTCACAATTGACATTAAGGTTAGCTGTTTATATTAGGACCAATTAAAATTCCTTTAAAAATGCAAACATATCAAAGAGGAAGAGTAAGACAGAAGCTCATTCTACCCAATAACACTCATCACTGAAGACTGGTTTAAGAGGCTCGCCTAGCTAAGTAATCAGATGGAGAAGATGGAGAACAGGATTGGTGCATTTTGAGAACAGAAGTGAAGGCTGAGAGCCCTGGGAAGATAGAGGTGAAGGCAAAGTATGAGTGAATGGGCTCTAGGAAAGACAGCAGTAGGGGAAAAAAAGCTTTCTTATTAATGTTTTTGAGAGTCTGTTCTGCATATCCATGTTTCCCAAAGGGTTGTTCTCGTAAGTGTCAACAGAAGTCAAGAAGAAATTATATATATATATATATAGGTTTACAGGATATTCTCAATAAAATAAAATAAAATAAAATAAAAATTAGATTATTGCATTCTGGATCCTTGTTTTTGTTTGTTTGTTTGTTTTTGTTTTTGTTGTTGTTAGAATTATTTGCTAAACAGCTTATCTTAAAAATATGAAGATATAGCATCCTGAAATGCCCAATAAGTTTGACCTCTATGTTGCTACATCATTTTTATTCTGCACTCTACTTTCTAGTTTGAAGACATGAAACATGTAATATTAGAATAATCCAAACCCCAGCTCTTTAAAGAGGGAAAAAATGTCTTTACTAACTTGTCTCAGCTACATTTCATTTCCTTGGAAATTAGTTGTATTTCTCATGCAGGCTCAACCAATAATTAAAATATCCAGTTGATACCTGTCTTGTCAACACCAGCTAACAAGCAAACTGCATTCTCTTATTCTGAGCTCGTAAAATATTCTCAGCTCTTAGTTTTCTCATATAATGCTTTGAGGACTCCCTTTAGCTAAATTTAGTTCATCGATTAGGGGTCATTATTATCACCCCACCTAAAGTTAACAAATACTGTTCATAATTATTATTTAGTCTCGTGAAAGCTACAGTTTGAATATATGATGGAAATTCCTACCCATGAGAATTATTTGCATATGAAATTATCTTCAAAGTGAAATATTAGTATAATTGGAGCTCATATCCTATAAACTAGTCTGGGACTCTCCCCAGTCACTCACTGCAGTAAATAACCTGGTGAAGATCTCAGAAAATGAGAACAAAAACACTACTCCTACTTTGTACAATTCCCATTCCTAGGAATATTAGGAGCAGAATATTTAAAAAAGGAGAATTTTAAAGTTATTAATTGCAGACGATGGTTCCTTACTGAGTAAAAGAGATGTTAAATGGCTAATGATAAGATTTCAAATAGATGATTCTCCGCACTATTTTAAGCCAATCATATTTAGTTTTAATCATTATATTCTATTCATATATGAATTGTCCTATTGATTCTTGCTTTATAATAACTTCTTATTTGTCATTCTGCTTTTATTTCCAAATCTCTTGTTCAAACATTAATCCATTCACTTCTATATTATTGCCTGAAAAACCTGCTTCCTCTCTGCTCTCCTTGTGTTAATTCCATCAGTCTCTAATCTATTTGATATATTACAGATACAGGCTAATTAACATACAGGCTAATTTTTTAAAAAATCTATATTGGTTTGTAAATATTTAAGAAGTATTAGTGCTTCTCTGTTTCCATCATAAGAATAAGAGGGAATGAGGAATGGAAGATGACTCTGAAGTTTGAGCAGCTAGATGAATGTCACTAACACGGGGTAGGACCTAGGAGAAGAGATGTGGGTTTGAGACCAGAGGAAAATGATGAAGGCAGTTCAGTTTGTGGGACTTGTGAGATGCAGAGCTAGTAAACAAATGGGTACTCAGATCTAATCCCTCAAGAAAGATATGATATTGAGAAATATAAAATATTGAGAATAGGCAAAATCACTTGAGGATAGTATATAGAGTGAGAAGAAATAATCTAGGACATACCCCTGATATTATTATTAGAAAACTTCCAGTATTTGAGAGAAGCTCATCTGTGGAAGAAAAATCAATTTAGCATAAATAGGGCCAATAAAAAAAGGTGCAAAAAATCCAATTTTATCTTATTATTTTGGAGAAATGCACATAAAGCAGGTCTATCAATGGCTATGATTTCTCCATCCTAGGGAACCTAGGAACCTGGGCTAAGTCACAATTTATCAATATTTGCAGAGGGGATAAGTCCAAGAAGTAAGAAGTTTGATTACATAGCTTCCCAGGTTCTTTCGACTTTCAAATTCTGTAATTCAACACATGCTCAATTTTTCTCCCTGGTCTGCAAATACCTTGGACGTAAGGATTATTCCTTAGGATATGGAGATGTGTTGGGCGTGAGGTGGATCTCAGTAAATATTATTGATTGCAAAGACTTTCAAACGCTCTGTAAAATTAGATCCACAAATGCTTTGTAATCATACCTGTTTAAGGAGCATTGAAAAAGAAAGTTGAAATAGGATGAAGGAATTAGGAGTGCTGGTGGAGAAGAGTAGGGGAAGGGCAGGTAGGAACACTAGTAGAGGGGAAATGTGTGATTGTTTACTTTAGAATAAGGGCTTAGTGAAAAAATTGCATTCTAATCTAAGTTCTGGGAGATATTTTCACTTATAAAATGTCTTTGTTGGGATTGTCTGTGGGAGTGCCTAACGTATTATTAGGAACAAATAATACACATATACAAAAACATAGAGGCATACATATACAAATTTGAGGTTCCACTTTTCTGCCCTGTGATAGTCTCCCTATGACAAAGATAATAGTCATATTAAAAGAAGATATCCTACATGATGCTGCTTTAAACTAAATACAAATCAAACTACACATGCACATACACTCTAAAACTTTAGTGGAATATAGAAAGTTATCACATTTCACAGTTAACTATGGAATGCTTTGGCTTTTAAAAGCTGAAAGCATCACAACTGGTAAGTATTTGGGAGACAGGAGCTTTGCAGTTGATAGGCAAAATGACACCCTCAGTCATCACCTTTAATTACCTCTGATGCCAAAAAGAGCAGTTGGTTCTTTATTAAAACCTCATTATTCAAAGGTGTTCCTCTAGTTGCCTTAAGTGAAGCATGCACCAACGAAAGCAAATTGCAGTTGGAAATGTGTATTCTCCTGTTTTCCTTATGTTTAAAAGGTCCCATTAGACAGAGAGCATAACTTCCCTTGTGTTGTGGATCGTAAATGCTGGAAAGTGGCTGCTTACTTCCCCATCATTGCTTCCTTTAAAACAATTATACTCACTAAAGCAAATACTGATGTCATCCATCTTTCAAGGCAGAAGTAATCCCTTTGAATTGGGCCATTTTGCATTTGTCTGGCAGCCATTTCCAGGACTCAGCCAGTAGCTCATTTCAAAGGCAAATGATAATTTGCAGATTCCATGCAATGGAATTGAAATTAGTCTTGTATGTCCCAATATTTCATACTCTTGTCTGCAGCTGCCAAAAAAGATCTTCTTTTCTTGAGACTGAGGTAAATTGGCTAAATCCAATTCAACGAATTGATGATGATTATATTTTAATTGTTTAGAGGAGTACCACGTTGTTTTTTCAGAAAACTAAGGCTCCTGCAAACAGTGAATGTCAACCCTTCTCTATTCTGCAGTTGCAAAATGGCTGGGAAGGAAGTAGTTTTCCTATGGAGAAACAGGTAGCCTCTCTTGCCTCATGGACCCTGCTGTGAGCAAACTGCATTCCTGGTGGATTGCCTGTCACTTCAAAATATCTATACCTTGTGACTGGAGGCGATGGGCAAAATTGCAAGGTGACTTCGCTTATAAATCAATTTCTTAACAATCTAAGGTCCTCAAAACCATTGGGTTGGTCTTGGAGGAGAACTGGAAACTGTCCCCACTCCCCTGCCCTGACTGACTCCCAAACCACTAAAAAACAACAAGAAGTACCAACATCTTTAACAAATTCCACATGAAATAATTAATAACAGCCAACATTAAACAATGCTTACTTTGTACCAGGCACCATCCTAAGCACTTTATATGTACAAAAACACATTTCATCCCCAATAAGCCTAATAAAGGGGTACTATCTCGCTATTTTTCTCCATTTTACATATGGGGACACTGAGGCTCAAGTAGTTAGGGAAGTTGCTCGAGTTCCTATAGCTATTAACTAGTAGAGTCAGGGTACCAACGAAGGCAGTAGGGTTCCAGTATCCTGGCTCTTGACTACTTTTCTAAAGTTACCTGAATTTTTCAGTGTCTGATAATCCTCATTATTGAGATCTATTTCTTTAAATCTTTCTTTAAGCATTCTTATTGTTATTTAGGCTGTTTCCTTGTGGACATATTTTCATCTCATTAACCTGCTTTTCTCTCTTCTGTTTTCTACCTTCCATCTGGCGTTCTATCAGTGATCATGTATGAAGCACTACCCCACGCATAGTTCTTTAATAGGCGTGAGATTATTTTATTTAAACCAGGAGCAAGATTTGCACACATGGTCCATGTTTATTTTCTTGGTTATTGTACTAAAAATAATATCTCAGTGGTGTGAACTTCTAGTGCATTTTTACTGCTTTTTTTTTTTTACTCTTAATATTAAATTTGATTATCTCCCCCCTGCCCCCTTACTTTATTTTAACTCCTGGTTGTTTGACTTAGTGCTAACCAAATGCCATAGATTGTTACCTCTAGGTAGAAAAACTATAAAAAAATAAAACTTCAATTTGTCCTTAGGTCCACTTTTCAACTCTCCTTGTAAATAACAGTCTCTAAAATCTTAAAGTTCATCTAATCACCAAGTCAATTTGTCTAAATGTTTCTCAAAGCTGTTTGCTCTATCCCTGCTATCCCTTTGTAAGGGCAGACCTCTGTCATTCCTCATCTGAACATCTGCAACAAACTGTTAACTAGTCTCCTGACCTCTAGTCATATCACTTTTAAACCCCTGTTCCAGTGGTTATGGTAGGGGTTTCTCAACAATAAATGTTGAGAACAAAAGACAACAAAAAACCTCTTTATCATATTATAACCTAAAACCCTTCAGGCAGTTCCCTAGCGGATACGGGATAAAGCTTCCATTCTTCTGAGGAATCCTCCAGCCTCTTCTCCAGCTTCTCATGCCTTCCTCGCTTTAGGCTACATCCTCCATACATACCCTGATGCTTTTGCCACTGTCTCCTTGCTTGTGTTTCTCTCTATCCAAACAATTTCTCCCTCTTCACCTGGCTAACACCTATCACCTTTGCAGAGTCAGCTCCCAAAGTATTTCCTCTAGGACGTCTTGGCTCTCTTTCCTGAAGATTCTCTACTGCAAACCGCTGCCACTGCGTTAACCATTTCTGTGTTTTCCCCAATCATGAATTTATTACATTGATTCAGAATGTTCTGTTTCTATATCCGTGTCCTCCACTACATTAGAACTTAGTCAACTTTCTGTCCATTAGGCTGTATTCATATTCAAGTACTTAGCTCAAAGTAGATGTAAAAAATATTTGTGGAACTAAATATAAGTTTTCCCATATCCTTTGACAAATGAGGAGACCAAGGGTAGACACCACACTCCTAGCAAGGGTTTAATTTTTTGTTGAGGGAAAAGGAAGTTTGTTTCAGAATCTCATAGACTCTGTTACTTATTTTGCATTTAAAATTTTTACTTCCTTCAACAGTACTCTCACACGACTAACACACGCAAGAGAAGATAGCAAGATGATGTTGGAGCCCCATTCTATTTAAATTTAAATCTTCTTTCACCAGGAAATATCAGTGCTAATACTGTTAGAGTCAGAGGCCCGACTTTTGCAGTTCTCCTGCTGCGCTTAAGTGAGCCACAAGTAGGTCGAGTGTCTCAGTCCCTGAATCAATGGCTCTGCCTCAAATAGAATGCAGATGGATAAATTGCTTCTCTTGAGCACTGCTCTGACGCAGCCAGCATTTTGATGTAAGATCGAGCACAGCTAGATTTCAACAAGGATGCCAATACACCTGTTGGGAAAAAATATCTGGAGCAAGGATTTATGCTAAAATGAAGATATGGGCATATTCCAAGTAGTTTTCAAATAAAACAATGTGTCATCAATATTTTTTTAAAAAGCAATTTAACTATATGTATTTGGGCATCATGGAAAAAACTTGATGCATAAGTATAATTTAATTTTTCTTCTATAAAAATTTTGCTGGTATTCTGTTGCCAATATTTAAAGTAATCTTTTATGTGATGCTTTTTTAAATGGCATGACTAAGGTGCGGATGTGAGACAATTTCACTTCTCAAGGAGCAAACAGAAGAAGCTGTCCTTCAATGATCTGGCGTCTACCTTTCTTTCACACTTATCTTTTACTGCTCCTGGCATGACCTTTAGATGCCAGCTACACCGAACACCTTTATTTATACCACACTATTTGTTGCCTCTGCACCCCAGCTCATCCTATTTTCTCTTATTTTAGTCCATCCTCATTCATGCACTGTGCTCTCATAATACCCTATGTGACCCACTATTATCACACTTACCACGATGATATCTGGAAATATTTCTAATTTTTATAGCTAGATGGGGAAAAGAGACTTGTGCTACTGGCATCTCATGGGTAGAGGTGAAAGATGCTGTGACATATTCTACAATGCACAGATCTGATATTGAGAAACCCCAATTTAGGACGCCTGCGCCATCAAATAATGTTTGAAGAAATGAGTGAATGCTTGAGAAAAGAAGGAAGGACTAATTACCTAAAAGGGGTGTTTTTAGCAATTTCAAAATGATAATGATAACATTTCTAAGAGTGATTATCAATTATAAGAGCAGATATACTTGGGTTAAAGCAACTCAATGAACCCGTTTGCAGAAACATTTTTAAAAAATCTAGAACAGCATGCTGATTCCATTTCTAGATATGATATTTTAAAAATTGACTTGATGACTACATCCAGGATATTTTTTCCAAGAAGGAAAATGTTAGATTCCAGAAGGAGTGCATCTGTTAATAATGCATTTCTATTTGGATTGGATCTGGGTTTTTCTAAGAATTTGGAATATGGCAATTTGCCTTCTTGATCAAAGCTCATACATTAAGAGCCTCATAGTTAAAAGAATTGACTTCAAGAATAGCATATTCTCTAGAAACCTTTCTAACACCTTTCACTAGTGTTAGGCCAAGGAATGTGGTACAAAAGAGGGATAATCATGCTAAGTGAAATAAGCCAGACAGAAAAAGTTGAAAATCACATGATATCACTTATATATGGGATATAAACCTAAAAGCAATGAAAGGACAAGACAAACAAATAGAGACTCATGGACATGGACTATAGACTAGTGGTTACCAGACAGGAGGGAGGAAGTAGATGGGGTAAAAGGGGTCAAATATATGGCGACAGAAAGAAAGCTAACTATAGCTTATAACTAAAATGTACAGCTGAAACATCAAATTTCATTAATCAATGTCACCATAAAAAATAAATTAATTAGGAAAAAAGTGGAATTCTTATGCCATTGTATTTCTCCATTCTTGTCTCATCTTGTTTGCAAAATAGCTCTCCATTCTTTTACTTAATAGTAATACAGGCTAAACCCTATTCCTGTATAATAACAGCTCAAAATCTACTAAGTTCTTTATTATTACACGCAGGAAACGTATTTGGCATGGACTGGAATTATTGTACAAACCAGACATGAGGAATTTGTTTAGTTCTGCCTATGCTGGTCGCAGTATATAAGCCTGAAACTACCTTTTAAATTTTATTGCAGATTTATGTCAAAATTACAGCATTATCAAAATTATTTTAGTATAATTAGATGCTCAGCAGAAAGAAAATTCATTGTGTAGAAAATTTATGAGAATCCATGAATCTTTAAATGGCAATGGTCTTAAGAGATTATGCAGACTTCTCTATCTTGCATGTTCATTTGAGGATGAAAAAGGAAAATGGAAAATTTACAGCAATCTTATTAACTAGAATTTTGGATTTTATAAAATGCATAGAAGAAAACATAGGAATTAAACTCAAGGACCTTGGGCTTAAAGAAGATTTTATGAATTTGACCTCAAAGGTAAGGGAAGTAAGAGCAAAAATAAATAAACGAGACTACATTGAACTAAAAAGCTTCTGTTCAGCAAAAGAAATTGTCAATAAGGTAAAGAGACAACCATCCAAATTGGAAAATATATTTGCAAGCAACACCTCTGATAAGGGCCTAATATCCAAAATATACAAAGAACTCATACAACTCAATAACAACAAAAAACCAAACAATCCAATCAAAAAATGGGCAAAGGACCTGAACAGACTCTTCTCCCTAGAGTATGTACAAATGGCCAACAAATATATGAAAAGATGCTCAACATCACTAGCTATTAGGGAAATGCAAATCAAAACCACAATGAGATACCGTCTCACATCTGTTAGTATGGCTCTAATCAACAGGACAAGTGATAACAAATGTTGGAGAGGATGTGGGGAAATAGGAACCCTCATACACTGCTGGTGGGGCTGCAAATTGGTATGGTCACTATGGAAAGCAGTATGGAGTTTCCTCAAAAAACTAAGAATTGACCTACCATATGATCAAGTAATCCCTCTCTTGGGTATTTACTCCAAAGACTTGAAAACTTATATTCAAAAAGATATTTGCACATCGATGTTTATAGCAGCATTATTCACAGTGGCCAGGACATAGAAGTAACCAAAGTGTCCTACGAAATATGATTGGCTAAAGGAGCTGTGGTACATGTATACAATGGAATATTTTTCAGCCATAAGAAGAGATGAAATACTGCCATTTTTACAACATGGATGGATCCTGAAATAATCATGCTAAACAAAATAAGCCAGACAGAAAAGATTAAAAATCATATGATATCACATATGTGGGCTATAAACCTAAAAGCAACAAATGAACAGGACAAACAGAGACTCATGGACATAAACAATGGACTAGTGGTTACCAGAAGGGAAGGGGAAGGGGAAAATAAAAAAATAATATATTTTTTAAAATTATGTATATAGTATGAAAAAATAAATAAATAAACTGGCGATAAAAAGAATTTCGGATTTTAAAAAGTCCTTTAAGAGCGTCCAATTCTATTCTATGAAATGGCTTCTCAGTACACAGGAGAGAGGAACTCTTTCCACTGCCCCTTCCTGTTAATTCTTAAGCCCTTTCAGGCCATGAGGGCATTAGTGGATACCTAATAGTTCTGCATCAGACACAGAGAGAATGGAAAATCCCAGGAACATTAAAAATGCCAAGCCAGGGTGAATGAGAAGGGTGAGGTTATTTAAGACAGGGAAGAGGGAGAAGCCCAGAATTCTAACACATGCTAAGGCAGAATCCCATCACTGTCCTTTCTGCTTCCTTCTAGTCCTACTTACAAAAAGCGACATCTTGATCCAGGCAAGGCATAAAAGTAAATCGGAAGGATTATGCACTGATTTAAGGGGATATAGGAGGTGGGGTGGTTCCACCTCATTTGCAATTCAGGTTTTTTTTCTAGAGGGAAGAAGTGGGAGCACTAAATCAATTTTCCTTCTTTAAATATCAGCTACCCAGTTAAACAGATTTGATGTGTCCAAAATTTGCCAATAGCATAAAAATTTCAAGTTCTAGTTATCATAGCTGGTGATGGGGTATAGGTGGAAGAAATATTCTAAAACAACTATTCAGCTAATGAATATTATAATAAAGCTCCAGTAATAGAAAAGAACAAGTACATACAAATAAAATTACTTTAGTAACAAAAAGTGGAAATGCAGCTTTAAAATTTAATTTATTGAGAAAAATGATAACCCAGTCAAATGATGATATCACTAAGATAAGTAAAATTCTGGAACAATGTGAGGACTTTGCTTTTCATTTTTCCTCTTTTCAACAGATAAACCTAGATTTAGCTTTTCTATATTCTACTTCTAGCTGCTCTAGATGAGTTTCTGTTTAGAAATGAATTATTGTACAAGAAGATAGCTTGCTCTTAATAAGAGATAGTACTGTTTTGCTTTTATAGTTTGAAATATAAGAAGGCATGTCCTCTTTTCCAAGAATACCTGTTAGAAATTTTTAGGCCCTGCATTACTGTTTAGTGTCCTTCGGCAAGAATATGACGCTCTATTGCTGTCTTTTTCAACAATACATGTGTCATCTGAAGGAGTGAGTGAGTCTGGGTTACACCACCTTCAGTCTTTTCTGGCTGGCTGTACATTCTTGGTCCTATACTCACCCAGTCAGACTCAGGTTGCTCTTTTAGCATTATGAGGAAAGAACATCTGGATAATGACTCATGGTAATCTACCTTGTCTGCTAAATTGAATTCCATATAAAGTATACATTCCATCACCAAAAGTTTGGAGATATTAAAGTGTTACATATTTATGTTATTTACTTTGAAAATAATGTTGATGTGTAGAATTTGTATCAGATCTTTCCCTGAGAGGTTTGTTGACTTCACATACAAGGAATTTGAGTGAATTAACATATATTTTCTTGAGACTGATTTTTTAAAATTCCCTAGTCTGGTTAGCATATCATGTATAAATAGAAAGATCATATAATTTATTATCCAATCAAGAAAGCTTTCTCTGGAAAAACACTGAAGTGGAAGGAGCATTTAGACAACAAATATACACTGAGACTGCGCCAGGCAAATTGATACTGTAGGTCATCCTACATATGAATAAATGAGCTGGGAGACATGGGAAAGCACTCTAGACATGTATTTTAAATGAAAGGTGTGGCAGAACTTACATCTTTTCAACAAAGGCACCAAATATATTTTTTAAAAATGAAATCTGTGCCTATGAATTATTCTGGTTGCTTGGACAAAAAAAGAGTGAAAGCCACAAAGAAATAGAACCTTACTTATCAAACCATGGCACATCACTGAAAATATAAGAAAGGTCTTTACTAGCATTTGAGTTTGGTTAGTTCAACTGAGATAAATTTTGAAAGATGAAGCAGAAGAAATATATTCTCATTCATGCCACAAAGAACATTTCACCAACTCAACTTCAATGCCAAAGTAAAGTGAGATACTAATCTTGTCATTTTCACCACCAACAGCTATAGTATTGTGAGTGAATTCTCTTGTTTCATTCTCCTATTCCTTTTTGCCCAACTTTAAGATGTATCATTGATTTAAAAATACCTATAAAACTTAATCTACACTTCTTTTAACCTGTGATGATAATCTTGAAATTTTTAGTATCATTAGGAGTTTATCATGAGTACTTGAAGGTACATGTGTTTTTACTTGCTTTTTTTATTTCATCAAACTTTTTGGTTGATTGGTTGGTATTGTTTAATTGACTTAAACATTTTTTTGAATTCAGTAGTTGCTCTTTAACTTCAGTCAGAAGTTGTTGGCATTGATCATTTCCTGGTGATTATTTTAACCAGTATTTAAATGGGTCATGTCGTATCAACCTACTAAGCTTTGGAAATTTTATTTTCTATTTTGAGTGATTGCTGGTTTTTGTTGGCTGTTTCCAAATAGTCTGGCAAGATGACAATCTTTTGCATTTAATAACTTCTCATTTCTCTGCTGGATCATAGTAACTTTGAAAGTATTTCAAATGGTAATTAGTGAGTGACAATCTTGATTGAAATTCAGCCACAGGTGGTACTATAATTACAAATATAGAGGTGATATTACAGGAACAGGCACCTTTATACAGTTAAATTTGCACATGTTCAAGCAGTTACCACAAGTGTAACTCATGCTTCTAGGAGCTGACAAGTTGCTTTTCATTTAATAATGCAATAAATACCTGATTTCAAAAATACTAAAATGTTGACGAGATGTGCCCATAAATCAAGAATTATATTAATGTACTTGGCTGGTTAGTTTTGCACAGGGAGTTAAAGCCACTGAAATGGTCAAATGGCAAGAATTTTAATGGTGACAGAGTGAATAAGGAAACAAAACAACTCTTCATTCATACTTTGGTTTTCTTATCCTGCTTTTTAGAACCCAGAATAATATCACAAAATTTCACATATTTATTTTTAAGAAACTGGGCTATAAAATGATTCACAGTGTCTGACTCTATAAGGTAGCCATATCAGTTTTAAAACTGTGTTAAAAAAATAAAAATTAATAGCATATGCACTGCAAACAAGAATGATGCATAGATGGAAGAGTATGTGGTAGGACTTTGTTACTGATAAATCAAGAGGATGGATAAATCTGCTCAGGATCATCCTTCCCTCTTCCAACTGATAATACCAATTTGGTTCTCATTGTCTTTAAGGGACTCTCTACACAGTACATTTTTTAGGCTTCCTTCCTGTAAGCAGAGCCTGTGTGCTGGGTGCTACAAAATCATGCCAACCTGATGTATACCTGTGTATTTTACAAACTTAGAATGGCATTTGGGCCACTTGGCTCCAAACGTCACTTGGTGATTATGACAACAGAGTTGCTACTAGAGAACTATTGTGAGCTCCTTGTTTGTAGCTGAGTAAGGAGGTAGCACCTGCTGGGCAGGTCAGTTCAGGGACAGTAAGGACAAGGAGGCACTCCTCCACATTTCTATTTCTAATGAGTCTTCCTCATGCAACAGAGCCTACTAGTGCAGAGTTCTCTTCCACTTCTCATGCTCACCAAATATTACCTAGATGTTTAAGAGGCGCCAAATCAGAGCTGAAAAAAAAGTAGCACCTATTTAAAATAAATTATCTCTTTAAGCAATCAAATGACATGCATCACTCTGAAACCAAAGTGCTCCCTCATTCCAAGAATGTACTGAAATATATCCAATTCAAATATGCCAAGAACAGACACCTTAAGATAAAGATGTCCTATGACCATTTGCTATTCTAACCAGCTTCTCAACACTGTGCCCTGTATCTACAAAAGGCGACCTTAAGACAGCAGCTATTTTAAAGTCTGGGTAGCATTGGAGGAGTGGCTGGTAGTTGGGGCACAGGTAAAGTTGAAAAGTAGAAACATCTGAATAGGATTAAATAAATGCAACAATATCTTTGTATCTAAAACTAAAATAAAAATTAAATTTTAAAATAAAATGAAGTAAAGGGCCTCACACTGTAAGACTAGGGCACACTAGACTTAGAGAGGGGTCTAGGCTTAGAGTGACAAATTGGATTTAGACAGTGCAAACAGCAGCCCCATGAAAGTCTGGAGGAGGTTTTAGGGTCAAGTGGAAAAGGAGGCCATAATGTTATAATTTAAGTTCTCTGTCTGAACAAAAGCTTATGAAACTCTTAGAATTATATGGAGTCATAAAAACATGCACATACACATCCCAGCTGCAAGCAGTCTAATTTATCATCCTTTTAAAATTTTAGATACTAAAAGTCCTCACAGTTGGAAAAGCAACCAACACATTTTAGCAGGACTCATCAGAGCTGTCTTTCATTGTCTGGATATGCACCCAGTTGAATGCATTCTTCACACTATTCTTGTATATGCTGCAACAAATTGCATTGCCCTTTTACAACTATGGAATGCATTTGCCATTTTTACAGGTGGAGATAACTATCTCTCTGGAGTGGTCTATCAATTAAAAATTGAGAAAAATAGTTATTAGACTCAAAGTCCTGACTTGCCTTCCTTCACCTGCCTACTGTGTTGGGCTGTGCTATTCATAATTCTAACATTTCTAGAAGTGAGTAAGCTATGATATCTAAGTCTATAGGAACTTGAGGATAAAAGAACTTTCTAGTTTATCTTTAGAGATTTATGTTAGTTAGATTAAGAATGACCAAGGCCAGACGTGTTTTACTAGGTTTTATTGCTGCTATCTGAACAAGGGTGCTTTTGTAGCTTAGAGCCCTCTGTTTATATTTTTTTCTGTTTTCTCCTTTCTTTCTTTGTTTCTTTCCCCAAATTAACCTAGACATGACATACTTTTTATGAGAACATAAAGACAAAGAAGAGGAGACACCTTCAATACTTTTCTCTTGGAAAGTTTCATCAGTGTAAAGTTCTTAACTCCACTGGGATTTGAAGGTCTCTGAAATATTCTCTTTGGTATGGATGATCCACAGGGAAACATCTACTAGATTCTCTAGTAGTCACTCAACAGGCTACATAATTGTTCTGCAAATCAATATGTCATGCTCCTAATATAGAAAAGCTCACAGCATGTGACAGAAGATCCTATAAGGAAATGCTCTCTTCAGGAAATGGAGCTGGACAAGCCCACCGAGAAAGAATAGCGGGACTGGCAGGGGAGCTGCTTTTCTGTTGTGAGTGGTAATAATTGCAAGTATTGACTTAGGCTTTTCATAATGGGGGAGGAGGGGAGGTGTCTGGATGCTAAGACACTTGTCCAGGTGCTTCACACTTGTCTACTTACAGACTGCTTTTGGTTTAAAGGGGTATGTGCTGGGTTTTATAATGAATGTCTCAAATTTCCTCTGTTGCAATCATCTTACATTTCTCCTCAGGGTAGCTTCGATTGCTTTCTTGGAATGATTATCTTAATTCCACACTGATTCTAAACTGAAAATTGAAAATGCTTTAGGCTTTATTCATTTAAAAAGGCTTTTTAAAAAAACTTTCAACATTTCTCAACATGCATTTGTTTTTTCATGAGTAACTATAGAATTTAGAGGAAGAATAAAGTTGCAGTTGGATATGCAAGTTGGTAACATCAAATTAGGGGACTAAATCATTTTTAAAACATTTAGTCCAATACTATACTCTCTACTTTAATTTGTTTATTAATATACAGTTAATTTCTAGCTCCAACACATGTATAATTAAAATGGTGCCATTCTTCTTAGTGCAGGAAAGCTATATAAGTCAGATATCATTGAGGATTTCCAAAAGATAATAAACAAAAGGTTATACAATGGCAAAGAGATTTAAAAATATATATTTACTAAAAAAAATGGTACAATTGAAAAAAATGGGGAAAGCAGCATATTTAAATGATTCATTACATTTTTCAAATTATATCCTTTGAAAGGTCACAGTGGAATTTAACAGACTAGTCTTGGATACTAATGCATTTTATTTGTGCAGGGCTGGTTGGGTTTCTAGCTAGAAAAGAGTTGGTTCATCTTGCAGTCTGAAGTGAAGTAGTTGGAAGCCAATCCAATGAGCATACGCAAACAAGTTCTACCGGTATGGGCATTGTTGTGATAGCCTACAGGAGGTGTATCAAAACACATGAAGGAGTAAGTCATCAACAGCAACAAAACAAAGCCAGACCAATCCATAAAATCATGTCTGTCCTCAAGAACTTTTCAAAGGGCTAATATGATGGGATTTTCATTATTGCCCACTGGGGGATGGTGCTAGCACTCTTCTTGATGCTGGTGTTATTCATGTAAGACACTTGGGATTATATCATGGTAAGATATCACAAAATGACTGTCCTGAAGAGGATACATTTCTGATGAACCTGTTTCCAAAGGGATTTTATGGGATTTAGTAATAAAGCTAAGGAATGTTTGGTCCTTATTTTATTCTTACCAAGGAGCAGTACCATATGGAATCAGGGTTTACATTCTGTTCTGCCACTTACAGTGTGACCTTGAGCAAAGTCCTTAACCTCTCTGAGCCTCAGTTTTTCTCACCTATAAAATGAACAGTCATTTACACAGTCATTATAAACTTAGCAGAGTTTTGAATCCACGATACATGCTCAATAAACAATAGTATTTTAAAAGTTTATGTTATCACTTATTTCTAAGTGAGTTCTGTGAATCAGACTCCATATTTATTGCACACCTATAATTGCTGTGAGGTAGTCTAGATTCTGGAAATACAAAGATGAATAAGACATAAACCCTGCTTTCAAGGAGTTTGCAGTTCAGTTCAATGAAAGAAGAATGCACGGTCTTGATATAATTAGTGACAAAAGTAAAGTGTAGACAAAGCTATATTGGAACTTTGATCAGGGAGTAATTGATTCTGATGGATGGGATTGAGGAAGACCTCTCTGAGGAGGTGGCATTTGAAGTGATACATGAGTAATGGATATGTATTTTTCCCTAGTTAAATTTGTCAACTCAGTTTATTCCCTATCAGTTTGTCATTGTAATTATGATGGCAGTGAATGGCACACCCTAGACTCAATGTCTAATTTGGGACAGGAGATAGAAATCATATTTCTCCATCCATACTTTTTGTCTGCTTCATGGCTACCAACTTTGTTATCTAAGAAGTAATGTAGTCTTGAAGAGAAAGATAGTTTGCAAAATAATTTTTGGAAACAGGAAAGAAAAACAAAAATTTCCGATTCTCACTGAAGATTCACTACTACCTTATTCTATATTTCCAGTAGCTAAACTCTGAAAAATATTAATTTAAAAGGCTGTTTTAAGTAGCCAGTTAATCGAAAGGCAAAGTAGTAAATAATAATAGGCAATATTTACAGAATTCTTATCATAAATTGGGTACTCTTCTATGCACTAAATATATTAATTTATTTAATTCTCACAACAGTCCTGTGACTTAGATTTTATTATAAAGCCCATTTCACAATTGAGAAAAACTGAATTATAAAAATTTTTAATATCTTTCACCAAGGCTACACAGCTAAGTAGAAAAAATATTAGTTTAAAATTGGGAGACTAAGACTTAGTTTCATATCTACTCTACTAACTAAGAGACATTGGACAGGTCACCTACCTTTGCAGAAGAAAGTAATTCTCTGAGTTCTATAAAGTTATTTATAATCTTTGTTCTAAACATGGTTAAATGTTTTTAATATTTTCATATGTATTTATATTTTAATTTAAAGTAGCTCTTCAAATTTATTTGGTTTCCTGTTCAGTATAATGAAGGACATTAATTCAAAATAGTTCTATATTAAGAAAAATTAATAGTAACTGGAGATGGGAAATGGTAAGAGAAGGATGAAGTGGAGGATGTACTTAGAAGAAGGGATGTGAGAATTATACCTGTTGATTTCTTTCTTACATTTCTGTTTCATATTTATTTCCTTCCATTTCTTCCCACTTCCAAAAAATCAGATATATAGAATTATAGTTACCATAGAAAAATATGGTCACTTATATATCATCATTTTTTATTAGGTCCTTATCTTCATTGTGTTCTAAATAGTCAACTTAAACAATTGTATTTTGTCACCTGCAAGAATGATCAATCCAAACGCAAATCTGAGGAGACAGGCAAAAGATATACACGTGATTAGAAAACATTAAACAAATGTCTGAGTCAAAATGGCACCCTCTCATCCAGTCATCCTCAGAAAGCTTCACTTCAGTGAACTTGTGAAGCAAAGGGCAAAGTCACCTGGGTCTGGTCGCTGCACTGCTGGAATCCAGCCCTCCTGCAAATTGGCTGAACTACAGAGTCTCTGACTTCCCCGTAAAGGCTATGTAGCCAAAAAGAAGCCCAGAATATTGATGCGCCAGTCTCATTTTGTGTGACTTCAGGGAAGACTTTTTGGAATCACTTTGTGAGGTTCAAAGGCCATTTAGGAAGCAGGATTCTCCCCAAAAGAACTGTAGAATAGAGCATTGTTTGGATTTGGCTCCAAATAAATACATGAGATTGGGAAAGGAAATCTAAAAATCCCACAGGGCACAATTTCTTGCCAACCTGTTTTCCTGGGAAGCCCTCATTCCTTAGCTTTACATAGCCATCTTTCTTTTACCAAGATATAAAAATTAATCCAAATTCTTGACATCTTATATTTAGATGAACAGTCTCCTCCCTAGGCTGCTTTTAAAATATGCTTTACCCTCAAATAACCTAAAATTCAGGGATGGAATCCTAATCTTCTCTGATATTAATCATGTTGTTTTCTTTCTGAAATGTCCGGCTTCCTTGAGATCATTCCCTCAATTTAAGTCATTTATTCTTATTATTCTCTTCTACTTTTCAGACCATTTTGAATAGTTAGTCCAACTCCCTTCTCTTTGTGATGCACTCCTGTCATCCCTCCTGTCCTCTCCATTCTGGTACACTTAAACTTTTTTGTTTCCCAACCCAGGTTACACTCCATTTCTCACTGGAGACCTGGGGAGAGATTTTTATGTACCCAGTGCTGGGGAGTGCTGTTTTATGCACCTAGTTCCAACTGGTAGCTGCTCATAAATTTGGAGCAATGATGAATGTCATCAGTGAGACATCCATAATCACTCCATGAACTCACAGGGTGCCTAGGCCCTTATAAGGCTAGGAGTAATCTTCCACTTCAGCTGACAGTGTAGTACATGTACATGCACAATGGCTCTGGGCTGTGGCCACATCTGTAATGGAGCTGAAAATAAGACCAGCCCAATTGCAGGGTCACTGTAATTCTAGAGTCCTAGTACCAATTAAAGTTACCATGCTTCGATTAGGGAAGGGGGAATAGGCAAGCTCTCAAGTTCCTCTTAGTCTAATATTCATCCTCTACACTCTACTTTGTAAGAATGTTCTGAAACTTGGTTGCTGCCACTGCATCTGCTTCTCTTCTACACTTGATCCTAATGCCTTAAGACCTCCCACAACCATCGGCAGTTAAAATGACAGTCAAACTACCCTCCTTACCTTCCTTCCTTCCTTCCTTCCTTCCTTCCTTCCTTCCTTCCTTCCTTCCTTCCTTCCTTCCTATTTTGACTTAATAAAATGTGGAGTATTTTTTCTTAGCAACAATTAAAAATTATTTTCATATTTGAAATAAGCTTGTTTTTAGCCATTTTTATATTCAAGTTTGCAATATATTCTGTTTCACATTTCTTTTGAAATGAATATATATCTTGCTTTCATGACTCTCCATAGCATTGCATATTTCTGATAGAATGTCAGTTACATAAAAATTTTGTAGATTCATGGGTGTGAGACACAAGTTATAGTATAAAAGCCTTCTAAGATCCTAGGAAGTATAAAATGACCTGTTTGTGTGGATATTCATGTGCTCCCATATTTCAAGAATGCCTTCCACATTTAAAGACTATTTAAAACATGTTATTGAAAATTGCAATAGTAATACCTTCCTATTGTACCTGTCAAATAATATAGAAATTAAAAAAAAAAAGCTTACATACTTCACTCACAATCCCTGATTATCCATGCCCCAGAGTAATCAATATAAAAGGTTTGTGTTTATTTTTCCATAACTTTCTTTATATAAAATTACATTAAAATGTATATTCACAAGTATATGGATTTTGCCTTGTTTTTGCTTGGATTGTTTTTTTGTTTGTTTGTTTTGTTTGTTTGTTTGTTTGTTTAAATATAGAATTATACTATACATATGTATAATTTATCCAACCATTTCCATACTCATGGACATTAAGTGTGCTTTTTCATTGTTTGTAATTTTTTCGGAGGGTAGTTGGGTATTTGGTTTTGTATCTATGAGCAATGTTAAAATAAACATCCATCTTTATTTGTTCAGTTTAAAAAATTTATTCTTGCCTGGTTTCTGGATTTGGGCAGTGGACTTAAAAAGTTGTCTTTTAAGAAAATATGTTATTTTTTTCTTACATAAAAAAATTAAACAATGTCAAATCTCTGTAATCTTCTTGATAGAAAATTATAGCAAAGGATAACATAAATTCAAAATACTTTGAGTTTTATTTAGATACACAAACTTCATCTGAGGACATATTACTGTAGACTTCCACTCCCTAAACTTCATCTTAAAAAAAATGTTAAATCTGAAAATAAAAGGAATAGGCTCAGAGGATGATAATAAATTATATGTTCAGTCTTCAACAGAAAGACAGAATGTTACCTAAATAAGAACAAATACATTAATGCAAGAAACCTAGAATTGTCTAAAAGCAGATGTCAAAGATTTATTCAGCCTACAAATGTATGCCTAATTAAGTTTGGCTTTATGCCGTCTTGCATATCGTATACTGCATGAAAACCTGCTGTGTCTTGAGAACTCTTAGGACTGTACAGTAGAAATAATGACTCCTTCATTCCTCCGTCAAAACATAACTTGTCCAATTCAAGCAAATATCACCTTCATCTGGTCTTGCTCTATTTGCAACCAATGATTAGGTCAACAACTCGTCATTTAATCATCAATATTCAAAAAAGATCAAACTAACTCCTCAGATACTGAATAGCTCAGCTTAGAGAGCACCTTTGACCTAAATAGCAACATAATCATCTGTCTCTAATTAGCTGTTTAGATACAGCCTCACCTATGTAAGAGTTCAAAAAATATTATAGACTATTATTTTTCAGTCTCGTTTAGCTTGTCTCACCCTTCTCAACAATCTCCTGTTGGCTGCTACCCCCACCCACATAAGCATATTTCTCATCTTCAAGGAGTTTCTACTACAATTGTATCTAGAACATAAAAATAAACTACTTCAATGCCATTTTTCTGGATTCTCTTGAAATATAGCTTTTGCTTTTCAAGAGCAAATTCTAAGCACACACCTGAGTGATATCGAACTGATATTCACTGAATGCCTATTAGATACCAGGCACTATTTTAAGTGATTGCATATACTTATTTAATTCTCACAACAAACTGAGGTAGTTGCTATAATTACCTACAAATTATAGATAAAGAAATCAAGGCCCAGAAAAATTAAATAACTTGCCTTAGATCACATTGTTCAGTCATTGTGGCAGAGCCAAATATTAAATCCAGCTCATGCTCTTTCTACTAGAATCACTAGATGCAACATAATGACTACTAGCTACTGTAATGAGTAGCCCTACAAATATGTGACAACTCAAACACGATGTTTATTTCATGCTTACAAAATAGGTTAAGGCAGATGTTCTTAGTATCTGGTCAACTTCCTCAACAAGATAATTTTGGGACCTTAGCTCCTTCCATACTGTACTTTTTTCCAGTCCCTTAGGACTTATTCTTACTGGAAGAAGGAGAAAGAAGCACAGGAAGGGAAACATAGGAAGCTTAAGCGGAACAAGTCTGGAAGTCGCATAGTCCATCACAGAACTTTATTTATTTATTTTTTTATAGAGAAAACCGGAAATGCAGGCTAGTTGTGTTTCTAGAAAAAAAGAGAGAACAAATTTCTATAAAAAGCCAAGTAATCTCTGCCACAACCTCACTATTAGGTCACTAGATTTGGCAAAATAGCTATGTGACGGGGGGAAGAGGCATGGGATAAAGAAACAAAGGGATAGAAAATATTGCTATGCCCTCCAGGAATTCATAATTTAATTTGGGAACAGGGAAATTAATCTATATTTAAAAATAACAGGACAAGTTGGCATAATAGAAGTTATAGGAGTTCAGGGCAGGATTATACAGGATGTGAGTTATATCTTGAAGGGAAAGAGCAAGGACTCTTTGGTTCCTGAGGGGAAGAAAAAAAATCTTAAAGTGAAGAAACAATCCATATTTGGAATGGAGACCTCTAATTTAAACTTTACCTACTTCACAATTTTGTCTTGGGCAGGTAACAATGTCTCATGGCAGAAGCAATATTCTTCTTATTGAACTTGTTCATTTTGTATTGTAATATTTCCTATTCTCACAGCAGAGTAAACAGATCAAGAAAGGTGACTGGTTAAAATTAGGAATATGGAGGAAATTTTATATAGACCACATTATTCTCCTTGATCTAGAGTTATTATAATATCTTATATAGAACTGTGTAATTCTGCTGTCGACAAAAAAAGTTTTATCACTTTCTAAAATGGTCTGTTTGTGTTCCAGTATACAAAGCTCTTCTAAGACACATCTAATTACTTTCTTATTTTATCCTAGGAAGTTATCTGTAGTGCAAAGACCATCAAATGCACGGATTTCCTAAAGTCTTTAACACTAGTGACTCAGAATGCCTGTATATGTTAGCAAGTAAGTGTGTGTGTGTATGTGTGTGTGTGTGTGTGTGTGTGCGCACGCGTGCATGTACATGCGCATGTATGTAGGGAATCCATTTCATCAACAAATGCCATAAAATCTGTATTCAATCTATGAGGAAGTCTGCTGATGCAGCAAACATTGCTGCCCAATATTCCAGACAAGGAAGAAGGAAGGTAGGGCAGACATCTCTTAAATATGCTATTGGATTAAAAGAGAGGAAAAATATTAGAAATGATAGGCACTGAGGGAATTAATGACATTCTTAGAAATTTGGAGTAACCCATTATGCTTTCTGATTAGATGTAATGGTGAGGAGTGAGCTTAAGGAACCCATATCAATAGTGATGATCTGATTTGAGGGTGGAAAAAACCCACATGGTGACTCTTAAGTAAACTCAGCCACTTTTAAGCGGTTTTCGCTAAATGCAATAATCCACCAATTTGTTTGCATTGAACCTCTGCTTGTGTCAGGACAATGACTTCTGATTAACTGGGATCCTGAACATGAAATGTGGCTTTAGAGCAAGGCAAATTTGGTATGTATAAGTACATAGCAAGTTTGGTCTTTATATCTCAATCAAATGACAATAACCTCTGATGACAGTCACTCATTTGACAAATATTAATTGAGCTCCTGTTATGTGTTAGTCATGGTAGTGAACTCTTAGTATATAGTGTTTTGCGAGCGAAATCCTCAGCACTCACGGGACACACAGTTTTATGAGAATGACAGACAAAATCAGTAAACAAAACACATAGCAAATTGTGGTAAGTGAAATAAAGAGAAAGAGTAGGGGACAGAGGAAGAATAGAAGGCAGGTTCTTTTGAGGAGGGACCTACTCAAAGAGGATGAGGAAGGGAGTTCTCTGTGAAGAAGTGACTTTTAAGTTGAGTCCTGAAGGATGGAAAATAGAAAAGGAGCCTACCATCTAAAGACAAGCAAGAAGAGAAAGGAATAATTCGGTCAGGGATGATATTAAAAATATTGAACTACTAGTAAGGTAGACAATCAACACCGCAGTGCTGAAACTAGGTCTATGTGTCAGTTTAGACAGGCTACAGTTGCCAACCATCTAAACACTAGCCTAAGTATCGCTATAAAGGTATTTTGTAGGTGCGATTCATGTTTATAATCAGTTGACTGTAAGTAAAGGACAATCTCTTATGTAATCTCAGTAGGCCTGATACAATCAGTTGAAAGACCTTAAGAACAGAACTGAGGCTTCTCAGAAGACAAATTTTTTTATGGATGCAGCTTCAGCTCGTGCCCGCATCTTCCAGTCTGCCCTTCTTACTCTACCGATTTTTGACTTGCCTTGCCAGACCCCGCAATTGGCAATTCCTCGAAACAAATCCTTTAGTGTATATCTCCTAATGGCTTTGTTTTTCAGATCAAACCCTGACCAACATGGAGTCTTACAGGCCTCACACAGAGCCATCATTCCTTTAGTTTCTGGGTAGTATGGAGGTTCCAAGGGATTCTGGGAAGGAGGCAAAATGAGGGTATGTAGAAACATGAAGTAGCACTACTTAACAGTGGGATGTAGAGATATGTCCTTGTTTTCACAACCACTACAATTCTATGGGAGCGTGCTGGCTGAATATTAGCTAAATTTCCAGAAAGAGGAAAGAGAATGTGTGATGAACCTGAGGCCAGAAAGTGTGTGGAATTTTTAAGGAACTAAAAGGAGACCAGAGAGGCTGGATATAGTAGGAAAGAGGGAGAGAAAATGAAATGAAGGAAAATGGTCAGGTCATACAAGTCTGGTAAGTTCAGTGGGTTTTGTTTAGAACAAGACATTTCAAATAGGTGAGAGGCTACCCTGTGGAGAAGAGATTAGCCCAGCATTACAGTGAAGCCAAAATGAGAGTATATGTAGTGGCCTAGGGAAGAGAAAATGGGAACTTGATAAACATGACAACAGTGGAGGTGCAGTAAAATGGACAGTTTCAAGATATATTTTGGAGATAATGTGAGTGCTTGCTGATAAAATGAAAAGACAGGGCTGAGTGATGAAGGTAATACCTCCCATTTCTACAGTGGTTAATAAAGAGATGAATATCTGCGCGTACCTCAGGGAGGCTTTTAAAACCACAGTTGATACATACCAAGTAGTATGAGAAGTTGTGTTGTGGTTTGGAGGTGGTGGCGAAGTTGGCTCTTGGTCAGTGAGACAGACCAGACATCTTGGGATCATGGGATGGAGATTTTACCACCCTTCTTAGTTCCACTAATTCTTGCTCACACCCGATCTTTGTTTTCTTAACCCATTTCCTTTTGCGTTGCATGCAGAGTGCTTGTTTCCCCATTGTGATTTCCATGTTGTTGTGAAGGAGTGTGTTGTATATTTGATTATTTTGCTTGTTTCATGCTACAGAGTTTTTGAAACACTAAGGTTGTTCTCATACAACTGCAGAAATATTGGACAAGGCCCAAGAAATGTGTTTTGTTTATCTCGATAGGGTTTGTCTTCATCCAAAACGAGTGAGGAACTCTTTTATATAATCCATAAGAATGTTGTGCTGGGGTTTTAAATAGACCTTGACTAATTCTCAAAAAAGATTAGACACACATAGAAGGAAGGTGATGTGAAGAGACATAGAAGATGGTTTTCTACAAGTCAAAGAGAGAGGCCTGGAACAGATCCATCCTCTCATACCTCTCAGAGGAAACAACACTGATGACACCTTGATTTTGGATTTCTGGCCTCTAGAACCATGAGACAATACATTTCTGCTGTTTAAGTCACCCAGTTTGTGGAACTTTATTAAGGCAGCCCTCACAAACTGAACATTCTAAAATATAGGCCAATATTTAGGTAAATCAAATTCAGCCTCTTTAACCTAGGGTATCTAGATCACTGCTAATTTAGAAGAGAAATGAATTCACATAGTGTCATTTTGCTGAATGAAATTAATTTATATAAATAACTCATGATTCTTTAAAAAAATTTAAGTGTTTATGGCTATTTGCCTTTATCCCTAAACTGTGTTTAGATAGATGATGATAGGTAGATAGATAGATAGATAGATAGATAGATAGATAGCAATAGATCATATCTACCAATCAGATCAGTATAAGACTTTCCTCTTGTTTCAAGGAACTTGCTTAATCTAATGTGAAATTATTATATAATCATTATTTTTAACTAAGCATATTTCTGGATTTTCTATATTGTTATTAGATCAGTTTTGATAGTAATGTTATCTTGTTTTGATGTTTGTTACCTTGCAATATATTTTATTTGGTAAGATGACTTTCTTTTTGTTTCTCTCATAATATTTGGTAATACACAGTATAGTATACATGGTATAATATATTTGATGAGTGTAATGGCTAAGACCTCAGTCTTTGTATATCACTGATTATCCATGTGATCTTAGACAAATTCCTTAACTTCTTGGTACCTTGGCCTTCTTGTAGGTTTGCTATGAAGAAAAATAAATAATTGTTAAGTGATTTAAACAAAGCATAATGCATAACAAGCACCCAGTAAATGTTACCTATAATTGTTGCTATGAGACAAGCATTTTTCTAAAGTCTTTCCACTTTCGTACGAAGCATCTTAAGCCACAGAGAGGCTCAGTAACCAGTGCGTAGGGCATCTAGGATTCACGTGGGCAGTTTTAAAGGCCATTATCTTCACCAAAACATAGTAAGTCCTTCTGGTGTGAAGACTCAAAAAAGTTAGCTTTTTTTTTTTTTTTTTTTTTTACCATATCCATGCATATTACCTTCCTAAAATAATTATTTTCTAGAGTTCCAAAAAGTGCTCATATATCTTCTTCTATAACCCTTAGCAAAATAATTTTCTGGTTTTTTTTTTTTTTTTTTTTTAAATCATGAACATTTCTTTCTAAGTGTATTCCTAAATGTGAACTCTACCCTCAACTCCACCTCCAGGTTACCTGTCTGCTCACTCTCTCGCCCTGGAGGGACAACAGTCATCTCAAAACTAACTTATCTAAAATCCATCTTTCCCCTACACCTGTGTCTTCTCCCAAGTTCTTTCATATCCTTGTAATAATGTGGGCAAAGCATTTTGGATTCATGTTTGACTCCTCTCTTTTTCTTATAGTCTATATCTAATCTCTCGTCAAAGCTCATTGAGTATTTCTTCAAATTATATCCAAAATCTTACCTCTTTTGATTATTCTTTCTCTCCTGGATTATCGCAAAATCATTATAACTTGTCTTCTGGATTCTTCCCTTGCTACCTTTACCATTTATTACAGCACAGTAGTCAGTGATCCTTTTAAAATATGTTTAGTTCTGTCATTCCTCTGTAGCTTCTCGTTTTATTTAAAATAGAAACTAAAATGCTTACAGTGGTTATAGACCTTATAGGATATCTGCCTGGGCCTCCATCTCACCCTACTATTGTTATTCTGGTTCATTTAACTTCAGTCACACAACCTTTGTGCTGTTATTCCAACAGACTGAGTATGTTTTCCCTCAAGGGGTATGGCCTGCTATTTTTCTGGAGTGTTATTTCTAACCTTCATAGATCACCTCAACTATCCATTTATCGGTAACATCTTCCCAGACCACTTTATTTAAAATAAAACAAACCCATCTGCCCATACCTCCTCTAGCCTGGTAGTCTTCAGTTCCATCCTCATCTGTATTTTCCTCCATAGCACTTACAACTACCTTATGTGCTATATACTTTACCTGTTTATTCATTCCTTATCCCTATGTGCCTGCTAGAGTACAAACTCTGGGATGACAAAAGTTCTCATCTTGTTTACTGCTGCATTCTGAGTGCCTTAAAGCAGTGATTGGCTCCAAGTACCTACTAAAATGTTTGTTGAAAATATCACTGAGTGCACTAAGTGTTAACTTTCTTATTTTCAGCTAAGGAGATTGGGTCTCAGAGAGCTTAAGCAACTTTCCCAAAACCTTGTAGCTGGTAAATGAAGTCAGAGTCTGCACTCAGGTGCATTAGACTTCAGAATGTCCTCCCTCTTTGGTACCGTACTCCCCTCTCAGGAGGAGATCTTCATGTTTACATTTGAATTTTGAGGAATTCAGAGAATCTGGCCTCTGGTCCTAGCTCGGCCACTAAACAATGGTTAGATTATGGGGAAGCAATTTAAATTTTTTTTTTTTTTGGTTTTCTATGATCACTTTAGCAATCTAAAAATAAGAAAAGTTTCTATAATCTCTACAATTTATTCCAGTGAGCACAGTCTACAACCCATGAGATTTACACCATGCTTAAGTGGATGACATACTCAATTCTGTTTTAATTCTTAAAATAAGAAATATAGAGAGGTTTTAAGTTAATTTCATTTTCTTTTGGTTTAAGCCCTTTTGCTAAGTGAGATAAAGTTTCATTGAGTTGGAGGTGGTAGTAGAGAGAATCAGTACAAACTAATCAAGAAGTCACTCTTTGGTCTTCCTGAAGTTCAGTCCAAGGTCTCTCTCAAGAATGGTTCTCCCCAACCTTTTTCTCTTGTAGGTGCTTCTATCCTTTGGGTCCTTGGAGTTTTAATTTCTGTCCCTTTCCTTACTCTTAGCATTCAGTGAATAATGGACAGTCTTCCCAGATCCCCCTTCATTGCACCATCAAGGCAAGCAAACATGTTCTTTCCATTATAAGAATTTTATTGAAAATTCTTATGAATAACAAATTGGACACAAACGTAGAGAAATTAAAAACATCCTGAATTTTCAACTTTATAGTTGTGATTCCAAGTCTGTTTCCCATCTGAAGGAATGGAAGAAGCTTAGGGCTTTAAATTTTAATTCTTATTCCTGAAACTAAAATCCTGAAGCCTTCCTTTTTTTCCTGCCCCATTTCTTGCTCAAACTTTAGGAAAGTTCCTAAGATCTTCAATGTCTTATGAATCCTTGTCAACTGAATCAGTTCTTGTCTTTGTTTCAATTGTTTTAGTAGTAAAACAAATTCAAGGTAATTTTTATGTACTTAGGAAACAAATTTCCTTAATCGGAAGAGACTTTAAATATTGAAAAAAAAAAAAGAGAGAGAGAACTAGGAAGAAGCAACTTCTTTCAGAAATTGACAATCTCTAGTACATGGCACATCTCTTTATGGTCTCAGTAAAAAAGAGTATGGGGAAAGGCACTTATCTCTATCACAAATTCTAATAAGCCCAGTTTAAAAATAATAATTATAACTTCTTACTTTAAAATTAAAACATATTCAGAGGGTTTAAATTGCCAATTACTTATCATGTCATATTATGAACTCCTTCCTGCCTTCCACCCATAATTCTGTCTCTGTCTCTGTCTGTCTCTGTCTCTGTCTCTGTCTCTGTCTCTGTCTCTGTCTCTCTCTCTCTCTTTCTCTCTTTCTCTCTTTCGTATTCACATATTTCCAGGCCCCGGAGAAAGAGTTGAACAGGACAGAAAGGGTCCTTATCTTAATGGATAATTTTTTAAAATGGCATGATTAAATTAAAAAATATTTTACATAATTATATGTCCTTGAAAAAACAAAACAGAAAAATGAGATGAAGAGCAACTAACATAATAACACTTAACTAAGATATGCAGAAAGCAGTGTTTTAATTAGACACTTATTTCAGGGCAAGGGACACTGCTAGAGAAGAGAGACCTGAAAACAGTTATAAAATACAGATCACCTATTTGTATGAGAATAAAACACAGAATAATTAGTTATTTGGTCTGGATTTCCCAGCTGCCAGCTGCATGTCCCCAACTAAGGGAACCACATAGCTCCACCTGGGGTCTCCCTCCCTCAGTTGTGACCTAGTAACTCTCTCCATACAGTAAACTGGGTTGATTTTAAGGCTCACACTTTTTATTTTCCTTCCATCAAGAATCACTGTCCTACACAAACAGATATTTAATGTTTGGTCATTATTATTTCATATGTTGTGTCTATATTTAAAAAAAATTATTTCAAGCAGGAAAATGATTCTGGTCCATCCTAACCACAAATCAAAATGAGTCCTCATATTTTGTATCAGGAGCCACAAACATGCTCTTCACTCTGGCCACACCCAACCGAGAGATTTGTTCCTGAGGTTAAGATAGCCACCTATGGGCTGTCCAGGGAACAATGACTAATATCTCCAAACTCTTTTCTCTCTTGGGGCAATGAAGATAAAACATTTTTTTTTTTTAAAGGAAAAGTGGTAGCAGAAGAATCAGCAGACATAGATACTGAAATAACCTAAAAGCCAGGAGAACCAAAGAAAGTGGCAATCGCAAACCATGTGGCAATAGAAATCCTGTGTAAGAAAGAAGGCGAAGTTGAGAAAAGTGAAAAAGAGAGTTGGTGGTGGGTAGCTTGTGTAGAAACAGAAAGGAAAACAAAAATCTAGAGAAGAGTCATGGGGAAGGAAGGCTAGAGATTCTACTGTATTTTAAATGGCTTTCCGATTTCCCATAAAACTTGGCTCGTGAGAGTTTCAATGCTTTCTTACTTCCTTCTGAATTTTTCCAATAACCTTCAGGACCTGAGATACCCTGACCCCCAACTCTGTTTTCAAAAGGGCCTGAGACTCATGTGTTGGATTGTTGGTATTGGTCGCCGATTGAAACGTGGGGCAGGGTACCAGGTATGTGCATACTGCTGACTTGTTATAAAACTATTTTATGGGATCTATGTGATGGAAAATATAAGTATGTACCTATTTCATTAGGTTGTCTCTATCATCCCTCCTTTATTACAAACCACAGGGATAATTCTATCAAAAAAAAAAAAGAGAAGAAAAGGAAAAAAGGAAGAAAGGAAGAAAAGAAGAAAAGAAGGAAGGAAGGAAGGAAGGAAAGAAGGAAGGAAAGAAAGAAAGAAAGAAAGAAAGAAAGAAAGAAAGAAAGAAAGAAAGAAAGAAAGAAAGAAAGAAAGAAAGAGAAAGAAAGAGGAAAAAAAGAAAAGAAAAAAAAAAGGACTCTATCTGGACAAATAACAGAGTATGTGTGATGTTTAAAGTACATTTATTCTTCAGAGATGCTAAACCTGATCCTCACTCTAAGTCAGGCATTCTGTTATACACTCTCATAGAACTCTGTACTTTTCATTCATGCACTTGTCTCAGTTTGTAATTATATCTTGTAACTATATAATTAATATGTCTCTCCCCAACTAGATTATAAGCAGTACAGGGTAGGGACTCTATAAACATTTAATGAATTAATGAATGGATACTTTAATGCCATGGGAAAATGAAATTTACATGGCAGAAATTGTTGGTTTTCCACAAAATCTATTTCATTTTATCCTGGAGAGAGTTGGCCCTCTTTCTCAGTCTCCCTTACATCAGAGTATAGGCATTTTTATTTTGTGTGGGAATGGGAAAGCATTAGAGTCTGAGCCATGCAGGTTGGGAATTTATGTCCTTAGTGTACATAGAAATACAGAAATAGTATGTTATAAATTTTTATAGGCTTCACAAATATTAAATCTGGACAAGATATATCTACCACATAATTTTTATTAGGACAGTTAGAACTTTATGCTAAAGAGGTCAAAGTTCACCTTGTTGAATAACATGTTCTTAACATGGCACCAGAAATGCTTCATGGTCTTGAACCTGTTTTTCTCTCTCTAGGTTCATGTTTTATCACACTGCTCCTTTCCCTGCTTCTCTAGTAACTATGAGCCACTCAATCTAAAATCGACTATTGCTTCCTTGAAGGAATCTAACTCATCTACCTTGTGGCCTTGGACATGCTGTCCCTGCATCCTGAAATGCCTTACTTCACCTTATTTTTCTTAAATCCTTTCAGTGATCCATCTCCCTGGAACCCTTGGTTGTTTGTCATGGCCAGTCTGGGTTAGACGTTGCTTATCTGAAGCCTCTTGTCGCTCTGAAAATTTTTGTCATGATGTCATATTGGCAGGGTTACATATTTGTTTCTGCAACTGTGAACTTTTGGAGGAAGAGTACATTTGATTTTTGTCTCTCTAGTCAAATACACTGCTTGACACATGAATGGGATATGAGAACGTTAACATGAATTAAGATGTAACGTGTCAGTTAGCTGCATGCAGGAAAGCTCCAACGTGTTAATTTCTAATATTATTCAAGGACAAAAGTTTATTAAGTCAAAATATAAGTCTAATGCAAGGAAAAATTCTGAAGACCAATGGGGGAAAAAAACCACTTATTTTGGCATGACCAATTTTAATTATTTTAAGACTTGATCCTGATGATTTCATTGTCCTTAACTTCATGAAGGTGGCATTTTATTTTTTTTCTGAAAATCATACTTTGAAGTCAGACCTATCGCCACCTCATATTCACTTTTTGATATAAAAGAATAGAAAGAAAATTCATTAAATTAATAGAAAAAAACCCTCCGGATCTAACCTTGCAGTCTTTTTATGGCTTTTTTTTTTTCCTTTGTTGCAAATGGCAAAGCCACTCCAAAACTATGTCCTTCTGATAATAATTTAGTGGTACATTTGAAAGAAAACTCATATTGACATTATTTTCAAAATTCAAATTTGACGTCTTTATGAGATTTAACACTACAAAGAGGAGAAATTCTGTCAAATAAAAAAGCCAATTTGTTCTTTCTGTTCCTTTGTGTCCCGTTTTCTAGACTTCGTTTCTACTTATTGCCTCATTTAGCATCTTAAGAAAAGATAAGACACTTTGTTAAAGAACTCTACCATCTAAAATAATTCATAATTTCTAGAGCTATGGTACTTTCCTGATCTCAACAAGAAGCAAATATCCGTAGCTGGGCCATTAAGGGAGATGAATGATTACTTAATATATTTTAAGGTTTGCTGGTTGGCAACCTCATATAGATGCTTTCAAATCTGGAGCATTAAATCCCTTGGATATAGCCCTAGGCAATGGCAAAATGAAGTTGGTGCTGAATTCTTTTGATTCTGTCTTTCAACACACTTGCTTGTTACTGTAGCAACAGATTATGTTGCCTGAAATTCAGAACATTCAAAGATGTCAGAGGAAGTGAGTAATTCTTACCTGAAGACGTAAAGCAGGTAGTCAACACCTCTTACCAGAAAGTGACAGTGGTAATGACATCAGTCATTACCCCTGTCTTTTATAGTTATGGCATTTGCTATTAATGAGCATGCATAAGACAACCCATAAGAATTGTGTTAGGCATTCCTGTGATCTCTTTTAAAGGATACATTAAATCTGGACAACCTTCTTATTTAAAAAAAAAAGACTAATTTTTTTCTTTTTTGATTTCTAGTGATTTATTTTTAAAAACTAGCTTGACTGCCAATACATATGCTACAATTTTAATGTGTCAGTATTTTAAGAGGTAGAAATAATCATGCCAGCTTTTATTGAAAAGATAAGATGAATTAGGATAATTTTCATAAAATTGCATTTAATAATTTTCACTTATGTAGAAGATAACTAAAATTGTAACATTTTAAATGCTGTCATAACAGTCTTAAAAACAGTTACTTACATATACACACACATATACATATACCTATTTTATACTTATGGACTTAAAAAATTGCCTTTATGTAAATATATTTTCTTAAATTCATATGTTCAAAACCAATATGCATTTTTTTTAACTTTTCATTCGAATGCAATTCTACTTCAGTTTTTAAAGTTTTGAAATCAATCATAGGGAGATCTCAAGTAGGAAATAGAAATTCAGTTTCTTTGAAAAAGTTGGAATGGAGAGTACAGGAGGCCACTAAGCAATTGTTTCATTATGAACTCCTTAAGCCGAGTGTCAGGAACTCTAGTCGCTAATATCATATTTTGTCATGCCAAACTTTTGTACCAGAGAGAATAGTTTTAAACCTGTATATAATTTTTAAGAAATTGAGTTCCAATTTATCCTAGTTTACCGAACTATGGTGATTTGTTATGTATAGAGGTATTTGTAGCACTCTGTATTATGTCAGCACTTGTTGAAAAATATCCTTTCAGATCTTGATTTAAGTCAACTAGTGAATACAGAGAGGAAAAAAATATTCCCAAGGGTTTAAGTTCATATATGATCTACAGCTATCGACTTCAGCCTATTGTGTTTTTTCCTGTAGCAAAGCCATTTTTCTCCACTCCCTAATGCCAACTTCCCACCTTAAGTCTGGGTTACATGTCACTTCTATGTGTACTCTGTGAAGCTCTAATGTAGACTTTTTAATTTGTTTGTAACTGTCTGGTCACCTGCCCTAGTGCATGCCTGGCACTTAACAACAATTTAATGATTGAGTAATTGAAACGATGTCATCAATTCTAATATGTATATTTTTATGTCACTAGTATATCTTAAAATCCATGATGTCCTATCATTATTCTTGACCTGTGGGCCACAATCATAATTGAAACAAAAAGTATGTATGCAGAGCAGTGGAGAACAATTTGATTTCAGTGAAGCATTTCTTCATCATTTCTGGAATAACCACAACTCTAAGCTCCTGCAGATCAGTTACCAACTGCTTTTATGGACTTGTTCCTCAATGTATGGCCGACAAACATCATCATCATCATCACTTGAGTGCTTATTAGAAATACACAGTCTCAGGCCCCACTCAGACCTTCTGAATCAGAATATTAAAGATCAAATAGTCCAAAAGTTGCAGATGGTGAGCCTAAGGCCCGCACATTATTTTGCTTAACAGCTTTATTAAAATATAATTTGCATACCTTAACATGTACTCTGATTCATTATTTCTGTAATGAGTTTAGTTTCAACACTCATAAAAATCTCAATTTTGGGTGTATTTGAAAATCTAAAGCATTTAGAAGCACAGAATCTGAATTTACATATGGACAAAATTGGCTGGAGTAGAGTGACATTATTTTTAGATAGGACATAAATTGTCCTATTTGACACATACTCTTTAATACCTTTTTGTCATGTACTCAGCCTACTTCATTTGTTAAGACATCCTTGAGACACCATATCATACAGCTACGATACCTGGTTTAGTATTATCCACATTCAATAAATCTATACGTTTGGGCCCAAGAAGTGAAAGGAGTTGTCCAAGTAAATTAAAAACAATTTATCCACCTAGTACCATATGTTACTTTAAAAAATATTTAGTAAAATAGATTTGAATTATAATTCTTAGTGACAAAACAGAATTTATGCAACTATGCTTAAATGTCACTAAATTGCTTCATGAATGACTAATGGATTTCAAGCTGCAGTTTGGAAAACTGCCCAAAATAACACCTTATGTCTTTGAATTCACCACAATGGATCCTTAAAACATTCCTATAAACTTAAGTTTTAAGGGTAATATAGTGTCAAAAGTTGGTAGTAAATGAATAATAATAGTACTAACAAGAGTGACAGCTAACATTTATTGAAGGCCTACTATGTGTAAAATAGCATTAGGAGATGCTTGTAAGGGGGAAGACAACAAGAGTGAATAACAAGATGGAGTAAAAAGTCACTCTACTATATATGAGTAACAGAAAAGTGGGATTTTCATTTGTCTTGAATTAGCATGGAAATTAAAGACTTTACATGCCATCCACTATCTTAACCATTAGCAATATGTAGTTACTTACATTTCTATTTAAATTTATCAAAATTAAATATAATTCAATTTTATTTTATTTGTTACACTGGCCACATTTCCAATACTCATAAGTCATGTGTGGCCAGTGGCTACTATTTGGACAATACAGACGTAGACTTTTTTCAATATCATAGGAGGTTCTTTTGGGCAGCACCACCCTAGAATAATAATATCTTTTGAGGCATTCAAGTCATGTTTGGGCTAAAATTAAAATTGCCACATGCCAAATGTATACAAATTATCCAGACATATTTTATAGTTTTCAATAAAATCCAATGAGGGTTATTCGTCTTCAGCCAGCCAACATTTATTTCTTTTAGAGAAGGTTAAAAGTAAAGTAATATGAACTAATCAAGTCGGGTGTGGAGCTAGCTTAAATTGGTTTTCTTTAATCTACTATTTCAAACTTTCCTCTGCCTTAGTGCAACTGTAAAATGATTAGCTAGCATTAAGTCAAATAATTCTTATTTCATGAATTGATGAGAAGTAATTAAGGCAAAGGTAAGTGTTTATAATTTTATGGAATTCTCTTGGAAGCTTAAGTAATATATAAGCTGCAAGGCAATGCGAGCCTCTGTGTTTATCAAAACATAGCATATTTTGCAGCTGTTTCTGAAGACAAAAGAAAATGTGACAGATAGATACACACTAATGTTACTGTGATTTTCAAACCATTGTTGGCCTGTTAGAGTTTGGTGCTAAAATAGGAAATTAAATGATTTTTATAACTACTAGAATTTATCGACCTATGGCAAATGACATAGGATAACTGATTCATCTCACCATTTTTTTCCCCTAATATATTATCCTGATTTATAGAAGAATGAGTTAGAAGCAATTTAATTTTATAGAGTTTCTCTGGATCAGCTCCAGATACAGAGCCTTTTGTCTCTCTGTTTTTATCTAAACCAGTTCAGGACCTGCACCCCCCAGACAACACTTTTCTGCTTTTTAGACTAAAGCCCATAGTAAGAAACACATTTTACATTGGGTTCAAGGAAAAGCACACACATGAAGCAGAAGGTTCACAAACAATATTTATCTTTAATACTGGATGCCCTCTAATATTTTTTATTTTATTTAGTGCCATTACTTTTAAAATGATGGTTGAGTCACTAAATTGCTTTCATGACCAGTAAAGGGTTGCAAACAGCAGCGAAAAATATTGCCTTGGGCAATACTGAAATCCTCTTTATCCATTTCTGGATGTGAAACCTCCTTGAAAATTGTCTCAAATAGTCATAAACATGATAGCTCATGCAGATATGTTGATCTTTCTGAAACATGAATGGAAATACTTTCCTGCTGCTGCACTTTTGACCTCAGCTTTCCCAGTGATTAGTTAGGACCAATGTTTCCACTTGCCAGAAGTTCAAAAGCTCTTCTCAAAATGGGCTCGTTAATGTTTCCCCTTGCCAGAAGCAAGTTCAAAAGCCTTTCCCAAACTAGCTCACTATGACTTGGAAGATAAATGGGTTCACCTTTTGTAGAGAGCTATTACCATGAATTATTTTTCCTTCTCATAACTTCTTCCGGTAAAATTGTAAAATTATAAAAATATAAGTTGATTCTTCAGAGGCAGGGAAAACATATCATCTGAAAGATTCTATAGAATCCGATGCAAGGAAAATAAACTATCTGAATGAGTCTAGAGAATAAAACCCTTTCTACAGCAATTAGCATTCAGATATTTCATCATTAAAATATATTTATTTAATAACAATATTCATATTAAAAATTGTTTCCAAAGCTGTTATTGCCTGACTTCTTTCCAATAATTATTACAACAAATTTTCAATACAGAAAAAATGTTTTACAGATCTCTGAAGTCCACTATAATTTTGTTATTTTTCATTTCTAGGACCCTGCCGTCTGTAACATCTTTTTGTTTTTATTACGTTATTATCACCACTTAATAATGGTAATAATAATAAAATTCTCACAACCACCCCAAAGCTTCAAAGGGCAGATAATTTTGTTTCTATTTTATAAGTGAGTTAGCCCAATGGGGTAGAAGACAAGAATTGACCATAGGAGATGAAGTTTCCATTATAACTCTGTTAGTTACCAGATGGTGATCCTGGGCAAATCAGTTGATTTCCTTGATAAATATGCAAGAGATTCTATCATTTAAAAGAGACGATTTAAATTAAATTGCCCAACTCAACAATGGGAACAAAGAAGTCCTGGATGCTGTGCTATGCTGAATCTAAATGAGGGGCAAGTGGGGTTTTTAAGGCTCCACAGCCAGCTTCTCTTTTTCCAGACTGCCTCTGTCTTCTTTAATGGAATTTGTAGTATACTTAATTTAATAAAGAAGAAAAACCTAAAAAGTTAAGGCAACATATAAATTAAGAAAATGAGAAATCGATAAATACTCTACATGAAGGATAAGGAGACATTAAAAAAATATTTCATTAATCTTTACTGATTTGGTTGATGTGGTTTTCTAGTTTATTGAATTTACATTGATTTCAAATTGTTTTGGTTTGCATTTTACTGAGAATAGAGGCCAAGAAAGACAGATATAAGGATCATGAAATTATTTTTATTAGAGAAAAAAGAAAGTAATATGTCTATTGCTCTCCTAAATATATATATTTGATTCATGACAAGAATAAGAAAGGCACATCTCACTAAAATGAAAACCCAAATGTAAGACTGCCTGGTTTTCAACAGATATTCAATGTGTATATACTTCCTACCAGGCACATTGCTAGGTCCTTTATATAATGAGGATGGCAATTATGGAATTGATCATGATATAACTAACAATTACTGAATTCTACTATGTCCCAGGCATTTACCTAAATGTATATGGGTATTTAATAAGTTAAATCCTCCTAAAGCCTGAGGCTAAACATTTAAGAGTCAAAGGCTAAAAGGCTATTTTTGCCATTCTACAGGTAAGGAAACTGAAGCTTATAGAGAAGATATGCCTGGAATATTGCTACAAAATTCATAAGTAAGTTAGCTGAAATTTAAGCCAATGTCTTCTAACTTTAATTTATATATATATATATATATATATATATATATATATATATACACACACACACACTCATATGCACACAAACATATATATGCACATATATATATGTAGTATATACATACAGAACACATATATGGTTTGTCTATATATAGTATATATATGTATATATATATTCAATGGTAAAACACAGAGCAACATAAAGAAACCTAAATAGACAAATAAAATTTTTCTTTTATAACTGACAAACTTGCTAATTTTATTTCTATACCTCTTTTATTAGGGTTTAGTTTCATTTATTTCATTTCTGAGAGACAGGACTTTTTAGATTCAAAAACATAAACATTTCTCTGCTTTTTATCTTAATATTTTACAACCAAAATCTGAGATACCCTTCATCATACCTAAGCTATAGATATCAAATACATTTTTAAGTATTTTTTAATAATAAAAAAAAAGAGTTACTTTTTTGGCAGTTTTATAACAATTTAGCTCTCAGTAAAGTTATTCTGGTTTAATTTGTCCTTTTTGTACAATTCAGAACAAGAAAAGCAAACTTTTGTGTTTTATCGTTTACACAATGTATATACCAGACGTCCATGATACTGAATATATTGCTCTTCATTTAGAACTATTGTCTTAAGGGACCAGCCACAGCCAAATTCAACATCCTAATATTAACATACTCCAGTAAAAGAATAAGAGACATTTTGTTTCTAGTTTACCTGAGACATGGAATGAATTGATATAAAATAACTAAGAAGACAAAGGTATCGGTAACTCGTCCCTCACTCCTAAATGTTTTTTGAAGAAAAAGTTGATTTCCAGTTAGGGAAATTTAGCTCCTTTCATTTGCCTCATCACTATTTTGTCTTAGATCTTTTTCTCATCTTTGCTTAAATTCCTTTGCCTTAAGGTCGTTAACACTTGACATGCAATGGCAATCATGCTTGCAGAAGTGACTAGTGTGCTAAAAAAGTCCCATGAAAGGTCACAATGCTCGCCTGTGTGCTGAATTTTAACATTTTTGCTACGAAGAGTTCTTTTTACTTATTGGTGAGAATAAAAGGGAAAGTAATGTGCAGAGATTCATGATTTGTTCTTCAGCTTAGGAATGTTCACAAAATGAAAACTGTTTACCACTCCCTAGCAGGATCGGTGTTCTTCAAGGAGAGGTCAGAGGAGCGTTTGATCTTTTGGGGATCTTGTTATCTATTAGGAGGAACTCTTTTTTTGGTTGTTTTAATTCCAACTTTTCTTTGTTAAAACACCAACTGTGTAAAGTAACCATGGGGCTATTTTACAACTCTTCTCAGAACAGCTCCAGTTTTCCTTGGAGTGGAGCTTTGTCTAGAGTAGGTGTACAGAAAAGTTCTACTAACTCAGCACCTGGCAAATCTAGGGTGCTCTCTAGTGAGAATTAGACTGCCCTTCTAGATGGGGACACAGAAAGAGGTCAGATATCCCTTTCAAATAAATAGCTAAGCTCACAGAGAAATCCAGCCATTTGTAATAACAATCAAGGAAACTAACTTCCTTTCTCCTTACCTCCATTTCTTCTTTCCTTATTTCCTTCCAGTCAATACTCAGTAGCAGAGAAGAATATGACTAGTAAGAGAAACTGGTCAACATAGAGTTGAGAAGACAAGGTCAATAGAATGATAGGTATTCATTTTGTAATAGAGCTTTAAAGTTATCTTCTTTTAACTTCACAAGGATAATCACAGCCATGCTCCCCTGACTTGAAATAACTAGATTATCTTTTCTCAGAAATACACCAATAAAATACTGTTAAATCAGAAACATATGCCAACACAGCTAGTCATATATTGAATAATTAAATATGAAACTGTTGAATAAACATTAAAAGTTCAGTGACATGACACAAGCTTCCCTAGATTTAAGTGAAGTGATATCCTTGTATAGATAATAAAATGTCATAATTTTCTCCCACCAAAAAAAAAAAAAGAAGAGAAAAAGTAAAATACTGTCTAAACTCCAAAATATTATCCTCCAGTTTAAATTTTCCCTACTTTGTAGCCTGTGGAAGAATGAGATCAATCTATATGCAGAAAAGGTCATCCAGTATAAATAATAGTTAATAAGTAAAAAAATTAATTGCAGGAGAATATGCATAGTACCAAGTCAGGTCTTTAATAAAAGCAATAAATATGCTTGAAAATCTCTAAACTGTGTCTAGAAGGATCCTTCTTCAGATAAGTCTTATGTACCAGTTCAGATCCTCTTGTTCTAGGCACTGCTGGATGGATGTCCTGAGATGTAGTTCATAAAGATTCTTAGAGGCTGGCTCAGAGAGATCTAGCAATCCATAGCACTTAGCTGTCCCCAACTAGGTAATGCCCTAGTTTTAGAAATCTTTCATTCTCGGCTTCATTCTCTTAGTCCTTATTCTGTTCCATGAATTGCAGTCCTTAATAAAGTAGAACACATGAACCTCTGTCTACTGGCTAAAACAGACAGACAGACAGACAGACAGACAGACACATATATGCACACATACACACACAAAAATTTAAGAGTGACCACTTAGGAGAGTAAGGTTAGGGGGTAAGGAATTCTGCATCTTCATCTTTCTATACTGTTTTCTTTTTTGTTTTGATAAACAGATATTCTATTTTTCTTAGAAGCTTAAAACAATGCACATTTATTATCTTATAATTCTCATGAGTCGGAATTCTGGTCCCAGCTTAGCAAGGTCCTCTGCAATCAAGGGGTCTGCTGGGCTGGGTTCCTTTTGAAGTTTGGGGTCTTCTTCCAAGCTCTTGTGTCTGTTGTTGACAATATTCAGTTTCTCATGGTCGTAAGACAGAGGTCCCTATTTCTTGCTTGCTTGCTCTGGGGTTCAGTCTCAGCTCCTAGTTGCTGCCTGCAGTTCTTCCATGTGTGACCTTTTTACAAACTACTCCCTCTCCCAATATAAGCATCTTACTTCTTCTAGGCCAGCAGGATGAAAACAAAACAGGGCTTTTGGGAATGGAAAATTAGCTTCCTTTTATGATTATTGCAGAGTTGATTACTTTTACATTTCACCAGAGAAAAGAAGTTACAAGGTGAACTATTTTCTATTTCTAATCAGATTCCTGGATTTAAGAAAAAACTTTTATTTTACTATTCCTATATTTCGTATGTTCTTCAGTAGTTTTCAAATCTTACTACCCAACCTTATCTACTACTTTTCTCCTAGCTAAAACAAACTGTAAAAAAAAAGTCATATCTAACCTTGACCAGCCTCTTATTTTTTTTTTTTTTGTAGTGATTTTGGAAATATTTGAAAATGAGCCATTGTTCTTGAAGCTTGAAGCTACACCAGGAAATAGAGGCCGAAACTGGTAAAAACATCATTCTATTGGTTTTTTTGTTAAAACAAAATATTTTTGTCACTTCTGTCTTGGCTATTATTATATCAGTGGTTAGTAGTGACTCAAAATTGCGAAGCAAAGGGAAAATTTTGTAAATATTTTCTACACCTTCTAGAATTAAATACCTCCGCCAAATGTGGATAAAGCTTATAAAACATGGCCAACTACTATCCTTTAAAACTTGTCTAAATATTCATCAAATATCTTTAGATTTTGTGAACTTCAATGGTCCTTTGATTCTGTCATGAACTATTAGAAGGCAATCATTTTTAAAACTCTTTGTTAGTAAGAGATTTCAGGCCGGGAGTTGCTTACTATATGTCTCAATCTTTATTCTTTATCATTTAGAACTGCACTATCCAATAAAATTTTCTGCACTGATGTAAATGTCCTATATCTGCCTTGTCAGTTATAGGGCTCACTAGCCTGATCTTAGTTTGAAAACCTTTAGTTTCTTACCAGTAAGTAAAATGTTAGCTGTAGGTTTTTTACAACATTCTTTATCAAGTTTAGAAAGTTTCTCTCTATAACCACAAGAAACTATGAATAATTTGCTGAGAGTTTTTATCATGAGCTAGTGTTGGATTTTGTCAAATGCTTTTTTTTTTTGGCATTTATTAGTATTAAAGATTTTTTTTTCTTTAGCTTTTTGATGTGATGAGTTATATTGATTAATTTTTTCATGTTGAACCAGCTTTGCACACCTGGGATAAATCTCACTTGTTTGTGGTATATAATTCTTTTTATACATTGTTGGATTTGATTTGCTAGTATATATTGTTAAGGATTTTTTCATCTGTGTTCATTAAAGATACTGATTTGCAATTATCTTTTCTTGTGAAGTCTTTGTCTGGTTTTGGTATTACAGTAATGTTGGCTTTATAGAATGAGTTAGGAGCTATTCCCTCTACTTCTGTCTTCTGGAGAACGTAAAAAATTTCTTGCTTTAATGTTTGATACAGTTCACTAGTGAACCAATCTGGGCCTGATACTTCTTGTTTTTTGAAGGTTGTTAACTATTCAGTCAATTTCTTTAATTGATACTGGCCTATTCAAGTTGTCTATTTCTTCTTAATGCAAGTTTTGGCAGATTGTGTCTTTAAGGAGTTGGTCTATTTCACCTAGTTTGTCAAATTTGCTACCATGGAGTTGTTCCTCATGATATATATATATATTTGTTCTTTTAATGCCCATGAGATCTGTAGTGATCACCTCTCATTAATTTCTGATATTAGTAATTTATGTCCTCTCTCTTTCCTTGTCTGGCTAGAAGCTTATTGATATCACTGATCTTTTTAAAAAACTAGCTTCTGGTTTTGATTTTCTCTATTATTTCCTGTCTTAAATTTCATTGATTTCTGCTCTAACTTTTATTATTTCTTTTCTTTTGTTTCCTTTTGGATTTATTTGCTCTTTTTCTAATTTCTTAAGGTGGAAACTTAGATTATTAATTTTAGAGATATCCTCTTTTCTAATATGCATTCATATATTGCTATAAATTTCCTTCTACACACTTTTTGACTTTATCTCACAAATTTTGATAAGTGGCATGTTATTTTTCATTTAGTACATAGTATTTTTAAATATCTCAAGATTTCTTCTTTAACCTATGTGTTATTTAAAAGTATATTGTTTAATCTCTCAGAACACAGAGGAATTAAACTAGATGAATAACAGAAGGATGGCTGGAAAATCAGGTATTATGTTATTATGGGATTTTCCAGCCATCCTTCTGTTATTTATCTAGTTTAATTCCTCTGTGTTCTGAGAGCAGGCTTTTATGATTTCTAGACTGAATTTGTTAAAGCACATTTTATGGCACGAAATGTGATCTATCATGATGAATGTTCCATGTAAGTTTGAGAAAAATGTGTATTTTGCTGTTGTGTGAAGTACTCAATAGATGTCAATTATATCTAGTTTATTGATGGTGTTGTTGAGTTCAACTACATCTTTACTGATTTTCTGTCTGCTGGATTTGTTCATTTTTGATAGGGGGGTGTTGAAGTCTCCAACTATAATAGTGGATTCATCTACTCTCCCTGCAGTTCTATTAATTTTTGCCTCAAGTATTTTGACAATGTGTTTTTTGTGCATATGTGTTAAGGATTATTATGTCTTTTTGGCAAAATACACTCTTTATCATTACATAATGCCCCTCTTTATCTATGATAACTCTCTTTGCTCTGAAGTTTGCTCAGTCTAAAATTAATACAGCTACTCCTGCTTTCTTGTGATTAGTGTTAACATGATATATCTATCTCAATTCATTTACTTTTAACCTTTATGTGTCTTTATACTTAAAGTGAGTTTTTTTGTAGACAGCGTACCAGCAGGTCTTATTTTTGATTCACTCTGACAATCTCTGCCTTTAAAAAAAAAAAAAACACATGTAAGAAGAAGACAAAGCTAAGGAATCGGTGTCTTCAGACCACTGATATTTAAAAAGTTATTATTGACATAGCTAGATGAATATTTATCGTGTTTGTTACTGTTTTCTATTCTTTGTCCTTGTTCTTTTTTCCTATTTTTGTCTTCCATTCTTCTATGGCCTTTTCTAGTTTTAACTGAACATTTTATATGATTCTATTTTCTTTTCTTAGTGTATTAGTTGTATTTTTTATTTTTACTTTTTTTAGTACCCTAGAATTTGCTATATATATTTATGACTAATCCAAGCCCATGTTCAAAATAACATTATACTACTTCATAGGTAGTACAAATACATTATAATAAGAAAATAATTCTAATTCTTCCCATCTTTTGTATCATTAATGCCATTTTTTTCATCATTTTCATAATGTCATTTTTTTCATACATATTATTTTGAGGAAGCTATTATCTGTTAGATCAATTAAGAATAAAAAAATAAAAGATTTTATTTTACCTGTACTTTTTTTTTCCTCTGTTGCTCTAACTTTCTTTAGGTAGTTCCAGGTTTCTGACTCATATCATTGTCTTTCTTTCTGAAGAACTTATTTTGATGTTTCTTGCCAGGCAGGTCTACTAGTAACAAATCACCTCATTTTTTTTTTTTTTAATCTGAGAAAGTCTATTTCTCCTTCACTTTTGAATGATAATTTCACAAGGTACAGATTTTATATATATATATATTTTTTCTCTCAACACTTTAAGTATTTCATTCTATTCCCTTCTTGCTCCGAGAAGTTGGATGTAATTTTTATTATTTTTCCTCTATAGATAAGGTGACTAGCTTCTATAGTAATTTTTAACTCTCAGAATTGTCCACATTGAATCCCCTGATATTCGTCAATTATGGTTTGATTTTCCTACCTTGGCTCAGTTTTCCAGTGGAGGTTTCTGCGCTTGGGTTTCTGCTCTAGTAAGTTGCAATTCTCTGTATTCATCTGACTTTCTAGTTTGCCCAATGACCTTACTTCTTCTGAAGAAAATTGTTGATTTTTAAATTTATTCAATGTTTTACTTGTGAGAATGGAACAATGACTTCTAAGCTCCTTACATTCTGGACTGAAAAACACTAATTTCTTTTTAATGTTTTTATTTTCAAGTTTTCCAAACATATAAATTTCATAGATTGGAAATTGAATAATTTTATTCACAGCTGTGTCTCAAGGACCTTGAAAAGTGTGTGGCACATAATAGATGTTCAATAATTATCTATTGAATGAATGAATGAATGAATGGAACCATGGCAAATCTATATATTCAACTTACTGTCTTTTCAAACATGTTCCACCTCACTGCACAAAGAATACTCAACACATGTTTGTTGTTCTATAATCTATTTTGGGACATGCTTGCTTCTAGCATCTGATCATGCTCAAATGTCTCAAAATTTTTTATAGTTATCTTCTCACCATTTTTATCTGTCTTTCCTTAGCCTTGTGTTAGCCTCTTACATGTGTTTTTTAATAGTTTTTGCTTACTACTCTTCATAGTCTACTTTCTCTGGACTTCCTCTTACATGTGTTTTTTAATAGTTTTTGCTTACTACTCTTCATAGTCTACTTTCTCTGGACATTTCTTAGAGTGCAAGTTCTATTTCATGTCACTATCAAGTTTCCACATTTAAAAATACTTTTTGCACTGTCCATCTCACATACCTCTAGAAAGAAGTTTTTTGGTGGCCTAAAACAGTACACATACAAATATACTGGGACCACCTCCCTGGTCAAAAGTAAGTCACTAATTATCTGGTAAGAGTTTCCTTTTAAGTTACACCATCAGTCATAGATGGAATAACTAACACTCCCTGATATCAACACATTAGGTAAATAGGAAAATAAAGCAGTGAATTGTTTTGAAAGTGTCTCAAGTCAATGACTTACACTGATTTTCCATCCAGAGAATACTCTGTGTCTTGACTCTATATAACTAAGTAAATGAAAAGTCTCTATACATTCCAGAAATATAGTAATCTTTATCTTTGACCTGGTGAACTGCTAAATAGCAATTTGTCATTTGAAATCTTAAAATCTTTAAAATTTTAGTTCCATTTTAAAATCAATTTTTCTCTTTAATTACTCAAGTTTAAGGTTATCAGATTTAACAGATAAAAATACAAGATTACCCAGTTAAATATGAATTTCAGGGAAATAATAAAAAATGTCCTTTCAGTATGTCTGGGTCCAGTACAATATTTGGGATGACAAACTTATACTAAAAAATTTACTTGTTTTTTTCTCTGAAGTTTAAATTTACTTCAGTGTTCAATATTTTATCTTGCAGCCCTTCTCAAGTTATGTCTAAAACAGGTAGATGTTTGGGGAATTGATGCTCTTTGTTTTGTTTAGATTGAGTTTAATTCCATTTGTGTTAAGAATATTTTTGATGAAAAGATGAGATAAATTACAGGGAGACTAAAGAAGTGAGTCAGAATTGCAGCATTAAGAATTTTGACTCGGCTTAAGGAAAGCTGTTTAGACTCAACAGATTCTCATTTTGAATATCTCGAAAAAAATAGAAATTTTTTCTCAAACTAATTTTTTTCAAAATCTCAGATCATCTGAGATATCTGGACTGTAAACTCTAAGATATCTTAGGTACAATGACAAAGAGGTTTTAACAATGGAGAAACATTGATTGAATCGTTATGAAAACTTAGATGATTAATATAAATAATATGTTAGTAAGTCTCAGAAGAAGAAATAGTGGAAAGAAACAGAAAGCACCGTTCAGTAAAATTTGTATATAGATGTAGATCCTGAGAGAAATGTTCTAGAGAGAGAGGTCTAATATTTAAAAAGTAATTTTAAATGTAGTTTTTACTTGATGGTTTTCCATTTGAAAGTTGACTATAAGCTCCCAGATGGCAGGTTTATCTTCTGCATCTTTGAATCACCCACAATACCTTGCAAAGCAGGTATTCAGTAAATATTTTCCAATTAAGAGATTAAAATACAAAGTTTGTATGGAAGGAAGCATTTGCCCTTGAACACAATGCCCCCTGTGTACCATAACAGTAGATCTTCCAGTAAATAACTATGGATAGTTTGCTACCCTATTTATAGCACTGACGAGCTGTCAAAGCATCTTTAAGCTTCTTTTGTTGGTGTGTCCCGAGTTTTATTTTCTTCTCACTGATGTCATCTAAACAGTCTTGTTTTTCTGGTTCTTCTTTAAGCACTTTGATATCCTCCTGCCTTCCTCTAGCTGCTTCCAGCATCTATTATGTTCCTTTTGCCTTCCTGATTTATCACTCCCATTTCCTGCATGTGTTCCCAGAGTAGTGTTTGCTTCAGTAGAGGGATTTCCTTGTGGATGGTTCTGCCCAGAATATGTGATGCAATATGGACAATGGAAAAACTGTTCAGCTGGACAAGTATCTTTTTTTTTTTCCTTGTACCTTCGACTAAATGTATTTATCACCAAGTAGTGTTTATTAAGAACTTCTAGGCTCAGCACACTTTATCAGTCAGTAACAGCACTGGTCAAAGTAAAACAGTGTTTCTTGAATGTTATGTTGCTTACAAAAGACTACTTTGGCAGTTAAATTTTGAAGTGACATTTCCTTTGTTTCTTCTCATGCCAACTGCTTCCTGAAAGCACAAATCTTTAACCCTCCCTCCAAATTTAAAAATAAAATTTCATTTACATTTTTGAATAAGTAATGCAAATGTGCATTGTAAAATTCAAAACGTACAGATGATTTGGAAAGAAAGTAAATACCCTGTCCCCCGATTCCAGCCTTTGTGCAACTCACCTGGCAAGCAAATGCTGTCACTACAAGAATACCTCCATGGATAAGATATGATATGAAAAGTAGATATGAATATCTACTTTTTTTTTTAATGCAAAAGATAGTATACTTTAAACACTGTTCTTCTATTTGCTTTTTAAATAATATTTATTAGGACCATAATCCCATTTTGGTATTCTAAAAAAGCATTTAGTACTTTTGAGGTTTCTCTTTTTAAAAATAACTACATATTATACTTTTTATAGCTATATAGTGATTTATTTTACAATCACCTTTTAATAAGTGCTTCAAATATTTTTCCTGACTTACTATTATATACAATGCCGCAATACATATCCTTAAACACATGATACTTCACATATGCCCAATATCTATAGAATAAATTCCCAGATGTTAAATTGAGTCAAAGTAAAAATGTTGACTAGACTGCTTTAGTTATCATAAAAAAAATCCTCAAATAGTTTTTTGTTGTCGTTGTTAATCACAATTCTTAGAGTAGGAGGCTCTATAATTTTCCTTTCCACCAAGCGCACCTTACTTTAGCTATTACTTCCATTTCAAATATCTGTAGAATTAAATCAAAATTTAAATGTCCTGAGAAAGCTTGCCATTCAAGGGAAACCTAAGGTATGGAATGTAAAGAGTGATGGGTAATTCCTTTCCTTTTATGTTTGATTTACTGAAATATAAGAATTGAGAATTTTATGTAAAGGATATGCCTTACACAGATAATTTTATGTAAATTATTTGCCTTCATATGGACCCTTGAACCAATCACTTGGAAGATATTTTAGACTTAAATGTAGAGCCTCAGAGATCTACAGATCACATTTGTACAGATCAATTTAACACCGCCTCAGAGAACTTAGCCACATAAATCCTTTAAGTAATCTTAAGTATGCTCTTCTTGTCTCCTGAGCCTATTACGAGGAAAATTCTCATTTTCTATTTCTCTTTTTGCGTAAGATGAATGAATGGCTCGCCCGATCCACAGTGGCCTCTATAAGTGCTGCAGAGAATCTTTTCTCACTTGTTTTCAGAGTACAGCCCAGACCCTTGAGGTAAGCTCAGACTTTGCTGGTGTTCAGATAAATCTGCCCTGTGCTGACTTCCAGCAATGAAACAGAACTGGAAATATTGTACATGAATGATTCTCTATAATTAGGATTGCATTAATCCATGCTCACTGAATGGAAATAGGCCAAGTCTTTGTATTATCATGTTTAAGCCTGTTCCCTAGACTCCGATTTAAAGCATTCAGTTGAGGTAGGTACTCTCGGAGCTCAGAGCTTCCTCTTGTATTTTCTTCATGGATGTACGACATGGTTAAAAATGTCAAGCCCAAAGTGTGACTGGCTTCACATCAAAGTGCTGTTAGTTGCTGTCACAGGCCCTTTGTGCTGACATTTGCATATCACCTAGAGATAGAAGTATGATGAAACTTATGTGAAGACTTCCTCTTCACGGGAAATCCAAATTTGCTTAAGGTTAGTGGCTTCCAGAAGCTCAAAGCCTGAGAAGCACCATTTGTTCTCACGCGTAATGAAAGAGAGTATTGAGCCATGCTCTGTCATGTGGCCTTACAGTATGAAGTCTTTGGAAATGGGAAGAAATGGTTATGCAGTCTCCAAAAAGCATTATGATGGAAAATAGCAATACTTATACCTGAGAAAATATAAGCTTAGCCTAACCCAATAGCATTACTTTTTCCCTTAGAAATCCTCATTACTTTTTCCCTTAGAAATCCTCATCGCAATTTGTAAACATTATTCAATTTAGAATTAACACCTTCATAATTTTGTGCGGTTTTGGCTAAGAAAAGATACTTAACTGCTGCTATTTGGTAACCGAGTCATCATCATCATTCATCATGTGACTTTCCTTAATTTACCCATGGCATGTATTATCTGTAGAGTATGCCCTTTAGTCATTGGGTAATTCTACACAGTTTGTTTTAATATATGCTTTGTATCAAAAATAGTACTCATTTAGCATGGTTTGGAAGATTAAATGAGATAGCACATTGCTGAAGCTCTTAGGTTCATAGTGCTGTCCAATAAAAATGTAATGCTAGTCACAAATGTAAGCCACATATATAATTTTAAAGTTCTCTGCAGTCCAATTTAAAAAATATGAGGAAATAGTCGAAAATGATTTTAACATTTTCTTTAATCCAATGTACCTAAAAAACTATCAATTTAACATTTATTCAATATATAAAATATTAGTAAAATATTTTATGTTCTTTTTATTATACTAAATCTTTGAAATCTAGTGGGCATTTTACATTTACAGTGTATCTCCATTTAGATTAACTATATTCCAAGCGCTCAATAGCCACATGTGGATAACGAATAAGATATTAAATAGCACAGTCTCAAAACAATGACAAACATTTCATTAATGATAGCCATTTTAGCTTTTACTAATATCATTTTTCTCTTCTACTGTGGTATTTTTGACTCTACTCTGTATTTATTTACATTTTTTTTTTGGATTATATCTACTTTTCATCTTTCCCTTCTAGAAAGAATGTTCATTATAAAACACTTTTATTTTCTGTAGATATTCATTCAACATGTATTCATTGGGAATCTACCATGTTCCAAGCAGTGTGTGGTCTATTTTACATATCTGTATTTCCCATGACACATGACAGTGTCTTCCCCATGATAAGCATACAACATATATCTAGTGCATGAATTGTCTAGCTTTATGATGTGCTTGTACACATTTTTGAGTTTTTTTTTCAATAAAACCAAAATGTTTTTATAGATTTTTCTTTTAAATATGCAATGGTCTTGAACAGTGACAATATTTGCTTTGATTGATATGAGAATTTAGTCATAGATGTTTCTTTGTTATGCAATCACAGAGTGATTGCTCCACAGATGAATTCTTCCAAGATCTGCATTGGCACTGTGAGCTGAAAACAGCACTAGTTCTTCAGCTTTGTGTTGGAAATAAACAAAACTGAATATTTTATGTAGTGTTTTAAGCGATTAACCAAAATGACTTAATGTAAAAGTTCTATACAAACTGTAAAAGCTATAAAATGTTAGTTGTTGCTAATGTTATTATTGGTCTAGGAGTTTTGTTATCTGTTCCATAGAATGTTGACCTATGACAAACTCTTTGGGAGAAAATAAAATGGATTTGTGATCAAACAAGTACAGAAGATGATATATATCACATTCCAGGATTGGACAGTAATAATGCACATTAAGCTATTTAAAGCCCTTCCTTATAAGTTTAGTAACAATGAAATTTATTTGACTTTGTTATTGGACTAATAAAAATAATTTTTTTAGGATGACATCTGTAATTTCCACAAAACTGATATACCACAGGACACAAACTATAGCAAATTCTAGGTGAAAATAATAGTTGTGTAGGGCTCAAGAGGTCCAGATTTTAAGCTTAGATCTCCATTATTTATAACTAAATCTTATTCAAGTCTTCAAATCTCTCTGATCCTCAGTTTCATCCTTTGAAAATACATAAACCAGTGATTTTTCAACTCTGATTGTATATCATAACCTGTAGAATATGTAAAATAGACAGATGGCTGAGCCCCAACCCCAAAGACTCTGATTCAATGGGTCTGGAATGTGGCCTGGCTGTCTGTTGTGTGTGTGTATGCACACGTGCGCATACATATGTACAAACTGTATTCTAAATAAAGCAAAATGCATTGCTTATAATAATATAGCTGTAAGGTGAGAATGGTCCTACATTTGGGGCAGACATAAAAGGGGAAGTCTAACCATAAAACTAGGGATACAGCTTTCTGTAAGTAAGAGACGTTTGCAGAATAAATACTCATAAGATGCTGTGGAATTAGCTGGAATTCTCTGGCAAAGATTCAGTCTGTTAAATTGAGCCCTCTACCAATTAATATGTAGTTGAGATGTAGCATAAGTCTTAGTTTCAGATTGACTCTGCCTCTATGTAAATAATTCTCTATAAACTGATTAGTCTCTAATAAGACTCTATGTATTTATTCTTAGAAATAAAGAATAATCAATCCACCATACCTAATGAGAAATGTTAATAACCTCTTATGTTAGTTATATAATAATTTATTATAATTGCTAACATACTCTTAAATTCCACGTGAAACTAATCATTATGACAGGATTTTAGTTTTGGAATAAAGAAATAATTGGAACTTGGAAATATGAAACATTCTAACTTTATTTTTATTGTATTGACTTATCAAATTAGGTTTATTTGCTTTTTTCGCTTCTGCAGACCCAACTAAATACATCTTAACCAAATCAATGAGTAGGTAGACCATTCCTGCACCATGGGATTTTCTGTGCCTTCTGACAAGGGTCAGATTGAAACAGTGGGCCCTGAACTATCCTGTAGAGCCGGTGGATTCAGTGAAGATATTTTCATGGAGGGTTTTTCAAATCATTAAACCACAACCTCAATAATTCAGCTGAATCTTCTACAGAAGTCCCCCAGGACCAACCTTGGCTCCCTCTACTTACATTTACTGCATATGACACATGGAGGAAGGAAAACATTTGAGCAAAAATCTGAGGACAAATATAAAGGTATTTAATAAGAGATTTTGAACAAGATTACAGAAATCACAGCTGAGAGGCAGCATATGAAATGTGTTTTCAACATTAAAGTCAAATGGCAACTTGGTTATTTTGCTGGTCGTTTAGGTTGTTTCTGACTTCTGCTTTGGATAATTCGGCCCAAGCTTTTATTGCTAGGATTTTAAAGTTTAAATTATTAAATACTGGTTTTAGCTATTTTCACAAGTACAAAATCGGAGGAAAAAATAAACAAAGTTTTTAACTGAAATATATTAAAATTTTCGTGATTAGCAAATGTACTGGAGAACCAAAATATTTTACAATATTTTCCTAATGTCTTTTTCCTGGATATTCACAATGTTTAATAACTACAAATTTCAAAGTAGTAGATAGTTTTCCAAATGGAATAATCACTATAATTTCTTTATATGATATCATTTTTTATATGTGCATATGTAAAATAGAGAAGATTTTGTATGAATCATATTCTGATCATATAAAATCAGACAAAAATATAAATACTATTCACTCTTATGAATAAGATCTTTTCCCAACATAATATAAATGCTCAAGAAATTTTAATTATTTTAATTTACTGAAATTAGAACTTTTAATGTGCCTTTTGTTTTTAAAATGTACCTCATCTAGGAGACCGGACCTGTGACTAAAAACTAAGAGTAAAAAACAGATAACAGATACAGAGTATCTATCTGTATCTAACTATATCTATTGTGGATATAGTTAAGAATCTCCAGATGAGATCTTTCTGAATTATTTGGGTTGGTCCTAAGTCCAATGAGAAATGTTCTCATAAGGCAAACAAAGAGGAGAGACATATAGGGAGTAGGAGAAGGAGAGGCTATGTGAAGATGCCACATAGGCAGCCACAAACCAAAGAACACCTGGAATCACTAGAAGGTGAAAGAGGCATGGAAGAATTTTCTCTGAGAGATTCCTGAGGGAGCACAGCCTTGCAACCACTTTAATTTCAGACTCCTGATTCTGGAACCGTGGGAGAATAAATTTCTGTTGTTTAAAGCCACCAAGTTTGTGAGAACCCCAAGAAATTTAATCAATGGTTTAACAGTAGAAGCTGCTGAAGAGAAAAATTTTGAGCTATAATGTAGGTCCGTGAAAACATCTAGATTGAAACATGAGCAACAAAAAGTAATATGGAAAAGAGCATACAAGACTTAGGGACATTGTGAATTATTATGTATATGTATTTGTAGCCCCCAAAAAGAAAGAGCAAAAAATAGGGCAGGAACACTATTTAAAGAGATAATAGCTGAGAGGGTTTTTTTAATTAATGAAGGATGTAAAATCCAGAATTTTTATAAAACTGAAACACATAAAAAATAAAAAAAATAATAAAATAAGAAAATAAAATACCTAAACATATTTTGCCTAAACTGATGAAAACCAAAGATAAAAATTTCTTAAAACAAACAGATAAATGGTGCATCACTTTCATAGGAACTATCAATTATTTATATTCATATTTCATTTCTTTCCTCTAGCATTTGGTTAATAGAGGATAAAAATAAAAAATATATACTTCATAATGTAGAAACAAATAAAAATATATACTTCTGTATAATATATAATATAAAGTATATAATATTATCAAGTATATATTATATTATATATTAACATACTTGATAATCCAAAAGAAAGCAAAAGAAAAGAAGAAAAGAATACAAAATAGAAAACCAATAATAGAAGGTAAATTTTAATCTAAATATATCATTTATTTACATTATATTACATTTAACATAAATTGACTAAAAACTTTAAAGTTTATATTTCAAGTAAATTTTTAAAAATCATATGCTACTTGAAAGAGAAACACTTTATAAAAATATAGGAAAGGTAAAAGAAAAAGGAACATTAAAAAATACAGTAGAATTAGTAACCCAAAAAGAGATAGTATAGTTATATCAATATTAGATAAAAATAAAAACATTGATAGATATTAAGGATAGTTAATGAAGATAAAAGTGTCAATCCACTAGAAGATATGGTAATTAAACTGTATATAAATCTAGTAGCCTCAAAATATATAATTATAACAAAAATGACAAAACTAAGTTCATTTTTCTTCTCTGTGAAAGTTGTTTAACATTATACACAATATAGACTTCTCATTTGGAGATGGTGTTGTTATAAAGAAAAAAAAAGACTTTGAAATTAGGCCGATGACCTTGATTTTAAATGCAGACTTTCTATTTAGCACTTGTGTGACATTAGGAAATTCTTAATCTCCCTGAACATCAATTTACTCATCAATTAAATGAGGAAATTTTGTATTATTTACCTTTTTTGAGTTAGAATAATGAATGGAAAATACGGAACTGTACTTGATACTGTACATGTAAATATGATATAAGTATAAACTTTCTCCCTTACTCTTTCCTGTCCACTTGGAGAATCCTTGTAGTCCTAGAAAGTGTTTTGCATCCTGGCTCCTTCATCATCACTCCTCATATTTTTCCTTTTCACTGTGGGAGTTGCTTTTCTTATAGCTTTGAAAAATTATTAACTTAGGTGAAGGGAGTTAATTGTCCGTTTCTTTCAAACTGCATGTACTAATTTCCCCTTCCATTGAGAAGTAGCTGTATATTCCTTTAATGTGAAATTCACTTCAGTTCCCCTACTTTTTCTAGTGGTTAACATGTTCTTCCCAAGGATTTGTGTGATTTTTCCCCCTCTTGGTATTTGAGTGGTATTTTCATATATAAGGATAAGTTCTGCTGTTACCTATTTTTCCTTCTATGTGGAAGCACAACAGAAAAGAATGTATGACCCCCAAGTTCACTTTCAGAGACACCATGTGGCCCCTAGGACAATCAGTCATTTTAAACAAGCTTTAATGTCTGTACATAAAGACTGAGTTCCTTAGACTCATAGTTCAAGGTCGATGATTTTCTCACAAATTATTGTTGTTCCCCTCAGCAACACAAGTTGGTGGGCAGAGAAGAATGCAATGGTTGTGCAACAAGAGATCAAACCAAAAAATATTCCAGATGATTCAATAAGGAGTATATGAAAAATGAGTCTTAAGACAATTCTACATTTTAAAGCTGACCTTCATGATGTTTTTAAGACAAGACTATAGAAGCGAATATTCTTTGCCTAATTACAATGTACCTGTATCTTGGGATTATCACTGTGGGCACTTGCAACAATGGATCCATACATCCTCTGCCGCTGGCCCCTGGAATACTCCAGTTTTTATGCCAGAGTTTTTTTTCAGGACACACAAGCAAAGCAGTGCCTTGAGGAGTAGCTGTACCAATTTAAGAAATCGATGAAAATATATATTTTAAGTCAAAGTCTATTTGGTTCAAATACTCAAGGTTAGTTATTTTCAAATAAGCAAAATAGAAAAGATAATGGCTATTCTTCTTTATATAAGAAAAGCAAAACAAGATGAGCTGAAAATGAGTTTTAGGAAATGGAATTCATTTCTCAGAGAGATTTGACTCAACTGTTTAATTGTCAAAGAAAAAAAAATTACATTTAAGTTAATTTGCCCAAATCTGACAGAAATCAAACTGTTTTGAAATAAACTAAATTGAAAAAGTTTAAGAAACAGTCTTTTTAAACACATTCAAGGAAGTTTGGAATGAGGCTATTTTATTTTGGTATAAAACAATACTTTGCTGACTAAAAATGTATTGTATTTTCTCTAATACTGCATAGTTATCTTGCTTTATGAACACATATCTTCATAATTGTATAGCCCTTATTGTTTGAACTGCAGATGGAAAATGCCCCAGAGTGATACTAGAGAACAAAGCTACTTGGATTCAAGGTTTGCATGAGGTAATGAAATAAAAATATGGCCTAGGAAAGGTAGCCCAGAGTGCTTTGTAACATCGTTTAGTTATTATTATTAATAAAAAGCAATTATTAATAATAGTGTTAGTATTATCAATACTATTATTAATAATAACAATAACTGCCTTTTCTTTAACTATATATATATATATATATATATATATATATATATATAACTTGTTCTCCCAATACCTCTCTAAGGTACGTATTAGGCATTACAATTTACAGGTGAGAAAACTGACAGACCCAGTGGAGAAGTGACTTCCTAGTAAGTGGCAGAGCAAGAGATGAGCTTAGGTCTTTCTGACTCTGATGGGTGTTCTTTTTCCACTCAATCATGCTTCCTTCATTTTACGTATGTATTATTATATGTGATAATATACCCTCTGTATTACCTATATTATTTACAAATTCTTTTAGATAAATATTCTCCTCTGCTGCCCCAACCGTCTGTAGATCTGGACAGAGCCAATAGAGTATCTTCATTGAGATGATCAGAGTTGGCCATGTTTGAAGTCCTCTAACCTCAGAGCTACAGCATGAAAGTAGGCAGCAGTCAATTGGAAGCTGGAGCTCTACTTTGTCTGGCTGATCACCCCTCCTTCAGCTTTTGTTTAGAAAGAAATGGGGAAATGGGAAGATTACAATTAAAAGGATAACCAGGCACCGGACAGTTTGTTGAGTCAGCACAAATGTGCTTATGTATTCAACTTCCTGTGAACTCCTGCTGTGCTCACTTATACATCTGTTGCCTGTGTATAGTTGCTTTGCTCAAAGTTATGTCTTTCACTTGTAGTGGTATTCTGTTTGAGTCACCATAATACAATTTTGAATTAATGCAACTAATCTTCCAGAAGGCTACCATCCAAACATTAGGAGAGAAATTGAATTATTGTTGGTTTTCTTTTTTTCTTTTTTTTTGTTTTTCTAACTTGAGTGCCAATGGCATACTGACTCTTAAATTCAACAAAATACATTTGGTATTAGTGATGCCTAATTTTTCATCAGAGTAACCAGATTCCAGGCCTTATTCTTATTCTATTACCTAGGGAAGTTAATGATAATCGGGTGGAAATGCTGGCTAATTTAAAAATCAATACATAAAAAGATAAATTGTTTTGAAAAACTCCTTCCCTTAAACATGATTATATCACCAGCAAAATACTTCAGCAAGTTTAATATTAATTCAAGGTCATTTTGAGTCCAAATATCAAGGTACTGAAGTCTTTAAACTCTTTAGGTAGTGCAATGACACATCATTAAACTGAGGAGTAAGGACAGTTTCTCTGTCATTTACTTTGTCTTAAAAGTGGGAGTCTCCTAATGTATCAGTTGCTATATATATATAATTGTTCATTATATTTTTCTTTTATTATTTCGGTTCTGTCCCCCTTCCTTTAGAGTGGTGTTAATTTGAAGCCAATCATTACATATATTTTTGGTGGAGTGGAGAGTCTTGTCTCTCTGTAGGTATTTCTTTGTGAATTTATGTTTGTCTTTTCTTGGAGCTGCATTACTGGGATGACCTCAGTGTTGGTAGAAGTGGAATGAGCAGTGTGCAACTGCTACTTCCAGAACTTAAAGAGTTTTATTTTAAACTAAGTTCCCACTTTTAATGCAAACTGCAATGAACATAAAGGTGAGATAGAAAGACTTTTAAACTCTAACATCAGGTCTTAGATAAAGCATTTTTTTTTTAAAAAACTACATTTCATGACCTGATAATAACAGGTCAAAAAACATTACTCCAAATATAGCTTCCACCAAAATTTTGATCTGAGAAGAAGATTCCTAGTTGTAACTAAGACTCACTTGGAGACATAGAACCAATCAAGAATGTATGTAGTGGCTCTTTAATCTGCTGTTACAGCATTTGCCTGGTTTGCATCTTTAGCACTTGTAACCCTGCTAGTGCCTCAGTCTTGCTGTGGAACTCTTAAAAGTACTGTTATCAGTTTTTACGTCTCCGCCACCAACTCCCAACCCAATCCTGATGCACCTCAGTAGATCTAGGCTGGGACTTGGGGACTATCTGTTTAAAAGAAATCCAGAGTTAACTCTGGTTGTCAGCCAGTTTGAATTTTGGTTCCTTCACTTATGAAGTATGTGATTCTGGACACATCTTTTAACCTCTGTGTGTTCTAATTTTTCATTTGGATCATATGGGCTGATGCAGATTAAGAAATAAGTTATTACATTAGCATATTCAAATATAATTTAAAAGTAACTTTCAACAATCATTTGGTTCACGATTTTAAAATCTTGTCAACTTTACTCTTAGTATTGGTGGTGACAGTTGCACTTAGATTTTTACTAAATGAGTGTGGTCAGTTATCCTCAAAACTGGGAAAATAATGAACTATCCACCATCCACAATACAGTGGAGGTAAAAACTACCTTAGAGATTTCTATCTTATTTCAACTTTCAATATCTGATGATGCACAAGACTACACTGGTCACTAGAGCCCAGCGGTTAAACACATAGACTAAACTCATGGTGGCTGAGGTTTTGTTCAGATTCTCTCACTCTCTATGTATTGACCTCGTGCAAGTTATATAACAATTTTAGGAGCCAAGCAAATGTTCTATATGTACCACTGTGTCCTCAGAAATCATTAAGGTAGCCAAGTCTACTGACCTTGTTATAAGTCACTATATTGCAATATCAGTTACATTTATTAAGACCCAATAATTTAGGCTATTAGTGGTTATGATGATAGGCTCCTCCTTAATAAGTCATTTAATACAATATTCAAGTTCTTTTAAAGATGAGAGTGCTACTTTTCCTCTCTCTCTGGCCCTTCTCTGTGTCTCGTTTCTTTCTATCCGTTCTGTAGTCTTCTCTGCCCTGCTCTGAGGCTGACTGCTATGGACTGAATTCCCCCGGCTCCTCTGCACCCTGCTGCTTTTAGGTTGGGACAACAGGAGATGTCAGTAGGAAATCAGTGTCTTCTACAGCCAGAACTCTTGTCATGAGGCCTTACCCACATCCCTCATTTCCATCTCTGACAGCATTTGGTAATTTTCTCTTCTCTTATTGCTTTATAGCTAGGGCTGGTTATGGCTTTCTTTTGATGTTAGCTCCCGGGTTATTCATTATGTTTCCTAGTTCCCTAACCACACTCCTATCTCTATATATATTCTTGTCACTAATATGCTTGGATAAGCCTTTCAGAGGGTGTCATCAGTTTCCTCCTCAGGCTAATAAACAACGAGCACTGTCTTTTTTTCAAAGCTCTAGCTTTACATCTGGACACAGATGAGAAGGAGATGCTGAGCATATTTCCTCTTCCTAACGTCTAAACTAGTGAGTGGTAAAAATCGTAACAGCTCAGAACACCGTGTCTTACCAGTCTCTGGAAATAGCTTCTTTTAAAATGTAATTTGGAGGTGCAGTGAAGGGTGCGTGGGTGGGATAAGCGGAGAGAGGATGGTTATGGATGGTGTAGCTCTCTATACACAAACAGGAGAAGTCATCATTTAGCATCTTCCACAACACTTCTGTTCCTGGTAACTTGACCATCACTAAAACAGGAGAGAACCTGCAAAGACATGCCTGTCACCATTCTGTAGATATATGTTAATTGGTTCTTTATTCAGGAGAGTATTTGGTCTATTCATTCCGAAATAGCCCTTGTGTTATATTCTCTTTTTTTCCCCCCGCATTTTTTTTTATTATTTATTTATTTATTATTTAAAATTATTGGGATGACATTGGCTAATTGCATTATCTTCTATATATGCTTATGCTTATAATGTGTCAGTACATTGCTTTAGCATCTTTAAAGAATTGTTTTGTATATATTAATGAAGATTATTTTTTTCTGGTAAGGAATTTAGAAATGAGCTGTCTTTTTCATCTAAATTCTAAGATATATCAGACTGATCATTATGATTAGGTTATTACATGCATTAAAACATATTGAAGTGATGTAATCTTTATGTTTAATTCCCTTCCAAGTGTAAATTGGATCTTGTCCCGTGGTAGTTGATCCACATGCAAGTGTGTGCTTTGGCTTCAGGTTTGGATTGGAGGCATATTCCATTTCAAACAGCAGGTGAACATCCTCCATCAAATTTGCAAGTACAAGCATTTCAACTACAAGGAGTAGCGAGGACAAACCACATCAACAGTTGATGAAAAAAAAATTTAATAAATACTAGTATAGGCAAGGAGGACATTAGATATTTGAAAAGTAGTGCAATTTAAAGTTTTTCAGATTAACTAGGGATAATTTATGGACAAACTTGAGTGCTATTCTCGATAGTGTAAAATTGCAGTAACAGAAGTAGCCGGCTATAACAGCGAAATTAGTAAGTGGTGTGTAACAATTACTACTTATTTATTTTAGCATACACATACAGGTGAGTCAAAGAGATAAAGGAACAACACAGTGAAATATTCTTCAGATAACAGGGAGCTATGAAATGTTTTAGAGCAAGAGAGCAACATGATCTATGATGTACTTTATAAAGAATTACTTGGAATGGTATGAAGAATTTATTAAATTGAGAATATTCTTGATGGGAAGATCAATTAGGGTATTATTGCAGTGATTCAGGCAGGAAGTAGTGAATGCCTAAATGAAATGTTGGATGGAACGAACAGTATGGATTTAAAAAGGAAGACTGGACGGAAGGGAAAATAACTAAATATGAAGCTACACATGGGGACTTGGGTCTAGAGAGAAAAAGAGGACAAATATTGCTGGGATATTTTAGCCTCTATGGTTGGAACAATGTTCAATGAAGAAAAGGGAAATTATGAAGAGGACCGGGAGATTGAGGAGAGAGTGCAGATGTTTTTTAAACCAGCTGAATTTTCAAGGTTGGCAATATGTATTTTTATGAAACAGTTCAAGTTCTGATGTGGAATTTGAAAAAGGATTTTATGGGTACAGAGTGAGCCTGAGAATCATATGTCTTGAGGTGATATTTTAAGCCTAAATGCTGTTGAAATCACCAGAGAAGAGGATATGATGTAGGCAAAGAAAGGAGGTAGGGTGGAAGAGCAAACTGTGGAGAATGCTTATCATCTGAGGACTTGAGAAAAAGCAGGTGCAAAGAGCTTGCATTCCATTTTAAGCTTTACAAGTGTTTCCTTGTGCATTTCTTAATTTGACCACCAAGATAACCCTGAGAGGGCAAATTGTATTAACCATGGGAAAAGAATGTCCAGGTACTTTGAGTGACTTGCCTAGGATTATTTTGTAAGTAGCAGGCAAAATCAAAATAAAAATGTAGGTCTCTTGTCTCTGCTGCCCAACACTGAGTTATTTCTAAGAGTAGCTCACTTCTCGGCATAATTGACATTATCCTGTGAAAATTTTTATTTTACCTAAGGAAAGATGTTCACTGACTCCCAATTTGTGTCTTTTGTGCTGTTTTAAAATAGTATATAAGAGACGGTTTTGAGTAGCAGGTTATTATATCATTCTAAGAGAGCATTGCATGGCCTAATAGTTGGAAAGTGTTTGTTTCTTTCAGCACCTAACTTACCAAGCAGCAGCTTTAATATTGAAGCAAGAAATTTTGGATATAGATATTATGTATCCTAAAAGGATTTTTAGTAGAATAACAAAACACAAACACACATAGAATCACTTAGGTCACTTCCCTGGAATGCATAAGATGCATTTTGAGTTTTGCCAGGTTTCTCACCTTTCCTTTTTTTGTGCTTTGTGCATTCTTAGAATTTAGCTTATTTATACTTAGATAAAAAAAAAGAAAGAAAGAAACTAATTGAACTTCTGCATTAATTCAGAAATCATCATGGTGACCAAGTTTGAAGTCCATGAAGACATAGATTTGAAGTACACACCCACACACACTCACACACACACGTGTGTGTGTTATATGTATATATATTTCAATATGCTTAAAAATTAACAAATATATTATTACCTTTAGTCATGTAAAATGTGTAGAAGAGCTCACTCATAGGAATGAAATAGTAAATTAATTATGTAAAAGAGCCAAGAAACAACAGCTGCATGAATTCAGACAACCAACAGTTTTCTAAAGACTGCAAAGCCTTGGTTGGAAAGAAAGAACAATAACGTTCACCAAATCTGGATTCAGGGCTTGAAAAACAGGATTTAAGTTGATTCTCCCATGCATGAATCTTCTAAACTAGGGATTATCACCAGAATTTTACACTTGGAGATCCTGATGATCAGAGACATGAAGGTACAAGCCCAAGTATAAATAAGAAACTTAAATTCGATAGCTGATCAACTTTACTTCTAAGTCTGTGGTACCAGATTGCCTCCAAACAGGATTTGAGATTGGTTCTAGGCTCTGGTGACTTTGTTTTTAAGCGTGTCTTCTTAATTGTCTTCTGTGCCACTTGGGGTTCAATCAGAGAAGCAGAACTGGGAGGTACATATAAGAAGAGATTTATTATAAAGATCTGATGTAATACAATAGAAGGATCTGGTTTCACCGCATTTGTGAAACTGTGTCTGGTGCTGAAGCCTAAGGGCAGACAGCAGAGATAGGCAGATGGACATGAAGTTGGAGAATCAAGGTCAAGCTGAAACCTGAAAGGTTGAGCTCAAACCCACAAGGATGGACTAGCAGCGGTGTGGGAATTCCTTCGCCTCCAAGCCTCAATAATGGGGATATGTTGCAGGAGGAGCTGGTTGCCCTTCATCACAAAGCTAAATGCATACCTGACCCCTAAGCAAGAAATGTAACAGGAGCCATAGGAGCTACAAGCCCAGCTATCACCTTGCATCCAGAAGAACCAGCAAGTAGCAACACTAGGGTGTGATACACAGACCTCTTAAGGACAAAGCAACACAGGTGCTCCATTACCTGATTTTCCAAAACTCACACAAACTGCCTCCTGTGGCCCATGCTAACAAGGGACTATGCATTGAATAGTATTTTTACATCTTCTAAAAATCATCCTTTTATTCATAGAGAAATCCCAGCCTGGATATCATGTATTATCTTTTTATATATTGTTGGATTTTTTTGATAAATATTTTATTTAGGATTTTTGTATCTATATACATTAGAAATTGAGTATTATAACTTTTCTTTCTTGTTCTGTCCTTACCTGTTTTTGCATTAAGGTTCTACTGACCTTGTAGAATCAACCAAGGATGGTTCCTGGCAAGTTATAATTTCCTAATGTTTTTTGTTGTAAAATTTTATAATTTATTGGCATAAAATTGTTAGTGATATTCTCATATATTTTAATCTTGGTCTCATCTTTTGTCATATTCCCCTTATCACCTCATATATTATTTATTAGTGGTTTTTATCTCTATGTATCGCTCTCTCTCCTTTTAATCAATCTCACATAAAGTTTATTTCAAACCAAAGTTAGCTCTATTGATGCTCTCAAGTATACATTTATATCCTATTTCATTGACACCTGATATTATCTATGTTATATCCGTTTTCCTGCTGTCTTTGAGTTCATTCTGCTATTCTTTTTATAAAATTTAATTTGAAAAATCTCATGACTTTTCAATCTTTTTTCTTTTGTAATATAATCACTTAAAGCTAAATAGACCTCGAAATATCGCTTTTATTATTTTCTACATTTTAACATGTAGAATTCTGTTGCCTTTTAGTTCTAGGCTCTGGTGACTTTGTTTTTAAACGTCCACTAACTTTTCTTCTTTGTGCCATGATTAAGTAGAAATATGTTTTCTAACTTCTCAATATACGGAGATTTTAAAATTTGCTTTTTTATCATTACTTCTCCCTAATTGCACTTCATCTGGGAAGCTGTTCTGTGCGACACCTATTCTTTGAAATGTGTTGAGACTTGCTTTATGGTCTAGTACACAGTCAGTTTTAAAAACATTGTATTTATCCTTGAACAGAACAAGTATTTTTTAACTATTTGATGCTGATTTCTACATAGAGGTATTAGATCAAGCTTGTTGATTATTCTATTCTTTATTTTTATTGATTTTTTTGTCTGCTTGCTATCAATAATAATTGATAGAGCTGCTTTGTAATTTCTCATGTTGATTGAGAAGTCAAAATTTTGTACAGTTTTAACAGTTTTCGCTACTTATACTTTAAGGCTATTTTGCTGTAGCTATTCCTATTTAGACTTGTCATATCTGTCTAGTGAATTAAACCTTTTCTTATTGCATAGTGACACTATATATCTCAATGGTTCTCCTTGTTCCTAAAAAATAGTTGTTTTATGAATAATATAGCTACTCCAGCTTACTTTTGGTTATTGTTTGCCTGATATATCTTTTTTTATTTTTACACTTTGCCCCATTAGTTTTTTGTTCTTTAGGAATATTTCCTATAAGCAACATCTAACTAGATTAATAATTCTATCTAATCATCTTTTAATTGGTTTTATGTTTATATATGTTATATATATATGTGTGTTATATATGTACATATATATATAATTGGCCATTTTATGTATATTTATTGTGATTATTGAAAAATCTGGAGTTTTTTCTTACCATCTTACTTTTAAATTTCTGTTTATTTTCTTTTCTTAAATTACTTTATTGTCCTTTCTTGCCTTCTTTTAAAAAATAATTTTTTTTTTTCTTAGCATGTCTGGAGTTTATATAATAATGTGTTCCCATCCTTTTAGCCATTACTTCTACATTTTCTATTTCGGGCATGATTTCTGAATGTATACATCCTAACTGGTTCTCTAGCCCTCCAAGAAATTCTTAAACAACCTAATATTCTTTCATAAATGTCATTTTTAGAGCTGATTTGGGTTCTTTACAACTAAGACCCTTTCAGATACAACTGAACACAACAACTTCTTATGATCCAATGATACGATAAAATAATGGCTAAGTTCTTACTGGACACCCTCTCCATCTTGAAGTCATCTGGAATTTTTTCTTAAGATGAAGAAAGAGGGTGGAACAAGGGCTCTCAGGCCACAAAAAACTAGGAAGGGGCATTTGAAAAGGAGAAAACAACTCGATTATAGGATCTTTTCTTTTGCTGTTTTATTTCAACAGTATACTATGATTATTAAGATATTTAAAATGTTTCTGAAATAATTATTTTTATAACGTGAAAGAATAATTGTACAGTCTAGTAGATCGACCAGTTGAGATTAAGGATTTGAAAATTAATTTTAATCATTTGGTATAAATTTACATTTTCACTCCTAATGACAAAACATGAATACTTTTTAACAATAAACATTCAGGATCACTAAAATATTCAGGTTTTGAATAACTGGTCCAGAATAAACAATCAAATTCAACTAGTTATTTTTAAATTGTTTCAACAGTTTGTGCCTGATTTTCTTTTTCTTTACAAACTGAAAGAGTCTTAAAAAACATTTGATCATCCCTTGCCCCACTTTATTTTACAGATGTATGACCTGGACTCAGAAAGATTAAATGATCGGCTCCAATGTTGTCACCTATAGCCTCAAAGCATTTTTTCAGCAATTCCACCTAATTTGTTCTCTTATTGCTAAAAAAAAAAAAAAAAGCAATGTTTGTGCATTTATTTCACTTCTATCTCTCAAATGAACTGCCTGCATATAAAAATAAATAATATAAACTAGTAATTAAAAAAAAAATCATCCTGATATTTGATATTGTTTAAGGAAATATGAGACCAAGGGAAGAATCGTACATATGTCAATTGGCTCTCCTACTGTTTGTTTATCTTACCTAATAATTTCCTCGACATTGGGAAAATATCGTAAATGACTTCATATTGTTCCTTAGAATATTACCTGTTGCTTCTGCAATCTCACTTTTCAGAAGTCATTTAAGATCAGATTTGTTGGGCCATGTGCACAGTTAGAAAAGTGATTTGCATTTGTTTATAACATTGTAGTGCATGCAATCCCACAGAATTGTTTCACTGAAAGCTAAAAAAATATGTCCTCTAAAATTTCAAAAACTCTAGGGGCTACCTAGCTCAATAAACATTTTATTTGGTATTCCAAAGCCTTGAAAATTTTACTACAGAGCTTTTTAAAATTGTGTTAAATTATAAGATTTGTGGATTTTAAGTTACCTCTACCTTTTTGAGGGAGAGTAATTACAAGTATAATTTAGCAAAGCATTATAATTCTCTTCCTAATTTTCAACATTTTATATTTTATCTGAAAAAAAAAAGACTTCCTTAAGTAATAATGCACATGAAGCTATAATGAGACATGCTTAATTCTCTGAAGAAAATTATGTATTAAGTCTATTTTGCACATTAGTTGCTTGAGGATGACATTTGTAATTTTAATTACATTCTAAATATCTTTTAAAATTTCAACATTTATTTTTGAGTTAGGTTACCATACCAAGAGTAAATAAGAGTCATTTGAAACCACAAGCACAATATTTATAACTATGCTTCCAAATTTCCACTGGAAGAGTTTTTGTTTTCTATCCTTTGGAATTTTCATTAATGTAGACTTAATTTCTTATGTTAAAACATTAATTTCGCTGGGCTATTTTCATAGAAATAATATTGTTAAGAGGTTTCGAGGGCTTTTATTATTTTCCAGTATTTTTATAAGTCTTCACATGAGGTCAGTGGAAGTTATTTTAAATAAGAATAAAATCCCTTAAGATATAATTAAAAACATTTTTATTGTGAAAAATTTGGAAGAAGCAGGAAAGTTAAAAGAATAATGTAAAATCTCTGATTTGGCCAGTCGAAAATTTTTTAAAAAGCATTATCATGCTTGTTTTTCTTCTAATATTTATATTAAAAAAGATATACATGTATACATACATGTGTATGCACATATATATCTTTTAATACTATTAGGTTCATGTACATATATAGGTATACATATATATTTCCTTTTATATTAAGATTACATATATATTTCTGAATTTTTTTTATTTAACATACACTTTTGCCTTTATAATATTAAATATTTTATTAGAACATAATTTTAATAGTTGTAGTATGACTATTCAGAGTATGACTATTCTACAATTTATTTGGTCCATTTTTTTATTGCTGGACATTTATGTCTTCAATTTTGATTCTGAACTAATATTGCGATGGATAACTTTGTCTACTTTTTAAAAAATATTTTCAGAACATGGGCTCACTGAAGCTAAGCATATGAATGATTTAAAGATTCTTGATACATTACTAAATTGTTTTTAAGAAAATTTTACCTTGTAATATAGCATATTGTTACTAGGATAGCTAATATGACAGTGGGAAGGTGAGACGTTGAGCCAAAGCATCACAAAATGTGTCTTCTTAATATTGATGAATCATTCTTTTTGGCCTTGATATAGCCCATGAAGAAGTTAGTCCATCCCCAGTTGGAGACAATAGAGTTCTCTATTTTGTAGAAATCATAAGAACATTTATTTAGGAAAAAATGATTTAATTTCAACCTATTAATATTATATGAATACCTTGCATTATGTCTTCATTTTTTATTGGTATTTTGTTTTTCATAGCAGAATACAGACTTTACAAAACTTTAAGAGATATTTTGTCTATTTCGTAGTTAGAGTGACAGTAACACATGATCATGAACATTAACTAAAAATATAAAATTGTGTCCAAATTCAAAGTTTTAGCTTTTGAAATCTTATTTTGCTACTCTAACAGAGATGATTAATACTAATAAATGATATGCTTGCAATAACTAATGATAACACATGTGACATGGCAACAAAGGGAACAGATATTTTCTGTAGGTTGTTTTCAACAGAATCTTAAAATCTGGTTCTGTATGTTTTTGATAAGTTTGCCCAAGATGAAAACATGTATTTAGTACTATTGACATCAGACTTTTGAAACACAGCTGTACACATAATATTGTCTAAATTTCAATGACACCTAAAATACATTTCCTTTCTGCTAAGGTAAATGATGAATGACAAGGGTAGTTTGGAATTTCACTCTTTAGTTTCCCAGATTTCTCTGCGTTCTCTCAAGATTGCCAGATAAGCGTGTGTGTGTGTGTGTGTGTGTGTGTGTGTGTGTGGTGTGTGTGTAAGGAAGGAAAACAGGAATTCCTTTTGGAAGAGTGACAATCAGTCTTAGTTCAACATTAGTTTAAAGCAGATATTCTTAGCAGAAATCTGCTGAACTGGATTATAAAACGTCGTTTGGTTGCCAAAAATCAGGCTCACATTTTTTTTTAGCTCTAATTTCAAAGTACTGATCCTATTTAAGAAGAGGAAAAAAACAAAAACAATACCCAATGTCCCAACTGCTCCCAACCTCCCTTCCCCAATTTCATCCTTTAGTGAAGAAGAAACAAACTTTCTTATTCTTGTTATGCCTGAAATTATTCATTTAGGTGAATTGAATCTTCTTTAAATCTATTAAAATATTGCCACAACCATGCTAAATCTTAGAAATTTAATTAAAACTATGAAAAATAAAGGATGTCACAAAATCCAGAAGATTGATGCACTATGACTCTGTATATATTTAGTTCTGATTTAGCGATCATAAAAATTTTTTATAATAAAAAATTATTAAGTCTAGCTTTCCTTTTGTCAGTTTTGTTTTTGTATTATATTTGGTCCTTAAAATTATAATATACTGGTGTGAATTTTGTTTATCAATAAGTCCTTCTCTTTGACAAAAATATTTTTCTATCATTTTTTTTCCTGCTAGCATTGAAGTTACTTTGCTGTAAGAGTGGCTAGGTTTATGCATAGTACTATGCATAATTTTAATAATTTGGCTTTTATGTAAAAATTATTAAAATTTATTTTCTGAAACATATATGATTTACAGAACGATTTAATCAAAATATTCACAACTTAAGAAATCATTTATCTCCTTTTCTTTTTTTTTTTTTTTTTGCATGGGATAGGAGCAAGCCTTGTGAAATTATGGTGCATTTTATTAAAACAAATTTGTATTTTATTTTATTCTATTGTTGAATTATCTCATTGTTTAAAATTTAAACTGTCCTAATATGTCCTAATATAAAAATCTTCAAGAAAATGTTTTGCTTCCCTTTTTAGCCATGAGAAAATTGATGCTATTTTCAGTAGAATACAGTGAAGTCTTACAAAATATCTTGGCACAAATTCCCAAATCGTCACTAAGTTCTACATAGCTTTTTTTTTGCAACTAAATTGTAAGTAAATTTATACTCTTATAGACAAATATGATTTTTTCATATTCCTTTCTATCCCGAGGGATTTTTGGAAAAGGAAAAGTAGCGGAGTTATCTTTATGATAGTATGTGCAAAGGATTATTTACCAAAACAAAACTAAACAAACAAAACAAAAATGACGACATTTTGACCTTTACATTATGTAGCAGTCTGAGGCATTAGACTTCATCAAAGGTAGCCAAATGCTATTTTCAGATGGTCTTGAGAGACATGAGAGTACATCGATAGTTTCAGAATTGGAAATGGGCTATCTCTTTTTCAGATTTTCCATATGTTGCTTTTATTCATGAGTCAGTGGCCGTGTCTGTTGATTTCCCATTAGAGAGATAATGAAAGGTAGTACAATGCTTGTGCAAGACAGTATGTATCTCCTATGGCTTGCAAACCCTGACAGTCAACATAGTCATTTGCTTCAAAGCAAAGGAAGCTTCCTCTTTTGTGCATTTGAATTATTGTGTACTATTTACTGTGAATGTAAATAAGACATTTTCCCAAACTTAGCTAGAAATAAAATCAGACTTTGAGCATGGAGATACTGAAAATTAGCTCTATCTGTTGGTATCCCAACCCTTGACTCTAATGAGGTTAAAAAGTATGCCTCCCTAGTTTTCTAAATTTTAACTCCATGTTAAATGTATTAAAAGAATAATTATTTTATGATATTATATAAATATACATTACGTATCATTTTAGAATAAACACCCACAGAAAGTTCTTATTCTAATATTGACATAAAACAAATCCTAACACCTACCCAAAGCCTAGGGTGCTTTGCAAAAGTAGAAACTTGATAGATATTTGCCATTTACTTGAAAATGTATGTATGGTACCATGTGGGTACTAGACTTATCTGGGGGTTCATTTCATAAGTTATATAAATGTCTAACCACTATGCTGTTAAAAAAAGAAGAATGAATGACAGAATCAATCAAAAAACAATGAACTAATTGTCACATCAATCACCTCCTTTTTATCTCTTCAGACAGTGGATTAAAAAGGATAAAATGCAGTGTTTAGGCTAGCAGAATAGCCTAAATAGTATAAGACGGGGAATGTATAAATTATGGTTTCAAAGTTGATAATTACGATATTTACGCTACCCTTGGAAATTCCCTTAAATCAAGCATAGAAAAGTCGTAAGCACTGAAATTACGTCAGAAGAAGAGAGGTGTTCACACTATGAAGCAAAAGGGAATGAGACTCACTGCAAGAGGTTACTATTCCTCATGTTGTCATTGGTTGGAATGGCCAACCGAATGCTCCACAACATTTAAATTATTTCTTTAGTTCAAATTTATTTTTTCTTCTAGCAATGGAGTTTCTGTAAGTCAAATGTGTGTGTAATGACAGCTTACTGAATTCCTTTTTAATTACAGGTATGTGTTTCCCATCGGCATATCTTTCACCATTGTGTCTCAATTTCTCTAGGTCTTACATTCAGAATCATGAATTATGGAATGCAGTTTACCTCTAATTACTTTATTTGTTTAATTTTCTCTTTTCTCCTAGAGTATAAATTCCTTTAATAAAAGTCTGTGTCATATGTTTATTACCCAATGTCGGGCACTCAGTAAGGTAGTTTTTGCCTAACAAATGCTTTTCTTAATAGTCAAATTAACCTTCAAATATTTGGTGGCATTAAAAAAACTTACTATGAAAGAATAAAGTGTATTTTAGTTACCTCTTAATACCTCTTGCTTTGCTTGGTATTACAGTATTCTATTATTCCCTTTTCTCTCTCTTTCTTGTCATCCCACACTTTTCAAATCCCATAGTCCTAGTCCTAGTGATTCATTCATTCAACATATATTCGTAAAGTGGCTTCTAAGTGCCGATTAAGAAACTGTACAAAGCATTATTTCAAGCGACATAGCTAATTTTTTTTATTGTTTCCAAAGCATGTAATTGTTAAACATTAGTTAGAAAAGTCCTTTTACTTCTTATTTTAGACTCGTGGTATTTATGGAAAACCAATTAAAGCCTGTGCCAGATTCAGTCTATATGTTCCTTAATTCCTACGGGAATGTCAGAGGTCATCCTTGCACCTTTGCTCACTGGGTGGGTGGGTGGGGAAGAGAGGGTGGAAGTTGTTATGAGGCATCCGCATGCACAAAGATGGAGTGTTGCCAGATGCTTAACTGGGCTCCCACAGAGGCCAAGGTGAGCAGGAAACAGGTTGCAGAAGTGACGCAGGCAAAGCCTGGTGGAGCTGCTAAACTCCTGCACTTGACACAATTATGGAATTAATGGCCAACACCATTAAAATAGACTTTAATGACCTTTAGGAACTCTCACAAAGTCAAAGTGATTCCACTTTTCAGATTGAAACTGCCCTTAATCCTCATCTGCCCTAACAGGCTAAGGGTAGTAGAATGTTGGTCCAGAAGAAATTGAAGTCAAGCCAACAAGCCACCTTTTTCTAGTGACTAGCATACTTTTCTGCTATGAAGTATGATTTAAAACACGCAAAAAATCCCAATTCACCCCTTAACAGTTTTAAAATGAGGAAATTTTACTACCAGGCTGTTTTATAAACCTATATTTCCTAATTCCATTATTTAGAGTTCTAATTTGAAATGCAAATACTGTGTGCATGATTTACCAGATTTGCTTTCCTCAGAACTAGAAGAAACTAAGATTGGAAGAAAATGGAGAGAAATGAGGAAGGGTAGGAAGGAGAGATATGTGAGTAAAGAGTAGACAGAGGCAAGTTGGAGAAAGGTAATGGCAACAAGTACTGACAGTATGATTTTTTTTAAGAAAATCTGTGTCGAGTACAACTTAACGCAAAGCTATCAGACATGGAAATGGCATTTTAGCCTTCCTGGGCATCTGTAAAATGTGATATAGATACCTTCGTTGTTGAGAACAATGTGATTTCAGGATTCCTTTAAAGTTAAAAATCTTGGAAACATTGCTAACCTAAGCGACAGAGATTTATGTGGAATTAAATTCCCACAGAAGGCTAAAGATACCATCAAGGGAAAAACATTTTTTATAGACACTGTACCAACCAATATCCTCAACCAAATAGTCATTGTGATTAGGATGGTTTAACCCAAATGGCCCACACTTTTACCAAATCTTTGTCAGGAATCATTGCTACAAGTTCCATGCTTTAATTTTTGCATGTAAAAAATATGTAACATTAATGCATACAGAGGATTTATTTTACCTGAGAATCTCAAATCATGGTATATTTTTTGTTACTGTTATTTTTCTTCAAATCTTGGGAGATGCCATAAATAAAATAAAGTATGAGAGAAACGAAGTGATTGCCAAGTTTACATTTACATCATTCATTCATTTATTCATTCACTTATTTAGTTATTCATCAAATATCTCAGTTCATTGTGTGAGATGTTGAGGATTCAATGCAGAGCAAATCTAGGCAGAGTTGCTCATAAAGTTTGTAGTTTGTAGGAGACACAGCATTAATTTAATAATTGCTAACTTGAAAATCATCTAAAATGGAATCTTGGCCTCAATTTGAAGATCAAGTTGGTTCTTATATTTCTGTGTCTCTACTTTAACAGTGAGTTTTGCATGGGAACCACCTTCAGCTTTTATTTCATTTTTCAGAAAAGTACTTATTTGTAAATAGCTAGAAGGACCTAACCTTATAGTTACAATAATACCATTTACATATTTTTAATAAAGCCAGGTGCCCACCTATATTAATAATGCTGATACAATAAGACAACTTGAATAAACCAACAAAATCAGTTCATAATTGATCATGACTTTGTTTTCCCCTTTGGACAATCTAAGTTTGCATTTCTGTGAATACGTTATGAATGCCCTAACTACCACCTAGTCACCAATAAATTGATTTGTTTTTAGCAGGACCTTTCTCTATGATTTTATTTTTAAAGTCGGGCTACTTAAAAAATTTCCAGACCTGACTAGAAACATCTCCTAGTGAAGGAGTGGGATTTTAAAGCAGAGAGGTTTTGATATGAGAAATTGCGTTCCTTTAAAACAATATCTGTGATTACTTTTTCCTTTCTCTAACATTTTGATACCATTTATGCTTCCATTTCCTTTTGTTCTTTCTTGGTATTATATATGACTAATGCAGTTCAGATGGGCTTGTAGCCATGGAAACTACAGAGGGCAGAAATATAAGTCTATTCACTTGGGAGCATCTTTCCCATAGTCCATACTTGTCAGTTTCTTGGTCACTGATATACTGAAATATACTTTATTAAAAATTTAAAATAAAAATCATTGTGATTATTTTTAATGTTCATCAACTTCCTGCTTCATTTTTTTTTTAAATGGAAACTAGTGGTGTTTTATGAATTATTTATGTCCCATGCTGCCTTGGAGTTATTAAGGGAAAGGTATCATATTCAAAGATAAATTCAGGTTTTGTTTTCCATAAGAATGTTGAAGAAATGCACAAAACATATCTAATAGCTATGGATTTGTTGAACTACTTACTCCTGGGATACAGAGTTATGTTGGGAATATTTCATTCAATAAATACTCCATGTTAATGAAAGCCCTTTGAAAATCATTCATATAAAGGAGATAATTATCTTTAACGTCATTTGATAAGAAATTTGTTACCAAGCAATTTTAACGGCATTTGATAAGAAATTTGTTACCAAGCAATTTTGAGAAATTTTATTTTATCTTTCATGGAAACAAAAAGTCTACATATCAGATAATCACTATCTTGTTCTCATTGCATTTTAATTAGCTCCTCTTCCCATCTTAGCCAATTACCTTTGTCTCCTTTCTAAATGAAAATTTTTATTTATTGAAAATTGATTTCATTTTATTTCCTATTATTTTCTCCTTTAATCTGCAATTCTTTTCATTTGCTTTGATTTCTAGTTCATAGAATCACAGAATATTAGAATTGGAAGGGTCTCATAAATGATCCAATTTAACACATACATTTTATAGCAGGTACCAAGAGCTCCAGCTTCAAATATAAAGTCCTCTTCCACATCTTCTCTTTGATCATAGGCAAGTCAAATATAATAAGTCCTTGAATGAACTCTTACCTTCCCTCAAACCTGTCCCTCCTACAGTGTTTCCAATCAAATAAATTTCACGAGCATTTACTCAATCGTGCAGGCCAAAAATCCTGAGACCTTTTATGACTTATTTATCTCTCATCCTGATATCCAATTCATCTGCCAGTCTAAATTCATACTTCCACTCCGAACATGATAGCAATCTTTAAAAACACCATCCCTGACTCCCACCAACCCCCAAATCATTCCATCTCTTCCTAGAGACCGTTTTTCTTTGTGGAGGTCTTTACCATCTGAAATTGCACTGTATACCATATGGCTAAAAACACTGTCACCACGTGTAACGTAAACTCTGAGGACTGGGGCTTTGCATACTCTGTTCATCAGTGTATCCCTAAACATAAAATGGTGCTTATGCACAGAATATGCTCAATAAATTATAACCGAAAGACTGAACAATTGCATTAGAGTCACCGAGCAGCTATTTAGCTACAAAGCTGGAAAGAGAATCTGAAAATTCTTTTCCTGCTAGTACTTTCCTCACGATAATAAGCTGACTCACATTGTTCTCTTATTTTGCTATTACTCCTTTCATATTTGCTCACAAAATGACTTTTTGCTTTCGACTACAAAAATCAATCATACCTTTACATAGTTTATAATTTGATGGAGCTTCACAGATTGCTTGTTCTTTCTGAATGCTATCCTATCTTCAGGATATCTAATGATACCATTCTTTCCTGTTCATTCCAAGTCTAGTTAACATCCCCTTTCCCTAAAATCTAACCCTTTATGGAACAAAAAGTTCTGATATTATAAACCAGTGTCCTTCATTTTGATTCCAATCAACCAAGATACTTTGGAATAGAACAGTGAAGGTATTGCAAACCAGAGCTGTGTACTATCTGAGACTAGGAGTCCTGTTCTAAATTCATTCAAGTTATTGGCAGAATTTAGTTCTTTGTGTTGTAAGACTGATGTTGCTGTTGGCTGGGAACCGCTCTCAGCTTCTAGAGGCCACTCTTCTCTATAGGCAGTTCATGACACAGCTATTGTAGAATTCCATGCCATCAGAAGCACATCCTTTTGACTTCTCTGCAACCAGCCAGAGAAAACTTTCTTCCTTTAAAGGATCACCTGATTAAGTCAGGCTCACCTTAGGCATTTTCCCTTTTGTCATATTACCTATTTTGGAAATGATGCTTTATTACATTCATAGGCCCCTTCCACACTTAAGAGAATTATACACAGCATGTACATCAAAAGTGGGAGATCTTGGGGATCATTTAGAATTTTACCTAAGACTTTACAATTTCCAATGGGCCAGAATTGCTGAGGGTATACAGAGAAATAAATAAGTCAATAGAATCAAAATTCAAGTAGTGACTACAATCAAAATCTTATCAGGCTGGGATGTTTCCTTTTCCCTCAGCATCTCCATTGAATGTATTCCTTGAGACAAAAACATTTCACACACTGATTAATCCGGAAAATTTGTAAACTGGTATTTATTTGTTTTTAATTGCATGATCTTTCAGAGCCTTTAGTAATCCCACGGAATCTTTAATAAGAAGCATTTTACAACTTATCTGAACAAGGAACATATTTTCATGCCAGAGTGTTAACTGATGTTTGGTTGGTCTACTGCATAGCTATGCTTGTTGTTTACTGCCAGGTCTCTTCCTGATTAATCAAATTTTCTTTCTAATTGGTGGATACCTGTCAGGGACTTAAGTGTTTTTAATATCACTACTGCTCCAGAGCTGTAGTTCTCAACTCTCTCTTCATATTAGAATCACCTAAGGAGCTTTTAGAAATGAATAATGGCTATGTCCCAACTCCAGATAGTAGAATATAGCTTTGTCATATATGCATAAACTGAGGTAGGTAATTTAGAACTATGTTTTAATGCTTCAAGAATTTAAGAATAATAGCTACCTTCACTTGTACATTATATTCTATATAATAAGCATTGTGCTACATGATTAGAATCAATGGCTTTCTATTTAATCTTCACCAAAAAACCATGAGGTCAAGATCATTAGATCTGTCTTACAGAAGAGAAAATTAAAGATTTGAGGAGTCAAGTCCAAATTCCTCAGGGAAAAGACAGGATTTGAAACTAGTTCTGCCTGTCTCTCAAACTCATACAGTTATCTAATCATTCTGCTACATTGCTTAATAAATTGGGCTTTTGTCAAAACAACTTAATGTAAAATCTGCAACAATTTCAGAAGAGCTCCTCTTTCTCTGGACCTGTCGTTACATGATGACACACAGAGAAAAGCACCCTGCCAGAATTTTGGCACTGTGGCTCATTAAAGCAGGAAATCCCTGCTTTGTTGATTGAGAGCATGGGGCTAATGCAAGATGAAGAGAACGAATAGAACACCACCCAGGAACTGAATTTGCCCAGTGTACATTTCCAGCTGTTTAAAGCCTGCTTCCTCTTACCAGTGTGTTGAGCTAGTAGAACGTAGTCATTTTCTAGGCAAATTGCACTAGAGCCTGCCAGGGAGATCCAGCTATTTCATCATCTGTAAAAAGGCAATCTTTTAATTTTTGCCCATTCTTACCAATCTCAATATGGCAAATGCTGGAGATTTGGGGTTAACTTTGGGCACCAAAATCTGGCAACATAAAAGACATCCAGGACAATTTCATTCATGTTTAATTTTTTTTAATGTTTCTTTTAATATTTATACTTTGAAAGCATCTTTTGATCAGACATCCTTTAACATGTTGCACACATTTGACTCATATGATCTCTGGAGGATGAAAAGCCCTGAGGCATCTTAATAGGTTTTGATAATAAAACCACAAAATGTATTTGAGGATGATGGACTAACATTACAGACAGAGAAAGGAGCCTTGGACATTTTTGTCATTTTTAATAATTCACTGTGTCCTCTTGAGTAAATATATAGAATACAGTTATAATTGTCTTCTACCTAATAGAAATGTGGCAAACAAGATGGAGTTAAGGTAATCTTGGCTAACCTGAAAAAAATAGTGATCCCTTTTAAATCAATAGATGTTTTGTTGAGCATCAGGGCATTGTGAGGTTAGTTAAATTAGATAAGAACCAATCTCTATTCTCACAAAATTCAAAATCTAGGTAAAAGCAACATAAATAAGTGGAATATCTGGGAGAATTTCATAAACTCTATTATAAAAAAATGCAGATACGAAGTGCTTTGGGGAGGACGTAGAGTTGGTATCAGAGCTTTAAATCCTAACCCCGATATTTACTTGAACGAGTAAATGACTTAATTTCAGATGAGCCTCACCTTCTATCAATCAATAAGCCATAATAATATCGAACTTTAGGAACAATAAAGACAAACTAAGAAGTAAGCTAAAGGGAATGTGGAAAGCTCTTCATAAATGCTGGTTGTTACTATTATTTATCCCAAGAGGCTTCAAAGAGGAACAGATTTTGGAAAGGTAGATGTCTTAACATTCCACTGATTATTATTTGCAGTTTATCTGAAATTCAAAATGTAACTGGGCATTCTTTGTTCTGTCTGGAAACACTGCATAGAACTTACTTACTTGAGACCTAACATTGGACGAGTCACCCAGCAAGGGAATGAGCCAGGCTGGGTGCTCTGGGGATTGTTTTGTTCTTCCCTTCCTACTTCTTCATATTTCATATTCCAGGATCAGGTCAGTTTCTTTTTTGACAGCCAGTATTGCTGACTCATGCTGGGCTTGTACTCCTTTACTCTCTGTAGACCACACAGCCAATGAGTAGGCAAGAATGTACTTTGTCACTCTTTCAGACAGAAGGAAGGAGAGCTGGAAATGCCCTTGGAAAGTAGCCTGCATAGCTACCCCAGTCACTAAAACGTGCTACGTGCCAAAGGAATGACTACAGCTGTGTCTGATTTCCATCTGACCTCGGGAAAGTCCCTCTGAAAGAATCTGATACTTTTTATCTAAACTCAAGGTGAATTAGCTGTTACCTTATCTGAATTATTTACAAGCAAGTTTATTACTTTCTGAAGCTAGTGATTTTGTTTTATTTTATGTTTATTTTTTCTCTCTGAATAAAAGTACCAGTACATCAGAAGGTTTATGGTTTTGTGTGTCATTTCTGTTTTAGTTGTGTTTGATTTTGCTCTCCAAAAGTAAGTACAGGGTACCAGTAACCCTTGGGTTTTGGGGAAGACAACCAGAAGCAGTGAAGATACCATATTGGAGTAAAGGGCCCTGTCTAGGCAGCCATCTATGTATGCGGGAAAAGATTTTGGGGCTGCCTGTGTAAGGCAAGGATATTGTCTTTATTTAGCTCAATTGTTACAAAGAAAAATAATATTTCTAAAGATGTTTTTATTCATACCCTATCTATATAAGTCTGAGAAAATGACAATTATCCCCATAAAGAGCTTTATTATATTTTTTTAATTTGAAGAGGCATTAAGTGAGGTTCTAATGGAGCATAATGGCGAAAGCCCCACCCCCCCACACTTCGACAAAGCCAGCCCTTGATGCCCCCACTGAGAGAAAATAAAGTAACTACTACATTCAACAGCTCTAACAAACAGCTTTCAAATTGCCTATTTCCCACAACACCACTTCTCCAAATATTTGCTGCAAATACCATTAGGGAAGTTCAAAATCAGGTGACATTGTCTAGAAAAAATTTTATGTGACTCTGCCATAAAAATCACTTGTCTCAAAATTCTAAGAAGTTTTGGGAGATAGTGTGTGCTGGAGGAATTTTATTGTTGAGCTCTGTAACAATGCGCTCAGAATTAAGTGCTTTCTGCCAGACATCTGCCATAGCAGGAAAACATATCTTAATAGTGATCAGAGTATGTGCCGGCTCTTTCAAGACCAAGAGTCTGAGTGATTTATCCTGGCTGCAACCTTGACTTGTGAGACTAGTTATAGAGAGAGCAACTTAGTCTGCGAAACGGCTCACATGGAAACCTATGTAGGTCAAAAGCATTGCTAATGGCATAAACTTTTGCAATTTTCATTTTCAAGTCACTCAAACAGAGATTTTAGGGGAGGAGCAGTGAACACTGGAAATTTCACTAATGTGCACAACACGATAGGCTTATTATCAATTATGGACATGGATTTATACATTTTAGGTGGCAGCCTGGTTTTAAGTTGGTTAATCTAATTTACTAGATTGAAATATAGAAAAGCCTTACTTTCCAGATTCCTTTCAGATTGTTTTTGAACATGTGTGAGTTCACACACACACATGCACACACACACACCCTTTTCTAAAAACAAAGTATAATCAACAAAGGAAACTTTGAAAATGGAAACAAGCCTCCAGGGTTCTCGATTACTAGTTTGTTCTAACTTTATTTCCTTAATGCTTTATTAAAAATAGGAACATTTTGGTTTAACAATAATAATGTAGCGTTATCACTGGAAAAAAGTAGGAATCATAGTTAGTCATACCAAAGAGGGGTAGCCACTGTGACTCAGTAACTCTAGGACTAAGTAGGTTCTTGAGTGTTATTTCTCTGGAGGCCCTAGAAGATGATATGTTTTCAGACACCTGCTGTAAAGGGTCTCTCAAGCTTCTGACTCAAGCTCATTCCCTGGGAAGGAATATGGCATGTAAAAAAATAATTACCACACTAACAGGGACACGGACCCATTAATAGAAGGCACAGTGCCACAATACATTTAGGGGCCTCCAAAACTGTTTAATTTTAATTTGAAAAAAAATCAATTAAAAAATGAATATCATTAAAATACATATCCATTATTACATGGATATATAATAATAAATTCAGCCTGAATTATATTTTTTATGCCAATGCAATTTTAAAACATAACTTTTAATATTTTATTATGGAGAAAGAGGCTCACAAGGCATGAAAGTTATTCAGTAGACCTAAAAAGGCACCTCAGATTAGGAATTGGTCAACCCTAGTGGGGCTCAGAGAAAGAAGATGGTTTATGGCTTGGGGGAATCAGGAAAGTCTGAATAAAAGAAAAGCCATTTCTGGCACAAGAAGGACATAAGAAAACATTTTGAAATATAGTATAGATTAATAGGTTCTTAAAAGCACAATATGCTTAATATGCTTCTTTTAATTTACTTTGAGAAGAAACATAAAGGACATTAGAAAATGGTATTGATTAGCTTGTTTAGGAAATTTGAATTTCTTTACATTTTTCTCAATTCTATCTTCCATTTCTACCCTATACAAATCCAAACCCCTGGTCACTACAGCCCAAACATTTCTTTTACTCTCTTTAATATATTACTAGCCTATTAAATCAGGTCTTTGAAACAAAATTCAAACGTATTAAACAAGCACCTCTTTGAAATGGCTAACTAAAAGCATAAGACAAAACAAACCAGCATAATATTAAAATGATTATTCCCCCATCACAATCATCTTCTATCTCTCCTGTTTACTTGATTTTCACTAAACTAGGGTTGTGGATATGATCTTAAATTTTTTTTTTCTTTAAACAAAAGTAAAACACAATTTTAGGGTAATTTTTTAAAAAAATGATTAATAAGAAATGAATTATGGGACTTTCCACCATAAATCAGATAGAAAAAGTTGATATTTCTTCAAAACTTGTTTAAACATTTCATTCTGTTTTAAAGAAAACTTGGAGTGGGCGTTTAGCCAAAATATATTTCCTTTTATCTTTTGCATGAGGTACATTGTAGTGGAAATTTAATGTGGATATTTTAGGCCCATTAGCATTTTCTCTCAGCTATATCTATTTCCTATATTGGATGTCATGGAAACAAAGTACCCCTTTTTTAACAAATAACTGAGATCTCTTCATGTCTCAACAGAAAAGTATTTGAGGGACTTTACCTTTGTTTGTCTAACCCTCAAATCATATATTCAGCTACACACCCACATGGCGGATGCACTGCTGTAGTTTATGTGTTGAGAAGAATGATAAACCACAGCGGTCAATGTGTCTTCCACAGGCAAACAGTGTTCCAATTTCCAGCCTATTGCTGTGAAGATACAAAGACGGGCAAAGGGAGAGGGGCAGAGATGTCTTCTAGAGATCAAATATCACAACAGCAGCTTATTATGAGCCTTCTCCCAAGCCACACATTGTGCCATGAATTTTACAAAAAAAAAAAAAAATGTCATTTAAGTCCTTATGACAAACCTACAGAATAGATAGTATCTCCTTTTTTGATAGAAGAATGAAAGTATTTGAATTATTGCCAAATAAATGATACAGACAACAAATATACACTATTGAAATTCAGCGGGAAAGAAAAGTCACTGAAATAGAGTTGCCCAGGATGGTCTCATAGCAGAGCTTGAAATATGTGTATCATTTGGACTAGCAGAAGGAGGTGGTATTTCATAAAAGATGAATTACAGAGAGTAAAAGAAATGTTTGGGCTCTAGTGACCAGGGATTTGGATTTGTATAGGGGAGAAATGGAAGATACGGCTAGTAAGGTAGTTTAGGGACAAGTTAAGAGAATGACTTAGGTCAGGTTTCTGGATGCAAAGTCTGACGCAGGGATTTAGGTCCATGTGTTTTATTATGTGTGTGCTGTTAGGAGCAAGGGATCAGGGGCAGTAGGATTCAGCAAGTGAAGATGCTCAGCATGAACATGGTCTTGGTTGGAGCTTGGCTAAACGTGGATGCCATAGAGATATGACCCCGAATAGTACTATAGAGTTGTCCCTGCCCTAAGCAAATGGCAGCAGCCATAGTCTTCCTGTATTCCCTTAGTTGTAGGCTGCTCTGAGGAAGGGTGAGCTCACTTTTGGGGCTCACATTGGCCTGAAGGCAGTTCTCTAGAGAAGGGGGTAGGTATCAACAGTTAGCAGACAACACTCTCAGCATCTGAGAAAGGGAGCACTTCATAAAGGGGATGTCTGCTCTGTAAGGACTCATGCCATGCTGAAGAGTTTGGGATTTTCCACACTGAGCACTACTGATCTATTAAAGGAGGCTGAGGAGGGGTTTTGCACATCACAACACTATTTTAAGATGAATAATATGGAGTGTTAGAGAGAATGGATTAGAAAGTTGGGTGACTAGAAAAACAAAGATCCTTTCATAGGCAATAATAGTAATATTTAATATTTGTTGATTATTTGGTGTAGAAAAACAGTATAAGTAAATTCTTTATGTGGATTCTTTCAGTTCCTAAAATATTCTCCAAAATCTCACTTTATTACGGATGGGGGAAATGAGCTTCTAAAAGGTTAAATAACTGCTCAAGTCCCATGGCCAGTAATTGGAAGAGCCAGAGAAACCACTACTTCACATGACTTCCTGGTAGATGGACTTCATGATTGTGTGGGAGGAGGGAGGCCATTTATATGAGTTTCCTATGACCACTGTGACAAATTCCCACAAACTTGGCATCTTAAAACGACAAAAACTTATCTTCTCACGGTTCTGGATGCCAGAATCAGAAATCATTGTCACTAGGGTGAAGTAAAGGTGGGAACAGATGAGTGTTTTTCGGGCTATCACACTGTGGAAAAAAGTTAGTCAAAGGTTTTTGAAGCCATGTGACCATGAGAAGAAAGGCATAAAAAAAATTGTTTTAAAAAATGTAAAAAGAAATAGAAAGAAAGAAAAAGGGACAGGCAAATGATTAAATTAGAGATAGAAATGGAGAGATTTGGTCTGTGGTATGCCAAGTCTCGAGTGTTGGCAGAATACCCAAGTGGACACATTCACAAGTCTGTGACTGAAGCTCAGAGGCAGTCAGATATATAGATATAGCACTGTGCGTAAGAAGGGTTGAGTGAGGCTGAGAAAGCCACCATTACTGCCCAGAATACCACCTGAAGCACTAGGGCTGGGCCTTACCTCTGCTTGCATTGTGCCCGACCTGCTTGCTCTTCTTCTTATCTAAGTGCCCAGTAACACCTACTCAGAGCTGCACTCCAAGTGCTTCTATAATTCCTGTCAATCTCTAACTTATTTCATTTTGAGTTTCCATTTCTGCTCTTCTCAGCACAAAACCATGGCCCCGCTATCTTTTAGATTCTGATCTGATTCAGCCTTCTCCCTTTCCCCATTCACTGTGCACCTGCCTCTGCCATGTCCATTCCTTTGCTGGAATTATATGTATTAATTTGATTGCACTGCCATAACAAATTACCATACTCTGGGAGGCTTAAATAACAGAAATTTATTTTCCTGCAGTTCTTGAGGCTTGAAAGTCCACAATCAATTAATTTCCTGGAGAGGGCTCTCTCTCTGGCTTGCAGGTGGCTACGTCCTTGCTATGTCTTTACATAGCAAAGAGAAAGCGTTCTCTCTTTTCTCTTTTTATAAAGTCACTAATCTCATCACAAGAAACCCACCTTCATGACTTTATCTAACCCTGATACCTCCCAAAGGTCTCATCTCATCTCCAAATATCACCACATTGATAGTTATGACTTCATCATACACATTTTTTTGATCTTTTTCTGGGAGATGCGGGGGGATGTAATTCATGTCCATTGCACCGTGGTACAAAAAATAAATAAACTGAAGAAATAAGAAAGGTAGATTGGAGTTAAACTGTGGAAAGTATTAAAGCCAAGGCTAAAGAATTTTTATCTTAATTGATAAGAAATATGAAACTATTAAAGATTTGTGAGCAGTGGAATGCTATTATTCAGTATAAAATTAATTCCATAAGCACTTATCATGTGCCTGCTGTGTTTAAGGTTCTGGCTCTAGTATAAATGGATACGACTCTGTAATATGAAATTTGACTTTAATAAGCTCAATTTTAGTGGAGAAGTAAGACAGCATGTACATAGCTACTATGTCAGCGTATACTATTAGTGGCATTAATGAAATGTAGTTTTAGCCTAAGAAAGTCAACAACGCTGGAGAAGTAGGATCTCTTCCCAGAGCTGTGTTTGGGACAGTGATATGGCAACAATTGTTAGGAATGTTTGGAAGGGTCAAAGGATGGAGGTGGAGAGATAATTTTGGCTTTTATTAAACAGTAATGTAGATGAGGAGTAGTTCTTGGGAACAGCTGTGAGAGACATTGAATAGATGTAACTCATATGACTTGGCAACTACCTAAATTGGGGTGAGTTTTTGAGTTTTTTTTTCCCTCTGGCTTCCTAGTTAAAGAATAGTGTTACTAATAGAAATGAGAAGGTTGAAAGCTTCTGTTTAGGTACAAATTGGATTTGAACTTGTTGAGTTGATAGTGACATAGGATACCTAGACAGGGATGTTGAAATGTAGCACGGCAGCTTAGGATATTCATCAAAACTAGAGATGCAGATCTTGGAGGTGTCAGCTAGAAAGGTTTGCTTAAGCTTTGGGAGAAAAAGTGATCATGGAGAAAGAATAGAAGCCAAAGACAGAGCTTGGGAAACACTTATATTTATTGACCTGAAAGAGAATCCAGAAAGAGGTTCAACAAAAAGCAGCCAGGGAGATGAGCAGATAGAGCCAAGAGAGTATGTCGCAAAGCAGAGAGTTTTATTATGGAAGGTGATCAAAGGAAAAAGATCAAGATCAAAGAGGCTGAGGACAGAGCATAGGTCGCTGCCTCTGGTTCCTCTGTGCTCACTGGTTAGCTTTGAAACAATAGTTCCAGTAAGTTTTAAGGTAGAGCTATATTTTGAATAGTGTCTAAATGCCAAAGCTAGAGGAATAAAATAAGACTACTTTCAAGATTTCTTAGTGGGAAAGGATGGATGAGAAAAGATGACTGCTATATTTTTCTGAGAATCATACTAATAAACAATTCAGCACTTAATAACATAGCTGACATTTTCATAAGTGAGTTATGTGTATTTACTCATTTAAGGCTCATAATTCTATTTGTATTGCCTCCATATTATGTATTATGCAACTGGTCCAAGATAAAATAGCTAGTGACTAGCTCTCAGAGCTGGAACTCAAGTCCAAATAAGACTTACTCCAAAATTTATGGTCCTAACAATTGTACAAACTGTCCAATATGTCTGTAAATTTAGAAAAAAAGAAAAGGATTGAAAAAGACAGAGGGGATGGTTCCAGAGTGGCCAGCCACTTCCATGCTGTCCTCTTTAACAGCACAGACTCCAGACTCTTTTACTCCTTTGACCTTTTGCATGTCTGCTGTGCCGTCTTCCAACTTTGTATCACCCCAACTTTCTTTTCTTTCAATTCCCACTTCCAGTTTTATTTATAAACATGTAAAACATGCAGACTCAGTTCACTACACATTTAGTAATTAACTTTAGCTATTTCTTCCCTTCTACCTAGAAATCTGTCTTATCATCTCTTGTGGGTTACCTCAGTGATACTCCACAGCAGCTGTTGAAAAATTTTATTTCCTAAGGAGGAACAAATTCACTCTCTCTATATATTATATGCCATTCATTACCAGATAAACTTTCCTGAAGTATCAGCACCCTCTTTTAAAACCTGAAATGTTTCCTCATTGCCTATGAGACATTTGTTCCAATTTCTCAGCCTGGTGTTCAAAACCTTCTTAAGTTTGACCCAAATCTTTGTATTCTTTCTATTTACTACTTCCTTACATTCTAAATCATCAATCACTCATTATTTCTGGAATACTGGCTGTTTTTTTCTTCTCTGGGTCTTTGATCTTGCCATTCCCATAGTCTTGGATGCCTGTTCTGTCATTTTCATTCATTGAAACGTTAACTACCCTTCCACTCTAAAGTCAAATGTAATCTCTTTGAGAAGCTTGATTATCCCAATAAAAAAAAACCCATCAATCTATCTTCTGAACTCAAAATATAACAGGGAACCACAGACCTTATCCGCCGTAGAACTTCCATATGTTCACTATTGCACTGGGGATAATAGGCTTGTTTTGAAGGGTCACAGTGAAAGTGATGTGGGATAACTTATCCAAATGATCCCAGCACTTATATGTTCTGAAGTATTCTGAGGATATATTGCAGGCCTCATTCATTCTTGAATTTCTGATACAATTTACACAGGGACTTGTCCTTAGCTTACTCAATAATGATATCTTGATTAATTGAATGAATGAGTGAATGATACTTTTAGATGTAGAGTCATAATGATGAAAATGATATAATAAATAGACTGTTGATTCTATTTTGGTGTGCATAGGAAATCCCCTCCCCAAAAATTTTGGAGTATAACATTTTCTCCTATAATACCTGGTAGATTTTTCTATAAATTCTGCCAATTGCTTATAGGTAAGAAGTACCAAGTTTTATCACTGTTTGTGTAATAATAAAGCCATAAGTCATTTGACTTATGATTATGGTAAGAAAGAAAAAACTAGAGAAAACTTTAATTTCAAACTCATAGAAAACATAATGTACTTTTCTGTCAAGTTTTATACATTTTGTAAGTTCAGAAATGATCATTTCGATTTGTAATTTCATGAACTGTAACAAATTAAAAATGAATCTGAGTGAAAATACAATACTTTCAATTGGATTTTTTCTTCCAAGGTCTTTTATTTTCAAAAGTGGATAATATTGGTGCCTTACACAAATTAAATTGGACTTTGCTAATTTTGTTCTACAAAAGTTATACCAAATGATTTAATTTTGAAACAAAATTATTATGTAATTACATTCAGTGTTCAAAGTGCATATGAGTGAGTTATATAAATTCCATGATGGTTAATTTGTTTCCATTAAATTATTTTTTCTATAGTCTCTTTAGAGGAAATGACTCCAAATTGTTAAACTAATTGCAATCAAACATCAACTAACTGGAATCTAAAACGGATAATATTTCCTGCAGTCAACTTTTCTGAGAAAGAAGCAACCACTAAGACTATAGGTTGGAAATAATTTATCCTTGCTGCTCATACACATTCCATGGTGTGTCTTGGGTCCTATAACAATTCATTTTTATTGCTGTAATTTCTTCATCATCAGTTGTGTGTATTCGGTAACAAATATTTACCAAAAGCGCTCTAGGCCCTGTACTGTAAGTCAATGTTGGAAAATTAATATTTGTAATAAACATTCTCAAATATTGCAAGGACCTCAAATAAATGTGAAATTATATTCAGTGCACTGTACTTATGAAGGCAAGAATATGGATTGTGGCAGTTATTAGAATATACCACGCATATGTCCTACGGCATGGAGTGTAATTGACTAATGGCTCCAGCTGCTGCCCCTCTGGATCCGCCACCCGTAAGCACTGATGTCATGCTTCCCACAAACTGTTCCTAGCCAGTGACTGAGTGTGGCTGCTGTGCCAGTGCAGGCCCACTCCTGTGAGCTGCAGGACTCCACTGGGCATCTTTGGCTCATGCTTCCCTACCGGTCTCTCTCCCTCACTGTACTTTGCCTTCCTTCTTTCTCTGCTATCCAGGACAGACTTTCACTGCAGTCTGAGGGCTCTCCCACATTCTCTGGCTTCTTTGCTTCTGTTTTCCACAGGCTTTTTCATAAATCTCTTGCATGTCTCCACCATCTTGGCATTCACATCATTGGAAACCGGAACTGACATGTGGATTCATAAGCACTGAGGCTCTTGAAGCCTTGCTATTCAAAATGCTACAGAACTTTGAGTTCACCTGACACCTACTGAATTGAAATCTTCATTTTAGCAAGATATCAAGAAATTCCTATGCATAGTTAAGTTTGAGAAACACTCATCTAAAGGAATAGGTCAATCCAAAAAATTGGCATGTAAACGAATCTCATTATCTTTATAATCTCAATATTTGTTAAGAAATATATATAACCAAAACATGTGTATCGACTGCTTGATATTTCTTATTTAAATAATGACAGAAAGACCACAATACAATTTCTTGGTTCAGTAAATTGAATTCACTACTCTCAACTCTCAGTTCTCTGAGGCCAGATGTGCAGTTTCACTCCATTTGTTTGTTCTTGGTTTTATTTTCAGGTCCACCATTTAGATAACAATCACCTGTAGGTCATTTTTTAGCTCATCATAGGTCGTTCACTACTATAATACTTCTGAGATTTCTATATTTTCCATATATTCAGACTAAACTATGGAAGAGACCATTGTTTGCCTACATCAACATCTACTGCACCTTGAGAATAAAATCCTTAAAAATAAAATTCAAATTTTTCACTGCTCACACTACTGTTAACTAAAACAACATTGACAACAACAAAACCACAAGGAAATAAGCAAAAACTGTGTTTACTATTGTCCTGGCTGCCAGTGTGGGTTGTTAATAGGTATGTTGTACGGGATTTCCAGGAAGCATTCTTACAAGCAGGGGGCAAACTGTTTTTCTCATCTTTCTTCTTCCTGCTATCTGGAATGCAGATATAATAGCTAAATTTCCAGAAGCCATCATGGACTTTGAGGCAATACATCAAGGAGCAGCAAAATAGGAGGAACCTATATTTCTCATAACCTTGGAACTGCCATATCAGTCCTAGACTGCCTCCTTAGGAGTTCTTCAATGTGAGATAAAAAGAAATTTCCATTGTTCTTAAGCCACTGTTATGTTGGGTTTTTCTATAACGTGCAGCTAATCCTAGTGCAGCTAATCCTAACATAATACAACTGCTAGTGAGCACATGCAATGACTGAATAGACTTTTTGCATTAGGAAAATATAGATGGAAATTTTGGTAAAGGAAGATAGAAAAATATATAGGGGACAGTGCTATGAAATTTAGTAGTGTTTTCTAAAATGCTTGTCTTGCTTAAAGGAATATAAACATGTAATTAGTACTTATGGCTATAAAATGTCCAGCAGTACAAACAGGAACATTCTCTTATTTAAGGTTGTGTGTGTGTACATGTGTGCACACACTCTGTTGAAAAATAACTCATGGAAAAAGAAAAACCATGATTTATATCTATTTACTCATTTATTCATTCACCAATGTATTCATTAAAACAAACATTTATAAAGTGCTTATTTTCTATCAAGCACTATACAAGGCATTGCAAATCCAGAAAAAAAAATAGATAAAAGTCCTTATGTTTAAGAGCTAATAACCTAGTGATGAAAGCAGATACATGCACAGATTATGAATACTTCGTAAAAATGCAATGACACTAAATACAAGGATGGGGCTACAGCCTCAAATGAAACTGAAAGGCATATAGGTGATAGCCAGGCAGACAAAATAGGTTGAGGAAACAATATGGATAAAAGACAGAAGTCTTACATATAAGAACTATAAGTAATTTTATGTAATAGATGAAGTTGAAGAGGTCAGCAAGACTAAGTGATTTATAATACATTTTAAGCAGGTGAACTTTAAATCATCGAGAATCAGGAGCTATTGAAAGGCTTTAAAGCAGGGAAGTGACATTGTCAACTTTATGCCCTATTGCCACGTGATGACTCTCGGTTTGAGGAAGATAGCACTGGAAACAAAGAGATTGGTTAAGAGGCTTTTTTTTTTTTTTTTTTTTTTTGTCTAGTCAAAATGCAATGAAGGCCTGAATCCAGGCAGTAGTGAAAGAGCTATGAAAATAGGGAAGACAGATTGAAGACATAATAGCAAATAAAATCATCAAGGAGTTGATAATTGATATGCATAGGAAGTGAGGGATGAGGAAGAGTTAAGAATGATTCTATGATTTCTGGATTAAGTGATGGCTAGAAGATGATGCCACCAATTGTTGTGAAGAAAAAAAATTAAATAATGTCAAAAATACCAATAATGATTTGAATCTTCAAATCTCTATATAGAACCCAAAACTTTAGCACAAGCTCTGTAGCCAAACTTCCTGGATTAAAATCCTGAGTCTACTAGTTTTGACTATGGACAAGGTATTTAACTTCTCTGTTTCTTTTCTTTTTTTCTTTTCCTTTCTTTCTTTAAACAAAATGTTGTCAAATAGAATGTGTATGAGAATTGAATTAATACATATAAAATATTTAGAACAATATCTGGTATAAAGTGCTCCATGAATATTGGTAATAATTATTATTACTTCAGTAAGAATTAATCTCATGCATCCATAGTTGTTACCTTAAAATATGTATAAAGAGAAACTGTATATACATAGACTCCTTGCAAAAGTCAACATTTAAGGGATTTCAAAGAAGAAGAGTCAATGTAAGATTTGAAGAAAAAAAATATTAGAGAAGTAGGAGGAAAGCCAGAGGGTTCAAGGTAAAGAAACCAAGTAAGTAGGATGTTTCAAGAAGAAAATGATCAACAATGTCCAAAAATGCTGATTGTGTTGTACAACTAGGAGATGATCAATGAACTTACAGCAAGTTTAGTAGAGTGGTAGGGCTGAAACAAAGTGGCAGAAAGTTGAGAATAAAAAGACAAAGAAATGGAAATAGCACATATATAGATCAGTCTTCTGAGAAGCTGAATGAGGCAGGAGGTGAAGTAACTGAATAATTGAGATTTGAGGTCAAGGAAGGGCTATTGTATAGACTGAAAAGAAATAAGGAATCACAAGAAAGAGTGAAGAATCTATGGCAGGAGGATGGAAGAAATAGAATTATTAAAATATGTAGAGTGATTGGCTTTGTGCAAGAGACAATTAATGTTGTTATAATTAAGAAAAGAAAAAAAGGAAAGAGTGTTTGTTTTTTAAAGGTGTGAAAGCAGGGAAAGGAGATTGAAGGTCTTGCCTCATGACTATGATTCTTTTTAACTGATATGGGAGGTAAGTGCACTGGCCAGTCATCAATACTCCTATTGCTCTATCATTCCAAATTCTCTAATAGAGAACTTAGCATATTTTAGACTTTGTTGGAAATATAAATTGTTGCAAGGAAAATTGTTGACTCTTAAGAAAATTCCCAATCTATCTTATTGGCAAAATATGTATATATAAAAAGTGACTAACAATGGAAGGCAAAACATGACCACTGCCAATTGAGTTCAGGGATTAGCAAGGGGAAAATTAGTATGGACTTTATTCTTGGAGAAGGACTTCTGTTGGGACTTTGAAGAATTGGTAGACTTCAGAATAACAGAAAAGAAAGTGAGCTTGGGAAGGATGGCAAAAATCAATGTAAAGGGAAAATGTGATGTTTTCTGAGTTGAATGATATTCAAATAATCTAAAAACTATAGTGAAAGCATGAGATGAGTATTTTGGAAGAAGGCTAAAAACTTCAAGGAGATCGGAGGAGATGAATGCTGGGGTGGATATTTCTATGATGTCAGTCTGAGCAGAAAAGGACACAGGAACGGCACTATCTGAAGTTCTGATCTCCTGACACTGACTCACTTTAAAGGAAGTGACCAGTCCCTGGACAGTGATTGATGAAACAGGATATGGTCACTTTTGGTGTGGGGTATCTTTTAGTGTCAGGAAGTCTGGGAAAGGATGGTCATGTACTATATTCTTCATTCTCATCAAACCCAGTCATGTTGACTGAGGAAATTCTAGAGTGGAGTTGGGTTCAAAGAAATCAGCAATCTATCTTCATGTACACAGACCTATTTATATTCATACTTACTCCTCTCATACCACCATTATAAACTCAGCTATAGATGCCCCAATAACAGACACACTAGAGTGAGACACATTACAGTGCTAGTGAGGCACTGAGGCTCTTTTAATCTAGTGATCATGTTTTTATACCTGTGAATTCATGTCCCCCCCCCCCCCATCAAAGAAATTTCATATGACTATTTCCATTCTCAAAGCCAGGGTTACAAATAATAAGCAATAGATGAACACCCATATGAGCAAACAGCACGCTCTTTATCCCTGCATCAAGCCTTAGGCTGAGCGTAAAGCTGTCATAAGCTCCTGGGGTGTCTGAGCCAACTTTAGAGTCCTGGCAGCACGAGCAGTTGGGTGAGAAACACAGCATTATCTTTTTTTTTTTCCCCTTTTATATATAGAATGCCAGCTTCTGAGACAGATGTTCGACATGGAAATGGATGAGTAGGTGGGAAAAGGGCTTATATCCAGCAAAAATTATTAGTATTGTATAGCGGAAAAGTGCCCACACATGAGGTCTTATAGTAACCCTTTCTTTTGAGACAATGATTAACATTGGTTTTGAAGGCAAAATGCCTGACTCGTAATTCTGATCATAGGCAATGTACATAAAAAATCAGGGCGTGTGCATCTTTGTGGAGAGTGAGGTTACTCTGAAGATATATGTTATTTTCCCATCCAAGATGGCTCATTTATTTGGATAGCTGCAAATGCACAAAAGAGAATGGGCATCGCCTTTGGTTGCAGGTGTTTCTCGCAAGTGCAGATTGGCGGGGGCTGGATGGTGGAAAACCTGTAGACTTCCTCTCCAAATAGAAGCTGGGAAATCATCCAACACGTCCCACTTTCCTGAGAGGAAGCAAGATGTGGGGACAGGAAGGCTGTGTCAATAAAGCAGCAGAGCAAAGCCTTTTGCGATTGTTTTTGCATCATGAATATTCTGTAGCCAAGCTTATGAAATTTTGATCCTGAATAATTGTAATTTGCTGACATTCTTCCACGAAATTGAAGAGGAACTGAGGCTGTGGTCTTTCTTGTGTAAAACAACACAGAGAGGAAACTTTAGAAAGGGAGCCACCCTTGTCAAATCAGGAGTGCTAATTAGGGCATGGAAGATTGCACTCCTGCTTCACAACCTGCCCAGAAAGAGGAGGATGTGGGCTGCTCAGGAGGGGTTTCCTGCTTGGGCCAGTAGCCCCAGCTTCTGGGATCTTAATTGACCTTGACTTCAGAAACAATTAATTCTATGATTCTAATGTAGCTTCCCCAAATCTCTCCATGATGCTTCCAAAAGGCTAAGACGGCTCACCTTCACCCTCACCACCACCTATTTCCACAAGCACACAATCTCTTATTTCTGACATTCAGTTCTCGTGGGTGATGACTCAGTGGAATTCAACACAATCCTTCTCAATGCCACTGGCCCCTCCCTTTCTTCCTCTGATTGTAATGGCCTCAACATCCCTCACCTCCTCATTCTTCCCTAGCAGCAGCTGCTTCTGGGTGACAGCCATCAAAATGGAACAGAGAGAATTATTCTGCCTCCCACTGCTCCTGCCACTTAACTCTGTGCCCACATCTAGGTGGGGAGATATGTCAGGATGGTTTAAAAAAGGTTCTTGGTGGCGGGGAGAGGGAGGATGGCAAGCTGGGACCTCCAACCTAGCATGACAATATTGAATCGCTTCTACGAAATCCCTGAATCAAAATAGCTCATTCTCTGTAGCAAGTTTGTTTTCTATTTTAAGAATTATGGGCTTATGTGCTGTGCTGCATTAGAAGGGAAGTTTGAGTCCTTCTAGAGTTATGGAAAGACAGTATGGAAAGTCCACTGTGTTAGGAAAAGCTGTTATGGGAACATATTGGGTGGAAAAGTGAGAAGAAAGCTGGTGAAGTGTTTTGGACCAGAACTTGTATAACTGCCACATATTTGTTTTCTCTCAGTCCTTCATCTAGTCAACAAATTTTTATTGTACACCATCTATGTGCCAAGCATGGTCTAAGTAATAGAGAAACAGGAAAAAGCAATGTCAAACAAGCAACAAAAAAAGAGAATTGCTGGAAGAGAGCTTGTTTTCTTGTTCAACACATATTCATGGAGCATATCTGTCCCCATTTTCCAGGGGTAGCCCCAGTTTCCTCCTACAGTCTCCTATAATTATTAGTACTTTGCCCTTTCACTCAAAAGTTTCTCTGGTCAATAATTTACATATTCGTACTAACTTTTCTATGCCTGGAGCTCTGCGAGGCACTGGACATGCAAGGAAAATTTCAGGAAATTCACATTTTAACAAGTTTAACAAACACACTAACAAAATAATTACCATTCAGTAAATGCTCTAGCAGACATGAGTACAAATGGCTGAGAGAACTTGCCTAGGTCTTGACAAAATAGTAGCAGTCGGCTGGAAGGTAAGAAGGTTGAGAGGTGGGGCGAAACAGATTGGAATTAATCACTATTTTTTCTCATTGAAATAGGCAGAAGGAACAGTGTGTTCCCCAAACTGAAGAGCCATGAAAGAAAATGGCCTACAAGGAGAAACACCTGTAGTGTGAGACCCAGATAATTTGTGTATGAAAAGAAACCAGAGTTTGCTAAAAGGATAGCATATAACTGGTATAAACATGTTTTAATATATGCTTTTAAATCTTTTCTGTCCTTTTATATACCCTGGACCTGTTCTTTGGCGCGCGCGCACACACACACACACACACACACACACACACACACACACACACGGCTGAAGAATGGAACTTTTATGGTTGTGTCTTCATCTATATTGAGATCGTCCCCTATTTATATATATTCCATTCTTCAGCTGCCTGAAAATCTGAGGTAAGGGAATCCAGAGAGTGTAAACTTCTCCTGAGTACTTTCTGAACTTCTTTTGATTTTTCCCTTCCCTTTTTACTTTTTATTCTGTGAGAGAATTTTGGCTTCCTCTCTTTTTAGAAACAGTGACCTTACATCAACCGGCCCATTTACTGATAGAAGGGGCCTTTTTTTTTTTATTGCTTTCTAGACAATGAAACATCAGGAAATTGATATGCAGTATTTCCAGGCCTGTACTCTAAACACTTTCCCATGATCAGTTGGGTGCTTCCAGCTGGGCATTAGCTGGAGAAGAGCTCCCACTTCTCCCTACTTAATGTAAGGGAGAGAGGAATCTGACTCATTAAGCCATTGAGATTTGGGGGTGTTTGTTACAGCGGCAAGTGTTCATTTTTTAAAATGATAATCCTTCACTTCTTCCTCACTTCTTGAAGTTCTGCAAAAGTCTGAAAAGGTTCATATGATGTTTAGAGAAGACTTATTCTAGCTCTTCTCCCACACCTTCTTTTCTTACTCTGAAACTGGACAAGGTAGATGAAGAAGATCTTTGTTTTGTTTTGCTTTTTTTTTAACTTTTAATTTTAGTAAGTCAAAGGCAAATATTGCATGATCTCACTTATATGTGAATCTAAAGAACAAAATAAATGAACAAACAAACCAGAAACAAACTCATAGATAGAGAGAACCAATTGATGATTGCCAGAGAGGAGGGAGTTGGGGGCTGGGTGAAAAAGATGAAGGAGTTAAGAAGTACAAATTGGTAGTTACAAAATAGTTGGATGTGAAGTACAGCATAGGGAATATAGTCAATAGCATTGTGATAACTAGAGTAATTGGTGGGGGAATCACTTTGTAAATTATAAATTATATCAATGTCTAACCACTATGTTATACACATGAAACTAATATAAAATAAAATTCAATGCCAATTCTAATTGAAAAATTTTAATTTAAATTAAAAAAATTTTAATCTCGGTTGTAGCCTATTATAAGCTTAAAAGCCTATGTCTTCTCAAGTGGGCCTGGGTGACCCCTCAGCTTACTGATCATTCTATTATCCCAATTTTTTCCTCCAACATTCACCAGAGAGAAACAAAACACAGGTGAAGATGTTAACTTTTGCTCCTTCATTATTCAATTTTTATAAGCACAATTAATGAAAAGAGCACTAAATTGAGATTTGCTTTTTGTCTTCTCTCACTAACTGGATGTGTTTTTGGAGGGGGGGGGGAACCCTGAACTTCTCTAGTTTGTCTAGAGGTAACTACTCTGTTTCACTACCCAGCCTCACCCCTCCATCTCCATTTAATTATGGACACTCTTATTTAAGTCATTTCTACTTTGAAGCAGAAGCCAGAATTTGTTCATTTATTAAACAAAGTTTGAGCTCCGAGGACCAGAAAGTTTTAGAGATCCAGGGATAAATAAAACAAAAGCCATTCCCTTAAGTAGCTAAAATTTGGTGGCAGAGAAAGATATCAACTGAGAATTTCAATAGGGTTTTGATGGAAACGTGAACAGGTAGTAAGAGAGAGGGCATCACTAACTATTCAGGGTTATCAGGAAAGGCTTCACAGAGCACTTGGCATTTCAGCTGGCTTCATAGGAAAAAAAGGCTTTATCAGGTGGAGTAGAAAGATGAAAAAGGCATGGTAGGCATATGATACTGTAAGTTTAAAGGAAAAAGTTAGAAACAAGCATGACACATACAGAGAACTATTACTGTTGGAGCATAATTTTTGTACTGATTGAAAAAATGGGTAGGTTGGTTTAGATTTGTAAGTCCTTGGGAAGCATTCTAAGGGATCCCAGTATTATGAGGGGGCAAGACTTTACATACCACAGCTGCCTCGATTTTGTTTATAGCCCTGTTATGGTTAACACCATTTTATTATTTAAATTGTGTGTGTCTAGCTAGGGCTTTCCATGGTCCCTTTGAAGCTTCCTTAGTTATGATTTCATGTTTGGTGCGTCAGAGGGAGCAAGTAGAATCAGGAAGTACTGAACAATGGGACTAGGAACAGCCATTCTCCCAGGTCGAAGGCAGCTGATAAGGTCAGAGGGTGGGTCACCCTCACCATTCTGCGCTGGCCAGGCAGAGACAGGGCTCAGAGCAGCAGTGTTGGGAGTTCTCAGACACAGGAACACTTTCTTCTTTAATACCATCGTCTGATCCTGCATCAACTTAAATGCCATAGACAGTGGGCGCTCGACATGTATTTGTTGTTGAAAACTAAACACCTCCCTCAAAATCTATATAAGACTAAGAATAAGAATAAGGTATAATCTTCACAACTAGGACCTCCCAACTAAAATATAGTATCATAATATGCATCTATGTGTAACTTTTAGAAAAATAACAAGTACTTTGTCAAATAATGCACTTTGTTCTATAAATTGTTGAAATATATAATAATGGATCTAGAATAGTAGAGCTAGAAGGAAGCTGAGAGTTCACCTAACTGCTTATCTTCAGAGATGACAAAACAAAGGCCCAGAGATATTTTGTTATGTAGTAAGCCTCTAGGATAATTTTAATGTAAATGAAGCTTATTGCAGTATATCAATTTCCAATAAATTTAAAGATTCCTATAAACACACAGCATTACTTTTCTCTTTAAAAATATTGTCAGTAAAGACTTCAGGATTCTTTGTCCATTATTATCTCCCTCAGTTAAGAAGTTTTCCACTAGACTGATTCTCTTCAAGGGGGAGACCTTTTGCTCCTCTGAGCAGCTGATATGTGTTCAAAAACTCTTATCATGTAAGACTTAGCCATATGTTCTCACATTCCTGATAAATTCTAATACTACTTCTTCTAGCTAACCATTAGAGATGTTCTTGAAACACTTTACTGAAGGAAAAAACAACCATGTATACAACATTACTACCAAATACTACTTTAAAAACAACCTTTAGCATTTTCTGGAAGCTAATACTCTATGAATTATTCAAATAGAGACTTCTGATTTGTGCTTATTCTTGTGGGCTTCGTCATGCTTTCGTGATGGCTGGTGGTCCCTTGCATTTACAGGAAACCTTAGGATGACCAGAGGGATCTGTGTATAGGTTTGATTTCCATCCTGTGTGTTCAGTTCCTTTTATATTGAAACTGGGATAAAAACAGTTTTCTTAAACTTGGCTCTTGGGCCTTCTGTGGAATGAAGGTAAGTCTAAAACTTCTAAGCCAGTGAGTCTTAAAGGGATGAGGCCAGATAACGAAAAATGAACACTATTTAGTGGCCATGTCAAATAAGGTTAAATATAATTTGAAAAATTACATTAAATAAAATATAAAGCCTGTTTAATATTTTTTTCTATAATACAAACTACAGAAAGTCAAGTTTAAAAGAATCACTTGGCTGGTTGTGAGAAACAAAAGATAGACTAGAGATAGGGACAATGGGGTGTATACAGCAGTATGTGAATTCACTAATGCCTAAACTAAAAAAAAAAATCAGTTTCTAGCCAGAACCTATGTTAAGTCTTCTAAATCTTATTAGTACTACATATCTAACTACTATTTATAACAGGTTCAGTTGGAGAATGTGATCCATCTTCAAGGATAAAATCAGAATGTCTCGGGAAGTGGCTGTCACATTGTTGACTTTTTCATGACCTTTCCTCCCATGTCACCCAGCAGGTGCTTTTAGAAGAGTGGGGAATCCCCTAAACAACAACAACAACAGTAGTTAGAGATGATTTTCTCAGTTGATAACCCTGGAACAGGACCCCGTGAAAGGAATCAGAATAAACACCTTCACGTTCAGGAAATAACACATGTCATGTGCTGATTGCAACCTTTTGCTTTATTTCTGTCTGAGGAATTTGTAAAGCTAAACTCTTGCCAGTTTTCCAGATTCTCAGTGTTCTCCCACAACTCCCAAGAGAGTAGAAACAAGACTTTAGTTCAGACAGGTCTGTCACAATAACCTTTGTACACATATTATAGAAATAATTGGAAAGGTGAGTTCAGCTCTTACAAGAGAGCAGAGAAGAAAGCAAGAAAGAAGAATGACTTTTTGTTTATAAAATGTATTTTCGTAACTTTTCTGTGCAAGTAAAATAGATTTAAAGTGTTCCACTTCTGAATAGGCCTCCTGCAAACTTGTTGAGTCATTTCTGTTAATCATATCACTTTCCTCAGGAAATAAACTAATACCTTGACAAATAAAGCTAGTTGTAAATAAACATTTGCTAAACAACATAATGGTTCCACCTATCGTTTACAGAATGTTTTGAATTTTACTTAGGGCTAGGGCCAATCTCCCGCTTTAGTGGACTGTTATATAATAATAATATCAGCTCTTGTTTATGATGTTCACACGTTATGCCAGGCGCTATGTTAAGCACTTTACATTATCTCATTAAAGTCTCATAACAAACTTATGAGGAAGGAAATATTATTATTCTCACTTTGCCAATATGGAAACATGCTGAGAGAATTTATGTAACTTGCTCAGTATCATGTAGATATTAACTGGTGCGGGATGATGGTGTGCAGGGTAGGTTAAGTGAACAGCGGAATTCAAACCCAAGGATACTACACTAGACTTTGTACTGCCAACTCTCACCCTTCTTGAAGGCAGTAATCCCTGGGAGACAGGAACCTTTAAACTGTATCAGCTTAGTGTAAATGTGTTTCAAATTCTTTTCTGAAGGTTATGAAAAGCAAAAAGGATCCCGAGGGCATCAGGAAAGCAGAGCGGATAATGTGGAAGGAAAATATGGCCTGGATTTGACAATTAGGTTGGTGATAAGAGAGTGGGTAGTTGGGATGGAGGTTCTCAAAGGCAAGCTGCTAGCTTTATCACTTTACTGAAGGACAATTCTTAGTGGATGCCTTTCTGAATGTATCTTTTGATCCATTTACAAGAATCCTAAATAAATCAGATAAAATAAAGTTACTATGACATGTCAGGTTATAACCACTTTATTTGTTCTGAGTAATCATCAGTTTTATAGTCTAAATAAAAGTACCTAATTGTCAAGTACATAGCTGGTTAGAGATATTCTGGTGAGAGCTAGTTTGATTAGTTCATGTTGGGGGGAATGTGCTCCCAGAATCCTAGCAGACAATATTTACAGACATGCTACTGGTGGTGAAATTTGATATGGCTTTAGGTGGCACATGAGCAGACATTTAAAAAAAAAAAAGAATGTGGTTTATTGTTGCCTTTAGTTTATAATTATGGCAAGTGATCTATATTTATTGAGTTTTCTTCCAAAATAAATGTATTTAGGTTAAAACACCAAGTCGGTGTTAATTGAACATATCAAATAATTTATAGTATAGGTGGTTTGGACCTACAGAGCTATGAAAGCGATCTATGTTGACCTCATAATAAGTGCTCAGTCAACCTTGTTGAATTAAATGTTGTTTATAATGAACTATGTAGAAAATTACTTTTAAAAAAGTCTAACTCCTTTTTTAAATGAGCCAAATGAACAATATCAAACATGTAATTTGAAAACAAAATAATACATCAGCTGTTACCCTCATTTTACTCATTTATTTTGCTTTTGCATATGATGTAAGCACAAACTAAGAAAAGTCAAATGAGTATGTCATCAATGTTAACAGGAATTAAAATATTTTAAACGCCTATATGCATTTAAGTGACCACAGTCCCACTGCAAGCAAATTGGAGCAGCACATTTCCTCAGGGACAATAAAATTTTTGTTATTTGGTATGATGAAAGATGTTTCTAAGGTGGATACTTTTTGACAATTCAGAATAATATACCATCACAAACCACTGAGGCATAGCATCTCAGACCTGCTTAGCAACCCCCTGTACAACATCTTCAATTTACAGAGGAGGAAATTGAGGCCAGAAACATCCCCAAAGGGACACAGCTAATATGTAGCAGCTTAATAGCTATACAATGAACTTTTAAAATCAGAACTATTGCTTTGCTAAAATATAATTCTTTTATTTTACTGAATTTATTAATCTAAAAAATTAGTATGGTGAAAAAGGTAGCCTTTAGGATCCATTGGACTCTTCTAGCATGTACTGTGTAATCCTTCTATGTCTCACTTTTCTTAATTCTATAAGAATCTTTTTAAATCATAGAATTGAAGAAAGGATTAAATAAATTGACCATAAATACATAAAACTAAGAGCATAGTGCCACTCAAAAAGTTAGCTCTATTTCCTCTCCACATTTAGAGTGTATGTAAAAATCCTTATTTTAAAGAGTTAGAGAAGAATTAAAGAGAATATAAGTGACTCTCTTTCTCATTGTCAATTAAAACTTTGTTAAATGGAGGCAACTTTGCAGAAGAAAAGAGATCAAATAAATTTCAGAACCCTGTTCATAACTTATATTTTCCATAGTTGTAATTAATATGCACATATTAATTATTATTTAAAATGCCTTTATCCACTTTTATTGAAAAAGTTTTTACTTTTTATACAAAAAATAGCTTCCTATAAATCTCCATATTGCCTCCTAGTCACATTTTTCCAGCATTTGACTACCCAGGAGAAAAATTGACTGCTCTCTTTGATTGCATTGGACACAATATATGCTTTCATCTTATTACCTCTAGTCCTTAGGCACTTACATGTCAGGAGCTCTCAGAAGGTAAGGACAATGCCTGATTCAGTTCTCTATCTCCAGTGATTATCATACTGTTTAGCCCATAATAGGTACCCAATAAGAATTCTTGATTAAAGGAAAAAAAGAAAATTTCTAAGGGAGCGTATTGTGGTATCTTAACTTCTTTTAGTTTCCAGCATACTTTACATAATATCAAGTTGTTTCAACAGCCTCTTTTAAGGACATGGACCCTCTTTAGTGTTGTGCTAATTCTTGCTTGTCAGTCAATTTTCCTGATATGCTCAATCTGTCTTCAATCTTCATTCCACCAGTAAAATTTGCTCTTTAATTTAATAGGGTTCAATGTTGACCATCACTGTACTTTAACATGTTAACATCAAATAGGGCAATATCTGTGAGATTTTGGAAAACCTGTATTGCCATGTTCCCTGATGTAAAAAAAAAAAAAAAAAGAACTTAGAAGGTTTAGGTAGAACTAAGATAGAAAACAATAAGAAGTAAATTAAGGTAAAAGTACGAAGGAAAAAATCAAGACATTATCTTTAAAAAATAATCCTACATGATAAAGAAATTATATTTAGTTTTGACTTATACACTTTTATTTATATTTTCAAATGAATTTGAATGTTCTTAAAAAAATAATTAAGCTATTAACTATCTGGACCTACTTTTGAAAAATATATATCAATGCTTAAAACAGGGACCGGGAAAAAGCTTCTTTGAAAACTAGCAAAATAGTACTCTATTTTTGTGTTTTGTTATTGTGAATTTTCAAATGTCTCAGATGAAGTCCAGTCTTCACTAAAATGGAGAAAATATTACATGGTCATTAGAAGACAGGATTGTTGTCCTGGAAACATTTCTTTTTAACTTGTGAGGTTGATAAGCCCAACGTACCAAAAACTAAGGTCTGAATCTGAAGAGCGATAGTTTGTAAAGCCACGCAGTATATATTTAGCCAGAAGGTCATTTATTTCCCAGATGACATCAGCAAGAGCTTTGCATATTTCAGCTGAGACTGACAAAGATAAATTTATGTCACAATAGCAGGGGCGCGTTATAAGGAAGTTTAAGGAAATACACTCCTACAAATAGCATAGTTGTGAAATGATTGTTGGGAAGTCCTAGGCTTAGCCCAAGTGAGACAGGTGGCACGTGCGGCCCAGTTTGCAAATATTTCATTTATTCCTGGTGATACAGCTAAAGATAAACAGAAAATAATTTTTAAAATTAGCACTATAAATATGTCTTTTAATTGTTTCTATTGGATTTGTGTGCTGAACGGTCTCTATTTTTCACAACTCAGATCTTTAATACTTCTTTACTAAATATTCACTAACCATGAATACCATGAGAAAATTTAGGCTGGTCTTCATGATATGACACGGACTTATTTTAGGGACTTTTTACAGGGAGAACCAGCAGCCTCGCTGACAAGTGAAAAATTTCATCTTTGTTTCTCTATACAATGTTAGCTGCCTCGACAGTTTCGTTTACTTGTTTTTTTATTTGTTTGCTTGATTTTTGGTCATTATTGATTACTTGTTTCTACAAGTACTCATTTAAATGGAACCCTTAGGTAAGTGAAATTTGGTTTGACTCTCTACATTTAGGAAAAATGCAAATGACAAGAACACAAATACCACGGTTTCTTTATTTAGTCTAGTTTTTCTACCTGAGTCTATTGACATTTGGGGGTGGTTAATGTGCTGTTATGGGGGGCTGTTCTATGCATTGTAGGATGTTTAACAGAACGCTTGACCTCTACCTATACATGCCAGTAGGATCCCATTCCTCCCCAAGTTGTGATAATGGGATGTCTTTAGGTATTGCCAAATGTTCCTTGGAGGCCAAAATAGCTTCTGGCTGAGAATCACTGATTTAGATCACATAATTACAATTACAATAATTAATAGAAATTTAAAAAGAGAGACACAAAATAAAAAAAAATAACTATTACAGATTTGCTGATGTAAATAATCCTATAGATTATTTGCTGTCGTCAGTATACATTTAGCTCAATTTCTAGAATTAGACCATAATTGTGAATATTCACGAGTTCCTCTGAAGTCCTAATCACATCTTGAATTGTCTGAGAATGAAGAAAAATATTTCTATTGAATTCCATATATTCCAGCAATATCATATAAATCATCTAGTTGCATCTTCCATTTTATAGATGAAAAAAATTTGTGGCTATAGACATAGCCACAAATGCCAATGGCAGATGTAAAGTCAAGTTCAAATGTCTCCCATATGGCAGTAGGATTATTCTGCCTTATTGATGGAGAAATAATCTCAACTGTAGAACCAGCCATGTTCCCCCTATTACTCTAAAAATACACTTGAGATTGAGATTATAAAATAGATTGAATTCCTGGGAGAGCAGAAGTGGATAAAAAGACAGGATCAGAACATAGTATAAATATAACATTCTAATCAAAAGTAATTTTGGCTATATTATGGGTCCTTTCAAAGATGTTTTTAAGACAGACATGGACTATTTTGACAGAAAGTTATGAGTTTGCCAGTTTAGTCAAGTATTGGAACTTTTATGTTTTAACCTTATTGGTTTTAGGATTAGTGGTGAGATTGGGGAATGACAGGTAAACATTTAATCTTGAGATCTATAATGCTATAAAAGTACTTATTATACAGAAGAACATTAAATTTTATATCTCTGAGGACAAAAATAGCTGCCAAGTTAATATTTTTGAAACAGACCTATTTTTTCATGAAATTTATTATTAGAAAAGAAAAACTGAGATAGATATTTCTGGGTTGAATTTGACCCTTATAAAATGGCTAGAGTAGACTTCATGAAATGTCTCTTCAAATATCTTGAAAGTTACTAAATTGCTTTGATAGTAATATTACTAATTTCCTGCTTAAAATTTTTCACAGGTGTCGTTGAAGCAAAATTAGAATAAAATACACCAGGTTAAGTTAAATAGCTAATAATCTGTTTATGTTAGCCTTATATTTGATTAAATGGCTTTGAAATAATCAGGAATCTGTTTTGATGGATGCAAAACACTTTTATGCAAGAAAGAGTATTAGTCCATTACATAATCTTGTATCTAATATAGACACAGAGTCATTATCACCTCCCTTTGGTCTTATGCACAATTGACAACTGAAATTCCATGTAAATGTGCTGTGTTAATGCATAGTGTGTAGTAGGACACACCTGCAGTCTGTCAAGTCCCCTAGGCAGGAAGCTGTTCCTTGAGGATCTGTGAGAAACTGGTGGTTCACTAGTGCCCAGCCTCCTCCGGAAGCCCTCTGTGTGTCTTTACACAGAAAGCTCTCCATCCTCATATTGCCCCCGCAGTCCCTCTCTTCCCCACAAAACCTCCCACCCCTCCCCACCCCACACACAACTTAGCATTGTCTCTAAGTGACAACTTCTGAGATATGTATAAGTCATACAATCAGCAAAGTGCCCATTTACTACTCGAGATTCCCCTCCATTCCCTGTCAGTCCTTTGGGCTTGTAGTCTGACTCTTCCTAAGCCTTCCCAAAGCCACCTGATTGATAGGAAATAGCAAAACCTGTTGGTCTATTTGTGCCTGAGCTACAAAGAAGGGGACTATTGTCACCGTGAATCAGAGGTCTGAAAGTGGAAAGAAAAAAATCTCTACTACTTTCCCCTCAGTTATTTTTCTTCAAAACAGAATGAGCTACCATTTTCCACATCATAGAAGATAAAAATTTTCATTATAAAAATCAAGAAAAAAATCCACAATCCTTCTATCCAATAGTAACCATATATTGCTACACATAACATTTCAATACATAAATTCTTCATAACTTTTCCTATGCAATTACATTATGTTTATATAATTAAAAAATGTTAATGGCAACAGACTATTTCTATTTAATGATTTTTGTTTAATTTGAAGGTATGATATGAGCATCTTTGTCAAAAAATTTTGTCAAAAAAATAGATTGGCATCAAGAGTTTACTGGCTACAAGGTATCCTTTGCAGGAGTACACCACTATTTATTTAAGAAATCTCTTATTGTTAGGCATTAAGGTGACTGTTTCTATTTTATGTTATTATAAACAACATTGGAATGAATGCCCTAAAAGATCCATATTTTCAATTGTCTAATTATCTCCTTTGGATGTATTCATAGTAGTGGGACTCTAGTTAAAATATGCTATTTTTACGGGCTTTGATGCATGTTACAAAATTGCCCTCAAGAAAGGATATATCAGTTTATCCTCCCACTAATAGTGAATGAGTGTGGGAGGCTTCCTTTTCCACAGCTTTTATCATGTCATGCATTTATTTCTGTTGGCTTATGACAGAATATAAACTCTAAGGTAGATTTGAGAAGGAAAAAAAAATCTCAGAGAAATTGGGCTATTCTGTGGCCCTTTATGAATTACAAATGTGAAGCTTCCTTCCTGCCTGGGCTTTTGTGGAGAGCAGGCGGTGTTTCAGGCCGTGTGTGGCATGCTAATGTTGTATGGCAAATGTTTACAGCTTCAAAAAGGCTACAGTAGGGTTTGATGTGGATCCAGGAGGAAGTGGAAGAGTCCATCGTGTTTATGAAACTCAGCATGAGAAAATAATCCCCTCCTGCAAAGTGATGTCAATGCTGTGTGAAAGATCCATAGGGACTGACAGCCCCGTCTTCTACCTCATGCTTTAAGGCCTTGAGAAGAGCACTTCTGATATTCTACAAAATAAGAGTCCCCTCCACCAAAAAAAAAGCAGGAATTGAATTGTTATTCTGCCAAAACTCCTTGTTAATGCTCTGTAAATATATATATCATATATATTCTAAAGGCTAAATTAAAATAAGAATGTAAAATGTATTACTGTGAGCAGGAATATACTTCCCATAAAATGACAAAATTTGAGAGCTGTTAATGAAAGCATTTATTTGAAATGTTTTCATCCTTCTTTGAGAATCCTGATGAGTAAATATTATAAAATCAAATTCCTGTGGTAGGCTACTCTAATATTTCAGTTTTGATACAGTAAGCACCATCATTTAATTCTGTATTCTACATTCTCTATTCTATAATACCACATTGATGGGTTGGAAATAGTTAGAAGTAGGCTGGTCAAAGGTGATTGTTTCTACATTCTGTTTCTTGTCTTCCTAGAAATGCCTTTATAGGATAGGCTATCACATTTATGATCTTGGCCAGCTAGACTGACTTGTTTTAGTTGGGTCTTATTCTAAGTGCGATGAGAAGCCTTTGGAAGGTTGCAGGCAAGGGAGTGGCATGATGCACGTTTTCTCAGGTGTTTCTCTATTGTCCCTTTCTTCTGGACTTATGGAAAGAATGAGTGTCTTCCACATTTATCAGCTCATTATACATGAGGCAGTCAGACTTCTTAGGACTTCTCCTAGTAGCTTAGTTGATACCAATAAATTATACAAATAGTTATTCAAGCTGAGTTAATTTGAATAATTTGGTTACAGTCATTCTGTTATTTCTCCATTTAAAAAGAGAGAAAAGGAACCTCACTACTAATATCCACCAAGTGGACCCTTTGATTTCAGAGCCTGTTTTAAGGTGTCCTTGTCTGGCTTTGCCAGTTTGTCATTCAGCAGCCATGATCTGCTTTCCTGTATTTTTCTATTGTTCATTTCTGTGATGCTTGCTCTTTTTATTTCTTCCTGCCCCCATGGTGCACCACCATATCCTGAAGCTAAAATTCCTATCATTGCTTGAGCCCTTCAATATTATTTCAGATGAGCTGCTTGGCTCCATTTTTCTGGACTCAAAGTGAGACCCGAGCTATACGTCATAGTGGGGGAAATGCACAAACATAAATTTTTTCTCTCTGGGATAGGATGACAGATTTATTATTAGTAACAACTTTACTCTTTGTACTGCTATTTATTATATTTGGAGAGGTAAGCATGGTGAGGATAGTTGTATTTGACATGTCGAATAATGATAAAATGCAAATAATTTAAATATCAACAAAACTGAGGGATGAATTTCAATATCTAAAATAAACAATACTTTTTCTATTATACAGTGTTTTCTCTCTAGATATTAAAATCCTACTTCAGTTTAGTATTCAGTGGTAATAATAGGGTAATAGAAATAAAACAGATCCAAATTTAATCATCTCGTGTTTCTGTAAATGATAAAGATAAATTATTAGTTAATTCTTTCTGCTTAGAACAAGTTCCATTTACATGACCTTCTCACAGTGATATGTGTCATTCTCTCATAAAACAATATGACACTAAAAGCAAAATAGTTTTAAAATCTAACCTATGTTAGCAACAGGAAGATGGCAGATGATCTTTTTTCAGATCCAGACACTATACTCAAATACTTAACTATAAACTATTAAAATGTTTGAGCTCTAGTAATATACCTTCAGAAAAAAGGAGGGATAGAGAGTATGGCTGAAGGGAAGAAGGAAAAACTTGGAGGATCTTGTGTCTATATTGCCTTCATAAGAGTTTAGAGGTATGAAGTCTAGCCAAGGGGTTTGAATAGAGTTTCTTTATTTGTAAGGTTTACCCAGCAGACCTTAGGAAGAGGAAGTATAGTAGCATAGTTAGGGGGCACAGACTGTAGCCAGACTGCTTCAACTTGAACACAAAGTCAGCCACTTACTAGCTGAGTGATCTAGGGCAAATTATTTAACGACACTAGGCTTCAGTTTTTTCCACTATACAATGGAGATCCTAATGAGGTCTACTTCCTCGGAGTTGTTATGAATATGCAATGTGAATGGATAATGCATGCGAAGGGCTTAGAACAATGTTTAGCACAGATTGAATACTTGATGATGGCATCATTATTATCATTGCCACCAGATTTAACTCTAGGAAGGATATGCCAGTTTAACCCTGGGAAGGTCCTATTGAGATTCCGGAAGAAGAAAAGATAGTGTGTGTGTGTGTGTGTGTGTGTGTGTGTGTGTGTGTATGTGTATGGTGTGTGTGTGTGTATATAGTTTATTATTTTTATAATAAATTATATTTTTATAATTATCATAGACTAAAACTTACTTTTTCTTTTGTTATACAGTTTTATGAATGTTTATACATGTCAAGATTTGTGTAACCACCACCACAATCAGAAGAGAGAACCATTATATCATGACAAAAAATACCTCCCATGCTGCCCCCTCAAAACTCTCCTCCACCCCTAACTCCTGACACCTACTAATCTGTTTTCTATCACAATAGTTTTGACTTTTTGAGGAAGTCATATAAGTGAAATCATATATTATGTCATCTTTTGAGTCAACTACTTTCACTCAGCAAAATGACTTTAAGATTCATCCATGATGTGCATGAAGCAATATGTCCTTCTTTATTATTGCTGAGTATTCCATGTACCACAGCTTGTTTATCCATTCACCTGGTCAGGAAACTTGAGGATAGATCTGTTGTAAACATTTGTGTACAAGTTTTTGTTGAACATAAGTTTTATTTCTCTCGGAGTAAAATCTGCAACAATTTCAAAAGAACTCCTCTCTCTCTCTCTTGACCTGTCATTACATGATGACACACAGAGAAAAGCACCCTGCCAGAATTTTGGCACTGTGGCTCATTAAAGCAGGAAATCCCTGCTTTGTTGATTGAGAGCATGGGGCTAATGCAAGATGAAGAGAACGAATGGAATACCACCCAGTAACTAAACTTTCCCAGTGTACATTTCCAGCTGATTAAAGCCTGCTTCCTCTTACCAGTGTGTTGAGCTAGTAGTACACAGTCATTTTCTAGGCAAATTGCACGAGAGCCTGCCAGGGAGATCCAGCTATTTCATCATCTGTAAAAGGGCAATCTTTTAACTTTTGCCCATTCTTACCAATCTCAACATGGCAAATACTGGAGATTTGGAGTGAACTTTGGGCACCAACATCTGGTAACATAAAAGGCATCCAGGACAATTTTGTTATTGTTTAAATTTTTTTTTTATCTTTCTTTTAGGAGACTTAGTAACTGTGCATATCACCAGTTTCAGCAAACCAAGGCTGAGATGTTAAATTAATATTTATACTTTGAAAGTATCTTTTGATCAGACATCCTTTAACATATTGCACACATTTGTCTCATCAACACGTATGATCTCTGGAAGATGTTGATCCCTGGGGCAGCTTAATAGGTTTTGATAATAAAACCACAAAATGTATTTGAGGATGATGGACTAACATTGCAGACTAAGAGAAAGGAGCTCTGGTCATTTTCATCATTTTTAATAATTCACTGTGTTCCCTTGAGTAAATATATAGAATATAGTTATAATTGCCTTCTAGCTAATAGAAATGTGGCAAACAAGATGGAGTTAAGGTAATCTTGGCTAACCTGAAAAAAATAGTGATCCCTTTTAAATCAATAGATGTTTTGTTGAGCATCAGGGCAATGTGAGGTGAGTTAAATTAGACAAGAACCGATCTCTATTCTCATAAAATTCAAAATCTAAGTAAAAGCAACATAAATAAGTGGAATATCTGGGAGAATTTCATAAACTCTATTATAAAACCTTAGTAGTAGTAAGAGATGTGAACTAAATCAAGAAATGAATCACAACCATATTAGTGAGATTTCAGTAGAGACTTCAATAATATAAAAAGATCTTTTAAATTCATGGACATTTTAAATAGGAAAGCTTAATAAAAACCTGTGGTTAGCTGATATCTTTCTTCCTTAGCTTCATAAAGAGTATATGTTTATTGTCCATTTTGAGTTGTTTTTTGTTTGCCTTTTCTATTTCAAGCAGAATTTTTATCTAGAATTTCCAAAGGTCTAACATGGTACTGAAATTCTGATCCAATCGTGCAACTGTTTTCTAAGTTTGATAAAACCCTTTTCCTTTGCCAGTTCTAAAAGCAAGACTATTTTTAACGGTTTCATCGGGACCATCAAAATAACCTTTTACAAAAACAACTTTTGACTAAGGTAATTGCTCATCTCTTTTCTGAGAGTTGAGAAGTAAAGCGAAATTGTCCATGTGTTAGGAAACTGAAATTGAATACAACAAGAAATCCAAATATTAGTGTTTTTTCCTGTTGAGCTAAATAAAGCTTCTGCTGATTCTTCAATGTTTCCTACAACATGTTAGAACCAGAGTTAAGTGATTAAAACCTTTTTCCTCTGGTAGTTTGGCAGTTTAGTTTCCATCATCATTTACTTTTCTATAAAAGAAAATTTATCTCAAATTGTTTTAGTCTCTTGGAACACATTCACTGGCAAATGAAGTTGACAGTTAATGGATTCTCATTCAAAACAGAACAGTGATATCAACCAGTGTGTATCTAAAAATAATAGGAAACATTGTTTAGATATTGAAAATAAAAACCAGTCCTTGCTAGGAGAAAGAAAGATGAGAGTTGGCCTACTTTAGAATATTCCCATGGATCTGAGCAGAATTAACCAGGAAATTTTTATCTGGAAAGACTTGTACTGGAAATCATACTATTTCACAGGTTCAGTTTCTATCATCACTAACATTCTTATCATGAGAATTTTGTTTTGTGTGGGTGAATTCCCTTGTAGAGGCTATGTCTTTGATTTGCAAGATTTTGTTCACATAAAAAATTCCTTATAGAAAATTGTAAACACAGAAAAAATTATCTTTGAGGATACTTCATTAAGCTGTGATTAAGTAATATGTTCCTCTTCTCCATATTAGGGAAATATTTCAGTGGTTATCACATTGCAATTGTACAGATATTTTACCTGAGGACTTTATTGTTATTTCTCATCTATAGTTTGAGAGAATTCTGTTAACACTAAGTTGACAACTAGTTTCTTATCCATGGGAACTCAAAACTTCATAAATCTATAGAAATACACTGAGAATCTACTGTATAATACAATAATCCTTAAGGGTTGAAAATTCTAGTTTCTTAACTGGGCTCTGCTGTGAACTAGCTTTTGGAACTTGGACTTTAGTTTTCTATAAAGTGAATTTTGGAGTTGGTAAAATGTTGATTTAAATTCTAGTATTGCCATCTAATAATGGGATTTGGGGTTGTTATTTAAATTAATATGATCTTTACTTTCTTTATCTTTGAAATGGCCAAAACTGTCCTTAGTATGCCTTCCTAATAAAAGTGAAGAAATGTACATGAGAACTCTTAGAGAGCTCAGAGGTTCTGAACAAATATATGGTATTATCATATCAAACTAAGCCGATGCTGAAAGAGATGACTGAGTTGAGCTGTAGCTACAATCCAGTGTTAGGATCTATAGCAATGTCATTAAAACAACTGATATTTCTAGATTGTTGTTATTGGATACTTGTGCAAAGTAATCCTGCTTTTTCTGAAAGCCATGGTCAGGTTTTAGAATCATTTTTGCAGCCAAGTGATTAGAGACAGCTATGGACAAAAACTCAGCCTTTGGCGGCTGCACTAATTTTTATATGCAGAAGTCTATCTTCTACATAGTTTTGTCTCCCAAAGTGAAGGTCGTTTACAGAGCAGGATGTGGCCTATTATATCTTATACTGGAAAAGCTTTACATCCTCTCTGACCAAACCAATGCAAAAATCACCATCTGTGGCTTGCACAACTGAATGGTGCACTTGAGAAGATAAATGTATGAGCCTTTTTTATTCAAGTAAGGTGGGTGATACTTAATTTGGGATTTCGAACATGGTTCTTTTTTACGTAAGGTCCTGAAATCCCCATAGGAGCATGGAAGGAATTCCTAAGCCATTAAGTAATGAGGTAAAGGTAGGCAGATACTGGCTGAGCGAGGCTAGTGATGGCCTGGGGTCTGCTCTATTCAGGATTTATCACAGAGACAGGGCTATAGGTCAGGGATTCAAAATCAACAGTTTGGAATTTAGGCAGAAACTCAGAACAAGCTTCCAGCAGGGTCAGCTTGGACACAAGGAATGTGCTAAAGGAGCACTGGTTCTTTTAATCTTGATCAGTTTAGGCTTGCTCCTCTGATCATATCCTTGAGCATTATTGTTGGTCTTAAAGGATTGAGATCAGCTAATGCAGACTTGAGGGGAAAATTTTTTTATTCCCATTATTTCCTTGGTCTTTATCCAGAGAAAGATTATATTTTCTGGAAAAACCTTACGTTTTGGATTTTAGGGTTGTCAAGTCCTAAGGTAAGGACAATTAATGGTCAAAGGAGATCTCCCCTCATCTATGGTCTCAACTTTTATGTCCAGGCACCAACTATGTAGTTCTGGCTAAGGTGGAAGTATAAGTATCCAAACAAATAATTTCCAAGGCCAAGCATAATCATCCTGCTTATTAAGGTGCAAGTGATTGACTTCTCTCATCAGGGTCCCTCACTTTGTATTCAAATTCACACCACTCATTACTGCTCATGTTTCACTTTGCTCTGACAAAACCGACTAGCCTTAATTTCCACCACTAAAACTTGAAACGAAATGTTTTCCCTTTCAAAATATAATTTAATGTTCTTTTTTTTGCCTTCCAAGTCAGCATATGTGGAAGGCACTAAATTTCATATGATTAAATAGTGATTAAATAATTAGAGTTGGAGATGAGGTGAAAAGATTGCTTGTAGGGAACGCTTCAAAAATCATATCAGGGTTTATTTGATACAATGAGTAATTATGGCTTTTCCATATATAGATCTAAAGTAGGAAAACTTGGCAAGGATTCCTTTCCCAGGGTGTAGATTATTTAAGTGACTTTTCTTTATTCCTCTTACTATATTTATTTTTTCATTGCTTTTTTCTTGAACCCTAACTTAGAAAGAAGGTAAAGGTAATCAAGTAGCAGAGGAAATATGCCATACATTTTTCTGTCAGCAGAACTGCAGAAAGTTTTTGTAGAAAACAACAAAGCTAACTAAATTTAGATATTTGTATTACTTGTGAGTTTTCATTTTTCTCCTTATTAATGTGTTAATCACATACCCAGAGATTAGCAGAATGCAAGTATATCAATATAAAAATGTACATATGTGGAACAAATATCTTGATAATGTTAAATTGAAATAAAGGGAATAAAGGGAAAACTATTGCTTGTGCCTATGTGTGTATTTGAGAAAAACCACAAGATAAAAAATATCAAGATGATTATATTTGGAGCAAGAAAATCTGGGCATGAGTACTATCTCTTCCAGTTATTAATAATTTAACCATGGCAAATGAAGACATTTAATTTCTTTAAACCTGAGCTTACTCATAGTAAAGTGGAACTTCTGCTCCCTAGCTGTATAACCAGATTACTGTAAAAAAATGAGATTTAATAAATGAAAGTATTGTTAAAACTCAAAGGCATGAGTATGTTAAATAGAGTTATTGTATCACCTCAGTAGAAAGTTATGTATCCTGTTTACAGGAAACATGCAGGACATACATGTGAAGAACAACACCCCATGTCTATTTTAAATGCTTATCAGCTCCTCTTAATATGATTAGAGTTTAACAAACTCCCAATCAGTCAGTGGACCCTTGGGTTTTACTTCTGACTTTCCCATTAACTCATTGAATAAACTTTGTCAAGTTATTTAACCTCACTAGGATTATTAGGACCAATTACTCAACATTCTCTAGGTTTTATGACTCCCAGTCTCACCTTTAGTCAGTGGACAGAGTGCTATTACCCACACACAGAGTTAAATACTTACCTTTCTTGGGTTTCCCAAGAAAGCAGATACTGAAACAAGAACATGAGTCTAAGCAGTTTATTGGGGAGGTGATCCCTAGAAGTGCTGATAGGGGGATGGAGAAATGAGACAGGAAAAGTTAGTACAGATGTATTAATGAGCAGGTTAACACTGTAGAGAGCTGGTTCTCAGTCCCTCTTGGGACCTCTGGGAAATAATGTAAAGCATCTGTCAGGGTTATACCATCTAAGGAAAGAGGAAGGTGGGTTCTAGTTTCCTCCAAGACAGGATAGCTGCTTAGCTCAAGAATGATTGGCTGATACCCTCTTGCTGCTAGTACCTTATGGATGCTCCTTAGGTGTACAGCTGAGGTACTTTCTTCCTGGAATGATACCAAGCTAATGACTAAGTTAAGTGGTGGTACAGGTACAAGGCCAAAAGCAAGACTCTTATAATGAGTGATCTTCACCCCACAGCCCCTGATGGTAGAGACTTTCTTAGGTTCATTCCAGCCTGACAGCTTCCTCTGCCCAGTCACGCTTCATCCCTTTTTTTACTTTTCAGGTGTTACTACCTAGTACTTTTTTTTCTGTTTTGTGTTAACATCATCTCAGTGTCTGCCTCCTGGCAACCCAACCTGCGACAAATATCTAATTCAAAGAGAGGTTTGGAAAATGTGGACCACTGGTCTTAAATCAAAGAATAATCTACATGGGTCACCAGGAAAGTTAGAATGAAAAGACTCTTTTTACCAGAAGACTAGATAAGATAAAGATTCCTCTAAATATATTGGAAATCTACCAGACAAAAATATAATCAATGAAAACAATACAAAAAAAAAAAATTGGACACATGAAATGAATGGAAGGTAGACACTGGAGAGTTGGTAAGCATTAAATAAGTACTTGAAGGGGATCATGGAATTTACCTTTGATATGTTTTTAAAATAATAGATTATCTATTCCCTTGAGGCAGCTGTCATTTCTAAATCCTTATTATATACAGTGTTATTATTTTTTTAAGTCCTACGGATAATTGTACCTTTAAAGAAAATAGCAGAAACATTCAGGACTCAATTGGGTTTATACATATGATGTTATAATAGCAAGAAAGGCTTAAGCAAGAATCTGTATTTGGATATTTAGCTGCTTCAAGGGAAGGGAAGGGAAGTATTATGTTTGCGAATCTATTAATGTGCCAGAAACCCTAGCAGGTAATTTATTTATCATTCACCAGGTTTGTTTAAGCACTCACTATTTTTTAGGCACAGTTCTAGGTATTGAGATATATCAGGAATAAAACATGCTATACTTTCCTGCCACTGCAGGGATTATATCGGAGGGGAAAATTAGATGGTAAATATTAAAATTAAATAAGTATATGTTAAAATATCTTAGAAGATGATACATAATATTCAAAAATAAAAAGAACAAGAAAATAAATAGTTCTGGTAGGATGTGGACTGACAAGGTAGATAGATAGGTCTCATTGAAAAGATGACATTTGATCAGAAATTTGACTGAGGTGAGGGAATTAGCTATGTGGATACTTGCAGAGAGTTCCAGGCCCAGGGAAAAGGCAGAACAAAGACCCTAAAGCGTGTCAGAGGAAAAACAAAGAGGGGGATGAGGGAATAGAGCCAAACAAATTAAATCCCTCTCCTAACTCTCAGAGCCAATAACCTCAGGCTGTGATTCTAATCTGTCTGCCTCCAAAACTCCTCTTCTTGTTGATCCTGGCTATGGCAGTCTATACACCACCTCGCCACCTCGCTTTTATCTTTCTAGAGACTGTTCCTTTCTCTTATAACAATCAACCAGATGCAGTTTGAGAAAGTAATTGGCCGCAATCTATGCTTACACTTACAGATGTAAATATACATATTCTTTACTAGACTGGAATATTCATAAATACAATGAGGTAGATTAGAAAATAGCACTTGAGAAGTATCACCTTCAAATACACCACATTTGTGGTATTACCTGTTTTTTTGTTTGTTTGTTTGTTTTTCTTGGAATGCTCATTAAATGGTAAATGTAAGTGTTACTTAAGCAGGTCTCTAGGAAACTAAACAGCTTACCTGAGAGTCATTTTTACTGGAACAATTGGAAGAACTGACCAGTTATTCTGACAATGTGGAGACTGTCCTAACTAATCTGCTCTCTGGCCAATTCTCTTGTGAGCATCCCACCCAGAATGAACATTCGAAGTGACATGTTTCATAATTTTTCCCAGTGGATAAATGTTTATTCCTTCTGTAGAAAATAATTTCAGTGACTTTTACCTGAGACTAAGAACATCTCATCTTACTTGTTTAGAATGTTCAAAAGACATACATTATTGAGTACAAAGAAACACCTTTGGTTTATTATCCTTACTCAAGGACAATTTTTACACCAACTGGACAGCTCCACATACCCATGGAAAACTCACCATTTGAATATCTTGGACCTCTTTTTAACCATTCTCATCCTTTTTTTCCTGCTCAAAGACTTTAGAATGCAATATCTCCTGAGTTGAATTAGAAATACATTAGATAGAGGATGTTAGCAGCCTCTTGTGATGAGAATGAAGCTGAAAAACATCTAGTTCTGATATATGTCTTATATAATAGGTGCAAAAGACTTTTTTAATAAGATTCTTTTTATACACAAAGTGTAATTTTTGGAGTTCCTTAGAATATAGGTACTGCATACTTTGAAACTGCATTATGTAATCTATAGAACAAAAATAAAACATCTTGCATGTCCAAAGCATCTTTTCTCAGGGGTATCCGAATGTGCTAAAGATATGAACTCATTGAACTTCCTATTCTCCTTTTAGTAATTAGGAGTCAGGGATTATTTTCCTGATTTCACAAACAAGGACCCAGTGCCAACCTCTGACTGTTCAGTGAAAGAGAAGTGTCTATATGTTAAAGTTCTATCATCACACATATTGTTTTTTAGCTTTAAACAGCCATCTGTCTCCTTACCTTTAAACACTGTTATTTCCTTTGTCTTTTGGAAAGCATACAAGCATACATGTAGAATTTTTTTTTCTTGATTGCAAAACAAGGGTTTGCCATGGAAGTTAATCTGTGCTAAAACTTAAACAAGTTTTTCAAAACTGGATGGAAGCCATTTTCACCCTTAGCTTTGCAAAAAAAAAAAATTTAAAAATAGGTAATATCCAGTGCTGATAATGACATAGGGAAATGGATACTTTATACATTGTTGATGGGAAATGATTTGCTACAAAGTTTTTGGAATGTTAGCTGGAAATTTCTATTAAATAAATATATTAGTACACTTTTGCATTGGGGAATCTATTCTATGGAAATAAAAATACATAATAAATAAAAGGATACATGCACAAACATGTTAACTTTAGCTTTATTTATAATGGCCAAAAGCAAACCAACCAACCAAGAAAGCATAGGAAAAATATGGTTTCTCATCAATGTTTGAATGATTCAAAAATTTCTAAATCAGTTATTCCGTGAAAAATTATGTAACCATTTAAAGAATAAATTAGGTCCATAAGAATTTGCCTAGAGGGATAGCCATGTAAAATAAATACGAAGATCAAATTGAGGAATATATATATATATATATATGAACACTATTCAATTTTAAATAGAAAAAACACTCATAAATAAGAAAATACATATTTCCTTATTTATATATGTACATATTTATATGCATGGAGAACAATACAGAAGGATAAAAGTGAAATCATTCACATTGATAAGCTTTGTACATCTTTATGTTGGTGAAGCTAAGAGGTAGAGGAATGGTAAGGCAGTGCCAGGGAGAGCTGGGACTTTATTTTGGCAAAACTCTGTACTTGAGCATATATTATTTGTGAACTTTGAAATATCTGAAAAAGAAATTTTTAAGGAAGAAAGTCATCATAATAGAGAATGGTGTGGTAGAAGGGTGGATTGAGATTTGAAAGTCAGCCAAATTGAGTTAAACTTTCCAGTTTTGCTACTTGTTGCTTAACATATCCCTAACTTCTATGATGATCGGTTTCCTCATAAAATGGAAATAATACTTACATCTATGTAAAACACAAGGCATGATACTGGCAGTCAGTAGGCACATGATAAGCGCCATCTGTTATAATGGAGGAAGAAAATTTTTCAGCTGGAAGTAGAAAGAAGCAGGAGATAAGGGTTGGGCAGAATGGAAAATAAATTTTCCTTGGGATCCCTTGGTCAATACACAGAAATAAGAATTTGGGACTACAGTTTCAGGGCAGACCCTGCTGGGACACATAGAGACCCATTATATTGGAATGACCGTGCTTCTCTCAGCAGCCCTAGAATCTCAGGCTGAACACTGAAAGAAACTGATGGATGCTACTTCTGAAGGGTCTACTTTTCATTAGCCATGAGAACCAAATAACAAACTGTTAGTCTGTCTGAATATCAAGGCTCACAGTAAAAGATATTTTAGTTTCTGACTTGGGAAGGAGGGACAGTATGCTGATTCTAGAATTACGATGTATACCAGAAAGCAGAGAGAGAGCAGGGTAGGGGGATAGGAATTCTTGTGTCAGCCAACTGAAATTATTTAATTTGGCAAACATCCCTGTTATCCAGCCTTGGGTAAATTACTGCTGAAAGGAATTCATTCTGATCCTTGTGTGCTCTGCCTTGAAGTTTTATAGTTTTGGCATAAAAAGCTACCAACCTCAAGATAAAACCCAGGGCAGAGGTAAACACAAAAGTTCTGGATAAAAAACAAAAATGCATGGCTACCTTCCTGCAGAAGTGAAAGAAACCAATTTAGTACAGCTAGCCAATCTGGGTCAAGATTACTAGAAGGTGACATGTCCAGGATTGCTGGCATCTACCAGAAGCTAGAAGAGACAAGGAAGGATTCTACCCTAAGGCCCTCGAAGAGAACATGACCCTGCCAACACTTGATTTTGGACATCTAGCCTCTAGAAATGGGAGAGAATAAATTTCTGTTAGTATAAACCACCCAATTTGTGGTGCTTTGTTAAAGTGGCCCTATGAAATTATCCCAGATTTTGGTGGGACTCTAGGGGTTCCAAAACCTTAGATATGGTGAGTTAGTCCATTTAGGCTGCTATAACAATGCCATTGACTGGTGGCTTATAAACAGCAAAAATTTATTATAGTTCTTGAGGCTGGGAAGTCCAGATCAACATGCCAGCAGACTCAGAGTCTGGTGAGAGTCTGCTACCCGGGTCACAGATAGCTGTCTTCTTGCTGCGTCCTCACATGATGGAAGGGCAAGGTTGCTGTCTGGGGTCTCTTTTAAAAGGTCATTAATCCCATTCATGAGAGCTCCACTATCATGATCTAATCTCTCACAGGCCCACATCCAAATACCATGATACTGAGTATTAGCATTTGACATATGAATTTGGGGCGGGGGTGGGGGACACAAACATTTAGTCCATAGCATATAGCCTCTCCTTTCAGGGTGAAATTTTAGGGTTTATGATTGAAAAGACTGGTTATTGGTTAAAGAAAAACATTAAGGTTTCATTATCCTATTATAGACAGGGCATTTGCATCATTTTTCTATAATCCTCTGCACAGAGGAGGTGGGAAAGCAGACAATAGCACATGCTTAAAGCCCTGTCATATTGGCAGTAATCCGTGGATCTCTGGCAGGGAACTGTTTTCAATGCATTAACTTACATTTTTATATATTTAAATATTGGACACCCAAGATGAATTTTCACCAAGGATCTGGTAATTCTCCCTAATTGAGTCTGGTATACTATTCAGTTCTGTTGATCTTCTTCTGGAGGAACCACGAAGGTTTCTTGGCTGCTGTGGTAGTATGCTGAAATGCATCTGTTTCATTTCAAGGCCCTGTTCTTAATTGCAGAGAGCTTTCAGTCTTTATTCCAGCACACACTTACAGCGCTTTTTGTAAATAGCCTTATAAGACTGTGCTTACCTTCGACATATTCTTCAAAATACTGCATACATCCCCATTTCTTATCTTAAGAATAGCATTTTTGTCTTTTCTTTAACTTGAACTTCATAGTAGCATCAAGACTATGTTTTCTTTACCTACTGTGTTCTTTCTCACTAGTTGCATTTAGATTCTGCTGGCAGACAGAATGCTGATGTAGCACCTTGACACTTCTTTGTAACACCATTAAACACCCTTTAGCATCCTCGTTTCAATTCACACCTACTATACCTTTAGCAAAAGACAACCTAGCTTTAGTTAATCCATCTTGTCATTTTTTACTGTAACAAATAAACAGAATAACTGTTGATTTTCATTAAATTTTTAGATACGTTGGCCTATCTTTTTACTACACATAAAGTCTATTATTCTACATATTTATTCATAAGATTAATGCTTTGGATTCCCTTAATTCACCATGAAATGATGTTCCAGTTAAAGTACAAACTCTTATTTTATTCAAACAGAAATACCTGTAGACATAAGCCTAATATGTGATAGACTGGTGGGACAATGAAATATAACAAAGATTATAATAGCAACAGGCTTATCAGCCACTCTAAATTATCAAAGAAAATGCCTTAGTTACTACATCTTAAACCTGAAAAAACATTTCCAATAGCAAAGTAACATATCTCACTTACTGTATATAGAATTGGGTTAACCTTTTTGCCAAATAAAAGAGAAGTATTATTATAGTTTTTGTGTAAAAAAAGATTTATACTTTTAAAAAACAGTTACTTAATGAAATGGATTTAACATCTGTTTTAGAATTTAGAGTATAACCAACCGTAATACTCAAATGTTTAAAGCAGTGATCAAGGATCAGAATTTCTTTAGGAAAACTCTTTAAAAATAGGATTGAACTCAAATTTAAAGGAAGTGATAAATTAGCAGAAGGAAGAGAAGAAGTCTAGGAAAAAAGTTTTCGGCTTAGCTACAACACATTAATAACTGTCTTTGGGTAACTCACATAAGCTATCTGGACCTAGATTCCTCATTGAAAAAAAAATGAATAACTTGGAGTTCATGATATTTACAATTTAAAACTGTTAATATTTTATGAAGATGAATAAAAAGACAAACATGGCAAGATTTATTTTACTGGAGCAGAACTTATGTACTATTTATCATAAATTGTTTTCTTGAGGATGAGGGGAAAATATATATATTTTTGGTGGGGTTTGAAAGTTTTACTGAACAGTTTAGTAGAGGTTTTATTGTGTCAATTTAGCTAAGCTATAATCACCCTTCCCATAAGTTCCTCCCCTGTGTGGTTCTACCTTCTTTATTGCCTCTGCATTGCCTGATTCTCCAGCTTTTTATTCCACCCTGTGTTTCTGTCTCCATGTTCTAATGTATCAGTTCACGAGACACAATAATGACTGTTATGGAAAGAGGGCAAGGGAAGGGGATCATGTTCATCATCCATGTGCTGGAAACCACTTCAGGTTTCTATATATGTCATTTTATTTAATGAGTTTAAATATTCATAGACTTTCTGGAAATAAGGTTTAACATCTAAGAGTGACTATAAACCTATTATTGGGCTCTATGGGTATGGTTGAGAGAACTTGTATGTCTCTTCACATCTCACCTTAGCTTGAGAAGCTGCTGACTCCAACCTAGGGGTAGACTAGTCTTAACTAACTTTGTGCCCACTCAGAATGTGGGTATAGCCTCAAACTCTTTAATCCTCCCTACTCTAAATTTACTCACAACTCCTCAGTACAGTCCCCTGACCTAAAAGGTGAAAGAAAAGGGAAAATGCCTGGTCGGGGTAGGTAAGGGGAAGAGAATGTTAAATATGGTTTTATTACTGCTCTCTAAGACCTGCTTATAACTGGCTGATATCCTCCCTCAGACGGAAGCCCCCCACTTCTGATTTCTACATGCTGAATTGGTCCATCTAATACTATTGCTTCTTGATTTCTTGTCTGAACCTTGCTAGCTGCTGCACTAATCCATCAGAGCACAGCAATGACTGCTAATGGAGAAGGGCATGGGAGATGACAAGAAGAAAAAAAATTTCCTCTAGTTGATACAATGTCTTTCAAAGACTTCTGTACATTCTGCATAAATCACCTCATTTATCTTTACTGCAACCCTAGTGACAGAGGAACTGCAATTATATGGTAATTCTACTTTAAAAGGAATGCAGTGACAATGCAGAGACTGTGACTTGCCCAGATTCAGTCAACTTCATGAATAGAATTGTCAGGGTTCTGTTTATTGTTGGTGTGTAATAAGTATTAAGGTATTTCTGATGACACTCAATGAAGACTGCAAGCATTAATATTTAAGGAGCAAGAAAACTGAGCCGACCTTGATTCTACCCTGTCTCATGTCCAGTCTTCAGTCACTTACTTCCCATGTCCTTCCATAATAAAACACAGCTTGATCCTGATGATGAAGAACATGCCAGGCATGAAAGGATCAGTGGCTGTAATAACACTGGGATAACTTGATTGGTCAAAGAAGGGAAAAGCATGTAACACAGGGCTTTATATCGAACAAATTGTAAGTGTGTTTAATGATGATTAACTGAGGTCGATGAGTTTCAAAGAAATACACTTAGCATGAACTGTTTAATATTCTGATGTTCAAAGAAAAAAACATGTTTGGAAAATTCCTAAAATGTTGTTGTTTTATCTATATTTTTAGCCACACTGAACTTTTAGGCTCACCAAACTTCTGTATTCAGGTATCCCTGTTGTCCCGAAGGTTAGACTTAAAATAAAATGTGTTGTTAAAAATATAGAAACTTTCCAGATAACTTGAGTTCACAATCATAAGCACTAAAACTGTTGCTATTTTCTATTTTGGGGTGAAAACTTTCCAAAAAGTGCAATATAAAAAGGACACAAAGTAGAATCTCATGTTCTCTAGATAAAATTCTGCCATCACTCTGAACATATACAATTGCAGTACCATCAGATAGTGATACCTTGAGGGGCAGTTGAGGTGCATAGGGCCACCGTCCCTTCTCCTAAATGTCCTGGGCAGGAACATGTAAGTTATTAGTTCTGATTTTTAAAAATTTCTCCTGCTTCCTCTTATGCTATCATGTCATATCACGTCTTTCCTGCTATTGTCAGTACCTGCATCTTGTAAAATCCCGATCTCAACCTCACCTCCACACTACATACCACTCATTATTTCTTAAAAAATATGAAAGCTTCGGAGCACAAATATGAGTAACATGGCCAGATAAGAAGAAGCTTTATAAGACAGTGTTTTTAAGAACATGGTTTTTAAGCTTTCCGAAACTTGGAGACATTGGGGAATCTTAAAAAAGTTGTGAGCACTCTCTTCATATTCACACTATAATGGAATTCACAAGCAGGAGTTGTGAAACACATTCCCAGAAACTTGCACCCTATCTGGAAGCATGAAAATATTCCTAAATCCTTTGTGTGGGGTTTTCTGACCAAAGGGCGTTCCTATTTACCTGCACTTCACTGGGCATCAAACTGCTTCTCATCTCTAACAATTGGTTTAGACATTCTTACTATTACTGGCAATAGGAAGTAAGCAATGAATATTTGTTAAATAAATATTCATCTATAATATTATTTAAGATTAAAAGTTAACCTGAAATATTATAAATACAATAAAAGGATTAGGGATGTCTGAATCCACACTATAGAATGAGAAAAATACACAGTCGATCTAATCATAAATACCTATATAATAATTGATTGATTATATATAATTCCTGAATTGAATTTCAATTCTTTTTGAGACTAAGGTCTGCAATGGTTTACTCTGGAGTCCTTTCATCGTTTCTCATCCAGATTTGGCTTTGTCTGTCCATCCATGTGCTTCTGTGTTCACGGTGGCCATTTCTTTCTATAAGGCCCACATTGCTTCTACCAGGGGCTCAAAGTTGTTTGAATCTCAGTTGTGCAGAAGTCAAATTTAAGTTTGTAGTTTGTGATACCTACATTTCTAAAATCTAGGAAATGGCACAGATTCTCCATATGCTGAAATCTAAATCTTGCCAACTGATAATGTGTTTTCTTTGAATTGCAAACTGATGTGACTCTGGAAATAGTATCATTCAACTGTGTGGCCCTGAACACTCTCTGTTGCTCTGAGCACTCTGAGATCTTTGATTTTTGGCAGGAGAATTTTTCAAACTGAACTTAACATAAAAGTCTTCTTGATGGGAAGAATTATATTTTACATTTTCTGTCTGGCTGTGACCATTTTATGTTCACTTTTGTGAAGACTATTCTAACAGTCAGTGTAAGATAAGTTATGTTGCAGTGACTAACAATTCCCAAACCTAAATGACTTAAGACAACAAAGGTGTGTTTCTTGCTCATGTTTATGTCCAATGAACAGAAACAGAGGTGCTGCATTCGTGATAATCATCCGAGTCTCAAAACTTATGGAAACTCTATCTTAAGATTTGTTTCCATGATTCATGCACAGATGTCGCACAATTCATTGGCTAAAACAAATCATATGACTGCGCCCACATTCAAAGAGGATGCATATTGCAGTCCCACCATATTGTAGGAAGTAAGAGGGCTAAAAAATTTGTGAACAGCCTTGAAAAACTCTATACACAAGATATTCAAATTTCCATTGTGGTTACTCATAGATTTTTGATATTTTGCACTGTTTTCTAGGTAGAAATGTTGCTGGATAATTTATTTTTGAATAATTAGGTGTATATGTGCTTGCTCAAGGGCACATGGCTATAAAAACATAAATTTTTCTGTGTCAGTTAAGATGAGTGAGGAGAAAGAGGTTTGTGTAGACAACGCAATTCATAATCTTGGCTTTTGGGTGGATAAATCACATTACGTACTTTATGGCAGTCAGCTCAGGCTGGTATAACAATACCATAAACTGGGTGGTTTGTCAAAAACAAATCTATGTTTCACAGTGCTGGAGTCTGGAAGTCCAAGATGGTGCCCGCATAGTTGTATTCTGGTGAGGGCTCTCTTCCAGATTGCAGATGGCTGACTTCTCATTGTGTCTTCACATGGAGAAAAAAGAATGAGTGAGCTCTCTAGTCTCTTCTTATAAGGACGCTCCACCCTCATGACCACATCACTTCCCAAAGGCCCCATCTCTTAATCCCATCACATTGGGAATTAAAATTCAACATATGAATTCAGGGAAAATACAAACATTTAGTCCATAACAATAGAAAAAAATAATTTACAGAAGACTGTGGATGGTTTAATAAGCCTGTTAACTTACTTTCTCCTTGCTTTCAATTTTCAGCTTATATTGAAGCCCATACTGGGTATTCACCAGTGACAAATAGTTGTTGCTAAAACTGAAAGTTCATAAGGGTTTTAGCCATGATTTCAGTTTTGCAGTGCAATGTAACTGCCAGGCCAGTGGCCTTTGGCAAAGATAAGCATTGAGTATCAGATCACTTGACATAATTAAGCACATTCTTGCTTCATTCCACAGATACCATCTATTAAGTCAGATGTGAAACTCCCTTTTGATACATATCACTATCCTCTTACTAGCTGCATAATTTCAGCTCTTAGTGCCTACGTTTCCTCATTTGTAAAATGCGGATTAATAGATCTATTGTGAGAATTGAGTAGAAAAATATGAGTAAAGCAGTTGGTATTGAGCCTGGCCAATATGAGGGCTTACTAAATAGTTTATATTGACATTATTATTATATAGATTGTTTTTAATTCAAGAAGTTGTAGAAGCTATAGCATAAGAACATATTTCTGTAGTAACTCTTTCGCTACAGTTCAGTATCCCACCAACAACCACAGGAAGTAGTGAGACAAAATAAAACTGAAACAATACTATAATAAAAGAAATGCTAGACATACAGTTAGAAATCTGGGTTCGTTTCTGACATAGATGTAGCATTACTAGGTGTCATGTACTGTTCTAAGTACCTAACATACATTAACTAACTCAAGTTGTCATAATGATCCAGTAAGTTAGGTGCTATTCACACTCATTTCACTGAAGGAGAAACTGATGCAAAATAAATTAAGTACCTTGCCTCAAATCACATACATTTAACAAGCTGTGGAGTGAAGATTTGAACTCAGGCAGACAACTTCAAGTCCATGCTTTTAGCTCTCTTACCTTCAGTTTTCTCAGTGGTAAAATGAGAATAACAACTCTGCACTGGAATTCAAAAGACTATCACAATGTGAAAGATGACGTTATTAAGCTACTTAACCAAACTGCATTGTTACCTGCATAATGATACAGTAGAAGGATTGAAGTAATATCTATAAGGTTGTGATGTTAAGATTATTCCAGGTGACAAATACCAACACAATTTTTTTTTCCAGTGAACCTCAATATTATCCCCTGAAAGAGAAATTGAAAATAATTTATCTTTTCAAAAAATTATTTGAACATCTAAAATCCTTTAGTTTATAAGTTAGGGAGAATATTTTTAATGATATATAAATAAAATTTTCTCATGAATTCAGAAGTGACTGTAATAGCATGCTTAAATAGGCATGTAAAATTATGTGTTGTCTGCTGAATGGTTAACTCACATATTAAGGTGACCTCCCAGCTCAGTGTAATTGCTTATTGATTCTAGGGAGCACCAAAAAAAAAAAAAAAAAAAAAAAAAAAAGACATTTTTAATTTTTGCTCTTTATTTTCGGAATAGAATTATAGCCTAAATGGAAAAAATAACACTGTTTTTCCATTAGTAACTTTCAGAAACAGGGCTAAGACTTTTTCTAATTACTTGTTCAGAATTGGTGCTTAGTAAACATTTTCAAATTAAAAAGCTTAACCCCATGTAAATAGTTCCTGCTTCATTAGACAGATCCATGATGCATTCTGGACCAAGCATTCAGTAGGCAATGGGCAAAAATATAACAACTATAAAACTTCATTAACATCATTCGAAATTGCAAAATTATGTTCTAAGACCAATGGGCATCAGCCTCCTGCAGTTTTCAAAATCATGTAAGAAATCTCAATGTACTATAAAGGGTATACATGAAATTAAAAGTTATAATATCTCTACTGAGTTTGAAATTGCTTCTAGCCAAACTATAAACATTAAGTTAAATAATAATGTCCTTGAAACTTCTTAGAATTTAGAAAAACCCTAGACTTTGTTTTGGACAGAGCAGGAAGAAGAGAGAGAGAGAGAGAGAGAGAGAGAGAGAGAGAGAGAGAGAGAGAGAGAGAGAGAAATGGGAGAGAAAGAGAAAAGAAAAGAAGGAAGAAGGAAGATATTTAGAGATGTAAAAGCTTCTTCTGTACACTGTTGGTAAATGTCTTTGTATCAAGCACAGACTTTAACAAAAACATTATCGACCTCAGAACTGTATTATACTTGGGAATCGTGTTTTTCAAAATAGCTTCAAAACATCCCATGAAAACCTTATTAAAGTTATTAGCTATAAAGAATTGGGTAATTATTCATTTGATTCTATTCTTCTTTTTTATTATTTTAATCTAATATGTATACAATTCTATATAATTCTAGGAAGCACCTTATAAAGGTTACGTAAAGCAACTTTTAAAGGTTATATTAAAAAGCTATTAACGTGAACTAAATATATCATGTGCCCAAATCATCGAATAATGTAATCATCATAACTCCTGTAAGTCTAGTATTCAAAATCAGAGTATAATTGTTGTGTTGCACTCTATGTACTTCAGAACTCTAAATAAAAAAGTGAACTTCATTTTGGAATACAACATATGGTGAAAATTTTTAAAAAGAAGATTTCTGTATCTCATTCAAAAATTTCAAACATATTTATGTAAACTTCTTCATTCTTTAAGTGAAATATTTGTTAATTATAATGCATTATGGGGTCATGAAATATTTTGTCACAGGTTCCTTGGGATAATTTCATCAGATGAATTTGGCAGCCACACAATGATCTGGATTATTGCTAGTCAAATATGGTCCAAGACCTAGTGCCTATTGTCTATGACTCTTTGTTAGTGGGCTGCAACAAGATAAACACAAGCTTGACTAGAAGTAAGCCAACTAGACCAGTAAGTGGACACTTTTTTTCATATCATAATTTTTCCAATAAGGAAAGCAGTATGTAAATTTACATTCTGGGGCAAGGTCTGTTATCACCTTATGGACCAGTAACCATTTATAAACTGGCTACATTGAGTGACACGGCTCTAGTACAATTTTAACTACAATACACTCCAGTGTGATGCTTAACATCTTGGGTTCTGTAGGCAGGCAAATGTGAATTTGAATTTTGGCCTAGCAATTCAGTAGTCAAATACCTTGAATGAAATGTTCAACTGCTTACCTTGTCTATAAAATTGGGATAGACCTGTCTCATAGATATTGGGATACATATTAAACTAAACAATGTAATATGCTTAGCACAAAATCTAGCATATAGTAAGAGCTCAGCTCAAAATGACTTATGCTATTACTTGTTACTTCCACATAATTAAGGGAATTATAACTTTGCTCTCTTCCATACATCTAGCACTGACAACAAAACCACTTGACATATTCAGACTAGTTAGGATAAAAATTTCCTTGAGTAATGAGGCACAGTATTAGCTAAATGCCTGAAAGGCTTTACATGGCATGGAAATATTCCTCTCTCCTGAAAGAAGGAAATGAATGCCTATTCCAGAGACAGAAGTTATAGCAGAATGAACAAGATAGAAGAATAGGCATAGCATTTGATGTCAACATCTGGGGATGAACTTTGATCTTAATTTTTAGAGGCTGCTTTATCTTTAGGTAAAAGGGGCCTTAAATCAGAAATAAACACATATACAAATATACACACATATATATACATTGCTTATTGCTTGAGGCAGAGAAGGTGCTCAAAGTATTTTGTTTATTCAATCATCACTAATTGTGTGACATAGTAGACTGGGTTTTATGCAGAAATATATTTCTTATTCTGGAACCTGGTGATTCAATATTTTAGTCAATTTTCATGTTTATACTTTCTCACTTTATACTGCTGGAGTCCCCAAAAGTCCTGACATACTAAGATACTTTTAGAGTACCTGTAATATCCTGTAATTCACTGGCAAGTTCAGTTAATCCAAATATGACTCATAACATGTCTATATAGCCACTGTCATTTGATTGGATGGCATAGTTTTATGTAAAGATGGTGAAAATAACATCTGAATGGGAGAGCAAGTATTAATTTGAGGTTTACTCATCATTGTTTATCTACTCAGCTCCATAAATCAGGTTCTGAGTAGACAAGTAGGTGAAGGAAGACCCTCATTACTCTCTCTTCCCCAAACCCAATTTTATGAAATTTATGAAATAGCAATTGTCAAGCCTTGCATAGAACTATACACAAACACCTGTGCTCAGGAAAATGTTTAAAAGATACATAGAAATGGGTAAATCATGTCTTCAAAAATCATATAGACATAAGTTTTGCAAATGCTTGTTGCATACGTTGTTCACTCTCCTTGACTGCACACAGTCATGTATGTGCTGATGTTGCTCGGCAACGCAGATTTATTCAGTTCCTTTTCATGTGCCTTCTTCTAACTATAATAGCCTCTTAACCATCTTGTCCTGCCTCCAAAATTATTTCCTTCCAATTTATTCTTCCTAAGGCTGCTAAAATGAATTTTCTAAACTGCCAATCTGATCATGTCACTTTCCATTAGAATCCTTCCAAGGCTGCCCTTTGCCCTCAGGATAAAATTCAAACTCCTTAGCATAATCTGGTCCCTGCCTACTTTCCCTGGCCTCATCTCATATTATTCCCTTGTTTAGTCAGACTAAACTACAATATTTGCAGCTGCTTACCTGGTCTAAGCTCTCCTTGGTACCTCTGCTATGCTCCTCCCATAGCCAAAATTGTCCTCCTATTTCTCCACATATTATCTGGCAAATCCTTACTTCATAGTCACTTCACACCAGAGGCCTTCCCTGATGGCCTCCACAAGCTCTCTAAGGGCTGCCAAAGTGCCAGCTCTTACTCCTCAGTTAACTTGCAAATCTTGTAACGAAATATCAGTGTTTGTCTCTGAACCTCCCCATAAAATGTGAGATTCCCCAAGGGCAGGTAGGGTTTTTCTCTGGCTTTCTAATTCCAGTGTGTTACAGACCTGGCACATAGCAGGTGTTTAATCAATTATTATGAATTAACAAACATTCAAAGTGCTGAGCCCAAATTGCACAACTGCATATCTGGAAAGTACCCAAGCAAAATGTAAAATATCCTCTCTCTGGAATCCTTATCATTCACAACCTAAAATAGCTGATGCTTATTCATCTATAGTTCCAGGTGGCTTCAATGATGAAGGAGCAGGATGGACAGACATAATACTTATCACCAGTCTAGGGCAGTTTATTTGCTAGGTCCTTACCTTGCATCTTAAATAGTGTTCAGATCCACTTGGTTTCCTGGCTGTATTGTTTTACACAAGAAAGTAAACATGCATCAAGTGTAGGCAAACCTATAAATAGTCCACATTACTAAATAGCCTTTTACATTAAAGAAAATATTTCATTCTTTTTCAAAGGTCATAATAAAAATGGTGTTCTAGTTTTCAAGGACTTAAAGTTATCTACTTAGCAGCATCAGGTTTTTTCAGTGACTCAGACTGAGACTTTTAATTTTAACCGTTTGCCTAATAGTGTCTGTGTTTTGATGGTCTCAAGTTGACTGAGAGGTTAATACCTCGTCTAAGTAGTTAATTGAATTGCACAGTTTGCTGCCCCTGTGGCCCGACTCCTGAGGCATCCTAGGGACATAGAGATAGCATTTATTCAATCTGCCTTCTGACAGGTCTTCGCAGCCACAGGCAGATTCAGGTAGATCTAAAACAAACATACTGAAACTACAACTCGGTTGGAAGCTGAACACCAAAGGGACAAGGTCAAATGTCAATCCTTTGTGCTGTCACCTACTGGAACTCCTGAGGAACGGAGTTGTGTGATAGCAGAAGTTGCTGGCTGAATAGAGTTGCAAATGCTCATTAGTCATTATGCGGTATCTGACTGTGCTCCTGAGAAGGCCGATGTGTACTATTCTTGTAAGAATCTGTGGCCTTAAAAATAAGATATTTGGATTAGAGGCAATTTTGTCCTTAAAGAGACATGTGAGCATTTTCCAGATGAAGAAGGAAGCAAATGGTGTGATTCGTTGCCTCTTACTTCTCTAAGTACAGGGGACTCATTTCTCCTCATCTTGGGCAATGTAAGGCTAACTTGGCATTGCATTTCCTGCTCTGTGTCTCAAAGGATCAGGGAAAGCATAATGTGCATCAGAGATTAAGTCAATTATTTTTTAGACTACACTGGGACAGCTCAACTGAAATTCTCAGTTTTATATCTAAGAATATCCTACGGCTCTCTACTTCTCAAAATAAATGGCTTCTCCTCCCGGGGCAAATCCTGTTTCTAGTTTACTCGTCTGTCCCCCTTCCTCTTTTCCCTTTAATTATCAAGGAAAACCTTTTTACTTAGTAGAAACTAAATAAGAGATTTGGCTCCCAAGGGAGTTTGCTTTGAGATTATAGATAAAGTAATGTAAATAGTCACATTTCTCTAAAATGGAAAGTTGGGATTCCCTGGAAAGTGGTTTCAACATTTTATAGGTGAGTTATTTGCTGACTGCTCATTACCATTTAGTCAAAAACAACATCTGTCATGCTAAAGCCAGGAAGAAATCTTCTGGCTACTTATTAGTGTTCCTTTCTCTGCTTCATATTTAGCAATGTTGTTTTTTAGATGATCAATATTTGTGAAGCCAAAAGATATTTGACTTTTAAGAAGAGGTTTAAGTGGTCAGTTTCTGGGAAAGCCCTGTTTCCCTGGTGGCCCCTCCTTAAAAATATCTGTTCCTAAATCAGAATCTCTAGGAATGAAACCCAGGAGCCACATTTTTAGTGAAATAATGCCTGCTCTATTGTAGGTAATCACTAATGAAGGCAGAATGTATGCTAATAGAAAAATAATATGTATTTGGATTATATAGGAGTTCAACATAAGAAATATATTCTACCAGTAGTCTCTCCTACTCTCTGTTTTCCTATTTGAGCCCACGAAAAGGGGAGCTTTCTTCTTTATGATGATAATGAAACTTTAGTCCTTCTCCCCATACTTCTCCTGTGGGAGAAATAGTCTATCTAATTGGTGAGGTGGAGAGAACCATTCCGGAATCTTTTAAAAAGTGGCCTATTTCTAGGATAGTTTGGTCCATTCCGGAATCTTTTAAAAAGTGGCCTATTTCTAGGATATACTCATTTGTCTCTTGCACATAGAGTGGGCAGCTTTTAAATTTGGGGGAAAGAATTAGCAAGCCCATTTAACTAGATACACTGTTCTTATCTACCACCACCACCGCCAACAAACCTCTATCACTAGTTAAAAAGCTCTCCTCCCCCTGCCACCCCCCACCAAATGTCTGTCTGACCATGTCTCCTATATTGGTTCAGAATCTGGGAAAGATGGAGATATATTATATAACACCCCATACCATCCTATTCTCCATCCTCATGCTAAATTCCAAAATAAATGAGTTCTGGGAATTCTAGATCCTTCTATTCTACTATTCTAGTTTAGCCTTTTCCTGATCCAGACATCCTTGCCTCTGGATTCCTTAGATTTTTGTAGTCTCTATATCTCATCTTTATCTATTCCATCTTCCGAAGCTCCTGTAGCTAGATTCTTGGGCTCCCCTCTTAAACTCCTGAAACAGCTGTCCATATAGGATTCATCTATACTACCTATCTGAATAACACACTTCTGGCCTACTAAACCAAATCTGTTTCAGCCTTCTCTCCTAGGTAGGACTTGCCTCTTGCCAATGGATCCTAGAACTATTTTGTCACTCATTGGTGATAAAACGTTACCTCTTTTATATTAATTAACAAGAAATCCTTTAATAACAAGCTAAAATGAGTTCATTAGGGTGAGCACTAATTCAAGATGACTGGTGTTCTCATTGAAAAGAGGAGATTTGGAAACAGACACATGCACAGAGAATGTCTGTGAACATCGATGCAGAGATCATGGTGATGCTTCTACAAGCCAAGGGATGCCAAAGATTGAGAGCAAACCACCAGCAGCAAGAACAGAGGCTTGGAGAAGATTCTCCCTCACAACTCGTAGAAGAAACCAACTCTGTTGACTTTATTTATTTATGTATTTATGTATTTATTTTATATTTTTATAGTGACATTGGTTAATGAAATCCAATAATTTTCAGCTGTACACTTTAACAGTAAGGCATATATATATTTGCACTGTGTGTTCACCTCCCATAACCTGTTGACATCTTGATCTCAAACTTTTAGCCTTTAGAACCGTAAGACAATAAACTTTTTGGTTAAGCCATCTGGTTTGTGCTACTTTGTTGTGGCAGCCTTAGCAAACTAATACACATGGACTTTAAGCCTTTTAATTAAATGATTGGTGAATAATGGCGATGTTATTTTTTTTTATGTCTTATTTAATGAAAGAATTTAAAGTGTTATAACATTAGATAACTTTTGATAAATCATGGGATCTTAGAGACAAAAAAATCATTGAAAAAATTTCTCTTTTACTCCATACATATCCACCAATTTACTTAAATCCATTCACTGAAACTGCTGTTTATCTTTAATGTTTTTTACAGAAAAAAAGACCAAAAAAAAGCCACTTTCTAAATCAATAATGTTATGTGCTATGAATGTTATGCCATTTATTTTACAAATATATTTTGAATGCCCTGCACATCCCAGGCATTGTATTAAGCACTAGGGATAGAGCAGGAAACAAGACAGATATTATCTCTGTTTTCATGGAACATATCATTTAATAAAGGAATCAAACCATGAATATAGAGATCAACAATAACTGTTGTCACAATTGTGATAAATATTAAGAAGAAAATATTTAGCATACTATAATGCAATGTAACAGAAACATAATTAGGACTTGGGGATCAGGCAAGACGTCCTTGAGGTTGTGACATTGAACTTGAAAAGATTCAGTAGAAGTCAGCCAGGTGAGAGGGGTCATTCCAGAAAATGAAAAGTCTTTATAAGGTTTAAAGTAATGAAAGTTATGATAATAAATTTATTTTAAGAGCTATTCTGACTGTTGAACATAGGAAAGTTTGAAATAAGATAAGAATGGAAATAAGAATAACAAGTTAGGATGCTGTTAAGTCAAAACAAAAATGATGTCCTGGACAAGCATAGTGGTAGTATAACAAAAAAGTAGGGGATTTGGATAGATTTCTGAGGTAGAATCAACATGATTCTCAATGTAGGAATGAGGAAGAGGGAGCTATAAAGGATAATATTAAAATTCTAATAGAAGTGTTGATGGAGAGCCTAGTTGCTAAGATGGTAAGCACTGAAGAAGGGATAGATTTTTAAGATGAAATTTGTACTTCATTTTCTATTGTACTTTATATAATTTTCACAGCAGCTCTGAATTTAGAAATTATTATCACCTGGTTTGTCGATAAAATAAGTAATTTCATGGGTTCTCTGAATAATATATCCCAAGATTTTACATTCTTTCATTTAAACTCCATGACTTATTAAAGACCAAATTCATTTAACCAACATTAAGTGTGCATTTATCTTGCACCAGGTATTCTATAAGAATGGGGATAGATGTCTCAGCTCTAGCTTTATAATAAGAGAGACAAATATATAAACAAAAATTATAATTCAATGTAGTGAGTCCAATATAGAGATACTCAAGGAATATTTGGAAACCCAGAGGCAAATACTTACATTAGTCCAGAAGCAGGAATGGAAATGAAAGAAGCTTCCTAGAAAAGGTTCCACCTAGAAGGTTAGAAATTATGTAAAAGGGTCAGGGGTAGGATTAGAGGATGTAGAGATTAGAGGATGCAGGACTAGAAGGGATTGAATGACCAGCATTATAAATAAAATTCACAAAGTTATGTAATGTGCAAAAGAAAGTGCAATGCCATGAAGATCTTTTCAGAAATGTGAAAGAGCTTGGAGTTTATAAAATAATGGATGCCAAGAGAGCATTGCTAGGTTATCAGTATAGAAGTGGCACTGTCAAATATCCAGTTTTAGGCATATCATTCTCCTGTCTTTGTTGAAGATGGACTTAGGATACTAAGGCTAGAGAGAGAAAAACATGACTACAATAGTCCAGTAGACAGATGAGTCCCAATTAGGTTAATGACTGCTCATATGCAGAGTTGTAAATGCACTGGAGAACTATTTAAAAGGTATAAATTTGAAGATCATGGGTAGCTAGGTAGCAGTTAAAAGAAGAAAGGCCAAATATGGAAGAAGCCATGAGTTTTTTGAGTTTGAGGTTCTAGAAGGGATAGAACTAAAAACAGATTGTATGACTTCTAAGATTAGTGCTTTTCTTCTAAAGAGTAGCTTTGAAAACAGCCACTTGTTAATTATTAAGATTCAATCAAGGCTCATAGTGAATAAAAAGAGTTTTTTTATGATTTTTTTCACATATCCCTATGGGTGCAGACAAATTGATAAAATTCCATAGGTAATTAAATTTTTGGACCTTCTGTGCAAGGTCGAAGAAGTTTATTGTATATGACTCATCAACAAAGTTATAAAGTTGATATGTAACAGGAGCTATCTTTATCTGTGGAAGAGAAGATTGCAGAGAAAAATAGCATTGTTTTTTTAGTGTGTTCTTTTCCTAGCAAGAAGATTATACGTCCTACCACCTAATCCAGCCAGGAAACAAACATCCTTTTTCTCTATAGCAAATGGATTGTGTCCTGAGTTCAGTCCTTGATGCAGAAGAGCTTTGATTTCATAAGAAGATTCTGAATAACAAACTACAACTCAAAGACAGATGATCTACAGACCAGACAGATTAATAAAATTTTGTCTTTAGAGAAAAAGAAAAAGAAAGAGAGAGAGAGAGAGAGAGAGAGAGAGAGAGAGAGAGAGAGAGAGAGGTATAGACTTTATGATGGACAAACATGAACAAAAAAATAAAAATAAAAAATGATATAATTCCAAGGACAATTTTTCCTATACAATTCTGTACAATATATCCAAAATGTTTCTAGGAAAATATAGAATACAACTTTAAATTAAATATAGAAATACAGAATAACACTTAAAATATTTTTGACTTTTATATACAAGGCATGCATGTGTATAAAACATGGTACTTTGACAAAAAAATCCACCCTATGTAATATTGATTTAAATAAAAAATATTAAAATTGGGGTATATGGTTCTAGAATCTAGAAAATAAGTATTTTCTAAACATGGCAAAAACCTACTCTGTTTTAAATCTCTGCCACATTAATTAAGTAGGTTTAGGTAATATAAAAGATGCCCTGCATTTGTCAAAAGTGAGGTGATTAAAATTGTTTTTTTTGTTTCACCGAAATCCAAAGAAATGAATTAAGATTCATTCCAAGTCACTACTGACCAGAATTTGTTAAGAAAAATGTCCAGTGTCCAAGATTTTCCAGGAGTAATATTCAGCCAACAAACATGAATAATGGCACTGGACACTCTTATTTATGGGTTTAGTGAACAAGCCTCAGAATACTACATTCACTACACTTCAGTCCTTGATAGGTGGCTGCCAAGAAGAAACTTAACAGTGCATGAAGAGATTGTGTACAAAGGACCTGGCACCAAGGCCATCAGCGCTATTGCTGTACACAAGTAATTTTTAGAGTTTCTAGCTATACTTCTGGTACAAACTAAATTCACCATCACAGGGTTTTGTTGTTTGATTTTTTTTTTTTTTTGGTACGTTATTTTGTATGCATAATTGTTTGATATTTTAAGCAAGATTGAGATGTCTTTTCCTGGAAAAACAGATTATCTAAAAGAACACAACATATTTCTTCTGGAGGAGGAAATTTAGTACTCATTTAGAGACTACCAGTTTATATTTAACCTAGTGTTTATTTATTTATTCGTTCATTCATTCATCTATTTAAAGTAGTAGTTTTCTCCCAGTACCTAATGAATAATGACTAAGACTCCTGTTTTTGTCTCCACATTAAGATTAGATATTGAATTGGTGATTTTCCTAAGCAAAGGATACTAATTCTGGTCATGTGGGCATCACCTTTCATCGCTTTCTTTCAAATTTTATTAGGGTTGGTAAGTTTCAATATTTAAGATATTGCTGTTTTCATTTAACTAAGCTTTATTCTTAGTATTTCTTTTACCCCTCTCTATTTTTCAGTTGTCTTTCTTATCAGAATTTACTACATACAAAGATCAATCCTATACTTCAGTCAGTTCAATAATAGTATAGATATACAATGTTAAATGCTATTAATTTCTCCATTGTAAAATACCAATTCCTTATATTGGTTGTGATAAAAGACAGTTTACTGTGGGTGTGTGTTATTTATTTGTTAAATCCAAATACATTGGAATTTTTTTTTTTAAGAAAAACTACAATTCAATTTATAAAATAGTCAGCACTGTTGGGGAAATTTCCTTTAAAGCAAGAAATTATTATTGTTTGTTTGGTTTTTTAGGTTTTTTTTTTTTTTCCAGGAATGTTCTTTTAGTGTTGTGGCTGCTGAAGAAATTATGATGTGTAAGAACAAAATCTAACCTTAAATAAATTATTACTACTATTAAATAATAATATTTATATATTTTATGAAATAAGGGGCCATATGGAAATTGATACGGTTGACAACGTTGGCCTGTTTAGAGAGAAAGCACCTTGAGTTTTCACTTTTCTTTTCTAAATCTTTCTTGAACGTGAGCTTGAAATCTAATAACTTCTTTTGTTCTCTTCCTTTCCTATATAGTTGCCTCCACTTTTCAAGCATCTAATCAGAGCTAATGACAAGTCACATGTTATGAGTAAACAGTAAAGTTATTTTAGAAGTTCAAATAATTAAATTGAAACTGAATCAAAAGAGGAAAATACACTTTTGCATAAATTAATGAGTTGATATTGCTCTGGAAAACATTACACCTTCACTCTTCAAGCCCCAGACACACACACACCCCACACACAAGCACACACTACGCTTGCATGCACGCATGCATACCGTACAGGGTCGCGTGCACATGCGCGCACCACATCGTCACAACAGCAGGAGGCCTGAGAGTCACGGAGAGAAGCAGCAGCGCCAGGCAGCTTCTGGAACACTGGCAATACTGCATTGTGCAAACATTTGCCTCTTGAACTTGTGAGATGAAGGTACAATTAAAAATTCATTATGATAATTAAAGGCACTGGGGGAATTTGAATCTAAGGAGAAAGGTTAAAAAGAAACTGCATATTATGACCTGGGGTATTTTAATAGTGGTCAAAGTACCCCAGTGGTTCAATTTGCTCAAGCCCAGAAAATCAGTGCTATGATGAGGTTAAAACTGAATTAGATTTAGAGTCCTCTGTATTTTACACTTGACTTTCCATCTAAAAAGAGAGAAAGGAGCACAGGAAACATCTTTGAATCAGAAAACAGGGGTATAAAAAGAGGCCTTAGTTGTTTCCAACAGATCCTTTTTTTCTTGAGGGTGCCAAATGAAAATCTTATGTCTTATACTAATAAATACCTTTCAGACGGAGACTCTAAAACTTCCTTCCTCAAGCAAATAATGGAGATTTTTTTACCTGACAACAAACATTCCGAATGCACCAGACTCCAGAATGGTAGTCGCTTATCCCAGGAAGACAAAGAACTCCTTAGTAAAAGAATGCTAAAGATAGCCCTGGGGTGGAATTCCAGCATCATCTTTTGTCTTACAGATAAGATAAAAGGCTAGGAGGAGGTTCAGCCATTTGGGGAACTCCAGGTTTGCCTACAGATTTCCAAATTCCCCTAAATAAAGCCTTTGTAATTCCATAGCCTGCTTCTTTTCTATACCTGCCTGGTTTTATTTTGGGTCTGATCCCTTTTCTTTCAAGTCAGTTATTTGTCCTATTTCTTGTGACCCTAACAAGAGGACTCTAGCAAGAGGGAAACAGATAACAAGAGTGGTTTGGGGCCTTGACTTTTCTAGCCTATCCTACACAGGTCTTATTGGGCTTTGGAGCATCAAGAAGTCACCTCCTGATATGGTGTAGTAGTGTTTTTTGGCCCTAAAGTAGTTTCACTGGAGCAAATCTAGATAATAAACTCGGTGTATAACCTGTTTTTCTGTGGTAAAGAGGTAAAAAATTAAGAATTCAACTACCTATTCAAATACTCCTTCTCTCTGGGAAATGTTAGGGTGAAGAACAGGCCCAAAGGAAATTTCTGGTTCCAGGAATCTTCTGCTGCTTTGATTAAAAAAAAAAAGGATGAGGTTTCCCCCTCTACTGGAACTTCTACTAAGTGGCTCTTCTCTCTGGGATGGGAGGATGGGAGTGAAGAGGTGTGTGCGAGTCTCCCTTACTTAGTTCCGGATAGACTGTTAACAAGTCCAAAAGGCACTGGAGCGAGAAAGGAGAGACTGTTCAGTTTGCAAAGTGGGGAGGTGCCAGCCTCCAGCAGAAACCAAAACTGTCTGCGTTTTATGAGAAAGTTCCCATTTAGGTTCCTAATTAGGTTCGTTTTATATAAATGAGGCGTACAAATCTGCACAGGTCTGATTGATTGGACTTGCACAATCCAGGCCGCTCTCAATACATTGGTCGAAAGGTGAAACCTTACAATAATTGACTCAGACAGCCTAACAAGAAGGCACAGTGTGGGAAGCTGAGAGTTCGGTCTGAGGTTCTTCCTGGAATACAGAGTACATGAGAAGCCGCTGTCAGCAGATAGCTGCTAGACTCTCACTAGTTATAAAATTTGGGTCCTTGGTTGACCATGGACAGTGTGTCTCAGCAGATAAATTCCTTCTTGGGGTTCATATCAGATGAATCTTTCTTCTTGGGGTCCGCAGACTCTGGGAGGGGTAGGTTGTCACTGTCTGTGAATTGTACCCTGAGATGGTGCTGGATATCCAGCCAGATTCCTTCGGTAACCACTTTAGATTACTATCCAAACTTTAGTTTACTTCAGAATCACCTGCGGAGATTGTGAAGGATGAAGATTCCTTTACCTTCCTTCTCCAAAGAATCTAATTCTATAGTTCTGGTCTGGTACTCAAACAATATTTTAAACAAGCACATCTTATAACTTTCATGTATGCAGTACAGATTTTGAGGGTTGCTACACTAGATTACCAGTTCAAAATTACCTTCTGAAATGTGACAAATCTTTCCATATTGTCTGGCCTAAAGTACAATTTTTGCTTACTGGCCTTTGGAAACTCGATATAGAATTTTAAAATGTAAAAGCTCAGATTCTCCCTCCTAATGAAATTATTGCTTACCATGAGGATCGACCGATCAAAACAGAGACTGGAATTGGCATGGAAGCAGGTTTCTGGAGGACCTCTGCTGTTCCAATTGCTACCCTTCTTTGAGATGCTGGATCATTGGTATATTACTTACCTATTTCTATATGGATAATATAAATTATATATAATCTTACAAATGTGCAATAAATGTTCCTGTATAACAAAGTATCTTAAAACCTAGTGGCTTAAAATAATTACCATTTATTTAGCTCATAGATCTGAGTTTCAGTCGTTTGGGCTTCTCTCAGATGGGTGGTTCTTCTGGTCTTAGCTGGGCATACTCCTCCATCTTCCATTGACTGCGAGTACAGTCTGGGCTGAGTTGGCCTAGACTGGGACAGTTCATCATTATTCCACTTGGTTTCTCCTCTTCCACTGGGTATCTTGGGCTTGTTCTTGACTCCAGAGGACGTTTCTGAGTGAGAGGGAGCAGATGTGCACAAGACCTGTTTAGGCCTACGTTTATATTTACATACCATTTACGCTGCATTCTACTGGTAAAATCATGTCCCAAGATCAGACCAAATTCAAGAAAAAAGAGACTTCACCTCTTGATGGGACAAACAGCAAGTCATATTGCAAGGGGATGTGGACATAAAGAAGAAAGCGATTGTGACCATTTTTGCAGACTATTTTAATGGGGACCTTGGAAGGCGGAGAGTCCAGGGGAAGCTCTGCGTCAGCGAAGGTTCTGGGAGGGTATTTGGGGAGCTCTAAACAATAACTATTTATCAATTTCTATGGAAGAATTTCAGTATTTTAACAAGCAGCGCAACCACATATATAAGCACAGGCCAAATTTCAGCCCTGGGAATAATTTTACAATTTTATGTTTTAAAAAGTAAAAACTACCTACATCATTTCTACTTTCTTGAATACTCACACTCAGAGAAATCTTAACAGTCGGGCCAGTGAAGCCAATATTATCTAACTTTAGTCATGAAGCCTAGGAGAAAAACCACCAACTTCTTTAGATTAATATGAATAAAACGAAACTATTAACATAGCTAATATTATATCCCAGAAAATGTAATGGTGAATCTAGTTATTATAATCTGCTTGCAACTTGAAATATGAAGCACGAGTGAGAACTACACAGTCTGATTACCTTAGTTTAGTTATTACTTTGTGGAAATACAATCTTTTAAATTGTGATCCAATGCATAGTTCTCTTCCCTTTAGAAAATACCAAGCCATCTGACCTCAGGTTCAGGGAATAAAAAACAAACAAACAAACAAACAAACAAACAAAAACTTCTTTAGTCTTACAGCTATGCTAGAGCTTTGATTCCAAAATATCATTCTTCAAGTAAGTAACATGGTAATATAATCTTTTCAAACTCCTGCCGAAATGTGACCAATCTTCTTCCCATATGATATAGCCTAAAGTATAATTTCTACTTACTGGCATTTATACGTCGATATAGAATTCTGAAATTATAAAATTATCCTCTTAGTGAAAGTATTGTTGGAGCAACTTTACACCTGCACAGCTCACCAATGCTGGGTGTCTCTGTGAGTCATGATGCTAGATCTGTGTATGCACAGAGGGAGAGCTGTGGTACGATATGCCAATAATTACTTGGTAATAGAGGCCAATCAATAAGCTTCTCCTTTAGTCACTAAATCATAGTTTATTCATAGGACTTAACACCCAAAAGTGAAGAAATCATAACTTTTTAGTCTTTGAATCTTAATTCCCAGTCATCACTCATCACATCCCACCCAGCACAATGCTATGCACATGGCACTAGCTAGGCAATAATTGACAAACTGGTCATATTTACAGCAGTGACCTAAGTAGAAATTCGGTCTGCCTACACAATAACATTATTATTAGATTCAATTTCTCTCAGTTGTTCTTTAATTGGAAATCAGCAGATGAAAATAGTAATATGGGACAAGAGGGCGAGGACCAAAAGATCTTTTTACACTTCGAATTACAGTCAGCAGATAAACAAAAGGTGATTATGAGCTTAGGGCCTGAGAAGGATCTAAAATAAATTTAAAATAGTTAAAAAGAAATTAGGCTTCAGGCAATGCACATACACACAAACACTTGCCCATACATACACAGCAAAAGCAGTGGAAAATATAAAAATATGGCCCACCACATGAACATTTCATAAGGATCTGAATGGTTGGTGAAATTTTCCATGTTAATGCAGGAAGGTGAGTGAAAATATTTCAGAGCGATTGCAGTTTTTACTCTCTTCAAAGGCTGCAATTAAGTTATGATTATAAGATGCTGCTGACTGTTTTTCTCAGATGAAAGATCCATGGTCAGCAAGGCTCATGTGAGAGTCAAGTAGGGTCACCTGTACGGCCTCACTTTCATAATAATGTCACTTGCTGAGAAATGGCTGAGGTGAAGCAAGTCCTCAGAGGTCTGCAGCCCTGTCTTTCTGAGTCTGAGTTCCTCATACACCTAGGACTTGAAATGACATTTCTAGTCCATCAATTCCCCCCACCCCAGGTAGAAATAGCAACCAGGACATTCCACTCCCATTAGGAATACTGAGGTCATTTTCTTGTTTTAGTCATAGGATTTTACAATTACCATAAAGGAACTTGGAGTAAAGGGAGCAGATACTGGTTATAATCGTATCTTACAAAAATTCTAGTGAAAATTAGTTCCATCTCTATAGTTGGAATGGAAGCAATCTTATTGAGTGCCGATTATGTGCATAGGATTATGCTCATCTCTTCACACGCATTGCCTTGTTTATGCATTTACTAGAGTTCAAGAAAGTTGTTGCTACTGTCCCAACAGGAAAAAGATATCACCCAGGTCTGCTTGTTTCTACCCCCACTCACTACCTAGTATCTCCCATTGTTTACTACAGGACAGTGCAAGGAGGGTAGGGGGGAGTGACTGTCAACTAATTTCACACCACAAATGTATCTCCTTTATGTTTTCTACCTACCAAAAGCCAGTCTCAGAAAAATTTATTTAAACTTTCAAAATTTTCATCTATTTCTTATGAAAATACAAAATAGCCCAGACACTTTGAGGATAGTTTGTTTGTTTGTTTGCTTACAAAATGAACATACTCATACCACATGATCCAACATTTGCACTTTTTGGTATTTACCCAAATAAGATGAAAATATAAGTTCACATAAAAAACCTATACATGAATGTTTATAGCAGCTTTATTCATAGTTGCAAAATATGGAAGCAAGCAAGGCGTCCTTCACTAGGTGAATAAACCGTGGTACACGTATACAATGGAATATTATTCAACAATAAAAAGACATGAGCTATCAAGCCATAAAAAGATATAAAGAAACCTTTAATGCATATTGCTAAATGAAAGATGACAGTCTGAAAAGGCTGTAAACTGTGCAATTTCAACCATATGACATTCTGGGAAAAATAAAACTGTAGAGACAGTGAAAAAGATCGGTAGCTGCCCAGGTTTGGGGTGTGTGTGTGTGTGTGTGTGTGTGCACGCGCGCGTGTAGCGGTGGGGGTGAACAGGTGGAGCACTGGGGATTTTTAGGGTAGTGAAACTTTTGTGTGATTCTATAATGGTGGATATATGACATTATACATTGTCAAAATCTATAAAATGTACAACTCAAAGAGTGGATGTAAATTATGGCCTGTAGTTCAGAATGTATCAATGTTGGTTCATCACTTATAACAAATATACGACACTGATGTCAGATGTCAGTAGTAAGGGAAACTGGGAGTGGGATATGGTGCGATGGGAGTATCTGAGAACTCTGTACTTTCCGCTCAGTTTTTTTTTTTTAATAAACTTAAAACTGCTCAAACTATTTTTTTATTAATTAAAAAAAGCATCTTCAAACTACAAGTATTTCTTAAAGGCCTCTTATATATTAGAGTCTGTTGATGCCAGAGACTCCTGATTATGTCATTGTTCCCAAGTACGTAAAATATAATTGGGAAGATACTGTACACCCAGCAAACTGTTAAGTAACAACTCAAGGATCCACACAGCTAAGTGCACAGATGAATGGAATAGACATAAAATGCTGTAATCTTTCAGAGAAGAAAAAATTCAAAATGGAATTAAAAAAGTAAATTTAACTCCACTTGACAATGACTTTAGAAAAAAAGGCGGAATTGATAATAAGGCTGGTTGTGAATAAAGATAGAGGAGACGAAGAAGTTTCACTGTAAGTGGCTGAGAAACCCCCTGCAGTGGATAGTCATAGGATCTGAGGCAAAGGGGATTTTACAAAGCGGTGTTCTTGGACGTGAGTATCTTCCCGTCACTGTGTTTCTAAACCTCACATGACTCTTTCTGAAGTTTCTCCTCTCATTTTAGTTTATGGGCACAGTCTCCAGATAAAGAAAATAAAAATCAAAACCTTAATAGTCATTGCTTATAGGAACACTGCATATATTCAAAAATAGAAGTGTTGCATGTCAGAGCTGAAGGCAGGTGCTATGAAGGGAGCACCTTAGTGTGTTCCTCAAAACGCACCTTAGCTTCGTGAAGAGCCAGGAGAGGATATAGTCTAAATTTAGAGAGAGAAATAGAGAGATTGAATAAACACCAGAATGAGACTGGGTTGAACTGTTTATCTGCTCTCTCCAACAAAAACCAATCACAAACAGGTTCTTTTAAATACTAGTCTAGACGAGGTTTTGCAATGTTGCAGGTTCCTAATTGCAGTAATAACTGCCTGAGAACAATTAAGCAGACACCACCAAACATTTCTATTGGGTGAATCCATTGTCCTCTTAATAAACAGCCATGAGGTTACCTCTTTCTGGAAAAACCTCTTTGGCTGGTTTCATCCTACGTAAGCTCAAGCCAGGTTTGTCCCCACACATTCTGGGTGCGTGGAGCAGCTATGTGTGTCTGTCTGAGCCAGAAATCATTCTTCTTGTCTCTAAAAGCCCATAGAGGCAGGTTTTGCAGCTGGCTACTGCAGTGACTGTATCCTGTCACTAATTAAAGGTGTAGCTGTAAATTCAGTGTGAGAGCCTTAGCACCCATCGCTCATGAACAGATGACCCGGATTTGCCTTCTGGAAATCCTCTTTGCCTCCAGCTTGCCTACTTGCAAATGTCTTTCTAAATGTGATTTCTCAAGGGAGGCGATTTCTTTTTAATCTTTAGATCAAAGCTCAAATCTGAAAAATGTCTCTTTTTTTCTCAAATCAGTAATTTTATATCCCAAAGTACCACTTCACCCACAACAACCCACAATAGCTCTCTAGTTGCTCATTGTCTTTCTTTTTGTCTCCTTTGCCTAGATTGTCATGATAGATTTATTTCTTCAGGGAGGCTTCCATAAAGCCGGGACTTCTTGCACCTTTCTTCTTATATTCCTATCATTATACCTTAAAATGGTAAAGCTCACTGTCAATCAAAGCACTCCCTGTACCCAGCGTAGCTGAGTCAGTGCGGCCCTGAGAGGAAGCTTGAAGGAGGATGTTAAAATCTATTCATAGATGAAAGCAACGTCTCTGCCACAGCTGCAGCGAGAGGTTGCTAATGACGCATGTATACACCAGGAGTGACATAAGAGGAGGTTTGAGGAGGAGGGAGAGCAGCAAGGGGGGGAGGGGTGGACATAAGATCTGAGAAACAAAGCAAAGCTTGATATGAACCGGGCTACCTTATGGAAAAGACAGCATTTCACAGAATCTGTTGTGGAATGCATCACAAATGCTAGCTGCCTGGACACAGATTCCATGTCCTTTGTCTGAATCCTCATGTGGAATAGCACTGCCTGTTTATGTGTACAAACACCACCGGACTGCTCAGCTCCTTGACACCTACAAGATTTCTGACAAGCTACCGAGGACCCCTGGGATTATGCAGGGAAGAAGGTGTGGAGGGTGTGGAAGGGGAGGGTGAGAAAGGTAGAGAGGGGTAGACAGTCCTTCATCCATTCAACTGGAATATACTATTCACCAGGCACTGTTCTAGGTCTGCAGAGATAAACAACACAGGCTGGGGTTTGAAAGAAATTATAGGATATTAAACTTTAGAGAATTATCCAAGATTTAAAAAAAAAAAATCCTCAATATGTTACTGCTGGTATGTGAAAAAAAGATCAGCTGTTAGGGCTGTTTGCCAAAGAAGACTAACTCATCCTGATTAATGCAGTATGCAGTAGACTGGTCCACGGAGCTCATAAAAATGCAGATTCTCTTTTATTCCATCCATTGTCAGCCATTTATTGAGAACCGACTGGTACCCAAAATTAAGTGAGTGATTAGTATGTGACAGATGCCAGGAGTCTCTGGCCTGATTATCTGAATCTCTAAGGGCACTAGAAGAAGCACCTGTAAGGATATGGAGAGCAATGTGGGCTAAGGGGATAATTTTGCTACACAGAATTGTACTTTCTCAGAGGTGAAAGATTACGAGTTTCCTTTACTGGGATACTATAAGGCACAACAGGAAAGAATACCAAGGACTCTGGAAGGCAAAGTCGCAGAAAGACCGCTGACATCAATCGAGTTGGGTTTTCATCATAGATCTGTCATGATTAGGATCCATTCAGGGGACTCATTAGTCTCATCTAGAAATTAGATTTGGGAATCTGTAATATCTCTCTTAAATTCAGCAGTTTTGATTTTATACTATGTTAAGATTCTTAATTCCCAGATTTAAAAACTCCTTTAACACACTAGAGAAAGATAATATCCTAGCTAAAACTTTTCAGTGACATTGGCTGCCTCTCCTTCAACCTTCATCTTAGTCCTGACTCCCCCAACTCCCTATAACTGTTTTCCTAATACGTCAGGGTTTCATTGAGGGAACAATTCTCTCTTAACTCATGTTAAAGCTTGAAAAAGGAATATAGCATGGAATAGTGGGAAAAGTGCCAGATGAAGAATGAGGACTGTATCCCTCTAACTTTCTCTGTGATTTTGAGAAGCCAGTTTACCTAAGTGGGCCTCGGTTTCCTCATCTGTGATTCCCCACTTCCATCCTGTATGCGCAGCCAATGTGTTGAAAACACATGTAATGTGAACAAGAAATAAACCTTCCAGGTTTGGGGATCATTTGCTACAAATGCCTTGTCTATCTTGACAAATACAGTGTTCATAAAAATAGCACTGAGAGTTTGTTAAAATGCAGATTCTCACTCTGTACACTGAATTAAAATTTTGGTGCTAGAGGACATGCAACAAGATTTTAAAAAGCTCAGTCAATAAATATGATGCACCAAAGATTAAGAAGTGCTGCAGTCAGGCATTTTTATCATTGATCATATTGGCAGCAATTGATAGTGCCATCTGAATCTTCCCACTCATGGCAATAGTTACATGACTCACTGGGGCAAATAAAGGAAGCTGTCTGTGCCTAGAAGCTGAATTTAGTAATGGTATGGCTGGTATCTCTCATACCCAGGCCCTGACTGTCACCAAAGCTGAGGTATGACCATTTTAGACCATCCTTCACTCCTTCAAAATGTACACGGGCAAGTGGCTTGGGAAGCTCTGGTAGTGGACTGGCAGTCTAGCTAGAGCACAATGCCAAGGGGATGGGACACAGGAAAATGCGACAAGACTGTGGGAGACAGCATTTGGGCAGCCAAAGTGGTGGATTCTGCCACATGACAGACCCACTCCAGACCTAGAGAGCCGGGCGGAAAGAGTAAAAAAAAAGTGGGCCAAAGACTCGGCTCAATAAGAATAACTCTAAAGGCTTTGCCAACTTTATAATTCTGCCTATTTCTTGGACCCAGCTATACACTCATTTTATATGAGGATCCTGTGTCAGTGAGCTAAAAAACAGCTTCCTCCAACCCACAAACACCTTCACCATGCCAACCACCGAATTCAGAAACAAAGCAGGATGTTCACATAGGGACAGGAAATATTCGTTGGTGCCTTTCCTCTGCCTGGGGTTTTCTACAAGCCTTACCTTAGCCCAAGGGCCTGCTTTTCAGCAATGACATCTTTCTTCTTTCCCTCATTTCATCTGCTTGTCCAAGTCTGAGTTTGACCAATTTGCCTAAAGCAGCAGTGCCTAATGGACACCCCACGAATGAGCTCATCTGCAGAGCACACAGGAGGGCTTTTATCTGTCTTTCTGCAACCACACGAGCACGAAGTGCATGAATGTCTGAGAAATGCGTTTGGGCGCGTCTGTGACTCTTTGGGCAAGGCACAGATTTGGAATACTTTATACTAGAAGATGCTCTGATCTAAGAAATGATATGTTGCTACATGGCTAATAAAATGCATCATCTGTGTGCATTAAAGAGTCCTTCTTAATCCTTAATCATTGTCATTAAACACAAGTATAAATACTCTGATATTTTATTCTGGGGCATGACTCTGTGATCTAGCACTTTAAATTTCCCCGAAGGGCTGGCTGAGGGCTGCAGAGAGCAGGCTCACAGAAATTTGGACATAACCACAGACTACTCTTTTGTGTGAAATGATTTGCAATTATTTTAGTGACAACTGGTTGGAGGAGGAAACTATGTAGATTATGCGGTTACAGGCATTGGTAGTCACCTGGCTACATTGTTTCACCTAGGTCACTCTTGACTGAGGTTACCTAGTCCTCTTTCCAAAACTGTAAAGGGAATTCCCCAAAGTTTCCTAACCTACAGGGCATCCCTTAAAGGCACAAAACAAAAGCTTTTGAAATAAGTACTTCAACTTGCTATATAACTGCTTCACTCATGCAACGAACCAAAGCTGGGGTTATTTGGAATGCTTATAGCACTATTCTGCTTCAAGTTCATGTTTGTGCCTGCTGTATGCTTAAGTCTGTGCTAGGTGCTATGGGAATTTCAGGAAAAGTAATGAAAGTCCCCACCATGAGGGAGCTTATAGTATAAGAGCAAAATAAGCATCATCTGGAGCAGTAAGTACAGAAAAGAGATCAGATGCACCAAATTCATGTCAGACAGATTTGGGTTCAAATTCCTTTTCTCTCACTTCCAGGCTATCTAAACCTGGATCCCAAATGTAATCTTCTGAGTCTCCATTTCCTCCTCTGCAAACTGAGGATGACAATAACTACCCAGGGAGGTAGTTATGAGAGTTAAGCGAGGTAATGCTCATCATGATCCCATAGTGAGGGCTCAGTAAATAGGAGCTCTGTTGATGACTGTGATGATGAAACAATAGTAAATGATAATATAAAATATCTAATTAGAAGCAATATTATAAAATATGGACTATAAGTCTGAGAAGAGTTTAGAAAAGGGAAAATGCCTTGCAGTCAAAAAAAAAATTTAAAAAGGTTTTATGGTAAAGAAGGACCAAAGTTGAACCTAGAAGGATATGTAGAATTCAGACAAAGATTAAAGAGTTGACATTCCAACTGTGCAAAACAACTACAGCTAGTAAAGATATCCAAGGTGGTCAGCATGCCATGCTGTAGTATTACATTCAAGGTTTAATTCAAATACATCACTTTATTGTGTGATTAATGAAATCCAAAGTGCTCACAAGAATTTGTGCCATTGAAGAGGTACCCATGGTTAATTTCCTAGTGACCTCTCCTTATTATTTGATTCTATTGTATTTTCAGGGTGCAACACCCTCACATGTTATAAGCAGTACACTTTAAAATTATAGGTTACCATTGGAATTAAGTTTGCTAATCCATTGATTTTAAACTAGAGAGATTACCCTGGATTATCTGGGTGGGCCCAATATAATTACAAGGGTCCTTACTTATAGAAGAGTAAGAGAACAAAAGAGGTCAGAATAGTGTAATGTGAGAAGGACTCAACTCACCATAGCTGACTTTGAAGATGAAGGAAGGTAACTGTGAGGCAACTAATGTGAATGGCTTCTAGCAGCTAGAAAATGCAAGGAAACTGATTCTCACCTAGAGTCCCTAGAAAGAAGGCTGACAACAGTTTGTTTTTAGTCTAGTAAGAACCAGATGGATAACTGACCTCCAGAATATAAACTAACTTGGGTTGTTTTAAGCCACCAAATTTTGGTAATTTGTTACAGCAGTGATAGAAAACATATATCAGGAAAAGCTTATTGATGCAGATAGTCCAAATCTCCATTACATTTTAAATGTCAACCACCATATTTAAATTTCCCAGAGCTCTTTCTCATACCGAGAGTTTAAAAAAAAAATATATATATATATGTATATGTGTGTATATATATATATGTGTATATATATAATCATACATATACATATATATATATACTGTCTTCTATTCGTACACTAAAAAAACAGACAAGAGGGAAATACTATTTTTAGTTTGCTACAAAGAAAATTCTCAAAAAAAGTAAAAAGAAAAGAACTCTCTCAATCTAGAATTCTATGTGCAGCCAAAATATCTTTCAACATTAGAGTGAAGCAAACACATTTTTGGCAAGTACTAGTGGTGTTTACCATTTATAGACCCTCTAAAATTCCATGAGAACTACTAATGAATATATTTCTGGAAGAAGAAAATTGAACCAAAAAGGATATTATGAAATGCAAGTAATAATGGTAAATTATTTTTTTAAAAAAGTAAACATGGACACATCTAAATGTGCACTGTGTAAAACCACAAATATAATAACAACTAATTTTGGAGGTATGAAAAGAAAGTGATATGAAAATAGTGGACAACAAACGACAGCATCATTCAGAAGATGAGAGGTTTAGAGGTAAAGTTTTCTAAAAACTCTCATGTTGTTTGAAAGGAGGGTAGAAATGCTGATTAATTTTAGACTTTAAGTCAGACGTGCATATTCCAATGTAAAGGTAATATTAAAGGAATAGAAATGAATGTATATCTCCCCAAATCATAGAAGAGAGAAAGGGAATAAAGAAAACATGGTTAGTTTAACAAAGATGAGAGGGAAGAAGAGAGAGAAGGAAAGAGAGATAATGAGAAAGGGAGAGAAGGAGAAAAAACGTATTAACCAGTCATTCATATAGAATACCCCTCAATTTAAGTTTGTAGGGAGTTCTTTCATATTTGATTTGGGTTATACATTTTTAAGAAGACTTTTTAAGTGTTACTGAGTCCTTATTAGGAGGTTATAAGATTAATTTTTTTCATTATTGGTAATGTTGGCTAAGATGGTGTCTTCCAAGTTTTTACAATATAAAATCACTAATTTTGCTCTTTGTAATTAATAAGTCATTATGGGACAATACTTTGATACCATGTAAATATACTGTTGATTATTAAGCTTTTACTTACTACTTATCCACTGAGGATTCTTGCCTGAATTAATTATTACTGTTAATTGCAAAGTGGTGATTTTATAACTGCAACATTTCTTTCACATTATTTATTAGTTGGCAATTTATGTAATGTAGAGATTTCTCTTTTCCATTTATTTACTCATTTGTTTATCTTTAAATGTTTTGACTCATCTATTCTTTTATTTATTGGATTTTACTATATTACGATCATTATTTTTGGTCAGTGGATAGAAAATGTATTGTAAATCTCTTTGGCCACCATCTGGTTTTGGCATTGTGTATGTTAAGCATTTTAAGGGAATAGCTTACTTATTTTAGAGTTATACAGAAAATATTAAAAGATTTAAGTGGCACAAAATATCTCCTCCCAAATATTTTCCATCCTTTTCCCCCACATAAGGTAACTTTTAAAATCTGTGTCATGGTGGCTAGCAAAGATGTGACACTGATGACTTCTCTTGGGTCCTTCCTTGGCTAGGATGAGTATTTATTTATTTATTTTTTTCTTGGCTTGTTTTGTGGAAGAAGTTATCAGCGTTGAGTTGAGTTTCAAAGCATCACTTGCACAAGCAAAATATGAGCCACAGCAGACCAGTCCCTGATTTCTTATGGTGCCTCCTCTCTATCGCCTCCTCTTACCTCCAGCTCTCATTCTGTCCCTAAAACCCCTGGATAAACTTGGACAGGAAAGTATATCCTTATTTTTATTAAACTCGACGAAAAAATTAGCATTACTTTCAAATATGAATGATATCACAGTTTTAGCAGTTCCTACATATTTGCCACCAACAGAAATCACATAATGTTTCATATCACATTATAGTTGTTACAGATATTCCAATATTTTTGCATTCACCCCTGCTTCATATGTGTGGTAGCTATAAGAAAGGGCCTTATTGCTTAATGTATAATAACAAAGTTCATATATTACTGTATCACACTTGAAATTCTCTTGATGACTTTCTTTGTAATTCTATGTTTCTCATTTTATGAATTTAAAAACATCGTTCTGAGAAAAGGTCCATAAGCTTCTTCTGATTATAGCAAGATTCATCACACTTACATTAGAATCTCTCATCAACCTCTTTCATCTAAGCAGCTACATTAGAAGTATGGATTCTTTTGTATTTTCTTATATCCTAGTAAAACATAATCAAAGCTTCAGTGGCTTAAATCACAATCACAGAGACTGACTACTAAGAGAAACAAGAAAATGTTTCTCTGGCCAGGTTGGGATGTCTACCATGAGTTGTTCATGATTTCTTTTCTATTTAAAATCAAGATATGCTCTTTATCTGGGCTCTAAGCATAATTAGTCTAATGCTGGTTCTTTTTTTTTTTTGAATGGAAAAAACCATAATTATATTGTGTCAGAAAATTCACAACACACAACCTACTTTGTTTTCTTCTCTAAGATTATATTATCATAATTAGAGCTTTAGAAAGGTTCCTTTTCATGTGTAAATGATTAAGAATATGGACTTTGGTTTAGATAGATGAGGATTTGAATCTTATACTCACTACTTAGTAGTTCTGAATAGTTGGGAAATTGTTTTTTCAGTTCTATTATCTCTCAGTTTTCTCATCTTTAAAAAAACAGTGATAATAAAAACTGAATCAAAATATTCTTGGCAAAATAAAGGAGCTCATATACAAAGCACCCACCCCATTACTAGGCTGATATATACTATTTTGTGTATCCATGTAAAATTTGCATTTAAACTAAATAGACATGCAACAAATTAGTCAAACATGTCTGGGAGTGAGTGACCTAACAATGAGGAGACTCATTATTAAATAACTTGTGTTGATATCCTCCCAGTGTTGTCTATTCCTCTATTTTTGTTGTTGTTGTTCTTCTGATGGAATTCAAGTCCTACTAATGGACTGATATATGAACATTTTACTTCTGTTTTTGGTTGGCTTCGTCGCACTGAGTCATGAAGATTATTTATCTAGTCAATAGAAGTAAAGTTGTAAATGTGTTTCAATTTTGCCACCTCACCACCTCTGCCACTTTGATAGAATGCCGAAAGCTTCTGAAATGATTGATTTGGTTTTAAGCAGACTAATAGATACCAGAAACACATTCATTTCCATTTCAACTTGAGAGGAAATCATGTCTCTGTTCTGATCCCTTTTGATTTCATGGATTTAGACAGCTTCTAGGCCGGCCTTTCACAGTACAGATGAAGAGGCTAGGACCATGTCAAAAACAGCTTAATTAGCTCTAGTATATTGTCAGAAACAGTACATTTAATTCAGTAAGACATGAAATTGGGTGATCTGCTTCAAAAAAAACAAATGAACCAAGCAACCAATGAATAAATAACAAAGAGACAAATCTTCTTTAGATCTACTTTTCATGCAATAGGCATTAAGAGATCATTTAAAGAAAGTAGACAATGTTCATTAGTTTAACAATACGATCTGCAAGTGATGGACATCAATGACCTTAAAATTGGAGGGATCCTGACAGGTAGAACTACAACTCTCCTTATTTAAAAAAAAAAAAAAAAAAAGGAAGGAAGAGAAGCAAAGAATAAAAGATGGAAAGCAGGATTTATTTGATCAATAAAGAAGAAACGGAGTGTTCCTTCCACTTCATACTCTTCCCCAAATTTATTTTCCATTGGTGTCAGTTGTAGACCCTGTACTAATTAAATTTCTGCCTGAGGACAATTACCAGATGCTGTAATCTTTTGATGAGCTGACAGTAACAGGAAAATCAGACAATCTGAGACTCGTACTTTATTAGTTGGGGTGGCAGGTAGAAGGGAAATGCAGTGTTTACTATGTAAAGTGTTTGTATTTGAAGCAGTACCTGATATTCCTTAATGAAAAATGACAATAAGCCCTGTAATAAATACTACATTGACGGACATTTAGGTTGTTTCCATACCTTACCTATTGTGAATATGCTGGGAGTACAGATATCTCATTTGAATAATTTCTAGAATTATTTTAAGAGAGATCAATACTTATATCAAGAGGACAGGCAGGAAGACACTTCAAGATGCTTTTTCTTTTGAGCATCTATAATTTAGTAAAGAAATGCAAGAGAAAAAGTGTTGAAGCTTACTGCATATAGCGGAGGTGTTATCGGCATCCTACTTAGGCTTTCCCCTGTCACTTGATACACTTTATAAAAGCCAGATAAATATTATTCTATAGTTGTAGTAGCAAGAATAAACAACTTGCTTGGGGTATCATGTTACAGTCCTTATAGGGATAGTGTGTCACCATTTCGCAGTCTCTCAACCATTTTTTTTAAATTATTTCAATTCAGTTTATGAAAGTGACAAAGGCATGCAATCTGAAGCAATGCGCAGTATTTTGCTATTGAAACCTTTCCTTGGCAGGAGAGAAAAATCTTTTGATAATGGCTTTCCTGACAATTATTCAGAATGAGCATAGGCAAATCGACTTGAAGAACTAAGTGAGACCAATGACTTCAAATGGAGAAATTGAAAGGAATTCAGCAGAGTGATAAGAAACTAACTCTTGGCAGCAGTGGAAGTGCATAGGTTGCATTTGATTCTTAGTAGAAATGACTGGTCATTTTGAAGAACACTGAAGAGTGATCTATTATAACCGACCCTTGTAAATCTTCTCATATATTTAATTCCCAGTATCCCACAAAGCTGAATTCTGACTTTTGAAAACTAAAATATTTTCTAATCCAAATATTGACAGCCTAAAAGGAGATGCACTGAAGATAGATGTATTGTTATAATAAGTGGTAGAAACGATTAAAAGGAGAAGACAAATATAGTAAGACATGCTCTATGGAGAAATTAGTTCCTTAGTAGCTCCTTTTTTCCCCATTTTCTATGTCTTCTGCATAATAATGATTTTATGCTAATAAAGGGATTCTTGTTCTTATTCCACGCTGTGGAGCCCATGCTATGGAGGCAGAGGGCTTGGCTTCCATCCCAGTTCCTCCACTGAGTAAATGTGAATAAAATTATTTATCTTCTCAAAGTCTCAGTTTCGTTATCCATCAAAGGAGGATCATAAGATGATATTTTTTCATGAGCTAATTCCCTTTGAGTGCTTCAGAAGTGAAGAAAGTTTCAAAGAAAACAAAAGTTAAAAGCCAAGGATACATTTATCATCTTACAAATTCTATATAACTACAATGCTAGTAACCAGGTAATTTTCTTGCAAAACTATCTTCCCATTTTGAATAAGCAAGTCCCAGATAACTGTTATATCATATGAGTAATAAACAGATTTGAGATGAAACTCAGCCCAAGCAGCTTCTGATCATTTCTTCACTCGCACGTGCCTTGCTTCTGGGAGCAGGCTAACACCATTGATGGAGGAAGTTTGGTTGTTTTAACTCAGCAATTCTATCAGGGTTCCTAAAGGTGATCTAGAGACTCAGATACAGGCAATTGTTAGAAGTTGCTGGTTGATGAGGTGTTGCTGATTCTGTATTTTTGCAGGTAAACAACATAGATAATACAGGGACTTAATATGACTGTAAAGTATTCAAATAATACAAAATAATAATGAAGTACATCTTTCCTACCTCCTGCCCTAATCTTACTCCCTTTCCTAACCATATGCATAAATTCACAGCTTTATGTTTTTCTTTTTGATTTCTGAGATTTATGTAAGCTGTTTCCCATCCCCAAAAAATAATAAAGAAATTTTCATATATTATCTTCTAATACTGTTATAGTTTTATTTGTCAAAGTATGTTTTAATTCGTATATAACATGGTTTTTACATATAGTATCAGGTAGAAACTTTTTTAAAAAACAAATAGATAAAAATTACTCCAATATAATTTATAGGATGGTCTTTCTTTTCTCCATGGATGGGAAGTACCGCTTTAATCATTCAAGTAATAATCATATTTGGGCCTGTCATTGTACTTTAGTTTATTTCATTGACCTCCTTATCTATTTCTTTGCCATTATGATTCTTATAATTGTTATAATTTTATCATATATATTTTTCTCTTTGTTGAGTAAGTTCCCTTCGGTGTCCATTGGGGGTGGAGGAGGGCAATGATTAGATTTTCTTACACATCTTTATAAGATGAAATCAAGATGCACCTTCTCAACTTTAATTTTTAAAACAGGCTCATGGAATTTTCATTATTTATTAATCTTGGAAAAATTGACATAGTTTTATGATTGCTTATTCTTATCGAGTAATGTGGATTTTCCTCTAATATACTAAAGCCTACTTTTATACTCCTAGGCATTGTAATTTTCATTATAAAAATCAGCTCAATTCTAATAAGATCCTTTCTAAGGTATTTTGAAGTTTTGCTGCTACTTTAATGAAAACATTTTCTTGAATTTCTTTTTTTTTATACATGGGTGATGGTTTTTAAAAATCACAAGGATCAGATTAATAATCTTATTAATTTACTATAATGTATGTTTTAAAACAAAAAGAAAAACAAAATCCAAGATCAAACTGTACTGAATGAAAAGCAACAGTTTCTTGCCACCTGCTACAAGCCCAGAACCACTGTAGTATTCTATTCCTTTTAAATGCTTGGGTTCATAGTTATTCTGGTACTTAATCGCCATAACTTTAAATAATAGATTTTTGGCTTGTTTTGTTTTGTTTTGTTTATTTACTTGATATGTTATACATTATCGCCTGCTTTAAGGGTGATATAATTCTGAGAGTAACTGAGAGCGAAATTCATCCACTGGTGAATGTTAGCTAGAGGACTTGCCTCTGGTGACAGTGGGTGGCACACATATTTTGCTGTGTTATTCTGAGGGCCAGTCCTCTGCATGTGGTGGCTTTATTTCTTCCTGGGATCACTGACTACCTAGAGCACCATTCTTCTTTCCATGTTCTCTGCTCATCCTCACTACTTTAGTCCAGGGGGAAATTCCTCTGCTCCTAAAAAGACTAACACAAATGTTGATCCTTTTCATCACCCCCAGGGACCATCCTGCTCTTTTAATTGGTTGATTTTAAATTTTGAGCATTCCCCAAATAGTTTGTTAATCATCTCCTATTGCGTTTTGTGGTTCGATGCCCTCTAGTTTTGTGTCTCTGTTATTCCCACCCTATTTGATTCCAAAATTTAAGGAATTTCTTAAGACTTCCGGTCTGTTAGGAAGATTCTATTCTAATAGTTTAGTGAGTTTTTCTTTTAAAAATATGGATTTTTTTTTTCATTTCAAAGTATTTGAGGAGAGAGGGGGCAAATAGATGCATGTATGTATACTTGGTCTGTCATCTTAATGCAATCCTAAAATAATTCATATTATTTGACTATTTCTTTCCTTTTAAAACATAATAGTATGAGTGCCTCCAGGAGCCTACTAAACAGTAGGAGTAAGAAAGGCAGGAAAGCTGTGATAAGTATAATCATGACTCAGCTAACCACCTCTACCTTCATTTACAATTGTACAGCTTTGAGTGGTCTTTATTTATAGACATTGATTGATTAGTTCAGATTTAGAACTGACCATTGTTGAAAGGCAGAAATCATAAGAAATTTTGGTTTTATAATATAGAAGTTAAAGACAAACAAAAAGGATAATAATTCTATATATTTGCTTCAGTGATCTTTGCCTTATCTGTAAGTTATAGTCATATAATGAAAAATTTTTATGTAATAAGAAGATGGCTTTACAACTTTCAAAAGATATTTTTAAAGCAAATAGATTATTATTATACCTAATTTGGATTTTCATTTATTGGGAATAAAGACTAGCCACACCAAAGTGGGCAATATGAAAATAAGTGCTTGGAATAGTAGTTTAAAACCTCTCTCAACTGGTATTTTAGATAAAAGACATAAATATAAGCCTCCAAAATTTAAACAGTTATAAAAGCAGATTTATTCTAGTTTTGATTGCTAAATCATGTTAAATTTCGATCTACATTTTCATATGCATTGTCACTAAGCCAACATAATCTTTCATTTAAAAGTTTGTCTGAAATGTATTCTGTTATGAAATAATTGATTTCAAGTAAATTAATTGCATGCCTTCGCATGGTATATGTGGAAGGTTGTAATTTGTTTTTTATGTAGAATGACTATTACTAAAAATTACTGAAGTGAAATTCAATTTTCAAAAGCAAGATCTTTAGTCTTATATCTAAAATAAAATATTTATTATTAAAACCATTTCTTAGTCAATATCCTGCAAATATGATAAAAAGACTAAAAGTGCTACGAAGGTTCAGACCATCATATGTTACCATAAATGGGATTCTTAAATCAAAAAAGTTTGGGAAATGACAATTTAAAATAACTCTATGGAGTATGTTCAGTACTGGAGGAGATGGATGTAATTCTATTAGAGACTGTTATTTGAAAAGGGAGCCCCATTACAGAGTTTTATTTATCTTTCTGATATTTAAATTAATGTCACAGGTAAGTACTTTTTAAATATCACATAAGCTCCAAAATATCTAGTTATGAGCAATCTAAATTGACTGGAAAATGAATATAAAATAATAATTATCAATGATTCAAAAATTTATTATTTTCAAAATTATATGTTTTTATATTGTCTCGAAGAAAATATATTTATTAAATTTACAGATTGTAGCAATGAGGGCTAGTATCTGACTATTGGTTTTACACTTCTGAACAAGTTTGTTAATTTAGTAAAAATGCATCCAATATTGTTATGTGGTATTGGTTATGGTAAATTTCTCCCTTTTGACTGACTACTGTAGCCTAGTAACAGCATATAGATATGATTGTATTGGTACAAATTCCATAATGATATTATTGGAAAGAGAAACAATGTCCTAAAACAATATACCAGTCATTCAGAAAATAGAATCCCAAGTGAGGTAACTTTTTCCGAAATGGGTATATTGTAACTATAAATTAGAGTTAGAAAGCTGGTCTTATGGAGAGCAGGTGCAAATATTTTTTTTTCCTTATACTCATAAGTCAGTCAGTAGTCACACATGCTAAACACTTTACTAAGCATATCCAAGGTAGTTCGCAATCCCACGCACATTAGCTATATTTCTATTTCTATAACATTCAAGGGAAATATGAGAATTTACATTGGTAAGAGTATGGATATTATAGGGAGAATTTTAATCAATTCTTATATGTAAGATAAATTTTAAGAATAGTCTATTACTTCAACTATTATTAATTAGAACAATGATTTATGAAAAACCTCACAAGTCACTGTCACACATCAGTATGTTGAGATGTCATAACCGAGAATCACCACTGCAGGAAACCACAAAAGTATTTTTTAAAAGATTTTTGAAATACTAGTTGTTTAATTGGTTAGGGTTGCTGTTCAAAGTACCACAAACGGAGCATCTTAAACAACATAAATGTATCATCTCACAGTTCTGGAGGCTAGAAGTCCAAGTGCAAGGTGTCAGCAGGGTTAGTTCCTTTTGAGGGCTGCAGGACCTTCCCTGCTGGTCCAGGCCTCTCTCTTTGGCTTATAGATAGCCATCTTCTTCCTGTGTCCCTCTACATCTGTCTTTGTGTCCAAATTTCCTTTTTTATAAGAATATCAGGCATATTACGTTAGGGCTCATTTTAATGACCTAATTTTAACTTAATTACCTCTGTCTAAAGACCTTTCTCCAAATAAGGCCACATTCCGAGGTACTAGGCATGAAAACTCCAACATAACTTTTTTTGTGTGGCGACACAATTCAACATATATTTCTTGACTTAGAGCCAAAAAACAAATGCTTGGAATAATAAAATCGACTTCTGAGAAAAATGACAGTCCCTTGAGGCCATAGCTGCTTGAGTCTAGACTACTAGCTATTGCTAAGTAAGGGAATGAGGAGGCGTCCGTGATGAACGATTCTCATAGTGAGTGGCTGACATAATACATACAATCTCAAATTAGGAAAGACCTAGAAATAAAGATGAGATTGGGAGTAAGAAAGTTGATTTGGGGAAAGATGTTAAAGTAAACCTGAATAAATTGATAAATGTGGAGAATTTCTTTGAATTATTTTCTGATGCTATATTCACTTCATCCCAGAACCTCTCAGAATCCATTTCTCCTCCAGCCCAGACTGTCCAAAGAGCTAAAAATGCTAGATGCACCAGTGTTCACATATTTATAATTGCCATTCTTATCTTCAAAGTTATTTATAATGAAAAATAATAGTTTTTTCATTTATATCTTTTTTAACACATTTTCTCTTCATCCTCTAAAACTGAATAAGGAGAAGATATTTTGCTAAAAATAATATAAAATGTATCAAAGATAGAGCAGGTAAATTGAGAAGATTATCGTTTCCAAATATAAGAATACTTTATGTTTGAAAATATTCTAACATAGTTTCTTTTCAAGGATTGTACACACACATACACACACACACACACACACACACACACACACACACACACTTTTTAAAATGAAGGTTAGCCGGGATATAGCCTGGAGCTTGCCAAGATGTCCAGGATCAGCTATATTTGTGTGTCTCAGTGTAAAATGAAAATCCAGGGCCCCTTGTTCATGAATTATTAAGAATGGAAACATCAATTAATAGAACATTAAACCAAGTGCAGGTCCTTCTAAGTGTGAGGTCTTCTCTAATCTCTTGTACTCCAGCAATTAATTTTACAGATGATTATCTTAAAATTTAGGGATTGACTAACTAATCAGTAGATAACTGGATAAAGGTTAAAGGCAGGATGTGACCTCACTTTTGCACTCTTATCAGGAACTTTACTCTTATTGTTTCCTCGTCGTTGCTTCCTTTCACCTTTTCTGCTGTCCTCAATCTCCCCTTCCACATATCTAACATAATAAGAAGTGGAAGCATGATCTCATGTGTTTGTGTACTGATGGCATTGGTTTATATTTCTGTTTTATTTTTAAAGGAGTTGAGTCAATAAAAAAATAAATAAACTTTGTATAGCGCTCCACAGGAAGAGGTTTGGCATATATTACTCACCTTTACTTTAGTCACCTTAAAGAATTCAGACAAAAACAATGTCTCATGAATAATAACTGTGCCTTTATAAAAGTTAAGCGGGACTTGATACTAGCATGGAGATAGAAGGTCAAATGGCTTGGGTTATTTTTGTTTAAATCTATATCCTTATTTTATTAATGACATGGTTGGGCCGAATTGGGGCACAGAGACTTGACCTCTAGAATTCCCGATAATTTGTTAAGCTGGGAGCAAAGCTCTTCTGTTTGTAGTCAGCCAGCCAGTCACTACATTTATTTGCCCTGGAGTCTCTTCTAAACTTCAGCTCTTATTGGCAGCTGTTCTGGGGCTTTGGAGAAAATGCTGCCTTTCCACGGTGTCACTTTCCTGTGGGATTGTATCTACTTAGCGGACAGGGATGTCCCTGGAGAAGTAGATGAACACCAGGCTCACAACTCTTCTTCAGTCTCAACCCAAGAGATACAGAAGGAAGAAAAAGATTGATGTGTATAGAGTAACTGAATAATAATAACACCAATATAAAATATTAGTATTTATGTGGTTTAAGCACTTATGATTTCAGAAAAGTAAGCTAATCTAATTTTTTATATTTTAGGTGATATGAATGCGAATTTCTTTCTAATGTTCATTCTTTGAGGTTGCATTATTATAAATTTGTGTCTTGGGAAGGGAAGCAGGGAAGAGACTCCTTCTTACAAAAAGGGGATGCAAAGGTCCCTCTGCTCTCTCCTTCAAGCTCTGGATCGTTCCCAGGCATACCTTGAGGTTTAGCAATTTATGACTATCCATTCCCTGCTGCAGCATCGCCTTCTAGCACAGAGTACTCTGGGCCTTATTTAACTTTGTCATCCAACGAATGAAAATAATACTGCTTGTCTTGCACGGGTCAAATGATAGAATATATGTGAAAGCAACAAACCATAATTTACATCATAAATACAAGATAATGTTATTTTGATGCATACCACTAAATATAACATTGATAACACCATATAGTACATATCGTAATGGGAAGATAAGTATTAAAATACTTTCTGCCAACTTTGGCCTAAGACCTCCAGAACCTTTTCATCTACCAGCCTACCCTGAGAGCTGAAAAGCCTAGATCCATTACTTTTCACACACATTTAAAACTTCCATGCCTTTAGAATGCGAAACAGAATTATATATACTGTGCAAGGTTCATAGTCCCTACTACACGACTTCCATCCACCACATTCATTGCAAAACACACTTTATTATTTTTTTAATCTCAATTTTTAAGGGAATTTTTCCTGAACTGCAAAAACAGTGGATGTGTTGCATAAATAGCAAAGGCATTGCAAAAATAACCATTAACCCACAAATCCAAAGTTATACAGAAATAAAACAGCTTAAACATGATCTGGACATTTACTTAGAAGCAGCTTCACAGAGATGGTTTGCATTTTTCAAATTGCTAGTGTAACTTTGGTTTAGCTCCCTGGATTTGGATTTGTCATTCACGTCTGTAGAACACATGCTACTTAGAAATAAAAGGAGGCTGCCTAACTCAAGTTCAGTTAAATTAAACATCCTTTGAAATTTTTAAAAATGGCAATAATTTGAAGTAATGGTGTTGAAATATTTGCACCCTGCTTCGTGATAATTCTTATAGTATGTTTCTTTAGAGTACAGTTTAAACATTCTCGTTGTTAACACTGAGTCATGTGACTCTTTATATTTCCTCTAATTCAATTTGTCATATTTAGACATGCAATGACATTTAAGATGTTCACTCCCTGGAACCAGCTCATGAGTGGCCTTGCAAAAAAACTTATGCAAGACCAAGAAAGGCACATACATGATATATTTAAGAAGAGTGAAATATCAAGTGCTATAAAAAAGTAATTACTCATTGGAAATTGACAAATGACTGAAAATGGACTTGTGATGCCATGAGATGTAAAGTGAAACGCAGTTCGTGCTTGGAATTTTCTGAATCTCTGGAAGTGGATCAGGATTGTTTTGAATGTAAGACATCTGTTGTCAGTCTGCTTGCCTTGGTCAGTGGCTTCTCTTAAAGCAAGGAGGGTTTATTTTCAATCTTGTAGTTTCATAGATTCTCCTTTTACCCTGCCAGGACTGGTAAAATGGAGAGTGATTTATCTGCTGAGAACAGATAACAGGTCACATATGTTCTTTTCAGGCACACTTGAGGAGAGTCAGCACAAGCTGCTATCAGCATCGACTTGAAATCAATGGTTAACATACATACGAGCACATGCAATAAAAGTAGAGGAATAGCCTGAATAGAATAGCCCTGGGGGACATATTGCCTGGCTGGTTGTTTTTTAATGGAAAAAATTAGTATTCCTTATCACATTTCTTAGTGTTTTCTAATTCCTCTATGTTCATCTTTCTCATTTAATAAGCCCCAGTTTTGATTTTAGGCTATTGGTTGCTAGACTTCAGATCTTAAAACTAATGAACTGGTGAGACTGGCCACCAGAAACTCTTTACTTAGGGACAAAGTATCCTCCAGTAGAGAGGTGATCTTAAGATAAAATGGAATTAGGAAAATAGCCTGGCCCTAATAACGAACAAAGACTAGTGTGTGTGTGCGTGTGCACGTGTGTGTGTGTGTACACGTGCGTGCACACACGTGTTTCTATTGAAACATTCTCAACCCACTGATATGAGCTTTGAGTCTTTTGGAATAAAAATATAGACAAAAAGACTTTTTATCTACATTTTGTGGCATTGAAGAAACACTCATCCCCAAGAACTTGGGAATGGGGAAAACAAGACTGCTTTTGCAGCATTAAACTAGTAAAACCCACCCATTTTGTGTGGTTAGCCATTTATGAGAATCAACCAAGAATTTGTAATCATGTATCTCTACACCTACGACTCTACTCAGAATGACTGGAAAATTTCTCAGAGATCCAGGAATCTAGTTTAATAAGCAACAACCTAATCAATTGTATTCCACCTAATCACTTGTATATATGGGGAAAGTTAGTAAATAGCTATCTATCTTACTGAATGCTTAGCTGGCATTGGATCTACAAATATTATTTGATAAGTAGGCATTATCATACCTAGTTTTCGGATGAAGAAACGGAGGCTTTGAAAATTTTTTCAGCCCCGCCTCCAAGTTAATTTTTCTAAGTAACAGACCCAGAATTTTGATTCAAGTCTTTCTGATTTCAAAGAACAAGTGCCACCAAATAATAAGACTGTCTGTATCAGAATCTCTTAAACAAGAAGAGTTCTGAGAGTCACCCCCATTATAAATCAGTTGATCTTAGATTGGAGAGGGTATGGGGGGATTGATACATTTTTGCTGTTTCAAAGCTCAGTAAGACATTCTGCTGTCCACTCAGGATTGGGAACCACTAAACCATCGGTGAAAAAAAAAAAAAAATAAGCCAGGGCCACTCAAGCACAAATTAAAAAGAGATGTACCTTCCAATAGATGTGTTAGCAAGAGATGTACCTTCCAATAGATGTGACCACTTATGATATCCCTGACACTACTAAACACTCTTTCTACTTAATATAGTCTCCTTTTTCTGGTCCTACTTTACCAAATCAAATAAAAATGTGGCTTTGCATGTAGCTTGTCTTCCAGGAAAGAATATATTAACCGACTGATCCAGACATTTCAGTTCTTTAACTGAATTTTAATACAGCAATCTCTGTGAGTGTGGACATTGTGAATCCCAAAGATCCATACAATCTGCATACTAAAAGATCAGACTGTAAATTCGAGGGCCAGATCCTGGACCTCAAAGCATCAAAAAAGATAAATGCCACCTTGATTGGGTGTCTAAGAGCAGCCTTTTTCTGGCAATGTTCATCTCTACTTTCACAGGGTACAGGTAGGTTCTTCATTTAATTGCTGGTGTTAGAATTTCTCCCAATACAATATGGTGCAATTGATTAAGTTGTTGCCTACCAAAATAATATCTTATCCAGCCTGGTTCCCTGAGATTTCTCCAGAGCATTCTGACAGGAGTCTTGGATGGGTAGATGCAGACTTACAGACATGTTCTTAGTTGCCGCAAATGGTCAATCACACAGAATAGATGTATTTTGCTAGTTTAACTCTGAAGTGACAATATTATTTTCTCTATGTTTAAGTTATTGGGTATGGTATATCTCACTAATGGCTCACACATTAAAAAAATTTTTTTTAATTAATGATTTGAGAATATTTGTCCTGACACTAATGGTTAAAGCTCTACTAAAGATAAGTTTGTGGGAATTTTAACAATATTAAATTATATTTGAAAGAGGCTAGAAAGGTAATTGTTAGAAACTGTAGGTATAAGTAGTATTAATTAGGGTGATGATGTGAACTTTCTTATTGCTTGTCTTTGGCAAAATCACGTAGTTATGTTTTGGTGTTGGCAACAACAACAAAAACTCAAAATCATGTGTGCCTTCTTTTTGTCTAATTTTTTAAAGGTGAATCCATGTAGTTTATAGAAAGGAGAAGCTATGATGCATATTATTAACAGAGCAATAAGCTACCACACCTAGACTCGCATTGTATGGCTAATTATTTCTCTTAGTGTTTCTCTTACTTTAAATATCTTACAATTTTACTTATTCAGTTATCTCTCATTAATCTGGGGTGGGGGGAGAAAATAGTTCAACTGTTTTTAAAGAAATAAGATCCTAATTTTCATTCCATGAACGTAGGCACTTCACCTTCAGAATTGAGTAAACTGCTGGTTGCCAGAGGAAGTGAGGCAGAAGGATGGGTGAAAAAGGTGAAAAGAGACATAGTCGGTGATAGTGTGATAACTTTAAATGGTGACCGGTGGTTACTAGACAGTGTGGTGATCATGTGGTAGAATGTATAAACATCAAATCACTACGTCATATACTTGCAACTAATATACAATGTATGCCAACTATACTAAAATTTTTAAAAAGTAGATTTCTTTCCAATTAATTTGAACCCTTCTGTTCCTGATTTAGAGTTTAAGTGACATCACAAAGTAGCAAAAGAAAATATTGTTTTAAGAACGTGCTATTTTGTTCAGTCAACAAAGCTACATTGAGCATCTGCGATGAAGTAGGCCCTAAGCCGGGCACTTGAACTATCGCATTACAGCAGAGACAATCCCCTGTGAAAAGTGGAAATGCATCTGTCCCCTCTGAATGTGATACTGCCAGGTATTAGCCATGAATTCCAGACGGAGAGCCTGTCAACACACTCTCCCACTTGTGAACTCAGACATCTACCACCCAGAAAGATTTTTAAGAGGATCTGTAAGTTAATGTTTACCAACTGCTTTAATATCCTAGGATTAAAATGGGCACATCAGAAAGAAGTGGCCATGGTGGAATTTGGAGGCTATTCAAAAATCCAGCTCAGCAAGTCTAATGGTTTGTTTTCAACATTTATTTAACCTCCTTCTGCTATCAAGAAACTTGAGAGGGTTCTGAGGAAGTTTATGCCAAAGGAAATGGAGAAAATGTACATTGATTTTGAGTTGTTTTGTTAAGGCTTCTGGATAGCAAGAGTGTGTGTTTTATAATTATGAAAGTTTGCCCAGCTTGTAGAGACATTGTAGGCTTAAGTCTTTGAGCCGACCAATAGTTGGTATCATGCCGTGCCTCCTTAGAAAAGCTAATATTGTTAGAGCCCTTGAAATAAATCTTAAGTCTGTCCTTGAAATAACTATAAATGAACTTGGCCTCTGTTCAACATAGGCCAGTGGAGAGAACATGCCAGGGGGAAATGTTTTTGTCCACCCTGGAATGGCCAGCTGTCACTCCATGCCAACGAGTGGGGGGCACAGAATTGCCGGATCTGTGAGAATAAGCAAACAGTTCTGTTTTCTCCACAGAAACTCATTTCCCTGTGCCTCGTATTGACAATTGTGAGCTATATTTGCAAGAAGGCTTGTATGCAAAAGAAGCACCCACTAAGATAGTGCAAATATTATCCCAGCAGGTCTCAGAAGCCACCCCACCCAGCTTACTTTTTATAGAACCAGGTGATAACATATTTCAAAGTGCTGGTTTGAGAGGCAAGTGTTTGCTGGCATAAAAATGTTCTTTAATTAGTATTTATCTCAGAGCCAGGGTGACATAAGTTGCTAATTATGCTGATACAAGAACAGATTGAGATATTCTTGTATGGAAGGGAGAAAGGGATAATAGGCATGCTTTTGGATTTGGAGTATATGTGTTTAAATTAGCTTGATTTGACCCTAAATTAGCTTGGTTTCAGTCTGGCCTTTAGTTAACCTGCATTTAAAATAGCTTTGCTAGCAGTTAAGGAGACCATGCCAGCTTTAGTCTTGATCATTAAGAATTTCAAGTTGTATACTGCATAGTTAATTCAGTATGTCATTCTGTGCTTCATAAAGGTTACTTTTTATCCCTACATTGATTAGGGGAAACTCTATACATCTCCCATGACCTAGCTCTATAAGTGCTATAGTAAATAATTTTTAAAATAAAAATGATTAATGGAGAATATCTTTTATTTCCATCCAAGTTCTAATAAAATATTTTGTTAGACATTTTCTTCCTAAATTAAATGACTTAAAATATATATACTGCTTATAACAGTACTTAGTAAGAACTCATGAACCATATATGTATATTTTTTCAAACATTTACAAGGGCAATTACATATAATATGGTTTTTAAAAAAAGAGATGCTAGACCACATTGTTCATTTATCTCATGGCCAATAATCATTGTTACTGCTTGCATATCATTGGTTATGTGTTAATCCCTCTTCTAAACACTTACCATATAATTCATTTCTTCTCAGGTAATTCTATATTAATACTATTAATATACTCATTTGGTCTAATGGGGACACTGAGGCACAAGGTGTCGAGTAACTTGCCTGGGCTTGTGTAGCTGGTAAGTGGCACAGCCGAGATCTAGGTTTAGAGTCTGTAAACTTGGCCACTATGCTGTCCTGCTATTCAAGATAGTCAGACACTAGAATAAAGCCATGCTTCATAAATTCTCTCTTCTACAGCACTCTGTTAAACACTTCTTATTTATTCACGCTTTGATACCATTATGATAAGTATCTATAAAGGCTTAGGCTTTATAGATACTTATAAAATTTACAGACTACAGGTGGTAAGGGTGAGGGAAGCTTAGGGATGGAAGTCCAAGAAGAATGAAATGAGGTAATATTTTTAAATATTATCCTGTTCTACATGCTGATAGTCAGTGGGGTGTCAGGGTTAAGAGCACAGAGTCTGAAGTCAGACTACATGGTTTGACTCGCAGCTGTGCTACTTATTACCTAGAGTAAACAAATTTCACTGTGCTTGCTTTCCTCAATTGTAAGATGGGGATGATGCCAACAGTACCTCACTCATAGGACTGTAGTGAGCACTCTTTATGAGTTAGACTTAAAGTACGGAGAGCAGTGCTTGGCACAAAGTAAGTGCTATACTTACTTTCAACACTGTTAGCAGCTGTTATTATTAACAATATTATTATTAGAACAAAAGTCCTTACTTGTTCCTTATTGCCTATACAAATGAAAAACTTAAAAGTTTGAACAATGAGTTTAATACATGTTACATTTCATATCATTTTAAAATCAGGTGTATGTATGGAATGTGATTAGTTCTTAGACGCTAAGAAAATTTAGTTAAGGTTCAGGAAATAAGCAAGAGCTGTCAGTTGAAGGCTCAAGGCTGTCATATTTGACAAATCTTTAATTCTTCTCAGTAAGGAAAAGAGAACAGCCTTTTATTATTTCTCGTGAAGAAATGTGGTATATTAGAGGGAAAGCTTTGAGAAACAATAACAACAAAAAATGCCCTAATTAATAACTTTACTATTGTATGCATTCACGGAGCTTTATTGAAAGGGAAATGGCATTAATACATTGCATCTTATTCAACGACTAGCTCAAGTAATACATTACTTTTTGCTTATTGAACTTGCTTCAGTAAAAATCTCAGGTATTACTTCACTATTTTGTGTTTTTTAGTCACGAGGCATGATAGCAAAGACAATTCTTCATTAGAGGAGTGATTTTGCTTTATGGCTTTCAATCAAATATTTACATAGTTTACTTTTTTCATTAAAATAAATTTTATGTATTTTTAATTTTTATTTATCTTATAACACTTTATTGAGTATATTTAACCATTATATATTTTTTAATTTCTGTTCTATTTGCTTTTTTAAACTTTATCTGCTCATTTTCTCCCCTTTAGTTTTATTAAAATATAATTGACATAAAGCATTGTATTGGTTTAAGGTGTACAATGTAGTGATTTGATATATATATATATAGAGAGAGAGAAAAATAATTATAATAAGTTTAGTTAACATCCATCATCTCATAGTTATAATTTATTTTTCTTGTGATGAGAACGTTTAAGTTCTATTCTTTTAGCAACTTCTAAATATTTGATACAGTATCGTTAAATATAGTCACCAGGATGTACATTACATCCCGGAACTTATAAGTGGAAGTTTGTAGCATTGACTATATTCACCCACCTCTCACATCCCCTACCCTCCACCTGTGGCAACCACCATATAATTTTCCTATTACTTATTTAATGTTTTATAGCACTGTAGATAAACAGTGACAAAGTATTGAAAGAAAAACATGACCAGGAAACCATTCGCTGTAAGTCAGAATATTATAAATTGACTACAATACAAGTAGGTTTGATTGCTCAGCATGAACTGACAGGGCATAAACATGGAACCAAGTGGTAGTTTGCCTAAACTGATTCATTAATTCATCTTAAAATATAGAGACAATGTCAGAAAGTGTTGTAATAGCCATCACTTACTGAGACACTTTACTGAACATCCCTACCACTTTTGACACCTTTGCTGCAGCCACCAAATCATCAGCCCATCTGCCATGGATAATTCCATGGATAATTCCAACAGATACCCAACTGTCACCAGCAGCCAGAGCATCCTAATAAAACACAATCAACTCATGATAATTTTCAGTGACCCCTTATTTCTCTGAAAGTAAGAGCCAAAGCCTTTGGTATGTTCCCCAAGGCTCCAAGTGATGTGCATCTCCCTCCACAGCGTCTCTAACCTAGCACTTTTCAGACTCTCCTCCCCGCAGATGCCAGGCACCTGTCCCTGAGGCAGACTCGACCACTGCTAAGCTCTCCACCTGGGGTGCTCTTTCCCTACACATTTACATGGCTCACACACTCACTGATCAGGTCTTCACTCAAATGTCACCTTCTCAGAGAGGCCTTCTCCAGTCATCCCATGGAACTGTTTAGACTCCTCCTCCTCATTTGCCTCCCATGCTTTAAGTTTTTCTCTTAGCACTTACCATGATCTGAAATATTTTGTATTTTCAGGGAATCTCTGCAAGTCTGGGATTCTTCTCAGTATTGTTCACTGCTGTCTCCCCAGCACTGAGCACATAGTAGGTATTCAATAATATCTGTCCAATGGGTGAATGCTTAGCTTATACTGCGTGTGGGGCTACGCCTATTTTCTTATAGGAAATTTCTCATGCAATCTCACTACAATGCTAAGAGATTAGGGTCACAAGAGAAATAACATGAACTAACATGTTTTATTAGTATCATGCTGGGTACTGGGGAGAAGTTGGAAGCTGTTGTAATAACCTAGGGCAAAGAGGTGGTGTGGAGCAGGGTGGCTGTAGTAGAGGTGGTGAGAAGATCTCAGTTAAAAACTCAGTAAATGAAAGCACAGTTCAAGGTTACCAAGCAATGGAGTGGGAGACTGAGTTAAGACAAGTTGGCTCTTACTCACTGGGTTCTGCTATTGCTTATATCATAGACTCTGAAAGACAACCAGGATTCAGCCCGAATCCTGCCTGTGGCAAACCATTCAATTTAATACATGGTTAATATTATGTCCAGATTTCTTTTTGAAGACTAAATACAATATATGAAGCATTTCTCACATAGTCAGATAGTAGTTGCTTGATAAATTGTAGCTACCCAAGGATCAACCATTTCATGCAGATATAACCTTGTTTGTGTTTGTTTATATTAAAAGAATTTATTGGATAGTGGCTTCATTTTATTTATTTTCAATGCTAACATTATGAAAATGTTAAGGTAGGTATCCTAGTTCTGCCTAAGGAAGATGTTAAAGGAAAGAAAAAGAAGAATGACAAGGGAAAAATCAGAGACAACAGATACTATCCTGGGAGTAGCATGAACTCCCACACAGAATTTCTTTAAGTTAAGATCTATAAAATTCTAAAGAATCTGACTTTTTGGATCCAGTATGTAATTCATTTGATAACCTAAGCCAATCCTGTGAGTTGCCCTGGCAACCAATTTTAGTAACATAAAGAAGTGCTAGCTGTTAATTGGTATTCAGAGTTAGTAGCTGCTGTCTCTGCTTCTGTCTCCATGGTTACCTAGCTGTCACGTTTTCATCTCTAGCATGGTGGTGAGATTTTACATGTGTGTACTTAAATGCACATGTCCATAATCTCTAGCTCAGTGTTTTAATAAATATCTATAATTGTGATCACTTTTGAGTTATTAGTATTATTGCTATAAAAACAACAACAACAACAAAACGGTTGCTCCACTGAAGGCCATGTCATCCTTCTGCATTCTCCACACATTACAAGCTTCCATTTTGGGCTATGCATGCATTACTGTTTGTATGGTTGTCTGCAGAGGGAAAATTCTGCATAACTCCACATACGTGTATAGAATATGGATGTTTAAAATATGCAAAATTGGGCAAAAATTGTACAAACAAGGCATAATTTTTAAAAGTGTTTATTTGAGGTTAGAGGTAATGAATACTGATTTGAGAGATAAATGTCAAATTAGACAAATTAGGTTCAATGTTTTCTATACTGAGGAAATATTCTCACACTTTGGTTGGTTAATACATAGATGCCTCATATATCCAATTTCTAGCAATTTCCTATTTAATAGAATGCAGAGTTCCCCCAATTAGCTACCTTTTCTCTCCCCATTTTTTTCTACTTAGAATTAAACTGCAGTTTGCTCTTTTTATTGTTGACTTTTACTAGTATTTTCTCTTAACCTCTAAAGTTAGGTAGAATTATTTCTCACTTATAAATGGTCAGCTAATTAATCATAATTGATGTTCCTTATCATTACAAATATACCAATACCATGATGGGAACAAGAAAAATGGTTTGGACAGTAGATAGCAATTAATCTCTTTAAAGAGGTAGCTTAAATACTAGAAACAAAACTAATTTTAGATTCATTCAACACTGATCTGAAGTCCTGGACTTCCTGTTTACTACCCTATGGCCCTTGTGGAAAGCAAAAATATCAACAAAATTTTGAAAACAAATTTAAAAACCTCTTTTTCCTAATTTTTCTCATCTCTAAATTACAGCCAATCATACCCAGTGTTATGCTCATAAATATTTTACAACCAGCTCTTTTGGGAAAAAAGACCACTGATTTACAGAATTTAGCAATTTCCATGGTGTGAATACTCCCACCATGGCTGATTTCAAGATTTCAACATGATGTTATAGACACCGGGAACTGGACAGAGTTGTTAATAATTGTCATTCGCAAACCAGGGCATACCAGCTCTAGTGCACTACTATATCTTGTTTATTATGATGCTTAAACAAGTTGTCCTGGGTAAAATACTGGGCGTACAACAAGCTCCAAATATCTTAATTCTTTCTTCTCTCAATGAAGTGCCTTCCCATTTTTTTTTTATTTAAAAAATAAATTTTAACAGCCTTGTTGAGATATAGGTCATGTACCATGCACTTCATACATTTAATTCTTCATTTCTTTTAATATGACTGTTGTTGCCCACCATATGTGTCTAGCATTTATTTGCGGAAAATAAATTTGCATGTGTGGTGGTTTTAAAATATGCTCACATGTTCTTCAATACCTCTCTCTTAAAAATGTGGAACCTAATTTACCTCCTGTGAGTGTAATTTGTACATAATGATTCTAAAATATGGTGGAAGTAATAGTATCTGGCTTCCAAGACTGAGTCATATAAGGCATTGTGGTTTTCTTTTTGCTCTCTCCTTTGAAACTCTTACTTTGGGAGAAAATAGCTGTCACGCTGTAAGACTGCTTAGCAGTGTAGTGCCTTATGCCCTATGCCCTAGGCCCTGTGGACAATCTTTGTGGCTAACAACTGAAGCCTTCAGCCAATAGCCATATCAATGAGTCATCTTGCAAGTTGATTCTGCAGCCCAAAGCAAGGCTTCAGATAACTGAATTTGAGACTGACATCTTGGCTCCAAATTCACAAGATTCTAGGCCAGAATGATCCAAGTAAGCTGCTCCCTAATTCCTTACTGATAGAAATGGAGATAACAAATGCTTATTGTTATAAGCCACTAAGTTTTGGAGTAATTTGTTACACGACAATAAATAACTAATACGAGCATAAGTCATATTTGTTCAAAAGCCTGAGTTAAGTTTCAATGGCATTAATTTTTAATTATCAAGTGTAGGAATCATGTAGAATACTTTAGTATCCTCAAGCATCAACAAAGAGTTTATAATGCCATCAAGAGAGAAGTCGCTGTTTAGACTTATTATTAATGGCTTATTTATTGGATATTAATGGCTCATCATCATTCAGGAGTTTCTGTAATGTGTAGGTGTTCAGAGTGTTTTTTTTTTTTTTTTTTTTGGTTAATGAGCCACCTGATCAGCTGTGATTTGGAAAGTCTTTGGGAAATGTGCTTATGTGCAACCTGAAGGTTGACTTGATTAGATTCCTGGAAGCACAATAGGTTGATTCACTGGTAAAATCAATCCAAATTTCAGGAAGCTCAGACTTCAAACTTAGGGGCTATCACTGCGTCCATGTCAGGGGTCATTGGTGCAAGAAAGAGATGAAATATATATTTCTTTTAAAATATTATCTCCTTTTATGCTTTTCAATCAATATTTAAGTAGAAATATCCTTGCTGTGCTTTTTTTTATTTAAAGCTTCAAGTAAAATTTTTTATTATAGTAAGAACTAGTAAAGAGGTACAAAAAAACCAAAGTTTTTTAAATAATAAAAAATGGCCTATATTTTACGTTGATTTTCACATTTTAGACAGTAGGTTTTACATATGTATATATTATATATATATTTTCCTTTCAAATAATGCAAGACTGATGGCGAGCCCTCACATAGTTATCAAGTGCAAATATTACATCTTCAGACTTCTGTATTTTAACTTAATATAATTGAAGTGGCTCAGCAGTGACCTGAAAGTTTAATATTTTGGAGGAAAACTTCAAAATGAGTCTTAATTCAGTGAATCACTAAGTATAGTACACTAAAGAAATGCTAATTGCACTTATAAATATATATAGTGTGAACAGAAGTATACAGGTGCATTTGCTAGGGATTTATCCATACTTGAAGGTAAGAAAGAAAGAAAGGTATTTTACATTTCTTTCAATAGGACTTTTTCAAAGTGTTTCATTCAAAGATGCTGTACAAATTCCAAATAAAGATAAATTGAGATGAAATAAAACTAAAAAGTGTCTTAGTAATTAGGCTATTTCTAAATTATTCTTAGTGGACTTTATTCTATTTTATTCCCACTGTCCTAAGAAGAATTTCTTAACTGAACATACCACAAGGACACTATCTGGATTATGACTACCCATCTTTAAAGTTGGCCTTTTGGAAGTCTGAAGTTATTTTTTTCTCTTCTCTTTCTTTTCTTTGTTTCCTCCATATTTCTGCTTTGCTGCAGTATGTTTTAAAAATTGCTACTAAAAAGGACTAGCTGGTCCTGTGCTCATATACCTTTTTAAAATTGAAAAGACATGAGGAATAGTTATTTCAATTCAAGCATTTGTTTTATTAAGGGCTAGGTAGTAGCCTGCTGAAAATTATGTCTCTATTAACAGCTAATTTTAAAATTTCCATTATTGTGATTTTAAATAAATTAGTCAGTGAGGAATTAGATGATAGACATATGAAGCAAAAACAGTATGCTAACTTCTACAGGGTCAAGCTACCTGACAGTGACAAGACTAGAATTACAACCTTCATTTTCTAACTTCATGTCATCAGCTTTTTCTAGCAGCTCCCATAGGCAACAGATACCTGATTAGTAAAAATTCACCTGGGGATGATTTATATGGTCATGCAAAACTACACCAACACATTGTCTCTTACCCCCCAAAAAGTCACTGCCTATTGCCTTCATCCAAAACACACTTGACAGACCATTTCTGAAACTAGTCTAAACTCTCAAACCCATCAGCTGCATTTGCATGCAAGTTCATCTTTCTTTATTAGCACAGACCCTCACACTTCTAATATCTTTTGAATATCTTCATTAACTAGAATTACATAATTTTTTCAATAACTCTTCTCCTTTGATACTTCATTATATCCTTATACATGTATCTATTTCAGTGAGGTCAATCAAAAACTATTTAAAAAGAAAAAAAAGTCTAAATAATTTAAAATAGTTTAAATGGCCACGTGTGCATAAAATTGTGCTCACATAAGTTTGAAAACATGGTTGATATTAAAGAAAAATAGTCATCTTTGAATCCAAAGACATTTTAAGTCTAACATATTTTAATCTGTAGAAATATACACTCTAACCAATATTATATATTTGACTCATAAAATTTTATTTTCACATGCTCTTGATTATGACACCCAAAATCAGTAAATACAGTTGCAAGAGTACTGATTTACTCCATAAACATTTTTTTCAGTGCCTATGATGTATGTGATAAAGTGGTAATTTCTGTGGAAGTACAAGGATGAGTAGATGTAATCCTTGAACTCAAATAACCCATAAGTTAACCAGTGTAACTCCTATTTGTAAGGCTGAATTCATTTTGTTGACCATTAAACTTTATTTGTTAAGGTTAATTTTATAGGAATCTTTTTTTAAAAAAAAAAAAAATCCCTACAGCACCTGGTATTTCTAGGTAGTTTCCCATCCAAGTGCTAACCAGGCCCAATCCTGCTTAGCTTCCGAGATCAGATGAGATTGGATGCATTCAGTGTGGCATGGCCATAGACTATAGGAGTCTTTTGAAAATCTTCTTCCTGTTATTTTTACCTTTTGTTCCCTGCTTTATACTCTGAAGACACAAAATATTCATATAAGCATTCATCATACTTTTAATGAGTGCCCATCATGCTAAGCTCTACACTGGCTTTGATATATAAAATATTATCATTGTAATTTAGGATCTCTCAGTCTCAAAGGGAAGACAGGCATGGACCTATAAAATTACAGTTAAGTAGTAGGAATGCTTTGAAAAACAGACATAAATAAAGTACAGTTACAAAAAAAAAAAAGGACTCTCTAGGCTTATCTATCAAGTTTTGGCATAAGATTCCCAGAAGAGATGAATCACTATTGAGAAATGGACAAGTGACGTGGAAAGCTTCTGGGAGAGATAATATTTGAGTTGAAGGATTAATAATTTACCAAAACGAGAACAGGGGAAAGGGTATTTCAGATAAAGGGAAGAAAGTATACATAAAATCAAGTAGTTAGAAACATGTATGGAGTTAGAAGAGATGAAGATATTCAGCATGACTGAACACGAAATTGCGTCTGTGAGTCACAGATAATCTGATGGAGGGGGGAAGAGGTTTGATGGGATATGGGAGCTTAAAAGATATGTGGAGATGAAATTATGAAGACATATGTAAGCATAATTACAATGTCTGTCCAAGGTTTTCAGCAGTAGAGTGACATGATTATATTTGTTTTTAGAGGAAGAGACCATGTTTGGGTGCTAGGTGAGCAGCATGGTGGATGGCACTGTACTGTGACCAGGCTTTCTGGAGGAACATTTAGGAAATTATTACAATAGTCTATGATTCTCTAGTAGAGGTGGCATAAAGTATGGTCACAAATTTGACATGTTACAGGCATATAAATATTTCTCTAACTATGAACTCAAAATTACTATAGAAAGGACTCTGGATTCAGTGTCCTGGATTAATTGTGGACAGGAAGCTCATTCACACAGTAGGAAAGATGGCAACCAGGATCTGTGGCACAACAGGTTTCTAAGAGGAGGGGACATTGTTGGGATCTGGGAAGATAACTCAGTAGGTTTCCACTAGGGAGTACAGATAATAAATTTAATTTGGGGCACACTGTAGCTCTTCATGGTTGTAATTTAACCTGGGTTTGGTGTCAGATGCAATCAGGACAGACACAGATTATCTTCAAATATTTGAAGATGTAGCAACCTTGGTGATGTTTAGTTCTCTGTTTAAGGTGAAAGATAACATCTTTTGGAAATTTGGAAATAGATGATTTCCAGGAAGTTTTTGTTCTATGGTTTAAAACAGCAATCAATCTTATTCCCCTACTTCTTCCTAGGAGTGAGGGAGTACTCTAACTTCCTAAAAGTATAAATAAAATCATTAGCTTGGAATAGTAATTGGGAAATAAAGAGACTTACTTTATAAACTACTAGTTTTTTGTTGTTGTTGTTGTTGTTGTTGTTGTTGTTGTTGTCTTGCTATAACTTTTTAATGTCTACATAGATATCAAGAATTTCTACAGATATTAGAAGTTTGGTTTGAGCGGGGTTTGCTTAAACTCTACAGTGTAGATTCCTAGCACCAAAGTGAATTCACCTTAGCTGGGTATATGGTTTCTTTCACCCTCTGATCCTGCCTAATATTTTCAATAGTTAGTGAGTTTCCCACTTATGGCTTATCTAGTTTGTGGATTGATTGATTGGAATTATTAACATATTTTTTAATCCTAAATTTATTTTCTTCATTGTTTCAAAGAAATTTTGGTTTGTAGCCATCCAATCCCTTTATGAATATCTGGGAGTGTATATTTTTAAAAATAGACTAAGTAAAGACAGTTAGAAGATAAATATCTATCTACCCACCTATTCTCCAAAAACATAGAATACATTCCAAAGACAAAATGTGAAGTGTTTGGGTTATTGTAACCCTGGAAAAATCTCTTACACTTTCAGACTTCAGTTTCTTTGTGTGAAAAATCACATGAGAAATAAGGAGCTCTAACAATTTTCAACATAGGTGCAATTTTGAACATTTTAAACAAGATTATTATTTTCTGTGTATAAATAGCATGCATAGGTAACCCCTAGTATAAATGGCTTAAAGGAATTAAATGGTAACATCTTAAACTATTGGTGCCTGGTGTACCCTAGAAGAATCCAAGATCTCAGAAATGGAGACTCATTTATACCCTAAGCATAGGAGACTCTTCTCCACATAAAAAAAAAAAAAAAAAAAAATTAAATCTTCTTTCCAGAGAGACAAGGCACAGAATTAAGAGAAAATGAAGCAGCAGAATAACACTTATCTCCCCTCAAAAATACAACTATCATAGATCACATAATTAAAGCCCCAGAGCACACAGTACAGAAGTCTAGACAAGTAGCGTCAACATTTAAAGAAAAGTCCGTAGGAAGTCTTGTGGCACTACTAATTGACCATGACTCAGACACTTTATGTTTTAAACAAGGGCATAATGAGAAGAATTGATTATTCCTTTCTGAGACAGAGGAATCAGAACATAGAGGCAGGAAGCAAGTATTCTAGTACAGATACATATGCTATCTAAATCATGGGGCCCAGGCTAAACTAGAATGGGTTAGGCAAGTGTTGACAGTACTTATTGTTATTATAACCCACTGTAAATTTTTATAGTTCATTGGTTATAAGTATATAGAGTAACCTGTACAATAATTCAGTTGTAGGTATGGGCTCTAACATTTTCCACATGTCCGATTACCTTCTTTGAAAATTCACTGGTTAATTCTTAGGAATTATGAAAGATGATTGAGTGAAGAGAACCTGACTTACTCTTGCATTCTTTCCTGTGCCATGGGCAAAATCAACTACCTTCAGTGCTTAGCAGAGTGCCTGGCACATGTTTGGTGCTCAGGTTCTATTCAATCTCCCTAAGTTTTCTTCTAGGTTAGAGAAAAAATTTTCTGCTGATTCTAGGCTAAGAAGGTCCATCACCTGCACATGAATATAGGTGCAATGGCCTAAGGATAGTTGCAGAATAAGAGTCTAGGAGAGGGTTGTGAAGCTCCAGATGGTGAAAGATTATTGTTTAGAAGCATGACTGGGGTTCAGAAAAATATTGGATTATAGGGACAATCTCTGGTAGATGAAAAACAACAGGCCTTTATAAAACTGAAGTTCTGAGGACTAAGTCTGAAGATGCCTGCAATTTGGGGAAGTAGGAAAAATAAGGGTTAATTTGGAGTTAGTGGGAAGGTCTTGTGCTGAGACAGACAGGAGATAGCTTAGAGACTGTGGAAGTTGACAGGGTAGCTATTGGAGTGAACATTCAGTAAGACTGAGAAAACCAGGAAAGACAGCAAATGAAGGGTCCTCTGATGGGAAGAGTTGGTAGATGGCTGGGGGAGAGAAGATGGCAAGGAGTAAGGAGGGCCTGAAGTTAATAAGCAATGCCTTAGAGTCCAGTCACATTACATTAGTGATGAAATAGAGGTGGTGTACTGTGGTCAGGACAGGAAATAACATTAACAGAAAGTCTATAGTAGGCACATGTTATGCAATTTATATATTTACCATATTATTCCTTATAACAGCTGGAGAGAAAAATATACTATTTCTATAACAGATAAAGCATCTTAAGGGTATCAAGTCCCTAGTATATGCAATGTAGAAAGAATTACCCAGAAGAAATAGATAAATTATAGCCATTATGTCATATTTGTCAGGGTTGACATCAGGGTTCTGCCAGGAACCAGAGGACACTCTCAAATGAAGACACTGTAGAAAACTTAACAAATGGAGCTATTTATAGAGATGTTGAAAGACTTAAGAAACCAAGGGAAGATACTCTGGTACCCTGGAGCTAACAACAGAAAGAAGCATTTATATCCAGAGCCTAAATAGACAAAAGGAGAGTGTGGTTTCTGGATTCTGAAGATTTCCTTACGTGGAAAGGGCTGCCTGACAGGTGTTAGGGCCTTTGGAAGTTTGTGGCAGCAAATCTACAATGAATGGTCTAGAAGGGAGACTGAGGATTAAAGCCCTCATCTTTTACTTTTTTCCCCTCCCTTGATCCCTTATTATTGCCACCCTACCCCTACCCCCATGCCTGAACTCACCCAGAAGCTGGAGGGCAAGGGAGTCTGCAGGATCCAGGCATCCTTCCTCCTGGGGCAGATGATCTGGAGGAAAAAAACAGAGATATGCAGCCCAGTGAGTAGATCTTGGACAGTGTATGTCAATGGTTCAGAAACATTCCTGGGCAAAAGAACATTTTTATTTTTTAATACTTATACCTGGTCTTGTTTTGCACCCATTACAGAGATTCTGAACCATTAGATCTGAAATAAGACTCATGAATCTACTTCTTTAACAGGGAAAGACATTTGGCAGCTATTCATTGGATCACACTAGGAGAAATACCTCCTAAAGAGGGTCTTCTATTCTTTGACTACCTTTGGGAGCCAACTTTCAAGTTAAGGTGTTCTTTTCCAGGAATTAAGGGAAGAGTGTGTAGCATCCTGTAACATCATCCTGCTTTATCTGTCGACGTACCTATGAGGCTTTGAGGATAGTCACAATTGAGTCTGAATTCCTACTCTGTCACTTAAAATATGTGACCTTATCTTCTCTAAGCCTCAGTTTTCTTATCTTAAAAATGGAATGATAGGACCTAATTTATTGGGCTATAGTGAGAATTATATGTGATTAGTTTTTAAAAATTAAAAATAAATAACTAGCACAATCTTTGGAACAAAGTAAATATACAACAAATGGTATCTATGTTGTTATTATTATTATAAGCTGCCATCACTTTGTAGTGCTTTGTCATAATTCATGCTCTACACTGGTGTTGGGTGTGCTATATAGAGTCAAAAGCTGCAGTATAGGAGGACCCGCAGATACTCTGACAGGCATTTATAGTTTTGATCAGAGAGAAAAAAATAGCATAGGTGATAGAGGCTCTGTTCATCCGTCTGGAGACCAAATCAAAGTTGTGATAGAAACAAGGAGCGGCAGCAAGGAAAAATCACCTAGGATCTAGATGAACAAGCCATACAACTATGGAGAAATCCAAGAAAGTACCCTGCAATGGCAGAAGGTAGGACGGGGTGAGGATGAGGGGCTGCCCAGTCCTGAGCTCTGAGTGAGATGGAGGCTGCTGCAGAGGCAGACGCCTTTTAAAGGGACTGTGTCTGTGAGTCAGTTTTTCTGGTGCGGACCTGCTCGCTCTGAGAACCAGTGATGATCTGACTGTGCACAGGGGGCACCAGGGACTTACAGGGAGACATTGTCAGAGTGAGGGCCAAGGTGAGACTTGCTTGGTACATAAGTGCCAATGGTCCCCATTGTTCTTGGTTGAGCCCTCCCTGCTCCCAGTGCGCCAGACACTGTGCTGCCATAGCAGTGACATCATCAAACTGAATAATAAAGGTTGCTCCTCCTAGAGGATTCCCTGAAACCCCGCCTCACCGCCCCCCCCCCCCCCCCCAAGCCACATCCAGGTGAATCCTCAGCAAGTCTGTCTGGTGCTCCTTGTTGAGACTCACACTGGTGGAGGCAGCTGGCCTCAGTTTCTGGTGTGGCCTTTTGAAGCAACAATAAGCACAGCATCTGTGGATTGCTTGCTGAATCTTAACAGGTGGACCTGGAGGGGTAGAGGCTTGGGCTTAATTTGGCCTGCAGCTGAACCTCTTTCAGGACTGTGCCACTGGACAGCTACTTCACAAATCCACACTAATAAAACCGGGAGATTTAGGAGCTTTGCTTAGTACATAGAAACAGACATGGAAAGGCAGCCAAAATGGGAAGACAAGCAGAAACCACGTGACAGAACAGACCAGAGATCCAGATATAACAGAGTCAAGTAATATAACAGATGCAGAGTTCAAAACACTAGTTATAAAGATGCTCGATGAACTTTTGGGAAGTGTAGAGCACTCCAACAAAGAGATAAAAATGGAAATGGAAATTTTAAAAGGGAACCAGTCTGAAATGGAGAATACCTTATCTGAGATGAGAACTATATTAAATGGAATAAACAAAGGAATAAACAGAGTGAATAAAGGAGAGGATCACATGCCCTATCTAGAGGATAGGAAAGCCAATCAGGAAACTCAATAAGAATGGCAAGAAAAAAGATGACAAAACTATAAAAGTAATTTAAAGAGGACATGGGACACTATTTAGGCTCCAAATATTTGTCTGATCGACATAACTAAAAAAAAAATCAAGATGTTGAACAGCTATTTGAAGAAATAATGATGGGAAACTTCCCTAACCTGGTGAAGGAAATGGACATAAAAGCCAGGAAGCTCAGAAGTTTCCAAAAATCAGGGAGCCAAAGAGGCCCACACCAAGACACATCATAATTAAAATGTCAAAGGTTAAATACAAAGAAAGAATATTAAAAGCAGCAAGAGAAAAACGAATAATTACACATAAGGGAACACCTATACAACTGGCAGGTGATTTCTCAAAAGAAACTATGGAGCACAGAAGGGCCTGATAATGGTCATGGAGATGGTGAGCACGGCATAGGGAATGCAATTAACATTAATACATTGGCTAGGTGGAGGGTCAGGGGAGGGAGGGAGCAGTTAGGAGGATAATTTACTGACTATATAGATGTCTAACCAATGTACTGTATACTTTAATTTAAAAAAAAAAAAAGCTGCAGTATAAAACAGACTAGCTCAGTAAAGAAAACTTCATGAACTTTGCTTATGTTGAATAATGCAAATAATAATTTGTCTTTGCATTTTCCAGCTTTAGATGTAAACATAGAAGATCAATAAGAGGGAGAAGAGCTAGTTTACTTTTTTTTGCTCATTATCTATTCCAAGCCATTGAAAAAATACTTCCAGCAGGCTGCTAGTAAGTTGGGGAAGGATGAACAGCCCTTTCAGAAAAAAAGACTAAATATGTTCTGGAAATACATTTTTTTTTTATTAAAGCTGACTTGCTTAACTTAAAGGAATGCTCAAAACTTGTGCCCTGCAGAGGTGATGTGTAGAAAAGAATAAAAAATATTTCCCCTTTCATCAATAAACAATGAGTCCCACTGTCTTGTTTAAATTCAGGTGGCCCAAACAGTGGGAGTCTTTAAATCTCTTCCAAGCTCCTCCCCAAAACTCCACCACCACCCCAAGCTTAGTCTCAGAAACTGCTAGAACATCCCTTCAAAGTAGTTATAGGGGCCCTTCCAGCTGTGGAGCTGCAGGACACAAAGAGGATAAAGTCCATGCTTCTAGGAAGCATCCCCCCCTGTAGGCAGCAGCCCATCTGTCACAGTGACAAGATAGAGCAGAGTACAGAATGAAGGACCCCCTTTTGAACAGGAAAGGGCTTTTTCTCCCTTTAGAGCAGACAGTAGGACTGAGCAGCTTGGGATGAGCAATGGATGAGGCAGGAAGGTGGGAATCTACAGGATTCATCTCTCACACAAAGAAAGTTAAATCACAAATTTGTCAAAGATTTATCACATTTTCTGAAATAAAAGGGAAAAAGGTGGGTTTCCAGAAACTATTTTGAGTAAATTTCAGAGGAAAAGAAAAATAGGATTGCAAAGGAATTCTTTTGCTTTTCTGCCATAATTTAAAGCAATGCTTCTCAACTAGGGGTGATTTTGTCCCTGAGGGGATATTTGTCAATGTTTGGAGGCATTTTTTGGTTGTCTCAACTTGGAATAAGGAAGGTACTATGGCATCTATTCAACAGAGGCTATAGATGCTGCTGTATATATAGGCCATGGGTATATGCATAGGCAAATTTAGCAATAAAATGAGAACTGAAAACATTCACTCAGCAGGTTATGGTGTATAGTCACACCCCAGGCATATAATTTCCTTACTGAAAGGCCTATCTTTGCCTTAAGCAAGCCATGTCCATTGTCTCTGATCACCTAGGTTAACCACCTTTGAAATGCCCATACTTTCAAAGCCTGTAGGAAGTAATCTGATTCCTTCATATAATCTTCCTTATGCTCCCTCCTTAATCTCAAAAGAATAAAAGAAACTGCAAACTGTTACTCTCCAAAGTATTTATCTACTCTGTTGAGTTTTGCCTCCAGATCTTGCCTCTGTCTGACTCAAATAAACTCATAAAAATTCTACATGGTCTATGGCCATGCCATGCTGAACAAGCTCCATTTCATCTAATCTTGGAAGGTAAGCAGGGTCAGGCCTGGTTAGTACTTGGATGGGAGACCACCTAGGAAGACCAGGTGCTGTAGGCATAAAAAGTAAAAAATAAGGGATTGTAAGCTGACAAGGTCTTTTCAATCTATGAGGTCAACCGAGGGTTGCCTCCTTAAAATAAATAAATAAATAAATAAATAAATAAATAAATAAATAAATAAATAAATAAATAAATAAAATTCTCTACATGTTTGGACATTGCTTCTATTAACACTTACATAGCATAATGTAGCAGGATTCTGAAGAAGTCCACCCAGGATTACCCCATAGACCAGAATTTGGTGCTAGGTACCAACAGGGGCCCAATGTACTTCACTGAGTCTTTACTTTGCATAGGGTGAACTTGGCGAGTCCCTTTTTTTGGAATCCCGTACCTACCTGCTTTAGGTATCACTTTCTGACTCTATTTGAGCTGTTCTTATGTGGCTGCTTTCAATTTCAGCTTTTTTAAAGTGACACAAAAGAAAAATTAAAATTAACGTGAGAAATTGAGCCAATGAGGCCAAGGAGCCTCACTACAGCCAGCTTCCCCTTGGGCCTCCAGCAAGTTTTAAGTACAATTTGCACAGAACCTCCACTTGTGAGTATCTACAGAAGTGGAGAGATCTAAGTATCAGCTTAAGGTGGCCGAAATGGGGCTCTTTTAATATCTCTAAATTAATTTTTTTGTGTGTGCTCAATTAGAAAACGCAGGCTCTAAAACTGAATGGAATGAATGGGATGCTTACCTTGATTGGAAGATAGAAGCCTCTAAAAGAAGCACAGAGAAACTTTCTTCTCTTCAAGAAGTTAATAAGAAACTTTTGGAGACTATCTCTGAATCAAAGAAGCCTTCTAAAACTGCTCAATGTCAGCACCCCTCATTCCTCATTCTCCAAACACCCTACTTCTTTCTGAGCTTCCCTTTCCAGACTTGCCCTCTCTTTCTCTTCTTCTTCTTCTTCCCTTCTTTACAACTCCTCCACCACCATTCTCTACTGATGTAGGGGAAACCGAGAACAGAAAGACATCAGGATACGCTAGAAGAACCAGAAATTCTGGCACTTCCTTTTAGAGAAAAGCCAGTCTCAGGACAAGGGAAACCAGCAATGATTTGCTCTCCTTAGACTGAAATAGAATTAAGGAATATAACTACAGATTTTACTGATCCTCTCCAAGACTCTGTTTGGTTTGCAATGGAATTTAATTGTTAGGATATATGATATTGTCTTTTTTGACCTGTTCCAACTCATACACCTATTGGTTTCTGAGAGCAAAGCAGCAGAATGACTAGTAAGATCTGCTGGAAAACTCCTATAAAAGAGAGAGACAGAGATAGAGACAGAGACAGAGACAGAGAGACAGGGAAGCTGGGAAAAATGCAGGGAATTAACCCAAGAGCTTCACCAAGCCATTCCTGAGATTTTCCCCAGGAAAACAGACTAAACAAAAATCTAACAATGTAGACAAAATCTGAGGAAATCATACTTGTTTTCTTTGATCAATTTGAAAACAATTTTCAAGCAATATGCACTATTATCTCGAAACAGTTTTAAGGATCATCAAAATGATTCAGTGTTCAATGTAGCATTTCTGGATTAGATGAGGAGCTTGTAACGCTAATTAAACAATATCAATTAAACTGGCTGACCACGCGTACTGATAAACTAGCAATTCTGGCCAATCAAATATTTAAATTGAAAAAGAAGAAAAAGAATAGAGTTACTAAAATCATGAATTTACAGTTCCAGCAACTAAGTAATCAAGTCAGACCTTCTGAAAGCTTTTTCATGACCAGGGAAATGAGGGTCTGCTTTTACTGTAGAAAGAAACCAGGTCATCTTAAAAATTGTAGAAAACTGAAATGGGACTTAGAAAAAGAAAGGAAACAGAAGAAAGCATAGGACTGCTCTGAGGATTGTGAGAGGGCATTTCCCCTTCTTACCAATAATTTAGAAATTGAAATATCCAAAAGGGAAAACCACTAAGGCCCTTGTAGATACTGGGGCTACTTTATCTCTTCCTAATCCTACCCAATTAAGTAGCTCTCTCCTTTAGAGCAAAACTTCTGTACAAATAGTAGAGATATCCAATCAACAATGTCCAATTTTAAAATCAGAACCTATTACCTTTCAGCTAGAGAATGTTACAGGGCAACATCCATTTTCGCTAGTCGAATCTGCCTCAATTCACATGATAGAGCAAGACTTTCTTGAAACCCATCATGCCCACATATCCTTTTCTAAGAAGGGTAAAATGTATTTAGAACCCAATGAATCAGATGCTGAACCAATTGAGAACATCGTGATTTTAAAAGAACCTCCGCAAGAGGAAACTAATCACAAGACCGGATACTTGCTACAGGACATTTCTGTGGATCTCTGGGCTCTTTTCAGTACAGATACCACATACTCTATTATCAACTATTCCTGTGGACTGCCAATATTATTCAGTAATAGATTTATGTAGAGCCTTTTCAGCATTCCTGTAGAAAAAGACAGTCAATAGCTCTTTAACTTCACCTGGTAAGATCACCAATTTACTCAGACTGTAATGCCCCAGGGATATATAGTCCCACCTACTTCTCTCAAACACTAAAGGCTGCTTTAAATAATGTTGATTTTCACAGGGATTCCACTCTAATACATCATACAGATAATGTATTTTTATGCTCTAATGCCTTCCTGGACTCCTCAGAAGGACACAAGTTACCCATTACAAAGCTAGCTATAAAAAATAACATAAGATCTCAAAGAACAAGCTTCAATTGTGTTTGTCCCATTTAAAAGACCTTGGCCACCTTATATATAAAGATGGGCTGCTAATTAACTCTGAAAGATTCAGAGGGATCTTATCTTTTCCTCTTGCAAGAACTAAAAAGCAGCTTATAGGTTTTGTAGAATTGACTGGATGTTGTCTCAACAGGGTTCCGAATTTTTCATTAATGACTCAACATCTATATGTGTATTAAAATCAGGTTGATCCGATCCAATCTAATGGAACCCTGAACAGAAACCTGCAGAAGCTCTAAATGAAAATTATCTAAAGCTCTCACTTTGGGACACCCTAATTATAAACTTTCTTTTCATAAATAAGAATAAAGGAAATGTTTTCAGAGTTCTAACTCAGAACCATGGAGATCATCATAGACCTATTGGGTATTACAGCAAGCAATTAGACTGAGTAACCCTCCCTGAGAGCCATCTCTACTGTACCCATGTCTGCAAACAAATAGAAGAGATTCTTAGGGGTTCTCCTTTAACATTTTGTGTTTCTCATTCTGTTGAATTTTTGCTAAACTCTCACCATACTCAGCATTACTTGGTCAGCTGACTGGCTTCTTAGGAAGTACTCCTCCTTTTTGTGCCTAATATTACTTTAGCTTGATGTAGCAGTCTTAACCCAGCAACTTTACTACCCTTCTTACAAGATGAAGACACTCACAAGTGCATTTTGCTTACTGACAACTTCTTGCTACTAGGAATAATTTACAGGAAACTGTTATTGATAATGCTGACTTCACTAGGTTTACAGATGGATCTTATCTCAAAGACAAACAGGGACATTACCAAGCTGCATATGCAATAACGTCCATGGTGGATGTAATTGAAAGTTCTTATTTCACAACAGGCTGAATTAATTGCTCTAACTTGAGCTTGTTAACTGGCCAAATATCAAATAACCAATATTTACACTCATATTCGCTATGCCTTTGGTGTAGCTCATGACTTTGGAAAGCTATGGAAGCAATGAGGCTTCCTAATTTCCTCAGGGCAGTCTATTAAGAATGAAAAACAGGTTGCGGATTTATTAAATTTTATACATCAATCAAGCCAATTGTCAATTATAAAAATTCCAGGACATTCTAATGCTACCATAATGGAAGCAAAAGGAAATCATTTAGTTGATGCTGCAGGTAAACAAGTAGCACTAAGCAATCAGATTATCTACACATGAGAATTATTTTTTGCTCCCTGCTAAATCGATAAAAGTCTCTTTTACATTTTCAAAAGATAGCTACAAAAGAATATACATAGGTCATGTATATATACATAGATCATATGCAATGCACAGGACAGCTCCCAACAAAGAATTTCTGATTTAAAATGTTTTAACTTGCTACTTCAAGTCAGTGAGCTTCAGAATTCTACCGAATTATTCAAGTCTCTAGATAAACTCTGATTAATATAAATAATTACATGCACTGGGAAGAGTTTCGTCATAGCTTTGTGTCGCCCAATGTTGAGAATTATTCAAGCCATTATTTACTAAATGCCACTTTTATCTTGAGGCAAACGTGAAAGCTAATGCCCAAGTCTATTCTAAGGGAAGTCAAATTTTAAGGAGAACAAGCAGAAGTTTCACTAACAGGGAATAAACCAATTTCTTGTTTAAGATTCCTTAGACCCAAGCGGAAGGTGCCATATCATCAGCATGTATGGTAGGAAGGAAAATCTCTGGTGTGATTCTGTAACACAGTGCTGAAAAAGGTACTACACAGATCTATTGATCTATTTATTTTTGAATTCTATTTTAAGATCACAAAGTCATTAGGATTTAGAATACATAAGGTCATTTACAATAATTAAATAAATATTTAATCAGTTTCTTTTTTTTTTCTTTATCACACATGTAAACTAGGGTTATTAAAGATATCTGTATTTGCAGTTCTCTGTGTGGATGATAGGCTTCCTTTACATTTTGGGCCCTCTCTTTCAAAGGGTTCTGTCAATGGCTTTTCCTAGTTCCTTTGGGGAAACTTCCCACTGTAGGAAATAATTTCTGACATGAATTTAGTTGCATTTACCTTGGCCACTACTCTTTCCTTGTGGTATCGTTGTAACTTTCACATTTTAATATTAGAACGGCACTGCTACTTGATAGGAAAAACCCTTCCAGCTACTCTATCCCTGTTGATGACATTATTGTATGTTTTACACAGTGAGCTCCATATCTTATTGAAGGATCTGGAGCAGGGAGGGGGAGAACACAGAAAGAAAATGAGAAGTTATTACTATCAGAGATATCATTGAATTAGTAAAGATTCATGAAATTAGCTACGTAAATAAAATCCTTAGCCTCAGTTTTGTCTGTGTTACGATGGCCCCTGAATTGCAAGTTTTTAGAGATAGAAAATGAAACAAAACTATAACAATAGGAAAACTGTAATAGAGCATAGGACTTAATTAATTATAAATGACTATGGTTGTGCTGATCTGACTTGAATATAGTATTACAAAAAAATTAAAAATAAAATGCTTTAAAAACTGTGAACCTGAAGTTATTCACAAAACTTTTAATTTACTTGGTAAGAACTCCTCTTAGAAAGCATTCATCTAGGTAACATGCTTTCTGTTCACCCACTTAGGAAAAATGTACATAAATATTTGTGTATGTGTGTGTGCACATGTGTGTTCTTTTTACCTCTAGACTCTATCCTAATACAAAGCTCATTAGTTGGTTGGCTATCAGCTCTCTAGAAACTGACAAACTGATCATAAGAAAGCTATCATGGCAAATATAAAATAGCTAAAGCACTTTTGTTTTAAGTTTTTAACTGACATCAATTGACTCTAAGTCTTTAAAAGGAGGACAAGACTGACAATGGCCATGTGGACACCCCGGTAGTCTTTCTCGGCACTGTCTGCATCATCAGCAACTCTTTAGGGATTGCAGTTTCCTTTCCATTTTTTTTCATCCCACCTATCACCTTTTATTTCAAGCTTCAAAGATCAAGCCTATTTTCTTGATTTCAAATTTTGCCTGCCTGGGATCCATTTCCTGGACAATATAATTAAGAGTTCCATTTCAAACCTGCTCAATTTTTTCACTGACCTTTAAAAATAATTACAAACTCAGCATTCACTGGGGGTTTCAGGCTATACCATAGTTTATTGTTTGTTTGTTTGTTTAAAGCATGTACAGAAAGTCTACTCCGGGCAGCAGACTTAGCACTCACTTTTTTTTTTTCCATTGGTTATCATTTTTTAAATTAATCAATTATTGTATTATGGTGACATTGGTTAATGAAATTCAGTAAGTATCAGGTGTATAATTTAGCAGTAAGGCGTATATATATATTGCATTGTGTGTTCACTGCCCATAGATTTCTTTCTGTCACCACATATTTGACCCCTTTTAACGCATCTACCTTCCCCCTTCCCCCTCCTCCCTACCCTCTGGTAACCACTAGTCTATCGTCCATGTTCATGAGTCTCTGTTTGTTCTGTTCATTTGTTGCTTTTAGGTTTATATCCCTCATATAAGTGATATCATGTGGTTTTCAACTTTTTCTATCTGGCTTATTTCGCTTTGCATTGATTATTTTGAGGTCCATCCACATTGTCACAAATGGCAGTATTTCATCTCTTCTTATGGCTGTGTATATATATACCACAGCTTCTTTAGCCAATCATCTGTTGTAGGACACTTCAGTTGCTTCCATGTTCTGTCTGCTGTGAATCATGCTGCTATGAACATTAGTGTGCAAATATCTTTTCAGATATGGGTTTTCAAGTCTTTGGGGTAAATACCCAGTAAAGGCATTGTTGGATAATATGGTAGATCAATTTCTAGTTTTTTGAGGAACCTCCATACTGTTTTCCATAGTGGCTATACCAATTTGCAGTCCCACCAGCAGTGTAGGAGGGTTCCTTTTTCTTTGCATCCTCCTCAATACTTGTTATTGCTTGTCCTGTATTCTAATGAGTGTGAGATGGTATCTCGTTTGTGGTTTTGATTTGCATTTCCCTAATAGCTAGACATGCTGAGCATCTTTTCTAATATTTCTTGGCCATTTGTATGTCTTCTTGGGAGAAGTTTCTGTTCAGGTCCTCTACCCATTTTTGTTTGAATCATTTATTTTTTTGTTGTTACTGAGTTGTATGAGTTCTTTATATATTTTGGATATTAGGCCCTTATTGGAGGTCTTGCTTGCAAATATCCTTTTCCATTTGGATGGTTCTCTCTTTACTTTGTTGATGATTTCTTTTGCTGAGCAGACGCTTTTAAGTTTGATGTAGTCCCACTCATTTATTTTTGCTTTAACTTCCCTAGCCTTTGAGGTCAAGTTCATAAAATCCTCTTTAAGTCCAAGGTCCTTGAGTTTAGTTTTTGTGTTTTCTTCTATGCATTTTATTGTTTCAGGTCTTATATTCAACTTCTTAATCTATTTCGAGTTAATTTTGGTGTGTGGTGATAGACAACATTCTAGTTTCGTTCTTTTGCAGATGGCTTTCCAGTTTTCCCAGCACCATTTATTGAAGAGGCTTTCCTTTCTTTACTGTATGTTTTTGGCTCTTTTGTCAAAAATTATTTTTCCATATATATATATATGGGTTTACTTCTGGACTCTCGATTCTGTTTCACTGCTCCGTGTGTCTGTTTCTCTGCCAGTAGCATGCTGCTTTGATTATTGTCACATTGCAGTATAATTCGAAGTTCGGCAGAGTGATGTCTCCAACCTCGTTCTTTTTTCTTTGGCTTTGATGTTTCAGGGTCTTTTGTGCTTCCATACAAATCTGATGATTTTTTGTTCTATTTCTTTAAAAAATAACACTCACTTTTAAATGCTCTTTTCTGGAGCTTTTTTTGAGAGTGTTACTCTCAAAGGAACACTCAGTAGCGTCAATTCAAGGATACATGAGAGGAGTAAACTCTTTGATGAAGCACATTTGAGTCTCTGACACATCCCTAGGCTAGACTAGAGTTTTAAAAAAAACTAATAAAAATTGTTTTATTACTTGGTGTATTTTTTCACACTTTCTATTATATCCATAGAAATGGAAATTAGGTCTAAAGAAATTAGGAGTCGATCTCAAACTACCATGAAGAAATTTTTTTTCCTTTTTTTCCTTTTTATTATTTTAAACTCAGTTTCACAGAGTAAAGGTGAATTTTTGACTCTATATAATAGCAATTGAAAAGATTAATTTGATTTTCTGTGGCAACAGGATAGGAAAAGACATAGATAGCTAAAATCAGTCCTCTGGACCACATCTTTTTCAACTAATAGAAAAGTAGCAATATAGTTTGTAGACTAGAATCCACCTTCCCTCCTCTGGCTTATCTTTTTGTGGGAGGTCTCCAAAGAAATGAAAAAATAAAAATCAGTTTAAATCTTTAAAAGGAGAGAAAAAGAGAAAATAAGAGGAGACAAGATGATCTGTGAATGGATCTCGCTATGGCTCCTCAAGCACCGGTCACGTCAGTATGTGGACATACATAACGTGTGCGCCCCTGAAGGACAAAGGGAGTGTGTTCTTATAAAACACAGTTGAGCCTATGAGATCTGATAAGAGTGGCCATCAAAAGGAATTATTTTTGACAACTAAGAAGTTGTTATTTACTAGGCAGACACTAACATATCAGACAGGTGACATTCCAGAGTGTGAAGGGAAAGTGGGTCCTGCTGTAAAGCTCCAAATCCTGCAACAATCCCGGCACTTCCTCCTCTGCCCTCCCTCTCTCCTTTCACCAGCTCCACTGTAAATCCTTTGATACCAAACCCTGCATATCTAGCTGTAAACCTGTTCAACTGTGTATTTTTTCTTCCCCATTTGCTGACTTAGCTTGTTTTCTCTCAGTTCTGAGCTTCATTTACATTTTCTATTGAATAAAACATGAGAAAAGTAGAAACTGATCCACTTGTGGGTTATGTAGAAAAAGACAGATCAGAAATGAATGAGCCAGAAACATTCCAAAATAAAATAATCTTAAAGGCTAGACTTTTAACACATTATCCAGAAACTCTGAATATATCCTAAAACTAGGGAAACATAAAAACAGATAATATACATGTAGAAATCAGAATGTTTTGGTAGACTTTACAGGTGATTTGGTATAATTTTTTTTAGCCTTTTCGGTCCAGACCCCTTGGAAAATTCTATTTTGAAGAAAGCATAAGCATGCTGGACACAACAATGTGCATACAATTTTAGAAGATTGATGGAGTCCTTGAAGCTCATTCACGGATCCCATGGTAAGTGCATTGAACTCCTCCAACTTCCTCATTAAAATGTGAATGACTATGGTGCTGTCAAGTTCAATGTCAGAGCAAGCTTGTAACATAACCAGACCTCCAGATTCCCAATCCAACTACTGTATCTCAAATCTCTACACAGAGTTTTGAGATAAGGGAATACTGATAATTACTAAAGTGGTTATACTGATTGAATCACATCCTCTAAATTCATGTCTATCTGGAACTTCAGTAAGTGACCCTATTTGGAAAAAGGGTCTCTTTGGATGTAATTAGTTAAATTAAGATGAGGTCAAAGTGGATTAGAGTAGGCCCAAAAATTCAAATGATGTGTTCTTTAAAACAAATCATGTGAAGGCAGAGACACACAGGAAAGGCCATGTGATGAATGTCATTGTGAACTGGAATGACATTTAAGAACTGTAGTAAGATAGAGATTGGAGTAATTTGGCTATGTGCCAAGAAACGCCAAGGATTGCTGGAAACCACCAGGAACTGGGGCAGAGGTGTAGAGTAGATTCTTCCCTAGAACCTCCAGAAGAAACCAACACTGCTCACACCTTGCTTTCAGACTTCTGGCCTCCAGAACCATGGGAGACTAAGTGCTGTTGTTTTAAGAAACCCAGTTTGTAGTAATTTGTTACGGCAACTAATATAGTAGCTTGCTGCTGCTTGTTTATATTTTTATTAATATTGTTTTTAAAAGCCTTAACATGCTGTTCCCATCACTGCCACACTTGGTCTCTTTCCACTTCATTTTCAGACTAGCTGACCTGGATATTGATGCTGGACACACTAATGCCCTCCATGTCTCTCTAAGTTTTCTTCATGAGTAGTGATGAGTTATGCTGAGAAAAATTCTTAGATCTACATTTATACAACACTGCTCTTGTTGCTTTTGGACAATACTTTCCCAAGCTGGGATAGCTGCTATTGACCTTGCAAGAGAATGATAAAAAAAAAAAAAAAAAAAAAAATCCAATGAAGATTTAAGAGGAAGTTCCATTAAATTTATGTAGTAAAATGGAAGTTTGCTTTACGCAAACAATGAAGAAACCTTAGAAGATAATGTTGTTGACTTCCCATACTCTAAAGTACTTTTGACTCAGGAAGATAACTTAGGCCTCACCCAGGATGAGCTCTGGAAATAACAGCCCACAGAAACCTCTCAGCAATCTAGTAAGTTAAGTCAACAAGCTTAAATCAAACCTTTCCCAACTTCATTTACAGAACACATTTACAGGCATTATATACCACTTGTATTACTAGAACCCTAGATTGACCTAGGTATCGAGGTGTTGTTCTTATGCTACTGTCAGAGTATTTTCAGAAGTCTAGCCATGCTTAGGAGGAAAAAAGTCCTACTGTTACTGCTTCCCCTAACTCACTGTCTTCAGCAGACCATGTGCGTAAGGAGATGAGCTACATTAGCCTGGAAAAATTCCCAGGGCCAGGTCATTGTGAGCAGCAGCCTAGTGTGTGGTCCAAAGTAGTATTTCCGGTTCTGCCTATTTTCATTTCCAAGAATTGCTTAGAAATAAATACTCTTGCTTTTGTTAGGAAGGGGTGACTTTTTAACACTTTTGGGAATGGTGCCTTAATTTCACGCTGCACTTTGACCAAGGTTTCATTTCTGGATCCTCTTGTGATTTCCTGATATATTTGCTGCAAATTGAATAAATCATGCTGGGCCTCTGTTTCTTCACTAGTAAAATGGAGTGGGGGGAGTAACACATTAATGAATTGTGAGGAGGAGCTGAGCATGTGTAGCCACTGGATTTTTTATAAGCCTCTTGCAAATTAATGGCAAAAAAATATTTGAAACTTTAAAAGAGCATCACATTTCCTTAAGGGGAACTGGTGAGTTTCAGGAGGAGGCTATTACTCAAGGTGGAGTTGTCAGTGTTCAAATATAATTATGGACTCTGGGAAACTAGGACAGGAATCTGCGGAGCTGCAGCAAAAGCTCAGTTGTACATCCTTTAGTCATGTAGGAAACATGGTAAGGAAATGCAGTGTGATCCAGTTTAATACATACCATGCCAGCTGGATAGGGATATAAGGCAGTAAAACCAGAAAGACTGAGTAGATGGTGGCCTTTATAGGAAAAAATACAAGAGTGAGAAAAACCTAGGAAAGAAATATGTGGAGCAGTAAAAAGGCTGGGAAAGTATTCACTGATAATCAGACCAAGAAGTCAGGCTTGACTGCGATGATGACAGTCTCAAAGAAGGATGTGTGTCACAGATTGGAGAGTAGAGACAGCACAAAGGGGATTTCTTTATGGCAGACCTTGGTTTAAGTCTCAAGTCTGTGGCTTCTTAATTTTGCAACATCAAGCAAATTACTATTCTGAGCCTTATCTATAAGATGTAGGTAATACCTATCTTTCAGAGATGCTGGGAATATTTCAGATGATACATGTATCTAGGTCCCAAGCAGAATGCATTAACAGCTATTGGCCCAATGAAGAAAGAAGAGGAGGGAAAATTAAGGGAAAAAGTTTGCTACTTTTTACTTTCAACTTTCTCCTCCATGGGACAAAATCATAGGGTCGGTCTAGTCTAATCAAAAACAGGCAGGTCCCATGGGCCTATGAGAGTTCCTTACCAGTATCTAGTTGTATCTTCCAATAATCTCATAAGTAGTAGAGCTACATTGTTCAATACTGTAGCTACTAGCCATGTGTAATTATTTTAATTGGGATAAACTAAAATCAAGAACACATTTCTTCACTAGCTACATTTTAAACATTTAATAACCACATATGGCTAGTGGCTATCATATTAGTAAGTATGTACACACATATCTACATATATGCACATATATATTAATGTACATTTACATGTACATGTGCATATTTTCATCATTACAGAAACATCTGTAGTTTGTGTATGCTTAACTACAGTGAATGATGTGGGCAAAAGGGTCTAATCACAGGAGAAGTCAAGGTAGCGGGGAGAAGTTGGGAGAGAAGCTGGCATAGGAAGATAAAGCTTCTGCTGAGAGAAGCCTCCCTCAAAAAAAAAAAAAAAAAAAGAAGAAGAAGAAAAAAAAAAAAATGACCAGGATAAAAGCAGTAAAGAGGGGTATATAAGATCAGTAAGGTGGGTAAACTTTAAACTACTATGCCTAAGGCCTGAGATGAAAGGATGTCAGCTACATTTGAAATTTATTTTAGGAATGATACTTTGGTCTCTGCTGTCAAACAGATAGCCTAATACATGGTGACTAACATGGAGAAAACTACGTAGAGTGACTAATGCGGTATCATTGAAAACTACATAAAAGTCAAACAGATATAATCATAGCAAATAGACTTTCTTAAATGAATCTCACAATTCAAGGAAGAATAGAAAACAAAAGAACATTAGGATCAAGAGTGAGGTTTTTCTGTGAACCTTAAGTGCATAAATCAAAGTCTTGAGCAAACGAGGATTCTCTATAGTGAATCTGCTTAGTACCTAATATGCAGTTAATAAATATATGAATAGATGGATGAATGAGAAATACAAATCTCAGAAACCTGAAGATAGAACCACCATAGTTGCACTGCCACACCTGAAAGTGGAATACAATGTTCAGTACCTTTGTGGGGGTAACACATGGGTCTATGGCTAATAGTAACCAGGGGCACAGCTAACATTTGAGAGCACTAGCCATAGGCCAGGCCCTGGGCTAGAAGCTCGAATGTGCCTAATCACGCTGAATCCCACAATGTCCTAGTGTTTTTATGCCCATTTTACAGCTTAGAAAACTGTATCTTATAAAAGTCAAGGTATCTGTTGAATTATAATACAAATGGAGAAATTAAGTTGTTACTGTTATCTTCGTAGTCAGCAAATGCCTGGGTGAAATAAAGTTCCATAATGGAGTATGAATAAAAGGAGAAAAAGAAAGGAAGCAATTACAAAAATACCGTATATTCCTTCTGTCCTCTCTGCTTTACCCATTTATGCAAAAAACAAAAAACAAAAAACAAAAACAAACAAACAAAAAAGCACTACAACTAAAAATAAATAATGAAGAGAAAGATAGTGTGGGACCTTAGTTTTGTAGCATGGGCTGAGTTCCTCTGAGGTGATCTGACAGTACTGAACAGTTGCAAGTGTTATGAAGTCAGATACGCCAAAAGTAGGAGTCTGCCAGATGGGATCCCAAAGCAGAAGTGGTCCCTGAGGCTGTTTCCTTCTACAGTGATTTATGTGAGGATTTTATTCCTTCATGAACAAGGTCTGATGCCTTAACAGATGGTTTTTACTGAGTATTACAGATGATTCTTTTCTCTACGAAAAATCTTAGTCCCCAACTTATAACATTTTGTCAAACCCTCATCTCCTACAGTTTACAGAATTGAACATAGATGAATCTACATGCTCTAACTAAAAAGTAACTTCTACTTTTGTAATGGTTTACATACAATGATATATGTTTATAAACAATATTTTGATAGCACTACAAAAGTGGAGATTAAGTCATGAAAAGTATTGAAGCTGGAAAAGAAGGAAGAGGGATGAATCCCAAGTCCCCTGTACAGACTTATGTGGAACTGTGAAAAGGCTGTGTACATTCATAGAGGTCAGAGAGGTCAAGGTTTTAGAACTAGTCAGTGTCGCAGATGAGAGCCTGTTCTCTTTATTCCCTTATGCTCTTGAAATGTATGAAGAAGAAAGTACTAACTGGAAAGGCCCCCACAAAAGATAAGGCCTAAACGAATAGAAACTCCTGAAAGGGAACCTTTAAAAAAACAATAATATAATGTTTTTCTTTTTTGTTTTGTTTCTGACATTTGAATCACAGCTTTACAGAACAGAAATAAGAGAAACCCAAACGACAGTCAAAAAATGGTAACTTCACCTTCTTCTTCTCCCTTCAGCCATTTGTTTTAAAGTCATTATAATTTTTCCCTAGGTGCATTAGTTTGCTAGCGCTGCCATAACAAAACACCACAGATTAGGTAGCTTAAACAACAAAAATTTATTTTCTCACAGTTCTGGAGGCTGGAGGTCCAAGATCAAAGAGTCGGCCAGTTTGGTTTCTTCTGGGGTCTTTCTCCTTGTCTAACAGGTGGCCACCTTCTTGCTGTGTCTTCACATGGCCTCCTGAGATCCAGAAGAGCATAGAACTCAGTAGAAACAGTGGAGTAACTGACTATGCATGCAGCTCATTGTATTTTAGCAAGGTTTCCATCTGAGAATCTAGGATTGGTATTCAAATTGGAGTCAGTGAGGCATCAATCTGCCAATTGGTTACTAGGCTCAATTTATAGTGGCATTGATTGATAAATCCCAAAACATATAATACTAAGCCAAACGGGATTGAGCCATATATTTACCATAGCAAGGACTGCATTATTCCAAGCTCTCTACCAAAGAGAGTTGCTCATAATAGACTTTCCCAGCAGAAAAGATGGGAGTTTATGTGACCAGAAGGATTGGCTATAAGGATGAACTAACTGAGTCAGGTCAACCTTATGGGCATGGATATAAAACCAGGACTGGTCCCTCCACCAACTGTGGCAAATAATAAAGCCTAATAATCTCTGTGGTGGTCAGCATGGTTTTGAATCTGTTCTGGAACCAAGCCAATGCTTTCCTTTTCGGTGGTATACTGTGCATACCTAAAGACAACTGCAGCATCTCCTTTGCCAGGGCTGAACTGGCCAGGGTGGAAGAGCTGCTGGTGCATGCCAGGATGAACATCGTCTCTTATAGTTAGTTCCAGCTCTACAAACACTGTTAGAAGTGACAGGCTTGGTGAAACATTGTCAGACATGTGGTTCTCTTTCCTAGCATCGTGTTCCTGGGCACTTGGACTGCAGGCTGGATATCGTATGTCAGGCAGCAGAGTTCTCAGCAGGGATTGTCAGAGTACCAGCCAGGCTAGTGTGGGTAGAGAGCTATTCACATATGGCGAATATTTGGAGAAATCATCTTGTCTAGAGGAGGCAAAATGAGTTGCAGCACAAATTTTTCACTAACACAGCATCAAGAGGTCTCGAGGAGGAATTGGAGAAAAGGTAACATATTAGATGTCTGGTTTTCTGATCTTCTGGGAGTATTATGAATTAATGTTGCCACCCATGGATTTTGGCCTTAGGAAATTTATGATATGACAATTCTCTTCAGTATCATATATTTTCATATGGATACCCTGACTCAGACAAAGTTAGTAGTTTCCCTCCCCCGACAACCCTGTTCCTCCAAATACACATTGCCTTCTCTCCATCCAACGCACATTCCACCTCATTTTTTCTCCAAAATTATGCTTCAGCAAATACATCCAACTTAAATAGATGTAGTATCACCATTTGGAACGATACAAAAAGTACTTTTTATGAAGCTGAATGTACTTTTAAAAATTATAGCAGACAGATCCTAATATTCTCACTATTCTGAAGAGTATTATACATCCCATAATAATTTCCTAATTAGTTATCTATTTCCATTTACTTAAAAGAGTCCCATAAATATGAATCTGAGAGAAATTCAGTGGTGGTGGTTGTACCAGGACAGTGATCCATTAATACAAAGTTGAAGAAACCTGAATGTCCTTGGATCTAATATTTAAGTGTGGCAAGACATCTCGGTCTTCATATTATTCACGTAAAAAGCGGAAAAGAAAGGAAAAACAATGGAGTATGCAAGAAATGAACACTGTGGTTGAGTATTCATGGAAAGTCCTTTAAAAGGGCTGAATTCCAGTGAGGGCTGGAAATGAAGCTTGTGCTCCTCTGGTTCACTGCAATCACTCAGTCTGAACATGCATCACCAAGAAGGGATTTCAATGAAATCCCCTGTCTTTGTCTTAGCCCACTTACCATTCATTGGAAGCAATTCTATGGGCTTTTCATTTCTGGCTAGAGAATGTAAAAACAATGGCAAATATTTACTGTTACTTAACCATAGGCCGGACACTATGCTAAGTAATTTACTTGAATGATCTCATTTAATTATCACAACAGACCTATGAGATGGATAACCTAATTGTCCACATTTCATAGACTAGAAGGCTGAAGTTCAGAAAGGATAAGTAACTTGCCCAAATTCACACAGCTGGTGGCAAAGCTAGGACTTAAATCCAGACCTGCCATGTGATCTGGATTTAAGTCCTAGAAAGAAGCATTTTGTTGCAGGGATTAAAAGTAAGAACATGTACACAATTGCTATGAGACTTGTTTAGTCACTATCTTCTTGCCATGGTTATCCTTACACTCTTATGTATAATGGAATCAGTGACTCCAGTAGTATTTCCTTAAGTCAACTCTTCACAGGTTTCATTTAGAGCATTCCAGATTAAGCCTACTTGTATTCATAGTGATGATTTAAATCAAAGCAGGTGTGTCTGGAATTTGTTCTGAAAATTAACCTTTACTCATTATCCTTGCTGATGTTCTCACTTTTTGAATTTTTAATTTGGAAATCTAGCAGGCTAAAGACAATGTTTTTAGGGTTGAAAATATTTCTCATAGGAGTTCCTCCTATTGGAGGATTTCCTTATTAAACTAGAAGATGGGCAGGGCTATGATCTATCTCTCGCACATCTGTATTATGGTTCTGATGCAGAGGACTAGATTGCAGAATTGTTGCCACATTTTATCCTTAGAAAGAATGGAAGAATGGGGTAATTGTGAAGAGCACTAGAAACTCCATGAGCCAGAAACCCTTTGGTGGTCCTAGCATAGTGCTTGACACAGAGGACGGCATTGCTGGAGGCTATGTACTTACTATGACAGGTCCTGTCCTAGATACTGAAGGTTCCACTTGGTCCATGCCCTCTAGAGGCTTGCTACTTGATGGGAGCACAGATGAATAAATAGGAAGTCAAGTCATCATTGCATAAGGGTGCTGTGTGAGCACTCAGGAGGAGCACCTGATTCAGGAAGGCTTCTCAGAAAGTTCCCTTTAGTCTGAGAACTAAAGAATTCATTAAGGTTATGCAGCAATTGTTGTAGAAAAGAACTCTTGAGGCCTGTGATTCTCAAAATTGCAAGTACCTAAAGAGCTTTAAAAATAATATCGATGTCTGAGGCCTGTGCATGGGGATTCTAATGTAATGGGTCTGAATTTGAGCTGGCCATTGGGACTTCAAAAGTTCCCCGAGTGACTGTAATGTGCAGCCACTGCTGAGAATCTGGTCCGGTGGTTCTCAATACTGGCTGCACTTTAAAGGCACTTGGGAAGCTGTCTAATTTTACCCCCAGAGATTCCCCAGTAGTTTGTCTGGGACATGGTGTCTCAAAGACTACACAGGATTGAGAATTGCTGTGTTAGATGTTAGTAGCAGCACACAGTAGGCCAGAAACAGAAAACACAGCCAGTTCTGTGTTTGGGTGCAAGGAGAAGAAGTAGGCTATATAGGAGAGGGAGGGCCCAAATTAGGAGGAGACTTCTTGGCCAAATTATGGTGTTTGACTTTCACTTGGAGGATGATGGGGGTTTAAGAAAAGGAAGTGACATTATAAAATTTACTTTCAAAAGACTAGATGCAAGTTGAAAGGCAAAGAGTGTATTTGGTTGGAAGTAATTCAGGGACAAAATAATGGAGGTTTCTTGGATTTTGAATATAGGACTCAAGATATTTTTGTCCCCAAAATCTTTACTTTCAGAGGGAGATGAAAAATTAGCTTGCTTTTTCTTTTTTTTTTCTTTTCCTTCTCTTCTAACTCAAGGGCTCTACATAAAAGAAAATTATCATTCTTCAGATCTATAGGATTCTTACTTGGGGAAGAAGGGTGGAAGAAAAGCTGGGAAAAAAAGAAGCTATCTGGAAGATTCTTGAAGACAGGAAACCACAACTCTCCAGAAGGGTCAGTGGACACAAAAGGCTTTACTTAGTGGAGAGAGTGTACAATCAGACCACTCTTTAGATAAGACAGGACAAAGACTGAAATGTGGCAAGAACTAAATTCAGGAACTATATTCATCATTCTCTTGGAGTCAGCTTAGCTCTAACAAATATCCTGGTCCTTTTTAGTATTTTCTCTTATAAACTTAGCTCTTGGTGTCTTTCTTTGGGGATGTTAAGGAGAGGAAGAGGGGATGGGGAAAGGATGCTCATGACACCTTTTCTTTCCCAAGTGACTACTCCTGCTGAGAAAATGGCCCCAAGCCACCTCATGATTCACAAGTCTGAGAAAAAACTAGGTGGCTGCTCATGGGAAAATGATGACTTGCCATCACTCGGCATACAAGTCATAAGAATAGAGAGTGAGGAATATCTGCACACATCATAAACACATCTTTCATGTGGGTGCTACCCCTGGGTGAGCCTGCTGGAATCAGCATAAATTGACACAAAGTGCATTGTGAGTCCCCTCCCACCCTTAAGTCATAGGTGTCATAGCAGCTTGGCACTGAAGGTGACTGATGCTGTTAAAATGTGTCTTTGGGCTCTTTTAAAATCCTCTTCTCATGATATTAATATTAAGTAATTAAATATTAAACAATTTCAATAACTTCCTTCTTAAAATTGGATAATTTTTATTAGTATAAAGATGCTTCTTCTGGTAAAAGAATCATTATGTAGGACTTGTTATGATCTAAGGAAGGCCAATAGAATCAAGAAGGATCTTCAGGAACAGGGCATCAGAAATCTAGTCTACATTTTCCAGATGGGGTAAGACTCACTAGCTCTTTGCATTGCACTGTCATTAAGGCTCTTAAGTTTTTACACTTACCTTAACCCACTTTTATTAGGTCAAAAGATGGAATGGCTTGCCCTTTTAATTTCTCTGTTAAAAATAATTGACATTATTTATTGATCTATTTGCCTTGTGCTTTGAAAGCATTACTTCATTTAATCTTTCCAATGATTCTACAGGATGGTTGTATTAGTCCTAATCTTTTATGAGAGTGAGGCTTGGAGAGGTTGAGTAACTTCCCCAAGGGTTTTACCAAATTAATGGCAAAGCTGAGCTGTGGACCTCCATCTATCTGGCTTTCTCCCATTAACTATTGTTTTTCCCATAGCACCTCAGTTTCTCTCTTCTCTAGGAAACCACATCCCTGGAGCCTAAGGCCAGAATAAAATTTAAGTAACTCTTTCCCCAGAACTCAGCTTTCCTTGAAGTAATCTTCTCCATTTCATCATCACTTTCTTGATTCATTGACTATTTAATGACCAACAATTTTGATCCAAGTACTGGTAGAGAGTAATGAACATATTAGGGTTCCTGCTGTCATAGAGTTTAGTGTCTCATGGAGTAAAGCAGACGGTAAATAGTAAAGGAATAAATATTTGAGAAACATTCAGAGTGGTAAGTACTGTGAAGACAATGGAGGAAGGGGAAACAATAAAAAGTGGTTTGGGTTGGGGGTCAGAGAAAGCATCTCTGATGAGTAATATTTGAGGTGGAAAAGGAATGATGAGAAGGAAACAGTCATGCAGAGATCTGGGGAAGAGTTTCCCAAGCAAGAGGAAAAGCATGCACAGAGGCATGAAGGCTGGAACGAGCCTAGTGATTATGCAACTGCTGCATTCTCCCCTCAGAAAGACATTTATTAAATGTTTAATATAAGGCCATCATTGTGCAACTTCAAAATTAGGTAGGTGTGCATAATTCTAAACTATTTCCAGTAAGATTATGGTACTGATATCCACTAAGATAATGGTATGGAAAACTATGACATATAAAGGAGTTAGATTCTAGGAAGAAAGTAGAAAATTTGTGGCTAGTATTTTTTGAGCAATTCCTCTGTTACCATCACTATGTTATTCCCCTTTATATATATGATGCCATCAATCCTCATTCAATAGTAATGACCATTTAGAGATGGTTTGTATCAGTTTGCTAAGGCTGCCATAACAAAGCACCCGAGACTGGGTAGCTTAAAAACAGAAATGTGTTTTGTCACAATTCTACAGGCTGGAAATATATGATCACGGTGTCAGCATGGTTGGTTTCTTCCAATGACTCTCTCCTTGGCTTGCTGATGGTCATCTTCTCCCTGCATCTTCATATCATCTTCCCTCTGTATGTGTCTGTGCCTAAATTTCCTCCTCATATTAGGATGTCAGTAATATTGGAATAGGGCTCAGCTAATGACCTCATTTTAACTTAGTTCCTTTAAAAACCCTGCCTCCAAATGTAGTCACATTCTGAGATACTGGGGGACAGAACTGTGACATGAATTTTGGAGAGGGCACAATTTAGCCCACAGCAGAGATTAAAATCATTTTCTCAAGATAAAATAAAAAATAAGGGTTCAGCTAGGATATGAAATTTCCTCCTTTTCTCTTTGTAAGCCTTAGAATGACTTTATTTAGTAGTGTGTGTTCTGTTTCCTGAGCTACTGTCTTTACTAAACATCTACTAGGTACCAGACACTGCTATGGGTGCTGAGGGCAGAGCAGTGAACTTCCCCCCCTCATGAAGCCTGCTGTCTCCTGGAGGAGAAAGATAACAAGCAAACAAACACACAACAAGGTAATTATACAGACATAATAAGTACCTCAAAGGAAATAAACAGGACTGTGATAAAACATAACTGGGTGTGGTGGGGAAGTGGAAGGCTTCTATTGAGAGGAGGGTCACAAAAATCTCTAGAAGGTAACCTTGAAACAGACTACAGAAGAGCATTCCTGCAGAGGAGAGAAGACCTGTTTCTGTGCAGGTCGCTTTCTGATGCTGCTCAGAGTAGACGTTTTTGACAGTAAACTTGACTTTGAAAGCAGAGAGGTGAACATTGGAGTGGAAGAAACTGGGAATCACTGGAGTAGAGTGGAACCAGAAGGCTTGGATTCTAGTCTCAGCTTCAGCACCTACTAGCTGTGGGACCTGGAAGGTCACCATCTCCAGCCGAGCCTCAGCTTCTTCGAATGGGAAGTAAGAATATTAGTGACAATGCATAGCACCCAATCTGTCATGGCCTAGAGCTAGTTGCAATGCACAGATGAGATAATACCTACTTTTCAAACTGAAAAATACTTTGTGAATACTGCATTGTGACAGAGAATACCTGGAGCCATTGTTCTAATATGTATGCCAATCTGTACATTTTTTTCTTCAATCTTTACCTAAATGTAATCTCCACTCAAAGCCTTCTACATCTGAAGTAATTAAAAACCCATTTGCCACAGTAAAATATACAGGAAAGTAAGTAGGTCATTTCCCTCCATTCATTAAATACTCAGAGTGAAGTTAGATTTTTTTCGCAGAGAGGCTTGAAGAGCGTGTGCATTCGCTTTGAGAAATCAAGCATGTTTAACGTACCTGGACCACTCAGCACAGAGTCTGGCCAGAGGTTTATTTGCAGAAAGGTCCAGAGAGCTGTACGAGAGAAGCATGAGTAGACAACATTCGGTTGATATCCGCATTTAATACCTAAGATCCCCATGGTACAGGGAAACAGTTCTCATCTGTTGACAACCAGGACATTTTACCATAATGGGGAACTCTAGAACTCTATGAATGAATTTGTAAATTTTGTAAATACAATAGATACACTGATCCTTATTCTCTTGGTAATTCCCTTCAAGTACTATAATATATAGAGACACTTATTTAATTCCCATTACAATAAACTCAGCAAATCTATGTTAGCACTTTATATGTGCATTTAATTGTCAGTCAAACTATTCATCTGTGAGAAGAAAATAATTTCTAACTCTTTTCTGGAGCAAGATTACACTATGAATTAAGCCTCGCTTTGTCTAAATCCTACTACTTTCTCCCAGGAGAAAATCCCAACCCCTATTTGCTTCAAGGACTACTCTTTACAAACAGACTAACAAAGAGGCAGGACACTTCCCAGCCCCCCACTTCCTGGAAGAGGTTCCTGCTTCTCAAGGTTTGCTTTGTCTAATGCCAGCACAACCACCTCCAGACACTCACACCCTGCATTTCCTGTTGGTAATGTCCGTTGGAGTATCTGGTCACATGGATCAGAGAAAAAACACAAACATACATACACACACACACACACACACAGTCACACACGTGGACTCAAATACATATGTCAGAGGAAGGAAACGTGGGGGTTGGAAAGGCCCCTTAATTTATGATAAATACACGTTGTTATTATTAACTTATTTTTTATCATCATTTAAGAATCATTCCACAGGGCAGTTTCTGCCTTCTGGACACGGCTCTAGATTTAGAAGTTCTTTGCTAGTTCCCTATTACAAAATAAAATATGCATTTACCAAATCTCACATTAATTAGATATGCCTCCAAGAGGAGGTTATCAGATACAATTCATGTGCCCAAAGAATCCTTTCTGACTTGGGCCCTCTTTTTTTTTCTTTCTTTTTTTCTTTTTTCCATAAGGAAAGGGAGAACTGGCTAGGAGAAAGGAAGTACTTTTTTTTTTTTCTTGGCAATCAACAGCATGTAGGTTTACACTGTGTACCCAACCAAGTTGCTATTTCCTTTCAGTAAATGCTAGAGTTAGATTCAAATGTACTGAGAAAATATAGAAACATTAATTTTTTTTTAATTCTCTTATTACATGGAATAACTTTCACATACCGTCCCCCTGAAAATACCTAAATATATTCAATGGGCAAGTCATTGTCAATTCTGAAGAGGAAGCAAAAAGCTGGTTTCAGTTATTTATTTTGTTTGGTTTGTTGTGTTAACATCAGATTATTAAAGATACATTATTAAAGATACATGTTCTCATTTCCTTTGTTTGTATTTTATTAGAACACTACTTACTATTATTACTTTTATCACAACTCTTTACAATAATATCTTACTTTTAAATGCAGTCCTTTGTCCTGAAATATCCCGAAGTTCTTATAACCTATTAAACAAATTAGACATAGGCCTCACTTCAGTCTCCCCACTTCTTGCAGTGAAACCCAGCAGCTGTAGAACTACATGCCCAGCCCATCCTGGAATGGCATTAGGATAGAAAGGCTTGGATAATGCACACTTGAACCACCCAACCACTAGCCATGGTGTTAACAGGCCCTAGGAGACAAGCAGAACAAAGGTCTGTTTTGAATCATGGCCTTGATCAAAAACCTAAACAGATTATTTGTCTTCCTTTTTGCACCCAGGCCGAAATCAGTTAGAGGTACAAGACAAAAGAAAAAAAAAAAAAAAGTCATGTTATTTCTGCTAATATTAAAGAAAAAAAATTTTTTTGAAGTTTTATGAAAATGTTAGTATCTTTAAGTTAGAGAGTGAACACTGTTGAGGTATTTATCCTTTGAGATCCGTTTGAATTGAATCCACATTCCTGTTTTTCCATTTACTATTAATCGTCTATGATGAGAATAGAAAAGACCTGCTTGAATCCTGTCCAATTTTGTGTGTGTGTGTGTGTGTGTGTGCATGTTTGCTCCCCAGAGACTTTATCTGACCAACCATTAACTTCTTTTGACTTTCACATTTAACCACTTGCCTTTTTCTACAAGGCCTCACACAGAGAGCCTCTTAGACTTTGAAGAATTTTAAAGGAAGGCATATAAACTAATCATCTCTTTCTTTAACATTTCTCCAAATTGTATAGGCTTCATTGGCACACATGTAGTTTTGAGCATCTGGGTGGATAGCAGTAGTAAGCCACTTGTTTCTCCATTGTCCTTACCCATATCTCATAACAATCCATGTAGGAATATCCTGAATTCTCCTTTGAGCAAGGTCTCAACAGCCCTTGCCCGGCCTGATCCTACTCTCACTCATGAAAGCCCAGAGAGGACTAAGTCCCCTGGGCTCCAAATGATACTAATTGCATTCTCCTTTCATATTTAATCTCTTCCTTCTGCTACTGCTGAACGCTCTTTCATGTAGCAACTTCTCTAAGGGAGAGGACTTCAACTAGAATTCAGTTTTCTTATCAAATCTGAGGGAAATTTCCCTGGACTGCGATGGTAGTAAAGAACCTTAAGTAGAATACCATGGGTTACCAGCCCGAACTTCTGAAAGCAAAGCAAACATCACTCCTTTGAAATCTGATTTATCCTTCCAGTCATCTTTGATAATGATTCTCAATAAAATTGTAAATCCATTTAGCTATATTACTAAATGTGTTATAAAACCAGAAAAACACAACACCAGAATTTGTTCTTTAGGGTATTTTTTTTTTTTTTGAGTTGAAAGGAGACAGTATAAGGGAAAGCAAATTTATAGCTGACAGGTATACTTTGCACTAATCTATTTGCAGGGAACTTGCAAGGTTCTAGGTAGCCTAATTTTTCTACAGAGAAATTAAAAATAAGCTGTCATAATGATGAGGTTACTGTACTACGCATCAACATTTAAATTCCTTTTTATGTTATATAATCATAGTACAATCCTTTGTAATATGCAAAATAGTTTAAAGGATTATATCTACACAGAAGTCTATGGAAAACTCACTGTAAATTTTGAAGTTGATGGTACTAGTGATGTTAAAAATAAGTTAAACTGGCTTGATTATAGACTGTCATGAGCTATGTTAACCATACTTTAGGGTTATCTAAATGTCTTTAGAATCTCAAAACTTTAGGGCTAGAATTCTGGAGAATTTCTACTTATGAGTTAGATTTGATGATGTGGAAAGACATGTTTGCATTAGTTACTCTATTTTTTGCCTGAGAAAAGGGAGGTGATTAATTCTTTTTTAAAAATGCTGGTACTAAAGTCCCCCAAATCCCTTAAGATTATCAAGTCCATGGATTGGCCTCACTGGATTTTCTTTATTCAAAACTTTGGCAAACTAGAAAGAAGTTTGGGGCATCATTACTTTGTACTTGACCTCAAGGTGACTTCTATGATTAGCTGAATGACCCTAGAATATTCCCTTGGCAACAGAAAATATTCCAAGAATTCTGTTCTTATCCAGATGTTGGAGTAAATATATGGAGCTGTGGTTTATGAGATTAAAACATATTCATGGATGCTATTAATCATGCAACTGCCAAGCCTTGCAGCTAGAACAGCATCATCTCATCCATTTGCACCAGAGGAAGAGTGTGTAAGCTAAAGTCAGTGGGACCACAATTGACACAGCTTCCCATTTTATTGACTCAATGCCACAGGCATGCTGTGATTCATTTGGCTTTTCACTTGACTATTTACTTTATTAAAGAGGCCCATGAAGTTGGAAGTTAAGAATTTTTCCCCAAGGAAGCTTTGCTCTGACAGAAATATAGCATCCATAACATCAATTTAGAAACCTAAGGTAAAGTATTAATAATACTAGAGAGAGAGAGAGAGATGAGAAAGAGCTTAGAAAAAAAAATGGCGGTTTTAGACTTTCCCAGAATATTATATGACTTTCTCTCGTTTCTAAATTATCAATAAATATGTATCATCAAAAATTAACAGAGGAAATGAGGTTTGATAGAACAAATTAAGTTTGGAGAAAATCATTTTTCTGTTTTAAATAGGGGGCAAAATGGAGCTCCTCTTGCAATAGGATTCTGTGCTGAAAGATGATGGAAGTTTTAAAAATCATCTCGGAAAACATGAGTAGAGTTTCTTCCTTGGGTGACTCTATGTGATTCATTTACAAAACAAAAGGTAGCAGAGAGCTGCAGTAAAAATCAAATCAACTTGTGTAGCTAGAGAAACAATTCTTTTAAGGTTCTGTTGTACAAGCAGAGCTCTGAGCTCTGAGGAAAATAAGTTGTTTTCTTATATAGTCAAGTTGCACATTAAAAAAAAATGAAATTATGTTGTCATATAAGTTATAAAATAGTGCCACATGTAAACGATTTGGTACCTTGGTTCCATGACTCGTTCGTTCATGATTAATTAGAATTTAATTAGCTGGCTTTGCACAATTTTATGTATTGATGCCTTTTCTGTTATATTGCTGATGATAAGTTAGCGGTTACCCAAAGATAGAGAGAACCATGTGTACCTGAAATAGTTTCTCAGATGATTTTAATGTACTACCTACTTCCACCTGCCCTCCTCCACCCCCATCCCCACCCCCAAAAAACACAAAATCTATTTTCAAGGAAACCACTGCTCTGGATCATATCTGGAACATAGAATCTCCACTTATTAACGAAAACGCAAACTTTTAGATAGAATATTTTCTTTTTCATCCTCTCTTTTGATGATGGTTTAGAAATTATAAGTAGAGATATGATCAAAGGAGAGTAATTTTAAGTTGCCTTATTGTTTTATTTATGGAAAATTGACAATAAGGATCTTATTAGAAGTGGCTTCTAGAGATTGAAACCAGTTATTTGTGGAGAAAAATCTCTTTATTCCATAACAAACCTAACATTCTCAAAACATTGAGAAAACCATTAAATGAAAATTTATTTAGTCAAAAGAGTAAAATAAAGCAAGTTCCTACCCATTGCTTTTTGAGAATATAATAAAGTGACCACAAAGCTATATTTAGATGCTGTGGAATAACATATGGATTGTTTGATTTTATAATAAAAATTGGGGCGTACTTTATTATCAGATTAAGTTTTACCCAAATATATATGCAAACAAACCCTACAAAAGGCTGGTTAAATCATCAAGATTTTGGGTCCACAATTGTAGTTACTTTATCTAAGTGGAGAAGTTCTAACTATAAACTGTAGATAGACATCTAAGCTTCTCATGTAGGAAAAGGATTTGTCTCTGTTAATTAATCATCCAGGGCCAAGTGCAGAGGAAATGTCATCTATCATGGGCAGAGGAGGGGGAGGGTAGGATTTCTAGACTGTATACTATGAGAATATAGATTTCTTTTTGGTCCAGGAGAGAAAGCTAACACTACCACCTGGTCTTTGGACAGGAAATCTGAGTCTCATAAAACATTAATAGTACTGAAATTCCAAATTTTCGATACAGATGCATTCAATAGCACACTTTGGTTTAGTTGGGCATTTGGATTGTTAAAGTTAAAGATAGTTTGGAGCCAGTTGGTACCAGGAAAAGCCTTTTGCCTGATTGAAAATTACTGAAACCACAAAGTTTTAGAGCCATAATAGTGGCAGAGGATTGGTGAAATGATCTATAAATTATTCTCAAAATCCTTCCTATACCTTATCCATGATTAATCTTTACCACTTCCAAAACATATCCTCAGGTATCCACACTTTTCAAGTTCCTGATATGTCTTACCTGAATAACTATGATAACTCCTAACTGCTCACCCTGTTCCAGTTTTACCAGGTACGATCCATACAGGTGAACTTCCTAAAGCTATTAATTAAATCATACTCTCCCCTAATTACAAGACTCCAATCATTTCCCATCACGAGAGCACTAAAACCTAAATTGCCACCAGGCTTCCAAGGATTTAGCCCTGCCCCCAGCCCCTCACATTCATCCTGCTCTCGAGCCAGAGGGCTTTCTTTCTGATCACTCAGACCTCATCTCAAATGCCCTGCCCCCAGGAAGCTCTACCCTGAGGACCGTTACTATTCATTGCATCACTCGAATTTAATTCTGGTGTAGCACTTGTATTTTTCTTGTTATTTTATTTATTTATTTTTTATTTTTTATTTTTGTCATTGGTAAGCCTGTTAGCTTGTTGGGTTATTGACTGCTTCTCTCAACTAGAATGTCAGATCTGCAAAAGCAGAGCATTATCTGTACCCTTACTCAGTGCTTGGAACAGTGCCTGGTATGTAGTGAGTAGGTGCTCAATAAATATCAGTGGTGTTTACACGTGAGACTCTTCAGGCATTGCCAGACATCGCTTCAGAAGAGAAATCTTGCAAGATTCCTGACATTTCTTGAAAGTAGTGGAATCAAAATCATGCTTAAACTTTAAAATAAGCGTCTCTTTTTATTCCAATCTGATGAAGTGGAACATACTAGTTAATTATATTATACTAAAAATTATTTTTAAATACTTAAAGCTATAACTACTGCTGAGCTCTTAGAAGATGGGCTGTCTATGCTATTCACTTCTATACTGTAGCACCCAAAATGGAACTCATTACCTGGAAGCTATTTTATATATGATTTCAAAATGAATTGACAAAGAAAGGAAAGCTGATATTTGTAATATAAAATATAATTTTATGAGTGCGAAAATAATTTATTATTTTGAGATTCTCCACAAAAGCAGGACATAGAGTTTATTGACCTCTTTTGTAGTAGGCTTTTCAAAAGTGTTATTCACACACTGTATTTTATTTTATATCATATGTGTTTAGCACAATGTTAATTAATTGGTATAACAATGACTGTATTTACTCACCCAATCGTGTTTAAATTGGTTAATAATCCAATTAGTTTAATAATATAACTGGCCAAGTCTGAACAAAAACATTTGAAGCAATGATGGTAATGTGTTTCAGGAAAAAATTTTGAAGAGCAAGGGGCCAGTGCATCTGACAACACATTCAGGGAAAAACTTCAGCTTAGTCACAGATTTGTTTAATCGTGCTCTTTAACACACACACACACACGCACACACACACTATTATGTATGGTCCCAGGATTATTATTCTCTAGGGTCAGTTCTGATTTCAACCACAGAGTTTCAAATAATGAGATCTCTGGAAGAGATTAATTCCTAATTCTTCTTGGCTGGACAGCGTGTCTCTAGCAGATTTCAGTGATAGATTGATGCACTCTCAGTCTCTTTAGAGGAGAAAGTCTAGATGGTTAACGGCCTCTAGCCTTTGGAAATCTAACCACTTCATGTGCATTTCTTGATTCCTAGAACAGACCATCAAATTGATGTAACTCTCTGGGTGTTGATGAGAGAGTAGAAAACCCAAGGTTGGTCAAAGGAACAGTTGCTTTCTTTATCTTCCATGATACCAGCTGTTTCTGCTCTTCATCACTGAGAGTGTCTCTAACACATACACAAACTGCAGCCACCTCCCTATCCATATGTTTCTGCATCCCTAATTTGATACTGAGCTCAGTGAGGGCAAATACTGTTTCTTAATCATCTCTGTATCTTTAGCTCCTAGCCATGCATGTGGCATGTAACAGATGCCTAAAAATGAATTTATTGCATTGAACAAAAGCAGGCGCTGTGGTGGTCTGGTGGTCTCACAAGGCTTCCAGATGTCTCTCTCTGCCCTGCCACCAAAAGATCCTCTAGCAACACCTCTCATTTCTTCTTTCTCCCCTTGGCTGTTCTTGAGCTTTACATAATAGTTTGAGAGTTCCATCACCTGCTATAGATTAGGGATATTACCAAGCCATGTGTGTATGTGGGGTGAAGGGAGGAAGCCCACTTGTTAAAAAGGACCCGTTTAAGATAAATGATAAATCATTTTTTTCTAAATGATTTTATTTAGGAAAAAAATAATAATGACTCAGCCAAGAAGACTGGTTTGTCTCTTAAATGAGTAGGCTCTTGAGTGAGATAAACAAACATTGCTATTGGCAAGAGGTCCTGCTTCCTATTTCTAGGCAGAAATCAAGTTGACTTTACTCAGATGGCAGTTTAATTTCCCTAGTTGTTTCAGATACTTATTCCAGATAAACTAAAAAGAAAGAGTACAGGGCAATGGAGAAGTAAACTGCCTCCAACCCACTTAATATACCTGCTGTGATTATTATCTAATAATCTTGTAGAGACTCTCTTGGAGAAACCGAGTTAACAGTAACTGGAAACAAAATGATCAAATAGGACAGAGAACCAGGATAATAGGTAAGAAAAGCACTTGATTACATTGTGATTACTGAGACAAGATGACTTATCAGATGGTGAACAAAGCTGGTTAAGAATGATCAGGGCCATGAAAAGAACAGACTTATGGCAAAATTAGGCAAGTTTTCCAAGAATAATAAAAGAAAGAATTTAAACAACTTAAGAGGCCCTGAGCTTGAGTGGCAAACCGCACGAATTTGGAATAACCTTATCATACTTGGAATCCCAGTTCTATACAGCTAAGAAGTTCCTTAACTACTCAGGATAAAAATGTTTCATTTTTAACTACTAAGGGCAGGTTCCTTAATCTTTATGAGCCTTGATTTCCTCATCTCTAAAATGAGGACAAAAACTTAGTTACCAACTCTTTTCCTGGAAAAATGCATATGTACAAAAAATTGTACGTGTACTTTTAAGACTTTTACAGATACTCTGCAACCTGACTAGTCTCTAGAGTAAAAGCACTTACTTAACTTTTTTAACCCTGAGATAAATTTTCTATTTCAAAGAACTTTTCCAAATGAAAGATTCATAATGATGGAAGGACTATAACAAAAGTTCTATTATTTATCTGTTGGAATTTTTTCATAACCAGCATCTCTATGCTTTAATAGTACACTAATAAATATTATAATGATAACCCATACTCAACATTTTGCAGAGCATGACACAAAATCAATTTCTCATGTGTTTCAGAATTACCTTGGTTGCTTGTTTAAAACTCCAGACTCTACTTCCTTATAAAGTTTAAGAAAAGATAAAATTTTAATTCTAGTCCACCTAGGTTTATTAATACAGGCAATATCTATTTGTTTGTTTTCCTGTTTCTTATGCTCTACTCATTTAAAGTCACATAATAAACCAATATTTCATGTTGCACCATTTGACCAATTCGTTTGAAAGTTCTCTTTCAATGTTAGAGTAACATATATCATAGTTGTATGTGGGACAGAAAAATCAACTGGATCCAGTGTTCTCAAGGGACAGAATAGTCAAAATATGTGCCTTATCATTCATGAACCAGAGTTCATATACTTAATTAGTTGAGGGTGATAAGAGGTGAAAGCAAACAGTCAAAGCAATAAAAAAGATAATTTAAAAAATACCAGACAAAAGATTGTAAAAGTCTAGTGATATGGAACTATTGATAAATGAGCAAATAATCACAAACAGCTCCATAGTTCCCAAGGCTATTATGTCTCATGACAGAGGAATATAATCAATGTTCATGATAATTACTTAAGTTATTAAAAAGTTGAAAATATGAATAGAATACTTTTAAAAGGTCAAGTGGACAATATACTTTAGAAAACTTTCTATTCAAAATTTGTCAATATAAAATATCTTATTGCTCAGCTTTCAAGAAAAATGCTACTTTCTGGAACTATTCATTTTTGAAATATCGAAGTATATGTTGTCCCATACCATAAAGAGTTCACAGAGGATACTAAACAATAAAGCAGCCTCACTACAAACTCTAGCCAGACTTAAATTGCAGCAGGAAAGTTGGAAGAATCTACTGGAAGAGATGCAAGTTTTCTGACAGCAGAAGGCAAAACTAGAAGAGATTAATGATCATCCTAGATGAAAACGTAGATTAAGCCCTCAACATATTTTCCTTTTAAAGAATACATATCCATAGTCTGTCATGAAGAAAATTTTATAGTAACTGATAAATAGAAAAGCTTTGACCTGATCCCAATGCAAGAGAATTGACATAAGCATCAGGCAGGAGAATACAGAACTTCAAGGAGAAAAGGAGCAATGAGGAGGATTAAAAACCGCTGCTGCATTTAAGGTTCTGATTCACTCTAATTGCTCAGTAACAACCTGCAGTTAATGGCAAACCTTTGCTCAGCTTAGGGTAGGCCGAAGGGGAGTAACCTTAGAGCCACTGCAGACAGCTGGTGAAGTCTCTCCAAGAGAAACAACATAAACCCCAGGGATAAACACTTGATAACTTTTCTAAAGACGGTGACACCAAAGCTGCCATCGGGGTCATATATAATTAGTGTGCCATTAAAGAAACTTTGAATAAGCCCCACTCAGGAGATCGTCTTTTTCTTCACTGTATGCTGCCGGTCTGAACAGGTTTAGGTTCATTTTGCCTCTTTTCCTTTCACAAAAGCCAAGAACAATGGAAAGATAATGGGACCCACTTAAGAAAGTGACAACAGGAATTTAATATGCACCCCTCAGGCAATCCTTGAGTCTTGGTGGTGTTCCCGGGTGCAAAGCAAAGACAGATAGTGGATAGTAATTCCTGCTTCTTTTGGATGATTAAAAGTTCAAAGAGGGCACATGAAAACTAAATATAATGTGCACATCAGAAGGAGATTATTCTGTACTTGGATCAAATGACTTCCCTTTGGCATACGAACTGTGTTTTCTTGTGAAATTCATTTTGGTCAAAGCAAAGAGCTGTGGCTGCCACCTCCATCAAACTCACCTTCCATCAGCGAGGTGAGGAGGTGAGCTTGAAGGTTCCAAAAGGAACACAAAGGCACTAATGAGTTTGATTTCCAGGCCAGTGAGCTTAGTTCCTGCTCTGCTGCCGCTGTGTTTGTGTGTTCTTCCACATAACATTGAAATCTATTATTTAAACACCTAACTTGTGCAACTGGGGGTCTTGGGGGATTTGGGACAAAGAAATTGAAACAGCAAAATTAATACAACCCGTAAGGGAAATATAGCCAACATGGGGAAAAAGAAAAACATAGAAAACGAGAAGAGGGGGGAAAAAATAATGAATTTTACCATTAAGCTTCTCCAAAGTTCAGAGCTTGAGTGAGCTTAAATTTTCACTGTGGGTATAATTTCACAAAGGGTATATACACCAGACTTCTGATACAATGATCTGAAGACTAGGTAGAGATGTGAAAAACTGTCTCTGCTATTGGGCAGGCATATGGGAGCTAACTTACATGCAATCAAGCCACTTTGGCATCCTGATACCCTCGTCGTTTTCTTCCACTGTGAAGACAATATAAGCAAACCCATGAGTAACACAGCAGAGCACGTGAGCCACAGTGAAATGCTTTCAAATGAAATGCCTGGGGCTAGGGAATATATTCCACTCTCTGATTCTCTGCCTTCTCACCAGAGCCCTCTATGGTTCAAGAGGTTCCTTTTAGAGTCAGTCCAGACTGATGAAGTAACAGAAAAGTTGATTAGTGAATATTCACCTCACTTTATGCAAATGTTCTTAGTTGTGACATATCACCTTATCCTGAAATCCTGCCCACTCAATGAACTCAGAAAGGATGAGGAACTGGAAAATTGTTCTTTGATGCATGACTCCTGCTCCAGCTGTACTTATGATAATGGATCCGGGCCAGAAGCCCTTGGGAAAACGTGTATTTTGGGGAGGAAGATGCCTGGACAATATATTGAGATTTCCTTTGCTGCCATGAACAATTTGTGACTTAATGAGCATATTTATAGGTATACTACAGATTCTCTATCATTTCAGAAATCAATGAAGTAATTTCTAAAGGAAGTTAGAGTGATCTGTAGCTATCAGCTATCCTTATTTAATTATCATAGAAAGAAAAAAATTCATCCATTAGGGAAAACCAGAAATGGAACAATTTGCCAGAAGGAAAACTTACTTTGATAAGATTGAATGAAAATTTGTAGAAAAGAAAACACTACCTAAAAAAAAAAAAAAGAGGAAAAGGTTCAAATATGTGGTGACAGAAAGAAATCCGACTATGGGAGGTGAACACACAGTATAAATATATATGCCTTATTATTAGTGTACAGCTGAAACTATCTGAATTTCATTAACCAATGTCACCATAAAAAAACAATTAATTAAAAAAATGTAGTGCTTCTAATGATTAAAAGTCTTTTTTTTTAACGATTCAAATCTCTTATTTTTCTACCGCAACTACCACTAATGACAAGAGCTACTATTTATCAAGAACTTGCTACAACGCCAGAGCCCTGATAGATATTTTATGTGCTTTACCTCCTTCAGTTCTTCTACCCATCTCATACTTTACAGATGAAGATAATGAGGCTTCGAATGATGTAATAGTAATTATTACAAAGAGATTAATGACCTGTCCAAGTTCCATAGTCAGGTAAAGGGACAGAACTGGCTTTGAACTCAAACCTGTGCTTTTAATCAATATACCATGTTGCCACGACTGAATGAAGTTATTTAACAACTTGGGTAAACAGGTGTGTTTTGATTATCTGATGAATTCTTCTCACTTTGTACTTGAATATAAATTCACACACACACACACACAAAAACGATTTATTTATTCATCCCATCAACAGGTAGTTACTGAACACAAGACTTGTGTCAAGCTATGCTAAGCCCAGGATAGCTAAAGATGAAAACATAAGGTCTTTCTTTTCAATGAGTTTGTAGCAGAGAGATAGTAATAACAGAATTTCTAACGTAGTATGTGCAACAATGAAACAAAGTACAAGCAGATAAAAGCAGAGAAGAGGCGGGGCCATATTTTCCGAAACAGTGCTGGAAGATTTCCTCACTCATGTCAAATTGCCAAATATCTTTCCAAAGTTATTGATCTCATTTCAAATTTAAGATAGCAGCAAAGGAGTTGAGGTTGTTTACTTGGTTTTAGAAAAACTCCCATCTGGGTTTCTCCAGAGCACACCGGAAAGGGTGTATATCTAGACAAGGGAAATCTCCTTGTCCTAAATATAGAACCTCTAGGAAACTGTTCTTAATTTAGAAATTGGCTTCAAACTATGATGCTTGCAAAGTAGGTGGGTTGAGGTAAAGCATTAGCTTGGAGCTGCCATATATTTCATTTTCTTCTTTCCATTTCCTTGGCAATTCTAGAATTAGGTGCAAAAAGATTTGCAAACAATAATTTCTATATTGTTTGCACATAATAGATTCCTTGGTTGGCAAAACATGAGTTTCCCTTCAAAACTAAAACTTCTAGTATAATGAGAAATGGCTTTCAAAAGCTGTTATATTCATTCTGTGAAAGCCTTGTTGAACAGTCACTGTACTAACTAAATCTTAGAGTTTGTTCCTTTCTGAAAAAAAGAAAATGTCTTATAATTATAAATGAGAATATAGACATCATATTGCGGTGTGGCTGACTGTTCAACTTTATTAAGATGTATACTGGTATTGGTTGTATATTACACCATGCATTCATATATCTCAATTAATCCTCACAACAGTCATATGAAATAGGCCAGGTAAGTTTTTCTTCTCAGTCTTCCAGTAGAGGAAGCTGAGGCTCTAAAATTATTATGACCTCCCTGGAAATCATCTAACTAATAAAAAGGATTAGAAGCTGAAGCCAGCTCTACCTGATTCTAAATTCAAACTGTCCACTATGAGGTATGCAAAATTTTAACTAGAAATGCATGGCAAGCTCCCTGATATTAAAACAAATTACATCGATGGGATAATGTAATGTGAGAAGCAATTTATATTTTATTCATTGAATACTTATTGAAAGCAACTCATTGTGTTAGGAACAATAGTGAGAACCCAAAGGTGGGCAATGCCATATCTCTCCTTTATCCAGAAAGATCTATGCATACATGAAAACACAGATTTTCTGAATACAGTCTGAAATAAAGTCTGAAACAAAAATTATGAAGTAAGCATAGCTCCCCTTCTGGAGATGTTTCAGGCAGCTGAAGATTGACTTTGATAAACATATAGAGTGATAAAAGATTTATATAGGATCTTGATTATATTTAAGTTTATAACGCTATTAATTTATTTGAAATAAGCTTTGTGTCACAACTGCCTTTAGACTCTCTAGGTCTGGTAGTCAAAGCCAAAATATTGGAACTTGTAAATCAGGTCCAGATATCACATACAAGATTCAGCCAATATTGGCACATCCTGACATTCTCTGTGAAGACCAAGCTCATAATTAAGCTGCTGGATTTGGAGACTTTATAATGAAAGTCTTGACAGTACTTAGGCTGGTGAATTTGACATTTTATTATTTGTTCACAGACATGAGCTATGGTAGAAAAAATCCTAAGTATTCACAGAGATGGCTGCAGAATAGAATATTATTCCTACATGTTGGAGCCCAGAGAGTGAGTGACTGCTCAGATTTCTTTAGGCTGCAGATGGAGACTGTCTTTATGTATATGTCTGTAAACCTCTCTTTGTGTTTGCATGTCTCTCTCCTTGTATGTTTCACATCTATCCTTTGCCTTAGTTAGATAATATGTCCTTTCCTATTCCCTGGAAGCATACAGTTTTTTGAACATCTATTTCAATGCCTTTTAAATAAAACTCTTTCCTCCCTAAAACACATTTTTCCCCTTGAATTCATGTTCCTTTGCAGAGTTCAGGCATTTTCCTCAACTCATCAGTCAGAGTCTTAAATCTGACTCGAAATATATTCCCATAGGCAAAAAATAATTTTGTAAAAGTACTTTTTACTATTTTCAGTTTAACAGTTCTGAATTCTCACTTTGATTTTTAAAAACTCATGAATTTTGAATTCTTTAAAGTCACAGACAGGTAAAATTTTCAGATGGTCAGTGAGCCATTGTCATTAATTGCTTTCATTAGAATAATTATTCAGACTTAAAAAACTATTAAAAGGTGTTTTTTTTTTATCCCCTCAGACTTTAACCTCATCGTAACTCTGCTCTGAAGACAACTTTATGATAGTATGTAGTCTATCAAGGTAGACAACTTGTGTTCATATGATCTATGAAACATCTTGTTCAGTCTAAAAGTAATGTCATTTCCTCTGTGCCACTTGAAAAGCTTTGTTTTTAAGAAGCCATTGTTGTATTATGAATTATTTTGTTTCACAAATGGTTCTATTGTCCTGGATTTGGGCTCCATATCTGTGGGTAAAGTCTGAGAAAAAGAAAGGCAAAGGCTGAGGCTATTTATTTTCATTGTATGTAAACTTATGAGTCTGGAGAGAAACTGTCAACAGCCCATAGTTAGAAATGATAAGCAACTGATTCTCTAACTAGTATGGGGTAGAAAATACATTTTTAAAGCTAAGAAATCTACGAAGTATATTATATATCCTTTTAGAGGATAGGAAGATAAAATAGAGTTTCGTTTTGCTAAAAAAAGCTCAAAGCAAGTCTTATAATCTTTCTAGGAAATTGCACCAAGATTATTCGTACTATCTTGGCAAATATCTTTGAAAAACTAGCACTTGACTCATTTTAAAACTAAAATTATATATATTTTATTTTTGAAGTTAAAATATCTTTGAGTCATTATATCAAAGGTCAGACTGAGATACCCAATATACATATTATGATTTTAGAGATTTTGTTTTCTATTCTTTGGGGATTGCAATATTGGTCATTACACATTACATTTCAATGAACAATTTTATACCTAAGGTTTGGGGGATTTTTATTAATTCTTTAGGAAGAACTCCAAAACAATTATTGATTCACTATTAGACTTCCTTTGGGTCTCTTGCTATGTTGCTTTTCAATTGAATTGTAGCATTTACACTTCCAGCATTCTCACTTTGTCTGTTATCACAACTTGCAACTGCTACTAAATACCATCCTCTTCCCAGTGAAAGGCCAGTTAGAGTGGATAATACATGCGTTTCCTGGCACTTTTATTAAATTAGCATGTACCTCAACGCAGGCATGTGACAATTCGTGAAAGGAACTCTACATCTTAAGTAACATGGAACCTTTTGAAAAGGGAAATACATATCCATATAGATTGAAAAACGAACTGCAGGAGTTTTGAACCAGTGATGCTGGGGGCGTGCAGCATTCTGCATTGGCTGCTGCATTATTTGAGGGGTCCTTGTTCTCTTTTCACTAGGAGACTGGCACCCGTAAGAGGAAGGGATGACCCTCCTCCATCCTTATGACTAACATGAATATGTCACATCAGGTACATTATACTGAAGCCTGCTGAGGGCACTTCAGGCCTGAACTAAGTCCCACAAAAAAGATAACTGCATAAGCTCAGAATGGTTGAACTGAGAGGAAAGAGGTCATTTTATCACTTTAGATTGCTCTGGAAATAACAATGAGGCCCTCATATTTTGAAGATGAATGATATAATTCTCATATTTAATATGGAATCTTTTATACAGCAAGAATTCATTGGCTAGACTTTTACCTTTACTACTTAAGAACCATTAAAAAAACAAAATGAAATAAAACAAAACACCTTGATAACCTAGTTCAGTGACAAATGCTCTCAAAATTCTACTTGTCTGGCTAAAACTTTCTGGAAATCTCTCCTTTTTACTCTCAGAAGCATACCATGCATCTTGTCTTCTACCTTTGAACTGGTTATTGCTATATTTACACTTGTTTTCTCATAGGATGCTCTCACAGACAGAGTAGAAGCTAAATCGGGTTCTGATAGGGTTTCCTCATCCTGAGCTCATTTTCTGAACACTGCATTCATAAATAGCTTGCAAGGCTTTGGGCTTCTGAGGTCACCGTGCTTCACACAATTGTTTTCTGCGAGGCTACGTGAAAGTCAGTGCCTGGGCTGAGGCCTGGAATTCCTGGAAGCTGGGTTTCTCAGCATTGAAGGGCTATCTCTTTTCAAACAAAAGCACAGCCAGGCTGTGGAGGGTGACCTTGGTCATTGTTCTCCAGGCCTGTGACTTCAGAAGTAGAGGTTCTGACATATAGGACTAACTTCTAAACCGATACCATCTTGCTCTCAGGACACCTATAGAAATAGCAAACTGATATCTGAAATGAAATAAATGCTTTGTAAACTCTCCTCTTAAAAAGAAATGCGAATTAAGATATTAGGTAAATACTTTTCCCTCCCACTTCCTTGACAGTCCTCAAGCTTAATCCCAACAACACTTGGGGATAGTAGGTTAATGAAATATAGTGATGACCAGTCATTCATCAAGAAGAGAAATGTGTTCTGCAGATATGTGAAGAAAGTTAAAAAAAAAAAAGTCTAATGCATGGAAGTTGGATGAAGAGGTCTGAGGAGGTAGAATGGAGGAAAATAAGAAGAGCATTAGGAATTTGCTAATTAGTTCACGTGAATACCTTATATTGCCATGCAGATATAGTTAAAGTATGCAGCAGCAATTAAAAGATCACAGCTCAGTCTTCACTGTTACATTCACATATTTTTTTTCAGTTGACTTTTTTCTTCTGGATAACCTAATACAACTTGTGTAATATCCACAAAAGTGTTCTGAAAATGTACTCTTGAGAGTTCCCATTTATCTCCATGGAAATAAGTTATAAAACAAAATAAGTTATTTTACTACTTTTCTCCAGGCCCCAGTAATTGATGGCAACCCAGAAATTTTAGGTTAGGCCTCCGTTTGAGAAAGAGTAGACAGGTGGAAGAAACAGGGAAGGGCATGATGTCCTTGCAGGTTATGAAGTACTTAAACAATTGTCATTAATAAATTTAGACACAAAATGTGACTTAAAGTAATATTATGAACTACTACGCGTCCAATATTCAGATAAGGAATAAAACACTTCCATGGTTATCATACCCCAGTGTCTCTCTCTCTCTCTCTGACTCCATTTACATCCCTCTTTGCAAAAAGATCCACTATGAATTATTTTAAATGTATTTGAAGTCAAATCACTAAATAAGCACTATAATAGTACTAAATAGTACTAAATGTTGACAACTTATTTTTTTACACAGTTCTGATGAAGGCAGGGAAACTAATATGTCTCAGTTGCAGATATAGTTGAATATACTCTTACCCGCCAAACATAAGAAATGTTTAAGAACATGATATAATTCAAGGCAATGCCTTTAATATTGTTACAAATAGATACCCTTATGAACATGGACAAGAAATTAAAGTATCTACATGGTTGTTTAAGAGCCAGCCTTTCATTTGGAAATAATTCCACTAACTTTTTGAACTTTTTTTTCTAAAAAAGCATTTAGGTCACATAGGATTATATTTGACCTGCCATGTTTACATTAGCCCTTCCTATATTTAAATAAATCCGTATATTTTTCATTTATAGTTAACACTGTTTCTCCCCTAGGCCACATCCATGGGTATGGAACGTAGACACATACATACACATATGAGACTACATAGCCTCAGAGATAATATCCTAAAGACCTCGAAACCACTTGCCTGATCATTTAAATCAATACCAACTGATTATTTTCCTAAATGAATCTGTGATTGGATTAAAACAATTGGATAAAAATCTAAAAGGACCAACTAAAGAGGTTCTTTCCTCAACGAAACATAAAGTGATAAAAATGACAAACATAAAGTTGCTAAGTTCATAGTTTGTTTTTAATTAACCCAACCTTAACTTCTTTGGGGCTTGGTGTTTATTTCCAAAGCTAAACTAAAGAGCTCTCTACAACATCTGTAAGAACCATGCTACCATTTGGCTTTCCTTAGCCATAAACACGTCTTCAAATTTGGGGTTATTCATCTGGAGGCACTAATGCATGCCAGGAAAATTGGAGAGACATTTGAATGAGTGGAGCAATGTCACCTGACACAGAGAAGATAGCAATTTTGTTTTAAAGAGAGCACAATTAATTCCTGTTTGTGTACTCAGGCACCCATCTCAGGCCTGGTGTAGTGACTCCTAACAAAATCCAATAAATCAAAAAATTAATAACCCTCAGTTTTAAAGTGACCTAAAGTAGGTGAAATTTATTTAAAATTCTAGAGAGGCTCTCATATAGTGGTGATTGTAACAATGTAGAAACTGTTTGGTAAACTTCAGGCTGTTCCCGTTGGCATTTCAGAATACTGATGCTAATCAAATCAACCATCCACCTGGGGCTTTGGGTCACCTAGACAGAATGTGAAAGGGGCGGCTGAGCAGCTGATGCAGATATAGTGATTGATTTGCCCATCTGAGAGTCTTCATAACTACTGAAGATGCTATTGCCCATTTGGGAGTTAATAAATTTTTCTAGACCTAACCATTTCACTTCATTAAAAAAACCTCCCTTATCCCTATATAAATTTTTCCAGGGTACTGCAACACAAATATTCTCTAAGAATACCTGGAAAACCTCCTAAGATATGCCAAGACTCAAACAATTTAAGTTACAATACAAGGTTGAGAAACTGATGTACAAGAGAAAAACGGGAGTCATGTGCCGTTTTTACTGCTAAGCTTAAAAATAATCTTATCTATCTAGTATGGTTCTCACCAGAGCTTACCACATTTTAGTATATTTCAACAATTCAGAGTCCCCATGAGTACCTGAAATGTTATAATTCAAGTCCTAAAACTAAATTTTCTGTTTTGTTTTAAATTTGCCATAATTAAAATGAGAAGAAAAAAAACAACATTGAATTAAAAAAATTAAATCTCCCTACTTTCTATTAGGCTTGAGTCTACTGTTATGTGTTAAATTACTATCAAATACCTAACCTACCACATTGGTAGAACCACACGAGGTGTCGACTAGTTTTATTGATAGTACTGTGAGATGCTCACATCAGTCCAAAAGATTAGAATCTGAGAGAAATATAGGACATTGCCTAGCTCTATTATCTGGGAATGGGGTAGGAGAGGGACACAGAAAAGTAAGCAATGTCTCATTTATTCTTGCAGGGCTTCAGATCTATTTCTAAAAATCTCTAGAGATTCAGAGAAATATTTCCTATTGACAACCTCTCACTACCTTTCAGGCTGGAAGCATTTCCTTTGCGCTAGTGCAAGGCCTTAATGTAAGATAAGGCTTTCTTCCTCCACTGTTCTCCAGGGAAATTATTTAAAGAACAGCCCATTAGCCTGTGTACAGACATCTTTCCAGTAGTCGCAGGCTAAAGTTCATGAAAAGCTCAACTCTTTCTTACCCAAGCCAGTAAGTACCTCTTGATAATTGCCAGCTTCTCATGATGGTCATTCTCCATTCCTATTATCATATTCCAAGGTAGGGTTTTAGGGTCTAAATAGATTAAAGTCTATGACTTAGAAAAATCACTTTGGATCATTTTGTCATTTGTCTGAGTTCCTCTAGATAGCTCTAGACAAACCATGAAGAAGACTGTCTCTTTCTTCCCTCTTAATTCTTTTTCCTTGAATAAAGCAGCCTCTCTCCCAGTCTCTACGGGGCCTCAAGATGATCATTTTTCGAGCCTTCATGTTTTTTCAGCCCTATTAAATATCAGAGCTAATCAAACCAACCATGCTATAACACAAACCAGATGTTAAACCCACTAAACCCTCTTGATGATTTTTAAATCTTCTATTTTTGGTATTTTTAGATATAGTCCAATCCTCTTTATGTTTCTCTTTTCTTTGGGCCTTTATGTTTGAAACTCAGTAAAGCATTATAATATGCTATTTGATTTTGTTATAAAATAATTTTTTAAAGTTACATAAAAAATATGAATTAATTTTGTCCATTGTTTCAACTGTCAGCTGCTAAATTTTATACCTCCTCTTATTTTTAGCTTGAGCTAACTTGTTACTACACTCAGTATATAAGTGATACTTTAAAGCAATCCTACATTTTAAAAATAAGATGACTTGTTCAGAGTTAAATTAGTACAACCACTACATGATAGGTGAGATGAGCCCTTTGCAGAATCACTTTATGGTTTGCATGCATATTACTTAGGTGTTTCCTTAAAACCTAAGCTCTCAGGCTCTGATTCAGAGATGCTGATTTAGTATTTCTCAGTGGACCTGAGGACTGCACATTTTTAAACAAGCACCTCAAATGACTGATGCTGATATTGCAAGTCACACAATTTGGGCACTACTAAATCAAGGAATAAATGTCCCATTAGTAAATTAGGAAGACTAGTTCTCAGAGATTTAACCAAGACTTTATAGAAGTGAAAGGAGCCATAGCCTAAATAATGATGTTAACATAATTGAGGAGAGAAGTGTGAGGATAAAGAGGGAGGGGCTTTGCATAGAGCCTTTAGGAAGGAACATTCAAGCACAGTTTGTAACCTCACAGTGTTCAGAGAGAGAATACCTTGACACCCAACATGGACAATCATAATTCAGAGTGGTTATGAATTTCCCTATAATACATTAGTATCCCCTAATAACTAGTATAATCTAGTTTAATAGACTTAAGCAAACATTTGCTAATAACTTGGCAACCTATTATAACTCTTTACAAGGGAGAAAAAGCCAACACAAACACCCTGGTCTATTTAACAGTTTTTAAATAATACATTGACTTTTTTACACATTGGTGTCTTATGAATAAGGTTAGCACAAGTCAGTTCCTTGGAGACTGATCAGCACTGAGCAGAGCAATAGTCAAATCTTCCAAATTAGACTATGGAACTCTATACCAGATGATCCCAATCATGTACACACCCCAGCCTTCTACACAGACCTGACGGAGTGAGGTGGAGGGGGACTGAACGTCCACTGACTGAATGACAGTTCCACTGCTTCCTAGATTTTGCATAAGTGACTCAACCCTTTGAATGCCAGTAATTCTTTTGTGAATAGAGATAATACTTAGTGCAAAAGGTTATAGAAATAATCAAATTACCTAATATACATACAATTATTTTATATAGTAAGTGCTAATTCCATTAAAACTTTCCTTAATATTCACCCTGCTTATCAACCAGCTGAGCTCTCTTTACTACTTTTATGTAATTTAACATTATTAGTTGTTGTTTGTAATCTCAAACACCATGTGTGTGCATCTGAGAGAATTAAAGCAAACAATCAAAAGTGGTTATCTCTGAGGAGTGTATGAAAATTTCTTTTGTGTGTGTGTGTGCGTTTTCTGAATTTGCGTATATAATATTTAATGCTTTCAAAATTATTATTAAATTTTACTAATCTAATTTAGTGATTCTTAAACTTAGTATACATTACAATCATCTGGGGAGCTTTTAATAATTCTAATGCCCACAATGTACCCATTCTGAAGTGATTAATCAGAATCTCTGATGGCAGAACCCAGAAATCAACACTTTTTTTAAAAGACCCTCAGGTGATTCCATTTTGCAACCAAGTTGAGAAACTCTGGTCTAATTCTAATGTACTTAAAATCAATTCCTTAAAGAATTAAGAGATGACACTTTATGAAATTTTGAACATCTTGAGATTTAAATAATGTTTCCCCAAATATGATAAAAGTAGTTTAATAAATTTTGCTACAAATCAAAATGGCTGAATTCTCCAGGATCAGTATTTGATATCATTTCAATATTTCAATTTTATTTATTCTGTTTAGCTTATCAGTTTTTTTTTTTTTCAAATGATCTGAAACTCTGAAAATACAGATTTAGGATGCCATATCCCAAAGAGAAATTGAGAAAGCTCGAACAGCCAGTTTGTTAGGAGAGCTTCTGAGGACCTGCTAAGATAATGTCAGTGATGATTGATCACATCAATTAGAGAGAGAAAGGACCCACTCAGACATCAGAAAGGCGTCTGTGTGGAGGATACTTGAAGAGACACCAATAATAGGTCACTGGCTAAAAAACAGAGACAGATGGCATGGCATCAGGAGACTATCACAAAATGAAAGAATATTAAACAGTTGATTAGCAACAAGAGTCAACAACGAGCTGTAGGAGACCTCCCAGAAAGAGAGTGGAAAATCAAGGTAAGATCCTATAGGCAAAAAATGGGTAAACGTCCAAGAATGCAGATGGTTGAGAGAGACTGGACTTAGAAAACTAGAGCAGGACTCGAGTTTTGGCAAGGGGAATTATTAGGCCCCGGTTCACAAGGTGGTTTAGAACTTGGTGTTTAAAAAGTCAGAGGTCTAGTTGCTGATGTTTGACAGAAAAGGCAAAACTAGGAAAATAAAATGTATATACAAGATTCAAGTTAGACTAGCAGTAGAGCTGGCTCTATAAGCTTCTTAAATTCTGCTGACAAAAAAACAAAATCTATGTCATGCCTAGGGCAGAGCTCATCCTGTGGAAGCGAAGCAGCTCCATCTCCAAGAGTTGTCAAGGACACAGAGAATGCCATTGCAGACTCTAGGGAGAATGCATGTGGCTTCCAAGGCTGCTGATCATGGGAGGAAGGCACTGCTCAGCTGTGACATCCCAGCTGGGACCTTGGGAATCCTTCTGGAGGTGGCCTTCTCCCTCAGCATATCTGATCAGTCACACCCCATATTGAATCAATCACCAACTTCTGTCAATTCTAACTCAATAGTGTTGCATAAAAATATCCAATTAACTCAATCCTTCTGTAATTGCTCTAATTGAGGCTGCAATTGCTCTAATATCGCTGGTGTTGATTGCTACATCAACCTCCTAATTGGTCTCTCTGCTTCCTCAAATCCATTGCAGGCAGAGACATTTCTGAGCATGACCTGTGTTTTCCTGGTTTCTCCCTTTACGGGCTGTTTCAAACTCTAGTTTTCTATAAATGTTTCTTCAGAGTAGCTCTGAGAGTCCCAGGGCTGTTCCACATGGGCTCACGAATAATATCAAGTGGTTTTTAGTTCTGCTATATAGAAGGAACTGTGTCTTTCTTCTGCTCTGGCCTTCTCCTCCCAATACCACATGTCTTCTGAGTATTACAGGCCCCTTCTGGGTACTGTTATATCTTCTGGAACTCAAAGAGCACCAGCAGTCCACTGTTTTCATTTTGTTTCCCCAAGTATCTGCAGATACCCTGGAGTCCTCGGAGCATTGTCGTCCATACTCAAAGAGGTGTTAAGAACTTGTGTTAGGGTTAGGGAAAACATAACTAGTATATAGAACAGTATTATTCTCTTATAGTGTTTGCAGAAAAAAGTCACAGTTTCAATTCTAAGTTAATTTGCTTCTTATCCTTTATAACCTACACTCAGTAATCCCACTCAACTCCCCAGAAGAAGAAGAGAGGAAATCACTAAGTCATACGGGCAGACCTACTTCTTTCTGAATATCTAGAATGAGGGCATGATGTGTACAAATAGGAATCCACAAGCCAGTCAAGGAGTAATTTGAGAGACTCCTGGATAGTGATTGTTCTTTGAGCTCATTCACTGCCCCACTTTTAAAAAAAAATTTTTTTGGGGGGAGTAGTAATTGGAGAAGAAAGTTTTGATTTCACAGAGCTGGCATGCGAATTTGGAATAGGAACCTGGAGGCTTATTTTATTTTTTTACAATTTCCTTTCTTCTCAGAGGTAGACAAAATTAAAATAACCTGATCTTGGTGGTATCCAAGTACCACTTAGATACCTAAGTAGTATCCAAGAAGTAAATCTTAGGCATATGGGAGGGGGAACTGCTGTAGCTTTTCAGACTTTCATGGTATAGGTCTGGACTTCAAAAATCTTACATATATTTCAAAGACCAAGATGTTAAAAACTCTCTCTCTCTCTCTCTCTCTCTCTCTCTCTCTCTCTCTCTCTCTCTCCTTCTCTCTCATCTTTCCTGTGAGCAGCCTGAAGTTTAAGTAGTGAGGCATCAATCACTTACTTAGTGGACCTCAAATTGAAAGCTTAAAAACCTTGTCTTCTAATTCAAATTGTCTAGGATACTTCCCTCTGGTTTATTACAGTTTACTTTCTTTTGGTTACACCCTGGTGTTTAATAGAGTCTGGTTTGACTTTTCGACCTCATCATAACTGTATTTAGGAATATTAAGGAAAATGATGTACCCATACCTAGGGCATTTGCTAATTGAGGATCAATGACCTCTGCCTGTCAAAGCTGCATCTCGAAGAGAAAAAAAGGATCATTAGAGACAAAAAGAGAACAATGAGGACCAGTGTCCCTTTCCTACAGAAAGCCATTCCTTCCAGAACATCTAGATTCTATTTCATTGCAGAAGGTAGTGATAGAGCCTATAGAATTGAAGTTTTTTGAGGAATAGTGGCAGAGGTGTTGGGATTCCCAAAGCCTTAGGAATACTTTGAATATCCCCAGGGCTTTTCCTGGAACTACTTGGCTGTTATTTGAGCTCAGCATTGCAGTTCCTTCAGCTGAAATAAAGACTGACTCAATTCCAGTTCCAGACAAAGAAGGAGAGAAAAATGGAAATAGATGACCCAAGAGACTTTGCAACTATTTCCTGACCTAAGCCATTGATTTACTGTGAGTCTTAGAAAAGGCTTGCAATTTTTAATCATTAGAGAAATGTTTGATGAGCAAACAGTTTCCAGTATCTTCAAGAATAGTCCGATGCTTAGGCCCTGAGAAAAATGTCTCCTACAACCTCAGAGTTGCCCTGAGGTTGCAGCTGAGTTCACTGACAGAAAGCCTTTTGTTCTGCATCCTGACACCAGCATACCTAATGCACTCCACGTTGCTTCCATTTTCTGTCTGGGACATCTACTTCCCTTTGGTTTCCTGCTTGCTCTCACGCACATGCTGCCACCTACTTGCTTTCCCAGTGGGTTAAAGTAAATTCATGAGACTTTAAAGTAAAATCGTAAGCCATGACTTCACTTAGAGCACACTTTCAATGAGATTATAAAGTTTGGAGGGGCAAAAAAAAGTACATGAGTGACTCCAGTGAGTCCGCCCATTCTACAATGAACTCCTCTAAAACAGAATTAAGAGGAAGTCCTGCCAAAGCCATATCATATATTTGCTTTTATTTTAAAATATTTTTTCTAAGTATTTAGAGTGTTTTTACACTCATTGTTTGAGTTACACTCCAGCAATTTCACTGCTCCTGAATCTTGACTTTTCTCCTCACTGGATTGTCTAAAGTAGCATACAAATAGACTGTGATTACTTCTACCTTAAACCAATAATGTGACCAGGTCTCCTTTTAATATATGGGCCTACTTTTCTTCTCTCCTTTACAATAAGCCTTTCATTCTCTCTTGTCTCATACAATCTCCTTTCACCTTGACCACACTGAAGTCACTAATGACTTCTGTGCTACTGGACCCAATGGTCGTTTCTCAGTCTTCATCTTGACCTATCAACATTTGACACTATGGATCACTCAGCTCTTAAAACATTTTCTTTATGTGGCTTTCAGGACATCATTCACTCTTGATTCTTTTTCCATTTAATTAGCCACTTCTCTGTCACTTTTGCTGGTTCTTTCTCATTTTACTGCCAACCCCCAGCCCCTAAACATGGAAGTGAAACCAGGACTCAGGCTTACACCTCTTCCCTGCTCTAATCTCACCTCCTAAGTGATTTAATCAATCTCAGGGCTTTAAATACCATCTGTATTGTGTTGATGCCCAGACTTCTTTTTCCAGCACTCATGTCTCCCCTTATTCTTCATTTGTATATCCAGCTACTTCCTGTTTGGAAATCTAATGGGCATCTCAAACTCATATCGAAATGCAAGAGTTTGTTTCTAACCACCATAATTTTTTTTTCTCCAATATCGTACTCTGTATTAGTAATGGAAATTACATCTTCCCACCAAAATTTATCAGGAAATTTTGGGGTCCATTTTTAAAATATGCCCAGAATCTTTCCATATCTCATATCATGTACTGCTGCCACTCAGGACCAACATATTTTTATTTATTCCCAGCACTACTGCAATAGCCTCCTAACTAACCTCCATGCTTTACCCATGACCCCTTACCTTAAAATCTTTTTTTCTATTGAGATATAATTTATGTCATGCATTTATTTACTTACTTAGGCATAGTTGGTATACAATATTATATTAGTTATATTAGTTTCAGGTGTACGATAAAGTAATTCAACATTTTTATACCTTCACTCTCAGGTATACCTAATAGGGTTGCTTTAAGTTTGCCTGGAAATAGTGTATGTTTAAAAGACATTATAAACTGTAAAGTAGTATTCAAATGTGATGTATTGAGCCATTGCTATAATGATAGTATGTCCTTAATGTGTATTTCTTGAATGTTGGATCTCTATTTTAGCCATCAAGATTTGCATTTCCTTTTACTTATATCAATAATATGTCTCCTTCACAGCCTTCACAGTCTGTTGGACTCCCTTGGCTATCGAAAATTGTCAACAAAAGCAACTTAACTCACTTGTGAGTTGAGTTCTGTAAGGCCAGTGCTCCCGGAAAAGGCTTCAAAGACGTCAAGTCCCCGCCCCTAGCTCCCGCCTGCTAGCCACCTGATGCCCATGGACCAATCCGCGGGTGCCAGGACTACGCTGCGGCGCCAAACCGCTGCACCAATGAAAGAGCCCCACGCTATGCTTTTGTCTTTTTTGAATCTTCCCCTTCCTGGATGCGACCCTTAAAACCCTGCTCCAACCCCGCCCAGGTGCAACTTCTCTGGCCTCTTTTCTCAGGACCAGAGAACCTCGCCTGGGACTGCTTGCCTTTCAATAAAGGACGCCTGTTAATCATGAGTCAGACTCTGCTGAGCGGCCGAACCTTACAAGTTCCACATTAGAATTTGCATTCGATATCTTTTTTTGGACTGGTTCTGAGGTGGGGCTGTCTTGTCTAGGTGATGTACCTAGAGAGAGGGACTTACATTTAAACTTCAGAGTGCCCTGAACTCTATCTTCAAGTAAATGACAGCCAAGAAATTAGGCCAGCTTTATCTTTCAATTCATTCAAAGGAGGTATCCACATGCAAACTTTAAAAATGGCTTTGCTGTTTAATCACAGATGGTGAATCATTCTAAAATGTGAATTACTTACTACAAGCTAAAGGAACATTTATGTAAGTGCGTGTGCAGGCAGACTACTCCAGAGAGGGCAGAAAACCTATTCACGGTCATTCAAATAACTGATACATTTGCAACTAAATTTTTACATCTATTATTTGAACCAAAGTTTTCATATTTTTACTTTCTAGTTTTACTATGTGCTAGAACACAAAACTCAACCTAAAAGATGTAGATCAAATTAAAAAGAGAAAAAATGTAATTCAGGAAAGGAGAATCAAGACTTAAAGAATGAACTGAATTGTTAATATTTTCTCCTATTGTTCATTGAATAGTCAAGTTGACAATACTTATTATGTTCCCAGAGTTTTATTGTAACTAGAGTATTAGGAAGTGAGAATGCATGTTATCTTAGAAACAATCTCACAGACACTGGCTAGATTCCCAGGCAGTCCACCAAAGCTCATTTAACTTGTAATGTAAAACTGCGAATGAGGGAAACTCATGCTGGAGAATAAATATTTCTTTTAAATATAATAAATATTTAAATATCTCAGGAATCTAAAATCTTTAAAAGTAGATATAAAACACTGGTACTCTAATTTTTTAAAAAATACAATTAGTGACACACTGCTTGAGTTATGGTTGTAGATAGATAAGAGTATGAGAGAAACTCTGTGACTTTGGCCACTTCTTAAGGACTCTAGAGGCTGAGAGGCTATGTCTCTATTGTGCCTGATTTTGCTTCAAACTCAGAAGTTTTCTTTCTTTGATAAAAGTACCTCAGCCACAAAAATTATGTCTTGTCCATCCGCTATATTAGGTGTTGTTTTAAACTCCTAAAGGAAATTCAAGTAGTCTGTTTCAAAATGTTTGCATTTAAAAGGCAGTAGAATTAAATCACTAAAGCAAAATTCCTCATGCTGCCTTGGATTCTTTTTAGTCTCACGGTTTCTTCAAGTCTACCCTAGTATTTATTTCTCTGATTTTCAAGGTTTCTTTCTCAAGAGATGTTGGCCAGAATCTGTTTGGCTTAGCTTGAGACCATACTATAAACCAAGTAGAGTCAGGTCAAACTACCTTACTTCATGCCAACTCCAAGTTTCCCCCTTCCAGCAGGGCCTTCCAGTTGATAACTACTATTAAACAACTTGGCCATCACCCCTTCAAAGTCAAGTGTAAGCTAAAAGCTAATATGCAGGCTAAATGGCTGAGTTCCCCTCACTGTACTTGGCCAAGAATCTAAGATGGCCCTTTGGTGCATAGTGGATTCATTTTTATTTGGAGTCAGGTGGTCCTGGACTTGAATCCAACTGTTTCTCTTTCCTGAGTGGACTTGGCAAATGAATGTTACTTCTCTGAGCCTCAGTGGTCTCATCTGCTAAGAAAGGATTATAAAATGCCACATAATGTTTGTAAAGCATCATGGAAATTTGTAGATAGAAGGTACTCAATAAATGCTAGTTTTCTTTTTTCACCTCTTTCCCAGACTTCACCATGGAAACCCAGAAATGAAGGAAGTTGACATTCAGGTGAGAAACACTGCTTCAGGGGAAAGGCCATAAGACTCCTGTGCCCCTGACAGGGTGCAAGTGTTCTTCCTCTCTCTGCCAGTAGCAGGAAAGGAAAAGATCCTGGGTCTAGAAGTACAACTCAGTGCTGCTGCACGGGACTGTACAGACTGTCCCACACTAGGGCAACTGCCAAGGGCAACAAATGGGAGCTGAAATCTGGCCTGAGCTCTGCTTGCCAAACTCAATGTCTTGGCTCAGGACTGCAATCAGTCTGGAGGAAGAAAAGCCTTTTGTCAAAATAGTTTGCCTAGAAAGGCACCTTTTGGAAATTTCTCTGTCTGGAAAGGGTATCCTTTTTAAGAACAAAAGGCAGCATAGCCAAGTGCTTAAAAGAGGCCTTGTGGTTGAGTAAGCTATATTATCAATGTACCTTGAAGATGTCCCCGCCCCACAAGGAAAAAGGAATTTTCACTTTAGAGGAACAGAAAAGATGAGCTCAATCCTGATCCAGCTTTGGTATAAATGAGTAGTCCTTAATATAGGTATTTGTAAATTAGGAACTAATTATTATAAATTATCATATGTAGGGATTATGTATTTGTTGATCAATAGTTATATTTTAGTGCCTGACTTTTCAGCATAAAGAGATTGATCAAGATTGATCGTGGAGATTGATCAAGGTTGTTGCAGGTCTCAAAAATTTGTTTCTTTTTATTGCTGAGTAGTATTCCATGGTATGGACAGGCTTCGGTTTTACCATTTATCCTTTGAAAGGCTTAGGGGCTCTTTACGGCTTTTTGCTGTTACAAACAGACATTCGCTGCTATAAGCATTTGTGTATAGGTTTAATGTGAACATAAATCATCATTTCTCTAAGATAAATGCTCAGGAGTGCTAGGTCATATAGTAAGCACATATTTGTCTGCCTAAGAAACTACCATGCTTCTCCCAGAGGGGCTTAACATTCTCACCAGCAAGGTATAAGTGATCTAGTTTCTTCACACATTTTTCAGCATATTTTTGTCACTTATATTTTAGCCATGCTAATAGGTGTATAGTGATATTTCATGGTCATTTTGATTTGTGTTTCTCTAATGGATGCTGCACAACTTTTCACACAGTATAATTCTCATTGTCCATTTGTGTATTATCCTTAATGAAATACCTCTTTATATCTTTTTGTTATTTTCTAATTGGGTTGTTCATTTTTTTCTGTATTGCCAAGTAAGTAAAGGATGAAGACCAGTTTCCTCAACTGGCCTCCATGGACACCAAAGGTGGGGAGGGCTCCTTTTTACTGCCAATCAGGTGTAGAAGTTTCAGCTCCCTACTTGGTCCCCACTGACGCAGTGGGCAAGAAAGGGCTCATTACCAGCCATCAGGAATAGAAGTCCTACATCCCTACTTAGCCTTCTCTGATACTATCTTGGTGGGTGCTGGAGCATCTGGTTACAACCTCATGACAGTGGTTCCGGGCTCACCACTCAGCCTTTGCTGGATGAGAATCTCGTCATGGTTTTTGGCTGGATTAAAGCATTTATTGTCTAAAAACATATTTGTCTTTCTAGGCAACCACTTTCCCACTCTCTTGCCTAGGGAGAGAACATGCTCTTTTTTGTTTTGTTTTGTTTTGTTTTGTTTTGTTTTTGTCTGAACCCATTTGCTTTATGAGGCAAAAAGAGCATTTCTCTACTGGGTCATTCCTCAAGTTCCAAGGTCCCTAGCCAGTCTGCATTCTTATCTCCAGCTTTCAGAGTCTTTGTATATTTGTTTTACATATAATGTTCACAGATTTTAGTTGTGCTTAAAGGAAGAAATTGGGGAAATATATAGACATGCCTACTCCATCTTTCTGGAAGAAGAAGTCCCTAAGTATAAGACACAAGGTTTTATAAGTGATCTTGTAAAGGCCATTATGTTGATCAATAACTGTATGTTAAAGTTAGAACTTGACCATCCCATAGAAAACCACTAAGTCTTCTAGGTATTACAGAACATCTTTAAGTTTAGAAAAACTTTCTCTAGCCCTTTTGGTAATTACGAACATTGATAATATTTAACATGAGAATTGTAGTAAGGGTGCTATAGGGTTTGCTTTAACTTTCACAAAATACTTACATAACCATTTTTTATACTGTCAACTTTGCTATTGAGCCAAGGTATCCTGCAATTTTTTATCATTCTGTGTGTGTGTGTGTGTGTGTGTGTGTGTGTGTGTGCGCGTGTGCGCACACACACACACTCCTTTCATCCTACATCAACTCACCTAAATTGATAAAAAGTGGCAGGTCCATAGCAGAATGGTAAGATTTTCTTTTATGTCAGCCTCTGGCTCTGATAGTAGTTCGTGAAGAAAGAACAGGCTGTTCGGCATGTATTTGTGTAGAGGGTAGTCAGTTCTTTAACACGTGACTCAAATGCATAAATATCTCTGTGACCATTATTTATACAATCCACTCAGGATTGCCTCGTTCTTATAGCCAAAGTTTAGATTACGAACACTCTACATTGTCAAAAATCCTTGGAACTTTCTGAGTTAAAGAAACAGGTGTTTCAAATATCATACTGAAATACTGGAAATAGATGTATAAATCATGGTAGCTCATAAGGATTTCCTAGTAATTGTGATGAGAGATATGATTGGGCTATTGGGTTTCATATAAGCTATCTTAGAAAAATGGGTTGTGAATCTCAAAGTTTCTAGGACAAGAGGTATATACATCTTTTCCCTCAAAGCACAAGCTCCCAAAGAACAGGGACTGTGTTGCATTCTACAGTGCCTGGCCTACAGGAAGTAGTCAATATGTTTTTTGAATGCCCTGCACTTACTGACGTCTCCAGAAATTAAACCAGAAGAGAGGCCACTTCTATTTGCACAGACAGGCATTTCTTTAAGAGAAATAAAGAGTATATAGAAAACATCTCTGGGTAACTTCTTAGGAAAGTCATTATTCATCACTTTAAATCTCCTGAAAGAAATGATTCATAGATAAGGAATTACAGTGAAAGTGAAAGATATGTATTTGATAAACTTGGGTGAAAAGCAAGTCAGACTCCTCCTATTGTTGACACTGGACACTTTCTGGGCCCACAGGTGCACCCCCTACAAAATGCATTCATATTTCTCACAGAGCTATTGATCTGGCCAGTAGAGGCTGATATGCTGTTTATGCTCAGCAACTTCCAAGTGCATGCTTCAAGCTTTACCAAGAAACCAAATGCCATCAGGAGCTTTGGCTGCAAATTTAACAGCTGAATTGAGAGAGGACAGACTGAGAATTTCTAGCTGAAGCTTACTTAGACTGCTCCACCTTCACCTCATGTCATTACTTTTTCTGCTGCCTCCCTATGTTGCTGGATTTGATGACAGTGATGTCTATGCTCCTCAGAATGTGCTAACTCTATAAATGAGAGCTTGCTCACAATGTATCTATTGCTCCAGCCCACCCCCAGGCTAGTAATCTTCTGGAAATAGTATACAACGTGATATATACATTTGTTTGTTTGTTTATTTGTTTGTTTTTTCTAGGAAAAGGATCTTATGGGTTTCATCACATTTTTAGAAGAGTTAACAACCTACATAAATGTGTTGCTCAACGAGACTGTTGTGGTAGACATAAAGGTGGCAGTGGAAAAAAGATGACAATATGTTGATGGCGGATCTAAGTCAATCTGGTTCCTTTTGGCGGATATTAGATGGCTACAGTGTTTGAAGACTGAGCCACCAGGTAAATATTACAATAAAAACAAGTCTCAGAAAGAATTCTGCTATACATACAAACATGTATAAGAGAGTTTAAAAAATATGCTATCTGCCAAAAGAAGAAGGAAGGGGGAAAATCGTTAAGAATCTAATCGAATTGCGAGTGCTCAGAGGGCCACGTGACAGTCCTCAGTACATGCTCAGTAAATATTCACACAGCCCTAACCACATACCATATAAAAAAAGGGGACAACCATCTTGATAGGATAAAAATCTCCCCCCGTCCCTTGCAATTTGGCCAATATAAAACGTTATAGCCCAAATGTCATTGAATAATGTGACTCTAAACACCATGTAGCCCTTATCTACTGATAAGATTTAAAAGTTAGGACCAGGTGAAATATGGCAGAGATGAAGAAAAGAGGGATTATACATGACAGATATACTAAGTAGGGATAATTTGACTAAGTATAATAACTAGAATGAATTTACAAAACAGGTTAGAAAGGAAGATATCTATAAATTTACTTTTTCAGTAGCAGGCAAAGTGTATGTTAAAACAAAGCTAAGCAGAGGGATGGGCAAAACAGGAATGCTTTCAAGTTAATATGGTAAATAGTTTGATTATAGTGGATAACCTCAGCTTCAGGCACTGAATGTAGGCCAAAAGTCTTTAAAGTCCAGACACCTGGGCCATAAAGACATAAGGTCTGGAATGGCTGGAAGGACAGTACACCAAGAAATCCCTCACAGAGACACTTCTTATTTCCAGTGAGTGGAGACTTGGAAACCAAAATGTGGTGTCTATAGACACAATGGCCCTTAAAATGAGTTGCAAAGGGAGAAGACAGGCCTTCCATGAGAGTATCAAGAGTTACTCCTCGGTGGGTACCTCAGTACCTCAGTAGTGTAATGTTAGGCAGCATGGTCCACAACTCTTCCAGGAGATTGCCCATATATTTGTAAGGGAGGAAAATAATTTTTCCTCTGTCTTTCTGAATTTTTAGCTAAGATATGTGTGATAAAAGACAGATTAACAAGAGGAAAACAAAAAAAGCTTACTAGTATTTATATCTCACGTATACATGGTAGATACCCAGGGAAAAATAAGAGACTCCTCAAAGTGGCTTAAAACTCAGATTTCAAGATCATCTTTTTTTTTTTATTTTATTCAGGATTTTAGCATATAAAGTTCTAAAAATATTGATCTATTTTTTAAAAACCTTTTATTAAAGTATATTTAGCATACAGTGATATATTAATTTCAGGAGTACAATATAGTAAATACCACCTTAGCAGGGAAATCAGGGGAGGGCAGGTGGGGATATAGGCCTCTTTGAGGAGGGTAAATGATTTTTAGGATAGATGAATGGGCCCGTAGAAGAACAGAGATATGACAGTTTGTGACAAAATTTATCTGAGTGTGATGTGTTCTAGTTTCCTCTCCTATAATGAGTCAATCTTCCCCAATTGAGGAAACCCAGAGAGGAGATTTTATACAATTATACTCCTTTCTGAGGATCTTTAGGCCAATAAGGGGAGTTTGAGTGCTTACAACTCAAAGTATTCGATATACCAAAGTGGCCTATTGTGGGGGAGAGATGTCTGCTACTCTTCACATCCTACTTTAGTCCTGATAGATGCAGACTGCATGTGCTACCACACAGACTCTAGGCCAAACTTGAATTAAGGGAAGTATGGGCTGCATGAGGGTCATCGTCAGGGAAACTGGGTTGAAGACCTTCATAGGAATTAAATTCTTTTCTTTTTCTTTCTTTTTTTTTTTTTTTGGCAAGGCAATCTTTGGTTGATCTCACAGATTTCAAGGACCTAGTCATTTTACAATCCCTTATTTTTTATTTTTTTTTGCCTACAGCACCTGTCTTCCAGGGTGGTCTCCCATCCAAGTACTAACCAGGCCTGATCCTGCTTAGCTTTCAAGAGGAATTAAATTTCTTCCTGGATTTGTTGATCACCCTCAGTGTCTACACTACTAGAGGTGTCTACACTTCTGCCTTCTTGTATATTTTGGTTGATTAATGTGTTCATGACCAAGTAGCAATAAATTTCATCTAGCACGAGAGCACAGAAACCACAAACTTTCATAGTGCAGGTTCTGTTTTCTATACTTAAATTGAGTGAGCGCGTTGGATCTGAAAACTAGATAAACTCCCCCTGTTCCCAACTTAACTTCTCTGTGAACAATAGTGCAGCCACCAAATGTTCCCTCTTTTCATCTGTCACATCAGATGTATACAACTAGATTCTGAGCTCAAATTTTTCATAAAATAATCATAGCATTAAAAATGAATTTAGTAGTTGATAAAAACAGAGGAAAAATAAAAATATTGTATTAGCTTCTTCTCATCTTACGACTCCAGTGGCAGAAAATTATGCATGCATAGTCCCGTGTAACTGTGTTTCCGTGTATAATTTAAGTAATTTTGTATAAACAATTAGGTGGATTAAAGGAGAGCATTGCGGAATGTATAGTCAATTAGAACAAACAAGGAAATGATTGTTCTAGGAATACATACTTCCTCAGAAAACATTATGACAGTATTTATTTTATAAATAAGTTAATAGTGTTGTAACATTAGAGATCTTGGAACAAACTCAAACTTTAGCAATTGATCTTTTATGTTCAACTGAAGAATGTTTTGATTATAAGATAATGTAGTACAGTCATGATCAGTTTATCATCCCTCATCAACTCTTTTTTCTCTCAACTTTCCTAACTTTAAAATTGATAAACACTTCAAGAGTAGGGTAATACATCTGTTTCTTATTCATTTACATTTTACTTTTGTGACATTTAATATGAGCTACTAGGAGCTTCAGAAGCTTTTAAGCTCATATGGAGGATACTACAATTTCTTTTTTCCCTTTGAATAAGGAGGGAGTACTTTACTAAGGGAAAAAAAATTCAAAACTCCAAAAACTCAAATCTCAAAAATTCCAACTCAAAAACTTCAAGAGGATTTTGAGAGTTGACACATTGCATCTCTTCTAGCATTGCATCTCAGGGCCTCAAGATGTCTTATTTACAAGCCCATGGTTACATTGTGGTGTTTTTGTTTATTTTTTAACGTGATGATGCATGTTTCAATGTATTCTGTTATTTTATTGCACAGTAGTAATCAAAAATTAAGTTTAAAAATTCAAATAGGACACATAGTTGGGTTTTACAACCTAAAGGGTGCATCCTTCCCAAATAGTAGCAACAAGATGATAAAGAAAGTTTTACGATGAAAGTGTCAGAAAACAAAAACTTTAAAAAAGATGCCTGGGAGAGTAGCAACCACGATTCCCAATCAACACAACTGTGTGAGAAATGAAATCATTGAAACAACTATTTTGGTGCATTGTAGGAAATAGGAGAGTTGGCTTTTTGTTTTGATGGAGCTGCTCTTTTAGTATAATAAAGAATGATCTGAATTTTGGAGAAATGTCATGGGTACGTCCGTGAAGGTCCAGAGGTAGCTTCCATCTTGAGGATGAAAGTAATTCCTCATCTGGGATGGTATTGTCAGTCTGTGCTCTGTCTCCCTCCCTTGGGAAGTGAGTAATTCATAGGGAATCAACTCATGCCTTAAATCACCACTTCTTGCCTCATCTAAAGTAAGCTTATCTTAGAACATTTCTAGAAATATTCTCATCCTACTTGGTTTGCTTTTTGGTTCAATGAAAATACAGAATATATGTTTGCTTTAAAGAAATGTCCCAGCACTGCCCTCTAGGTAAAGATGCAGGGCCCAGTGGGAACATTTGGTTACTCTGTAGCCAAATGATTTGGCACGTTGGAATCCAAACAATCCCCACCTTGTTTCCTGTCTGTAGTTGGCAGCCCTCACCACCACATCTACTTCCCACAGTGAACACCTTCAAAGGTAACCAAAGGTAACCATTTCCTTTCCTCTGGTTCACACTTACTTTTCTAGAGTGATGTACATTGTGAATTTCAAGGGTGAAAAGACATCTGCTCACAGACACTTTTGAAACTGTTACTGCTAAGTTGTTGAATATAATCAAGATAACATCCATTGTAGTGGGTTTAATTCTTACAACCTAATGCTCAGTAAACTGGAAGACTCCTGGTGACAAAGCACAAAAGGATCATGTCGCTGCTCCATGTTTGAAAAGCATAAACTGAAATTCATAAAAAAAATTCTAGTAGTATGCGTACTATATATATTGTTGTTAAGGTCACTCATCCAAGGAGGCATTGATATATTTTGGAATATCTAGTCTCATGTTTAAATACAATTTCATGGAGACTTCCATTATTCTTTTTTAAAAATTCACCAATTTGAAAAAAAATACTCTAACACCGAAGGACAGTAAAACCAGTGGTTTGTATACAGATACATGCATTTTTTAAGGACAGAAGTCCTAACTAATCTTATTATGTTAACACTCATTTCTTTTTAAAAACAAATGCATTTATGCCTCACTTCCACTTGCAGAATTATTAAGCTACTTTTTGACAAGAATAGTTAGAAAATTTAATATTTTTTCCTTACAATTGTAGAATTAAAAAAAGAACAAAGAAATTTATAATTACAGGAAAGAAAGGGAATGGAACATTGCAGCAAATATTTGCTTACTTACCGAATGAATAAGTGAGAGAAGGAATAGACGCGCATTGTTCAGTACTCTCAGTGAGATGTGAAAACTGCCTTGGCGAAGACAGGTACGTTTTCCTAAAAGAGACATTCTTGAGTTAGTTTTGTAGTAGATGGTTCAAGGTGAAATGAAGTGAAATTGCCCTTAGCAAAACAACCTCTGAAAAGTTATAGCTAAGTTACCTCTCTCGCTTTTCCCTTATTTATAAAATGGGATTAAGACTTCAGAAAGCTTTCAAGATCAAATGTGTTCACAGGCTTAAAGCATCTAACACAGAAGAGCTTCGTCCACACTGGGTTTTTCCTTCCCCAGCAAGAAACAGAAGGTGCATGCCAGCAACTAACTCATTGGGGTTGAAGTCAGGAGACATCAATTTACCAAAAAGAAGAAGAAAAAAAAAAAAAAAAGCCTTGACTCCTTCTGTGGTTTTTCCACAGCCAACTCATTTATTTTTTCAGTTAGTTTAATAGAAATTAATAGCTAAAATCATCCATTTAAGTCTCCTTGGAGTCCCAGAAAACAGCATTATGTTGATTTGCTGTAACATATAAATGAGGTTCCCGGATTCTGTTATGCCGCCCTCCATGACAATACAAAAAGAACTGAGTAATCATTTCATATTTATTTCTTATTCTAGTAATAACAAGCAGGCACAGAAAGAAATTATGTGCAGTTATCATGTGCACTGGTAAAGTACAGGAGAACTTTTCCTGTTTCTAAATTCACTGATGTTTCTACTCCAGTCACGCTTTTAATTTTCAGTTCTTTGGGGATGTGATCTACATACAGAGGTGACGACGATGATGTATGTGTGTGGATATGTGGGGAAAGAGAAAGGGAGGGGAAGGTGTGGTGCAAATTCTTTGTGCATTACAAACTTGGGCAGATGAGTAGAGAAGTGGGGGCCTGTCACTGCAAGTGAGAGGAACTTAGGAAGTCCCTTCTCAAACGTATCCCCCATTGTATACAGTCAAGTGAAGACCTTTTTAAAAAGTTTTTGTCTTAAAATACAAACACACACACTTTCTGACTTAGCACAGATATGCTCAGTTTACTTATGAGGAAACCTATGCCTTGAAAGGCAGAATGACGTGCCTGTGCCACACAGCTTTGTAGTGGAAAGAGGCTGAACTAGAACCTAGCTACTCTTAATTGCCAGTCCAGTGCTTTGCCCCAAATACCTCTCTGCATGTTAACCTGACTGAATTTCAGGCATAATTTGAGATGTGGTTTCTGCATACAAGTCAGGTATGCTGAAAGTGGTTGTGAGCATTTCACAAATGGCAGCACAAAAGACAATTACATACTTTTCTTTTTAAGGTCAGTAATTGTCTTCATGTTGTTAAATCCCGTGATCAATTCTCCATCTTCAGCTTAATAGAATTTTCAACATCAGTTGAACCAGTTAATTCCTTCCTTCTTTAAGCATTTTCCTCATCTTGATTCTAGCACACTACACTTTTCTGATTTAACCTGAAACTTCTCAGACTCTTTTGCTGAATCCTCCTCTGCTTCCTGAGCTCCAAAATTTGGAGTTTCCAAAACTTAGTCTACTGACTTCCTCTCATCTCTCTCTACACTCAGGGTGGTCTCATCCAGTCCCATCAACATATATACATTAATAACTTTCAAATATATGCCTTTAGCACCAATTTATTCCTTAAATTCAAGATTCATATATAATTGTTTATTTGACCTCTCCACTCGTAAGAGTTAAATGTCCAAAACTGCACTCTTGATCTGTTCCTCTCTCAGTGATCTCTAGCTCAGAAAATAGCATTTTATTCAGTCAATACCTCAGATTAAAAAAAAAAAAAATCTCAATGGGCTTCAGCACCTTAATAGGCCTCTCCCAACCATTACCCAAATATCCTGAAACTGACAATGTCTTACAACCTTCGCCATTATCGATACAGGCTATACCACCATCATCTGTCCCTTGGGATGGAATAATCTTATCTCCCAGGTCTTCCTCTTTCTCTTGCTCGCCATGGTTTGTTCTTCACATACCTAAGTGGTTCTTTAAAATTAAACTCAGATAATTTTACTTCTTTGCTCAAAACTAAATTCTTATACTTTCTCATTACTACAAGGGAAAACAAAAGCAAAACACAGTTTTTACCACAGTCTACAATGCCCTGCACTGTCAAAGCCTTGGCCACTTGCCTGAGGTCATGAGCTGTCACTGTCCTCACATACTGAGAATTCAGCAATATTGGCTAGCTTATTGCGCCTCAAATATGCCAGACATGTTCTTGCCTCACCTTGATAAGAAATTGCATTATTAACAACAAAATGATAGTACAAATAGGTGGGGGTGGAAGGGAAGGTACCAAAAAAACCCAGAAATCCAGAAATCAAGGACATAAGATTACCTTCAGAGTTAAGTGTTAAAAATCAACAGATCTTAAGATAGCCGTAGTCTTAAAAACAGAATCAAACTAGAGTGAAAACAAATTGGCATCATTAGAGTTGATGATTAATTGTATGTGAAGGATAAAGAAAAGAAGGAACTTTAGGCGATTCTCAGGTTTTTTATGTGGTCACCTGGAATGGTGGCCATGTTCAATCTACTCACTTGGAACCAACTAGACTGAGTAGGAATTAAGAGCATCCTCGGCCTCAGGAATGATAAATTACTACACATAAGTAAATATAAATACCTGGAAAACAGTAATCTATTTGCAAATATAAAAGCAATTTTCAACGTTAAGAGTACAAGCTGCCTTTACTTGTTAGGCTATCAATGGAATTTTTCAAAAATCTCAAAAACAAAAAAACAAAAAAACAAAGGTTTTAATTAAACATAATTAAACTACATTGACTTATAAAACAATCATAACAGAGGCAAGGAGATTCTGCCTACGGTATTTTCTTTAAACTGATACAACTGAAACTATGCTCTTGTTGATTTCTGGAAGTTGAAAGATTTTGAGAAAAAATTACCTTTATTCTCTTTGCTTTACTATTGACATAGAAGTGGAGGTTAGTTAGTACCTAAATGAGCTACTTTCCTACCATGCATTGTGAATGTAACTGAGCAGTGACTGAAAAAAAAAAAAGTGTTTTTTAAGCCCAAAGTCAATTTTTAGAGATTTTTTTCATAGATTTGTGGTCCGTGTATGCATTAATTATAATAGACAGTAAAAAATTGATCTTGCAAGTAAGAAAGATTATGGACAACATATGAAAATGTCACTTTCTACTAATTGAGAGAGCACAGATCCAAAAGACCTTGTTGGTAATTGGAAAAACAGGCTATAGACTACTTTCTTAGTTCTCATCCTGGCTTGGGGAGTGCTGAGGAAGGACCGAGCGGGGTTGAAGAGTCTTGCTGGGCCCTCATTTAGACTTTCCCTCAAACCACATATACTATTTTAGCTTTGCCCTTTTTCGACCACATCAATGTCTAACTGACCAGTCTTTCAACAGTGGACCTATCATTTTCCTCTTCTCCTTCTTTCTCTTCTCACTATTAGAGCAGAATGAAAAAGTCCATCCGAAATAGAAAATACTGCAGTTTTGAAATGTATTGTTTTTTCTTTTTAACGTTCAGGTGAAATTTACATATAAAATGTACACATCACACATCTTAATTGTAAGGTTCTCTGAACTTTTAGATATGTGAACACACATAGAGATAATACCCAGATCAACATATTCTGCCATCCCAGAATGTGTCCGCTTGCTTATTTTGGAAATACTAATAAGAACTCCATCCCTGTGGTAATAACTATTCTAACTTCTATCACCATAGCCTGGTTTTGCCTGTTCCTAAAATGCACATAAATGAAATCATATGGTATGCAAGCTTTTATGTCTGTTTCTTTTGCTCAATCTAATATGTTTTTTTTTTTGTTTACTTCATGTTGTTGCATGTATCTTTCATTCTTTTTTGCTGTTTTACAATTCATTGTAGAATTATACCACAATTTGTTCCTCCATTTTCTTATGATGGACACTTACGTTATTTCAGCTGTGCGAAAAAAAGCTGCTATGAACATTTTGTGTGTCTGTTTGACTTATGACTTTCTTTCCTTTTTTATTACTTTTAATTGATGTGTAATTGACATATAATATTCTATTCGTTTCAGGTGTATATTATAGTAGTTTGATATTTACGTTACAAAATGATCACCATGATCACTTCATGGCCTTTTGACTGAGATCAAGTATAGTACAAAATGATCCCCATGATAAGTCTAGTTATCATTTGTCACCATAAAAGGTTATTACAGTATTTTCCTATACAATGTACCCAATGCTGTACATTACATCACTGTGACTTATTTATTTTATAACTGGAATTTTATGGCCTTATTTTCTTGAGGCCTAGAATTTCTGCCTAGGTTAATTTGTTGCATGTGGACATTTATATCATTTTCCTATCGCTCTTGGAACAATACCACAAACTTAGTGGATTAAAACGACAGAAACATATAGTTCTAGAGGTCAGAAGTCCAAATTTGGTCTTACTGCATGAAAATCAAAGTGTCAAAAGGACTGTGTTTCTTCTGGAGGTTCTAGGGGTTCATTTCCTTAACTTTCCCAGCTCTAGAGGCTGCCCAAGTTCCTGGGCTTGTGGTTTCATTCTTCCATCTTCCATACTGAGTCCTCCTCAGGTTGCTTTCCTCTGGTTCTTCCTCTCTTGTCATCCTTTTCACTTTTAAGAACCCTTATGATTACATTGGGCGCACTTGAATAATCCAGGATAATTTTCTTTCCTAACCACGTCAGCTGATTAGCTACCTTCATTCCTTCTGTAACCTTGATTGCTCTTTGCCGTGTAGACTAACATATTCACAGGTTCTGGGACTAGGTTATGGAGCTTTTGAAGAACCATTATTCTACCTACCACTGCATCTAATTGTTCCAGTACTATTTCTTAAAATGACTGTCTTTTTTTTCATTGAATTATTATTGTGCTCTTGTCAAAAAATAGTTGACTATACTTGCATGAACTCACTATGATTTTAATTTACATTTTCCTGATAACCAATCATGTTACAGCATTTTTCACATTCTTATTTACCATTCGGTATCTTCTTTTGTGAAAAACCTGTTCAAGTCTTTTTCTCATTTTTTTTTTCCTTATGATTGTTTGTCTTAATGATTTATAGGAGTTTATAATTTATTATGGATACAAGTCTTCTGTTAGGTATGCATATTGAAATATTTTCTTCCAATCTATGGCTTCCCCTTTTACTTTCTTTACTATGTCTTTTAATAATCAGAAGTTTTATTTTCATGAAGTTCAAGTTATCATTTTTTCCTATATGATCAGTATTGTGTGTGTATATGTGTCCTTTAGTACTGGAAGATATTTTCCTGTTTTCTCATTGGACAGCACTGTTCAATGGAAATACAATGCAAGTCACAAACATAGGCCACAGATATGATTTAAAATTTTCTAGTAGTCACATTAAATAAAAATAAAAAGAAACAGATAAATTAATTTTGATAATTTATTTTGTTTAACCTGACACATTAAATTATCATTTTAAAATATCATAAATATAAAGATTATCAATAAGCTAATTTCATTTTTTAATATCTTTGAAATCAGTATTTTGGATTTATAGCACATCTCAAAGATTTGAGCTAGTCACATTGCAAGTATTCATTAGCTGCATGTGGTTAGTGGCTGTAGTATCAGATAGCATAGTTCTATAAGCTTTATCATTTAAGTTTTTAAATTAAGATCTACGATCCTCTTAAAATAGGTTTTGTGTATGCTGTGAAAGAGGGTTCAAAGTTTATTTTTGAATAGAGATATTCAATTGCTTTAACATTTTTGGCAAAAAGATTTTCCTATTGGTAGTTACAAAATAGTCATGGGGTTGTAAAGTATAGCATAAAGAATATAGTCAATAATATTATAATAACTATGTATGATGTCAGATGAATACTAGATATATTGGGGTGATCACTTTGTAAGTTACATGAATGTCTAATCACTATGTTGTATATCCAAAACTAACATAATATTATGTGTCAATTGTAATTGAAAAATTTTTTAAATTATGAAAAAAAGAAAAGACTTTCATTTCCTTCACTGAATTACATTGGCTCTTTTCTTGAAAATCAAGTAATAATACATGCTGTATCACCTATTCTGCTCTTTTCATCAATTTATCCTTACACCAATATAAGATCATCCTTAATTCCTACAGATAAGAATCTTTAAATCTTGTAGTGTAAATCCTCCAATTTTCTTCTTCTTTGGCAGGGAACATTGTTTTTTAGCTTAACAATTTATTTAATTAATTAATTAATTTATTTATTTATTTATTTATTTATTTATAAGTGCAAATTAATTTTCCTTGACTCCAAATATCTAAGGCTAAGTACAGAGCCACTTTAGAAATAAGGGGGCAAAGTCGCATACACTCCACTAGTCAGAGAGGCAAGTAATTACAGGAATCAAAGGCTGTCTCTATGACTGATAGGAATCACCTATACTCTTTTGACTTATAACTCTAGAATATAACACATGGAGATAATCAGTGCCAAAATAAGCAAGAGTGAGGGTGGAGAAAACACACAAAGGAAGGCTGATGCGCACCAGATTACACAGGACTTTTAAAAAGACATATTCTTTGTTAACTTTCAGGAGAGCCATAAAAATAATGTTTTATAAAAAACACTTAAAACAAACATTTCTTCTCTATATATATTATTTATGTAGATATGAGTATATATACAAATATATATACCACGAATAAATTTATTTTATTACTATGGTCTTTAAGTTTTCAGAGGTGAATAATATAAAACACAAGAGATTACATAATTTGTTGTCACAGAAAGTAAGTGAAAGAAATGAGAATAGTTCCTATAGTTTAGGCTATTTCAATGAAAACCTAGTTTATTCTTCATTCTGTCAAATAACACTTTTTAATTCACTAATATTCCTGCATATTTATAGAACAATAATAATTAAAAATCATATTGATCTTGAGAGACCAGAAAATTCTTTCATGTGTATATTCATTCACCCAGCACTTATCAAGTATCTCTTAAAGGTCAAGGACTTTACTTGGCTGACTTTCTTCAGAAAAACTGGACATCAGAGGGAGGTTCTTGTTAAATTAATCGAAAATCAAGCATTATTTGAAGTTATTTTCCTTGAAAATTGATAATCAGAATATATTCTAAATCGATGCTCTGGTACTCAGCTTCCTCTAATAACTGCTTGGGTCAAATTCTACACCAGAGCAATTTCTCTTTGTAGGGGAGAAGAAATTGTCAAGAATTGTTGAGACTTTGACTCTCCATCTTTGGAAGATAGGAACTGAGAATAAAAGGAGAAAAACTTTTCTCCCTCATCTACTTCTTGGTTCTGGCTAAGTTCCAAATTCAAAAGTCAGCTCTGAATGCAATCTCAGAAGGGAATGCGATTCTCCAAGAAAATGCTTCCCAAACTTTTCCATGCCTAAGAATCATCAAGAGACAGTTCTATAAAAGTTTATTCTTTTTTCGCTCCCAGAAATTTCAACTTGTAAATCTGTGATGGGGCCTAAGAATATACATCTTTAATAACTGTTGCTTGCAATTCTTTTCTCCAGATTATAAGTATTCATTGTATAGTGACTATGATCAATATACTGAAAAAATTGAGCATAGACCACAGAGTCACCTGAGTGTGATTAGACCCCTCCTGTTGTGGATATTATTTGTGGGAAAGGAGACTAGGCAGACAAAAAGGGTATGGATACTTTCCTAATTGTGTTGAGACCCCATGCTACCTCAGGCACTCCATGTTTGGGATTCTTAACACACAGAGCTACTAACAAATAGACAGCAGGCTGAGGTGTCTAGTACCAGTTTGCTAGGGCATCAGTGAGGGCTGAATTCTCAGAAAAGGCAGTGAGTGATTTCTGAGGGGCAGAGGCAGTAAGAGAGGATTTCCTGCCAGAGATGGGTTTGGAACCGGATCCAGATGAAATCATGGACCATCAAGTCAAACTTTACGGCATCATTCTGCTTTTCTTCCCCTTCTGCTTTCACCACAATTTCTTTTCCCAGTGATGGAACACTCAAGAATGGCTTGCTGTACCCCATCCCTTCTAATGATTTTTAAAGTAGTTTAAGACATTTTTCTGTAGGTTTTGAGTCAGTTGGCACAGTGCCCCCCCCCCCCAAGACATATCAAGTGGCTTCTTTTGCAATGTTTCTAAAGTTTTTTGCTTTTTTTTCTGAGGAAAGCTTCATAGGAAATGTTTTGTGTCATTGGAGCCATCAACTTGGAAAGAGAATACAAAGCAGAGTAAGAGAAAGGGATGCCCCTTTTCTCTGACTTCAAGAACACAAATGGCCAGTGTTCTCCCAAAGAGAAGCAGTCTTAGCCTCAGGAGTAGAGAGCAACAAGAACTCTTTGTTGTGTCCCTTGCTTGCAAAAGGAGATCATGCTAAAATAGCATTGTGCTCTTGAGAAAGATATCATCAACTGTCAGTTCCAACAATTTACAATAGGTGTGCAAAACAGCCAAGCAAACTGAAAAGGAGATGCAAAAAGGAATTAGTAGAGCTTGAATTGATAAAACCAGTCATATCTTTCTGACTTAGCCTACGAACTAGCTCCCAGGTAAATTCATTTGTCCTGATAGCTTTTATAAAATAATAAGTACTTGCAGAATATTATTTATTTCAACCTATTGCAGGGAAACCATAACTCAGATACCCCTGGGTTGATGTGAGATCACCTTTCAGTAATGAGTGGGAACACCGCTCAACAACAGTCTTGGAGTCTCTGGTGAATAAAGAATATGATCCAAGTGAAACTGCTAGAGTATTTTAAGGAGGCCAGATCTAATACACTCATTGGCATTTTCGCCAAGGTTGTTAATTCTCCCAATCACTCAGTAACCCAGACATTGTCTTCTTTTCTTCATCCCTCTATAAACAGTAGTGATGAGAACAGGTTTTATGCCATCCCAACTTCAAAATGAAATGCAGTAAAGTATTAGCAAGGGGTTAAATTTGATAAGTTGGGGTAGTTCCTAGATCCTTATTCCTTTACTTGCTCCTATCTGGGCCTATGAGTGAGAAGTTTTTCTTTTGAAAGCTTTTCAACACAATGTGACAGTCAGATATGAGACTCTAGTCATATAAGAAGTTAATTAAAATGGGAAGTAGACTGACAGGTTCATGCTGCATTTCCCTGTGCTCTCTGCCATCTGGTGGATCTCAGATGACACTGAGAATGGCAAGTAGTGATTGATAAAGATGCTCTGGCTCAGCCCTTTCCACCCCAAAGTATCACTTTAAAATTTATATATGGTATAGCGCATAGTAAACTAATAGGAAAACAGAATCTCATTCAGTATTATTAAAACATTTTATGACTATTAGTCATCCTTGCCACATCAGCAGCCCCCCTCTCCAGCTGCCTCTTTAGCTCAGTGAGCCCTCTGTGATCTACTTGGATTTTAACCCTGAGTGCCATGGTTGGAAAGTGCGCTAGGCAACAGTTGGAATAAATGTGGGAATCACTTTGTTTGTGTTCCCCTTCTCAGGGATCATAGACCTGTTCTATATATTGTCCAAAGCCTGAAAACGGTTGGCTTATATATTGTGTGCAGGTATGCAGCTGCTTATAGTGGGACGGCAAGTCCTGTGCCAGTTACTCTGTAATTGTCAGAAGCAAAACTCAATATTATATAACTAGTTCTTAGTTATTTATGTTGACAATGCTCCAGTAATACCTTTAGAATGAATAATAAATTATACTGTAATAGTTCTCTGGTACATGTTTTAATTAAAAATAAAATGAATAAAAATATATACATTATTTTAAGACTTTTCAACCTATCTGACATTTACAATTCACTGAGAAGTAATAATTGGTTTGAAGATAGAAATGTCTGCTCTGACTATCTCAACATAGAATAAAAGAAATCGAATTGCTGAAAGCTTGGGGATTATTCAATATTACATGTCTTCTTAGAAATTATTACCAAAAGAATGAGTTAGTTAAGTTATCAATAACAAGAATTTGTAATGAAAAAAACATTGTGTTAGCAGCTATGGATAATGTTATGTCATCAAAAGTTTAGTGTTTCAACGAATGGTGCAGAAACAACTGGACATTCAACATGCAAAAGAATGAATCTGGACACAGGCCTTAGACCTTTTACAAAAATAAACTCAAAATGGATCACAGAACTAAATGTAAATGTGAAACTATAAGATTCCTAGAAGATAACAGAGGAGGAAACTTAGATGAACTTGGGTATGACAATGACTTTTACATATAACACCAAAGGCATTATATATGACATAAATAATTGATCAACAGTATCTCATTAAAATTAAAAACTTCTTAAAAGCTAAAATAAATGAATGGGACTACATCAAACTAAAAAGCTTCTGCTCAGCAAAAGAAAGCATCAACAAGGTAAAGAGAGAACCATCTGAATGGAAAAATATATTTGCAAGCAACACTTCCGATAAGGGCCTACTATCCAAAATATACAAAGAACTCATACAACTCAATAACAATTAAAAAAAAAATCTAATCAAAAAATGGGCAGAAGACCAGAATAGACACATCTCCCTAGAGGACATACAAATGACCAATAAATATGTGAAAAGATGCTCAACATCACTTGCTATTAGGGAAATGCAAATCAAAACTATAATGAGATACCATCTCATACCTGTTAAAATAGCTATAATCAACAGGACAAGTAATAACCAATGTTGAAGAAGATGCGGAGAAAAAGGAACCCTTGCACACTGCTGATGGGACTGCAAATTGGTACAGCCACTACGGAAAACAGTATGGAGATTCCTCAAAAAACTAAGAATTGATCTACCATATGATCCAGCAATCCCTCTATAGGATATTTAATCCAAAGACTTGAAAACCCATACCGCAAAAGATATTTGCACACTAATGTTCCTAGAAGCATTATTCACAGTAGCCAAGACATGGAAGCAACTGAAGTGTCTTATGATAGATGACTGGCTAAAAAATCTGTGGTATATATATACAACGGAATATTACTCAGCCATTAGAAGAGATGAAATACTGCCATTTGCAACAACATAGATGGACCTTGAGATAATCATGCTAAGCAAAATAAGCCAGACAGAAAAAGTAGAAAATCATATGATATCACTTATATGTGGGATATAAACCTAAAAGCAACAAATGAGCAGAACATACAAATAGAGACTCATGGACATGGACTACAGGCTTGTGGTTACCAGAGGACTATAGACTAGTGGTTACTAGTGGGGTGGGGGAGGAGGGGAGAGGTAGACAGGGAAAAAGTGGTCAAATATAGGGTTTAGGGGGAGAGTGAAGTGGGTAATGGGGATCAAATATATGGTAGCTGAAGGAAATTGGACTTTGGTTGGTAAACACACAATGGACTATACAGATGTCAAATGATAATGTACACCTGAAAATTATATAATTGTATTAACCAATGTTACCCCAATAAGCTTAATTAAAAACTTAAAAAAAATTAAAAACTTTTGCTCTGTAAAAAACAATGTCATGAGAATGAGAAGACAAGCCACACGGTGAGAGAAAAGACATAACTTATAAAAGACTGTTATCTAAAATAACAAAGAACTCTTAAAACTCAATTCTAAGAAAACAAACAACCCAATTAAAAAATAGGCCAAAGATTTTAACTGACACCTCACCAAAGAAAATATACGGATGGCAAATAAGCATTTGAAAAGATGCTCTACATCATATTTCATTTGGAAAATGCAAATTAAAACAACAAAGAGATACCACTACACACCTTTTAGAATGGCTAACATCTGGAACACTGACAACATCAAATACTGATGAAGATGTGGAACGACAGCAACTCTCGTTCATTGCTTGTAGAACAGCCACTTTGGGAAAAAAAAATGGTATATCTGCTTTGAAAGTTTGGCAGTTTTTTATAAACTAAACGTATTTTACCATGTGATCCAGTACTCGTGCTATTTGGCATCTAATGAAAGGACTCAAAAGGTTACGTTGACATGAAAACTAGTACACTAATGTATATAGCAGTTTTATTTTTCCTTTATTTTGCATACTTTAACTTTAGAACAAAATAAACAGCAACAAAAAAGGCAGTCTTATTTATAATTGCCAAAACTTGAGAGCAACCGAAATGACCTTCATTTAATGTATTTTTAGGTAAATAAATAAATAAACTGTGGCACCGCCAGAAAACGGAATATTATTCAGAGCTAAAGGGAAATGTGCTATTAAGTCATGAAAAGAAATGGAGGTACCTTAAATGTATATTACTAAGTGAAAGAAGACAGACCGAAAGGGATACTTACTATATGATTCCAACTATATGTCATTCTGAAGAGGCAAACTACGGAGGTGGTAAAAGATCAGGGGTTGCCAAGGTTTGGGGTGAGAGAGAGATGAATAGACAGAGCACAGAGGATCTCTGTACCTGTCAGTTTTGATGGGAACCTAAAACTGCTCTAAAAAAAATAGTCTTAGAAAAAAGTTTAAGAGTCAAAGACGTGAGCCAGGAAATTCAACTCTGCTAAGTATTATACTCAGTTTTATAAAACATTACACATCAAGCAAACACTGTGTCCTTGTGCTTTAGTACACCCAGATGTCTCAGAAACATAATGCTTGTTCACAGGAACAGATGAGTGTCGTTTTTCATAAATGGACAAAATTTGGACAGGTTGCATGAATTCACATTTTAGCAAGCATTCAAATAAAATAAAATTCAACAAACCATGGAGATGAATGGTCTAAGCAGGGCAAAACAAACAAAAAAACCACATTTGATTATTTAATCTCTTTGAATTCAACTATGAGTCACTCTAGTCTCTCTCTGAAAGGGTACCCTGGTACCCTTTATACCAATCTTCAAATAAATTCTATAAAATTAAGCCAGGACCTAAATTAAAAATGAAAATGAAAAAGGTGGGGGTGGGGATGAAATTTGTATAGTGAAACCTAAGCAAACATTTTATTTTTAGCTGTAATAGGCTTTGTAGACGTATTAATTTATTTGAAAATATGTATTAAGTTCTTCCTATTTGCCAGAAACAAGATAGCATATCGGTCATACAATGGGGACAAAACACATGGTTAGTTGTGATGAATGAACTAGAACATCCAGAACCTAGAATTAGACATCTCATCACTTATATTGCTGTCGAGCCAGAGCATTCATAGCCAGGTTTTCTGGATTGTATCTGGCCAGGAGAGGGGAAAAGGGCAATTTACAACTGTTGAAGATCCTATAGGGATGAAAAAGATCTAGAATAAGAGCTGAGGTTTAATTATCACCTGGGTGGAGGACTGAGAGACTTAGTCTAGCAGTCGATCAAGCCAGAAGGGCAGAAGTTGAGGAACAACTAATGTACAGCTGTCTCAGAATCTTGGTATGATGTTAATAATTCATGATTTGCTCTCCTTTGCTGGACTAAGCTCATGTTGTTAAAAATAGTAAAACAAAGCAATTAAGGGCGGAAGCCTACAAGGAAACGTTTTGGTCCTACAATTGTTAGGAATTTAGTCTGGTAGGCAAAACACTGTGTCGAGAGCCACAGTATCTAAAATGCCACAGTCAACAGATAGTGGTGCAGAACCACCATTTATGTCAAGGACTTGTGAAACAGAGCAGAGGAATTTTCCAAAATGCAGTTGGAGATTTATGACAAGAACTCCAGGTCCAGTGGTAATCAGAGTTGTAGTCTGTTTCTATTGAGGACATCTCTCATCAAAGAGCCCAAATAAGAGTGAATTTTCAGAAGCAGACTTCAGGCATTGAAGGGATTTCTGCAGTGGACACAGTTTCAAAACTAATACTCAAACATGAGAACAAGAAAAGAATGCTATTATAAAAATAGAAATCCAAGGTACTATCTAAGCCATAGACAGAATCCCAGCTTACAGAACCAGGTTTCAAAATCGAAGCTGGATCTCTGAGTTCCAAGCTGGAACTCTATAAATACATTTACCTGTACATCTGAATTTGTACTAGGGACAGGGAAATGGTCAAGCTGGTAAATGGTCAAATTCAGAAATCAGAAACAAGGCTAGGCCTGTCAAAAGATCCTCTTCACCAACCTGGAATTAACATTTAAGATAACTATCAGATTAGTTGACCTAAACATTAATCAATTTTATCATAATATTTTGGTTTCATACCACCAAGGCTTCCATTTTTACTGTACGCTCAACAGTATAAGTTTCAAACAAGCCATCTATTTAAGAGTGATTTTCCAATGAAGAAAGACTTTTAAATTTGTGGTATCTACTACTACAGATTATGAGCTTTTAACAACCATTATAATAAAATTTAGTTCATCACATTTAGCTCTACTGTTTGAAGGTCCATAAGAAGATAGTAAAAATTTTCCCAAATAAACAAAGAATGTATTAATTGACAGCAGAAGCTTATACCCCTCTATTCTACCCAGTATATTTCTGTTATAACGTTTTCTTTATCTATCTCTATTTACCCAACCCTCATCTAGTGAATACAATTAAGTACTTCCTCTTTACTGCTTTTCCCAAATTCCTGTGCACCTAGATTAGAGCATTTATTTATATTTCATAATAATATTAATAATCGGTGTTATTATTATGTTAAGATCTCTCTAGACTGGAATCATATAGTATGTATCTCCTTTGAAAGGAGAGACTTGGTCATGTTTTTGCATTCTCAAGTCCTAAGATTGTGCTGACATACAGAGTTTATGCAAGAATGTTTGTCAAATGAATCAATGACTAAATGAACACATATTTATTTATTCTTTAATTTTTCTAAAAAGTTGTAGCATACTATTGGGGAAAAAAGTAGCCTATAAACTTATATTTTCCTTGAGCGTTACATTGTCTTTGAATACTTTACTCATTGTAAATTTCCTTTACCATTCTTATCACCAAGGATTTCAGCGGAAATATCATTGTTTGGAGAACAGACAACTGATAATATTATTCCTTCTCAAAGGAAGAAATTTCTTTAAATTTACAAGAATTTTATTCTGTACCTTTGATGTGAAAATTTTATCATCTATTTCTGGGAAAGCTTGCTATGTTATATAAGAATATAAAGAAAGAAATGAAGAGAGGTTACCAGACTCAACTTTTGCAAGCTACAGATTTCAGCTTCAAAGTAGAAACAACAGATTAATTTCTCAAGTCTTGAGTTTGACTTGGAAGAAAAACAACATTGAGATCTTATTTGCATCTGATGGCTCAGTTTTATAAATGGCAAAGCTGTATGCTTGTGCACAGAGCTCCGTCTGGGCCTGGCATCTGTGCTCATACACTTCACCCTAAAAGGGGTGAAGAGTTTTTTACCTATATCCGTTTTGGGAAAGATGTCACTCTGAAATGTGTTATTGCCTGCTAACATGTGAATAAAACTCTCAGTCATAACTGTGTAACCCTTTGTTGGTTGTGACAATTTAGATTCTAGCAATTATAATCTTTCTAATGCTAGTCCCTCTTCTGAATGGGTCACAGCTCACAATAAATAATCTACCTCTTCTGTGATGTCTCATAATTTTCCTTTCCTTAGTACCAGGTAGCTATGCTCTTCTTCATCTTACTGTATTTGGTTTTTATATTTCCTTCTCCTTTCCTGAGCATAACTGTGAGCAAAGTGGATATAAGGTAACATTGACAGGTAAGAAGTCATGCTATCATCTCTCTCAGGAATTATACCATTTTGTAACCTAAAAGGTTAAGATGGGGAAACTAATCATTCCAAGTGACATCTTATATAAAAGACATATCTAATTTTATCGTGTTGTTAAATCTTTATGCAGATGATTAAATCTGTGAATTTTTCCAATGCAGAAAAGACAGATTATAACCAGCCCCTGCCATCCAAGTCTCTTCAAATTATATACATGGCATATAGTATGTACATTTCAGACACACACAAACAACACATACACACACACACATACGAGTCATTATGTAGGCACTTTACCCTTCCTTTGTAGACATCTTACCCTGCAAGCCATATCACTTCTGCTTTAAGATGGACAAGTTGAGGTTAAGCCTAAAAGCGGCCATGGACAACTTGTTTACTTCTTTTCATCATTCTAAAAATCCAAGAATAACAAATAAATCGATTTAGGAGAAAGGGAGAAAATTTTCTTGTAAAAAAATTGATATTTTTGTGGTTTTAGGTTGGCAGTTTTAACCTAATTCACCCTTCAGAAAACTCCGGGGTTGGTAGGTGAGACACAGGTATAATACACACCAACTTCCAAATTTGGAAAATGTGCACAGGTTAGGAAACACACACGAGGTTAAGGAAATTGTTATTACATCAGGTAGCTACAGAATTAGGATGAAAACGAATGTTTCTTTATTTTCAAGGTTGGGTTGGGTCCTCTGGCTAAAGTGGTAGTTCTCAAATGCTACTCAGCTGAACACCTGCATCAGAGTAATCTGGGAGTTTTTAACATTTAGATTTCTTTAGCTAACCCAGAGAGATTTAGATTCAGAACATCATTTGTGGGGCCCAGAAATCCGTATTTTAGAAACTTTCCAAATGCTCCTAATATACAGTTAGGGTTGGGAACCAGCAGCAGAAACTTGTACGTTCTGCTTATGAAACCTTGCAACAGAAGACACTACATTGTAAGTATCAACTATAGATCAGAGGTTTTCAGACCTCAGCAAGAGACAGATGAATAGGTTGGTCCCAAGGTCCCAATAAATAGAAGCACCAAGGAGTAGCTTTGTTAGGCAGGGGAGTTGATTTAGTCCCTGATAATCTCCATTAAATCAAAGAAGCATACAATCTAAGTAAAAACATGTTCTCATACAAAACCAACTCTGAGGCCTAGTTTCCTGACCACTGGCCCTTCCATCCTAGCCCTTTAGTAGGTCCTGCATCCCAGCAATTAATATGTTGAAATTCTGAAGCTTTCATAATTATTCATTTTATCCTTTCCCTTTAGAGTAAATAAAATTAGAGAAATATCAACAATTGAGAAGTCATTAGAAAGATAGGGAAGGCGTCACTCAAAATATAATTGCTCAATGTGTGCTTGAAAATATGATATATTCTCCAATTGTTAGGTACATTATATCCATAAGATAAAGTTTGTTAATTGAATTTCTTAAATCTTCTATGGCCTTAATTATTTATTATCTGTTAAATATGTTATCTCTAAAAGATGTCTAAAATCTCCCATTAGTGGAGATTTGTTCATTTTGCTTTGCAATAATTTCAAATTTTGAGAATAGACTATTCAATGTATATACTTTCAAGAATCTTATGCTTTCTCGGCAACTTATTTCATTTATGATTATGTAACAAGCCTCTCTATCCCTGACGTTTCTTCCTTAAAGCCTATCTTGGTAATATAAGTATTTCTTACTAATTATCTGGTTTGCCTTTTATTTATTTCTCTACTTCTGAGCTTTCTCCAGCATTATATTTAAATGTGTATTTTATAAGTGGCATATAGCTGAATTTATTAAAACCTAATTTTTACAACCATTGTTTTTTAACTGGTGAGTTTAATTGATTCATGATTACTATAATTACTAATGTATTTAATTATTACTAATGTATTTAATTTGTGCCATTGGGTTTGTTTTCTTTTCCTGTTTTTTACTAAACTAAGTTTTCTGCCATTCTTTTTCCCTCTGTACTCGATTTTAATCACACATCCCACTTGTATCCTTTTACTGGTTACATACGTACTTCACTTCAGAAAATTCAAAAATTACTCTTTCTTATGTCTTCAGATTGGCAAAGATTGCTTTTGAAAGAAGGTCATTTCCCCGGAAAAAAACAAACAGCAAACTTGAATTTTCCAATAACTGAAGGTCACAGTATACTGATATGGGGAATAGTAATTTTGAATTGAGTCAATTATGTGGCTTTATTTTATGTTGGTGAAGAAGAGACTGGGAGATACCATGGAGGCCTTCTGAGGGAAAGGAGGAAGGCATCAGACACTAGAGTTTCAGGAAATCTATTTTGGAGGCTCCCCAAAGACTGTAGTTGTTCTACACCCCACTTAAGCTGGCTCTTCCTCTTCCTCATGTTCTAGCAAGGGGCAAACTGAGGAGGTACAAGTAACTCTCCACAGACTTCCTGTATATTACGTGGGGCCCCCATTCCAGGAGGGCAGGAGGGAGGTCCCAAGGGGAACAGATGTGGCACTGCAGCTGTGGTTTCTTTGAGGCATGGACACACTCTTTGCTTCGGAAGTGTGATTCTTCACGAATCCTCTGGTAGGTTTCCCCTCCCTATTGAGTAACTGGCTTTACTGTTCTCTTTTGAAATTCAGCTTATCTCCAAGTCTTCTGTTTCCTGGTCCTCCTCCGGCTCTTCATTAGCTTCTTGCACCATTTTCTCTTCCAGCTGTCTCTGCCCTGCAAATGGGTCCACCAGCCTGTCCAGCTCCAGGGACTCCAGACAATATTGAGGACATTGATATCTCTGCTATTTCTTCAGCAGCAGATTATGAACAGAGCCATAATGATATCCAGACAGGCACTCTGTTCCCCATGGAGCACCATCCTCTGGGAAGGATTCTAACCAGCTAGGTTCTGGCAGCTGGCTGTCTCTACAAGGTCAAGATAGTAATAAAGGAAGAAGTCAGAGTTGGGAATGTGGGACAGGGTTCAGAGTTATTACACAGATTTACTCAATGTGTTGTTAGAATGACCTCAGTGGCAGGAATCAAAAAACCTAACTAAAATTGGCATAGGCAAGATGGATATTGATTGATTTATAGTTTCTAAATGTCCCCAATAGGGCTATTTTAAGTGATACTTAATCTAGCGGCTTGAAATACATAACAAACTCTCATTTTTTTTTTCTCCTTTCCAGCTCCGTTCCTTCTGTTTTATTTTATTTGGGCAAAACCTCACCTTACAGTCCCAAGAAGACTGCCAACAACTCCTTGAGCCATATCTTCATCACTTGTGTCCACAGTAGAAAAAGATGATTCTTGACTTAGCATTCCAAGGAAAAGTTCTGGGGCACTTGATGTTACCTGCCTGTACTGGTTCAGTCACTCTGAGCTAGGGAACAAAGTGCTCTGGTTTGTTTAGTCCTGCAGGTGATGCTCGCCTGGAGCAGAAGTACAGTCAATTTCCCCGAAACTATATAGATCCAAATTTTGAGAATCAAACGATGCTAATCAGGAAAAAGTTGGTGGTGGCAGAGATAGCAAAATATCCATTATGCCTAAGTAAATATACTCATCAGTCTCTTAGCAGCTATGAGATCTCCCTTTTTTCCCCCCACTTCAACCAAGCATACCTTTTTGTGGTTTCTCTGAAAAATTTATCAGTATGACTCTACTCTTTTCAGTCAATGGTCTTCCTCTTCAGCCACCCCATACCCGTGTCTCCAGAAAAAGGAAAAATACCAGAAATAACATGAGATTTCATTAAAGATAGATCCTTTTTCATTATCTGGGAGCCCCTTTTTTGATTAAAAGATTTTAATGAGCTAATATACATGCATAAAAGTCACTGTCTATGAATTAAGGACTGTAAGAACTGTATCTTTGTTTTGTTTGGAATATTTTTCCATTTTAGAGAAAACAGCTTTATTGTAATTATAACCTTGGATATGCCTATTAATAAATATTGGCATAAAATAAATATCAAGTCAGCTAATCATTTGTACTTCTCAATTGCAGGTTTATTATTTCCCGGAGTATAGAATACTCTAGAAATTAATATCCAGGAGCATCTGCTTATGGTTGTACTGTCTTTAAGTAAAATAGTAAATCTCTATGGAGAGAGAGAGAGAGAGGGAGAGAGAGAAAGATAGAAAATTTTGACTCATGCCTGCATACATCTTGTATTCTCAAAATAAAGAGCCACGCACTCAGTTCATGCCAAACAGGTAAATCTTGCTAAAAAGTCATTTCGGATAAAATCAGATAAAGTTTAGTTTAGTTACCATGCAAGCCAAAATGCTGTACTAGAGCAAAATATGCTGATCACTAATGTACTTTCACATGTTAGGCACAGTGAACTAGACCCTTTCTTGCAGAAGCTAGATGACATGCCACAGTAACAGCTTCAGAGGTATAGATGTACAGGATGGTGCAAAGTCAAGAAAAACCTTAAAACTCTGCAGTTTAGACAATGGATACTCAATAAATCTGAGAGTCTTTTTTTCTATCCATTTGTTTCCAATAGGTGTGTGAAAGTCCATTTGAGAAAGAGGCATGACAATATGAACGATGAGAGATGAATAGAAGTAAAACTGGCAGGCATTAATTGGCTTGAGTTTACTCATGTCTCAAGTGCTTACGATTTCCAAGCACACTTACACCTCAGCTGAGGCTCCTCGAGGTAGGGTCCAGCCCCTGGAGTACTAGTGACACAGACTGTGTCTATCTCACAACAGCTCTCATTCGGCCTTCTTGCCTTATAAATCCTGTGTCCACGTCAGCACAGGAGCCCCAGCTTCCTGCTGGGGAGAGCCCTGGTGACCCCAGGACTCATCAGCTCTCAGTGCTTGTCAATGCTGCCAAGTCTGCAGCTTGGCCCAGACTCAAAAGTGTTAGTTCCTTGGATGATCGTGGGCCAAAGCCTCAGCTGGAGAGGAAATACTGGGCAGCGTCTTTTCTCATAGATAAGATTTAATGAGTCCAGAGGATGTGTGATTAAAGGAAACTCACAGGAAGTTGGGCTGAAGCTTTCTGATGATTGTTTAAATGGCATTTAGTCATTTGAGTCAAAAAATTAAATAAATAAAAGAGTAAAGGACAGCTATTTGCTTCACATTATAAAGCCTAAACCATTGGGTTTGAGATTGGAAGGCTGGAGAAATAGTGGAGGATAGTTACAGTATGAATAAAAGATAGTTACTCATAATTAATTACCACGGACCCGAATTGATCGCCAGTCTCTAATAAACTCAGTAGCTATTTGATGATTACTTGAAATTATAAAACCTGGCCAAAGGAAGCAAATTTTAAAAGGAAACATGTATCTTATTTTTTGTACCCAGGAGGGGGTACAATGAGAAGTGGGAATTTAGGCTTAGGGAAATAAACTGCTGAAAAAGTGTTAGCGCTTTAAATAGACACACCAATATAATGTACCCTAGTGGGAATTTGCAAACGTGGTGTCAGAAACTTATGCAGTTTAACCCATGGGGATTTTTACATGAATACATGTATTTTAGGACCAGAGACAATTTGATGTTTTTATGTGGCTGCCAGTAACAGAAAAGGCCATAATTATAGGAGCAGTTCTGAATGAGTGTAAACTCAGTTCTCCTCATGTTTTCATAAGCATGATATGGTGAGAAAAAGAGTGAATTAGTCAGGAAACCTGAGGTCTGGGTTTGGAATTGGCACTTAGGAATTTTAAGTCTTGTGAAAGTCACTTCTGCCTGACAATTGCTTTCTCAAATAGAGTTTGAATTAGATGTTCTTTAAGAAATAGTCCAGCTCTAAATTTTAGTAGTTTCAACAGATTAAACTGCTGCTAGTAATTGTGTTGCAGTTTTACTTAGTTGGTTAAAATAGCTAGTCAGATTATCTGTACAGAAACCAACTTTTACTAAACACTATGAATGCATAATACTCTAAATAGGGACTTATTTTTGTAGAATGTAACTCTATCCATTCCCACTGCTTGTGCTTTTTGACTTCTTGCCTCTGTTCTTATGACTTAATTTTTTTTTTCTATTAAATAAGTCTATAGAGGAGACATGCATCATAAGAAATGTATACTTGCCGAAATTCTCTAAGGTAAGCTTTATGACTCCCATTTTATAGATGAGGAAACTGAGTCTAAGGCAACTGGCCTAAGGTCACAATGCTAATAAATAGAAAAGCAGAGATTTAAACTCAGGATGCTTCAGAGTTTATGTCATCTTCCAAAGACCAGCTGCCCAAGCTGAGCATCCTTAGGAAATAGGCTATAAGGCAATTTAAAAATATTGCGATTCTCTGTCTGCCATCCCTCAAACTTACCCTCCTGGCAGTGCAGGCTAACAGGGCTCAAGGATCTTGGTTACACTACATGCAAATTTGCCATCAACCTATGGAGATTTAAGGAATGGTAGAGTCCCACACATTCCCTGTTATTTTGAGATTTTAAATGCCATTCCAACAACTCAATTTTTTGTAGTTGTGAAAATATTCTTTGCTTGGAAGTGCAATTTTTGTTCTCTTATACTTAATGTAAGTCATTTTTTACAGTAGCCATAAAACATTTTATGATGAAATTAATTGATGCTTAAAATCTGATTCTACTTTTCTTATATTTAGCCAACTCTAGATTTGAAAACCGCATCTCCCAGAGTAAAGACCAGGTTACCAGGTGCCTTGTGAAAACTTCCCGGTTGCCCTTCAGTGAATCCCAGCTCTCTCACTTCTCATGTGATGAGGAGGGAGATGAAGAACAAAGAGTGTTTATTATAGGAAGAACTTCACTTCCTTTAGGCGAGGACACAGCAGAAGCTCTATGTGACTTCCAGCTAGAAAAACTAATCCAGGAATCTGCACACCGACAGGTTTGTTTTCATGCATTTTCACTGCCCCCCCCAACCCCCTAAAAAATACAAGAACATGTATGCTAACTCTTTTAAAAAGAATATGGAGAAAATGTATACAATACAGGGAAGTAATTTCACTCTCACAGAAAGATAGAGAAGCAGAAAAAACTAGGTAATTGCCACTTCAGTTTGTATCTCTATGATACCGAATTTAATCTTTTGCCCAACATTAAAAACAAAACAAAACAAAACAAAAAACCCCTGCATTTTCCTAAAAGAAAAATAGCCTGATTATTTAACAGGATATATATTTTAGTTCTAAGAGAAACTGTAGCTGTAGAAATATAAATCAGTGGCACCTGTGTGTGGGCAAAAATTAAACAGACAAACATGCCTGGAGAGGAAGCCATGGTACTTGCTCCCATGTCAGTTCCTACAGACATTCATCATTCTAATCGTTTCAATATTGTGAGCAGTATATGTGCTAACACAAATGTCCTCTTTCTCACTTGGCATCGCAAACCCCATTCAGTTAGTTTCCTCATCTGTAGGATGTCATGATCCCCTAGCCCAAGGCTGCTGAGAGCCACAGTTGGATTGGTTTCACTAATAGACACTGGCAAACCAAGAGGAAGGCATCACAAGGACAGGGATTATTGTATAATTAGGATAAATCATGGCATGAAAAAAAATGAGTTTTTAAATTATGCTTTAGGACTTAATGGAACTATGATTGATTTTGTTAAATTTGACATTCTGAGCTCTAGAGAGACACTTACAGAAGAAACTCTCTTCCCAGCCCACCTGTCTAGAGCTGGCCTCACCCTGACTGTCTGCCAGAGGAATGGTTCTCTCATGGGTACCTGGGGCTCTTGTGTGTTGACTGCACCTCAGAAACATGCTTGCAGGCTGCATCAGGATTTCCCTGCAGTTAATCTACTGCTCTCCTAGGAAGGTTCTAGGAGATATTTCATAGGCCTATGCCAGGAACCCATTGATAATGACACATCAGGGGTATCTGCCTTATGCAAGTCATCCGAGGCATCATCATTTGGGAGCAGGTTTGTGGTGACTAGGATGGCTTATCACATAAAGACCAAGATCACTGCACATTGAAGTTCAAAAATAAATAAAACCACACATATCCACACTGTTCAGGGTTCTCTATCTATGTGTCTATCTATTTATCAGCTATCTATCTGAACTATTATCTATCTATATCTATCTACTTTGTGAGACTGCAACTCTATCCTTTCCTACTGCATGTGCTTTTTTTGCCTTGTTGTTTCTGTTGTCTACTAAATAAGACTGCAGAGAGGACATTGATTTATTTAAACTAAACTTTCAACATATTTTGGAAGGAAAAAGGGGATGTATATTATACATTGTATACCCACTCAGAGCAGTATGCCCTTTCTCTGCATGTGTACTGCAGTGTGTGTGTGATAACACTTTAACTGTGAGGTAGTCTTCAGAGGTATAAGTTCTCCATTAATCATGGTGTTCAAGTATAAACAATTTGGCTACTTAGTAAAGATGCGGCAGAGGGAAATTTTTTAGCAAATGAATACTAGTTCATTCACATGTGTCCACAGTACTTTTTAATCCTTAATATGTATCAAGTACAATGTTATATTACAGAAGTTATTGACTAAATTGCTGACATGTTAGAATTCCAATTTTCTAGAATATGCTCTGCCTCTGTCCCTGTCTCATCTATAACTCTACCTAGTTATAGATGTTAATGAACTAAAGAGATCACATATTCCCTGTTAATAAAAAAAAAATTGAGTATACAATTCCAATATAAGTATACACATAGTATATCATTATTTAATTTGTAAATACAAAATACATTGCCCACTCCTATAGTGGCTAGACTTCCTCGCCATCCTTCTGTAGTGTGACAGCGAATTAGGGCTGGCTCCATGGACCTACAACCAGTGCAGCCCCATGGGTCCTATGTTCAGGAGAGGCCCACCACTGGCATGATCTTCTGCAGTCATAGTAATCTTAAATTATTAATATTTTTATCTTTGACTTTGTGTTTTGTCTGCTGCTAATGTAGGCAGATTTGCCTTAAAGAATAGTAAGAGAAAGGGGTTTAGAAATTTCGAGGAGAGATGAAATTATCTTCTCAAAAATTTGTGGGGTAAGGTAGAGGGTTGAGGGCATTGGGAACTGATTAGGGCTATAGAGTAGTGCTGCCTGGCTGTGCCAGGGCTCCCTTGGGATTTGTGATTCTAAATTTGTCATCATGTTTGTGAGATTTTTCTCCAGGCATGTTCATCCACACAGGTATAAATGGAAAGTAGCTGAAGAGTTAAATTTGAGCAGGGTTGAAAGTTTTATAGCTAAACACAATAGAGAAGAACGAGTACACAAGAGGTTATGAAATCTAAGTTGGGTAAGAAGGAAAGTGATGACCTCACAGAAGTCAACAATGAACTCATGGACTGAAAGCCTAACATGTTTGAAAAAAAAGTTTCGATTGGCAAATAAGAACAAGTTGGTTGGGAAGACAAAAAATGCTAGGCAGTGGCGGTGGGGGGCAGTTGAAATCAAGACTTTGGAAGAGGCACAGTTATCGGTAATTACAAGGTCTGGGATTTGAGCATGAGAAGACATTGCTGGGGTGGAAGAAAGAAATGAAATACATGTGAAGAGGTTCAGACACAGCTTAGGGTGCCAAGAAGTGCATTTTGTGTAGTTCTCCCAAAGCAATGACAGCAGTACTGGGTTAGAAAAGGGAGGAGAACTGAAATCTTACATGCGTGATGATAAACGGGAGGAGCAATGGGTGTTCTCAACTGATGCTGTACATATCAAAGGACCTGGGTAGCTTGAGTGGAGGGTAACCATCACCCTAACATTAGGCAAATGTATGAAGGGAGAAGAAATTCTTTTCCTATTGAAAAGTGAAAGAAATTTTAGATTTGGGGAAAGGGAAGAAGAAGGATTCTTTACCAAGGAATGAGAAGTAAGTGAATAGCAAAGAAAAATAAAGTCTTTTTAAAATCATTTAAAATGTCTTGTTAATTCCCTCAAAGATTAGGTCTGTCACAGTTCTAGTCAGAGTAAGGAAATTACGTCAGGTTAGCTGTGTCAGTAAAACTTGCTTTTTCTCTATATTGTCTTCTGTTGAATCACACATCACCAAGCTGAGATACCATGGGGATCATTAACAACATGCAATCATTTTACATTCAATAATTTTAATCTGATTATATCATCTGAATCTAAATGTGGAAGAGAAAAAAATATTACATTTTGTTCAGCAAGCAAACATTTTTTGATTATCTTTTATAAGTAAAGCACTGTGCTAAATGATGGGGAATGTAAAAATAGACAAGATTCTATTCCTGTCCCAAGGACTTCCTCGACTCTAGAGAGTGAAATGGTGTTATGGCAATTGGAAGCACGTGTATCTTCCAACGGTCCAACAAGGAGAGGAAGGGATTATCTCATATCCAGTTTCTAACTATAATTTGGCTGCTCTGATGGAGAAGACAAAATTCATACCTACAGTGGAGTATTGGACTTCATTTGCATATCAAAGTGGTTACGGTCTCTAGAGTTTGGTGCTGTTGCGCATGGGTTTCAGTGACCCAGGAGAGTCTGAGATGGTCACAGTTGTCAGAAAGCAAGACAGTGGTGCCAGCAACCAGAACTCTCCATCGAGCAAGTTTCATTAGCAAATGGAATAAATTTGGGTACTCTCACAGAATGGATCCCATTGAGAATTGCTTCTTAACATTGCCATTCCCAAATTCTATAATTTATCATGGCATATAGTTACATCCCAAGGCTATGCTTACATGAATTTGTTTTACTGTGTCTGTCTTCAGGACTGATATTCAAACTGAAACATTAAGCATGAATCTATATCCTCTACCACGATAACCAAGCACAAGGAACACATCTGCCCAGCTGTTCTGAATCATTGGCCACATTGCCAAGATTGTTCAGATTTTCTGGCTAAAGAATTTACTTATCTACAACAGATGTCTATTTTTTTGTTATGTGGCATAAAATAGAACCATATAGGGTCATAAAATACTGAAATATTACAGGTTTAATATGATATTTTTTAATTAACTTCTCTAATAAAAATCTCATAATAAACCTGGGTGTTTAAGGAATATGATGTCTTAAGCTTTTAAAAGTTATTTACGGTTTATCAGAAGTGTTTTACTTCTCTTGCTTTACCAGACTACTAATATCAACCACAATTCTGGATGCTATTTTATTGTAGAATCATAGATTTAGGGCTGGAAAGAACCTTGGAAATGATGACACTGATTTCATTGTCTTAACAATATTGCACAGCAATTTAATGGCAGAGTCAAATTTAAAAATATAAGATGGTGTAAGAAAAGCCCAAGAAGATCCTCTAGATTATTATTTTTCTTTACTAAATTTCTGATAGTAATGTTCTTGTATGGATGACACTTTCACTAAAAATTAAATACAGAAATATATTTCAGACTATTTGAGAGCAGTAATTGGTCACAGAATATGATAATTTTTCTTTAATGAATATTTGAAGATATTTTTGTTTCTTTATTATTTTTAATTTTAGCTACTGTCACTAATTTTAAAAATCTGAAAGCAAAGTTAGTTTGGCAGCAAGCAGAAAACCAAGGTTGCTTTGAGTTATACATGAACTTCTTAATGTTTTTATCAATTTAAATAAAAATTCTACAGCTCCCTTTGTATGACTTTTACAAGGTCATTGCATATGGATGAGTCATCACACTGCTACTATAAAGTGACTTTGGGAATAAGCCATACAGAGGTTTGAAAGAGCCTTGTTTCTCACTATGACAGTTATGCAAGTGGAAAGAATAGCCTTGAATCCAATGAAATAAATAGCATGAGCCAGGACAATTCAGCAACCAAAAAGAATACTTACCTCCTGAAAATAAACCTATTTATTTCTATTAACTATATAGTTTTGCATTGGTATTATTTATGTACTTCCAGGCAAAGAGCTTTGCTAAAATAATCTTAATTAATATGTATATGCCTATAGTTACTAGCATCTTGGATCTCAGCTGGTTGGCCAATTGCTTCATTAATGAGGCAGATATCAAATTTAGACAAATTCCTAAAGTGCTAAGCTTTGGAAGTGTGAGCTTATTATTCAGGACTAAAAGTCCATTTCAGATCATAGGTATACATGGATAAGAGTTTATTTTGTTACTCAATATGTCCTGAATACTTGATTTTATTATTTAGTTTGTTTAAGAATATTTAATACTAGAATTCACACACATCAGATTTTCATTGGTGCAACCATCATTTCTGGGTCATGGAAAAGAACTGGATGCTTTCACAGAAAACTAAAAGAGAACAGTTTTATTCTCACCAATGTATTATAATTTTAAAAACTGCTGCTTCTCAAATTCTAATTGGTTAACTTTCTAATTTTGTCATCCTCTTGGTCACCAGTCTTAAGAGCTCTCAAATACCTCTTAATTCTCAGGAACATCATTTTACACTTCCAGGGAAGACTTTAAGTTTCAGTGCTATTACTTAGCTCCTGGAGGAGAGAATATCATGGTAACAGAGTTTTAACAGAGAGTTTCCCATGGAGACAATCAGTTTACAAGGGCCTGAGCAAAATCACTTTAAGGAACAGGACAATAATCATAGCCTTGTCCTTGTTCTGGATACAAGATTAATCTATGATCCATTCATGAATCCCTTCAGAGTTTCCTTGAAATTCTCTCACAGATCAAACCTATTATAATATAGGCCCCTAGAAAGTTATTGCCAGAAAAGACCTTGGAAATCATCCAGTCTAACACCATTTTATAAAAGAACACTGAGACAGACATTAAGGGATGAGAGAAATAAGTCAGCATTTCACAGTAAGTTCCCCTGAACCAAGGCTGGTTCGCAAGCTCCTCACTTCCTGATCTGCGATCTTGTCATCAACAACTGTAACGATCCCAGGCACCATAGCTCATACCTGCACGAAGCCTATCTAACACATGTATTTTTTTTTCTATAAGGCAGATTAGTCTTCTTGCACTTAGGAACACTAGACAAGCCTCTCAGCACTATGCCCAACAACAGTGTTAAACAGCGAATCAATAAAAAGAACAAAAATTCAAAACACATGGCATTAAATAGATCCTTAAAAGCACACTTGTTTATAATTTGAAAGCTGAAACAAGAAGGTATTTCGTCCTCGGCTGGGACCCCATGCATCAGGTGACAACTTTTTCACCGCTCTGTAGCATGTGCACCTCCATGAATGATCAATAAAGCACCTGGAGTATAGATCTGGGGGTTACAAATAAACCATAGCAAGTGGGTGAATTTGCAGATACGGAATCTGTGAAAAATGAGAAAGAACTACAATTAAATTATGTATTAAATTTATCATAATTGTTAAATAATACTTCAAATTAAAATACAATAAAAACAAATTTAAAATTAAACACATTAAATGTTCACTAGTTTAAAATAAAATGAAATCTGATCCCTGCCCTTATGGAATTCACAATCTTGTCCCGAAGGTAAAGAATAAACTAACAAACATAAAATATATGATTTTAAAATACAATAGTAGGAAGAAAAAGAATAGGACATGAGGAAGCATAATGAAATGAGAAACTTTTATCCTGGATGATCAGCAAAAACTGAAATTTTGCTTCCAAACTGGGCACAGGAAGTTACAATAAGAATGTTAACTCAAAAAGAACCTAGAAAATACACATGCACACATTCACACACATCAAGTCCCCTTAAATGATTTACCTTCTGTCCCTGTCCCTCACTTTCACACTGGAAACAACATTCTATTATAAATACAGACTCAGATCATTGCAGGAGGAGGATAGAGCAATGTAAAAATTCGGTTTTTATATCTATTAACTAAGAGATGCTAAAATAGTTGTGTTTTTTATATATACAAATTAAAAGTACAATAATGAGGGGAAATCAGTTCAAGGATTTTCCGAAAAAACATGTCAGATCCTTATCACAGCAGATTAATACATTTTAGAGTTGAAATAGGCTTTAGAAATAAACATTTCTTCCATCCACCTTCTCTTACAGAGGTGGGATCTGAAGCACATTTGCTCAAGGTTATAGAGATAATTGCTTGCAAGATCTGTATAAAATAGATCAGTTTTAGATGACAAATTCACTTGGATGAAGACATATGTTTATATGTCACAGACTTAATAAATTTTTAGTGTTTGTTAAAAGTTGAATTGTTAAAGTATACATATGATATGTTTAAATGTCAGTTGAATACATTTTAAAAATGGAATGTATTTTTAAATGTCTAATTAATGATTCATTTCTTACTAATAGGTAAGTACTTTGGCACTTTCTATCCACACACCAAACACAGATGAAGCTTAAAGCAAAGATTCTTTTTCTTACCTAACCTGAGTGCTGTACAGCAAAGAACTTAGAATTGTGTTGGGCTTCCTCAAAATCACCTTTAAGCATAGAACCAATAATATGTGAAAGGTTTAAAAAAATTAAACTGTCTAAAAAGTCTTCTATATTAGCTTTTATCCTTACTGAAGCTATCTATATTTTCCATGGACTATAGATCAAAACTATTCAGTTTAAGAAATAAAGAGCTTAGAAATGCTTTAAAGATAGCGATAAATAAATAACTCATTAGCAAATAAAAAGACAATGAACTGGAAAAAAACATTTGCAACATAACTCAAGTGATTAATTACTCTAATATAAAAATAACTTCTAGATATGGGAAACAAGATATTTATCCCCACCCAAAAATGAGCTGGATAGATAAACAGACAGTTAAACCATAAAAAAAAGAACTACAAATGACTGTTGCCATATGAAAATATAGTCAACCTTACCAATAAGAGATGATTAAAATTAGATTACATTGAGAAACCATGCTTTACCTATCAGATTGGCAAAATTTTATGTGTGGGGGAATAGGCACTTTTGGAGGCAATGTAAATGATAAAACCTATGGAAGGGAATTTGATACTGTCTTCCAAAACTACATAAGTATTTTACCCTTTGACCAGCAATCCCATTTCTAAGAATCCTTCCAAAGAACCACGGCAAAAATGCAAAATGGTGTGTTTACAAAGTTTTCATAGCAGCTTTGTTTGCAATCGCAAAAGACTAGAAACTGCCCAAATGGCCATTTGTTTCCTAGGGTTGTCACAACAAATTACCACAAAGTGAATAGCTTAAAACAACAGAAACTTACTGTGCCGCAGTTCCGGAGGCTAGAAGTCTGAGATCAAGGTGCCAGCAGGGCTATGCTACCTCTGAAACCTATAGGGAGGAATCCTTCTTTGCCTTTTCTAGCTTCTGGTATTTGTTAGCAATCCTTGGTGTTTCTTGGTTTATAGATATATGAATCCAGTCTCTGCCTCTTTTGCCACATGACCATCTTTTCCCTCTGTGTCTTCTTTTCTTATAAGGACACCAGTCATATTGAATTAGAGTCCACCTAGTGTATGAGTATGATTTCATCTTACTTGATTACAGCTGCAAAGATCCTGCTTGCAAATAAGGTTGCCTTCACAGGTACCAAGGGTTAGGACTTTTGTGTGTGTGTGTGAAGACACAATTAAACCCGTAACAGTAGTGGCTAGATTTAATAAACTAAAGTACATTAACACAATGGAAATTTAATCTATCATAGGTATGATTAATATATATACTACTAGTAATTTCTAAAATATATTATTAAGTAAAAAAAAAAGGCACAGTGAAGAAAAATGTGTATAGTATGCTACTATTGAATTATGCCTGGATAAGTTTATGTATTTATTTTAAATTATAAAATAATAATAATAAGTTATCTAAGTAGGGAGAAAGTAATATGGAAGAGAAGAAACAGAAGTTAAACTTCTATGGATATCAGTTGCTTTGTAGATTCGATTTCAGAACCATGTAAATATTTTACAGAATTACCAAAAAAAATTTTTAAATTCACAAGCAAATGCTAAAAACAGAAAAAGCAAAATGAAATAAAAATGAATCTGTATTTCCAATTGATGGAACTGATATAGGAACTATTTTGAATAACTATACAATGCAGTAATGCACAACTCAGAATAAAAAGTATAAAATTAGTCAAACCGTTTTTCAGCATTTATATTATTAGTGGTAGTATTAAGCCTGTTATGTGTGTCACATAAATATTAAAGAAATAAAGCAACTGACTAACTCTGTTGGTATGATTACAAACCAGGGTTTTGTCTGGAAGAAAGTTAACACAAGATAAAGTTTAAGTAAAAATTATATAGCTATTAATTTCAAGTGGATAATGATGGTATTGTGGTTATATTTAAAAGAGAAGTTCTTATCTTTAAGGGACAAACACTGAAATACTATAGATGAAATAAAACCATTTCTGGGACTTGTTTCAAAATAATCAGGAAGGAGGAAGTGGCAATTTGTATAAAACAAACAAATTGAGCATGAGTAGATAAATGTCGAGCTGGGTTATGGGTACATGGGGAAGTCATTATACTATTGTCTCTACTTTTGTATGTTTGAAATTTTTCATAATACATTTTTCTATATATACTATACTTATTATATATGTTGGTATATGTATATGATAAGTATATATGATATAAGTGTGAATGTGTGCATCTCTTCTAAATATTTCCTTATTCATATATACATATCAATACATATATCTAGTAAGAACAATAAAAATGTATAGGCTTTTGATAGACCCATTTGCCATCATTCAACTCATTGGCATTGAATTTGCATAGTGTTTTGACCAATCGTTACCCTACCCCTATGGGCAGAAATGTCAATTATAGTCACCAAACTAAACACTCACCTTCTCTTTGGAATACTTGCTACATATATGGGAATTCCATAGGAAAACAATAGAAACTCTAGTGATTTCCAGTTTTGATTTAATTCCTCAGCCCCACGCACTCCAGGTTTCCTGATTCCAAGTGTAATGTAGGTATGGCAACCACAGTTGTGTGAGATTGTGGGTGTTCTTTTACTGAATTTATGCAATAGCATTGAAATATGTCACCATTGATACTTGTTTCACTCCCAGGCAATACCAGATGCCTAGTAGGTTTGATCTAATTAAATGTTGTATCTTTTTACTCTGATCTTTTGCTCACCAAATTAATTTGTTCTTTAACAGTAAAGTTTAATGACTCTAAAGTGTGATGATGAATCAGATAAATTAACTCTCCTACCCTAGGAGGAAATAAGTAAGAATTTGGAGAAGGAAATTCAGTTTGGGGGCTACTCTACTAAGAGTCCCTCCATGAGAAAAATAAGACCAGAAATATAGAGGCTCCACTCTTGGACTTCTGTAAACCCTTTCACCTCTTCTCCTCAGAGTCAATGCTTTGGTTATTACTGAGTCTCCATTTTCTAATATTCAATTTACATTTCTGTTTTGTTTTAAATGTATGTGTATGTACATGTGTTTATGCACATTTATTTGTGTCAGGGTCTAGGTGGTGATCAACTTTAATAGGATAGATGTATTTGTTCTGCCTTGACCTATCTATAAAGAACAGATTCCTGCTGGAGGAGTTTCTGTCTCCATAGGATTCTCCATTTAACTTTTATTATTCTTTCCAGGAGTGTTAATACTAAGAACATTATTATTTTTTTATAGTGATTTGTGCTGTAATATTACTATCAAGATTCTCACCAAGAAAGTTTCTGGACCAGAACTAAGAAGGTCAATGGAATATGCTAGAAACCAAAAGTGGGCTGTTGGTGTTAGAAATAACCTGTTAAAATTTAAATATAAAATAAATGTTTTGTATTTTACATACACCCTGACAATGATTTGAGCTTATCCCATGACCATCTGAATTAAACAAAGGCTTAGCTGAGACCCTCTCAAAAACTACCTGTGGCCCTAGGATCTTTGGGTCTAAAATAAAATGGTGAGTAGGAAACAGTGAGTTGATCATGTCCACCTGATGAAGGAAACCCCATATGGCTCTTTCCCATCTTACAGTTTCTCTATTCTATCATTATAAAATGGACTAACTGTTTTTGCTCGAAACTCAATATATCTACCAAATTCCTAGGGGTCTGACTTTCCCTTTCGTGGTGCTTTCTAAGAATCGAAGCAGCTCTTAGAGTGAAAAGGATTTAAGAGTACCTTTGGACAAGGTACTCTTCACCCTGAGTGAAGCTGTGATCAGTAGTGAGTACTTGTCATTAACAATGCAACGTGACCTGAGCATTGAGTATATCATCCAGCTATTAGACATGCCAACATGTAAAATGAGAGGGAGTTAAGACAGAATTCAGATGTCCTGCTTACTCCTGTTCTCTTCCAGTGCAGAGCAAAAGCTGCATTTCAGAAAATAGAAGGGTACGTCACTCTAAGAAGACTTAAAGTGGCCACAAAGCCTAATGATTGCTACACATGTAGAAGGATGGAAACATAAAGCAAATCGCCTCTTGACATCTAGGAGGAGTTTCTGAGCGGGAACTGTGGTAAGCCTTTACTCTATTTGAAGACAAAATGCTTATTTTTCTTGCAAATACACAGTACATACCAGCTTCCCTATGGCAGAGAAGTGGTACCAGTGTCCTAATCAGGGGATGACAGTCAAATTTTTTTATTTGTATTCTCTGCTGAGAAGCTGTGACTTCAGCCATGAAGAGAAAAACCTAGAGCTGCTTATAAAGAGAAATTCCAAGAGAAAGGGAATGAGGGGTGGGGCTTCTTTTTTCAAGTATAATTATTAAAAATATGTGACAAGGTTAGACTTATCTTCAAACTTGTGGAATATTTAGGTGGAAGACAAGGGCTTATTATAAGGGTTTTATAAATGCTTAAAGGTCTTTTTTATTTGATTTTGGGGTTGTAGATATCTTTTGTTCAATATCATTTACTAACTCACAGTCCAATCCCAGGCAAATTTGTTATTTTATTTATTTTACTGGTCAGGCAATTTACATGGTTTTATTTAGATCTGAGTCCAAGTGCCAATATTTGGGGCAATTAGCTATTTAGTGACAGATGCCACGTTAAGTCCTTGATCCATGTGTCCTGGATACATGACCTTAGGCAAATTATACTCTAAAACTTAATTTCTTTATCTGTGAAATATGGAGAATTAAATATCAGCATCGCAGGGATAGTGAAAGGATTACGTGAGATGACACGTGAAAGTATTTAACACAAACAGATATAAAGTATAAGCATAAAATTAGTGTTGATTATTGTTAGTTTTAGACATACTAATATGCACCATCGGGAAGCTTCTTATTCTTCTACTTTTAAATATAACCCTGAGCATCTATCATTTCCAATTAAAAGCTAGGAGAAAGAAAATCTACATGAAGCTGAATGGTTATTTTATATAAATATATAACTACATTTTATGTTAGAACTAAGTCATGGCCCAAGTAAATGTGTCTGCAAATACACAAAATTTGAAATAACGAAATTTGAAATAATCAAAAGCTTGAGATCCTGGCTGTTTTGTGGCTGTAAATTTTAGGATTTAATTTAAGAGAATATTAATGAAATTTCAATGCTAGGATGCTTGAAAAAGTTTTTGGTTAGAGTATGAGATAATCCATAATTTAATTGGGTACTAATTGTGAGATTTGAGTCACTTAACTATAGTACCATAAATGAGCAGCAAGAAATTTCACATTAAAAATGAGAACATGTATCTCTTAAAATGAGAACATTGTTTGAACATGTGTCTCTTAAAGTAACTTTTCACATGAATATTCTAGAATTCTGACATTAATTCATGATTGTGAAGGAGTGAATTTAACAAATAAAATTCACTCTATTTTATCCTTGACTCCCAACTGTAACCTCTCCTGTTATAATTAATAACACTATATCACTTCAAGCTTCAAATGTTAGTGTTACTTTGACCTACATTTTCTATTAGCTGGTCATCTTATTGGACAATAAATACTATTGATTTTGCTTCCACAGCGTCATTCATATCCACTCCATCTTTTCTAGGTTTGCCATCAAAGTTCTAACTCTCAAGCTTTCATTGCCTCTTATCTAGCCTTTTGAAGCAGTCTACTAATTGTTGTTTATGATTCCTCTCTCATCCCTTGTAAGCCCTTCTGCACATTGCTGCTGGGTTCATAATCCTGCAAGCAGCATCAATACTACTATGTGTTTGACCCAAATAATTGATGTTTTTGGCAGTGTCTAAACTCAAGAGCCTAGCAAACTAGGCCATCGCTGATGCTTAATTCTGTTGATTTTGGCCTTGTTAAAGCAGCAATTGAGGTTCTTAAAAAAATACTCTCATTCCTTTCCCTATCATCCTTGCAGGTCACACTACTCAATATCAGCATCATTCTTTCTTGCTTAGATCACTTGCTACTCAGAATCATTCTGAGCTTATATCCAGACAGATGTTTTGATGAATTTGATTTGGCAGCTATGACAAAATTATTTGCCTTTTATCCCTTAATACTTTAATGGAAGCTTGAATTAAAATAGGTGGTGGACATGGAATAGATTTCATTGGATTTAGGGAGAAGGGAAGAGAGAAATTAAAATAAAGTCGAAGACATTTCTGCAGCTGACAGAGAACTAAATCTGGTCCCCATATGGTAGCAGTGATCTATACAGACATGGACATAATCAGATCTACTGCATAAAACTTGTAAAACAAGAAAGATTAAATATGCTCTGGCTGATTAGAGAGGAGAAATAGAAATGTTGACCTGGATTACACAGTTTTCTTCGGTGCTGGGCTACAGTCTGGGGAAAAGAAAAGAAAACAAAACAAACATCCACTTTGGGTGAATTAGAAAACCTAGTCTCCTGTCCTGGATCTGAACCCGAGTCACTGTGGGACCTCCAACACATCTTCTCTCTGCACTTTATCTTTCTACAAAATAATTGGACCAACTTTCTTAGGTCTCCTACTACCTGATTAATTGTATTATGACATGTGAATTCTATAAAAACTGGATCTCCTTTTTTATGCAAGACCACAAGAATGTTTACAGACGTGTTTGTTAACAACTCTTACTGGAATGTCTCTTTGATCTCTCATGACATTGACTTCAGGTGGTTATTAAATGCCTGAATTACTATGGAAGTGAGCAGCAAATTGACAGTTTCGACTCAAGACAGTCTCAAACCATGCTTTCCATTTTCTCACTTCAACCAGAATCTTTTTCCCATTCTTAGTCATGATGGGTTCAAACCTCTTAAATAATAACATATTTGACAAGAAAAATATTTTTAGATGCTATTTTATCTATCTCATTAGTTGTTTCACAACTCTTGGAGTCTCTAAAATACATTATTTAGTTCCAGTATTTGCTACATATTTCAGAAAATGTGAGGTAATTCAAAATGTGCATTTTTCTCAGAACCATAATTTATTTATTAAAACCAATGGAACTAACAGGGTGATCACTTTGTAAGTTATACAAATGACTATTCACTATGTTGTACACCTGAAACAAATATATGTCAACTGTAGTTTTAAAAAAATTAAAAGATGTAAAACTAATGGAATTGACAATGCCCTTCAGTCAAAGGAAGTTTAAAATACTGGGTTCCCATCAAGCTATCATTACTTACTCTGTTTCCATTTTGCTTTAAATAGTCTCATAATTAAAATTAAAGGAAAACAACTGGAATATGTTATCTCATTGTCATTAATAATACCTTAAATATGTAGAGTTCCCAGGATGGTGTTAATAATACATTCTCTATTAATTACTATATCTCTCTAATTTTCTTTCAGGTAATGCAGAGTTTTTCAGTTTAATCAAACAGGCCCATAAACAACTTTATTTCCTCTAATCTTCTAAAATGTGAAAAGAAAAAAGAGAATAAAATATCTATCTGTAGACAGCTTAATTATCAAGTGATTTCTAAGCCAGTGATAGGAGATTGCTTTCCAGTTTCAATGTTTGACTTTTGAATAGATTTGAATCTCTTTTCTGATGACTTTGTTGGTTCTGCATGTACGTATGCTGTGACTCACCTCCTATGGGAGCAAGATTTGTATCCTGTTTAGGTAAAACCATTTAGACTCCTTAATTTTCTAATAGAATAACAACACTGCTGCCTCATTTTTGAGAGCATGCAATCTTCTTTACAATTAACAATAAAACTCACAATAGCTCTCCTTTAGTCACTCTCCAGAGAGCTCTTGTCAAAGTGGACTTCAGATAAATGATATTCAAGAGACATCATTAAAACAATGCTAATGTCAAGTTTTCTCCTTCCAGCAAATTTTAATAAGCAATGCACTTAGACTACATTAGCTTAAGTCCCTTCTCAATTGCCTCCAGTGCCATTAGACCAGCTGTCTCCTTCAAAGGTTGCTTCCACTGTGTGGGGTGCCACATTAGGCACTGCTGCCATTTCTAGCAGATACTGCTATCTCCTTCTGGGTATCACCAGCTCCTACTGGGTACCACCCACTCTGTTGGGTACCACTGCAGATGCCACCATTGAGAATGCTGATATTCTGAAAACATAATGCCAAATGGGCAGTCTGTTCTCTGGAATCTACTAGGCATCAAAAAATGTTTCTGCATCATCATAAAAATGATATTCTAGTGGATATTTCCCACTCATTTGCCAGACATGACTAGACAGTTTTCAAATTCAGCAGTGGATTTTATGTAGGCTAAAATATGTCATACCAGTATTTTAAATGTAAATGACTTCAACTCCTTTTTAGAAGCAGGAGAACAATGTTGCAAATGCAAATATAAGTAAGTGTCCATAGTTCTTCATCTGAAGAAGAAATGTTGAAGTGGTTGTGCTCAGTGTCAAAATAAACAGGCTCTTATATGGTATGATTTGAGAGTATCAAAGTACGATTTACAGAAAGTTGAAGAAGTGACTCTCATATAAATATAAAATTTACACATGTAAACAAATTGTTTAATTCAGTAATGAGGAAACTAGCAGGATGGCAAAGCTAGTTCCAAAAGCATTTGAGGAACTAGATAATTATGAGCATTAAAAAAGGAAATAAAGAAGAAAGAAGGAAGAAAGGAAGAAGGAAGGAAGGAAGGAAGGAAGGAAGGAAGGAAGGAAGGAAGGAAGGAAGGAAGGAAGGAAGAAAAGAGATTGGTGGGTTAAATAAAATTCTACATAATGTCTTATAGGGCAAAGACACTATAAACTTTCGAGGTTATCTTTCCTACTGGACATAAATATATAACTGAACATGTTTCTGGACCAAATTAAATAGTAACTAACAAGTTAAATACAAATAAATGTTTCCGGAGAGTTAAATAATCATCTGGTAAGCTTACTGAATAGGACTCTAGTAAGAAAGGATATGCATCCCCTCACACTTATTTCTAGGTTTTGGATAATATTTTCCTAATAGTCTCCCATTTAAATCATAAATATGTGACAGAGAATATTCTTGATTACACACACACACACAAAAGGTGGTTCCACATTTTGTCCTGATTATTTACACAGGCAGAACAAGAAAAGTTAATAACTCCTGTGAGCCTTCTTGAGTTTGCCATGCAAATCTAGAGCTATTTGGAATTGAGCATCTACTGAGGCCATAAAATTAACTTCTTCCTGAATATTTTTATAAGGAATCTCAAGTTTGAGTTTTAAACACTTCTCATTATTTTCTATTTTACCCAAGATAGGAAGCCAAGCCCAAGAGTTTTTCCTCACCTGCTACATCTATAAATTTACGTGAATTTCTCTTCCCTCAAAGTTCCTAAAATAAAGTCCATGGATTGCCAAGAGTTGACCTTCATCACCTGTGAACCTGAAACTGGTTATCCAGGTACCAAGTCTTTTTTCTTCAGAGGACTTTGTAGCATGGACTTCATATATAATAAATAGTGGGCTTCTCTAGCATTCTTCTCTGATATAGTACTTACACAATTGATTTATCTATTCATATCCTGGTAAATAGGAGAACAGATTCTTATTTAACCTATGTGAATAAATATATTGCCATAAAAAGTAATGAGACCTAGTAAAAGTATTTGTTTCAGAATTCAGAAGAATCAGTGATTATCAGATATCATTTTTTAAAAAATGTTTCACTCTAGTCACAAAAGCATAGTCTCCAACTAAATTGAGGATTAGCAAAAAAAAAAAGATGAAGTGCTTCTTTACATGCCAATCATAAAATAGAACATTAAAACAACATCAATAATACCTAAAGAAATAATCTCAATTAATTTTACTTTATTAGTTCAATTTTATGTTAAGTAATTCTTATTCTTCTGGATCTTGGATCAACTTTTTTAATAAAATCATTAATTCTAACTAAAAAGATTATTTGCTGGTATGGTCAGAAAACTTTTTAAAAATCTCAACTTTCAGCTTGGAAGCCTGTACCCACATATTTTTTAACATTGAAATATCAATAGTTAGGAATATCAGGTACGGTCCTTTTCACAAGGCTTTGAGAGTATGCCCTTTGGTTGTAAAAAAAAATCTAACTTGAAGCGTATAGCAGAGCCTTCAGTCAAGCATCAGGGAAAAGCAGAAACTTGTTAATGAGGCTGAAGGGCTGCAGTTAATCTATTACAGTAACTCATAACAACAAAAAGAGAGAAAGGAAAGTACAAAGCCCAGCTCTCTAATCAGGGTCTGATCAATGTTTCCCCTGAGGGGAGGAACATCATCGATAGAGAGGACATTGACAGGATGCCAAGGCCCTCCGAATCTACTCTGCAAAGTCTACAATTTTGGAGCATCTATATTAATAATGTTTATTCCTATAAAATCAATGGCAGGGAAGGCCAAGCTTCTCTTTTGGATTTACAGCTCTCCCTGTTCAGCTCTTAAAATAATGTGGAGCTAATTACAAAATAGAGAGCCCACAGAACTAACGATTTTTTTTTTATTCATTAGTTTTATTGGTAAATAACCAATCCTGTGATTTTCCAGGAGCCTCCTGGGAAATCTGAAAGACAGTTTAATTTAAAGTATATTTAAAATTTGTACTTTTCCAAATTTAAAATCTGATCTTAGGAAGGCAAAATCAAAATGATGAAGAGAAGGATATTTGATTGTAAGAGAAGGATGGGTGCCTGACAACAATAGTTGAAGCTTAACTACCTGTTAAAATAATAACATGATATTTTAAAATACAATAGAAGTAACACAATTGTAAATAATCCTAGCTTCTTTTAAAAGTGGGAAACTTATTTTTTGTTTTGCTTTTTTAAAAAAATAATTGAGACTAAGACTCATGTAAAGCAAAAACACTTCCTTTCAGAATCATCATCTCTACTATATGAGCAGATTACACAGTAGGTAAAGAACAGCTTTACCATCCCTTGTTAAGAAAACACTAAATATTCCTCACTTTAACAAAGAGAAAACTAAATTTATTTTGTCAATATATTTGACAGTAAAAGATTCACAAACTTCCTTTTCAGGTTAGTATATGAAAAATCTCATTGAAACTGAACAAGTTTCTGAAGCTAGAGACATTTCAGCTTCATTGTGTATTAAAATGATAATTTGCAGACTGAATAAAAATGGGGCCAGTAATAGAAACTACCTCCTCTTCCCCTCTCATTTGTTCTTCTTCTCATGGAAGGAGCTCCTTGAAGACACAGGTGGGTTTTGGAAAGGAACTCTGTCCAGGAGACTGATAAATCCAGTCTCCAGTTTTATAATAAAGAGATTTCTCCAAGGTCTAGGGCCTCATAACTTGTGGAAATGTAAACTGCAGAATTAGCCTAAGAGTTTATCTTGTGACATAACTCCTTGTCTCTTGGGGAGATAGGTTGTTATTCTCTCGGGGGCAAACGATTAAATAAGTGGATGCCTACTTCAATTCCCAATAAACTTTGTATTTGCTTTGCTGTGTGAACTGTGTGAAATTTTATAGTGAGTTTGTATTCTCTTGAGTGCTACCTACGGGCAGGCACTCTGTTATGCTTACCAGGTAATAAAGCAAGTGTCTCTCTTTCCATAGCGCTGTGGAGAGGTCTCTCTTTGTTGGAAGAATTTTTACTTTTTCAATATTTTATATGCAACTTTTGTCCTCCTCTGTGCTCTTATGTATCCTAGATCAACTTGATATTATTTTGAGTTTATTTTAAAATAATTTTTTTCTCTTTTTCTCTTGATAAGCAAAAATAAACTTCTTACTTTGAATATATAGTTAAATGTTTTTACCACTATTATTTCTTAAATACCCTCATCTACTAAGCATACTTAATATACATATAAAAAATCTTAATATAATATATAAGCATACATAAGCATATTCAATTTGTAAATATATATTAAATATAAAATAATATATAAAATTCAGAAGGTAAAGTGTGTATATGGGTGTATGTGTGTGTGTATATATATATATATAATTTTAAATTAAATTAGACCTAAGATATCATATCATGCTGACCCACTACATAATTAAAATAGATATAAAAATGTTGAATAAAAATGAAAAAAACAAAGGATACAAAAGAATATTTAAAGAGAAAAATTAAATAGGGAAAAATATTTGTTAGAATTACATATACTTGGACATTCCTATTAATATCTTGGGCTTATATTAAAAGATATACTCCTCTATCACTTTGTCTTACTTCTAAGTTTTAGACAATTTTTACTTAACAGGGGGTATCTGTAAAGAATTCCCTACCCTATGCCCAGATTTCCTAACATTCTTTTCACTCTGCAAATAGTTAATGAACATATATTGAATGCAGATCATTGTCCCACAGGTAGAGAAGAGGCAAAATGCAGACAATGGAAAGAACATGAATTTTAAAACAAGTATTGAATTTACAAGAGTAAATTGTATTTTGTAATTGAATTGTATCTTGTAAATTGAATTTACAAGAGTGAATCCTTGACTCATCTGCGACTCAGTAAATAGATCAATACATACTTGTCTGAGGTATTTTAAGAATCAGTATGGTAGGTGTTCAATAATTGGAAGCTATTATCATCAACATCATAGCTGTTATGATTATTATTATTGAGAGGATGTGGTTATTGTCCTCAAAGAGAATATCACCTAGAAGCAGGAAATAGAACCAGCGAACATATATCGATAATTCTTACAATATGTAGTAAGTGCCACAGTGGAGATGTAAATAAAGGACTAACCCAGGGCTCAGATGGAGAGAGAAATCATTCTTTAGAAACTAATTTCCTCTTTTAGACAATTACTACTTTTCAAACCTTTTTGTTTAATACAAATTGTTAAGACTGTAAATAAAAGACTAATAAATGTAATAAAGTTTACATGACAGTTGTTTTTACTGTTCTGTAAGTAAGACTTTTGGTCACTCAAATCTATTAATACTACACAGGAAACTGAAAGTGTGGTAAGAAGGAAGAGACTAAACCGAGCTTCCCTATTCAGCAGGGCAGTAGGGCAGGGGGCAGAAGGGCAGGGAAGATGGCAATAGAAGAAAGTGGTGTCCTCTCAAGGAGAGAGAGGCCTAGAAAGGGAGAAATCAGAAAATCACAGAGAGCCATTACCGCTTTTGCTCGGCAGGTGTATTACAGAGAGCTCACTGTGCCAGGTGCTTCAGAGATGGTAAAAGCAAATGAAGTTCTGGGCCTAGAGGTCTTTCAGCTTCATTGTGTGTGAAAGGGACAATTAGTGGGCACTGGATATAAATGGAGTCAGTTGTAGTGATGAGAGAGGAAATAAATATATATATATTTATTACCTCTTATGTAGCAACTAGATAGCTTGTTCAGGAACGGAAGCGAACTGCATCTCTCTCATCCCCAATACTGAAATAACTATGAAAGGGAGATAATGCTGGTCCTTGCTGGAGAAGTCACCCTCCTAAAGGAGAATAATGGTCTGGCTGAGGTGGGAGATGAAATGAATTCCTGGCTACTTCTATGATTCAGTGTGGAAAGCTGCAGTATAATGCAAAGAAGCGAAGTAACCTCTCAATTTCCCATGTCCATGTGGGAAAGACTAAGGCATCTATGTTGCAGGTAGGATAAAGTGCTTTTGCAAAGTGGGAGCTCAGGGAAATTCTCTCTGCCTCTATTTACTGATCCATATCATGCTTGATATTTCAATAAAACTAATAATAATTGTTGCTATTTATCAAACACTGTGTCACAATCTAAAAATTTTAGATACATTTTTATTTTTAATTTTTAATATAATCTTTTGAAGTGGGCACTCAACAATTTTAGAGTACATCAGGGCACAGATAATTTGCCCATGATTAGATAACTAAGTAAAGGGCAAAGTGAGAATTCAATTCTAGATCTGTTTAACCCTAAAGTCCATGCTCTATACATTGCATTTGCTATGATTTTGTTAAATAAAGTTCTCAAAGTAACTCTAGTTATTATTTTTCCACTATTTCAGATATTCCCAAGAAGGAAAGGAGGGTTGTAGAAGAGAGTGGTGAAGGCATCATATGGTCTAGCAATACTCCATGATGCTAAACATTTGGAGGCATTCATAAACATTTATGAATGTGTTGCATATGGCGATTTTTACACAATAGGTGTACATATATACATAGAAATGAAGCTAATTTATAGAACTGTTTGTACAACTCATGTTTTAAGTTATTTATTGACTTTGTATGATTGACTCATGCTTATGTAATAGGGTTAAAATTATGATAATGGCTAGAGCCACAGTTCTCTTAAAGAGATAACAGGGTGTTTTTAGAAAGGGATAACTTAAGAAGGTGGTTGGGGAAAAAAATGGGTCTTCAGTAGAAGACCTAGTACCAAGAGGGAGATCACGATGTCACTGTGCTAGAAATCAATAGGAATTTGGGAATAAAAGAAAACAGAGAAGAAAAATACACGAGGATAAGAGAAAGATGATACCCAAATAACAGAGTAGAATGCCAAAGAATTTTTGATAACAGATATATTTAAGATTCAGTTTTAAGTTATTTTTGTTTGTGCGTCTCAACATATCTCTGTACTTTTCTCCCAAACTTTTGATAGTCTGCTACCTCAATTTTATTGTGATTGTGCATGTGTGTCTATGAGTGTTTGTGTGAGTATTCATGTGTGTGTGCTTGAGTGTGTGTATTAGCAAAAGAGTGTGGTACTATGGTGAAATACTCTATAAACTGCATTAATTCAGAGGATACAAGAACTTGGAACCTGAGATGAACATGATAATAAAATTCTCTAAGATGCCAAAAGGTGGAATAGGAATGAAAATCAATCCACCTAGTCTTTAGAGTCAGAGTGACCTTTGCTAATAGAATTACAAAGAGATTCATGGAAAAGTTGGTATGCCAAAACAAAAGTCAATAATGTTGAGTATAAGACTGTTGCATAAATAAAAAGAGGCAGTTGGAAGGAATATAACAGATTTTCATGAGAATAAAATTTATCTTGAGGTTTTATCAATATTCTTTAATATTTAACCTAAAAGTATATTAATTATAAAGTATAGCAGATTTCTATGCCTGCATGGGTATATTGATGAAGACTGTCAGGCTATCAACAGCATAGCATAATAAGACCATAAATTTTATGTTCTGAGAATGTAAATATCTTTGATCTATAGCTGATTGCCACTTTTTAAGAGAATGGGTAGACAGTAATGAAGCTATTTGGTGTCCTGGTTTCACTGACATTTGACTTTCATCTATTCTAGTCAAAACATGGCCAATTTGCACCAGTCACTCATTAGATAAAGACAGGTTGGAAAATCCCATGAAAGTTGGCGCCATCTTGAAAAAACTTTTCTAACTCTACAGAATAACAGTTTATATATGTATATATATATATATACATATATAAACTATGTGGACAACACAGTTGTGCTTTGGAATAGCCATACACAACTCCAGTAATATAGTCTGGCACACAGAATGTGTCCCTTTTCACCATGTCCTCAGGCCTTAAGGAATTATTTTGCTCAATAAGCTATAAAGTTGGCCACTTCTCATCAAGTATCACTATCTCTTTCCATGATCTAACATGTCTAACATGAAGAAGATCCTGCCTTATATTACAATGGATTTTAAGCAAATAGTTCAGTTCAAGAAGGTGAAAAAAAGGAATTTTATTTCATCATTGTGGAGCTTACAAATATTGAATGTGCTCTTAGGTTTAAAAAAAATTGAGTCTAACTTTCTGTTAGAGGAATGATAGCCCATTATCTAGAGAATAGCTGTTCTTATTATATTATGTTTTATTCCTGTTCTGGTGGATACCTTGAATTATGTGAATAGCTCTAAGAGTATATTTAGCAAAGAACCATTCGTGATTCTTTTTCTCAAAAATCTAAAAGTTATAATGTGTGACTTAACACGAACTCTAGTGTCTTTGCTCTGAAGAATTACCAACTCTCTGAAAGTGATTTTCTTTATCCCTCTTCTTTTCCTCTCTTTTCTTCTTCTTTATCTCCTCTTTCATTGGAATAAAAATCAAAACCAGATAACTACTTGAGTTTTTAAATATGGAAACTGTAAGACAAAAAAGAAGTGCTATTATTCTATTTTATAATTACAACTATTTTCAGCTCTAATTATCCAAGTTTTTATTTATAAAATCTATGACTTATTTTAAGTGGTATAATTTTTTTTTCATCTACTGTTCTTTTCTGTACAAATAGCAGAAGGTGACTTAGGTGTCCTCTGATGTCTGCTTCTTTGCTATTATGATCTAATTTCTCAATAACACATAAGACCTGGTGATCAAATTGTGCAACCTACACAAACCTGCTATGTCAGAACCTATGTATAATCTCTAGACCTTATTTTTTAAATAGCATATTTAAAAGATTGGAAATTTTTTAATGAACAAGATTGTAATTTAAATTTTTTAATGAATAAGATTGTAATCAGACCAAAAGCAGTCTGATGCAAAACTGGAAGCTCTGTGAGCAGAGGGTTCTCCTTCTTTGGTTCTCAGTGGACTTCCTTTCCAGTGATCTGCTAGGGCAAATTTAACTGCTTGCTCTCTGGGGGAAAAACAATCAGATGTGTAGCATTTACTAATTTCCATGGTGTAAAGACTGCTGCTATGGCTGATTTCAAAGTACCGACATGATATCCCTAAACGTGGAATTAGGATAAGATACGTGCAGTTGCACATCATATATTTCTACCCTACAGAAAAAGTACATGTAAATAACTTTAAGAATATAGATAATAGTAAAATGTAGTAAAATAATTAGAAAATGATGACTTTTTAGTATTTATTGCCTTTGTTTAATATAATTTATTTAATTGTAGGTTTACATAATTCAATTTTAAATAATGCAAGTGTTTAAAAACTGGCTCGCAGCATTCTTGAAAAGTTAACAATCAGTTCTTGTGGGCTGGTGCAAGCCAGCTTCGGCATTCCACTGACTCTTTCCCCCTCTCTCAATGCCTGCTCCTTCTCAACACTCAGTGGTTGAGGATTAGAAAAGCATAAGCAAATAAATATTTGTTAGACATCTAATGTACTTGAAACACTGTGCTTAGTTATTATGGGTCTTAAAATAGTATTAGTATTGCACACTTACTATAGGCTAGAATTATAATCATATATTTCTCATGGTAACTTCAATAATTTCCTTTCTTACATCGTAACTGGTAGCTTTCTAATTATAATGTAGGCAGAGAGTATGGTAGACAAAACTAAGAAAAAAAAAAAAACAGAAGACAGAAGAATAGTCCTTCACAGAAAACAGGGGAAGCCCTGACACTTGGGCTCCATTCTGTGGGGAAAACCCTGGCCTCCTTTGTCAGTAAGTTAGAGCTCCTCATTTTGCAGGCTTCCCAGGGATTAAAGGTGGCAGACATAGTGTAATTTATGCTGACCTCAGAGAACCTAAAAATGTTATGTCCCCAATTTCCATCCATCCCATTGTTATTTACTCCTCTCCTTTTGTTTCTGAACATGAAAGGAAAGAGGGAACAGAAAACTCCATGTGAGCCATGCACTTAGCACCTGCAGAGGGTCACGCCTTTCAGAGGGAGAGGTTATCACCTCTAACATGAAGATCAGATGTGATCAGACCTAGAAGAAAAAATGGCATAGTGCACCAGGTCAAGGTCTCCATTTTGGGTTGGGCCAATCAGAAGCATGTGTGGGAGATGGTGAAGAGGAGTGAGAAGAGTCCACAGTTCTAAGGTTCTAGTTCTTCCTACTGTTAAGCACAATTATGAACAGGCAAGGAATTTTTTTCCCAAGAATATTAGCTAAGATCCCAGTGACAAATACCTAGTTTCATGAATGTCAGGAGGAGAGTATAACATGAAAATCTATTTTTATCTCAAGAATGCTCCTTGAAGACTAATAAAAAGGAAAGGACACTGTTCAGTGAAGTCTTCCTTCAGTTTGAAAGGTCACAAAGCTGATTTCCCTTATCCCCAAAACAATGTTTTGCATGCACACATTCATGCATGTGGGCGCACACAGAGCAAGTAGCTAGAGATCCCTTTGTCTAACCCAGAAAGAAGAAGCTCTTTTCAAATTCTTTACTCACACAACTGACACTTGATATAAGTTCATTGCTTGAAATCTTCTCCAAATAGAAACTAAAATTGTGGCCAAAAGAGTAGAACTTTAGAACACATGTTCCCCTTTTAAGAAAGAAATTTTGCAATATTAAAATGAAACAAGGACCTTGAAAATCAAAAAATATCCAGAAATATAGCTCTTTCACAATTGTTGGGCATTCTCATGTTTTTATTTTCACCAACAAAGTTCTGGCTATATAAGCCAAAGTGAAATTATATGAGATTCTGAAATTTGCATTTGGGTGGCCACTGCTTTGAGTGATATGTGCACATCTGTGTGGAATGTGGGAAAGGGGTTGAATGGGCCTCTCATAGACTGATTTGCTGAGCAGCGGAAGTCACTCATTTCTTACCTATCCCTTGGTGTTATTTGAGTTGAACCAGACTTCCTTGACTCACAATGATGTTTTACAGAAAGCTATCATTTTGGTGACAGGTTTTAATATTTCTTTTCCATATGGTGAATTCTGTATGCTTATTGGGTGCCAAAGTCTTCACCAGATTTTTCTTAAGGAGCTAGGGTAAACAAAATGGAAATACTTGGAAAAAAATTCAGGAAAAAAAAAATACTGAAATAAATATATGTCATGTAGTATAATGCAGTGTTAATGAGATATTTATGGTATCCTCGAGAGTGATTTTTGTGCTGAGAAAAGAACATTCAGAGGTTTACTTTTGTTCAAAATAAATATTTAACTTAAAAAGTTTTAGATTTTAAAATCTAGTTATTTCTTAAGCTGTTAAATTTAGCCAAATGTTATTATTCTATGTCTAGCAAATTTTTTTTAAAAAATCACTTTGAAAGCATTCCCATTTAAAAACTTAGTTCAAAAATTTTAAATTTAACACATCATTTTTATTTCATTTTCTTTTCACTTACTTTTCTTTTCTGAAATAAATAAAATCCTCTTGAATAAAAGATTATTCTTAAAATCTAACCAGCATAAAAATATTATGGATTTAGAATTTTTTATATGTTTCAAATTAGTACTGCATAAAATTAAAAAGATTTCTTCTTAAGATCACAAGTTTTAATTAGAAACTCAATTAGGAATTTTAATTTGCATTTACAAGGCCAAGGCTGTCATCTAATGGGCCAAAATTTTGTTAAAAACTATTTAAATATTATTAAAGTTCCAAGTATTTACTTATTTTTTTTTTAAACACAAAAATGTTTACAGTGTAGTCTGGATTCTCCTAAACTATTTTACACACAATTTTAAATCTTCATATAGCCAAAAGACAATTCTATGAAAAACATCATTGAAGATCAAGGGAGTACTTTGCACCAATGGTTTTAGCAAATGTTTGGGGACGTCCAGGACAGCTCTTCTCCCAGATCATTGGGAAAACTGTATAATATTAGGAATTGTCTTCTCAGCAATACTTGAGGGAATTAACAGCCAGAGAGTTCAGCTGGAACACTGCTTGGAACCTCATGGATAGCCCTAAACTCTTTGATAGTTACTATGCACTAAGTGGAGACATCAAGGTGGTGTAATGGGGCTGCTACATAGCCCACATCTCTCTATTTAGGTTGTAAATATCAATTAATTCCGGGTTTACTATATGTACTTCTTTGGCTCAGATGATATGTAAATGCCTAACAATAAAGACACTTCTGCTTGATGAGATTTCGAATTTTCATAAATCAGTTTCCTTAGTGCAGTTTAGTTCTACATGACAGTATTCTTTACTAACATGAACCAATTCTGATATATTTCTGGCCCTCTCTTTGGCCTTCGGACAAGTCATTTTGCCCCTTAGTGATATAATGTGTGTCTCTACAAAGGAGGCATCACTACCTGTTACCAACCTTGCAGTATTATTAGAATTAATACTATTCCAGAAAATTCTTATCAAGAGAATTCCATCCAAGAATAAGATGTTATTAACTATGTTAACAAGCCTCTTTGGAGAGCTCACTTCTAATGGAAAGGACTCTGGACAGTGTTCTAGTCACTGTTCAGCTACTTATTAGCAAGTGAGCTTAGAAAAGTCCCTTAATCTTTCTGACCTCTTCACCTAGGAATTACCCTACATGCTTCATAAGAAAGTTATGAGGATCAGAAGATAGAATATTAGTGAATATACTTGTGATGGATGAGTAGATTGCCATACTAATGTGTGCTCTATGTTACTACAAATAGTGAACTTCTGCATGCTGCATCTTTGTAGCCGGCTTCTCACAGTGTTGGGCTCAGTGCTCTGAGTCTGTAAAAATGTGATCAGGCCTCTAGATTGTGGTATCAATTATAAATACCATATTGAATCATATTACTAGTTTTCACCTTTGAAATCACTGATGTTTCCAAAAGGTAAATATTAGAGAGTTCTGTTACATACATAATCACACCTATGGTTCATATTGTCTTCCCTGGAATGAAAGACTGAGGCAATTTCAAAGCTCTTAAGTGAATGTTGTGCAAAGTGTCTGAGCTAACATCTTGCCTTCCAAAAATGCAGCGCATTTATGCTTATTTTCTACCCAATCTCTCATTCAAGTTTTCAAAGAAAAGATCAAAAGTGAGAAACACTAATTAAAATTTTAATGTAAAGCCAATATGAACCTTTAGTTTCTTGGAGCGATGTTTTAAAAAGAATAACAGACAAATTAAGAACATTTAAGCACTAAAAGAGAAATGAACAAGAGTAACAAAAACTAATGATAAGGAACTTTTAAAATAAATTGGAAACAGGCACAAAAATAGCTGTGTTGAATGGAAGAAATCTATGGATAAGAATTTTGGGGTAAAGTTTGACAGCACAGCTATGCTACATCATGAGAAAACAAATATAGAATCTATGACTTTATGAAGTTAGGTTTGGATTGTGTTGTATTTCTTTCATTATAGGATTACTTGAATATACCCCCTAAAAATTATATTTCTTGAAACAACATAATATCAAAATTAAAAATCTGATGGCTCATTTTTTCATGAAATAGAGAATTTTAGGTATTATATTTATCCCCTCTCATTAGTGTGGTAAACAAACCCCACAGGCTGAATTGAGTTCAAAGGAACAGAATGATAGAATTCCTAAATTTTAATTCCCAGCTTTATTATTAATACTCATGAGAATAAACTCAATTTTTACCAAAAATCAGAGAAAATAGATTATTATATTTGTAAAAAAACAAAACAAACAAACAAACAGAACTATCATCTTTTGAATTAACAAACTAAAATCAGGAGGCAACTCATAATTTAAAAATTTGAATATGTAAGTATCTCAGAAAGCTTTTGGGATTTATGTTATTAGTTTTTCAGGTGTGTAGCAGAAAATCAGACATTAAGATGTACCATATGCTTACTGCGCATTTCAATGTGTTACTTAAAAATAATAAAACAGGGAGGAGAAATTATTCACTCATTAAGGCATTATTCAGGACTTACAATACTGTGTGTTTGTCTCTTTGGGTGTTTTACAACTTACAACTTAAAAGTAAACATAAAAACTGATTAAGAGTCCAATATAAAAAAAAAGTGAAAACAATAAGAGGATTAGCAGACAAGCCCTTTAAGTAAATATTTAAGAAATTGTAGTTATTTAACTTGGATACAAAAGGACCGTCTTCATTTATTTGAATGAAGAAGACTGACTAGAGGGTTCCATTTCCTCCAGGCCTAAAAAAGAGGAAATAAGGAAGAAAGGGAGGTTAATTTTAAGGAAGAACTATCTGCCTATAAATGTTGTTAAAAACCTACTAAGATTACCAGGGAAAGGGTGGGCCAGCTCAATCAGGGATCTTTACTTTCAGGAAGGAAACTATCTATCAGGTTGTTTATCATATAAAGCCAGGCCATATTTTTCCTGAAATCTTTTTTCAACTGTAGTTATCCTTAAAAGAAATATTTCTCTTTCTTAAGAAATGTTCTCTACCATGCTTCTCCCACTCCTTCATACCATCTTCTATGAAGTCACTTTATCCAGATATCTGTGTATCAGAATATGATTAAAGTTTCATTAGTCATTAATAGTCTTAAATAGTCCCCTCTCTCAGAGATGAATAGTCAAAGAAAATTAAGTACTAGAAATGAGTCAGAATCAAACTGTTCTCCCTGGAAAGATATTCAGTAAATTTAATCATTTCTAATGCATATAATGAGGCTTTGATTTCCACCTTTAGAACTCAATAATTATTAGGAAACTATCTTATATCTCGAATAAAGTAGCTATTTTCAAAGGGCACAGAGGTAAGTTCAAGAGAAGAAAGGTTGCCTACATAATTCTATCTGTATCTGTCATCAAGGCCACAGACTTCTTTGAGATTACAAATGCTATAGCCTGGTGTGATAGTATACCCCACCAACTCTTATCACACAAGCCTCCATGTTGATGTAGAATAATGGTCTTTCAGAGGAAGCTGCCTGCTCCATCCCCAGAGCTTCCTATGTCTTCAAAGAACATCACGTTCTTAGAAAGAAGAAAGTCAGTCCTAAATTTCAGTACTTCAAACCACTTGAACTGTGTTTATAAGCCTTATGCTTGAAACATTCTAAAACTAATTCAGAACTAACTTTCAATAGACAGGAGTCTATTTCTGTGGAGGTATAATCAGTAGCTCCTCAGAATATCAGTTTCTCCAGTGTGTTATTGAGTCCATGGATCATATATGATTGGACTGACCAAGAATCACAGTCAGGAAGATTCTAGAAGTATTCTATTGCATTGTGTGTGTGTGTGTGTGTGTACACTAAGAATCTGAGAAATTCGGATATCTATAAATGAATTGTGGGGCATTTGGCTAACAGGAGCTGTGTTTGAATGAGGGCTCATGTACTAAGTGAGAAAGAAGGATTTATAAAGTTGGAAAACAAAGGTCAACTCTTGACCTCCCAGAGAGAATATTGGAGGGAATGCATACACACTGTAGTTTAAGAGAATCAAGGACCACAAGATTTATCCAATACTTACTGGAGGTGGAAGAGGAAAGACAGGGAGTAAGTATGGTTAGGAGAATCAGCAAAGAGAAATAATTTTCAGTGCAGTAGGTTGTGCTGCCAGTCAACTGATAGTATCAGACTCTGAACAGAGAGGTGACAGTTATAAACTTAAACAGCCTAACACAGAGAAAAAGAGCTGTACTTCTAAGGATGAGGTAAAATCTAAGAGCAGGTGAGAAGATGTTATGAAATACCTGTCACTGGTAAAAAATTACGACCTCAATTAAGTGATTGCTAGAGAGAAGCTTAAAAGGCTTGCCTTCATGTGACAGGAGCAAGTAACACGGGGAAAAGATTGATCAAGTCAATATTTCGAAATGCAATATACAGTGATGGTCTTGAATTAGTGATGACCTTTCAGAGCACACATATCACACTCTTGATGTCTCTAGCTCTGAAAAGATGAAAAAGTATTTAACTTAAAAATTTCAAATTTATATAAGATTTGAGATAGTTATATGATGAATTTCCTTTAACTAATCACGAAGCTTCCAAAATTCTCTACTCATAGCCAAACTTATTATATCTGTAACTATCATCTCCCCAAGCCACTCTGGATTTTGAAACAAATTCCAAATACCTTATATAAATAGTCTAGTAAATAGCTCTAAAAGCTAGTTGTTCTTTTAAAATTCAAAAATATTAGCATTTAACATCATAGTTTAAAATATCAATAATAATCGAAAATGGGAATTTTGAGATATGCAAAATTGAGCTTCCAGCAGATTCCTGGAAGGGAATGAGTCAGACTATTAAAAGTAACCATTGGAATGATCTTCTTTTATCCCAGGTTAATGCAGCCGAGGAGTGAGAATACAGGTGTTTGATTTAGGTCTCTTGTTCTGAGAATATGTTAGCAACAATTGAACAAATTTATCTTTAATCAAAAGGAAATAATATCACTTGGTTTTCTATCTGATTTCAGGTTTCGCTTTAGTATAGACCTTTTCGTCTTGGCCCAGTATGACAGAGTACCAACAGATAAGCAAAGACTGTATTACTGTTACCTATAAAATAATGATAGGTAATCATGTTTCTGCATATTAATGCAATCTTCTATAATAAGCTGAATATGAAATGCTAAAAAAAAATGTTCACTTAACAAGATCACTTAGCTGTGTCCATATTAGAGGACCTGTCATATCTGGTAAGTCTGAAGTTCTATATCACTGGATATAGGCAGGATATAATAAACATCAGACTCACAAGAAGTTAGTCCAGCTGTATTAGCCTGCTTGGGCTACCATAACAAAGTATTACAGACTGGGTGATTTAAACAACATAAATTTATTTTCTCACCTTTCTAGATAGAGGCTGGAAGACCAAGATCAAGGTGCTATTGAGACCTCTCTCCTTGGCTTGCATATGACCACCTACTCAGCCTCACAGGGCCCTTTTTCTTTGGAAGTGCATTTGTGGTGTCTCTTCCTTGTCTAATTAAGGACACCAGTCCTAAGGGATTAGGGCTCTATCCTTATGACCTCGTTTAACCTTAATTACCTCCTTAAAGGATCTATGTCTAAATTCATAGTGGGTGAGGGCTTAGGGCTTCAACATATGAATTTTGGAGGTACACAATTCAGACCATAATACCAACTAATTCTAAAACCCTAAAGAAAATGATTTGTTTATTATCCTTCCAAAATGATGATTAATCATTCACTAGAAACATGAGAAATTACGCTTTAATTCCTTTTCCTCTTTTTTATTTATTTAAATATCTTCATTTAATAATTTGAGGTTATATTTATATATTTAGTTATGTATAAATGTACTTCATCTATAAAATTTAAACACATATTTTGACTGATGTCGGAAGACATTATTTAATCATAGTATTTCATTTTGCTAGTTTTTTTCTAGGGTATTGTGAAATGTTCCCATTTCCTATGGGAGGCAGTCCTTTGGTATACATATTTTTCACTAAGTGCTTCTACTTTTCTTTTCCCGTCTAATCAATCCAAGGACAATCAATCCATACATTGACTGGAAAGTTGCAAGCAAAATTTGTATAAGAACATGGTTCATCACTTTTCTTATTTTTATAATGTGTATTAGAAAATATCATAAGAATGGGGTAGTCAGCAAAGAAGCTAAAGCTAGAAGGTCAGGCAGAGAGGAGAGCCATGAGTCACTGAGGCTGCAGAAAGTCGTGAGGAGGCCGACAGAAGGGAGAAGCAAGGGTGCTGTTAGAGAGGGATAAGCACTCCCAGGAGAGCTTTCGCTTCCTGACCTTTCCAGCTCGAGTTCCAGATCTGGCATGTTCTTAAATTAACACTCTCTCTCTTTTTTTTTTTTCTTGAAGTAACTTGAGCAGATCTCTGTTCTTAAAACCCAAAGAGTCTAACAAAGAAAGAAACTCATCCTGAAATACAGTATTCTCCTTCTTAATTGCAATTGAAAAGCCAAATGACTCTGTTCTTTTAATTATGTTTCTCATGTGTTTTTCACCTTGTCAGCACAAGCATCCAAAATCTGAGCTGTCTTTATCTATAAACATTAAAGGATTTCAATTACCATGAAGCTCCCAAATTGTAGAGTTTGCTGTGGCGATACCTCCTCTAACCCCCTTCACCATCCTCCATGCTTTTAATTGACGACCCCAATTTCCATGCACCATGGTTGCCTGCTGTCTAGCCAAGGCTTACCATCTTTGGACAGAGATTTAATACTACATTTCCTCTATACTTGGTCCTCCATTTAAGACTTACATATATTTTCTAACAGCGGACTCTTTCCTTCTTAGTTATGCTTTAAAAAACTTGATAGGTAAATTCCATTTGTACTAACTCATAAAAGTTTAAAACTTTTAAGACTATACCTCTCCCAAGAATATTAACAATTTTTTCCCCCAAGGGACAAAAAGGAATGAGTATGTGACAGTGAAGTTTGAAGCACTGGAAAAGGCTCTACTCATCCCTCTTCCAAAGACCAAAAGGTAGTAGGCAGTGAAGTGGGGCCTGCTTTGTAATTCATTGGTTTACTGGAAAACTCAAAATTTCTTGACCTGTAACATTTATTTGAATGTTGTGTTTTATGCCATCATGTATATATTTCTACAAGTCAGAATTAGGGAAATATGGAGGGGAAATTTATCTGAGGGTATTTTCCCAGGTTAGCTCCTTTCACTACAGAGATTAGTTTAAGAACTCCAAGAGTCAGTAGCTTGTGTCAGTTTATCAAGAGTTCAACTACGCTTTGGCCCCAATTTCCTAAATGAGATAATTATCTTCAATAGTCAGCTTCATCACTGACATCCTATTTTCACTGTCATTATCATCACTGGGCAGTGTATCATGAAAAGTGGTACTGGGCTGCAGAGTCCTTGGTTTTGGGCCCCGACAGGCCAAGATTGATTCTGGACTCCACCACTTACTTTGGCCTTGGGAAAATCATTAAGTCTCTCTATTTTTTTATTATTATCTATAAAATAAAAATAATAATGGTACCTATTTCATAGGGTTGTTTTAAAAATTAAACAAGATAATATATGTAAAGTACCTAAAACTGTGCTTGCAGATAACAAGTGTGTGCTATGTATTATGATGTCACTCTCATACCACCTTATAGTTGTATAGTACTTGACAATTTTCAAAGCCATTTAGTATACATTGTTATTTTATTTTTGCAATTACCCTGAAAGTGGGAAAATGATTAGTTTATGAATAAGCAAAACTCAGTTTAAAAAATCTGTTACTACAAAGCTGTATCTAAAACTCTATTTAAAACAGTCCTTTCTCCCAGTATTCCTCAAAGTATGCACTATCAGAGCTTCGGATCAGCCAGATAGGTTTGCTACAAGCATTACCATGATTTAGGCAGTTGGGTAATCTTAGAGAAAATTATCTTTTTCCTCTGGTTTTGCTTAATAGTCAGTCAGCAACATTTAACAGATGTCACTGGATAGCATCAGTGTGGTGGTCACTTATCTCCCCCTTGGACACCATCCTCATTTGTCCAGCTTAAGGCTTTAATTAGTTCCTCCCTCCCTTTTCCAACAGCAGGATTATGCTGCCCTGGAGACAGATTGATTAAAAGGCTACATGTGTTCTCCGTGTTCTAAACAAAGGACTAACATAATTCAAATAATTCTAAACATTTTTAATGCCATTCCATTTGTAACCCAAAACAGAAGCAAGCCAATTTAAGCCAGTTTATTCATGAATATTTACTTTCTACTATGCCTATTTTCCAAACAGTTTAAATGTTTTGTTGCTTTTATTCCAATCGCAAAAGGGATTTTTCCCTTTAATGACTTGTTATTAAGATTTATTATTCGATATATTTTTTAAAAATTGGACTCAGTACCTTAGGTCAATAATCTAATCCAAGTTAAGTGAGGCAAAGACTCTTATCAGAACTTAAAATGCATACTTGTTATTCTTAACCATTCATTGCTATAACTGCTCTAACACAGTAATGTATCCCCTGGCTTTCTAAAAAATACTACAGTGTGGCAGTGGTAATTGTACCTCTAATGTTTATTAAATTTTTTCACTTGACCTCAGCAAGATTTCATGAACTGGTAGGTTGATATTAGTTTACACAGTTAGTTGAATATCCTACAAATAGTCAGGATGGAAAATTATGGGAATTAAAAATGTCATCTTCAAGAAATAGTTAGGGTTTCCCCTTGATTTCTTTCAAGTGTGTCTATAGTTCCTAGGAATTGCAGAAATGCTGTACACTTTACACCTGAGTCTGCATATTTCACCAAACTATTCACCTCATCAGTACAATTCTCCAGTCACTGAAGCTTCAACTCAAACACCACCACCTTAGGTGATCCTAAAGAATTTGGCATAGATCAGTGTTTAGATTTAATTTACCATCAGCACAACCTGCAGTGTTGAGTAAAACATATTCCTGGGATAATCGACTCTAGACAATATATGAAGGCCAAATTCAATATCAACTTTGCCAACATGTTTGCCTTCGGCATTTTCTTTCTCAGTCAGGTTGAGAAAAAAATACATACTAAAAATGAAAACTGTTAGGAAGCGAAAAGACAAATATTAAAATATTTGATGATAACTTTAAAGAAGAGCCAAAAACCAAATAATAAATAAAAAGTCACTTATTGTCAAATGAATAATTATACTTTTGAAATAAAATAAAAAAGAGTAAATCATTTTGTAAACATTACCATCTACCGAGGGCCTGCTTTAAAACACTCTAAACAGAAAGCTATTGAATTATTAATATGAGTTATTAGCAGTCAGAAGCACTTTATATTCTGGGCTATTATTACTTTGATAATGCAAAACCAACTCTAACTCTTCCAAGCTAAATTTTTTTATAAAAATATTTTCTCTGGTTCATACTTTAAAGTCTTATTTAATGGAAGATGAACACAGCAAAGTAATTGATAGAAAATTAGCTTCTTCCTTAATTAGTGCCTCCCAACAAGGATTTTCAGACCATGAATACATCATCTTACCTATATGACACATATTTGAGGCTAGTTTAAAACCCAGAAATCAAGTTAATCACATTAAAATGCTCAGGAAAATATTTGCCATTTTCACCAACAATGGAAACAGTTTTAAGGAAACACTATGAAGAGATGCAAATAATGAATTTCTATACCTGAGTTTCATATTTCTTCAGATTTAAAAACAGATGCCATTTTTACAGAAATAGAAAAACCCATCTTAAAATCTGTATGGAACTATGAAATACCCTAAATAGCCAAAGCAATCTTGAAAAAGAAAAGCAAAGCTGGAGGCATGAGACTTTCTTATTACAAACTATACTACAAAGCTACAGTAATCAAAACTATATGTTATTGCCATAAAAACAGACACATAGACCAAATAGAACAGAATTGAGCCCAGAAATAAACCCATGTGTAAACGGTCAACCAGTATTTGACTGGAGTGCCAAGGATATTCAATGGGAAAAAATAGTCTTTTCAATAAATGGTGCTGGGAAACTAGGTATTCACATGCAAACAAATAATTTGAACCCCTGTCTTATTATCGAATTAAATAAGACCCCCAAATTAACTTGAAATGGGTTAAAGACTTAAATGCAAGGCCTCACACCAGAAAACTCCTACAGAAGAAAATATAGGGGAAAAACTCCTTAACATTGATTTTGGCAATGACTTTTTGGATATGACACCGAAAACAGAAGCAACAAAAACACCAATTGACAAGCGGGACTACATCAAACTGAAAAACTTCTGCACAGCAAAGGACATAATCGACAAAATGAAAAGGCAGCCCAAGGAATGGGAGAAAATACTTACGAAAGTATATAAGAAATTTATATGACTCAATATCAAAAAGACTAATAATCAGATTTAAAAAGAGAGAGAGAACTTGAATAGATATTTTGCCAGAGAAGAAATACAAATGGCCAACAGATGCATTAAAAGGTGCTTAACATCACTAAGCAAGAAAAAAATGCAAATCAAAACCACAATGAGATGCCACCTCACACCCATTAGGATGGCTGTTGTGAAAAAGATAAGAGATAGCGAGTGTTGCCAAGGATGTGGAGAAAAGGAAACGCTAGTGCACTGTTGATGAGAATGGCAACTGGTACAGCCACTATGGAAAACAGTGTAGAGGTTCCTCAAAAAATTAAATAGAATGAACATATTATCCAGCAGTCCAAGTTCTGGGTATTTATCTGAAGGAAATAAATCAGAATTTTGAACAGATATCTACACACCATTGTTCATTGAAGCATAATTCACAATATATAAGATATGAAAATAATGTATCCAACAACAAATGAATGTATAAAGAAAATTTAATTAACTACATATGTAGTTCATATGCTAATCGATATTATTTTATTAACTACTAATATTAGTATCTATCATACAAATAATACTAGCATTGTATGTGTGTGTGTGTGTATGTGTATACTTGACCATAAAAAAAAAATCCCATCATTTGTGATAACATAGATGAAACTTGAAGAAATTATGCTAAATGAAATGAAAGACAGTTATGGCATGACCTCACTTATGTGTAGAATCTAAAAAAAGCTAAACTTACAGATACGAAGAGTAGGATAGTAATTGCCAGGGGAAAATGGGGAGATGTTGGCCAAAGGGTACAGACTGCCAGTTATTAGATGAATAAGTTCTGGGGATCTAATGTACAACATGCTTGAATATAGATAATACTGTATTATATACTCGAACGTTGCTAAGAGAATAGATCTTAAGTGTTCTCACTACAAAAAGAAAAAAGTTTTTTTTCTTCCTGCAACATGACAGATGGGTTAAGTAACCTCCTTATTGTGTTAATCATTTCACAATATATATGTGTATCAGATCATGTCGTACATCTTAAACTTACACAACGTGATATGTCATTTATATCTATAAAGCTGGGGGGAAAAGTTGTTTTTCAAAGCGTATGTACTTCTTTGCTAGGGGTGGATTCTGGCCAGGGGTCTATGCTGTGTGTTTTACACTGAAAGTAAATCCAGGAAACCCAGCAGAAAGATGGAGGAGTGAGACAGGAGGGTGGGGGAAAAACGAACAGATATTATAAAGCAGGTTACCACCCTTGGTAACTGCAGACTAATCCTTCTAGAAGGCTATGAACCAGTGTAAAATACATGCCTCCGATTTATCCCACTGGAGGAAGGTGACCTGGGTTATTGGTACACCAATCTTTTTCAGTCTTTAGTTGAAGGCTCTTTCCAGGCAAAGCATTAATGCTCTGCCTCTCTCAGCCTGGTCTGTGGGCAGCAAAATGAGCTCTAGGATGCAGAGAAAGCTCCCAGGCTGAGAAATCCATTTAGAATTTGGTCAGCATCCACTGAACAGGCTAAAGGTGATGCGATATGAGCAGAAAACCAACAGTGTTTAATACAGCGCCTCTTTCATCACACCTGAAAGAAGTGTATGGTTGTTTCTTTCTAGAGAGAATCACTCCAATTTCTTCAAATTATGACATTTGGTATCATTTCTTGACTCACTGAAAGACTTTATTCACTTTAAAGTTTACCATAAAGTAGGAGATACTCTAAAAAGTTACTTTTCATATTGAGAGTCGAGTGGAGAGGTGGGGAGCCCTGGATCAGAATCACAAATGAGATTTCTCAAACTACATGCAACACCTGCAAATAATTTCCTGTTTTGAAAATAAATTCCCCCCTCTCTACTTAGGGAAGCAATGTTCTGTGTTAAATAAGGAAAATTTATTGCATACTTTAGGCAAGTTTAGAGAGGTGGGAAAATAAAAATTATTAAAGGACTCAAATGTAAACAGTCAGTGTGTCACAATTCTAGCCTTAGAGCTGAGCAGGGAATATAAGATATTTTAGAGCAATTTCCATTCTATTATGGTAAAACCTGATGTTAAAACAAGTTTCAACTAAAGTAGCTATTTTGCTCATACGTATGGCCTAACCTATCATTCTAAGCAATTTATTTTTATCAGTAGAAATAATTACTTTATTAATTAAATGGACACTAATAAATTAATTAATTAAATGGAGCCTATATGTAAAGATATGATTTATTTCCAGAGAAATGACTAAGTTCTAAGAGCAATATTCAATAATTAAAGAACATTAGCTACTTTGCTTGGAATTTTGTTTCCAGAATGTTAATACGTTATTGGAGACTCAAACAGAAAGTTGATAAACTAAGAAAAACACAACAATTCCCAATATTAAGAGAAAATTTTACTCTGTCTCAAATTTTATAATATATTCTTTTGACTCACTGTTTCTTCGGGAGCAGTAAGGGTGTTTGCTAAACATTTTAAATCCTATTTTCTGACAAGCGAATGAATATACAAACAGGCACATTGAAGACTTGTGTCCAGCTCAGCTAGAATGCTCTGCTAAATGGTTATCCACTTTCTTGTGCTATGTCCAGTTCCTCCACTAGAACGTGTTCCTTGAGTGAGGAAGCTGCGTTTAGTTATTTTCCGAGCATGGGCTTAGGCAGGTGCCAGGGTACTCATTTAATAACTGCTGAATGGATGCTGTATACAAAGCACTTACATTGCTCTGACTAGGTTAAGTGCTCAATTTACAACATCCTTTAGAATAATGGATCTTTCTATAAAGGTAGCACAATCAACAGAAACCCTTCTGTATTAGTCTTTTAACTCTTTTAACTCTTTTTTCTTAAACAAGGCTTCTCAAACATTTACTCTGGGTGAGACACCAAACTAAGAATGGCATCAGATGAAAAATAAATGAAAAGCAGTTCCGCCTCCTAGGAGCTTATCATGAATGAAAAGATAATGAACAAATAAATAGTTTTAATCCAAAGTAAAGTATATGAAGATTTGTAACACAGTTCCAAAAAAAAAAAAAAAGAAAAAGAAAAAGAAAGAAAAAATTAAAAAATATGGAGGCAACTTGGGGACGTTGAGCATCAAGAAAGTGATTGTTTTTCAATAAAGTCTCCAAAATTTGCTGATAGCTTACTTCTTAGAATGAGTCTGAGCACCCTGCAATTTCTGTTGTTTTCAAAAAAAGAGAATTCAGAGAAGAAAATATGTCCTCTCTACTCAGATTAAAGATGACCATGAAATTCTCTCACACTCTCATCATTGAGTTCTCAGGGATGGTGCATGGGCCCTGAATCTGGGCCGGCTCTATGACTGCTTTTACTCAACAAATATGCCAGAAGAGATGCTGCCCCAGTTTCTGGGCCCAGGCTTTCTGAGACTGGCAACTTCCATTTCTTGCTTCCTAGAATGCTTGCTCTGGGGAAAACCAGCCACTTTGTAAGAATTTCAGTTGCTGAGACTGTCACGTTGTGAGGAAGTTGGAACTAAATATTTTAAGAGGCCACATAGAAAGTGAAAGGCCATACAGCCAGTGACAGATGTTCTAGTCATCTCAGACCAGCTTCTAGACATGTGAGGGAAGAAAGTCAGCTTGTATATGGAAAATAACCAAGAAACCCAGACCACAGAGAGAACTGAAGCAGCAGCAAAGTACCCCACACAAGCCATCTCCAGCCCCTTGAGCCACCCAGCAGTGTCCCAGCTATCATGGAAAGGAGTCACCACTGCTGTGCACTGATTGATTTTCTGACCCATAAAACTATGTACATAATAAAATGATCTCTGTGTCCACCACAAGTTCTGGGGTAGTGTGTACACAGTAATAAATAACCAGAGGTAGCATTTTCAGTAGAATTAACTATAAGATAAGGAGATTTGTTTGTTTGTTTGTTTTGTTTTGTTTTTTAACAAACTAGAATTTGCTTCTCTATTCAAAGCTGTCACTTTGGAAGTACATTTACTTATTGTATAAATTCTCCATGCTGGAAATATTTTGAAATTTCTCCACAGAAAAATGTTATGAGCCAAAAAGAAAAAGGAGGAGAAAGAGAGAGGAAAGAAGGAAGGGAAGGGAAGGGAAGGGAAGGGAAGGGAAGGGAAGGGAAGGGAAGGGAAGGGAAGGGAAGGGAAGGGAAGGGAAGGGAAAGGAAGAAAGAAGGAAAAATGATGCTTGTTATTTTATAATTACATCTCAATTGGAGAGCAAATAAATTATTACCTATTTTCTAGACTTAGCTCTAAATAAGTTTTTCTTTTTTCTTCACATTTTCAAAATAAGTCCTCAAAGAGTTGTCACCACTGAAAATGTTTAAAAACACGGTGCCAGGTACTCTCAAGGCAATTCAAATGAAAGAGTTGTTGAAACATTTTGGTCATTTTCTTTATGCTCAGCATCCCCAAGTGTCTCTTTTAAAAGACACAGAACTCATATCAAGGCATGTGATCCTGGGAGGTTAAAAAAAGTCAATGCCATTGTAAAGGGCAACTAAAGCCAAACATAACATAACAGTTATGATAGTAAATTGGTTCGCTGACTTGCTCCTGCAATGTCAGCTAGCCTCAGTGCCACCATGTAATTAATTTATCTATGTAGATTTATCCTAGTATCTTCTGCTGTTTGCAAAGAAAAAAGATTCAGTTTCACCTAGCAAGGTTAGGAGAAATAGTTCTGTCCCTTTCTACTCGCTTTTGATTTTGTTTATGAAAAGATAATTATAAATCACTGAAAAGCCCAGTTTGTAGAAACAATAAATGTTTTTAAATTACCAAGCCAGGACCTGATACATAGAAAGCTCTGAATCTCATATATTCTTACAAATCAATAACAAGTCATTTAAGCATATTATTATTGTGCTTTTTGTTTGTTTTTATTTTTGATTTAAGAAGCTGTAATCACTTCCTAAATAGCTTTATCTTTTACTAGGACAAATACAAGATGAAACCTCATTCAAACATCAATGTACTAATTCTAAACTTAGAAAATATTGAAGTTGAAGAGAAATACAGTCAATTATTTTCTAATTTTTCCAAAAGAAAATTAAAAGTAGGTTAATTTATTTGTTTGAGAGAAGTAAGATATGAAAATAATACTATTAGCATGATGAATGAAGCAATAATGTTTAGACTATAGGACAACAATGCTGGGAGAAAGTACGGTCATTACTTAGTATTATGAAAACAGGTTTTTTGGGTAATTTTTTTTATATACATAATAATCATGTCCTAAGCAAAACTAAATAAACTACTACAGACATTTCTGGTTCTACCTCCTGTTAGGCATGATAAACGAACTTCTCTCTCTTTTACATCCTTCCACAGCACCTGGTTGACAGCTCTGAACCTGACAAATGCTTTTTCTTCTGGAATTTTAAGTAACAATAAGCACTTTAGATATTTCACACAAAAAGACATGTGCCGGCTCTTCTTTCATGAAATCCCTAGGCAGCCACAGAAAACGTCATCTTTAAGAAAGAAAAATTTTAATAACATTCACACGAGGTGACTGCCAAGAGTTTAGCTTTGAGAATGCCACCTACAGAACTCAGGAAGAGTCCCAGTGTGCATTCAATAGCTTCTTGATCATCTCTATGAAAAGAAAACTTGAAGTCTGTGTAACAGATGCTGCTCACCCTAGGATGCCAGCCATAACTGACCACTAAGGGAACTGTCCAAATGATGGGCCATCCAGTATTATTAATGTTTTCCCCTTTTTCTGGCAAGCAACTCTTTGAAAACAAAATGATTTCTTCAAGGATATAGATTTTAGTAATAACCTTTGTTATATGGCACATCATTCCAGAAGAGAGTTTGTATAGGGCAGCTGGCAATGCAAATGAGGTATTCTATCGTGTGTGGTTGATAAAATGTGTACAACGTGTGCTTTCTGCTGGCCAGAGCTTCCCCTGCATATCAGACAGGAATCTAACTGCTGCTGTAAATGAATCATTATATTCAAAACCAAATGTAAGCGTGGATTTCAACCGACCATAGTACAATCATTATAATTTGGAAATCTGATAGAGGGGAAAAAAGAAAAAAATAATTCTTAATCATACTAATACTTCCCAGAGACCTAAATATAAAACACATACCATATTCAACACTTCCAAGGGTGGTGAGTCTATGTCACAGCTTCTCATGTTATCACATGTTGTTGATTATATTTTAGTACTTTACCATTTCATTCTTGTTTCGATAAATATTTTTACTGCTGATGTTACTGTGCATTTTCATCTCCAGGTTTTCATCTTTAGGTCTAAGAAATAAAAAGTTTTGATTTTGACAAAGAAATTGGCGGCACTGAGTCTACTTTCCCACATGGTACCCATCAGCTGTATTGAGTATCAGCTGCGGCAGGCAGTGAAGAATGCATTATCCTTCTTCACAGACAGGACATTCACTCCCAGGTTTGCTCACTTATGCTGCCTGTCCGGCCCTGGAGGCATCGGTAGCTATGACATACATAATCTCTAATCCTGCTGATGCCAAGAAACAATTCTATATTCTTTGGAAATTTTTTTTTATTTCTAAAATAAACTACAAAATAGTACAAGCAGAATAAATTTACAGATTTAACAAAAAAAAATTGAAAATGGTTTATGCAGTAGCAATCAAAGAAACAAACAAAAATACAATATGGCCACTTGGAATGATTAAGTCAATAAAACAAGCCCAAATCCTGACTTATTTTTAGTGAAAGTGGCATATTCATACACTGCTAAAGGCAGTGTAATTTGGAATAATCATTTGGAAAGCAATTTCACATCACAAGAAAAGTTAATTTATTCATTCATTAAAAAAATGTTTTTGACAATTACAACACACCAGGCACTGTTGTAGGCATAGGACTACAAAGAAATTAGGAATAACTGTTAATCTGAAGTAGTAAACAAAGAGAATAACATAAATTACCTCTCCCCCCAAAAAAATAAACAAAAAGGTATATAAAAGGTTCTGGGTAATTGGGAAAAGCTGTACAAGGTGAGATTTGGGGCTGGGTCACGTATTATACAGTCATTTATTGATTTATGCATTTATTCAGTGGTATTTATTGAATCCCTTCTGTATGTCAGGAGCTACTTTAGACACTGGAGAAACATCAGTGAACATAACACACAAAAATCCCTGTTCTTGTGAAGGTTACATTCCAGTCAGAGAGACAGACAATAAACAATGTAAATAAGCAACATACATATTAGGTTGATAATAAGTGTTAGGGATTAAAAATAAAGAAGGATTGGGAGTATGGAAAGGGTGTTGACATTTTAGGTAAGTTGGCCAGGGGATGCCTTATACAGAAGGCCATATCTGATAAAAAGTCTAAAGGACATGAAGAATTGAGCCACTCAGATCTATCTGGGCAGAATATTCCAGCACCAAAAAACCATGAATGTTAAAGCTTTGAAGAAGAATGTGCTGTGAGAAGAATAGACAAATCTGTTGACTGGAGGGTAGTGAATGGGGTGGCAGATGAAGCACCTGTAGTCTGAGAGGTCACGGGGAGCTAGGTAATTTAGGTCATGTAAGCACTTTGCTTTTTCTTTGAGTGGAATGTCTGGTCATTGGAGGGTTTGAGCAGAGGAATGACAGTTCATGTTTATGTTTTAATCAGTTCACACTGCAGAAAAAAAAAAGTAGTAGAAACAGGGAGATCGGTTAGAAGAACCAACTCTCTAGAGGAGAGAAGATGATGTGTTTGACAAAAGTGGAATAGTATCCAAACTTCCAGCCTAGATCCTTGCTGTATCCATATGTATTAGTTATCTACTGCCGCATAACAAATTACCCCCAAAATTGCTGGTTTAAAATAACAGTAAACATTGATTATCTCTCATAGGTTCTATGAGTCAAGAATTTGGGAGCAGCTTAGCTGGGTGGTTCTGAGTCTCTCATGAGGATGCAATCAAAATGTTGTCGGGGGTGTCATCTAAAGGCTTGACCAAGGTTGGACAATCTGCTTCCAAGAGGAGTCATTCATTTGGCTGTCATGTTGGAGCTGGTTAAGAGCAGGAGACCTTACTTCCTCCCTCTTAATCTTTCCACAGTACTGCTTGAATGTCCTTATCACATGGCTTCTGGCTTCCTCTAGAGCAAGTGATGCACAGTACAAGAAAAAAGCTTTAATAGTTTGTGATCTAAACTCACAGGAGTCACAAAATGCCATTTCCACAATATCCTACTTCTCACTCAGGTCCACAACATTCAGTATAGGACAAAACTACACAAGGGTGTGGATACCAGGAGGCAAGAGCTATTGGGGGCCAAATTGGAGACAAGCTACCTCACTATATCTGATTAAATTTTATTGCCTAAGGTTTCTTTTCTGCGCATAAGTGCATTACCTTAAGCAAATCAAATGTGAAAAAAGTTAAAATATAACAAAAGGAATAATGATCTGAGCTTTTAAGTGCGAACTTATCACTCTTCAAAAAAAAAAAGGCTCAATAATGCAAGCAGGCCAGCTTTTCAGTATAACCACTATGGCTTGACTAGGAATTGTTTCTACCTCTTAGCCTTAAGCTTTAATTTCTTAGCTAATAAAGATACGTTCAGCTTCTTAGTGTTACACAAATACTTCTCCTTTCTCTCTTCCTCCACTGGTTTTCACATATATCCACTCCTCTCCTCCACCATTTCACTTCAGACCTCACTTTCAAACCCTTTCTTATGTGTAGGCAGAGCAAGTAGTCTGTATGGAGTTAATAAAACTTAAGATCTCCTTCTCCCATCAACATATGTTTTCTATCTGCTCGCTAATGCTTAATGTTCTTCAATTAACAGATGATTTTTTTTTGTAATGTGGTTTCTTATCTCCAGTTAAAAATATCAATATTCTTGGTAAAAGGAATATATTATAATTTTATCAGCTGTATGCTCATTAGTATGATTTCTTCTGCGTATCTTCTGCAAACAAGTTTTCAGAATGGGGAAGAAGAAAAAGAACACTAGGGGTAGAAGGGGGAAATCCCCCAAAAGAGAACAAAAGAGAAAATCGTGGTAGAGAAAGGGGAACGTCATGAAATGGAAGAATGCACTTCTTCAAAATTTTGTCCAGGGTGAACTTTACCCAGGGTGGAAAATCGAAAACCCCTAATCTCATTCTCATACCAACCAGGATCACTACATTAAACCCTATATCCTTGTGCATGTCTATCAAAGGCTATCAAAACAAGGACAATTCCTCAAAGAAGAAAAAAAGAAATGACAGATGAACATAAGCCACAGGGAGACAATGAAGAACTGAAAATACACTACTTTATAGAGTGGCTGGCTTGTTCAATTTTGAGATTAAGCTTGTTTACTTTAATGATGACTTTGGTCCATAAGCCCTTAGCCCTGTTATTTATTCATAACCTTGCATGGGTCTGGGATTCCTAATTTGCAAGTATAAAAGTGAGAAGCAATTTGCACATGCCAGGTGTCTGGACAAATGCTCTCTATTATCTGCATAAACCAGATGCTCAGTGAATTGAACTAAGTTGAACAGAATACTTATTGTTCATTTGCAAGCTGGCATCACACTCCTACAGAGACCCCAGGTTTTGCAAAGACCATTCTGTAGTTTTTATCAAATATGAAAAAAACCATTGTCCCAAAATGATGACTTTTTTTTAATGATGTGCTGCTGACTGTAATGGTTGAGTTGTCTGGTAGAATTTAATGGCCTCACACTTTTCTTATGATGCTTAATAGATGCTCCCAGGAAGACAGACTTAGAATACAGACACTAAATTCAGGTTTACTCATTGCATCAAAGAAGTCCTTTCCAATTTTGTTTGATCTGATTGCCAGGGGAAAGAGGACTAGCACTTAATACCTATAGTAGATAAAGCATCCTGCTAGGAGCTCAAGGCACATTATTTCATTTCCACTGTAGACTGACTTATAAAATATCCAATCTGATTTGATCATGATCTTCATTTTTTTTTTTTTTTTTTTTGTTAATGAAGTGAGACTGTGTTTTGGTCATGTTTTTATTTATCAGAGTAGCCTGTTCTGACACCAGAAATAGAAACAAAATTCAGCCCCCCATGATTGAATGCATTCACAGCTTTATCTTTTTTTTTTTTTTTTATAGTATATTCATGTTCTCATGCTCATCCAAAAGAAAAAAAGAGCCCAGAAGGCCCAGACCTTTGTACAGGGCAAAGGATGCTATAAAGTTGTGAACTGACATGAGGCACGGCAAATCTAGCAAGCTTGAAAGAGAAGGGACAGAAGCTGGGTTCAACCCTGTGGTGAATGATCCTAGAGACAGCAGACATGTAATCACCTCTAGTATGGAGAACTGACTCCACCATCAGGCATAACTAAATAGAAATAATTTTCAGGATCTGAAGAGGTGTGCTCAGATGAGTATCAGGATTTCCAGGCAGGACAGCGAGGCACAAAAGAGAGCTGTCAAGAGTATTCAGAGCAGACCCTAGTACGCAGAGGTCTAGGCTGAATAGGAGAAGCTGTGAGAAGAGATGAGTCATGAATCCACTGGGCTGGAGGAGAAGGGTCAAAATGTAAACTAGGAGAACAGAAAGTACCAAGAATCTGAGAGACACGAGTGATGTCACAGAACAGCCTCTATCACCCAGATGACACTAATGAGCTTGTGTGCCTGTTCAAACAGATCTACAAGTTAAGGTCTAGGATGGATGACATGATTGGGCCCTCATCACCTCAAAGTCGTAAAATGGAGCTTAGAAATGATGCTCTGTGAGGTCTATATCAAAAGAAACTTTAAGAAGCGTTTCTTAAACTACATTTACTAGCAGAGATCTCTCTCCAGCTGATGAAAAGCAACATGCTGCAAATCCTTTGTAGCTATGACAACATATCGATGCCCTTTCTTGGTACACAAGCTCTCCATGTCTTAAATGGAAATAATAATCACTGGTTTGCTTACTTTAGAGTTTCCACTAGCCCATGGCACCCCTTTGTGAGAATTAGATGCTGCCACTGGTGCAGGTTCACAGTTCAGTGCTTGTCATGTGGACTAGTTTAAGGCCCCATGTGTCCCCTCAATAGGCACTCATGTGCAATGAGACAACTTGTATATTCATGAACATTGCTATGGCCTATCTCCCCAGATGGTGGTGAGGATAAAATGAAGACACCTCGCGAAAGGTGAAGTGCAATACAAATGAAAGACATGAATATAATTGAAAACTGGCTTTTAAACCAGAAGTGTAGGAAGATAGCATGAATGTGAATTTTTCAAAAATTTTATATCGAGAGCTACAAATAATAAAATATATATCAAATAAATCAGTAAGAGTATTTAGTAGGTCTGTGGTTCTTAGCCAGAGTGAAGGACCAGAATCACCTGAAATTTATTTAAAAAGACACACCTAGGGTTCTACTTCTAAAGGCTTCTGAATCAGGAGGTCTGAGAGTATATCACATTCTTAATTATAAGGCTCCTTAGGTTTTCTTTGATGTGTACCATTGTATGAGGATCATAAGCTTAGAGAATTCAAGTCTAGCAACCAATTCAACTAAACTCAGTATCTTTTTTGCCTGAATTATCCAGAGAGCCTTCAAATGAAAAAGGAAGCATATGACACAAATAATAATTAAAAATCTAAAGAGAATGCTATGTTCTTCATTTAAAAAAGCAGCGAGGATATTGCTCAATAAGTTGATGGCTCATAAAATATTTATAAAATGCACATTTCAGAGTATATTAACACTTGGCACAAAATATCTCTGTACAGTCCCACTCACTGAGCTACCAGTGCAAAAATCCTAATCTTATTCCCTGCATGTGAAGAGCCCACTAAAAATGCAATGAAAATCCCAGATGAGTATGTCTGCCATCAATTTCAATACCCAATAAGGCCATCGTGAATCACATCAAAGCAAATAATCAATAATCATTCTGCTTTTATGTAAATCCAGTACCATCAAAATCAAAAGCAATAATGCAAACCCAAGCATTTCGGTGGTTTGATGCACTATAAATTAAATCCTTTCTTAAAGCATACACATTTCTACTTTCAATTTAGATATTAAGGCATTTAGTCATCATCTTCTACCTCCTCTGCTGCTCTGTATTCCAGGAATTGAAGAAAAGAGAGTACTTAATACTTCTTTTAAGATATTGTTAATGCCATTGGCTAGGCATGAACAAAATTAAAGGGACTCATTTCAATTTAGAAAGAATAAGCCAGTGAATTTCCCCAGGCTGATACATTAAATTATTGCATTTAGGATATAAGCACTTTATTTTTTAATAAATTCTCTGGAATCATGTTTATTACAGATAAGTAAAAAGGAGAAAATAAACAAGATGGCCTGGGACTCTGGATTTTGAATTGACATATTATTTTCTCCAACCCCATTAAATAGGCATTGTCCTTAGGCTATTGGAACACTAACCAAAGAAGAAACCAGTTTGGAATTTGATGTTTAATTCACCCTAAAATATGCTGGGGGAAAAAAGTCATCCATACAAGATTGATTAGATCCGGCATGTGAAACTTTATATAATGGTTTTATACAGTTTAGTTAATAGCCAATGACAAGATTAGAAAAATGAGTTTCTAGTTGCCATGACAATTCAGACAGCATAGTACCACCCACTCCAATAGCAACACTTAAATAATGAACATAAAGACAGATAATGGAGCCCACACAAAAGTGGGTGTCAAAAGCTAAGCAGTCAAACTCTAGATACTGTAGTGGTGATGGAATCCTTAAAAGAGTAACGAAGAAAGTGACCGCTGAGTGATTGGTATATTTTCTGAAGTAGAGCTCGGTCTGCTAAAATCCAGGATAGTTCATAAATGCCTACACTCTACCCTAGTTTAGTAGAAACTAACTTGTCAGCAGGCAAGTGCAGCTGACAATTCTACAGTGCTTATCAGGAGAGAATGTTTTACACCTCACCTACGATGTAAATGAGTGTTAGAATATATGAACACATATTTAAAGCTATTAAAAGAAAAGCTAATAAAAGTGTTCTGTTTTGAATCACGCATGATGAAAAATGAATATAGTATCTCTTACTGTAGCAAGGGGACAGGCCTACCTAGCAGATTTACACAATATACAGGTAAAGAGGGGAGACGAATTGGATTTTATAGAGATTTTAAAAAATTATTGTAGGGGTATAATTAATTTTTGTATTAAAGAAAAAATATTGCCAATATTATCAATGTCAGACTCATCTTAATTTCAGAGATATTAATTAGAATGTGACAAACGTGCTTCTTAAAGTGATAAAATATGGCATATATCCATGTGTATTCATATGTAACTATTCTTGTAGTATGAGTTCATTCATTCATTAATTCAGTCAATGAGTATTTTAGTACCTCCAATGTGCCAGCTTCCTGTGCACAGTGCCAGTTTTACATTATCAGTCAATAATATTGTTTTTATGAATCCTGAGAGAAGAATCTCACTGTTCACAGACAACTGTGAATAAGATTCTCGGTTCAAAATGAACACATTATGCAAGTAACTTAATAAAGCATATTCCTGGCTAGTATATCTTGATACACTTGCAGGCAAGAATGATCTGTTTTTAAAGTTATAAATCTTAGTGTCAAATTCTAAGATGTCTATGCATTTTTCATTTATATCCAATTTACAATGTTATCAACTGAAAGTTTACTTATAAATTAATGCTTCCTATAAAACAAAACAACAAATTTTGAATGAAGCTGATGCCAGATCATAAATGCTGCTTAATTCATAACTAGCTAAATTATTATACTCTAGTTACATCTCAGACCATTCCAGACACAGCCCAGCTTCTCCTCCTCATATCCTAGAGCTTCTATATTCCCCTCACATCCTCTTCCTAGTGGTGATGGCAAGGAAAAGAACATCTCCTAGTTGTTCATGGACATGTGCAGATGCAAGTTGATGCCTACCACAGTCATAGCAATGTTTCTGGTACATATAAATCTGGTGGTGTCAGTTAAAAGAGATGTGGGGACACCCCAAAGGAGCAGTCATTTCCAAGTTTAGGATGTTTCTAAATTGGTATTGATATTTTCAGTGAAAGATAATCCAGATTAAGGAGGACAATGAACCTGATTCTATGCTCAGCTCCTTTCCAGATAAAAACACTCTTTGCCTCAATGAAGAAAGGAGGTGGGGTGAATGTAATTCTTCCCTGACCTTGCAAAATAAACATGTAACCTTTTACTAAAAGTCAGATATGTAGAGTCAGAGAACAGCTGAGATGATTTCTACCAATAGGGCTTCAGGCAAGTTCCTTAACCTTTCTGAATCTCAGTATTCTAACCTCTAATTATGAGTCCCAAAGTTTTATGAGGTATAAATGTCAGTTATAATCATCACAAAAAAATATCAAAACACTATTTTTTATTTTAAGAAAAAAATATTTTACAATATAGTAAAATGTTATAAGTATAATATAGGTGGTAAGTATACAAATGTTCACCTTGTCATATGCTAAAAAAATTTATAATAAACTCTTGAGAAAGAAAGCAAATATGGTTTTAAAAGCTGTGATCCTCTGGATGGGGCAAGATCTCCACCTTGGAGACTCTCTAATATCAAGATTTGTACAAGGTCTGAGATTATACCCTTTTTGAAGCTAATGAGCTAGCCCAACATAGTTCCCTGGATGGTTAAAAAGACAAGAGACTCCTGATTCAGAGACAAGAGACTTCATCAATCACAGAGTATCAGCAGGTGCACCAGCTCCCCAAGCCTTGCTTACCACAGGGTGACACAGAGAAAGCAAGGAGTGTCCTGAACATGCTGTAGGCTGTGTTACTGAAGAGGAAGCCCATGCTCGAGAAACCTAAATCTTTTATAACTGGCAGAAGGCCTGCCTTTTACCCCAGAAGAAAACAGTGTCTTCATTTGAAGGGGCAGTAAACACACCTGTGCTTTACTCCAGGGAGTGACACCATCTCTAGCTTCCATGGCTATTTGTTCTACAACGCCTTTGATAACAGAGTCTGAAACAAAGGCAGTCACATTCCCTGCTTGCAAGACATTCAGGAACAAATTGTCTCCAAACACATAATATGTACTAAAGAAAGATAAATCTACCAAGCAGTAGGAAGATAACAGCTTCTATTTTAGTAGTAAATTCAAACATTGTGCCAGGTGTTTAAAATCGATTAGTACATTTAATTGGCACACACGAAAAATTCCTAAGAGGCAGCTACTATCCCTATTCTTGTTTTACAAATGAAGAAAATGAAGTCATAATTCAAATAAGTCATAATGCTACAATCTACAATATTACTATATAATGGAACTGAAATTTGAACACAGAGCCTAAGCTTTTAATCACTGTGCTTTACTGCCACTTTTTAATTATGTGCTATATATTTCTATCCCTATAAATACCTCATCCCCCACTAAACTATATTCTTCAAGTTCAGGGACAATTGGGGTATTTTTATTTTTTTATTTTCAAAATCTAACTGTACCTGGCTAATACATATTAGTTACTCAAACAGTGTTGGTTGAAAGATTTTTCTTTTTAATTAGTCTTCTTTCAATTATTCTCAGAAAAAGAAAAAGTAATTTTTTGTGCTTTTTGGTCTTCTATTCTGAGGATAACATCTATTTTCAGATGAATAGTCATGATATACTACAAAATAAGCTAAACATTTTAATTCTTATTTTCAAGATAAACTGCAGATTAGAGCCCTTATGACATTTAAAATGGTCTTTTCTGACAATTTTTTTTTTAAGTTTGACTTATCCTAAAACATCTTATGCTGAATTTCTAAGGTATTTAATATGTGGTTTTTTGAAAGTTTTAACAATTAGAACAGAGTAGTGGAATATTAGTGCAGCAAGGACCATGGGAGGTAAGCTGGTTTACTACTTAAAAAAGAAATGAAGAGAGGAACCATTTCTCCAAAGAAAATGTTCTATCAAACTCCGATATATAAAAGAGATTAACATGGAAGTTCTAGTTAAAATGGAAATCGAAATATGGAGCCCACCTAACTATTTTCTCTGCTCCCTATTGAAGAGTCTTTGAAGTGTTCTAGGGAGCCCTAACATTTCTGAAAGAAACAGTTTGAGAGCAGTTGTTCTAGACTATTCTCATTTTTGAGTTGAATTCTTATGTTCTACAGGAGCTCATACAAGATCTCTACTTAATTAGTGAGTGAATCTTACCTAAAAATTCAGATTTTCAAACTCTCAGTCTAGGGTTTATTCTATTCTACTGTCCCCTAATTATTATAGAAATATAATAATTTTATCCTAAATGATATTATTATATCATTTTATCCTAAATGATATTATTATAAATGATAATAACTAAAGCCAAAGTTACAAATGCCAATATGAAAGCACTATGCTGAAAATAGCCTATTTCCTGTCAAGAACCCATGACAAGAAGGCTCTAGTCAACCTTCTTTCTCCAATAAAATAAATGCCACAATGTCTAAAACTCAGCACTTCTCAGAAATGGATGTTTTCTTTTTTAATGCAGGAAGTGGCCCGGTCTACTCTTTTACCTCTAAGGTGACTAGAAATTTGGTGTCTTCATAGCAAAATTATGAGATTTGTTTTGATAATACTTAGCATGTTAATTTTTAAAAGGGAAATTCCTAATTCCACAATTTCAAAGCAAAGATTTTCTTCAAAAATAATCTAAACCAGAAAAGAGTATCTTTCAGCACCTCGTCCTCAACCTCTCCTTTAAAGGGCTCTTTGTTAAGCTTACAACTGCATTAATCTTTCTGAAAGGAATAAAACCTCGCATCCATCATCAGTCCCAGAGGTGATGTGCTAATGGTTTGCATTTATTCAAATTTCAAATCTATGCAATTATCCCCTTTTCTTCTCAAATCATGATAAGACTCTAAGAGCTCTGAAAAAATTAGTACCATTTTCTGATGACATTACCTCACAAACTAGGTGTTGTTGAGAATTGCTGTTGTGGGGACTGATTTCCAAATTCTTCATAGCCACAGAACCTGAAATCTATACAGTGACTTAGTGAGAACTAAAAAAATCTTTCTAATGATACATATGTATAAAAACAATACTTTTCCTCTGCTGCACTGAGTCCTCAGTGCTGCCCAAACATACCCTGTACATTGTGCATTTTGCATGGGATTTCTTCAGATAAAAAAGAGTAACATCATTTGTACCTTGTGATTGAAGAAAAATAACTAACCATGCCTACAATAACACCCACACTCTAAGATAACTATATTTTTCCTTAAATTAAATTGATTTGAATAAGTTCCATCTATATAACCTCCATGAAGGCAAAGCAAATCACTTGGTTTCCATCTGTATCCATAGAGTTGGTGTCCTTTGGGGAATTTTTCTCCCACTGATCTATTTAATTGACAAATTTTATTAAGTGTCTGTTGTACATCAGATACTGTGTATGTTTTGGGATATTATGGGGAACAAGTGAAACACCAAATTCTTTCCAGAGTCCAGTGGGGAAGAAAGTCAAGAAAACAGGCAAGTACAATATACTGTGAGATGTGCTAAGGAAGGACAACTGAAGATTCTTGAGAAAGTACAAAGGATACTTGACAGACACAGGAAGTCAAGGAAAGCTCTACAGAGAAAGTAATGCCTAAATTGAGACCAGAAAAACTTGATAACCTTGCCTTTGTTCATGTTCCTCCAGCTGCCAGAACTCTCTTCAGTCCATTTAACCAGTTCTCAGTACAGTTCAGGTTTCAGTTTAAATGTTATATTTTCAAGGATATTTATTCTCCCCTAGACAAGCTTCTTGTACTTTCACTTTCAGAACACTAATAACACTTTTCATTAACATTTCATGTTTCTCTCTGCAAGCAGCCTAAAGATCCATGAGGGTAAGAACCATGTGTATTTTGTTATAATTGACTTAGTTTTGGAGTTGGTCAGGTAAGGGAATGGATGAAAGAATTGAAAATAATCGGCAAGGAAGTGGTAAAGCTGATGGAATATGAATCTTGTTTGAGGATCTTAACTACCTTATACCTTTTTTTTTTTTTAAGAAATCAAACTAATGCATGTACATAATTTTTAAAAAATGAAATATACCAGGGTTTATAATGAAAAGCAACATTGCTTACTCCTCATCTCTCACTTCCCCAGATACCACTAATTTTTGCTTTTCGTTCTTTTGGTATTAACTTCCATATCAATAAATATATACTTACATTGTTATTTATCATCTGTAGACATTATCTATTGACGTTCTATTATGACTCCAGTACCACTACCTGTCCCCCTCAGTATAAATTTACCACTATTTGTAGTTATCCCAATTGGTTACATTCACGTCATTAAAACTCTTTGTTGTTGTTGTTGTTCCAGAAAAACAAACCAAAACAAAACAAAAAACCTCAACAGTTTCTGAATATGTCTGCTACCATTACCAGATAGCAATCATACAGCACTGCTTATGAGCTAGACAATATTCTAGGAAGATGAGGAGAGGACTTAGAAACTGAGTAAAAATGAAAGATCAAGAGGCATTTGATCTTGATGATGTTGAAGAAAACATGAAAGAAAAGGCAACTGAATAAGAGATCCAGAAAGATATACATGGTATGTTCAATTTAAAGAAGACTAGCAAAGGTTAAAAGGTAAAAACTTGGAGGAATGACAAGGCCCTAGGATGGGCATAGTGTGGGGTGGCTCAAACGGAGAGGAGGTGAAAGTAGTTGCAATGTTAGGAAGAGACTGAGAAATTGGGTATTGACTGAGTTTCCACGGAAGACGAAGAAAACTGCAAATTAAAACAATGAAGAGGGGCATAAGATAGCATAATGACATGGGATCAGCTTCAAATTAATGGGAGTTTTGCATAGAAATGAAAGAACATAATGTCTTGAAAGTATGCTGGGGTACAAGGAGTAAACCAAATCTACTCTAGTGGGTTGAGTAGTGGCTCTCATAAAGGAATGTTCATGTCCTAATCTTCAGAACATGTGAAGTCTATATTATTTGGGGGGGAAAAAGTCTTTGCATATGCAATTAAGTTAAGGATCATGAGATGAAGTAATCTACTAGATTATATAAACTGATGAGAAAAAAATAGAAACAATCTGGCAAACTCTTATCAAGTGTATCGTTTGCAGATATGGTTTCTTTCACCGTCAAAAAACTTTTGAGTTTTATGCAGTCCCATTTGTTTTATTTTTTTTTCTTTTGTTGCCCTTGCCTGAGAAGACATATCCATCTGTCTCTGATATCTAATATATCAGCCATCCAAGATATATTGTCACAGGTCATAAAGGAATACATGCTCTGGAATGGCCTCAGAGATAATTCGGTCAGTTTTTAATTTTTTTTTTTTTCAGATAACAACAGCCATGGTTAAATCTTATAGGTTTATCAAAACTTCTTAATGGAGTAAAGATTTAATAAATATTTAATTGTCATCATTATTATTTGATAAAAAGACCTACAAGACAATCAGAGACGTGATTTAGGAGTGAGTTCTCTTTGCCAAAGAATAGTTAGAACTCTAGGACCCTTTTAAAATATTATACATCTCAAGTATCACAGTGGCCAATCTTGGGAAGCCCTCATTTTAAATATTCTTAAATCTTAACACACCCAATATAAGAATAATAAATAAAGCTTTCATCAAATTGTATCTGGGATCTACACAGGCCTCTTTAATCAGAAGTAGAAATCTCTTATCTTTATGACTGTGTAAGTCATTGTTGACTGTGGTTATGCCATATATTAAATTTCGTTTATTAACTTTCATTCAGTTTATTAACAGAATGCCTACTTGCTTAAACATAGGAGAGTAGATAAAGATAGCAGGTTGATAGCAATTTAGTTCAATACTTTCCACATATTTTTCAAATTAATGTATTAATTTGCTATGTTTAAGTCATACTGTCTAAATCTCAGATGTTTGGGGTACTTAAAGTAAAAAATAATCCTGACTAAACATTATTTGGTTTAAACTTTCCTGAGAGGAAATTAGTACGTGACTCACTTCAAAGATAGAGATTACAATAGGGTGGCCCTAAGTGAGTAGAACCTTTTCTTCGTGTAATAGTTTAAGAGGTCAAAGCTATTAAGATTTCTTGTAATTTGAGCTGGGCACGTTTGGCAGGGCATCTCACACTCTTGTCGCATTGCTCAAGCAGAAGCTAGAAGCTCAAATGCACTAGAGCTTAAAACCCTTTCTGTTCTGTGATCTTTTACAAACTCAAACTGTTGAGGACTCGGCAAAAAACATACGGGAATGCCTTCCATTTCCCTTCTTTCATCGCCTTGTTCTTTGCTAGAGCAAAAGAATGTATAAGACACAAAGGCGACAACATACTGTGAAGCCATGCAGAAATATTAAATCTCTTTTATATTTCTAAATATTCATCTGATATAGATATCGCTATTTTTTCTCAGTAAAATACAATTCATTCGTATTGAGGCCCAATGAAGAGCAATAAATACATGAAGTGTTAAGAGGTTAAATTTCCATAGCCAAAAACAAGTATGTCAAGGCAGAATTAATTTGACTAGGCAGCTTTGATCTTTTTTTCAAAGTCAGATTGACATTGGGCCAAATTCTCATGAGAAAAAACTTATTATAATTTGTTTATGTGTCAAAAAATAGCCTGCACAAATTGAAATATAGAGTGAATTGGATATATGATTTTGTTGGGTCTTATATTATATTACTTTGTTAATGCTTTGATAATTGTCTAAATGCCACATTAGAAATGTTAGTATTTACTGACAAAATCTTTTTTCGGGTGAATTTTAATTGGCAGAGTCAAAAAATAGAATATTCCTAGACTTAAAATAAATTTTCTTAAATCAAAATTTAAATTTGGTTTTAAAGACATTTGCTTTATTTTAAATTATTTTTTCCTTATTTCATTGTAGAACAGTCATATATTATGAATATAGTTGCTAAATAGTCATGCAATTAGACTGAAATTTGATATATAAGTTAGTTTTTGGCCAATGACATTTTATAACAATTTCAATAAATAACTATTAATAATTTACTTGAAATCCTTGTAGCTCTGCATTAAACCTATTTAAAAACTGTGTACAGTACTAATAATGCTGATAATCTAAGTGGAAAAGTCCACTGAGTAAATTAGTACCATAAATAATTTATTATTAATGGTTAAATTTCTTTTCTCACCATTTATAATATCTACAAAGTACAGTATTATATTGTATTATATAAATTATCAGTGAGGGAATATTAATTGTTATAAAATAACAACTTCATATACAAATAAACTAGCTCACCTAAAATTGATTAAATAAATAGATGCTAGGATACACACCCATATATAAAATATACAACACATATACATATTTTTGTCTTCAGAGTAGTTCTCTACATGAACAAATTAAATCTCAAACACCCTTATTTAAAGACGGTTAAACCTGGTCAGTGAGGTCAGACTGCCAAAAGCAGATCCGAAGATGAAAATGTCCATAGGAATTCTTTCAGACCCTGGGAATTATTACTTTACCTTGTTTTTTTTTAAATATTTGACTTGAAGAATGTCAAAACTATTTTTTACTCATTCTTGCTTCATGCTAGTGCTCATTACAGCATTCTCTTCTCTTTTTAATATTGAATCGATAGGAAAGAAGCAATAAAAAGTAGATAAAAAAAAAGTTTGAAAATTAGGTGTTATAAGAGTATAAGAGTACTATTATTTTAATCTTCCTTGTTTTTTTTTGTTTTGTTTTGTTTTTTATATGGTGACCTCTGTGTCTATGGAGATGATACCTGACTAAAAAAAAGGGAAGAAAGAGCAGGGAGAGAGACAGAGAGAGAGCCCCTTTGTGGTCTCCAGAGGCAGCAGGGAAGGAAGGTGGTAGAATACCAGGTTTCCCTAGAGAACTCTGTAAAAGTACAGAGATCAGCTCACATACCCAACTTCTAGAACATTTTGGCCCTAATTGTTCAATTTGTAGCAATGGCAGCTTTGCTGCTGCTGAGGCAAGAGGGAGAGACACTGACTGGAAAGAAATTCAAAATTGGTCACCACATTACCCACTGATTGCACAAGACAATATGTTGCTGAGTAAATACATAATAAATTTCATTATGATAATATTTTGTTATTTAATATTTTATTTTGTATACTAACAAGTTTAGATTTGGAAGACATATATAGTTTAGTAGAGCCTTATAAGTTTGAAGAATCTGCATAAAAGCATAATAAAAAGACACAGTAGGCAATCAAGGAATATTTTATATTTTTTACAATTTTCTTGTAATAAGGTCAAATAACACTACGCTAGTGTCAAGCATGTCCACTCTGAAAACCATCACCTTATTCAAAGAAGGACATTTGGTCAGCTACAGTAAATCATGTTAATAACCCCAGCAACCCATGCTTCATTGCAAACCAAAGATGAGGACAATTTCCCTCCCAAGCCACTCTTGATCCAACCTTTTAATTATGGTGATAGTATTATTTATAACATGTCACCACCAAATGGCCTTGGGGCTTGTGTATGGTTAAGAACCACCCTAAAGAAGGAAAATGAGCAGTAGAAATGTCATCTAGTAAGATAAAATTATAAGCAGGTACTCGACAAAAGTTTAGTGGAGAGTAAAGCTGTTATTAACTGAAATTTATAAAAGTTGGTGTCTTTAAATGGCAATATGTTCAATGTTGCAGACTAAGGATGGCATATAATTTAAGTTTCATAAAAGCTTTTATAGCAATGACTATAAATAAAATGACAAATTCTTAAAATAGATACTGTGAAGTACATATTTATTTGGCTCAGATTTTTTTATTTATTATGCTAGCAGAAATTTTTTTTTTAATGGGTCAACATCAGTGAGTGTTATAAATTTCAAGAACTAGAGAACATAAAAAGTATGGACATGGTCCATGATAATGATGATAATGATAATGAACACTGCTAACACTTAGTGAATCTAACTAGGTTTCTAACCGAAACCTAGCCTCAAAAGCAGATCTGTTTCCTTGTGTAACCATCACACATACAAATGTGGCAGAAAAGCAATTATCTTCCCTTTGGTAGTCATTAAGAAAAAGTGAATAGATTCACACCCATGGTGTTAAGTTAGAATATGACAATATCGATCAAGAGTATGTACTAAGTTCCAAGGAACCCCGAGCACTGTGTTAGGCAGAAGAAAATGACAAGTGGAATAGAAGACATGGGTCTTCCTCTCTTCAAGTCCTTCCCATGCAGTCAGAGAAAGAACTGAGGACTCGTGTAAAAACATGTACATAATTACAAGTGAAAAGTAAAAATGAAACATGAAAATGACAATAAAATACCATACCAAGACATTAAGAAGAATCGAATAAGAAGATACCAGAATCTTCATAGGAATTAAAATCAAAGAAGACCAATAGGGATATAAAATAGTATATAAAATGGCATTTATCTCCTGGTGATTCCTTCTTTAATTCTCACAAAGTTTCTACTTCTGCACAAGGCCTAAGTACTTATTCTTAAATCCCTAAATACAAAATCTGTTCATCATGAAAGACATAAGGACCTTCTGATGAGATGAAGAAAGAAAAGAATGGGAGTTGTTTTTATTATTATTATTATTATTATTATTATATTATTATTAATATGCATATAAATCCCCTTCACCCTCCACTCACCTTTTGTATAGGGGTTCCCATCAGAACTTACTACTCATTTTGGTACTAATTCTCAATTGCTGTAATTCCAATACCACAGAATAGTCAAAGATACCAGGCAACCATAACTCTGCCCTAATTCTATCATTGCATTTGGACTTGGGTATAAGTTTATTCAGGTTGTTTCTGTTGGAATTTATTATCTCCATTACATGAGAAGAAATCTACTTATTTCTGCCACCTCATTTCTCTCTTCTTTGGATGATGAGTAAAATCTCTAAGCCTTGGTCATGAACTTAAACAATTGAATATGAAATGATTCTCATACTCCCTACATGACTTTTCCCTACTGAATTTCTTGAAACTGTTTTTATTTATGCTAAAAGGGCTGAAAACTGTTACAATAATGGCTGAAAAGCTCCATAGCATTTTATAGTCAAAAGGTTACCCCAATTGAAGAACTTATTTGGTTGGTAATAACTGAGGTCACACGCTTTACAAAAACATGCAGGTTTTATACCTAGAATGACTAATCAAACCCATAATTTCAAGTATTCCTTTATTTGTCTGATTTCTCAAAATAAAAGAAGTATTACCACATTTATCTCAAAAGAAAAAAAGAATGCTGCTCTTGATAAAAATTCACATCATTTATTATGTAATAGTTAAGATCAGGATGTATAGGCAGGTATGGTCATTTAAGAAAACAGCAATTGTTTAAACTTCATGGCAAAGTACTCATAATGCTTTAGTTTTTGCAAATTTGGCAAAGTTGAGGAGTTTCTAAAAGTGCTGTAATGCCAAAGTGATTGACTTAATAAAGATGAAAACTGTCATTAACCAGAAACGTGCTTGGCTGTGGGTATAAGGAGGGAAGAGTGCAGCTACTCTGTCCTGGCAAACAGAATCAGCAATAGTGTGTCTGATTGTTGGACGTTTTTATTATGGACCTGGCAAGGCTTAGCCACTTAGTGAGAAATACAGGACTCAAGCTGGATCCTGACCCAAATTTTGAGGATCCTTTGCACTAGCTTGCCCTAACTGCTTTCAAGCAATTTCTCATGTTTGACCATCATCAGCTGAGTATTTGCTGATACTCAGCCCAGGCTTGGAATCACACTCCGGGCCTCCAAGAGACCATCTAAAAATGCCAAAGTTTTGGTACAAGGGAAGAGGCAACTCTCTGTGAAATCTCTTTGGAGACAGACTATAAATAACAAGATTTGGACAGGGGCATAGGAACCAAGAAAAAAACCATCATTCTGACCAATGACATTTCGGTTTAGGTGTGATGGCACAAATTCTTGACACTCCTCCCACTGAGAAATTTATTTTTCCTCTTCTTGAATCTGGGCTAGTTTGTGACAAATATGACTATCATGCAAAGAAAACCATTCTAGTCATATGGAGAGATCATGTGGAGAGAGAGGTCCAAATGTCCCCGCCATTTATCAGATATGTGAGTGAGCCATTTAGATGTTACAGGCTTACCTGCCATCTTGCTGCAGTTAAATGAGAGACTCCAAATGAGATTAGCAGAAAAATAAGGTTGTCATTGTTTAAGCTACTAAGTTGAGGGATAGCTTTTTACAGAGTAATATAGATAACTGAAATAGGTAAGCACCATCTCTGAAAAACAGTTTTTCCCCCTTGAATGGACATACTACTGAGATCATTACAACGATTTGATTCAACCTCATAAGTGACAAGACCAAGACAAAATAATGGGTCCAATGTTTCCTTAGAACTTGAAGAACTTGAATGTCTCACTAGTAACCTCTTTTGTTGTTCATTATTCTTCTTCTTACATTATATTTTGTTTATTATTGACCTGAGTTTTCAAAAGGACAATTTTAGGTTCAAATTTTTAATGAGAAAAACAATTTAGAATAGCTTTTAATCCATTGAATGGCCAAGGAATAAAACGGCCATAAACTGGAAAAAAAAATTGGCTGTGTCTCAAGAGGTGTACTTCCTTGATGCAATATAACCTTTTATTTCAAAATATACTCTATTTCCTTTGCATACTTTCAAGTTTTTACAAGAGAGGAAGAAGTGCCATGTATATATGTAGTTTACTTCTTGAGTGACCCTGAGTCAGATCATGTACTGAGAAATTGTGCTAAGAAATTTTCTTAGTAAATGACCGTACTCAAGAACCTTTCTTTGCTCCTTTGCTTCCTATAGATCTGGTCTTGTGTATTTCTTTGCTTCAGACTTTCAGAGCTCCTAAATAAATTCTACATATCTAATTTCCTTATATAGATCTGAATCTGTGGCCAATATTAATTGTATAATTTAATCCGTGTGTCTATTTTTTTAAACTTTATACTCAAAATCCTTTTTCAGTAACTCACAAAACTTGAAAATACATGTCAAAATTAAACAATTCAGCTAAAACATAAAAATCTCTCTAATGTTTATGTTAGCATATATTTATAGCATTTTTGATATAAGCATTATTTTACCATTGAATATTTACTAGAAGAAGGCAGAACTCTGTCACTGAGTGGAACTAATATTACTTTTCATTTCAATTGGTAGAAGTAGAACTATTTTTGCTTATGTCCTTAGCTACCATTTTTGCATTTTTTCTACCTGGTTATATCTATGGCAATATGTTATCTAAAGACTCCTCAACCCACAGAGCAAGAGGTTCTGGAATACCTCTGTGCCTTACTTGGTATATTGCTCAGCTGGCTGCTCATACAAGCTTTTCTATCTGCCCTGGTTCTTTCTGGAGACTTATGGAGTCTACAAAAGAGAAGGTGGTAGTGCTTCTTCTTTCCTCTCATGGAGTTTTCCTGCTAAATCAATTTCATACATGAGAAAACAGAAGCTCAGAGTTTAGTCATGCCCTGAGATACAAAGCTGATGACCAATAGAATTGGGATTTGAACCCATGTCTGCTTCATTCTAAAACCCATCCTACAACATACATATTAGCTAGTAACAAACATTTCCTTCCCCCATTCTAGCATATATTCCAAAAGCATGGTAGTTTTATGAGTAGCTGGAGCTATTGACTTCAAATATATCTCCCTTTTAGCTTAAGACAACTTGAATTGGGTTACTATCTCTTGCAGCCTTAAGGGTCCTGAGCAATACAATCAGAAAATCATAATATTGAAGCCTCAGGAAAATGGAAACCATACCATTCATAAGATGATTAGAGAAGGCTGCCATAGCAAATAACTTTTTTATAATTAAATTATAGACTGGATAGCAGTTGGGACTATAGAGTAGCCAAACCATTTTTTTAAATCTTATTTTCAGCACCTTGGCAACCTCAAAGCCTCAAAATGACAGAGATTTTGTTACTATGAACAACGTCATGGTTGCACACATTTTCTACCCTTTCAAAGCTACATGTACATTTCTCAATCAATTTTCTATGGGCATAAAAAAAAATCCTTCTAAATTTGAATTACATTTACTCACAGCTTCGTACTTCATTTGCTCTTATTTGTGTAACGTATTTTACATAAAATTCATGCCTTAAAATCTGAATTTTACATTATGTACATCTCCAAGTTGGAAAAATGGAAGCAGTGTATGGTTCAAGATGTCTGAGTTTCAGAGCCAGGGAGAAAATTTCTTACCTAAGGAATACTTGTTAATTTATTTTTTTGGTCACATTTAGAAATGTCATATTATCATATTTAGAAATTTGTCTTTCTCTTAAAAGAAAGTTGGGCCCCGAGACATTTGTGGCCTATACAACAATCTATAAATTACAAGTAAGAGTGGTTAGATTTCAAAGTCTGATCATGATTTGGTGATAGGCAAGAATGATGACTTGTACTCAACCCAATGTTGCTTTTACTCTTATTTACTCCAAAAGTAGCTAATAAGGAATGCAAAGAATTGACACAGGTAAAGATGTAAGTGCGTATGAGTCCAACTGCTTCCTTTGTGTTCTCACTGGAGCACATCCTTAGCTGATGGTCTCAGCAGCCTGGGTGGAGGAGATGTCCACAATGTCAGATGAGTACAGCGCTACTCTCTTCTATCTTCCAAATAGATCGACCAGAAATAACTTATAAGACAATAGATGTACTACTCAGCATGCTACCCAGGTTGCATATCCAGGCCCCAAGGTTTGAAGTATTTACCATGACAGTATTGGGTTATCTTTCCTTATCTACGACTCTACCTCAAAGCCTAAGAATGCTCTCTATTTATGTCACTGGAACAATTCTTATGGGCAGGTCTGGCCAATGTCTTCATTTATAAAAAAATAGTTATTGCTAATTCATCAGATACTGATTCTTAAGAAAAAATAGTAAAAATGGATTCTTTTAGAGTATGTCAGTTTTTCCTTAAATATTCTGCTTTTTTTTTTTTTTTTGTCACTACTAGTTTCCTTAAGTTGGTGGGTATAAAGGCAAATATAAAATTTGATTCTAGAATTCATCAAATAAAGCAGTAAAAATATTCTATCTTCCCCTTCATTTGATTGGAATACTGCTGTTTCTTTAAATACTAGGTGAAACTTTGGTCTACAGAAGGATGGAAGAACACACTCTTGTGTCTACTGTTCAAGGTTTAATGGCAGTATTTTTAGTAGTAACCACAACAACTGGACTACAGCCCAAAAGATGAAAATATTTAAGAAGGATTGCTTTAGATATATGTTATAGTCCAAACAGAAGGCTCATTTGTCTGGCTTATGGGCACGGCTGGGTATCGAGTTCCCAACCAAGGGAATTTTGCCAAAGACTAGGATTTGAGACTCATAAATTCAGTGAAGCTAACCTACTTAGACTGAAATTCTATCTCTCAAGGCTGAAGGGTTTTGAATAGGCTAATCCAGCAAAGCAATTTCCATAAATACCAGTGGTTTCACCTCAATGTATGTATCTTTATGTGAGTTTCAAGCAGTGTCAAATTGTATATAAATGAAACTGGATCTTCAAATATGAAATATAAAAGTTTTTATCAAATATGACTTAAATATTTCATAGAATAAGGAGAAATTTTATATTCAGTTAGATCTTTGATGTGTCCTGAAAAATATGTAATTATCTCTTAACCATCAAACACAGAATCTAACCTAAAAGAACATAATTGAATGTAAACATGTTTCTAAACTTGTTCATTTGAATATGTGCAATCTAACAGACATTTTGACTGGTAATGAACATAAATTCTCTCTTGCAAATGAGAACAGCATAACCAGTCCTACTTTGAATAAGGGAGGTATATGATCTCCCAGCATTATGACAAAAAATGATGGCAAGTTAGTATTCTTTGATTATGATAGGTGAAAATCATAACCCCTAATTCACTTCTAGGACCTAAAACAAATCAGAAAATTGACTTAATGAAAAGAAGTTAATTGATCTACTGAGAACATTATTATTCTTATAGAGGTTTAACTCTATGTGGGAATAGAGAACATAGGATATTTTTTACTGCCAAATGGTTTTATTCTTGAATCAGCTTTGGAGTAAACAAATACAGATTCACATCTTGACTTTATGATTTATAGCTATGTGACCTTCAGAAATTATCCTCTCTGAACCTGTATTTTTCTTAGGCATATAAAAAAGAACACAGAAATCTGTGAGGCTCATTAAGGTGTTCATTAGATAAAATATTAAACATCTACATCAGTGCCTGGTCTATTACAGATGTTCATTGCATAAAAACTGTTATTCTTATTTTTACTATTTTATTTTAATCTTGCAACATTTAAGAGAAAATACAAAGAAATAGAAGATTGGTAGTGTTCAGGTCAACATATTTTTGTTATTTCATACCAATCTTGAAAAAAATAATATCTAATAATTTCATGTAGAACTTGAAAGTGCCTATAAATTAAACTTCAGACAGTCACTCCCATCCGGGCATCTACCACATATCTCCTGACCCCTGATATCCTGCACAAATATTCCAAAAACACTGCCCTCACAGGTTTCTACAGAATCCTGGACCTCAGAAAATATCCTGTCTGTTTATCTCTGTCTGTCTGTCTGTCTGTCTGTCTGTCTGTCTGTCTATCTATCTATCTATCCATCCATCCATCCATCCATCCATCCATCCACCCTGTATTCAAGCATTCCTCACAGATCGATCTCTCTCACCAAAACGAAAGCAGTTTCATTGAGCTTTCTGCCAAATGCCTGAGCAGGTAGGACTTCCTTTTCTAATGTAAGAATTGCAGGTGAGCAGATCGTGCTGCAGCTCATGGGCTCTCGCAATGGTTCTGGATTTTCCACCACAAACATCCCTTTTTCTACTACTATCATGGGGGGTATTGCTAGGCTTCACTTCAGTTTCAGGGTTCAGAATAAAATATTCAGCTGTCAAAATCATGCTGGTCACAACTGGGTGGAAAACATAATTAAAATATAGTACAAATGCAGCATTTTAAAGCAACACAGACTTAAGGAAATATTACATAGTCGAGGCTAGATGCTTGGATCTTTTATGGTAATGAATTAGTTATTTCCTATATGTAAGTTTCTATGCTCCATAAATGAAATACAACAAACTGTATAGTGACATCAGGTTGTTGGGGTTCAAATTTTGCATCTACTCCATCCTAGACATGAAATTTCAGATAATAAACTTAACTTTACAAATCTGTTTCATCATCTATAAGATCAAGATCCTGACCTCCAAGGATTATCAAAGGCATTTAAATGAAATGGTGTATATAGAGTATTTGAGACAGTTACTATTCATTAAAAACATAGAAATTACTTAATAATATCAGTAATTACTTCTGGAACAATAATCTAATAAGCAGTATCTTAATACATATATATATATTCTATAATGCTCAAAGTGCCACCATAAACTTAGCCAAGGTAAGTTGAACACTTTAAGGATATACAAACAGAAAATGTCACTTATCACAGGCATTTCTGAAAGGTAATGGGGAGGTGGTACAATTAAGTAGACCCAGCTACAAACCACATTGTGTAGTTGGTTTGGGCTACTAAAGCAGCATACCATAGACAATGTGGTTAAAAAACAGACAATTATTTCGCATAGTTCTGGAGGCTGGGATGTCCAAGATCAAGGCGCTAACAAATTTGGTTCTTAATGAGAACTCATATCCTGACTTGTTACCTTCTCACTGTGTCCTCACAGGGCAGGAAGAGAGTGAACGCACGCTGGTCTCTCTTCTATTATGAGAACACTAAGCCCATCATGGAGGCCCCACTCTTATGATCTTTCTAAGCCTAATTGCCTCCCAAAAGCTCCACCTCCAAATATCAGCACATTGGAGGCTTCAACATATGATTTTTGGAGAAATAAAGACATTCAATCCATAATACATATGCTGAAGAGTAAATTTGCCCTGAATTTTTTCTATATCTGCTAATGGGCTGCAGAAGAGTAAAATGAGCACGCTGGGGAACCATCCATCATGTCCTTGAAAAGCTAAGTATGAGGGGTTTATGCATATACAATAAAGGTAGTTATGGAGACAAAACGCAGCACTAAAATAAAGGGAGAGGAACAAAAAGCTAGGAGAGAGATTTTTTTCACACATTAAGAAACACAGTAGGCTTCAATGGGATTGCTAGCTAAAAGCTTAGACTTAAAGAGTCCTGTCAAGCAGACACTGCACGGAATGCCTCTTATCCAGCAAATGAAGTAGCAGAATCCATTGTTTATTACTTTAATATCAGATAATTATATTTGGATTTTTTGTAAAGACACATTGATAACAATCAATTACCTATACTATACTCAAGTCTAATAGATTCCAAAAAGGTTTGCTTTCTCTTTTCACCAAAACTGATCTACCTGAAATTCTCTCAAATTCGTATTGTTCTACTTAGACTAATACTTTAAGTCCTCTTAAAGACACCTGTGTTCTAACAAAAAGAAGTTTAGTAAAAGATATATTCAGACCCAGGCTCTGCCATCTACGAGCTCTGTGACTGGAGACAGTGCACTAAATTGTTTATGCTTTGATTAACTCACCTGCATAATGAGATTATAAATACCTACCTCGAGGGACTGTGAGAATTTCTCAAAGTCCATGAATATGAAACAATTTGCAAACTGTAAAGTTGCACTGGGTTATTAATTGTAAATGCCCCTGAATAGGTGATACTTGAAATGGTTTCTGTTATCTCATGCAGAGGTGAAATACATGGCAGATTCTTCCATCAGAACAGGTTTTGATTGTACTTGGCATCTTGAGTGGAGAGCAGGAAGGATTAGGAAGGAAGATGTTAACAAGGGATAAATAGAGACAAAAGGTCCCGTCACGAAAATAAATTTCACCAGTTCAAAACTGTATGTTAATAATGTATGCTTTGCTTTCACGCGTGAACCTGAAGAAAGCAAGTTAGTCAATGATGGTAATTTCATTTACATTCTCTATACTAAGTCTATAGGTTTTTTTTGTTGTAGTTTTTAAGGCTAGGTCTCAGGGATGGATTAGATTTGTGGACCTTTCCTCTGGGGATGGATTCTTGTGATAGGTAGAGAAGAAAGAGGGTAGAGAAAAACTAGACTTGGTTGAGGTCAAGAAGGGTCATTAATAAAGGGCAGAGCTCCCATTAGAGTAGAATTTTCAAAGTGAATGACAACCTCTCTGTTTAAATCACTAAATACACCAGAGGATATCATGGGTCGTTTCTATTTCTACTTGCCATGAACTCAGTCCAGGCCCAGTTTGGGCTCTACCTTTGGGAAACCCTAAAACATAACGTGGTCCAGTGTGAATTTTTATGTTATCCTACCCCAGAACAAGAACACATGATTGGTTTTGCTCTTATTATAATTCATACAATGTTTAGTAGCATTGAGCTAACTTGGAGTGATTTGCTAATATCATTATCTTTTAATATATTAATTGAATCTATTACTTTTAAAATATTCATTGAGTAAGTAATGAGCAGAAGTCTTCTTTAGTCTGAGACACACTTATTAAAGTTACTTTAGGTCATGATAAAAGTGGTGCAGTTCTCCATACTCTTGGAGTTTGTCTTTGTTTTCTGTTTGGGGAAATTTAAGCTACAGAACTTGGTTCTTCTTGCATACCACCCGGGACCAGAGACCATTAGGTCTTCTGTTTATATTTTTTCCATCAGTTGAGAGTCTCAACTGGAATAATTGAGATTGAAAAACCTATGAAATTATATCAAGTATCTGTAACACATATGATACATATTACAAAAAGAGGTAAGAGATGAAAAATGAGATAATGATGATGGTGGGATACATTTTAGGAATTTTAAGCATTTCCTGAAGCATTTACAAGCATTTACTATCCAAGGCACTTCAAGAGAGTAGAACACAGCTTCCCAAAATAGGCATAGTTGAAAATACATATCAATGGACAATGTCTATGATCATACACACCATAAATGGATAATAGGTAGTGGGAGTTAAATTTAAAAACATAAATTTTTAATTAGTGAAAACTTCCTTTCAACAGATTTGCATTAAAATTTAATGGTAAGAAAAATATGAGTGTTATTATTAGAAAACTAAACACATAGGGGAATTCCAAGCCACAAAACTGCAGCTTAAATAGGAATGTTGTATTTTGGAAATGCCAACAGTTATTCCAACCAAAGCGAAAATGTTAAAATGGGATGAGAAGTTATCTCCCTTCTGATGCTAAGTATGTGAGACCTTAGCAGGGAATTAAAAATAGGAATTTGAGAAGGAAAAACGTTTCTATTATGTGGAAAATCTGGAATATTAGAGAATTTAATATTAGTGATGATGAGAAGCACTGAATCTCATTGCACAGATATAGAAAATAAAAGAGGCTAGAGCCTGTGAAGGCCAAGGCAAAGTGGTCATGACCTCTGTATAAAGGTGTGTCAGTTCTTCAGTGGTGGGAGTGGTGAGGAAGGTAAGAGATAAACTGTGGAGCGATGCTGTGTGAAAGAGGTTAGCCTTTGAGGTGACTGACTCAGCTTGGTAGGTGGACCCTTGTCAGGGGTGTAGAAATAGACTTGGCATATGGACTTGGGTATGGGTTAGATTGCTATCATTGATTTAATACAAAAAAGGGGAACTTGATTATATGTTATAAGCCCACTAAATTCTTTGATTTCTAAGATTCTCCATGAGATAGCATGACTGCAAGTATATAATAAAATGTTTTCTGTGCGATGATACAATTACAATAAATATCTCTTGGTCGATTTGGAAATAATATATAAAAAATAGTCAGCAGCAATTACCTCAATAAAATGGGGCTGAAGTTGATGTGGGAGAGGGACTTTTGACTTATGTTTTAGTAGAATTTAGTGGGTTTTTCAATCATAATTATAATTTTACTAAAAATTAGTTAGAAAACAAAATTATTTGCATGATATGATTTCAGTTTTGATGCAATATACACACAATTCTCCAAGACAGAAAAATATTTATATTTATATTAAAGGAATAGCAAGTGTATCACAATGCTGAGAATTATCTCTGAATAGTATGTTAATAAAATTTTTAATTTTTAATATAAATTTCTGTATTTCCCCCTTTTTTAAATAAACCTTTACCATTTTCATAATTAGACGTAAAAGTTATTTTTAAGTTATAAAAGTTATCTTTTTAAAACTACTTTATGGATTCATGATTGATATACACATACATGTTAAATGTATACAATTTCATGACTAGAGATAAGCATACACCTGTGAAACCATTACTACAATGACTATAACCATCACTTACAAATTATTTTGTCATTTATTCTAATTAGCAACTATTTTTAAAATTTCCATTAATCATTAGAATTTACCCCATCTTTGAATTTATTTTGATGTTGAATCAGTAGAACAAATATTTTGATTACAGATCAGTGATGAAATATTCTATGAAATAAAAGATGTATCTAAATAATTTCTTTCTGACTGTCCTAATATTGTTGAGAATCATTGCAAATAGACAAACCCTTGATTCTCTTCTTTAACTTGAATAGAGTTTAAGATATTTTTGCATAAACACAGCTAGAATCTATATGCCAAATTTCATTACAGCTTCAAAGTTAACAGTGTGGGCATAGTGTAAATTCAAACACATTAGAGAGAATTTTTTCACTGCTTATATAAGTATTAAGAGATATTTGGTTTCATTCTGTAATAGATTTGGTATCTTTACATTTATTTTTCTTATAAATGAAATGCACACATAATTAAAAAATTTAACTATCATGCATAAAAGCAAAACCAATATTTGATATTATATTAAGAAACACAGATCAAATGTTAATTTGATCCTCACTGATTTTACCCAAGCCCCTTGCTTTCTTTCCTTTCCTAACCTTACCCAATTTTGCTGATATATGCTCCTGAGAAAAAGGAATCATCAAGGTTAAAGACTTTTTTCAAAATGTGTTTCTTATTGCTCTGATTACAGAGAAGAGAGAATTCGCTGAAGTCTTGAGAATGTTTCCAAGAACACAAATTTATGCCCATAAAGTATGGTTTAATTCGTCCTTGCTTTTTACTATATTACTACATTACTACATTCTTATTTTTTACTACATACCTAGGAAGGATTTAATCCCCAGATCATGACGGAATAACTCCCTAAGCACTTGTTCTATAAACCCTATTGGGTCAATAAAATCCCTAAGACCTCAGTGCATGGGTCAGCACCCCAGCTTTGTTTGTGGTTGTGTCTACACACTGTACTAAAGAGCTGGACAGCTTACAGCCTGCCAAGAAAAACAAAAATTCTTATGTAAACAATGGTGCACCAATTACACTGTTTTTAGGGGCTGTTACGAAGTCCACCTCACTTTCCATTTTCAAATATGAAATAGGGCTATATTAGTCAGGGTTCTTCAGAAAACAGACCAATAAAGAAAAGAACCAATAAAGTACTGACTCACACTATTACAGAGGCTGAGAAGTCCCACAACCTGTTATCTTCAAGCTGAGTCTCAGGAAAACCAGTGGTGCCCTTTGAAGGCCTGAGAAGCAGAGAGTCAATGATGTAGGTTCCAGTCCGAGTCTGAAGGCCTGAGAACCAGAAGCGCAGAGGTCAGGGGAGATGTCTCAGCTCTCTGCTCATTCAGGCAGGTAGAGAATGCAAATCTGACCTTCCTCTGCCTTTTTGTTCTTTTCAGTCTCTCAACAGATTGGAAAATGCCCATCCATTCTGGAGAAGGCCATCTGCTTTACTCAGTCTACTGATTGAAATGCTAATCTTTTCTGGAAACACCCTCAGAGACACATTAAAAAATAATGTTTAATCAGATATCTGGGCACCCCATGGCCCAGTCAAGATGACACATAAAATTAACCATCATAGTTTTTGCTTGTTTGTTTGTTTACTTGCCCAAGCTTTTGTCTGAAGAACCACCGCTGAAACAGCGATGAGTAGGTTTTTGACTGATTTCTCTTTTAATTTTTAAGGGCAAATGGAAATCATCCCCAGCTGACTCCACTCTGGTCTTCCTGACACCCTCCAATCACAGCAGACATGCGCCTATCCTTGGGACATGTACTGGGTGTCCCAGCTGCTCCTCCTCATCTTTCCATCACTGATCTGAGATCAGCTTCCCAAAGAGGCCTATGCTGAACTTCCTATTTAGAATTGCAAATGTCCCCATACCCGATCCCCTTTACCTGGACCTACTTCTTTCTTCATAGTACCTATCACCTGTGGCACAGCTGTTTCTCATTTAAAATGAAAATTTGACCAGAGGGTAAGTAGTGGGAGGTAGACTGGGTAAAAGGGGGTCAAATATGAGGTGACAGAAAGAAATCTAACTATGAGAGGTAAACACACACTGTAAATATATACATATATATACATATATACATATATACATATATATATGTCTCACTGTTAAAGTGTACACTTGAAACTTATTGGATTTTGTTAACCAATGTCACCATAAAAAAGAAAATTAATTTTTTAAAAATTAAATAAAAATTTGAATTAAAAATTCAGATGACTCGAGTACAGAATGCCAAGCATCCAGCTCTTCAACTGAGTGACTGGTTTTTTACTTTTTAACTAAATGTCTGGGCCAGCAGAGTTATCTCCACCTACTTCTTTTGTTTCTAAAAGTTAGAGACTTGCAAATGTCAGAAAAGAAAAATATGTATCAACTGTCTTGTCTTAAGAAAACATAGTGCCTGACAATATTACCCAGGATTTTGGAGTTTGACTTTATAAAGTTAATCGAATCAGTCTGAGGCTGCAACAGGTCTAGTCATTGCTACTGCATCACAACATCCAGAAATAATAATTGGATTCTGTAACTGGTATACTTGCTAGAAAAGTATTTATGTAACATGCTATAGTGGGTGTATAAACTGTCCAAGTTTCAATGTATAGGTTAGGAAATACAGCAGAAATAAGCCTCTTTAAATATGGAAGAAATACAATGACCAAAAGTCTTCATTATTTATGGAATTCCCATGAACAACTGCCCAGTTCAAAGATTTTTTTGGTAGATATTTACATAGAACTGCCCTTTTCATTTGAAAAAACCAGAGTTGCCAAAGATGCCATCAAAGGATTGCACTTGCTAATTATTCACTTATCAAATGATGATATTTTAGGTAGGGGTAATTAAAATGTATTCAATAAACTACTTTAAAATATTGAAAGAAAATTATTAAGCATTGTATTCAACAATATGCCAAATAAATTTTAAAATATTTATCAATTAAGCAATCAACCTCTTCATAAAAAAGACATAATTTATTTTCCTATGGTGAATGGTATACTTTAGAGGTAGATCTTGAAAGAGTAATAATTCTCAGGTTAAAACCCAAATTTGTTTGTACAATTAGAAACATTTTGGGAAGATGTTTTGCTACTTATTCCAAATTCACTTACCTTTAAAGATGTAATCAAATCTTAGTAATAATATCCAGATCAAAGAGAAGACAGTTTAATTTTAGCCTCACATATACCCTATAAGTTTCATATCAAGCTCTGTCATTGCCAGCAAAACTTGGCACACTCACAAAGAAACTCAGCCCTGTTACTTCCCAGACAAGCAATATATGCCTAATACATTATCCAGGTTCTGCAGAACTAAGTGTCAAGTTATATTTACAGCTGTTATTTCACTGATAAGTCAATAGCCTCACGGTGATGACACTTACAACAGTTGAATTATCAAGATGGAGATTTATCTGGAACAAATGAGATGAACCAAAATGGTTTTGGACTTTGGAGTCAGAGAGACTTTCCCATGCTGGCATCGCCACATTTTTTTTGCCACTTTTTTTTTTAACTGAATGACCTCCATGGAGTTATTTAAATTTTCTGACTGTAACTTTTCTACCTAGAAAGTGAAGAAGATAAAACACAGCTTATAGCATGTTGGGAGAGTTAGATGAAACAAGGCAGGTAACTCTTCTAGCATAGTAGCTGTGGCATGGTGGTTTTCAATACATGGCAACTGTTACATTGAGAAGAGGAAGAGAAGGCTTCCTTAAAAGTGGGAATTAAGTGAGCAAGCAGCTGGTCAGTTGTAGCATTAGGGCCAACTCTCTTGACCCCCAAGCAGGGCTCCCTCCACTGCGGCGGGCATTCCGCCCTCATGCAGGTTCGAGCTTTAGAGCAACAGCAGAGACACCACGGTGATATTAGGTCCTCCTGGCACAGCACCAAGCACTTGAGATCTTTTTGATCATTCTACACCAACCTTGGGGCATTCAGTATTTGCATGTGCACTCAGCCTTTTGTGGTCAGCCAGGACATGCCTGTGAAATTCTTCTTCTTGTAATAGCTGACTAATGGCAAAGCATGCTCCATTTATCAAGCTGTGGTAGAAAAAATACCAATCATGATCCAACTTGTAGGGAAGCCTCAGATTCTGGAAGTGACTGCCCCTCAGGGCACATTGACTCCCGTCTATCCTCCCTTCAAGCCACCAGGCCAATTTCTACCCACCCTTTGCATTAACACAAATGCAACTTCTCTCTGCAGCCTTCTCTGACCTCTTTCAGGGGCTATTACAGTAACTCCACCCATGAGCTCATATGATACTGTACATAGTTCTATTATATGGTGATTCTAATGTTGTCTTCTAATTATCTGCTTACGTAACTGTCAGGCTCTGCAATGGTTAGAAACTTTTTTTTTACATTAATCCCTTTAAAAATTGTTTTAAATGTTGGATTTTTCTCACTTGTTAAAGCATACACGAGCATACACACACACACACACACCCCTTAGGAGGATCACAGACATCTTAAAAGACTCGTTCATTCTTAGGGATCCAACGTTAGGAAGTCCTATTTGAGTCCTTGTGCATCTCCATTTGTTTTCCTTGCAAATCATAGTGACTGGCACATTGTAGGCATTTGATGTGAATATATAAATGAGTGTACGAATAACAGTCTACCTGAAAAAAAGGCAAGATTGTTCCTAAAAACATATGCAAAGAATCTACAATTACCTGAGAGAAAGCTAGATGTTAGAGAATCTCTGAAGAAATTTTGACCAACTCACGCCTGCAATACGACCCAAAAGCGGCTTTCTAGGCTCATTGCCCTAATCCTCTTTTGATTCTCTTTCTCATGCTGCTATATAATGAAGACCATGGGTAGAGGGCAAAATTAGTTACACTCAGTTTCTGAAATACAACCTATGATGATTCTTCACAGGGGCACAGGTTAAACGAAGGGAGATTATTTCCCTTTTCACCCTCTGTTTCTATTACAGACCATTCACACGTAAATGGAGATTAATGTGTTTCACCTTTTGGGGAAACTGGTGAAATATCATCTACCAGTCTCTCCTTACAGATGTGTCCCATCTGTTGCTGTTGGGAGGGGTTAGAGCTACCGGCTTCACATTGAAGAGGGCAGCACATAGGAGAAGGCTTCTTAGGGGGTTACAGAGAAAGACTGGGGCATGGAAGACGACAAGGGGCATTTAACTGAGCTTCATAATAACGTCCAGGAGCCTATGAGTGGAACTCATCCTCTCTTGTACTTAACAGGAAAGTCTCTTAAAAGCTGAGAATTGAGCCTGGCTTCCAAGTGTTAGTACAGAAAACTCTTTGGAGAAAAAGCTTTTCAACCTAGGAAAATTTCTATTTTATCATTTCATGGCATTGTTTTAAGACATATAATTTCTTGACTCTTCAGAGTTTCACAACACACCTTCTAGAATATACCTCGATTTGTTTAGGGGAGGGAGGAAGGGAAAGAGAAAGAGAGAGAGAGAGAAAGGAGAGAGAGAGAGACAGAGAGAGACAGAGAGACAGAGACAGAGAGGCAGAGAGAGAGAGAGATACAGAGAGGCAGAGAGAGAGAGGCAGAGAGGCAGAGAGAGAACAAGCAAGTGCAGAATTATATTACTTTCCTTTCATGGAAGAACTCTACCTTCTCCCAGGGGCAATTGGCAAATTCTTAACCTCTCCTGCTTCTAAAGGAGACCCCCTAAGAACTGCTCCCCGGCTCTCCTGTGGGCAGCTAGAGGTCTCTAGTGGAAATTCACAGTGATCACAGCTTTCTTCAGGTAGGGCAGATGGGGAGGGCCGTGAGGGAACACATGGACAAGAACTGCTAGCAGCAGCCACTTTCCAAATACATAAGTATGCGGGTTGACTAGAATGCCACTAGCCACATGTCCCCAGCTTCAAGGATTCTTAGGAATTTGGAGAGCTAATTGGGATCAGACTTTGAAAAGGGAACAAAAGATGTAGTCAGTTTCTCTCTCTTTCTTGCCTACTTGGAAGCTGTGTTGCTAGCCAGAGAGGTTAAAATTCCAAGGAGCTCTGAGCACATTAAAAATGTGAGATATTTTTGCCATAAATTGGGGGATGTGTGAGACATGTAAATTACCACTAGTTTGTCAAGAGCAGGAGGTTCGTAAATATTCACACTGCACAGCAGCAGCGTAAGGGTAAGAATCTTTCCTCATACACGAGATGTTCTTGTGTTGCAGATTCTCCTTAGCAGACATCACAGTATTTTAATGTCTTTTCCTTTTCTGTCTTTTTTCAAATAGGAGATAGCCACATGATTCTTTTAACAGAGGAAAGACAATCTAGAATAGAGAAGCCCTTTATTGGGCTTCGTTTGTTTGTATCGCCAACAATTTAATTTCAGCTCCTAACACATAGTCAAAGGTAGCTTTTAAACCCGCTCTGGCTTTTGGGAGAAAAAAATTGTATGTTAATGAATAATTTTAGAATCTTTCTGTTTCCTGTTCTTGGGGATAAAATGTGATTTACTGTGGTACCAAAAAAGTAAGTTGGAAACATTCACCCCACAGGTTGCTGGGTAATTTGGAAAATGGCCGGTTTGATCTTGCCAGTTTGGATAGCACTCCTCAAATCCAAAACCTGCTCCTGGCATTGGCCTCTAACAGTGGAACTGCTGTGGACCTCAAAAAGTGTGGAAGGTGATTTTTAGCACTTCCCTTGCCAAGATTGAGTGTATACAAAGTCAGCATGGTTTAAAGCCTAAATTAGGAAATCGAACAATCCCCTAAAATAAGTAAAGGAAGAAAATTTTAGTGAAATGGGAGGATTTTTATAGCAACCACAGCAACAGTAATAGCTCTAAGCATTTTTTTTCTAGGTATCACAATGTTCAGATTCTCTTAAGCTTCCCGTATAGACACCTCTACAATGCTGTGTAGTTCTTTATTTGTACTATACTTAGACATCTCATAATTGTTGAATGTTTATCCTCCCTGCTAGAATGTCTATACTCCATTATGTGTGGAATGTCAGCCCTGTCTACACCTGTGTCTGGGATGCCTGCTACAGGGTAACTCTCATGAATTATATGTGATTTACATTCATAATTAATACATAAATGTAAACAATAATTTATTTTCAAAAAGGATACTGTTAATTATAATAAATAAGCCCCAAAGAAATTTTACCAAACTGTTTAGAATAGATTGATATTGTTTTTAAATTGGTAAACCATAAGGCTAAAAACAAAAGGCAAATGGGTTATTATCAAACTATTTAATGGAAAGAGAAAAAAACTAAAAAGAAAAATTGTAGGAAATTCCCTCCCTGTTTTAATGGCTGTAGTTCATAGTTCCTTCCCAACAATTCTCTGAGGGTGTTATCATTACACCCATCTTACAGAAGAGAAAAGGTAAAGGTTTTTTAAGAAGCAAGGGCAGACTTCTTCTAATCTATGTGACCCACAGAACAAACAAAAGCATCATGCTTTAAGGAGGAGGAAGAGGTAGTTTAAATCTGGGAATGTATTCTACATGGAGAAGGATAGTTTAGGATGCGAGTATGGAAGAAGGTTGCATGGAAGAAGGAGGGAATAGAAGGGCTAGTTCTAGCAAAGAGAAGCATGAAGTGGAATGTATAAGAGAAGGCAAGTGTCTCAGATTCTTACCTGACTACAAGATTGACCCTGACTACATTTCAGAAAGCTATGGGAATCTGCCTCAAACTTAGGAGACCACCAGTTGATGGTTCCACTGAATCTCAGCAATCAGCAATTCTAATTTCAAAATGAGTAAAGACCTGTTAAAACATGAGAATAATTCTAAATGTATATCCTGATGCTATATGAAGGTAGACTTGTCCTTCTAACATTTCCATAGATTACTCTGCATCAGAATTTGTGTGCTTAGAACTCTGCAAGGCTTTATAGCTCTCAGAACAAAGGATCATCCTGGCCATGACCTACACAGTCCCACAGGGCCAGCTCCCAGTTGCCCTTGTCTCATCTTCTTCCACTCTCAATCTGCCCCAGCCATTACAGCCCCCTCATTGGTCACAGAACCTTCTCCACATGTCTCATATCTTTAAGCAAGTACCCACTTGGCTAACCCCTCACTTCTGTTAGGTCCCTCCCTTGGTACCCACTCACCCTGCCTGACTCCTTCTGCACTCAACACTTTATAATCTTCTAACTACTTTATTGTTTTCTCCTTAGCTCTCATCCCTATCTAACATGAGAAGTTTACTTATTTATCTTGACTGTTCTCTCTCTCTCTCCCTTACTGGAATATAAGCTTATATGCAGGCATTTGTATTGATTTTATTAGGTCTGTGCCTCAAACAGTGCCTGGCATATAGAAGTTGCTCCGACATGCTGGTTGAGTGAGTAGATGGAGCACGAATGAAGGTGCCAACTTTTCCTCCCAAAGTCCAGAGAGTCACACAAGGAAACTGAATTATATCTTTGTTCCCTTGGAGATTGCAGTCGTCAGGGAGAAATCTTCCCATGTTTTGAGACTGGAGTTTTTGAGACAGAGCCAGGTACTTACCTTATAAATAGGAGGGAACTTGAGAGGTGTGTTCTTTGCAGAATCTTCCCTCAGGCAATTGGTTTCCTCACTGAAGATTCAGGCTTTCTAGGGGAAGGTTATTCCTAATGGTCTAGCTGGATTCATTTTCACAGACTCCTTCTGTGTGCACAGAGAGCCACACCACTTCTTTCCATTCCACACCTGCTTCTCAGGAAAAGCCACTGCGAGCCGTAGGGTAGAGAGGGGTAGGACACCTCTGTGTTGTCTCAGGTCTGTCTTGAAAGAGAGAAATAATCTATAAGGGTGCTACGGTCAGAAGGGAGTCTCTCCTGGCAAGGATGGCGAAAGGTCACAGCCCAGAAACCTTCTAAGTGCATTTGTATACTCGAGGAAGGCTGTTTCTTTTAGACAAGTCTTAAAAAAATAACATTAAATTTATCTTTTGAAAGTATACATTTTATCATCTATATTACCAGGTCTTTTGAGGGCTTTTGGTAGATACTAGGAAGCTAGAATTCTAGTACTTTTATACTGGTTATCAATCATTTCCTACCAATCAATTTCTTTATAGCAGTTTTTATTTATTTAAAAAAAAGAATGTCAAAGGCCTTTCAGGGGAAGTTGCTAATGTTTAAACAGAGAAGCAATTATTTATTAGAATATTTTTCCTTAACTCTATTAAATCACACTTAGGCTTAGCTTAGACACCAATTTTAACAGAAAATCAAATGCATGTTTTTCATATTTAATATCATTCTTTAAATATCAAGGACTACATCAAGTTCACTCACTTTTATGTCCCTAGAACCTAGAAATTATAGCCTCTTCATCAAGTGCTCATAAATACTTGCTTAATGTACATACTGTGAAATGCCTTAGTTCATCTCAACACTACAAAAACTTTCAAAATTTGAAATTGTAAAATTTTTCACCCAAATTCCTGAAATATGTCCTAATGTCTATGAGTATGCTCAAGCCTATACTTCTTCAGACCTTTGTACATACCTGCAACTGTAGCAATTGGCACATTTTAATTATCAGTTCCTCTGAGCATCTCTTCAAGTCTCACATATCACTTTTTCCCTAACGCTTTGCTTGGTACCTAGCAAAGAGTGCACATTCAATTCATTCTTGCATTCAGTCACCCATTCATCACTTAAGGTCCTGTTGTATGTCAGGCACTCTGCCAGACACTGGGGTTATAATGATGGACAAGACATCCATCCAGTCTTTGTTCCTCCCCTGCAGAGCTCACAGCCTAGGGGCTGGTTGTAGAGAAAGGCAATCAGACAATTGTTCAAACAATTAGAGAAAGGTGATGTGAGTTAAGATACACACTTTAGAAGAACAATGAGGGGACTAATATATTCTAAAGATCTGGCAAAGCTCCCCAGAAGAAATGCCATTTATACTAAAACTGAAAGAATGAATAAGTGTTAGCCAGGAAGAATAGTGGAGAAGAGTATATCAGATAGAGGGAAGAGCATATGACAAAAGCTGGTGTTCACAAATTCCTGACACATAGTAGTCTACAAGATTTGGCAATGAGAAATTCAAATGCTCAGAAATTCTCAGGAATTCCCAAATCGCAAATATATTTTTAAAATAATAACAAGTTACTATTATTGTTCAGCAGTGAACAATAAACAGTGAATAGTTTATCAGTAACAGAGGTTTCATAGGCATTCTGTAACTTGATTCTCACAAAGTGGAACACTTTCTAAAGCTCTATACAAACAGGGCTAAATGAATTTTCAAAGAATACCTTTAAAACATAGGTTTGCCTGTTGAGAAACAAAAGCAAAGAGAATAAGAGAAATAGAGAGACTTGCCAAATAAATCAGTACTACAACTGTAATTAGGATTCAGGCTTCAACTGGCTCCTTATTGTAAATTCATTGTATGCTTCTCCCTTAAAGTAACTTTGAGATCCATAAGTGGCTAAACATTTCTGCCACTGAGGTAAATGACAAAAATGTCCAATCAAAGAGCATGAAATAAAAACCACCTTAAAGCTAGGTTTTTATTTCCATGGGTTTGGTGTTTAAAATAATAAAATAGTTTGCCAAGTGCTAAAGAAGGATTTCACAGGAAGCTTCAGACCATGTTACTGCTTATAAGGACACTAAATGGCTCTCTGAGTCCTTCATCCATCAGACACTATCCTGGATAAATAGAAATATACTCTACTTTCAACTACTTTTATAGAGAGATTCAACAATTCCTTTAAAAAAAAAAACAATTCCAACAGTTAACAGCTTTTGCTCTGAAGAAAAGTGGTATTTATATTAAGTAATATATATGTCACTAAAATTGCAGTCTAAGGCCATTTTACCTATTTGGACAAGAAAGCCAGTGACATATAAAAGTTCATATCCTGCCCCTGGCAGATACATGGATTTGGACTTCAGAGCTGCACTACATTCACTGAGATTGCATCAGGGACCTGGACCCCAGCAACTTGATTCAAGTACTGTGAATGAATAAGCCCAGGTCTTAGCTGATCTGCATTCAGCATAGCTCCAGGAGACACATTAATTCTTACCACAAGGTGCCAAGGAGAACAGACTTTCCCGACAGCTACTAGCCTGAAGATTGCAGGTAACTCACCCCTAATGGGAGTAGAAAGGCCAGCAAACCTTTCTTTAGTCTTATAGGACTAAACCCTTAACCTGTGGGGTCTGACACTATTTCTGGGTAGATAGTGTCAGAATTCAGTTGAATTGCTGGTGCCAGAGCATTGCTTGGTGGTATTAAGGAAAAACACTCCTGTCCATGTCTAAACTGGTAGCCAGAACCATTAGTTCCCTACCTCTAGCTCCATGATTAGCACGTGATGCATCTTAGACGAAGCAAATTCAATGTCAGGTCAAGAACTTAAACAATTTCATAAAATGACACTCATTATTCACCACACTTTTGTGTCTTAGTGTATGATTAGTTTTACTATTTCAAAGTTATAGGACAAAAATGGAGACACAGCGCAGCCAAAGATGTCTCAGAGATTTATGATTATTTTTACTGTTTAATATCAATAATAAATGAATGGATTAACCAGATGTTTTAACTTTATGCTGACATCTTATTCCTTTTTGAAGCCAAATATTTTTGGAACTGAAAGAAACTAAACTGTGTGACAATACTATAAATAATTATAACTTAGGGTTGATAATATCACTGTTAAAGTTCAAATTACTTTATGAAGGGATATGTTAACATGGTGATAGTAATACGAGCACGAACCATGTGTTAGGAAGGTCAAATATAAAACATGGTCCTTGCCCTTATGGAGACCAAGGTCAGGTGAGTACACAGACCAGTAAATAGATAATTACTGCATATTAAGCTGAAGAAACCATTTGCCTGTGAAAAGTGCCAGGGGGCCATGAAACAGGAAAGACAGCTCGGGAGGACTGGAGAAGCTGTAAGCAAGTGCTGTTCCACTCATGTCGTTATTAAAGGATGAATAAGAAACTTTACAGGCTAATGGAATGTATATATATAACTGAAATTGGTACAATGATAGATAGATGATAGCTAGCTAGCTAGACAGACAGACAGACAGACAGATGGAGAGAAAGAAGGAGAGAAAAAGAGAAAAGGGAAGATAGCTTGGTATTTTTAAATATTACTAGTGTATATGTTATATATTATATATAACAATTGAGATATGTGATGTAATATATATAATATATAATACTAATTAATATATGTATATCCAATTACTCTGTATAATTCCAGTATATCTTTCCTTCAACTATAAATAATTCTATTATTGATTCTCATCAAGTTTTTTAATTATTCCCCACATCTAGCCCTACTCGAGATTGAGGAGAAAAATATCAATAGGATCTTGAGTAATGGGAATATTATGTGCAAAAGTTATTAACAGGAAACACAAAGCTTCTGTGGCTTTTAAGTTTGTATATCTCAGAGCTACTGACAAGCCAGCTGCTGTGTTTATTTGAAAACCTGCCAATAAATCTTCAAATTTTTTATGAGAACTCAGCTGAACCATTCTTTATTTCTCTGGGTTCCTCAACTGATCCACATTGTAGAGAGGAAAAATGTTCTTGCCAACTTTTTTGATTTACCTGAAATAGAACTGAACAGCAATCTTTGAAGATTTGAGGACCGCTTCAAGCTGGCAGCAAGCGACATCTTGGCTAAGGAAAAAGACTGCGAGAAGATGCAACTTGCATGTCTGTGGAGAAACAGGAGGCTCTGAGTAAGAGCAGGTGTCTGACCTGCTACATCACGTAGAGCTCCACAGAGTTCAGAATATCTTTGGAAGGTAAAGAAGTAGCAAGACTGTACTATTCTAAGAACGGGGGCAACAGGATATTTGGGGCCATCCACCTCACACATTCTCGCTCAGGCTTTGCGCTTGATAATGCAGTACTTTTCACCATGGGAAAGAAAAGCTGTGCCAGTGACAAAACTGGAACACTGAGGGAACATTAATAACACTTTGCACTTCGGGTTTCCTGAGAAGATGTGTCATACGTATTAAGTAAGCATGACACAATTTAATAGCAATAGCCTGGCTGGGCTCAACCTGTTTATTTTAAGTTTCAGGTACTGTAAGAAACAATGGATTTGATAGGGAGATCCAGACAGCCACTGCAAAGGCTTCTGGGGAGAGGGCAGAAGAAGGGAGACATTCCGGGAACTCTCTGCCTAAAATCAGAAAGGCTTACAAAGATTCTTTCATACACTTAAAGGGCACATGTGGGAATTCTAAATGGCATTTTGGAGCGTAAAATTCTTGCAGAATTAAAATGACAATGGAATTAGAGTTTGAGTTGATAGGGACAGAAAGCACTAGAGTAGGAGATGAATCTGGACAACTAGCAAATACATATTAAGAGCCTGAGGACTCTACCGTGCAATGTAATCATTTCCCACACAAGCTTTGATGTGAGGCAGTTACTCAATCTCTCTGAACCTCAGTTTCCTCATCTTTCAAAAAGAGATAATGATACTTACTTCATAGGGAGGTTGGGGGAATTAAACTGTATAGTGTATATAAAAAAAAATCTAGTCTAGTTCTTGGCAGATGGCAATGAAAAAAGTATAGCTAGACAAGTAGCAATAGACTTCCTTTTTGCTGTGTTCATACTGTTTTCTTTGGAGGTGAGAGCAGAATTACAAGTACTATCAGCAGTCATAGTAATAATACTATTCACAGTATTAAGAATCAACTATCATATTAAGTACTAACCTATCACATTATGTAATGATTATAATAAAATATTGTACTCTAAGCTTTATCTAAATTATTTCTTTTAATATTTATACAACCACAAATAATAGAAGTTATTCTCCTTTCATTTATACAGATGAACAGAATTAGAGAGATGAAGAAACTTGTTTGAGGTCACATAGAACTAGTAAAATGCTGAGGTCAGATTTAAACCCAGGTCTGTCTTTACTGTGAAGCTTAGAATATTCAATATGTGAGTCCTAAATATGAGGTAAACACAGCTAGGATCAGCATTACTCATGACAAAGGGAGCTCAGAAAGGTTGCACAGAAGAGACAATATTTGAGGATGGAGAGCTTTTTCAAAGTGGGAAAGGGCATCCTAGGAAGAAGAAATTATCTATGCAACTAACAGCCTGAAAGTATTTAGCATGTGCCAGGCATGAAGATCTGGGCTCATCAGAGGGAACTGAGGCATGGAACTTCAAAAGAGGTGCCGCTGCAGCCAACAAGTGTCACATGATGTTGAATATAACTCTTTCTGTTGCTCTGGAGTTTTAGCAAAGATTCAAAGAATCTTTAAAATAAAACAGTAGATACCATGTATCTATAGAGTCTAGAGCAAGGTAGTAAATCATCTCAGTAAGATTAGAAGAATATTGGCCCCAAGCCAGTCCTGCCACAATTAGGTCATCACGCCCTCTATCATATAAAAGATAAGGTCAAAAAAAATTAAAACAGAAAATTTCTTTGGAAATGCTTGTTTAGTATTTTACTATTCCCTGGATGAAGGTAGAGAAGAACTGCATCCTCACTTCAAACCTAGCACAACAGGTTGAAAAGAGAATAATGGGGTAGGGGTCGGGGGGCTTGCTATGTGCCTCCAGGAGTCTGAGGACACAGGGACTGGTTGTGTGATGAATGTTGGAACAAATATAAAGGTAAAAGACTGGATAGTGAAAATGTGACAGATAAACTTTGTTCTTTCATAGTGAAGAAAAAGAGAACTGTGTGGGAAGTGAGATGTGTCTCTACCTATGACATGGTAAGGGGCTTATTTCCCTGTTTCTAGATGTGATCCTATAAAACACAAGCCACTCTGACTCAACCCAAAAGAGATCCTTCCCAAGAGGAACATATGGGGCTACAGTGAAGCGGTTCTTGAGAAGTCCTAGGGATGAGTTAGGCAGTTCTAAGTGGCCCAGAGGTGAGAGTTATTACTCATAAAATTTCCTACAGTCTGAGGTCTTCAGCAGAGAAATTCCAAGAATCCTAGAAGAGCATCCAAGAGAAAGAGCCAACAATGATGAGTCCATTACCCAGAGGGCAGAAACACAGAAGACAATCCATGGAGCCTCCCTCTTTCCCTCCCTCCCAGCTAATTGTTCTTTCTGTCGTCTCCATGACCATGATCTGCTTTTAAACTCTTCAATACTTGAAAGTAACTAGAGTCTTTTTATTATTTAAAAGTGACTGAAAAAGCTATTTCACCCAGGCATGGAGAGCCATGGTTTTACATAGTCCACAACAAGGCAGCACTCTGAGAAAGCATCGTTTCTTTCAAATTTGTTTTCTAGTGAGACCAGCTAATAGAATAAAAATCAATTAGAATTGTAGTATAATAATAATAACAACAATAATAAGTCCATGCAAATTCTTAATCTACCACATATTCTTTCTCATTCTTTTGTCTGGTCTCTTCATCAACCTATGTAGGCTTGGGTTTGATTTTTGTCCTTGGTCTCTCTTTTCTTGTTATGTTCTAGAATCTGGTGTGTTATGTGGATTTTACTATTTCATCAACCTCTATACTGGTTTGGTTTTGGCACATCAATACTTATGTTGACTGTTTGACTGACATGAAGTAGCAACTGTTTTTGGTGAGGGGGTAATCCATGAAGACATTTGAAAACTAGGGTGGGTCCTTGTTTTGAAGGGATATGATAATAATAATAAATTCAAACTTTTTTTCTCTTTTGCAGATATAAGGAGATGCTGAAGAATTTTAATCTGAGCAGTAACACAGTCATATTTTGGGGTGTTCACCTTTGATCATTTTTTGGCAACAAGTAAGGGGACTAGATTGAATAAGAAAGAAACTAGAGATAGGAAATTCAATTATGAGGTAATCCTGAGATAAATAATCTATAAACATAGTGGAAGAAGAATTAACATTCTCCAATGATGCATGTAAAGGCAGGTATTGAAATGCAGTAAGCATGTAAACCCTGAAGAAACAGACTGAAAAATCAAGCTGGATGATCATCTGAAAATAAAGATTTTGATGTGAGCTGTAGGTTGAGTTGATTGATAAATTAGTATTCTGGTGCTTCTATTACAATTTTTATTTTTATTTTTATAAAATTTGTCCTGAGTTATAAATTTTAGTGACATTTTCTATCTCATAGACTGGGTTCAGTTTGCATGAATCTTCTTATACAGTTAAGAAAAGGGAAAATGGCTTCATTTCTGCTAAACATCTGCTATACTTAGACCAAAAGGAAACTATCTTCTCTCCCTCTCAAATAATTTTTATATCTAAATAGCAAATGCATTTTTTTATGAATTAGTCTTTCTTTCCTTTTTTTTTTTTTATTAAGTGAAAAGCTATTTTTATTTCACTCCTAGCCCCATCAGGAATGGTTCCTTGATTTCATATTAGCTTTGAGTTTGGTTTTATTATTTTCACAAACATTTTAAAACTTTTTTGAAAATAGCATTAAATGGTTTAGGACATCGGCCAAACGTAATTCCCCGGGAAACATCAAAAGAAAAGCTGGACTTACTAAGAACAATTTTCCATTGTAATACACCAAAGTAACAATAACATTTTTCTTAGAGGAGGACCATGATAACACACTGTACTATTTATATACTCTTCTTTCTCCTGTAATTAATGTGCCATCCATTCCTACCTCCATCCCTAAGAGTCATCAGGTTACACTTGACTCCTTTCTACCTTGTTTCTCCAGTCACAAATACCAAAGGATTCGGCCCAACACCTATTTTATTTTGGATATACTCTATCTTTTTATCCTTTTCAAATCTCCATATTATCACCAGTTTTTGTTAAAATTATTTCCTTGTAAATTCATGGAATAACTCAAATATCGCTACTAATAAAAATCATTTATTGAATGCCTACCATATTCCAGGTATCATGTTCAGGATTTTCCTATATTACCTTAATTTATACAACAAATCCATGGTACAGAAATACTATTTCCATTTCATAAATGATGAAACAAGTTCAAAGATGCTTAATGATCTGCCCAAAGTCCTACAGGTAGTAAGAAACCCAGCCAGAATTAAATCCAAACCAGGACTCTGAACTATTGAGCTGTTTTGTCTCCCTCACCTGAGGAAATCACTGGGCTTTCCTGTACTTATGGAACAGTTCTGACAACAAGAATTAATTCTTGTCCCCCGGCTGATACTTACTGCTCCCAAGAAGGATTTTATTAAATGATTTCATATATTGGACAAGGAAAGTCTTGGAAACTTATTCATGAGAATAAAAATGTTGTTACATTTTGAAGGAAAAGTCATTTGAGTTAGAATCTTCAAAATGCCCCCAAAGTAACCTAGACAAACAGTTCCAAGGTGAGGCCGACCCAGCCGAACTGAGAAACAGATGTAGCCTAGCTAAGTCTATGGACTACACTGTATCCCAGGTTTTTAATGCTGGTTAGTCAATTTCTAATTATTATTATTATTAAATAAAATAAGTCCAGCTACTATAAAAAAGAGTATGAAAGTTCCTCAAAATATAAGAATACAACTACCGTATGATTTAGCTATTCCACTTCCGGGTATTTATTTAAAGAATATAAAACACTAATTTGGAAAGATATACGTGCCCCTAGGTTCATTGTAACATTATTTACAATAGCCAAGACATGGTAACAACCTAAATGTCCATTGATGGATGAATGAATAAAGAAGATGTGGTACATGTATGCAATGGAATATTGCTCAGCCATAAAAAAAAGATGAAATCTTGCCATCTGCAACAACAGCAATAAACCTCGAGGGTATTATGCTAAGTTAAATAAGTCAGACAAGAAATGACAAAAATTATATGATTTCATATGTGGAATATTAAAAAAAGAAACAAAAGAACAAGCAAAACAAAGCAAAACAAAATTCGTAGAAACAAATAACGAATTGGTGTAGAGGGGAAGAGGGTGGGGAGAGGATGAATGGGTAAAGGGGGCCAAATATGTGGTGTTGGATGGAAACTAGACTGTTGCTGATTGGCATGCTATAATGTATACTGATACTGAATTATAACGTTATGTCCTTAAAACATATTCTGTCAACCAATGTTACCTCAATTTTTTAAAAAGAGCAAATTAAATCAACACTATAGGCTGTTCTTTTTCTAGTAATAAAATGTTATTTAATCTACTAAAACGTTCTGCTAGAGCATTGCATTGGACAGGACAGGATATGAAAATCTACGGACAATTCGATACCATCAGGTTAGTGCTAACTTTCAACATTTCTTCCCACTATGTATTTTTGCTAGACTAGAGGTATTATAACATTAACTGATTTGAGCTTTATAGCCTATCAAGCTCTACTTATGCACTGACAAATGAATTTGAGAAGCCAGAAAACCTCCCAAAAGTTAAGAACAGAAATAAGTGGGGAAAAGAGGGGCACCTGCTAATCTAAGCACTGGAATGTCACTGTTGAATACTGGGAGTCGGTGACGGTTACCTGGTATATTCAATCTTTGAAATTATAGAGTGCTAATTAGTTCAAGATGCAAAGCTTTTGACTAGGCCTTGGAAACTGTAAATCCCCTACTTGACACTGACTCATTTTGTGTCCTGTGTTAGTCACATAACCTTGTTGAACTCCAGTTTCTTCACTTGCAAAATGGAAATAATAATATGTATGGTACAGGGTGTTGTGGAGTTTAATTAGCGTTTCTAAAATAATTTGAGATGATCAGATGAAAGGTGCACTTTAAATTTACAACATTAATTATTATTTTTATTGTACATACCATTTGAAAATATAAGAAGCTATTGGATGTTGTTTTGCCTTCACTTAACATATATCATAGCATAAGCCTATTTCTGAAAACCATGCTCTTTTGATCAATATGACCTATTCATTTATAGATTATTCCCAAAGGAATCAAGTTGGGAACAAAATGTAAAACAGGATAACTAATTGGAATAAGGAAAGGCATAACAGCTAAGTATTGGTTTGACCAGTTAGAGTAGACACACCTAACTATTGAAGTAAACATAAGAGTAGAAGGGATAATTGAAGGAAACAAAGATACAGCTTGATTGCAAAATAACATAATGATGCTTCTGTTTGAAGTGTGCTTTTCTTCTTAGGAACTCAGAGCAATTCACCAATATTTTCTCCTTAATTCCCATAAGGAAGAGAGCGAAGAGGAGTCCACTTTAAGGATTACTGAATGGAGACTTAGTGACTAAGCAGTTTGCCTAACGTAACTAAGTCCATTTCCAGCAGCGAGGTTTAGGCTGTCCTTTTCCTGGACAAGGTTAAAGAGCTTGCTAGAAGTGTGGTTTGGACAGTAACTCATATGCTTTGTATCTAATAATTGGGTGATGTTACCTCTCTTCAAACAAATGGATATAGTCTGAGATAAAGGCATCTTTATCTCCTGTGTAATATCCAAATAAAAGCTCTATTAATGCTTAGAGGCTTTTAGCCAGATTGAGAAGGTCTCGCCTAGATTACCGGCAACTGGGAAAGCATGTTTTAATTCTTACATTTATTATTGCATTTTCTCTTTCCATCAGTGATTCTAAAGATTTCAAAGAAGTTTTGGTTTTTATGGTACATTTTACATCACTGGGGAAAAAATTGGTGTTTTTTGTTTTTGTTGCAGAGGGTGATTAGAACATCAAAACATGCTTAATAGATCATTTATTTCATATCAGAAAATTTTCAAAATGTTTGATTCCGGCTTAAGTCTCAGGAAGCACCAGCATATATTCATCTCAGGTAAAACAGGCCTTAAAATTCTCTTTCCACATATGTCTACATTTTGGCTTTGTAAACATCCATAATATAATTCTCACCCAAACTTACAAGATGTAGAACATAGGAGAAATCTCACCGATATTAGACTTGGATGTTTTGCCATAACTGAGACCACTCAACAGTCAAATATCACCAAAAAATGCCGTCACCAGCTTTTTTTTTTTATGTTAACTTGATTGAAGCTATTAGCAGAAATCTTTATGTGATTAAGATCCATCATGAGGTCACAGTATATATATTGGGCAAGTATTTCTCACTGATGGTCTATTTTCAAGTTTAAGGCATATTCTCTCTCATTCTCTCTCTCTCAATAAAGACATATGATAAATTGTTTCATGAGGGGACTCAAAAAATATATAAACCATAGAGACAGGAGATTAAAAAAAAAGAATAGAAAATACTAACTTACTGAAAACTCACCAGAAAAACAATGTATAAAAAATTCTGAATAATACAAACATACTTGTTTGATAGAAAAAGGTAACTTGATAAGGAATTCAATAAAGTCTAAGAAATTGTCACATTAAGAATGTGTTTACACACTTGCAAGTTGACACAAATAATAACTCTTAGAATTCCTTCTGTTTAATTATTTATGATTTAATGAGTATTTATTATTGAATGAATATGTAAATATAATCGTGCTGAGCGGCAATGTCTTTAACCAGGAATCAGTTCCAAACTTTTAAATTATTATTATTATTTTTGTTGTTGTTTATCATCTGGACCCAAAATGGTTGTTGTCTTTCATCTAGAACAGTCTTACCAACCAAGTCTACCTGGTTGGATTTCCATGACTCACTCTACTCAGGTTCACGGAATTCTGAATAATTAGTGGGGCAAGTTTCTACTCTGCATTATTTATCACACAATCTTCAGCTTCAAGATTTCTATCAACGCTCTGGGCTAAACAATACAACATACAGCACCTTGCAGAGTTCTTTTCAAATAAACTCAGCTTCAAAATAACCAACATCCACACTAGTCTGCAATGGCTAGTCCTCCAATGGCCAGACACATAATCATACAGTGATGATATAACCCAGAGTTTGATTTAACGCAATAGCTTGATTTCCCTAGAGATAAGTAAACAGAATTTTTTGTATGACCTGGATTTTTCTAGTAATATTGAGTAATTTAGAAAAGATATTATATAGTAAGCTTTTAAAAAATGTCTCATTGAGTAAATTTTCTTGGCCTAAAGGATAAGTTATATTAAATATCATACACTCAGAATCTTCTCTCCCTTCTGTGACCATGTCCATGCCAGCTGTATTTCCTCTCCATTCATAATTTCACCTTTGGGCTAGAAAAAGGGCAATGGAACTGCTTATATCTACAGAGAAGAAGATATCTCTGGAGAGACTTCATTAAAAAAACACAACTTATTGGTGAAAACCTAGGTGACCCAGGGTACTGTGATGACTTTTTAGATATAACATCTAAAGAGGCATGATCTGTGAAAGAACTTATTAACAAGCTGGACTTCACTAAAATCAAGATCTTCTGTCCTATAAAAGACAGCATTAAGAGAATAAGAAAAGACACACAGTGAAAGAAAATATTTGTAAAAAACACATCTCAGGACTATTATCTAAAAGATACAAGGAACTCTTAAAACTCAATGCTCAGAAAACAAACAACCCAATTAAAAAATAGGCCAAAGACCTTAACACACATCTTACCAAAAAAAGATATACCTATAGTGAAAAGCATATGAAAAGATGCTCTACATCATCATAAAATAGCAGATTAAAATGACAATGAGATATTACTACACACTTATTAGAACGGCCAAAATCTGGAACACTGACAGCACCAAAAGCTAGTGTGGATGTGGAGCAGCAAGAACTCTCATTCATTGCTGGTGGGAATGAAAAATGATACAGCCACTTTGAATGATAGTTTGTCAGTTTCTTATAAAGCTAAACATATATTACCATATAATTCAGCAATCCCAACTGTATGACATTTTGAAATAGAAATCTTGAAGACTGCAGGAAGATATGTGGTTGCCAGAGGTTGAGAGTGAAGGGAGGGATGACTAGGCAGAACAAAGATTTCTAGGGTGGTGAAAATAGTCTGTATTATACTGCAAAGTATTTGGGTGATCATGATGTGTCAGTGTAGGTTCATGAATTGTATGTAGAAAATACATGATTCTGGGGAAGGCTATGCATGGGGATAGGAGATAAATGTGAAATCTCTGCACCTTTCTCTCAATTTTGCTACGAGTCTACAATTGCTCTGAAGAAGACTCTCTACGCACACACTCACACTCACACTCCTTACCCAGTTTAAACTGAGTTATAGAATCCAATAGTACAGAGCAATATTAAAGGCCAGAACTCAGTTCACATATGGTCATAAAATAAAATACAAAAATACCACTGTAGGTGGAATCGGCATGAGCTTCAGTTCAAGGGGAATAAGAATGCTGATGTGTTGGTAAAATCTTCCCTGAAACATGATATCCTGTTTCATCTACTTGTCTTAACAAATTATTCATATTTAGTTTGGAAATGGGATACAGGTACCCCAATATGATTTTAAAGGTCCTCATATAAGATCTTTAACATGATCTGCTCTACCTACAAACTGTTGCATGGACTGCTTCTGAGAGCTGCAGCTATTTATAAGTTATGAGGAAAGACATCTTTTCTTGAGCTATGAAAACCTACACTATTGTAATAAGAGGAGCCAGGATTACAGCTGAAACGTGTTTGCATTAAAAAACAATGGCCACGTTACATGTGTTTGAACAGTAGCATGTTCTCACAGAGGGTCATCCTTGGCTCTAATCCTTATAGATTCAATAGGCATTCCCAGGACTCTTGGATAAAACTACATTAACTTCATTCTCAAGGTTTCTTTCATTTCTTTAGTTTTCGAACATGAGTAGGGTCAAAGTCACACCATGACTACCTCTTTACTTATAAATGACCCATCCTGGTTGAGGAGACTGCTTCACGGTGGCAGCTGAAGATCACACCCAGCTCCTCTACACTAACTCAGCAACTCAAAAGCCAAGCAAAAAAGGATCCCAGACCAAGCTCTCCTCACTTCCTGCAAGTCTGCTTTGGCTCAGCTGGGTGTCCAATGGACTGAGTCATGTAATTACCCCATGGGAAACAGAAGATGGGGCTGCCTTTAAATGCTATAGACTGATCCCATAAGCTCCATTATTTATTTTTAATAAAACACAGTTGTGCTTGTTTGGTGTTCGTATTTTTTAACAGAATCAAAATTATATGGACTTTCATTTTTAACAAATGCATCTTAATCATACAGAAAGGTATCATTAATTGGTTTAGCCGAGGAAGACTTTGGTTCTCATGTACACTCTGCCCCTCTTGCCTCACCTACTTCCTCCTACTCTACTGTGTGAGGTCATAAGGGCATTTAAAATGTTTTATGCTTTTTTCTATCAATAGTTATTAACTGGAACTTTGATAGTCCTCCTACAAAGGGAGAACAAAAGTAAACACTGATCATTCTATCAGTTGTACTCAATTAAATATCCTAGTATGAAAGTTTCTTATGAATGTCCATTCAGATTTATCAAATATATAGCAACATGGTTAATAGTCCATTTCACCCAAAGCAATGCAAAAGCTTATTCTAAAGCTGTTTCTTCATATGTCCATGATTCAGTGTTGTGTGGGTAGAAGCTTTCATTTTTTGAGGACTCCTTGGCTTACATATTAAATCATGATCAGACACACACTCTAGGTGACATTTTTCTCTTCTTAATTCCCACATAAAACTCCCACTCAAGTGATGGAGAAGACTCATGTGTGTGGGAGGCTGACTTGGTATTTGCATAGATTCTTAACCAGCAAAGAGGAGTTGCATTCATCTGTTCATGATGCATCAATGCAAGTAATAATCTCCCCTCCTGGCATCAACAATTCAATTTCAGTTTAGAAACTAAAATGGTAAGTATTTTATACGCTCTAGAATGCATACAGACTGTATGCATATGCATATAGACTCTATTAAAAACATTTGACTTTTCTAGACTTTAACAGCACAATGCTATTAATGTAAACCAAACTCAATATGGCAAAATCCTACGCAGCTTGAAAACTCAGTGTAGGAGTGGAAGTCAGCCTGCCCGGTTGACAAGTGACTCAATACTGAAGTTTAATTGTCTTCGCTGTTGCCAGTAACTGTAAACGGGTACTTATCTTGGCCTCACCTTGCAGGTTCACCAGCATTTTTCAGTTGGGAAAGTAACTATGTGAACTACAGTGGCTGTGCTAGATGAAAATAGGTGTATTATCATTGGCATTTTGGACAAGCCTTTGGCATTTCATTACTTTGGCATAGCACACAAGAGCATTATGCTATATGCAAAGAGATAGGCCAAGATGATGAAATGTTGGCCCTTCTCCAAAATTTCAAGTGGTTTACACCCAGTATCGACTAGGAAGGCATTTGTTCACACATAGGTTGTTCTCAGCTTAGAAAAGCCTGGGAACTTACTTTCTTTCACTCATTCGAACACTCATATACATTTACAAATAGAAAACTTTATGTAAAAATCTCATAACACTTCTAAAAGGAATATAAATCATAAACTCATAGACTACAGATTAGCGATTTATATAATTAAATAAGATTCAACATTTGAATCTTGAGTTATGAAACAAAGATTTTGAAAGAGTGCCAGTGTAATTTTAGTTAAGCTCTCAAGCTTTTTTTACTTTTATTTTTGTCATTAATTCATTATAAAGTCCACAGGTAATGACCAAAAATTATTTTAATCTTTCTACCAATCCTATCTTTCTCCCCAAATCTCCACCAAGCCACTAATAGATGAAAGAATGACTATGTGTTCTACCTCCTTTATTTTTCTCTCCTCCCAGGAACTAACTATGAACAAGAAAATAAACTGTGAATGGGAGAAGCCATAAGAAAATTGCCACCTGAATAATAAAGTACAAGCAGTAGTTCTCAGAAGAAAGTAGCTTCCTTGTGTCGAGTAAGGAGGATGCTATGTTCTACACAACCTTCTTGATTAGAAGGAATGCTTTTTCATGAAACAATAAGCCTAATGACTTTTGTTACAGTATCAGGGACCACTTCAGACCATCAGTGGCCTTGTGCAAACCACGTGACTTCTTTGAGTCTAAGTTTTCTAAAGGACTCAGTTATTTTTAAAGACGCTCATATATCTGGATTCTATGTCATTATTTTTGGACTGCTATCTGTACAATGACTTTACTATATTCTACTTTACAGGAAGAAGCAGGGAATTAAATTCTCTCATATTTTCCTCTTTAATGATCTTTGGGAAAATGTATTATTTACAAATCTAGTGATAGAGCAAAGATGGGGCTTTTATTTCTATATGCTGTCTTTAGTAGAGAAACACATTTTCATTTTAGCCTTTCCACACTACTGAGTTCTCTTCTGGCTTTTAGAATTGCCATAGAATATCTCTGACTGGATAGCACTGTCATTCCCTACCACTGAAGTCTTTGCAGCCACTTAGGATGCCATGGCCCTATAGAATTATTTAAGTCCGGGGTGTTTTTTTGGTCCAAAGGAAGCCAGGAAGATAATTTTTAGTCCTTACCAGCCCCCAAATGCCTTGATGCTCCTTGTTGTGTTCTAGGTTCATTAATGGAAAAGTGTTTCTATACTAAAGGAAAATGAGAGAATCTCCTCCCAGCCCTACCTCAGCCTCAGTCACAAATAATTCACAACCACTTTATTTTCAAAGCATTTTTCTTTAACCTTACTTTAAATTTATTGTTGGTGGCATAAAACAATGTCTATCTGGATCCTTCGAAGTCCTGATGGACATTCCTATGTACTATGCAAAGTATCTAAATGCAAAGTTTTACATTTTCAAAATAAATAATATTTACAATAAGGAAAGAAAATTCACTACAAGAGGCCATTACTGTTATGAAGAAGATTCTCACAGCACCAAAGAATGAGGCACTAATAGAAGTAGGTCAGAGGACTACAGAAATGTAATAGCTGTTATTTGTTTACATAAATCCTATGCCTCTGGCCAGCATATTCTGCAGCCAAATAAAAACAAGCTCTAGACAACCCAGGTTGATTCATGGTCAACATCCATGGCCTGTTGACTTCATTCCTCCTGCCTTGATCCTACCACCCACACTAGTCCTGTGCCCATAAAAGTGATGCTGGGTGTAGGGCTAAACCTACAGAATCAGTACAGCATGGCAGAGGAAATAACAGAATCTGGCTGGGGATTTATGAACCAGTCCTGTCAGTTCACCTCATGTGCATTTGGCATATAGTTTTTAAAAAAAGAAGGAAAGCAAAGAAAGCTATCTCAAAGGTAAACAGATTCATATCTGCTTCTTTACTAAATATTTACCAATCCAGAAATCACTCCAAATTAGTCATTCTCAACTTTGATTTTACATTGGAATCACCTGAAGAGCTTTAAAAAATATTGATGCCTGGGCCGCACGTCCAGATTCTTATTTAATTGCTTTAGGAAGCAGCATGAATACAGAAATACTGAAATGTTCAACTCCAGAACTCACTGCTTCTCAACAGTTAGTGTACATAAGAATCAACAGGTTATCTTGTTAAATTACAGATTCTGATGCAGTCGATGTGGGGCAAAGCCTAAGATTCTACATTTGTAACAAGCTCCCAGATGTCGCTGTTGCTGTTAGTTCATGAACAACAATTTGAGGAACAAGGTGGAAACTAATCCTTAACACCTGAGGAACAGCTCACCATATTTGCTAAGGTGAATTTTCTGCCTGCATATAGTTGGCTCATAACAACGAAAGCCAGTGGAGAACCACCTTCTCCATTCTCCACAGCAGTTTTACAAGCTAATTTCATGGGATATGAAAGTTGCAATGTTTAGATTCATTCCATCCATAATTACTGTTACCAACCTTCCCTTCTCCCCGAGAGCCATCTCTACTGCTCCCCACACCATTAGGCTGATAGCATCCATAGTAGCAAACTCTCTTAGTGCTTCCCTACAAACAGAAAGTCCACCAAGTTAAATGGAAATAAATCACACATATCTAGTGTGCAAAAGACTATGGAAAAATGCAAAGAAATATAAGACATTGCCCATGCCCTACCTCCTTGACTATTGACAAGACTTTTACAGAAAAACAGGGCCTGAAATTCAAAGCAGAAATGCTCAGGGTCAAATGAGTGATAATGAAAGGAAGTGCTTTATGAGAAGAGTGCTGAAAATGCAGGCTGAGTAATTAGGCATAAAAGGGGAGTCTCACATGGAAAAAGTTGTGCACCTCAAGACAGATAGGGAGTGGTCAAGTGGGGAGGATACTAGAACCATTCCAGGGAAGATTAAATTGGTGCTACCATAAAACAAGGCAGAAAAACCATGGTGGGGACCAAGGATCATGAAAAAAATCACTTCAATTAGGACAGAAAGAAAAACAAGAATTTACTAAATGCTAATCTTTTGAGGCCTAGATTTTTTTTATGGCTAGTACTTAAAACATGATATGAAGTTGAAGGATAATGAGATACCATGGATATGCATAGCTTTTAAGTTGACACATGTCAGGGTTTTATATAATAATAGCAATACCTAATAGTCATTATGTACTTAATACATGCCAGATACTGTTTGAAGTGTTTAATATATGAAGACATATTTTATCCTCACAACTCTATACAATAAATACTAGTTCCATCATCACTGAAATATAACTTACATTAAAACAGTTTTGTATATTTTATTCATTCCTGAAGTTCCTAATGTTGAAACGGCAATTGAATCAACAAATCCTAATTTTTCCTATGAGAAATGGGAGTGCAGAAATTAAATAATGTGCATAGAGTTATAGAGCTAATAGCAGCAGAGCAGGTATGTACACCCAAGTGGCTTAACTTTGGTCCTCATGGCTCTTCATCATGACACAATGCATCTAGTTTAAGAGCAGATATTTTGGAATACATCAAATTTACCATGTTAAGTCTAGTTCTTGCCTCCATGGGTATAGCTACTAATCCATCAAAAAACATTCAATGAGAATTTGAGCACAAAGACCTGGATTTGGTATAGAAAAAGCAGTGCCCTTTTGCACATGTAAGTTCCTTCATTCTTGCAATGACAGTGGGTGGTAAGTTTAAGAGAGTACCTATAGCTTAGGTCCAAATCACATAGTTAGTACCTGACATGGAAGACTCGAACTCAAGGCCTCATATTACAATTCTGGTAATATTTTATTCTAAACTTGTTTCTTTAAAATATAAAACTTTCTCTCCTGAATTCCTGATGAAGATTTGCTTATTTACACAAAACTAAGATACCTCATCGTCTCCTTCATCTTTTGATGCACATTTATTGTGTGCAATTTACCTTATGAGATCCGAGGGCACAGAAAGTCCCTAGCCCTAGAGGGCCCAAAGTCTAGGCTGGAGGACAGACATATGAACAAAAATGAAAAATGAGATGGCGGCTCCATAGTGTGATAACTGAGACACGTGAAATAAGAGCAAAAACTCTTCTTGAAAGGGTCGGAAAAGGTTTTTCACAAGACCTCAAGAGGACCTCACATATAGGATGCCCAATGATGCCTTTATGACACCAAGATGGGTTTACATGTGGCTGCCTTCTTTCCCTCTTCACCTTCTTATCCTATGTTCTGGTCGCACAGTTTAGAATTCCCCACTTTTCTGACTCCTTAATGTGTCTGCTCATCCTAGATGCCATTCAATTTCTTGCCTGCCTGAACTGGACCTATTTTTTTTTTTCTCCAGACTGTGCAGGCTTTGTCTCTTCAATAAAAGCTCTCTTGACCACCACATAATAACTCCTTCCTTTGTACCTGTACTATATCCCATCCCATACTTATATCTATGATATCTACATTTTATTTCTCCTAAATTATTACATTTTGTTCTCCCTCTAGTTGACTATCAGTCTTCTACAGTTAGAGACCATATCTTAATCATCATTTTCACCCTATGTAGCCAGCTTTGGACTATTCCAGGGTGATCAAACCCCTCAGATAGTATTCAGTACAGAAGAGGTACTAAACAACCATATAGACAAAATGACTCAGCCAGTTAACATTAGCCAGCCTCTGCCATCGTCCATCTTAAAGCTGATAAAATGTTGCATAAACAAGTAGCTGAGGTGGTAAGAATGAAGGATGTATATATGCCCAAGATCATGGGTTCCACTTACCAAGAATAATTTAGCTATTGCTGCTGCTGAATATTCAACCTGCCAGACACACAGAAAAATACTGATGCCCTGTTATGGCACCGCCCCTTGAGGAAACTAACTTGCCACTTGGATTGCCTTCATTGGCAGCAGGGTCTTAGTCAGCACCCTGTACAAGGGTTATAGAGTGTTTGATCTCTGGGCATGTCACATAACATTGTATAGTGTAAAGCAAAAGCAGAAGTTGACCCATAATCATGGAATCCTCCTATCATATACTTATATAAGCATGTCCTATATCTTACTACACAGAAGCTAATACCCTGATAGAACATTGGAGTACCTTTCAGAAGGCATAACTGAAGTTCTAGCTCAGGACCAGTGATTTACCAGGATTTGGTTTTATCCTTCAGAACTAGTATACTCTTTGAATCAAAGACCTTCATATGGTTCTAGGTTCCCAAAAGGAAAATTACATGGTTCTAGAAAGTAAGAACTACAAACAACAGCAACAACAAAAACCAGTTGCATCTCTCATATAATCCCAGTGACCTGCTTGAATAATTTCTATATCACTTCTCTTTGACTCTGGGTCTGTGAATTTAAAGATCCTGGTTCTTAAAGGGAGAATATTCTCTGCCAAGGAGTACAGTAATAAATCCATTGTATTATAAGCTCTGACTATAGCCTGGGCATTCAGGCTTCCTGTGCCAAGAAACTAGCTGGCAAGAGAAGTAATCATTGTTTTGGCAGAGTGACTGACCAATCATCAGGTTGTAGGACTGCAATTACACAATGGGGCAGGGAGGAATAAGTCTGGCACCCAGGTGATCCACTTGGACAACTACTGGCCCTCCCTTGCCCAGTTATAATGGCAAAATAACAATCACAGCAATCCTCATTTGAGAAGGGCATGATGAGGAGGGGCTGAGACTACTCAAGGCTGAGGGTGTGGTCTAAGCCATCAGATAAGCAACTGAGACCAATAGAGATATAAAATGAGAGTGAGGAAAACCTAGAATCAATAGTGGAGGAGGGAGGTAATAAATTTAAGTTGTACCCCTGAGACCAACTATAGCACTGGGCTGTAGTTTACCCCACTAATCTCCTATTCTCAGTTTATCCCAAGAAAAGGAGTCCAGCAGAACCCTAAAATGGCTGATTCCTAAACGTATATTGAGAAGTGAATTTAAATGGAATGAGGGACAGAGTGCAGTAGACACGGTGAGACATTTAAATTCATGCAGGTATTCTTTCAATAAGAGATTATTGTTCCAAGTATTTGAAATGCTGCCATCAGACAGCTGTCAGCCCCTTCAGGGTTGCCTTAGTGCCACAGAGCACTCTCGCCCAACATCTAATAAGTAATTAATGCAAGTCCTGGCCATTTTGGCTCAACTCAGGACAGCACTGAAGGGCCATTCTAGTCCCTGTGCAGTTGAACAAGGCTGTTACTGGGTCTGTGTCTCAGTTCGATATCTTCTTCTTTCCAATCCTGTGTCTGTTTCCAGCCATCTAGAGATGTTGGTCTCAAGGACACGTCGTAATAAATATTCTGTACTCTAAACCCCATCTCAGAGGTTCTCAATGTAACCCGATGTACAACAAATGAGAATATCTAGAGAGAAAAATAACAAATTCTGAGTAATTCACCTATTAGGGAAAGAAAATACTTATTTCCAAAAGCAATATGGTAGTAGGGTATTAGGGGCCAAGAGTAATTTAATGAAAGTGTGGAGGGAGTGAAGCTGTTCAAGCTTTGTATTCCTCTCTACTAGACGTTCTCTCAAGATGTAGGGAATAAAAAGTGGCACATGGGTAACAGGAAAGAGAAAAATTGGCCATATGCCCAACTCTGTATGTTATGTATGTTGGTTTTCTTCATGACAACCATGATTTGGCACAACCAAGATTTGGCAAAAGGCTTTTACTTATGATGGAGAAGAGGCTACTTTGGGTCAGCTCCAGAGCAAGTTCTGCCATTTAGATAAAAAAAAAGAACATAGGGATACCCTTTCCTCCCTCCTGTCAGCTCTCAGAGGCAGCATTTTATCCAAGAGGCCCCTGAGACCCAGCGAATCACAAGATAATGAATAAGCAACACAATAAAGACTGCAGCCACCAAGGCCTCAATAGAGATTGTAACTGGCCAAATTTCCAGCACAAATGATCAGAATCTTGGCAGACAAGTAGAATTCTGAGGACAGAAGGAAGCCTGCAAATGTTTATATAATTTTCTACAGGGGAAGAGTTTGCTGATTCAAGGAAGGGCGGGCCCCGCAAGGCTAGCTGCCACACTCTGGTAATTACTCTAAGCCTTAACACTTTGGAAATTCATCTTTAAAATTTCTTGTTTGAGTTTTAGGGCACAATAGGCAATTCATTCATTTCCTTTCAGAGGACCTGGCACATGTGACTGTCTCCTGAGAAAGGCAATTATCACCTCAGAGGTGGTCTGCCTGAAACACCCTTCTCTAATACTGATTTAGAGGAAGTGAGCCCATGTGACTGTCTCAGGAGGCTAATCACAAGATTGAGAAACGAGGCATTATGAAGAAGTCTTACAATATGCTTCTCAGTGACACCTACACACAACTTCAAAACCCAGAAAACATTTTCCTGAATTCTCTCATATTTATTTATTATTTCCATCACAATTTCTAGAAGGGCACAATTTTCATTATTTTGTCAAGATCATCTTTAAACTCATTTTTTGAGAGCTGAAATTATGTTTACTTTCTATTATAGAATGTATAAGTTATCCATAATCAGGTCACTCCTACAAATCATATCCTTGATATGCAAGACGTAATCTTTTAGTAGCTATACTAGTACTGAAAAGGGATTCTGAAATTGTGGGTTAGACATTGAGAAAATATGGCTCAGAGTGTTTTCTCTGAGGCTGCTGATGTCTATTTCCTTTCTGTATGATTTCAGTTCAGTGCTGTCTCCTTTATGAAGTACTCCATACCAAACCATTCATATTAAACCTCTCATGTGTCTGTGGCTCAGGATACTTGTTTTTTGTTTCTTTGTTTTGTTTCGTTTTCTGTTTTGTTTTGTTTTGTTTTGTTTTGTTTCTATCATAGCACTTACCATAGAATGACTGTTAGTGGCTGCCTCCCCACTTCCTCAAGGACAAGGACCATGTCTTCTATATCTCATATGTCTTAGAGTACCTCGCATATATTAAGTATTGTTCATGTATTGTTGAAATGAATCAAAACAATATAATTGTGTTATAGGAATAGTTCTGGCAAAAGATGGAAGAGTGTAGAATAGGAAGATATATTACTCCTTGTTCTAAGAAAAAGACTTGAGCCAGCTCTCAGGATTTCTCTCTACTCACTGGATATAAGCAATTGGACTTTACTATTATTTTTCATCTCAAATTGAGTGCTTGTATTCCACCTATGTTTTTTAGTAGAGATAGCATGAAAGATGAAAGTGGCAATGTTTGTGAAATGCTCTAAAGTACTTCTTATAAAAGTCTTCACATATTGTTTCTCCTGAAGGGCATTCACATCCATAGAAGCAAATGCAAAGATTAAGTTATGGGGGTTTTGATACGTTGGTGATAAATCAAATAAGGCTAAGTGATACAATGTGTTAAGGAAATAGAAAAGGCTAAATAAGCCAAGAGATTAAAGAAACCTATTGCATATCTGTGCAGGCGGGAAGCAAAGGGCATCCTGGGGGAAAGCAGGAAAGTAGTGTTGAATGTCATATTATGGAACAAAGAGAAGCACTCAAGTTAAGAAATATAACAATCGGAGAAATCAAAAATGTACAAGGTGAGCCAAGAACAATTCTTAGGAAGTTGACTTGTAGGCGAAAGCATCCAGGTTGGGAAAATAAGATAAACAAAATTCTGAGAGAGGAGGAAGAGGTAGAGAGAAGGCTAAATAAATATTAGTCAAGTCAGGAAAATGAACTCTGCCTAACGAAGACAAAGGCTGCTGTTCATCTGTCCACCTGCTCAGTTCACCCCAACACGGATACAGTATGGAAACCTTCCTTTTGTGCAAGTCAGTTGCACCCAGTAATTTAAAACAATGCTAAGTCCTAGCGAGAGATAAGGAAATACCATTCAGCCATCTTTGGGAAAAGACATATAAAGCTATTAGTCACTTTCATAAAAACTCAAATTTATAGTATCAAGTGGTAGAGACAAAAAAAAAAAAAAAAAAAAATGAGTACCTTAATTTGAATTTGAATCCTAACCAGTTACTCTTACATAAAAGGCATAAAACACATGTGATAATGACATTTTCCTTATATCTTATCATTCTATTGTTTTGTAATTTTTACTGAATGGTATAAATCCATTCTTTCCTACTGCATCTCACTACAATTCATACTTCCTATTATATCTGCCACCACCACAACAAATAAGGCTCAGATAACAGGGTCCCTCACGGCCTCTCCAAATCCCAGCTTGCTGCTGCTCTGTTGGGCATCAGAGGTAATGCAACCAAAATTCTTCCCATTTACAACTGCTAAGATCTGTAAAACCAATAATAATTTTCCATTGTACCAAAGTCCATGACAAGCAATTGCTGATTACAGATTGGAACAAAATTAATAACTTTCAACTCCAGTTTCCACATTCTCTTTAGTCAACCCCTGGGCTTGACCTAATGGGAATATCTCTCCTGGAAATAAAAACATGATGAGACTAATTTCAGAGAATATTTAGAATGCACTAAACTAAATCCATGATTAACATTAGTGTTCTAGGTCTAAGGACACTAAATTACATTTTCTTTCCAAAATGGTAGTATCATTGTGCCTTTATAGTTTTGTCTAGATTTTTGTTCCATAGTTATCTGGAACAAAGATCGTAACAGGTAAAGTGATTCACAGACTTATAATAATATTGTTTTGTTTGATATGCCTAAGCCAGGAATTTACAAATTAAATGCTTAAACTAATTGGTGCAAAGTTTAGAAAAACAAAAAGGTGAAGAAAAGAATGGCAAAGTCTAATCTCTGAGAGTTGCCATTTCATGTTCTACAAAGTGTGTAAAAGTGATTTTGCTTCCTCTTCCCAGATTTGGCACTCAACTTGTCCTGAGTTAAGAATCTTAAGCATGTTAACCACACCACACATCAAAGAAACAATTATTTAGTATTACAGGATCCTTCCCACTGACTCAGCAAGCTAATTACCACCACCTATCTCACTACCCAGCTCCTGACACAATGACAGCCACAGGGATGAACGAGCGCAGCGTCCAAAAAGCTGACCACCAGGGATGTCACGGGAAGTATGCCACATAAAAATATTTCAAATGTCACAAGCTTTCTGATTCAAGTCAACACATAATAACTTAAGCAGTTTTGAATAAAGTTATGTTTAATTTCTCATATATCTCAAAAGAGAAAGCCTTATTATTTTCATGGATTTTAAAAAATACTTATTTTAGTTTTATGACTACCTGAGAATAGAATGGAGTTCTTGCTTCAAAGTCCTTGTAATGTTTTTCTTATTAAAGAAGACTAATTATTGTTCAAATCCCTGGATTTGGGAAATTCAGAGATTAATAGAAAACAAAATCTTTCCACTCAATTAAACCTATGAACCCAATTCTGATTGGGCACCACAATTACATTCAAAGCAGTAATCATTTGCACATGAAATAAAGGCTTAGTTTTAGACAATGGATTAGTTTAATGGAGAGTAATTAATTAAACTGTCATACATAAAAGAAAAGGAAATAATCATTTGGGGTATTGATTAATCTTACTCCTACTCTCTAGAGTAAAAGAATGGAAAACCAATTGTCAGGGAAAACAAAATCATTATATCTTCAAAACCAATTCTAATTGGCGGGAGTAGTCAATAAGCACTATAAGAAAAGGAGTATGTTTGTTTGGCTTTCCAAGGTATCCTCAGCTCCTAAAATGTAGTAAATGCTCTGCAGTTTTTGGAATTCTATATATCATTTTTCATGGTCCCTCTGTCAGTATACCAGTTGTATTTATATTGTAAGTGGTGATAATTCCCAATAATGTATTCATGACTATACACACACACACACACACACACACACACACACATATACACACACACATATACACACACATACATATATACATATACATGTATGTGTGTATACACACACACACACACACACACACACATAGATATAAAGACCAAAAGGACTATGATTATCTCACTGAATTAAGTAAAAATGAATTAGACATACAATAATATAAACAATTCATTTATTTATTTAATAAATATTTATGCACTAGCAAATGTTAGAATCTATCTTCAGTGATAGATTACTATAGACCTGTCAAAAGCAAAATATGTGCAATTCATAAGGAAAGTTAGCCCATTCTTTTAAATTAGTCTTCTGGGATTGAATTTAAAGCAGTTTAACTGTGTTTGAAATGAGATATCTCTGAACAAGATCTGGTCTGCTCCATGCACCGATGGTTAGGCAATTCCTAAAGTGAACATTTGGGATGAATATGGTAAAGAACATCATCAGAGGAGAGCTAATGGATTGTGACTCCATTTCCCCAGGAAAGTAGTAAAAGGGCTTTGAATATAACTGTAACCCTCACTTTGGACAAAAATATCCCCCTGGCAGAGACTCAAAGAGTTGTTCCAATTGGGTCATTAAGAAAATACTTATATCAAAAGTTGCCATTGGAATTGTTCTTAGAAGAGTTTTACTGTCAAGAAGGAAGAAATAGACCATGTAATGTTGATGCTTTGACCTTAAAACTAGAAGGACTAAAATATAACAGCATGTTCCAGGGGAAGAATTCCACAATATGTTTGAATTAGATGACCTGTTAAATCTTTACCATCTCTCATTTCTGTGATTCAACTCTACTGCAGTTAAGTAAATCATTAAAATAAACATGACCATTAGGAACACAAATAATAACACTCTGAGCTCTTTCCTTAGATGAAAGTCTCCATATTTTTATGAAGCACTTTACAAACTTTTTTTTTTAAGTCTCACAACACTCACTTGTGTTGGAGGTAAGTATTATTATCCCATTTTGCAAATGGAGAAGTCGAGGTTCATGGTTTGACTTGCTCACAGCCACAAAACAATTCAAGAAGGAAACTGAATCTTTTGACATTCAGAAATGAGCTGCTAGAAAACCAGATAGCCTGACTAAATTTGGAGGTAAAGATGAAATCTGCTCCCACTGTGTAGCAATGATATAAATAAGAAAAATGAAATAAAATTACAATTTTAAATAAAGGAATTAGTGCAAGATGATGTGAGGTTTAACAAAAGTTAAAGCACATCAAGAAAAAATAAATTAGCACACTCACCTGAATAATGGCTTTGCAGAGGAGAAAAATAAGAGATAAGGAAGAGTCAGGCTTCTAAATTATGACATAATTTAGAGAAAATTATGAAGAAAATAGAAGAAAAACCAATTACCTGCTACTCCATTGTACTAATAATCAGGCTAACTGGAATTCTTGCTTATTTATTATCTTGCTTATTCTCAAACAATATTTAGTGTGCATGACATCAGTTCTATACTTCAGTCTTAGAGCAATTACCCGCATTATGTGGCCACAAAACAAAACTATTACTTCACTATAAAGGAATGAGCAAACAACTGAATAAATGAACAAATGAATGCAAAAAAAAATTTTAAGAACGTATTTGCTCATTCACATCTTTTGGAAATGACTATACAACTTCCTAATACAGATAAATAACTAAATCAGACCCAACTCATTATTTTGAAGGGCACAAAAGGACTAATGGAAGAAAAATATCAACAATAAAGGTGATTGTTATTTTAGAAAGGCTGACATTTCCAGGTGGCCTTGGGCAGCCATGTTTCTTAATTCAAGGTTCAGCTCATTCTAGGCACACACTCCATCCACCTGAACAAATTGAAGCCACTTTCAATCTCTGTGAGGATTTTGCATATACCCTTTGGGCACCAGAGATCCTAAGTACTCTTGATTCAGATTGCTGAGTCAGAGGCAGGGATGGGCAGAAGGAAGGAAACAGTACGGCAGTCTCATAAGCATCAGTGTACCAAATATAAAAGGGGTGAATACCTTAGGACTCTCCTTTTCACCTTGTACATATGGAGATTCTCTACATTTATTTTCTATGGTTATATATTTGCCTTCTCAGATTTCTAGACTGTAACTATTTGTTAATGGGAATGGCTAAATAGGAAGAAGTTGACAAACAGAGGCAGGGCCAATGCAATTTCTGAGGAATTAATATTTTTTCAAAAAGTTTTCATGTGTTGATTCTGTATTTTTTCTGTTTTCACTTATTATATATTAGTCATAAGAATCAGCAAACATGTAAAAACAAAGACAATAAGCTTAACACCATTCTGTGCACATAGCACACAATCACTTGACAGACTATTACATTCTTACTATTGGCGCAGCAACAAAACATCCTATGGCAATAAGAAGCACAAGAGCGTAAAGAAGGCCTTTGCTTCTGCTCCTGGACCAGGGATGAGTACCCTGCATTTTCAATTTGTAGGCACTACATTGCCCAACGTATTAATTCTTCTAAGTCCGGCTTTCATTGATCTGGGCAGTTGTTGCCTTAATCATTTGTCTTTGCAATATTTTATAATTATATAAAGTAAATATTTGTTTATATACTATATTGTATATATTTTATCATTTATTATATGTTCAATACATATGAATTTATTAAGATTTATTAAGAATTGCATTTGTCATTGAGGTGAATATTGTGATGTACCACCCATATCTCCCTGCAGGAATGAGGGACTTGTTTCTAACCAGCTATTGGGAGTGCTTCAGGAAAACGACCATAAACTGGAAGCGCTGCTCTGAGATTTTCTCACCAGAAAAAAAATGCCTCATCTGAGTTTGCATCGCTGTCCAGTAACCATCTTCCATACCCAAGAACTGATCCACACTGACAAGCTCCTTTCCCCAGCTCAGAACAACTCTGAAGGCCAACACAGCACTTGAGTACCCTTTAAGCTTGGCTAGTCTTTTACATATATTACAGCACAGCTCAATTTTTTCTCCGTCAGATTTTGCTTCTTTGCCATCTCTTCCACAGAACTATTCCCAAGAGTACTTCCTAACAAATACCCTAAACACATATCTCTATTTTAGAATCTACTTTCTGAGGACCTCTCCTAATATATAACTGTGATATTAATCAGTGTTTCATACTGAAGACTCAAAATGATAAGATAATAAATAAATTACTCCAAATGTTGGAGAGATCAAGGATGCTATGGTTATGCCTGAATTTGGGAGATGCAGGGTGAATTGGTCTTTATAATTCAATAGGAAAATAAATTTCACATTTATTAGAAATCTGTCTATAGAGTTTTTGAGTGATTCTGCTTGGAAATATTTCCAAATGTTATTTTAATGTTCTTGGTGAAAATTACTAAGTTATTTTTACTTGTACTCCGTCCATCATGAGGGTTGATTACTGACAGATGAAAACAGTGGGCTAGTAAGAGACCTAGATATAAATACAAATGCCTCTATGTGCTGTAGACCCTTGGGCAAGTCAATTAATCTCTCTGAGCCTCATTTCTCTCATGTGTTATAGGAAAATTATGATAACACAATTAAATATACTATGTAATCTGCCCAGCTCAATGCTTGGCACCTTGTGTTAGCTTAATAAATGGTTTCCTTTGATGATTACCTTTAATTTCATAATAAGGGAGGTTCACATTACAGTAAGACTACAGGGGGATATAAAGATGATACATAGCATGTATGGTACAATGTAGATACTTCTAAAAATCTGAAAGTTATGGAGACTTTATTGAAACTTTCTTTGATGTTCCAAACTCATGTTTTCTACCTTCTAATTGTCCTCATCCTATCTTCTAGAATTTGATTATTCCCTAAGAGCTCATATATGTTAATTTCCTTCTTGATTTTAATCAAGTGCCTGATGACAGATAAATAGCCTCTGGTGCTTATCAGAAGTGAGTCCTTCATATTTATTCATTCATTCTGCTAGAAATCTTTTGATTAATGGATTCAATTTAGTAATAATAGCCTGAGCAACACATTTGAACATTAAATTCTGTTCTCAAATATAATCCAAGTTTCCTCAAACTTAACCACCTGATGGATTTCATAAATTACTCAGATCTACTGACTCGTGCCCCCATTAGCTGATATCCCTCTGTTTCTCCTCTCATATATCTCCTGGGAGCCTCTAAAGAGGGTCTTACATGCTTTCGCATGCTCTCACTAGAAGTCTTTCCTATTCTCCAGGCCCACCATTCATGGTGGCTCCAGAGCCACTCGAGAGTGCCACCTATGACTGCAGTTCCTGCCATTTCCATCATGACAATTCTGATGCCTGGGCCAAGGAGCCTCTTCTGAGGTCCACATAGAAACAAGCACTTAAGTAGCTGACACCACGAGGTGTCTCCCTATAGCCTTCGGTGCACTGAAGCTGTGCCACATGGTGAACTGTGGCAAATGAGGCCAGAGAAGAGGGCAGGAGCCCGACAAGGCCTTGTCCAACACACTAGAAATTTGGGCTTAGCCTGTATTCAGCAGCACATCATCTAAGGGTTTAAACATTGGCTTTACACATACAGTATTTGTATTTTAGCAACATCACCAGCTTAAGTATAGAAAACGAACTGGAGAGAGACTGAGGTTGTTGAGTCAAGAGAACAATTATGACGATGCTGTAATGGTGTAAGGAAGAGACGGTAGAGGCCTCCACCTAAGCTGTGGCCGTGTTTCTGTGCTGTGCGGAAGGAGGGCTGACTTATCTGGGCTACATTTACTAATGGTCCATGTCAGTTGGTTTCTGATTAACTTGGGCCGGTGGTAGTTACTTGAAGGAGATTGGGAAGCAGGAGGAAAGACAGTTGCAGTGTATTTCACCCCCTTTCTCTCTAGGGCTCGGGTGACACCTCCAGTAGCAGTTGCATCTCCTCTTTGGCATGTGTAGTCATGTCACAGTTCTGGCTTCTGCCCAACGATCCCGCCCTGGGATCTGGGAACCCCACTTCCTCCCTTTGTTCCTCCAGCCCAGGACTGATTGCAGCTTTCTGCTGCTGCTAACATCTGAGTTGCTCATCGTCTCCTGTTTGGCTTCATATCTCTTCCATCACCTGCATAACTAATTCTCTGTATAAAACTGTCCTTTAAAATATTTGAAGAGGTTTGTTTTTTGTTGTTGCTGTTTTGTTTTTTTCTAATTGGACTCTGATATAGAAGGGGTTATATTTGAAAAATACCTAGGAGGCAAATTCATTAGGCCTTTATGAAAATAACCCTTATCACCTAATTCAAAGGGGTTCTCACTTTTTTGCACATTCCGGAACTGATGTTTATTGTATTCATTCTTTAGTTAGCTGACATAGCCTCTTTCTTGAGAAGCTATTTGCTGAATGGTAGAAATTGAGAGTTCTCAAACTCCTTATAACCACAATAAAAGAGCAAAAACAATGGGATGCTGCATGTTTAGGGCAGACAAGTCTCAGCAGAGGCTCACCCTCCACAGGAGTATTTACTGTCTGGGTCATCAGACTGCCAGCTTCCATAAATGCAGAATGAGAACCGTGCCAGGGAAGGCCAAATAGGATGCCCCAGACTTCAGTACTTGATTAAAATCTTGCCACATGAAGACTCAATAGGACAAAGTTGCTAGGACACCATTTTTTCAGATGCAGTCAGCACAATGAATGTAAGACCCTGGTGTCCAGAAAGGAAGAAGAAGGAGATGATGCTGAGCATGTGGATATACACATTACAGGGGATGGCACAGCAAACATGTAGAGCATGCCTGGCCTTGCCAGGAAAGAGTCATGGAAACCAATGGACGCAGATGCCCTGAGCGAGGCGGAGGGCGCTGCTCTGCCTACGCAGTGGGGGAGGCTGCCGAGGAGGAGGAGCCTCTCTCCTAGAAAACCATTGTTTTGCAACTAATAAAGGCTTAATGTAGGTTGGCGGGACTGACAGGCATTTATTTTATTTTTCATTAAGTAAACATTTTTATTTTAGAATAGTTTTAGATTTAGAGAAAAGTTGCAGAAATAGTACAGAGAGCCCCTGTATACCCCTCATACACTCCCCTGGGTCACCACCTTACGTTACTACTTGTTACCAGCGTTGAAACCAATATTGGTAAATTACCGCTAACTAAACTCCACTGATTATTTGAATTTTACTGGATTTTTCTTAATATTCTTTCCCATCCCCTGCCCTGGGATTCCACTGTATTACATTTAGAGATGTTTTATGTTATTTCCAATTTATCTTAATGATTAAGGTGAAAAATATTTGCTCCCATTAATTTTATTAAAGTACTAAAATTATACATAATTTATATGTAATGCATATACATATAGACATATATAAACATATATATACACACATACACAAATATACTGTTCCAAAGTTCCGTAAATTTCCTCAAGGAAGACTAGGCTAAATTTTTTTCCTTAGGAGAGTATACTGAGGTATAGAGCATAGGAGTCAAACTACATGGGTTCAAATGCCAGCCTGTTCCTTTCTCCCTGGGCAGCCTGGGGAAAGGTACCTAAGGGTTTAATCCCTCTGGGGTTACTTTTCTACTCTATAAAATGGAAATAGTGATAAACCTTACCTCATCAGTGAAATATGTGGATTAAAATGAATAATCCATATAAATCATATAGAACAGTGTCTGAGTACATAGTAAGCACTCAATTAATCTTTGTTATTATTATTACTACTGTTGCTATATGATCCCAGAATATCCTATGTATCTCTTTTATTGAAACTTATTGTACTTTTAATTATAGGCTTTATGTCTGTCTTTACTTCCAGACTGGACTCTTCACGAGTTCAAGGACATTGCTTGTGTAACTTGTAGTAGTTGCTCGGGAAAAAAAAAAAAATCACTTAATTGTTTTACATGTTGAATGCGGAATCATGAATCAACCACGTGAAATGTAAAACCTTGAAGGAAGAGAAAGTGAATGAGATATAGTTAGATAGATGGTATATACATATACACATAGGTCAAATAGAGGAGAAATATTTAAATTTTGTTTCTAAGCCATTGGCGTATGACATCCTGTCCTTGCTCATAGTTAAACTTGATTTCTCTTCATCTGCTACATGATACTGAAAGGGAATGTGTTTTTCTGAGATTAATAATTTTAAAAGTTCAGCAGGAGGACACTGCTTTTTCAAGCATCGGCAATGAAAAATGGCCGAGGGAATTCTGAATGTAATTCCCAGCTACAACTTTCTGGTAAAATTGGCATTAGCAATGCACTTGAGATGAACAAGTGTTATATTCAAATAACCTCGATGTTCAAGTTTCTTGCCAAACGCCCAGAAAAGCTAAGTGTGCTCCATGTATAAATGCACACTTGGGCTCTGGGAACCCCAGACACAGATGTCTGTAAAGCCACATATATTTCTGCCATAAAGATACATTAAACTGTGCTCCGCTCTTATCCAGGCCTCCAGACAAGGAAGTTGTTAAATGAGTTTTTTTCTTCTTTCCTGTAAGTTGCCTTTGCCTTTGAAATATTGCTAAGCAGTTGTCCCACAGGGTGGAGGTGGAATTAGCAGCTGCGGCAGTTCTTACAGGCAGTTCTTACACTGTCATCTCTTTGGTATGTCGCTTCTTTTCACTCTTGTGTTGGGGAAGATCCCACCCATCCTTTGCATTCCTCCTGAGCAAGTTGTGTCAAGGAAAGGCGAGAGAGGAAGCTATTCCCATTCTCTAGGGTGTAATCAAAAAGGAAGGTTTTAATTAGTTTCTCAGGATGTTCTCGGTTTCTGCACAGAGCAGCTCTTTCCTCCTTCGGCTTCAGAGCACTTCTTGGATTCTTCAAGAAACACACCTTTTTGCTCTTTCAGGCGCTAAACTCTGTGTATTCAAAAGTAATGAGGAATCATAAAGCCTGTCTTTCCTAGCACTTACCACAAGTGCAATATTGTATATATTTTTGCATGATTAGTTGATTTTGCTGAGGATTTCGTGAAGGCAGAGACATATCTGGTTTTGGTCTCCATTATATCCTGAGCACTGAGCAGTATGTCTGGTGCACAGCAGGCACTCAATAGGTGGTTGCAAAATAAAATAATAAACATGGGATTGGAGAAGCGTCCTCTACATCAAACAAAATAACACGTTAAGCATATGTGGCCCACAGAGATTGCTTCTTCACAAAGTCCTAGAAGAACTGTCAGCGATATAGTCTTTTATAGGTACTAGATCCTTTTCTAAGTGTATCATATTTGTTTTATCTATTAAGCCAAAAATCCTCATAATAGCACTGTGAGCTAGATTCTGCAGTTATCCCCATTTTACAGATGAGAAATCTCAGGCGGGGGGGGGGGGAGGGTTAGTGAAATTTCCCAGGGGCACATAACAGGTAACAGCAGAGCCTGGAATGGAGCACAGCTCAGTTGGCTCCAGAGACAACATGCCAACCCACCACGCGGGTCTGCCTCCTGCAATGCTACACAGACGGCACTTTGTATCTACAGACTACAAGTGGCATGAGTATAACAGTTCTAACTGGCAAAAAAAAAAAAAAAAAAAATTCACATCTGGATACATGTGGATAAATTCAGAAACCATCTTTGATATTTAGAAATGCCATATACAGACACACACTCTAGATTTAACAAGATCAAGGATTGCGTATCATCACTGGCAAAAGTAAATATGGGCAAAATTGTCTTTAATGCCTTAGTCAAGTACACTCATAGATATCTAGAGTTAAAATCCACTGTATTTTTTTTCTAAAATATCACCTTAAGGATAGTTATATGAAAATACACTCCACTCCAAAGACCTCATGGAATCCCAAGCAGCTAAAGAATTGAGGTTAAATTCTATTAAAATAACATTTCTGTATGGAGAAATGTTCCCACAGTACTAAGAGACATATACTTCAATTCCAAATGGAGTTTTAGACAGAAAGAAAGGGGCAGGAAAACATTTCTCTCTCCTCTGAATTTCCATTTCACATTGGGCCATTTTTCTTGTTCTTGACATTTAATGCACTGTATTCCGACATCTGTGCCCTTGTCTTATCGCCTACAAAACTGTGAACCCCTTGAAAAAGGAATCATGTCTTGCAATAAAAGGCAATGTGCTGGAAAGAACAAGATTTTTATTAGTGAGTAGAATTACCACTTACTATTTGTACAACCTTGAGTAAGTTATTTAACTTCTCCTGTCTTTGATTTATTCATCTATAAAATGAGGTTACTAATGGTATGTAGTGTTATTAGCCATAATATTAAAAGAATATTTGCGAATTTGGTTAAATATAGCAGATTGAAACATATGTTTTACTCCAGAAAAAAAACATTAAAATTTCAATGACTAGATAAAAACTTCTTAAATCCATAAGGAGAAAGACAGCAAGGGAAGAAAGTTAAGACAGAAAATATATATATATTGAAAGCAATGGACTGATTTATGATAATTGATTTGACAGACCAGCAAACACAAAAAGCCTTCACTTGAATGAAGTTACAGAGAACACTCAGGGTTTAGAGGCAGGAGGCACTTGGAAGCGTGTGTTGGTGGGGATAAAAACAAGAACACTGGTTCAGTCTTTATAAGGAGGAATGAAACCCTGGGATCTTCTCTTCCCCACACAGCCAGTTGTCTACATGGCTTATCCATGAATAATGTTTATGTAAACAAAGTAAGGCACAGATTGAATGTTAATCTTACTGAAAATTACAATTTAAATTATATTATAAAAAGTGCTAGTAGATGTGTGTGTTTGGGTGAGAGGAGGTATGTAAGAAAGCTAATTCATTACTTTCCATTGTAGGATGTTCATAGGCAATATCTAAAAATTAATAAATAGCAGTATAGCACAGTGCATAAAACGATGGAGGTCAATACCAGAAGAAACAGCTAAAAGAATTAAAAGTGGTTTCCTCTAGGGGATGAGCATTAAGGTGGGTGGGGTGAGAGAGCTAATATTTTGCATTATATGCTTTGAAGAATGATTTGACTTTTACATCTATGTATATTTTTAATCATAAAAAGATTTATAAATGAGTGCTGGGCTACAGAAGGCAGTCGTTAAACATAAGCAGCAGCTCTCTTAGTCCCTGTTCATTTTTATATTCCCCACATATCTATTCATGTTTATATTTATTGCCCTGTAGGTGATCATTAAATGTTTGCTAAATGACCAAGAGAACGAACCATCAAAGTTCATACACTGAATCATCGACAGAATCTTTAGGAGGGAAAAATGGGAGACACATTTATTGCCTTAGATTTTATAACGTAAGGAATGAACTGTCACACAGGAACAAAGTTTTGAACAATTACTAAACAGTCTTCTTGGTACTTTTTATGGGATGGTTAGAGAGAAACTGCTGTAAATAGGAAATCAGATACCTGTTCTAAAGATGTGGCTTGTGAAATATAAGAATTGTGTTCAACTTGAAAAACTCCCTTAAAATACTATTAGCTACCTAAACGTGATGGGTAAATTAATCTGACAGCATTAACTCTTAAAGTAACCTTTACTATCACCACTGTTACATGGGTCCACATTTTCCTGCACTCATCCCCCCTCCACAAGCATGGTGGTGATTGATTTATCACTGGTATTGATCAGGTGACATGAACCCTGAGTCTGGGCACACTTACTCTTGGGAAGCTTGGCACACATTAGCACATTCGCGTACATACTCATAATTACACAGCGCAAACAAGAAACTTTCAGAGCCAGTTTCACATTTTGGTTTTGTAGTTAGTGCTCGGTCCAGAGAGAGTCTTCACTTGGGTATTTCCTTTCCCTGCAGTTAGTACTTCCTCCAGTATTCTTTCATTATAATTAATGCGAAGAAAAAGATTAGGGTAGGAAGAGAGGAACAGATCCACCTGGGTGAGTTGTTTACTCCTCATCTACTCTGCGTTTTCATTTCTTTCACAGCCCCTGCCTGCTACCCCCACAACTTCTTCACCGAAACGCAGATTAATGGAGATCAGTGTAGATTAACAGTCTGGACCTCAACCAAGGAGAAATGCCATGGATCCATCACTTTGTTTGCATGTGTGCTTGTTTGTTGATGCACGAAGAAAAAAACAGCTTTTTTTTTTTTCAAAAGAATTGCTTCTGAAAATCTAGACTACATGCACTTTTGAAGAGTTTTAAAAATTACATTTCCAATAGTAACAATGAATTAAATTAAATTCTCTCCCCCAATAACCACACATACTGCTCAGCATAGCTGGTAATTTACGATTCACGATCCCCTTGGAAATACAAAACCCAGGCAACCAACAAAGGTTCAGATTGAACCTAAGCCAAATTAACAGATGCCTGGCACCAGGTACAAAATGCCACCAAAATCAGGCTTCCATGGAATGCATGAAGGAGGGAACCTGCTCCCATGGAATGCAGAAACACTGAGTCAGACTTGGAGCCAGTTTGCCACCATTGGTCATGGCCAAGGACATGGGAAAGTCCCAGGCAAGGAGTTCAAGTTTTGCCGAATCCATTTTATTATTGAAAATCTTCGATGATATAAGGTTTCTAATCGTGGAATAATTATCTGAATTCCTGGTTATATTGTTTCATAAGAATTAAATGTCAAAAGAGAATAAGAACAGTGGTTTAAAGAAAACTAGAGTTGCTATTATAAAAAAAGTCAGTGTACATGTGCTGTCGATGTAAGCCAATTTCACTGTTATAATTATTAGGGTTTTTTTGATAGGTATGTCCTATAGTAAGAGGTATGGCAGTGTTCTTGGTCTCCTTCCTTCAACCTTGCTACCACATATGACAGCAAGTCTCAAACAGAATTCTGCTGTGCACACATTTATTATCAAGCAATAACAAAAAGCATCACATAGCCAGTACTGTAAGCTTTATATAGTTTTAGTTTTTTGAACTTTTAGGTGCTTGGATCATATTCTATATCAAAAGTGTCTTCAAAGCAAATAAAGCAGTATTTTAAAGGTAAGATTTAGCTAAACTCAGGCCAACAAGCACTCGGAATAAGCAAGCTAACTGGAGGCTGTCAAAGTTTAATCTTGAGTATCACATGTAAAGGCACTGATAGCCCGGCTTGTTATATTTTGATGCCTCATTCATGCAAGGATAAGGATTTTGTCTTCAATATTTCTAGCCAGTTCACACATCCAAACATTACTAGTTTCATGAACAAAAACCTATTTCCAACATTTGCTATGCCACTTTATAAACTCTGCCATTCGTCAGGCAGCTGAATTTCTTGCAGTATCTAATTTTGGAGCAGAATCTTCCAATTAGATGCTAACTAATAAACCATATAGACTGTGTTGAAGAGTGTATCCCCCAAAATTCATGTCCTGCAGGAATTTGTGAATGTGACCTTATTAGGAAATAGAATCTTTACAGATAAAATCAAGTGAAAATGGGGTCATATTGGATAGAGTGGGTTCTAATGCAATGACCAGTATCTTATAAGCAGAGAAAAACTGGGACACAGATATATACAGAGGGAAGAACACTTTGTGAAGTCAGAAGCAGAGATGAGATTGATATATCTAGAAGCCAAAGAACCTCAAGGATTTCTGGCAACCACCAGAAGCTAGGAAGCAGAGCCTCCAGAAGGCATCAGCCCTGCTAACACCTCAGTTTTGAACTTCTAGGCTCCAAATCTATGAGAGAATAAATTTCCATTGTTTTAAGCCTATCTGTGGTCATTTGTTATAGCAGCCCTAGGAAAGTAATACACCATGGAATATATATTTCCAACAAGGGCCACTAACCACTCCAGAGAGCAGACTGAAACTACTATTTATATCACAATGTCAATACTGGAGTATTTCAAATAGGCAACATGACAATATGCTAGTAACATCATATGTATACAGCTGTATTTTGAACAGCAGTATAAAGCAGCTAAGGGCACATGGAAGATGCAGATTGCCTTTATGTCCTTGAGACTACAGATCCATTCCACTTTTCTTAGCCTTAGAAGACAAAGTGGTTCCTCTCTCTTCTTTTCCAAACAGTTTTCGAGCCTTTATAGGGTATGGGTAATTCACAGATATAGTTTGCTATTGGTCAACAGACATCATTTGGGCCACTATAAGAAGCCAGAAGTTTTGTTTTTTTGAGATGAAAAGGTGAAAAATATTTGAAAGAATTCTTTATAATAAAATAAATTAAAGTATATTATTTTGTGGGTAGAAAATAAGCAATACAATTTATTGTAACTTATCCAGATTATTTGATGTATGCATAAACATTTATTTAAATCCTCATATTTTTGTGCCTGTTGAATTTTTGGTGTTAAATTCTCTTGGGTCAAATAGCAGCTCTGAAACTTTTTGTCTGTATGATCTAGAGAAAGCCTCTATTGGATATCTGTATAATGATAATATGCACCTCACAAGCTTTTATTAAGGATTCAGTAGACCACATATGTCCTGCATGAATCCCATGTGGTGCACCATGCTAAATATTTGATTCTTTTCTTCATTGATGAATGTCTGGCACTTTCTGTAAGATTTCATTTGTTTTGATACAGATCCCATTTTCTGTTACGGGATCCAGGATAAGAGAAATCAAGTGATATGCATAGAAGCTTGTTCGCTTTTTCAGGTTTGCCTATAAACTCTAGAGTGTTGTGGGTCAAGAATGAGAAAGACCCCAGCCCAGGAATAGGCGGTCCACCTTCAAAGAGGTGGATCAGTGCCCCCATTTGCTCCAGGTATCTTCCCCAACCAAATGACAATGGCTGAAAGAGCATTCAGTTGAAATACCTTCAGGACAAGCTAAATTCCACCCCTATACACAATCACTCCAATGCCACCCCTACGCCTTTTACTTTTAGGACCAAAATTAAAATGGGTTGAATGAGCTTTCAATGACCATAACCTGAGAGAGTGGGTTTAAATCCAGGACGCAGTTCTTACTACCTGTGTCAGTTTAGGAAACTTATTTAAAGTTCCTCAGCCTTGACTTCTCACCTGAAAAAAAAAAAATGCAACCCTTATTTCCCTTATTGTTGACTTTCAGCAAAGGTTAAATAAGATAGTATGTATAAAGTACTTTACACAGTTTCTGACTCATAACTGGCTCTCAACAAACAATAGTTTATTCCCACCTCCATCCCCCTTACCCTGTATGTATTCTACTCACTATGCCTTCCCACCACCTCTCACAGAAATATCATTCTTCACTCAGAGGCAACTTTTCACAACTTCTCATTTTCTCCCTTTATCTCTCATGCTCAGTGAACTCTCCCTACACCCCTTCTGTTTTTACTTTTAGCGGTAGTTAGAGATTTGCGGTTTTGAGCCTTGCTAGTTGCCAAGAACTGCATAAATGCTCTCAGATTCTCACTGCAAACCCCCAACACAGGTCACACTTTCCTTAATTTACATAAAAAGAAATCAAGGCTGGGAGTGATTAAACTTGCCAAACTAACAAGTGAATCAAAATTCAAACCCAGTGTTTCTAACTCCACCGTCTGTATACGCCATTGTCCATAAGACTTACTTAGTCCATATTGCCTTTCATGTTATATCTCAGTTTAGGTATGTGATCCATATGCCAACTGATAACATATGAGGACAGGCTTGGTGCAGTGTGTACTCTATACTATATACCAAATAAATGTTAGCTAATGATTATTACAAATGATTAACCAGTATTAATTAGTTGATAATAATTAAATAATTGTGAATGTGCTTATCAACCTTTTCAGGTAAAAGAAAATCCTGAGGCAAGGATGGATTTACCTTGTATTTCTTCAGGAAAGAGGAAGAAATCTTTTTTTAAGTCATGGATTAAGCCAGAACCCAGTCATGTTTATTATAAAGCCAGATGATTGAAAGGAAACTAGGAAGACAGGGGTCCATTCCAGATGTATAACAAGACTGCTTCAGCATGACCTTCAATAATGCTTTTAAAGGCAGTGTTTTGATGTGTTGACATGGCAGTTGTTAAGGCTATGATGAAAGATATCAAGGGAAGAAGGGTGAAAACAAGACCATGAGCCATGTAGAGATGGCAATCAAGGGGTAGCCCATTTTTATATACTTGCTCATCTCTCCAAGCAACAGCGAAGGCCCCACCCCATCCTCACTCACCCTATGTTAGAATCCAGTCAAATCACACCCTTGAATTAGAGTAACACAGAGTTATTCCGTAGTGATGGGAATCAAATTCCTTCAACTCTAGTTATAATAAAAGACTTCTTATTATCTATCATTTTCAGCAAAACTACTCAAGGCTGATTTTGTTGTCTGTACTTTGGCAATTTGGCTTCAGATCCTAATTCAAGTAGAGGTTGTTCATTTGTTCCCAATCAGTTTTAAAGACCAATGGCCAGCAATGGAGGAAAGCAAGATCTCTGCCTCAGATCTCACAGAGGAACATGATTGGGTCAGTGTCCAGGACTCCTGCCATCTCAATTAAGAAAAGCCCAAAGCAGTGTCCACACCCATGTGATGAAGGAGTTAGTTACTCTGATAAAAATGTTACCACTGATTTCCTGAGAATGGAAAAGTGAGATGTAATGTGTCTGGCAGAGCTACTGTTGCTGACTAGTCATAGGAGGTTATTATTGTTTTGTTTTGTTTCCCGGCAGGAGAAGGTGAATGCATGTTTTGGCTTTAGATCTGGCACCCAGTCCTCTCCAAGCGAAGGGCTTCTGACTCCTGCCAGCAATAGACTTTGTTGCTTTTGACTGGATTTTTCTTAATCTGGATGGTCATGCATCCACATTAAAAGCAGAAAGGAGGTTTCCCCAAGCCAGGGCCAGGTGCACTGTGCCCACACACCTACTCTTACTGTAACATATGGTGACGATAGACTGAAACAGCCTTGTTTGGTCCTCTGGGGGGGTAACATGCAACTTTTTGTAACATGTCACAATTGGAGTTTCCCAGGTGTCTAAAGTTCATAGCTCCAATAACATTAAAAGCAGTTTCTGGCAAGCATGAGATTAAAAACAAGAAAATGAAATCTCAAAAACCTACCATGATCTAACCACCACTATTTCATAAAATAAGATTTTTAAAACAAAAAGGTAGAGAGATCATAATTTTTGAATAAAGGATAGAGATAGTCTTTAAATTACTAATTTAGTACTACATCCCCGCCCCCCCCCCCAAAAAAATGTTCTGATTATCCTTAGGAAACTACAAACTAGTGCAAATATAAAAAACTCAGAATGGTGCTTCTCACATTCTGGGAAATCCTTAAATATGACTCAATGAGTGATCCCGAAGGAGGTTTTCTCATCTCCTACCCCTATTTAAGGCATACTTTTGGAGTTTTCTTATGAAATTCATAAAACGTTAAGTTTGGGTTAATGAAATCCTGAAAATAGCAATAAGATCCTGGAAATAGATTAGTCTCCTATGGGCTGAGACCGCAGCCAGCCTCTACCCCTCTCACTGTGCCTTCTGTGATCCCTGTAGCCACAGTACTCACTTCTGCCTGTGAACTCTCTCCTATGGGGCCGTGATTAGCCATGGCACTTGGCATTTAATCCCACAGCACTTTGTACCATCTTCCATAATGACAGCTCACAGCACTTATCTGCATTTCATTCCATACATATTTTCTAGATGAGTAGAATTTCTGAGATTATCTCATACTCAAGGGCAAGAAAATCCCTGGCAAAAAATGTAAGGCTTAAGCATAAATATGGTAGCTTCTGCAATAAGACAAGCAATTTCAAATACCTACATGAACAAAAAGATAGTATGAGTATAGAAAATATTTTTTCAATTATCAAGGCATCTGAAAAGAAAGTCTGGGAACTAAACCCGGGTTTTCCAGGCACTACTATTTCTTATCTTACACCATTCTTTCTACTATGCTTCCATTTACGAAATCTTAGCCCTTCTTCCTTTAAAGTCTAGCCTCTCTTCTCAGAGACTTTTCCAACTATCCCAGTCTCTGGTGATTTTTCTTTCCTACAAGCTCTTGTCATATCTATCATCTCTTCTCTTCTCCCCCAAAAGCAAATATTTAAGCTTATTAGTAGCACAATGAGAACTAAGTGATAAACATTCTCCCTTCCTACCTCCATTTCTCTCTACACTAAGCAACATACTCTCAATCCCACCTCCTTCTGCATGCCAGGAAAACCCTACTCATGTCTCAAGATCCAATCAGCACAGCTGCTTCCTCTTCTTTTACACCTGCCTGGTCTCTGTTCTTTCTACCCTCACTTCCTCCTCCATGTCCCCACGTAAAATTTTTTCATTGAGCAAAAACAGCACCACATTATTGTAAAATTGTTGAGATTAAAACTCACATGGGCCACTAACACTGCCTGCCATCTCCGATTGCTCAATCCAGCCCACAATGACTAATTAAAACTTCTCCTTTCCCTTCAAGCTTCTGAAAAAGTCTCGCTCCTCTTGATATTTAGCATATGAACTAGTCTCTTAGTTTAAAGAGATGATATAGACTACCAGATGAGAATTCTCAAATATAAAATATTTCCCTAATTTTAGATATACAAAACAATACACACTGAACACTTACTATCCTCCTGCCTTCTTGTTACAGAGGAGGTTATGCTCCCTTTTATTTATTTAAGATGAATCTCATTGGATCCCATCATTTTTTCATCTTCTTACAGGCCATAAATATTGTATATTCCTTTTTTTCTACTCTTGAAAAATCAAACTCTCAACTGAATTTTATCATTTGGCTCTTGCTATGGTCTGAATGTTTGTATATTCCTCCCTTCCTCTCCCCTCCCCCCCCCCAAATTTATATGTTAAAACTATAACAGCCAGTGTGATGGTAATAGGAGATGAGACCTTTAAGAGGTGCTTAGGTTATGAGGATAGAGTCTTCATGAATGGGATCAGTGCCCTTATGAAAGAGACCCCACAAACTCCCTAGCTCACTTTACCTTATAAGGATATGATGGAAGTCTGTGACCCAAAAGAAAGCCCTTACCAACCTTGCTGGCACCATGATCTTAGACTTCTAGCCTCCGGGACTGTGAGAAATAAATTTCTGTTGTTTATAAGCCACTCAGTCTGTGATATTTTGTTGTAACCGCTGGGATAGACTAAGGCAGATCTTAAAAATACATAAACCTCTTCCATTTAAAAAAAAAAAAAGTATTTACCTTCATTCAACCATTCATTAGTTTATTCCTACCCAGCTCCTACCGTATCTCTCTTACACCTTTTACAGATAAATTTCTGCAGGATTACCTGTACCTGCTATCACCATTTCCTCATATCCCACAACCCCAATCCACTTCTAACTGCCGTGGAGTAGCCTCTCCATACCTCCCCCATCACCTTCTACCATGCATCCTCTCCACAGTGTTGTAAAATTTAACAAATACAGCTATAAGATGCCCTGTTAAATTTGAATTTCAGATAAATAACAGTTTTTGAAGATTTTTAGATGCAATATATGGCATATTTATACTTAAAAAAAATTGTCGTTTATCTGAAATTCAAACTGGTTATCCCGTATTTTATCCAACCTCTCCCTACCTCTCCCACATAGTACAATGCAACCACCCTGGATGTCTTCTGGTCCTTTGAATTTGAAATGTTTTTCATTGCCATGGACTTTTACAGATGTTGGTTGTAGTAGTTTCCTGGTGCTGCTGTAACAAAGACCCACAAACTACTTGGCTTAAAACAATAGAAGTTTGCTGTCTCACAATTCCGGAATTAGGAGTCTGAAGTTTGCTCTCTCTAGAGCCTCTTTAGATCCTTCCTTGTGTCTTCCTTCTGGCAGCCCCAGCTGATCCTTTGCTTGTGGCAGCATAACTCCAATCTCTGATTCAGTTTTCTCTCTTCTTAAAAGGACACCAGTCATACTAGATGAAGGGCCTACTTCTACTCCAGTATGACCTTATCTTGATTTAATTAATTACACAAACAAACACTGTATTTCAAAAAATAAAATAAAATCACATTCTGAGGCATTGGGGGTTAGGATTTTAACATATCATTTTGGGGAACAAAGTCAATCCATAACACCAGTCCTTCTGCTAGGAATGTGCTATTTTCTCCTCTTTCCCTAAATACTCCTACTCACTCCTATCTACTCTTTAAATTTCAACTTAATTAACAGTTCTCTGACTTTCTTGACCAAATCCTATTTTCTAATTTCTCACTTTTATAGGACCATATACTTCTCTTCATTGCACTTTTAGAAAGTGAAGAGTCTATGTGAAGAGTCTACACAGACTTGCTTGAAAAGTTGATGATGTTTTCCACTGGACTGTGTACTTCATAAAGGCAAAAACCAGGCTTATCTGGCTTATTAATACATCCTTGGCTCTGAACATAGTGCCTTACCCTTACTAGGTGCTTAATGAAGACTTGTCTGTGAATGAGAAATGACTGGATGAACACTTTTATATAACATGAATGGCTTGAGTGTACAACAATCTTTATATCCATAAAGCTTTATAATATTCTTCAATTTATAGTATAAAAATGTCCCCAAATATCTCAACTTTTACTTTTCTCTTATAAGAAAAAAGGGTACTTTTAAAATGTTCTTAGGATGAAAGTTCTTAGGTTGCTTAAAAAAACAAAACTAGGCCCAGAACGAAGACACCTTTGAGATTGAATTCAGAAGCGAAGCTCATTCATTGTTTCCATTCTCCTCCGCTAACTTCTTAGAAGAGGTAAATTCATCTCTATGTCTGAGTCAGTGGAATCTCTTAGCCATATATTTTTAATGATGCTGAACAAGAGAGAGGATTTGCCAAAGTCTGTGTCGAAATGGAGGAGGATTTATTGAAGGCACACTCGCCATTGAGATTCCTCTGGTTTGGATATTAGGTTTGCTTTCATTGGCCCTTGTGCTCACGGGGAACTTACCTTTGATTGTTTTTTGTGTAACGCAGAGCTGAATTGAACTGAAATAATGTCTTCTAAGAATTTGTATAGCTTAGGTAAATTGATGTTAGAAGTAAACTTGCTACTATCTAGGTAAATAGGAGATGTAATCAATGTTGCCCTAAAATGACTAAAGAAGACTTTAAATGTTTCTAATGGAGTCTGACCCTTTCGTATACTCCCGTGCTGTTGATTCCAAGTATATTCAATAGGGACTTGCTGGATTCATACTATTTGTGATAACATTATTGCATGCTTAGCAATTTAAAGGGTAAGTAGGAAATCCCCCAATTTTTCCTTCTGTGTTTTCCTTTACTTTCACACTACTACCACATCTGATGTGTGGGTTTTCTCGATACCAAGCATTTATGTGACATCGTCTGGGAGTCCTACAATTTAACTCAATTCTGACACTGTCTACCTGGAGACAGCATCAGATCCCACAGGTTAAGGGCTCAAGCCCAAGAGACTGTCCCCCATTTCAGATGTCAACTGCAAGCAGTTGGTCAGCAAGTTACCCACAACTTGTGTCTGATTTGAAACCCACAAATCAGAGGTTCCCACACCCTCTTACTGAAATTCAATTAATTAGCTAGAATGACACACAGAACTCAGAAAAACACTTATATTTACCAGTTTATTATAAAATATGATAAAGGAGACAGATGAAGAGTGAAATTAAGTAATATACCGGTTGAGGTCTGGAAGGGTCCTGAGTTCAGGAGCTTCTACCCGATTGAGTTGGGTGAGTCACATCCCACCCTCATCCCTCACCGGTGTGACAGTGTTCTCCAATCTGGAAGTTCCCTGATCTCTTACTATTGGGATTTAATGGAAACTTCCTCCTGAGGGCATGATCGATTATTAACTATTAACTTCATTTCCAGCCCTTTTCCCCTCTCTAGAGAACTTGGTTGTTGAGGGGCAAGGTTGAAAATTTCAAGCTTCTAATTATGGCTTGGTCTTTTCAATGACCAGTCCCAACCCAGGAGTCCACCCAGAGTCACCTCATGAGCACAAAAGATGCTCCTAGTACTCCTATCACTTAGAAATGTACAAGCGTTTTAGAAGCTCTGTGTCAGGCACTGGGGGCAGAGATGAATTTGTATGTTTTCTATTATCTCACAATGAGGAAGTAAATTTTAAGTGAACCCTCTTATATAAATATCTATATCTATATGTTGCAGTGATGAGTCAGGGTTTCTTTACAATGGCCTCACTTGAGGAATACTCTAGGATTTGCTTGCCTTATATAGGTCTTTAAATAATATCATGTTATAAAACAAATTTTATTGTTTTATCCATTTTTTTCACCTGTTGTTTCTACTTTAGCTCATCTAATTTATATACATTTTCAATAAATTTCAGTAGTAGTACAAATTGCTTTAAGATAGAAAAAATAAATTACTTCAACCCTGTTTTCCCTTTGTGCATAAACAAGCTATATTAACTGCAAAGGCATTTAAAAGTTTTATTAAATCAGATGAAGTAAAAATTATCCAAGCTGTATAAAAGTATAAGGGAAAAGAGACAAATTGAAATAAGGTTTGTTTTGAAACCTGACTTCTATATAGAAAACCACTGGGTGAAGGCTGGGGTAGTAATGGTTACTCTCATCTGAGTGTTCTTGGTAACTAGCATAGTCCCTCACAGACAGCTGGGCCTAATAAATATTTGTTGAAATAATGTGTAAATCAAAGTGCAAATAGAAATAAATATTAGACTTCCCTGAATTTGAGCCTCTAAGAAAATAAAACCTTTAGCGGACAAATAGGCAATTCTATTTGATAAACTCTCCTAAGGAAAAATGTTCTTTTCTTTTCAAATATTGTTCTACTCATTCTTACTTTTGAATGAAAATTGGAAGTTACTAGGTTAGAGAATAAAAAGGGTATGACGAATCTCAATGATGTAGATAGTCCTGATTAGTTTTATAATGATGCCAAGTTGTGAACTTGCTTTCTTAGATAATATATACTATTCTAGACAACATAAAAATTTGCAAATGAATGTAGAGCTGAAGTTAGCAATCAGCTCTTGCCTGGGTAGAGGAAAATGGCAACAAGCAACCCAATGAATATTAAACATTTACCAAAGCATTGGTAAATATGTTTAAATACCAGGTAACAGTGCCTCTTACACAAGACTAACAAACTTGATACAGGCATGGATTTGTTCTCCTGTGAGATGCAGACAAATGACAAGAAGGCTAAGTGGTTATCTGAGAACTCCCTCCGACATAGAAGCAGAATTCATGAGTTAACGGGGCTCAGGAGAGGAAGAGTGGGAACATGTGCTTTGTTAATAACCCTTTCATTTTATTGGAAATGTTGATCATTAAATGTTATATCATGTTAAAGTAGTTATTTGGAAGCAACATATATCAATCAGGTCATCGAGTTTATGAGTCATAGAGTAAACAAAATAGAAAGTACCCAAGAGTGATCGGGGAAGAACTATATGAGCAGGAGAGTGTGGACTGTACAGTCAAACAGAACCAGAGTAGTGGTTCTACCACTTCCTAGCTGAATGACGTACAGCTAATTACGTAACTGTCTGAAGTTTCCTTTCTACATCTGTCAAACAGAGGTAAAAATATCTACCGTAAAGACTAGTTATGTGGGAGAGCAATGAGATAAATTATGCCTGTTACCTGGAACACAGAGCAAAGATCTACCCATGTGAAAAGGGACATTGACGACAAAGTGAGCAAATGTGCAGCAATTGGACTAAGTATCTGAATCAGTTCCAGAGAGTGGAAATAGTTGTCAAATGAGACATTTCAGCAGACTCTCTGGCAAACTGGTTTTCAACTTCTAAAAACTACACTTTGTCACACATTCATGAAATTTGCTAAAACTATTAGTAAGTCATACCCAACTAGCAACTGTGGGGATAAGGAATTGGTAAGAAGGAGCTTTTGTATACGCCCTCATCTTTTTCTAGGTCTTTTGTTATCAATAACAAGAACTTCTCTGTATTCTTTTGTCTGTGTTTACATTTACTGGTGTTGAACTGATACCAAATGGAGGGGAACAGCTGATGTGGTTTTCCCTCTTGTTCTGTCCTCTTTATGTTCACAGACAGACACACACAGACATACAGTTGCAGACTCACAACCCATTCAGAGACAAATGCAGTCATAGATCACACACACACATACACACACATGCACCCCACACCTACCTGTGAGACTATCTTAATGTAACACATAATCTCATTTAAATTATTAGCAGCCACAAGGATTTCCAAATGATTTCAATAAGAATATCAGATATATTTGATAAAAATATCATAGATCAAATTCCAAAACATATTTATAATTTTTTTTGAAATACAGATATATTTTTGTTTTCATATGACATTACATTGGGCTGTTTTTTACACAGAAGAACTCTACATTTCATGCAATTTACTTGATTTAAATTTAGTCATTTCTTTTTAAGATATCAGGACAATTAACACAAGAATGTTCTGTTTCAAACTGGATGGACATGTGAGAACTCATTTTAATAAAACAATAGACCTATATCTCTATTCTACAGCTGAGTAGTACTCTGACTATCGTAGAGGGAAAATGCCAATCTTCGATCTAAGATACTCATCTATGATCTAAGATAGCGAAAACATAGCAGGAAAACAAACAAGACGGAGTACTCTCCTTACAGAGGAAGTAGAGGCAATGGAATGAGGAGGAGATGGTCATGGAGTGAGCCATGCTGCTGACAGAGTGACTGACTTTCGAGAGAGTCATACAGACCAGGAAATGGCCCGATGATCGGAGAATGCCACCTCGAACCACAAAGCTTTCATATTTCCACAGTGAGAAAGAATCAAGAGTGAGGACAGAACTTGAAGAGACTAGCATAAGTGTACAAGAAGTAAATGAGCTCAGTCAAATGCCAGATATTGTATCTGGCCATGACTTTACATTTGATTGCCATTGTATGTACACATAGAGAAGAGAATGTTTACATTTTGAAGAAAATGTTGTTCTGTTGACATATATGCCATTAAAGATGGCCTGAAAAATTCTTCGTTGGCTCCTATTCTATCCTCTCTTAACTCAATAATGATTTCAGTCCATGCAGTGATTATACCCCCAAAATATTGTACATCCTGCCTTGTCCAGTGCATTGCTCTATATAGTTTGCTCTCTAGTGCTATAAGAGGAAATTTACTCCACCTCCCTCAGTTCTTAAGTTATGTTAAAAACACCAGTATCAATGATAAATACAGGAAAGATGGGAAACTGGAAATGAACTTATAGACTAAGTAGCAGCTGTGGGTCAAAATCAACATGGTAGAAGGATTAAATGAGATAATGTGAAAGTACTTGTAAACTGGAGCATACTAACAAGTGTTCTGACGATGTAGTAAGTGAAACTTCATAGATGCAAATACAAATTCTCCCAACCATGTTACAATAAATCCATTGGCTGGAGAGCATTTCAATAGAAACCAGGAGTCTAACTTGCTGGAAAGACTTAAGTAATCTGCAATTATAGGTAGGCAGATCACATCTGGCTATGGTGTTCATTTCTGGGAGCTACATTCTAAGAGTACATGGACAAACAGGACCACAGAAGACAGTGACCAAGTCAATGAGCAGTTGGAAACACTGTATTGTGAGGAATGGTTGAAGGAGATAGAAGTAAATATCCATCCTCAAATATTTGAAGAGAACAGAGAGTAAAATACAAAAGAACAAGATCAGGGTAGAAGTTACATAGAGGCAAGTTTCAGCTCAATACAAGGAAAACTTTCTCATCATTAGAATACTGAAAATATATACTGCATTTTCTTCCTTCCTTCCTTCCTTCCTTCCTTCCTTCCTTCCTTCCTTTTTTCCTTTTAATTACTACACCAACCTTTTTAGAGAAGTTTCTGAATGGCTATGACACATACTTTCTCCACATAGTTGCCACGCCCTGCAGCATGTGTCCCTACCTGCTGGCCATGGTGGATTGGAACAGGAATAGGTGTTTGACCCAAAGGCTCTAACAAGTAAGGGTGTTGAGTCCGAGATACCATTGTAATGGGGGTCTTCTATTAGGGATAATGGTTAATAAAGCCAATCAGATCCTCTCTCTTTGAATGTTTGATTTTCATAGGTACCTTGAAAGAATCTTCTAGCTTAATAGCAGGAAAAGTAAAAGCAGTGAGAGGGAGAGCAAAAGAAGAGAAAGATAAAAAGTAAGAGAAAACCTGAAGCCACAGGGGACTAGGTAGAGATAAAAAGTCAGGATCAATGACCCCGAGCAAACATTCATCAACTACTGGTTTAATCTTTTATGTAGATGACAATTTAGTGGTCTCTAGAGCAGGGCTGTGTCCTGGCTAATATTCAAGTGTTCATTGAGGAGCCTGACTGTGATGTTGGCCATATTTTCCAAGACTTTTCTCTTTTCCCTGTTCTTCCTGTGTTCGTACACTCAGTCTGCAGTCACAGAGGTAACTTGCACGTACACACACACACATGCATGTACAAAGGGGTCATATAATGCACACAGTCTAAAATCTGAAAATTTTCACTCAAGTTAATCTCTCTGAATCTTGACATTTACCTTTTGAAATAATTGTATAGTATTTTCTTACATTACTGTATCACAATATATATATTTTAAATCTTTTTTGAATTTTAGGTTGTTTCTATTTTTTTACTATTATAAGAAGCACTGTGTTGAATGTTCTTATAGCTCAACTTGTATACCCACTGACATTTTTTTCTAGGATAAATTTCTAGATGTTCATATCAGAATATATGAGCATGTTTAAGATTTTGGATTCAATTGCCAAATTGCCCTCTAAAAGATTTTATTAACTTCCATTTCCAATTGTGGTGTTCTTTGAACTAGAGAATTTCCATCACTAAAAAAGGGACTGAGGTATTATTATCTTTTACAGAAATTTTGGAAAATTTTTCTGAATTTGTATGAGTGTTGATGTGATATCTAAGTATTAAATGTTACACAACTAAAAATATAATTTGAAATCTTCTTTGAGTTTATATCTGTTTGCTTAAGTAATGTTCTTAGAAGTACTGAACTTCAGCCTTGATATTCCAGAATCCCCTTATCAATCCTTAAGTTTTCAACACTGTAATCATCTGAGAGTAGGATTCAGGTTAGATTGCATATGTGTCTAAAGATGCCAGGGAAAGTCTCATAGGGACAATTCAAATATAGGATAAATCATCATAACAGAAGACCCAGCACAGATTCTGACTGACCTAAATAAATTACTAATGATGGTTATGAACAATTATAAAATTTATATCCAGTATCATTCATGTATCACAGTAGGTGATCGGTAAGCACTTGATAAATAAATAAATTGGTATTATTACTTGAGATGTGGTAACCCGTGTACATATAATGATATTTTTTGCAAGTAAGAAAATTCTCTATTACATAAGATGAGATAAAATGTATTTTATTACATTCTGCAGAAAGCTAAGGTGATTGTTTAACTATATCAGCAAGTTTGAAAGACACTGATTTAACTATTTACTAATAGGAAAACGAGAGTTGTCCTTCCAGGTTTTTTTTAGGAGATAATGAATGGTTTAGATTTAAAAGAAGAAAGCAAAGAACCAATTTTTGAAGAGATAAAAGTAGACAGATAAAAAAGACTGTAGTCTCAAGGAGATAAAACTCAAACGAGATCTTTTGCTTATACAGTAGCTATGATATCAATGACCACATTCTTTTTATTTCTTAAAAGCAAATTAATTGACTTTTAGTTCTAGATTTATCCTCCTTCCTGAAACATTAAAAAAGAAAAGAAAAAAAAAAGCCCTAGACAAAATACTTGAAACAATGGTTTTTAAGACACTGGACACCAGGCAGCGCAGGACAGTGATATTTGAGATGGGAAACAGGCCAGATGAGCCCAGCACAATATCATGAAAGAATTTCCAGGTACCAGTAAAGCCAGGAGCCCTTATGCTGAAGACATACAGCAGAGAGTCCAGAGAGAACACAGTGGAGTGAGTACCAGAGAGGAATGAGCTGAATCAAGACACGACCTTGCAGATCTGCAGAGGGCCCCACTCATTTATTCAGCAGAGTAATGACAAGCATCAAGTCTGGAGGAAGAATTTTCCAAAGGATTAGAAGGAATAACAAATGATGCTTGACAAATTAGATATCCATATGCAAAAAATAAAATAAACTTGAAAAACTACCTCTCACTATATAAACTTTTCATTCAAATTTGGATCATAGACCTAATTTTAAAACCTAATTGTGTAACTTCTAGAAGAAAATGAGAGAAAACCTTTGTGACCTTGGGTTAGTCAAAGATTTGTTAGATATCACACCAAAAACAAAATCCTCAAAAGAAAAAATAACGATTTGGACTTCTTCAAAATTAAAAAACTGCTACTCTTTAAAAGATTCTGATATGAGATTAAAAACACAAGCCATAAACTGGAAGGCAGTATTTGCAAATCAAATATCTGATAAAAGATTTTGCACCTAAAGGAGCTTCTATAGCAGCAGTCTCCAACATTTTTGGCACCAGGGACAGGTTCTCCTATGATCTGAGGTGGAGCTAAGGCAGTGATTTTAGCAGTGGGGAGCAGCTGCAAATACACATTGAAGCTTCGCTCACTTGCCCACTGCTCATCTCCTGTTGTGAGGCTTGGTCTCTAACAGGCCACAGACAAATACCAGTCTGCAGTCCAGGAGCTGGGGATCCCTGTTCTATAGTGTCCAGTTAAGAGTATGGTTTCTGGAGGTGGACTACCTAGGTGGCATCATTACAAACTGTTGTATGACACCTCACAGTTTTCCTATCTGCATAACCTATCTCAAAGTTATGAGGATTAAATGAATTAATTGAAATAGGGTTCGCAAGAGAGGGAAGGAGGGAAGGAGGGAGAGAGGGGAAGAGAGAAAGAGAGAGAAAACCAATAATTGTTTACCTCTATGATATTGGAATGATTATAATTATAACCACCTCTGGTGGTCACTGTGCTTTTAAACATTGGCCTGGGAATTAGTTTTTCTCAAAATGTAAGTGAGAAAGTCTATTATACTGATACATAGGACAAATATATATATATATATATATATATATATATATATATATATATATATATATATATATATATCTGCATCCAAGAAGCACCATTTTGTCTTACAAGAGTGAAAGAAAAAAAAAATGGGTCAAGAATTCTATTTTCTGCTATGACCATTTTCTTTTCTTGGTGGCTGAGAAATTACATAATGCCTTTCTAATAAAAACATGAATCAAACATCTGACTCCAAATGCAGTTTAATCCAGGGTGTAAGAGAGCTAATCTTGGTCACAGATGACAGATGTGTCAGGAAATGAATCCTAAAGAGGAAAGCAAAACATAATTCTAAGAGTTGACCAAAAGACATTGTTATCTATGCCAACAAACAACCAACCAAACAACAACGACAAAAATAACTCCAGAAGACATATGCCAAATTAAATGTTAAACTGATCTACTTCTTAAACAACTAACTTTCCTATTAACAAGAGATTATGGAATTTTTAATGGCTTCTGTGATTCCTGATTGCAGAAGTGACACACAGATTCACAGTGCTTCAGGCTTCTCCAACACTGAAGCTGCCAGGGAACGGTGTCTGGCAGCACACTACTCAGTATGTCCTGCGTCCACCTCTTACTTCCATTTCCAGGGATCCTTTCTATTGAGCAGCAACATCACACAATAATAACCTTCGAAGGAATATTGCCAATTGTCTCTGTAGTTAGCACACTTGTAATAGAACTAACACATTCTTTTTGAGGAGCAGAGCTAGAAGTTGGATATAAAACAAGAAGAGAAGTTTAAAAAGGAAGTAATAGAAGTCTATGTCAGTTTTGGAGTCAATTTGGGGAAAGCATTAGATTGCTTTGAAAAAGATGTATTTTCATATGCAACTGACAGATATTCAGAGTGGCCACTGAGTTTTAGAATGAGGCGTTCTGTGTAAAGACTGCTCCATATGCTCCTGCACTGGAAGGCAATTCTCCCAAGTTGTTCTTCAAAAATCCTCCTTTCTTGTGAGTTAGACCTGATAAATCTCTTCAAAATAGAAATGGGAACACTTTTGGGGACAGAATTTGTGAATCTCTTGTTTATCTTGGAAAACTGGTTTTGCAATTTCTGAACAGATACAAACTAGCCCTGCCTCTCTTTGGGGCCATTCCATATGATGCTCTTGAAAGCATTTACAACAGTTTACAGACAGGGATGGTGAGCTTTATAGCTCAGACATGCAAAGAAGCACCCTCCTCCAGCATATAAAATGTCTAGACACAAAAGGATGATCTCAATCATGAACAGGAACCTGGTTCTGCTAAGAAGTTGTTTTACAGCAGAAACTGTTCTTCAGATGACAAAAAATCCCAAGCCAAGACTAGCAGTGTGAATAGCAAGCCAACCACATTCTTTCAGCTTGGATCTGGCAAGCTTTGTACAGCTATACTCACTTAAAACTGAACCATACCAAATGTTTCTCATTTATACTTTAAATAATAATAATAATTAAAAAACTTATTTAGCAACTACTAAGTGCCAAGTATCAATTATACAACAATGAATAACACAATGCCAACTTTCAAGGAGCTCATGATATATTCTGAGGATGTTAAGGAGAGGGAGAGGTGGGAGAGAGAGGAAAGAGGGGAGGGGAAGGGAAGGTGAAGGAGGGAGAGGGGAGAGGAGAAAGGGAGAGATCCCGAGAAATTGGGTCTTCGAGATGGAGAAGTAAGATTTGCTCTCCTCTGTCCATTCTCTGATAAATCCTCAGGATACTGAAAATAGGAAAGGGCAACGTCAGGCCTCTGAAAATTTGCTTGGTGACTAGTTCCTGTAGAACCTTTCTACTTTCTTTACATAAATATATACAGAAGCCTGTCCACCTTTAAGTGTCCAGCCTCCTCTTGTTTGGGTGTGAAGACTGAAGTCAGCATCCTAGTGTCTCTGGTATTTCAAATTGGCAGAGATGGCCAGGGAAACCACCACAAGGATTTCATAGTTGCATGACTATTGCTGATGGAGTGACTCATTTGCCTCAGAATGCAATGCAAACTATGAGGTCAACTTCAGAGCAAGCAACAGCAGTCAGCTAGATATGTGAGAGATGAATTATTCAAAGATAAGAGTAAATCTTTCCAGTCAAACATAGTAAAAGAGGACTATAGCTAGAGAAAATATATTGGACTTTTACCATGAATTTATAAACAGAACCAACTCAGCAGGTATAGACAAGGTCATATTGACTTTAGGAGCTTGATTATAAAAAAGTTTATAGAAAAACAGCAAACAGAGGTTATAAAAGAAATTGAATGAGTTCATGGGGAAACTTTGATTTTCTATATAATAACCTAACATGCTATTTTTTCTGCCATTCTAACAGTTGAAATATCTATTAACCATCTCTATATGCTTTATCAGTCTCTAAGTTGTGTCCTTCAGGTATTTTACCCTCTAATTCTCCTGAATCATCAAAACAAATGTCCAATGCCACTTTGGGGTCAATTTGATTTTATTGACTCCTAGATGACTTTACACATTATGAAAAATTGAGACAGCAGGTGACAGAAAATTAGACTAAGCAAACTCCTGAGGTTCTCCTAATTCATTTTTGAGACATTTATTTAATTGATGAATTACAATTTTTAGATAACCAAGATACAGAAAGGTTTTATGATTATTTCGAAGTCAAATAAGGGAAAATAATGTTTCCTGAGTTGCTAGACTGTGGGTAGCAGGCTAAGAACACTAGGAACAGCAAGCTTTGAAAAATTAATGTTAATGGCCTCTATTATTTGTAGTGCACCTTCCCTAACCCTGCCTTGGTGCAGGCTCTTCGTACCTACTAAGTAACATTACCAAGCAAGGACAGAAAATTGCTGATTGCATGCTCCGCCCTCTAGAAGATAGATTTCATGTAGGCAGAGATCCTGATTGTTTTGTTCACAGCCATATCCCCAGTATAGGAGTCAATGCATATCACATAATATGTACACAATAAATATGTGTTAATGCATTAAATAAATTAAGTGGGAGTTTTAACTGCATTGGGATATTGTGATTCGATTTGTCAGAGAAATACCCAGGAGCTTAAATTCTCTCTAATTAATGTTTCTTTAGTATTTAAGAACTGTTTCAAGCTGCTTTGACCCAGGATTTTTTAGATAATTTACACACTGTTTTTCTCTTGGTCAAATGCACATAGGATTTTATAACCAAGCTCAGTATAAGAAATAATGAAGCCTGAACTAAAAACACTCCTTAGGAATTTTAGGTTGACTTTAGCAGGTCACAAAATGCTGTGAGGTCAGAAGCAAAATCAGAGAGGAGGTCTTCAACAAGTCTAAGCTAGAAGAAGATTCAGAATCAAAATTGTATCAGGATGGGAGGTGAGAATAAAGCTGGGATACCTGTTTATTGAAGCCCTACCTTATGTGAGTTCAAGAGGAGAGAAGACTTCTGTCTGCTTCAGTCCTAAGAGTAGAAAAAGACAGCAGAAACCAGTTACTGGAACTAGGGAGATCCAGGTAAAATAATTACCCAGTAGAAACTGATGTAAACTAACTCTGTGATTATAAGTTGAGCCTTTATTTTCCATGGTGATTGAGGCTTGGGGAAAAAAATCGTCATGCACGAATTTCGAGTTTTCTATTAGAAATAAATTGCTTTAAAAATAATATATTTCACCAAAGTAGATAATTTTATAGAATAAGATAAACATTAAACACATGTACACACACACGTGAAACCTCTAACTTCTACAAGGTAACTATATCTTTCCTTACTAGTTTATGGCTATTGCTAAGAGCGATCACTTAAACCAAAATTAACTTGGAGACAGAAGACTCCATCTGTTGAATAATCACTTCGGGCACTTCCAACTAAGAGTTTCTGATACATTAGTTAAGCTGCCAGCTCATTTACTCCCTATATGAAACCTTTTCTCTTCTAAACCAGGTAAGACTTCTATTGAGCTATATCTGTTCCAATTCAACTCTAAGCCCTCTTTATAAAACTTTGAGGCAGAAAGTTAAAGAAAAGGGGAATAGATAAGAAATATGTACAATCTGTTGTATATATCTATGGTAATTCTCCTAATTAGGGAATACCTTCTCAATTGAAAAAAAAAAGACAAAAATTTCAAATCAAACCTTTGTTTTTTCCCTCTCCCCACCTCATGATGGCCTTTTCAAATAGCATCTATTTAAGGTATCTATTTATATAGTTACTTGTCAGTTAATAGTGGTCCCCAACCTTTTTGGCACCAAGGACCGGTGCTCCTATGAGAATCTAATGACTAATGATCTGAGGTAGCGTTGAGGCAGTGATGCTAGTGCTGGGGAGCAGCTGCAAATACAGACGAAGCTTTGCTGGCTTGCTTGCCCGCTGCTCACCTCCTGCTGTGCAGCCCAGTTTCTAATAGGCCATTGACCAGTGCCAGTACCAGTCTGCATCCTGGGGGTTGGGGAACCCTGAGTTAGCAGTTCTTTATCTGTTCCTCTTAGCAACATTTCTGCTCTAGGTTAGTTGGAAATATATCTTTAAATCCATTCATTAGATATTATGAATATTGCATGAAACAGCAAACTAAATAAGAAGTCACTTCATCGAACTTAGTTGTTTATTTTTTATAATCCTTGCAAATAATATAGAATTCCCAGATATAGTTTTTTAAAAAATAAAGCAAATAGCCAGGCATTTGACTTACTGTCCTTCCTGAAAAAAAAATACCAATTCTTATATTTTTAAAAATTCTACCCACTTTTTACTTATTATTCTCCTAAAATTTTACTCAAATTATACATTTTTTAAAACATTTGTTAGCAATTTTTCTCCAGCCTTACTCTATAATATTTCAAAATACTGAGTTAATCTTTGCTCTTCACTCATGGAGTAAGAAAAATAAAGAAATAGTATGTGACTGTCTTAAGAGATGAAAAAATGTCAGTTTCTTCATAACTTCTGAGCACCAGAAATAGTCTATAATCACTTCAAAGAGTTTTTTCCACACAGCAGTCTCCAAACTAATATTTTTAATACACATTCAAAAGAAAACAGAATCAGTCACAAAATGATTTTTCAAAACTCTAGTCCTAACCAGCCAGGGTTTTGTCTTTCCGTCCATAGAAATGACAACTGCTCAATTTTCTCAAGATCCCTCTGACTTTTCCCAGTACATTTCTTTCATTTAATGATAAGCAAGTAGGAAAGAAAGCTTGTTCATACTGTGAATGTAAAATCATACACAGCTTCTTTAAAAAAAAAAAAAATCATTTAAGTGTGCTTATAGCCAGGAAGCTAGGCATTGATTAGATTTCCCATTATGAACGAAAGCACCTAAGAAAGAATTCTTTCCAAATCTCTGCTTTAGAAATCAAAAACAAATAAGACTTCCTGGATTGATATGTAATGTTTTCTGCTAAATGTTTCTTAGTTTTAAAAAGAGTTATATCATAATGTGAAATATGAGCCTATTACTTTATATTTCAGGAAATTTTGTGAAATGATTTCTAAGGCAATGATAGATGTCATAAGATTCAAATGACCTTCCTAGTCCCAATCACTCTTTCTTTTTCCATACTCACCAGCTTAATTCTCTTGATGACCAACTCCTCTTTTCCTCTTATTTTTTTTTTCAACTCAATTCAGTTCATTTCACAATTATTTATTATGTCCTATGTTTAAGACACATTATAAGGACTTCAAATGTTAAGGAAGCATGGTCCCTCCCCTGAAATTAGTGACTCTTTTTAATAGAAGATTCATTAAGATAGTAGAAGTGGAAATGGAAAGGAGGCTTGCAAAAGACTTTGAGAAGTTGAGAAGGTGAAACTTAGATGAGGTCAGTGAGAATGAGGCTAATAATACCTTCATGTTTATGAGCCTGGGGCAAGACTACAAATGGAAGCCCAAATGTCATATACCTCAGTATATAAACGTTAATAAATTATACTCTCAAATAGTGAATTAATGTGTTCTATCCTCTTACCTTGACAAATTTATGTTTAAATGACAAAATTGAAAAATATAGAATTATGTTTTTATCTGACTGAAAGTCAGCAAAATAAAAAAATTGAATTTACTTATTATTGTATATATCTGAGTATGCCGTCAATAGATTATAATGTTGGGAATTAGTAATAAAGTAAAAATATGGATAATTAATAAACTGGTATATATTTATTCAATAAATTTATTTTTCTTGTTCTTATTTCAACAAGATGACTAATTATGTTGCTTGATCAAGACTTTTATATAATTTGTGTTTTATTGACAACAATGATTTAAAGTATTAAAAATGTAAACATATACATAGTTTCCAAAATTTGAATATAGTTTTATCAAAATTGCATCTGGAAGTAAACATAAATAATTAAAAGTATTTTTTAGATATAGTTTCAAAAATAATGTGTTATTTTTAAAAATATTCAAAATTATAAAACATATTATTAATGAACACCAAAATCTTAAATTATGACTATTTTAATAAAGCTAAAGATTTTTATTTAATTTTGAAAATGATGTAATTTATTCCTATAAAATATTTTTATAAAAGTAAGACTAATTTAATTTTAGTGATTGATTTTCATCTAGTTGCTAATACAAAGAATTGGCTTCACTATGTTATAGCTTAGACCTATAAGTATTCTCATTTAAAAGTAATACGAATTATTTAATATTACTAAATGTTCTTTATTCTCTATGTGCAATTGTGATAAATAATGTGATAACTTAAGAGACCTCTTGAACCATAAATTATAAATGATAAGAAGCAAAAAACAGTAATTGCTCTGTACCACTAGAAAACAGTAGTTGGCTATGTTAGAATTTATTGCATTCATGGTATCTGAGAAAAAGGTTCTGATAAATTAAAATAATTTGTATTTTTCATTCTTAAGAGCTTCTGCCGCTCAAACCTACCCATACTCCAAAAAAGTGTCTATATTCAACATAGTAGTGGCACAACATGCCATTTTTGTGGCTTTTGAATGAATAGTCACTTTTTCTTTCAAGGAAAAAGGGCAAGAAAGGTGGAGAAGCATTTCTTTGGGCCACAAAAACATTTGTACAAGTGCTGGGCTCCAGACCACAAATGAGAGAGATGCCTATAAGTTTTAAAATAATTCTTAATGTGGATTTATGACATGCAAATATCTCAAAAGCCTAAGGGCTCAAGGCAGAACTAACTTTAATCCAAGTCCAACATCTATCACACTGTCTCATACATAGCAGAGTACTATTAATGTTGTAGTTGTTACACTAATTATTCATGTGTAGTGTGGGGAATATATAAAGGAATAAAGTACAGTGGTAATGTTTGAAGCCTACTGATAGACAGACTTAATAATTCTATATAAAAAAAATAGTATTGTGAGAAAAGAGGTTGCCTTTATCTCTAAATATTGTGAATTTGAAGTATGGGTTGAATTGCTTTGAGAAGTCTTGAGGAACTGGAAACTTTGGATGGATCAAAAGAAATATTTTATAGGGGCTGAAATATCAAGAATCATGCTATAAATAATGTTTAAATAAAGAGCCAAAAACATACAATGGAATAAGGAAAACATCTTCAATAAATGGTGCTGGGAAAATTGGAAAACCACATGCCAAAGAATGAAATTAGAATGCTGTCTGTCACCATACACCCAAATTAACTCAAAATGGATCAGAGACCTGAATTTCAGACCTGAAACAATAAAATGGATAGAAGAAAACATAGGAACTAAACTCAAGGACCTTGGACTTAAAGGGGATTTTATGAATTTGGCCTTAAAAGCAAGGAAAATAAAAACTAAAATAAATGAATGGGACCACATCAAACTAAAAAGCTTCTGCACAGTAAAAGAAACCGTCAGCAAAGTAAAGAGGTGATCATCCAAAAGGGAGAATAAATTTGCAAACAACACCTCCAATAAGGGCCTAACATCCAAAATATATAAAGAACTCATACAACTCAATAACAACAAAAAAACAAATGATCCAATCAAAAAATGGGAAGAGGACCTGAACAGACACTTCTCCCAAGAAGACATACAAATGGCCAACAAATATTAGAAAAGATGCTCAACATCACTAGCTCTTAGGGAAATGCAAATTAAAACTACAATGAGATACCATCTCACACTTTTAGAATAGCTATAATTAACAGGACAAGTAATAATAAATGTTGGAGAGTATGCGGAGAAAAAGGAACCCTCATACATTGCTGGTAGGACGGCAAACTAGCACAGCCACTATGAAAAACAGTATGGAGGTTCTTCAAAAAACTAAGAATCTATCTACCATATGATCCAGCAATCCCTCTATTGGGTATTTATCCCAAAGACTTGAAAACCCATATCCGAAAAGATATTTGCACACCAATGTTCATAGTAACATTATTCACGGTGCCCAAGAGATGGAAGCAATCGAAGGGTCCTATGATAGATGATTGGATAAAGAAGCGCTGGTACATGTAGACAATGGAATACTACTCAGCCATAAGAAGAGATGAAATACTGCCATTTGCAACAACATAGATGGACCTTGAGATAATCATGCTAAGCAAAATAAGCCAGACAGAAAAAGTTGAAAATCACATATCACTTATATGTGGGATATAAACCTAAAAGCAACAAATGAGCAGGACAAACAAACAGAGTTATGGACATGGACAATAGACCAGTGGTTCCCAGAGGGTAGCAGGGAGGGAGTAGATAGGTAAAAGGGGTTAAATACATGGTGGCAGAAAGAAATTTAACTATGGGAGGTGAACACACAATGTAAATAAATATATACTTTACTGTTAAAATGTACAGCTGAAACTTACTGGATTTCATTAACAAATGTCACTATGAAAAGAAAAAAAAGAAAAAACAAAAAATCAAGAAAGCATTTTTTAAATTAAAGAAGATTTGAAATTAAGTATTGATATGGCATACCATGTTCCAGGTACATTAATATATGGCTAGCCAAAGTGTAAATCAGTATGACTCAATTATGGGAAATTTGCCTATATCTTATACAAACTTCAACTACGTATGACCTAGACACAGCAATTCTTCTTTCAGAAATTTATCCTATAAATATAATCCTACAAATTTGAAATGACATAATGTATAAGTTATTCTTTGCAGCATTATTCTCAATAGAAAACAATTAGAAACAACATATACAAAGAGTGCAAACACACAGAGCCATTACATGGAATTCTATATAGTTTTCGAGATGAGCAAGGAGGCTCTTTATATACTAATATAGAATGATCTTCAAGATACATTGTGAATTGAAAAAATTAAGGTGTGAAATGACTTGTAAATTATGCTATCTTTCGAGAAAACAAATGAGAGAAAGCATGTACTTGTGTACATGGGTGTGCTGTATCTATTCTTATAAATCCGAGAGAGAACACATAAAACAACTAATGACATGAGTTTCCTCTGGAGAGAGGACCAGGGATAGAGCTAAAAAATAAATAAATGTGAGTTAGAAAATTTGGAAACCATGTTAAAACTCTCATATGCATTTATATGCTATTCAGGTCTAGTAAGCATTCATTTGCTAGAGAAAATACAATTATAGTGGCCTGAATAATTTATCGCGGATCAAGGAACAATCTATAGGCTAGAAAAAAGTTTATTATATTAGCCCTATTCAATAGAATTTTCTGTGATGACCGAAATATTTTGTAATTCAACACTGACTACTATGATAGCCATAAACTTGTTCTAACTATAGCTATTAAGTACTTGAAATGTGGCTACTGTAACTAAGAAATGGAATTTTTTTACCTTAAGTCATTTAAATTTAAAGGGCTACATGTTACTAGTGGCTATCATATTGGACAACAGAGCTTCATACTAAAATAAAAACATAAGCTCTAAGCATCAAAATGTTGAGCTCTGAGGTCGAAAGATGACATTAACATATATAATTTATATTTTCTCTGTGCTAAGCCAGCACTCAGTGTACAAAAGCCCAGTCTTCAGCTTAGTGATTTTGTTTCTGCTTCTCAAACTCCTCTAGTCCATAGCTAGACCTCGTCTGGGCCACACAACATTTGTAGAAATTAGAAAAAGGCAGATAGCTTGGCCAGTGGTTACTTGGCATGAGATGTGAGGCACGCAGATCCTTTCTCTGAGCAGTCACAGCTCCCTGCCATGGCACAAAGCTTGGTGAGTAGAGCAGGGATGTCCTTGTAGGACTGTGCTATGAAACACCTATCTGGTTTTACATAGTTGTACATAATGGAAGACATAATCTTCCCTCAAAACTGACACAGGGACTGACTACTCAACCACAGCAGACCCACAAGATCGAATCCCTCTACTCACCACCTTTAAACTTCCATTAAACCTCTCTGGTACCTGAACTTTCTCTTTTTATTCCCTCCACAATAATTCTATTGGCTGGAAGCACAGTAATGCCTGCCTCAGGATAATAGTGTGATGGTTAGACAAGGTAATTCATGTATGACACTAGGCTTTTAACTAGCCTCCAGTGGATGCACAGTAAATCTCCATTTTTCTTCCCACATGGACATGGAAGTTATGTATGTTAAAAGGAAACTAAACTTATGAATTTGTCAATTGTCACCAAGATGTTAGGTGAAATATATACAAATTCTTTATGAAAATATATGGAAAGTAGGGCCTGAGAATAACTAGTAAGCTTGTATATGTGTACAGGTGTGTGAATTTGGGGAGAATAGTGTGTTAACTGAATTTGACCATGACACTCATTACAACACTACCTCATGACTTCTTTTTTTTTTACTCAGTAACATCAAAAAATTTCCATTGACCCATGTGGTAAATTTTCCTGACCTTTGTGCCACATTCAAAATAGTTCTATTTTAAAGATGAGGAAATCAAGGCTTAAATATTTTAACGTATTACCCAAACTTACACAACTTGAGAAAGAGATCCATTCTTGTTACTCTAAGTCAAGTTTTCTTTTGACCAAACTCAGTTGTTTAAATATACTATGTCAGTAATAACATATTTGTCTGACACAATTACTACTGACCCAACATAAAATATGAATTAGGAAGAAAGTTTGTAAATAACTTGATCAGTCACCAAACTTGCCTCATTAGAATTTATTCTGAGACAAAATTTCACCTTTACAGACCTCCTGAACTCAGAGTATAAGAGGTCACGAAACCCACGCTCCACAATTTAGACATGAGTGGTAATGATTCATCCAGACTGCGTCATCATTTCCCCTCCTGGATCTTCGAATGATCAATTTCACACATGAAAAATAACTGGGAAAGCTGCAGTTAAGAATTATTTCTCAGTAGGAGAAATAGGAGATAACAAGTTTCTTAAGGGATGGATCTTTGGACCTTGGACTCATTTGCAAGGAAGAAAAGATACATTTTTCTACCTAATCCTTTACTACCCAACACACCAAATAAAGCCACAAACACAGCATACCCACTATTTGGTAATACATATATAAATTCTTATTTTAGTTTCTTTTGACTCAAATGAAGAAACTAAGAGGGTGTCTGATCTATTTTAGGTCCCAAATTAAATATAATCAATTTGAAAATTAATCAACACAGTGTTTATAAATAAAATAAGACTCAATTGAGCTGGTAACACTTCCTCCCTGTCTCCCACTCTCTGAAGTGTTGCAAGCTAACCTTTAGGCCTAAAAATAGGGCAGCCCTGCTGAGTCACTAATAAATTTTAGCCTTACATCTCACAAGAAGATAAAATGCTCTACAACAATACTTAAAAACTTGTCTTCCTGAGCCCACACTCTTGTCATGAAACCAGACCCAAATTCCATGATGGTTCTAGAAAACTATTCCTGGCATATTAAACCATTGTCAATGACTTAAAGGTACCCACTCACTTTGGAAGAAAGAGGGGACTTTCCTCCTTACAGAATTAGAAATGAGGTTATCTACCCTAGCTCTATCAGTCCCTAGATTCCCTTTATTCATGATTTATTATGAGAAGAATCTTCACTCTTATGGTTACTCAGAGATTCAGACAGACTCACCAAGTCTGGAAAGAACTCAGAGGTCACAAACCCAGGTTCCTCTTTGTACACCTAAAAAGAACAACAAACACAGCACTATCAGAAACAGTCTCATATGTAACTAGTAAAGACTTTTGTAAAACGCAGAGTTCCACTTGTCTTTACCTATAATTTCTCGGCAGTATGGAAAAATGATATCCAATGAATAATATAAAATGGCCTTTAGTCATCCATTCATTCCTCCATTTATTAAATATTCAACAGTAATTTGCATAAGCCTCTATACTAGGTGCTCAGTATACGACAAGGAATGAAATTGACATGGCTTCTGCCTTCTCGAGATTTAGTTTAGTGGGTTACATAGACAATAAGAAAGGCAATTACGATAGTGCAATACTTATCTATGAGACAGGCATAGGAGTGGGAAGAGAAATTGGTAGGGTGGGAGAGGTAAAAGATTCTCAATTTGGATTTGGACATTAAGGAAGGCTTTCTGGAGGAAGTAAAACCAAGCTATGACTTGAATGATGAATTAAGGATTAACTTGGAAATGAGGGTGAAGGGGAAAAGGTAGAGTATCCCAAGCAAATCCAAAGACCCAGAAGTAAGTGAAATAAAGCAGGTTGAATGAACCAAAAGCCATTCAGTCTAGCAGGAGCCCAGATGGGCCAGGACAGTATGGTGAGCCACAAGGTTGGAGAAGCAAGCAAAGATCAGATCATAAGATTCAATTATTATAAGCTGCATTAAGGAGTTTGGACTTTTGTCTAAGAGCTTTGGAACCAAATAAAGAATGTTAGCACCTGAAAAGGATTACTGAGGTTACATTATGTGTGGGGGAAATAATAGGAAGAAAGACATAAGGCGAGGACACCATTTATGGAAGAGCTGCTCAGGAATCCAGGAAAGCAATGTGGTAGTCTCAACTAAGAACAGTGAATGCTTTCAGAAATATTTATGAAGTTGAATGAACAAAATTGTGATATTATCAGAGTAAATAAGAATGTACTCAAGGGCTTATTCCCCTCTATCTACCTCTTGCCCCACAGCCCATAAATCTGAGAGATTACAGATCAAGCTAGCAATAAAGCTCCCAGAGTAAACCACCTAACCTCCAATGCTATCAGGCTAAAATCTTCTGGATTTATAGGACAAAGACTGACAAAAGCCTTCCTCTCTCATTCACATTCATCCTACAGATATTTATTGAGGGTCTGCTATATTTCAAGCATTAGTTCAGGTCCTGGGAATAGAAATAAAAAGGACACAGTTTCCATACTTGAAGACTTCTATATTGTAAAGGAGACAGATATGTAAACAGATAATTATAAAATAATGTCATAAGTGAAATGATAGTGACTCTGTCTGAGTATACAGAAGCACATAATCCAACTAAGGAAATCATTAGTCGTCGTGGGTGGCTTCATAAAAGGTTTCCAGGGCTGATTCATGAAAAGTAAACAGGAATATGTATAAAAAGAGAGGAAGAGGGAAAGATGGCATCAGTGAAGGATGATTACTACAATTAGTGGGGTGATCACATTGTCAAGTATAAAAATGTGGACTCACTATGTTGTACACCTGAAACATAACTGATATAAAATTGTATGCTGACTATACTTAAAGAAAAAAATAAATTCAAAATAAATTTAAAAATAAATCAATAAAGGCATGGAGTGTAGGGTAGTGTGGTGTCTGGGTGAGGAATATAAGCACAACTATGCAACTGAAACATGAAGTGAGAGACAAAACGTTACAAGATAAAGCTCAAGAGAATTTCAACAGGGAAGGCCTGGTGGACCATGTTAAGAAACTTGGATTTTATCCACTGGAAAATGAATAGTGACTGAAAATAGCAAAACAAAAGAATAGAATCAGATTTATGTTTCAGATACTGATACTGTGGTATATGAGGGGCCATATCTGAAAGCGAGCATGCAGGTTAGGAGGCTTTTGAAGTAAAAGAGAAACAATGAAAGTCTGAGCAGGGATGGTAATAAGAAGAACAAAAGCAGTGAAAGAACTTTTTAGGAGAAAATATTGACAGAATTTTTCAACAGGTTGAAATTGGTAAGGGAGGAAGAGAAGAAGGGCAATGAATTTCTATCTTGAGGGAATGACTATGTCCTACAATTGAAACAGAGAATACTGAAGATGAGTTCATTTTGTAAATTAAGTTAGGTCTAGGTAATATATAAATGAAGATCTAGCATGTTGATAAATATATATGTGAGTTCAGGTCATCAAGGTGATATAAAATTTGGAGCTATCAGTGTATGGGTGGCAATAAAAACCTTAAGAACAAATAAAAGTATCTATTTGCTTATTGTTTGATTGATCAAACACATATTAAATACTTTGTATGCCTATATGAACATTACATAGAATAAGAAGAATTGGGACAAAAACAGAACCTTGACATCTAAGGAAGACTAACATTTAAGAGGTGAAAGGAGGCAAAAGGATTATACAAATAGAGGAGAAACTATCCATTTCAAGGAGAATCAAGAGTGTGGGTATTACAAAAGTCAAGAAAACAAAGGTCAAGATCAATAACTCCAGTAATATAAGGACTAAAAATAATCTTTGATTTGACACTATAAGATTTTTAGGTGATTCTAGTGAGAACAATGTCACCAGAGCATAGTCAACTATCTTAGAGCTTCCAGATGTTGGTCTTTGTTCCCCTACAACTGGGAAAGTAGATCGGGTCAAATGCAATAGTTATAAAATGCCTTTTGCAAAAAGATATATGTTTAAACTACAGGATCTTTCCTTAAGACTCAGAGATTCTGATTGTTGGGATGCATAATCTTCCCAGATTTGTCTTGCTGCAAACCTAAGTAGCCCTATTATTGAATCTAGTTGATGCATGTGAAAGAAGTAGAAAAGTAAGTTCAAACATTGAGTGAATCTACAGTACCCGATGCTTGTACTTTTAATATCAAGTGGGAAGAGTATGGACACCAGTCCTATCTCAACAATTTTATCTAAATCTATTTAGTTCTCATATTTGGAGAGTGAGAGTTCAGATAATAAATGAAATTATGTCTTTAAATGTTGCCTTCTATAATGTAGGAGATTAACTGCATAATTTTATTTTTCCTTTGAAGCCAATCATTCTCTGATGTAATATTTAGAAATGTAGACTCTTTTATAACATGGAGAGAGTGTTGGACCAGGAGTTAAAAGCACAAGTACTCTGGCCAACACTAACTTGCTTGGGGGCAGCAGATAACCCATTTAACCCTCTGGATCTTCGATTCCTTATCTGTAAAATTTGGTTAGACTAGTGACCTCACAGACCCCTTCCAACCATTAACTTGTATGATTACAAACATGGAAATACACTATTTCTTGCTATAACTATTAGTATACAAATCTATTATACCTTAGGATATCCCAAAGACCCTAGAAAGTCATATTGTCTACCCCCCACATTGGAAAGTCCTGTATTCCTCCCAAATAGGAAAGCAAAGTGAGAGGTGAAACTTTAGTTTTCTTGCAAGATAAGAAAACTCATTTCTAAATCTGAGGAATGTATGTCAGTCTCTTAATAAATACCCTCCTAGGAACTGACTTCATTCAAAAAAATTAAGGATCCTTAGAGGAGTACAAAACCTTTATCAAAATTTTGCTCTTAAACACCTACCAAATTGCTATTATATTGTTTGAAATGCCTATCTCATTAAATCACAAACTTTGTACTTGACCTGAGAGAGATTTTATGAGTGGAATTGCAATGTTCTGACAGCCCTTGGGAAGGAGACCTCAGAGTTTCAAATAATTAAAGCATTTACATTTCAGAAGCAGGAAATAGAATGAAAGACGTTCAAACATATCTTGTTTTTGCAGGCTTATCAGAAAGTTGACACAAAGCAATGGAAGAACAAAACATAATTATGTAGAAACACTTAGACATGAAATTTTAAAAACTTAATCATCCCTCACCTGAAAATTTTATTTTAAATTTTCATTTTAATTTAAAAATACCATAGGTGCATTTTAAAATATTAAAAAGTAGAAAAAGGAGGGTCCTTTTTTTTTTTTACCTTCTCTTTCCTATTTTCAAATGACATGAAGAAATAGAAGACAAAAGAAAAAAAGATTTTTGTTCCCTTGAAAAACATACTAAAGATACATATAATAACAGATAGATATCACTTATGGAACACAATGTTTTGTGCCTGCAACTAGAAAAACCAAATCATAACCTTTTTTACATACAACCTAAGATAGTCCTAATATCAAATCAACTGAGTCCAAAACTAACTTAGGGCTTCAGAGACTTCCCAAAATGTGGATATTTGTCAAGTGTTATAGGGAGATCTACATATCAGAAAGGAAAGAGAGGGAAGAGTAACAGTTAATACAAATTATTTAAATCGTGACAAAATTGATCACCTTATGAAGACTGTGGAAAAGAAATACCTGCAATACTAAAAGCTTACTTTCTCAGACAATGTTCTCAGTGTGTTCACAACATATTCTCCTCTCATATTCTTTCATATTCTGTTTCTCTACATACCCAACGACACAAGATTCCTTCTTGTTTCCTGTTGTAGGTCGAATGTTCAAAAAGACCTTTAAAAAAAGATTTGAGAGTAGGCAGTTTCTTTGGGAGGATCTAAGGAAGGCTAGATAGGTATATTGTCCTATAGGTATATAGGACCAATAAGGCAAAGAAGATACAACAGGATGCGCTGTCAAGTAGGTAACTTTAGAAGGTAACTGATGTTCAAGTCCACTGAGCATTTGGGAGAAAATGTAGAACACAACTCAGAGCTATTACATTTAAAAGGTAGGGCTCTAGAGTATGTATTCTGCAACCCCATCCATCACTGGCTGAGGGCAGCTTCCAGAGGCATGAATTCTATCTGCTGGGTGGTCAGGTCAAGAGAGTCTTCAAGTAGAGGGCTCTAAGTGCTTCCAGTAGGAAAGGATCTTTAGTACTGACATGTGGGTGCTGAGAGGACATGAGTGAGGCAAATGCAATTCACTACATTCCTCAAATACAATTTTTTAATTCTCCTACCTACATGCATGTATTTTCTTCTGCCTAAAGTTTCATCTCTTCTCTTTTTATTCTTTATTTTCCTTCTCCACCATTAGGAATTTACTGAATTTTTTTCTTTAAAATTCAGTCTAAATGCCACATAGTTTTACTAAATCAAGATCATTTAACAGTTTTGCTCTGTGAGAAAAATAGTATAATAGCCAATATTTGATGAGTGCTTAGTAAGTAAGTATCTTCTGAGGATACACTACTAATATCTATATTTGTCTGTGGAGAAGCAAAGTAATGATACCTGAGATAGTAGGTGAATGAACCAGCATTCAAGCCAAGACAGTCTGTTTCTAGAACCATGCTCAGACATTATACTCCAAAGAGGTATAAGATATAGCCATCAGTTCTCAGAGCGCTTAGCATCTAGTTGTGAACACAGATTATTTACATAAAAAGATAAGACACATGTAGTAACTGACAAATTAATAAAATAAATATCAAGTGTTCTTTTGTACAAACCAAAAAAGAAGAGATTGGAAGACACTAATTACAAAAAAAAAAAGAAAACAGTTAAAGATAAAGAGGCAGAAAATATAATAGAAAGATTAAGGATAGAAATAAGGAGTTCCGTAAGTTCGAGAGCATGGGCAAGTGGCACTGTTCAAGTACAAAATGGTTGTTAATTGTCTAGAACTGATTAAAGGAATATTTCTGAGATTAAGAAGCATACTGAGTACCAATAAAAATAAATAAATACAAATTCACACCTAGATATATATACAATTAAACTGCAGAATATCAAAGATAAAGAGTGTTTTTTTAAAAAAAAATAACCTGGTGTCGAAGGCAGGAAACCCTTAAAGAACAAGAATTAGACTGACAGTAGGCCTCCCAAGAACAATCATAGAAGTCAAAATGCAAAGTGATATTTCAAAATAGTCAAAGAATATAACTGTCAAGGTAGAACTACATGCCTAATTAAACTATCATTTTAGAGAGAGAGAGATCGATTTTTTAAATGAAAAACATTAATCACTAAGTGACCCTCTGTGAGAAAAATATTAAAATTAGTAAAAAAGTATTTTAAAAGATTAAAAGAAGAAAATTGAACACAAAGAAGGAATGAGGTATCAGCCGAAAGGTGAACAAGGAAATTAGCAAACACTTGATAACTCAAAACATGCTCTGACTGCATAAAACTAAATGTGACAACTAATTTGGGGAATCAAAAATTTGGCAATACTAAAATACTTGACAATGACAGAAGAGACAGAAGTGGTGATTGGAGTTAAAATGTACTAAGCCTAAAATATTTAGGGGAACTATTAATTATTTCCAAGAAACAGAAACAAAAAACTTCCATATCATTATCAAGTGTGTAAGAGTGAAGAGAGAAATAAATAAAACAGTTAAAACAGTAAAATGCTGGGAAGGGAGGAAAATCAAATTAAAAACCTATAAAGTATAAAAACAAATAAGATAACATGAATAACAACAACTAATGATTACATACGGCTTATATGCACTGGGCACTTCTCTAAGTGTTTTACAAATGCCGATTCCTTTATTCCTCACAACAGCCTAATCAAGAAGTCCTATGATATTATTACTCTCATTTTACAGATGAAAAAAGTGAAGCATAAAAAGATTAAGAAATTTGTTCAAAAGCTAAAGTTAGTAAGTGATAGAGACTGAGTAGAAAGATGCAAAGTATTCGTCAAAGTTTGTACGAGTCACTACTGTATTTTTCTGGTTCCAAAAATGATTCCAAATATATTAGTAATTACACTAAATGAACTGCATTAAAATCATAAAGTGATGACAGATTCTCAGACTACACTGTTATTCAAAAAAGGCCGAGATCAAAAGCTAGATATTTGTAAACAAACAAATTTCTGTCAATACTATTCAAGAAAAAGAAAGAATGGATAAAGAAAAGGTGACATATAAACAAGACAAATTATTAGAATTTATAAGAGTTTTAGCAAGTTTGCTAAATGGATTAAAAATATCAATATACAAAATCAATTGCCTTTATCCCTATATAACCATTGCAAATGATTTGAAATATACTTTAAAACTATATACTATTTCCAGTAACCTTCCAAACTGTAAAAGTGTCTAGGAATAAATATAGTAAAATATAAATTAATTTAAAAAAAAAATGGTAGACACTATTCCAAAGAAATCCAAGTCAACCTTGATCTGTGAAGGGAAATATAATCTTTATGGATGGGAAGACTCACTAAGATAACAGTTACAACTATACCCAAGTTAATCGATAATCCAATTTAACTTTGATAAAAATAGTAACTGGAGTATTTTGATAAAACATTGCAAACAATCCTAAAAATTATTTGAAAGGACAAGAATATTTAAGATGATTTTGAAGAGGAAGACTTATTTGTTTAGACAGCAAGGTTTATTTAAAAAAATAATAATAATAAAATTATAGAACTCAGGCTCCAGGTCTAACTTAGCCACTAAAGATTTTTGTATCTTAGGATAATTTATTTAATTATCTTGGACCTCAGTTTACCCATGCATTTCATATAAAACAGTCTGGTTACTCATGTGGATACTATATCTTCCCTCATTATCTAATATAAAATAGCCCCTCCCCAGTAACGTGCTATTTTGTAGTCCCGTTTACTTGTTTTTATGGCACTGTCTCTGAAATATTAATGGTCATGGTGTAGCAGGCTGACCCTACCTGTTTCCTGCTCGAACAAGTTACTTCCTGACTGACTGCATCCCCCTTCCCAAGGCCCTCCGGCTGATGCGGCAGTCCAAAAACCTGTTTAAACGATTAAGCTGATTTCCCTATAGTTTGGCAGCCAACCAATGTTCTCCTTATGTTCTCCTTCCTTACATGGAATATCTATAGCTGTGTGGGAAGGTGGAAGTACAAGATAGTATAAAACTGCCCACCATGTTACAATTAGGGCTTAGACTTCTGATAAGAATCCCCTGAGCCAGTGCTGGCATCAATAAACGCTGCTTCCTGCTTATAACCTCAGTGTCTCATCTCTGCATTCAAAAATCCTGCAACAATGGAATTGTCATTTGTATCTCTCCCTCCTTCAACCAAAAAATACTGCCTCTGGAACCTTGCCTGTCTTTTCACATCAGTGTTCTTTATATCTTGAATTGTGCCTGGCACTTGAGTCTCAATAAATATTTGTTAAATAAATATAAGTGCTAATTCTCACCTATGTTCTATAATCTCCAATTGAAGTAATCTAGAAATTAAATTCTGAAACCTATGATATTTGAAAAACTAAAAGTTTGATGAAGGATATCCTCATGTTGTTTCCTCCAATGTCTAGATGAAGAGCGAGTGGGAAAATAAACAAAGGCAACATATAAATAAGACAAGCTTGAGACAAACTTTTAAAACATTTGTCTAAAAACCCCCAAAAAGCATATCCATGGCTAGGAGAATTTAAATTTCCCCTCCAGATAGGGTACAAAATATTGACCACTACCTCAGAGCCTATCAAACAACTTCTAGCTGCAAAAGACCATATTCACCACATCACAATTGTTCCATAATGAAATTGCTAAATAATTGTTAGGATGGATAAACTTTTTTGTTCAATAATTTAAAAGAGCTGATTCCAAACCCAGCTCCCCATTACCAGGTATACAAACATGTATAAATTGCTTAACTTATCTCAACCTCATTTTATCATCTATAAAATGTGGTCATTAACAACCATTTTTTATAGCTAATATGATGACGACATGAAATTACAAATTTATCATTGTACAGAGTCTAGAATAGTGCATGGAATCTTCTGGGTATTGAATAAATCATTTTCTTTACAAGAAACAACAGGAAGAACCTGGAAGAATTAGAAGTAACTAAATTCAAAATAATAGGCTGTACTAATGTCAGTGTTTTAGAAACACTGTGACTGGGTAAACAGGAAGAACAATGATCTTGACTAGGAATTTGCTTTATAAATGCAAACTTTCCACTTTCCATGACCCTTTGCTTGCATAGAAATTTGCATGTTCATGGACATGGACAACAGACTAGTGGCTACCAGAGGAGGAGAGGAGGTAGCGAAGGAGGTCAAATATGTGGTGACAGAAAGAAATCTAACTATAAGAGGTGAACACACAGTGTAAATATGTAAATATGCCTTACTGTTAAAGTGTACTGCTGAAACTTATTGGATTTCTTTAACCAATGCCTCCATGAAATAAATAAATAAATAAATATTTTTTAAAATTAAAAATTAAAAAATAAAGTTTATTGAGCTTCAAAAAAAAAAGAAATTTGCATGTTTGGGGAATGGGATATGGGTGAAGGTGTCTAAGTGTCAGGCAGATTCTCCATGGAGATATTATATCACAGGATAACATCGGAAAGCCTTTCGGATTCCCAAAGGTCTTGATTTCGAGATGTTGAATACAATGCGATACTCTGTAAAATGATAGTGGAATGATATAGCTAGGTCTTGTGGGACTTTGCACATTTTATTAAGGAGTTTGAGTTTTATTCTAAGTGAAAAAGAAGACATTGAAAGTTTTAAAGAAAAGGATGATAAGATTCAATTTACATTCTAGAGAAAATTACTGTTGCTATTGTGAGGGCAATGAATAAGAGAAGAGCAAAATTGGAAGATAGAAGATCAGTATAGCGGTTATTATAATAATTGGATGAGAGGTAATAGACTAAGTTGTTGTCGGCAAAGAAGATACGAAGTGAATGGATATGAGGGAGGCATATCCTAGAAACAAAATTGATATGATTGTTATTGACTTGAGTATGGGATATGAAGAAAAGAGTATAATTGACATGACTTCTAGGTTCTTGGTTTGAATAATTTGATAGATGTTGGTGCCACTTACTGAAATAGTAAGGACCAAAGAAAGGACACTTCGGCTGAAGTATGCTGTGGAAATTAAGAGTTCTCCTTGAGAGAATGTTCAGACTGAGGTACCTATTAAAGATCCAAGTGGAACATTAATTAATCAGTTTTATATGTAAAACTAAAAGTTTAGTTTTAAATTTCTAACCTTAAGAATGAATTTTTGCTCATATGAAAAATACAATTATTAACTTTGGCTTTTGGCTACAGGGGTTGGTATCACCCTCACATGATAAAAGTTAAAAACTATGCAAAAAATAGTTTTTAGACTTTGGAAACAGGTAGCCCAGTACTTTGATACCTGAGAGAAGAGGGGAAAAAGAGATGAACCCTTCATCACCTGTCTGGAAGCAATCTCCAAACTATAGCACAGCGAGGGGGAATCTAAAGAGAGACAATTGTCTTATTGAGTTGAGGAGATGAAAATCTGAATTCAGGGAAGATGAAATTTCCAGAATTGGTAGGAGAGAAATTTAGAGAGCAGAAAGCAGCAGAGAAAGAGGCTCAAATGTCTAAATAGGAGTTCTCATGAGTATTTGACTGAATATTAATCAGCACATGTTACCGGCAAGAACAACTATGACAGTAACTATAACACAATTGCTAGTGATACCACAAGACCAGAAATTGTTTACTCTTGCTCCATGTAGAGTAGAGAGACCTCATTGAATATATATGAAAATGCCATACCCTAAAAATAAGGATGAATCAGGTCTAGAATAAAGGCTACTACAGACCCACTCTCAAATAGCTTAAAAATAAGTTTTATAAGGATCAAACTAATCTATAACTAACTTGGCTTTCTATAAGAAAAAAGTTTAATCTTCTTTAAAGGGAAATAATAAAAACTAGCAATCAGAAATATAAAATTCATGTTTGGCATCTAACAAAAAGATGCTAACATATGAAGAAGAAAATATGGTTCATAACCAGGAGAGTAATCAATCAAATGAAACAGACCCAGAAATGATAGTGATGATAAAATTAATAGGCAAGAGTATTAAAAGAGCTATTTTAAGTGTTGCGTACACTAAAAGATTTCAATGGTAACAAGAACATAATGAGGAAAAAAAAGATGACATAAAAAGAAACAAAATGTAAATTCTTCAGATAAAAAATGACACTGAATGGCATTTAATAATAGATTAGAACCTGTGGAAGAAAATAGCAGAATATTTCAATAAATCTGAGGACACAGAAATGAAATCTATTCAAAATGAACCACACGGATTTAAAAAAATATTAAAAGAAAAAAAAATTAAGAGAATTCATGACCGGTATGATAACACCAGTGGTCTAATACACATGTAATTGTAGTTCCAGAAGGAGAAAAATGGTTGTGGGAGTGGGGTGGAAACAGGGGAATAAGTACAAATGTTTGAAGGATGATGGTTAAATGTTCCAAACTTGATAATGATTATAAACCCATAGATCCAAGGGGCTCAATAAAATCCAAACGGGATCAACATATGCATATGTGTATATACACATGCATACGTTCACATGCTTCTCTACGCACACCATAATAATACTGCTAAAAAAAAATAGGAAGAGAAAATTTTTAATTATTTGTAGAAAAAATACACATTTCCTAGAGAAACAAAGATAAGATATAGTATATATTCATTATCTAAAGTTATGTAAACCAAAAAACAATGGAATAGCATCCTTAAATAGCTGGAAGAAAATATCTGTCAACTTAAATTTCTATTTCTGGTGAAATTATGTTTTAAAATTAAAGCAAGGTAAAAAAAAAAACTCTTTCAGGGAAACTAAAGTTAAGAAAATTTGTAAACAGCAGACCTTTATTATAAGGAATCTTAAAGGAATTCTTCAAGAAAAAAGAAAAAAATAAAGAACAGTTGGGACGCATAGAAAATAGATGGTGTGTATAAACCAAAGCATATCAGTAATTGCATTAACTATTAAAGGCCTAATGTTCCAATTAAATAACAAAGATTTCCAAGCTGGATAAAAAAGAAGACCCAAAATAGATATTGTCTACAAGAAACTCATTTTAGACACAAAGCCACAAATACCAAAGGGATGGAAAACAAATACACCATGAGGACATCAATATAAAGAAAGCTGGAATGACTATGTTAATATCAGAAAAAGAAACCTTCAGAACAAGGCATATTTCCAGGCATTAAAGAGGAACATTTCATAATGATCGCAGAGTCAATTTTTCAAGAAGACATAATAATTCTAAATGTGTATTCTGCAAATAGCTGAGCTTCCAAATACAACTACTCACCGAAGCTGAAAAGAGAAACTACCTGAAGAACTGAGAGAAACAGACAAATGCACAATGATAGCTGAAGATTTTAACACCCTCTCTTAGTAATCAATAGAACAAATAGAAAATTAATACAGGTATAGAAAATGTGAACTATACTGCCAACTAATTCAACCTAATTGGCATTTACAGAGGACTCATCAGAGAACAGCAGAATACTTTTCTAGTGCATGCGGAACAGTCAGGAAAATTGACCATATTCTTGGCAGTTCTAATTAAGGTAAGAATTTCAAATGAGATCATCCTGGATTAGACCTGGTCCTAAATCCAGTGACAAGAGTTCTTACAAGGGAAGAGAAAGAAGAAAGAGAAGAAAGCCATGTGAAAATGGAGGCAAGCGTTGGAGTTATGCAGCTCCAAGTCAAGAAATGTCTAGAACCATCAGAAGCTGGAAAAGACAAGGGAGGATTTCCCCATAGCCTTTGGAGGGAACATGGCCCTGCTGATTGATACCTTGATTTCATAATTCTGGCCTCCAGAACTTTGAGAAAATAAATTTCTGCTTTCTAAGCCACTGAGTTCGTGGCAATTTGTTTTGGCAGCCTTAGGAAACTAACACAATGCTACTCACTGGACAATGAAAGAAATACCCCAAGGAGTTTGCTGATAGCTGACACCATACCTATCTTGGCATGAATGCCCCAATCTGAATTCCCAGAATGCCTTGCAGCTGTACCTGAATTATCTGTTTCTTGTAGACATTCATTTATCTCACATAGCCTGTCTTTCAATATTTTCTCTTGCCTTTTAAAGAGGCAACACAGGGAGGTGGAACAAACACCAGATTTAAAATATAACCTTGATTCTGCCACTGGTCAGTCATTTCACCTAACTGGGTCTTATTTTTTCATGTGTAAAGTAAAGACTTGGGCAGAATGATCTCAACAATTGGTGATCACAGGCTCCCCTTATCATGGTAGAAAACTCATCATCCCAGAAAACTTCTCAGTTCTGAGCAAACTAGATAGTTAGTCTTCTTATTTCAAAGATCCTCCCAGCTCTAACACTTTATTACTCAAAGCCTTTCACCAATATTTTACATTTATAATATTTTTCTATTCACATCTTCCTTGTGATAGCATTCTCCTGTAGTCTCAAGGCAAAGGCCTTTTGATTCGTATAAATGTTGTTCTAGTTCCTGAAGAACTTTATGCTTTAGATTGGGGATTAGCCTAGGGATTCGCCCCTACCATTAACATACCATTTAGAGGACCAAAAACATTTCAAGTTTTCTTTAATCCTTAAGATCTTGGATTGGCTACAAAATATTTCTATGGAACAGACTATTCTCTTATAGTCCTTGGGTGATAGAGTAGGGCTACCTCAGATATATGGCAGGGTAGCCCAAACAAATGACTATTGGAACCAGTACAATTGATGATTAAATACATTAATAAATTGTAATTTCCTTTTCTTTCCATGCTTTTTGACCCCATTCTTTGAATTCTTTCACGATCTTTCCTTATAATTCTAGTAAGTTGGAGAAAAAAAATAATCAAATTTTAAAATGATAAACCACCTCTTTACTCTCCTTAAAGGGGGTCATACAAAAGAGTAATTTTTAAAATATACTAATATAATACATGATTATATAATTAATTATGACTAATATAATAATCACCTCTACAGTTCATAGCAAACATATAAGGGAAGGGAGTGGGTACCCATTCTATTGCTTCAATAGAATTGCCAAGCAGACGAGATTTCTGGCTTTTGTGCTTAATAACATGAAGTCGGCATGTTAGCATGACTTATATAATAAACGACCTGTTGCAAATTTTAAGGCAATATATTTCTATTTTAAACATGATACTTCAAGAAAATAAGAATTTAAAAAAATATCTATATATTATAAATTACCCAATGAAAATGTCCTGTAATATTTAAAATTAGAAGAAAAAATAAAATAAGAATCTTAAAGAAATATGCAGTGATGCCTGTCATTACTTATTACATTTTTACATTAAGTGAGCTTCACTTGTCTGTTTTCCAAATTGAACTTTTGATGTGCTAGAGTCATCAGTTTAAAAAATGGCACTATTCCCTCTAAATGCCCCCAATGCAGCAAACTTTGATATGTTTGATAATGGAGTGAGGAAAATCTCTCTGAATTTTATATTTTTCTGTGCATTGGTCCCAAAACAGTGCTAATTTTTGTTCTCAAATTCTGCAAGAGAACAGCTCCTCCAGGTTTTGTTTGGAGCTTCCTCTGAACCTAGAACTCAGACATAAATCCATAGACACTGAGCTAATGACAGAGTGACAGCCCATATTTTATTCATTCTCACCCACTCTCCCACCCTATTGCTGGAGAAAGCCACATGCATCAGATTCATCTTGGTTCTTTATGCAAACACACTCCTTATGGCTCTTCCTTCCCATCTGTCAGATATGCCCAAGCATGTCTACAACCCAGAGAACACAGATTAGACTTAAAATAAGCCATTTGATAAGAAAAGGGTTTTCACCCCCTGCTTCTCAATTTCTAGCTCTGGAGTCTTGTGATTACCACCGTCAGCTTCAGAATGCCTCAGATTTTAGAACTACCCCCATTTCATATTTAGGGGCACAGATTTAAGAATTGCATCCCAAGTCTCATCATTAGTTGCTCTGGGCCTGTGTGCCCATTATAAATAACAGGGTGTTTGCCATGCTCTCACAGCTTCGTCCCACATTTTTACTATGATCAGGAAGCTGCACCTCAGTCCCTGCCTCAATAATATACATGGAGATCTCCATAGCCCCAGAAACTATATCTGTAAACATTTCTACCACTTCAGTGAACTCATCACACAGAGGCTTGACCCTTCCCAAGATGGCCTTGCAAAACACCTGTAACTCTTTGAGCTTTTCTTCTGACATCATTTTCCATGAAGCAGCAGGAAACCAGGTTGTATACTATTTTGGACAGCTGTGATATCCAGAGATAGAAGTTCAGACTTGATTTGGTGGACAATGAGGAGCCAGATTAAGTGCTTAAGCAGGAATGCAACAGGAGAGGAAGGAATAAACATGAAGATTGGCCCCCTGTGCAGCCCAGGGGGCTTAATTCACACTACCTTTGCCTTATCATGCATAGGAGCTCTTTTGCTCTACCCTTTTAAACCTGAAAGTGAAATAAAATTAAGCGTTCTCGAAAGTTGCATATTCTTATTCTCACCAGGTTTCCTTTTCTATTTTATATCACATCTTCCAAAAATAAAAATAAAAAATAAAAACTTGTTGCTATTGTGCCTAGAATATTAAAATTACAATGTTAATAATGCACTTAGAAAACATTCAGAGTAAAATTGAAACCAACTTGGGCATTCTCATATATCTTAAGAGCCTTTCCAAATGTTTGAGTTCCTGAACAGTTCAAGATGTATTTAGTAGGAAGTTTTCCATTTCGTACTTAAACCCAGGTGGGCTTTAAGGAAAAACAGAATTCAAGCATTTCTTATTCCCTCTTATTTTAGTAGGCCAAATAGGATTTGGAAAGAGCTACTTGATATCCCAAAAAAACCTTTCTGTTTTTTAATGAGGTTTTGTTTTGTTTTGTTTTGTTTTCTTTAAAGTGGGTAATAAGAATTCTAATGCAAACCAACTCGGAATTCTCTAAGTATAACCAGAAAGTTAAGCCACAAATATTCAACTCAGTGTGTTTCTTTGTTTCCTATTAATGCGCCCATCTCCCTTGCACATTTTAGGAGACATTTCATATGCTTGGTGTAATTCCCACCCTTAAATTTGGGTGTCTATTTTCCTGGCCACAGCAGAGTTTGGGCTAAGTTAGTGCATAATGGGCTTTCAATAGATATTGTTAGCACATTACTGTGGGTGTAGATTTTTCACCCAGGTCCAAAACAGTGAAAGTAACAACTGTGGAGATGCCCAGGGAATAGAGAGAATCCTAAAACTCATTTTAAAAAGGCCAGTGGGGGGGAAAAAAAAGACAAAGTATAGCAGATAATATTGAGGGCTCCTAAGAAATGCTAGAAATATCAGACACAGAGAAATAAGGAGTTTAGGAACTATGCAATGTTCCTGGATATTTTTCTTTGCCTCTTCCATGCATAGGAGTCTTTCAAGCACTGAGTGCAAAGAACCGACTTGGATAGCAGGAGAGGGAAAAGGTCAAGAGACTGATCATATGGTACAAATGTTCATTTTTAAAGGTTTGTGAACATTATAGAAAAAATAATAACACCTTTTTAGAAGTAAATAATGAAAACATGGGTTTGAGTACTAGCTCTATAAATTTGCTAAGCAAGCAGAGAGATTCACTGAACCACACAAAACCTGTTTCCTCATGTGATTAAAGGGATAATAATATCTATTTCACAGAGTAGTATAAGAATATGCCATTCTGGAGATTTTCATCACTCCCTTCCATACATGTGCTTCTTTTTCCATTTGGAAATCAAAGACCAACAAACATTCTCTCCTTAGCACTTTCATTAGCAAGGACTGAGATGATCTAAAGCAGACTTTGAAACTGTAAAATGCAGAACAATTTTAAAAAGAAAGACATTACATTGTTGAGAGGGTTCTGATCACTAAGTGAGAAAATTAAGTAAAGTCCCCAAGGATGCAGAAACAAGATGGAGAACATCCGGGTAAACCTGGTCTTCCTGACTCACCAGGTGAAAGCCAACCTGACTCAGGGACATGAAACTACCCTGGGAGGCTGTCCAGAGCAGCTATGAACCTATGGACATCTAAACACAAGTAATCCAAAATATGCGCCAATCCTGCTTATCTGCCTCACTGGTTTGGTTATATAAAGGACATGGCCTTTTGGGAGTTTCCTGGACTAAGGATTACCCAGCCAGGTTTAAGCAAATTGCAAGAGAGTTTGTCTCCACCCAGCCTCTTCTAGGCCAAACAAATGCCTTGCACTTCTAGAAAAATAATTTACTCATTAAGAGTGAAGAGGGTTGGAATCCTTGCAGAAAACAGATAGCTCACCCAAAGTGGGTAATATGAAGAGAGTTTTATAAAGGGATTTCTTTATAACACACAGCCAGCCATTCTTACACCTTACCTCCTCAGCGGGAAAAAAATACCCCACCCCCACACCATTCTCCTCTTGCATCTTATCCTTTGCCATTGGCCAACCCATCAGAAGCCGGAAGACAAAGGGATTCCCTGGTATGATCCATGTAGGCCTTCTTCACAGGGCTCAGAGCGATATGGAGAAAGAACCCAGAGGTTAAAGAGAAGAAATGCAGCACAGCGAGATTTTCTATTTGCTCTCTATTATATTGAATTATGTTCCCACATAAGACGTGTGGGAGTCTGAATCCCCCAGTACTCCAGAATATGACTTTGTTTGGAAATAGGGTCTTTATAGAGGTAACCAAGTTAAAATGAGATCATTACAGTGGGCCATAATCCAATATGACTGGCGTCTTTACAAAAAAAAAAAAAAGAGAAATCTGGACACAAAGACAGACACAGAGGAAAAACCATGTGATATGACTGGTGTGATGAATTTATAAGCCAAGGAATGCCAGCAAACACCCAAAGGTAGATAAAACAAGAAAAAAAATCCCCCTTAGAGCCATCAGAGAGAGTATAGTCCTTCTGATTTAGGACTTAACCTCCAGAACTATGAAAAAATAAATTTTAAACCACCCAGATTTTGACATGTTGTTACAGCAGCTGTGGGCCAGTAATACACTTATTAAGTAAGGGACAATTGGCCCTTAACCGAACAACCTAAATTTCTCAGAGTAGACATTAGCTTCAAAATGGACCTTAAAAAAGTTTATGCCCACCCCTTTTATTTCATAAGAACATTAAGACATAGGGAGACTTGTTCACAGTCATATAACTGGTAGCCAAGATAAAACAGCAGAGACCAAGGAAAGCTCTCTGTCTGCCTCACATTGGCATGAGGTTGATGAAATCATTCTCAGCCTAACTGAGCTAAAACATTGCACAACACTGTGCAGTTCCACTTATGATATTATCTAAGTTAAAAAATTCTCCAGAATGAATAAGTGGCATCTTTTCCTGAACTTTCATATCTCCACAGTACTAGCAACTTTTAAAGGGCATCAAGCTAAAGAAAACAGTTCAGAAACAAAAATTTGCCTTTGGTTTTTTTAAGTGCTAAAGAAAAATATCTAATTACCCTGAGAATGATCATATAAACTCTCTAGGACAAAGTGTTTTACTTTCTTGTGAATTAACAATTTAAAAGTTACTCAAAAAAGCTCATTATTTGAAGACTGCTCCATATATCCTAAAGAAATGATAAGAAACTACATAGTCAGCAGTGTAGAAATTGAGGGGTGGGGGAGTGACCTCGAGCTCAGAATGCTCCACCCAGCACCCAGAACAAATAGATTTCCTATAGCACTCTGATGTTTTTTATCTAGAGGAAGGTTTTGTTTTCTTGTCAATCAACTCAAGCAGATCTGAAGACTGGCCACACCTTGGGCTGAGGAATGCTCAGGAAAGAATGTGGGAAGGAAGAGGTGAGAGGCAATTTTCTGATGGGTCAGCTGCTGGCAAGCGTCTGGACCCTGGGAAAGTCGTGGTGTTGGAATTTCTCTCATTGGAGAGCAACCAGAGCGCCAGAAACAATGCTGCGATCTGCTGGTGGTGACTCCCAAGTCACCGCTTGAGCAACACAGGCCACCAGCAGTGGGTTATGCCACAACAGGTCCCAGGCTCTCAGCAGTGCATTATTTACTCTCCTGCTTCAATCCAGCTGCCAACATGTACTATTATTCTCAAGGCAAGTTCTCTTCAAGGGAGACAATTAGCTTCATACAAGATTAAAGTATAAGAATAATAGAAAAAGCAAATGAGCTAAAAAAAAAAAAAAAAAAAAAAGTCCCATTAGGACTTCCAGAGTGCCATCTTCTTGGCTCTTGGCTGATAGTTCTTCCAAAGAAAAGGTATATTTTAACTACCAAAGTAACCCCTTATGTGTGGTTTTTTATTCTAATCCCTTTATGTGCAGAGTGTAAGTACTTGAGACAGAGTCCTCCCACACAAAGCATCTCAGAAACTATATAACAGTTCATTGAAGGGCCACTTCCCATGCTTCTCACCTCAGTGCTCCCAGCCCCTTGGAGGATAGCAGGCTGAGGAGACACATGGAGACATTCTTCATTGGCCAGAGCACCAATAAAAGTACCACTCAGTTAATGGAGGCTAAAATAGCCTATTTCTACATCAGTTTTTCCTCCATATAGGAAAGTTTCTTCTCTGATTTCTAAAATTAAGCCATTGGTAAAGAAGCATTTTACCATTATAAGAGTTTCCTTCAGTTAGATCAGTGCAAAGAGGAGCCAAAATAAACCAAGAAACATCAATAAAAAAAAAACTATTCGAAATAAGATTTTCTATTTCTTCAAAGTCTAGCTGAAGAGCAACCGTTATGATAATTTATTTGCCCTATTTTCTTTTTCACTCAGATAAATATGAGCAAGACACTACCTCATAAGTATTTGAAAGCCTCTATGGCCTTCAAATCTGGTGCAGTTGTGACCTCTAGAGGACATAATTTTAGTACAGGCTCAATGCTAAGTTTATAAATCCATTGCTCTAGGGAAGTGGATGAATACATTATCAGTTTGACAGCTGCAAAACAGCTTTAGCTGTTAGGGCACAAGAGATTTCAAGAAATTATCTTTCTCCAGGTAAAATCTCCAAGGTGTCAAGTGATCTTTTTTCCTATAAATAAGAGAAGTTTGTCTTGATGAAATCAAATAAATGATGTTTTTTGTTGTTGTTATTTTTTTTTTTCCTCCCAAAGTGGAGCTCTTTATTCCAACAGATTCCCAATTTGGCTAAAACACTAGAGGCCAACTTATGTGGATGTCTTTAGCTAGGCTTTGCCTAATCAGCACCCATCAGTATCCTGCCCAATTCTTAACACAAGAATTTGAGAATGTCAAAAAAAGCATTCAAAGAAATTGTTTTGAATCCCTCTAAACTGACAGAGCTTAGCATTCCTCAGAGTTGAGTAAGGTCACCAGCCATGCTTCACCACATTTTCCCTCACCAGCAGAACTTTTCACCCAGTTGAGCTGGGTTTGGAGATTCTCAGAGCCACAGTGGTTGGATTGAGGCATAATTGTGCAATGCAGCTCTCTTCTACCTTAGGCTTCCATGAAGTCCTGGAACAGAGGTACACTTCCAGTCACACAGAGCCAGGAGCCTAGCTCTTAGGTAGTGACACAAATTTGAATGCTATTTATCCATGTGGACAGAAAACAGCCTACTACCTCCACAAGCAATGTAGAGTCATTTAAGACTAGATTATAGTATCCTTGAATAGTTTTTTTTAATTTAAAATCATCAACATTCCGAGCATTTTGTTAAGTAGTTATTATATGTTACCTCTCATTTTCACAAGAGTCCTGAAGGATAAATATTATTCTCTTAATTTTACTGATAAGAAACTGAAACTCAAAGTGTTCAACTTGACTGAAATCACATAGCATACAAGTGGAAGTTTGCTTACATGTGTGTTATTTCCAATATATTACAAAGCTTTTAACATCATTAAATGTTAGTATAGAAAAAGACTGTTGCACTCATAGTTTAACGTATTCGTTTGATAAATGAAGAAACAGAGGAAGTGAAATGATGTGCACTTTATTGGCAGAGCTGAAGCTAAGAGCAGATATCTTCATTTCAAGGCCAGTGCTCGGGACACTATACGAAGTCCATAACAATTGTCAACTGGATGATGACTATGCATTAGCACAAATAATTCTCCTTTAACATTCTTTCTTCCATTTACTTCACCTGTGGTTTCCACAGAGAGGAGCCCTTCCTGAGGACCCCCAGGAAACCCTACAAGGCTCCCACTTCTAACACTAAGGCCTTGTTTTCCTTATTTACATCTACATGGGAAAGAAAACTGGACTCTCAGGACAGAAACAAAAGCTCAATAAAAGAATAAAGAGCAACAGGACTTAAAAACTCAAAATTAGGAAAGGAAGAATGATAGAGATTGGAAAACCAGATGGCATTTCTACCATTCAAAATTTTATTCTTCTCTATGAAACTACTCATCATATGACTTCTGGAAAATCCCATTAATTTTTTGGCAGGTTAGTTTCTGCCCCTAAAACCACGTTTAAGTTCTATAAAGAGATATTTTTATTCTATTTATGTTTACAAATAAACAATAAAACAGTTGTATATTTAAATTGGACTGTTCTACTGATAAAAATATAAAACACAAAACTATACAATTCATTTATTGTACAAGAATGGGTTTTCAAACAATTTTTGCTCCTTCTTTCTACTATCTGATTCTTACCTCATTCCTCAAATTAAATCTTTTCAGAAAGGTACTAGCTCTTTTGAAAGTCTTATCAGTGAAAGGCTGTTAGCAGTTCAAGTGAAGATCTGTTCAATCAAGAGCCTAAAGCTAGTAACAAAATGGTAGTTTGGGAATTATCTGGAAATGACAATGATCTCTCTTGCACCCTCTTCATATTATGGTTGATGACTAAGTTTTCAGTGACTCATCTTCATGGTAAAAGGAAGGGGTTTCTGGGAACCACCCAGATTTCCAAGTCCAGTTGTTAAAAAGTGTCAAGGCTCCATCATTATTAGAAATCAAGGGCTTTTTATGTGGATGAAGGAACTCGACAAACTGAATTTTAATGTAGACCTTTGAGAATCATAGAGTGTCAAAAAAATTCCCATGTTGGTTGGCTAGTGAGCTGGAATTTTAATAATCCTTGTAAAAATACAAAGACACAAATGGCCATGTACCATGTGGGATTGCCCAGTTGTAGGACTGTGAAGAGCATTAAAGAACTCTGATGCTTTAATACTTTTCCCTGAGTTTTAATATCTGATCTACCTCGTTCCAATTTCAAGGCCAGCTGGCCAACTGACACTACAGATAGCACAAATCAGGAAAATCCTTTCAAAATTCACCTCCATTCTTTTGTCATAATGGAGCAGTTCATAACAGAAATGCAGCAGGGTCCTAGCTCATAGAAAATTGAGGACATTTTTCTGAGGATTATATGCCTCTCACTTTTTTCTAGTTCTTATTCAAGTAAGGATGGTTAGTAGAGCATTTTGAGGAATTTTTCAAATGTCAGCCATTATTCCTGTAGTGGTCACTTACTGATATATGTCTAGGGCTAAAGAGACTGCTGTCTAATTTCTCATCACACCCCAACTTCTGCAGTGAGGAAGCCTTGGCACTCTGAAATCCCCTATACCATGCCACAAAGTAAGCCAATTCTTTTCAGTGAGCAGATGCCTTTTAGTAATTAAAAACAGAGGGAAAGAGAACTTTCTGCTGAGAAGTGCCCCAGCAGTAAAATGAAGAACAGAGAAGAAGCACTTAACAGTTTTTGTGATAATGGTCTGGGTAAATATGAAAAGCAACATGTAATAGTTATCTACCTTTCTCTTCAGGCTGAGAAGGTAAAGCAGGTCTTCCTAGGACAATATAGAAAAAGATAAAATATAATGCAGGATATGACAAAGGTCTGGCTTACAGATGCAATATTGCCTTTTCATGACTAAGAATATGGAATTGGGGACTTCCAATGAAATTATAGATTGCTGGTGACCTAAAGAACAAAAAGACAGAGAGAAAAAGATAGCAGATAGCTCAGTGATGTCCAGGCTGATGAATATTTTCTGTTGGGAGATGTGGTTTTATTGACTATTGGTTTTTTGAGCAAATGGGTGAATTGGCTTATTTTATAGTCCATGAGGCAGAACACAGACACTCAAGTAATGGTGAGCCCTGTAAACAGAGACCACAGCTATTCTCCAGGCTAACCGTGAAGTACTACCTCATCAGAGAAAATATTACATAACATTTTAGGCACCTGGACTATCTTGTTAGTGTTACCTACCATCTTTGAAAATCAAGGCTGATTTTGTGTACATGTCAGCAATTACTGGTAATTAAACAAAGGATCACTTTCTTGTGTTCACAGCATTTTATTTTTTTATTCATAGTGTTTCTGGGCATGTCTTTTTTGAACATTTCACATTATGTGTATGGAATAGCAAGCAGGGCAGGTGCTCATGGGAAACACTCCTCCTGGTGGCTTTCGGTCCAAGTACCCACAGACTCCCGAGAGCCATCCTAGAGGTAGTCTATTCCTGTATTACCCTCATTAGCTCCTCCAGAATTTTGGCAGGGGGCTCACAAAGTGCCAGGTACTATATGAGTAGTATCTCATTTAATTCTCACAACTACCTTTGTAAGGTAGGTAATCATTTCAATCATTAGTGCATTTTGCTGTTGGAGAAACTGAGGCTATATGGGGTTGAGCAAATTACACAAAGCCAAGCAATAAGTAAACATTGGAGATGAGACGCCAAACAAGCACGGTTCATGCCACCAAGTTTACCGGGATAAAACAGACATTTTTGTTTATCTTCTCAACCATACCCTCTTCCCTTCTACCTTCCTGGTAGAATCCCAGTTGTGTTCAGATATACGCTTTCTTCCAAGTATAATTCAGTGATGTTTAGAGGATTCACAAAGTTGTACACCATTTACCTAATGCCAGAATATTTTTATCGCCCTATCCTCACACCTGTTAGCAGTTGCTCCCTACTATTTCCTCCCAGTTCCTAGCAACCACTAATCAATCTACTTTCCACTCCTATAGATTAGGTATTAATATAAATTGAATAAACAAATTAATCTTTTGTGAAAGGCTTTTTTCACTGAGCACAATGTTTTCAAGATTCATCCACACTTTAACACGTATCAATACTTTGTTCCTTTATATTTCCAAATGATATTCCATCATGTGGATATATCACGTTTATTTATCCATTTATCAGTTAAAGAACACTTGAGCTGTTTCTACTTTTTGGCTATCATGAATAATGGTGTTGTAAACATTTGTATACAAGCTTTGTGTAGACATGTTTTTACTTTTCTTGGGTAGATACCAAGGAGGAATTTGGTTTTTACTCTGAGTAAGACTGGACATTACTGAAAAGTTTTTAGTAGAATAATGATTCACATTTTAAAAGGATTACAGGCATAGCTCGTTTTATTGTGCTTCAGTTTAATGTACTTTGCAGATATTAGCTTTTTTACAAATTGAAGGCAACACCCTCCACTAGCAAAAAGATTACAGCTCACTTTATTGTGATACTCACTTTATTGAGGTGGTCTGGAACCAAACCCACAATGTCGCTGAGGTATGCCTGTTTCTTGAATTCTATCTTAAGAATGGATTGTAATTGCAAAAGAATGGAAGCAGGGAGATTAGTTTGAGGCTATTATTTTCAGCCTGGTGAGCATGGCTTAGACCAAGAATGTAGCAGTGGTGGTGGTGAGAGGTGATAGGAGTCTGTAAATATACTGAAAGTAGAGATAACTAGATTCTCAGACAGAATTGATATGGGGTGTGAAGTGAACCTAGGAGTCAAGAAGATTCCAATGCTTTGTCCTGAAGAACTAAAAAAGCAGAGGTGCCATTTACTGAAAGGGGAAATATTGGAGTAGGAGCAAGTTGAGGGAGAAGCCCAAGTTCGGGGTTTGTTGTTCGATACATACCCAAGAAGACATTTGGGGTCTATATTTAAATGTGGTGTTTGGAGAGAAATATGAGCTGAAGATGAAAGTTTCAGAGTCAGTGTATAGGTGGTATTTAAAATATAACCATCTCATTTCTCAAAAAAAAATAAAAATAAAAATTTAACCGAGCAATTCCACTTCTGGGTGGGTATCTATCTTATGAAATCCAAAACACTAATTTGAAAAGATATATGCATCCCTATGTTCATTGCAGCATTATTTACAAAAGCCAAGATATTCAAGCAACCTAAGTGTCCATCGCTAAATGAATGGATTAAGAAGATGTGGTACATGTATACAATAAAATATTATTCAGCCATAAAATAAAATATTGCCATTTGCAATGACATGGATGGACCTAGAGGCTATTCTGCTAAGTGAAATAAGTCAGACAGAGAAAGACAAATACTATATGATCTCACTTACATGTAGAATCTAAATAAACAAACCAACAGAGCAAATTAGAAACAAACCCTGCTCTCTTAAGGACTTGTGATTTTTAAGTATCCAGAGAATTGAAATCAAACCCAATCAATCTTCTGATGAATACCAATGTTGAAAACAATTTTCAAGTATTTGCCAAGATTCTACATAAGTATCAAAGCCACACCATCAAAGCAGTGAGTCAACTGTAACAAAATTTCTTGACCCATTCCCACCCTCATAGAACATTCCCTTTCTCCATTACACTTTATTTTTATTATTTGTTTGTCTTTTTTCTTTTAGTCCATGAACTTCATGCAAATAGTGCTCATTTGCCTCTCTAACTCATTATTGTAACCCCTGTGCTTGGCGCATACGAGGTGTTCAAACAACAGTGAATGACTTTATTGAATCACTGCACACAAAGGACATATTGAATCAGAAGCAGCTTTCTCATCATCGCTACATTCATCCTTAGGCTGGAGACTCAGGCTTGTTTAAGGTTCTCTTGAGACATTTGCTCTTTGACTCACTCTTTAGACACTGACCTCTAGATTGTCTTGAACAGACATTCATCAGTTAATCAGCAAACTGTTCTATGTTCCCCACAGTGAAATGAGAACATTGCATATCACCACATTGATCGCATTACTGACAGTCACAGAAGTGAAAATTTTCCTTCAGTGGATCTTGATGTTCAGTCTTCAGAAAAGAAACATTTTGTGGGTGTTATATGAGAACAGGTTGCAAGCAAAATTTATAAATTGAGTTTATTTGATTTTTATTTAGTTTTTTTAAATCTAACTCCCCTGAAGTTGTGAGTAATCTTGTGCAATTATTCAAATGTGATTCATCCTGGGATCCAATTTCAAATACTTTATCCTTTCAAGGATGAGCTGTTTGTCATGATGGGTGAACTGATTTTCATGAAACCACTGAATTTCCTAGGGGTTGCTCAGAAGCCTGTTTATAGAAAACATGTACATGTATTTTATCAAATCTCAACCCAATGTGGCATGAAGAGCTTTGGTTCTAGGGCTTTTGAAAAGTTTTTTGTTTGTTTGTTTGTTTTTAATTTGAAAGCTTACACAGCGATGTAAAGTATAGCATAGGAAATATAGTTGATAAAATTGTGACAACTATGTATGGTGTCAGACGGGTACTAGACTTATCAAGGTGATCACTTTGTAAGTTATATGAATGTTTAATCACTATGTTGTACACATAAAACTAATATTGAATGTCAACTGTAATTTAATTTTTTTTTTTAATTAAGAGGAAAGAATATATTTCATGGAACTAAACTTTCTCACTACTGCATTCTCTTATCGCTACTCCAATTCCAATATGCGTCAGAGTAGTTGCTTAGATTAATAGAACCCTGGGAAAAGGTGGATCTTAGTGGTGATTTTGTCCATAATCTAATTCATTCAGACCAACTTATGAGGATCACAATTTTGTATGAACTTGAGGTTAGAGAGCATGGACTCTTGAACCATGTATCCTGAGTTTGAGTCCCATATTAGCCAGTTAGTCATGTGACCTTGGGAAAAGTTTCTCAATTTCTCTATCTCAGTGTTCCCAATTATAAAATCAAGTATGATGATAATAGAAACCATCTCATTGAATTGTTTTAAGGATTAAATACATTAATATAGGTAAAGATTGAAGTGTGGGCCTTGGCAAAGAGTGTTATAAGAGAACTTACCCTTATTATTAATGTTCTGGATCTTTCCATGATCACTTTTTACCTATTCTCTCTCTAAATGGTGTCAACCAGCCCCATGCCTTTAAACACCGTCTAAAGATACATAATACTTAAATGCATAGCTCTATCTCTGACTGCTCCTCTGAGTTTCAAATGCATATAAGCTTAAGTCCTCCGGTCATGGCCCCTTGGATGGCTTACAAGCATCTTGAAGTTTACTAGTCAAAAACAGAAATTTTGATATTCCCCCACAAATCTGCTTTTTTCCAAGTCTTCCATAATAAAGAGCATTGCCATATACTCCATTGCTTGGGCCAAAAACCTTGAAACAATCTTTATTCCCACAGTCAAATAATCCAATCAGCTTTATACATAAAATACATCCTAAAAATATCCAATTCTTTTCTGTGTTCATGCTTTCTACCACAGCCCAGGAGACCTTGATCTTCACCTGGACAACCACAGCAGTAGCTTCATAGCAGGTCTTCTACATCCACTCTTGCCCTCCGTAATCCTTTTCCATAATCACGGTCATCTTTTAAAAACATAAATCAACATAGATCTTTTCCCTCTCAAAGCCCTCGAATGGCTTACTATTAACCTCCAAATACAACCAGAGCTCCTCGCTGTAGCCTAAATGAGCCTGAATTATTTGGCTGTCTGCTTTCCCAACCTCTGACTTTACCATACTGGCCTCTGTTCATGTCAGAACAAGCTAAGCTCTCCACTGCCTCAAGGCCTTTGCATTTGCTTTCCCCGTCTACCTGGGATGTTCTTCCCTTAAATATTTATGTGATTGGTTCTTTCTTGTCATTTATCTCTCAATTCATAGTTTCTTCCTTGGAGGTTTTCATTCCTATCTCTGCAGTTGTTCTCCATTTAGATTAGATTATCCTATTTTATTTTCGCCTTTATTAGTATCACATTTATTACTAGCTAAAATTATCCTGCTTATTTTTTATTTATTCATTAGTGACTGGTCTATTCTGGGCATATAATAGGTCCTAACACATAATAGGCCATATGGCAGACAGAATAATAGCCCCCCAAAGATGTCCATATCCCAATCCCCATATCCTGTGACCATCTTACTTTATATAGCAAAAGGAAATTTCCAAGTGTGAATAAGTTAAAGATCATGAGATGTAGAGATTATCTCGGATTATTTGTGTGGTTCCAATGTAATCACAGGGATCCTTATAAGAGGATTACAAGGGTCCTAAAAGAAAATCACACTCAGAGAGAAAGATGTGACAAGGAAAGCAGAGAATGGAAAGCAGCAGCCTGAAGATGGAGTAAGGGGACATGTACCAATGGCTAAAGGCGGCCCCTAGAAGCTGAAAAAGGCAAGGAAACGGTTCTCCTCTAGAGCTTCTAGAAAAAGAACAGCCCTGCTGACACCTTGATTTTAGCTCCTTAAAACCAATTTTGGATTTTTGACTTCCAGAATCAGTAAAATAATAAATTTGTGTTATATTAAGCCACAAAGTTTATGGTAATTTGTTGCAGCAGCAATAGGAAATAAATACTGGTCCTCATATATGTTTGTTGAAAGAATGAAAGGATTCTAAGTGTTGGATATAAAGCAAAGTAGAAAAAGATAGCAGACATACATTTCTTCTCTTAGAGAGGTTATAATCTAGTGGAGAAAAAAAGACAATAATAATAATAATAAAGTATATTATGTGATAAAGGAGAAGGTGATCAGCATGAGGGGGAAAATGAATCAGGAAGGAAAGATAGGAAAGGCAGCTGGAAGTTATTAAAATTTTAAATAGTATATTTAGGGAAGGCCTCAGTGAGAAACAGAAGGCTAAACAAACACTTGAAGGAAGGTAAGGAGCCAGCAAGAGACAAAAGAGAAGGGGATTCTAAGCAGAGGGAACAGCTGGTGAGAAAGACTTGGAATAGGGTTAGGGGGAGGGGTACCTGATGTGTTAAAGGAACTGCAAGGAGGTCAGTGAGGCTGGGGTAGAGGAGTAAAAGGCGGGTAGCTGGACTTGAGGCCAGAGAGGTGGTGGGGTGCTAGCCTAGCACAGAAGCCATTGTAAGGACAGGGGCTATTTCTCCAAATGAGAGGATAGCCTTTTCATCAAGCAATATCATCTGATTTATATTTGAAAAGGATTGCTCAGGCAAAGTAGAGTTGAAAACTGGTGTGGGACAGAGAGGAAGCAGAGGTATCAGGAGCTTTGCCACATTCCAGATGAAGGAGCAAGGGCTCCTGGTCCACATGCTGGCTATGGAGGTGTCTCTGTCTGCAAAACATTAACCCTGATGCTTGCTAACCTCTTCTTATCATCAAAACTCTGCTATGTATTTCCTCCTCTTGTATTTTTCTTCAAACCGTCTACTTCTCCTTCCTCCCCAAAATGAATAGTGATCTTTTACCTTCATCTCGGTAAAACATCCCGACTATCTTTCCTACTTAAAAAATATATATATATATATTTATTTTGAAATAAATTTAGACTCATGAGAAGTTGCAAAAATAGTACAGAGAATTCCAATGTACACTTACCATGAATTTCCCTGATGATAAGTAACATCTTACAGAACCAAAACATTACCAAAACCAGGAGGCTGACATTGGTAAATACTCTAAACTACAGACCTTACTCAGATTTTAACAGTTTTTACTTGCATCATGTTTGTGTATATTTTCATAAAATTTGATGACAAATATAGATTTGTGTAACCACTACCACTATCAAGAAACAGAACTTGTCCACCACTACAACGAAGCTTCCTGTTGCTCCCTTTGAGTTAGACTGTCTCCCCGGCCATCACTCCTGCCAACTACTGTTCTGCTCATCATCGCGATTTTGTCATTTCAAGAATTTCATATAAATGGAATCAGATAGTATGTGACTTTTTAAGACTTGCTTATTTCAAGCAACATAATGTCTTTGAGGCATAGTCTAGTTGTATATATCAATAGTTCATTCCCTTTAATTTCTGAGTAGTATTCCAATGTATGGATGTACCACAGTTTGTCTATCCGTTTGCTCATGAAAGGACATTTGGGTTGCTTCCAGTTTGGAGAGATAAAGTTCCTATGAACATTTGTGAATGGGTTTTTATGTAAACATAAGTTTTAATTGCTCCAGGATAAATATTTAACTGCTGAATCATATAGTAAGTATACGCATAACTTTATTTTTTTTAAAAAAAACTGACAAACTGTTTTCCAGAGTGGTTATTCCATTTTGCATTCTTATCAACAATGTATAAAAGATCCACTTGATCTCAGTCCTTGCCATAAGTCGATATTGTCAGTTTTTTAATTTTATCCTTTATAACAGGTGTGTAGTGATCTCACATTATAGCTTTAATTAGACTTTTCCTAATGGCTAAGTATGTTGAATATCTTTTCATTAGCCATCTGTATATCCTCTCCAGTGAAGCATCCCGATTGTTTGTCCATTTTCTAATAGGCTTGTCTTGTTACAGAGTTTAGTGAGTTCCTTATATATTTTGGCTACGATTCTTTTGTCAAATAATGTGATATGTAAATATTTGTCCTCATCTGTGACTTATCCTTTTTTCCCCTAATAGAATCTTTCTCAAAGCAAAAATTTTTAATTTTGATAAAGTCCAATTTATGGATTTTTCTTTATAGGCTGTTTTTGGTTTCACATTTAAAAATTAAGTCCTGCTTAGTCCTAAGTCATGAAGATTTTCTCTTATGTTTTTTTATAAAAGTTTTATAGATTTACATGTTACATTTAGATCTCTGATCGATTTCAAGTTAATTCCTATATAAGGTGTGAGTTTTAAGTTGAAGTTCATTTTTATGTAATTGTTCTAATGCCATCTGTTAAAATGACTGGCCTTTATTGAAATGCTTTTACACTTCTTGACTATACTTTCATAGTTCTATTTCTAGACTTTTGACTTCTTTCCGTATCATACTTTGTTTTAATTGTTGAATTCATTCTCTCTCTCTCTCTCTCCCCCTCCCCCCCTCCCCCCCCCCCCGCCTCCCCACCACTGGACTTGAAAGCATGAATTGTGTTACTCTGTTATTCTCAATTCTGTTTCCAGGGCATTTGGCACAATGTCTGTTTCACAGTAAATATACAGTGAATAAAAGTTTATTAAATGAATGAAAGAAACTTGGCTCCTTTGTTTCTTATAAGTGATGTTCTGACTAGTCAGCTTACATTTTGGAAAGGAAATAAAAAGCATTTTAGCTGAATTATCTACTATCCTCTCCAGCATTTATTTAGTGTCCATCTGTTCATATCACTTAATAGCTTTTGAATCAATCAAGACATTACTATATTTTATAAAATATTGCACTAAGGGAACTACAATATAAAATATCATTCTTATTCTTAAGGAATTTGTATCTTGTAATACAGAAAAGTGGTAACAAGCAGGGACTTCATGGTCAAGCAAAAATGAGATAAGTCCTGCATAGTCACTTACTAGCTATGTGACTTTGGGCAGGTAATTTAATTTTTAAAGCCTTAGTTAGTCAATATGAGAAGTGGTGGTGATAACAGCACATACTCCATAGGGGTGTTGCAAAAATGAACCTGATGATGCTGTTAAAGCCTTAGCACATGTCCTCCTAGTTCTTAGTAAAGACAATAAATGCTAGCTGTTGTTGTAGATTTCTATTTGTTAATACTCTAAGTAGAAAATTTTTTAACAGATAATATCACTGTAACCAAGAAAGAGTTCTTTGAGGAGGACTTGACTGGGCTCCAGCAAAATGAATCAAGAAAATATCCCTCTTCCATCTTGCAACCTAAGTCAAAATTATAAGTCCATTTCAAAACCACTGCGCAGTCAGTGGTCCTGGATTCTAACTAAATCACAAAATCTGATATAAATAAACATGGGATATTTTCAAATTAAAAGTAAGTACATTTTTCAGAATTGCATCAGTGGACGTAGAATTATTTACCCAATAGAGAAATTTGCTAACTCGGCAGGCCACATTTTGATTACAGAGGACTGGCTGCCTCAAAAAGCTAAATAAAACTTTCTTCTGTTCTCAGGAAACCATTTATGCTTTGCAACAGAAATGGTGTTTATGTAACTATGATGCACTTCACAATCATTAATTCCATCTCTTTAAACATCCTAATGAGCTCTAGTAAATTTTCTGATTGTTCTCTGCTTTCTGTGAAGACGTTAGTCTAAGTTATAGTTATAACAAACAAATATATAAACATTTGGTGTTTTAACACATTTTTCACCCTTCATAAACACCCGATATGTTTTATCCTTTCTGTATGTGCCTACACAGAGTTTTCTTCTTTCGATAGATAGTAGTGAATAAAATGACAGTAAAATAGAGTTCTGATGCCTCAAAGGTTTCATTGCAATCTAGTCAGAGGTCAAGGGCTGGAGCAGGCAGCTCTTTTCTGGCTTCTAAAATGGTGCCTAAGTAGTTGAGATGTCTATGTTCTAAGCCAAGTCTTTTTCTGGGGAAGTCCATAAGCATCTTTGACCACTGTACATTACTAATATGAAAATCTGCATTATTTCCAAACAGCATCTTCTGGGTGACATTTTTCCAAACACAATTTATAAAACCCACTGTGGACCAGTGTGTCAACTGCAGATTCCCTGAAAATACTACCCTAATAATGTATGGCTGAAACAAAGATAAGTTTACAGCTTACTGCAGTTAAGAAGGACCACTACCTTGAAAGAGCTATAATAGCATCTTGGAGCAGAAAAAGAAAAGACAAGATACTTATAAGGTTTGTGGTCTGGTTTAAGATGAATTGTTCTTTGGTGGAAAGTAGGGATATGGGAGCTTGATTGGGATTGGGCAAAGGTCGTGATAAAATTGTTAGAATAGGTGGAGTGAGGTGAGATATGGAAATGAGTCTTGAGGAGTGGTCAGGTATTAAGTGAACATCATAGAGAGATCTGGTATGCTGAGAATGGATAAGGAAGGCAGCTGAGTGCTTATTGCTCAAAAAATAGATTTTCCAAAAGTTCCTGAAATAAGTAATGAAGTTATTTTTAACTTCATCTTCCTAGGCTAGAATGTCTTGGAATAGTAGTGTTGTATTAATAAAGTAACAGTGAGCTGTGTTTGGGTTCTTATAAGAGTGAAGCACATGCCATTTGGTGTGCAAAAATCTCTCAGCTTCCCATTCTCACTATTGACACCCTCTGGTTCAGAGATTTTGTCTTTACTGAATCTTTTCTTTAGGTTAAGGCATTGATGCTTCCAGGATATCTTTCTTTAAATATGATTTCTCTTGAGAGTGGAAGAAAAATACATTATTAAGAGTATAAAATATGAATCATATGTTATTGATTATTCAATGATTAAATTATTTGATGATGAAATTATTAATCAGAATCATTCTCCTAAAAGATCCTGAGAGAAAGAGGCATAGAAGTAAGTTTTTTAAGGAGAAAGGGATGAGGAGCTGATTGCTGCACTGGAGCTCAGGGCATTACCCCAGGAGGATGGGCTGCTGCTCTGAAGGATGCTGTCAGCTAAGGAAACCATGGCAACTGGCATGGGTTGGAGTATGCATATGAGTATATGTAATGAAAGAAAATTACCTTCTCATCTTGTCTCTCTAGGATACACATTGTCTAGTGTTTACGTTCTCAGGGGATTCTTCTCCAAGAGTCACTTCCCCTCATCATACAAAAAGGATCTCCTGGGGTTTTCACAAAGTGCCTTCTACAGGAGCATATGTGTACTGTGGGTTCATGTATATCCATTATTCTCATGTGATGAAATTTGGAGTTTAGACCATATACAGATGAAATAAATGAAATAAACACAATAAGCCCATTCGTGTTTAACTCAATTAGATTTACTTTTATTCTGTCTGTTCTAGATCACCAGGAATTGTTTTCCTATTTTACTCTACTTGTAGTCAAAAGTTTCTCTTAATTCCGTATTGTCTTTCTATGTTGTACCTCTGTTTTATAACAGATATATTTTTTTCTCCTAATTTTTCTTTCTTTTCTCCCTCCAGTGGAATATATATATATATACACATATATATACACACACACACACACACGTATATATATATATATTCTGTATACATATATGTATACATATACATATACGTGTACATATATACACATATATGTGTATATATGTACACGTATATATGTATGTGTGTGTGTATATATACACATGTGTGTGTATATATATAAACGTGTGTGTGTGTATATATATGTGTGTGTGTATGTATATATATATACACACACACACATACGTATATTTGCTCTTCTGCTTCAGCCTTTTCCAGGCTGGAAAAGCATTTCCCTTAGCATCTCCTTCAGTGGTCCGGCAACTGTCTAAAGGGAGTCTCATCCCACAATCCACATAAGCCAAAGAAGAACACAAACCCAAAGGGATTTTTCCAGAGTCCCCTCCAGCTAGAGGTAGCTATAGCAGGACAACCAAGAATTCAGTTTTTGACATACTGAGTTTAAATTGTCTCTGAATCATTCATATGGAGATACCATGCAGACAACTGGATATCCAAGACTGGAGCTCAGGGAGCACTTGAGATCTTGCTCCCCAGCATATGTCCTCAGTTTGGCTCAAACTCTTATAAAAATTCTCAAAAAATAAAAAGATTGAAGTTTACATGAGAGTCTAAATATACATACATACATACATATATAGCTGATATAGATATAGGTATAGATATAGATATAGATAGGCATCTGTGCAACATCTACACATAGGCACATAGGTGTATTTGAAGCATGAAAATGAATGATATTGCTGGGGAGAGAATATGCAGTGAATGAGGAGGAGGTATAGGTTTGAGCTCTGAGAAATTACCGAAATCAATGTCGAAGCAGACAAATATGAACCTAAGAGAAGAAGCAGAGCGGGAACTGCCAGAGAGGAAGAAAAATAAATTGGCAGGATGGAGCCAATGAAGCCAGAGAGAAGAGCATCCCAAGTTCTTCATAGACTTAAACCAGCAAGAGAACGACCCAGCAAAATCTGCACTACAGAGCAATTAGATACGGGAGATTATCAGAGGTAACATTCATTTTAATTGAAATCTACTAATGGACAGATTGAAGTCTATGCAATTTTCTTTGTTCAGAGACTAAAATGGTGCACATAAAATGGAACCCAATTCGATACTAGGATGCTTATTATATTAATCCATATTGGGAGTTGACAAAATGATTGAAGAAAATTAGTTTATATTTTTCTAAAGAAAAATAAGTTAAAATATTAAACAGTCTAACAGAGCCCTGTGTATAGTGTTCTCTGAATTTCTTTCCACAGCATATTTTGAATCTAATAATTTAAATCTTACTATCTTGTAGAAAATTTAATTTAAAAAATAATGCAAGTGACAGTATGGCAGAGAAAATGATTATGTAAGACTCTTTCTCAAGTGTTTACAATAAAAAGAAATAAGATTGAGCATGAGTCATACAAATTACAAACAATCAGCTAAATCCAATGAATAAGAAACAATAACTTCTAAATATCATAAAACATGCACTCCCATGCAGCCTACACAAAGAGGATGCTCTGAGACCTAAAAAATCAATTTGGAGAAAAAAGCTTTCTGTCTTTAGAGAGTGGGTAGAAAATACATCATGAGACCTTCAATAGCATATTCCAGTCAATTATTGTTCAAGATCTTTTTGTGCTGTGTGGATCTGAGTTAGGACTTTTCTTGTGGCTAAAGTTCTCATTGAAATAAATGAGAGAGGAAAAAAGAGAGAGAGAGAAAGACCAATGTACTAATTAACAATTACAAGTACACCCACACGCAGTTCCATCAGAGTTTTTAATAACAGGTCCTAGGGAGGTAACAAATGAATGAAACATCCCCAACGAGGAAAAACAGAAAAAAAAAATACACATATACATTACAAATGATGATACACTATTCCTTACTTCATGAGAAGGCCTCTCTCAATAGTCCTCTAGCTGATAGGAGACTAACACAGAGTCCAGAACAAGAGGATGCAATTTAGAGCACCTTCTCAAACTCTAATGTGCATATGAATCACCTGGGGATCTCTTTCAAAATGCAGATTCTGTTTCAGTGGGTCTGGTGTGAGGCCTGAAATTCCAATATAAAATAAGCCCAGGTATTGCCAGTGCTAATGATGTCTGGACCACATTTTAAGTAGCAAGGTTGAAATAAAACCTAGAACTAGAAGTTTTACCCCAACAATGGTAAAATTCTGAGGTAGCTATCTAACTTGAAACTAGAAAGAAATCAAGATCAATGTAGCAGGAGGAGAATAAAGAAGATTACCACACGCAGGTGGCCAGACACAGGAGGGTATATGCAAACACAAACAGAAAGATTATAACCAAGGGAACGTCCTCCCTTCATGGGAGGCTAGAAGGATTCTAAGCAGTAGCCTAGGACGTGAGCCAAGTTTAGAAGCTCAACTGTATAAACAGCAGAGGGGTAACATAGCCCTAAAAGGCCCAACTGTAGCAGGACAAAGTATAATTATCCTTTACATAGACAACGACTGAGACTTTGAAAAGTTTAGCCTGAGACAATAAAACAAAACAAAACTCATTTTCAGAATATTGTCTGCTTGGGGTGAATACAAACTTACAGAAATAAATCAAAGGTGCCCGGCTCATTGTAATCACCAATGCACAATTACTAAGAGCAAAGTAAAGGAAATCCTTATCGTATCTTAACTATCTATCGGCAGAAGATTAGTAGGCCTATCTTAGTAGCTCTTTGTAATATTGACAACATTTCAATCCTTTTTTACCCTGCAGGGCTGAGGCAGTGTCCACCAGAGTCGTCAAAGAAGCAGGGACTGAAATGATTTTCCATACCACAAAGTACGATTCTGGTTCTTTGCATTCTAAGTAATCCATTTAAATTCAGAGGGCTCAAGTAAGCACAGTTAATTGAGTCTGCTGAAAAAAGGACTATATATTTGTTTAAAATTCACATCATTTGTATTTGGTCCCTATTGTAAAGATAAATTCCCTAGATCTTACAGTTCTCCCAGCCACCCACCTTCTGTTCCCCATAAATTCAGGATCAAGGTGAAAATTCCCGAAGGTAATTTACGAGTTCCCTTCACATTCCCACAGGGCTGCTTGCCTGTTTGCCCACGCTGTACAAGAAGCTGTCAGCAACATCTGCACATTAATGGGGCTTAGTGGAAGGATAAGTCAAGGGTCAATTGCCCTGGTTCTGTTCCCCAGGTGTACCACTTCCCTTATATGCCTAGGCTTGAGGCATATTTTAGAAATACATCTGCATGTCTATCTATATAATGTGTGTATGGTACTTTTTAATGTTTTCATACTTTACATAAAGGGTATTAAATAACTTAAACAACACAGTGCTGACTAGAAACATTGAAACATAAAGGAGTAAAACCTATATGGTCACCATTTATGTAAACTAAAATTACATGCTCCATCAAGCACTGTCCTTATTTAGGGGCTCAGGGTGACGGACCATCTACCATCTAGAACCACCACTGTTAACTATCCTAGGGAAAGCAGTATGAACCATGCCCTGGCTCTTAAAGGCTTCTGCTCAAAAATGACACACATTAATTATACTGATGTTTCGTTGCCACAACAAACCACATGGCCACATCCAATCTCAAGGGAGCCAAAAAGTATGAGCCCATCTGAAAGGGGGAAAACCAGAAAACAGAGTCCTAATGGCAAACACTCACAATATTTTAATTTACATTTTATAATATTTATAAATATAAGGATGAACATCAAATGCATTAGAATGGTTGTCTATAGGAGTAAGGAGAATAGAGGTAGAAATGAGGATAAAAGAGAATAAATGAACAGCAGAGAAAGATAGATATTATTACTCCCATTGTACATATGGATAAACTGAGAATCAGAGTTTTAAGGTGTCATGATCCTAGCCAGTTACTGCCATAGAGAAACTCAAGCTCAGGTCTTCTGACTCTATATCTCAGTCCTTGTCCCTTAAGTCTTTAGGTCTCAAGGCTACATGCTTTGACAGATAATTTAAAATTCTCCAATTGATATGCATTCCTGTCTACACGATGATTTGAATAGGATGGACCAATATTTATAATTTGGCATTTATTTATATCATTTGATATTTTAATCAAGAGTACCTCACATACCTAAAATAAAGCTCACTGTATTTTCTCCTTGACAAGCGATCTTAATAACATTTTGAAAAAAAGCAATAAGTGGAGAGTAAAATGAACCTGAAGTAGAATCCTGGCCTTGTCATGTACCAACTTTATGACTTTAGACACACAATTTAATCCCTTTAAGCATCATTGTCTTCATTTGTTAAGCAAGAATAATATTGCCTGTCTTGAAGGGGCAGTTGTAAAAATGAAATAAGAAAAGAGCACATCATAGAGCCTGGCACATAAAAGTGTTTTAAACATTTAACTTTAGTTTTATTGCCACAACTTTTATAAGGTAGTTTACATTATACCGATAACCCATGTTTTCCTAATCCAGCCTATTTACTATTCAATTGATATTTCCTCTGTTTTGCTCACACTATTACTCATTAAGGGTTACCTTAACTCATTCACCATGGATATAATGAGCCAAAGTGAAAATCAGTCATTGAGGTTTTAGGTTGATGTTTAAGCATCATAGCTCTCCTCCAAACGGGGCTGTAACAAGTACATGTACCTTTTAGAAACATCCTGTGATGTTCCTTAAATTTGAGGCAAAACCCAAATAATAGCTTCTAAATTTTATTAAATGTGTCCATAAGAATTTCATCCTATTTATTCATCCAGCATAATAGATAAAGCTTTCCTCCTGTTTGCAGGAATATGAGCTAATGTAACCACCAGTATATTTTAAGAGATCAACGAAAGTTTTAAGAAAAAGACAATGTTTAGAAATTATGTTTTACTTTATATTTTTACTATGCATGTAGGCACCTCCAAATGACATATTGTTACATTTTATATGATTTTGGAATTTGAGCTAATATAACTGGGGTCATATTGTATACATTTTTCTATGACCTGCTTTTCATTCAACGGTGTGTTTTTGAGAATCAGTCATGCTGATATGCAAATCAGAAGTTTACTTTTTTAACTAATGTATGATTTCCATGTATAAATATTCCAGCTTAGTTATCCATGCTTCACCATCAGAATAGTGATTACCTTTAATTAGGAGGCAGGAGATACAATGGGGAGAGGCTTAGAATGAGGGGTGATGGAATCTGTACTAAACATTTGCTATTTCTAAGTTGAGTGAAAGTTCATTTTGTTATTCTTTATGATATTATATATATATATTCTTTTGTATTTATAAAATATTTCAAAAATTGGAGGGGTGGGAGAGGATGTTGCTCATTATTATCTGATTCAAAGTACATGGCCTATTCATCAAGGACAAAGTTACATTTTATATTGGCATGAATGTCACTTTTTTTCATTGTTGCTTTTTAAAAAGTAACCCAAAGTATATAGAATCTCTTCCTTTAGCCTTCTTTACCTATGTCATTCCAACCAGATATGACAACCACATGTGAAAGTCATCTGCAGCATGTTAGCATTTGAAAACTGTTCTCTTTAACCCAATACATTTTCAACTTGCTTACTCCTATATATGACAAGCCAAGGCACTGAATGGCCACAAACCCATTCATCAGTAAATATCACTGATTTAAAACTAGCTGCTAAATAAAGACTGAAATATAAAAGACATATGAAACAGAAGGGAAATTGAAAGAGGGGACAGTATCATTCATTTATTCATTTATTCATTTCAGTTGCTTTCTCAGCTTAGGGAATGTAACTTAATGCCCAGTGCCTAGCACAGCAGCTGGTACACAAAAGGTCTCCGTAAATGTTTAATGAACCAATCACAAAAACTGCATTGTACTAGAAATCTATAACTCATGGTTACTTTCCATTTTTTTTTTTTCCTTGCAATGCCTTCTTTTTAGATTTTGCCTTCGGAGCCCCCAAATCTTCAAATCCCAGTTCTCACCCTGATCTCCAATATTCTCAATGCCTCTACTCTCCAGATTCCTTCCCTACACATACAGACACACTCACTCACACACACATTCACAGAAAAGAATTTTAAAATTCCAATCTTGAACCATTTAGAGCAATTAATGAGAAACTGGAGTTTAACAATGGAATCTCACAAAACATTCCAGGAAATTATTTGCTTCACTGTCTCGCTCTAAAGACAGCATTCTTGAACACAGATATTTGAGAGAGCTAACAGAGTCTGCATCTTTGCTCATTGCACAAATCAACTCGGATTGTGCAGCGGACAGACAACTTTTGTACAGTGAGGAGGTCAAAGAAATGAGCAAGAAGGGCAGCCACCCAGAGGAAGCAAAGCAGAGGCAAGGGTTTTGAGAACCAAGCTGAAATGCAGCACCAAAAGAGAATAACCAGATTAGAAAACAGAGCACACTGCCTTATTAAAGAGTATGGCAAAGGAGAAAGAGTTAACATAAAACCTTGTATTCTATTGGTTTAGGATCTTTCAGAATGTTGGGAAAGCTGATAAAGGTGGAAAGGGAAAAAGTTTGAGGAGCAATGGAAGTGTCTCTGTATTTATTACAGATTTACTGTGGGCTGCTTCTATCCTGATTTATATATTCTCATCATCTTTTCAAGAAAGAGGGGTCCATGCTGTACTGTGGGACTTGTAAAAATAACTCCGGATATAAAAATCAGCCATTCGCCATTACTGTTCAGAAGACTGGTCATCTGAAAATTCCAAGCAATCTAGCATTTTCTATAGTCAGCAAAGAACAGAGGAAAATGCCTCAATTTCTAGTTCTCAATTCTTGTTGGTCAAAACCTCAGACCTCAGTCTGGCATTCAATAATAAACTTTTTTGACATATCAAAATTTTATTTATACTAATCTTTTCATGTTAAGTTGATGTCAGTGAATTTGGATATAATTATTAAGAAACATAATTTAGCATAAATATCCCTGAACAGCAACTGGTTCATCATGTCTCTGTTTATAAGATGTTCCCAACACAACTGCCTTATTGATTCTGGGGCAAGAAGCCGATTCTTCTACTGTCTTCTCTCTATACACATCTTTGGATCAAATTGAGAAAACAATGGATACCTGAGAAGTATGTTCTGTTTGATGTTTAAAGAACAAATCCTATATTCTCATTAGGCCATCAGAGGACACTTTTAAACATTATTTATTCTCGTACAAGGGCTACTGTTAACACAGTGAAATGCTCAGTCTCTGACTCCATCACGTTCTAAGCCCATGTTGTTCCTATGGCCTTCAGGCTGATGGCTCCTGCTTTAGGCATGCTATTAGAGGAATTATGCTAGGGGCTTGAGATTTTACAAAAACAGTCCCTACCATTTTCCCTTCCCTTGACATAAACGAAGCCAGAACTCTGTACTTTAAGATGGATTTGAGGGTCTATTAGAGCTCCCATCTTCTCCATTGGCACTTTCTTGATCGATAAATTTTTTCTTACTCTAAACTCTGATGTTTTGAGTTTTGGTCTTTTGAAGAGTCAAACACATAAACTTTGGACCAGTAACAATACTTTAAAAATCATATTTTTCCTTGTTTAATTCAAGAAAGACTCATCAAACTCTAACTAAAATATGCAAGTCATATAAAGAAACCTTGCCCCTAGCTGGTAGAACACCAACTAATGGCCTCCAAATGGCCATGTCTACATTATCCCCCAATAGATAATTGAATCAAACCTGTAGGAGATGTTATATAGAATGAGCAAATGCCTGTTCAAGTAAAGGCTTGGTTTTCTCTCCTTTTCTACTTCTGAAAGTGATCTAAGCACAGTCCTCAAAGTTTATATGCCTCACAAGCTTCTTTCAGTCCAATTTCTTTTTCTCTTTATTAATTAAGCACATATTAACTGAAGTGCTTGGCATGCCAGGCCCTGAGCAAAGATGTTACAGCTGTTCTCATTGTGCAGTTAGAGAAAACAAAGGACCACAGGCTATTACAAAGCAATGTGATCAGGATTAAATGGGGAGAAAGCATAAAGCACAGTGGGGGCTCTTGAGGCACCACCTCTGTGGGGAGGGTAGTGGATGCTGACAAGAGAAGGCTATCACCTATCACTTTGTACCTCCACTAGTCTCCCTGAAAATATTTCGATACTTCATCTGATTTTGGAAGCAAATGCTGAAATCAGTTTGGGAAATCATAGCTAGGAGAAGCTGGCAACAGGGCTTTGGGCTGGAACAAGGCTGGAAAACCACAGCACGACGCTTCTCTTCCTTCGTCAACAGGCTATATAAATACACAATTACAAAACAGCATATAAATCAGATATTCCAATGTCTCTATTCGATAATCTGTATGGAATTTAATTCCAGTTGAGTTTTATTCCTTTGTTCTCTTATATTCAAACATAAATCAAAGAATTAATGGTCTTAAAATTAATTTAAGTGACAGAAAAGGCCTTGAAAAAATAACTTCATCTCTCCAATATTCCCTTTATTTACTATTTTAAAATAGGCCCTTTCTTCTCCTTTCTTCCTCTGAACACATGAAGGTCCCTGCAACATTGAAATCTCCTTTGTCTAATGAATTACAGAGATGAACCTTGGAGTAAGGATGCATCATAGATCACCTGAGCTGTGACATTAAAAAGTTAACTTTTAAAAGGAAAGTGTGGAATTTAAAAGAGAAAGAAAATAAAAGATCTGCAATTTTCCAGGTGAATCGTAGATTTTTTTCAGGAAGAAAACAGGTATGGAGTTAGATATTAAGGCTTGCATTTTAACTTTAGAAGTCTTCATTGACATGTTTCTCCTAGTCAGTCCCAAAGAGCTCTAATTACCCTAAAGTCAACAATAATATTTGACTGCATATACTTTGGTTTCCAGACTTCTAAACAAGCATTCCTGAGGGAAAAAAAAACCTCCCGCTGGAATGAAGTCAAGGAGAAAGACCATACGAGTAAAGGACACGTTAGTACTGCTTTTTTAAAAACATCACCACAAGACCTAAATCAAACAAGTCTGAGAGAATAATGTTAATACTCCCACTGCCAGGGGAAGAGTTGGTCACTCTTTGGATAAGGGGGTGGTTCCAAGAGATCAGACGTAGCCTGAACCTTGGAACCACTCTCTCAACACATAAACCATAGAAAGAAAAAAAAATTACAAATTTCCTTTGACTGGGAGATATGTGATGCTTTTCATTTCATTACAGTAAAAGTATAAGTGAAAAATGTAAGGAGATGTCAGCTCAGTCTCCCTAGATTGCTTCTGGGCTGGAGCACAAATTTCTTTGAACACATTAGTTCTATATCTACTTAGGTGTTTTAAGCTTGAGAAGTCCTGTTAAAAATCATCTTACTTGCATGCTTTGTCGACATTCCAGAAGGTGCTTTTTATTCCAGTCAGGAACTATTTTGTCCTTCAGGATGGTCACTGAGGTGAAATTGTTATGGATATTTATAGCAGAATGTAACATGTCATAATTTCAGAAATATTAGATAGTTTTCTATTCTTATAATAAGTATCGGAAGTGGCACTCTACTATCTTGCATTGGACCCAAGCCTGCAGCCTGTTCGATTAACATTCCTGAAGTCCCAGTTTTCTTACCTAAATTTTGGCAATCACAAAAAATAAAAATAAAAATAAACCTGTTTTCTCTATCTACTTTAAACCACCTGCCCTAGACAATGTGTGTACAGGGGACTTATACAACATAACTACATATGAGTCATTTAAATATTAGATTTTTTTCCATCACTTTACCTGAGCATTTCTCCAATAGACTATGAAAGCCATCATTCTAGCTATCGTTTGCCTTCACTACTGATTTGGGTGAAAATGGAGACCAAAGCTGAGCTCTGTTTTACACTGGCACCGTGCTTTAGAAATGTGTCCCTTAATTTGTTAGGAAACGCCTTTCCCCTAACTCTTGACAATAGGTTAAATTCAAGCAGTATTCTTTGTCTCTTTTCAATTTAGGTAACAGGTAAAATAACATCCTCTGTGCCTAGCAGGAATAATTCATCTTCATTATTCCACGAAACACTCTTCACTTGAACAGTCTGCAGTATGACTATGAAGAAAACAAGCAGAAGGGCAAAGTAGAAATTTCTTAGAAAAAAAAATTGTCGCTTTTCTTTCAAAAGCATGCAATGGTAGAGTGCTTATAAAATCGAAAAGATAAAGCTATCTAAAAATAATCAAACATTATCTATCATGGTAAGGCTTTATTTATTATACTGCTCAGAGCAGACAAAATGTAAAATCAATGCTATTGTTGCAATCGGGGAAAACCTCTTAAAGATGCTGATGAAAGAAGCCCTCTGTATCCTTCCTTTTACTCATTTTAAGCCTTTGAAGTGTCACCTTGATAAAAGCTAAAGGGAAGAGGCAAGATACAAGAATAACTCCAAAAGTCCCTCCTTCTACCTGGATCAGTCACTTGCAAAGAAAAGAAAGTGAGAGATGAAAAACAGATTAAATAGCACAAGATAAACCGAATCCCAGAAAAATAGAAATGTGGCAATGCAGAACTACTTTAGATTAAAAAAAAAAAGAAGAAGAAGAAGAAGAGGAAGAAGAATAAGACCATTCTAGGTGAAAATAAGAAATTAAGTTAGAGTAGTATTTTCTGTTTCTTGATACATGACCTAAAATATTGATTGCAATCAATGTTAGATTCAGAAAAGTCATTTATATGAATTTCCATCAGTGCCATAACACCAATACTGTGACACTGTGCCGATTCTGTAACTCGCCCATTTGGTAGACTTGGATAGAGCTATGGCAGTGAATGAAACTAAAAGATCGTGCACCAGGCACTGTGCTACACATGAGAAATACAAAGGTGTGTAAGAGAAAGGCATCACCTATGAAGAGTCAGCCATTGGGGGTGGGAGGATTTTAAAGTCCAGCCAACCTGCACACAATGTTTCCAGAGACTCTCCTAAAGCAGTGGTGCCTAAACTTTAATGTGCATATAAGTCACCTGAGGACGATGTTAAAGGCAGAATCTTATTCAAAAGTTTCGGACAAGATCTCAAACGATGTTGATGTTATTGTCTTTGGGCTATACTGAGAGTAGCAGGCCCAAAAGCACAGTCAGTTTCAGCTATTTATACAGCAAGAAACGTCATGGGAACTGGAGGGAGTATTTATGTGGCTGTGCTGTGAGAGCTACCTAGGCAGTAAGAAAGGGGGCCTTCCTCTCAAGTTATATGCCATTAAAAAAAGAAAATAATCTAAGATTCTAGTATCTTGAAAAAAGTACCAAAGTAATAACTAGATATGAGAATTAGCTTTCTTAAAAATGTGTTTATTTAAATCCTAAAAGAAAAATAGAGTCAAGGGAAATCCTTGCACTTTCACCCGTGCGGTTTTTAAACTAGAGAATGAAAATCTCCATTTAGATCTGCTGTAGATTCAACCCCCTCCCATGTGCGATAGGACCTCTGCCATTGTCCCATCATTTCCATCACCCTTTGTATCAAACTTTACTCTCTAATACTTCTTCTCAAGTTAAAAGCTTATCCCAGTTTTATCTTCACAAATGAAAATTTCTCCAGATCCTGCTGTTTTACTGCTACATTTCTTTTTTCTCAGCTACCTTTCTTCAAAGGGTCAGGTGCACTTCCCATGTACTTTTACTTTGCACTTTTTAATATCATTTTTTAAGTAGCATAACACTGCTTTATAAATGAAATCTTAAGTGGAACACTAAGACAAAAAATAAGCAAGAGCACAACTTCACTGGCTCATGAGATAGTGAGCACAGAAACCTCCTGTGCAGTCTTCCATTCCTGCTTGTCCAGGCAGGCCCTGGGGTATCTCTGAAAGATCGGAGGCTTTTAACCATCTGCTTAGCTCACTGATCCCTCTCTCCCTGACTCTCCTGTCCAAGGAAATTGTTAAAAACACCGAGGACCTCTTAAAATCAAGAGACACTCTCCTGTCTGTGTCTTACTTGATTCTCCAAAGTATTCGATACTACAGATGAGTGTGGAACGATTTACAATTTCTACATATACGATTCTCTCTTTAGTGTCTTTGGACTGCTGCTTCCTCTCTTCTAAACTTCCATCAGCTTTCCATCTCACCTGGATTAAAAGCCCAGTTGGTGTTCATTACCCATAAAGCCCTACTTAATCTACAAGTCACTTCCCTCCTCTCTGACCATACTGTCTCTGTTCTCTCACTATGCTGTAGTGCTACCACCTGCCTTTGTATCTCATATTTGCTGTAAGTAAACACCTCACCTAGATGCATTATTTTTCTAAGGGTTTTTTTTTTCCTGTTAGATATATAGTTATTTTCTACTACATGATTTTCAAAAGTATAGATCTAGAGAAATCAACTCACTGAAAGCTTGCTTTCTTATTTAATATGTAGAATATCATTTTATTTGGAACTAAAGTATGAGACCGGCTCTGGTCTCTACCCAGACTGGAAATGGTTCCAGGGAAGCAAATCCTCCAAACTTAGTTATATCAAACGCAACCATTTGTTGAGCACTCCTATGGGTTATGTGGGAGATACAAGAGAAGAATACAACATGCTTTCCTGAGTAAAAATGATTGTGGTTGAGTGAACCGTTGGCAATTTAAATTGAGCTATACCATACTTAATTACATTCTGATTAAGGAAAATATACTGAAAGAAACTGTTGGGGGAGGGTTTCTCCTTAAATTTGAGTTTCCGACATAACTTTATTTTTCAGCAGAGCTATTCCTCTGCTTCAGAGAACAAAATCAATAGTACTGGATCCTCACTCTCATTCCAATATTCACAATTCTATACAATAATTTCATTTTTATTTTATTAGTTTTATATAGGTTAAAATTAAGTTAGAAAAAGTAAGTTGGCAGTATTCACGTGATATTAAATTATAAATTCTAGCTCATCTCTACCTCCTGCTCCTTTTGCTCTCACACTTTAAATTCTCCACCAGCTGAATCCAATGGAATAATTGGATTTGTTTAAACAGAAGTAGGTCAAAGTCATTCTAAACAGAAAAACAAAGATCCTGCTAACACAGGCTAATGCATTTCTAAACCTAGATTTTAAAGATAAGCAAGAAGTAAGCTTCTATATACTTTCTAAGGCTGTAAACTAATGTTTGAGAGGTCCATGCATTGGGGGAGCTTGTGTTTCCCAGATCGTCTTGCTGATACTCTTCCCTCTATCAACCCAGGAAAAAGGGTGCTGTCAAAGTAATCAATTCAATAGTTTTGTAATGTACTCAGTACTGGTAATTTTGAATGAAAAAAAATCCCCCAGTAATACCAGAACTTCAAAACAAATATTATGTTTTATGTAGTGGATCTCAGATACAGTAGATTCTTCTGATGACATCGGTCCCAGATAATTGTACTTTATTCTGGCTTTAAATATAGCCATGACCTTATGATAGCTTCCTTGGATGTCCTTGTCACTTTCACAACTGTAAGGAGCGTCAGATCTCTAGGCCTATTTCTTATAGTTTTTTATTTTATTTTGTTTTATTTGGTAAGTTTTTTAATCAGGTGCCCAGCGTCTTGACATTTGTTCCTTGGGCCACTTTGTGGTTTTCTCCAAAAAATGGTACAAAGACATTTTCTATCACATTCGAAAGTGAGCAAGCTAATACTGTCCTACCCGGTTCCACTTGGTTTCACATTTGGTTAGAGCACTATTCCTCTTTTCAGCTCCTGCTTCCCCAGCCGCTTTCATTGGGCTGTGGACGATCTAAATCTGTAACTCAACCTCACCAGCATCCTGGAGTAACCCCTTCGAATCACAATAAGGAGTACACCAACAATCATAGTCCACCAGCAAATAAGGTTAAAAATTCATCTTTCTCTGCTATGCACTTCACCCTTGAGCTGCTTAGAAGAGCTCTGGGTATCTGCGGACCCACCGATTTGCCATTGGTCCCCGTGACTGTGGCATTACTGCCATGGTCAGTTTCTATGCATGGCACTCCAATCTCCTCCTAGCTCTGTGGCCCTACCATAAACTACCAGCTACTTGAAGAACTCTGACACACAGCCTAGCTCTTGCCTGTCCCTTTCTCTGGAGGGGCTGGACACATGCATTGTACCTCTAGCTACTTCACAGACCCCAGTTATAGATGGACTGATTGCATTAGAACATGTCACAGTTGTCTGATATAAATTCCAACCCTTATATATAAGAAATGAAAAATTGCTATAACCCAGTCCAGGTTAAAGACAACCCTTGAATGCCTTACAGTGGACCACTGGCTACCCACTGCAGCAATCAGCTTTAGAGCTGTTCCAGTTGTCCCCATTCTCAAAAGTGCTAACCAAGCCTCTTTAACAGTAGCCAACCTGATTCTGTGATCCTATCACACTTCATCCTCAAGCCCCTTGGAAACACAGCAACATGAAATGCAGCCTCTAACCTCAAATGGGACATGATACACACTTGTACAACGAACAGAAAACACAATGTGTGGTTGCCATTCCTGCTAATTTAGGTTCTGCTGACTAAGAGGCTTTAGTACCCATGGGACAAATGCCTTCCTTAGGGAACACAAATGTGATTCTATTGATTTTAGATGTTAAGAAAACAACTATATATTTTGGTCTCCCTCTGGCTTTGGATTGATTAGTAAAAATGAAAAGAAAAAGTTTGCATTTTTGGCTGATCTTTATTTACTGTCTAGAGGAAACAGGATAACTAACACAATGAGAAGATAGGAAGAAACTGGATGGAAACACTTACCTATAGTAAAAAATATATACATATAGCCAACCCCAGCAATCTCAAACAGGTGCTACCACCAGAGGTTAGATCGTTAAGGGATCAAACTTCCTGATTACAGTTGAAGAAATATTAAATGAGTAGTAGAGAAAAAAAAATCATATCTATGACATAATGACATAAGTGTCTACTTATATCCTTTTCCTCGTTAGGTCAGACTTATATTTATATATTTCAACTAACTTTCTTTTTCTCTCACAATTTTATACAGAGCATGTTGGCAGTAACCTATAAATTTAGTCCACATTTTACAGAATACGGACACATGATTGTGACAACACCAGAGAAAGTCTGGGCATTTCCCAAAGATCTAGAAGTAGGAGCAGCATAAATCAGTTGGTGAGGCTCTGGGGTTCCTCATCTTAGGAGAGGAGGTAATGTGCCTTGATGGTCAAGGGTTATCTTTACTATGATAGGCTGGAACCAATGTTTGTTAATGAAAATGGGTTAAAAAAAAGAAAAACAAAAGGTTATCTAAACTGGTGGACTGCATTAAATTGTCATATTTTTTTGGTCACTACATATTTTTATTTGGGGGGAATTCTCCACTGTAAGTCTTAAGAAGATGCAAGGCCTGTCTTCCACAACAGAAGCTCAAAGAATTCACCTTGGCCTTTGAATTGAGAGCTAGAGATACATAGAAAAGGGGACTAGCATAATACCAGTGACACTGAGTACTGCCATGTTCTGGTTACTATAAGCACTTAGCCTTTGGTGGTGATGGTAGGAATTTTGTCAAGTGGTTTTGGGTACGTTTTGGACTGCTTCCAAACCCAGTTCTCCAGTCTCCTTTGTGATTATGTCAAGTACCTTATTACCTTTTCATAAATCTGTTTACCACTTAAATCTAGCAAAGTCAGTTTCTGTTGAGACAAAAAGATCTATTTGGTCATTCTCCTGAGTCCTAGCAAGACTTTCCACTCTATTTGAAATCACCAGCTTGGGTAATTTGTTCCATATTGTGCCTTATTTCCTAGATAATAAGTATCTATTTTCTGTTTCTTGTGGCTTTTGATATCACCAATTGATCTAATTGCCATCCTCCTTCCTCACTCTTCTCCCCAAGTAATAATTCTTTACCCAAAAAATGCCCTAAATAATAATCCTATAATTATATTTTGATTGGAAATGAATCATAGTGTACAGTAACTCTGAAATTATATGCCTCACTGGAGTTTTGAGGGGTTTTTTCATGACATATGTTGGATCATTTTTGTAAAGAACTATGCATCTCCCAAAAACATGCAGTAATTGAAGATACAATACTGAAATCTCTTAAAGAAATTAAACAAGTAAAATTCAATTTCAGAATAAAGAGTGGGTCCTAGACTGGAACAATGCAATATCAAATTTACTTTGTGTAATAAATATGAAAAACATGAAAACAATGTTTATATAGAGATTTTAGAGCTTTTTGTATGTTATGATTAGTATATGAAGTTAAAAAGCTACAAGTTAGCATGCCATTGGGATAAACGCATAGCCTTTATAAAAATAACTTTTTTCCCAAATAGCTAAAGGTTATCCCTTTGAACTACCAACACACTTTTAACTCTTTTTGATGAAAAAAAAATTTCAGAAATATATTATACAATTTTCCTGCCTTTCTAATAAGATTACGTGACCCAGAATGTAAACTTTTCTTTATGAGAAGGATCATTTTCATAAATGTCAATTATTAAACTATGTTAAAGGGCTATTAAAATATATGAAGTTGTTTGCTACAAGCTGCTTAACTTCTACGTCACTTTAATGTCTTGAATTTGGCATGAAACCCCCAACTCTCACATGCCCTGCAAGCCCCTTACGATGGAGTTCCTGCCTACATCTGCAGCCTTCTCCTAAGCCACTCCTTCTCAATGCTCACTATATGCTGGATACTTTCTTTAAGCTCTTTCATCCCCAGAGACCTCCTATGCTCTTTCTTCTGCAGCAATGCTCCTCCTCCCAGGTTTCATCTGGCACCTTCTGCTCATACTACGTATTTCCCCTTAAATGTTACTTCCTCAGAAAACCTTTCCTTACCCCAGAGCCTGGCACAGTGTCTAGCATGTAATAGACTTTCAGTGAGTATTCATGAAATTAATAAATAGAAAGAAAAATAAAGTAGATTCCACAAATGTTTTGGAATAAGTACAATAGGGCTTTATTTCTTTTGTAGCAACATTTAAAATCTATATATTTCTAAAAAGCTAAAATAAATACCTAGGGAATAGTTTTAATGGGAACAGTATAAATAGAAAAATATAGCTAGTAATCAATTAAACAATGAATATGCAGACACATTTCTTTTTTCTTTTTTTTGCTATTGTCTAAGTAATGTACTGACTTAAACTGTTATGTAGAAATCAGCTTCTTACTTGAGGTGGTTAGATAGAGCTTAGAGATTATCTATGGGTGTCAGAGATCCATGCTATTTCCCATCTCCCATTTCTAAGAAATTCTTATTCTAATTTTTGTTCTTAAAAAGAGAGAGTAATGTAATATTCCAAAATAGTGGTATCCAGATATAATAGAGTAATATTAAACGATGGCAAAATTCAGGGATATTTATGGTATAATATGTTAGCATCAAGGAAAAACAGGTATAGAGGTCATGAGATCTATGTTCTAGTCCCATTTCTTCTAACTTTCTGTGTAATTTATGATCAGTGTTCATTTCCTCAAAAATCATTTCTTAATGCACATATATTATGGCACAGGACTAGGAACCATGATGCATTTGTTTGTGTGTAGAGAGTGAGACCAGATACTGTGGGGGGAAATCATACATGTGTATACCATAAATGAAACGGCCTTTTCCCTTAAGTAGTTAATAACTATTATGGGAAACTTGAAGCAGGCACCTAAACAAGAGCTAAATTGTGTGGCTCAGACTCCAAGTGCAGTAGGAGTTCAAAGAAGGGAGAAATGAATGTGGGCTGGAGTTCTTAAGAAACTCTTTGCAAGAGGGAACTCAAGATGATGTTAAATATAGTTGCAAAGAACTGAAGCTACTCATATAACTTTTCACTAAAAAATAAACCCCTTCTTCCCAGGAGGTTAAATTCTTTTTCCAGCTGAGCAGCTCTGGTAACACATGAGAATTCCTGAAGGAGGAAGCCTCTTGTCTAGCCAGCCAATTTAGAGAAATTAAGCCTGGGGATGAATGAGTTACAGATGTCACAGCAGCTCCTCTTCATATGCATCCTTCCTGAAGAGAAATGGAAAGGAACCAGATCTTAGCGACCTCTGAGGTTCGGAGGGCAGCAAAAGGAGCAGAATGAGTGTGAAATCATGGTAGAAGTTAGTGTCATGTATGTGCAGAGCAGGAAGGAGGCTGGCCAGTCTGGGAAATAGAGTTGTGTTGGAGGACAGTGAGGAGATGATTGGAAAACCACATGAGAGCATGAATTTGATCTCATTAAAATCAAAAGGAAAGCCAAAGCTTCTAGGAGAATAGACTGATCCCAGGGCTGAGGCAGGGAAAGTATGACCTGATCCCTGAACTCCTTGTTGCACTAGGAAGTCAGAAGCTGCTCGAAAAATTACAGGAACATGTCGAATGCACCCAGGGAAATAGCCTGAGATAGTCTGGAACAATATGAGCATAAGAAAATAATATTATTGGTAATAGATTATAGCTACTTGAATGAAACAAAAGTCCTGACTCTATATAAATTTAAAAATGAATAAATAAATAATATACAGAAAAAAGGAAACATTCTTCCTTGCAGTATAATGCCAACTAATAAATACAGAGGATATGATGAAGCTAGAAAATCATTAATAAATAGTAGAATTAATAGATCAAAATTTGATAAGAAAGAGTATTTATATAGTCTCAAAGTATTTCCAAAAAATTACTTATTAATTGCAAAGAAAAAAATAGTAACTTGGCAAAGGAAAGATTTGGAAGACATTTCACCTCAATTGAGAAATCAAAGCTAACACCACCAATATTGAGACATACAGACATTATGTGACTCTTGAATGACATGTTGAAAAGGACACGAAATCCTTTCATTAATATTCCTGCCCAAAATGCATTGCCTAAATACTATCATGAGCTAACATCAGACAGAACAGTTTCAGGTAAAAAGAGACCAAAGTGACATGAGAACTAGACATGCTGGACTGGATCCTAAACCAGGAAAAAAACATATATATCTATAAAGAATATTACTAGGTCCATGTATAACATTTGAATATATTGATGTTAAATTTCCTGATACCAATAACTCTTTTGTGGTTATGTAAGTGAATGTTCTTGTTTGGGGGAATTACACACTTAAGCATTTAAGAATAAAAGAGAATGATGTTTTCCACTTATTCTCAGAAAAAAAAAAAGTATATATGTGTGTGAAGAAAGAGAGGGGCACAGAGAGAGAGAGAGCAAAAGAGGGAGAGAGCACAAGAGAGGGCGACTCAAAATGTAAATTATATCAGAATAAAAAGTCACACACAAAAAGGGGAAAAGAAAATCCAAAGCAATGTTTAATGTATTGGAATGCAATAGGTCATTTATATGGATATAAGAACAAAAACCAATATCTAAACTCCGAGTTTCCTTTTTTACATAAAACTTTACTTCCTAGATTCAACTGAAGAAAATGGCAAAAATGCAAGAAAAAGGAGTTGAAACTTAAAACAGCATAGTTTTGTCAAAAATATTCACTTAATCCTGAGAACCTGACGGTTGGCACGTTAGGAAACACCCTTTCTGCTTAACCAGATCAGCAGACCGAGCCCAGCTGACTAGACCATGTTCCCTCCATGCCAAATCCTCATCCTGTTGCATGCTCCATCTGAGGTTACTTTTTGAAGCTTCTGCCAAAGCGTAAAAATGAGATTTTTCTATCACGGAGGCCTGTAATACCTACGATCTTCAGATTGAACCCTACCATGAAGCCCACAAGAACAATATCTGGCAACTCGAAGCATTTATAGGGTTTAGAATTATTTTTCTGCCCAAGGTCAATTTTCCATATGTCCTGAGTGAGCCTCCTCAGTTGCCCACAATGCTCTCTCATTTGTGGCTTCTTCTTTGATTCTTCATCATAACTCCCAAAGCTAAGCCCTCAGGCTGAGTTTCTGCCCTGTTTCCTTACTGCTCTCTAATTTCACCAGGGACAAGAATCCATGCCTTCTGTCTAGGACCGTGAGAATCTATTAGTTCTGCTAACTCCCTTCATCTTACTCAAATAACCAGAATCTCTTATTTTACATCCTGTCTTTGGCTAGAAAAATTCTTAACCAAGAAAATCTCTCCTGGAACTATGATTCTGTGGCCCTGTTGATTCTTAAGAGATTTTGATCTGTGAATATTTATAAACTCATATTAGGGTATGCTACCTCTTTTTGTGACAAGAATAAACCTCTTGGAATAAACTGAAAACTTCTTGAATGATCTAGAACCTTCAGGTTAAACTTTTCTAAAGATTGCCTGGTGATTTTCACCTTTAAAAAGAAAATTTTTTACTTATTTTCTAAATCTATGCTTCTCATTGGTTTCTCCCTTCTAAGTTTTTTGTTAGTTCCTCTAGTTCAATGTTACATATCAGTGGAAATACTGGACAATTTGGATAAAATATTTGCAAATTAAATTAGCAATAAAATGACATAATATCCAATATACAAAAAAGAGAAACTTCAAGTGAGTTTTAAAAAAAGACACAAGAGGAAAATGGACAAAGACATGAACAAATGAAGGAAGGGAGGAAGGGAAGAAGAGAGAGGAGAGAAAGGAGGAGGAAGAGAGAGAAGAGGGAGAGATGGAGGGAGGGAGACAGAGAGACAGAGGAACAGATATAAAAATAGTGATAAACATGTCAAAAGGTCTAGAAGTGCTCATGCCCAAGTAGAAATGAGAACGTCTCTTTAGATACAGAGCTGAGGCAGGGAGATTACAAAATGAGCTTGAAACATCTTGTTGTATCAGAAAGTAAAGAATTACTAAATGAAACATGAGGACATATGGAAAAGGTACAAGAACGAGTCCGAAAGACTCCCACTTGCCAAAGCTCAGATAATTTAGACATCGAAATAAATAATAGCAAAGAACTAAAACCCACTAAATAAAGCAATAATCCATGAGTCCATTTGCCATAAACAAACAAGCTAATGGGGAAAACTAAATCTCTTCTTCAGAGGAGAAAGGCAGCTAATAAATGTGGAAGAAATTATAAAATTAGAAAGTCGCCATTTAGCAATCATAATAATAATTTATTCAGGCAAAACTCTCCAATGGGTGCTAATCCTCCTAGGAAATTTTGAGGATAACAGGATTTTTACATAGTTTCAAGTATCTTCCTACAGGTATTTATCAATTACAAAAGGGGAAATAGTAACTTTGCAGTGGAGAAAACCTGACTGCACTTTAAGTAATCAAAGTTAATAATGCCAGTAATGGGACAAGCAACATGATACACCTCTGGACTTCAGACACTGAGAACAAAGCACTACTATAGTGTTCCTTCCGGCAGTGTATCATCTTAACCTAATCACAAGGAAACACCCACAAATCTAAATTAAGGAGCAATCTACAAAATACTTGACCTATGCTTTTTAGAAAACTAAAAAAGCTTCCAGATTAAAAGTAGCTAAGAGATGTGACAACCAAATGCAACAAGTGATTCTGGGTTTTCTCTTGCTGGAAAGAACATTGAGACAATTGGCAATATTCTGATTCTGATAAGTATGTTATGGTTATGTTTTGGTTTTTCTTTGTTTTTCATAAAATACAAGCTAAACTAGTTAGGGGTAAAGAAACATTCTATCTACACCTTACTGGTAAACAGTTCAGGAAAAAAGCATATAGAGATAGATGATAATAGATAAATAATAGATAAAAACAGAAATACTAACATTTGGAAAATCTAGGTGAAGAGTATATGATAATTTTTCATACTATTCTCACAACTTTCTCTAAATCTAAAAATATTTTTCTAATTCAGCTTGTCTGGAAGACAAGAACACATATATAGAATGCTATTGCTGTTACTTCTGCTACCTCTGCTACCTGAAGAAGCATTTACCATAGCCCAGCTGACCTCGCTCCTCTTCTGACGTATTAGTAGACATGAAACTTGGGATCAGGAAACTTACTATTGACATGGCTCCTAACTGTTCCTTGGGCAAGCCATTTACCATCTCTGAACCTCAGCATCCTGATGTGAAAGAAGTTTCAAACATGATGATCTCTCAATTATCAAATATCTTTTGGAAGTGTGCTAAGTTTTAGAACTGAATGGTAAGCAAAACATCTGCGATCCTGGAAATAGTTTAATGCAGAAAACAGATCTAAAACAAATTATTTAGGTATATAAAATTCTAAAAAAGAATATATAAAACAGAGATCTGGGAACATAAATCAAAGAGATCTGAGTCTTTGGGAGATCAGGAAATGTTTCCCTAAAAAGTCAAATTAAGCTGAGACCTGAATTCAGAAAAGGGGCTGGCTAGTGGAAAGAGTGATAAACAGTATTCCAGGAAAGGGAACTGTATGTGCAAGATCTGAGGGAGAAGATTGCTTGACATCTCCAAGGAATTAAAAGAAATCCAGATGTCTAAGGAATAGAAAAAGAGTAGTATCAGGCTAGTGGTGGAATATTTGATGGAGAGGCAAGAGACCATACACAGTGGTGAATGCTATCACAGGAATATTAAAATATCTTCCGAATCTGTGATTCTAATTAAAATATATTTGTATACAGATGTTTGACATTAAAAAAGGGATCTAAATTTTATAATATGACTCAGGACTTGAGCATCTGACTCAAAATAGTTACTCAGAAATACGTATTGAATATATTCATTATTCTATAGTTCATCATCTTAACAGCTACATCTGATAAAAGTTTGCTGTAACATAAAGGGTCTGGAAGTAGTCATAACATTATCATCCTCTCCATTAGGGGTCGGCACCAGCAACTCTTGACACTGGCAGAGAATTTCATCAATAGTGACAGGAAAGGAAACAATCCTCAAAATAGAATTCTCAATGGCTGCAAAATCATTCAAAGCCATAGCCAACTAAGCTCTGAAATAAACACTAAATAATTGTCCCTTAGCTGGGAGACGGACAATACCATCTAATATCCCCTGTCTATAAATTAGAAATGTAGATGAATTCTTGGAAAGTTATATTATGATTTCTAAAACTTTTGTGAAATAATAAGTTTCCCTCCCTTATAAGAGCATATGTCAAAGGATCAAAAAGAAAGTCATACTCTTACAAAATAGGGGCAAAGTGGATCAATAGCCTTAAAGCAGCTTACACTAAAATCATTGGGCTTTATGGCCTTTTAGCAAGAGGCTATGTCTGGATTTTTATCTTCTTGAAAGATCAATAAGCCTCTTAGCCTAATATGCTATTCTGTTACAGCAGGGCAAAGTCATAGCACAAAGCTCATTCACAGTGTCTACTCTCACCAAAACGCAGTGACTGTGTATGTGGCCATAGAGAAGGGTTTCATATAGAGTACAGCAGGGACCTGATACTTCTGCAAACTGGGCTTGTTAGATGTGCTTAGTATAGCAACTAACACAGCTGAGTGTCTCTGGGACCTTATAAAAATGCTGTAGAATACTCCTCCCGCCCAGGAGTCATATCATAGTAAAAATGCATCATTGAGTAATAATAGAAAGAAATGTGTTAGCTCCAGGCACACCTCCCCAGAGCTAGAGGTGAAATAAGAGCAGAAGCACCTTGGATCCAACTCATGTCAGGCAGTCCTGCATGCCCTGAGACAGGTTGCTTCGAGCAGCAATTCAGCTCATGGGAGGAGATGGGGGAAAGGAGGGTTGTTTAACTTAGTTCTTGATGGTAATTTTACCAAATACTCTCTCCAAATCAAAGCCAAGGTTCTTAGTTCAGCATCTAATACAGTCCATAATCTACCTTGAGCTTCCTTTTTCAGTGCTTATTCCTTCCTATCCTTTAGCCAAAGGGACCCCACTTTTTCAGTCCTATTCCTCAGCACCCATGCTAATTGGGTACAGAATGACCTCCTCCCATCTTGATATGATCCAACTGGTTTCCAACATCCAGAAGAAAAGCACCTCTTTCACAAAGCCTCCCCCAGTGCCCTTGCCTCTGCTTCCTTGGCTTCCATAATCCCTAAGCTCTCTTCATTCTACTCCTAATTTTGGTTCTTTTATGTCAGATAATACTGAGCTAGCATTACTTCATTTAATCACAACAAAAGCATCTCTGTTTTGTGAGAGAGAAAAATGAAGCAAAGAGAAGCTAAAAGTTTTTTTTCCAAGCTAAGCGCAGGAAATAGCAAATAATTACAGTTTGGAAAATATATGACTTTTAAATGCAATATTTTGAATAAATGAAAAAAAAATTGATAACACAATCCAGTGAGAACTGTTTGAATATTTTTAACCTATGCCAGAAGTTAGCAGCATGACAAATATGCTTCAGTGGAGTATAGCTAGCACATCCATTTATTTACCAAGCACAACATCATTTGTACATTTATAGAATTTCTTATTTTATAAGCAAAGCAAGAAGCTTTGTAAAAGAAAAAGATATTAACGGGATGTTTAACTGGTTTTATTATTTAGAAAAACAAATGATGCAGCCGTAATGAATCTGACCTCAATGAAACCAAGGTCAAAGTTTCTCAACATTTTTTTCCTCGTTATCTTTGAACTAACAGGAAGGCAGTCTTTCTAGAACATGGACAAAAGCCATGTCTGTGATCACAACATCTCCAAACCATTTTCTAAGAACATAAATAACTAATTACTGCGCTGAAGAAAAATCATCTGGAGAAAACTGGCAACAGTGACGATATGCTATGGAAGGAACTGCAAAGTCAGCGCCACAGACTTCACTGATAGAGAGAACTCAACACTAATTAACACAGGAAAGAATAAAGGCTGATATGGTGCAGCCACATTTTGCCCTAGAAAATGAAGAGAATGTCTAAAAATATACTAGAAAATTGCACTATGAAATCCTCATCTCTTACTGTCACTCCCTACCAAGACCGAGGTACCTCTCCCAGAGCCGGCCTGCATCTAAGTTTGGGTTGCCCTGACAACAGAGGAACCATGACTGGAACTCAGAAAATCCTGCCCCTGGAAAGAACCAAGCTGAGAGCAGTCACTTAGGACAATACAGATAAATGATGAAAGCAAAGAAAGAGGAAAGACAAAATTCTAATTTTGAATTGCTAGGTGCAGGATTCCTATATCACGTCTAGGCAATTTATGGCATCATGACTATCCAGCTGCATCAGATGTGGGTTGCAATCTGGCCCTCTTCTCAAACCACTGCAGTAATAAATAGCATAGGTAAGTCCTTCCGTCTCATCCTAGTTAAGTCACACAACTACAGTTACATCTGGCTGGCAAAGGAAAAGCTCCCTTTGAGCTGAGGATGTTAGACACAGTGGGAATTCTGATATGACTTGGACACCAGAAATTCTTTTCTTTCATAAGAAGAAATTACACATAAGAGTTTGGCAAGACGTTTCCTTCATGTTCTCATCCTGGATAGGGTTCTGCCTGAGAGAGGGTAGCACTGCTGACATTTGGTGTCCAGCCCTGCCATGCTATAGAGACTTCCTTACTCCACGCCTCAGGATCCATAGATTTACCTTCCTTAGAGAAGTCCACAAATGAAGTTGTGGAGAAAATTAAGTAGTATTAGGTTCCTCATGAAGTTGTAGCTATCTCTTAGCAGTTATTATTTACATGGGACGCAAGTCTACCTGGGGCCCTGTGGGTTTCTCTTAAAATCAGTACCCTTTCTTACTCTAAAAGGACCAACACCCATTCTAGCCTCTCCAATTTTTATGAGATTTCTACTGCCCTTCTTGCTAACAATGATCTAACTGATCCCATTCAGCATTTATGAGCAATCTCCCATGAACCCCTAAATATGCCGTCAGATTAGGAGTGAAGATGAACAATTATGACTAACCTTCCTCCCCCAGCTAATGGCTTTTAAGTATATAGCTGATTGTTTGGGTGAAAGATGCTTCTTCAAAGGATAACTTTTAGGAATTATTACCTAAGCCCATTAACTCCATCTATATCCTGCAAAATAAAGTCTCTGGAGAATAAAGCATAAAATTGCATTATTCTACAAAACAGTCTTCTGTTGAGCTGTGGTTCATGTAAAAATTGCCTAGATGTTTTATTATGCATCTTAGAGATTTAGAAAGCAAAGTGGGGTATGCTTAACTGGCAACTCTTTCAAATCGGATGCCATAATTATGTTAGAACCCCAATGTCAAGCATAGTCAGTGCTTGACACATATAAGATAAGAAATTAATGTTAGAGTGAGTCTATTCACAAGAAAGATAAAGGAGAAAGTGTGAAATGCGATGTTTTAGAAACGTCAGTTAAAAACTGAATTAGTTGTACAAGCGTTGTTTTGAATGTTATTATGTATAAGACCAGCTTAAGGAAGAGCTAAAACCTGGGTAATGTGGGAGAATAGATTATTAACCCAGTGTATCCAATCAGAAGGGTTTAATTACAGAGAGAGCCTCGGAATTACCATGAGTGGCTTACTGAGTCTGAGCAGTAATTATAAAAATAAGAGGACTCATGAAGTTGGTACATGACCAAGAAACTTACACTTATAGATAGAACAACCAAGTTATCAATCACATTCTATACAATGTACAAGGTGTAAGGAAAATTTTAAGATATCTAGACATTTAAAGACGATAACAAGAAGGAACCCCCATAAAGAGCATTTTTAAAGAAAATTGCACATCAAGTTGAAGCTCAAGAAATCTCATTACTATATTAGTATAAGAAGGATTGATGTGGCATATGTTAATATAAATGTTATTATATTTTTTTAAAAAATGTAATCACTGAACTTAACCTGTTGCCTATTTGTCCTACGTGTTCTTCTCATACATTCAGCATTGCCAAAGCCAGCTCTTGTTTTTCTCCCTTGGATTTGATTTAACTTTGATCAAGTTTTTAAGTATGGTTATTAATATGTTGGAGAGAGCTATTTAAATCCTAAGAGACATAATCTGTATTTAGAGATACTTTTCTATCTTAGTAAGCACAATCTAAAACATCCCCAAGTAGGTATAGAAAAATAGTTTCTGAATCATTTAATTAAAGAAAATAAAAGACCTCACACTGAGAAACGATTCTCACAAATTTTTTATTTAAGTATGTTCAAAGCTCATTTCAAAACTTCCACAAAAACTAGGCTAGTCCATAAAATCCTGCACAAACACAAGCCACACCATAGTCATAAATAACAGAGTGCCATCAGATAACTTAAGTGCACTACAATGCTAAATGACAAGACCTGCTGATAGAGAGATGCAAATTTGCTCTTATCTCTGTTCCCAAGAAATATTTTGACAGGATGAATTAAAAGTTTTTATTTCTGACCCCAGAAAGAATAAGAACCACAAGATATTATGTCAAGAATAGAGCACAAAGTTTCTTTGAAAGCACATGAGTAATCTATATGTTTATTCTTTTCCTCATTTCAAAGAGAACCACATTTCATTTTATAGGGTTGCTTGAAATATCTGCAGGAAATATTTTTTTTAAAGAAAAGAAGTCATGAGAACAAATGTGGCTACCTAACTCATTGCAGTTCTATGCAAATGATATTCAATACGAACTCAAAGCAATTGCAGATGTTTACCAGCAAAAATATATTTCTCATTTGAACCCAAATTTCATTTATCTTCTAAATCTCCTAGGAGTTCTGTGGAAACGATTTTCATTAACAAAATTTGACAGAGGAAGGAAAATTCCATATGGCAAATGAGCCAAAGTGATATCTCAAGGTTACTGAGGAAAATATATCTAGGATGCTAGACTCTTGGTTCTTAAATCTAATTCTTTGACCATCAGAATATGAATTAACAGACCCCAAAATGAACTCAAATCCTAATAGTGAAAAGCTGAAAGCCAGGTAGGAAAATGAGAATGATTTCTAAACAATTAATTTCAGATAGTTTTAGTGATTCTGAAACTATAATATGTTTAAAGCCGAGTGTGAAGTCATCATAATTAGAGAACAAAGTATTTTTTAAAAGGGCACTATCCTCCCACTCCCTGCAATAGAAATCTGCACAGCTCAGAGGTACTGCACTCTTAGCTGTGTCCTCAGATATAAGTACATTTTTAACACTCTAATATATTAAATAATCGGGCATGCAATTTGAAAAATTGAGAATAAAAGAGATTTCAATAAGCTTTTTTTCTTCCAGTCTGCTACCCTGTATACCCCAAACATTGACAGAAATGATGGGTAAGTTCCCATTTAAGCTCTGATGATAGTCCTTGAAGTCAAGGACAAATTTCTAAATCCATCAATTACAAAAAGGAAAACATCATTATTGATTGGGTCCTGCTGGTCAGCTATTTAAATGTTGGCACAGGGTGCCTTTTTTGTTGTTGTTAGAAAATAATCCCAATGCTTGTAATAATGAAAACAGATGATTAGTTTTTGTGTCACCAACATAAAGTCTCATTCATTCCATGAACATAAATACTATTAAATAGAAACTTCATGAGTAAATTGGATAGATAAATATATAATAAGGTTGAAAGGACAATATCTGGTAAAAAAAAAAAAAGTCTCCTTCAAATCATATTCACTGGAAATACAAATGAGAATTTGTGAACACAACATACTTTCAGTCTTAGTGTAATTCTGCTAGAGCCAGATTGGAATCTATGAATGAGTTTCCCTGAAAGTCACTCAGTCATGGGTGTGACTTAGAAGAGTTCATTGGCAGGTAGGCTACATTGAAAACAGATATCCAGAACAATGAGGATAAACAAAACACATAGAGGAATCATCATACTTGGCAGAACTCGTCCAAGTATTTATCGGTCACCAGAGTCACTCTTTGTTGCAGCCCAAATCTCTCATCCTTGCCATTTCCTACCCTTCTACCATGTTTTTTTTTGTTTTATAACTTTTTTCTGAACTATTCCAAACTCCTTGTTTCTCCATTTCATTCTAAAACTCTACACATTACCTGTGGCCAGATTGTTCTTTGTACAACCTGCTTTACCCATGTCATTCTCCTGCTTAAAATGGTCATTGTGTCTCTATTCTTCTTGGTGATTTTATCCATCAATAATTCTATGTGAAGAAAACAAAGATAAAGAAAATTTATTGTCATCATCATCATCATAAATCATCATATCATCAGAGCTGCGAGTTTGCTTTCTTCTCGGTCTGAATCTCCAAAATGCTTTCTTGAGCCTTGAGAAGTAAACCCTATTCTTCACTGAGCTTAACTCAACCATCTTGTTCCCATTCAATATTTTATTATTCCATATCCTATATTTTCTCTTTACTCAGTCTTCAAACGCAGAAATATCCCCAAGTTTGTCAAAGGGTGGAGTTTTCCACATTCTGCTTTTCTCAAGTACCATGCAGTTTTTTCCTCTTTTCTATTTATTCCTTGCATTGTCACAAGTGGTCTAAAATCTTCCATCCCATTTCTCTTTTTTTAATTCTCTCATTAACTCAACAGATTCTGACTTTCGTCATCAACCATCTACTGCAACTGCTCTTCTTTTTGAAGGTGCCTTATCCCTTAAGGAAGGATCTCCAAAGAAAGGTGTAAGCACTGAGGAGGTGAGCAACAATAAACTGAAGCATGGGGAAAATATTAGAATTTCTATTTAAAACAAAATTTAAAAGCTGTTAATGATGTCATTCATAAGCAAACTTTTCAGCAGAAGAGAATGTAAACGAAAATGTAAATAAAAGCCCTCTACTCCTTTATTTGAATTAGAAATAACAGAAATAACAGCAAACACTTTTTTCTTTCATACACACACACACACACACACACACACACACACACACGTCTCTACCTTTCCTCATCCATTCCTTTAACTTTAACTAGCATTTCTTTGTAGCTTACTCCCAATTACTGTGCCAGTCCTGTTCTCTCGATATCTCCATGTCAATCTATATCTCTCTATATCCAAACTTTAATCCCATCCCTTCAACAGTACTGCCCTCCAATGTGGGCTTCTCAATACTTCGAATCCTATATGAGTAAGAATGTGTCCTGATACAAAGAATTAAAAACGTGGAGTTAACCACCTCTAATCTGCTGCTTCATCCTCCCAATCAACTCCTATAGATTTTTTGATATAAAATGTGTCTATACCTTTCTCATTTACCCTTTTATTCTCACTGCCACAACCTAAATCCAGGTTTTAATCATCACCTGATATAACATTACTGAAAACAACTGAAAATAGCCTAACTTTGGCCACTCTCTCTGCTTTTCATTCCATCTGCACAGCACAGCAGAACTAATGTTAGTGAAATATCCCTTTGATCAGGTCACATTCTTGGCCAAACTTTCAAGGACCCTATTCTCTACCACATCACATCTTAAGTCTTTTGACTGCTTTTCAAATCCCTCTGTTAAATAGCAACACCTTTATGCCAGCCCAAATATTACCTCACCCTTCCACCCAGGGATTTTCCTTTGGACTCATTCCCATCTCTGAGACTTTGTTCCTCTTATTTTCTTTACCTGCAATACCCTTCCCTTTCTTCTTCATCTATTCTTGAACTCCCAAACATCATTAAAAGTTCAATTTTAATTCCCGTATGAAGCTTTTCCTGAATTATAACTGTTCTCAGTTTTCTATCCCCTCTCTAAAATCCTAAAGCACTTATTCTTTGTGCAACAAATTTCAGGCTTTATTATAGATAAAACTATAACTTGTGCACTTCTTAAATTTCATCTTATCTTTTATTGTCAATCACAAACTATAAAATCACATGAGTACCCAGGTTGGGAAGGGCATGAGAGATATCTAAAAGAAAATCTTTAGAACAGGAAGTTACAGAGCATCAAGGACTGAGTTTACTTACGCTTTTAATAAGTACCCTCTCACCTGCAAGCAAAGGAAATCTAATCCAAACTGGTTTTTGGAATAAATGGAAATATATTAATTTATGTCACTGGGAAATTCAAGGGCTACATCTAGATGTAGGGGCTCTGATAATGCCATCCAGACTTTCTCTCAATCTTGTGGTTCAATTTATCCCAGTGTCTTGGGTTCATTTTTACACAAATTTTCCCCATATACCAGGAAAGATAACCATTACAAGCACAAGTCTGTCTTTGGGCTTATCATTCAAAAGGAAGAGAGATCTCTTTTAGTGCCCACACATCAGGGAAGACTTTTATTAGGGTGTTTGGTCACAAGCCTACTCTTGGACCAATCACTGGGCCAGTGTGCTGAGTTCTGTAATTGCCCAGCATGGGTCATGTAACCACAGAGAATATATTTAGATAGCAGTATTGTTGTGAGAGGAGAAAGCTTTTGTTGTCTTAAATCATATAGGCACCATCAGTTGTACCTGTTCATAGAACTGGTCACTTCCAAATTCGTAAAATATCTGCACTTATAATTTATGAAAACACTCTGTATAGAATGTCACTGTGGTCTCTGCTGTCTGCCTATATGCCAACATTCAAACATAAAAAGAAAACATGAGATGCTAATATAGGATCCAGGCCTGAAATATGAGCCAGCTGGCTTTTACCATTGGCTTATTGTGATTTTGAGGGTAAATGGGAAGTACAGGTTGAGAGCACTAACCTGCCACTGTTTGAGCAGCCTCTTTACCTGGAATATTTGCATTGCATAGTGATGTGTCATTATTCACAGGAATGTAAAGGGCGTCATCTACCTTTCCATGCATGTGCCTTATGTGCCCATATACCTTGGCTCCGTAAAAAGTCAGACCTGAATTTTTTTCCTTAGTTTTAAATCCTCCTTTACCTAAAAAATGTATCTTATTTAGGAAGCTGAAAAAGAAACACATGAAGAATGTATTAAATATGAATATTCAAGCACTGCAATATAAACGGAAAGTTAAAATAATGACTTGAAATTATAGGAAGTATGAATTCCAAAATTATAATTTCAGCTAACTTTTCCTGTTATGTGGGATAGGCCTCGATGTCAGCCAAATGTTCTAATTAAAAACAATAACAATGAATATGTGTAGTTTTTAATGTAACACATACTAGAAATACTTGAACATAATTAGAATCTTGAACAAATTTTATGATATCTTACATAATTTTTCAAAACAATAAAATAATTTGGGTATAGTTCTTATGTTTTTCTTAATTTAATATACAAGTGCAGGCTGCCTAAGCTTTGAACTTTTAATCATGTCTAATAAGTAGAATAAATAAAAATATTTTTCCTAAAGGTATACTTATAATTCTAGAAAAATGTTTCCTAATAAAAACCATGAAAAACAAAAGTCACCCTGCCAAAACTTAAAGTCGCAGTTTTGAGGACTGAGTTCATTTTCTTAACAAGAATCAGGATTTCTCTTTCACAAGATAACATATTTTCTATTTACAATTTGATCTTTTAAAATATCTCCACATTAAAATATCAGGATCTGATTGGACTATTGTTAGAAACATAAGCATTACTTACTGCTTTCCTTGCCCTGTTCTTATCACACCTCTAAGATACGATGAGTCTCATATTTTGTTCATTTAAACTTAGCTTTCCATCTATTGGGTTAAGGAGTTCTGTAGTCCACGGGGTCTATGGCTTTTACTAAGGTCTAAACACTTGCTCCCATAGACATGGCCCAATACAATCAATGCAAGGAAGCCATGGCATAGTGGAGAATATGTACCTTTCAGTTTGAGGTTCACAAGTTATCAGAAACCAAAATTACTTTTGCATGAACTTGTGACTTTAGAGAACAAAGCCTTATTTGCCACATTGAAGGGGTGTCTGGCCTTATTATACTCAATTTCTTTTTGTGTTTAGATTAAATTATAAACTCAAATCTCAATTAGCGATGTTACGCTTGGAGTGTTGGGAAGAATGTGAATATATACGAAAGAAGACACAAAGCTTCACTCTTCTAGTCAAAATGATGGTATAAGATTCTCTCGCCAATAAAATTGAACTAATTACTTATGAAAATAATACAGTGAGAAATGGATACCTTACTCTACCATACAGAGTTCAGCATGATATTCTATTAATAAGCAGCACACACACACAAAATAAAACAGTTTTACCTTCAAGATTTAAAAAATTAAGTGGGAAAAAAGTAGTATTGACACAAAGATCCTGTCTCTTCTACTCCAACCAGTAACCTTTTTTTATTTTTTTAAAGTTGACTTTGGCTTCTGTATTCAATCCAAACACACTTACTCTATCTCACGGCTGGCAAGTGACTAGACTCCATCCTCCCTCCAGCAAAAAAAAAAAAAAAAAAAGAAAGAAAGAAAAAAGAAAAATCAACTCAAGTAAAAGTTAACTGGATAGGAAGTTTTTAAGAGATAAATGTGTAGGACTGACAAATGAATAGCCCTGGACAATAGAAAACTGTTACTTAGATTTCAGCCATCTGGCACGTAGCACTTAAAATTTATTTTCTCTCTTTTTTCATGGAATGTCTAGCCAGCTATCAGATTGAACTGTTTTAAGGATGTTATCTTGCCTCCCAGCATTATGACTCCTTGTCTCATTTCTACTTCTCTGTACACCAAAGTAAAGAGGCTTTGTCATTACATTCGTTCTCCTCCAAAGAAAACCAAAATGTTATGAACACATAATAAGATGTTATTCAGCGTGCACAGAGGTATAAAACTAAAAAACAGAGTTATCATAACATTTTCCAGTTCAGCTATTTTAAGGCTGCTGCACTCGCAAATCACAAAGCCTTGCTATTTATACAACACTGCACATGGAAGACCTCCCTCCTGTGAGACGGCAGCCCTGTGTGCACAGAAGACAAAACCGCAGGCCCCACACTTCCACATACATGCACCCTGGCTTGCTTATCTTCTCTGAATGCAAGCCAAGTTTATTAATAATTTTTTCAGTCAGCAAGAAAATGAAGCAATTTTAATTTAACAAGAGGATATAAGGAATCAAAGTGAGAGAGAAAAACAGACAATCTCAAACCAGAAGATGAACCTCCGGGGCCGAAGCTGCTGAGAAACGGAGTGGAGATCTGGGTGTGCTAAGCCTGGCTGTGCCACAACTTACATGTGTAAATGGCTCCTTAGCTGTGCCCCGTTAGCCACAAATGCACCACAGAGCACAATGAATGTGTATCTTGACTGGCAGCTGGAGAAAAGGTAGCATCTAAAATTATCTTAAAGCATTCCAAGGAAAAAATGATGATAAAAATGGATTTACTTGACTTTCTGAAGTATATACAAAATTTCTTTTCCAAATGAGTTTGGTGCATCACCCTTCTCCAACTGTTCAAAGATGCTAGTGAGGTTCACTTTCAATAGCCCAACAGTGTTAGAATTACCAATACTTTCTCTCTGTACCTTCCCAGAAAGTGCAAGACAGAGGGGTCATGAATATTATCATCCCAATTCGCAAAGGCAGAAAGTAAACGTTCCACAAACCTTTACTGGTTTAGATGCATTTGGCTAATGGACTCCGGAGGGAATGACTGCTGTTTAAAGCATGCCTTTGGCCAAGGTACCATGGGGAGGAGCTGGGACAGCCATTTGGCTCGGAGTCAAGATCCTATCAGATGCATGGCCTCTGTTTCCATACATGGCCCCAAGGGGGACAGGGAAGGGAAAGGTAATACAATGACAGCTTATAAGTTTCCTCTTTGCCTAGTCCCTAAGAACTTCTCAAAATCTTTGGGGGCCTGAGGTCTCATAATAGCAAATAAATCAGAGTCAGACCTCTCTGTCCTATGGGAGATTTACTCTGCTCTTCATGATGCAGCTACAAAAGACTCTACTTCTAAGTTTGATACATGACCTAATCCCTATCCTCCAGACCATGTGGATTCACTAGCAAAAGCAAAGGTAAAAATTTCCACCATCTGTCACTTAAACAGGGTAGCATTTATTGTTTTTACCTGAAAGGGCACTTACTACACAGGAATAGGTGTCAGCCTTGAAAGGCCCCAGTGTGTGCGGCCTCCTTTGCTCTGCCTTATCCTCATTAAGGCACATAGCCACCCACCACCCATTCCCCACCCATCACTCCTGAATCTGCACCCGCTCAGAGTTTGATATTCTGATGGTGAGGAGACAGGCAGATCTATAGTTCACAGCCCAGGGACTCAAACAGTTTTTTGTTTGGGGCACTTTCATGGCTTATCAAACCCTGGAAGGCTGCCTCTCAGAAGAACGTGAGACCACTTTTTTACTGCTCATCACACCACGTGCTAGATTCAAATTGCTCCTGTAATTTCTGGCAAGGAGAGCACGGGGCATTGTCTTGCCAGTTGGACTTGAAGGGGCAGGGAAGTTGGGGTGGGCCTGCCTTTGTGACATTGTCCCATATATTATATGTAACTAATATGTGGCTGCAACTTTTTTTTTTCCCTTAGATGAGACTTTTTCTCTCTTTAGACACAGAACCTACACCATTTCTCTGGTTACAAAGATGGATTTATTAGAATTGAGGGCAAGATAGACAAGTCATTATAGGCTATCAGAATGACAGAATATGGTGTGTGTGTGTGTGTGTGTGTGTGTGTGTGTGTGTGTGTGTGTGTTTTCCTTTCCACTTAGTTCTATGTTATTTTTCAGGGTAAACATGTAGATTAAACACGTATTATTCTCAATGACACATCATTTACTGGGATTCATTTTAAGTCAAACTGTGGCCAGAGAATAAGTACCATTCTGCTCTGTAAAGACTAAAACAAAGCTAAAGGGAAAACATTCACATTCGTTCATTGCCATTTTCTACTTGGAATTACTCATGTTTGCCTGTTCTCTGATGAGTCACCAGCTGAACTCTGGCACAATAATACAGCCTCCATATTTCCAGGGGTTTCTAGTGTGGGTCATGCAGAGGTCAGCAAACTGTCAAAAGTCACACTCTCTTTCCCAGGCTGCCTCTTAAAAATACCTTGAGAACAGCTGTCTAAAAAGATTATGATCATTCTAACACCTTATAAAAAAAGAACAACTTCATTAACCTCAAATGATGAACAGTTTGTAACAGATATATCTGAGAAGTAAGGACACCAAACTCGTGCTGATTATTAGATTCCTAAAATAGGAAGCCTAATATGCTACCTACTCAGCCATGAGGAAGTCAGGAATTCATTAAGCCATGTGGTCTCTAATCAGCTCACTTTTTTCTTCTTAAGAGACAGGAATGCTGAGTCTCTATCTTTTTAATAATGAAGCCACCACATTGTAGCTCTGGAGCCCTGTGAGGTCACTGAGCGTAGACCCCACCGAGGGTCAGCACAGTGCTGCAATTATGCCATGCAAGACAGACAAACATCAGTCTGTTTTCTAAGGTATCTGGGGAAAGAGTTTGCAAACACACTTACTAATGTCATACAGATCTCAGAATTTTGCCCCTGCTGGCTGGAGAGTTGCCTCATACAATTGAAGCTCATTCTCATGTTCCCAGGAGATCATGGAAAATAGCTGGTCATTACATAGAATGAAAATAATTTCTAAATTGGTGTCACGACCAGTTCAAGTGTGAAAAAAATTAATCAACTAATTGTTTCATCAAATCAGTAATCTCTCACAATTATTTCACGAAATTTATTTTCCTGATTTATTTTAAGACCGTGTTTATTATACTACTCTCAACTTGACTCAGTCCAGACAATAAGTCAAAATATAAATTTTGCTTTGTTTTACATAAGCAAATATGTAGAATTCATCATTGTTATTAGTATTTTTATATACACCAAGTATCTGGATCATGATGGCTTGGTCTAAGACACTCCTGTTTCTAATTCCAAATCATTTAATTTTTCCTAATAGTCATCATAACAAAATGTTTTGAAGTTTTTAAATTAAATCTTTGATTGAAATAATAACAGTGGGACAATATGTAGCCACCTGGTCTTGCTAGTTTTGCAATAGTTCTTCACTCTTTTCCCAAGATATCTTACCTAAGCTTTAACTCAAGTGATGCAGCCTTCTGAGTTATATCTAAAAGGAAAAGAGTGTTTTTAATTGAATAAGTTTTCCTACCCAAGTGTGAGGAAAAAAACATTACAAATTTTAGAACTAAAGCACTAGAAGAGATATCGTGAGTTGTTCATCCAACTTATTGCCCATGGAAAGATTCCCTTCAAATATTTGTGTGAAGGCCACTCCACAGTTTTTCTATGAGCTAAGAGTTCAGTCTTAGGTGCAACTTGTCTCAGTTTAAAATTTGAATTTACTTACAGTACATAAGTGTGCTCTTAATTTATCTGTCTACATTAAACTTTCCTTCATTAAGTAAACACATATTTGTTCCCCTTTCCTGGTTAATGATTATTTTGTTTGTTAAAAAAATTTTTTTTATAATTCTGCCATTTACTCCTCCTTCTGTCACTATGCCATCTGTCCTTAGTCATGGATCCTTGCCAAACTTTCTTATTATTCTGTGTTGGTTGCTTTTCTTTCTATAATTAGATCACATTTCTTTATTCATTTGAATTTATCAGAGAATCTTTTATAAAAAGATATAGATTTTATTCATTTATTCTTTCAATATTTATTGAGTGACTATTATGTGCTAGACATTGTCCTAACTTGTTTGAATAAATTCCTCCTCTTTTCTCCAACAGGATGGTTTATAATTATATTACTAGAATTTTGTTTTCAATAGCCTGCCAGTTCTCCTAAGAATTATCCATCATTGGGGCCTGTGATTATAGAATGATGCCCACCTTTAAAAATTATTTTCAAAAATTTAACATTTTGCTTTTACATAATTATTGATGAAAACTCCAGAATTGGTATATTGCTTTAAACTTTGTTGGTATATGCTCCAGGTTTGTCTCTTCCATTTTATTAACTAGTTCTTCCCTGATCTAGTTAATCTGATCCAGAATAATCAAGAATAACAACTCTCTCCCATTGCATCTGCAAATTTTGCTGAAAGCAAATTGTAGGTGGAGCAAATTAAGATTTTATCAGATGCTCTGATTTGAAAACAATGAGAGTATCTGGGCAGAAAACAAATAGCACATTCCAAGTGGGTAATTAAAGAGGGTATAGTGAAAAGACACTAAAGGTGTGGGTAGTATGTTAGAGGAAATAGGAATCTGAGTCAAATATTTTCTTAATGGAAGTTTATTGGTGAGTGTCATGGAGATCAACACCTGTGAGGGTAAGAAAGCAAGATCGGGCAGAAGTAGGAGCTGAATCCTGATGCAATTACCACAAAAGTTTCGGTCCATCCCACGAGCAGCTCTGGAACTAGTATGGCCCTTCAAAACTGTGCCTTTTAAGGCAAGAGGGCCAGTTCTTTACACTGCCCAAGTAGACCAGTCTTTGAACAGTGGCTGCCTTCTGGATGACTTGGCTGAGATGGTTCCTTTTGACAAAAAGCAATTCCCTTAGCAGCTGGTAAAATGAGTGCCTCAGTACTGAAGTAGTTTGTGAATGGCACATCACACCATTCTTACTGACAAGATGGGCAGCAACACACAGTTAGCAACAGTAATGAATCATTAGACATAAAGAGGCAAGGGATAGAGTAGTTACTGGCACCTAGTGAGATCTGTAACTAGGAAAAGGCCACTCAACAGGAGCTGTGATATTCAATGGAGGAACACAGTCACCACCAGCCAGGGCAGGAAAGGAGCTAAGGCAACAACCACGTTTCTCCCTCTGCTCACTCTCCAATTTCCTGATGGATTTTCCCATTGGCCAATCTCAAAAAAAAAGTCAGAGGACCAGAAGGTCTGTTCTTAGATTCCAGCCTCCCCAGGCACACAGCAAGATAGAAAAGGGTAGAGAGTGGATCTGGAAAGGCAGACTTAAAATATGCAGCACATTCAGACTTTTAGCTGATAGTCTAGTTGTCAAAAATCTCTCATCAGTCTGATATTCAATTAAAAACTAAGTAATTTCACTTCCTCAGATTTCTTTAACTTAAGACTCATAGACGCCTTTCTCGAGTACTATCCATTGAAACAAGTAAACAGATTTAACCTATGCTGATTTGCTTGTGAATTTTTCTAATGAGAAATAAGATGTATGAAAAATAACCCCCAACATAAATTTATTTTTCCATACTTAAATCTCTAAAATTAAATCCAAAGGATCAGTTATTTACCATCATAAAATTATTAGAATTTTATAGTAGTACAATTACTCTAAGTATTCTACTCTGCTAAATACTACAGGGCAAAAGAAATACATAAGTAAACAATAAACAAAGATAGAAGGCAGTACTTTATGTAGTTGTTTTGGTCATTTAGACATGGCATGGCACTGGGACACCTCAGAAAGGGATGTAAAATAGAAAATGCAACATATGCCCTGCAAATAACTGTCTTAGTCAAGACTTCAGGAGATTATCATCATCATCATCATTATCATCATCATCACCATCACCATCACCATCATCATCATTGTTGTCATTTTATCAAGGAAGAACATTTCAGAAAGAAGCATTTTTAAAATTTCCATTCAATTAGCATCTATGTAGTGTCCACTGCAGTTTCTAATACATTATGAAGTATACACAGGGGGTTCTTAGCATACAGACTTGAGCCAGGCTACCTGGATTTGAATCATGGCTTTTGCACATATTACTCGTGATAGCATAAGACCTTAGGAAACCTCTCTGTGCCCCAGTTTCTCATCTATATAATGAGGTTAACAATGGACCCTATTACAGAGGATTGTGGAGAGGATTAAATGAAACCATACATGTAGGGTGCTGAAATAATGTCTAACAGTGCAATGTTACGCAACAAATATTACCTATTATGATTACTATGGTTACTGATTAATTTATTTAACAGACATTCTCTTTAGTGCTAAGATTGGAATTTTAGTCTTCAAATAATTAGTCCAGTGAGGAGGAGAAAACAGGGAGAGACAAATATGCCATTACTCTTCAGGAAGATATACTAATAGCCCTGATCTAAATCTCCCTTCTGGATTCCAGACCCATATAGACAACTATCTACTTGAAATGTCCAGACGAATGGCTTATATGCATCTCAGAAGTAAATTTTCAACACTGAATTCTTAAGTTTAGTTACTCAATAAATTTGTTACTCTTCCATTCTCCTCCTTTTCAGGAAATAATATCTCTACTCACCCAGTTCCTCACCCAGAAATCTCAAGAGTACTTCCTGACCTCTCCTTCTTCATTAGCCAGCACATATGATCCATCATAAGTCTTGTTGATTCTTTCTACAAAATTCACTTCAAGTATTTCCACTTCTCTCCATTTATACTGCTGCCTCTTTGGTGGGCCATGATTATCTCTTTGTGAGATTACTACACAAAGTACCTATCTGGTATTCCTCTTACCTGCTTTTGTCCCACTCCAATCCATGTTCAATATAAAAGTCAGGAGTATTAAATGCATTTTTATTCACTAATATTAATTTTTGTTCTAATGAATCTACTCTTCTCCTTAAAATATCTTTTGCTGGTTTTCCATTGCACTTAAGATAAAATTCAAGACCCCATGTGAACTTGCTTCTGCCTCTTCTGAGCCTTATCTCATGCCATTCTGTCCTTCGTTACCCACGCTCCAGTTTTCCAGTTTAGTTCTTCAAGTGCACCAGTTTAGAACAATTTTATGTGCTCTTCAGTGAGGCTAAAATGTTCTCTTTCCCTATTTCTCACAGCCTGGCTAATTCTTATCTGTTCTTTAGGTATCAATTTAAATGTCACTTTATCAGATGTCTTCCGTAACCTTCCATCCTCTTCTTTAACCATCTTCTTTATAGTAGCCTGTCCTTTCATATCACAGCCCTTGTGACAATTTATACTTTTTATGAATAATTATATACCTATCACCAACACTGAGCTTTCACAAAAATAGAGCCTACTTTATTTATTTTGGGGGTGTTTTTAATTATAATTACCTGGGCATTTAGCACTGTACAGGAACATAATTGTTATCAGTATAATGTTTTGAATGATAAAATTAATAGTTCCAAAAAATAAAATAAAATAAATAAAATAAAATAAAATAAAATAAAATACATAAATGAATAGGCTCAAACCAGACTGGGAAAATCCAAGAAAATGTTCCTAGGAAAAGAAACACACAAGTGGAGTTCTATAGGATATGAAAATTTTAACTTCAGGAGTTCTTAGATTTGAAAAGATTTCAATACATTTTGAGCCTAGGACATCAGATTCGTGGAGTGAAGCCCAGGCATCAGTTGTTTGGTGTACTGGTTGCTGTTTTTTAAGCACCCTGGGTGGTAAAGACAGGATTGAGAACCAGAGAGTGAGACAGAGACTGGGTAAAGGGGAAACTAGGAGATTTGGGAAATGGGGTTTGCCAAGACCTGGAAACAAAAGAGCATATGGCATGTTCACAAAATAGCAAAGTATTCCTCATTTTAAGGCCGAATCATAAATTACAAGGAGGAAATGGTATGAAATGAAACCAAAGGGCTAAACAAAGATAGACTTGAAAAGATGTAGGAATCAGTATTTCTGCTAAATTGGGATAATATCCTAAGGGATGGGTATAATCAAACTTGTGTTGCTCAGTTTTGAGATTGAGAGTGAATTATGGTGAAGGGGTTGGGGCAGGCTGGAGAGGGGCTTGTGTGGAACAAGAGAATCAGGGCCCAGAGATAGGAGATAGTAAGCTGGTGGTGTAACTTAGACATTACATCTACAGCCTAGAATGCCTTTTTTTAAGACAAGTTTATTCCGGGATGACCTTTCAACATATAAAATGCATTTTTGGTTTCGATGTAGTTTTTTTCTATAAATTAATATTAGGATATTATATCCTTTAAAGAGATTTCTTATCTATTTCTTAACTCTATTAGTACAGGGAAAAAAGAACAAAGAGTACATCTGCAGTTCACTTGGTAAATCTCCATGCATTTTAAAATTACAGTGGAGTTCACATTTTTAGAGGGCTTCCTGGAATTCAAATGTATCATATAATCTGGTTTTAGTCATTGAAATTAAAGATTTTGTGCCCATAACTGATATAAGAAGTCCTTTTATCATGAGGGCTTAAACAGAGACCCTTACCCCCTGGAAAACAATCACAAAATTATATCTTGAAAACTTTAGGCTTTGTGCCATTAGAAAATATGCAGTAATTTGATCTCCACAGACAGTGGATGTTTTGCCATCATTGAGAGCCACAATAGTCAGAGGCACAGGACAGAAAAGGAAAAGGGAAATTAAAGACATCAAAACAAAAAAAGTAGATTTTGAAGGGGAAATATTATAAGGAAGACTTTTCTATTTTATGGTATGTCTTTAAATTGCATTTGTTTTGCATTTTCACTTTTCCTTTCAACAGAATAAAAATGAGAAGTGAATTAAACTTGATAGAAAATATGCAGAATGACATTTTTGAATTTAATATAAAGAGTTTGGTTAGTTGGCTATTGTCAATTAGTTGGATAATGTTTAAGCCATGAGGAACATTTCCATTATAACAATTATATTTGTTCAAGGTCTTTATTCAGTCTCCTTATAATATGATTAATTTGGGGATGGAGGAGCAATGGTCTTTTCTGTCACAGGCCACAATACTTTCTACTTTACAAACAAACATGAAGTCCCTGTTAAGCACAGAGCACTAGGCAATGAGAACAGAGAAAAGTGAGACACAGTTCTTGACTTCGATGGTCTTAAATCCTGAGGTAAGAGACAGCATCTATTCCTCAAAAAGCAAACAAAAAATGAAGTGATCTTGAGCCGAATGTGAGAAAAATAACAGAAGAAAAAAGAACAAGACACGGTGAGAGGCAGAAGTGAGGAAGAATGGCTCAAAAACTGGAGAATGAGTGGACAAGGGTCGGGGGCAGAAGCAAACATGGTGCTTACTTAGGGCAAACAATAATGAAAGTAAAAAAGATGTGATACGGAACCGGGGCGGAGCTTCAGTTACAGGAGGCCTTGTAGACCAGGCTGAGAAATTTTGGTCTTGTCCTGTAGGCTAGATCGAAGTCATGGAATGGTGTGAATTAAGATCTACCATATGAATCAATGGTTTTCAAGATATCTATGTAAAAAAGGTAAAGAATAAAATGCAGTTTAGAGCCAAAGGCTGGATTGGATGATGCAAAATAATTACAATAGTAACTCAGATTCATGAGCATTCCATCATGGGCTGGCTTTGGCCATAGAGGCTTTATGTTGGTAGGATTTATATACTGTTTTTTTTAAATAGAGTTGTAAGGTAATATTATCTCTCATCTTCTATGGGTAAAAAAAGTTGCTTCAAAGAGCTGGCCATATGACTAATGCATTCAATGGGTATGCTAACCCAGTGCTTTGTTTTATTTTTTATTTTAATGTGTATATGAATTACCTCAGGTTCTTGTTTAAATGTAGGCTCTGCAAGTCCAAAGGGCCATAAGATTCTGTTTTCTTACAAACATCCAGGAGATTTAAGTAAGATGATTGAGTCTATAAATATTTTGAGATACTGACCCACAGATTACACTTAGTAGAAAGGATCTAGCCCATACCACCGTACCAGTTAGACTGACTGACATTTATAACTATTGACACATTCACTGGTATATCAATCACTAGCCAACCAGAGGAAACAACTAGCATCAATCACTAAAGAAAGCTAAAGCTAATTGATAATACTTTAATCATCTTGATTCAAGAGATATAATTATTAAGTAAACAAAAAATCTCTAGGATAGTTTAAAAAACCCACACATGCTAAGACATAAAATCCATACTAAACATGGGCTTAGGATGAATGAAGGGCAGCTCAGCAAAGGAATTTGAATATTTTTTAATTTCCTATTTCTATTATCCACATGTAAAGCTTATTCATAAAACGTTGGTTCTCTGGCCTTTACATCCATTATTCTCTCTTTCTCATCTGCTGTGATAGCTAATTTTGTGTGTCAACTTTGCCAGGCCAGAGATCTGGTCAAGCATTATTCTGGATGTTGCTTTGAGAGTGTTTTTCGGTGAGGTTAACATTTAAATGGGTGGATATGGAGTAAAGCAGATTGCCCTCCAAGATGTGAGTGGCCTCATCCCAATCAGTTGAAGGCCTAAATAGAACAAAAGACTGATCTTCCATGGGCAAGAAGGAAATCTGCCAGCAAATGGAATTGAACTGCAACATTGGCTCTACCCTGCATCTCTAGTCTTCTGGCCCACCCTGAAGATTTTGGATTTACCAGCCACCATAATGGCATGAGCAAATTCCTTAAAATAAATCACTTTCTGTATTATGCATATCTTATTGGTTCTGTCTCTCGGAAGAATCCTGACTAATACACCTGTCTATGAAAAACTGTGCTTTGCTATGTCTCATATACTTGTACACTTCCAGCCATTAGGATTGTTAATTCTTCTTTTAGATTTAGCCTTTAAACATACCCCAGAGATAGTCTCTCAATGCACAGATTCTGAATAAACTTTAAGTCAGGGCTCACTGGATCACCACATCATCAACCTGATTGGATCTTGAATACCTGGTACCTAGATTCTCGGGTTGTTCTCAGTTAATCAAGTCCCTTCCAAGTAGCCCCACGCTCTTACAGAGACTAGAATTCCTGCCTTTGAGGGACAGGCTCACATACTAAATAAAGACAGCGGATGGGTCTCTGTGTCTGCTGCTTGAGCCTCTGTGGTTTGCCCTGATCTTAGATTCATTTTCAAACTTTAGTGGTGCTTGCATCCTGCTTGCCCTTTGTCCTCCTAGATGGACCTTCGAGATGTGGAACCATCTGAGATTAGTTTCCAAATTCTGGCCTAATCATTATTTTCAGCAGCTCAGTTTTGTCAAATTCTGCAGGCCTCTATGTTCCAGCCAACCCACAACTATCCAAATCCTACTTGGAGGCAAACACACCAAATATCTCAGTTAGCCCTTGCTTTATTCTCCAGCTTCCTCTACAACCGATCCTCTTACCTGTACCCCAAAACTACCCCATTCCACAAACACACTCTGCATGTACTCCCCATGTGATTCTAACTCTGCCTTGCACACACTGGGTCTTTTCACCATTTCATGTTATTCCCTGCCTGAAATAAACTTTTTTCATTGCTGGCAATACCGTACTGAGCCTTTTAGAACCTGCTCAAATGTTACCATCCTCAGGTCATCAGTGACGATCCTAGTTGTCAGTTGTTCTTTCCTTCAGCACTTTCTTTATATCTCTTTACGGTGCATGCTATGTAATAGTAATGCCAGTATCTGTTTACATGTTGCTTTCTCCAATAAACTGTGACTCCCTCTAGGGCAAGAACCAATTCCTAATTATTTCTGTGACCCAAAGGACTAAATGCAGTACTCATCACTGAAGAAGCTTAATTATCCTTTGGTTCAATTATTGATTAACAATTCTGGACACCTGCAACCTCCCTTTGGGCAGAGAATGTCTTGTGTTCTATCAACAACCATCAATGTGGATGTCATTGTGGCATTAAGTTAATTTCCTCCCAGGCATCAATTTTTAAGTATAAACTGGCTTTATACCTAAACTTGACTGAATCAAGAGGATGTAGAAGACAAATGTTTTATTTCACAGTTATCCTAAATGCCAGAAACAGAAACTACCAAAGAAAATATCTAAGTTTATCTCCAATCTAAAATCTTAAGTTCTATAGTTTAAATGATGAAGAATGATTAGAAAGCCACAAAACCCACAAAAGCTGTACTGCATTATGGAACAATTTCTTATGTTCTTTATTCCTCCCTAGATGCAATGTCTTGCTATATCAACTTAATTTTAGGCTGCAACCTTACTTCAAATGTGCAAAGCTTACTTCTAAGTTTTAGTTTCAGAATTGGTCTGTTTCTTAAGAACAGAAAACGTGGTGGCTTACTGTCCTTTCTCTTTCCCGAGCACCTCACATCAGACTCTCTCTAATATTTGTTGATTGACAAACTGGCAAAGCTAAATCTGTATTAAATTGTATAACCATGAGAAATAATGATTCTCTCACTACATCTTTATTTTAAGTAACAAAATGAACAATAGTGGATTTTGTTGTTGCTGGGAAAGCTACCCAGGAAAGTATGGATAAAATTTTCCAATTCAGAGTAAATTGTCTGTTTTCCCAGTAAAGTTCATGATCTGGGCAGATCCCATTAGGGCTGGACACTTTACGCTAAATGACCCTCATAATCAGTTTACCGAAAATAAGTTTTGAGGATTTTATAATCTCTCAACTCTTCTTTGATTTCATACAAAATACTACAGATGCTTCTTCCTAATGAATCACATCGACCATACTCTTAGCCTTGTAGTCTCTTTCTCTGGAATCTGGGCTGGCCCTGTGACTAGCTTAACAGAATGTGGAGGAAGTCATGCTGCATGACTTCTGAGGTTTGGACAAAGGAAACTTTGCAGCTTTTGCCTGGAATTGTGAGTGGCCATGTAAGAAGTCTGATTACTTTGGGACCACCATGCTGGGGACAGCACATAGAGGCACTCAGGTTGACAGTTCCAGCTGAAACCAACTGTTTAGTCATCCTAGCCCAGGCACAGGACACGAGAGTGGAAAACCACCAGCCCAGTCAAGCCTTCAGATGGCTTCAGTCTTAGCTGACAACTGAATGTGACCACATAAGAGACTTCCAAGTGAGAAAAAGTCATCTCAGAACCATAAGCAATAATACAAAATTATCATGCCAAGTCACTAGGTTTTGAGGGTATTTGTTATGTGGCAAAGACAATTGAAACACTAACAAGAAGGAGATGAAGAGCCTAGAATTAAGGTCTGATGTAAGAATTCCAAATCACTAAATACCAGGGCACATAGCAAACTGAAAATAGCTTTCTCCACTAAGACCTGGGTCATTAGCTTCTCAAAAGAAAAATCATATTTGAAGATGCCTTTCATCCTAACATATTTTTAATGCTACTTGTCACTGAGTAGTAAAGAATTTTACCTATTTCATCACTTGGAGCAGTAAAACAGAACATCACTGTCCCCCGAGAATGCAGAAAACAGTCAATGAGGAGACCTCCATCTCCTTCCAAGTTCTGAGTCAGAGCAAGGGAAATTGTCACCCCAGTTCTGATGGTGGCCAAGCCAGCAAGTGGATTTCTCCCATTTGTTTTCTCTTTAGTAAACTAAACTAGCACAAGAAAATGACACAGACGGCAGCATAATAAAGCCCCTAAGAGGTGAAGACACCACCTGAAGATGAGTCTGCAGAGTGTAACTTTGGCTCTATACTCTACAAAGCTCATGGTCACACTTAGCCAGCTGTGATTTAGCAGGTCTGCCTTTCAGGAAGTTGCCCGTGAGGTTAACTCATTGCAGCAAGTGCAGTTGCAACTACAGTTAAAACTAACTTAATGCTGACAATCCTAACGGCAACTAAATAGGTACAATGAGGGCCTCCCATGAAGTGAGTTAAAAGACAGGGGCCTGGGCTTTCCGGGTGCCTGCTGCCTTTGTTTCTTGTCACTCCAGAGTGCTGTCCCTGAATGCCAGCACCATGTCAAACTGGAAATTAGATGGCTCCTTTGCCATGGATCTCCCACAGTCAGAATGTGAAACTAGTTTTCTTATGGGAACCTGACGCCATCATGCGCTCTCTCGTTTCTCTCTCCCCTTCCCCTGCATGTGATCTTTTTGGTCTTACTTTTGAATCCCCAGCTCTCAGTGAAGGCATGACACACATAGATATTTAATAAGTGTTTCTTAGAAATGAAGACTCTGGAAACAATACAAAATGAGCCAGATTAAATGAGCAGGTCAGGACTTTATATCTATAAAGTTTATTATGTATAATACTTCTACATATAATCTCTGCTTCCTTGCTGGGGATCACATAGGTGATCCTTTAAAGCCAAATAATACCTTGATCAGTCCTTGATTGCCCCAACCTGTCCAGAGAATATGACCCTTCAGAATCAGTCCAGGCCAGATCCTTAGCCAATGGGCATCAGGCCTGGTGATCAACTTAGGGCCCATTGCCGCTCCCTTTTGGGCTCTAGAATTAGCTTTGTTGCCTTATGTTTGAGAAGTCCCCGTATTTTCCTCAGATATATAGCTTTTCTCTAAACTAAGGCATTTCTAACAGTTTTAGCAATGAAGAGTTTTTTTTTCAAATGTGTTTTGTGTAGAACCCAAAATATAAACACCTAAAGGTATGGCTGTTTTGATTATACCAGAGATGGGGAGCCAAGGCAATGCATACTCAGCCTCTCTGACCCCTCTGAGATAATTCTGAAGAAACATGAATAAAGAGATACCTTGAAACCACAATCCTCACCAATTAAATCAGAAACTCCAGTTCAGTAGTTATCTATGAGATTTAGACTCCACCTGTGACCCCAGTTCATTTGGTTGGGGCCAAAAGCTCCTGCTCAGATCTTGCCAGAGTCCTGGTTTAACCCTACTACACCCACAGCACAAGAAGCCACCTCACTGTTAATTTCACCGTTGTACCATGTCCTGCTGCTATGTCCTGTCCACCAGATCCAACTCCTTGAATGTTGACACCAGCCTGGACCAATCTATATTTTGCTACATACCTTAGACACAGCACTTATCAATCCTCTGCATTAGTTTTCTATTTTTAGAAAACAAATCACAACAAACTTAGTGCCTTGAAACAACACATATTTATTATCTCAACATTGCCATAAGGTCAGAAGCCTTGCATCTTTTAGCTAAGTCCTCTACTAAGAGTCACATAAGGCTGACATCAAGATGTCAGCCAGCTGCATCCTCATTTGGTTGGGGAAAGATCTACTTCCAAGTTCCCTCAGACTATTGGCAGAATTTCTGTGTGGCTCTAGGACTGAGGTTTTATTATTTCACCAGCTTTTGAACAAGGACCACTCTTATCTCCTATAGGCTACTTGCCATATGATCCCCTCCATTTCAATGTCAGCTCTCAATGGACTTCAAATCTCTCTCACTTCCTCTTCTGCTACCAGCTAGAGAAAATTTCTCTGCTTTTAAAGAATTCTTGTGATTAGGTTAGGCTCACTCAGATAAATCTCTATCAACTGATTGATAACCCTAGTTATATCTGGAAAATACGTTTGCCATTAAACATAGCATAATCATGGCAGCAACACCAGGAGGCAGAGATCATGGGAGCCATCTTGGAATCCTGCCTCCCACAGCCAGTTATAAGCCTACTCTACATATTCCTGTACTGGTCAGGAGAGATTCATTGCTGTAACAAATGAACTTCAATATTGGCCTAGCACAACATAGGTTTACTTTATCTCATATCAGAGTCCTTCTAGGTAAGAGGGGCTCTGGTCTGCACTGTGATGTTAAAAACTGGGTCTCTTAAGTCTAGTGGCTCAGCTATTCCTTAGCACCCAGTGTCTTCTACTGGATCTATGGTATACAGCTAGCAGATAAGGGATGAGGGAACGTATAGAAGATTTTGAGGAATATATGGGCCAGGCCTGGAGGTGCCCTGCATAACTTCCACCTACGTTCCACTGAACTGACCAAAACTAGTCACAGAGTTGTAACTAACTGCAGTCTGTGTAACAAGAAGAAACAGAAAATGATTTAAAAAAAAAAAAAAAAAACTAGTCCCCTCTCTGCTTAATTCCTCTTTTTCATTAAGCATCTGGTATAGCCTACCATGCTTTCTGGATTTGACAGAGGTCAAATTTGCCTTTCTTTGCTACAAACTCCAATTCCTCTCCTCCCCTCTACCCTCGCGCCCCCCCCCCCACCAAAAAAAAAAAAAAAAAAAAAAAGCCCTGGTTAGTTTCTGAATTGTTTTGTTACAAACACAGAATTTAAAATAATGAGAGTGCCAACATATCTGTCTACTGACTCTGATGCTATTCTTTCAATAATTTTAGGTTCTATATAAGCATTTATCGTATCAAAGCACAAAAACTTCCTTTTCATTACAACTAGAAGTTTTACAATTAACATTTAATGAATCTAACTGGAGTGCTGAGAACTGGAAAAAAAAAAAGTATGGTTTAGAAAGTGATGTAAGAAGAAAGGGGCACACACACACCTCGATTTACTTAGTTAAGCCAGATCCATTTCTTTTCCTATCATCAAGGAAGTTTATGTTTACTTTCAAAAATGGCTTCTGAAGTCATTCTCTTCAGAGACTGTCTGGTGTGATTGAGGTTTGTTCTGGGAGCTGCAAGAAAACAACTTGTTATTTCCAGAGAGTTACAGAATCTGCGCTGGGTCAAGGAGAATACACGTTCCAATTCTGAGCAAGATCTAAGGGTAATTTTAAATCTCACCTTGAGAAGGAAAATTATTTTGTTCTTTTCCGCTTTAAAAGATGGAGGAAAAAATAAATAAAATAAAGGGCCTTGAAATGCCTAGAACTTGAGATATCCAAGATTTTAAACATGTTGAAGTCTTTACAATCTTATTTCAAAGGATTAGTTAGGCTGCTATTTCTGTAAACATCACTTTCCACAACAGTCTTTGTTTATTTACCAACTGTTCACTGTCTTGTTTAATTTTACTGTTCAATGACTTGATAGAGATTTTTACATGCATGTTTAATCAGTTCCCAAAAACTTGCATGTTTTCCAAATCACAACCATTAGCACAATGTGGTGTCTTTAAGGACAGAAGAGTAAGGAGGTTGAGGATCACCTTCCAAATCTCTTCTCTTGGAGGTCATCAATGTCAAGGGAAACAAGCAGACCTCCCCCACAAGGAATCAGGCAGAGATCTGTGATGGGATTTTTGTCTTGTTTAAAGTCTTCATCTTGTAGTTCCTTTGTAAGGCTAAAAAGTGTGAGAGGCTGGATTAAGCCTGTCACAAAAATGAAACATCATTTCTTTCTTAGATAGATATGTTTTCTTTGAATCAAAATAATTTTTGAACAACATGAAATCTAGTCTATATGACCCTTCAGAATAAGTTTAGAGTAAAAATGGTAGAAGGCAGAAGAGACTCAGAGAAAAAAAATATTTCAAAGCAGACACATTCCCAATGCCTAGTTTAAAATTGGGTTCCAGCCACACACCACAGTCTCTTCTGCACCTATTATCTTCCAATATAGAAATTTGGGATAACTGTTTAGAAATGAAACTCTCAAAGACACTTTTTCTGTCGGTTATTCATACCATCATTTTCTGTACATTCATTGTAAAATGCTGTTCAGCCTTTATATGCAATCTACCTAGTCTATTAAGTATAAGATAATTGAGAAAATCAAAGCTTTAAAAAATATGAACATTTAACAGACACACAATGAACACAGTTTGGTTTCTTAAATGCTGAATTTTAAGGAAGGCAAAAGACAATGGTTCATATTCCACTAAGAATGACTAATACCAAACATTTTTGGGATATGCCCTGCTTATAATGTGTGCTATTTCATTAACCCCAGTTTTGTTTAAAAGTAGATATCTTCTAGTTGCCACAGCTAACAGATTTATCCCTATTAAAAGTAGTAAATACATTCTCTCAGCTAATGAGCCAGCAAATTATTCAGCTCTCCTGTTGCCATTTCTTTTCTGAACACAGATAACTCTACAAAAGACCCTCAGTGAAAGGCTGTATGGTTAATAACGGTCAAGCTCCTGCTATCTTAGCTTAAAATGGAGACCCCACAAATGAAATATATTCATTCAGATGTTTAGGATGCCATGCCTAGATGCATTATTTTTATTAGGTTTAATGTATTCTTATAGTGTCATCTACTGAAACAATAAAAAGACTTTGTTATGCAGCCTAATAGCATTGGTTATTTGTATGTGATGAAAAAGTTGTTATTCTCCAGCTGTGTAATTTTTATTCACAGAAAAAGCATACAGAGGGTGAGGTCTACCAAAGTTCAAGGGCTTCAAAACAAGCTGATTGTCTAAGCTGCAAATTGCCCCCTTGACATTGCATTACTAAATAGCTTTTCAGTGAAGATCAGCTCTCTGACTCCCAGGATGGTACTCCGCAAATGAGCTCCAGGCTGCCCACACCTCTTCAGGGTGCTGAGGAAGAAGTGCACGTCTACAGACATTAGAAGCCAAAAGAAAATGGTAAGCATTGACCATTCTGTATCTATATCTTTTTCCACAGCAGGGAAATGGTTTGATGCCAATTTTCTTTCTTTCTAACCTAATTCCCCACCTGCAATCCATCCTTTCCAACCTCCTCTCCCCTCATATTAGTTTTTTTCATTTATCCACTTGGCTAATATAACATAATGGGTTTGCAGTGCATGAGCCAGTCAACAAATACGGCAGGATATGACTGTTTGTACATATTATTCTACTCTTCAAAAAAGGGCAAAAATGAATAAAAATGACTGTGAAGCACTGTGAAAATTTAATATCCTCCAAAATTTTGAGTCCACTCAAAATAATGATATAATTATAAAAGAAGCAAAAGCAGCCTCTTTCACTGCAGGGGCAAGGCTCCAGTGAAGGCATTCTAATGCTTTAAAATTGCCAATGAGCTTCCATATGGTTCTACTTACAGCTTCGTTAACCATAAAGTAGAGTCAAAATTACATGTTTGTATAAATTGTGTTTAGCACTTAAACTTCAAAAACCAGTGCAAAAGTAGAAATAGGGCAAGGGTGTGCTATCCTAAGTGACCACATATCCACTTGAGTTCTCTAGCCAGAGGGTCCCCTGAACACAAAATTTACAAGGCTCCCAACTTCAAGGAAGGGACCTAAGAAACCAGGGTAAGACAGGGAGAATTGGGATCAGGGAGAAAATGGTTTCCAGCCCCAGGTTCTGAAATAGCTAGAAATCTGTGGGGATTTTCATGTTTCTGCCCTGAACCCAACTTAAAAAACTAAAAAATATTCTGTGGTAAACCACAAGCTAGGTATTTCTCTGTGACCAAAACCTAAACCACCACCCCCTTCTCAAGCCCACGGCACAGTAGACAGAGTTTCCCTCCAATTAAATCAGTCAATTCACTGACCTACTCAAACTAGCCCTGTATCATGTGGAAACCCCACAGCCTTAAGAAACAGAAACTTGATGGTTTGAATCTTCAACTTTTCCACCATTTGGGCCAGTGCCAAGAAGACATAACTCAGTTTGGTGCACTTTAGTACAAGGTTGACTGAACGTGTAGTCCTTGGACCAGTGCCAGGCTAAGAACCATTACTAGTCTACTAAGAGGTAAGTACAGACAGTAAGAATTGAGAAACTGTTATTGCAACTTAACAGAGTAATTTTATATCTGTTTATACTAATTACAGAAATTTTGGCTTCTATTTTCTGTCTTTTATTTCTTCTTTTAATAATTCTTTTTTAAAAATATTTACAAAAGTATCAGACCACCAAAATAAGGCTGACATTTGCTGGGCTGTGTTTAACCTATGGGCAAGACCACAGCATTATAAAGGGAAAAGTGGTTTATTTCTGGGTCTGTAAGCAATTAGATTTTTGTGGAACAGGCCACAGTTGTTCTTGTAGCTAGCTAGATAACTACTGGATATGTAAATTTTAACTCTCCCTTAGATTTAGGAAAAAGAAATAACTTCATTCTACAGTTCAGCTTTACCGGGAATCGTCTCACCCAGAACTTGGGAAAAATTGCCTGATCCATAAGTATATCTAATTCTATGTTTTTAATGTTTAATTATATTCTTGTTTCTATTTGTCATTTTAAGGGAACCCAGAAAGAAGATTGGCCAATGATTAGTATCACCTAATTTCCAATGTACAGATGACTGTGAGCTTATTTATCTAAATGTCTATATTATCCTGAATCTAGTGCATGAATCCTGCAATGTACATCTGTGCTGCTAAATAAATATCTGTTGCTAATCATCCCTTGTCATTGAAATAAAGAAAAGTACTCCACAGAGAACTATGCTTGCAGTCGAAGACAGGTATCTATAATCAAACACATAAGGACCTTTAAAGACAATAGAAATTCATCTGGCATCTTAAGAAAGCAAGGTGAATGCTTTGGTAAGATGTTCCTCTCGGAGGTTGCTTTATAAATGCAGGTCTCCAAAAGACCACTCAACCTGGAAACAAGGAAAAAGCTTTATTTTTAAGAATAGTTATTTCACTGTGAGATATCAGGAATAATTCCGTTAAGAATTTATGAAGAGAGCTGAATCTACAGAGAGATCATGTGCTCCTATTATAATGACACTGTCCAGAGTGCTAATGGTTTTTGCCCCTGGTAAATTAGAAAGTTTTACTTCATCATTCTGTAGTCTAGAGAAGAAGATGGTAGATAGACAAACATAAATGGGAGTTCAGGCTTTGATGCACCATGGAAAATCTCAAATTAATCTGTTATTGTTCTGTCTCTAGATTAATAGTCTTCTTCTGATAATCATTAAATAGCAAAGAAAATATCCTTATGCTATTAAAAATGCAATAAACATATTGAATCTCAAGAACATAAGCCTATAACACATTTGTTTAATGGTAGAGGCATTGTGAATAGTGTACAAAAGTGTCAGGCATTGTCCAAACAGCATTTACACCAACATTAAAGAGAATTTCCAGGAAGTACTTTGAAAAGAGCTTTCAAAGTCATCTTAAATCAGTATTCTTTGAAGAAAATAATCCTGGAAAATGGAATGTAGCCAAAGCCATTTTTTCCTGTTCTGCTGTGTTTTTTTAGGGGACAAAGAGAATATTACTCAAAAAAATGAAACATTTATCATTTTAAAGTCTATATCTCTGTGTGGTTATAGGTCCAGCTGCATAAAAAGCAAAAATATGCTTTATTTTTTATCAGATCTCATAAAGACGAAATGTTCCCGTGAATTCTAAATTAGCAAGAGAATTCTTTTAATGACCAGCAATTCACCCAAAAACCTTTATTTTCTTAGACTAATTAGAATAATTGCCTAGTAAATTATCCAGCTTTCAAAGAAATACTTTGTTTGGATAAATGAATTCCTATTCATATAGAGAGGCTCATTAAATCCTGTGACCTAGAATTATAAGTAACTAAGGCAAAGCCAGCATGATAAGTTGGAGACTATAAAATGTAGTCTTTTTTCCTGGGCCTTGAGTCCTTCACTTATAAGTAACTACAGACTCTATCAATGACCTACTCATGTGGAGTGGCTCAGATCAAGGGTTACCTATAGTACTCTCTTTCCAAGATACATTGAGGAAATAATGGATCTAATCCTCTTCTGATGTCCCAATTAGACCATGTGTCTACATGGGTTTATTTGGTTGAAGAAAAACATGTAGTACATATCCTCATCACAATGACTATGGAAAGTTCCATCTGTTACATACTAAAGGAAATTATTAAAGAAGCTTCACACTTGATACTCTTAGAATGATGCTTTGCATGGAATCTGTGTTCATCACAAAATGATTGTACAAGGAGGAATTATGGGCTATGACTGGGAGCATGTCATGGTCTCATCTGCAACATTTAACCTTTCGATCTTTAAACTCTGCCTATAAATAAATAGGAAAAGTTGTATCTTTCCAATTACATCATTTTATTTTTGTGTGCTCTCAAGAAACAGTTAAGGTTACCTTCTTGAGTGATCTTCTAGCTAAAGTGATTTTGGTTACAGGCAGATAACTAATCTAACACAAACTTCTCATGTAAGACATTTCCCCCTTCAGGCATCTGCCAAACTTTAAGCTACACAGGAAAAGAGGTTAATAAGCCAAACAAAAGTCACTTAAAAGCAGAGCAGAAATCCCCAATACAATTTTAGAAAATGGAATCCAACAATATATAAAAAGAATAATATACCACTACTAAGTGGGATTTATTCTAGATATGCAAGGGAAGTTTGACATTCAAAAATCAGTCATTGTCATCCACCACATTAACAGGCAAAAGATGAAAACTCATATAATTATATTATCTGACACAGAATAAGCATTTAACAAAATTCAACAATCATCCATTATAAACTTCTCAGTACACTAAAAATAGAGGGGTACTTCCTAATCTCTTAAAGAGCATCTACAAATAATCCTAAAGCTAATGTCATATATAATGGTGAAAGGATGAATATGTTTCCTCTAAGATCAGGAATAAGACAAAAACATATGTTTTCTTCGTGAGTAGTCAATATATTACTGGAACTTCTAGTCACTGTAATAAGGCAAGAAAAATAAATGAAAAGCATACAGATTAGAAAAGAAGAAATAAAACTGTCTCTATGCACAGATGATATTTTTGGCTTTGTGGAAAATTCCTAGGAATCCACCCTCTCAAAATATTTCCTGAAACTCATAAGTGAGTTCAGCAAAGTCACAGAATGTAAAATCTATATGCAAAAATTATTGTACCACTAAAACACAAATCATTTACAACTGCTCCAAAAAAATAAAATTCTTAGGTACAAATTTAACAAAACATGTATATAATCTACATGATAAAAATTACAAAATGTTGATAAAGAAATCAGAGATCTAAATACTTAGAGAGATATACCATGTTCGAGGATTAGAAGATTCAATACAGCAAGGATATCAATTATCCCTAAATTTTTCTATAGGTTTAGGTTTAATATAAATTCTTATCAAAATCTTTGAAGGTGTTTTATATAAATATACAGATGGCTGACACAGTAATCAGAAGAATCATTTCATAAAATATATAAATGTCTAACCAATGTACTATGTACCTGAAACTAAAAAATAAACAAATAAATAAAAGAAGACATGGCTGAAAAAAGGAATTTTCTATTTTATTTAGCCTATATAGCCCTGAAATAGTTTTGTTTTATTTTTTTGTTTTACAAACTACTATTTCGGTTAGGTTTTTTTAAATATAGAAATAGTTCAAGGACTCAAGTTCTACACTCATGCTGGAAACCACTGGTCTACCTAATTCCTCAAGCTCTTATTTTTATAGATAGGAAACTGAGGGTGAGTATGAGCTAGTAAGTGACAGTACAGGATTAGAGCCACTCCTCTGATTCTGCTTCATCCAGAGAAATATTTCTCTGTGATATAACAGCATCTAAGATCTACTACTTACTTACATAAATCTAGTTTACCTATAACAAATTCTGGGCCAATTTTTGTTTAAATGCCTAGATATATACAGGACATATATAGTATATGGAAATCTGAGTTTTCTTAGTGCCTTTCCCACTTTGTTAAGGAGGTGAGACACAGAATAGAATACTTGGCTTTTTCCATTTATATAAAGCAAGGACAATATTTTGCAGGGTATTTTTTTCATAATTCTAGATCATTTACTCATTCATTAAATACAAAATCTTCAAGATGTCAGCAAACTGAATGTGGAATCTAAGGAACAAAAGAAACAAACAAACTAAACAAAAACAGATTCACAGATACAGAGAACAAACTGGTATTTGCCAGATGGGAGGGGGGTTGCAGGGCTGCATGAAAAAGGTGAATGAATGAAGTACAAATTAGTAGTTACAAAACAGTCATGGGAGTGTATAGAGTAGGGAATATTACAATATTATCGTAATGGTTGTGTGTAGTGCAAGATGGGTGCTAGAGAAATCAGAGGGATCACTTCATAAATGAGATAAATGTCTAACCATTGTACTGTGTACCTGAAACTAATATAAAACAAAACAAAAAAGAAGCCAGAAAACTGAGAAATAAGATACTAAACTTAAAGGAGACTATTAATAGAACCTCACCTACCATTGTGGGGTAGGAGTAGAAATGCATTTCAAGGGTATGGGCTGGAGTGGAGCAGCTTTCTTGCTATTTGAATGGAGTTACAGGATGCAAAAGGCTCCCCTGCCTTCTGCAGATTTATTGGAAGAAGAGTCACCTGATTGGTGTGAAGTCTACTGTGAAATGTCATTCAGAAGCAAGAAGATGCCAGTTATAGATTGCCAGACATACTGAGTTAACCTTGAGAAAACTTTGGAAGGTGTTTTCAGTAAATAGGAGATTTAGCAGTGATCACTGAAAAAAAAAAATTATAGCAAATTTTGAGGCATAAAACTCCTTGATTTATTAGTAGGTGTTGTTATGTAAAATGCATGGCTTTCTTTAGTAGCTAGTTACCCATTTACGAAAGCTCATAATCTTTTAGCTACTATTGACCTATCAATCATAGAGTGCTTTGATGCTAAACCAGGCATTTGAGCGAGCCGAGCAGAACCCATGATTCAGAGTTTCTGCTCTCTGGCTTCTAGCATTAGTGTGTTCTGAGAATTACACTATAATGTCTTGTTTTGACAGTGTCTTTCTCCAGGGAATTGCAAAGGACTTACAGACTTTTACTCTAATCCTCGCAAATAGTTCTATGACTTAAAGTAAGGCACAAGAATTGTTCTCCTACTTTTTCTGAGAAAACAAGCCTTCTGAGGAAAAGTTTAGCCATCCATATCTGACTAAATATTTTCCAGTAAAGAGAGCAGTGGTCTAGTGACAATAACCAGAGTTCCAGTCCAGTCTCTAACTCTATGCCTCTCTGTAACTAGAGACTAGTTTCCTGTCTCCATTTCTCCAGCTGTAAGGAAGGTTTCAAGCTAGCTATAAAAATAGAGCAGACCCCAACATTTACAGGGCCTAGAGCACAAGTACAAATGCTCTGCTCTTCCCACTCTCCACAGGTCTACATATGAAGGGCATCATATGGATACTGTGGACAGCCCACCATGTACACCTATCTTCCCAAACACCTTTCTCTTAGCCACCTCTGTGGCCTAGAGTTGAAATCCATGGTTGATTGACATAGGTGTATAAAATACCTTCATTTCAACTGTAGAAAACTCTGAAGTGTCAGCTCAGCCTCAGCACTCCCTCACACAGTTCCCTGAAGCCTTATTGAGATTGTATCATAGCCAACTTCTCTTCTACTGTGCTTTCTTCCTTTCCAGCACACATCTTAACACTATCTCCTTCTCAGAATCTGCTTAGTTGAGAATCTGATCTTCAACAGAGTGCTACTAGAAACAGTGCCCCCTCCTCAAAAAAATAATCTGAAAATAAAACAGCAAAAATCGATTAAAAACAGTCATTTAAGTAATGCTTATTTATCTTACCAAAAAATAGTCTTTGCCTTATACAAAGTTAAAATAGGATTTACTTCAGAGTTAAATTAATCAAACTGTACTTGCATATGTGTTTGTTTAGTCATCATTATTTTTTGTCCTACGGGGATTTAAGGAAAGGAGAAGTAATTTGGGACTGGGAAAAACAAAAACAAAAGTCAGTTAAAGATCAAACAGAAAGGTAAAATATTTCTGTTCCAGCATATCAAGAAGCAAAGGGAAATAATGTTTTGTCTTTATCTCCACAGAGCTTCAAACAGAGATCTTCTTTAGAGGATGCATACTTGGAATTCTGCAAAGACTCTTAATTATTTTAAAATGCCACTGTATTTATTTTCTGGATGCATGGAGATTTTCTGGGTTTTACTGAATGAATAGAATAGAAAAATCTATCTTTCCTAGAAGAGAGAAAATGAACACTGTCCAAGTGAATTCTTGCCGGCCACTTGCTGGCTTTTAGATAACATGGCCTAAAAAGAAAAAAATTGAGGTCTAATCCTAAGAAGAGCATGTGTTTGGCTCTCCTGCTCATTTAGCCTCTTAATTTCTTCTCTCTTTGAGGAAGAAGATCTCTTCAATGTCAAAATAAAATGCTGGTTCACATTGCTGGAGCTGAGAGACGAGGCTGATTCAGCAAGAAAAGGTAACAAAGCAGGGTCTATCAGTCAAAAAAAGAATTGGCAGAGAGAACACAGAGCCCTCAACTGTCTTTGGGGTAGAAGGAAATTTCCTGTGAGGACACAATATGAAATATGTAGTCAGGAAATTCACCTCCTAATTTCAATATCTATAATTCCACATCCTCAAATTTGGACATGCTGCTATATGATCTAATGGATGGTCATATAATATAAAGAAATGATTGTTTATTAGTGTCCCAGGAAATGCTGTATGTTTAGTGTTAAAATTCCATAGCTTCTATTCCTAACAGGATAATTTATGAATCTGCTTTTTGTATGTTAATCAGGAATTCTTATCCCCCCAAGAAAAGCAGAACAAGGACAGAGTAAAGCTTCATCAGATATATTCAATGTATAATCATGCCCCAGTGAACAGAGTTGCTAAGTTCTTGGTATTTCAACTAGAAAAATTATAAATTTGTGGAAAAGAAAATAGAGAGGAAAGGAAGAAGAAAAAGTTACCTCAAATACTTTCTTCACTGAGCCGCCAACCACAAGGAGGAAAATCAACCTAGATACCCATGGAGCTGGAAAGATTTGTACTCTTCCAAAATTTTTACCTAAACTGTAAGTAGGTAAGTATAGAGGGGCTGTCTGCAATTTAGAAAACTCTGAAGTAATGGGTCATTAAAATATGGCCAAATGATCCAAGATAATAATAGTTAACATTTACTAAGTACTTTTTATGTAAGAAGCATTGTTGCCAAGCACTTTACATTCTTCTCAACAACTCTGTGAGGGAAGTGATACAATCCCCATATTATAGATGTGAAAAACGAGATTCACAGAATCAGGTGATTTGCCCAAGATCACAGAGCTTGTCAGTTGAAGTCAGAATTAAATCTCAGGTTTGACTCTCCAAAGCCTCTGTTTTCCACTATGACTAAGTCTCTTTATTCTGAAATCAATGGTCCAAGTTTTTTGGCCAGATTCTCTAATTCACCAAAGCTAGAATATCTAACTTTATGAAACACTTCCTCTGTGCCAGATACTACACTAAATATCTTCTTCACAATGACCCTTGAGGGAGGCATGATTATCTCCCTCTGTTCACAGATGAAGAAGCCAAGGTAATCTGATTTGCCCTAGCCATGGCTTAGTGAGTGCGGAGCTAAAAACTGACCCTTTATCCCTAGACTCCAGGGACTACTGCTTCCTGGAAGTGTAGAAATTAAGGTCAAAGGTTACCAGAACGAGTGTCTTCAGATCGGCTGTCAGAGATGTTTCTACAAAACACTCTCTCATAAACAGATTTGAATTTCTCATCAATAGCTTAATTTTAAGTCCCATTTGCCCAATTGATAAAAATTTGTGTTTATTTTAAACTGTGTTATTGATTTATAGTAACTCTAAATAGTTCATGAGTATGGTAGGCTGGAATACCCAGTTCTCAATTCCCACTGGGTAAGGAAAATCTCTAAAGTCATCTGAAGTCCCTTTTTCTCTCATTTCACATATAAAGTGAACCATGCCAGTAGTTCAGTTACCTACCACATCTGAAGTTTAACAGAAAAAGGCAGAACAACTTAAATGGCAGTCAGGATTATTTCCTAAATCTCCACCTTATTGAAAATGGTCCTTGTGATAATATCCTTCTAGTTTATTCTTCACCTTTCTGAATCCTGCTCTCTGCCTCAGGAGGCTGACATGTTCAGAATGCATCAACATAACTCCCTGACGTTGGCTCTTGTCAAATTCAGCCAGTGGGAAGCAGTGTCAGATGAGAAGCCAAAGACAGTGAGGGCAGATTCTTATTGCCCTGCAGGAGGCAAGGAGAGTTCCCACGTGGACCCTGGGTTGGCTGCACTCCTCCACTGAAGGCCACAAAGCCTGTCAGGAAGCCCTCTCCAGACTATCTGTCTGTCTCTCTCCCTTCCCCCTCCCTTTTCTTCTCCCTCTCTGGATTTCCCTTACCACTCCTTTCACTTGTTCGCTCAGGCCTGGCAGTATTAACAGGAACCCATGCTATCATAGGGATACACAACATCATTGCTGCTTCTTCTAAGCCATGCCCACACCCTTGTAAATAGACCTTTTGTAAAACTCCTCTCAAATTACCCAGTCCTAATGTGCCATCTGTTGCCTGTTAAAATCTTGACTGATACAATATTGAAAATGTTGGCAAGAACCTACAAGCCTTACAAAAACATTACCAGTCTGTAAAATCCTTATCTAAGATGCAATCTCAAAAATTAAAAGAGAGAGCTTTTTCCCAAAGACCAGGCTTTCATCTATTGGGGTTTAATTACTCTTTGACTCTGAAATGGATGAAGAAAAAAAGGTATATTTCTACGGAAATAAAAATATTGCAAATATAATATAGCAGAAGAGAAAAAGATATATTTTTTTAAATAATTATCAGGGTTAAGGTGCCCTAACCTACAATGCTATTTGTGAATCCTAATGTCTGATAGCACCACAGATCTTCCTCTTTTTTTTTTTTTTTAATCCTCTTGACTTCTTGACTCATAACATAGAGGTCCATTTCCTCCAGAAATCTGGACTCCAATCCTTGCTCTGCCACAATAACACTGACCTTGGCTATATTATATAATTTCCCTACACCTTTGTTCCTGTTATGGACTGAATGTTTGTGATCCCCTAAAATTTATCTATTGAAGCCCTACTCCCCAACTGTGATGGTATTTGGAGATTGGAGTCTTTGGGAGTTAATAGGGTTAATAGGGTTACATGAGAGTAGGGCCTTCATGATGAGGTTAGTGTCCTTAAAAGAAGAGACACCAGAGAGCTTGCTCTCTTCCACATGAAGACAAGTGAGAAGGTGGCCATCTGCAAACAAGGAGAGCTCTCATCAGAAACAGAAACCTACCAGACTTTAATCCTGTACTTTTCAGCATTTAGAAATATAAGAAATAAATTTCTGTTGATTTAAGCCACATAGTCTGTGGTATTTTCTTATGGTAGCCTGAGTAGACTGATATAGGCCCCTGACTTTTAAGCTGGAGGTGATTATACTAGACGACTCACACTGGAATGTCTCTCTCCCATGTACTAGTTATACAGCCTTGCTGGTTAACTGTACCTAAGTTTTCTCATCTGCAAAATTAGAATAATAGTAAGTCTTTTGCTTGTTGGGAAGATTAAATATGATACTCCGAGTAATTATTTCAATATCTGGCCCTTACTAAATGTCGATTAACATTAATCATCATTACCACTTCTATGGAAACACAGAATGAATAACTCTGGCAGGGAAAGGACAGAGTCATCAAAGGTTTCTTAGACGAGGTGATGAATAAAGGAGGCAAAATCACATCATATAGCCAGCCCTTTCTGCACTCCAAAAATATCTAACCCAATGTTAGCTTGATATATACTTATTATCTGCCCTTTGATTGATATAGTAATGTCTGAAACAATAATTTAATTACAAATACATGAATATAATAATGTAGAAGTTACGTTATGGGCCACTGAAGGGTCAGTGTGGAAATAGAGCTGACCAGTAAGAAGACAATTCAGCAGTCACTTCATGAATTTACTGCTTGTCCCTAGAGGGAGAATGCACTTAATCTTATACCTCTTTATGAAAAAAAAACTATATAGCCTTATTGAAGTATGTCATTGTGAATTTCCCTAACCAGATTGAATATTCCTTTAGGTCAAAAATCACACTTTGTGGTATACTTGACCCCCACTACCCAGGAGCATCTCAGAGTATTGAGCATAACAGATTTCAACACATCTTTACTGAATGAACAAATGTGAAGTAGACTACTTCTCACACTGTCAGTCCCTTAAAGAAGACTTCCTGGAGGAAAAAAAAAAAATTTAAGGAGCTATTTGAATGTCAAGTACCAGATGGTGAGTTCACACAAAAGGAGGAGGTTCCAGGCAAAGAAATGGCTTGGAAAAGGTCAGATTTATAACTAATTTCTCATAGCATTTTGGAACACTTGCTTTCTAGTTTTGTTTTAAAAAAATAACTGCATGAAGTTGAGAAAAAGGAGGAAGGGAGTAGAGAGAGACAGAAGAGGACAGAGGGGAGGAGGAAGAATAAGGAGAAAGAAGAGGGAGGAGGGAGGAGGAGAAGAAGAACAGAGCTCTAAAAGCTGTGGAGGAAGCCCGGGGACAGATGCAGGTGGGTACTCCTAAAGGAACAGTAGTCCTCTCTTCTGTAGAAAATGGTAAATGGTGAAGTCAATTATAGGATGAGGCAGCAGAACCCTCACCTACTCTACTACCGAAGCCTGAGTCACATGAAAAAACAAGATCAAGAATTGTTCAGGTATCAACCCTCACTCTCATGTTTCTCTAGATTTGACAAAATGCATTCAATCAGTATTCATAGTTTTTTGGAGCACTCACCACTTATTAGGCCCAATTGCTGGTGAGTCATGGGAGATAATAAGATGAACTAGACTAGATATTTATTTCCAATGATTTTCTAACTCGAAGGACATAAAATACACAAAAGTGATGACAGAATATTGTATGCAGGAGATCGACTCAAACATCTAAAAAACATTAAAGCCTCATTTAATTATAAGGTTGATCAGAGAGGAAGAAGAAGAACAAAAGGTTTCTCACAGGATGTGACTCTAAATATGTCCTGAAGGAAATGGAGGACATGGCTTAACTGGGTGGGGTAAGTGAGACCATTCCAAATTAGGGTTGGGGAAATGATCTGAGAAAAAAATTGGACAAAAATATGCAAGACGTATTTATTATTTCAAAATGGGATTCCAAATTTAAAAAAAAAATAGCATTATTGAGCATATTCAGGATTTATTGGGGTTTTTTTTTGTAGAAGAAATCCAAAGGTTGCTGATCCCGGTCTAGTATAGAGCTCCTTGATGTCACCAGGCTCTTTCTAGTTTTCTATTTCACCATCCTTGAGACATGGCCCTCATATTCTTATGTCTTCAAAATGGCTGCTTTAGCTCTAGTTACCATGCCCATGTTTCAGACAAAAGGAAGGAAAAGTAGAATTTTTTTTAAAAAGCTAGTGTAGATGAGTAGGCACATGCTTCTTTTTTGAGGAGCTTCCCAACAACTCCTATTTATGTCCCATTGACTAGGTTCCAACACATGGCTACCCCTTACCTTCAGAAGAGGCTCAGGTGTGTGCAATTTTGCTGGGCACTTCTCTCCTCCCAACAGAATCAAATATTTACGAGTTAGAAATAATTCTAGAGTTCAGCAACAAGAAGTAGCAAAAGGTTTCTCCACAAAAAAAAAAAAAAAAAAAAAAAGAAGAAGAGAATGCATGCCAGAATGTAACACTGTAATTTGTGGCCTATGTCAGATTTTGAAGAGGGGACTGAAGCCAAAGTAAAAATTGTTGCTCTTTCAAAGTAGGCCAGTTTTGAAGAGGATTATAAGGTTGTCAAAGAGCTCTTGAAGAACTTCATGCAGACAAATTAAGTGCAGAACTAGTTCCACTGGATATGCAATGTCAGTCACCACGGAAACATGCTCAGGACCAGCAGAGTACACAAAAAGCACCTGACAGTCAGAGGCTTCCAAGAGGTATAACACTGTGATGCCTCTTTTGGGACCATCAACATCCAAATGTCTCTCTTAAAACCTTCAGGCTCCCTCATGTTGACATTTGGTGCATTTTCAAACTGTCCTCATGTGATTTTGATTTCCCATCAGTTGAGTTTAAAATATAAAGAAAAACCTCTACACACCATTTTGTAAAAAGTATTTTGTTGTATCTCAGAAATATAAATTCAATTTTACAAATGTGGCTAAAAACATATTGATTGAAGACATAAGCATGTTCTCTGAAGTTTTAAAAGCATTCTTCTAAGACAATGCTAACCAGAAAGATATTCTGCAGAATGTGCCTACGACTATATAATGTACATATTGAGAATCTAGCAAGAGATAAACACTGCAGTTAACAGGGCCCCACATAGCTCAAAGGCACTGAAGCCACCATTTGTATTGTGATCTATGCTAATTGCACCCCTGGGGCACAACTCTGAAGACCAGCCTTTGAATGCTGCCCCAAGCAGTGGTCCTGGTAATAAGTGTCTATGCCAGTTGCCCCTCTAGAATACCACATAGCAAGGACTATAAACAATTGTAACACTTCATTCTCATAAATGCTTTACAATTTTAAAGATTTTCAACATATGAACCAATCTGGTTAATATTTTAGAGGACACAGTTTCAGGAAAGTTTAGAGACTTATATAGTCACACACCTCCTAAGTGACAGACTCTACAACCATCTAAAATATCTACAGGTTTTCAAACTGTCCCTGATAAACAGAAATGAGTCTCTCTTGAAGTTACTCAGAGAGAATATAAATCTTTTTCTTCCTCTGGTTTATATAAATAGATGTTATAAAACTGTTTGTTTAAATGTATGATTAAACAAAAACTACTTTTAGCTCCTATCATATCCAAAACTTGCCCACCTCAAATAAAACAAAACAACAAAATGAAACAAAATCTTTAGTTTAAATTCACGTTAAAGGTACTAAGAAGCCTGGATGGATGTGTTCCTAACTGTTTTCATCTCTGGGGGCCTTGATTTCCTTCTCCGTAAAATGAGTTAGTGCCTCAATACCCCTTTAAGCTTTGTATTCCAGGATTCAATACTGGCCTGGTTGAAAAACCACTCAAGTATACTGAAAGAAGTGGACATTCCATAAGTAAAGCTCCATGACACTGTAAGGGACAATCCCAGAACAACACAGATTGCCCATGTGACAAGATGGCCTCTATAGATAGAAATCTCAGAATGTCTGTTTATAAGACTAGTGGTTGGTAGCTCTCAGCCGCCTGGAGCTGTTATAGATTTAGAAGGAACTTCTTCGTTTGGCTCTCATCCCCAGCTCTAAAAATTCAGTAGTTAATTTGAGATTTAGTACTAATATGTTGCTGTTTTATGTGGCTTAGTATGCTGACAAGCTTGTAGAACTAGGTTTATTGCCTATACATACTCGGTTAGTGACTTCCAGAAGAAAATGTGGGACATAGTCCTTTGCTGTCTCCTATTTAGTCCTCCTCATAATAACTTGGAATTGTGCTTTAGATAGGGCAGCATACTGTACTCCCCTACCTCAAGCCTGCCTGGGTCTGGAAACAAACATGCTGAGTGAAAGAAAGAAAAATAAATTCAAGTTTTCTGTCAGTATCTCTCCACCCCATATCCAAATCTCCAGGGTTATAAAGAGGGAGGGAGGAAAAATAAGAAACAGGAAATGACCTAGTTGACTTGTTCAATGTTGATGGTCTTGGTTGTCTGCTGGATGACCAGAGCTAACTCTTTTTCTTGAGGGCACATTTGCAGATTCTTCAGAGGTCCTTGAAGCATCTCCTTTAGCTGACCTGTTGCTGCCTCCTTCATGTCAGTTCCTACGTTAGTAATAAACCCCACATCATCCTGTTTCCAGTGTTGCTGTTGAGAATTCAATACCATCGAATTCATCGAAAATATTCTACTTCCCTTTATTTCTAATTTTCTGAAATTTCACAATGCTATGATTCTTTGTAAATCATTTTTCATACATTGGGATGAATATGCCTTAAGATCTTTTTAATCTAAAGGCTCATGTTTATCTTTTTTAAATCATCTTAATTATTTACTTTATAATTTTCCTTTATTTCTTTTATTGGAATTCTAATTCATTGGATGATAGACAATCAAGATGATCTTCTAATTTATTTATCATTTTTCTACTTTATTGTTCTACTTCTTGGGAATTATCCTCAACTTCATCTTCCAACCCTTCTACTGAACTGTTTGAGCCATCATATTTTTAATTGAAAAGTGTTCTTTTATTCCTGAATATTCCCTTTCATAAGCCTACTGTTCATAGATGTAATATTTTATCTCTTAGAGGACATTAAAAGATTAAATTCTATATTGTCTTTCTTATTTGTTTGTTTGCTTTGGTCCTTGATATTTACACTGAGACTTTCCTCTATTACCTGTTAATTAATTTTTGGCTGTCCATTCATTTGCAAGCTCCACCTGACTCTTCAGTGAGTAATATTGATGATTTGCCCAGCTCTCCTGATATACCTTTTTATTGATTACTGTGAGGCAGAGGGGTTTCAGGACAAAGCCATCCTATGTGACATGCATGTCTGAGCTCATACCTTTGCTTTCTTTCTTCTTCTTCCTGGCTTACTGCTTCAACTCCTCTGTCTCCCACAGAAGCATTTCCCTCATAAACCATTTGTGCACATGCATTTGTCCCAGAACCAGCTTCTGAGAGAACCCATCCTTTGACAGACTCCAAAGCCCATCTTCTTAACTATAATGTTATACTTCCAGAAGAGTCTAGGCCTGTCCTTACACGTAGCATCTATATAGTAGGTACCTAATACATGCTTGTTAAAGAAATTATTTTTTTGCAAGAAATAACAGGCTATTTGAATAAAGTAGATGGGAATCCACTGTCTCAGATATTTGGATGTAGATATATAAAACACATGACAATTATTCGTCAGAGAATTTCAGAAACTATATGCTTTCAAAAAGGAAGATAGATACAATCTAAAATTGTCAAATCTAATTTGTTATTATATAAAAATCAGAGTAATAAATGGTAAGTCAAAGTTGTCAGGCAGAAATAAATTCTAAAGTATCTAAATAGCACATCAAAAAGCTAATATTGGTCTCAATAAATGTCATAATATTGAACTTTCCTGATATTTAATTTCATGAATTTCGTAAATCTGGAATTCTTGAGAAATTTTTAAAAACACACTTTTTTGAGTCCTCTGAATTTTTTACCGGCACACACATGCATACATATCCACAGCATCCAGCACATTCTCTTAACATTCTCTTCATAGTGGAGTCACACACAGTAAGAAAACAGAAAATACTTGAGCGTTTTCAGAGGCTATTTAGAGTTGATTTAAATGGGTTTTCAATAGTTATCCAGAATTTTCATGGAATAATGTCAGGTATTAAAAAAAGAAAAGAAAAAAAAAATGCTGGTCAGATTTAGACCTGGCTTAAGAGATGCCGATTGGACCAAGTAATCAAATGGATGGGAACGAGCCATAGCAAGTTTAAGTTTACCTTGGAAAAGGTAAAGAAATAACATACTGCTTTTCTTTCCCAGAAGAGAGAGTCAAATTTACAGAATAGACCCTAACTGCCTAATGAAAAGCTTCTAGAGGGGTAGCTTGGAAAGAAAATGCCTGCACTCCAAAGAAAATTACTCCAAGTAGAGCCAGGGGAAGTGGAAGTTATGGTCTCTGATGTTTCTGGTGGACCCGAGAGGGCTCAGGCATTTGCTGCCATCTCCACAGCTTATAGCATCCCTTATTCCCACTTACACTAAAACAGCTGCTACGATCAGGGCAGAATTGTGTCCTTTCTGTTGCTAAGATGTAAACCTTCCTGCACCTGTGCCCCATTCTAAGGTGCTGCTTCTAAAACTATCCCAACAGTCCTGATTCCATATCTAACTCAGCCAGTCTATTTCCTGTGCCCAGCTTGAACCCTGAGGCCAGGCACATTCCTAGGTCCTCCTACCCATTGTAGGCCTGCAGTCACTGACCACTGGCTGGGCCTCCAGCCTGGTATGCATGGCCTGCTATCTGGTCACCATAATACCTCATTTCTTGTGTGGCCGGCCTGGCCCAAACGATGATGAAGAGTTCCTCCTCTATGCTTGTCCCCTATACCATTTTTTGTCCGAAAGTCACCACAACCTATTGCTGGTAAAATATTAGAGGCCATCATGGATTTTAGTAGAGAAAAGCCTTTTGTCTTCAACAAAGAACAAGTGTTTTTAAGGAACAGGCATAACTCAAATTAGCTTAGCCACAAATAGCAGACATTTCTGGAAGGGCGCAGGGTATTTCATGGTACCCAGAACAGATAATATGACATCGAGAAGGATTAGAACAAGCGAGAGCAACTGAAAGAAGTTTCGCCCTCCAGATTTATGGGCCTGGGTATCTTTTTTACCTTACGTTCTCTCTGCAGCCAACTTTCCATTCTTTGACAAACCTAGAGGACCCAGACCCATCTTTATATAGTTTCTCAATTCATGTGCCTGACAATAACCAACTAAAGGCTATCTGTCCCAAAATCAGGTTCCTGAGAGAATGACTTTGATGGGCCCAGGTGGGCCCATGGTTATGAAGAAAGAATTTTGTAGCATATGTGGCTGCTTCCTCCAGAGCCATGGGAGACACACTCCCTGAGGGTGGGAAGGAATGATGAGCATTTCAATACACCTTGTACTCTAAGGCCTGGATAATGAGTCATCCTGGAAATCTGTTTTTCAGAACCGAGATTTTACATAAGCCCCAAATTATGTATTATTGTCATATTTATTGAAAATCTTTTAAACACGTATTTTAAACTTCCCTGCCAGATCAGTATGCTGTAAGCAGATAAACCTTTTTCTTATGACTCAACCATCTTTATCATCATCATGTATTGTACATTCTGAAATACAAGAGAGTCAAAGATCCTTTTGAGGGAGGGGCCTGTGGGGCTATTTTCGCCCACAGAAAATGGCACAGATCATTATATTTGGGGCTTATTTATCTGTTACCAGCAGCTTCCTGTTGTTCTCAGTATACCTATTTCTAAAAGCTCTTCTTCCCATGTTTAATTTCCTATACTTATGATTTTTGTGGCTTTGTATTTTAAATCACCCAGGCTATTTGTCACAATCCATTAGGTTGCAAGGAAGAGTCATGTACTCAGGTCTCATGGTTAATGAAGGATGATATAAAAAAAAAAAAAAATTTAAGAAGGCTCAGCATTCCCAATGCCAGCTCTTATGAGGAATCAGGTTATTGTCCATGGTATAAACTCAGCTTGTCTGACCCAGTTATCATAGTCCCTGTGGGAACAGGAGAATGCAGGATCATAAAGTGAGTGGAATGAAACTGTGGATCCCTTAGTATAGTCATCACCAGGTAAAAGAATTTGGCACATGTTCAGGTGCATCCTGCCATGAATGAATAATGTATTTAATTGAATTTTAATGTGCACACAAATTAGTTAAGGACCTTATAACAGATTTGGTTTCAGCAGGCATGGGTGGGGCCGAAGTGTCTTTGTGTCCAACAAGTCTGCAGGTGTTGCCTGGATGACCCTGAGAACCAAGGCTGTTGGATTTGTTCAATTGAGGCCTGTTATGATAAACATCAGCTGTGTCCCACAGCCCTTACGAGCACTTAAGGGAGCTGCAGACTGAAGGAGGCTTCCTCGGCCTATAAAGATGCTGCATAGACCCATAAGACTGTCAAGATGATATGGGACGCCTTCTCTGCTGAAGAACCCTTTAGGCCCTCTACCTAAAATTCTGAACTCATGCTTTTAAAGTGAAGTAAATCATATGTTTGCCATGTCAGTACAAAGTGATTTGGGGAAAGTACGTGAATGACGATCCAAGAACAGAGCTGGTGCTCCTCCATCCCAAAGTCTCAGGAGTTCATCTTCACCTTCTTAACTTGAGATCATCCCCCAATTAGGCTGCCCTAGTTGCTCTTTTCCCCCACCCTTCACTCTCTTAGTGCTACCAACTTATCCTTCTTTCTTCTCTCCCTGCTTATTCTTGTACATGGCTTTTATTGCCCTACATTTTCTCCACACTTCTCTTTGTGTGAATCTGGGCTTCCACAATCCTTTGGGTCTCTGTCCCTTTCTGTGTCTCACTTCCAAATTTCCAACACTGAGCATCTGACTATGACTGTTAATCACTACCCAGTTCGAGCCAGTCTGCCTGAACAGAGATATCACACCAGACCACCTCATAAGTCATTGGCTCTCTGTGGACAGCTGCCTTTGTCTCTAGCTCCAGTCTCTAGATAAAATCCAACCTGACATGGCCAGCACCAAATAGCATTGTAGAAAGAGCTCAGGTTTGAAAAACAGAAGGCCTGGTTTGGTAACTGGTTATGCCATTTACTATGAGCCCTTAGGCAAGTTACTGAATATTTCTGGCTCTCTATTTATTCATTTACAAAATGAAGATAATAATACTAGTATTAGTCTGAGACTAGAGGATCCACTTCAAAGACTGATGTTGGCAAAAGGCCTCAGTTCATTACCAAGAGGGTCCTTCCACAGGGCTGTCTCAGTCTGCTCACAGCATGACTCCCCAGAGTGAGTGACCAGAGATTGAGGGCAAGGAAGAAGTCACAGTCCAAAGTCACACACTGTACTGCCACTATTGAGCCACTAAATAAATCCAGCCCACAGCCAAGGAGAGGAGAATTAGGTTCAAGGTCATACAGTGTTTATGGACATTTAAAACCAACAACCTCCCCTCGACTTCAAAATTATATGTCCCTACTATTTACATTACCTCTTGAACTAGATTGGACTGAATTTCTACCACTAGCTCTTAACAGTTGGAGATTTGGCATCATCACGCTCATTGCTTCTCTAGTTTTGACCTTGATTTCACATTCGAAATCATGCAGCTTTCTTCGGAGGCTGAAATGCCACCTGCTATACATGTTTCTTACTTTGTTTGTCTATGCCTATACCCCACTGTGAAAACTGTTCCAGGACTGAGCCCGACTGACTACATTTCGGAGTCCTGAAAAACCACTACCCACCTGACATTTCAAAGACCTGGCTGTTCAGCGCTGCTGACACTTTGCTTGGGAATTTCTTTGTATTTCATGCTTGCCTATTATCAGTTTCCATATTCTCTTGATGTGTCTTTCTATGTCTACCAATCTGAATTTCTTCTACTCATCAACAATAAGTGATTTTCCACTACCTTACCAGTTCCTGCCTCTTCCCCGACCATGATTATTTTCAGATCGTAATCCTAAAACCTTGCCCCATCTCTCTCCAGGTAACAATGCCATATATAATTAGTGTATGATTTCTCAATGAATGCAATATGTTAGGATGATCAAAATTTTTTCAAAACATGGGGTTAAAGAGAGAAAATTAATAAAAGAAATTGTTAGTGGTGAATTGGCTGAAAAGATTAACTGAACCTAATATCTTTCTTTTACACATAAAGGAAGTGGTATTTTCAGCGAGCGGAAGCTGAAATTACCGCTTCTTTTCTGTGTATAAGAAAGTAAAGTGGCAGAGCTAGAAACTGCCTCTCAGTCAAGGTGTGTGCCTCTTAAACACGTTTTATCTTCTTTCAGGGCACAGAAATATTATTTATGCAGCCATATTCTAAGCATTCTCACTTTCCGACTCACATATAACTAACTACCTACTTGCTTGAAATCCACATAGGCATTTAAAACTCAACAGACCTAGAAATTAACTTTTAACTCCACCTCAAAACTCACTTCTTGTCCATTTTCCCCATCTCATTCAACATATATTCTCCTAGATTCTCAAGACATAAACTTGAGAGTCCAGCTTGATTCACTCCTCTCTCTCAACGTTCATATTCAATCACTGGCAAGTCCTAACATTTCTACTCCTAAAACATATTTTGATTCCTTTTACTACTCTCCATCTTCATTTTCACCACAACAACACAAGAAGCCAATATGAGTTGCCTAGGATACTACATGGCATCCTACCCAATCTGTTTCTATCCTCCTCCCTTCCAACCCTGCCACCAAACTACTCTTATATATAAAAAAATCTAAGGATACAACTTCCTCATTTAAAAATTTTTCAGTAACATCTGTTCACACCTGGGTTTCTCACTCTTGGCACTATTGACATTTTGGACCAGATTATTCTTTGTTGGAGAGTGGGGGAGATGTCCTGTCCTATGTGTTGTAAGATGTTTAGCAGCATCTCTGGTTTCTACCTCCAGATGCCAGTAGCATCCACCCACCCACATACACACACAGTGAACATTTTTAAAAGTATCCCATGGAGAGCAAAATCACTCCTAGTTGAGAACCAGTTTATTGATGTAAAAAAAACCCCTAAACTTCTGTATTTTAAACATGAATTATTTCTCTACTACTGCAAATCTTCAAAGAAAGATTTTTTAAAATGCTAGTTGGAATCCAGACAAATGATTGAAATGATGGATACGGGGAAAATTCTCTATCTTTGGACTAAGAAAAAGAGATCAGCAAGGGAGTTAATGACAAATTCAATACAGCTCAATCCAAAACTGTGATTAACAGAACAGGAGGTAAAACTAGTCATGGACCACATTCAGAAGGCAAGCAGAAAAATAGCTCTCAGTCAGAGCCTACCATATTAGGAAGCAATACAATGACCTCAGGGTCACTTTCGGTCTTCTCATTTCTCTGGAATAAGTATTTGATCTTATTCTTCTAGGAGAGTATTTAATCAGGTAGACCTTGAGGCTTCCTTGGACTTTATTTGGCATTTAGCACAGAAAGCGAAAGTAAACTGTCAAACATAAAGATATCGGTGAGGGAGAGAGAAGAGCCAAGTACTAGCATGTCTTTTGCCTCTGCATAGCCATGCACATGTTGCTCATGACAGCTTGTTTACAACTTGACTAGATTAGAGTTTTGATAATAGTGGCAATCTTGACACTCTTGGTTGGAGTTTAGAGAAATGCAAGACTTCCAATTAATATCTCATTTACATATTTATGTTGATTAGTCTTGGACACATGTGCTGAACCAGAAATCTAAATAAAAATAATTTTTAAATGCCATTTTTTATTTTTGTAATTACTTACTTATTTACTTATTTACTTATTTATTTATTTTTAGGCAAGGCGATCTTTGGTTGACCTCACAGACTGCAAGGAGCTTGGCAGTTTACAATCCCTTATTTACTTATTTTTTTTTACACCTACAGCACATGGCCTTCTTAGGTGGTCTCCCATCCAAGTACTAACCAGGCCCACCCTGCTTAGCTTCCAAGGTCAAATGGGATCAAGCTTGTTGAGGGTAGCATGGCCAGAGACTAAATGTCATCTTTTAAATGTCTCTCATCCTTTAAAAGTCTTTTGGTTTTCTCATACCTTTTCTCATCTACACATGCCCTAGGCTATCTCATCTACACCAATCATCTCAATAACTATCTAGTATTGGTGAATCCCAATTTCATCTTTCTAGCTTAGGTCCCTCTCCTAGGCCTCCAGTTTCTAGCTGGGCACCCCACTTATAGACCCATGCCACAGATGCCTCAAATCCACATACCTAAAAGAAGACTCAAGCCAGAGGTGTTTTTGTGTTCAAGCCACATAGCCAACAATTTGGGGCAGGGCTATGCTAGGATCGCAATGATAATCAGGAAGAAACAAATCAGTGGAATTACAAACCCAATTTTCTTAAACATCAGAGTATGTCTGTGACCTGCCTCCATGAGGTAATGGGTTCATACTATGGTGGGTAGTTGGTTTGATAATAAAGACCAGATATGCGATGGGCAGAATTATGTTCAGGAAGGTTCAAGTTAGCCCTGGGTTAAAAAGTTTTCATTCCATTTCTTTAAAAAAAAAAATCAGGAAAAAGACCTAGAAAAAAGTTATCCATAAAAACAAATGGTACATTTTGACATATTTGTATCAAAACATAATATTTTATCCCCAAGTAATAGCTCCAGGAAGTTAGTAACTTTGCATGCTGTGAAGCCAAGTCACATTCATGTTGGACCACCTATCCTGACCTAAAGACAATGTAGCTGCAGTCCCCTACTCTGATAACATGCATTTCTTATGAAGTGGGCACAGTGCTCACATTCTATTATATCTTGGCCTTGACACATGGGATTATGAAAGTTCTAATGAGGAGCAGTGTGCCTTGACATTAACACAGGCTGAACCAGGCTATTCTAGATGAAGCAGGTCAGCAAGGCACAGTGACCATCACAGAAAGTGTTGACAATGGGTTTTCTTAAAATAACTGTCACAAACAGTAACATAAGTCATTCCCAGGAAAGTTGCCTGCATGGTTTGCGTTGGCTTTCATAGCACTCCCATGACACCAAGGCTCTAGTTCATTATCCGTCGAGCTGCATTGGCAGAATTCAAATAGATCTCCTAAACAAAGCCTCCATTTTACTGTTTAAAAGAACTGCCTAAGAGAATTATAATGCATTTTTCATCAATCTACTTTAAGTTTTACATTTTCACAACCTAATATGAGTAATGCTAAATACTTATGATGCCTTTTGTTATATTTCAGAACTCTATAGAGCTTCATTATGCACAATTTGGAACCCAGTATTGCAGCTACTGCTTCATGTTAGGTTGAGAAAATTGGCTTCCAGAGAAGCAAAATGATTTTACAAGGTCATCCAGCCAATCAGTGGAAGAGGTAGGATTAAGAATCAGTCCTCTGCCTCCCAGCCCACCTCATTTTCCAGGACACCTTTTATATATAGTGTCTGTAGAACATCCAGGTAGAGATACCTAAGACCAGAATGTGGAAGATAAGGAGGATTCAGAGTCTCAGACTTAGGAACTATTCACATTAAGACAATACTGGGATCCATGTTGGTAGATCTGATGACCAAAGACAGAGAAAAAAGTAAAGGATTATAAGAAATAAAAGTCAGATTATAATTTCAATTAAGCATCTCACAACAAATTACAACCAAGTCACTAAAAAAAATATTTTGAAAAACAGGGGCTGAAGTGAAGCAGTAAAGAATTTTAGGGCAAAAAAAAATGTTTCTATCAGTTTTATATTTATTCACTCCATTCAATCATCATTTATCCAGTGCCTACTATTATAATGTTAAATGCTAGGGAGTATGGAAATGAGTCAAAATTTGACATCAAGATAATTACCATCTACTGGGAAAACAAATGAATGATAAATTCTAAGACCACAGTAGAACTATTTTTAAAGTGCTGTGGGAGCATTGAAGATAGTATATAACTCTGCCTAAAGTTTTTATTAGCACATATTTTGAAAATGGAACTAACTAGTGACAATTTTTTAGTGCAGCATGTAAGAGTAATTTAGTAAGCTCCTAGTCAAATATTTTATAGCAGGACACTAGGTAATATACTGGAATTATTTTCTAAAGATAGCATAATACTAGCATTAGTCTCCTTCTTCTATGTTCTTCATATTTTTTTCATTCTCCCTTTGTGTAGAAATGAATTCTTAGGGTTATCACACCTTCGATATACAGCTTCTGCTCTCACTAATGCTAGAGCTGTCAAAATGGAAAATAGGACTGATGACTCCCATGTATGATTCCTAAAGACTGTTACCTTCTCAAAGCAGGGGGAAAAAAAAAAAAAAACAGCTACATTCATTTCTAATCCACAGAATAAAATACTATCTAGCACATAGATACATCAAAGAAATAAAGATATCTACTTGAAATTGCATTTAGCATTTGTTTAGCCAGCTGGGTTTCTTGAATAATTTCTGGTGATCACCCTTCCTTCTAGCTAACATCAAACTTTGTGTTATTACTTCCTTTTGGCTCCACACCCAAGAGAAAATACAGAGACTGGAAACAATAGGTTTCAGTAGGCATGGGAATATAAACTAAGGCTCCATAAGTGTAATGTTCAGAAATATATCTTTGCTTCCTCCTAGTGTAAACCTTATTTCCATTCAGCTGTGCACCCCTCTAAGTGCCTTTCTTCCCTTAATACATCAACTATCCCCCCAAAACCTTGAGAAGCAGGTAAGTAGGTATTATTAAACTAACTTATAGATATGAAAACTGAGATCTAACTCAGGGCTAGGCAGTGGATTAGTAGCAAAATCACATCTAAAATTAGATGTTTTTTTTTCTCACTAGTTAAGAAAGCTTTCCTCCACACCAGCAGTTGCCACGTGGTAAATATTTTAGGTTTTCCGAGCCATACTCTCTCTGTGTAAGATTACCAGATTGTGCAAAACAAAAAACGAAAAACAACAACAACAACAAAAAAAAACCCATAAAAGTTGAACTTCAAATAAGCTATGAATAATTTGTAGCATAAGTATGCTTTATACAATATTGGTTGTTTATCTGGAATTCGAATTTAATGGGCTTCCTGTATTTTACCTGGCAATCTTGTTACAATGACACAACTCTGCCATTCCACAAAAGCAGCCCCAGACAACACACAAATGCACAAGTGTGGCTGTATTCCAGTTAAACTGTATTTACAAAGACAGAGAGCAGGGCTGATTTGGTTGGGCGTGGGGGTGGGTCATAGTTTGCCGACATCTACTCCATTTCATTGGCTTTACTAAGAACTGGCCCAGATATGGGAAAAACTAGGGTGATATTATTATTGAATTTGATTCATAGGTCATTTAACAAAATTAACATTCAATATTGTATCTCTCACAGAGGGTACAACTGGATCAACTTAGGGAAAATAAGGAAAATACTCTGACTTTTCTATGAGACTTTTGGATTCACAGACTTCTAGTATATTATTTAATATAGGAAGTCACTTCAGTCTCCTCATTTCACACAATCTAGAACTGACATTCAGGATGTGGGATGACTAACCCAAGGCCACACGCTATTAGTGGCAAAAGTCAGTCTAATCTCCGAAGATAACCAATCATGAATGTTAAATTTCTGTGGCTATAAATGTTGCCTAGGCTTGATAGAACAAGTGTTCCCTACCTCAGTAAACTTGGAACATAAAAAATAGGCATGTAGGAAAAATTAGAGAGTAGGCTGTTTCATTTCTTGCTTTCTGACATGTCCTTCAGGTCTACTCCCCATTCTGTCCAGTGCATGTAGTGGCCTCTGTCTTCGCCATTTACCTCTGTGGATGTCCGCTCCCAGAAAGAATACTAAACAGTGGTATATGGGAGGGGTTAACAATGAATAAATTTTTGTTTAATCACAAAAATAAATCTTCAGCTAAAATCACAGTGGAGGAGTCATTCTTTCTAACAAATCATAATTTGACCTATTTCATCACTGCAGAGCACACCATACTGAAAGAGCTGACTAAAGAGAAAAGATCAGAGCATGGGGAGATGTGGTTAGACAGGTGAACAGCATCAGACAGATCAAGGTATAATGAACAACCATTATTTGCAGAGCAAAAAAAAAAAAAAGACTGTTCATGAAGAGACATTTGAGGTGGTGGTACATAAGAAAATGGGCTCAGAGATTTCTGAAAATAGTAATATTGCCCAAAAACAACAAAGTAACTCCCAGTACAAGTGAGTATCAAAAACAGTGTGAGATTTACAAAGGAGAACTAGCAGAACCTTTCTGGAAAAAGAGAAATAAGAACCAAAATAAATACAAATCTCTCAGCTAAGAACAAGTGGCAAACTTGTTAACAAAAAGGAATAAAGTTTCCATCAACAAGGTAAAGAGACAACCATCCAAATGGGAAAATATATTTGCAAGCGGTGCCTTTGATAAGGGCCTAATATCCAAAATATACAAAGAACTCATACAACTCAAGAACAAGAAAACAATTAATCCAATTAAAAAATGGGCAGCGGACCTGAACAGACACTTCTCCCTAGAGGACATACAAACAGCTAATGACATGAAAAGATGCTTAACATCGTTAGCTATTAGGGAAATGTAAATCAAAACAACAATGAGATATTATCTCACACCTGTTAGAATACCTATAATCAACAGGACAAATAATAACAAATGTTGGAGAGGATGCGGAGAAAAAGGAACCCTCATACACTGCTGGTGGGACTGCAAATTGGTACAGCCACTATGGAATATAGTATGGAGGTTCCTCAAAAAACTAAGTATTGATCTACCATGTGATCTGATCCAGCAATCCCTCTACTGGGATTGATTACTCAAAGACTTGAAACATATATCTGAAAAGATATTTGCACACCGACGTTCATAGCAGTGAACATCGTTATTCATGGTAGCCAGGACATGGAAGCAACTGAAGTGTCCTGCGATGACTGGCTAAAGAAGCTGTGGTACATATATACAATGGAATATTATTCAGCCATAAGAAGAAATGAAATACTGTCATTTGTAACATGGATGGACCTCAAGATAATCATTCTAAGTGAAATAACCCAGACAGAAAAAGTTGCAAACCACATGATGTCACTTATATATGGGATATAAACCTAAAAACAACAAACTGAGACTCATGGACATGGACAATAGACTAGTGGTTACCAGAGGGTGAGGGGAAGCAGGGAGGTAGACAGGGTAAAAGGGGTAAAATATGTGGTGACAGAAAGAAATCTAACTATGGGTGATGAACACACAATGTAAAATATATATGACTTACTGTTGAATCATACACTTTCTGGATTTCATTAACCAATGTCACTATAATAAAAAAATTTAATTAAAAAAGGAATAAAGTTTATACAGAGACTCTATTATAAATCACTTATATTTTGTGGTACATATATATACCTGAGATCTCTCTAGAGTAATACTGAAAGAGCTGTTTGCTTATTTGTTCATTTACTGTGTCAATACCACACACATTTCTCAGATTATTATTAACGTTCTATAAGAAGTCTATATATCTTATAGTATGAGATCCCGCTTGTTATTATTTTCTAATTTGTCTCTGCTTTTCTCAGACTTTATATATACATTTCCTATCTCTCTGTCTTTGCTATGTTGCTCCTTCTGCTAGAATCCCTTTCCTATTGTTCTCCATAAATACAGATCCATCTCATTCTCTCAGGTCAAATGCCAACTTCTCCAAAAAGCCTTCCCTGATTGTCCTAAGTTGAAGTGATCACTTTCTTCTTTGTACTCCCAATCACTTATTTAGTCTACATTTTGCTTTCACCTTTCACCAGACAACTATAGCAAAAGCTCTTTGAGTAAAAGATCCATGTCTGACTAATCACTGACTCCTCAGAACTCCTTGTACAGTGACTTTTATACAGAAGTTACTCTAATAAAACTGATTCATGATTAAATACTAAAGGTCTGTCATTCAATTTTTCTTATATATTAATGCAGTGATTTCATCAGGGTTACTTTTACATTTGCAAATCATTTTTTATCTGTATATACTGAACACTCTTTTTTTTCTCTAACTCATCGTTTCTTTTCTTTTCTTTTTTTTTCTTTTTAACTATATTTGGCTCAGGTATGTAACTAACCTCTAGTCAGCTCATTTGATGCCAGGGAACCTGGCTCTATTCCCAGCTTCAAGGGGAGTTGCCAGGTATTCCAACCAATACAAGACTTTCTCTAGTGACTGGTATTGGTCTAGGAGTGGGTATAAGACCCAAGTTAGCTCAATCAGACTGAAGGGAAAGATTGTCATTCCATAGTGAGGAAAAGTCTGTCTGTCTGTCTGTCTCTCCCCTTTTTATCTTCCCCTACCCATTCCACAAGAATAATGAATCATATAGCAATTGTAACTTATCATTACATAACAAATTAGCCCAAAATTCAGTGATAAAACAATAATTATTTTTCATCTCTGTGGGTCAGGAATTCAGCATTACATAGAGAGGATGGTGTGTCTCTTCTTATGATATATGAGGTCCCAACTGGAAGACTCCAAGGCTGGAAGTTTAACTCAATTGAAGGCTCATTTATTCTGGTGGTTGATATTGGTTGTCACCTAGAACTTAACTGGGGCTATTTGTTGGAGCATCTACATGTGGCTTCTCTGTGCCACCTGGATATCCTCACACATAATGGCTAGGTTCCAAAGCAAATATCTCAAAATATCGCCATCTTCTTACAAAAATGATAAAAGACAGGCCAAAAATGAAATAGACTTGAATAAGGCAGTAGTGATTAATTTGGTGTTGATCACACAGGTAATTTGCAAATCAATCAACCCTAAAGCCTGCCCTACTACTAAATTTTCTATATGAGATTATACACTTAAAAATTTTGAGTTTGGCTTTCTGTTACCTGCATACAAAACTACCTTAACATATTGCATTTCAACTATCAATAACAGGTGAGTAGGATAAATATTTATGAAGAACTATAAATCATATCACATACAATACTATAGAAAACCTAGATCTGTATGCTACATTCAATTGTCTGAGAGCTCTCAATTCTATATATGTCCACGCATCTCTTATCACTTTTTCATCTTATTTTTTAGAGATAATCATCTATATGGTACACTTTAATTGTCATTACAACAAGCAAAGCACTGACTAGAAGTTTTTCTGGTGCCAGTGCTGAGTTTCATATTCCAAAATTTAGTCTTATTGTGCCCTGAAGCCTGGTTACTTTCCTGTTTTGAAGGTGATAGCCCATATGGATATTGAACCGTTTATTAATTGGTGGTTTGCAAGAAAACATCACCTCCATTTTTATGATCTTTACTGCAATTCGAATTTTTAGTCCAAGTCATTACTACATAGTTACAGATTACAGTGCTGAGGATGTGCATTATTTGTAGTCTCCACATATTTTCAAGGAGGCAGAATTTGTATTTGTCCAAACAATTTGCTTCCATTTTAAAATTTGATATGCCTAACTTTAGAACAAAGTAATAATTTTTTTGAAAATGGGATGTTGTCTATAAGTTGAAATGAGCACAGAGCTAAAATATTAACATTTTTATGTTACTTGATGTTCCTATAAATTTAAAATAGCTCTTCTATTTAAAAGACAATTTTGTAGATGATTGGACTATTACATTCACAGCTGATGCCTCAATACTTTTTTTCAAGTTTTAAAAAATTGTTTTACTGCAGGTCTATGAGTCAGCATACACTGTACCACATACAATTCAAATTTAGAAACCAAATATCCAGGGTTTAAAGAAACAAATGATTTAAAGCAAGTTGGAAATTATTTAAATGATTCAGAGAATGTCGGGATGAAAATCTTTGCCTTTTTTCCACTATTTAATTATATCATAATTATACATAATAGCATGTGGTCTTTGGCCTTTTTAAAATAGAAAATGCACAATGTGCAATAGATAATCAGCTTGATTACTAATGAGCAACTATACATGAGCAAACTAGTCTAGAGCAGCCATCTTGGAGGAAGATGGGGCAAGTAAACTATAAAGAAACACCTACAATTTGTTAGAACCAAATGAAGGCGAGTTGGATATTAAAGTCCACTGGAGTTCTCTGAATAAACCTCAAAATGGGCTATAAAACTAATCGTACCTGGGGAATAGGAAACCTAATGGTTCTAGTCAATTAGATATCAAGATTCATGGTTCAAAAATGAATAAGAGAAGAAATGAGTGGATATTAAACAACCTTGAAATCAAAAGAGAATGAAGTTTCTGAAGAAGCAGAAAAAAAAATGGTTTGGGGTAGCATGTTCTTCACAAAACAATCTGGAAAGAACAAAAGTTCCAATTATGCACTGAGGTTTGTTATCTCTGAAGTTACCTTCTTTTTCTATCCAAAGCAGTTCCTCTACCCATTACTGAATCAATTGTTGCTATAGAAGATGTTTCTATTTCATACCACAATAAGCAGTTATATAACACACTTATTTTTCCATCTCAACAACCTCTGTCCCTTTCTTCTTGGAATGTCTTTAAGTCACTCTCCCGCTATTGCAGAAAAGTTGCAAAAATCAGACTTGCAAGAAACCAAGTACCACTCAGAGAGTCAGAGAACTCAGGTTTATTATGCTGGCGGTCCCAGAGGAGCTAGTGCTCTGAAGATCTGGGCCTGAGCTCAGTTGCAACATTCCCTATATAGAACTTATTTGGCATGAGCTGGTTGGTTAATTTGTCCTCAGATTGTTATAAAGCATGGGAGTTGCTATGGGTTGCAGGCAGTTGTGAAGATTTACATAGCATGGGAGTTGCTAGGGGGTACAGGCAGTTACATTTGTTGCTTAAACAGAACAAGCAAAAGGGAAGATGAGTCTTTAGTTAATTTCGAGTATGGCCTATGCAGCAAGCATATCTACAGAAACAGAACATAGAGCCGATTAGCCTTTCGAATGAAAATTCCTCTTCACTGCCTTCCTTCTCTTTGCTCCAGAAAAGAGAAATACTACCATAAAAATAGCATAAACAATGTAAATAAAGTATTTAATGCCTGGTAGAATAAGATAGAAGAAAACAAAATATGTGACTGAAAAGTGTGACAACCTGACCAAGAAATGCTAGAGTATTGGACAATGCTATAAAGGAAAATAAGAAAATAACGGCCTTTGTGTTTTTGTCAAGCAAAATTAGAACTATCAATTTCTGAGCAGAGTTTTTAGAGTTGTCAGCTGTTCTTTCTCCTTTGGTCAACATATCCACCAGTAAAACTGTTGCTTTGTTATTCTGTGTTCTCTCTTACATATTCTCTATAATACATAGTTAAGTAGCAAAAGAAAGGAGGCAAGAGAGGTCTGTCATTAATAAGATGGTACTGCTTACTGCAAAATAATTCCAAATTGGGTTTATCAGGCAATCTTTAGCTTGATGAATCATGCCCACCTTAATTATCCACCTCACCACTCTTTCCTCCAGTCTGTCTCAGCCAGGGGCCTTCTATCCCACATATATACTTTATATCCTTTTCATTCTTACCTGCAGGTCTTGGCTTATTATATACCCTGATCCAGAATGCTACCCTCCAAATCTCTGTTGAGCTCTAGTCTACATTTCTTTCAAGGCTCGAAAAAAAACTTCTCTGTCTTAAGCAGGCTTCTTTTACCAATTCCACCTTACAATGTAGATTTTCCTTCCTCTAAACGATATTACGTCTATAGCATACTTGGCACAGTGACTAGTCCCAAATAATTCATTTTTTTATTATTATAACTTTGAAATCCTTGATGTTACAACAAAAAGTTACAGTGCAACCTGGAATTTCATAAGGTCACCTCCAAATTAAATATTTTAGGCACCCAACTTTCTCTTTTTACAGTTCTTATTTTACCCTTCTAAGTTACTGTAGAATGTTTACATGATACTTGAGTTTTGGGAACTGTTTTTATTTTTAAAATTAAAATTTAAGTCCTTTTTTACATTCTAGACAAATTTTTATCTTCTTATAATTTGTTAAATCAATCCTATTACTAAGATAGCCAAATGATTGATTTATGTTCCAGATCTATGATATAGGATATACAAAATTACAAAAAATGTGTCCAGTTTAGCTTACAGCTAAAGATGATAGGGAAAATGAGGGAAGACTGAAGACAAATGCTCTGAAAATTTCTACCTGCTCTACATCTCTGCAGTTAAATCAGTTAAATGTTTAATGTAACTGTCCTCCCATAATGAATGACCTTTAGAATTCGACTTTCCATCTAAATGAAAGATCGTCTCTCCTTCCCAGTGAGTACAATTGTTTGCCTAAAGATCTACAGATTTCTGATATACTTAATTTTCATTCCTTGACTTCTCTTTGAATTTCAAAACCCTAATTAAGTTTTCTTAACTCGATTCCACAGTAGATAAGGTTATTTGGGGATAAAATTAAGAAACACATTCAGAGGCCTTTGTCTTCTTTTAAAAGGTTTAAAATGTTTTCTCTCTCTGAAACTTTTTTCCTGGAATAAAGTGAACAGCTTCTTGGGTGGCTCTCTATTACCTTAATGTTGATGAAGAAACCATACCTTCCCATGCATAACAAAATAGGCCTGAGAAATTTCTGGATTCATCAGCAGATGACAGGGATGATAAATGAGATTGGAGTGGTCTCTAAAGCTGTTCTATCTTGGGTGTCTTGCTCAAAGTTTGGATATAGTGTGGTTCATTTTTTAATAAAATGATTACTACAAGCCTGAAATATCAATCTCACCTGTTGGAACTTTGCCTTAGGATGAGAATTGTATCTTCATAATCAGCCATTTCCATCCATCTGCTCTACTCTCTCAGTCCCTACCTACCTTGACAGATGGCTGTAACTTATGGTACAGATAACTTTACAGTAGATACCATCTAAGCCTTCATCTTATTCTTAACATTTTTTCAGCTAATGCCTTTCTTTTAATAATCCACATAGATAAACTAGTGAGTGCTTTCCTTTCTCTTTCTCCCCCCACATCTTTTTCTCTACACATACATTCTGACTTATACCAATAGCTTCCTGCTTATCTATAATTTCTATATCAAATACCTTTACTTGTAAAAGTTTTTCAAGAAAACTAAACTCAAATTATTACAAATAGGCTTGTATAGCCTGGGATGGGCTCCAACGAAGCAAGGCTTATCCTAAAGTTTCTATCATATTCCTGAAAAGTAGACCCCCTAAGACTGTATAAACAAAACTTACAAAAATAATCTTACAGCAGATTCAACCTTCTCCTTGCCATTTATAATCCATGCAGGAGAACACTGCAATATTCTTTTTTGATGTCACAGAATCACTGAATCTTAGCACTTGGGAGAGACCTTAAATGAGGTATCTACTCTACTTTTCTCATATCAAAAAAAAAAAAAAATCTGTAATTCACATAAAGTGACTTGTTAGGGTCAAACAGGAAGTTAGTAGCAGATCTATAGTTCAAGTCATCTGACTCTAACCCACTGCTCTTTACGCTATTTTGTTAAGTTGACAATATTGTAATAAAAGAAGATTGAGTAAAATAAATTAAATCCTGTTTATAAATTTCTCCAAAACCTATATCAGCCTTGGGAAAGATAAATAAATGGCTCAATACAAATAAACCCAAGTTGCAATTGCTGGAAATGCACATAATGTAAACTATTGCCAGGGGTTATTCATCTATGTGGAAGCGGGGGAAAAATAGAAAAGAAGGAGAGGAGAGGAGAGGAGAGGAGAGGAGGGGAGGGGAGGGGAGGGGAGGGAAGGGGAGGAAGGAAGGAAGGAAGGAAACCACACATTCTAGAAATCCCAAAGAAAAGCATCTTCTCTTTGGATGGAGGAGTATGAAAATAATCCTGAGAAATTGCCAAGGGCTCTGAAGCAGCTTGAGGTCAAATACAATCCTGAAAACAAGGCCTGAACAAATGACATGAGATGATACCCTCATAAATATCTTAAAGAGGAGAAATAGTCAACATTTAACACCTGGAAAAAAGCAAAGAGAATAATCTCGAGTATGTCATGTGGTCTGGTTAGACAGAATCTCCCCAATGCCTTACTCTTAAAATATAATAAAATTAAACCGTGCTGTGTCTGTCCCGTCTCCTGCTTCCATGCCTACATTCCAGGATTTAACAATTTGCTGTCCATCGCCCTGTTGGGAGGCATCCTCTTCAGCCACTCCTTTGAAAATAACAAAAGCACACTCTTCCTCCTTCTCACCAAGTGCTCAGATCTCAGGATAGTATAGAAACTTTTTTCCTTATTTCTCTCATCATTGAATAGCTTGGATAGTGATACAAAAGAAGTGATTTGTACCATTTCTTCTCATACAGCCTGAAATTAGGATCAAATAGAATTCTAGAATTTCTGGCCTCGTGTGATCTGGAGAGATGTTAAATCTCTCCAAGTTACTTTTGAAAAAAAAAAAAAAAAGGAGGCTGAACCAGTTAATCTTTGAAGTCTAAAGTTAATCCTTCCTCCTTTGTTTTTCTCCTGCCCTCTCTCTCTCCTTCCCCCACTTCTTCCTGCCTCCTTTCTTTCTCTTTTCTCTTTTCTTTTTCTTTTTATTACCATCCCCTTTAGATTACAAGAAAGTCAGTCTTTAATTATGGATGGGCTATTTTACAACTGTTCCCTTCGACAAACAATAGAGTTAACAGAGAATGATAACTTGAGCACCAGAATTTTCAGATTCAGAATGGGAAAGTAAATGAAATTTTGCAGAAACATAACAGGAGTGGGGCACCTTCCTAGGAAACTTGTCAGATTAAACAATGCCCCTACTACACCTTTCTCCCCTCTCTACCTCCGTTTCCACCTCCACCCAGGGCCCATCAGGAGAAGTATTTTCTACCGTTGTAGGCCAAACATCTCCTAAGCATAGCTGTTGAGTGATATATTTCAGTACTTTCTTCTAACTGTACAATAAATGTAGACCTGGAAGTATTAAGACAACTGTTCCTGCCCTTAAAAATCTTATATCCCAACAAAGGAGAAAATACAAGTGAATAACATAATCTTACCGTGAGATAAGCACTGAAAGAGAAAGCTATGCAAAGGGCTATGGAAGAATAGAGAGGCTTTTATGTGAAAGATTTTGTGAGACATTCTGGAAGACAAAAGAGGACTTCTAAACCCAATGGACTGAAGTCTCCGATGATGACCTTTATTCACTACTGCAGATGATAGGGAGATAGTTTTCAACATATGTGTGTGAAGAGGAGGAGTCTTCCAAAAATTTTCAAATTCCTCTGTGTTAATGTTTAACCATCTTGTCCACTCCAAAGACCAATTCTGAATTTCACACCCAGTTATGGACACATGGCATGGCTCAGAGACAAAGTGCAATTTCAGACAGACACATTTGAGTACCAACTTCCCTTGTCACTGTCGCATCTGGAATGTAGACTGTTGTTTAACATTCTGATACTCAACTTCCAAATTTGTAAAATTGGAAAAGTATCGATGCATCAAGTTTTTGTGAGGTGTCAATAATTCGAAACAGTATACATTCAATAATGTAGAGCAGCACTTAATAAATTATAATTGTTAATATTATTATGATATGCCCTAAGAATATTTGTTTACATAAAACTGAGGTATATCTGAAGTGTAATAAAAAAAAAAATCTTTTTTCACATATGACTAGTAGAAATGTGTTAGATGTTCTGTGTCAGAATTCTGATACCCGGAATGTCTATAAAATACCCAGGCCTCCAACATAAACACCCCCACACACACACACTCACCACAAACACAGACACACACACCCTTAACGTTGAGCCACATTCCCAATTCTCCACCTCTATAGCAGCCAGTAACATCATCAAACTGCAGGGAAAGTGTATCTGAGGAAAATAACAACTACCTTTTTCAATCATCTATGCCATGCTTAGAACATGATGCTCCTCAGACTGACATAGCAGATACCATCGAGGCAACCCAAGCTTTTCCCATCAACCCTTAAAGAGATCCAGAATGCCGAAGAAACATCTGTCACCCTCATCTTCTCCTGCCTCACTGAGAAGTGTCTCTCTCTCTCTGAATCCTAACCCCATCTCATTGTGGTATGAGAGGGGGGAAAGCAAGTTTAGAAGGAAAACCAAACAAGCAGTTAAGCTTTTCTCTAGGACATTTTTTATGCTATACAATATATGTGAGTTGTTTTGCCTTGACATTTCATTTTGTGGAGTAAGCAACATCTGAAAAACCTATACATATGGAAAAGGTTCTTTTTCATCTCCTGGAAAACTAAGAAATTTTAACCTACCCAACTTTATTTAAACAAAAGCACTGAGGTAGACAAGAAAAGCCTTGGGATAGAAATGAGAGCCCTTCCCACCATTCATAACTTGAGTCATTCCCTCTGAGCCACTACTAGACTGATAAGAATTGCCATCCACAACCCCTCTGAAGAAAAATGCCTGGCCACGGCCCCTATTTGTATCAGCCATTGGATTGGGAGTATGTGTCTTTAAAAATACAGTAATCCATTCACAGTCTGGATTTTGCTCTTTGACTTGGTGGGAAAAGATGACCTGAACCAGTCAAACTCCATTCTAGCCATAGGAAACCCAGAGTTGAAGCAGCTGATCATAAGGGCTGGAGCTAAAAGGGGCATTAAGATATGGCATGTGGCAGAAAGGAGCCACAGAGAAACAGCAAGATGATGCCATATTAAGCTGATGTTTTCAAGCAGCAGAAACTACAAGGAAACAATGAAAGCAAAAGTCACCTGGTTAGTGAAAGAAAAGAGAGGAGACATTCAGAAAGAAAGGATGAGATTTATTCCTTCTTTATCTAACTTGTCCTTCCTCTGCTCTTCCAGTTAAGCCTCTTAATTTATCCCTTCTACTTTGCGTCCCATGCTCTATTTACTTTCCCAAACAGACTCCACTTCGGCATTGCTTTGGATCCTCCACAATTATGAACAGTCCCTGGTACTGTGTCCTGAGCTCTGTGGGCCATTTGTCTTTTCAAATAAATGTCAAAGGGCTAAAATGAAATGTGAGGCTTGATCTGGAGCGAGGCAAAGCATGGGCAGTGAGAATGACAAATACCTGAGTATGGAACCAATGCACACTTTATAGGCTAAATAGAATGTTGGCATTGCCATGATTTTCAAAAACCATTTGCAGAGCTAAAATAGTTTTTCATGTATATAGCACTATTATAAGTGTCCTTACTAGCCCTTTCCAGTCTGAATCATTTTCACTGCCTTAATTTTTCCTTTTAAACCTATTTCTAATTCTAATTATGGTCATTCTCCAAGCACAGTTCTAGGCCTTGGAATTTGATAGAAGTCGGCCTAATCTTTTGCTTCATGCTATGCTCTTCAATGATAAATTGAGAGAATAGACAGAGAAATCTCAGGTCTCTTGTAGCTCTAATATCTCCTGATACACTGAGCTAAATGTATTAATTATTAGCTTAATAACTAAAAACAAAGAAACTGAAAAAAATTTTTGTCTCAGAATTTATGTTCTAAAAGAGAGTTCTGATAGAAGTTTCTTATCGGAGCAGGAGCTTAGGAAAAAATTTGAGCATTTTCAATTATTTTTTCAGAATATGTTAAATATGAACAAAATAAATTACATTCATCCAAAAAAATATATGTAAAAAGGAGACGTTGACAATGGGCTTCTAAGGACCTAATACATGGTATTATTAACCCTAACATCTTATAAATATGGTCTCCAAAATCTGCCATCCCCTCCCATAGGTATACTCAGCAATTATAGACTATCCCAAAGGTGAAGAAAAAAGATTAACACTTACTGTTTTGGATTTTAGATCAGAAAACCAAATTTTTATGAGTAGTTAAAGAGATTAATATGCTGTTTAAAAACACTAATTAATCAGGTCAATCAATCAAACTGACCAAATCCAATGAACATATAGCCATGTTGAAACTGTCCCTGTCACAGGATTAAAATCATCAAATGTGAGAAAAAAAAAAACACAAATATTTGCATGGTGTACATCTCCAGGTTTACTCTCCACTCAAATGTTGAGGAGCCTGGAATAAGAATGTCTGCCTTCACATGAGTGACATATCTACTCACGACATATATGGAGAGAAATTCTGTGTAGACTAAGGCTAAACATTGGGACAGTTGGAGAATTACCCTCATGAAACAAGACAGAGCTCCTTGTTGTGAATAGATTCACAAGATGATGAAAGTCAGATATTTTTCAGTGACAGCCATGTAACTTCTAACAGTAGTGACTAGTTTTCACAATGCAAAACAGAGGGTCTGCAGAACTGTTGACATTTATGCCTATTTTCAAGCCTATGAAAAACAAATCTTTTTTTCTCTCTCTCTCTCTCTTTCTCTTTTTTTATCTTAAGGAAAAGTCTCAACTCCACTTCTGTACTCCAGAACAGGTCAGACCACCTCTATGTAAAAATAGAAATTGGCAACACAGAGGAGACATATTTCAGAAACTTTCGGTATAGAAATGACAAATCAAATTAGCCTCATACTTACCCCTTCATTGAACCATAATTCAATGAGAATTTTATTATGCAAATTAACTGGAAATCTCAGATCTCTACATCTCTGCCAAACCTGGAGTGCAACAATAGCAGTGACGTCATACTAGTAAGAAAACACTTTATCTTGAAGACAGGAACTAAAGCTGAAACAAAATTTTAATATGTTTGTGGCTAATACAGTGGTATCTTGAGAGAATGCACAAGTAACACTTGAAAATGGCACTGTTCTATGCCAAGTTAACCGGACGGAAAATACATTTCAAGCTTAGCTATAAAACATTAGTCTTTCAAATAAGTCTCTAGCTCTACAGTTTTGCTTATGCTTGTTTTAGTTGTCTTTTGTTGTATATTTTATGTTTGCTTCTTTTTTGTGTTACCATATATATAAAAGGATGAACCACCAGTCTCATTGCAAATACAGCAATCTATTCTTCACATTAATGGGATCAGGTAAGTCCCTAAACATTTTCTTATTTGCACAGCCGCGCACACAAGCGCACATACACACACGTACAAATGACTTAAGGAATTAATGCTTAAGCACACTTATATGACCAATAAATTAGCTGAACAGTTTCCCAGGAACTGAGACACTTAGAAAAACTTAAATCATCTAACTACCTACAAAATGAACTCATTAACTTTATAAAATTGCAATAAAGCCCACTAATGCTCCTTAAGCATAGCATTCATTCCAATCCCTACTTCTGGTAAGTGAGGTTCAAGTAATGCCTACATGGCAGAAGGGCTGAAAATCTTTATTTCTAACGAACTGTAGAAAAGCCCATTTGGAATACATAATCCAAAACTAAAACATTTTATTTCCCTGTGAAAGCGATATCTATTTAAAGGAACTTACGTCTCCCTTATCAAGCTCCACAAGTCAGGTCCCAACTTAACTCCAAATGCTTGGAGTAAATTTGAGCAATAAGAGTCAAAATAGCCATGAGGGCAAAAAAAATAAAAATAAAAAGGAACTTCCCCCTTTCCCACAGTCTAAAGCTCACCTTCATCTTTCTGAGATAACACCTCCAACCCACTGTAACCTCACTCTTTAGCCCCCAAAGCCAACAATATCAACAATCCACTGCATAACATCTTTTCATTTCTTGCAGTATGGGTTATTCAGTCTTACAGTCATTCACATACATGCTAATCCCACATTGAGGGCTGGAGGATATTCCTCCACCCCTTCAATTTGGTCTGGTCTTTAATGCTTTGACCAATAGGGAACTGCAGAAGTGATATTGTGACAACTCTGGGCCTAATGGTTAAAAGGGATGGCAGCTTCCACCTGAGCACCCAAGCTGCCACTTGAACAGCCAAGTGAGAAGTCCAGCTATAAGGAAGTGCAGGAATTTTGCCTAGTCCAGTCCCATTTCTTTGTGAGATGGTTCCTACAGGGTGTAGTGAAGGGTAGGTTTTCTATCTCTTCTGCTGTCTATTTTATCTCAGCTTTTGGGTGCTAGTCAGCATTCAAACAAGACTTTATAGATGGATAAGATATAGATGATAGATATAGATTAGATATACATATATAGATGGATGATATAGATATAGATGGATGATATGGATACAGATATAGATGATATAGATATAGATGATAATATAGATAGATATAGATATAGATAATATATAGATATAGATATAGATAGATGATATAGATATAGATACAGATGTAGATTTAGATAAGATATAGATATATAGATAGGCATGTAGATATAGATATATTCTTCCATTAGAAAAAGCAATAAGTTACCCACATAGCAATATCTAAAATCACACTTAAAAAATAAGTATTTCTTTTTAGGAAAAAATATCATGAAACATACCCCTAATTTAACTGTATTAAATAATTTCTATCATGAAACCATCTAAAGCACTTGCAATCAAATAGTTTCTTCTCAGATTTTCCCAAGTGAACACTTGCTTTTGCATTTGTATTTCATTAAAGAGTCTATTTAGCTAGCTTTCTCTGAACAAATACAGAAAACCGCCCCAAAAGAGTAATCACATTTCTACTTCTTTCAAGATTAATACTTTCTGAAGCTTTGAAATGACAGCTATTTCCTTTTCTATCACTTCCAACAAGGTTTTAAAAGCCTTGGGAATTACAGCTGGGAACCATGTTATATTCACATGCCTGTAAGCTAAAGTTTTGTTCTGAGAAACATTAAAAAATGTATAAGCTGGCATTATTACATTGTTCTTAATGCTTGGATAGCTCTAGAAAATATTAATGCAAAGAGAAAATAAAGGAGAAGCATAGACATGAAGTAGATAGGAAAAGAGCTATTTCTGAGGGGGTTAAACCATTTCAGAAGTAAAAAAGCTGAAATGAAGTAATGGAATTCCATTTCTAATCTATTTCTTCCTCCTCATATACCTCCTGGTGCCTACACGTACTTCACAAGCACAGTATCAGGACCAGAATACATACAGCTCAGGAGCAATCTTAGACTTAAGTGCTCCAAATGGCTCTAAAATTTTCAAATATTTGAAATATTCCAAAAGATAATTATCCATTCCTTGAGAACTAATCCAAAACCATTCCTTCAGTTACCCACCAAGAGATGGTATTCTCATTGTCAACTATTTGTCACTACCATTACTGGCTGTATCCTAAATCTTTTGAGGATGATCTGAGTTTAGGTTACAAAAATTAATGCTCAGTTTATCTAAATTACACTTATATAATGAAGGCAATAACAATTGTTTGTCATTCAGCATAAACATAAAAAGTGTACCCTGAATATCTTGTTTTTAAATCATTTTTAAGGGTAAATACCAGCTTGCCTCAAACACAGAGTTTGTATTTATTGTTGATTGTTGACCGAAAATAAACACTTTTTAAAGAAGTAGTATAAGCTCAAAAAAGCATCTGCTTTACAATCTAATAAATAATTATGGATAAAAATATTAGAAATGAATAACATAGTTTGACTATGGACCTTCAAAATCCCAAGTATATTCTAAGTTAAGAAATAACAATAAGAAAATCAATGTGTCTACAAGAGAAAAGAGTTATCAAAGCCCTTCAAACCCACAGACAGAAACACAGGCACTATGGTTAAAAATTACTCTGACTTATTTCTTCTTAAAAGTGAAAAATTAATGTATTTCCCCTGTCCATGGTCTTTTAATTGTCTGGCCATTGTGACTTCATAAAATATTAGGTATAAAAAAAAGATTTTAGGAATTCCCAAGAATTTAAATCGAGCAATGGATTAGTAGCTGAAATACATAAAGAATATCAAAAAAAAAAAAAAGAAAAACATCATAATTCCTGGAATCTGTGATTATGTTCTCTTACATGGTAAAAGTAACTTTGCACATGTGATTAAGTTAAAGGTCTTGAGATGGACAGATTATCCTGGATTACCCAGCAGGACTCGGTGTAATCTCAAGTCTCTTATAAGTGAAAGAGGGAGGTAGGAGAGTCAAAGATGGAATTTGCTGATGGAAAGCGGTCAGAGTGATGTGACTGGTGGAGAAGGACAGAACCCAAGGAATGCAGGCACCCCCTAGATGCTAGGAAAACCCTAGAGCATTGAAGACTCTCCTGATTCCCTAATTTTAATCCATGGAACCCATGTTGGACTCCTGACCTTCAGAATGGTAAGATAATAAATTTGCATCCTTTAAAGTCATTAAAGTTTATTCTAATTTGTTACAGCAACAATAGGAAACTAATATATCCTGCAAGGGTCACCCATCTTACACATCAGGAAACACTGAAAGAAACTATGGTCACTCCTGGGAGAATCATAGGCGTCATGGACTCATGGGAGAACAAAATGAATGGAAAAGGTGATGACCCCTTCGCTGAGGGCAACCTGCCTCAACTCCAACTCTCAATGGGCACAAATGTGGGCATCCTGATAAAACTAAAGAATGATGAGGATTCAATTCAGAGCTTATATGGCAAGTAAAGTACCTCATTTTTCAAAAATAGGATATAAAAAATATTATCAAAGCTGCCTTTTATCACATTTCACAATGTCCTCTCTATCAGGACATAAGGAAAATTCTCTGAGTTCAGTATCAGAAAAAAAAAAATATGTTTCACCTATTTGACTGGTTTAATCTTAAGAGATTCTGCAAAACTTGTTTATATCATGCTTCCCCTTCCCAGTGACCAGTGGGAAATTTAAAGCCCAAATTGTGGTCCACCTGTGACCACAGTATGGGACTTTATAATGACACTTTTGGGTACTCACTTCTGACTCCATTGTATTTTTTTTTTACCTTTTTTTTTTTTCTTTTACTAGCATTTGTTTTTAAATTTATTTGTTTTTTCATCATATACATCTGTAAAAACAAAATTAGGACCCTTCTGAAAAACAATAGGGTATAAGTAAGTGAATAAACAAATGATCATTATCAACAATCAGTACTAGTGGCAAGAGTGAATGGAAGAAGAGAAAGGTACGAATGTAGGTCTAATGCAATCAGAAGTCAACTTGAGAATACTGAGATAAACATATTTTCCACTAAATCAGGATGTATTTTGAAGTATACCAGTCAGATAAAGAAGGAAAGAGTTCTCTATCATACCTGCATTGGATATCCATCCACTCTCTGGTTAATCCTACAGACAGTAAAGAAGAGCTGTTGATGAGTATGGCCAAGAGCTGCAAACACAAAAATCCCAGGTTGAGGGAGGCGCACTCACAGCAAAAGGATGAATGTACTCAGATGTGGTTCTTAGCATTGACCATCTTAGCCTAAGTATTTTTTCATGCCTGTCCAGAAAAGAAAAACACACACACATTCTTCAGGTCATATCGACTGCATATAAAACAGACCAGAAATGTTCCTTTGGAGTCCTCCATATCGCTTCCCATCTTAAACGAGACTTTGCAGGCAGGCATTTATATCTGAGTAAAAATACTCAAGACCCAAGCAGCTGCTAGTCACAATGATTATTTGAAGATTTACAATATGTAGAATATAATCACTGTCCAATTTAACACTATAGACAAAAGGTATCAGGTAACTGGTCTTCAGACCAAAAATATCCTGACAGCAGGGAACACAATTGCTTATTTATACAAATGGTCTGGCACTCAGGCATTCTGTGTAAATAGATCATTATAGCAATTTCCAAGACATTATAATCCATTAAGTAAATTAGACATGCTTTACAAGTCCTAATGATACAGTCCCATGACCAAATACCTCCAGAAACATTTATCCAATTCATCTCTTAGACCAGCTGGACTTTAACTGAGGGCATTCAGCTGAGAAAGAGACCAAGTGGTTCTATTTTGAGAAAAAGCAAGAGCAGAATCTCAAAGCTCAGGGAGTTGCCTTCTTTGTGTTGCTGAGCAATAAACAATTGTTCAGAACCAACCTCGACATCTCAAGTCACTGAATTATGACATTTTAAAATCACACCATTCTTTATTAATCACACGTAGTTAACGGTTTTCTTCTGAATGGCTTGAATGGATTTCATCTTTCTTGCTCCCAAGACTTCTAATTCCATAAGAATAATAGTAATTCTCAGGCCTTTCCTCAGAACTGTTGGCCCCTTGCTTTCTCTTGCCTGGATTATTCCGATAATCTCTTGTTGATCTCTCTTTATCCTTAAAAGACTCATTTAAGACTTGGCAGCAGATGCATCTTCCTTAAGCAAAACTAGTAAGTATACTTTGCTTTGCCACATATGCTAATACATACTTTCTTATTTAATTATTAATCTGAGAAAAACTAGACCATTGTTTACAACAAGGCGACCCTGAGTTTCAGTTTGCCCAGGAGAGTTACAACTTACACCCATTGTTCTGACACAATTCTTAAGGGCACTGCCTCTCACTCTCGAAAGTGTCCCAGATTTGAACAATAGTATTGTTCAAATATAAGGTAGAGGAGAAACTCTTTGGCTTATGGTCATACCAGTCCTGAACAGGAGTTGCTATAGATGTAACTGTGTTAAACACAAGCCTGGGATCCCAATAAATTTGAGGAGCCAACTAATCATCCTGCCATCCTGTCCGCTGAACACATTAGGACAGAGAACACTGCTCTTTAGAATCCTGGAGCCTACAGTCTAGAAGGACACCTTCCAATTCAAGCAACTTCAGCATTTTAACCAATGAGTGAACTAAAGCACAACTAGCTGGTGATGGAGCCAGACACAGGCATTTGTGCCTCTTACCTCTTGGCCCAGGGTGTTTTTCACTTTGCAAAGATTGTATGTACATAATCAGGAAGCTGTGAATCTGGAAAAGACTTTTTCCCCCAGTGTTAGGAATAAATGCTGTGAAGCTGTTTATATTCCTCCGTGCACAGCAGTTATAGCAGCATTTAAGAGGACTCTACAGGGTGAGGGGTGCAATCTGTTCTTGTAAAGCAGTAGAGCTGAATGACTCAGAGAGAAATCACACTCACAGCCTCAATTCCATTAACACCACCTGTACACTAAAGAAAAAATCATAAGTGCATTTTCAATTAAAAGAAATTGGGGCCTCACACCCACATGCCCAAACAAAGTTATAATTGGATTTCCAGTTTCTTTTGCGTACATGTTTCTTTTATAGTCCACAGGCTCTGAGTAGAAGTTTAGCTCATTGCTCCCCGATATCTGATTAGTCCATCTTTCTCCCCTTGCATCTCTCCACCGTGAACAGGAGAGACAGGTGCCAACCCTGGGTCTTCCCATCATTCCTGTGCTGTTTCAGGGTCACACTGGCAGGAAGAATGATAATAAACAATGGGTCACCTTAGCCAAGTTACTTCATTGTGTATTTCCCCTTTCTGCTCTGAATTGTTGCAGTCTAGCAGCTTCAGGGAAATTTTAGAAAAGGAATAAAAGTGTGAGGTAGTCAGAGGGAGTATGAAAAGAGGAGTTTTGTTCAATGGGTATAGAATTTCAGTTTTGCAGAAAGAAAAATTTGTAGAGATCTATTGCACAGCAATGTACATAGTTAACACTACTATACTATACACTTCAAAATAAAAAAAGTATAAGGTAGGTGTGATGGTTAATTTTATGTGTCAACTTGGTTATACTATAGTCCAAGTGTTACTATGAAAGTATTTTGTAGATGTGATTGGAATCTGAATCAGTTGAGGGAGATTTCAGGAAGGGAGATTATCCTAGATAGTCTGGGGGCCTGACTCAATCAGTTGAGGGGCTTCCCTGAAGAAAGAAGTCTGCCTGTGGACCCCAGCTTCACCTCATATCCAAGAGTTCCAGCCTGCCATTCCTCATGGCCAGCCATATAGATTTTAGACAACCTGCCTCCACAATGATATAAGCCAATTCTTTGCAATAAATTTCTTAATATACAATTCCCACTGGTCTCTTTGGTCAAACCTTGACCAAAGTGGGGACACACCCTGTCTCCACAGTGAACACAAAAGATTCTTGGTTTTTCTTTCCTTTACTTGTAGAACTGTATCAGGAGAGAATGATACAGGTTTCCAATTGACATATATTCCAGGCCTTCCAGCAGGTAGTAAGACAATTTAGATGATGCTATTCATCCCCTAAAAAATGGTTGCTCCTCACCCCATAGGGGATTTTCCTCTAGTTATTCCATTACTTAGAAATAATTTTACATCTAAACAAATTTTTGAATTCATATATGAAAGCTTCTTATTGCTCATGCAAAATAAAAAGATAAGTGGCAAAATGCCATTTATACCCACTGTTCAAACAAAGCCGTCCTCTTCTGTTTACTGGCCAAATCAGGTGGAGCCTCAGACTTGGAACATTCAGATCCATGTCTCGGGAGCCCGGTGGAAGCAGCCAGAAGACAGTCTGAGTGAAACTGGGAGAGAGCTGAGAGTCGAAAGTCTAACTACACTTTTGTGACCATGGCCAAGGAACTTGTTTGCCAGCCTATTTCCTCATTTAGAGATTGAGTGTACAACACCAAGCTCACAGTGTGGTTAAAAGATTAGAAATCCTATAGAAGTCCATGATATCTAGTAAGTGCCTAAGATAAGTAGGAGCTACTAATATGACCTGAAATCTTCACAATGTTTAATTATCATTCCAATTTACCAGAGGCCTTCTGGATGCAAGCATGTTATGAATTGTCAGATGTTCCCTAACCAGGAACACTTACACATCTTTACTAATATGTTATCGGGCCTGGTTTTGCTAATCAAAACCAACATACAAATGTCAGAATTCTGAAGACAGAGAAAAAGACTGACAAATTTTGATGACAAGAAAGTGAGAAGGAAGAATAAAGATATATAAGATAGGCCTGGTAGGGTTGCCCAGGCAATAAGAAGTCAAACTGAGGGCCCTGTATATTCCCTGCAAATGAGATAATGAGACATTGATTATAAAATTTGACTTTCTCACAGTGTGTCTCTTGAGAATGTTTGGTAGTTTGCTTTTCTAAGGGCACGGACTCTGGAGCCAGGATGTTGGGGTCTGAACCTTGGCCCCGCCACTTCCTAGCTGTGCAACCTTGAGCAAGCCACTTCACCACCCTGCTTTGCCTCCTCAGATGTACAACAGAGAATGCAAGAATGTGTCTACCGGGTAGTTGTGAGGATTTTATGCGCATAGCATTGTGGGAACACTGTATAAAGGGCCAGTATCATTATTTACTCAGTGAGATCCCACAGAAGTCCTGAGTGAAACTTTTAACTGTTTATCTACATCTGTTACTATTATTTTTACCTTTAATTAACTTAATATTCTCCCTAATTAAATCTCTGAAAATCATAATAAGCAAGCCTCAATATTTTTTAGTTTTGAGGGCTCCTTTTTTACAACCAGTTTAACCATTCAAACATAATAATTAACTTTTAGTAACTGTTGATTAAAAATACATTAATCAATACATTTTCTTAAAATAAAGCTATTATTTTTAATAACAATACTTGCTACTGTTTTCTTTAATTCAACCAATAAAAAATACAAGAAAAAAATTTCAAAAGTCATTCCAAAACTGAGTATCAAAATAACCATCACCAACATCACATTCACATAAATCCAGGTATTCTCCAAGTAGGCAGAAGCATAAACAGATAAATAATTTTAGAAAACTTATTTACACTTAGGAGAGTATTGCAGAGAATTGTGTTGAAGAAGAGATAAGGGGATAAGCCAAGGCTATGGCTACAGGAATTTGATGAAATCTTCCAGGACTTTCTCTCATACTGTCTGTAAGTTGTGGCAGCAAAGAAGGAATCTAGTGGACGAGATGGAGAACTTGACCACATTCCTCTCCTGAAAGTTAGAACTGATCTAGTGCAGAATGCTCTGCTATGCACATCAGCCACAAGGATGATTTTGACCCTGACTTCAAAAGCAAAAGAACTGACTAAAGCAGCAAAAGGAGCTATAACTGCAACAGTGACCATCTTGCCAAATACAGCCAATAAGGTTTAAATCACTTGAAGTTCGGTTCAAAACAAATGTTTCTAATCAAAGTGTGTTTTCATAGATCTTCACTGATGCTGACATTCTTGGCTTGGGAAGCACTTGGAGTTTTATCTTTAAAGAAGGCAGGCTCATGAACAGAGCTGAGAGGAGAGTAGCCATAGAATTATATGATCCAAGCTGCCACAGAGATTTAACTACTTTTGGCATTCACATATAAAAGAGAAGGGGGAGACTGGGAGTAGGATGTTTAGAATTATCTGTGCACAGATAGAATCTTTTCCACCATTTTTGATCCAGAATAAACAAATCATGTTTTTTTTTCTATTGCATTGTTGTGCACTGTTCATTAAACCACAGTTCAAATGCATATAAATAATCTCACTTTTAATAACATGACATCCCAAGCATTTTGTAGAAAATTAGAGTCATTTCAGAGCTATATTCTCATACCTTTCTCTAAGCAATTTACATTTTAAAAACTTCTAATAAACTATGAAAACTATTTTATAAACATTGGCAAATTTATCTACCACAGGATGGTTTTATGAATTTTAATGAACGTATTAATAACTTACTCTTTAATTACCCTTTACTATCACTGATCTAAAGAATGTAACAGAGAATTTCTTCACCATGACAATTATTTTAAACAGTTCTGCTAAAAAGAGTTTATGAAAATTTTTAATATGAGATTTAAATCTACAAAAGGTAAAATAAATTAAACCTTTCCATAATTCTCAAAATAAAATTTAAATAGTGATCCCTGACCATTAGGCAATTAATCATCAATTTTTATAATCAGGTCCAGTAAAAGTAAGTGACCCCTTGTTATGTACTGAACTGTGTCCCCTCCCAAATTCATGTGTGGAAGCCCTACCCCCAATGTGACTATATTTGGTGATAATACCTCTCTTTAGGGAGATAATTAGATTAAATGAGGTCATAAGAGTGGGCTTTAATCCAATAGGACTGTTGTTCTTATAAAAAGAGAGACAGAAGGGATATCTCCACCCACCCCTTCGGCCCACTCTCTCTGCCCATGAGGGAAAGGCCTTGTGAGGACGCAGCTAGAAGGCAGTTATCTACTAGCCAGGAGGAAAAACCTCACCAGAAGCCAACAATGACAGCACCTTGATCTTGGATTCCTAGCCTCTGGAACTTTGGGAAAGTGTTTTTATTGTTTAAACCACCCTGTCTGTCTTTTTTTAATGATAGCCCAAGCTAACTAATATACCCCGCAACAAAGAATTCCAAAAAAAGTATGCTATGAAAAAGAGAGGAAGCCCAGGATGCTGCAGAGCACACAGGAGAAGCACCTGATATGGGATTGGGTTAAGAAGGGCTTCACACAATAGCAACTTCTAAACTGAGACATAAAGAATGGGGTCAGACAACATTCCTCCAAGTGTGGTCTGAGGACATCTAGGAGACTCTGAGACCCTCTTAGAGAGGTCCTGCGAAGTCCTGCCATTTCCAGTTGTTATTGGTTTAATTGTATCCCTTAAAAAGATATGTTGGAACCCTAACACCCACTACCTCAGCTTGTAACTTTATTTGGAGATAGGGTATTTAGAGAGAGAAGTTAAAATGAAGTCATTAGTGTGGGCCCTAATTCAATTTGACTGGTGTCTTTATAACAAGGAGAAATTTTTCTCACATACACACACATACATGCACATATACAGAGAATGCCATAAAGACTGAAGTTATGCTACCACAAGCCAAGGAACTACCAGAAACTGAGAGAGAACTGATCCTTCCCCAGCACCTGTAGAGGGAGTACAGCCCTGCTGGCACCCTGATCGCAGACTTCAGCCTCCAGAACTGTGAGGCAATAAATTTCTATTGTTTAAGCCACTCAGATTATGGTACTTTCTTATGGCATCCCTAGCAAACTAGTACAGAACTACATATCTGTTTGAGGCTAGACTAAAAGAACATATTGCAGAGGTTGAATTCAAAAGCTGATATGAGAGTCCAGTGTCTTCTGTTGAGCCAAACACTACAGACATTAGTAAAAATGTTTTTAAAATGCCACTCTTCTCACTTGTCAGATGTAGTCATTTTTATAAAATGTCATTTATGTTATTGTCATGGTTCTTTTAAAATCAATGACTATTTTTTAATTTCTTAGTTTTAATTGCTAAAATAGTAAATGTTGATAGTTATAACCCCCATCAACAAGAATGCTTAAGGGTCCTCAATTTTTTAACAATTTAAAAGGATTCTGAGGCAAAAAGTTTTGAGAACTCCTGGGATTGAGTTAGCGAAAGTCAGTGAAAGAAAGTGGGTGAAAGACTGCCCAAGTCAGAGCAACGGTATATGCAAAGACAAAAAGGAGCTGCAAATTCAACAGAAGCGGAACACAGAATACAGGCAGCAGGAAGACGAGAGAGGAAAGTGGCAGCCAGGTCAGCCAGATCACAAGGACTTGTATAAATTGTTAAAGAGTTTCATTTTGAGCAAGAAGCAAAGGATTAACTAGCAATTTTTGTTTGAGCAAAGCTCCTCTAAATGTAATAGGGAGGCTGGGTAGAAGGTGCAAAGCTAAAGAAAGACAATGAACTGGTCAGGACGTTAAGTAACTGAGAAAAGGCAAAGTAGCGGCCATGAGAAGGTAGAGATATGTGAATCAATAAAGAAATAGGAATTAAGTTAAATCAGGAGGACTTGAGGATTGTTCCACATAGGAGATAAGAGGCAGAGAAGCATTTCATTTAAAACAACACCAATTACAGAGTTAGGCATCTGAAATGGTTAGTGGTACCATTTAGTGACACAGGAAAAAAAGGTGGAAGGTCAGGTGTACAGGAGAGAACGTGATGAATTTTACAGATGGTGACTCAGAGATGCCTTAAGGAAAGCTACAAGGAATTAACTAGTAAGCAATTTATTATATGGTCCTGGAGCTCAGGAGGTAGGTATGGTTTAGAAAGACATGTTTGGAAAGTAAATGTATATAAATTATGATTAAGTCATAAGTGTATGAAAGTATTGAATGTGAATATATGGAGTATAAAGACAGGAGAGTAAAAAATGGAGCCACTGAAACATCACCATTGAGGAAGGACAGAAAAAGATTTGCTGCATGGAAGGAGTGGTCAGAGAAGTTGGTGGAAAGCTGGGGAGCCGAGTGTCACAGAAGCTAAGAGAAGTGAAAATTCCAGGAAGAAAACAGTGTCAACAAGGTCGATGGACAAGTCCAATAAAAAGGAATTGGAAAGCATCCACTGGATTTTATGTGAGAGAAGAAATTGTTACCTTGGTGATGGAAAGTTCAACTGAACAACACCTTTCCCTCAAGATATATGTTTGCATTCATAAACAGCTCTTCCCCACCCACTTACTTCTTTTTATAACAATTAAATTGATTGATTTAAATGAGATCTGAGGAGATTTCTGGGGGACAAAATAAAAATTAACTCCAGCCATGTTCATAATTAGAGTTCAGACATACAGACACATGTCTGAAAGAATAAAAAAAGAAGTAGGTGTGGGATGATAGTGTAAATAAAAGAAATCAGAGTTCAAGAAATGATGAAGTGAATCGTTGGAATAAATTCCCATGGTGGAAAGCACTGTGGCAAAGTCTAGCCCCAACCGTCCAGGATTGCAGCCACTAGACACACGTGATTACTGAGCACTTGAAATGTGGGGAGTCCAAATTGAGATGTCCTGGAAGTGAAAAAATGCATACTGGGCTTTAAAGACTTGAACTTTAAAAAGTGGTGTAAAATAGCTCATAAATAGCTTTTATGATGGTCAAATGGTATAAACTTCCAGTTATATTGATTACATGTCAAAATGGAAAAAAAATGGTTATATTGAGTTAAACAAAATATGTTATTAAAATTAATTTTATCTGATTCCTTTTACCTTATTAAGATGACTATTAGAAAACCTAAAATTATACATATAACTTGTATTATATTTCTACTGGACAGCACTGGTTTAGCTAAACTTAGCTATGGAGACTGAAAGTCAACTAAAAGTTGTGCGTCTGAATTTTTTTTTTAAATAACACTGGCTTATTAATTTCTTTAATACTTTGAAGCTAAAGAAACTCTGGGGACAACTTATGCTATCAACGGAGCATAAACACAAGAATGGTGTATTCTTCTAATTTTAAAAAAGGAAGCTAAGCAAAAAATGAAGTTCTATAGAAATAACACAGTTCAGAAATCCAGAGAACAGCATTGACGAGCTGCTCAAAATGATTCTAAAACTTCTAGAACACCCAAAATACTGGCAGGAAACTGTGAAAGGAGCAGCAGTTGCTGAGTTAGGAGGCAGAGGCTTAGAGCTAAGGTGAGCTTATTCATAGCCTCGGGCTGCTGAAATCAGAGGAATTTTGAGCTACAGTGACAACTTGAAGAGTATATCTGTTAGGAGGCTTTTAGCTACAAGTAAGACATTGACAAGAGAATGTCTCATATGCTAGAAAACTCAGAGATAAGTATTCAAAGTTTGTTAATGAAGAGAGTTCAGAGCTATGAGAAAGCATTCAGTTTCTTTTTGTCTCTCCCCTTTTCTGTGCATTCTATCAGAGTCCTAGTAATTCTGTTCTGTTTTGTTTTGTTTTTTTCAATGTTGTATTATTGTTAGTAGTGGTACCAAGCTACATGTTTATTCCCATTCACACAGAGAAAGTGAATTTCTATGTCTCTTTTTTAAGAGCAAATAAAGTTCCCCACAGCTGCCAGAAAACTCTTCTTGTGGTGCATTGACCAGACGTAAGCCATTTGCCCATTCTTGAACCACTCACTGCCGAAGGTAATGGGATTACACTTGGACCAATCGGGTTCCAGTTTCCAGAGCTGAGGGGAGAGGCAGCATCCCCTGAGTAACTTGTCTTGCAAGAGGGTGAGGTGAATATCTAGGAAAGAAGAGGGTGGGAATTCTGCTGTGTAGAAAATCCACAATGTCCACAGTAATTCTATTTAATACAAAGGGGTCATCAGGTAAGGGGTTAATATCCAAAATATATAAAGAGTCTATAGACATGACACCCTGAACATGCCCAATCCCATCTGATTTTGGAAGCTAAGTAGGGTCGGCCTGGTTAGTACTTAGATGGAAGACCACCTAGGAAGATCAGGTGCTGTAGGCTTTAAAAAAGATAAACTGAATAAACTATTTTCCAAAGGAAACATACAAATGGACAACAGGTAAAGTGCTCAACATCGCTAACATCAAGGAAATGAATATAAAAAATATACTGAGCTATCATCTAACATCTGTTAGAGTGGCTATTATTAAAAATATAAGATATAACAAGTGTTGGCAAGAATGTGGAGAAAAGGAAACCCTTGTGGCACTGTTGGTGGGAATGTAAATTGGTGCAGCTTCTATTGAGAACAGTATGTAGATTCCTCAACAAACTGAAAATAGAACTATCGCATGATCCAGCAATTCCACTTCTGGGTCGTTATTTGAAAGAAAGAGAATTACTATCTCGAAAAAATATTTACACTCCATGTTTACTGCAGCATTATTCATAACAGCCAAGACATGCAAACAACCTAAGTGACCATCAACAGATAAATGAATTTTAAAAATATGGTGTACATGTATAACAGCATATTATTCAGCCATAAAAAAAAAAAAAAAGGAAATCTTGCCATTTGTGACAACATGGATGGCTCTTGAGGGCATTATGCTAAGTAAAATAGGTCAGACAGAGAAAAATAAATACTGTATAATCTCACTTATATGTAAATTCTCAAAACAAGGAAAAACTTAACTCATAGATACAGAGAACAGACTGGTAATCGCCATAGGTGGAAGGTAAGGGGGTGGGTAAAAGAGGCAATGATGGTTACATGGTATAAACTTCCAGTTATAAGATAAATAAGTCCTGGGGATGTGATGCACAGCCCAGTGACTATAGTTAATAACAGTGTATCGTATATTTGAAAGTTACTAAGAGAGCTGATCTTAAAAATTCTCATTATATGCCAAAAAAAAATAAAGAAAGAAAAAAAGAAACTGGATCACCTTCTTACACCATATACAATAATAGACTCAAAATGGTTAAAGACTTTAATGTAAGACTCGAAACCATAAAACTGCTAGAAGAAAACTCTGATATTGCTAACAGTAATTTCTTTTTGGCCATAACTCCTTGGGCAAGGGAAACCAAAGAAAAAATAAGCAATTGGGACTACATCAAACTAAAAGTTTTTGTACAGCAAAATAAACCATCGACAAAACAAAAAGACAATGGACTGAATGGGAGAAGATGATTCGCTTATGATATATATGGTAAGAGGTTAATATTCAAAATATATAAAGAACTCAACAATAGAAAGCAACCAATCCAGTTAAAAAATGGGCAGGAGAACAGCATAGGGAATGCAGTTAGCATTAATATATTAGCTAGATGGAGAGCCAGAGGAGAGAAAAAGCAATTAGGGGGATCATTTTATAAACTATATAAATGTCTAACCAATGTACTGTATACTTGAAACTAATAATGAAATAAAATTTTTAAAAAATTCTCACAAGAAAAAAATTGTTAATTGTGTGTAGTGATGAATGTTAACTAAACTTACTGTGTGACCAATATACATATGTCAAATCATTACGTTGAACACCTAAAACTAATACAATATTATGTCAATTATATCTTAGTTAAGAAAGAAAGAAAGAGAAAAAAGAGAAGAAAAGAAAAAAGAAAAGAAAAAAAAGAAAAGAAAAGAAAAAAGAAAAGAGAAAGAAAAGAAAAGAAAAGAAAAGAAAAGAAAAGAAAAGAAAAGAAAAGAAAAGAAAAGAAAAAGAAAAAGAAAAAGAAAAAGAAAAGGAGACCATAGGGAAAGCTTAAAAACACAAAAGGGGGAATAATACTGCCAGCCAATTATTTAATCCTTAGCCAACTTCCGTCAGCCCCACAACTGGTTTGGCTAAGGAAAAACCACCTAATGTTAAGTGGCCAAAGCAAGAGGTCACTGTGACAGTAAAAGCATTATAAAAACAAAGATTCTATTTCAAAGCTAAATATCAATGACTTGCAAAATATCTGTTGTTTGGTATTATCTGGACCTCAGCTGCCTCTGCTTATTTGCATGAATGGTGAAGACTCAAATAATCCTTACTCAGCTTTTTGTTCCACTTCCAGCAGATGTATTAGCCCATCTTTATGTTCCATCTCTCTGCCTCCCCATTGTCCTCGTGCTTGTCAGGTCACAGTAATGAGACTGTTCTCTTGTGACTGATTCTCAAGCCTCATTTGATAAAGACAGGCCATGATCTAAGAGGAAAGAAAGAGTAAGCTTGTAGGATCACGGTTTGCTTTGTAACTGAGCAGGGGACAAAAGCTGTCCTTTAGTTACTGTTGTGTTTATCGCAAAAACAGCTTGGGTTTTAAAACTCTTGGCATTAAATATTCTAATTCCCCCACATGACTCCTTCTGTAGTGGCCCCAAAGGTCAAAATATACAGAAGAAACTGGAACTCCACAAAGTTGTCTCTTCATTGAGCACAATGAAACACAGTGAGAGTTCACAGTCAGGGCTAGTAATTAAGTGAAACAAATCATGCTGACATGGCTGCAATCGACCCAAGGAATTCTGCAGTTAGACGAGACCTTAGAAACAATCTAGTCCTCTGTGGTAGGCAAAATAATGCCCCCACCCAAGATGTCTGTGTCCTAATCCTCAGAACCCATAACCATGTTACCTTACATGACAAAGGAAATTTATAGATGTTATTAAGGAATTTGAGATGGAGATTATCCTGGATTATTTGGGTGGGCCCAATATAATCACAAGGGTCCTTATAAGTGAAAGAGGGAGGCAGGAGAGTCAGAGATGGGATGTGCTGACAAAAGCCGAGGTCTTGCTGGCTGGAAAAGTTCCTTGAGCCAAGAAATGCAGGCAGCCTATAGCAGCTGGAAAAGAGAGAGAAATTTGTTCACCCCTAGAACTGCCAAAGGAATGCAGTTCTGTCAACATCCTAATTTTAGACTTCTGACCTCCAAAACTGTAAGAGAATAAACTTGTGTTTTTTTAAGCCACTAAATTTGTGGTAATTTATTACAGCAGCGATAGGACACTCATATACTCTATTACCTCATTTTATAAATGACTCCCCCTGTCAATATCTACCACACACTGAGATGCTCACACTTCCTTCTTGAAGTTCCTCCTATTACTACACTTGTAATAACATATATACTTAATTTTTACCGTAATAATATTCTCGTTTGCTATCTCTCTAACTAGACTCTGAGCATCTCCAAGGTATAGATTATCATTTCCTTCTTTCATCTCCAGTAATACCTAATTCAGACTTCCGACCCACCCAAATCATTTAATAAATATCTTTTAGCTAGAATAAATCAAGAAATAAAAAGATATAAAATTAGGGCCTCATCTAAACATCTTAGATGGATCCTCAATCATAGGAAACTAATGACAGCACCCTCTAACTTCATGGTTATGTGTTACCCTCATGCCAGAATATTTTTTAAAAAATAAGATCTCTTTCTAATAAGAGTATGCAATGTGGATATAGAAATACAGATTTGTCCTTAGAACTTCAGAATGGTATCTGTATACCTGAGCAGGGATTATAGGTAACAACACCCCGAATGGCCTTAATAGATAGTGTCGAGCTGAGCCAGGAGGCTGAAGACCAAAGGTATGGGGTGGGCGGGGGGCGGGGGGGGGGGAGGCTCCCAAATTAGTCCCTAAAGATTCTGAGGGCTGTGGCCTCAGAAGAAGTCACGTTTTATTGCTGAGTCCAAAACCCCAGTTCAGGGTGAGAATTTTGAGAAAAAAGTCAAATAGGTCAGAAGGCAGGAAGTCCTGGAAGGGAGGGGTACTAAATGAGATCAGAAAGAAATAAGAAGGCCAAAGACATTTCCCATGAGGGGGATGCAGAGGCCAAGGCTTGTTTAGGTTGGACCTTTTCTGGGGGAATGGGTGGGTGGCCAGTTTTAAAGATAGACCCAGGACACACTGCTCAGGGAAAGGAAAAAGTTAGAGTCAAGGAGAAGGCTTCTAAATTTATGTCTTAAAGTATGGGGTCAAATTACTGCAGGGAAAGCAGAAGTGATACTAGGAAGGCAATAGTGAGCCCATTATTTTTGCAGAAATAATGTTCTCCAGATTGGGGTGGCTTCCTGGCTCCTAACCTTCATCTGGGAATAGAACTGACCCCTCTAACACAGGGCTCAGAGAATTGCATCTTCCCGACTCAGTCCACAGGATTCTGTACAAGGGGTGAGTGTGTATAACCCAGACGGGCCGGGGTTCTTCTCCAAGGATTTTTCAGATAGTTGTTGGGAGAGAACAATTTGTCTTCCGAGGTACTGGCTGTAAGGATGCCACCCAGGTTGCCCACAGCTGCATTCTCCCATCCTCCCCAAAAAACAAAGCTGGAAGAATGGTGGCAGGCTTCAGGGAGAACACTCAAAGGTCCCAACAGGAGTCACTCGCATTTGTGTAGCTCTTCCCTAAATTCCGCCAGCTACACCAATAACTCCCCTGGTGGCTCAACTACTTGAAATCACTTGCCTGACACTGTTAAGAAAAAAATTGGGCAAAGCATTGCATATTTATTTAGCAAGTAACACAAAGCAATGCTAAGTTTATCTAGGCTCCTGCTTCACGTCATATACCATATTCTCTAAACAAGAGCCCTCCCCTACCCTACGTGCCACTTCACTACTGCCAGCATCTGTCCTCTTTTTCCTCTACAGGTGCTGCCAAGACCACATTTTTGGTGTCCCCGAAGCCACTGAATGTGGAGGAGAGCAGGAGAGATAGGCAGCAGAGTGAGCATTTCTTTTGATATAAAACTTCCTTGAAAGAACATTAAGGAATGACAAAAGTTTCTCCTCTTCTCAGTTTCACCAGCTTTTGTTGTTGTCATTCCAGATATTGCTTGGCAGACAATAGACACAGGCCAAAGGTTCATGAAGAGGTTCAAAGGCATAGGGAGAGAGGGGAATTTCTTGAATACTACCCTTTTATTTGGTCAGCCAATGAATCGTCTATCCTGGCTGGAGCAGATATTAACAAGAGTTTCCAGCTTCTGCATTCTGCTTTCATTCTTTCCAGCCTCTCCCACTGAAGTCCTAGGGATGATTCTAGCCCTCAAAATGAGGCCCCATCCACCATCCCCATGTGCCTGAGCCTCAAAACGTGTTGACCCATCTTGAGGGCCCATCATCAAAAGGTACTGCACTAAACTCTGAGCGCTCACAGGAATGCATTAGGTAACCTCAGGGGGGCCAATAATCACAATGACAATAATGACAGCAGCTAACGTTTACTTACCATGTGCTGAGTCTATGTGGAGGATCAAAGCACCAAAAGAAACTAGAACACTAGAATTACCATTATCCCCATTTGGTAACTGAAGGAATTGAGAATCTAAGGAAAACTCTCTTGCCCAAGGTAACATAAAAAGTTAAGTGACTGGGACTCAAGCTCAGTTGTCTCCACTCTTAACTTCTTGGCTTAAGAGATGAAAATTGTTTACAAGGAGCAACTGATGACAGAGAAAGATGAGAGAGAAAGAGAGAGAGAAGAGAGACATACACAGAATGCACAAATGTGGCAAAATAGTAACACTTGGAGAATTTGAGTAAAGGGATATAAGGGTTCTTTGTACTGTACTTGCAATGTTTTATAAGTTTGAAGTTATTTCAAAATAAATTGTTTAATAAAAAATTATGCCTACCTTGGGGTGCTCCTGCTGAATATAAGCGGAATGTTTTTTCACTTATGCCAATTTGATAGGAGAAAATGGTTGTCCTGATTACATGTCTTTGTTAATGATCATTGTTTTTCATATTTTTCTATGCCATTTGTATCTTTACCTTTAGTCAATTATCTTTTTCCACTTTTTTTAATGGGTGTAGTGCCCCCACCTGGTCCCAGATTCTGGGCTGGATCCTTCATCTTCCAGCTGCTGGGAATATTAACTACTGATGGCTCACAGTTGCTATTATTAAATATTCCCTCTACTCACAGAGAAATGTGTCACCCGTGGTCACTCCCCCTCCTAGAGGTCAGCCCATGACCAGTGGCTTTCTTTTGTACATGAAATCCACAAGAAGCAGAAAGGTAAATGCCAACTTTATCCATCTCTCTAAATTTCAGCATTACAATTTTTCTATTTGAGGGTTTGGAAAGAATGGTATTTCTCACATTTATTTACTGGGAAATATACACTCATTTGGAATGCTTCCCAGACTGAGAAATAGTCACTCACAGAACCATGTACATGTTTAAGTTACATTTGGTCTTGAAAATGCCTATTTCATTTCACTAACAGCCAAAGTAAGGCATTTATAATGCTCTTTAAAGCATTAATTCACTGAAAGTAAGGTAAACGCCACCTCTCACCATGCAAGTTATTTAACCTCTTAGGCAAGTTACTTAATCTATCTGTGCATCGATGCTCTAACCTATAATATTTGGGTAATAATAATACGAACTTCAGGTACTTGTGAGGAACAAATGACATAATAAATGTAAAGATCTCAGAACAGTGCCTGCAACATAATAAACTCTATATAAGCTCCAGCCATTATAACTTTACTATTATCATGATCATCATTATTCCTATTATTAAATATAAGCTTGATTCTATGTAACTTATTCAAAATGAAATTATTTTATTTATTTACGCTATGCTATAATTCAGTCTTTTCTTCTAATTCACACTGGTTTTTCTCCCCAACTTTATACGCATTAATGAGGTTTGGCTATTATACTTTATGTCCTATTCATAATGTGACAGACACTTACTATGAGACTTTCAAAGACAATAAGTTCCTCATAATTCTTTCTGTAAAAGAGCAAAGAAGATATTTAATTCTATTTTATTCTTAATTAGACATATTTCTTCTATTCATCATTGAAGAACTGTAAGAGCCGAAAGCTAGAGAGATTTTAAAATGAAATTCATTTTACATCTTTCCTTTCCTAATTCCTATTGTAAAAGTTTATAGCAAAAAATCTGGGGCATCTGAAACCAATCTTAAGGATAATTACTAGGTATGCAATAGGTTATTACATTTGGAAAACACTTGTCTTCTAAATTAAAAATTCATAAGTTTAAGTCTTTTAATTTATTTCAGGCAAAGGAAACAAATAAATGAACATAAATGATACAAAAGTCAAAACAACTTAAAAGTCAACATTCTTCTTTTCAGTGGGAAATAGTGATTGAAACAACAATACTGAAGGACTGAGGACCAACACATAAAGCAGATAATTGTAACTTGACTGGTAAAAAACATTCTAGAAAAGATTGGCATAGAAGAAGAGGTGGGTAGGTGACACCATGACCGTTAAAAGCCATTTGAACCTGAGTCTGACTCAATTGAAGGTTCAGACAGCCTCTGAAGTAGTGATTTGCATTGCAAAAGTTGAGGGAGATAAAAAAGCGGGGTCCTGGTGGCTGTGACATAAAAGTCTCTCCAGATAATCTCTCATCTCAAGATCATTAACCTAGTCACATCTGCAAATGCATGGCCATGTACAGTAATATATTTACAGGTTTCAGGGATATAGATGTGGACATCTATGGGGCAAAGGCAGAGATGTGGGGGTGCTTTACGTCACTTAACACAAGAGCTGGTTCCTGCTCAACAGAATATGCTTCAGCATTTCTGGCTTCCTGAGACCTAGCATCCTCCTTGCCTGGACTCTAACTTACTGATTTCCCATATTCTCTTCTTCTCTCCAATTCTTGACAATTCCTTTGTCCCAAGATCACTGAATACTGATTATCCAAAACTTTTCAGTCTCACTATGACACTTCTTTTTCCCTAGGCTTTATTTGCAACCTAGTTCTACCCTCTCTGTTCCTGCCCCGTCCTACCCAGATCCCTCATGGTATCTGCCCCAACTTCTATCCTGAGAACAGAGTATACAATATATTGCTATGATTCTGCTGTCCCTTTCTTGGCCCAAGAACTAACTCTACCTGGGTGTAGTATATACTGTTTAAGAAACTTTTTCTTAGAGGGGAGAAAGAAAGAATGTTTACAAAAGAGGATTACAGATAGAATAGGACCAAGTGAGAAGAGCTTAGAGAAACCAATCCTGAGGCCTTTAACCTTTGGAGTCTCTGCACTTTGGTGAAAGGAAAAGGTCACTATCAACCCTTATTTAGAAAATTAATGACATTAAAAGAAAATAAAATTTAAAATGAAAATTTGTTTTAACTGTGGAAACATACTTTAAATATATTACATCTTCATAAGAAGAGCTGGTCTTCCACAAATGTGTCAAATCAACTTGGTTGTCAGTTTTATTGGGTTGCAATACTAATGACACTATGACTACAGAGTAATGAAAATGGTTTCACAACCTACATAAGGATAGAATCCCATGCTTTTACTCCACAGTCCCCACTTTCTGCCCAAGGTTCAGTTAAGACCATAGAGCCAAGTCTGTATGAAACAACAATCAAAATTGCCAAATAGCATCGCAGAGTGCCAACAAAATGCCAGGGGCCATGAAAGCATCCCAGGCTGTTGTGGCTCCCTTTGGATGGTCCTACTCTCCATCTCACATGTGTGCATGGAGGGTAATTGATGGAGATATCCATCCATGTTAGTTCTGTGGAAGAGGCTTACTTTTTTCTTTCTCCACTTCAGGGAGCCACGAATCCTGAGTATAATAGCATTTCTTTCACTTAGGAGTATATTCATCCTTTTCACCTAAGTAGGTGTAACAAACTAATTTTTAAACTTAGTATGTGCCCCATACATACATTATTTTTAGTTTTTTTTTTATTAGGGAAGAATTTCAAAAAGAGAACTTTTTGTGTAAAATGTGAAATACAGATTAGAATTTGTATTTTCCAGAGAAAAAAATTACACATATTAAAAGATTTTAAAAAGATAGATACTTCATTAGGAAAAGAGTCCACCTTTGAAATCAAGTGTACTGGAAGAATTATTTTTTAATTAGCTCAAAGTTCACAGCTCATCAAATTCTATATTTTAAAAATCAGTCCACAAAGAACAAATAAGTTTTACCTTATGTGTCAAAGAGGAGGATGTCTGATTGATTCATTCTGTTCTTTCTTTCTAGTTTTTAGATTTCATAAATCCTTTTACCAAATAGTAATAAACCTTTAAAGTCTTTTCCAGTGATTTATCTTTATCTTTCATAGATGACAGCTCCACTCTGTTTTAATATTTTTAAAAGAAACTCAAGACATCTCAGATGTTTCTCTTTAATGTAATTAGAATTTGTGTCATTTTATCCTGATTTTATTCTGTTTTTTAAAAAAATCATTTTTAAAAACTTAACAGATAGTGCAGAGTTACCCAAAATAATTTACAATATTCTATGAACTTGAATTCATCTCAGATTTATCAAGACAGGGTAATTAGATCACTGATTAGAGGAGTCCTATAATAGTGTAAATACGGTGCTTTTTCAAAAAGGGAATATTCCACGAAAATGCAGAGGATTGTTTAAATTAAATGTCTCTACAACATTAAAGATGATGCATTTCCCAAAACCTTGGCAAGCTGGCTACTTACACCATCATCCACGGAGAGCGCTGTGGCCCTGGTGGGAGGGGGCGGGATGTGTGGGATGAGCAAGAAGAGGTGAATAAATGCAGCACAAACTATATGCCAATATCTTACCTTAAGCAGACTCCATGTAACAACAACAAAAAAAAACACTAGATTTTAAAAATTGCTATTGAAGGACTAAGTTTTCTTATAAAATGATTCTTTCCCATAGGATTTATTTAAGGAGCAAGGTACTGTATTACACATCTAATTAGAGAAAATTAATATATTGTAGTCTTGACTCCTAAAGGACCCTCTATCTATGAGAAAAATATTCACACATCTTTTCAGGAATATCTCTACTGTACAAAGTATGTCAATCCTGCATTATAAACAAACAAAATGTATACATCACCTATATAAAAATAACTTATGTCAGTAAGATACTTCTATTTACAAAGTACTTTTAGACACACTTTTTTTTTAATCCTTACAACAAACCCAGAAAATAGAAACTGTTATTAAAATCTCCATTTTACAGATGAAGAAATTGAAGGTCAGAGAACCAAGAGCAGAAAGAGCCCCGCCTTCAAAATCGATGTTGTTCAGTGTGACCACTGATGAGAGACTGGTTCACTGGAAGCATCCTCGAGTCCCCATCAGAAGAGCAGAGCAGCACCTGGCCACTGCCCGTGGGCCTGGCTTGGGTCAGCCAGCAGCTCAGAGACCGCACTGCCGGGTGCCGCCTGCTGCACAGGCCTAACAACCGTGGCTTGTGTGCGGCCCTCTTCCATAAGGCCTCATCTTTTGAAACTGCCTCTCACTGTATCTTCACTGTACACTTTTGCTTTGTCCACCCTCCCTCAAAAAAGCATAACCCACGTCTGCCCACATCAATGTAGTGTGTCACAGCTCACTGTACGCCTCACCTCCTCTCTTCTCTGTGTGTCTCCTGATCAAATATTGAAATCCGGGGAACCTTTGGTGAGGCCCTCACTAATTAGCAATCCCATGATAAAAATATTGGGAAAAGTATGTAAACCAGGGGTTCTCAGGCATTTTCATTCCTTGAGATTCCTAATTCTATTCAATTCCCACCATCATCTCTCACACAAACACACTTACACACTCATTTTTTCTCAGCTGAAGATATGGTAATGTCACAATTATCCATTCCGAATAGGCGATTTATAACTGTGAAGTTCCTTAAAATTGTTTTTTTTAAAACATTTAACAAACGCTTATATGCATTTACTATATACCAGGTGCTGTTCTAAGTACGTTATAAATAATAGATCATTTAAACCTCATAACAATCTACATCTTCATTTCATAGATAAGAAAACTGATACAGGGAGGTACCTTACCTACAATCACTCCCTAGGAAGTGGGGGGGCCAAGTTTCTAATTTGGGGAGTCTAGTTCCTTCGTCCACCTCTCAACCACTATACAACCTGCTTGTTGGAGCACATACAAGGTGATTTCGAGATGGGATGGATAAAAAATGAACGCTGTTATAGAATGAACTGAGGAACATGTGCCATCAGGTTGGGAAATAAAAGAGCAGTCTCAAAGGATTGGTAAGGTAGCCATGCAGTTTCTCTGCTCACAGATTAAACGTTACTTGGAAATTTCAGGCTTCCCAATTTTCTCAACATTCTCTCTTCCCTCCCGATCCCCAGTATACCAAAAACAACAAATTTGGAAACATTTCACTAGCCATTCTCCTTTCAGTTCATGATAAGGGAGGGCTTACTTATAATATTCTCTGCCTTCTAAATGTCGAGATGTAGAAATATATGAATCCACAAACAGAGGCGATGCTTTTATAATATATAAATCACTGTTTTACAAGCTGCAGCACATAGACACTTCCCTTGAACAGGCAAAAGGAAAAAAAAAGTCAGTAGTTTTACATCTCAAATTATCTATGACACTATTGTTTAGGTGGGAAGTTTGGGGGTTTTTTATTGTTTCGTTTCTTGCTTTGTTTTGCAGGTTTCTTTCTTTTAGCTTAATTTGGTATTCAAATCACATGGTTGTATATTGAAAATTATTTTGATTCACACTTGTTTGTAGGTCTTTTGTGTTGCAGTATTATACACATTTCACTATTTTCCTTAGATTCTGGTTTATTTTATGACTTAGAATAAGTGATCATGTTATATAACTGAGGAATTTATGTTATAATACTGGTCCTTCTCCGGCCTGAAAGGGATTAATTGTTCCCCATTCTGTGCTGCACAGCTCCCTTCTTCACTCAGTTATTATTGACCTGTATTTAACTATCCGGGTGGGCTTCTGGTAATAATTAGGCTACCATCTCCATTAAATCCCAGGGAGAGCAAACAGTGAGGGCAGCAGCAGCATCTGTAGTGACATTTCACAGTCACAAAGAGGATGGCTTGAAGGGCAATTGTGTCTTCCTTCTCTGTTCTCTAGGCCAAAAGACTATAAACATCTGATGAAAATGCATCTTTAAAAACTCTGAATAATTTATTGAACCCTTGCTTGCAGCAGAGGTCTATTGTTTTCTGACACTTCATTTCTACAATTAGACAGTGGCTTTGAACACACATTAGAGACCCAAATAACACTATTTTGCTTAACGTGATTATCTCAAGATCCACCCATGTTGTCACAAATGGCGGTATTTCATTACGCTTAGCAAAATAAATCGGAAAAAGTTGAGAACCAAATGATTTCACTCATATGTAGGCTATAAACTGAGAACAACAAATGAACAAGACAAACAAAAACTCATAGACACAGACAATAGTTTAGTAGTTACCAGAGGGAAAGGGGAAGGGGGGCAGATAAGGGTACAGGGGGTCAGAAGGACATTTGACTTGGGGTGGTAAACATACAATGCAATATACAGATTATGTGTTATTGAATTGTAATAATTCGAATCTATATAATTTTACTAACCGATGTCACTCCAATAAATTTAATAAAAATATTAACACTTTAACTGAAATCCCAATAAGGACCAGATTTTGAGTATTTAACACTGAACCTCGGCATTTGAAAAAGAAAAAAGATAAGAGAAAAGAGAGAGGGAGGAAGAGAGAAAGAAGGAATATTATGGAGGTAGTATGTCACTGGCAAAAAGTCCTAGAATCCAGAAATGAATATTAATTCTACCTTTTCAAGTACTTCACTGAAATTCAAGAAAAATGAAAACATCCTTAGGCTTTTATCTTCTATATCCAAAACTCAGAGATTGGATGGTTCATTTAAAATTGGGCTGGGCTGCATTATTAAAAAAGGAAAAAAGACAATAATATTATGAGGTGTAAAAACATAATAGAAGCCTGAGGCAGGCAGGTGAAGGTAAATTCATAGGTAGAGGCCCAACTATGTAGCCCTTCTCCATTCTTGGATTGCCAACTCATGGTTTAAGATGGTTCCTTGAGCTCCAGCTGCTGTGTCTACATTTCAAACAGGAGGGAAAAGGAAGAAATAAAGAAGAGAAGAAACACGCTCTCTCCCTTAAAGACTGCTTTGGAAGTCACCACACACTTCCAGATCACATTTTATCATCCATATTTTGTCACAAGGTCACAGCTGAGTCACAAGGAAGCAAGAGAAAATATAATTTTATCAAGCAGTAAAGTGCCCACTGTTAAAACAAGACATCGGGCCCCAAATGGAGCTGTGTATGCTAAGTCCTCACCTCACCAAACCAAGACTTGACTTAATTACAGTTTCCACTCTCCCAAAAAATGGAACCTCAAACCACTCAATAAGGAATCACCTGATCAGCACGAGTTAGGCCATCTGCCTGATAGACCCTACCATTCCCTAAAGGAAAGTAACCTTGCAATAACAACCTGCTTTCTGCCTGGTATAAGTTCCTTGTTCCTGCTCCCTTCTCCCTATAAAAGTCTTTCATTTTGTAGAGCTCCCCAGAACTCCTTTCCATCTGCTTCCCAATTCAAATCCATTTTTGCTCAGAAAACTCAAAAATCTTTTAACAGCAGCTTAGAAGGAGAAGAGAATGGATATGGGGAGGTAAATGGCTGTCTCTTCCCCCCAGAAATACAAGCTTCCCTTCCAGGATATTGAAATGCATCAATGAAATACTATTTTTTTTTCAAACATGGCATTTAGACAACATTTTATATTGATAAACCATTTTCTCTACTCGACCTAGCCCTCCTTGACCTATACCACTGTTGATTTTGCCCACCAGTGCCATCCCCAAATCTGACAATGTCTTTCAGGTTTTCAACTAGGATATCTATGTTGCCTGCATTGTTTAGAGTTGTGAACTTAGAAGATGCTTTCTGGGGAAGAGCCTACTAAGACATCAAAATGTAACAGTGAATATTAGAAACAACTAATGAGAGAGAGTTCACTTTTGAAGCTGTTAGAGTGGTGATCAGGGAGAAAATGGAAGGTTTTAATCACGCCGACAAGAGAAACACATAAGGACAAAAAAGCTGAAGCTTATAGGTCATATGATACATAAGATGTGCACCAGCACCACCAGTACCATGCTAACCCTTGCATAGACTCTCTCATTTAATTATCACAAGAACCCTATGAGACAGGTAACGTTTTTTCATTATTATTATACAAATAAAGAAATTGAGGTTTAGAAAAGTTTAGAGATTTTGTTGAGGTCACGCATAGAGTAAATGGCAAAGAGAAAATAAAATGACACAGGATTATAAAAATTACTTAGTAAAATGGCCCAGAGGAGGGAGCTATCACAGAAAAACAGACTACTGCCCTATGAGAAGCAGGGACTTTTGCTGAAGAGACACAGCCAGCCTGGGGCAGCCTAGCAGGAGGAGAGCAAGGAATCACACAAAGAACTCCTTCTCAGCCTCCTACCCATCTCCTGCAGGTTCCCCTATTGGCTGAACCCAACCAGAAATCCAAGGGCAAGGAGGTTTTTGATATAGTTCACTCAGGTCAGCCTTCCAGAATAGAAAGGGTTGAAAGAGAAGAGCTGAATCTGGACTGGCAAATGACGTCCCTGCACAGGTGGGCCATCACTGTCCTCTCTTCATTGCATTCAAGGACCACAATGGGCAAGGGACATAACTTTGCCCATTTTAAAACCAGAATTTCCATTCTCATTCCCGTCCTCACACTTACATTAGGGAATCAGGATGCAGGATATGATTCACTGCCCTCTTACTGCCAGCAGGTAAGAGGTTAACACTGTATTTAAAGGTTTCCAAAACCTGATCTAAACTATGTAAGAGAGAGGCAAGCAACTATTTTAATTTTAAATTATGTTGGGGGTTGGGTGGGAGGGAAGAATTACAGAATTCCTGCACATAACTTCTTCCATGGTTTGAAGCCAAAATCAAGAACTCTCTCCTTCTATATGAATAATTACCAAAGTGTCTTCTATTTAGGTCTCTTGATTCTCTTAAGGGAAAAACAGTAGCACGGCAGCAACATTCTGTAGGTGGCTGTTTCCCAACTTGCAGGCACGTCTCCACCAAGACCCTCCACCTCAGGTGAGTAGGTCTCTAGTCCATCCTCCATACGTGGAATCTGTTTTCCCTTTTCCTGCTCTTTTGCACACTATCCTTATTTTGCCTTCCTGATATTCCTGCTTTTCTAGCTCAACAATTAACTTCCCACCTACTCACTTCAAGAAAGCCTGTTTAGACTACTCATTCCCCAAAGGAGTTTAGTTTACTTTAAATTTCCATAGCAACTATGCTCATCAGCAAAACACTATAGATCCTCGGTATCTATTAATACTGCCTGAATTTTCCTTGAACTGTTCCAGTAAAGATTCGGTATATAAAAAAAAGGCCTATTATTTTTCAGGAGAACATACTCTTTCAGTGCAGGAGAACTTATCATTGCTTTTAATCAATCCCCTACTGGTAGACACTAAGACTAACTCCTTCATTGTTTCACCATTATGAACAATACTATATTGAAGAGTTATAAAAGTATCTCTGTGTCCCTCTGGGAGTAAGTATTCTGTAAGACAGGTGCTGAGTAGATTTGATTGGTCAAAGGATTTACTTATTTATTATTTTAAAAGATACTACCAAATTTATTTTTTTAAATAGCTACCCACTTTAAAAATGGCTACCTTTTGCAATCCTGCCAAATATATGTGTTCTTGTATTTATTCACCTTGTAACAATGGATACTACTCATCATTAAAATGTTTTCCCAGATTTCTATGATTACTGGTAAGATTGAGCATGTTTCCACATGTTTCTAGAGCATTTTCATTTCTTCTCCAACTTGCCACTCTTAGCATGTTCCCATTTTCTTACTGGAACGTCTTTTTCTCATTGACTTGTAGATAATCTCTGTATAATAGAGATTAAGCCTTCATTTCTATCACATACGATGAATATTTTTTCCTAGTCTCATGCTTGCTATTCATTAATTGGTTTACTTATGGGTATGCATTTTTAATCTTTATGTAGTAAAATATGTGAAGCTTTTGAAATCTAATAATTATAAAAATATGGAAACTTACAAAAGTCTAAAACACCTCTCCCTCTCTCCTCTCTCTCTCATTTCTCTCCCTTGTCCCACTCTCTTAACTTCTCTTTGTCCACATGGCTCTTAATTATCCATGGCGTTGAACATTTGATATACTCTTACAACCTAGAACAGTACTTAAGCTTTAGAAAGTGTCTTGGATTATTTTTAAAATGTTCTCCCCTCCACTTTTTCCATTCTCACTTTCTGAAACATCTGGAACTCTTGAGAAGATCCTTTAAATTCTCTTTTCTCCCTAATCCAACTTTTGGTTTTTTTACTATGGGAGATTTTCTCAATTTTACCTTCCAAATCTTCTACTAAATTTTGAATGTTTTTGTTATTTTTAATTTCCAAACAATCTTATTTTGTCTTTTAAATATTTTATTTGTATAGCTTCCTGTTGTTTTATATCATAAGTGGAATACCTTATCTCTCCAAGGAATAAATGTTCTTTTTTTAAAATTTCTGTCTTCCTGCATAGTCTCTGTTTAAAGCAAGTTGCTTTTTTTTTTTCCTTTTCACATCAGAGGCTTTCTCTAAATGTGTAGTAACCCTTGCCATCCACTCACACTGAAGAGCAAGGTGATATGAAGTTGGGTATATGCCCTGTGCATGGGGCTTCATATGAAGAAGGTCTGCCCATGCCACCTTGCTGAGGAAATCCCCACCATCAGTGTTTTTCAGTTCTTTTCTTGGATGAGTTAGATGCCACGCTGAAAGGGCATAATTCTAAGTAAACATTCACACATGAAGGAATAAGCTTGGTGTTCTTAACAATCAGGAAGCAAACTTTCATTTAACTCCTTATTTTCAACGTGACACCCTACCCTCAACCATGCCAGTACCCCCTGTCCAGACTCTCTGTTGATATACTTCAGACAAAAAACTTTCAGCCACTGCCAGGAGGGAGTGGGGACAGGCTGCAGCTGGATGGATTAGATTAGGGTCTAGGAGCCTACTACTAATAAACAAGGTTTCAATCCACCATACTGGACTAAGCCCTGCCTTCACCTCCCTTTTGCAGGGGCACCTGGCACTGCCAATCCTGAGACTAGAAATCCCATGCTATCTATCAGGTTTCTTCTTCACGTTCCCCATGGTCAATTTAAAATTCAAGTCTCTCCATTTCCCTGGGTCAGCAACCCCTCATCCTTCTTTCCATCTCCCAAATGTTGTTGCTCTTGTCTCCCTTCCAGGTCTATTTTTCCTTGTGGAGTGACAGCTTTAAAAAATATTTCTCCTGTAATTATAGTAGGTTTTCAAAAGAGAGTAGAGACTATTGAATATGTTTGATTTACCAACTTTAACTAGAAGCTTCTTGGTATTAAATTTTAGCACACATATTTAAAAGTTTCCCTAACAATCTCCAGTGTTAATGAGTATCTATGTCCCATCCTCGCACACATACCACATACAAAGAAGACAATGTTAAGTTTATGGATCACTTTTATCACCTTTTGTGTTCTCTAGCACAGTCGTAAATTGATTACATTTTCAAAAACAATGTCTACCATTTCGGAGCAAGGGGTGGGAGTAGAGATTAACAGTGTTTTCAGTCTACCATCTTCTCTAGCACATTAGCAAGAGGGGATGAATCAGATCTCAAAGATGGAAATTCAAGACAATAAAAAGTTAAGAGATTTATCTGCGATTGACCTATAACTATTGGAGTCATATCCAAAATTTCAGTTTTCTCCTATTTGCTAATACATCTTTTAAAATCCCTTAGTTGAGAAGTTGTCTGGTATCTAATATTTTGCATAAATATTTAAAATGATGTTTTATTAGTAATTCTCCCTGACCTTCAGTTGAAAAGTCTTGGCCATAAACACACACTTTAGTAATAAAATCTTTTACTAGTAAATTTTCAATTAAGAAAATATTGTAAATTTAACTATAGAGATGAACAACTCATACACTAAAAACGACAAAACATTGCTAAAAGAAACTAAAGAAAACCTAAGTAATTAAAAAACAGCTTATGTTAATATTTGGAATGCTTAATATTATTAAAATAATAGATTCAAATCAATATCAAAATTCCACAGCCTTTCTTACAGAGATGGAGACGCTAATCTTCAAATTCATGTGGAATTGTAAGTGGCCTAGAATGTATAAACGATATTGAAAAATGAACAAAGTTGCAGGACTTCCCAATTTCAAACCTTACTGCAAAACCTCAGCAATCAAACTAGTGTGATATTAACATAAGGATAGATATATAGACCAAAAGAATAGATTTGAGAGTCCAAGAACAAATCTATACATATGAAGCCAGTTGATTTTTTATAAGAACACCAAGACCATCTAATGGGGAAAGAATCCTCTCTTCAACAAATACTGCTGGGAAAACTAGGGAGCTGTATGCAAAAAATATAAAATTGACACCCTGCCTCACACCATACACAAAATTAACTAAAAATAGATCAATATCCTATCTATAAAACCATAAAAATCTTAGGAAAAAGCATAGGAGCAAATCTTTATGACCTTGGATTTAACAATGGATTCTTAGTATGACACCAAAAGCACAAGAAACCAAATAAAAAAAAATAGATAAATTAGACTTCATCAAAATAAAATACTTTTATACCCCAAATAACACTATCAAGAAAGTGAAAAGAAAACCTACAGAATGGAAGAAAATATTTACAAATCATATTCAGAACATAAAAAGAACTTTTACGACTCAACAACAAAAGACAACCTGATTTTGGTAAAAGAATTTGAATAAACATTTTTCCGAAGAAGACATACAAATGGACAACAAGGACATGAAAAGATGTTCAACATCATTAGTCATTAGGGAAATGCAAATCAAAGCCACAAGAATATATCATTTCACACCCACTAGAATGGCTATAGTTTTAAAAAATGGAACATAACCAGTGTTGGAGAAACTAGAACCCTCAAGTATTTTTGGTGGGATTATAAAATGATCAACCTTTGTGGAAAGCAATTTGATACTTCTTCAAAAAGTTAAAAACATAAAGTAACCCTTGACCCAGAAATTCCACTCTTAGGTATACAACCAAAAGAACTGAAAGCAGGTTGTCAAACAAATACTTGCAAGTGAATGCTCCTAGCAGCACTATTCACAATAGTGAATAGTGTTTATTAGGTAAAGAGTTGTAGTTTTCCAAGATGAAAACGTTCTGGAGACTGGTTGCACAATAATGTGAAAATACTTAACATTACTGTACACTTAAAAATAATTAAAATGGTAAATTTTATGTTACATGTATCTTACCACAATTAATTTTTAGGTCAATACACTATTTTCAGTCTCTCAATTTTAAATTACATTCTTATTTCACAAAGCATTCTTGAAAAATAGCAAGTATTTGAATTTAAGCTAAATATAAGGATTCATTTCAGTTTACTAAGCATTTTTACATTTATTATTTATTTGAACCAACCAAGAAACTGTACTACATTATTATCATTATCTTATCATTATCCTTTCTCTGAGTTTTCATTCAGTATTGAGAATACTACAGCACATTCTGCATCTCAGAGATAAGTAAGCAGGGATGGGGAAATGCAGACCTTGTTCTCAGTGTATAGAACAACGAGAGATAAAAGTTTCAGAAAGATTTATTTTTGAAGAAAATGAGAGTCTTGCTCAAATCTTTTCTCTATTAATCTGAACAGAAGACCAAGGAATACACAGACCATAATTTATCTCCATAATTCCCTTATAATCCTCCTCTCTATACACACATACCCCACCACCACCATCCCCACATACCACACATTGAGGGATTCATAGGAAACCAGATGCTAGGACTACAGTCTAGTTGTCAAGGTAACACAGTTGATTCTAAGCATCTAAAACCAATACGTTTCAGGCTGCTCAAAAACAAAAAGCATTAATTGTTACACACAGACTTGAATAAACCTTTCATTTAAGATTTGAGTTCAATGGGTCATAGGGATAGCTCCTTGCTTACTAACCTATGTCACCCGGCAGCCGAGGAGGAGGATATTACAGGAGCACTTGACCCTTGAAAGCTTCAGTAAAAAGCTGTTTTCAGATTCTACTTGTCAGACATTATTTTTCCCTGTCCTACTGCCCTTTCCCTCAGCCAACCAAACAGACTCCTGTGCACCCTCTCATTCTCTCCCATTCTCTCTCATTCTCTCTCATTCTCTCTCTCTCCCCCCTCCCCCCACTCTCCCTCTATCACACACTCACACACACACACACACACACACACACACACACACACGCACGCTCACACGCACCTCTAAAAACAAATGTCCCCTTACCCTCTACAAGATTCTGATGGCCTACTAAATATGGAGGGGGCTAAACCATGACTAGTTTTTAAAAATTCTCATTCCCTACCATAATGCTTGTATACCTTGAGAGGGGAGCCTTCCTTCCTCATTTATCAAACTGTTCTGCCAGCTCTTTGTAGATCCTCACAATCCTAAATTAGACCCAGAAGGGGCTTCCCTAAACAAATAGTCATGGCTAGAAGGTTGTGGGCTAACATAAGTACCACTTAGAAACTTTTCATGATCTCAGCTCTCTCCTTAAGCTCCCATTTCCGAAGACGGAAGTAGATTGTAAATGTATCATGACCTACGCCTTTTCCTATGCCAGGCTTCACAGCATATGAAACAGAGAGTAACCATAAGGACTTCTGCTGGAGAGCTGGCTGGGTGACTGCTTATCATATTCCTAAAATATAAGGACCATACTTTTCAGACAATTTGGACCTCTGCTTATAGCCCATGCATAGACTCAAAATAACATTCTTGTATAGTTTAGATAACAATTACAAAGATGAAGATTGAAGAGACTATTCTCAATGAGTAAAAGAAAACACCTTGAAGTAAGGTCTGATTGTCTAAACTATCTCTCAGCTATCATTCTTCCTAAATTTCCAGATAGAATAGAAGTAAGATTACTTTGAAAAATACACTGTACTCTGCCCACTTAATCCCTCCCATGGGCTTTTCCTTGGAAAATTTCATCTGGAAGGCATTGCCGCCCACAAATCAGAATCTTCTATTGAACTTCATCAGTGGAGGAGAGACAGTAGTCAGAAAACTCTCAGAGAATGAAAGAGTAAAGAAGGAGAAAAGCAATTACTTATAAACTGTATGGTACTAAAGCTTTGGTTTTGTTTTCCCTGAAAAATATTTCCACATTTCCCAATTGCCTAAAGTAGATCCATTGTCTAACTGGGTCTTCCCTTTTGCCAAACACAGCTCATATCTGTGTGTGGCCGATGTGGGATGGGTGGGAACAGCTGGGGGGGGGGGGCGGAATTGTGCTTGCTGCAGCTATCCCAAGGAGAGGCTTTAAAGACCAAAGACTGGAAGTCTCCTGCTAGTTTGCTTCCCATATAACACACAGAATTTTTTAAAAATAAAAATAAAAAATAAGAGGCACACTAAGATACCAAGGTCTTTCTCCTGACAACTACTCAGTTTATATACAGGGTCCTCCTTTAGATTCTGACTATTCGATGTCCAGAGGCTCCTGGACTGGAGTAAACCCTATTTCTTTCCTCTCCACCCTCTGCTTCTATCTCAGCATTGGTCTGCTTCAAAACTAATCCTATTAAGTAGAAGTTTCCAACAAAGGCTCTTCCAACAAGTTTCCATTAAGCCTTCAGTGCAGTATTTTATAAGTGAGTAAACTCACTTGGCCTTCAAACACAATCCAAAGAATATTCTTTAAGAATTGAACTAACTGAAATACTATGGTGCAATGTACAAAAAAGAACCTGTTGAGAGCTGGCAATAAGGCTTTTGTGCCAGTCACTTGCTTGTTTATGCTCAGGTTTTTTACCTTTGCCTTGTGATAGGCAGAATAATGGTCCCCAAGATGTCTACATCCTAATCCCTGACACTTATGAATATGTTACATGGCAAAGGGCAACTTGCAGATGAGGCTAAGAATTTGGAGATGGGAGAATCTCCTGGTTATCTGAGTGGGACCAATGTAATCATAAGAGACATGAGGATCAAAAGAAAAAAAGAAAAAAGAGATGTGACAATGAAACCAGAATTTAGCGATGCACTTGGAAGACTAAGGAAGGGGCCAAGAAATGCAGGCAGCCTCTCAAAGATGGAAAAGGAAAGGAAACGTTTTCCCACAGAAGCTCTCTGAAGAAACATAAAACATAGCTCTGTTGACACTTTGATTTTAGATTTCTGACCTCTAAAACAAACAAACAAAAAAAAATGAATTTGTATTAAGCAACTAAGATTGTGGTAACTGGCTTCAGCTGCAAAAGGAAACCAACGCTGCTCCCCTAGCTGGTCATTCAAGGAGCTAACACCAGCCATCTACATTTCCCAGGCCTCCTTGCTGCTTCCTACTCTGTTCAGCAATGGGAGGCACAGGAATGACACTGGAGGGTAGGAGGAAAAGAGAAACCAGGGTATTACTTTCCCCTCTCACTACTCCGTACAGTATCTCCAGCAGTTTCTGCTTCCCTTCCATGGACTTAGTTCCTATCATATCGCCCAGAGTCACAGGCTCTAAAAACACCACCACCTCACTTTATTCCTCCTGTCCCATCTCTGGGTAGCCTCACCTTCCTGTTTGCTTGTGCAGCTCTTCTGACACCTCTATAGCAAATTTAGCATATTAAATTCCCTGTATTAAAGTATCCAATGTGGGTTATGTTTTATTAGCTGGATCCTTTTAAGAACTAGCCATATTCCTAATGTCTGCTTATATTTCTTTCCTGTTCTAGTGTTTCTTATTCGCCAGTGGTTGAGATGATTCATACATTTAAACTCCTCTCCCATATTCTTTAGATTGATGGCTTTCTGGGGAATTGACAGTCTTTTCCCTTCCTTCATGCCCTGTTCCTGTCAGCATAATGAATTGGGAAAACTCACAACAGTGGTTGAGTTGCAATTTCATTAGTTTATACAAATTGGTACAAAACAGGTATGAATCAGTCAGCCTCTTTCTATGATCTAATGACCTAGAAAAATGAGAGCAACTATGTTCAGTGAGGACTTCTTTATGCAATCAACATAAATTTCATTAGCAAATCAGAACTCAGTTTTTGGTGTGTAAACTGAGAGATCTTTATTGCCAATTTTACTTAGCTTTATTGTTACAGCTGAGGTAATTAGGCAAAGTTTTATTTGAGATGTTGTTAAACGAGGTCATCATTTGGAATAATTCAATAAGCTAATAGTTCTTGAGCTTTATTTTCCAAGCTCTGGAAGATGATGGTCTTTGAAGTCATGTCACTGGCCTCTGTAAATTGAATCTCAAGATCTAATTTCTACTCTGTTGCATTAGTTTACCAGAGCTGCCGTAATAAAATACCATAAGCTGGATGGCTTAAACAACAGAAATGTTATATCTCACACTTTTAGAGACTAGAAGTTCAAAATCAAGGTGTCTCTAGAGTTGGTTCTTTCTGAGGGCTGTGCGGGAGAATCTGGCAATTTGTAGTGTTGCTTGGCTTTGTAAGCATCACCCTGATTTCTGTCTGCTTTGATCTTCACATGGTGTTCTCTCCGCATGTATGTTTGTCTCCAAATTTCCCTCTTTTTATAAGGAGAATAAACATATTGGATTAGGGCCCACCCTGATGGCTTCATACTAACTTGATTACCTCTGTAAAGACCCAGTCTCCTTTTAAGGTCACATTTTTTTAAATAGGGTTTAAGACTTCAATGTTTGAATTTGGGAGTAGGAATGCGATTCAACCCACAATTTCTCTTCTCCAAGGAAAGAGTTTTGGCAATCGCGGTTTTAATGCCGGCCTAAAACTGGGTTTGTATTCTCCATGCCTGGACCTTTCACTTTCAGTGTATTCACAGGTTTCTCTTGTGCAAATGCCAAAAACAAAACTCATCTAACCGAATAGATAATTTTCTCCATTTTTAATGCTCTTATCAATGAGAATAGTGACTTTGAGAAATCTTTCTTACTAATCTTGAGGATACTAAAACAGATTGAGGATTCTCCTCTACATTCATTTATTATTATTTATAAAGTAAAAGTCATGGAGAACTAGTGAGATCAAGCTGTGTATTGCTATTAATCAATTTCTGTGAAGTCAAAACAAAGGTAATATATTTTCAGGACTGTATACCAGGAGTAAGAAATGATAACACACTTTCGACAAAGGAAAACATCCAGGATCACATTATTAATGCAGAAGTAGAACTACTCTGCCTCACGATTTTCTTCTTTCCCTCTGGGTTTGAATAAGAAATTAATGTATTAAGTTCTTAATATATTGACCTACTTCTTATTTATTCTTTAGTTTTATTCATTTCTTCTACATTTTCTCAAGAAGAGTTTATTTTAGAATATTTATTTTTATTATTTTTTTTATTTTTTTACACCTACAGCACCCGGTCTTTGTGGGTGGTCTCCCATCCAAGTACTAACCAGGCCCAACCCTGCTTAGTTTCTGAGATCAGACGGGATCGGGCTCGTTCAGGGTGGCATGGCCGTAGACTATTTTAGAATATTTATAAAAGAAAGATAGAATGTTCAAAAACAACATAGTACTTTATATCATATGGTGAATCACTGATAAGCATGGGACCAGGCACACACTTAGAGGCCGAGAGAAATGCCTGTGTTTATGTTTATACGTGATAGGTATTAATATTCAAAGGCCTAATCATCAAACACATGGAACATATTCCTTTTCTCAGTTATATAAAAATAAAACAAAAATACAAAAGCATTTTTAACCAAATCAAAGTTGAAAGTGCTTAGGTTACAGCTCCGAAAGAACACTTTCCTAGAGGCCACTCTTCTAACGTTTAGAAGCAAAGAGATCAGTCATATAAGAAGAAAAATCCACCAGCAACTATTAGCTTCATTTAGTAAAGAAATTATTTGTCATTTTTTAACCTTTATGATTCCTGTTCTTCTGAAAATGTATGAGCAGTATATACAATGTAAATATATTGAGAGTAATTTGTGATACTTCGATAAATTCGTTGTGATTAAACTGGTTCATGCCAATTTTCAGGAACTGCAAGATGTTTTATAAGAAGCGTTACTGAGGAGGAACATTGTAAAAAGTGAGTAGAGGCTCGGAATATTTCTCCACAGTTAACATTTTCAGCCAACCCCTGAATACCAAGTGGCCGAAGGCATGACTCAGGCACATGCACCTCAGAATCTGGTCGTATCACTCAAAATGACAACACTCTCCCTCAGAGGGGTTCTCACAAACTCCTTTCCAATCACAAGTCTTGAACTACTTGTAGTTGGAAATTACTCCTGCCAGGTCCCATTCTGGTAATCCTAAGCATCTTTAAAGCATACCTTGTTTTTTTCTCCTATGCCTAAGTCATCACCACCTCGACTCATGTATCATGTTAAAATATAGCAAACACTTTGCATACAAAGACTTTCTGTTAAGACTAAGAACCGTAGCATGATAAGAGTTGTTGGCAAAAATCACAGAGAAACAAATGTTCCTTGTAAGAAGCGTCAATCTTCTGTGAAACACACACACACTAAAAATTAGTTGATTATAATCCTCAAGTAGGAAAAGGTTTTATACCCTGTCTCAGGGGCAGGGAAGCAACTACATGTGGTCTCTTGATGGGTTTGTTCTTTGTTGTGTCTTCATTGTGTATTTAGTCACTCTGAAGGATCAAACATAGCAAAGAATTTGGCAAGAAATCTTTCCTTCCTTTTCTTATTTCCCACAGATTTTACAGACTTTGGCCCTTGAACACACAAAACCATACAAGCCTATTACTGTAAACTTACTCTGCCTGAAAATTAATAGACAGAGCAACTTTATATTCTAGTCATAGTCTAAAATTGTAGTTCTTGTGATTTGGAACCAAGCTGATAATTATAAATCAGAACAAAGGATATTATAGTCCCATATGTCTGGAAGAAAATTAGCATTAATACCTGTAGTCTCCAACCCCACATTGACTAAATAGAGGTAAAAGCATGTAATTTTAGATGTGTCCTTTCTGCTCTTATTTCCCTACCACTCGTATCCATCTTCTTTCTATTCATGCCATTTTTATGAGCACATTTCCGTTTTCAGAACCCTATCACGTACTAACCTTGGAACTCAATAATGTATTTTAATCTGAGGATTTTTCTTCTTGAAACCTAACATTTACTGGCATATATGATAGTCATAAAAATAGTATAAAGCTTAAGAAAGGGCTCCAGAGCCAAAATACTCAAATTCTAGTCCCGGTGCTACTACTATTTATTAAGTTGAAACGTATGAAATTGTCTTTTTTGTAGGTAAGACAAAAAACAATCTAATACTTATAATTCCACATAGTTCAACTTAACTGATATCTCACCTATCTGACAAAAAAAATGAAAAGAAATAATAGTAGTTGCTTTGTGCAACTCATAAGATAATAAAAGGGTTTCAGTTACCTAATTAACTAAAACCAAAGTTGCCAGTAATAAATATGGTAAGACGGTGCTTCTCAACCTTTAATGTGCATAGGAATCACCTGGAGATCTCACTAAAATGCGGATCCTGATTCAGTGGTTCTGGGATGGAGACCAAAGTTTTGCATTTCTTACAATTCCCCAGATGATACTGATGCTGCTGGCCTGAGAAACACAGTTTGAGTAGCAAGTGTTATAGGAAGTTTCTCTTCTCTGATGATAGAAATATTCCTTTTCAGTCCCCTCCCTTAGAGACTTTCATTCAGTACATCTGGGCTGGGGCCCAGGGCTTTGTTTTTGTTTTGTTTTGTTTTTTTGTTTTTTATCTACAAGTACCTGAAGATGAGTTTCATTATTAGAAAAGTGTGGAAAGCACTATTGTGAATAAGAGTACTAGAAACCAAGTTCAATGTGAGTTAAGAGGAGGAAAAGATCATTTGCAGCAGACAGGTCAGAAAAAGCTTTGCAAAGGACACAACCTGTGAAACATGTTTTGAAAAAAATGAGTAGGAGTTGTTTCCAGAGATGTCTAGAGGAGAATATTCCAGAACAAAACTAGGAAGAGTAAAAGAGAAAGCATTAGGATATTACAGCACAGAGTGGGGCCAATGCAAATAGTTTCATTTACCTAGAGTACAGGCATACCTCGTTTTGCTGCACCTTGCTTATTTAGCTTCACATTTTTTACAAATTGAAGGCAAGACCCTCTACTAACAAAAAATTTTATGGCACTAGCCTTATTGTGGTTGTCTAAAACTGAACCTCAAATAGTAAATAAAAATGTTAAAACTTCATTTTTTAAAAAAATTAGAAAGATATTGACCATTCCTGAGTAGAGAAGTGACATGATCAGAATTGGGCTTTTAGAACCACAGCTGTTCATGATTGAAGACTGGGTGTAGAAGAATTATTGTGGAGCCTGAAGCAAAGCCCATGAACCCAGGATTTAATGTAATGGGCTTGGGAATGAACCTTTGCCTCAGCTTCATCAAGGGCAAAATGCCCATTTAAACATCTATGTAATCATGTGACGTGTGACTTCCTAAGGTATCTGGTTTTTATGTCATCATTTCAGAGAGAACTGTCTGTGAATGGCTAAGGAGAGCCTCTCAACAACAAAATGGAGAGTCCTTTCCAAATCATAGAATTAGTTCTCATCATCCACAGATTTCAGGAAACTCAGATGGTATCTTGAGGATTCTTTATAGCTCACGCCAAACCTAAAAGTTCCATCTCTTCCTAAAACAGCATTTTATGAAGTCCAGCCCAGGAGCTCGAGAGTGACTAAACAAGCCTGATTAGAAGAGTCCCAGTCCTTCAACTCCAGGACACCCATAAAACACCCTTCTTTTTATTAGGACAACATTTTATTAATACAGCAGAGTATTTTGCTTTTCTCCAAAATGAGGATTCAGATGGAAGGATGGATGGATGGGGAGATGGATAAAATATACTTCTCCATCACTTATGCTTATTAGAGTGCTGAATCTACTTTGAAACTTCTTATTCTAACCCTTCTCCACCACACAGTGACCCTCCCAGCACTCCTGCTGCACCAGCTCCCTTTCTCTAAAATTACTCCCACCTGAGAGCCACTGGAGCCTCCCAAAGCTCCTGTTAGCAAACTTCCCCCCTGCACATTGTAGTCTGCCTCTCCATGATGTATTTGCTGCCTGAGGGGTCCTGTTTTGTCCAACATATCTCAAAGACAGTGTTGTTCTGGTCAAAATGAGTTTTTTATTCCCCTTAGTTCATGATATTAGACATTCAGCCAAGGCAGACTTCTCTAACATTGAAGTCATTCCATCTCATAGAGCTTTAAACCTATTCTTTTTCCATGGCAAGTGGGAATCAAGAGCTTTCCTAGAGGAGCTAGACTGGCCTGGATGAGGTAACCTAAGATTTGTGTGTGCCCTACAAGTTTGTTCAAGGTAATAACAAAGGAAAACCCTTGTTTCATATGCCAGGAACCCAGGAGAATTATAAAGAGAGTGGGAAAAGGAAAGGGAAAAAAATCCACAACACTGGAGTATGGCACTTGGGAGACAAAGGAATAATGACTTCACTCTTAAATTCTAAATCAGCAGTATTAAAAATGCCTTCCACAGGACCCAAATATACATAAATTTTTTAAAAAATTATAATTTACATGCATTTAGACATTTTTGCCTTAGAAATTGCCAGCACAGCCGCCTCTCAGATCCCACACACTCTACTGTGTACAGTACTTCTGTCACAGCTGAAAGGCATAAATAGTCCTGAAATAGTACTGTGCATTAAAGCTTTATTCTCTTTAATACAACACATTCTCTTTTATTCTCTTTAACACAGCCCACTGTTACCCAGCATATTTAAGGCATTCTCAGCACTCCTAACTTACTGCAGGCCATCTAGCTTCTGTTTCCTAGTTAATATCTCTGTTGAAGGGAGACAACACCAACTTGTCCATTAGATAACAGCTACCATTTAGAAAGTACCTACTGTGCACCAAACCCCTTCTATATAGTACTGCTCATCCTCACATCAACTTGACAGCATAGTTTTATTATTCCACCCATTTTACAAATGAAGAAACTAAAACTCAGAGGCTAAGTCACTTGCCCAAAGCCACCCAATAAGAGTCAAAACCAAAAATTGAACCCATGTTGATCTAGCCCTAAGGCTTACATCAGCATGCTTCCCCAAGCAACTTAGTGATTAACCTATTTCTGGGCAGTTAATTGCATTCCCAAGTAAAAAATTCAATGAATGAAAAACAAGACAAGGCAGAGCCCACCATACATACTTACCAGCATGGTCATCATCAGTTCCGCTGAGATACTGTTCTTCTGAATGTCACTAACGTAAACCACACACGTTCTTCCTGCCCTCTCAACTTCCACATTAGCAGAATTGTCCTTCTGTGGCCACCGTACATATTCCGAACTGCTAAGGAGGGTTTTAGTAGGTGAAAGGTGAGGACTGACCACTTTCCTGCAACACAGGTGAATATAATAAGGAAGAGCACTCACCAGAAGACAATACTGTAGAATTTGAGAAGGTTATTAACATTCCAAAAGAAGACAAAATTGCCACTGTAAGAACAACTATCACAAAGCTAGTTTTATGAGTTTCCAGGCACTTGAATTTACTCCATCAGAAAAAATATATATATAGTATTTTTCCTTAATCACCTTTACACTTATTTTATCCTATCAACTTAGTAAAATCACTAGGCTTTGTTCACATGCATAAATTGCAGATTTGGAGAAATAGTAATGTGTTTAATTCCTGGTCAATACGTAAATTCACCTTTAGCTACTACATTACTGAAAGGTTCATCTGCAGTAATTCACCATTAAATATATTCACTCTGCATTATAAAAGCCCTTGGAGTGTAGAGATATATTGCTAACACCAGGGTTGGGGAAGCTGGCCTCAGGGCTGGAGAGTAAGCTGGTTCACATTTGCTTAACTGCATGTTTGGGTTAACCAAAAGCCAGCTAATCAGAACCACTCGATGTTTAAGTGAGCTCCTTTGCATCTAAAAAGTAGATTTCTAAAGACCAAATAAAACTTGCTTAACTAAATGTGCTGTTCTCATTAACTCATTACCCTTGATGTTTGCTCATAAAAGCTGATTTGGGTCAGACTAGTGGTCATTTAGGGGAAGGTCTCATAATGACCAAATAGCATACACATGAAAGAGGTAGTTCTGCATCAAGGCTAGGGTCAAAAGTGGAATGCTGGAATCTTATTGCTTTCCAAGGTATCTTTACCAGAACCACACCAGCAAACTAAAGTACAATCTTTGCCAGGTTAGGAGTTAGAAAGGGAAATTGTCTGTTTTCTACTTAAGGTTAAAAAAATTCTAGGGGCAAGGAAAGGAAATACAAGTGAAACAGAATGTGAGTGTGTCTTTACTCTTCTTATCTTCTTTTGCCAACGGTATCTCTTTGCAACTTCCTTGAGGATAAAATATCCTTTTCTCCCTTTCTTCCTTTCTTCTTTCTTCCCTTCCTGCCTGCCTTCCTTCCTTCCTTCCTTCCTTCCTTCCTTCCTTCCTTCCTTCCTTCCTTCCTTTCTTCCTTCCTTGTGTATCCACTATGCGCCCAAGCAATTTTCTAACTTGCTATGATAGCAGAAAGAGAAAAGGAGGGTTGGGGGAAAAGGCAGCCTTGGAATTAAGCTCTGGGAAACAAAATAAGCAGCCCACAGATGACTCATGTAGGGAGTTTTGACTTCAGTATGCAGGTCTAGAGAGAGATGTGGATTTGAATCCCACCCAGAAGTCATAGATCAAGGAGAGGCTGTCTCTTTCTTCCATCCGTCTTACCTCATTCCTAACCTAATTGAGACCATGTCTTTCCTCAGAGACACTAAGGAATTAGACATAAATGCTTGTGGCTCATCCATGATGTAGTTATTAGCTGCCTCACGTTTCCCTTATTTTTCACAGCAACCCGACAGAATAATAGGCACAGAATTGGAGATATTCAGCCACCGAATGGAAAGACTCAGTCAGGGAAGCCTGCAGAGCAGCCATGTTTGGAGCCTGCCGCATATGGAAGGAAATATGACACTCCTTGGGAATATGTGCTCCTGGGAAGCAGATGCTGATTTCTACCTAAAGGAATGGGGGGAAGGGAGGCAGACAACTTGGCTTTTGTTCCTGTTGACTTATTCATTGTTCTGATGTGACTTACGGCATTTTTATGTATCTAAAAAACCTGATGGTTGGAAATGAACTGAACTTTGAGTAATAAAACTCCCTGATATATTTGTCCAACTGTGATTCTAAGAGTTCTGTATCCTCTGAAAAGGAGACTCAGTACCTTCATACACTGCGGTTAGGAATACCAGGGGAGATACTGAGACCTTCAACTTCCTTCCTTTCTTCCTTCCATATCTTCTATGTGCCCAAGCGATTTCCTCATTGATCTCTTAGACCTCACTAATCCACGTGACTCACTCCAGTTGCCACAGTGGGAGTAGTAATTGATGCCCATGTCAATATGTCCACCAAAAAATAAAAGCAATATCATCGCTTTCTCTTCATTCCCACTGACACCTCATCACCTCATGGGGGAATACAATACCAGCTGGTCTCTTACCTCAGGATATGCTGCAGCTGACTAATCGACCTAAACTCCTCTTTCATCAGATGATCTTCCTGCTCAAATACCTCAATTTCTGCTTGCTGTAACAAATCTAAGCTCCATTATTTAAGGCCCTTCCTAACTGGATCCTCCAGCATGCCTTCCCAACCTTATTTCCCAGTAATTTCCAATACTAATTCACTGCTTGAGCCCCCTTAACCTCTCTCCTACTCTGTACTACACATAGCATGCTCATCTCTACCACTGTCACTCTTCTTCTATTGCTTTTATTAAGTCCCCTATCTGTGGGATTGAAGTCCCATTACCCAACAACTTCCTCTTGCACTGAAGACTCTTCCTCTCAATGCCTACTCTTCCTCTCAATGAATTTATGGTCTGAAACCAGGTTGGTTACTATTTAATTATTATGGCAGATATGTTAAAAAAAAATTTCTCCTAGTTGCTAGCATTCTCTTCTTTCTTTTAATAGAATTGCCTTTTTTAGCTACACACACACACATTATTTGTATCCAGGGACTGCGCTTCCTAACTTCTGTATGAGCATGTAACTTAAATTCTGTCCAAAAAGATATGAGCTAAAATCAGTTATACAAATTTTTCACATCCTGTTAAAAAAAAAAAAAGACACTATCCAAAATGTTTTCTTTCATTTTTGAAAAATAAATAAAAACTTCTTTTTTTTTTACTTATTTTCTATAAGCTTCTATAAATGTAAAAATATTAATACATTTGTATTCCTTTTTTTCCTGTTAATATGTCTTCTGTCAGTTTAATTCACAGACTCAGACATAAATCTATGAGGGTAAAGAAAAGGTTTTCCTTTCCTATAGTATATATAGGGGGGGAAAATGAATAATATGTAACAACAATTTAAAATGACAGCAAAAACATGAAATACATAAAGATAAATTTAACAAATGCATGTATACTGAGAACTATAAACACTGTTGAGGGAAATTAAATATCTTAAGATGTCAGTTTTTCATCACACATACACTTGATCTATATATTTAAACCAAAATAAAAACCCTAGCAACATTTTTTTGTGAGAATTGACAAACAATCTTTAAAATCTTATAAAAATAGAAAAGACCTAAGAATAGTCAAAACAGTTTAGAAAAATAAGAACAAAGGTGGATGAAGGACTACACTATTTGATTTCAAAAATTACTATAAATCTACACTACTTAAGACAGTATGATATTGGTATAAGGCTAGGCATTTCGATCACTGGAACAGACTTAGGCCCACACAAATATGAACAATTTATTTTTTACAAAGGTGCCAGGGTAACTTAATGAGGAATAAATAGTCTTTTCAACAACAGTGCTAAAACAACAGGATATCTTTATGGAAAAAAATTATTATTAACTCTTACCTCTCAGCATACATAAAAATTAACCAAAATGGATCATAGGTCTAAATGTTTTAGAAGAAAATATAGAATATCTTTTGACACTTTGGGTTATGCAAAGATTGCTTAAGTTACATAAAGCATGAACCATGAAAAAAATAACAGCTTGGAATTCTTCAACTTTAAAAACTTCAGTCCTTTGAAAAATCCTGTTAAGAAAATGAAAAGACAAGCTACTTCTGAGAAGACATTTGTAATACATATATGTTACATAGATCTTATATCCAGAATATAAAAACAACTTTTCTTAATATTAAGAAGACAACCCAATTTTTAATGGGTAAAATATTTTAACACATATTTCATACAAAAAAATATAAATGGCAATAACCATACAAAATGAAACTCAATATTAATAATCATCAGGAGGATGCAAATTAAAGCTACAATGCACATCATTACACAACTACTAGATTAGCTAATTAAAATAAAGGTTAATAGTAGGAAGTGTTGGTGAGGCTAGTGAGCAACTGGAATTCTCACACATCGCTGGAGGATATGAGTAAAGTATGACAACCACTTTTGAAAATAGTTAGGCAGTTTCATGAAGTTCAAATATATACTTCCCAGATAACCTAGCAAATATTTTTCCAAAAGAATGAAAACATACATTCACAAGAATACTTGTACATAATTATTGATAGCAGCTATATCCATAAAGTCCAAAACTAGAAACAATCTAAAGGATCACCAATAAAAGAATGGATAAACAAATTATAGTATATTTATAACTATAAATATACTATAGTTATAATATTCTACACAACAGTGAAAAGGAATGAACTACTGAAACACACAACAAAATAAACAAGTCTCAAAAATAATAGACTAAGCAAAAGAAACAAATACATAAGCGTATGATACAGACCAGAGAATATCGTAGGGTCTACATAGAGTGAAACTGAGGATGAGCATCTCCTTAAATTTGCATCTTAGGCACCTACCTTGCATCACTGTAGTCCCAGCCTGAAAATATTTACTATATAATTCCATTTATGTGAAACTCTAGGCTAGGCAAAACTAATCTATAATGACAGAAAGCAGATTAGTGGCTGCCTTAGGCCAAGAGTAGATAGTATTTACTGCACAGGGCTTGAGGGGACTTTTTGGAATGATGGAAATGTTCAGTATTTTTATTGTGGTGGTGGTTAAATGGGTATAAACATTTATCAAAATCCCTTACACTGTACACTTGAAATAGGTTTATTTTACTTTCTGTAAATTATACTTTGATAATGTCATTATTTTTTGTCTTAAGGCATTGCTCATGCTCCATTTTCTCCCTTCTGACTTGCTGTGAACTGGAATGTGGAGGAGATAGGGACAAGCCAGCTTCATCCATGACAGAACAAGGAAAAAGAAACTAGACTCTAGGAGCCCAGCTCCCTTTGAGGGTTAGCCAATCGATAGCTGGCAAGAAATAATCCTATCTTGTTTGAGTCACTGCACTTTTGAAACACGAGATAAAAGAGCTTGGCCTGAGCCTCAACTAACACAATTACATAAAATTGAGTATTTTTATCAATTACTTTCATGTGTATCAAGCTTATCCATTTCAAAGAGACTATAAATTCTTCATAAGGCAAGGCTGGAGAAAAATGAGTAATTTTCCAAACCACTCAGGACATACAGGCTCATCAATTACAGCCGCACGCCGTGCTTTGCTCGATCACCCACAATGCCTCACCTAATTGAAGCCTGCGGAGACGGCCAATACATTTTGGCCGGCTGATTAGTGCCTTCTCTGTCCCAGGAATATTCAACAATTAAGCAAACATATTGGAGTCATTTCAAGGGCTCCTGCAGAAAGAAAAATATGTAATTTTAAAAAGAATCAACAATATATAGAGAAAGTTAAAAATACAATAAGAACATGATGAATTCTTAAAAAATGGTTATGATAATATTGAAAAGGTCGCAGAGTCCATATGACATCAAAATAATCAGTTCAAGAGAAAAATGTAATTATTTGGATTATCGAACACTACCTACACACACGTACACAGATAGATTAAAGTTTTCAAAGTATAATTCATTTCACTGATACTGAATAAAAAATACACTCCTATATCATTCTTTCCACTAACCACTAGAATCTAAATTCACTTATACTTGGGGAAGTTAAAAAAATAAATAAAAATAATAGAGGTTTTTCTAAGTGACTAGATGATAGCAGTAATTTCAGTGTAATTTATTTGTCTAAAAAGTACAGTGAGATAAAAGAGGGTGAGTGCAAATGAATGTCATAAATTGATGACTGGCTCTTTTTTTTTTTTATTGACCCCCTACTCTGTGCAGGTCTTCATCCAAAATTCTAAACCAAGATAGGTGGGCTGAAGCAACTCCTTATAAATAATAGTCTTATTAGTTCCGCATTCAATTTTTATAAAGAAGGAGCTGTTTGTTAATTTTGTTACTTAATCGAAAATTGGTGAACTGAAATTTCTTGACTCAGAGACTCATATTTTTCTCAGATGGTACTAATTTAAATCCTTTTGTGTCGCCCATCATTTTCCTTCCTCCATCTTTTTGTTCTATTCAGACTCTCAAAGGATTAGATGCTGCCCATCCGTATTGGGGAGGCTGATCTTACACAATCTACTGAGTCAAATGCTAATCTCTTCCAGAGACACCCTCACAGCACACCCAGAAACAATGTTTTACCAGCTATCTGGGCATCCCTTAGCCTAATCAAGTTAATACATAACATTAGCCATCACACATGGTATTTAGTTCCCCATTTTGCAATCATTTCCTACTATGTGCTCCCTCAATAGGAAAGACCCAAGGAAGGAAGGCAGATTCTTAGGATTCCCACATGGTGTCCTAAAACCCCTAAGAGGCAGCGTGAATATCTCCTCCCTGTCATGTTGCATTGACTAGACTGCAATGTAAGGCTCAAAACAACCATAAAGACTTTATGTGCTCAATACTCTGTAATTCTCAATTTTTAAATAAATTATCTCATCTGAATCTCACACAACCCTGTGAGGTTAGTACAAGAGATTATCAACTCTGTTTATAATAATACTAAGGCTAAGAAGAATTAATTGACTCATGGGGTGGGGGTGGGGGAAGGACCAGAACCGAAAGCTGAAATCTCTAACTCGTAGGTCAGGGCATTAACACGGTCCCTCAGTGTTCACTTGCCTCTAAAAGAGAGGAATGGAACTGTATTCAGGACATACGTGTACAGGGGTATTTTGTAAATATATAAATAATATTTGGAATAAGTGCAAGTATGTGTCTGAATGCATGCCTATACCGGCAAAGCCCAGAACATAAAAGGGATATACATCATTCCTGACCTACCATAATTTTAGTGGGACTTACTGTTTTTGCAAATTATTCCAAGACTAAACTTGTGCATTCCTCTGCCTCTTGGATATTTGCACAGTAGTGGGAGTTCTCAGAAATCTCTTTTGTTGACTGTTCTCACTTTAACACAGAGAATCCTATCAGATTTCCTCACCTGTAGGAAGTAATACTACCATAATGGACAGATAATTTCATATCCCTCTTTTTTTCCCCCATAGAATAAGTAATTTGCTTCTTAAGCAAAAAAGTTTTGTTACTAGTAGTATGAAAGTTCACTTATTGATTTTTTTCTCTTCTTTAGTACTTTGTATTAAAATATTACCTTTAAACTAAAACTAATCAATGAAACCCGAGTATATTCAGAAATAAAAAAGTGAAAAGATAAAATGGAGGTCGTCAGACATTTTTATCAGGATAAATAGTATTCAGTCCTGGGATGATTGACATGGATACTTAACTATCATTTCAAGTGAAAATAAATTCCTACGGTGATAAAATAAAAATGATTCTGGCTTAAAAACCCACTATGGTTATTAACAGTAATAATCTACACCACAAAGCACAGCCACAATGTAGCCGTAGAACAAAGGGACAATAACAACCACAGAAACAGACTTAGCAGGTAATGGAGCTTCAACCAGCTGGAGCAAAATCAAATCAACTTCACTGTTTATTCCCATAGAGAGACTTCGTTTGCCAAGTTCCTGGCATGACAAATGCTTCCAGGGATCTCTAAAATGAGCACATCAGTATGAGTGTTGACAGACTCATTAAGTCTGGGGCAGCCATCAGACACTGCTCTAATGCACAGGGTATGTGTTCCATTTGCTCATGGTTGTCATTTAGCTTAAGAATCTAACCAAATCTGCATATACTGGAGTCTTAAGTAGTGTTCTCATCAAACATCTGGTTCAGAGTTGTAAAACGAATTCCATGGCATTTCCATGAATTATGTGCATCACTGAATCATTTGTTTTATCACTTGCAAAGCATAGTTGTTTATACAGAATGAAAAGAGTCTCTGAGTCCTAAGACCTTTGACAAATACCACAATCTTGAGGTAAATTAATTTCTCCATCTGTTAAATGGAGAGTAACAATATTACGTTACTCTCCTTATAGGACACACACTGTATGTTGACCACTGTTTGAGACATGGGGAGGAAGGAGAATGAGATACACCTGTGAACAAATATTCCTATCCCATGGAGCTGACATTCAGGAGTGGCAGAGGTGAGAAGGGGAGAAAAGATCTGACTAAACAAACAAGCAAAATGTATATGTCAAAATATACAAAATGCTTTGGAAAAACTAATGTCTGGAAGGGAAATAAGAAATGCTAGGATGGTTTTCTGTTTAAATAGAGGGATTAGAGAAGTTCTCACTGCTAAGGAGCCAAAAAATTTAAAACTATTTCACCATTTGCATCTTCCCAAAGTCTTGGAATCAGATAAGTGAAGAGAGTACTTTTCAGAAGGAACAAGGCAGTATATTCCTTATTCTTACTACCTATTCTATTTCTCTTCTGAAAAAAAGTCATGATGAGTTTTCTGAACGCTTATGAGTCAGTACTTTATATTATTCAGGATTAATCAAAATTTCATCCACCGATGTTATTAGTTTTCCATTAAGAAAGTAAAGAGGCACCACCATTTGAAGAGAGATGATAGAACTGAAATTTGGTGCTATGAAGGTCTCGTCTTCATTCTCCACAAATCTTTTTGTAAATTTATGCAAATCATTGTTCTGTTTGTTTGCTTGCCTCCGAACTTTTGAGAAAAGAGGTATATGAAATGGAAATCACAAATTAAATTAGAAAAGGGGAATAAAACTTTTCAGTGCTACTTCTAATGAAAAAAAGTAACTAGAGTTGGAGAGTCTGAGTGAAATAATTTGTCGAGTGAGGGATGACAGATAAATAAAAATATTCGGGAGAAAGTGCACAGTGGATGAGGATATGAGGAATGGATAAAGATTAAAAAGAAAACTCATGCCCTTGCCCAGAGCCAAAATACAGACGATGTTAATTGTAGATGATGAAAGAAAGAATGTAAACTAGAACTAAAGGATCAACTTGAGGATGAGAGAACTTCATGTCTGATCTGAATCTTCAAGGAAAAAGGAAACTCCATTACTCTAATTATATAGGAAAAATATGTGGTTAAAGCAACAGTCAAGAAAGAGAATTTGAGAAATAAATTCAGACAGTGAAGAGCAAGGCTCTTTAGAGTCAAAGATAACACCAATAAGACAGAAAAGATAGCAAGATAAATTCTAAGGATGGTCTATTATGCTTTTCTGTATTTTTTAAACTTTTCCAGAACTGTATTTAGCATTTTATAATCAGAAAGAAAACATAAGTAAATATAAATATAGTGTGAACAAAAGACGCTGATACCAGAAGCAAAAAGAAAGGTATACCTAAGAATGCAAATTAAGACATTGCCCCAGGTTGGTGGTCTGATGACCACCTATTTCTATTAGAAACATTTTGCATAAAGGAGGATTGTGGCTTTACAAAACATTTAGACAGAGTCTCCTTGGAGGGTTGTTTCAGTTGCTGTAGAAATTTCTGTAGTGTAGAGGACTGTGCAATCGTACTGGCAGATAGCAATAGGGAAGGTCACGGAAGAAAAGAATCCAAACCAGTAGCAGGACTAGAGCCAAAAGAGGGCCATTACTCCAATCATTCCAGCAAGAAAACTTGATCAATACCCTAGACAAAAAAGATTGGCAGCTCACATTAGAATCTGTGGTTTTTAAAATTTGAGCTAGAGTACTCTTCCAACCAAACCTCATCATAGCCCCTGTATAAACAGAAAAAAAAAGTCTAGATAACTGTGGTAGAATGCACTAGAGGTTCAGCCTCTCAGGGTCTCCCTCAGCCCATGTATTGGCTCAGTTGCGGCACCCCTGTAGAGTCCTCAGGCTCGGTGAAGCATGGCTTGAAAACCAATGGCTGTAAATGATACCTACATATTAGGAGTTTAATTTGCTGTATAGAGGAGTGCCTACAAATATACATGTATATTCATAAATATATAAAAATTCATATATTCAATGTATAAACATGAGTTTATATTAACTATTCAATAAAGCTAATATCTCTCTGATATCCAGAGCTTATTGAGGGCTATCTGACCCTGGTCGAAAGCACCCAACTTCAGGGTCACTGTCTTGATGGGAGCACCAGGCTATGGAGTCATACTGAACTGCCTGCTTAACAGTCCAGCTCCATGAAAGCCAGCTAAATGACACCCATACTCTACATAAAGGCATTTCTGGGAGACCATATTCAAGGATGGTCTGTGAAATTCAATAACCTGGTTATCTGAAAGTCTGAGAACAGCTTTTGTAAAGCAAAAGAAGCAGAGGTAGGACAAAATGAAAAGACAAAATAAATATAAATCTAGAACATAGTCTTTTGCCTAAGCACTTTGTACATTTATCATTTATTGTTCTCTGGGTTGTTGGTTGGTTGTTGTTATTTTTTTAATCTGGTTTGCTTTTGCTTTTTTAGCTTGGATATTTGCCCTTTAGACATCTTTATCAACAATCCACAATGACATCTACATATACGAATTTCACTAAGTTACTGAAGTATACAGCCCACTGATGTATAACAGACAGAGGTCTATTGAGATTATTATGAAAAGGGGTAATAGAGGGGGAGAAATGATCTACTTCAAATTCCAAAATAAATAAGTTCCAAAGTCTCAACTGTAACTCAATAGTAACGAATAATGGAAATGAAATCATAGCTATTTATCTATTTTATTTGACATTTTTTATGGGTTAAGGAAAATAAGAGCAGAGTTAAATCAGTACTTTCCATGCAGACAACTACAAGAGAAAAAAATGAGCTGATTAGTGATACTTCATGAATCAATTCTTAGGACAAATGGAAAATGCACTCCATGCATTCACTCACTTAGACTTATAAATGAGAACTGAGTGAGAAGCCAGACAATTCATCAGGAGACTCTGGTCGAGAACCTAGGGGGAAAACCCCCAAGCCCTGTGACCTCACTTCCTCTTCAACAGCAAACCGGGCTATATTCCTTCTCCACCAAGTTTCTGAAGCTCAGAAACTAAGACACAGGAGCCACAGTTCTCCAAATTTTTCAGGAACCAGAAACTGAGGAGGATGAGGTTTGGGGAAAAGGAACTGCTTTTTCTTTCTAATAAGAAACCCTTGGAGAGGAATTCCCTTTTCATTCAAATGAAAACCAGAAATGGCAGAGATTGCATTTTTAAAAACCATCTTTAGGTACTATGAAATAGAAGATGATTTTTAAATTTTCTAGGTATAAAGCAGCTTCCCCAGCTTCTTAAGCCCTTTGTAGTTCAGAGGTTTCTCAGGCAATAGCTGGCTCCCATCCAAGCACAGAAATGGAAAAAAAAAATTTTTAATAAAGGCCGCCACGATGATATCCCCTAGAGAACTAAAAGGAGAGAGTAAAAAGGTGTCTGCGGGATTCCACCAAGTAGAAGTGGGTTTGGCTGGAACGATAGATTTCAAAGAGTTTTATGACTCTTGTTACAACAAGCAGCATTGGAAAGAGTTACTGTCTGGGCTCTGAATGAACACTAATAATATGCCCAGCTGGGGGCTTGCGGAAAGGGATCCACTGACCACAGTGGAGTGTGGAGGTAAGAAAATAGAATTGCTCGTTTAACTAAATAAATTCTTACAGTGCCTGTTACATTCTACATCTCCTGGGACCCTTGAATAAATCTCAGAAAGAGACAAAAGGGAAAATGCCATGTCTTTATTTCTCCAGGAAAGAAGTATCTGACTTCTTTCTATAAATAAAGCATCCAAGTGAAAACAGGAAAAATGAAATTTTAAGTCTCAGTTAAGTTTTCCTCTAATGTCTCTAGTGTTGCCTTGAAACTCTGTAGTTCAGTTTAGACTTAACAGTCTAATTTTCCAAAGATTTCTCCTAAGCTTTTTTTTCTTTCAAAGCAGCAGTACAAGATCATCCAGGGAGAAGGAGATATGAGGGAAAGATTGAAAAAAAAAAAAAAAAAAAGCTGCATCGATTAAAGAACATCCCCTAGCCAACTTACCTCCATGGTAGTCAAAATCTACAAGCTTCACATTGAATACAATTAAAGGAAATGGGCAAATAAAAATTTATTAAAACTATCTTGAGACAAAGGAGTATTCTAGAGTTTGACAAGACATCCCCCTTGACCAAATTTTAGGCAAGCTTCTCTGAGTGGCCTTTTTCAACTAGGCCTCATCATTGAGCATGTTTTCAAGAGCCCAGTTTTAGCAAGAATCCTGCTAAGTCAGTTTAGAAATAATCTCCACCCTCAATATCTGACCAAATGTCTCCTCTTCTCCCCTTGGTATATGACCATTCTGGGTAACCTTCCTCAAGGATCTGGTTAATTCAGTTTAGTCAGAACTCCCCTTACCCTTGGAACTTCCTCTTGGTAATTTTCCATCTGCTAACCTCCACTCTATTCCTTGGTGGTCTGATTCATGAACAAGGCCATTTGTTTATTCATAGAATGAAAGGAATTTTTGCTTCAAATAGATGATTTTACAGAGATCTGACACAGAATGGTTTTATATATTTGAGAATTCACAGAATCTAATTCTGAGTTACCCAGAATCAGTTTTTTCAGCTCAATTTTAAGAAGCAACCACAGGACCCTTGCCATGACATTTGATAGAGGTGCTGCGGGATGAGAGCAAACTGCTACCCCTTAATGCCAGGCGTCTCCCAGAATCTGTGAAGGAACTTCCTGTTCCTTGAGCCTTAATGTTTTTCTCCTTAAAGAATCTAGGTCTAGCACCTTTGCGGCTAAACCTTTTCCTATATCTATACTTTACAGTAGAATTCCAACCACTCTACAGAATCAGTACATACTAAAATATTCCAGGGTCCTCATTTTACAGATATGGGAACTGACACTCAGAACATTTACACACTGTTCTCTGACACTCAGTAACATCTCCCAGAGAGGTGATATACTACGCATACAAACAAGCAATGTTCTCAGCAGAATAAAAGAGTTTAATTACAAAATATATTTAAGTACTGGTCCATTATAATGAAAGAAAATGAGTCAATAAATTATACTGCACATAGAAGCCAAAAGAAAACCAAGTTTATTTGGTTAAACTCTATCTGCCTTCAATTGGTATAACTCCACAGTTAAAGCTCCATCTTCCTTATCAAAAATAACAGTCTTCAAACTCTAAAAAAAAGAATATTCAAGGTCAATAGAGACTTGGGAAGAAGACAGGTCAAGGAAATAGTTAAGAAAGCAGATGTAAGATGCAGCCAAAAGACATCCTAAAGTAATAATAGAGCTAAATTCACTGAGCGCCCACTATACGGCAGGCACTGTTCCAAGTTTTTTACACAGGTTGACTTGTTTAATCTTCACAATGACTTATTTGATAGGTACTATTATTAACCATATTTCATAATTAAGAAATCAGAGTTCAGAAAAGTAAATAAGTGGTTGAAATTTCATAGCCAGGATTCCTGCCGGGGCAGGTTAACTGCACTCTTCACCACTACATTATACAAAGTTCCAAAGCAACCTGCAAATCTGACAACTAAGATACTGTTCTCGGGGTTGGGGGTGGAGTGGAGGGGGGAAGAATACATAAGACTAGGATAAGGGTCAAAAAACTCAAAAAGGTCAAAGATTCTTATTTTCAAAAACAGACAAAAGAAGATTCTGCAAATGACATCCCCATGAGTCTGACATCAAACCCCAGGAAGTACATGTCCTAACAGATAATTTATGAACTTAGCAAAGAAAGCAATAAGTACTGAATACCAGTCCAGGCTCATTAGGATAACTCATATCCTCTGATAGGGTCACTAAAACAGCAAGCCACAGAAATTCTGGAGACCAAGGGCATATAACACATTGGCAATGTCAGTCTTAATATTCTTAAAATCATAATGAATATGTGTGGTGAGTTGAAAAAATGTTCCCAAAAAGAGTTGACTAATAGAGTTCTTTTAAATAAGGAGGTCTTGAGTGGTGCAAAGCTGTCAATTAGACCTGTTCTATCATTGATTAGGATGAAATATACTTTTAAACACAAAGTGATAGCAAAGTTTTTAAGTATAACAACTAGAAAGACTAAGAGAATCGATGTTTGAAAATAATTTTTGATAGGCTGGAATAATATTTCCAAACTCACAAGATTAAATTTAATGAAACAAATGAAAAATATTGCACCTATTTAAAAAGAATCAATACCAGAATAAAGAATTGACTTGAAAACACTTTATGTAACAAAGACTCCAGGGCTTTGGTAGATAGCAAGCTCAAAATAAGGCCACAATATAAGCCTGCTGCCAAAAGGGCTAATGCAGTCCTAGACTACATTTTTAAAATATGTATTCATCATTCCCCTGAGCTCTGATTACTTCCAGGACTAGGTTTATTGTGATCCACAACACATTCAAAATGTGCATTAGAATGTATCCAAGAGAACAACCAGTACATGAAAGATCTAGAAACCACATCAGAAAGCATTGTTGATAGAACCTGTAATTCCACACGTCCAAAATTTAACTTACTCCATCTGTTTCTCTTCCAGTATGTATCATATTGGTTAATGAGATGATCTCCCATCCCTTCTCCCAACCTAGAAACCTAGGTATCACTCCCTAACCACTCATCCCACTATTGATGATTGATCCTTCAATCCTGTCAATTTCTATAATAAATCCACTCCTTTTTCCCATCTACCCTGACTTATTTGGCTTTCAACATCCATTGCTTGGGCGATTGTAAATGTCTCCCACCCGGCCTCGTTGTTTTAGTCTTATGTTACCTTAGTACACTTTCATCACGTAATCCTCTGCTCAAAGTTTCTAAGAAAATTCAATAACTTGATTCATCAAAATATTTTCTCAGGTGAATTATTCTTTGGTTTGGAGGAGTGGTATCCACTTCTGCTTTAGATAGATAGACCTTTTGTCAGAATTTCTTTATTTTCACTAGCAACAACCATCTCCCTGCATACCTACAAGAGTTTTGTACTCTAAGGCAAATTTAAACTCAATTATGAACAATTTCTGCAGTATCTATATCATAATGCCTCCTCACATTATAATATCTGCATTATATACAAAATTTTATGTTCATGAAACTTCAACTGCCTGCTCTATGCTCCATGGTCACCTTCATAGCCTATGTTCGTGTGGTGGTTTTATCTGTTTTTTCCCACATTGTCCATAAGGTTAGGTAGGGTTTATGTGTGTTTTGTTCAGTTCCTAGCATCATAATAGGCTCTCAATAAATATTTATACAGTGAATGAAAGTCCTTGAGAAGAAAAACATGTAACTTTCCAAACTGAGATAAGAAATTAAACATGAGTCTATGAAATCAGAAGTGAACCGTGTCCCATTCTATTTCTTATAGCACTATCTACATTGTCATTTTGAGGGGATAAGGAGATAGAGAAAAGATAAAACTAAAACAAAGTCGGTCTATGTTATAGGTTGAATATTGTCCCCCCACCCCCCACCACCAAAAAATTATCCAGGTCCTAATTCCTAAAACCTGACTGTTACCTTATATGGCAAAATGGACTTCATAGATTAAGTTAAGGTTCTTGAGATGGAGACACTATCCTGGTGAGCCTTAAGTGTGATCTAAAAGGCCCTCATAAGAGGGAGGCAGGCAGAGATTTGGCAAGAGACAGAGAGAGAAGGTTATGTGATAGTAAAGCATAAAGAGATTTGAAGATGCTACATGGATGGTTTTGAAGATGGAAAAAGGAGCCATTAGCCCAATAATTTGAAGAATGACTCTCTAGAAGCTGGAAAACGCAAGGAAACAGATTCATCCCTAGAGCCTCCCAAGGGAGTATGGTCCCGCCAACGCTTGGTTTTAGTCCAGCAAAACTAATTTTGGACTTCTGACCTCCATAGCTGTAAGAGAATAAATGTATGTTGTTTTAAGCCACCAAGTTTGCAGTAATTTGTTTCAGCAGCCACAGACATCTAACACAGACTATAAGTACCATCTCTTGGCAGTATCTATAACATTGATAACAGTGAATATTTAAGAATTACTACATTCCAGGCTCTGTGATAAGTTCCTTATGAGTGTTGTCTTTTTTGAACCTCAGATAATATCTGTGAGGGAAGTATTATTAAGATCCCCAATTTATATGTATAAAAACTGTGAAACAATTAGCAGAGTACAAAGCTAAAATTTGAAGCAAAGGAGCCCACAATTCATTTGTTCAACTGACCTCTATCTTTTAATGTCTACGATTCACATGTCTCTTTTGTATTTTGATATGTTTTGGGGATGAGGAGCTATAATGGGCCACCCAGAAACTACACCGTTACAATTCATTTTGTCTATTATATTATTATATCACTCACTTCAAAGGATTGTTTCAAATATTTTTTCTGCTTAAGAGTTGGAAAAACTGAGTCACAAAGAGATTAAGGGTGTTCAACAAGCCTGTGGCGGAACTGGGAACAGAGCCATGGCTGAAAGTCTGGCTCCGCTTAAGCAATTACATCACATTTAATGTGCTTTCATCTCTTCAAAGCACCTTCACACCTTTTATCTCTTCTGAGTTTCACAACAATTCTTCAAGGTGAGTAAAACGAGTACGATGACTTTCATTTTAAACATAAAGAAACTGAAATGCAGAAGTGGAGCAAAGTTAATACATTCACTCTGCTGGATTGTATGATATCAAAAATAGAGCTCAGGTCTCCTACCTTCAGCCTTGAGTTCTCTCCATTCATCCACATTTGGCCATCTCATAAATGGTCCAGCACCATTTTCCAGGTTATGCTGTGAATGACCTCAGAAACAAGACTCACCATTGAAATGGAACCTATCTAGATCTGTGACAGCCAATGTTCAATGATTATTGAGCATTTCAAATGTGGCTAGTCCAAATTTGGATGCGCTGTAAGTGTAAAATGCACACTAGATTTCGAAGATAGTACACACACACAAAAAAAAATACAAGATATCTTAACAATTTTTATTTTGATTATGTGCTGAAGTATTATTTTAGGTATATTGGGTTAAATAGAATATATATTTTAAATTAAGCTCATCCATTTATTTTTACTTCCCTAAATATGGCTACTTGAAAATGTAAAATTAAATATGTGGCCCCATATATCACTCCTCTAGATTTTTGTCTCAACCAGTACAGAAAAGAGTACTTTTCCAGAACCCATGAGACAATTTCAATTTGAACATTTCCAAGGACAGAAAGGTACTCAAGATGTAGCCAATTCTATTTTCCAGATTGCTTTAACAGAAAGTTATTTTCCACTGAATGAAAATCATAGGTAAGGAAAGAGAAATATAAAGTATATATTCTCAAAACAAGGACTTGAGTGTGATAAAATCCAGCCTTATTCAAAGATTATTTTGAGTATGTCTGTGAAGGTGTTTTTGGATGAAATTAATATTTGAACTGGTATAAGGAGTAAAGCAGATTGCCTTTCCTAAGGTAGGAGGCCCTCATCCAATCAGGTAAAGGTCTGAATAGAACAAAGACGCTAACCTTCATGCAAATAAGGGAATCTCCTCCTACCTAGCTGCTTGAGATAGGACATTGGTCTCTTCCAGCCTTTGGAATCAGACTGAAACATCAGCTTTTATTATATCTTGCTGACTGCAGATCTTGGGATTTGTCAGCCCCCATAACCATGGGAGACAATTCCTTATAATAAATAATAATAATTCCTTATAATATAGCCTATCTTTCTGTTTCTCTGGAAAACCCTGACTAATGTAGAGGTCTATAAGAATTACCAACCATACAAGATACTTTCTTAAATGAAAAAAAAAATTAAAGTACAGAAGACTTATATGTGTTTTAAGAAAGAACAAAACAAAGAAAAATAAAGAAAAGAGGGGAAAAAAAGAAGCCAAAACAACAAGAATAAAAACAAGATCTTTAACTATGTAGTGTTATTTATATACAGAATATCTCTAGAAAATAGAACAAGAAACAGATAACAGGGAGGACCTCAGGAGTGGAAAATTTGGGGTTTGAGTAATGGGTGGGTGGAAAATATAGTTTTCACATTATGCCTTTTGACAGCCTTTAGTTATTTTTCTTTGAATATGTGTTTTCCATTTAAATAAATGCATTTGGAATAAAAATGACAATGCCTTGTCTAAAAATTCCTGTCAAACTTTAAGAACAGACATTTTTAGGAAAACTCTTCAGCTTGTGAGCTGGAACAGGGACTAGTTGGCCAGAGTTTTATAACATAAAGCGATACACTGGTGCCTTTTACAATGGGCTTAAGGCTCGCCCCATGAGCAACACTGACCCCGAGGACAGAAAGAAGGACATCGTCCCAATACCTCCTTCTCAGAATCACACTCTAACCAAGTTCAGACCTGCCCCTCTCTACAGGGAGGTGGATGGCAGTGGGATAAATCCCAGAGCTAAGATGCAGGTAGAACACAAGCCCTTGCACCCTCCCCTTGGGCAAATGTGACATGATTTCCCAGATCCTCTCTTTCCCTACACAACACCAGTGGCAGGCAGAGAAGTGCTTCTCTGACAGCTGGTGCAGGGTCCACTTAAGAATTTTCTGAGACTGGTACCCACTTGGAGTCCAAACTACCAAATTATGAGGGTCCAAGCAGGGTAACCTGTTTTCACCACCTGAATTGGGCACTAACGATTATACCAAAAACCTTTTCCTGTTCATAAACAGTTTTCTAAATGAACTGGTCCTCAGAAGAACCTAGTTCCATGACACAGTTTTACAAACTGTACCCTCACAGACCAGTTTACCTCCTGATGAAATCTGTTTTCTCCATTTCATAGACAAGGAAAGACAGTGTTGACAACTATGCCCTTAACAACTTACATTATTCAGAGTGATTCACTACTACCCCGGGGACGTTTCTCATCTGCCATCGACTGTGATCAGCAGAGATTCAGGAAGTTTAACCACAAGGGTGGAAGTTAGGTATATTTGCTCAGCAATCATCTAGGCCCTCTAATATTTCAAGGAAAAAGAAAATCCCTATTTTTCTTGGAGAGAGGAGGTGAAGTCATTGCTTCTAATGTTTTCATCACAAGGGGCATAGTTTAGGAGTTGCTTAGGAGCTATTTGCCTGTTGATGTGTATCCTAATGGCTCTCAATTTGTTTTCTTGTCTGCAAAGTGAAAATAACAATTCCTTTCTCATGAGATAGTGATAAGGACTAAATGAATTAATTTATGGGAAAGCACCTAGCACTCAGACACTAAATTTAATTTTCTCTCCCCTTCAGAGAGGTACAGATACTCGGGATAGCATTCTGCATACAGAAAGTAAGTGATATCTTCTCAATTCACTAGTAGCCTTACGAGCTTTTCATGCTGTTTCTATATTTCAACTAAACTCTAACTCACATACTTTCTTTTCCTGTTACCTGGAAACTCACAGAATAGAGGATTGCTATGTACAGTGCATGCTAAACCTTCAATCTCATTTCCAGGAAATGTTGCAGCAAAGGAGAGCCTCCATAATAACGGCCGGTGCCCAGGTCATGGCTGAGCACCTCGTATGCCTTGACTCTTTTTAATTCTCTCAAAACCCTGTTTAGGTGCTATGATTTTCTACCATTTTGCTGATGGGGAAGTTGAAGCACAGAAAGGTTAATTTGCCCCAAGTCACAAACTAATGTGGTGGACCCAGGATTAATAAAATCCATGTGCTTAATCATTAGGTTAAACTGCCCTCAGGAGACCTGAAGCACTGCGAGTCTGAAGGCAGAAAGAGGAGGAGGAGGCCAGTGTCTGAGGTCAGGAAGGAACACATCTCTTCATCCCCTTCTCAATACTGCCTTTAAAGTAAAGCTAGTCTTTAATCCTTCCTCGGCCCAATTCTTAATTAGTTGGCTCTATTCTCCCAAAATCCTTGATCCCTTCATTTAAATTAGGGTTTTGTTTTTAGATGTTCTCTCCCAGATGTTCTCTCCACTTCTGCCTTACCCGTGTCACTGTTCACTCACCTTCCAAGCTCCTAACTCTTGATCCTGCCCTAGTCTAAGGGATCTATTTATTCATTCCCAGTTCACCTCTGAAATCTTGATCTCCTTAACTTTTTCTCTGTAGTCTCTCTGCCTTGAATAGCTTTCCTCTATCTTTCCTCCTCTCAAAGCCTATGTGCCCCTGAAGATATAGGTGAGTCTCAATCCTGCATGACAACTTTCTCTCCTGATTACTAAAGTGAACCCCTCTGGGCTTCTATGATCTGCATCACTTTGACATATCTTCTGCAAATACTCATTGAGTATCTTCTATGTTTTGAAATATCTCACCTTACCTAACACTATGCTTTACATACAATAGAAGCCTGCTAAGCTGTGGCTAATATCGATATGCTAAACAAGCATGCCAGCTGCATCCGCCACATCCACTCTGTCTCCTTTGAGTCAATAGAGGCCCCACTATAAATTTACATTCATAAAACCCATATCTACATGTGATCGTTTTTACTGCCATCATAAAGTGACAGAACTCCATTGTGCATGCAATTGGGAAAGAGACCTATTATTCCTCACACGGAGACAGACGAGAAGGAAATATCCAATATTAGGAGAAGAAAGAGAGAATAGCAATGCTGCAATAGGAAAAGGTGAAGGGCTGAACTTGGTCAGTCTTAAAACAAACACTCCCCACCCAGAAAGAGAAGGGTTAAAAACAAGTTGTAAGGATGCCAATTAATTGTAAAAAAGCATGTCAATAAATTCAATATTATTTAAATTCCTGCTGTATGTTATGAAAGAGTTACAGAATCACTCCCATTCTTTACTTGCTTTTATTTATTTCTGATTCACTAATATATATTTGTACAGCTCTGGGGTAAAAAAAAAAAAGTCAGGGTTTTGTTTGTCTATATCATTTTGGTTTTGCTAATCACATTTCACTAAAAGGAGTTTTCGTTTTTGATTAAAAATAACTCAAAACAATTGAATGGGATGCCAACTGATGCTTTCCAAATTCACCAGACCATTGCTAACTCACCAAAGTCAGGAAGCAATAATTGTTCATTTTCTTTATAGAGTGAATGCCTTTTCTCCCCAAGAAACTTCAAAGCTCTGCTGACGCTGGGCTCTGCAGCTGCCAGGATAGAAATGTGGCTCCACTTACCTCAAACAAAATGTCAGAAGCACATGAGGGACAGGCTGACCCACAGCAGGCATGCCCAACCCACACCCACCACCGCGTCCACTTTATCAGAGACCACACCCAAAGCTCTGGTTCGAGGTCAAGAAAACAGAAGAAGCAGGTCTACCAAGCCACTCACATCCCTCACCTACCCAGACTAGTGTCCTAAAGACAGGCATGGCCAGATGCAATGCCATGACGGTAAACTATGTTAGTTGTCAGAATGAATAGTAGTCAAACAGAGTCGCACAGTTCTTCACAGATGCAAAAATTGTCTTGGGCTAATCCTATCACTGTTCCTACAAGAATACAGTTCTTGTATAAATAGAAAAAAAAAAAGCTATGAACTCTGGTATCTCCTGGCATGCATATCTTCTCATATTTATAAACAGAGTAACTATTATTGACTGAACATCTACAATGTGTGAGGCATCTCAATTTTATTGCTGTGAATCCTCATAGCCATCTTTAGAGGAAGGTATTTTTGTCCATATTTAATAAGTGATGACATTCAGATTAAGAAAGATTTAGTTTTTAAAAATCCATCCTAGACATCTAAGGAGGAAATGTTTCTAATCGTTCTGCAACCATCCGTTTGCCCTGGGAGAAAGAACTTCACAGCTGCTCCATATGGTGAAGCCATAGGGGTCACCTCCACTTTGTGGACTTAGATTAATTTGGTTTCAACTCAATTATTAACAATGCACCTTCCTCCAATTTCATGGGCCCTATGAATGTCTAGTTCTTTGGATGCAAATGAATAGATACAGGCAGAATATGATCCAGACTTTATTTCTGGTTTTAGTTCCTACATTTCTGGTTTTGCCCTCAGCTAAAAGTTGAAAAGAATGAGGCAGATTTGAAAATAAAAACCAACCCTCAGCTGATGAGCCAGCTAATAGTGTCAGTGCGCTCAAATCCCAGCAGAGGCTGGTTCTGCCACTGTTTAACAGATGAAGACTACAATTCACAAAGATGAACTCTTGCCCAAGAATACAAAATTAGTTGCTGAATCAAGTCAGGATTTCAACTTGAATCTGTCTTCTCCCATTGCACATGCTCTTTGCACAGTAACCCACTGCGTCAGCATTCACTATGGATCGCCTAGGCTTACTCAGTGTGTTTCAGGAATTACATGGTCTTTCCAGTGAGAAAGACCTCACATGTTGCTCACTTCAATGGGCTGCATCCATTAACACTTCCCTGAGCCATCCCTGAGCCGTCACTCTTTACAGGGGACCGAGTGGCTCAGAGGTATCTTTTGCCTATGTTGTTTCATATCATTTATGATGCTGGATGTATTTTATGAATAGAAATGATCCAGGCCTACAAGGTTTATTTTTGCCATTATTGGACGTTAAGATGACTCTTGAAGAGGCCTGTGTGTCATCAGTATAAATTTTAGAAGAATGGCCACCCACATGGAAATTGTGGGTTTTCTGTCCAATTTGTATAGTTTTTGCCCTACATAATAAACCGTTACTGCTAATAGTACTTTTCTGAAGGAGAGCCTTGCTCGTATTGGGATTTCCAGAAAAGTGCTGGAAAGCAGCTAACTTCTGAGGATGGGTGCATCACACAGTGTCAAAAAGAGTGCAAGATTATTTCCAGTGGGTGGAGGTAGGGGGAATGGGAAAGATACAGGCAAAAATGTAGAGAAGGAAACGCACAAAAGTGCATCACTAAAAATTATGTGTTAGTAGCCTGCCACGCTGGAAGACAGGGGAATGATGACAGACAGCATGAACTTGATCAGTTCTTTTATTTGTTGAAAAAATATCTTTTTTGCTTTGGGAATAAATCCTTAAAAGCTCGCCCAACCTCCTCAGTGCTTTGGTAACCAGTAATTTTGGAACAGAATGACTGTTAGACATTGATTCTTACTTAAATTTCCCTATGCAAGTGAACGCTGATGCCCATATTTTATGAGAACCCCTTGAAGGACAGAGCAGCCTCTTCCCGATCATTTCAGACTGTTCCCACGTTACAAACAACTCCTGTGTGAGAGTCTGCATGATGATGGCTGCAGAGCCAAGAGGAAAGCAGCTTCATGCCTGTCTTCCTCACCTCCATGCAGGACCGTGATGGCTCACTGGAGAAATTCAGTTTTCAAATTATGAGCAAAATCAACCGCTATTGGGAAAGGAGCGGGTTTGGAAATCAAGTCAGCACACCAGCACTCTGGTCCTGGCCCTGCTGTTCTACCTTTGTGACTTCGGGCACAGTAAAGGAGGGCAGCCGACACGATGTGCATTATACATGTTAACTATGTACATGTATTATACATAGTACATGTACATAGTTATTTACATGTACTATGTGCTTTATACATGTTATCTTATTTAATCCTGTCCACAAGCATATAAGGTAAGTGCTATTTATCCCCATTTTATAGATTAGAAAATCAAGACTCTGCAGACTCACAGAAGAGCAAACAGCAAGTTGTGGAGTGAGGACTGATATCCAAATTTTTCTAATTTCAAAATCAATGCTCTTTTCATTACCCAAATTGTTTTCCTGTTTCAACTATTAAGACCCCTCTATGTCTTCATTTCTATTAGTCTAAAATTCTAATATTATTCTGATGCTGGGTAGAGTCATGATATTTGAGTTCTTTAGAGATTTATTATTTTATTTTTTTAGATAGATATAATTGACATATAACATTATATTAGTTTCAGGTGTACGACATAATAATTTGATATATGCATTTATTGCAAAAAATAGTTTAGTTCTAATATGAAAAAAGAAATGTATCCACATGCCCTATGAACTGTTATCAAAGGAGATCAAAATAAATAAAAGTATATTCAATGCATCATGTATTGCAATAAAATTCTAATAAAAATGTATACTTCCTCCCATGTCTTTGATGTTTTAAAGAATATGAGATACAAGGTACCACCTGAATATGTGAGTATGTGAATTTTGAATTATTCTGAAACAGCTAATATATTGTCAATCCATAGTTCAATAAGGTTTTTTAAAAGTCTGTAAAAAATATGTTTAAATTTATTATTCAACCATTTATTTATTACTCAATAAATTACTCAGTAATATTACTCAATTTCTGTGTGTGTATATACACATATACATATACATACACATATACATACACAGACACAGAGAAACACAGAGCGAGATCTCCATCTATCTGGTCAAATCTAGTGATGCATCTCTACCACTTTATACATCTCTACCCCCATCTTGCATTTCCTCTCCGCAGCATTTGACGGAGTTAATACTTCCCTCATTCTTGAAATACTGTCTCCATCCATTTGCTGCAGCTTTGCACTCAGATACTCTCAACTGCTTCTCTGTCTCCTTTGCTTACTGTTCCATCTGACTTCTAAATGTTGGAGTACTCCAGGACCCGGTCTTTTCTCTACATTATCCCCAAATTTATCTCATCTAGACTCATGACTTTAAATGACATTATGCACTATGGCCTCAAAATGTGCACCTCCAGTTCGACTCTTCCTCTAAGCTCCTGGTGTATATATCTAGTTGCCTTCCTGACATCACCTGTCGGCATCTAGCAGGCATTTCAAGCTTAACAGATTTAAAGTTCACTCTTAATAAACTGAATCCCCTTTCACATAATCGTTAAGTCCAAAACTCTGAGTCATTATGAGACTTCTTTTTCCTCTAAACTCTTATCTACTCCATCAACAAATCCTGTTGACTGTACCTTCAAAATATGCCTCAAGTCCAAACCTCTTAACAAATCCATTAATAGCACTGTGGTCCAAGCCCCCATTGTCATTCATTTGCACAGCTGCTAAAGAGTACCTGGTCTCTCAATTTCAGTTTCTTTTCCTTTTTAATCTAGTTTTGATATAGTAACCATTCACCCTTGCTGAAATTTTTCAATGGATTTTCATTTTGCACGTTAATAAAACACAATGACCTACAATGCCCTCTGTGAGCCAGACTCGCTTACTCCCTAAGGCCTCATCAACTACCACTCTACCCACCGCTTACTCTGATCCATTCACCCAGACCTTCTTACTGATTTCAGGTATACTTCAAGCTTGGTCCTGTCTCTGGTCATTACACTAGCTCTTTCTCCTCCTGGGACGTTATTCCCCCCGATGTTGACATAGCCCACTCCTTCACATAAGTCAGGTCTCTGCTCAAATGTAACTGCCTCAGAGAGGAGTTCTCCAAATATTCTAACTAAATTCATACTGTTAACCACAACCACCCCTGGACCTATCCCCTTATTTTGTTTTAACTTCTTCAGAGCCATTTGAATTATCTGGAATTATATTATTTTATTTTTATAATAATTATATTACTATTTTTCCATATATACTTATCCATAAGTAGATTTTTTTACTCATTTATTTATTTATTCTCTGCCTCCTCTTTAAAATGTTATCTCCAAAGAACCTTGTCTGTCTCATTCTCTACTGTATTCTGGTGCTTACCACAGTGCTTGAAACACAGCAGGTACTGGATAAATATGTGTTAATTGAATAACTAAATCATTTTGGGTGTCCTGTGTCATCCTGTGATGCTCTGTTGCTCCTTTGAATATGGCCTTTATGTTTGGTATCTGGCTATAAACTTGCCCAAAGTTCATTTTGTTTATAGCTCTTGTCTCCCAACTTTTTATCCTTTCAATACCAGCTAGCCTCTTCACTAATTATACCTAAAATCAATTCTCTTGCTATTCTTTAAATGCTGCATCTCTGCCATTTTTATCTAAATACTCTGTTTTCTGAGCTGTCCAAGTACACCCTATGTACCCACAATGTGAAGAGTATTTTATTGTGTTCTTTTGGAGAAGAGTATAATTTTCTGTTTAGACTCTAGAGAGCAAATATTTTCTCTTCTTATCTCTGTCAGCCCCCATCCAGCCACCTCAGCACTGGACTCACACAAATACTAGACAGTAGTAGTACTGGTGTGATGTCACTTCCTGTATTGTGCCGTGGATCGGCCCATGTCTACTGCTGTATAAGCTGCAAAATCACAGAAGAAAAAAGATGAGAAAACTCCACATGATTTCTCCCTTTGGGGCTGAGGCATAAAGTTATCACAGCATGGATAAGAGTGTGTGTCTGTGTTTTGCTGAGGCTAGTACACAGGAATAGAACTATAGTCAGATCAGCCCCAGTCTGGAAATAGCCAATTAGCAATGCTCACAAACTGAAAAATATTAAAGAGCATTCCAGACTATCTTAAAACTAAACAAACCTTTAAAAGAGATATATTATAAGCCATTTCTAAAAGATATTTACAAACATTTACTTCCAAAATACTTTAAACAATTGAAAGAACAATAAAGTTTTCCTAGTCTAAAGTTAGATTCTCACTGGAAGGCTATCCAAAATGATTGACAGCAACATTACTTTCTTGTACTTTACAGGAACCGCATTTGCATAATTGCATAAAGTGATTCAGAATTGACCTCATGCATGAAAACAAGCAACAGATGGAATTAAAATGTGATGGCAAAGGAAAATGCATTATGGAAATCGCTTGAAAGAGCTAAGAGATCAGCCTACTTTTCAGTCTATGGAATTTATAATCATGTTTGCTGCTACATTTGTTTTTTTTTTTTTTTTGAAAGATGTGACCCAGACTATTGTAATGGTGTGTGTGTGTATGTATGTATGTATATATGTATGTGTACATATATATGTATATATACACATTTCTCTGATTTTTTTTTATTTACTTATTATTGGCTAAAGAGAAAAAAAGAGCTTTCATAATCTTTGCATACTCAAGTATTCTTCATTTTTATATTCCATTTCCATTCTCATGTGTTCTAAATGTAAATCTTCAGTTGTCCTCAGACAGTCAATTCCAGCAGGGCTCAGAGATTTCCCCTGTTGACCTGCACTTCATTTGGAGCAGTACAAATCTCAAGCTGCTTCATCGATTAAATGTTGGATACAGATAGGATTTTAATTTATATAGAATCAAGATAGGAACTTGGATTATGGCAGAAAAGATAAGCATCAAGGAAAATGGTATTTTCCTTTATTAGACACACAATTAACATTGAAACAAAGAAAACAGCTGTATTCTAAATGAACACACCCTTCTAAAGTAGTTGGTTTCCTAGGTAATACGAATATATGAAAATTTTTCTGAAAACTGCTACACTTCCCTTCATAGAATCACATTTATGATCTTTGAGCTTCTCATAGAAAATAAAAAAAATTATCAGCACTGCCTGGTTCCCAGGCAACCCTTACTACATACCTACTATGTGTCAGGTATATATCCTGAGCTCTGAAAACAGAATAGCCTTTCCTGCATTAGTAAGGAAAGGATACACTGCAACTTAGTGTCTCATAAAGCAATCCACTGTCTAAAACATACAACTTCTATTGCAGAGCCATGCACGCAAAGTGAGGCTCATGTGGTTTGACTCATCCACAGGACACACTCATCTCTCATCAAGTCAGATAACTTCCACTGGCCTCACCTATACACTCTCAGCTGACACCTGGCCTGTGTGTGTGGAACTAATGCTATGCCTTGGCTCTTGCCTGTAGTCTGCCCTGCTCCTGACAAAACCCCAGCTACTGCTGCCCCCTACTCCCTGAGGACAGCTCTAAGAAAAGCTAGGTTTTCCATGCAATACTTTAATGGCTTCTGTGGGAATGTCTTCTCTGTTTGTGGTTGCTGACACCAAAGCCGCACCTTCTCCTTCTCATTTAGACAGCCGGGCACTCCACCTCCACCTATCCATCATCTGGATCAATAGAAGCCCACGCCTGGCAAAGCTCTCCTATTTGTATACCTGGCTCCCTGGAAGGCCTATGCTCCTTGCCTACATTCCACCTGGTTAGAAGAGAGACTGAAGAGGGTGGGAGGGTAGGGAGATAGGAGGCAATGAACCTCTTAGAATTCTCATACGGGCGAATGTGCTGTGAACATTCCAATCTAGTACTTAAAACTATTGTCCCCTATCTAAAGCAAAACATATTCAAAGTTGAGCCCATGTAAAATTGCCAACTGTCTTTGGCATCCAAAAACGTACATTTCACATGGTTCAACCTAACGATAAAGGGTAACTTGATTATTTGGCTCTGTTAGTACTAAAGTTCAGCTTTTTAAGGATTGGGGAGAATACCGTGACTTTCCTTTGTAACTTTGTTGCTATGGGAATTGGGTTCCACATTCCTAACAAGTGACCAAAAACAAATTTTGGAACGCAAGCCATTCATAAGCCGAGAACTTCCTACAATGGATGATCTTTCCTATGCCAGACAAGGCTGATGGAGTGCATTTATTAGAATTACAGGCTAAAGAAACCACAAAAGGCTTACTTTGCGTCTTCAAATATCCCTCTCAGCCTTCTGGCTCCAAAATATATTCATAATCTAAAGTTGTCTGGTGGTGAGCCAGGCCATTCCAGGGAAACCGGGAACCAGGGATGCAATCCGACTCCTGAGGCTGGGCAAACTCCCCAAGTCTGAACATGGAGGCATGGCAAAGGCTGACTAATCTTAGGATGGAAAGATGCAGAGATGTGAGTCTAAAACAGTGGTTCTCGACCACGCTTGCCCATTGGAAAGAACTGTGGAGGTTTAAAAAATCTTGGTGCCTGTGCATCCCCAGAAATTCTTATTTCATTGATCCAGAGTATATTCTCGGCATCCAAATTTCACAAAGTTCCCTAGGCAATTCTAATTAGCAGTCACTTTTAAGAACCATTGCTCTAAATATTAGTTTGGAACCAGGAGATAGAGTCACAGGGGAAAAGCATAAATAGTAACTTACAGGTGTAAAATGAGCCCTTGATCTAGGTAGAATATCACCCAAACAGGTAAAGCCAGTGGTCAGAAGTCCAGGGGGGGTGGGGGGCCAGTCACAGGGCCCCAGTCACAGGGCCCGAGTACAGGGTTCAGGTAAAATTCCATGGGGGGAAAAGAGTGGCAGTGAGGGGTGATGAGAAGAAGACTGGAAACCAGGCATAAAATTCCATCCCAAGAAAACCTGAAGATAGAGCAAGAATCAAAAAAAAAAAAACAAAAAAAACAAGGAGCTGTGCTTGACAGGTACAAGCTAGCGCTATTAAGCTGAAAGATGGGGAGGGAATTCATTCAATGCTAAGTTCTCAGCTATTTCTTTTCCTTCTCCCTACAATCAAAATTGTTCCTACCATGACAAGAGGCTGTATTAACCCAGCTGCAGGGGTAAAGATTTCAGAGTCAAGAGCCCAGCAGGTCACTATAGTTTTTCCCTCAGAATAAAAACCTACCTCCTCCTGTCTGCCAGCCCCAAAAGAAAGGGCTATCTCCTTCAAAGTCTGCTCTATGCCTAATTCTTCAGCAAATTTTCCACTCTAATGGCATAATTGGTGGCCTACTCTCTCATCTCAATGTAGTCATGTACAGTGGTAGAGTGTGTACACTGCACAAAAGCAACTAACAAAAAGGGCATGGAGACTAAAGTCATTAGACCTGGTGCAGGGCTCCTTCTGCCCAGAGGACCCCACTTTCTCTAATTTGCACAATTCAGTGTAGGCTATGTAGCAGCTTTGACGGTGATGATTAATTTGTATCTATTCAAATATTTGCTGACTGAGTGATTAATCTACTGACTCTAATCCATCTTCCTGCCAAAACTGATGAATAAATGCTATATTTTAGACAACACAAAGTATTCTGCACTTACTTTGCACACATACTTTTTCTTCCTAAAAATGCTCATGCAACTGAAAAAACAAGCCCATCAAGTGTAGCAAGAGAAAGCTCGCACTCTGCAAAGCCAATTTCATCCACTGACGACAGCAGAGGAAAGCATAAGGGGCCCTTGTTTTGCTGTCTTTGTTTCCCATGTTCTGAGCAAAATTGCACAGGAATTATGAACAGTTAGCAAATGGTGTATAAGCAACCAAAAATCAAATGACAGCTCTATGAACAGAACCAGGCTGGCCCCACTGAAGCCAGGCTGCTGGAGTTCTGGAATAAGAATTAGAGAATCAATTTTATCTCTGGCCTTGTCCCCAGTTCACTGTTGACCTTAGCTTGATCTCAGACCCTCAGCCCCCCAGAGCACCCACAGTGCTTTGTGACCCATAGTGCAATGCAAAGATCATTGAGACGCTACTTGAAAGAATCCGAACATCTTCAACAGAGGCCACAAAGGCAACTCAGTGCTGGGAGATCTCCTCAGATGTGTCTCTCCCTGGGATCCAGCTCTCCAAGGGATCTTTCTCTAAGGCTGTTCAGCTGCTGTTTAGATGTCAGTCCTTAATTCAATGAGACTCATGGGAGGAGAAAAGGATTGTGGGAAATATCTAATTTCCCAGCGAGATAAACATTCCCTACACAGCATAACCCAACAGTTTGGAAAAATTCAGTTAAAACATGACCGCACCTTCAAAGAGCAGACACGTCCTATACATTTGAACTGGGCTTTCTCTCTGTCCTCCCATATTACCCCTTCTCCAGGTCTCACTCAATATTCAACCCTTTAATGCCATGTGTTTCATCCTGTGATTCCATCACAACTGTTATATCTCAGCTGAAGGCGACCCAAATGTTCCATATGGACCTCATTTTCTGGCCTTTGTCTCTTTTTTTATGAGTAAAATCATCCCTTCTAATTTGAAAATCAAATTATGTATTCTAAAGGTAGGAACGTAATCCTCTCCCAGCCAACAGGGTTTTCTGCATCCATGTCCTAAGCCTGATTTGGTTGGCTGCCCAGAGAATTATCTTTCTTCTCTAAAACTGGAAGGAGGGAGGTGGAGAATTCACCAATTGAATTTGTTCATATTTAAGTTCTGGTCTCATGTTCGCGTATTCCTCCCACTCACTCACTGGATGCTCTAATAATTGTGGATTGTTTGGATCAGATGAAAAAAAGAAGGTCCTATTTAATATAAAGTGCAGTTTTTGTTATCACACCTGGGTCCCATCACCCTCTCAACTGGGCCCGATTAAGGAGTCCTCCCATCTTAGTGCCAGCTTCTTCTGGGAATTTACAATGTAAGAATGAGTCGGGGGAGGGCTGCCTTTGTTTTGTGTGTTTTCCTTTGCTTTGTTTTGTTTGGCATATAACCAAATCTCTCTCTCTCTCCCTCTCTCTCTCTCTGTCTTCTAAATTGGCTTTTACCTTCCCTGCCTACAAGAGGCCATAGGCCTGAGAATCTGTAATGATACTGACCTTCCTTCTACTCAGTTTACACCCCAACCCCTGCACCCCAGATTTAAGAGATTTGGAAGTTAGACCTAGAGACACCTTAAAGTCCTTTCCTATTTGAAACATTTTTTTTCAATTCTTTGAAACTTTTTCATATATTAAAAAAAAAACTTTGCAAGTATAACCTCTTATGATTTCTCTCCTTTTCATGATTCACATTCAGTTAGGCTGGTTAAAATTAAAAGGAATAAAAAGTAACAGAATCACGTTATCTGTGGTAATTATTAAGAAGCAACTATAATTTGAAAACCTAAATCTTCTCATGGGGGTGAAATGTATAACATCTATGCTTGCACCTTAAATTATCTTTTCTACTTCATTTTTTCTGCTCCAGAAAAAGTTCCCTCCAAGCAAACAAATGAAAAAAAAAAGAAAGAATATATTTAAGTTTTAAGTAGATACAATTTATCTACCCTTACCTACAAAATTAAATGAGTAGGAATGTAGGGTCCAGTCTTTGAAGATACTTTAAATCACCTAGTTCAGTGTTTCTCAACCAGGGGCAATTTTGCCTGCCAGGGGACATTTGGTAATGTCTGGAGACATCTTTCATTGCCACAAATTGGAAGGGCAGCTACTGGCACCTAGTGAGTAGAGGCCAGAGATACTACTAAACATCCTTTAATGAACAGGACAGTCCCCACAACAGAGAATAATCCAGCCCAAACTGTCAACGCCAATGTTGAGAAACACTGGTCTAGATTTATGAATGGTCCTGGAAATATGAAACCATTATTTTTCCATACAAAAGAAATAAATCATGTATTCTCATTAATAAATAGTAGATGTACTAAGTCAGGCAGCCATAGAAATAGCAGTAAATTTAAAGGTACTACATAAATTTGAGTGCAAAGACTAAAGAGGTGGGACTTTCCTCTTCTCCCTTTAATAGAGGTTTACTGTGCTGCAGAGCTATTTAGTAGTTAGCCACTAAAGGATGTTGCTGCCATCTAGGGCATGAAAAGAGGATCCTCAAAAGCACCCCAATCCTAGCTCCAAGGGCACAGCTACAAGATCTGCAGGCATACAAGGCACTCAGTTCCCACATTCATAATATTGAAAAGAAAAAAAAAAAGCTTTGGGTTTTATGGCAAGCAACTGTTTACAACTTTTTGACAAAATGTATGAAAGGGTCTACAGCGCCTTCGGTTAATTAGTTTTTCCATTTCATATGTGTGGTATGAAACAGAACGTTTCTGATAAGGGTGAAAAAAGTTTTGTGGCTGTTTTATTCTCACTGGTAACTGGGGAAGAGGGAAGATCAATGACCCCAGAATTCTCTGGGAGGGCCTTTCTACTCATTCTTTTCTTTGGATCGCCACAAGACAATGGTAAGTTCTAGGTAACATAAATCAAGGGAATTTCTTTGCTTTTAAAATATATATAAAATTTAAAAATATTAAATTAAAAATTTTGAATCTAATTAAATGGAAATTAAGAAGAACCGAAGTGTAGACAGAAATCTTTCTCCAGCCAAACACATTATCACAAACACACACACACCAGTTTATAAAGATAATAGTGCTGAAAGAACTTTTCTAAGAGCTTTGAGGAGAGTGGAAAGGCATTTACACCACTTTCCCTGCAGTTCCCAGAGAAGTGGGACCTCAGGCCAGAGGAGTGCAGCGCATGCAGTTATAAGCTCTCTTTCCATTCTTTTTCGTGGTCTTCTTCGAGCTTTATCATGGCTGAGTGGGTTGAACCTAGACTAGTTTTCATGTGTTAGAGGCAGAAAGCTTTTGACTTCTTCACCATAAGGATTCCTACACAACTTAAAGCAATGAGAAAACATATTGTAACCTTCACAATGTGCCTTTTCAATAGGTTCTAAACTCTATTTCTGTGTTTTAGAAAAAGAGATTATTTGTTTTTTTAAGATTAGGGCATTTCATCCTGACCCATCCAGACCTCTAGAAAACCAGCTCATAATTGAGGCTAGTTGCATAAAATGAGATGACTCTTCCTCCTCACTGTTTCAATGGAGCAGCCCAACCTCCCTCTCTAACTTTGCTGGGGTCCTGAAGATACCACAATCTAGAGCTTATTCTATTCAACCAGAAAAGCCTTGAGGGAAACGATCATTAGATCAAGAGAAGAGAAACTCATGTTATAGCTAAGACATGATTCCATAATTGCCCAAAGGAAGAATTATCTGATGGTCTATGCGACCTCTTTTTACAGATCACAGACCACAAGTGGATGGATGGACGGATGGGTGAATGAATGGATAGCATAAAATTTCCATTAGAGGTCCAGCATTTCCATGAACTTTCTATAGCCCAAATCTCCTAAACAAAGAATCTCATGCAATACTACATGAGAAAGTCCTTTCTTAGACAAATGTAAAGTGTTGTTTAGGATAGATACTATTATTAAGTTAGATACACATTTACATTATATTAAATATTAATGTGTTTAGGTTGCACCAAAAAAAAAATCATCTATTTACCTACCACAGAGAGCTATTGTGAAAATCAAGTGAGATAAGGCAAAGAAAGTTCTTAAAAATTCTTATAAGCACACTATCCATATATAAGATGTCATTGTTATTATCAAACAATAGAAGTGAATTGAAGCAACCCATACATCACAGAGACAATTTTCCTGATGGCATGTGTCCATGGACACACATGCTTATTTCTTCAAAGATCACATATTTTGAACTACCCTTTCCCCCTCTACACCTCCCAAAAATAAAACATGATTTGATAAATGGACAGCATAATTTGAAACTGGGACTGTCTCCTACCCAATTTCAGAAAATATGGTCCTGGTATCTAACACATCTCATTAAATTATCTGATCTTATAGAGAGAAAGGTCTCTTAAAGAATATCTACCAGAAGCTCTTCTCTATCAGTTTATTTACTGCTTGTGTTTTATGGGAATATATAGGAAATGTTTATGCTATAATGATATGTAGAAAGCAAGATGCATAATTGCATATATACAAGTTCTCAACTATATAGAAAAAATATATGAAAATAATAATAGTAACTATCTCTGGATGGTGAGATTAGGTTTTTTTCCTGCTTTAATGAGAGTTCAATACTTTTACCTTTTGATTTTTATGGTGTATGCACATATTTTTAAAGTTATTTAGTAATAAAAAGCTTATAATTAAAAAAATATTTTTTCCTATCCCACCTTTTGCTACCACCAGTTTCTCTTCTCAGAGGCAACTAATGCCAATTGTTTTAGATGTTTGGTTTGGTTTTTGTCTTCTTATTTCTAAATAATATATTTACAGTCATATCTTGATGTTTTATATTTAGATTTATCTGTCTCCCTATTATGAAAGAAGAAGATTTAGCACTCTCAATGCCTCTGCATACTCATGAATTCCTTGTTCCCCATCCTCCAGTATAATTATATTATTATTATTGAATTATTATTCAGTATTTACAGTAATATGACCATCTCAATATCATTCACATTTCCACTTATACATAATTTTTGAGTTAATAAATCTCTTTGTTCAGTTAATATTCTATGTATCCATCTCCAAAATTTCTACCAAAGAAGTAAATATTTTCTCAATGCAGTCAAGCACATTGGGAATTTTGTAAGCTTCATCCTTCCCTTTGTAACATCTTTCTGGAGCTTTCTGTGCCCCAGTTTTCTCTGGATTTGTTGCTCTCTAAGCCTGTTTCACAGTTATTGTATCCGAATTCACCATCGTATTTCTTTAACTTATCTCCTGAGTTGAGTTCCTTATTTTCTAGATCCCATGCTTTCCTCTTTCTTGTAATATCCTCTGATTTTCCTTGCACCACATACACTAGTATTAACTGAAATGAGATAAGTGGGAGACAAAATTTTGAAATCTTACATGTTTGGAAAGGCTTTTATTGTTCCCTCATATTAATTATGAGATTGGCTGGGTATAAAACTCTATCTTGGATATCAATTCCCCATTTTTCTATTGAGAAGACTGATGGCACTCTGATTCTCATTTCTTTAGTCGTGGTCTGTTAGTTGTTCTATTTTTCTGCTGCGAGTTTTTAGAACCCTTCCTCTATGCCAGTATACTAAAATCTCACAATTATATGAGTTGTGATATGGGTTCTCCCATCCATTTGTAAGTTTAACAGTTAGATCTAGTAGTTTGCATCTTTTAGTTCTGAAAACTGTTTCTTAATTCCTTTCCTTATAATACCCTTCCTTCTGTTTTTCTTTTCTTTCTGTATGTTCTATTAATTGGATATTGTACTCACTGTATTAATTCTGTAATTATTTTTTTAATTTATGTTCTCCTATTTTTCTACTTCTATATTATTTTATTATACTTTTGGGGAGATTACCTCAATTTTATTTTCCAATTATGCAACTGAAATTTTTATTTGTGTAAAATCTTGGTTTTAAGTTTTAAGAACTCTTTTCATTCTCTGAATATTTCTTTTTATATCATTCTGTTCTTGCTTTATACATGCAATATCATCTTTTATCTCTCTGAGGATATTATTTATAGTTTCACTTTTTTTAGAGTTTACTTTTTTCTGTTTCTTGCATTTTCTCAGCATCTTTCATGTTCCCTTTTTTCCTGTTCTCTCTTTGGGAGTCCATCTTTCATATTAGAAGCTTTTATCACATGGCTGCTATTCTTGGCCATCGGTCATACTTTAAGAGTAAAGCAATAAAAAGCTGACTGAAAGCTCTGTGTGCTGGAAGTAATAGACTTCACTGTGGGATCATTTGAGAGATCCCTAACTGACAATATCTGTAGATCTTTCCTCTTGGGCTCCTTTCGCCCTCTGCTCTCTTGCCTAGATGGTATTAGCCTGGCTGGAGTCATTGTCTTGAAGCCAAGTTGGGACAGAAGTCTGAGGATCACTCCACGCACTATGTAAACTTTTCCTTAGTCCCTCAGTAGGGTGTATTTCACCACGAGATGTGGTTCTACAATACAAATTGGCTCTATGCAGTTAGTACATAGAAAAATTATGTCAGTATAATGAAGAAGTCACGTTAATTCACATGCAATATATCTAGGCATGGGAGAATAGAATAAGGAATGGAATTATAAATTTCAACAGAAAAGGAAAAAGCTTTCAAATCAGTTGCTACACTGTCCACAGGAACAATTTTGTTTATATTTCAAAAATTAAAAACAAACGCCTATACCTGGGCTTTTGTCCAAAAGAGGCTACAGCCCAGACCTGCCTGGCCCTTGACTCCTAGCAGGTTGTACTGCTCCGTGACACCGTAAGGGCAGCTACACTGACTTAGGACAGCACTTCTGTCTGCACCGTGGCAGGTCCTAGCAGCCACGCCCTCCTGTAAGTATCACCAACATTCCTGCTCAGTTATTGCTCTGACTTCTTATTACCAGTTTTAACAGGCACCAGCCCCAATAAGCTGCCTGCCTCAATAGTCCAAGTTATTTCCCTGAGTATCAATTACTGCTTTTATTAATGCTTTGCATACGTTTCTGCTTCATTTCCCTTTTTTTCCCTATGGCCTTTTATTTTCAGTGTGCAAGTTTGAAAATTATGGTCAATTATTTGCAAAACTAGTCACATTTCCTCTCTCTACATCCATGCCCTTTTGTAGCAAATATGATTTTTTTTTGGCTCTGTCCATTAAGAGGAAGAATCTGCTATTTCTCCTCCTTTTGAATCTGAACTGTCCTTATACTTTGCTTTGCCCATTTAAATGTACGGAAGAGACATTTCCAAGTCTAGCCTCAAGAGTCCTTGCATGCTTCAACTGGCTCTTGGAATGCTGCCCAGCCAAGGTAATAAACCTGAACTTACTTAGCCTGCTGGAAGATGAAAGACCATCTGGACCAGAAATGAGTCAGCCCAGCTTTCCCAGCTGAAGCCCCAGAGATGTGGGGCAGTGGCAGGGAGGGTATCTTTGCTATATTTGCTTTTGATCCATATTTTTAATTGATTTTCCTGTTTCTGAACCCAATGTGCCCCCAGTTTTAGAAATACCTGGGGTCTCAGATAATGAAGTCTTTCTGGGACTCTGAAATAACAACATTATAGCTTCTGGACCTCCCTTACTCCTGGCCACGGTTTCTGAGGTTTCTTCAAGTCAAATTACCTCTTTTCTGTTTTCAACATGTTATTTCTGTGATGTCCTCTCTCCTGCTCTCTTTGTCCTTGTTTCTAATGCCTTTTATTTCCTTACTACAAAGTTTAGTGGTGTTTGGAAAGAAAGTATAGACATTCCAGAGTTATCAAGAAGTCTCTTCACTCAGTTTTACAGATGAGAAAACTCAGGTCGTAGCAGCTAAGTGGCTTGCCCAAAGCCACCTGGATGATTAGTGAAAGATCTGGAACCATCCAGAACCCCGTGAGGAATGCAGAGTTCTTTTCTCTCTTCCATGCTACATTTATGATTATGTCATGTAACAGCACTAAATGTCACTCCTGCTAGACATTATTGCAGTTTCTTCTGTACAGAACAGAAGATTCTGCAGGGTTGTTGTCTGTTCTAGCATTGGCAAAGAATGTGCTACACCAATTCAATAAGCATTCTGAAGTATATAATAAAAGTATACTTTGTATTGTATAAATATATGCTCTCTGTTGAAGTTTAAACCATCATTCACATAGAATTGAAAATTTTTGTATTCTCACAAGTTATGTGTAAACAAACACAAATTAGAAAATATTTAATAAATGTTTAAAATTTTAACTGCATAAGCAAATGCCTGTGCTCTAAACTGAACAAAATTGCAAGGTATATAAAGTGGTCTTGTTGGGCAAGTAGATGATTCTTGAGTCAATAAGTAGTCAGTAAGTAGCTAGAATTTGGTGCTTCCGAACAACAACTTTTTCTGATGTCTAATGGATCATGCAAACATGATCTAGATAGTAAAGTGAGGGAGACAAGCATGTACATAAATAATACAAAACAGAAAGAGATAAGAACTACAATAGAGATATGAGAAAAGGGCTATCTATGGAACTTGAGAGATGCAAGAGATTAATTCCTTCTGGGGAAATGAGAAGACTTTATGGGGAAACCGATGAGCATTTGAGAAGGATAGAACATCAAAGGACAGAGAAAGTAGGAAGGACATTTCTAGTGGAGTAAGCAATGTCAACAGCTCTAATTAATAAGAATAGCAATTAGCCCAGGAGACTAGAGCATAAGGTTCCTGAATGAGGTAGGAGAGGATGATAAATATCAGGATAAGGAAATAGGTCAGAGCCAGATAATAGAGGGCCTCAACATCTATACTAAGCAGCTTGAACTTTGTTCTGTAGTAAATGGGAGTCATCAAAAGCTTTAGAGCAAAGAGTGACAAGTTCATATAAATAAAACATTCATTTTATTTGCATAAATGAATGTTTGATCTGTATAAAATAAATAAAATTCTGCTAAATACATCTTCCCAATCACTCTATAATGGACCCTTAAATAATACATGGGTCCACTTACATACAGATTTTTTTCCCATAAATATTATAAATGTATTTTCACTGTCTTATGATTGACTTAATAATATTTTTTCTCTAGCTTACTTTACTGTAAGAATGCAGTATCTAATGCATATAATATATAAAATATGTGTTCATCGGCTGCTTATGTTATCAGTAAGGCTTCCGATCCACAGTAGGCTATCAGTAGCTAAGTCGGAGCAAGGAGATAAGTCAAAAGCTGCACACTGATATCAGGTGCATTGAGTTTGGTGCCCCTAATCTCCACATCATTCAAGGGTCAACTATACCTTCTTTGTCAAATCTTGCCCTGGCATTAATATTCCCAAATTTTTTTGCATTTTTTTATGTCTTGTAAAATATTTTTAATTAACTTTTTATCTAACCTGAAGCCCTTCTTTCTTCTTCCTTTTTTGGTTCAAACTGTAAATATCAATGACATTAACCAGGGATATCAACAAAAGAATTCTTTCTCTTTTATTTTAATTCCGAAGTCTATTTCTGATACTTCACTAGTTTGACCCAGATTCCTTATGTAGCTGGATGGAACAAAAGGAAGACTTGTTCTGAATGCTCCTACCTACGCCTTCCTTGGGCAAATTCTTATAGCATCTTTGGGCATCCTTTTTCAAAGAGCTCATAGTTTCAGAAGGAAGGGATCTGAAGAAGTGAAAATGTATCCATTTCCCTCATAATGGTGGCCTTCCTGCTTTACAGAGAAAAAATTGCCCCAGAATGTGATGTCACTGAAAAACCCAGTCCAGTCTCCTTCAATCTGTCCAACTAGAAAACAGAAAAATTCCCAGAGCCAGATCTCTGAATCTCCCCTTCAAGGCAGCAACAGACAGTTCACCAGAAAACAAAGTTGTGATTCATTATGTTCTCAGCAATTTTCTCCTAATTGTTTAGTTAAAATCCCTTCTTCTGTAACAAGACCCACTCCACCATATCCTATCCTCAATTAAACAATGAAAAACAGAACCGCCCTCCCAGCCCCAACACCTTTTGAATTGCATTCCTTTTTAAATTCCTAAAGATGTGTTATATTTGGGCATTTGTCATATAAGTAAAGCTCAGCCACATAGTATTTTCACCCTCTCATAGATACAAAACCATCCCCCAAACAAGATATGACCATAGAATACAGGCTTCCACTTGTCCTCTTCCCAACCTTACGCCTCCAAAACACATCCTTCTCTTTGGTTTCTCAGAACACATTAAACTCCATAGAGTGGGGGCATGCTATGGGGACACAGGGGACATGGGGGTTAAGGGAGAAGGGAGAACCCACACCCCTTTTATTCAGCCGTAGTTTGGGAATGAGGTCCAATATTGCTTGATCTTTCTATTTTTTCAGTATAAGCAGGAATTTAGAAATCTCCTTACGTCATAAATACTCAAAACTAAAAATTCGAAAATGTTCATAGAACATTGTGTAGGTCAGTGAAGTTATGCCCGGGGCCTCAGGAGGTCTTACTAGTCCCAGATACCTGAAGTAAATTTCCCAACTGTGTCTCCAGAGATCCCCAGAAAGGCTGCTTCCCTTGGCTTAAAAAAGAAAAAAGAACTACATTGAGTCATATCTGACCAATCAAAAGATTTCCCCTGGAAATGAAGTATGCAACTTTTAAAACTGAATTACACTTTTAAGTCCTGAGTCATCCACCTTCTATGTACTTTACCCAGGACAATGCGTTTTCGTAGCTGCAAGCACTTGTTCAGAGAAGAGAGATTGGCTGTTTTCTATTATTTGATAATCCATAATCTCATTGTAGTTAAAACTAGACAAGGGTTTATAGATGATCTTAATGAAAATGTGCAAGAAATCAGGTGTACAACTTGAGCAGCCACAAAGTCAGAATGAAGAAGAAACACCAAACACAATCTAGTAGCTGCAGCGTATTTTTCATGTTTTGTTCTTTATGTTTTTATGGAAGACTGGACTCGTTATTAGCCTAGCCTATATCGGATCACACCTGCATTTGCAGTCTTTTCTTCTCTAACTGTCACTGGGTCCCTCACACTCAGAGAATTACCTCAACTCCCAAGTGAACTCTCCCTGACTCCAACTCATACTCTTTAAGGTGGTGTGATCACTAAAGACTTTGTTTTGATTTTATTTTATTATTCTCTACTTTTGCAACCTTCACTTCTATTATCTATAATTTCTATCCATCTTCAAGCACAAAACTCTTGACCTGTGCTGGAGACCATCACATTTATTCAATTACCCCAGTCTTCTCCAGTCTCATCACACTTCCTACACCATAGTCCTTGTCCCTCTTTCTATTACTAATCCTTGGCATGTCACGGTCAAGTCTGGATATTCAGAGACAACGCCATTTGGCATCTGAAAACTGAATCCTGAAGGGCTCTACTTCCCATATGGCTAAAAGTCAAAGAATGCATTTGCCTTCTTGATTTAGTTTTTGCTTTGATATGGCCCATTCCTGAAATTGCTCTCATGCTATTTTTTTACTTATCTTTTCTACAGCAATCAGGTCAAGGAGAATTCCAAGGAGAGCATAGTAGTAAATCTAGAATCTAGAGGTTGCACTAACATGACTTTATTTTATATTCCAGACAGGAGAATCCTGAGTGAGGACGGGTGCTAAATGTAATGTGTTTTCATCTCAGTTTTGTAGCATGTTCATGTAGTTTCTTTACTTTCTTTACTAAAAATATACTAAAAAAAAAAAAAAAAAGACGTTTTCAGAAGCACCATCCTATAGCAATAAAATATTGTTTTAATCAAAAGTTTGGTTGTGCTACATAAAAAGGAAGTTCACAAAACCATTCAGTTGAAGGTTTGAAGGTGAGTTCTTTAATTCTGTTGAAGGAGGAATTGATTTTGCAGTTGCAGAAAAAAATTAAGAAAAAGGACATTCCTGGTGAGAAAATAAAGCAAAAGTATGGATTTTGTAGTGAAACACACATTCTGCCATGACCGATTGTCAGCAAGAAGGTTTTGAAGGCACATTATAGGGGAAAGCACCAGATAAATCCAGAATAAAAATAATTCTACATCAAGCTGTAGAGAAAGAAGAGGGCTAGACACGGAATATCATGAGTCTCCAAGTGAGCTAAGACACTGGCTAGTTCTCTGGCATTGAGACGAAGGGTGTACTTCTGCCTAGTACTGCAGGGCTGTTGCTACCTCTTACAAAGTGACCATTACTGAATGAATAAACAAATGAATGTACCAAAATCAAAGTGATTTTAGAGAATTCAGATGGCATAAAAAATTGCTTTTCTTTAGAAGAACTGAGGGGAAAATTATATCCTAATTATCTAACACATATGGAAGCAACGTAATGAACTTTCTTAATTGTTGTTCCTCCATATTACATTGCTATAATCCTACATTTTATCATACCGCACATTTTACCAGTTTGTCTATATTTCTATACTAAAAATAAAATTCAAAGAACCTGTTCCTAAGAAATAATCAGGGAATAATATATCCTAAAATCAAAGGAAAGCTAATATTATTCCAATTGTGTACACTTTCATAACTACAAAGAGGTTTAATGATATAATTCAGTATATAAATCTTGAAGATCACAATGCTTTAAAGATCAGTTCAGTATATTATTTTAAAATGTATCTTGTCGCTTAATATTGTTCATTGTTGTATAATTCAAAATATTGCAAATTAATTAAAATTTTATAACCTGCATTTTAACCGATAAATCATGCAGGATAGTTGGACATTCAGCCTCTGTGTAGTCTCAATATGAGCCTGATAAACCTAGTTCTATGAGCACTGTCTAGGCTTAGCAATGCTTAATGAAACTGACATCAGGAAAAATGTAGTGGTTTACTGTATTAGTTACTTTATTGTGTTTACTTGATCAGATTGATTAGAAGTCTATTAAATATCCCTAAATTTTTCACAACACAAATGCATTACAACTAGAGTTGCCGGACCACCCTTGGTCATTCATTATTTTCATTCATTAAAACAGTATTTCAAAACCATGATGACACCTTGTGGGATTAGAAATGTAATGAGAAAGAAAATCTTGAAAAAGTGAAGTTCACAGAGTCGGACTTCTCAAGGTCGATAGTTTGAGAGGGGTGTAGAAAATGGACCCAGGGGATAAACTGAAGAGAAAGTGGCCTCTTGGCAGTGTCACTCACACCTAGCACTCGCTTCCTTTCATCTTACTTTACGTCTCTCATCGCATCAGCATAGTTACCTAGAGACCTCTCCAGAGCAGGCTGACAGCCATGTGTGGGTTGCCTAATTACAGTAACCTGAGATGTGGCCAGTTGGTAGCCAATTTTCTCTTTATGAAGGAAGATCTACTAACGATTAGGTAATCATCATCATAATTATTATCAAAGGCAACACCACTCAGAAACGTTGGGAAGTGGTGGGATGGGACCTGGGTGGGGCCAGTGCGTACCTTTAAATACCTGTCATGACAGCACAGGCTCCCCTTTCTGAAGGCAGTGTTTTCAGCCTGTTCATTTTCTCTTTTGCACACCATAGCCTGGGATTTACCCCACACTTAACTTCTGCCCACCCGCTTGGAAGATTCCAGCCAGCATCATGACTGATGATGATCTGTCTGCCTTGGTCGTGGATAATGGGTCGGGGATGTGCAAGGCAGGCTTTGGTGGTGACGACGCCCCTCGGGCTGTGTTCCCTTCCATGGTAGGTCGTCCCCGGCACCAAGGGGTCATGGTAGGCATGGGCCAGAAGGACTGCTATGTGGGGGATGAGGCCCAGAGCAAGAGAGGTATCCTGACCCTGAAGTATCCCATTGAGCATGGAGTAGTCACAAACTGGGACGATATGGAGAAGATTTGGCACCACACTTTCTACAACGAGCTACGAGTGGCACCAGATGAGCATCCCATCCTCCTCACTGAGGCACCCCTCAACCCCAAGATCAATCGGGAAAAGATGACTCAGATCATGTTTGAGGCCTTCAACACACCTGCCATGTATGTGGCTATACAGGCTGTGCTCTCTCTCTATGCCTCCGGACGGACCACAGGCATCGTGATGGATTCTGGGGATGGAGTCACTCACACTGTGCCCATCTATGAAGGGTATGCCCTGCCCCATGCCATTCTACGTCTGGATCTGGCTGGCAGAGACCTGACTGATTATCTCATGAAGATCCTGACAGAACGAGGCTACAACTTCACCACCACAGCTGAGCGGGAGATTGTTCGTGATGTCAAAGAGAAGCTATGCTACGTGGCCCTGGACTTTGAGCAAGAGATGGTCAGTGCTGCTGCATCTTCCTCACTTGAAAGGAGCTACGAGCTTCCTGATGGGCAAGTGATCACTATTGGGAATGAACGCTTTCGATGCCCTGAAGCCATTTTCCAGCCTTCCTTTCTAGGCATTGAGTCCAGTGGGATCCATGAGACAGCCTTCAACTCTATCATGAAGTGTGATGTGGATATTCGCAAGGATCTATATGCCAACACCGTGCTGTCTGGAGGCAGCACTATGTACCCGGGCATTGCTGACCGGATGCAGAAGGAAATTGCAACCCTGGCCCCTGGCACCATGAAAATCAAGATCATAGCTCCACCAGAGAGGAAGTATTCCGTTTGGATCGGGGGCTCCATTCTGGCCAGCCTATCCACATTCCAACAGATGTGGATCAGTAAACAGGAATATGATGAGGCTGGCCCTCCCATTGTTCATAGAAAATGTTTCTGAAAATCTTTCATTAGTTTTCAAGCTAATGGGTTTACATTTTCCCCTTTTCTAGGTCATAGTGATGGCACTGCCTTATCCACCGCCAATTGAGTCAAGGTAATAATCTGCTCTTGCTAGCAAGTAAACCAGCAAACTCATCTCTATCTTAGTGTCGTGAGCTCCTGAGGCCCAACTAACCACGTCTTGACCTCTATCAACTTAAGGAGAATTCTGATACTATATTCTATTTTCCTCACTTTATAGGGTTCAAAGCAATGTAAACCTGCTTAAGTGAAAATAAGTGACAAGGAGTAAAATCATGAGAAATGTCCTTACAGAATGGATAACTAGAAATTCCAAGCTTTAAAAACTAGTCCTTGCTTAATATATTTAACAGGAGCAGGCTATACAACCCTGTAAAAAATGTGTATGTATTTAGCTAATGTGTCTTATTAATTAGTATTTTTGTTTTATTTTATTTCTTTGTCTAGAGATAAATTGTAAGGGTCAATAATATCTATATATACATAAGCACCAGGGAAATAAAATACTATATTTTAAAATATAATAAATCTGGCTTTCTAACCAGCTAATGTGAATTTCTTACCTCGCCAACAGTCACCATTTGAGTGGTACCATATTTTAATTGTTTCCCTGATTAAATAAGCATAATGAAACAGCTAACATTCCATTAATGTTGTTTAAAAATCAACCAAATTTTCAGATCAGAATGAGGTTCTGCTTGTCAAACACATATTTGAATGCCTTACTTGTTGAACTTCATTCTACTTGTAAAACACCAAAACTATAGATAATGCCTTTTTTAAAATAGAGAAATATTGCAATATCAAATTAATGTCATTATGCTACAGTTTGACATGAACAATTTTATTTCAACTTTTTAGCATGATAGCATATCTTGAATAATTTCTGTAGCCGAAGTTTTGGGTATTTCTCTCATCAAGAATTTCATGTGTAGGGGGGAGTGGGAAAGGGGAAGGTAGATGGGTTGAAGGGGGTCAAATACATGATGACAGAAAGAAATATAACTAGGGGAGATGAACACAGAGTGTAAACATATATATGCCTTACTGTTAAAGTGTATAGCTGAAACATTGGATTTTGTTAACCAATGTTGCCATAAAAAATAAATTTAAAAAAAAAAGAATTTCATTGTGGGAAAACAGCTGTAGCCTCTTTGTAAATTGCAAATTCTAGTTCCAGTATAGTAATTCCAATTTTATCCTTGGAAATATTTTAGAATAATTCTGCTTTATTATGTCTAGTCGGTAGCAAAATTTCCTAATGCAGAGTCTAAGATACTAACCTCTTAGAAAATATCAGTGTATTGCCCCTTAATGTCTAAAAATTTTTAATGAATCCAATGATAATTTTCAACCAATTTTAACTACTAGTGTTACTCCAATATATGCTGTGATTTCCGATTATCTGAATACAGGGATTGTTTATATTTTCAGGGTTTTTTCCTGAAATTTTAAAATATTGGGGGGGGGGTTGCTTATGAAGTCATTACCAGATGCTTAAGAAGGAGAAAATTCTTATTTTTGCCTTTTAGTTGGGAAGCTTATACTGTATTTTAAAACTATAAGTTAGAGTTTTCAAGCATTGTTTGCTTAAGATAAAGCTTTTCAAAGAATTTGATTGTTCCTTATGTCCTTTACACAATTTTTAGGAATGAATTCAATCAAAATTAATCTGCAAGGTGCTTTATTTCATAAGACTTGGAGTTTCCTTTATCCTTTAATTAATTTTAAATAAATTAAAATTGCTTCATATTTTCATTTCCTGTTATTTCCACTCATCCTTTCCCAAGAAATGTAGAATAATCCAGAGAGGATCACTTTTTATATATGTGTCCTATTCATTCATATGTTATTATTCTGTACCTGGTACATTTGACCATGAAAACATTAAAAGGAAAATTGTTTTTAAAAAAAAAAAAGAATTATGGCTAGTCAGATAAGGTTATAAATTCCTTGTGATCTCAATTTAAAAGTTAGGTTTTAGTGGATGAACTGGTCTTCGGGTAATTAGTAGGCAAAGATAATAGCAATAATAATAATAATATACTGGATTTATATGCTATATCATTTTCCATTTGCAGAGTAGTTCTCACAAATGCTCTGACCTACATTCTCAATTACCAGAAATCATACATCTCCCCACCCACAGAATATTTATCAGATAAGTAAGGTGAATTTCCCAGAGAGAAAACCACTAAGCCCTGGATCGTTATATAAGAATATGAATTCCATAATGCAAACAGAAATTTAGGGTCTTTGGACATTCTCCTATTCATCAACATTGACTGATGGATGAATTATTGAAGAAATAGTCCATCCCAAAATTTTAGATTTTAGAATCAATGCCATCTATATAGGTAATACAAATGGCTTATTAGTCACCAGTGGTTTACCAACCTGGCTCATCAACCAATTACTTAGAGAACTTTATATAAATACAGATCTCCTGGCCCTGGTTCAGAAATTCTGGTTCGGTGGGTCTAGAGTGGGAACTAAGAATCCAATTGTGTAGCCAACTCAAGGAATCACAGCTCTGAATAAGCAGAACCTAAAATATATTACAGACTCCAAAGGCAAGACAGGTCTGTGGATATTTGCCTTATCCATCTCTCTTGTAAGATGGGGCAGCAACAAAGTAGCCTTCACAGATAAATTTCATACCACCGTAAATTATTTCCACTCTCCTTCAATGACTCATCCTGAACAAAATTCTAGGGCTAGGGATGCACCACAATTTTCTCCAAAGTGTTATTTTCTAATGACAGGTAACATTTTCTGAAAGTATACATGATCCAAAACTAATACCTACAGTCTTCTTCCCTAACTTCCAGATGTGCTTATTTTTCAATAATGAGATACAGTAGTTCTAGGATTCAGACTGAGCCTTGTATTCACAATTCTGTAATAGAGAAAGGTCTAGAAATAAGTATTACATTTCCAGAAAATCAAAAAATCATTCTTTGAGGCAATAAGGGCCTTACCACATTTATTCCATTTTGTAACTATAAATTCAACACCCTATGCCAGAATTTGCTAGAGAAGTGTTCAAGGACCTTAGGAAAATTACAGTCCAGTAGTGGGGGAAACTATGTGCAGTAAAAGCACAGTGGCCTAAGTGTGGTTCATAGACTAAACATGTCCAAGATACTACGATAACTTAAATTAGGACAGTTCAAGTCAGGGTGATCAAGAGGAGCTGGCAGTAGGTGAAGTCACTGAATTAAGTCTTAAAGAACATGCAAATTGTATGGAACATAAAAACTTTTCTTAGAAGGCTCAGGTGCCATTATGCTCACTATTTATTGGGGTGGGTAGGGTTTCTTGAATATTTCCGCTGCACTATGCCATTAACCGTCTCTCATGCTTCTCAACATTTACAGCTAGATTTTGAAAGCTTTTGCTTGTCAATAAAAGTTTTCTGTTCTTCTGATTGGTCAAAGGATTAATCAATCTTATCTTTCTCATCTTTGGAGTCTGTGCTGCTATGTGGCTAGTAAAGTGTGTGTGTGTGTGTGTGTGTGTGTGTGTGTGAGAGAGAGAGAGAGAGAGAGAGAGAGAGAGAGAGAGAGAGAGAGAAGAAAGGAAAGAAGGAAGGAAGGAAGGAAGGAAGGAAGGAAGGAAGGAAGGAAGGAAGGAAGGAAGGAAGGAAGGAGAAAGCAAGCAAGTAAGTGAGCAAACAAGTAAGCAAGTCTTTCAGTGAGTACAATAGTATATTCACATCTTCTAATCTATTCTCATCCTTGGTAATATTTTTTTCTAAATTTCAAATTGCTCTAGAGTTGAATTTCAGGCATCTGACTCCTTAATAACTCAGACATTATAGTATATTGAAAAGTATGTTTTTCTGGTAACTATTCACAGCCTTCTTCCAGAATTTACAAAAGGTTCCTTTCAAAAAATGTTTGAAGCTAGGAACTAAGCATGTGGTTTTCCCAATACTGCTTCCAGATGTTGATAAATACAGTCGGAATGTCTTTAGGGATATATATGTACATATCAGTAGAGAGACTGCTCATTAAAATTAATTGATACTTTAAGACTTCCTTTTTAAATATGAAAGGACCTGTCTGAACTATAAATGTCATTTTTTAAAGCTAACACCATACGTAATGAAGACTGTAGAGCCTCCTTGAGCTGCCTTCTTTGTTTTTCATCCCATTCCAAATCTGCTGTCCTAACCACCATATAATTTTAGGTTCAGTTAAATCTAGTCAACAGACGCACCAGTATGATATGATGACAGATGTTTTATCTAGACGACACCCTAACACCACTTAAAAAAATGGAAAATCTTATTTACATGACAACATGTAAGTCAAAAGCCAAGTTGTTCTCTCTGAAACTGGAAATGAGGCATTTGTAACCACACACAAACCATATGACACAGTGTGTGGTAAAGAAGGGAGAAAATACACAGACCCAGCAAGAAGGATTAAAGTTTCCACTCACATCCTTTACATGGGTGTACCACAGCAAGAGGATTTTTTTTCTAGCTATTTTGCAGGGTGAACAAAGAAAGCCAGATACCAAAATGGTATTTTAACTTCATGGCTCCTGTAAATTCTCGGTGATTCACTCAGAACATCCTCAAGTATCATCCCCTCTTCTTGTAATTCAGAAATTAAACTGTTTATTATTTCCATAACTGGATAATAAGAAAGAAGCTGGCCTCACTAGTGAAAATAAAGTTATGTTCACCAGAGGGGATGCTGGAATCTTCTAGGGCAGTCCACGGTGTTTAATGATTCGTAAGCAGAAGGTTTCCACAGAAAAATAGTTCTTTATAAGTCTTCGATTACCAAAGTAATTTAAAAGTTTATTGTATGTGAAATATATAAGTAATATCTAGGTAATGAGTTGGTAAAATGCTGGAAGAAATATAGAACAGGGTGACCATGATGAGAATCAAAGCAGTACATCCTTGGAAAAATAATTAACTTTATCAAAGTAGAAGAAATTATCTGCAGTGACATAAATACGAAATGTACAGTTTTTAAATTTTGATGGATTCAGGGAAACAAAAGTTGGAGCAGAGAAAAGGAAAATTTATCAATGAAAAAAAAAAAGAAAACATACATTCTCTTTACCTGGTCTCAGTGCCACTTTACTGTTTAACACTAGCTATGCCACTTGGTGATTTGACTAATCAGCTAAAATTGCAAATAACCAAAAATACAACTGTCAAATCTCTGTGGCAGTGTGAAAAATGAATCAACAAAGCTCTATGACCAACTGAAGTTTTAGGGAGAAGGAGGGAAGGGGGAGAAGTTTAGAGTATAAACGATGCCCATCACAATGCTCAAACCACCACCAGCACCACTTTGCATAGTCATTTCGTCCATATTTCAGTCACTGTGGGCAAGACTGCAGCCAGTCTGTTTGGCTGCTCTTCAAAAATTGGCACCACAAAGCAACTGTCACCATTCACAGAGTCAGATGGGCAGGGTGAGTGTAGTAGACCAAATGGTTACTTCGCTTGGTTTTCATCTTGATTTTTAGCTAACCAGCACCTGAATGCTCCCTTAATTAAGCAAGAATTTCCTCTTGTGTGAACACTGGTGGGAGGCAAGACAGGCTCATACTCCTTCACTAGCAGCTCAAGCGGAGGTTCAGTCTATCAGGTGCTCCGTTCATGGGTTTTAACACTTGGAACCTGGGAAAGTGAACTGAAGATGCAAGAACTATTGAGAAATTATTCACAGCCTCAGTGACACAGGAAAGCCATCAATGCCCATGGCAGGGTCCCATGGTAGAATCCTAACCAGGCTATTGCTTTGGCATGACTTTATCTTTTTTGCTTTCCAGACTTTCTCTATTTTTGTTTATTTTCCAAGAATGGAATCTGTGAGCTACTCATCAGCCTTCCAAAAATTTCCTTTCTGGCTTAAGTAATCTAAAGGCAATTTCTGTTGCTTGAAATCAAGTGCACTGATTGAAACGTATTCTGATACCAGAGAATGAAATTACAAGTAATAGACCCTTAAGGAAATCGGCAAATCTAGAATCGGTCATCTGGCTCAGTTCAGGCTGAAGGCAGTAAAAATCCCACTAGTATTCAGTAAAGGGAATCTGGCCGCTCATAGCACACAGTGGAAAAAAATGTTCATTAAAATATCTTCTGGGATCACTTAAAACGAAGTGCTTTTTGAGAGCAAGGCAAGGCTGTGGGGAACCAAGATTAAACTGTTATGGAATAATATAAAGGATATGAGCAATTTTGTGTGGAGGAGTAGATGGCTCTTTCTATTGGCTCCAACCAGTTTAAAAGAGAATAACAAATTCAAATCACTAGGCGTTTTTCGAAGCACAGACCAAGCTAAGTGAATCTTTTATCTTTTAGAGACATAAGACCGAAGTACCTAAAAATCAAACTCCACTGATTGAATTCACAAATTCATCAGGACTTTCATGTTAAATTTAGAGCAATGTTGTGTGTGGGGGGGAGGGGAGGGACGGGGGGAATGGGACCCCAAGGATTGGATTGGTGTTATTTAGAAGAATTTGAACTAGGAGACCCCAATCATCCAGCTCCACCTGTTGTAGCTAGAGCAACTTTTTTTTCTCATCTGATGAGCCCTTTATCATTTGATTGCACAAATATAAATGAAACGGTCTTACCTGATTGAAGTATCTGAAAATGAAAAGCTAATTTTATCAGTTAGGGTCCTTACAGGTTACATATAGAATACCCCAAGGGTTTTCACTAAAGAGAATTTAATTTAAAATTATTTACAGAGCTCTGACAGAATTGAGGAACCAATAAGGGATGCTGAGGCACCCAGTGCTAACAACAGCAGAAAGACATTATCATGTCTAAAGCCCAGAAAAGCAAGAAAAGGGAGAGGTATGACCAGAACGCAGTGAGAGCTGTCTGGGAAGAAGAGGGCTTCTCAACAGGTTATAGAGGAATACAGTTCCAGCCAAAACCCTGGTGAAGAAGGAAGAAGAGAAAATAAAACTCTGAACTCTCTTCTCCTTCACCCACCAAGATCCTCCATCTCCCATTGATTTAAACCAATAAGAAGCCAGTGGTCAAGGGAGGCCAGGTGAGGTAGTCTTAGGGCAGCTTGAGAAAGCATAGAGCAACACAGAGGAGATATAGAATGGATGCGAAGAAGCAAACACATAAAGATCAGCACACCAATTCTTTTTATGCTCCACACCATAGTCACCTCTGTTACTTCTAGACCTAGAGTCAGATGCCAACATGGCTGAGGGTGCTCACTTCTGAAGTCAAAATCTGGAGGACAGGGCTCACATGCAAAAAAAGGAATTACAGGACTTTGCTAAGTTTTCAAGACAAAAAAAAAAATCTTGGAAATCTGTGTATAGAGAGTGCTCTACTCTTTGTAAAAAAAAAAAAAAAAAAGCTGATAAAAAGAGTGCTCTATTAAAGAGGAAAAAGCATCATTTTGCATCAGGCTGAAGTTATACTTACAATTTTTTTTTTTTGAGGGTACTGGATTTAATGTGATAGCTTTAATAGTTGACAGTGGTTTTAAGTATGTGCTACAATGATTGATGGAAACCTAGACTAAGAGATGGGCTCTATTAGGTGAATTCGAGATACTGGAAACTTCATAGTATCCTATAGAGGAAGGAATCAAAAGATTTTGCCTGATAGGACTAACAGATTAGATTGGTCATAGGTTCCTTTTCCGACAACCCCTAATTACGTCTCTCTAGGAAACCTAGAGATTCCAGGTTTCACCAAGGCCTTGAGAAAAATACACTGAAATGGAACCTATAGCATTATTAAGTGATTTCTATCTGGTGTGTTGTTCAGTGGGGTACTTTTCCCACGTCTTTAGATGAGAACCTACACTGAGGGAAGAATGAGTGTGGCATGAGGGTAATGTGCTTCATATGGATTCACTAAGCAGATGGAATAGAATTTCAGTTGAAAGCGAACATTTGCTTGAAACTTTTAAAGCAGCAACCACTCATATCAGTGAAGTCTGTTCTCTTGGAAAATGCAGTGTGAGAAATTTTTGACATTTGAAATTTTTATTTCCAGCCCCAGCAATATTAAGACTCACAGCTTTAGAAAGGAAACACATGCTTTAAAATGTGATGAAATATCAGGCCATTCCAGGGAAAATGCTTAAGTAACTTAATATAATTCTAACAAGACTTAAGGGTACAGATAACCTAAATGATTCATCCTCTTCCAAAGGAAAATCTGCAACATTTCCAATAATTCTTTGTGTGATTCTTTTCACTTTGACCCATTACACATTGCCAAAACTAATATAATGAGGTATAACATATTTAGCTATATTTGATTTATTTCAGAAAATAAAGAAAAATGGTATAAAGAAGCACTTCTATGTAGAATCTTTCTAGAAAAACTACTAGGACTACTCATTTTTAAAAATCCAAATCCAATAAAACTAAGAAACAATTCAAATCTTTATCACTAGGCTTAAATTTAAATGACAAAACAGATTGAGCCCTTCAAATTGAAAATGAAAATTCATTCCAAGGAAATTATATAAAATAGGTTGGCACTACATAAAATGAGAGTTTTCGATAAAAGAGCTCCAACCAGATCACCATTATCATTCCAGTTAGTTAAGAGCAGACAATCCTCAAAATGATTGTCTTTGCTCCTGAATTTATGATGGCATTTCCCACTTCTTATATTTGCTAAGTGATTTGAATAATCTCATCACAATACTTTCTTAGAAATCTCAGACAGGAACACATTGTGTCTTTCAGTTCTGAGTTGATAGATACATCTGCTCGATCTACCAAGACGGTCCAGGTCCTTGGCTGGAATAATAAAATGAGAAAGAGAAGAGAGAGAGAATAATGAAACTGACTTCTGATGGCTTCTCTACTTCCCCATACGATGTACATACAAATGTATTCTGGCTCCTTCATCTGGCTAGCACGAAACTCCTAAGAGCATCTTAGAATTTCAGTAAATCCACAATAATACAAAACACACTTCAGAGAAGGAGAAAAAACCTGTTCCTAATGCCTCTGAATTTGCTTCAAATTACAATGCAAGTTGTAAACAATTGGGCAGCTCCCTTTAATTCTGTGTGCCATGTGTGTTCTCAGCATTTAATTACTTCTTTTTGACAAGTGCTTCTATTCCTCTTAGAATGACTGCACATTATATGAAAACATCAAAGTTTAGCTCTTAGTTTTTTGGGTTTCAGAACCAGAATGCTACTGGAAGAGACAAGGTAAACTCAAGAGTCATCTGCAAATGGGTATAAATCCAAAGTCACATAGAATTATTCCCAAAAAACTGAACTTTCAAAAATGTACTATTCAGTTACTAGGTTATAGATTAACTTGTGGTTAAGAAGTCTTGTTGAAATCAGCTCTTCCTCATGCCTTGAGGAAACGAAGGCATGCCTCATAGCTTCCTGTCTAGCCATTAATAGTGACTCCCTCCAAGGATCTGGGGTAAATCAAATGACAGGATTGACATGTGTTGTGACATTAGCACACATTGAGCATCTGTGACACTGTAGAAGTAATTTTGATAGTTTCTTCACGAATTCAACTTGAGTGCTTATTTATATAAAACCTGCTTCCTGAGTAAAAAAAAAAAAAACTTATCAATCCTTTTTGAAACACTATATTTTTCAATCAGTTAATGTGGCAAGGGGTTATGGATGGAGATAAAAAGGAGGGTGCATGGAAGAAAATCAGTGTTTGCCTCTTTCTTCTTGCTATGCTATTCCCAGGATATCGGCGCTCCCAAAACATGGGCCGGATGGACTGTTGAATAGACTGTCCATCTCCTACCTTCTTTTTCCATCTCTGCTCTGTTGTCAGACACCAGCTCCATCTCAAATATCACCTTCAATTTGTTGTCACATTTTCACAACTGCCACAAGCTCCAAAGCAACCACACTCCCATATCTTCCACCCTCATTTTTTCCAATCTCTCCTTTTAAAGATGAAGAACTACTTGGTAAATAGTTGATAAATTACAAAAGTTCCACCTACTGAACTACCCACACATACCTACTTGGTTTTAGAATAAACTCTTGAATTCCAAAATATTACTTAAATAACCAAACTGTTTCCTAGGCTCAAGCCAGCATTATAATTATGTTGAAAAACTGGTTCTTCTTTGTACTTATAGATACGGCTGCCAAGATTTGAGGCATAGCTTGTAATTGCCAGATCTGGTCTACTCTTACGAGTCATAATCAATTTTTTTTTATCTTGAAAGAGGGCAATTGTCACATTATGAAGGGGCCATAGTATTTTGAAAGAACTTCAGGCTCATTAAAAAAAATGCAATTTATAAAACTGCTTCTATTTTATAGCTGATCAAAAAGGTTATGCATATTCTTCAATATAGTGGTATTGAGCAGTCATCGAATACCTAATCCTTACAATGGGACATAACAAAAGACAGCACTATGTAACTGTTATAGTACCTTGTGCTAAAGGTAGCTGAGCCCCTGGTTGGGTATAATGGGAGCAAAGACCCACCTGTTAGAAAGCTAACTTCATATGAGCTGCCTCTAATTATTCCTGGAGCTGACTGTCCTGTTTCATGAAGCTCAGAAGTTCCCACTTCTTTTATTGCATGTTTTCCAGACTTAGAGTTAAAAAGTAGTGATTGGTTCAGTAAAGTGCATTCATTTCATAAAGGAATTTAATTTTTGAAACCCTTATGGCCAAGACACGTTTCTCTCAGGACAATTATGGGGTCTTCCCTGCAGGTGAGCATTCCCTGAGAAAGTTAATAATTGCTATTACTTCCTGTCCTCTGGCTTCAAAAGAGCCATCTCCCTTCTTCCGCCCTGACCCAAACATAGTCATTTTACTCTGTAGCACAGCTGCAGTACATATGAAATGCTTTAAAGAGACTATACAAGGCTTAGAGGTGGCAAGAAGTGATTCAACAGAGAGACTTGCATGCAGTTAATTCATCAGGTTTTCCAGTTCGGGCAAGTTCCTCAGAAGCCAACAGCCTGGCTTGTCACTTTGAGTCCCTATACAGTTAGTTACCTGACTGGTTGGCTCCCTGACACTTTCATAGGACATAGGCTCTCTTCCCCTAAACACTGGAGAGCATGTTGAGACTTTTCGCAACACTAAAGAGAATGAGGCCATAGTGTGTGTTACTGAAAATTGAAAAATGATTTGAGTTAATCAGGAAATTTTAAAAAGCATCCCAAAGGCAATGGGATTGAGGCTGTGATTAGGAGGCAAGGTGACAATGACGGGCCTGGGGCCCGCACACTGGCTCAGGGCCGCGACCACGCAAAGGGACCTCTGGTCAGGACCTCGTGCCTTAGACTTCCCCCAAAATACCAAGATTTTTTTTTCTTTTTAGTCTTATGAGAAAATTTTTTGAAAGTTTGTAATTTGTTGAGCAAAGGAAAATCTAAGGAGAAGAAGTAATGGCTGAATGAGCCCCCCAGGCCAGGAGGCACTGGGGACTGAGAGCCCCGTGAAGTGACTGTGTTAGATGACTGGAGAGGAGAAAAGAGGATCACAGCCTCTACCTTTGCTTTTGTTTATATCTGAAACAACAAGTTATCTGTTAGATGTGTCTGGGTGAAGTAATTTCCCCAAATAACCACAAACTCTCCCTTTCTTCTCTTCTGCTCCAGTGGTATCATTTTAGAGGTGCTTAGAACAATTTGAAACCTCCTCCTCAAAAAAATGAGATTTAATAGGGGGAAATATGCCCTTCCCAGCTCTCTAGGAGCTTGACTTGATCTATAGTTCCTACCCTGAGTCTGGAGAGTTCTAGGGAGCAGCGATGAGTCCTAGGCATGGGCCCAGCTCCCACCCAACCCCAGCAGAACAGTACTACTGCTCAGATTCATGGGAAGCAGGACTGGTCCCCAATGGAGCATTCTTCTTTAACTTACGGAGCACTAGCTTCCGGTCCCAGGGACCAAACTGCAGGGCTCCCAAATGGGAAGCTAGCCAAGATTCGGCCATAGTTTGGTTTACAGTTTTTCAATATTTAGACATATGGTATGTGCACTTCCAGTTGTACTCGTGCCCTGGGTGCCCTAAATGTTAGAGGCAGACAGAAGGCAGTATTTCCTCCTGTCATCACTAAATTCATCACTAAAGGGATGTTAGTGAACCAGATAGGTACAATGTAGCCTTCTCCTCCAAACTCACAGACACGGACTTCGCCAAGGAGGTATAGAGAACAGAACTGAGCAGAGAAAAGTTGGCTGGAGAAGGAACACCTTTCAAATAAATTAAAGTGCCTTCAGTCCTACAAATGTAACATATAGTTTCTCTGCACATCAACTTAATGAATTTTTTTTTTGAAGGCAAGAGAAAACAGATTCAGAGTTCCAACCACATCCTCTATGGTGAAAAAAACAGGATTCACGTTAACAGAATGTCCATAAAATCCTTTAAATCCAGTCCTCTTTTGTGTCACATGGTCTTCATCTCAAAAAGGCTGTGGTGGTCTGGGTCATATCAGAAGTGATTTCAGGAAAAATGTGCCTGATAAAGCCCTGGGAGGCCAGCAGGTGGCTTCCTTGGGAACTCTCATCTGCTGCTGTTTCGAATCCCTGCCAATTTCTGGACCTTGAGATCCAACTTTCAAACAGGAGGCTGACTGCCCACAATCCATTGTCCCAAGCCACCTCTCTTACATTTCCATTATAGAGTGTCATTTAAGAAAAACTGCTGCCCGTATATAATAAAATGTCTTTCTAAGAAAGTACCCCATGAAAGGAAAACAATCAGGGGTAGCAAAGCCATCAGAAATAAGCGTGGTAGGCAGGAAAACTCCATCCCTTCAGCTAAGAAAATAAAGGAACTCATGTGGTAGAGAGGAGTGGAGAGGGGAGCAAAAGAGGCCAGCACCACAGGCAGACCTGAATGCAGATTCGGAGGGCAGCTACATCCAGGGACCGTACAGGGTCTGAATTCCCCCTGTCAACCATGCTGGGAGCCCGGGGACACACCTCTCTCTGCTGTCCTTCCTCATCTCTTTTGTCCCTAATGTTCCATTCTATCTCCTCTTATTTTCTCCACCCCCAGCTTCATGTCCAAACTTACCATGCAAACGCTCTGACTTCTCTGCAGTTGCCCAATGTCTAAATGATGCACATGGCATATCACAGGAAAGGAATATGCCACAGGAACAAAGAAATAAAGAGAAAGCTCAAGCCTGGAGCTTTAAAAAAAAAAAAAATCAGCCTCTGCATACAAGAACTGGCTTTAGAACAATCAGTGCGGGACATGCCACTCTACCCACTCGGAGCCCCAAGGCTCTTCCGAAAGGTCAGGAAAACACAGACAAGGTAGTATAAAGTCGTTTCCTCTCCTAAACAATGTACTCTTTGTCAACTTAATGGTAGGTTTTCTGAAGTGCTCAGTAAAATCCTGTGTCTCCCAACTCTCGACTTCGACTTCCAGTGAAACAAAGCTCCTGAGTGCAGGCTCCTCTTTCTATCCAAGGGCACATTTTTAGAATAAAAAAATAATAATAATTAATTAATTAAAAGGCGCCCTCTTCCATTACTCAGGCTTTTCTTCAGGTGGAAGAGGACTGGAAGAAGGCCGGGGCCATTAGCTATCAACCACCTCATTTTAGCGGTGCAATTGTCTCCATGAGGTCTCGCTGAGGCCGCTGAGTCTTCTTCCTCTCAACAACTACTGTCTCAGATTGTAAATTCAAAGTTTCACAATTTCCTCAGGACAATTTCCATTTCTCCGTTTAGATCGAAAGCTTGATCAAAGTAAAAACCATTTATCTCTTCCCCCACACTGCCCCTACTCCTACATATTGTCTAGTCCAGAACCTTTTCTGGGTCCAGTAGGCTCTGAGTTTGGCACCTGATAGACTGGCTGAGAGCTTGCTGCCTCCTAGGGAAGGGGGATGGGTGTTCGTGTACAGAGACCACTAAGCAGAGCTGAATGCTACAAGGCAGTTCCCCGTTACTGAAAAAGTGCAGGCTTCAAAGTCAGACCAATCTGAATTTGAATCCTGACTCTGCCATCCTTGTAATTAGGAAATTGCTTCACCTTTCTGCAGTTGTTTCTGTCTGGAAAATGGGAATAAATAATACTTACTTCATGGCATAGATACCTAAAGAGGACATTAGATGATACATTTAGCTGAATGACAAAAAAATCATTCAGTAATTATCTTGGAGACACCTCAGTATCTTTTAAGAAATAATAGCTTAAGAAAATCAAGGATTAGTGTGAGATCAGAAGGGCGTGCTCGAACCATAAAAAGTATTTGCATAACTGAATTTGAAAGAGGGTAAATGGTGATAAAAGGAGACCTTAGGAGTAAACAGGACAGAGTTGAACTACTCTGCATTAAAAAAAAAAAAAAAAGGAATGAGTTTACATTAGGGACTAGACAGGGAATTGGGAGAGAGAGAAGCATGTTTGGATGGATGTCACTAACAAAAAGAGAAACCAAAGGATCCCCTAATAGCGCCTGAGAAAGGAATTTTGGGAGGAATGAACATGCGCAATGACCTTTCCTAAGCTGTTTGCCGTAGGTATGCAACACAAGTCCTCTCTCCCTTCTCTCCTGTGACATCTTCGGTGATATCCACTGACCTTGGGGAATTTGAAAAAGCTCTTGATTCTACCTCTATGTAGACTTGAGAGAAGCCAGAAAATGGGGAAGCTGAACTTCATACTATATCCCAGAATTTCTTTCCCAATGTCAAAATGGATCTTACTATTAATGTATTTGTGTGACACACAGTGTTTTTAATCCCACCCCCAAAAATTGTTCCAAAATCAAAGTCATCTTATAATCAAGAAAATCCAATAATTATGAAGTTTCTGGCCCATAGCAGATACTTAATAAGTGATATTTTTTTTCTTTCTTCTCCACCATTTCTCCTATAGGTACAGAAGAAAATAAGCAATATTATTCCCCTTGGCTTATAGGAGGGATGATAAGAAAAATTTGAAGCCAAAAAAAGCTTCAGGTTTTTGAAGTCATGGCTAAATCAATATATGCCCCTTCTCAGGCAAGAACTATTATTGGCTCCATCCCTGCTGTTCACGTGGCCCACATCCCAATTGTTCAACCCACTGTTTCTTCTATTCAGTTCCTCAAGCATTGTTGCCATGGGAACCCCAAAATAAATAAAGTACTCCTTTGCCCAGAAGGAGGTTATTGGTTGAATGTAAATGGCATGTAAAAATAATAATAATAATAATTGGGAAATCAGGCCGAATGTTTTAAGTCTGTGAAGAAAGGGAGAAAGGGGCCATGGGGATCCAGAGAAATGAGACAAGGCAGCAGTTTGGAGGAATAAAAAAAGGTCTGTGGAGAAGGTGATATTCACGGTGGATGTGGAGACTGACTACGATTTTGATAAGGAGATGAGGGAACAGAGGGGACACCTTAACACATCATGATGTGATATTACCACACGCCCTCACATCCACACCTCCCCTCTGCCAGCCGGAGGCCGGACAGTCCTCTCATGTCTTATTGGATTCTAATGCACCTCCTAACTCACGGCTTTCAGTTCTGGTTTTCTTTTCTTATTACCTACATATCAGAAGCTAGACTATAAATCATACATCTCAAAATACCTAAGACATGCCCCACCTATAGCACTTTTCTGGGATCACTCAACTCTCCTGATCATGCCTTTCTTTTCTTTCTTTCCAACAAGTCCCGTACTTGTCTTAAAGCGGGATTGTACTAACATAGCAAATACATGAACTTTGGAGTCAGAAACACCCACGTTAGAACCCATGTCTGCCATATACAAGCTGTGTAATATTTAATACAATACATAACTTCTCTGAGCTTCCAGTTCCTCCCTCATAAAATAGGATTAATAATACCACTTTAGGATTAGAATTAAATAAAACAGCACATGTGAGTGTCTAGGACGTGCTTATTTCATAGAAGATAGCATGTTATCAGACCTTTCCTTCTTCATATCTAGATGCTTGCCCACCAATAGCCTTTATTCGAACTTGCCCATGACCTCCAAGAAAATTTAACAAGAATGGGTGGCTCTCCTTATTGGGACAAACTCTAGCCAAAGCATCCTCTTTCTCTTTCAAGATTTTACAGTATAATTTTACTACTCTCTCTACAAGAACATTTTGTTTCTAACCAGTTTGTTTACGCTCCTATCTGTTTGTATTTGTATAATCACTGATGTGTTTCTTTTTCTTATTTATTTATTCTCTAAAATTAATCTAGCTTAAGTGGTTGTCACATGTGCCTAGAGGCCTGAGCCCAGACCTGTTTCACGTGGTTTGCATCACACGTGAAACAGGGAAGTAAAGGGGAAAGCACTCAATGCTATCGAATGTCAGCGGACTTAAAGCAAACATTAATTTAATATTTTCTAAAACGTTCATTCTTCACAACAAACTCTAGTTCTGGCATATCTTCATGAAGTGAGTCAAAATTTCCGTACTTAAACCAGGAAACCAAGCACAAAAGATAGGCAGACTCTTCTAGCACTGCACAGGCCAGTGGTAAAAGCTCCTGGTAACTAAGGTCTCTGTCAGCTGGCCCAGAGAGCAAAGTGATAGGGGCCACACAGTGACATAGAGAAATGCCAAACCCAGATCCTAACCTGAGCTCTTAAAGTTTCTGAAAACTTTTAAGAACATGGACAATTGGTTCAACTGCTCCAAGCCTCAGATTTTTCATCTTTAAAATTACATAATGATAGCTACACTAGGCAGGGAGTTACTTAGGATTAGAGGAGCTAACTAAAGCATCCGGAAGAATTCTTGCTAAATAGTATGCTCTCAACAAACACTAGTCCTTTTTCTTCTTTTCTCCTTGGCCTTGTGAGAAGTTATGAAGACCAAAAGACATGCCGCTTAGGAGAAAAGAGACCAAGAACAGAAAACGGTCCCATCTGGGAGCCCTGATAGCATAACCAAAACAGAAGCTGCGGCATGATTACTTACAGCAAACCTGGAGCCATGAGCTAGAACCAGACTAGTTGTCCCTTGTCTTGGGCTTTGATCACTGCTCACGATTTATTCCTAGAAGCCCTTTCGTTTCTCTCTTGTGGACACTTGAATAATGATGGCGTGGAGAGACAACGGACGTTGGCAGTAATCTGGAGGAACAATGCTTTCTAAATAAGAAAAGTCTCCTAAAGACTTGTCCTCTCTCTCTGCATCCCATCCCTGTCAGCTGCTCCCATGATCTTCATGCTACAGAATTTGTAAGCATCAGGCCAGCATTGGCCAGGCTGGGCACAACCTTCGCATATCAGCTGTTGTTATTCAGTCTAACAATCAATGATTCCATCTCTGCAATAAAGGACAACTAAGATAGTGAACTCAGTGTCTAAAGGGGTAACATTCCAAAATGAAGCACACCAATTAATATGGTTAACACGTCTTCAGGCTCTGCAATTTAATTTGACAGGAAACTTCCAAATGCAAAGTTATTGTTGTTGACCCACACCTGAGACCAGAAGCCAGCAACACATCACACCCCCGGCTTCTTCAGTGGAAGCATATCATTTCCTGCCTTTCTCCGCCAGGGACTAATAACAAAAGACAAGGAGGCTTCAGAGATAACTCATTACATGAAAAGCACCTAGGCCAAATTAGATGCTTCCAAGCCCTGTGTTCTCAGTTTATGTCCTGATGGTGGTTTTCCCTGGCAGAGCTAGTGAAGTTAATAAACATAAAGGGATTTCTCGGGCTCTAAAAATGGATATTAGCAACATGTATGTTGTCTTTTGCACTGTGTTAAAGTCCTTGTGAAACAGATCTAAAAACACAGCAAAAAAGAGTGGTCGTCTAGTCACAGGATAGAAGGGAATTCGAATCGCAGAATGAGAAGTCCTTTGGTATGTATCTTGGAAAACTCCCAACTCTGATTCAAAGTTTTGCTTATTTTGACCAGAGATGAGGGTTAGCAGTTGTCACTTCATCCATTGTACCCTGCAAGGATTCCAAAGAAAATAAAGCAAAAATTCAGTACAATACAAATTTTTTTTCATCTGGTCTTCTGTGAAAAATAAATAACATGGTATCACAATAAGAATGAGTGTTTCTCGAGATTTTGATTATTTTGGATCAATGGTCTGAAGTCTTTACATTCCACAGGAAGGTTCTCTTAGACTGTGAAATCTTCTAATTTAGTGTGACGGGACCATATACAGGAAACTTATCAAAGAACATTATCTGGCTTCTTGGCTTACTTCAAATATGTAGATCATTCATTCCTCTTCCCCAGTTCTCCTCATTTCTTGAGTTAATCTCTCTTGACTGCCTCAAAATTCACCCAGTGGTATACCAGAATCTCTCCCAATGACAAATTCAGAAAAGGTTTGTCTTAGCTGGACTGCCTCAAATGTCTAATGATGCTGGTTGTTCTAACCAGTCCTTCTAGTGATATGTGCAAAGTGAATAACACTCAGATCCTTTTTCCTTAGCTGCAAACCCAGCTCTAGGACAAAAATAATATACCTCGAATGGCCCCTTGTGGCCCATCCCACTGCCATCTCCCAAGTGCAAGCCCTCATTATCTCTCACCAAGTCTCTATCACAAGCCTCCTATGTGGAAACCCACATCTCATTTCTCCCTATTCCAGACTAACTTCCATCGTGTATTGATTAAACTTTTTAACTTAGCTCTGATTGTATCATTGTACTGCACAGAACCCTTCCTGGACCCACTCCCTATTGCACTGAAGTTTGGGTTCTTTAATAGCCATTCAAGGCCCCTCATTATCTGACTCCAATCTACCTTTCTGTCCCTGTTTCCCTCTGCCTCTAAAAAACTACCTCCAGCCAATATGGACTGCCAAGTTTCTTGACATACCCAGTTATTTCCATGCTTTTGTGACTACTTAGTTGTCTAAAGTCCCATCTCAAATCATGTCAATCAATAAAACCAAGGTATGACACTAAGAAATGCTATATTCCATTGGTTCTTCACTCTGATCCACTATTTCCTTTGAAATCATCCTGATTATTCATTCTCCCTATGTAGTTGTTTGTCCATTTGTCTTTGACAACTTTGCTTCCCAATCTAGTCTTTGAGCTGCTATCTTGGATCTAACAGGTTGTTATGCATTGAACTATGTCTCCCCCAAAAAGATACATTGAAGTCCAGAATGCTATCTTATTTGGAAATAGGGACTTTACAGAGGCATTCAAGTTAAAGTGAAGTCATTAGGATGGGTCCTAAGCCAATACGACCTGTACCATTCATTATAAAAGGTAAAATTTGGACACAGAGACAAATAGAGAGAAGACTGTGAGAAAAAAACATAGAGAAAAGATAGCCATTGAGTTAGTGATCCATCTCCAAGCCAAGGAACAGCAAGGATTGCCAGAAAACACCAGGAACTCAAAGAGGCAAGGAAGGATTCAATCCTAGAATTATGAGAGAGAGCCTGGCCCTGCCAACACTTCATTCCAGACTTCTAGCCTCCAAAATGTGAGAGAATAAATTTCCATTGTTTTAAGCCACCTAATTTTTGTACTTTGTTATAGCAGCTGGAGGAGACTGATACACAGGTCACCTCTATTCTTTTTTCAGGCCTTCTGACTACTCATTGCCTCTTCTCCTTTATTTCTCTTATAGTTTTTCTTTTATTTCTCTTATAGTCATTCTTTCCATACCAGAGTCTGGCTACCTCAGGCTTTATATTCCTCATATTAGTTTTACCATAACTTTACAAAATATATTTATATTTTAAAAGTAACTCTAAAAGATCTCCTCAATGTTTTAAGAGAAACACATAAGTTACCACCTTTACATCCTAACTCAAACAACTCTGTCCCTCCCTTAGTGACCTTTTGAAAGAGAGAGGGCAGCCCATCACTTGCACAAGTGTCTTTAACATAACTAATCAGAAGGATTTTCTGGAAGATCAGTAGTTCCAAGACCCCTTTAGAGAACAAGTTCAGTGAGTCCTGGTTTTGTATAAGCCATTCGTACTTAGAATTCTTTGCCTTTTTCAGGGTTCTCCCCTCAAAATTAGTCACTGGCTAGGATTACTCAAGCATAAATCAAGTGATTTCTCTATTTGCTTGACAAACATATGCACTGAACACCCTCTATGGACAAAGCACAATGCTAGGCACTAAGAGGAAAAGGATAAGAAGTTAAGAAGACACAATCACTGCATGTAAAGTTACTCATGATGAGTGAGAGACACACAAATACCAGTAAGGTTGCAGAGGAAGTGCTAGGGTAAAAACAACCCTTCCGCAGGTCCAAAACTGGATCCCAGAGTAAAGAGTTGCTTTCAAGTCTCACCCTAGAGAGATATGTGAAAGACAGAATAAGGCCCCCCAAAGATGTCTACATCTTAATCTCCAAAACCTGTGAATGTGTTACTTTCCATGGTAAAAGGGACTTTGAAGGTGTGATTAAGTTGAAGGTCTAGGGCTGGGGAGATTTTCCCAGATTATGTGCATGAACCCAAAGGGATTGCAAGGTGCCTTGTAAAGCAAAGAGAAAGGCGGAAAAGCCAGAGTCAGGAGAAGGAGATGTGATGACAGAAGCAGAGTCACAGAAGAGATTAGAAGATGTTATCTGCTGGCTTTGAAGATGGAGGAAGGGGCCACGAGCCACAGAATGCAGATGGCCTCTGGAAGCTGACGAAGGTAAAGAAATAGGTTCTCCCTTAGAGCCTCCAAAGGAGCACAGTGTGCCAACCCATTTTGGACTTCTGGCCTCCAAAAGTGTAAAAGATAAATTTATGTTGCTTTAAGCCCCAAAATCCGTGGTTGCTTGTTACAGCAGCAATAGGAAACCGATACAAATGGTTTTCCTGGGGACCGAAGGGTGGGCTGAAGTACAGATACACTTTCGACCTGCCCAACTGCAGATCTGCTCTGGTATCGTGGGCCTAAATACCTGGGAATCTCTAAGAGCTCTCCAACTGCCCCGGGAGTGGGACAAGGTCCGCCTATGACCAGCTCATGCCCATCGGCGTTTGTTCCACTCCCCGCAGTGCCGCCGTGGGAATACATGGCCTGGCCTGCAGGATGCCACTAATGAAGAGAGTTATAGCGTCTTGACTAGCTTTCACATGATAGGTAGTCTGCTGTGCCGACCATATGTACTATCTCTAATTTCCCCAATTGCTCTGTGGGGTAAGTGGTATTATTCCCATTTTAAAGATGAAGAAATGGGCATTAAAAAGACAATATGACTTGCCCAGAGTTGCACAGATTTGAGATCTACTTTATCTAGCCTTAAAATCTATTCCTTTCTGCTTCTACCCCGATGTGTTGGAGCTGCCTAAATTGATGATCCCCTATTTTTGCTTCATTCCATTTCTTCATGTTTCACTATCCTGTGTAACAGATGAGTAATAACCCATTTCACTAACTTCTACTTCCACTTGAATAGCACAAGCCCTTCAGCCTCCTGTCAGTCTTACCAGTTATTTCTGATGAGACCTAAGGGTGTCTCCTGAGAGTTTACAAATAGCCCTCACCCTGTTCTCCTCAAAGCCCCATCAGACCCACTCCTAGAAAGACTTGAAAAGACAGTGACACAAGTCTGATGCATCCGCTCTTGCCTGTGCCCTCTGACAGCATGATGCCTGAGGCGGGGCTACCTCTGACACTCCGGAGAGAACACCTCCTTCCCAGGAGCCCTTGCCAAGCCCAAGCCTTGCTGAATTCTGTGCAGAGGTGCAAAGAGCTTTCTCCCTGCCGTGTGTGTTGAGATCCAAAGCAACACCACTTGAACCTCTGTGTCTCACAAAGACCCTCCCAAAACAAGCCCTGTCATCTGTCTGCAGCCCTTTCTCGACAAAATTCCTTTTCATTTGCTTTTCATACTCCTCGCCACTTTCCTCCTGCCTTCCTCTTCACAGACCCCTACCCTCCTATATCCATCAACTGACCCAAATCACTGCCAGTGGGCTGCCAGGGCCACCCCATCATAAGAAACACTGAAACACGTGGATCATCTGAGTGCTAGGTCAGAGCAAACTGAAAAGGGCCCAAACATTTACACGGTGTGTGCAGTTTACATGCCTTTCACATCAATTGTCACACTCGGTCTTCACAGTAATTCTCTGAGGAAGTGATATCATTCCTTTGTTATAGAAGAAAAATGTGAGATTTGGAAAGTTAAGGAGCTTGTCCGGTGATGCTAATAAATGGAGGAGCCAGGACTGAACACAGGGCTTTTATTTCTTAGCACAGTGCTAGTTCTACTCAACCACCCACAGAGAGGGTAGGGGCCTGGAAGGGAAAGCAATGTGGAAAGCCCAGAGAACTGAAACTGCCCTTGGGCCTGAGCAGTCCATTGGAGGCTTCAGAGAAAACGTGACTCTTCAGAGAGAAAAGCTGTAATTCAAGCCTTTCCTCCTCCAAGAACAATAAGTGTGCCTGTCTCTCCAGGACAAGCAGGCAGTCAAGGAGACAGACAGGAAAAACTTAGCCAAGGAAAACCTGCTGTGTATGTAGAAAGAATATGAGAAGAGAAGCTTTTTCTTCTTTATAGAAGACCAGCCTCAGGGGTCATCTATTTTTTCCAAAGTGTAAAGTAGACAAGCCAGAAGCAGCCTGAACCCCCAACTGAGCAAAGAAACTTGAGAGAGAGGGGTGGGGGTGGAGGGAGGGAATGAAAGAGAAAAGGAAGGGAGAAAGAAGGAAGGGAAGAAGGAAGGAAAGAAAGAAGGGAAGAAGGAAGGAAGGAAGGAAGGAAGGAAGGAAGGAAGGAAGGAAGGAAGGAAGGAAGGAAGGAAGGAAGGAAGGAAGGAAGGAAGGAAGGAAGGAAGGAGGGAGGGAGGGAGGGAGGGAGGGAGGGAGGGAGGAAGGAAGGAAGGAAGGAAGGAAGGAAAGAAGGAAGGAAGGGAGGGAGGGAGGGAGGGAGGGAGGGAGGGAGGAAAGAAGGAAGGAAGGAAGATGAAAGGATGGAAAGATGGAAGGATGGAAGGATGGAAGGGAGAGAGTGAAGGGAAAGAGGGAGGAGAAAGGGAAAATTATTGAGAACTGAGGGATTTATAAGTTTAAAAACTGGCTCTCCATTTAAGCTAGAGGCTTGTTTTTCATGTTCACTAAAATAGAACATGGCAAAGATAATAAATATATAAAGAATAAGATGCTTTATCTGGAGGCTGCACACTTCCTCCAAATTAAACTCAGCGTGCCGAGGAATAAAGAGCCCTTTATGTAAACTCTTGTGGTTTAAGCTTCTCCAAGAAAATTATTTCCCAAGTTTGATTGGTACTCCACTCTTGCAGTCACAGAGACCAGACTCAGGCCCCAGAAGTGTCAGATGCAAGAGGGGAAGGAAAAGGGCTTCTCAGATGTGGGTGGGAGCAAGAGTCCAGGATCAGCTCAGTCTCTTCTATCACAAAGGACAAGGGACATGTGAACACCCCATTCTGAAGCAGAGGCTATGAGTCTAAATTTAACTTCAAGCCAAAATGTGCAGCTCAAAAGAGCAGACATTTTCCTCAGCATGGTCTCTACCACATCTATGAGATTATCATGGGATGCATGCTCACACCCCGAACATCTCACACTGTAATCCTCCTCTTGGCCCAGTCAGCTGAGGGAGTGGATCCTCAACTGAATGTCTCATGAGCATTTTATTCACTGCTGTGTGCCCAGGATTTAGAAGGGCTCATGGAAAACTACTGGTGCTCAACAAATATTGGATAAATGGGCAAATAAGGATATCAGCAAACTCACTTCATGCCTCTATGTCCCCCTCCTCCTATTTTCCAATAATTCTAGTACTAGCGGTTAAAGCCAATTTAAGATCTCGTTCAGATAATGTATGAGAGGAACTTCAAAACAATGACTTGATTGATAAAATGCACCTTCCTGAGATGATTGGAGGCTACCAACTCACCCTCGAAAAGCCAAATGCTCAACCACTATAGAACCAAATTTCCTGGCCAATAAGAGTCTCCATTATTCTAACTATATTATTTGATTTTTGATACAGCAATGCCGATAGTATCCGCTTCCATCAAAGTATGTCAAGTAGTGTTGATCATTGATACTCCTAGAGCAGCCCAGCAATTAGAATGAAGTACTTAGAAAAAAGAAAAAAGTAGCTTCTTTGAATTTACCTGTTCTGTCCTCCATCATTTCCCCCAGTCACTGGTACTTAAACTTTTGATGCTCATATTAACACCCACCCTTTCCTCTTTGGCCAAGTGAAATCAATCCATGCTAGCTGGCCTTCCTTTTTTGTCGCCTTTCATTCATTCCTGGACATTTGTGGTACTTGCCAGTGTGATCTGGCTGTGTTCCAGATTCACCCCTTCCACCCATCTACTGCATCTCTGCTAAATGTATATTTAAAAACAAAAACAAAACTCTGAGCCCTACCACCTCTCAAACCTGTCTTCTTATCTTCTGACCATTCCTGCATAGAAAGCCTGTTGTGGTCATCACAGATTTTGGGTTGTTCCCCAAACATACCAGGTACATTCCACACGTATTAGGTACATTTCAGTCTGTGCTACCCCCCCTGCCATGACTGTCTCCTCACTTCTTCTTTACTTGTTAATGTTATATTTATGTGGTGATAAAGGAAAAAGGTTAGGACTTGAAATCATAGACTAGATGCATGGTCTTGGGACAGTTACTCAGCTGTGCTAAGTATTCATTTCTTTGGCTGTAAAATTATAGTGAAACTCATGATAATAATGACAATAACGTATCATGGGATTGTTGTGGGAATTAAACAAAACCTTGTTGTAAATTCTGATTATAGTGCCTGGCACTTAGGATATACAAGTTTTTCACTTCATGCTTTTTGAGCCTCTGCTTCCTTATCCGTATAATGAGGATACTAATAACATCCTCTTTGAGGAATTTTGTGACAATCAGATGAGATGTTGTTACCACCTTTTCTTCCCAGCCTGACTCACAGCAGCCCTCACCCCAGAGCCTTTCCCACCCATCACTCTGCAGGAATTTAGCATGTACCATCTTGAGATTTTTGGTTTTTGTTTTGCAGGGATGTATTTTGGCTTTCTCAACTATTCTTACTTTTCTTATCTGATTGCAAGCCTCTAAGGGCAGGAATTACATGTCCCAGAAGCTTCCTGTTCCATTGAGTAGTACACACAATAGAGAGACAATCATAATTGCCCACAGCTAGGGATGGAAGTGGGCGCCAGTTCTGGCTAAGCGTCCTTCTATCTCGTAGGCTAAAGGATCAATTCTCTTTATCACCCATGGAGTGGGAACCATTTTGCCAGATACTACTGAGAGGGGAGATCAGCAGAAATAAGGGAAGAATTTGTTTATTGCTCTGCTCTCCCTTCTTTATATTCCAAACGTATATGATAAGTGGTTTCTTCTTCCCTGCAGAAGAAAGGTTTGGGAGGAGATATAAGTCCTGATACCACAGAGGGTTGGCCCCTAGCCCCAAAGCTAAATAGCTCTTTAATGACACCCTTGGGACTCAAACACTCAGGGGATTACTATGCAGTTCCCAAGGAGCTATCATTTCAGAGGTCACACAGAGTTGAGCTATCTCCCTTGCACTATTTTTACATCCACCCAGCACAATTTTTTTGCTCACTCTCTACTCAACAGGCCAGCCAGGATTTTCTTGTCTGGGAGCTGTGGCTTCTCTCTCAAACACCCTGAATTTAAATTAAGCAACACTCCCTCTACCTCCTGCTTCTTCAAAACCAGCTCTTCTGTGACATTGATGAGATCCAGTTGCAAGTCAGCAAAGAAATATCCACTTCCATCACTCCCCATCACTCATCTTCTCTCCCTCCCACAGAGCAGAATGAACAAGGAATTGATGGCTTTCAGAGGACATAAACTCCAAGGGCAAAAACACTCCCATGTATACATTATAAGTCAATTAAATCATTCTCAGCATTTTCTTCTTGCTCAAATGAGAAAGATTAGAGAAGTCCTGCCAACCAAGATTCCTGTGTGAACAGATTTTATCTACTAATGAGCTGGAACTAAGAAGCATATAGGGGAAGCTCCAGAAGACAAGAAACTGAGTCTTACTCTCATAAATGAATAGGCAAGTTTTCATTGCTTCTTCCTCCTCTTCTTCATCATCTTACCTTATTTACCGAGTGCAAAGAGTAACATCTTCCTTGTCTGAGAAAACAGGGCTGAACCAAGTGATCTCTTGAGCTGCCTTCCAGCTCAGAATCCATACTTTGGCTTGGGAATAACAGGAATAAGTCATGTTCCAGAAGCTCTACAGTGATGGTTCTCAGGTGGGGGCCAGGGTGGGTGGTAATTTTTTGGTTGCCATAATAGGGAGCGGTTTGAGCAGTGTGCAACTGATATGTAGTACATAGAGGAAACTGCTAAACAGCTGATAATGCACAGAATAGCTCCCTCAAAGAATTATTTGATCTCAAATGTAAATAGTGCTTAGATTGAGAAGCCTAAATTAATCACTGCAGGATTTATGTTAAAGTGAGTGCAGGAATCCCAACACCTCTGGACCCTGAAATGGCCTGAACTTATTATACAGGAATATTAACCCGAAAGTGGACAGAGGGACAAAACCTTGTCATTCATATGAGAGAAGGGTGTTAGTTATACACATAAAAGACAAGGAGTGTCTGTGAAAGGGTAGACTGAAGGAAATCACTGATTGCCGAATTCTGATTTTCCTTCCCCAGAAAGTGATGCAACTCACCTCATCTAAGCAAAGGAAAACACATCAGAATACTCTAGCACCCCTCCTGTAGAGGGTTGAGAGCTGGAGGCAGGCTGGGCTGAGGGGCAACCGGGAAGGCCTGCCTCCACTCGGTGTCCACTTTGCCCCAGCTGGTGAGCAGCATTCCGATTAGGTAAGTCATGCAGTTCAATAGCAAATACAGACACATTGAACCGAAGGCCCGGATGTGGAAACAGAAGGGAGTTCTCTGCATGAGGATCCTCCTCGATCCAATAGGACTTTGCCTCTCCATTCTTCCTTCATTGGAACCCCCTTCAACACACTGGTCATTTATTCCAGGACAGAGGTGACATCCATGGGTGCCACCCCATGTCCTTAGGTGAACTCTGATTGCCAAAAAATTGGCAATGGTTGAAGGAACTTCCAAAGCACAGAGAATAAACTTCACAGAGATAAGTTTTCCTCACTGTGACTCTTCAGGACACCAAGTCCTTCTCAGTATCTCCCCAGACCACAAGATCTCTATAAGCATTATCGAAAAGCACCAGCCCCTGAGCTTAACATGTGGGAGAATGAATCCAACTGCAAACACAGCCATACTTTTTTAATTATCTACCATGCTGGAATAGTTGTCTTCTCATTCAAGAATGAGCAAACAGAAAACAAAATAAGAAAACTTAAGAAACATAAAAGTATTTTTGTAGCATTAAAGAAAGAGGTAGACGCAGCAAAAAGAATTAGAAAAAAGGAATTTGGAAGAAAGATCTACTATTAAAAAAGAAAAAAACTTAGGCTGCAGTTGCTTTTCCTGACAAAATTAATACAAAATCTTGACTTTTAAGAAATAAAAGATGAAAGGATAAAACATAAAAATAAATAATACAAGAAGCTTACAGAGTTAGAGAAATGATAGAATAAAAATATCAAATGGAATTTAAATCAATGTTTGAAAGAGTAGAATTGAAAATGCAGAAAATCAAAACATATGTAGAAGGTAAACACAAGAATTTCACCCAGAAGTGGAGGAAAAGGACAAAGAGAGGAAAAAATATGGAAAAAAGGAATTATTAGTACTAATGACAAAAGCACCCCAATTCATGGATGATTTGTGTACTTTCGGTATAGACCAAAACAAGTGAATTAGAAGCAATATTATAAAAAGCATATGAACGAAGAAAATTTCTAGGAATTGAATTAGGATTACTTCGACCAAAAGAGTATGGTGGTAAGTAACATCCAAGACCAGGTCATAAAAACACCATCTGTTTTCTGCCTTGTTTTGTCAGGATGTTCTCTTTTGGAACCCATCCACCATGCTGTGAGAAAGGCAAGTGGCCACATGGAGAGGCCACGTGTAGGTATTCTGCCTGAGAGTGCCAACTAATGTCTCAGCCACAGGCGGCGTCAAATTTCAGACACGTGAGTGAGCCTTCAGATAATTCCAGCCTCCAGCCAGCAAATCACCTCCAGCTTCCAATGTCCCCAAATGACACTCTGTGGAGCAAGAAAAGCTGTTCCTTCAAGCCCTGGCTAAAATGCGAGTTCCTGAGCAAACTAAATTACTGGTTGTTGTTTTAAGCTGCTCTATCTGGGGCTTTTATTACACAACAATAGATAACTTAAACCAAACAGAAGTTCCCAGATGAAAGGAGATAACAGAGATTATTAAGCAGTGGCTCCTACATGATGGTTTGGTGTGGCTGCCTCAGAACTGAGACAGGAGCAATGTGGGAGGAACAGAGGATTTACTTGGGGATTCATATTCAGTTCCTTCCCCAACAGTATCATGCAGGAGGCTGACAGTGAGCTTGTTCCGGGCTCTAACAACACTAAACTCAAGAGCACCTTTCCAAAACACTTACTATGGTCATCTAAGAGACTCCCTGGCAATAGTCTGGGGAAGAAATATCTTCAGGACAAGTTTTCCACATATACACACACAGCACTGCAAAGTTATTTATATGACTAACAAAGACATCTTTCAATATTTACAGCCCAACTTGAAGAGTTCTTTTCCAACAAATTCAGGAGCCATTTAGATGGCATAAACAGGATAGCTGTCTTAAAATATTTTTAAACCAGCCTTGAACTCCAAAGGTGTTGGGGGAGGAAAAGGGCAATGTCTAGCACCTGGAGATCTGAATTACCTTAGCAACTGATGCCGTATTGGCCTCACGGCTCCCAAAGCCCTCCTTCACTGTTTTGTATGGTCATCTGACTCCCCACCTGCCTTGGGCCATCTCCACCAGGGGGCCATGGGCAGACTCCCAGGAACTGGTAAGAAACAGTTCTGGGCATAGGAACTGACTCATCTCTAATGTGCTCCTTCTGGGAGAGCCGGAACAGCTGTTTAATACACATAATACAGCCCTGTGACTGGTCGGGGGGTAGGGAGGGGAGTACTGAACTTTTTAAAAATAAGGACAAAGGGCTTAATATGCAGTGGTCAAGTATACTACTGAGAGGCCACTGAAAACAGAGGTGTCCCCTTTACCTCAGAGAATGAACTTCAATGGCACTTAAAACTGAGATGGTAGAGAAATGGGGATTGGCCCAGTGGCTTGGCTAACGAAGAAGGCAGGTATGGAGGAAACCCTCCCAGACTCTGCTATCATGCTATCTGCTTCTCTTTGGGCAAACCCCAGGACTCAGCCTGCTCCCTGTCACTGTCACTTTATCTGCTCCTCTCAGCTGCCTGATGTGGACAATCTTCCCCATTGCTCCCCTGAAGGACCATGAGAACAAGCACAAAGGCCCACGTTAATTTAAGGGTTTTATAGAGAATTCTATGAGAAAACTGAGTGAGGGTCTCAAAAAAAACAACTTAGGGACGTAAAGAATGTCCAGAAATCTTACCAAGTTCTAACATCTCAGGGTGGAGCTGGACCACGGAGCTGCATGGGAAGGGGCTGGCCATGTCCTCCCTCAGGGCTCACAGAGGAACATGCCCCTCAAAGAGGATCATGCCCCGTCTTCCCTTCTCTGATGGTCACAGCTGAGCTTTCGGGATGCTTCCTTTGAAGCCTTTACCATGGTCTTTATGGTCAGATTATCTTTGAAAAAAATATATGTGTGTGTGTATACATATATATGTATGTATTTATGTTATTAAAGAATGTTCCCACAGGAAACCATTGTTCCTCTAATCCTTCCTCCTTTACTTGCAAGGCTGGCATAATTTGAAACCTGAAGGACTTGTCTAGACAATCCATAATTCACCAGGTTTGAGGATTTCCCTGCCCTTTCTTGATTTCATTTCCTTCTTTTCTATTCCTATAGCTTCCCCTGCCACCCCTGCCCCCTGCTGCCTCTAGACTAGAATATTGTCTTTTTCTACTCAAAGATGTCAACATGAATTTTCGAGCCTCTACTCTGTATTTCCCTTTTAGTCTCTCATGCCCTGGTGTCCTCCACCCAGACTTCCATCAGTCTCTCTTCCCATTTCCTCAATAAAAGACTTCACTTCCCACCATCAGAGTTTCCTGCCCCCAGCCCTTCTGTGCTGCCATTAAACGGAGCCTCCACTTTTCCCCATGTGTTCTAAGGAAAGTCTCAGAATTAGCTAAGCAGACTCACAGTCTGTAACACTGACAGAAATGTGGTAAATCATTCAAAGGTCAGCTATGGTCCTAACAGAAGCTTTGTGTTCAATGTGTGAATTTGTCACCTGTTATAGAAAAAAAAAAAAAAGAATAATCATAACTTACATTAATATTGCTTTCTATATATCACATATTTCTCTAAGCATTTTATATACTTTGATTTATTTAATCTCGAAACATACTCTATGTTATGCCCATTTTGCAGAGGAGGAAATCGGGGCCCTGAGAGGTTAAGCACTGTGCACATGAGTTTTCCAACAGTAAATGGCAGAAGCAGGATTCAAATTCAGGCTGGCCGACTCCAGAGTTTCAACTCTTAGCCATTATTTAATGGTTTTCCATAAGATATGGGGAAGAAGGGTCTAGAGAAACACCAACATCATTCTTCATAGCAGAAATAGCAATAAATAGAGTCAGAAATTAGCACAAAATAACTGTGTGATGTGGGGCAATTTTACTCTCTCCACTTCAGTTTCTTTATCTATAAAATAAATAGAACTATACTAACTCATGAGATAAACGTGAGAATTAAATAAGAGCATATAGGTATAGGGGAAATGTAGTTTATGTATTGCCCTCCATTGCTTAATAAGAGAGACCAGAAATCACAGTTGCTCCAACAAGTAAGAATATATTTAGCTCACACATGAAAGAAAAAGAAAGGAAGGAAGGAAGGAAGGAAGGAAGGAAGGATCAGTGGAGGAGAGGTAGAAGGGAGTGCTTTCGTATTCTTGATTCCGTTCCCGCCTTTAAATGAGCATCTCCTTTCCCTACCTTCTCGCTATCTCTATTCCCTCCCCTTCCTTCCTTCCTCATCCTTCCATATCCTATCTTCCCTTCCTTCTCATTCTTCCTTCCTCCTTCCTCCTCCAACTCCCTCCCTCCCTCCCTCCCCTCCCTCCCTCCCTCCCTCCTCCCTCCTCCCGCCTCCCTCCCTCCTCCCCCTCGCCCTCCCCCCCCTCCCACTAAACTCCCTCACCCGCAAACAGCCCTAAAAACTAAACCCCAAAAAGGTAGGCAATTCTAGACTGGTACTACAGCTCCACCATATTATTAGGGATCCAGATACCTATCTTTCTGTACAATCCTTAGCATCACTCTCAAAGTTGTGTTATGACCCAAGATGGCCACTGCAACCCCAGCCCTCATGTCTACTTTCCAGGGAAAGTAGGGAGTTAAAGACTTAAAAAGCCTACATTGGTTAACTGTCTCCCTTTTAAGACACTTTCCCATAATTCCCACCTAACAACTTTTTACATTTCATTGGTTAGAAACTAGTCACTTGACCATATCTAACAGCAAAGAATGCTGAAAAATGTGGCCTCATTACTGAGCACATTGCCATCTGAATAAATTCAGTGTTCTGATACTGAATAAAAGGGAATATAGATATTGATTAGCCAATTGGCAGTCTTTGGCCATGAAGGAGCACTAAATTTTACCGAGCATCAACTTCTGCCAGATGTGCCACATAAATTTTCCAATTTGATTCTCATAATAACTCGGAAAGATTTGAAAGTTACCATTACATTTATAGATAAGGAAACGGGATCAGAGAGAAAAAGCAACATAGCTCTTCACATGGGGAGACAGATTTAAACCATATCTAACTTCAAAACTTCAACTCTATACACAGCATTCAGCCTCCAAAGTTTCCTACAGGGAAATATAATTTATGAAAATTTAAGCGCCATGTGCATCTTCAAAACTTCTGTTATATTAATACTTAAAATTATTTCTTACTTTCTTCCCTGGAAAAAGTAAAGGAGCAATTTCATTTATTTTGTAAGAACTGCAGAAGGATAGCTGCATGCCATTTCATCTGGTGGGTGAGAAACATTCACTGAGCACAAGTATGTGTGTCCTCAGTTACTGATGTGTCCATACTTCGAAAGCATTTCCCGGCCTCTGCAGACACTATCTCTACAGGCAGAATAAACAGGCAGAAAATGCCACTTCTGCCAAAATCAGACTGTCAGTGTGATTAATATCGAAGCCTCTAGTTCCTGCCCCCTTTCCTGCAGCCACAGATTGTTTATATTAGAAAGAAAAGATGATCTTTATGTTTCCTCTCCTCTTGATCCGTTCTGAAAGGAGACACGGCGGAAAACAGGGAAGCACCACATCAGAGTCCCGCAGCGACATCTGCATGCTGGGTCCATTCCAGAAGTGAGTGTCAGGAGAATGAAGAGGTGCAAAGCTAAGAAGGAAACAGCAGTGTTTGACCAGTTGGAAACAGGCTCTTCAATGCTTTGTGCTCAGACTCAATAGAAGCTTCCATACAATTCGCTTCCCTGAGTAGAACACAATCCGGATCTGCACGAACAGGGCATAAATTGTTGCCATTACACTGTTTCTACAAAGTGATCCTCAGGACATGTAATGTCTCCCACCTGCAGGTGAGAGAGCAATTTGCAGGCATCCAGCCCCTCGTGACCGCTACAGCCTTTTCAAGTGCCCCCAGAATACCACTCCCTGCCTCCACAGCTACATTGCCTTTGGAAAATGCCATGTATGACCTATTAGCATTCTTTCCTGAGAGAAAAAGAGAGAATAGACACAACATAAAGGTGGAAAAAGACAATTTAGTGGGCTTGAAGATGAACTTCTTTACCTTCAAAATTGTCCTTTTGGATTAATCTAGCTAAAAGTTTTCTATACACTTAACACAGCTCCTCTAGAGCAAAGAGAGTTTTGATAGCTTAAGAAAGAGGCAAATAAAAGAGGCGGGGGGCGGGGGGTGGTATTTTCAAAGTACAGAAAGCATGAGAAGGTGGGGTGTTAGAAGCAAAAGAGACATGAGAAAAGGGGCTTCTAACAGTTGTGGAAAAAATCTTCTTGGAGGCAAGAGAGGACTGAAAGGCAGCCTCAGGACTCTCTATCTTTTTATTGCTCAGCACCTCCTGGAAGGAGCACCAGATTGCAACAGAGAGAAGCCTGTCAAAGGCTGAACTTGTACCAGGGTTTACATGGACTTCTAGCAGTGAGACTGGAAGGCAAAACTTAATACAAGGAAATGTAGGAGGGGTCACTTCGGGCCAGTAATACAGGGGGAAAATTGGCTACAGTTGTCCCACCTACATTGGAGGCTAGTCATTGGAGTCTGTGTTGTCTACACCAGGTAAGGGTTATCCCTAACAGATGATGTGTAGTGAGAGTGAAAAAGGTCTTTAAACAATGTTTCCAAGATCTTTTATTTATTTCAGTTTTGTTCGTAGACCCCAGTTAGGGGTTCCCAACTGTAGCTGTGACCAGTTACTATGAAGCGAGGAGTCTACATGGCCAAGGGAAGCTCACACCCTCCTTCTGGACCACTCTGTGTGTGCTGAGGACCCTGGAATTTCTTGCCCAAACATCCGGAAGGCCTGCTTGTTGTGCCAGTATGGACCTCCTCCCAGGTCTGTCCTACTAAGGGAATGCACAGCAGTATGTGCCACTTAAGCCCAAGGGACAGCTCTTTGAAGGGGGAAGTGGGTAGAACTTGGATGCGGCCATACCAGACCCTCCTAGTGTGGTTGAAGCTGGTGCTGGGAAGGGAAGAAGAAGGGTGATGTCTGGGAACCAGTTCTCCCACACTACCCCATTGTAGTAGGAAACCTGAAGATTCTGAGAAGTCAAAATTTAAACCTGACTTTTCAGTTCGTTATCAAGATGTATTTGTCAACACGTCTTATTGAATATCTTGTAGCCTGACTTATAACTTTCTCTACTTCGATACAGGATATATAGGCTTCCATTCATTCTCTTGTCCTAGGCCCCATAAGTTTGAGGGTGAGTGCACTGGGTTTCACTAAAGTCTCTTCATGCAAGTAGGAGGAAAGCACTAAACCCAAGGACAGGACATGGCGGGGGTGGTGGGAGGGGCAGGAAGGCAGGTCTGTCTACATTCTATCGCCGACAATCTGTGTGCCCTGGGACCAGATATAGCCACCCTCTGGGACTCAGAGTCCTCTTCAGGCTATTGAGCAAGAAGTTTCATTAAGTTTCTACATTCAGCAACCAAGGAAACTGAGGGCTTGATTCACCAACAGGGAGATGGAGCAGGCGAGGGTTTTTCTGATAGACTTAATGCCAAAAGAGAGCCAATACTCCGCTTCTGCATTGTTCATTTTCCATTGAGAAAACTATTTTTAACAGACCCCTGAATAATAAGAAGAAAACTCTCCATGGACCTATAGCTGTGGAAATTCTTGCACTCCAGGACCCACAGGATCACATTTTTCTGTGATTAGTACAAGGTTTTTCAGATAGATATTTGTTTATGTTACAGAAACAGTTCCAAAATCAATAAGAAATGTTATACCTTATCACTCCCCAGAAGGGAAAAACAATAAAGAATTCTGTAAAGCGTGTCTGGGAGGTTGGGAAGTACATACATTAATGTCTAATACAGAACAATCACAGCCCTAGAGACAGCATTTATCAAACCTCACTTCAGGAGCCATTCCTTCCGACCAGAGCAGCCAGCCCGGAGAAACCACAACACAGGAAGATAAGACTAACAGATGATTTTGCTTTCCTTGTCACCTGCTTTCAACCCAAATAAGAGAGGCTCTCAGGAAGCTAAGATCCTATTACAATTTATAGGAGTCTATGGCTCCTGTGAAAGAACAACTGGTTTCTGTTTGAGTTATATCATACCTCTCTCATTCTTTAAATTGAACAAAGAAGCACATAGAGCAATATATGGCAGGGAGTTGCAGTTCAAAGCATAGAGATAAATCATATCGAATGAAAATAAAAGAGGACAAGTCAGGGGCAACAACATGTAGGATGATATAGCAGTTCATAGACACCGAAAAGAGACAGATAACTCATTGTAATAGGGCAATCTAAACCATTACAATGGCATTGAGAACAGAAGAGAGGGATATGGGTCCTCGTGATACTAGGAAAGACGAGACCTAAAGTTGTACTTGAAGAAAGAAAAAGGAGGAGCCAAAAATAATACAAAACACTGACCTTAGGTGAAAGGAGGAAGGATGCCCCCAACAGAAATATAGACCTAAGTTTGAGCTGGTGTCTGAACACGTAGGTAGAGCTGTGTTGTAAGTGTCTGGAGATTCAAGGCGGAAGCCAAGGAAAGTCTGAACTGTGGATATGGAGTCATTCAAAATTCAGAGATGAAAAGCAACTGAATGCTAGGAGGAAAAAGTGAATAGAGGTTAGAGGACCACTGGTTAAATCTATTGTTATAAAATGAAAGGAGAAAATGGAGCCAGAAGAGTTAAAACAAAAATGTATAGAGATCTAGAAAGAGAACCAGAGCAGGAGAGTTAAGAAAGAGAGTTTTGAAACGATGAGTACAGACAAGTTTAAGTTAAGAAAAAGAAACTTGAGAAAACATACGCGGGTCTCCAAAAAAGAAACTTGAGAAAACATACGCGGGTCTTCACACTGGAGGTCACCTTTGGAGAAAGCAATTTAAAGGGAAGGTCAGAGCTAGTGCCCGGTCAACAGGGAGAGGAATTAGAAATTGCAAGTGTGTACTACTTTTTTGAGAAAATTGTCACAAAGGGATAAAAGCTAAGAGGTCAGCAGCAGGGGACACATGAGCATGATTTTAAGGAATGAAAAAACAGTCAAATACCCAGCATGCCAGGGGTGGCAGGTTACTGAGGCCTAGTCCTGTTCCAGGAATGCCAGAAATGAGCAGGTTACCCCACAAACTCTGGGCAAGTGCCAAGTAACCCCCATGTTACTCCAATCCTGCTTCCATGCTATCAGAGCTGATTAGACTTGAGCGTCTGGAATGCGCCTGGATTTTCTCAGAGAAAGGAGCAATAGAAACATAAGACATTGTGATAAGCAACACATGCATATGAAACAAAAGTTGGCCAGAGCAGCTCCAAAGGTAAAGGTTGGTCTTTATAGGAAATGACTCAAATGTCCCCGTGGATATACTGAAATAGTGCATTCACAGGCTTGAGTACAATAGGCTATCAACATGAATTTGAGACACAGGAAACCCAATTATGTTCACAGAGCTGCCATCCCCCTTGGGTGACCGAGGACAAGCTCCTCAATCTCTGAGTTTCCATTTATTTATCTGAGAAAAAGAATAATATTTCACTGTGTTGGAAAATGAAGACCCTCCATAAGGTACAGAGTTCTCTAGAAACATATATTTTATAATTCTTTTGTTGTACCATTAAGACATATAAAATTGTATTCTTAGTGGTCTCAGAAACTTAAAATATAAGTTTTGAGCCTTGTGTTTCATGATAAAGTTGCCTCAAAGTTTGAAGTCTACCGTCTGAAATATTCAAGTGGGAAAAATTATTCACATTGAAATAAGTCTGCTTTTCTCTCCACTCTTCAGATCGATGGTGCAAACAGTTTTAGATGAAACATTTTTATAAGTACTTCTCTCAAAGTCTTACTTTTCAGTTACATCAACAGAGAAGAAGATAAAGTAAAATCAAGATTTCCTGCTGATCAGGGGACTTTACCATTTTTGAAGTTTTGTTTCATATTGTTTGACAAAAGTATTTTTCATTTAATATTTTATATGGGTAGAGAATTGACTAGCAATGGAGTAATTCAATCAAGCTGTTGTATTTTATGAGTTCATTTAAATTTCCTTACTAAATTACAGCATCTTAATTCAGTTTTTTTCCATTTAAATTCCAGGGTTTTAAAATACATTTCCATAGAAAAAAATCTGGTCTCTTAATGAGAGCATTTAGTGACCTAAAAGAGAAAAATCAAATTTTTTTTAAGGTCAAAGAATTGGCAGTTTTTGTTTCTACATAGAAAGAAAAAGATGGAGAAAATAGACAGGGTTCAGGTATTATTAAATGCCTAAATGTAAAGACTGAAAAAAATTGGTTCAAAAAATTAAATTGAAGAATACTTAATATTTTTTTAAAAAATCATTTTGTTACATACAGAAAAAGCTTTATCTATTTTTTTGTATTTTATTAAATTTATGGGGGTGGCATTGGTTAATAAAATTATATATGTTTTGAGTGTACAATTCTATTACACATCATCCGTATATTGTACCGTGTATTCACCACCCAAAGTCAAATCTCCTTCCATCATCACACTTTTGACCCCTTTTACCCTTTTCTATCTCTCCTAACTCCCTTTCCTTCTGGTAACTACCATATTGTTGTCTGTGTCTATGAGTTTTTGTTTGTCTTATTTACTTGTCGCTTTCAGTTTTATATCCCACACGTGAGTGAAAAATGGTTCTCAACTTTTTGTCTGACTTATTTCACTTAGCACGATCATCTCAAGACCCATTGATGTTATCACAAATGGCAGTATTTCATCTTTTCTTATGGGTGAGTAGCATTCTATCGTTTATATGTACCACATCTTCTTTATCCAATCATCTACGGAAGAAAACTTCAGTTGTTTACATGTCTTGGCCACAATAAATAATGCTGCAGTGAATATATGGTTGCACATATTTTTATTAATGAATATTTTCAAATTTGGGGGGTAGATACCCAAAAGAGAAATTGCTAGGTCATATGGTAAATTTTCTTAATTTTTAGAGGAACCTCCATACTATTTTCCATAGTAGTTGTACCAATTTACACTCCCATCAGCTGTTATGAAGTTCCTCTTTCTCCACAACCTCTACAGCACTTGTTATTACTTGTCTTGTTGACGATAGCCATTCTCACAGATGAGAGGTGGTATCTCATTGTTGTTTTAGTTTGCATTTCCCTAATAGCTAATGAAGTTGAGCATTTTTTTATGTATCTGCTGGCCATTTGTATGTCTTCTTGGGAGAATCGTCTGTTCAGGTCCTCTGCCCATTTTTTAATTGGACTGTTTGTTTTTTTTGTTTTTGAGTTATATGAGTTCTTTATATATTTTAAATATTAGCCCCTTATTGGAGGTGTTGCTTGCAAATTATCTTCTCCCATTTGGTTTTCTGCCTCTTTATTTTGTTGATTGTCTCTTTTGCCATGCAGAAGCTAGGCATATCAAAACTTTTGGGATACAGCAAAAACAGAAATAGGAAGGAAGTTTCTATCATTACAAATCTATCTCAAGAAACAAGAAAAACAACCTAACATTACATCTTTAAAAAGCTAGAAAAAGAAGAACAAATGAAACCCAAAGTCAACTCTAATAAAAATTAGAGCAGAATTAAATGAAATATAGAACAAAAAGACAATTGAAAAAGTTAATGCGACAAACAGCTGGTTCTTTGAAAAGATTAATAAGATTGGCAAACCTCTAGCTGGACTCACTAAGGTAAAAAGAGAAGACTCAACTAAACGAAAGTCAGAAATGAAAGAGGAAAAGTTACACCAGACACCACAGAAATACAAAGGACTGTACAAGAACACTATGAAAAACGATATGCCATTAAATTCAATAACCTAGAAGAAATGGACAAGTTCTTAGAAATATATAACCTTCCAAGACTGAATCACAAAGAACTGGAAAAACTAAGTAGACTGCTCGACAGTAGGAAGTTGAAACAATCATCAAAAATCTTCCAAAAGGTAAAAGTCGGCTTCACTAGTGAATTCTACCAAATCTTCAAAGATTTAATACCTAGTCTTCTCAAACTCTTCCCCAAAATTTGAAGAACAGCCCATACTCCTTAACTCATTTTATGAGGCTAACATTACCCTCATATCAAAACTTGGCAAGGAAAACATGAAAAAAGAAAACTACAGACCAACATCTCTGATAAACGTAGGTGCAAATATCCTAGACAAAATACTAGCAAATCAAATACAATAATACATTAAAAAGATAATACATCATGATCAAATGGAATTCATTCCGGGGGTGTCGGGATGGTTCAACATGCGCAAATCAATCAATAGGGTATACAACATTAACAAAATAAAGGATATTTAAAGAAATAGAACAAAAAAAATTATCAGATTTGTATGGAGCCACAAAAGACCCCAAATAGCCAAAGCAATCCTAAGATTGCTACCAAGGCTGGAGGTATCACACGCCCTGACTTCAACTTATACTACAAAGTGACAATAATCAAAAAAGCATGGTATTGGCAGAAAAAAAACACACACATAGACCAATGGAAGGGAATTGAGAGCCCCAAAATAAACCTACATACATGTGGGCAAATAATTTCAACAAAGGAGCCAAAAACATACAATAGAGAAAAAAAAAAATCCTCTTTAATAAGTGGTGCTTGGAAAATTGGAAAGCCACATGCAAAAGAATGAAACAAGACTTGTATCTGTCACCATGCACCAAAATTAACTCAGAATAGATCAAAGACCTAAATATAAAACCTGAAATGATAAATTGCATAGAAGAAAACATAGGTACTAAACTTATGGCTATAAAGACGATTTCATGAATTTGACCTCAAAGGCAATAGAAGTAAAAGAAGAAAAAAAAAAAGAATGAGGCCACATCAAACTAAAAGGGCCTTATTTAAAATGGAGTACCAGAGACAGATGGGTTCTATTAAAGACCAAACATGTACCCCAGTGCTTTGCCAGTGTCAAGAGCATAGTAGATTTTCAATGAATATATGTCAAAGGAAAACAGTTTTTAAATGGACCTAAATTACACCATAAAGAGCTGAAGTTATATATGAAGAATAATTCCAAGTGGAATGGCACAGCTACCACACAGTGGGGCTACACAGACACATCGTGGTACCCAAGCACCTCACTGGGAAGTTGGAGCCTTAACTCTTTTACATGATTTACTTCTGGTTCTGCCCAAAGACAAAGCATTTCTAGACAACTATCAAGTCCATTCCTTACTGGGATTTCATAAAATAATCAAAATCAAAGGTTAAGTAGATTAGGGAAAATGAAGAAATTAGGTCAGAAAGATACTTTTCTTTCATAAATAGACCTTTGGTTTACAAAACTACCTTTTTCTCTGAGTTGGAATGCTTTGGGTAAATGAGTAAATATGGTGCCTTCAAAATTCAAAAATTAAGAACATCACTATGCTTAGCAGATGGCCCCATTTGCTTCACTGGATAAAGAACTATAAATTGCCTGCATTGGACCTTCTTCTTCATGATATCCCTCAGTAAGCTCTCAAATGCATTTATTGAGTGTCTGCTATGTGTTCATTGCTTTTATAAGATCCCTTAAATAACTCTGTAGAATTTAAAAATATAGGTAATTTCCCCCCAGGATATTTAGGTATTAATTAGCAGAATCCATTTATATCCAACTATGCCTGATTCAAGGTTCATTTTAAATATCTCTTTATTAACATGACTATTTTGACATGACAAGAAAATCAGAGGCTAGTTTACTCTCACCACCTCTTGCTCTTTCCATGTGAAAGGAAAAAACTGTAGCCCAGTGGTTCCCCGTGTTCATGGGCTATGGAGTCAGTTCCTCTGTGAGCTAAACTGTGATCTCAGTGACCATATGGCAAAGGCCAGGACTCGAAGAATTATGGAGGCATCCTACTTCTAGCAAAGCATAGTTCACAGCACTAATATAGGCCAAAAAAGAGGTCATTGCCTCCTAACCTGGTGATGTTTCTCTCCAGAGAGGTTGCCTACTTAGGGGCCCCATGGAGAACCAACGTTCCCAATGAGTTCATAAACAGAACAGCCTTGCAACTGAGTTTGCTGTCCGCTGTATTTACTACCTAATATTTCAACTTTGTCCATATGCCCAGGGGCCTTGGCAAGAGAAGGGTTTTACAAGTCTAATAAATAATTATATGCAATATTTACTGCAGTCCATTCCTATTACATAAGGTCCCATTAAAATAAAGAGGGAAAAAATGCTGATCTTTTTCCCAGAGCACTGTATCTTATGCTATAAAGTGTGTCCTTATTAGGCAAAATAGGCAAATGGATTTGTATTTTTTATAGGACCCTCTCCCTCAACTCAAATAAAGCCTTTCTGATGTAAAACTCTTTGAAGATTTTGTTACTACTTGTTAGTTATAAGTGCCCCTCCTGTTATAAACTTGAGCCAAGGCTAATGATGCTGAAAACCAAAGGAAAATCCTTTTGAGTGGAGTACATCATCTTTCCAATTTAACTGAAAAGCTCATATTTTAACATTTGCCTTTGAGATTTTTCTGCCTGATTTCACAAAGTGAAACTCCACATTTGCCCCTATATCAGCTTCTGTCTCCAAAGTAATTTCGAATCAAAATGTACTTGCCATGCTTCCTCCTTTTGTTCATTTTCATAATTAAATCATCAAGAAAATATGAAAAACAAATCATTGTCTAATAATGGCTTATATGATGTTTTTTGGTACACAGAGCATTTTCACAAATAGTACTTTCTTTAATTTTTTATTATTCTTGCAAAAACTCAGTTATTTTCCAGATAAAGAAACTGAGGCTCAATGAATTCTAGTTCTGCACCCAAGATCACACACCAGAGTAAAGAGTCCAATACAATTACTAATAGAAACTGCCAGTCGTTCCCTAATATTATCTCTCTCTTCCTTCATTTAGTAACAGAACTCTCAACTTTTTGCTGGGCACATGGCCATCCAGGAATTAAGACTACATTTTCCAGACTGCCTTATGACTAGGTGAGACAATGCCATTGAGTTTTGTCCAATGATAAGAAAAAAGCATATTCAGCTTCCAGAAGGAGCCTGTGATAGGAACCATGTAGCTTTTCACACCTTTCTTCCTACTAGATAGAAGGTGGATATGATAGCAGGAGCAGGAGCAGACATTTGGATCATGAGGTAAGCCTGGCCATAGAGGACCTGCATGGCAGAACCACAATATATAAGGAGACTAGGTACCTGCAGACATTGAGGCACAAAGCAGTCATGCCACCCTGGACAGCCTACATCCTGACATTAAAATGAAAAATACCATAAGACAAAAGAGCAAACTCCTGCCTTATTTAAGCTACTGTTATTTTGATTTACTACTACTCAAAATTGAACCTAACTTTAACCAGGAAGTAAATCTTAACTGATAAGCAGTTTGAGTCTTTCTCTGCAATATAATGAAAGTAAATGACGAGAGAGAAAAACTATCTGATGAGACAGAATGACTTTGCAAATGGCCAGCTGAGATGAAAACATGAGGTGACTTCCATGAGGCTTAATGCAGTCATTTGATTAATTAATTGCACTGAAACTTATTTTGCTCTCTTTGTTATGTTAACATCCTCCCTCTAAACCAAGCTATCCAACCTCTTAAATGTCAGCCTTCACTAAGCAGCAATCCAGTGGAAGGGGAAATTGTGGAGGTGAAAGGTACAGACATATCTCATTTTATTGCACTTAACTTTATTGTGTTTCACAGTTATTGTGTTTTCTACAATCTGAAGGTTTGCGGCAACCCTATGTCAAGCAAGTCTATTTGCGCCATTTTTCCAACAGGCTCAGATGATAGCATTTTTTAGCAATAAAGTATTTTTTAATTAAGATATGTATATTTTTAGAACAACGCTATCATCCCTTAATAGACTACAATATAGTGTATACATAACTTTTATATATACTGAGAACCCAAAAAAATTGCATGACTCTCTTTATTGCAATATTTGCCTTATCATAATGATCTGGAACCGACCTCACAATACCTTGATGATATGGAGGTGGTGCTGCCTCTCAAATACCAAAAGCCTAGTTCTGATACCAGATCATGCATTAAAGACCACAATTGAGACCCAAGACCCTGACAGTGTGGTCCTTCCACAAATGAGTGCAGCCCTGTAAGAGGCTCCCATTTTCTTCTATCCTGAGTCTGGGCTCCTGGGCTGCTGGCCAAATTCCAGCAGGCTCTGATGAAAACTAGGTAAGCAAGAACACATCACAGGCCTCAAGCTGGAGAATGCACCCAAAAAAGCCTGTATCTAAGGCACAGCTCATCTGGGATGAAGCTGTGGTAGCCTCTGCACCAAGAAGCTGAGAGGATTTGGGCAAAGAACTTGGAACTCCAGATGGGAAGCATGGGAGGGAGCAGGCATGCTCTGAACTTGGCAAATCCTCTAAATCATCATGTGTATCAGCCACACAACCAGCTGCAGAGTCCGCCTATAAAACCAAAGCTTCTGATGGTGTGTGCTTGGCCAGAGCCATAAACTCTTATCACTTCACAGGGTCCCTCATCACTCAGATGGTGAGCTCAGGGCTTGGAGAGGATGAGGAACTTACCGGTCATGTAGGTTGGTAGAACAAAATCCACTCCCCAGGCTCAGTGTGCTAAAATTTTGAGGCAATGGCCTTAGTTCACACTGCAGTCTCTGCATTCCACACAACTTGAGGAATAGGCAAGTGGGGTACACATTTCTTCACATGCAGCATATTATTCCTTCTGCCTGGCAGGCTCTCTCCATGCAGCCATTTTTATCTAGGAGTTTAGTCATCATCTCTCTCAGAAAGCCATTTCAGTTCCTCAGGGTACACTAAACACCCCTTCTCTGTGTTCCCAAAATACTTTATGCCTGCCACAACCTTAAATGTTATCATGTTATATTAAGATAATCTATTTCCTCAGATGTCTTACCCATTAAAATTTAAACTCTGTGACAACAAGGATTCTTACTTATTCATCTCTGACACTAACAATTGGCACTATTTCAATATTATATTTATATCATTTAATTGGATCCTCATGACCAATCTTATTGTGTCAGTTCTACAAATGAGGAGACTGAGGCACAGAGAGGCTACAGAACTTGAATAAATTACACAGGTAAACTACACAAGGGGCAGAGATAGCACTTAACCCTAAGGAGAGTAAAACTCCCAAGAGCACTTAATCACTCTGTTGTATTGTTTCACCTACATTAGATTAAGGATTTCCCCCTTATTTTTCAATGGACAGAAAAGAGAGCTGCTCTGTCACGTCATTTCCAGACCAGGTATGAAAAGCTGCTATAGCGACACTGTCTATGCGCCGTGGGGTGCATTACTGTGCTCAAGTGATGTCCAAAGGCCAGGATCTGTTTCTCTTGCCTCAAGGATATTTTTTTCCAGAAATCTTCTCTGCCCATTTGCAGTAGACCAGAGTTCCAGGTAATTAATACCTTCTAAGAGGATCCTTCAACCATTGACTACAGCGAGTTGCTGTATAAACACCCCAGCCCTCTGACCCCTCAGATGAGATCATTCCGATGCATGCGTTTGTACCATTTCCCAGAGTTCCCCACGGAATTAAGCTCCAGTTGCATGTCATGGTAACTGGCATGGCAGCACACCCTATACACTATTGTCTTCTCTTCTCTGTGTCATTCCCTAATTCCCTAATGATGCTCTCTTTACTTCTTAAATACACTATTTGCATTTTCGTCTCAAAGTCTACTTCTGGGAGAGCCCAGTTGCTTTACTGCACAGTCCCAAGAGGCCCAATTCCCATTGCAGTCTTTGTGAATAGCACCCCCTGGAATTGCACCGTGCACAACCCATGCAACCATGTGTGGTGACCAATCATAAGAAATATTCCCTTCGCTGACCCTCCTCTCTTAATTAGCTGTCCTCCAAGAGAACGACCAAACATCTGTCATGTGCACAAAAATGTCAGTGTGAGCCTGTTGCTTGATTTCCCTCTTGAACTTAACAACAACAAAAAAAATAACTGCACCTGACAAGTCTAACTCTCAACAACATCTAAGTCTTCTGATCAGAAAATAACTATCATATACCTGCAATGGCTGGTATAGTAATCACTCAACAAATGCTATGTGAACAAAGGAAAGGAAAAAAGCAAAACTCTATACGTATGTAAAATGGTAAAAGAAGTTATCACGAGGAAAAATTACAAAACAATTGGCAGTGGGACCAGTGGGGCCATCCAACCCAAATGGCAATTCAACAGAAAGCAAATAGGTAAAAAGCAGCCTGTACACTGATCTTACATTTCTTCAAACACTCTCTCTATTTTCAATGTCTTGGATGGGAATTATCTGGATATTAAAATACTCAAAGTGTTGCCTAACAGAATGGAAAAGGTAGAGAAATTCATTTCAAGATAGTGAAAATTATATACGTAAAACCGTAATCCCATTATTTTTTAAATGTCATAATTATTAAAATATCTATTCAGAAAGAAAACAATTTTCTTGGTATGTTTCACTTTCCACCTCTGTTACCTTACTTAAAAAATAAGAGAAGAGTGCACCCATTTTGCAGGCTTTTATGAGGAATAACTAAGGAAAATGCAGTCTGGCTGTGCAGACCTCGTGCGGAGTATGAAGCACGGTCTGAACATTTGAACTGCTAGTTTCAGCCCTTTGGTTGCAGAGAACTCAGGTTTCCTTTCTTGTATCACACCTCACATGTAAGTTCAGAAGGTACTGATTGATCACCAAGATGTGTGGGCCAGGACAGCACTACGGTGAGGCGTGCTGAGCGGTCTTATAGCTGCAAATACACACGAGCCTTTCTTGATCACAGACCACAGTTCCCAGCTACCTGGCTTACCCCAGTAAAGAGGACACCAGTACTGCAGCTGAACAGACTAATTTGGCTTGAGCACACTATGCGTATTTGCTTTCCATATCTTTAGACATACTTAGGAGGTACATTTCATTTGTAGATGTTGAACTTGGAATTCCATACATTTATATAAAGAAAATAGAAATTAGGATATTCTCACTGTAAATTAAAAAGCCCTAAAGTTTTACATTATTCAGTCTTATCATAGACTTATATTCAAATAAAACCAGTCCCATCACCATTTTTTCATTCAATATATATTTGTTGGGTACCTTCTGCATGCTCAGCCTTAGTCTACACGTAGAGGTTCAGCAGGAAACAAATAAAATGTCTTTCTTTCATAAAGTTTAAATTCTAGTGAGAGAGACTAGATAAATAAATATTACATATTGTATGTCAGAGGGCAGTAAGCGCTAGGATAAAACTAGAAAAAGAATGGGAAGTGCTGGGTTGCACATGAGGCTGCAATTTAAATACATCAGGAAAGTCCTCACTAATAACATGACAATAAAAAGTTACCGAAATATAATTTATATTCTAGCCTCTAAAAGAACAAAGAGGGACCTAAATGAAAAGGCACAACTAATATATCTCTCCCCGCCCCCACTCTTTCTCTTTCTGTCTCTCTTCCCCTTCCCTTTCTCCCTCTCTCCCTTACACATACACACAGTTTAGCATCTTTCAAGAGTCCTTCTCAACTTCTGTAATCTTTCTTTACCAAGCCAGCCCAAGAGTGAGTTCTGGTCTTTTCTCCTTGTTCAGCTCAGTGGACAATTCCAGATACCTTTTTTAAGACTATCGATTTAACTTGAATAAATTCAAAAATTATGTATTGATCATTTACCATGTGCCAGAAATTACGTTAAATTCTGGGAATAAAAGAATTAACAACTGCTCACAAGAGTAGAGGAGACAGACAATAAAATACAGAATTGTAAGGACAGCATTGAAGTATATGTAAGAAGTTCCTAGGCCAGACTTAGGGTAAAGAGTTTCAGATAAGGCTTCCTGGAACAAGTTATATCCAAGCCTATAGGCAAGTTATATCCAACACGAATTATATATGTTGAGTTAACTAGGTTAATCCAGTGACAAGAAGGGGAAGATCAAAGTCCCAGGCAAAATGCAAAGGTGTGGAGAGGCAATCTATTCTACAGTGATCGACCCCAACATCAACATTCATGTATCATATCTGCGTGGGGCCGGTAAACTCCAAAACCTCCCAGCGGGGCTCATTCTAACAAGAGTCTACTAATCACTGTTTTCCTTTGGAGCCTTGTTTTGTATCTGTGAGTAAAGGGTTAAACAAATGATTTTTTTTTTCCCTTTCTACATGAGAATTTGGCTTTTTTTCTCTGTTCCTGTTAACATGATAAAAATGGTGTCAACGCTGTTGCCAGGACACATTGGTGATGATGAAAATGCCTCCTGATTGGTAAATTGTATCTAGACTTGGTGGATCTATAAATAAACCATAAACATGGGACGGGAGTTGTTATAAGAGGTATTGACTCCTGTAGGGCATGAGGCTTCTAAGCTGGGGCTGTTTCTTTACTCCCTGGGTGAGAGCTGAATGCCTTCCATGTGGACTGACGCTGACCAACCAGCACCCCGTGGTTCCCATCCTACAGCATTCTGAGTAGACTGGGGCCAATGGTGGTCATCGAGTGAGTCTAAATATTTAATTGAATCTAAGAAAAAAGTGCCCTGATGGGCACTGCAGTATCCATGCAAAAACCCTTTATCTAACTCTTAAAAATGCTATTTCTTATGAAGGCCAGTGTATAAGAAGGATGATAAAGTAACAATATAATTGTTCTTGTAGTTGCCCCTTCATTACAGCGCTAATGCCAAAAATCCTACTGGTCATTGTTAGTCACGAGTCATTTTTTACCTTCTATATTTTAACCTCCCTCTCTCTGCAGTCTATCCTTTATTAGCTCCCCACTCACACAACCAGTACCATTCAGTCACGCTACTTTTCGCACTACTTTTCCCTCTGGTCCCTTTTAAACTCAAAGTTGGCTTCCTTTCTAGCCAGCTTTCCTTTCTAGCCAGTTTTTCTATGGTCATTTTCTCACATCTTATTTCAAACTGCTCTCTCATCAAAATCTAGGCTCCTTGCCTTGTTACTATCTATTTGGATCTCTTCTCACTCATTTTCATTCTAATTTATCTCCATACTCCCCTCTGTCCCAGGAGAATGCTTTTCTGGACTGCCAAGAATGTTGTGTTTGGGGAATCTTTTCTAAAGAATAATTCACTTCTTTACTGTTACTGTAGAATTTCCATCATTATACAAATCTTTTTAGTCATGTCTACATGACCCCCTACAAAAATGTAAATATGAGGAAAATACACCTATAAATAAACAAGTGACAAAGATGTTAAATGACCAGTTTTGTCATAGGTTAGATTTTAACAGTAAACATCCTTCTACCAGTATCTTTTATTATGTGCTATTATCTTAAAACAGGTTTTCATAAGCATCCACCAATGTCCAGAAAAAGAAAACTAGATCCAAAGAGCTCTTGATAGCAAACCAATATGCTATTAAGACACAATTTAGTCCTTTCCACTGTGATTGGGAGCGCTCATGTGGGGCTTTTGCAGCTCCCCTAAAGACAAGACTGTGATTTCCAGATCTCAAAATATCTAAAGGGAGAACTGTACACACAGTGGAGAATTCACTGAGAAATCTGGGCTGGAATGAGAAATTTGATTCCTGAAGAAGAATGGGACTGGGCAGCTGGGAACAAGTTATTTTCTTTCTAAAAAAAAAAAAAAAAAAAATCATTCTGATTTTTGAGTAAGACCTCCTCCCCCTCCAAAAAATAAAAAATAAAAAAATCATAGATGAAATTCTTTAGGTACAATTAAGAATCGATTAAAATTTAAAATGTATATCAGGTATTCTATATGGCATTATATTTTTAAAGTATATTTATATATATTGCTCTTTCTAAATCATATTTTAAGAGTTTAGGGGTTTAACTAACGAAGTTTTAAATTCTACATGAAATAAAAGACTAGAGTTCCTTTTTACATAGTATCTATCCCATTCCCTCACACCTTGAAAATTGCATCTTGGAAAACATGACTCTCTACTACACCTTAAAAGTGTGCTAGATAATTGCAAGTGTAGCGACTGAAAGGAAAAGTCTAACCACTGAATCACTGATGTTGCCATGAGTTCATGGATTTGGAGTAATATCCATTATTGTTTTGTTTGCTCTGTTTGACAACACTTAGACAAAGTTGAAAAAGTCAAAACATGTGAGAAGACTAACAAAAGGAGAGTAGAGAAAGACTGTTCAAACAAAGGAAAGATTCTCTAGTTCCAAGTTCTTTCAATCTATATATAAACTTGAGGTATTTACTAGCATTTGTGCTTTTGTCTTCTTGACTTGAATTAAAATATATCGTGCTAAGAATCTGTCTACTTGGCCAGAGACAAGATTTCATTAATCACCAAAGAGCAATAAAATATTGCTGAGCTCAGTGAGGTCCAAACATATTGTCATAATCACCGAACTTAGCAACAGTCTAGACTATGTAACCACTTATCATCAGAAACCAATTGAAAAAAACTCCTGGAAAGAATGATTCCTTCATATGGCTTTAGTCCCACCTCAGCTCTCAACACCCTCACTCTCTCCTCTCCAAAGCTTAGTTTTATTTCAGTTCCTCGAATTCTCTAAGATTTCCCCCTTGAATACGCTGTTGTTTCCACCTACAATGGTCTACTTCTCACTCGGCTCATGCCTCTATCAGTGCCATTGGTGTCATTTCCTGCAGGAAGGCTCTCCCAGGCCACTCTCGCAGTCCGGTTGAGGAGCCCCAGAGCCTTGTGCAGCCCCCAGCAGAGCACTGCTACATTAGCAATGTAACATGTGAGGTGTATAGTGCTTTCTAGACCCTATGCTTCATGGAAGAAAGGTCATCTCCACTGTACCTGCCACCACAGCCCAGGAACACAGTACAATTCCTGGCAAACTCAACAAGTGTTTATTGAACAAATAGATAAATCGATGAAATAGATGTATAGCTATGGCTAATATGATTCAATATCAAATTAATATATGGCGATCCTCCATATGTTGATGAGCTAACAGAGTCAAGAACCAGCTAGGGACGACAAGCACAAAAGCAGCCAACTCTTCACAGGTCTAAACACAGGGAATTTCTTAAATCCTGAACATCGAAAACCAAACGTCAATTCAGAAATTTACACAATCGAAGCAACTAAGAAATGAAGGTTAAAAATAAAAATTTTAAAAAGAGGCAAGAAATGAGCAGCCCTAACTCAATTTAAGGAAAGCCCAAGAAGCTGCATGTGAAGTGTTTTGGTTTGTTTTTGGCTCATTTCCAAAGCACCGTGTAGGAGGCTTGGCATGTTGAAATGGAGATGATAGACTGAAAACAGAGAATGTGTGTAATTCCAGAATCAAAAATAAAGGCAAGTAGGTCAAGGCCCCTGAGAAAGCGGTTTTCAGATGGACTAGAAGAGGACTATGGTTATTCAAAAATGACCCTGTAACAGGAGTAAGATAAAATTAGAAATAATATTTAATTTTATTGAGTATCCACCATATGCCTTGCAATGTGATGAGCATTTTGCAAGCATTACCTCATTTCATCCTCAAAACCATTTCATACTGGTAGGCACCATTAAATTCTCATTTTATAAATGAGGAAACCAAGATTTTAAATGCTTCAATAATCTTCCCAAGGTCATATAGGTAATTAGTGTGAAACCTGTATTCAAACTCAAATTTTTGAACCAAAATTCACAAACTCACTACACTATAATTCACCTGAATCGAAAACCCCATACTCCTTTCCAGCTAAACTCACAGAAACATCCATCCCTTCGGTGACATTTCCAACCCCACCACAGCACTCTCCCGAGTGTTTCGGTGAAAATAACAGAAGACTTATGTTTAAGTCCTCCTCTCCGGAGTAGTCTTGGAAGGTCCCATAAAGAAATGCAGAGAAGAGCTCCACTAAACAGGGTAGCCAGGGTTGGCATGTTGCAGTCTCCTGCAAAGGCTCGGAATGGTGATACAATAGTAAAGTCCCATTCATACATATGCTTTAATTCTACTTATGTGTCATGTGTGTGTATGTGCTTCTGCGTGTTTATGGGTCCATATATATGAGCCTGAATGCTCAGGATACTATCCAGAAGCATTTACACCAAACTATAACAGAGGTGACTAATGGAAAGAAGAGTGAATTAGAAGCAGGAATGAAGAGGAAAGATTCCCGTTTAGGCTGTGTACTTCTATAACGCTTGCAGCATTTTACAACGAACCGGTCAGGTCATTTAAGTTATCGAGCCCATTTTCTGTTTGAAAAGAGAACTATCTTTTTGCAGCTATAACAAGAAGAGCTCTTCTCCCCCATCTCAGAGGTTGGCATGGCTTCCTGATACTTTCCTAGTGGATACTGCCTTGCTTATTTGTGCTGGAGTTTACTTCATTTCAACTTACTTTTTCTTTTGTCCATTCTCAATGTGCTAACTAATAATTTTTCGATAATAGCCACTAAGACCATATTTAATTTGACTGCAATAAAATGATATTTCTTAACAGCTCCCAGAACACTTTAGCGATGTAGAGTCCCCTTAACCACAAAAACTTAACGCACACTAGGCCCAGGTACGCTCTGCCTTCAGATGGGCCTGAACCAATGATAGCAATACATTTTATCTGTTTCATGTCAATTTACCTATAAGTGAAACCTTGAAATAATCTTTAATTCATCTATCCCCCTTAGTTCCCAAATCGCCAGGCTGCTTTCTCCCACATCGTTGTTGTTTTAAATACACAATTAACCATACAAATATGCTCCTTATGAAAGAGTAAAGCCACACAGAAGTGGATCAAGTAAAATGTGAAAGACTCTCCTTCGCTTTTCCTCTAATAGCACAGTTAATCACTGAAAATTATTTCCGTGTATCCTTTTAAGTGTTTTCTAATGTGTCTATAATCTAAACGCACAATATTGTTCTATGACTTGTTTTTTTCCCAATATATTTCAGATATGTTAATGTCAGCATATTTGGGTCTGCCTAATTCATCTTAATGGCTAGTGTGACTATATCCAAATAAATTTAACCATTACTGTGTTGATGGACAATCAGAGCATTTCTACTTTTAAGCTATGATAAATAATGCTATAGCGAACATCTTAGCACACACATCTTTATGAACATTTTTAAATATTTCTATAGAAGAGTTCTTAAAAATGAAATTCCTGCTTATTGTCAATTTTGGTAAATATTAACAAATTACCATCTAAAAATATGCAATTATTGTTTAATTCTCCGGCTTTATGTAGTCTTTTATATCTAATAGTACAAAATAGTCCCTACATCCCTCATGGATTATTCATATTTTTTGAAATTACCTTAGCATAGGTCTCATTCAAGCCAATCTTGCCATCAGGTTTTCAAGCTTCATTAATTTTTGTGTGAGACAAGAAAAGTGAAATAAAGAGTTTGGTGTCTCAGGTTTCTGCCAACTCCATGTCCCATGCTGTGGGAGGAGCAGCCAGGGTCCCGACAAAGCAGGTGCCCGAGGCCCACAGAGCCAGGGTCTAGAAGGCAAGTCTCATCCTCTTTACCCACTGTCAGGCTCCAAGGAGCCTGACAAAGGCCTCTCTGCATCCCACCTGGCCTGTCGGCTTCCTACTTCAGACGGCAGTGGCTTTGGGGGGTCTCAGAGACCAACACAGTGACCAGGATAGCTCCTCTCAGAGACAGTGGAAGGCACAAGAGGGCCAGGACCAAGCAGCTATGCTGCATGAAGAAGAAAAGACCTTTGGGGGCCAGACAGACCAGACCAGGGTGTGCTAAGTGTCTGTATGAGCCCTAGTGAGTCGTGTGACCTCTCTAAACTGTAAGCTTCTCATTGGTAGGTAACACAGAGATAACTACTCCCTGCTGCAAGGACTCTAAGATAAGAACTATAGAATCTATCTGTGAACCTGTTTGTGCCTGAAGCAGGTAAGTGTACAGCAGGTTCAAAAAAAGACATGAGGGGGTTGTTTTCACTCATTTTCTGTCAACTCCCTTGTGATTTCTCCTCTCTCTTCACTCCCCACCCCTATTTCACCATGAGAGCAAAGCGTGACCTGCTATCAGTCACGGCTTAATGTGAAGATGCCAGAGGCTCAAGGCCAACAGATTTGTCCCAGGAATTGCTGGGAGCCAGAGAACCTGAGTTCTCACCTAAGTCTCCCAGCTACAACCATGGAGCCTAAACCTCCAACTGTCTGAAATTGTTCACCTCTACGTCTGTCTGTTTTCTTCATCTTCCACCATTAATTCATTCAGCAAATAATTAAAGAGCTCTGCACCACGTACCATGCTAAGGTGGGGGTTACAGTGAGACTCAACAACCCTGTGCTCAGGCAGCACGTGCATTCTCTGCTCTGTTCTTTTGCACAAGCTCTTTTATGTGGCCATGATCCAGGGTCTACTCTCAACATGTCTCACTCTGCTCTCTACTCTGCCCTTGGCCAGCCCCCTCCACCTCCCCTTAGCACCCATCCCCCTTAAAGCAAAACTATAAAATGGCTCAGCTAGGAAGCATCAAGGACGTAAACCCAAGACTTTTGTTCTTTAAATCCTATCAGCATCAGGAATGAGAAACCATGCTGTTCAAAATCATAACGGCGCAAAATATACCAGCATTAACCTAAAAAACCAAATGTCGAGTGTGTTAAAGCAACTTGCTTTGGCCTAAGGCGTCAATCAGCAAGTCCCCTCGTCACTTCTTCTGTCAGAGTTAACCAGAGTTGCCTGTGCTTTCCCAGTAACATACACAGGTTCTGCTCAAGCACTGCTTAGAGAGACTGTTCCTAAATGCCGGGCTCCCTTGGCCAGCAGGCTGATAAAGTTTGCTTTTCAGAATTGGCATCTGTTATCTGATCAGCACTTTATCCCAGTGTTTCCATGGCCTGGAGTCCCTCAAGCACTGAGCCTAGTCCTTCGGGGTTGGTTGGCCAAGAACAGATAATGACTAGGTGTGCCACTAAGAGATTTTTCAGTTAAAGGAAGGCAGACCCAGAAAAAGGAGTTTAAAGAGGTCAGTGAGGAGTCTCGGCTCTCTAGATTTAAACATGATCCAATTCTGTTTCTAGTAAACACTACCAGCAATCTTCTGCCAAGCCATAATCTATCTCCTACTGGATAGCAGGCTCCTGAAACAATACCCCAGACTGATTCATCACCTTTTAGTCCCATACAGTCATGAAAACAGCCTTATTGCTGTTCTTTAAGACTCCAGTTTGCTTTAAAATCTCAGTCTTGCCTTTGAGACAAAACTAAGAGAGTTTAGAAAGGTGGACACAGAACGCATGGGGTCCAATCCCTCGATTGGACTTAAAATCATCGTTTCACGCTCTCTCCTACCTCTATATTCAAGGAAAACCTGAAATCTAAAAAATGGAATTGAAAATCTTTGTACTTTACCAGACATAAGTACTCTGGAGCATTATGTGTTATTGAGGACAGGGGGTAAGAAAGAGAAAGAAATATTTTATGTGTATTTCATTTTATGTATAGCAACTTTAATGTGTACATGGTATCAGGAAAAACTCATGACTAATAGTAAATTCTAGAGAACTAACATTTCTGGGTAAAGGTAGTGCCACTGACAACCATTTATCATGGCCCTATAACATTTGTATTTCCCAAGTCACCTTTAGTCATATTCCTGACATCAGATCAATTCTGGCATAAAGTCTATTTGATTCAACTGTGTCCATGTATGCTGAATATTTAATTACTCATACCATTGACAGCTTATGACATTAAAAACATAAAGCAATCAATGAGTCTAACCCACATATAATTTAAATAAAACTGAATTTGTTTAGTTAGATTGAAGGTACTAAAAATAACGTGGCATTTGTAACTGAGGAATCTGCCAGCAGGCTGCTCAGATTGTTCACTTAGAAGTGAAGAAACGGCAATAAGAAGCACTGATAGTGCCAATCAAAATGAAACTAACGGATCCAGAAGAGTTCACCCATAAGACATAAAGAATAGCTAAGAAAATGTAACCTGTGCTTAACATACAATCCAAAAGGCCCTGTTCAAGAGATATTTAATAATAGAATTTTTTTTGTTCCTATGGCATTATTCCATTCTGAGCTAAAAGTACACCTTGAATAATTCATTGACGGCTATGAAGAACATGAATCTGGCTTTACACAGAGATGAGTAACACAGATAGAAGATGAATAAAAATAGAAACACATATGCACATACCAGGATGTTGGGAAAGGGGCCTGGGAAGGCTGGAAGACAGGCATCACAGCCAGCCCCAGACTGACTTCTTTCGAAAATCTATGGAGAAAGGGGAGCTGTGAAGCAAAAGCCCCCTGCCAAGCAGGCTACATTTAGCCCTGGCTCTTAGCCCTTCCTCAAGCAGGTTGGATCAGTGTAGAGCTGGCTAAAAATGTCAGGCCGCTGAATGCTTTCTTGCTTTAAGTCTTCTGTTGCCATAGGAACAGTCACCCTCTATTTCCTGAAAAGTGGATAATAATTAGATTTGGGAGAAAGAAAATTTTATTTCAGACTTGAATTCAGCTCACTCCTGACTCTGATACCACTATCCTAGGTGTTATTATTGAAAATTCAGCATTTCTTGAGAACTAACATCCAGAAAAAGATGTTAGACCTAGATTCCAAGAACTGGAAATTTATCCCAACCCTTTGGTATGGGTTTATGAGGTATGACTACAAAATCATGATTCATGTTTGAGCATGATTGTGTGTTTCAGCAAATTAACTAGAACTTGCATAAAGAAATTCATCCCATGTCCTGTAAAGTAAAAAGGTAGTATATGCTTAATCCAACAAAGTCATCATTGTTTAAAACTTTTCTAGAACTCTTTTGATGGTATCTTCACAGCCAGTTTAAAAGTCCCCCTTGGAAATCCATTTCCTGACTTTACAGACATATTTTGTGCAGTAAGTACATAATGTGACATAAGTGTCAAGCTCTACTATGATTCTGAAACGAGGAAAAATGAAGTATTCTTGTTCAAACTAAACAGAAGCAACACCCATCCTTAAAAATTATATCTACACACACCCATTACAATGGCCGTTATCGAAAAATAGAAGATAATAAATATTGGCCAGGAGGTGGAAAAACTGGAACCCTCATGCATTGCTTGTGGAAATGTAAGACGGTGAAGCCTCTATGGAAGACAGTATGGTGGGTCCTCAAAAAAATTAAACATACAATTCCCATATGACCTAGCAATCCTACTTCTAGATATATATTCAAAAACAAACAAACAAACAAACAAATGAAAGCAGGGTCTTAAACAGATATTTGTATACCAAAGTTCATAGCAGCATCACTCACAATAGCTAAAACATGGAAACGTGCATTGGCAGATGACAGAAGTAAACAACATGTGGCATATGTATGCAATGGAATGTTATTCTGCCTTAAAAGGGAATAAAATTCTGATACATGCTACAATATGGATAAACCTTGAAGACATTATGCTAAGTGAAATAAGTCAGACGTAAAAGGAAAAGTATTGTCTGGTTTTACTTATATGAGGGACATGGAATAGTCAAATTCATAGAGACGGAAAGTAGAATTGTGGTTACCGGTGACTGGGGAGGAGGGGGGAATAGGGAGTTATTATTTAATGAATACAAAGCTTCGTATTGAGAAGATGAAAAAATTTTGGAGCTGAATAGTGCTGACAGTTGCATAACAATATGAATGTGCATAATATTATTGAATTGTACATTTAAAATGTATCAAATGGTAAGTTTTCTGTTATGCATATTTTATAGCAATTTTAAAACTTACATCTATAAAAGCAAAGCCAGAGGAACGCTAAGTAACTTCGAATCTACCAATCGTTACGGGATTTCTCACCACCTCAGGTTAGTACACACAGAAGTTATCTAGAACCAACTCAAATATTTGGTGTTAAGTTGTCCTATCACTTGACTAGATTCTAGTTTGAATTAAAAAAAGAGAAAAGCAGCTCCTCAGTGATGAGGCCCCCTCCTAAGTAAGCCTGCCAGATTTGGCAAATAAAAAGAGAGAATATCTAGTTAAATTTAAATTTTAGATAATCATCAAAAAATTTTAATTTAAGTATGTTCTAAATGTTGCATGGGACACAGTTATACCAAAAATTTTTTGTTGTCCAACTGAAGTTCAAATCAACTGGATATCTTGTGTGTTATCTGGTATCCCTAGTCCTAAATGAAACTGCTTCCAGTCAACAACATCGTCTCTTGCCTTTAAACAAAAGCTGCTAGCATCCACTGCACTCGAGCATGAACCAAGCTGTTATCAATCCTTCTAATGCAGAAAGCAGAAAATGAAGCATAGATCCAATCACAGTCGTTTTCCCCCATTATGCAATAGTCAATATATCTTCAAAGTCCAACATTTCAGTCTTTGTCCTCAGCCCAGGGGTTAAATATTATTCCATTCTACCCATTAGCTTAGCTCTCCACAGGGTCTGGAACTTAGAGGAACCTGGATTGTATCAGTCTTCCCTAATTGGTCATTAGATTTAGAAATATCACATTGAAAAGCTACTTACTACATTATTTCTAGCTCTCCTTATCTGAATATGTCTGGTATGAAGTCCAGTGACAGGAAGGCCGTTTTAAAACTACCACTGTCAAGTTTTTCTGTTAATACATCCCCTGAGTTACTAAACATGTACAATTCTCAAGTAAACTTCATGAAATGGGCAATATATTGTCCACTTGATACTTAAGAAGCAGAACAGGGACTTTCTCAATCAATAAGCCACTCTCCACCCATCACTTTCATCTCTCCACCTGCCTTTCTATCTCTGAGATGGCCTTCTTTTCTAAAAATGCTATGACCAGGTATGTGTGTGTTTCCCATCTTGATCCCACCTGCTTGTTCCCTTTGGCCTGATCATTCTTATTGTTGCAGCCACAAAAAGGAGATATTCAGAAGCATAAGAATAAAACTGACATGGAATTGGTCACAAGGGTTCTTTGCTCTTTCCTGTGTCACCCCTGGGTCTGCTACCAAAGGAGGTTAAGGCTAAAGGAACTCATAACTCTTTTCACCTAGCCCGCCGTGTTCTCAGCTTCCCAGAGCAGTAATCTGCAACTCAGTTCAACAATACCTGAAGGGTTCCCATTATGTGTAAGGCTTCGCTAACTGATGCCCAGGAGCCAAATTACTAAGTCATTATTACTGCCCACAGGACACTTAAAAGCTCATAGAACCTGAGAGTGAACAAATTACTTTATAATTGGCTCCTTAATACATCTTAATTTACCAAGACACTAACAGGAAATGGTTTCGTTTTTCTCTAATTCCTGCATTCAGCCGCACTTCCTGCATTATCTTCCTATAATAACATTTTGGATACATTCATATTTTTTGAAATTATTAAAAGTCCAATTCTGTTTAAAATTCCAATACCACATCTGATTTGAAACCTTCTCCTATATGTTATGGCACAATGGATTTGATGAGGAAGATGATGGGAATCAGTTCATTTGCTCCCCCTCTCACCCAGCTCCCTAGAAAGGGAGGCAGGGAAGTCATCTTATTCTGGGGCATTTCCTTTTCCCATCTCCTCCTTCTCCTTCCAGAGCTAGGCTTTTCACAGTTGGGGGCTGGGAGATAAAGGGAGGAAAGAGCATCTTCTCTGATGGCCCAGAGGCAGAGACAAGTGTCCCATTTTGCTCTGGTTTAGTATGGTTCTATCTATTGATGTGGTGGTATTCACAAAAACGGTGTGTGCATTGTTTCTTACTGTTGAGCCTTCCTAACATCCACAGATGAGCATTGCCTCACCTGGTCTGGTGGATAGCTGGGCAATCCTACATTTTGATTCTCACACCTTGGTGCTCCTTCATGTGGATATATAGAAATCGTTCGCATCTCTTTGGGACCCACTGAAGGCCTCTGAGCAGTTAAGGAGCATTTCTCACCCTTTCTCCCCTTTCCCCCAAGAAACTCTGCCCCAGTTCCTTCTCACCCCAGCTAGTGTCGCCTTCCACAGGACTATAAGATTCAGAAATCTCCAAATGAGAAGCATTCATCTCAATATTCAAGAACACACTCTTTCTTTCCTTTGGGCACAGAAGTTATGCTCTCCCCAAAACCCCCTCAGCACACTCTCCTCTGTGCCAATAGCAGCTGCAAGCTGTCTCTTGGCGAGCGTCCATTCGGGGAGGAGCACTCCAATCTCCCTTCCTGACACGCTCAGTAGGAGTGATTCCTCTGGATCTATGAGGGTCCTCAAAGCATTCCTAGCTCTTCCACCATCATGGGGACAGGAGTGAAAAGCTCCTCACCATAAGCACTCTGCATTCTTCTGACTCTGTCAATGACTGCCCTCGACTCCCAGTGTTCTCCTTACATAGACCCGGGGGTGGAGTTAAGGGCATGGCAATAGGACTGTCTTCAGCTATGGGTTCTTGTTGCCAATTCCAGAGAACCAAGAAAATTATCACTTAACATCCCCACTGCAATACCTGATGTCCTCAGTGACATTCACCAACTGCTGTACTTATGTCTCCCTTGATTATACCTGCCTTTTTCCATTGACTGTATTTGCTTGATAATTTTATATTGAGCATCTCCTGGGTGTGAGCTAAATTAAAATGGTGATGAACAAGGTAGATATAAGATATAGTCCCTCCCCTTGTAGAGGTTACAGTCTAAGAGAAGCGACTGACCAAAAACAAAAAATAAAGTGACTAAATGAAAAAATTACAAATGTGTGAAATCCAACAAGAGCAACAAACTAGTATCTGAAATAGAAATACCAGATTAGAGGAAGAAAAGGTAAAGTAGACAAGTCACTGGGGTGCTTTTTCACTCTCATTCTTTCTTGAGGACACAGTTGTGTTTTCCAGAGGTTTCTGGGGCATCTCCTTTTCCCATCCCCACCTTCTTCCAGAGCTAGGCTTTCCACAGTTGGGGGCTGGGAGATCAAGGGAGGAAAGAGCATCTTCTCTGATGGCCCAGTGGCAGAGACAAGTGTCCCATTTTGCTCTGGTTTAGTGTGGTTCCATCTATTGATATGGTGGCACTAGATTAAATGCAGAAGCAGTTATGAGAATCCATCATCTTTTAAGCCAGACATGAGATTTGCAAAATATATAAAAGAATGCCATTTTTCTCACTAATTTTGCTTTATAAAATAGTTATTTTCATAAAATTTGTTTTATGTTAACACATAATGAGTTTTTATTATGTTTAAGTAACTTTTAATTTTTTCGGTTTTAATTTCTAACAGTAAATATCAATAGATAAAAATCCATATAAACAAAACTCTCTGGGTTCTGTTATGGACTGAATGCTTGTGTACTCTCAAAGTATATATGTTAAAGTTCTAAGCCCCAATGTGATGGGATTTGGAGGTGGAGCCTTTGAGGTTTAAATGAGGTCATGAGTATGGGGCCCCTGTGACAGCATTCCTGACCTTAGAAGAAAAGGAAGAAAGAATAGAGCTTTCTCTCTCTCTCTGCCATGTGAGGATACAGAGAGAAGGTAGCTTTCTACAAGCCAGGAAGTAGGCTCTTACCAGAAACCAAATGTGCCAGTACATTGACCTTGGACTTCTCAGCCTCCAGAACTGTGGTAAAGATAAATATCCATGGTTAAGCCATCTGGTCTGTGTTATTTTGTTATAGCAGCTCTATCTGACTAAGACAGCGTCTTTAATAATTTTTTAGAGGCAAAGAATCCTGACAGTAAAAGATTTGAGAAACACTGGTCTGAACCAATGATCTTTTTTCAGAATTTATGCTATATACCTGGCTCTCGCTCTTGACAATTTGTTCCTTCCGAAACTCTATTTTAGAACAGGATACTTCGGGGAAGACCTCTCCTGACTATGTATTTTAAGCCTTCTCCCACTGATTTCTATTTATTCACCTACTCCTTTAAAGTCAGGTACTTTTTAGAGATCAAGCCTTGCTCTTCCTTGCTTTTGTCCCATTTTCTGTTTCGTGACATCAGCTCTTACCTCTATGCTGTGTCTGCCAAATTCTCCTACCCTGCCCTAGACCCAGATTTTCCATATTCCCACTGGGCACCTCTATCTGGAGGTTACACAGTCTCTCAAAATTAACATGCTTCAAACCTAACACAGTCCTCCTCTTAGGTTCTTGCTCCAGTACTGCTTAGATCACTATATCCCAAACAGTGGACACTGAAACTCTCTCCTCACTCCCATACATAAGCAGTTACAATATCCAGGCAGCTCCACTTCCCAAAATGTATATCCTATATCTGCCTTTGCCCATTCCCACTAACCCCACCTGGGCTCTTTACCTGTCATCGTATCTATGTACCACAGTAGCTTTGCAACTGTTCCCTTGACCTCCAGAGTCTCCTTTCTCAACCCCATGCTTCAGGACAGCACCAGAATTACTCTACAATCACTAGTCAAATCACATTACCTCTCTACATGCAAAAACCCATAATGTTTTCCCACTGCCTGGAAGGAAAAAAAATATCTTTGAAATGTTATCCAAGGCTCTGCCATCTAGCACAACCTCATATCCAGCTCTTTCTCCTACTTCACTGCCCCAAACATCCCATACTTAGGCCACACAAAATCTTGCAATTTCTCTGTAACTGTCCATTTAGCTCTTTTCTCAAGATGTCTCCTCCTTTTAGACTGCCCTTCTCTCTTGAAAATTACACAGTTGCTTAAAGCAATGCATCTGAATTCAAGTACACTTGTGTGATATTGATCAAATTACATTGACCTCAGTTTTCCTATCTTTACATTAGGCGCAATAATTATATGTATCTCTTAGAGCTTTTGTGATGTTTGAGAGATGATACATTTAAAAGAGCTTAGCACCATGCCTAACAAGTTAAATTTTTAGTTTGTCATTTCTATTGCTGTTAATTTACTTATGTTCATCAAATACTACTCATTCTTGAAGGACCTGTTAAAATGGTACTTTCCCATGGAAATTTCCTCAACTTCCTTAGCCAGAACCACCAGTAACTCCTCCCTTCACTTCTAACCAATAAGTTTGTCATGCTACTTTGCATTCTACTAAGTTCCCAATATATACATCCTCTCAACCTTCCCCCAACACACACACACACACACACACACACACACACACACACACAGGCAACCTCTTATTCATTTAGGTCCATCTGGGGCTCCAGCTAAAAGCTTCAACTTAGTACCTTAAGATCAAGTGAAACCCCTCTTTTTTCATACCTAAGCCCCCACTGACAACATTGCTCTCAATGGGATTTGAGGCCACAGAAAGCGTTTTCATTTTCTATTTTTACTCCTGTTGCCAGAGTAAATGGCCACTTCTCCTTCACTTCCCTACTCTTCAAATTTTCCCCTAACTACACTAAACTCTCGCTTACCAATTTAAAAAAAAAAAATCATTTAATGTTTACTTTTTAATTCCCTGGAAATCGCAGTTTTCTCTAAAAATTTTTCTTTAAAACAGTGAGACCCATTTAATAGTGACAAAATAATAAAGGATTTGAGAAGCCCTGGAATAATATCAATAAATATAAGATGAACAATTGCAAATTGTATATATTTGGATCTGTTAAAGTCCAAAAATTTCTAATTTATAAGGTATACCTCATCCAAGAAATATAATTTTTCCAAAGAAATTCATGGTCTAGAGGTAAAGTATTTTGAATGTCAAAAATTGCACATTTTGATCATTTTTCATTAGGGTAAAATGAACTGTCAAACTAATAAAATTGGGCTTGCTCAAAAGACATTTTCACATTCCAATTAAAGAACAGAGTGAAGCTAATAAAATTTTGCCCAAGTAAAGATTCTAGTTTTATATCCAGGCTCTGCACTTCGTGCTTTCATTTTTGCTAGAGTAAATCCTAAGGAAGGTCAACACAAACTGAACTGAACCTTATAAATTCACCTCCATGATTTTTTTTCCTCCTCAAGTACTTTCAAGTTCGAAATAAGCTTAATTTGCAGGAAGTTGAAAATCATTCTGTTTATCCACACATTTGGGGGATCTGCATACAAATATTTACTGAACATGAAAATTCAATGTTCTAACATAAACCATCTGACTTTAGGAAATTGAATACATACAGCAATAATTAACAACAGATGAAAATTTTACATTCTCAGAGTTCCACATTTTGAACTTGAGCATGCCCTTCGGGGTAGGTGCTCATTAGGACAATGTGGGCTTTTGAGAAACATGTTTTCATTGCTAAATTCTGTTTCTATAGCTCCACTCAAACACAGAGGAAAACATTATTCTCAAATGAAATGTGGTTAAAAATAGGAAGCAAATTAGTAACCAATTGTTGGGATTTCCTGAGTCGAACTTTGATCCTATCCAAAAAGTTGTTACCGTGAACTCTTTCTTTTTAACTAAAACAAATGAATAGCTAACTGAAACAGTAATAGAAGTAGCACAACCGTGGAAGTTATGAAGTTCTCTGCACTTCCTAGGAAGAGAGGATAGAGTTTGAACTTCACCTTTATATGATAGTGTTTCACAGATTCCACATTTTGAGTCATCCAGGTCATCTATGTCTACTAGTGATTCATAGAATTACAGAATTGTGAAATCCAACCATTTTATTTCACAAGTGAAGAAAATTAGTAATATGTCCAAGGTTAAATTTCTAATTATTTGCAACATTGGGACAAGATCACCTGAACTTCCAGCTTAGTGTTCTTGTTATTCAAAAACACGTGTGCCATAGCTCTCTTAACCAGAATCACAACACTACAGATTACAGGACCCTGAAGGAAAAAGGAGAGAAGCAAGGCCGAGTATACAGAGCAAGTCACCCATGTTGGCGGACTCTGAAATCGGCAGTAAAGAGCCCACATCCCTCCCACTCCCACTCTGAGAATGCACCCGGACACTTGTGAGAGATGTCTGGGGCAGGAATGGCCGGAAGCCAACATTAGGAAACCAGAGTGGATGTGAACAGGTACTAGAGAGTTCTCTCCGGAGCCATGCTGGCAGAGGAAACCTCACCTGCCACCAGAGGAAGGAAGGATATAAGCCGCAGGCTGGAGCTACAAGCTTTTCTCTGCCTGTGACTTTCAGCTTCCCTGGTAGGAATAAAGCCTCCTGTATCTGTCTGTTCAGCTACACTAACAAAGTAGCACAGAATGTGTGGCTTAAACAACAGAAACTTCTTTTTTCACAATTCTGGCAGCTAGAAGTCCAGTATCAAAGTATCAGCAGAATTGGTTGCTTCCGAGGCCCCTCCTTAATTTATAGATGGCTGTCTTCTCCCTGGGCCTTCACATGGTCTTCACTCTGTATATTTTGGTGTCTTAATCTCCTCTTCTTACAAGGGCACCAGCCATACTGGGTTAGGGCCCACCCTGTTAACCTCATTTTAGCTTCCTTTGTTCTTTAAAGACCTTATTTCCAAATATAGCCACATTCTGAAGTACTGGGGTTAGGAATGCAACATATGAATTGGGGGGACACAAGTCAGCCCATAACACCTCTCGAACATATACAGGAAGCAAACCAAAAAACCCAACAGCCTGTCTTCTTTGCTGTATCACTTGCCTCTACTAACCACCCTAGATGCAGATTCATGTTGGTGCTATTCTTACCTGTCTCTGCCAGCCTTCCTCTAAATCCAGGACACTGCCCCCTCAGCCAACTTCAGGAAAAGCATGCTCATTCCTCCCTCTCCCTCTCCCTCTCCCCCTCCCTCCCTCCCTCTTTCTCTCTTTCCTTCTCAGTCTCTCTCTCTCTCTCTCTCTCTCTCTCCCCCTCTCTCTCTCTCTCTCTCTCTCTCTCTCTCACAGAGTATTTTCTTCACTCTCTTACAGATTTACAGATTTACTACAGATCAAAGTCTCCAATTCTATAAACATAAGAGAATTTCTGAAGTTCTAAAGGAATCATAAGAACTTCTAAAGAGCCCTATAGAAATCCACTGGGAGAAAAGGTCCCACTTAACCCACTGTGGTAGGCAGAGCTCTAAAGATGACCCCCCAATATTTCCATCTTCTGGTTATTCAATCAAACACTAATCTAGATACCATTGTGAAGGGGCTTTGCAGATGGAATTAAGATCACCAAGGAGTTGACTTTAAAATACAGAGAATATCCTGGGTTATCTGGGTGGGCTCCAAATAATCACATAAATTCCTAAAAGCAGAATAGGAAGGCAGAAGTCTCTCATAGAAGCACTGTAGAAGAGATGGGGCAGAAGAGGAGATAAGAGGGGTTCAAAGTGTGAGAAGAACTCAACCTGCCATTGCTGGCTTTAAAGATGGACAAAGGAGGACCATGAGCCAAGGAATGTGGGTGGCCTCTAGCAGCTGAGAAGGACCTCTGGCAAAGATCCAGCAAGAAAATGGGGATGTCAGTCCTACAAATGCAGAAAACTGAATTCTGACCTATAAAACTGTGAGATAATAAATTTGTATTATCTTAAACTACTGTTTATGATCATTTATTACAGTAGCAATAAAAACTAATATACCTATCTGGTTATTAAATGTAATTTCTCCACATTGGTCCTTTAAAAACAATTTTTTCCTCATGTCACCTAAACTCACATCATTCTGAATGATAGGTATTTATTTCTATTTACCACTAATTGAACTAAAGTTAAGCTAAAATTCATGCAGCTCTCTACAAGTGACATCTGGAATAAGCAGCTTGCATCCTGAACATGACACCACGCTCATATAGATACACGGTTGTATTCTCTGCCCTGAACTTTCCCTGTGACTGTTAAGGGCTGACTGTACTCTCTGGAGATCACAGATTTTTCCAGGAATCTCTGCTCTGCAGACAGATCCTGAATCAGATCCCAGAAGGAACTGTCCTGGCCTGCCACGACGCTTTTTATGATGCTCACTCTTGTGACCTCACATAGTACTTGGCAACAAGAATGACAGGGATATTTTTAAACACCACCTTAAAAGAAATGAAGTGAGAGCTTAGAAAAGTGCACACCATTTAATGGATAAAAATAGCAATTGAAAAAAGAAACAAACCACCTCTAGGCAAGAACCTCCTGACAGAACAACTGAAGGACACAACACTGTTTTGGCACAAGAGTCCGAGGAGAGACATTGTTCTAACCGATCTCCAGGGCACTGCCACCCTAGAAGGCCCTTGCCAGCAAAGAACCCATGCCTGTAACTGTGAGGAGCTGGGATCTATTCCACTAGGACAGAGAGGGCTTAAATCAGTTACACACTCCCACAAGGCTGCAGCATTCGTTCCCTGCAGGGTCACATCAAAGTCAATGGTCCTCCAGCCGAAGGTCCCAGCTTCTCTTTGTGGGTGGAGGTCTCTCCTAATGGGTTATGAATCTGCTCCCTTCAAACCCTAGGGAGGTGATGGGCCCAGTGTTACTACCCTTGAGATGCTTCGCTATTCCTTATGGCTTTACTTACCCACCCAGGCCTTTGTAAAGAGTGTTTGTGTTCAATTCTCCTCACATATTATCATTTTCAGGCGCTGACACCCTGACTAATGCATCATCCTCCATCTTAGCTTAAATGTCACTTTCTCAGAGAAACAGACCCACAGACTTGGTTGCCCTGGCACCCTATTAGTTTATAGTACTTATCATGGTTTGTAATTATATTGATTTCTGTGTTTAATTTCTCTCCTCTCCTCTCCTCCTCCTCCTCCTCCTCCTCCTCCTCCTCCTCCTCCTCCTTCTCCTCCACCTCCACCTCTTCTTCCTCCTCCTCTTCCTTCCCACTCCCCACTCTCTTACTATACTGTAAGACCCTTGAGGGCAAAGGCATGTCTTTTTATTCTCCCTTAGACACAGTAACTAGCTCAGTGTTTCTCACATTCTAATAAATAGTGCTTGTTATTGGACCCAGCATTTAACTCTATCGTCCTGTTATTGCTTATATTCTTACTGAGTCCTTTTCCCTCAGAAAGAAAGCCTTGATTGTACCTCTCTAATCTGTACCGACGCCCTGTATGCAGAGGTGATTAACAAATGTCTATGGCACTAAATTGAAGGCCTGCAGGGAGTCATCTACTCATTTAAGAAGATAGTTTTTGACAATATTCACTTTGGCTCAGATTTTGGAAAAACACTACAGATCAAATACATACTAAGAATAGTGAATGAACTGTCTGGGAGAAAGAATACACTGTTCTTAGAGTTACATTTATTTTTCTTTATGATATGAAATTCTTTTATCTTTTGTAAAGACACATGAACTTAATTAAGTTGAAGGGATTACATTCCCTTTCTATGAAGTTTTAAAATGTCTTTCCCCAAAATTGAAACCCCTCAGTTGTTTTAAATGTCATTTTGTTTAACATTTCTTGTCTTAAAATTAGTAAAGAAAATAGGAATAAAATAACATGGATATATAAGTATGTCCTGAAAGGAATCATAACAACTAATGTGGAAAGATGAAGATCCCAAAGGTAGGGCTTGGAATGAATGACAGGTAAAATTTTTCAAAGCCTATGAGCTTTTTTATTGCTCTGCTCACTCAGTGTATGCCTTAAATGAGTATAGCGAAGTAGATCATTATAAAGGAGATTAGTATAAGGTGGATCGTTTCAAAGAACATCTTTGTAAAGCAGCTTGTGTGTTCCCATTGGAACAACACTATAATTTAAGATCGTGTCCTCCATTATAAGACTTAGCATACACATGATCTAAATAATAACATAAGTGATCCCAAGGTACTAATGAGTACATAGATTATAGATTATAAATAATAATACTAATAACTTGTAGAATCATGACTTTGGCCTAAACTAACCATTTAGCTGAGATGTTATGAACAGTAATGAAACATTAATGACAATTTTTGTACCTTTTCTTTAATATTTAAAATAACTCATTATGCATGATTTACATAGCTCATTATCTTTAAAAAAAAAAAGAAAAAGAAAAACTTTCCAGAGATTTACACAAATGCCCCATTCCTTACTTGTTTATGTATTTGCAGGCAGAGAGATTAAAATTTTATCCATTAATATCACCGAATTGTACTTTTCAAAATAACCACTGTAAGATCTAAATATCTGTATTCAAATTAAGGACTTTAGTTGCAAGAGGAGATTCATGAAACTGGTATTCATCTTCTTATTCTCCCTTAGACACAGTAGCTTCTTCCATCATGTGATAGAACCTCAGGAGTAAAAAGCAAAAGAGCTTTACGTCAAGTGGTTAAGTGTCCAAAGGATTAGAAGTGGAACTAAGAAAAAAAGATTTGGGGGCCAATTCCAAGGCAAATGATGCAATCAAGTTTCTTTTGCTTTATTTGATTTGGATCACAGATCTAACAAATGGCAGAGCTGAGGTGGAGGTGGAGACGCTAGCCCAGCCGATGCCTGACCATACAGCCTTCTTTATTCCTAGTAAGAGGTTTCATCACCATCCCATAAATGTTGGGTAGCTTCTCCCCGCAACCCCCCAAAAACTTAAACTGAGAGACAATGGAGAACATGTGTGTGTGTTTTAAAAGAAACTGTCACCATAATTGAGGTTGTTTCCTATATTTTCTACTGCCGAAAGTTCTCAGAAAACTTGCCGTTCCTGGAAATTAACATGTAAGAATCATGTCCCCTTCTGTCATCAGTTTCCCAGGATTGGGAAATGCCTCCTGATTAAGGCCCAGAGATGGGACTTCAGAAATAGAGTTGGAAAATCATGTCCTAAAATATGTTTTCTGATTGAGGTCTCCCCAACCCCCACCCCAGAAGACAGCTGAGATCATGAGAGCTGCCCCTATTAGACTCAACATAACCTTCACTGTGAGACCTGGCGTCTCTCCTGCCCGTTTCTAAAGGCTTTTCAATTTCCTCCAAATTACTGGACTAAATGCCAGATCTTGAACAATAAGTTTCCAAAATGAGAAAATGGAGACAGCCACTAGAAAAGACAAAAGACATGAGCTGTGTTTAAAAAGAGTAAATTGACTATTAGCTTAATAAATATGCTTCCTCTGTTGAGTGAGGCAAAAATAAGCTTGGATGATGATCCCAAGTTAAAAAGAGACTGTAATGGGACTATCTCTTGACCCCTAATTACAGCAGGTCAGATCAGGAGATGTCTCTTACGAACAAGAGATGGTAGGAATCGATGACTCCATAAAATGGCTTTTGCTTTACCCTCCTCACAGTGTGCTCAAAGTTGTCTACATTACAAACCAGGGCTTGTGTTCTGGGCAAGACATACTATCTCTTTGAGCCTCTCTTCCTCGCCTGCAGGCTAAAATGAACTTCAGCTTGAAGAGTTTGTTAAAAATGTAAGTTACCATGCCTCATTCTGAGAGATTTTGATTCAGTAAGTCTTGGTCAGGAATCTTATTTTCCATACTTATAGTTCCCAGATTTCATATTATACACAACATGATAGGTGTGTGTGGTTTCCTTTTAAACTTTGAAATTTTTACCTCTCTAATTCTTTTTTAATTTTTAAATATCGAGGAATGTGGAATGTATGTTTCTTGTTGACAAATATAAAATAGATGCAGATTTGAGCAGTGTACATAACAAGGGAAAATATATTAATATCCTATAACTTAATTTTAAATCAAAGAATCTATTCTAAGAAAACAATCCCAAGGGCAGATGGACTTTTGCACAAAGTTGTTCACAGACACATTATTTTCGTGAGGTGAAAAGCCCCAAAATGACAAAACAGAACAATAGTTGAGTAAACCCATAAAATATCATAAAGTAGTTAAAATTATTAGTATGGATAAATTGCATTAATGGATTTTTATGATACAGTTAAGTTCTAATGTTACGTGAAATAATAATATGTAAATATAGATGTACAATAAATCTTACCTATGTAAAGCAAAAATAAGTGCATAGAAAAAGACAAGGGAGAAATAAAATAATAGCAATGGTTGGGACTGGTTCTTATACTGACCTAACTTTAATGAGGCCCACTGAGGAGAGAAAAAGCATGTCTTTTTAAAAATCTTGAAACCAACTATTTGATCTCTCACATGAGAGCTTACTAAATGACAATGCTCTCCCACTCCAATCAAAATTGCCCAGTCCATACATCTTCCCTGGCACCCTATGAGCCAGCCAGAACGGCACAGGGAAACAAGGCCACATGATAACCATAGTCAAGGTGTGCTCTTTTTTTTTTCTTTCTTTCTTTCTTTTTTTGTTATTTTTTTCTTTTTTGGAACCCTCTAGCCTAAAACTCATAAAGTCATAATCCCAGAGGCAAGATGCAGTCAGAAGGTCCATATACCTGTTTTAATAGGTTTTAGTATTATTTAATAGGTTTTAGTATTTAGGTGTGATAAGGCCAACAGATCAGAAGACGACTGCCTTTGAAAAGACAGCTTATTATACTCAGAGACCCCCCCAAAAAGGGAATACACATCATGCCACAAGGGCCACATGCGGAAGCACCAGGGTTGGTCATGAGGCGTAAGAAAAGGGGAAAGAGTGGGCAAGCACCCTTATTACAGTTTCTGCAAGAAGAAATAGGCCAGGCAAGGTAGACAAGCTTAGGATTGACTGGTCTGAATAATTTCATCAGGTTCAGGGGCACAGGGGCCTGGTATCTGACCCTGGGTGATTAGGGCAGGTACAGCCCGGTCCAGAGTATGAGGGCCCAATAAGGTAGGTGGTTGAAGTGTGGACTTAATTATCTGACTAAAACAGTGACCTGACTGGCCTCTAGCCAGGGCCTCAAAACTGGGTCAAGACATTTAAGAGATTCCATTACGACAACTGTAAACAGTTGCAAAATATAGACCATTACTTGAAACTCTCTAACATTATGGCGGGGGTGGGGAGGGTACATTTAGAGATTACAGCAATATTTTTTTTTAAATAAATCTTTTATTTCCTTACCCATTTCTCTCACATGACAGATCAGCTATCCTCAAAATACCCTGAGGTGAGGAACTTCTCCAAACATTACTTATTTCCCTCTCCCCCACTTGTCTCCAGAAAAGCCTAAGAACATGTCTGGGAAAGTAAACACTCCTAAGTGGGCAGATTAGGGAAGAGACTGAGTGCTGTCCAGCTAGAATGTGGAGAAAGTCTAGGAGTGCTCTGGAAATCTGAATAAACTCTGTTGACTATGCCAAAGTCAATGCCTGGTTTCGATAATGTTCTATAGTTATGCCAGGTGTTACCATCAGGGAAAACTGGGTTCGGGATACACAGGACAGCCCTTACATTCTTTTTGCAGCTTACTATGACTACATAATTATTTCAAAATAAAAATATAAAATCAAAACAATTATCATAATAAAATCTAAGAGAAATGTTTTATTTTTTTATTTCAACTCATCACAGACCATACTTAGTCTATCAGCTTAGCAATTTAAAAAAGAATTCTCTGACAAAAAGTATATTTGATAATTATACACCACTGTTCATAACAGCAATATTCATGGTGGCCAGGACATGGAAGCAACCAAAATGTCCTACAATAGATGATTGAATAAAGAAGCTGTGGTACATAAATACAATGGAATATTACTCAGCCATAAGAAGAGATGAAATACTGCCATTTGTAACAATGTGAATGGACCTCTAAATAATCAATGCTAAGAGAAATGAGCCAGACAGAAAACCACATGATATCACTTATAGGTGGGATATAAATCAAAAACCAACAAATGAACAGGACAAACAAATAGAGACTCATGGACACGGACAACAGACTAGTGGATCCCAGAGGGGTAGATCAGATAAAAGGGGTCAAATATGTGGTGACAGAAAGAAATCTAACTAAGGGAGGTGAACACACAAGATATATATATATGTATGTGTGTGTGTATATATATACATGCCTTACCTTTAAATCGTACACCTGAAGCTTACTGGATTTTGTTAACCAATGTCACCATAAGAAATAATAAATTTTTTAAAAAGTATATTAAACATTCAAAGGGTCTTTCAGAAGCTATTGAAGTCACTTTCCTGGAAGACATGAAACGTGGGCATGTTCTGTGTGTATGGGTTGTGATGGAGGAATCGTGATCCTGTCTGGGGCGGAAAACAGGACTCGCTCATTCTAGGGATGTCCTTTCTCTACACTGTTCCCATCAGTGGAAACTAGGCACACCTTCACTAAGAACAGAAAGAACTAGGTGTTTGAAAGGGCTCTCCTTTCCACATCCCTACCATACACATGCTGAGTACTGAACAAATTGAAAAATAAAAGAAATACTTTGTGGGGAGAAGTAAGTATCAACTTTATTACCAATAAGATTGATATTAGAAGATGTGGCCTATACTGCTCACAAGTGGGCTTCCTCATGCTGAGCCACTGCAGGCCTCCCCTTCAGATGGCTCTCTCCCAAGAGACAAACTGTGGGGAAAGGCATGAAGTACTCCTGCTCAATTTATCCTTCCAAAATGAGCAGTCGGAGTAAGTCACTCTTCCTTCCCTGCATGACTGAGCGAGCAAGTGAGTGAGTAAGTGAGTGAGTGAGTGAGTGAGTGAGTGAGTGAATAAGGAGCCAGGTGTGTTACTAGTGGAACTCAAATTACATGACAGAAAACAGTGTAGAAAACTTCCCAACCACCACAGTATTAGCATCCTTGGATGCCATAACAAGTTACCACAAACTAGGTAGCTTGAAACAACACAAATTACTCAGCAGGACCATGCTCCCTCTCAGGGTACTGGTTAAGAATTCTTTCCTGGCTCTGCCTAGCTTCTGGCGGCTGCAGCAATCCTTGAAGTCCCCATTGTCTGCCTCCATTATCACATGACGTTGTCCCTCTATGTGTGTGTGTTCACATGGCCTTCTTATAAGGACACCAGTCATTGGATGTAGGGCCCACTCTAACCCAGTGTGACCTCGAGTTTACTAATTACATCTGTGAAACCCTACTTCCAAATAAGGCCACATTCTGCAGTCCTGGGTGGACATCAAGTTTGGAGGATGCTGTTCAACCCACGACAACCATCACCACCAAGAGCAAGTGGGCTTATGGTCTTTTAGAAACACAGTCATTCCATAGCATGCTGAAGGCATCATCATCATTATTTTCTCCCCTGAAGCATCTCTACAGGGGAGAGCTAGTTAAAGGGAACATAATCAATAAACTGATCATAAACTTTAGAAAAGCAGTCATATCACTGTTGCAGACAGAACATTGCAGACAAGAGCCAGGCCTAGACCCATCTGAGCTGCCTTGGTTATAGCAGGAGGGTCCCATGGATTTTGATGTGATAAGGGAATAAGATGCAGGAGTATGATGCAGTATGTAAATATTGCTGGTTCTGAATATTGTTACTAAGAAAGAGCCCAAATAAGAATTGTACCATACCCACTTTGTTTGGTATGTTATAGGACTATTACACGGAGGCAGAAAAAAGTTCTCTCCCATGTCATATCTAACAAGCAGAGCATATATCACATCTAGAGAGAAGTAAAGGAAGGAATCCATGAGAGGTGCAGCTATTTGGTTTTGCCCTGTAGAATCACCAGAATCTCAATTCTCACTGAGTTGTGCAAGGTCCATCCAGTCCAGGTACGTACCTGTCCACTTACTTATGCACTCACCTATTCACTCACCTCTCTAACATCTTGATGTAGATGTCTAAAGGAATTCTGATACCAACTTTTAATTCGTCTTCCTAAAGAATTGATAACTCTAATACTGTGGCTAACAGAACATTCCTACCCAGTCTAGTCCTCTTCCATCTGTTTTATGTTCCCCTTATTCCATATCATCTACACTGAGATGTCCACTTTTTATATCAGGCCCCTTGTTATCAACTAGTCACAGATATTTTATGAGTCTTTTATGAACTTTTCCAAAAACAGTCTTTCAGTACAAAATCTTCCGTCGAAGGATGGTTAAAGAAGGCCTTGTTGTTCTCAGTGTGTAAATTGCTGGATTCGGTCTTTATTTCTTAATGAAGAGAGCTTTGTTATGCAAAAATTCTCCATCTCTGTCTCACCTGTCCTCCCTGGGTCTGTATCTGGATCCCTCCAGGACCTGCGGCCCCATCTGCAGTGCCTTGGAGAGTTACTGCATGGCACCAGGTTATAATCTGGAGACCCACCAGCTGGGGATGCCATCAGCTATGTGTTGTTGGCCACTCAGCATTTTTTAAAAATGGACTTTATTGCCAACTTTTTAAATTAGAAGAATTCACATCAAAACCAACATTTTCTTTAGGTCCTTGTGAAAACTTAGAAGCTCTGGCAACACTGGGCTGGAGGTAGTAATAACTGCTCCCCTTAAGTGAGGGATATGTTTCTATCATTTACATAAACCACCTGGCCACTTGAGGCATCTGGGTCCAATCCCTGGCTTACCACCTCATTCCTAATATTATGTAGGTTTGCACATAGATAAAATAATATGCAACATCACTAATGCTGTGATTGGTACATAAGACTGGTAGGCAGCCCTTCTCCCATGCCACACATTCCGGATTGCATACATTCTGTCACTAACTGTGGGGAGTCTTGATGCATTGCTGACAAAGCATCTCCCCTGACACTCATGTCCAGCCTTGGGGACCAAGGGCTTTCTGCTCTGAGTTGCCTCTGACTATCCAGGCTCATTGCCACCTTCAGTAGCCGGCCTCTTTTAATCTGAAACCCACAGAATGGTAAGAGGTGTCTTAGAGTAGGACTTTCTTCAATCTCCTTACAACCCTATCTTCTGTTCCTTCTGACTTTCTCCCTTCTCCCATTTTGCCAGTCAGAGAGTCACTTCCTTTAGAAGCCTTTACTTCTCAACCGATCTAAAGCCCCCACTTAGCACAGTGCACTTACACACATCTAGTATCACATTGTCATAGATGTGCTATAATCAGAGAGTAGCACCTCCAGATTTTGGTGGGTTGGAGGATAGCACCATTTGGTGGGACCGCCTTCTTTTCTTTCCCAATATCGCCTGTTCCCTGCATCAGAGGTAATCTCACGCGTTGTCCTTAGAGAAACAGCAAAGAGTGAAACTAAGCCAAAGTGTCAGAAAAAGGGTAACAGTGGATCATATTTATTGGGGTGGGGGACACTTTTCTTACATAATAAAAAGTCTAGAGGTAGATAAACCAAGGCAGGTTCTTTTTGTTGTTTTACTCCAAAGTCCAGGAGCCCCCGCTCCCTCTCTAGCCAAGGACTTCATGTTTGCTGACCCATATAGACTTTATTTGTCAGAAATATTTGTTGTTTGCACAGTAATGTGTTGAATAAAGTGAAGCCTGCTCCAGGCTTTGCAGGAGAACTCATTTTACTAATCATACCTGTTTTAATATAAAAGTTTACATTTAAACCATCATAAATTTTTAACCATGCAGCTGGTAGAAACTATTGCTCTCCTTCCTAAAGTTTTCAAGATTACAAAGATTATCTCCAGCAAACAAACGCAGAGTACCTGAATCCACTTGCAATGTTTGGGTTTTCTGTGCACTACAACAAGAACTACCATGTAGTCCTTAAAAGGTTACCCTCTTCCCCATCACCTGCTCCCCAGGGCGCACCTCTGCAATACTGCATTCACAGAAATCTCAAGAAATCCTGAGACCTTAGCAAAAGCTGCACACTGGTGCTTTAAAATGAATACAATAAACATCAACATCATTACATGTTAGCTACGTCTGTGCATGCCATGTAGGTTGGAAGTGAATCATCATTCAGAAATTATTTTGGTACAAAAGTTAAACATAAAGCCTCCACCAAATAAACAGTTTTTATAAAAAGGTTTCATGCGACAAAAGTCCCTTCTCTGGCATCAACTCCCGGAAATGAAAAATATGACTCATTAGCATAGAACAACTCATATTCTAAACAGAGTGCAGTTGCTCCCAGGGAACCCGTCCTTATCTCTCGGCCAAGAGGCCAGCCCGGGGGATGACGCAGCAGCCTTGGCTGTGTTGCCCTTATCAGATCAGCTTCTGCTTTAAAACTGAGCTGGATCGCTTCCGCTCTGCAAAATTATGGTCCAGCTTGATCCCTACTGCTTTCACCAGAACGTCACCAAATACTTCCACCCACAACAATCTCCCTTCCAGGAGGTCAAAGCACTTGTCCAGCTTGTTTACTGCCTGCTATTATACACTGTCTTAATGGTTAATGTCCTAAATATTTCTCTCCCTATAACTGAGACTCCTGTATTCCAAATTGCAACATAACAGGATTTATCACCAGAATTTCTTTTCTGGTTTATATGAATAATGAATTATGCAAAATGGAAATTACTTGTATTGATAAAAATTAGCAAAAAAGGAGAGAAAAACTTAAGGAATAATAAAGAGAAGTGAAGCAGATGGGAGAGAAGGAATGGGAGTTCTGTGAAGACAATAATTAAAATTAATTTAGTCCCATACACTGTGCCAAGCAGCTCACATGTATTATCATTTAACCATCACAATCCCCATGAGGTATGTACTTCTCAGTAAAATCATTTATCCAGATGAGGATATGGAGGGCTAGGAAGTATTGCAAAATCACCAACCAATCTTCTTTTCTTCTGGGCTCACAGCAAACTATGCCTTCATAGTGAATTGAATAATTGGCCCGTTTCTTTATCTCCTCCCATGTCCTCGCTCTTCGCAAATGACTATGAAATTCCTGCCTCTAGAGGTGGGGTCTGCTTGCCTGCCCCTTGACTTCAGGCTAAGCCATGTGACTTAGCCATGTGACATCATGAGCAGATGTGACATAATTGCTTGGCTGGTCTTGCCCTCCTATAGTGGATGAATGGTGTCCCCCCAAAATTTATGTCTACTTGGAACCTGAGAATGTGACCTTATGAGGAAATAGGATCTTTGCAGATGTAAATAAGGATTGAGATGAGATCATACTGAAGTAGGGTAGACCCAAAATCCAATGAGAGTACCCTCATAAGAGACAGAAAAGGACACACAGATATAGAAGAGAAGGCCATAGAAGATGGAAACAGAGTTTGGAATTGTGTCTCCACAAGCCAAGGGGCACTTGGAAGCACTAGAAGCCAGAAAAAAGTAAGGAAGGAGTCTTCCCTAGAGCCTTCAGAGGGAACGTGGCCATACTGATACCTTCAACTACCAGACTTCAGAACCATAAGTAAATAAATTTCTCTTATATTAAGCCACCTAGTTTATAGTACTTGCTATGGCAGCCCGAGGAAACTAATATACCTCTTATGTTCCTGCCATCACCTCAAGAAGAGCTTCCTCCAGGTAGCTGCTGCCCTATGACCCGAGACCCCAATATGAACATTCAGGGAATGGACCCAAGCCCAAGTCACCCAGCCAAGACTATCCTAGATCAGCCAGGCTGCAGTCAACCTGCAAAGCAATGAGTGTGACAAAAACAAAAAACAAACAAAACAAAAATAAAACAAAAAAAAAACCCAGTTACTGTTTTACAAGCCAATGCATTTGGGGTGGCTTCTGAAGTAGCATGGTTATTCTAATAACTAATGGATACAATTTCCAAGGCTCCCTATTGACTTCAAACTTTCCATTCTCCCATTACTGTCCTCTACATATTACGTTATACTTCACTGAAACTGGACATTGGACTCTTTCTTAAACATGCCTTGTGATTTCCTGCTTCTATGTCTTTGTTCCCCATTTATCTCCCTCCCTTCTAATCCAGTTCATCTTTCATGCCTCAGCTCAAATACACTTTCTTCATGAGTTTCATTCTTCCCTTCCCCTCAGCCCCACTCAACTAAAATGTATGACCTTCCCTCTTTCATCCCCAAGGTACTTTCTTTGTGTTCCTTTCATGTCATGTGTCATCATATGCCTTTTATCATAATTATTTGGACATTTGACTAATCCAATCACACAATGCAAGCTTGTTGAAGGCAGAGAGAGATTGTGTCTTCCTCAACTTTTTAACACATACATGATGTGTGGCATTTGCAGTGGATTATAAACAAACGTTCACTAATTATTTAAGTTTAGCGTGTATATGTTTTATCTCTCCCATCAAATCTTTGATGGTGGTTGGGACCATATTTAAATTTCTACTAGATCCTTCATAGCACTTACCCAATGTCCTGCACAGCAGCAAGTACTCAATAAATATTTGTGAAATGAGTAAGGTGGCAGATTGGATGGATGGATGGATGGATGGATGGATGGATGGATGGATGGACGGAAAAAGGAAGGAAGGAAAGATAGATGAAAATATGGATAGATAGGGAGAATTTACACATTTCTCTAAAGTTCTTTGGCTATTAGTTCTTCTAGTCTTTGGTCTAGTTGCCAACTCACTTTGAAGAAGCAATACTCCTCATTGTCCACTGATTAAAAAAAATATATAGCAGAGAGGAAATTTTTGACCCATTTTGGATAAACACATAAACCCAAACCTCCTTTCTGAAAGACACAAGCTGTTTAGGAGGGAATGAATGTCTTTTCAGCCATGTGAACATAGGTCTGACAGCAGAGAATGACTGAGAGCTACCAGCGGGGGCGACAGTGACCTCGTGCTCAGCCACTGCCCAGAGCAGGCCCTACTCTGATGCGAATGACTTCGCTAGCTTTGCTCCTGGATAGCAAATGCAAGATTAACTGTATAAAAAGCCTAAGAATCAGTCAATTTGTCCAGGCAGGCCCTAAACAAAATCAAAGAGGAGGTAAACATGTTTACAGTGACCTCTACTTACCCTTTCCACCCAGTTTCCCCACCTTTCTAAACCTCATTTCATCCCCACCTTTCTAAACCTCATTTCATCCCACAGGGATCCAAGGTGTTTATGCTCCCTTGTACCTGTGAGGGAAGAAATCTTATAAAGCAGATAAAAACTAATTTACAATGATATGTTGGTGCCTTCTCAAGGGGGATTCTATTTTAAAACAGGCTCACCGAGAAAGGACAATGTAAATCCAAGGAATTGACTCTAATTCTGGAATGTTTAGTGCTATTTCTATCTGTCTCAACCAGACAACAGAGTTTAAAGCAGATCACGGATCCACATGTGTCTGAGATGTGGTGAGTCCACGCAGGCAGTCTTTGAAAGAACTAATCCTATAAGGATGAGACAGGTCATGACCTGACCCAGAATATACTGTCACAGTACTGACCCAGCAAGAATTTCAAGGCCCAGAATCTGGACCTCAGAGAATCTGTTGCTGAGGGTGCAAATTTTTGCTTTATATACCCACATAAGACATTTCTGGATTCTGGGGTATAAAAGGCAGTTAACTCCATTCTCTTCCAAACTGATAGACTTTCTTCTTATCAAGGTTGGCCAAGGCCAACAAACGTTCAGGGCACCTCCATGAAATAAAAAAGAACCAATAAGGATCCATATCCGCTCATGTACTATATTATGTGTATTTTTTTTTTACACTGCTGATAAACCACCATAGGAGAAAATCAAGTAAAAGCACCAAGAACCAAATCTCGGGCACCATTTTCACCAATCCTGGAACACACAACGGTCTTGCAGTCTAGTCTAGCACAGCAGTTACTGCCAAGGAAGTTGTAATGAGTGTTAGGTTTATAACACTCTAAACTAAACTACAGTTATAGGTTATCACTATAGCATCTATGAAGATCATAGGAAGGGCAGAGCCCATTTTTAAACACTGTATAGAAAAGGTTTTTTTTTGTTTGTCCCAAGGTTAACCGATTATTCTATTCTCCCACATCTTCTGAAATAATTGGTGTGGCAATTTAGAACTACGAGGCATGCCTAAACCCTAAAATGCCTTCATAATATTAAATGTTCAGTGGAATTTTACTATTAATGTATTTTATTGTATTCAGTTTTTGAATAATTGCCACCCTATATGTATATATTGTGTTATAACTAACAATTCCTTGTAGCCAAAGTATTTAATAACCAGGAGCATCATCTCAAATCCTCAGAACAACGCTGCAAGTTGGGGGTTATTATTTTTTTCATTATTAACATCATTATTATTTTATAAGTTTGAAAACTATGCTAATCAATTTCCTGGAAGTCATGGCAGCTAGTAAACGATGGTTTATATGACTCAACTCCAGGTCTTGTAGCTCAATAGTTTACGTTCACACTGGACTGTGACTCTTCAGCAAAATCTTCCAGCATGGTCCCATTTTCTGCTAGGTTGGCGGTCCTGTGGAATCATGCAATAAGTTCTCTGTTGTGCCTGTTACCCACAGCAAACCCCAAACAGCCAAGGATATGATGATCCATGCACTCTAACTTGAAGCCCTAACAAAGGCTTCTAGTCCCCAATAAATATTCTCTAAACAAGCAAATTTATCAGAATCCTAGACTATACATGCTCATTTACAGAGCCTTAGTCACTTTCTAGGAATAAAGAACATTTTAGAGTACATATACACACATATACATACACATTGTGTATCTGTGTAAGAGTGTGTGTGTGCCAATTCACCTTTCTCAATCAATTACCAACAAAATTCTCCAGGGGCTAATCAGAGCCTAATGTGTGTGAGGTGTCAAGACATAATTTAGGGATCTCTGATGCTCATGAACCCCACAATTACTTTCAATGACTAAACTGGAGGTGTTGACAGTCACATAAAATATCTCGTTCCATCAACATCTCTCTAAAATATAGTGAAAACTGCACCTGCAACTTGGATTCGTTAATCTGTGTCACTGCCTTTTTGAAAAGCACTAATAAATGCCAATGGCTGAAAGATCAAGATTATAGGCTTCTTTCTTCTCATAGAAAACTGCCACTATCTACTGGCTGGAAACCAGCAGCATGTCATTAGCTGGGATAGTTAAGCCATGGCACTGCTGATCACTGTAAACAAAGGTGTTGGTGAGGGACTAGAAGCTAAGCCTGTGCGTGGTCTTTGAAATTCATCCAGTCTCCTGACCAAAGTTTATGCACAAATAGTAGATCATAAATTGGGATCAGCATATGGAAATGCTTCTTTATACAAGTCCACAAAATTAACCTGTTGACCCACTTACTAGGAAAGTTGATGCGATTTTGTGCCATGCACAGTATTATGCACTGTATACTATGTACCTGAGAATTGTAGTGCATACTCTAGAACCTCATGGCTGGAGTGGAGAGGAGGCTCGCTTTCCAAAAACAGGGACAACACATGCATACCAGGCCAAGAACACAGGTGTACTGTGTCACAGAAGTCAGGGCAGAGGATCTCCCTACAGAATTGGCTCCCACTTGACCAGCCCTATCCAGACACCAGTCAGGAAGTGCCAACAGCCATGATAAACCCACACTGGAACTGTTCACCCAGAGATAGCTGGAGGAAGATAGGATTTGGGGTCTAGGTTCCTAAGTTCGAAATTCAGTCTTCCTTTCACCACTAGGGTGATTTTCAATGGAAGTGGTACCACACCCTAAAGATGGCTTTAAACTTCATCAGAGAAGTTTTGATTGTCACAATGACTAGGAAGTGCAGCTGACATTTAATAGGCAGGAGCCAGAGATGCCTTCATTGAAAGACATTGTGTTTCTCTAGCCCTTATATTTTTACAATATATAAAATATGTTATTTTATATATATATATACATATATATATATAAAATATGTTATTTTATATATATATACATATATATATATATATTTTAGTGCCCCGTCAAATATTTTTAGTGCAAACAATATCCAGATGAATGTTGTCTACTTCTTTTCAAACCAAACATGTTCATTATAAGTAGTGTAAGAATCTCTCTCCTTCAATAACACTTCTGGTACATCTGTGCCTGAGCATTTGCATGTGTGTATCATTTAATTTTAAATTAATTTCCTTTTATTTCTTCTGTGTATTACAGTTAGAGCATTATACTTATTTTTTTAATTATAGGTTTTAAGCTTCTATGACCTACAAATTTTATCTCAAGATAATAAGGGGAATATTACAAAATATCGGCAAGTATTAAAAAGGTAGCATTGATGGGGTTGAGAATCTCTACACTACACCAAGTTCATGGGGAAGGGCCCTGGAGAGAGAGGTGAAGAAGGAACCAGAACAAAGGAGAGGATAAGCAAAGACGGGTGCAGAGAGAGCTTGAACATGGGCAGAAAGAGGAAGTCAAAATAAGAAAGAGAGGCAGGCCGAGGATGAGAAATGAAGCCACTTCCCCTGCCTTGGGCAGCTCTCCCTCGTCCCTGGGAGCTTCCCTCTCTTTCTGCCTCTACAGTCCTATTTCTCTTCCTTCATGGTCTCTTCCCAGCATACTTCTGGCAAGATCAACTACAACTAATTATTTTCGTGATCCTTAACACAAACTTCCCACTGGCTTTGCCCCTGGGCTGTGAGATGACAATAAGAAATGGAAGTAACTGGCCAGATTCAAGAACTTCCAGGAAATCTCCACTAGGATATTATGAATCAATTTTAAAATTTAATGATGGAGACTAAAGAAATGTTGACAAATATCAAGTGCATCTTAAGACAAAGGCAGAACACTTTAAGTACTCTACATTACAATAATGATTAAAAATTATTATACATGACTATGAACAAACTTGGCAAGACAGGGACAGAATATTTTCAAAGAGCAAAAATAATTGCTATGATAGTGCAGTATGATTTGTCAATTTTTTTCTGAAATAGTTTATTATTATAATTAAATATTTCCCCAAAAAATCTGTTCATTGCACTCTTCTTCTACTCCCTTACTCAAAACGTCCCTCCTCATTGATTTATTCCTGGATTTTGCTAAACTTCCAAATCAAATTGGTTCTTTCTTCCATTGATAGTCCTCCAACTTTCCTACAAAAATGTATGAACTCTACTGGGAGATTAGCAACTAGCATCAGTCATACACCCCTTTCTCTAATGCTAAAATAAACTGCTTAATTTTAATAACAGGCTATAGTAGTAACTCTTTAACATAATAAAAGCCTAGAGAACACACACACCAGATGTATGCATCTTGAGGGAGGGTAAATTAAAGCAGAGTTTAATTTTTAAGATATGGATAACAGTGGAATTTGTGTTAATATACATAAGAATCATTAAAAAGTTTATTCAAACTTGTGCAGGAGAGCTGGCAATGGCTGACTCATATTATCAGCATCCCCTTAATCCACAAGAAACTAGTATGTAGTTCTACTTTATTAACCATTAAAAATCAGACTCATTGAACTTTATTATCCTTGACCTCTCCCCATCAGTCAAAACTGTTGAACATTCTCTCTTCAAAAGTCTTTCAGTTTTCACAAAACTGTATTGTCCCAATTTGCTTCAAGCCACTTTTTGTAAGCTAACAATTTCACCACTCGGGAAGAGGAAGACGTGAGAGACTACTTCTCTAATCTATATTCTGCCCAGTAAGAAATTCATTGAGTGAGGGAGAACCTTGGGCTGGTCACCATAACCATCAAGGAAGAAATCATGCAGCCAGGTAAGACAATTACCTCAGACTGGAAAACACACACACACGCACACACGCACACACACATCAAGGAATTCGGAGAAAAGAACTTATTACTTGATCAGAGAGTCTAAGGAGTTTTAAAACTTGCTTAAGGTGGTACCTCCCTGTCCATTGCAATATCCCTCTGGGGCACTGCTCAATCACTTCATGCACTCCCCCAACTCCCTTTACATCTTTCAGCCTGGAAATCACCTACCTATGCCTCTCACCAGGCCAAACCGTACCTTCCTCCAAAGCCCTACTCTAGGCCCTTCTCCAGTAAGCTTTCCCTGCCAGCCTCAGCCTGGGCGAGGGTTCCCTCCTCCGAACTTCCTGTCTGTATTCTTTATGTGGCACATGGCACATGTTTGTTTCATCTTTTTCTTGTTTTTGCACATGAGGCAAAGCTTCCATATGGAATTAGAAACTCCTTTAGGGCAGAAACTACCTCCTGACTCTCCATAATCCTCCTACTTCAACATAATGACCAATAAATGTCATAAAGATAATAGTGGTGCTTACTGTCACTTCTTGACATCCATTCTACACCATGACTATTCTGAGTGAGAAGTCTTAGAACCTAGGATCTGTTCTTACCTATTCATTCCCATCCTACTTTTGAGTTGCAGGGTCAAACCTGCTAAAATTTGGTTTCTTAATCTTTAAATGAGCCATAGATACAACACAGGTGTGGCTCACAGCTCAGTGAGTAATTGTTCATGAATGCTTTGAGCTTCTTGGATGACGGATGCCACTTATTAATGCTATTCTTCAGCGGATGTTGTCTCTCTCCTGGCATGTTTTCCAGATAACTCACTAACCCTTCTGGAGTTCACACTGGACTCCATGCCCTTAACCAGCTATGCAAATAGGACGTAAACTCATTCCTAGACTTGACTGGTTCACTCCTTTCTTCTTCCGGCTAACGATAGTTCTCAGGAAGAAATAGAGAACTAACTGTAAAAGGGGGGAAGGGCCATTAAGTTGCACCCTAAAAAATCCATACAATGGTATTTACTAACTGTAAAGAACACTTTAGTGCTAATTCACGGACCAAGCATCTTACCACAGATACAGTCCTTCCAAGACACTCCAAGTGTTCCAGTGTCTGAGGGCCTGTGCTTGCCGGATCAGACTGGAACAGACTGAAACTTTCTAACCAAATTTAAAAAAGTAATGTAAAACTCAAAACTACAATTTGCTCATCCTGACAATTTTCTTGGATCAACTTGTTAACCACCTGAGCTTCACCTCTCTGTTCTTTAAAAAAATGAAGAGTCCAATCTCTCATGAAAATGATGGCCAAAAATGGCTTTTAAAACAATTTTTTTTGTTAGAAACTTTAGCAAATTTGCTTCCCATTTACAGCTATACCTTTTGGATAATGAAAGCAGTTCATCAGAGATGAGAATGATTTTCCCCAGATGTATTTAATGGGTTTTCAATTAAATATAAATTTTTAAACTGTCAGACTTTTAAAAAATTCAGACAGGCATTTTCACTTAAGGGATGGATTTTGAGGTCTAATTTGTTCTGTTTTTGTCATTCTTTGAGGGCGATATATGCTTTCCAAGTGTTGTGTCCCATGTCTTCTTTTGGCTCCCCATTCACAGCGACGCGAGGCCACTATTTCCCATTATGCTCTCTGATTCGAGTCTTTAGGAGAGTTAACAGCACATAGATGCTGAATTAAGGTTAATAAATGGCTAATAAATTATTTGAAAATGAGTCATTTGGCTGAATTTATATTTAATAAATATAATAGTCATATCTTAAGGAATATTAATTTTTACCTAATCACATAGCAAAATTTATTGAATAGCTCTATATCCTGGGCCTGCAATAGGGTACTGGAACTCACAGGCTATACAAATTTGTATATTTTATATACAAATTATATGTTGTATATAATATGTATAATATTATATATAATATATAATACAACATGTCATATATTATATGTAATATATATACAATATTTATACCATATAAAAGATTTGAGAAGAGGAATGGAAAACAGAAAAAGGTCAAGGAAGACTTCCATAGTTCAGTGACTCCCGAGTTGAGGTTTTAAAACAAGTAATCTTAATAATAATAATAATAATAACAGCACAAATACTAATAAGGCATTGCACCCAGCATTTTTATATGCATGATCTCGTGTGTCTTTATCACAATCCAGACAGGATCTTTATGTCACAAGTGAGGAAACCAGGCCTTAAAAGGGCAAGATCACACTGCCGGTTTGTAGTTGTTCCAAACGATTTCAATGAATGAGGTGGAGAAACAAGAGTTAGTGTACATTCAAATTTCCCCTAACTCATCCGCCAAGACCAATTGAATTGAGCTCTTATTACAACATAATTTTAAAAATGAAAAAGGTCAAGGAGAAAAAGAAAGAAATGTATTAAATGCCTCATAACCATGACCCCTTTCCATCGTCTGACCCCCATACCCCACCAGGACCCCAAGACAAAATATTTTCATTCTGAACAAATTTTCCAGGTCAGACATCTAGGAGGTCAGTCACTTTTTATTTACTCAAAACAAAACATTTAAACCCAAAACATATTCAATATCTGAACCTAACTTTTTCAGGATGACTCACACTACTTTTTCCAAAATATTTTTTAGGAATCCCCCTGCAGTGATAAAAGTAGAATTTGAATCCAGGTCTGCTTAAATACAGTCTTTCATAAAAATCCATAATAAAAGTATTGTTTTTATAACATCCCAGCCACGTTTCAGTTTGCATATGAATTATCCCAATACCTTAATTCTTTTCTCACAGATCCTATTTTCCAAGACTTTCATCAATTTGTGTTTCTGCTTCTGCCTCTCCACTGGATTCTCAGTCCTTTATGTACACATCCCAGAATTATTAACAAATACCAATTGCCAAACATTATATTGAGAGGGAGGAGAAAACAAATTGTAAAAGAAGGGTTAAAGAAGTACGAATTAGTAGTTGATAGATGGTCACAGGGATGGGGAGCATGGCATAGGGAATGCCAGTAGCATTAGTGTAATAGCTAGGTGGAGAACCAGAGGAGAGAAAGAGCAATCAGAGGAATCTCTTTATAAACTATATAAATGTCTAACCAATGTACTGTACTCTTGAAACTAATAATAAATTTTTAAATGCTATACTGCAAAAAGAAAATAGACATTGTTATGTAAAACTTTTTAAATGCAAAACTAAGAAACATAAGCAAAAAAATATTTTAAAAAAATCAATAGAATGATAAACACACAAGTCAAGATAGCAGTTTCATGGGGATGGGAGGGTGAGTGGAATGGAAAGGATATGAGATTGGGGAGAGAGGCTCACATGGGTTAATTCACGTGGGAGGGGTTAATGCTTATTGGTAATATTCTAGTTATTAGGCTGACTAGTGAGAACATGGGAATTATTTTGATACTGTTATTAATATTAGCTTATATTTATGAAAAATTCACAATTTTAAAGCAAGCCAATAAATAGCTCACTTCAAGAAAAATATCAATATTTATTCTTTACACCCAAGGATATTTATATATTAAGCCTTACATGTCATCATCTTGAAATCACTTCTATCCGTATGGACACCAGGTAAAATCTCCCCAAAAGAAGCCACTGTGACTTTGAGCATACAGGATCCAGTGAAGGCTCCTGGCTCTAACCTTGGATATTTATTATCACAAAATAGCTGAAACTATTGATAACTGCTGAAACTAATACTAATTACTGCAGGAAGGTTGGCTAGTTATTCATTCCATTTCCAAGGCAATAAAAAGGGGCTATGAAATTTTAGAGGCTTCCATTAACAGACAGGCCAAATGATACCCTTAATTTCTGTTTTGTGTTATTTTGCTTAGTAGACTCACTCAGCCATCTGTGGGAAATTGTTCCAAGAACACATTCATTATTTTATTCAGTTTTTTGTTCTTGGCTTTAATAAATTAATGATATGTCAACCAAGTTCAGACATGAAAGACTACAACAAATTCACAAGGTCTGAGGATGTGAACCAGCCCTGCCAACTATTGCAATCCTCCAGGTGCATGTTTCCTCCCCTCCTAGAATGTATTGATGCACCAAACTGCATTTGATCTATCATACATGCAAATGTTAAAAGAAATCCTCTATGTCTAAGACACTAAGAGTGCCTCCTTAGGGACAACAATAATTTTATCACCTGCATATAATAAATGTGTTAGCTTTACCACAAAAAGGGACGATGATTAAAGGGGAGGGAAGGGGATTGAGAGTTCTGAACACAGATTTCACATAAAAGAAAAGTTGAGTTTATTTTTGTTATTCCATCCAGATCCAGAAAACAGTGAACTCTCAATCATCCGTGAAGCGAAATTAGGTAAATAAATAACCCAGATTCTTTCCTGTCTAAAGCAGTGTAATCTGGTCCTAGTGGAAAAAGAAGCCCTCAAATCAGGCCAATTTCTAATTGGTTCTAACAAACTGTTCTACCCACATAAACACTGTTTCTCTCCCTCCCCAAACCCTCCCAAGAGATAGACTTTCTTCTTCACATTTAGAAATCACTTTCCCACCATATGCTCTTTCTCTAATATAACATTTTTTAATTATTTATTTATTATTTTAACACATACCTACTAACATCAAGACATGACGTCTTTTGGATCATAAGATGTGAGCTTTATAGATTAATTTGCATGGAAGAATCATCCATCATAATCATTAACATCAATAACTCATTTTAAATATTGTATGAGTTCCAAAATGATATGATAGGGAAGAGAAAAAACTCTGCCAAGGATTTAAAATTAAGTTTTAAATCACAATCGCTCTTAATAAAGGAATAATCATAAAATAGACATGCACCCAATAAATAAGCTACAGTTTTGTGTTAACACATCTTCATAGGAATTCTGTAAATATGATGCTACAAACATACAGGAAATCTGTTGGTGCCTTTCTGAGTCTTATGGTACCTTGAAAGAGAAAAAGCCATTTCCTATTTGAGCCAAAGTAGCATAATCTGAAAACAGAAACACTGGCCCTCAGAACAGGGGACACAAGTTTGAATTCTTGAATTTGCTACTGTGTAACTTGCAATTTACTTGCCTAGTGTGAGCCCATTTCCACACCTGAAAAAAGGACAAAATAACCCTCAATCACAGGGTCGGTAAATGAGATAATGCATGTAGGGTCCTAGTAGAAATCGATGTTTAAAAGTAGTGACTACCATCCCTGGGGTTTGTTTTGCTTACCAACCTCCAAGCTCATTTTCATATTGCCCCCAAACTCCCTCTCTGTGGTAGTTAAGACTCTTTCAATCTCAAACAACAGATACCCAACATAAACTAGTTTAAGTGAAAAGAGAATATAGAGGCTTTGAGAAACTGAATATGTAAACGGACGATGACCAAACCATACGTAAAAAGAGAACTCTGCTCTACAGCCCCTGAAGAAATTACTTCAGGAAGTCAAACCACAACCTCTGCAGCAATCAGCTCAAAACATTCAAGACTTGGTCAATAACTTCTAACTACCGTAATTTTTTGACTGTTCTAACTAGAGAAAACCCAATATGTTACACTAACCAATCACATAAGATGCCCCAATTCTAGATAGCCTGCCTCCAGTTTCCCCATGACAATCTCCAATTAGGGTACACTCGAAGCCTTTCCATTTCCCACTCCTCTGCCTGCCTTTGAGTCTCTGCCAAACACAAGTGATGGAAGCTGACTGTTTTGCCATAGCAAACTCTGAATAAACACCCTTTCCTTGTTTTCATCTGGGTGGCCTTTATTCATTTCCACAGATCAAAAAGCATGGGAGGATGAATGGATGGTACAGCTGGATCCAGCAGTCCAAGCGATGTGCCCCTAACTCTCTCTTTTCATTGTCTACCTTAGACTCTCCCCTGGATATCACTGTTCTTCTCCCCTTTTGAGTAAGGCTTCTTCTGTGCAGAGAAACAAAATACCAGGCTCACATGGTACAGCTTAGAAACCAGAGCAGAAAAAGAACTTTCCTCTCACAACTACTCTCATTGGTAAAGTCTTCGACCACCACTGTTGCTGGCGGCTGCCAGCCGCCCCACCTCCAGTCTGAATCCTGGCCTCAGTAGGATACCAGAGCTGCTGCTCCTGGTGAGCCAGTTCCTTCTCAGCCTCAGCACCACCCACTTACCCCTACCCACTGCCTCAGAGAAGCTCCTGATCAAGGTCACCAACGACCTCAACTTTTCCAAATCCAGTGGTCAATTTATTTACACTACTCGTGTTATCCAAATTGACTGTCCACCTAGGAAACCTCCACAACTAAACTCACAGCTAATGATCGTGCTTCTTACTTCACTAAGAAACCAAAGCAATCAGTAGAAAACTACCTCGTTTTCCTATCAATAACTTTTCTAACCTCATTTCGTCTGTACCACATACTCTGCCTTATCTCAATGATAAAAGATGAACTATCCCTGATCCTAAGTCCAAACCCTCCACTTGACACTCATTCGATTTCCCCTTATTTTGTCAGGGTCTTTACTATTTCAATTACTCTCTCTCTTTCCTACATCTTCAACTTTTCCTTTTCTACAGGATCATTCTCACCAGCATATAGGCATGCTGTAATATTTATTTTTTAAAACGCAAAACAAAATAAAATCCTCCCTTAACCCTATACCTCTCCTTTAACTACTACTCCATTTCTCTGTTCCCCCAAAAGATTACTTATGCTTCCTCTCTCCTCTTCTTCAATCCACACTATCTTTCTTTCGACCCACTCTAATATGGATTTTAATCCCTACCTCTCCATTGAAACTACTCTTGTCAAAGCCAATGACCTTCACCTTACTGAATCCAGCATGGGTGCAGTCCCCAGTTTACATGACCTTCAGCATTATTTATGCTGATAATCTCTCCCTCCTTCTTCACTTTCTTTACATTGCTTCCATAAAATCCATGCTCTACAGGTTCCTTCCTAGCCCAGAACATTTTCTCCTCTCCCTTATCTGTTAGTGCTGGATGATTCCTCAGGCCCTCCATCCAACTGATGGAGACTCACTTCCTAGGTGATCTCAGCCAGTTCTAGGTCATGCCATCTACTCAGATGATGTCTAATTTCTCCCCACAGCTCTAAACTTAACATCCCTGTTTGGATGATATAATAGACATTAAATTTAACATGACTCAGGCTGATCTTCTGATTCTATTTACTTATTCTTACACCAGGCTTCCATTATTTCAATAAATGAGCCTGTCTGGGTAACATACGCAATCCCATGACCCATAGGGGAAGAGCTCCACAAATAAAAAGGAATGCTATTGCCAGAAGAAGATGGGCAAACCTCCAGGGTGAGCCCAAAACATTCATTTTTGTAGACTACTACCTAACCTAGCCCTATCCTATGCTTGCCATTCAGCAGATGACTTTGTCTCCTGACTCAGTGAAAAAAATTAAGGATGGATCAGGAGGAGGATGGTGGACTAGGTAAAAGTAGGGTTCATCTCCTATTAGGTCCACATTGAAATTACAACCAAATTATAAAATAATCGACATGGAGACTCACCTGAAGTCCAGCTGATGGAAACACCTACATCTGATAATATAAAGGAGCCACATCAAAGCCAATAAGAGGGACAAAGCCCCAAATCAGGCTGGATCCACGCCCGTGGGTGATGAAGGATCACCTGGAGGGAGAGCAAGGGTGCAGAGGCTTCCCTGAAGGAGAGGGGGCTCCTGGTCTCTTCTCGGGGCTCCCCAACCCAGGGTCCCAGCCCAGAGAAGAAGAGAGTCTAATAACTGACTGTAAAAACCAGAAGGGATTCCAGCCATCTGGGCGAGAGACAGAAAAGACTGAAACCCTAGAGACCCTCTGAAGGATCTGTGCACAGGTTTTCTGACAAGTAGACACTCACCCGGATCACCTGCAGTGGGTCAGAGGCTCATGTGGGACTTATTCTGAGAAAGTCTGCATTACCTGGTGCCAGAACGAGAGCTGGAAGGGCAGCCATCTAGGGGGCAATCTACAGACCACCCAGCTTGACAGTGCAGACCCTTCCCCCAGGGCCATTGCAAAGAGCTAGCCTGAGGGGATTAGCCCACCCCGCCCAACCTGCAGATCACCTGGGCCATTTGTTGCTGGATGGCTGCCAAGCCCTGCTCCAATTGAGGGCCAGGCATTCCCCTGGCCACCTGCACTGTAAGCCACATTTCTATTTCCAGCTGGAGGCCAGCACTGTGAGCCGCATTTCAGAGACAAGATCAGGCAGATCACTGCTCCCAAAATGATATTGGCTGGATCTCAGGGATCTATGGTCCAGTCCCAGACAGAAGCTGGTCTTGCTATGATCTGGGACTTCTGCAGGAACATGCAAACAGTTACCAAAGTTGCAGCAAGACTGAGGCTGCATGGATCTGACTGCCACTGTCCCTCTGAGACCCTACCCACCCTACCCACAAATTGCCCCAGGCAGCCCATTGACAGTGGACTGCCACAGCCCAGTGCCTTCCCTCCCTTGATCTCCCAATCCTCTCAGGCAACACACTTCAGCTAACACATGGTGGGCACTGCACAGAAATCAGCTGCAGACAAACCTCTGCTGCCTATAAGAGATGCAATATTGCATCCAGGGAGTACAGGGGCCTGTGGAACCACCCCAGACAGCAGCTGGTCTCACTGTGATCTGTTAATTATAGCAGAAATACCCAGGCATAGAACTTGCAGCAAAACTGAGGCTGTATTGTCCTGATGGCCCTTGTGTCCCTGAGATCTCACTTCTCTCAAGCCACGAAGTGCCTGCAGCCCATTGACAGACAGCCTCCCCTTCCCTGTTTGGCTCTGGAATGGTACAGTCAGCACAGGCAACAGACCTTGGCTAGCACATATTGCACATTTCCAGGAAAACAATTGTGGACAGACCACTGCTGCCTGTATGAGCTGCAATATCTCTTGAGGGGATTGTAGGGGTCTGTATTGGCCTGATGGCCCTTTGACTCCTTCAGCTCCTGCCGCATCCAATACACAAAGTGCCCACTGCACATTGACACACAGCTGCCCTTGCCCTGGGGAAGCACATTCAGGCCCCGGGTGGGCAGCAGTTGACCTTGCTATGAGGGGGAACTTGTACAGGGAGCCACCGAGACAGTGCTGGCACATAAACTGACAATGCAGTGGCAGGGGAAATTTGCTCAATAGACTCAGGAGACTCCCCGGGTTCCTGCACCACCCAACATGCACATCACTTAGGGGCTCATCCAGTTTCAGAGACTTACAGGCAACTGACAGGCAAAGTCAGGCCTTGAGGAGCATTGGTTCCTCTGCTAAACTGCCATAGGTCAGGCACAGGGGATAACTGAGAGCTGCCTATAGCGTCGTCTCTTCCACTTACCTATTGATCTAGCATAGGCAAAACCATCTGCGGATTGCTTTGTAGTTCTCACTGGGTAGCCCTTGAATAATCGAAAGCAGCAGTGGCTGACCTTGGCCTATGGGCCACAAAACGAACACATCTGGAAGCTGGCACCAGACCACAATGGAACAACTCCTGACTAGTCCCATTAGTGGTACACACAAAGGGTGGCTGCAGCAAGTACACAAGTCTGCTAGGGCAAATCCCACTCGGTGGAGTCAGCCCTCACACAGCACCTCTTACCCTGTGGGAATTGGTCAGCCTGAGCATTAATCCCATCCACTGATGTACTAACAACAGTAAAGGTCTGGCAACAACAGAAGATCATACACAATCCACACAAAGATCATGTCCAGAGCCCCCAGCACAGGGGAGCAGGGAGAGTGCACCACTGGGCCACGCAGGACACCTTCTACATTAGGCCATCTGGCCAAGACTAAGAGACTAAACAAATATTCCTGACACATAGAAATGAACACAAAGAGGCTAATGAAATGAGAAAACATGCCACAAATGAAACAACAGGAGAAACCCCCAGAAAATAAGCTAAATGAAATAGAGGCAAGCAACCTATCGGAGACAAGTTCAAAATAATAGTTATGAGGATGCTCAACAAACTCATGGGGAGAATGGATGAACACAATGAGAACATCAACAGAGAGATAGTAAGCATAAAAAAAGGACATAAAAATCATAAAAAGAAACAGAAATGAAGAATACGATAACTGAGGTGAAGAATACACTAGAAGGATTCAACAGTAGATTGAACAAAGCAGAAGACAGAATCAGCGATTTGGCAGAATACGCCCAATCAGAAAAAAACAAAAAGAAAAAATAATTTTATAAAATGAGGAGAGTTTAAGAGACCTCTGGGACAACATGAAGTGTAAAAATATCCAGATCATAGGAGTACCTGAAGAGGCAGAGAGAGAGCAAGGGATTAAGACTCTATTTGAAGAAATAATGACAAAAAACTTTCCTAACCTAGCAAAGGAATTAGACGTACAAGTTCAGGAAGCACAAAATGTCCCAAACAAGAGGAATTCGAACAGACCTACACCAAAACACATCATAATTAAAATACCAAAGTTCAAAGACAAAGAGAGAATCTTAAAAGCAGCAAGAGAAAGGAAGCTGGTTACTTACAAAGGTACCCACATAAGAATGTCTGCTGATTTTTCAATTGACAGAAGGGACTGGCAAGAAATATTCAAAGTTATGCAAAACAAGAATCTACAACCATGAATACTCTACCCAGCAAAGCATTCGATTAAAATGGAAGGTGAGATAGATCTTCCCAGACAGGAAAAAGCTTAAGGGATTCATCACCAACAAGCCAGTATTATAAAAAATATTAAAAAGACTTCTGTAAAAAGAGAAAAGGTAAAAAAGAAAATAGAAATAACAAATATGAATAATAAAATGGCAGTAACGATGTACCTATCAGTAATCACTTTAAATGTAAACAGATTAAATGCTCCAATCAAAAGACATAGGGTAACCGAATGGATAAGAAAACAAGACCCATGCATATGTTGTCTACAAGAGACCCACTTCAGATCAAATAACACTCATAGACTGAGAGTAAAGGGATGGAAAAAGATATTTCACACAAACAGAAATGAAATAAAAAACTAGGGTAGCAATATTTATATCAGATAAAGTAGGCTTTAAAATAAAGTCTATAATAAGAGACAAAACAGGGCATGACATAATGATAAAGGGATCGATACATCAAGAGAACTTAACCCTAGTAAACATATACGATCCCAACATAGGAGCACCTATATACATAAAGCAATTATTGACTGACATAAAAGGAGAGATCAATAGTAATACACTCATAATAAGAGACTTTAACACCCCATTGACACCGATGGACAGATCTTCCAGGCAAAAAATCAACAAGGAAACAATGGGCCTAAAAGACACACTAGACCAGATGTATTTAATAGATATTTTCAAAGCATTTTATCCCAAAGTAGCAAAATATACATTCTTCTCAAGTGCACATGGAACATTTTCTAGGATAAACCACATGTTAGGATACAAAACGAGTCAATAAATTTAAGAGGATTGAAATCATATCAACTGTCTTCTCTAATCATGATGGTATGAAACCAGAAATCAACTACAAGAAAAAAAATGGAAAATATACAAACACATGGAGGCTAAATAACATGCTACTAAACAATGAATGGGTAAAATCAAAAGATTCCTAGAGACAAATGAAAATGAAAACACAATGGTTCAAAATCTGTGGGACACAGCGAAAACAGTCCTAACAAGGGAATTCATTGCAATACAGGCCTACCTCAAGAAACAAGAAAAAGCTCAAATAAACAATCTAACCTTTCACTTAAAAGAACTATAAAAAGAACAGTAAACAAAGCTCAAATTGAATAGAAGAAAGGAAATAATAAAAATCAGAGCAGAAATAAATGAAATAGAGTCTAGAAAAATAATACAAAAGATTAATGGAACCAAGAGCTGGTTCTTTGGAAGGATAAACAAAATAGCCAGAACTTTAGCCGGACTCCCCAAGGAAAAAAGAGAGAGGACTCAAATAAATAAAATCAGAAATGAAAAAGGAAAAACAACAATGGACTCCACAGAATTACAATGAATCATAAAAAAATACTATGAGCAATTATATGCCAACAAATTGGACAATCTGGAAGTAATGGACACATCCTAAAAACATACAATCTCCCCAGACTGAGTCAAGAAGAGACAGAAAATCTGGACTGAGTGATTACTACAATGAAATAGAATCAGTAATCAAAAACCTCTCAAAAGACAAAAGTCCTGGACAAGATGGCTTCATAGGCGAATTTTACCAAACATTCAAAGAATTATCACCTATTCTTCTCAAACTATTCCAAAAACATCAAGATGAGGTAAGGCTCCCTAACTCTTTTTATGAGGCCACCATTACTTTGATTCCAAAACCAGACAAAGACATTACAAAAAAAGAAAACTATAGACCAATATCTCTTATGAACATTAATGCAGAAATCCTCAACAAAATATTAGCAAACCGAATTCAGTAATACATTAAAAATATCGTACACCATGATCAAGGTGGATTTATTCCTGGGATGCAAGGTTGGTACAATATCCACAAATCAATTAATATGATACACCACATTAACAAATAAAAAAATAAAAACCATATGATCATATTAATAGATGTAGAAAAAGCGTTCAACAAAATCCAGCATCCATTTATGATAAAAACTCTCAGCAAAGTGAGAATAGAGAGAACATACCCCAACATAATAAAGGCCATATATGGCAAACCTACAGCTAACATCATACTCAATAGGGAAAGGCTAAAAGCATTTTCCTTAAGATCAGGAACAAAACAAGGATGCCCACTTTCACCACTCCACTTCAACATTGTATTGGAAGTCTTAGCTACAGCAATAAGACAAGAAAGAGAAATAAAAGCCATCCAAATTGGAAAGAAAGAAATAAAACTCTCATTATTTGCTGATGACATGATACTATATAGCGAGGACCCTAAAGATTTCATCAAAAACTGTTGAACTGATCAATGAATTCAGTAGCAGAATAGAAAATTAATATTCAGAAGTCGGTGGCATTTTTATACACCAGTGATGAACTTTCAGAAAGAGAAATTAAGAAAACAATCTCATTTATGATTGCATCTAAAACTATAAAATACCTGGTAGTCAAATTAACCAAGAAGGTAAAAGACTTGTTCTCAGAAAATTATAATTCATTGACAAAAGAAATTGAAGAAGAAACAAATAAATAGAAGCATATACTGTGTTCATGGGTAGGAAGAATCAACTTCATTAAAATGGCCATACTACCCAAAGCAATCTTTAGGTTCAATGCAATCCTTATCAAAATACCAATGGCATTTCTCAGAAAGATAGAACAAATAATCCTAAAATTTATGTGGAACCATAAAAGACCTCAAACGCCATGACAATCCTGAAAAAGAAGAATGAAGTTGGAGGTATCACACTACCTAATATCAAACTACACTACAAGGCTACAGTAATCAAAACAGCATGGTACTGGCAAAAAAAAAAAAATTATCAATGGAACAGAATAGAGAGCCCAAAAATAAATCCGCACCTATATGCTCACTTAATATATGACAAAGGAGGTAAGAATGTACAATGGGATAAAGACTGTCTCTTCAATAAATGGTGCTTGGAAAATTGGACAGACACATGCAAAAAAAAGAAGTTGGACCATCTTCTTATATTGTATACAAGAATAGACTCAAAACGAATTAAAGACTTAAAGGTAAGACCCCAAACCATAAAACTTCTAGAAAAAAACATAGGCAGTAGACTCTCTGATATTACTAACAGGAATTTCTTTTCAGATATATCTCCCCAGGCAAGGGAAACAAAAGAAAAAATAAACAAATGGGACTACATCAAACTAAAAAGTTTTTGTACAGCAAAGGAAACCATCAACAAAACAAAAAAATAATCAACTGATTGGGAGAAGATATTCACTAATGATACATCCGATAAGGGGTTAATATTCAAAATATATAAAAACTCATACAACTCAACAACAAAAAACAAACAATACAAATAAAAAATGGACAGAAGACCTGAACAGACACTTCTTCAAAGAGGAAATACAGATGGCTAACAGACATGTGGAAAGATGCTCAAGGTTGCTAATCATCAGAGAAATGCAAATTAAAACCACAATGAGCTATCACTTCACACCATTCAGAATGATTATCATCAATAAATCGAAAAACAAGTGTTGGCGAGGATGTGGAGAAAAGAACCCTCATACATCTTTGGCGCGATTGCAAATTGGTACAGCCACTATAGAAAACAGTATGGAGGTTCCTCAAAAAATTTAAAATGGATATACCTTTTAACCCAACAATTGCACTTCTGGGTATTTATTCAATGAAAACCAAAACAACTCGTAAAGGGCTACGCACTCCAATATTCATGGCAGCCCGATTTACAATAGCCAAGATATGGAAGTAACCTTAATACCCATCAACAGACAATTACATAAAGAAATTATGGTTCATGTGTATAATGGACTATTACTCAGCCATGAGAAAAAAATGAAATCCTACCATTTGCAACCACATGGATGGACCTAGACTTTACTATGCTGAGTGAAATAAGACAGAAAAAAATATCATATGATTTCACTTATATGCAGAATCTAAGGAACAAAAAGAACAAACTAATCCAAAACAGACTCACGAATATAACAGACAATTTGGTGATGGACAGAGGGGTGAGGGGGTTGGGAGCTGGGAGAATAGGGTGAAGGGTTAAAGAAGTACAAATTGGTGATTGATAGATGGTCATAAGAATGGGGAGCGTGGCATTGGGAATGCAGTTAGCATTAATATGTCGGCTAGGTGGAGGGCCAGGGGAGGGAGGGAGCAACTAAGGAGATCATTTTAAAAACTATGTAGATGTCTAACCAATGTACTATATACTGGAAACTAATTAAAATTTTTTTAAAAAATTAATTTATATATATACATATATATTACAAAAGAAAAATAAAAGAAAAAATTAAAGATATGCTACCTACCTCTACCAATATTTATCTCCTTTCCTCCAGTTCAAAGCCAGCTCTCCACTTGTGCCCTTGGTCCTGTTCCATCATTTTTCCTCATCATTGTGGCTCTATCAATATTTCCCTTTTTCTGCATTTCAGTCTTTTCTTCAATGGCCTATAAACATGTCAAATCTGCACCATCCTGAAACGTTCGAGTTTCTGCCTATATCTCTCCTCTTCTCAGTCAAGCTTCTTAGAGGTACAATTCACTCTCTGTGCTTATTTCGCATTGTTCCCTCAATGTCACAGCAACCTGGCTATTGCCACTGCCCCTTCCCTCCCAGTGACTTAAACCATGAAAAGTACTATCTCCATTCCTGACCCACCTTCTTCGATTCACAGCATTTTGGCATCACCGCTTACTTTTCTCTCTGCTGAGGCCGGACCCTTAGTATACAGCATGTAAAGGGGTCTGAGATAATTAGAATAATTGGATTCTCAAAACTGTAGGCCAGTCCTGCCTAACAGGTCAGCCTGGGATGGCCAAGAAATACTTCTCCAATTTCCTCATAAATTAGCTTATAAATGTGTGTGTATCCTTAATTTTTATTAATTTTATAATATATTCTACTGGTAGAAAAAATCAGGTCAAAATAACTGACAAAGTAAAAAATATACATAGAAAAAATTTAACAGATTTTTTTTTAAAAGCCTGTTTGAAAATTTATATTTTGTTGAAAACTAAATATTGTCCTCGGAGAAGTACTAATCAAAAGCATGTGATACTAGCCACTAGTAAAATTGCACGTAAAAATTTTAGGGACTAAAATTTGACAGACAAATCAACCCTTCCTGACTAAATTTGAATATGAAATATTTTTAATTGGGCAAACTGAGTTTGGTGGACAGAATGACCACAAAATAAAACAATACAACTATAAACTGGTAAATTGTCCTTGTGAATTCTCCATGATAAAGAATTGCTCCAAAGGAAAAAGATTTTGGTAAAATAATAATGAAAATGGAAAATAATGAATAATTTTTATTGTCCTGAAGATAAAATTGAATAAGACATTGAATTATGAATGTTACATTCACAAATACAAACATGGTACAACCATAAAGTCAAGTTAGCCAGGTGGAAGGATTGATATATCCTTTTCCTCCAAGCAGAGTTTCTTAATATCTCAGACTGGTCTGCTGCTTTGCCAACTTTTCTTTTCTTTTCTTTTCTGTTTTTAAGCAAGTACCACCTAGTACTGAAATTATCACCAGAATGTACGTCCCTCAAGGTCAAAGTTGTTATTTTATTCATCTTTGCATCCACAGCTCCTAATATAATGCTTAGCACTTAGTAAATACTCAATGATTGTCCAATGAAACGAATTTAATTAGTCATTACCTGCGAACAGAGTTTCTCAAATTGAATGTGCATCAGCATAACCTGGGGACCTTGTTTAACATGCAGATTCAAAGACCCCATTCCCACAGATTTTTAAATCACTAACTGGAGCCCAAAGTGAATTTAACACAGGTGTTCCAAAACCACATTTTGAGAAATGAGGCAGTAGGCCAAAATAAATAATGATCAATCTGGAGCATCTACCATGTGTCTCAGTTAAGAATGCTTTCTGCTGTAAGTAACAGGAAGTTTGACCTTTCAAGGCTATAAGCAAGAAGTATATAGATGATGTGTAGGTGCTGGCACTGGTTCAGCAGCCTAAAGATATTAGAGCTAGCATCTCTCTCAGATTCTCTTGATTTTTCACTTGTTTTGTCACGTTATGGTTGATAAATGCCTGCTGTAGTTGCAGACATTACATCCATGTTCGGGGCAAGAAGGGTGAGCAGTGCCATTTGCAACTGTCCCTTCTATTTGTTTCAAATCCCTTTACATGCTCTATGCCAAGGGTCTGGCCTCAGCACAGAGAAAAGTAAGTGGTGATGCCAAAAATATTCCAAGAAATTGTCTTGTAGACATTCACTTCTCTCTCATTTGCTAGAACTGTGTAAATGGTTGTCCTAAATACAAGGGGAACTCAACACGTATTGTTCTTAACTCTCTGGTGAGAAGTATAAGAGAAAAGGACTGAGAATGACTGCTGGTTCAGCCAAACAATGTCTGCTATACTTTGATCCCCAGCGATTCCGTATCTACCCAGTTTTCCAAAGAATAACAACAATAACAACAATAATGATAATAGCAGCTCATCTTTATACAGCACTTGCTTATTTGCCAAGGACTATTCTAAATACTTCCCATATATGAATTTAATACTCACAACAACCCTAGATAGATTCTACTTTATTATTATTTTTATAAAGAAACTGAAGTACGAATAGGGTATGTAGCTTACCCAAAGTCACTCAACAGAGTCAAACTCACCCACTATAGCTTGAGTCCATGCTCTTAACACCTACACTTCATGGATTCAAAAATAAACTAATGGTGATGAGTCAATAAGTAGCTGCCATCAGACATAGCAGTTGTCAACTTTTTTGCACTGTAACACATTATTCGAGAAAACAGACCTTCAAATACCTACTTTTATCTCTCTACTTCTCTTTGAAATGCAGCCCTAAGATGGGGTAACATTTTTAATATGCATTAAAATTCAAAACTTGTCCTATTGCCTGGTTTATTTGGGGTCTGGTTATCTTCCATCATATACCTTGGCACATGAACCCTGTCCAAAGTGCAGGTCTGACAGGAAAGTTTTCCAAATGAAGTCCCAAGACAACAGTAGACATGTCATTATTATTGAGTGCCTTCGAAAATGGAGAACATATTCAAATTCTCAGTAACACTGAGCCCTTGAGGTCCCTCTAACGACCAAGCCTATTTATTATAATTAGAATATATTCAGGAGGTCCAAACATCTAATAAAAGATAACTTTGCCTTAGAACTGTTCATATGGCAATGAAAATAAAGCAAAACAAAATAGCAAAAATAAGATTTACCTCTTTTGGAGAGCCTGAAAAGTTTCCCTTCCCTAATCACAGCTAAGTAATATTATCTCTGAATTATTTCTGTCATGGAAATGTTAATATTAAGAACCAGGGATGCATGCCATTGTTTTCAATTGTCAAAAATGAAGAGTTGCTGTATATTTTTAAATTTAAAATACTTTCTTTTTTCTTATAACAAAAAGTAATATATAGTCATTATAGAAAATTTAATGCAAAGAAAAAATAGAATTTTTAAAACCCACAATTGCACCATTCATAGGTAACTGCTGTTAATATCTTGGCATATGATCCCCAGACGACTTTCTGTTAGACTCTGTAACAGCAACTAATGTAATTAGACTGAATCAGGGTTAGTTCTCTGCTTCTGGGCAGTAGCATTGGATACTCAGCCTGGGGAAACAAAGAGGGATGGAACTGGGGGCAGGGAGTTCGCTGGGAGCTAAGAGGAGCAACAGGGGGATAAAGTCACTGAATTCCAGGTGAGCATTCATAATTGGAGACCACACCAAACAGGCTTTGGAAGCATGTTACAGACATAGTGGTGGTATCAGATAGAGACATGTGTCATTTCAGAAATTCCATCTGATAATCAGAAATAGATAACAGAGTGGGGTCTGGCCCTGAGACATGGTGGCACAAAAGGACAAAAATGGGCTGTTGTCAACCTTCTGCGGCACGAAGCAAGGGGACCTCACCAGCAAGACCAGGAATGGAATGGGGTGAGAACAACTCAGAGAAACTTTAAAAATTCAAGAGATCTAGATAAAAGGGGGACAGGTGGGTCACTTCCCTGGTCAATGGGATTACTTGCATTGAGAGTCAAGAGCCTGACCCTTCCACTCCCAGCTGTGGGGCAATCACAGGTATTTCTAAGCCCTGCTCCTTTGCCCTCTGTTGGTTCTGAGAAAAGGGCAAGACAAATACCGATGGTGTTCATCCTGAACAACAGGAAAAGGCTAGGAAGGGGGTAGACACCATCTGATCTGGGCCAGTGGATCGCGGCACCCAAACTATTTTCACATATTGTTATGTGGCATATTTTTATCACTGGAGTAGAGTGCACATTGATTTATCATTTGCCATGCTGCTTTATACCAGGTAAACTTGGCGAAACTTCATTTCAGATACACAATGTTAATACTCAGCTGTCAGAGTGAAAGCCTGATGAACTCAAAATACTGTAACCAGTAAAAAAAGCCCCCTTCGTCCTGCAATGTCCTTCCATTGCCTTTTATTGATGAAGCTCAACATCATTGTTCCCACTGCAAAAGAGAAATGCTTAAAGGGTCCAGGTTAATTATCTCAGAGCAAGTAATAAAGGCTGGATATAAAACTGAGAGGTAATGAATTTATACCCGACACAAATACTCTTTAGAGATTTGTAAAATTTGAGTCTCTTTTTTTATTTTCTGTTTTTATTGTTGCTGTTGCTGCTGTTGATATTGTGTTGATAAAAACCATTCAATGCCTATAAAAATTTTGTTTGCCAAACATTTCTTCCAGGCCCATTTCACAATCCCCCAAATAGTAGCATCATCTCTAGCCCTTGAAATGTCATTGTATTTCATCTTCAAGTATGTGGATTCCAACCACTTCCTAACATTTCCATCACTCCCACCCCCGTCCAAGACGCCATCATCTTTCCCCTGGATTACTGCAGTAGCCTCCTAACTGATCTCCCCGCTGCCACTCCTGCACTCTTGTCTCCTGCAAACTATCCTCAGCAAAACAGCCAGTGGGATCCTTATAAAAATCTAAGCCAGCATACGTCACTAATCTGCCCAAGACCCTTTAATGGCTCCCAGCTCTACTCGGACTAAAATCCAAAGTCTTACAAAGGCCTAGCAAGGCCCTATAATGGTCTTCCATGATCCAACCCACTAAAAGGTAATCACTGGGAAAATAGGGGGTTTTGTCAGTTTTATTTATCACCATATTCCTGGAATCTAAACCAATGTCTGGTTTATAATAGATATATTTGTTTAGTAAACAAATCCCCACATATAGAACTGCCTCACTTCAAAACTTTTTTTGTGAAATAATACATTTCCTTATTGATGGCACCAACTTGAATAAGGATATGTTGTCATTTGTAGCCAACTGATTCCTAATTGGTAAAACATATTCTGTCTAATCCTAGGAAATTAGTCCTGTAGAATTTACTAGATACCATTGTTTTCTATAAAGAAAAAAAAGGAAAAGGAAGGAAGGAAGGAAGGAAGGAAGGAAGGAAGGAAGGAAGGAAGGAAGGAAGGAAGGAAGGAAGGAAGGAAGGAGGGAGAGAGGAAAGGAGGGAGGGAGGGAGGGAGGGAAGGAGGGAAGGGAGGAGAAAGAGAAAAAGAGAACAGAAGAGAAAAAAAAACATTAGGTTGACTTAAAGACTATCAAACATTTGACCAGTAGGTACTTATTTTCCCATAGAAAGTGTTTTCTGTAACTTAGGACTATTACTGGGGAGTTTAGAGTACCAAAGCAAGATAAGCAAGGAAGAACTAATGGAATAGAATTTTAAGTATTCATACAATTAATTTCTTTCCTTTCTTCCCATTCAAACACTCACTTCTACTTCACCTAAAACTTTTCTATTAAAATCATATGCTGCTCCATTATAAATAAAGGACAATAGTTATCAATTCTATTACCTTTGATGTCCAGAAATAAGTGATGCTCACAGTTTTGCTCATATTGCACTAGCCACTGTACAATATACATGCAAGCAACCCCAAATTCAGCACACTTAAGCAATATGAATCGGAATAAATATCTGAGAATCAAAATTTTACCTTTTACACTACTAATTTAAGCTAATTATCAAAAATCTAGGCATATGCCTAAATAGAGACTATTATTACCTTTTAGAGGAGTAGCAGCAAAAGAATATTAGCCTACTTGAGGTCATCCATTCATTGATTTAATAATTTATTGAACATTTATAATGTGCTCTAATGAATAAAACAGACATGGCCCCTGCCCTCATGAAGTTTATAGTCTAGAGGGGGATCAGTAAAATTTTTCTACAAAGAATAAGAAAGTAAATATTTTAGGTTTTTCAGACAATGAGGTCACATTCTCTATCACTGAAGCATGAAAGTATCCATGCCCAGACAATACATGAATGGATGAGTATGGTTATACTTGTGGGTTGTACAAAACAGGTGGGGGCCCAGATAGGGTTTGTGACCATAGTTTGCCAATCTCTGGTCTACTGAAACAAAAGACATATTAATTAAATAATCTGTTAAACAGGTATATAATTACATATTGTGATGAATATGACAAAGAAAACTGGATTAAGAGCACCTAACAAGGAAACAGCCTAGTTCGAGGAGGTACAGATATCCTTGCAGAACTCAGCTGTGACTGAGGAGTAGCTTAGCTAGCTGAAGAAAGAGACTCCAGGTGAGTGAGCAGCATGTGCAAAGGCCCTGAAGCAGAGGCCTGTGTAACCTGACCTATACAAGAAAGTTAAAAGTGACTTTTCCCCAAAGCTCAAGGGTAAGAGAAGGAGTGGGAGTTAACACTGAAGAAATTGTAATGACCAGAGTGGACAGGGCCTGGTGAGCCATGCTACAGATTTGCTCTATATCTGGATAGCAATGGGAAAGTACTGAAAGAGAATATGGTCATTCACTGAACCGATACTCACTAAATACCTACCACATGCCTGACACTAATCTGTAGTGAACGAAACAAATTCTTGCCTTCATGGGGCTTACATTTGGGGGAAGGCGGGGAGCCAGACAAAAAAACAAAAGATATGTAATACAATGTCAAGTAATATATTTGTCAAGAGCATCAAGTCAAATAAATGCCAAGAATATACTAGAATAAATGACTTGAGAGAGATGGATGGTGCTATATCAGATTTGTGTTTTAATTATTCTGTTTGCATGAAAAGAATATATTGGAGAGAGCAAGAGTAGGATTTTAAAACCAATTGGAGCACTGAGGTGGCCCAAGTGTTTTTGTTTTGTTTTCTTTTCTTTTCTTTTGTTTTGTTTTTTAATGATGTAGCTTGAATTAGTGCAGTGGTAGTAGACATAAGAAAAAAAGTCATGTTAAAGAGGAATTTATAAATTAAAATTTACTGGCCTTGGTAGTAGATTAATATTGGGGTTACGGGATAAGACAGTGTCAGGGATGAAAGATGACTTTCAGTTTCTTTTTTTGTGCAACTGGGGAGACAATGTAGTGCTTTACTGAGAAGGAGAATCTGGAAGTGGACAGCTTGGGAGGAGAAGATGGCAAGCTAACCTTTGGACATGTGAGTATAGGGGCCCTTTGAGAGATCCAGACAAAGATGTTCAGTAGGCAGTTGGATAATCAGTGGATTTGTTTGTCCATGAACTGTGCTCTGGTCAAGTCAGATCAAGGCCAAGAGGAAAAAATTGCCCTGTGCTGGGACTGGGCTGAGTCTCAAGCCTAAGAATATGGCCTATATCCAGGGCTGTTGGTAATGATAATGATAAATGTTTTGGTTCTACATTTAGTGTTATAATCTTGACAGCTAAAATGTGCTGAGCACGTACCATGTGTCAGATACATGGATTATCTCATTTATTCCTGACATAATCCTATAAATTATGAACTATTATTCTCTTCATTTTAGAAATGAAGAAACTGAGTCTGAGAGTTTAACCAATACAAGGCCACAGATGGTAAGCCGCAATGCCAGGATACAACCCAAGTCCGTCAGACCTCCAGATCTGAGCTTTTACGTAGCGACAGCAACCCAGCTAGTGATAAACTCACAAGACAGTGCCAATAGTCTGGGCTAGAGTGAAGTACAGTCCAGCATAGTGACCAGAAATGGGAGCCAGCAACAGTGACAGCCTCAGGGGCGGGAGACGTTAGGGACATTTAAGAAAATTAGGTCTTTTCATTGCTGCTAGTGGTCTTTTGACCTAAATTCCCTCATTTTAGCATACTTGGGATAATAGAGTCTAGGGAAAGACCTATAGATATGTAGGCAGAACTTAAGGATTAAAATAGAATGAATGTTATCCTAAACCAGTGGTTATTAAACTTGAATATGCTTAAGACTCCCTAGGGAAGTTATTAAAAATTTAGATGCAGTAGGTAAAGGGGATCAAATACATGGTAGCTGAAGGAAACTGGACTTTGGGTGGTAAACACACAATAAAATATACAGATGTCAAATTGTAATGTACGCCTGAAAATTATATAATTATATTAACCAATGTTACATCAATAAACTTAAATTTTAGATAGATAGATAGATAGATAGATAGATAGATAGATAGATAGATGATAGATAAATGGAAATGACACAAAAAAATAGATGTTACAATCTCCTCTAGAAATTCTGATTCATCAACTCTGGTATCTGTGTTTTCACAAGCACTAGGTGATCAGGTATGGGCAGTACTTTGATCTAGCCTTGACAATCCTCTTGGAAAACCTTTCATCTCTTGGCCTTTCATCAAAAGCAGTTTTAGCCTCCCTGCTAATCTTCATGAAATTTCAAATTAGTCTTATTTATCGATGGGGAAGCAGAAAGTTTGCAGCAATGGGCATAACACACAGTAGGAAGTTTGCAATAGTAGGCAGTTAGGTCTCAGAATCTTTTGCATGCCTAAATGGTACAGGTTAACAATAAAATATCACAAGGACTACTTTCTCACAGAGGAAAAAATGCCTCTGGTATCCATTTAAAATGCCCAGAAATGATCAACGATATTTGGGGAAATTTTTTCACTTAGTTAAGAGAATGAAACTTCAATTGAGGATTTCAGTTTTTCAATGTAATAATCAGTTTTTTTAAGTGTAGAGATTAAGTGCTCAGTCACTAGATTTCAGAATTCAATTAAATGATAGATTCTCTTCCTAGTGGGGGTAAGCCTGGCAATTTGGGAGGGATGACAAATACCCAGCAGGCTGAGCCTTCCAGAGCTCTCAAGTGAATGAATGGCTGGGTATCTCTCTTCTGTATGTTGACTCCCAGGCTTCTCTTTTGCTATATTTCTATTTGTTTTTCCCAAGATGGCACATATTGATTTTTATTTAATTAATTTATTTTTTTGGCATGGTATCGCATAAGAGTGAAAACCACGTGTTCAAATACTGGGCAACTTTATTTCACCTTTATAAATATGATTTTCTGTTCTAGTAAGTTCAGATACAACTTATATCCACCGGTCCACCCTTCAAAACAAAATAAAAAATTAAAAGGAGGACCACAAATATAAGGGCACCCTCTCATCAGAAGCCACAAAGAAATAAAAAGATGAATGCTCTGGCTTTAATTTTCCCAGTGAAGCAGCCAGCGGTTCACTCACTTATTTGGCTAATCAGTTTACAGCATCTTATACACAGGGTTACTCAAAGTGTGGTCCTCATTTTGCTGCCTGTCCCCCAATTTGGTGATTTGCAAAGTGAGTCAGTACCTAGAAACGTCTACAGTAATTTGACAATGACATGATATCCAAGTGCACAGCCAAGTGGACTCATCTCAGTGAACAAGGTATAGACCAGTTCAGGTGTGGAACTCTCATGGTGAGTTTCAGGTAAAGTGAACTAAGTGTTAGCATTGCTGTGCAATGAACTGGGAAAAATCCACCTGGTTTTTCAACTCAGAGGATTTGAGCACAACTATAAACAATACACTATGTCAGAAGAACTGACACATTGTGACATTATGGAATAGGGAGGCTTTGTTAGGGGAGCTCACTCTAAAACTCGTAATGTAAAGGGACAAATATCTGTTATGTTAGGTGGCCTTCTCCAACTGCCATGTCTCCTGTTGTACCTTACAAGGGAGAAAGCTCTCCCAGGTCTGGTTTAGGAATTGTGGAAAAAGATGGAAAATGACCTCATGAACCAGAAAGCGAATTCCCAATCTTCAGGCATAAAATTAGGCAGGAGAAGGGAAAGACTCCAGATAGAAAGCAAATCAGACGAAGATTAAGTGACAACTTTAACACTCGAAGAAAGCCAGAAGTGAAACTGGCAAACTCTCCAAACATTTCTACTTCCTTGATGGAGTCATTCCCAAGGGCCATTCAACTTGCAGAATTCTCTTCTTCACATTGATAAAGTGGTTAAGAATGTGAGCCTTAGAGCCAGGCTTCGAAGCCCAGCTCCACTATTTACTTTGCTTTGCGTGCGACTTTGGGCAAATTATTTAACCTTTCTGGGGCCCAGTTTTCTCTGCTGGAAAAAATGCAAATAATAGTACCTTTTATCATAATATTATTTTGGAGATTAAGGAAATATTACACAAAAAGTGCTTAGAATAGTAATTGGCATTTACTAAATCTCTTAATAACTATTATCTATTATTATTATTACCACCATTTGTGAAAAAAACTCCACAGTCAGAACTCCTTTGAAATGCCTGTCTCAATTACTTCCAAGATCTAAAGTACAAAGTAATTGTCTTCTATATTTGAAAAGATAAAACGTACCATTTAGATTCCCAAATGCTAAGCTATAAAGATAAGCTATAGTTCTCATAAAACCCCTGGTGAAATAATTTACCAACTTGTCCAAGCCCACTTCTCTAGGATGTTTCTTACTATCTTATTTTTTAATTCCACTGGGGAGGAGTAAGATAGACACATCAAGAATATCACCAAAAAACAAAAAACAAAAAACAAAAAACACACACATGAGAAACAGGAAATGGTGATTATAACCAGAAAGGTCAACGTATTACTGAGGGAGTGTGAAAGAGGAAGGAAGGCTTATTTTTCATTGTATTTCCTTTTGTGCTTTTTGAATTTTAAACCATGGATGTACATTACATGGTCATTAAAAATTCATTTAAATTTTTGAAAAGAAGGTGAATGTTCAAGATGATGTAATATAATGTAAAAACTACTAGACTGGACCCAGGAGACCTGGACCCTCTCACTTACTTACACGCTATGAAATCATGGCAAGACACTTAATATCTTCTTAGATTTCATAGCTGTAAAATTAAAATATAACGTATCCCAAACCACCTCATTGGGTTTATATGAGGGTCAAATAAGATTATAGAGGGAAAGCTGCTTCTCAGAGTACAAAGCTTTATAAAAATATAAGATATCCTTATTATTACTGGAACTTGTCTTCCTTGGTTGTTTTGGCTCTTGGAATAACAGAAGAGAGAAAAATTTGGCTTCAAGAATCAGGAGTCATCATTTAGTATAGGTAGATGGTGGCCCTTTTCAAGTCAAACCCTTCCCTACTTTATAACATTCTTCACTTTCTACTTCACAATCCCAACACCAGAGAAAACAGGGTTCAAGAGATGTGACCAGAAGGTGCTGAGAGAGTCCATTGGGAGACTCCCAACATTCATAGGGGTGGTTACCCAACGGTTTTATTTTAGGGGCAAGGTGGGGAGAAACTCACACCTCTTGTGTTTGAGAGCATTTATCCACTGAGGATACCCAACATCTTGGCATCGATTACAACATTTTGATCTAAACATCACCTCCCCAATATCCAGCATCAATAGATGAGATCACTCTCAAATGTAGACTAACTATATACCAATCAGGCAAAGAGCGAAAGATTTCGGCTCTAACTATCTGACTTTTCTAATCACGAAAGGAAGCAGTGAAAATATTTAAAGGCAAAGAGGAGTGTCTCTTCACCAGATGGCTCTATAAATAGATAGAAAAACTCAAAATGTCAGAAAGAAAAACACAAGCCAAGAACAGTTTTTGCTCAACCTAAGGACTCCAATTTCCATCCCTGTTGCTGAATGCCCTGTGGAGCCTGCACCAACTCCAACTAAACAGCCCTCTTGAGTCTCTCAGGTAGTTCTGGTTGCATGAAGACATTTCTAAACTGGCACCTGAGAGGCTTGTCTTTCCAAAATTTATATACAACAGCATTATAAGAAACTATACTACTTTTATAGGCTTTGCCTTGTAAGAATAAACTAATATTTACTAAGCATTTATTGTGTGTGAGGCTCCTTCAAATATATAATCATGTTTAGCCATTGAAACCTATAAGAAAGCCACCTATTTTACAGTTAATAACCCTGAGGTTCTGAGAGCCCTTAAGGACTCTCATAAATGTCTAGCCAAGGTTGATTCCAGGTCCCCAAACACTAGATCCAGTGATCCTTCTCTTTATCCTGATGTTCTCCAAATTAAATTCACCAGAGAGTACCATCAAACATCGAAACATTGTAAGTGAAACATTTGGCTGCCGTATATAAAGAACTAAAAGTAAAAGCAAAATTCAGACCCCTAAATCAGATATTTGAAGTTAAGGCATAAACTTAAAATGCAGAGGGGCCTGAAGCAGTGCGGGCAATAGTTCTTGATTTCTGCCACATCTGTGCAGGAGGTGATTCTGGCCCCTCACTGAGCCACTACAGACAGTTGAGCACACTGTGCACTGCACAGTAGGATGTGTATGTGGTGCCCCCTACAGGCGCTGATACACATCCTCAACAACTATCCACAGCAGCCCAGTTCGTCCTTGGCTATCACTTGCCATTGTGACTGCCAATGTTAAAATTTAACTCTGTTTGGAAAGAGAAACTCACCAAACTCCATATTCAGCAAGTTTGGGCTATTCTTCAAGGTTCATTACGGAGAGATTTAAAAAAAAATTAGCTTTTAACATTAATTTCCTTGGAAGTTATCTATGATTTCGCTATTCTGAGAAGGGTCCAAGAAGCTAAAAAATAAGAGATATGGAAATAACCTTTACTAAATTATTTATTCAGTTGAATGCTAAAGCCAACTCACCCTTTTCCAAATAAATCACCTTCCTTGTCCCAGATCTAGAGCTCCAAACCCCTGAAAATCAATGCTCTGAACTCATCTAAACCTCTAGACACCCAGGAGATGTCAGGGAATTCAATTATCATTGTCAGATATTTGCATTTACCTCCCTTAGGGCTAAGGAACCAAACCAGAGTTATTCTACTTTCCCACTTTCAGGTGTTGCAGAGGGTGACATATCCCATGGAAGTGGAAGTATCTGGACCTATAACCATCAAGGTTCTGGGAGAAGCAAATGATATACTTGAGGTAAGATTCTGTGAGGAGGATTTACTTACAAAGCTGTGAGCATAGGGGAACCACAGGGACAACACAGTGACCTACAGCTTAATAGTAGCCAGGCTGTTACCGACTAGGCCTACAGAGAGAAGGAGAAGTTACAAGAAACTAGAGGGAGGGACTGTGTAGAGGCCACATACCATAAGAGCTGTGACTCAGTGAATGGATACAGCACTCCGGGCAACCTGACAGGCAGAAAGCCAGGGGAAGGAAGACAACTTTATTCACTTCTCTCTCCTAATCTTCTGCTGGAACTCCCCATTGAACAGAAGGAGTTCCAGGAGCCAGAAGACAGAGAAACCCTTTGTGTGGTCCACACAGGCCAACTGTTCAGAGCAGAGCCAGGTGAGAAAAGAAAGGAGAAAATGGAGGAAGGGGAGGTGGGAGGGATCAGGTGAAAAAAGGATAGCTGGGATAACACCTGAACTATCGTTGAAATGCATTTTCTACCTTAATAGTTTCTCCATTCTTCTCTGATTCTGTTTCTTTTCTAATTCTTTCATCTATATGGCCCATTAAGAGACCTCTGGATTTAAAATCAGCAGAAGGAAAGAAATCGGCAAAATTAGAGCAAAAATAAATGAAATTGAAAAAATAAATACAACAAGGAGCTGGTTCTTTGAGAAGGTTAATAAAATCGACAAACCTCTGGCTAGACTCACTAAAGAAAAAAGAAAAAGGACACAAATAAACAAAATCAGGGATAAAAGAGGGAAAATTACAACTGACATCACAGGAATACAAAGGATCATGCAAGAATACTATGAAAAAGTATATAATAACAAATTTAATAACCTAGAAGAAATGGACCAGTACTTAGAAAAATACAATCTTCCTAGACCGAATCAAGAAGATCTGGAAAATCTAAATAGACCGATCATCAGCATGAAAATTGAAACAATCATCAAAAACCTACCAAAAAGGAAAAGTCCAGGACCAGATGGCTTCACCAGCGAATTCTACCAAACATTCAAAGATGATTTAATACCTATCCTCCTCAAACTCTTCCAAAAAAATAGAAGAGGAGACAATATTACTCAATATCACTCTGATACCAAAACCTGGTAAAAATAACACAAAAAAAGAAAATTACAGACCAATATCTCTTATGAACACAGATGCAAAAATCCTAAATAAGATACTAGCGAACTGAATACAGCAACATATTAAAAAGATTGTACACCACAATCAAGTGGGTTTCATCCCAGGGGCACAAGGATAGTTCAACATATGCAAATTAATTAATGTGATACACCACAGAAACAAATTAAAAAATAAGAATCATATGATCACATCAATAGATGCAGAAAAAGCCTTCAACAAGATACAGCATCCATTTATGATCAAACCACTTAACAAAATCAGTATAGAAGGAAAGTACCTTAACATAATAAAGGCCATCTATGACAAACCCTCAGCCAACATTATACTTAATGGTGAAAAACTAAAAACTTCTCTCTAAGATCAAGAACAAGGCAAGGCAGTCCACTATCGCCACTGTTATTCAATATAACATCAGAGGTCCTAGCTAGCGAAATCAGGCAAGAGAAAGATATAAAAGTATAGGAAACAAAGAAGTCAAACTGTCACTATTTGCAGATGACATGATTCTCTATATAGAAAACCCTAAAGACTCCACAAGAACACTACTAGAAACAATAAGCAAATTTAGTAAAGTCTCTGGATACAAAATCAACATTCAAAAATCCATAGCATTCTTATATTCTAATAATGAAGTGTCAGAAAAAGAAGTGGAAAAAAATTCCTTTTGCAATTGCAACAAAAAGAATAAAATACCTAGGAATAAATTAAACGAAACATGTGAAGGACCTATATAATGAAAACTACAAGACCTTATTAAAAGAAATCAAAGAAAATACAAAGAAATGGAAAGGTATACCATGTTCTTGGATTGGAAGAACCAACATGGTTAAAATAACCATATTACCTAAAGCATTAAACAGATTTAATGAAATCCTTATCAAAATTACATCAGCATTTTCTAAAGAAATAGAACAAAAAGTCATCAGATTAGTATGGAAGCACAAAAGACCTCAAATTTCCAAAACCATCCTGAGAAAAAAGAATGAGTCTAGAGGCATCACTCTGCCAAACTTCAAATTATACTACAAAGTGACAGTAATCAGAACAGCATGGTATTGGCAGCAAAACAGACACACAGACCAGTGGAGCAGAATCAAGAGTCCAGAAGTAAACCCACATTTATATGGACAAATAATTTTCAACAAACAAGCCATAAGCATACAGAGGAGAAAGGAAAGCCTCTTCAATAAATGGTGCTGGGAAAACTGGAAAGCCACCTACAAAAGAATGAAACTAGATTGTCTATCGCCACACGCCAAAATTAATTCTAAATGGATTAAGGACCTGAATATACAACCAGAATCAATAAAATGCATAGAAGAAAACATAGGAACTAAACTCAAGGACCTTGGACTTAAAGAGGATTTTATGAATTTGACCTCAAAGGCAAGTAGAAGCAAAATGAATGCATGGGACTACAAGGTAAAGAGACAACCATTAGAATTGGAAAATGTATTTGGCAAGCAAAGTCTCCGATAAGGACCTGATATCCAAAATATACAAAGAACTCATATGACACAATAACAAAAAAAAAATCCAATCAAAAAATGGGCAGAAGACCTGAACAGACATTTCTCCATAGAGAACATACAAATGGCCAACAAATATTTGAAAAGATGCTCAATTTTGATAGCTATTAGGGAAATGCAAATCAAAAACCACAATGAGATACCATCTCACAACTGTTAGAATAGCTATAATCAACAAAACAAGTAATAACAAATGTTGGAGAGGATGTGGAGAAAAAGAAACCCTCATACTTTGCTGATGGGACTGCAAATTTGTACAGCCACGATGGAAAACAGTATGGAGGTTCCTCAAAAAACTAAGAATTAATCTTCCATATGATCCAGCAATTCCTCTAATTGTATTTACCCCGAAGATTTGAAAATCCATATTCAAAAAGATATTTGCATACCGATGTTCATAGCAGCATTTATTCACGGTGGCCAAAACATGAAAGCAACCAAAGTGTCCTATGATAGATGATTGGATAAAGAAGCTGTGGTACATATGTACAATGGAATATTACTCAGTCATGCAACAACATGGATGGACCTTGAAATAATCACACTAAGCGAAATAAGCCAGACAGAAAAGGTTGAAAATCACATGCTATCATTTATGTGTGGGATATAAACCTAAAAGCAACAAATGAATAGGACAGAGACTCAGGGACATGGACAATGGACTAGTGGTTACCAGAGAGTAGAGGGTAGGGGGAGGAGGGAAGAGGTAGACGGGGTAAAGGGGGTCAAATACAGGAGGTTTAGGGAAGGGTGAAGTGGGTAAAGGGGATCGAATATATGGTAGCTGAAGGAAACTGGACTCTGGGTGGTAATTGCACAATAGAATATATAGATGTCGAATGATAATGTACACCTGAAAATTATATAATTGTATTAACCAGTTATCCCAATAAACTTAAAAAAAAAGAGAGAGGGAGAGACCTCTGGATTTTACTTAAGTTTTTCTCTTTAGATTTTAAGGACAAAGTTCTAAAGCCATCTTCACAAGTGTAATCCACACTCGAGCCATGTATCCATCAGCATATGGTCTCTGGGAAGATCATATTCGAAAAGAAGCATTAACTTTTAAATGCATGCACAAAAATATCATATTTATTTTTATTGGTGGAATAGGTGTGTTTAAGTACTTTTGACTCTCCTTAAATTAAGTGCTATAGGTCCCCGCCCACGTCTAAAGAACCTCTGTGTTTGGGATTCCCTTCCCAGCTTGCCTGGCAGGGCCATGACACACTGGTGTCTTGGCCATTGGAAGCTTGAAGGAAAACATGGCAATGTCATGGGCCACATGTTTCTATTTCATTGAGTGAATTTTTATTTGATTGAACCCTGATTTCTTTCTGGAATCATATTTTATGGCCTATTCTCAGTTACTCCATGAAGACTTGAAGATAAAAAGTCCAATTACCCCAGATGTGAAGAACCGTCCCCTCAGGCAGCCGTCTCCTCGCCATTCTACTCCAGGCCGCTCAGGGAGCCTTTGGACCCTTCTGGAGGATCAATAACTCATGAAGCTTTAAAATCGAAACCTTTATCATGTGTAGAATCAGGGGCTGGGAGCGGGAGAGTTCAGAAACACAGCCCCCACTGGCCTGGGCATAAATGCTATGTCTTTGGTTTTTTCTGTAAATTTGACAAAGAAGTGAAATTGGAGTGAATAAACAGGCTAGGGATTGGAAAATAGCATTCTAGGAAATACCATTTCATCAAATCTAAGATGTCAACCATTTTAGGACATACCATTATTTTATATATCACGACAAAAGAAAAAGTACCTCCAATCAGTGACAGCAACTTCTCGCTTCTTTGAAATTTCTTAGGTTTATTCTAAGGGATTTAGGGATTCCTCGTGCCTTTAGTTGCATCACTTATTCTATTGCAGGCAATCGTTTTGCACACAGCTCAGTAACACATAGTAGCACATAGCATGGCTCCAACTACTCCTTTCTTAAGTTCCATAAAGCCCTTTAAAAATATGAATTGTCTCCATTTTGCTAAGATGGATATTTGCTTCATCGGCATCAAAATTATGCCTCACTGCTTTATTTTGTGCTTTCGTGTACACAATTACTTCATTCCAGAGCTGAACTATAGTGTAAACTTTATGAAAATATTTTAAACAGCACTGAGTAGAACCAACAATGAACATAACTGTGTTAAAATTAGGATTCTGTGACCAGCAGTGATCAGGTTCGCATATGCACAGAAAAACATCAACAGCTGCCTTGCTGGTAGCAACAATAAAAACCACAATCGACAAGTCTCATTCTGATTTTGGAGATGCTGAAATATAGGTATGAGGTGGGAGTATATCTTAGAATCATCAAAATGTGATATCTATTTAAATATACCTATATATAAGTGGCTAGTACTTTATAACAAGGATACATTTTGAAAACATTTGATGTTTACAAGGCATATGGGTAGGATCCCAGCAGAAAACAGATAGTACATACTAAAAGCACCGATTAAAGAAAATTTAATAAAGAGCCTTTCAATTGAAATGTGGTCAGGGTTAAGAGAAACCAGCAAGCATCTCAAGGCAACAGCAGGAAATTTTCTGAGATGTAAGAGGAAAGGGGCGGGGCGGGGGGGATCACCTAAACCCAGAGAAGGTTGCCTTATGATAATTTTATGACCAAAGTAGACATGCCATGGCTCCTAGAAGCAAAATATTACCATCGGAAAGGGCCTTGGAATTTGGAAGTTGACTGCCCGTTTGTTAGACCTGATCCAAATGTGTTCTGAGAAAAATCTTAACTCTACTTCAGGCTACTCCACTTATATATAAAGATGATTAAGATAGGTAGATAGGTAAGTAGGTAGAGAGACAGTTGTAGTATTACTTGGCCTTGTCCCTGCAAGGCACTTCCAAGCAGCTAGGGCAAAATAACCAGTTAGAATGAGATGAGTGTAATGGTACCAGAAGCCAGCTGTACGTGCACAATAATAACTATGAAAGATAATATGCCTTAAACGTGCTGTGTGCTAGACTCTGGGCTAAGCACTTTATATGCAGATATCATTTAATCCTCACACAACCTTCTATAGTCAGTACTATTAATATTCTCATTTTACAGAGGTGAAGAAATGTCAACTAACATGAACGATGTAAAAAATAAACCAGATTATATCACTTCCTCACATACATTGCCTTCCTCTATACTTAGAATCCAAAATTCCCATCTGAGCCTGCACAGCCATGTGTGCTCAGACCCCCACCTGGCTCCCTGGCTTCATCCCCAGCTCAGACATCCTGTCGCATGAACTCCAGCTTTGGGTTTCCTTCACTTCCTCTAGTGCTCCAAGCTCTTTCTCTCCTTAAGGTCTTTGTATGAGCAGTTCCTGCTGCCCAGAATCAGAATATTCTTCTCCCACTGTTGAAGGGCAAGCACTTTCTCATCTTTTATTGGTTCAGCTGTCACTCCTGACCTCACCTAAACCCACCTACATACCCATCTTTCTTTCTCTTTCTCAGGCCTCTTGTTTGTTTCCTTCATGGCTTTTCAGGTGGTCCTCTTATCTGCTTCCCCTACCATTATTCTCTCAGCCTTGTGCTTCCTTTGTAAACCTTATTATAATTTGCTATTTTCTCGTTTTCTCTTTACCTATCCTTAGATTGTCTTCCTCAGTAGAATCAAAGTTCCTCTGTTCACCGTTCTATCTTCAGCATCCAAAATCTTACTTGACAAGTAGATGATGGAATTTGCCTAAGGTCTTGGGGCTGCCAAATGGCAGGATTCGCACCCAGCTAGTCTTTTTCCAGAGCCTTCCCTCTCGTGCACCCCACAGGACTGCCTCTTAGATGGTCCTTCTCTCCCTGTGAGGAAGCAGAACACAAAAGTCGTGTGTTTCGTGCATGTGGTCTGTCTCTATGGTTGAATAACTCAGCAGACAGTCACGCTCCTATCTCCAGCGTCCCCCACCCAAGTTGGCTGAAAAGGCTCATGCACCTGAACCAAAAAGGGAAAACTGCACCTTATCTCCCATCCCAGCCATCCTAGGCTGCTTGGAGACTAGCTCTGCTTTGCCACTAGGTGGGAGAAGCCACCCCTGTTGGCATTAAAAGACAAGGCCAAAGGCAACATCGTTACACCAAAGTATCAGGCCCTGGACTTAATCAGCTTTCCCTCCTTCCCCACATTATTCATTTCTTTCAGTTAAATTACAAAAAGAAACAGGATGTACAAAGCCACAAACAACATCATCTCCTTCTCCTGGGGACTATAGCACCATTCCTTTTGTATAATCTACTGAAGTTTTAATATATTTCCTTCCTCTGCTGCTGCTTTCCTCTTTTCTCGGCCTTTCTAACTTCTACCCTACTTTCTTTCTTCCAGGGAATTTGGTCAGCGTGAGCACGTGTGCACGTGTCTTTCAAAGCACAACTCTGGCTGCATTCCCAGCTAAGGAGGAAGTAGCCTTTGTTGCCCAACTAATTCAATAAGCTTCAATTATTCATGGACTATTTATTAGGTGGAAAGAAGGTAATGGTTCCAACATTTGTTATTAGTCTGCAGTCTATCAGAGGAATAAATCAGCTTCCTGTCACCACACGAGTCACTATGTCCTCAAATGTAGGAATGGTTAATGACCAAGGTTTGGAAACTGTTTTACGAAAAGGTCATGACACACTTCACTTACGTCACGTGATACGAACAGAAAATAGGGTTTATGGGAGGGGGGAGGATGACAAGCTGAGAAGTGGCAGAGTGTGTACTGCCCCCTGAGTTCTCATGATCCTCCGAAACTTCGGCCAGGCATATGTGAATGCCGAGCCCCATGGTCAGCTGTTTTATGTTCCTTTTTGAAAGGTTCAGTCAGCTGCAGCCACAAGAGGAAACACAGGAGAGGCTCAAAAAATAAAACTGATCATACTCACCGGCCGTAGGGACAGGAGTCATGCCATGCCCACACAGGACCACATGGAAAAACGCCAGTGCAGTCAGGAGACAGAAGACAGGAACAAAGAGAGCACTGAGCCAGGGCCTTTCCTGGGGTTTCCTTAAGAAAGGCAAGGCAGGACAGGGTAGGAAGCTTAAGATTTGCTAGTCTGAATAATTTCTGTAGGCTTTGGGCTACAGGGGTGGTACCTGCTCTTGGGATGATGAAGACAGAGAAAATTGTCCCCTGGGGTATAAGGGCCAGATAGAGGAACTATGGCTCTGGCTGTCAAAGGCATACCACCTGCTCTCTCTAAGAATTGGCTAGCACCACCTCCTCCCCACTACCCCTGACGCCGAGAAGCAGTCTCTCCCCATGCAGAAAGGTTTTTTAAGATTGAAAAAAAAAATTTTTTTTACATCAAAACATCATACTACACAGAAAATTGTAAAACATATACAATATGTTTTGTAGGTTCCAGTAAAGCAGAGCCCAGCATCACCAAGTGCCAAACATTTGCGGGAACAGAGGGCGGGGAATAGTTAACGTGAATATAACACTGGATGCTCCCTTGTCAAGGAAGAAGCCTTGTTAGAAAGGGCAGCATTGGAGCCTGGAGGCCAGAATCGGCCTGATCTTTCAGCCCCACTGAGCCAGCACTCTGCTGAACTACTAAAAGGTGAAAATGAAAGTGAGCCTCTAGGGCCATGGTACTTTTCTCTCTTTAGAGGATAAATGGGTTCATTTCCCAGGAAACAGAGCCTGGAGCTATCAGGTCTACTAGAGAAGCAACCAAATGAGGATTGCTTCATTAATCAGCAACTCAGTCTCAGGAGAGCACAGTAATCTATTGTTTGGGATTCGTGGTGTATGGAATTTGACATGACTGTTTTAAAATATAAGTTTATCAAGCTCATAGATACTGTTAAAGTTCCCAGCTATCCATTTTACCCCTATGGTAAAGACTACAAGTGGTCCCCTACTAACCATTCTCTTCTGCTTTCTTTTAATAGAAATCTGGTGTGTGCCTGGAACTTGACTGCCCAAGATCAAGACCACATTGCTATGCCACTCCAAAGTTATGGTATGTGCATGTAAGTTCTGGCCAGTGAGATACAAGCAGAAGTGTTCTTTTCAGCTTTTGGAAAGTGTTCATGTAAGAATGGGACATGTGTTTCTTCATCCTCTCTTTGCTCCTAGCTAGAATGTAGATACGATGGCTGGAGCTCAAGAAGCCATCTTGGACCATGAGCTAGAAGCTAAATGATGAGAATGGTGGTTCCTGACCACATCAGGAACTAGACACCTACTGCTGGACCTCTTACATTTCTATTTTGTTTGTGGCATTTTATTTGGGGATTTCTTTCACTCTCAGCTGGACCAATTCCTAACTAATATGTGTCCCTTTTATACCATAACATGGTTCAGGCAACATGAGCTGAGCGACCCCTGTGTTCTCAGAATGGCAGAGTATCTTGACTATGGGGGAAAAAAATAGCATCACCCAGGGGGATTTAGTATCATTCTGGGCTTGGCTGTGTGTCCAAGCAGGTAGTGAATGGAGGGGGTGGGGAGAGTAAGGAACATAGCATCAAAGTTCTACTTCTTTCTTCTATGGGGGGCTATGCTTAACCTCTGTTTGCCATAGACACCTCCAGAAAGAACTTTATTAACCCTCTTGAAACTCTTACCAATATTTCTTTCTGCTTGCAGCTGGGAATTGTAAGCAATATTTCTTTTATTGCAATTCAGACAAGTTCCTCTTCATCTTTAGTGAAAAAGAAAGTACAGGTACTACCTGCTACAAATAATCTTTCAAAATAAAATTGTCTATTCATCCATTAGACAAACTCTTATTTGCAGGTATACTATGTGTCAGTCACTATGGTAGGCTTGGGACAGAATAAAATCTTCATGAAAGCTGTTTTTGATTAGTGTATTTGTCGCTAAAAGCCAAACCCCTGACTCTAGGCAATAGTCCAATTATTTCAAAGCCAAGTTTGGGCCTTGACCTTGAAAACATTATTCAAGTATTTCTTTCTCTCTCTCTCTCTCTCTCTCTCTCTCTCTCTCTCTCTCTCTCTCTCTCTCTCACACACACACACACACACACACACACACACACACACACACACATAACACATACCATAAGGGTACATGATGAAGAACCAGGTGCATTTCCTGGCACGTTATAAATCTGCAATAAATTTTTCCCAAATCTGACTTCTTCAGTTTTATACTTTATATTCTGAATTCTCTCTTGTACCATACCGTCTAATAAATATTTTTACTAGCAGAAATCATGACTTTTTCTTACTTCTATATTTCTAATATTAATATACATTACCAATTATACACACTGGTCTTCAGAAGATTCATCTAGAAGGCACCATAATTCAAAATACAAAGCGATCATATAATGTACCTATGTTACTGAAATGCATTTCTGTGGTTACAGTTGAATGTGGAAGTGCCTCTTCTGAAACTGTTGTAAGAAACCGCTTTGACTAAGTCAGACCATGAAGCCATAAAGATCTGCACCGGAAGCTAATGGAAGGCTGGCTGGCTTCCCCATTGCTGTGGTTTGGGTTGAAAGGGAGAAATCAGATGGACACCCTGTTTATAAAGTGTGAAACTGAGATGCTTGTGCTAACCAGGAGGCAACCTCCTTCCCAGACACAAGCAAATGGAATTGCCTTTTTCTTAGCTTGCCTCACTAATAATTCTCTGGCAGCTAACAAAGTATTTTAATATAAAAGGGCCTTTCTAGAGCCAGTAAATGAAGTTGTTATAGAACAATCACATGATGATAGGAAATGACATTAACTGAGGGGCATCCTGCATTCAGAGACAGGGAGTCCACGATCACTTTTCCTCCACCCTCACCTCCCTGGGCCAAGTCCACCTCTTCCTCTTTTGAAGTGGCTGGGCTAGGGTAGACCAACTTTTGTAACCTTAAACTTGACCCACTCACCCTACTTTACAGTCTGGGGCAGACGGGCACATAAGCCAGTAGTATAAGTCTCCATTTAAAGCCTGAAGGTGGAATTTCAGTGCATGCATCGATCAGAGTTCATTTCTAAAGGCCAGCTTTTGTATAAACAATTTAGATACATTAAATGGCATGTTCGCTTAGAAGAAATTGTCTTACTCTTTTCTTTTTAACCATTGTGAAGTTATATGCATAAAAAGAAATGCCTTTTTTTCATTCATCTGGTTGATGTATTATTTTTGTCTTATCCATTACTCTCAACTTCCTGTTGGGCCTATGCTGCTAAGAGAGCCTCTTACAAATTTGGGGTTTATGGAGGGAGCAGGACACAGGGAAAGGAGGATGTAGGGAAGTTCTTGATAGATTTTAACAGGAAATATCTTTAACAAATGAAGTCTCTCTTCCCTTGCCTAATTCTGAAATGCCTCTGGCTTGAAAATTCCCCATATGCTCGTTATTTATGTATACCACGCAAATTCTAAACAAAGAGCTCCATTCTTGGTCCCCTACACGCACACCCTCAAGCGGCAAGGAAGTTTTCCACCATAGAGATATTAAAGGACCCAGAGCAGAACCAGACCAAGGGTCATTTAACAAAACATTATTGGCAAAAGCCAAATCTAAGGTTAAATGAACAATGTGGGGCCGATTAACCCTGCAGCAATGACTTTGACTTTGTTTATTCCAGGAAGTCCAAACCTTCAAGTCAGTGCCTGTATCAGTCTTCTAGGGCTGCCATAACAAAGTACTATAGCCTGAGTGGCTTTGACCATCGAAATTATTGTCTCAGTTCTGGAGGCTACAAGTCTGAGATCAAGGTGTCAGCAGAGCTGATTCCTTTGAAAGGCTGTGAGGGAAAATCTGTTCCATACCTCTCACCTAGTTTCTGGTGGTTGGCTCGGATTCTTTGGTATTTGTTGGCCTACAGAAGTATCATCTTGATCTCCGCCTTCATGTTCATAGGGCATTCTCCCTCCCTGTGTGCATATGTCTATTTCCAAATTTCCCTTTGTTTAAGGACATCAGTTATATTAAATTAGGGTCCCCCTTGATGACTTGATGACCTAACCTCAACTAATTACATCCGCAAAGACCTTATTTGCAAATAAAATCACATTCACAGGTATTTGCAGTTAGGACTTCAACATATAAATTTTAGGGGGCACAATTCAACCCTTAATAGTTGCATCCTGGCAACAAAGCTGGTAACTCTGCCCAACGAACAGCAAGCAAGAAGATTGCTTGTTAGCATTTTAAAAAAGGAAGGAAAGGAAAGGAAAGGAAAGGAAAGGAAAGGAAAGGAAAGGAAAGGAAAGGAAAGGAAAGGAAAGGAAAGGAAAGGAAAGGAAAGGAAAGGAAAGGAAAGGAAACTATGGCCATCCTGGGCTGTAGAGAGCAGGTTTCTGAGCTGCAAGTTTCCTCTGGGAAGAACTAACTTGTGAAAGGTCCTCTTTAAGAGTGAGGAAGTGGACGATTCAAGATGGAGCAGTTATGGCTGAGCCCTCTGGTTCTCAGAGTCCTGGTCTTTTCTCTCCACATGAAACGGGCAAAAAATCTGAGAAACCAATGGGTCTTCCCAGTGCTAGGCTTCCCCTCCCCAGAACTGGCCTTTTGTCTGGCTTCTCTTTCAATATTTGAGGCAGGAGAAAAGTTAAGATGGAGACTAATCACCAGCTTTTGATTCCCAGTCTTAATTCTACCCTGCTTCCCTCCAGATAACTCCTTCCTCCTTCCTCCTCCCTCTCTCTCTTCCACCCTGAATACCAAGAATGCTGGCTGTAGGTAAATTCAAAGGAAAACGGCAAAGCAAGAAAGCGAAACTTTTGCAGACAGCAATGAGTTCGATGTTTCCAAGTCCTCTCCCTCTTGCACTCCAAAGCCCGCAAAGCCTGTCGGGGCTGCCTGCACACAAGGACCTGGACCTGTGGATATTTTAATTCTGTATTTTGATTGAACTTTCTCAGGACTTAAGAAAGTTGGCAAGCTATTTGTGTAGAATTGTTTTCCAAGTCATTTTTTTTGTTTATTTCTTTCAAAGCATCTGTTTCATCCCTCTGTTACACAAAGGAAGAAGGGAGCTCTGGAGGTGAGGGAGGAAGGAGACAGAGATGCCAGCCTCTTCCTTCCCATGCCAAGCCCAGGCCCAGGCCCAGCTGAGCCTTGGCCCAAGTGGTCCCTGACCCACCTTCACATCTAAGGAGACAACACTGAAATGGAGACCAGAAGCTCTGATGCACCAACACAGTTTGTCAGCTGGTGAGCTTTGCTGTAGGATAATCAGGCAGAAACTTTCTGTTTCATTGAGGGACCCCCAACTGCCAGTTTCCCCAGAAAGGATGCCTCCCCTCCCCTCCTCCTGGGGGATGTAAGTTTGAAATGAAGGATTCCTGGGACCCAGTGGAGGAAGAGAGTAAAACCCTCACTGTCCAGCGGGGTGTGATCGGAGAACTGAACATTAAAACACACAGAGGTAGCATATGGCCCTTCTCAAAATTCCCCTTTCTCCACAGTTGCTCTTGTCTCTCCCATCACAGCTGACCACGAGGACAGCCTTGCCCTGCAGCTTATGTGAGCTCCTAATGTTGCCCCTCCTGTGGGTCTTAACCAAACCCTTGACCCAGACCCTGTCAACTCCTGCCTAAATTGCTATAAACACCACCATGTCAACAAAACTTCAGGGTTTGCCCTCTGACACCAAGCTCCCTCCTCCAGTAAAACTATTTCACCCACCTGGCAATTAGTCTAACATCACACCCAGCCCATGATGGAAAGGCAGACTATTAGTCTAGTGCTGACCTGATGAAAACCATCTGACAGTTTTTTCCAGGATATCTGGTACCCTCGGCATGGGCAGGCCTGAGAGGGTGGAACTCTTTGCAGTTGACCAACATCAGCCCTGGAAAGTTGGGGGCTATTGGGTAAATGCATATTAACTTTTAAGATACCTACCCCCTATAAAGATTTAGCTCCAGACTCCAAAGTCTGTTAAGTTACCATCTAATGAATGAATTTAGAGCTTCCAGTTTAAGTTGTCAAATGTCATTTTATTTACTTAGCAAATACAGTATTTACCATTTGTCTGGACTGAACCCAATCTGTGCGCTTTACAGATATTAAGTCACTTAAATCAGCAAACCTACATGAGGTAAGTTTAAGCATTTTCATTTTTATTTCCCAGACATGAAAAGCGACTGGCAAAAAGGGTTTAGGAACTTGCCCAAGGGCATAGCCAGTGTGGTCTAATTTAGAGTCTGGACTCCTAACCACTGCCTTGAGGACCAACTATAACTTCAACACGTCAAATGGAGCAAAAAAAGAGGAGGAAATAATTGAAAAGGTGTAGCTGATATGACTCCCTCTGCCCCTGCCCCGGCATGAACTCATTTGTGTTTCTCTGTGAGGCATTTACTGTACTTGAACACAACAACCTTTCTCCAGCATTCCAGGCTGGCCAGACATTAGACAAAATGCAGCCCATTTTGGCACCAAAGCATAGTTAGGATTATCAAAAAGAGATGTGTCTGCTCTGAAGTATGATAGTCCTGAACTGCTGAGAGATGCGAGGCTATGCTGTATTTCCTCTCACTATCTGGAGCTTTTTTCATGTTCTTCTCCAAATGGGAACTCTAATGTGATAAACACAAAAAGTCTCATACATAATTTTTATTACATGGTATTTTCTCCACCACTGGGGAGAAAAATAAAATCCAAATCTTCTGTATTTCATTTTCAACTCAGCCACTGACTCGCTGATTTCCAGCTGTCACAGAAACCTCCTGAGGCCGTTTCCCTTCCCACCCTCAGAGAAATAGAAAGCCAATACTCTTGCTTCTTTCACTTTTAAGTTGGCTCTTTCCCGTCAGGAATGAAGTTTGTCGTCAGTAAGTTCATCATTTACTTGGAAAACAGTGTCCCTCAGCGTTCGGCGAATCCAGATTATGGCATCTGCCAGATGTCCCCACACATTTGTTGCTTCTCAACAAATGGGTGATTATAGCTGCTGACTAAATTAAACTTAACAACCTAGTTTATTCTAGCAGGTTCCTGGTAAACAGCACTGCAGCTGAAAAGGCTTATCCTGTTTACCTTAGCATGAAATATTCTGGGTTAGGGCTCCCACAGCAGGGCAGATGCTGTGCTCCCTGAATGTCAGCTGTTTGAAGGGCTTTGTGTTTAGACAAATGGTGTTTAGGTAAGAAAGCTGCTGTTGATATGATCTTTTGTATCAACTTTGAGCATCTGACGTATGTAGATGGACGTTGTTCTATTTCAGTACATGTCAGACCTGCTCAGAGAGAAGAATCATCAGTATGTATAACGACTGGAAGTTCTGCATTGACTAGATCTACATACCCTGTGTGACCTCTCGAGTTTTGCCTCTATGTCAGGGTTTCTCAACCTCAGCACTATTCACATTTGGACTAGATCATTCTTTGTCATGGGGGGACATCCTGTGCGTGGCAGGATGTTTAGCAGCCTCCGTGACCTCTACCCTCTAGATGTCAGTAGCACCATCTCCCAAATTGTGACAATCAAAACTACCTATAGACAATGCCAAATGTCCCCTGGGGAAGGGCAGAATCATGCCCCACGTGACCTGAGATGACCACTCAAAGTTTAAAAGAAAATTTTTCTTATAAAGGCCAGCAAGGGAAGAGACCACCTGCAGAACATTCAGGAACTCTCAGATCATCATCTGGTCTCCTCCTTCACACACAATAAATGTCCGCAGGGAATTCTGACTGGTCCTGCTTACTGAAACTTGAAAACACAAATACTTAACAGACATTTTAAAAGATTACTAGAAAAATAAAAATCATCTGTTGAGTATTGGGTAAGTGCCCTCTGTGTGCCCAGTTAACGTGGCCTGCTCTCTAGTTTCTTAAGAAATGTGTCCCATCAGCCTTAAAAAAAAAGAAGGAAATTTTGACATGTTATAACATGAATGGCCCTTGAGAATATTATGCTAAGTGAAATAAACCATATACAAAAGTACAAATACTGTATGATTCCACACATATGAAATAGCTAGAGGAGTAAAATTCACAGAGACAGAAAATAGAATTGTGGCGATCTGGGGTTCAGAGATTCAGTTTTACAAGATGAAAAGAATTCTGGAGAGTGGTTGCACGATAATGTAAATGTACTTAACCCTCCTGAACTGTACACATAAAAATGGTCAATATAGTAAATTTTATGTTATTATATACTTTTTACCATGATGATGATGATGATGAAAAATAGCAATAAGCAGGGGAAAAATCATCACTAGCAAGCCTTGCCTTTTAAAAGGGCCAGCACATATGTACCAGAACTCTGCAGATTCTCAGGCATAGCATCCTCACACATGCCTAAGCTCCAGGCTGAATCTCGAAAATTGCCTAAAGTCAGCTGATATCCTAACATTAGATCTGCAAACTATTTTCATCATTTTACCTTGCTTCTCCAATAATTTTTTTTGGATACTTTAAAATACATACATTTAAAACCATCTTCTTTCCCTATTTGGGCCAAATTTCTTTAAGAAGTTCTAATGAAACTTAGAACACCTAAAAGCTTGGTGTAGAGGGTGTGAAACCGATAGTTTTCCAAATTGCCAATCAGGCGCCAAAGAATCCAAGATTTAAGAAGCACGGAGATACACCGAGAAATCTCCTCCTCCCTCCACCCCACATACACACCACCAAGACGTATTTTAGCACAGTTAACAGCAGCAAGAGCACCTTGGGTTGAGGGGGATAGGACCAAGGAGAGGAGAGAGGACGGTGACAGAACTTGGGGCTATGTGAATCTGGTCATTCCCAAAAGTTTCCCTAATGGCCAAGAAAGGGCTCCCAAACCTCAAAATTCATGTGACCAATGACCATCTGCAGCTTCCCGTTCTTAGCTAAGCAGGAACAAACGTGGAAAACAACATAAGATTCAGATGCTCTGTTGTGTTTTTAAAAACAATTGCCTATATTTTATACTAATTTTTTATGGGGACATTCCATGGAAGCAGAGTATACTGTGCATGCATCCTGCTGATGGAGCCTTGATCTGCTGTCAGGGAACATTTTAAACCTCCTTTGACCTGCTCTCCTCATCAGTTTGGGTTCCTTTGGCCATACTACTTTTATGAGGGTTATTTTGCTGACATTCTGTAACTTACAGTAATGTTTCCCAACTATGTTCTGAATAATAAATAAAATATATATGAATAAATAGGCAGGCAGGCAGGCAGACAGACGATCGATGATGATGATGATGATGATGATGATGACGACGATGAGAGAGAGAGAAAGAAAGAGAGAGATGTAAATATATCGAAAGGTAATATTTTCCTTTTAAATGTATAAAAATTAGAAAAAATGCTAAATGTGTATAATCTCTCTGATTCTAAGATAAAGTTTTTTTCCCCATTTTAATATATCTGAAATCAATCTGATCTTAGCAATTGATGTGTGGCACTTTTTTTTCCCCTGAAAGCTATTATTAAATCAATGGTATGACCACTGGTGTTTCAAAGCAATAAAATATTGTATTATGTAGCCATAAGAGAGATCACCAGACCTGACCCACAGTGAGGGTGCTAGGCATTCATAATGCAAATGGTGAGTTCGCAGGGCACTTCTTAGTGATCCTGGCAGAGCAAATCATATCTCCAAAGCAGGCTGTCCCACCAAAAGCTGTCTCCTAAATGATAGTTGATCTAGGACACAGGTTTGATCCTAAAATATCAACAGATTTTTTGCTGTTGTGGGATATGGAGCATGTATACTTCAAACACTCATTTCCCACAGTGATATTTCTGAAAGAAAATATTTTGCACAAAAAAATGTTTGTGGCTCTCAAACTATGCCTAAATCAAACACACAAAAGTTCATGATTTTCTAAATTAAAAATTAAAAATGTCTTTCTTTGATTTCTAAGAAACTGAGAAATAGGTTGTCCAAGACAAAACAATTTATGAATTTCAAAGCAGTTTCATTCACAGTGATCTGACTATTATAAAACATATAGATTGATAATTCATCTTCATTTTGCCATATCATTCCTAATAAAAAATGAAATTTCCAAATTAGACTGCAATTTAAAAATATGTAAGAATGGGCTCTGTACTGCTTCTGATGTGATAATCTGACTCAGCAATTTCATTATAAAATTGAGCAGACATGGAAAAATGGTCAAAACCATTGCTCTCAATAAAGAATATAAAATAAATTTTTCTTTTATCTTTACATATAATGTCCCATTATATTATTTAAAATTTTAGATAAAATTTATTCTTACAGCAATTAATCTATATTGATTCCATATTTGCTGGCTCCTATAAATCACATGCAAATTTTATTTTATAAGTTCCTCTTGATACTTTTTCAACTCATTATAATTTGAAGACTATCCTGTGGTCAAATGAGTTCAGAAACCCCACCTTAATGTGAACTCCACGGTCTCCTGTTGATAGAACCGGTAACTTCCACATTTACAGTTATTTGCTAACATTGAGTATAGTAAAGAGTCATCCTGGTGGCAAGATGTCAAGAATACTCACATCTATTCCGTTGCAAACAACGAGGAGCTATATGACACCAGATACAAAGAACTCTAAAAAATGTAAGGTGCGTCGAAACCCTAGCAAGAACATTTTTTTAATGGAAGAGGAAAATCGTATTACCATGTTGCTTCCCAATCCCTCATGACAGGTCAGTGGTTTATGACAGGACATGAAGTGTTCTGATGGTGTTGGATGGGAGGTTAAAGAGTGCATTAGGAAGGGTTTGAAAAAGGTGTTATAATTTGAAAGAAAGATTCTCCCATATAAACTTTAAACAAATTTGAATCCTTTGAGCTGGCCCTACTATTCCCAGAAGGCCAATAGCTATTGTGAACCTCATAGATCTTCCTATGAGACTTTGAGCTGTGCAAATCTTCCTTTTCAGTATTTTTATCGGGACCTTAGAGAGGCAGGGGTTTAGGGGGTAGGGGAAGTAGTATAGTAGCATCGCCTTATGACCTCACAACCTCTTTACAAGGAAGGGAAGCTACACAGAGTAACTGAAGCTCAACGAGTCTAAGAAACATGGTTACCAAACACCAATCCATCAAATCCTAGAAGTTTCACCAAGGCCACCTTGGAGGGCAGAAGCATCAGAGGAAAGGATGACAGGGTGGCACCCTGGGCAACTTCGACCAGAGCAACTCCACTCCCGTGTACTTTACATAAGGGCTTCCATCTAATGTTTTACCTAAAGCAATAATTCAGCTTCTAGAATTTGAAAACCACGAGACTAGGGACAACCCTAGGTTCCTTTACTGTTTAAATATTCTGTGATCTCATTAGAACTGGTTTATTATGCATTTGATCATTTAGCCAGTCAATTCCCTCCAAAATTGCAGGTTGCAGATATAAATCCAGGCACAGCACTAAAAAATAAAAATGAATAAGATGCAGGCTCTGTGTTCACGAAATTTATAATCGAATGGAATCCAACAATATACAAACCCAAAATTACTGTCTGATACTCTAATAAAGGAATTATAAGGTAAAATGTATAAGGTAAAATGGCGGGCGGGGGTGGGGGGAGGCGGACAGAGGAAGCTTTTACCTGGTAAGAGGGAAGAAGGAAGATTCAGGAAAGATGTGCGGGTATGGCTGGATTGTTATGAACAACACGAAGGAATTCCACCTAACTCAAGCAGAAACGAAATGCAGCAAATCTTAGAGTAGCTCACAAGATGGAGGTCAGAACTGCAGGAATCAGGGCCTGAGGATGAAGCCCAAGAACTCAGAAACACAGGTTTCCAGGTTCACTCACTGCAAGGAAGCCCCCTCTCTACTTCAGAATAAAATGTACATGGCTGCCTACAGTCCAGGTCAGTGGTAGCAGTGGGCAGAAAGCACTTTCTCTCCCAGTCCTTCTCTGTCCATCACAGAGAAGGGCTCTTTTTGGCTCTGTTTAAGTTATGGCCACCATGGCCAAGGGATACAGCATGACGACTGGCCCTGTCAGGGTCATGAGCACCCTGCCCATCCTGCAACCCATCATCGAAGGAGCTGAAGCCAAGAAGAAGGGGGATGGGAGAGCCACTGAACAGAACAGTCACCACTATAAGAGGCTTAAAACAATCCAGGTGGAGGAACTGCATGTGTGAAGGACAGCTGTCTTAACTTCCTGCCTAGGTCTCTTTTTATCACATTGTGTTATACCATTCAGGTCGCCTTGAGCCATTTCTGTGAGTGACACATCCAAAGAAGGGAACCACAGGCCCAGACATCACTAGCCACTAGTTTCCTAAAGCCACCCTAACAATGTACCACAAACTAGTGGCTTTAAAAGCAATGAAAATTTGTTGTCTCATAGTTCTGAAAGCTACAAATCTAAAATGGTCTCTGCAGGGCCATGTTCCCTTCAAAACCTGTAAGGGAATCCTTCCTTGCCTTTCCCTAGCTCCTGGTGGTTTGCTAGCAATCATTGGCACTCCTCGGCTTCTAGATGTGTCATTCCAATCCTGTCTTCACCTGGCATTCTCCTTGTGTTTCTGTCTTCATATGGCCATCTTCTTATGAGGATACTAGTCACAATGGTATCCTTACTCCAGCCTACTCCAGTATGACCTCAACTAACTACATCTGTGATGACCCTATTTTCAAATAGTCACCTTCTGAGGTTCTAGGGGTCAATATTTTAACAAATCTTTTTTCAGGGAACACAATTCAACTCATAACAACCATTTATCTAAGCAGACACTGGGATTTAAATGAAAAAATTCTGAAAAGAAAACCTTAAGCCTTTCCTACTTTGGGTGCACCCAGAAATATCTCTTGCTACAAGGTCAAAAAGAGTAGACTGAGGTATAATTCAACAAAGGAAACAAATAGGTAGAGATTAATCCTTATAAGAGTAAAAAATGTGGAAAATACATAATGCAAAAAGCTTGTATTAACATGAACTACAAATTGGAATTCATGGTCTGTGCCTGCAAAATCCACAGATTTGACTGCTCCATAAACATCAGTATTCTGCAATTTTCCTCATTATACAAGACCATACAGTACTTTATGGAAACATAAAATGGTAATTCAGTCCTTAAACCATATGTTTTAATAAGTAGCAGCTAATCAGGCAAAGTATTTGCATGTCTGCTATTTTGGGACTGTTTCAACATCTCTCAGGGGTTATAAATGTCCTTATTTGCACCAAACTGTATCCAAAGTAGTAGCAAAACATAAGCCACAGCTATGCAATTATGCTACTGTGAGAGTGCGCTCTCAGCAGGTGAGAAGGGTGAGAAAGTGAGACCGGGCAAGGTGATTAGGAAAGAAACCATCAATAAAGGCGGAAGCTGGGGCAGAGACCAGGTCAGAGAACGCAGACTCTGAATAGACCTAGTTCTGATGCACAAAAAAAAAGAAAAAAGAAAAAAAAAGAAAAAGTTGTTTTGTTTAAATATTAAGAGCTATATGATGGGATTAGTTGTTCCCCAGCCTGGGACTGACTTTGTTACAATCTTGACTCAAAAATCAGGTTTGCTTTCTTTGTACTAAGCGAGAGAAATAGAAAAAGAAAAACATGAAGAGTGCAAGGGAAGAGGGCAATGGGCAAGTTGCTCTGCTGAGTTTGAAGAGCTCTGAGTGAATCAACTGACCTTTTATTATTTTTCTGAAATGAGGAATAGTGAACTCTCAAGTGACTTTTGCTGCCCTGACAAATGATAAATGCTTATTAAGCAAAGGTCTACAGGTGGCCACCAAAGTAGTATAATTTAGAAGCTTTCTCCCTGTGTACTCTGAGGGGTCATAGCACTCTACGTTACACCAGGAGAGTCATTTAGGGGAAAGAGCTGCTCCTTTTCCTGGAGTCTTGCCTTAAAATGCAAAAGTTCAGACTTCAAGACATAATTCAAGAACAATTTCTCCTAAGTAACTTGTTGGAATTTTTTTCCAAGCCTCCATCCTCTAACCCACTGGCTAGGGTGGGTTAAATGGCCTCTTCCCCTGTTCCTATAGTTTCTGGTAAGATAGAGGGACCCTACATCCTCCTTTCCACTGTTCCACTGTAATTTTTCAGTGTCCCCTTTCACTCTCTGTCCCAATTTGAATGACGACGTACATGATCAATTTATTAATTCTTGCTCCTGCCTACCCTACCACAGTGCCTTGTATGTTCCTTTAGAATTATGGGCAGAGACCATGTTACATTTACTTCCAGTGGTTAGAGATACCTGAATGAGGCAGCTCGTCAATAACTTGTTGAACTTAATTAAATTTAATTGAAATGCCCTTCAATCATTTCACTCTAATGTTCAATCACTTACCAGCTCACCAGACAGCAGAAATCCCCTACCATCAGGAAAACACTGAGCCATAGAGAGTGAAATCCCCAAAAGAAGACCAGCAATAGCCTAAGAAAGGCTTTGCCTATTTCACCACCTACTCTACTGGGCAGTTCTTCCTTGCCCACTAGTTGAGGACAGTAAACACCGAGGCCTACCTGCCCTGATCCCTATCTCAGACACAGTCAGGTGGCAGCCAAAGGCCACATGTGAGCCACCTGCTTCAGACTCTGAAGTTTCTTCCTCCCTCTCTGCTTATCTTCAAGTTTATTTTGCTTCCTTTCCTGGCTTTATGCATCTCTGTGATTAGATTAAATTGAACTACCCCTGATATCTAGCGATATGGCCTGCCGCTGCCAGCGTTTATTCAACAGAGAGAGTATGCTCGTTTCTCCTAGCAAACCTGAAGAATTGTCCTTGGGAAGAAAGTGCTGCGGCTGTAGTTATTGGTCCTGAAGCCCTCTCTGTCACAACTGGAATGGAGAGAACATATAGGTCACATGTCCTGGTGATGTGACCATAGGCAGCAGAGCTACTGTGAAATCCTCAGTAGGTAGACACAAGCAAGAAGTTTTAAAATGATCACACAAATGCACAATCCACATTACCAGACAGTGTGGAAGAAGGTACTTGCTTTGCCTGTGCTCCAGCTGGGGTCTGGTGGTCTTAGCCACCAGGTCATCTCCTTGCATTTCACAGGCTAAGGATTTGGGCACCAGATTAAGAGTGCAATTGTACTGTGCTCATGCCCAAGCCAGCCCCGGGTATGCGATGCAGAATGACAGGACCACAGGTCTGCAGGCAATATGCTTCCTTTGTTGCCATGAGAGCCTGTGCAGTTGGAAGGCTTTGGTGAGTTCAGAGCTGACTGTTGATGGGCTTCTGAGCAATGAATAAGCAGCCATGAGTCTCTTTAGAGAGAGGCACTAGGCCAGCTTTTGCAGAACTGCTCGCAAATTCTAGTCCCACCAAAGGCAGACTAGGTAACTCAAACTAACTCTTTTGCTGAAGATAATGTTTAAAAGCTGGAAAAAATACATAAAAACATTTTCATAACAAGATCAAATAGCTTACAAGAGAGTGAAGAATTACCTGGCCATAGTCTAGTAAAAATAATAATAATAATAATAATAATAATAATAATAATAATAATAAAATTCATAGACATGGCCTCCACATTTGAGGCTGCCTTTGCCCTGAAGAAGCAAAGCAGTATTTCTGACAGCTCTGGAGGATAGCAGGGCAAAAGGTTAGACCTTATAAAAGGGGGCTCCAGTGAGCCACCCAGTGCCTAGGGTTGGTATCCCAAAAGCTCCACTCTAGAAATAAGTCAGAACTGCAATGAAACCTGCTCTCATTTGCCACCAGAATGCAAGTCATCAGGCAGCCCACAGAGTCTCAAGCCTTGCAATTAGATTAACATGACCCTGGGTTGCACCTCCAGGTACCTCCAGGCACCTAGCAGAATCTAAAGAAAATCCCCTCTAGGGAAAGATATCATTCTAGGTTTCAAATCATTTCTACAGATAATGTTTTCAAATATAATGCCCAACACACAATCAAATATAACCAGGCCCCAAGGACGCAGAGCAATATAAACAACAACCAACACAAACAATAGAAATGAACACACAGATAGTCTAGATATGGAAATTACCAAATGCAGACTGTAAAACTACTATAATTGAGGTACTCAAAGCAAACTAAACAATTTAAGCAAGCAATTGAAAAAAGGGAGAAAGTGACATTGCAGATTTAAAAAGGAAACAACTTGAAATTTGTAAACTTAAAAATATGGTAACCAAAATTAAAAGCAACGTACAATCACACCTCAGAGATATTGCAGGTTCAGTTCCAGACTAGTGCAGTAAAGCAAGTCTTACACATCGTAATCTTTTTGCTGGTGGAGGATCTTGCCTTTAATTGGTAAAAATGCAACATCTGTGAACCACTATAAAGCCAAGTGCAATAAAACCAGCCTGTGTGGGTTTACCAGCAGATTACAGAAAGCTGAATAAAGACTTAGTGAACTGGAAGACATGTCAGAAAATACAGAATGAATCACAGAGAGCAAAAGGAATGGAATACAGAACGGAGCAGAGAGGAGACATATAGGACACAGTGAGAAGATCAAACATATGTTTAATTGAAGACTCAGAAAAAGAGGACAGAGAATGGGCCCGAAGTAGATATGCTGCAGCTAACTGTCCTATTCTGTTAGGCAGAGTGATCACTCGTGGGAATCTTGGACGTGATCTTATAGCTCCTGCTTAGGGACAGACATCGTAACTGAAGGAGAAGAAGGAGTAAGTAATACCAGGACCAATCACATTTACTCATTTCAAATAAGTACTTTTTCAACCAATACAATTGAAATGCTTTAAATAATTAAATAATTCTGCTATGGTTACTTTAAATAAATTCAATGCATTATCCAACACTCTAATTTGGAAGAAAGATTCTGGAGGAGTTGATTTGGATGGGGGCTGGGAGCTGAATATGTACATCTGAGGCATTTTTAGTGGCTGTTCCTGAGGGGAAAGACAAAGAGGGGCCAACAGCACACCCTGTCCCCTTCCCCCGAGTCAGACTTGGGGCTGGACCCCAGTCAGAGAGGGCTTTCAGAAGGAACTGCTTTCAGGAAGAGCATGGCAGACTGCTCTGTGCATGTGTGATGGTGGATAGCTCAGAGCTGTCTGTGTGGCAGTCCCCAGCTCATCAAGGAGCACAGCTTGGCATTTGCTTAGTCAGGACTTCAAGGAATGGAGCAGTTGGTGGGCAACGAAGGAACAGCAAACAAGGAGACCTGGGCACAGGCTTCTAGGGACAATGGTAGCGGCTATTGTGAAGTAAATGCCCTCCGGTGTTTGCAGTGGACATGCAACCCTAAGAATTATGAATTAGTCCATTCACCTGGCTCCTTTATAACTCATGAGCAGGTGAGGCCTATCAACACACAGGGTGGGGGGAGGTACTTAGGACTCACCACAGAGAAAAGAGATCCCTGTGAAGTAGCTTACTGTGGTTTATTTACTCTGCAAGTGTACAGAGAGCCAAAGATCGATTGTTCATCTGACCAACTTTCCCCCAGGGATTTAACGGGACACTGCAACACAGTAATACGGCTCACCTTTATTCTGCGCTCAAGTCTATGTTCTGTGAAAAGGTAACTGTTAGAACAGAAGCCAGTGGAGAAACAGGATTCACAGTGTTAACAGAAATTTCCCACTCAGTTTTTTATTGTATTTTCGGGCAAACCTAATATAAACATGAGGCCAAGTCCTGATGGAATATAGTAAAATGGTCATTTTAAGGGTATGTTTGCTGTAGATTACAGCTTTAGGCTGATGATTTGCTAAGAATGATTCATTTTAAGACATCACACTCACATGTTCTGCCCTTAGAACACATCCAACTGAAAATGTCACCAGAAACAAGCTATTTATACTAATTGAATAGTGTGCTCTTAGTCTAAGAGAAAATGTAGGATCCTAAAAGAAAAGGTACATGGATTAAATGAGTCCTTGTTGCTTTTTAGTTTTGACAAAACAGTTTATTTTAGATCTAAACATCCCATGCTTTACTATGAGCCTAAAAATTTTTGTATATTTTAACTAGAAAGAAAAACTAACCAGAAATAAAGAACATAAACACATCGGCTTAATAGATTCTCATTTTCCAAGCAAAACTACAGGCAAACTGTAAAAAAAAAAAAAAAAAAAAAAAAAAAAAAAAAAAAAAAGCAGAAAAAGCAAGAGGCCTGAAATGTCTGCAATTCCAACAATTCCAACTCACCTAAATGAGTATTTATAAGAAAAGGAAAGTCTTGGTATTTAGTGAGATGAGCACTAGGCAGGTGGCTCAAATTCTGCCCTTATTCCAAGCTTGGCTGCTATCCAGCAAAACAGCCTCCAGAGTAAGGAGCTGATTGTTGGGACTGATTGCACTGAACTCGCACTTTAATGATAATAGCCATGTCCTGTTCTAAGAGGTTTACGTGCACTAAATATTTTATCTTCACAGCAACTCCATGAAGTAGGTGGGCTCTGGCATTACCCCGTTCTATCTACAGGTGAGGTGACTGAGACACAGTCAATTGGTGTTGGGCCCACAGCCAGAGGCCGATGACTCTCTAGGTCCTCCAGAGAAGTGCTTCCCAAAACACGGGCCACATGCCTGTTCCCAGTGGAGAGCTGTTTTTTACTAAACCATTTCAGGTAGCAGTTGAAAGTAAGTTTCTGAATCATAGAAATTTGACAGTAATATTATATCTGTTAAAAATGAATCATGTTTTAAATGGACCTCATATTGGATTTTTTAATTTCACTTTCTACGAAAGTAAAAATTCCTTTTTACTAAGTATCAGTCTGGGTGTGCTGGGGATTTTTCTCCACCACAGAGACCGTGAGTAGCACCAATCCCAAAGCTCAGAAACCACCCAGGTTCAGCGCTATGAGGACTCTGCCCCCGCCCCATCTGTCTTCAGCAGGGAACCCCCATTCACAACAGAGCATGTGTCCTATGAAGGAGACACCTGGCTGCTGCGAATGACCCCTGAGAAGATGTAGGGGCTCACAGTTGGGGGTGCAGGGGTGCAGAGCTGGCCTCTCCAAAGTTCCCTTTGGTGATTCCACAACTTTGCCCTGCAGTAGATATGTAAAATTAGGAAGGAATTGTGCTTCGGCATCTTACAGAACTTCCATTAGAATGTTAGCACTACAAGTGAATGAGGTCATCTAATGGCTCCCCTTTCCTTTGAGGGAGAAAAATATGAGGGGACAGAGCACCATGTTCCCCAGAAACAATGGCAGTCGCTGTGACATCTTCAGGTCTGTTTCATTGGTCTATCTGAACCCAGAATGCCTCTCCCAATAAGTACAGTGTTTTTGTTCCTTCCCCCTTGTAGAACAGGACACAGTGCAGCAACTCCCTCCTCACGCTAGAAAAGAAGAAATGAGCCTGGTAGAGGACCCTCAATATCTAAAGCAAGAAAGTCTTAACTTGAAGACCCTGACAGGCATATGAAAGTCCCTTGTACATTCAAAGAGGGATGGGGGCAGAGGGGGACATGCAGGGCACACTGAAGTCAGCATTTCTCAGACTCACTCAGCTCAGTTTTCTTGGAAAGCCTATCAAAGAAACCAGGATGGAGCTTTTGTAACTCTGAAGCCACAGTTCACCACAAAACCTAATATTTACAGAGAAAGTAAATAACAGCAACCAGAGGAGGCTTCAGCTGAGGCACATTGGACCATGGGATACATTTTTTTGGTGGATGAAATGGACACTGAGTGAAGGGAGCTTCAGAGCAGAGTTGGCTGAGGCCGAGAAGATGGAGGTTGTTATGGTTCATGGAAAGCAAAAGAGGGACAACCCGAAGAGGCCATTCACCACGCACAGACTGAAAACCAGCCTAGTGTATTGCCACTTCTAAGAGTCGAAGCCCAAGAGGAAAATCCCACTATTCCTGCTGGATAGAATAGGTGAGAGTAGGAATCACAAAATTACTGTTAAAGTTGATGGCTTTTATAATTTACAGGCTACTTTTGCACACATTATCTCATTTAGTCCTAATCCTCATCCCAGGCAATGAATAGTAGAAGTTTTACAATCCACTTTGGAAAGTAATAAATAGCAAAGATGAAGAAACTCAAGACATTTTGCCCAGATGACACAGCCAGTCGGTGGCAGAGTGGCATCTGGCACTAAGACTTCAGACTCTCTTTTCAGAGCTCTTTGTGGGTCAGCTGCTTGATTCAACGTCACTCACTTCTTGGCTCTTGTGTCCCTGGGTGTTTCATTTTGCCAACGACTATCAGGTCACTGAGATTCAGAAAAACAAGTAATGTTATTCATGTAACCTAACCAAGTGCTTGTCACTATACTAATTAGAATTATGTGGGTGTGTGTGCCACAGTCTAGATCTGAACTCAGATGGACTCATAAAGACCTTTACATCAGTATGTATTTGCTAAATTTTTGGAAAATAAATGAATAAGTAAATGAATAAATGTCAGTTAAAAGAAACACTTGCGATGTTCTAGCCTGGATATTCATATCCTTGGGAGCTAACCAGAATCACCTAGAGTGAGCTGGGTTCCCCTTCTTCCCACCACCACCACCCAAATACACATGCCAGGGGTCCCCCTCCTGAGATTGTGATTTCGTGGGAGAGGACGGGGCCTGGGGATCTGCATGCTTCAAATCAGATTCAGAGGTGTACTTCTGATTGAGAGCCACTAACTAGGCCAGCTCCTTCATTTTACAAGTGAGGAAATAGAGGTTATGTGACCTGCTCAAGTCACATAGCTCATGGGAGAATGAAACCATAACCCAACACTCCAGGTTCTGGTGGCACCTACCAGAAAATGTCACATGGTACCAAGGCCACTATGAATCTTAGCTATAAAGCTCAACTTTCCAAAAACGACCATATTTATCCACTTGAACAATCAAAACTCAGCACATTCTTTTTTTCCTCAGCTTGGATGGCCTATGAAAAGTTCTGGTTAAGAAGTTATCTCGAGTAGTAATTTCCAGAATGGAAAAAATGGACATCTGTGATTTAGAATAAAATATCTAGCCAAACACAGTTTAGCCTTTGGCTATGCAGAATGTCCCTGGGCCAGTGCAGGGCCTCAGGGTCATGCCTGTGAACACCTCCACCTGATTGGTCTCTTAGAGTCCAGTCACCTGTGTGTGTGGGTGGGGGGGGGGGGGATGGATCTCAGGAGACTCTGTATTAACTGAGAGATCCGGGAGGGAGACCTTTAGTTCCTCATACTTCAAGCTGGAGGAAACAAGCTACTCAAGCTGCTGCTTCCCAAAAGCTGTGGTGTGTCCTTTGAGGACCAAGGCTAGGAGTCTTTGGAGAGGAACGAAGAGGGTTCCCTGTAAGGGGCCGAGTGTGTGGAAATGCTCTGAGTGTTGTGTGCAAATACGCTTTATGAGAAGATGTGGGAATATCAGGATAACATGTAGGGAAACGTTGAAAAGTTTGAAACTTTCCAATCTGTTATTCTTCAAATGTGATTGATGTAACAGCGGTTCTGGCATCAGGGCTGCCCTTTTAAAAAGATATTTAACAAACACGTCACATTTCCAAGAAAACGATTTTTTTTTCCCCTACTGAATTTTGTGCAGACCCACCTCTGAATGGTGGTTTGCCTCCCCCTAGTGTTCGTTTTCTTTTATTAAAAAAAGTTTAACAAATCCTTATTGGAGTCAGTTTCCTTTCCCTACCAATCTTTCCAAAGAAAAGCATCCCTTGACTGTCACTGCATAGTTCAATTAAATTACAACTAAGTTAAATTAAAGGCAAAGGTCTTCTCATCACACACATGACAGTCACCTAGAACTGAAACATGTTCTTTCTGCCTCTTATCCAGTCAGTGCTCATCAACATGGGCTGTCACAATGTGGGAAGGCATCCAAAGTATCAAAAAGCCAGAACTACGAAAGTCACCATTTAGGTCACTCCAACAGAGTCTCTTTAAGGAGAATGGAATTCCCTACCTGTGGGAATCCACTAGCTAGCTCCCTCCACCCCATCCCCAAAACAAAATGAGCACCCAGGGAACAGTATTTAAAATACAGAGTCCTGGACAGTTGTGGCTTTTTAAATGCCCCCAACTAATTCCACTACACTTTCAGGTTTGAGAACCACTGAACTACCACATGAGCAAAGATTGATGCATATCGAACAGGCCAAAGAGAGAGGATTTTTTATAAAGTCAAGTCTTGATGTCAGAGAAAGGCAAGGAAGGCTCCTGGAGTTTGGGATTTTATGTGAGCCAAGAAGGGGGCCATCTAGAATAATACTTGGATTTGGGAGATAGCATCTTTGGTGGAAGGAGCACCATTATGGGAAGGGTGGAGGGCGCTGAAGAAAGGCAGCTTATGCTGCATGTTTGCACCAAGCTGATCCAGGCCCCGAGGCTCACACCCCTCACAGTCAGTGCATTCATTTGTTGATCTTCTCCACAGTCAAGCAATCACCAAATCCTGTTAGTTCTTCCTTGTCAATCTCTCTAAAATGTGACCCTTCCATGTCTACAGTTCCCACTTTAATTCTGGTATCAATGCAGGAGCATGGTTAAAGGAGAAGGGGAACTTTTCTAAAACATCCCCCTTACAAAACCATGTACTTAAAGATATCCTACTGGTTCTGTTTTTGGTGTTCCAAAGTATACTTTACACAGGTTCCCACTGGGCTCCTCTTTCAGTAAACCTTCAGAAAGTAATGGGATAGAGACACCTCATTTACCATGGCCAAATGAAAACCCGTGTTATCTCCTCAATCGTTTTGCAACTTCACTAAAGTAATGGGAAAGTTATACAAGAGGTGCAACTTTGACCCACAGGGACAAAGTTACAGGGGAGGACACAAAAACAGATGTGCATTGGAGGGAAACACTGAAGAAATACAGAAAATTTTCCAAGAACTAAAAAGGCCTCCTCAATGCTTAGAAGAATAAATGAAAAAAGAGCCACACGAAGTAACATCTTCACAAAATCCCATGAGACTAGGAAAGAAAAAAGCAGGTTACATACAAAAGATTAGGAAACAGAATGCTGTGAGTCTTCTCAACTGCAATTAAAGAGCCTGAAAGGCAATGAAGAAATTCTTCATGAAAAAAATTACCAACCTGGGAATACATATTCAGCCAAAGTATATACATATCAAGAATTAAAACATGTTCAGGACCTCGAGGTAATCATGCCAAGCGAAATAAACCAGACAAAGTTGAAAACCACATATCATTTTTATATGGGATATAAACCTAAAAGCAACAAATGAACAGAACAAACAGAGACTCATGGATATGGACAGTAGACTAGTGGTTTTAAGAAGGTAGGGGGAAGAGGAGAAGGGAGGTAGATGGGGTAAAAGGGGTCAAATATGTGGTGACATTAAAGAATTTTTTTAAGTTTTTTTAATTAAAAAAAAAAGAAGACATGTTCAGACTTACAAGGAACTCAAAATATCAATTACATGACTTCTCTTGGGAAGTTCCTGAAAGATGGACTCCAGAAAATCAGGGAAAAGGAAAATGTGTTAAAAGAAAAATTGAAGCGTATTAAAATTTTAAGAGATATTTGAACAAAAATCAATTCTTATTGGGCAACACCAAACCGTAAATGATCAGGAGCCAGGGGAAAGACTGACACAGAGAAATTGCTGACGCAAACAAAGGAAATTGATTGGCTATAGCCTGGTTGCTTATCTGTGATTGGTTTTCCTTAGCATTTTGCTTTCATAAGCTTGAGGCATTTACAGACTTAGATTTTGGGTTGTTTACATAGGTTGCCAGGGCATTAGAGCCACCCCCATCTAATGGCCTCCTTGTTTAACTAATTTAACACATGGGACTCAAGGAAGAGGAGATCCAACATGGTAAAGGGGTGAAGGCAAGTTGGAGGATGAGAGCTCTGCACAGGCTCTGAACTCAAAGAGTTTAGCCTTGAGCAAGACAGAGAATGGAAAAAGATATGATACATTTGGCAATTTGGAAAATATTGTTGGCATTTGACAAATCTAATAATGTGCCTAGAAAATCAGTGACAAATGCATAAAAAGCTAAGCCTGTGAAAAAGTGAGGCAATTAACTCCAGGAAAACCAAATACCATATAAGAAAGGAAAAAATTACTCCAGTATTTAGCTTATCAGTAAAGCCTGTTGTCTATAAAATAATATAATTATGTTTATTTCAGGTAGTTGGAGTACAAGAAGAGACTATAAGAGGCAAAACTTCATCTACCATAATATAAAGCCAGGAGCTAATATCTTAGATTAATGAATCAAGAAATATGACTTAATAAGTTGCCTCTGAGAGACAAAGATGAAAAACAGAAATTTCTCTGAATTTGTATTAGAAACTTTTGAATTTTGAACCATGTGAATGCATTTCCTGGAATTATTATTTTGTTAAAAGACTCATATGGAATCTCTCTGGTAGGATATTCAATGAACTGCTTACAGTGGTTGCCGCTCGTAAGGAAAATGGGAGGCTAGAGAAGCAAGGTGAGAGAAAAAAAAACATTTCTCACTAAGCATCCTTCAATGCTTTTTAAATCTGTACTGTGTTATTATCAAAAGATGTGTGATTTTTTTTTCATGAAGCAAAAAAAAAAAAAAGGAGTTGAAAATGGTCACCCCTGGGAAACAGGACTGGAGAGAATGAAGGGGTAGGGAGGGCAGGGGTCTTCTGCATCATTTTATGTTTTTATATACAAAAAGCCTTTTGTATTAATTTTTGTTATCATATCCCTAGCAATATGCATATGTTATTCTATATATAAATTACAATTAATTTTTTCAATGAAATCTATGCACACCAAGCTTAAACACTTATGCTGCCCCATTGGGCAGGCAAAGGTGATCCTGACAGGGTCTTCCAGTAGCCTGGGAGTTTCCAAATCATGGAAAGCTCTTTCGCCCCCTCTGCTGGTAAGTGATACACTTGTAAAAGAGTCAGTCAGCCATGACCCTCACAGAAGCTAACTAATCCAGTAGTTGAGTAGTTTCATTTATGTTTAAAATCCAGTTAAGCTGTCTGATTATGTTCTACAGTAACTGGTGATGTCAGAGAAGGGCATCATATTTCCATTTCATACATTTCTGTGAATTACAAAGACCTTTTTCTCCCCTAGGCCAATATTTTCACATACTCAAAATTTTTTTCTAAAAGCATTCAAAGATATTCTTTAGTGCTAAAACTGTAAAGAGAACAACAAATAGTAAATTCATGAATTTTTCATTCAAGTAAGTTCTAGATGCCACATGGACAGAAAGAAGTCTTTACTGTCCCAGGCAACATTCTCCACCTCTTGCCTCAGATGGCAGGACTCCCTGGAGCGAGCCCAGACAGGTGAAAATCTGCCGGTCTCATCCACATATTTGAAGGACATAGAGTAAGGGAATGCCTTTATACATTTTCTTTATTTTTATTACTAGGTAATACATGTTTGCCTTAAAATTCAGATACTTAAAAAAAATTATTTTAAATTGGCACAATCTCTTTTAAAGGAAACCCCACAGAATCTATCATAAAACTTTTTCTTTTAATTTCATACCCTATGACCTAGTAATTTCACTATTTGGTAACTCTCCTAGAGAAACAGGAACACATGTTCGATGCCACAAGAGTGGCCACTGTGGCACTCTTTGTAATAGCTAAAAATATAAGAACTATATAACTGCCCATCATCAAGGGAATAGCTAAATAGATGGTCAGTTATTTATACTATAGCATCCTTCTCAGCAATTTAAAAGAATAAGGTAGTTTACATGTGTTAACATAGATATATATCCAAAAAATACTGTAGAGTGAAAAAGTATACTGTAGAAAGATCCACGTATCATGTATTTTTTGAAGTACTACATATTCTTTCCATGTACGTATGTAACCATGTAAATACACAAAAAATATCGGAAAGGCCACATACTAAACAGAGAAAGGAAAGGGTTGCAGGAGTGGCATTCAAAGGGGCTGGTTTACAAACATTTGGATTTGTTATTTACTTAAGTAATTAAAAATTAATCTATAATCTAAAGGTAATCATCTCTCCCCAATCCAATCTCACCTCCCCAGAAGTAATCAACCTTAAGAGACCTTCCATAACTTCCTCTATGTTCATACAAAGATATAAAAATATGCATGCACATATACTTTTTCTTATTCCCTAAAACAGGATCAGACTATACATAATATTCTACAATTTTCTTTTTTCACGTAATAATATTTCAAAGATATCTCCTCAGATAACATGTAGATACATTTCATTCTTCCTAACAGTTTCATTATAATTCATAGTATGAATGTATCATAATTTATTCAAAAACCCATTATTTATCAATATTTCAGTTGTTTCTAGTGATTTTTTTGCTACGACATCATATAGTTAGATGAGCAATAATACATAATTTTTACATAATACAGTAGCAAAGATGAGATGTATACTTATATGAAACAGCAAAAAGATTGCAGGTCACCAATATTGGCCAGTAAAAGTCAAACCTAAAACTTGTATTGGAACTATTTGTGAGACAAAATTTCTATTCCTATTTTCCACTGAACTCTACTTGCAAGAATTTAAGTTTATTGCTGCCCAGAGCTACCATGAGGAGAAAGCCTGTCTGAGACTGGAACAACACAGAGATGGACAGAGTTGAGAGACAGACTCCCTTCCCAAAAATGTTGTTTAAACACTTGGTCAATCAGACTGGAGAAAACTTCAGTTTGTTTTTCATCCTTCGTAGCCTTAAAACAAAACAAAACAAAATACTTTCTAATTCACCAAACTCATATGTTTTTGTCATTATGATTCTTCTGGAGATCATTTTAAGTACTTTCGAAAACAACTGATATACTAGAAAACTACACAAAAACATAGAACAATCTGAAAGCACAAGATTAACTGCTATTTGATAAAGCAGCAGCCAAGCTCCCGGGCTAGTGGATTCCCTTCCCTAGGTACAATAAGGAGGATCATATTTCAGTTGAAAGTGGAATTAATTTAGGTTCAACAGGAAAAAAAAAAAAAAAAGAACTTAAGGGAGATATAAACATATTTTTAACATAGTGTTCTCCAGAAATCTTTAAGAATATGCAAGCCACTTGAGGACAAACACCAGGATGAGTAGCTCCTCGGACTCCTTGCTCTGACCCCTGGCAAAAAAAAACTTCATACTCTAAAGCAGCCTAATGGTTGTGGATATGAGCCTGGTGATCTAGAACAGGGGTGGCCACTGTCTTTGTAAATAAAATTTTATGGAAAACATCCACACATTTATTTATGTATTATCTATAGCTGCTTCCCCAATATAAAAGTAGAGTCAAATAGCTGCAAGAAAAAGCAAATAGCTCACAAAGCCAAAAGTATTTATTATCTTGACCTTTAAAGAGTTTGCCAGCCTTTGAGCTGGAGGATTAGGGAATACCGTTTCCATCAGAAGTTGGGTTAGACCCTCACATCCAACCAAACACGCCATAATGCTGGAGTGCATGCTACGTGCAGCTAGGTGCTGGTATAAAGATGAAGAACATCCAAGCCCTCACCTCTAGAAGCTTTCTGTCTGTTCAGAAATACGGATATATATAAACAAACATAGCACAGCATAACGGATTTGAGAGTTATACATTTAAATAAGCAATATATCAAGAATACTGGGCATAGTGCCTAATATATAGTAAATAATTAATAAATGCTAGCTCCTAACTTTTAACTATTTTTGTTATAATTCCCCAAATGCCTTGAGAGCCACCTAACCCTAGCTGGGAAAGTCAGAGGTGTTTGTTCACAAGGTTAGGCATTGAAGCAATGGAGCAAGAAGAAACAACATGATTTCAGACCTGGGGGATGAGATTGTGAATGTGAATATATATATATATACACATATATATATATGTATATATATATGTATATATATATATGTGTGTATATATATATATATATATATATATATATATATATATATATAGTCAGAGTGCAGTGAGTAATTTAGAAGAGTTAGACTTAGCAATTGCAGAATGGAAGAATCTCTTAAATCATCTGGGACCCAAATTGGGAAGGATTCCTCAAGTTGCTAACATACAAAGAACAAAAGGAAGAGAGAAACAGTTTCAAGGAAAAGTTTGTTTCTTCTGGGATACAGAAGCTCTAAAAAGGCTTGCAGGCAGAGTGGAGAGAAAAGAACAGAAGCCCCAGGCCTCGGCAAGTGGGTGTTTTCCTTGGAGAAAGCAGAGAAGAGGGTGTTGGTTTGCAAGCTGTCCCCGTAGTGACACAGAGGGCAAGGAGAGAAAGAGGCAGGCCACTCCAGAATGGGAGATGGCAGGTTTAATAAGCAAGGGGACTTACCTATGAGGCTTGTCTTTGGCAGCTGCACAATGAGTAGATTACTGCACCCGCCTGCCAGTCTTAAACATTTATAGAGAAGTTTAATGGGGTTCAGTCATGTATACCATCCAGATGGTCTCAACACCTTACTCTCTCAAGCCTGCGCCCTTGCAAATGGCTCCTACTGTGGGAACGGTTGGCAGAATGTACGTTCATTCCAAGGACAGGGGAGGGGCGAGCTCGTGGGTGAACCAGAAGTCATGTCCTCTTGCTGACCTCCTCCAACTACTGTGACCTTGTGACCTGCTCTTATAATCTTGAAAGCTTCAACCCCCTTCTGCAGTGTGTCCTGAGTCATCAGCGATGGGTTTCAGTAGCATGGAGGGGCTCCTTTGGCAGTGATCTGGCTGCCCTGGAAGCAGATACCACAGCAGCAACAGACACGTGCAAGAGAGAGAAAACAGATCAGGTAATGATTCCCAAAATAAGTAACTTTTTTCCACCAAGAGCCCTATGATTCGAACCACTGATTTATGAAGTTGCCTGGGCTGGGAGTTAAATCACTCAAGGTGTTCACTTGTGTCCTCACGTGATTTCATAAAGGTGATATGTTAGCAGACTCAGGTATGAACACATGACACTTTGGATAATGGCACAGGTGCCTCCTTACAAGGCAGTAATAATGTCCATCTATTTTGGAGGATGGCTTTTCTCATTAGAGATACTTCAGTGTTCAGTAAGGACAGGCTTTGCTGGCTATCATCTAAGACTTGCTGGGTGAACTTTGTAAGGGCCTCCACCTGTGCTATAACAGCCTCGAGGCCATGGAAGAGAAAGATAGTGGCCGGATGATCGTAGAAATGAAAAACAGAACATGTGCACATGACCTTGAACAGAGTCTGGCAGCTTTAGGAATTCAGACTGGCTGTGCATGTCATTCATGCTGTCCCAGAAGGCAGCCCAGCCAGTCATGAGGAGGTGGGCTGGGAGAGGGTGGGATTAGGGCTCAAACCCAAACTTTCCAGCTCTAGTGTTTATGATCATAACAGTTCCCATAATGTTCCTCAAGTGGTTAGTGACCAATCTCAGGCCATTGACATTTAAAATGCACTCTCTCTTCAGAAACTTGCCAGCATTTGACACCATTTCCACCTCCCTCCCTGGTTAAATACCCTCTGCTGCTCCACCTGTCCACAGACCTGCATGTACCCTGCACCTGGCCTTCTTTTTCTGGGTCACCCCTCTGCACATGCTCCTCTCCGGGCCAATCCTGTTTGCACAGGTCCTTGTTAATTTCTTGCTGATTTTAAATGAAATACCAACTTAAACAAGTAAAATACATAATTTATAATGTGTCATCATTATAAATATATAATTTACAATGTCATTACAGAAGAGTAACAACAGGTTGGTTAATAAGTGTTATCTCACTTTAACAAGTCTAAAAATTTACAAGTTATAAAACTGAAAGAAATTTTTCTAAATTATCACTAAGGAAATCTATTTAAATGACACTAGAGGAAACAGTGAGAATCTTGTCATATAAGAAAGAGTTCAGAGAAAATGCAGTCCAAAACTGGTGAAAAAAAGAAAAAGTATTATAGAGGTAATGTCAGTTAAATTTTTACTCATTTGAAAGTTATTTTTCTAAATTTTTTTGAGTCTATATTTGTCATCTTTTTTAATTTGCAATTTGTTGTGATTTGTTCTCATTCTAAATAGTCTATTTTGTAATTTTGAATTTTAACAGGAATCTCCAAAATTGCCTACATTTTAGGCTCCACAAAACCTGAATCACCCCAACTAAGCTGGGATGATTAGTTGTATATAGCTGCTTTAACACATTACACAAATTTTGAGGCTTAGCACCACAAACTGATTCTATAACAGCTGTGTTGGTCAGAGGTCCAACATGAGTATCATTGGGCTAAAATTAGTGGCAGTGCTGTATTCCTCCTGGAAGCTCCAGGGGAAAATCTGTTCCCTTGCCTATTCTGGCTTCTAAAGGCCGTTCACATTCCTTGGCTTGTGGCCTCTTCTTCCATCTTCAAAGACCAACCCACTCTGCACCAGGCTGCTCACACTAACACCCACACTCACTCCCAAAGGAGGAAGCTATCAATAGGGTAAACCTCAGGAGATAAGGCAAGGCGTGTATGGGAGAGAACAAAGAGAATGGGATAGGGAGGGAGGGGGAGAGAGAGGGGGGGGGGAACACTCACAAGCCTTGGTGACACTGAGTCCCTGACTCCACCCTCTCTCTGTTCTTCCTTGCTATTGATCAGTCAAGTTCCTTTCCTGTCACTTGCTACTAGCATAATCATGATTAATACAGCAATAATTTATTGAGAGTCTACCATCTGGCAAGCACTATGTGAAACACTCCACGTGCACTTGGGTTTTTTAATCCTCATAACCACCTTGCAAAATATTAGTCTTTGCATTTTAAAAATGGAGAACCTAAGGCCCTATGGGGTGAAGAACCTTGCCACAGGTCACCCACTAAGGCTCAAACCTAAGTCTGTTCAATAAATTTAAGCAGAGTTTATAGACAGAATTTGGAGCTCCATTCCTGTGCATCTTTTCCTTCAGGAATTCCCCCTCTAGCTTTCTGTCCTGTGGTTCTTCAGCTAGAAGGACTGCAGGGTTCCAGTTGGGTTTTTCTGTTTCTAACTAGAGTCTGACACTGGCTAGAAGCTAAGAAAACAGGAAGCTCAGTGCTATTCATTTCTTCCAGGGTCAACCCCAATTTCAGATTTTGCTGGCTGGTCTCTCTCCAGTGCCCCTTCTGACCTCTAAATCTGTATGCTTTCTAGATGTTGTCATTTGAATGTCTCACATTCAACATCCAAGGCTGAACTCTTTTCCTACCTCCCAAAACATACCCCTCCTTCTAAATTTCTTATCTTAATGGATGACACAAACAGCTAAGCCAAGCTAACCTCTTCACTCCCCTTACCAATCAAATCTAATAGACTCTCTCTCCTTAGCACCTCGATTTCATTTCATTACAACTGCCTTCAGTTTACTTTTTCATTCCTTGCCAGTATTATTGCAACATTCTCAACTGTCTCCCTATTTCTCAGTTTACCTGCTACTATTCTTTTCTTTACACTGTGGCCAAAGTGATCTTTCTAAAATATAAATGTCCACTTATATGACTCCCCTGCTTAAAATCCTTCAGTAGTTCCCCATTGCCTACAGGAAAACATCCCAGATGTTTCATTTGATTGTCAAGATCTCTCCCTGCCATTTTAGCCTCTAACTATCCCACACACTCCCTCAGTAGCATTCACACACTAGCCCCTCTGCTGAAACACTTTCCTCCACCATCCAGCTAACACCTAATTTACTCCTCAAAATAAGGATCAGAATTTTACCTTGCTGCAGAGAAATTTTGACATTCCTATATGCATGTCGTACCACTCATAATGTTGCTTTTTTTTTTTTTTTAACTTAGCTGTCTCCTCAGTAGCTGCAGAGCTCCCTAAAGGATGGGACTCCCTTTTCAATATCTATGTTCTGAGCCCAGCACAATGTCTGCTATGTATCAGATTTCCCATCAATACCTGTTGAACAAATGAGTGAAACAAAATGTTTAAAGAATGAAAGAGTAGCCATATTATAAATGTACTTTGTGGATACCTCTGCCCTAAACTTTTCTTTAGATAATGAATTTTAGTTCTTCCAACCCTTCCTTTTGATCACTTTGATGAACCACCACCAGCCACCACACACAAATCTCTCCAGGCTCTTCATACTACACTGGATCCGAACTGGGCATCCCTATAGCTAATATCTCACTCCTGGTTCTTTCCACGACATCGACCCTTAGAAAGACTGAGTGATCTGAAAGTCTTTTAAACAACTTAGGTAGTAAAGAGAATTCAACACTCCTAAGGAATGTCATCAGATTTACCAAATTCATTAACGATAACTGGGAAGAACACTCATATATTTCCCATTTATCTAAGAGTTCCCTGTGAATATGGTCACTCTCACTCTTTTGGTTAGAAGTATGTGAACCTACAAATTCATCAAGTAAAAAGCTCATCTATTTTGAAAGAGACATAACAAGAAAAAAAATCAAACTAAATTTAAATAAAGAAAAATACAAAAATATGCTAGACATTCCCAATGTTTGAAATAAATGTCTGCTCTCAAAGGAAATGCAGATCCATAGGAGGTGAAGTAGTGAAGACTTGACTCCAAGGCCAGAGGTAGCTTAAGACTGCTACCAAGTACACCATTCACTGCTCTCATCAGAAAACTGCAACAATGTGAACCACTCAACTTTTCTTGGCAACAGGAGAGTAAGAAACAGTAGAGCATGGTAAATTGATTAGATCAAAACTAATCAATAATGAATATTGTCATTTCACTGTTTCAACACGAAATGAGACATGGGGATGGAATATATCCAAATAACTTGGCATTTGCAAGACAATTTGGAGAACAGTCTTATTAATACATAGAAGTAGTGATTTAAACCCAAATTGGGCTCATGATTTAAAATGTTTTCTGAGTTGCTCTGCAGTATTATGCCACCTGAGGGCACCAAAGATTTTTAAATGTTTTCTGCTGAAAAAAAAATTTCCTCAATAAATATGTATTGAATATCATTCATGTTTTATGGATAAGAAGCTAAAATAAGGAAGAGTACAAAGATAAATATAAACAGCTTCATCACTGGCTTTGGTGAGGTCAATGTCTGGTGGGAGTGGCCTTAGCATGGTTAAGGAGATTGCCATGTTTTGAATGAATTACTGGTGTTAGGTATAAACTTATCTAATTTATCCTTACAGTGGTTCCCTAAGTATGGCCCAGACTCCTTAGAGTCTATGACACCCTTTAGGGGTTGGGTAAATCCAAAACTCTTTTCATTATAATACTAACATATTTTTGTTTTTCTCACTTTCATTTTCTCATGCATGTACAGCAGTTTTTCGGGAGCTATGACATTGAAAATGTTATTTCTCTGCTAATTAATAGAATGTATATTGTTTTTTGGTTTTTGTTTTTTTAATTTCTAACAGCTGGTTTAGGGTATAAATTTGTGTGTTTTCAGAGATTAATTTGGTTTGTTCTCCGTGCTCCCACTGGGATCTTGCTCACTATCTTCAGTTATACCTGCTATGTGATCTCTGCAGCCTCATTACCCAGTAAATCGTGATTTTTGAAGTCCACAAGTTTTTCTTCTACATCTGTGGAAATAACACTACTCAATATACTTTGATATCTTGTTACACAATATTTTTAAATTCCTGAAAATTTTCCTAGATTTTAAAAATTTTATCTAAAATATAACAATATTTTTATACTAAAATTAACTACATATTTTCTTATGTTCAAGAATAGGTAGGTGACTTAAATAGGGAGATTAAAAGACTGGTTTTCTCAATCCACAGCTGCACCATCTAAAGTCGTTCAGAGAGATGAAACTGATACCCGTGTTTTCTAACTCATGGAAGAGAGGAATCTGCTCCGAAGAAACTGGGAAAACTGTAAATAAGCAAAGTATTGCACAGAACATTTTCAAATAGTTTTATGGTGCTACTTAAGGTACATCTTTGAAATCAGAATTTAAAGAAAGGATTTAAACCTTTATATAAAGGAAAAGGAATTAAATACTTTATTGGGTTGAATAATGTGCTCCCAAAATTCCTGTCCACCCTGAACCTGAGAATTATCACTTTATCGAAATAGGATCTTTGCAGATGTAATTAAACTAAAATAGGGTCATACTGGAGATTAGGCCCTAATCCAATGATGCATCCTTATAGGAAGAGAAAAAAGAAACATACAGACACACAGAGGGAAACAGCCATGTAAGAATGGAGGCAGAAATTAGAGTTACACTGCCACAAATCAAGGAACGGCAAGGGTTGTTGAAAAACACCTGAAGCTAAAAAGAGGCCAGGATGGATCCTCGCCAAGAGACTTCAGGAAGGACATGGCCCTGCTAACACCTTGGTCTGAGACTTCTAGCCTCCAGAACGGAGACAACAAATTCCTGTTGTTTAAAGCCACCTAGTTTATGTTACTATGAAACTAAAACAAATATTTTATACGTAAAATATTTATACAAATATTTTATACATAAAATATTTATACAAATATTTTATACATAATAGGCTCTTTAAAATCCAAAAATCGTTTGTTTCAGCTTTTCCAAACTAGAAATGAAAATGTCACTGAAGCATCTTACAGGTTTCTGTATTGCACTTACTGGAGAAACCCATACATTAGGTGAGAGACTAATTTAAAGGCCTGATACAATTGACAGTACTGAATTCCTGAAAATTCTGTAAAGAAATCACAGGATTGACATTTCCAATGATACGGTAACTCATCAAATTAAAAATGTAGTTGCAAACATGAAGACCTAGTTAATAGCTCATCTTCAAAACTGTACTTGTCTCACAAATGGATGAACCTATAGATGTGGCTGGACTTGCTGTTTTCTTTATATTCACCTGGTATCAGCACCAATTATTAAAGAATATTTTCTTTTATGTGAATGCTTGCCAACAAACACAAGTGGTGCTGAAATAGTCAAAGCACTGAATAAATTTTTGAATCACATAGCTTACATTAGAACACTGTGTTGAACATTTGCACTTATGGTAAAATATATGGGTAAAACTGCTGGCATTTTAGCATTAATAGAGCTGGTAGCATCCATCAGAAGTTCTACATTTCAGCAGAACTTCTACCAAATCAATAGTTAAAACTCAAGGCAAACGACCAGCATTACTCTAGAATTTTTTCACTAAAGTCACATCTTATAAAACAAAGAAATGTGATTTTGACTTTTTAACAAACACATTGCAACTTGACCAACCAAATGACTATTTGTTCCCTTCAGAGTCATCACATCGGTAGGCTCTGCTCTAATAATACTCAGGACAGTACCAGGCACATAGATGATGCTCAATGAAATGTGTGAATGCTTTTGGTGATGCTACCATTGTTTAAAGCACTTTTAGCATTCTTTTGATTATGTCCTCCAAAGTCAAGACATATATATTATTTTCATATCTTTGTGAGGACATCCTGTATTTAAATATCCTTTTAAAAAGGATTTAATACAGGTCAGATTCTTGTTCAACCTTCACCCCCAACATGCCAGGAACAGTTTGCCTCTTTCATTGCTAACATATACCCCTCTATCTAGGTGACCTTAGCCTAAAATCATACTGAATGAGGCATTCACAAGTTTTCTAACTTGCCCCCTGTAGTTTTAAGCAATCATACATAAGAACCTTGATGTTGAAGAATTTTTAAAGCTAAACAAAAGGAACATTGAATCTGATACTCCAGTTTGGTCAACATGGTAAACAGGGTCCTTCCTCACCAGCCTCATCTCCTCCTTCTCCTAAAATTACACTGAATCTCATGTTTTCCTGAACCCCGTAGACTGTAACATACCTTTGTACAGGCCAACTCCTATACCTAATATTTCCTTCTGCCTTCTGTCTTAGTAAATTGTTATACTCATTAAAACCAAGCAATGACGTCCTCTGGAAAGCCTTCTCTGAACCTTCTTATCCTGCCCTATACTTGAAAATTCATTTGCTGTATCTTTATCCTACAAGGCTGTGATCAATTTCAGCACAGAGGTTATCTCTTTATACTTTCGGCAGAGGGCCTGTCCTAGTAGATCCTCATTTTACTAACTTTACTACTTAACTTGGTAATTTACAGACACAAGAAATGTTTACTATTACAGAAGTCACTAATCATATTTAAATGTAAACTAGTGGATGCTTTCTATCTCCACACTTAACTCTTCATCCTAGATTAGATCCCTTATCTAGGTTGGATGATTGAGCAGGCTATTTGAATTTTGGAGTCACACTTTTTTTAACCCTTTCTCTAGCTGGGTATGGTCAAGTTCTCAGTCCTTGCCATAGCACCTTTACTCTTTTCTATGAATTTAGAGCTCATGTGGCACCTTTGGAGTGGCTTAGCTGCATCATCACATTGCAGCTTCACTAGCTGAGGAAGGTGTTCCCTATGTCCAATTCCTGGACTCAGAGTAGAACACCAATATTACTTTTCCTCAATCGTAGACATGAATCTCTCCCTCACCCCACCCTAGCTGGAATCAGTACTGCCCTCTGTGCCTAGTTGCTAGCCTGAAGAATGCTCTATGGATAAATTTCCTCACCTACTGCTTTCTTCTGAGCCTAAACCATTATCTGGACCATCAGTAGTACCATCGGATTTCAAATGCAGGCACCAAAATTCTGATGAGAGCCTGATACCTTATAATAGCAACTTACAATACCAATCCTTGGACTTTTACTTGTTTCAATGCTTTTTTCCCATTTTATTTCCTGTTGCTGGTAGAGATTCTTCTGCTCCTCATGTTCAGAACAAAGAGGATAACATACTCTTAACGAAAATTTTCCCCCATCACTTCAGAGAAAAGCTCAGATTAATTTCCACCAAAGACAGACAAAGTCTCTTCCTTTAAAATAAATGGTCCAAAGCATTGTTGGCACAACGCAGTTAAGAATGAAAAAGACGTAAGTTTTTATCTTTATAACACAAAGTAAACAATGCTGGCAGAGTAACACAAGTCAGGAAAGAAATTACTCTGCCTTCTGAAGAAAAGGAAACGGGTCTTTTTAAAAAATGGCTCAAGGTTTTCCAGTGAGAGTTTCTATGTATATTATATTGATAAATTGGTACTTCTTTCAGTGTGCTTCAGGATACAATGTATTTTACTCTCTGTGGATATAGTACTATAATCATGTTTACAAAAAGGGAAAATATTTTCTTAAAAGTTATGCAATTAGCAAACTGAAAAATTATCCAAGTAATGGTGTAAAAATCAAATACCACAACCCAAATTTTGAGTCTCCAAAAGCCTAGAGATTTCAAATATATAGATGTCAGACTATAATGTACACCTGAAAATTATAAATTGTATTAACCAATATTACCCCAATAAACTTAAAAAATATATTATAAAATTGTTTTAGCCTTAAAAAAAATAAAAGCCTAGAGATTTCAAACAGGGAACAGCAAACTACGCCCCCAGCTGGCCAGTTTCATTGGAACACGGACACATCCATTCAGGTATTGTCTATAGCTGCTTTCATGTTATGACAGCTGAGAAGTCACAAGAGATTGTATGGCCTAAAATATTTACTGTCTACTCCTAACAGAAAGTATGCCAACACCCAATTTAGAAAAAAGTTTCCTGAAGAGAAATTGCAGACATCTTAATAGGTAGCATTATGTCTTTAACTGAACATAGAGGTGGTCTCTATATACACCTTATTTCTCAGTACCCAGGTTTTATCTACTCTGCCAAATGACTCATTCTACAACTTATTCCACCAAAATTAATAGGGGGGGGGAGCACATTAAACACTGTCAGGACATAAATCCTTATCTAGGAAAACACTACCCCTCACCACCACACGCACACAACAAAGAATACTTTTTCGCTTCACCAAACCAACTTATAAAGCAACTGCACTTAACACAGCACTCAGACTAACTAAAGGGAAATTTCATTGGGTTAATAAACTGCTAGTTTGGCCAGTCATTAAGAGAGGTGGGGGAATTAAAATGGCATTAAGTTCATGAAAGTATATCCCCTACCAAAAAAGGCACTCTAGGTAAAAATGCCATTATGGAATCGCAAACCTCTTACACAAAAGCCGACACTTGTAATCTGATTTTCTTGTCAATGTCACCTAGCCGTGGTTAGCTTGTTGTATGACAGAGGACCAAGTATGATATGATACCCATTTAAAGGTAAGTAGCTGAAAGAAAAGTTCTCTCTCTCTCATCACAATTCTCCAACCCATTCTCTCTGTTCATCTTTAGCATCCTAGGAAAAAGAAAAAACCTTGAGAGAAATGGAGTGAAAGTAGCAAGTCACACTTCATCTTAGAATTATTCCCACAAATAGCATAAAAAGATGTTACTGCTAGAGGCGCTAAACCCATTCTTGTAATTAGTTTGCAAGAATCTAATTTACCATTAAAGTTCATTAATTTCAGAAAACTAGTAAACCTTGAAGATTAAAACCAGATTATCAAGTTTAGTTCACAACTGAGCATAATGCCCAATAAGCAGATATTAAACAGCTCAGTTTTAGTTCACTATGACTCAACCAGTGGTTTCACACCATATACAAGACTAGTATTGATACTATATGCTACTGAGTTCCTGCTGAATAACATGATATTAACAGTAGTGAAATAGCAGTTAAAATTCATATGTATTGCCTAATATGTGCCCGGGATTTACACCAGGTGCTCTTCATGTTTTCATCCTCACAATAACTCTACAGAACACTGTCTGAAGAGCTTAAGTATCTGGATTAAGATCACAACTCACATAAGTGGTAAGGCAAGCTTCAAATATAGGTGTGACTTTTTCTAATGTATTGCATGTCGACACATTAAAATCATTTTTCTGAAGCTCTCTTATGACACCAATGTGCAGACAAAATTGGGAACCACTACGACATGGAGATATATATATATATATCGAGTTGGACACTGCTGCATTAAACATACCCACAGCAGTCTCCTTCCAGCATACCTGATTTGACACAGTATAAACTTCCGTCACTGTGCCAGATTAGGTTTCTACCAAATTTATATGAGTAAATTTACAGGATAAATTAAATGTGATTAACTGCATGTCTCATGACAAGAAAAATCCACAACAAAACCTTTTAAAGTAGGTAATTACTGAGTTACTTATTCCCAAACCCTTATTAGATTTTTCAAGGCCATGTGTCTTATAGTGCACATAATTATATATTAAAACAATCAGAGCACTCTTTGGAGCCAATTTTTCTAAATTCTAGGATTCAGCACTGCCTAACCTGCCTAACTCAAGAAGGAAGTAACATTAATAGAATAACCAACGCTTCTCTGCAGCATTTGAAGGCTTTTAAAATTTTTGCTATTGCTTGAAATGCCCTGCCTAGCCCATCTACAACATGGAAGTACCCATTATAACCTCCAGAAATATACTTGTTCAAAAAAGTCCGTATCCAGCTCACAATTAGTGACACCCTATTATTTAAAAGCCCTAGCAATATATCCCTGAGTTTATTGTGTAAGCCAAAAATTAAAAAATAAAAATCTCACTTTAAATTTTCACAAGTGTGTGCCTTTTCTTAACCAGGTACCTAAATTCTAATAAAAGCATATTTTAATACATCTTTTATGAAGTTTGTGACACTATGGAAGATCAAGAATTTAATATCAGGTTAAGCTTAATTGTTTTTAAGAGGATCAAAAACGATTCATTCATAACATATTCCTAAGTTTAAAAATGTTTATATACTCATATTCTAACAGTATGTAACAAACACTAGCAAAAGGAACTAAAAGTATTTGTTTAGGTACCAGGTCCTTCAACATACTGAATTTTAACTTAATAGAAATCTGATACCAAATTGATCTGACTTAAAAAAAAAAAATTTATGGAAATAATTATTCTAATTCTTAATATAAAACAAATAAGATACAATTTTTGAAATGCTATTTCATACCTATTACAGGAATTTTGCTCACAAATTTCATCCTCCTCCCCAAAAAAAAACATGTTGGGGAAGGAGAGGTAGTAGTAAGAGGGAACACTAAAAAACTTTTGGGGGTGACAGAAGTGTTCATTATCTTGTTTGCAGTGGTTTCACAGGTCAAAGCTTATCAAATTATACACTTTAAATGTGTAGTTTGTCAATTTATATATCAATAACGTGGTTTATAAAGAACTTGCTGCAAATAGACTGTTTTTAAAGCAGCCAAATTTTTTTTTTCCTTCTCACCTCCATGGCTTATTTCTGAGTCCAGCATTTCCACATTATATATACCATTTAACTAGTTTCTGTACCTGTGGGCTCCCTTTCAAACAATATGATCCAAATTCTTTAACAGTTGTTCATTATTTACATACATATGTATTGCTCCACCCTTTCAGTAACCAGACTTGTTAATGTTATCATTTAATGCGTAAAATAACCAAAACCCATGTACCTTGCCATGCTTATAAAAGGTAAACTATTAAACATATTCCATATCACAATGCATATGAATGCGCAATATACATTATTTAACTGCTGATAAATGGGAATTAAAGCAAAAAAAAAATCTGAATATGCAGCAGATGTCAGAAAATTTTTAAAAATTACAAAATCTTTCTTAAAAGCTAGAAAATACAATAAAAGAGATTTTCAGTGTAACTACATTTCTCAGGTCCCTTCTAGCTCATGTTAGCAAATACAATTTGCACCTTAAAGGTTTCATTAATCTATTAACCAAATAGTGCAATCTAAGAATCCCAAACACATTCCATATGTGATACTGACAAAGCTTTGTCAAAGCACACTTTAAGTTTTCTTCTGGGTTAACAAATTTAATTTCAGATGACTGGACTGACTTGTGGCATATTATACAATAAAAATCTATTATAAAAAAGGTAACTTTAAGATATATGTAATTCTTTTTACCACTCTAATTCATCCTAAGTTTTATGCACGTGAAACTGTGTTGCTTTTATTTTTGTTTCCCCATCACCACCATTGTCAGTATTAACAAATAAATCTGGCTTTCGGTGAAAACTGGGCAGCCTTGGCAGAATACAGTGAGGTGGAAACAGCAGAAACACTGCAGTTTTTTGATAATACAATTTTAAAAAAGAAAAACTGAGGATTAGCTCAATCTGATATTAAATCTAGAATATTTTTACTATCTAAAATTATGCTCTTTCCAATTAGAATATATTTAAAAATGGGAGTGAGGTAGGGAAAACTAGAAGCAAATACAAACGAAACCAGAAAAATGAAAATACAAACATATAGAATCAAATTGCTCTTCCAGTCAGCAGTAAAACAGAAATGCTTCTAAAATTAATGTGCGAGTGAAAAATAAAGTGGTTGTTTTGCATTCGATGTTAAGCAGTTGATAATAAAAAAGGTATTTTCCAAAGCTTTTTCTAAACTCAAAGTAATCACCATCTTTAATAAAGTATAACTTTGTTTTAATAAGTGAATAAAAGCACATTGTGTTTAGAGACCAATACCTTGAACACTACAGAGAACAACAATATTCTGAAAATCCAGTTTATTTTCCATGTTGTGGACAGATCCAGTCAGTGTGATCAGTTTTTCTGCACGTGTAATAATTTATCAAAATAAGTTTTCCCACAACAACTCTTTTCCATTAACTCTGAAAATCCTGGCCTGACAACATACCCAAATAAAGCTATTGAAAATCACCTCTTAAAATTTGGAAGTGTGGCAACGTTTTCCTGTAATATTTACTGAACTACAAATGGCTAAAGAGCAATTTATGTTTTAAAAGGTGACTAGTACAACAGTTGAGTTCAGGAAATTAATGTTTTAGTGCACTTTGCTCCAGTTTTAGCCAACATGCTACATTGTCCTTTTTTGGGAGGTTGGGGGAAGGGGGAGGGCACAAAGTGGACTTGAGCATTTCCATTGTACGAAAGAGATATGACTTTGCAAGCAAAACAGTGTAAGCTGCCTTTTTTTCTTAAGACCTGGACATTTTAAGACAGAAGCTTTGCAAAACATTACACAATTTTTTATTATTAAATGAGAAAATCTCATTTGTTACATCGTCACATTGCTAGTCAGAGAAATGCTGCAGTGATGAAGAAAGTCAATGTTGGATCAACCAAAGTCCTCATTTCTACAACATTCATTTACAAAGAAATAATGTTCAACACAGCCCAACACAACATTCTTGGTTTTCTTCATATTGAAGTCCCCCAAAAAAATCATCTTCTAATGGGGTATTTTACTACATAAATTATAGTTCTTCATTTTTACAATTCACCCCAAACTGTATGAGAGATGTATCACACTAAAATTTCTAAAGCTGTTAGGAAGGAAATCCTTCACACATCGTCGTCATCTGATGTGTCACTGCTACTTGTTTCTGTGTCATCATTCTCAATAGTGGGTTTGAAAGTGCTGTTTTTCCAGGGTCCAAACTTGAAGTCACAGATCAGGCCATTTTTCAAAATACCATTTTTCCTCAGACCATTCTTCTGTAACTAAAATGTCAAAAATAAGTTAATTAAATAAACTATCCTTCAAGAGAATACAGTATTACTACTATAATAATTCAATGTAACCATAAATACAATTAAGTTAATAAAACTGTATCCTACCCTGAAAATTTCACAGATTATGACGACGCTTCTGAAAAACTAGTTAGATTCAGGTAAATGATCCAACTGATCTAACAAAATATTTCCTAGAAATAAATCACTGCCTTTGGGAGAACCACATTTACTATCTACCAAAACATTACGAAAATTTTAATACCTTCAGATAATGGCTAGGATATAGTCAGCAACCATTCAGCTACAGCTGTTATTTTTATTCTGACCTAACTGGGCTATTAACATACCCTACAATCTGCTTTATTCATACTTTATAGAGTAAGCAGAATACAAATTATTCAAGTTGTGCTCAAGAAAGGTATACGGAAGTAACAAAATCAAATAGAGCCCTTTGCTTAACCACAGAAATTAAGATACTGGGGAAAAAATTAGTTTCTATTTCTGAAAATGAAAAATCAGATCTAAAAGGTTAGTATGGTAATAAGAATTGGGGTTTTGGCCCAAATTAGAAACAATTTAAATACACAAAACTAAGTTTAATAATAATGTACATTCTATTAACTTCAGCCTTTTGGATTTCTTTCTTTCATAAAAAATGTTCAATGCTCTGGAAGTTTTCATCAAAAGCTCCAAATATAATCTTTCATAAGACCAAATCCAGATAAATAGTAAGTTAATATTTGGAACTATGTATACATTTCATATTCTAGAGGGTTTTTTAAATCATCAAGATTAGGATAAAATACAAACCCAAGGAACCACTTTTATCATAGTTACTAATTTTGTTATGGACCTTGAAAACTAGAAATCGCAGGTTTACGGTCTTACCTCTCATTTTTCGTTTTTCCCTATGTATTTTCCATAACTCATTTTCTTTTTTACCTAAATTCTAAAATGTAAGCTACTTCCTTTCTCTTTGAACAAATTACATCGCTGTCTTTAGAGAGAAAACGCCATGATTCCCCTTGGTACTCAACCACTATGACACTTAACAACATACCTGTCACTCCTTTAAAGATACATCTTTCCCAACCCCAAAGTTCTATTCTTGCTTCATATGACATATAGCCTAATGCCACCGAATCTTTTAAAGTCTGAAAGCTGTGGAGAATTATGACAAAAACAAAACCTAAAATCTTTATCTCTGATTTCTCTAACCTGCATCATCCCTAAGAATCTAACTTAATGTTTTTTTTTTAAGCCTCCTAAAATCAGCTCTTCCTTCTATATTCCTGTTCATATTAATGATATGACTACCGGTTCACAGTATGGAATTTCAAAATCTTGCTGGTTCTATTTCAGATCTCTTAGTCTCATATCAAGATTTTTTATCGTCACTTCTCTACTTTAGGGCCTCATTTATCCTCCCCTAATTATTACAATATATCCCCTCCCCCAACTAATCTTATCATCTTGATTCTAATTTTCCAAATTACCCTTCCAATGTACACTTTACACTACACCTGTACTTTCCCATGTACGAATAATGACCATTCATATCCCTAAAAAACTCTCAAAGGTTTCCTTTCATAGAATACAAGCTATACTTTGACATGGTATACACAGACCTTCAGGATCCTACATATTTTTTCAACCTTATATCATGTTTAATGAATAGGCTTTGAAGTCAACCAGACTTGGGCTTAACTTCTAGCTAAACTACTGATAAACTGTATAACCTACAGAAAATCATGCAACTTCTCTGAGCCTTAGTTTCATCATCTATGTAGGAGAACTAAGAATAGTACCTACTTCATACAAATGCTACAAAAAAATGCACTTAGTGTAATACCTAAGAGGCATTAAGAGCTCACGTAATATTAATTACAATTACAGATGCCATGTAATTTATCATTCAAATCAGGGAACTTTTTAGAATGAAAGTAAGCACTTGGCTATTAATTACTATAGTGGGATAACATGAATAAACAAAGACTCAGAGTCACCCTTCCTATTAACAGGATCTTTAATTAAAAACTTTCCACCCCCTGCTCCAGCCACTGTGGACCCCAGCATACACTGTACTCTTACTTTTTGTCTTAAATGTCAGTCCATCTTAATTGTCAAAGGCCAATTCAAATCCAACTCACCAATTATACTTTCCCAGATCACTGCAACTGAAATTAATCTCCAGATAATCAATAGGATGTTAAGTCCTATTTGAGCAAAAAATTTTGTGTTTCCTAGTTAGTACTCCAGAACACAGCCTCGCAATTATGAAACATTTGATAAAATTGCCTGACACTCTCTTCTGTCTTCCCCTTAAACATTTTGAAAACTGCTATTACATTCTGCTTTGTATATGGAATCTATCTACCCTTATTAAACTGTTAGCCCTATGAAGGAGCTCATCCCTAAAACTCCATAATATCTTAGGAAAAGTAAACAATAAATGTTTGAACTGAAGAGAGGGACTTTGAACTCACAGTCTCCTCTGTTACCAGATGCAACAGAAATCTTTTTATAAACATCGGGCCCTAATGAGTTTTCAGAAATCTAAATGTCAACTGATGTCATCATTAATATATCCGTGTCTTTATCATTAGTTCAGAAAAATATGGTTATTATACACCATTGCTTCCCAACTCAAGTATGCAAACAATTTTTATATATTGGTTAATTACTTTATTATCAACAGAGTTTTATCTACCAATCCTAGTCATCGAAGAGCCAATTATCTGGGTCAGACAATATTATGCTATCTCTGAAACTACTACCTATAGTAATGATACCTGGTCAGTTTCTCTTGACACATTTCTTAAAATTCAAAACAAGACTTTCAAACAGATACAAAACTGGTACATCATACAGTAGACTACTACTCACCAAACTTGAGGAGTTTTAAAAGCATGAAAGTAGCCAGATCTAAGAAGAAACAGCTTTATGGCTCAATTATTAAAACATTCTAGAAAAGGAAAACTATAGGAAAAACTAAATGAATCAGTGTCTGCCAGAGGCTGGAACTGGGAGTGAAAGAAATGAATGCAAAAGGAGCTAAGAAGGAACTTTTGGGGCTGATGGTTATACACCTATATTAAGTTATGTATCACTTAATGGTGGGATATGTTCTGAGAAATGTGTCATAAGGTTCTGCTGTGTGAGTATCGCAGTGCATTTACACAAACCTAGATGGTATAGCCTACTACACTGCACACCTAACTATATGGTATAGACTATTGCTCCTAGACTACAAACCTGTATGGCATGTTACTGTACTGAGTAATGTAGCCAACTGTAACACAATGGTATTTATGTAACTAAACATAGAAAAGGTACAGTTAAAATGTGATATAAAAAAATTTTTTAAAGGTGTACCTGTATAGAGATTGAATGGAGCTTACAGGATCGGAAGTTCTCTGGGTAAGTCAGTAAGTGAGTGGTAAGTGAAAGTCAAGGCCTAGAATATTTCTGTACACTACTATAGACTTTTTATAAACACTATCCACAAGGCTTCTCCCTGCTTTCACTTCTGACAGGGTCAGAAAGAGAACATCAAAGCTGCCAATGCTACTCCATGAATAGGGAGGGATGTGAGCTGAAATGACTGGAAATATCTTGGAGAAACTGGCTAAGACACAGATCACCACAATGACGACTGTCAGGAAAGAGTAAAAGGTGGCCTCTGGATCAGCAAGAAATCAAGATGGAGAGATAAAAGAACATAAAGGATTGTCATAGCAATGTGGTTTTGGCTACTCCATGTTGGAGCAGTGGAAAGATTAAGAAACTCTGTGGTATTCATTAAAAAAAGAAAAAGTGTTTAACATAGTGAGGGTATAGAACTGAGGACTCAATATTTTGACTTTGGAAATTTGGTTTTGGTTCCACTGACCCTATCTGGCACAAAGGGCTCTCTCTGGCATTGAACTGATAGAATACCAACCAACTGAAAAACAAACCAAACTTATCTTACTTTACATCATTACGATCTGAAAATATTTCCAAAGCACAGGGACAAGCTGGCTCCACACTATACAGGACACCTTTATTAAAGTGACACTGGTACTTGTTACTTATTAAGGTCGTTCCTGTGGACTTGTGTCCTTGTACAGAATCTTAGGTCCTCAGCAAGGAATTTACTATAGCCATGTCATCTGACAATCATCAAGCTAGAACTGGGAGGGCCGCAGTGCTGTCTGAATATGTAGTGCTGGGGGTACGGGCTCCTCGTGCTAAAACAGGTCAGTGGTGACTGAGTGAGATGTAATTTAGGCACTCAATATTAAGACACTATGAGTATAAAAGGGAATCTACTGCCAAGCTCCACAGATATTGGTCCTGTTGAATTAAAAAAAAAAATAAAAAATAAAAACACTCCTCCTGAATGACATATCCTTCCATTTCTTACAGAAAATTCAGCTCCATTATAATCTTATGGGACCACCATTGTACATGCTGTACATCACAGATGAAAATGTTGCTATGAGCCCCATGAGTGTACATTTACATTTGTCAAAACTCATCCAACTATATGCTTAATTTTTTGTATGTAAATTATACAATAAAATAAACGTGACAAAACTATTCAATAGAGAAAGGATGGTATTTTCAGTGTTAGGGGAAAGGGATATCCAATGTAAAAGAATGAAAATGGACACATACCCTACAACAGGTACTAAAATTAACTCAAAATGGATCGAAGACCTAAAGTAAACAAACTATAAAGCACTTAGAAGAAAACAAAGGGGGAAAGATTCATGACATTGAATTCGGCAATGATTTCTTAGAAATGACATCAATAGCACACGCAACAACAACAAAAAATAGATAATTTGGACTACATCAAAACTTAAAACTTCTATGCATCAAAGGACACAATCAACAGTGAAAAAGCAACATATGAAAGTATTTACATATTTATCTAATAAGGGATTAATATCCAGAATATATGAAGTACGACAACTCAGTAACAAAAAAAAAACCGGGCAAAGGAAAAAAAAATGGACAAAGGACTTGAATAGATATTTCTCCAAAGAAGAGAAACAAATGGTCAATAAGCACATGAAAAGATGCTCAATATCACTAATCAACAAAGAAATGCATAATCAATAGGAAAGCCACAATGAGATACCACCTCATAGTCTTTAGGATGGTTACTATCCAAAAATTTAAAAAAAGGAATTCTTGTGCACCATTAGTGAGAATGTAAAACGGTATACTAACTATAGAAAAACAGCATGGTGGTTCCTCGAAAAAGTTAAAAAGAGACGACCATATGATCCAATAATTCCACTTCTGTGAATATATCCAAAAGAACTGAAAATAAGGACTCAAGATATTTATAAACCCATGTTCACAGCATCATTACTCACAACAGACAAAAGACAGAAGTAACCCAAGTGTCCATTACAGATGAATGGATAAACAGAATGTGGATATGCATATAATGGAATATTCAACCTTAAAAAAAATTCTGACACATATCACATGGATGAACCTTGAGGACATTATACTAAATGAAAAAAGCCAGTTACGAAAGGATAAAAACTATATGATTCCACTTATATGAGATACCTAAAGCAGTCAAATTCTGAGACACAAAGTAGACCTAGTGGATTCCAAGGACTGTGGGGAGCTGGGAATGAAAAGTTATGGTTTAATGGGTAAAGAGTTTTAGTTTTACAAAATGAAAAGAGCTCTAGAGGTAGATGGTGATAATGGATGCACAATAGTGTGAATGTACTTAATGCCATGGAACTGTACATTCGAAAATGGCTCAGATGGTAAACTTCATATTATGTGTATTTTGCCCCCAATTTTTTAAATACTGTAAAAAAAAAATATACTAAATTCATCCTTAAAACGCGTTTTTAAATTATGGTGATCATGTCCATTTTATCATGAAGTCAATATATTTCATTCAAAACATCTTATTAAAAAGTGTTTTGAAGATTATGGTATCAATTATAACACGTCCATATAGAAAATCACCTCTACATGACCAGAATTACTAAAAACAATCTCTAATTTGGAAAATCTTCTCAACTTCCTGATACTCTATCGAACATTTCCTAATAGTCTTTCAAAAAGGAAACTATGAAAACATAAAACAAAGGCAATTGTGACCTTATAATATGATGTCCAATAAATTCCTAAATAAAACTGTGTAAACCTCTCCCTTCTTGTTATAATATGGTTGTTCTGATTAAGGAAGGGCAATTTAAAGTGAATTTGATTCAGGACTTCTTACCTGTTCACTAATAACTTGGAATTCTCTCATTTCATCCTCTGTTAAAGGAGCACATGTTTCATCATTTTCACTGTCTTCTTGCCAGCCCATCTCCTTCAACAATCTGAAAAGAATGAAAGAAATTAATAAATTTAGAGCTTCACCCACATAGGATAATTCCATTTGTTATATGCAAAACAACATTATGCACTATACAAAGTCCCCCCAAATATTTTTGCTTTGACTGTCTTTCTGAAAATGAATAAACAGGATTAAGCTCAGTAAGATGTCTTAGATAAGATCAACATGAACTGCTTACTCTTTGATGTCATTGGTTCTCTGGATTGGAAACCTTGCAAAAGGCTCTCCAGGCTAAAACTGAAGAAAATTTGCTAAATTTATGTAGTTAGAGCAATATTCATCCTCATTTGCTAAATTTAATACCATCCCCCAACACTCTTAGCTACTCATTAGGTTTTCTACTTTGGAAAGAAAAGGCTGAGCTATCTTACCCTATCTTGCATTTTATAATTTATCTGTTGATATCACCTTTAATTGTGCATGCCAGTAATTTTCCTCAATACATAATTCAACTTGAAAGAAGCATTATGTTCTACAATAACAGAAAAATTATTTTTTTAAAAGCTCCCAACCAGGATCTAAGTAAAATGACTAATATGGTAATTAGTTTTTCCTTCCTTCAATTTTTAAAGAGAATACTTCCATCTTAGGCAGAGAGGAAAAGATTATCAGAGAACTAACCAACCACTTCTCTAGTTGGGCAAACATGAACACCATAGCTATTGCTAGTGTATTTGAGTCAATGACTCCAAAGTTTTCCTCATATGGCCACATATTTTATACTGTCTGACTATATATATTTTTTAAATAGGTACATCTCTTAAGTATTTATTACTCCTATTTATACCTATTCATCTTTCAACTGGAGTCCACCGCAAATTAGCTACTTTGTAGACGTTTATACTTTTAAACAATCTCATAGAATATCGATGCTCAGAGACTCCAAATAAAATTTAACACTATACCTGTATTTTACAGATAAAGAATCAAGATCACATAAGTAAGGTAACTTGTAAACCTGATGGCGAGAAGAAAATAGGACTCTGGATTTTAGCCACCCAAGTTACTATATACTGACTGCACCAAAACTCTGCTGCCTCTGGACCAAAATGTCACAGTCATAATCAGAATTACTGTTTCTCTTATTCTTTTTAATCACTTAACATTTCTTTTCCAACTGCACTCTCTTCATTCTTTAACCTAGGTAACCTCCCTGTGGAGTGGTATTAGATTCCCAATGTCACCTAGTGAAGAGTCCATAGATTTACAGTGCTAAAACAATCTAAATGCTTTTGCTAGATCCTTACTTTCACTTCTTTCACTGTAAAAAACTGAATCTCAACAATAATGCAGATAGAACAAGTTATTTCAAATGTTATAAAAGACAAGTATTCCTAACTGTCCATTTTCTCTTCTGTCTCTTTCCCCCCCAAGATTATAAATGTTTTTTCCCCACGTTCTTTAAAAAGGAGGTATAAGCATTTTTGTTAGTAAGCACCAGAATGGCGTAACAACCAGGATAAGTATCAAACTAGTGATAGTTTAATTACCTATTACAAGACTACCAGGTGGTATAAACTGTGGTGCTACTGCATTCTTTGTCCCTTTGTCTTGTCAAACATTAGTATCTGAGTGGTCAGTTAGTAGAGAATATACTAATCTGCACAGAATTTCAGGGTCATCTCTTCTCACTGACCCAATCTTTCCATAAGTAAATTATCCTATAACAATTTATACTCTACAGAGTTGCCTGCTACATTTGTCTTTTTTTAAATATTAGTTTCAGGGTATACTGTACAATGGTTAGACACTTACATAATTTATGAAGTGATCCCCCGATTACTCTAGTACCCATCTAGTACTACACACAGCCATTACATAATGCTGACTTTACTTCCTATGCTATATTCTAAATACCTGTGACTGTTTTGTAAATACTAATTTGTACTTCTTCATCCTTTCAGCTTTTCTATCCAGCTCCTGAGATTTTAACTGTTAGTCTGGAATAGCTTTCAAAACAAATACTGTATATTTCCCTTTTCTCAAAAAGTAGGAATACGCCTTAGCACTGATTTGCACTTTGCTTTTTCATTAGCATTTCTTCCCATTCTCCCTCAAACTATCACCACCAAATCACCCTGATACCACTTTCACAATTACTACTCTCTAAATATTTTCAAAGCCTTCCCATTTCCTTAAGAAAAAACTCCTTAAACACCATGATCACAAACTCAAATTCTTTACATTAGAAAAAAACACAGGATTAGAAAAGGAGGGTCACAATTCCTACTATATCACAAACCAGGTATAAGAATACAGGGACGATTCCTTCATTTTCATGAGCTATTTCTTCACCTGAAAAATTGAAGAAGCTTGAACAGATCTCTAAGGTTCTATCTTTTTAAGGTTATCTCTAATTCCATTAAGGACTCTATACTCCTGTCAAGATATTTCATCCACTGCCCCTAAAACAAACTAGGTATGTTCTCAACTACTTAACTCTAAAAATCCCTTCACACCCCCCCTTCTTCCAAAGTGACTACCCAATACCCTTGCCCAGATTAAGGTCTCACCCTTTAAGATTTAATTTAAGTCCCAATTAAAAAACTTTCTCACTGGTACTCAAATTCCCTTGAACTTCTCTGGCCCTTATTTCTACTAATACATCTGGTGCTTAAACAAGATTAACTATCCCTCTGATATTGAAGCTATCCTCAATACCTTGAGAATGACACTGAAATTTGACAATAAGAATAAATTTTTATGTTTGAACAAATGAATGGTCATCCTTGAGAATTGTATCACTGACACCTGACTTGTTAAATTCGTTTGTTTCAAAATGCACCACTAAGAAACTGAAACGACAATTCAAAATAGAAATATCTGCAAATTATACATATGATAAGAAATTTACATCCAAAATATATAAAGAATGCTAATGACCCAAAAAGGCAAATAATGGAATTTAAAAAGAGGAAAGAATTTCAGCAGATATTTCTCCAAGATATACAAACGGCTAATAAGTACACATTAAAAAAAATGCTCAACATGGTTAATCATTAGGTTAAAATGCATGTTAAATGCATCTTAAAAACCAGGAAAAGATACCACTTCGTATCCATGAAAATGACTATAATCAAAAAGACAGATGGTGTTGGCAAGAATACGGAGAAATCAGAATATTTATATGTTGATGAGAATGTAAAATGGTACACTCATTTTGGAAAAGTATGGCAGTTTCTCAAAATGTTAAGCGTAAGTCCCAGCAATTCCGTTCCTAGGTATCTACTCGAAAGAAATAAAATCATGTCCATACAAAAACATGCACATGAATGTTCATAGTGGCTTATTGAAAATACTCAAAAACTATGAACGACCCAAATATCCATCAACTGATGAACAAATGTGGTAGAGCAATACAGTGTACTATTTGGCAACAAAAAAGAACATCAATGAACCTTGAAAGCATTATGCTAAGTGAAAGAGCCATACATAAAAGACAAAATATTGTACGATTCCACTTACATAAAATATCCAGAAAAGGCAAATCTATAGGTACAGAAAGTAGATTGGTGGTTGCCTATGACAGAGAGTAAAAATGAGTAATAACTGCAAATGAACAGAGTTTCTTTTACGGGCAATGGAAATGTCCTAAAATTAGACTGTGAATATACCAAAATATCACTGAATATTGTACATTTAAAATGGGTGACATTTATGGTATATAAATTATATCTCAATAAAGCTGTTAAAAAATACATCACAACATTTATATTTAATACCAAAATCCTGAATATAAAAACTGCAGAGAAGAAAGTAAAAATAAATACTAACCTGTGTTCTGCCTCAAGTGAACTTGAAAGAACATCAGTTTGTGGGAAGGTTGAAGACCGGATGATTTGTTGGGAAATAACCGAGGCATTGCCATTCTCTTGTGGAATTTCATTTTCATCAAAGTTTCGGTTTATATCCCTTTCTTGGTGAGTACTATTGCTGTTATGCAAATTAAATGAGTCGTCATCCTGATTTTTAAGGAGTTCAAAAAGAAGGAGTTAGAGAATACAGTTGTTAAAACCTTTAATAGATCCTCGTTAATGTTCATTGATAATACATAAATGTAATAATACTTATTAAATGTAGAAGAAATTCTCATAAGGTAGAAAAACTAAACTGTGATGGATACCCATAGCTTTCTACTCACTCACATTTATACAACAAAAGGCAAACCCAAACAGTAAAGGTAGACAGCATAGGGAAAACAACAGAAAACACATTAATGGGAATTTTTTTTTTTAATTTCTGCACAGGAACTACAGAATAAGAAAAATCTACTTTAGAAAGCCATTACTTATGCAAATAGCTAGCTAGCCAGACTTGCTTTCAGGGAGATAAAAATTTGAAGTTTATTCATGGGTCCTAAATGATATCTGCCCAAATATTTTAATGACATGTTAATGTGAAACCAAGACTTACTGCAAGTTCGATTACCTTCTCTGAGCCAGCGTGGCTCTCATCTTCATGTTCCTCTTCTACTCTGTCCCTTTTCAATGCTTTCAAAAATTCACTCTTCTTATCAGTGCGCATTCGTGTCAGTTTGGTTAGACGAGGCTGCTGATTAAGTTTGTCAACAGGTGACGAGGAATTTGAGCGATTACACTAAGAAAAAGTAAAGAAATATTGATAAATATGTAGACAGAAGACTAATGTCAACATAAAGCTCACAACTACCACAACTTTCTCTTTCATTTCACCTTCACAATATAGAACTGATTTTAAAGTCTATTTCAAAGACTATTTTCCTCTCACCCTGTATGTTTTATCTATCTCATTGAATGAGTAAACAAAAAACATTTCTTATTCCAGAAATAATTAAGGTCTGGTAACACAAAGAACTATCACTCTAAATTAAGAGTTTAAATACTATTTTATAAAATGGATCCTTAAACTGTTTAAACATTTCTGTAATACATAGAAGAGCAGTTATTAAAACTGTATTCTACAGAATTCCATAGTTCTAATACCAGCTCCAAGATGATCTATTTTATAATTATTTACATGCAGGTACACATAGGGTTGGTTAATCAGGTAAAATTTCACCAGGGAAAACTTTTGTGAAAGAGCAGGAGGGAAAGAAAAAGGAAACATGTACTAACATCTTTTTGATTTTGGTGTTTTGACAGTGGAATACAATAGAAAACAAGATGTTATATCTCTGCATCACAGAGATTTTTAACTATGGCAATAAACCATAATGCTTAAATATGGGCAATAATGTCTGTAGACTAGAATCAATCTAAGCCCCAATTAACCAGCTAGGAATGCTAGTCCTTTCATCAAAGCTCTAAAATTCTTTGACTTAGTATATAAGGGGCTATGCTGTTCCAATATAGTACCCAGAGCAATCTCAGGTATATGTATCTGGTCACAAGTATCTTTTGACCCTGAACTAGTCAGAGAACACTCTGGTATGGAAGTTTCAGAAACCTAATCAAATGACAGAGAAAATATCTAAGTTATATGAAGTCAGTTCAATAACAGTAGGCACCTTTCCCTCTCTTCCTTCCCTCTACCCCAAAGTGTTAACACTAGCAAAATGTCCATCAGCCCCAAAAGAATATAATACAAATCCTCAATTTTAGTCAAGATTCAATCATTTGCATAACTACCACAAATGTCAAAATTGCAATTGTCATAATTCTTTCCTTTAAAATTATTCTAGTCAATGGGAACATGAGTTTCACTATTATTTTCTCTACATTTGAGATGTTTGGAAATTTTCATTAAAACTTTTTAAAATTATTCCTACTTAATATGCAAAAATGTTATTAGCAAATTGAGGAGCATCTAAATCAAATTTTCTGAAAGTATAAAATATCTCATTTTAATATATTTAATAAATCTACACCTTTTGTTATTAATTGTCATGATTAAAATATGTTGCATTCTTCAAAAATTTTAAATACCATACCTCTTTCACTGAAGTTGTTGACGGACTAAAATTCTTGGCAGTTGATTTAAAAGCATTGAAGTTACCAACACCATATGTAGACTCATGAGAGAAGGAAGTCCCAACTTTATTTTCTTTAGTTTGGCTTTTCCATTGTGTAGGCTAAAGAAAAACACAAAGACATTAATATGTATTCAAAAACACTATAGAGAAAAATAAAAAAAGCAAATACTATAAAGATGTGGCTCATAAAAACAATTATTTTTGTAGTATATCTTAATTATTCCTACATAATTCCCTTGTATCTTTTTCTACAAATAAAATCAAAGGTTGCAATTCAGATAAAAACATTTGACCACATTGCTTTTTTTTCAATTTTGTAAATCTAAAGTTAGGTTGCTTTTGCCTAATATCAAGAAAAAAGTGGATGTTTTAAAAACCTAAAACAGAACACCAAGGACACAGCATTATATATTACTAAGCAATTATAGCATAGATGCAAATCAAAAATTTTATATATTTCATTAACTATTAAAACAAGAAAGCACATGACCAAGTAAACACATGCATCATTTAAAACATAATTAAAATTAATGACACACGACAAGCTAACTCTTTCCATTTATTAAGTCAATAACCAACTATATATCCCCATGACTAGGTATAAAATTTTTAACATTATTTTGTTAAAGCAACTCAACTGATAAAACTTAAAGCTTGTATTTTTAACAATTTAAAACTTACTTTTGTAGGTGGAGCAGCAGGTTTAGGGACTAAACCTTTATAAACACTTGGACCAGTCCCATTCTTAACTGGCTGTGACTGAAGACTTCCTACTACTGGGAATCCAGATAGCTGTAAATCTTTTGTATTACCTTTCTTAATGACCAGCATCCTTGGAGTTCTAGATTTAGGATTTGGAGGATATTCTGCATAAATAAAGTATGAGCAAGAGTCACATATATTTTAAAATTTTAACATAAAATTAAACCACCAAAAGAAAGTATGTTCCAAAGTTTGATCATATTTTAAAAATAACAGCTGTTCCTGGGTAAAATAATTTAAGTAAGTATAAACTATACTGCTGTTAAAGAAATACAGCTAAAACATAATTGAACAAATCATAGCAAGAATTCAGCAATGTCAAGTAATACAGATGAATTCAGCTGACAGTGCCCTAGGAGGTTAACTATAACCAAATCAAGATTAATTACATTCTAACATTTTTCATTAAGTTTTTCAAATTATAATTTTATTGTAATGTCCCTTAAAATTTGGAATATAAAGTATATTTTCTTATTTCTCATTTTGAAAAGAGAATTTTCTTAATTCCCTTTCATTTTTATCTCACTTATAATTACCAATAAGCAAGGAACTACAGTTTCTCTATTCTAAGTTTGTACTTAAGCTATGACTAATGAAAGAGTTCTATTTTCATAATGTCAATTCATTCAAATATTTACTGATCATCTAACTATATTGAAGGCATTATGCAAGTTTCAGGGTAACCAACTCAATCCTAGTCTCTGAAGACAGTGTTAATAATAGTTGCTAACTAAAAGCTTTTTTCAAGACCACTGCAGTTGTTAAAATATAAAAAAACTACTCCTAGAGTTTAATCAGTGTATGTGTAATCAAACAGGTATTACGCGTGAGCATGTTCACAATTATTCCAATGAAATATGGCTTTCTTCCTTTGGAAAAAATCTGAAAGCATCAGCTTCATAGTTAGAAATCTTTTTAGGATAAAAAAATTAACTCGAAGAGAGGAATCCCAGAAAATCTAAATTAAAATTAGTTTACATATTAAGTAACATATGATCCTGTGAGACTGTTAAGTTTGTAATAATGTTCCACCTCCCACAAACCAAACTTACAATGGATCATCTCAAAAACTAAACAAGGACTCTGAGGGACTCTCAAAGTTCATTTGAGACTACAATTCTTTAAAATATAGAGTTGGTATGGTGCTTCATTAATTGTAATGCTGAAGGATAAAATAACAAGGACCTAAAGCAAACTGAGGAAAGATTCATCTTTCCAAAAGTTAAACACATGTTAATCTACAAGGACAAACATTCCAACTTCTTGGCTGCGTAAAAAGACCGAAGATATGAATGCTAAGAAAGAATCTTCAGACAAGCAAGAATACAGAAATTATATCACCGATATACAGCTTTTCTGAAAAACTTACAAAAAGAAGCCAATAAAACAAGATAAAGAATAAAGATCTTAAACAGAGGTCAATTAATAACAAATAGTACTAAAACAATTTAAATATTGCAATTATTACTTTGGGTAAAAAGACGACTGTGTGAACAAAATGGTAAGGAAAAAAGATTCTTGAAATTAAAACATAAGAGAAAACCTTAACAGCCTGGTACTCAAAATCTAAAATAAATGCAACTCAGGAATCTGAGGAATGACTGATACTAGGAAATGCAAAAGGTGATAGGAGTTTGTAAGGTCTCATCTCAGAAAAATCCAAGTGTTTGAAGCAGGGGGCAGTTCTACCAGTATGCCACTTCAATAAGTTCAAATGTAACTGATTAAGACTTCCAATTCTACTCAATACAAACAAATAAGCACACAAGTTTATCTTCTTTCTCTTCTAGAGCCTTATATTAAAATTACTAAACTGAGAGAAGAAAACAAATACAACAGTAAAGAACATAAAAAGGGTCATCGGCAAGGAGTGATTCCAACACATTTCTAGAGACATAAAAGAAAAAACTTTAGAGTATGCACAAAGGAACCAAACTAACAGGGAGTTAATCTGTCCTGTAGAATCTTTACTGTAGAATGGGACTTGGAAATGCCATTTATGACAGAGGAGAGAAATAAAACTTTTTAAAGATAAAAATCACCAAGAAAAGATTCTTACTAAAGTAAATCCTAAATGATGTACTGTGGGGGCAGGAAAAAAAAAACCTTACATCCCATGTGTAAGGTTGAACATACAAGAAAAAGATTTTTTGTAACATAAGCAATTACTGATGGAGATTATAAAGGCAGAAGAGAAGTGAATGAGCAAGCAGGAATGCTCTCTTTAAGCTTCAATATAGTTTATGACTACTAAGTTTTCTGTTCCTACACCTGGATTTCTAGACATGTAGGAGTAAGAAAGATGCTGTTTCCTCAAAGAGGCCTTCAATGCAAACAATGATAAAGCAGAAAGTGAAGCCTAAGAAATTAGACACAGAAGAATAGGTAGCAAAAAATAAGGGACCTAAAGGAATATGACTAGGAGGGAAGAGAAGCAGACATGGTACTAATGTACTTAAGTACATTTGTATTCAATCAAATATTATAGTTCAGAGATTAACATGTGCATTTGTACTAGATTTATAATTTTAATGCCTGCACCAACCTTATAATCTTTAATCTATAAAATGGAAAAAAATAGTTCATGTCTCAAAATTACTGATATTTTCTTTAAAATACTAAAAAAAAAAAATCTCCATAAAAATTATATACTATGTTTATTATAATAGCTTCTAAATATATTTGAATTAATGGTGTCCCTATTCTGAGAATTTCTGGTTGACCCACAAGAGTACAGAAGATGAGAAAAATTATAACACAAATAAACACGTCCTGTAGTAATATATATATATATAGTAATATATATACACACATGCATATATGTGTGTGTATATATTACATAAAACTGCCCATTTAAGAACAAGAAAGTGTTCCTAATGGTAATAAGTTACATTTTAGTAATGGAAAAAATAATGGCAGCATTAATAGACAAAAACTTAATTTGCATCGTTTATATCCATTTTATATTACTTATAAACTGGTTCATCTATTCATAGATTATCTCTAAAAATCTCCTGACACAAACCTTTCAAGTTAAGCGTTGAAGCTGTTGGATTCAAACAGTATCCAATGTCTCCTTCTACACTTTTCCCATTTACTTTGTCAATTTGGTAAACTATATGGAAAAGACCCAAAAATTACTTATTCTTTTAAAGAGAAAATTTATGTATTGATGAAAAGCTTTAACACTTAACATAAAAGAATTAGAAAGTGACCTTGGTAACTTTCCTCCATAAATTACATATGCATATTAATCCAAGCTCATACAAGCAGGTATTCCCATTCAAATTTAAGTTCAAACACCTGAAGCATATAGAATTTTCGATTTTTATATCATTATTTCCCTTTATCCTCACAAACAACTGTAATCTGTGAATAACTGATGTTAAATATTCCTTTATCATCCTGTTGTTAATGCTCCCCTATTATCTGTGAATATTAGTTTTATTCCTTAAATAGGAATTCAATGGTAATGGGGGACTGGCTCAATTCTTTGGGAAAAAAAATAGAATTAAAATATCAGTACACCAGATCCCATCTCATCTCGGAAGCAGGGTTGGGCCTGGTTAGTATTTGGATGGGAGACCTCCCAGGAATACCGGGTGCTGTAAACGTTTTTATTTAAAGAATAAAAGTGAGGGGGGGGGGGAATACACACACACACACACACACACACACACACACACACACACACATATCACCACATATAATACAAAGTAAATTGGCCGCATGCATGATTCAGAGCTGACATCTCAATTTCTATCCTTTCATATATCCTATATATAGGTGCCTTATATTTTTTCTGATTCAATTGCTGACTAGTTTATGCTTTGATCTATCACTTAGAAATTTTTTGCCTTTTAATAAACCTACCAGAATCTCTTATTGAATTTGAACATAACTAGCTAACATTTATTAAACACCTGTAACATGATCAAGGATTTTACACAGTAGATAAATATTAATAATGCTTTTCTCATTAGAATTATTGTAATGATCCTCATCTCACAAGCAAGAAAATTCACTCAGAAATTAAAAACAATCTTCCCAAAGTCTAAAGGACCAGTAAGTAAAAGAACTAATGTTAGGACCCAGATCTATCAGATTCCAAAGCCAACATACTTAACCACTATAATATACTACTGAAGAAAATGGAAATTAAACTATTCCTATCCATATACTTAAAAATGTTTACCATTTCCAATTAAAAACAATAATAAACCTATACTGAATGATCAGAATAAGGGGCTTGTAAGTGTGCATTACCAAGTGATATCGGGGTCCAACCTTTCCTTCCACAATCACACTGATGCCAGTTATTAAGTGTTCTCATTATCTTGACACAAAAGAAACAACTTTAATGTGTCAACAAAAGCACATAGCCAAGTGAAGAGTAAACGTTAATTTGAATTAAGTTCTCACACAATTAGAGGAAACTTAGTCACATAAAATACAATACACAAATATCAAACTCAAAAGAATCCGTACTATATCAACTAATACAAATTCGTGCCGTGAACACTAATTTTAATACAGAAAAATAATTTGTTTTAAGATTATTTTTATATAGATTAAAGCTGTTTTTATTAGTTTTGAATTTTTAATTTAATGTACAAATCTGTTTTGTTTTATAGTAGTATGAGTGTTAATAAATAAATGAGTTTCACTAACTTATAATGCATGTCAATGGCAAGGATATATAGTACTTTTCTTGTAACGACCTACCTTTAAGAACTAGTCGTTTATTTGCTTTGATTTACAAGGCTAAACAAATAAAATTCTTGAAAATAAACTTTAAGGCTCTTAGGTAGTATGAGCAAAAATCATCAAATTATCAAGGAATAGACACAAATATAAATGATGAGTTATAACAAAACTATGTTTTAGTTCACTACTAATGACTGAAATTTTTCATTATTTAGAATCTTAAACACTACGTTAGGCTCTGCCAGTAACATACTGCTGATATGTTGTGTCAACACAAAAATGGCCAGAAATCCTGAAAATACACAAATCAGTCACTAATTATGTCTCAAACTGCATACAAACACATAATAAATATGGATCATTTTATCTCCTCTTTCTTACCTCCAAATAAATCAATCACACAAATAAATTATTTTAAAATTCTCACTGGCATACACTGAGATAACCTGAATTTTTATTTTAGTTTTAAATTATTAAGAACATGGAAATAAGATTAATTTACTAAGCATTAATCCTATGAACCAAACAACAGTGATCCTGGTTTAAGACCAACATACTATATAAGTCACAGATATAAGCTGCATGAGGTGTTCTCAATAAATCTAATTAAGTTCTAAGCAGAATTAAACTTATGTAACTATATTTTAAATAACTTAATTACTTTTCCTCAATGTATTTTTTAAATGGGGATATGTTTAGATTCTTGTGCTTTTTGGTCTATAAAAGGATAGTTTCGGGGACAAACTGGTTTTTTATTATATATTACATGTTCATTAAATTTTTACTTACCTGGAAGGAAGTAGCACTAGAAAAGTTCTATTGTAGTCTTTCCTAAATTTCTCTCATGTCTTCCTCAGGAACATAGCTATTTTAAATGTTGCAATGGGTAAAACAATATTTGGGAACCCAGGGGGGAAACTGAGAAAGGAATAGTGAAGTATAATACAATGAAAGTTTCATTGTATTCTTATAGGAAGTACTGGGAATTTAACAACCAAACCACAATTAACCATTTTCTTTTTTATAATGCAGATACACTTCTTAGTTCACCTAAGACAGTAACAAGTACATCTTCCTTTTAAACATCTTTTCAACTAGTACTCAAAATCCTTACAGCAACTCTGAAACAGCAGAACCAAAATCTTTATATTAATACACTGTATTCTCAATATTTTCAAAGATGTTATTTGCCTTTAAATCATTTCTAATATTAAAATTAACCAAGGATCAATACCAATAGTATCTATATGTAGTTTTATCTGACAAACGCTCACTGACATGCTCAACTTTTTAATTTACTTTCATTCTAATCAAATCCAAGTTATTCCTAATTTCTTAGAGAGTCTATTTAACACCTTCCAGGTGATTCTATATTCTTATGCAATCAGCTGTTCCCAGAAAAACTGAATAATAAGGAAACATACCTAAGAGAGGAGCTTGGGAGATTTTTTTGGTTGGGTATGTGTGTGTCTGGGCGTGTAGGCCTGGGGAGAGTGGTAGAAATACTAATTTGCAATACAGAAAAAACAATGCCATTCACATGGTTCTAACAAAAGTGTCTGACCACCCCCACCCCCACCCTCAAAAAGCCCATAATAAAAGTAGGGAGATTAAAAGTACACAAAATTCCCCAGAGTATCACCCCATAAATACAATAAAGAACAGCACAGGAAGTGGCAAAGTTTAAAATAATGCCTTTATTGTTAGGACTAGAATGCTGTCATAAGCCACAATCCTTTTGTTTTGGTTAAGTTGTTGATTTTCAATAGAAACATACAAATGAACATGTGTACAAGTTCCAAAGTGAATACATCACCTTTGAATTTGATATTAAATAATTAAATTTTTCAGATATAAAATCTTCATATAAATTTTTCCATTATTTTAAACTTCACTTGAATCTTTAAAAAGCTGTCTAATTTATACTACGAGTGCAGTTTAATCTTTTGTAAGATGCTATCAAATTAAACTCAGAAGTTTTAAAGAAAAGGGAGTTATTACCAGAAAAACTGTCATTAAGCTTTGACAATCAAAAAGGCAAATAATTTCAAATAGACTCATTCCAGAAGGCAAATTTATACAATTATATTTAATACTTTCTATGTATAATAATTTTCATAGCTAACAAGATTAAATTTATGTCACACTATGATAAGAAGTACTTATATTTCCAGTTAACCAACTTTTCGACTTTGAAATACTAAAAATTTAAACTAAGTTTTGTTTCTTTAGATTACCAGGCTGCTCTCAAATGACATCCATTCATTACATTAACTTACGACCATTTTTAAAAAATTTATATTTGAGTATACTTAATGGTACTAACATGTGCAAATCAACTATTTCAACTCAAACTCTTCTTCTATCCCCAACATCTTGTTTTTAAAAGATAAGTGCCACCTTTTTTTTGTAGCTTAGCACATCAAAACAGGTATTTAAAAGGGACAGTTTAATTCTAGTCTACTATTAATTAATTAAAAAAAAAAAAGAAACCTACAAATAACATTTTATACCCCTGGAAGATAGATCAAAAATTACTTACCCCATACACCTGCAGCTAGAGACTTATTCTGATTTGGTTCTCTCTCATATTCAGGATTTAAAGACGGCTGAAAGAAAATTGGAATGGAAAGAATACAAAAAATGTTTAAATTGCTCACATTCTTTTAAATGTCATCTCAAAACCATACTGAAATACCTGATATAATCAACTCAACAATTAAAGGTTGATTATATTCATAAACCTTAATTTCAGCTTATTCTACTATTAACATGGTTACCATCTATTCTCACTCTTAGCCTAGGAAAACAAGGAAAGTGTCTTTACATATTCTCATCACCGGAGAAAAGGTGTCAATTACAAAACAACAACAACAGAGTAAACACAAGATGATATAGTCTGCATCAATCTGACAAATATCCCTTCTCAGTATAAATAAGGGCAAGAGTGGGAAAGAGGAAAATCGAACCATTCCAACTTTCATTATGTTTTCATTGTTGGGTGCTTTAGTTAACACACTCATTCTCAAATCAAAGTGCAACTTTTTATTTAACAAGTGATGCTCAGGATATTAAAAAGAAAACTGAGCTGAATATTAAATGTGTACTCTAAAGCTAATCTTAGATGTTTGCCCCCTAAAATCCTAAATTTCCAGTAATTATATCAATATTTTTCACATTACCTAGCTACACAGCCTGCACTAAAGGTGCTTAACATGTGTTGAATAAAATGAGTCCTAATACATTTTAATTATCCACAAAAGTGAATTATTAACTTTACTGACAGTACCATAAAGCCCCAAAGAGTATGCACACATACTAGTATGAATTCCTTGATATAAACTAAATAGAATTGAGAGGACTTTGGTGGAGGTTATACACTCTTTTCAATAATAAGTATAAGAACTTACAATACAGGTGTATATTACAGGTCTAGAATTGTAAAAGCTGACGTGCACCACCATGAAAGTGGAGTAGGGTATAATAGTAACAATAGCAGCAACTAGGTTTTATTGCGTGCTTGCTATGCGTCAGGCACTGTTTTAAGTGATTTACTTGTACTACTCATTTAACCCTCCCAACACTATGAAAGTATACTATTTATCATTACTGATCATAAAAATTCCACTTTATGGTATTAGCAAGTTGATAAAAATGGGCCACTGAAATGAAAAGACACAGTGATTTCAAGGTTATTTGATTATAGGACCTAAGAAAAATCTTTTGTTCTTCTCTTTCCCTTACAACTCCCCTGCCATAAATCTAATCAAAGTCTCTCACTTCCACTCTCCACCCTACCTACCAAACTAATTCCAAAAACATTATCTTATCACAGCTGTCCAGGTCAAGCCATCATTTTCTGAGCTATTGCCAATGCTTCCTAACTTAGTTTTCCTGTTCTCACTCACCCATTCAAGATCTAACAACTGGAATAAAATCAGCTCACATGACCGCACTCCAGAGGCTTCTGGCTGCATTTGTAGTTAAAAGTCCTACTCAATTAAAACCCTTTCCTACTCCTCTAACATGGTCTACTACTACTACTACTACTACTACTCTTTATCCATATTAGCCTAACTTTTATTCCTTAAACATGACAAGCTTACTCCCACTTTAGGGTATACACACTAGCTCTTTCCCTTCTTCCCCAGTCTTTAAAAAAGCTCATCAACTAAGTCCTAAATTAAATGACACTTCCCTAGAGAAACCTCTCCTTACTTCCAAAACCAAAGTAGCCATCCAGTCACTTCCTGCCCAAATTCTCTGCAAAGTACTAATTATTTTTTCTTTTTATTTTCTGAAAGTCCCCAACAGTACAGAAACTCATTAAGAGTAGGGACCTTGTCTATCTTATTCACCTATGTAATCTGAGGGCCAAGAACAATTAAACTCATATGAATGAAGAATGACATACACACAGAAATAAATTACCAGGAATGAGTCACAAGAAGAACCAGATAAATAAGATTGTACACTAGGTAATTTTTATGTAACTTGAGAAAGTGTTTAGATAAGCCATGTGGTGAGATTTACAAATAGGAAAAAAATTAAGAATATTCTGTCTCAGATTAATTCATATATTTTTAGCAGTGGAGTTAACAATCCTAATTGTATCTGACCTAGGTTAACTATCAGTGTGTCTTCCGTAACCACGAAAAAACTTTTGAATAAAATAGCCGAAACAAAAAGGAGCTATCCTAGGTTTAGCTTCAGAGTCAGATTAAAGTGTTATTTAAAAAAGATAATCTAAGTAAAATGTACTACTAAAATATTCTTTTCAAAAATTTGCAGCTTTTTAGAAATAATATTATGATACACTTGCAAATACGTCTCTAAACGCAGCCATTATTTTTAGGGGAGAGTGTTTAAATTTCTATAAGGAATAAAATGACATAAATTTATCAAAAATTTTAAAAGACACAGGAATACGTAGGAGGAGGGAGGGGAGGGTAAAGGATGGGGAGGGGTGAATTATGAACAAAAGCTTACAAAATGTAAGGAGTAAAAATAATTGGGCCTGTAAAGGGTGATCTCTGTTGAAAATGAATTGTCCTGATAAAACGTCATGAGCGCCTTGCTACTAAAATGGCACTTGCGGAAATCTCATTTGTAACTAAAATTACAAGAAAACTTACAAAATCCTCAGCCTCAAATTGTTTGCGTTCTCTCTTGTCATCTTTCCTCCCTGTTTCATTGTCAGGTATGTTGTTTTCATGTAGTCCTTGGCTTTTTCCAGAATGGAAAATACTGCTACGAGAACGGGAACTTCCACCATGGTATCCCCCTCGATGATTTATGTTCTCAGTACCATTTCTTCCATGTGTACGCCATCCATTTTTTTCTTTCCTTCCAAAGTTACCTTTTTTAGATAATGGCAAAGTATTACAAATTCAAAGAAAATGGTTCTGCTTAAAGACTGAATCACAATTAAAATATTCTAAAAGAAAAATCCTTAAATTCTATCACTCCTTAGCAAATTATACCTCCATTAGGACGTCCAATACCAGAATCAAAGCCATCTGAAGAGTTATGTCGTCGACGATTCACATCATAACGATTTTCTGTCCATGAAAAGTTTTCAGAATGCTTCTCAAAATTCAATGATGACTGAAACATTAAGAGCATGTAGGTAAACATACATTTACAAACTAAATATAATTTTAAAAACTAACAATACTCTGGTTTAATTTACTTTCAAGAATTTTCAATGGTTAAAAAGAACACTCTGTAGTCAGTTTCAATGTGTTTGGTGACTAGTAACTTATAAGATGGATTCTATCATTGGATTATTTTCTTCTACCTAATGAAAATAAGAGCATCATTCTGAAAGAGCTCAACAACTACATCTACTTACCCCAAAACTTTAAAGGTAAAATGCCTAAGGAAAACAAAGCAAAATAAAAGGTATTTCTCAACAAAATCTAACATTCTGTATCATACACTACTTGATTTAAATCAAATAGTTTGACATTTCCTTCAATATCAGAAAAGTACAGCAAATGAAGCTGCAGTGTTAAGTTCTCTAGATTTATTTCCAAACTCCTCTCACCCAAAAATGTTTTTAAAAATATATCAAAAGAATGCGTAAAATGTGTAAAAACTATTTTTAAAACTTATGTGTATAAAAAACCAACTATTTATAAAAGTTGGTTTTCCCTGATTATTAATCTGATAAAATCACAATCAAAACTTCGAACATTTTTTAATGCCCTGATCATTTCTCTGGGTTGTACTGGTTATAATTTCCTCTAGGACAAAGAAAAGAATTCCCCTGTTGCAATACCCCTGTGCAACTTATTGGTGCTGGTTCCCCAACTACCTCTGACCTCATCCTGTTTGCTATGCTTATAAGATAAACTCTTTGATCATCTCATATCTTCTGTCAGTATCCATGAAACATTAGCTTTAGCTTGATAAGGTTGCCAGTAAGTAGGATAAAAACCAAAACCCTAAACAGACCCTAACAATTTTAAGAATAAAAATGTGATGCTGACAAGAGTTAAAATTTTCTGGAGGAAAAAAAAAAAGACAAGCAGTCTCCTGGGTCAGATTACAGCACACGAGATGACACTGAAGGATCTGGCAGCAACTGTTCTTGTCCAAAGGTTAGGTAGAAACAGGGGTCTCTCACTGTTTAGCAGCCAATTGGCCAGGGGTAGGATTGAAACAAGGTATCCAAATGGTGCTTTGGTTGTTAATTTTCCTTTGAGCAAGAGAAGGAAAAGATGTTTTATCATGAAGATGGGGTCCCAGTTAAAAGGCAATAGGGTTGTGGTTGCTAAGTCAAGGGAACTCCAAAGCTGACATAAATAGTGTCAGTAATGAGGGCACAGAGTTTTGAAAAGACTGAAAATATTAGAACTCAATTTGTTAAGGCTGAGCTGCTGCTGCCTGCCCTAGAGTGAAAGTGTTCTGTGCCCTCTATACTTCCTCATCCCTTCTTTGCCCACTACACTGACCTCGGCTGCTTTAATGAAAAGATCAAGTATGTGGAACTTAAGGAAAAGGAAAGACAAACTTGTATACTTCTGTTGGACACAGGCATCCAAGTCACCACTGTTATCTATTCCTGAGGTAGGAAGACAGTACTACGCATAGGGGTAACAAAGTGAGGCAAAACCATGGCAATGTAATATACAGGGGCAGAAAAGACTGCAACCTGGGGTGTTTGCTGGATCCAGGAGGTACACAGAAGAGGTCACACCATTCCAAGGTTGAGGAGACAGAAGAAAAACAAAAAGCCTCCCAGCCACCCATGCAACCCCTAGAGCGGTAGTCTTCTTCACCACATTGCACTTTCCCACATTCCAAGCTAAAGAAAAAATTTATTTAGCCTCCTGAAAATTTAGATTGCAGATCCGATATGCAAGTACTACACTCCTTAACTTGTGTCCAAATAGTGGGAAAAGATGCTCTAATGTCTTAATTTGACTGACAGAGCTTGAAGAAGATTTAGCGGTTAAGAAAGGGAAATTAAAGGGATCCTGTAGGTGAGGCTTTTGGGCCAATCCTATGTACTGTTGTGTTTTACAATTGCATTAGTATTGTTACATGCTTGTACTGAAAATGCTCAAGATTCTCCTATCAGGGAATACAAGTTGACAGGTGAGTCCCATACCATCCCCTTCCAGATGGTCTAGCAAAACAGTATAGGGTCCCAGAATAAAAGAAATCAAGAGATGTACTTAAAGATTTGATAGCTACTGGAAAATACAGAAGCTATCCCTCAGTATAGCAGTGCCATCTGCCTGATAAATGTACCAAGTACATTACTTTTTTAAAAGGAATGTGGCTCTTGCCCTTCCACTGAGCTCTTATCAAAAGTGAACTCAAACTAAAAACCAAAAAAAAACCCACTAGGGCTCTTGATCAACTGGAAACAGTGTGTTCAAGGGTGCAGCAGGCCTGATCCTAGGGACATTTCAGTTCTGCATGAAGAAATGGCAACTACCCTTTGAGGTTAACCTTTTCTCCTCCCTGCCATCTGTAACAAACTGCTGCTTCAATAAGGTTCTCAAATCACAGAAATTTCCCTAAATGTCTGGGCCTTGTTTGCTGATGGTTCAATTAAGTTAAAAGATAGTAATGTACAATGAGTGCCAACTGCCATCCAGCTCCCAATAACTGAAAAAACAAATGGGTAAGTGCCGGTCTACACAATGAGGAAATATGAAAGCTGTGACCCTTGCCTTAGATACCATTCATAAGGACTAAACATTTTCTGTTTTTCTGACTCAGGCTGTTGTCAATGGCCTAGACAACCTGTCACCTGAAAAACTACAGACTAGCAGATTAAAGGACTTTTGTTTTTCTAATGAGGAAGCCACCACTGCATGCCAGTTGTGACTCCTGCCAAGTCTGGTCCATTTGTCTCACTGTGAGGAAGGCCATATTATACAAGGGAAACTATATCAAACCTGTGACCACTTCTTGGGGCAATCAATAGTGTATCATCACTGCTGAAAACTTTTTAGGTTACCGTGTTGCTATTGCAATCTGATCTGCTCCCTCTCGTCACATTCTTATGACCCTTAAAATAAATACATGTCATGTTTTTGGCATTCCAGATCACTAACAGTCCAATAACAGTACATCTTTTGTCAAAAGAGCTATCCTGCGATGGACAAATATTCAAAGTACTCAATGGACATTCCATACTCCCTACTATCCACAGGAACCAGTACTGTGTCAAGCATTCAAACAATCTCCTCAAAATTCAACTCAGAACAATCTACAACTCTATGTCCCTCACCTCTTCGAACACCTCAGTGAAACAGTTTTTGGTCATTGAATGCATCATAGCCAAAAAGATATAATCTCCTCAGCCACTTCCTGGGTAGTAATGAAGATGAAAGAAGTAAAGAGATGAGAGATTATATGGGCCTATTTTAAAAATTAAGGATTCTGCCTTGAATATCCCTGGACCTGGTATTTCTTTCTCCTAAAAGCAAATGCAGGCCAGACCTATCCTCAGGGTGATGGCATGGACAAAAAAGAACCTAAGGAATTCAGACAGTCTGATTTGGCCTGAGCTCTTTTGTCGAACTGACACAGTCCTAGATCTGCAGACCATGAACATTTGCTTTAGTGCACTGCTAAGTCCCCCTACAAGTGTTCAACATGGACCAAAGTGAGGGCTATAAAGGTCTCTGTGTATTAGGTAAAATTACCCTTGTTCCATTCACACCCAACTCCTAGGGATAAAATTTCTGGGTGCAACTAGGGGATTTTTCTTTTTAAGTGAAATCAGAGCTATTGGATAGGACACACAGATCTCATGGCTGTAGAGGGAGTGCAAACATCCCACCACCCTAAGAGGGAATTTCTTTGACCCCAGGGAGAAAGAACAACAACTAATGTTCTCCCTAACTCCTAGAACCAGTACCACTGCCTGAATCAAACAGCAGCAGTGGAGAACACTCTGACCCACTGCGAGATCTGTTATCCCCATATATATGCTTTGAAATCAGAAATGTTCATGTGGCCATCAAGAGTCCTTAACTATTCTGCTGTGGCTAATGTCAATAGAGCATAAATGCATAAAAACAATCAAACCAGCACAACCCTGTTCCGTTTGGCTTATAAAAATGCATATGATTCTCCTAACACCTGAATGGTCTTAGGATATGCTATATATGGCAACTGAGGTTGCAACTAATGGTGATAATGTCCACATTTTTTAACCAAACTAATGTAATAGTAATCCAAATCAAGTTTAACAACAAATCCCAAACTGAAGTGATCTTGTCTCTTTCAGGTGGTATGTTTGTATGTGGTGGAAAATAAGCTACAGAATGTATTTTATTGAGGATGAGGGTTGCTTTTTGGTCCCCCTATTACCCCTGTAATTACTGGTAATAACACCAAAACTGAGGTCAGTTTAAACTCTTAATGGATAATAGAGTGGCCTTACACCATATACTGGCTAGCTGGGGAAAAAAAAATCATCTCCTGGTTCCCTCTAAAACTTACTTACAGTTGGCTGAATCCTGGCCTCACCCTGATGCTTGGGTTGGGTTGTTGACAGCAATCTTAATAAAATATTATTTATAAAGAGAAATCAAATGGATTTGGTCCTAGCAATAATATGGTCATGAGAAAATTAAAGTTTGGTCAAAAACATTTAGGGCTGATGATGGGTAGACTATTGGGACAGACAATCCACCACAGGCCCTTTTTAAAAAACAAACAAACAAACAAAAAAAAAACCCAAACATGCTTGTATATCAAGAATGCAAGGCCTTGAGTGCTACTTGTACGGCCCATTTCTAACGGTTATGTTTGCAGCAAGCAACATTAAGGAACAGTAACATTCTTCTCTGGGACAAAGTACAGGCTCATCATAAATGTGGTAGAGTCCCCACTCAGTGCAAGGGTAGCATCTACCTAGGCCCCTCCATGTCAATTCCCAAATGTTTTAGGGTGCATGAATAACCAGTTCCAACACCATGTTAATGTTGGTTGCTGTGTCATCATGAGTAATAAAGTTCTCAGTCTCTGATCCAGGAATCTCATGTCTTCTACCAGCATCCATGAAACAGTAACAGACTGGCATATTAGCTTGCAAGTAGGATGAAATCTAGACCCTTCGCAGACTAACATAAAACCAGCAGAATAAAATATGAATAAGAAATACAAGTAAAAGAACTGAAAAGGTAGACAGAAAACTGACAGTATTTATGAACAAATGACTGTATTTCAAAAAATCCAAAAGACATTACAGATTAAGAATTAAGGTTGCTAGATATCATACTACAAGATACGATATATCCGCAACAAAGATTTAAAGCTTTTTAAAATAGCAACAGGTACTATAATGCCTCTAAGCACATCTAGTGAAATACATACGAGACAGAAAAATCCTATGTAACTGTATTTAGACATTAAGGATGCTATAAACACACACGTATGTATGTGTATATTTCCTAAACCAGTTTGAAAAGAAAGGCAACCTAAAACAAAGGATGTAAACAGGGAATTCAGAGATATGTAATTCAATGCCTAAGAAACAGTGAAAATGCATTTTATAACAAAGATTAGCAAAAATTGTAACTGATAATGTGACTAAATTTTGCCAAGAGTATAAAGAGAATAGTTATATGTATTATACAGAAGTATACCTCAGTATATCACATGGAAGATTTTGGCAGTATCTAATTAAGTCTCAGAAATTTTTATAACTACCGGTTAGAGATGTGCTATTTGAAGTTTGGTCCACAAACAGAATCAACATCTCTCTGAAAAGTGTTAAAATGAGGGCTGCACTGAGACCTACTGAAATCAGAATCTGTATTTTTAACAAAACCCTCAGGTTATTTTACTATGGTTAAAGTTTGAGGAGCAATGGCCTAGAAAATTTTTATCCATGTGTATAAAGAGATATTACAAGAGTATTCAATGCAGTACTCTATGTAATAGTCAAAAGTTATAAACAATCTAAACTTAAATAGATAAAAAGTGGTATAGAGGCATGATGCAGTTTTAAGATGAGAAGATTAAATCTGTAGATACCAACATAGAAAAAAAAATCTCAAAGAGAGTGAATGTAAAAGCCAGATACAGACATATAAATGATCATTTACATAAATTTTTTAAACACAGAGAATACTACTGACATTCACATATGTAATAATATAAGAACATGTACTAAGACTACCTCTTGTGAAAAAATGAACACCAAAAAAAAAGGACTGTGAAGATGTAAACAGTGGACTTCAACTGTATACATAATGTTTTATTTCCAAGAGATAAAGCTAATATGGCAAAATATTGATATGATTATCACTGGTTATTAATAATGTTCATTTCATTTTCTCTATTCTTTGTATGTTTAAATACTAAATACTAGTGAATACTTAAATATTTCTACATTTTTAAAGAATTATCAAAATGGACAAGCTATAGGAAAATATGTGCTATATGGAAAACAAATCCCTCAAAGTGAAGAGTTATTACAAATCACTAAGAAACAGATTACATGAACAAGCAGTTTTTAGAAACTTTCCCTTACACAAAAATATGCTCAACCATAATTTAAAAATGTAACTCAAAATAATAAAGTACCATTTTTTCATCCAATTTCAAAGATTAAAAAATGTGAAAACACCCAAACTGAAAAAACTAGACCCCCATAAGACTTTGATGGGAGTATAAATTGGTGCAACTTTTTTGGAGAGCAATTAGGCACTGTCTACCAAAATGTACAAACCTGGTGATCCGCTGATTCTATTGCTAGGAATTTATCCCACAAATATATTCAAGAAATACTCAGACATTCCTGTAACTTAGTCCATTAATAGGTAACCAAATTATTCATGTAGATCAACTCAACTCAATAAAAGATTATATAGCCTGTAAAAAATTACATCCCTATGACAGTAAAGATGCCTACTTTGAAAGGCGGCGAGGGCGGGGGGGAGGGGAGCAACTTCATTTTTTTATCCAAAACAGGATAAAAATATATTCTGGTGTAAGCATAAAAGTATCCTAGTATTTCACTTCAGAAAATGTCTACTATCTAGTAATCAAGAAATGAAAATTAACTAAACTGGTATGTTTTAAAGTCAGGCACATATGGATTCCTATCCTAGCTCTAGCACTTTGGGAAATGTTTCTCATCTCTCTCAACCTCTATTCCCTAATCTATAAATTGGGACAAAAAAAACAAGAGTATCTACCTCATGATTTTTATTAGCCTTCATAGTGTTTTACATAGTGACTGGAATGTAGTAATGCCTCAAAAAACATTAGATAATGAGCAAGGAAAAGACCATCTCTATCCTTTTCCCTCTTACACATTTCACAGGATTCCCTAGAATATCTGACTGAGTCAGTAACAAAAAACTCTACACAGTAAACAAAGTTTCAAAAAATTCTGCTACTAGTCTGGCTGAATTTCTTGATCTTCTCTTGGTCTAAAGTTTAAATAGTATACACATTTTCCATGTAGGCTGATACTGCTTACACTACTGAATGAAAAATTTTGGTACAATATTTTTTAAATATTGCCATGAAAGAATCAATAAAGCACTACTGCTACAATCTAGCCATAAATATAACTACAGAATACTGAATACAAATACAGAAATTTGTTTACTGTAGAATCTTATAACATTATTATTTTTGTTTAAAAATAAAAATTCCCCTGCTTTGTTTCTATTTCTTACCACTTTTTACTTTTAATACTGCACTCCTGAGATACTCCTTCTTCAAGAAATTGCTACTATGAAAGACTATCTTAGCCTGATTTATGGTAATCACTTTATCATACTTCCTACGGTAAGATAACGGGAAGCAGCACCTGTAGCAAGGGGTATCTAGAAAGTTATCTAAATTTGTCCGTGTCTAGAACCATTTCAGCTTAGTATTTCTTCGATAATAAAATCATTACTTTTCAAAGTGCAAGTCAGGACCTATCTAGTAAAGGATGATAAATGATTAGCAATTTATAATTTTTAATGGAATAAAACAAGATCAAAAGACCACAAGAGAAAATATTAGTGGATCATAGATATATGACTTTAATTATATCTATGTATATAGAAAAACATGTAAAAATTTACTTAATACTGGGTCCCAATAAGCATTTCAAAAGCTCTATGCCACAGACATATAATCAATGCAGTTTAAAATTTCACCACATGATGGGGCTAAACTTCTATATACCTCAGAAAACAGAAGTACAGTTCTTAAAAATATTGTTACCCTTAATTCAAGTCCTCGTATCATCCCTTCGAACAATTAATAAATAAAAGACTTTCATTAAGTCGAAATGGAGAATGTAACAGTAATTATTATCTGCTCCACTTAAATCATCATAAGATTTAAAAGGCTCTGGCAGAAAATAAGAGGTTGATTACAAATGAGAATCCATAAATAGTGATTTTGAGATGAAAGGACAAGACAGAAGGTATAAGAAGTCATATAGTTAAAAATAAATTTTTAAAGTCATTACTAGAAGTATGTGTTTATTGAAACTAAGTGAAATATAAGGAAATGGTTTCAAATACTGCTAGTTAGGAGCTCAAATTGGTATCATTTTCTGGAGATATTTAGAAAAGATAATAATTATTGAGAATTTTGAATAGGCAATCCCAATTCTCACAACCATCATCATCCATGAGGGTCAATATTCAGATGAAGAGTCGGGTTCTGGAATGCAATAAGGATTTCACCACATAACAACAGATAATCTTCAACCTCAGATTAACATTTGAACGAAGAATTATTCTCAAGCTTTTTAATGTTTTGTAACTAACTTTTCAAGGTACTAGTAACTTATTAATCTGCTTCAAAATAAAAATAAATCTTATACTTATTTCAGAGAAAATGAATAAAAGAGAAAAAGGAAATAAAGGGGGAAGGGAATAGGAAATTCATTTGCATCCAGGCTTTGAAGTAAGCCTAGAAAAAAATAGACCCACTAAAAGGATAGAAATGAGAGCAAGCAAGAAGTAGAGAATAAGAAATCATATTCCAGAGAACTACACATAGGAGAAAAAGGGGCAGAGAGTCTTTTGTAACTAAGAAGTGATCCCTGGAGCTTAATCGGTAGAAGTTTCCATTCCCTAACAAATCCAAATCCCATTTTATAGTCTATGAAATAGAATGTTTAATTATTTTACAGACTGTCAAAAGTGAGTTATATGGAAGGAGTAAAGAAAAGAAAATCGATTCTGGATTCTAATCTAGGCTTACACTAATCACATGACAACAGGCAAAGCCAATTAACCTTCAAGACTATCTATATAAAACAAGGTCAGTTTAATGATCATTAAAATCCATCTTCAAACATTAAAATTCTATTGTTTAGGAGAATTCTGTCCCTCTAATACAGCTTTTTCAACACAGTAAGGGCCAAATTTATTACGATCAATAATTTATTTATTAAAAGGAAACAACTTTCAAAATTATTAAATTGTTCCCATAAGTTATTTTTAATAAACTGTTTTATATATAAAACTTCCTGTACCTAGTAGAGCTTGATTAATAGGCAAGTAGATGATCAAGACCCACTCCTGATTCCTTTAGCATTAAAAGAAAAAAAGTGGAAGACAGCTATTAAGCCAAGTAGATTGACTGTAACCAATTCCAAGGTCCCTCTTAGCAAACCTTATAAGTGGATGAAAATTTCGATGCCTAGCAAGTCTTATATAAACTATTCTGTTTTGGTATTTAAGTAAAATTAACATTTCTTAAATTAGTAAATTCTGATATGTAACAATGATGCAAAGTCTTCACCACTCCTAAAATTTCAGTTATGTGTCATGCAAAGTTTTACTTATATCAAAAAGTCTTCCGGTTATATAAAAAGACTTCAAAAGCCTCCAAATATTTAAAACATTATCAATTTGAAAGTAAGTAGGAAAGTAAGGCAAGTTATCAGAAAAATATAGAAAAAGGTAGGATAAAAAAAAAAGCAATGTTCAATGTATCTAACTGTTTTGAAATAAAATATGTGGACCTTTAATTAGTACAAAAGTCAACTCCGGAGTAAATGATTTCATATGTTGATGGTATATTCAAAACTTGACTTTTTAACCAATAGGCTAAATATAAACTAACTTAGATGATAATACAAAAAGTGTTTTTCTGCAAAAATATTAAGCCTTTACATTTTAACTACATTTGTGTAGAATGTGACAAAAGAGTGGCTGAGAGAAAGGCAAAAAGAGAAAGATGCAAGAAAGAGTACCTTTGTTGATGATGGTGGTGTGGGAAAATTAAGCCAGGCTGGAGCAAAGTCATGCTGCGCCATTTAGGTCCAGTCGCTCCGACTCAATGAAACAAGGCTTCAACACCTCATGGCAAGTCCCTGTCATATAAAAATGGAAGGAATTAGATCTGTAGCTCCTGGCCAAAATGATCTTTCTCATTCTGTTTCGCCTTTAAATTATAATTATCTTACTACTTTAAGATTCCATTTACAATTCTTTTAAAAAAGCAAAAATAGTGACAGAAAATAGACCAGTGAAGTGGGTAGAGCACCTGGGGGGAGGGGGGAGCTACAAAAGGAAGTAAGAAGTTTTAGAGGTAATGGTGATTCTGGTGATGGTTATATAAATGTACACATTTGTCTGAACTCAAATTGTACACTTAAAACTAATTTTATTGTAAATAAAGTATATCTCAATAAAGTTTTTTTAAAAAATTACACTGGTCTTACGAAGACATCAACTGCCTCCTAATATCATACGACAGAATGGACAGAGCACCATCTATGATGTACACTTGTTCCTACCCCAATATGGAATCTGAAATTTGATCTAACTACCAATTTGGAGAAAATTCACCAAAAAGAAAAAAAAAGTTGAAGGACCTCTGAGGGAAATAATCTTTCAAATCCAGATCAGAGGATATTCTACAGGTCAAATGATCTGGTTTCTTCAACAAATAAATGATTTTAAATAGGCAAATCATTAAATACAACATGTATACCATAAACAGATCTTCAACTCTTAAAAAAAATGAAAATTATTAAATCAAAAATCTGAACATAAATTGAATGTTAAACATTAAGATATTAATCATTTTAGATGTGATAATGGTTAGTGTTATGATGGTATATAAAAGAAACATGTTAAAGTCTTTAATTACAATCACATTGATATATCTGGAATTTGCTTTACAACAAACCAGGAAATACTGAATAGGTTTATAGTTGAAACAAGGTTATTGGTATTTTATATATGTGTGCACGAGAAGTATATACTCTTCTATTTACATGTATGGTTCAAATTTTCCAAAAGGGTTTTTTTTTTCCATTAATATTATGACCATCACAATCGGTCTCTTAAGTATTTTAGAAACTACTGCTCTTCTGAATTCTCAATTTAACATTTTGGGAGCCTCTCTCAATTGCATCAATATAAGTATCAAGTTGCCAGCCCAATCCAAACATATCAAATTCAGTTTTTTTAAAATAAGGCTGAAGCCAACTGGACAAACAACTGTACTCACGTCAATATAGAGCTTAGACTATTAGTCAATGAAGAAATCCAATTTTCTGAACATCAAAATGTCTGTTTCCTAGTAACAAATGTTTTATATTTATAACTGCATAATCATCTCAACAGTGGAAATATTTTTAAAAATCAATATACCATTGTTAATCTTCCTTTTTTAAGTCTCCTAAGTACTATGTCCATATTTCTTAAAGCCATACCAATTTCCTAAAATATTTAAAAAATTCTTAAAACATTACATAAATATTCTACTTCTACTATCCCAAATTGTGTTGATCTATTATAAAAGAAAGATTAAGAGTGAGAGTGACCAGATACAAGAAATAGATACAACTAGTTAACTCACTATGGTAATGAAAAGGTTTGCTAAATGTTCATCTGAGCTGGGAATAGAAAAACACTGATACAATCAAAAAACCTGACACAAATTTCCAAGAAAACACTTATGAGATAAATGCAAGGTTTTAAGAGTACCTAATCAAAATGAACTGAGCTCTAATTCTACCATCTTATATTACATTAAGTCTTCTGAAATAAAAGTGAAATGTGAAGTGTTTTATGATGTATAAAGGATTATCTATTTTAACCGGAAGCTACAACAATACTAAACTGCTTTGTGATGTTTGTGATGTTACTTTTCCAACAATTTTTTGAAACTCTTAAATTTATATTCCAATAATTCAATGGGAATTTAAAATTACTTTTATAGCCTGTACCACGTGAAAATTCACAAGGAACTCCAGAGGACTTAAATTAACCAATAATTAATTTAAAGCTTATTTTAAACAGGGTCTCCTCCAAAATGATTGTTAAGCGAGATGTTATATGCACTAAAAACTATCCCTGAGAGGCAAACCACTATCATCATCTGTTCATTTCTGTTATGTCTTTGTGAATTTTAATTTAAATCTAGTTTTTAAATAAAATATGAGTAGCTAATGGCAGACAGAAGTTTTCATGTTCTGAAAAAAGGTAAGGAGCAAATACTAGTTAGTATTATGGCATTTACACAAGTATGTGAAGGGATCAGGATATGCTACACCAAAATATGCTGCTACTTTGACCTAAGAACAGTTTTGAGCTGAAGGGATGAGTTCCTGAAACCTCTTAGCTACCTAAAAGCACAGCCTCCCAAAATAATTTATCAATCCCCTAACCTGGAACATCTTCTTCTGGAAGACCAACAAACAAAAAACCAGTACATCACCCAGACACTGCCACAAACTATCATTTCTCCCATCATTCTCCTATAGGCCCATCTACCAATCTTTCCAAAAAGTCATTTGCTTTTCCATTAAATTTGTTTCCTCTCTTCCCTTTCCCATAAGAAGTATAGAGATATCTTATTCTAACCATCTCCAAGATACTCATCTCTGCATACTCCTGCATGTGAGCACATGCTAATAATAAACCTGTTTTCTCTTGTTAATCTGTCTTTAGTCTAATTTACAGGGCCCTAGCCAGAAAACCTAGGAAAAGGAGAAAGAAATTTTACTCCCCTAAATGTGTAAAGGCAAATTAAAGTTTCAAAGGCTCCACTCTGTTTTCTTAAGTGCTCTTTGTGCCATCCTATTTCATTCTATTGTCCTTTCCCTGAATGTTATGGGCCAAATTATGTGATTCCCCACATCTCCAAATTCATATATTGAAGTTGTAACTTACTTCAGAATGTAACCATATTTGGAGATAAAGCCTTTGAAAAGATGATTAAGTTAAAGGACGCTGATGGGTTCTATCTGTACTTTGTATCAATGGAGAAAATTTGGACACACTGACAGATACCAGTTTCACAGCACAGAGAAAAGACTGTGTAGAAGCAGCAAGAGGGTGGCCATCTATAAGTCAAGGAGGGAGGTCACTGAGGAAACAAACCCTGCCTGCACTGCATTAAGATCTTGGACTTCTTTCCAGCTTCCAAAACTATAATAAAGTGAATTTAAGCCACCCAATTTATGACATTTTGCTGTGGCAACCCTCACAAACTAATATAAGTACCAACATTACAAATACACTAATTAAAAATGTTTATGTATTTCCTTTATACATGTATTAACTGGTACATACAGAGAATTACCACCAAAAAAACAGAGGAAGGGAAGTGCAAGTCAGCAGTCCTATTAATACCCCAGGGATTCAAGCATATTAGGAATCTTCTACCAGATTACATAAAGGATTAAGATTCAAATGCTGACATTATGAAAACCCTAATTTCTCATCTCACCCAATTTACAACCTGTTCATGAATCTATGCCCAAAGTCTGAACCATCAAGAATAAAAATTCCCCAGGGGAAAATTGGTTTCTTAAAAAATCTAATTCTGTACATTTTTAAGTGTACAAGGCTGACCATTAAAAAAAAAAAATCACTCATTTAAAAGACCAAAATACAGTTCTTCTAACTGAAGAATAATATGCTTTGGCAAAAGGACACAAATAAATGGGATTTATCTTATTTCTTCTAATATTTTACTTCTGAACCCACCAAATTTGTGCCAAATGTTTTCAATGAAAACTTACTCAAATTGATTTCATCAGAATGAGCATCAAACTTACTATCTTTGCCATAGTTTCCTTCAGAAACACCCCCAAATCAACCAATGGCTAAAGTACTCTAACTAGATGCTGAGCAATAAATTTTAAAACAGAACATGGACTTGAGTCCAACACAACTGGATTCAAATCACCTCAATCCATTATTGGGCTGGATGATTTTGGCAAGTTAACAGTCTCAGCTTCTTCTCTTCATTAAAATTGATGTAACTACTACTTACCTTGCAAGATTCAACTGGAAAACTTTAGGCTATAAAGACAAATTACCCTTTACTACCAGACTATCTACATCCAAACCCTTAAATATGGTTAAGTTTTCAAACATATAGTCAAACTGCTAACATTCCTTCATTAAGAACCAAAATATGACTTTTCAAATTCATCCTTAGTTTTCTTTATATTTTATAGTAAAACTGTGAAATACTCCTTTACTATAAGCTTATTAGTTTAATATATTAACAAATTTCATTTAAAACGTTGGTCTTCTTCCTAATTCAGGGCTAAAGCCATTAAATAGGGCAGAGCAATGAAGCCAAAGTGTCCAGACTAGGTGTTAGAGCCAAGTATGCATGAGAGGGTATCAACACATGGGAATAGCCCGGGACACATCAGCATCAAAACAGGGTGAGAAAGAGCACCCATGCAGAAGGACAGCCAGGGATGGGGCACTGAGCCCAAAAGAACAAGAAAGGCATCCATACTGAGAGAAGGAAGCAGATGTAATAGGGAGTCAAGAGACTAAGCAGAGAAAGATGTCCACATGGGGGAAGTGACAGCAGCTACAAAAGATTAGTTTTACACACACACACACACACACACACACACACACACACACGAGAAATGATCAAATAAATATATTTAGAATAATGGAAGCTACATTTCATAACCTTAAAGAAGGCAGTAACTAATAACGGGAAGAGTAAAAAGTAGAGTAAATGCTGTGTGTGGTATTGTCTTGTGTCACTATGATTAGTGATTCAAAATCATATGTTAACAGTATTTATACTAATGTTCATCTATAACAAAGGTAAGTATTTCTATTTACATATATATATTTCCCTCCACCCCCAGATCTATGCACTGGAAGGCCTGAGCACAATAACACTCCAATAGCAACGAGCATATTAGACAATCTAGGTCTTGGCTGCTAAAAACCATATTCCATTAAAAGAAACCAGTTTTGAGAAACGGCTGGTTCCAGGGTTGGGAAAAGATGACAAATTAAGCCTGATTTATTCTGTTGTAGCAAAAAGCAAGCAAGTGTCCAAATAATGACTAGAGAATATCTAAAGGACACAAATGATTTTGAATGAGCCTTAAAAAAATGAGAAGAGACAAGTGAAGGACATCAACAAAAATTATGAAATAGAGAATTCAAAAAGCCTACCCTGCCCCTCCACAGAAATGCCAAAATACCAAGGCAAAATCTATAAAAACACTGTCAGAACTCTGAAAAAGTCAAAAGTGTATAGCCATCAAGCAAACAAAAACTTGAAAAAATGATAGAGAAGCTTTGTGGAATTTTTACTTGCCCATCACCCCTCCCTTGCACAGTTGAAGTCTTTAAGACCCAGGGTGGGACTCTGATCTCTAGTTTTAGAGTGAGCAGAGTAGACTTTATTCTCACGGAATTATAGGAATTATGTTTGTCTGTGTAAACCTGTCTGTGGCTACCTCAGTAATAACAAGAGGCACTTACCTTTGATTTTCCTAACATGGAAAGAAAAGCTGCTATGCAGAGGGCATTCACCCAAACCTTGTAAGGCATGAACAACCCCCCGTCTGAGACAAAAGTTCACAAACGTTTAAACAGCACACCCAAGGCCTGGGAGGAAAGGTTAAGAGAGAATTACTTTGGGAAATTTCTTCATTGCAAAGAACTCCCTTATACTGGGAAACTTAGAAAACCACACAAATGCCCAAGGTTAAGATGCATGCTCAGGGGAAGAAAAAAAACACACACTTGTGAGGACCCTAAGCTTTCACCCCTGGCTGATCTTTTAGGTTCGGCACAAGCAAGATGTGAAGACTAAGACAGTTATAAATGTTTAGCTAACTAAACATTAAAGAAATGCCCCAAAACACACTCAGTAGGCAAAGACTGAGAGAGTTCTTATTTTTTTTCCCGTTACTTTATATGTACTACTTTTTGGCTCCAAAAATGCACCTGCAACAAAACACTCGCTGAACAAATAAAGATGGCTCTTGTTCAAAGGACTCTGAGAGCAGAAGTTCCATGAACATCAGAAATAAAACTGCTACTGTATTGCACTGAAATTACTTTTTCTGTAACTACTGAACTTCTAAGGTCTTATTAAAGGCTGCAACCTGTTGCAGCTGTGCTGTGAGCAGTATGTATTGGTCCTTGGCTTGCCCATGTTTAAAAGATTTGCAATCTTTACACAGTATTCTGATGTCAATGGTAAATTTTTGTATTTTGTTCACCATAAATTTTTGGCTTTTAAGTCTTTAAATTTTTTTCCTTAAAATATTTTTCTCGAATAACAACAACAACAACAAAATCTAGGTAATCACAAGTTAAGGGTCAGAGATTACACAAGACAAAGAATACAAATTTTACAAAAATAACTCAGAAAATTTAGAAAATAATGAACACACAACTACAGGCAGAGCAAGCAACCCCAAGATTTGCAGGGCAGGGCAGGTAGAGAAGAGAGGATTTGATTCCTAGTGTCTATAAATCACAATATTCAAAATGTTCAATTTCCTACCAAAAAAAAAAATATAAAGCATGCCAAGAAACAAGAAAGTATTAACCAATTCACAAGGGAAAAAAATAACTGAAACTGTCCCTGATGAAGCAGACATCAATTGTCTTAAATACAAAGAGCTATAGGGAACCGGGAGAATGACGTCTCAACAAATAGAACGTCAATAAAAAGATAAGAATTATAAAAGAGAGAGAGAGAGAGAAAATCTGGAGCCAAAGAGTACAATAACTAAAATTAAAACTTCACTAGACAGCTTCAATAGCAGATTTAAGCCAGTGGAAGAATCAAATAACTTGAGGATAGGTCACTTAAAATTATCAGTCTGAAAAACAGGAAGAAAAAAAACCCTCAAAAGAGCTGAAAAAATCTACAAGACACCTTCAAGCATACCAACATATATACATAACAGAGGTTCCAGAAGAAAAGAGAAAAAATGCTGTAAGTTATCTAAAGAAATAACTGCTAAACATCAAATTAGATAGACATAAATATTGTATCCAAGAAGCTAACCAAACCCCAAGAAAGATAAACACAAAAAGATTCACACACAGACATTATAATCAAACTGTCAAAGCCAAACACAAGAAAAATCTTCCAAGAAGCTATAAAGGCAACTAGTGATGTAAAACATCTAAAACATCAATCATAAAACACTAAAATGAAGGAAAAATACTGTATGATCATCTCAGCTGGTGCAGAAGAAGCATTTGACAAAATACAACAGTTTTTCATTACATTAAAAAAAAAATTTGACAAACTAAAAGGGAACCTAACCTGATAAAGAACATCTATGAAAAAAAACCACAGCTAACACAATATTTAACGGTGAAAGACTGAAAGTTTTTGCCCTAAAATTAAGACTAAGACAAAGATACTTGCTTTCGCTGCTTCTATTCAACATTATATTGGAAGTTCTAGCCAGAGCAATTAGACAAGAAATAAGACATCCAAACTGGAAAGGTGAAGAAGTACAATTATACTTATTCACAAAATGGCATGATCTTACACACAGAAAATTCTAAAGAATCCATTTTAAAAACCTATTAGAGTTAATATAAATTCAGCAACGTTAAAGAATATAAGATTAACACGGAAAACCCAGTTATATTTCTATACATTAGCAATGACAATCCAAAATGAAATTTAAAAAATTCAACTCTATTCACAGTAACATCCAAAACAATAAAATATCTAGAACAAATTTAACCAAGGTGTTATAAAACTGGTTCACTAAATAAAAACTACAAAACACTGAAAGAAATTACTGAAAGAAATTTTAAAAAACCAAATAAGTATAAAGACATCCAATGTTCAAGAATTGAGAAACTTAATGTTAACACAGCAACATATCCAAAGTGATGTAACAGGTTCAGCATATATAATCCCTATTAAAATTCCAACAACCTTTCCTGCAGAAACAGAAAATCCATTCCCAAATTCATGTGGAACTACAAGGGGCCCCAAATATCCAAAATAATACTCAAAAAGGAGAATACAGCACTCAGGACTCAAATATAGCACTCAGATTTCCCTATTTCAAAACTTACTACAAAGCTACAGAGATCAAAACAGTGTTGTGCTGGCATAAGGCCAGACATATAAACCAAGGGACTAGAACTGAGAGTCCAGAAGTAAAGTCATACATGCATGACCAACTGATTTTTAACAAGAGTGCTAAGTTCATTCTATGGGGTAAAGAACAGCCTTTCAAACAAGTGCTGCGACAACTGGTACCCCTATTCATAACATATACAGAAATAAATGCAAAAATGGATCAAAGACCTAACTATTAAAAGCTAAAACTGTAAAATCATCAGGGGAAAAAAAAGTTAAAGCTTCATGACCTTGGATCTGGCAATGCATTTTTAGACATGACACCGAAAGCTAAAGTAACAATAAAAAAAAGAAACCGAACTTCAGGAAAATTTCAAACTTCTGTGCAAAGGGCATTACTGAGAAAATGAAAAGACAACTGAAAAAAAAATGGGAAAAAATATTTCTAAATCATACCTGGTAAGTTCTAGTAACCACAACATATGAAGAATTCTTAGAACTCAACAAAAAGATAAATAACCCAAGTAGAAAATGGCAAAGGACTTGGATAAATATACCACATCTAAAAATAAAAAGAAATTAAATAACAAGCATTGGCAAATATGTGGAAAAACGCATACTCTTGTACATTTTTGGCAGGGAATGTCAATTGGTTCAGGCACTATGCAGTTTAACAATTTCTCGAAAACTTTAACACATACCATATGACCCAGCAATACCATTACTACACACACAAAGACACACATATACGCGCATCTGCAAAAGAATTGGAAATAGGTATTCAAATACTTCAATATTCCTAGCAGATCTATTAACAATAGCCAAAAGATGGAAACATCCAAACTGTCCACCAACAGATGAATGAACAAAATGTAGTAAAAAAATTCAATGAAGGATGAAGTACTAACATATGTTTTGAGGATTAATCTCAAAAACACGCTAAGTAAAAGAAGCCTGACACAAAGATTACATATTGTACAATTCCAGTTATATGAAAATTCCAGAATAAGTAAATCCAGAGAGGATAAGCAGATTAATGGTTTCCAGGAAATGTTAGGAGGGAGCAATGGGAAGTGACTGCTAAATGAATACAGATTTTTCTTCTGGAGTGATGAAAACTGTTAGTGAACTTGAAGTGTTGATTTCACACCGTGAATGTACTAAATGCTGCTGAACTGTACACTTTAAAATAGTGAATTCATTGAATGACTTTCTTCTCAATAAAAACAGTAAGAGTGCTGTATTATAAGCCTTTGAATAAAATGCCAAGAAATTAGATATATATGAAATGTATACACTGAAAATTTTGAGGAAGAGGTCATTTATACAATTTATAGATACCTCCAAAAAAAAACACTTATTGTAGTTTTGCAATAGCCTGGCAAATAGCCTAGGAAATGCTTGATCAATACATCAAAGAAAATACCATCAAAACAAACTGAAATTGTGTAATGAATGATAGTATGCAATAAGCAAAACACGGCATCTCTTCACATCTGTAATATCTTAGTCAAAGATGCATAACCTGAAGCAGCACAGCCTGTCTGTCTAAACATTTAAAAAGCCAACTTGAGATGTTATACTAAAATAACTGGCTAGTAATCTTCATAAGTCAGGTTGTAATAGTCAAGGACAATCATTTTCTTAAAAAAATCATCAGGCTGTGACACGTGTTCATTCTGTATTTTGTAAGTCATATTTTTTACTTTTGATACTTAAGTTTTATATTTTAACTCTCAATATTTATTTGATATTAATATTTAGTAGGTGTATTACTAAGTGCAAAGTGCTTTCCAGACTTCCCTGACAAAAAGCAAAAGAGGCTCATCCCCTGTAGATTGTTTACAATAGGTCTTAATCAGGGCCTAGAATTGTGTTTTTAGATAAGTTCTTAGGAATGATCACCAGGAAAGGATGAAAATACTGTAATAAATATTATTCAAGAGGGAAAAAAAATCTTTGCCTAAGGATGTTTTATATCACTAGTTGCCTTCTAAAGGTATCAAAACATTCTGCTGTTTTGACTATTTGGTCGTGAAACAGTGTCCAATATCTTGTTATAACTTCACTTAAAACTATAGGTTAGACTTTCTCAAATATAAAATAACATTGAAAAACTTCGCAAGAAATGTAGAGTTATTTCTATCCTTTAAAAAATTTCATTTTACTGCTTCCTGTAACCTGGAATTTTGTTAGACCCCCTCAGCTTACTTCTTATTAAATTGTTCAGAGCCTATGCTTTACTTACATAAAAAAAATAAATAAGAAATAGAACAGCAATGTTATAAGAAATTATTTGTTAAACTGCTACATATGAAAATTGCTATGTCCACCCCTCCAAAAAGAATTTTTTGGGGGGAGACAAAAAGCATTACTGGAAACAGGATGCGTTTAGCTGTCAAGTTTTTAGACTATTAAAGGTGCAATATATAAAATATAACTGAAGAACTTCAAAAATTATAATGAACTGACTTGTCATATAACATTCACTACAAAAATACATAAGCCTTACTCTATGATGTAAACAAATTTTCTCACTGAGCTTCCCTTTCCTTATTAAAGCAGATTAAGCCATCCAGAAATTTTTCTAAGTCAGTTAGTTAATGGGATCCTCTTTTTTTAAGGGTTGGTAAAGGTAAATTTTAATTTAGAATTATAATGTAAACAATATGGGCTAATTAGGATAAAATTTAATTCAAATCAACTCATTTACTGAATAGCCAATGTGAACAAAGCAAAGTGTTAAACACTTAAGATACAAAACTCAAGCAGGCAGTCCTGTCTCTAATATAGGTAACCAGCTAACAGAGCTAACAAATAATTGTAAAACGAGGTGTTGCTGTCTCAAATTCATCATCAGAAATGTTGAAGTATAAGCAAATTATTTATCTGAAGTATTTACCATGAAAAAAGTGCTAATATTATGAGAGTTTAAATGCAGCAAACTGACACACTTTAAAAAAAAGATATACTAGGATCAGCTAAAATATGTTCTCTGAAAAGAGAATTACAAGAGATAAGAAATTTAGCCCTAAGTTACACAGCCAGTAATGGTAGAACCTGGACAATATAAACTCAGATCTTTCTGTCTCAAAAACCAACCTCTTCCATTTACTTCCAGTTATCTCTCAAATTTTATCACAGAAATTATTGAAAGTTAACAAACCCATTCTCTTGTCCCTCCAAATACTTTTCAGAAAGTAACCAAAATAACTTCAAGTCATTTTATTTTACAAACTTATGAAATTTCTGCAGTATACTACAAAGTATTCATGTATGTTTTAATATAAAAAAATCTTTAAGTTACTTACCATTAAGTAAAATAACTTTGCAGCAAGAGGTGGCTGCTTAATCGAGTTTAAGTCATGTGTCTAAGAAAGCATGGTTACACTATATAAAATCCCAGAGATGGCTTAGCTCAACTAGAACATCAACACGTGACTATGGTGAGACTAAAAAGGACTACAACTGGCAATGTATCATATAATGTAGAATTTAATTTTTTTAAATCAGAGTATCAGACACTAAAATCATTGATCAAGAAACTACTACTATAACATTCCTTAAGATACAAAGATAACCTCTGCGACTTTTTCAAACTTATTTAGCACAAGCCGCAAAATGCTTTATACTGTTTTAATTAAGCAGAAAATGAAATTACCCTCTCAAGAACCAATACAAAAAGGAAATGGAATTTATCACTGTTTCTCCCTGTCTGCCAACAAACATACCATGGCCAGTAACATAATTCTAAAGCTTAGAAAAACAAGACAAAACCTTAATCAGTCACTTTGTGTCAAGAATTTAAAGTATGGAATATTTGTTAACAATTCTCTAAAAACTACTAGAGCCTTCCTTTCTAAATAGTACTAAACCATTCTGTTTCAAATATATCTGAACTAATGAATCTAATCTCTATATTGTCCAGATATCAAGCCAGTAACAAACAGGAAATAAGGTTATCACTTACTACCTACCACCAGGTTTATCTAAATCTGACTAGAGAAAGTACTCTGTGGACTGTAACTAGAGGGCCCATAAGACTAAGAAATCAGAACAATATGAAGGGAAAGTACTCAAAGAAGTTTTAAAGTTGCAATTACATGTCTGGAAACTTGCTTTCAAAAAATAAATATGGTATTTTGTTTTAAAATGAAGTGCAGGGGGCAGGGATTCAGCAGATCAACTAGAAAGGAAAAGGTATTATGATCTAGAACTTTGGTTCCCTGCACCATCGATTCATGACAAGTTTTCACAAGTCTGGTGTTACTGAAATTTTTTAAAAAGGACTGAGTTTCCAATTGAGTTTAATTTCAATTTAAAAGTTTCCCTCAATTTTTTAAAAACAACAACATAAAAGCCAAACTCAAAATTCTAAATAATGGAAGTAAAAAGAGTAGGAATAGGGGTGCAGTAGCAATAAATATGAAGCGAAAAAAGACAGACAGACAGACAGACAGATGGTGCAGGAGCGGGGACAGAGACAGAAAAAGACACAGAAAAACAATATACAGCTGGATGAGAGTAGAGGACTGGATGTGGAGAGCAAAGGAGAGTACAAACCAAAGATGAATACATTTCAGTTAGGAAATGAGGGGAACACAGAGGGAAGATTTGGAGATATCGAAAAATAGTGATAACAAGGTGTGTTCACTTAGTGAGAATTTATCAATCCGTATATTTAGAATTTATGCACTTTTTTGAGTATGTGTTACTACTAGTAAAACATTTAGATGAAAACTTTTTTTTTTTTTTTTTTTTTTTTTTTTGAAGAAAACCAGGAAGGGTTTCCAAGAACTTAGCTTGGTAACTATGAGTTAATTGCCGATGGCTAATGATAGAATCATTTGTGCCTAATAGGACCTCCATAAAACTCCTAAAAGAATTCAGAGCTTCCTGGTTGATGAGTCTAAGAACTGAGGTAATGGTACACCCCAAACTCCACAGGGACAGAAGCTTCTGCAATAAGGCCCTTCCCAGATCTCAACATAATTCTTCATCTGCCTGTTCATGTTCTTTATAACATCCGTTACAATAGACTGTAATAGTAAGTAGTGTTTCCTTCAGTTCTGTGAGCCATGATAGCAAATTATTGAACCTGGGGGTGGGGGGGAGGTTGAGGGGTAAGGGAGATCATGGGAATCTCCAATATGCAGCCAAATGGGACAGGAGTGGGGATAACCTCGGAATCCACTACTTGAGTCTGGCATCTGAAATGGAAGGAGGAGGACAGATCTTTGGGACTAAGGCTTTAACCTACAGGGTCTTTGCAAATTCCCCACAGTGTCAGAAAATCCTAACTAAATTAATTAGAAGACAACCATTGGGTGTCTACAGAAAATTGGAAAACTGCTTGGTGTGAGTAATGAACAAATATACAAACGAGCACATAAATAGAACAGCAATAACTTTTAAAAAAAAAAAATAGGTAGATTCTCTAAGAAAAGAACTAATATGGTCACTGGCACCACAAAGACATTTGGTTTTTCAGGGTCCTTCAACAAAACAGCCTTTCAATAAGCACTGCTTACATATGCAAAACTCCTAAACAGTTTTTTATTACCCTATTCTTAAATATGAAGGAAAGTGGCAATATACAAGAGACCATCAAAAACAATGAACACAAAGGAAACAATTCAAGAAATAACCAAGCCAATAAAATTTCCAGAACCCCAACAATAAAGAACAACTTCTAGAGTGAAGAGAGCACTCTCCCACAATTAAGGAAAGAAATCAACTGTATAAACTTAATTATGTCATACTATAAAACAACGCACAAAATAGCCATCGAAGTCCTGAGGGAAATTATTTTGGATCTTGAATGCTATACATTTTCAGACAGGCAATTTCTAAAACTAAGAGAAAAGAAAAAGACTAGTAACCAACATTTTTTAGTCAGGTAAATATATGGACTGTTCATAATACAGGAAAAGAAATACTCATAAATACAAACACAAATTAAAATAGCGAAACTATCTACCTACCAGACTAACAAAAATCTGTTAGTGTGGGTCCAGAAAAGCTTGTAGTCAGTCTAAGGTTAATATTGTCCAACTAAGTGGAGGAAATCCTTTTGAAGACATCGCCTATTTTCCATCTATTCAGAGGTCTTTCCACACTGGCTGATGGGAACAGAAACTTTTCTAAAGGCCCAATGTTTATACTGGGAATTGTTTCACCTATTCTTTTCTGATGGTTCTATACCCAGCCTCAGTAGCACCCACATACAAATGCACAAGTCAGTCCTAAGTCGAAGCCTTAGTAAGCTCTTCTGAGTTCTCCCTGTGCAGCACTTTGTTCTCTATCATTTGGCCAGGCAAATTCTACCTATTTTGACCTCAAATTTTCAGCTGTCTCTTATACTTTCAGTAAGACTAGTAGGGTATGTTTGAATTCACCATCCCTAGTCTATGGCCTATTCATTTTCTTCAAGCAATGGGCTAGGACATTTATAGGATTCACCACCACCTCTGTTCTCCAACATCTAAAAACCTGTTTCATGTATTTTGTCTGGCTTTTTGGATTTCTAAGATGAGTAAAAACTTGGTTATCTGGTTTCCTATTATTCCACTATAACCAGAAATAGAAGCCAGTTCAATTTTAACATTACAGTATTTTCACTAAATTGAATGTTTTGCTTATACATATTTTCTCTCACAGACTTTTTCTTGAAAGGATCCAAATGATTCCAACTAAACTGTCTCTCAAAACAAAGTCCAACAACAAAATCTAGCACTCCACAAAATGAAATTCATAATTTTCAGCATTCGATAACAAGAAAAACCAGTTTAGAGAAAAATATCCAGAAATGACAGATGTGATGGAATTAGCAGACAAGTACACTAAAGCAGCTATTCCACCTATGTTTAAGGAAAAACATGAACATAAGAAATAAAAGAGAAAGCACCCCAACGGAATTTCCAGAGAAAAAAATGTAATCGCTGAAATTAAACATACTCTGGATAGGATTAACAGCAGATTAGATAATACAGGAAAAAATCATCAGTGAGTGAACTGATAGGATAGCATTCAAATTAAAAAGCATTAAAGGAGACAAAGACAATCACTTTACAACTGAAATATACAATTAACAATAGAGATAATTTAAAATATTTATGCCCCCAATGGCAGTGATACACTTTTCATAAATCAGAAAATACAGGTGAAAAAAAGAAAATAATAGAGTTGAACACACCTTTCTCGCTCCAACACAAATCTAGCGAAAAAAAATAGTTATACAGAGGACTTCAATCATACTCAAGTATTAACAAATTTTATATATTAAATGCTAAAACCTCAAATACAGAAAATGCATCTTCTTTTCAAGGACCATCTTAGGATACACAGAAAACTTTAATAAACTCTAAACGTAAGTATACATTTGACAATTCAATTGAACTAAAAACTTATCAAAAAACAAAAACTTCTATATGTAATTTATGAACAAAATAAGCTTAAAAAAAGAATTTGTAAAACCAATAATTAACAAATTAGAAAAAGAAAACATATAAATAAATCCCCAAACTGCTCTCTGTGGAGGTGTGGGAGAAATAAAGAAGCCACTAATACAAATATAGAAAACCACAAATGACAAAGAATACCTAAAATCGTGAGCTACTTTTAAACTGTATGTAAATAAAGTTGAAAACACAGAAATGGATAATTGTTAGAAAAACACATTAAAAATGTCCCTGGTGTGACTGGCAAGAAATATTATGAAAAATCATGCAAGGCTTTCAATTAAAATGGAAGGTGAGATAAAGAGCTTCCCAGACAGGGAAAAGCTTAAGGAATTCATCTCCAACAAGCCAGTAATACAAGAAATATTAAATGAGCTTCTGTTTAAAAAGAGGGGGTTAGGGGGGTGGAAGAAAGAACAAACAAAACAGCAGAAACTATCTACCTATCAATAATCACTTTAAATGTAAATGGATTAAATGCTCCAATCAAAAGACAGAGTAGCTGAATGGATAAGAAAACAAGACCCCTGCATATGCTGTCTACAAGAGACCCACTTCAGATCAACTGACACTCAGACTGAAAGAGAAGGAAAAAGACATTTCACTCAAATGGAAATGAAAAAAAAAGCCAGGGTAGCAATACTTATATCACACAAAATAGGATTAACACAAGAGCTATAAGAGACAAAGAAAGGTACAATGTAATGATAAAAGGGATCAATATATCAAGAGGACATAACCCTAGTAAACATATACATATCCAACATAAAATTTAGCACCTACATACATAAAGCAATTACTGACTGACATAAAAGGAGAAATCAATAGTAATACACTCATAGTAGGAGACTTTAACACTCCATTAACACCAATAGGCAGATCTTCCATGCAAAATCAACCAAGAAACAATGGCCCTAAAAGACACACTAGACCAGATGGATTTAATAGATATTTTCAGAGCATTTCGCCCAAAGAGGATAAATATACATTCTTCTCGAGTGCACATGGAACATTTTCTAGGACAGACTAGATGTCAGGACATAAAACAAGTATCAAGAAATTTAAGACTGAAATCTTATCATCTGTCTTCTCCAATCACAATGGTATAAAACTAGAAATGAATTACAAGAAAACAACTAGAAAATACACAACCACATGGAGGCTAAACAACATGCCACTAAACAATGGGTGGGTTAACAATGATATCAAGGAAGAAATCAAAGATACCTAGAGACAAATGAAAATGAAAATATGACGACTCAAAATCTCTGGGACAGAGCACAAGCAGTCCTAAAAGGGAAATTCATAGCAATACAAGCCTACCACCTCAAGAGACAAGAAAAAGCTCAAATAAACAATCTAAACTTACACTTAATAAAACTAGAAAATGAACAGCAAACAATTCCCAAAGTGAGAAGGAAAAAAGTAATGAAGATCAGAGCAGAAATAAATGAAATAGTCTAGAAAAACAATACAAACGATTAACAAAACCAAGAGCTGAGTTCTTTGAAAAGATAAACAAAACTAATAAACCATTAACCAAACTCATCAAGGAAAAAAGAGAAGCCTCAAAATCAAAAATCAGAAAGAGGAACAATAACTACAGACTCCACAGAAATACAAAGGCTCATAAGAAAACACTATGAGTAATTACACACCAGCAAATCTGGAAGAAAAGGATACAATCCTAGATATATACAATCTCCCAAGACTGAATCAAGAGGAAACAGAAAATCTGAACTGATCGATTACCACCAATGAAATCAAATTAGTAATCAATGCCCCCCCCCAAAAACCCAGTCCCGTACCACACAGCTTCATAGGCAATTTTTACCAAACATTCCAAGAATTAACACCTATTCTTCTCAAATCATTCCAAAAAATAAGAGGGATGACTCCTTAACTCACTATTATAAGGCAACCATTACCTTTGATGTAAAAATTCTCAACAAAATCTTAGCAAACCGAATTCAGCAATATATTAAAAATATCATACACCATAATCAAGTTGAGATTTATTCCCGAGATGCAAGGCTGGTACAATAGCTAAATATCAATTAACGTGATACACCGCATTAACAAATTGAAAAATAAAAATCGTATGACATCAATAGATGCAGAAAAAGCATGACAAAATCCAGCATCTATTTATGATAAAAACTCAGCAAGCTGAGAACAGAGGGAACACACCTCAACAAAATAAAGGCCATATATGACAAACCTACCGCTAACATCATACTTAATGGTGAAGCCTAAAAGCATTTTCCTTAACATCAGGAACAAGACAAAGATAGTTACTTTCACCACTCCTGTTCAAAATTGTATTGGAAATCCTAGCCACAGTAATCAGACAAGAAAGAGAAATAAAAGGTATCCGAATTAGAAAAGAGGTAAAACTCTCATTACTTGCAGAACCCTAAAGATTCCACCAAAAAAAACTGTTGGAATTGATCAATAAATTCAGTAAAATAGCAGGATGCAAAATTAATATTCAGAAGTAAGTTGCATTTTTATACACCAATGATGAACTATCAGAGAAATTAGGAAAACAATTCCATTTACAATTGCATAAAAAGCAATAAAATACCTGGGAATCAAATTAAACAAGAACTGTTGTCGGAAAAAATATGTTGTGGAAAAAAAAAATTGAAGATACAAATAAAGGGAAGCATATACTGTGCTCATCAGTAGGAAGAATCAACATCATTAAAATGGCCATACTACCCAAAGCAACCTATAAATTCAAGCAATTCCTATCAAAATACAAGTAGCACTTTTCAGAGAACTAGAATCCTAAAATTTATATGGAACTGTAAAAGACTCCAAATAGCCTTGAGAAAGAACAAAGTTTGAGATGTCACACTACCTGATACCAAACTATACTACAAGGTTACAGTAATCAAAAAGCATGGTATTATCACAAAATCAAATACTTTGATCAATGTAACAGAATAAAGTCCAGAAGTAAATCTATGTCTATACGTTCATTTAATATATGGCAGAGGAAGCAAGAATATACAACGGGGTACAGTCTCTTTAATAAATGGTGTTGGGAAAATTGGACAGATACATGCAAAAATAAACACATTAAACTGGACAACCTTCCTACACTGTATACAAGACTCAAAATGGATTAAAGATTTATAAGACCTGAAACCATAATACATCCAGAAGAAAACATAGGCAGTAAACTCTCTGATGTTGCTAACAGTAATTTCTTTTCAGACGTATCTCTCCTCAAGCAAGGGAAACAAAAGAAAAAATAAACAAATAGGACTACGTCAAACTAAAAAGTGTTTGCACAGCAAAGGAATCAACAAAAAACAACCGGACTGAATGGGAGAAGATATTCACTTATGATATAACTGATAAAGAGACTAATATACAAAACATACAAAGAACTCATACAACTCAACAAAATCACTAAACAATCCAATTTAAAAATGGGCAGGAGACTCAAATAGCTATTTCTCCAAAGAGGAAATACAGATGACCATTAGATATATGAAAAGATGCTTAAGATCATTATCAGAGAAATGCAAATTAAAACCACAATGAGATATCACTTCCCACCTGTCAGAATGGCTATCATCAATAAATCAAAGGATAGCAAGTGTTGGTGAGGATACAAAGGGAGAAAAGGGAACCCTCATACACTGTTGGTAGGATTGCAAATTGGTACAGCCACTATGGAAAACAGTTTGGAGGTTCCTCGAAAAGTTAAAAATGGATATACCTTTTGACTGAGCAATTGCATCGCTGGGTATTTATCCAAAGAAAACTATGCATCCCAATGTTCATGGCAGCAATATTTATAAAACCCAAGATATGGAAGCAACCTAAATGCCCATCAAAAGACTAGTGGATAAAGTCATGGTTCAGATATACAATGGAATACTACTCAGCCATTAAAAGAAAATGAAATCCTATCACTCGCAATGACATGGACAGACCTAGAGGTTATTATGCTGAGTGAAGTAAGTCAGACAGAGAAAGAAATACCATATGATTTCACCTATATGTGGAATCTAAGGAACAAAAAGAACTAATCAAAAACAAACTCACATAGAGGACATTCTGGTGATGGCCGGAGGGAAGGGAGGTTGGGAGGGCTAGAAGAAAGGGGTGAAGAGTAAAAGTACAAATTAGTAGTTAATAGACGGTTAAAGGAATGTGGAGCACGGCATAAAGAACGCAGTCCGCAGTAATATAATAGCAACTGGGGATCATTTCATAAACTTTATAAATGCGTAACCAATGTACTGTGTATCTGAAACTAAAAGTAAAATACACACACACACACACACACACACACACACAAAAAGTCCCAAATATAGAGAAAACCTAAACATAAAAGTTCCATTACAAAAAAAGAACAGTTCAAAGTGACCTTGAGAACTGAGGTCCCAGACATTAGAGACAGGAAATACATATATAAGATAGGAAGAAATAAAAAGCCTACAGTCCTGAACTTGAATTGGAAGTATCAGTAAGAATTTACTTGGTACTACAGGGTAAATATACATTAAGACTGGCTTAGAACTTAAATCCTACTTTAAATGTCAAGCATTCAAAACGTAATTCAATGTGATAAAGCAACTATCACGCTTTTAAAAATCTACCATTGATGGATAAATGGGTAAAGAAGCTGTATTGTGTATGTGTTCACATTCACATAGTGCAACATCATTGTCATACAAAAAATGAGAAAATCCTATCATTTGCAACATGAATGACCTTTGAGAGTATTATGCTAGGCGATAAAAGAGAAAGACAAATACAATTATGATCTCACTTATATGTGGAATCATTAAAAAAAACTCATTGAAAAAGAGATCAAAGGTACAAACTTCCAGTTACAAGATAAATACTAAAGGTGTAAGCACCTGTTAACACTGCTCTATCATATATTTATATGTGAAAGTTAATAAAGTAAATTCTAAGAGTTCTTATTACAAGAAAAAAATTGTTTTACTTTATTTTACGTATATGGGATGATAAATGCTAACTAAACTTACTGTATTAATCGTTTCACAATATATGTAAGTCAAACCATTATGCTGTAAACCTTAAAGCTTACAGTGATGTCAATTCATCTCAATAAAACTAGGGAGAAAAAGATTAAAAGCATATCAATAATTTTTAAAGATCAAAGGCATATAAAACCAATTAAAAAAAGATTAAAGGCATAAAAAAAATTTTAACCAATTTTGTCACTACTTATCAAAAGATTCAGCATTATATATGATATCCCATTAAATGCAAGTAAGTTTCCAACAAAAAAAACATTTCAGATGTATTTATTTTCCAAATAACAAAATCATCGATAAACATTTATAAAGTAGCTACTCCAAATCAGCATTTTAAAATAAACAATATTCTCCACAAGAATACATATTGTTATGGAATGAAGAAACAAGGAGGAATAAAGGGAAGGAGGGAGTACCAGGAGTGGCAATTACAGACTTAAAAAAAAAAAAAAGTGCAATAATGGTAATGATTATCCTCAAATTATCAAAATGTGAAACCCACCAGAATAAATTAGTGTAAATCTGATATGAAATTAACCCCATAATTGATGACTTTATGCTGAAATTCCAGGTAAGTCGACTTATTAGCAAAGAATAGAAATTTTGACTTTGAGGGCTGAAAGAGCTAGAGATGCAAAATTAGTGACAAAAATAAACATATAGAAAGAGAATTCTTATTTGTGCAAATGTCATGTTCACACTTTACATATCTCAATCCTAATAAAAAAAGGTATTTTAAATCTCCATTATACAAATTTAAAACACTTTAAAGAGGTTGTGCAGAAGGTGTCACAGCTAGTTCCTAATGAGTTTCAAGTAATACAAATTATGTCTTATTCCAGTCTTTTCATCTAAATTACAGAACAGTGCATTTTTTAAAAAACATAACTTTCCTAACTATTTACAACAAAATAACAGGCTTGATAATTTGCCTGTCAAAAGCAAATCCACTTTCTAGAATCAGGAAATTATAAATTAAACATTCAGAATACACCATCCTTCCCTCAAGAAGCACAGTTTAACCCATTTCTCATTTAGAAAAATAAAGTGTAGCATGCCACCAGCGTTAATTTAATTTTACATAAATACACTCTGAAGCTGAAGCAAATCTGATTGGTTTTCAATGTGAAAATAGAATATAAAAACTGTTCTTGGAGTTATTTCTAAACAACTTGTCTCCAATCCTAATGTTACAGAAATGTATACATAAATCAGATTCATCAAATGAATCTTCTACTAACAACTGTTTAGAATGATGTTTAGAATATCATGCACAGGAATGCTGTGTTTTCTAGAATTTGACATTTTCAGTGATCAAGAATTACTGTATTTTGTAAATGGAAATACCACTACTAAAAACAAAACGTCATCTGTTTCCAAAACTATCGATATACTAGAGCAATGAGAAAATAATATTAAAAGTGAGATATTTCGTGGCAATCTTTAGGGGTAAGATTAGGATTGCAATCCGTGAATTATTCTTGGGGTAAACACTGCAGCTGCAAGCACTCCCGGCGAGTATTCTCAGGGCAAAGGAGAAATGTGTCCTACAGAATTTAGATTTTTAGAGAAATTACTCAAAAAAGTTTGTCGTATTTTTTTTTTGGTAACTTACAATAAAGGAATGCTCTCAGCCCTTTGAGGGGGAAAAAAAAGAATACAAGGTTTTAATTTCCAGATTAAATAGCTTTTTAACACCTTTTATTTAATAATTCCATTTTAAAAGCTACAATGATTAGGACATCATAGCATTAATACATGAATAAAAAGAAGTATCAGCGGAAGAGAACAGAAAGTCTGTAGGCTCAATCATATACAGAAATTTATTAAGTAAGAAAAGTTGGGACAACTCTCCTAAATCAAAGCTTACTCAAAATAATCATCAAATGGATCAAAGGTTTAGAGGACAAAATACAAAATCACTAGAGAAGAAATTGGAAAATGTTTTAAGATCTCAGAAGAGGAAAGGAAGATCTTTCTAAAGCATGACACGCGGGCAGAGGTAGAGGGGGGAAAATCTTTAAATCATTTCTTTAAATAAATAAATAGGCAAAATTAAGTAAAACATCTTTAATAAGCTAAAAAAGGAAGTATGACACGCAATAAAAGTGATAAAAATATATTTATATATTCAAGTATACGCATACATGCAAATAGGGTTCTATGTGAAAAATTCACAACCAAGGTCAAAGAAAACAATATACTGGGGGGAGGGGTATGCTAGTCACATATAGCACTTACAAAGGACTTTCTTTCATACATAAAATGCTCCTACAAATCAGCAGGAAAAAAAAGACAGAAAAATGGGGAAAGGACATAAACGGAGTTCACATGATAATCTTGCACATGATAATATTTTATTCTCATTCAAAAGAACAAGGCAAAATGCCTAAGAAAAAAGTCTTATACCCCATTAGTGCTGGAAAGTTAAGTTCGTATAGCTCTTTGAAGAGCAATTTGGCACAGCACTCAAAATTACACTCGAAAATTCCATTTATAGGAATATATACAAGGATATTCACTAGCATTGTTCCTAATACTTTCAAAAAATTAATGTACATCAATAGAGGTGTGGTTAAATAGACAATAATTCCGCCAATAAAAAGAATGGAGGAGCTTTACATATATTAGTATGGAATAACATTCCAAGATGTTTCCTTAATAAAAAAAGGCTACGGAGCAAAGTGGACCTCATGCTACTACTACTATTATGAAGAAAAAAATGTATACATAAGGTCACTAGAAAAATACTAAGGAAAAAAAACAGTGGTTTCTTCATACAAGATCCATTGCTGGGCAATAGGAGTGGGTGGGTGACTTTTCTCTAAACACCCGTGTATTTTTTATAATTTGCACCTAGTGGATGTATTAAAAATAATTTTAAATATTCTTTAGTCTGACTCAACTTTACCATTTCCTGAATTCTCGAACTCTTAATTACAATTCATCTTTTTCTGAAGCCGAGTTAGGTTGAAGAGCAGGAAACAAGTTTTAACGAATGAATTATGAAATGAGCCTAACCCTAGTCAGTTCGTAAAGAGTACTAACAAAGACAGGACCCTTGATATGAAATGGGAGATTTGAAAATTCAAGTACCTTAAAGATATAAGGCTATGACAATAAGAGATAAATATATTGAGTACACACAGAACAACTTGCTAGGCAATTTGCTTTGGGCTTTACAGCTATTACCTCATCTAGTCCTCACTACATCCTCAGGAGGTTAATATTATCTTTCCTTAAAAACAAGAAAAACAGGTTTTTATATAGATATGGAGCACATTTTGAAGTTCCCAAGGTTACAGTACTAGTTAGTGACAGCTAAAATTCTTAACCACAGTACACACATATACATACTGTAAATAATCCAGGATCCTTTAAAGATCTTTCCTTACAAAGAATATTAGATTTAATCATAGGTATTGAAGTAATTTTTTTTAGTTCTGAGTAAGTCTTACCTGTCAGGCACTATCTTGAGCTATAGCTGTATCAAACTATACAAAATACATATCTCAATCTTCTAGACAGGTAAAAGAAAAGTAGTTTGAGCTACCACTACAGTCACAACTCATTTTTCCACTAACTTGGCTTTCCCCAATAGACTCTTGTCCTCTTATCAAATTCAGTCCATGAAAAGTCCTAATTTAAAGAACTAAGGTGAAACATTTTCACTTACTTTTCTCCATTTCCTATAAAAGGAACTCACTTTAATGAAAGAGAGACCATAGAGTAATTTATGTGAGAAATATGAAACTACCAGTTGAGTTATAGGAAAAAACTAGGGCAACTGAGTTTGCATTGGAAAAGTCCTTATGACCTCTTATCAGGTGAATCTAATTCAAGTAGTTTTGTAACATTGCTAGTGTTCCATGAAATACTAATTTCATCACTCACCTGATGTTACTTGCTATAACAGCCTTAAGTTTAGCATTCTTCTAGAAATCTCCTAAATATGCCCCCTTACAAGGGATCTGTAACATGCTCTTACAGAGAACCAGAACAAGATGATCACACTAGGAAAATCTGTAATACCTAAAATAAAGCTCTATGGGCATAAATCTGCATTTGTATCTTTGAGGAAACAAAACAATTATGCTCTTCCTCAAAGACATTAGTTATATAAATGAACTGTCATGGCCTTCCTGACTTCTCAAAATGAGTCTAAAATTCTGTTCATCCATATATTTAAAAATCACTCCTTGAAACCTAAAGTGTGTTTTATCTTTTTAAACCCGAGAGAACAATTTCACTAGGTTTCAATCTCTCCAAGTTCAAAACTGGAGAAAAATTGTGAAGGTAAGGATCACAATGTCTTTATCAGACGTCCATTCAGAAAGCTATGAGCAATAACAAACCCAGTCTTGAATCTAACAGACTAGAAGCTCATGTAATGTAACAAATTAGGTCTAGGCAGATAAAACTGCTTTAAATGAGCTAACAACAAATCAACTTGGCTTTAAATAATCCCTTAACAATTTCACCTAGTCCCCCAACAGTTACACAGCAATTCTGTAATAAAAATACCAACTACATATACTCAATTCTAGGGGGGGAGGGGAGGGAATTCAGCTATCTCACATGTTAATAATTATTTTATTCTATAAATAACTGCACTGAGAATTTAACAATATAAGACAAGGTCCCTGCCCTCAGGAAAGTTTGAGACTAAAAAGATAGAGACTATGCTTTGAAAGAAATAAATAGGATAAAAGAGTAATAAGAGAAATTCAAGGGTGTCAGGGAGTTGCCCACTTTACACAGAACGGTTAGAAAAGTCACTTAGAATGTAACATCTGAGCTAAAAATGAGCTAACAAGGGAAAAACAGGAGGAGGAACAAACATTAAAGGCCCTAAGAAAGGAAGAAAAATGTCTGGTGTGTCTACAGAAAGGCAGCCAACTGTCTAGGAAAACAGCAAAGTTTCAGAGAAATAGAGGTGACAAATGATGCAGATGCTTGCTTGTAAGTTAGAGTCTACATGTTAAGGACAACGAGATAACTTTCTGGGGTGATGAAAATGTTCTATATTCTCACTGTGGTGGGGTTATACAACTGATTTGTCAAAAATCTTCAAACTGTACACTAAAAAGAGTACATTTATTGTATGCATACCTCAATAAACCTAATTTAAAAATGAGTTAATACCCATTTAAAAATTAGCAGGCAGGGACTGATTTATAAAGACAAACTACTAAAATGTTTGTTTCTATTATAAAACTAGGGGAATAGTGTTTCCCAAATACACGCAAACCTCGGAGGTAATGAGGGTTTAGTTCTAGACCACTGCAATAAAGTGAGTATCGCAACAAAAGACATCTTTTTGCCTCGTTCATAAAAAAAAAAAAGGCAACATCTGTAGTGCAATACAATGAAGTATGTATGTATTACTTTGACTCTATATATTTTCTCTAGTCTGAGGATTAATAAATTAATCCTAAAGCTTTCCTCTACATTAAGGATTGACTCACGTAATCTAAATTGGTTGTTTAGTTTTACTGTCAATTTATGGTAGGGAGAAACTAATGATTTCTTTTGATCATCCCTAGGAATATCATTATCACTACACCAAAGGATAGCTTTAATGCTGGTTAACTGCCCAATCAACTACACTGAAAGAAAATATTAGAAAAATAAAGGAAAAGTGCTCTAATTAATGCTCTTCTTCCTTAAAAGACAGACATACTTAAAAACAATAGATCATTTGTTTCTTTTAAGGGGGAGTGAATAACCTGTAGAGGGTATTTTAAAAATTTGTATGTGGATGGTTATCTCCCAGAATGATCACCCCTGTGCTATTACATATTGAAATACATTACGAATGTCTTTCACCTTTATTACAGTTGTATATTACTGTGATTGTGCACAGAATGATATTTTATTTCAGGATAGTAAAGGAGATTTAAAAAAGTACTTGTTATAAAAGGTACATGAATCTGACTAGATTCTATACCATTGCTCTAGAGCTGTGCTGTCAATTATGGCAGCTAGTAACCACGTTATTTAAATTTAAACCAAAATTAAATTCCTCAGCTGGACTAGCTGCATTTCAATGCTCAATAACAATTTATGCTTAGTGATTACCATTTACACATAGAACACTCTCACCATTTCACAAAATTCTATTGGATAGCACTGCTCTACTACTTAGAACATTAAGGAAGTTAACTGTAACAGAAGAACAGTAATAACAAAATTTAAATTCCGGCTCTGCCACTTACTGAGGACCTTGGGTAAATTATTTAATCTCAGACTGAGTTTCTTAAACCTGTTAAACGGAAACATTTATTTCACATGGTAATTAGAAAAAGCACTTTCTAAACTGAACACTATATAAACTTTGGGAATGAAGTGATCCAAAAGGAAAATATCCCTGAATGACATCAAACCATGGGAAGAGTATATTATAAACAAGTCACAACTATATCACTATAAGGAAAATAAAATTTAGTTGCTAAGAATAAAATAAATATTTTTTAAGTTCCTGAAAAGAATAGTACTTTACTTTCCTCCTATTATCACCTTAGAAACTAACAATGAGCCCTAATGTTTGGGAGTCTAGGCTCTGGACACAGAATACATGGGTTCAGAAATATACTTACTGGTTGTGTAACCTTGGCAAGCGACTTAAAAACTCCTGCCTTCATTTTCTCATCTGTAACAGGAAGACCTTCCCATGCACAATGCGTATTAGGATTAGTTATTACCTTTAAAAGGCTTAGAACACTGCTTAATATATGGTCAAGCATTAATTAAATGTTGGTTATTAAAATCTACTCATTATAAATGTCATTATCCAGAATATATAAAGAACTACAACTCAACAATGAAAATCTGATTGAAAAATGAGCAAAGGACTTGAATAAACATTTCTCCAAAGATACACAAATGGCCAATAAGCACATGAAATGACATCACTAATCATTTGGGACACGCAACTGAAATCACAAGATAGCATTTCACACCCATTAGGATGGTTATTATCGAAAACACAGGAAATAAACATTAGAAAAGATGCAAAGAAACTGGACCCCTTGATAGAAATAAAAACTGGTGGAGCCACTATGGAAAACAATATGATGTTTCCTCAAAGAATTAAATAGAATTATATGATTCAGCAATTCCACTCCCGGGTATATACCCAAAAGAATTAACAGCGGGGATGCAAACAGATATACGTACACCCGTGTTCACAGCAGCACTATTTACAATAGCGAAAAGGTGGAAGCAATCCAAGTGTCCATCAACAGATGGATAAACAAAATACAGTATACACAATACAATGGATTATAGTGTCTTAAAGGAAGAAAATTGTGATTCTGACACATGCCACAACATTCATGAATCTCGGACCATTATGCTAAGTGAAATAAGCTAATCACAAAAATACAAATAATGCACCACTCCCACTCATATGAGGTACCTAGAGTAGTCTGATTCATAGAAAGGTGACTGCCAGGGGCTGAGAAGGGAGGAAAATGAAGAGTTAATGTTAATTCGGTACACAGAGTTTCAGTTTGGGAAGATGGAAAAAGTTCTGGAGATGGATGGTGGTGATGGCTGCAAAACAATGTGAAAGTACTCAATGTCAATAACCTGTACACTCGAAAGTGGCTAGAAGTTAAATTTTATGTTCATTTTACCACAATAAAAAAAAGTTCCTTCATACACTGCTGGATTAGTTCGTGTACAGGGCGGGGGGGGGGGGGTCCTTCCACATCTCATGCATTGGCTAGAAAAACAAAAAGATTTAAATCTTCTAAATTAATTTAAATTTAGAACACACTTTTTCTCCTAAACTTATAATAGTCCAACTTCCTATTTGTGGGGTTAACATTTTGGCTAGTTACATTGACAACTACTGGCTCAGAATTACCTCCTTTCTATAGTTGTTTTTAATATGTCCACGAATTCTTTTGACAAAAGGTGGAGCCTAACTCAACTCCACTCCCCTTGACTACGGGCTAGATTAATAACTGGCTTCTAGTGTAAAGAATGTGAAAGATTTGACTTCTGAGAATAGGTCATAAAAGTCACTGCACTTCTAACTTTTTTTTTCCAGATCACTTGCTCTGGGAGCTGCAAGTGTAACTCAAACTGCCATATTATAAAGAAACTCAAGCAGTTCAACAGAGGTCCACATATGGTTAAGGAACTGAGTCCTCTAGAAAATAGCCAGCATCAACCTTCCAGCCCAATAATTATACCATCTTAGAAGCCCTCTTAGTCCCAGTCAAAACTTCAAATGACTGCAGTCTTGGTTTGACGTCTTGAGATTTTATTATGAAAGACCTGGAAGGAACCACAATCACTCTAAACTGCTCCCATATTTTAGGCCCACAGAAACAATGTGGAATAATAAATATATTTTTTAAACTCACTCACTAGAAGAATACATATTATGTTCACTGAAAAGCAAACTAATTTCTTTTACTGGTATGCATATTTAAAGATAAGACAATTCCTAACAATTTTGCATTTTAAGAATTTTTAAAAACCTATTTCTAAGTTCTAAATTTCAAAGGAAACAGAACCTATTTAACTAGGATTTTAAATCTCTTATTCTTGTTAAAAATAAAAATATGTATGAGAAGCTTAAATATGGTTTTAAAAATCTGAATTAAAGGGCACAAAATGAAACACCAAAAACATTGCACTCACCAAGCTGTAAACAGAAAGATGACTCAAGAACAAGAAACTGCGATGCAGAAACTAGCAATTACCTGAAGGGATATAGAGCAAAAGCCTGTAACTGCTGGGTGGAGCAGCTGACCAAAAAAAAAAAAAAAAAAAAAAAAAAGCAAGCAGGTAAAACTGAAAGGAAAAAAAAATATGTATTTTGTTTTTCACGAGGGTACTGCTCAAAGTAATAGACCTGCTCCTGCTCCCCAGGAAAATACAGACACCTCTAAAACTATCCATTTCAGAGAATTCTCAAACTACTATCTCCCACACCCACCCATGCAGCCAAAAAGAATTCATGTTACAAACCCTACACAAAACGTTACGGGGGAGTGCTGAAGACAGAATACTTCTCTTTGTAACCTATTCTACATAGATATGCCAAAGACAGAACCCTAAGGACTGCTAAAAGTAACAAAAGCAAGAGTTATACTTCAGATAGATTCTCTGGCCACAGGAGAGACTATGAAAGAGAATGAAACTAAAGGCAAAAAGGTGAATTAATGTTACTTCCTTAGTCAAGGACCAAGCTAGAATAAAAAATTAAACTGTATACGGGGAAGCCAGGAGTGAATGGTTTTGCAGGCAAACAAGGAATAGAAATAACTTCAGCAACTGTGATCAATACTGGCCTGACACATGAAATGTATTCAGTTAAATCTTATAAATTTAGGAAAAAACTTTACATCTACATTACACTTCACAATTAACAAAGAAAACCTTCATATATATTATTTCCATTAATTTTATGAAGAACTAAGGCCGAAAGACCTTAGGTGAATATACAAGGTCACAAAGGCCCTTTTCTAGAAATTTAAAATCCTAATCCAAAAATCTAATTCCCAGCCATTGCCATTTTCTACATTATTACCCTCACCTGGATCTAAACTGTTACCTAACATTCTTATGTGAAATTCAACAGAAAAGGTGGCTGGATCAAAGACAACCTGGCCTGGGTTTAGGTTTTAGCCTCGTGTGCTAATTTTACTTTCAGACTAGAGGTTCCCATCCTTATTCCCTTCTCCGGCAACTCTCTAAATTTTATTTTGTTTGCTCACTATTCTTTCCCTATTTCCCATTACTGTTATTTTCCTATTATTCCTCCTTTCCTTCCTCAATTCTAAAGTGTCAACAGCTTTAAACACAAAAATCCATGTAATCTGTTTAAAAGAAAATGTAACATGCACTTATCTCCATACCTGTGCAAAGAGGTGCTAAATGAATGAGATTTGAATATAACCTGACATCACAATTTTTAGCTAACCAAAGTTATCACTCGCATATCTACTAGCAAACAGCAAAACCAATAATAGTTTCAAGTGCCCTTTAACTTGTCTCCAAGTCCCAGTAATAATATTAACCAGAGAAGGAGTAGCTGAAAGGAAAAAAATATCAGGGATAATGCTCAAATAAAATGAGTTAAAGTAAAATCCACTAAGCAGTGTACGCCATAATGATTAAGAGGAGTATGGGGCTTGGAGATTTGGTCCAGACTTAAACCTAACCTTAACCTTAACCAAGTTAACTTTCTCCCAGTCTCAATCTCCCTAAATCTTAATTTTGTCAGCAATACTGCTGTTAACTATAATTGTACTTCCCTCAGAGTATTATCATAAGAATTAAGTTATACCATGTGAAGTACACAACAAAACATATGACACAATCATCACCTATAAATGTTAGTCATTTTGATTATTTTTGGACCTACAGTTTAAGGCACAGGAGAAAAAAAGAAAAAATGAGAGAAGAGTTGATAGAAGAAAATGAGGTACTTATGTGGGAAAAGGAGCAGCAGCTCAGTAACTTCCAATTACTACTGCTTCTATATATTTCCTGCCAAGAAAATAATTTATCATAACATTCAAGTAAGTAAATCTGTCTTTGAACAATTACTGTAAGCAAAGTTCGCAAATATTCAAGGATTAAAGTTAATTGTTAAAAACCCTAGTCTCTGGAGCAATCTTCATCTTGATACTAAACTGCATAGGGTAACATCATCAATAGTAGCAATATGAAGAAAATAATCACAAATAATAAATGTTATGCAGTGCTTTTCTATGAATAAAGGTCATTCATTTCTAGCACAACTTCGTTATCGCATTTAAAATACACACTCTTAGACAACTTGAAAAGCCATTAAATTGAGAATACATAAAATACAGGCTCCCTGAATCAAGGGGGTAGGGGAGAACGTTCTCATATTTTTATATAAATCAAATTCGTGGAAACGCAAAGGTGCTACACAGTTCTGACAGAAAACACAAATAACCTATTTTAACAGAATTACTAAACTCTAATCTCAATTTTGAATCAGAAAACAAATGTTATATATGTATATCTATATACACACATTCTTGCGGACCCTACCACCTCTTCTGCTCTAACTAAATAAGCTAACAGGATTCAACAGCATAGCAAAAGTTTTATTCAAAATAAACAACAGACAAGTTATAAGGTCATCATGGCAAAGTGTTCAAATATTACAATCTTTTATCTCAGATAATTAAATGAAATAAACTCCAACTTTAGCTACATTGACATATTCATTAACAGTAATTGCTTAAAAAATAAATGCTAGTGAATTTTTTAAAACATTAGTGAATGCCTATGAATCAATGAAAAACTAAACGTAGTTAACTAATGGTAACTAAAATCACCATTTGATGCTGAAAAATACAAATATTATTAAAAGGTAATATTTGCCAAAAAGATTTCTATTACAGCAATTAATATTCACTAATTTTAAAAAATGGTTTATAAACTTAAGCTTATCCTCCTAGGAGTTAAAAAGCATACTCATTTTTTTTTTAAAGTTTTTTTAAAAGCTCTTAATGCATCTTGCTCAGTTCTTAGTTTAGTAATGACCTGACTTGTTGGAATTGAGATCTCAAGGAATAATTTGAAATATAAAACAACTTCAAGAAATTCTTTCAAAAACTCAAATTTCTATGATGGATTAAAATGTTAGGAACAGTTATGCCTTAGAAGCTATTTCATGAAATATCAGATTAAAAACCAAGCCCTATAATTTGTTTCAAACATGAAATAATTTGTTGGGTTTTTTCTTCCAATCTAAGAATCCATAAGCCTAAGGTGAATGACCATATGGATTTGTTTGTTACTTTAGGAGCACAAAAACCTAAAGACTGAATGGTGTGATATAATACTCTTAAATCTTAACTTTCTACATTTAAATTTACTTAGGTTGCTTTCGGACTGTCCAGGAATCTGAAACCAAGCAATATTATTGCAAGAAACTGAAAGGCTTCCAAGAATAACAGAGAATAAACTTAACTCTCATTAAATTTTACAAATGATCATTTGATTTGTTCACCACATAGTACTTACAAATTCCAACAGGACCGCACAGGAAGGTGTTGGGTTTTTCTCTGTTATGTTTTCCAGTTTGTTTTATTTTGTATCCTCTGAAATAAAATCCAAGTTCTCTGAAGATACTTAACCTATGACTATTTGACATAGAGTTACTTCAAGTCAGCTACCCATACTTCTGTTTTAAAGTTTTCATATGGCTATCTCCAGAATTAGCCAAGTTCCTTGGATTTAAGATTATAAAGTCTTCTTTATTATTCCATGTACTTGACACTGTTGTACTTATCCACTCCAGATGAAATATCCAATTTATGAGCCAAAAAGCAAAAACAAAAAGAAAATTTCACATCTGAAGAACATTCCTAAACATCAGCATATACAGATACATAGCTATCTCAATACTAACATGCTGCTGGGAAACTGCAACATCTTAAATTTCCATGTAAATAAAAGATAAAAGGAAAAAAACTGTATTCTTTCAATGTCTTCATTTAGAAAACCTGCCCCATTGTGACACGAATAGGGCCGAGGTCAAAAATTCCTAGAACTTTTAATAAAGGTAAAAATAAACTGCCATGAAACTTCAGCAATATTTAAACAGTAATTTGAAACTGCCGAAACTACTCAGTATACAAATCAAACATATCTTACAGTTTTGGCTGAAGAACACCAACAGGGGAGGGTTTAGGGGAAGGCAAAAAAAATACCACCAGCTGAAATACTTTAACCAGTTATATAATCCGTTTGAACCAAAACACTGAAGAAATATCTGGGTTTCTTTTTAAGTAGCTTGTAGAACTGTTCACTACTATTAAATTCACTTCAGAGATGATTCTTGCCAATTTTAATAAACTTCTGGGGCAAAATTATCCAAAAACATTGTAATTCCAAAATGGCCACTTGAAATATCCGGGGCCTTTTACACAAAACCTAGAAGATGATCTTCATATCTGAGTAATTCAATCACCTGTAAAAGTTATAAAAAAAAAAAAAAAGAAAAGAAAGAAACTTAAATTACACAGAGTTAATTTTGAGCTAAAAATTAATTCCCATCTTAAAGCGTCAACCTCTGCAGAGAAAGTCACTTTTAAATACTACTACTTGGGTCTGAAAAAAAGCTATGCCCAAGCAAGCACCCAAAAAAGTCTACTGCATAAAAAGGAGTTCAGAATAGGCAGAGGGGCGGAGAGGAGGTGGGAGACGTTATGGAAGACGAGTACTGATTTCAACTGGTAAGGGGTGTGGATATAATATAGAATTATATAAGCAAACCTTCTTAATACTTTTTGGATAAATGTTAAACTATGAAACTGGCACACGATCTTATAAAACGTCTCTATTTTCTATTCGATGTACCAAGAAAAACAAATAGGTGTGGTGCCACCGAACATTAGTAAATGAAACTTAAGAGAATGAGAGGTATAAAGAGAAAGACACTCCCTCCAAATTAGAACATCTAAAGAAAACATTTTCCACCACTAAGGGCAGAAAACAGGTAGATGAGAAGTGGGCGAGAACATTCCCTAAATTCGCCTGAGGGTAAGACTTCCCCAGCTTCTGAGTGCAGTAGTGGGATAAAGGTGTCGGTTCCCATTTCTTTGAATTAAGGAAACAGGTTTCTCCCAACACTTGAGGGGGTGGAAGGTATCGAGCCTTTCCGCAAACCACATTAAGAGTGGTTCTCTCCAAAAACAGAACGGGTCCCGTCAGACCCCACAGGACTCGGAGGGACAAGGTAGCACTCGACTCAGTACACAGCTAGAGCCTCGGACCTGGGAGAGGCGGGGAGAGCGGGCGCTCTGAGGAAACAACCAAAGGCCACAACTCGGCCTCGACTCGCTCAGCCCTCTGAGGGGGGCAGTGGTGCCAAAGGAGGCGGGCGTGTGTGAGAGGCCGGGGAAAGGAAGACCGAACACGGAGGGCGTCGGACACGTTCCCAGACTCCGCCAAACCTCCCCCCCTCCACAACCCCGACCGCCAAGGCTAAGCCACCCACCCCCTCCCCACAACCGCCACCTCCGCTCCGCCTGGGCCGAGTCAACACATAGAAGGGCCTCCCCGTGCCGTCCTTCCCTCTCTCTTTGCTCTCCGTACCCCTCCCCCCAGGTCCGCGGGCAGCCTCACACCTCGCGCCGCCAACGCCGCTCCCGACCCCTCAAACCCCAACGCCGATACGGGCATCCCCCTCCCCCCCAGACTCCAGCGCGGAGCACAGAGGACGATGTTACCTTCTGCCACACCAGAGGTGCCCCTGGCTTGGGGGGTGCCGCTGCGCTGGATCCCGGGAGGAGGTTTTCGGTACTTTGAATAATCCCCTTTTGCCGCTTTTCCCTCCCCCACAACCAGTCTCAGTCCCAAAATGGCGCCGACCCGATCCGCAATGTTCTGGGCCAAGTCTCGCGAGATGGTGGAAGGTGGCGAGGCGGGGAAGGAACTAGAGAGGTTGAGGAGAAGAGAGGGGAAAGGCGGGGCCAGGAGGAGGAGGAAGAAAGGGTGTGGAAGAAGCGGTGCGAACGAACCTACTGGGCGGGGCAGCAGGAGGAGCGCCTCCACCAGAGAACCTTCTGGCCCAAGCAACCGTTCACGCCCCGGCTAAAGAAGCTCCTCCCTCTACGTCGGGCGGCTGGGGAGAGGGAATGAGGGCGGGGTTATGCGTGGGGCGGGGCTTCCAGGAGGCCCCGGAGGCAGGGGCGCGCGGGGGGCGGTGGCTCCGCGCGGTGACGTCAGTAGCAGCTGGAGTCGGGGATTACCCCCTGCTGCTGACGTGAGGTAGGTGAACAATCGGGAACGTTCGGTGGAAGGGGGAATTCCCCGCCGCTCCTACAGGAGCCCCTCCCCCCGCCCTTTCCCTTGCCCGAGGCCACCCCGAAGCCCGAGATGGTGGGGCTGTTTGGAGGTCGTGAGGGGAATGCTGCTGCTGGAGGCAGCCGCGCGGGCTTGAGTGGCGCGCGCCGGGGCTTCTCCGAGCTTCGAGCCGGGGAAAACGCCGCGGCGCGCGCCACTCGCCAGGTACCGCACGCGGGCCAAGGCAGATGAGAGAGATCACATGCTAGCCTGTACACAGCCCTGCGCGGGCGGAGCGCTGGCGGTGCTGGCGCCAGGCTAATTGGATGCCCTGAAGCAATGGATCCACCGTCTTATACAAATACGAGACTGTCGGACATAAATAATATATATGAGAGGCCTTAGCTAAGAAGAGTAGACTCGCTCTTTAGGAACTAAACCCAGATTCTCGAAGAATGAATATGGCTACTGGATTTAATCGTGCCAATTTTTTTATTTGTACTATATCTATAGTAGGTGACAGTTATTTCAACAGTGTCTCCGTCCCACGAATTTTTCTTAAGGAATTTTGTCACAAAATTTCTCCTTGTAACGGAAGGATCCCTTTGACACCTGTCAAGTTAGCCTTCCAAGAGGAAGAAAAGTATGCTCAGGGGGAATGTGAGCGGGCAGAGTGTCTTAACGAGGGAAAATCCAAAGTACTTGGTTCTTTGCCCTCCCCCAAGGCCACAAGTTTCATACATAGAAACTTTATGGTCCTTTTATATGAATTATGGGGTTTATACTTTAATGGACTAAAATCTCCCTGAAAGAATGGTTGAATGTAAACTCACCAAAAATTACATCTCCCAGTGTTTTGTTTGTTTTTGTTTGTTTTAGTCTTCCGGGGAGGTGGCCACTTTGGCAATTAATGTCTTGCTGAGTGCAAAGAGAAGAGAAATTAATGCTTGCTGGATGCCTTGTCCTTGACTGGTACTTCTTTAATCCTAAATCAACTCCTAAAGTGGGTGTTAGTTTTCCTCATTTTGCAGATGAGGAAACTGGTTCAGGTTAAGTAATGTGCTTAAGGTTACACAACATTGAAGTTGGGTGCCACTACTTGGCTGTTCCAGACAGACTAAAGTGTGTTTGGATCTTAATCCACATTCTTTCAGCCACACCACATCGCGTCTGTAGAAGTAACAAGTATGGAGGCAGGACCTACTTTTGCTTCTATTTCTAAACAAGATGTTAGTTCGAGAAACATAGGAAAATATTGATAATTTGAACACACACAGGAATTGTGCTTTTCATATGGCAAAAGACAAGGCTGAAAAACAAATACAGTAGTGAAATGGAGAAAGAACTGTAACATATATGACGGTTTATATACATGTATATATATACTCAGTTGCTATTAATATTTGATGTTCTACTTACACAGTAAATACATCAAGAACTCCTATAAATCATTAAGGAAAAGATAACCAACTTTTAGAAAGTAAGATGACATGAACGAACTAGTCATGTATGTGTAATGAATTATATGAAAAATCTTCTACATCACTAGAAATAAGAAAAAACTGACAATGAGATACCACTTCACGTAGCTGATTGGCAAAGACTTAAAAAGAATTAAACTTAGACGAAGGTATAAGGAATAGGTATATGAGTTAATCATATCAAGAATCAAAATCTGTATAGCTTTTCTGGAATGCAGTTTGGCTTTCCTTTAAAGGAAAATACTTTAAAATAAGAAACCCTTGCCCAGCTCTTCTACATCTTAGAATTTATTTTAATAAAATAATAGGAAAGGTGTCCAACAATTTATAAAGCTATTCATTGATAAATTGCTTATAACTACAAAAAAAAATGGAAACAACCCAAATGCCGATAAAGACATTGAGTTAATAAATTATGCTACAACCATAGAACATGAAACCATTAAAAAATGATGTACTTTTAAAATATATATCAAAACAAAATATGAATAGATACAAAATGTTAACAATGCTTATTTCTAAGTGGCAGAATAATAGAGGATATTTATTCTTTCTATCTGTTAAGGGCCTATATTACTTTTCTAACAAGTTTTTTTTTAATCCAACCAGTAACATGTTTTCCATTAATTTATTTTATTCATTTAGTGAAATCTAAACAACAGATTTATCACATTATAGATTCTTTCAATTGATAAACATATTAATAAACATAACATTATGGTATTTTGAAAGGACTATTTTTTAGCAAAGCTCTATGTAAGAAATTTTACTTAAATAGTTTGATAATTCTCTCAGTGTTCTTATAGATATTAACCACAATTATTTAAATAACTTGCTCTAAAATATTAGCCCAAGTATACAATGATGTATGAACAAAGGTATTCATTTCCAACTTATTTGTAATACTGAAAACCAGAAAACCTAAATGTCTACCTATATGTGTGCTTAAAAAAAATAAAAAACATCCATAACAGAATACTACGCAGCCATTAAAAAATAAAAAAGAATAAGCAAATATATACTGACATAGAAAGATGTTTAGTATGTTTTTTAAAGAGATAAAAATATTTTGTAAAACAACATACATATATATACACACACACATACACATATATATATATATATATATATAGCATCGTCTATTAAGTTTTCTAAGTATGGACATTTACATAGAAATAGACCGTGCCTAAAAAATAACTCTTTAATAGTCATCAAATTGGGATTATTTTCTTTTATACACTGCTGTACTATTTAAATATACCGTTTTCTAATAATTTAATGTTTAAAATTTGATTGTCCTAAAATCTGTAACAATTGAAGAGCAGAATAAAATATTTGTATAAGAAACCTTGAATTTTTCAAAATCGTATCTGGTGTCCCTTTTCTGTGTTCTCATTGTACAACCCTGTACTTAGCTTTATGATTAATTATCTACCCATTTCTATCTCTGCCTTGATCCTAGACAGGTGTTCGGTATCTTCTTTATCATTCCTCCTATACCTATAACAACTCTGGATTGTAATTTGTCAATTTTTTTACCTGTTTCTACCACTGGACTCAAAGATCCTCGAGAACAGTAACTATATCTTCTTCATATTTATTCATAGCAATTAGTACAGTTTCAACCATGGTATGATTCTCTAATATTTATTACATACATGACTTTCCCACCTTTAATCTTTGTTTTAGCCATGTGCAGCCTGCACTTCTCAGAATTTCCCTTGGTCTTAAGCATGCTGTGCAAATATTATTCACTTTATAGATTGCCTTTCTCCTCCCCTCTCTCTCCTTTTCAAATTTGTTTTCTTATCCCTAGAGACCCTGTTCAAATAACACTCAAGTAAACAATCACTTAAAACTCAGAACTTCCTTCTATGGGCTCTCAAATGGGTATATACTCACTTTTACTACTATTTGTTCTCCTTTCTGTCCACTTTTCTAAATGGTGAGACCCTGGTCAGGGACACTGTTCTATTCACCCCCTACCCCTAAACCAATGTTCAGCCCATAGAAGGGCCTCAACAAGTATGACTGACTGGATGGATGGATGGATGACTGAAGCATCCAGAACCCACTCAGTCTGTTCGACCATCATAGCCTGACCAGCCTCTGAGGTCACTACCAAGGTGCAGATGTTCTCTCTTATTCTCTGTTCCGTGCTGATTGTGGTCCTGCTGTTGTACTCATGGTTCATAGACAATCTGAGTTGAGGGTCAAGTGTCTCACTTAGAGAAAATCAGAAACGCACACATCCTCTCTCCTTGATATAATAAAAAATACATGCATGTTCCTCTGTCTTTCTGGCAGGTTTCACAGTTTTGTGCTGATCTGTTTAATGGGTCCCTCTCCTCAATAAGTTTCAAAAGGGGAGAGCCTGTACCCATTTTGTTCACTGTTGTGTCTTCAGCACCCGGCACAATGATGGACATAGAATAGGTATTCTGTAAATACTACCTGGATGAATGAAGGACTGAATAATGAAAATAAAACATTTTGAAGATAAATGTTTCAAGCAGAACCCCGCTCTACAAGAAATAAAAAGTTTTTAATTAAAATGTTGTGTAACAAATGAAAATTGATAGAATATAATTTTAACTTTGAAAAAATCTGTCAATCATGATGATATCTGATGATAAATTTGATCAATAAATTTGGTGTTCACTAATTTCAACTTTTAAGCATAAAAGTAGTATATTGTTGGAGAAAGCTTAACAGATACAGAAGAGTATAAACAAATGAAAATTACCTATAGTTCACTACCCAGAAATGATGGTTCTTAAATATTAATTCACATATTCTTTGCATGTTATATCTGTCATAGTGCATGTATAGCTTTATATCTAATTTTACTTCATATGTTCTAAAATTCCCCATATTTTAAACATTCTTTATTTTGTCTGTGTTTCATTTTAAGAATTCACATTTCATTTCTTAATTTAAAACATTTTAGTCTACAGCCATGCCATCCTAAACAAGCCCAATCCCATTTGATCTCGGAAGCTAAGCAGGGTCGGTCCTGGTTAGTACTTGGTTGGGAGACCACTGAGAAGACCAGATGCTATAGGCATAAAAAATCAAAAAATAAGGGATTGAAGCTGACAAGGTCCTTGCAATCTGTGAAGTCAACCAAGGGTTGCCTCGCCTAAAAAATAAATAAAACATTTTATTGCTAGTCCTTATGATCTCTTTATTTTAACACAATAAGGATGGTTACTATTTTGAGCCAGTTTTCTAACCTGCCCTCATTAGAAGTTCCCTGATTCTATTAAGTTCTGCTCAATTTAATCCATGATTATAAATTTAAATTTACCAAGCATTTTCTCTCTTTTGATGAGTTTTTAAATTGTACATAGAACTAATTACTGGAGAATTGACCACTTACCTCTTAATCAAAACCTATTGGCAAATATTTCTCCAGACTCCAGTTGTGGGTGGCCCAGTTTCCCTAATTGCCACTTCTACCTCTTGTGCTCCTCCTTCTGTACTAGGTCTGCAGGACACCATTAGCACAATTGCCAACAGAATTTTTTAGATGTTCTTTCCAATAAGTGACTTCTAGAACACAGCCTTTTTTTGCATGGCGTCTATAATTTATACCTACAGCAGGAATATAAACATATAAATTGTCGTAGATAAGGCGAAGAGTACTATTTGTAGTGTTTTAAAAGGATTTATGGAGCTATTTCAATATATGATATACTCTATCATCTCTGGAAATGGAATACAAGGAACCCTGGAGGTATCAGATATGGAAGTAAAGCTGAAGATTTCTTATTTTGATACCTAGTATTAAGTCTAAGTATCAGAATTAGAGTAATCGTAGATCACTTTGACTTTACCTAGATGAGAAGCTGTGTTTGCACTAACTAGCTTTTGTTAAAATTTACAAAAATTAATATGGTAATAGTTTGTTATTTAAGCATCTTTGATTACATTTTCACCTTTTTCTTTTTCTTTTTCTTTTTTTTTTTAGGCAAGACAACCCTTGGTTGACTTCACAAATTGCAAGGACCTTGTCAGTTTACAATCCCTTATTGTACCTGGTCTTCCTAGGTGGACTCCCATCCAAGTACTAACCAGGCCCGACCCTGCTTAGCTTCTGAGATCAGATGGAATCAGGCTTGTTCAGGGTGGAATGGCCACAGACAACCTTTTTCTTTTTTAATTTTTATGTAAATAATACTAGCTTTTAATTAAAAAAAAAATGCAAAGAATATGAAAGTATATTAAATTAGAAGTAAAGTCCTATACCTCCAGAGTTAAACTTCTGTTTGTTGTGATCCTTCTAGATATTTTTTCTATGCATATATATGCCATACACACACACATATATTTTAATAAATTTGTTTATGTGTACTCCTCTGCAATTTGTTCAACTTAATAGCATATAGACACCTTTCCATGTTAGTACACTTAGCACTAACTTATTTTTAAGAATTGTATAATCCATGGGAAGAATTTACCTTATTCAACCAGTGCCTTCTTGAAAGACATTTAGGTTGTATCTGATTTTTTCTTCTATAAACCACATAGTAATGAATGTTTGTGAATTTAGAGCATGTGTTTGGAAAGAAAAGAGAAGAAAGTAGTGGAAAATTATGGGAATATGCCAGTGGGTGAATTATTGAGCCAAAAATGGTAGTTTAAAAGGAAGATTCAGCAAAATAATATTATTTATTGAGCACTTATGATGAACCAGGTCCTAGTTAGATGTGATTCATTTTGCCATTTCTTTTAATAGTGTTACTATTTTTACTTTAACGTGCTCAGATTAATTTGGATTCTGCATAGTAGTAGAAAGAGCATGGGTTTTGGAGTTAGATTTGGGCTTGAATACTACCTCAGTTCAATTCAGATTTATTTTATGCTAGGTGCTGTTGCTGTACTATCTGTTGAGGATACCAAAATGATTGAGATATATGTGTTCTCTAGATTCTTACAGCCTGAGGGATAAAATTGACATTATATCTATTTCGTTCACTGATTTATCCTCCAGTGCCTAAAACAGTGCCTAGCAATAGTAACCATTCAATATTTGGCCAAGAGAATAAATTTCAAAACTTTGTGCCAAGTGCTACCTTAGAGGCATGCACACAGTGCTATGAAGTGTCTTCGCAAGAAGCAGTCTTTAAAAGACAGTCTGATGAGTTGAACAGACTTCTATGAGGGAAGAGCCTTCTAGTTAGAAGCTGTTGCACAACCATAGGTGCAAGGATGAAAACAAGCCCGAGTAAAGCATTTCTAAAGATGGGAAAAGAAGCAACTGCCACCACACAGGCTGCTTGGAATTATGAGAGAGGGCTGCAAAACAACACAGAGACCAGATCACAAGGGCCTTGACCCTGTGCTAGGAAGATTAGGTATTTATTCTGAAGGCTTTGGAGGGGCTTTTATTTTAAGAGAGAGAGAGAGAGAGAGAGAGAGAGAGAGAGAGAGAGAGAGAGAGAGAGAGAGACATGATTGGATTCATGCTTTCCAAAAAGACTTCTTGTGATCCTCTAGAGAAGAGATTAGGAAAATGAAACTCCAAGAAGAAAAAAAAGGCTATTATAGTAATCCAGGTAAAAGATAATGTTGATTGAGACCACACCTGCCATCTTTCTGTCTTTCTACACAACATGATTCTCCTCCATAATTCTTCTGACATACCACAATTGTGTAAAGGATCATCACATAAACTGTTCCTTCTAGCTGGAACACATGTTCTCTCTCCCACTTTCTGCAACCAGTTCCTATAAGCTTTTAAATCTCAGCCTAAATGTCATGTCCTAAGGCAGCCTTCCTTGACCCCCTGATCCCTCCTGTAGTCTCCCTATAGCCCTAATCATAATCAAGAACAGTCATTTTATATGGTTATTTGTGGATATATGTGTCTTCTACTGACTCTAGATTTTATAAGGAATTTAATGAGAGAATAAGTTAATGAAACAGATTCAAGAGTAGATACAGAGAATGTTATGTTTAGATGTTTGTGAAGATCATGCAAGAAAAAAGTCAGTGATTATACCTGGTATCTAATTTGGTCACTGGGTGGATTCTGGTGGCACACCCTGAGTTAGGAAACCAAGGCAGAAGAAGTTAGGTGGAAGATGAAAGTTTAGTTTAGTTTAGTTTGGAACACGTAATGGATACAAATCTCAGACCACAAACTCAAATGGGCCAAGAAGTAAAACTCAGCTGAGTTTCCATAATAAGCCTTATATCCCAGTGTTAACTCTATTCATCTCCAGAGCTCACTCCAGTCAGAAATATGCTCCTTCACTCTTGGAGTTATTTTGAACCTATTTTATTTGTCTTCCCCTCCTCCTTGATTTTCTTTTCTTTTTCTAATTTTCTCTTTCTAGCCATAAAGTTATGAAAGCAAAACTTTTCACAGTTGTTTGATATGCCTATCAAGATTCCAACAAGAGTAAATGTGCTTATAAATCAGAGCATGAGTGATATTGATTAGAAAAAAAAGATGATTTCTGATAAAAAGGAATTTATTAAATATTGGAATGGGTAACAGAGTAGTTTGAGAAATTTCCATCTTTTAAATGCTCAAACTTGAAAGTAGATTAAAGTAGAAACTTTCTTTTTTTGAGTTGGGTGGAGGAGAAACCTGACCAGCACTTCCCACTTTTTCTGATAATAGAATACTGGTTTCTTGAGGGAATCCATTCTGTGTAGTGTGAGTGGGACTGACTCTAACCTATTATCCATTCATCCCTTGCTCATTAATTTTTAGATGTGGTCATGTGTCCTATATTTGCCTAATTGGAATAGTATTACCATGGCCACAGTTTTGATTGGGGTACCTGACTCAAGCTTGATCCAACAGAATTTTCTTCTGAGACTTTTTTACAGATGCTATCAGGAAGTCATTTTCTTTCTACTGGGGTTACTAAAACAGAAAGGTTTTAAATCTGAAATTTCCATCTTTCCTACCATGTAGCTTTCAGAGATGAAAACAATTCTTTTAGTCTTTGGATCTAGTCCTTCCTGAAGCAGTGACCATCTCTGGATTTCACAGTAATGCAGGCAAAAATACATTTCCTATATTGCTTTACTAGTTTGAGAGGGGTTTTAGTCACTTTCATTATAAGGAATACCTATGAATTCAAGGTATTTGTCCTGTAAAGTGACTGATACTGTGCAATGTTTTTTTTCAACCATAATGTCCAAAATAAATTGTGAAAGACCTTCAGTTTCTGGTAAAGGAACTGGCCATCTTGAACAACCAATGGAATAAGTGTAACAATTCTGGTGATTTTCTTTTTGTGGCAACACTATGGCTGGCCCAAAGAAGAATCAAATGCATTTATTCTATCTACAAATAAGTTTCCCGTTAAAGCAGAATCCCTTTCACGGAAAATAAATCAAAAAGGAAGCAATTTATCCTATCCAGTTCTCTATCATTCAGGGCAGAAGCTCTTTTCACTTCTGTAGAATAAAAAGGGAATCTGAGAAAGTCTCTGGGAAGTCTCCTTACACTTAGCATTCTTTTCTTCTGCAGAGGATGAATTCAGCCAAACTTCTAGAAGTGTAAAATGATACAGGTGAAGGAAGGTAATCACTTTAGGGGGAAAAAGTTGGTGACTCAGAGTGAGAGAATGGTAGAATTGGAATAAGAAAATAAAACTGGATGAGAGAGAAAACTAAAACAGGAAAATAGCCTTACTTAGGATTTTCTTTGTTGTTCTTTGCTTTAACTTACATGTAGAAAATTTATTTACCAATGACATAAATATTCATTTATTTAAAAAAATAGTCATATAATAAGCCTACTCTGACCAAGGTACCAGGCTAAATGCCAGAAATGCGATGAGGAGTAAGACACCTATGACTCCCTCTGTATTTTTAAAAATAAAAATTTGATTTTAAGAAGGAAAGATGAATGAATATCAAACATCCACTATATTGTGGTGATGTTCTCCCCACTACCCAAATGCCCGGGACAATGGGCAGGGGGAAGGGTGCTTAGGCCATCCTTAAAACAATGAAGAGGAAAGCTTGGAAGACATAGGATAACTGACTCAGGCCCCAAAGTCTCAAGACTGAGATGACCTGCTTTTCTAACAACAGAGATAAGTAAGCAGACTATGTTGGGAATGGCCTGCACCCAAAGCTCAATGGGTTAGAGGATGCATGAGTTACCCATGTGGCCTTAAAGAACGTGTTAAGGGTGGAAAATTTTCAAGTGGGCCAACTTCTGCTTCTGTAATCTGCTTGCTTATTTGATGTTAACCAAGGTGTGGTAATCTGCTCAAAGATATGCTAAGGGCCAACTTCTGCTTCTGCAATCTGCTTGCTTGCTTGATGTTAACCAGGGCGTGGTAATCTGCTTACTTGTTTAAAATTAACCAAGGTGTGGTTCTAGGCTTTATAAACTGCCTCTTTTGGGAGCTCAGGACTGATCTCCTTTAACTACGCCTGGTAGAGAGTTACAATTCATCTCAATTGGCTCCATGGGTCTTAGATTTGATTGCACCACAACAAAGGGAGCTGGATTTGACCTAAGAAGAGCACCTGGAAGGGTATGGCAACTACAACAGAGACATGTGTCACTGGAAACTGGTGGAAACTATCAAAAATAAACAAAGCTGGACACTAGGTAAAGTGGAAAAGACAGAGTATAATCAGTAATATACTATTGAAATAGGGGAAAAAGTCCAGTGTAAACGGAACTGAACTTCAGTTTGTACAGAAGTGCCTGGGCATTTCAAAGGGAGAAAGAGGGAGCAGGGAGAGTAGGGGTTCAGTGAAGTCAGGGAAGTGAAAAATTACAGAAAGCTGGAAGTGGGATTTGGTCCTTGTGAAACCTATCTGCATTTGTTAACTGGCCCTTATCAAAGTTAGACTTCTACCCTCCCACAGAGACTGGTAGACAGGGGCCTATCTTCAGATACTGGCCGGAACAGTCAATTCTTTGGGCAGCATTGAATTTTCTCAGGCAGGCACTTTAAGGCTAGGGTCATCCTGGGGATGCAGCCTTGAGCTGTTTGAAACTATTTCAGTGTTTGTTTTCAAGTATTTATTGTCCATGGTTGAAGCCTCATCAAGAAAGGGCTCAGGTACCTGGCTAGAGTTTGGTCAAAGGGAGAATCTTTATCAAAACCAGGGGTCAAGGGAGGATTGCACTTGGCTAGCTACAGGAGCCAATAAGAGCCTACAAATATGGTTTTTAAGGTTAGACATTCTTAAAGTGGGAAGGGTTTATGAAGTATCTTGAAAAGTGGGAGAGAATCAGCATTTGGAAGCAAATGTAGAGGGCACCAATACCAGATCACAACTGTGTAAGACCTTTCTGCTCCTTACACCTGTTTACTCTCCCCATCTCCCTCTGAATAAAACATGAGAAGGCAATGCAACCTTGCAATTGGGGCAGGGGAGTAGAAAATAGAGAAGAAACTAACCATTCCTCTCCCTCCTAATATAATAATTTCAGGTTTAAAACCTGAAAAGAGTTGAGCTTGATGTAGGGGAGAATTGGTGAGAGCTTGAGATAGTAGGTTATTGGACTGGACTGGCCTTTTTAACATGCCAAAGATTTTGTCTTTAGAAAAAAAGAAAAAATTCTAGAGAGGTTTAAATGCACAAGATTGAGAAGGAATAAGGTTGTTTTCTGTTTGCACCCTACCAAGTCTAATTTATTAAACATGAATACACCTTCCTCCATTACCTCATCTTCCAAATATCCCCTAAGAATGAGTCCATTTGCATATACTACAGCACATGGTACTTCTGCAAATATTTATGCTTAGCTGTGCATGGAAAGTGTCCTGGTTTTCATCATGTTCTGAAAGGAGTCTATTGATCCCAAAGTGAAAAGCTCTCACATTAAGGCCACTAGGTTCTAGCTCTACATATCTATCTCCTCCCTTTAATAATAATTAATCTTTCGTGTTGTACCTTCACTATAATAAACTGAAAGTAATTTATAATAAAACACAATTCAATGTGTAAATGCTTAGTCACAGTTTCACTGGAATGCATAATGGAATAGTCATATGTCTTTACTGTTAAAAAACAAGACAAGCCCAAAAAGGAGTTGCTTATGCTAAGCCCCATGTCACGAAGCTGAGACCTAATTTTTACTATAGTTTTGCCTTTTCCAGAAATCGAAATTAAACCAGTTAATCAGGAATCTTGCCTGATTGACACTAGTTAGGTAATCTGCTTGACAGACTTCTGCCATACCCTAAAGGAAAGTAACTGCAATAATTAACCTTTTTTTTTTTTTAAGTATAACTTCCTCCTTCCTGCTCCCTTCTGCCTGCAAAAGTCATTTTGCACAGATCCTCAGAGCTCCTTTCTTTTTGCTAGATTGGATGCTGCTAATGCTAATCAGTTTTGTTCAAATAAACTCTTAAAATTTTTAATATGCCTTAGTTTATCTTTAAGAGTTCCCACATGTGAAATCATTGCTTATAAAAGTTACAACTACAGATTAAAAAATGTGTTATATTAATTTAAATAACATTAGCTGACATGTTACTAGTGGTAATATTTTCTAAAGTTCTGAATATCTCTTGTTAAAGCTTTCCATAAAAGAATGTCCAATTTTCCTTCAGTTTATTCAGTACTTAACATTCCTAGCAAATTCAGTGTACACTGAGGCCAAGCAAGAAACACTTAGTGTTTATCTTTTAAAAGTCGACTGAATTTAAGTTCATTAAATGCTATCTTTGTAACAATCGGAAACACCCTCACAAATTCTCAATTCCCCCCAGGAACATCAGTGTTGTTGAACAGGGCAGGTTTATGAAGGTCATATGTCCCACTTCTCCCTCAGGCCTTCTCAGTTCCTGCTTACTCCTCCCTCCTACCTTTCCTCCTAAAGGGGAATTCCTGGACTAAAGAAACATCTCTTTACAGTATTTTTTCTTTTAGAAATGCTAATGAATTGAGGAAATCTTTTGATCTGATTATCCAATAAAGCCAAATCTTAATTGAATTTTGGGTGCTCTAAAACTCCTCCAAGTCACTCAAGTTCTCAACATTCTTTTGTAGTAATTTTGTTTGCAGACCATCATCTCTCTACATTTGGGGACTCTCCTGTAGAAAATCCCAGAACCTTGCTTATTGGCCGTATTTACAAATTTACAAGTCTCCAATCTTAAGGATCTGTGTCTTTTCTCAGGCCAGCTTCTTCCATTTCCCTCAGCACTGATCCCCAACCCTTACCCCTTTCTTCAAACATTCTAACCAATCTATCACTCACGCTGCAAAACTCAGTTCCTAGCTAACTGAATTATTTAAAGTTATACACTCCTATTTCCTTGCCTCTCTCACTTACCAAAACAATTTTCTATAGCAGCATGCATACTAGCACCTCATTAAAGAGGAAAATTAACAGGGACCCAAGATAGAGTACTGAGTGAATTTTTACTACCAAGCAGGGGCATTCCGATTCAGCTGAGTCTGACCTCTAAGGATGAGTTTGGGGAGAGAGAAAATGGAGTAGTGTTTTAAAGCTCCAAAACCAGAAACTATATCCTGTATTAGGACTGTGTTACTGTGAGCAATCACTGGGCAGGGCAGAAGCGGGGGTCCTCTGCATTTGTGGGGTCCTGCCTCAGGACCATAACTTCTAGCTGCCTGTTGACATATGAAATGTCCAGACCTGTAGAGAATTTTTATTTGAGTCAAATTGATTACATGTCAGGAAACAAGATCTTAAATGTTCCAGAGAATGAAGGTTTTATAGTTTTTTTAAATATACATTTGGAATTAAGGAGGGAATGTAAGAAAGATTATTGAAGGTGGGAGAAAGCAAGGTACAGGGTAGTTAACAAGCTTATGTGCTCCATAAGCTTGTGGAGTGGTTATATCTCCCAGGGGTCTGAAAAAGAGGCATTTCAAAGGTGTGTTAACCTAGATGCACTCAACATTGGACAGGGCTTGCTTAAGGCAAAGATGTCCTTTTCACTAGGAAAGTTGGAGGCAAGAGGCATGACTACTCACAGTGATATACCCAGTTAGATAGAGATTTATGATCAGATCATCCTGTGAGGTCACTTTCAGTTATATTTATTACATAGCCCCATTCTGTCCATATGCCTCTTCTACAAGCTAGGTGGCCAAACTATGATTTTAAACCAGCTTTCTTCCCACTAAAACATCCACACCATTGCCTCCATCTAGAAAGAAACTGGAGTATAATTTTAGTCACCCAAGAGATTCACTTGGGCAGAGGAAAGAAACTGGTAAAAATTTCCATAGAGATAACTTTATAACTCATAAATGAGGTGAAGAAATAAGTTTGCAAAAATCATTCTGCTACCTACAGATCCAAAGAAAAAGTGAAATTGGTTTATGAGAGTGAATTTATTTTGAAATGAATGGTTCTATTAATTAGAAGGGCAAAGTTCTGAAACATGTTCATTTGAATTAAAAGTGTTACGTAAATTATTACTGTTTGTATTAGAGTGATCTGATTATCTTAAAATTTTACTCTTCTGCCTCTTTGTTAAGTACCTTATTTGTTAAGTACCTTTTAAAGCCTCTGTCTTATGTTAGCGAATCCAATATTACTTGTTTTCTGTACGTTTAGATGCCATCTTTTTAAGTTTCATAAAACCTGTAGAAGATTGGTCAATTTTCTCTTTACTAAGAAATAGGTACTGACATTTTCAGAATAATTATTGCCAAGTTGTTAAGTTTTGGATGATAGTTTTACTATTTTGTATATTCCAGATTTTGAACAATAAACATGTTACATTTTTTTCTTTTTTAATTTTGAGAGACGTTGAAAGTACAGAAAAGTGCAGAGACAAATATAACTAATACCTGTTTTCCCATAACCCAGGGCTCATCTATAATGTTTATAGTTAACAAGGTAACACGAAATTAGTATAGGTTTCAGAATGGTGCATGAGATGATGTGCCTACTTGACAGCCTCAGATCCACTTGGTGGGTATTTTGTTTTTGTTTTGTTCTGTGAGGCAGCAAAAGTTATACTCAGAGACTGATTCTATCTTTGTGAGCAATTTATTTCACACGGGTTCACTGTGGAAATATAATAATTTCAAAAGCCAATAACAGGGTATCTTTTAATAAGCCAAATAAAGAAATAATATACAACAAGCAAATGACAGATTAATCACACTATTGTTCCAGGCAAAGGAAAGTGAAAGAATAGTGTCCAAATTTAATATGGCATGTATATAAGAAGGAACGTAAGAGAGTAGGTGACAAACCTAATTTCTTGCAGCTGGTGCAAAAAACGTCCTGTTGCTAGAACATGTTGCCAGGGAACAAAGACGCCAGTGTTGGTAGGTGGGTTGATTTCTTCATAGGGGTACTGTGGTTCATAACCACTATCTACTAGGAGTACCCCAAGCATCTTCAGAGAATTTTTAGGTTAGCAAAGAGTCATCTTTTTCAAACCGAAACTCTCAAAAAGCCCCACAAACTCTCAGAATTTATCATCTAAATGTCCTCTTGCCATAGTTACTCCTCTCTACATGTTCTTATTGATAAGGTCGCAATGGGGCCCATCAACAGCTTGGCTGCTGCTGACTGCTTATCAAGGACAACAGATGTAGAATGATGACATCCTGACACAACTTAGTTCATACTTATGTCAAAGCAACTTTTTTTGTCTTTGTCATAAACAAGTGGATTAAAACAACTTAACCGAAGTCATAAACAAGTGGATTTGAAATCATATTAAGCCAATATACAACAGTGGGCTTTCAGTATGAGCTCCACCTGTATAACCTTTGTGCTGCTGATTTTTTTTTTCACTTTTTCTGACTATAAGTAAAGTAAAACATTATTTTGTAGAATGGAAAGAGGCAGACTGATGGTGGACTCTGAAAAGAGAGGTCATTATTAAATATGTAAAAAGTAAGATAGTATTTTCTCAAGCCCAGCTGCTCTAGAAAGAGTAAAATCATAGGTAAGAAATAATTTCAAAAGATAACGAAGATCCCTTCGACAGTATCTTAAGGCCTGGGGCTAGAAACTGTAATAGTATCACTTCTGCCATATTCTATTTGTCAAGCAAACACAGAGCCCAGATTTAGGGGAGGGAACATGGACTCTACCTCAATGGGAGAAGTGCCAAAGCACTTGGGACCACGTTTTAAAATCTCCACAGTACTTAAGATGATTTCTAGGTTTAAATGGCTGTGATCTCCCAGCTTTTGATGACTCTGTGGCTCCCATGGAAATGAGCTGACTTGGGGCTCTGTTTTAGCTTTCATACTAAAGTTACTTCTCTCATCAACACTCTGGAAGACCTGGAAAGAAAAAAAAATCCACCAGCTCCCATGTTGCACCAGTGTTGACAGAGGTATTTAGACCTCAAACCTTAGATCATACCTCCTGCCACTTATAACAGTCCTCTTATTATGGAACTTTTCTGAAGTGCTTTGTTAGTTTTTCACAATATCCCACTGGGAACTATTATCTTGTAAGCCTGAGTCAGAAGACACTAGAAGAAACAACACACAATACAACCCTCAAAATCAAACTACTCAGCTATTACTCGTCTACCTCCATTCCTGTGTGTGTTCTCTGATTCTCCTACTTCAGGAGGAGTCCTTTTGGTACCTGTTACACAGAGTCTGTGAGGTTAAGAGGAGCTACTATTTCCACAGTACATATCCTGTTTGAGAGCTTCAGTTCCAGGCAACACAGGCTACATAATTGCAAGGCCCAGTGCAAAATGAAAAGGTAGGACTCCTTGTTCAAAGAGCAGGAAACAGGTGCCCTTAAAGGTACCAAAATATAGTTTTTATTTTCTTCAGTCTCTCTCCTGACTTGCCATGGTGTTTTGTTTTTCTAAGTAAAGAAAAATGAAAATATTAGCGTGAATTTTACCATTTATTTAAGTGGTATTCAATGTCAATTTTAAATGCAAAGAAAAGAGCCTTCGACTTACATGCAGAATCACCAAAATTATACAATTAGTATTTCAGAGTTTGTATTTGCATAAGTATTTTGTTCTTACCAAGACTGAAACAGTGAAATACTGAACAAAACTCATCTGTTTTTATTTCACTTTTTTTTTAATACTGTAATTTAAACCTAGATTCTTTTATTTATTTCCAAAGAGAAATTAGAGAGTAAATGTAAATTAGAGGTCCAAATGACTAGTTCCCTGGTTATAGACTTTCCTTTGGGGTGATAGAAATATCTTGGAACTAGGTGGAGGTGACAGCTGCACAACTATTTCATTTCTTGGTATGCATACATTCTACCAACACGTTCTACCTTCAGCTTTCTGGTGAGTAAGGAACAACTATAAAGGAAAGAAAACATGAGTTACCTTGTATTTCTCTTTCCGTTATGCCATCATTTTCACATGACTAATACAAGGGATTAAGAAAGGCAAGAAAGGATAAACTTCCTTGGTGATTTATGTTGTTTAGAACATCATTGCCTTTTTTTTCCAGGCTACAGTTTTGGGAAAATTGAGGGAAGTCAGATAGTGAAGGCCTCAGTGACCTAGGATTAGAAGCTTTCTGTCTTTTTGGCTTAAAGATTTCCTTCTGTCCCAGAGTAGCTGAGAATTCCATGAAGCTGAGATTCTGAAGGATTCAGCTTTGATTCTTCCACTGGGGCCTCAGTTCCTTTCTTTCACAGGGACAGCCTTAGTTCTCATGGCTCTGAAATACATTTCCCCCTTTTCCAACGCCCAACAGCACTCCATGCATCTTTACAAGTGGATGAACTAGAATGGTTCTCAAGTCTCTTAGAAACGAAATTCTTTATCTATGCAGCAGAAATGAAGATATTTCATTGCCTTGGGGCTGGGAAATCATTTCTCCAGGATTCCTCTTCCCTCTCTCGCCCCCTTAGGAACCGGATTGGCCTTAGCTTCTAGGCATATCTGCTGTCTTCCTTCCACTTTCCTTTGAGCTCTTTTGGGTTTGGGGATCTTAATTTTTATTTCCCAGCTTTTTTTTTTCTTTCTGATCAGTTATTTTTTGGGGGGAGGATCCCTCTTTTTTTTCTTCTAAGAAAGCTTTTGCCTCTTTCCCCCTTTCTTCCTCTTTGAAGATAACAATCATGGTAACGGAATGTGACTGCTGATTTACCAATGTATTTAATGTAAGTAAAAAAGGGGGGGGGAGTGTAAAACAAACAAACAAACAAAAAAAAAAAAAACAAGTTCTGGTTCAAGCAGATAATATAGCCTCTAGGGGCTGTCAGGACCTCTGTCCTTACTCAGTCATAGATGTAATATGCTACCTTGTACTTGCTTTGAGTCTCGTGGAACTCCCACACATTGTGAAACGACAGAAATTCTGGGCCTATGAGCATCAGGAATGGTATGTGCAAATGGGACAGCAATGAACAGCAGACACATATATTGTTCATATCTTCAGTGTTCCTGCACGGCTTTCATTGTCCCATCAAACTTTACCTACAAAATATAAGTTCAAAGATGAAGTTATTAAGAATTTTAAGACTGTGACAGCAGAGCATTAAACCAAGTATGGAACCCTTCGGAGCACAGACCCTTGTGCTACTGTGAAGGTTGTATGTTCATGACCCCCACTCTGGTTTTAGGGCCCAAATTCAGCCCTCTCAGTATGTTTACCAGGCCCTGAGCAAGAGGCATAGTCTAGCAAACTATTGTGATATTTGGGGACATCATTTGGAATTAAAATAAATTTTTAAAAATTATTCTATTTTGAAATGGGATGGAGTATTTAATAGCATTAAGAAGTTAGACATTCTCTTACAGGCAGCTTTCTTCCTGCTGCTTGCTCTGTCACTGTTTGATTTTCTAATTTCCTTTTCTTTATCTATTCTATTTTTTGAGTTTAAATTGAGATGTAATTAACATTTTGTTAAATGCACAAATCTTAAGTGTATAGCTCAATGGCTTTTGACCTGTGTGTACACCCATGTATCCGCTGCTGAGGCATGCTATAGAATATTTTCATCACCTCAGAAAGTTCTCTGTGCCCATTCTCAATCAGTAACCAAAAAAACTCCCATCAGAGTTCCCCACAAATCTTACTTATGGTACTCTAGAGTAGATTTGCCTATTTATCTTTTCTAGAACTTTATAAAAATTGAATTAAACAGTGTGTATTCTTTTGTGTCTGCTCTAAACAATGTTTTTGAGATTCATCTTTGCTGTTGCAGGTATTCTTCTTTTAATTGTTGGTATTCCATTATATAAATATGTCAGAGTGTGTTTATCCATTCTAGTGTTCATGGACAGTTGAGTTGTTTCTAGTTTGGGGCTATTATAAATTAAGCTTCTATGAACATCCTGTACAAGTCTTTATGTGGACATTTGTTTTCATTTCATTTGGGTAAATACTTAAGAGGGTCATAGAGTGGCATGTATTTTACTGAAGTAGAAACTGCTGAAGTAGTTATGTAATTTTACACTCCCACCAGCAATGCATGAGAATTTTTCTCATTTCTTTTGCTTCCTCTTTTTTCTTTTTGTTTTGCTCTCTTGCTTCCCCAACCTCATAGTTGTTTCCTTATAATTACAAAGAGAGCTTTTACTTTAGGAACAAACTATGTTCATGGCTAGAGAAGAGAAGGAATTGAACATCTAAAGGTCCCAAGCAATTTAATTCTTAGTAATATCTTAAAGAGAAGTGTGTATTCATACACGTGTGTGTGTGTGTCTGTGTGTGTGTAGATGGAATGTGTGTTCTTCATGTGTTCTTAGATAATTCATGGGGCCAACTGGGAATTGAGAACTTTAGGAACATTGAACATATTCCCCTACTCTTCATATTTCAATTTAATCTTTGAAGATTAGCCAGCCCAGGGTAATGTAAGTAATTATTTTGTCAAAAACTTTGAGATATTTATTAATGGTTATGATATGCAACTTACATGTGACGTTTTTAGAAGAGATAATTTAACAAATAATGCCAGATAATGTTATCTGGTTTTATTGAGTTCACTTAATGTTTTGTTATTTGAGAGGCCACGGCATTTTTTTTTTCCTTCCATAAAATCTTCCTTGTTGGTAAAATGGCTACATTTAAAAGATTTTTTAAAAAGTATGTATGGGTGTGAAACAGCATGGTTAACACCCTATGACAACAATAGAAGAAGAGTCATGAATGTACAGCTGTGATACCTCACCTGCGCTAGCTCAAAGGGAAGCTGACTTAACAGTGTTGCAGGTCAACAGCCATGAGCGGCTTCAGGACCTGATCCCAGAAGAGGGCAGCCAAGAGCTGCCTTCATTGTGGAGGAGAAAACCTGCTGAGACCTTCAAAGGTGATTATGAAAGTGTTTCTTCTCCATCATGCAAATTTCCAGAGAGATAAAGACCAGTTTGGGGCTTGATGAGCTCAAATTTGACTAGAGTAGAAATAAAAGTTAGTGGAGGAAGCTAGGAACCGGCTCAGGTACCTTAGAGTGAGATTAAGGAAAAGAAGAAAGTTGCCAAGTGTTAAAATCAGGGACAAGAGAGAGATAATACAAGATGAAGATCTACAAAAGGAACAGATTGACTGGCAAGCTTTCTCTATTTAAAATATATATATATATATATTTCCATTTTAAAGTATGCATGATCATTATGATACCCTAGAAATTACAACAAAGGTTTGTTTTAATGATGAGTTTGGGGACACTTTTAGGTTTAGAAGCCAGAAGGAAGTTGTGATATACCATACTAGACCTTAAGCCTCTCTCGAAGTATTTTTGGAAGTGAACTAATGCTTAAAAGCTATCCAGATATTAGCTGAGGTCTTCTATGTTATGAGCTCTAGAGAGGATTAGCTTGAATGTTCATTACTTACTGTGGGAAGTCCAAAGCCCTCTCTAAGATTTCTGTGACTCTGGGGGGGATGAGGTAGGTGTTGGATATTAACTTTTTTTGGTCATCTTTATATATGTAAAGCAAAGCATTTAAAACAAACCCCGGCACACTTTACAAGTGATAGTTACTTACCCTTCTTCATTTCTTTCTCCTTTTTTGCTTCCTCCTCCTTCTCTTTGCTGTTGTTATGACCTCTGGCTCTGAGTTCGGGCTTCCACCGCCATGGCCAATCAATGGATTATCTCACTACTTCTTATGCAGGTTGTCCCATTCTATACCATGTAAATTGATTTGTCAATTCCATTACCTTTCTCAATCGATACATACTTATAACACCACCACCACCCTGTCCCCCTCAGAGATGTATCTGTTAAATGAAACATTTTGTTCCTTTTTTTAAATCAGAATTTAGTGAAAATTTGGGGAGACAAATGAGATATAAAAATATTTACAGCTCGATAATGTGAACTCCTTCCATTTGAAAACTAGGCACTTCTTAAAAGTCGTTTTCTCAGGAATTTTTCTATGGCTTCATACTCATATAGGGGCTCAGCAACACACTAGCTATCTTGTTTCTTTTTATCTCTCCTGGATCCCTATCTCCCTACAGTCCTCTTCTTCCTAGATTGCAGTCCCCAATGCAAATTCTTATTCTTTTTGCAGAACACTGGTATCTACTTTCAAGCTAGGGTCCAGACCCACTTTTGTATATTCAAACCCATCCAGATGTTCAGCAGAACAAAAAAGGTTTTTATTTACCATGAAGGGGTTCTCCTTCAAAGGATGTTGTGGTTGTAAATTTCATTTCCCACCTCTTCTTTGCATAAAGCAAATAGAGTGAGGGAGATTTAGCAGGAAACTACCAAGAAGAAGACAAACTGGAAGAAAAGTGGAGCATTAATATTTAGGGAACAAGTATCTGCAGTAACATGGCTGTTTCCATCTGGAAATCCAAAACCTAGAGGAATTCAAAGGAATGAGGCATACGAAGAATTCTATCCAAAACAAATTGAGGGAAAGGAAGAGTGAACAAAAGTCCCCCCAAAATGGAGTTAGTGAATAAGATAATCAAACAACTCAATGCAATTACTAGGGGACTTGATAAAACTCGCCCATATTCCTGGCACCTGTGTTGTGGGTCCTGAAGGGTATGGATGGAGCTCTCTAACTTGAAAAATCCATGTTAAAAGATTTAAGTAAATATCTTAGCTGCTTGACATGAATCTGAAGACCCTCTGACACTCATGATATAATAATTTTTCCATTCTAGGGGGAAGCAGGTATAATTAAATAAAACTTACAGCTCTCTATCACTCTTAGAGAAGTCACTATGTACCCCTTCCCACAAGATAAATTGTACCTATTGCAACAAGGTAAATATTCAATGATAGTATAATTTCACTGAAAATCTATTAAACATTGACCAAGTACAACACAAAATCATAACAATAGTATAGAACTCATGGAGGAAGACAGACCAGTGGAAAAATAAAGAGAGCTCAGAAATCTATGAAACTTGACATTTGATAAAGGTACCACCACAAAACAACGTTGAAAGGTCGTTTCTTAGGTAGGATGTGAAAACTGGCTCACTGTACAGAGAAAAATAGAGCTTGATCCTGCATTTTTTTACCACAAATGATTATTGTGATTGCATAAAATTTAAAAATTCTGTTCAATGAAGTACAAACTTGGGAGACAAGTGGCCAAAAGAAGATATTAGCAATGACTAAAATCTATAGGGCATTAAAACTAGAATATACAACGAGCTCCAGCAAATCAGCAAAAATAAATCTGGAAACGGTATGAAAAAGTAGATAAAAGATATGAATAGGCAATTTGAAGCAAGAGAAGTCCAAGGAGCTAGTAAATAATGAAGATATACTCGACCTCACTAGTAAGCAGATAAATAAGAAATTAAAGCAAAGATGATACACCATTTTATACTCATCAGATTGGCATAAATTAGAAAGAATGATACATATCAGTTTGGCAAGGATATGAAGAAATAGCGTAAAAAGAAAAAATTCTAGAAAGCCTTCTAGCAGATTTCAGTGAAAATAAGTTATGCATGTCTCAGACTCAGTCATCTTAGGGTATATGTATACCAGAAAAATTTTTGCATGCATATGAAGGACAATTATTCAAGCATATTTATTATAGTGTTTATGTAGTATTGGTGAAGATGTGGAGGAACTGGAACCCTTTTGCACTGCTGGTGGGAATGTAAAGTGTAGCTACTATGGAATACGTTATGGCGGTTCCTCAAAAAATTAAAAATTTTAATTTTTCCTAATATTTTGATTCAGTATATGATCTAGCAATTCCACTTCTGGGTATATTCCCAAAAGAATTAAAAGCAGGAACTCAAACAGATATTTATACACCAATGTTCATAGCGGCATTATTCACAGTAGCAAAGAGGCTGAAGCAACCCCAGTGTCCATCGACAGGTGAGTGGATAAACAAAATATGGTATATATACTCAATCCAATATTAATCTGCCTTAAAAAGGAAAGGAAATTCTGACACATGCTACAACACTGATGAACCTTAAGGAAATTGTGCTAAGTAAAATAAGGCAGTCACAAAAAGACAAATACTGTATGTACCACTTATATGAGGTACCTTGAGTAGTCCAGTTCAGAGACAGAAAGTCGAGTGATGGTTGCCAGGAGCTGGAGGGAGAGGGGAAGTGGGGAATCGTTTAATGAGTACAGAGTTTCAGTTTTGCAAGACTCCACATTTAAAGACTCTGGGATTACATTGGGTCCCCCATATAATCTAGGATAATCTATTTTAAAGTTATCTGATTAGCAACCCTAATTCCCCTTTTCCACAGTACCTAACATATTCACAGGTTCTAAAGATTAGGGTGTGAACATCTTGAGAGGGGCATTATTCTGCTTTCCCAGGGGATAAAGTTCTGAGCAGCAAAGAGGCCACACTAACTAGCCATAGAGAGGATCCATAGGGCAGATAGGTGGACCTGTCTCTCATACACAGGTGTGTCTGTCTTTCATAGGTATGTGTATCTTTCTTTTATAAATAGGTGTATCTATTGCAGCTTGATGACAGTAGATAGTAAAATCATTTAATTTCCCTTGTTTTAATTCCACATTTAACCAGTTAACTTCTGATTTTACTGATGTACATATTTTTTCAAGGTGCAGAAACTGTAACCAAACAATATTATGGCTTCTCCATTTGGCAGTTATAGTTCTCATTGTAAATTAACACCTTTGGGATGCTGGTTTCAGTCTTTCGTGTGTTTTCTGGACAATAGAAACTGATTCTCTTGGTATATTCAAAAAGGTGGAGTTTTTTTAATTTGAGGGCTCTACTCTAGACTGTGGTGAGCACAGCAAAGCTCAGCCATTATGTGAGGCCCTTCCCCAGGCAGCACATCTCTGTCTCACCAGGCATTTCTTATAAACATAGCAAGGATCAGTCATCATAAATAGAAGTTAAAATGAGTTATGACCTTTATACAAAGATAAAGGTCATAACTCAAAGAAAGAGAACTTTGCCTCTCATGATATTAAAGCGCAAGAAATTCGAAAGCCAAAGAGGCCATGTGGAAAGGCAGCCACAGCCTCCAGAATGCCCAATATTTACCTGCCTTCCTGTGATATAACACACTGTGACTCCAAAGGCAGCCCAGGTCCAAGAAATAAACTAAACCACAATGCCATCATCAAGTTCACCTTGACCACAAAGTAGAGAACAACATACTGGTTTTTACAATAGATGCCAAGACCAACAAGTATCAAATAAAGCACACCAAAAAAGATGCATAACATTAACATGGCTAAAGTCAACACCCTGATCAGGCCTGATAGAGCCCAGAAGGCATACATTGATCCAGTCCTTGACCATGGTAGCTCAATGCTGCCAGTAAAACTGGGATCATCTAAACAGTTCTAAACATTTTATCATCAAAAAAAAAAAAAAAGAAAGAAAGAAAAGAAAAGAAAGAAAGAGAAAAGAAGGTCGAGGGGTTACACGTTGTGAGTAGAACAATTATTTCCAACAGAAAATATCCAAACTCTTTAGTATGTAGTGTTAATGATATTTTGAAATATTAGTTTTAAATTTCTCCCATATTTTCCACTCTTTTCCATCATTCAAGCAGATAGCTGGCTCTTTGCTTCTGTAACATTGCAGAAAACAGAAGCCTGTCGGACATCCTCTCTTTATGTCCAAAATTTCAATCAGTCCCATAGGAAAACTGAGAGTTTTCCAGAGGAGTTAGAAAGGGTTTGTGGGACAAAGGACTTGCATGAAGCAATTGAAAGAGAAGTTTCTTCATTGAGACTGCAGAAAGATCTCTCATGCTGCAGGGCAGAGAGGAAGAGCCTCGGGTGTTTTGGAGCAGAACCTCCCACCCCCACCCCCCGTGGTGCTCCCAGGCTTATCGGAAGGATGCAACAAGCCTGCAACAATTGAGGATTGATTTCTTAGGATGGGTAGGGCAGGACTGCAAACTCAAATACCTACGGGGCCAGCCAGGTTACAGTAATCAGTGAAGGGCTCTTGGGGGTTAAGCTACTACTGAGCTGCTGCCTAGTATTGTCAGATAAGGATGCAGAACCAGAGTTACCATATCTTCCAATTTAAAAAGATGAATAAATCTGGATGTTGTAGATCAAATCTCCTGATTGTTATATGTTGCATTTCACATGTCTAAATGCCACTATGTGGACCAATATAAAATCATCTACAGAGTCTCATGTCTTGAGTGCCACTGGACTGGAATGAGCTATTTGGGCAGGAACAAGGGCCAGTTCCACTGTGGCCTGTTTGCAGGGATGACCAGTGACCACAGGGCCCTATCCCACTCCAGATACTTTGACTCCGTTAGAGCTTTATTTCCCAAAGAATAATAGGTTCATTTCTTATCAGCCCAGCAGGATGGGGCTTGAAAAAATAATTAAATTCATTCATAAAAGTGATGGATTGTGACGTATCTTTTAGGTGTGAGTATATGGACTGAGATTCGTGCCTGATGTGTAATTAAAGACATCTAAATTCCCTGTAATCGGGTTCATGTCTGTTAAGGGTGGAAAATTTTCAAATGGCCAACTTCTGCTTCCGTTGTTTAATGTTAAACAGGGTATAGTTCTAGGAGATATTCTTTGCAAAGATATGCTAATGTTAAGGGTGTAGTTATGCTAATGTTAAGGGTGTATTATCCTGTGTAAAGATGTGTTAATAGCCAGCCTCTGCTTCTGTAAACCTGCTTGCTTGCTAGAGGGGGTTTTGGGGCTTTTAAGCTATCCCCTCTAGAGGCTTGGGACTTATCTCTTCTAACCCTGTGTGGAAGAGAGTCAGTCGCCAGCCGGCTAATAAAGGCTCACCATTCATCTCAATTGGCTCCGTGGGTCTTAGATTTGATCACACCACAACAATGTCCTATCTTACAACTGTCTCTACTTCAGTCCACCCACATGCTAACTGAACTCAATCACTCCAGATTCTTTGATGACAGAGCCAGAAGGGCCAGACTCTAATCCATTCCCTTTATGTGCCCTCACATCGGCCCTTAAGGCTTTGCTTACTCTGTTCCCTCCTCTGGGATGTCCCTTCCCGCCCTCATTCCTGCCTACCAAAAACCTATCATCCTTTGAAGAAGCCTAGAATTCCAGTCAGAATATATCTTTTCTCCTCCTGTTCTAGGAGCATGATACCTTGCCTGTACCGTGGTTCTTCATGGAGTGGCCTCTCATTCCTAAATATGGATGAGCATTGCCTTAAGATCTATGCTTCTGCCCTGGTCTCAGGATAGGAATAAAAAAAGTGGTGGCTGACTGGACTTGATGAAATGATGCAGTGATGTGACTTTTCTTTGAGTTGTATTGAACTAGTTTCTGTAGTGGACACTCTCATGCATGACCTAGTCCTTCCTCTTTCAGGAGCAAAGGTTTTATTTCTCCAACTGTCAGGAATGCTAGGAGGAATCAGCCCTCAGCTGCCAGCCCTCTTTGGTGATTGCCTGGGCTTTAAGAAAACTGCCTCGCCTAAGATCACCTGTTCTTTCAGGGCTGGCCTCCAGCCAATGACTAACAAGTGTGAGAATATAAAGGGTTGACTCTCTCTCCTAAACTCTAGACAACTCCGAAGGGCCGTCAGTCTTTAGGACAACCCAGTGTGGACAACTGAGGCCTTTGTTGGTCCTGTATCAAGGTAGACTTTCTAATCCTGGTTTCTTCCCCCACCCCTCACCCCAACCCTACCCCTTTCCTCAGGTATTGATCCTAAGAATACACTTTAATAAAGAGGTTACATGCTAACTTCTGTCACAGAGTAGATTTCTGGGAAACCCAATCTGGAAACGGTTTCATACCAATTAACTACTATTTTCTTGTAAATTTGTGGCTGTTCATACAGACAACAGAGGTGTTAAATCCACATTATTTATGTTTATTTTGTGATATAAATTCAGTGAGAATAAAAGTGAAGAAAGATGGATGTATAGGGTGGGGAAATAGGTAGTATTTACTGAACTCTAGAATAATACAAATTAGTGTCATGAATTTAAAATTGAATTTATTACAATTTGGTTAAATTAAATAACTCGTTGTATTAGCTATTATTTCAGTAAAATTAACATCATGCCCGCAAAGATATACAGATCATTCTAGCTTTTGTGCAGTTTGCTTTACATCTCTCTCCTCAGTTTTCTTTAATCCATTTCCCATTTGCCCACTTGCCAGCGGTGCTTGTCGCTGCAGTGTTTACCCCAAGATAACCTGTGGATTACAGTCCTAACCTTATGCCCCCAAATTGCCACTAAATATCTCACTTTTATTATTATTTTCTCATTGCTCTAGTATATCGATAGCCTTTGGAAACAAATGACATCATTCTATTTATAGCATTCTGTTTTTAGTAGTGGTATTTTCATTTGTAACATTCTGTTTTTAGTAGTAGTATTTTCATTTACAAAATATAGTAATTCTCGATCACTGAAAACGTCAAGTCCTAGAAAATATAGCATTCCTACATGTGATGTTAACATCATTCTCAAACAGTTGTTAACCAAAAATTTATTTGACGAATCTGATTTATGTGTACATTTCTGTTACATTAGAGTTAGAGACAAGTTCTGTTTAGAAATAACTTCAAGAAGTTTTCATATTCTATTTTCACATTGAGAACCAGTCAGATTTGCTTCAGCCTCAAAGAGCATGATTACGTAAAATTAATGCTGGCAGCAAGCTGCATTTTTCTTCTAAACAGAAAATGGGTTAATCAACAGCTCTTTGCTGGGAAGGTTTGGGTTTTGGTTTGCTGCAAGGAGCATCCAGGCCCAAAAGCTGTACTGACCTTTTCATCAGCTTCATCTCTAAATGTGCTTGACAAAGATAAGGAAATGAGACTCATCTGTGTCAAGCAAGTGGGCAATAAAGATGCCGGCAAGATACTTTCAATTTGTTTTGCTCTTAACTGTGAACAATAACAGCAGAGATATCTTGAAGGCATCCCCTTACGCTAATGGTGAGCCGCTGAAGGTCAGGAAAGTCTGAAGGTCAGGAAAGGTCAGGAAGGGCAAGTCGCAGAGGTACAAGAGATGGAGGGGACAGAAAAGGGCAGGCTGGTTAAATGGAAAGTTGTAAGCTCATCACTGTTAACATTCAGACTGCTCGAATTCAAAGTTATAGCTGTCTCCCTAGTTGTGTGACTGAACTAGTTCACTTAACTCTTCTGAACCTCAGTTTCCTGAAACTTAAAATAGGGCAAAGGATAGTTCTCATCCCATAGATTTGTCATAATGAGTAAATGAGTTAGTACCTGTAAAGTACCTAGAGTAATGGCTGGCAATGAAATTACTTAGGCCTGGTCCTTCTGGACTGGGAGTTGGAGGCTGAGCTCCCTAGTCCCCCAGGAAAGACCAGAGCGAATCGGAAGCAGCATCAACAGGAGAAGACAGCCTGTCTTTTATTGTATTATTTAAGTCAACGGACATTAATTAGCACCCAATAAATGGGTGACCTGTGGGTATACAAAGATGATGCAGACAGAGACCCTCTGCTCCAAAAGCCTATTGTCAGATGTGGAGCATAAAGTTGCCTGGCTCCTGGTAAGTGGAGACCTATCCTTTCAGATTCACAGTGGAGTGAGCATTGGGGTGACACTCCACTGGCCAGTGGTCATTCTATGGAGAAAGCCCTCCCTTGCATGAAGCCACAAGTACAGGGCAAAGAGCACAGTTTTAGAGGTAAGGTAGCCTTGACTCTGAATCTCTGGTCTGTTTTGGGTAATTTGGGGCATTGCTGTGCCTCAGGTAGCCTCGTCTGTAAAACGGAGATGATACTTATAGAGTTGTTTTAATAATTGAGATGATGCAAGTAAAACATCTAGCACAGGTACTCAGTGAGTATTAATTCACTGAACAAATATTTATCGAATATCTTCTCTCTCAGGCAACCAAAACAAAACATAACAAAAAAAAAAAGAAAGAAAGAAAGAAAGAAAGAAAGAAAGAAAGAAAGAAAGAAAGAAAAGAAAAAAGGCCTGATTCCTAGTGTACCTAAGGAGAAATAAAATTCAGAAAGCAAGAACTATTTCTAGAAAGGCTTGCTAATAATATTTTTGAGTGCTTACTATTGCCAAATGGAATGCTTTACGGCTAACTCATTTGATTTTCACATGATTAGTGGTTATGATTTGGACACTGTTACCATTTATTACCCCCATTTTATAGGAGAGTGGCTAGAGGAGAGGCAAGATAGGTAGGGCGTGTTCTGATCACAGTGAACCTCATAGCAAAGATCATGCAAAAAAAAAATCTGAAGCCTGTGCTGGATACTTTGTGTTGGCTCCTCTCAATGCACTCTCCTCCACTCTGCTCTGCCTTGCTCAGGGCCCAGTATCAAAGACTGTGTGTAAAACGGAGATGATACTTATAGAGTTGTTTTAATAATTGAGATGATGCAAGTAAAACATCTAGCACAGGTACTCACTGGGCTTCAGCCACTGGTTTTCTCTGCAGACGACAGAGGGATGGGTGTAGGTCAGGGTGTTGATTCCCCTGGCTCCCTCCCTGTGAGCTGGCCTTGAGTTGGCTGGATTCCTCACTGAAGGCCACTTCTCTAAGGGAGGCCAACCCACATGACTCTTTCTTCTTGGTTCCAGTTAATGCTCCCTCTCCTCAAATCTCTACACTTGAGGGAGCTAACGTCCATAAGGTCATCAACAATGGATCATTGCACTATTTTGTGGGTTTCCCCACATCTACAGCTTTATAAACTTTATAAATAAACCCATATGCTTTTTAATCTCTCTCCTTTGCCACTTCCCCTGTCCAGGTTTCCCCTTCACTAGATAACAGAATAGCATTCTAATTTATTTTTCTTTATCCACTCTTTTGGGAGGTAGGGGTGGGAGGAGGGGACAGAGGGAAGGGTATACAAATGAAATGGTTTTATTCTTTGCCAATCATTGATTTTTGGTGGTGGTAGGATTGAATCTTGCTTTTCTCTCCCTCAGTGATATCTTGGGTAGATTTCACAGCTTTATGGTTACTTTAAGTTATTAAAATTTAGTTAGCTTTAATCCCAAATTTTATTAATCTATTTTTTTGTTTTAAGATGATACTTATAGAGTTGTTTTAATAATGGATAATTAATTAAAATTAATAATTTAATAATTATATTAAAAATATTTTTATTATGAAAATTTTCAAGTATACAAAAGTAGAAAGAAAATAATATAAGTTTCCATTACCTCAGCTTCAATAATCGCTAACATTTTGCATGCTAATATCCTTTTATCTTTTCTTTGGATTATTTTAAAGCAGATTACAGATATTACATTAATTCACTTGTAAATTATTCAATATGTATCTTTAACATATAAGGTCAGTTTTTTTTTTTAAACAACTCCAATGGCATTACCACACCTAGCAAAACAATTATTTTTAAATTCCACACCCAATACACACTCAAATTTATTCAATTGCCTCCAAATGTCTTTTGCAGTTGTTTTGTTTCAATCAGGATCCAAACAATATCCAGTACTTTCTCTTCATCCTCCTCCTTTCTCTTCTTTTTCATCTCATTTATTTGTTGAAGAAAGTTTGTCATTCCTACACAATGTCCCACAGTCTGGATTTGGCTGATTGTATCCTTGTGGCATTGTTTAACATGTTCTTCTAGCTCTCATGTTTTCCATAAACTAGATCTAGAGGCTTGATTAAATTCAAGATAAATTTCTTGGCATATATGGGGCTATAAACTTCATCTTTTATGTGCACTCTTAATATCTTTCAGTCTATTCTCTGTGTAACAACCAAATGATTTTTAAACATATGTAAATCTGATAATATCACTAGTATCCTACCCTCACCATGCCTGAAAACTCTCAGTTGCATCTTGTGATTCTAAATCCAAAGATTGAAATACTTAACATAGTTATAGGAAACTGCTTTTCCATTTTTATCTTGTACTACATTTACCATATTCCACCCACACTGGCTGTCTCTTCTCATTCAATCATTATGTTCTCTCCTCATTCAAGGCTCCAGAGCTTGGTATTTCCTCTGACAGACATTCTTCCCTCCTTTTTTTGCCTAATTAACTCCTGCTTTTCAGACTTTAGAGACCACCTTAGTTCCTCAGGGAAGCCATCCCTGACTGCATAGATAGAATTCTTTTGTCTTTTAGTTCCAAGCGAAGGGGCAAAAAACTCAAGTAAGCAATCAATCAGATGGTTTAAGTAGAAAGAGGCAAGTTAACTGGCTCACATAACTAAAATGTTTAGTTGATATGAAGCTGGGTCTGTATGTTTAATTAATATCCTTTAGAATCTCTATTTCTTGGCTCTGCTCTCCTCTGATAGTGTCATTCTTAAATATGCTCTCTTCACATTGTGGCCGCCAGCTGCTCCAAATGCATTGTATTAGCTTAGCTGCTCAATTGAAGAAGTGGATCTCATTTTTTAAAATTTATTGTCAATTACAGTTAACATACAATGTTATATTAGTTTCTGGTGTACAGTATAATGTATAGACATTTACGTACCTTACATGCATCTTATTCTTAATGTTTCCTGGAAAAGTCCCTGTAGCTTTCTCACTAGTCTGTCCTGAATCACATAAATTGATCACTGTGGTCATGGGGATGCAGAACTTTCATTCGTCAGAGCTGGTTCATGCGGCTTTCAATGAAGTCAGTGGTGTGGTCAGCCCCACATTAACTGCATTGTCAAAGAATGTAGAAGGGATGGTTCACCAGAGGAAAATTGAAGGGCATTTTCTAGGAGCAGAGAAAATGTTGGACAGGTGAAAATAGATATCTCCTCCTAAAAAACAATAAACTTTTCCCTCATGGTACTATTCACAACTAAAATTTTGATTTATTCATTTGCCATTTTGATTAATGCTTATCTCTTCTGCTAGGCTGTAAGCCCCATGAGGATAGGAATGTTTTTGTTTACATTTTTATTATATATCTAGTGAGTGCCTGCCTCCAGTGGGTGCACAATAAATTCTGTTGAATAAATAGATGAACTGTATTTTGGATATCCTGGGGGTGTTATGTCATGGTGATTTTGGAGTTAGACAAATCTGAATTTTAGTGTTGGCTGAAGATTTACTTACAACATCTATGAAATAGGAAAATACATGGTTCATTGGACCTTTTTACGGATTCAGATAATGCAAAAGGTTGGCATATTGTAAGAACTGATATTTCTTTTATTCCATCTATTATTGCCAGGAAAACTGGCTATCCATATTTCCATGGCAGAATTGCCCTATAATTTAGTCCCCCATTCAGACACTCTTTTAACTGTAATTATGGCATATATCCCAGTATTTTCCATTCCACAGGGGTCCACCCTTCGACTATTCCTGGGGAAAACTACTTAAGCTACATACTAAAGCTCACAGACCACCTTACAAGTGACTGAGAGAGAGAAAGAAGGGTCATCCAATGAGCAACATACAATAGATGGTTGGAGGTCAGGTGTATCTCTTGTCTCTTCTAGTCACTTATTGTTTTGTATATTCTCAGCAGTCAAACTGATTAACACAATGGCCTTTAATGCCCCCAACCTCCCCATCTCCACTTCTATTTGCAACCTTGCCCTTGTCTATAGCCTCATTTAACAGAGGACTCCATCCCAAACTATCCAATCTGCTATAATAAGCAGGGAAATCGATAGGTGTTTTAGACCAACCTGGGTACTAAGCACCAAAAACACCTAGTACAATAGCCAGTACTATTGTACAGAAAGAACCAGGCTGAATGATGCAAAAAGAAATGAGTACTACTCCAAAGATGCTCAAGGCTACATGCCAGAGTTCTGCCCTAGAGTTACAGAGTTACCCTTATTCCTTCCTTAGTCTAGGTGTGTGGGGGCCAGTAGCTAGTAAAGCACAAGGCTTGAATAGGAAGGAAAAAATTCCATGAAAAGGGTTGATATGGGTGTTGGGAGTGGGCAAGACAAGAGACCAGAATGCTGGTATTATATAAGGACAAAAATAAGAGGAGCAAAAGGTGCCTACAGAAGAGGAATTGAAATGGTAGACCATAGGGAATGGAAACAATAGATATGACACCGTTTTGATTTTGAAGGCATTATCAGAGGAGACAGACATGAAAACTAACAACATAAAATACAAAATAAAAATTATAATACAAATCTGTATTAAGTCCTATGCGAGACATTCAACCTTTGCTTACAGTAATTAGAAAAGAGTTTGGTAGAGATTTTAAAGAACAGAAGACATTTGAGATAAACTTGAAGCAAGGTGAGGTTTCTTGAATGCCTGGTGGGTAAAGGTGATCTGCGTAAAAGCAAAACATGAGCAGACATAGAAGCATAAAAGTGTACATGGGTCAAGTATTGGGCAGGTGATTTAAATATAGCTGAAAATTAAGCTATGTTTGCAGGAATAATAAGTATAAAGGTTGGATATGGGACAGCAGTGTAGGGCCAAATTGCTCAGAGTCCGGATGTAGCAGCAAACCATTCAGGCTAAGAACTTGGGTTTTTGAGAAACAACCCTGGCTTTGAAACTTGGATGTAGTGTAAAGACAACACATTGTTATTCCTATTCTACACTTTGGGAGGTGACTCCCTGTGGAGGAAACTATTAGAGTCCTCAAATTCGAAAAATAGATGCTTTTCTTGTGGGCCAACCCCATTGCCTGACTGTTACCTAGTCTCCAGTCACTGACTCAAGTCTCTAGTTCAGTTGTTCAAGGGATGTATTGTCAGCAAGGTCATGTCTGATCTGGTTTCTTAAAACATAAAGCCAGCTGACCCTAAATTATAGATTTACCTTTTTGAGACCTCTTAATGTCAGAGAGGCAAAATTTGGAGAGCGAAGGGCTGGCTGGCAAAAGACCATGGTTGCAATAGAAAACAGAAGGATGGTAGCAACAGACATCATCTGGTGCTTCTGTTTTGTTAAATACCCTCCAGGCTACTTTGGTAAGCCTGTGCTTGGCAAATCCCTTTGTTCTTCCATAGCACTTTGGCTCTAAACTCTTTGTTTAGGCCACAAAGAGCCTTCAGGAATGCCTTTGACTTTATAACTTATGTTGGCCTGACACTAGAGCTCAGATCTTCATCGAATTTGTCATGAATGGGACCTTTGAACACACTGCCTGACATGGGACATATTTGGTCACTGAGTAGTCTGTGACTAGTTAATGTTTCACCAATGTTTCCAAGTACTCACACACACCTAAGATATCTCTTTAATTTTTTATTTTATTCCTGTTTTTATATTATTTTTTATTTTTAAAAAATTGCTGTAAAAATGAACATTTAAGTTGCTGAGGTAATGGCCAGTCACTTCCACAGGGTGTAAATCTTAAGAACCAAGACATTCAGATACATAACTACCAAGTGGTAATCTAACTCAAGAAATTTAATATTGATAAAATACTATTATCTAATATACAGTCCATTTTCAGTCATCAATTGTTTTGATATCCTTTATAGCAACTCCCCCCTACCCAACAATCTAGGACTCTTTCATGTCTCCTTACTTTGAAATGCTGCCTTAGCCTTTCATTGAAACTAAGATATATTAATAATTTTTATCAATAAAAAACACAAATACAGAGCACAAATAATAACAAGTAATGAGGCATATGCTAGGGGATGAATATTTTAAGTGTCATTTCATTTTATAACAGGAGGCCTTTGCCATAGTCCACACAAGAGATGATGAAGTTAAATCAGCTAAAGAGAAATAGATTTCAAAAGATTTATACAGAGGACTCGATTTGGTGTGATGACTCCAAGTTTTCTAACATGGGAATCAGCATGAACAGAGATGCTGTCCATTGCTGCAAAGAATAGTGGGAGGAATCATCTTGAAAGGGAAGATGAATTTGGATATGTTGAGTATAAAAGGTGCCTTAGGAGTGACCAAGTAGAGTTATTTAGTAGTAATGTGACCAATTTGTCCCAGTTTGCTTGGGCTTGCCCATTTTTAACACTGAAAGTCTACATCCTGGAAATCCCTTTATTCCTGGGCAAAATGGGACAGTTGGTCACCCCTGTAATCAGTTGGCCATTAGTGACGTGAGTCTGGAGCTCAGAGAATGGATGAAGTTGGTGACAGAAGGACATACCTACGTAAAGGTGATCATTTGAAACCTTAGGAGGAACTGAGATGTATTGAAGGGAAAAGCTAGGTGAGAAGATCTCAAAGCCTAAAGTGGAAGCTGAAATCCAGAGCGTCTCTCTTTCTGGGCAAGCAATTTCCCTAGCCCAGCAATCATAAAACAAGCATTGATTTACTTACTATGTATTTCAAATTACTTTTCATACCACTGTGAGCTCTTCATAAACTTGCTGTCTTAAGAACAGAAATTAAATCAACTTCATTATCCATCAAAGAGGTTATGATCACCCCTTTAGCCTGTGACTTCTTTACTAGACTCATTATTAAATTTGGAGATTTAACTTCTTTTTTGGTATTACTCACTTTTCATTTAATTCTTTATAGCCAATGGCTTGTGATCATTGCTTTTTAATTCCAAGTTTCCCAGTATAGCCTTTTCTACAATATGGTCCATTTTCTGCATCATGAAGTTCAGCAGAGTGGAACTTTGGTTAAATAAAATGAGAATGAATTTAAAAGTTTGTTAAGTTCTGGATCTTATACAAATCATAGGAACTATGCTTCTCCTCTGTTATTTTCCAAAATGAATGAGTATATTTGGACCTCAGTGAATCTACAGATTCACTGTATTAATACATTAAATGCATTTTTGTCATCTAATTGTTAGTTGGTCATTATTTTGTCAAAAGTGGTTTAATTCAGTAAGTCAGTTATAAATAACTAGTTTGGTTCAAGGTCTTCATTACAGATCTGATAGGGCCTCAAAGGTTATCTGCATTCCCATCCAAGACTATTCCTGCCTTTGCTTCTATATTTAGCCTTCCTGAATACAGCAAATGTTAAACTTGATCCATTTATATAGTATTGTAAAGCCTTATGTTTCCACAGCAGTTTCTCATCTTACTTAATTCCTACAGCTGTCAAGTAAATAGGTCAAGTATTGCTACCACTCTCATTTCAAAAATGAGGCACCTGAGATACAAAAGTGACTTGAGCAAAGTCACAAGATGAATCAATGGAGATGCCAACAGAAGGATACAGAATTTCTGACTCCTAAGCTGTTAGTTTTACCACATCAGGTGACCAGCCTTTACTCTGCATTCATGTGTCATCTGAAGTTATAAAGTACACTTGAACTGTAAACAGATAACCTTGCCGGCCACACTGCTCTTGCTCTTTACCATCTTTTTATAGAATTTGAGCCCTTATATAAAAAACTAGAACCCACGGAATAGAAATTGACTTATTTGATATGGGAGCTAATGCGAAGGATCTGAGAGAATAGTTTTCTTTTGCTTCCCCTCACTGTTCCCCACCAATCACTGAATGCTTTCAGTGGGCTCTGTATATAACTGTGGTACATTGTGTTTTTCCAAAGATAACCACAACAATCTCTCCTATCCTACCTACTATTTTCACAAAGTACTTTGATACTTCTCCCATGGAGAGGTGGTGTCTATGGCTTCTCCCCTTAAATCTGGGTGATTGGGTGATATGATGTGACTTCTGAGGCTAGACCATAAAGGCGATATAGCTTTGCCTGGTTCTCTTGGGACATTTGTTCTTGGAACCTAGATATCATGCTATAAGGATGTCCTAGCAGCCACACAGTTCATGTAAATATGTTATAGCTGATAACTCCAGCTAAGTTCCCATCCAATAGTCAGCATCAACCACTGGATGTGGTAAGTAAGCCTTCAGATGATTCCAATCCCCAATCTAGAGGGACTGTCCTGACAACCCTCAGTCCCGGGCAAACCAGGACAGTTGCTCACTCTACCCCAAGTGATAAATAATATCCCCCTCCCTCAGAATAACTTCTGAGAATTTAGGATCTTCCACTTTTACATGGCCCAAAGCTCCAGGCAAAACATCTCCTTCAAAGTGAAACAATTCAGGCACAACCCAAACCCAGAGGGGACTGAATTTCCTCCCCAGCCTAGCATCTGACATTTAATTTTCACAGTAGAAGATTTACTCCACAGTTCAAGAGCAGTGTGGCCTGCAAGGTTATCTGTTCACAGTTCAAGTTAAACTGTTGTCAATTTTTTTACACACCTGAAGGAAGAATTGGAACATATAACCTCTAAGGCGTATCCAACCCTAGAATGATAGGATTTACATGTTAATATAAATGAGTTGATCATTTCCTCTGCTAGAGGTGGTTTCTTATATAGAACCCAGAAGGGAGAATATGAGAACAATGTGTCCCTGAAAAGAAGTGATTATCTTACTCTACTCATTATCCTTTTTCTCCTGTATATTCAACCTGTATCTGCAGTTTCCTTTTCAGTAGTGTTTATGAGACTGAGGAGCTGGTCACCAGCAAAGAGTGCTGCCCTGGCAACATTTATACATGTTCGAGTTTCTCCTGCCACTCTTGTCTTTCTGTACCTTTTCTCAACCAAGCTACTTTTTTTTTTTTAATTATTTTTCACTTTTAAAAACTAAAATATACCCAAGAGAAGTGAAAATATATGTTCACACAAAGATTTGTATGAAGTGTTCAGACAGTCTTTATTTATAATAGCCATAGACTGGAAATAACTCAAATGTTCATCAACAAGTAAAAAGATCTACAAACTGTGGTACACCCATACAATGGAATACTACTCAGGAACAAAAAGGAACAAACTACTGACAATGCTACCACATGGAATTATCTCAAGAACCATTATGCTAAGTGAAAGAAGTCAGACACAAAAGAGTACATGGTATATGATTGGAATTCTAGAAAAGAAAAAACTAATCAACAGGGATAAGAAGCATAATAGTTAGTGCCTAGAGCCAGGGAAGGAGATAGAGCTGATTGCAAGGGGCATGTGAAAGTTTTTGTAAGTGGTGGAAATGTTTTATATTGTGATTTTGTGATAGTAGTTACACAATGTATATACATTTCTCAAGTCTTATAGAACTGAGTCTTAGGTACATTTTATTGTATGCAAATTAGTCCTTCATAAAGTTGATTTAAAGAATAAAAAATTAAAGTGAAATAAGTCAGACAGAGAAAGACAAATACCATATGACCTGTCTTACATATGGAATCTAAAACAAAAAGCCAACTCACAGAGAATAGATTGGTGGTTGCCAGAGGCAGGGGGCAAGGGGTAAAGGGTGGGAAAAATGAGTGCAACGGATCAAAAGGTAAAAATTTTCAGTTATAAAATAAGTCCTGCGGATGTGATGTAGAGCAAGGCAACTGTAGTTAATAATACTGTTTTGCATATTTGAAAGTTCCTAAGAGAGTATATCTTAAAAATTCTCATAACAAGAAAAATTTGTAACTATGGTGAAAGATGTTAACTAGATTTTTTTCACAAAATATAGAAATATCAAATTATGTTGTACATCTGAAACTAATATGTCAATTATATCTCAATAAAAATATTTAAAAATTCAAATATAACACAAATGAAAAATGTACAAGCCATAAAAGTACAACTTATTGGATGATCACAAAATAATTTATTGACTACCGCCCAGGTCAAGAAAGCGAATATTGCTAACATCCTAGAAAGTCCCTCTCATAATCCTCCCAGTCACTACTCCCTCCCTTATCCTCAAAGGTAACCTCTTGATTTTAACACCACAGTTTAGCTATGCTTGTTTAAACTTTATGTAAATTGAATCATGCATTATATAATTAATGTCTGTCTGGCATCTCATTCTTCATTATGTTTGTAAGGTTTATCATATTGCTTCATGTAGCTATTTCTGTGTAGTATTCCAATGTATATACATACCACAATTTACTCAAATATTCCTTTGTTGATGGACATTTTGTTATTACCAGTTTTTGGATATCATATATATGTTTCTATAAACACATACTTGTACACGTTTCTTGATTAATTTCTGTCGGATATATACCTAGGAGTGGAATTACTGGGTCATAGAATATATACATGCCCAGCTTTAATAGAGAATGCCAAATAGTGTCTAAATTTATACCAATTTTTCACAAGCAGCAGATGAGAGTTTTCTTTACTCCATATCCTTGTCAACACTTAGAACTGTCAGTATTTTAAGTTAAGCTATATTTAAATGTGTAGTATTATCTCATTAGGGCTTCAATTTGAATTTCTTTGGTTATTAGTGAGTTTGAGCATATTTTCATATGTCACTGGCCATTTATATAGTCTTTTTTGTGAAGTGACCATTTAAGTCTACTGCCTATTTTTCCATTGAGATATCTTTATTTAAAAAAATTGATTTGGGAGCATTTTTTGTTTGTTTGCTTGTTTGTTTGTTTACACATGCTGGATATGGCTGCTTTGTCCCTCGCAAGTATTGCAATATCCTCTCCCACTCTATAGATTAGATTTTTACTCTAATTATGGTATCTTTTGATAAATGAAAGTTTATTTTAGTTCAATTTATCAATCTTTTCTTTAATGGGTAGGGCTTTTAATGTTCTGCCTAAAAATATCTTTTCCTACCTCAAGCTATAAAACTAATTTCCTAAATTACCATCTAGAAACTTTTCTGTTTTACCTTTTACATTCAGAACCAAAACCTATCTGGAATTAATTTTTGTATACTGTGTGAGATTGAAGTCAAGTTTTGTTCTTTCCTGTAAGGAAACCGAACATTGAAAATACTACATTTTCTCAACTTCTCTGCAATGCCACCTTTAACATAACTAGCGTCCAAGCGCATGTAGGTCTGCTTCTGGACTCAAATTCTCTTATCTTGCACCTATACCTTATGGTCTTAGTTACTGTAATGAGTCTTGATGTCAGTTAAGCAAGTCTCCCTACCTTATTCTTCTTCAGTGGTTTTCTACTATTCTTAGCCATTTGCATTTTCTTGTAAATTTGAGTATCACTTTCTTAATTCCCAAAATTCTTGTTGAGGCTTTGACTGAGATCACATTAAACTGCAAGTCAATTTATGAAGAACTGACATTCTTTCAACATTGAGTCTTCCAATATAAAAACATGTTATATCAATTTATTTCAATTTTCAAAAATTTATCCCAATAACATTTTTTTGCTGGATTTTTTAAAACTACTGAAAATTATGCCTTTTTGAAAACTTATTTTCTCTTTATTGCGGGGGCATAGAAATAGAATCAAGTTTATATATTGACTTCACACACATCAATTTTAATGACTTCATTAAATCTAATTTATCAATGGACTTAAATTTTCATATTTAAAATTATATTACTTGAAATTAATGACACATTGTTTCATTTCCAATCTTTATACCTATTATTTCTTTTTCTTGCTTTATTCTGGCTAGTACAATATTGACTGGAAAGCAGACATCTCATTTTCCTTTCAATATACATATAAAATATATATATAGATTTGAAATCAGAGGCTCTACTTTTAATTACTTAAAAAAATGTATTTACTTTTATTGAAATGTTATACAGAACTTCAGTAAATAGAGGATAAATATTGAACTTCTCAGCTTTAAGCTGAGATGAGAGCTTTGGAGCCCACTCACACAGCTGTTTTTTTCTTTGCCAGCAAGTAGCAACCTCAACAGCAGCTCTTCAGAACACAGGTTGAAAACCACTGCACCAAATCAACTTGCTTACTTCAAACCATTTCCTTATTCTCCAGAACTATTACTCATGCAGTTCAATAAAAGTGAAATAATAAATAGTTAACATCTATTGAACATTTACCCTGTTCCAGGTATGTTTGTTGTCAAGGGTTTACATTCATTATCGTGTTTCATCATCACAACCATCCTAGGAAGTACATTCTATTAACACATATAACATCTCATTTTATAGATGAGAAGACTAAGGCTTGGAAAGTTTAAGTAATTTAGCTTAAGATCACATAGCTAGCAGGGGGTAGATTTTATTCCATTATCTATTACTCTTAATGGGTAAACTAATCTGTTTTCCAGTATAGACACTTTTCATCCCTAACCAATGTAGCTAGCCATGGTTGAAAACACCTCATGCTTTAAGTTGTAGGAACATCTGTTACACGTTTGTTTTTGCCTACATAGCAGTACAGCTGGCTGAATGGGTGATGAAAGACACATAATGGGAGGTGACAACAAGAAGTGATATTTACTATTTGAAAAATTTGTATCCAGGGTAACACATTTCTTTGAAAATGTATTATTGAGCCTAAATATATTAATTATTCAGATGTCATCTCAAATGTGGTACTTGTCAAAAACAGAGAGAGCTATTTTCCCAAAACACATCACACTCAATACATCTAATATCAGAAGCTGTTTATGCTCATTCTCAATTACGTCAGTACTTCTTTGTGGGCCTTTTCTATTAGACATGCATTGCCTTAGGTGAGTTATTCATTGTGTTAAAATATCTGGGGACTGAGATACTGATTTATTTTATGTTCCAATATGTTACAGTATAGATGGCATTGAATCTGATCTTTCATTTTCATTATATTTCTTTTTAGTGAACTTTCTGAAGGATTTCTCTCTCCTTATTTTTTCCCTCCCTCTTTTTCTCTCCCCCTCCCTCTCACTCTGATTCTCACTCACACTTCCTCTCATTCTCTCACAATCACCAATAATTGTATTTCCTCCCCAGAGATTTATTTTTTTTGGTTTAACACATCACAAATTGGAGCTGTATAAAGCTGTATAGTTAGATGTTGCACACTAATTACATTTTTCTATGTATTTATGTTCATGACCAAGATTCTTCAGAAGGTAAGGCAGACAGCTCTTCCCTCTGAGTTATAGGTATGCTAATGGAAGCCCCCCCAAAGGAAATCCCATATGACCCATCCAGGACTCAACCTCTCTTCACCTGCCATTCTATTTCCATTTCCTCCCCTCTTTGGACAGACCGGGGCATTCCTAGTTCTACTGACCTCTCTTTTCCTGCTTCTCCCTCTTTCCTCTAACAAAGATTCCCTGAGTCCCTCTCACTCTTTCCATCCCCAGTGCATGTCAAGGCCAAGATAAAGAAAGTCAAGAGGAAATGTATCTATTTTTTCCTTGGTAGGAATAAGTAGGTGACATACAAGTATAGTAACCCCACTATGTCAAGAAATAATAGAATCATAGTATAAGCATTGCCTAAAGCAAGGGATAAGACTATGTTAGCACCCCCGAAGTACCTAGCACTCCCTGTGACCCTTCCCAGTGACATCCTTTTTCTTCTCTCCTGGAAGTAACTTTTCTCCTGATTTTGCAGTAATAACGGTTTTTTAAAAAAATTTTTCTTTCTAGTTTTTTATTTCTGTGTATGCATCTACCCATTATCACTGTTTTCCAAAGTCGTACCATTTTGCTTTTCCATCTTAATGTGTGAGAGCAGTGGTGTGTGTGCTATGCTCAACAGAATCCTTCAGAGGCTGCAGGAGAGAGCAGGGTATGAGTTGGCCAAGTTCTGTGTTTCCACCCCAATACACTTATTATAGATTTTATATTTTTCATACTGAGAATCAGTAATTTCTTATTGGCAAAAAGGTTTTCATGGCTTAACAACAACAACAACAAAGATTGAAAAGAATTAATCTAGAACACTGCAAGCTCAATAAATGTTTGCCAAGTGATAGATGATGAACAAATAATTGAGTTAAAAAAAAAACTTAATGAATGAATATATTTCCAGAAATGAGAGTTAAGAGAGAACATCTGGTTCTTTCCAGCTATGGCCTTTGCTCACTGGGAGATAGGCTGCAGGGAAAGATATGTGAATAGCACACATTTGTCTTGCTCTTATTTCTACCTTCTGATAATTTACAGAGAGTCAGTGCAACAGAGAGATAGAGAGGTAGAAGCAGAGAAGGGAGATGGAGACAGAGTTACAGAGAAAAATGAGACAGGGAAGGAAAAAGTGAAGAAAAACGTGGTCTTTTTCTCTATAAGTCATTCTGTTTCACTTTGCTAAGTTCCCAGAGCACAACCTGAAGACCAAGCAGCTACTGGAAACTGCCCTTTCTTGGTCTCATCACTGGTCAGCTCTTCCATTTTTGAGTTATTTTGTTCTTGATGCTCTGTGGGAGCTTGAATTTGTGTTAATCTGGGGAAACTCACTATACCCCATTGGTCTCCCTAGCTGCCCCTTGGCAGGTTCTTACAACTTCTTTAAACACAGTTTACAAGAACTTTTCCATACTGGGCCACAGGGTTCCTCTGGAGGTCAAGACCCTCCAGGAACTGTCTGTCATTAATGCCCTACTTCTTGTTGTCCTTCAACCACTGATAGGCTTGCAGGTTCTTTTCTTTGAGGCAACCCAGCTAGCCTGCTACATATTTATATAATCCTTGATGTTATGTCAACCAAAAAGGAAAGCATTCAAGAATCCTGGGAGACTTTTACCCCCAAAATGATTAACTAAAAGGAATGTGGTCTTCTTAATAACATTTCTCTCTCCTCATTTTATTCAAGGGTCTCATATAATCTAAATTCTATAGGTGATGAGAGTGGTGAGTTATCTGAAGATAATACTGTCTACTTTTACTTTTCTCTTTTCTTTAAGGCTCTATTTCTAGTTCTTTCACCTGTAGATATATGTGCTTTCTAATTTCAATAGCAGCTTTTCTTCTCTTTAGGAAAAAAACCCCATAATTTTCTTTAAAGTTAATATTATATGAAATTCAAACCTATTCATATGGTAATTCCATCATTCAAATTTATAGCTGTAATTGAGAACCTTACATTATTTGATCTAAGGATAATCAAAATGAATAGGGCTATGGTCAGATTAAAGTGGGTTTTCAACACATGCAACACCAAAACTAAATGGGGCGATTTAAGACAGCCTAATATAATATTCAATATTCATGGAATGCTTCCCTCAATTTCCTCAGACAAAGTTATTATTCTCTTTAAAGGACAAACCTGAATAAAGAGCCACCACAGATGTTATTGCATATCAATTTTGGCACCTGGAACATCTTACCGTATATCAACTTTTCAAAGGCGCTTATTCAATCATTCATTCTATTATCATTTGTAGAGTGCCTATTAGACTCTGTGTTAGGTGCTGAGATTACAAAAACAAATCAAAACAAACAAGAAATGATTGGCCCCTTAATGATTATTTGGGTGGCAAAGAGTTGGGGAAAGAGACCTCAAGAAAAAAATGAGGCAGCAATTAAAATTACAGTCATGAGCCACTTACCAATGGGTATAGTTCTGAGAAATGCATTGTTAGGAGATTTAATCATTGTGTGAACATCATTGTATGAGGCTGCTCCCAGCATAATGTGGCATACTGTTTTACAGCATTTTTTTATAAGTAAGAAGAGTACACTCTAAAATAACAATGAAAAGTATAGTTTAATAAATACATAAACAAGTAACATAGTCATTTATTATCAACTATCATGTATTGTACAAAATTGTATATGCTATACTTTTAAAAGTTTAAAGACTGACACTTGACATACAGTCTAGCCTTCGAAGAGACTATTCTCATCTACAGATACAGCTACATGAATAGACATGTTTGTACCACTTGACCCAGCTAAGTTAGGACAAACTAATTCTTGGTATGAAGTAGGATGTTCAAAGACCTCAGAGACGTTGTTGGGATTGACCTGAAAGGTCACACTGGGTCAGAGTAGCTTTAATGAGCCATATAAGAGCAGAAAAGTTTAGTTCTCTGAGGAACACAGTTGATCCTTGAATAACACAGGGGTTAGGGGTGCTGACCCCCTTGTAGTCAAAATTTATGTGTAACTTTTGACTCTACAGTTTGTCCTTCACATTTGCTGATTTAACTTTGATCTGCAGTTTGGACTCTGTGCTTGGGAATCCACCATTGGGAATGTGAAATACTGTTTTCAGTCTGTAGTTGGCTGAATATGTGGATGTGACACCCTTGGATATTTATTGAAAAAAATTTGTGTAAGTGGACCCACTCAGTTCAAACCCATGTTGTTCAAGGGTCAGCTGTCGTTAAAATCCTAGAAAAAACTGTTCAAGTTAATTCGGGAGATAGAGCGTTTGAGGGGAGATAGAGAGTTTGAGAGAGATTCCTTTGGGGCCTAATTATATATCTTATAACTGCCTTCCATGAAATTATCCTTAGGTATATGATAAGTCTTTTTACTTGTCATATCAAGCAGCTTTTCTGTTTTGTAATCACACTATTTATACTACTATACCAGGTCTCTGGCTTGATAACAGGATAGAAGTGCCATTCATTCAGAGGGAAAACAAGTTTTGAGGCAAAATTGTGAGTTCAGATTTTTGACATTTGCCTTTGTGGTACCTATAGGGCACATAGGCAAGTCCAATGTGGACACAGAAGACCTTACAGGAATGTTACAGACCAGAGTTCAGCTCCAGAAGCCACCTCCCTATAAAAATTAATTGGTGCCATTTTATTCCAGTAAATGGGAAAAAAAGAGCTAGAGATGATGGGAAGTCTGCCCTTCGAAGGTCTTTTCTGTTCTGGAAAGGAAGAGAAACCTACAGAGGAAGATAAGAGGAATAGCCAGAAAAGTATGATTCATCTTCTATGCATCAGGTGCTGTGGTGAGTCCATTGTTTTTGTTTGTTTGTTTGTTTTTGTTTTTATTTTAGCAAGGAAGAAGCCACTGCTGGTTTTGGCAATAGGAGATTTGGAGAAGTAATTTGGATAGAGGAAAGACTGTGTGTGGAAATCATAGACTAAGCTCTCAGTGGGCTAGCTATAATAGGAAAAAATGATATATGGGTAACTGGAAGGGAACATAGAACAAATAGAGGTTTCTGGGGATTTTTGACTAAGATGAGAGAGACCTAAACTTGTTTACAGAATGAGGGAAGAAAATCAGTTGATAGAATTTAAAGATACTTGAGAAGTGTTAACTGATATATTAAGGTTTCTAAGACTGTGAGAGAGATAGATGCAGTGCCTAGTTGAATAATTATCTTCTTTCATAGTGGTAAGAGGGAATAAGGTAAAAAAGTAAAAATAAAAAAGATAAGAATGCAAATAAATTTGTAGGTTGAAAAGAAAAGTAAAAAGAATGTAGGAATTGTTTTTCCTGATGCCTTCTAATTTGTCTCTGTGTAGTACAATGAAGTACCAACAATTAAATTTATATTAACTGGAAAAATGTATGAGAAAGGTAATCTGGAATTATAAATTACTTAAGAAACTTCTCCCTCTTCCCTTCAGACTGTCTCCAAATGTGAAATAGGGGTGAGTTCTTGGAATCACTTAGGAAGTAACCCATAGAAGGGAAAATCACCTCTGGGGTCATGAAAATATATATAAAACTTAAACTGGTTATTTGTATAGATAAAATACAAATACCTTAGGTAATACACAGATACAGATATACACATATACATATACATACACAGATACACATATACACATATATACCATTTTAGGTTTGAAAAAGGAGATAGGATCTTTGAGTGGTGAACACACAATGCAATAGATATATATATATGACATACTGTTGAATTGTGCACTTGAAACTTATTGGATTTTGTTGATCAATGTTACCCCAATAATTTTTAATAAAAAAATGAAAATAAATACAGAGAAAGAGATATAGTTGAGGTCAAAGGATTTATAAAAGAATATTTTGTGCATTCCATGGTAGTAAATTCAAAATTTAGAGTGAAGGAATTTTGCCTAACAAAATATAAATGACGAAAAGTTTTGAAAAACCCCAGTACAAATACCACAAAAAAATATTGGAGAACTTAATCTGCTATTTAAAAAAGTGTGCCAGCCTATCTTTCCTATATGAACTGTATTTAAGGGTAACTAAATAGTTGATAAGGGCAGATTCCTGTTGAGGAATTTCAGCTAATAAATGCAGAAGGAATGGTAGAATAAGAAAATAAAATCACCATTTTTGTAAACCCTGATAAAACAATGGCTCTAAGAAATGATCATCAATGGCTGCTAAAACTATTAGGTGAAAGTCTGATGAGGAACTTTAAAATGAATGGATCTGGCTGACAATATTTGAATTTATCCATCAATCTCAGTATCATTATAAGATAGACAACCAGACATTAAAGATAATCATGATGTGATACAATATGGAGTACATCACAACACTTGTAAAGAATCCTTGACAAAAAAAAAAAAAAAATTGAACTTCAATAAAAAATGGGAAAGAGGAACAAGTTAAACAACACTACAAAGATACAATCAAAGAATAATCCAATATCTGAAATATTTTGTAGGCCAAACAACCTGACTTTTAAACAAATAAATGGCATGGAGTTGAGAGAGTAAGAGGAAACTTTTACAAATTAAGAGAAAAATCAAGAGACAGAACAATCAAAATACAATGTTGGAGAACTTGTTTGAATTCTGATTAGAACAAACCAGCTGTAAAAGGATATTTTTTAAACAATCAGAAAATTTTTGTTAGATATGATTAAGGGGCTATGTTTAAAAAAATCAGACATTCTCTGTTAGAGGTACATAGTGAATTACTTACAGATAAATGGTATGAAATCTGAGATTTGCTTTAAAATATTCCAGCAAAATAAAAGAAATGCTAGATGAAATAAGAATGGAAAATTGTGATAATTGTCAAAACTAGATGGTAGGTACATAGAGTTTGTTATACTATTTTTTCTACTTTTGTATATATTTGAAATTTTCATAATAATTTTTTTTAAATAATGAAAAAAGCAACAAGTCTGGACAGTGTTACAGCTGAATTCCCTCTAATATTCAAATCACAGACAATTCCTATGTCTTCTAAACTATTCCAGAATATTAAAAAGATGAATGTGTTCACAACAGTTTTATAAATCCAGCATAATCATAATAATGAATTTTGAGAAGACAAAAAAAAGAGAACTATAAAGTAATTTCATTTATATAGGTTCAAAATTTCTATGTAAAATATTAGCAAATCAAACCTAGCTGTGCAACTTTTAAAAATACAGGACATATGAAACAAATAAAATATTTCCTCTATAAATATTGTGTTATCAAATGTTAATTTTCCCAAAATTAATTTGTAAATTTAATTCAATACCAAAAATGTTTTTTTCTTTTAATCGAATCCTAAAAGGTACATGGAAGAATAAATAATACAAATATTGAATCATTATTTTGTACAGTAATATAATGAAACTAACATAATGTTGTATGTCAACTATATCTCAAAAACATATATGTAAATAGCCAAGAAGAGCATAAAAGAGAGAGAAAGAGGGAGAATGATAGTGTGAGTGAACTTGCCTTCTCAGTGTTGGAATACATTAAAAGCTAATATACTACTATAAAGCTAATGTACCTGTGAAGGAACAAAATAGAAAAAATTTAGAAACAGATACAATATAAACAAAAACTTAATACATGGCAAAGGTGACACTTAAATTTGATGAGAAAATGCTGAATTATTTACTAAGTAGTATTGGTGCAATTGAGGAGAACTGAAATTAACCTTGTATTTTACAATATTAAAAAAACAAATTCTGGTTGGACCAAAGACATAATTGTAAACAATAAAATTAAAACAGTGTTTTAAGAAAATATAAGGGTCTACATGAACTATCTAAGGGTGTGGGGACCTTAATCAAGCCTGGAAATTCAAAAGCAAATTCAAAAAAGTAAATATATTTAACTATATAAAAATAAAAAACTTTTTATAGCGAAAGATAGCATAGATAAATAACATGAAGAAGTTGATAGGCAAGTAATAGATTTGGAAACATTTGCAAAACAGCATAAATCTAAATAACCAACAAATATATTTTAAAGTATTTGAGTCATTGATAGTGAAATGCAAATTAAAATAACAATGAGATACCACTTATCACTCATGTGATGTGACAAAATATTAAAAAAGATCAATAATGTCTATTACAGTACTTATAGGGATTAGTAGAAAGTGTTTCTACTAACATTAATACCTAAACTCAATAAGAACAGTGTATTCTATTGCTGAGGAAACAAATTATTACCAACTTAGTGGTTTAAAACATCACAGACCTATGCGCTGTTCAGGTTAGAAGTCTGAAATGGGTTTTATTGGGTTAAATCAAGGTGTTAGTAGGGCTATGTTTTTATTTTTTTGGAAGTTCCAGGGAAGAATCCATTTTCTTGAATTTCCCAGCTCCCAGAGGCCAGCTGTGTTCCTTGGTTCATGACTCCTTTCCATCTTCAAAGCCAGCAATGGCTTATAGAGTCTTTCTCATATCATCTCACTCTGACTTGACTCTTCTGTTTCCTTCTTCCATATTTAAGAGCCTTGATTTAAGTGATTACATTGGGCCCCACCCAGATAATCCAGTAAAATCTCCCTAATTTTAGGTCGACTGACCAGCAAACTTGATTTCATCTGCAATTTTAATTTCTCCTTGCCAAGTAACATATCATATTCAGAGGTTCCAGGTATTAGGTTGTGGACATCTTTAGGGGACCATTGTTCTGCCTACTACTAATGGTATAAGAAAAAATAATTATAAATAAGGTGACCGACTGTTGTGATTTGCCTGGGACTGAAGCATTTTCTAGAACATAGGTTTTGCAGTTTAACACTGAGAAAAATAATTCTGAGTGAACCAGGACAATTGGTTATCCTAAGTAAATCAATATGGCTTATGAACACAAATGCAAAATTTTAAATAAAAATTTAGGTATGCAAGGTTGTTTTACAATAGGTGATTTTTCCGTATAATTCACCCCATTTATAGATTAAGGAGAAAAATCCTACAAATATCTCAGGAGATCGTAAAAGCTTTGATAAGATCAGTCACTTATATATGTTTAAAAACAAACTATTTAGAAACATGAATAGAACTTTCTTAACTTGATAGAAGGGTATTTGTCACATACCTCTAGCCAATGCAATAGTTAATGAAACATTTCAAGATACATTACCTTTAAAGTTGAGAACCAAATACAGATGTCTTCTGTTTCACCACACTGTTGACCATAGTACTTGACCAATAAAATAAGGTTGAAAAAAGAAACAATATAAGAAAATTGTCATTACTTGTGGATGTTATTATCATTTGCAGAGAAAACCCAAGAGAATCAAGATTGCCAGATACACATTCTTGAAAGATATCCATGAAATATTAAGTGAAAAAAGCAAGTTGCAAAGTAATGGGCATGGTATTGTCCCATTTATTATAAATAAATAAGCACATAAATAAGGAGAAGAAAAAATCCCAACATATGTATATTTCTCTGTCAGTGCCTAGTCAGAACAGAGAAATCATATTAGTTCTATGAAAAGAAAAAAATTAGGTATAACATGATGAATTAGGTATCAATTTACTAACTAGATAACTAAAAGAGAACTTGGAGAATTCTGTTATCATTGTGATAGTAACTACAGTTAGCAGCTACCACCTCTAAAGCTAGGGTGGATAAAGGAAGGTGTCGGGAGTATTAAAATTTAGGAACTTAGAGGAGGGGCCTGTAGAGCCAAAACAGACTTTTAGGAACAAGATATTGGTGATTTGGCACAGAGGAAGGAGCCTAGTGCCTAGGATGAGACTTCTATGGAGCTCCGGCTGCTGGTGCTGATATCTGGAAGTGGGCGTGATGGTTCTGGTTCTGCAATCCTTGGGAAAACTGCAAGCCAGAGTCAGCTACTGCCAGGGACTGCAGAAGCAGATGTAGAAGTAAGCATTGCTTGGGTGATTCCTGGGATCCATGAGCAAACCAGAAGCAAACAAAGATCCTAACAGGAAGCCAGAGAGCAAAGGAGAAATATGATTTGCAGATTACAATCCCAGCATCACAAAACAGGAGTGAGGCTGGAAGTGAGAGACGAGGGCTTAAAAACTGACACCATATGTTTATACATAATTGTGTGGATATGAAGAAAAGCACTGAATGGTACAAACCAATCTGCTCATATGAACAGCAGTTACCTCAGGGTTAAGAAGAGACTGGAAACAAGTGGGTAAAGGGGATCAAATATATGGTAGCTGAAGGAAACTGGACTTTGGGTGGTAAACACACAATAGAATATACAGATGTCAAATTATAATGTACACCTGAAAATTATATAATTGTATTAACCAACATTACCCCAATAAACTTAATAAAAAAAATTAGAAAATAAAAAATAGTAAAATAAAACAAAAACAAAAAAACCCATGTGGCGTTTGCTGGATTACAACGTGTACATACTATTTGTGTAATAATAACTTTAGAAATCCCACATAACCAACGAAGCATAAAAGTAAATTAAAATAAGGAATAGAAATATTCATCCTGAGACGTGGCCTGGGGAGAGGATAGCTGTCAGTGCTCCTGGACCTGAGAGGCAGCTAGCTGGTCAGGAGACTGGTTTGCACTGTTGACTGACTATACAGCTAAACTTGTGCATCAACTTTTTAAAATGTTTCTACAACGTTGGAGGCTTCTTGATGATTGTTGAATGTGTATGATGGTTATATGGGGGTTCATTGTACTGTATACCTTTGTGTAGGTTGATATTTTTTTTTAAGATAAATACTGTAAAATGAAGATTGTGATGTAATTACCATTTATTTTATGATCACAGCCCAAGAAAAGAAGAAAATAGAGGTATTTTTCCTAACTCCAAGAAAATTTGACAATTCCTTTATAATAATTGAATTAATTACACTAAGATTAGTTACAATGTTGATGAGTAAAATTAAAATTGAAATTCCTGTAACAAACTATAAGAAAATAAAATGTCTTGAAACACGTAAAACAAGCATCACTGTCTCAAAATTAAAGGTAATATCACAATAAACCATTATAGTTAAAAATCAAGATGTAACTGGAGAACTTCTTAAATGCAAACTAGCCAGAAATCAACTTCATCATGATAAGAAACAAACCTATCAAGAGGAATATTTACCTCAACCCGGCTAATATTTACATTTTTAGTTTCCTCAAAACATCTAATTGGTTAATAGTGTTCTTCTTTAATCTTTATCTCTTTAACAAGCTGTAGTGGCCAGCTCAGAGTTTCCTAACCTTAAAATGTCTGTGTCACCATCTCATCTACCCAAGGTTCCTGTTTTTGAAACGTAAGGCACCTCTGGTGCAACTGTAATTTTAATCAAGGCTGAATCAAAGATATTTAGAGCTTACATTTAAAAAAATCCTCTGCTCCAGGTCTGTAACTTTGAGAACCTAAGAGTAGAGGAGGCTTGAAAGAGATGAATACTATGTGAGGGAACTTGCCCTCTCTTGAAGCCTTGAGATAGCTCCTGCAAGATCACCAAGGGAGCTGGTAGCAGTACGTCATGATCCAATAAGTTAGATCATATAGGATTAAGTATCAATAATATGTATGCCAGCAAGACGTCATGGAAGTGGTCCTAATCAGACTCCAGAGCCATTTCTACTTGGGTATGGAAGGTACTCTGATCCTCTTTAGGCTGTGAAAGCCCCTAGGACTTTTAGATAATTCAGAAGAAATGTGGAAACTTCAAGAAGGAGATACCAAAGTTCCTGCAAAAAATGCTTATGGGCTTTGGGCTCTGCAGTACCTTGATATCTAAGTATGTGGAGCACCTTCAACAGAATACACTTGTGAAATGCAGTCAGTATCCTCTTCTGAGGCTCAGGATAGGTCTGTAGAGTAGAGGAGTCAAGGAAAGTGGCAGAAGTTTGAAATAGTTGCCACGAGGAGTGGAAAGTAATCTGACAAAGCATTCACCGTAGGACTTTTGGGCGGTGAGGAAGAATAAGTTGAGGTTGTAGAGCCTTACTGCTTGATTTTCTCAGCAGCCATTAAGCAACTTGAGTTCAGGGGCTGAGAGGATAGATAGATAAAGACTGGGGTGAGATGGGAGGCAAAGGGGCAAAAGTGGTGAGATCATTGATGAGACAATGATTGAACTGATACAACACGGGATCTATGCTGAGTAAAGATAGAAGACAGAAAGGAATGGAAGTTAGGGGGAAACATAGGAGACAGTCCCTGGGGGAGAGGGGCCTGACTAGATCAAAGGTCAAATTGGAGGAGTAAGATGTGGGAGAGCCAAAAGGTTGTAGTTAGTGAGCAATTCACTGGAATTGAATATATCAGAGGTGGAGCACATAGATTGCAAAGGTCCCCAGGTGTTCCTATGGGAGGAAGCAGTTGTTATGGAATAAAGGTCATTGAATATATCAAATTATCATGAAGCTAGAGTGCTAGATGACTTATCTTATGGGTGTCAACACTGATGACAGCAAAAAGAAAGACACTTTGGCACTAATTTAGGAGAATACCGGAAGATTGATATATGATAGGGTGCTTTTATTTGGGACTATCAATCCCAGCCTCTGGTCTCTTGGAGAGGAATTCAAGGACTCTGGTCTCCCCCTTTCCCTCCCTCCACCATCCCCCCGCTTCTGGAAATCTTTTCCAACACGTGGGCATGCACACACACACATACACACACACACACACACACACGCACACATGCACACACACCCCAGAGGCCTCTCTCATTTTAAATTAGGAGAGAGCAATTCAAAGTTTCTAAACACAAATCCCTCATTAATTCAAAAGAGAAAAATGTGAAAATGATACTGATTTGTAAGAAAGATGAACAGTTTACCATAATATTATGAGTCGAGAAATCATGGGATTTATTGCAGGTTTACTTTGTGCTCAGCAAAGAGTTGAACTGTATGGGATTTGGATTTCAGCAGTCCAAAGACCAGATCTGTTAATAGCTGCATGAGCAGGACAAATTACTTTACCTTCCAAAACTTCAGATTGTTTTTTTTTTAATTATGATAATACTGCCTATTTCACAAAGTTGCCAGAAGGATAAAATGAGATGCTTCTTGTAAAATATGAAATATTTAGAATAGTAAATACCCAATCCCTGCTAGCTATTATTATTGTTCTACTTCCTTATTCCTGAGGGATTTTTTCACACAGGTCCCTCTTTACTCATTCTAGAATCAAGTAAAATTCATTCACATCTAGTGTTTGCCTAGTAATGTGGTGAATCTGGCTTATACCAACTCGGGGTTGTGTGTTTCTCTTCCTAACTTGTGATTCAGTAATGTTGATAGCTGAGGTCCACCATGTTAGAAGTATTTGCACCATGGAAATTGGCAAATATTAAAAAATAGAGCTTTTGAAGGGTGGTCAGAATTTGTTTACCAGCACACCGCTGCCCTTGGTTTTCAGCTTGAGTGTTCCTTTTTCAGATATGTAGCTACTCTGATGCACAGCTCCTAGTCTGATTCTTACAAATTTTCATTTAGTAACACTATATGGGCCTGAGATCGTATCTTCTCCTGTCCCAGTTGCCTCTGTCATCCTCCAATTAGTGGGATCTGTGAAACATACAACTGCTGATCCCTCTATTTTCACAGCTCTGTCTGTCCTGATGTCTCTAGAATGTTTACTTAGGGGACTACAACACCCCTGGTATTATTCCACTTCCTGCCTAGTTTTTATCATGAAATTTAAATGTTTTTAGAAAGAGAAGGAAGGGAGGACTAGGAGAGAACACTTCAGCTCCCTCAAAACACAGCTTCTATATGGGAAAGGCTGGCTGTCAAAGGTTTCTCATTGCTACGATCTTTAGTTTCTTCGGTCAGGACAAAGGGAAAGGCTTTTTGACCTGCCTTCTGGCCTGCAAGTTTGCTGTTTTCTCCAATGGTGTAGAAAGGGAAAACAATTGATAAATTTTTCTAAACGATTCTATCTTATTAATATTTAATGGAGTTTCTCTCTTGCTTCTGCCCATAGATTGTCAGTTTTTATTTTGATTTTGAATTTTATCTTTTTTCTTAAGTATTTTAATTGGAAGTTGGAAAAGGTATGTCAGGATCTGCTAGCTGAATGCCATTTTATATTGGGGAATTGTCCCAAAGTAAAGTTAATCTTACTTATAAACTTTATTTTTGTCCTATCTTTTTTCATGCCCCCCCAAAAGTTATTAAATATAATTATTTTATATTATAGTTCCTACAGAAAGCACAAATAGTAAGGACAGGATCCAATTCAACTTAGAGTTTCTAGGAATTTTTTAGAATATACAGTAGTACCCTGAAAAAGATTCCTCCAATATGCACAAATTAAGTAACAGAATTATGAACTCTCTTCATGTACTGTTGGTGGGATAACAGATTGGTACAGCCACTATGGAAAACAATTTGGAAGTTCCTCAAAAAATTAAAAATAGAACTACCTTATGACCTAGAAATTACACTTCTGAGTATTTATCTAAAGAAAACCAAAACGCTAAATTCAAAAAGGTATATGTACTCCTATGTTCACTGCAGTACTATTTATAATAACCAAGATATGAAAGCAACCTAAGTGCCCATCAATAGATGACTGGATAAAGAAGTCATGGTACATATATACAATGGAATATTACTCAGCCATAAAAAGAAATCTTACCATTTATAATGACATGGGTGGACCTAGAAGGTATTATGCTAAGTGAAATAAGGCAGAAAGAAAAAGACAAGTACTGTATGATTTCAGTTATATGTGGATCTAAAGAACAAAATAAATGAATAAACAGAAATAGACTCATAGATTCAAGGAACAAACTGGTGATTGCTAGATAGGAGGGGGGTTGGGGCTGGGTGAAAAAGTTGAAGGGATTAAGAAGTACAAACTGGTAGTTACAAAATAGTCATGGGAGTGTGAAGTATAGCAAGTACAGCATAGAGAATATAGCCAATAATTTTGTAATAACTGTGCATAGTGCCAGGTGGGTACTAGACTAATCGGGGGAATCACTTTGTAAATTATATAAATATCTAATCACCATGCCATATACCTGAAACTAACATAAAATAAAATTAAATGTCAACTAATTGAAAAATAAATATTTTTTTTTAAAAAAAGAATTATAAACTGCCTAGAAAGAGAGCTGAGAGCTAGGAAATTCTCAGTTATGTTTTCAAAACTGAGTATATTTTCAAAAATTACCTTTAATCTGAATAGATAAAGCCAATACCCAAATTGAAATTTTAAAATTCCCCCTGAAACTAGTGAATTTAGGTCAAGCAAGAAACAAAGCCCCAAATCAAGTAGGTATTGGATACCATTTACCAAAATAATTTCTGGCAGAGAAAAAATTTATCAAAAGCTATGCCAGAGGACCTGAACAGACTCTTCACCATAGGGGACATACAAATGGCCAACAAATATATGAAAAGATGCTCAACATCACTAGCTATTAGGGAAATTCAAATCAAAACCACAATGAGATACCCTCTTGCAGCTGTTAGAATAGCTATAATCAACAGAACAAGTAATAACAAATGTTGGAGAAGATGCAGAGAAAAAGGAACCCTCAAACCTTGCTGATGGGACTGGAAATTGGTACAGCCACTATGGAAAACTATGGAGGTTCCTCAAAAAAACTAAGAATTGATCTTCCATATGATCCAGCAATCCCTCTACTGGGTATTTACCCCAAAGACTTGAGAACCCATATCCAAGAAGATATTTGCACACCAATGTTCATGGCAGTATTATTCATAGTGACCAAGATATAGAAGCAACCGGTGTCCTACGATAGATGATTGACTAAAGAAGCTGTGATATGTATATACAATGGAATATTACTCAGCCATTAGAAAGGACGGAATACTACCATTTGCGACAACATGGATGGACCTCTAGACAATCATGCTAAGTGAAATAAGCCAGACTGAAAAAGTTGAAAATCACATGATATCACTTATATGTGGGATATAAACCTAAAAGTGACAGATGAACAGGACAAACAGAGACTCATGGACATGGGCTATAGACTAGTGGTTACCAGAGGGTAGGATGTGGGGGAGGAAGGAGGAGTTAGATGGGGTAAAGGGAGTCAAATATAGGGGTTAGGGGGAGGGCAAAGTGGGTAAAGGGGATCAAATATATGGTAGCTGAAGGAAACTGGACTTTGGGTGGTAAACACACAATAGAATATATAAATGTCAAATGATAATGTACACCTGAAAATTATATAATTGTACTATCCAATGTTACCCTAATATACTTAAAAAAAAAAAAAACTATGCCAGAAAGTCCTGTATTTTAGAAACATCCTTAAGAATGAACCTTATACAGTTGATAGTTCACATTTTCGAGTAAGATCTAGTGATTAGAAAGTGAACAGAAAAGGTAACCAGTAAGGCGTCAGTGGACTATTCAAAGGTTGGTCTTATGCTGTGGAGCTTTGTGTACTGTGTGTGGGTGCTGGGAACAGCAGGGGTGAGGCTATAGCCCTCTTCCCTCAGTTTTCACCAAAGGGCAGTCTAGGAGGATGAGTAATGTCAGTCTGACTTATTTTATCTATAGGCTGCCAGGTTGGGATTAGCTGTCAAAAGGTGTAACTTCTCTCCTGTGAGTGAGTCATCCAGTTGTTTTATTTCTGCAGGAGTAACACCTTCCCTTTGACATGGGGAGAGCCTGGAGAGTGTGATTGTGTTAAGCTTTGTTAAACAAATCAGAATCCTTTTATTAGGCAGTATGCGCCAACTTGGGTTAATCAAGAGCAAGGCCTGCCACAGTAAACTCATTGTCTTTCTTACATGAGATTAATATGAGAGAGGAAAGCTATTGATAGTTATTTCATGGTTTAATGAGACATTTGACAAAAAAAAAAAAATCATGATATTCTTATGCATGGGCCCAGGAAATGTCCAGTGGAAAATAATACAGTGGATTGTGAGGATTAGATTCTTGGCTAAATTAAATTAATAGTGGCCAAACATCTCTTATTAGTCAACCTAAGTTGGCTTGGAAGGTTTTTTTTGGGGAGAGGGGAGGATTTATGCAAAAATCATGAATTATTCATGTTTTTATTAGCTACCTAGATGACAACTTAGAAAAACTACTCACCAAATAGGCATATAACTAAAAACTGGAGGAATAGATTACACAGTGGGTGATAGAATCAAGATCTTCACAGACCACAGCATAGACTCTTAAAAGATAAAATTTGGCATGGTTTAATAAGTCTACACTTAAATTTTAAATATCAGTCTCATAAACAGAAGTTGAGGGAGACCTACGATAGGAAAAAAAAAGTCTGAAAAAAAGCAAAGGTTTTTGTTGATGTTTAGCTTATCTTACTTGATAGTTTACTACTAAGAAAAAGAGAATATAACCTTAGGTCATGTTAATGAAAGTATAGCAAAAGAATGAAGCCCAATGTTTTCTGTAATAATCAGACCACAGTCATTCATGATTATTTATTACTATGGTTCAGGCCATCATTCTAGAAGTTATGGGAATCCAGAGATGGATTGGTGTGAATTACTTCAGGCAACTTCCAGTTTATTCAGAGGATAAATCTGTACTTTAATAACCACAGCAGAAGGTAGGCATTGATGTATTATAGGAGAGATATAGGTAAATTGTATGTAAATTCAGAGGAGTCAGTGATTATTTCTAGGACTAGGAATCAATAAAAGTTCATTGAGCAGAAGGAATAGCTGGAGTAGAGAACATGGTCAGATCTCTTGTGATGTGTATGAGTATTTAGGGGCTTAATATCTGTGGCCAGCAGATTTTGGCACATGGGTACAGAGGACAAACTTAAAGTGTCAGAGGTAAAATGATGATTAATTGGAAATCTCCAGTGCGGAAATTATACAGAAAATAATTTAAGTTTAGCTGAGTTTGTCAAAGGCCATGATTGAAAAAAATAGGCAAAATAAATTGGAGCCACATAATTGTGCTTTATTAATATCGGTGGGAAGGGACCTCAGCTTTTCAGAGGTTCTTTCCTCTTAAACAAGGGCTGAATTTCCAAGCTTTGCTTCTGTTTGTTGACCATCACAGTCTTAACTCTGGATTATTATTCTCCAACTCATGCTATTCAGGATTTGATGCCTCCTGCAATCCAGAACTATTCATGACTCTGATTTCCCTTATCTCTACTTTTGCATCCCACCTATTTATACTCTTTCCAAGACCTAAACCAGTCCTTTCATGTCTTATTAATACTTGTAACAACTACACCTCATGCAGAAGGGCTTTCATGGCGAGGAAAGCTGTTTTTATTTTACAGAATAGGCATAGAAGTGGTATAACCACAGAAGTGCTTTGAACACAAGCTACTGTAGAGGGCCGATAGAGTGAAAAGGGAAAGATTGGGACAGAGAAAGTGGTAAGGAATATCAGATTTAGAGTTTTATTTGTGGGAATATGGAGGAGGGAGCCATTTAAACGATATACATAGTCATCTCTAACATGGGATCTTGCTTACTGGGGAAATACTGTACACATTAATTCTCAAGTTAGTAACCAGGCAAATATGATCACCATCTCCATAACAAATTATTTCTAGCAGACTGTACAAACACTCTGTAGAAAACAATTAAAAGGTTAAAAATTAAAAAGTAAGAGACAAAACCATCTTTATTTCCAGGTATGATAGTTTATCTGAAAAAAATTCTAAATTGAAAACAAAATGAAACTTACCAGTCTAACTGTATATCAAATTGGCGATACCATAAAGAGGAAAGAATTATTTTAAACTGTCTATAGAACAGAACTCTGACTATATAATCTTAGTGAGATAAATATCATGAGTTAAAAAAATGGCAAAGAGATCTAACACTTTACTTAGTAGCAACTCTAGTATTACTATTGATATAATTTTGAAACTACTTCATGTATATCATAGGATAAAATGAAAAAAAATTATGTTAACATTATTAAGTACCCGTATTTTCAATGTGAGGGAAGTGATATAATATAAAATCAAAGAAGTTAAGAAAAGCGTATATCATTTTCAACAAACTAGGAAGGGAATTTCACTGATTTGGTAAGGCACACACACAAAACAATAACAACAACAATAGCTAATGTCACTTTAAGAATGAACTATTGAATGTTCCCCTCCTTCTGTTCACAGTGTCCTGGAGATCCAAGCTAGAGCAATAAAAGAGTAAAAAGAAATAAAAGGCATACAATTATAAAGGAAGAAGTAAAATTCTCTTTACTCACAAATGATTTGATTGTATACTTAGAAAATCCAATTGAGTCACAGACAAATTTCTAGAATAATAAGTTGAATTTAATAAAAGTATCTGGAAAAATATTTTATTTTCACATATTAAACTACCATTTACAATAACACAGAAAAACATCAGATACCTGGTAATGAAGTCAATCAAAGATGTGCAAGGCTTTGAAAATGAAAACTACAAAACACTACCAAGAGAAATTAAAGAAGACCTGATTAAACAGAGATCTACCATTTCAGGGATTGGAAGACTCAGTATTGTTAAGATATCGGTTCTCCCCACATTGATCTATAGATTTAAGGTTAATTCCATAAAAACCTCAGTAGACTTCTTAGAGAAATTCACAAGCTGATTTAAAAATTTATATGGAAAAAGCAAAAGATCTATAATTGTCAGTCTCAAAGGAAAATAGATTTGAAGGACTAACCTGCCAGAAATCAAGAATTTATCTAAAACTTAGTCTAAAAGAGTAATTAGGAGAGTGTCCTATTGGCATAAGGACAAATAGATTGATGAAATAAAGAGGAGTCTGGAAGTAGACCCATGAATATATAGTTAGTTACTTGATTTACAACAGAGTCACAATGTAATTCAATGGGAAAAGAATGACCTTTTTTTTCAATGAATGGCGTTGGAAGATTTAATATCTACATGGAATAAAAAGACCCTAGTAATGTGCTCTGCCTTCAAACATGCTGAAAAATTAATTTGAGATTAAATCATAGGTCTAAATGTGAAAGGTAAAACTATCATACTTCTTGAAAATATATAAGACAATATATTCATGGGATTGGGGTAGAAAAAATTATAACTAGGACATGAATTAATCATAAAAAAATGAAAAGTTGACAAATCAGACTTCATCAAAATTAAAAACTTCTGTTCATCAAAAGCACCATTAAGAAAGCAAAATAAGATCATATGTCTACAAAGAGAATTGTACTAGGATATTTATAGCAGTTTTACTCATAATGGCCAAAAACTGGAAATGGCCCAAGTGTCCATCAGCAGAATGGAGAAATAAACCATGTGCATATGGGTAATTACTGGACAGTCCTTTCAACTTTTCTATATTTTAAAATTTTTTCATAATAAGATTTTGGGCAGAAAAGTACAGAAAAGAAACAAACATAATAGAGTGCTAAAGATCCTTTTAAGTTATCCCTGTGTATTTAAATCTGGAATGAATTTGTGAACTGGCAAGGACACGTATCACATTATATAAAATCATTTCTATTTTATTTCTTGTATAGCATATCTGCATATTTTTAAATTTAGTATGTATATTTTAATAAATCATGAATTTTACTTTATCATATGGTTTAAAAGAATAAGAAGCATATGTGCATCCTGTTACTGCAGCTGCACCTGTGATAGATCCAAGGCCAACGTGATATTTTCTATGAGATTTTTAGTGTATGGAATTGTCTGACTTTTTTATAATTGCTCTTTGAGTGCATATTACCAAATAAGATAGTTATTTTTAAAACATAGAAAATACAGATATATCTGTAGTCAGCAATAATTTGGATATCCTTCTTTGCTGTTTAAGCTGGAAATTTCTTATATTGCTTGAACTATTTCTAGAATATTTTTTACTCAAAAATGCAGGGAGTATTTTCACGGAAGTAAATGTACAGTGATTTGAAAAACAATAGCAATAACAAAAACAACAAAATGAAGGTAAAGCATGGCTTTCCAATATAAATGTATGAAGTCAAAATTTTTTAAAAAGAAGACAAGGATGAAAATTGGATGAGGCAGTGGTACAGTCACAGATAGCACAGAGCTTCAGGCATGAGCGAACACAGGTAAACTGAAAAGACCATTGCCTGGAATGCTAGCTCTACCAACAGGCCCTTCTGAGAGTTTCCCTCCCTGAACCCTCACAGAGAAGAACAGCCTATTGGTGCTCCGGCCTTGGCTGACTAAAGTAGATTGTCTCAGAGGAACTGTAGTGATTTCCTGGGCCAATCAAATTCTTACTCTGGAGAGTTTGCAAAGTTTCAAGAGAAAGCTGAGCATTTGGCAAATTGTAGTAGAAGCTTAACTCACACAGAGAGAAAACAATATGAGACACCATGAGGGAGTGGAAGCCATGAGTAAGCAAAAGCCATCAATTAGTAGAAGCCATGAGCACAAGGAAGGATGGTGGATAGTTGGTTGACAGGAGAGGGAAGAAACAGAAATGGCTTTGAATCGTCAGTAATGTTCATTTGGTGCTTACTGCTTGCCAGAGAATGTTCTTAAGTATTTTACATACACTAACTACTTAATCCTTAATGTAAAGTAGATACTTTATTATTCTCATCTTTACAGATAAGGAAACTGAGGCAGAAAAGTATTAAGTCTCTTGGCTATCAGGTTCCCAGGGCCCTGATTTTAGCCACTACTCTTTACCACCTGTTCCACAACATGGTCCCCCCTCCCCAGGAGAGGGGGCTCAGCTGCAGAGGCAGTTCATGCCCTAAGCCATACAGGATTCAGGCCCAGCTCTATGGCTGTTCTTGTTGTTCTTCATGAAGCATATCTGTGCGACCTGTCCTGGGATTTTACGAAGTCTGGTTCTCTGTCTGAGGGTCTTATCTTATAACACACAGGGACAGAGGAGAAAGAAAAGCCACCAGGAGAAAAAAATTGTATGAGTTGACACTTGCGAAGTAAGCAGAGACCTTATCAGCTATGTTAAGATGTTTGAACTTTATCCTGAAAGCAAGGGATGTCATTGAAGTTGTGGGGGATCATGATGACAGCTGCATTTTTAGAAAGATGATCCTGGCTGCTTTTGTGGAGGAGTGAGATAGGAGGAAGCATGAGTGGTGGAAGGCTTCTAGGTGAAGGGCGATGACAGCCTGAATTAGGGAAATTGGCAGTGGTGATAGAGAGGTATGGACAAGTTGAAGAGAGATTTAAGTGGGAAAATTCAAGACTTGGTGATTTATTGGATCTGAGGGATGAGAGAGAGGAAAAATCAAGAGTGATAACCGGGGAAACTGAGTTGATGATGCCATTCATTGAAAACACAGTAGGAGAGAATCCATCAGGTAGGGCTGGCTGTCATGGACATGTGAACTATGCAGTCACACAGGGCCCTGCGCTCAGAAGGGTTTCATCATTGGCTTAATGCTCTGTTGATGCTGCTGCTTTTAGTAATTTTTGAAAAAGAAACTCCACATTTTGGTTTTGCACAAGGCCTTAGATTATGTAGTTGGTCCTGCCATCAAGCGTTTCGGAGTGAATCATCGGAGCTCAGAAAAATAAGGATTTGAGTAATGTTCCCCAAAGTGTGTTTCTCAGGGGTGTTAATAGGTGTTGTGGGTAAGAGGAAGTAAGGTCCATAAAAAGGGACTTTGTGGTCAAGTAAACTAAGGAAATATCAGGTTAAGCAAAGTTAAATTATTGTTTTAAACTGCAGAGTATCCCAGAATTGTTAACATGCTAACAAGCTGTGGTATAATAAAGAATTATCTGGTCATTGTTCTTGGTTTGAGCTTCATAAACCTTTGAGATTTCCTGAGTGATAGGAGTGTCTTCGTGATGCTAATGACATAATATAAAGAGGTGACTAGATAGCCTTAACTTGGGGGTTGATCATCAGAAACACCAAACATGTAATTAGAGGATTGGGAATTTTGGCTACCCAACCTCCAAGGAAGGGAGGGGGCTGGGGATTTGAGTTCAATTACATGACCAATGATTTAATTTGTCATCTTATATAATGAAACTCCAATAAAAACTCTGGACTCAGAGGCTCAGGGCGCTTCTGGTTGGTGAACATGTTGGTGTGCTGAAAGGATGATATGCCTAGATTTTACAAGGTGACAGCATGAAAGCTCTGTATCCCCCTTGACCTTGCTTTATGTGTCTCTTTCATTTGGCTATTCTTGAATTATATTCTTTATAATAAAACTGTAATTAAAAGTACAGTGCTTTTAGTGAGTTCTGGGAGTCATTCTAGTGAATTATTGAAACTGAGGGGATTGTAGTAACCCCCAACTTTATAGCTGGTCAGTCAGAAGTGCAGTGGTCCCTGAGACTTGCAGCTGGTGTCTGAAGTGGGGGCAGTCTCAAGAACTCTACCTTTAACCTGTGGGGTCTGTGCTAACTCTGGGTAGTTAGTATCAGAATTGATTTGTAGAATGCCCAGCTGGTGTCAGAGAACTCATTGAGCTGTAGTGATACTTTGGTGTGCCACCCAACCTAGGTAATCCTTTAAAACTGAAGTACTCATTATCCCAGCAGAGGTATCAGAGGAGCTGGTTGCTGACTGCTCTTACCTCCATCCCTCTCTGAGAGATGCCCTGGAAGAAGAGAGCTGAATTGCCCTGGCACAACTGGCATCCAATACTAGGGAAGTCTTTTCTACACAGAGTGAAACAACTGGATAGCTACATGCAAAAGAATGAAGTTGCTATCGCACCACATAAAAAGTTAATTCAAAATGTATCATAGAACTAAATTCAAAAAGTAAAACTATAAAACTCTTAGGAAAAACGTAGGAATGAATCTTCATGAATTTAAATTAGGCAAAGCCTTCTGAAATGTAGCAATGAAAAATATGTTTCATTGGATTAAATCAAATTTCATCCAAATAAAAACTTTTGTGCCGTAAATAATACCATCAAGAAAATGAAAAGACAACCAGAGAGTGGTGGAAAATAATTGCAAATCATATATTTGATAAAGGATTCATATCCAGAATACATAAAGAATTCTTACAACTTGAATATTAGAAGACAAATAATCCAATTTAAAAATGGGCAAAGGACTTAGGCATTTCTTGAAACACGATATACACATGGCCAGTGAGCACATGAGAAGGTGCTCAACATCATTAGCCTTCAGGGAAGGAACAATTGAAAGAAGCAAATCCACAAGAGAAAGGCTAAAAGGATGAGGCAAAGTTTAGAGAGAAAGAAGGATTCAAAACAAGGATACAAGTGGAACACTTATTTTTGGAAAATAGGATATTTCTTCAAGACAATAGGAAAGAACAATCCGAAACACAAAGACATTTGGAGGTGATAAAAGAAAACTTGACGGAGTTCTCTTCATCAGGTTTTCTACCTTTACAGTAAATCATAAAGCAAGATTATCCAAAGAAAGTGGGTTGACTATTTCATTTGGCTCCGAATAATCAAGATTTTTAATGAGTTCAAAGTTTTAATGAAATATATGTAATACTTTAAAAAAAAAAAAAACTTCTTTCTAGTGAGAAAGTTATATAACCTCTTTATAGAAAAAAAATTTAAGGCATTAAAGAAGAAAATAAATACTTGTGACCTTGCAACCCTGACATAACTGCCTTTAACATTTTGATGAATTTCTTTCTAGTCTTTTTAATGTATTTAAAAATTTAATGTACTTAAAGTGTACAAGTAATTAGTATCTTAAGGGTGTTTTTGTTTGTTTGTTTGTCTTTATTTGAGTCTCTCCACTTCTTTCTCCTGCCTTGCCACCTGTGATGGCATATAGCCTTAAAATAGCAGTAATTTTTAGGTGCTGTACAAAATTAATAAATAAATTTATTATAATTAAACAATAAATCCCCAGGGATTGAACATTGGTTTCAATTTTTCCAATATTATCTATAACTCCAGAAAAAATATTTTCAATACCTAGTATTACTTCTTTAGAATTACTTGGTTAAGAACTATAAATACTTTAGTGCCTCATGATCTATAGTGTTAGTTCAAGTACATATTTGGGAAACTGTTTGACCTCAGCAATAATTAAAATAAAAACAAGGTATCATTTTTGGCCTACTGTCAATTTAGTCTACCAAATTAGCCAAAAAAATAAATAAGTAAAAATATTCATTTTAGTAAGTTATAATTTTTTTAACAAAGCAATTTGACAGAAAATATCAACAGCCATAAACATTTTAATGCTCAGGTTGCAACATATTTCAAGGACATTACCAAGTCAAAACAGGCTCAGCAAAGGTATTCAAGATTTTCCATATTTTTCTATGGAAAGAAGTGGTCTGCTTAAATTTTCAAAACTGAAAATGAGCAGCCTTCAGGTAGATATGACCAAATTTAGCAAACAAGACATTACATTACAAATTCTATGTTTAACAAAGACTTAGTTACTCATCAAAAACAATGAAAATGAGCAAGAAAATTATTCTCGGCAAATATACACTTGAGCAAATAGATGAAATTTCCTCAACTTCAAATTTCATAACAAATGAAGATTTTAATTATTGATTAAAAAGTGCAAATATAAGTAGACTTCATTTATACTCTTGCCCTTGAACCTGCCAATATTAGGGGTGGACCTGTGAAAGCAGAGAAAGGGTGTTAACATTTTGATGGGTCTGGTTTTTTAATCTTTCTCAGCTCTACTTTATACTTTTCATTTCTTTTGTTTGTTTTATTTATTGAGATATAATTGGCATATAATATATTTCAGATGTACAACATAATGAATCCACATTTATATGAATTGCGAAGTGATCACCACAATAAGTCTAGTTAATATATGTCATACATAGTTACCCAAAAATTTTATTTCTTGCGATGATAACTTTTAAGCTCTACTCTTTTAGACTTGAAAATCCATATCCAAAAAGATATTTGCACACTGATGTTCATAACAGCATTATTCACAGTGGCCAGGACATGAAAGCAAACAAAGTATCTGACAATAGATGATTGGCTAAAGAAGCTGTGGCACATATATAGAATGGAATACTACTCAGCCATTAGAATAGATGAAATACTGCCATTTGCAACAACGTAGATGGACCTCGAGATAATCATGCTAAGTGAAATAAACCAGATAGAAAAAGCTGAAAATCACATAATATCACTTATAGATGGGATATAAACCTAAAAGCAACAAGTGAACAGGACAAGCAAACAGAGATTTATGGACATGGACTATAGACTAGTGGTTACCATAGGACTATAGACTAGTGGTTACTAGTGGGGTGGGGGAAGAGAGGGGAGGTAGATGAGTTAAAGGGGGTCAAATATAGGGGAGTAGGGGGAAGGAAAATCAGGTAAAGGAGATCAAATATATGGTAGCTGAAGGAAATTGGACTTTTAACACATAATAGAATATACAGATGTCAAATGATAATGTACACCTGAATATTATATAATTGTATTAACCAATGTTACCCCAATAAACTTAATTAAAAAAAAAAGATCTACTCTTTTAGTAATGTTCAAATATATGATACGGTGTTATTAACTATATTCTCATTACATCCTCAGGACTTATTTACGTAATTTTCATTTCTAAATCAAATATATCAGTATTCAAGATAGACAAATTTTGAATATGTTTATAAAAATATAAATTAAAGTGAAATTTTAGTCTACAGCCATGCTACCTTGAACATGCCTAATCTTGTCTGGTCTCAGAAACTAAGCAGGGTTGGGCCTGGTTATTACCTGGTTAGACCACCTAGGAATACCAGGTGTTGTAGGCATTAAAAAAAAATAAAGTAAAATTTTAAAAATAAATTATTATATATTTTAATATGTTTTACATAAAATTATTTTATATGGTTTATATTTTACCATAAAAATGATGGTTAGTTTGATGTGTCAAATTGGTCAGGCTATATTACCCAGTTATTCAATCACACTAATCTTGGCATTGCTGTAAAGATACTTTGTAGATGTGGTTAGCATCTACAGTCAGTTGACTTTAAATATAGATTACCCTCAATAATGTGAGCGGGTCTCACATTATCAGTTGAAAGGCCTTAAGAGCAAAAACAAGTTTTCCAGACTAAAAATTCTGCCTGAAGATTACAGCATCGGTTTCCGCCCAAGAGCTTCCAGTTTGTGCTAGCCTGTCCTATAGATTTCAGACTTGCCAGCCCTGACGATCACATCAGCCAATTTCTCTCCCTCTCCCTCCCTCTCTCCCTCCCACCCCCTCTCTTTTCCTCCCTCTCTCCCTTTCTCTCTTCCTCTCCCTTTCCCTCCCTCCCTTCCTTCCTCCCCATCTCTCAGATCCTAACACACTGATTTAAAAATTAAGTGTTTTTAAAAATTTTTCATGATTATTGAAGGTAAAAGGTCCAGTACAAATTAGAATTCATTCATATAAAAAATTAAACCCAAAGTATTTAAATAAACTTGTACTTTAGTTTTTTGCAAGTTTAATTAAATACATTAGTAAAAATAAAGAATTCACATTCCAGCACTAAGTGCCCATCAGTTGCACTGTAAAGAGCATTGTTATGCTTCCTGCTTACTACATTCAGACCTGTTATATCAGTCAGGGCCATTTAGGAAAACAAAAATAACACCAGTTATTTTAACAGCAAAAACTTAAGGAATTGAGTATCAAAGGGGTAAAAAACTGAAAAAGGATCATGAAGGTAACATGAAGATTGTATCTATAGAAGCTACCATGCCCAGGCCTGGGAGAACAAAGAAACTGGAAGCTTGGAGAAGGTCACTGCCGAACTGGGATGGAGACTTTTGAACAGGGAGAGTTGTCTGGCCAATGGATGCCAGGATACTGGTTCTGGGACTGCAATAAAAGCTGGGCACAAACCAGCTGTCACTGCCAAGCTGAAGGGCTATTGTGGAGGTGATGCCATAGGAACACCTAGAAAACAGGAAGGAGAATCAAGTCCCTTCCTTCTCCTGCCTTGCAGTCTCCCTGTAGCATTCTCTATTGGTGGAAAGTAGAAATGTAGTTTGCAAAGACCCAGCAACTGCCTCACAAAGCAAAATATAGAAGATGGTTTGGCTCTTAAGGACAATATAAATTTAAGAATAAAACAACTAGTTTAATCTTAAAAAAATGTTCCTCTGCCACCATATGCAATTGTTGTGAATGCAACATTAATTTGTCAGTTTCTCCAGAACCATATATTGGAACACAAAGGAAAGCAAGAATGCTTGGAATTGTTGGGAAAGGTTTTACTACAGGAGACTCTATTGTCTTTCTGCTCTCTGAGAAGGATTTGACAAATGAACAAATTTATCTTTTTTCTAACCTAAGTACTTCTGCTGTTCAGATCTGTCTTGAATTCCAAAAAGATATTAACCTCCAATGTGGGCAGTCGAACTAGCCACATATTTCATAACATTTGACACAGTTGCCTCCTTCTTTGAGGACACCCATAGGGCAAACCATGTGAAGAAGAATTCCCTTAGGACCTGAAGAGAAGCAGATGTTTAGGGTTAGAGTTTGTGCTGTGCCAGTGCTGATGGTAGGATGTCACGTGGCAGAAATGCTCTCTAAGTGTGTGTGTTTGTGTTTATGATATGCAGCGACTGTGGTGTTCAGGGCAGGTCTAAAGCATTAAGCCCAGGACAGAGGTACTTCTTGTCTGGATCTACGAGTAGTGCTGCACAAGTGTAGCCTGGCAGTGTGGCAGAATTAATGCCTCATGTGGAGAAATCTTGACAAATGAAATATGGGAACTTACAGATAAATTTTTCTCTTTTTTTCCCTCTTCCTTTCCCAAGATGAGCTGAGATGCCATTTACGTGGCTTCTCAAGGGCAAGATCTTATGGTTTTGAGTTATCAGTTGTACTCACTGGTGGCCAGCTTGATAAATCCTTTTCACATTGGCTCCTTCTTTTTCCCTGCTTCACTACCCTGGAACCTCGATCCTGTTTTCTGGGTCTACGTTCCTTAGTAAATTACCTACAGGTAAGCCCTGGGCTTCAGGCTCCTTTTTCTGTGCACCTGGGCTAAGACACTGTCAGTACTGCTAACATAAGAGCCATAAATGGAGAGTATTTCTATTCTGGTAAAGAAGACTGAGATTGGCTTTCTAAGGCTAGTCCAAGATGAGAGCGAGGCAAGAGAGAGGCCTAGGTGCGACATTTAAGGGGCCATTCATTCCCTCTTCCTCACACTTGTCTGGCCTTGCTGTTGGAGGTTAGAGGTAATCAGTCAATCAGTCCTGCATTTGGAGTCACAATTAATTGGACGTAAATAGAACCAATATAACAGAAGCTTTAATATTATCTAGGCAGCATCCAAAACTCCAAAATATAGGATTTTTACTAAATTGCATTGGAAGATGTGGAACTTGCAGTATAATTTTCTTCAAATTCATGTAACTGACATTTTTCTGAATGGTTCTGTATAAGTAGACAAACAAATTCATCATTATTTTTCAGCAAAAATGATGTTTCTATCATTATATTTCAGGTGTAGAGAACTGAGTTAATCATTCTCAGTGTGTGACACTATTACTGTTGGTTACAGGATGTCATTTAGACATTAATGGCCTTCTTTTAAATGGCATTTTAAATTTTTATTTTTCAGTTCTATGCTTTCTTTTCTAATTAATTTCTTATAACTGTATAAAATTTGGGAGGCTTATTAAAATATTAAAATACCAATAACTCTACACCCAGTGGTACCATCATTAACATTTTGATAATTCCTTCTAGACTTTTCTCTGTGCATTTTAAATTTTAGAGTATGTATTGCATATACTTTATACTTTAATTTCTTCCTCTTTTACTCAAGGTTATATCATGATCATTTTGCAATGCCATTAAAAACTTTTAGTAAAATTTTAATATGGAAATAGCAACTTGATTTTGGTAACAAAAGCAATACATACTTATTGTAAAACAATGTTGCTAGTATAGAAAAATATAAAGAATAAAGTCAGAATCACCTGTAATTCCATGTCCTAAATATGTACCACTACATATTAGTATATCTTTGTGGTAGATTGTATGCAAAAATTGCCACAATTATTTTCTTCCCTGTATCCACATCCCTGTGCAATGTGACTTGGCAGCTCCTTAATGTAAAGAGGTGGAGTCTGTTTTCCTTCCCCTTAAATCTGAGCTGTCCTTATGATTTACTTTGGCCAACAGAATGTGGCAAAAGTAACGTGCCAGCTCTCAGTTTAGGATTTACTTTTGTTCTCAGAACCCTGAGAGGTACACATGGTCAAACCCAAACTAGTTTCCATGGGAATGAGAGACCAGGAAGAGCAGAGATGAACTGCCTATCTGAGACCACTTTAGACTAGCTAGTTTCCAGCCAACAGGCTGCTGACCACAGATGCATGAGGGAGCCCAAGGCCAGAATTGCTCAGCTGAACCCAGCTCAAATTGTTGCTCTGCAAAATCATGCACTAAAGAAACGGTTGTTTAAAGCCACTAAGTTTTAGTGTGGTTGGTTATGCAGCAAACATTAACAATACAATCTTTCCAGATTTCTTTTCTGTGCTTCACACACATACTTTTTTAAAAAAATGAACTATAATTTTACTCTATGCATTATTTTGTAAGCTGCTTTATTTTATTATTTAATATAGCATGTGTTAAATAAGTACCTTTCTGTGCTACATAAATGTAGCTATCATTATGTTTATTATTAATTTTAATATTATGATATATCAATACTATAATTTATTTTAGTAATTCTCTGTTAGGGGACACTTAATTTTCTACTATAAAAAGCCCCCATTCACATTCTATACATATCTTTACAAATTTGTACTATTATTTCCTTACATTTTTTAGGAATAGAATTTTTAGGTCAAAGGCCATGTTCGTATTTAAGGATAATAATACATGTTATTAAACTGCCCTCAAGAAAAGTGACACCACATTGCTAGTTCTTTATTGTCTCCATTATAGATTTTAATTCGTTATTTCGGAGTTCACCTCACTCATTCCATTTTTATTCCATCTTAGTTCATCCTATGTTTTTCTGAATCTGTTTCAAAATTTCAGTTACTTTGCATTCTTCTGGAAGGTAAAACTATTCAAACTTTTTTTTTTTTTCCAATTCCTGTAGGAAATCTTTTCAAGGGCCTGCAAATTATTTGAGTTTGAGGATGAATCCCCTTCTCTTGTTCTTGGTATTTTTCTACAGGCTCGATTTTGTTATTTGGTAGTTTATTCTAAGTATTTTCTGAAGAAGAAAATCTGCTCAGAGATCTCACTTGGATTTGCCTTTTGCCCTCACTGATGCTCTCTCTTCACATGGGTGCTTATAGGGTCCATAGGTCAGATCTAGAGAATGGCTGGCAGATGCACACTGCTTCTGGCTCAGTTCAATAGTCTTTCATCAAATATCTCTGCTGGAATATGACAGGATCTTCTACACCTATTTGTTGGCTCTCTCAGGACACTATGGACAGAGATGGTCCATAAAAGAATACTAACCCCTGCATGCGCATTTCAAGGGCACTCGCTCTCTCTGCCTTGCCCTTATCTCTAGGACTCTGCTTGAAGGGTAGCCACATCACAACTTAGTTGAGTGTTTTGTATCTAATGGCTTCCTAGTTACTAATTAGATCATCATATAAAGACATTTGCATTAAAAAAACAACATAACTGACATACCTCTGTCTATCAACAGAAAGGCCTAGGAATGACTGTCCACTGTGATTAAGTATTACATTTGTGTTTGTACTCTAGTATACACCAGTTCTAAGCACTTGGGCAGCAAGCATTACCTGCAGTTCTCAAAACAACCTCAACAAGGCAAGTAAGAGGGAAGTGTTTTTGTCCTTGAACTTCTTGGAGAAATAGAGGCACAAAGGGACAAGGTGATTCATCTGCCTCATTAGTGGAAGGTAAATTTGCATGAGTTATTCAAATATTTGAATTGCTTTGCTGCTTCTTAGAAAGTGCTGTTGATGCAGACTGCCCTGCTCATCATTTGAGGTGTGGTGCTGAATAAAACTGTACACCACCCAGCCTGCCCCAAAAGCCCTGTGTCATAAGTTTACCACCCAGACTCTGTAAGTCTTAATCCACTTCATCCTCAACAACAGCTTAGTCAGTATGAAGTGCTTCTAATAATAGTAGCAGCAGATGAGCATACACAATACCCGTCATCCTAAAAGTACTTTAGGAAACTATGCACAGGTGTTTCTGTGTCTGTCTGGTCATAACTTTAACCATGCATTTGGAAGCAGATGCTCATGATGAGGTAGATGGAATTATTTGGTATCTGGGAAATCATGGGTCTATACACTATTCAATAGAAAATGTAGCTAAGCCCAGCTAACCACATTAGATGTGCCACCTGCCATGAACTTGCATTCCTAAGAGAATGCAAACCAGTATTTACTAAGTATGTTTTAAGAATCTTTTGGTTCTTATGGAATGTAGAACCATAAGGGGTCCAGCAGGTGCAGAAGGAAGCCGGCTATGAAAGGGTTAGTAGGCTCAATAGCCTAATGGCTAATATCAGAAACTCAAAAAGTAGTCGTTTGTTGGACGTAACAGAAGTGGAAGTTGGTAGAGAAAATAAAGCGAGGGAGAAACAGAAGGAGAGAGAATAATATTGTTCTTGTTTCAGAGAAAGGGAGATTTACATTATCGATAGGAGAGGTCATGAAGCTGGTTAGGTTCCCAGGGTGTGAGGAAAGAAAACAAGAAAATTCACTTGCAAGTGAAAATGAGGTTGATATGGGATCCAGGAGGACTGTAAAATACTTTAGCCATCCTCCTCATTCTGCAGATGAGATGTAGTCCTTTGCCCAAAGCCGCACGTCAGGTATGAAAAGTTGAGACAGAAGTAATGGGGAGTGGAGAAGAAAGATAATGACAGGGAATCTGTGATGGATTAGTTGCTTCAAGTTTCTGAAACAAATGTATGTAACATATACACAATATATAAGCACATACACATATAAACATCTGTGACTCTTCCAGGAGGAAATTCTGATTCCATGATTTCACTTCATGAATAAATCCACCTTATTATTATTAATTTTTTAATATAAATTAAATTTTACTCATGGACTCAAGTCTATTTAGAAATCTTTTTTTCTTTACAATCTCATTGGCTCAATGACTTATACAAAATCTCTTCTCTGCAGAGGCTTCTCATTTTGCTCTCTACACTATGAAAATTCAGTTTCTAGTCAACTATAGAAAGAGAGATAATTTTATGAGAGTGAGCCTAAAGGTAGAAAAGCACTGTAACTTTTAATATACAAGTCATACTTCTGGAGGGGAATATACTCAGTATCAAAAGAATTACAGTGGGTAGGGCAGTTTCGAGTTTCACTTCCTTCTTCTTCAGCCGTAATTTTAGAGGAGTGCCACGCTAAGCCATTAAACCAGAATTACACTCTAAATTGTACTCACAGGCTTGGGTATGATTTCAGGGATTCTGGAGTGACTAAATATTTTCATTGACCTTAAGTGGCTAAATTGAGCATTCATTTTTTTCCCTACAAATTTATATTATGAAATTTTCAAGCATTCAGAAAAGTTGAAGGAATAGTTTAATGAACACCCATATACCTTCTTCTTAGATTCAATAATGGTTAATATTTTGCCATATTTACTTTTTATTCTATCTGGACATTATATATATATATTTATAACCTTTGAAAATAAGCTGTAGGTATGACATTTTACTCCTAAATATTTCACCAAGCTTGACACTTGTCATGCTCATCAGAAAGTAAGACTTCTTGAGCAGTAAAGTCTTATTTAGAAAGGATGGGGAAGATGAATTGTCAGCATAACTTCTGGGAATGGAGGTTTCTATTGCTTAGCTAATTCTCATATTGATTCTCTGATAGATGCATGATGCCATTTTACAAAACTTGCATAATACATTTCACCTTGGTAGTTCTTGCTTCAATAATTTCAAAAGAGATAAAGCAAATCTATTTTAATTCTGCACTTTTATGTCTATTTTCTTCATTGTTTACTTCAAAAACGCATCTTAGATTATGATGTCCTCTTGCACATACATACTAGAAGATAGAACTTGCTTTTTTCCCTCTTAGCATACTAAGTACTAGCATTATTTTGTAATATGTATTTGGCACTATTAAGAGAGAGTTAAGATCTTTCATTATTTTACCTGTGACTTGAATCATAATAAAATACTTTCCAAGGTGAAAAATGTATTAAATGTCACATGAACATTTATTGATGTTTATAAGACATCATTGTACAGTATATTATAATAATAGTTATCTTCTTCAGAAAAATAATACTGCTTTAATGCAATCATATTATCTCTGCAATATTTAACTGCCGTTTTGTTCCCAGACCATCTTGTACACAAACACAGAGTTTAGTGCCAGTTAATCAGTGTCTAGATCATAGAAGGGAGAAATTATTCATTGGGAAGCTAAAGATGTCTTGTCTTCATTTTAAAACAGACCAGATGATTTAATTCAAAGTTCTAAAAAAAATAGTTCTAAAAAGTTTTTGACAGACAGATGAGATATGAATTCAATGAAGCAGCTACTGAGCAACACTCTCTAATATGTCAAACCCCTTTCTGGAACTTTCCTTTTTTTCTCTCAACTCCCTATTCCTCACAATAGGTCAACATGTGGTATCCATAACAGATCCTCAACAATAATTGTCTAAAATCAGACAAAAGCCATTGCAATTGGACAATAATGGTATATAAAACAAAGTAGGAGCTAGCTGTTTTAGGTAAAAAGTAGTTAGGCTGTAAGTCGACTATCCAGGAACCTGGCTCTGCATTGTGTGTCTTGCTGCAATTCAAGTAGACATTCTAGTTCAGTGGCTCTCAAAGTCCTGGGTGCCTAAGGATAACTGAGTACCTGTCAAATGCCAATTCCTTGGTCCTGATCCTAGAGGTTTTAGTTTGGCAGATCTGGGGTAGGGCTCAAGAATCTTCATTCTACTTAGTTCCCCCATGTAATTCTGATGCAGGTTGAGATGCAACGTGCTTTGATTTATACTGTTTTCAGCACCTAGGATGGCCTGAGATTGGGTCATTGCTCAGCCTGATCCATTGTATGTGAGCTGATTTAATGCTTGTCTTTGCTTAGCACTGGTTGACCAGTGCTAATGGTCTCCATCCCATCTAAGATCAGTCACTGGTCAGAAAGAACAAGGGACTCATCTCCTGCAACTAAGAACCATTGTGTAGGTTGATTCTGAAAAAGATACTTTTTTCTCCTGTCAACCCTGAAACAAACATAGGACAGGACATGTGCCTAGTAGTATTTAAATATGTGTGTGTGCGCGCACGCGCATGCACAGCTATTAGACCCAAGATTAGTCTTTCATGGGTCTGCCTTACACTCCTGATATAGTTCTGCTATAATGTGACTTCATAAAAATCAGCATGCTGTACACAATAGTGCAATAAAAACCACAGAACTTAAGAGAAAAGATGAGATTAGAGAGACAACACTCAAAAACTTCATCAGTGAAACACTAACAAAAGATACAGGAACCTAAAAAAAATGCTAGCACAATTTCATACATGTTAAATGGTTAAGAAATTCATAAGTAGTCTCTTCTCTGGCTGAAACTATGGAGGTATAGAAGAAATGAAAAAAGAAGGTTCCTGCTGTGCCAGAAACCATTAAGAAAAAGCAAAGGAATTTTGCAGAGCTAAAGATCAAGCACCTGAGAAACACGGTTGCCCAAAAGATGCTTCAAAAGACAAGGAGGAAGCTTATCCATGAAAAGGTTAAGTGCCATAATAAAGAAAATAGGTACATGTACAGAAATGAGAATTGAATGGTGAAAATGGCAAGAAAAGCAGGAAACTTCTAGTAACTGTGGAACCCAAACAAATTTATCTTCAAGATGGGACATATCAACAATGTGAGCCCAAAGATCCAAAAAGTGTTGCAGCTTCTTCACCTGTGTCAGTATTTCAGTGACACCTTTGTTAAACTCAACATGGCTTCAGTTAACATGCTGGTCACTTAATAAGCAGTTTTTGAGTCAAAAAAAAAAAAAAAGGAAATTCATAAATAATACAATAAATATGACACTACCACAAAAAGACTTGAAATTTGTTTGAAGAAGTGAGCATTGGAAGGGTGGTAGCTTATAATAAAGTTGTAGGAAGGTATAAGTTATCTAAAATCAGAGGAAAAATTGTAATACTTTGTAATACCAGTCATAGATGGGCCCAGCTCATAACGTACACAGTGATCTGAGGTAGCTGGTCCATATTTGAGGTGTGTGTGTGTGCGTGCACGCGCGTGTGTGTGCGTACGCACATATACATGCACATTTTGTGTATTCCCAGGCAGCTCAGTTCAGCTAGGTGCAGTTTTCTGCTTTCATCTAGTGTTTCTTGCTTGTAAGATCTCACATAGGCAAAGGCATATTTTCATTACACTCATATTGTTTCCTAATATATCAATCACATTGGAACAAATTTGTGTTTTTAAGACAAGCATAATAGCAAAACTGACATATCTGTAAGGAATTCACATCAAAGTATTGGTTTCAAGTTGCCTAGACTCTGAGAGTAGTTAGAAGAACATTACTACCCTACAAGGAGTATTGGCTGTTTGGGAGGGTTTGGGGACTGAAAATATGAAGGTAGAGATAATGGTGTTCCCTTCTATCCACAGGGCCATGAAGGAACTCAGTGTCTTATAGGTATTATCTTATTCTATATTTTTATAGAGTAACCTAGATTAACAACTACTCAAGGGTTTAGGATAGCTAGATGAACAAATAAAACAAACAAACCAAAAAAACAAAAACAAAAACAAAAAAACCAGTATTAGAGTAAGCTTCAGTGGACTCACTTTTCATTCTTAGTTCTGTAAGTCGTGTGACCTAAGGCAAGTCCTTCTATTTCTCTTGGATTCATTTCCTTCTCTGTAAAATAAAGAAACTGGAGCGTATTTCTTCTAAGAGTCTCACTTCTCACCCTGACCTGCTCCAATATTTCGTGACCCCCAAGCCTTCTATGTTAATTAAATGCAGAGAAAATGAACACTTTCAACCTCTTCAAAAGTCTCCACAAGGCTCAGCAATATTTTTTCTCATCCCAGGTTGTCTTTCTTGATCATTTCCCAAAGTGAAAATTCCAGGTTGTTAAGGCCATCATTTTGTGTCTCCACCAACAGTTGGAATTCAAAGAGGCAGATCAAGTCTGAGCTCACAAAGCTCCTTTATTGATTTTGTTAACAGCTTTATTGAAGTAAAATTTACATATAATAAGCCGTACGTATTTATAGCATATGATTTGATAAGTTTTGACATATGTATACACCCATGAAACCATCACCACCATCAAAATAATGAATGTAGCCAACACCCTCAAAAGTTTGCTCCTGTCCCTTTGTAATTCCTCCCTCCCCTTCTGCTCCTTCTGTCCCCACCATGCCCAGGTGACCACCAATCTGCTCTCTGTCATTATAGACTAGTTCACGTTTTCTAGAATATTATATGAATAAAATCATACAGTATGTATTACTGTTTTGTCTAGCTTCTTTCAGTATTGACTTTGAATCTTACAACATTGTTAAACTCATTTATTAATTATATTAGCTTTTAAATATATTCCTTCTGATTTTCTTAGACAATCATGTCCTCTATTAATAAAGATAGTTTCACTTATTTCTTTCTAGTCTTGCTGCTATTTGTTTGTTTATTTATTTATTTATTTATTTATTTATTTATTTATTCTGTTAATATCTATAGAATCTGTGGTGGTATCACTTCTCTCATTCTTGACATTGGTAATTTGTGTCCTCTTTCTGTTTCTTTTTATGATCAATCTGACTAGTGGTTTATCATTTTTAATCTTTTGGTTTGGTGTTCTCTCTTCCACAAGGTAGCCTCTCACATTTGTGGCACTAATTTGGGATTCTGGATTCTGACGGACGCCGCTTTCCTTTGGTAGATAAATAGCTTCATTGAAACTTCCCTGGACAGTAGTCAGTGTCCTTCCATTTCAATATCATAAGCAGAGCAGCTTTGTGAGATGGCCTTTGTGAGAAGCCCAAATCCTCACCTCTCATCCCCATAAAACCACTAAGACCCCAGTCCTTGGCCTCTGAGGCTTATATTAATTTGTCAATATCTTCTTGAACAGTTTGATTCCAACTCCTATTTTGTGTACCTGGCACCTGGCGATTTCCTGTACTTGATTTCAGGCTTAGTTATGAATTAATTTTTTTCCTAGATTTTTTTTTAAATTAGCAATATTATTGTTTGTGAGTGATCCTTTTATATCAGCTCAGTTTGACCTATTGCTTAGAAATTGGAAGTATATCTTTCTCATCTTGAGTCCTCTTTATCATGGAAGCCAGACAAGACATGTAGAAAGGATGAACAAATGTTGAATGTATGAATAAATGAGTCGTGTACAACTGTGTTGATCTGCTGATCCCAGTCTTGCTTTCCATAGACTGATGTCCACAGTCATAAAGTCTTTGGTTATAGAAGGACTTCTTTGTGACCTAAAATGAAATGAGGGCAACTAATGTAAAAACCAAGAACTTTCCAAGTTTGTGGGCATTGTCTTACTTAGCCAATTATAGATACTGACCTGAGTATATATGCCTGAGCAGGGAAAATGCTCCTGACCCCAGAGAGTGCAGCAGAAAAACAATATGGCTATCAGAATTTCACTTGAAGTATCATCTCAAAGGGCCTATGATGACACTCTCATTGCCACTGAAGGGAGAAGCGAGGGTTCTTGGAGGGGGTGGGCCATGGATTACAGTCTTTTATTGGAGGCCTTCCACACTACATTGTGTGGATAATGCGATTCACTTTTGGAAGGATAGGAATCAAAAGGATCTTGTCTGGGATCATCCATGATCATCATTCTTCTAATGAGGTATGTCCAGAGTAGGATATTTTGCAGAAAAAGAATATTAGTTTTTCCAAAGTCTGTATGGAAATGGATGCATGAAAATGAAACAGGACTAACGATTTGTCAGCACTCTGAAGGAGAATGGACTGGAAGAGGCAACTGACATGATGAGTAAAGGGAAGAACTAATTAAATTGAAAACAAGTAATATTTGAAGTCTGGGGTCCAAGAGGTGAGTTGGATTTGGGGTCCCTGTTACACAATCACAGACTGTATACATTTTCTTCATAGTAATCAGTGTCACTACAGTAGAGTAATCATTTGTACAATTATTTGTTAATTGTTTATCTCCTTCACTAAACAATAAATTCCATGAGGAGATAGACTATGTCTGTCTTATTCATCTCAAGGCCTGCAGTGCCAGACACATAGTAAATATTTGTGGAACAAATGAATCAAGTCATGAAATCAACCTTTGTTGAGCCTTTTTACACAGTCCTTTCCTGAATCTGAATTGAATTCTTTGTGGAACCTCCAAACTCACTGACCACCCAGCAGTTCCATTAATAAAGCCAGAGAATGTAAGGTATTGAATGCCAATCTAAGGAATTGAAACTTAATTTCCCATAGGTAATAATAAGCCATTGAAGAATTTTGAACAGAAAACAAATAGGAAGCCTTTGAATGGGGCAAAAACACAATATTCTACATTTAAGTCATTGCTTCCCAAATCAGATGGATTGCTAAAATCACCATGGGAAGGTTATTGTAAAATACGAATTTATAAGCTACACTCATTGAAGTCCTGAGTCATTAGAATCTCTTGGAGATCCTGATTTTTCATCCTGATTCATTCTGTTCTCAGGGGAGGCAGTTCCCCCAGTAATGGTGACAACAGTGGTGACTCCCAGGGTCCAGAGGTCAGCAGAGCCATTAACAACATTCAGTTTACAGCAGTGATGGCAGCAGCAGCACTGGTCTCTAACTAAGCTGGCATGATCTTGGCAGTGGGCCCAGCTGCTTGCCCCACTTGGTTTCATACTCCTTTTCTGAGCGAGTTTCTTCAGGTTTTCTGATGATAAATTCCTACTCTGCTTAATTATCCAAAACCTTTGTTGTTTTCAACAGTCTTCTGACCAGTACAAAAACCAAGTGGAGTTTTCAGGCATGTTCAGTCCCTGCTCATTTCCCCCTATCTACCTATAACAGAAGAAAACATGCAGATTATCACTTTGTCCTCTGAGAGAAAGCCTAACTGCTTGATAGTGTAGTCTACCCTTGGCCATGAAATATGCTGGAAAAAGTTCCAAGTGCTAGAATGTAAAAATGAGATTTACACCAAGCATATCCATCCCCTTTCTCCATTCCCAGTGCCTTGCTCCCTACCTTGACATAGATTTATTTGGTGTGGATTACTTGCCCAGTCAATCAAAATTCCTCTCAACTTTCTAATGCTTTGGCAAAATCTTGAATCTTTAGCCCACTACTTCCTCTCAAATTGAATTCCTCAGATTTCAGAAAAGTTGCAGCTGTGAGGCTGCCAAGACATTTTGGGAAACAAGCAGCTGTCTACTACAGGTTTTAATTCTTTCTATTTGGCATCAGAGGTAACTTGTGTGTCTTTTTTTAAATCCCCGTTTGCCGTAAATAGATTTTAGGAAGAAATGATGTCCCTTAGCTTAGCTGTGGACCTTCACCCCAAGACAAGAATGTGTAATTACATGGAGTCCTGAGCTTTTGTTTTGACAAGGGACTTTCTTCTTGTTCTTTACCATTTGTGGGTTCAGGAACTGTAAAGGTATAAATTTTATTTTAAAATCAGCTCATTTGTATTGTTCAAAAGTTCTCCATTTTGATCCTAAGACTCTAATGGCATGTTTTTTGCCTCCTGGTGAAACTAAATGGGTCACAAGGCACAGCCTGGAGAGGTGAACAAAGATGAAGCTGTTACACACACAGGAAGTAGAAGGCTATGTACGGTCTGTCCCAATAGGAAGCATGTACTGTGAAACAGCAGGAGCCAGACTTTTGTAGAAGATGTTTGTGTAGCAAAGCTCAAGGACTTATCGATTCTACCACTGACAACTATGGTCACTTACAGGTGACCTTGGAACATTAATTTAGAATAATGGGGAACAATACCAAATTTCACCTAAAATAGTGATTTAGTGTGTATCAGAATTATCTAATTGTTAGAAATATAGATTTCTAGGTATTGTATCAGACCTGTAGACTAGGAATATCTAATTCTAGGTAAACATGTGTATGTGTGTGCATGTGTTTGTATGTTGGAGTTATGGGGCTTGGTCATTTTTTTTTTTAATTAGCAAAAAGACTTTAATAAGGGCATAACAAGTAAATTGAAAATAAGTAATGATCAATATTGGTAAAGATGTTAATATTAAACAATTGTGAAATATTAACTTTTTATTAAATCAAACTTTTTATTTTGAGGTAATTATAGATTCACATGCAGTTGTATGACAGTGCTTGTTAATGTTTTGTTAGATTTATATCTAAGTAGTTTATTGGTTTTAGAACAATTCTAAATGGTATTATATTTTTAATTTAAGTGACTATGTGTTTATTGTAGTATATGGAAATACTATTGATTTTTACATGAGTTTCTTGTATCATGAGACCTTGATGAATTCAGTTATTAATTCTAGGAGGTCTTTTATTTTTCATTCCTTTGGATTTTTCTATGTAGACAATCATGTAAAAGGGATAGTTTTATTCCTTTCCAATTTGGGTGCCTTTTATTTCCTTGCTTTGCCTTACTGCACAGGCTAGAACTTCCAATACTATATTGAATAAGAGAGTTGAGAGCAAATATCTCTGCCATTCCAATCTTATTGAGAATCATATAATCTTTCACCAGTAAGTATAAAGTTAGCTGTAGGTTTTCCTGTAGATGTTTTTTATGAGGTTGAGGGAATTCCCCTTTATTTCTATTATAAAGAATTTTTTCATTAATGGGTTTATTTGATAAACTTTTTTTTCCACGTCAGTTGATATAATCACATGCTTTTTTTTCCTCTAGCATGTTGATATAGTGAATCACATTAATTGAATTTTGAATGCTAAACCTGCCCTGAATACCTGGAATAAACCCTTCTTGGCCTTGATGTGTTATTCTTTTAATACATTGTTGGATTTTACTTGCTAAAATTTTGTATCTACTATATAGAGGTGTGTGTTTGTGTGTGTTTGGGTAAAGGACATGGCCATTTTTAACAAACATCCTACGTGGCTCTGATATCTGTGATCCCCAGACCACACTTTGAGAGATGTTGAATTGAACTAGAGATAGTACCAGCTCTAACAACTAGCTAATGATTTAGGTCAGGTAAAACTAACAGACCTAAGAGAAACAGGTGATGAGCTAAGTCAGAATTTCCAGTGTCTAGAAGCCCTCATAATGTCCAGGAGATGGAACTGGAAAGTCAAGAGATAAAACAGAATATACTCCTCCTCCAGAGAATGGGGCTGCTGCGTGGCAGCTGTGCAGCGCGCCTCAGGGATAGGTAGGACGGGCTGTGGGCCCACACAGAGAGTGAAGACTGGAGAATTCTGGATAAGATTTAGAAAACCGCCCTGTCTTACCCCAGTGGTATCCCCAAACTGTCCTAAGCTGAGTTCATGTACTTTAGTCTACCACCGAAGTGGGATAGCACCAAGTTCCTGTGAACCTTAGGAACTAACTGTACAAACAGAACCAGTCCCAGGGTTTTCTAGTTGTATTAGGATCAAGAACTTGTTTTGTGTAGAAGAGCCTATTTCTATGATCTCTACTTAAGTGCTTCAGCTCTGGGGACTAGAGAGACCAGAGTGCCCCTACAGGCCAGAACTGGTTGTGTCAGCAGCTTTCACACCTGGCAAAACTTTAAGTTGCCTGTGGCCCTGAGGAAGTTATATAGGCGAGGGTTTTGCAGGGCTGGAATCAGGAACAATTGGGTGGCTGACCCATTCCTGCACGGAGATGTGCTTCCCAAGGACAGAACAGAGAGCTGTTGGGAACCAGAACAGCCAATAGAGTAGCCTGACCAGTGATGACAGGATTGAGACAACTCTTTCTATCACAGCTATACACATAAGAACCCAGTTGCAGGGTTAAAGACCATAAAATGAAAAAAAAAAAATACATGAAAGGCTGTGCATGAAAGGACTATAGTCATCTAGGTGCAGTAAAGAGAGCCCTTTAGAATCATCGCCTAAGAATGAATAATAATCACATCACTGAATCATCTTTAACTAACAAAATAGTAATAGACACTATATGATAATCACTATGTACTACATTATATGTGCATCATTTCTAATCTTCTTGTGACATGTGAAATATCACGAACATATTAAGCGGATGTATTTTTGTCCTAGGTAATACCTGGTGCCAAGTCATCTTATGGATCCCATTTCTGGAGCCACTCTTGAGGCATTTAGAACATAGAGGTTCATGTCATAGCATAAAGTAGATGCTACTTCCATCAAATGGTTAGGCTATGAAGCCATCTGCCCAAACAAACGAGGAGGATATAACATAGAGAAAGTGAAAAGTTGAAATCCATATCTTTTGCTGTCAGGAAATTTTAAGGGAAAGAAGGTGTATATGTAAAAAGAGAAAGAGAGCTTTTTTCTCTTTGTTCCTCATGGCTGACACTTCAGATAGAGTTACAAACATCCAGTGTATATAAGAAATATCCTAAGATCCAAAGAATATCAGTCTTGGTGACTTCCTTCCCCAGGTGTTTTCCCGGACTGGGATTCTTTCTCTAAGTCTGGGTAAGGAGAGGTGATTGAAAGGAGCTGTGACTCACTGGGATCCTATAGGAGAGGAACCAGGAGAGTTCCTCTCTTCCTCTGATAGCCACCCTTCAGGGCTTCTCAATGGCCAAATACAACTGGAAGCTGATAAGCAAGGGAGCCACAGAAGTAGTCTATAGAAGTCTGCCTCGGGACAAAGAGCAGGGCAAAGGAGAGTGTAACAAGAAGGGACAAATGGAAGACATGTGGAACACCTGCTTACCTTTATCATCTCTTTCTGTAGCCTTCCTATTTCACACACACACACACACACACACACACACACACACACACACACTAACAGTTTCTACCTTGGATTTGTACATGTTCCTACTGTCTAGAACAGCCTTTCCCTCACCTACACTCATCCTTCCAATCTCAGTTGAGAATAATTTCCTCCAGGAAGCCTTTCTTGATCCCCAAGCCTGTATGGCTGCCACTCTTCTACATTCCTACAATAATTGTGGTTAACATATTTAAAGTGTATCTTGTGGCAGGCACTGCTCTAACTAACCCTTAGTAGATATTAACTTATTTATTTCTTAGAACCTATCAAGAAGGTACTATCATTATTCCCAATTTACAGACAAGAAAACTGAGGCACAGAGAAATTGTTTGCTGATTAAAGTCACATGAAGAGTGAGTGATGGGACCTACATGTAAGTTTGGGCAGACAGGAGCTGGAGCCCATGCACTGAACTATTGTGCTAAACTGCTTCTAGTCCCAAACTGTGCTTAGACCATTCGTAGTGCCTAAACATAGAAGACACTAAGTAAATACTAGAAAACTTAACTAATTAACTAATCTATGTAGAACAGAAGTCCTAAGTCATTTTTTTTTTTCCAGAACATCTGGGTGAGCAGAATTTGATATCTAGCTTTTGCTTTGTCTCCATTAAATGCTTACATGAGATTGTGTTTTAATGCCCAAGATCTGGCTAAGAACTTCTTATACACAAGAATTCATTATTCTGGTTGCTCCTGGGAGTACATGTGTTCATATGATGAAGGATCTGACAGTACAATTTCTGCAAAAGCCATTAATGATATCCACTTCGGCAATTATATTTATCATTCCCCACCTGGGAATTCAAGCCCTATCCTTCACTCACTTGGATGTGCAGTAACTTATGGATCTGCTGCTGTGTCTGACGCCACAGTTTCTGCAAAAAACATTAGTGGTGTCTGCCTCAGCGATGAGGTACAGGAATCAGCTCTTGGAAGAAATTAAAGAAAAGAGGAAGGTAGCTATGTAGATGACTTGTGGGAAGATGGTCTAATATACAGGAAGGAAACAGCTTTAAGGGAAAGAATGAAGAAGGCATATCGGATTCGATTAGATAAAGAGTTAAACTGAAATATTGCAAAATGAAAAGGATAAAGAAACTAGAATTTTAGGGTGCACCTTGCATATCACAGGCACCATGTTTTAAATAATGATTCATTTCATCATTACAACAATCTAGAGATATTTTTCAGTTTACAGGTGAGAAAAGTGAAAGTCGAAGAGGTTAGGTACTTGTCCAAGGTTATGTAGAAGGAGGCCATGCTGGGATTCAAAGCCTGTGTTCTTTCTACTGCTCATAGCCCTCATGATACATAACTTAGAGCTTCAATGTCTAGTACAGAGGCCAAAACATCACTCACTCACTCATCCATTCATTCATTCATTTATACGTGAATATTTATTGAGTGTCTACATTGTGCTAAGTAAGCACGTCATATTACAGTGTGATCCATGGCCTCAAGGCTGATATTAATCCTTGTGAAATACCCAATGACAGGATGCTATGGGAGTGCAAGAGCATTTAACCCATCTTGGTGGAGGTGAAAAAAGACATTGGCATTAAGGAAGGCTTGACATAAAGGAAGTTTATTTAAATGAAGTCTTGAAAGACTAGTAATTAGCAAGGAAAACAAGCAGGTAATATATTTCAGGAAGAAGTTACAGATGATATAAAGGTCCAGAGAGCTCCCAGAACTAAAAGTAGCTCAGCAGGAGGTAAGATGACTGCAAGAGATAAGACAGGGCAAATAAATGGGGTTCCAAATGTGTAGAGTCTTGTGTAATATGTAAAGGATTCTAGATTTTATCTTGAGAACCATGAGAAGACAATGGAGTGACATTATAGGATATGTGTTGGGGAAGGATCACTTGACTGTGGTGTGAAGAATTAGGACAGAATGAAAGCAAATTGATAGCTTAAACTAACATCCTGGCACTAGAGTAGAGAGAAAGATTGACAAAATAATCAAGAAGGCAGAATCAACAGGACTTAGTGATGCAGTGGTTATGATGAACAAGAGAGAGGGGAATCAATTATGATTCCATGGTTTCTGGTTTGGACCACCGAAAGGGGAAGGGTATTGGCATCACAGAAATAGGGAAGGCATGAAGAAGAAGAGGCTTGGGACAGATTACATTGACCTTAATTTAGGATATCCAAATGGAAAGTCCCAGTAGGCAGTTGATTATATTGATCTGGACCTCAGGATGGAGATCTAGACTGAAAAGAACAAATGATCAACATAAAGATCACTGTTTTCGAACTTGGCTACAAATCAGAATTGCCCATGGGGCTTTTTGCAAATAAGATGTCCAATTTTGTCTAAAATCAACTAAATCAAAATTTTCAGGAGGCAGGATCTAGATATATATGGTTTTAAAGAGCTCCATTAGGATTCTGATGCCCTGTTATGGTTGAAATTTATTGATATGTGTGTTAGCCATGAAAGTACTAGAGAGTCTAAGCTAGAGGCAATAACAAAAAAGTTTCATCTTCATGGGAGTCCAGTGTTGACATGGAAGTAAACCATGATGCACTAAAAGTAGGGTATCTGGAGGACTTAGTCCCTACTTAGTTTCTGTAAAAAGTCAGCTATGGTCCAGGTTGATTTTATTTTCAAGAAACTCATACTAGTCTAGATGAGCCCATGAGCAATGATAGTACCACAGTTCATTCTAAGATGACATGAATTGACCATGTAATTAATAACAGCTTTTAGGAAGGGAAAGGCAAGAGTATATTAATCATATGTCCTGATTTCAGAAACATTACAGTATGAAACATGTATGCCTTAGAGTCAAGAAAATAAGACAGCTGGTTCTGTGTAACTTTATCACGTCCCTGGCTGTTGGAGGGGGAGACCTCAGACCTCATCAGAACACACTGTGTTTATTACATGAATAAATGATGAAGGTATTGAGTGATCACCAAAGAGAATATGAAGAAATGAGATGACAAAAGTTCAGTCTGGGTGAGGTTAGTAAGAATTTCCTAACATTGATCATTCTAGTTTGGGCTGATCTTTGTTAATCATAAAACTGGGTTTATACTAAGACTTGGTATATACTCTTAAGGGAATCTAAAACAGTGGATTTTCATTCTTTTGAAATGAGTTTCCTGGATATAAACCAAAACCTTGATAATTGCTCAACTTCTCTACCAAAGTGACTTATTTGTCATATTTCTTCTATAATTCTTGTTTTCATCTTTACCCTGCCAGTTTAGACCCTTGCTTATACCTAGGGCAAAGTTTTGTATAAATAAGTCTTCATTTAGTCTTTCTCTGAGACTTGCTTCTTTAAATCCTCAAATAAGAAATTAACCTAAGAAATTTCCTAAATTTCCTCCACTCTATTTACATATCAAAATGAGCATAATGCTGGAGTGATTTGTATGCTTCAGGAGGCAAAACCAAACCACTACTTGGGGTAATTTACTCAAATGCCAGGTTCTCCTGGGGAAACTGGGGTCTCTTTATAACTTTATTCAAATAACTGCTCTGATTCTCAATAGCTTTTTATGAAATTACCATGTAGAAACTAAATTGGTGCAGCTGAATTAAATAAATATCAGAGCTTAACATTCTTAATCGCAAACCTTCAATTTAACCACCCATTTATTATAATCAAAAAGCAATCAATATGTTGATTGTGGTGACATGCAAAATGGAGATAAAATTATTAGTAATTACTCTATATTTGTGGTTCAATGTGATGAAAAATAACTGGAAAGAAATTTTAAAGCACACTACAGTTAAAGGACTGGTTGCTGTGTTTTGGAGTAGTGTGCTATATTGATTGTAGTCTTTAAATAAATTGAATAACACAAGTTGCTGTTAAACATGTGAATTATTCATGACCAGAGTTTGGGAACACTAAAGCAGACTCTGTTATGAATATTCAGATGTGCTAATGTGTAAATGACTGACCTAGCAGTCACCAATTCTTGCATGAAGAAAAGGTCTCAGAAACAAAGTAGAAATATATTAAGCAAACTGATTCACTTGGGTCACTCACTTGAAGCATAACCTGTGTGTAAGATGGAGAATGAAGCATGAACCCCAAGTCAGAGAGGCATTTGGCCAAGAAGAGTAGCATTGGGGGACTTTTTAGACTGAGAATACTTGGTGACATCAAAGTCTTTTCTGTAGGCCCCAGGGACCTTGGAGTTTCTCTGGTAACATTTCTGGTTTGGCCTTGGGTTCTTCCCTATCAATTGTTGGAACTATGTATCAACACACGTTTGGTTTGTCTTTTTTCAGTCTTATTCATGAAAAGATGAAAGAAAATTGTAGAGCATCCATTTCTGAGAAATCCTACGATTTTCTTGTCTCTAAATAAGACTACAGTAGCCTATAAGTATATTTTAATATTTTTAAGTCCTTATTAGGAGCAAAATCCTTGTTTCCTGAAAACTCTGGATATCATTTGAGTCTTGCAATGATATATTTTAGTAAAAAATAAAATGGGGAATTTGTCTCAGGCCATCACACAAAGATAGTTCTCATAAGGAGATAGTGATTTTTGACCAATTAGGGTCACCAACCAATTTGTGACCAATTAGGGTACCCAATTCTCAGAGGGTTCCAAAAATAGGACCTTCAATTTTAAAACATGAGATGAGTTTATCACCCTACCAACTATACCATTTTGACCAGAGGAATCTCCCAGGATGTGAGACTTTCAGTGTTAAAAACCGTGGAAGCAACCAAAGTGTCCTACAATAGCTGATTGGTAAAGATATGGTACATATGTACAATGGACTATTACTCAGCCATAAGAAGAGATGAAATACTGCCATTTGTGACAACATGGATGGACCTTGAGATAATCATGCCAAGTGAACTAAGTCAGACAGAAAAAGATGAAAAACATACGATTCCACTTAGATGTGGGATATAAAACTGAAAGGAACAAACAGAGACTCATGGACTCATGGACATGTAGATTAGTGGTTACCAGAGAAAAAGCGGGGAGGAGGAGTGGTAGATAAGGGTACAGGGGTCAAATATTGGTGACAGAAGGAAATCTAACTTTGGGAGGTGAACACACAATGCAGCGTATTTACCACATTACTGTTGAATTGTACACTTGAAATTTATTTGATTTTATTAATCAGTGTCACATCAATAATTTTCATTAAAAAAGACAATGATTGAGACATGCCAAGTAACTTTTTTTAAACTGCTTAATTATAAAATCCAAATAAGATCTGTAGTTAATAGCAGTGTATCAATACCAATTTCCTTGTTTCGATAATATATTCTGGTTATGTAAGATGTTATAATTGGGGGAAACTGGGAACCCCATACTTTTACACCTTTTGAAGCCAAAACTATTTCAAAATAAAATTTAAAAAAAAAGGTAGGAAAGCCCTGGGCCAACCTGGGTCACCTGACCCAAACCACAAAGTGAAATGAACAGATCGTGGAGGAGGAGGCAGATCAACTCATGTTGATCAACTTTCTAGAAGGCTAATCTACAAAACTGAAAGCTAATGTATTAATTCACAAAAAAATATAAACTTTCCTTAGTGGAATTTATGCATGCCATCTAGGGTACCCTGTCCCATTTTCAACATGGCCGAATTTTTAAATAGAATCTTTCAAGTGTGTGAATCAGAGCCAAGGGAGAGAAAGTGTAAAGTATTAATCACCATAGGAGCTTTGTAAGAATATGAATCCTTGAGCCCCACTCCTAGAGATTTTTCATTTAATTTGGGATCGGAAGCTGTATTTTTTTAAATTAAAATTATTGCAGTGACATTGGTTAATAAAATCATAGACTTCAAATGTACAATTCAATACGTGTATATTACATTGTGTGTTCGCCGCCCAGTTTTCCTTCTACCACCATATATTTGACCCCCTTTACCCTTATCTACCTCTCCTACCCCGCTTCCCTCTAGTAACCACTCTGTGTCTATGAGTCTGTTTGTCATGTTTGTTTGTTGCTTTCTGTTTTATATCCCACATCTAAGTAAAATCATATGGTTTTCAACTTTTTCTGTCTGACTTATTTCTCTTAGCATGATAATTTTGAGAGCCATCCATGTTGTCACAAATGGCAGTATTTCATCTTTTTTTATGGTTGAGTAATATTTCATTGTATATATGTATCACATCTTCTTTATCCAGCCATCTATCAAAGAACACTTAAATTGTTTTCATAATTCGGCCACTGTGCATAGTGCATCAGGATACATATATCTTTGCAGATAAATGTTTTCAAGATTTTTTGAGTAAATACCCAGAAGAGGGATTGCTAAGTTATGTGACAATTCTAGTACTAATTTTTTAACTAACTTCCTTACTGTTTTCCATACTGACTGTACCAATTTACACTTCCACTAGCAGGGCATTAAGGGTTTCTTTTTCTCCACGACCTCTCCAGTACTTGTTGTTATGTGTCCTGTTGATGATAGCCATTCTAACAGGTGTGAGATGGTATCTCATTGTGGTTTTGATTTGCATTTTCCTAATAGCTAGTGAAGTTGAGCATTGTTTCATATATCTGTTGGCCATTCGTATGTCTTTTTCTGAGAAGTGTCTGTGCAGGTCATCTGTCCATAGGAACTGTATTTTTATAAGGTCCCAAATGACACCAGCCAAACTGAAGAACAATTGGTCAAGGAAACACTTTATTTGGGCCAAGATGGAACCTGATAAATTATTCCTGCCCTGTCACGGGGCACACTTCTTAGGTGACCATGATCTTCATGTCCCACATGACACTGTGAATGCTTCGATTCTCGCCTTCTGGTATCAGAAACCCTTGTTTCACTCCTCACTCTGATACTTAAAACTGAAAGCTTAAGCAGGTCACTTATACTCCCTGACCATTTATTTCTTCTTCCATTGAAAAGACATAACAAGAGAAGCTATTTTGTAGAGTTGTTATAGAATTATGTGAAACAATGTATGTGAAGAATTTAGAAGTCTGAGAGCCACAGAGTTCAATGAATATTAGTTAAAGTTATTTAACATTTCTTTCTGAAACATGGTGATGAATAAACTGCAAAATTCTTATTCTTATCTCTCTTACAAATTTTTCTAAAGATCACCTCTTTATATTAGTGCACTTCTTCTTCAGATACAGTGCTTCACATTATTAAGTTTCAGATTAAAATATTTGACTATATTAATGCATGTGCTAAAATTTCAGATCTACTGGTATGATCATGTTTCTGAAGATTAGACCCAAGTCAGACCAGTTTTTCCTGGGTGCTATTAAATATTCAGTCATCTGCCTCTAGCAATCTATTGGGTAACAGTTATACACAGAATGAAGCCATTCCATCTGGCAACCCAGTCATGAGTTAGATGGTTAAAAAAAAGTAACTTTTGGAATATAGGTGAGAATGCCTTTTTTCACAATGTCCAATTAATTCTCTTCTTTACATTGGTCAAATAGGTGAGAATTGGATATATTTCATGAATTTGTGTTGACTTCGGCTAGGTTAATTTTCCTTTCCTCAATTTCTAGTTCTCAGAAGGATGCCTCACTCCTGCCTCCATGGACCATGTGGAGTTACCACATTGAAGTCATCGCCATATTGGTTATCCTAGTGTGGATGCGACTGGCTAGTTGCTTACCAGATTATTTCCTTTTTCCTCACATAACTAGATGTTTCTCAGTTTTCCTTGTGGTTAAACATGGTAATATGACTGAACCCTGGCCAGTGGAATTGGGTAATATTGTGAGTTGCATCTGGGCTTGTTTAAGAAAACTTGCTGTGCACCCCTGCAAATTCTCTCTTCCCTCACTATCTGACCTGATGCAAAGGGTCTAGTACAGCAAGTAGACTGAAAGCACGGTGGTTCCTGAGTCACTGCTCATGGAAGAGCTGCCAAGGAACAGCTGTGTTGGATTATTGGATTTGTGAAAACTAACCTCTCATTGGGTTTAGTCGCTGAGATGTTGAGGTCATCTGTTTCATCAGTTAGACTATCCTGACTTTTCAACTAGGAAGGAGGGGCTGTAATGTCTATGACAGACAACTGTCAAGCAGTATTTTTGGCCTCCAACATTTCAATTATAAAATGTGTTTTTAAGATAAAGTTATGCAAGGCTTTATAAATTTATTCTAGAAAATTTAGGGGAAAAAAAGAAAGTAAAAATAACCCACAATTATACCATATATTCTTCTGGACTATTTTCTATGCATATGCAGATACATTTTTCCCATAAAAAACAAGCTCATCTATCTTTAGTATTTTATAACTTTTCTAATACTTAGCATTTAATGTAGATGTTGTTACATTTCAGTATTCACTTTTAATGTCTGTACCATCATTTATTTAGTGCCCTCTATTGAGCATTAAGATTGTTCTCAATTTTTTCCTGTAAAACAAATCCTGCTATGAGTATCCTTTTACATTAATCTTTGCTTGCATCTTTATTTTCTTAAGATAAATTCATCAAAGTAGAATTGCTAATTTTACATTTTACTCTTATAACTAGTGCAGGGTTGCCTTATTTTATTGGCTTTGACCAAAACCATAACCATCTTTTAATTTTATAGATTGTAAATGGGACCAAAGGAGGGCTTGCCAACTTTAATCATTATGTCATGGGAACAGAAGAAGGAAATGTTAAGTCTCATTACTTAGAATTACAATCTCTCACCATAAAAAATTTTTGAGAAGGTTTATTACAACTGAAATTTCTTGGAAAATGAGATGTGAGCCTAGTCTCGGGTCGACAGGACCTTTGTTATTCCTTTCAGATTTTTCTATGTCTGAAGTCTGCAGTTACATACTGAAGTACATATTAACCTAAGTGCTACATTTAACATTCTGTAGAAATTATCTGGTAAAGAAATGTTTATTTGCTTGTTTATGTGTTCATTTTTATTTTTAAAAAATTAATTAATTAATTTTTTATGGTGACATTGGTTAACAAAATCCAGTAAGTTTCAGCTGTACATTTTAACAGTAAGGTATATATATATATATATATATAATATATACATTATATATATATGTACATGTATATTTACATTGTGTGTTCGCCTCCCACAGTTAGATTTCTTTCTGTCACCACACATTTGACACTTTTTACCCCATCTACCTCCCCCATAACTGCACATCTCTGGTAACCACTAGGCTATTGTCCATGTCCATGAGTCTCTGTAAAGAAAGTTTTTTGTTTTCAAATTTGCATGAGTACTTACTCAGTTAAAAAAAAAAACTTCCTTAAAATTTATCTTAGGATGAACTCATAAAATGTCGTATATACTGCAAGTCTTGCCATCTGAAAGTTTTAAAATCTTAGTGGACTCATAGATTTCATAAATCAGTTATTTCAGAGCAAAGAAGGCTATAGTATGCATTTTTTTAATTTCAGAAAGGAGTCCCCACTTTCCTGGTAATAACACCTCTCTGGTCTCACTGACATTGTGCAACCATGTGGGACGCAAACAATTTCAAAGACTCTTGTCTTCTATCTGTGGATGACTTTGTGTGCCATTGTCAAATGATCCTCTTTGAAGTCTGAGTGACCTTGCAGTTAATGCCCTTCAACAGCTGGCTTCAAAGATGAAGAACAGTGCAAGTGATTGAAGACACAGATAGCACAGGTTATGTGCTCAATTGTTGGCATGTGCAAGAGCTATTTTTGGAAATACAATAGATAGGAACATGCTGCCCTAAACATTTTTTCATCAAGATTACACATGTATTTTAAAAATATTTTATATGGCAACATTGGATTTCGTTTAAGCCATTTGGATGGATGGTAGAGTCTAAAGACAGATGATGTAAGTGCTTCACAGATCCCTGTTTCATAAGACACCCTTACTATCAAAACAGTAACAAAATGGCTGGGCCATTTGCTAGACAAAGGCACACCCCTTACATATCAGTGTTCATTTGTAGCTGCTCAATCACCAAAACACAGTCTAAGAAGATGATTGTGCCTCATGAATAAATATCTTCTCTAGGTGGTGACTTAGTGGCCATGTGGAAAGTGTCACTTTTGGTGGTGTGCCTGTTTAAAATAACAACCTGCTTTCTAGCAACTCAAAGCCAAATAGATTAATGCATAGATCCTTGGAGTGTGAAGAGAACTTAAGCAAGTAGAGGCTGTGGTTTTTATTTTGGCCTTTGCCCAATGAAAAAGTAGTAACTGTTGCAATGCTGAATGATTTCTTGGCTCTTGACAGTAGAAAAAAGTAGCCTGAAATTGGTAGCCATGTTCATAACACTTTGCTGTTGCTTCAGGAAAAGATATTTTAATGGTGATGACGGTTTTTATAATAGAGATCATGTCTTAAAATGGAATCTCATCCAAATTATTCCTGATTAGTGAATATCTCTCCGAATTGTCTGTGACACACTGAATTGGCATTCAATACTTCTTCATTTTTTCCTAATAAAGAGAAACTTCTCTGATAAACATACTTCTCTGATAAATCATGCCCATCTACTATACTTTGTAGGCTTAGAATTAAGGTAAGGCTTAGTTGGCAGTAGGGTTTTTCAGAATGGAGATGGCAGGAACATAAAGATAGGACAGATCTATGGCCCGTACACCCCACACTTGACATGTGATCCTAGCATGTCCTTTCTTTCCCTCAGTCAGATCATCTGACAATCCTCTAAAACTGGTGCTTTGCCCTTTGCAAAAAAACAATTGTGTTTACTGATTAACTTACATTTTTATACTGACCACTTGAATTCTCCTGCAATTTTAGTAGCCATGCTAAGCCATTTGTTAGATGTATGATATTGGACAAGTCACTTTACCACTCTGGCCCTAATTCCTGCCAGTAAGTAAGATGATTGGTTGAGCTTTAAGATCCTTTCAAGCTCCAAATTCTGTGATTATAAAACATCTGAATTCATTTATTCATCTATCTTTTCAAGAAACGGTATTGAGCCTGACTGCGCGGTTTGCATTGTGTTGAGTGTGAGCTGCACTATGAACAACTTCAGATCTAGTTCCTTGCCCTCTAGCAGCTTATATCTCAGCACGGGAATACAGAATCCGGTCTAGGATGCCTGGGGCATGTGAAGTTTGACAAAGCTCCCGAGGAAATCCTGGTACTTGCTCCGTCTATCAGTCGAGAACTTGATATTCACTCTGAAAAGGTCAGGCACAATAGGCATTTAGGACACATTATTCCCCTGTAGATTGGCTAGATAAAATTAAGCAGGAGGTCACTCCACTCTGTATAGTCACAGCACAGTGCATTTGTATTCTTCTAGCCAATGCTAGGTAGCTGGTCTTTCAGAGGCACAGGATTTCATTTGTGGTAAAGCATTGCTTAATATTCTCTGAGTGATTCTGTCTCTTTGTATTGTCAGGGAGTAAACATAAGGGAGTTGTTAGAGAAAGGACTAGTTGAGTGGAGTGTCCTTTGACTTGGGGCCCTCTTTGCTACACATTCCCTGGTTTTATGGGGGGAGAGGAGGGTAGAACATGACAGCTGTTGGCTATAAGGGTGCAGCTGCCACACAAGTCTGCTGCCATTCTAGGGGCGAGGGCTTCTGAAGCACTTTGGGCTCATGACTTTCCTTTAGTTTGTGATCAGTCCCTCTCTAAGAGCCAGAATAGCCCTCTGCGTACCTATTACATTCATCAACACTTTGAACTCATCCTTCATACACACATGCACACACACACTCACACATTCACACACTCATACACATACCTGTATAATGATAGTTAATGGTACATTGCCATTTTCCTCTCCTCATCATTCATTTATTTATCAGTTCATTGATTCATTCATTGATTTGTTTATTCAGCCATTTATTTATTTCTCCGTAGATCAGCTTTGAAAAGCTTTACATACAAGGGTAACTCAACCCCAGCATAAAATGCTTCAGAGAGACATCTGCTTTCTCTCTTTACACCACTTTCTTTTAAGTATTCTTCCATTTAAGACCTCAGTTAGAGCTGGTTCCCTTCCATCCATCTCTTGTTCTTTTCATCCCATCCTTTCTCCCATTGAGACAACTCTGATACTTCACAGTTTTAGAAGATCGGGACTGGCTGCCTAGAAAGAGCTCTGTAGACCGGTGGCACCAGGAAGCCATAGAAATCAGCTAACAATCAATTGCAGAGAATACTGTAAATATTTAAAATCTCAACTCAGAGAGTTTCCCAAGTTTTCCTTTATCTTTTTAATAAGAGCAACCCATGAGGCTCTTCCAGGGACAGCAAAGGGAAGGGATGTCCTGGAGCCTGGAGACTCCAGTGTGCCTGGTAGTGTGCTCACAGCTGGGCCAACTAAAACAATCAAGTGCCCCACAGCTTACTGAACATTGTTAGCCCACTGCCTCTTTTGTCTAGTCTGGAGCCTGGTATCTCTTTTCCTCTCCTCACAGAACAGTCTTTCTACCCCAGCTCAGCTACAATTGATTCACATAGAGGTCCTTAAGCAACACCTACTTTGTTCTTGAATTCTCCATCTTCTTTCACAGGCCCTGTTCCTTAAAATTGAGCTTCTGTCATTGAGCCCGTTCTCAATAATTTGGCTTGTGTCCCTGTCTGCTCTTAGAACAGGAGCTTCCCTTGGCCTTGCCAGTCTAGTCACCAAGGACCAGAATCGTGTGTGTGTGTGTGTGTGTGTGTGTGTGTGTGTGTGTGTACATACATACACATCTCCCCAGTGCTGATAGACTCGTGGCTTGGTGACCTGAACGTCTAAGGGTGATCTATCCTGAATGTTCCAATCCTATACTTCCTACATCTACTGGGCTCCTCTTCTCTCTCAACTGCCTGCTCTGGCCATCTGCATTTGCACTCCCCCTGGGCCATGCTCAAAACTGGAATTCACTGCTGTTGCAGCTGCTGGTACCTTCTCTCTCCCTTATGTTTGACTCCTCAAGACAGAAATTTGTTCAAATCCTGCTGCTTCCTCCCCTTCCATCCGTTAGTGAGTATTGCCAGGCCTGGCTGAAACCCACAGAGTGACACAGGCAACAGTCATGCGTGAATTAAAGGTTGTGGTATTTGCTGTTCTGTAGATCTGTGCCACAAAAAGAATAGCCAAAACTTGAATGACCGGGAAAATTTCAGGGCTACATAAAATCCTTTCTAAGTGAAATGTTTGAAAGAAAGAAAAAAAAAAAGAGCGTGAGAGACAACTAGCTATGTAGTTTTACTATTTCCCAATTTACCTTCTGGAACATGACTGTAAAAGTATCCTCAGTGTATATGCTATGCAGCTTCCTTTTATGCGAAACCCTCTTATAATGTGATTATTTTGTATTACTTTATCAAAATCATTTTCATAGGCCTTCAGAGGACCTACTTAGTAGCAGGGTATCCTGGTTGAAAGAGTATTGGGCTGTGTCCTGGTGCATTCTCTCTGGGAAATACCAATTATTTAAATTATGCAAAGCATTAACCTCTGAGGGGCTCAGTTTTCCCATCTATGAAATGTGAATAGCATTTCTCTGCCTACCTGAGAAAAAGCGGGGGATTATGGTAGAATATATAAACATAGTTATTTATTTTTTTGTTTGTTTATATTTATGCATATATATTAACATATTATGTTATTATATATTTTTTTAAGAATTTGGTTTCTGTGACATTGTTACCACAGACATTTATTTTAGGTTATTTGTAAACCTTTCTCAAAATTACCCTTATGTTATCGTTTTATAATAAACCACTTTGTGAAATATGTTGAAAAAGCATTATGGTTTCCATTTTTATGGTTGAGAAAACTGAAGTCAAATGATAAATATACAATTTTACCCAAGATACTGCTGATAAGCAGTAGAACCAGAGTGTGAACCCAGTTTTCCTCCTTCCCTAGGCCAAGATTGTTTTATTCTCTTCACTCAGGGCCTTTCTCTAACCAGCTCTAACACTCATCTCCCTTTGTCTAATCTCCTCTGAGACAGCAGCTGCAGAGCTGAGGGAAGCTCTCAGGTACTAGGCAGGAGAGCAAGATGCTGAACAGTAGTAGATGAGTGGAGGGGTAGGCTCTCCAGAGAAGTGGACCAAAGTTCAGATATCTAGCCAGAGGTCGGCTACCAAAGATTTTTTGAAAACTCTTAGTGGGTAAATATGACAGGCAAAAATGGTACAAGCAGATCAGGGTCAAATCAATTGCAGTTGACCAGGCGTAATAAATATATACAAGTTGGATCAGGCCCCTTTGAAGGCTTGTGGCCTGACTCTGAGGATGTGCCCTCACTAATCTCTAAGATCTTTAACTCATTTAGTCAGTTTGCATGCAGGTACCAATACATATTTAGTGAGTATTTACTATGGGCTATGGGATGCTAAGTGCTAGAGATACAATTGTGAATAAACACCTATATGGTTACTGTTCACTGGAAACACACAGTCTAGTGCAGGGTTCTCTCGACATTTTGTTGTGAGAACTGTCCTGGGTACTGTAGCATGTTTAGCAGTATATCTGGCCTCTACCCACTAGATACTAGTACTATCTTTCCAACTGAGACAATCAAAAATGTCTTCAGATGCCGACAAATGGGTGGGGGTAGGAAGAGGAAGGGACAGATCATCCAGGGCTGAGAACTGCTTGTCTAGTACTAATAATGATAACAAATACTGAGCACTTACTAGGTACCAGGCACAGTGTTTAGCACAACCAGGCAAAAGGTAGATAACAATGGAAACTCCTTAGTGGACCCCACTAAAACAACTCATTAGATTCTACAAGGCTCTCCATTTTCTTCATGAACCACAAGGATAAATTCCAAGGGCATATGGACTATTTATAGCCAATAACTCTGGGTTGCCTGTGCATTTCTGCTCCCATATGATGAGTTATTTGCTTACAAAAAGAAATCGTCTTTGTTTTCAAATCTGTTTGTGCTTATTGTAATTGTCATAATTGTGCGATTTGATTAAGTAGTACACAGAAATTGAATAAGAATGTGAAGAATTGCTCCTAAGAGAATTAAGTGTAATACTCTGGAATGATATGATAAAAAATATTTTTCTCAATTAAATATAGGTAAGAACAATTGTAGCAGTTTTTAAAAGAATATCTACAATCTATAAGTTCTTGCTATACCTTAAAGAATCCCAAACTAGAAACTGTTGCCAATTCATTATGGATCTGGATTAGATTTAAAAATTTTTTTTGTGAAGTACAGTAAGTCAAAGAAAAGGCCTATGCTCTACATAAAGATGTATAAATAAATGCATATTTATGCTTTAAGTTAAAAAATGTTTAACATGTGTATGACATTTTATGGTTATCCATTTTTAGTTGTTCAACTACCTATCCCAATTGCTTGACATGAATGGAATTCTCTTATATTACCCCATTTTGGAGATGAAAAGTTGAGAAGTAGGTAACTTGCCTAGAAGTACACGTTCAGGAGATGGTGAGCCAGTAATGAAATCTGGGTGTGTTTGGCATGGTTTAAGCTTTTGACCATGAAGTAATGTCAGCAACCCTCCCCTTTCCCAAAGATGCTCTTGATTATATTGCAATTGAGAATTTTTGTTTAGTAAAGGACATTATGAACAAAGTTACTAGATGGTAAACTGGGAAATGTTTGCAATGTTTAAAACCAACAAGGGTTCAGTATCTAGAATATACAAGGAAGTCCTGAAACCCAAAAGAAAAAGAAAGCAATGCCAACATAAATATGGGCAAAGAATGTAACAGGCTATTCATAGAAGATGAATCTCTAAAGATCAATAACTTTAATAATCAGAGAAAAGAAATTTAAAACAACAAAGAGATACTCTATACACATTAGGTGGAAATTGGCTGGATAGTGCTACAAAGAGGCAGGGATGAGAAGATAGAGGAACCCCATATGCTGCTGCTGAGAACAGGAATGGGAACAGCTCCTCCAGGAAACAATCTGGCCCCACCCTATGATCCAACAATTCCTTCCTACATGTACATCCCAAGAAATATTTATACAGCTTTTTTAAGAGATATGTACAGGACGTTTGGTAGATATCTGACAGAGAAAATGGGGAAGTCTCAGAGGAGAGTGTCATACCACAATGTAATTCTGATACCAAGTGAAAGAGAGAGGAACGGAATGTTGGTGGAATGTCCTAGACTGAAAGGTTCTTCAAGTCCACCAGGAAGTCCTCAAGCCAAGTCAGCTGTGAGAGGAATCCCATGTTTCCCAGCAGTGGGCTTGTCTTAGTGCCCCTGCTGCACTTAGTCACTGGCTGGGACTGCCCCTGGGAAGTGTGACCTTGGGTAAAACATAGATGGATTTCAGAGCACAGCAACTGAGGTCTTTGGTCAGCTACACTCCCTGTGACTAGAGGTCTGTTAGGAGCATTCTCATGGATGCCACACATTATTGGGGTTAGCAGAGAGAGAAAGGCAGCCTGTGTGTCAATCATGAGGAGAGTAGATAGAGAATATGTAGTAGACACACACTAGTGAGCAGTTAGAAGCAAAAAATTAGATGCATACCTAACTGCATGGATAGGTCTTAAAAATGATATGTGGAGTGAAAAAAGAGAAGAAACAGAGTGAGATATCCAATGCAATAAGATTTACTAAATTTAAGAATGCATGCATGTAGAACAATAACACTCAATATGCAAGTATACATGTACAAACTAAAAGATGTTCATTATACTCATTGGAATGGTTGCATGGGTAGGATATGAGAGTAAAGTGGAATAAATATAAAGGAATATACCAAAAAAAGGTCTTACATGAGATCAATGAGGATAAAGTGTCTTGAACTGAGTATGAGTAACTCAACTTTCTGATCCCGAAGACCTAAATAAAACAAATCAACACAGTGCCCATCACCTGCCCCCTAAAGACAACTGACCACAGAAGAAGCCTCTTTGGAATTCTTTAATAGCAAATATAAAAGCAGTCTTCTTTTTCTAGCTGATCGCTGGCCCTTTAAATTCAGCCCATCCTATCAGTGCCTCATGTTGCAGCAAATCCAGAGCACCGGCAGCCAAGGCAGCCGGCAGACAGGGCACACCTCGCATAGAACTGCCTCAAGCCACCTGCCTGCTCACTCTCTACTGCAACCACTCCCTTCTGGCTAACCCCTGGTTTTTCATTCTTGCTCTGGTCCCCTGGTTCTTTTTCTTTTTTTTTTTCTTGTAGTAACTTCATTGAAATATAATTCACATACCATACAATTTACCTATTTAAAGTGTACAATTCAATGGCTTTTAGGATATTCGCGAAGTTGTGCAACCATTACCACAAGTCAATTTTAGAACATTTTCATTACCCTAAAAAGAAATACTGTGTTCTTTAGCCATCAACCTCCCAGTCCTTCCATGTGCTACCTCTCCCTCCCCCCATGCCCACTCACCCTAGGCAACGACTGATCTACTTGCAGTCTCAATAGATTTGTCTATTCTGTACATTTCATATAAATGGAATTATACACTATGTGTTCCTCTGTGACTGTCTTCTTCTAATTTCTCTGCATCTTCATCAACATTTGTTATCATCTGTCTTTTTTTTTGGTCCCTTAGTTCTTGCTATTGGCTCCTGGCTCCTCTGGGCCCACTGAACTTACTTGTCCTATAATTCCTTGATTTCAGGGCTCTTCTGGGTCTTATGTAAAAGGCATCCAATATCACACTGGCAGAATTAGCCCTTAACTTCCCCCACTAAGGAAAAGGGGTTGCAGATAGTGGGATTCTCAGATTCCACCTCCCCAAAAAATAGAGAACAAGGAAAGTTGAATGTGACTAACAGTTACCTTAGTCCTCTTTTTCTTCTGCTTCAGTTGGTGATAAGATGAGGAGTCAAGGAGGGGCCGATCAGGGGATAGAAGTCATTCTGGAATTTCAGCCTGAGAGTGACAAGGATGACAGTGTGGCAAGTACAGTTACCAATTTAGAGGTAGACTCTTATTTCTTTCAGTCTTTTTATTTTCTGCAAATGCAAAGATAAGGAAGAGAACGGTCAGCATTAGGCATGGTAATAATAAATCACTGTTTTTACTGACAGTTACATAATTGATAACATTAATTGTTTCTCTTATCAATGACTTCTTTTTTATGGCTGGTTTGTTTGGAAACAATTGCTGGCATTTGTACCATTTCTATTTGTTCCAGGCTGAAGAGTCCTAGTTCAGGATGAGACTGATTTTAAGATTATCACAGCTAAAGGAGAAATGCTGTCAGTACAAAGACAAAAACCATCAGGAAAGTCATGAATTGTGTTTTTGTTTAATTCTCTGTTCTGAGGCTGGGATCACTCAAGTAGAGTTTTCTCTCTTGCAAAATCGACTTGGGTTTGGATTTCTCAAGCATATTTAAATTTTGCCCTAGGAAAGTAGGCTCAGTGAGTATACTTTCCTACAGTAATCATTCTATACACAGCAGAGCCTTTATTTAACAATCATTTAGACCTGAGAATAGATTAAATTTATCAACTAGGCCAGTGTTTTCTCCCTTACCATAGTCATTAACCAAATTGCTAGCTTTAGTTGTAACACAGATAACCACATTTAAACGTAACGTAGACCTACTGTTCAACATTTGTATTTTAATAGGCATGACTAGGAAATAAATTCTTAACCTATTTAGTTTTGTAGACTTCAAGTATAAACTTTAAATATCAACTCTCGAGGTAAAATTCACTTACATTTAAGTGCACCTGTTTTAAAGGTACTGATCAATGAATTATACATTTGTGTGACCACTGCCATAAACAAGATATAGAACATTTTCGTCACCCTTTCTTCTGCCCTTTACTGTCCCACTTTCCTCACCTACTTTCTGACCCCAGGATAGCACTAATTTAATGTCTGTCACTAGATTAGTTTTGCCATTTTGTGAGCCTCGTGTATAAAAGGAAACAGTATTTTTGAGATTCATGTATATTATTGCATATGTCAGTTGTTCATGCCTTTTTTGCTGCTCAATAATATTCCCATCGTATGGATTTACCACAATGATAAAGTTAAACATTGAAATCGCCATATTACCAGAATAAAAGTGGAAAGCCCCACGATCATCTCAATACATGGAGAAAAGGTATTTAACAAAATTCACACCCACTAATAATAAATAGTCTCAGCAAAGTAGTAAAAGCAGGGAATGTTCTAATGGGATAAAGGACATATACAGGAAACATGATACTTAGTGACTGTATTAGTTTTTCACTGTAGTGTAAAAAAATTACCCCCAAACTTAGCAGCCGAAACGATAAACACTTATCTCACTATTTCTTTGAGAGCGGTTTGGTAGGGTACTTCTGACTGAGATTCTCTCATGAGTTTGCACTGAAGCTATCAGCTGGGGCTATAATCATCAGAAAACTTGACTAGGGCTGGAGGATTTGCTTCCAAGACAGCTTATTCATGAAACTGTTGGGATAAAATTTTAGGTTCATACTTGCTATTTGTAGGAAGCCTCAAGTTCTTACCATATAGATCTCTCCATAAGGCTTCTTGAGAGTTTTCAAGAAGCCATTTTCGGTGAATGACCTCCCACAGAGTAAGTGATCCAAGAAAAAGAGAAAGAGAAAGCAAGGAGGAAGCCACAATGCCTTTCATAACCTGGTCTTTTAGAAGTCCCATACGGTCATTTCCAGCAGAGTCTATTCATTAGAAGCAATTCATTAACTCTGGCTCGCATTCCAGGGAACGGGAATTAAGCTCTACTTTTTGGTGTGGGATGAGTATCAGAGAAATTGTAAATATATTTCAAAACCACCACAATGGTAAAAGATAAGATGCTTTCTACCAGAAACATTCCATCAGAAACAAGGAAGAATAAACACTCTCAACATTTTTATTCAACATTGTCCTGGAGGTCCCACAAGAAAAAAAAAGGCATATGGATCAGAATGACAAAAGTAAAACCATCTTTATCCGCAGATGACATGTTTGTGAACCTAGAAAATCCTAAGGATTCTACAAAAAAAAAGCTAGTAAAAAATTAGTTTAGCAAAATTGGATACAAGGTCAGTATATAAAATTTAATTAAATTTCTATATGCTAGCAACAATCAATTATAAAATTAAAAAATTTAAATGCCACTTAAAATAGTATAAAAAATACATAAAATACAGATGAGTTTAACAAAAGTTGTGCAAGACTGGCACACTGAAGACTATAAAATGTTATCAAGAAAGTAAATAAGATGTAAATAAATGTAGAAATATGTCATGTTTATGGTTTGGAAGACTTGCTATTGTTCAGATGTCAGTTATCTCCAAATTCATATAAAGATCTAACACAATCTCTATCAAAATATTGTCAGGCATTTTGTAGAAATTATGAACTGATTCTAAAATTGTTATAGGAAAGAAAAAAAGATGTAGAATAGCCAAAATAACTTTGAAAAAAAAAAGTCAAAAGGTTTATACCTAATATCAAGATTTATTATAAATATTATTATTAGAAGTCATCAGAACAGTATGGATTGTCTTAAGGACATATAGAACAATGAAAAAAAAGATGGAGCCCAGAAGTAGGCATTGTATATGTAATGTATATAATATATGTATAAACATATTTCAGCCTATTCATATATATGTGTGTATGCCTATGTGTGTGTGTATATGTGTGTGTATCGTGTGTGTGTGTGTATACACACATATGTATATATTCAGATGATTTTTGACAAGGGTGCCAATAGGGAAAGCTTTTCAACAAATGGTGCTGAGACAACTGTATATCTACATGGGAAAAAATGAACCAGATCCTTGACTCATGCCATGTCTAAAAATTAACTCAAAATAGATCATAAACCTAAATATTAAAGTTAAGATTATAATATATTTTGAAAAAGGATATCAAAGAAAATCTTTGGAAACTTAGAGCAGGCAAAAATTACATAAGGTATGAAAAGGAAAAAAATGATTGAACTTCATTAAAATTAAAGTCTGTTATTCAAGTATAAATGTAACCAAGAGAAGAGCAGGGATTGGGGTGGAGAAGTCTATATGTACATCAGATCCTGTGAGGGGCAGTTAGTAAATGACAGTGACTGGGAGTGAAGGTAATTTGAATGAGTGCAAGGATTCTCAGAGGGTGGAGCCTCCTGGCTTCCTATCAGAGGAACGGGACTTGGACTTCACCTCTTGATCCTGAGGTTTGTGTACTCTGAAAGGATGATGTCCTAGGGGATCAGGAGAAGGGGGCAGATTTCAGGAAAGGTAGGTGGTGGAGGGAAATGCCTGGGGAAGTGGTTCCAGGTTGGAGAGGTGTGTGATCACAGAGTATGACTTTCTGGGGCTTGATGGAAGGGTTTGGAAGGAAAGTAAGACATGTTAGGAAGAAAAGGTCCTAAGGATGGAAGATAAGGATGGGCCACGTAGAGGAAAACAAGGACATAAGGCCAGGAAAACTTAACTTAGTCTTCTCTGTCTCCTACAGCAGAGGTCTTCCAACTTTTTTGCTTGAATATTCTCACAAAAGAATTTCAAAAAAACCTTTTACTGTTTTTTTTGTTTTTATGAAAATATAACTTTTATAAAATATACAGATCTTAAATATATGCCTCTGAGCTTTTCCATAATAGTGGTTACTTAAGGGTAGGAGAGGGCAGGTGCTGGAAGGTTCTACGTCTAGATCTTGGTGGTGGTAATTTGGGACATAAGGCCCAAAGACTCGCCAGGAGTTTGTTACCTGTGTGAAAGAAGGCACTGCTGCTATAATATTTTTATGAAACTTTTGCTTCATACCCAGGTAACTGCCTCACAGTTCCTCCTTACAGGAGGAAGCCACACACTCTCAAATTGTCCCTTGTTGGGTGCCTTCGAAATTTTTATACCTGGGAACACATATTGGGGATTTGGGAGAAGGGTCATTGTGAAAGGGAGATGGGAAAGGAGAATTGATAAGACTGTGGCAGGCCAAATTTAGTAAAGAGTACAAATGGAAATTGAAGATATATAACCAATCAGCTTAAAATGATCTCTGCCTACTCACCTCTGGGAAGCCTATGTATACTCCTAGAGCAGGGTTTCTTAATCTCAGCACTATTGACATTTTGGGTCATTTAATTACTTGAAGTAGGGGCTATCCTGTGCATTGTAGGATATTTAGCAACATCTTTGACCTCTACATACTATATGCCAGTAGCAATGCCCCCCACCTCAATTATGGCAACCAAAAATGTCTCCAGACCTTGCCAAATGTCCCTTCCGCGGGGGGCACAATCACCCTTGGTTGAGAACCACTGTCCTAGGGTACTGCAGTTTGAGGACTGCTGTCCTGGAAGATAGTAGCTTCACAGAACTTACCCACAACCCGGAAAGGGGAACCACAGTCACAGTGTGGGTCCCTTTTTCCTTCTTTGTTTAGTCCATAGAAGTGGGACTTGACTTTTATTTCCAAATAGTCTAGGTGGCAGCAGGAGTGGGAAGGCAAGGAGCTAGTGAGTATAGACCAAGCGGTCCTTCTTGTAGGGCTGAGCAGAGGGCATAGGCAGTTGTCTTCACCCTTGCTTCTAGCCTTTGGCTCTAAGGATAGGGCGGAGACCTTCTATAAATGCTGTTTGACGACATCATCAAAGATGCCCTTTAGAGATCCCAAGGAATAACAGAAAGACTTTGGAGGGCTAGGGATCTTTTCACAACAGAGAAGGGCAAGTGTTAGAAAAATTCTTTTATATTCTTAAAATAAGCCAACCCTATTCAAATGTGGTCTAGGGCAGGACAACTCAAAGTGTGGGTCCATGAATTGTTACTTGTCTCGGACTGGAGAAGAAGCTTGTGCCAAAATATTGATCAACACACTGCTTCCTTCATTGAGAATACCTTGCTCTGAAAAAAATTGTCAGCTGCATTTAGTGCCTAAAGACTTTAGTGCATAGTGACATAGTTTATTTACATTCTGTCTCCAGTTCCTTAACTTGTCACAGCAGCAGTCGACAGTTTGAGTAGCTTTAGAGGGTCATGAAATCAATTTTGGGACTTGCAACTGTTGTTTAAAAAAAAAAAAATCCAATGAAATAAAAAAAATATAAGAGGATGTGCTACTTAAAAAAAATTATTGTTTCATAGAATTTTTGTTTCAGTTATATATGTATGAGTATAAAAACATACACATATGTATACTGGGTCACAATGTAAAACTATATTTCTAACTGTGAATATTGGTCAGAAAAGTCTGAAAAGCACTGATCTGGGGAAATATGAAAGCGTTAACTGCTGACTTAAGGCTGGATTGAGGCCCATTATGATTCTCAGATCTTTTTCACCTGTACATCAGCAGCAGCTACTGCCAATGCGTTAGCCATGTTCCTCAGTCTACTCTGGAGTCACCTTCAGACAGCACCCGTATGCACCTAGTTTCTGCCTCTTTTTGCCTAAGGGTGTTCTCTGGCTCAGAAATTGAGGTTGTTTCTCCTGAAGGGCAGGCTGTAAATGCCTAGAGTTAATGCCAGGAGCGACCTTCAATGGGGTTGGGAATTAGTAGATAAAATTTCAGTTAAGTATTACACATTGTCTCTAAGAAGGTTACGACACAGATTGAAAAGAGGAAACTGAGGTTCAAGTAAATTAAATGGCTTATCCAAGGTCACAGGCTAATAATATTTGAACTCAGGTCTCTTTTATTCTAATGTTCACTATGCTGTCACTGTTACATTTTTTCTCTCAAGGTGCACTTCCCTGGCCCTGAAAATTATTGACCTAACCATTTCTCCAAGTTAACCTTTCTTGTTTTCTGGGCCAGTCCTTAGCCTCCGCCATTAATTATATTCTATATTCTTCCCTTGAACTGCTCAGTATGACAGGGGCGCCAACTCCTGCAAGCTGAATTTCCCAGGCTCCTGGGTCAGCTGACTTCTTCCTGGATTCAGGTAATGGGAGGCACGTCTGGGAAATCAGAGGGAGGAAGAGAGAAGCTGGGACATTTGTTTCTCTCTCTCTGTCTCTGGTGAACTATAGTGAAATATTGTAATGGCTGGATAACAAGTCCTTTTGCATGTCAGATAGCTTTTCATTCTCTCCTTTCAGCAAAATGGAAGGTAATCAAAATATCAATGTATGAAGATTAAAAGTAATGTTTGGCAGAAGATCACATTGTGGTATATTTCTAAGGTGTTCAAAGAACTGACTGATGGTTTAATAATAAAACCCTTCCATTCCCATCTACTTTTTGTATGAATATGGTTTCTTTGAGCTTACTTCTAAAAAAAAATAAAGAGTAAGAATATAATTGATGCTAAGCTCATTCTCGTTTTAGCATTAAGTAAGATCCATCCACAGGTATAAAAACTAAATTTTTAAGGTCCCATTCATCTTATTAAGAGATTGATTTCCAATTCAATTTTGATTTTTTGTTCAATAAGCTTTAATCAAAATTTGTTATACATGTATATTGTTTCAATCGTGAGTCAATAATATTTATACTGGTAATTTAATCTAGAGGAAAAATATTAATTTTAAGTTCCAATTTATAGAGATTTTTTGTTGCAGATAGTAAAGTATCAACAAAAGACTTCTAGGCATGAAGCATATTACACTAGGATAAATTCTTTGGAGGAAAGAGAATGGGCATATGAATTCAAGGAGAAAAAAGGATCATAAAATTTTCTATTGTTAAAGAAGAAACTTCATTTTTTTAAAAAGAATGATTGATATATAAAATTGATGTGATATTTAGAGTCCATCACATATATTTTAAAGGGTTATACAATAGCTTCATTTTAAAATGACCATTACAATATGTTGGAAACTATATCCTTTGTAACTATTTAAACTTATATGATGAAATTAGATGTCAACTTGTATATGTGGAAAGGGGTACAGTTCTTCAAAATTATTTTGAGAATAATTCTTAAATTTAAAGCCACCGAGTTGTAAGATCTAACTGGTTTGTCTTATAAAGGTATGTTAGCTTGATTCATCCTTCTGATTATAAAGATAGTCTTGACTTATAGATCAGATAAATTCACATATCTATGGACCAGGTTCCCATTTCCTTTGTAATTAACTGAGGATTCTCTCTCTCTCTCTCTCTCTCTCTCTCTCTTTTCAATTTAAATTTTTATTTTTATTTTTTAATGGTGACAAAATTATTCTGTTACTTTGTAAGCTTTTGAGGGACCAGGACTTTTATGGTGATCCCATAGTGGCAGGGTCCAGGATAGCACTTACTTTTTATATAATGTCACTTGTCGAGTAGTGATACAATAATAACAACTACAGTAAAAAGTAATTTTTTATTTCAATTCCCTGGAATAAGGGGACTTTTTTTAATTTGTACCACTGCTTGTCATCAAAAAGAATGAAACATACACGTACATACAGGAGACTTTACACACTTAATCATAAAAGGAATGTGTTATATAAGACTTGGTTAACGAAATCCAATGTTTCAGCTATATACTTTAATAATAAGGCATATATATATTTACACTGTGTGTTCACTTCCCATAGTTAGATTTCTTTCTGTCACCACATATTTGACCCTCTTTACCCTGTCTACCTTCTCCCTCCCCCACCCCCGTCTTCTGGTAACCACTAGTCTATAGTCCATGTCCATGAGTCTCTGTTTGTTTGTCCTGTTCATTTGTTGCTTTTATGTTTATATCCCACATATAAGTGATATCATGTGATTTTCAACTTTTTCAGTCTGGCTTATTTTGCTTAGCATGATTATCTCGAGGTCCATCCATGTTGTTGCAAATAGCAGTATTTCATCTCTTCTTATGGCTGAGTAATATTCCATTGTATATATGGACCACAGCTTCTTTAGCCAATCATCTATCATAGGACACTTTGATTGCTTCGCTCTCTCTTCTTATCTCTATGAATGTTCTTTTCTTTATTTAGGCACCATATACATCATCAACCTTCTGTGGACAATTTTGTTTAAGCAAAGCTTACTGCAATGAATTGGCTTTTTCATATAGTAGGCATTCAAACAAAAAATATTTGAATTTCACATGTAACTGTATATGTTTAGAAAAATGCAAGAAGTTTGATGTGATGGAGAGATGAATTGTGGCATTACAGTTTTATCCAAAGCCACGTTGAGAGGCGATATTAGGAGGATGTTCTAGGTTAGTCTACCAACTGGAAACTCACACTTAACATGACTTACTTAATGTGATTTATTTGGCCTACATTGTTCAAAAATTTTTGGTTGACAATTTTTAAAAACCAAGGAAGTTCACATAAAAATCCAGCTTTCCAGCTGTTCTTGGAAAATAGGAATGTCTGGAAGCACTGGGCTCACATTCTCACAAGGCAAGAGCCAATCTACTGAGCCTAAGTTAGTGGCTGCCCCATTTAGGCAGGATCACATCTGCTGGTTTGCTGTTGCCCCTACTTTCATCTTCACACTGGTCTGCTTCGCTCATTCATTGTCCCTGCCTGACTACTATAGGCACTTGAGATGAACTTCGGATAGTCTATTATTTTTCCTGGGGTTAGATGAACTCTGTAGAAAACTAAATATTTGTATTACTTTACCCTGTCCCTATTAAAACTTTTAGTAGGTCATATATTCAAGGATGGTCACTAAAAAATGAGCTAGTGGGTTTGAGGTTCTGGTAGAGGATATTTTCCTTTACATTACTCTTACTGTATAGGTCAGGCAAGACATTTCTTTTAGAGTGTCCTGAGAACTTTTGCTTCCATTGAAGAATTTGTATATTTCTCCTCAAAGACAATGAACAACTCTTTGCATTTACTTTTGTTTTGCTTTGTTTTTTGTTTTTGTTTTGTTTGTGCTTCAGCTCCAGAAATCTCTAAGCCAAATTTATGGTTTAATTCTCATATTATGTATTACACTGCATTACCTGCATATTCTTGTTCTAACTTTTTCTCTGGTGTTAACTTCTTAGCCTAGTTTCACTGGTCGTCATTTTATACATTTGGATTTTCCTATTTAACTATGGATTTATTGTGAGATATCTCAAATCACACATTCATAATCTTTTCTTGATTTATTTCATTTCTAAAGATGGCTGGAGGATCTATTATATTTCGGTTCTCCTTAGGAAGTTACCATGGTTTCAGTTTTGAGTTTTCCTTGCTCTCGTTCCCATCCACTGCACATAAAAATTATTCTGTTACATTGTAAGCTTTTGAGGGACCAGGACTTTTATAGTGATCCCAAGGTGGCAGGGTCCAGCATAGCACTTACTTTTTATATAATGTCACTTGTTGTGTAGTGATACAATAATAACAACTGTAGTAAAAAGTAATTTTTTATTTCAATTCCCTGAAATAAGGGGACTTGTTAAAATCTGTACCAACTGCTTGTCATCAGAAAGAAACATATATGTACATACAGGAGACTTTACACACTTTATCATAAAAGGAATGTGTTATATAAGACTTGGTGATAAAATTTTTCCCTAGTGATTAGGGGTGGGAAAGTAGCACTCGTGCCTTAAACTGTGAATTACTTTAGCTTTGCTTATCTTTGTATGAACCCTTATTTAATATCCTTGACACAGACTACATAAACTATATATTATGATGGATAAAATATAAAAAATCAAAATTACAAATGCCTATACAGAATCTTTACAGTTTAATAAAAGGAGAATCTGCAGAAATTCTACTTAAGGGGATGAGTCTGTATATTTCTTAAACATGGCAAAATGGAACCTAAGGCCATATTTATAGTTTGGATTAGCCATGTTTTGCTATGAAAAAAATGTTTTTCCTTAGTGTTAAGTCGGAGGCAGGCTGTTGGAGATACTTTCTTCATGACTGAGATCCCAGGCTCTATGGCCAAGTTCAAGACACTCTTTAATGGTTCTGTCCACAGTTGCGTGCTCACTGCCACATTTCTAAAGTTAATCACTTACACTTAATTTCAAGCCATTTTTTACTTGAAAACTCTAAATGCCTCATTGAGGACAGTACCTACATGTGCCAAGCCTCTGGTTTCAAAGTTTAGATGGTTTTGAGTTATTTGACTGGACAAAAGATTGAAAGATATCTTTCACAGCAGGGAAAGTATAATTTTCCATGATTTTATGATATTTGGAAATGGTTGAAATGATTTGTCCATAAAATTTCCATAAATAATTTTTACCAGTGGAGTAACTTTGAGATGCCTTGGCAAAAATATTGAAAGTAACCCTTTCCCTCCTACCCATACTCCAGTCTCCAGCCTCATCCTCAGTATGTACCTTTAGAGGGGAAGAATCAAAGGTGACCCCAGGTTAAAACCCTGAACTTCCATGTTCAGACCAAGAGTATAGAAAGTTTTAGCTTCTAAAAAGTCTATTTGTGAGATTACAGCAAGAATCTCAATTCTATCATTTAATATTACATGTTTCAGTAACAGTAATGTTGTCTGAGATCTTCTCCAGTTCTTTGTAGGGTCCTGTAGTACCTTCCAGATTGTGTAGCTCTCTCACTTATCTGTGAAACTTACAACAGACTTTTCCACATTCTTCGACTTGCTTTTCCATCCATAGTTATTTCTGGCTTCTGGCCTTAAGACAATCCCATGCCAAGGCAACAGGGCATGCTGACTTGAACTCTTTGTAGGATTTACCTCGGTGGCTACCAATGAATTTTTAGTGAGTATTTTTGTGTACTTTGGTCAAAGTCGTTTCAGTATGGATACAGACCTGCCAGAAGTTAGACTACGGCTCCCAAGAAGAGCAAATGGCCATAAGGCATGTGTAGGAGTAAGTATATCTGTTAAGCCTTGCCTTCCTTCCTTCACCCATCCACCTGCCCACAGGACTAGTTTCCATTCTGACCCTAAGCAAATGTTTGGCTTTTGGGGAGAAAGGTGGGAGGTAGAGGTTTTGAGACTCAGTCCAGGGACTTTGATATGCTATTCCTGCCCTTCCATAGGTCTATCAACTGTGTACCTCTGGGTCACCCCCTGGACTATTTGGCGATTAACGACCCCTAGTACTGTTCTAATTTTTTTTTTGTACGTACATAATTTATATTTTATGAGTGTCTTCTTTGAATTGTGCCACATCAATTCTTTGCCCTGTTGATCTTTTACCTTTTCTTCTGTACTGTCATTATTTTCCAGAGACTGTTTGGCAGATGACCACTTCATGGTCCACTCTCAGAGCCATTGTACTGATCTCCAATTCGTGCAGGTAGCTCCCAGGAAACTCAAAGTGCCTGCCTGGTCGTTAACCTCTCATTTTGGACTGACCCTGACGTCCATCACCCATTTCTCCCATTTCTCGGGGCGGGGAGTGGGATGGGGGGGAGGTGGTGGTCGGTCTCTCGTCCATCAGTCTATTCCATCAACCACCTCCTCTCTTCTTAAGGAAGTCTGTCATTTCTCCAAGTCTCCTGCCTGCTTCCCCAAAGCCCTACTGGACCGGGGTGTCTGTCCGTCGGTCTTCAGCAGCCTCGGCAGGCTCTTTCGCCTCGACTGGCTGGACGTGGGTCTGCCCCGCGTTCGTGCTTCCATCCGTATCCCGCATGCCTCCAATTCAGTATGAACTTTACTCCAGCGGAGAGAGGAAGAGCGGGTGAGCGCGGGTACGAGTCCCGGAACCCGCGGCAGGTGCGGGACGCGGCTTGGGGTGCCAACCGGGGTGGTCGTGCACGAGAGCCGGGGGCATCGCGGGCTGCCCTTTCCTGCGAGGGGCCAAGCCGCCGCCGCCGCCGGGCGGGTGCCCGACGGACCGCGGCGGCGGCGGCGGCGGCGGCGGCGGCGGCGGCGGCTGCGATTGGCTCAGGCGCCCCATCCGGGGACTGGGCTCGGCGCTGCTCGTTCGCCCTAAAGGTACCAATATGGCGGAGGTGAGCAGGGAAACCGGGCAGGGGCGGCGGGGCTGGACCGGGCGCCCGGCGGCCTCCCGCTGTCCCCGAGCCGGCCGGGGGGATCCAGGCCTCCCCCGTGGCCCCACGGGAGGCGGCGCGGCGGCGCGGGGGCCGCGGGGCGGCGACCGGCCGCGGCGGGGCCGACCGGGGGGCGGGAGCGGGCGCGGGAGCGGTCTCCCTACGGGACTAGGCCGCGTCGGCTCCTGCCCCGACCCGACCGGACGACAGAACCGGACCCCAGGCGGTGGCCGGCTGCAGCTAGCCTCGGTCGGGGTACGGCGCCGTGTCGTGCCCCGGGGCAGCTGACGCGGGCCGCTGGAGCCTGTGCGCCGCCTCCCCGGGCCGGGGTGGGTGGAAACCGGCCGAGCCCCCCCTCCGCGAGCGGATTGCAAAGACGGGAGCGGGTTGCGCCCGCGCCCTGCGGGAGAAGTGCTCTGTGCTCCTGGCCCACCGGGTCCGGGCTGCGGTGCAGAGGAACCTCACATTCCACTTTGCCCCAGGCGCGGAGGCGAGCGGGATGCGCGGCCGCTGGGCTCCGCGGGAGGCGAGCGGGACTCCTGGTTCCGCAGCCCTGGAGATGCGGGAGCCTTGGGAGTGAAGGTGGACGATCCAGACTCTCTACTCTTCGAGGGGCTCTCGGCAGCCCCACTTCCCTCTGGGCTAACTAAGGGAGGCAAGACGAGCGAAGCTGTCCTGGCGGTGTCCCCCGAGACTTGTGAGCTGGGGTGGGGGGAGGGGGTAGCGCACCAGGAGCCCCTCGGCAGGAACTCGCTGGGGCGAGGGGCTCGCTGGCAGGCCTGTGGAGGGACTGAGCACCCTGGAAGGAACCAGAATTTCTGCGACTGAAGTGCTGCGTCTCCGGATTCGGGGGAGAGGATGGGGATTTGCGCTTGGGTTTGGGGGAGAGTGTCCGGTCGCGAGCTGGCCTATGCTCGGCGGTAGAAGACAGACCCGAAGTTGGGGGCCTCGGGTCCCAGGGGGCGGACCAGGTGTTCAGAGGGCGATTCTCTCTTTCAGGAAAAGGAGTATGTTGCGAGGTGGTGTTTGGGGCTGTGGAGAGCCGGGTGGGATTTGGGGTACTGCTGAGATGCTGAGGGTGGGGGACCGATGTTAAGAATCTACTGCTCTGGGTTTTGCATCTTCGCTTTGTAACTTTCTGAGCTCCAAGGGACTGCTTAGTGTTGCCTGTTACACTCCCGGCTTCATCCCGGGTCTACGAGTTTGTACACTGGGAATTCGGGGAGGAAGGCGAAGCAGCCAAGAGGGGCCCGAAAGGGGCCGGGCGCGATTGGAACGAAGCTACGTCTTGCACTTTTGGCAGCTGCGGTGGAGCGCTGGGCTCCGCCTCCTCTGCGCCCTGTTGCCGGCGCTGCCTTTTCCCCCGGCTTTGCGATCTAACCGCACGTTTTCTTCTCTCTCCTAGGCTTCTTTTGGAAGTTCGAGCCCAGGTTTGTCCTTTTTCTTACCTCTTCAGTGGGTCCCAAAGGGTAATGGGGGCTCAAAGATCTCTTGCTAAAGGTTTTCCCACAAAAATTTGGCCTGCGAGTTTTTCGTCACTTGTTTTTAAGAGTTTCAGTGTACGTTTTGGTAATTAAGTCGTTTGAGGAAGGAACAGTTCTATTACCCCTTTTTTTTGTTTGTTGAAAACATACTTGTTACAAAGCTACTAACAGAAAAGTGTTCTTTTACGTAATATATCTTTCGCACTTATCTCGTTTTTCTTTATCTCCAAGCCTGAAACACTTAATCCCAAATCATCCTTCAACTTTAGGAATTTAGTTTAGATTTTAATTTTGTTTTCTTCGAGAAATCAACTCTTTAATTTGTCAGAACTTTGGGGTTGCTTATATTACTTATTAACCTTGACTCTCATGTCCCCTTATTTTGTCTCATATATTTTTCATAATTGAGAGATGTCTATAGATTGTGTTAAAATTGAAATTTGAGAGTTAGGTAAAGCTTCCTTAATCAAATGAAACAATCTCCAAGTTTAGCACAGGAAGGTGGTAATATAGAATTTTGGAGGTGAGACAACCTTAGATCATCTAGGACAGTGTTTATTAGTCTTTTGGGGGCCGGAAACTCCTGTTAGGATCTGATGAAAGCAAAGAACTCTCTCATAACTCTGTTCGTATACATAATTGCACACAATTTGGGGCTTGTGGAACCCTCGCAACCCATCCATGGTGAGGACCTTTCCTCTTAAGCTAAAATGTAAGGATAGCTTTGTTCCAGTTTCTCATCCCCTTTACAGCCTCCTCTTGGCTGCCTCTTTTCCCTCACATACTCTCCAGAAAAGGGCTTCTGAACTAGTCCAAGTCCCTTATTTTACACTTGAGGAGACTTTTAAGTAACTACTGAGAGTTACCTAGTTTAATAGAGCCCAGTATGAGCTTCCAAGTCTTAACAATATAACGTGTTGCTTTAGAGTGAATAGTCCATTTCCTTGCATATTACTTTGTGTATTTGGTCGACTTCTGGGTTCTCCTTTGATTATCATTTAAGGTATTATGAGATAGTTAACACCAAGTAGAAGAAATTCTGCCTGGTTATTTTAAAAATAGCTATTTATCTCTTTACATTTAAAAATCATTTTAAAACATTTCTCTAATTTTGAGACTTTTTATAACATTTCAGGAAGAGAATATTTACACGATGCCAAACATCTGGATGATAGTGGAATTTTTCCATTTTGTGTCACAGCTTTTAAGAAGTTGCAATCTAAAAATCAAAACCACTTGGTTTTGGTGTTTAAACAAATTTATAACCTGCTTTTAATTGATTAGCCAATTTTAAAGGGAATTTTATAGCCTGAAGAGATTCGAGGTCATTTAAGCCACCCCTATGTGTTTTACAAATGAAAAACTGGACCTAGGCCCAGAAAGTTTAAATGACTTGCCTCAGGTCCCAGAAAGCCAGGACAAAGCCAAGAGTAGACCCTGAAGCCCTTCGTTTCTGGCCTTTATTGAATACCTTCCACTTTAATAGAGAGCCTGCGCCAAGTGATGCCAAGTGATACAAGGATTACGAAAGAAGGCAGAACTCTGCCCTCAGAGGGGTAGAAAAGTTACCATCTAATTCCCTCCCTGACACTCTGGCATACCACAGAGGTTTCCAGGAATTCTTCAAAGAAAAAAAAATGTAATGGTGAATATTCTGCTCTTGAGCTATTTAATACATTTTTTCTTTAAAATTAAGTTAAATCGCCAATCCTTCAAGTTTTAAAAGGAGCAGATAATATTTTTCAATATTAAAAAATATAATGTAAATCTCCTAAATAATTAAGTTCCCTAGAAGTTGTATTATTTTTGGAACTAAAGATCAAAGTTCTTCAAACTTATAATAAAAAACATTGAATTATATCCATACTCCTTTCCATAGTGAAAATTTTTTGGTCTAGTTCAGTATTTTGTTAATCTCACACTCTCTTTAAATGTTCGAAATTTCAAAATATAAAATAGCTTGACTAAAAATAGGTCATACTTTTTATGTTGAGTGTTCTACTTCCTTCACCCCAAGATTCTGATACTTCTTTCCTGCTCTGAGTGTCATTGGTCTGAGCGAATTGGATAAAACAATGGAGACATTCTCGTTTTTCATTATTTGATTTTATTCTCTTTGGATTTTAGATCTTATCTTTTTCCCACTTGGTTTCAGAGTATCCTGTTAACTTCATATTTGCCATTAAAATGAATTATAATTTTATAAATAAGTATGATTTGACTAAAACAACTTGTAATGGGATACATCTTCCAAAACTTTTAGATGATTTTCTATACTTCCTTCACATAATCTTAAGAACTTTATTAGTAATCCAAGAGAAGTATACTCTTACTGTTTAATGCCTGTTTGATTAAAGCTGAGGAGCTTGACATATTATGAAAAGTGATTGTGCTTTTAAAGGCTGAATTGCTGTATATATAGCTGCTTCACAGATGCTTATATTTGTTCAAAAACCGTATTTCTGTTGTGTTTTGCACCTTTGAGTAAAATTTATATTCTCTTATCCCAAAGTGTTTAGTCTTAGCATATAACAGATTCTTGTGAAATCTTTCAATCTTTCTGACATTTTTGTATTGCTTTTGGACAAATGTTAATGCATAAGCAAATTTGACTTTTCTATTAGAACATTTATTTGGGCGGTGGGGGGACTGTTCCATTTACAAGTCACTTTGCTGCTAATATAAATCTTACTCTCATGGATTGAACTTATAAAAAAGTGTTGTTAAATTACTTTGCCTTGTTCTTTTGCTAGTTTGGGTATCTTTTCAAAACTATGATCTTTATAAGCTGTAAAATATATAGTAAGTGCATTTAAAGCTAGCCTATAAATATTAAAAGGAACTGGCAGAATACAAGTTATATGTTTTTTGGTAAATAGCCTTATGAACTTATAAAGTGATTGAGTTTATTTCATTCCAGTTGGGTCTTTGTCTTCTGAGGATCATGATTTTGACCCCACTGCTGAGATGTTGGTCCATGACTATGATGACGAAAGAACTCTTGAAGAAGAGGAAATGATGGATGAGGGTAAAAACTTCAGTTCTGAAATTGAAGACTTAGAAAAGGTAAAGGATTTCACTTTAGCATTTTAATACGAACTTTTAGTAACAATTTTGAAATTTTATTGTAAATTATTTTATAGGCTACCTGAAATAAAAATAGGATTGGCATAAAAAAAAAAATAGGATCGGCATCTTTGTTTTTGACCTTTTACAGAATGTCACTGATTTTTCTCATTGTTTTGGAGGATAGACGAATATGTACATTTTATTTAATTTTTCAAATTTATTTCATATCTGTTAACCTAATTTTTACATTTATACTAGCACAATGACATAACTACATGTGCTCACTCTTACATATATAGACAGCTGTAGGCCCTAAACTTAGTTCCGAATCCTAGCCCAGCCTTCTTTGCATTATACCACACTATTGTACTGAGGGTTAAACTTGAATTTAAGCACTGAAGTAGATACAGGGGGAAGTCTTTTCCTTCAAATTATCTGCTAGAATACTATAAAAAAATCAAGAAAAAAGTTTTTCTCTTTTAAAATGGAAATTGATGAAAGCCCATTTTCTACTCTCAGTCATCTTTTAAAAAATTGACAGGAATAAATGTAGTTTATAAGTTTTTAAACCGAAAATAAATATAAATTCAAATAAACTGGATTTTAAACACATATTTGTACCAGGACTACAAAGAGAGACTTCCATAGAGGTCATTATGAAGAAAATGTAGAGTTATACTTATCTATAAATTAACTACTTGCAAATCTTTCATCAGACCAAAATAACAAAGCCTTTCAAGAATACTATTGAATAATAATAAACCTTTAAGTTTTCATACTTCTTTTTCTTCAAGACAACAAAGCACATTCTTACATAATCTTTTCTGCTACCTTTGTGAGGCAGGGGTGGGCTATCATTGCATTTCTTCCTTTATGTTAATACACAAGGAAACAGAAGGCAGACTTGGGGCTTAGACCCCAGGCTTGCTTTGGTAGGCCTGAAAATTTCTAAACGCATTTATGTGTTTGGCAAGTTAATCTAGCACGGTTGCAGTTAGATATTAGTCATTTAAAAAATATATATATTTCCTCTAAAAGTCAAACATACTTGAGAATATAGAGATGAAGTTGTTAGGAAATTCTCAAGAAGAGAAGTTTTCCCTATTGCTTCTTTCAGAGGTGATAATAAAATATTGCCTGTTGATGAGAAAAGATACCGAAGAGTTTTGAGCTCTGCCTTGGCTTTATTCAGGCAATTCTTTCCTATCTCTTATGCATGGGTAACCTAGGATAACTGAGAGTTACAGTCCAGCTAACATGATCACTAAGCCCAGGACTGTGGTAGGTCCTGGGATTGCAAAAATGAGCAACTTGACAATGTTTCCGAGTTCTAGAAGCTTATAGTCTAGTGTGAAGCGACAATTGAGAACAAAGATTTTTAATATAGTATACTAAGAGCTAAGAAAGTGGTAAGCAGTGAACTATGGAAGAAAAGATACACATATTTAATAAAAGATGTTTAGCCCTATGTGGAAGTTCATGGAAGGCTTCTTAATCACTTCTCTCCTGTGGATTTTTAAGTCAGGACACTGCTGTGGACATGGGGCAAAAATCTCAGATGTTCTCATAAAGCACTTTCCTCGATTATGTGTTTGTTGTTAAAGATAGGGAGACAGTAGTCTAGTTACAGCCAGCATGACATAAATGATATAAATGTGCTAGACTGCATTTTAGCCATGCACATAGCTGTTTTTTCAGTAAAATAATAAGTCTTAAAAATTTCATGTAATGTGCTAACTCATTGACTACTTCAGTATGAGTAATCTTGTAGAAATTTTTATGTTCTGGTAAAATTTTCAGATTTAATAGGTTTTATTTTTCTAGAGATTGTAGTAATAACTACTTTGATCTGTGTTTAGTGAGTTTTAAAAGGAAATTAGAGTAGAAATAATCAACAGCAAAGAGTTGATTACCTGTTCACAGAAATATCTAGCACTATTCCTGTGATTTTCATTTTATTTAGTAAACGCTGGTAATTAAATCTTTGCTTTGTAATGATATCTATCACTGAACTTGTAGATTCAGAAAAATTACAGGCCTTTAAATATTTCAGCTTCTCTGTACTTGGATAGTTCTGTTTCTTGGCTTTTGATCAAATTCTTGGTAAACGAAACAAAATAATACAGATGCTCTTTAAGCAAATTCTAGTGACGACCTAAAAGCTGAGTCTCTATACAGAAGACTGATCCTTCTCTCATTGAGCAAGGGTCAAGAGGAGCTATTTCTAAGAGTGACTGACACTCACTTCCCCTGAACTGTGATTCTTTTCCGTAGTAAAGCATACTATGTAGATGTGCTCTGGATTCTTTATTAGTTTAATGAAGCATGAAAATGAATAAAAGAAACAATAGATAGAGTCACAAATATAAAGAGTAAAGATCATTTAATTTTTTGAAGAAATTTGAAATTATTTCTACATAATTTAAAATAATGTATTCTATTAATTTTGTATTGAAACGGATTTAGGTACTGGTATATGTTAATAGCCTTACGGGCTAGATGTAACTGTTCATTTTCAAAATTTACCGTGTTTCTTTAGCTGCAAATAAACTCAATAGTTTGTAGACTGTAAATATGACCTATATTTTGGCAATTTTTAGTACCTTATTTGGTATGGAAAATTAGAGATACAATTTGCCTATAGCAACGCTTTGGTAAGTATAAAAGATAGATTATATGACTAGATTGTTGTTTTTAAACATTAAAATAAGGTTTATGTCATGTCTTTCTATGTTTTAATTTATTCATGTTACTGTTTCCTGAGAGGTTTTATTCAATAATCCTAGATTTAGAGCTATACCTTTTTAAAAAGTCCTCTACATTTCTTTTATTAATATATAGGTTTTCCCCTGATATTTTTTTAAGCAGTTAAAAAGTTATTTGTATGCTTTTTGGCAGCCCATATTTTAAGATATCAGACCCATGTCTATTCAAATTGATCTGCACTTCACTTAGACAACCTCATTTGACCCACACCATTAGGTGTGTGAGATGAGTATTAGCATTATTTTCTTGGCCTTGTTGCTTGTGAGATGTGCCATATATTTAGAAATCAATAGATGGGGCAAGGAAGAACACTACTATGAGAAATCTGTACATTGGTATTGGGATGCATCCTGATTTCTAATATGTGAGGATATGTATCATAGAATCAAGGAAATTGTGGTATTTTTCTGTTTATAGATAAGGAGATTGAGGGGAGAAAGGCTGGGTGATTTGCCCACAGTAATAGCAATTAGTGAGTACTCTGCCTTTATTATTTTTTATTTATCTTTTTTTATTGTTTATTGGGGTAACATTGGTTAACACAATTATATAAGTTTCAGGTGTACATTATAATTTGACATCTGTATATGCTATTGTGTGTTTACCACCCAAAATCCAGTTTCCTTCAGCTACCATATATTTGATCCCCTTTACCCACTTAACCCTCCTCCTATCCCCCTATATTTGACACCCTTTACCCTGTCTATCTACCACCTCCTGCCTAGATTCTATGCCTGCTGCCTTCAGTTTATTCTCCTACTTATTTTTTATTTCCCCACCCTGCTACCCTTTGGTAACCACTAGTCCATTGTCCGTGTCCATGAGTCTCTGTTTGTCCTGTTCCTTTGTTGCTTTTAGTTTTATATCCCACATATAAGTGATATCATGTGATTTTCAACTTTTTCTGTCTGGCTTATTTCGCTTAGCATGATTATCTTGAGGTCTATCCATGTTGTTGCAAATGGCAATGTTTCATCTCTTCTTATGACAGTACTCTGCCTTTAAATCTTGTTGTCTTCCTGATATAAACTCTTCAACTTAAAAAACAGTTCATTTATAAGTGTACCTAAACTTAAATGTGTCCCTTAAAATTTAAATAGGTTCAACAAAATACCTGAGAAAAAGACAGAAAAATCTTCATACCTGGGGTAAGGTGCTAGGTCAAATTTCTAAGCTGATCTAGTCACCACAGATCCTCAGAGACTTTGAAATTTACTAATCTAGTTTTGAAAAAATGTCTTTTATGCTTTAAAGCATTAAGTGCTTTATAAATAGGCTCTAATAGAAAGCTCATTTGCAAAGTGCCTCGCGGACTGAGTGCACCTTTTCCAGTTGTGCTTTAAAAGTTTTAGGAAAGATTATTTCTGTGTTTTAGAACCAGGTCCCTTTAGGGGACTATTCAGTGTCAGCCTTTGAATGTATTAATGAGGTGTGTCCATTAAGGTGGTCACTTTCTCCTTCAACAGATGGTCAGGATTTAAAGAGTAGAGTTTTCATAGGTGACTACGTGGAACCTCTATTTCGCCCCACACATACAAACTTAAACTTCTATACTCATTCTTCCTTCTTTCTCTCTTGTCCCACAAGTATCTTCCACATCCCAGGCTAATGCCTAGATTCCATCCCCGCTGCCCTCAATTTATTCTTCTACGTATTTTTTATTTCAGCATAGAATCTTACTTATACGTTTTCCACACTTGGAAGAAGTTCTCTTTTGACCTTGTGTTGCTCTTAATCATTCTCCTTTTAAAGTTATGGACTTTCCCTCCTTCCATTCAGTCCTCAGCTTTGCTTCTCCCAACAGGCTGTAAGGTCAGATTTCTAATCGACAGAAACTAAGAATTCATGTCTATCTTTATTTCACTTGATTTCTCTTTGCTATTTGATCTGAGTCACCATCCTTGGTATCTCCATACTCACTTTTTCCTAAACATTCATACTCCTACTTTCTTCTAGTTCTACTTTTACTCTCTGGTGTCTGCCTTTATCATATTTATGGGCTCCACAACCCTCCCCCCCACCCCCACCACACATACACATTTTAATTGATGGTATTCCCCAGGGTTCTAGCTTTTGTTTTCTTAACTCTGTATTCTTTTTCTGGATAATCAAGTTCAAGCCTGTTACTGCAACTTTTACCTTACATCATCATCTAACGTTCCACCATCCACCCTCAAGTTTGTCTTGTGTTTCTGTCTTATGATGCTATAGCTATTTAGCATTCTCAGGCCAGAAATGGGCAATTCATTTAGACACCGTGTCACTTTCATTCATTCTATCAAGTAAGTCAAGAAACTTTTTTTTTTTTTAATTTCACTTGGATAATTCCCTTTTTTAATTCAGGCTCTCGTTCTTTACTGTCCCAGAATGTTATTTCCAGAATGCAAATCATGTTTAAAATTTCTAGATATATCCTGTTGCCTGCAGGGTAATATATCTGAAAGTTCTGAAAGCAGGCATATATCCCCTGCTCTCTCTACCTTCTCTCTGAGTGAGCTCACTGGCTCTATGGCTTTAAATATCATCTAGATGCTAATGAATGCCAGATTTATATCTTTAGCCCAGCCTGATCCTCTGAGCTCCAGGCTCCTGGCCAATTCGACTTTTCCATTTTGATATTTTGTTGTCCTCTCAAACTTAACTTGTGCCCTATGTAGAACTCTTAATTTTTTCCTTCAAAGCTCTTTCTCTTTTCTAGTCTTTTCTGTATTAGTAAAAGTTACCACCATTTGCTAAGCAATTGCTTAAATAGAAATCTGGGAGTCATCTTTCCCTCTCCCTTTCACTCCCACGTCCAATAACCCATTTGATTGCACCTCAGAATATGTATTATCTCTTCATTTTCCTCCATGTATACATCCCTACCTTAACCCAGCATCTTGGCCCTATATGATCTCCCAGGAAGAACTGTTATCTCTCTGCCTCCCCAAACTTTTCTTCCTGTAGCTGCTGGCATTTAAGAAGAAATAAAGTCATCACCTCTTTTTATAATTCTCTAGGGGTTTCCCATTGTCTTGGGAGTAAAGGGCACTCCTTGTCTTCTCCTATGACCCTATGAAAATAGGCCTCCTACACTATTCTGTATTTCAGGACCCTGTTTATTTCCTTTGTATTCATAATAATTGGTAGTTCTATATTTGTGTATTCATAATAATTGGTAGTTCTATATTTGCGTATTGTCAGTATCCCCTTAGATTGTGAGTGGTAGAAAGGTAAGATCTGTGTTTCATAGAGCACCTGACACAGTGGACTCCTGGCACACAGTTTCCGATGATAGATAAGTCCTTAGTACACAACCCTACTCTATCAAATGCCTCTTCATCTTTCAAGTTTTAGCTCAGTCTTTTCCCTCTGTGTGGTACCTCCCTACCCTATACCATTATTCCTAGAGTATAAGTCTTTCCTTCTTTGTACCCACCAATTTATAGCACCATTTCCAGAATCGATTATTGCAGCTGTCACATTATGTTATAGTTATTAACTTACCAATCTCCTTTAGTAAGACTGAATTCCTTGAAAGCAGGAATTTTTCTATAAATTCTATATTCTACATTTCTATATTCATAGCTGGTAGCTTTCCACCCAGTACTAGATAGAACCCAGTAAATGATGGGAAGGTGGATGATTCATGTATGATGAGTGCGCATTTTCATCTCTGCAGCTCATGGAGGGAATCTGAGACTGAGGTTTTGGACAAATACTGCTGGCAGGTGGTTGGCAAACACTGCAACCTAGTCTTCTATTATATGATGACCAATATGAGCCAAAGGGGATGGACTGCATGGACTCTTCAAGGAGCAGTACTAGAGAGATTCTAAATCTAGTTCTGGGCACCTTTGAGGGGTTCTTTGATTTGGGAGAAAAATAATTCATGAGGCTTATCCATGGCATTAAGTGAACTTCTGTCCATCCTGACCATTCAACTCAATGTGCATTAACTCCCTGCATTAACAGCTTTTTACTGATTTCAGACTCAAGCTAAAAGGATTTCCTGTGTGACGTGATTGGTGTGGTCATTGGAAAGGCACATTTCCCACTGAAAATTTACAAATTGGCACTTTCTGTTCTATACTTTATTCTGTTTATTTATCATGAATCTGCTTTAATCAGGCACAGTGAAAAGTGCAAGTTCCATACCTGCAAAGGTGAGGGCCAGATTCTTGGGGATCCCCCAGCTCCTGCATCCTCTGTGGATCCTGGTCGGCAATTAGCTGGTCTCTAGGAGTCATCACTGGCTCATCTCAGCATACTTTGTGACCAGTTGTGGGCATGTTTTGCACACTCTGCTTTGGCATTTTCATGCTGTTTGCTTCATGACTTAGGTATTTTGTCTTAAACCAATAAGCAAGGGTTAAAAATGAATCTATTAAAAGATTAACATAAACATATTAAAAATATTTTTTCAGGCAAATATGTTTCATTTTTTAAAATAACTGATGGCAAAATAAAATATTTACATCACATCTTAAAAATATTTAACAAATTAACTTGTCCATGGATATATTGTTTTGTATTTATTTAAATAATTATAAATAGTTTTATACACTTTAGTAGTTGAATTAAAATATTTTTAAAAATACAGTTGACCCTTGAACAATGTGGAGGTTATGAGTGGTGATCCTCACCCCACTGCACAGTCAAAAATCCATTCCCTAGAAACTCTACTAATAGCCTATAGTTGACCAGAAGCCTTATTGTTAATAAAAACAGTCAATTAATTATGTATTCTGTATGTATTATAGACTGCCTTCTTATAATAATGTAAGCTACAGAATAGAAAACGTTATTAAAATCATAAGGTTTTTCTGTGAGTTTTTCAAATTGTCACAGATCTCTAAAAATTTTTTCAATGTATTTGTTGGAAAAAAATCCATGGCTAAATGGGCCCATGTGGTTCAAACCCATGTTGTTCAATGATCAACTGTACAATACTTATTTTCAGATGGATTATTGGGGGCAAGAACAGTGACTGGGTGTCCGCATGTGGCATGCATAGATACTCATAACACAGGCAGCAGTACAGCCAGAGTATGTAATTTAATCAAAGCAATGTAGCCAGTAAGAGACCTGTGGGTTCTGGGATTCAAACCTAGTACTAAGACTCAGTTTTCTCATTTGTTAGATGGTGGTAATAATACAAACTTCACTAGATAGTTTTTAGAGGGGAGGAAGTATAGAGATAGATGTAAAAGGATTATAAACAGATAATTGTGTTTTAAACATATATAAATATTGTTGGTAAATGTTGAGCAAAGGTTTCCCATCAGGTATCTCCTAATTAACATGAAGAATAAACCAAGTGGTAAACCATTAATTGTAAGGGAACAAGCTGAAATTTACATGAAGTTATTGACTGATTAATTAGAAATGTTTTCAAGGAAAATCTTTATACCAGTGTGAAAGCTAAAAAAAAAAAAAAGTTCATTAAAGCAAAAATTTGAGTTTTTTGAAAAATGAAGTGATTGATGCTAGAAAATAAAAACTAAGATGTTAATTATTAGGTTTATATTAATATACTAATAACAGCTCTAGGTGTTTGAGACTGTTTTCTGGCTATAGCCAAAAAAGAAAAACTAAAACTCAGCTTTGATTTGATACTGCTGTTGCTAATGCGCATTATGAACATTAAGGGCATCACAGTTTATCTGCAGTTCTGTATTGTGACATCTCCTAAGTTCATGTTTGTACCCTGGTTTGATAGGAAGGAAACATGCCTCTAGAAGATTTACTGGCATTCTATGGCTATGAACCTACAATTCCAGCAGTTGCAAATTCCAGTACAAATAGCTCCCCAAGTGAACTTGCAGATGAACTACCAGATATGACACTAGACAAAGTAAGTACAGTCATTCAAAAGAAAAATTCCAGCTACATTACCACTGACTGTTTTTATTAGAGTTTCCTTAATTTAAAAAATTTCATAATTCTGAAATGGTATTTATCAACCCATTGCTGTTATCGTTTTGGCGACTTAAGTGTTCTTTGACTTTGATCACAGTACTTTAAAAGTAGTAGTAGCTTCATGATATATTGCATGTTTGAGTATTCTTCTATAATTTTTCCATCTTTCCTATGTAGCTACTTTCTGTCTAAACTTAGATTTTGCCCTAAATTCTTTTGATCTTGTGAACACTTGCATGCATTGATTAATAAATCCCCCACAAGCCTTCAAACCAAACTGGCCTAGGCATGGAGTGTTTGGAGAGAAGTTCTGTTTTCTTGGGCTCTGCGAGTGACAGCCACTGTAGCAGCCAAGCCCTCGGTGATACATCTCTAACATAGGTTGGTTGTGGGGAAGGCCTAGTCCCTGCTGAGGAAAATTTACACAGCCACTGTCTCTGCTAACAGATCCCTGGAAAGCTTCCCTCGCCTTTCCGATCTCAGGCAGGGAGAGGAATCCACATCTTGGAACCTCTTCCTGTGAGTTACGTTCCCACTTTTCAATCAAATGTGATATTAATGTACCACAGACCTTAATGACAGTAATAACTCAGCAAATACTGAGTGCCTACTATGTACCAGGCACAAAGATGACTATACACTTACAAAAAAAAAATTCAAAAATTCTTTTGAAATTATTTACAAGTCAGAGCTGTTCATTAGTTGAACTTTTTAAATTATTGTAATGGTGGAGTTTGGAGACTATTTTAGGTTTTGTTTTACAGTTGTCCCTTTGTTGTCCATGGGGAGAGGGATTGGTTCCAGAACCCCCTTGGATACCAAAATCTGAGTATGCTCAAGTCCCTTATATAAAATGGTGTAGTATTTGCATATAACATATGAATATCTTCCCATACATTTTAAATCATCTCTAGATTACTTAGAATACCTAATGCAATGTAAATGCTATGTAAATAGTTGTAACAATTATTGTTTAGGGAATAATGACAGAAAAAATGTCTGTACATGTTCAGTACAAAAGCAACCATTGTAGACCTAACTACGGTAATACACATCAGCAACAACATAACATTTTTTAAAATATAATTTTATTCCATGGTTGGTTGAATCTGTGGATGCAGAACCCTCAAATACTGAGGACTGACTATTAATTTATATTGGCTGAAAGTTAGTTCAATTGTTAACTACTTATAGAAGTAAGATGATTTTTGTTGTAAATTCACTAAAAATTAGCCTGTAGCTTCAGATAAGCTCTCTACATATTCATAAATTAGGCAAATTGTTTGTTATACATGTATAATAGTATAGCTATTAAATATCTATAATTAAGTCTTAAATGTTATATACTAACATGAAGTAAATTATTGAATTTCAAATTCTCAAAACTAAGGGAGCTTGAATAGTTCTTAATTATATCATAACACCTTAAGTTTATGAATAATGTTATAAAAAGACATTTTAAAGCTGATGAGATGTAATTATTTCTAACTCTAACACCGTATTTCTATTCTTACAGGAGGAAATAGCAAAAGACCTATTGTCAGGTGATGATGAGGAAACTCAGTCTTCTGCAGATGATCTGACACCATCTGTGACTTCCCATGAAACTTCCGATTTCTTCCCGAGGCCTTTACGATGTGAGAAACCCAGTCATTACTAATTAATAGTAGTATTGATAATCTAGGTTGCAGACATTTTATTATATTTAATAGTTTGTCAAAATAGTCTTAAGTTTTTTACTTGAAATAAAATGCTTTTATTATCTGAATAAGATTATATAACTTTTTCATAGAGATAGAGGTCAACTAATGTTCTGTTTAAAAATTAAAATAATTGCTTATTTTTTCAAGGCTATTCTCTTTTTTAAGAATTATCTGTTGATATGGTAATCCAGCTTAGTTCAGCCATTAAATTTTATAGACATTTTTTGGACTTTACTCTCTTGGTTTTGAAAGCTCTCAGTTGCTCAGAAAGTATTTTTTATTTTAAGTGATTTATTTAATTAAATTTTATTTAATCCTTTCCTTTTAATTCTTGATGTTATCCCTTAATATTTATTAGTAATGTTTAAAAGATCTTTGGAAAGATTTCTTATATACAACTTTGTTTATTTTTCAGGTATTTTTATGGTAGACGAATTGCACAGTTAACATTCAAATACACATACACACATGCATGCACAAAAACGTAACTTACTGTGTACCTCTTGGTATGTGTCTCATTCTGGATTAGTATTATTAGAACTCCAGTGCTTAATATATTTTTTTAAGGTGACCATAGTGATTTGCCTTTTGCCTTCCCAAACTACTTGATCAAACACTAAATAATTATGAGACTATTATACACTATCTTAAGTGTTTTCAGTGTCTTGTTTTGACTATTGTCAAAATGCGTGAGACTAGTACAAGAGGTTTAGTATATTTGTGCCGATCTCATTTATTCAACACATTTTTATAAATACTCTTATAGGTGCTGCGAAAATAAGCAATAAAATACTTTTTTTAAATTTAATTTTTTTCTTTTAAGCAAATACTACATGTGATGGGGATAAGGAATCAGAGGTCGAAGATGTTGAAACAGATAGTGGTAACTCACCTGAAGATTTGAGGAAGGTAAGTTGATTTATCATAATTTAGTAGACCAGTTGGACTAAAGTATTAAAGTAGCTTTTTAAAACATTTTTGAAATAAAGAATTTTTTTGTGTGTCACAGATGAAGTTTCTTTTGACCTGTAGTAATTGATTAATGAGTTGGAATTTTTTTTTCAGTATTTATTTTTGTAATAAGTTGTTTTTACTTCTGAATTTTCCTGTAGGAAATAATGATCGGTTTACAATATCAGGCAGAGATTCCCCCTTATCTTGGAGAGTATGATGGTGACGATAAAGGTAAGAAAGGCTTTTGGTTATGATAATATTTGATAGGCCATGTTACCCCTTGATAAGTTTATTTAAATATCTGATTATAAAGATAGATTTGGAGTCAGGGAAAATGTAGGCCTGACTTAGGAATAATATATCAAAATTAACCATGAGACTCTGAGAATTACCTCTTTCTCTGTACAGTGCTTCTTGGCCAGTATGCTCAGCACCTGTTAAAATAGTAGATCACCTCTTAAGTGTAGCTGCGTGGCCTGTGTCTTGCTCCAGTAGAATTGGGTAGAACCTTATCACTTAAGGTAATGAGAATGTTAGGGATTAATCCTTTTAGCAAACTCTTGAATAAAAAGAAACCAGAAGAAATTCTCTTGCCACAGCCTTGAAAGAGAAGGTAGTGGAATATAAGGATTCTGCTTCTTTTTGTTGTACACTCCTCCTTAAGTGTAATTAGTTATCCTCACATTTTTGGTAGATTTCAACTATAGTTGGTTCTGAAAATATGGAAGTATGAAGTGGTGGGAAATAAAAATTCAGTTATACCTTCCTAGTTGAACTTCAAAACCAAGTAGATTTGGCCACAAGGATTTGGCCTTTTTTCTATTGAGTTGATACGTCCCTGCGAGGTTATGAGGGCAAAACAGCACAGCGACACAACACTCCCTGAGTTGTTCTTTCTTTCCTCTATTTCAAGTTATCCCCCATTTAAAGGAAGGGAGAAGTGGCCACCCTGGGGTCATTAGCTTTGACAGCCCTTAGCATCACTATTTCCCTAAATTGCTTTCAAAGTGATGGAAGACAGTTGTTTTTGGGAAGCAAATGATAGCTGATCATCTTCAGATGCCCGAGCCTCTCCACTTTTACCACCCAAATGCCGCAGAAACCTTTGGAGCCAGTTAAATGCTCAGCACCTGTTGGTTCTTAGAGTAAGCGTAATGAAAGCAATCTTCTCTCAGTTCTACACATACATTCAGAAGGGAAGGTATACCTCTCTATCTTTTGAGGAAATAAACCTAAGCTATTTTATTTATTTCAGTTTCGATCAAAGAGTAAAGAAACTGATTCTAAAAACTTAACGTAAAAGTCAGTCTCATTGCTTCATAGGCACATGTTATTTTTAACTTTCCTGTTCACTGGGATTGATAATGCCTACCTTATACAGTTGTGAACATAAAGCACTTACCATGGTCCCTGGTACATAGTGAGGTCTCAAGAAATTTTTTAGTAGCTATATTTAGGATGGACTGCACTTGAAGCAATGAGAAAAATACTTGGGCCATTTTTATTTATTGTGTGAAGTAGAAGTTTTGAGTATGGTGGCAGTGTGTACATTAATAAAATATATACCTGTTTCAGTGATATTTTGCTTATTCATACATCACTCTCTTTAAGAGATTATGGAAAATTTACTTCTCTTACTGTTTATTATTTTTTTATTTTTGATTAATCTGCTATCTCCTGTAAATAAAAATTCATCTTTTTGGAGGAAATCAGTAAAGGAAAAATATACCTTTCTTAGGTATTTCATTATTGGCATATATTTTGGTTTTTAGTTATTTTTGTTTGTCAGTTTTTAACTTAGAGACATTTCATAGAGCCATTTTGGGAGTTCAGTAGAAAATTTCATTGAGATTATGAAAGAATTCACACAGGTTATTTTTACCCTCTCATTAGGAGAATATAGGACACCACTATGGGTGTTTTACGTTAGATTTTGCTAGGCACAGAAAACCTTCTGGTTGATTAGTAAACTTAACTGCCAAAAAAGCTGCTTGCTTTAGCCACTGGAATATTTGGCCCTTAATAAAGTTAAAAAATTTTTTTAAACCTTTATCAATGAAAGGCTCAACTTGCCAGGTAATCAGATTATTAATATTCTCAAAGTTAGTTACTTGTCCCACTGAATAGCCTATCAAGGAAGAGGATAAACAGTTTGTATACATCTTTGAGTGTGTTCACTATTTTTAATGTGTTAATGGGATTTCCTTTATCAGCATATGAAAATGAAGACCAGTTACTTTGGCGTCCTGGTGTGGTTTTGGAGAGCAAAGTTAAGGAATACCTTGTTGAGACCTCATTAAGAACTGGAAATGAAAAAATAATGGATAGGATTTCTGCAGGAACACACACAAGGGATAATGAACAGGTATACTTCAACTTCTGTTGAAACAATAGCCAACTAGTAGTATGTTACTGATTTTATTATGTTTGATTCAAATATTTTTTACGTGTCAAGTGGAGAGCTCTTTTTCTGATAGGTTTTTAAAACTAGGAAAATACCGGTTTAAAAAAAAATCTCAAGATCTAGCAGTAATCACTCTATATTGTTTCATATCTTTTTTTCTATACATATTACACATACCTTACTTTGGATACCATGTTATATATTTTTAATCACTTAATCTTATTTTTCTTGACATTGGGAATTCTTTAATACCTCATTCTTGATGACTATTCCAGTCTATAGTTATAATGTTACTTATTTAAACATTCTCTATGGTTAGACTTTTAGGTTTTATGATAAAGGTATTTTTGGATTATTCTTGAACTTCATTCAGAAAGTGATTAAAAGTAATGTTATATTCAGATTGTATAAATTTGCTTTAGGAGTTTGTTAAGCACTGTATATCTGTAGATGCAGAACACTCCTGATTCTGTGTTGTGGGGATGTGAATATTGCCTATTAAGAGTTTTTTGAATACCCCTTGTTTTGCCCTCTAATGGCATTTTGCCCCTCTCCTATGCCTTTTCACTCTGTATTGCCAACCTAAGTGATCCTGACAAATGAGTAGGTAGACTTAAACTTGAATTTCCAGGTAACATAAAGAAGTCATCCTAGCTGAACTTCAAAGTTTTGTCAGCTGTCACAAAGAAATTCCTTTGGGTTTTTGTATTATATTTCATTAAAACTATAAATTAATTTTGGAGAAATGAGAACTTTTAAAACATTAAACCTTATGTTTCAAGAACATGGTCTGATTCTCCTGTTCATTTGACTTTTTTAAAATCACTCAAATGTTTCTTTTTGTTTGCACATTACATGCATCTAATTCCTCACTACCTTTTAAATATGTATATGTGTATTTAATGCTATTATAAATGGGAATCTCAGTTTTATAATTGTATATTATTGATATAGAGAAATATTAATTATTTTAGATTTTTTTCCTCTAGGTATTAAAACTAATAGAATGATTTTCAGTTGTTTCTCTTAGGTTTTCTGGTCTAAAAGTCATAGAATTATACTTTTGTTCTTTCCTTACCATTATTTTATTTCTTATTCCTGTTCTGTGTCTTACTGTATTAGCCATAACTCTCAGAGACATTTGGTATAATAATAGTGATTTGAGGCCTGCTTTCGATGGAAGGTAATATATGTGAGAATTTTATATTAAGAATAATACCAGCTCTTGGTTTGATATAGGCTATCTTTATTATAGCAGGGCAGTAATCATCTACTTATAACTATTATAGTTTTTGTCTTTTTAAAAATTAGAAGTGGATACTAATTTATCAGTTTTTTTTAGCAGCTGTTGAGATTGTTTTTTTAATGACTAGTTATTATATTGATTATTAACATTGATGCATTAATAGGTTTGCTGATGCTGACCTGCTATTTTCTTTCTTGGAACAACTTGGGAAGGTAGATTATTATTTAACTATCAGTTTAGTTCTCTCTACTTCTATTTAGTGTATTTTAAATTTCAAACTTAATAGGAAGAAATTCTAATTAAAAAAAAATGACACCCTTCATAGTAGATGGAAAAAACTGAGACCATTGTGAATCCCAGTCACTAAAGTTACCCATACTTCTGTTCTAGGTCTGCTGCTATCCCTGTTATTAAAACTGTCAGAACAGGAAGTAGGTGATATAGAGAGAAGACTATAGTTTTGATTTTTCCCAACAACAACTGCAAAAATTATATAAAATAGGGGAATTCCCCCAGCTCAGAAGGCCTGGCAATAAAAAAGTCAAGAATGATACTGGTAGATGACTTCTGAGAGGTAAAGTGAGGATGAACAATGAACTCTTGGGATGCCAGAGTCAGTCTGCCAGGATAGTTATATAGACTAAATGTAAGTAAATATAACTTAAAGTGTTCTGAAATTAGAGAACATTTCAGCCAGTGTTTGTCAGGATTTTTAAAATACAGCACTCTTTTTAAGAATGCTGTTAAGTATCAACCTTTGGTTGTTTTTATTGAGTAGTTTTTTCCCCTCTCTCCTAGGCATTATATGAACTTCTCAAGTGTAACCATAATATAAAAGAAGCAATTGAAAGGTACTGCTGCAATGGAAAGACATCTCAAGGTGAGAAACACTGGGGATCAACAGAGGGAAATGGCAGGGATGGTCATTTCGAGATTAGAATAAGCAAAGTATCTGAAGGACAGAGCAATCCTATAACACTTGTAAGATCTCTGATCATCTTTATAGCAAATAATTTTTTCCTTTTCTTTCCCTCTATTTTTAGATGTACCAGAGATTGTTCAAATACAAATTAGTTATCCCCCTGGTACCTCCATTTTCTTGAAGAAATAGTTACAGAACAAAGCAGATCCCAGAGATGACAGTATATCCAAAGTAATTAAAAAGAATGATTTTATGATTTCATTGAAAAAAAAAGTTTTTTTCCCTCCTTTTTTTTTAAAGCCAGATAGGAGATGAAAGGAGATGAAAGATTTAAAAGAGAAACTGTAGTCTATTCCATTGAATTGCAACAAGTGTATTTTTAGTAATCATGTAATAACATTTTTACAATGCTTAGGTTTTATTTTGTATGTGTCAAGGAAGATGATTAACTTTAATTTCAGAAGTTTTGTTATTATGTAAATCGATTGCATGCTCCATAATTTTCATTAAGGATATGTAAGGGTGAAGTAATACTTAGTAATACGAATGGCTTGGGAAAATATAAAAGCTTAAAACAGTACATTTAAAACTTGGAGGTTGAGATAGTCTATATTCAAATGTTTCCTTGTAAAAGCTACTTCTTTGAAAAATTATTTTAAACTCTCATAACTCTCAAAATTAAAATGCTGGTTTCTTCCTTACTTCAAACTGTTTTTCACTTATGGTAGACTGCTATTAAGGTCTTTGGGCACCTGGTCCCTTGTCATTAAGTGAGGTACTTCATGTCATCTCTGCCCCAACTACATTTGAATACACCGTCAACTCCTGCTGGGATGTTGAATGAGATTTAAGTCTTTTGAGAGCATGGGCTGTTTCTTATTTCCTTTTTATTTCCAGAGTATAATACTCTGAAAACTGACTTTAAATAAATATGAATTGATTACTTATGGTCTCTAATTAAAGAACTTATGGTTTTGATGTAAGACCAAAATAAGGCTTTTTTTTTCATACAGGAAATAACCCTTTTTTTCCAATTAAAAAAAATATATGCTTACTGTTTTAAAAAATCAGAAAACTAGCATAAATTATAGAAAAACATTAAATTCTTATTCTACCATGCAGAGAAAAAAAATGTTTATATTTTGGTATTATAGACTTTTTGAAAAGATTTATAGTATACATATTTTTGATAATCCTAACTGAAATCTGCCAACATACAGAACGTGTGTGTATGTGTATAGAGAGAAAGTCTGTGTATTTATGACCTTAATAGGGAAAACATACTGAAAGTAAATCGGTGATTCATACAAGAGTTTCGAAGCTAGTGAATTTTGTTTTAAAATTGCCTTAGAGGGAATGACTGCATGGACAGAGGAAGAATGCAGAAACTTTGAACACGCACTCATGCTTTTTGGAAAAGATTTTCATCTTATACAGAAGAATAAGGTAAGTTGAACAAATTAATACAGAGGAATTACTCAGTGATTACAATGAATATAAGTAAGTAATTTTCAAGTCGCTTGAGTAGGAAAAGAAGCAGCAACTTGTTGGTGTTTCCCTGCCATTAACATTTCTAATATTGCTCTTCAACATGACTGGGGTTTACTCATAGGTGCCACTGCCTGCTCATGGGATGGCTAATACTATACTCACGTATCTCATGACATACACAGTTATCATACTCTACTCACAGAAAATGGATTTACTCTATTTTTTAAGAAGTCGTACTCTTCTGCCATTTTCCTTGACTTTCTTTCTAGACCGTTCAGAAGTTTATAGCCTCAGAAATGTTTCTCTTGGGTAAGAGCTGACATTGCTGAAGAAACATAGGTTTATACTAACATCAAATGCTAGTAAAATTGTGCAGCAACAGGAACTCGTTCATTGTGGAAGGAATGAAAATGGTACAGCCACTTTGGAAGACAGTTTGGCAGTTTCTTACAAAACTAACCATACTTTTACTGTACAATCCAGCAGTTATACTCATTGATATTTACCCAAAGGAGTTGAAAACTTATGTCCATTTAAAAACTTTCACAGAAATGTTTATTGCAGCTTTAATCTTATTACAAAACTTGAAAGCAGTTGAGGTGTCCTTTGAGGTGAATGGATAATTGTGGCATAGCCATATAATGGAGTATCATTCAGTGCCTAAAAGAAATGAACTATCAAGCCATAAAAAGACTTGAAGGAACATTAAATACATATTGCTAGCCAAAGAAGCCAGTCTGAAAAGGCTGTAACTGTATAGTTCCAACTACTGGAAAAGGCAAAACTATTTGGAGGCAATAAAAAGATAAACCATCCCAGGGGTTAGAGAGGAGGGAGGGATGAAAAGGTAGAGCACTAAGGATTTTTAGGGCAGTGAAACTATTCTGTATGGTATTATAATAGTGTATATATGTTGTTATGTATTTGTCAATTCATAAAATATGCAATACCAGGAGTGAACCCTGCTGTAAATGAAGGACTTTGAGTGATAAAGATGAATCTGTAGATTCATCGATTGTAACAAAAGTACCACTCTGGTAGGGGATGTTGATAGTAGTGGTTTTTGATAGTGGAGGAAGCTATGCATGTTTGGGAACAAGAAGTATGTGGGAACTCTGCACTTTTTGCTCAAGTCTTCTGTGAACATTAAACTGCTTTCAAAAATGAAGTGTATCTTTTAAAAAGTATGTGCGTATATTCTAATAGTTTGGAATTAAGTCTCCTTAAAGTTTGCTTTTTTATTTATTATTTCCCTTCATCCTAAAGGAACATAAGGTTTGAAGTATTTAGGTGGATAGTTCAATATTTTATGCCTTTCTCTTTTTAATAAATACATTTTATTTTTTAGAGTAGTTTTTGGTTTACAGAAAAATTGATCAGAAAGTACACAGAGTTCTTTTATACTCCTCCCCACACATACACAGCTTTCACTAGTATCTTATATTAGTGTGATACATTCGTTACAATTAATGAACCAGTATTAATACATTATTATTAACTGAAGTCTGTAGTTTACATTAGGGTTCACTCTTTGTAGTATATATTCTGTGAGTTTTGGCGAACCTACGTTGATATGTATCTACTCTTATAGTATTATACAGAATAGTTCCGTTGACCTAAAAAATCTTGTGCTCTAACCTATTCTATCCTGTTCCTCCCACCCTCCTCCTTCCCCACCCCAACCTCTGGCTTTTTACTGTCTATATCTTTGCCATTTCAGAATGTCATGTAGTTGGGATCACATAGCAGGTAGTCTTTTTGCATTGACTTCTTTTACTTAGCAATATATGTTTTTAAGGTTTCTCTATGTCTGTTCATGGCTTGATAGCTCATTTCTTTTGTCATATTTCTTTTTTTTTCTGACTTTTAAAATTTTATTTTATTATTAGTTTCAAGTATATAGTACATTGGTTAGACATTTATATAGTTTGTAAAATGATCCCCCGATTGCTCTTTCTCTCCTCGTGGCTCTATACCTAGCCATGACATCAATACTAACTGCATTCTGTATGCTGTGCTCCTCATCCCCACAACCATCTATCAGCTACCATTTTGTACTTCTTTAACCCTTCACCCCTTTGTCACAGTCCCCCAAACCTCTTCCCCTCTAGCAGTCACCAGATTATCCTCTGTATTTGATATCACACTTCTTTTTATTCCATTCTATTGATATACCACTTTGTTTATCCATTCACCTATTGAGTATATCTTGGTTGCTCTCAAGTTTCGACAATTATGAATAAAGCTGCTGTATACATCTGTGTGGAGGTTTTTCTGTGGACATAAGTTTACCTGGAGGTGTCCAGGTAAACACCAGCAGGTGTAATTGCTAGATCGTATGATAAGAGTATGTTTGGTTTTGTAGAATACTGCAAATATATATGCTATACCATATTACATTCCCATCCACAGTGAATGAGAGTTCTTCTTGCCATATCTTTACCGGCATTTGGTGTTATCAGTGTTTTAGGTTTTGGCTATTTTAATAGATATGTAGTGGTATCTTGATTTAATATACATTTCCCTGATAACATATGATGTGAAGCATCTTTTCATATGCTTATTTGCCATCTATATATCTTTTCTGGTATCTGTTAAAATCTTTAGCCAATTCTTTAATCAGGTGGTTTTTTTTTTTTTTCTTGTTGTTGAGTGTTAACATTTCTTTGTATATTTTGGATAACAGTCCATTAGATGTGTGTTTTACAAATATTTCATCCCAGTCTGTGGCTTGTCTTTTCATTTTTTAACTGTGTCTTTGCAGAGTAGAAATTTTTAATTTCAACAAAGTCCAGTTTATCAAATTTTCTTCCATAGATCATATTTTTAGTGTTGTATCTAAAAATCATTGCCATCCCAAAGGTCATCTAGGTTTTCTCCTGTGTTATCTTCTAAGAACTTTATAGTTTTGCATTTTACATTTAGGTCTCTAATTCATTTTAAATTAATTTTTGTGAAAGATGTAAGATCTGTGTGTAAGTAACTTCCTGGGATTTTGTTCAGGATTGCACTGAATTTGTAGATCAAGTTGGGAAGAACTGACATCCTAATAACAATGAGTCTGGTCACTTATATGAATGTAAACTGTCTTTTCATTTATTTAAATCTTCTTTGATTTCTTTAATTAGAATTGTGTAGTTTTCCTTATATAGACCTCACTCGAATTTTGTTAGATTTATGCCTGTGTATTTCATTTTTGAGGATAGTAATGTAAATGGTATTGTTGTTTTAATTTCAAATATCAGTTGTTCATTGTTGGTATATAGGAAAGCAGTTGACTTTTGTATGTTAATCTTGTATCCTATAATCTTGTTATAATTCTTTATTAGTTCCTGGAGGTTTTTTTGTTTTGTTTTGTTTTGTTTTTTTTGCAGGGGCTGGGGGAGGGAGGGAGTGATTCTTTGGGATTTTCTTTATAGACAATTATATCATCTGTGAACAGTTTTCTTCTTTCTCAATCTGTATATCTTTTATTTCTTTTTATTTTTTGTCTTACTGCATTAACTAGACCTTCCAGTGTGATGTTGAATGGTTTCATGTTTTTTTTTGTGTTTATGAAAACCTAATATTTTCTCAAAGATGAGAGATGAAGTGTTTAGTTTAATGAATAGATAAAATATTTTTTAAAAAGTTTGGGTTGCCCCCAAAACATCAGTTTTGCAGTGACTTATGAACTTTATCTATTCATTTCATAAAAACTTAGGTCTAACATTTATCAGATGTTGTTTTAAACACTAAAGATATATCAGTGAATAAGACAGGAAAGATTTCTGTTCCTAAGAATCCTATATTCTCTGCGAGGACTTAAAGTTAATAATACTTATTGAAAGATATACTATATTTTTTATATATTATCCTATATCATACTTACTAACAAGGATAGAGATACTAAAACTTCCATATTGGGTACTGGTTAAGCAGTGGAGAAAATGTTTATTGGATAAAGATATAGAATTTTGTCTGTATGTTTGAACTTATATCTATAGCTATGTGTAGTTAGAGGATCTTTGGTCTATATGTGAAGCTAAGTTTCTGAGGCCCAGATTTTATTATTGTTGTTTTTACCAAACTCTGTTGGAGCTAAGTGCCAAATTCATGAGGCGGAAGGAACCTGCTTTTAGTTAACAAATCAAGATGCAGTAGACTGCCAAGTTCTTTTCCAAGGTTTTTAAATCTCTTTTGGGTCATGGAACTCTCATAATCCGATGAAGCTGCAGTCTTTCTTTTTAGAAAAGTGTACCTGCATATAATTTTACGAATTAAGAGATTCCAGTGAAGTCCATTCATGGACCCCTCAAGATTAAGAAGGAACCCGGCTGTACTCAGAATCACAGTGAGAATTCAATGAAGAAAAGTAAAGGATGTCAGTTTTTTAGGACTTTTAGTACAGGTGTGAGAGAAATTCTGGATACACATTTATTTTATAAACTAATACATTATGATTTTAGATAAAAATCCTTGGGCTTTTGAAGGTAGCCTCATTATTAAGTCGTGTAAATGTAAAGATGTAAAGACAGTTCACTAATAAAATGTTCAGAATTTCATAATTGGGAGGATAGAAAATGTCCCATAGATTGAAGGTACAGTGTTGCGTGTGTGTGTGTGTGTTGGGGTGGGGGGGATAATTAAAAATATGTTGGGTGTGCTTTTAAAAATCTAACTTTTTTTTTTTGGTAGGTGAGAACTAGAAGTGTGGCTGAATGTGTAGCATTCTACTATATGTGGAAGAAATCTGAACGCTATGATTACTTTGCCCAACAGACAAGATTTGGAAAGAAACGATACAACCATCACCCTGGAGTTACGTAAGTACTGCGGGCTTGACTTCAGGAACTTTGATTTTTAACTGTGATATGCAGTTATAAAATTATTGGGGTGTATTTTTCAGGGACTATATGGATCGTTTGGTGGATGAAACAGAAGCTTTGGGTGGAACAGTAAATTCTTCAGCCTTAACTTCTAACCGACCTGAGCCTATTCCTGATCAACAGCTAAACATTCTCAACTCTTTCACTGCCAGTGACTTAACAGGTTAAATAGGCATATTTTTGTATTCTTTCAGTTGGGCCAAAATTGTTTCCTCTTTGTTTCATGACATAGCATCATTTACTTAAACTGTTTCTTTCTTTTTTTTTTTCCAGCTTTGACCAACAGTGTAGCAACCGGTTGCAATGCCACTGATGTGAGTTGTTTGGATGATAGCTTTCCTCCACTGGGTAGCACACCCCGTGGACAAGTAAATCATGTGCCTGTTGTAACGGAGGAGTTGCTCGCCCTGCCCAGCAGTGGGGAAAGTGACTGTTTCAATTTATTTGAGACTGGATTTTATCATTCAGAGCTCAACTCCATGAACATGTGCAGTGAAGAGTCAGAAAGACCAGCAAAGAGATTAAAAATGGGCATTGCTGTTCCTGAATCCTTTATGAATGAGGTTTCTGTAAATAATTTGGGTGTGGACTTTGAAAATCACACACATCACATCACCAGTGCCAAAATGGCTGTCTCTGTGGCTGACTTTGGCAGTTTGTCTGCCAGTGAGACCAATGGTTTCATCAGTGCCCACGCTCTGCATCAGCATGCCGCCCTCCACTCTGAGTGACGCAAGTGAGGGGCCTGCAAGCAGTGGGTGTGCAGTACCAGTAAACTTGAGGAAAGTATCAGGTTTGCTTAGTCTTTCACTGGAAGTTTGAACATTTTTCACTATGACATCAGTGATGTCAGTATGTATAGAACTATATCTTGATTTATCAAGAGTATTTTCATTTTTCAATCCATAAATGTGGAAATGAACTCAGCAGATTTGGGAACTAAGATTGAACTTTGTGGTGCAGCTTTAAGCTCTGCTTATCTCTTCCTCATCTCCCAATACCTCTTTCCCACTCCCTTCTTTTTCTATTTTGTGTTCCCCACTGCCCTCACTCCTAGTTTTAAAACCTGTAGACAGAGGCCACCAACTCAAAACCAGCACAGATGTTCTGAACTGAATGGATGGCTTCTTTTCGTGTAAATTCCTTTTGCCGTAATGGATGCAGTGGAATAACAATGTTTACAGGTACCGATCCTGATCCCTGCTAAATGTAGCATTTTTTTGGTTTTATTTTCTTAAAAGCAGGGGTAGGTTTCTTTAAACTGCACAAACATGCAAAGATTTTTTTAAAATGGAAACTTCTCTCATGTTGTTCAACTAGAGCACTTCAGTTTACAAAACAGCAAGTCCATCTTTATGGAAGCCAGCACGAGGAATTGTGTGCAAATTATGAAGACGCTTGCTTGGATCCTGTTTCGAAATACTAGACCAGGGCTACCTTATACAGAATCTGTCATTTTATTGTCAGAAGATTTTTGTGTAACTTCATTTATTGGCTAAAAATTTGGCAATTTAAGATGTGGTATTCCAATGGGGTTTTGTCCACCATTGTCAAGATTGTAATTGTAAAAATCATACCAGTCATTGATAATTTAGTTTATCCTGAGGCAGTTGACTGGCAGGGCACAGTCTACAAAGCCTAGGATGTTACCACTCAATGGTTTACATTTTGGGACACCTCTTAAGTTGTTTGTAGCACTGCAGTTCAAAGTGTTAATATTTAGGAGGGAGTTCTAGATTTAACACATAATGCAGTAGAACCTTGAAGTATATTTAAACTCTTGTTTAGCTTGAACAGTTGGCAAGAAAAATGTGAGTTCCTATCTGAAGTAGAATGGTACGTTACCACTTTAAGTTTTAAAAAGTGATAGACATTCAGATGCATCTCAAACTCACTTTTATTTTTGTTGCAAACATTGTGAATGAGAAGCCATGGTCATAAACTTTGGCCATTTTTGCTCTATAGATATGCATCTTTAAGTTATAAGGTGAATACAAACAATATGTAATACAGTATTAGGATGTAATAAGCTTTGCTTTTATATTTTAGTTAAAACAATTTTACTTTTTTTTTTTTTTTGCACCACCTTAATTAAAAATTTCAATTTGTACTAGTTGTCTTGCTTTGCAGAAAACACAAAGGTTTGGCTGCATTGCTGATATTTGTAAGTATAAGACACTTCAAGGTTGTGCTGATGAGTAGATAGATTGTAGTGACCTTAGTAGTGACGGAAAGGGAGGGTATTTATTATACAAACTGTGAACTGCAATGACATCCTTAGTTTTGGATGATGTGTATTCTTGTTTTTCTTTGCAGCATTTTAATGAAGATTGCTTTGAAGTGTTTACACAGTAGCACATTTACTATAAAATTTAGTTTAGCACATTGGACAAAAGTAGATAAATTAATAACTTAAAATCAGTTTCTAATTTATACATCTGAAGTCTAGCATTCCTGTATGCACACAGTAAATAATGGGTAGCCTGGGCTGTATGTTGCTTTCAGATATTTTTATCCAAGTTGTCAGCTTCTTATTGCTGTGATGTGCTAAACTTTGAACCTTACTTCTTTTGTTAAAAATCAGTACAACTTTTATAATTTAGTAAGATACTGGCCATAATCTTTCCTTGTTATAATTTTAATTTTTGCTCTGGGTTTACAGGGGCTGGTCTGTATAAAATAATTTACACAAAGATGACTGAATGGTAATACCAGTTGCACTTAAATGAACATGCCCATTCTCAGTAGCTGATGCAGTAATATATTCAGTTTATCTATGCATTGCTGGGATCTTGATATAAGATAGAAACAGTGTTTCTTATCTAAAGTTTTGATTATCAGCAAGTTGAGTGGACACTTTAGTTATTTAAGTAAAGATTTTTGACCAAAATCCAGAAAATGATATGAGAGAAAAATAAATTCCAGCTAGTTAAAATAGATTTTTAAAATGCCAATCTGATTTTAGCCTCTTAGAGAGTGCTAACTAGCTGGTAACGTTTACTTTTAATTCCTTGTTAAAATGAGGCAATAATTTGCAAGATTTTTGTATATATGTGTAAATTCTTCATACCTTTTTAGATCTAATTCAATATTTTCTGACTGCTCTGCCATGTATAATACCATTTTTGTGCATGCTTGATGTGACATTCATAAATTGTACCACTATGACTTTATCCATGTAAAATAGCTATTTATTGAATTTTCTTTTAAAAGCTGGATTTACTGTTTTTTTTCCTCTTCGTTAAGCATCTTAACAAAGAATTTGTTACTGTTTATTAGAAGAATTGCATTTGAGAGCATGAAAATAACTGATTTGCAATCATATGAAGAAACAATAATGCCTTTATTATATAGTGTTAAGCACAATTCTTATAACAAACTGTGATAAATTCTTTTTGTTTTTGTTTTCCTTTGCTGCATTATTTTCGTATGAACAAACCAAAAATCCATGGTGAGCAGTTGCAGTGTTGGCTGATATATATTTTATGTACAGAAAATTTGAAGAGGACAGTAGATTCATTTAGAAGTGTAACTGGTGCTGTGATTATAGCAATACTTTACTTTTGTTAGTCGTATTTCATCTTTTTCATGCTAGCTTTTTAAATGTTCAGTTTTCCTCTTGTCATGGTCAACTGCTGAATTTACTTGAAGGATGTAGAATACTGTTTAAACAATACTAAAGTGTGTACAATTAGGTCAAAGAATTGTGCAGTCGTTTCCTTTTTAATTTTTAAAATTGAGGGTCATAAATATTTGAGAACGCCAGACCTAATAGAGCATAGTGATACTATTTAATTTAACCAAAGTCTCTAGTAAGTAATTCAACTTTGAATGTAAACTAATGAATAAACCTGACCACCAAGGAGATTGTTTGCCCAGAGTTTCAAAGCACATTGTCTACAAATGGAAATTGAAATAATTTATAAAAATATTGACATTACTATGTTTTTTAAAAAGTTCTTAATTTTTTCACTAAAAGGAGGAAACTATTAGTTTTATTGTTAAATATGGTAGATATTAAAATACCTCTTAGATAACCAATGATTACAATGGTCCCAGTTTGACATAAGTACCCTGTATGAGATTAATTAGTGACAATCAGAACAAGTTTTAGTACCAGATGTTCAAGAGGAAGTTGCTATTGTTGCATTGATTTTAATATTTGTACATAAACACTGATTTTTTTGAGTATTATTTTGTATTTGTTGTACTTTAATACCTGGTGTACAGTTCCAGAAATAAAAATCTGGAAATCTTTTTTTTTCTTGGTTCGTGTGAATATGTGCCACAAATAGATTTTTATTTAATGACTCTTAAGTTATAATAGATGGGTAGATATTTAACCACTACTAAATTGGGTTTAGATGTAGTAAACATTTGATAGGTAAATAATAAAGTTGGTACATAAAATGTTTTCTTTAAATCCTCTATATTTACATTTAAAATGAAATGGTAACTATCCCAAAGTGAGGATTATACTTTCCAATTTAATTCAGGAAATATTTATTGACTGTCTTTATGTTTCAAACACTATGTTAGGTAACTGTCTTTTAGGAAGACGTGATATATGCAATTTTATCATGTTACTTGGCAGACTATATGGTAAACTAGTCTTACCTATAATATTTGTAATTTAGTAGAAACTAGAAATATCTTCCCCTAAGTCTTCATGTTTTCAAGCTAAAGTTCTTTTAGCCTAATTTCATTTGTCCCCATATTTCATTTGCTTTCACCAGAGGTTTCTCTGTCTAGTATCATTCTTAGTATGCAATGATCAGATTACATATAATGTCCATATTTTCTATAAGTACAAGAAGAGGATAAAATGAAAACAGACACCTGGATTGTTTGGTTACTTGCCTAAAACCACATTCTTTCATTCACAGACACCAAAGAGCCTTGATGTGCAGAGCTCTGTGGTAGACTCATACACATAAGTGCCTTCATCAGGGGGGACTTTTGAATGCAGCCAAGAGTGCAACTAACTGTTAAGTGAGAGCTGCACAGTATTTCAGGCTTTTAAGGGTAGAAGGAGACCCTTGTGGGAGCAATCTCTAGTGACTTCTAGACCTTACCCATTTGGGCCATAGCTTCCATCAATGGTATGCTTTTTGAGTGCTGCTTCTGTGACTTCTCAAAGGCTTCATGGTATCTGTAAATTGGACATTTCATTATATACACTTGTAAGTTAAACTAGTCCTCAGAACATAGCACTGTTTGCCATCTCCCGTCCAGGTGATTGCTAATCATTTGTTTCTGTGTGTGGGTTCTCTGACAAAACTGTCCTGGGCACTTGATTCATGGTTCTAGACTGGAAATGCTCATGTATTTCTAGGTTTAATGAACTAGCTAATGTTCATTTTAGAGAGCCTGTACTCTGTACTCTCGTGTACCTCAATTTTGATGAGTCTTTTTATGGAGGTAAAGCCAGTGACTGCCACAAAGTTATTTGCTGGTGTAGAATTCATAAAAGCATTTTTTCATGTCAGAAATGAAATCGGCGATTTATAAATCTAAAAAACTGGTAAAAAGATGTTCTATTTTTAAAAAATCAATGTTTTATTTCCAAAAAATATCTTTCCAGTCCAGACCAAGTTGCGGTACACAAGCTTTACACTCTCACCGTGAGCGTTTTATGAGCAGGAACCATGTTTTATTCTTTGAATCTCCTGGGACCTTTCATGTACTAGGTAGGTATTCACTAAATATTTGATAGCATGTATTACTCTTGAGCTAATGGTGACTTTTTCACCAATTAAGACAAAAGTTTTTTAAAAAGGTACAAAGAACAATCCAGAATGAACTGTTAACATTTTACCATATTTGATCTCTGTAATGTGCATTTTTTTCTCAACTATTTTTAGTCATTTACATTGTAACAGTTCATTCCTAAATAGTTCAGCTCTCCTAATATGTCCATAGGAGTTAGTTTCCACATTTTACATAAAATTCTGGGTAACAGGATCTTGATCAAGTAGATTAGCTTTTTCATAAGATGAATCTCTCCTGGTTTCTTAGGATCTTGATGACACAAAAGACAAATGAGTCTGAGAAAAATAATCAGAGAAGATCTAATGGATGTATGTGTATATACTTGACAAATGCTATAGAGAAAAAGAAGGGAAATAGAATGGGGAGTTTCAGTGGTGGCAGTTGGGGACTGTAAATTTCAACAGAGTGGTTAGGCAAGGTGATGGAGGGACTGAGTTAATATGGCTATCTGGGGGGAAGATCTTCATAGGCAGAGAGAATTAGTGCCAAAGTCCTGAGGTGGGAGTGTGCATAGCAGGCTCAAGGAGTGGCAAGGAGGCAGGTATGACTGGTAGCGTGAGCAAGAGATAAATTCAGAGGTAGTGAGCAGCTAGATTATGTATGTGAAGGACTTCAGCATATACTCCACGATAGTAGAGATGAGTCAAGATCTGACTTAAAAGAATCTATTTTGTAAAGGGAGCAGGAGGCTATTAAAATTTCAATAAATTAAATAAAAAACTGTTAGTGTAGCAGCAAAGATGGTTAGAATCTGGTTAAACAGGTTCTGTGTTAGGATTTGAGGAGCCCAATAAAAATCACCCTCTTCCTTATCCAAGTTTAGAACTGAGAGTTGGATGCAGGAGTCAGGTCAGTGGATATCAAAGTAATTATTACCAATAAAACTCTCCTGAAAAGGTGACTTCAGAGCTTTGGCCAAGTTGGCTTACTAATACTCCACCTCTAGACTCACTCCATTACTGGCTGGGCTGACTATAGGCTACTACTTGCATAGGGCAGCCTAGGACACATTCTCTGCAGGCAGAGTCCACGGAGAAGGAACCACAGGGGTCTGGGCCACAGGTGTCTAGTTCTTCTCCAGAGGTAATCTTAGAAAATCAATCTCCCTCCAGTGGGCAGAGAGAGAGAGAGGTCAAGAGCATTACTAATGGAAGCCTTCCACATGGAAACAGGAGAAATGGGTAATAGGTGTTCTGCCCACGACCACTGTCTTTTAACTATATTCCCATGCCAAAATAATCTCACATTCTGTTTTAAACTGTATGAGTGTAAATGTTCAAATAGAGAAAATAGTATAATGACTCCCTATTTCTCCCTTACCAGCTAAAACAATCTTTAAATTACACATACACAAGCACACTAATGGTACACACACCCAGTTAACTCATGGTAACACCAAATATTTTTGGCTTTAGTTTATTCTACAAAAATGAAGCTTTTACATAAGTTCATATACATCAACAGTACAAGAATTGCTGATGACCTTGCTAAAATTATATAAACCATCAGAGACATATTAAAAACATTGAAATTGTAAGTTCAGGCAGTACCTTTTAATTTAATAAACTGTATTTAGGTGAAAACCAAGTAAAATTGGAATTGCATCACACATTTAAAATTGAAATGAAGCAAACAGCTTTTATAATGGAATTGAAACAAATATCAAAAAACCCATCTCACTCCAACTAGGCTTCAAAATATTTCTTCTATAGGTGGAACTCAGAAATAATTAACAAAAAACATTTATAATTAACAATAGCTGAATAAAAAACCTAATTTTTAATAGAGTTAGCTGACAATTGTATAATAATTTGAAAAAAGCTCTTCTCCTTGTTTAATGTCCCTGAGTGCAACAAGAACAACACATCGAAGTGGGCTGAAAACAAAAAGACAAATATACAAAAGTTAGAAGTATGAACAGATACCAGCTCATATTTTTAATTTAACTATTATGGGTTTTATAGATGTCATTTTATTCATATTCTTTACTATCATCTTAGTTTATGCACTTCATTTCCACGAGGAAATTGTTTTTATCCCTGATGAAGGTATTTTAAAGTAGAGTATGTCTATTCTATCATTTTAAAAGATCATAAATCAACAAGTTTATACAACTGCCACTTCTGAACATGTTGTTTCTATGCTCACCTCCTCAAAACTAGTATCATAAAAAGCATTTAAAAATTATATTCATTATAGTTTAACATTTTAAAATTAATTTGTATCTTTGTAGTCTGCAAAGCTGGAAACATTACTTAAAGTTAACCGGAGTTAAAAAATACTTTTTATGAATACAGCAAGATGTGAAACCTTCAAAGTTCCTACTAAATTTATCTTTTCCTATCCTTGTTGAATACTAGTGACATTATGCCCCAGAGTATATGGCTAAAAAACCTAAACCTAAACACATACATATATAGAAAAATGTTACCATATTTTAAGTACAGGGAATAGTTTAAGTTTTAAGTATCATTCATTTTAAAAGAACGATTTAATAGGACACATACAAAATAAGTTTGTCAGTTAATAGCAACTCAGTGAAATGATATAAAGGTTATATCTTCCTACAACATTGTCATATTTAAAATTGCTACTTGAGTATTCTCAGTAGACTACACTTAATGGACAGAAAATTAAATGTTACATTAAAAATGTGTATCTTCTGAATATTTCTTTTTTTACTTTTTTTTTAAGTTTAATTTTTTTAATTTAAGTATAGTTGGTATACTCCCTTTCTTTCACTGCTAAGGTTCCAAATCTAATAGTGAAGTGGGCAAAAGAAATAATAGTATAGTTTGGCCTCTTTCTTCAACTGGGTGCTCTCATGTGAAGTGAGGAACATTATCCTTAAACTAAAAATGTTTTTGAGGATTTTGTAGTTAGGAAAAACAACAGAATCACTTGATAAAAAACTTTTAAGGTTGATACTTATAAAAGTACCACCTAGAATAAAAAAGGCAATAATAAGCAGAATGAACTAATAAGCTAATGGAAGATTTTTATTTTTAAATAAGTCTACATTAATGCATTAAGGTGTGATGATATAAAAATCTAAGTTATAATTTTTCACTAAAAAAAATTACCCAAAATTCTACATAGCTTTTTTTAAGACAATATATTTTTTTGAAAGTATAGAATAAGATAAGATAGAGCTCTTCTAGAAGACTAACCTTTCTTTATCAAAGCTGTAGGCAATGTTTGGAAGATACTGTTTCAGTTCTATAGGGAAAACTGCAGGTACATCAAATTCCTGGTAACAAACATTAGCTGGTCTGTCTAGAAATGAGGATATAATTTTTAAAAATAGAACCATTTTACAAGGTCATGGAAAATAATTATGACAATGTATAGTTTTCAAAATTATCAGAACATAATCAGATTAATAATTGCTATTATGTTCCAGGCACTGCTAGGTTATACACACACACATGTATATGTGTATGTTTATTTTTTTAAGATCAGGAAATAGGTTCTGAAAATAAAAGGTTAAGTAGAAGAGTCAGGCTTCAAGTTCATATCTCCCTAATACCAAAGCCTATGCTAAATGTAGCCAGATATACTTATGGGAAAGACAAGCCCCAGAGAAGGTAAGTGACTCAAACTTAGCAACAGAGAGGGCATGCCAGTCTACTGTTTATTAGGCTGTATTGAGGCACACACAAAACAATCTCTAAATTAAATATTAAAAAAAATGATAAAATAATGATCAAAAGGGCAGTTCAAGTGCCTATATTTACTACAAAACCAGAAAATAGTAAATTAAAGAATTTCAATTAATGTATGTCATTATTTCCCAAAATTCTCTCTGTGATATATGCCTTTAAAAGTCATAGTTTACTTAAGGGCTTCAAAACCTGACTGCCTCTGGTACTCAGTTATATGGCAAAGGAAGAGAATTATTACTGCTTTATTTATATTGTATTTTTCTTACAGTCCTATGGTGCCAACTTACCATTTGAACAATTGTTGACATACTGTCCTACAGCCAGTGGATTATGAAATTCTGATGTTAGCCATGTACTATCACTCATTTTTAAAGGGCCAAGTCGATCCCTCCCATTGCAAGATCTGAAACATGTGAAAGCATCAGCTAAGGGATTGTTCAGTATCTTAAAATTCAAAAGTTCAAAATTAACCCTACAACTGAAAAAGTAAAATTTCTCTTTAAAAACTTTAATCGATAGGACAACTAAGGTTATAGTGGTCATATTCATGGTGGTGTAGTTCTGTCTCCTATAATTAAATTTGAACATGGGCACCGACTTACCTGAACACGACTTTTGATATTCCTTTGTCATTTCCATCAATGAGTACCCCATCTAAGCATCTAAAAATAAATGGATTTCCAATGGACTGGAAAAAGATTGGCTCATATTTCTGATATACTGTACCTATTATACAAGACAAAGACAGAACAACATATAAAGATCATAAACATGATAAGGGCCTTTTTCTGCAACATACATAACATGGAAGAATGTTTTAATTTCTCTGCCTTTTTCTAATATTTCACATTCAATCTAGATCACATTCTGTTTGGCTACTTTACCCCTAAAGACTACCCAATAGCTGATGGAGCACAGAACCAACTTGTCCACACAGAAGAAAAAAGTATGACTTGGTTAACAAATATATGAACATACTTCAGGCTCAATTATACAAAGTTGTATGTGTGTCTGTGTTGTTTTTAAGTAAAATGTGATTTGACATCAGAGTCTTTTAAGAAGGTATTTTGTTAATAACCAATTAAATAATGTAAACATGGGAATAGGTGAGTTTGTCAGTCAGGTGGTTTCTCCTTTATGTTTCAGGCATGTTAAGCTTTAAATTTATTTTAATATTTGTTGCTAGCTAGTTCTATTCTTTGCAGAGTTAGTTGTGTAGAAATTGAGACATCTTGGGGACAAAAATTAGAAAATAGAAGGACTTTTTTAAAACACAGGTGTATCTGACTCAAATATCCACATATATTTTCCTCTACACAAAATAATGTTAGTTTAACAACATATTCTACTGAGCATTCTAGTCAATATTTTGCTTTAGAAGCTGCTTTACTTTCCAAGTGTAGAAATAGCAGGAAGGTCTTAAGTTCTCTCTTTCGTTTTGACTCATACCATTTGCATGTTTCAACCCATACCTTCAGTTATCAATTATCTAAGTCAAACTGACTTATTCTCTAGTGTTTTCTAAGTCTGATCAGAGTAGGCCATACTATATTCTCCTAAACATTGACTAGAAAATTTTCCTTGAAAAGAAAAATGCATTTCACACATAATACTTTCTAATACATAATTTACAAACAGTTAATTTCGAAACCAGGATTTAAAAATCTATGGAAATCTGAGTTTCCAACTCGACTTCTTACTCTAAGAATTGTAAGGTTAGGTATTTTTTTTTTTTTGAACTTGTATTTATAAGTGTATAAGAAACTCTTGGCAAAGTACTAATTGTGCCATTACCAGGATACATAGATACAACCGCGCCTTTTGGTACCAATCCTTTAGCAACGAAGACACCTTTTCCAGCAGAAATCAATGAGCTAGTTGCTAGGGCAACACTGAAACCCAGTGTCTTATAAAGAATTTCTTCTGGTTTAAAGATACTTTGCTGCTGATGTCTGTATTCAAGCAGTTTCACCCTTGGATGTTGAACTGACAGTAGGTCTTGGTATTTTGATTTAACAGGTTCTGGAAGTATAGTCAAGATATCTGATTGTTTACTGAAATCATTTATGAAAAGAGCCTGGAAAACTTTCAGTAATGTTCCTAGGACATCTTCATCTGTGATAACTTTGTCTTTGGATTCCTCTGGAACATATCGGAGGGTCCTGAAAATGGGAAAAGTTTCTATTCACTACTCTTTAACTGATAAAAGCTAGACTGTCTTAATGCCTTCTGGGTTACTGGTCTTAATGAAGATTCTCTCATGTGTGATGGGCAGAAAGTTTGTAAGAGTTGTTTGGACTAGTTACCTAACTTCCAATAATAGCTACACAAGTTAAAAACAGTAAATATTTATGAAAGGCACAAATGCTGTTGGGTCCTTACACTGATTACATCATTTTTCCAGACAAGGAAACTGAGGCCTGGAGATATTAGGGAACTTTCCTAAGGTACTAAAGATGCTAAGAAGGAAAGCGAGAAGCAGAAACAATTTCTAGGCGTGTAATTTCAAGTAAAAATTTTAGTTAACATACACTTTATCACATTCTCTTCTAGGAGTACTTAAATGACTGCATCACTTTTATTCCCGTAACGGTATTATTTTTACTTTTTAATAAAAAGGAAGCAATTTCCGCCTCAAATTTTTATAGGTAATGATGCGTTTGAAATCAAGTTTCCGTAGTATGGAACTCTGGGAAAACTCTTTGGTTATTAACTGGCCTTTGTCGGAGCTAGCTAGCCTGCCTGTTTGAATTTTATGTGTACTCTTCCAGATCACTAGCACGCCACTTACTACAGCTGACAATAATACAGATCCCATGGTCATCCACTAAGCTAGCTTCCCTAATTCAGACCCAACACTCTGACGTGCATTTAGTGGCTTTTTGTTCGTTTTTAGGCGTCAGCTACTTCAAGCCGTTATCCTCACAGCAGGCAGGGTTGCTTTCACCACATACTACAGAGCTGTGAAGATAAACCTCGGTTTGGCTTTTCTAAGGAATGTCAAGCTTCCAACTATTCCTTGGTGTTGAGAAGATCCCGCACTCTCCCACTGTATGAGTTTTCCTCTTTTTCGGAAGTTTCTTATTTTTGCCCAGACATAGGAGCCACGGCCAGCCCGGACTGTAAAACCGACAATACATGCTGCCGCCCGCGGGCAACACCTCTGTCGGAGACCTCGAAGCGCGGGGTACGATGGGTATAGGCCTCAGGCCCCGCCCCAGAGCTCCGCGCCCCTACCAGGGCCCCGCCCTCCTCCGACTCCTCCAGCCTCCCTATCCGCCCCGCCTACCTCGGGCCCTGCCTACCTCGGGCCCCGCCTACCTCGGGCCTTGCCTGCCTCTGGCCCCGCCCACTCACAACCCTCTCGCCTCAGACTCCACCCACCAGGAGCCCGCCTGCCTCGGGCCCTGGGCCACCAGAAGCTCCGCCTCACCGAGGCTCCGTCCGCCTTAGACTCCATCCCCTTCGGGCCACCTGGCCTCTGGCCCAGAGGCCGCGGTGGGGCGGCGGGGCGGAAGGAAGATGTCCCTGGTTCGGTCGCGTCGTCCTCTCACCTCGGGTTGTGCCGGAGGTTCAGCGCGATCCAGGGCACAAAACGGTACTTGTAACGGCGCCACCGCTGCCACAGGCCCCGCAGCAGGCGGCCGGGCATGGCTGTCCCGCGGCGCCGTGATGAGGATGGCGCGGGAGAGGTAGGTCGCGGTCTCGGGGCCGCCCAGGCCGGGGGAGGAGCGGAGGCCGGGTCGTCCCGCCCCTCCCCGGTTTCCACCCTCAGTGTCGGGCTCCGAGTGTCTGGCAGCCTTGGCTCCTCGCAGGTGGCCTCCGCGCTGCTCCTTTATTTACCCCAGCTCGCTGAACAGGTGCGTGGAGCTGAAGGGAGCCTTCATATTCTTTTTTCTTTCTTCATTTGCTCGTGCGTTCTCCCCTATCACCTCCCCTCCCCACCCTCCCGCACACACACACACTTAGGACAAGTGTAGACAACGCTTAGTTCCAGGAAAGGCAAACTACAAGAATCCTTCAACCATCTTTAAGTCAACAAGTGTTTATTAAGAAATAAATGTGTTGGTGCCATTTCCTCAGGCTGGAAGGTCGGCTTTCCTATTTTTTGCCCGAGTCAGGGTGAATCCTACGACTAAATCGAACAGGTCAGAGCTAGTGAAAATTCAGGTAAATGCAAGTGGGCTAAGGACATTTATTCTATTCCAGAAAGGAATAAGAGGAAAGAAAGAAAATTGCCAAAGTCTCAGTTTCACACTAATATTATAGGATGTTGGCAAACTCTAAAGGCTCTGCCCTCAGGTGCTGTGTTTGGTAAATTGCCATCCAGGTTTACCTTATTTGCTAAATGAAGTGAATTCAGTTCCAGGTTGTATTAATAAATGATATACAAAGAGAGTGATTTTTTTGGTATCTAAACTTAAGAGGACCCAAATGGAGCGAGTTGAATCCTTACCTATAGTTATATACTTACCTTTAAAAAAAATTTTTTTTGTATATATTTCGAATGTCTTCTTATTTTTAATTTTATCATATAGTTTAATCATCTTCAGGGTACATCCAATAGAAAGGAACATTTTGTCTAGACCTTATATACAGAGGTATAATTGATTTATAATGTTATGTTAGTTTCAGGTGTGCAACATGATTCGATATTTGTATATATTGTGAAATGATCACAAAAAGTCTAACATCCATCACCATACATAGTTACAAATTTTTTTCTTGTGATAAGAATTTTTTAAGATTTACTCTTATTAACTTTTAAATATGCAGTGCAGTAGTATTAACTGTAGTCACCATGCTGCACATTACCTTCCCAGGACTAATTAATGTTATAACTGGAGGTTTGTACCTTTTGACTTCCTTCACCCATTTCACCCATCCCCACTTCTGGCAACCACCAATCTGTTCTTTGTATCTGTGAACCTGGTTTTTATTTGTTGTTTTTGATTCCACGTATAAATGAGACTATATAGTATTTGTCTTTCTCTGTCTGACGTATTTCACTTAGCATAATGTCCTCATGGTCCATCCATATTGTTACAAATGGCAGGATTTCCTTTTTTATGGCTAAATAATATATATATTATAAATAGTATGTTATGTATATATTATAAATAGTATGTTATATATATAAATAGTATGTTATATATAATATATAAATACATAAATATATAAAGGTATCCATGAATATATAAATATAATATCTTTATTCCTTTATTAATCTTTGGACACAGGATTTTTTCTATATCTTGGCTATTGTAAATAATGCTGCAGTGAACACAGAAGTGCATTTATCTTTTCATGTTAGTATTTTTGTTTTCTTTGAATAAATACCCAGAAGTGGAATTAGTTATAATTTTAATTTTTTGAGGAATCTTTATACTGATTTCTATAGAGTCTGTACCAATTTACGTTCCCACCAACAGTGCACAAGGGTTTTTTTGTCCATGTCCTCGCCAACACTTGTTATTGTCTTTTTGATAATAGCCATTCTAACAGTTACGAGGTGGTATCTCATTATGGTTTTGATTCGAATGATTTGTGATGTTGAGCATTTTTTCATTTACCTGTTGGCCATCTGTATGTCTTTTGAAAAATGTCTATTCAGATCCTCTGCCCAGTTTTTAAATCTGATTTTTTGCTATTGAATTCTATCAATTCTTTATATATTATGGATATTAGCCCATTATAATTTATATTATTTGAAAATACTCCTTTTCAGTAGGTTGCCTTTTTATCTTGTCAGTGGTTTCCTTTGCTGCTAGAAATTTTTTAGTTTGACATAGTCCCAGTTATTTATTTTTGCCTTAGTTGCCTTTACTGTCAAAAAAATCATCACCGAGAGTGATGTCAGAGAACTTACTGCTTGTGTTTGTTTTCTTCTAGGAGCTTTATGGTTTCTGGTTTTACATTCAAGCCCTTAATCCATTTTGAGTTTATTTTTGTGTATGATATAAGGTAGTGATCTAGTTTCATTTTTTTGCATGTGACTGTCTAGTTTTCCCAACAGTATTTATTGGAGAGACCATTCTTACCCCATTGTTTGTTCTTGGCTCTTTTTCATATGTCAAGTGACCATATATGTGTAGGTTTATTTCTGGACTCTCTATTTTGTCCCATTGATCTTTTTATGCCAATACTATACTGTTTTGATTACTGTAGCTTTGTAATATAGTTTGAAATCAGGGCGTGTGATGCTTCTAGCTTTGTTCTTCTTTCTGAAGATTGCTTGGTTATTTGGGGTATTTTTTGGTTTCATACACATTTTACGATCGTTTGTTCTATTTCTGTGAAAAATGCCATTGAAATTTTGATAGAGATCGCACTGAATTTGTAGATTACTTTGGGTAGTTTTAACAGTATTCTTCCCTATGAGCATAGACTATATTTCCATTTCTTTGTGTCATCTTCAGTTTCTTTCATTATCGTATTACAGTTTTCAATGTACAGGTCTTTCACCTCCTTGGTTAAATTTCTTCTTAGGTATTTTATTCTTTTTGATGCAATTGTAAATAGGATTTTTAAAAGAACTTCTGATAGATTGTTATTAGTGTATAGAAACAACAGATTTTTGTAAATGGATTTTGTATCTTGCAGCTTTACTGACTTTGTTTATTCTAATAATTTTTGGTGGAACTTACAGTTTTCTATATATAATATTTATATGTAATATATTATGTCATCTGTAACTACTAATAGTTTTACTTCTCCCTTTCCAATTCAGATATCTTTTATTTCTTTTTATTTTCTAATTGCCCTGGATAGGACTTTCAGTACTATGTTGAATTTAAATTTATGGTATTAAAATTACTTTTTAGTTATATAAGTAGTTAATGAAAAGAACATTCTCCTTATAACAAATAGAAATATGGTAGATAAGGCTAAACTCTCCTTTAATCACACCATATAACCTGTGCTTCCACCAATCCTGGGCTTTACCTCCTCTCAGAAGTTACCAGGTTGATGTGTTTTATGCCAGTCTCATTTCTGTGTATTTACATACTTGTGTACGTTCCTATAGAAAATTAGAGATTTGTGTGTATGTGTTTGTAAAATACTATAGGTATCTGCAACTTCTTTTATTTATTCAAAAATAGTTTTGAAGTCTCCTTATATTAGTTTGTAAAACTCTACTTCATTCTTCTATTTCTAAAGTTTCGCTGTCAAGTTTAATATTTACTGTAATTTTTTGGTAGGTATACTTTATGGAGTTTGTCAAGAATTTTTGTCTTAAATTTTAAATGAACGATGACTTATCAAAGCTTTCATTAGTTATTTATTGAAATGATCACATATTTTCTCTGTGCTCTTCCTTTAATATAGTGAGTTATAATGAGACTTTGTCAAATGTTGCATCATCCTTGGATTCCTGAGATAAGCCTTTTTTGAATGTTTATAGAATTCACCAGTAAAACCATCTGGGCTTGTAGTTTTCTTTGATAAGAATTTTGTTTGTTTTAAAGATGTAGGGCTGTTCAAATTTCTGTTTTATCTTGTTTTGAGTTTGATAAATTATATTTTTCATGGAATTTATTCATCTAAGTTGTCAGATTTGTTGACATAAAATTGATCATAAATATAGTCTTACTGTTCTCTTAATGGCTGTATGATCTATAGTGATAACCCCAGTTTCATTCCTGATTTTGGTGATTTGTGTTCTCTTTTCTCTTCATGATTGTAACTAGCGGTTTGTCGATCTTTTCAAAGAAACAGCTTTTGACAGTTGATTTTCTCTGTTGTTTGTCTATATTCTGTTTTACTGATTTCTGTTCTTTATTATTTTATATGTTCTACTCTGGGTAAGTTTGCTTTTCTTTTTTTCTAGCTTCTTAAAGTAGTGCATCATTGTTTAAGACCTTTCTTTGTTCATAATCTAAGCATTTAAAGTTATAAATTTTCTTTCAAGCATTATTTTAGTTGAATCCCAGGAATTTTGATGTTGTATTTTCAAGATCTTCTTCAACTGAGAAAAGTTATAGGAGAATATCAGAGGTTCAGATGAGAAGATAAGATGTAAAATAATTCAGAGTGGGAAAGCCAACCTTATAGAGAAATGCAGGAGGGAATTGCTGAACTGTTTTCAGTGCACCTACCAATGTTTATCTGCTCCTAGGTAAGCAAGAAGGAGGACTCTTCCTTCTTTCCACCTTCAGAGGAGGAAGTTAAGGTTTTCTCTCTGGAAAAAGACTAAGTTTATGTTGACAAACTAGCACATATCCAGATATTTAATGAAATCGTGGCATTATTTATTCACTCTTTTTATGGGAAGAATCAGTAAAAAACTTAGGGCTTTGACTTTGTCCAAGAAAGAAGTGTTTTTCAAACTATAAGCTGGAGATAGGCTTACTTTGCATGAATCAGATGATACATTTTTAGTCCCCTTTCCTTGTTTCTTGAGTGAAATTTTAGTGTGTGTGTGTGTGTTGAGCGGGAGAGAGGTATAGGAAGTGAGAGACAGAACTTTGATTTCACAGTTCTCTGATGAAAGAGAGTATATTTAAAGATGGTGGGTATTCTGGAAGCTATTTGAATAGCTTCATTGTCTAAAGTGGGTAACATAACTGGCAAATATTTATTCATTCATAACTGTGTACAGCTTCAAAAGATTAAAGTCAAGTTTGAAAAATATATAATTTAGAAAAACTAAATATTATGAAAGAATTTCAGTGTGAGTTACTGAAGTTCAGGAGTGCGTCAAAGATAAATAGGTAAAAGACAGGTGGAAGGAAGGAAAGGGAGAGCATAAGCCATAGTTCTGAGTGTAGCCTGAGGATACTGTGGGTCCCTAGGACCTTTTTAGAGATCTGCAAGGTCAAAACTATTTTCATAATAGATCTAAGATGTTATTTGTCTTTATTTAGTGCCATTCTCTTACTAGGGTGTGGTGGAGTTTCTAGGGGGTTACATGATGTGTGATAGATTGAAATCAGAAGCTGAAATGAGAATCTAGCTGTCTTTTATTAAGCTGGAAATGACATAGATTTGCAAAAATATAAAAAATGCCATTTTTCTCACCACTCAGGGGGAGTTATCTATTTTTCATAAAGATGTTATCCGTTTTAACATATAAAAGATTTTAAAATTGTTTTAACAAATTAATAAATGAATATTTTAAAATTTATGTTTTAATATGATACACTATCAATAGATACAAACCACATAAACAAAAGCTTCTTGGAAACTTGATTTTTAAAGGTGTAATGGGGTCTGAAGATGAAAATGTTTGAGAATCAAGTGTTAGAACCACATATTGTTATGCAAAAGTTTGAGAAGGCAAGTGTGTGACAAAGCATTTAATTGGACATTGACATTAATGCCAGTTCTATGATTATAGTAGTATATTGCATATTGATAAAATTAGACACAAACTATTTTGAAGTTATTTTGTGCTGTAGGGTCTAAAAATACTGCATAAAAAGAAAAAAAAAAGGTCTCTGCTAGTCTGTGAAAATTAGCAAAAGCCACTTCTAATTCCAGCCACTTTATTGCCATCTAGTGGAAAATAATTATACTAAACATACAAATCTATCAGGACTGAGATGTGAGTGATGCTCCATAGAGTATTATAGTACACGGTTGTGGTAGCTTTGAGCATCAATTGGAAGATTCAGTGCCATTGGTTGTCAGCTGCTTCTCAGACCAAATTATGACACCAAAGAATTGAGAACCACTGGCATGAGCAAAGGTGCTGAATTGGTTCAGAGAATGTAAGGATCCGATTAGAGCAACATTTACATTAGAAATAGTAGGAAAGAAAGTTTTTAGGCAGCGTAAGGTCAGATCGTTGAAAAATCTTGCGATTTGGGGTAGTAGGTGGTAGGTAGTTATTAAAGGTCCTCAAGTAGAGCACTAGTATATAGAAATAGTTTGGGAAGCTCAGAACAGTGGTTGGTAGGATTGATGAATGGATGTGTGGTAGGTGGATGGGTGGGTAATTGGATAGGTAGATGGATAGGTGGGTGATGGATAGATAGGCGGGCGGGTGGTTGGCCACCCAAGAGCAGGGTGGTTTTGAGAGCAGAAAACCAGGAAATAAGGTATCAGATATCTGGATATAGCCTCTTCTTCGATGTGAGTGTAGGAAGGGGATGGGAGAATAAGAATGTCCTGTTTGGTAAACATCAAATCTAGGTTTTAGACTGGAAAATGGAATTCTCAATGATTGCCTTGAGTTTTGTTTTTCAATTTTCTGAGAAGAACACCGAGTTAACTGCTTTATTCTTGAGAAAAAGGTGAGGTAAAGTCTGATTTTCAGATATTTGGCAAAGTTCACACACTGTTAAGATCATCCTTTAATTAAAGAAAAGTTTTACTCTCCTGCCTTCTGGATCTTGTGTAGTTGCCTAAATAATTTTTCCATTGGTTGTCAGTTAACACAGGCCACTGAAATATAGAAACTCAGCTGCAGGGAAGGAAAAAAGAAAAAACAAAAAAACAAAAAATAAAATTAAGGTAAAAGGCAAAAAAAAAAAAAAGAAGAAAGAAAAAGAAGACATTAACAAGCAACCATATATAGGTTCACCAGTTGTTAACATTTTGCAGCAATTCCCCGCCCCCCCCCCTATATACATATACATATATTTTTTCTTTTTGCATTTGAATGTAAGTCCTAGACATCAGCTTTCCAACAATGACATTTTCTCTTCCCAGTACTATTATTGCATCTTTAAAAACTGACACTAATTCAATATCATGAATATATAGTCTATATTTAAATTTCTCTAATTTCAAAATTGCCTTCTTATAGCTTTTTGTTCTTTTCTTATTTGTTTTTTAAATTGAATCTAAGTTCACGCATTGCATTTTGTCTATTTTAATCAAGTCTGATCTATGCCCTGCTTTCATTTCTTTTTCATGACTTAAAACTTTTATGAAGAAACCAGGCTTGGTGTCTTGCATAATGTTCTCTCCCCCCAGCCCCCAGCAGAATTGTAGAAATTATTATTTTTTATTTTTAAATTTTTAGTTGTTAAAAATTTTTCCCCATCTTTCAACCTCCCTCCCCTTTGGCAAGCATCCACTTGTTCTCTATAGACCTATGGGTCTGTTTCTGTTTTGTTTTAAAAAATTTCTTTTATTAAAGTATTGTTGGCATACAATATTTTATTAGCTTTATGTCTACAACATAGTGGTTTGACATTTATATGCCTTATGATGTGGTCACCATACTAAGTCTAGTAAGCACTTATCACCATGTAAAGTTTTTAAAATACTATGAATATATTCCCTGTGGTTTACACTACATCATATGTGATTTATCTTTCTCTGTCTGACTTATTTCACTTAGCATACTATCCTCTAGGTCCATCCAGTTGTCTCAACGACAACAATATTTCATTCGTCTTTATTGCTGAGTAACATTCACTTGTATTTGTATACCACGTCTTCTTTAATTCATTCTTTTATTGTTGGACACCTAGGTTGCTTCCCTATTTCAGTTATTGTAATTAATTCTATAATAAAAATAGGGGAGCATGTTATCTTTTCAAATTAGTTTTTTTTTTTTTTTTCAGAAGTGGAATTGCTGGGTAGCACAGTAATTCTAGTTTTAATTTTTTGAAGAATTTCCATACTGTTTTTCCATAGCGGCCACATCAGTTTACATTCCTGCCAACAGTGCACGAGGACTCCCTTACTTCCATGTCCTCGCCAAGATTTATTTGTTGACTTTTTGATAGTAGTCATTCTGACAGGTGCGAGGTGGTATCTCATTATGGTTTTGATTTGCATTTCCCTGATAATTATTGATGTTGAGCATCTTTTCATGTGGCTGTTGGCCATCTGAATATCATCTTTGAAGAAATGTCTATTCATGTCCTCTGCCCATTTTTTAAATAGGATCGTTTGGTTTTTATATGTTGAATTGTAAGAGTTCCTTATATATTTTGGATATCAATCCCCAATCAGATATATAATTTGTGAATATCTCCCCTGATTCAGTAGATTGTCTTTTCATTTTTTTGATGATTTCCTTTGCTGTGCAAAAGCTTTTTAGTTTGATATAGTCCCATTTGTTTAATTTTGTTTTTGTTGCCCTTGCCTTAGGAGACAGCCCAAGAAATATTGCTAAGACTGATGTCAGAGTTTGTCTATATTTTCTTTTAGCAGTTACATGGTTTCAGTTCTTACATTTAAATCTTTAATTCATTTTTAGTTTATTTTTGTATATGGCGTAAGAGAGTGGTCAAGCTTAATTTTTTTTTGCATGTATCTGTCCAGTTTTCCCAACACCATTTATTGAGGAAACTGCCCTTTTCTCATTGAATATTCTTTGCTCCCTTGCCAAATATTAGTTGACTATATGTGTTAAGTTTTATTTCTGGGCTTTTGATTCTGTTCCGATTGACCTGTGTGCCTTTTTTTTTTTTTTTTTTTTTTTTTTTGCCATTATCATTCCATTTTGGTTACTAATCTTTGTAGTACAGTTTGAAATCGGGAAGTGGGATGCTTCCAGCTTTGCTCTTTCTCAAGATTGTTTTGGCTATTAGGGGTCTTCTGTGGTTCCATACGAAGTTTAGGATTGTTTTTTCTATTTCTGTGAAAAATGTTACTGGAATATTGATAGAGATTGCATTTAATGTATAGATGACTTTGGATAGTATGGGCATTTTAACAATATCCTTCTCCATGAACACAGAATATCTTTCTATTTATTTGAGCCTAAGTGTTTCTTTCTCATCAAAATTTGTTTTCATTGCACAGATCTTTCACCTCCTTAAATGTATTCCTAAGCATATTATTTTTGATGCTATTGTGAATGAGATTGTTTTCTTTCTTCCTTTTTCAGTTATTTTATTGTTAGAGTATAGAAATGCATCTAATTCCTATGTGTTGATTTTGTATCCTGCAACTTTACTGAATTCATTGATTAGTTCTAACAGGTTTTTGATGGTCTTTAGGAATTTCTGTATATAAAATAATATCATTCACAAAGACAGTTTTACCTCTTCATTTCTGACTTAGATGGCTTTTATATCTTTTTGTCCTCTAATTGTTCTGGCTAAGACTTCCAGTACTATGTCGAATAGAAGTGATGTTAAGTAGGCACCCTTGATTGTTCCAGATCTTAGAGGAAAAACCTTCAACTTTTCACCGTTGAGTATGATGTTAGTTGTGGGTTTGTCATATTATGTTGAGGTATGTTCCATTTATACACAAATCGTTGTGAGTTTTTATCATGACAGGATGTGTTGTATCATGACAGCATTTGTTAAATACTTTTCTGCATCAAGATGATCATATTATTGTTATCTTTTATTCTGTTAATATGGTATGTGACATTTATTGCTTTGCATATGTTGAACCTTGTATCCCAGGAATATGTTCACTTGATCATGGTGTATGATCCTTATAATGTGCTGTTGAATTTGGTTTGCTAATATTTTATTGAGAAGTTTTGCATTTATATTTATCAGATATATTGGCTTGTAGTTTTGTTTCTTTTTTAATTCTCCCCCCACTCTACTTCCACCTCTGGTTGCCATCTCCCCTTAAGAACTGGATCTCTGAAGGTGGGGCATCTCCTCCCATGCAGTTATGGCACACACCCAAGGCCTGGCACACCCAGGAGGCCTGGACCATGGCTCCACTGGGGCTCAAACCCAGGACCTTCTGCCTGTAAAGCAGATGTGCTAACCACTACTCTCTGGAACCACTCCAGCCTGTAGTTTTCTTTTCTTGTAGTGTCCTTATGTGGCTTTGGTATCAGGGTAATGCTGGTCTCATAAAATGAGTTTGGGAGTGTTCGCTTCTCTTCAATTTTTGGAAGAGTGTGAGAAGGGTTGGTATTAATTCTTTTAATGTTTGATAGAATTCACCAGTGCAGCCATCTGGTTCTGGCCTTTCCTTTGTTGAGAGGTGTTTGATTACTGCTTTAGTCTCCTTGTTCAGATTTTCTCTTTCTTCATGATTCAGTTTTGGTAGGGGCATCTTATTTGCTGTGATGCTGACATCATTTTCTCCTCAATTTCTTTTATTTATTTTTAATTTATTTTTTAATTACAGTCGACATACAATATAGTATTGGTTTCAGGTATAAAACCTAATGATTATACATTTGTGTAACTTACAAAGTGATCACCCTGGTTAGTACTCGTTTGACACCATACAGTTATTACATTATTGACCATATTCCTTGTGTTATACTTTACATACTCATGACTTTTTATGACTAGCAATTTGTACTTTGTTGAAGTTCTCACTGAGTTCATCTATTCTTCCCCTAAATTCATTGAGCATCCTTATAACCAGTGTTTTGAATTCTATATCTGGTAGATTTCTAGTCTCTATTTCATTTAGTTCTTTTTATAGTGTTTTGTCCTGTTTGTTCATTTGGGACATGTTTCTTTGTCTTTTCTTTTTGGCTGCCACCCTATGTTATTTCTGTGTATTGGGTAGATTTGCTACATCTCCCAGTCTTGTGAGAGTGGCCTTATGTAGTAGGTGTCCTGTGGGGCCCAGTGGCACAATCTCTGATCACCTGAGCCTGGTGCCCCTTGGGTGTCCCTTGTGTTGGTTGTGTGTGCCTTCCTATAGTAGTCGGGCCTTGATTGCTGTTGGCACATCAGTAGGTGGGTTTGACCCTCAGGCTGACTGGATGTGAGGGCTTGCTGTGACTACAGCAGATGAGTTGTTGTGCATGGGCTGAACCCACAGAGTGAGAGTCACTTTAGCGGGGCTCTGGTGCCAGCCAAGTCTACCCTTCAGGTGTGTTGTTTGTGGAGCTAATTGGGTGGTGCTCTGGTTTGGTCTGAAGCTGGCCACCAGCTGTGTTGGGACTAGAGCGTTTTGAGAGGGACTCTGGTGTAGGCCAAGGGCAGACACTGCTTATCCTAGGGTTGGGGCTGCTCGCTAGCAGCTACAAATTGATCTTGCTGTTGGTTGTTGGTTGTGCTGGGCTTGGAGGCACTTGGGAGAGGCTTCACAGTGAACTGAAGCCAGCTGCCACTAGTTCCTGGCTTGGGACCATTTGGTGGGCCCTTGATGAGAGCAGAAGCCAGCTTCCTCTTGTGCTGAGTCTGTGGCTGATTACTTGAAGCTATATTCCAGGCCAAGACTGGCTACTGCTTATTCTAGGCTTGGGGCAACTTGATAGGAGTTATGCACGTTGAGACCATTCACTGTTTGAGCTGGGTTTGGGCTGCTTAGCAAGAGCTACAAGGCATGCCAAGGCCACAGCCACTGCTTATTTGCGGTTTGTGGACTTTTGAGAGATTTCGGGAAAGTACACAATATGATCCCAGACAGGCTGCTTGTATGGAAAAGCTGCCTTGAGGTTTAGGCTAGGAGAGTTAGGTGAGGTGGGTCTCAAGGAATCACCAGGCCTGGGCGAAGTGTTAGGTTAATGGAGAGCACAGATCACGGATTTGGCACCTACCTGCACCTGCTGCCCGGGTGGGGGTAGGGCTCAACAAAGGAACATTTGCACCTGCCAGCACTTCCGTCCCTGGAGAGAGCTGCCCCAGCTCATGCTCCTCCAGCCCTTGCCCTGAGATTAGTCAATTCAGTTTCTCCTTGTATGTCCCTGGCCCAGTTGGAGCTGCTGCGCTTGTGCTGGAGCCTGAATGAGTTTGTGAGCAAGTGAATCTGTGCGTTAGCTCTTAAAGAGAAGCTTGGCTGTCTCCCACAACCTTGTCTCTCTGGTTCAGTCCATGCTGGTTTTCACAGCTAAATATTATAGGGACTCCTCTTACCAGTACTTGTGCCCTTGGCTGGGGAGTCCAGTGTGTGGCTAGGACCCCTCACTCTTCAGAGGTGACCTCCACAATGGAAATATCCCTTGATATCTGATCCCGCCACACTTGGTGTGGGACTGCCTGTTCTGCATCTCTCCTCCTCCTACCAGTTAGTTACAGGACTTCTGTTCAGCTAGTCTTCAGGTTGTTTTCAATGATGGTTGTTCTATAATTTGTTGTAATCTTCATGTGATTGTAGGAGGAGGTAAGCACTCCCGCCATCTTGATCAGAAGTTGCCTGGACTCTCCTCATAATTTCTTTTCTGGATACTGCAATTGTCTTCTGACCTCCTCTCTGCTTCTTGTACTACCCAATTTGCTTCTTGCTTCAAGATGCTGCTAGGGTGATTTTTATGAAATAAAAATATGATTATGCCACTCCCTGTGAAAGATTTTTCAGTATCGCACCATACCTCATTATTTCTTTCTTTTGTTTTCACCCTTGTTAGAACCCTGTCCTCTCAGTATGTCTGCACAGATGTTGAACATTTTCATTTAGCAAATCGACTTTAAAGGAAAATAGCAATTATCTCAAAAATAAAGTCTATATAATAGAAATTTCAGTATTGTATGAAGAGAACTTTGGGTCATGAAGACTTTGTCTCATAGCTTAGCCTAGTGATATTTTGCTAAAATGACAATAGTGTACATTTGAGTAAAAATATCCAGAGAGCCAATTTAAAAGATGTACATTTTAAATCAAATTACTCAGAAATTTTAAAACAGATGTAGAGATACAAAATGGCTTCTGAACTCAGTCGTTCAGTGACATTTCTTACCTTACAGGATTGAATCATCTAGATTCTGATTGTTTGATCATGTGAGAAACAACTACAGAGCAGAAAAATGAAGGATGAAGGTGGAACACACAACCACAAGTACCATCTAAGACTATAAAACCGTGGGGCAGGCCTAGGAAGTTCCCTGGTATACCTTGAATTGCAGCCTGATTGAAACTGCTTTTCTTCATTTGTAAAATGGAGTATAATCAGTTTCAAAGTACTGACAAACAGTAGTAAGTGAATGAATCTTCTCCTTCCCAACAATTTAACAAAGAGGACGATTTTTTTTTTAATACCTTATTATATAAAGAGTTACATGAGCAGAAGCAATTAAGTTTAATGTGTGCTGAGAACAGTGGTAGTATTTAAGAGAAAGTATATAACATAGAGAAGGTCAAGGAAGAACTAAGGAATAGTTCTAGATTGAATGAGCCTGAAGAAACATGACAACTAAAAACAAACATGATCTTGGTTTGGACCCTTTTGTTATAAAGGACATACCTGGGCAAGCTGGCAAAACCTGAGTGGGGCGTTTGGGTAAAGGGTATAGGAGAGTTCTTTGTGGTATTCTTACAACTTTTTTGTAAGTATGAAATTATTTCAAAATAAGTAAAAGTAACAACCTTTGTTCAAAAACTTTTATTTACTATAAAGACAAAACACCAAAATAGGTACAAATACTATAAAATTGGTTCAATGGGGTAAAAATTTTAATTAAAATATCGATATATTTAAAATAACAAAGGATATATTTAAGCCAAATTTTCTTAACCCAGAGATTTTTTTTTTGTAACATTTGTTTACACAGTAAGGTGCTAATAGAAGTTAGCCCTTAAGCCCTGGAAGTCTTAGGAATCATAGTCACACAGCAAATATAATTTCATTGTGAAAGTGAACTTTGGTAGAAGAAAAATCTATAGGACACCTGAGGTAGTAGAAACTGGAATAAACAGCAGTAGACATTATTTACAACTTGAGTACCAAATAACATTAAGAACACAAAAATAATTACACAATACAATTTTCAGTCCAGCTTTGATCCAAAGAAAATAAGAATATTACATCACATTTGCATTGAAAACAAAACAAAACAACAAAACACCACAATTACCAGCAAGCTGAGGGAACTGCAAACAAACTCAAACAATGGATTTTGACATCTAGAGGCTATTTGAGTTTGAAATGTGGTGGGCATGGTGATCTACAAAAGTAATACTGATAGCTGAGGTTCCTCAGTTTATACAGTTTACATTTCTGTCAGACACAGTATTAATCTGACCAATGATCTTCCAGTACATAAAATGGCAAGAGTGCATCCTTTAAAGCTTGCACATGAGAGACTTGGAAACAATCTTATTAGAACTGTGATAATTCTAAGTAGTCAGAAAAAAAAAGAAAATAGAAAGTCAAGTACAACACATGTAGAGCTACCAAACTTCACATTTCGGTACTATTTTTAACTCTTCAAATATTGCCAATCTTCCAAACACAGGAATGTAAAATTTCACTAAGAAGCACATTCACATTAAAGAAAAACTGCTTTTTAAAAAATTATATGCAATATATCCCTGTAAACTTGAAACATTTTTAAATTTGTGTTGTACATTTAAAATGTACTCTATATAGCTTATTTAGTTTATCCTGAGTCTTTGAAATAACCAATTCTATTTCATTCTGCAACAATTCAACTGGCTTCTGAAGAGTTAAAACTTAACATCTCAAAAAGTTATATTAAATATTTAATCAGTACTTGATTTAAAAGACTCAAAAAAAAAAAAAGGTATAAAAAAGCTGCCATTTTCCTTCAAAAGTACATGCATTTGAATTCATTTCAGATGAAAACCATTAGATAATTGTGCAAAATCAAAGGAATTAGTTAAGTCAATGAAATTCACTTTTTAATTTCTGAACACGTTTTCCAAGTTCAAAGCAAATATATTGTTTAAAAATACTATTACTCATTGGTAGTTGAATAATTAAGTTAACTTTAATTATCAGCCAGGCCAACTGTAAATAGATAATGCATGGCAGAAGGAAAATAGCAGTTACATGTTATTATCTGTTACATGTGGTGATGATGAATGATGATTGTTACATACAGAGTAAGACTTAAATGGTGTGAAGTTTCCTACAAAAGAAACCAATACATTAAAAATTCAAATAAATTTCAAGGTAATCTTGATCTTGGTTGTGAGCTGCATCACAAAGAATAGTTGATTTTCACTTAATTTATATTTAACCTGCATGAGAAGAGCAGTGACTGACTCAATGAAGGTAGTATTAAATTCCAATTTTAAAAACAAACAAAATTCTGTATTTAAAAAAAACCTCTTGCAATAGCAAGATATTTAATAAACTCTAGTTCACACATAGTTCTACTTTTTTTTTTCTGATTTAAAACGCTCACCTTTCCCTGAATATTAAAAATGAAGGTGAAATGAAAATATAGAACCATAATTTCCAAAAACGAAATGAATGGGCCAACAGTAAAATGCACAATGAACCACAATTGCCCATTTAAAAAAATAAAGGTCAACTGTGGGTCATAAAGAAGTTATCAACTTTTAAAAATATATTTACTGCTACTTATAGCATATTCTGACCTAGAAGAGGCAGATACTGATTTTCATAACCAGTGACAAAAAACTGAACGGAATTGCAGAACCCTCTGCCTGTGATCACAATATGAAATGGAAGAATAATTGACACATTAAAATAGATCCTGAGCCCCTCAGCTGCTAATATTGCTGAAAAAGTGCTCCAAAAAATAATTATGCTTCTGTTAATTAGTCATGCAAACTTCATTCCTGTTAACCTAGGGCCAGTTCTTTGAAAGGCACGGTTTACAGTTTCTGCACAAATCGTGGACTTTTGCATACCAAGCTTAGGTACAGAGCATGATTTGTCAATCACATACTTAGGTAGGGTTCCTCCCTGGTCTCGTTCATAGCTGTTCAGTGGCACAAAGGCCAGTGTGGTTCCCCACAAAAGTTCTCTTATTGAGCATCCTGTCTCCATTATAGTTTATCTGTATAATTGGCTACCATGTAGTACGGAAGACCGGATGCTTCAGTAGCTCTCTTGACGGAGGTCTGTCCTGAGGTTGAAGTTCTAAACAGCGAAGAGCCACATCTCGTAAACCAGGAGACAAATGTGAAGGGATGGATGGAGCAGTAGTTGCACTAGCAATCTGTAGGAGAAACACCAAAATGTTGAAGCTTTCTACAACTGGAACTTTTGATATAGAAGTACACGTGCATATATTTCATAATCTCTACATATGCATCTGTACATTGAGAATAGAAACTGAAGCAGAAGTGAGTAGACTTTTTGCTAATAAGAAGTCAATGGAAAAATGCACCCAATCAATGGGAGGTTTTTTCTAAGAATCCTTCAAATTTTAGGATTTTTGAACTTGATCAAATACATCTGATCAGACAGATCTACTCTTTTCTTTACTGTCTCAAATGAACAAGGCTAACTGCATCCAAATGATAGGTAAAGTGTTCACTCAAATGAATTCTGCATTCTTCATATTCACTCTACAAGATGGTTTATCCCCTTTGTTTCAATGCACATTTTCTATTTTTTTCAGCAGAGAGACCTATTCAGTTTGAGAGACTAAATCTGGCCAGTCAGTATAGTATATCAGAAACACAACTGCACTGACCTTTTTTCAGGTACTGAGGAAGTTATATAAGTGTGAGGTGCTGCGGGGCTAGCTTAGAGGACTAATACTAGTAGCCACTTTGCACAGAGCTAACTGTGTGGTAAGTGCTTTACTTAGGCTCAGAGGTAATTTAGTTTATCCTTGTAATAATCCCATGCTATATTACACATTTTATGAAAGAAAACAGAGTAGATAAAAGCAATTTCCCTAGTCACATGGCTAGGGATGGAGTCAGGATTTGAAACCAGGTCTATATAACTCCATACCCCAAGCTTTTTAGCTAGCACATGTCTGAGTCAAAAGCTAAAAGTCTCAATCATGCACTATTCTCTGGTGGAAATGAAGAGAATGGATTTGAGAGTTGTCAGAAATGTAGAACAGATAGGATTTGGCAACTGACTTGGGTGTGAAATTTTTAAACACAGAAAATAATTTAGAATTTAAAAAAATATGGATTGTGTACAATACATGAAGAGCTTCTAGTATTTGCATATTAAGTTTGCTATCTATATATGTACATATTTCAGGCAGGAGCAATGATTCCATATTTGCTAATTCAGTGTTCATAGCAACTTTACAGAACATAACTACTGGGAAGAATGAGAACTGACTGTACATGCTGCCAGCATTCACCACACCATATAAATTCCTGGAGATATATAAATATATACTTATTTCAGGGAAGCTATGCCTTTATGTTAGATTGATAGTTATGGAGAACCCAACATGAAAATTTGCCTCCTGTCAATCTTAGCTCACCTTGAATATCAAAGCAAGATGATTGGAATGTTTTTCTGCATTCCAAGGTGGTTTAGCGCAAGCCATTTCTATAATAGCACAGCCAACACTCCACACATCACAGCTCCTACCATACTGCTGACCTCTTAGTACCTGAAATAAAGCAGAGAATTAATTTGGCAATAACTTGTTAAAAAATGAAAAAGTCACTTTATAATTATGGATTCTAGCTTTTTACTTTAGAGCAAAGCAAAGGTACCAAAAGCAATTTTATGGACAATGTGCTGTCTCATTTATCTCATTAATAAGATTAATCTCCTATGTAGCATGAAAGTATTTAGAAGAATTGTGAGGTTCTGAAGAAGAGTCACATGAAATCATAGAATTTCAAAGCAGCCCCAGTGAACTTGGTAAACCATGGGGCAACAAGACAATCAACAATTACAATAAATAAATATGAAGAGTTCTACATAAATATGAAGAATTCTGAACACAACAGAAGAGGCCAATGCTTAAAACATCTTCCACTGTTAAAAGACCTGCTTCTGTGTACTCATCTCCCTTTGGAATAGAGAACAATTTTTAAAACTATTATGTGTACTTTGTGTTTAATACAAAATACTATAAATTAACCAATTCTTTATTATAAATAGACCTTAAGCAAATCTATTAAGGCAAAGATTGAAGGGGTTAAAGTTCTAAAATCAAGGATATCATTAAAACCCCTATTTTTAGGGCCATGGACTTCTAATTGGTAAGCACATACTGTATAACACTGCAAAATAATTTGGTATAATGCTGCCACATAGAACTCAAAAATATTTTCTTTTATCATACTCAAAGCTGCTTCTCACCTCAGGTGCCATAAATGCAATTGTCCCCAATAACTGTCCCTGAAACTCTCCTGCACCAGTTCCTTTTGATGCCAACCTGGCTGCTGCTCCAAAATCTGCAATTCTCAGTCTCTGACCTGTGCTGTCAATTAGCAAATTGGCACCTGTCAACAAAAACAGCAAATGACCTTGTATGTTAAAAACAAAAGGACGGATAAAAACTCAGTAAAATACTACTAATTACAAATGACAATGATGAAAGAAATGGACTACAGGTAAGAGGTTCAGAGAAATCTACTCGTCCTCCCAAATCACTTCATTTTGCTAAAGGCATACAGGTTTCTACAATGTAAAATTAATAAAATCCAGTGCCTCAGAGGGAAAATCTGACAAAGTATCAAGGCACAAGGAGATAAAAGCAGAGTTTTAGTTAGTGAAACTTTTAAGTGTTGAAAATCTTTAATATAATGATTCTAACAAAAATCTTAGAGAAAGTTCAAATTTTAGTGTGATTTACATTTTAAGACAAAGTTCTGCTGAAACATACCATTTCAAACTACTGTAGTTTCATAATAATAGCTTAATATAAAAATGTTATTAAATTACTTCTATATGCTATGTCAAATATTAAAGACATTCACGTCAGAAAACCAAAGTTGCGCTTAACCGAACTGCAAAAGTTTGAAAGGATTTTTCTTAAAAGATATTTATAATATCCTAATTATTCTAAATAAAACTGGGAACAGGAACTTTTGGGAGGCAGTACAGCATGAGACCAAGAGAGGAACTGGAGACCTGCATTCTATACTTGTTTTGCCATCAACTGGCAGTAAGATTGTGAAAAAGTCACAGCCTCTCTGAGGAAGTACGATTATGTGACCCAAAAGGTTCTTTTGTTTCTAATAATTCTAGTGCTTTGAGTAACTCAGGAGAAACAATGCCGTAGTTGATTTCAAGTTAGAAACTATCGCCTTTTTGGTCCTTGCACACAAGGGAACAGGTCGTGAAAAAAGGAGGGCCTGGTGTGCTACCGCCATTTCTTCAGTTTTGGGTCCCTGCCCCTTCTGCAGGGCTTCCAACAGCGCCATCTTGGGACAAAGCATCTAGAGGTTCGCAACCTCAGTGGTCCATAGTAGCCACTATGAGAAGGGCCCAGGGAAGAATTTGCCGTTTTCAGTGGAAAATAAATGGCGGTTGCTAGCTACGATGACTTTGTACTTTGGATTTGCTGTACCTTTCTTTATAGTAAGACACTAGCTGCTTAAGAAATACAGATATTTTAGTTAATCCATGAAACTGATGTGAAGAGCATTTTAAAAGGTGCAGTCCCTTTGAAACATAGATCAAACTGTTGAACTCAACATACTAGATATGTTTGTAAATAAACTTATGACATGAATCCTTAATGCTGCTTCTCTTGAAATACCAAATGTGATAACTGAAAAAAAAAAGAACTGTCAACAAAGATCCAAGTTTCAAAATTACATTTGTTTTGTTTTCTACTTGTTGCCAGTAAATAAAAGAATTCCTACCTTTGACATCTCTATGAATGATTTGGTTTTCATGTAGATATGAAAGGCCACGAAGTAATTGTTCAGTATAGTTAATAACTACTGATTCCTTGAAGGCTCCATATTTACTGAGCAAATGAGCCACAGAACCCCCTACAAGACAAACATATAGGAATAATTATAATAACTTAAGTCACATTAAAATTATTTATTATACTTTGTTTATATAAGGTTGCACTATAGGAGCTCATCACATTCACATTTAAAATGTTCAATTTATACTCTGCATCAGAAATAAAACTGATTTGAAAACTAACACATTCCAGTAATCTCAAAACCTATTGTTTATGAGACATTTTCATGGAACCATCATGAACTAGTTCTCTGGAAGATCAAGATTTCAGAAAGCTTTAAAAGTTAATTTTGGATGCAAATTATTTCTGAACTGTACAATTCACCTCTGTTTTTGACCAAGGTGTACAAAATGCCTTTCTTAAGGACATGAGTAAACAATGCTAACTTGTTATTTAGCAGAAGGTAAAGAGAATGGGAGGAACTAGAAGACCTAGACTTAGACTTCTTATCTTATTTACTACCTCTGATCTGGGACAAGTCACAAACTCAGCCGCATTTAAGAGTTTATAATCATCAACCTAAATATAACAATTAACCTAGCTATAACCAACAACAGAGAATGTACTAAAGAACTGATCTGTAGAAGTGGAGGTTAAGATGGAGGGGAGTAGGTAGATCCTGGACTTACCTCCTGCCATGGGCACACTAAAACTACAACTAAATATAGGGCAACCATTACTGAGAATGACCTGAAGACTAACTGAACAAAATTTCTACATCCAAGGATATAAAGATGATGACACATTGTGATGAGTAGGAGGGGCACAGATGTGGTCTGGTCGACCCACACCCCCAGTATGGTGATTCACAATTGGGAGGGATATCATAGCCATGGTGGTTCTCCCCATTTTATGGGAAACATAATCCATAGCCTGAGAATAAGCCCCATCCACTGGCGTGCCTATAGCAATCATGGCCCAACTGCAACAGGAAAGCATACTCAACTCACACGCGGACACCCCTCTAGCACCTGGCTCTGGTGACTAAGGGGGATTGTGCCATTGAGCCCCATAAGGCACCTTCTACATAAGATCACTCTTACAAGACTGGGAGATGTAGCTGAACTACCTAATAGAAGCAAACACAGAGAGACAAGTAAAATGAGGAGACAGAGGAATATCTTCCAAATGAAACAACAAAACCCCAGAAAGAGAAACAAATGGAACAAAGGTAAGCAATCTACAGATAAAGAGTTCAAAGCAGTGGATATAAAGATGCTCAGAACTCAGGGAGAAGAATGGGTGAACCAATCAGAACTAAGGAATAAAATAACTGAAATGAAAAATATGCTAGAAGGAATCAATAGCAGATTAGATGATGCAGAAAAATGAATCAGCAATCAGAAAAACAAGGTCTTGGAACTCATGCAATCAGAACAGCAAAAGGAAAAAGTAATTTTTACAAATGAGGATAGTTTAAGGGACCTCTGGAACAACATTAAGCATACCAACATTCATACATTAAGGGTCCAGAAGGATAAGAGAGAAAGGGACAATCTATTTGAAGAAATAAAAACTGAAAACTTCCCTTACCTGATGAAGGGAACAGACATTTAAATCCATGAAGCACAGAAAGTCCCAAACAAGATGAACCAAAGGAGACCCACACCAAGACATTTCATAATTAAAATGCCAAAAGTTAAAAGTCCAAGAGAAAAAGCAGCTAGTTATGTACAAGAGAACCCTCATAAGGCTATCAGTTGATCTTTTTCAGCAGAAACTGTGCAGGCCAGAAGCAATTGCACAGTATATTCGAAGTGATAAAAAGAAAAAGCATACACTCAAGAATACTCTACCTGGCAAGGTTATCACCCAGAATTAAAGGAGAGAAAGAGTCCAAGAGTTTTTCAAAGAAGCAAAAGCTAAAGGAGTTCACTACTAAACTGGCTCTAAAAGAAATGCTGAAAGAACTTCTTTAAGCAGAAAAGGAGGCCAAAACTAAAAATAAGGAAATATAGGAAAGAAAAAGCTCACTGGTAAAGGTGAACATTTAGTAAAAGTAGTGGATCACCAATTATAGGGCTAGTATAAAGGTTAAAAGACAACAGTAGTAAAATCATGGGTATCTACAATAATTAAGATATATACACACACAAAGATGTAAAATAAGATGTCAACAACATAAAACATGAGGGGTAGGTGAGTAAAAATGTAGTGCTTTTAGAATGCATTCTAACTTAAGCGATCATTGAATTAAAATAAGTGCTATAAAGACAGGTTGATATATATGAAGCTCATCACAATCATAAACCAAAATCAATAATACATTAGAAAAATAAAAAGGGATCCAAACATAATATTAAAAAAGATAGTCAACACACAAGAGAAGAGTGCAGTAGTAAAGAGTGGGGAACAACTACAAAAACAACTAGTAAAGTGGCAGTAAAGTACATATCTATTAATGATTAAATTTAAATGAATTAAATGCTTCAATCAAAAGATAAAGGGTAGCTGAATGGATTAAAAAAAAAAGGACCCACTTATATGCTGCCTACAAGAGACTCACTTCAGATATAAAGACACGCAGACTGCGTGAAGGGATGGAAAAAAATATTTCATGCAAGTTGAAATGAAAAGCTGGAGCGGCAATGTATCAGATGAAATAGAATTTAAAATAAAGACTGTCATAAGAGACAAAGAAGGACATTACATAATGATAAAGGGATCAATCCAAGAAGAGTATTTAACACTTGTAACATAGGAGTACATAAATACATAAAGCAGATTTTAATAGAGACATAAAGGGAGAGATTGATAGTAATACAATAACAGTAAGGGGCTTTAACAACCCAGTTACATCAATGGATAGACCATTTCGACAATCCACAAGGAAACACTGGTCTTAAATGACACCTTGCACCAGATGGATCTAATTGATATTTTTAAAGCATTTCACCCAAAGGCAGCAGAATATACATTCTTGTCAAATGTGCATGGAACATTTTCCAGGACAGACCACATGTTAGGCCACAAAACAAGGCTCAATAAATTTAAGAAGACTGAAATCGTATCATCAAGGATCTTTTCTGACCGCAGCAGTATGAAACTAGAAATCAATTGAGAAAATTGGAAAAAGAAACAGAAACATGGAGGCTAAACACACAACTAAACAATAGATTAATGAAACCAAAGAAGAAATCAAAAACTACCTTGAGACATGATGAATCCCATTTATAATAGCATCAAAAATAAAATACCTAAGAATAAATGTAACCAAGAAGGTGAAAGTCCTGTACTCAAGAAAACTATAAGACAGCGAAGAAAGAAATGGAAGACAATACATGGAAGAATGCACCATGCTCATAGATTGGAAGGATTAATATGGCTAAAATATCCATATTACCCAAAGCAATATACTGACTCAATGCAATCCCTATCAAAATACCAATAGCATTCTTCTCAGAAACAGAATAATCCTAAAATTTATATGGAATCACAAAAGACCCTGAATAGCCAAAGCAATCTTGAGAAAGATGGTTTCTGATGTTAAACTATACTCTAAAGCTATAATAATTAAAACAGTATGGTACTGGCATAAAAAACAGACACATTGGACGTGATTCCATGGTGTAGCGTTAGCATGTCTGCTTTACACGCAGAGGTCCTGGGTTTGCGTGCCAGAAGTCATAGTCCACGGTCTACAGCCATGCCACCCTGAACAAGCCCGATGTCTGATCTTGGGAGCTAAGCAGGGTCGGGCCTGGTTAGTACTTGGACGGGAGACCACCTAGGAAGACCAGGTACTGCAGGCATAAATAATTAAATAATAATAATAAAAACAGACACATAAATCAATGGAACAGACTCAAGAGCCCAGAAATTAACCCACACTAACATGGTCAATCTACAACAAAGAAGGCAGGAATATATGATGGGAGAAAGACAGTCTCTTCAATAAAAACGGTGTTAGGAAAACTGGACAGATATATGCAAAAAATGAAGCTGGATCACGCTCTTACGCGATATACAAAAATAGACTCAAAATAGGTTTAAATGTAAGACCAAAAGTCATAAAACCAGAAAAAAACAGGCTTTTTGACATTGGTCTTAGCAATATCTTCTTGGATATGCCTTCTCAGGAAAGGGCAACAGAAACAAAAATGAATGGGATCACATCACAAAAAGGCTTTTGCAAAGTGAAGGAAATGATCAACAAAATGAAAAAACAATCTACTGAATGGGAGAAGATACTAACAAATGATATATCTGATAAGGGGTTAATATCCAAAATATATAACGAACTCGCACAACTCAACATATAAAAACCAATCCTATTAAAAAATGGTCAGAAAATGAAAACAGTAATTTGAAAAGATATATGCATCTCTGTTTCACTGCATTATTTACAATAGCCAAGAGATATGGACACAACCCAGGTGTCCAACAATAGATGAATGGAAAAAGAATGAAATTTTTTCATTTGCAACAACATGGATGGACCTAAAAGATATTATGCTAAATGAAATAAGTGAGAGAAAAATAAATAATATGATTTCTTTTATATGTGGAATCTAAAAATAAATGAAAAACAAAACAGAAACAGATCATAGATATATTGAACTGATGGCTGCCGGGGGGAAGTCGGTGGGAGGATGTGTGAAAAAGGTGAAGAAGAATCAGAGGTACAAATTTCCAGTTATAAAATAAGTTACAGGGATGTAATATGCAGCGATCCACATCCTTTTTGGCACCAGGGACCGGTGTTCCTATGAGAATCTAATAACTAATGATCTGAGGTGGGTGAGGCGGTGATGCTAGTGCTGGGGAGAGGCTGCAAATACAGATGAAGCTTCGCTCACCCGCTGATGTATAACAGGAGAAAAGTCAACAATATCTTAACTTTGTATGGTGACAGATGATTAGTAAACAGTGTAGTAAACTGCATCATGAGGTATATAAATGTTGAATCACTATGTTGTACACCTGAAACTAATGTAAAATTGTATGTCAACTGTAATTCAATTCAAAAAATTGATTTGTAAATAGAAATATACTCTTCAAACACAAAAGAGTATGAGAAGTTAAACCAAGCACTTATCTATTCATTCATTATACTTTGTCATTTATTTTTCTGTATACTCTGCATAATACAACATAAAATGCAGTCTTTATTTGTTCAAGTACATGACAAGTTTTGACTTTATGCTTCAGTGTTAACCTACAATAAAATTTTCAAGTTATATCTTAATTTTATTTGTATATTGGCATCTTAAAATATATCTTACACCTGTCCAATTAATGAGGGCCACCTGGAAAAATACAGATCTTATACATAGCAGGCTTAAAAAAAATCATTCCTATAAAACCATGCTAAACAATCATTTTAAAAGAAATACTAAAAAAGATTAAAAGGTAGTGGTAATGAATGTTTATATTTAAATGAAAGACAGTGCTCGCTTTGGCAGCACATATACTAAATGAAAGACAAAGTATTTGCATTCATCCTACTATGTTAGGGGTGATTTGCTTTTAGAAATCTAAACTATTTAATAAAAATAAGTGTTCATTACAATGTTTTTCCTAAATTTAATATCAACACTAAGTTAAACCTGTATATTAATTTTGTAATCTAAAACATGGACATACCTGCCATCCATTCGATGAAGAGATTATAATTGCTCTTCTCACATGTGGCTCCCAACATCCTAATGATATTTGGATGATTCAGATGGCTCATCATTCTTATCTCTTCTCTTAATGCTTCCACTACTTCTTCTTGCTCAGAAGATGTATTTCTGACATATGTCACCTGTTTCAATAAACATATTACAAAGTTTTGCTTTCTAATGAGTTTCAATTTACAGTTTTCACTAACAATCTGATCTAAAATGGACAAATCCAAATGAATATATATTAATAGCAGATGGCATTTGTGCTCATGCATGCAATGTAAGTATATTTTAAAAACCTATTCGAAGTCATTTATATAAGATTCTAGCTTAAGCAGTGAAATATCAGGAAAATTACAAAAAAATTGGGACATAGTCAATCCTCCAAAACTATCTGAAAACAGAGGTAAAAAGTGAGAAAAGCCCAATCATGGGAGAAGAACCAACATGATTTAAAAATGAAAGCTTTATAATTTTCATATCTTGATGAGCATGTTCATTATAAAAAGTAAACCACAGAAATTCCAGGGTGACACTGCACCAGTAACATTGCTGAAAAGAGTATTAAACAATACCTCTACTAACTATAAAAAGCACAAAAAACAAAACAACCTATATAAAGCCCATCTTGATGCTGCATTTTATCATAATCATGCTTCGACTTTTAAATAGAATTCATCATGTTTTTGGTGTTTTGGCAACAACTACTTTGAAATTTAGGTTTCTGAAAACAAAGTACATATACACAGAGACATATCCTTTATTCTTTTTATTTGCTCATTTAATTTTTATAATTTTAATTATTTATATGCTCACTAGATATTTACCTGTTTAACAGCCATTAAAGTTCCAGTTCCCACATCTTGAGCCTGGTAACAAGAAGAAAATGCTCCAAGACCTATCTGCTGACCTTTCAGCCATTCAGTGTCTTCTCTGTAAGGTTGTTTTGCTTTGGTATGTCCTGGCAGAGTCTCTGGTGTCTACATATTAAATGAAAGCAATCTTTTTACTGTTAAGTTAAAAGAGTAAGAGTTTGTGAAATTAGCCTGGCAAAGTATTATTCTTGTTCAGTCTGGCTTCTCAAACCACCTCTAAACTTGACTTATGAATGTACAGTGTTGGTGACCAATGTCAAATGCAAAAGTGATTATTAGAGTATCAACCAGAAACGTCTTTGAAATAAGCAAGGATTATTTGTGTTCAAATGTTACAAACATTGTATAATTCTATGTGAAAAATCTGCTTTTCTAACAAGTAACTCATGTTAAAAGCAGCATTGCTGAATTACATTTATTTGAGCATGGTCCAAAGAAACTCTGGAACCTTAGACTCTATACTTACATCCTGTTGAATAATGATGATATCTTCTCCATTTTCAACTTGTAGTTGAGGAACTATGGGGAGGGCATCCTGAGATGCTGACATTGCCATGGCAATTGCTAAAGCTTCTTCTTCTTCAGCTTCCATCTTTTCTTTGCACTTTTGATTATGATTCACATCATCTTTGTAGGTATCATCATTTTCATCCTTTTCAGGAGAGAGGACAGCAACTTCGGACTTAAAAGTGACTGTTGTGTCATTTGAGGGCATAGACGCTTCAAGAAGGTCTTCAATACTAGAGTTGAGTTCTGTATTGACATCTAATCTGCATTTCTCCTCCACTGGGGTGAAAACTGTCTCGTCACTAGGTATAACAGCATTACTACTATTGCTGCTACTGCCAAAGCTGTCATCACATTTGGAAGAACTGTTCAAATCAAGTGTCATGCTATTTTTTGAGTCATCTCCCTGTTTACTTGTATTACCTGGGGTAGGTCGAGATGGCTTTGGCCTGTGTATATTACTGGAGGGCAGCAGGGGTCTTGATTGAGTAAAGACTGGGGAAAGTTTATCTGAGTCTTTGTTTTCAGAACAGTTTCTCTGGAACTGTAGAGAAAACTTGCGCTGTGTTTGAGGAGATGCAGAAGGTATTTTGCAGGGAATGAATCCCTGAGGTCTATGCTTAGAGACATCTGTTGTGGTGCAAGCTGGTACAGCTGGGGAAGATGAAGAAGGGGTTGACAAGGCTGGGAACATTAATTGGGAATGATGAGATAAAAGAGACGAGTTCAAACACTGACTGTGGGGTCTGCCTTTTGTCTGAACCATTGGCTTTGGCTGCTCCATCGCTGCTGTTGAACTAGGAAGTCCTACCGAAATGCTGGCCAGTCTGTCAGAAATGTCCTCCGAACTGGCACTCAATTTTGTAGCACACAGTCCTTTTCCAGTTTTCTCTAAATGGTCTGTGCACCCAAGGGAACTATTCTCTGTGGTTTCTGGATAGCTGTTAAGAACAGATGCCTGCAAAAAGCTGTCATGTCGACCATCCAAAGTGTCTTCTATGCCCAGCTGGATGGCCTCAGCAATTTCCACCTCATCTGCAATAGCCATCAAACGACGACGCATCCTGGTAAAATGGGTGGAACTGGACACATTCAGCATTTCTAACAGTTTTGAAAATACATGGGGTACAGCAGTAACCATTCTCGCAGAACTCAAATATATCCTTCGGGAGAGTTTACCAACCATTGAGTGGGAATTATCAATGGACTGCAAAGCAAAGGTTAAGAGGGACAGCAGCTTCTTATACCTGAAAGAAAAAAAAAACACATTCAATTACTAGACAAGCGAAAATTGCTATGAAAAATATACAAATAAAAAGATGGTTCTATTTTAAAGCTTGTACATTTTGAGAAAAAAAATATATAATAACTTCAGTACAAAGGTCTATAAATTTCTAACTAGCTTAGACTTCAGGTTTATATTAATCAAATATTGAGGTATTAGAAATCTACATATACGCTGTAATTTCTGAGTCTTTCATGAATCTAAAATGTGTCTTTCTTGGGATGTGGAATGGATTGGTAGGTAGAGGAAAGTAATATATTTTCAGAAGAAAACTTACCTGACTTCAACAGGCTCAGCTTGTGAAACATCTGAACTGACAATATGAGGGTAAAATTCAGCAGGAAATTCCAATAGCAGTCTATCTATAAGACAAAGGCGGCCCAGGAGTTCTTGCCAGTTGTTTGATTCAGTTTGGTTTCCAAGAATACAATTTAAGACATAATCAACACCACCAATACCAATGGATCCTACAAAAAGTAAAGTGAAAGTAAATAACTGAAAAACAGTGGTATTAAAATATAAAACAAAACATGATCAAATGGCATAAGGCCAACAAAAACACTGAATTATATTGATTTTAAGAATTTCTCTCAGATTCATATTCTATTTCTAATGTTACAGCTAACTGAATCAATTTACAAAATTACTTTGAAAACCTGTAAATTCCCTATAAGAGATTATGAGATTAGACAGTCTGCCAAGGAAAATGATAAAACATGCTAGGTTGATTTTAAGTAAAAAGTTATTACCAGCTTTTAGTATTTCTCTGCCAACTGCCAACTCTCCTGCTTGACCTTTGCATAATTCCAACAGTGTTGATATAGACAGCTGACTTGTACGACTAAAAGTGAAAGAAAGCAATGTCAGACTTGAATCTTGGATAAAATAAACATTAAAAAATGTAATGTAATGCCTTGGGAAAAAGTGGGAAAAAAATGTTTTCAAGAGTGTTTACAATCTACCGCTGAAATCGCATTAACAGCGTCACTATAAATAATAATATTATTAGATCTAATTTCATAAATTTTACCTTATCCTCTATGTTAAGCATAGAATCCACACTTCTGGCTCTTAGATAGCAAGTATTGATTTAAATATCAAACCAGATAAAAGGCCTATTATCATTATCTTGTTACAATAAAAAAATACTCATTTTGATTTCTGAATTTTCACGAAGAATCTTCTCTTGAATTAAAAACAAAACCTTCTTATTCCAAACCTTTATATTCTATTCTATACCCAAAGAGAGTTTCAAATATCAAAATATCTCTTTTTAAGTATTTCTTATGATTTCATTCAGGCAACCAGGTAAACAACATAACTTGGGAATTTCAGAAAGTAGACAAAAACATTGAAGTTCTCAGAAAAATACCTATTCTAATATTGAAAAATGACAGGATTTTTCTATGCATTTTGCAAATTGTTAATTTGCCTAATGTTTTTCCGGTATTACAGTATTCTCTATAAGCAAAAAGAAAATCTCTTAATATTTTCAAGCCTGTAGACTTGTGCGGAGAAAACAGTGGAGGCAAAAAACAGACTTCATGGGATGAGAAACAAGTCAAAGCTAAGTACCTAAGTTTTGAGATCTTCTATGAATTACATCATGTGACTTAGGGAAGAAGACAAAGGCTGGACTGAGAGAGCTCTAAATGGGTATAATGGCAGAGGCAAAACAAGGGATGTTCAATGCTTCTTACTGATGAAGAGATGAGAACTACCAAACAGCTGTTTACTGCAGCTATGCTTATTAAAAATGATCTTTTCCTCCCACTTTATGGAAAGGGAAAATTAAAAGAACCAGTGGTCTAATAAGAGCATACCTTACACTCATTTTTATATACCTTACTTCTCTATCTCATATTTTCACTCCTCCAGTTAGGGTTATTTTTATTCCCTAAGGATATATTGCAGGGATATATGGATTTGGGGGGGGGGGGCAGGGGGATGTTGTTATTTGACATAAACTATCATTAAAGAAAAATTCCATTGTACCAAAAATAATGAAATGGGTTGTTTTTTTTTGGGGGGGGGAGGGAGTTCTGATAATAAAGCAAAGCAGGTATGCTTTTATTGGTTCCTATCCTGTGTAACTCATTCTTTAAAATGAGGGGTGTGTGTATGTGTATAAATAATCAGCCATTGTTCTCATCAACTGAACTTCATATTAAGAATATTAATTTAAAATAAAAGGGAATCAATCACAGTATAATAATGTGGAGGTCCATGCAATGTTAGCCTGATTTTACTTGCCATTAATACTTCTCCCTAATCCTTAAAAGCTTCACGTGTTATATTTTAATTTCAAATCTCACTTAGAAAATAATGTCCAAAGCCTCAGTTAATAAATATATATTACTAGGTGCTAAAGAAGATTTGAAGCAGTTCATTGGTAAAGCCTTACCTATTGGCATCTGCGCACTTGACTAGGATGGTATCTACAACTGGCCGGAGAAGTCTCTGCAGTTTGATTCTTTCTGCCAAACTATGGCAAGGAGTATAAACTAGCATGGCTCTCAACGTTTTCTGCAGGGGGAATAAAACTGAAGGTTGGTTTAATTACATTTAAAAAGCACCAGGGACAATAAGCTCAATCTGAGACAATTTGAGAAACAAAAATAACGATAAGAATAGATTGTAACCCATAAATAAAATAAGAATCTGCGATACAAAAAAATAATTGAATAAATAAATAGATGGGGAAGAAAGGAACTCTGAACTATGTCTGCAATTTTTGAAAGTCTGAATTACTTTCAAAACGAAAAGTCTAAAATGAGAATAGGAGCCAACTCGATACAGCTCCCTAAGACCAAAGCTGGAATAATCTGAGCAACAAAATAAAGGATGATAGCTAATCGTGGATTAGGACTCACAAAATAAATATCCATGAATCTATATTGGTATAAATAAAAAACTGAATGAATATATAAATTGGGTAGAAGAGACAGCTCTTCTTTACAGAATTCCAACTAATTAATGTAGAAGGAATGAAGGAAAGAGACAATCACCATTAGAACACCACAGTAATAACTGCTGTAGTCAACACAACAGACAAATGCTAAAATCAATGCCAAAATTTTGAAGAGAAATAGGATATCTGTATAGTCTGAAAGTATCTCCCCATGATATTTATAATAGTAATTTTACAGCGAAAAACCCAGCAGATTTCACCTTAAGTGATAAAGGTAGCATCACCAGTAGTAAGACACATTGATATATACTCCCTGACTAGATGCACTGAGCAGGGAATATCACCTTTGATATTCTTGCAAAAAATGCATAAAGTCAATTTAATCATGAGAAAATAGATAAACCCTAAGTGAAGGACAGTCTTCAAAATAACTGGCTGGTACACTTCAAAAGTGTCAAAGTTTATGATATACAAGGAAAGATTGAGGAATTATCACAGGGGGCATGATAACTAAATGCTTTAGGAAATGATAACTAAATGAGATCCTGCACTGGATCCTAAAACAAAACTGGTGAAATCTCAATAAAGCCTGTAGTTCAGGTGTAAAGGACATTATTGGGACAATTGGGGATATTTTAATATGGACTTTACATTACATAATAGTATTGTTATTAATGCTAAATTTCTCATGTGTGCTGATTGCACTGTGGTTATATAGAAGAATGTATTTTTTCTTAAGAGATACCATCTCAACTATTTGAGGTGAAGTATCATGATGCCTACAATAACTCTCAAATGGTTCAACAAAAAATTGTATATGGGGAGGGAAGGGAAAAAGGGAAGGATAAGAGGGAAGGGAAAGTTCTAATAGTAGGAATGATTTCTGCTTCTACTGTACCTGGAACACTAGATAACTATAGAGGACTCAGAATATAGTATCATTCACAGAGTCCCTGCAATACAGGAGCTCACAGCCTTGGGAAACCACCTGAACTTAGGAAGAAACAACCAGACAGTAAGGCAGTATATTGAGCAGTCAAGTAATGTCTGAAGGTTTGTGATGGAAATAGTAAGAGGAGGTAAAACGTTGAGCCAAGAACTTTGGTCTTTGTTCTACAATATGCTCATATTTATACTATTCTGTAGTATGTTGGTTCCTCAAGATGCTACATGAAAAAAACTGACCATGTTAAGATGAATTTGGGAAATAGTGCATCCTACCCCTTGATCTTAGATTGTCAATGTATATTAGCTTATTGAAGGTTCCTAGAAGCCTTTCAGTGAAAAGACCCATTTAACTTCATGTAATTAGCATTCATCAATTTTAAGAGAGCACAGAACTCTTCTTCAGGGGACTTTTCATAGTCCTGCCAAACTTCCACAGAGTATGCTTTAGGAAATGCTGAAGCAACAGTAACCTCTAACAGGTTCTTACTGGGGAATAATCAAAGTAGTGTTTTCAGGAATAATGGTGACTAATACATACTCAATACACACACTGTGCCAGATATTTTGGCTAGAAGTTTCTAATTCAAATCTAAGAGGTAAACATTTTCACTATTTTATAGGTGAGAAAGCTAAAGTTTAAGTTTTCTAAAGTCACTCTTCTAGCAAATAAGAGAACCTGAATTTGAATCAAAGTCTCTATAATTTTGACCATATCCAGATTGACTGTGCTAGTCCTAATTTAACTAGCAGATTATTCAGGTATCACAGTATGGACCATAAATTAAGGTCACTAAATTCTGACTCCAAACTTATGTACATAATGCTATACAACCTCTCAAAAAGATTCATTAAGCATAGTTGTTATAGGATAAATTAGCAAAAGATTAAAAGTGAAAGTAGAGAAATTAATGAGTTTTAAAACCAGACTAGATAAGAATTATTCTAAAGCAGTGGTTCTAAATTAGGGTGATTTAGACCCTCAGGGGACATTGAGCAATGTCTAGAGACATTCTTGGTTGTCATGACCGGGAGTAGGAGAAGGGGTTGCAACTGGTATCTAATGGGTAGAGGCCAAGGAAGCTGCTAAATATCCTACAGTGCATAAGATGGCACCCTTGCCCCCAATGAATAATTCTGTGGCTTAATAATGCTGAGGTTGAGAAACCCTGTCTGAAAATTACAAAGACAGATACTCCTTCTCTCCCTCTCTTTCTTTTACACATACTCTGGATGAAGAAAGGCAAATTAACTTCCAAAATTACAAACAGAACAGCCTCCTCATCACTCCATCCCACGACAACTTCTAACAGGTTAAACTAGAAAAACAATTCAGTAACAATCTATGTCATGGAACTCTCTTCTGTGAAAACACCCCTGAATTTCCATAACAACGTTTATTAAAAACCACTTCTCTTTAATGTCTACTAATAGCAAACTTTAAAAAAAAATCAAAGGAACTTTGATCACTTTGCTATTCTAAGAAGTATTTTTAATTTGGTCATGTGTAAGACAAAGAAATGTAAAAATATGAACAGCAAGATACTGCTACTTTAGAGGAGAAAAGTATATAATATAAAGAAACTTGAACAGATTAAAATAAGTAAAATCCAAATGAAGAGAGTAAATGGAAAATTGCAATTTCCTGGGATTATGAACTAAAAACAAAATTTGGATTTTACAAAATTAGGTAAAGTAGTTTTACTGGATCGTAAAAATGGTATCAATAAACTACCAAAAACAAACCCATAAAGCTATGGTTACGGAATAAAGCTACTTACTAAAGCAGCAACGTACACTTTGTAGACAGGGTCAGCACAGACCATTGACAAAACGTTGCAGCAGGCCTCAACCACATTTCCTGAGATACTGGTCTGGGAAGACCCACTGGCAGCTCCAGTACTCGGGCTGTTTCCACCATTGCTCCCGGAATTTCCAGTGCTCTCCCCATTTGCCAATAGCAGAGCCCCACTAACATCGTGGGAAAGACGTCTGAGAGCCATCTCTCTTACATTCCAGTTTCTAGAAAATAAGCAGCCAACGAGTTCCATTCCAAATACCTATAATCAAACAACCACAATGAATTTACTGTGAAGAAAAACGAATGACCCTTAAGTATTTTGAATTAAGCATTTTTCATCACTAAAAAATTGGACATTTCTTAAACTTTCCCCATACTACACATTTCAAATATGTCCAGCCACTTAAAAATCACAGAAAGGAACTTTATACTCAAGTTTAACTGGTAATTATCAAAAATTATCAAAAAAACATTTTAACTCAAGTAAAATTAAGAGTGAACTCCATTAAGTAATTAGATGGATATATATGTATATACGTACTTATTCTATACTCCTATGCTTACCACAAAAACAACAAATCAGTGAAGAACCCCAGCTTTGTATTGGTATTAGGGCAGTTTACAAAGAAAAAAGTGAAACAAGATTAAAAAAAAAAAAAAAAAAAAAAAGCCAAATCAAGAAAGGTACTGGAGTAGAGTATTTCTTCTACAGATGATAATGGTAAATCAAAGGGTTTTACTTGATTTTTGTCTTGTACAAAATGGTTAAAACTATAATTAATGGAGTGGAAAATCAAAAGACTAAAGAAAAAAATTCTTGTGTTCAAATCAGCCAAAGATAATGATATACCTATAATTAAAGTGCATGTCATTACAGTCATCATTACCAGGCTTGCAAAGCCAGAGTCTCTAAAGAAAGAAAAGGGTACACGGTCTTGACATGGGCCAGTTAGTTAAAAGTAAACTTAATACTTAAGATAACTTATCGTATGAAAAGTTTCTAAATACTAGAGATGAATAAACAGAATTTTAGGGAAAACAAATCATGACATTTATATGTGTTTTGTTATAAAGTGATAGTAAAGGGGAATAAATCAACTAGAATATAGTGAACTTATTATATATACTTATTTCTGTACTCCTATGCTGTTAAATAGCATACCATTAAGTCTTAAATCTCTTACATGACATTCTTAATAAAAAACCTAGGAATATATAGCCTAGCCCAACCTAAAACTTAAGTAAAAACAAAATCGAGAACACTGCCTTGAACGAATGGCTTCTAACAGCTCAGTCTCAACTTGAGAGTTCTCTTGAAGACTCATAAAGGGGCAGGTGAGGGCTGTGTTAAATGCCATTGATGAACTAGATAAAATAAATATGATATACTTATTAATTCTGCAAATTTATTAGATTCTTACTAGGTTGCTAAGAGAATTCAAAAGCTTCAGGATACCAAAAAAAAAAAAAAAAAAAAAAGGAAACATCCTAATGATAAACAAGCTTAATGAGTTAGTGTATCTATTTACAAAGTTAAAAGTATTAAACAGAATTTAACAGATTATCAAAACTATTTTACTCCCCCCCCCTTCTGTCTACTGAAGACACTGTCTGGTTTTGGATTCTATTTTTTTTAAAAATTATGGACTAAGCATATAATAACAAAGAAAATCATTAGAAACCAACTAACCAACTGAAATTCCAATTTACTGAGGATGAAAAAGCATTAGTCAGAAGAGAAGGTAAACAATGGAAACTGTCCTTACAAATAAAAATGACTAAGGTAAATACCATATATTTTCCACTTATATTCCATATATTCATCCACTTAGCAATTATTAAGCACTTATTACATGTCATGAGGATACAGAAAGGAGAAACTGAGTTTAAATGGCAACAAATAAGAAAAATGACAAGTTCTTAGCAGGAATGGCATTAAAAATTGGAACAAATTAGCAATGAAGAAGAGTTCTAGTGTCTACTTTTGTATAATATTTTGTTTGTTAGTTCAGAAAGATTGTTCTAGAGATGGGCAGTGAAACTACAAAGAATTTCTGAAGTTTTAGCTTGTAATAAGCAGTACAGTATTAACATTAAAGGTAAAATTAAATTTTTCAATGGAATAAGAATTATGATGGAGGCAAAGCAAAATACTTTCTTAAATTATAGACTACTGGGAAACAACTACATTAATTGGTCTATAAATATTTGAGAAATGAAGAATAAGAACTACTTACCTGAATCCATGGCTCAGCCAAATCTTTATAAGCAGGAGGAATCTGCTGAGTTCCATAATGAGTAAGGTTAAAATTGCTCTCCTGATTCCTTCGTTGTGGTCCAGCCAAAGGTGGCTGCTGTATGGTTTGCTGCTGTGCAGCTCGCACAGAAGAAGGGGAATCCACAGGGCTTGACAGCTCGTGACTAAATGAAAAATCAACAAAGCTTGCTAAAAATAACAGATTTAAATAACACTTTGAGAACATTTTTATTTTTTATAAAACATATCCAACTCATTAATCAAAACTATTACCTGTAGAAATCATGTGACCTCCACTTAGACCTACAAAGGGGACATATTAAAGGTTCTTTATTTCTTCTACATTCTTCTGCCCCTGAAGAATTAAAGAAAAAACATTATTATATGTAGTAATTGTTCATAATGGCTAGTATAAGATTTATATAGAGAAACCTCAAAAAATAAGCTGAGATAATATTTACCTGAAAGCAGGCAAACACAGCAGGTTAAATTATTCTGATGTTTGAAACTTTTATAAATGCTATTTTTTAGTTATCATGTACTTTGCTTTCTATATTTTCAAATCATCTGTCCACTTGATTACCTGGTGATGTTATTCCAAACGTTACTTTTCTCTAATGCCTACACAGGCCTTCTTCCACCTCTTTCTCTCCCTGTACAACTTCCAGATCAGAGTGTTTCTAATACTGTACACGCCTTTCATCACCAAATGCATCATACTCTATTATTATATTTCTTTGCTAACATAGCTTATCTCATAACAGATCCTAAACTACAATTTGTTGAAAACTTCACATAAGGCCTAGAATCCTTTTCTTCTTTCACCCATCTTTTCTAAAACATGTTAAAATCCTAAATAATACACAGCTGACCCTTGAGCAATACAGGGGTTAGGGACGCTGACACCCGTCGCCACCCTATAGTCAAAAACTCATGTATAACTTTTAACTCCCTCGAACACTTAATTACTGATAATCTACTGTTGACCAGAAGTCTCACTGATAATACAGTTGATTAACACATATTTTGTATGTTTTATGTATTACATACTGGATTCTTATAATAAACTAGAGAAAAGAAAATGTTAATCATTAAGAGAAAATACATTTGCAGTATTAATTGAAAATAATCCACATTTAAGTGATCTGAGCAGTTCAAGCCTGTGTTGTTCAGGGTCAACTATAGTTAGCTTATAGAATAACCATGTTGAGTAAGCATAGGGAGAAAAAGAGCCACATACAAATAGACATGCAGTGGTGATGCAGCTTGTTCCTGCAGCCATCTTCACACACTGTAAGACTTTCTTCATCAAGCATGCCCAACAAGCAAATAGGACACATCTGTTCCTCTTCATCTTTTATACTAGAAGGAGAAATGAAAGCATTAAGCACAAAATGAAAATATAATAGGATTAATATGTATGAGAATGTTCACTTTGAATGTAATATTATTTAGTGTAATAATAATAATAAAAATCAACCAAATGAATAGCAAAAGGTTAAAAAAATGGTATACCAGACACTATGAAGCCTTTAAAAATGATCAAAGAGATCCATAAATAATGAGAAAGAAAATTATATACAATATACTATATGGTGAAAAAAGCAGATAACAATAAAATTCTAACTTATATAGAGTGATCCCATTATGGCAAATTACAACTTTATTGTGTCTATTTGAATAATATTGTACATAGTAATATTCTTGATTATACACTGCTTTGAAAAGTCAGTAAGAAACATACTAATAATTGAGTAGCAAATTAGGCAGAAAATAAAAATTGAAATGTAAATACCAATAGCCAATAAACATGAAAAAAGTACAAAATGCATATTAAAATTAAGCCATTTTGCCTTTTTTTCTGATAGTCTGACAGACAAAAATTAAATAGGCTGGTAACATCTGACCCTGATAATGGCATAGGAAAACAAGTTATCACACATACTGCTGGTGGGAGTAAAAACTGAAATATTTGGAAAAGAATTTGCTACTATTTCTTAAAATACTAAATGTACATATACAAACTCGAGAGAGGAATTTTGTTTTCTATTTTACAGATATTTGTTTGAACCTTCATGATGTGATGAGCAGCTTTTAAAATCAATAATATTTCCATTACAACATAAAGTCAAGCCTCGGGGATGTTAGATAAGTTGCCCAAGATCATAAAATCAGTTTATGGTAGATCTATCATTAGGCTTTACTTTGAGAAGACTATTCCATAACCTATCTACCCCTATAAATTCCAGAGCCTCTACTAGCTCAGGCTTTCCCCTGGACCCAATATTATACTTCCATTATCTTAAGCTATAATTCCTGAAGAACAGGTCTGAGTGACTGACAGCACAATAGCAGTTCTGCAAAATTTTCTGAAAGCTACAAATGGTTCAGCAAAGTCACAATGTGTGATTCCCAAGGTGAAGGCACACTGCTGATTCTTTCCCTCCCAATTATCTGTCACACCTTTTTATCTCTTTTTATAATTATTTAACTACGTGGAATGGGGAAAAGCTATCAAAATATGCATGTATTAATAATAAAAATTAACAGGAACATTACAGAAATGATTTATACAACAATCTACAATAAAAATATTAATGGTAAACATGATCCGAGGGCAACTAACTTTTCAAAAAATTACACCAAAATTACACTAAAAGCTCCACAATTTAGCCAAATTTTAAGTGCAACTTATTACTTAAAATGCTTTTCTGACTTATAAAAAATCTATTCTGAGATATTTTCTTTCCATCTTTTTTCCAAGTACATGTTTTATAAACATCATTCAGATCGTTTATCTATATACATGTACATATTCTTAATTTTTTTTTATAAAAAATGCACTTGTTAAAGTCTTCATAATTTTTAATAGCGGCATAATATTCCACTGACTAAACAGATCATAACTATTTAAGCATCTACTTATTGTTGAATATTTGAATTGTTTCCATATTTTCACATTTTAAGAAACCATTAGAAACAACTGTACCCATTTTTTTTTTGATATTTCAGATTTTCTTTTTATCACAGTTTTTCCAGAAGTAAAATCATTTGAGTAGAGAGCAGGGATCAGCAAACAACAAAGGGATCAAATTGCCTGTGGCCCACTTCTATAAATAAGATTTCACTGGAATACAGTCATGCCCATTAAGTAACACATCATCTACAGCTAATTCAGCTACAAGGGTAGAACTGAGTAGTTATGAGAGAGATCCATTGGCCCTCAAAGGCCAAAGTATTTAGAGTGTAAAAAAGTCTCCTGGAATAATACGATCTATTAATAACCATTACAGTTTTTACTCATTCCAATATTTATGTGCCTATAATACCTTTTCTATATAAAAACTGGTTTCATGCATAACATATTAGTATTGTAACCTGGATTTTCTTTCATGCCATTCAACATTCTTCAAAAGCATAATTTTAATAGCTGCACAATATGGGCACACTTTAATCATTCACTTGCTGGATATTTAAGTTGTTCAAAATATTTCACCATAATACTGCAAGAAACAGCCTATATGTTAAGTTTTGTGCATTTCTCAGATTAAAATTTTCATCTTAAAAAAGTACATTTACTGGATCAATGAATATAAACGTTTTAAAAAGCCACTTTATGTTTTTCCAGAAAGGCTATACCACTTTACATACAATGAAGCATATCCTTACAAGAACTCAATTGGCTCATTACACGTCTCCACTAATTTTGTAAAATCTGATATCTTTTTTTTTTTAAATGAGCATTTCCATAGTTATTAGGTTGACCGGACAATTTTCACATCTGTTAAGCCCTTAAAATTCTTCTTTTGTGCATATTCTCTTCATGTTCTTTGCCCATTTATGTACTGGAACCCTTAGTTCCTATTTGCAGCTTTTATTTTTTTGATAAGGTTGTGTTATTTTTTATAAGTATATTCAATTTGTTCCCATTGTTTTTTTTTAATGTTTCTTATATACCATTTAAAATTAATACAATGCAACCAGATACTAAGATAAATTTTTTTCAAGATTACATGAAAAATATTAACCTACTTACTTACAAAGTATAATCTCAGTATATCAAGATTACACCTTCTGTGGTTTTCCCCCATGGATACACTAATCCAAATGAACCAATAACAGTCCTCCCTTCCTCAAATTATGGCCAGCCTGTATCTGGTAGTCACCTTTCTTCGCCTTAGAGAGAAACTTTCTATTTTAACTTTGGTATATGGTTTAAGCATTTACTATTTAGCTTCCAAAACATAAAACTATAGCAATGTCCATCAAAAGAAGAAAGACTCTAGAAAAAGTTTTGGGCAGGACGCTTGAGAAATAAAGCTCGTTTTTTCATTCTAATTAGAAGAGACATGGGGTAAGAGAAAGATCCTTGAACTAAAGTCAAGGTACTCAGGTTCTGGTTCCGCCTTTGCTTAAATGTGCTGCCTGACTTTATTTGGCTCTACTTATTATTGAACAGTATAAAAGAGAAAAACTCCAATGTCCCCCAAAACTTATTCATTTAACCAAAAATAAGAAAATTCAAACATTTACTTTTTCCGACTCAATTCTTTTCTTCACCAGGCCCTTGTCAAGATATCATTTTCTATTCTTCATGAATTTTGAAGTAGTTACAGTACTTAAAAGATTGATGGGATGGAGATGGGGCTTAATCACTTAGACCAATACTTCTCAAACTGGGGTACATTGGGAACATATAGGTGATGCTTTTGTAAGAGAAGCAGCACTCCTTTCTGGAGTGATTTAAAAATCTCATTAAAACCAATGAAGAAACCAATAAATAAAACCAGTAAAGAAATCTTAGAAACATAAAATTCACATGAATTTTTTAATACTAGAGACCCGCACAGTATGTAGCAGAAGGCAATGGTAAACCACTGCTGCATTTTCTTATTATTTTTTTTCCTTTTTGTTTTACTGTGAAACCTCTATGATGAGACAGTCCAAAATAAAACATGAGATAGTGCTAAAAGATCACACTCCCAGGTCTAAAACCACTCCAAAAGGGGAGGAGCAGAGATTAAGTACGAATCGCAATGTTTGCTAATGACGTAACTAGACCAAAACGAGAAGGATGTGTAGTGGTGGACATGCACAAAGGAAAAAAGAAGGTACGATGCTGCATAACATACAACATGGAATGTAAGAAGCATGAACTGAGGCAAGCTGGCAATTATAATGATGGACTGACCTCATAAGAGAGGCCATAGGCATGATTCTATAGGAGATGAGCAGGAATGTTGAGTACAAGACATTATGGATATCACACATTCACAGGGTCACCAGGAGTCAGCTGACTTAACAGCACATGCATGCCATACACTAGAGACTTGAAAAAATTTTCACAACTGTCATTTTGGACTACATCTTAGATCTTTCAGGGTTATGAATTCATTCTTATCAGCAGCTAGGCAATAGAAAAGCTTGAGAAGCACTATAGAGTTTAAGTGACAACTGTGATTGCCTATAATGAGGATTCCCTAAAACAGGGGTCCCCAACCCCTGGGCCGTAGACTGGTACTGGTCTGTGGCCTGTTGGGAACTGGGCTGCACAGCAGAAGGTAAGCAGTGGGCAAGCGGAGCTTCATCTGTATTTGCGGCCACTCCCCAGCACTAGCATTACCATCTGACCTCCACCTCAGATCATCAGGCATCAGATTCCCATAGGAGCACCGGTCCCTGCTGCCCTAAAGTATCTATGAAAGAAGTAGTGACATTACACAATTTAAAAATCCTGTTTTTAAAAGTAATTTGGGAAAACCACTTTGCCTTGTGTTTATAAAAGAACTATAGATATATTCTTTACACAGCCTCAGAGTCATTCTCTGCAAAACAGTGATAAAACCTACCTGATGATGTTGTTGTAAAAACAAAATTAGACAATATTAGATGCCTGACACAAATGATTGATAAATAGCAGTCACTCATTATATACTTTCAACTTTTTAAAAATATTCTGATATATAAGGTACTAACACTGTTTTCAGGACAAAATGTCCACATATGTATGAGAGGGAGTGTGTATGTACACATGCACGCGCGCACACACACACACACGTGCACACACACACACTCAGATGACCTTTAATACTTTTTACCCTTAATTTAAACTCGAAAGCCAAGGTGCAAGTTAAATTATTTTTGAGCAAAGTAACAAGTGGATATAAAAAAATTACCCCTAAAATTAAAAAGTACTAACCTGTTTTCTGAACTAGATGTAGAAGTACTAGATGATGACAATGTATGAGAATTTGACATGCGTGAAACAAACTTCTGGATGGTGTTACGAGATGGAGCTTTGATCCTTGAGCTACGCCTACTGTGATATTTCTGGAACAAACTCTCAACCTAACATTGAAAAGAGACAGTAACAATGATATTTGTGCCATAATATACACACAAAGAGTTCTAGAGGTTGAATTATTTGTCTTTTATTTCAAAAGTTTTTCATAAAGGCAATTTAAGAACTTGAAAACTAATAATACATACAGCTTAGTAAGGGCAATATTTTTATAGGTCAGTGTTTACTTGTTTTTCAGTCTACAAGAAAAGACTAATTTGTCAATGGGCTATAAAAGAACTATTTATAAGCATCGAATAATTCTTACATGCCTTTAAAATGACTACTGTTTTTTAGATGTAGAGCTCATGAAAAAAAACTTTAGAAATATACCATAAAAATTTGTTGACAATTTTATTCTAAAGCATTTATTTAAAATTACCTCAAAATTCTTTAAAGTTTTTCTCCATAACATTGGGTCCGAAGGTTCTAGTTGAAATACTCGGAGCATTACAAATAACAGATGAATACAAAATGTTCCACGCCCACAGCTGCAGTTCTAAAAAGTTTAAAAAACAAGCAAACAAACAAAAAACTTATGAGTTATGTGGTTCTATTAGAATTCCTTAGTCTATCACTTTTTCGTATTTCCAAATATATCAAATATACTAAAGTTTCTATTAATTTGCTTCATTATCTTTATATATCAAAATGCAAGAAAAGTCTACAGCTAATTTTTAGTGAATTTATTAAACACATCAAATTTTTATTCTAAAGTTTATTAAGTCATAGTAAAAACCTTCATAAATACATTAAAGATGTTTTATTAGCCCAAAATATATTTTAAATTTAGTTTACTAAAGAGAATTAACTGATCTAAATTTAAGAGTTTTATAGTATATCAATTTGAGTTAGTACTAAATACTAATAAAATATAAAACGGTGACAAATCCTACCTGAGGCCCAATAAACACCCGGTATTTATTGTCTGGACTATCTCCTCCAATCAGGAAAGAGTTGGGTCCTATTTGCTGCAGTAAGTACAGCCTGGCCCGCATCACTTTGTTTACACGGCGGTTTGTTTCCTCAGGGCTGTATGGTGAGAAGCCATCTGGTGAAGGGGCTCTTCGAGGTGGTGTGATTCTCCCACTCTGAAACTTCACGATATTGTTTTTTTTTATTAGAGAAATTGCTCACTTCTTGATTAAGAAACAATTACCCCAAAAAGTCATACTAGACAGTCATGCGGCATTTTATGTTCTGAAAAAATACCTTGATACGTGATGTAAAATAAATAAAATATATAATAAGAAAATGTATTTTGCAAGTGCTTTGTCTGACACACATCATGAGTAAACTTCTAAAATTCCAGTCTTCCTTAAAACTAATGATAAATCTGGTTGAGACAGACAACCACATGGTAATATTCATTATAAATATCTGAGTTTTTTGAAAAATATTATTTAAACCAAAATAAAAAGCATAAAAAAATCCACCTCATGAGCAGGCAAAATGACCTATTTCCAATGATAAAATTTAAACATCTGATTTCCTGGCTTCCACTTAAGGTGCTAATAAATGCTGTTTTATAACTGGTAATTTACAAAAACCACGATGGAATTCCTCCCATGGTACACTATGTAGAAAACTAATGGCAAATGACTCTTCCCAGATTAAGACATTTCTCACTGGAGGCTGACAAAAAAAAAAAACAAAAACAAAAACAAAAAACAAAAAAACAAACAAAAAAAACCTCTCCTGTAATGAGGGTGCCATATGTCCCTCTCACTCCAAAACATGGTCTGTTACTGCCCAACAGAAATTCCAGTTCTTTCTGATACCTAACTGATTAGTTAAAAATAATAAATGTTGAAGAGAACATGAAGCAGTGAACACTCTCATAAAGTACTTGTGGGAATGTAAAATGGTGCAGATGCTTTGGAAAACACACGACCCAGCAATTCCACTCCTAGGTATAAATTGAGGGAAATGAAAAGTTATGTCCACACAAAAACTTGTACATAAATGTTTACAGCAGCATTATTCATAATAGCCAAAAATTGGAAATAACTCAAATGTCCATCAACCGAATAAATAAAATGTGTATAACCATATAATAGATTATTCTACGATTAAAAATGAATGGGATGCTAATAAAAGTTTTATCACGGTAGAACCTGGAAAACATGATGCTAAGTGAAAGGAGCCAATTGCAAAAGACCTACATATTATATGATTCCATTTATATGCAATGTCCAGAATAAATAAATATATATGAAATCATAAAGCAGATCTGTGGTTGCCTAGGGCTAGGAAGAAATTGCTAATTGATCTGGGTTTTCTTTCTGGAATGATGAAAATGTTTTCAAATTTATAGTGATTGGTACAACTCTGTCAATATACCAAAATCCAAACTGTTTAAACAGGTGAATTATATAATATGTGAATTATATCTCAATAAAGCCATTATTTTTTAAATGAGCAGTTACTTTAAAAAAAAAAAAACAACTAGAAACAAAAACGAGAATACATGCACATGCTACTTGACCTTCTAAGCATTCAGACTATGGATATGCTCGGATGTGCAAAATGATATATACATAAAAATATTTTTGTACCATTATTTTTTAGTAATAAAGGGTTAAAAAGGAATATAAATGTCTATTAGTATGTAGTTCATTTAAACTATGATTTATGCAGGTGATAAAATGCTGTGTATCTGTTAAAAAGAATGCAAGGGTAACTGTCTAGCATATATCCAAAGTAGGTGGGAGGCAAGGGAGAGAGGCAATTCTGTATATACTTGTGGTAGACTTTTACTTTGATTGCCCCCCTGAAGCATACCTCCCACTATTTATATCCCTACCACTGATTTTGGATTGGGCATGTAACTAAGCTTTGGGCAATAAGACAATAGCAAACATGATGCAAGTGGTGGCTTCAAAAAAGCTTCTATTGTTGGGATTTGCCCTCTTGAAACACTTTTTTTGCTTAACAGAAATTTATTATCTTACAATTTGAGAGGCTCGAAGTTCACAGTTAAGGTGTCAGCAGGGTTGGTTCTTTCTGAGGGCTATGAGAGAGAATCTGTTCCATGTTCTCTACTAACCTGAAATACTCGTTGCAACCCAACTTCCTTGCTATGAGGAAGAGATGCTAACAGCCCCTAACTGTCTAGCATCCCAGCTGAAAAACCAGACTGTGAGTGAAGAAGCAGTCTTGGATAGTCCAGCTTCAGCAGATGCCATGGGGGGCAGACATAAGCCACTCCTGTTGGGTCCTGTCCAATTTGCAGATTCATGAGCGAATAAATGACTGATTTAAGTTTTAAAAAAGTTAATTTAAAGGTGTGTCAATATAAAGCCAATAAATACTGTTGGGTATCTTTGGCTTCATTGTAAAAATTGTATTTAAATTTGCTCTTTGAAGGATTTATATGCTTTAACAACCTGAGATCTGAGGAAAACCGAAACTCCCCCTTGTGGTCACTATCACAATCATTTTTGTATTGACTAACTTGCTTTTCAAAGTGAGAAGGTGTTTTAATTTGCATTTCTGTCACTAAAAGTCTCTAGCATAAAGTTCGCACCTATCTTTTTGCAAACACAGATGATTCTGTGTTTAATCTGCTATGACAGGATGTTTTCATTAAAGTACATGAAGAAAATCTGGCCTCACACAGACATGTAGCTGGAAAAGGTATTTTAATAGCTTTTCCAAATTATTATTTTCTTTTTGATACGACACCAAAGAAATGGTTTCTTACAGGAGGCTGTAGTATGGAATCTGAAACCACATCGACAGACTTTTCCTACTGTTATATTAAAATCCAGATACGTATCTTACACACTTTGAATGGATCATTTACCCAAGAATGATTTTGTTTCATCATGTACTGGTCATTTGAAGAATACTGGTTCACTAATTTATGCAGATCTTCCAAATGTTCACACATTTCATTTTGCATTATGCGAAAAAAAATCACATTTGATGTTATCACTGATCTCATTTTAAAAGTCTGAATTTTAGAAACTATCAAGCTTACAGTGTTGGAATGAATAAGTTTTCCAAAATTCTAATTTTTGCTTGAAATCTCAAATTTTACTACTTGTAAAAAAAATTTTCAATTGTTTGCCGTGAAGTGAATCTCACTTAATCCATCTTAAGGAAAATGTCTGCCAAATACCCAAATGAAGAATATAATTTCCACTGTCATAACTTTAATTCAGGTGAATGCACCAGACACTTTACCCACCATTATAAATGTCAATGCAATGAAAGAGGCAAATAACATTTCGTTTTTATTACGAAATTAGTTTTGACCTAATGGATCCACAGAAAGGGTTTCAGGACCTGCCCTCTCTCTCTCCCTCAAAGGGTCTGTAGACCACATTTACTTTGAGAACTGCCGCTCTAACAGACAGCAAGCCAATCTTTTCTGTTATAAATGAGTCTAAAAGTTGTAGAAACTTAACATATTTATTAAAATATTAACTTACTGGCACGGGGGAAACTCTTTTTCTCCTTACTCCTGGAGATTCTGGTTTCACTGTGCGACCTGATGGGGAGCTGCCAGGGGAAGGGCTGCGTCGGCCTTTGGGAGCTGGTGAAGTGGTACTCGCCTGGCCCTCTCCTTGAGACTCAGTTGCCAAGTTATTAATTTCAGATCCATCTCCTTTAATAGGGATTGGTTTTACCACCTAAATTAAAATTCCAATACTTTGATTATTTAAAAATACAAAAAAATAAGTAACTTTGAACAAAAGAGCTTAAGAAATGAACTCAGTGAGTTTTATTATGCATTATATAAATATGAGACAATATATCAACTTTTATTTAGTATTACTTTAAGCCATAAATGTAAGACTATTTTTCCCACACAGATTTGTCATTTAGGCTGAAGCACTAGTTAAAATGTTATCATACATAATTTTAGAACCTGGTGTTATGTTATTACATGCCCTAAAATCATTTAACATTCAAAATCAACAAAGGTTAGAAAACAAATGTGAAAAATAAGCACTTACAACTTCTATAGTTAATTTCAACTCATTGAAGTAGATGTTTTCTTTTTCATTAGTATTGAAAAAATGCAAGAATTGAAAATAATACTGGGCATAATTTGAAGTATTCGGATAGCCTGACTAATTAACATAAAACTATTCTGCTTGTTTTCTTGGCACTGTTAAAGTACAATAGTTTTAGACATGTATTTCAGAAACACCAAACGAATCTACAAGTTTAAAGATCATCTCTCAAGCAGAAATGCAGTTTATAAGACATGATATTTCTAATGATTAGGGCTTTCAGACCTAATCTAGCTATGACCAAAAGGCCAAACTCTGTAGCCTTAGTTGTTAAAGTTCAGTAGACCTTTCTGGCCTTTCTCCCACTGCTCCTGATCTATCAGCCAGTAGCTGTGCCTACCACATGCCTAACTTCTCATCATGAGCTTTCACTCACACTCTTCCTCCTAATCCACATCTCCAGCCTGCAGCACTCCAGACAGCATACCTTCACCCAGTGAAAAAGTGCCCATCTTTTACAGCTCCGTTAAAAGCCTACCTTTTACAGAATCTCCCTTAACTCTACCAGCCTAGCATTCTTCCTCATTGCTAAGTCATTACTGCTCTTCTGCCCACCCAACATGTTTGGTTCATAGTTACAAACTGCTTTGTGATATTTCATGCCTTACTTTATTTATTGTGTATTAATCTTATTTTTACTGTTGGAGATTATTTACACCTCTAAAGTTTTAAGGAAGATTTGGTATATCATAAAACGTAGTAACAAAATCATAACTCCCAAGTAGACTATAAATTTCTTACAGATAATATAAAGTCTGTAAATTATAACATGTAGGGTGGTAGAAGAAGCTTAAGGACTATGTGTTGTCTTACTCTTCACATCTCTTCCCTCTTCACCCTGTACACGGATAAGGTACTTAAGTATTTGCTGGAAAGGGGACAGTGAGTTAAAACAAAATTTGGTCTTAGATGTTAGTTCATACATAATAAAGGATAAAAAGTTGGCTTCTTTTTTAAAAAATTTATAATTTCTGCTCTATGGTATTCTCAAAATACTTAGACTCTCTACCGGGCTCAAGGAACTCCAGAAAACAACATATTCAAATTTCACATGGCTTTAATTATTCAAAAGTTCTTCTTAATTAGGTAGAAATTTGCCACCTACTATGAAATGTTTCAACAGAACTTTGTAAGATAAATCTTTAATTTCTTTATCTTCATCCTCTAACATGATTACTAAAATGGTGAGATCTACTTCACATGAGGAATAAATGGAAGTGTGGAAGCACTGCTGAAAAAAAAAGGACTCATGGGTAATGTGGCAGCTAAAAAAGCTGGTATCTAAAGGAAAAATTAGCTCCACAGGTTACAACCAGAGGGTAGAATGTGCAAGACAGATTTCAGCAAACGATGAGGGATATACAGAATCTCAGAGGTTTTTGAGATATTTAAGAGACTAGTCACTGTTAGACATTTAACAGAACTTTCTGAGGAGACAAAAATGTTCTATAACTGCACTGCCCAATTACAGAAGCCACTAGCCACATATGGCTACTGAGCATTTGAAATGTGGCTAGTGTGACTGAGGAACTAAATTTTTACTTTTATTCATGTTTAATTAAGTTTAATTAAACTTAAATGGGCATATGGGATGAATACAGGATGAGATAATCATTTCGCAGTGGTGTAGCTTAGGGGTTTCAAATATCAAATGAGTGGTTTACTCAGTAACTTTTAAGATTCACCTCCCCTTGCTCCCTGATACACACAAACAGATCTAATGAATCTTAAATTGTCATCTCTGTTTATAAAGAACAAACAAAAAAACAAAAACTTGTGGTACAGATTGGTACTGGGCCACTATACAACTGAGATCTACTTCTGCCTTTATAAGAATGAAGAAGCACATTTCATAGATTTCATATACAGGCATATCTCATTTTATTGCACTTTGCTTTATTGTACTTCACAGATGTTACGTTTTTTACAAACTGAAGGTAAGACTCTCCACCAGCAAAAAAGTTATGATGCACTTCAGTGCATACTTGCTTCAGTGCAGTGGTCTGGAACCAAACCGCAATATCTCTAAGGTCTGCCTGTACTTTAAAAGAGAAAAACCATGGCAAAGGATAAAGTATGCCTGCCTTTCCTTACGTAGAAATCTAGGTTTTCTTTCCCCATATTCTAGGCATCTTTTTAACTTATCTCAAACTCATGAATCTATTTAATTTTTTCTGTTTTTCCTGGAAGATTTCTGGAATAAGATCCTTGGATCCCACCTTAGGGATAAAACATCAAAATAAAATTAAGAATTGCCATTCCTTTTAAAGTTTTAAGTACAATATAAATCTCCAATAAAAGGATTTCAGATACTGACATTAGAGGGCAGTGTTGCTTTAAGCATTACCTCTCCATACAACCAACCGGCTTTTTAAAGAAAGGTTTAAGTTGCTTAATGAGCATAGTTTTACCTATGTTTTGTTCCAAGTGGCTAGAATATCAAGCAAATAAACTACTGCATTTAAAATGAAGATGAGAACAAAAAGCTTACAAGAGGATCTATTTATGCTTAATTTTCTATTTCCTCCTATGCTTCCTTCCTGATAGCAGGTCACCAACAGCCACTCACCACAGGGCCTCTCTTATTTCTCCTTTCCAGCCATTCGTGCTTCCAGGCTGGCATACAGGTTGCCTTCAGTTTCTCCCTGATCATTCGTTCTTCTGGGCGATCATCCATCTTGTGCAAACCCTTGAGAGTTTCCTTATTCTCCATCTCGCGACTACAATGGAGGGAAAACAAGGAGAATGAAATTTACATATGAAAAATAACTTACAAGAAAAAATAGAACAATATGGTTCTATCTTATACTTTCCATGGACATGTAACTAAAAAGATAACTGCTAAAAACTTCAAATTTAAGCAAGGTATGAAAATATCATTGTGAAACATATACTATCATCGAATCTATACCGTGGATAGTGTTGAATGTTGCCTGATAACAAGTTGATTTTAATTATGCCTTTAAAAAGAATGTTCCATTTAGAAGGTGCAGGCACATTAATATTAATGCAGACCTTTGTTTCCAGGTAGCTAACAAAATGGATCCTAAGACATGAAGCATTTCATTAACAAATAAATTCATGAAGACTGCGCTGTTTCTAATGACACCACTCTAACACACTCAGATATTTAGTAGAGTATTTTACTACCCTTTCTTTATCCCAGAATATCCAGTAATTTAGGTCAATATAAATAGAATCTGGTAGATATACTCATTTTCTGAAATATGCTAAATATTTAATAAGCTAGGTGAAACCTAATCACATCATCTATGATCCCTTTTTTTCCAAAGCCTAAAAGATTAAATTCTATTCTCAGAATAATCCCATGACAAAGTATTTGGGGTGTTCCATATACAGTACACTCATATCTACCCACATGTGGATGTATATAACAAACGACATGCATATGCATGGTTTTTAAAACTTGGTTTGCAAGCAAACAAAGCAATTACACTCTGAGAGAAGTAACAATTTAAAAAATACTAAGCTAACTTCAATAACTATTTCGGAAATTCTATAAAGCTACAAACTGATTTTCCACACTGATAAGAAAAGGAAATACACAAGGAAATACCAAAGATGATAACCATAAGCTTACTAAATCAAATTCAAACTCTTCTAGGAATTTTCCAGCTAATCACAACTATAAAGCAAAGGTATCTTCAGAGAACCAGCAAAACACTGACTTAAAACTAAATATGCACTATAAAAGAAAGGGTTAACTGGTTTTACTGAAATATCAATACTGTTAGTCAGTGAAAACCAATATGTTAAATACCTCTGTGCTAGAGACTGGCCTAGATATTTTTAGGAATGTGAAGAGCACAGAACATTTGAAACTTGCAAATGGGCATTAAAACAATGTAGGATATTTCCACCATACGGGTATAAAAAACTGTCACAAAGAAAGAGGCAATATGGGAAGAAAAAGGTAAAAAAAAGAAAGAAAATGGAAAGGAACTGGAACGGAAAGAGAGGAGAGGAGAGAGCAGAGGAGAAGAAAAAGTGATGGGGAAGGGGAAAAGGAAGGGTAGGGAAGAGGGGAGAAGAGGAAGGGAGGGAGATAAGGAGGGAGAAGGGAAAGGGAGGGTGGAGAAGAGTGAGAGAGAGAAACGTGTGCCCAAAAATTCATCCTGCTCAGTCAATAATTATCCAAAGAAATTCAGATTTATAAGCAACTGAATTTATTGGCTGATTGCACACCAAAAATTTGTTTACAACTCTCTAGTTTGAAAAGCGAACACTTTCCCCACAGTAACAACGATGCTGATGCGAGGTGAGACTAGGTTCCCAGGGTAGTTCTCAAAAGTAAATCACACTGTAGATCTAGTGTGCACTTTCACACCAGGAGCTCCTGCACTCCCCCACAAGGGTGATTATCTTCTCATAGATGTCTCTCCTTCCCCAGGTTTGTTTCACTGAGTATCTCTTTTCCATTCTTTATTTTCAGTGTCTCTCTTCCTGGCACCCACCTAAACACATAGAGAACTCATCCATCCAAACAGGTAGAGAACTCTCCTTGTCAAAACAAATCTTCCTGGATGATGTGGCCTCCTTAAAGTCAGCATCACTTGCCTCTTTCACTGCAACTTGTATAAAAATAATATAATCTTTTAAACCAATTTCTTATTATAAATAATGTGGAATAAGCATACTAGGGGCTCAATTTCTGCACACAACTAAGATTATTTCTTTAGAATAAATGCTCTGAAATGGAATTGCTGGGTCAAAATGTATACTTTTTGGTATATTAACTAAGACTTTTGATAATAATGGCAAATTATCTTCAAGAAAATGTATATCTTTTCACAACTCCCCAAGTCAAGTTGCCAGCTTAGCTGGTCTGAACTAAGCAACAGACTCCTAAGAGGGCCTCTTCACTCTTTACTCCTATCCAATTCAAGCTTTACAGAGCACCCAAGGTAACTTCCTCCATTAAAATGCTCAGATGGCTTCCCTCTGGACTTAGACTACAAAAAAAAATCCAAAACGTTCAACATGGCCTATGAAGCCCTATACCATCTGCTTTTACCGCAGCTGAAGTTACCCAGGACACCCCTTTACTCCTCCACCCCACAGCTTCCTTCTCTTTCTTTCACTGCCTGAAAAACTCTCCTTCCTGCTTGGCTTCTGCACAGACTGTTTCTCACTTGTCTGTTTTTTACCTCATTAATTTCTATGGACTTTTTTAGCTTTTCTTCAACTCCTTGAGACACTACCAACCTCATTTAGGTACCCCTATCTCCATTCTTTCACTTTTCCTTTAAGGTGCTCATTACAATTTTCAAACCCCCCTCCTCCCGCCAACAACTGTAAGCCCCATGAGGATAGGTGCCAGTGTTTTATCTATCACTGTACACCCAACATCTAACAATGTCTGGCTTATAACAGGCATTAAAATGTATTAAAGAAATGATTATTTATTAACATCTTTGGCAGCCCTAATGACCTTCATAGTTTTAAAATTTAATGACTAGTCATATTATTTAATCTTTTTATTGTTCTGTATTTAATTAAGACTAAATTTGCAATTTAGATATTATTTAGAACAGTTTTCGTTGTTCCTAATCTGTAAATATAAACCAAAGTGTTCTTTCTAATGTCTTCATAAGTAATAACTCAATATAATTCTAAAAAGTGTATTTTTTCATGTTTTAATATCTCTGCAATCTAAATGTCCCTTACAATCGAATGTTGTAATTTAATTGGCAAAGGTTTTTATTTCCTTTCTTTATAGTATAAAAAGTAATGGTACAATTTACAACTAGATCTTAGATTCAATGAAATATACAATTAAATCCTATTCTACATGTTAGGGGAAAAAAATTAATCAAACCTACTTAGTTTCATTTGTCTCTGAAACAGAACCCAAATTAGGAAGAAAAAACTTTTTCTTACGTACTTTGTTTTGTTATAATCCTAACATATAGTTCTCATAGATACATAGAGCGTTTTTATTTTTACCAGATATGTATGTGTGCATACATTGCACACATACATATATAGCAGTGATTTGTCATCCAATTAATATAATAGCTATAGCAGGAAACATCTTTACACACACACACACACACACACACACACCCACCCACCCACCCAGAGAGTTGCAAAATCACCAGATTAGCGGGCCTCTAATTAAATTTAGCTAAATATGAATGTTTTAGAGAGTTATTTCTGCCCTCTCTATTGTCTAGAACCATATCTATTATTTTGACTAAAATAATAGTTCGTATATCTGACATTTTAGCAAAACAAACATGTATTTTGGGAATGCTTTGAAGACTGAAAAAATAAACAAATAAAATTTTAGCCAGATAAATATGAAAATTTAAACATTGTTACAGATTAACCTTTATCTTCTTTTCCTGTTTATTTAGAAAACGTTAAGTTTCTTGTTGTTTTTGGTTTCCAAACATTCCTCAGAATGAAACTGTGATTGACCCGGAGCTTCAAAGAATCTCTCTCCCCTAAGGTTAGGTTTTTAGTTCTAGAATCTTTCTAGACCTACAGAATTTATCTGCTAAAAAACAAGGTACTTCAATGACCCCTTCTCAGTGAAACCACCTGGTCCTACCTTTACACGACCCACTGGTACCAGCCACTGTTGACTGGATTGGCACTTACAGATCTCCTCACTCTTGATTTCTAGGAGCTGATATTTTTTTCCTAGTTCTGTTTCTAACATTCCTATTAACCTCACTGGTATCATATTCTAGATCCTCTTCCTAGAGCCCTTTAAATACCAGCCAATGCCCTCTTCTCACAACACTAAAATATTCACTTAAGCACACCGAGATTTCTCCTACCTCTCTGCATCTGCAGATGATTTTATTTCCTGACATCTCGTATGCCTTCATTAAAGAATTTCCAAGCACCATTCTATAGCAGTTAGCCATTCCCTTCCCCGTATGCTGATATTAATTATAATACAGCATAAACTGGAGTATTTGTTTACATATCTGCTTCCCTCACCACATTGGGAACTCTTCCAGGACAGGTTAAACATCTTACTCACTTTTCTATTATCGGTACCACATGTCCTGGACAGGCCACAAAAGGCACCCAATATAAAACCAGAGGGCCCACACAACTATGTCCCCTTCTAAGTGTGGTGTCTGATGTTTAGGACACCACACTTTATACATTTGAACCCATCCCCCACAGTTGCCAATAATGTGCCCTGATCCAAAGAGCCTCTATACTGGATGTTACTGTAGCATCTTTTCTCTGGGGGTATGAATGCGAGATACACAGACAGTGTCACTTATAGAAAGAAGAGCACAAAAACAGAGAAAAGAGCAAAGTAGTAAGTAGGAGCAATGAGACAGAAGGGAGAAGATAAATTAGACAGAAGATGCAGTTAGGGATGGAGAGAAGGGAAGAAGCAATACAAGTAAACATAAGAGTTGTACCAGTCCCCTGAGAGATAATCACAGCTGCTTTTACACCTCCCTGGGTGGTGAATAACCAAGTTCTCCAGAGGCTCCATGCATGTGCTGCAATAAAGGAAACTTCATGGGTCCTTTGCTTTGCACTGAAATAAACCCTAACATGTCTCTTTCGGGTACCCTCAAAGAGCCTGACTAAAACACTAATTCAGCACATGCCCTGGCACACAGAGGATACTCAATAATCACTCGAAAATAGAATCCTACCAAGTTTACTATAATTTTTAAGGTATTTCTTAAATGGTTCATCTTTAACATGGAAATATTATGTTAATGACAAAAAGAAATAATTGCCAGACTTATATGTCATAATAGAAAAAGTTAATGTTACATATTAGGCAAGGCATTAGATGCTTTACATGTACTAAATTACTTCACCTTCCCAGAAACCCTATGAAGTTGTAACCATTACAGTCTGAGGCTGGGAGGAGCTGGGATATATGCCCAGGGTCACACGGCTGGTAAACAACAGGACCTGGATTCAATCCCTGGTGGATCTGACTGAAGCCTGTGCTCTTCATTGGTACAGCAGGTTACTCTCAAATCTGAGTTTGTTTTTACAACAAGTCAGCATCAGATATCTATGTTGATATCTCTTTGATGAGAATATGAAATTTAAACAAGTTTTTACAATGGTATTTGTAATAATTAAAGAAGCACATTCTATTCATTAGCAGAGTGCTTCACTGTAATAGAAGTAATAAAGATTATAATGATCATATAAAACCTATCTGGAAATTAATGGAGCTTAACTGTAGTGTACATAAAGATTTCCAGAACATTTTAGATTACAGATAACTTTATGTAGAGAGATTCTCAATTCTATCAGTGTCTAAGGAATCTCAAGGAACCTTGGAAAATATACAGAATTATTTAGGACAGGTACAATTCAGAGCCATCCAACTGAGGCCTATCTGTGAAGTCCTCATAGCAGCAGGAATTCACATACTAAAACCCGCAAGCTTTGATACCAAGGGGAGAGGAGAGCAAGGGAGGAACTACCTTCCAAAATAAAACTAGTCCACTATGGGATCCTTCAAATTTAAGTTTCCAGGTAAAAGGCAAAAGGAACGACTTCAGCAAATAAGAACACAGGCTAACAATCCTTTACCACTGACAGGGCACTGTGCTAACAGCTTCACATGGGTTGTCATCTCAATCATGTCTCGTGAGATGGGGCTCTTACTATCCCACCGGCAGAAAAGAAAATGACAAGGAGGTTATTATGTGTCCAAGGCGGAAAAGTCTGTATGTGAAAAATATAGGATTTAAACTCAGATATGAATGATTCCACAGTCTCTTGTTTCCTATAGGGCAAAAGGAAAATCAGTATTTACAAGCACTTAAAATTCATTAACCTAGATCTGAGGCCAAAAAATGTATCTCAATACTGGAATAACTCTTTTTTTCCCATAAGATGATCTCTCCGGAGACATACTGTCACTGGTGAATGCTGGCCTTTTCCTCTCGGGAGCAAGAAGAATTAAATAAAAACACTGGTAAGAGCAACTCTTCCATCTTTATGTCATGCAACACTGACAACATGTCTAATTTTACATAAGTAATGGCAGTATGTAAAAATGGCTGACGTTATGAAAATTAGTCCCCAAAAGATTTTATTCCAGATTATACTCAGTAATGTTTGACCATGAGAAATAAAGATGGCACAACTCCCATTCATTTACAATGAGAAATGAGCAACTACTTTTTTCCCCCCCATATGGAGCAAGTATCTTTTCTCTAGCACACAACAGCTCTGTTGATTTCTTAACATGGGCAAGGCCATAGTCTAGTCAGTTTTATAACGCTAAGTTGAACTACAGAAATCTTTATTGGGGAGGGGTTAATTCCAGTATTGTGTGCAAACTTTCCTATTTAGTCCTTTGAGGGATACAGGCACAGAATTTCATTGTCTAAAAGCTCATGTTCTGGTTAATTACCGTTAACTAATAAAAACTTAAATAAGATGAAGGTCAAAAAACAAAAACAGTAATATAACTTATCAACAATGATTATAGGCAGTTTAATACCACATTAGTGATTTTGATTGATTCGTATTTATAAATTATTCTAAATCGTCATGTATACACTAAAAATCAACTTTTCTGACATTATGATTACTTTTTTATTGAAATATCCCATTTGAGTTTTAAGATTAAAATTATTCTCTAGCAAAAATCACAGGATTTTGAAATCTAGAATATGGTATAGAAACATGAAGAGTACATGTGAAATTAACCAAAATAAACCAAGAGAATGTACTAATGGATAATCATACTGCAAATGCGCACTCACTAGCTGGCCTAGGCCAAACTAAACAAGGAAAGTGCAAGTTCCCTGAGGGCAGGGCCTTTTTCACCTGCATGTCCTGTGGCTGTGAATAAAACACCCAGAGCACTAGATCCCATGGACTTGATAAACGATCACTGATTTGGGGTCAGAGTAGCTGGTTATCACTTCTAATCAACAAAGATCTGCAAAATAACAGTGGGCAGATGTACTCAACACACATAATGGACACACACAGCCTGTTTAACACATAACTTCTACCACAAATTAGAGCCTTTGGGACTTATAAAGAATTTCAAAGAAAACAGGAAGAATATTCAAAAGGTTTCCCTACTTCTAAATTAGTAATTTGGAAAAGATTGGTTTAACAATCATTGTGCAGATACAAATAATGGAAAGTTCACAAAAGGCAGGGAGCTACTAGACAGTATCAAACCATTCTTAAAGGTAGCAACTCTATAAGGAATTTTTTTGCTATTAATTACCTTTGACCTAGTATATGGAATAAACTAAATGCCTCAAAATTTTCCTTTAGAGAAGACAAGTGACTCAGAAAGAAAACTGCATTTACTGTACAGTTATCCTATACTGCATGTTCTTTCTTATATGTATACTAGAATGTATGAGTATATTCAAAACGATTGATGTTCTACAGATATTAATATTCTACTGATAATTACATATAACTCAGTGGGCTACAAATTCAGACACTATTAACATAATTTTAATATGTACATAAAATACTGATAACCACTAAATAGGACACTAACATGATGAATAGAGCATACTTATTAACTGAAGAAAAAAATTCTAGGTTGTTATCTTTTATAAATTGCATTTTTCTTTAATTCTACTGAAGACTAATGATTAAAAGGCAGATTTTTTTTATCATGAATATTCACAGGAATAGTGAATTTGATAATGAATTTTCCTTGCAGGAAAAGTAAACCTTGTAAAATTAATATACAAATACTTGGATGGACTTTAATAGTCTCCAAAGTTATTGACACATTTAAAGTAAAACATCAAGGATAGACTTTCAGATGGACATGCTTATATATGAGTAAATATCATTAAACTAATGGGCCTGTGTTTCCTGTGACTGAGAACCAGATAAACCAAGAAAAACATACAATGCAAAAGGATTTTCTAAGTCACCTCTTAACACCTGCCTAGTCTCAGAAGGAATATAAAGCAGCAATGCAAAAATTTAGCTATTCCTTGGTATATCTATTCTCTTAGAAAGGTAGCTGGCAGATTCTATCAAAAGCCACCACATTCAAGTTATTAACGTACCACAAATAAATCAGTCTAATAATGTGCATTACTGATGAGTAGAAGATTAACAACTTAAAATCAGAAAATATTGTTTTTTAAAAAGCAGTCAATGTGATAAACTGGAGAAGGTGATGGCAGACAGCTCAAGTTAACACCTCTCCTGTGTGGGCACAGAAGAAAACAATCAAACTAAGGTGAAACCAACATGTTGTCAGTTCTACAATGACTTATTAAGTTCAATAAAATTCACCGACTTGCCACAAATTATGAACTGAAATTTTATGGTGATATTTATATAGACAAGTCAAAATTGTAAAAATGGTCAGAACTGAACAGAAATGAGTGTTGTGATTTTGTAAGATGTATCCTCTCACAAAGTATATGAAAATCTTAATGACAAAAACAATGAATGCTCTTCTACTGCCAATGACAAAACAAATGGACTGAAAAGTTACTAGCTGTCCCTGGAATGTTTAATACTTGAACTAAATATTTTTCTAAAATAGTTTTCTTACTCATCAAAGTAAGCACCGTTCTAACAGTGTTTCTAAATGCTAAAATTCTTCCACCCGTCTTCCTGGGGAAAAGATTCATACTATTGTTTTCTTCTCACCCACGAACTTAGAAGATCTACTAGGTTTAATGTAAACTTTTCTAAGCGCTAATGTTTATAGAGGGAGTTTAAGACCAATCTGGTCCCATTTCTAATTTGTTCCTTTCCAACAAAAACCCATGAAAGCTTCAAATGCTTTTAATCCTGTAGGCTTGTATTCTTTTGATATGCAGTGCTAAAAATTCCACTGTTTATTCCTTCCTTTGTTTGTCCTTGATACTTGGAAAAACTTTAGAAACCTTTGGGGCAAAAAATGGGACATATGAGCATCCTCTTCCTTAATTATTGAACCCAGATCAGTAAGCAAGGAAAAGGATGCTAATTTTTTACAGTATGTGTCTAAATATGTATTTCCTTACAAGAATTCCCCGTTTGTACTACCTGACAAATCTAGAGTTGAGAATGTCTAAAAGACAACTGACACACACACACATACATGTACTGAGCTTTTACACTGCATTAGAAAAGTAGATCAGAACTCCATGCACCACCACTGTGGGGAGGTTTTCAGCAAAGCAATGTGTCCTGTCCTCTAACAGCACTGGTACTTAGTTCACAGCACGAAGTAGATATTTGGGGGGGCGGAGAGGGGGGGAGGTGACGGGGGCGGGATGACTGTTCCTTTGCCATTTTGATTTTCATCAAAGAGATCCCAAGTCAGTGTTTTATGGAGGCTCTGGTGTATGTTTTTCTTTGAAATCTTCACCAATGGGTGTGTGACTACATTTTTACTAGGTCAATTATCTTTAAAGCAATGTGACAGCTCAGTCTGAGTATTCTAAGAGATCAAGTCAACAAAGCTAATAGATGGTGAAATGGTCTATTACTGTACATATTTGCTTCCCACAAATTATGAAAAATGGTTTAAAGTTAAAAATGTATCATTCTGGGTGAGTACCTCCTATGTTAATAAAAACCTTTGGACTGTTTTTAATGTTCCCAGATTAATGGAGAAGAGGATATAGTGCTGAATTAGAGTACAAAGCCCTCTTACAGCCTTTGCTAAGAGAATGATTTCTTTCAAACCCCGAAGAACAGCTAGTACTATTTCTATAGTACTTCCTTCTAGCTGGTGGAAAGGCATGTTAACTGGGATGCTCAGAATGAGGAAGAATGACTTCCTGACAAATGTAGCTTTTCTTCTCCATGCTTTTAATGCTAGAAAACCACTCCATTCAATGAATGTTGGCACGCCTACTATGTGTAAGCTCTGGCCCAGGCAACAAACATAAATACAAAGTGGGATAAAGAAACAAAAGATAAATAAGACAGGATCTCTATCCTTCCAGGGCTTAGTCTAATACATAGAGAATATACAATGCTATCTCTACTATAATAGAAGTATTTTAACACATCATAAATAATTTCAAGGATGGAACAGATCTCCATCCTTAATGTTATCTAGGAGAATCCTGGAAAGATCCACGCAGGAGGTGATGCCTGAATAATTTTAAAAGAAAGAACAGGACTGGCAAACATGGAGCTGATGAAGGTCTAAAGGAGATTTTCTGAACAGCTTTGGTGAAAATAATGTCCTATAAAATATTAAACAGCTTATGATTCTGCTGTTTAGGGATTACTAGATAAAATAAAATGGTTTATTTAAAGACCTATATACATCACGATTCTCCAAAAGGGAGAGGAAAAAAGGGTACACAGACTTCTTTACACTTATTTGGCACGGAAGTCCTTTTTAACAGAATCTCTGCCGGTACCTGATATATACTGTCAGCAATTCGTACTCAATCATCTCTAAAGTCCCTTCTGGCTCAAATTAACTTGTATAAGAAGAAAAATCCAGAGAAGAAACTAACATCAGCTGCCATAATGCCTTCATATAAGACTTCTCAAGCTATCACAAAATTCTGCATGTCTTTAATGCAATTAAGATTCCGAGAATTCAAAATATAGAAGGAAAAGATTTGACGACCAGCTAGAGAGACAGATTAAATCATCTGGTACAAATCCATCTTGAGAAGTGGGTGTCAGACATTCAAACTTGGCACAACCTAACCACTAGCAGAGGCCAGAGTCTGTCACTAAGATTTGCCCCTTGCCAAGTCCACTCACTCTCTGCCAAGGACTTAAGTCTGGGGTGAAGACAAAGACATCAGCCCCCCGCCCCCCAAAAAAACCCAATGAGCCATTTTCTCTAAAAATCTCTATATGCCTAGATGAAAGTCCCAGAACATAAAATAAAAAGGAGGCCTGGGGCAAGGTCCTCACTTTACTGTAAACCCCTGGAGCACAGTGGAAGCACTTGTATGTCTTCAGCACTAATGGTCATGTTCCTGGCAGTGACTGGTGGGAAGCAGGTCACAGCAGAAGCACCAGAAAAGTCAGCAAGCCCAACATGGCCAAAGGAGACGAAGACGATGGCCAAGGAGGCAGTACTGTCCTGAGATGGCTACAAGGCAAATGACCAAATTTACTTCAGTACATGTGAGACCCATATTAGGGAGTTTAGATAGTACTGGTAGTAAGAGAGTGATGGTGGTGGGGGGTCTATCAGGGGTATTGATGGGGCAATAACTATTCGAACCAGTAATCTGGGTGGTATATACAACAAAACCAACAGGGTTTCTTATTCAACAGAGAGGATAAAACTTGAAGGACATGTTCCTAGAATAGGGTAGATAAAGTAAAAAGTCATACCATAGCATAATCAAGAAGTATGACACCATGATCAAGGGCATGAATCTCTGGAGGTAGATTGCCTGGATTCAAATCCAAGGTTTGATATTTACTAGCTACATGGCTTTAGCCCAAGTTATTTAGCCACCCTGTAACTTCGATTTCCTCATTGGGGATAATAATACCTACCATATAGGGTGATTATTAGGATTAGATATGTTAATATATATGTACAATGCTTAAAAGGAAGGTAATCTAATTTTCCCCAACTAATTTCTTCTGTAAAACAGAGATAATAGCTACTATTTATGATGTACTTCCTCTGTGCCTTTCACTGTTTTAAGCCTTCTGCATATAGTTCTTGCCTCAGAGTTTTAAAATGAATGAACATGAATGAAGCACTTACAAAAGTGCCAAGTTCACTGTAAGCACAGGACAAATGTAACCACTACTATTATTATTGATGATGATGATGAAGAAGAAGAAGAAAACCATTCTTTAAGGAGCATCTTGTCTGTACCAGGTGCTGTCCATATAGTGGTTCTAAGCCTCACACAAGGTTACAAGATAAGATAGCTCATCTTCACCGCGCAGGTAAAGAAACTCTTGCAGAAAGACTAAGTAAGCTAAGAATCTACAGTTAGTGGAAATTCTGATTTTCAAAACCAGGTCACCCTGGTTTCAAAACCCCTATCCTCCTCTTTCTACACTATGTTGCTTTGTAATTTGTTTTAACAATATGTTACTTGAAAAACAGATGAAAACAACAAAATATAACTATTTTTTCTAGTTTCAGGAGATAAACTGTTGACTAGATACATTTGGAATGTAAAGACTGCTACTACAAGGTGACTACGTGGTCCATCATCTGTGGGTGCAGAGAGGAAGGGAGGAGGACAAAGGAGGCTCCTACTGTCCCTTTAATATTCATTTCTTTAAAGCACACACACCCATGCACCGAACTGCAGCAAATATGTTAAAGTATTAGCATTTATTAAATGTAGGTAAAGGTTTTATCGATGTTCATTATACTATTCTCTAATATTTTTCCCTCTGTATTTTTCTGTATGCCTGAAATATTTTCTTGAAAATAAACCTGTGCTACTGAACTACTCTACATTGTGGGAAGCTTTTGGAACCAAAGAAAAATGATAGGACCGAGGAATGTGGAGATTCCAAGTCAAGTCCTAACTTAATGCCATTAAGCAGCTACATGTTCCTAAGTAATTCACAACCTTTCTGTAATTCAAGAATTTACCAAATCGGATCACACTACACAATGTTATTTTAGGGCTGTCCAGTGTGAACATTATGATTCATTTATTAATGCCACTATCTAAATGCTATAGTCCTGCAACGAAGATTTATCAAAAAATATGAAGCTCAACAGGACCCACAAATCCCCTTTAATTGTTAAATCTAGAGAGTACCTCCCAACAGTTCATTTGTATAAAATATACTTTGCCGTTTCTATAATCCAGTGACCTCCTAGGTGTTTTAAAATGGGAGAGTCCTTAACATTACTATTACCTTCTACATGGTACACATGTGGACCCACAGACCCATGAAAACTCAGACTAGGAAATACTAAACTTTTAGACTCAGTACTTGTGAGAGTCACCATGATAACAGCAATGCAAACCTAATTACTAAAAGGGGTGAGCATTATGTATAAGGGACTCTATCAAAGCTCTCAGAAAGATTAAGCTGTCAGGCAGAACATTCAGGAACGGAGACCACAAAACACAGATTTTAAGGTTTTTTACACTAAAATCATTAACTTTTTTTTTTTAATGAATGAACCACAAATTTATTTTCTTTAAAAGACATATAACCATTTTGTACATTTAAGTGCTATGACTGAAAAAGATGTGGAGTAGTAGCCTAAAATGAGAAATGAAGGGTGGTGGCTCTCTGGCCAAGTGTAAGCTCCTTTTGTGACAATGTCCCAATATGAGTTCTAACTACCCCAGCCAAGGCTCTCCACAGCCACGGAGCCTGCTTTCCTCTTCTGGTATCAAAATTTCAGAAATGCTTGATCTGTGTCAAGTTACAGGAGTGATAGTTTGCCTTTTTTAAATGGAGAAAAGGTTTGCTATGGTGTTAATATTTAATGAGTAATTCTGAGTGATAATCTGAAAACACAATTACTGTTAAAATAGTTTTGCTTTTGTAGTATTAAAAATTTATGTTTTCAGAGAATGTCTGCCAATCAGCCAATACTCTGTACTTAGGTAACATGAGTACATGTCACTGCAATTAAAAAAAAAAAAAATTAAGATCTACTCTCCTAGATGCAATTTATTAAATTGGAAAAAAAAAAGTGACCAACCTTTCATTAATTACATCTGGTGTTTAGAATACACAACCTTGATATATTTGGGTTAAACAATATAGACATTTTATATGGAATGAATTCTAATAACTTACACTATATATATTTTGTTTTTATGTCAGGATTTTCATATAAAATATCATCCCGTAGTGGGCTGTACAATTAATCTGTCTATATCAGCAAATATAAATCAATCTAGTATATAGTCTACCTCCTTTTTAAAAAGTCATTCTACTTGCATAGTCTAATAACAAGTGGAAAAAACTGTCAAGCAATTACTTAAGCCAAACATCACAAATGTGCCAATAAACTACTGATAATGGCCATGTAAAATTCTCAAATAATATCTTTTAATTCCGATCCTAGTATGTTTTCCAGTATTTATGTTCTCGATCTTTTACAAGTGAGATAATATCTTCTTGTTAAGAACTACTGAAAAATATCACGTGAATTATTCTGAAGAAGTAGGTACTTGGATTTGCAACTCAGGAATCTCCTCAAATGGCCTATGGCCAAGTTGTGAACACAGAATCTCATTATTCTCTAGGAGACTAAGATGTCCACGGTAGACCTTGACCAATGACATATGTTCCTCAATCCCCTTCAACTATTCCTTGGAATAATTTCTTCCCAGCCATTTGCTCACCGATTCCTAGTCACTGACTATCAATATACCCAATTGTAAAACAAAACAAAAAAACCTTTGAGCCAGTGAATACATTAAAACAGTGGAAAGGCTTGAAACTCCAAGTGCTAAATCATTCTTATGTTTAGATATTATTTCCATAATTGGTTTTTAAGGCACGAACTCCCTCTAAGAATACTAACCACTCTAGTTAATCCATTAGAAGATGGGATCAGCAGTGATTCTATCTTCTTTGGTCATTGTCTGGCATAAACTGAATCTGCATTAACTACAGCACAAGAGTTAGAGAAACTAAGAATTCAAAATGAAACAGAACATCTAGGATTGGAATGGGAGAGAAGGAAAAAAAAACTTCATTCAGTAGGTGGCACTCTTTCCTTAAAGATGTAACTTATGCGAATATTAATATCAGAGATGTCATCTGCCCACCTAATCACTTGAAAAGGAAGGTACATTAATTCCGACATCCTGTCCTAAATAGAGTCTGAATCATCACATTCTGTCTACTTAAATAATGTCTTCCTCGTTTCAACGGAATTCTGAAGGTGTTCATAAATGTCAATTTCTTTTTGCTGTACCAAAAGCTACAAATCAGTAGAACCAAATAATTGCTTTTATTTTAAACTGGAAGGTTTTGACTTATGACTTAGCTTGGTATATGCTTCAAAAGACATTCATCATAACCATTTTCTAATTTTAATGAATTCAGTTATAAAAAAATAATACGAATGAAAATGGTACAAATGACTGTACTTGTAATATATAAACATTATTGTATTATTTCTGCTTTAAAGCATGACAGGAACTCTTTTCCTAAGCATGTATGTGAATATTCCTTTTGCCTAGAATAACTTGGACTCAATTTGTTATCGTTCTGGCTGATACAAAACTCAAAACTTCTAAGATGATAAATGGAAACAAAGCTGATGATAAAATATGAGTTTATCTAGTATACAGAAGAAGCAAAAATAAAAATATTTGTCTAGTTTTCCTTAGGTATATCACTGTAGTTTCCACCTTATCACTCAAGTTCTAGGGTCACCCATTTTTTAGAGAAACTGTCACGGATGCAGCCTTCAGCCTCCCCATTGGTCACAGGCCCTCTAAAACTCAGTCTTGAGTGGGGGAACTTACTCTGTCCCCCGTCAGCAAATAGTACTCTTATAATGGCCTCTTACTTCTCTGTTTCCAACACTTGAGATCCTTGAGGGCAGAAATGGGTCTTGATGTTATGTAACCTGCCTTATCAGAAAGCTTAGCATATGGCAGTTACTCAATAAATATGTGGTGAATATAGGAACAGATTGATCTTTCCCGTTGGGCTGTATTTTACTTGAGGGCAAGCCCATGTCTTACTCATCTTACAGTCTAACAATATTAACTCCCAAATACTTGTACTTATACATGGCAGGCGATGAGGAAGCAATGCCTTTCCCATATGAACCTCCAGACCAGAAAGATCTCTAAGATGTTAATAAAACTTCACTGAGGCCTTTTGTAAATCAAGTTAGTTCTAGGGGTGCTGAAAAAAGAAAGAGCTAAAAACACCAGTACTGGGAAGACTGACAGATTTCATCCCTAGTAAAATATTAAGAGATGGTCATTAAAAGCTAAAAACCGTGAGCCTAGATGTGTATATTTCAGAAAAAAAAAAAAAAAAACTAAAACAAAAACAAACAAAAAAAACTTTCCCATAACTCTGGAACATATCCATGTCTCTAATTTGTTAATTCCTCTTGATTTTCTCTGGTTAATAGGAAGTCTTAAAGAAAACCCCAAAATTTTTTTGTGCCTGGGAGAGAAGAGGCAGAAGCCATGAGAATGCATCTTATTATAAAGCAAATTAGGAATAAAGGGAACTAGCTGAGGGGTCAATGAATGGGGTGTGTCCAGGTCAGGGACAGTGCTGGAACTCTTAAGTTCAGACTCCTCAAACCTGGATTCTCCTAGTTTGGGGGGTTACAGCTGGCACGATCTGTTTGAAACCACAGCTTAAGCATGAAAAACAGAGCATCTATTTCAAGAATGTCAATTTTATTCCAAGATTTGGGAGAGGGGTGCAGTGATAGTTTTGTGTTAAAAATACAAATACGAGTAAAACATAAAATTCAAATGAACTAAGGTAAACTGCGAGACTGACTTAAACCAATTTTGTCCTTTGTCCCAAGTAAGCATTCCCAGGATGGCAGGCTGCACAGAATGCTCCTTTCTCTTCAACGGAAGTCAGTTCAATAGGTAGCCAAAATGTTCACCAATAAGCTAAAGCATCTGTTCTCAACAACTTTACCATCACTACTTGATGTTCACATACACAAGATATGACAAAGCCTCAAAAAACTGTTTAGGAGACATAACTTAACAATGGCACAACAACTAACCATATATACATAACAAGTCACCCTCTACCTCAGGCAGAGATAAGATAAACTGCCTAACTGTTAAGTATTAGTCGTATCTCTACCACTTTCCATCAAAGATAGACTATCAGTTATACAAGGTAAGGAATATTTATAGGAATATTTCTAAATATGTCTGAAATTGTTTTTCTAAAAAAAAACTTTTTAAAACTTTGATATTTTATTACTACTAAGAAAGTACTCATGGATCACCTCTCCAAGTGTGTCACCCCATCTATACCTTCGGCATAAAAATCTAACTGGCTACAGTTAGGTATACATGCTGACCAAGTTAAAATGGCACCAGGACAGTGTCCCTACAAGGTTACTACTACACATGACAATTAGGAAGAGGGTACAGAAATGCTAGAGCCACCTGAAGGGCTTGGACAGAAAACAATCATCTGAACACTTGGGGCGGGAGTCAACTTTAAAAGAAGTATTCATGTCATCCTAAGAGAAGTCCATAAAACATGAAAAAAACGTGCAAGCAGAAATTATAAAATGGGTTCCAAGCAAACTTACAACCATGTTTCTGTTAGAACATAATCTCTATGAGAGCAGGGATTTTTGTTTCATCACTGCTGCGTTCCTAGTTATGTATTTCATGACCATGTCAAACTGAATCACAGTGTTGCTTTCTATTCATCATCAGTCAAGTACCCTCCAAGCCTCTTCCTTGACAAATGTTTCAGAAAAGCACACTCACTACTTTTAACAAAACTTCCTCTCTTTGCTCCATCTCTTCAGCCTATAAGCATTCTCCCCTCTTCTTGGCTTAAAACAAAAACCAACCAAACCAACCCCAAAACACTTCTTTGCCTTTGCAAATGCTTGGTCTTCCACCTCTCCCTGACCCCATTCTCCTCCAGCTTCTCAAGAGGAGCCTGTGCTTCCTCACCACCCCATCACCCCTTAACAAAGCAGTGGCTCGACACCATCACTACACTAAAACTGCTCATATTGAGGCAGTCACTGCCACCCTTGCATTCCTTGCCTAGTGGCACTGCTGCTACTATCATTTTCTCCTTGGACAAACTCCTCTCCCTTGCCTTTCAGGTGTCACCTGTCTTAGGCTCCTCTGAGGGTTCTCTACTCTCTTCCAGGAAATCCTGGCACTTCTCAGAGGGAGGAATCCAAATGAGAATTTCTTCTCTACCCTTTCAGAGGTATAGATATGAACCTGGGTCTATCTATCAAGAAATTAAATTGCCCACAGGAACTCCCATTCATTCCTTAATCTCCAGCAACTGTGAAAGATTCTGAGCAACATAGGGTTCAGCTGTGCAAAGGTTATCATTAGCAAGAAACACTCGTGAGAAGTCATGCAACTTCAACCCAAAACTGGAATCACTAACCATGTAATATAATAGAAAATTAAGCATATCTTACTATCCAAAAAGTTTTTTCTTAAAAACTGTATATAAATAAAATACACATAATAAAATTATTTTCATGAGTCTGACACGGAATGATTTTTGATTGGGGGGGGAGGGTCAACTAGCATTTTTATTAAGAGCACTTTCTTAAAGCACAACAGTATTTCTTCCTTCATCTTTTTTCCTCATCGTCTACATCACCGGTATCCTAAAAGGACAATCATGAAGCTGCACTCATAGCCAGTGTATACGTAAATACTGTCAAATCCAGGCAGAACCTCCTACACCTACCCCCTAGTTTTCTCTAAGAGTTTCTCATGAAACTAACTACCCAGTAATCAATAGCTAGCTAGAGAACAGATGCACTGATTATCTTGTTACTTCTTCAGCTCTTATCTGTGGATAACTCAGTTTCTACTACAGTAGTATACACATAGAAATGTTGGTAAACACACACTGAGTTGAAGTGATAGATCTAGTGTAAGTTTCCATAAGCAGCACATATACTGTATAAGACGAATGGGACAGCAAACACATTACTACTATAATTTAAGAAAACAAAATAATGGAATATCAGAGACACAATTAAGGGCAAAGATATTCATCTTGCCTTGAAGGAGATTTCAGTTTTACCTACGTGACCTTTCTATAGTTAAACACAAAGATAATCTCCTTTGTTTGCTGGGAAGGCATAGAGTCAAGGAGATTACTGAATTCTCTCAGAGCCACTAAGCTCTTTTAATTATCATAGAATATGCTTGCTAAACGCAAAATAAAGACCCCACACTTAGGCAGGCTTTACTAGTAGAGAAGAAACATCAGTAAGAATAAATGAAATGAAGTTAATTCAGGTACAACTCTATAGTGAATATTAGCTTTTGATATTAATATCTTTACTCACATAGTAAACAGGCAGAACCAACAGTTAAAACATACCAATTAAAAGAATGCTGAAGTCTGAGTTGAGCTTAAATTTAAAACCACTGAAAATGAAAACTAGCTTTTTTTTTTCCAAGACCCATATAAATGAGCTCTAATAACTAGTATGTTTAGTTTTAAAGAATAAATTTCAAAATGCTTGTGGTATCCAAGACAGTTACCTTGGAGTATGCACTAGGACACAGGTGTGAGCTGAGGAGAAACGCAGAGGGTCGGGAGTTTTCACACTGGCTCTCACTACTTCACTTGGTTGGGGAGGCCACCTCATTTTTCTGAGCTATTCCCATCAACTGCAAAATGCTAATAATGCCTGTGTTACAGGGAAAGGATGACTGCAAGCACTCTGTAAAGGATGAAGGTTCCCCAAGTGGTGACAATGACCACTTTTTAAAACGCACACACTACAAGCACATCCCTCATTCTGCTGGCAAAGGTCTGAGCATGCAAGAAATTCAACCATACTTGCAATTAGGAGCCTACTCTTTTCTCTGGCACAATAAACACACTAAATCTAAATTTATTTGTTTATAACTGGCCTTATTTTATAACAAGTTCATGTGGCAATAAAAAATGTTAAAAACTTTCACTGATGCTCCCTGCATATTTTGGAAAATCTAAAAGTAATTTAAATAGATCATGAAATTTGTGTTCTGATGTAACTCGAACCCATCTGCCAATTAAAACAACAACAACAACAACAACAATATGAATAAAAGATTATCATAAAGGTTGTAATACAGTACTATAGTCGAACTGCCAGGGTTCACATCCAGGTTTCACCACCTGCTAGTTGCCAAGTTACTTCACTTCTCAGAGTCTCTTTCTCACTTATAAAATGGGAATAAAAAATGCACTTACTTCACAAGGATGGTGCAAGGCTTAAATGAAACAAGCTATACAATGCACCTAGGCACAGAGGAAGTTAACTATTATTACTACTTCCATTAAGACAAGAAAGCAGGAGAATACTGCTGGACTAGGATGAACTAGGGTGAACTAAGCATGGTCTGTCCCCGCTCATGCTCAGTGCTCCACCTCCTGACAATGACTAAACCTCTCTAATGCCACCGTGATATCTTAGAGCCAGGAGGCTGTACTTTTTAATTCTAAAATGCTGTAACCTCAAATTCTAATGCTTTATTTCTACCCTTTGAAAGCACTTTCACATCCATCATTTCATTTGATCTTCTCAAATTCTGGAAGTAAGCGAGGTATTATTTCTAGTTCACAGATGAGGACAGTCAAACTCAAAGTGGTTTAAGTAGCTTTAGTCAATATCCTGCAGAGGTGGTAGGACAGTACTAAGACAGCTGTGACAAGCCTGAGCAAATACTTACATCTTACCACAATAAACAATTGGAGAGCAGGTTAAATAACTTTCTGCTAAAGAGACCTGGCAATTTCCTATCCAAGAGCTTATAGGAGAAAGAAGAAATCAGGTATGTCCATAAGGAACTTTCGAATATAAACTGCAATTTGATTAGGCTTTTCATTTTAACTGAAATAATAAAGGAAACGGTAAAATTCTGTAACAGTAATTTTCGTTTTCAAAGTAATATCCATATTGTCTCACCTGCAAGTAGGGCTACTTGACTCCTGAGAGGTCAAAGAATTCTCATGGAATTCATCTGCTTCTATATTTTTTCCATTAGTTCTACATAAGCAAACACAAATATCTTGATACTAGAATGTTAAAAGGGGTTTTATTTTTTTAAAAAGTTTAAAGTTCTGAGAGAAATAGTCAATGTTTACAAATACCATTTTTAATAAGTGCAGAAAGTAAACATGCTACCAACTTTTTGAAATGGCAGTCAAAAGGCCCATCTGATGGTTTGATTAAACTTGAATTATAAAACAAACAATTAGGAAAACATTAAGTTATAAATCAGGGGTTAAAAAAATTTAATTCTAGGTCTTTTGTGGTCCATCTTCCTCTCTCAAAAGAAGCTTGATTAGGTTTTGAAGTTTACTGGTTCTAGGGACTGACTCTAGCCGCTGCCACCACTACCACCAGCCCTTCCTGCTCGCCAGCCCATTCCTGACGCGGGCTCCCAAAAATGTCCCATTGGCTGCTTCTATCCTCCAGTAGGCAAGAACAGGTCAATATGTTTTTGAAAAAGTCTAATTCAGAAGTAAGTAGTTCTCATCAGTATCGGGAATGATCTGTGCCAGGAAGTCCATCCTGGCTTCCGCTGCATCATAGCAGCCAATCCCCCTGTTGCCCAGGATCCAAGGTGAGACCTCGCAATGTTTCACTTCCCAGATGTATAGGAGAGACTCCAAAATAGTTACTGGGCTGCAGGGGAGAATATGAAAGCCACAGCAGCTAAGAACACTGACATCATCATTTCTGCCATGACAATCACAGGTGACATAGTACTGACTGAGGAGAGTTGGTGATGACTATCCAGTGACCACAGTCTCTGAACCTAAATTCACACACGAGCCTAAAAAAATTTATCCCACTTTCACAGGTAAAGTTGTGAAAGAAAGAGTTGCAATGCTGAAATCATGAAATTTCGAGGATTATTTTCATAGTTTGTGGAAAGAAGACAATATTGTATTTAAAAAAGATTTGATACATGTGGCCATCTAAGCATATGGAAAAGAATTAATCAACATTTGAATATATTCCTTAAGCAGAAACTTTTTACAAGACGTGTTATTATCAATGTTTTTAATGTAGGCAATCTCCCACAGTACACTAAAATCAATCCTATATTAGGTACTTAAAAAATCGATATTTGATGCCTTTGGGCTTACTTACTTTTGTGACATTTAAGAACTCTCTGGCTTTGACCAATATAAAATGTAGCTCACGTGCTTTATATTCACTTGAAATGATATACTGGGCAAAGGTAACTCAGTAGTATGAGGACAGAAAGTCAGCCTAGGATAAAAAGTAAGGTACAGGTAATCCAAAGTACAGAACAGAAGATTTGATTATAAATACAAACCCCATCAATGCTCAATAAATGATTTATATTTAATAAAGAACTAAGAAATACAGGAAAAAGTGCGAGTGTATTGGCACCACAGGAACCTTGCTATAGCACAGAATTCAGTGTAAGTGGCTCACTGACGGCCCTGCAACAGCAAGTCTCAATAATAATTTGCCAATGTGGAGTCAAGACAGCATTTTAGCAAGATGTGTGTGTGTGTGCGTGTGCACGCGCATGTGCACACGCATATGTGTTGTGGGGTGATGGTAAGAAATAGAACTTAGTAAAAACAATTTCATCTTGGCTCAGAGTATGGCCAACCATATGCTCTATTTAGATAAGAAAGTTCTACTAATTCATTTTTAGTAATTAAAATCTGTGACATTCAACATTTTGAGGAGCCTTCGACAAGAATAAAGAACTACATTACACAATGTAATTCTGAACACATTTCTTTAGCAAAGTTGCTGCATTTAGAGATAAGCTGACTTCAGACACTAATGGTTTTATATCTTATCACCAAAACTTGGCCCAGGAAGTAAGAAAGAAAAAAGAAAGCAAGAAAGTTTTTGAGCATAAACCTTTTCTCTATGATGCCAAACTGCCTTTAAGGGCCTAAGCCCAAAAAAAGAAGGCTTTGTTCCCATGTGTCTTTGGCACTATTTAAAACTCTCCTAGCAAATCCTCTTGTAGTGAAGAAAATGTTCTATTACCCACTTATAAAATTGCAAGATGATTTCAGTTTGCACTGTGTAAATGACAGTCTAGCTGCTTTATTTATTGATGACAAAACCAGTTACCCAGTTATCCAATTGGTGACATAGCCAGTTATCACAGTCACAACAGGCTAGAAGGATGATGCTAAGGCAACTAAGACTCAAAAGGACTCTCTTTGTTCTATTTCTTATCATAGTCTTGTCTAGAAATCGTATGCTGGTACCATGTAGTAAATGCTCCCAAATATCTGAGTAACTAGGGACTGCATGGGTTGTGACAGAAGCAGGCAGGGTCAAGTTTTCTTTACTACCAGGAATTTAAGACAAACACTAACTACTGTTGGATGTCCATGTGCTCAGCAATGAATTATAGGCAACTTCAGTTCTGTGTATGAAGAGTATCAATGAGCAAGAGAGTTTGGTGTAAATATGCTTCAACCTGGTACAATCACACGATTAAAACAGTTAAAAAGCCCTATTCCAAATCTGTTTGAGTCAAAATTTTCTAGAACTTGAGCTCCAAATTATTAGATTAGAAAACAAAAAAAGATTCACAGTGAAATTAATATTTTCCAGTAACTGCAAACTGTCCGAATTATGTGAAAAGAACCCCAAAAATAAAATTAAATCTTAAGTTTCACAATTAGGAAACAATACAACTGTCACTGAACAATGTATCTTATGTACACATTCTATACATAATATATAACAAAGTAAAAAAGTCTGTATATATGTGTTTTTATGAAAAAGCCTTTATAAAAAGCAGGAAAAGTGAAAGGGTTGCCTTGTTTATTGGAGGTTATCCTTGGGTAAAGTTCCTTCTTATACAATTACTGTTGAGAGAAAAAAGGTCGTTTTTAATGATAATGTTGCCAAAATTAGATTTAAAATTATTTTCAAAATGCTCTCTAATCATATTTACTAAACAGATATGCTAACTACTTTGCCTTAATTAATTTTCTCCATTTGCAAAATACTATTCCTCCAGCACGGTTATGTTTAAAAAAATATATTTTTGCGTCATTTAATGTCAGTTAACAAATACGATTTCTCTCTTTTCTGAGCCTTCATTGCTTTTCATTTGTATTTCTCCATGCAGTTTGGTACCCAGGTTTAAAATTCCAAGAGTTTATAAGTTCAAAAACATTAATTGTTGTTTCATTAATTATAACTAAATTTATCCATAATAAATAATTTTAAAATTAAATTTTTGGAAAGTTGCTAGAGCTCGAAGGGAACCAAGACATTATGTAAGCCATTCACCTTTCCTTTCCACAGATAAAAAAATGACCCAGGAGACTGGCATTAGGTCCTCACCAAGAGATGAGAATCCTGATCTATGTACTCCCAAGGATATGCCTATTCCATATCACATAATTCTGAAAGCTGAAGTTTTCCATTATTCTAGTAAATAATTTCAAAATAATGGGGAAAAGTATATTGCTCTAAAGATGATGCATAATTTATACAAACCGCCTTTGCTAAAATAATAATAACCAGTAAGTTAACTGTGAATCTCTTAATTTCATCATCTGTATAGTCAGAGGTTTAAGTAACAAGACTACATAGTTACGTGCAATAATATTAGTGATGGTTAATGTTCACCGATTGCTTTTTGGTCAATAATCGTGCTTCATTATTTCATCTAATCACCACCACTCACCCCATCTTCTAGAATGAGGAATTTGAAGTTCAGAGAAGTGCCTTCCCCAGAGCCCAATGGTAGTAAGTGGCTAACAGGTCTGACTCCTAGGGTCCAGGTTCCTAACCACAAAACTGTGCTGTCTGTCTCTGAAATATAAATGTACAGTTCCAAAACTACATTCAGGATGAGAGTGGATGGGATTCATTTCCCATGAGCACATTTCCCAATCTGTGAACCTCTGAAACTATGAGGAGCTGTTGGAAGAGCAAAAGCCACAGCTCCCAGACTTGAGGCCTCAGACTGTCTTGTACCAGCTCTGATATAACTCCTCCTTTGGGCCTCCTGACCCACTTCCTAGTGCACTGTGGTTACCTGTCACACTACAAAAGCTTTTTATTTTGTCCTAAGCATGGAGATCTAAGGATTGAATCCAGCACCACCCTTATCATCAAGTAGATAATTCATAGGATTTCTCCCTGCTGAGTCCCCCACACCTTGGTACCTGGCTCACAGCAGTCACTCAAAGAGTTCTTGAAGGCATGTCTGGAGTGATGACAGCACTGACAACAGGCATTCATCTTGCCATGTTCACTACTCTGCCCATAGACGAGATAGAGACTTGAAACGATCCCACATCTGATGTACCTGTTTTCCTACAACATATCAGCTCCCTGGGGCCTTGCCCATGGAAGCCTGGCAGCTGATATAAACCTTGTGACAGAAATGCCCAGGCCACAAACAAGTTCTATGCTTGAAACATTTGAGTATGTTTGTTCTCTGAGCTGAGACTACACCTTTGAAATTTTAACAAAAATTAATAGGAAAATCTAATTCACTTTACAATAATATATGCTTTATAAAAAACTGTAAACAATTGTTTGGCACGACATAATTGCATATGTGACCACAGAGGAAAAACTGAAAAGGTTTAAAAGTAGCACATCTAACTCAGACACTGAGGAATTCTAAACAAGAGTTCACGATACAGTACTCACTTCTGCAAATAGCCACATTTATGTATCTAGAATACCAATAACTATTACAAAGAAAACAAAGCCATATTAAAAAATATCTCAAGAGGAGACGAAATGACTATTCTAGATAAAGGAAACAGCATTTATCACAGTTGAGAAAGGAAAAGCACAGGCTAGTGGAACAAATAAGTTAACATGGCACTGAATGATTGGAGCACGGTGTCCTGGAAAGGGGAGCTGAGACGGAAGCACAGCTGATCAGCAGGGGCTTCTGATCTACATGAAGGAGAATGGATTTTGTTCTGAGAATTAAGAATAGGTTTCGGGGTCAGAAGTGTCAAGATCAGACATGCACTGTAGAAGCCTCATTCTAACTTCAGTGTAGAGAAAAGAGAGAGGAGGACGTGTCCAAAAGCAGCAGGCTGGTTAGAAGGAGGCTTTGCAAGAATTGGACAAGGTGACGGCGGCCTGACTCTGGGTCAGCAGCTGTGGCGTGGATTTCAAGGCTGGCAGGTAAGTGGCAACATTAGAACTGGAGCCTGTACGCCGAGGGTGAGAAAGCCAGAGAAGAGTACAGCAATTTGGGAGATCGTGGCAGGGATGAGTGATGGGTGCCCAATATGAACAGATTTGAGGGGAGGATGGAATGACTGGGGAGGACAAGGATTCAGTTTGGACCCTGGTGGCTGCAGTACCTGGCAAAGGTGAATCTCCTGGAGAAACTGTCCCTATAGGCAGTTGGATACATGGTTCTGTCACTGAAGCCAAGGCATTTTAGATATCAAAATGTTAACAAGAACAAGTCAGCAAAGATACAGCTAATAACCTCCTCACACATCCTTTTCTCTCTAGTCAATGACTTTACTTAATCTTTGAACAAAACTTGAAATGGGGTTATTTAAGAATTTAGGCCCTTGGAGCAAAAAAAAAAAAAAAAATTGAAAAAAATGTATTTGGAAATTTCCAAATATTTGAAAATCTAATATGTAATAAAGAGGACACTTTTAATCAATAAATAGTGCTGGGATACCTAGCCAATCATTTGGAGAAAATAAAGTTGGAACCCTATGTCACCCTGGAACTTCAGATGGATCAAAAATTAAAGTATTTTTTTAAATCTACAAAAATACTATGAGGAAACACTGATGAATTTTTCATAACTCTGCAGTAGGAAATAATAACAGCTAATACTTATAATGTTTGCCACTCACCAAGCATTGTTTTAAGAACTATACAAATACCTTTAGTCCTCACAACTCTGAAGTAGTATCCTCATTTTACAGTTGAGGAAACTGAAGTGCAAAGAAGTTAACTTCAAAGTTATACTACTTGATTGTGGTGAAACTGATGAGAACTCAGGCATCTGTATTCTTAACCTCTATATAGCACTACCTTCCCAGAAGGCTGTTCTCTAAGACTTAAACACAGAAATAAAAGAAAAATATCATAATTGAAATCTATAAGTCATAACACAAAAATGGAAAATTGCAAAAAATGTCGAGTTAACATTCTAATATAAAAGGATGCATACAAATCAATAAGAAAAATGAACAATTCTTCCCACTTGTGAAAGGAAATACACAAAAGAAGTCTGAAAATGTCAACAGACAAGTTGTACAATGATGCTAAATAGCTAAGAAATGCAAATAAGAAATCATCTTTCATCTACAAGAATAGTAAAAATTAAGGATTGATGATATATCCAGTGTTGGCAAGAATATAGGGCAATGGGCACTCTCACATACTGTGAGGTAAATGTAAACTGATGCATATTTTATAGGGTAATTTGGCTATATGATCAAAATTTTAAATATGCATGTCCAGCAATCCACTTCTGAATGTTTACAGAACACACCAATACATCAAAATGTACATACAGTGGTAGTCACTGAAGCTTAATATAACAACCAAAAAGCAAACAATATTAATGTCTAAAAATAGAAAAATGATTAATGAAATCCATGTTATGGAGTACTATGTAGTCATTATAAAGACAGCTGTATATTCATCATTAACAAAAAATACTGTTAAGAAAAAAGCAGATTGTATAGCTGTCTACACAGTACAATCCTTTTTGTTAAGTGATAAAGATACAAAATTTAAAAATTGTTCTGTTGCTTTCAAACCTATAGTCCAATTATTTCATTAAGTTTAATTCTGTAAATTGTGAATCCCAGAAACATCATGAGGACCTTGTACAACAACACAGAGGTGCCAGTGTACCAGAATAACTGAAACAAATTCCCTAAATTTTCTAAAACTTTTTCAGAAATATTAATATCTACATTAATATCACCTTCTAAAAAAATCTAAAGTTCAATGAAAATAATTTATTACTTGAGAAGATTTTAAGACTACCAATAGAAATCAAGAAAATAGATGTTGCCAATTAAAGATTTCAAAGGAGGAAAAAAAGAATGTGAAACGTCTGTTTCAAAATATTTATCATCTTAGAGTACACAGACATTATGAATGCTTTCACAAATAGCCATCTTATTAAACCAAAAACCTTCCAGTAATTAATAACTTGGTCAGTGTTAACAAAGCTGGAGTTCACTGCCTGACTCCTCATAGTCTAGCTAGGAGAAAAGTCGAATCTATATTGATGACAGTGGTGATGATTAACTAAAGAAATCATGGGGTATAATATTATTCAGGCCAGCAAACAAAGCACAAAAAAATTTCCCACATAAACAATCCATAAGACGATTCTAATAAGCAACACCCAATTTTATGTAATTCTAAAGAATACTTTATTTATTCAGTATAATTAAGGCTACAGGACTACCTCTTTCAGGTAATTTAGACATTTAACACTTTAAAGATCAAATACTTTCTACAAGTATCTTGGATGGAAATCTTAATATATTATAAATTTTCTAACTTTAGTTCACTAAGCAGATAGAAACATGACAGCCTTGTAATAATGAGCCACAATAGCCATTATTTTAAAAAATCATAAACTTGACCACATTCATTTTACAAAAAAGGGAAACTGATGTCCAAAAGATAATGTTGGACGGTGCTGTGATTTAATAAATTTATGATCTTAGAGGCTATCCAGGTATGTGGAACTAAATGTTCCAACACCAGGTGGCCCCCGATTGCAATGTTTAATTTCTTCTCCCTACCTCCCTCCTCTCTTGCTGTCCAGGAACCTCTTTTTCACACTGCTAGTCCTTCTCATTGGCTGCTTTTAATTGCTGCATAATAGGGACACCAAATGGATAAGACTGCAAGAATAATATTTTAAGTGTCAGCGAATCCCGAGTGAATGTCCTTGGAACTTTTCTCAGTGTAAAATAAAGAACTTCAAAGCACAGATTTTGTTACAAGCCCTTTGGTGGCTCAGAGCCTTTTTCCTTACTTCTTAGTGCTAAACCATGTTCTAGATAAGGGAGGCTGCAGGGTTTAGTTACCACCAGTAAACTTTAAAACGTTTTCTGTTACGTGGGTTCTTGGCTCCTGAAATCTCATATAGTACTTGCCTGGCAAATCTTTTCTTTAATGCAAATGTGAACTTTTACTAATCCCAAGTTGAATTATTATCAATAACAAATTAGTAAATTTTGGATGAAGTATGGTTATTAGGACAAGAATCCTAAAAGTGTCATGTTTAGATAAAATATTCTGAGAACTTGAAAAAAGGAATCATTATATTAATGAATAACACTTTTATGCATATATTTGACTTTACGTATGTACATACACACAAACACACACACACATTCTCTCTCTCGCTCTCTAACTCCCTAGCAAGTGCAAAAGAATTATATATAAATAGAAAACTCTTATCTATAGCAGATTGTCATGCAGCATAGCTATTTCTTCTAAACCAAGAATCCCTGACCCCCAGGCCATGGACTGGTACCACACAGCAAGAGGTGAGTAGCAGGCGAGGAAAGCCTCATTTGTATTTGCAGTCGCTCCCCAGTGCTAGCATCACTGCCTCAGCTCCCCCTCAGATCATCAAGTATTAGATTCTCTTAGAAGCACTGGTCCCTGGTGCCAAAAAGGTTGGGGACTGCTGCTTTATACCACATTAAGCTGTCCTACTTCATTTGAGGTACTTCATGTGTCTAATAATCCAAGTGCCTTCCAATGAATCTATCACAAATTGGAAACACCAATTGTCTATGCTTTTGCCAGTAACCTCATCTCAGTTAGGTCCTAGCCTACATCTGACCAAAGGGGAAGAACAGATGATCCACAAGGCTAAACTTACCAGGTCATTATCATCCTCATCCTTTGTTCAACAAATATTTATTGAACGTCAATTGTATGCTAGGCATTTTGCTAGGTACTGTGTCCCTGCCCAGCCATAGGCTCTGTCCACTCAGGTCTTATAGTCTTCTGGGAAAGACATGAGATAAATATCACAACACTGACAGTGGGAAAGCATCAATTAACTAAAATCTGAACAATGAGGAGTAAGGAGTTGACTTAGGACTAGGTAGTGTTCCTGGTAGGAGCATGCTGCACAAGCAAAGGCCCGATGGCAGGAGGTGCTGTGCTGAGTTTGAGGAAATGAAAGAAGGTAATTTCACAGAGAACAAGGGCAAGTATGACCTGAGAGGGGTCTAGAAAGGCAGGCAGGGGCCAGACCAGGCAGGGAGGGACTAGATAGGGCATGGTAAGGATTCTCCTGGTCTTTATCCACATGGAAAAGCATTTGAAAGTTCTTCAATTTATTTACTTCTTTAGTGGAAAATTGTTATAGTCACATTTAAATGATCACTCTGGCCACATAATATAGAGAATAGATTGGAAGAGGAAAAGTAGCATATAGGGAGCAAGTTAGGAAGCTACTACCAAATGAGAGATCATGGAAGCCTGCACTAGGGATGTATAGAGGTCAAACCATCAGCCTCTGAGAATGGACTGAAGACAAGGAGTTCTCAAGAACAATTCCTAAGTTCTGATTCTGCCATAAGCAAAGAATATATCAGTAGGACAAGATGTAGGGTAAATCCTGAATTTGGTTTTAGATATCTAAGTATGCAGACAGTGAGGTATAGGTCTGGAGTTTAGGAGAGGTCATGGCTAGAAAAATAAACTCTGCAATCATTTGTGAATGGACAATAATTGATCTAAAGGCATTGAGACTGGAGTAGGGGTGGAGGAGAGAGAATAACAGAAGCCCTAGGACCATCCTGAAGATCATCTAATAATATTAATGTTCAAGAGGATGGTGATGTACCATCAAAAAAGTATTGCCAGGGTTGAGAAAATCAAGAGGGCTTCCTCATTAGCCCAAATAACTAGACACTTTCAAATACCAGAAACTCAATTTTCTCAGTATTTAACAGTTTGAGCATGGCTCCAATTACTTTGTAACTATACTTAGTTATTAAATTATTTATTGTAAACTTTATATTATTTACAATTGGTCAATATTATCAACCCTTGCTTGTTAAAAACCAACTACTGCTACTAAATATCAAGCAATGTACAAAAATGCATAAAAAACAGCTCTGGCCTTCAAAACTTGCTTAGCTAGTCCATGATTAGACTCACATCACAGTATTTAATTGTAAACTTCCAATACACCAATTTTAAAATAACCACTTTGAGAAAATTAATTCATCGTATCATTCATGGGCACCTAATATTCAGGGGTGCCAGACATTATTCTCGGTGGTGAGCAATGGTATAAAGAACAAGGCTGTTCCTTGTCTACTAACAACTGATACTTATTATTCAGAATGCTGTAAAACCAGTTTGAAAATTATTTAATATATCAGTTAAATGATTATTTAGGCAATAAAGAAAGATAATGATCACATCTATTCATAGTCAAGAGTAAAGCCTCCACCTACTGCTCAATATCCACCCTCTTTTCACTCCACGTACTCATCATCATTATGCTTACATGTGATAAACTTAGTTAATGCACTGATCGCATCACTGTGTAAGTTCCAGGGACTTCCTCCAGTCTTCAAAAGGTTTGATTGTCTCGTTAATTCCCAGGTAACATACTGTACTTTCAGAAAAATACACTTGGTGGGTCTTAAGAACTTAACAGTTCTTGACACTACAACATCTCAATCTATTAAACCAAACTAATCAGACTGGTATTCCAAAGGACTCAATCACTAACGATACAGAACTCTCTTCCATACCAAACATACCTAGACCAACTGTGATATGCACAGAGTAAATGAAGAGAAGGATATCTTCTTGATTACCTTACGCCCTAGAGCATATTTTACATTTCTCTACATTGTTTTCTTTACTAGTAGATTTGCTGTTTCTAATAAGACTGAATTTTAAAAATGGCATTGGCAGATACTGAGTTTCTTGCTCCCCATATGCCCATTTTTATTTCCTCTTTCAAGAAAAAGAAATCACACATGAACTTGCAGTTTCATATACACATTCCTCTTAAGAGTGTAGGCAGAAATAGTTTGAAACTAATCTGTATTTGGATTCCTTTATCCATTACTGTGGAAATGTAAAAACTACAGCATATATCTATCCTAAAAAAAAGGAAAGAGCAAACATCAGCAGACCAAATGACAAGCAGAAAGTAGAACAAAGCTATCATCCTTAACTACAAACCCGGAAGGATAATTAATTTCTCAGAAAGTTATAGAGAGGTGCCACTGTATTTACTGTAGGAATACAGTGTGAAATGCTGTGGATGAGATTTAGAGCACTAATTTTCTGGGGGCCACGCTACATTCCCATTTCTCTTAGAGCATTTAACCTGGTATTGCAAAACATGTTCCTACTACCATCTACCAACAGAAACAGAGGCTGTACATTGATGATCTTTTTTTCTACCAGCCAGACCATCACTACCTTGTAGAGGTTTATACATGTTGGATGAATGAAATCTGGAACAATAACAAAGGGGCAGGGTCCAGCTATACTGGAACAGTTTCTCTCCATGTGATGACTAAGATGAATGAGTGATGTTAATGTCAGCTTCATTTTCTTCTACTTATGAGTTAATACCAAACAAATCAAGAAATCTAAGAAGCACTAAGCACTAATCAATGATTCTCCCTGCCTAACATGATGAGGTGATCTAAGTACAGTTTACTTGTATTACACGTACAAGGCCATGTTACAGAAAACTATGCATTATATTATACATATCAAGAGACAAATATATTGGCAATGGCACTAGGTAGAGACCTATCAGTCTATTATGATTCCTGCAGAACAACTTCCTCCTTAAAAATCAATTAGTTTGACTATTAATTTGAAAAAGACAATGGAGGGACATTGAGTAGAAGAAAGAAATAGTCTGTGGAGTCAGACAGACTTGAGTTTGAAGCCTAGCTCTCTAGCTGTCTTCTAGATGTGTGATAATGGGGTTTTACCATCACAGATGAGTTTCCAGCTCTGGAAAACAGAAATTACAATGCCTCAGAGAGCTGCAGTGATGATGAAATGAGAAAAAATTATATAACTCATCTGGCACACGGAAGGCAAGAAAGATGAGTATATAAAAGGTATCTAAATACCTATATGCTCAATAAACATATTTTAGCCACAGCTAAAATTCTTTCATTTTCTTGCATTAAGAACACCTGACTAATCTCACTGCTTTACAATGAGCCATTTGCTTTAATTCTGTTCCTGATTACTTCTTTCATGTTTAAAAGTATTCCTAAATTATTCCTTAAAGACAACTTGGATTTATTCTTAAAAGAGCACATTTCCTCACATTAACCTTCTACTCATTTTCATTTTTAAACAGCTCTAATTTTTAACAGGATATAACAGAGGCCAGGACTGAGGAATATAATCAAGTCTAAGGAATATACTTGGTATACCTGATATTAGCAAAGCAATCCAAGGTTAAAGGTGCAATATACTGCACCTCTTAAGCAGCCTCTGGAGGCTATTACTTTTCCATGCCACATTTTCCTATTGCTTTTTTCATAAAGAAATACCTTTTAGTGCAAGAAAATGAGTTACAGAAATGCAAAAGTTGTGCTTTCAAACTCAGAGCACTTCTGAAAGCTCCATATTTTTCCTCAGGGGAATCCATTCCCCATTAACTGCCTTGCCACCCCATCATTTCTTCTTCTGAAATGCTCACAGCCAGTGTCAAGGACTGATCACAGACAGCCTAGGCAAGCTGTAGCTGGTTCTTTTGCTCTGGTTGAAAGCAAAGAACACTCCTTTCTTTGCAAATTTTGAAATCTTCAAGTCAACAAGTCAGTGACCATTTCTAAAACATGTGACATATGCTTGAGGTACTATGGAAGATGTGAAAAAATATCAATGAACAGGGCCACTTCCTCTTTTTTGCATCTAACAAAATGGAGTTATTATAGTGTATTGGAAATCATATATTAAGGAATGTTGGTTAACCAGTCACCCTTGCCAAAATCAGATATGAAAAGAAAACAGAAGCTGGCAACAATTCTAGCTCTGATATTTCTCTTTCAGAATTATATTTAAAAGGTTAATCTCTGAAGAATGCATTAATTCTCTTACCTGATTTTAAACAGAATTTGGAGACAATTCATAACTCCAAAACTCACAAATTCATGTAAGACTAACTTATGTAACTACTACTGTTGTTTTATAAAATTGCCAACTTAATTTTTTTTAATTTATTTTTAGGTAATTATGTTCCTCTACTTCCTCTAGTAAAAAAAAATCACTAAATCATATTTTTAGCTTAGCAGCTTCTAAAAGGGAGTGAAAGCTGAGGGCTACATAATAATATAAAAGCAGCCTATGAAACAGCTTTAGTTTTAAACAAAAACTAACATTAACGAGTACAGCATATCTTGTTCTTTCATGGGGCCAGCAAATTGATAGTTAGGTTTTTTTAAGTTACAAAAATAGGATGAAGTAATTATATCTACCAAACTCACAAAAGCCTGTTCAATGGAGAGTAACACTGTAATTTTTCTTCAAAGACAGTAAATAGGGAGAAAAAAGTCCCTAATTCTGTAATATAAGGAAAAATTCCAAACCCTTGGGCGCCACTTACAGGCACAAAGTTTTCATAGATTTCAGTTATTACCCCGAAGAAAGAGACAGACTTAAAATCTATTTTTAATGATTATTTATATAATTTAGACTTCATAAATGTATCTTCTACATTTTCAATTTCTACAACCAAAGATTAAAAACTGATGGAAATTCTGAAATTAAAAAAATAATAGAATTTTCTTTAAAAATGCAAAAGGTCTTTAGACAGGTGTCCTCAGACCCATACCACTACTGAAACATAAAAATAGTTTTAAAAATCTATTTGATTTTCCTCCCGAAAGCATGAATGTAGTTACTGTCAAAAAAAAAAAGTAAACTGAGATTTTAGTGTACTGCTTATAAGTGTTTATAACAATAGATTCAAATGAATTTCAACCTATTGACAAGGAAATTGGGGGAGAGGAGATCACTGTATTTCAAAAGATGGGGAATCAAAGTTTTACTAAAATCTTTAGGTATGACATCTGGGGTGAATGCATGAGCATTCTGGCTAGTAAAATTCATTTAAAAAATACTTATGCTGATTAGCTCATTATTTCATATACCATGCAATTATAATCCACCCCTAAAACAAAGGGGAAGGGGGAAGACCTAGGTTATAAAATACAAAAAATTAAGCATAGAGTACTGTCTCTGAATTCTATCTGCCTCCACCTTCTTCTGTGTGGAGACAACACTAAACGACTTCTATATATTTTATGGTGGTTGCTCTTATACTACATTCATAGCTTATTAAGATGACTAGAATGCTGACACTAGCTAAATTATTTACTGTCTTCAAAAAGGTAGTCTCGTGAGAATATATAAAATTAATTTCTCAAATATGAGGGTTAATATTTTTATCTGGAGTTCATTTGTAGTAACAATTGTCTTCAAAGATTCATTTTAGTGAAGTTTTAATCCAAAATGCACCGAAGCAGGAAAATGTAGAGGAACGTAACTCTTGTAAGACTAAGTTACATATACAAGCGTACATAAAACTATCAGTCACAGATCTTCCTTCCTTTGAATATTGCCATGGCACAGTATATATCTTAGGGAATTTTTGGAGGGATAGGAGGAGCAATTTCCAAGCAATAAACTGTGATTTAAATAAATAACCAAGTTCAAAAAAAGTGCCAAATCACTTCAGAAAATTAACCAAAACAAACGATTCGTACTGTCAAATTTGTCTCACAAGGGAATAAACATGGGACACAGTCTTTAAAATACTCAGAATAAAGGCCAGGAACTCTACAGGGCAACGGGTGACTATCACAAAAACATTTCCAGCAACTCAAAATATCCATCAAGACTGTTCTTTGCATACATTAGTTTGATTTTCAAAACAAGGATTACCGCTGTCACACTTAAAAGAGTTTCCTTTAACATAAAAAGTTCCAGTTGCCAAAATAGGGTCAGAACTGTGGTCTGAGTTACCTTACACATACATACCGTACTGCGCAGGCAGCACAGAACTATCTGAGCCGAAGCCCACTTGCACTGTGGCCCCTGGAATCCGGCAGTCCGCGGGCGGCCCGCGCAGCTGCACGGAGCAGGAAGCAGCGCACCCGCGCGCGCCACGGTCTCCAGCCACGCCAGAGAGGCTGCGGGGAGCAGTCACCACCGCTTTGAAACTGAATGGCTGACACATCCGGTCCTGGTGCTTACACCACTCCGCCAAATGCAAACTTCAAAGGCCAAATTCAAACTCCAAACAGAAGTCACTCAAGTCTTAGTGGTGCGGTCCGCATTCTGAAGAACACTCGGAGCCCCCTGGGGGACGCAATTAGAAACCCCCAGGTCCTAAAAGATTGCCAGCCCCAGCGAGTCTGCAGCCCGTCATACCGCACCACTTTTGACAGGCGTTACTGAGCTGTCCACCCAGAGGCCCCAGCGGCAGGCCCCCAGTGCCCGATGAGGGGCTCCTCCTGTCACGGCCCTGGGGACCTCTCCGCTTTCTTCTCAGCCCTCCGCCACCCACTCCCCGGCCTTAGGCTGGGGCTCCCCACCCGCCGCGCCCCTTTTTTGACCACCGCCTCCCTGCAAGCTCGGGCCTCACCCCCAGCGTCCCCGGTGATTCTCATATGGGGCCGCCGTCCTGATGTCCGCCCCCCAGCCGGGCCGCGAGGGCAGCGCCAGTGTTCCGCGCCAGGGCTCCTCCGAGAGCCCCGATTCCAAGAGCCCCACAAAGCCAGCCAGCCCGGGCCCCCACATCTTATCTAGACCCGTACCCGCGGCGCGGCTCGCACGCCTGTCACATGTCTGCAAACAATAACAAACTCTTCGGCACGTCTCCGCCCCGAGCCCCCGTTCCATCCCCCAGGCCAGGTCCGGGGCGCCACCCGAAGCCAGGGGGGTCAAAGGGGGTGCCCGAGGGCTCGGGTCCTGGAAAGCAGCTTTGCTGCGTGGGGGCACGGGACACCGTGCCCCGGAACGCCGTGCGCCGTGCCTGGATTTCATTCATTGCCCTCGTCCGTCCGTCCGTCCCCCCAAGTCCCCGCCGCGCCCCCGGCCGTGCTGCTCACCCAGCGGGGGCCGCTGCAGGAGGCAGCTCGGCGGCGGTCGTCCGCTTCTCTCTGGGCTCGGCCCCCACGGGGCTTGGGGCGCCGCTGTCCGGTGCGGCCGCCGACTCGGGAGGTTGGGCGCCGCAGCGGCTCGCGGCTCCGTGAGGCTGCGGCATCGCCACAGGCTGGAAACCGCCCCCGTCCGCCGCCGGGTCCGCAGGCTCCGGCGACGGGGAAGTGGAGGAGGACAGCGGCGACGCGGCGAGGAAGAGCGGCGGCTCCGGCAGCTGGTCCAGCTCCACACTCCGCACTTTGCGCAGCTGCCGCCGCCTCCAGTCCGCCCGCTCGCGGCCCCCGCTGCCCGCCTCCCGCAGCACCCCCGCAGTCGCCCCAGGCACGCTGCTCGCCTTAAGCGGTCCTCCGCCGCCGCCCGCCTCGGGGGTTGCCGCCCCGGCGCCCGGGAATCCCGACGACGAGGCGCGATTCCCCGCCGCCGCCGCCATTTTCTCTCGCGGGCTACATTCGCTCGGCCCCTGCGAGGGAGGGAGGGGGCGGGGAGAGTGCAGGGGGCGGGCGGACCGGCGGGCGCTGCGCCGCTAGCGTAGGGCCGCTGCGCCGGTTGCGTGAGCGCGGGTCGCCGGGCTCCTGGCCTGGACTGACGGGCTAGCGCCCCAGGTTCTGTTGTTTGAGACTGCGGGACCCCAGGCCGCAGGTAGAGAGAGCAGGCTGAGTGCTTGGCTCTGCGCGGGGGCCGGCGAGGTGGACTCGGACGGGCCGCCGTGGGGGACGCCCTGGACCCTGCGCGCTGCCCGCGCCACGCCGCCAGGTAGTCCCGGGCTGCACCGGCAAGAGGAGGAGCCTCGGTGGCGGCTGGCCGCTTCCTCTCTGCTGCAATCTCGGCCGGCTCGGCCGGGCTCGCCCAACTGGAGATGCAGTTCGAACTTAGGTGTGTGATGCGTGAAGGGGACGCAAGCGAGAGTGTTTAGTCTGTCATTCGTACAGCTCTTAGCTTGGGACGTCGGGGAGTCCGGGCTCGGACCAACCCCACCCCCACTCTGCTCGGAACGCGCAGGTGGCTCCCAGGCCGTCGCCTGCTGTAAAGCGAAAAAAAAAAAAAACCAAAAAGCCCAAAAACTAACGTTCAACAGATGGGCTGCCGCAAATTTAAAAAAACAAAACGAAAGTTTTTATTAAAAGCTTTTCTCTTTCCCCCTCCCCCACTCGTGCTACACGTAAAACTTAAGTATCCTAGGATAAAGTCACCGATTTGGGACACCCATCTCACCCCCTTCTCCTCCCCCGGCTAGAGAGGGACCTGGAGGGGCGGGGTCCCTGTAAATTTTTATTTTTTCCTCCGCTCTCTTTGGGAAAGGCAGTAGTATACAGGACCACAGAGAGCACGGTTGGGGAAGAAACCAACGATGGGCCAGCAAGTGCTCACGGTGTCATCCTCCGCCAGGTTCTGGCCCTTCCCGAATCCGACGCCTCTAGCGGCACGTCCCTCTTCCCCGCAGGGTCTGCAGTTCGGGTTCCCTCCGCCCCCAACCCTGCAGTGCCCGAGTCGCCTCACGTGGCATGTCCGAACCCTTCCAGCCCCTGGGGGCGCTTTGGTGATAAGGTGCTTTGGAATAGAAAAATAACCATTTGCAAGTTAATGATTTTCGACTTCTCTTCAGCAGAGTAAAACTCCTGTGTCGCGTTTATTTCTCCCCTCCTTTCCCTGGAGCCGGTTTGTCTGTGATGGGAAATCTCCCACAACCCGGAGCAGCGTCCGCAGATTTATTTTGTGACACTTAAGACTTGAGGGGTAGAAAGGGAGGGTCCCTCATGAACAGAAAGGAGAGCGTTGGTTTGTTAGTCTTCGCATATGCAGAGGAAAGACTGAACTATTTACAAAACAATTGCTTCGATTTCTTGGAAATAGATGACATGAAAGTCCCCTTCCCGGGTATAAATGTTAACTGAGGAGAACGGTGATATACAAGGAATTTTTCAAAACAGCCCTGATTTCATATTCGCTTAATGTTTTGTATACTTCTACAACATCTGCCATGAGATAGTTTTAGATAGTTAACTTCCAACGGTACAAATTTTGAAAGTTTAGATAAATCTGTTAAAAGTTTAAGTCCACATTTAGGCTATAATTATACGCTCTTTTAATGGTAGCCAAGTGTATCATCCAAACCAAACAGTAGTTATTTCCCAGGTCTTCCCGGATTGCCACACCCACTAAATTCTAAGTCGAAATGATACTTTTCTCTTTCGTATTTAAATTGAAAAACCTATAAATTTGCACACACATACTCAGGCACCTGCAAATGAAAAAAATAAGTAGATGCCTTTAGGCTATCAAAATTCTTTTCGTTTTGAAGTTTGGCCAGAGTAGCCAAGTAGAAAGGATTCCAATAAAACATTTACTTTTATCCTCTTTATTTGTACACCGGGATGAAAATGGGGCCCAGATGAGAGGGCTCCTAAATACAACAATACCAACTAGCTGCAGTTTTCTGACCGCCTCCATCCACCACACACCACCATGGGGAAATCTAAGTGGCTGGGCTTTCACCTAGTTTTTGGAGCTTTGAGTCATTTTTCCCCTAATCTTTTGTGTAAATATTGGGTTGTCATTATGCATCTATACACTGAAAAACTGATTTTTTTTTTTTTAAGAGAGAAAAATAATCAAAGGACATGCTTGACTGAAAGGTGTTCTCCCTCTGCCATATGTTAATACAATCTTCTTTGAGGTGAATTTAACCCACGGTACCACAGTTTCTGTCTTAAGCGTGAGTAAGATTCTAGCTCTGGTTTTGGTGCCATTGAATCCTGCTTTATATTACTTCACAAAGTCATGTGTCAAACTGCCTTAATTTGATTTCTTTAATGACATAAAGGAGACATGTCTCTTCAAAGATTACTTGTACACTGAAAACTTCAGTTACTATTTTCAAGCCCTTTATTTACATCCTCTCTTATATAAACGTTGCAATGATTTCATTTATGTGTGACAACTTCAGTGACCTTTATGGCAGGGTTTTACAGATCACTGCTTCTGGGAATCACCTAAGTCACACTTCAGTTCCTACGCCACATTCATTTGGAGGATCCAGCTTAATATTGGTGCATTTCCTCATTGTGCATAAATATCACTGACATTAACATGAACAGATTTAATATGCTCAAAAGACACAGAGCTAGTGGCTAGTTTATCAGACAAAGCCCTTGAGCCACCATACCTAAGACTTAGGAGATTTATGGATTGTTAAATACCTGGTTAGGCCAGATTAGTGTATAACAACAACAACAACAAAAATCCACATTTATAGTTCAAGAAATAAAGAATCACAATATAAATTAATAACACATAACTACCTCCAGTAGCTAACCTTGCAAATAAATTTTAGACACTATTATCAAAGTTATTTTTCTAAAACTACAGTTCTAATTCTGTCTCCTCTTTTCAAACTCTTTAATGGAGAATCTAGAATCTAGATGTCTTCTTTCATTCATGAAACAAATATTAAGTTCTTTAACTCCTCTGCTGGATACTATGGAAGACCCAGGAATACCATAGAGATCGGCGTGGGAATGCTTTCTACCCTCATGGAACTCCCTCCCAGTCTATCACTGCCCTCAGCTTTCCACCTTTGATTGTTCAGTTTTTACCTTAGCTTGCCCTGTCCTGAGTCCTGGGCTTCAGCCACAAATATCTGTTTCCCAGGTCAGATCTCTTTTCTCCATGTTTTCACCCATGGGGCCCTCTTCTGAAAATACTTCCTTAAATCCACCCCACCCCCACAAACCCTGCTTACCACAACCTAGGGCTAGGCCAATTTCTAATATCTGAAGGGCCAGAGTGAATACAGATGGAGGCCTTATACAACATTTTTAACTATTTGAAAGTTAAAATGTAAACCAACAGTAAAAATATATATATATCCCTAGGTGCCTATCTTGTTAACTACATTTTTATCAAGACAAAACAGAATACTATATGCAAAGTTAGGTTTTTATGTAACTGACATGACAAAACATCAAAGACAATTATATTTAATTGCACATATCTGGGTATTCCATTGATAAGCTGACTGGACAGAGAATAAAATAAAGATATACATTAACTTCCTAGCTTTTATCTCAACAAAATTACTACTTATGTCATTATAATTAAGATTGTCACATAATTTGTGATCACTTGAAACAATCCAATTATCTGTTATTACTAAAAGGCACAATTCTAAAATACAAATTTGGCGAATGTTAAAATTTTAAATAAAATTATTTAAAGAAGCTGATTTTAAAAACTTAAAAATTTAATTAAATGTTATAAAATATTTTATTAAAATAAAACTTTGTAATCCTAAAATTCAATATCCATAAATTTTCTAATGTAAGGAATAGCAACACACTTTGCAAGTTTTGTCTCTACCTACATAAATACAAATATACGTATTACTTAATATTGTAAGATGTTCCTGAGCATTTGTATGCAACTACAGTGAATATTGCCCTAATAGGTAAGTAGCTTGGGACTCATGAAATGGAACACAAAAAGAAGCAGATGACTAAGTCATTATTTAGGAATTCATTACATTCCTGTAATCTGAGGATATGGATTTGACAAGTTAGCTCATTTGTCTCTTCTTCTCTTAAACTTTCTATTAGTAAGATCCTCTCGGACTCCTAAGTGATATTGTTCTCCAGCATCAGAAACAGCACAGCCGCAGAGCTTCTCAACAACAGTCACGGCCATGGGACAAGGAATATGAAGCTATGTTTCTTTTCCTAGGGCCCGAAAAGTGCTAGACAAGAGAACAGATGTTTAGGGTTATGGGTCATGCTGAACTGGCACTTTGCACCAGACCCAAGTGACCAGGGGTGCTGTGCGTTCTTTAATAAATTTGTTTTTCCAAATTTGTGACACATGGTTCACTCTAAAGCACAGTGCCAACAGCAGAGCCTCCTTCTGCCCAATTCTGAAGGAGGTACTCCTAAGTACCTAATAAGGGGCAGGCCCTGTTGTAGATGCTGGGAATAGAGAAAATGAAACAGTGAGTGCCCATTTCCTTAAAGAACTTCTAGAACCTGCCTTATGTTAAAGCCAGTTTAGTCCATATCCACATTTTCCACCCACTTATGAGACGCTGGAGAGAGGGACCATCTTCTCTCATTATCCTTGTCTCCTAAGGGTCACTAGCTCAGTGGCTTGCATGTGGTAGTGCCCAGTTAATAGTTGATTTAGATGGTTACAAAACACCAACTGTCTAAGACTCCTTAGGATTAGACCATCTGTCACAACATTCCCTTGCTAACAGGGAGTTCTCTTTCCTTAAAATGATACTACTTGATTTGCAAATTTAATTGTGCACTTCCTTTAGAAAATGTGAGATCTTATTTCTTTATATATTCTAATGGTCTCTTGGGGATAATTGGGAGCGAGACAAGGAGGGAGGAGAGGTAGAAAATGAAAGAGAACTGGGAGTGGGAATCAAAAAAGGAGGTGAGAATGACAGAAAAGGAGCAGAAAGTTTTGCAATGATGCCTCGGGGAAGTTTAAGGAAGATGAAGGGTGATAAACTCAGGCCTTAAAACTGTACTTCAGGGACCTCTGTGAAGAAGAAGGGACTATTCATGATTGGAGGCAGGAGCCTGGGGTAAGGGTGGTGCTGGGAGTTATCAATTAAAAAGGCATTGAACATTTGGATAGAAGCTCATAAAGAGAGAGAACATCTCTAGGTGAGTGTACTATCGGTAACAAAAAACAAATCTGAAAGTTTGTGCAAAGAGAATCCTGGAAAGTTTACAGGGGGCAAAAGGACTTAAAAATTATCAAGAATAATTATAAACATTTATTGAACATTTACTGTAAGCCAGTACAATGATTAATGCTTCATGTATATTAACTTACTTAATCTACACAATAACCATATGAGATAAGTAGTATTATCATTTCATACATGAAGAAACTGAAGCACAGGGAGGTTAACTTAAGCAAGGTTACTCAACCAGGAAGTGGTGGAGGTGGGATTCGAACTTAGATACTCTGGCTCCACGGCCCATTCTTTTAACCTCGAAGTTGCTATATTTATTATTACTAACATAATATATGAAATATCTTAGTTGTTTTCCTATGGCTAGATGTTATTTTCTTAGTGAACATAAAAATATTTATGAGATCTTTTAAGAGTTCTTGCCTCAGTGCAGTTTTTATTCCCTAATGCTTTAAGCGTCTCAAGTGAAAATTTTAACATGTGAATCTTTACTAACACATCACTTCAAAAGGAGAAAAGGGGTACAACACTCTGTATTATTACTTTTTGTATTATTTTTTTAAGCCAAAGTTCCAAGCAGTTTCAAACCTTAAATTTAAAAAATCTTTGTATACTAGATATAAAAATTTCCCCTGATTTACTATAAATCTTAAAATTCATTATATAAAGAAATGAAAAACAATACCTAACCTAAATATTCTCTGGAAAGGTGCAGTAGAGACAGCTAGCTGCCTATCAAATTCCCTCTCCCCAACCATTACTATATAGCTGTAGATGGGAAGCAGCTGCCCAGCTAGAGACATTTCCCAGTCTGCCTTGCAACTAGGTATGGCTACGTGACTAGTTCTCATGCACAGAATGAGCCATGGCTTTAATGAAATGTCACTGGCAGGGTACAGATGATTACAATGCCCCATGGGATGACAGAGCAACAGACTAAAAGGGCCCCTGAATGTCTAGATGGAGGACAGCCCCTCTAAAACTCTTGAATTCTTTCCTAGGAATTAAAATCTATTGTATTGAGCCATTATTTGTTTAGATCTATTTGTTACAGTAATTTATTCTATGCTAAGCAATCCAATATAATTTTCTTTGTGATATTTACAGCTTTCTGTGGGAGAAGCAGCATGACATAGAGACAAGAGGTCTTCAGTATCAGCCAGGTCTGTGTTTGAATCTCAACTCTTCCATTACTAGCTATATAACCTTTGGCAAGCTGTATACAGTTTAGTCATCATTAATATGGGGATGTACTGTTGGAGGCTCGCCCATATCCTCTTACCCTTACCACTACTTTGTAGCACACCAATCAGATTTCCATGCCAGCAACTGCATCTCTCTGGCCTCTGAAGCTAACTGGCTTACTGTATGGCCAGCTAGAAGTAGGCCCCATATCCCTTAACCTTAAGCAGTAATTGGGAGTTGCAGTGGTATACTGCACATGGTTTGCACCAACTTATGAGAACCTCAAGTGCACATGTCTTCCCAACTATAAGTTCAATGATGTCATGTTGGTAGTTTAAAATTGGCCATGATGATTGCTTTTTCCCAAGGTGGCTTTGTCCACTACGGTGAAATGACCAATGACTTTTTCAGGCTGAAAGGCTGTGTGGCAGAAACCAAGAAGAGAGTGTTCACCCTCCACAAGTATTTGCTGATGCAGACCAAACACTGGGACCTGGAGAAGATTCATTGTAAGTTAATTAAGAGCATCTCCAAGTTTGGCCATGGCTGCTTCCAGACTGTGGAGGAGAAGAAAGCATTCATGGGACCACTTAAGAAAGACTGAATTTCAAAGGAAGGAGTAACTTAATGTCAGGAACAGCTGATCGGATCCCAATAAGAATCATTTTCCAGTGGGAAAAAAAATTGGCAAGGGTGGGAGTATTTATACCACTAGAATTAGTAATTTTCCAAACCTCTCTCAGAGCTGTTTGTAAAACACTGACTAACATAGCAACTCTCTTCCTGTTGGGTAATCTAACTCAGGAGTGTCTTCTACAATGGTTTCTAAATTACCTTTCCAGCAGGGCTAAGTTCCAGTTACTCACAGTGGTATCAACTTGGAAATACAACCTTTATTAGCTGCCTTCCCTGTTTTACTTCTCTACTGCAAGTGTTTCCTTTATCTTCCAGATCAACTATTGGCATTAGACCTGTCACCAGGTCTTCTTCTAGGGGAGCTCAAACTAGGACAGAGACTGGCAATAAAAGTTCAAATTATGTAAAGTACATAGCACTTAGTAGGTGATCTACAAATATTAGTTCATCCCTGTGCTGAAATATATATGGCTAAAACAAACTTGCAGAATTATTTATTATAGGTTAATTAACCATAATAGGAATTGAAATTGTGCATTTAAAACTCACTTCTCCTAAATATACAAATCACGTCCAATGACTTTTTAAAACTTTCATTATTTTAAAGAGTTTATTTAAATAATAAATAAAAACTATACATATGAAGATTTAAAGTAAATCTCTAACATATCCAAAAATACAAATTTCCCTTTATTTATTTGCTGGTAGCTATAGACTTCTAATAAATTTCAGGTCTCTCACCACTTTATTGATTTTGATTTTGCATTAACAACTGTCAGTTTTATTTCCTTGCTATTGTCTTTGTCATGTTGGTTTCTATGTGAAAATGGGAAAGTACTATTTTCATCTAGGGATGAAAAAGAAAAGAGGTAACTGTTTTTCCTTAAGATTTTAACATTAGAAGAAATAATTAATTTTGATTGTGCTTTATCTGCTATTTAAAAGTGTGTTTAACTTAATATGAATCAAACATGCAAATTAAAACAGTGAGATTTCTTTATTTTCTATCATATTAAGAACATTTTAAATGTGGATAACCCAGTGTAGCTGAGGACAAGAAGAAAGTCACCACTGGCAGAATTTAATCTGTACCTGTGTTAGTTGAGGTCCTCCCAGAAAGCAAAGCCTGAGATGGGAACAGGAGTAGGGGAGTACAAAGAGGAAAGGGAAAGTGAATTCAGGGCAGCCTTTTTCAGCTGGTCACCACTTTTGTGGACAGTTGCGGCTGGATCCCTCTGGGACCTTCTGAGGAGTTACATAGACTGTACCTCACAATTGCCCACCTGAAGAATGAGACAGGGGAGGGAGCATTTACCCACCAGCTCCTGTCCTCATTGCTTTTTAACAATTCAAGGTTTATGCATGTGTAAAAGCTGATCAGGGTCCTATAGGCGTCCCTTATGAAAGACTCTGGGGGAGAAATGAGAGAGAATGAGATGAGACTGAAGGTCCAGTGAGGGCCTGCAAGGCTGCAGACAGCTGCACAAAGCTGCAGCAATAGCAAGAGTAAAAAGAGGGCAAAGAGGCATCAAATGCAGTACATAGTTAGAGGGCAACGTGCAATATCTTTCAAAAATTTAAATAAACCTTTGTTCTGAAGCAGCTTTTCTTTTCTGCAGAGAACCATTTCTATTCTGCAGAGAATCAAGAATGTTTTTTAGAGCAGTGTTTGTATTCATGAAAGAGTAACAATAAACCAAATGCCAATTAACAGCGGTTAGATTAAAATTTTATGCTACCTAAATGAATATTCAGTAATGAAGACAGTGGAAAAGCTTGCTCTAGCTATCTACTTATAGTATTGACAAAGAAAGGTATCTAAGATGTAGTGAAGTGGAAAAAGCAAGTGGCACAATATTATATAATTCCATTTTTATAAAGTCTATACATGCATTTTATTTTACATATATTTATATTATATAATGCTGATATAACATGATCTAAATTTTTATGTTTCAGACACATGTAAGATGCACTTTCACTTTTTACTCCTATGTTGTCTGTACATCTCAAAACATGTTTCTTTTTTAAAATAATAAATTATAAATAAGAAATCTTTTAGAGTAATACATAAAATATAAAATAAATCTTTCAAAAACATGCATCTTTTTATCAATGATTTTGTTTTGGCTAAGTTTTAATTAGACTCATATAATTTAACTAACTTTTGAAACTAAAAGTTTCTATAACAAGTCCATCAATTTATGAACATTATGGAGTTTACATTTTGGCTGGGGTAAGAATGTTACAGTAAATGCTAGAATGTAAGATTCTCTTTTGGAAACAAAATATTTTGTAACATTTTATCTACTTATTGTCCCCAAACTTCAGTGGCAAAACTTTTAGTTATGAAGCCTTCAAACTTCAGTCTGAAATCACAACACTATGATCCTAACACTATGCTCACTGTATGCTGTGGACAACACACACAGTATACTTTTCAGTACACTGAATAATTAATAAAGTGTTTTTGCTAAGTTAAAAAAAAACTAAAAATAAAACTCATGAGGTGGAGGAAACAATCTTGATTTTTGGACTTAGTTTAGTGCCACTCTGTATTTCCTAAGAGGAACGCCTATCACTGACTTCCATCTCAAATTCAATTACAAAGAAAAATAATTTCTAAGATGAAAAAGTTTAAGTGTCATTGTAGCAACCGCTCTAACACAGGAAATCTCTGCAGAGAGCCCTCTCCTTCACACATATTTATTGGCAGTTGCAGGATACATCTGTTGCTACAGATGATTTAGTGGGCAAAGAATCTGCTGGGCCATGTGGTAGGAGAATATGGCCATATGTGGAGGCTTGAACAGAAGCATTTACTCTCCTCAGATTTGTAGACCCCAAAGCAAGCTGTTCCCTTTCCCAACTGGAGAAAGGCAAAGCTCTTTGAGAAGTGCTCAGAATGGCGGGACAATCACAAGACTATCTTCTTCATTACTAAATAGATCAGTGTAAACTGGGTGAGCATTATTGTTATATAGCTCGTTGGAATGCCAACACATTTTAAAGTAAGAAAACATTGGACTAGGTAGAGAGTGAGACCATGGAAATAATTTTTTTTTATCTTATTTTCAATCACCTTTGATATCTCAGAGCGTCTCAAAATTTTGTTTTAAAGACTTATCTCCTTTAGAAATCAAATATTGACAAAATGAGTTGAACTAAATCAAGAAAGATTTAGGGTTTTTTTATTTTTCAAATATTAAAATGTTCAGAAATGAAAATCATATAGAAATATCATTGGACATCAAAACCTTCTGAAATATAAGAACATTTCTAAGTGAATTTTTAAATCGCCATCTTTTCCTAAAAGCAGTTTTTTTATCTTCTTGAAACAGATGACTGTATTGGTACTTAATTCTGCATCGAGGGCTGAGAAGACCCAGACGTTTGCATTTTGTATTCTCCTACTGCCTTGCAGGCTTGTTGGCTGGGACTGGTGTCCTTCACTGCAGTTTCAGCTCCAGGCCCAGCTCTGCCTATTCATGTGACAGTTACTGATCATCATCTGGTCTGGCAGAAGAGAAAGGGCAGCTCTCAGACAGTCTGGCCTGTCACATACTGGAGCTGTCAGTCTCTTAAGAGGCTGAGCATATGTTTAGAGTGGCTTCTTCTAACTCAGCTGATTTTTGGCCTCTTCATTGTATCTCCTTCATTTTCCTTAGATGCTATTTTTAATTTTATTTGAAAGGAAGCATCTCAGCATCTGTCATAACTTTTCATATTAATCTAATCAAAAATAATAATAATGTCAGCTCAGCTAACTGCCAAGAGGCTGCCCTTGATGAGAAGATGACATAAAATTATAATCAGTTGTGCTCTCTGTGAAAAGCTGTACTTTTCCTTACCCAGAGAACTTATTGTTGGATGCCCTGCCTCTTACCGAGTACACTCAGGAGCCTGGGGCTGCTCTGTGAGCTTACTCCTATCTTAATCCTTTTTAGTGACATTTAATATTTAATATTCCTATTATTTTTGCTTGCTTCTATACTTTGCCAAAAGAGTTCATTATTTTTAAGGGGAGAAGGATACTAGATAATATAGAGAACTGTGCGCGCGCGCACATGCACACACACTCACACACACACACGCAGATGCGCACATACACACGCATACATATATATATAAATTATTGGTGGAAAGACTAAAATTAGGGACAAACTCATTCACAAGAATGAGTAACTTGGATTCAATTCAACCAACATTCAACCAACAGGGCCCTGTGTTTTTGCACAGTGTCAACCTTCTTTAATTCTCCCATAATTCTTCTTCCAGATAAATAGTTCTTCCCATCTTATAGACTTGGAAATGGAGCCTTACGGAGATTTTTTTTTTTTTTAATCTTGCCCCAAATTACTTAGCTGGCAAAATGGCAAGATTGGCTGCTAACTCTAAATTTGGTATTCTTCCCACTATCAATCACTGCTTCCAGGAAGAATAAATGTATTTTTTGTAGAACGATGAGACATTGCTTAATCACTCAACAAATATTCATCAAGTGCCTATCAGGTACTATGTTTTTGAAGATTTTTTGAGTAGCGATATTGTAGTAATTACTCACAGTCCTCAACTAGTACTATTTTGATCAGTAGCACAAAATTTTCCAGTAATTCACAAGGGTTAGAAGTTTGGTTAGTGGCAAAAGTAACAGAGTTTCTTTGAATGATGCTAATTAACTCAAACAGAGCCAGTGCCTGCCATGTCACCCCATTAGTATTATGCGCCAACTCACTGAAGTACCAGGCCTACACCAGAACGTGGGACACTAGAGTTTCATACCAGATTCTTATGCATTTCACTAGAATTATCGAACATGAATGGTAGGCATTCAGGATACTCAAATATTGATATAATACTTTCAGTTTTGTATTTTCTCAGTTTTGCCAACTGGGTACTTCACATTCATCTTCTTAGTAAGTCTGTTTTAAAGTTCAACTCTTTCTTCTTCTTTTACTTCTAAAGATATTCACATGGATAAGGAAGAAAAAAAATCTAATAAAGATGCCAAGAAAACACTTTGCTTTATAAAAGCCTCATAACTGAAGGAATGCTAATCAAACTTTCTTCCTAAATTAAGGTTTTGGCTAAGTCCAATATGGAAAGCTCCAACTGCAAAGGATATAATCCCAGAAATTTGCAAACCCAGTCATACCTCGTTTTATTGCTCTTCGCTTTACTGTGCATCACGGTAAATGTGCTGCTTTTTACAAATGGGAGGCAAGACCCTCCACCAGCAAAAGGATTATTACTTATTTTATTGCAATACTTGCTTTATTGCGGTGGTCAGGAACTATGCTACAGTAACTCTGAGGTATGCCTGTAAGAGAAAAGGATGCCATGTGGGACTGATGGCAAGTCTCTGTGGAAGAATTCTACTACAGAGAGCTACAAGTGTTAATTTCTGGTTCCCACAAAACCCAACCTATGATCAGGGTAAATGAGATGCTTCTGACATTGCTGCATGGAAATGATGCAATATAGAAAGAGATAGAAATACAAACTTCATGGGAAGAATGTGTCAAGTGTATCTATATGATGTTTCTGTATTTAATGAAGGGAAAGTGTATCCACAAACATGCACTTCATTACTTCTGTGACAAAGGTTCTGCAGAGTATGGTCAAGGTCACTGTTTGTAATCTTTCCAAAGTCATTTAAGACTCAACACTCAGGCACCAATACCAAAGCCTGGTCCTTGGTTTCACTGACGAAGATCATCATAGAACCAAAGAATTACAAGTGCTGGAAATGGAAAGGATTTTGAGGTCTTTATTCTTACTGATAGAGGCTTCAAATGCCTGATGGTCATTGTCCCACCTTCCTTTGGACTTTGGCATGGGATATAATGAGAAATCTTCTGGGGTCTTCTAGGAAAGATTTCCTCCCTAACAAAAAGACTCATGACGAAGTAATCCTGTATTCTCTCTTTTGATCTGATGTACTCTTGACACCTGGAACTACAGCAGCCATTTGCAATCATCAAGAGAGACATCATGCTAAAGATGACAGCACAGTAAGACAAAAAGACCTGTGCCCTTGATCATATGAGCTGTTGAATCAATCTATAAAATAACTCTGAGCCCAGAATTTTGATTTTGACATAATATGTCCCTATTTTTAAAGTCATTTTTACTTAGGTATTCTGATTTGTAACCCAACGCACCCTGATTAGAGATGCTAATCCAATAGTTTTGTTTCACAAATAAAGAAACAGAGACTCTGAGTGAGTAACTTGTTCAATACCCACAGTGGTTAAGTGACAGAGCTACAACTCAAATGCTGGTATCCTGATTCTTAGACTAAAGCACTTTCTGCCAGTCCTCAGAGAACATTCTAGCTAAAATCAAAGGAAATAAGACCAGCGAGAGGCCTGGTAGGCCCTGACGGGAAGCACTCTCACACACTCAGGGTAAAGAGAGCTTCTGCTAGTAAGTACAAACCAACAGTACAGGATTCCAGCCAATTGCCAGTGACTCTCCTGCCTTGTTCCTGACCTCTTAGCCCACTCTTATGTCCTCAGAAAGCCAATTAAAAATAAGCATTGACCATGTCACTGTCCTAGAAACATAAAAATAACATTACTGTACATGACCAAAAGTGAACTAGATTCTCTGAATTTTTTTCCGACTTCCAAAAATAGTTAGAACTTTCTGCCAAAGAGAGCAGGGCTTGAATTCCCATGAAAAAACATCAGTCCATGGCATTTGCTCCAGTGTAGAAATAATTAAATACACACTGAAGAATGGAATTTTCAGTGCTCTCTCACCCCACAAGCCTGTCTTCTGAAAGTAAGGGGGAAAAATTGTGGCACCCACAATGTTGCGAAGAAAGCACTAGACTTGGAATCAGGAAAACTGGGTTCCAGTCTGTAGAAAACATTTGCCATTCTTTTTAATCACTTAGGATCTGACCTTTACTTTACTGGTTTAAGATAGTTATCATCTTAAGACACAGAACTCATTTCTCATTGCATAAGCTTAAAAGATCAGATACTTATTTTCCCAGCCTCCCTTGCAGCTAGAATTTGGGTACATGACTTAAGTACCTCTGTGATGGCTAATTTGATGTGTTAGTTTACTGGGCCACACGGTGCCCAAATATTTGGTTAAGCAATATTCTAGGCATGTCTATGAGAGTGTGTCTGTGAGGGTGTTCTGGAGATTAACATTTGAATCAGTAGGCTGGGCAAAGTAGATGGCTTTCTGTAATGTGGTAGGCCTCATCTAATCCATGGAAGGCCTGAATAAAACACAAAGACAGAGTAATTAATTTTTTCTGCTAGACCTTCTTCAAGCTAGGACATTGCTCTTCTCCTGCCTTCAGACTCAGACCAAAACTATACGATTAGCTATCTTGGATCTCCAGGCTTGCAAGCTGAAGATGCTGGGAGTTCTCAGCCTCTATAACCACATGAGCCAATTCCTTACCATCAAATTCCTTACAATAAATTGTATCTCTTATCATCTAATTCCTTATAATAAATTATCCTATTGGTTCTGCTTCTCTGAAGAATCCAGACTAATATATCCACCAAAAAACACTGTCCCAGATTTTGAACATGAAGGCGGTATGGCAAAGGATTAGTGAAAAGGGGAGGGTATAGAGAAAGTAGATTAGACACTCCTAGTTGACATTTCACCTCAAATCACATGAAACAATTCCATAACTTTAGAAAAAGACAAAGGGTATGAGACTTTAATCTCTCGATGCCAAGGCACTGGATATTACAGACTCATTAGTCAATCATTAACTCTTGGACAGACTAGAAGTTACATGAGGAGAGAAACTTTCACTGGCCTGTGCACCTCTGTATACCCAATACTTATCTCAGCACTTAGAACTTAGTATCTACTCATAATGTTTGTTGAATGAATAAAGTCTTTTTCATATAGGAGCACATCAGCCATTTCTTACAGATAAGATTGTTTTGCTTTGAGATCTTTGTACTGACCAAATCAAACCTTGCTAAATGCAGGAACTTTGAGGAAAACTCAGGCTAACAGAAGCATAATAATAAGCTAAGAAGTTTGGATTTAGACTTAACTCAAGTCTTGACTTTGACTGGGAGAAGTTACAACATTGAATATTTCTCTAATAATGAAGAATCTAATGATTGGTGCCTTGGCTGGGAGGCGATATCCTGCAACCACACACACTCTCATACATCATGTCAAAATGAGCTGGGATATAGAGCAACAAGACCTGCTTGGACCACCTCCAATCTAACACACTCAGTAGTGGCCCAACAAGCATTCTGGTCTTGCCTATGACATTTCGCTGTGACTGTTAAAGGGTGAAAGGTGGATCAAGGGAGGGAGCAGGTTCCCTCTTTACAATTTAGCTTGTCCTTCAATCTTTAATCTTTATTTTCTTAATACGTTTATTGTATTACAAGAGAGCTTTAATTCAAAGGTAGCGGAAGTCTAAAGTTAGATTTGTATAAACATTAAAAATGCAGCTCGTTTTGTCAGAGCTGTACTTCTTTAGGTCAGCATGTGGGTGTGTCAGTAAAAAAAAGGCAGGACACAAACAGACCCTTGACCATCCTTAACTGAAATAGAAACTTCTCTAGGCTGATCCTGGGTGTCCTAACAAGCCTTAGTGTATGACAGAAACAAGAGCTAATATTTATGAGTATATACTATGTGCTAGCCACTATCTAACCACTTCCCATAATTTAACTCCTCACAATCTCAATGAGCATGTTACCATCATCATACTCATTTTACAGATGACAGAGAAGTAAGTAATTTGCCCAAGCTCACATAGCTAGGAAGAGAAAAACCAAGATTTGGACCCAAACATCTGGCTCCAAAGTCTGTGCCCAGAATCACTATTCAAGTGAACACTAACCAGAAAACTCAGTGCCTCCTGCCACAGATAACACGGTACTCGTTGCCAAAAGATGAACCAGGGCTAAGAATCAGTTAATGGACAAAGGGCTGAGGAACAGAAAACAAGGTTAAGGTCTTGAAAAAAGCCACAAACTCACCTCTGGTGTTATTTATTTCTAATTATAAAAATAATATGCTCAGAGAAGAAATGTGGAAAATATAAAAGTATTTTAAAAATTAAAATCTCATGGAAATTTGAGCCCTGTATACCCCTCCACAGGTCAGATCCATTCATCTGCCCATCTATCAATTATTTCATCTTCTTTTGCTAAGCACTGTGCTTGGCTCTGTGAAGCAAGTGCAAGTCACATAAAGGAAACCAGCTTAGTTAGTTCATAACAGGAAATAAAGCATACTCAAGAAATGCTTTTATTATCTACAATTTGAGGCAAGCTGTAATTAAAAGAGATACAAATGGAGCATAGAAAGATTTTAGGGTGGCAAAACTATACTGTACAATACTATATTATACATTTGTCAAAACCCACAGAATGTATAACACCAATCGTGAACCATAACATAAACTATGGCCTTTGGGTGATAATGATATATCAATTGTAGGTTTGTCAATTGTAACAAATGTACCACTCTCATGTGGAATTTTGATAGTGGGCAAGGCCGTGCGTATTTGGAGGCAAGGAATACATGGAAATCTCTGTACCTTCTGCTCAATTTTGTTGTGAACCTGAAACTGCTCTAAAAAATAATATTTAAAAACTACTCTAAAAATATTTAACACTCAAAAAGTTTTTAAAAGTTGATAAAATTCTAAAATGACAACTAATGCTTTGTGAGAGTTTACTATGTGCCACACATAGTTCTAACAAACTACAAGAATTAACTCATTCAATCCTTATCACAACAAAATGAGGTGAGATTATCTTTAAATCTTCCTTTTATGGATGAGGGAGCCTCTGTCCAGAGAAGCCAAGTAAATTACCCAAAGTCACAGCTAGTAAATGGAAGAGCCGCATTTGAATCAGGGCAATGAGCTCAGAAGCCACACTCTCAAGCGCTATTGTCCCCTGCCTCTGAGCAGGTTTGGGACAGCTAAGGAGGAGGGATCACATCCAATGAAGGTCAGGTGAAGGGGGAAGCTCGAGTGATATAAGAAGGGCAGAGGTGCATCTGAGGCAGATGAAAGATGAGCATAGACCTCATTTTTTCCCGTTTCTGAAGAATTTCTAGGTCTTGTAATACCATGTGGTTACGTTTCCACCAGGGCCGACTGCTAGATTTCTGGTCTTTGGGTAAAGAGTTCACACCACAGAGTTCACACCAAGTGAAATGGCAACTCTTTCCAGAACAACAGTAATAGCTGATGCATGCCCAGCACTGCTAAACATTGTAGATATACTGTATCTTCAGGCCAGAGTTGGAGATCTGTCTCCAGTTAGTCATTTTGTTCTGCGCCTCCCTCTTCCTTCCTCTTATAGCCCTCTCTATCTCAAATCCCTTCACAGTGACAGCTTGTCCTTGTCCCTCCAGGGCTGACCCAGGACACTGCTCTGCCAGCATTTCTCACACCCCTCTGTCCAGGTTGTGGTTTGGCCTTGGAGGTTCAGACTGGCCAGGGACAGCCTGAATTGAACCTCAGAGAATGAGAAAGTTCAGTGTGTGCCTGAGGCACAAGAAGTCATTCAACAGTAACTCTTACTAGTTAGCATTCCATCTCGGCAGTACATTGTACATTTAGGACAGCAAAACTGTGCTGTATGATACTATATGATACATTTGCCAAAACCCACAGAATGTATAACAGCAATCGGGAACCGTAATGCAAACTATGGACTTTGGGCAATAATGATATAAGCCTTGATAGGCCTGCTTCCCTCTCTCATCCTCCTACAAGGGTCATTAGCAAAATTTCTGACAGAAATTTCTTTCTGTGGAATTTAGCGAGTGTTCAGCTACTTCACACATTTGTTTAAAACTGTACCATTTAATACATCTTTAAAACAAACTACATTTTTTAATACATTTTCAAAAATAATCTGTGGCAGCTTGATTCTAAAGATGGCTGCTATCAACTCCTTCCCTCCCCACCGGTGCATACCATTCTTCCATCAAGAGGTAGAATCTATTCCGCCAGGCCCTTGCATCTAGGCCTATGACTGCTCTAAACAACAGACTGTGGTAAAAATGACATTTGTGTCAGCTCTGGACCCTTGCCTTGAAGGGACTGGCAGCTTTCCTTCCTGTGTCTTGGATCCCTGAGTGCCATGAAAGAAATCCTGGTCAGTTCACTGGAGAAAGGCCATGAGGAGGAACTCTGCAACATCAGACATGTGCATAAAGAAGCCCTGTTGATTGCCCAGCCCAGTGAAGCCTTCAGGTGATTTTCAATTGACTGCATGAGATCCCAAGCAAGAAGTGCTAAGTTTAGCTCATTCAATGCACAGAATCATGAGAGACAATAATAAGCTACTGTTTTAAGTCATTTGGTTTTGGATTGGTTTGTTACATAGCAATAGATAATTAAATTATGATCATTTACTTTAACCCAGTAATTCTAGGAATCTAGAAAACAGTCTGAAATAAGGACCAAGATAAGTACTATATCATTGATAAACACTATAAAATGTAGGAAAAATACAGGACAATAGTTAAGTTGTACAATCTATTATGTAGCTATTTAAATAATGCTTAAGAAGTGTTTTTAATAAAATGTTTATAATATTTAAACAAAAATAAAAGACAAGTCCCTACATTGTAAACATTGTAAAATATGGTACGATCACATACACACATGTACAGATGATTGGAAATAAATTTGATAAAAATGTTAGCATTTTTAACTAAGTCTTAGGATGAAATGACTGTTATTTTCTTCTTTATTCTTCTCTGGATTTTTCCAAGTTTTCTACAGTGTGCATGTATTTTTATTTTTCTGATCATAAAAGTAATAAATGCCATCAGGAAAAACCATTCAGACAACAGACAAGTTCATAAAGACAAAGTAATAGTCAACTTAAGCCCACCTTATAGAAACAATTGTGAACATTTTAGTGTTAATATTTTGGATTTTTTTTCCTTTGTAGATTTCTATGTATAAATCCACATGTTAAAATAGGCCAGGATACTATATATGCTGTTTTGTATACTGATTTTTGCACCTGTTTTATAACCAGAAGAAAATAAACCTTAAAACATAAAATTGATGTAATTTTTCTCAGAACATCTCATTGCCTTCTATCTCTTCCTTTACATATAAGTTCACAGAGATGTGCAGGTATGTGAAGATTATGTAACCACAGGAGTATTCTTTGCCCCAAAATAACAGTGTAAGAACTGTGCCACTAAGCAGTAATTTATACATTAGGAAAGTTGATATTTAATAACTTGGAGAAAAAGTCTTCTTGTTGCTGTATCTTCCCTTATGGTAGCCAGTCTGCCTTGGAGGACCTTGAACTTGACACCCATTGATAACAAGTGAGGTTTGTAAAAAGGTTACAGGCAGGGCTACTGCCATTCCTCCTCCTCCTTAGGCTGGCTCTCTGAACTTGAGCAAATGACTTAACTTCTGTAAGCCTCCATTTCCTTATCTAAAAAACAAAGACAACTTTCTAAATGACCTCAAAGGGATGCTCTAGAGATTGAATTGGGCCGTCCATGTGATGTGTTAAGCACGTTCGGTTAATATCTAGGTAAAGGTGATATCATAATTCTTTCTTTCTAGAAAGTGTTACATTTTATTTGGCTTAAACCTCACCCACACAATCAGCATTTAGTTCTTGCACATATTCTGCCCATATTATATTGAAAGATTTTAATTTAGGAAAAAAACCAGGCAGCAGGTATTATACATTATATAGCATGTATATCATATAACATAATGTTCCGTGGTTCGCTGGTATCTTGTGGTGAGCATTAACAAAGGGAGTTTGGAAATGGGAAGAAAGTTCTACATTTAGGTTTTTATATGTTTTGTCAGGCATTAAACATAATAACCACAATAGGAGGTGGAGGGAAGGAAAAGAAGGGCAGCTACAATTTTTGTATGCTTTCCACATGCTAAGCAGCATGTTCAGGGCAGGTATAGAACTGAATCTTTCCTACAAGTATTATTACCCCCATTTTACAAATGAGGAAACTGAGTACATTAAACAACTTGCCTCAGGACACATACCTGGTAAATGGGTGAAGCAGAATTTGAACCCAGTGTGTTTGGTTCCAAACATTTGAGCTCGACCACAAGGATTATCTTCCCAACAAACTCCATGAGGTAGCATTACCTAGAGTGTTACTCAAGGTTACACCTAAGAGGGTTTCCATGCTGGAATTTACAAGATCTTTCCTGGAATAGTCACTCCCTCTTACCCTACATAGAGTAATTACCTGTTCAGAAGCTGATTTCATGGCTGTGCATTAAAATTATCTGCAGAGGATTTTAAATGGAAAAACCCTCTCTACAGAGATTATAATGTAAGTACATCCGAATGGCCCTGGGCCCAACTTGGCCTAACAGCCACCATGGAGAAGCACTGCCAGGAGCGCCCACTGCTCCCGAATGGACTCTCGAGCGGTTTCCGCATCCCCTCAGTTCCCCAGTGATTCCTATTCCATCCTGCAGCACTCAGTTTTTGTGCTAGGTTTGCTCTTCTCTCTCTCCTTGATTCTCTGATCCGTCATCGATGACTTTCAGTCACTTTCCTGAATAACCACCTGCTTCCAAAGTTTCCAAGAAAGCTTTGGTAAAAGCATGTTCTATTCTTTTGTTTCAGTGAGCTTGGGAAAGCACTTGTTCTGTGGTTTTAACAATAAAATGGGGTAAAAAAAAAGAAAAGAAAAGAAAAAGGATGATCAAAATCACTATTCATCATTCCTAGGAACCTACCCTCTCAGTGATTTTCAAGAATAAAGAAAGGAAAATTCATCAGACCCTTCCTGCCCCCAAAATTGCCTGGAAGGAATTTTGCTGGCTTCTTAGGAGTGTATTTTCCGGGATAGAGAGTTATTTTGTATCTTTAGAGGTAGCTGACCCTCAGGAGTTATAGCTTCTGTCTTTTAAATGTTACATTACATAGTCTGGGGAAGACTCTTACTACATGAATCTTATTGCACAAAGAGTGTTCAGTTCTTTAAAATCTCAGACTTTCTAACTGCCAGTGGGGAAAACCACACTGATTTCTTAACCAGTTAAAACCATATCAAAACACTGCCCCAAACTAATGTACTTAGGTATTTTGGTTAAAATGATGTATCATTGTTTCTATTCACTACTTCCTTCTGCACGTTCTATATTCACATGTGGAACTAAATTCTGAAAATACTTCTTTTGACCTATTTAAGTCTTTATCTTCCCATTTCACTTGTTTATCTCTACCTCAAATAGTTCACAGAGACATCAGTCAATGTAAAACTTGCGCTACTTTTCACTGATAAACTCACAGAAAGGAGCTTTTATTTGAGATGAATTCACTGTTCTCTCCATCTCTGACAGTTTAACATCTATGTGACCACAAGAAAAGCTTTAAATAGCTCAACCTTCAGCTCTGCCTCTGGTGGAAACCAGGAATAAGAATGATGATCTTGTTTGAACAACCTGAAACTGATTCCAGCCTCTGCGGAAGGTTTCTGTAGTTTTGCATCCCCCAAGGATCTGAGACTTTAAGCTGAATGTAAGAACTGAAGCTGTGATATTGCTGGTACAGGTTCCCCTTGAAAGGACTTTTGGCTTAACTCGTCTGCATCTCATTATTAATTTACTTTTTGCTGTAGCAGAGACCAAAAGAAAAATACCCAAGGACCAAATCTCACAGGGGGCGCACTGAACAAAATGGATGCGGTTTACCCTGCTGTTTCCAGAAAGCAGTTCCAAACTAGCACAGAATTAAGAACAAATTGTTTCAGCAGCTCAAGCCTACTTCTTTTACAAACTGGCCTTTAAAAATACATAGAAAAATAAGGGTTAAGCAATGCTTCAAAAAGTTACTAAATTAGGCAAAAGCATCTAAACTTGGATAAGCAGGTCACTTAGGGATAACTTACTGATAAGAAAAACAAAGTGAGAATTTTGAAATCTTTATTTATAAATTATATAACTTTTTATGTTATCTCTTAAAATCACTCATAAAATCATATACTCTTTTAAAATTAAATATCATTATACATTTTATTATTGAAAATTTGGGGAAAGAAGAAAGCCATTATGTTAAAGTTAGAGCCGGTAGAAAAACGTTATGGAAGATATTCCCTAAGAATCCCAACAGAATTATGCCAATTAGTATTTTTATTCCACTGCCCAATCATGACCGGTAGATTTTAGTTTGGTCAACAATTGTGTTCTAAATTTTTTTTTTTAAGTTCTAAAAGAGTTTCATGAAGTCTACTGTAGATTTTGAGTATAGCACGTTGTTCCTCAGAGCTACAGGTACTTTTGTGCTTCTTTGTTCCTCACAAAGTATTATTGTTTCATATTTTCCATAGTACAACCCCCAAGAACCTTGACTGAAAAATCAACCATCTGTGCTAGGTTTCAATTCACCATTAGCAGTCAGGGCAACCTCAGACCATAGAACGTAAGAAGACAAATGAGCCAATGTTTGTGGAGTCCAGTGGTTGAATCTGCTCTATGACAGAAGAAATGCCCCAATTGTCTTCCTAAGCAAAAATTGCCATGATTCCCCATAAACAAGCAGTTGTCCATTGACTGTTACAAATTTTAATACACAACCAGCTTTCTGAAAGAGTTTATAACTGTGGACCAAAGACACAGTAGGGAAGGGAAATGGGAGATTTACACATAGCAGGAGAATGGCTTGTGCGCTGTGAGTGAGGATGCATACAGAACCACCCCCCACCCCCACACACACACGTTTAAAATAGGTCAGCATGCTGGATTCAAGCTAAAATTAGGGGACAGCACAATGGGCTTCATGTGGGCGTCTTTTCAAATAGAGACTGTATTTTTCTCTCATGGACACTCTTGAATTACGGATTGTGTAATATGTGGCAGTTACCAGCAGATATCCTGTAAAATGCTGGTCAAAGGAGATATTTTAGCCGATATAGAGCAAGATGCACCAGTTTGGCTGTGATAAGAACTAACCTCTGCTCCTGTCTCTACCCCATTTCCTGTCTTCCTTTCCTTTATCTTTTTTCTTTTTTCTCAACCTCCTGAGATAGCTATTCTTCTAGAGAGTGTTCTGAACAGTTTATTTTAACCAGATCCAATCCTTGAGGCAAGATGGTGTCTCAAAAATCTGATGGAGTGTGACAGAGAACAGGGCCCAGAGCAGCCAGCCAGGAACACATGCCTCTCTGAACTGCCCAGTTTCCCACCCACGGCTGCTCCAAGTTCTGACCAGCCAGCCAGAGATAACTGGATGTGCAGAGGCTTAAAGTGGATGGGGTGTTGTTGTGAATCTCAGTAAAACCAAGCAGGGAAGAACAAACATGCCTGAGAAAAACAAAGATGGACATAAAGGGGCAGATAGAGAAGACAGACACAGGAGGGAATAGTCCAGAAGAAAAAACTTATGAGAATGTTTCTTGCCCTCATAAAATAGGTAGAAATGAAGAAAGAACAAAAAGATCATTTTTAATAGAAAATCGTACACTATATGCCATTTAAAAAATGTATCTTTTCCTAAATATCTGTGAAATATACTTTGAGACACCGATTTTTTTTTGCAAGTGAGTTTCTAGTTTGATCCCTGTCTCCTAAAATATTTACGAATTCTTTTAAAAATTTACCTAGTTAAAGACAAGCTTATCATGATTACTTTTGAACTACCCAGAGCCAGTACTCACTGTATGTTCCCAGCTTACCATGAAATTAACATGAATGAGAAAGTTTACTATTAGTGTAGATTAGAGAATTTCTTCTTTCCTTCTAAAAAAATTTATTTATTTATTTATTTTAAGAATTAGAAGTTCTAGTGTAAAAATAGGAAAACTTCAAACTAAGTAGGCAAAGGAATGGACCTCCAGAGCGTATACCCAGAAGACTGGAGATTTTTGACTTCCCTACTACTCTTTTCTCAAAAAAACTACTCTTTTCTCGAAAAACTGCTGGTCCCCAGTTTCCTCTTTAATAAACCAGCACCTCCCTCTGAGTGTTGTAAGAGGGTTAAATGCATAAATAGAAGAGTGATTTGCACCTGGCGCTCCGCAGCATAGGCTATTACAAATGAATTCTTCCTGTTGAGACTTCCCATTTCCTTTTCTTCCAGGTTAACATTGTATCAGAATATAGCATTCAGACAGAAGTCCATGTAAGCACACAGCTTGATGGATTTTCACAAACCACACATACCCATGAGACCCCACCCAGATTAAGGACATCCCCTAACTCCTCAAGGGCTCTCTCATGCTCCCTGCACCCCGACTGTCCCACCCGCCAGCTGGCAGTAACATTATCCTAACAATATTAGTTTACATTTTAAAAAATAAATGTTTCTATCTTTAATTGTGATAAAATATATATAACATAAAAATGGTTAAGATGGTACCTTTTAAGTATACAATTCTATAACATAAAGTACACTCACATTATTGTGCTACCATCACCACCATCTACCTCCATCATCCCAAACTGAACCTCTATATCCATTAAACAATCTCTGCCTATATTCCCTTTCCTCTAAGCCCTGTCAATCACAATTATACTTTCTGTCTCTATGAATTTGACTTTTTAGGTACCTCATGTAAATGGAATCATACAGTATTGTGCTAATTTTGCTTATTTTTGTTCTTTATAAAAATGGAACTGCACCCATATGTGTTCTTCTGGTATGGCTTTTTCCCCTCAACATCATGTCTGTAAGATTTATCACTCCCGCTGCAGACAGTTGTACATTATCCATTCTCAGCATTACATAATATTTCTCTGTGTGAATGTACCTTAATAAATTTAGTTTACTGGCAATAGGCATTTGAGTAGTTTCCAGTTTGAGGTTTTTGCATAGAGAACTGCTATATCTTTTGGTGAACTGTATGCGTAAGAGTGAAATTGCTAGGTAATAGGGCATGCAACATGTTTAGCTTTAGTAGACAGCTCCATTACTTTTTTAGTACAAGTCACCATAGAGAAGTGATCTGTTAGATTATGTGACTTATGTGATTCCTTTCATGAAGAGAAGCAATAAATATTTGAATATATATGATGCCCAAGCCCTGTTCAGGACAGTGCTTCTCCTTCCGGGGCTTATCTGCCTGCCCCACTCACCTCATCTCCCCTCACCAAATCTGTGATCCAGCTCCACTGAGCTTTCTGCACTTACCCAAAGTCGGTTCTCTTACTCCTCTTCTCCTTAGGCCGTCATGGTTTCCACACTGTTCACTCAAGAAACAACTTGATACCCCTACTCTCTTTCATCTGGTTTGATTGCTGCTTGCCATTTAGACCTTACCTCCTTTGAGAAGTTGTTCCAAAGCACACAGCATTCCTCCTCAGAGCACATTTTATGGTATTGTGAGCCTATTTTCCCTGTTAGAATATAAGATCTAAGGATGAGGCTCTGACAGTCTCCTCTTGCCCTGGTCTTAGCACTTATTACCTCTGCTTTTTCTTCTAAAAGTTATCTGCAGAAGGTGATTAAATGTACTTTGAATCTCCATCCTGGGTTCACCACTGTTGTAGATAAAACACAATGCTTAGAATATACACGGATCCAAACCATGTAGATTGGCTTTAGCAGTCAGGTTCTATTCACTGTCCAGTAGTTAATTGCACATAACACCGTCTTGCTGTTCTAGATGGTATAAACTCTAGGGACTCATTAGTAGTTAATAAGTTAATAACTGCTTAATTCAAACAGAAGAAAAAAAAAACTATTCAGTGAAACATTCCAAAGGACCAGAAAGCATTGGATTCTGAGTTGGTCTTTACTGTTAGAGAAAAAACAATACTCTGAGTCCACACAGTTTCAGTTACTGATGGGGAGAGTAATATGGACTGATGAAATAGAAATAAGCCCAGCTAACAGTACCTTTCATATTTACAATAGCAACTTGGACCATTCAGGACTAAATCTAAGTAGATATAGCCATGGTCTAAATGAAAAATATATATATATATATATTATATATATATATAAAAATATATATATATATATATATATTAGAGAACTTATTCAGGTCTTTCTGTCCTTCATTAAACATAAAATTATGTCATGTTCATGTTCAGAAGAAGTAGTTACTAGTTGTGGCCCACCTGCTCAGTGATAACCTAGGTCAAGGTACCATATCCATGGGCCAATCACCACCTGTTTTTATACAGTTCGGAAACTAACAAGGGCCTATTATCTTTTTAAATGATTGAAAAGAAAGCAAAGCAATATTTTGTGACAAGTGAAAGTTACATGAAATTCAAATTTTAGTGCCACAAATAAAGTTATATTGGAACACGGCTCTGCTCATTTGTTTACCTTTTGTCTGTGGCTGTTTTCACAACACAAGGGCAGAGTGGATGTCACAGAGGCTGTGTGGCTCAGAAAGCCTGAGCCACCTGTTCGTTTACAGATGAAGCTTGCCAACCTCTGCCTTAAGGGACCCAAGCTCGTCGTTTCAGCTTTCTTTTTTGCCGTCTTTGTTATATTGCCCCATCAATGTAGTACTTTATTATTACACACTAGGTCCCAAGCTCCAAAGTCAAGCTTTTCTGGAAAGTTTGCCAACTCCTACTTACACCTCATTGACCAAAATATCACACAGCCATCCCTAGACACAAGAGAATCCGGAAGACCTCCATCTCTCCCCACTCAGAAATGAATTTCAGAAGAAACATATAAACAAAAAAACAGAAAGTACAGAATGAACATAATCTTTTTATAGGGAAAACTTAGTAAATGTAAATGTGTAACCCAGAACTCATAGAGGGAGTGATTGCCTTTCCTATATAAAATCTCCATATAGAAAGATAACTTAAACTTTAAGAAGATAAACTGGAGTATATTTGCCCCATATTGTCAAGTTCTTATAAGAAAAAAAAAACACAAAGATGATTGATAAAGAAATTTAAAAATGTAAATGTCCTATTAAGAGGTATTCAAGTTTTTGTTTTTAAAGATGCAACTTACAACAATGAGATAATCAAATTAACAAAAATTAACTAGCCCAGTGTGACAGTGTTGAAATGGAGACTCATGGTTGATGAGAATTTTTAGAGTGAAGTTCTATAGTATAGCAAGACCAACCCACATCTCTGACTAGCAGCTCTATATCTACCACTTTTACTTATAGAAATTCTCCTAGTACATGAAGATAAATATCAAAAATGATCATAGTACTATAACAGCACGTGACACTAAATATCCTTTGATTGTCCACCAATAAGGAAATCAGTTAAATGAATTATGGAACAATAAAGTGCTATAATTTTGAAATGTCTTCATAACAGCTTAAAGAGTTACAAGAGTTTTTTTTTTTTTTTTTTTACACTTCATTTGTATGTAAAGCAAGCAGTCTGGCAGGGCACATGTTAGAGCTTACAGTAATTACCTCAGGATAGGATTGATGGTTGAAGATGGGCCTTTTATTTGTATACTTTGCTATTCCTCAAGTTTAAAGCACAAAGTACTCCCTTTGTTAGAACTTTAGTTGCAGAAGAATTAAAAATCTAGGAATCAACAAGTTAGTGCATCCCCACATCTTAAAACCCACCACATAGCTGAGCTACAGCTTGGGAAAGGAAGGAGCCAGGGATCAACTACACAGATTATGCTGCAAGACACAGGTTCACGTGGAGAACTAGGAACATCTGCTGAGCAAGTTAAATATGGCAATCTTAAGATTTCCAAATGTAACTGGTGTATTTTTCCCCCTTCCTAGGATTTTACGACAGATAATGTAAAATTGTTAAGGCGCTGAGTAAATGCAGTGTCATTTTTAACTTTCAGTTTCTCTTCTGCACCAAAATCTAATAAGTAATTTTTGCATTTATATCCACACTGGAGTACTTCCTTATATTTTATTCTGTATCCGCAATTTAGAACTTAAACTAGAAGTCATTTGAGTAAACAGCATAATGGACAAACATTCATTTCAGCAGAGTAGTTGAGAGGCTTCTCTTTTCTGTAATCCTTGACAATAAGATTTGAGATTCAACATTCTGATTCAGATGCTTAAGGACATTAAGAGATTAATATCTAACATAAGAGACCCATAACACTGGTACTATAGTTAAAGAGTTTTATTAAAGATAGTAAAAAAGCTAATTAAACCGTCATTATGCAATAAGTTCCTTTAATGACAAGGAGAGACTTAACCAAGGCCAAAGGCTCTCTCCACCAAGGATCAGTCTCAAGGAACATTCTCCATGTCTAGTGATCTCCAGGAGCTCATCTGACACTCACTTATAGCTAAGGTCTTTGTGTCCTGCACCTATGGCTAGCCCGTGACAGAATGCTCCTTTGGATGGAGTGCTCACTCAGTCCAGAGAGACCAGGAATGCTAAGTGGGAAGGAATGGACATTCCAAGGCCTAGGGCAACCTTGAACCACATCCAGGCCTATGGTATAGAGAGGACAAGAGCATGGAAATAGCTTGAAAGGGTCTAAAATGGAGCCCTGTTCGACACCGGTAATAGTTGAAGCCCCATTCCAAGGGCAGACACATACCCATTCCAGCTTCTCCTTGCTCACTGAAGTGTCCCCACAACGTGGTACTGAGCATGGCTAATGCTCATTCTAGGACAGAGTAATATTCGGACATGCAGACACCTGAGGACCCACTGACCCCAGTGAAGGGGTGGTGAGAAGAACACTAGAAGTCCCTCTGCCCACATCAAAGACAAGTGTCCTAGGAGGGGTTACTCTTATAACTCCACCCTTCTAACTGTGTTTGAGAAATAGAAACCAAAACTCATTCTCCCTTTGAAGAGCTCTCGGAACTGTGAAGACCACATTACCATCCTGAGATTGGATTGGCCCTGGGGAGACTCCAGGGATGCCTAACCAATGTACTATATACCTGAAACTAACAATAATAATTTTAAAAAGCAGCCACACTTTTCTATTGCAGATGTGCTTGCATGGTGCACCCTTATCTTGTGTTCATCATCCAGAGCTTTGATAGCCGCAGGCCCACACTTATGGGCAAGGAGAAGGAAGGGGTAGGGGGGAAGCTCCTGGGTCAGGGCTACTTCAGAACAATCTTTAGGAAACTGATGTTTCTTTTGGACAAAGATAGGGGATAAAAGATCACAGTGTGAGATGTGGCATACTGCATCAGTGCTAGATTATACTAGTGCTACCTTCAACAACTTCTTTGGCTAAAAAGGAAGCAGGCCTGGAGAATTGAACACTTAGTGCTTTCCCAATGCTCCCCTAGAAGAGAGAGAGGGAAAAAAAAAGTTTCCACGACTTATCTTAACGTACTTGAAGTTGGCCTGATGGCACTCACTGTTCAGGGCTAGGCAGGTTCCCTGATGGTAAAGAAACTTGAAAGTCTTAGATGCAACGATATACTCACCCCAAGCAGCTCTGTAAAGTTTCATCTTGTGATCCTGCAGATGATAGAGCTTCTCTGCTGAAGACTTAGCCTGGCCAGGCTCTATCTTCTAGTGTCCCTGGTCTGGAGGCTCCAGGACCTGCTGCTCCACATCTGAGTTAAAGGGCTCCTGAATGTTAGGCAGTGAAACAGTGGTGGCTGTATGAGGAGCAAGGACACAACAGCAGCATTATACCCACTTGCCTTTGGTACTGACACACTCAGTGAACAGGCATCGGCTCCATCCAATACTTTAGTAAACAGAGGATCTCTAATAATGATCCTCTCTATGACTAATACGAGGGAAAGATAATGGAGAAAGAACCCAGGAGGAATTTTCTGGTGTCTCTCTGAAGGTCCACCAACTCTAGAACCAGCTCAGTGCTATGGGAGCCCATACTGTACCAAGGTAATCCCCAAGAAAGGGGCCTGCTTTGGAATGGAGAAGTCAGCAACTGTATAGGAACTGGGAGCCTGTAGGGAAGCAGAGAGGACACGCCAGGAAGCTATCGCAAAATGTTCCTCGGAGGAAGCTTATTCAAAACTATCATCCTTTTGGCTTCTTCTTCCCCAGTTGCAAGACAGGGCTGAGATTTCGCAGGCCCAGCCCATGTACATCTACCCACAAAGCAAATTCTTGACTCCACAGTAGCCAGGGATGGGCATAGCTTCCTCTACTCCCCTCACTCACCACTAGGACTGACAAACATCCCAGTCACAATGACCCAGGACAAGCCACTCGCCCAGTCATGTCTCCTAACACACTGTAGTTGCTCAGACTACCAGCTGCATACTCCACACTAGAACACACTTTCAAAGACGTCAGTCACAGAGGTTAAGAATATCTCACCCTTCGGACCTGTCGAGCTGAGACCAGGAAAGAGATTCCTTTCCTGCTAGACTAGGCAGGAGGATTTCCTGCCCCTAACTACTTGCCCTATCCTCAAGAGGCTCAAACATCTGTGGTCATTTACATCTCACTCTCTTACTGGCCCCACAAAACGCTAGCAGGCAGGTTCTGGAAGATTCCTTTCCTGGTAGGAACTAGAGCTTCAGCTATTTACTTCCAGATGTGAGGGAAAAGCCATACTGCCTGGCAGAAAAGATGTCTTTTACCTGGGAACGTAGAATCCAGGTGAGACAGTTCAGTGGCTGTACTCAGTTAAAATGTCATGCACCAAAATCCAGAGCCAAAAAGCATGGGAACAAACCAAGAGCTGCCCCACCTCCTGCTGCCAGCCCCTCGTCATGCCTGCTCTCAGGTGCTTGGCTGCCCTCTTCAAGGTGTTTGTCCTTCTGCACAGGCATGGGCCCTTACCTAATACCCACAGTGGGGGGCTGGTCATGAATCCAAGAAGAATTGAATTCAAGTGAGAGAATCACCCATTCCCAGGACAACCTCAATGCCTACTTCTTGTAGAGTGGAGGTGCAAAAAGTGATAACACAGATTGTTTCTAACACTAAACCTGAAAGAACAAGTACGTAATTAGTAAATAGATGCACTTGTGTGGAAGATGTGCACTGACAGACGAGGTCAGTCCAAATGCTGGCAACAAGGACTGATGCAGACACTTTGGAAGTTACAAACAATCTAACTAAACGCAGTGTTCCCCAGAGCACTGTTTCTCAGACTCTGGGGACATCAGAATCACCAAAATGGTTTGTTAAAACACAGATTGCTGGGCATCATTCCCAGAGTTCCCGATTTCAAGGTCCTGGGTGAGATCCAGGAATTTACCTCTCTAACAAGTTCCCAGGTGCTGCTGGTACTGAGACTACACTTTCAGAACAATTTAGCATCATCTAGTAGATAGAATATACTCACTACGTGTATGTTGATTCATTGAAAATATGGTGTGCTTTGTGCTTCCCAATACTTATGGGTTGTTATGAATATTATAAGAATAGTCTGTCAATTAATATTCAAGGTAAAGCATGCTTCACTAACAAAATAACCAGTAGTTTACAGTATTTGTTTTTTTTTTTAAAGACCAGATCACATTGACACATATACACAATCAAGAGAAACTTGAGGTTTATTAATTCTCAATAAAAAATTTAGAGTGAGTCCCAAATTATATAAATAGGTACACCACAAGCAATGATAATCAGAACATTTCATCTTTTGGAAATGCTTCACCAACATTAGCTAATGGACTCACATGGCAAACTTATGAAGCAGGCATTATTATCCTTGTTTTGTGGATGGAGAAACTGAGTAAGGAGGAGGTAGCTGACTTGCCCAAGGCAGGCATGAGTTAGCACTGAATGCAGAGTAGATGCCATGTTAAGACGATTGCTTTAGATTTTTGTCTCTTTAAAATCAAGAAATACAAAACAAAACCAAAGGAGAAAATACCTCAATTTATAAAAACGAGCTTCGGTAAAAGGAATATATATATTTTTAAAGCTGAGAACACAAGCTAATAATTTGCATGCCCCCTAGGTTCCTGCCATTTACCACCACCTCCTCTGTTATTTTGCTAGTCAACAAGAGGTTGATAATAACTCTCTTTCGACCTGACATGCTTTGCTTCTTAATGAGCAGGTTCTTATGAAACTCCAATTAAATATGTGGTGAGCTTATGAAAGTTCGGCAAACATGGCTTTCCTTTTTGTTTACATAATTAATCTTTAAATTCTCAGCAAAGGAAATCCTGTAGAATTCCCAGACCTTCTCCAAATGGCTTCAAAGGCTATATGAAATGTAAATCTCTTAAGTAAAATCCTTCATGGATTTGTAAATTGCCTTAAAGCCCTTCAATAATAATCTCGAGGGAGAAGCTTGTTTTAGTAATTTACAGCTAAGCATCTGTTGTTTTGGTGGCATCTTCAGTTTCTTTTTCACAAGAAAATTTGAAAATGAGTCATGTGGGCAGGAAGTCGAGATTGCTTTCCATAGTAAATATTTTCATATGCTTGTCTCATAGACCTTTTAAAGTTTCGGAAAAGTAAACATCAAAAAAGATCATGCATTAACCATCACACTGGAGAAAATGTTGGCCAATGATATGTTCGACTTATATTCCAATGGATTTTATATTTTATGTGCCATTGCCATGCTATAGCTGAGAGTATGTGAACACAGCATGATATGAGGCCACTTCTCTGAGGCCCTGCAAACCTAGCAAATGCCTCATTAGGGGTGTGAGGACTGACTTCTCAAGTCATTTCCTCTAGCATGTCTGTGTTCATACTATTTAGTTCTAGCCACTTGGACGTGGCAAGAATCATAAGCTGATGAAAAGTATATATTTAACTAATATGCTCAGTGTCCTCTTGGCACTGGAGGTAATGTATGTAAAGTATATATTGTACGTCATAATTGCAATTCCCTTCTGAAGACAGGGATGTTATATACTTCAGTAATGCAATTATATCTGAGTTTTTGCTTGAGTATCAGTGAAAAGAAATTAACATTTACCTCCATATCTCTATATGTAATTATTCATTCATGAATAAACTATATATGTATTTTTCTCTACTAGTATGTATAAGACACACAAAAATAAAAATCGAAAAGGGATCAAAAATAAACAGGAATAAAAGTTCTAGTGTTTTCTTCCTGCTCCCAATGAATTATCTTTGGAGACTACTGTCCTAATGGAATGTTAAGTCTATCTTGAAAATAAGGCGTGATAATTATAATTAGTATTTACATAAAATATGTAAATTCTGCTAAATATTACTAATTCTAGTGTTTTACATATATTAACTTGTTTTATCTTGGCATCGGCTTTATGCAAGAGGTATAATTATAATCTCCATTTCACAAATGATGAAACTGAAGTACAGACTGGTCACTTAACTTGTCTCTGGCCACACAATTACAAAGTAGGAGGGGTGGGATTTAAACCCAGGCAGTCTAAAGCTAGACTCAAGCTAATCTGAAACTCTGAAGGCCTGACAAGGTATTATCATAATAACCAGTAAATAATAGGGGTTCTTATGAATTAGTTTCCATAACGCCTGCATGATGACATGTGTCTCACCAGGCTTCAATAGTTTCTTCAAATGTTTGTTTCTCCCATTAGAATGAACTCTTTGAGTTTGAGGACTCAAGTATTTTTATATTTGTATCTCAGCATTGAGCACAATGCCTAGTATCTAGAAGGTACTTGGTAGGTACTTGTGGAATGAATGGCTGAATGATAAAAAAGAGATTTTAAAAATGTGTGGATAAATGGATTTACCCTAAAATACTAGATATCTACTGAAAATTGAGATTCCTCAAAATAGGGACAGGAAGCTATCTTGCCAACAAAGATATTCTCAAACTTTCTTCTTAATAGGGTATTGCTTCATTGTTAAACCAATGCATCAAAAAATAATAACCTATTTATGTTATCCAAGCCCCTTTATGTAGAAATACTCTCCTACCCATTAGCCTTCTAATCCTTTGATTCTAGAGAAACCAAAAAGGTGAAAATAGAAAGATAGAAATGTTGTTTATGGAAATACTATGTCTCTAAGGAGCCTTACTTGTATTTTCTCTCATAAAAAGAACAAAACAAAAAGAGAATCTACTGTCCTACTCAGCTGTCAATAGGACATTTATTTCATTACTAACTTAGCCTATATACTTGCAGGGGAGGAAAAAAAAAGATGTGTGAATGAATGAATGATGTCCTTGACTTCTATGAAACATAATCCAGATACCCTGTCTTAATCTAGGGTTTGTGGTTACATTTCTATCAGCAATATGCTTTGCCACAACACAAACTACCTAGACTGCAAGACTGACACTTATCTTCAAAACATGAGAGTTTGGATATTTCCCTTCCTTTATTTTGAGTGGCACAAACCAGCAGCAGAATATGTTAGCCAAACCTTGGCAAGTTCCTTTTTATATGTGAAGCTGTAAAAGCTCCAAGGAACTTTGACCCAAGCACACACTAATAAAAAAAAAAAATGTGTGTTTCTTCCATACCGGTTACTTCTGTATATTGCTTAAGGTACAGAAGCCTCTGACTCAAAACAATGATTATATAATTGCTTTAGAAAATCAAATGATGTACTTAATGTAATGATGTGGATTTCAATTAAATATTATTTAATTTATTTAATATGTTATGAATATAGCTTTTGTTCATTTTTATTGCTTTATATTTTTTCAAATGAAAGATGGTTTTATAAAAGTTGAATTCTGGACTTTGTTATAATTATATGTAATGTAATTATATATGAATATTAACTATATATACATATCACATATAATATATATTTTGATTTAGGCTGATTAGTGTTCTTTAGAGTTTTCTCATAGCAATAGAATACAATAACCACTGTTCTATAACACTGTCTATCAAATTCATTATTTCCCTCTCTGAGAGCTGTGCTTGCCTGTCTTTATTTTTTCCCTCTTCAAGATAATGTCCATTGTAGTGCTGATACATCTTTACTGAATTGGATCACTATTGAACTATTTAGCAAAGGTAACACTTCTCAAAGGTATTATTCATTTTAAAGTTTAGAGAGTACTGCTACTTAAGTGGTCCAGCAGAGCAGCATCAACATCACCTAAGAGCATCTTAGAAATGTAAACTCTCAAAACTATCACCTTCATTTGTATTTGAACCAACTGAGGACTGTGTTAAAAAGCAGATGCTGACTCAGAAGATCTGGGGTGGGGCCTAAGATCCTTCACTTCAGTGACCTCTCAGGTGACACCTGTGCAGATGGTGATGTGCTTATGCGAATTCATAGGCAGAACAGTAAGCAAGGGCAATACTATTTCCCAGGGGTGGGATTTAATGCCCATATGGGGACAGAGATGTGTTCTGGGCCCTTCATAAAGTTAGAACTCCCCTTAGTAAAGGAGAATTAGAAAAACTTTGCCCTCTGCCCAAGGAAGCTGATCTCCTCTTTAGGCTCTGAGTAGCAAAAAGAGGGATTGTGTAGATTTTGGTTCCCAGCTGGGAATGTGGAATCTGTTTTAACACCTCTAAAGGGTGTGAAGTTCCCAAAGTTAAACACCTGAAACCCTCTGGGGCCGGCAGAAGCAAACATGAAACTTCCTTGCAGGGATGATTTCACAGCCCCAGGGAGTGGGGGGTGGAGGGGGGAGCAGACTGTCACCGGAAGATAGAAAGAGAAAACATAAGTGTGAAAAAATGATATTTTTCAAACAAGGAGAGTCTATCATCCAAAAGACCTTGGCCAAAGGAACTACTAGAGATTGTATCTCAGTGCCAAGAAAATTGAATTCAGAATTTCTAACAACTCCACAATAAAATGACAACCCAATTAAAAAATGAGTAAAGGAACAAAATAGACATTTCTTCAAAGACAATAAACAAATGACCAATATGCATGGCAAAAGATGCTCAACAACATTAGACATTAAAGAAATGCAAACCAAAATCACGATGAAATACCACTTTATACCCAATAAGACAGCTATAATTTTAAAAAACTGATAATAGTAAGTATTGATGATGATGTGGAGAAATTAGAACACTCATACACTTAGGGTAGGAATGTAAAATAATGCAACTATTTTGGAAACTATTTTGCCAATTCCTTAAAATTTTAAACAGAGAGTTGCCATATGACCCTGAAATTCCACTCCTAGGTAAAGAACTATGAAAATTGAAAATATATGTTCACACAAGAAATTTTACATGAAAGTTCGCAGCAGCATTATTCATAATAGCTAAAGATGAAACAACTGAAATATCCATGAACAGATGAATTAATTAAAATGGAATATTATTTAACAACAAAAAAGGAAGGAAATACTTATACTTATTACAACATGGAAAAAATTTTAAAACATTATGCTAAGTGGAAGAAGTCAGCCACAAAACCACATATTGCATGATTCCACTGATGTGAAATCATCAGAAAAAGTAAATCCATAGAGAGAGAAAGTAGATTAGTGGTTGTCAGGAACTGAGGGTGGGGAAGAGTAGAGACTGACTGCTAATAGACATAGGGTCTTGTTTGGGGGGTGACAAAAATGTTTTAAAATTAGACAGTGATACTGGTTCCATAATTTTGTGAGTATACTAAAAACCATTGAATTTTATATTTTTAATTGGTTAATTTTATGGCAGATGAATTATACCTCAATAAAGTTGTTATAAAATAAAGCATAAGAAAAAACATATAGGATAAAGATAAAGCCAGACTGAGAAAATGCATAAATTCAAATGCATTTGTTAGGAGAAAATTGAAAACTAATGAACCGGTTTTCAACTCAAGATAGTAGGAAAAGAATGACAGACTAATCTCAAAGAAATGGAAGGAAGAACGTAATTTGGATAAGAATAAATAATAACAGAAAACAAAAGAGAGTATGAATAAAACTAAATTCTAGATGTTTGAAATTTCTTTTAAAACAGTAAAAAATTAAAAATCTCCTGTTATGACTATGAATAAAACCCATATGTAAACTAGGAATGGGAAAAAAGAATATTCATTACAGATATAGTAGAGATTTTTTAAATTGTAAAAGATTCTATGGGATACTTTAAGATGGAAAATTTAAATTCTTAGAAAAATGGTATTTTTGCTAGAAAAAAATGTATAAAACCTTTATGGAGGAGATTATAAACATCTATTTAAGACAAATGAAGACTTAAATATTTGGTGGAAATCTTCCACCATACTTTCCAGTGGTAACTTTCCCTATGGTAACACTTTAGGACTTTCTTCACATTCCTTAAGTGAGTTTTGATAGAGAGATGCTAAGTCTGACATCCGTGGGTACCATTTTCTCTGCTCAAAGGAGGTAATCTATTAAATTGCTTCAAGCAGTGGAGTTTTACCTTCTTTTCTTGTCCATCGAAACTTTAGCTGATGTGAAGTAACAAAGATCAATGGTGTGTCTATGTTGCAAGCCCAAACCTTCGCTACATCTCAAGGTCTTCTCCATTGTATGGGGAAGAGAGTAGAGGAATGTTAGCAAACCATGTCTTTACAGATCTATAGCAACATTTCCTAAACATTTTTATCACTAACAAAAGTGATGTCTTGATCACCATTTATCCGTCTCCTGTAGAGCAATCTGGGAGGGAAAAGGGGGGACTTATTTCATATCTCCTAAAATCCCAGCACTAATAATAATATTGAGTGCTTTCTAGGTGCTATGCATTATTCGAAGTACATTTTGTAAATTAACATTCTTAATCCTCCAAAAAAACTTTGAGGCAGGTACTATTGTTAGTCTTCATTTTGCATATGAGGAGAGTGAGGTACACTAAGTAAATGAAAGTACACATCATGTCATGAATGGAAAGATGCAATAAAATAAAGAGGTCAATTCTCTTCCAAATTATTCTAGAAATTCAATGTTAACCCCAAATCTCAACAGGTATTTTTATGGGAAGAAAAGAAGCTAGAATAAAATGCAAGCATATTCAAGGTTTTGAAGAAGAGTAAGGATAGGGATATTAATCCTCTTGGATATTAAACTTATAAATAGGTGTGATTTGTAAATAAATTGATTATTGGAGCAGATTAACAAGTTCAAAAATAGAACCAGTGTCTATGAGAACTTGGTGTATTACATAGTAAAGAGTATATTAGGCTGATAGCTATCCTTATGAAATACTAGATTAGGCCTAAATAAATCAGAAACAATAAATTAGGACTTACCTCACAAGTTCACAGATTTAAATCTATGCTGATTAAAACTATAAGTATGAAAAATAAAACTTTAAAAACTTTTTTAAAAAATTAATCACATCAAAATTAAGTATCTAGGGAACAAGAGATGCCACACAGAATATTAAAAGACAAATCACATACCAAGGGAAGATTGGCAGGAAATTAAAAGTTTAATAACATAAACATTGAGGATTATGTGGGGGGAAAGCGAGCACCCTGTTATAAATTCAAAAATTTGGCAATATCTAGTAAAATTGGAAATATACATATCTTACAAACTAGCAATTCTACTTCTAGGAATTTACCTATAGTCTTGCTCCCACATCTCCACTGGAAAGCTATATAAGGATATTCCAAGTAACATTATTTATTTTAGGAAAAATTTGAAAGTGGCCTAAATGTTTACTGATAGACCAATAGATTAAAAAAAAAAATTGAAGTATATTTACCCAGTAGCGCATGAGTGTCTTCGAATAAATGAGATCTTTCTAAATACATCAACGTGATTAAATCTCAAAACCAATAAATCTCAAAAACAATGTATCAAGATAGACTTATACATATTTTTACAAACCATGAAACAATATTATATTTTGTTTATGGATACAAACACATGTAGTAAGAGTATAAAAATATGGAACAACTTCAGAATGGTGATTACCTTTGAAGATCAGGGAAGGGAATAAGGAAGAGAGGTCTTCATCTTTACCTGTTACATTTTATTTCTTAAAAGAAATTGAGGTAAGAGCAGTAAAATGTCACCACATATTAAAACAGGTTAGTGAGTATCTAAATCTCTACTATTGCAACCAATTTTCATAATTTTATATGGTTTAATGTAAAAAACAATATTTATAAGCTTTATTTATTTCTGTGTTCCTCAAATTTTTAAGTCATCAGCTAAATCAACATTCCTTAAGCACATAGGAGAAAAGTATTCCTTAAAAACTGATAATAAAAAAATGAAAGGATTAGGAAATACAAACTGGCAGTTACAAAATTATCACAGGGATGTAAAATACAGCATAGAGAAAGTAGGCAATAGTATTGTAATAACTATGTAAGATGCCAGGTGGGTACCGAACTTATCGGGGGATCACTTTCTAAGTTATATAAATGTCAAACTATCTTAAACTAATATAATATCGAATAATAAAAAATAGTTTCTAAGTGAATAATAAAAAGTAACAAGCTTTATTTTTCTCAATTGTCACTATGATATCAAATATAAAATTGGGAAAAAAAAACAAAAAAATGTATAAATAAAACATTTCAAATTGGTTTCGAATTCTTTTTTAAAATGCAAAAAAGAATTTTCTATATCTTTTCTGATGTAGAAATGAACTTGAAGGCTAAAAGGGGAAAAAGAAGACCATGATTTATCCCCATCTAGAATGCACCACTTAAACAAACCCAGAAGTGGCTGTTCAGTGTTTTCTTAGAGGACTTGAGTGACTTACTTAGACACTCGATATTTGTAATAGGATAACTGGCTTTAAGGCACATCTAGGCCTTAATTCCAACTGATTTATTTCTGGTAGGACAAAGTTCCCACTTGCCCAGCTTCTAAAATGTTATCTTAGTAAACTTGAAACTAATATGAAATAATATTGAATATCAACTGTAATTGAAAAATTTTAAAAAGGAGGGGAAGGTGAAGGGGAATAAGAGATTCAAATTTCCAGGTATAGAATAAGTAAGTCATGAGGATGAATGCACCGCATGGGAAATATAGGCAATAATATCGGGATAGTGTGTGGTGTCAGATGATTGTTGGTCTTATGGTGATCCCTTCTTTAGGTATAGAAATGTTGACTAACCGTTTGTGTACACCTGAAACTAACATAACATTGCATGTTAGCTACATTTTAATAAAAATCTTCTAAAAATATTATCTTAATTTCACCCACAGAAATTAGATTATCCAATTTATGTGTGGGGAGTTAGAAATTTTTCACTCGACTTTCTGTATATAATGTGTGCCTTCTTGCAGCCAGGGCCCTTTGGTGAGCATAAACATTGAAAAGATTATGGAGTCTTCTCTCTCCATTGGTACTTCAAAATTTTATTATGACACAAAACTTCCATGCATGCTGAAATTAAGTTTCTTTCTATATTTCTATATTTTCTATATTTCAGAAAGTATGTCAAAGTTAAGTTTATTTTTAGGGAGAGGGTGCCCTTACTTTGTTGATGCTTTGAGCATATCATAATTTTTTGAGTAGTCCTGCACTGCCTCAGCTATCAATAAAGCTAAAGGGCTTGTTAAAGCAACCCATCATTTTAATCTAGGTGACAGAAAAAGCTACTAGGGCTTCTAAGTTTTCTCCCTGGTTTCTGGACTCAGATTTTAGTCTGAAACAGCAGATACTCAAGTAATTGAATGACTAGCCCCACATGGCTGAAGCCTAGCATTGAAATGTTCATTTACACTCTCTCTTCCTCTGCCGCGAAACTAGAATGTAAGACATCAGTGGAATTTGGACCTACGACCTTCTCAATACACTGCATGAACCCTTTTTGAAAAGACTGTACTCTTCAGCTTCAGGACAGCTTTTGTTGTGTTTGATATGGTGCAATGACTAAAATAAGATTGCCGAAATGCCTTTGCCAGCCAATGCTACAGATCTCTGCAAATAAAGGTCATGTAAAAATATGCTCATTTAGGGTTCAAAAGGTTAATTGTAACTACGGGTATGGCTTTAAACCAATTAATTTTAAGCCCATGCAATCTTATCAAAGGGCTTTATATTTTTATAAGCTTGTTTTAGCTATCTTGCTGAGAACAGAGACTGTTTCTCTATGACATTCTGCATTGTACCCAATGAGATTGTGGGTGAAACGTTCAGTTATTATGTTGCAAATCATAAGTTACCTGTTTTCAAGTTACATAAAGACATTAGAAAGTATATATTAACATATTCACATACATCTAAAAGGTCAACATACTGATTTTAAAAAAAGCACCAAAGGAATCACATGCAATACAACAGTAGGAAATACCACTTGAGAACTTTATAAAAAACTTTCCTTTTCTTTTTTTTAAGACTCCAAATCACTTTAGTAAATCCAAGAACTCTATCAACCAACTTGTCAGTTAATCAATGTTACTGAGTCCCTGTTATATGAAAAAAAATCTTTACAGTTACCACGGGGAATATAAAAAGCAAAAAGTAAGGTTTTTGCCTTGAAGAGATTTATAATTTAGCAGGGAAGAAAATTTATGCTTTAAGTACATTAAAACATAAATTGCAACGTAAGAAAACAACACAAAGCAGACAGAAGCAATACATGATCAGTGGTATAAACTCTAAAACATAATGCTTTCACTAAAGAAAAAATATCATTGCAGAACAAAACTTTGTATGTGAAAATTTCATGATTTAACCAAGAAACACTGAAGGACAAGCAAGCCGCAGACCAGTTAGGCAAGAGGGTTCCCTTGCTCTGATGTTAAGACAACACTAAGTCAAAACTATTTGGCTATGTATATGTGTTCAAGAGGTCAGTCTCTGGGGAGACCTAAAACATCTGCCACTCGAAATATTGAAAGTATTGTGCAATGAAACTTAATTGAAATTTTTTTCTTTTCTCTTTTTTAAACACAGGTATAGAGGGCTGAGATAATCATACACCTCAGCTGATGATAAGCTATCAAAGATGGTGCAATGCCCCTCTCTCTCTCCCTTTTTCTTTTTAAATTTTGCATTTACTTATACCCTTTATACCCATGTTTCACTCCCTTTTCCCTCCTCCCTCATGGATAGCCATTCTGATGTATTTGATGTGTTTAACATGTATGGTTACATTTGCAAGTGTTTTTACAAAATGGATATCATTTTGTCTGCATGTATTTTTTGTAACTGCTTTATCAAGATATAATTCATACACCATACAATTCACTAATTTAATGTGTACAATTCAATGGCTTTTTGTATATTTACCATTGTGAAACCATCACCAGAATCAATTTTACTATATTTTTATCATCCCCAATGAAACTCTGTACCCATTAAGGAGTTACTCTGCAAACCTCATCTGCCCAGCTCCTGGCAACCAACCACTAATCTGCTTTCTGTCTCTATGGATGTGTTTCTTATGAATATTTTACTAAGGAGAATCATACAATATGTGGCTTTTGCTGTATATCTTCTTTGGAGAAATGTCTATTCTAATACTTTGCCCATTTTTACATTTGGTAGTCTTTTATTATTATGTTAAAAGATACAAATTACTTATCAGGATTTTTTTTTTGAATTTTTTTGATAATGTCCCATAAAACAAAAGTTTTCGTTTTGATGAAGTTCAATTTGTCTATTTTGTTGTTGTTGTTGCTTGTGCTTTTGATCCCATATCTAAAAAATGATTATGAGGCAGTCTCTACATGATCATCCAGGTAAGGGATCAGGAAGAGAAGCTCTTAGAATTATAAAGCTGTCTGAAGATATTTGAAAAATGGCAATAAATGAAAGTGTCAGCATCTTTAGTTCAGCATCCTTGACTGTGGATTATGTAGTTTCACTTTTACCTGAGAATCCTCTGCAAAAACCATTTAAAAATGCTTGCAACTACAGATTAGATAATTATACAAAGTTCTAGATTGCAGTATGGGAATTCTTGATAGTTTATGAGACCCTTTATTTCTTGCTCAGTTTACCTGGATTTTTGTTTCAATCTATACTTTACATGAAAAAGTATAAAATTCAGAAGGATAAACCAGAGACATGGGAAGGCCAATGGAAATGCTTTAAAGTATCTCCCTTTAATCCTTTTGTATCCAGCTTCCTTTGACTTGTGGAACTTATTTTGTAGTATTTCAACATTCCTTATGATTAGGGAAGAATGCCAAGATGGTATAGGCTTTTGGCAAGATGCCCTGGCTGTGCGGTGATTGAAGATACCTGGCACTATTTCGTACATAGGCTCTTACACGACAAAAAATATATAAACATATTCATGAAAGTCATCATGAGTTTTAGACTCCATTTGGATATGCATATCTCCTGGAAAGTCTAATTCTTGGAACTGGATTTTTCATTGGAATTATTCTTTTATGTGATCATGTAGTTCTTTGGGCATGGGTGGCCATTCATTTACTAGGAACTATTGATGTCCACAGTAGTTAGGATATTCCTCTCAACCCTTTAAATCTCATGCCTTTCTATGGTGGTTCTTGGCACCATGATTTTCACTACATGACCTTCATTAGAAACTATGCTTCACATGGTGGGATAGGATTTTTGGAACAGACTCTCAATTTATTGCTTATCCTAAAAAGATGAAGAAGGTTGAGATGAAAAAGACTGAATAAATATGTAAACCTTCCTAAAGACACACATTTTTCCTGAATTAAAACTAGTAGTTAACATTGCTTCTGGGGAATAGAAATAAACATGTGTCTTGGCTGTTAAATGATGAAAAAAAATAACCTTTATCTTCCTAGTGGAAACTTTTTCTACTTTCTGTTCAAGTTCTGTAAATGTAGAAATAAGTAAGGACATTTTAAGGCGATATTCTTAACTTTACAGGAAGGTTTACATAAAGTAAATGGAAGAAAGATTAATTTATAGTAACACTATAGGCCTGAAATTGAAATTGGTCTTTAATTCTTTAAAATATATAGTGGCCATTTCAAAAACTCTTAATAGTGGATGTTGGCCTCATCCTGAACTTTAAACATTTTTTAGAATTTGCTTAAAGATCAAAATATGGGCTGAATGACATCAATTGATACACTATGAGTGGGGCTGCAAAATCAGGAATAGCCAATGCCAGGAATTTCCACTTTTGTCTGGAGCTGATCAATCTGGGGTGATTTTCTTTAAGAAGTCTTTTTGGGTCCTAGTGTACTACTGGCATCTATAAATTAAAGCAATTTTGAATTGATGTAAGTGGAATATTTTAGTTTAAATGTTTTCAAGTTTTTTGAATTTTTTTTTTTAAAGGAAGCTTTCTTCCATTTACTGTTTAATGTTTGAAAATCGGGATTTTTAAAATTTTTCCCTCTTTTAATTCCTCTCTCCCTCCACACTTCCACCCCTGACCTATTGATGTTACCATCTCCCCTTAAGAACTGGATTTCTGAAGGTGGAGCGTCTCCTCCTGCACTGGAGCCTGGCACACCTGGGGTCTGGAGTACCTGGGGTGCAAACCCAGGACCTTCTGCATGCATAGAAGATGTGCTAACCACTACACCATGGAGTCATCCCTGAAAAACAAGTTTTTATTATACTTAAGCTGCATCTTGAAAATTTGTGAACTGATTTGGTGTATTTGCACTTGCTATTGAAATAAATGTGATTTTTTTTTATGCCTACAGATGTTATAGGAGTAAAATATATATATATATATATATATATATATATATATATATATATATATATGATTGTAAACTGATAAGGTCCTTGCAATCTGTGAGGTCAACCAAGGGTTGCCTCACTTAAAAACAATAGATTTATTCTTATGTTTTATAGTTTTAGCTCTTACAATTAGATCTTTGATCCACTTTGAGTCAGTTTTTATATATGTTCTGAGGTAGGGGTTCAATTTCATTCTTTGGCATGTGGCTGTCTAGTTGTCCCAGAACCATTTGCTGAAAATATTCTGTCCCCATTGATTTTTCTTAGCACTCAAAAATTGATTGGCCATAAATGTCAAGGTTTATTTCTGGATTCTCGATTCATTCCATTGATCTGTATGTCTGTCCTTACACCAGTACTGCAGTGTCTTGTTTCCTGTTGCTTTTTAATAAGTTTTGAAATCTGAAAGTGTGAGTCTTCCAACTTTGTTCTTTTTCAAAATTGTTTTTGTGCATATATTTTTTTATTTACAACATGTTTTATTTTTTTAATCTACATATCTTTTTTATAACTGATTTTGAAACAGTTCTAATGATAATCCTATATAAAAGCTGCCTTTTCCTCTTTGTGAAGGTGTCCTGTCATTTTCTTCTTTAGATTGATGTAAACGTGAACGCTGTTACTGGAGCTGAGTGAGGCAATGTTTCCAACAAAGCCCTTCTGTGAGGGTTCTTCCTTCTTCCTCAGAGAAGAACCTTAGATTAGGTCTCCTCTCTTTGCATTGCCCTTTAAAATTTATGGGACATTTAGGACAATTGCTCTATCTCTGCTAATTCCAGTCTAATTGCTCAAACTGAAACTGAGAGAATGCTTTAATAATAGGCTTTTTTTGGGCATACTTTAAAAATATGTGTCTATAAAACATGCACACAGAAAGAAGCACAAATCAAATGCTATAGGTCTATATGTATATTTTATATATATATTTATATATATTAAATTTATACAAGTGATAATTGTGAGATATAGATATATTTAATTTTTTTCCACATAAATTTTCCACGTACAACTCCTTTCATAATTTACAAAATATACATTTGGTTTCACTCTTTAATTAGGTAGAGTGTAAATTTTAATTTACAAACAAAAATTTTTTTCTCACCAGACATTAGACTATCTCTGTTGACTATTTTTATGTCCTGAGGAACACAGGTCCCCTGATGCCACCACAGCACAAACCTTGAGACCAGTGGCCAGTGGTTGCCACACACCTGCTGTGACTGTCAGCTAAAATTCTGAAAGCAAGTGATACATAATGAGTGGATTTACCTGGAAGGAGAAACTGACTTATTTTCTTTCTTTCTTTCTTTCTTTCTTTCTTTCTTTCTTTCTTTCTTTCTTTCTTTCTTTCTTTCTTTCTTTCTTTCTTTCTTTTTTTGGTGGGGAATTCAAATAGAATATTTTATTAATAGTTGTCTTTGTAACTGATTTATTTTCTTAAATTTAAACCATATAATATATATCTAAAGAAATTATCTGTTTAGAAAAATAGCAAAAAGACTTTCCATAAAAGCTGACAAGAAGCTGAAAAAAGTAGGCCACGTTCTGCTAATATAAAAGTTGTGGTGTGTGGAAAGGACCCCTATGTCTATTTTAACAGAGTTTGTAACAAATTCCACTTATCCTTAGCAAACTTAAATGACCAAGGCTATTCAAGTAAAAGTGACAGAAAACTGACATGACTGACAAGTCCAAAAAAGATAACTTGCTATTAATGCGCGTAATAAATACTGTATTATACCACTTTTTAATACCCTTATATTTTGAAAATAAACTGAGGTATTCAGTTTTTATTATTTGTTCTACATTCCCATTAGATGAATATTGACCAAATGTTTAAATCACATCTATTGGAAAGGTGCTGAATTGTTAGCCTGGCTGGAAATGGGGGGAGTTCCATAATCTCAGTGCAATACAACTTGCAGCAAAACAAATTTTTTATCTTCCAGCAGAGGAATTAACAAAGGGCCAGTCAATCTTCTGATAGGCTTGATGGGGAGAAGGTAAGAACATAAGCAGAGATTTTCAGGTGGCTCCTGTGGCATGTTACGTGAGAGAAGTAGTCATCAGCACAACAAGTAAGAGGTTGAAGGAAAAGACAAACAAGAGCACATTTGATGGGATTCTCTGATGGCAGGTTCATTGTGAGACCTGAATTACAAAGTACCCCAGGGGTTTCGCTTATGCACAAAGGAGGACATTTGCAGGTGTTGGCCACCTGGGAATTCTGAGGATTGAAATGCATGAAGTTGCTTCCTTACTAGATCCTCCAAAGGAGTGCAAGACACCGGACATTAACATTTGAAAAGAAATGTTGCATTGCAGGGATAATCTTGATGAATACACATTCCCGGGAACAAAACTTCTGTGTATATAGTTGTTGAAGGTAAATCCTGAGCTTCTAAAAGATGAATTAATAACTATCTCTGAGGAGCAGATGGATTAAGATATTTAGAACCCTAAAACATAATAACAACAACTGTTGTTGTGAACTGTGAATAATGACCATGATAATATAAACACTGAATTCTTAGATAACCCAAATTACAATTTAACTCTGCTCGGAGGATAGGGTCTGTATGATGAGGATAAAAGAAAGAAAGAGAATTAAATCTTCTATTCTGGTGGAAAGACATCAGAGAATCCCTAACCTGAATAATCAAGAAGTAGTAATACAGCCTGCTAAAAGATACATGAAGATAAACATAAAAATAAGCAGATAAAGAAGGTGAAAATTATTTAATAAGTGGGAATAGTGGGAAAGAAGGCAGGGAATCATTGTTTTTCATAAAAACTTACTAAACTATTTGAGCCCTTAAATTAATTTTATTTATTAATTTAATTAAGAATTAAAACTAAAAAAAAAAGAAAGGAAGGAAGGAAAAGAGGGAGGGAGGGAGGAAGGAAGGAAGAAAAAAGAAAGAAGGGGTGAGGAGCTTGGAAAATAACCCAGCAAACAATTGCAATAATCCATGAACAACTGAACTCTGGTAGAGAGGATGGAAATGGATACAAAGTGGGAGAAAATTGAAAGAAAAAAATTTTAAAGAAAAACTAGAAAAGGCTTAGGGCTTGACTGTGGAGGAGAGACACTAAGGTGGCAATGTCAAGTTGGTTTATTAAGAGAATAGTGTGTGCTTAGAGAAAATTATAATTTATTATAATTATATTACACAATAATCTAATTATATTAAAATGATAATTAATATAACTAATATTATATTGCACACATCGTCCATCTCCTACAATTAGTGCGTTATTATATACTGCACTGTTTTCTAATTATGTAAATGTAGAATTTAACACTTTATTTGTAGAAGGCTGTCATTCTCATGAACTGCTTGCTTCATGTCATTATTATTTTTATTATACTGTAAACTCCTTTGTTTTATATCACTTTTGAATGCCCCCTCAGTACCACATAGCTGGGGATGTAGTAGTTTTTCTATAAACAGTCCATGTTTAATAGATGACATTAGGCTTTGAATATTGATAGCTGATAAGTAAAAAGAAATTCAAATCTGTAATTCTAAAGTTACTTTATTTACAAGTTGTTTATGTATGCTATTTTATATAGACGTATGATAACTAACACTTATAGAGTAGTTTTTTTGTGTTCTGGGCGCTATTTTAAGTACGTTACATATTTTAATTTATTCACTCCTTTCACTGCCCCCACAAAGTAGGTACCTTTATTACACTCATTTCATAAATCAGGAAAGCAATGCACAGGAAGATTTAGTAATTTGTTCAAAGTCATACAGTTACTAAGTTGCAGAGTCAGGTTCAAACCCAGGCAGTCTTACTCCAAAGTTTGCAGTCACGCACATACATATGGTATACATATATCATAGTTTATACTCACGTATTATGGTACTATTATGCAGTATAAAGAATTAGAAGATAGCACAGCATATCATAATGTACATTGTAATTCAAAGAACAAATGTACAAAAGATCAGAGAAGAGAGAGGCCTTTATGAATGAAAAAGATTTGAAATGTATTTCCTAAGGAGAGAAGACATGAGCTGGTCACAGGTCAGTTTGCTATAAGTCAATTTGCTAAATGACAAATTTGCTGAAATTAAGAAAATTAATTTTTAAAATAAAAAATTTAAATTAAACGTATTGGAGTAACATTGGTTAATAACATTATTTTAAAGATTTTTAAAATTAATTATTGGGGAATAAATGTGCTGAAATTTGTTTGAAAATTCATTGCAGTTGTGTTACTACAAGAGTCATCCACATGGTCGGGGGAAGGAATGGACAGAAGAATCTAAATTGTGAGATTGATAGCCAAAATTGATGGTTGTTTGACAAGTCCAATAAATCTGTAGCTAAAGAAAACTAGAATGTGAGAAATGTCTCTAGTAAGAAAAATAAACTGATGTGTCAGTGAATAGATTATTTGTGGAATTGATTTTTGGTGAACTGTCTTGGGGCAAATTCACTTTCAGTGAACTGATTTTTGCTCCATGGGCCTGATTCAACATCCAGAACTGGATTCTTTTTTAAAAAAATGCTGGTACAACCCAATAACATGGTTCCTAAACATTCAACTGGTTATGACCTACAGTTTAGAAAACCTAGCAACCAAAAATCTATTGTAACTTGAATATTCAGTACAAGGCTAATGGTTTAATAGAACCAAACTAATATGTTTAATACTGTTAAAGAAAAAATAATTAATATAATTCTAACTCGGTGTTCGAGGATACAATTCCCCACTACAATGGAACATGGTCTATTCTATCTACTTTAAATCCTGCTAAGGGACTGTAGGAAGATCTTGCAGCTCGAAATTACTGGTTTGACTGTCATTGCTTGATGGGTCACCAAGTCACTAAAGGGCTGGAAGAGATATGTCTTGATCACCGGATGACTTACTACTTGAGACCTTTCTTTCTCACCACCAAACCTACCTGTTCCACTTCCTGTTGCTAAAACTTGCTATCTGCTGTCCATAGAAATTGCTCTTTCCCTTGTTCCACTAATAAACCAAACACTATCTTAATGTTTTCATTTTTTTGTCCTAGAACCAAGTCACCAATCCGTTGAGGCTTCCTAAGGGACTATACTGGTGGTTATAAGAAAGTATAGATGGGTTGGAAGTTGTCTCTGTATTTGCCTCATGTCTGTTCTTTTTCCCTTGGGCCCAGTAAGAAAAGACAGACTTGCACATCGATTCTGGGGTGGGTTTTCAGGTACAGTAATGTTGACTCATCATCATTTCAAGAAAAACCAGAGTTGGGTTGTTCTGATTGGGCTTCCAAGTCATCATTTTATGATATTATTTCTAATTCTGTGTCATAAATGTAAGAGGAAAAATGATAAAAATGTATGCCATGTGTTATTATGTAATGTCTCTTCATTTAGTCATGCATTTAAACAAATTAAATGCTGATTATACTTCAAGTGTGAAATGCTAAGGGCCTATTCTGCTCTTTTAAATTCAATTAAATTTTCAATTAAAAATTGAAGGGAAGCACTTCAGGAAGGAGAGGTGATATTTTACCCAAAGACTTTTCTAAAGAGTTGAGGAATAGTATTTTATCTGCTATTGTTCATTGATGATGAGCCAATGCTTTTTTTCTGAACTCATTTTGTTCACATATTTTCCAGTTATGAACATCTTCATTCATCCCTTTCTGATGGACTTATATCAGCCCTACTAGATGCTAATAGAAAAGATTAAAGTCAAAGATAAAAAGTAAAATTCCATTGGTTTTCAGGAACAAGCATACCTCAGAGATATTATGGATTCAGTTCCAGACCGCTGCAATAAAGTGTCACAATAAAGAGAGTTGTAATCTTCTTACTGGTGGAGGGTCTTCTTTAGATTTATAGAAAATGTAACATCTATGAAAAACAATAAAGCAAAGCTCAGTAAAACAAAATATGCATTGTACTGATACTTCCTAAGCCACAGTGTATACAGATCACAGTGGCAGGTCTACTTTTACCATAGACTGAACCTCCTGTAGAACCCTTTTTTTGCTCTAGGCCACACAAAAATCTGGCAGTTTTTCGTATCATCCAGTACATGGGCTGGCAAAGTATCCCTAAATGTGGAATATGCTATCATCAGATAAGAGGCTCACTGGGTGTTATGCTTCCTTCTTAATGATATATCTGGGTCCTTCCTCCTGGTGACTTGTCCACATCTCCAATTGTGGGTCTGGATCTGGAAACTGGCTCAGGTTCGGAAACTAGGCAAGGATTGTGACTTTTTACTGAGAAATGTGTCCTCGGCTTCTCAATCATCTGTCCTTAACTTTTTTTGCTGGTGCAAATTGAGTTATATCCTTGCCTGTTATTTATTACTTTGTTCCTTTGAATGCTCCATTCACAGTTAGGCATCCTACACTGCCTCTTCAACCTTGCTGATTCCTGCAATTATTGCAAACCTGTGACTTCTGGCGGTTAAGGGTTGTTTGCTTTGGAGTCCTATAATTCCCTTTGTTCTCAGTAAATCCAGTTCTGTAATGATATCTTCTACCCTAGTCAGCTCTGGTTTACAGAATGGAGCCACCACCAAAGTTTTTACCCTTCTTGCTAGTGTATACCTATGGCTTGACAAATGGTGCATCCTTTGCATAATCCTGTGAAATGTACTCTTCTGGTGAGTATTCTGGACATGTATAGTTATCCATTCTAGCAGGCTCGCTTACCTGAACTTCTTAGTCCCTTCATCCACCATCTCCCATTCTGGCATTTCAACTTCTCTCCACATGTTCATCGCTTTTCTCAAATTTCTGGGAGCCATCGTAGTAGGGAGTTTGCAACATCTCCTGGGGCCCTTTCCAAGTTATAAATCCTGTATTTCAGAAAGTCCTGAGTTAACACATTATTCACTATTCAATTTTATGTTCTAGCCTTACTGATCAAATACCTTAGAATCCATTCCTACATATCCTCCCTTGGGCCTGCTTACGCATACAGGTAGTTAGTTCTTGGTTCTCCTTTGTGGTAGAGTCCCCGATAGTACCTTTCATCTCTTATCCTCTTTGTACCAAGGAATATTTTGGTGGCACAATTTCATGTCTCCCACAATTTCTATCCTAGTTGTTTATTATCCTAAGTATCAAACACAAACAATGATGTCTTTAGGAAAAAAAATGTTAGTGATATTTGCTATGGGTCCTGGGGCTTCCACTGAGGGATTATATGAATCAACATAGATTATGCAATGCTTTGGTACCATAAACCCTCAAATCTCATTGGCTGCATGAAACAAATATTTATTTATTGTTCACATCAGAGTCTAGCTCAGATCAGGTGGTTTTCTCAGCAGCTCGTCTCCAGGCTGACTCAAGGATCCAGTCAAACTTTCTTAGTTAGACTGTATTGTATGAACATGTGGTTTCGAAGGTCACCACAAAGGGAGAAGAGAGTGTGTTAGAATTGAGGGAGATGTTTTTGGTGATCAAGGTAACAAATGGCTTAATTACTTTTATTCATATTCCATTAGTTCACAATTGTTCTGCAAAGAAAGTTGGGCAATGCATTTGTTTTCTGTGCTCAGAAAGAGTAGTGAACGTATGGTATTATCTTTGTCACAGAAACCAAACTAAAAAGTTCCCATTTCCAAAATAATAGCAACTTCCCCAATTCTACATTTGCATACGCTTTTCTTGTTTTTGATTCAAGCTCCAACTAAAGCATCACCCTTTGAAAGCCCTTAATAATGACAGAGTTTTGAGGGACCAGGTCCATTCTGAGTGTATATGTGAGCGACTATCTCTGAGGGCACCCCAAAACTAAGTAGAGACTAATGGAATTGTTTGTAGCTTCTCTCAAACCCAGTGATGTAGCCAGTAGAGAGCCTATCTTCTGTTATAGCTAGGATAAGACAACCTGTCTTTCAAGATCTCATTCTAACTCTTTATGTTCCTAGGCCTCAGCTAGGTACCTCCTGATGAATGCAGCAGATCACGTGGTTTGTGAGCACACATGAGACTGAATCTCCTCTGTGATTCTTAAAAATAACTGAGAAGGGGTATACATTCCAGAGGGGCAGCAGCCAGATACTCTATGGATACAAGTGAAGAAAAAATAGAATTTGAACATTATTGACATTTCTGTGACTTCTTATTGAAGGCATGTTCTGAGAAAGCATGTGAATACTCGAGCTATATTTTTATCTTTTCTGTTTTACTATTTTAAGTCTTTATACTTCGTAGCATGATGGTTAATTTTGGAATTAAAGAGGCATGCTTTTGAGTCATAGTTCAGGCACCGAATACCTTTTGGTAAATCATTTACTTTTCCCGAGCCTCAGTTTCATTGTCAGTAAATTGGGGATAATAACACCTACTCAAATAGTTAGGGAGAAAATAAGATAATATATATACAGTGCTTAGAATAGTATCTTCAACATAAGGTTTAACAATGACATACACTTTATAATTATTATTATCTTCCTGCCTCTAATTTAGGCTTCAATAAGGCAGGGACCATGACTTATTCATTTTTATATCCCCTGCAGTGACTAGCATGTCATAAACATTATAGGCCCTGAATAAATAGTTGTTAAAATGATTCAAGATCGTTCAATGGTGCTTTGATTTCCTCAGTTAGATATGCTCTGTACAAATTCAAGACATAATAAGAATCACATACTCTTTTTTGATCATGCTTTTGATTTCTTGTCAACAAAAAAGCATGTTGGAAGGTGTTTGAAAACAGCGTTGGCTTTTAGTGAGTCGGCTCTCATTTCTTGCTTAGCCCCCTTGGTGAACCTGTAGAAACCATGATGCAAGATGGCGAATTGGGGCTGGCGCAAACTGAAACCAGTGGCGTCAACAGATAGGCAGCTGCAACTTTGGCTTCTTTATCACAATGTTCTAATTAAGAGATAATTAGTTATTATCAATAATTTAAGTATCCATAATAAGCTAAATGCCTAGACGAGAGATGGAGGATAATGACAAAGGTAGAAATAAGCGATGGGAGAAGCCATCGTTATTCCAATAAAATGTTGCACCAAGTATGGATGTTCTCCGTGCTGCAGGAAGCTTCTTAATTTCATTTCTACCTTTAATTGAATGAAGCCTTAGGAACATTGGGGCTTGGGCTATGATTTTATCAGAGTACATTTAGTATTATAAATCAAAATCCAACAGAAGCTCTTTCTACAGAACAAAGATAGGGGAAACAGGGCGACTAGGGTCACGGATCGATTCAAAGTAGCACATTTTAAATTAAGTATTAAATTATAGAGTACTTTCTGTAATACAAATATAGATCCAACAATCAAATTGAAAGAAGTTAAGAGTTCTGCATCCAGGCATTAATTAAATGTGGTATCTGCTAGATAGAGTAGAAAGGGCTAGTGAATCAATACTCAAGATTTACATTAAAAAAGTGCATATTTGGAACATTTTTTTGTGACTAAAAGCCACCATGAAAAAGCTTTTCTAGTAAACTTGTACTTCTTTTCATGTTGCTGACTGATATTTGCTGTCATTGTCACTCTTCTAATTAACATTGCAGATATCAGCATATAAATAAAAGTTGAATCAGATTTTTTTGTGGGAGGTGGTGGTAGACAGGGAGGTGGAATATGAGTCTAGGTCCTGAAATCCCCAGAAGCACTGACCTAAGAGAAAACACATTGGGCTGAGAGTATTCAAATGTCTGTTTGCTCACTGACACAACCATATCACCAAACCCTAGATGCCTCAATTTCTTCAGCTATAAATTAGAATTACTTACAGATATTATTAATATCACAAGAATTGCTTACAGATGAAATTATGTAGAGTATGTGAGAGAACTTTTTCACAGTGCCTCTTATGTATTTTCTGTTCCCAACACAAAAGACCTTGTATGCTCCTCACCTCAGATGTTGCTTCTTGTTAACTAAACAGCAGCAAAAAAAAAAAAAAAAAAAAAAAAAAAAAAAAAAAAAAAAAAAAAAAAAAAAAAATCTCAGCAGAATCAATGGAAAGAGAGACGCCATTCCTGAATAATAAGAGTGAGAGTTTAAAACATACAACATCAAAAAAAGAGTAAGTGATTCACATCACAAATAAAAAGTGCAAGGTTGTGAGTTCTTAGAGCCAAATCATGACATCTTTATTCAGGATCTGGAGGTCCAATTTTGAGGTGTGAGGAGGAGAGAAGCTACTTAGTTTTTTCCTTGAAATTTCATTGTAAATGTGGGACCGGAGCATGGAAGTATGTGCTGGAAGGGATTTAGGAGGATGCTGACAAGGAAGTCCTGCCACCTAAGCCATAAGAACAAGGGGGCCCCCATGGCCTCAGGCATAACTGTTCTCATTGGAAATGCTCATCTCACAGATGTCAGCAATCTCTGCCCTAGCTCCCTCTTGCCTGAGGCTATCTAGAATGCCAGATTCCAGGCCTCTCTCCCTTACAGTTGCTCCTAGTGTTTCCACTGCTTGCCAAATGTGGAGGTTGGGCACTGCCTCCCAATCACTAGGTCAGGTCTGTCATTGGGAATCCTGGGTCTTTCCAGTCTCATCTCCCTGATCTCCTGCTGCAGCATCCTGTCCCCACACTTAAGGTTACTATCATCTACCATGCGATGACATATAAGAGTAATACAATTTTTCAAAAGAAGATGACATTTGAACACATCACATTGGATCCTCAGTCAAAAGTCTTCCTTCCTGTAGGTCGTCTGCTCAGCAATCACACACTATAGAATTGCAGAGCCATTGTTTCTGACGAACACATATTACATGTGATGAGTTTTTATGTGAGCTGTAGTCTACTCCAGTGGTTCTCAAAGTGAGATCTACTGACTCCAGGGGAGTGGGGTTCCTGAGACCTCTTCAGGGAGTCTGGAGGGTGAAAACAACATTTATAATAATATCAAAGACTTAGCTTTTTAACTGAGCTAATGTTTGCTCTGATGGCACGAAAGCAATGGTGGGTAAAGCTGCTAGTGCCCTTACACAAATCAAGGCAAAAACACCAAATTGTACCAGTTGTTATTGTATTTATTCCTTAGTAAACAGTTGGTACAATTTTTTAACGTTCTGTACGATAATATGAGAAGTCTGCTTCATGAAGCACTTTTGCTGTCAATCAAAATATGCTGCCTTGAAAAAAAGAACGTATGAGATTGTTTGACTTAGAACATTTTTTTGGAGCACCAATTTTACTTGAAGAAATGACTGACAGACAAATTATGAATGTTCAAATTTGGGTATTTGGCAGACATTTTCTGAAAATTGAACAAAGGGAAGCTGACACTTTAAGAAAAACAACTGGCAATATTTTTGCCAATGTTAAAATCTGAGATTTCAATCAAAAATTAAAATTCTAGAAAAACTTGTGTTCATCACTATGAGCTTGGCAGCTTGCCAATATTTAAAGATTTTTAAATTATATCAGTGTTATCTCAACAAATATTAATATATACTAGCATTATTAATATTATTTATTAACAAATGCAAATTTTTGTTACCATATAAAGAAATGTGTCAACATTTGGAAAATTTTCATAACTTTAGGGAACTAACATTCCAAATGGCAATTGCATAGTGTTACATTAGAACATGGGTAAAAGACCCATTAAAGTGCATAAAGTTAATAGATTTTAAGGTAATTGTATGAAAAGTTTATTAACATAGTTTTGAATTCCACATTGAAACTAATCTTTAAAAATATTTATTGACTTTTGATGTAATATAAAAAAAGAATATTCACAATTACCTACAAAAGTTATTAAAATATTCCTTTTTTTCCAAATGCATATGTGCGTGAGGGTGGACTTTTTTCATATACTTCAACCAAAACAACATATCAGAACAGATTGAATGAAAAAGTATGATGATTGAGCTATATTTTACTAAGCCAGACATTAAAAAGATTGACAAAAATGTAAAACAATGCCACTCTTCTCACTAATCTTTTTTGCCTTAGAAAATAGTTTTTTTGTTGTTAAAAATGTTAATAATATTTAAAAATGTTCTTAGTTTTAATTTCCAATACAGTAAATATTGACAGACATAATCTGCATAAAAAGAAGCTTTTTGGGATTTTCACATCATTTTTAAGAGTGTAAAAAGCTCTGAATACCAAAATATTTGACAACAAATTTATTAGAATAATTGGTTGAATTTTACGGGGAAATCATAAAGTCTGGAAAGATAGCAAATCTAAGTCATTAATTAATTTTGTTATATATTATGATTTACGATGTGTTCCTCATATTGTTCCTCATCAGCAATGCATAGTTCAGTTCTCTGTGCAAAGTTGCAACAAACCTGTGTGTTAACCAAGCATTTCCATCTATCTCTGCACACACATCTGAGATGACTGGCCTCAGATGAATGTGACTCTGGTTTTCATTACATAGACTGGTGCCTTTAGCATAACCCAAAAGAAGTAATCAAAGGGGTCCAATCTGTAACAAAAAATAAAATAAATAAGTAAATAAAATTACAATACCATTCTGTAGTTCTGACTCCATTCATGATGCAACTTCTAATTTTGCCATTTCTCCCCATATTTGTGAGGGTAAAGAAGATAATTAAGAAAAATGTACCTAAGGTCCTTATAATTAATTACTTTGATTAATGACATAATTACTTTTCTTTTGTTTGATTCTTTGATAGTGTTTGATTTGTAATTGCTAATTTTAAAAGAACCATTACTCACTTTTCTGTGTCTTTAGGAAGCCTCTTTGTCTCCCTTCTTAAGTTAAATATATCTTTAGTGCCTTCAGATCTAAGAAATATGTGCTATTAGAATCTGGAAGAGTAAGATAGTCATTTGACCTCTGGCAGGCAACTAAGCTTTGAATTACATTTTATTGAGAAATCTTTTTGAAATAGTGACTTTGTCAGTAAAAAGTTGTAATTTAAGACTGCAAGTGGGATTGAAATAGATTGCACTTTCTATTTTCTGACCCGATACCATCAATACCCTTCAATCCTTCCTTCCTCCCACCCTCCCAGAGTATGTGCTCTCCAACATTGGCACAGCAACTGAATAGATGATTCTTGAATCAATGTGACCTCCTTTGGAGCTATTAATATTTTATACATATATAGAACCCTTCTATTCGCTGTTGAAGTATCAAGCCCAGAAAGGAAGAACCTCGTTTTTGTGGAGGGAAGTAAGACATTTGGAAAGGAATTCATTTACCTTAGAAATAAAGTGTGTTGATATTATCCAAGCTCCAGCTTTTTACTTCCAGGCCTGCATTAGAGCTAGCCATTCTTCAGAAAGAAACCTCAGCACACCTCTAGATTTTAGCCTTCGTGATACGAACTACCCTAAGTGACCAAACTGAACTGAATGATTCAATAGAGGCATTAGTGATCTTCCACTTAAATATCATAGACTCCTTGCTAAATATAAAAGTTTTTTTTTTTGACAGAAATTAGCTAGTAAGCCCATATGTTTCTAATGACTGCTCTAAATGAGAGTAAATAAAGACCTTAAAGACCTATTATTGAGGAGGATGCTTGCTGTAAGAAAGAGGCATGCTTCCAATTTACTGCCGTTCTATCAAGCAGTTTCGAGCAGATCCGTTTGACATCATTTATGACTAGGATTAGCAATTACTATTAAAATGAGTAATTGGGAGTCATGGTGATGAACAAGATTCTAAAGTGAGAAACTGCCACTTTGTGGCTTTAGACATGTTATTTAATTTTCTGAACTTCTTTTTTCTTAACCGTGAGTTGGAGATGATAATATGTATTTCACAGGGTTATTATAAGGATTCAATGAGATAATCTATGAAAAGCATGTAGAACAGAGCTTGGTAGAATTAGGGCACAGACAAGGTTAGCTGTTATGTACATGTTTATTATAACCGTTATTCTGTTTGGAAGAATAGGGTACAGATTCCAAAGAACCATTGACCTAGGATATGTGTCAAAAATTTGGTTTGGACTAAAGACGATTCATGCCTCTGAAATCACAAGCTGATGAAAGATTAGTGCACCCAAAAATAGCATTATGTTATTTAAAACTTTGCTGGATATGATAAAAACAAAAACAAGCTCAGCAATGGGAAAATTATGCCTGAAATCTGTTTACTCTTAATCAACTATACTCATTTAGATAACCCTACTGTTTGATTCTGAAAAGGAGCCCAGTAGGCTGATGGTTAACTGGAGGATGTAGAGGCTTTCTCTCTTTTAGGCAACAGGATGGATAACATTTGTAATAGTGTTCCCAATCCTGAGAATATGTCCCAAACTATGCATTCATTAAGGTTTTGACAGCTGAGTCAAAGTTTCCACTTTAGGATTTTAAAAGGCAATGTAGTCTTTGTGAAATATCTTCAATGGTTAAGTTTAAATTGTTTGTAATTTTGCTTTATGGTAGTCTTTATCAAACAAATTATAAGACGATGAGTTTTTCATTTAAGAGTAATCAAGTCTGACTTCAGTCCTTTATCATCTAGAAATACATAATTAAGAAGAGACTTTCAGATGAAAGACAATATATATAGAATGCTGTCATTCTTCAGATTGGTGTGTCTGTGGACCAGAGTATTGAAGTTAAAGAGGAGTTTGTTAGAAATGGAGAATCTCAGGCCTTTCCCCAGACCAACTGAATTGGAATCTGCATTTTAATAAGATCTCTAGGTAATTTGTATGCACATTAAATTTTAGAAGCTCTGTTTTAGATCACAGAAAACTAATCAAATAATTAGACTGCCTTTAATACTTTATTTCATTTTCTCATCATTCTACTTGACAATCAGGGGTCAGAATAATGTTAAGAAAAGATTTTCTTCAAATTTCAAAACAAATTGACCAAAATTAAGCTGAAACGGTTCAAATAAATAGAAAAGTACAGAAATGAACAAAATGGACCACCTGTAAACCTATCAATGGACTTAAAATGATTTTAATTTTAACATTTTGCCATTTTTGGTTCATTTCTCCTTCCTATTGAAAAACATTTTTTAATCGTGATAAAATATATGTAACCTAAAAATTAGCATTTTTAAACTCTTTTTGAGTGTATAATTCAGTGACATTGAGTACATTTGCATTATTGTGCAACATCACCACTACCCACGTCCAGAACATTTTCATCACCCAAAACTGAAATTCTGCACCCACTAAATAATAACTTCCCTTTCCTCCTTCCCCCAGCCCTTGGGGGTGATAGGGGGAATAACCACTATTCTACTTTCTTTATGATTTAGCTCTTCTAAGTACTTTATATAAATGGAATTACACAATATTTTTGAGTGTGTATCTGGCATATTTCACATAGCATAATGTTTTCAATAGTCATCGATGTTGTAGCATGCATCAGAATTTCATTCCTTTTTAAGGCTGCATAATATTCCATTGCATATGTATAACATTTGTTTTGTCCATTTATCTATTAATGGACATTTTGATGTTTTCCATCTTTTGGCTATTTGTGACTCATGCTGCTAAGAACTTTGGTGTACAAATTTTGTTCAAGTCCTTGCTTTCACATTTTTGAGTATATAGCTAGAAGTAGAATTGCTGGATCATATGGTAATTTTACAGTTTTTTTTTTTGAGCAATATACTGCCTTTCTCAGTGGCTGAACCATTTTATATTCCTACCAGCAATGCACAAAGGTTCCAATTTCTCCACATCCTCCCTCACTAATACTTGTTATTTTCTATTTTTTTTTAAATTTAATAATAACTATCTTGATGGATGTGCAGTAGGATCTCATTATGTTTTCGATTTATACTTCCCTACTAATTAGTGATTTTGAATATCTTTTCATGTATTTGTTCATTTATATATTTTCTTTGGAGAAATATCTACATATTCAAGTTATTTGCTCATTTTTTAATAGTTTGCTGTTGTTGAGTTGTAGAAGTTCCTTATATATTCTGGATATTAATCTCTTGTGAGATATATGATTTGGAAGTGTTTTCTCTTATTTTGAGGGTTGCTTTTTCACTCTGTTGATAGTATCACTTGATACATAATTTTCTAAATTTCAATTAAGTCTATTTTTTTCTATTTTTATCTATTTTTTTCTTTTCTTGCCTATGCTTTGGTGTCATATTCAAGATATAATTGCCAAGTCCAATGCTATAAAGCTTCTCTCTGTAGTTTCTTCTGAGAGGTTTATAGTTTTAGTTTTTGTATTTTAGATCTTTGACCCATTTTGAGTTAATTTTAATATGTGGTGTAAGATATGGGTCCCACATAATTCTTTTACATGTAGATATTCAATTTTCTCAGTACTATTTGTTGAAGACTATTCTTTTCCCCACTGAGTTGTTTTGGCATCTGTATCAAAAATTATTGACCATATATGCAAGGTTTTATTTTGGGGCTCTCTATTCGATTCTATGGCTTATATGTCTGTTTTTATTCCAATTCCATACTGTTTTGATTACTGTTAAAAATTTTAAAATCTATCTAAAGATTTAAAAGAATTACTGGTCAAGCAAAGCTCTCCTCTCCATCTCTTTTTTTTCCCCCTCCCTCTCCCCATAGGTAACCATTTGTGAAATTGATATGCATAATTTCCATGAATGTTTTCATTTATTACATGTTTGTATATACCCATTTATAACTGTCTTTGTATGTATCAAATTTTTTACTGAAATACTGGTGCTTTGGTCATAATGTTTGTGTGCCCCACTCCCTCAATCCATGTGTTAAAATCCTAACCCCCGAGGGTATTGGTATTAATAAGTGGGGCTTTTGATTAGGTCATGAGGGAAGAATCCTCCTGAATGGATTAAAAGAGGCTCCAGAGAGATCCCTGGCTGCTTCTACTATGTGACAACACAGCAAGAAGTAGACAATTGAAAACCTGAACGAGGGTCCTTACCAGAACCCAAACATGTGGACACCATGATTTTGGACTTCCCAGACTGAAAAATAAATTTCTGTGTTTTAAAAATTACTCAGTCTTTAGTATTTTGTTGTAGCAGCCCAAATGAATTAAGGCGACTACCATACTAAACATAGCCTTTTCCGGATTGATTTTCTTCATTTTACAATATATTTTGAGATTTAGCCATCCTAAAATGTGTACATCTAATTCATTCTTTTCGTCATACATCATTCAGCTGCATTTACATTGATTCAAAGTATTTAAATCCATTTATCCAATGAGGGCCAGTTGTTTTTAACTTAAAAAAATAACAAATAGCACTGCCATAAAAAATTTGGTACATGTCTTACACATAAAGGACTTTTTCTGGGCTAGCAAATTAGAAGTGAAGTCATTGGTGTTATAGAGTAGGTTGGAGAAATGGTAACTTTTAACAATGTAAACTGGACATTCAGGACTGAGGTAGATAAAAGCAGTAAGGGACTATTTATTGGAATTATCGCTAGTTACCTGGTTAGATTATATACATCATTTCTACTAGAATATTCTAAAGGCTACTCTTTTTATTGTAAAGATGTGATAATGAATGAGTTTGACTATCTGATGTCATCATTTGGCTGAATCTTCTAGGAAGCAGACTTTCGAATGGACCATTGCCAGCCTTGGGCCTTAAAACCTACCACATTATTTTGTCACTTGTTAGACAACTTGAGACTATGATATTCTGAAGCCAATCAAATCGGTTTCAGACACCCTGAAATGATAAATACAAAGGTGTCCTCAATTTTTAAAAGTCGTTTTTCATTTCTAATCAAGAATCCGAATTAGGATTGAGAGAAAGAGAGGTTATCACAGAAGCAGACAACTCAGAGGCTGTTATTAACTGAAATCAGTGAACACCTTCTCCCGAAACATCTTCGGTAGAGAGACTGCATGAAGGACTCTATCTTAGCCTTTAATATGTAGCCATTGATGTGGGTGGCAAGCCAGTACACTAGGCTGTCCTCTCACCTGGATAATAGGTAATTAAACAAGGAAAATTGATCAACTATAGGTCCACCTTTAAAATTAGCTTTGACTATGAGTTTTTTGCAAGACCTACTTTAACTTAATTAAATTTTTCGTATTAAAATAAACTTCACACTCCCTAACCTTCCCAAACTAGCCAAAGACAACTAAAATAAAACCAAATAAAATATGTCCTGTTTAGAGAGTAGAATGTTGGTTACCAGAAGCTGGCAGGTAGAGAAAAAGGAAGATACTGATCAAAGGGTACAAACTTTCAGCCATAACTTCCGGAAATCTAATGCAGAGCATGGTGACTATGGTTAACATATCATATACTTGAAATTTGCTAAGAGAGTAGATCTCAAGTGTTCTCAACACAAATACCCACACACAAAAAGGTAACTATGGGAGGTAATAGATATGTTAATTAGTTTGATGGTGTTAATCATTTCATAGCACATACATATATTGAAATATCACGTTATAGGCCTTAAAATACATAATTTTTATTTGTTAAAAATAAGTGAACAAAATTAAAAAATAAAGAACCCTGTCCTGTTTAAAACATGATTTTAATAATGTTGCTATTGGCTTTTAATTACATAATTTGATTGAATCTTTTGATCATTATACCCGTGGGTCAACTGCAATAAAAAATATAGTTTTACAGACTAAAATATTTAGAAGGCAAAATAGATATTTAAAAGCAAAGTCATTGAAGTTGCTAAAATTAATCATTGCTGATCCTATCACCAGTCAAACTGAATATTTTTCATCCCAGAAGTAGGTAGACCTGTCTGTGATGCAAAAGCCTAGAAGTATCAGGAGATGTCTCTGAACTAATGAGCCACTATAGGAGCAAGATCATTGATTTAAGCCAGAAGACCTAGGATTGAGTCCTAGTTCCATCGCTTACCATTTGGATGGTCTTGGACAGGTTTCTCAGCTTATCTAAATTCTTGATTTTCTCATCTATCAAAAGGCAATGACAAAACCATACTTACTTCAAAGGATTGTCCTGAGGATTCAGTGAGATGGTGCATGTAATAGTTGTTGAGGAACAGTAAAATCTGTGAATTATCACATAAACATTAATGGCTCCCTTATAACTACTGATGCCCCGGTCCTGAGAAAGAGCTCAGTTAGGCTCTGCATGTGAACAGTAACTATGGTCACTGTCAAAGACAGTGAAGAGAGATTGGTAAAAACAAACAAACAAAACTTCAGGTAGGGCACTTAGTGGAGTTTTTAATTCAGCTACTGTGAGAGAACTTCCAATTTAAAATGCAACAAAATTACTCACACTCAATTAATATTTCATCGCTTTTAGTTTTGCCAAGGGAGATTTTGACCTAATGTAGTTTTAATATTTGCATGCAAAATTTTTTTTTTCAAATTAAGTGGTTTTCTTAAATTTTTTTCCCCCAAATTAAATAGTCTTCTGTTTCCTTAAACAGAAAACACCATCATTATTGTTCCTTGCTCCATAGATGACAAACCTGTTCCCTGGATAAGTGTGGAGAGAGGTGATATATGTTCATGACGCTTTCTGTGTAAGAATGAAAGGCTCAGAAAAACTGGCCTGAGTTAAGCATGGAAGTAATTAGTGAGAAACCCAGGTTGCTGGCTACTTGAGAATTTTGCTGAAACTTAAATAAAGCAATAGTGAACATTTAATGCAAAAGGTATTATATTTGAAGATGATATTAAAATATGAAAAACAGATACAGCTTGCATTCCATGAATGTGTGAGAGAATCTGTCTCAATGGATAAAATGGCAACACAGTTTTCAAAAAGGGTCCTTCCTGCTAGGCTTGGTTCTAATACCCCTTAATCTGATTTGTTTGGAAGAGAAATTGTTTAGAACTTGTATTTATTTATTACCCCCTCTCTAATTCTGTTGAGATATAATTAACATATAATATTGTATTAGTTTTAGGTGTACAACATCATAATTTGATATATGCCTATATTGCAAAATGGTTATCTCAAATTTAGTTATAATATCCATGGCCACACAGTCACATTCTTTTTTCTTGCGATGAGAACATGTAAAATCTCTCTTTAGCAAATATATAATACAGTGTCATTAACTTTAGTCACTAGGCTGTATATCACATCCCCAGAACTTATTTATCGTATAACTGGAAGTTTGTACCATGTAAGCACCTTCACCCATTCTATTCCCCACCCTCTGGCAACCACTGATCTGTTCTTTGTATCAATGACAGAAATTTTATTGATTCTGTATGTGTGTTATTAATAGACTTTATTGTTTTTAGAGCAGTTTTAGGTTCACAGCAGAATCAAGGAGAAAGTACAGAGTTTCTCCATTAATCTCTTGTTCTCCACCCCGCTATTGGTTTCTCCCAAAAGGGAACATTTGTTATATATTGATTGTTTTACAATAATTGGTACTGTGGTATTAATAATAGGTATACAATGCCATGTTTTACTGTTTTTTTTTTCTTGATTATTTTCTATGAGATTTTGATTTTTGCCTACTTCAATTTGGAAACTATGATGCAACTCACGGGCCTAATCTGAGTAGACTGGTAAGGGATTATAGTACAAATTGAGGTCATGACCTTGAAAAAGCAATATGTCTGAGTAGTGTCGGTTATTATTATATTTTTTCTTTTGGCTAAAGTTTTACCAGTTGTTTTAATAAAACATTCAAGAATTTTGAGATAAAGAAATTCAAATATACTCATAAATTGGCTGAAGGCTGTGCTCAGATTATAATTAGTCATAGCAATTTGTGTGTAGGCACAAATCGTGATCCTGACAAATAAATATAAATTGTATAAATCCTTGATGTTATTCATTAAATGTGATGAGCACAAAGTTCTCTTAAAATGAATAATACATGCATCTTGTGAAACATAACGAAGAATAAAACCCTCCATTGGGATTTGGATATAGCTAGATATCAATTTTGAAGGTATAAATTTTGCCAAGCATCCTTTCCCCACCCCCGCCCGCCAGCAACGTTACATGGTTTAAAACAGGATTTCCTGTGTGCTACCAGAAGTATTCGTGACTGATACTTTTTTTTTTTGCTGGTTCTTCTAAAGTTCCCCATTTGGGCTTTTCCATCTCTTGCTTACATTTTCCCCAAACCTCATATATTACAGTACGGTGCAGGTCGTGCCTTGCAGAAGGGCACTTGGCCAAAGGGAAGAGTGAGAGATGCAATCTAGCCATGAGTCCTCAGGTTTGTGTGTGCTCAGAAGACGGGGTGCCTTTTGCCAAATTACATAAGGTGCTATATGGCTATCAGAGGCTCTGCTGTCTTCCTCAAGTCTACATTCCTCTCTATTCCTTATTTCCATTTTTGGGCTTTTAAGCTGCCTCATCACCGCCCATCAACCTGATCTCTTTCTAGTCATACTCTCACCTTCTGGGCTTCTTTAGCTGTCCCACAGGCCACTCCAAAACTCCCTCACTCTTTTGTGAAGAACCTCTTGAAACTTAAATACCTTTTGTAAGATAGATTCAAGTGTATGTTTTTATACCATTATTAAAGCACATGAGAGGTAATAAACTTTATTGGTTTGGTGCATTGATTTTCATGTCTATAAAAGAAAAATTAAAAGGTTGAAAGCTAGGTTGAGTCAAAATGTAAAATTATCAAAAGCAAAACAAGAAACAAATGTCTGTTCAGCCAACCATTTCCTATTGAGGGCTCTCTGTGTAACATGGTGTATGAAGAGTTCACTGTTCAGCCTTAAACAGATTGAAATGATCCGTTGTGCGGGGGCGGGAAGGGGAGAATAACACCAACCCAAGGACTGTGGAAGTGATGTTCAGTGCCAGGACCCTGAGCTTCTGCAGAAAGGGTGGCTGTGAGGGCCTCCGTGTCTGTGTTGAAGGGAAGCCTTTGAAAGCTATCTTTTTAACAGGATGAATGTGAAAGGCACCAGGGAGAAAAAAAAAGGCAGCACAAAACTGCCACTTGAGCATTGCTTCCTGCCCATGTAGTTCTAGCTCATCACTGACAGTTATTCTTAGGCCTTCTTTGGCTTCAAAGATTTCCTCTTTTCTATTTTTGGTAGTAGAATATGGATTTAGATCTGCATAGCCTACTCCGCTAATAATGCTGCATAGCCTGCTCCACGAATAATGCATGCCCCAAAGAGAGTACGGCTGCTGTTTTCTGTAGCTATCAGTTCTCTTTCTTTTCAGCACCTCCAAATGATTTTTAATATTAAGAATGCAGATTTATGGGAAGGAGTCATTGAGATTACAAACTGATTTGTTGTCTCCCATTTGCAAATTCCTTTCTTTAGCAGGGGCATCTCAGGGATCATCTCAAGTAATGGAGCCTGACTTCTGTGATGAGTGAAAGAATCCTGGTTGCTAAACAGATGGCCATCGAATGACCAAAATGTAAGCAAAGATGATTTGCATTGGAGTAGCCTGTAACTGATTAAGCACAACTCCATTTTGGAAAGACATAATGAACACCTATGTAATCTAAGATTAGCTTAATCTATATAGACTGCAACAAAAAGCTACAAGCTATCCCATACTGGGATGCTGAGGACTCTGGTCCTTGAAAAGGAAAACACATTGCCCAGGGCAAGCTTGTTAAGATTCAGAGATATTTAATTTCATGCCTTCCAATTCTATTTGTTAAATCACTTCTGTTTTTCCTGATCTCATGACTACCCAATTTTGCTAGCCACTAATTATAACAATCTTGCATGGTGTCTTTTATATACAGATGTCTCAACTTAAAAAAAAAAAAAAAGACTCCTCTCATACAAATATGAGGCCCCCTGTTTGGATGAGTGCAGATCTGGAGATCAAGAATGCCACCTCCTCAGCTCAGCTGCCTCCGCCACGTGTTCTTAATCAGGGTTTCCTTCCATGGCTTTTAAAGGGTGACAATTGTATTCTTGAGAAGGATTATTGTGGGAAGGTGTAAAACGAAGAAGCATCAAGGAGGGGTTGTGCCACCTCCCCAAGGTCACCCGCACATTTCTGGCATCATAGCACCTGGCTTGAGCTTCGCAATCCTCTGGACACCGTGAACCCACATTCCACAAATATTCTGAATATTCTATGTGTGCCACTGATTTTATTTTGTTTTGTGAAGAACAAAACGAATAGAAGCATATTGCTATTGTGGGGAGGGGTGGAACTCTAGGCACCCTGCAAATGGATATTTGGCTAGAAAACAAAAACGAAACAAGACAAAACACAACCAAATCTAGGTTTCCAGTGCTGAGAAGGTCTTTAAATATATTTTACATAAAGGTTTTGGGGAACAGGCAGAATTATCTGCTAAATGGCAGTATTGACAGCGAGGTAAAAGCTATATAATAGAGTTATAAAAAGAAACCTTCCCTTAAGCTTTCTCCAGAGCAATTTTACCCTGCTGAATTGTTTTAGGTGTTATTTTAAATATGTCCCAATGTTAGACTTGTTCAGAAGGAGAGCATTGTGTCTCCCTAGAGAATGATAATTTGCTCTTTTTTTTTTTTTAGTGGAGCAAAATGCTACATCTTTTTATAGATTATCTAGCCTTTTCCATACAGAATACATCCTCCCTCAGAATTCCTATGCAAATATTCAAGCTCTAGGGTTGGGAAAAGGTTAAAAGAAACTGAAAAAGTCTATAGTGGCTCTTTCTGAGATGCACCAACACTTGGCAGGATGAGGTGTTCATAGCAGGTGCTGGATTTGCTATAAATGGACAATTTATAAACAGAGCTTGACAACTGGGAAAACAGAGCAGTGGGGAATGCTGGCATTCCAGGGGCCAGTAGTTGATTTCCTATCAGATGGTCCTCAGCATGGAATTATTGATAGCTGCTGCTCTGAAAGAAAGCCAGTTGGCTGATGCATAAAAGGGCTGTGCCTCAATTCCTGCCTGATCTGCTGCTAGATATTTTAAATAGGTCGGTGCAAATTAGCGTCTTCAGGTTGGTACTTCCTTAATTAGCAATTTAATTGCAAAGTCTTCTCCTCCCTCCTTAAACTTGACTGAATTTAACTTTCTTCTCTGTAATGCAGGAGGACTGGAACTTGAGAGAGGTCTAAAACAAGAGGATCCCAAGGACAGTGTGTGTGTGTGTGGGGGGGGGGGGGGTGAATTCAGAGCAGCCTTAGTGCCCCAGACCAACATAGTACCTGGCTAACGCAAGTCATGTGTGAAACCAAGAGCAGCATTTTTGGCCATGTGTCCTAGAAGAGAAAGGAGCAGGGGACTTTGTGCACTGTGCCCTGGGGGCGGATCAGAAATGTGCAGCAAACACACCTTATTTCTCTGTTTTGCTGTTTGGCAAGGACTGCCAGTACACTGAGATGTGCCTCAGACCCCTCAGCAAGGTTCTGTATTCAGAGCATTCCCCTCAGCAAGGTTCTGTATTCAGTGCATTGTAATGATCACATCCGTAGTTTCTATTGCTTTTGTTTGTTTGTCTGTTTTGACAAATATTTCTCTTGTAGAAAAGTTTGACAGTGGTTCCTGGATAGATGGCATTGAATGGCATTTATACAGATATATCTGCAGCCTTGCATTGTGCAGAGTTCTGCTCAGAGCTAGTGGAGTGGCCATACCTGTTTGTTCTAGCTGTATGAGTGGTTTTTCCAGGAGACATTTGTTTGGCTAGGTCTCTACTTTTCTCCTGACCGCACCCTATTGTTTTTCTCTTTAGAAGAACAGACTGATGATCTGATCCTCCAAAGACCTTTGACTTCCTTACAAGGAGTGAAAATTGCACAGCCCTGAATATTAGGTTATTGAATTGGATGCACATCCCAGTATGAGGGTTGGCCTGGGCATGAGAGCTGATGGAGAATAAAATAAAGGGCTTTGAGGGAATCCAGAACAGGGACTGATGAGTGCCACATAATGGCAAATACCCTCAGATCAGAGAGGGATCAAGGGCATTGAGGCGATGGATACTTTTGTTAGTGGTGGGAAGTCTTGTCTGTGCATGGAAGCTCCTGAGAATCTTGCCTCTGGGAATCTCAGCTTCATCAACTATGGTGAGCTCTGTGGCAAACGTGTGACATATCTTACTGAGCATCTATTATTTACAAGAACTGTACTGGGTACAGGAAGTACAAGAAAGTATGGGCACAGTACTGCCATCCAGAAGTTCACGATGTGGTTAGAGATAATGTGAAAAGATGACAAGTCAAGAGCACCAGAGCGTTCAAACCCACGGACAGCAAGGGAATGACCTAGAAGTGCCCAGGAAGGCATGGGGGCAGGCGGGTGAGTGAAGCCTGGACAAGAAAGACAGGGCTAGAGGTGGGCCTTGAAGGGCATGAGAATTTCACTATTTGGGAATGGGTAAGGGGGCTATTCCAGGTGCAGAGATACTGTGGCGAGGAGGTGGCACTTGAGCTTGAGAGGAGAGAAAAGAATGACCTGGGAGGTGAGGCTGAAGAATCGCATGGATCTGGAGGGTACACAGAATTTGGAGTTCATTTCTGATCAGGGAAGGGGGACCGGGAAAGCTGTCTGTCAGGAAGGTGAAGGCAAAAGAGAGTGGCGGTCACTGCAGGAGGATCTCACAAGTGGTCAAGACTCAGGACTGCAGGCATTTGTGGACTGTGTGGTGGTTTCTACTAGGCCACTCTGCATAGCCAGAGCCCTTCTCCTCCGGTGCCCCTCTTCACAGCCTCTGCCTGCCATCTGACTAAGTAGGGCGCCACAAGCTTCTGCTTTTGGAGTTTCCACACAAGCACAGAGCCAAAGTGAAACAAAGGCAGACTTATTTTTTTTTTAAAGTTTGCTGCTTGATTCTTATTCGCTCACTCTTGGATTCTCATTTGTGTTGCCTGGATTGATTTGAGGCCTTACTGGGCGTTTGTGTGATTGCTCATTTTCACAGCTAACTCAGAAGGCCATTTTGAGCTCTGTGAGCATCTGCTTAATTTGACAAATGGCTAAAGCAGAGCCACAGACCTGGGGGTGGGGGTCTGCCCTGGTCAGAGCAGGTAACCTGCTAACACCCCTGGGAGGAAATGAGTGTGGAACCCTTTCCTGTATCCCCACCCCCCATTTTCTGTCGCCTCAAAGTGTGGCCTGCAGACAAACAGCTTGGGCATCATATGGAAGCTAGTTAAAAATATAGAATCTGAGGCTCCACCCCAGACCTATTGGATCAGGATCTGCATGTTTTGCAAGACCCCAAGGGAGTAATACACATATGAGAGTTTGAGAAGTGCTGCTTTCAACTTAGCTGGATGAGAGGATCACCTGTGGAGCTTTTAAAATATTCCCTGGCATATGGCCTACCCCAGAAAAACTAAGTCAGAATCTCTAGGGGTGGAGCTCTGGCATCAGTATTCTTAAAAAGTTTCCAGATGATTCTATGTGCAGCCTGAGTTGAAAACCACTGGCCTATGCTCTGGGTTAGACACTCCTGTTTCCAAGGAACCAAATTCCCCCCTTTGTAAAATGAAATACCACTAACCTTTTAGATTCAGATGGAGTGCAAATAATGCTAATTAAGCATTTATAGGAGCTAAGGTTAGGAAGCTCCTGGCCAAAAGTAGATGTTGCCACTGGATTCACTCAAAAGTGTCAAGATGGGTATCTTGTTAAAATTCTTAGTCTTGAGTATTATTCTCTTCTAGCTTTGGAGGGGGCTCCACGAATAACCCAGAAAACAGTGCCTTTGCCCCTAATCTTCTCAATATCTAAGGAGATAAAACCAAGGTCTGCGCGCCAGAAGCCATGTCCCCAGTCTATTTACAGCGGAAACAGGGGGAGGAATTCAGAGTATTCATTTGCACACGAATGCTCACTTTCAGGAAACGCAAAAGAGTTTAAAAGCTGTGTTTTTTTTTTTTTACCAATCCTCAGGCTAGGGAAGATGACAAATTGTAATAACTAAGGTAGTTACTTCGATACATTTTCTTTCCCTGTGGGGTCTTTCAGGGCCTCTCAGCCAAAGTGCTGAGAACCTTTCACCAAGGAATCTCAATGAATCTCAAGTCAGCCCCTGATTTTCCTCATTGCTCTGCCCCTCAGCTCTGCTATAACACCGAGAACCTTCCCCCAAGAGGGTTGGATCCTGAGTCAACCGTGGTCAAGCCTTGGAAGGTACTAGCATGTTAGCAGCTCTGGCTCTTCCCGCCTTCCTGGCTCTCCCTGCTCCTGGGATGGTGATGGGCCTGAGCACCGCCGTAGGAGCTGTGGCCTTTCTCCTCATGCCGTACTTTTTGTCTTCTGAAAACTAGAATTGAAGAGTAGCCCGCTGGCTGCAGTCTACACATACACCTAAACACTTTCTAGGCACTTTTTTTTTCTGGGCTGGATCCTGCTTTGAACCAGGATGTCCTTGAATTAGTGTGCTCATACCTGTCTGTCTGGGGTTTCCAGTGTCCGATGTTACCTTGTAGCATTGTAAGTCAAGATGACCATCGGAAAAAATCTAAATAACTAAACTGAAATCCAGCATTGATGCTAAAGTGAAGTGACATTTATATTTGGCTTTGTGGGGTGTGTGTGTGTGTGTGTGTTACACACACACATAAATACATATATACTGATATATAAACACGCATTTACTGAAAATGTAACAGGGTGTTTGTGAAGTGGACACCAAGTCCAGAGACAAATATTGTTGCTTCCAATGAAGGTAAAGCACCGCCTGCTACTTGCTCTGTGAGCCTTCTAGGCTGTCACTCCTGGCGGCTCTCTCCAGGACAGCAGAACACTTACTACTCTCTGGAAGCAGATTCATGAGGAGGATCAGAGGATTTTAGACATCATCGCTGTCCATAAAAGAATTTATAATTTGTACCTTGCCATACCGAAGTTGCTCCTAGGCACTCTCGCTCTGGTGCTTGAAGTTAGAACGCCTTCTGTCCAGACAAGTAGAGATTCTTGGGCTATTAATTATGTAATTAAAAGTCTAAACCTTCTCATTTCAAATGATAATAAAATGTTTAAAGGTATGTTATTCGTAAACCTATTTTACCTTTTGTCTTTCCATTTATTTTCATTTTATTGCCTTTTATCGAGGGTTGGCTGACTGGTTAGGCCAAGCTAATTGTTTTTGGAAGACTTTGTGATATCAAGACTCTTACTGAGTCAATAAATTGGGGCTGCAGAAGACCCTGACTGCTTTCCTCTTGGCCCTTCCTTCGTGAGGCATGTTGTTCTGCTATGGCCAAATCTGAAAGGATGTGCACCGTAAAGTTAGCTGTTGATATGGCTGAGAGCACTGGTTGATAAAGATATTATCAGATTGGAAAGAGACTCCAAGGACCAGGAGAATGAGGGGGTCAAGTGGACCACCACACAGGGGAAAAAAATAGAGGGAGAATTCCACTTTATATTAGTTAGAAATCTGTCCACTCTCTGATCAAGACCTTAGGACTGAATCAATGTTAAGTTTACTCAAATGACTACACTCATCTGAATTAGAACAAAACCCAGCAGTTATATGGTTTCTATGGAAAAGGTGAATGTTATAAAGGGCCAGAGAATGTGGCTGTGTCTCTCTTCTTCTTATTTGATAGTTTTTTTCTTTTGAGGAATAATATATAGTGCCTATCACAAAAATAGCACTTATAGAGCAAATAAATAATTGCTTTTTTGATAAAAGTTGATTTGCCTAAAAGTTATATAGGATATATGACTTTATTTTTAAAATAAAATATAATTTTCTATTATAAAATTAATATGATAAATACAGAATAGTAAAAGAAAATAATTACCCCGTCTCAAAGACCACCTCTATTAATATTTTTGTGTATTTTCTTGCAGACTTCTCTGTCAAGACCTTTTTTCATTTTGTTTTTCTGTTTTTTTTTGGGGGGGGGCAGAATGTGGGATATAATATAAATAGTTATTTTTAAATTTAATTCAATTAAAATTAATGTGGTTAGGTTTCTGCCATTGTTCTAAGAACTTAGAATAATAAAGTTAGAGCTGGAACAGAAAGAATACTCATTATTGTTGAAGCAAGATGTAGAGAGATTCAATAAGCAGTTAGGTGAGCATAGGGCCTCATCCAGTATTCTCAGCTCATGTGTTAAAAATCTCTGTATCCTTCAAATAAGCATCCTCATAGCATAGTCACAGCAAGGGAGGTAACCAGAGAAAATTAAAGATGGCTTGGAATTCCTGAAAATATCTTGGAAAATAAGTTGATTACTTAGAAAGGAAAAAATGCAGTGACCTTAAGCAATAGCAAAATGGTTAAAAGTGTGTGCTAGAGAGTTATAGTTCTGGGTCCAAATAATGGGCCCATGAATTACCAGGTTTGAATCTTTGGGTGGATCCCTTTAACAACTTTTTCATTCACCAAATATTCACTGGGTACCATGTTTCGGGTTGTCTCTGTGCTGGAGACATAGCAGTGAATAAAGGAAAGCCCCTTTCCCATGAAGTAGAAGGGTGAGACAGACAACAAAAATATAAATATATAATGTGTTAGATGGAAATAAGCATCAGGGAAAAAAATAAAGCAAGATGAGGAGGGTGAGGGAGTATGAAGAGGAGTTTCTATTTCAAAAAGGTGACACACCTCGCAGAGGTGACATTTGAATGGAGAGCTAAAAGAGGTCCTTAATCCTTCCCAACCATAGCTTCCTCATCTCTAAATGGCATAATGATAATATCTGATATTTTCAGACGATAGTCTCACAAAGTAGCATTGAGAATTCAATGAGAGAATGCATTAAAGCAAAATGCTCCATGATGGTGCTATCATTATGATGATTTATTTTCTCCTTTGTCAAATGAAAAAATTAGTAGATTTGTAAAGACCTTTGCAGCAATAATGTTCCTTTGATGCTTAGTCTCTAACTTGTGTGATGACATATACTCTCAATGGAATCCTGGCCCTAATTCTCATTCCCTGTTTACACTTAGCCATACCTGGCAAAAGTGCCAACCCATCTGACATCAGGTGGAGATCTCAATGTACAGCCACATGGAAAGGATGAGAACTCAAGGTTTAACTCCCTATGCAACACAACTTTTCATTGCAACCTTTAAACCAAGATTGTATCTAGTGGGGGACAATAAATGAGATACTTTTGTTCGAATTAATAAGAATGTTTCAAGGACACTCCCTTGCTTGGAGGGATAATATTAGAACTCATTAAACTTTGAGTAGACAAGTATACAATGGTACTTATTATGAAGAAAGTGGAAAAAAAAAAAACAGTGAAAGGCTTTGCCTGGTTGGTATTTCTAAAGTTAATGCATCTTACTTAAAAAAAGATCTCCCACATTTCCAGGTTCCCACAAGGTTCTGGAGTTTTTGTGCTTTCAACTAATGTCTGAGAAATAACTTGCTGTATTTGTTAACTGAGTAAAGTGCTTAAATCTGTCTGAAATGTTCATGTACCTGAAAATATATATTTTTTTAAAGGATGAGAACTTGTCTTTTATAGCAAACTAACTTTCAACAGGTCTGGGTGACATCTTTTTTAAACAAAAACTCAGAGAAGGTAAGGAGGAAGAAAAGATAAGTACTGCATTTTCAGTGGTAGTAGAAACAGCCAGAATGCCTATTCTACACCAAGTAGCAAGAATCTTCAAAAACAGGAAATAATGTGTGATAAAAACAAAAGAAAGATGTAAATTTTTGTTTTGGTTGTTTGATCTTTGCATTGGGTCCATTTTATATTTGAATAGGCAAGTAAAGTCAGCTTTCACGGTGAGAACGTGTGCTATATTATCTTTCTTACATTAACTTTTGTGGCAGCTGAAGGTTCATATGACACTTTCCTACTTAATGCTCACCTTGGTGTAATCTACTCGCTTAGTCATGGACCTCATGAATCCAGGATTTCCGGGTTCATAACGCTAGATTGCTTTTCCAGCTTCACCAGCATAGCCATTAATTACATAAAGAGGCATGGGTTTAAGGACAGAGATCACCAGTTAATGTGAATAAAGGCCCACTGCACCTCAACAATTTTCTCGGATTAGCATATATCTTTTTACTATCTGTTGACTGAGAACTTGTATAATGTAAAAAAAAAATAAAATAAAAAACTATTACGAATTCAATTCTGTTGAAGTGTACTCAAGTATATATGATAGATATGACCCATAAAGGTGGAGCCTCCTTCTTATCTCCTGACCTGAGCTCCAATATTTGGCCCCTCCCTGAAGGAAATTGTTATTTGTATTATAGCTTGTATCTATCCATAAATTTTCTCTGCTCTCATATGCATCTATAAAAATACTTGGTACTGATTTTTTAAAGTGTGGTATATGTATTTTTAACACAAACTATATCATGTGAATGCATTATGCTGTAACTCAAAACTGTCTTGGAAGTCATTTCATGTCAGTTCACAGAGAAACTCACTCATTCTTTTTAACTCTCATGCAATACCATAGTTTATTTCTCCATTGCCCTACTGTTGGTCATTCACATTTTCCCTCATATTTTTGCTTCTATAAAAGTGTTGCAAAAAAAAAAATCTGTTATATACTTTGTATATATACACACTTCCTTGGGACTATGTGGCCAGTGGTTCTCTGAGGTAGATACCAAAAAGCGAAATGGCTGGTAGTTTTACTTTTAAATAAAGTTACATTTTATTAATCACAAAATCTAGATACATTTGAAACTAATAAAATATATGGTTTAAGGCATTGTTTATTCAACCTGAAAACAATGCTCAGTGCCAAAAGAAATGAAGGACCTCTGTTTAGGAACCTCTAGCAGAATGGAAAGAATACAGCCTTGCATCATCATACACTAGCTCTGTGACTTGAATGATCTGAGCTTCTATTTTTTCATTTGTAAAATTGGGAAAATAAATTGTTTACTTCCCTGTCCTAGTGAGCAAATGAGAAATTACATGAAGTTTCTTTGCAATTTTAGTCCCAGCAACATGACAGACTAAATTATTATGGAAACCCTGCATATAACAAGCACACAGAAATAATGAATTAAAAAAAACACACAAAAAAGGAAGGAAAAAAATGGTCATTATTTGCAGATGGCATGATACTATATAGAGGAAACCCTAAAGATTCCATCAAAAACTATTAGAACTGATAAATGAATTCAGTAAAGTAGCAAGAAATAAAATTAATGTTGAGAAGTGAGTTGCATTTTTATACACCAATGATGAACTATCAGAAAAAAATTAAGAAAACAGTCTCATTTACAATTGCACCAAAAACAATAAAATACCTAGGAATAAAATTAACCAAGGAGGTAAAGCACCTGTTCTTGGAAAATTATAAGTCATTGAAAAAAAATTAAAGAATATACAAATAAATGGAAACATATACTGTGCTCATGTTTGGGAAGAATCAGCATCGTTATAATGACCAAAGTAATCTATAGATTGAATGCAATTCCTGTCAAAATACCAATGGCATTTTTCAGAGAACTAGAACAAATAATCTAAAAATTTTTATGGAACTATACAAGATCTCGAACAGCCAGAGCAATCTTGAGAAAGAAAAATGAAGTTGGAGGTATCACACTACCTCATATCTATAGTATGGGGCTATACTCATCAAAATGGCATGGTACTGGAATAAAAACAGACACACAGATCAATGGAACAGAATAGAGAGCACAAAAATAAATCCATGCCCATGTGGTCACTTAATCTATGAGAAAGGAGACCAGACTATACAATGGGTAAAGAAAGTCTCTTAAGTGTGGGAAAAAACTGGACAGATATATGCAACAAAAAAAAAGAAAGAAAGAAAGAAAGAGAAAGAAAGAAAGAATGAAAGAAAGAAAGAAAGAGAATGAAAGAAAGAGAAAGAAAGAAAGAGAAAGAAAGAAAGAGAAAGAAAGAAAGAAAGAAAGAAAGAAAGAAAGAAAGAAAGAAAGAAAGAAAGAAAGAAACTGGACTAATATCTTATACCAAATACAAGAATAGACTCAAAATAGATTAAAGACTTAAATATAAGACCCCAAACCATAAAACTTCCAGAATAAAACATGGGCAGTAAACTCTCTGATATTGCTATCAGTATTTTTTTTCTGATATATCTCCTAGAACAAAGAAAAAAATAAACAAATTAGACTACATCAAACTAAAAAATTTTTGCACAGCAAAGAAAACCTGAATGAGAGAAGATATTTTCCTATGATACGTCTGACAAAGGGTTAATATTCAAAATTTATAAAGAACTGATACAATTCAAGAACAACAAAACAAGCAAACCAATTAAAAAATGGACAGATCTGAATAGGTATTTCTTCAAAGAGGACGTATAGATGGCCAATAGATATACGAAAAGATGCTAAAGGTCACTAATCACCAGAGAAATGAAAATTAAAACCACAATGAGATATCACCTTTCATCTGTCAGATTGTCTGTCATCAATAAATCAAAAAGCAAGTATTGGTGAGGATGTGGAGAAAAGTGAACCCTCAGATGGGGTTGGTGGGATCGCAAATTGGTGCAGCCATTATGAAAAAGTTAAGTGGTATCTCAAAAAATTAAAAATAGAACTATCTTTTGACCCAGCAATTGTACTTCTGGGTATTTATCCAAAGAAATTCAAAATACTAATTTGTAAAGATCTATGCACCCCTATGTTCATGGCAGTGCTATTCACAATAGCCAAGATATGAAAGCAACCAAAGTGCCCATCAACAGACAATAGGATAAAGATATATATATATATATATAGATATATATATATATATATATATATGTTACCATTTGCAACAACTTGCATAGACCTAGAGGGTATTGCACTGAGTGAAATAAGTCAGATAGAGAAAGATAAATAACATATGATTTCACTTATATGCAGAATCTAAGGAACAAAAGAAATAAACAAACTAAATGATAACAGACTCACAGATACAGAGAACAAACTGGTAATTGCCAGAAAAGAGGAGGTTGTGGAGCTGGGTGAAAAGATGAAGGGATAAAGAAGTACAAATTAGAAGTTATAAAATAGTCACAGAAATGTAGAGTACAGCATAGGGAATATAGTCAATATTATTGTAATGGCTGTGTGTAGTGCCACATAGGTTATGGAGCAATCGGGGGCATCACTTCGAAAATGTCCAGCCATTGTACTGTATATCTAAAACTAACAACAAATAGTTAAAAAATGAAAAAAAAATTCAAAATAGGAAACTGTATTTAAAGAAAGAAAGGGGAATCTCCAAGTATCAGAAACAAAGAGGGAACCCAAGACAAGAGTGACCATGGCCCAAAGGAGAATTAGTCTTTTATATATGCCCTCAAAACCTAGATAGGTGGAAGGGTTTTAATGCCCAAAGATATGTCCTTGGGTTACTCAAAACTGCTGACAGCCCAGAACGAAGCCAACACCATGGATACTTGCTCTTTTCGATAAAAGGTAAACTTTAAAAACTCCCCAGTAGCCCAGGAAATTTCCAAGGATGCTCATGAGTACCCTGGGTTCTGGTGAGAAGATCATCCTCTATGATAAAAATTCTATGAGTATTCTATGTATGAGTGTGGAATCCAAATTTACCTGAATCTTGAGGAATCTGAAACTGAAAAATTAATGTAGAAATTGACTGTTAACTAATTAACTCCCTGGGACTTCCTTTACAGGAAAACTCAAAATCATTCTTTAAGTACATTTCTACAACTCATAGCATACACAATTCACACAAAAAACACCTGCTTACATGCCATAGAATGAAATGGCAGGAGCACAAAAATGTTAAAAATTGGTAAAGTAATATGAAATTTAGGACACTATATTTTAAATAAATAAAGAAATAAAATAAGAGGAAACAATAAACGGAATATTAAAAAAAAGAGAGCAGGTTCATTTAAGAAATACCACTTGAAAAAATTTTTTAGAAAGGAAATGTATCATGTTTGAAATTGTGCTTTGTAAATATATATACATGAAAGGTGGGGTTTATAATTTTAAGATATAATTATTAGTGATTGAATAGTGAAAGTAAAGCATTGGTGCATATTAGGCTATACAAACATGCTATAAATGCATTGACTTGTCTTGACTTCTCATTCACCTATATTTTAAGAACAAGTTCCCTTTATTCATGATAACCAAATCCACATAAATAATAACCTAAAGGCACAGAATGTATAAATCAAATCCAAAATCTTTAGAAGTCTCTGGACTGGAGTCTTTGAGCCTTTTAGTCTTCTTTGACTTTTTGACTTATTTTTTTAGGAAATAAATTTGCCTGTAGGAATTAAAGGACCCATATTGTGTTAAGTATAGAATAATTGAAGGCAAAAGGGAAGTACTTGTAAAAGTCGAATTCTAAATCTCAGAAACATCATGTGTCGCATCAGGACAATGACAAAAATCTTGTTTTGCCTCTGGGAACTGGCACGGCTATAGCCAGGGGAGATAGATCCTGTTGCCTTCAGCAGTAATGTCGCTCAATACACACAGACTGTACAGAACTTCTGATGTGGTGCTAATGAGGAGGTTACTTATATTCCATGCTGAGGGGACAATTGGGCACAAGAAGAAGCCCAAAGAATTTTTGCTTTATATAATAGTCCAAGTACTCTTCTAAGATGTCATTTTTGTTGGCGTTGGGACTGGTAAGAATTACACCCTCCTCCCTATTATTCACTGCTGAAGGGTCTGGACCTCTTCTGCATGATTGTCAAGTGTTTCCCTGCTCTTTTAAAATAAGGCTCTCTCAGGAGTGTTCATATTTTTGTTTCTACAACATTTGTATTGCCAAGTTCTGAACTAAACAATGACATGGAATTTGCTAAGTATGAGAGAATATTTATCAAGATATCAATTCTTGCCTGAACTTTCTAATCCATTTCATTTTCTTAGGAATGTTTTTTGGTTTACTGTTATTAATATGGTTCAGTGAGAATAACAACAAATGCTAAATGATTTATTAAAATAAGATGATAAAGTCCTAAATTAATTACCAAAGGAAAGATAACTTTTCTAGAGATAATAGGAAGAGTCTACAACTTAGATTTATTGGAAGGCTTTAGAATGAATAAGCTTAAAAGCATTGAAAAAAACTGATATAACCAGCTAAAGGGGAAAGAAGTTAAATTTAGAATTGGGTGAATCCTCTACCCTCCAAAAATCCTGTTAAGTTTATGTAAGAACAGCTAGAAGTAAGGTATGCACCATCTAATTTGAAAATAATATAATTCATGTTTAAATCATGACTCGTTTCCAGTGTTAAAGGCTGTAGACTCTGAGTGGGATCCTGGAACCAAATTCAGAGCTTGACACTGCAGGCTGGAGCGGGAGGAGCGGCTGCCTGGCTGGAGACATTTAACTGTAAATAATTTCTACTGAGCCGCTTTTGTTTTGGTGGAAACTGAAACATGCTATGGTGATGTGTACATGAAGCTAGAACATCTGAATAAAAATCAGAATCCAGCCCCAGTCTGTAGATGCTTGCCTTACCTCCATTCCGCATGCAGGAACAGTCTATGCAATGGCTGCCCCATGACAGTCAGGGATCAGGGAATGGCAGTCAGGGAATGGAGGCCTATTTTCCCCTCTCAGTCGACACTTTTTGGGACTTCCTTTTGTCCTCCAACTTGCTTTTGTTGGCTTTGCTCCTGCCAAGAACTGCATTCTCTTCCTGCTTCCCTTTGTCCGTGTTTCTCGTTAACAAGCCCCCCATCCCCCACCCCGCCCTGGTCTCAGTTTCCTCATTTGTGAAATTCAGTGCTTGGACCGTGTAAGAGCTTAGGAAATGTTTTCCTGTTTTTTTTTTTTTTTTTTTTCCTCATTAAACTTTGTTTTCATGGGGTCTCAAAATGCTGTGACAGACTTTTGGTCAAGTTGTTTCCATTAAAAAGTACTGATTTAAAAAACTAATAACTTAAAAAAAAAATTAAACAGTGTGGGGGAAAACTTAAACAGTGTGGATTTCTCCTTTTCTTCTGAAGGTTTTACGATGCATTGTGATCATTAACCAGTCTTTTACTATTAAACTTAAATGGCCAATTGAGACAAACAGTTCTGAGACGGTTCTTCCACTTCTGATTAAGACTGAGGTGGCAAGTATTGGGGATAATATTCATTTGGCCTTCTGAGCTCTCTGGGAAAACTTGGTGACCTTGCCAGCTTCTGAGGCCTTCTTGTCCACTGCTTTGATGACACTCACAGCCATTTCATTCTTAATGTACCCTAGTTCCCATCCACATAAGGGATAGAAATGATAACAGTAAAAGAGGGGAAAAGAAGAAGCTGATTCTTCCGTGGGTTTTCTCTTTGCTTCCTCACGGAAGAATCCTCGGTCTCTCCCTTATCTTCTAACTCTTCTTTCTTATTCTTCGGGGGCCCCAGTGTTTGGGGGTGGGGGGAGGGATTGAAATTGAATGTCCTTCTGCAATGTAAACCTCTGTGTCCTCTGAACCCATCTTATTCCCTTATTGCCACTCTCGTCTTTCACTATAGAATATTGGACTTAGAGGACAGCTTTTAACTTTCTCTTTCTTAGTAGTCTTAGCAACATGAACTCTTGGAAAACCTCAAGAAAGATTTTGAAATTGTTACAGGAAAAGGAAGGCAAGGAAATTTGGGAAGTGGGCTAGGGTAGGAGGTAAACATTGAGGGGTGTCAAAGGATGGTGATGGTAGAAAGATGAAGCAGGTAGACCTGCCTCGAGGTGCTCAGAGCAGAGTGTCTGAAAGCTGACCTACCCTGACAAGGCTCTGAGGAGAGAGATTTCCCTGGAACCCTTAAACCTTCCTGTTGTGACTGCTTCTGTGAGTGTCCCAAGATTGCCCTCTGGAATCCTTACTCCTGCTGCTGGTAGCTAGGGTGAAAGATAAGAAAGAAAATCAAGGATCCCATTAACGCACCCTGAATTCATTTTCTCCCAGTATCATTGTTATGCTGTTTCATAGTATACCCAGTGACATATAATACCTCAGGTCCCTTGTCAGCCATTTACCACTTAGAGCTTGTTTCTTTGGGAGACTATATTTTTGAGAACTGCAAACAACCAGCTTAAAATCAGACAATGAGAACCAAACACAGCTGTTTGAAAGTTAAGTCCTACTCATAATGCAGTCAATTATTCATATTTTTTCTAAATGACCGGATCGTGTGATGCTAACAAATACAGGCATACCTCAGAGATATTATGGGTTTAGTTTCAGATCATCACAAGAAAGTGAGTATTGCAATAAAGTGAGATATAATTTTTTTGCTGGTGGAGGGTCTTGCCTTCTATTTGTAAAGAATGAAACATCTGTCAAGCACAATAATGCACAGTGCAATAAAATAAGGTATGCCTGTACCATCTAATGGTATAAGAGGTTTCTGATGTTTGCTGGTGAATGGCCAATAGCTGAGGATATCGTGCCATTACAGGTCACAGTTAAGCCAGCCTATAGTAACACCTAAAAACATAAGAAATAAGCAATCTCTTATTCATAGAAGTGAACTTCATTTGACTGTAGGTATGATGGCTGCTTTGAGAAATATAACTGGCTTAGGTTTCTTTAGTAATTTATACCATCCATAAATCTTTCCTGATGTTCTTAGTCTTACTGTTTTAAATTTAATTGGCTGCGTTTAAAGTGTCTGATCTCAAAAAACAATAGAGAAGTACATTAAACGAGTGCAATCAAATATAAATGGCTCAAAGTTACATTAAAAGGGGAAAAATCCATATATTATTCCATTTAATGTACTGCACTCAGAATGTCAAAGCCTGAAGAATAGTAATTATATAGTCATTTAAAAAAATGCATCTTCAAAGAATATTTAATGGCTTGAGAATATTATGCCATTATAAGAGTGAAAAAAAGCAGATTGCAAAACTATTTTGGAACAAACACAAAGAAAATTAAAATACTTGAAATTAATAAAGAAAAAGATTAACAGTGATTATCTAGGTGGTAAGACTAGGTGTGATTTTAATTTTCTTCTTTGTATTTTTCTGTATATTCTATAATGGGCAACTTTAACTTATTCCCACAGAGTTTATTTTAAAAAAAAATATTATAGAATAAAAGAAAATGAAAATAAATGTGCTCTAACCCTAAAATGAAAATCCCATTACAAAGAAAAAATAATTTCAAGTAAGGAAAGAGGATCCTGAACAAGCAGGGAAAAAAGAGCAAGGAAGATTGTAACTGGGTCAAGTACACGTACAACTTACTTTCCAAAGCTCGGGCATTTTTCTTTCTGCAACACCCTCCAACTTCTCCAGAGCTGACTTCCTTTAATCTCTGGAAGGCAAGTTTCTGAATTAATTGCAAGAAATACTATGCTCACTCCTGACTAAATGGCCTAACTGACATTGCATTTGTGAGGGGTATTTGTTTCAGGGTTGCTGACTGTACAAGTTGCTTTATGGGCCGCTTTTTGGGCAGTCATCCTGAGCTGGTTTTATGTGGCGCTGCCATAGGTTTTCCAGGTTTTCCCCATATACCAGTGGGCACCCTGGAATGTCACCCAAGTCTGATTTCGTCATGGCCCACACTATCACACTGCGTGGCGCCTGCAGCCTGACCCGGCCGCCAGACTTGACAATCGTTCCATACTGACCTTGGTCAGGTTTCCCCCTGTTTTGTTCCCAGATATTCCCTTATTTAGCTTATTCAGAACCTTAGTTTTTATCCAGAGAACTAGAATGCTAACCACACAGGGACACTGCTCTGAAGTTGCCCCAAATGCTGATCTCCAAAAAAAAATGTACAAGTGTCCCGTCTGGGCATGCCAGGCACACCCACTGAAGTTGGCCTTTTCTTTTATGTAAAGGCTGGGTTTGCAAACTAGAGCACGAGATTGAAACAACGACAACCTCAAGGTTGGATTTAGAGGACTGTGCTATGCTCTTTTGGCTTGTTTTTGAATGAAGATTAAAATAAAAGAAAAAAATCAAGGTTTGCAAAGCTTCTGTGAAAGTGGCTAAAATTTATTTTGGTGAAATAATTTCTCTGAAATGATCTCTATGATAGATTCTGTGTTCTTGACATGAAAGTAACAATCTTTTTTCCAAATATGATTTTCAAAAGAGTTTATTGAGCGCTTACTGTATGTACGTGCTCAGTCCATACAGTAAGCGCTCAATAAACTCTTGTGGTCAGCTGAAGTGCTGGGGCTCAGTTGGCAGCACTGGGCTGTGTTTCCTTTGTGTTAGAGAATAATTATAACTAGAGCAGTGGCGCTTTTGTTTCTGGACTAGATATCTGTCTCAACTCCAAGGTTTTTATGTTATTCACATTTTGAGCTTCTTACGAAGAACGTTTTCTCTTGGAGGACTGGTCATGGGGAAAGGAGGACAGTGATAGTATGCTTCGTTTGACTTTTTCTGTTCCACCCACCTCCCTTTTTCTGACTCCATGGAATGACTCAACTATATAACTACCTGGAGAAACTTTCTCTTAATGAAGGGATGGGCTTAATTCAGCTCTCTTCTGCATGGCCAGAGGGATGTGGCCAATGACCCAGGGAGATGGGTGTTTGGTTTTGTTAACAATCCTCTTTCTCAGTAGGTTATTTACTCAACTCTCTCTCTCTCTCTCTTTTTTTTTTATCTGAAGGCTTGGAGGCTATCCACTGCAGACAGGATCTGAACACTGAGAAGATTGGAGGATGCCTATTTCTCTTGGAAAGAAGATACTCATTCCATTCTGTGTTGGGTGGGATGGGTGGGGATAACATGATTAAGTTTGATAAGTTTTTTCTATTAATGTGGTTGACATCTTGCAGTTGAAAAGCAAAATTCAAAGAACCATACATCCTTGGCAAAGCTGCTTCTCAGACTTTTTCTTTCAGGATATGAGGAATCTGCTTGGGGAGGCTCTTCCAATGCATTAGAAGAAGAGAAATGAACAGACTGTCTCTCTCTTGGGCTCTCCCATTATAACATGTTCTTTTTTGAAATCCATCTTTTTTCCTCATTTCCTCTTACAATGGGACTTTCTTCTTTCTTCCCTTTTTTTTGTTCCTTCTTTCTGTACATTTTTCGTCTTTTCTTTTAGAGGCATATACTTCTTATTCATTCATTTACTTACTCTTTACCTTTCTTTCTTTTTTTTTTTTTTTTGAGTATCTACTCTATAATAGCGCCTTATTGCTAATCATTTAGAACAAAAACCTGTAATCTCCTTTTAAACCCCTTTAGTTCTGTATCTCAGATATGCCTACCCATTGCCGAAAAAGATGTGTGCAGGAGACTGATGAATATTTCACAATGGGTGGTTTCTTTTGGGAAGGTCTTCCCATCTGTTTTTTTTTTGCAAACTCCTATGTTCTCTCTCATTGGAATAGGGTACTCTCAGGGGAAAATCCATCTAAATGGTACCATTATAACAGTTGTCAAAGTATTTTTGTTTTCACCAAAAAGCCTACATTTTCTAAATAAAAAAATATATATATTAACTGTCATGGACATAGAAGGTGATTCCATTCACAAAGAAAAAAGGCGTAGTGAAACCAGAAGGCCATATAATTGCAAATGGTGCTGGATCTCTGAGTCAAAGTTTTCAGAAATCAAGATGTTTCCCTGGAGTGCTGGATTCAAAGTAATCTTGTAACTTAGTGGAGCCTCAGCCCACTTAATTGCCTCAAAAGAGCCCCTTAGTCTCGTTCTTTTTGCCCTTTGATCTTTGTTCATGGGTCTTGAGAAGTGGTTCTCACACTTGAGTGTGCATCAGAACCACCTGTGGGCTTTATTAAACAGCAGCTTACAGGGTCCACTTTTGGAGAGTCTAATTCATCAGGGCTGCAGGATGGCTCAAGAAGCTATATTTATGACAAACACTCTGGGTGGTTCATAGTACATAGAATGAACTATGAGAAACAATGATTTAGTGATGATTGTGATTTATGTAGTTTTGATGGGGGAAGAAATATATAAAAAATAATTGTGAAAGGGCTGGGATGGGCTGCCATAATCTCATAGAAAAATCGCTTAAAAAAATCAATCCACTTATCTGACTAAAGCAAGATCGTACACATCTTATAATTATATTCAGTGAATGTTAGATAAGTGCCCAAGGTTCTTATCCAAATATTAGTGAAGCCCCCACCTCTTTTTTTTAGTAATAGTTGGCAGAGAGCTTCCTGGGGACTTGTAGAATCATGATGATTTTGAAAACTTTCTTGTAGCAATAGCATTCAAAATTTGGACTGAGGCTTTGAAATGAATAGATTTATAGACCCCCCCCCCAACCTCGCCCCATCTCATTTTAATAAACATTTACTACATTCCCGCCGTAAAACATGTCCTAGGTCACTATCCGGGTTAACAGCTGGCTTTGGCTTCATGTCTAGTGATAAAAGACTGAAAGAAAATGTCCTTGCTAATTACAGAACAATGAAATATAATTAGTGTCATAATAGATGGACCTATAAAGAGCATGGGAAGTGAGATGAAGAGCAGGTGTTTGAAGAGCAGATGTTTTGACCTAAGGGGAACCTTAGAGACAATTCTCTAGGCTCTCAAAAAAATTGTTTCATGAAGAGAAAGTTGGGGCTCAGAATAAGAAGACTTCAATATCTTCATTTGTGTGAAAGGTCTTAAAAACCTACAACATGCTCTCTGTCCCACCCACATGGACTTTGTCAATGATATTTGTGTGTGTGTGTGTTGGGATCCAAATGTCCAAATGAAAAAAAACTGTAAATATTGCTTTATGACATCTTTTTCTTTAATCATTTCTTTCACATAGTCTTTTGGACTTTCTGAAATATCTTGGTCACTGGGATTATCATACCCATCTTGTTTTAACTTGGTGGATAGTTTATATAGTTGTGTTGATCAATGCACACATGGTTCCCTAAAACATGATTTCCCAGCTAGTGGGGACCAATACTGTAGAGCCATAGAGTTAGTGTCAGAGCTCAGACATTGAGTTTCATTTCTGAAACCTCACTCCATGACAATAAATTCATTTTAGAAAACAACTTGGTACTATTTTGATCTGTGGGATGTTTAAAGCCTAGGTACCTAAAGCAAAACAACAATGAACGAAAACAAACGTCTCTCTAAACCTCCTACTACTTGTGAGTCTCTAGCAGGATGGAAAACAGGTAGGGAAAGATTGTTTGAACTGTATGTTTCTGCAAATAGTGCCTCGGTTGATTTCTGAGTGAGAGGCTTCCAGATCAAGGCTACACAAAATAGAAAATCAGAGCGAGAAGACTTCCTTCAGGGGCAAACTTGAAGGAGTTACCAATTATTAAATCTCTTTCCTGGCAAGCTCTAATCTGGGACTGACAGGAAATAAAAGGTCTTAATGGTTTATAGAAGAGCCCTTGGCCATATTATTTCTAATACATAGAGCAGATAACAAGATTTATAATGGGTAAAATGGGCAATTGCAGAATTTTGTTTAATCCAAGTGTTAACATTTAATTTGTGGCTTGAGGGCAGAAATGGGATAAATATTGATAATCTACTTTCCTAGAAGCCCCTTTCTTTAAATTCAATAGGGATCAGCTAGCTTCGCCTCTCCACTCTCAAAATGAAGAAGAGTAGTTACTAATTTGCTAAATATTTCATGATAAATCCCCACTTCATTTTGGACAGTTAGGCCAATCGTGAACTACTTGGACAAGAGGTTGGAATAAAACATTGAAATATTGTATCTGTGATTTGGGGATTATGGAATGGCACAGGAGTTCAGAGGCATAGGTTCAAATTCTTGCAGTGTAGGGGTGGGGTGGGGGCTTCAACACAAAGCTTTTAGAATTAGACCCAGCTTTAAATAATACCTGTTATTTTCTTGCTGGATAAACTTGAAGTTAGATAGCTTTTGAAGCTGCAGATTTCTTATCTATAAAAAGGCAGGCAGAAATGTTTGTTGTGAGTGAATGCTTACCTCACCGGGTAGTTAAGAGAATTAAAAGAATGAATTAATAAGTAGTATTTAGGACAGTACTTAGCTCATATGTAGCATATATTGTCAGTAAGAGGCAACTATTTTTCCTATTTTTAGCTGATGGTTTTGTACAAATCACTTAATCTGTCTTAATCTCTCTTTCCTTTATCTTACTTTTTCTTTCCTATATTTCATGGATTTTTTTTTTTTTTTTTTTTTTTTTTTTGGTGAGAATAAAGTAAACGGATAAAATTTTATGAAAGTACCTGGCTTACGGTAGGCTCTCAATAAAGGGGAAAAATGGTAAATGGACTCTGCCTCCTGGGTATCTAGGGCACTCTGAGATGCTATACATAGATTTTTAGATCACTAAGTCTTTGTGCCATCCTTCAGTTAGCACTACTTGAAAGTGAAGAAGCAATACAGAGTCTGAAATACTACAAGATGCAAGGCAAAGATGTGACCAAGAAAAGGAAGATCAAACATATTTAGGGGAGAATAAGTGAAGCCACTCAGAGTAAGTGGATCAGGAAAGAGGCCCTAAAGGCTCTGGTTTAATAAGTTGGCAAGGCCTGGCAGAAGTAGCCTTCGTTCTAAAGATGCCAAGTAAACAGGACCTCAAGGGCAAAGAAAATATTATTTGTTCTTTTGGTAATTTCTACAGTTTAATTAGGAGCACAAGTAGAGTACATAGCAGGCAACAAATGAATGCTTGTTGATGACACACACTATTGGTTACATACCCAGTGGCTATTCTCTTTTTTTCCCTTGGTGATAGAAACCTGGTTTTGATCAAGAAACAAGAGGCCCAGTCCCAGAAAATGACTCATAGTTGGTCTAAATCAGTCATGGCAATTCTATTTTTTTCCTCCTAGTGATTGGTCTAGAAGTGGTCATGTGACCCGGTTCTGGCCAATAAGACATAAAGAAGACATCTGTCGTCTATTTCTGGGAAATATTTGTCTTCTAAAAAGATAAATATGCAACAAGAGAAAGCTCCCATCCACTGCCCCCCCCCCCTTTTTTTAAAAAGTTTTTTCCTCATTCCTTCACCTTACTGTTTGGAAGTCTATTGTCTGAAGAACTTGTAATTCAGGCAGCTATCTTGCGTCTATAAGGGAAAACTTTGCCAACACAATGAGAAAGGCAAAGCAGAAGGGTAGGAGGAGGCCAAGTCTTTCATGATATCTTTGAGCTATGAACCAACGCTTGGACTAACTGACTTCTTATTAAGTAAATGTGTTCTTATGGTTTAAGCCACTATTAATTAAGTTTTCTCTTAAAATAGGTTAACTCTGACAGCACTTAAAGTTCTTACTATGTTCTAGAAGCTTTTCAAGTGCTTCACATGTATTGGTTCATTTAATCCTCGCAATAACCCTGAGAGGTAGTAGTTGTTGTTATTACATCTGAGGAAACTGAGATACAAAGATGTTAATTTGGCAAATGTTACAAAGATAACAAATTATAGAGTTGGAATTTACATCCGGTCATCTTGTCCCATTGCTATATTAAACCACTTTAATATAACTGAATTATTTATAATAACAAAAATTGTTAGAAGTCGCCTTATTTTTGGCCTGAGAGCAACAAAAAAATAACCTGAAAACTAACTTATTAATATAGTATTAGAAATATTATAGCCAATAGCCTATATTATGGTTATTTCACATATCGATTAAAAGAATTAAACATTTTTTCTACATTTTCTACATTTTCAAAACCCATACATTTTCAAAAGTATGTAGGAATGTAACCAAAGTACCAGGAAGCATCCAATAAAAATGAAAATGTCATTTTATAGGAGAATGATTAGCTAGTAAACAATGATCCAAAATCGTTCAAAAATGAAAAAAAAAAGACTGAATTTCATTCAATAACCATGCAGTCAGAGGTTCTGGGATGAGAAATTGAAGGATTTGTCACTGCCTCAGCAAGAGATAGTCCCGAGTGAGATAATACATGCTTCAAAAGACCTTCTTATTTATCTTTTCAATAGGGCTTGTACTGAAAACTTATTTTCATTCATAACATTTATATACAAAGTTGATTTTTCTTGAATAAAATAAGCCAATAATGAGGTATCCTAATAATAAATCTAATAGATGAGAATGAGGCTACCCACCCTCACTTCCCCGTTTTCACTTGTAGTGAAGAATTAGAAAAAACCTTTACAGAAATGAGCAGCAGTATGTATGGCATTTATATACCCTTTTGCTATCTTTGTACATATGCTTACATGGGATTCTAAAGAGAAGAGGACAAATTAATTGGTGTATTGGTTTAGATGTTTTCAATGACAAGACATAGAAAATTCAAATCAAAAGTGTTTAAGCCATGAAGATAAATTTCAAGAAGACATTATATAGGGACAAATTTAGATCCTATTTTATAAAGTCATAATGAAGAAAAAGCGGAGTTCCTGTAAAACACTTAAAATAGGGAGCATAGTTAGCATTTAATGAATATTAACTATCATTATCTCATTGGCTAGATTTATGTCATGAGCCTATACCTGTTCCAGTCACTGACAGAATAAATGGCATTGTCATGATCATTTTAAATTCATCTGGATTTTCTTCTGAACTAGTGAGCTGGAAATAGGGTTACCGTCCCTGTGTGAATAGATAATCAAAGGTCTGTCAATAAAGAAGTAGGAGAATGGCTGATGGCTGAAAGTTAAAAAATGTCAATACAATTGTATTAATGCTACTATAACAAAGACCTTTTAAAATGCTTTATTGATTTAGGTATATTGACTGCCTTAGTTCTGTAGGAAACCAATAAGACTAGTAGAAAATTGGAAGAGGTCCTATTGATTTAAGGTTCTGACCTATTCCCCAAAAGTGAAAGTAGTAGATAGTTCAGAACTACAAGTGTATGGTCAGAGGAGTAGCTTGTGGGAAAGGGCATTTGCTCTTTCATATGCATAGATTAGGCTCCTTTGCTTCTCTGGTTTGAAAGGAATTAGAAAACTCACCATTCAAAACCCATACATTTGTAAAATAAAGGGTCTTGTTCCTAACCTGGTTTAAGAAGTCACAGATGGATTGCTCATCCTCTTTTTCTCCCACCGCAGCCAGCATTTTGCTAATTAGTCTCCCGCTTTATTCTAGTTTTTCATGCTAGGCCCAACAGTCATTCTTATTATCCCATTATTTAACATCTATTTCTTTTTACAGTTGCTTAGTTTAGTAGCAAGAAGAAGGAATTGTCTGCCCGAGGACTTTCGGTTACAGGGAAGAGAAGTCTGCTAAAAATAGTTCAAGTAAATTGGTTGAGAGATATTACTTTAAAAATACACATACACTTTATGAAGTCCAAATATCTCTAGGCATCAGAAGAACTAATTTGGGAAAGTGGGACTCGGGCTACTCTCCATCTCTTGGGGACTTCGTGGTGACTTACAGTGCTATCTTTTTGCACAGACCCCACAGGGCACTCATCGTTAACTCTACATCAGCATCACCTCTCAGTTCAAGCACTTTCCACTGACTCATTCCCTCATTGTCCTAATTTTAAGTTCCTGAGACATGTCTGATTAGTTTTACTTATCTATTTCAAACCTTGTGTTGGTTATCATAGAGATGAATTAGTGACTCTCTCTCTAAATAACGTGATTGGGATGAAAAGTGGATTATTCAGAATATGTGACAGATTATGGTAAAGGGGATTAAGCACTAAATCAAGAGCTTTGGAACTTGGGCTTTATTTCTAATTGTCACAACCTAGTTAGTTGTGTGGTCTTAACTTCTGCAAAAGATGAAATTGAAATACATATTCTCTAAAGTTCCTCTTGTCCTAAAATTCTATAAATCTTCATTTCATAATCTGTTTATGATGTGTTATGATTTCTGAACTTGTCAGTTTTTTTATATCAACTATGTTGTACCTAGATTGATTCCATAGAATAGTTCAAGAACCTTAAACTTATCAACAATATGCTTTGCACACCCCATTGTGGAGTGGCTTACTTCTGGGAATGTTTTCTGTAGACAGTTAATATATGATACCTGAATTTTTTGCTTATAGCTAAAAAAGAAGATGCTGGAAGAAGAGAAATAAACCCAGAACTTTTGGATGAGGGTGTAATTCACTGAGATATGCAGAAGTCTATTAGAGTGTTTATTTTGTTAATGAATACATAGATATTAATATAATGCTAAATTGATAAGACTTTATTAACAAAATTATCACTTATATTGTCATATTTAATAAGATTCCTTGAAACTATTCAACAACATTTTATGTGTATAGATGTTAATTTGAACATAGAAATTACTCTAAGATTTTTTTTTTTATTAAACTAGTATTAACATTGAATAGCTTACTATTCAATATTAATTCTCTAATTCTGAATTCTCTAATTCTGTAATGGCACAGAATTAAGTAACATGTGGATGGACTTATGAAAGGTTACAAGCAGAAAATGTTCATTTGTTTAAGTGGAAAATTTGGACCTAGATAAGGTACACCACAGTTGGATGGTGGGTATGGAAACCACATTCATTTAACAGTCACAGCAGAAAGAATAGGAGCTGTTTTGGCTGTCTTCATGTATTTTAATATAGAGAAAGGAGAAAATGACATTTCTTTCTCCAATGGGAAAGCTGGTTGAAGAAGCGGTAGAGGATAGTGGAGAAGAGTGTGGATCTCGGAGTGAAACAGCATCCTAGATGTGTCCCTGAATCTTTGTGCCTTTGCCTCCTTGTCTTTGTTATGTTGTTCCCGAAGCAGACCCAAAGACTAGGATTCAAATGCCAATGTCGGGCAGTGATCCCAGCAAACACTGGAATGGGGGGTGGGAAAATGAAGAGGGCAATAAAAGGGTGAGTTATCAAGCAGTTACAGTTGTGGCAACCAGAGCTTCAGCCGACTGAGGAGCCAGTGTAGACCACGCACTACAGAGCCAGACCACTTGAGGAGCAGCCAGCTCAGGCATTGGTTGAGGAATGCTTCTAAAGGGTGTAAATTCTCTGGAGCTTCTGGCCATATATCCTGCAGGAAGGTAGGCTCTGGTACCGGAGATGTAGGTGCAGGCACTAGGGAGTCCTCCCAGCACACATTAAAATGAGATCTTTGAGGGAAAGATCAGGGCATTGGCAACATCTACTATAGTCTTTACCTTGCACAGCAGAGATGATAATGATTGTATTTATCACATAAAATACTTATGAAGATTAAATGCTGCAAGCTGAGCTCTTTGTACAGTTCTTAGACTATAATAAGCACTCAGTGGTGTTATTATTTAATTTTTAAATATTATTATTATTATTAAAAGCAGATCACTTTACGTTTGTCAGAAATGGCAAGCAATGAATTGTCTGGAGGGGAAGAGCAGAGTGGCCTGTATGTGATCTGTCAAAGCATCACTGTGTTGCATGGAAGTCTGGGGTATGGGCCCTCTGAGGTGCTCTCCAACTCTGAGTTTCCAAGATTATTCAAATGCATGTGTCTGCAACAGACATATTTTGTGCCTCGAGCCACATGCCCTCAGCCTGCCTGATTTCTACTGCAGTTGCAGAGGGCAGGTCCCGGTGTTGCTACAGGGGGTCCAGCTCAACCACCTGCTGAATCTTGTCTCTGCTTCCTTTCTTGGGTTATTTTTCCCCAAACAGGACAGACTAGATGTGCAGGAGAGTCAATGCTCCTTGGAGCGGGGTTATTAAAGATAATAAAGACCTAGTTCTTATCCTCTGAGGGCCGGTGAGGCCTGTGAAGAGGTGATTTGAAAATAATTAAAACATACTTGCTACATTAGAGATATGTTTGAAGTGTTCTGAGTGGAACTGGGGTAACATTTGAGAGAGGAGAACTGAATCCTGAAGGATGAGTAGAACTCAGGCAGAGAGAAGGAGAAGGTTTTCCATCTGGAGACCAGCAGGTGTACAGGTGTGGTGACAGAAGAGCAGGGCCCAGAGTGCAAGGGGTAGGGAACCACCAGAGATGGGAGAAAAGGGTAAGCTGAGAGCCTCCGAGACTTATGCAGGGGAGGGATGGGACCAGATCTGTGCTTCACTAAGTTTGCTCTAGTGGCTAGTGGGTAGGGTGGACTAGAGGGAGGAGATGCAGGAGGTAGGCAGATGAGTTAGGGGCATTCCAGCAATGGAGGTGAGAAATAATGACAGTCTGACCTAGGGCATTGAGCAAGTGTAGTCTACAGTGGTTTGCATAATCAATACTTCTAAAGGATGGGAATAAGGAGGTGGTGGAAGAGGAGGGAGGAAAAAGGCAGCTCTTCTCTTGAGACAGGTGACAACAAAGTGACAACAAAGTGTTTACAGAAAACTACTCTTCTGTCATTTCTTCAAATGGCCTGCAGATGAAACAAGTCTTTCTTCTCCCTCTTACTTGAAATAGGTCCTAGAAGAACTGTTCTGCAGCCCCCTTTTAAGTCCTCTGGCAATGCACACCCAAATTCATTTCTAGAAGCTTTTGGTTCACATGAACTGACATCAGCATCTCCTTCACAGGTCTTTCGACAGAATATTAGATTCCTTGCTTTTTTTTTTTTTTTTTTTTTTAGATGCGTGGAGCTCTTTCCTACATAGTACATGAAAAGATGTCTTGGAACAACATGCATTGGAATGTGAGGGAAATAGTGTGGACTCATGCCAGCCATTTGCAAGAGTGATGAATGATTTGAGGAAAGATGCTTGCCAAGTTCATTCTTCTACTTGGAGATTGGGTAAAATATCAGGTGCAATATAAATATAGTCCTTTAGGGAAAAGTCAGGGAAGAGAGTCTCTCCATTATAGATGAGCCAAAAGTTGATAAGTAACAAACCCAATTATACAAAAACTGAAAGACAGGGCAAGGGAGAATTAGTTTCATCATGTGCTCCACAGTACCCCAGAAACACATCTGTAACAGCTTATGATTAGAAGAGTGCAAAGACACCAACCCTTGGAATCATCTACGTGACACATTCCAGAATAGTAACGTTGTATTTTATGAAACAAATTATTATTCAGTAAAGAAAAACTTGTCTCAACATTCCACTGATTTGTGTTTTATAACTTTGGTTTGGATGGCACGGGATCTTACCATCCTCAGTTTTCTTGGATTGTGCTATTTTATCTCCAGATGTGCACAACATCTTGCAAATTACACTAAATAAATAAAATGAATGTTCAACACTTGAATCCCATTTTGTAATACATGCTTGCTTATGTTTGTAGTATAGAGAGTGTTTGAAGCACTTTTATGTATTTTAATAATTATGCATCTGATGTAGAATACTATGATCTATAGCACTGCTGGGTCTTCATTTCCCCAATGGTTATGCTAGTCTGTTAGGAAAGTTCTGCGAGCCTTCTGGTGCTATTTACAAAACCGAGGTGCTCAGTGTGTTTGGAAGATGGCAAACAAAGTTGGGGAGTACACACAGCACGTCTTTCTGTAGTGTGTTCATTTGATCAAAATTGAGAAAATATAGATATATTACACAATAAATGTAAAATGTGTATGCATTTCATAGGTAACATATGAATCATTAAGAAAGTTTGTATCTAGAGCTGGTTCCTCAAAAACACTTCCTGTATCTCTAAATCTCTGTACCTCTCAGCTTCCTCAACCCAGGTTTGCTTTTGCTCTACTTTTGTTACAGGTGCTTTGGAGGAAATTATGAAAGCACTAGCTTTGGAAAGATGCTAGAACTGGAGTCAGAATAGCCTTGTTTTTCTCTACTACTTAGTAACTGTGTTATTGTAAACAAGGACATTAACCATTGTGAGCCTTGCTTCCCTCTTTGTAGAATGGAGGTAGTCTTGCCTATTCTATGTCACTAATAATAAAACGTAATTAGATTGCTAATGTTAAACTGGACTTTGGTCATCTCTCCAATGGAATAAATAGAAAAATTCAAAATAGGTATCTTTCTAAAAAAATCATTTAAAAAGCAGGCTTTTTGAAGATTAGTCCTCACTTTTCTGTGTGCTGTTCCACAGTTTTTACCTTGGTTATTTCATATTGAGGTCTTAACTTCTGTTGACACAAATACCCTCTCTATATTAAATACATTGGAATTTTTCTTTTCCTTCCTCAAAGAAATGAACCTTCTCAATGTTCGCTTAGAGGTTTTGGCAGGGACCTGGGACTAATTGCCCTAAACTCCCAATTTAATATTAGCTTGGTCCCAAATTGTCTTTCTATTTGCCCCACATTACCGTGCTCCCTCTGCAACTTCTTAGCACCTCCCAATTGGCTTTGCTCTCGCAAGTTTATCAGTCTCAGCCCACTTCACATGTATACACACCTCCTCTGAGTTCTGACAATATCCTGTTAAAGCTTGAATGTGGCATTGGGATCTCCCTCACTAGAGTGTAAGAGACCTGAGGATTATTAATGGCTGTGTATTACTGATCGTTGTGCTCCAACAATGCCTGGTGTGGAATCTGCCTGTATGTCCTGTGCAAGAAAGATTGACTGAATGTGAGCTCTACCAGAGTATGAATCTTGTCTGTTTCATTCCCAGAACGATGTCTCACACTAGGATAGTATCTGACAGTGGTTTACAGCTGGTATTCAATAACTAGTTGTTGACTGAATTACTGTTTTCTTCACTCACATCTCTTGTGCCTTCTGTCAACTGAGTAGCCTTTACTAGCACTGAATGTCCACCATCCACCACCTCTTCCACACAGTTCCAGCCCCTCCATGGTGAAGTGGAGAAGGTCAATTAACAGTGGTAGATAGAAACAATGCCCTTGAAATTCTTCTACTAGCAGAAGTTCATCTTCAAGGACGATTTCCTATTAGGAAGTGTTTTTTAATATTGGTAGTCATTAGACAATATATAATTGTATGTAATGCTCATGTTTCATGAACCAAATTATAAGAAAGTCTTCAGGGAACCCTCGTACACTGTTGGTGGGATTGCAAATTGGTGCAGCTACTATGGGAAACAGTTTGGAGATTCCACAAAAAATTAAAAATAAAACTATCTTATGACCCAGAAATTGCACTTCTGGATGTCTACCTGAAGAAAACCAGAACACTAATTTAAGAAGATATATGCACTCCTATGTTTACTGCAGTGCTATTTATGACAGCCAAGATATAGAAACAACCTAAGTGCCCATCAATAGACAATTGGATAAAGAAGTCATACATATATACAATAGACTATTACTCAGCCAAAAAAAAAAAAAAATGAAATCTTGCCATTTGCAGCAACATGGATGGACTTACAGGGTACTATGCTAAATGAAATAAGTCAGAGAAAGACAAATACCATATGATTTCATTTATATGTAGAATCTAAAGAACAAAATAAGCGAACAAACAAAATGAAAACAGACTTATAAATCTGGACAACAAACTGGTGATTGGCAGATAAGAGGGGTTTGGGTGAAAAATGTGAAGGGAGTAAGAAATACAAATTAGTAGTTATAAAATAGTTGTAAGAATGTGAAATTCAGCATAGGGAATATAGTCAACGATATTATAATAACTATATATTGTGCCAGCTGGGTACTAGACTAACTGGGATCGCTTTGTAAATTATACAAATTTTTAACCACTGTGCTGTACACCTAAAACCGATATAAAATAATATTGAATGCCAATTCTAATTGAAAAATAAGTTTAGAAAACAAATAAATAAATAGAAAGAAAGTCTTTTGAGCTGAAAACAGTTCTTAATTTAAAGCATCCATTCTCATCACAGGACAGCAAAAGAGCTGGCCAGCTGCTTGCAAATGCTCTTGGTCAAGGGGCTTGATCAAGGCAGCCAAAATCCTGAGTTATCTTCTCTAGCATGTCACACACAGCACCCAAAGGAATCACAGAAGTTTCGCCCCTGAGCTGGCTCACTCAGTAGTTTACATAGCCTGTGGACACTTTCTTCTGCCCGCTACAAGATTTCTTCCTTCCCTGCCTGTCCCCTCAGAGCTCCCCTCACAAATCCATTTACATTGACTTTAAGTGTCAATCACATTAGGGGAAGGGAAGTCTTTCCCTTAATGAAAAAAAAATCAGCTTAGCACAGGTGCAATGACCTGCCTTGATAAAGAAAGGCTACCTGGTTGCCTACAACAGAACCCACTTTTGCACAATAACCCCAGGCTGCAATGTGAGGCTCCAGGTAATGTAATCTGTTTTCACACAGCCTAGTGTTAGGGTGCGCTGCCACTCACTGTAAAGGTTACTATCTCTCTTTTATTGTAATTACAAAAGCTAACTGCAAAACCCGAAACCTTGCTGGGAAATTGCCTACCTACACAAAGAACACAGAGACCCTATCGCTTCAGAGTTCAGTTCTTTCTGAGCTTCTTTATAAAAGAGTTTTTTGTCTGTCTTGCAAGGCTCTAATCAGGGAGGAGCTGCAAATCCAGGTTAGCTGATGGCTTGGAGTGTTTCAAGTAGGAGGCTTTCTTTGCAGGTTTGCATATAAGTGCTTTATAATTTAGCTTGCAGAAGTTAAGTAAAATGGCAGCTCTTACACATCTTAGATAGAGGGAGACAGAGCTACTGAGACATGCGCACGCGCACACGCGCACACACACACATACAGAGAGAGAGAGAGAGAGAGAGAGAGAGAGAGAGAGAGAGAGAGAGAGATTCTCGCTAACAGATGTATCCTGTTTTTTCAGATCTCATCAGCTTTCCTTGAAGGAGGTATAACTGTGTTCGTTCTGCTGTTTGCTTTCACTACCCTCCAGCTCAAGGTTTGAATACTATAATCACAATGCAGAGTGTGCTGGAAGATACTTATTTTTATCCCAACTGCCAGCATCACCACAGTGTGGATCATCCAAATTTACACTCCACATATATGCAGCATGTGGCCCTGCTGCTGGGCCAGCTGCTTTCCCTAAGGCTGAGATATGGTTGTTTCATGTTTTGCCTCATCGAAAATGTGATAGCAAAAATATGTGAGTGAAACCTACACTCACAGTAGCTTACTAAACAAAGATTGAAATGTGTTCTAAATGTGTGGTTAGCTGTTCAATGGGAATTGAGACTGGAGAAAAAGAGAAAGGGAGGGAGGGGAAGAGAAAGAGAGAAAGAGAGAATGAGAGAATACAGCACAGGTTCTTCTTAGTAAGAAGCTTGCTTTCTTGGGGCAGTAGCGTGCTCAGCTCAAAGATCACATTTCCCTTGAGATAGGTGTGGCTATGTGGCCAGGCTTTGGGTGACCAAACTTGGGCAGAATATTCTGTGGGATTTCCAGGAAGGCTTCTTAAAAGGAAAAGAGGACAGCTTGGTCCTTAGTCCTTCCCATCTACCTGCTGGTTAGAAAGCTGGTATGAGGCTAGTGCCCAGTTAGCCATCCTAGACTCTGAGGTGACCTTGAAGAGAGAGGCACGTGTTGAGATGTGGAGGAGAAAGATAGAAGATGCCTCAGTCCCTAAAGTCTTTGCTAAGTCATCACACTAGCCCTGACCTGCTTCCTCCAGATTTTTTTTAATGAGAGAAAATACCCTTTCTGTGTTTGGGTCACTATTTTGGTGCTTTCTGTCATGAGTAGCTAAGTGCAATTTCTAACTGATATATTGACCTGAGGTTTAACATTACCTGGGTCCCGATTCAATGGATGAATACACACAGAGGAGAGAGGACAGAGGACAGTGCCTGGTGCCATGGGAGTGTGTGTAAAGAAAGGCTAGCTGTCAATGCCCCTTTGGGAATTTATTATATTTATCAATTATCCGAGTTTATAGTTTAATGTAGAAATACTCATTTTGATTTGGCTTCGTGTTGTAATTGTAAGGTTTCTATTAAGTATCGACTGAGGTTGTTTACCCTATTTGATATGTTCGACCCATAAAATTTGAATGTGTGTTAGTTTATTTCTTCATTTATTTATTCAGGAAGTGTTTATTCAGTACCTGTTATGTGTGATGCATAGCTTTAGATATTGGTGAAGGTCCTGAGGGGGAGATTACATGAAGAAAAATAAGAGAAAGACTCTGGCTTCAAAATTTACAGACTAGGAAAGGAGAGAATTAATTAATAAATAGTAATAACAGCCAGTATTTCCTAAGCACTGACTATCAGATACAGTATTTTACATGTATTATATCATTTAATATTTATAACAGCCCTTTGAAGTACACAGGTTCTTTTATTTTTCTCATGTAGATAAGAATATAGAGGTATGAGGAAATTAAGTAACTTGTATAAAGTCATAGTGAGTGGTGAAATTGAAATTTGCAAAGTATTTGTGTGCTCTTAATCTCTCTACAATAACCCTAATAACTTAACAATTTTTTTTTTTTAGCATATTTTAAGTGCAAGGCCTACACCAGATTGTAAGGCAGTGGTACTCAAAGTGTGCTCCTGAGACCAGCAGTTGCAGCATCGCCTGGGAGATCCTAGAATTGCAAATCATTGGCCTTACCTTAGACCTGCTGAATTGGAAACTGTGGGGGTGGATCCCAGTGATTTGGGTTTCAGCAAGTTTTCTAGGTGACTCTTAGGCCTACTGATGTTTGAAAACCACTGTGGTAGAGGATGAAGAGATGAGTGAGACTTAAGTTTGTAAGAGAGAAAAGCAGGTGTAAAAATAAATGTAATTCAAGGCAGGTAAGATAATGTGCAGAAAGGAAGATTAGAGTCTTACTGAGTTTGAGCTTGCTGCCAAAGTTTCTGATTTTTCAGGAGAAGCTGGAATCCAGATTTTAATGAGAAATATCCCAGCTTTACACATGGAGCCAAAACAACCACAACAACAATAAACAAGCAAACAAAAAACACAACAACAACAACAAAAAAGCAGGCAAAATGAAACTGGTCCGCAAGGCAGATGGCATTATGGACACTGGATTAAAGCTGCAAGAGGCTAGCTCACTGTATTAGGTTACTAGGGCTGCAAAGTACAATAGTTCCCCTTATCCTTGGGAGAATATGTTCTAAGACCCTCAGTAGATGCCTGAAACCACAGATAGTACCAAAGACTATGTATACTATGTTTTCTTCTGTACATGCATATGATAAAGTTTAATTTACAAATTAGGCACAATAAGGGACTAAAAATATCTAATAAGAAAATAGAGCAATTGTAACAATATACTATAATAAAAGTTACATGAATGTGGTCTCTCAGCAAACTAACACAAATTTCTTTTTTCTTCGCAATTTCTCAGATAGATTTGTTCTTACCGTAGATCTTAGCAACCTCAACATATACTTTTTTTTCTTTCCTTATTAAATTGAGAACTCGAACCTTTTCACATAAAGGAGGCACTTCATGGCTTTTCTTTGGCATGTTCAAATATCCAGCATTACTACTCATGTGCTTTAGGGCCATCATTTAGTAAAATAAGGGTTGCTTGAACACAAGCACTGTGACACCTCAACAGTCAATCTGATCACCTAGCTGGCTGATGGGCAGGGAGTGTATACAGCACGGAGACGGGATTCCCGTCCCAGGCGGGACGTAGAGATGGGATTCACGTCTCACGCGGGACTAGCGTGATTTCATCACACTACCCAGAATGACATGCAATTTAAAACCTATGAATTGTTTATTTCCAGAATTTTCCATTTAATATTTTTGGACCACGGGTAACTGAAACCACTGAAAGTGAAACTCTGGATAAGAGGGAACTACTGTGCCAGAAAGTGAGTAACTTAATCACCAGAGATTAATTGTTTTACAGTTCTGGCAGCTAGAATCTTAAAATCAAGGTGTCAGTAGGGTTGGTTTCTTTGGGGGGCTATGAGGGAGAATCTGTTCCTTGTTCTTGCATAGGTTCAAGTAGCCCCAGGCATTCGTTGGCTTATAGATGGAACTCTCCAGTACTGTCTTCACATGGTATTTGTTCTTCCTGTGTTCACACGGCTCTCTTTCAATAGAGACTCGAGTCATAAAAGATCAGTGGTTCACCCTGCTCCAGTATGACCTTAACTATTTACATTTGCAACAATCCAATTCCCAAATGAGGTCACACACTGAGATTCTGGGGTTTAGTACTTCAACATATACTTTTTGGGGGAACATAGTTCAACCTGTAACAGTCACTTTTAGGTAGCATAATTCAACAGTTAAGGTCTTTGTTTTCATTATAAGGGGGGGGGGCGGCTAACTTATTATTTTTTTCATTGTTTCTTTCCATGAGACTAGTAATAGGATATGATATATCTTACTGAAATGTTATAGGCAATGTGTAGATATTCAGGGTCTTTAAAATCAATTGTAATGTCAAGAAACTAAGACATGGAGCCAATGGTAAAGTACACGGCCCTTGCTTTACACAAAACAGAGCTCCTTTAGACGATAGTTATGAGATTTGTGCTTTTTGAGAACTTGGGTGAAGAAAGGCCACTTTGATAAAAATTTAAATACTGTGTTTGGCTTTTGGTGAGGTGAAGGGCCCGATGGCTTTTATGGGCCTCTGGAAATACTCTCAGTGTTTGTGAAGAGTCTGGCAAGCCACTGAAATGTGGTGAATGTTATATATGGGATAATTGCAATAAATTTAGGTGCTTACAGGTAGGCAACATTTTACTTTTCAATGTAATTTGTTCCCAAAAGCTAACAAGAAAGTTATACACAAAGTTCAAAAGATAGACTAATATGTTATCAGAAGGTCCTCATTCTTTAAGAGCTAGAAAAAAACTGTTTCTTATTTTATCTCACTTTTAAGACACAATCTTCAATTGCATATTTCTAGATTTTTGCATAATTTTTCTTGGTGTGTGTGTGCGTGTGTGCACACACACACATGTGTATGAGTTTGCATAATTGAATCCAAAGTCAACCAGCCTGAATGTAATGTCTGATTTGACATTAAAGGTTTACTACTTTTGTCTTCCCTGAGGATTTTTATTTCTCTCTCTTTTCTTAAAATTATTTATTTTAATTAGTTTCAAGTATATATTACATTGGTTAGATATCTATATAGTTCATAAAACGATGCCGCCAATTGCTCCCCCCACCCCTGACCCTCCAACCAAGCCAACATATTAATGCTAACTGCATTCCTGATGCCATGCTCCCCATCCTCGTGACCATCTATCAGCTACTAATTCGTACTTCTTTAACCTTTCACCTCCTTCTCCCACCTCCTTAAATCCCCCTCCCCTCTGTCCATCACCAAATTGTCCACTATATTTGTGAGTCTGTTTTTGATTAGTTTTTTCTTTTTATTCCTTAGATTCTGCATATAGGTGAAATCATATAGTGTTTATCTTTCTCTGTCTGACTGAAATAATGTTTAGGTCCATCAAAGCAATATCTGTTTCTATCCCCTTCCTTTTAGTCTGTGTGTGTTTTTAAATCTGAAGTGACCCCCTTGTGGGGGCGTATGTAGAGGTCTTGTTTCCTTATTTTTTCAGCCACTCTATCTTTTGGTTGGAGAACTTAATTCTTTTCCATTTGAGGTACTTATTGATAGGAATGTAGTTGTTAGTGTTCTTTATTCCTGTTTTTGACACATGTTTTTTCTTCTTAAAGAAGTCCCTCTAATATTTTCTGTAATATTGGTTTGGTGGTGATAAATTCCTTTAGCTTATTTTTGTCCAAGAAGCTTTTACCTGTTCTTTAACTCTAAATGATAGCTTTGTTGGATAAAGTATTCTTGGTTGTGGATCCTGGGTCTTCGTTTTGTTGAATATTTTTTGCCAAGCCCTTCTGTCCTGCATAGTTTCTTTTGAGAAATTAGCTGCCATTCTTATGGGTATTCCCTTATAGGTAACTATCTGCTTTTCTCTTGCTGCTTTTAATATTCTTTCTTTGTATTTAACCTTTGGAATTTTAATTATAATGTGTCTTGGTGTAGGCCTCTTTGAATCCCTGGATTCTCTTATAGCTTCTTGGGGTTTTATGTCCATCTCCTTCATCAAGTTATGGAAGTTTTCCATCATTATTTCTTCAAACAGCTGTTCAACATCTTGATTTTCTTCAGTTATGCCAATCAGATGAATATTTGGAGCCTTAATGGTGTCTCACATGCTCCTTAAATTATTTTTATAGTCTTGGCATCTTTTTTCTTGCCAGTGTTACTGAGTGTCCTTGGCTTTCCCAGCTCTAGATAGGGCATGTGATCCTCCTCTTTATTCACTTTGTTTATTCCTTTGTTTATTCCATTTAATGTACTTCTCATCTCAGATAATATGTTTTTCATTTCAGACTGGTTCCCTTTTATAATTCCCATTTCCATTTTTATGTTTTGTTATCTCTTTGTTGAAGTTATCACTGAATTAATCTATACTTCCCAAAAGTTCATTGAGCATCTTTATAACCAGTGTTTTGAACTCTGCATCTGTTAGATTTCTTGACTCCATTATATCTGGATCTCTGTTCCGTTCTCTCATATGGTTTCTGCTTTTATGTCTTCCCACTTTGGCTGCCTTTCCGTGTCTGTTTCTATGTGCTAAGCAAAGCTGCTAAGTCTCCCAGTCTTATTAGTGTGGATTTGTGAAGTAGGTGTCCAGTGGCACAGTCCTGAGAGGGGTTCAGCTGGAGGCCAAACTTAGCTCAAGCCTCTGCCTCTCTGGGACCACCTGTTAAGATTCAGCAATCTCCAGATGCTATGCTTATAGTTGCCTCAAAAGGCCACACCAGAAACCAAGGCCACCTGATTTGCTGAGGAAACACCTGGATGTGGCTTGGGTGGGGCTCGAGGTGGGGTAGGTGGAGTTTCAGGGAATCCTCTGGGCGGTTCGACCTCTGTTATCCAGTTTAATGACATCAGAGCCATGGCGGTGCTGTGTCCGCGCACAGGGAGTGGGGAGGGCTCAACAGGGAACAATGGATACCTCAGGCATTTCTACACACAGTGAGCCTTGCTTTGGCCCTCACTCCGACAATGTCTGCCTGTAAGTCTCTGGTGCCCCCTGCACGCAGCCCAATCGGCACTGGTGCTCAGAGCGAGCAGGTCCGTCACTGTAAAAATGCGCTTGGACGCGGCCCCTTTAAGAGGCTTCTGCCGCTGCCGCTGCCACTGTCGCTGGCGCAGCCTCCATGTCACTCAGCTGCTCCGGACTGGGCAGTCCCACATCCTCGCCCTGTCCTACCTTCTGCCATTGCAGGGTGCTTGCTTGGATTTCTCCCCAGCTGTACGGCTTATTCATCAAGATCCCAGGTGATTTTTCTTTGCCACTGGCTCCTTGTTTCCATCACAACTTTGTCTTGGTCGCCAGAGAGATGAACAGAGCCTCTATCATCTATCCCATTTTTACTCCTCTCTCTCTATTTCTTTTTTAATAGTACTAAATCTAGATACTATTTGGTGCTAGCCACACTTTCATTTTTTCCATTTTTTATTATTTTTGTATAAAATAACATGCAAAATATAATAAAGGGTGAGTTTTGAACCCTTATTTTTAATTTATTTTATTTTTTTTTTTATCAAAATGATGGTGTTTCAAAGGAAGCTCAATGTGTAAAAATAGATGTCAGGGGAGTTGCTCTTATTGAACCAAGAAGAGTGGAGGGTATACCTTCTGAATGCTCTACCCAAGAACCCTGGTAGCATCATTTGAAAATCAATTCAGTAAAATATTCAATTAATTGCAGAAATAAATGCTGAAATCCTAATTAAATAATGCCAATTGTTGGCTAGAAAATAGTAGCATGGCACAATAGCTTGAAACATTTGTTTTTCAAGCCACTTATTCAATATTTATCAAGTGTCCAAGGTTCTTTGGCCATGTGAAATCTCAATAATGGTATATAAAATATAAATCAAGAGGTCAATGGACTGGCAGGCATTGCAAATTGCCTTCTGTGGTAGCCAGCCTCCAAGATGGCTCCCAACAATTCCGTCACCTGATATTGATATTTTTATGTAATTCCCTGCTACATATGCTGGGGTGGTATATATGACTAATAAGATATAGCAGAAGTGATAGAATGTTGCTTTTAAGATTAGGTTGTAAAAGACTGTGACTTCTAATTTGGGCATCATGACCTCTTTCATCATCATCATCAATCATTAGTCATTATTATCATCAATCATCACTTACTCTGAGGGAAGCAAGGCCTGTTGTGAGCAACCTTATGGAGAGCTCCTCATGGTAAGGAAATGAAATTTCTAGCCAACAGGTAGCATTGGTAGCCTTTCAGCAACCATTTGAAATTGCTTGAAGTAGATACTGAGCCTTCAGCAGGTTGACTTCATGAGAGACTCTGAGCCAGGACTCCCAGGTAAGCTGCTTCTGGATTTCTCTCCCTCAGAAACTCTGTGAGATAATACATGCTTACTACTTTAAGAAGGAAGTTTTTTGAGGTCATTTGTTATAGAGTAATAGATCACTTATAAACCTACTCAAATATCTTCTTTCTTTTATCCTTTAGAACAGAATAAACCAAACCAAAATGCCTCTTTTTGTTGTATTTTAGATCCATAGTTAAAAACATGTTTATTTATTATTATTATTATTATTAAAAAAAAAAATCTTGTTCTCTGGGAAGCTTAAATGATGGGAAAATTATTAGAGACTATTTCAACAGTTTGACCCTTCTCCGTCCCTATCCCAGGAACCAGACTGCTAGACTTGGCCAAGAATAAATGGAACTTGAGTTTCAAAACCTTCCTACCAAATAATTCTTCAAATTTGTAGCCTTAAAGACTGAGAAAATGTGAAAGTTAGCAAACCGAATGGAACATTTACCAACAGTTGTTTGCAGAATTCTCTTGCCTTTTTAGGCAAGAGATTGTAAGAACCCTCCTTTTTATTCTCAGTAACTGAAACTGCTCAATATCTGAAGCTCTCTTATCTGCCTAGACATTCTTTGATCCACCCACATTAAACAGAACAGGAAAAAGGTTTTGTTTTATTTTGTTTTTAAGCATTGCCACACCCTAAATGGAAAATTTTTAGGTTGTATATTAGAGTAGACAAATTAAATAAATTTGAAAATAACACCTTAAAACGTGTCATTTATAATATAATGTGAAAATGGATAAAAGTAAATTCAATCTTGTGTTAAAAAATTTTAACAAGAAATTTTCTCGGTGTCTACTTATGATCATTTTCTTCCCCTCCTTTTCACTATTACTTGAAATCATAACCAATTATTGAAATCAACAAAATCTATTAAAATCAACTTCTAGTAGCTGTCAAAATTCTTTTATCATGTTAGGACTTAAAAAAATGACATCAATTCAGTTCTTTTATATTGTAATTTTGAGGGAAGGAGGAAGTATTAGGAAGTGATCTGTAAAACAAAAGAATAAACTATGCAAGAGATTATAAAAATTAAGTTAACACCCAGCTGTGTTGTAATTATAAGGGAAAGAAAAATGTACCTTCTAAGGAAGTTATTACCAGACATCTAATCAATTTTCTTGGAAAAGAACAATTAGCGAGGGAATCTGAAATTTTAATCAATTCTTTGGCATTTTTCCAACATGTAACTATCTAGTGATATATTTTTTTAAAAAAGGATTTATTTGAATTTTTAGAGCAAAATTATATTGAAAATAGGATCAAACTTTAAATACATACAAATGAAGGAATAGAAACTGAATATGTACTGTGACTTCTAAAACCTAATTTGAATTGAACTTAACTAGAAAAAGAAATTATAGTTGTTAGGTGAGGACTCATATTGTCTTACTTTGAAATGGAGAGATGAATCCTTAATACAATCTTCTTTTTATCACTTGGGAGTATGAAAGGACCTTCCACATCAATCATTTTTTGATTGGCCCAAAACCCAAGTACAAGTTTCTGTAATGCTTGGAAATAATTCTTCTGGCTCAAAGTAAAGATTTGTAGAATAGTGCATGTCCAGGTTGTGGTGTTAGATGCATTAATATAACACATCAATATTATTTTTTAAATGTAGCTGAAAGAAAAGATTTTACTTCTGCACCACAAGTTATGTGACTGTCAGGGTTTTGGTGTTGATCCTGAATGAATCTTGGTTTTAGTACATTTTAGTTTTATGACCATAGGCAAGTTAACTTCTCAGAGTTAACTTCTCTGAGACATCATTTCTCATCTGTAAAATGGGTATAATGCCAACTTCTCTTGGGATTTTTTTGTGAGGATTGAATGAGAAAATATGTAAATTATCTGCCTAACAGAGGTCATTTCTTCATTGTCCTCTACCATTTCTCATAATATTTTAAATCTCTAACATTAAGAATTCTCACACTTTACCATTAAAAGCATTTTCTCAGGATTTTCTGCGGTGCCTCCTGTAATTGCTCATATCCTTTTCCCATGAATGTCCTTTTTCAGCCTTTTTCTTCCCTCCTTGATACTGTGTTCAATTTCAATACTGTTCGGCCCTTTCATCTTTGTTTCCTTCACCCCATCTGACTTTTTTTTTTCTCTTCCTTGCAACTAAATTACTTCTTTGACCCTTCAGTGCTTTCTCTAAGAACATTTCAGGTATGTATATTACTTGTAAAAACACTGTGGCATTAGAAATACTTTTCAAGGAAACAAAATCCACTCATATCTTTCCTTTCAGTCCCTGTTATATATTTACATTTTTAAAAAATGCATTTTGTAAATAGCCAAAATAAAGCTATTCATGGAATAGTGTGGTACAATGAATAGAGCACAGGAAGAGAGAATTCAGTTTTTAGTCTGCTCTGGTGACTCTGGATAGGTCCATTTATTTCTCAGGCTCTCAGTTTCTTCATCTTTAAAATGAAGCAGTTAGAGAGATTATTCCTGAGGTTCATTCCAGCTCTGAAAATAATCTAAGAGTTGGTATCTTTATGAAATAGGAATGTTCTTCCAATACTGGCTAACCCGAAGAGTGCAGCTGACCACAGTATTATTTAATTTTTTCCCTTAGTTCTTCTTTGTGAGTGCAGAAAATAAGCAGAAGACAGAACCCTGTAGGCACAGATGCAAATACTTTCTGCCAAATGGATAATTACCTCTTGGCTTTTACCACTTGGGCCTGTCTGTCTTTAGCCACACTGATGCCCTTGGATGGTTCCATTTGGGCTCTCTTGATTGGCCTCCCTTATCACAGATCTATAACACATAACTGACATATAACTGAATTTGCGAAATAGCCGGCCAGTGTTAAAGGTTCCAGCTTGCCCTGAAAGAGAACAGATCTATTGGTCTGTGCTGGAAACTGACGCCAAATATCTCTCTCCTACAGTGAGAAGCAGCAGTAGAATTCCCCTAGAGTGCTGGTCTAATCGGATGGGTTTATCAGCTTCACAAGGATGAGTGGGGGAGGGTGGTTGTTGCAAGGAGGAGGAGGGAAGGTCAGAAACAAACACGTTTAGAAAAATGTCCCCATTTATTCACTTCCTGATTTTATTTGGTCTCAGAGTTTAGTCAAATGCCTCCCTTCCCCACAATGACAGTGAACTGAAGAGCCAGCAGGACAGAAGTTTCTGTGTTAGGACATTAATGTGAAGTCTTACTGTATTTTGAGTGCTTAAGTAAAAGCTAATGGGAACTTTCCAGGGAAGATGGTGGGTGTTATTAACATGAAAATATGTATGAGAATTCCTAAATGGAGGCTTTATAAGATAGAGTTGGAGACTAATAAGACGCTGGCTGTTTAGGGGTGGGCAGGGTATGGGACCGGGTGGGGGTGAGAGAGAAAGGGTAGGGAAGAAAGCCTTCTTTTGGACTCTGGGGACTCTGTGGGCCTGTGTAAAGGGCCTAGAATGAAGGCTGGAGGGGAGACTGAGCAAAATGGGGGAAATGCTGGAGAAATTAAAATGACTAGAGAGCTAGAGAACAGGAGGGAGGTTACTGGCCAAGGCAAGAACTTGGAACTGGAGATAGAAAATACTAGGAGTTATTTTAAAAAGAATGAAAAAAAGAAATTCCTGAAGGTAAGGGCCTTACTGAGGAGGATGAGAAGGTCCCGTGGTTTGAAAGGAAACTGGCCTCTACAAGTCTCAAAGAGTGATCTCAGCTTTGAACCTGAGCCAAGCCAATCAGTGTAATGGTCAGCTTAGCTCTCTTAGCCTCCAGGCCTCTAACGATTGCAGCTAAGGCCACAGCTGCCCATTCTGTCCAGGACTCTGGAGCCAACCCTTATTTTGCAAAGAAACTAGAACCAAGAGTTCTAGTCCACTGCCCTTATGGTGGCCTGGCTTCTTAGCTCTGTTGCAGGGCCTGCTCTGACTTGTAACTGGCCTTTTGCCTTGTTTCCTTTTGACTTAACCTCTGTCTTGGGTCCCAGGAGCTGCCTCCTTTTCTTAAAATGATATTGCTAACATTTGATTGCATACTAGGTATTGTGCTGGTACTTAAACTCACTGCCTTGTTTAACAACCTTATTAGAAAGATCATGTTATTTCCATTTGGCAGGTGAAAAAAACTGAGGCTTAGAGTGTGGTTTTGTTTTGCTTTGTTTTGTTTTGTTTTGTTTTGTTTGCTTGCAACAAATCACAGATCAGAGCCAGGGTTTAATCCAGGCAGTTTATTACCAGAGCCCAGTTGTGTACTCACTATGCCACGTTGCTTCTCCGCCCTGCTTCTACATTCAGTCTCTGCCCTTGTTCTTGTCTGCTGCTCTGATTGTAATGGGACAGGCCTTCCGTATGTTCATCTTCTTCCAGTCCCGCTGTTGAATACCCTCAGCAGGTCTGCCTACTTCATCTTTTTTTTCAGTGATGTCCAGCTCAGTGCTCTGCTCGCTTTTTGGGTCTTGACCATTTCATGTTTACAGGTCCTGCTGTGTATAGAGAACCCTGCTGGTGGTCTCTGAAATTTTCTGTAGAACCATGGCTGTACAAGGTTCTCTATGACTTTGCTTACTCGCAGTAAAGTTGAATTGTATGGGCATAGTCACCGCAGATAGATGGAAACAGACTTCAGCCAGCTAAGACATGCAGGGTATGATGATGGTCAGGGTATGATGATGATGCGGGATCAGGCCCTCAATAGCCCCAGGTAGAAATAATTTTGCAGTTTTGATTTCTAGATGACCTTAGGAAGGAATTTTTAACCTTGGAATTTGGTGCCTGATGCTGTGCTCTGACTTTCTGTTTTGGTTAGAGCAGAGGCTCTCAACCTCAGTATTCATCACAGTCACCTGTAGAGCTTCTGAGAACTGCTGAGTTTTGTATTTCATCCCCAGAAGTTCAGTTTCAGATTGTTTGGGGTGACATCCAGGCATTCACAGTTTTCTAAAGTGCTCTGGGGTGCTAACCACACATGTGCTGGGTCATTCTTGGGCTGAGGGTGTCATCAGTGAACAGGAACAAAACAGGGTGACCTGAGAAAGAAAATAATTTTTCATATTGCTTTGTATTGTGAACCTTGGACATTGTGGAATGTAAATCTGATTAAAGACATTTCCTTAAATGGTTCAGGGCTTCTAGAGGAAGCACGCCACATACCTGAAAGATGCCATGGTTCAGGGGCTGATAGAGGACACTGGAGAAAAGAGACTCCTCTTTAGGACTAGCAGTTGCTCAGCCGTGAGGTAGTTCAGGGGAAAGTGCTCAGCTGAAATTTCTATGTTCTATCCTAATGTGACTTCCTAGTTCCCCTGAAGCCTTGGACTGTTGTCCAACAAACTGCCCAAATGTGTTAAACTCTAAGTCAGAATTGCAAAGGCAGAAATGCTGAGGTGAGAGAAGCTTGGTAAGCCTGTGAAAAGGCCAAGTAACAGCATGGATCATTATTTAAAATGTGGTGGTCTTTGCAGTTTCTGAGATCATCCGCATCTTTTGCAAAAGCAAAAAAACAAAAACAAAAACAAATATGTTTCAAATGAGGTTTAAGACACAAAAGGTCAAGGAGATACCCCTATAGAAAGTTGTCTGTGATATTTACTTGGTTTTGCTCAGATTCTATAAAGTTTTTAGTTCCTGTTTCTTAGCTTTTATTTTTAAGCTGGTAGGCTTTAAAGGGTCAACCTTAGGTTAAGCGATGTATTTTTTTTTTTTTAATCAAAGTTTTGAAACAAACCAGATTTTTGTGATTAAAAAGATTGTGAATGCCTGATCACTCGGGTTTTCATGTCAAACAAGGGGTCTCTGCCCATCCATCCAGGGCTCCGTGACTATGACAGTAGGAGCATGAGCTGTTTAATCTCTTGGCTTCATCTGTAATTGAGCAGGTTGGAACTGGTGACCTATAACCACAGAATGAAGGCTGGCATCTATTGAGCACTTCTGTATGCCAGACACTATGCTAAATGCTTTACATAGATTATTTCATTTATTCCTCACTGTGACTCTGGGATATAAGCACTATTATTATCACTGCCCCTGTTTTAAAGATTAGGAACTGAGGTTTAGAGAGGTTAAGTAACTTTCTCAAGGTCACATAGCTGCTAAGTGCTAGAGCTGGGATTCTGATCCCAGACCCATACTCATAATCACAATGCTTGTATTATCTCCCCAGAGAACTTTGTTACCACTTCATAAAATGAATTTTGCAAGGCCAGCCCTCTGTGAGCTTATTTCTTCCTAGGAAGGTCACCTTTTCATTTGTGGTGTGAGACGAATAGCTATACCTTGTTATCACTGTCCAACAGGTTAAGCTTATTCTGAGTGTGGATAATCGAATAAGAGCAACAGATGTTAGCCTTTGAGAACATGAATATAAGACTGTGAGTTGGAAGGGACACTACAGAACATTTTATTTTAATTAAAGGCAATTTGCTAATATACCCATCTTCATAGTAGTGTTATTCACAGTAGCCAATAATTAGAAGTAACCCAAGTATTCGTCGACAGGTGAGTTGATAAACAAAATATGGCATATACACACAAAGGAATATTATTCATTCTTAAAAAGAAGGAAGGAAATTCTGACGCAGGCTACAACATAGGTAAACCTTGAGAACGTTATACTAAGTGAAATAAGCCAGTGACTAAAGGACAAATACTATATGGTTTCACTTATATGGGGTTTTTGAGTAGTCGAAATCATAGAAACAGAAAATAGAATGATAGTTGCCAAGGGCTGGGGAGATGAAAATAGGCAGTTTTGGTTTAATGAGTACAGAGTTTCAGTTTTGCAAGATGAGAAAGTTCTGGAAATGGATTGCACAACAATGTGAATATGCTTAACACGACTTAACTGTACACGTAAACTCGGTTAAGATGGTAAATATCATGTTATATATATTTATCACTACAAATCAACATTCTCCAAAAATGATTAGTGTACTGAAAATAGGTCTTAAACTAAAATAACATTACTGCCAAAGAACTCTAAAGAAATGTTTATAATCTCTCTTGATGCGAAGAATTGTAAACATAGATTTTAATCTTCTTTAATGTTATTTCTCTGAGTTTATGGTGCACCTATAGAGATTAAAGAGGATAATAATTGTACCTGTGACATAGGGAATGTATAATACATTTAAGGTATTTAGCATAGTAATCACATAATAAATTATTCCTATTGCTCTCTTGAAAAATGAAGTATTTGGAGAGATGCAAAGAAAAAAAGCAATTTGCCAGTTCTTAGATAGAAATATGTAGTTTCTCCAAATGAATGACACCTAACAGTGGCAACCATAAACCAGAGCCTCTTTTAGCTCTAAAACTCTGACCTGAGATTATTATATAATGATCGTCTCTACCACTGACTCCCTAGTATATTTCTGAGAGGCTGGCTTTTTCATTACTATTCAATACACAGGCAGGCTGGGAATCTATGCTATTTGCAAAAGGTAGTATACCATATTGATTCTAGAATGATTGGAGACAAGGACTATGGCTAATTTTTTAGGCTGGATTTTCTCAATAATTGGCTTTCCACAGAGGAGGCAGCACAGTTTGGGGAGACCTGGGCTGTCCTTCTAGTTCTTATTGGCTGGGTAGCACGGTGCACAGCTTAAAAGCTCTCTGAGCAATTCACTTGTTCCATCTGTGGAAAGATGGGTTTGGAATGTATCTTATGTTACTTCTCATCCTGTCTTTAATCTTTCTTTAGACATACCCTCAAGGATTTCTGGGGACTGTTATTCATAGGGTCATAGGTATGCCCATAGGGTCCCATACTGAGAAAAGGGGTTGGCCTTAGAAAATATTACTCGGGTGAAGAGAACCTGTTAATTATGGTTCAAAATATAACTGGATTGGATACAAACATATGCAAATGATAATTTGAGGGCCCAGATCTGTCTTTCTGCATAATTTAATATAGAATTATGCCAAACCTTCCGTACAGGCCAATGAGAATGAGTTTTCCCAGATAAACAGCCACTTCTCTGCAAATCTAGGGGAAAATGCAGATCTAGCTATTCACACCTTAGTAAACTGTAATGTGGGGAAACTGTCCCATGTTTGTATTTTCTCATTCCTTCAATAACAGTAGTTCTTTCTGGAATATATGTCTTGATATACTTCATTCAGGGCTAATTAAATGTAAAGTCATTGAAATTTTATGTATGATCCAAAAGTCTCTGAATAATAGACTGGCAAGACATAAGAAATTGTCTTAATTTGATTTTCCCAAGAACAGGCCTATGAGAAGACCTGAGGTGCAAGTAGTTTGTTTGGAAAATGAACCTAAGAAGCATGAGTGAGGGAACGGGGAGAGAGTGGCAAAAAGGAGAAAAAGCCAATATAAGGATATGCTATCATGGTTGCTGCCACAGGCAGCAGGAACTCGATTATGCTGGTATTCTGAGAAGCATATGATGTCTCCAGAATTATCCTTTGGAAGGCTGAGGCATTTCTCCCCTGGTTCCCATGCCCCATTGGTTGAGGATTTCTGAGCTTGAATATGGGCTGAGTGAGGTTTTGCACTTTTAGAGGAGATCCTAAAACATGAAAACAGAAAATCAGCCTGCAATTCATGGAAATTTCTGCCCAATCTGTGGCTGAAATAAGAAGTGGGCTTAAGGTATGTGATATGGGTACCAAAAATCACCAGTTATCCTTTTTATCCTTTGTCCCTGTGGCTTATACAGGAGAGGGAGTGTGAGGTAGTTGTTAAGCACACGGATAGCCTAATGAGCCCTGTGACATGAAGAGCTTTCTTGAAGGTATGGCCACAGGAGCTGTCAGCCTCATTTCCAAAATCATTCTTGCTTTGGAAAGGTACATATACCTTCAGGAAATACACCTGGCCTTTTCTACCAGATTTTTTTTTGTTTTGTTTTGTTAATTGTACAATAACCATTTTCCTGTACTGGTGAATTTGGGGGAGCTGGTTGGAAATGGTCAAGGCTAATGTCTCTATGGCAGTAGACCCTTTGTAGAAACATCACAGATGTGGCCTCAGGAAGTCAGTGATTGATAAGAAAAGCACAAATTTAATTTTAAGCCTAGAGTTCAACCATTTTTCTGGCATTGGAAATTTTCATAATGGAAATTAGATATTACATATTCTACTAATTAAGAAGCATTTTTGCATTTTGCTTTTTGCTTATAGTGGGTGACTAAGGAACTAGGACCCTGAGGAAGAAGAGAAAAGTTATGGCCCTTCAAAGCCTAGAAAGATGCTGCTGCCTGTCTTCTTGGTGGTTGTTCTGCAGTTTGGCTTATCTTACTTTGTTTTCGGTTTAAGATTGAGGGTTTGACAAATCACCAAAACAACAACAACAACAACAACAACAACAACAACAACAAGTCAAATGACATGGAAAAAAGTAGAAAGTTACTGAGTGTGTAAGATGAAACAGTAGGGTTTTTTTGTTTGTTTGTTTTTTGTCACCTTTGATCAGTTGATATATACATTTTATATTATAACATTTACTTATAATGATGCAACTCCACCATTGTTGGTTATCATGTCTAAAACTCTCTAATCCTAGCCTTAACACTTTTCCCTTCCACTAGAACAACTATTTCAATATCACAATTTTTGGCAAACTAGGTTATTTTTAGGACTCCATATGTCACTTAATAGTAGAACAAATAGTACTATAGAAAACTTTGAGAGTCTAGTTTCAAATTACTATAAAAGCTTCAATCTATTTACTACATCTATTTGTTATTCACAGTGATATGGCCCACATTAATCCCCCATTTATAAACTCTGTTATCATCATGGTATGTTAAAATTTAGTGGTGACTTGATGTTGTTTCTAATGTTCAGAGCTACCATTTTCTACAGATTGGTCACTCACTGACCTGGATGTGTTTTCAGTTTCTGTTCACCATCTGTTTAAAGCAAAACAGAGAAAGAGGAGGCACTGAAGTAATAGAGGAAGGGAAAGCCATGGCTGCTGTAATGAGTAGTGATGGAAGGAAATTTATTTCTGGTGACAATTCTGAGCTATGGAGGGGAAGGCAACATGGAATAAATGAACCACTGGGGAAGATTGGAGTACCTAGTATGAGCTCAGCACTGTGCTAGGGAATGATAAGAAAGTACAAGAGGTCTGTCATTCACAACCTTAGAATCTGGGTGGAGAAACAAACCATATACACTTGGGGATTGGATAAGCCCATGCAGCACTTTATGGAACAGAGTACGAATGAGTAATGCATGGCCAGGAATTCAAAGACAGAAGACTCCCACCGTGGGCTGCTGGGCTCAAATAGTGCCATGAAAGATGAGTGGCTTACAGCTAGGCATAGGTAGGAGGATCAGAGAGCAAATTTCATGTGCATGGTCTTTAAAGAAGTGAGACAGTCTGGAATAGTAACTAAATGAGTTCATCCTATCAAAGATGTGCACCAGGAAGCAAATTTTTGTGCGTGGGGTTGTTTCGATAAAAAAAATAATCACCCTCTTTTGTTTTGGTTAATCTGCTACTGACAAAATGCCAACATGACACATAGAGGATTTTGGCTTCTTCAAATGTTTTTGGTTACATTGGCCTTTGACACATAAGGTGGGAGATTAGAAATATTGCTGTTCTTCTGACAAAAACATTTTTTCCCCTAGGCAGTTCTTCAAATGACATTTTGTTGTTGTTGTTGCTTATTCATGGCTGGAAAACTCCTAGATACCTATGGGTCTCTTCGAGAATTATAGCAAGTTTATTTGAAGAGAATTTGTTCATAAGCTAAGAACTCTATCCCTTTATTTGAATTTTCTTACATAATATTTTTCTTTTGTTGCCCACATTTTTACTTGTTCTTTTCTTCTGCATTTTTGCTCTGCCTGGTGGTGTAAGCTACCTTGAATTTTTGGCTCCTTCTGAAACTCCGTTTTTAGAAGAATTATCTTAGAATTCCTCACTTATGGGACAGAGTTTCACTTTTCTAACTTTACCTTGTCAAATCTGATTTTGGATTCAGGAATGAAGATACTTTGATGGATTTTTGTGATCAAGCCAACATACTTCAGGGAAGTGATGTGAATGTTGAGAGGCAGCTTGAATTCCATTACCCTGAACACTCAGGGACTCTCCATATTCTTTTATTGTCCTGCAAATTTATTATAATTCGTATCTCTTTGACAGGTAGGACTAGGCTAGGGTTGGTATCTTTAAAGTAGCTGAGATTTCTGTTCCAAGGTCAAGCTCTGCCCTGCAGTTTTCTTACTGGTATAACGACTTGGACAAACAAATAAAATTACCTGCACTTCTTGATTTTTCTTTTTACCGTTTTATTCACTTCTATGGATTCTGTTTTCTAAGTGTCATTTTTTTCTACAATTTTATTAAGATTCTAAAAATCCAAGAATGTACCTTCAAAAACTAGAAAAAGAAGAGCAAATTCAATCTAAATTAAGCAGAAGAAAAGAAATAATGAGAATTAGAGTGGAAATCAATAAAATTAAAAACAGGAATCCAATGGAGGAAAAACAACGTAATCAAAAGCTTGTTTTTAGAAAACATCTATAAAATTATAAGGCTCTAGCCAGGCTAACTTAGAAAAAAAGAGAGCAGACACAAATTACCAATATCAAAAATGAAAGAGAAAACATCACTACAGATCTCATGAAAATGAAAAGTATAATTAAGGAATACCATGAACAACTCTGTGCCCACAAATTTTATAATCTGGATAAAATGGACCATTTTCGTGAAAGATAAAATTTGCCAAAATCCACACAGGAAGAAATTGACTTAATAAACCTATATCTATTAAATAAATTGAATCAGAAATTAATAACTTTCCAAACGAAAAGCAGCAGACCTGGATGAGTTCACTGGTAAATTCTACTACACACTCTAAGGAAGATATTTTACTAATTCTCTACAATTTCTTTCAGAGGATAAAAACAAAAGGAATATTTCTGAATTAATTATATGAGGAAAGTAGTACCTAATACTAAAACCAGACAAAAACATTACAAGAAAAGGAAACTGCTGGTCAATATTGGTCATAAAAAAAATGCAAAACTCCTCAACAAAATATTAACAAATCAAATTTAAAAAAGTATAAAAAAATTACACACCACAACCAAGTAGGATTTATTTCAGGTATTCAAGCAATTCATTCAATATCTGAAAATCAATTAATATAATTCATTACATCCATTGACTAAAAAAGAAAAATCACATGATCATATCAACAGATGCAGAAAAACATTTGGCAAAATTCAACATCCATTCATGATAAAAACTCTAAATAAACTAGGAATAGAGGGAAACTTCCTCAACTTGATAAAGAATATCTACAAAAAAATCTACAGCTGGCAATTATACTTAATGGTAAGAAACTGGAAACTTTCCCACTAAGATAAGGGACAAGGCAAGAACAAACTCTCACCACTCTTTTTCAACATCATCCTGGAAAGCCTAGCTTATACAAGAAGATAAGAAAAGGAAATAAAAGAAAAACAGATTAGGAAGGAATAAATAAAACTATCTTTGTTCACAGATGAAATCATTATCTATGTAAAATATCTTTGAAAAATCAACAAAAGAGAACGCTCTTGGAAATAGTGCTTATAGCAAGTTTGCAAGGTGTAAGGGTTAATTTAACATAAAAATCAATCACTTTTCCTATATACCAGCAATTAACAGCTGGAATTTAAAATTTAAAATACAATATTATTTACATTAGTAATCCTCAAAATTGAATACTTAAGTATAAATATAACAAAATATGCATAAGACATATATGAGGAAAACTATAAAATTCTGATGAATAAAATCAAAGAGGAGCTAAATAGAGAGATATTCCATGTTCATGAATAGGAAGACTCAACATTGTCAAAATGCCAATTCTTCTCAACTTGATCCACAGATTTAGTGTAATTCCAATCATAATCTCAACTGGTTATTTTACAGATAATTACTGATTTACAAGCCAGGCGGACATGTAGCCAAGAGGAATTACAAGTGGGCATATGTATGTCATATGCATCTGTCCAGTGGGCTTCAGAGAAAGACCTTGGCTGTGAACCCATAAGAAGAGATGCTAAGGGCTGGACGTGAGGGGGAAGCGTGCTGGAGAGAAGGAGGGGAGTGGGTTAACTTGTAAGCTGGACTGAAGAGCCTGAGAGGACAATGACAGGCCCTATGTGACTCCTAAACTTAGAACTCCCTAAAGCACTGGAGAAGAGGTTCTGTGACTGAGCCCTAGGCCTAGGAACCGCAAATTGAGATGACAAGTGAACTGGGCAATTGGCTTCATCTCCTTGGCCTCCATTTCCTTATTTTTACCATGAAGAAGCTGAATTGAAGCACTGAGTTTTTAAACTTTTCTTTTTCAAGTGGTGCTTTTTGGTTTCAGCAATTTTGAAGTAAAATATATTCTTTATAAAAAAAATTTAAAGGATGAGAAACAAGCATCCCAGATATTTTCCTTAGTTCCTATGCTGAGTCCTGATTGCAGTCTTATCACCCTACATAGTAAATATTCTTCAGATTTTTTTAGAATTTATTTGCTTTTCTTCCTAGTTTTATTGCCTATATGTATACTTCTAAACAGTATAGATTAATATTGCCTGTTTTAATCTTTATATAAATGGAGTAATTTTGTTTTCTTTTGTGTCTTACCTTTTCATACAAAATTGTGTTTGTAAGACTTATCCACCTGTGGCACACACCTCTGGTTTATTTCTGCTCCTGTGTAGTTTTCCGCTGTATGACTTCACCCCACTGCATTGATCCATTGTACTGAGGAAAGACATTTGGGCTGCTTCTAGTTTGGAGTCATTAAGGACAACAGAGCTGTGGATATCCATGTATGTGCATTATGGGGCTCGCATGTGCAAATGATTCCAGGATACATATCTAGGAACAGAATTGCTGGTCACAGGATATGCATACCTCAAACTGCTTTGCAAAGTGATTATAGCAGCTCTTTTCCTCCCTAAACAAAACCTGACGCATAAGGCCAGGAAATAAAGCAGTGGACAGCAGAACCGCTCTGTTTGAAGTAAGGAAGGCAGTCCCAGGGCTTGGCTTTCTCTGGACTGTGCTCTGTGCTTTCTTGTGAGCCTCACCCACCTTGTTCTCCAACATTCTATTTGCCTCTATATTCTCTATATTGTTTTGGAAGACAATGAATTCCAATGATTTCCCATTCCAAGGGCAAGAAGAAGTCCTGACTTTCTGACCCCCCAAACAGCATCTCTATTCAGGATTATTTTAAGTTGGAAATTCAAGGTTCTACTTTTGAAACAGGTATTTCCTTAGACCCTCCCTAAGGAAATTCCTATTCCATAAAGAACTAGGAGATTTAAAAAAAAAAAAAAAGAATGCACCAGATACTCCCTTTTCACCCTATCTGTCCTTATTTTCCTGAATTAGCTTGATTTGGGTCTTGAAAATACTCTGGGCAGTGAAAATAACCTGTGTGATACTATAATGATGAATATAGTGGAAGTAGAAAAATTATATCCAACAGTTATGCAAGAGATAGCTGAAAGAAATTAGATTAAAATGATGAAGCAGTTTAAGCCTAGAGAGGATGAATCAAAATATTGAGTACCGCTGGAGGTGTAAGTAGAATATTTGTACAGCATCGGATACAGTTGGATGTTGACTATCTCGTCATGAAACCACGGTGGTGGTTTAAGGTTTAGAGGAAATTCATGCTGTGAGGAGTTATTATCCCTACTAAAATGGCAAAACATCGAAATGGAGACTTGTCTTCATGCTGCCCTTTGCCAAAAGCATAACACTAAAGCAGCATTGATGCTGGAACAGTCTGGGGAGTAGACAGGCCAATGCATGTAATGCATATCATTAAAAATAGTTAGTACAAAGAAATGGTTGTTATTGTGCTTCACCCAAGTCGGACTTAGTAGCTAATTAAGTATAAGCTCCTTCTTCTTTTTTTTTTCCATGGCCATATGCAGTTTTTGAATTCTACAGCACAAATTGTTTTAAAGAAATTAAATACAGAATGCATTGAATTTGGTAGAGAAAGTTTAAAGGTCTGCATTTTCCCACCAAAGCTATTTAATATCAGCTGCAGAGTGGGTGTGTGTGTGTGTGGAAAGGTTGTGACCTCCCTTATTTTTACAACCATTGCCATGATTTCATAATACTGGCAGTAGTCACCCAGAGTAGAGAAGTAGACTTTATTACAGTAATTATATGCCAGAATGTGGGTATTAAAACAGAAAAACTTTTCTACTGATAATAAATGTCAAGGGAAAATGACTTTACCCAACAAATAGCCCTTCATCAGTGTTTTAAATATATTAATGGCCTCAGTGAAGACTGAGAGGTGTCCATAGGGTAGAAGTTCAGAGTCCAGATAGCCTTTTTGCCTTATTTGCAGAATGATAAGTAGGGCAGTTGAAGGAAGAGGCGTCCTAGCAAGTAATGCTTATTTTTCTCCATGGCATAAACTCAGATATAATTGTACTTGAGCAGATATAGCTATTGTTTTTGCAAATAAATTATCATCATAACTAAAATAGTCTATTGTTTTTGGATCACTGTATTGCTTTTCTCTAATATGTCTGGTGGGTGTCTGAAGCTGGATGAAATAATAAAGAATGAGAATTTTATCTTGAACTATGGTATTTTTTTGACTATTAAAAAGAATCTCAAATAGGGATAATGAGAGGCCTGAATAGTTGCAAGAAGGTACAACTTTTTGAAAATAGTCATATTCTAAACTATATGCTTTTGGCTACTAAATTATACTTATTAAGCATTAATTGTGGGGTTTATCAATACATCTTTGAAGTAATAAATATGATCTAAATGTAGAAAGTTTATATCAGGAAGACATGTAATTCACTCTGTAACTGAATTTAGTGAAAGGTTGATCAATCCCAAGAAATGCTAAAATTATAGTACTCTTTATCTTTGATTTAAATGGACTTTGAAGTGAGTAGTTGGACTTTTTTCCAAAGTGCCCTAGCAGCTGAAATGGATAAAACAACATATACAGAAGATAAGTAGCAAAAATCAGAGCAAGATATGATTTCCTAGTCTCCATCATATATGTGTCTAAAGATTACACTTTTCTTAGCTTTTTGGCCAGTTGTTCAAGCCATACACGCCATTTGAAGGTGATCTCAAACTTCTCCCTGAATACCAATGTTTACTTTTTCATACAGTTGGTACTTAACGAATGCTTGGGGATAATGATGATGATTTTCAGTTTGGGGCCGAGCCCACTGGTTGGCCACAGGGAAGGAGCTGCTTCAGAGTGAGTTGATTATTGATGAAGATCTGGGCAGCATCTCAAGAGGCCTGCCCCTGAAGGCATCAACCACTGACTCACTACAGACTTAGGTGCTTGCTACTCCCACTCGGTTTCATTACTCAAAATCCAGACCAGTCCTCAGAACATGATACTGACTCCTCTTCTGTTTTCTCTGTTCTCTGCAGTGGGTTTGTCCTTAACAATGAGCCATTCATGGGCACCCAGGACCAGGGAGACGGCTGCAGGCCCTGCAGGCAGCTGGCCACACTCCAGTCCAGATATTCTTGAGAATGTGGAATTATTTGAATCAAAGGGAAATAAATCTTTTGCAAATGTTAATACAAATGACTGTGGGAAGGGGTTGGTACTAAAAGAGAGGCTGAGAATTCTTGGTGCCTACTGAGTTATTTTTTGGCAGGGGATTATACTAGGTTGCTATGGGAATGATGAAGACAAAATAATAGTCATATTCTTAATGGTTGCATTTATTGTCATCTTCAACTACATCCTAGGTTGCAAAAAACTTCTATTTGAATTATTTTGACTCCTCTTGTCTCATATTTTTTTTCCCTTTATTTAAGTTTGCTAACATATCTCTAAATCTGTTTGTGAGTCCAAATGTACCATATTTTCTTTGAGTATAAAATAACCATTACTTTTGAAGTTTATATTTTTGATTATATGCTTTCTGTGTCATAGGTTTAAATCAGAAGCGGTGCCCTGGGCATTTGAAATTTGGTGCACTTTTACGATGGGGTAGACAGAGAAACTGCAGTGTGTGGCAAAAGCTAGCTGACCTGGGCCATGTCTCCCCTTTGCCATACCAAGTTCTGACACCTCAGAGATGTTAGTAAATGTCCCTAAACTAGGCTGATTACACCACTATAGAGGTGTTGTGAGCCCTAGAGATGATATATATAAGGTCCTATTACAGGGGTCATGGATTCCTGGCAAATATGATGCCAATTTCTCATTCTATGTCCATGACAGAAATCACAATTCAATCTTTTCCCCTGAGCTACGAGTCAGCCTCAGACTGTTTCTCAACACAATACTCTAGGTAGTCACTACCAATCCATCAGAGTTGGCATGTGGGATTTGCCAAAGCACAATCGTTGGGTCTTGATAGTAGTTCTTAATTATTACTATTCTTGCTGTAGGAAGCTGTAGATGTGATAGCAGAAGACACGGGTAGCTATTTTTTGTTTTTCCCAGTATGATTCAGCTTACGTCGGGAATCAGCAGTATTGGATACAGCTGATTACTCACCTGACTTGGGAAGAGTGGTCTCTGATCTTTGTATACCTCTCTGGTCCCTTCCTATACCTTCTTGGCTTCTTCCTCCTCACCTTGCTGACCCCCAAACATTGGAGTGTCTCGGGGCCCTTCTTTTCTTTTTTAAATCTACCTTTGCTAGGTGATCTCATTTGGTCTCATGGCTTTCAATATCATCCATCCATATGCTAATAACTTCAACACTTATATCTCCAGTCTGGATCTTTGCTCTGAGCTATATTTTGTATATTCAGCCACATTCCTGAGACACATCTCTAATAGGATGTGCCTTTTATTGAATATCTAATAGGCATCACCACCCAACAACGTTAAGGTTGAACTGCTTCATAACCTTCTTCCTTGCAACCTGAACCTACTCCTCCCATAGTCTTCCTCATTCTAGCAAATGGCAATTCTACCCGAGAGATGTTCAGGTGGAAAACCTTGAAGTCATTGATTTTTCTCTTTTCCTCATACCCCACATCCAATCTGCCATAAAATCCTGTGGGTTCTACCTCAGAGAATCTTTGTACTTCTTAACACATCTACCACTACCATCATAGTCCAAGCTACAGTCATCTTTCATCTGGATTATTGTAATAGCCAATAACAGGTGACAATTGTAGGAAGGTAATGTGATCCTTTTAAATGGAAATCAGATCATGTCACTCCTCTGTTCCACACTTCCCAGAGCCTTTTCATCTCATCTCAAGTACAAGTCAAAGCCCATCCAATGGCTCCACACGATTGACATCTACTACCTTTCAGATATCATCTCCTTCCACTGTCCCCTCACTCACTCTGCTCTAGCCACATTGGCCTTCTTGCTGTTCCAAGAATACGCCACTCTGTTTCAGGCCTTTGCACCTGTTGGCTCTCTGCTTGAAAAGCGCTTCCTCCAGCTGTCCACAAAACTTGCTTACTTATTTCTTTCATCCCTGTTTGTCAGCAAGGCTGTCTTTAATATACAACATCCATCATTCGCTACTCCTTCCGCCTGGCATCCACTGTCTTACTTCTCCTGCTTTCTTTTTCTCCATGGCACATGTAAACATTGAACAAATAAAGGCTTTCTTTTTTCTTTCTTCATTTATTTATTTGTTCATTTACTTACTTACTTGAGTGTAAGATCCAAGAGGTCAAAAACTTTATTCCCTGTTGTATTGCCAACATCTAGAAAATTCCAGGTATGTAATAAACAATTTTTGCCAAACTATTAAATGAATAAAATAAATGACTCTCGAGCTTGAGTTTTTCTGAGTTATTAATGGAATAGTTCTCTACAGGACCACATAGAACTTATATAACTTCCTATATTTGATTTTTCGGTTGTTATTTTCTCAGTATATTTACCACTAAGAGCAGAAGATCAACGCAGCCACTGTTACCATATAAAAATATCTTGTTTACTGTAGTCTTCCAGTACCCTAATTTGTTTCTTTTGGTAAATAGAGACAGAATACAACATAGGAAAATGCCGAATGGTCCCACTTGATTTTTGTGAGGCTGACTGACTTTGGGTGGTTTGTAAAACACAGACAGATATTTAAAGTTGCCTGAATGCTACATAGCCATGTTTGCATTGGGCTGGGCTTAACTAGTGGCTCCTGAATTTCTAAATTGGAGCGATAATCTGGTTAGAAAGGCGATATGGGTGTTTAAACTGTATTGATATGATTATTTATATAAGAACATTTGAAAACATCTATTGCCCAACTTACAGAGTGAAAGAGCAGTGAAGGCTGCTGGGTAGGGTTTGGGACAGGGGTAGAAAGTACCCAGGCTCTCTCTGAGAAGCATACACATATGGGATTTAGTCCTACTAAGTAAACAGTTTGACCTTAAAGTAGTCATTTAATTTCTTTGAGCCTCAGTTTTCTCCTCGATGACATGAGGAATTTCAAATACATTATTTATAAGGTTATTTACAACCCTATCTTCAAGTGGTACCATGAAAAGTCTCAGATTTAGACTCAGATATAATATCTATTTAAATTGGAAATCTCTCTGAGGTCCAGTTTCTTTTTCTGTAAAATAAATAAATTTGGCTAATGTCATTTACAAGTCTAACATTCTTGTTTCCATTGTGCTTTTGGATTTTTCCCCCTTCCTCTGGTGAAAAAAAAACTCTCACTTTTTTTACTGTCATCGTATTTTTTTCTTTTTGGTTTCTTTGAGGTTGCAATCACACACACACATACATAATGTGAGGCCGTATCATATACATTTGTAGATGTAGTGTATGTATTTTGTTGTTGATTAATGCTAACTGCATTGAAGAAGACTGTGGAGCAGAGATGTATCCTTGTGGTTTGTTTTATGCCCTAAACTCGACAGTGAGAGGACAGGAAATGATCCACTGGGAAACTGGTGACCAAAAAAAAAAAAAAAAAAAAAAAAAAAAAAAAAAAAAAAAGCTGAAATCTGTCTTTAACCTCAATTCTGGTCAATTCACATTAGAAATTGCAGTATTTTTAAGCTCTGCATTTCTACTTCTCTTACTTCCCAGTCTTTTGGCTTGTTTTAGGGCATCTAGGTGAACGGTTCTAGCCTGGAAACAGTTCATTCAACTAAACAACTCAAAGGGCCTGGTCACACCTGTGTCTTACCTTTGTGCCTCAATTTCTAAGTCTTACCTTTGTGCCTCAGTTTCTAAGCCTTAGGAACAGAAAAACAGAAGGAAAGGAACTGCTACCTCCTTTCAGCACAGTGTTTGAGATTTCCTGATAAAAGTTTTCACAAAAGGGACTGAATGTTAATTTTTAACAAACAGTGTGTGCTGGGCGGGGGCAGAGCTCTTAAAACATGTTTATCAAATCTGTAATCCTTTCCAACAAACTTTTATAGGTGGAAACTTTCTTTGAGAATTATTGGAATGGAGAAAAACAATGACATAGCTGGTTAATTATGGATTCACATCTGATTTTTGATAAATTTAACATGATTTTCACTTCACAAAACAAGTTCCTCAAAATTTATTTTGACAGACATGTATGGAGAGCATTTCTGTGGGCCAACATCCTCTCCTCCGGCCTTTTCCACTCACTGTTCTATTTCATTCTCACATAACCCTTCGAGGTAGCTATTTATATTTTCCACCTATATCTGAAGAAAGGGAGACTTAGAAACGTTGTGAGGCTGGCCCAAAGTCACATAGAACAAAGTTGCAATTTAAATCCCAATTTCTGCCTCCAGCTCCTTTGCTCATTCCTCAGTGTGATGGCTGTATGATAGAGTGGGTATTTGAGGGAACAGATGTGAATTAAAAAACCCAGCAATCATATTTTTATTATCATTTTGTAGACCTTAAACTTACACAATGTTACATGTCAATTATATCAAAGTTGGAAAAAATTATTATATTTATTTGAATATACATTGATTCTACATATGCAGAGCCAATATAACTTTTTAAATTATAAATTGAGGTAACTGGTTAATAACCTTATATAAGTTTCAGATGTACAACATTCTAATTAGATATCTGTATACAATGCATTGTGCCAATCACCAACAGTCTAGCTTCTATCCATCTCCACACATTTGAGCCACTTTACTCATTTACTCTCCACCACCCTCTTCCCCAACACCTGTTGTCTGTATCTATGCATTTGTTTTAGTTTAGTTTTGTTTGTTCATTGGTTTCTTGTTTTGTTTTATATTTCATATATGAGTAAAATCATCTGGTTTTTGTTTTTTTCTGTCTGACTTATTTCACTTAGTGTAATACCCTCAGGGTCCATCCATGTTGTTCCAAATGGCAATATTTCATCTTTTTTGTGCCTGAATTATAGTATCTTATTGTGTGTGTGTGTATGTATGTATATATATACACGCACATATACATATGTATATGTATGCATATGTATATATATAGTATATATATATAAATATAGTATATATATAAATATATATATATTTATCCATTCATCCATCAGTGGATGCTTAGGTCGCTTCTCTATTTCAAGTAATGCTGCAATGAAAGTGGTATAGATAAGTTTCGAATTAGTGTTTTCATATTCTTCAGGTATCCAGAGTATAAATCATCTGCTGCTACAACTAAAATTGTGGACAATCTAAGCAGTGGAAACTTTCTGATTGTTTAGAATGTTTTTTCCTTTTTGTGGAGTGCTTTATGGAAATCTAGGATTAATATGGACATAAGCATTAACACAAAAGAGTTGACCATGGCTGTGAAGAGCACCCTTCTCTTCCATGACCTGGCTAAATGAGCAATGACCCTGAGGCTTCTTTTCACTGTGGGAAAAGGCCTCATTTAGAAGAACTAACATTCCCCACGTGTGTCCTTCTGGGGTACTTCGGTCATTGAGATGTCCCCTCCTGAGCAATGAGATCCTTCTAATGTTGTCTCAGCAGTTCAGTTTGATGAAGTGATCTATTCTCATTTGCTTTGAGACATTAGGGCAGACTGAGGTTGACTTTAAAGTTCAATTTTATTTCAGAATATCCTCAAAACAGTGGGTGAAGAATTCCTTCAAGGAACATGGAATCACAGATGCCTTTTACACATGAAATGATGCTTTGGTGTTTGAGTGTTGTGAACAAAAGTACTCCTTTAATCACCTGGTTTTACCTGCTCCAAGTAGTCTCTCTCCATCTTGCATTTCTCAAATTCTACCTATTTCATACAGCTGAGATCTCACCTTGAGAGGCCTCTGTCTCTTACTCTGCCAGAGGAAATATGACCTATTTTAAACTCCCAGAGCTCCCACCATTCAGTTGTCAGCTCATTGCTCATGGAGCTTGGGTACCTTCCCACAGATCTATGAAATAATCATCTAGATATTTTATTGTTCAACTTTGCATAAGCTTATATTTTTTCTCCTTTACTAGGTTAGATTATACACTGGTTTGAGGTAAAGAAAATAGTAATCTAATTCCTTGGATAACTCAAGTCCTTGAACATATCTGGTGCTCAGTAAATGCATATGTTTCTGTTAGATTTGATTAACTAGCCAATGAGAAAAATAAACAAGAGTCATCAATTCTATCCCTAGAGAATAGATATACTCTGCCTTTTGGTAATTGCTTCTTTCCTTTTATTTCCATTCTCAAAAGAAGTTAGCTGTGAATTAGATCTCTGCTGGTTCCAACATAGGCCAGTAACATACCCTCTTTTGTGTGTCTCTGGCTTGAAGATTTTCAGGGAGAACATCAAGCATTTTTAAAGGGAAGTGGTCAAGAAAGTCAATATTTCAGGGGCATATTTATGATGGAGTAACATGGTAGTGAGTCTAGTAAAAGAAACACTTGTAATCTGTCCCTTGGTTGTTGATTTACCTAGCCAGAGTGATTCTAAAAACCTGTTTTCCCCTTACATTTAGGATTGGATTAAATGCCTTAATTGGAATGTATTCATTGTAAGACTGTTAAGGATGTTGGTGATCAAAGAGCAGAGGTGCACACGGTGTGAAGAGAGACCAACCCTGATGTGGGCGGTGACCAGCCTCGCTGGGAACCTGTTTCTGATAATTGTGCTGAGGATGGTGATGGCAAAGGATGGGTTCTGGATGTGCAGAACTTGTATCCTCTTTCCTTGAAGGCCACAGGCAGTGATAAATCATCACAGAGCACCATTGACTTATCTACTCAAATCTATAAATATTCCCATTTTCACTGACTCATTTCATGGGAAAAAAGATCATATGTCAAGAAAGAGGAAGGAAGTGGGTGGGGAGACATTTTGTTATTTATTACGTTATATTTTCCCCCAATATTTTATTATATTTTCCCCCAATATTTATTATGAAGATTTTCAAATATGTAAAAGTTGAAGGAATTACACAGCGAACTCCCATATACCCACTTAGATGCTACAATGAACATTTTGCTATAATTATTTTATTGCCTGTCTCTTCGTCCCCCTAAGTATCCATCTTAAGAGTATCATTTCATGAGTTTTGACAAAGGCTTTTCCCTGTGTGACCCAAACCCCTATCAGATATAAGATATAACCTTCATCTCAGCAAGTTCCTTCATGTCCCTTCCTGGGTAATTCCTGCTCCTAGCCTAACCCCAGTGTTGTCGTTGTTGTTTTTTACTATAGATTAGTTTTGCTACTTTTCCTATAAATTAGTCTTGTCTATTCTAGAATTTTGTATGAGGCTTCTTTCAATCTAATAATATATTTTTTAGATTCATCTATGTTGTGTGTATCCATTTATTTTTTAGACAAAAATAATCTCTATTAACCTTGAGATATTCTTGAGTTAGCAGCTACTTTATAAAACAATGTAGAAAATAAATTTTTGTTCTTCGTTTGTTTGTTTTTTAAAAAAGAGTTAAAGTGACCCTAGTGACAGTTATATGGACCCTTAATTTTCCATAAGAAGCAATTGAGAACTATGGTGATGTAGACTAAGCTGAAACTGTAATCCAGGTCTCCTGACTTGCTGCTCCAAATGGTTAGGAAGGCAGCTGAGTGGGGTGGTTGTTTTGAGCCGGAGCCATGTGAGACTGGAGAGTTTCGACAGAGCTTTGCTTTAGAGGATGTGAAACTACACTAACCTCATGTGACAAGAAATCCTCGGAGGCCTTGGTGTGGAGCCAGGGGAGGAAGTCTGACACGGCTTCTGGTTACCAGTTCCAAATCTGAACCCATTGGCCTGAGGTGACTTACGGCGAGCTTTCTGATTTGCAACAAGATGAGACACAGGACCGGGGAGGCTTTTTTACATCAGGGTGCACAAGCAGGGTAATGCTAAAGGAACAACAAAAAAAGCCAAGAAAGGCACCTTCAACCACATGGCCCTCCCATAAGAAGGGACCTGGAGCTGAATGTAAAACACCAAGGGAGGGAGGAATGCTGTGTTACAGACAGCCTTTGTCTTCAATTCAGTACAGGATGACAATGACCTGGCGGTGCCTGCCTGCCAGCTGTTGGCTGGCCTTTGTGAAAGTCCCCGATCTCTCGGCCAATGCTTAGTGGGCAGGTATCCATATCATGAAGCCAACTGGCACTGTTGGCACCTTTGTTGGTGAAATGAGCCCAGTGACAGGGAACTAAGGCTGCTGGGCCGCTCTTGCTACTGGCTGGCAGGTGCAAACCCGGTGGGCAGGTGCCCTGGAGAGAGAGGGTTGCTGTTGCCATGGTAATTGATATAAAAAGGACATTTCTTTTTCAAGGTCACATCAACCTCTTTTGTGGTAGAGGGATATTGTGAGGAAGAGGTGACTTTGTGCCAGCTCCGACTTGTGTGGGAGTATGCTCCTGTTTTGAATGTATTTCCTCTAATTGGATCTTAGTGTCACCCACTAGACAAATCTAGGGGCTGGCGGGTCTCTTGGGGGATGTCGTTGTGAACACCAGAGAAGAACCAGAAGGGACAATCCACTGTAAACCAAGCAGGATTGAACAAAGAATTCCAGAGGCATTTCTGAAAGGCAGCCCGTCAGGTTCGACAGGTTCTTTGGGCTATTCCGGGATAAGAGATTAGTGTTGACTGTTTGAGGCATGTCACCCTAGATGTCCCTCTGCCAAATTGTCCTGAGCACCAGGGTAAAGGGACCCTTGTCAGCTTGCTGGGAGTCTCAAAAGTTTGACACAATGAGTTCATTGTAAAGAAGCAAGCTTTCCTTATCACCGTTGTCCTTTTCTCTGTAAATCTTTCACTTGTGCCCTTGCCTTGGACAAATACATTTTCTGGCTTTGATTTAAGAGTCCAGCTTTTCCTTGTTATTAATATTTCTGTATCTCACTCTGATAAAAGCTGTTCTGACTTAAATCATTGGGTTGGGTGTCAGTAATTTTCCCATTTTGCATCTCTTGCATGTGTTCACATGGTAAGCTTCTTTTTCCATACCCAGAGATTTCTGTTGAGGAAAAAAAATAGCATTGTCATCATGTGGGGGATTCCTGAACCCTCTGGAGAATTTTACTCTTTACTCTGTTCTGCCACCTGGGATGCTATCAAAATTATTCAAGTGGGATGGCACCCCGACAGTGGGAAATGTTAATTATTCTGAATATACCCTGAGCAGCTGGCCTGTAAATGCAATTGTAGACATTGACCTCAGTCTCCTAATGTGTCAAATGAAAAGAATAAATGATTTCTTCAGGCCTTTGCCAGCTAGTTTTCTGACTTTGTATTTTAACACACAAAAAGGAAAGCTCTAAAAACATTCAAAAATTAATAAGCTTACCTTACTTACTCACATATTTTTTGTACTAGGTCCTTGTATTTAGTAAATATTTATAATTCTTCAACTAAATGTAGGTACCAGGGACATAGAAGCAGATGAAGCATCATTTTCTGCCCTCAAAGATCTCATGGGGAAGTGGTAGCAAGAAAATATTATTCTCAAAATTAATAAGAGTTTAAAGGTAAAATTTTGCTTGGGAAAAGAACTTATCTTTTGGTTTGGAAAAGTACCTTAGTGAGCATATTTAATATAGAAAGATGAGCCTTCTCTGGCAGGGCCAGGACTAGGGAGATATGAAGTATTTGCCTTGGGTCCAAAAATAAAGGAATGTCAAAAAACTTAGTGATAAAGATAAATATTAATATAATATTTAAAAATCAGTCAATGAAAAAAAATTCATGATAAACAAAGTATGAACATCTTAAAGAGAAGATCTGATAAAGGGAGTGTCAGATCCTGCATATGTATGATCTTACCTCACTTTCCTCTAATTCTGGCCCTGTTTTCAATAAAACTTTATTTAAAAATTTTGTCAATTTGATTTTTTAAAAATTATTGCATTAAATTACATAAAGGCTTAGAAAAGTAAAGTATAACAGAGTTTAGGCTTTTGGAGAGTTGTCATTGGAGGATGAAGAGAAGACTCTTGAGGAAGATGGAGTCCCTGGAATATGGTAGTGAGCACAGTTGAGAAATTCTTCATGGTAAAGGATAGTTAATAAATATTTACGAAAGAGATGCCTAAAAAAGGGTTTGAAGTTGTTCCTTATGCTGTGCTGTGGTTATTTCCCTCTGCCCCCACTCTTCAGTTAGAAGTCTGATATATACACTATCCCTTGAATTCATGCTGATTTGAGAAAAAGGAAGGAAGAAGGGTGGTGTCCAGTGTTGGGGGAAGTGGTTTAGTGAGAGGAGGGCAGATGGAGGAACCAGGCAGGATGTAGCAAGGCCCAGCTCAGGAGAAGCCTCATTCCCTGAAATGCTTTGGGGAGGAGCTGGAAGGGGTGATGGGTCTGGACATCGCAGTGCATGTAATACAACCTTGAGCTCTAAATGCTTTGCCATATTAAAGGAAAGAGAGACCCTCAGGAAACAGACATTGGTGCCATGCCTGTAAATCAATAATTGTCTTACTGTGCTGGATCTTTGGTTTGCTCCAAGTTCACTCACCATCCTCTCTGCTTTCTTCTTGGGATGCTGCCCTCTGTGGACCATATCAAAGGGCCCTTTCGTGACTTGGCTTCCAGGAAGATTGGCCAATGATGAACTCCAATAGATAGCTGGAAAGAGAGTTCGTTTGTTATAGGCTGGTTGCATCCCTCTGCTGACAGTTGCAGCTCCTGCCAAGCCTCTCTCTCATTCCTTTTTCAGGCTCTGGGAAACATACCCTCCTGTTACTCCTTAAGGCTTGGGGTATGTACTATCTTTTTGCAGTTTCCTTATACCCTGCTTCTTTGTAAAGAATCTCTGTAATAAACTCATTTCAGTATAAGGATGCTATTTGTCTCTTGCTGAGACTCTGAGTGATACAGATGTGAGAAGTACTACAAAGGTCGTAAAGTGTATTATAAGTTGAAAATGGAGGAAGCAACTAACTGTCCAGTAGGACGGGAAGATGGGTGGTCATAGAGGGATTCATGGTTGAGGTTTGAACTGAATCTTGTGGAATGAGATATAGCCACAGGATTAGGGTAAACCTCAGCCTGGAAATATTTACTTGGAGGCTCTTTTTTGAAGGCAGCAGAATAACCTTAAAGAAGTCATGCATCTGCCAGGCAGGTGTCTGTGTAAGTAAATCTCAACAGCCTGCATGGTCATAGAAGAGAGTGATTATTTGGTGAGTTTTAAAAAGCACAGGGAAGCTTAAATAATAAAATAGTAATCATCCAGATTCCTATAATCCCTGTTGATAATCTGGCATGTTTTTCTCCAGACTTTTTACAGAGTCGAAATTATATTCTATATATAATTTCAGATCCTGGTTTTCTTTAACATTATATAAAAATGATTTTTCCCATAACTGAAAGAAACTGCAATATTTACTGGGAGGCTCTCTTTTTGAAGGCAGCAGAATAACCTTAAAGAATTGAATGCTATCACATCATATAGATGTACTGTGATTTTTAAAAAGTGCTCCAGTAATTTTATTTTTTTATATCATTAAAAAAATTTTTTTTTCCTTGTTAAGTCTTAAAACTCACCACTAAAAAACCTGGCTGTGGACATATCTGTGTTTCAGGATTGCTGAATTATTATAGATTTTTGGTTGGTGTTTTTTTTTTCTTTTTTCTTTTTTTTTAAATGTTAAACAGGATTGAATTTTCTCTTGTGGGTGAGGAAGAGAAGAAATGGCACCTGGGACTCCATTCTGAAGGCAGGCCCTGTCACTTGGCTAGGAAGAGACTCCTTATGGATAGACAGCAGCAGTGATGCTTGAGTTAAATTTTATGTTGTGCTATGATTCCTTTCCAAAATTTCCAAACCTTCAGTTTAAGTCTTATGCAAGATGGCCTTATGTTGGCGGTGACTCGTGGAAGGAAGAAGCAAGAATGGCACGTGTGTGAAGGACAAAGGGCTGTGAGAAGTGGACTAGAGGGGCAGAGCTGATTAGGAGAAGCCAGGAGAAGGGTTTGAAGAGAGAGGTGACCGGCAACCCCCCGGGAGATACAAACTGTGGCTGATCACTATGAAAAATTGAAATGGCCACTAGATTTCTCACAGTTCCAATAATTAATCGCATCTGTATCTTGAAGGAAAGGGTGACCCGAAAGCCTGAAGGACTCAGGTTATATGTTATTCTAATAGGAATTAATAAGAGAAAACAGAGGGAATGGATGGGGAGATACTATGAGGGAAAGATTTGGTGACTTGGGTGGGAAATACATAAGGAAAGTAAAATTTTGTCAGAACTGCTCCTGCAAAATGATTGAGAAGAGTACATGATAATTTGAAAAAGGTTATTGGAAAGAGAAAGAAGTAAACCCCTTCTGGAGAGAGGTAAATTTCTTTTTCCTATAATTTTTAAAACTCTTTATTGTGATATAAATGACATTAGTTTGAAGTGTACAACATAATGATTCAATATAAACTCCCTTTTATAAGGTTGAAATGCAGTAAGTTATGATCCATCTCATTATTTGTGATAGTCCCCTATAGGGAAGGGATGAATATTCTTGAACTTCAAAAGTAATGGAATTATTTAGGTTTCCTTTATGGTCGTTCGTCCCATGATTAGACTAGTTCAAACCCTGAACTTAGCTGTGACTTTTTTTTTTTTTCACTGAAGTTCTTTTCCATTAGAAACCCCAAAATAAGTGACTTATTTATTCTCATGTTATTATCCAATCCATTTTTCAGTTCACACTCAACTTCTGTTAGACACAAGTAGGGGAATGGCTTAGGAAAAACATCTGATTGAGACATGCTTGCATTTTTCACATGACTTTGCCAAAAGTTGTTTCTGCATTCAAACTGGGAAGCTTCTACCCTGAGAGCTGCCTTAACTTAAAGTTCAGATCTGCTTTGTAAGAACTTGGTTATGGAATTCAAGCTAGTTTCTGCCAATAATTTATAGAGTGGTTCTATTTTCCCCTGGGAAATTAAAAAAAAAAAATAGCATTACTTTGGACAGGGTTTAAAGATCCACAGGAAAATACACAGGTAAGGTTTTGATGTGGCTTTTATTGTTATATTGACTGGGTAGGCTTTTATTTGGGAATATGTCTTAGAAAGGAGGCTGTTTTGATAAAAAAAAAAATCTTCTTTAAAGATCAGAGACCCATTACCTAATGCACAAATTAGGTTAAAAGGTCATTGCTTCTGCTGCACCCGCAAAATCTTATGTTTGCATAACATGAAAAAAAAAAATACTAACCACCCCTATCCAAATCAACTTAAGGAAAATATAAAAATACTTCCTTATGTCCAACAATGAGGTATTCTTTTATGTGAGGAGTCTCTGGGATGGAAAGCAGGACTGAGCTCTTAGTGCCCTGGCATCTGTTGCGTGGACAAGACTTTGAATGTGGCACTGCAATATCTATCTCTAACATTGGGTTTCAGAGCTCTTTATCTTAGTGTGTTAGTTTTAACTTCACTTTTATTAATAATTTGAAAATATGCAAGCCATATTTGGGTATTTATAGATTACATAAATTTGGGAGAGTCTGCTAACTAAATCAATATTCTTAAAAGATCTCTACATGTTAGATTGGTGGACCGAAACTAAGGGAATAAAGTTTAATAAAAAACGAATGTTAGATCTTAGGTTAAAAAAAAATCAATTGACTGGAGATGATTGGTTTAAAAGAAGTTCATGTGAAAAGTCTCATGAGTTTAATCACCAGGAAGTTCAGTGGGAGTCCAGTGTCACATGATGAGCATCAGCTCTTAGCATTCATGGAGGTAGACTCCTTCTATCAGGGATGGTAATGGGCCTGTATTTTAACCCTGACCAAATCTCAGCTGAGTTCCATATATTTAAAAGGGCCCAAGACAAATTTGAGTTTGTCTGGAGACAGTTAACTGGGTGGAAAAAATCGGGCAACTGTATCTTAGCAGCAGTCCCCAACCTTTTTGGCACTAGGGACTGGTGCTTCTATGAGAATTTAATGCCTAATGATTTGAGGTGGAGCTGAGGTGGTGATGTTAGCGCTGGGGAGCAGCTGCAAATACAGATGAAGCTTCACTGCCTTGCTCACCACTCACTTCCTGCTGTGCAGCCCAGTTCCTAACAGGCCACGTACTGGTACTGGTCCATGGCCTGGGGCTTGGGGACCTCTGCCTTAAAAGAAACTATTGCAGGACTTGCAAGAGCCATGATTTAGCCCAAAGAGGAAAAGGTCAGAAGGAGTCATGAGTGATTGCTGGGTGGGAATATTCATCTGAAAGGTCAGAGTTTTCTGGAATTAGAGTGTCTAGCACTTGGGCAAGACCAGGATCAATGTGTGGACATGCAGGAAAATCATTTGGGGGTCGACATAAGGAAGAATTCTCCAACGAATAAGATTTGTTCAAAAGTGGAATGGACTGGCATGGACAGAAGGGAGTCTCCTCATGCTGAAGAATGAAGCCAGGTATCCACCTTTTGGCAAGGAGGTTGTGAAAGGATTGATGTTTAAAGCTGTACTAGATCCCCTTTCAGATTCTGTCTGTTGTCAAGTCAGCAAAATTTGTCTTTGGAGCTGTCCCTTCTCCCCTTTATTCCAGCTGCTACTCTGGGAAGGCCAGGATCACCTGTGTCCCACCATGATATTAATTACTTATAAGGTTGATGTCTGGAGCCTAGAGAAATTTATGCTTCACCAAATTTCCCTCGAATAGGAATGCTTCTTCAACTGACAAACAAAGGAAACGTCACAAGAATGGGAGATTTTCATGTGCAATAACAAGTTCCTGAAGAAAGAGATTTGGGCAGGAGTCAACTTACATCTCTTAAATCAAAACATATAAGCAAGCCTCTGTATCCTATGAAAGTAGGAAGTTGGGAACAAGGCATCCTTGTCTATTCTGGACAATATGCTAGCCTATTTCCCTAGGGCAAAAGCAATCGTTACCTAATGGGCACAGGAAAATAGACTATTATTGTCTACTGCTCTTTTGCATTGTTCTGGAGTTAAATGATCAATAAGAACAGCTTTCATCTTGGTGTTTGATGAGAATTTTTTTTAGCCGTCACTTCCTACTCTAGGTCACTTTATCTCAGCAGAGGAAGTGGGCAATAATGATGAAATATTTGAATATGGCTGCAATCGTAAACTCTCAGCTTTAAAGGAAGATTCTTCTTCCTCTCTCTTCTCTCTCTCAGCTGGCCAAGAGGATGGTGCAGAGAGGGTTTCTGAGCCACAGAAAGGCAGGATAACACCTATTTTCAGGGTGAAGTGACACTATCCCAGGAAATAGGAGCGAGATCTAGGAGGCAGAACTGAGGAGTATTTTTCTCTTCCATCTAGGAGGCTTTGGCGAGCCTTTTCTGAATCTGCATCCCTCCTGTTGGTCTCTGCAGAGAGATGTGCAGGGGTCCGGTGGAGCTCCTGAGGAATCCTGCAGCTGCTGGGGCCTCATAGGAGATGGCAATGTGTCTCCCAGTCCTTGTTTGTCCCACAAATAGCCCATTGAGGGGAGCAGGAGAAGGGAGCGGCATCCAGGGCTGGCCCTGGGGTCCCTCAATGGGGGCACTGTTCATGCTTGGGTGGAAGCCAGCCCTGACACCATGCTGGTTGTTAAAGCCTCATTCTTCCCAAGGAGGCGGCTGGAAAGGCAGCAGAGCAGCTGAGTCTCCAGAAAAGGTACTTCTCTTGTTCTTCACAAGGCCCGACTGACACACGAGAGGAAGCCACTTCCTTTTCGATTATTTTCTGCTGCTCATTACATTTACATCCCAAGCGTTTCTCCTCTTCCTTCTCACTCTCGTTTTATTACTCAAGATCTTAAACTGATGGGTTTTTCCTTTTTCTCCCCAATCTCAACTGAAACTTAGAAATAGTGTCATTTTTTTCTGTTTTGCACCAATACCCTTGGGCAGCCCATCCGAGAAGCACCCTGCAAATGGCTGCAGTTTTGCTGTTGCTCTTGAGCCCTGGAGTAGTTCAAGGTCTCTTTCAAAAAAGAAAAGTGGGGCTTGGGAGATAGCAAAGTACTAGATGCCCACTGCAAGAAACGTCTTTTTTTCCCCCCACTCACTCTCTATACTTCTCTTTCTGGTAATACCACCTCAATTTTCCTTTGAGGGCCACCTCCTTCTACACTCAGCCCATGGGCATTGTTGGGGTTAACCTGACCACAGAGGTCCCCTGGTTTCATGGTAGGTACTTGTCTCTGGCCAGCACTCTATCCTTCTTGCCTTGGATGGAGGGTAGTTGGGACCCAGACTGGGCCAGGTCAAAATCAATCTCGAAGGATTTGGGGAAACTATTGGGAAAGAGATTATTTTCGTTGAGGTTGCTGAAGGGGTGGGTTATAAGTTGGGAGCTGTGGTGATCACCTTTGCTACCACATGAGAAGAGCCATAGTGAGAATAGAGGCCACCGAGGAAAATTGAGCCACAGTGACAGATCCCTGATGACATAAGATATAGCCTAGAACCAGCTATGCCTGCAACCAGCACCCCAATTTTGGTTATGCTGGCCAGTACATTCCCTTTTACTTATTTCACATGAGTTTCTGTTAGCTCAACTCTTCTAGTTGCAACTAAAAGAGTCCTAATAGATACTACACTTTTTTTCTGTTTGCTACTCCCTGCTCAGGCTACTCTTTTTAAATTACTTACTACAGTATCTTGCAATTGTCCAAAATGTAATAACATTGTCCAGAATTTCAGCCTAGATGAAGTGATCAATCCATTTGGAGTTACTCTTTGATGGGGCCAGGTAACATGCTCCACTGTGATCCCCACTTGAATCTTGGGTCTGTCGTAAGAGCCCCCAGCTTTGCCCATTTGTTCGGTGATCATTAATTCTATAACTACCACATGCTACAGAATTTCCTTAAACAGCTTGCAGTCAAGCATAGAGACCAGTGTGAGTGCAAAGAATTATGGCAGGAACCATGATGAAAATCTGCTTCCATGGAGGGCCCAAGGAGGCAGTGACCAGTTCTTATCTTAGCAGGGTGAAGAAAGGCCTCATAGAAGCAGCAATGCTTGAGATATAGCCTCAAAAATGAATAGAGGTTTTTCAGCTGAAAATAAGTGTGGGTATAGCATAACAGTAGAGCTCAGGTGAGAGATGTCAATTGGGGACTATCACCTGGCTTAAAAATCTGTCGCCTGCAGGACAGAAGGCAGTTTGGTTTTGTGTGTTTGGCACATGCCTGATAGATGTACTCTGCTGTCTTGAATACAGAAATCTGGGGTTACACTTGTCCCTTTCTTCCTCTGTTTCCAAAATGTACAAAATATGTATAAAGTTCCCTCGATGGTACACAAGGCCATACAGATGTTTAAATCAATTGTAGTGGGCAGACTCAGCATTCCATCTTATTAATTGTGGGGAGATAGCAGTATCAGTAGTAGTAGCATTTTCTTTACTTCCGAATTAATGTTAGAATTGTACGTTCTTGAAATGAATTGTCGGGGGGTGGCCCTTGACCTCTTCTTCAGCTCTTGTAATAGTTTTGTAAGTATTCCCTTCTCTATACTAAATCTGTCTTGATTTGAAATACCTAGAGTGGGTCCTGTTGTCTGCACTGAACTCTGACTGATGCCGTTCTCTGTGAGGTCCGAAAGGGCCAAGGCCTGCTCATGTTGTTTTCATTGAATTCCTAGTATCAAGAATGGGGTTTGGCAGTAGTCGTTTCTCAGTAAACAGCTTTTGAGTAGGTGCGTTAAAATTTGTAATATGGATATAGGTGTACATATGTATATACAATAGTTAAAACAATTCAAAAGATGCCATAAGATGTCTCTTGGTCCAGAGACACCTTACTAGCAATGAGTATTACGTTGTCATAGGCTAGTGGTTACTGTGGGCTAGAGTGTTCACAGAAGACTTGATAGAGAAGTCTTATTGGAAAAGAACTAGATTCTGATGGATATGTGGAAATTGAATAAGAAAAAAAAAAGTGGGACATTTTAGGTACCAGTCCTTAGAGATAATGTCACTGTACATTGATGACTAATGTGTACTCACTTCTGAAATAAGGACTAAGTTCCCTTTGAAATGCATATAGGCTTAACAGTGAAGGGAAAAGGTCTTGGCATGATGTTCTTAGGTTTTGCCAAACCCTAATGTTGTGTTTGGAGCCCTCATCTGCCCCCTAGGCCACAAGAATTCCCCTGTCTCTATCCCATACCCACATCAAGCATGTTTCCAAATCTTCTGGGAAGCCACACAGCGAGCAGTCAGATGTCTGATCCTGCTTCAGAACAAGCAAGGCAAGATTTGAGTTCAACCAGCAGAAATTTCCATGGGAAGCCTTTGCCCAGAATGTTGGCAGGCAGCTTCTGGTCCCCCTGAGCTCCAGGAGCGGGTGAAAGGTTTGGTGGACAAAACTCTCTTCATTACAGAGTTATTAAAAAGGAAATGACATGATTGAGAACTTCTCTACCTGCCACTCAAGCTGATCAGTGTCATCAGAAGGCCACTAGGCTTAAGAGATCTTCTTCACCTGGGAATCAAGCCAACTAATGCTGGTTTCTCATTTTGTGATTTAGCTGTAAAAATAAGTCATTGTTACCTTTTACAAATTAAATAGAAGAAACTCTTGGAATTATGTTAAATAAGTAAACAAAAGTTTATCACAATTTGCAGCCCTGACATCAAATTGACTGGAGATTATCAAATTAATCAGAGATGCAGCCTTTTTATATCAATGTAAGAGAGACAACAAATGTCTACTGAAGCTTATAAATCTACAAAATCTGTTCTCACACCACATTCAGGTTAATAAAAAGGGTGGGTGGGTGAGGCAAAAGCTAAATGGCTTCTAAACATCTTGTAATAAGGGACCTGAATTCCTGAGAAGATGAACACATGACGGGTAAGCTGTTACTCTAGAACCATAGGCTTCACTTGATTAGTGTGAGTCCTCTTTCTCTTCTATTTAAATGAAGTAAAGTCAGGTACTGAGGGTTTTAAAATTAGGAGACTTAATTATAGAAAAAAAATACAGGGATATACAGTTGCTATATTTGGTATGTTCTGAGACCTTATTGCTTTGTTGTGTAACCTAATCCTCCAGTCTATTGAGTTATTGATTAAATTACTTAATCGCTCTAAACTTCAGTTTCCTCATTTGTAAAATCCTCAGGGACTTTGTTATGAGAGTTAAATGAGAAAATGCATGTAAATTGCTTAGGCCAGAGTCTGACACAGTAGACACTCAGTGTGCATTAGATATACTTACTTTTATTATCAACACATAGAAGGCCATCGATTCAAAGAATTATGGACAAATGAATTGCTGAAAAGTACTAGACTAGAGATTATAAATTTTGAGATGACTGCTGGTGTCTGCCTTTAGCATGTATGTAACTTCAGTCACTTTTGTAGGTCTGGGGATGGGGAGAGATAGGACTTGGCATGATAGTGGTTCAGATGATAAGGACTGGGATGGGGTATGATTAATCAGAAGCTCCACAGGACCTAGGTAGGTGGCTCACCTGAGTGAAAAAGCCACTCAGTCTGAGGCGGTATAGGTTTGTAGGATACATAACAAGGGAGGTGGCGGTTGAACTCACACCACCTCCCTTAAGCACCAGGCTTTGAGAAGAATAGAGACAGACTAGAGGATGTTATGGGAGAATGAATGCTCTCTGAACCACATCTGCTGAGGTCAAATGAAGGAGATGGAGAGATAGATTTGGGAAAGTGGAGAGGGTAACTTATCTAAGCTTTCAATAATTAGAAGCTTAGACTGCTGGGTAGAAGTTTTGCAGAGGCATTTTCAACTCTATTGCCCTTTGAGAATAGGGTGGAAAATCTTCCAGAAATTAGCAGTGGAATGGGCTGCCTTGCAATGTAGAGTCTCTAGAACTATTGAAGCTAGGCAGGCTGGTTCCAAGGGAAGTTGAGGAGGGTTCCTATTCAAGAGCATATGGGAGGAATTCTTGTGTAGCCTTATGGGTGGAAGTGATGGTCAAGCAATTTTCCGAGAAAAGGTCCTCAGAAGGTGTAGACATTAGCACATGAGGTTGAAGAAGTGAGTGATGAGAAGAGGAACAGGCAAGGAGGGAACATGATGGGTTCTGGGAACTGCAAGTGGTTTTGGTATGGCCAGGGTATAGGTGTGATGGGGAGTGCTTAGTATAGAGGACAGAGATTTTTAAGGACTTTTAATGTTATCTGAACATTAGGAGACAGGACTTTATTCTGAAGATTATAGGGAGCCTCAGAAAGGGTTTAAGCAAGAGAGTGGCATGGCCAGATGGTGTGGCAGGAAGATTACTCTCATTGCATCAAGAGCTTAAATAAAAGGAGGAAAAGGATTAGCATTTACTGAACCTACTGTGAAGTGGATGCTTCAGATAAATGATAGCATCCCACACTTACAACCAACCAGTTATTAAGTGGCCGAGCAAAATTTCAAAACCACGTTGGTCTGATTCCGAAGTCTGTGCTTTGTTTCACTTCAGTAAAATCAAACAAAACAAATACCCTTTTGAAAACATATCTAAATCTTAAATCCTTAGAGGAATATTACTTATCCATTCTGTAAGATTGAGGTAATACTGAAGGGTGCCTAGCCATAGCAATTTCCCTTTCATGAGACCTGCTGATCCAACATCCTCTTCCTCCTGGCTGGAGATAATAAGACAAGAGTAAATCTGACACTCTTTCCTAGGAATCTGGATTCAGGTTCTGAGGCAGCCAGTTTGTCTTTCTATGTGACTGGACACTTGGACACTAAGGAACAGCCATATCCCTATTTAGATGGAGAAGCAAAGAAAATGAACTGCAGGGAGAGAAGAATGTAGCAGATAGATAAGCAGAGAGGTGAGACACAGACAGTCTTGCCCGGGGTTTTCCAGTTCTTAGAGTCCATCGGAATTTCCTGAGACCACCTATCTCCTTATAATGTACTTCTCTGTTTGGTTTAAGTTAGTTACAGTTTGTTTCTGTTAAAATGGAAATAAATGCAATCATTGGAGTTTCTGAGGAAGGCAGGGAGAATGGGGGCTCTGCTCCAAAATAGACAGAAAATGGTGGGGAGTTGGTGATGCTGAATGGAGCCCTGCTAATAACTACCCATAGAGTTACTAAACTTGTGAAAGGCTGAGTGAGCCCAGAGTTCTTGTAGAAGCAGAAGTGGGGGTAAGGTCAGAGGACATCTTGGTGTGAGACTCCACTGAGACATGCTGGCGTGGGGCTCCTCTGAGAGAATGCATGAGGAAGGCTAAGGCAAAAAGGAAGATGAGGAATGAAAGCAGGAAAATCGGGAGAGATGGACTTATTTTAAACCTCAAAAGTGGGGTTCAGGCCAAGTTTAACAAATCTAAAACTCAAGCAGATATCTGGTCTATAAGTGAAATCAGAGGCTTAACTAATATAATATTGTAGAGTTATATTTATTTTAATTTTATTGAGGCAATGCATGAAAGTATTTTTATAAAATTCTAGGTTATAAATATATGTGGAGTAAAAAAAAAAAAAAAGCCCCTCCCCTTATCCTCAAGTATTTGAGAGTGAAATTCCAGGTGTAACCTGGCCAATTCTGATGAGTTCAACTGAGGGTGAAAAGTATCCCAAGCCATAGGAAGCAGGTAAGAAATGAGCCCACAGCACTGCCCCTCCTCCCAGTAGATGCAATGACAATACCTGGGGCAGGATTTGTTTTGACTTAGCATCTAACAAGTATTCATTAAACCTTATCTTCTATCTCCTAAGACATTTTTTTTCTTTGTTTCGAGAGAAACTGATAGAGAGTTCCCATAACCTCCTATCCCCATATCTGCAAAGCCCTCCTCATTATCAACATCCCCCACCAGAGTGGTACATTTCTTACAATCGATAAACATGCAATACACATCATAATCACGCAAAGTCCCTAGTTTACATTATAATTCACTTTTAGTGTTGTACATTCTATAGGTTTGGAAAAATGTATAATGACACGTATCCACCAGAAGAGTATTATACAGAGTAGTTTCACTGCCCTAAAAATCCTCTGTGCTTTGCCTAGTAATCCCTCCCCCCACCCCAACTCCAGCAACCACTGATCTGTTTTCTGTCTTCATAGTTTTCCCTTTTCCAGAATGTCATATAGTTGGCATCATACCCTAGGGCAGGATTTCAAGCCTCCTCTGCTCTTCCCATGGTGGATATAGTCTAGAGAGCAAGGTCATTTGGTGTCAAAGCAATGGGTGTTTCTGCACCTGCCAACCTCCCTATGGATCTGCCTCCAGCCCCACCGGGGCCAGCCCCCCACCACGAGGAACGGGGTGAAGCCAGTGGCTACTTATTTCAAAACTTCATTTCATTTCCCTGGAACTCAGCCTTTCTCAACTCCTTTTAAGTGATTCACTGTGAAAGGGGCTTGGGGATGATGACATTTTTGTCTTTTATCAATTATTCTGATGCAGAGCTTTTCCATTTGTTAAAGGTTTTGCTTGATTTGAAGGATTGGTTAATTGGGACTGGTTAGGTGAACTCTACTTGTCTTGGGAAAAGACTACATTTTGGGGCAACAGAAAGGAGTTAGGAACTAACAGATATGGCTAGAGTTTAATTTGTTTATGTATTGATTTTAAAGAGAATGGCTTTTTAAAAAAAATACAGTTAATAAAAAATTAGACAAACAATAAAGTTATAGGGGAAAAAAAATAAAAAGCCTTCCATTTTTTTCCCCACCGTTAATCCTACTGCTTTGGTCTGAATATTTGCGTCTCCCCTGTGCCCCAAATTCAACACGTTGAAGTCCTAACCCCCAAAGATGACAGTATTAGGAGGAGGTCCTTTGAGATGTACTTATGGTATGAGTGCATTGCTCTCATTAATGGGATTAGGGCTTTTGTAAAAGACACTGCAAAGAGATCCCTAGCTTCTTCCATCATGTAAGAACACAGCAAGAAGTTTCCAGCCAGGAAACAGGAAGTGAACCCTCAGCAAAAGGAGACTATGCTGGTACCTTGATCTTGGACTTCTCAGTTTCCAGAATTGTGAGCAATAAATTTCTATCATTTATGAGCTACCCAATTTGTGGTATTTTGTTATAGGAGCCAAAAAAGACTGACACCTACCTTTCCCAATTTCTTCAGTGTCCTTCCAGAAATTTAAAAATCAATGTAATAGCCTATCTGTGCATATTATTTTATTTTATTTTTTTTATTGCAAATAAAGTTATATTGACCATCTTTTTACGTGTATCTTCTATCGAGAGAATATAGTTCTTACAGTATAATTTCTGGGTCAAAGTATATGTACATCTATTAACTTTGTAGATGCTGTCAAATCTATAAAGTACTTATTGAGATTCTTACCTACAATATATGACTGCCTGTTTCTCATCTTCGCCAACACTGGGGATTACTAAACCTCTAGTATTTTCCAATCTGATAAGAAAAAGCAGTGATTTGTTTTGATTTTCATTTTTAAATGTTAAGTGATGGTGTAAAGCTATTGTAACTCTATTTTTTCATTTTCTCATTGAGGTATAATTGACATACAACGTTCTGTTAGTTTCAGTCATACAAACGTGACTCGATATTTATATATTCTTTATTTTTAAAAAGTGAGCAGATAATTTCCTTTACACTTTTGTCTTATTGATTTATAAGGGCCCTTTGTTTATTAAGAAACCAGACCTTCATCAGTCAGATATGTTGCAAGGACTTTTCTCCAGTTTTTAGTTTGTGTTTTGACTTTATGATATGCATCATATTTGCCATATAGTTTATTTTTTAATTTATTTTTTATTTTTTGTAGATAATCATTCATCAATCTTTTCTTTTTTTGATGGCCAGAGTGTAATGCCCCATGCTTGATAGAAGAACACAAAGAAGGCCTTCAGGGAGAGAGAGAGATACGACTTAGCTGCCAGTTCACTGTGATAACAACATTGGGTCACCTGAACTTTCTCTATAATTATAAAAAAGAGTCATATAAAAAAAAAAAACACTTTTTTTTTTTTTTCCTATACTGGTGTGGAGATAAGGGGATGTTAGAGTAAAGGATAATGAAAAGTTGAGAAGAAGGAAAATCCCCAAATTCAGTCTGGCAAGGGAATAGGAAAACAGAGTCTAAGTTGGAAGTGAAGGAGGCAGCCTGCTCTTATGCTCTCAAACTTGAATTTGGGGTATAGTAAGTAGACAACTGCAACTTTGAGATGACCATCTCCTTGGATTCCACTATCCCTGGTAAGTTGACCCTTTGTGACTTCTCCTTCCATCTCTAACTCCTTTTCTCTGCAGCTCAAGTCTAGCTTAAACAATGAAAAAAAAAAAATCACATCCCATAGAAGACACTGTCCTTGACGTAGGGTGAGTCCCGCCCTGAGGAACAGTGACCTTGGGATCCTTGGGGATAGAGGTTGATGATCTTTAGGGGTGGAGGTTGAATATTGGTATGCCTCTTCCACGTTAGATTTAGCAGATGAAAGGCTCTTCTCACTGAAATGCCCAGAAAAGGAAGGAAAATTTTCCAAGATATAGATACTATGAGAATGAGTCATTTGGAGCCCTGGTAAAATCCTGCATTTGATCCTTGCCCTTTCCTTTTCAGAAGTTGACTTCCCCAGTTTGGGCTTTGGTTTGTATTTCGTAGGTACCTCACCCTCAGAAGCGTTTTGCAGCTCAGGCTCATTTCTACTAGAGGAAAAAGAAAAGGTATATTACAAACCAACCAAGCTTGCTGCTTACTAACCAAGCAAGATTTGGTACGGCAACAAATCAAGACTAATGTCTCAATTCAGGGTTTAAGATTATGTATAAATTTGGGGTCAAGCTAACAACTGAGAACAAAGGTGGGGATAAAGATGAGAGGGGAAGGGAAGGGTGGTGCAGGGCGCTGGTGGATGGGAACTGAATAGAGGAGCCTGGAAGGTGACAACCTTCCCTCCTCAACTTCTGAAATACACCTACCTAGAAGCAAGTGAGGGTCCTTGAGAGAAGAGCAGTGTTAGTTCCTAACAGTTACCTTGCAGAACTTGTGAGGTTGTGGGGCAGCTCCTGAGCCATGTTGGAAGTAGGGGTTAAAAAGTACAGGAGAAGTGAAGGAGAGAAAATCCAGCTCTGTGGCAGAGGCGGGAGGGCTCAGTGTCAGTCAGTCCGGGGATGGCTGTGAATGCGAACTTTCTCCAAGCTGATTAAATGGAATTAACTCCACGGTCTGGGATCTTACAACCTCCTGTCGCTCTCATCTCTCCAAACCCTTGTTCTACCTCTTGAGAGCCTCCTGGAACCCTGAGGAATTTATTAATGAGGTCCAATTACTGGAAATTTCAGGTTTTTAATCAACTTTGGATGCACGGCTGAAAGGTTCAGCTCAACCCCCTGAGAAAATGTACATTAAACAAGATTTCAGATGAACTGCACACTTGATTTCCCTGCTGTTTCCCCACATCCAACCTTCTCCCCCTTTCCAATCATCTCGACATCTCCATCTCTGCTCCCCCCTCTTGCCCTCATCTTCCCACCCCTAGAGCGCTTCGGCTGCCCCCTTGTTTTAAAAAACTGCAGGACAAACAGAGCACTGCAGACTAGTCAGCCTGGCTGGTTTCTGTCCAAGCCCTTCCTAACCTTAATTTGTGGCTTTCTTCTAGGTGTGCTGGAAAGGCTTTTCCTAGCTATTTCTACCCTCGTCAACTGCTAGCAAACAATCTTTGTTTCCTCTTCAAGGATATTTTTGAAGACCGATTAGAGGCTTGAAAAAACACTTGGAATAACTCTTTACACAGGTTTTCCAAACACTGGTGGAAGGAAACAAAGGAGGTGGGTGGGAGCATCTATTTCTCATCCTGTGCTGCCTCAGGCCCCATGTGGCTTGGGCTGCCCTGGCCTGTGGAAACTCTGCAAACTTCCGGGGCTTGGTCTCTGCAGAGGCTGCCCCTTACCCTGAGAGCTGGGCTCTCCACCAGCTGCTGTGGGAATGGCACATCTGGCATTCCCGCAGCCACTTCCTCTCCAGGGAAAGGCCTGTGCTCCACCCTGCGCAGTTTCACAAAGTGTTGCAGGGGCTCCTGGGAACAGGCAGGAGTGGTTGTGAGCTGTTAACATCCTCCTGAGCTCCCGTGAGGCCTGCAGGCTCAGCTCAGCTGATCAAACATTTTTCATCTGGGGGAGGCATTTAAAGGGGCCATTGCATGGCATGGCTAGGTTTTTCATAGCTGAAAATTCCATTTAACAAGGTGGGGAGCCCAGTTTAAAAAAAAGAAGGAGAAGGAGGGGGAGGGAGAAAGGGAGGAGGAGCTAGGGAGCCTGAAAGACTGGTCTTCAGAGGTGTTAACTTCATCCTGTCTTTTAGATTAAGCTGCCCCTGTCTACTCCAGCTGGTAGGGAGCTATTTAATAAGCCAAGATTCTTTTGGTTACAGGTGACCAGAAAGCAACTTAATCTGTATATATTTGACAACTGAAGGCATTTGTTAGTCCTTGAAATCAGGGTGAGAATATTGCTAGGTCTCAGAAATAAATGGAACCTGTGGCATGCTGAATCTGGCTTTTACTGGTTCTTGAGAGCTAATTGTTCAATTGTCAGGAATTTTGGGGGCCATTCATTAAACACAGCCATTATTAAAAATTAAATTATATAAACTCATGAGTAAAAATTGCATTAAACACAAAGGTAATAAATTCTAAAACCTCATTATTTCCTAATTGTTTTGCTGTACTTTTCTATTATCTATGCTCTTGAGATCCTTTATATCTATATTGTATCTATGTGGTTGAAACTCTATAGAATGGTGCGCTATCGCCTATCTCCTTGCAACTCTGTTTTCCATGATGTTATGTTGGAAGCTTGAAGCTGGCCACGGTAGAAGTATTTACACCATAGAAATTCACAAACATTACGAATCAGGGCTTGATTTATTGCTTTGTTGGTTGTCTAAAGTCTAGACTTAAGGAAGTGATGGAGAAAATGTTGATAATGCAAATTAAACTTAAAAGTTTGTTGTGTCTGTAGTTGTTACATTGTGAATGGCATAAAAAAATGAAAAAAATTTTTCTGTTTTTGAAAACTGTTTTCTTCAATCTTTGATCTAGGACAGATTTGCAAATGGCCACTTACCTAGAACATATAACATTAGTTGTGTCTAGCTAGTAAGAATTTTGTTTTTATTGCTTGTTTTTCACTTGTGGCTAAGACAACCATTATCCTCTCTTCACCATAATGCATTGCTCTCTTGGTGGTGGGAAAGAGATTGGGGGCGTTATCTTGGTGCCTCTCAAATCACACCATTTTGTACACACACACACACACATATAAACACATATAAACACATATATATGTACATACATACATATACATGTATATAGGTATGTATTTATGTTCATACATGTATATACAAATATATATATATTATCATACTTATGTATAATATGGCACCAGTGTTAGCAATAAGTGCTTTGAGCTTTTCGTATATATTATATATATGATATATACATACATAATCTCATTTAATCATTAGAATTAAATACTTTTCTTAAAACTGCATTGCTTTTCCTGTTCATGGGAGAGAGATTTTGGGGGTTATTTGGGCGGCCCTTAAATCCAAGCCACGTCTATCTCCAAGGATTGAGGCAGCAAGTTTGATGCGTGCATATTTGTTCTTCAGAACCTTTGGCTCATAGCCTTTATCATCTCTGCTTTCCATTGATGCTGGCAGACAGACTTAGCCCTCTTTCTCAACCAAGGAAAGCAGTTCATGAGGTTCTTGTTCTGAATCCTGATAACAGATGATGATCTCTGTGAACCTCCTTTAAGGAGAGCCACTTCTGCTGGGGAGGTGTCAGTGCTCCTGTGCATTGACAGAGCTGGGGGGCGGGACAGGGGAGAGTGACCCTGCACAGGTCACACAACCCAGGACTGCTGAATGGGTCATTGAACCCATTATTCTGCCTCCATACTTTTCATCAAAACCAGTTAAAGAGCAGCATATAAAAGGAAGCCTTTTAAAAAACAATTGTGTTTAAGAATACATTTGAATGCCTTATATAAATCTTTCCTTATCTACTGTAAGTTGACTTCTTATTTAGTTTTCTAGGTATATGCAAAAAATTACTGCGTTTTAGATAATGAAGCTTTTTAAAACTCCCTGTTAATCTTTTCTGAGCAAATTATTTAAACTTTTAAATGTCTCCCACAGTTATTTCAAGGCCTCACATTTTAGACATTTGTTTTTTGTCTTTAAAACACAGGATTGCTCTAATTTTTCTAATATTTTAAAAAAGATTTGGCCTCTGTAAAATTCTTTGTACGCTCTCGTATGCTGAATTTTCCCTTATCTGAATTCTGAATTACAGTGCTGTGTAATTTATATGTTTCTATTTGTTTCATGTGTGGGGCTTTTTTTTTTTAACCTCCAACCAAAGTACGTACTATGAAGGGCAAGGATAATAGCTTACTTTTCTGTCCCTCAGCATCTGCTAAAGTGCTAGAGAAATAGATAACATTCAAAAATTAACTTGGTTTGTTGGATTATTGGCTGACAGCTGTAATTCTTCTAATATCTACATACTTCCTTCTAATGTCTATATACTATATGTTACTTTTTGCCTGCTGACAATGAGAGAAATCAGATGAAAAGCATGTTAGATTGTGGACAAAGTAAGGATAACTTAGCTCTAAGTAATATTCTGAAAGATCTCTTATGAATGAAATTCATGGCTATTAGACATAAATGTTTTAGATATCTATTTTGCCTGCTCAGAAGTTTCCCCCAATCCCTATCTTTACTGTTTGGTCATTACCATGTTTTGAATTGGTGGAGGTTCTGAGGAAGTGATGTTACTGTCATGGCCTCCAAGTAAATGTATAAATTGTGCTTAAACTTTGTTTTTAATCCAGGGAATAGGGACTCCTTTTTGCTTTTAGCTCTTGATTGATAAATGGTTTGGCTATAGTTTTGGTAGAGTTATGATATTTATAATTGAAGGTATAATATTTTGTTTTCAAATAGTTGAAAGAACTAAAGTATTTGCTTTCTAAAAATAATCCAAACAAATTATTTTGTTTAAAGCCAGGTTTTATAGTCATGTCTAAATCTAAAGCTGAGCTTTCCTTTTCACCTCATTGCTGAAAACAGTATTTCCTGCTCTGATAGAACTCATCTTCTCTTCATTGGGCTGGATGTAAGGCTGTGATCTGGGAAAAGAATATCACTTATAGCTGCATCAGATCTCAAGGGCTCAGACCTCAGCAATGGCCATAATGCTTTGTGGATGGAAATTCTAGTTCCCTGAGTTCAGGCATTTTGAAAGAATCGGCACTGGTATTAGCAAGAAGTGCTTTGAGCTTTTCAGATGAAAGTCTTTAGGTGATTATAAAGTGTGGCTATTAGAGACTGGCATGGAATTTTATATGAAGAAAAGTGCTTACTAATTATAAGATAACTACTCATTTGTAGATTTGTTTTTTAGTTTAATCTCTCATTGGTGCTATAACAAGGGCTAGGAAAGTGCCCAAAGGTTTATGACCAAGACTCAAAAGCTAAGTTTACATGTCCTGGATAGGCCTATATGCTTAAAATAATAAAAATAATAATAGTATTTATAACAAATCCTGTTTACACCTGTCCTCACTTGAATGGTTTCAGAGTCTCTGCAAACTTTAGCCTTTCGTAACTATATTTGTTCATTAGCCTACGACTTGTCTGAGCATCTGAGAACATTTTAGCAATCATAGGAACTGACGCGACCACAGAATTAATTAGGCCTCATCTCCATTGGAAACATACCTGTTGGGGAGAAGGAAGGGGAAAATTGAATATTTCTAAACGTAGCATGGATGGCCACAAATCTTCTGATTCCTTTTATCTTCTTAACCAATCCTGGATCAGTCCTGGAGGCTATTATTATAAAATACCCCCCAGGTTTAGGTTTCCCTTTGTCTATTGTTTATTTTTAAATGACCCAGGCAGTGGCTCAGAAAGGAATGCAATTTTCATAAAACATTTCCCACATTAAACAATTAAAAATTATTTGGGGGGAAAAAATGAGAGAAAGCAAGAGAGGAATTTGGAGTTATAGAAAAACTTTTATAGAAATTTGGTTGGTATTTTTCTTTTTGGCTACAAATAGAAAGCCAAGGACAGGTTAGGGGTCATGATCAGGGTCATAAAATAGATGGGGCTACCTATTACAGGTGGTTAAAGACTGACTAGGTCGTGATCTGCAACAGCACATGCTTTGTTAAAAGCCACATTTTGATATTCTTTATTCTGGGAACCTGACTTCTAAGACTATCCATAGATACCATCTGCCATCCTCTTCTTTCTCCCAAGTGTTTCCACTTCCTCTCCTTATAACTCTCACTTTCATTTTCAAAAAAATTCAGCCAGTGGGTTCCTCAGGCACCTCCCCAGCCTCATCCGTGCTGTGTTTAAGGCAACAGTAGCTGCTATAATTCACCCCCAATTGTATATTAAATTGGATACCATAAACTTTTTCTTTCTTGCTGATGTAAAGTTAAAAATTGATGTCTGCTTGATAGAGTTCTATCCTCCAAGGGTTGATGCAGGAAGCTGGGCTCCTTTTGTCTTGGGGCTTCACTATCTTCAACATGTGGCTTTCAAAGTCACCCTGGGCATGTGCACCCACCCACCAGATGGGAAAGCAGCATGGAGGAACACAAGTGGAAGGTTTTTATGTGCCTTGTCTGGGAGTGGCCCACATCATTCTGTTCACATTTCTTTGGCTAGAATTTTTTTTTTTTTTTTTTTTTTATGGTGACATTGGTTAACAAAATCCAGCAAGTTTCAGGTGTACAGTTCAAAAGTAAGGCATGTATATATATTGCGGTGTGTGTTTACCTCCCAAAGTTAGGTTTCTTTCTGTTACCACATATTTGACTCCTTTTACCCCATCTACTTTCCCCCTCCCCACTCCCCCCTACTATCTGGTAACCACTGGTCTATCATCCAAGTCCATGAGTCTCTGTTTTTTTGTCCTGTTTGTTTGTTGCTTTTAGGTTTGTATCCCACACATAAATGATATCATGTGGTTTTCAACTTTTTCTGTCTGGCTTATTTCACTTAGCATGATTATCTCAAGGTCCATCCATGTTGTTGCAAATGGCAGCAGAATTTTGTCACATGTCTATACCTGACTGCAAGGAATTCTGGAAAATGGAGTGGGTTGGATATCTAGGAGGAAGAAATGAGATTGAGAGCCTGCTTTCTCCAGCTCTGGTTTCTGTGTTTCCTTCTTCTTTCATCAGTTCTTCAGGGATGCTTTTTCTGCCCTTCTTCTTCTTAAGTACTCTCAGTAGAGAATACGATTGATTCTCCTTGATTTTTTCTACTTACTTTTCTATTTTCATTTTTCATTTCTATTATTATTTATTATTTATTTCTGTTTCATTTTCTATTTATTTCTATTTTCTTTTTTTTCTATTTACTTTTCTATTTTCTATTTATTTTTCTATTTTTATTTATTTTCTGTTTATTTACTTATTTAAAAAATTTAAAATATACGTAAAACCATTTAACTCTTTTAAGTGTACATTTCAGTGGCGTTAAGCGTGTTCACATTGTTGTACAGCTGTTACTACCATCCATCTCTAGAACATGTTCATCTTGCAAAACCAAAACTCTGTATCCATTAAACAATAACTCCCCATTCTCCCCTTCTCCCAGCCCCCGACAACTTCTCTTTTCCATTTCTACGAATTGATCTTTTTTATCTTACTATTCCACAAAACATCATGTTGATTTACCACATTGCTGATTGGATTTGATAAGCAGAATTAGCAAATACTTCCCCCACCCCCCAGTTTTATTGGGATATCATTGACATAGCAGATTGGGTAAGATGAAGAGATATAAGAGGCCCACTTTCTATGAAAGCTCTTTGGCACCCAACCTTCTTCCATCCGAAGTGCCGCACCTATGGCGTCCTGGATTTCCCCTTTTCATTCTTCTCTCATTGTATGTACTTTATATCTCACAGGAGAACAAGCTTCCTGTCTTATTTCAGCCTCCTCAGTGCCCAACTCTCCTCTTTTTTTGGTCCCTTCCGGTTTGACCTTCAACATTGTGTTCTTTATGCCTCATTCATACACAAGTTAGTTGTTCCTTCTGCCCCATCTCCCAAAATTCTTTCCTCAAATTCTAGTTTCCTTCTCTCCATTTAACTTTTTCAATCCTCAATTACTCCTAATAGGCTTTAGGCTGATGCTCCTCTTACTCTCCAGATGAAATACAAGCTCCTGTGTAGGGTCTCCTAAACCCTCTGCAGTCTGTCTCACTCCAGGTTCTCAGTCCTCAACCACCATTTAGGTAATAGCCCTTGCTTAATCCTTTTGAGCTGACAGAGCAATTTCTTGTATGTTATCATTCAAATCCCATAAACAATCTGAAGGATAGGCATCATTTGTGCCATTTTACCCAGGGAGAAAAGTGATTTTCCCAAGGTCACAAAGTATATACAGGACAGAGACGTTAGCTCAAATTTATACAGAATAAAGTTTTAAGCTAAAAGCCTATTACTCCTTGGAGTTTCTTAGAACTCTCAATTTTTTTCTGTCTAAACCACCTATTGCAAGTAGTTATTCCTGCTGTTTTCATTTTCCTACTGCTCCAGCCTCTTACTTCCTTTGTTGTCTCTGGCTAAAAACTTAGAACTCCTTCATGACCTGCCTTCATATCTTTAAACTTAAGACTTTGAGCAATGGAATGGAATGCCCCTAGAAGAATATGCTGCATGGCTGACATTCTGAGGCATTGAGAAGATTTGTTGACTAAATAATTTTTTTTTTAATTCTAAAATAGGAAAAATGATGTGTGTGCAGAATACAGGAGTATAGACATTAAATAAATAAATAAGCAAATAAACAAATAAATAATCCACCACTGAGCCAACAATTTTTGAGTTCCAGCTAGGTAAAATTTTGTGATCAGAGTTGTGACCGATGTAAAGAATGGAAAAGAGTCTTTGCTCTTAAGGAGGCTCAGAATAGCAGGAGATGTAAGACAAATCCAGATAATGACAACGAAACACAAAAAATGACAGTTCTAGTAGGAAGAGCAAAGTTTACCAGCTACTTCAAATGATGACTAACAAGAATATACTTAGCTGGAGAGGCTGAAGGTCAATCTCATGACGGAAGTGGAAATTTGAACTGGTCTTTATATTCATTAATATAGTTATTAACTTGACAATCTAAGCACCTACTACTGGCCCACTGCTAGATATATGTCAAAGAACAGAATACATGCAGTTCCTATCTTTAGGGAACTCATTATCTAGTAAGAAAGAAAGTCAGCCTACCGATGAGTACACTGTAAGTATTTAGTGGCAGCAGGGGTAAGTGTTATGAAGGAGAGTACAAGGTATATAAGGTGTATGAGAGTGTATAACAGGGAGATACAACAGGGCCACTCTGGAGGGTTACAATTTGAATGTATAGAGAGAGAGCGGGTAGAGGGAGATGTCTAGGTGGAAGGAAGAAAGCCCAGAGCTACACTATAAAACAGTGTCAGTTGGGATGGAAGGGAAGGTAGGAAAAGTATTGGTACCAGCCCCAGGAGGGCCTCCTTGGATGTCAGGAATCTGAACTTGATTTGTTAGAAAATGAGGAAAGCTACAAAGGTTGAAGTAATTAAGGAGAACACTTGTGACCCAAACCGCATGAGGCCATCTGAGAATGACTTACATAGTCCTTGTTTCTGTATATCAAAACATTCCAGTCCATAGGAGAGCCAAGACCAGACAAGATCAGCAGAAGAGCAGGTGGACTTATGGTACTTTTCCATGGAAATCTTTTCTGTAGTTCATGACTGAAAGTCTTGGTGAGTTCGCTTGTCTCAATGCTTAAGGCAAGAGGCAGGAGCTTAGAGTGTAGATCAGAAAATAGTGGGGGGAAATGTATTTTCACATCTCTGCAAATTGGCAGGTGAAAGGTGAATGCCTCCCAACACATTCCAGGGCACGACAAAGAACAGCCAAGAAGGACACTCTGCTGTTTGTTTTATAGCTTGGATGGGACAGAAATGAGACCTTTCAATGGATTCTGAGAGTTTTCCTTTACTTGTCCTCCTCAGGTAGAGTGGTTTTGCTGGGCTCAGTCTGGCTCTGTTATGCCACAACTCATGCAGCCGTTTTGAAATGAGACTATTTACTAAGTGCAGAGAGGCATACCTCACCAGAGGGAACATCACCAGGTCTCCCTGTATATTCTTCCTGAATGTCTTTAGGAAGATTACACCTGGCACGCAGGCACTATCAGTTACTCGCTGCGTTCCTTACGAACCCAAACCTATTGGCAGACAGAGCAGTAGGATGGCTGGCCACCATCCAGATGGTAAACAATAGAAGTAATTACTATGCAGCTATTAATCTTGTCAATTACATATTAACTCAGGCAGTGTGTGAACTGAAGTACTATCGCTTCCTTTTTTTTCCCCTTCTCTTTCTCCACCTTTCCCCCCAGAAAATGTAATGGGATTGCACTCTACCACGGTCTCAACATCATCACCATTTTCACTCTTCCATTTATGGAAACAATTATACCAATAGGAAAATTCCTTTAACATGAGTATTAATTTTATCTTTCATTTTTTTGTGTGTGTGATTTCTAATACAGATGACACTTGGGTGCACAGGAAGCTGATTTTTTGTTTTCTATAAATTTATGGTTCCTTTTCTGCTTTGAGTTCCCTAGTATAAATGATCATTTTAATATAAAATGTTATACTGATTAGGTAGTATGCCCGTTTATAAGAACCTATTTCATTTCTCATTCATTTTCATCTAGGTAGATGCCACCCAAAGACATCCTTATCCATTTGAAAACCAATAGCAGTTTCCTTTGTGGTTAAAGTTGATTTAAGAAAAAAAAAAGTGAGGAACAGTTCCGGAAGCAATTAAACACAGCATTGTTCAGGGCAGATGGTGAAGTGGGCCGACTTTCTCTTCAATATCTCCAGCCTTTCTTTTTTCCTATATTCACACTCCCTTCAGTGCCCTTGACCTCTCCTTCCCTCTCCTCCTTTTCTAAGACCAACTCTAGGAAATGATCCATGTCAGTCATTTATCCCTTTATGTGCATTAATGAGTCCAGAGAATGCTTAGTCCTGCTGTGTTTATCCTGAAAACCTTATCTTTCATTATGGAATGAAAGGAATTTCAGGTATTGGATCACAACTCAAAGTTCAAGTTTTCGAGTTCTATTCACACAGAGATAGAAAAAACAATTTCTTATTGGGAAGAGGGCAATTTTTAGCAGGTTTCCTTCCCAGATGTTAGAGGTCTTTGCTTGCCAAGGAGCCATCCTCGGAAGGAAAGGGTATGAGGCTGGGTTGGGCAGGAAACATAGCATAGCGAAATTTCTAAAATGTTGCTTGATAAAGAGTTTGAGACATTCCAGTGGACCTTAATAAGGTCAGGAATAAGAGGAAACTTGGATAAGGAATGTAGAAAAAGATCTGTAGGAGAGGGCCATTGACTCTCTTCTTCCTTGGGACATAGCAGGAAATTCCGCAGGAGGAGGCTTTGATGTTAAGGGCAGCCCTGTTACCTCATTTTTGGGGGGATGGGGCTGGAGCGAGGTCTTGTTGGCTTAAATTATCCCATTGTTTCCAGAGAGTTGGGAATATGTTCATGCAAGGTCATTTTCTCAGATTTGGTTCACGCATATTGAGTAAAACAATACATTCACTAGAAAAAGTTAAGACTTGATTTTTCAGCTTGGTTCTGTTTCTAGATACAGGCTACACTTTTATTCTGGAGCTCAATTTCAGTAAAAATGGGGTCAACTAGTGAGTCATTAAGGTTCCTTCCAGCTCCAAAAATTTGTTAATTTAGATCTGTGAAGTAGAATTAATTAGTGCAACTTGATATAGTGCTTAAAGCACTATATGTTAGAAGCCAAGAATGTTAGAAGTAAATGTTAGAAGCCAAGAATGCAAAGGATAGTGGCCATTTCCCATGGGTTGTTGCTTCCCTAATTGGAGTGATTCTAAGGTTAGGGGAAAAAACAACCTACTGGTAGCAAATTAAAACCGACTGCATCACCTGTAAGGTTGTTCAGGAAAATATGTTTATAAAGGGTGGGAAGGAACAAACTGAATCTGGGAGAGTTAGGGGAGAGGATAGTTTCTCCTAATGACAGTGGTTTGAGTTGACGAACAGCACATCTTCTTTGGTGAAATAATTAAATTGAGCCATGGGAGAGTTCCTGAAAAATCAAGTCACAAGTTAGCAATCAGATGATCAACTCAGATGAATGTTTATTTCACAACCAATCAATTATTTCAAAAGTACTCTTAGCAGCCCAGATCTTCAGGTTAACGGTGTCCAGTAAGCACAGGACCTCATAAATATATGGGAGTACAATAGAGAGAAATTCAGAGAAAGCTAATGATTTCAGAGTTTTTAAGGACTTCTATTTTGGCAGAGTGTTTCTGTATTCAATGCCATTATGGGTACTTTCTTTAGGAGCACATCTGCTTAAAGGATGGTGTTCCTGAAGTTGATCCCCTGGGTTGATCCCCCTGAGCCAGCTGCCTTTCATTCAGTAATAATTGACTAAATCTCTGATGTCCTTAGTACTTTGCCAGACAAGGCAAAAATAAGAGACAAGACACATTCATAGCTTTGGAGGAATGTAGAATTTAGCAGAGAATGCAAAAACACATTTACAGTGGATAACAAACTTGAAAATCTTTTAACCTTACATTTAAGGACTGTGTCACCAGTTTTGAAAAACAATCTCAGAAATGGGAATCACGAGAGATTAAATGAGTTAGTTGGACCAGAGTAAACTCATCACTCCAGAGTAAACTCTTCATCACTCCAGAATTTGTATATTTTGGGGCAGAGGAATTGTGGGGTCAGTGGCATCATTTCATACATGAAGACTCGTGTATTTTCTAGTTAGAATATTGATGGCTATTTCTTTTTTATTAATAAATATAAGGACTTAGTAATAAAATGACTCTAGCAATTGGGTTCAAGTTCTTCTAATTTATAAAATAAACAAAGATGAGAAGATATTCTATGACATATAGGTGATAGAAATCTGTTAATCTGCCAATATTTATTTTAAAATCTATTCTTTGAAAGCCCCTGTGCCGGTATACAGATTTCTTTTACACATTCCATTTATACTCTCTATTCTCATAACCCTATGGGATTGATGAGCCATGTAGTTTGATCCTTAGAAAGGCTGAAGCCAGGGGCTGAAGCATAGAGTTTTATTGGCTCTACAAGCAAAAGCTGGTTTCAGAAGCCTGAAGATCGATGAGTAGTTGCAGACCCTCTCATTCTATCCTTGCCGCAGGCAAGCCTGTTTCTTTTGCAGACCTGGCACAGTGTAAACTTACTGAATATAAAATGTGCCAGTGTTTTTCTTGTGGTTAGCAGCTTTGGAAGGTTTAAATGTATTTCAGATTTCTCCTGCTGCTCCCTGCTTAGTCTTAATGAGTGTTCTTTTCTTTAATCTTTAGAAGAGAACCCTTGTAAAAAAAAAAATAAAGTAAACCTTGCTTTTCACAGTCAGTTTGAAAAGTGTTAAATTAATAGATTAGCGATTCTTTAAAAAAAATTGTGATCAAATTGCATTTATTCCAAGGATTCTAAATTATTATATATAAATTACCACATTAACCAAATAAAGGAGAAAAATCATATATGGTTATATGAATAAATGTGGGAAAAATTTTACTGAAATTTTTCCAACAGAGTCTACTAGACTTTTTTATATTAAAAATAATTTCATTCACCTTCATTTTAACCATTTCTGGGGATCTCTCTGGTTTCATATTCCAAGTATTGCTCTAGTATTGTCTGCCTTCTACTTCCAGAACTCACACACACACGCACGTGCACACACACACACACGCATACGTGTGTGTGTATGTGTGTGTGTGTAGTAGTGTAGGTCTTCTGGTAACAAATTCTCTTTTTTGTTTGGTCATAAATTCTGATTATTAGTACCCCCCTCCCAGCATTTTATTTTATTTTATTTTTCCTATTATTTTAAGGTATCATTCTACTATCTTCTGGCTTATATAGTTTCAGTTGAGAAGTCTATCATCATTCTTAGCTTTGATCCTCTATATATAATACTTCCTTTTTCTTGTCTTTAAGATTTTCTCTTTCTCTTTAGTTTTAAGTCACTTTACTTTGAAGGATCTAGAATGTGTGAGGACAATATGAATTTTGTTTTTCTCCTACTCCTCTTTCTCCTTCTCCTTTTTTACTTTGTTATTTAATCTGTTTGGAGGCCCTCTGAGCTACTTGAACCTATGGCTTAATATATTTCATTATTTGGGGAGAAATTCTTAGCCTTATCTTTTCAAATATTTCTTCTATCCTACACATATGTTAGACCAATAGTTCTGATGGCTCTGTTTCGTTTCTATTTTTCTTCCTTTTTTTTTCTCTCTTTGTGTTTCAGTTTGGTTAATTTCTATTGACATATTTTCAAGTTCACTGCTTTTTCCCCTTTGGTTTGTTGAGTTAATGATCAACGAGCTGAAGGCCTCCTTTATTTCTATTATATATATATATTTTATTTTTAGCATTTTCATTTATTTTTCTAGAGTATTCATTGCTCTGCTGAAATTTTCCATCTGTCTTTGCATGCCGTTCACCTTTTCTTTTGTAGCTTTTAACATATTAATCAGTTATTTTAAATTTCCTCTCTGATAGGTCCAATTATCTGATTCACCTTGGAGTCTGTCCTTTGGCTGCTTTGTTTTTCAAAAATGAGTTCTTTTTCTTTGACTTTTTGTGAGTTTTCTAATTTTTGATTGATTGCTTGATTTAATTTTTAGTAGAGACTGAGGTAAATAATTTTTATGCCTAAAAATGAATGTGTCTCTTCTTTTGCTAGGCCATTAGTTGGGAGAAAGGGTGATAGTGACTCAATCTAATCAGGAGTTGAAATGTGTTTGTTTTTATTATTGCTATGGTTAACTGGCTTAAAATTCCTTTAATATTACCTGTGCATGGGTGGAGGTTGAATCACTTAAGGATTTTTTTCAATGTTTTTGCTCTATCTTCAACTTTAGGTCTTTTCTGTACTCCCATGCCTCAGAGAAGCTTTCTCTCTCTTCATCTAACCCTCATCCTGTTTTCTTTTCCATTAGTGCTTGCTAGCCTGGTGGTGGAAACAGGGGATTTCCCTGTTCTGTTCAGTGTTTGTCTTAGAGGATCTTTTAAAAAGCATTTCTGTGTGGAAAATATGGCCAAATAGATTCAATAAGTGAAGATGTGGACACTAAAGTAAAAACAAACAAAAAACAAACAAAAAACACTCCAACATTAGCATTGGGATGAGATCAATAAAGGGACTTCTTAAACAGCGAGAATGTGCTTATTTCCCTCTGTTGTTCATTTTGCTCTTGTATAAATGCCGCAGTACTGCAGGGAAGATCTTCACACCGAAAACAATTAAAATGATACCTCTGGGGTATGCAACCCAGTGGTCCTGGGCGAGGGCAATTGTAGCCCAATGCTGGGACTTTTGAGAAGTTGGTTGGAGGTTATAGTACACAGCGACATTTCTGGATATTCAACAGTTTGGCCAATAGACTTCCAATTTTCTTGTAGAGGTAAGAAATGGTGACTGATATTAAGATAGGCAAAAAGAAGACCTAGAAGACTTTCATGTTGCTTCTAAGGTCTTGGACCCTGTTAGTATTCTGTACCCAGGTAGAGTTTTCTAGTCTGTCTTTCTTTCAATTGCTTTATGACCCAGGTTGAGAAGGGAAATTATAGGGGAAAAATACTTTTGCTTGCCTATTTATGGAATAGGAGCTATTTTACATTTATAGAGCTTTGTTGTGATGTCATTTTTACTGCCTTTTTATAATAGGAAAACATTGGAAGCAGCATAAATGTTTGAAAATGTAATATTTTGTGCCTATTAATATTTATGAAAAAAATATTAATGTTATGGAAAAAATAGTATAAGGCTAAGTAAAAAAAAAAAAAAAGTAAGTTAAAAAGTGCACCTTAGTTGTTTCTTAACTGTTTAAAAACACAAAGTTTGTCTAAAAAAAGAAGGCTGAAATGGAATCTACCAAAGCAAGGTCATTAATTCTAGGAAATGAGCTTATGGGTGATTTCCCTTTCAATCTTCTTAATCTTTCTAATTTCTCAGGTTTGCTTTAATGAGCAAATATACATTTAAAATCAGATAAAGAGAAAAGGTAATAATGTAAATGTGACATTTAACAGTTACTTAGGCCTAGAACAAGTAGCATTATTACTTATTTAGTGATTATCTTCTTGTGAAAGCTCTTCATTTTTGTACAAGTATTAAGAGAAAGCATACTATTTTTGCTTCAAATGTTTTCATAGCTCTTGTATAACGACATCAACCACACGATGCATTAATTTTGGATCTTTGCTATAGTTAAAGTACATCACTTATGCCATGGAAGGAATCAAATACTTTCTTGTTAACATATCTTCCTCTCTCTCTTTTTTTTGGCTTAAAGCCAAATCTTTGTAATTTAAATATGTGTTTTTATTTTTGTTTTTAATATTTTCATCATTATGAAGCTCTTCTTTCCATCCAGGTTAAATCCCTTCAGCTCTTTCTCGGGTAGAAAAGCAGAAGAACAAAGCGCTATTTTTTAACAAGTTTCCCTAGTGAGAAAATGTTTCTAGTGAGTCCCAAAAATATTTCAGAGATTTCTTTCAATTCTGGAGACACATCAACAGTAGATTTCTAGGAAAAGATCTAGAAGCAATTGACAAAGTCTGATCTGCAGGAGGTCCTCAAAAAATATTGTTATTATTGTTGATATTGCTATTTTTTTTATTACTACTAAATCATTGCATCTATAGACCAAAATGATGTCCTATAGTAGATGTGATTTGAGCAGCCTATTTGTTACAAGAAACAGATCAAGAGTTTTTACATTACCATTATTTTTTTAAATCATTAAAGTTCAGGGGTTTATTTACTTTTGTTTTTCCAATACCCAGTAAGTAACATCTCTTTTCATTAAGTATTTTTTTTCCCCCTGAGTTCCTTGGCTTCGAATATATTCCTTTGTTTCTTCATTTTGCTTGACCCTCTGTATTGGTTTATGTACATTAGATACAACAGCCATCTCTCTGTCTTAAAGGAGTGGCCTTGTGCAGAAGATGAACCTCATAGTTCATGGCTCTTGGTTGTCTCCAACCTTTGTTATTGTCTAGCCTATTTTTATTTTTAATGGCTCACAGTGATTGAGGGTGTACCAAGATCTGTCAGGGTCCCTAAGTTGGCACCTAGATTCAAGCTGATTAGAAGCCAGACCTTCAGATATACACAAATATATACAGTTCTGTGAGACTGCAAGCATAAGCCCCACTGGCCATGAGAGCCAGGCAATCTGGAGGTGTCCTCTGGAGGGCAGTCACAAAAATCCAGGCTCTAAACAAGTGTATAAGTCCCTGTCTGGGAGATAGACTGTGAGCTGTAGCAAGGCAGAAGGAGAGCACCAAGATGGCATCCCGCCTGCATTCCCTGACAGCACCTTGTTAGCCTCTAGTTGTGAGGCAGACTTGAAGCCCGCCCCTCGGGCTAAAGCTCCAGAACAAGCAAATAGGCCTCTTAGAGAGACCAGGAGTGTGTCTGAGTGTGCTATCTGTGTAGTGCCCTGGGGGTGGTAGCCCGCTAAGAACTGTTTCTGATTGTTACGCTCTTGCGTGACCTGGGAACGCAAGCCTCCCCGCTCCCACGCCATTACTCCACCACCAGACTCATGTTCAAGCTCTCCTCTGGAGGTGTTGGCACTTTGCAGCATGGCAGAGGGAAAAGTGTGACTATGGTGCCCAAGGGAAAAAGGAAAAGGAAGAGGAAAAAGGTGGTGCTCGCTAGCTAGAGAGTGAGTATAGGGCCTGCAGCCTGCAATGAAGCAGATGTAGGAGGTATAGTTAGTGCCCACAGGAAAAAGAAGAATAGGAAAAAAAAAAGTGTCACATTAAAAAGAAGAAAATACAGTGTCCACTCTCTAGAGCAAGGAAGAGGGAGAAAGTGAAGATGGCGCTCGCCAGCCAGCAGGCCCCCAGGGGTGTGCCAAGTTAGGTGCTTGCCTCTCAGGCCAAAGCTTTAAGACTGGCAAATGAGCCTCCTTCACATGAATTCCTGGCGTCTCCTTATAAGCCGCCTCCGCAGTGGACTCTGGGATAGATGAGACCTATTGTGTGAGCACTTTAAGAGCAGATCTTCATAACTGTGATACCCTGTGGGTCTCATGGATGTGAGCTTGTTTGTTTTCAAAGCTAGATGTTTTGGGCTCTCATCTCTCAGGTGCTTATCTTAAAAGCTGAGAATATTGTGGAGGGAGGTCGAGAGATGCATATAGATGCTTTTATTATGGACACATCAGTGTTAATGATTCCTTTGATCGTTTTCCCTCATCGAGGGACTGTATCTTATATGCTGCATTATTAATTTTCCTTTACAGAATAAAACTTGAGGAATAACCTCTTTTTTTTTTAGTAAATAACTTTGACAGGCTGAGTTTCCCCACTGTCATGAGGAGTTTCTTAAGAATTCCTGTATGTTGATTCTTCAGGGACACTATTAGAAAGTCAGAAAAAAATTTTTCTAGGTAGAGCCGGCCTTGCATTACAGATAACAGTTGGTCCAAGTCAGACACATTTCATTGGAAGGCATTTCCTTCCATATGACTAAAAACAATGCAAAATGTAATTTTTTTTCACTTTATTTGCCTTTGTTGGGGGTAGAAATTAGGATATCTTGGCAGGCAAATTAACTGCTTCCAAGACTTAAAAGATTTTCTTTTTTAAAGGAAGACATTATTTATCACTGAAGTTTATAGCAGATTGGTGGTCTAACTGATATGGTCTAACAACTGTGGAGTGGGAGAGAATTTGGTATGTTCTAGTGGTGACAGAACAGTAGCTACCAGGTCCCCTTCTGCATCCATTTTCTTGGAGGAAGCTTCTTCCTGCTTCCAAGGAAAGGATTGATCATCTCTCTGCTTCCAGTCTTGACTTCTTATGGGTGTATTCTCTGCAAAGAAGCCAGAGTGTTGTTTTATAAAAATAAATCTGATTTTTTCACTCCCTTGTTTAAAAACTCTCCATGTACTTCCCATCATATTTAGAATAAAATCCAGTCTTTAACCCTCAGAAAGGCCCATGGCCTATTCTCTGACCTCCCCTTGGTTGTCGTCCTAATGCTATTTCTCCTTATCTGTTGTGCTCTAGTCACAGTAGCCTTCTTTTGTCTTTCATAAGTTGTTACATTTGTTCCTGCTTGAGATCCTTGCCTCTCGCTGCTCCTCTGTCAGACACATCTTTGCCACTTCCTTTTTCTTAGCTGGCCCATTCTTGTCAAATAGATTTCCCCTCCTCAGAGATACTTTCTCTGACTGCCTAGTTTACCCAGTGACTATATTATCCCACTATTTTTAATTCTCTGAATAATACTTTTCACTATATGTTACTTTTCTTATTTCTTTGTTTTTTGTCAATCTACTCCAATCCCTTGACTAAAAGCTTTGTCTAGTCTTATGATTTTCTAATCCTGCTGCCTAGAATAGTGTCTGGCACATAGTAGGCTCTCTAAAAATAATTGTTAAATAAATGAATGTTCACTGGAGATAACAATACCAATTACAGAGCATTATTCTGAGTATTAAATAAGATAATGTCTATAAAATCCTCAAAAACAGAAACTGACATATATACTCAGTAAATGTTATTATCATTATTATTTTTATTATTATTATTTTGTAATTTCTTTGGTGATTTCCCCCCTAGTTTTTATAATAGGAAAGTTCTTTTTTAAATGTAATTTAATTCTTTCTCCCACAGTTATCTAATTTTTTTTTTCTTTTTCGTGGACCATAGAGAGTTTTATTTCTTCTGAGGTATCTGAAAATAGCAAGCTTTGCTCTTTCATTCTCTCTTCTTAACTTACATAATTCTTTCTTAGTAAGTTAAATAATTCTAATTCTGTTTATCTGTTCTTATATTTGAAGAAATGACTTTAAAAAATTCTTCTGTTATCCCAATGGGATCCCGAGCCAGGGCTACTGAACGAAGCCATCACCACATACTAATTAGCAAATTCCTGCACAGCTCTAATTTGTCCAGACATAAAGGAAGCTGCCCACATGATTTTCCCTTGAAAATGACAACTTTGCAGTAGTAGTTCCACCTATTCTTAAGTGGCAGGAGTATCCTGCACAGACATTCTCATATGCACTTTTAAAAATACATTGACAAATAAGGGGTCTGGTTTTTATACAACTCTCAGTTCGCTAGCTATTTTTAGAGATCTATCTCCACTACTTCTTCATGCATAAAAAAATAATTGAAATTAGAATCTGCGAAATTATTTCATATCAGAATTCAGTACTGTTATAGTCCCCCACCCCCCGAAATGGGAAAAGTGAGCTCGTCTGGGTCTTTCAACATATGCAGAAGATACTTATTTTCTGGGTTTTCTTTGTGTTTCATTTAGACTCTAAGCATAGAAAACACTATGATTGCTATATCTTTCTTTTGAATTTATTTGGGATCTTTTGAATTTGATAGAGAACAGTGGTTATTTCATTTAAAAAATTATGTACAAATATCCTCAATATGTCAGAGGAGTTGAAACTTTTTAATAATCCGAATAGCAACGTATTTACAGAATCGTAGAATGGAAAGAGAATTTGTCAGCTCATTCTAGATGTTGCCAAAGTTACTCATGTTTGGCTATTTTCCTAAATTCTTTCTAAAACTGGAATGTATAGTTGGAGAAAAGAAACAAAATAAGAACATATACATTATAAATGCCAAATTATCCCTTTATTTACATTTTTCCCTTCACAACAAAGCAAATTATACTTTTTTCCCACTCATAAGTTTTCAGAATTCATGAGATTAAAGCCATTTTAAATTTGAAATACCATAGAGTATTTATGACTACAGCCTGACTAGCACTGCCATTTTGTTACAGAAATTTAAATTATATTACAAGCAGAAAAATAATAATATTGATATTGCAAATCATCAAAATTAGTGAGATAAAGGATAAGATTGAGAAAAATCACATAAATGGTTAAGAAAAAAGACTGAGTTGCAAGAAATTAGAAATGAAATTATGGATATAAAGAATAATTAAAGGAGATTCAAGACACAGAAAATAACAATTTCTGGACAAGAAAAGAGAAAACAAGAAACTATTCAAAGATATAATGGAAGAAAACTTTCTTAAAATGAAAAAAGATTTGACTGTCCAGATCAAAAATACTTATGGTGGCCCAAGACAATTTAATAACAGCTCACATCAAGATACATTCTGGTGAAGTTAAGTAACATCAAAAAAGAAAAGAAAAAAATTTTGTACATCACCCATAAATAAAAATAGAAGCAGGCCACTATCATCCCCTCTCCCCTATTTCCATAAACCTCTACCCCCAAAAACAAAAGCAGATAAACAATTCAGACTGATCTTAAACCCTTTAGGAGCATTTTCAAATGGAAGACAATGGAACAACATCTATAGAGTGCTAAGGGGCAAAGAGCATTATTCAGCCAAGTTGTCTTTCAGGAAAGAAATTGGTTATAAACTCTTCATGGAAAATTTTTTGAAAACATAACTCAGCTAATTAATAATAATAATGTAAAAATTAAAAAGAAAGAAAATCAATTGATATGCAAAATCAAAAGAACTGGAAGAAAGCCTAAAATTAATTTAGATTTAAAATTAATGGCAATATTTAAAATTGAAAACATGAAGAAATAATTATACTGACAACTGAAATAAATATTTATAAAGCTATGATTGAGCTGGTAGTAAAGGAAGAAAACTAATCAGAGGCCAGAAACAGAAGAAAGAGTGATTCCACAGGAGGATGTGACCTCAAATTGGTGTCTTCCTTGAGTAACATCTCCTTATGCTGATCCCTGATGAATTTTGCCTGAATTTTAATCCAATCAGAATACTGGCCCAGAATTCTCAAGAGATAGGAGCAAAAATTGGAGCTCAATCAAGGGGCAGGTGTATTGAAGAGTGCTGCATAAATCTGGGACTTCTAAAAGTTGTTACCTTCAATGGGTACAAGATAAATAATGCAAGGAAAGACTATTCAATTAATGTGTGTGAAGGGAAGGAACAATTGGTTGTCCTTATGAAGAATAAGAAGTGGAAAATACTTTTCTCTTAAATAAAAACCAATTCCAGATGAATTTATGACTTAAAAATTAAAAAGTAAAATTTAAAAGCTTTTAGAAAAGATAGAGACTATCTCTGGGATTTTAGGTAAGGAATGTTTTCTTATATAAGACATCAAAAGAAATTAATAATAATATATAATAATATATTAAAAATATTAATATATTTGAGTACATTAAGATCAAGAATTTTAGATTGTTATAAGATCTAAAATAAAGAGAAATAAAATTCTTAAGGAGGGAGAAGATATTTGCCACATAACCACTTGGTACTAATCAAAACTTTAGTATCTAGACTACAAAAAAGAACTTCTTTGAAATGTTAAGAAAAAAATGAATAGCCAATAGAGAAATGGGCAATTGTTACAAATGATCATTTTTCAGAAGAGGAAACACAAATGGCCAACAAACATGCAAAAAATATTAGTAACATCATTATGTGTCAAGACAATAAATAAAAACCACAGTGACATCCTTTTCATAGCTACTAAATTAACAAATATCAAAAATTTAATACCAAGTGTTGGGCAAGGATATGGAAAAACCGGAATTTTCAGACTACTTGAGAAAATGTCATTTGGTACACTTTAAAAAATAATCTAGCATTAATTAGTAAAGTTGATTATGTGTACACTCTGTGATCAAATAATTAGCCTCCTATGTGTATATCTCAGAGAAACTTTTGCACACAAGCCAGAATTTGTTCAGGAAAGCATTATCCTGTTAGAAAAAATCTGGAAATAATCCAAATATTCATCTACACTGGAATGAATAAAAAAATTGGAGATACACATATAGTAAAAACCTATATAGCAGTAAAAAATATGTGAGTACATTGTGTGTATCAATATATGTACACACACACACGTAACCACAAAAGGAAGTTAGAGAAAAATACATATGGAATGATTTTATTTAGAAAAAGTTAGAAACCAGGCATAACTAAAAAAATGTTTAGGAAAATAAACACATAAAACTGTAAAGAAAAGCGAGGGAATTATTAATGCTAATACAGAATTAACTTGAGGGCATGGAGGAAGACAGACCAGGGAGGGGCACACGGAGGCTTAAAATGTAGGAGCATACATACACACACACACATACACATTTTGAAAGTTAAACTAAAAACTATACTAAATATGGTTGCAAAGTGATTTTGTAGTTGACAAAAATGCAAGTAAACATATCTAGAAAAAATATTTAGCATAAAATCTTCAATAGGAAAAAATGAATGATTTTTCCATTTTGACCCTAAAACAATAAAAACAGTAATTATAAGGAGAAGCTCTATTAAACAAAAAGAGGTAGATTTTAAAACAGGATAGAGTTCAGAAACAGACTCATGTACACATAAAAATGCAGTATGTAACAACAACAATAATAGCCCACATTTACATCATTCTTACTATGTACATTGCTACTTGAATTTGAATTCCTGGTGGATGACAAATTTAAATATAAAATGAATCCATAAATCTATAATACATAACTCAGGTGCACATCTATTGAATCTTCATTTTAAACCACTTGGTGTTCAGTGGCCATGTAATTTATGCTTCTGACCATGTTTTTTGTTTTTTGTTTTTAAATTGTAATATCTTTTTAAAACCAGATTGGCAATCTATAGTGATTTACCTTTTGCAAATGACTGGCACCGCTATTCCTCCTTAAGCTCATCTGGACAGTAGAGGTGGTGTTTGAGAAATGATAACCAGTGCTGTTCCCCCCTCCCACCTTTGAATTGTACCTTGCAGTTCTTGAGTTACAGGAAATTTCACCATGTTCACTTGCAAAGTATGTACATGTGTATGAGGGGGGTGTCTCTGCACTGGGAAACTCTTAGGATTTAAAAGACAGTTTTGCATTTATTTGAAAGCCTTTATTTGTAAGCCTGAGCAGTCCAAAGTGTCCTTGTGAACAAAACCTGCCTTTGCTTAACTCCTATTATTATCTTGCTACAGAAGGTCATGCCAACTGCTTAATTACATGGAGAGTTATGAAATGCCAGGACACCAGAACATTATTCAACCGTGGGCTCCTAAAAGAAAATAAACTCTGAGGACAGCTGCCAATAAACCAGGCGTGTTTGTCTGTGGCCATATATATAAGCTCCCTTGTGTAAAGGGATTCTATGGCTGGACAAAAAATCTGGATTCACCTTTCCTAGCAGCACTGGCAGTAATAGTACAATAGAACCATTTTAATTCAGAGAGATTAAATCTGAGTACTTCAAGTCAGACTTTTCCTTTCATTGAATGTAAACAATAAAACCTCTCTATGAAAGCTTTCCTGCTTCACTCAGAAATAGGCTAATACATTTCATGGTTATACCCCTAATCAAACATCGGGCTCAATAAAAACGAGTGTTTATTAAAGAGATGTTTATGTAGTTTAAAGTTCCCATAATCCACCTGCCCCTCAACCATCCATCCACCTTCAGGTGGAGGAATTTGTACTAAGAAATTCCATATTCAGAGAGGTGAGGGCTTTTTGTCTGGTTCAACCTGCCAGATTCCAGTTTTGGTCCAACTCTCATCTTGAAAACACATAGACTTTGGCGATTCATGTAGTGCCTTTGCTTTATCAGCCTTTATGCAGAAGAAAGTGCTAATTGTGAACGAGCTCTTTGCAAAGTTAGACCCTGAAAGAGACACAGAAACAGACCCTTTGAGAAAGAGCTCCTCTCCTCTCCTGAAGAGGTATTTTTCACAAGGCAATGACTGAGATAGTCACTAAATCTTGCTTCTACAGGAAGCAGCTTGCCCTGTTGCAGAGGGTGGGGCCCTCTCTTATTTCTCTAAACACTTTTGGAAAAAAAAAAAAATCAGGCTCAAATGCCAAAAGACAACTTTAACCCTCAAATCCCAGAACCCAAGGTCAACTAAAGGTCACATATGCAGTGCTTAAGCCAGAGGCTTGGCAAGCTCTCACTCTAGGCAGTATCTGTTCCTTCTGAAATCTATAGCTAAAATTGAAGCCATGGAAACACTGCTTGCTCGTTCTAAGTCAGAGGTACCTGTGATTTATGAAATGTTATGAGGTGCTGATCAGGGCATTAAGTTAAATACTGAAAAAGACTGCTGCTCCCACGGCTGCCCTTCCTTCCTGAAACCTAATTTAGACCATATCAAAGTTTTTATAAAGGCATTCCTAATAATATTGTGCTGTAAATCCCGTCTGATCCAACCTTCAAATATTTATGTAAACCGAAATATGTCTGGAAAGAAGTCAAACCAAAACAAATATGCCACACCATCTCATTCCAGCAGGTCTCTCCTCTCTCATTTACATTCAAGGGTAAACTTCTCCAACTGGCTCCCAACTGTTAGGGCTGGTTAATTAGTGATAATTGCAGAGACTATTTCTTTGAATGCACTGATGGCCTTATGTCTTGAAACCAATTTAGCCTGGAGTTTTCAGCACGTGTGAAATGCGTTGGTAGCAGCTTTTTTTTTTTTTTCTTTTCTTTAATTCATTACAGATAAGAGCAGTTGGTTTAATCTCCCTACTACCTGCTGTAGAAATAATGAATGCTTTTGAAACATCTACAGGTTGATCACGATGTGTGCCTTAAGCTGTGAACTCAGCCTTTACTGTCATTAAAATGGGCTATTTCTCCTGGGATCATTTTGGGTGAAGTGTGCTCAGTTTCAGATGCAGCTTGCTAATGATAATTTGTGTCACTTGCAAGTTGTAGCAACATCAGGATCTCATGGTCTATCTTCTGGTGTATGATACCATGTAATTAGAGTAGAAAATGGGAAAGAATTTTAAAGTGACTGTGTACTCGTATTATAGTTCTGAAACCCAAGGCAAGAAAAGAGAAATCATTATTTGTGTTAAAAATGGAATACTCTTACATTCTTTGGAAGGTCTTTTGTAACCTTTGATGTTGGAATTAAAAATGGAAGTAAATGGTTTTTGCCTTCACAAAGTTGTCTTATTTATATTATAGTAGTTTTTGGTTTTTATTCATTCTTCCGACATTTTTTGAATACTTACACTGTGCTATGCTTAGAGGAATGGGAATGAAGAAGAGTGAATGGGCACAGATCTTGCTTTGAGGTTTGCTTTCACACACTGTATCTTATTTGAGATTTGCTGTCCCATGAGATAGGCAGGGTTGGTGTTCATTATCCCATTTTATAGGTGAGGGAATTGAAACTTGGAGAGGTTAACTGACTTGTTTTGGATCATACAGCTCGTGAGAGGCAAGATTAGAAGTCAAGGCTCTGACCATAAGCCTCTTCTTCACACTTTGAGATCTTAATAGTGAGGACATGGGGTAAACACACATAGATTTGTAAAAGCAAAATAGCAGCCATAGTGACACTGCTGACCTGTTTAGAGTTATATACACCAGAGCTAGGTCCTCTGGGCAGTGAGAAATGCAAGTAAATAGGGAGAACTCTGGCTTGATGTAAGTCTCTAGAGATGGGCTCTGCATGCGTCACCCAGGATGTTTCCGTGGCTCTGCTACGTCTTCATCTTACCTCACTCTTCTAGCATCCTGACATCGGCAGGCCATGTAGCCCTCTCTGCCCTTGCCATGTTCCATCTAAAGTACACTGAGCAGAATTTTGAAGAGACTGAGGTTTGGGTGGCCAGGGCACAGCAAATACAGTGAATGTCATGTAAAACTTCAGTGGAGGATGATGACAAAATTATTTTCTTAGCTTGAGCAGAGAGCTGGATTGAAGCAAGAGATGAGGGCAGCTTTAAGAGTGTTGGGCCAGAGTGGCAGTATTGGCGGTGGCCATGACCAGCAGCAGGGCTGGCTTCATGGGTATAGCGACCTTTGCAGTCACACAGAGCCATGGACTTAGAAGGGTCTTGTACTTGGTTTAAAGCTCTACTATCACTATCTTGAAATTCTTAACTTTTTTTAACAAGGTGCCCACATTTTCATTTTGCACTGAGCCTTGCGAATATGTAGCCGGTTTAGACCAGGTATTTTATTTATTGTTTATGCTGTTTCCATGTTTGAATATCAGACAAGTATTAGTCTTGAGTATTATACCAGTTGTGTATTAGATCAGTATTGAAATTTGTGAATATTAGACCAATGATACTCTCAAGGTTACATGTTGGATAGACTGGAGAAAGCAAGAGATCAAAGTGAAAATGACACATTTTTATTATATTTCAGTTGATATAAAATCACCTTAGCTTGGTGGAATAAAAGGAGGGAAAATACTTAATTCCTGGCTTTGTCTAAAGCTAAAAAGCTGGAGCATTGTGTCTCTACACAGGGAGAAAACACTTAATTGATTTATTTGACTTGTGCTTTTCTTATTATGTTTTCAATATTCAATACAAGTAGAATCTTTTTATCCTGAGTCCCTTGAGTTTCTAAGGCATCAAAGGAATTGCATAAAGTGTGATACAAAATACATTTGGCTTAAGCGTTCTACAGAATAGAATTTTAGGTCAAGACTCAGAAAATCGAGGAGCAGGACAGATGTTGTTTCTTTACCTTGAATTAAATAGATAATTATTCAAGTTTATAAATTTTCTTAGGGAAAGGGTGGCTGATGATAATGATGATGATATAGATAATATAAATAACAAACAATAGCAATTGCAACAATAGTCACAGGTTTATGTTTAGTTGACTGTTTACTATGTGTTAGATACTCATTGAAACACTTTTTCAAATATTAACTCATTTAATGTTCACAGCAACCTTGTAAGTTAGGTACTAGTATTATCATCTTAATTTGATGGATGAGAAAACAGAGGCATATAGAGTCAAAGAGGTTTGCTGAAAGATGCTCAGCTGTTAGGCATTGGTGTCGGATTTGAACTAGCAGTCTGGCTCCAGTACCTAATCTCTTAGCTGAGCTATTTTGCCTCTCAATATTTTTAAGTTGATGCTTCTCCCAATGTATAAAAAGATATGTAAGAAATATTTTCCTGATGTTTTGACTGGTAAACATTTGCCCCACCACTAACTCAGATGATTGAGGGAAGGGATGAAAAAAGTAAATTTGGATACTTGCTGATATGGACTCTGGTCTTAGTGAGCAGTTCCCGAGGGGAGGACAGGACTAAACGGGTGAACTGTGAGATGCCTGTTACCATTTTTCTCATTAACTCTCTTCCCCTATAAATTCTTTGTAACTCATCAGTGTTATCCAAGGGGGACATCAGGAAAAAACAGGTGCACCCACGTTGGTGAGGCGCGCCTCCCCCTGCCCCCCTCAGGAGTCAGAACCCTCCAATTCTAGCTTTCTAAGGAGCTGTCCTTTCCCCCATCTGTTTTGGGACTCTGAGCTTCACAGCATAGGTCTTTTTTTATGGGCTAATGTTCTTTATATTAGTGCACAATGTACTTTTATTGATTTTTCTATTGACGATTGATCTATCAACCAGTTCAATCACATTAGCTTTGCACCATTCCATACAAAGAAATGTGTTGAATTTCATTCAGAGTTCCATTTCAGGCTTTTCCTGACCGTTATCTGTCTCTTAACTTTCAATAGGTATTCAGCATTTAAAATGCAAGCTTTTAAGTGAAATGTTTATTCAATCCCCTCAGGTACTGAAGGAAAGATTGGCAAGCAGATTTAAGCACAAAGAGAAAGAGTCGAAATAAATTTAAATAAATGTTTGTTTGCGACTGTTGTCTTTGAGTTTAGGCGCTGTAAAGAGTGCCTAAGGAGTCACTCTTACTTCTTTGCTGTTTGAGACTGGGGGCGCTCTAGGGTGAGACCGTGGTCCAGCTAACCAAGCTGCTCCAGCCTAGGACCTGCATTCTTGTTCTCTTTCCGTGCTGCTTAGTGAGCAGTTTGTTTTATAACACAGTCAGTGGGTTAGGTCAGTTTGAGAAAACTGAGAGGGTCTAACTTCTTGTCTTTGGTTGGTTCTGGGAAACAGACCCTGAGAAAAGGATTCAAGAGTAAATGGTTTAGTAATAAAGTGCCCTAAGGAGTAACCAGGAAGCGGGGTGGGAAGCAGGACAGGTAAGATAAAAAGCTAAGCAAGTGTATGACTTCAGGTGAGGTCCATCCTTAGCCTGATCCCAAGAGGAGTGCCGAGGAAGTCTCGGTTATACTGCAGTTTGCCTTAGCTTGAGGCAAGCGAGCTGGGCTTTTCATGCGGCTGCAGCAGGCGTCCTTAGCTATGAGCCCCTGGGTAGGGGGAGTGTAAACTCCTGGGCACTTCCAGCTCTGCTGCTTCCAGGCTGAGTGACACTTACAGCTCAAGGTAGGTCTCTGGAGAAGATTGTAAATGAGAACAGTTAGGAGTAAAGCATGCAGAGCTGAGAGGCATGCACATAGGTGCGGGTGGGGTACATGGTGAGTTCTGCAGGGATAGTCTATCCACTCTGGGGAGACCTTATGCAGTCCTCCTGCTGGTGGCTTACTGTTTCTCACCTTAGGACTCTGGTGGTCCATCTTCCTGTGGTATCACTTTGCCCCTCTTGTTAAGGATCTGATGATCTCAGACTAGCCACCTCTTCTGTGTGGCTGATATCTGATCCATGGGAAACACTCAAGCTTCTTCTACTCTGTCTGGGAGTACTTGTCCCATCATAATGCAGCCATCCTCTTTTATTCCATTGGGACAGTAGCCTGCCATTCATTTTACATGTCTCAGCCATGAGACACACACCAGTCCACTGTGACCCACAAATTCAAGCCATATGTATTAGTCTTTTAGAGAAGAGCATTTACGTCCCCTTCCTTTCACTACAGATTAAAAAAATAAATAAATTATGATCCCTCCCTAAGGGACACCCATAGTTCTCTCAAAACTCCTCCTCCCTGGAATGCCCATTTACCTTTTAATTTAGTAGGGTGTGCTCTTAATGCGATGAGTGGCTAATTATTTTAAAAACTGGTTCTTAGGTACTGTATTTGCAAACTCTACATTATAGTAACACATCTCCTTTGGAGTGTGGTGGCTATTGTCCTGTCTCTCAGTCTAATAAAACTAAAAGATTTCTGTCTTAATACTCTGAAACATGGTACAAGAGATCAACAAAGAAATATTGCATGTATTAATTTTTTCATTTATTCAAAGAACATTTAATACTTTCAATATGCTAATACATTTAGAATATAGGTATGGATATATACAAGTATATTATATATCTATGAAATATGTTTTATACACAAGAGGTAAAAAAGTTATTGTTAATGATATAGTATCATATTGAGTGGTAGTTTTGTGGATATTTCGCATAAAATAAACACATCGGTTAATTAATAAAGAGTACCACACATGGATTCATGATGAGACTATGTAAACCACATATTACAATTAATTCAATTCTGTGCACCTAAGTTAAATAAAAGTCCTTTTGAGGAGCTCTGATTCCAAGCACTAAACACAATAATCATCAACATTTATCAAGTGTGCTATGTGCCAGATAGTACGTTAAGTGTTTTACAAACAATATCTTATTTAGTTCTTTAACAACCTTATGAGGTAAGTAGTAATATTTTCTTTTCCATTTTACCGATGAGGAAATTGAGTCCCAGAAGGGCTAAATAACTTGTCCAAATTCCCATGGCAGAGTATGCAACTAGAGTCAAATCTACCTGACAACAAACCTTGCCACCACTTCCCAGACATAAATGTCCCCATATTTAACAGAGTTTGCTCCAAGCACAGAGTAGAAAGAGCACAGGCTTTGCAGTCAGTCAGACCTTGCTTCAGAGCTGGCTCAATCATTTATGAACTGTATGATTTGGAGCAAGTTCTTTAATCTTGACCTCTTGAGCCAATTTATAAAATGGAGATGATAATACTTACCATTCAGGGTTGTTGTGGTACAAGGTAATGACTTTGAAGCACCTGGCACTTTAGAGGTCCTCAAAACTTACACATCTTATTGTTTTCATTTCTTGTCTTCACCACAAAATGTTTTGAGAGCACGGGAAAGGAGACAGGCCAGGCTTAGAAACTCTAGTAATCTAGAATCTTCTGGTTTTAGGGATCAAGCTCACATAATTTAAACCTTGTCTTTATGAGGGATTATTATTTTTTGATTTATTGGGGGTAATATTGGTTAATTATACAGGTTTCAAGTTTTATAATACATCACCTGTATATTAATTGTATTATGTGTTCATCACCTGGAGTCAAATCTCCTTCCATCAACATATATTTGACCCCCTGTACTGTTTTCTAGTCCCTTCCCTCTGGTAACCACTACACTGTTGTCTGTGTCTGTGAGTTTTTGTTTATTTGTTTTTCTTGTTCATTTGTTGCTTTCAGTTTTATATACCACATATGAGTGAAATCATATGATTCTCAACTTTTTATATCTGACTTATTTTGCTTAGCAAGATAACCTCAAGGTCAATTCATGTTGTTGCAAGCAGCGGTATTCCATCTTTTCTTATGGCTGAGTAGGATTCCATTATATATATGTACTACATATTCTTTATCAAATTATCTATTGAAGCACATTTTAATTGTTTCCACGTGTTGGCCACTTTAATAATGCTACAATGAACATTGAGATGCACATACCTTTATGGATAAATGCTTTCAAGTTTTGAAGGTAGATATCCAAAAGAGGGATTGTTAAGTCATGTGGTAATTCTATTTTTAGTTTTTTGAGGCAACTCCATACTGTTTTCCAAAGTGACTATGTCAATTTACATCCCACCAGCAGTGTATGAGGATTTCTTCTCCCCATAACCTCTCCAACACTTATTGAGATTTTGATGGAGATTGCATTGAATCTGTATATTGCTTTGGGTAATATGGCCATTTTAACTGTGTTGATTCTCCCAATCCACGAACCCAGGATATCTTTCCATTTCTTGGTATCTTCTTCAATTTCTTTTAATGTCTTGTAGTTTTCAGTGTATAGGCCCTTCACGTTCTCTGTTAAGTTTATTCTTAGGTATTTTATTCTTTCTGTTGCAATTGCAAACGGAATATTTTTCTTTTTCTGAAATTTCATTGTTAGTATATATGAACACAATGGATTTTTATACATTGATTTTGTATTCTGCAACTTTATTGTATTTGTTTACTGTTTCTAATAGTTTTTTTTTTTGGTGGAGTTTTTAGGGTTTTCTATGTAAAGCATCATGTCTGCAAAAAAGTGTCACTTTGACTTCTTCATTCCCAATTTGGACGTCTTTTATTTCTCTTGCCTAATCGCTCTAGCGAGGACTTCCAATACTATGTTAAATAAAAGTAGTGAGAGTGGGCATCCTTGTCTTGTTCCTGATTTTAGAAAGATAGCTTTCAGTTTTTCATCATTAAGTGTGACATTAGCTGAGGGTTTGTCATATATGGCCTTTATTATGTTGAGTTACTTTCCTTTTATACCCAATTTATTGAGTGTTTTAATCATAAATGGATGCAGTCTCTTGTCAAATGCCTTTTCTGTATCTATTGATATGATCATCTGATTTTTATCCTTTATTTTGTTTAAGTGATGGATCACATTAATGGATTTGTGTGTGTCGAACCATCCTTGCGTCCATGGAATGAACCCCACTTGATTGTAATGTGTAATCTTTTTAATGTATTGGTGTATTTGATTTGCTAGGATTTTGTTTAAGATTTTGCACATGTATTCATCAGAGATTTTGGTCTGTATTTTTTTTTCGTGTGTATGATCCTTACCAGGTTTTGGTATCAGGGTAATGCTGGCCTAATAAAATGAATTAGGAAGTATTGCCTATTCAATTTTTTGGAAGAATTTGAGAAAGATAGGTATTAAATCATTTTTGAATATTTGGTAGAATTCCCTAGTAAAGCCATCTGGTCCTGAATTTTTACTTTTGGGAGGTTTTTGATGATTGTTTCAATTTCCTTACTGTTGATTGGTCTATTTAGATTTTCCAGTTCTTCGTGATTCAGTCTAGGAAGATTATGTGTTTTTAAGAACTTGTCCATTTCTTTTAGGTTATCAAATTTGGTGTTATACAGTCTTTCCTAGTATTCTTGTATGATTCTTTGTGTTTCTGTGGTATCCATCACAACCTCTCTTATATTTTTGATTTTGTTTATCTGTGTCTTTTTTTTCCTTAGTAAGTCTAGCCAGAGGTTTGTCAATTTTATTGATCTTTTCAAAGAACCAACTCTTTGTTACATTAATTTCTTCTATCATCTGTTTGTTCTCTATTTCACTTAATTCTGCTCTAATATTTATTATGTTCTTCCTTCTGCTGACTTTGGGCTTCATTTGTTTTTTTTCTAGTTTTTAAAGATGTAATGTTAGGTTATTTATTTGAGATTTTTCTTGTTTCTTGAAATAGGCCTTTAATGATATAAATTTACCTCTTAGTACTTCTTTTGCTGTATCCCAAGTTTTGATATGTTGTATTTTTATTCTCATCTGTTTCTATGTATCTTTGATCTCTCCCTTTATTTCTTAGGAGGAATTATTCTGATGTGGTTGTTAAGCAGCAGTGGGCAGCTGAGTGATGAGCAGCCATGGGGGAATGCTCAAGACCCCCGCTCTCTCTCTGACTTGGACTCTCAAATATGGTATTCTTCTGTCCTCTAGAAAATATACAATCCTTTTCAGGACCTTGGCACTCCTGGGCAGTAGTACATAGTAGTATTTGAAAAAATAATTTTTTCCTTTTTGACAGTAGAGTGGTTGGTTTTAGGCTGGTTTGGGCATGATGACATTGCTGAGTCATTCTGTAGGGGGTAAAAGGAGAAAAGCTCAAGAAGTATCTCCTTCCATGTTCTCAGCTGACAGCTGAAGGAGTTAATAGCAGGAGAGGGCAATTTAAGTCTGTCATTTTCCCATAAACCCACACACCTCTCTCCTTGCTCTTGTCCTTTAGCACCTTCTTTCTGAGATGGTGGCAGGGGCATGGCTTCATAGAACTTGAATCATGACTTGGGAGTATGGTTGCTGCTTCTAGCTCTGTTCCCAAACTTCGGAGCTTCCAGCTGTATTTACAAGTCTCTAGTTTGAAGTGGGGGAAGGAGGGGACTCCTGAAGAGTCAAGAAAACAGCACCTGGATAAAAGAACAAGAAGAGCCCACCCCACACATCTCTTGTCACTCTTCTCCATCTAAGTCTTCCAGTATTGGAATTGGGGTATAAAATTTCTAGCACCTAGTCAGCTGGCAGCTTCCCGAAGCCCAAGATGCTTATCTTTCCTCCTGCTCCTTTTCCACACTTCTCCCCTCATCCCCCCATTTAAAAATGGTTCATAGCACTATTTGTAGATCTAAGGAACTGACTGTGAAATACCACTGTGATTACAGTTTATACATTTAATTATAAGCTGGGAATTAAGCTACCAAACGCCACAAAATGAAAGCTTGACATTCTCCCAACGAAACCCCGGCTTTCCATGAATGTGGGCTGACTCATCCATCTGTTTTCTACTCTCCCCCACCCACCGCCCCCTCACCACCGGCCTTCTCCCCAGCCCTTGTCTTTCATGCTGAAGTCATCTACTTTCTTCACCTGGATTTGGAAAACTGCTGAGGTCTTGTTCGGCCTCATTTCAAAGTTGCCCATCAGATCTATGGGCATGGAAAGTAACTGCCTGTTGCAGGAAAACAAGAGAAAGTCACACCTGTTGAGTATGGGAGCCTCACGAAGACGGTTAATACCTCATTTCTACAAATGAGAACAGACTGAAAATGCACAATTACACATGGAGCAGAAGGGGCATCTTGCTCTTGTGATTTGATTTTAAATGTTGTATCTATAAGACTGGGTGAAATATGTGACTTATTTTCTTCTATAAGTTGAGATAAAGTGGTTCTTATTTTCTTGTGGTTTTTAGCTTTAGAGCCCCCCGAAAGAATATTTCTTCTCTTGCTTTTGGTGGGAATTAGATATTTGTTGATTTAGTGTAAGTTTAAAATATTTTGGCTTTGGAAAACTGCACTGAAAATCTTTTCCCTCTAATCAAAATTAATGTCATTTTCACTAGCTCTTATAGCATGTGGCTCTAATATAGCACTTCTCATATTTTACTTTATTCTGCAGTGACTTTTATTTCTGTTTGTCTCCTATGTTGGATCTAAAGTTCTACATGGGAAAGAACTGTGACTTATATACATCTTGGTATTTACCAGAGTATAGTCTAATATAGTATGTATGGTAGGTACCCAATGCATGTTAAATTAAATTGAATTCTGAAAGACCATACAGAGAGGGGGCACTCTGAGTGGTAGCAACAGCCATCTTTGTAGCAGGTACCTCAGGTTCAATAGTAGAGAGCTGTTGTACAAATGGACAATCTCTTGCTTCTCTCTCCCTGAGGGCTTCCTCTGATCTTAGAAGCACACAGATTAGGATGTAAATGCCTGGGAGTTATTTCCAGAGGCACAACCTTTGGCTGAGGTGAGACAGGTCTGGCTGTATAAATTACCCAAGTTCCTTGTCCTTATTTTGAGGAATGAGTGTTTTACACAGTGTCTTAGAGCAGCGGTTCCCAACCTTTTTGGCACTAGGGACCATTGTTTCTATGAGAATCTAATGCCTGATGATCTCAGGTGAGCTGAGGCAATGATGCTAGTGCTGGGGAGTGGCTGCAAATACAGATGAAGCTTCGCTCACTTGCCTGCTGCTCACTTCCTGCTGTATGGCCCAGTTCTCAACAGGCCACAGAATGGTACTAGTTCGCAGTCCAGAGGTTTTCCTACATCAGGAAGCCCTATTACATACAGATTCTTAACACATTCCATTTGCTTTCCTCCCTTTATTGTTTTACATTCCCTCACTACGTTTTCCAGGGATCAACAGTCAAACAGTCTACTTTCATCCAAGTCCTTGCCTTAGAGAAGCAGCACAGAAGAACCCAAACAAAGACCCTTAAAAATTAAAAAGTGTTAGAGATGATGACTAGGCCAACAATGAGAATGAGGATCAATAGATAGAACTTGTCATTTCTGCTCTTCAAAATAATGAGCTGAAGAGATACATAAGAAATAAGGATTCTGTTGGTAAGCCTAGAGCTTTTAAAAAGGGAGAGACTGAAATTCTCAGGAAATGGAGTGGATGCCTTATAGAAAGCCTCAAAGTAGAGAAGTAAAAGTGCAAGCCTAAGATAACAAGGTGAAGAAACTCATTGAGGATTAGAACCAGCCAGTGTTTCAGACAGACTAAACGATTAGAGGAGAAATATGATGTTGTAGAAGAAAGAACTTCCAAACTCAGAGCCAGAGAGATATTCAGAAGAGGGCTGAGGAAGAGGCATCGATTATCTGGCTCAGGAGGATTTAGAGCCTGCATTGGCTGGGGTCCATTGGGCCATATCTGGGCAAGATCCAAGAAAGTGGGAGGCAGAGAGTAGTAGGAAAGGAACTGGAGCTCCATGCCAAGGAAGCACAGTTTTAGGTTTGAGTTTCAAGCCAAGAGATCTAGAACTTATCTGCAATTAGCTCCTTTATATACATTTCTTAGTAAAAGTGTGTGTGTGTGTATGTGTGTGTGTGTGTGTGTGGTTTGTGTGTGTGGTTTGTGTGCTACATGTCTCAACTGAAGCACAAGGCAAAACACTAGGCAAAACTAGTGTTCTTCTACATGTCTATCAATACAGACAAAGTTTTAGCATATGCTTAGTCTTGTGACTTGGCATGACAGTCTCACAGATCCAGAGAGCCTGTGATATAGAGAGAGGAGAAGGCCAGCAGGTGATGGACGGGGTCTGTTATGTGCACAGGTGTCTCTTTCTGAATGGGCTTTATTTGGTTAGAGTTCCATTCCTGGGATCAATTTAAAGGTATTCTGTGATGTGTGCTGTGACACAAGTACTGTTCTGAAAACATAGATTTGAAAAATAATTGCAAATTTCTCCCTGGATTTGATGACTTGGCAACTGACTGGTGAAGAGGTCACTTTTGAAAATGAAGCCAGGTTTTTCACAAGACAAAAAATAAAGTAAAATTGTTATCCAATGATTTTTGCCTGCAGGAGTAAGTGGAAAGTATTGGAAGATCTCAGCTCTAACTCGCCAGCTCTGGAACTCTGTGCAAGTTGGTTCACCATTCGCCTGTTCCTCACCTGTAAAACAAGCGGACTGCCAAGCCATCCTGAATAGTTCCTGGAATTCTGTGATCCAAGGTGAGATAGTTAGGTCTGGAGAGGCTGGATTTCAGAGGCTGGCCAGGAGGGGCCTGCTTATGTGGTCGTGTTCCATAAGGCAGAGCTTGGATTAATCACATGAATAATTTGTCCTCTGTAGAGATGAGGATGTGAGAAACTTTCTGAAAATCCTTTTAATTGAAACTATTTGGAGTCTGACCTCAGATACATTTATATGCTTCCTTTTCCTTCTACTAAGCCATTTCTATTTCTGTATCTTCCCAAACACCTTTGTTCAAGTTTAAACAAAAATTTTTGGTTTCAAGATAAGTTTCCCTTTTTAAGGCAATTTTCTATCACTCTGTCCTGTGGAAAGTGGTAGAAAGTGGCTTGAGCAAGGAGAGTGAGGGATCTGTGTGGATCAAGCATTTTGCGTGACCTACGCCCGTGTCCCAGCTTTCTGCACTTTGAGGGTTCTGTTCAGATGCTGTCATAAATTTTAGTGCTAAGATGGCAGGGCAGAGAGCAAGGGGTTCATGGTCGATCTTCTCTCATATGTAACTCCTCTGTAGGCCATAAGAGGGTGGGCAGACTTATAAGGATCACTTGGTCAATTCTGAGCTCAATTTCCTAAGTAGAGGTATATATTTCAGAGTAATAGACACGGAATTTCATTCTGGGCCAATTTTCTGCTACCTCCTCAAGCAGGTTCTTGAATCATTTCTCTAGGTCAACCTTCTTCCTGGTCAATTTCAGTATTGGCCTAAATGAACAAATATGATCTTTTTTTTGTACCCATTCCCCTTTTTATGACCTCTAGGATGTTTGCTTTTGCTGTATTTGTGGTATATTAAGAAAAGTGGTGGCATACATTTTATAGAGTTGGAAAGGTAGATGAAAGAACTTAAGATATTTGTCCAAAGGTCAAAAATGGAACCATGTTTTAACTACAACCGCACTCATCATCCTCTTCTTCAAAAAAAATCAATGCCCCATATATTGACATGCACCTTGGGTGTTTGTGCTAGGTCCTGCAAAATCTAGACTCTGACACTAAATTCTTTTCTAACTCAAACTTTATACTTTTGAAGTTGGCTTCCAATTATCAAAGAATCCATGGTTTCATAGTTTCCTCAAACACTTCCTACAGGCTACTCACTATGATTTTATAGTCTAGCTGAAACTTAAGCAATAATTAAGGCTCCTAGCAAGAAGCCTTGTTATGGTGGTGAGAAAAGAAGGAGAGGAACTTCTTATGGTTGGTCTATGGTAGACAATTTCAAATTTACTATTACTACTGACGTATTTGCCTGATTACATAAGAAGAGAAGTTGACTAATTGTGGCCGTTAAGATGTCTGGTTCTGAGCCCAGTTTTCCCACCACCAGCAGCCAGAGTAGCCCCGTTAGTGCCCTTTTCTCGGTTCCAATTGTGCAGCCACGTAACGATTCTATTTATTCAACACCTATCGTGCTCTTGTCACTAGGGCCACACAAATGTTTATAATATACCCTGGACTTTGAAGGAAAGCAAGTTTGTGTTCTCATGTGCTGATTTGTAGGAGATTTAGAAAAATAAGAGTTGCTGAATAGGGTTATTATTTATTTAGCAAGTGCTATTGTTTTTAGGACTCTAATAACTCACTGTGACCCATAGTTACAATAATGCTCATATTTGCATAATGCTTTGTAATTTAGAGATTTTGCATGTTTAATTCCATTTGGTCTTTACAGGAATCCTGTGAGATAGGTTGCTAGAGTATCGTTATCCTGAATTTACACAGAAACGGAGGCACAGAAAGGTCAGTGACATGCCCAAGGTCAATAGCTAGCAAGTAGTGAAGCCAAATCTCAAACTCTGATCATGTGATGCTGCTAAATCAGAAGTCTCTTTATTATTCTGCCTCCTTCAGAAATGAATGAGGAGTTGTACTGCAAACCAGTTGAGAGCAGGGAGTTTGCCTTGGACACCTCAAACTCTTCTCTGCTCTCCCAGCTGCTAGCACAATGTCTGGTGCACATCAAGCAATAATGCAGATTTATTGGTTGAAATTAAAGTGCTTTGATGGGAGAGAATAAATAGATGGCCACCTCTCCATTTTTATATTATCAGACTTTAAGGATTCTAATGATAACTCATTTTACTTTTCTTGCTCACCGCCATGCATAGAATTGCTCATCGATATTTGTTTGCATGAAACATTTTGTTTCCCAGCAGTCTGGGCATTCCTAGAGAGACAACAGCCTGAAATATGACACTATTGAATTTGTAGAACTCTTCATTCGCATTATGGCCTGTCTTATCTTCAGTCCTATGACAACTTTGAGGACTCCCTTAGGAAATCTGGACTTTGTGACTGCTCCAGAGACCAGCCAAGTACACAATTTTAATAACCTCTCTGTGTACATTAGAAAGGCAAGAAGGGAATAGAGGTTGTTAGCACTGTATTTTCACAACTACCACTACAGAGATAAGTCAGGTACTCGTCTCAAAGTTCAGGGCTCCAGAAAGTACTCCTTTTGTCCTCATCTTCTGGAAACATCCTCAACAGAGGAAATTTTATTTTAGACTAAATTAAGTACATATACCAGTCTAAAACCACAATTGCTCAACTTTAAAAAATCTGGATAACCTCAAGCAGGTGACATTGATGATTTCCCCTTTTATATAAGATGAATTTTAATTTTTCTCTAAGGTCAACAGGCATGACACTGAAATCCTTCAGTGGGTGCCCATTGACCTGAGCTATCCAACTTGTATTCGGCAAGTACAAAATCTATTTCAGCCGAGTCTCTGTTCCCATTCTGCCCCGTCAGCAAGGAAGAAAGGGGACAATTATTTGGTGATAATTACTCTGACGGCAGTAATCTCTGGCAGCTGCTAGAGAAGAGGCATAATTGCCTCCTACCACCCCCTAACCTTTTAGAATAGAGCTCTGAAAGCTTGATAAGAGGGGCTGAAGATGTGTGAACAACCTCGAAATAACTTTCCATCTACTTCTATCACTCAGGCTTTAATTAAACACAATTCATACCTCTTCAGAAGCTTGAGCTGACACATGTTTTTTAAAGAACTTTATAAAGAGAAGAGTCAGACAAATGTTATACATTGCTATACATCGTTCAGTTCCTCTTACCCAAGTCAGGATCCTTTCAGGGCTGCTGTCCTAGGAGGCTCTTTTTTCTTCCTAAGGAGCTGGGGCAGAATAGGAGAAATGAATTTTCTTCTGGAAATTTTAGGAGAGTATTTTGAAGTGGACGACAGGTGAGTACATATGGAAAATAAAATTTGGATAAGTACCATTGAGTGTCAATCTTAAACATAAAGGTCCTTTTTCCCATGTAATGACACTTTGAAAAGTAAGAAACCATGTTGGCCTTTCTAAAAGGGAATTTTCAGTCCTTTTCAAGTTTAGCTATTTTTCTCACTATAGAAATTAGAAGTTGAAAGATGCTAATTCAGTTGACTATTATAATTTTTCTAGCTGTTCTCGGAGAGCAGAGCAAAATGGGGGCAAAGAAACACAGATGGAGGTGGGCTGTTGGTGACATGAATCGAGCCGGTCCGCCTTCATGTTATAAATGAATATGCCCATGTTTATATGTTGCACATAAACTTTGGGTGTATTTTAAAAAATATGATAAAAATGTTTTGGTATGGACATTCTTCTGCTCATTTTAAGCCATTTTATCAAACACTCTAATCATAAATTGTCAGGAATTTTCAGAAAGTCAGAGGACCTTCAGAATACATTTAAATTTATTCAATAAAAAGCCAGAGACCACTTTTTGTTGTTAACTTCTCTCTACTTTTTCTCATCCCTACCTCAAGCTTGAAAGTCCACACGTTGTATTGGTCGCGATGTATGTAGCAGCTGTGAGATGCTGCTCCTACTTCCCTCTTCTTTCGGCTCATGCTTCCTTTTCACTGATTTGCACAATCTGTTATCATTGGGTTTTCCAGCACATCCGTGTTGTGATATGGCTGCTGGTCGAAGGTTAATGAGTGTGGCCATGAAGAACAAGACAAGCTTACTTCATAGGCCTTGTGAGCCCTAGTACAGGTTTGTAGGCTTCTCGTAGGGGTCATGTGGATCCACGGTGCACTGGCATGTGAATTGATGTTCCCTGCTGAGTTGAGACCATTAATTTATCCAAGTAGGATGGTTTTAGGGGGTCTTGCATAAAGGTGCTGATCTCCTGCCACGATGAATAATGACATAAAAAAAGCACTGTCCCATTATACTTGTTTCATGTCTGTGACAGAATGAATCTACCTTTCCCTGAATACCTGCAGAGGGTAACCTATGTAATAACCCCTTTAATTTCTGATGTTCTAAAACAGCACTTCTCAAACTATAATGAGTGCCTGGAGTCCCTGCCTATCTTGTTAAAATGTAGATTCTGATTCTATAGCTGTGAGGTGAGACCTGAGACTCTGCATTTCTAACAAGATTACACTGATGTCAACCTTTCTGGTCCATGGGTCACACTTTGAGTAGCTCTATGAGATGCAGCTATAGGTGGGTAACCTGTATGGGATATACATTAAATCCTTGGATGACATCTTGGGCCTCCTTCGAGTACTTCAAGAAACTGAGAACTGTTGCTGAATTTAAAAAATCATTTGATCGACTACTTAAAATGCAGTTATTTGTAAAAAAAATATTTCATAAAAAATCTTATTGCACGATTTTCCTAGTCAATGCATTTAAGCATATGACTTGCTGTTTGGTAACACCAGCCATCTTCACCTTGTTAGTATTGTTAACGTGTGTGCTGTCAGTCCACAGAACAAACGATCTTATCTATGAACCACTCATGTCTGGGATGATTAACAATAATGTTCTTTTAGTACGGACAATGAGGCCACAAGAGATCTGCAACAAACATCAGTTGGTGGTGGCCTGTGGTCTTCTCCTGCCTCAGTCCACATGTCATTTGGAGTCTGGTTATCTAATAGAAATATGCCTGTCTCTTCCCTGTAAGGGATGAGTGACTTACAGATAATTTTCCTTTTCTCCTTCTAAAATTATTCCAATTTCCAATGTGTGAGTGTGGGGAGGGTGTGGGGTTCCCACACCATCAAACAATTCTTGGACACCAGTAAGGTGTCCAACAATTCAACTCAATTCTAATACTATCTACCTTGAGGTTGTATCAGATCCCACTGGTTAAGGGCTCAGTCCTACAAAACCGCCCCACCCAGTTCCCTCATCCCCCAGTACTTCAGCCACCAGTCTCAAGCCCGGGACATTACCTCTGCTTCTAACCAATCAACCAGCTACAGATTGGAGGTTCAAATGACCTCACCTTGCATTTGAGTTATTTTCTCAAGAAACTCACAAAACTCAGAAAAATAGACAGAAGAGAGAGATACAGAGGTCAAGGAATGTAGGAACGTTGTGGGGCTTCCTCGCTCTCTGAGCATGCCATTCTCTTTGAATTTCTATCTGTTCACCAATATGAAATCTCTGTAAACACTATTCTTTTGGGTGTTTATGGACACTTCATTACATAAGCATGGTTGAATTAAGTCACTGGCCAGTGATGATTGAACTTAGGCTCCCCAAAGGTCACCTGGTGGCTCTCCTAGCAACCAGTCCCCTCCTTAGGTGAAGTCCAAAGCTACCTCATTATCATAACAAAATATACTTTTATAGCTCTCATCACTTAGGAAATTTCAAGGGTTTTAGGAGCTCTGTGCCAGAAGAAAGGACAAAGACCAAATATATATTGATTCTAAATTTCAACATCACCCCCTCCCAAAAGATTGAGTCTGTATTTATGTGTAGGAATTGGTCAGTAGAATCAACTTCTCCCAGCTCCCAGTTTAAATAGAAGAAAGCAGGTTTTTTTATTTACCTTATTCCCATGGCTTAAAAGTAAAGCATGGTGAATTTTCCTTTTCCTTTTTTTCTCAGAAGCAAAGGGGGTAGACCCCAGATTGTTGGTGGAGGAAGGATTCCCCCAGCTCTTCTTCTTCTATTTCCTCCCACGTTCCTTTCCTTTTCCTCCTTCCCCAAGGCTTTTGCAGGTTCAGTGAGGCCTAGCAGCCCTGCTAGGGAGGTAAAGAAAGGAATTTGCTATATCTCTAGGCAGCCTGTGGAGCTTGTGGGCTGAAGTTAGTGGCAGGGTAAAGGCAAGGTGGTTGGTGGGTGAGGGAGGATCCAGGTTGTCATTTCCACAGCTCACAGGGCTAAAAGGATGGTCTCCTCAGACTGGAAGCCTGCAAGCAGGGAAGTCCTGAGTTGACATTCTGTGACTGGGCTTAAAGAGAGGACATGTGAGGGTCTAATGCAGTTGGAGCCTCTGTGCTGGTGCTCCTCATACTTAACTGATGGAGTCCTCATCACAACAGTCCTCATAGCTCTGTGTTACTTAGAGAAATCCACAGCTAAGAGAGGTAAAGCCGAGTGGTTGCTGCCACTGAACTAGTGAGTAGCTAGGCCTGTACCTGAACCTAGTTCTGCTCACTCCAGATCCCTTGAAATCCTACCCTGTAAGGCAAGGCATTATGGGAGCTAGTAAGACTTTTTGTAACCTAAGGCAGGTGAATGAGGTGGCAGGTAGACTGAGGTCTAGATGTCAAAATTAGTTTTATTTACAGTTTACATTAAAAAAAATGTCCACCAGATATTTTTGGTTGAGAGACTCTAGTTTTTGCAGAAAACTAATTAAGTGTTCTTTTTCGAATTCCTTTTGTATTCTACAGAATTGGATTTCTAAATGCTACCTGGTCTACAGATAGTTACAGTAGTATTTCTTGGGTATGGGGGGAGACAATGGTGTGGGCAGCACATCCGTTGGCATCAGGGGCCAGGGGCTCCCACAGGATGTTTTAAAGAAGATTATAGAAGTCAGCTCAGCTTCTCTGTGGCCAAACCACAAAATGCTAAAGTTTCCTTAAAGTCCCAGAATCCCAAAGGGTGTAGGCCCTCTCTGTGAAAGAATGCTGAGCTCTGTAAAATCCTAAAGGTAGGAACCAAATCTCTTGGGGTAGAGACACTTTTAATAAAGGAATTTGGGAGTGAGTTGAATCCCTAAATGTTGATTACCTGGAATTGGAGTTTGTAGGTGTAGAAGCTATTTATGCCTGTATGGATAAAACTATAGTGTGCATAGGAATCACCTGGGATCTTGTTAAAATACAGATTCTGGTATCTTGGGTCTGGAGTAGGGCTAGAGAGCCTGCATTTTTCAAGTTCCCCCATGAGGCTTATACTGCTGGTCTACGGACCACACTTTGAGTAGGAAGGATCTAGTGTTATGCCTCTCTCCGTCATCCTTGTTTTCCTTCTCTAAGCCCAGTCAAGATTCATTCATTTTGGGATAATTTAAATTAGGGAGGCAGGACAGACAAGAAGAAGGTATCATGAGGAATATTCTGAGTAGACTTCAAGGAATCTCTGTTCCAGCATGTTTTCAGTGTGAAATGCTGTTATGAGGATAAGAATAAAAATGTGGTGGTGATTTGTACTCAAATAAGCTTCAGAAGTATTGGAATGAAAAATCGTTAAACCTGTTAAGGTTTCGTCATGACTTTTCAGAGCGTTCAATTGGCTAATGTGTATTGTGACACTCATAGGGGAACTTTTCTTAATTTGTTTGCCCAAAGAATACTTTTTAGAGCATAACATTCACTGAGATTGGCTGTTTAGACATTGACACTGGTGGCCACATGAAAAAAGGAACTGTTCCCTAAAATACTAAGTAAATGTTAAATTGCTTCCATTCTCCATAGGATGAGTAATTCTAGAATAAATTGACTTTAGAAATAAAAATGAGTTGAGCTGTGGGATGGATTGACTGTGGGTTCCATACATGCAGAATGCCGGGCAAAAGACTTTGGAGGGGGAGAACTGATATAAATGGATGAGGGAGAAGTTAAGGAAATAGAAATATTTGAGATCAACAAGGATATGGGGTAGGAAGGAGTCACCTAGAAAATGCTCGCATGTGGGAAGCAGTTAGAAGGCTTAATCCATGAGGCTAGCAAGGGGTGGTATGGAGAAACTCCATATCAACAGGAGCTGGGTAAATTTTATGCAATTGTCATTCCTTTTAGATGCCCAGCGACTGAATCCCTCTTCTTCTGGGGGGGAATTTGCAACCTCATGAGGCAGAGTCTTCTCTCACAGAGAAGCTGAACATGGCAGACTCATGTTTTCTCAGCCTACTTGACAGCTAGGTTTTGGACGTATTGACTTGGGCTCCACCAATAAAAAGTGTCTTTCCTAGACTTCAACTTGGACCCTATTCTGGTGAGATGGAACATCAGTGACACTACATGTAATTTTTAGAGGTAATAGGGACCATGGTTCCATAGCCAGCATGCAGTGCTGGTTCTGCACATAGTTCCAGTTGCAGAGTCTGTGCCCAGTAGCAATGGCTGCAGTGGGTCAGCCCTGTGGCTCGATTTAGGGCATCATTCTTGGTAGAGAGCCTCTGAACCTGGCTCTACATCATCCTAGGAACTCTGAGCTTCCTATTTGCTTTCTATAAATTCCTTTTCTGCTTAAATGAACAAGAGTTTATTTCTGTTGCTTGAAGCTCAGAATCGTCAAAGGCACAGAGGATGACTGTAACCTCTTGACTTAGCTTCTGATAGCCCCAGAGAGCATGTTCAATCTTGAGTTCTAGGGTAAACTTCTGGTGTCGATTTATGAAGAAAGAGGTCCGCGTGGCCTGCGGGTCAAAGTCAAAGGCACCCTGAGAGTCATGGTGAGCCCGTTCAGGTGACAAGAGAAGTGGAAAAATTATTTTACTGAGTGAGCACTCACAAAGTGCCAGCTAGATCCTCTTATCTATATATTTCCCATAATGATCTTATGAAATAGATTTTGGTATCCTCATTTTGCAGAAGGGGAAGCTGATAGGAAGTGTAATTAACTGGTTTTGTGGTTTAAATGGTCATCTGCTCTATTAAAGACAGCTATAGGAGAATAATAAAAGAAAAAGTGTCAGAGTTTCAAAGTCATTGTAGAAGGTAGAAGAAAAACCTTTTTTCTTGGGGGGAAATGGTCCAGGAACCACCTGTCTGCACAAGGCCTGTCCTGATTTTTGAGTGGAGAATGAGAAACAGGAATGAAAACAGCTCCCCACAACAGTGCCAAGCTTTTTGCTGGCTGCTGCCGGCAGTGAGGAAAGAAAGGGTGGCATGATGTACGGGAAGCCTGTCAGCCATTTTTGCACGGGCTTAGGCTAGAGAGGCTGATGAACCAGGCTGCTGGGTTCTATTTTTTTGGATACTGCCCTTTTTCTCACCTGGTTTCCTTGGAGATGTTTTTTTTATCAAGGAACGTGTAGCAGAATGCTATCGTAAATTTATTTTTATTTTTATTTATATAAAATTTGGAGGGGGGCGTTAAAAATTTAAATATAAGATCCAAATGAGTATTTATTTAAAGTTAAAATCTTCAATTTCTGTCTATTAAAATTTCATGCAACAGTTAAGGCCCAGCTTCAGAGTCACTCGTTCAGGGAGCCTTCCATGATTATGTTAAACTGAAGTGATGTCTCACCCCTTGGACCTCCCAGTCTCCTGCCGGGCACTATTTTCAAGGCATAGACTATATCTACTTTATATGGTACTTATTTGGGTCCATGTCTCATCTTCCCAGCCCCATTGAAAGTTTGGCGAGGAGAGGAACTATGTATCATATGGCATTGTAATGACCGAAGCATTTTATACATAAAAAATGCTTTCTGAAAAAATTTGCAAGCAGAATGGAAACTGAAAGTCAATTTTTAGTAAAAATTCTTATTTTGTCACCCATTTAAGTGCCTATTAAAATCCAGAGCACATTATAGAAAGAGCTAAAATAAAGAAAGAAAGAAAAACAAACTGAGAAGGTAGAGCTTGGTATACATGCTTTGGTTTATTATGTGGAATAATCAAGGAACAAAGCTCCTTATTTTAGCCTTTCAATCAGCCACTGGAGTATAATGTAAAATAAGAAAGCCAAATTCAAGTCCTGGTCCTGCGGCTTGCTTGCTATGTGGTCTCTGGCAAGTCACTTAACCTCTCTGAACTTTGATTTTCTCATTTGTGATATTTGGAATATGTTATATCTAACTTGCAGGATTTCAGGAAGGATTAAAGAAATAGCATACAGGTGTGCTCCTCCCTCATTCTCAAGGATAATTCCCAGGTGGCTCCTAACAGAGTAGAGGGAAGGACCCTGGTGCCCTGACTCCTCTTGTTGCAGCATGAGGTCCTGTTGTTGCAGCTTTACCAGCAGCCTGAGAGAGAAAACGTGAGTGAGCCAAATGCCTTGTACACTACACTTTCTAGGCTGGGGCTGTATGCTTTGCTTCAGAGCAAGTGTGTCTCTGACTCATAATTTCCTTTTGTGAATTAATGGGCAGGACAAGTTGTCTGTTTCCATGCAATCGGTTAGTGTCCTAACTTACCATAAATCATTTGTTCTTTCAAAGTGGGACCTTCCTTTCATGGGATGAACCTACAGCCCCAGAGACTCTCATGAGATGGGATTGTTAATAAGGGCATTAGCCAGATCCACCTGTTTTGGAGTACGAACCCTGGGGTCAGCTGCTGGGGCCAGACCTTAGGAAACCGCCCACTTTACTTGAATTTGGAGTAAAGTATCCAGTGCAGTAGTTCTGAGGAGGCGCCTCCAGGGCTCTCTCCCCCAGATGGACATGCTGCTCCAAGCCTGGATCCAAAGGCTTCCCACCCTCTCCCTGGAGAGCTGGCGTTCAGAGAAACCTAGGCATGCCAGGAAGAGCTCAGCAAATCAGGCTTTGAAAACAATTTCAGCTCAGTGGTGGATTGGGCAAGTTCTTGGTTTCAGAGCAGATAGTTTTACGTGGGTGGGAGAAAAGGGAAGAGACCAAGATGCAAAGTCTGGCTTCCATTGGTAAGGGTCAGCCTGGGCTGTGGTGTAAAGGGGGTTTCTGTAGTCACTGTTGTTTTCGTTGCTCTGGCAACCAGAGGAGAAATACACTAGTCCCAGCGCAGGTGCACTTGAGTTGAGTGGGCCTATTTCCTCTAAGCAGCCCTGGCTGGCCCAGAGACAGTGACCTCAGGGCTTCTCCCAAGATGGTTAGCTGAAAATTTTGGGGTGTGGAGACTGAAATGTGGCAACTCTGAATTCAAAAGGCTTTGAAGACAGGGGCTGTGGGCAATGCCCAGGTGGTGTCCTCCCTGTGTCGTAAGAAAGCTGGGTCGGGGGCTGGGATGGGTCACTGCGATCGCCTGCCTGTCCCCATTTGTCGTTCCTTCCACTGGCAGCTGCAGCCCCAGCAGTTGCATCCTGGATCTCGTTGAGGAAGCTGGGTGCTGGGCCAGGCCTGGGACTTGTACCTCTGCCCTAGAGCCCTGATGAGAAGCTGTGGCAGCCTGGGAGGGTATCAGGGCTCCCTCAGTCTGGTATCTGCCCTAGCTGAGCTCGTGGAACCTCACAGAACCACCCTGCTAAATACATTTCCAGGAGGTGTCTCTTCACAAGGGACTCAGGGTCAGGGGCTCAGGGCTCTGGGGTCTGGCAGTCACAGATTCAGATTTCTATCCCTTTCCTTGCCCATGAAGTGGAAATAGTCAAACTAGCTACAAAGACTTGTGAGGAGAAAGTTTCTGTGAAAGTACCTAAGGCTACACCTGGCATGTAGCTATTCAGTTAATGGGGCTTTTGCTAAGATCTTGCCTAAAGACCAGAATCCAGCAGCCTTCATTTCTGATACATTTATACCTCTCTGAACCTACCGCTAGGTCCCCTCCTTTATCAGAAATTTCAAGACCAATAGTATCCAGCCACCCCAATTCACCAAAACCCTGCAGCCCTCTCTTCTCGGTATATGCAGAAACTTTCCTCTTCTTCCACTTCTACTGTTACTATCTTGTTCCAACACCATCACCTCTCGCCTGGGTTACTGCAGTTGGCTCAGCACTGGGCTCCCTGTTTCTGTCCCTGACTGCTCGATCTCTTTCCACCAAGCAGCCAGTATGATCTTTCTACACCGTTAGTCAGATGGCATCTCTCCTCTGTTCGGAACTTGTCAGAGTCTGCCAGTCCCATTCTGAGCCCACCTGATCAGGCCCCCTTCTTCTATGACCATGCCTCCTATCCCTTCCTCCTTGCTCCTTCTACTCCAACCACATTGGCTCCTTGCTGCTCCTTGGATGTACCAAGCATGCTGCTGCCCCAGGACACTTGCACTTGCTTTCCTCTTTGCCTAGGGTGTTCTACCCTCAGATATCTGTATGGCTCCTGCCTTGCTTTTTTTGGCTGTCTACTCAGCTGTCATCTCAGTTAGTGTTTCCATGACTGCCTGTCTAAAACATCATTTCCAATTTCTATTGCTTTCTATCTTCCTGCTCACTTTTTCTTTGAATCCCTTATTATAACCTGAAATATGTATTTAAGTGTTTATTTTTTGTCTCTCCATACCAGAATGTCAGTTCTACAGGACAGGAAATTTGTTTCCTTCCTCATTGAATCTCTAATACCTGGAATGTCATTTGGCATATAGTGTGTCTAAATGGATATAAGTTAAGCAAATGAATGAGTGAATGAATGGATGAGATGAAGGAAATGATATACATACATGTATTGAAATAACATGCATTCAGTTAAATTTTTTATGTATTTAATCATTTTTAAAAAATTTTATGTAGGGATATTTTCTTTGAAGAGGTTTGTGTGTGTGTGTGTTGTGTGTGTGTGTGTGTGTGTGTGTGTGTGCGCGCGCACGCGCGCGCATGCACACCCACACGTCTGTGTGTCTGTGTTTTTGCCAAGACCAATGTGGGAGCATCTTCTGCCAGTATAGTCCTGCTGTGTTTGAGGTACCTGCCCTGGCCCTATGCTCAGATAATGGTGAGAACATTCTCGGGGTAGTGGCCTGGGTACAGGGGTTGTGGGTACGTGCAGACTTTCTGAGGGACCTGTCTTTTAGATGTAAGGCCCCTACTGAGAGTTTTATTTTTATTTGTTGATGATGTGTGACTGAGGCAGGGTCGTGGAAAATAGGGATGAGGACACAGAGTGCATTGGAATACGCAGAAAGGTGGAAGGCAAGTATTTGAAATAATTTCTTCCAACAAGTCCTCCATAGAGAAGTAAATTAGAGGAAGCCACAGGAGGAAGGGAGAGGTCCTCAGTTAGGACACAGTCACATGGTTTGGCAGCTTCCAGGTAGATGCTAATTGCTCCTGGTGACCCTCTGGGTCTTTTCTCTACTTCTTTATATATTTCCTTAAGACTTGGTATGGAAATGAGGGTAAAATTCACTTAAAATAATGTGAGAAAACTGTGAGTAACGTGAAAACCTGCCATGGCAAAAGTTGCAAACTTTAATCTTCCCAAGCTAAATAGATTCAGAGTTGCATCTGGAAATGTGTGTGCTTGGCAAACCTAAGGTGGAACCCCTCTGAAAAACATCTGACAGGAATCGCCTCTCCATGAAATTTGAAAAGAAGCTCCCACCCAATTATTAAGAGGCTGCATAAGAGGAAAGGAAAAGTTTGTGCAGCTAACACAACACTGGGCTTGCCAAAATCATCCTGCCCTAATTCTCTTGTCGGCAGAGCTGCTTTTCTGAAGAGCAAGTAACTTGTGATTTGGTTGCTTGATTCTGCCTGTCACTCCTGCTGTACACCCCGCACCCTACCCAGGACCTCCTGCCCAGAGCTCACCCTCTCTTCGTGTTTTCACTGGCGGGGTGCTCTTCAGAGCTTGAAACCTCAGAAATTCTGTTGAAAGCACAATGATCTACACTCAGGATGTGAATGGCCACAAATGTCATATTGCTTATCTTTCTCTGTGCAACACCCAGCAGCTGCTGGAGTTTAATGAGGAGGCGGCACAGGGCTCTGAGAATCGTCCTGTGTGTGCTTTGTTCTTGCATTTTGCAGCTGATTTAAGAGCAAGAAAGGAACAAAACCGATCAGATGTCTTTACTCCAGAGATCATCCACATCCTTCCTAGGGCAGGAAGAGCAGGTGACTGGGACACTGGACATTTGGCAAGCTGGTGGCTTTCCTGTATTGGCGTGCTTTGCTGGGGTTTTCATGAAAAGACAATGACCTTCACAGAAAACAATGACCTTTGCATAGATCTCTAAACCCTGGCAACTCAGCAGTGAGCTCAGTTCCAAAAGCATTCTTCTTGCCTTTCCCAACAGAGTTGAACAACTGGAAAGAAAGAAAGGAACTTTTTAAAAAATCACCAAAGTTTTTGGCAAACCTTAGGTGCTCTTTTCCCCACCCTGTAATTAAGGCAGAAGTAAACAGTAAGAGAATATCAAATTGCAGCTTGCTCCAGTAATAGGTGCCCAGGTGGAGCTGCTGCTTGTACAAACTTGTGCCTAGAGACAGAAGGGCAGCCTCTCTGGGGAGTTCTCCAATGGGTCCCCACATATGACACATCAAGATTAAGACCTGAGGATTTGGAGCTGAGTGACAGGAAAGGGTGAGTCATCTGGGGCATTACCTAAAAAAGGCAAAGTTTCTTCCTTCTTCAAAGTCACCCTCTCCCTACCAACTCAGAACCCCTTCTCATTTTTGGAGGTTATCTTCTGGAAGGTGCTGCCTCACCTTGTAGAGGCTGGTGGGTGCAAGGAGCCCAAGCACTTTTTGCTGAACAAAGTGCATGTGAGGACTGTCAGACTGGCATGGTATGTGTCCTGTCTCTGCCACTTATCAGCTGAGTGACCCCAGACGAACTGCTTACCTTCTCGAAGGTTCAGTTTTCTCAACTCTAAAAGGTGTCTGTGAGACTAAAATGAAACAATATAAAATGCCTGGCCCATAAGAACCACTCAATCCTTGTTATTGCATGTATCAATAGTTCATTTCTTTTCATTCTTAAGTAGTATTCCATGTAGATAGGCGGCAATCTGTTCATCCATTCACCTGTTGATGGACATTTGGGTTGCTCTCAGTTTTTGGCTATTACAAATAAAGCTGCTACTATTTGTGCGTGTCTTGTAGGGACATAATTTTCCTTTTCGTTTGGGTAAATACTTAGGAGTGGAATGGCTAGATAATACAGTAGGTATATGTATAATTTTGAAAAAAAATTTATTTTTCAATTAGAGTTGACATTCAATATTATTTTATATTAGTTTCAGGTATATAGTGTAGTGGTTGGACATTTATGTAATCTCCCAATTAGTCTACTACTCATCTGGCACTATAATAGTTATTACAATATTATCAACTATATTGTATGTATACACTTTTTTGAAAACTGTCAAATTATTTTCTGAAGTGGTTACACCATTTTACATTCCCACTAACAGTGTGTGAGAGTTCCTTTTCCTCCACATCTTTGCCAGCACTTTGGTCTGGTCAGTCTTTCTAACTTATCCATTCTGAGAGGTGTGTAGCGGTAGGTAATTCACATTTACTTTGGGTTACAGTGTAGATATTTAGGTGAACATTCTGAGAAGCTATACCATTCATTCATTGCATTGTGCACAAGCCTCAAAACTTGAATATTATTTGAAGACAAACAGTTGTAAAGTTTAATCCTTGGTGCACAGTTGGTTGCATCTGACTCAGAAGATTAAATGAATTTCAAACAGCAGCAGCAGCCTAATGATCTCTTAATTTTCTTCCCAAGTCTCACAATTTTATTACTTCACCTATAAAGCCAATATTGATCCCTGATCCACATCACTGTTAGGTCTTATTACAGCTACTAAAAAGCATCGTAAGATTAGAAACCCTATTAAGTCCCTGGGTTAATAATAATGAGATTAGTAAAAATGTTCACTCCTTTTTAGGATCAAAGAGAGAATACTCATAGGAGAAATTTAACTCTAATTTTAGTTATAGAAATAGCTTGTTTCTCTTGAACAAATGGTTTGTTTTCACCTGATGGACCCTGAGAATTGTGGTGTTTCTTTCTTCAGACTGGTAACCAAGAATATAAAGCCATATTTGCCTTCTACTCCATAACAAGTTCATCAGTCTCCATCCTAGACATTTTGCAAAGTAACCCATTTCTGGCTCCAGCTTACTTTCCTATTTGATTTTTTGCTTTACTTCCCTTATTAGTAAAAGATTTTACATTTAAATGACTTTATTTTTTTAAAGTATACGTTTATACTCAAAATTTAAAACACATAAGTCTTCTCTCACTCCTGCCCTAAAACTACCTGGTTCCCTTTCCCCACAGGCAACTGCTGTTACTCATTTTGCTGCATGTCTTTCCAGAGTTAATCCATGTGAATATAAGCATATTTGTGGGGTGTGTAGTACATATATGTAAGAAGTTTGCTGAACAAGCTGGAGTTAGTAGGGTGTAAACAGAAAATAACTTTATACCTGCTCATTGATGACTCTTGAAATTTGCTGTTTCCTTGCTTGCCCATGGATAAATTCTCTAGCAGATTTCTGTTTTTGAGTCACTTTCAAGGATTAATAGATGGTGTCACTTTCATTTAAAAAGTTTGTTCTAATATAAAGTCAAAACATCAATCTCCCTTTGCAGTGAAAACATCTCCCCATTGCTAGCTGGGGCCTGACTAGGCCCAGATGTGCATGGGGGCACAGGCTACCCTGCACCGAATCCCAGCCTTGCCTTCTGCTGCTCCTCTACACTCACAGTGTTATCTCTGCTGGTCCTTCTAGGGTTGGCAGGCTGGGGTGCCTTGCACCTGCAGTTTTTTTTAGAGGAACACCCTTGGGCTGCTGCAGACTCTTCACTATAGGTGTAGAGATCTGGGCGTGCCTGGGAGTCTGGGAGTTTATGTCTCCCACTTTCCCTTGCAGCCAATGAATGACTGATTGGAACAGGAGTTCAAAAGCCTAGCTCCCTTACTGCAAAATGGGACAAACTCTGAGATGTAAGTTATGCTCCAGTGTTCCTTGAGGGATCATGCAGAGGCTGGGACTGTGCCAGAAATCTCATCCTCCCCTGGCTTGTCCTCCTTCCCTGCCCTGTTTCTCTCACCCTCTTACCAGATTCTTTGAGCACAGTTAATAAATCACTTACTTGCACTGGAACTCTCATTTCAGGGTCTGCTTCTCAGGAACTCAACCTAGGACAGCACATGTCCAAATACCGACACTCTCATGGGACACTGTTGAAAGTTGTGCAGAGTTCCCTCACTAAGGACCTCCAGTCATAGTTCTCTTGCCATGACTGAGGCCTGTTGGGAAAGAGCTACTTACAACTCTCCCCTTAGGTCCTGGCTCTCAGGGTCCACCCCTTGGACTCTTCATTGGAGATCTTAACTCTGGCTATAAAAGAGAAAAACTCAGTGTACTTAAGTCATCACACACCCTCCCTTCTCCTTCACATTGCAAATGTTATTAATTATTATATATAAATATTATATAATATAACATATATATTACATATATGTTATATATAACATAATATAGCATAATATATGTAATATATATTTTATATATGCTATTATATATTATATATATATGCTCAGGATTTGTAACATTTACTTTCTGTTGTGTAAATAAAAAACCTACATCTGTTCTAGCTCTCTCTCTCAATTAATTGGATGGAATGCACAAAATAACCAGTAGTTCTTTCAATGAGTCCTTTCTATTCTTTTGGTTGGATAATATTGGTTTCTAATAGCTTCCTCAAATGAAAAACTATAGTTATTGAGCTCCTGGATTTTCAGAAATGCTTACCTATCATTTTTATACTTCTATTCATGGCATGGATAGCAAAATTCTTGGGCTATAATTTCCTTCCTTTGGGATTTTGGCATAGCTTTATTGTTGTCTAGCACTGATTTTTCATTTTATTTTATTTTTTTTACCCTCTAAAAGTGACTAGATATTTTTTTTCAGGATACTAAAGAAATTATTTTTATATCTCTGAAGTTGAATAGTTGTTCTGTGATATTTTTTCCTGGGGACAAGATATATCTTTCAAAAAAAGAGCTTTCTTTTCTTTTTTTTTTTTTTTTTTTGTTCTGAAAAATATGTAGCTTTTATGCCCAGAGAATCAATTTTATTGTCTAAAATATTACACAGAAAAGCTTGATCTAATCAACTTTCTGTAGAAGAGCTGAGCTGTCCTGCAAGGACAGCCTTATCCTGGGGTCTGCCATGTGAGAGAGCAAGAGTATGTCTTGAAATATTTTGCTGTTCCATTGCTTGGATGCTCTTCTTTAGGGATGCCAATTTTGCTCATATTTTCTCATTTAGTCTCTTATTTATCTTTTTTTCTACCTTTTTTTAAAAACCGTATATTTATTTCCATTTTATTTACTCACTTTTGCCACTGCATTCTTCATGTCTTTTACTACATTTGCATCAGGGTCTAGTCTCCTTAGTGTTATTTTTACTATGAACTTCATTTTTGTGATCTTATACTTTTTTTCTTCTACTTCTTTTCTCAATTTTTTCAGTTCTTGTTTCATCTACTCTGTCTTTTCATATTGTCCCTTAGTGTTTGTATCTCTATTCTGTGTTCTTGATTCACAGGGGCAACCCTAGATATTTTCTCTTTGCTAAGAATCACATCACTATATCATCTCTGCCCTCTGCCAGTTCTCAGAAACACCCATAATAATTGAACTTCCCAAGGATATTGGATTTAAGTTCTTCTCATAAAGCAATGAGGACAAATGAACTTGGGAGTTGGACATATTTTTGATCAAATCTTGACTCTGCTACTTAAAAGTTGAGTTATCTTGAGGAGTTTCTTAGAGCCTCAGAAACCTCATTTGTAAAACAGATATTATTCTTCATAGTATTGTTGTGAGGTTTAGATAAAATAAATAATGCAATGGGTCTAGCTCAGAGTCTGGTTTAATAATTGTTCCCTTTCTGCTTTGTTTTCCTTAATTAAACTGATAGATATATGTAATCAATTATACCTTAACAAGAAGAGACTTTGTCTTAAATGCTATTTAATTTAACCATTACTCTAAAGCAGCCATCTCAATAATATTAGAAAATATTTATTGAAGGCTTACTATATCCTAGGATATTTTGCTAAGTTTATTACATATATTACTCATTTAATTATTGGACATCTCTATGAGGTATGTCATATATACCCATTTTACAGTTAAGGAAATTGAGTCTCAAGTAACTTCTTACTCAAGGTCGTAAGTGGCAGATTCACAACTTGGTCCAAACTCTAATTTCAGTGGCCATGTCTTAATCACTACAAAATATCATTTATCCAATGTGATCCTACCCTGTGCTAAGAGCTATCACAGAAGCAAAAAAAATGTGAAATGTCATGCCTGGCCTTGCAAAGCTCATGACACACCTGTATATACACTTTGCATGAACAGTTTCATAAAAACTCAATTATGTTTATATGCCTAGTACTTGAAGTAATGGCTCTCCTCAGTTAGATAGGATGAGATTTGAGATAGTACTTAGAGAATTCTTTTTCCCTAAGGATTAGAGCTTTAAACTAGAATTTTGAACTAGAATTTCTCATCCTTGTCCCTCTATTTTTAGGTGACCTAGTAAAAGTAACTGAATTCTGAAGCACTTAGATTATTGGGTATTCTCCGTATATGTGTTAAAAATCTACCTGGGATTTGTTCTGATCAGGTATAGTAAGACAAAGACACAGAAATGATTGTCATGAAGGAAGAATTTCGTACTCCCAGATCCTTAGAAACAGGAGGCACAGCATACCAGTTTACACAGGACCATATAAGGAAAGCTATAAGCTAGGAGGCAAAGAAAGGAAGGGCAGAGCCTTTCCTTGGGTTTTCTGAGAAGGAATGGGTGAGGCAGAGTAGGTGGCTGGGTAAGTTTAGGATTGGATAACTTGAATAATTTTGGAAGCCCTGGGCAATAGGGAAGATCCTTAGTTGTCTGGTATCTGGCCCTGGGGCGATTTAGGGCTGGGAGAATATCAGTGTGGTGTGTGAGTTTGATAAGGGAGAAGATTGGGGGTGTGGACTTTGGAATGGCTGGTTCGTATATCAAAGACATGCTTCCAGGGGAGTCATTTGCTATTTCAAGAAATTAGCTAGTCTTGGGAGGGGCAGTCTCTCCAGGATCAAAGCTCCAAATGCCAGAGCATCAAGAATTTAGAAAATAAGAAAATATATCAATATAGCAGGTATCCATGTGTGAGTATGTGTGCATGTGTGCACATGCATGAATTCTGTAAAGAAACGATTGGTGTTTAATGTCCTTTTTGGGAAGAGGGAGAAGAGGAAGGTCAGTGGAGGAAAAGTTGGGCAGATAATGAAGCCTCCATCAAAGGGACTAGGCCACTCTGCTGTTTATCAAAATATTTTTTCATTCAGAAAACGGGAGCAAGTTGTTAAAGAAATTTCAACAAGTACCCAGAGACTTAATGTGTTCGAAAGGAATGACATGAAAGCAACACACTGTTTTAATTCATTGTTTAGCATAACTAGATTTTAAATTGCTCTAGAAATGAGTTTTGTACTTTGACAATTTTTTGGTGCACACAGCATACAAAAAGCCAGAAAGAAAAAGTATAGAATCTTTAGAAATGCATCATTTGGGTTTCTTCAGACTAAACAAAGAGTACCAAGTATGGCCAGACAAAAAGAATTTTCTGATCCTTCTTCACTTCACCTTTCTATTGGAAGACCAAATGCGTGGTACAGGGCAAGAGTGTTGCTTCAAGAGCCTTGAACTGTTTTTGTTCATAGTATGTCCCTTGGATTTGGGCAGAGAGCAAGAACTCAATCATATCATGAAAGAAGTTTAGTGAAATTCAGACAGTGAGTTTCCTCTAGATTATAATAGATTCTTTCTATAAAATACGTTTTTCTAGGCAAGGAGTTTTATAGTTTCTTAGCTTTAAGGACCTACAAAGTCAAATGGATAAAAACTTCAGTTTAGAGAAAAGAAATAGGAGCTTTTAGAAGATGCAGACCACAGCCATCTGGGAAACTGTCATTTGCCATAATTGCGGGGAATCCGCTATCCGTGCAGTACGAACGTCCTGTGTACCAGCACCATTCTGCCCTCGCTTTGCCCCCTCACATTCTTACCTCCTGAAATCCAGTGCACCAGTGTGAATGGGTAATCATAAACACATAGTTATCTGGCTGCTACCAAGTTTTCTGTGCCTTCAATATTGGACCAACTGAGCTCCCAAGAACTATTTTACTGCTTTCTCTTGATGTAGCCCAAAGAACGAATGAAGATATTGTCATTTCAGAAGTCTTGACTTTACCGAAGTTACCATTGTTTTCTTGTGTAAATCTAGAAAAACAGTGTATTCTTTGAATGGGAGCAGGCCTTCTCGTGTCTGCTCTAAGGCTGGTTTCCTGGAGCTAGCTTTGAGTTCTCCCAGCAGTAGATTCTGCTGGACATGCATTCAAATGTGCTCTACATTCAGGCTTATTGTCACCAGATTTCTAAGTTTGTAACAAATATATTGGACAGAGCATCCTTGTGGAAATATTACAGCTTTGGCTGGTTTCCTCCTGCCTACCTTCCTTGTTCCTACTCCATCGCTTCTGTTTTCTCTTTCTCTACTTCTACTTTCTTCTCCTTTTTCTTTTACTTTATTTCTCCTCCAGATATCAATTAAGCACCTGCTGGGTGCTAAGAAAGACCTAAAGATAAAACAAAGTTTCTGCCATTGAGATGCTCAATAAAGGACACCTTCAAACAAATAATCATGATACAGTATAATGTCAAAATATGGGTACCATATGAAAATATAGTATACATTCGAAATATGGGGACCATTATGTATGTTCCTGTTTCTTATCCCCTACATCCTGTCAGACTTTAGGATTTCTCCATCTTGCTCTTTTTCTCCTCTTACTCTACATTGCTCTCCCTTAGAGACATGATTCAGACCTATTATTTCAGCCTTGACTATATGCCAGCATTTTCCAAGTTTGTCTCTCCAACCCAGACTCGCCCCTACTCTGCTCTAGCTTCACAAAGTCAGCACCCAGCTCAGTGATTGAGACACAGGAGAGCAGCATCAGGATGACCAAAGGAGTATAGGATGATGATAAAGGGGATATGCCCGTTCAGTTGGTTCTATATGTATTTCTAGTAATGTAATTGGAGGAATTCAGGCTCACAAGTCCAATGATTAGAGAATAAACTTAGGTTTAAACTTCAGGACTCTAAAAAGTACTTATCAATAATTAATTCTTACTTACCTCAGCATTCACAGGTAAACTTCAGGGCCCTTGAGAGGAGCGGAATCTTTTTTTTTTTTTTTTTTTCCTGGAGCCCCGATACTGTCAGGATTACTTGGATTTGGCCATGACCATGGCTAGTGGAGAAAAGGTTGCAGTGGCTTCCATTCTATAGTTCAGAAGAGAAAGCGAATACTTGTACCTCCTGTTTTGTTTTACTCAGGCCAACTTGCCTGGAAAGACAAACAGACCTTAGCTTGCTCCATTCTGTGGGACAAAGCTTTCTGAGCTGGGAAAGGTACCACTTCTCAGATGCTAGGAATCCTCAATGCTGATAGTACTTATGTGTTTGGCATCGATGACTTATACTTGTCTTCAGTTTCTATAAGATAAATACAAATTTTCCTGAGTGTTATTCCTCAACCACCTGGGCCATCTCAGCTTTATCCAAATCCTTTTAAAGATAATGTATAAAACTCACCTTTAAAATAATTACGCTCTTGTGGTGGGGTTATCCTTTCTTCTTTATATGCACATGTGGTTTCTGAACTCTTTAATTAATTTCTATTAAGTTATTAACATGAAAATTTTTAAAATTATTTTTTAAAAAGTAAAAAGGGCTCATCCGAAGAGTAATGATATGATACATGGTGTAAATGCGTGTACGTATTCAACTGAGGGAGGAATGGTAACAATATAATGAAATCAGGTGGCTTTCTTTTTTTTTAAAATTTCACAAAAAGGTCTTATTATAAAAAATGACTATTGTCTGCTTTAAAGCATTGCTTGGGAGGCATGTCGCATATTCCTGTAGAGCTGCCATTACTTACCACACTTTTAAATTGAGGATTTTTAAAATTGCTTTAGTTATAGCATTCCATTCTTCTAAGGCTAGTTTTGATTTTGATTATAAGCTGGGCCAACATATTTCTTAATTAAACAAAGTCATAATTATAAAATAACAAGTTTAATTTTAGTTATCACTGTTATATGCCAATCACAAACTAGCTCTAGGAACAATTTCAAAGAGTTTTTATAGGAATAAGTATTTTCTTAGGTCTTATTTTAAAGGAGTCAATATTTTTAAAATTGATATATGTTTAAGTTATTCTCTTTTTTTTTTTTCAAACTCTAGGGTATTCTGTTTTGCGTGCATTCTTTCAAGGGTTAGTTCTATAAGCTGATCAGAACAATTGTATGTGTGTGTATGTGTATGTTGCTCCTAAAAGTCTTAAACAGCAAGGTGCATAATTATAAAAATGTCACAAATACATAATTTTTTAAATTTTGTTGGTATACTTTATCGTAAGATTAGAAATGTTTGAGGTAAGAGAAGATAACAGCATGCTTAGAAGTTGAGGATGATGAGACAGTGGATAAGGAATGATAGAATGGGATTCCCTCAAGTTTTAAACATAACATTACTTCTCTGCATTGAAGCCTGGAATTCCTAAAAACAAAAAAAAAAGGAACTTTGGTTGTTGGCTCATTTAGAAGCAATGATTACAATTCTTGGTGAATACCAATGACATGCTGACTGTGCCTTTAGTACCAGGGCCTATATCCAACCTATATCCAATTGTTTCACAGAATAGGAAACTTGGAAAATATTTAGGAGAATATTCCTGAGGACTATGGTAACAAATACCCTCAGTCAGCACAGACTCTGAGAATACACAGAACTGCCTCCATACCCTGCATAACCCTGTGCTTGCAAAAACTGTCTTACTGATCTCCTTCCTCTTATTTGCAACATTGACTTTGACCCCCACTTTCCACTAGTCAATCCTAGATGCTATAGGTTCCTTGGTACTCTGCAGGGAAGAAATGATTCCTATTGAATTATCTCAACTCCTTTGAAGGTGGTTTGGCAACCTTTTGTTTGTTAAGATGAGTCCCCTACCCCCAACCCCCAAGCAAGCTCATGAAGAAAAGCACAAGAGCTTAAATGAAGGTGAAGAGCTCTCATCTTCCTACTCACTCTTCTGTCTGCATGTGATGTGCCTGCCCCTGAATTTCTAGTTAAACCAGAAGTTTGCATACATAACTGGGAGTTGGCTCTTCTCCTATGTTCCACTCAGGAGCCCAGACTCCATCGCTGAACCAATTATGGGGCAAATGCACTCTAGGGATAACGTGGTTGTTCCCCCATCTGTGGATCCACAAATCCAATTCTTCTTTTTGGAAAGTATAGTGAATGCTCCATAAATAGCTAATTCTCAACAGAGAAAGATGCAAGTATATAGTTCTCCAAACAGCACATGACAGAATGTTAAAGTTTCCCTGGAGGTTCCATGGAAGTGGGGTAGGAGATTCTAATTTTAAATAGGCATTTTCAATATTATTTTAATTTTTTTATTGTTTATTGAGGTAGAATTTCCAGATTCTAAATGCAGATATCTTAAGTATATCAAAGACTCTTTATATATTTATATACCCATGTGGCCATCACCTAGATCAAGATCTAAAACATTTTTGTCACCCCATTCCCCTCTCCACTCAATAGTACTCAACCTCCTCAGCCTAGGGTAGCAATTATTCTCATTTCTATTTCAATGGACTAGTTATTCCTATTCTTGAAAATCATATAGAATTTGAAAGTTGTACTCTTTAGTGGCTACCTTCTGTCATTCAACATAATTTCTTTGAAAATTTATCCACATCATTGCAGGCCAATGAGTTTATTTCTTTTTACTGCCCTGTAGTATTCCACATATGGAAGGTGGTTGCATTGCATATACTACAATTTCTTTTTACATTCTCTTCTTGATAGACATTTGTATTATTTTTAATTTTTTTATAGTTATGAATAAAACTTCCATGAGCATTTTTATACAAGTCTTTTATAAGCACATGTACTTATTTGTCATTGGTATAAACCTAACAGTAGAACTGCTAAGTCATGGGGCAGGTGATGTTTATCTTGATTAAAAATCACCACGTATTTTCTAGTTGTAACATTTTCATTTCCACCATCCTTGACAATCCTTGATATTGTCAGTCTTTTCCCCCCAACCATTCTGATGAGCATGTTGTGGTATATCATTTTGGTTTGAATTTGTATTTCACTGACTAATGATTTTTAGTTTTTTCATATGCTTATTTATCATTTAGATACTATCTTTTGTGAAGTGTTTGTTCATGTATTTTGCCCAATTTAAGTTGGGCTGTCTTTTTGTTATAGATTTTTTTACACAGTTCAGATATGAGTCCCTCGTTAGATGTCATGTTATACATATTTTCTTAAGACTATGGCTTATATTTCCACTTAACACTGTCTTTTAAAGGTAGAAGTAATTAATATGTATGAAGTACTATTTATCAATTTTCTTAAATGATTAATGCTTTTAGTGTCTATGAACCTTTTGCCTATTTCAAGTTAGGATATTTTCATGTTTTCTTTTAGACCCTTTAGTATTTATCATTTTCAGCTGTCATGTTAAGGTTCATCTCATATTAATTTTTGGTATAGTGTGCAGTAGAGGTCAAGGTTAACAGTTTTTCCTTTGATAAACAGTTGTTCCCACTACCATTCATAAAAACCTTTCTTTTCCTCATTGACCTTCATTGGTGCATTTGTTGAACATCAAGCATCTGTATAAATGTGCTTCTATTTCTGGTTTCTCTATTCTCTTCCACAAATCTCTTAGTCCGTCTTCAGGACAACACCTCACTGTCTTAATTGCTATAGATTAGTTTACAGTAAATCCTGAAATCCGGTGGTATAAGTTCTCCAACATTCTGTTTCTTCTCAAAAGATTACCTTGACTATTCTAGTTTTTGTATTTATTTATATATTACAATTATCTTTTCAGTTTCTCCTTTAAAAGTGCTTGTTGGGGTTTTTACTGGTGTTGAATTAAGTCTAATAAATCAATTGAGAGAGACATTAACTTTTCCCAATCCGTGAATGTGATATGTATTTAATCTTCACTCATTTAGGATACTGTAAAAGAAAGAATAATATTTAATATTAAAATATAATTCATGTCATGAGAAAGAATATCACACAATTTTTAAAACTGACTGCCTTATTGAAAGCATAGAATTTCTTTCAGGAAGAGAATTGCTTTTTTTTTTTTGGTAGTATAAGGCATGATCTGAAAAGAGAATTGGAAGACCCAAAGATATCTAAATTGTTCTCTAAAATCAAGTAACAGAATGGTTTTCTGGTGTTTTGAGGAGTGAAGAAAATGGAAGTATTCACAACCTGGGGGAAATTGGGAAGTTAAAACAACAGCCGAGGACAGTTAAGAATCAGAAGACAGTAAGAGGCAGGCTGTGACTTAGATGGATTTTTTGTTGTTGTTGTTGTTGTTCTAAAAAGAAGGTTATCCTGATTGCTGAGGTGGTATCTAATGCCTTTAAGAGTTAAGGAATATCTTAGAGGGCAGAGAGTTGGATTATATTTAGAAAACAGAAAAAAACCTATTGTCTTTCTAATATAAAAGCCAGAGAAGCACCCATGCTTTCTCTTATGGTGGAAGCTCTCTGTAAACTACCCCATCATCATGTTTACATAGATAATAATTTTTCAGACAGAATGACACATTGGCTCCAACCGGGCACTTTGCAATTTGTCTAGGTTTACAAAAGTCTACAAATGCCACACAGTATAGTTCTTAAAAGTTAGTATTTTCTTGAAAAAGCTTGGATAATGACGTGGTAGGCAATTTCTAAAATGGCTCCCCCCATGATCCCTAACTCCTTGTATATGCCTCCTTGTGGAATTCCTTCCCCTGTGTGTAGGCTGGGTCTAGTGACCTATTTCTACAGAAAAGAATATGGTGATAGTGAAAGACTATCACATCCAAGATTGGATTATCAAAGATTGTGATTTCTTTCCGGCTAGCACTCTCCCTTATGAAGGCACACCCTCTTGTCCTCTTGCTTACTCACTCTAATGAAGCAAGCTGCCATGTTCTGAGCTGCCCTACTAAGAGGCCCTACTAAGTGGCAAAAAACTGAGGGCCATTTCCCTGAGAAACAGGCCCTTGGTCCAACAGCCCATGAGGAACTAAACCTTGACATTTCAGTAATTTGCCTAAGCTTGGGAATGGATACTTCCCCGCCTTTCCCACGAGAGGACTGCAGTCCCAGCTGACGCTTTGCATGTAGCCTTGAGAGGGATCCAGAGAACCAAGCTAAGCCACCTCCAGATTCCTGACCTGTAGAAACTGGAATAATTATACAACAACAGATGATAAAGACTGATGGTAATATTAATGACTAGCATTCTTGAGTGTTAACTATGCTAAGTGTTTTACATGTGATTTTTTTTTCTTCACAACAATCCTAGGAAAATATTAGTATGCTTGTTTTATACGTGGAGGAAAACCAAGGCTTAGAGTTATTTGCCGAAGTTACTGAGCTAGTAAGTAAAATTGGAATATAAATTTGTGCAGTCTTGCTCCAGAATGCAAATGCTTAAACACTGTGCTCTTTATTTTCTCTGCGATATCAACTAATCTCTGACATACTGAATACATTTCTTTTTTTCTAAACTGACCAATTTTTCAAATGGAATTACATTTGCTCTTGAATGTAATGAATGAAGTAACTCCAGGCTTAGGTCCTCAGTCACCTCGGAGATAGGCAAAAGCCAGAGGAGGGACCAGCAGCCTTGTGTGAAACCATACTCTCTGCTTGGATTCTTCGACGTGGAGCTGAGATTTGTCCTAGCAGTAGAAAAGTAGGTAGGAAGCAAAAATTTCTAGGAACGGTGGTGGTGAGAAAGGATGATTCACTATTTCAGTTTTTATGATGTATATCAGACAGAATTAAAACAAATCGGGCTCTCCCAGAGAAAATAGTGTGTTGGACTAATCTGAGCTATGTTTCACTTGGGACCTACCAAGAAAAGAAAAAGTCATATTTAAAATGTGATGAAAAACAATTATTGTGAGAATAGCAATATTTAAAAGAAACATTTTGGAAATAGCTTTTATCTCTTTTAATGTGAAAGTAGTTATTACATGCTTGATATAATAACATGGATAGAACAATTAAGAAAATTATACAAAGTAGGTATTAGCCCTAATCCCACCAGTGGCAATAATACTGATAGCTTTTACTGTTTAGTAACATGTTTCATCTCTTAATTATAGATATTTCTCATGTCAATAACTAAATCATCATTATTGTTTTTAATGTTCCTTATTTATTCAAAATAACCCCCTGGATATTTTTCATTATTTATTCAAAATAAACTTCTAGATATTTAAGTTGCTTTCAGCTTTCTGTAATAAACAATTTCATAAGAAATAACTTTGTACAGACATCATGTACATTCGTCTCATGATTTCTTTAGCATAAATCTCTAGATGTGGAACAGTAGGGTTAAAGAGTTTGCATATTTTAGATTTGTATACCTCCTGCCAAATTGCCCTCTAGAAAAGTTGTACCAAAATTAATTCCCACCAACAGTTAATAAGTGCCCACTTCCTACACCCTTGCCAGGAATGAGTATTAGCATTCTTTTAAAGCTTTGCCCATCTGATAAGTGAAAAATAGCATCTTGTTGTTTTAGTTTGTACTCCTTTAATTACTAAGGAAATTTGGCATTTTTTCTTATTGGTCATTGGTGTTTCTTCTCTTATGAATTACCTTTGTATGTCATTAGACCATTTCTCCATTGTATTATTTATAATATTTTTACTATAAATTTTATAAATGCAGGAATTTAACATTTTACCCCAGTTCGTAATCTGTCCTTCAACTGTGCTTTAATTTATTTGTTTGGTTTCTAGCTCTGTTGACATCTAGAATTTTTATGTCATCAACTCTATCCAACTTTATATTTATGGTTTTTGACCTTATGTGCCTAGAAAGAACTTTCATTCTGGCCAGATGATTTTACAAAGTCTGGATTGCCACAGGAACCAATGTGTTAAGGCAGATTTGGAAATCAAAATGTGAAAGACAATAAATTATAAAAATATTCTTCACTCACATAGCCTTCACATTTACCCCCAGAGACTTCTTCCTTTTCCTTAACTCTGATTAATGACATTAAAGAAAACACGTCAAGGTTTTTCCATTATGTTGATTAGAATACACATACCTGCATAAAGTTCAATATTTCTCCTTGGCTACATTCTTCAGTAATAACAATAAATAAGTTGTAAACATGTTGTTTCACTGCATTATAATTCTAATAACAAAAATGTATTACAAGATAACATATTTATATCACGTTTAACACATCACAAAGTTATTTCACATACATCATTTTATTTAATCTTCACGGAAACACTGCAAGTTAACTATTATTATTTTCCTTTTACAGGTGAGGATACTGAGATTCCAAGTGGTCAAATGACTTGCCTAATGTCACACAATCAAATGATGGCAGAATCAGGACTCAAACTCATGTCTTTTAAATAAAAATCTAGGACTCTTCCCAGTTATCAAAATAGTAATTAGGATCTTTTCAGCTACTGAATGGAGTCAATGGGAAGTTCAAAATTTAGTTGCTATTTTTGAAATTTCAGCAACTTTGACCTTATACCAGGGGCTTCTTAGGATTTAACCTCAATTTTGTCATGAGAAGTGGTGATTACTGCTTGTTAGGCTATGGTTGTTATCTTCTTCCTGAATGAAGATTGTCCACAATGCGAGGCAGCTCTTTTATTTAGCATATCTCATTCTTTAGTGTATGACTGTCCATGGGGAAATTGTGGAGCTGTTTCTGTAGTGGTAGTACAGGTTGGCAACTGTTTCCTTTATTAGTAATGTAGAAAGACCTAACTTGGAAATATCAAAGTTGGTTTATCATTTTAAAGGTGAAGCACCTGCCTTTATAAACTCAAGAAAGTATTGGAAAGCATGCAGACTGTTTGGTCTGTGCACATGCCTTCCCATGTGGCTGACTCTGCTCGTCTTCCTCCACCCCCACTCCCTATCTTTTTTTCTTCCTTATTCATCCAGTTATCTGTTTGTTCACTGAACATCTATTGAGCACCTACTACATGCCAAACACCGTAATTTTTGCAGGAGAAAAGAAGTGGATAACATGCCCTCTCTGTTCTGGAAAAATGAGGCAGAGAAGCCAAAACTTTCAAAACTGTGAGACCAGACTTGCAGATGTTTGGTGCTGCTGAAGTTACAACAGCGGCCCAGCACTGAACAGCCCTTAAGCTTCATTTGTCCATTAGAGTGGGAAGTTCAGCCTTCCCAGGGATTCCTCCCCCTGAGATGCCCGATAATCTCTAAAGTATTTATTTGTATCAAAAGGGTTAGGTAGTATTATATGCTCCCATGTCTTTCTAATAAATCTAGACCTTTTTTTGTTGTCGTTTTTCCTACCCATAAGAAATTTGTGGATATTGGATTGAGCACCACATACTCAAGAAAAAAAAACTTTCTGTGCTGTTTTGTTGCTGTTGCCACAAACAAACAAAACCACACACACACACACACACACACACACACACACACACACACACATCCCTGAAAAAGGCAGCCATCCACTTTTGCTTTCTCTGTGCCTGGCTTACTGACAGAGCAGCCCTCCCTGCAATTCTTACCTCAGGGGAGTAGAAACTTTGCTCCTTTCACCCATTCACTCTAAGAAGGCAGAACTGGCACAGAAACCCAGATACATATTTGCTTCCTAGGCCAGCTCCCTGCCTAACCACCACGGCCAGAGGCAGCTCAGACCCACCTAGTGGAGCCAGTTCAGACTTCTCCACGCTTGAGCGTCTAGTCCAATTTCCATGGTCCTTAAGAAATCCTTTCCCCTTCTGGTTTGCCTCTTTTTACCCCAGAAGTTACCTACTCCATGATGAAAGACAGTAGGAGTGTATATTCCTTTCAAAGTGGTGGCCTCTTCCACTATAGAAATGTGATTTCTCCCCGACTCCAATGCACAAGAACAACATCTTTTGAAACTGGTATATTCATCCACTCTCCAAGTGTGATCCATGTTAACAGAAACACAGAATAGTCTTCACAGAGGAGATATTATTTAAGCTGACTCTTAAAGGATGAGTGGGTGTTTACTCAGGCATACAAGGCAGAGAATGTCACTCGTGGCAGAATAATGGGCACATGCCAGGCATAGAGTAATAACACAGTTAAGGAATGTGTGTAATTCACTGTGACAGGCGCCTTGGGTGCATGTGGGAATAGCAGGCAATGGAAGCAGCAAGTGGGCATGGGGCAGATGTGCATGTCATGGAGGGACCTGTAGCCAGCTGGGGTACAGATATGATAAACCCCAGAATCCATAGCCCAGCAACAGCCCTGGGCCCTTCTAAAGAGAGGGGGCAGAGGATGGGCAATTGTGCCAAAGAAGTCTCCTGGTCTTGTTGTCACATCTGAGCTTTGATCCATTGGAATTGCTGTGGTTATGATGTCATTTCCTACTCCTCACTGGCTATTTATTCTCCAGCTGGAACTTTAGTTCTCAGTCTTATTCTGTGATTTAGTGGGGCTGCTGAGAGTCTCAAAGTTTAGCAATCAAGATCATATCTCAGCCTTGATCAAATGGCTTCCCATCCTCCTAGAATGAAATGCAAATTCCTTATCAGAGTTTTACATGATTAGGTGCTTGCCTACTTCTCTGATATCATCTTTTATTATTTTCTTCCTTGCTTTTTATATTCCAGTTACACTAGTCTCCTTGCTGTTCCTCCTCCATGCCAAGCATGTTCTCATTTTCTAGCTTTTGCACTTTCTAGTCCTACTACCATTCTATTCCTGGACTGTTTCTCTCCTAGGTGTCCACATGGCTTGCTTGTATTAGTAAGTCTTGGCTCAAATGCCATCTTCTGAGAGGGATTTTCTCTGATCACACTATCTGTAATAACTCCCCATACCTTTAGCTTGCTTTATTCTTCTGCATGCCAATTATCACTACCTGATATTAAATGATGCATTTACTTACTTTCTTGTCTTTAGTTTCTCTCCTTCATAAAAATGTAAGCTTCATGAAAGAATTGACTTTGTCTGTCTCAGGCGTTGCAGTATCCTCAGGAACTAGAACAGTGCCCAACACACAGTAGGTGCTCAATAAATATTTGCTGAGTGGGTGAGTGAATGAATTGAAGAGTCTAGCCTCTAACCTCTTGAAGAAAAGATCAGGGTGCAGGACAATAAGATCCTGGGAGAGAAAACCAAGAGGACACACCTTTACATACCGTTCCTTAGCTATAGAGGCAGAAATAATGATTTGCTGGCTCCCAAATAGTATTCTAAGGGCTCCAGGGAGCAGGTAATTTCACAGACCTTCACTTTCTACAAAGTAGCCTTGAGTGTGGTCCACATAGTCTAAAAATGAAGCATAAGGTTTTGTACTATGGTTTGTTAAAAGCACGAGACACGAGTGGGAAGATTGCCAAGTCTCACTGTATTCAAGCCAAGGCCGATGCAAGGACAGATTGGGAGCAATGGATTTAGATGTCCAAACACTTTCTGTTTGGAAGTGTGGCGTTTCTTTTGCTCAGACTTTTCATCGAATCAGAACTTCCTGAGCCATGCAGAGTTCCTTGGTTAAGCCTGGCTGCTTCTTACTGGCACCACAAAACTCCTGGGAGTCTGCCTGTTTGCTCATTTACAGGAAAGAACCTGGGGCCACTCTTTCAGTTCATTGCACACTAGCTGCCCTCTCTGGACTTGGGTTTCCTAGCAAGCCCTTTGAATAGCCCCAATCAGCTTTTGGAAGTCCTGTTTACTGCTTATTCCCATTCACTGTTTACAATAAATAGACTGGGGCCCTCAGGGCCAGTCATGCGCCATTAGCTATGAGGATTTGACGCAAGGATGGGTGAGACTGGTCGGATAGCATGCAGTTGGGTAACAGGAGATAATGCACCCCTTCTCCTCCCCTGAGATGCAATTTCAGTTGTTCCCACAGTATGTTTTCATTGTACAGTAGATGCAAGAGCTCTAGTTAGTGTGAGAACCAAGCTTGGATAAGAAAAACACAGTTATGGCACAGTTCCTGCAGGGCTCTCATGCTATTTTCTCAGCATTAAGAAAACCCAACAATGTCTAAACAGCTGACCTTGTGGTGTGTTGGTAGGTTTGCACAATTCCCTAGAGTGATATTAGCATATGCATTTCATGAGGGAGATCAAGCCGACTTTGGAAAAAGCAAGACTTGGGTGCTTTTAAGACTCGACTTGCATCTACAATCTCTCTGAGCCAGAGGTGAGCAGTTTCTGAAGTATCCCCAGGTACACTTACATATGCTTGGTTACAGTGATAGAAACAGTTCAACTCTCAGTAGCACATGAAAGCTGTTGTTATTTCTATTTGCTGTCATTTGTCCCTTTGCTTGTGTATGTCCCAGAATATGTTTGTTGGAAATACCCCTGGACTCTTCACTGTCTTGCACAAGCCTCTTTCTTGCTCTGGAAATTATTAGTGAGTGTTGCTCAGTTGCTCCTTTGGTAGAGAGCAATCATTCCCCATTGGCTGGGGTGAAGTTCCCTGGTGGCCTTTTTTTTCTTCTGTCTACACAATATTCCCACATCTCCCATCTCATGTTGTAATCTCTCTTGTTACATTAAGCCTTCAGACTTTTCTTAAGTTATTGCTTATAAAGACAGTATTTAGAAATTGTTTATAAAGTTATTTTTAGTGAGAAGCTATGCAATGAGCTCCAATTGTCACCTTTCCAAAATTCCAGGAGGCTTGAAGGGAATTCTGCTAAATTCTAGGGACTAAAGCCAAGGCATCTCTTCTCTGGGGTGTTAGCACTATCATCAGCACTGTCACTGAGTCTATTGGCTACCACCAAAGTCACTGAGTAAGCCTCCTCTTCTCGAAGCCACCTTTTGGTTGATGAGCTGGACCTAAGACTAAATGCTATATGAGGCAGGAACTGTGCCTGGTTTGATCAATGTTGAACACCAAGTGCTTATCACAGTGCTTGCCGAATAGTAGGTGCTCAATAAATGCATATTTAGTAAATGAGTAGCTTTTCTATCAATCGATTGCCTATTTTAGCATTGATAAATTTGAGATCACCAGATTGCTATTACTCTTGCTGTATGTGTATTTTCCCACTTCCCTCTCCTCCCCCCCGTTACAAGGGTGTGATCTTCTAATACTATCATCAGGGATAAACAACATCATGGTTAAAGTATAAGCCCTGATAATCTATGGTATTAGAAATTAGTATAGTGGATGTTCTTAGTAGCAGTAGGGTGAATGGAGCGCTGATGCTGGTAATGTTCTGGAAATGATCTGGGTGTGTTCACTTTGTGAATGTTCATAAATGTAGACTTGTGATTTGAGCATTGTTCTGTGTGCGTGTGGGACGTTATTCTTCACTAAGAATTTTGTTTTCCTTTTTATAAAGATAGACTCTAGCTAATTGCCTAGGTTCATATCCTGGCTTATCCATTCATTTTCTAGCTGGATAGCCTGGGACAAGTTACTTCCTTCATTTGTAAGTCAATAATAATAATAATTATATATATATATATATATATATATCATGAGGTCATTGTGAATTAAATTAGTTAAACTATAGTAAGTACTCAATAAGTGTTAATTATTGTTGGCTATTGTTTTTCAGAAGATGCAATGTTTCAAACTTGATGCAATAAAAAACTTGGACAATATCATAGGAGGAGGATTAGAGTATTCCTTTCCCTCCAAGCAGAATTGCTCTTACTTTATCAAGATCTATGTCCTTCTAAAAGTCTCTTTTTATATATTTGCTTTGAGTCATCTTCCAAAGTATACAGACCCAAGAGACTGAATAAGCTTTCAGATTCACTATAATAATGCTTGTTTTCTACATTTTTGCTTAGAGAATCCCTGTGAATCACGGAGTGCTAGAACCAGGAAAGGTCTTTGAAAGGATTTCACCTGTGCTGTCCATTATGGTAGTAACTAGCCATATGTGGCCATGTAAAATTAAATCTAAATTAATTAGAAATAAATAATAAAAATTTTAAATGCTCCTTCCCAGTTTCACTCAGTACACTGTAAGTACTCAGTAGCCACCTGTGGCTAGTGGCCATCACATCTGACAATGCAGATATAGAACATTTCCATTGCAGCAGAGTGTTCTATTGGATAACACTGCTTGATCAGTCTTCAGATTATACATATGAAAACATCTAAGTCCAGAGTGGTAACATGATTTTACCAAAGTCACACAGCTAGTTAAAAGAATAGAATTATATTACAATTTTATTTCTTGATTTCTATGCCAAAGTATTATCCATTTGGCCACAAAGACACCTATATATCCATAGGGCCTCCCCTTATTATTTCTAGAGACATAATTTTGATTGCTTCAGATTATCCACACTCTGATACCATGTTCCTAATTTGGAAAAAAAACAAAAAAACAAAAAAACAAAAAAACACTATGTCTCCATTTTACTTATTGAGAACTACTTTTATTCTAGAGTCTTCTAGGAATCAGTGAGTCATGGGGTCACTCACACACGAAGGGTAACAAGTTATAGTTAGTAATAATTTCCAGTATTTACTGAACATTTACCATATACCAATCACTTCTTCTAAGTGTTTACATTCAGTTGAGAAATGTGAGACACAGAAAGTTTATTTTGGTATGCCCGAGGTCACAGATAGCAAGTGATGGGCTTGGTACTTGAAGCCCAGGCAATCTGGCCTAGGGTTCTTACCCACCATACTATGCTGAGCAGCTTCCTGGTATAGAGTATTATGTAAAATCTTGGTGAAGGCTGAATGTGGTGGCAAAGAATGAGAAGGCAATGTCCTTGTTCTCAAGAAATCAATAATCCAGTTATGACCTAGAAGTAGAGGAAGAGAGTAGCCTAACTAGGTTTATTATTTATGTATGCTTCTTAGTATTTATAATCACAAGGATACTTATGGATTTGGCTTTATGTATCTCTAAACTCACTCCCTTTCTTTTATTTCTTTTTGTAAAAGAAACAAGTCCCCCAAAGTGATACTCTTCAATGATAAATGCCCTTCCAATAGTTCATGATCGTTCCCAGTTAGTCTACCTTTACATAATTCTCCTCTCAGGGCCTCAGATTCATCTGGATGTTCTCCTGTGAATCCATCTTGTTGACTTGCCAGGCTGAAGGAGAATGAAGGAGAAGGAGAAGAGAGATCTGTTAATACTTTAATTATAGTTCTAAGCTCCCTACCAGGGGTTTCTCATTAAGGCCCTTGAGTTAAGTGTGCTTGTGACAAGAAGGATTTTTGCACAGATTCACTAAATATGAAGTATTTTTTTTAGAGTTGAACGATTTAGCAGTTGATTTCATGGTTTGGCAGCAATCATTTTCAGTTTTTAAAAAATATCCTTGCCCACACTTGCTAGTGAAACTTCATTGGCAACAGTGGTGTTTAAACATGCTGTGGCTGGCACCATTGAAACAACAGAAAGGGCTTAGACTCTCAAAGCCTGTGACTCTGCTGTGTAGGGTCTCTTCTAAGACTTCAAGTAGATGAGCGAATAATGTACTAAGTTGCAATTACCACTGTGAATTGGTTCAATTATTGGACGCTATTATTGAGTTACTTGTAGAGTATGATTTCATGTTCAATCTACTTTGAAGTTTGAATTTGAATCATTTGTACTCCACATCTTCTGCATTTGGCAAAAAAGCCTCAGCCAAGTTTACTGATAATTTTCAGAAAGTGTTCTGGGTCACGGGTGAGTGGAACGGAGCTTCTAAAGAAGTCATTTCCCAAGACCTGAGGCTCCAGAGAGTGTCATAAGATTAAATTGATTGTTTACCATAAATAGTATTATATTAGACTAGAAGATAAATCTTGCTGAGTATTATGAAGAAATTGAAGATTAGAGTAGAGGCTTTATCAATTAACCTCCACTTAACCAACTCACCAGCTTAACTGACACTCACCACTCCCTCTGTACAAGATGCTATCTCCCACTTTTTAGCAGCTATAAGCCTGCTCTTTGGTGTTCTCAGTACTGTTCCCACTGAGTTTTAATTAACTGACAAATTACCTGACTCTGACTGTGCTAAATACGAGAGCCCCAACTATTCTTTGATAAATTCATAATCTTTTATTTTCTTACTCCAAGTTTTGTTTGCTAGGTTAGAGAGAAATCTATTGGTCTAGAATGAGAGAAACTGAAGGGAAAGATCAACAGACCTGGAGAAGAAATAGACATGCTTTCCTTGCCCAGATGGAGGATGTGATGAGGAAGGACTGTGGAGATGCAAATGAACAAAGAAGGCACTGAATGGGATCCTGGGCTGGACATGAAACTCAGAAATAAAACAGTTGCAGAGATTGATGCTGATGCGGGTGCCTTGGGAGAATGGGACAATCCTTGGCCTTCTCTAATCTGGAGTGGTGCTTAAGGCAGGGGTGTCTGTTTTTGTAGGTACAATACAGGCTTCATGCTTGCTCATTAGGTTCCCTGTTCTTTCAGCCTACTTCCACAATGCTGTGTTAGCTTCTGGGCTGATCAGGTAGCAAGCTTTGGTAGATGAAGCTCCACCCATGGTTTTAAGGGAGGAGGGAATGGGTTTTAGCTCCTTGGCTTGATAGCTTTCCGAGAATTGTGGCTTCATCAAATATTCCACTAATTTCTTCTGAGTCTTTCACATGACCTTTACAAGGGCATGATTTTAACCAAACATGAGACTAAAGCTAATTGGACTGTTTTAAAGCAATTACTCTGCAGTATCACTAAGGTTTATCTGGCAATTATGTTGTTCATCCAGCATGGCTGGTGAGCAACTGCTCAGAGCCCTGAGAAGTAGAAGGACTGTGTCTATACTGAGGCCACTTTATGAGCTCAGACCACCCAGATACTCAAGCACACAGAAAATTTAAATATTTAGGGCAGATTTTGACATAGTGAACCATGTTCAACATCACAATCTTACTTGTGTTTATACTGACCGAAGACCTCCTTTTAACTCCGTTTTCCTCCTATTTCCTAAAATGCATCATTAAAATGACAGAACTTGGCTTAACTTGAAACTAAGTCTAGACCTTTAGAATCTTTGATTTTGAATCAAAATTGAATAAGATGTTTTTAACTTCTACTTAATATAAACTTGATGTTTTGCCTCTGCTGCAACACAGATCTCTCCTTTTCAAAATCCTTTATGTACTAACTCTCACTAGCCCTATCCGTAAATAGTGAACCCGTGAGCAGTGCAGAACACTGTGTCCTATTGTGCTTATGAATACAGGTTTACAAGCTTCATTACAGGAACTGAAATTTGTTTTATTATAATGTCAGCTTCTTAAGGCACCGGTGTCTCTGATTTGTGTCTACACCAAAAGTTTTCTTAATGAGAAAGGAGGAGAAAGTAAAAAAAGGCTTTTCAGTGTGATGCTCCAGGTTTTTGACACTTTTATTGCTCTTCTTTCGCTTCCCAGACAGATAATGATCAGCTTTCCCAAGATCCCTCTCCTTCCACACTTTCCAAGACTGGAGATTGTCTGGGAACAGAGGGAGTCAGAATTTCAAGAGAGGGGATTGATTAGAATAACCTTCTGGTTCCTTCTCACTGACCCCAATCCTGGCTTTACTCTTTAAAATTACGACTCAAAGGTTGCTTTATAGATTTTGTAGCCTACTTGCATCACCAGAAAAGTTCCTTGAATAAAAAGTATTTAAACAAACCTGGGCTCCTGATCCTGGCTCAGAGACTGCTACTGTCTCCACCCTCCAGATAGACGTACAGCTGTGAGAAAAAAGGCTCAAGGGAAATCTCGATCTTCGTCTTTTTTTCTTTGTCCCTCACTTGGTAGTAACAGGATAAGTTCTCATCCTTATTAAAAGAAATCTATTGAGAATATATGTGAGTGTTTCAATAAAATAAATCCTTTTAAAACCTAGAACAACATTATAAAAATATTACAGAACACTGTAAAAGCAAAATATTGTCGTGGCCGCAGAATATTACAGTTTCCATGGATTGGAGAAAAATATTGGACAAAGCACTGCCATTTAAGAGTATCTGAATTAGTTCTTTTCTACATTTTTTACATCATTTTCCCAGTTACCTCCACCAGAACCTTTGGTATACCTGTGTTGAGTGACAGTTACCTATGTAGATTTGTCTCACCTATATAATATTGAGGGCTGAAATTATGTCTATTCCTGTAGTCTCAGTAGCAGCTAGTCCAGTGTAATTTATACATAGTAGATGCCTGTCAAAGTTTACCGCACTAAAGCAATAACTTCTTGGTTAATTCTGTGGCTTGTTAGTTCAGGCGGACAGCATAGTCTGCTCCCAATGCTGGACAATCAGATTTGCTATTCCAGGCATGTTGATAATTGTCATCATTGTATATGAAAGACACTCATTCATTGACATCTTCTATAATCCCCTGGGGATAGCATCAAGTGGGTTCTAAAAATAAAGCACAGGTATTTCTTCACTAATATTTATTAATCAATTCAATAAAGTAAGCATGGAATTAAGAAGAAAGAATAGCTGTGACTCACTGTGACATTCTCTTATTATTCACTTGAGTTTACCTTTTCTGATTTTTGAAATTAAATTTTTTGCTTATAGAAGTATCATACTCTAATGGTAGAATATTTAGAAAATGTAGAAATGAATAAAAAATAAAGATTAAAGGAATTTTACCAAAAATAAATATAAATATTGTTTACAATTTATCATATTCAAGTCTCTTTATATGCACATGTAATGTTTAGAATAAATGTATATATACACTTATAAATATATACACACATATATCACCCTGCTCTTTTTAGTTAATGTTTTATCATTAACATATTTATGTACCATTAAAAATCTTATAAATATCACATATTGATGACCATTGAGTGCTTATACCATAACTTACTGGCATTCTCCTATTGGTGGACATTAAGATTGTTTCTAATTTTTCACTATTATTAATCATGCTTTTATGAAAAACTTTGTGATTAAAAATTTGTTTATATTTTGCTTAATGTCCCAATGATGGATTCTCAGAATAGAATTGCTAAATCAGGTTGCATGAATATTTTTAGGGCTCTTGATACACATTTTCAAATTGGTTTCCAAAATATTTATACCAATGTATACTGCTGCTAACCAGAATGTATTCTACCATTATACTTAGAGGTTTAAAACAATCACACTTAAAAGTTAAAAAAAAAAAAGGGGGGGGCTCTCAGTCTTGGATGGTAGAGTGTAATTTCATATGCAAGGACTCTGTTCTGAGTCCTTCCAATAAGGGTCTGGTCTAGGAAACCATTAGCTAGCTATTAAGTTAATTAATTCATCTACTTTTTTCATCCATTGTATTAAATTTAAAAGGGAAGATTTTCTATGTTTGACAAATACTTGAGTTTATAAGAAAAAGAACTTTTTTGGTGAAGCTGTTTGGTCTACTGTACAGTGCTAGGCACATTGCAGGTGTATTTGTTTCTTCTCCTCCAATCATTGTAGAGATGCTGTTAGCTCAGAAATTAAAAGGCTAAAAAAAAAAAAAAAAAACCTCCCCTAATAATATTCCGCTGTGAGATCCTTGGAAGAACAATCCATCCATACAAATAATGGTTTTCATTTATTTTTGTTATAATCCAATGAAGATTTGAAATTATCCCTTGGGGCATGGAAAGAGGCCTAGAATTTTATTCATCTCAACATCTTTGCCAAGGTAGTTAAGTCTCTCAAAGATGAATAGCCCTGTCCAAGCACTCTCACTGGATATTTTATTCAAGTTCCTTTCAGGAAGATTTCAGTGTCTCACCTATAAGATGAGGTTTGATGCACCACGTGAATGTTTAGATTCCTCCCAACTATAATAATGTTCTGAGTCTTTGATCATTTTTCAGAAGGGGATGTTTCTGGAAGTTGCAGATTTGATATATAGACATATGATATTTGAGAAAAGATACTGCAACCCAATCTGGAAAATACTTGATTTCACTAGCATCTTTACTATCAAGAACAATGGCATCTGGACTCTGAATATGAACCAAGTATTCAAAGAGGTAAAAAAGGAAAAAAGAAAGAAAGAAAGAAAGAAAGAAAGAAAGAAAGAAAGAAAGAAAGAAAGAAAGAAAGAAAGAAAGAAAGAAAGGGAAAAAAAGACTGGACTATTTTCTCTGAAGCTGAGAAGATTGGTTTATTTTCCTAATCTAGTCAGAGGTATGAAGGACATCCATGCAAAAGATAAATGACAGTACAAGGCATCACATGGTCACTAGTAGTTTGAATAGGACTGCAAATCTTGTGTTTCTTGTATGGTAAAGGGCCAGGTAAGGGTGCATGCATGGAGGAGCTCAGTGTCCATGGTATCGTCAGGGTTATTGAATAAAAATCAGCTTTTGATACCTAAAATGTTAAGTTGGAGAAGAGCATGCTCTGGGATATCTGGTGAATAGTGTCTACATGGACAACTTCACCAAAGCCCTCTTTTGAAGCTTGAGAGAAAATAGACTTTGGACAATTTAAAGATAGTGATGCTTTATCTGCGAATCCCACTGTTGTCGAGGTGTTATAGAGCAAAATTACTAGATTCAAAATAGAACGATAAAAGCATAGGGTACTCTAAAGGGAAATGAAGACACTGTGATTTTACAGCTTTTTTTTCCTGGGAATGGTATCTCTAAGGTCATTCTTGTACCACCTCCCTTCCCTCAGCCCTGCCCTCTCCCATCCATGCTCTTTTCCCCTTTGGCGGTACCATTAGAGACAGAGCACTTGCTTAGAAAGACTAAGAGTCTGATTCCAAAAGATAAACTTTTGTTCTTAAAACTCTAAGCAAAAGGCCTCACACACAGTAAGTGCCTAATATTTATGTGATCTAGGGAAGGAAAACATAAGGAGGGTCATTTATCAAGGCTTAAGTTTAAAACACGAAAGGACTGCCTATCAAGAATGAACATAAGGAGAAGCATCTAAAAGGACTTGAAGTCTGCTATTAAAGACTTTAAATAGTTTGGTCTTTAAAAAGTTTGGTCTCAGATCTAAAACAATATGCCTTCTCTTGAGGTTGTGAAAATCCCATTGGCATGAAGAACCAGCTCTCCTCATTCCAGAGGTAGCTCTTTCTTATCTGTCAAAAAACACGAATGTGAATATGATTTGAGAGAAAGTCTCCACCTTTCCACTTCAGTAGAAACGGTCTGTGTGGGCTTGTTAGCCCCACTTAAGGTCTTTGTCATCGCCACTACATAAGCTGACTCTTCACTAGATGTCTCTGAAAAGAACCTAAAAGGATTTGATTTCAGTGAGAGTGCTATCCCTGGATGCCAAGGCATGAAGTTCACATGTGAGGGATTGGTTCAGGGGTCAATGCCAACTTTACAGGGTGTGTTATATATCCCACAATATGAATGGATTCCTGCTGCAAAGTTTGACAGCTGTGGCGCCAGAAGATAAACAAAATTACAAGATCATTTATGAAACCTGGTCTTGCTGGAAAAACAGGGGAAAATGTGGCTGGCCAAGATCATTCAAGATCAGGCAGGTACTGACAATGGCTTCATCTTGGATGTTCATGTCCCTCCAAAACAGCAGCAGATCAGACCAGCTAGGTCAGGCCAAAGGTTTGGTTTTCAGGTGCCTTTAGGTCTAGCTTATCTGAAGGCTGATGGCTCATCAGCAAGGCAACATGTCCATAATAAACAGATGCCAGTGTAGGGATGAGGACTTTCTCTCTGTCTACTCCTCTCAAGAGGGGAGCGTTGGCAATGAACTAGCAAGAGAAATGTTAGCTAGTAAAAAATCTGTGAAAGATTTCAACTGGACAGAATTGCATATAGAAAAGATTTAAGTATTTGAAGCCTAAGGAAAGAAATCTTTTTTTTTTTCTAGATAAATTATGCTGCTATCACTTTTTCAGGTTTATGAAGCTATGGATTTCACATATGTACATGAGTAATTTGGTCCTCTTTTTTTTTTTTTTTTTTTTGCTTGCTATCAGACTATAAAGAAGACTAATTATATGTGTGTGTTAGCATCAAAAATGTCTTTTTCTAGCAAATTGAAAAGGCCAAAATTTGAAAATCATTATTTTCTCTCTAGAATTGATTATCTGGAAATAGGAGGGCTTCAATTTCTAAACACTTAGATCTTAAGTTTTCTCTACCATGGTTGGTCAAGATCACATGATCAAAACCACGCCTTCTTAAAATCCCAGTTACCAGTCAAATGGCCCTTGACCTAACCTTGCGAGTGCAGGGGAAATCATGGCCCCAGGGGTGGATCTTAGGCAATCCTGCACTTGGCTTCCTCATCCACACTGTTGTCACCACCCCACTTGTAGGTAGCCTCTTGACTTTTCCTAGCCGGTATGTAAGATGTTCCCTTACTCACTTTGTAAATAGGCGGCCTAGGTAGGCTAAAAGAACAGAGGATTGCGAGCCAGGAGCCAGGGCTCAATTTCTAGCCTCAGCCCTAGTTGATTGTATGATTTGATTCTTGCCTTGGAGTCTTCTCTTGTCTGTGAAACTGAGAGGTTTGACTATCTAAGGAGCCTCAAGTGTAAAGTTTCTTTGAGCCAAAGCTTCCAAGTTTATGTTCATGGACTGTAGCCTGCTTCCTCTTTCTGTGCCTCTCTCTATTGTAGACCTGTCTTTACATCAAATATGGGATTTCAGAGGCAGCAAAAGAGAAGGTGGGGAGTGGGCTGTGAGGTAAATGGACATTTAGACATGTTATATTAAAATTTCCACCACCACTACAGCTCAGAGGCAGGGAGGGATGCTTTGAGCTCTGCCCTTTTACATTCATGCCTCATGCTGCCATTTGTGAGTTCTTTTCCCCTTCTTGTCTGCCCTGAATGCTCATTCTAATTTGATCCAAATGCATAAAAATGTTAAAAGAAGGACAAGTTTATAACAGGAATTTAGCCAACTCTTGAACTTTTCACAGATAACACATATTTTTGCTTTGGCTTGTGGGATAATATAAGATATATTATGCATAATTCTATTTTCAAGGGATTACAATCAAGTGGGGGAGATAAGACATGTATTAATTTTACCTTTATGTTTTAAGTAAAATTATGAAATGCTAGGTTTAGTTTTTTCTAGTTGGTTAAAAAAATCCATAGTAATTTTGAGGAGACCCCTGGCTGTTCCCTAGGTGGATTTACACCTGACTGTAGCTCAGAAAAAAATCAGTAAGGGCTGGTAGAGATTATAAGGATGATATAGATGTGACTTTCAGTTCATTTGCTTTTCTTCTGGAAAAACCAACTTTCTTCATTCATGAAATATTATGGTATCCTATATACCAGGGACTTTTTAGTCCTGAGATATAAGATCTTTGGAGCCAGACATAGACCTGGGTTCAAATCTAGCCATCCTCATGATTTATGTGAACCCGGGCACATTATTTATCTTCCCAAGCCTGAGGTTTCTCCTCTTCACAGTGAGGGATAGCAGTGTTTCCCTCAAATGTTGTGACTATTAAATGAGATAAATTATAAATATGCTTAGGACTTGGAAAACATTCTATAAGTGGTAGCTATTGTTAAAAAGATAAAATCCCCATCCCAGGGATACTAAGCATAGAGGTGGAAACTGACACACAAAGTTAGAATCTCATGGAAATACTGGCCTGTTGGTATTGGCACCTCACTGGTCGTGCCTGGTGCCAGATAGACAAACATCGTCCTCCTTGATTTTCTGTATCTTTCATATCAGGGGTCAATATCATGTTTACTTACTGCCTGCGGATGTTTGTGACAGGTTGGCTAATGTCCATAGTAGGGCATAGATCTCTTTCATTATCTTCCTCTATGTCTAGAAGTAGGGAGAAGAAATAAAGAAGGATTTTTTTTTTTTTTTTTTTTTGCCTCAGTGTGGAATCCTTTCTAATGGATTCATTTTAGGTGGCTATTTCAGGACACTTGCTGTCTTCCAGGAATTCACAAGCTCAGTTGATGGGTAAGATAAGAGAAAGTGGCCAATGAATTTTCCCAGAACTCTGCTGGTTCTTTTCGCCAGTGCAAACCTCACTCTGCAGGGGAATGCAGTAACAATCCTGTATAGGGAGGATAGACCTGACATGACCTATTGTGTTTTGTGCTAAGTCCTTTACATGTATCATTTAATCTATTATACTATTGTAATTCTCACTTTCCAGACAAGGAAAATGAGAAAATAATTGTCCATGGTCACACAGTTTAAAAGCTGGGCAGCCAGAATTTAACTCTGGGCTGAACTCAGTAAGTTCTTACCCCTGCACTCTTAGAGAAGCTTAGAAAACTCATATATATATACAATACCTACCTACTTATATAGGCCTGGACTGCAGTCCCAGAGATTCTGATTTAATTGGTAGCTTGGGGTAGGGTCCTAGGGTCAACATTTAAACAAAGCTCTCTTATGATTCCGAAGTACTGTTGGGATGAGAAGCTTTGGCTTAATTCCAATGTCAGTACACCACATTTCTACCCAGATAACAGATTTTCCCCCATTTAAAATATGAGAAAGTGTTTTCCAAATCACATTTTGGAAACAGGAAATTTCTGGACAGGTTTGAACTTTGGGGAAATTTTTAGTCACTTCTAGGCTCCCATGGCCCATAGAGCATAGAAACACAATTGTTATTACAAATTCCAAAGGAAGAAAGAGATCTGTGAAGATCTTCCTGGATGGTCACTTTTTAAAATCTCATTCGTCGGTCAGGAATGCTCCCTGACTGCCCATCGTTTCCAGAGGACATTTTGGCTGATGCTCAGTCGGCTTTCTCTTCTTTCCTCCCTGCTTGGTGACTTGCCTTGTGTCACCTTAAGTTTGATTGAATTTCTATGACCCACTTGGTTACCACAGGGAACAGAGCATGGTCCTTAGAGGGCAAGAGCAGCAGCCTGTGTCCTGATGGTCATTCATGAAACACTTAGGGTGACATGTCATTGGAGACAGATCCAGTCATTGCCACAATCCCATATAGTAACTGCCACTCTGCTTCCACAGATACTATAAAACTTAGTTCCAGCAAAAATCCCCTGCCAGGACGGTCAGGTCCTGGCTCTCTTAGCTACTGGCCCTTAATGTGCACATTAGCCAGTCTATGCTGGTTATTTATGTCCTTTGACATTTCTAAGAATTTTTTTCTGCATTTAAAAGGAAGATTTTGAAAAACCAAATGCATTTAACTAGAAGGCAGTATTTCCAAATATTTGAAAGATTATTAAAGGAAACACACTCTTGGCAATTAGAGGTAATTTCCAACTTTGTTGGCAAGTTTCTAGGGGCATCAAAGTATCTATTGGGAAATCTCTTGGAACTGAAAAAAAATATGTACGGTGTTTTATTTTTGTTTTTTAAAAACTGAAATAAGGATACATATGATTAAGATTTTATCACTAGAGAATAGGATGAAGAAGTGTGGGAGATATTTATTTTCACTTTATGTTCTCCTACAATAATAACTGCAATAATATGAACAGCTAATATTTATTACTTTTGTTGTTCAATTGTATACTATTTCCCTTACTGCACTTATCATTTACTATGCACAATAACCTTATACGATGAGTAGTATAATTCTAGTGTGGATACATTTAGCTATAGATAACATAAGACTGACTCAAACAACAAAGAAGTTTATCACCTTACATTGTAAGAGATTCCATAGTACAGTGGACCCAGGAGTGATACATTCAGAGACATAAGGATCTGCTATCTCTGTCTTTTTCGCTCTGCCACCCTCAACGTGGCAGGTATCCTTAAGCAGGCTTCCCCCATGGACCCGAGATCGCTGCTGCATTACATTCACATGTGGCTTCCCCAGTCTCTTCCCCAATGTGCCTCTTGCTAGAAACCTTTCCCAGAAACCCCCCACTCTCCAAGATAGTACACAAAACTGTTTCACATGCTGATGCCTAAACCAGCCATCTTTTGCAAGGAGAAAGGGACTACCATGGATGGCTTCCAGGCCAATAAAGCTTTACTCTGTCTCTGAAGCATGTAGAGAAAGAAGATAGAGAACTGAAAAAAAAAAAAAAATCAGTTAGATTTTTTTTTGTTAGAGCTAGAGGAAAAACATTTTCGAGCTTCTTCTTTACATTATCAGATGTACGTGTTATGACCAGCTGAACTTCAGGTAATTCTCCATGTTGCTTATTTTATAATTTGGTTGTAATTTCAATGCAAACCTGAGAGGAGGCGAACCCTGCTTTTACCTAGTCTGCATCTTCCCTTAGATATGTCCTTTTCAAGCTTATTCCCAGACAGGGCTATCAACTAAAAATATTTATAAGAAATTTGCATTGATATGCATCGAAATTGCTCCAGGCCCTCTTAAGAACCATGGGTAGGAATTTGTCTCCTCATCCTTGTCACCAGGATCAGAGTTCCATTACGGATAAGGAAGGGATGGGTTACATTACTGTCTGCTATGTTATTATTGTCCAAATGTTTACAGAGGAGCAAAGTGAGGGTAAGATAGGCCTGATAAATTCCCCAAGGACACGTGCTTAGTACAGAGTAGAGCTGAAACTCGAAATTAGATCTGCTTACCCCAAAGCCTATTTATGCTTTTAACTACTGGTAAAAAACAAAATTCAACTGAGTAAATTTTAAAGATCTTATTGGCTTTATTCAATGATTCATGAATTGGGCAGCATCCAATCTAGCAGGTACAAAGGAGCTTCAAGGATCTATAGAAAATAAAAGATTTTTATCAGTAGAAGGGAGCAGGAGTGAGGAAGTTATACTAGGCAAAAAAGCGGATTTGTTAAGGTTACTTTCCTTTAGGAGATGGCAGAGGGCTATTAGGTAGATTACCTAACTGGTGCTGATGAGGTAATCCCTAATTGATTGGGTTTAAGATTCCATTTCTGGGAGAATGGAAACTGTAAGTTAAGTCTCAGTTTGGTGACTTAGCATGAGCATAAGAATAAGTGACTCCATTTTGGACCTGTGTAGATTGCCTCTATCGTATGCTGTCATACACTGCCTCTTTCTCTCAACATGTATTACTTTACTAATAATTAAAGTAATGTTTAGTTTTGTTTCAATAATTATGCTTTCAGGGTCCAGTTAATTCTAATCATGTCCCTTCTAGTCTTGGAACTTGGGAAAACCACTTAACCTTTTTTGGACTTAGTTTTTATTGTTGTCAAAAGGTGAAGGTTCAGCTAGATGAGAGCCAGGATCCTTTCTAGTTCTAAATTCCTTAAGTCTATGTTCTCATGTGAAAAATCAATCAGAGTAAAAAAAAGAGAAAAATTTCAGTCATACAAATAATGTCATCCATGAAAAATCAGGTGGAATTTTTAGGAACAAATGTTACTCTTTCTATAAAATGCACCTGTTTATTTGCCACCAGTGCAGGTGGTGGTGGGTAACCCTTCACCATTTGTGGTTTGACCTTGATATCTTAGAGAGATTTTTTGCCTCTCTTCTCTCTATCATGGTACTATCTCTTCCAATTACTGAGCTTACTAGGCACGAATATGCCAGGAAGCCCATCTGCTCATGGCTGTGAGCTGACAGCTGCTCCACAATACTCACCAGGACCATGGGTTTCCACACTGCGTGAGGAAGGACAACCCAAGTGAGCAGAAGTAGCTCATGTCTAGGAAACCTGCACTCCAGAGCAAATTCCCACTGCTTGCCTCCCTGTGACCCTTCTATGGACTTGGAGTAAAAGGAGAATAAAGACAACTTGCCCACCCACCATTAATGAGTAGGGAAAAGGCATAGGTGGTAGAGGAGACAAAGGGGAGCGGGGTGCAATATGCAGATGCGTGTTGTATTTTTTTCTCATTTCTGGAAAATAAGGAGAAATATTTATGTAGGAGGTGAGAAAGTTTAACTATTTGATTCAGACCAATATGAGCATTTTAAATTGAAATGCTAGGCAGCAGCAAGGCAATATTAACATTTGCAGAGGAACTTTTGATGTTAAAATATCTACAAACTTTACTATTAGACAAATATAATGTTGTCCAAACTTCTCAAGTTCTGGAGAAGCTGAAACATGTTAATTGACAGCAAAGATATTCTCAAAATCATCATTTATCCTTGAGCTAATATATTGCCTCTATGCTAAAAATAATCATACTATTAAATAGTTAATAGTAGATAACAAGCAAGACTTGGGGTAAACTTTATTGAATTTATTTGCATCCCTCATGCTGGAGCCAATGGGAGTCAGGCACATATCCCAAGAATTAAAAGAGAAAATGATCCATTGTTCATTTTGCCAGCTATTGTGGATGAGGAAACCCTGTGCATGGAGAGAAAAGTTAAAAAACAAACAAACAAACAAACATATAAACAGTACCATCCCACAATAAAATCAACATTGAACATGCAATCTAAAGAGATGATTCTCTTTGGTTCTCTTACTCTCTGTCTCTGACAGAGAAAGGGTTAGAGGGATACTTCACTCTGAGTACCTGGGAAGGTTATGGATGAGAGTTATAGATAGCCTTCTAAACTGGTATCCTGAGCCAGGCAGATCATCCATGAGATTAATTTCACAGTAACAGATAACACTTGCATCTGAAGTGATTCGTGACGTCATTCCAGGAGACTAAAGCAAGTATGTGCTTTTGGATTAAATTATCCAGGTTATTGCTTTGATTTCCATTTTTATTCCTCACATGAATTAAAAATTAATTTTTTTAGGTGATGGAAGAAATAAGATGTGTATCACATTGTCATCAAATCCTGTCTAAGATTTGTCCACATTTTCATGGATCAATCCGGCCGAGGCTTTGGATTCCAGCCCTCCTTGAAAGTCATGCCTGATGACGTATGCAAAGTCCCCCTTCATTCAAACCAGGATGGTCCTTCAAAAACACTGAGAAGGCAGCTGCCACCCAGAAGACCTTTTCAGATTGCAGAATTCCAGGCACTCACCCCTCTTAATGCAGCACCAAAGACAGCGTGGCTGCCTCACAGCCTTCGATGTGCTGGTACAGCTGTGAAGGAGCTAACTTTGGCAGCCATAGATCATGGACGCTTTGTCTCAGTTTCTCTCAGAATAGCTTTTCGGGAGACTCTTAACATCTCTCAAAAAAATTCAGAAAGGAGGAGAGCAAACATAAATAGGTACTTTAAGAAAAGATATTATTTTTGAATCTTTGGGTTTTGATATATGGCTATAGTATATGGAATTAATAATCATTTCTAGTTTATGAACAGCTCCGTGTGGTAGAAAGAGCAGTGGATTTGGAGTTGGATTCTAGGCCAGCTTTGTCCACAGCTCACAGGTAGCTTAGTTTAGCTTCTTTGACCTTGGTTTCCTCATCTGTTAAGTGAGAGGGTTCGGCCAGTTGATCTTTGACCTAATGATTCTATGAAAACTGAATGTTGGAAGCACATGTTCACCTTCTTTAGTTACCAGCTGTGAGTATGTGACTGGACCAAATGGCATTAACTGTCGAAACGTTTTAGGCTGAAGGGGAAGCATTCTGAAATGGGACCAAGGGCACCTCGTGTTGAAACCTGGAGCTAGTCAACTCTCTACGGCCTGGGCCAAATTTGCTTCTGCCTCCTATCCCCACTTGCTTTAGCTGGACAAGGAGGAACCCACCTAAGGATAAGAAAACCTGAATTAATATGTTTCAGTAGGTAGCTTTATGAATAGTTATAAACCAGATACCCACCAAAAAAATTTTATTTTGTTTCCTGTAACTCTTCCAGTATATAATTATCTCCTTGGGTAAATACTGGGTTATATTAAAGTTCAAACTCCCTATCAATACTGTATCTCTCTTAGGGAAATCCCCTCTTAACTTCTCTTCTCCAAATGGCTTCTGGGAGGGGGAAGCTTACTCTCCTAGAACATGGGGGTTGGAAGAGGGGTCCTTGCTCTGAGCTTTTCTCTGGATCTTTTCTGACATCTGCTGAGATGTGCTTTGTCCTACTTGGTCACTGGATAACCTGTATGGGTTTCCACCAGATGTGGTTGATTCTACCTGGACTTTTGGGACCTCATGTTAATATCTGGCACTTTGCCATTAATTCTGGATTTGAGGTCCTGGCACTTTATGAATTTGTTTATTTGAACTCTAGGCCTTATTTGGTATTCTAATCTTTCAGTATATGTTCTCAAGCTTGGGCAATAGGGAGTTCTGAATCCTCTATATGCTACCCAAGACTTTGGGTAATCAGTGAGATTATATTGGATTCTCACTCTCTACCAAATTCTTCCATGTTTTAAAATTTCTTGTCTACTTCAGCCTCCCTCACCCAATCTCACTTTAGAGCAGGGCACTTAGCCAGGTTGTCTCCTCCTAGACTTCTAAATAGGAGGACTGACCCAAGGTCCCTGCTGCCCTGGCTCATTGTGGAAGAGTGAGATGATTGATGAGGGTAACTGGCACAGATGGGGAAAACAGTGGTTGCCCTCATACTCCATATTTGCTATTATAACTTCTGCCTTCACAGCAAAGTAGCTCTTGTCTTTGCATTGACATTATTTTCTAAGCGAGGCTGGTAAACATATACAGAACAGGACCTGAATAGTGGTTCTCAAACATTAGCATGAAAATAATTACCTGGAAGGCTTGTTAAAACTGATTGCTGGGCCCCACCCTTGGTTTCTGATTCTGTAGGTCTAGGGTGCAACCTAAGAATTTGTGTTTCTAATAAGTTCTCAGGTGATACTAATGCTGCTGGTCCTAGGACCACACTCATCTGAGTCTTCAGGTGCTGGCGCTGTATACAGATTGTAGTAAAAGCAATGAAATTCTGTGCTAGGAAATTTGAAAATGTAAAATTTTACAGTCTGAGAGCTATTATAGAAGTTTCAATGAAGAATAAATGTTAAAAATTAATGGATGAGTCATCTATTTTATATATGGTGAGTCATCTATTTTATATATTTATGAGTCATCTATTTTATATCTATATTGTATATAATATATGTGTAATATTTATATATAAATATTTCTATTTCTCCCCTTGATGCATTTACAGATTACTAACCTGACTGGCTCTGTAGTGAAGGTAGTTATAACAAGGTATAATTTGGGGGTCACTAAATGGGCTTTCTCTAGCTATGTACATGTCTAAAATACTGAAGTTAGCTCTCAGCTGAGATCCAAACCTCTCCAGGCTCACTACTTTCAGGATGAAGAAGTAAGAGGTTATCTATGGCCCAGGCTTATTATATTAGTTTTTTCTTGTAGTTCCTGTTATCTCCTATGTTTCGAATATAAAGTTCTTATAAACCTTTTTTTTTTATTAACAGGTTTATTTACGTACCATAAAATTTACTTATTTTCATTCATAATTTGATTATTTTTTCTCTGTTTACAAAGTTGCAGAGCCATCGCCACAGCCTAAGTGTAGAACGTTTTTATCTCCTCGTAGAAGACCTTATGTCCATGTACAGTCTCTTCCGTTCTACACTCTATCCTAGGCACCCTCTCCTCTCCTCTCTGTCTTTACACATTTGCTTTCACTGGATAGTTCATATACATACTATAATTCATGTAGTATATGTTCTTTTGTGTCTGAATTCTTTCACTGAGCATCTTTTGGAGGTTTATCTGTGTTGTGGCAATTATCATACTTCATCAAACACTAACTTCCATTGGATCTTCCTTTGATACATGCACCTCTTTCTCTCCATTTTTACTGTGACTGTTTTAATCTCAGTTCTTGTTAATTCAATGTGTAGTCCCTGACCAGTTGTATCAGTGCCATCTTGGAGATTCTGATATAGACACTTAGTCAGAATCTGCATTTTAACAAGATCCCCAGGGGGTTTGAGAGCATGTTATAGTTTGAGAAGTCTTGCCCTAGAGAAGCACTTCACCTCTGTCCGAAGACATCTGAGAGCAGCCTCCTGCTACCCACTTGCCTCCATTCTCCCTGACAGAGCACCCAGCCCACACACTGCTGATTAGTCTTGAGATTAATCATCAAGAGTCGATCCCACCTGCCATGCTCTATTTCTTATGCAATGTAAATGGGTTCCCATTAACTATTTGAGTGCTAAGTCCCTGTCACTCAAGTGTAATACTCAAAACTTTCTAAAATAGCTTCTCCTTTACCTACAAAGCTTCTTAACTGCAACACTCTAACAAAAATTTTCAGTTTCTGACATGCCAAACCTCTCACTTGCCCCAATCACACTATGGTCAAACTCAACTTTAAGTACCTTATGAGCTGTTCTTCTCTCTGTCCACCTTATTCTGCCTATCCTTCCAACGAGTGATTCAGGTACCATTCCTGCCTGACCAACCTACGCAGGACCTTTTCCAACCCACAGGTTCACATAGAACTTTACCTTTTCTTAGCTCTAAGAATACTTATTAAATACCTAATCCTGTGGTTACTCTATGGTTGCTCAGAGTCTTAACAATGATAACAATAATAATTATTATGATGATGATACTGAAGATTACTATAGCAATTTATGGTTTATTAAGGACTTTAACTTATCCCATTTTTCTTATACAATCTGCATATCTTTTTAATATGAAAATATAGCTCCTAGAGAATAAGTGTTATTTCTTGTTGATCATTGACACTGGTTTCTAGGAGGGCCCTGGCCACATTGTAGGCACTCCATAAATTCTGCAGGAATGAGTGTGTACCAGGCCAGGGGCGAGATAATAAAGTTTCCACAAAAGAGAAAAAAAGATTCTAATAGATCTTACATATGGAAACTGCTAAAGAACAAATGATAATAAAAATATAACTACTACTACTATATTGATATTTATTGAATAGTATATGAGATCTTTTATGTATGTTATCTTGTGAAATTTTCAACAGAACTCTAAGTAAGCACTACAGCGAGGTACTCTTGTTCCTCTCTGTGGATGAAGAAACTGAGGCTCAAAGAAGTTGTGTAACTTATCCAAGATATACAGTTAGTAAGTGCAGAGCTCAGATTGAAACCCAAATTTTTGACTTTAAATATTTTTCTGCCTCTTCATATTGGAATAGGAATTCTACCAAGGAAGCATTGGGACATGAAGGGGATAACTAGGGTCTTAGAGGTCATAACTGTTCTTCTGAGTCAGGAAGTGTTTCCACAAGCAGTGTTCCATTTTCTTTGGGACACTGGTGAGATTTACAGTCACTCATTTATTTCCTCCTTTCCATCATGGAACATTCAAAGGGAAAGACCCAACGGATACAGATGGACTATACTGGCTTCCTAGGCCAAGTTTTTTTCATTCTTTACTTATTGTGAATGGCCTAGGCAAGCTGGCTACTCTCTCAGAATGTAATACTCTCACTGTAATTTCATCATGGGGTGACCAGGAAACTCATTCTCAGAGTGGAGCTTTAGATAGAAGGTGAACTACTTCATCTGGTCAGCTGCCTGCCGAGGTGTGATATGTAACTTCCTTTTTGTATCAATAAGTTTTCAACATCATAAGACTACCCAAACCCCCCCAAATGTTTATTTTCCTGCTCCTCGTTTACTCAATTATTGCTTAGCAATTCCCACTTTGTCATAATGGTTGCCAGGTCACTAGACCAAAAAAATATGAAGACTTCCTGAAACTTACACCTTCAAATATGATTTCTATAAAGCTGTTCTCAGAATAAAATAGTATGGGGGTAATCAGGAGAGATGGTAGGCACAATTTAGTTTAGAGGTCTCCAAAGAGTTCCTCAGAGGATAGCATTCTATGGAGGTCCTTGCCAGCCACCATAGGATGAAGACTTATTAGTATTAGTACTAATTAGTATTAGTATTAATACTAATATAGTATTAATGTTAGTATTAATACTAATACTAATTAGTAGTAGTAGTAATATTAATACAGATATCAGAATATTAGTATTCTGATGCTGTATAACAAATTACTATAGACTCAGCAGCTTAAAAAAATATCCACTTAATAGCTCACAGTTCTGTAGGTCAGAAGTCTGGCATGGCACAGCTGAGTTTTCTCCTTGGAATATCACAAGGCTGAAATCAGGGTCTTGGCTAGGCTGAGTTCTTGTCTGGAGGCTCTGGGGAAAATTCTACTTCCAAGCTCATTCCTGTCACAGTCATAGGACTGAGGTCTCTGTTTCATTGCTGGCTGTCAGAGGGCCTGCTCTCAGCTCCTAGGGACCACTTGCATTCTTTGCCATGTGGTCAACTCCACCTTCAAGCCATCGATAACGTATTAAAACCTGCCTGTGCTTCAAATCTCCATCTTCCTCTTTGGCCATCAGCCAGAATAAACTTGCTCTTAGAGTGCTCATGTGATTAGGTCAGGTCAGGCCAACCAAGACAATTTCCCTATCTTAGGTTCAATAGATTTGAAATCTTAAATACATCTCCAAATTCCTTCACAGGAGTACTCAGATAAATGCATGATTAAATAACTAGAAGAAAGTATGTGTACACTGGGGCTGGGAATCTTGGGGGCTATCTTAGAATTCTGCATACCATAGAGAAATATATGTGGCATTGGACTCCCCCAGTTTTCTTCAGTCAGAGTTACCTCATTTCAATGGTTTCCTATTTTGTGACTTCTTGTAAATTTTTCAATGAACAGTTATTTGATTTAAATAATGATTTGCAACACTTTCTCCCCCTTCCTCCTGATGACCAATACAGATTCCTTCATTTGACAGATGAGGAAGCTGAAGCCCAGAGTGGTTATTACATTTCAAGGAGCCCCAGCTGGTTAGTAGTGGTGCTGGGACTGTATGTCAGGCCTTCTGACTCCTGCACAATTGCTCTTTCCACAACGCCATATTGCTTTACCCTGAAAAGTCTGCCTTCATCAATTTTCATCTTCAAAATACTCTGAATTTCATATTAATTTACTAATCCATCCCCTTTTTGACCCCTGAAAAGTGGGTATTATTATTATTCCCTTAGGCTCTGTTTAAGGGAAACCAACACGAGTACTTATTTCTGAGTTAGAGTACTGTGCACAATAATTATTAGTATTACCAGGAGAGGTAATTAACTTCCTGCAAGGGGATGGGTAATCACAGGATGCTTGCGTGCTTCTTAGCTCTCATACAAAATTCCTTTTTCTGTTCTGACCCTTTCCTTGAACACAGTGACTGCTCTCACACAGCTCAGGAAATTCCAGATGCTGAGTTAAAGATATGGTTTGCAGGACAAGAAACGTAAGAGAACACTGTGTTCTTTGATCTTTCTTTGAAGTCCAACTTGTGCCATATACATGGGCAGTAGCAATTCCAGCAAGCAACACGGGGATATTGACATCTCCCTACTGATCTTAACTCCCCAACCATCAATCACTTTATGTTTCCACTGGTTAAAATGCACAATTAACTCTGCTCCCTGGAGAAGAAATGAAGTGTCCTAGGCAGGGAGCTTGATAACATGAGTCTCCTTTAAACTTGTGTTCTCATATTCATACTCAGTGTTGCTATTTCCTTCTATCAAAACACACAACCCGAAAAAGCCATGGAAGAGGACAAACAGTAACTACTGCTCTATGAATATCGAGAAAAGGCTATGCCCATACCAAAAAGTATCTCTCAACGTTTTTGGATTACAACCCACAGTAGGAATTACATGGCCTTAAATTCAGTATGCTATACTCATGTGTATACATAAATACTCATATATAAATAAATGGAAAAGAAGCAAAAGTTTAATGGAATGATATCCTTATAGTGGTATTTTCTAGTCAAAATACTTCTAAAAATACTGTTTGAGACCTATTGATGGTTGTAACCTGATCAGAAATAGGGCTCCTGGATCCTCCTGAAGACTTAGTAATCATTACTGCTAATCCACATTACGCTTGCAAGGAGCATTATACACACGTCCTGAGGATTAAAGTTATCCCTGAGAAGGGAAAGGAGAATGCCGGGCGTAGTTTCTCAATTAACTCAATGGTAGCTTTAGTTTATTGAGAAACTACTCAATTAATTATCTTATCTAATTATCTTAACTAATCCTCTTTATGATCCCAATTGTATAGATGAGAAAACTAAGGCTCAGGAAGTTTCTGACTTGCCCAAAATGGTGTGGGTGTTAGAGCTGGTCAGTCAGGGAGCAGAGCCCATGCTCCCCACTATGTCCGGATGTTGGAAACAAGTAAACACACAAACAAAACATTTGGTTTCTGGCTAGAGTTTAGTTAACATTCTGGCAGTTCTGTAAATGCTTCAGGAAGACCCGCCCTATTGAAAACTCTGAAAGAAGAGCCTCTATTCTTGCCCTCCAGCTTCTGGCATTCCAAGAACTAGCTGGGCAACATTAATTACCTGCAGAAGATCTGTGAGAAGTGTGTGTGGCACGGAGATGAGATGGTTTCTGGTATCCTTCTGCCCTTCCCATTGTCCCATTGTCCCAGCTGCTGCCTCCTGATCTCTGGGTCAGAATGTGGAGTCCGAGGGAGAAGCAGGTAATTTTCCAGGAAAGGCATGAGGAGTGTAGACTACATATGGGCAGAATGTAGTAGGTCAAGTGGGCTGGGGCTCCTCTGCAAGTTCTTACTCTATGATTTTTATCTTCCTCAGCCAAGCTGAACCTCAGAGCGATGTATTTTTTGAATTGTGTTCAGTTAGCATACAATTAACTGCAGCCAATTTGTGCTGCTTATCATTCTACAAGCCTTTCTTGCTTTCTTACTTTACAAGGTACCTTATCAATTTGTGGGGGGCGAAGCGGGGGGGGGGTGTAGTGTACTCTTAGTCAGAAAGACTGGGTTCTACCCTCAGACTGTCTTTTAAAATTCCTTTGACTTTCTTTTTTGAAATTGTTTTACCATCTATGAAGTAAAGATGACATTTACCACCTTCTGACCACACAGCTTTTTGGATAATGGCACAAAAACAATTTTGCAAAATATATGTAGTTTTTGAAGGTAGAACCCATTCTAATAATCTCCAGCTACAACTTGAGTGACCCAAAGGAGGTATTAAAGTGTGTGTGTGCATGTGTGTGTGTGTATGTATACATACATATGCGTGTATATATATATTCATTCAGTTAGGGAGTTGGTTGCTAAGATAAGCTTTCTGTTTTCAAAGAAAACCTATGTATTATAGAAAACACAACTCTAACATAAGTTGACTCACTGAGCCACTGAAGACATGTCTTTTCGTCAATCAGTACCAGAGAAAAACAATGGCTGGTTCTGCTGAAACCATAAATACCCCACCTTTGCCAACCAAGCTGATGTGGCTGAGACACAGTAGATGAAGAGGGATGTGGCATGAATTGAGGTGGGAAATGTGGGCAGGAGTTTCATCTTTCAGAGCTTTGTGTAGATCATGGAAAGAAACTGGATATTGTTCAAGTGCATTGGGACACTGAGTAGTTAAAGCAAATAGGTGTCCTTGTTTCTGGCAAGATTGTGAGGGTGGGAGACAGTGTGAAGGGAATGGGTCCTCCTCCATGTGAGAAGCCTTACTTGGTTGGCAAAGTTAATGAATCGACCCTTAGGCCACTAGCTGCTTGGTGACACTGACCTCTCCCTCTCCTGCTACCGCCTCCACAGGGGAAATGTGGCAAACGGACAAGGAGAGAAGTGGGTCCATGTGCCCAGAGCCTCTATGCTAGAGTCTTCTCCTCTTACCTCTCCTGACCCCTGGGATCTCTGCAGACCTGCTTCCCATCCAAGGGGAAAAGAAAAGGGCTGAGTAGAGGTAAAGGAGGAAACCCAAAAGTACCTCCAACAAGTATTTCTAGTTCTCAAAGTAAATGAAAATTCTCAGCTGTTGGCTGAATAAATGCCCCCTGTCCCACAAAGACCTACCTTCCCTGATCCCTGGAACCTGTGAATATGTTCTCTCATCTGGAAAAAGACTTTGTGGGTATAATTAAAGACCTTGCAATGGGGATATTATTCTGGATCATCTGAATGACCCTTAGATCTAAGCAAATCGTCTTTATAAGAGGGAGACAAGAAGGTCAAAGGAGGAAGTAGGAGATGTTGAGGACTGAAGCAAGAGGTTGGTGTGATATGAGGAAGGAATGCAAGTATCCTTTAGATGCTAGAAAAAGCAAGGATATGGATTTTCCCTTGGAACTTCCAGAATAAACCAGTTCTGTTGACGCCTTGACTTTAACCCAGTGAAACTGATTTCAGATTTCTGGCTTCCAAAACTCTAAGGGAATAAATTTATGTTGTTTTATGCCATTAGATTTGTGTAATTGTTACAGCAGCCGTAGGAAACTAATACATTCATTCTTTTTCGTGAATTTTTCCTCAAACTTCTCAACGGCTGGGCCTTAAACTTGTTCATCCTTAGGAGGGCTCCAGTCTTCCAGGAGCCAGCGCATGTGTATTGAAGCTTCCCAGAACTGGTTCTAGTCCCAGCTCAGCTGCTTGTCTGTTTGGGTAGCCTCGGGTCAGTCATTGACCCTTATTCTCTTCATTTGAAAAGTAGGGAAGATAATAATACCTACCTGGCAGGGCAGTTGTAAGGCTTAGAGACAATGTGGTAAGGGACATAACGTGGCTCTAACACACACCTGGCCCTGGACATAACATGACTGTAACACACATAGTTTGGGGAAACTTCAGGATTAGGCAGGCAGAGTTAACAGTCTTTATTGCCAGGAGTTGGAATATCAACTTCAGTTGAGATAGGATGATGTTCTCTGGTAGGGGGCGCACACGCAGAAGGCCAGGTCTGTGGTCTGTGCGCAGAGTGAACTGCCCACACTATACAGGGCTGTGCTCACCCCGAGCTTCCTACCAGAATGCAACTATCCCATTAGTGTCCTTGCTCAGCCAGATGGACATGCAGCAGCTCATGTGCCGTGACAAGAGGGAGAAGGTCAGAAGCACATGTGTGAGGCACTGTATTCACACAGCCCTAGTGCGGGTGCAGTGCGAAGCCACTGGCTGCAGTGGGGCTTTAGCTGTCTGCACTCCTGACCGTAAGAAGCCCTCTTAGAGAACATGAAACAATTTGTAGAAGGGGAAGGGGACTTACGACCCTATCTTCGGTCCCTGAATCTGAGTAATTTCTGTGGGACTAAGAGCTGTGGCAACTGGACATGTCCAGAAAGAAACTTCCCGGTGAAAAAGCTGTTACCCTCGAGACAATATTTTGTGAAACAAAACAAAACAAACATTCTCTGAATGTCATCTGAAGAACTGACTTAAAATAAGCTTCCTGTCCAGGAACCTATCACCTGTCAGAAAAACAAGTGCCATATAAGGAATTCCATTAACCAGACATAGCAGGCAGACACCTGACACACCTTTACTGCTGCTTGACTCATCACCAGGAGGAAACTCAGTCAGAAACAAGAGCAGATTGTTTTGTTCTACCTGGACCGAGCCTTCAGGAAGGGGAGTGCCCCTCTTCCACAAGACCCTGCCCATCTCACCAGCGACAATCTAGCTAATCCCTCCAAAGTCCAGTGCAAACTCTTCCTTCTACCTTCAAAAGCAATTTCCCCACAGGCCTGTTGTTGGTTTGGAACACTTAATGCTACAATCTAGAATTGGAGTTAAAGATGTCCATGGAGTCCATAGACTTACATAATGTTACACACACGAGTAAATTGTGCCCCATTAGATGACTTGCCCCAGGTTACATACCCAGGCAGTGACAGGTCAAGGACTAGCTTCAAGCTCTGCTAAGCCCTGCCTTGTGCTCTTGCCCTGTGGCCTTGCTGAGACCGAACCTTGTTCCTTTTAGGCATCAGTGCTAACAGTCAGTGGTATCTGGCTGATCAGATTAGTCAACTGTCCCCAAAAAGCAGAATATAGTTTTTGAAGCGGGGAAGGGTTTGGGAGGGGGAATAAAGCTATAGGAGTGAGGGGGCAGATATGGCTTTAGTGCAACCAGAACCTGCAAGGAACTGTGCCAAAGCCAACTTCTCTTTCCCCAAGTCTTGCCCTGAGCTTGTGGAGTGGTAAACCTTCTTTTGTCCTTATGCTCAGGCCATTTTCTATTGTAATTACTAGCAAACCAGTCATATTGCAGAGCTTCGAATGGAATAGGCATAGATACTAGCCTTTCAAAATTTTCAAAGGAGGAAAGAACCTTAGGTGCCCTTTAGTCCAACTGACTTGCTGTTCACGAATGAGAAAATTAAAGCTCCGAAGAGGTCAAATGACTTGTCTGTGGTAGTGTTGTCTAACAGAACTTTCAGCTACATTGTGAACATCCTATTTCTGTGCTGTCCAATATGGAAACCACTACCCTTATGTGGCTATTGAGCACCAAATTATGACTAATGCTACTGAGGAACTAGTTTTTATTTTTATCTAATTTTAATTAATTTAGACTTAAATAGATGCATGAGGCTGGTAGCTGCTGTATTAGATAACATAGGTCTGACGTCACAGAGCTGGGATGCAACACTGGGCCTCTTTAGTTTTAAATCCTTTTATTTTCCCCTACGCCTATGCAGAGCTTTAGGTGGAGGTGGACTTGTTCTGTGGAGCAGGAGACATTTGATGCCGGGTGCCTGGACAAAGCTTCCGGTGGGCAGTGATGGTTGGAGGTATCCTATGAGATGTCACTAGTGGAAAAGAAGATAACTTTCTCTAGTATTAAAATATATACGCTTCCCCAGCTGGAAGGGAAATACAGAAGTTTATTCATTCATTCTTTCTTGAAGGAAATATTGAGTGTCTACTATGTGTCAGATGAGTGCTAACCACTGGAGACTATGGTAGTTATTTCATATGTTCCCTGATTAAGTTTCCTAAAGATGAATGGTAAAATGTGCCAGTGGGGTAAGAGAACAATTTCTTGCTGGTCAAAGTCCCCAGCTTCTTCTGGCAATCACTCCACGTCGTGCTACAGAAACATCTGCCTGTTCTACCCTACTGTGTCAGTATTGATGGATACCAGTGCTCACTCAAGCTCTGCATCCAGCCTCTTGGACAAACAGCCTGGTGTTTTTAGACAGATTTCTTCCCATGAATTCAGCCCAGGAGGATGTAGTAAAATCATGGCTGAGAGTATGATCATGTTGGTTGTTTAATTTAGTTTAGGATCAGAGATCCAAGCTCTATAGAGAATATAGACTTTTAACATGGCTCCGTGTATGTGTGTGCATACACTTAATGATGGTTAAGACATAGTTCTGTTTTTTTTTTTTTTTTAATCCTTGTAGAACATAAATATAGTCTAAAATAGACAAAGGTATACAAATAATTAAAATTTTTAAAAAGTTCCATGAAACGTATGCATGCCAATCAAGATGAGAAAGCAGTTATTCTTGCTGAACGGAATCAGGGAAAAAATTACTGACAAAGCAACCTTGCAAGTGGCTCTTGTAATAGTTTGTTAGATGTAGATGGAGGAGGGTATTTTGGATGAAGAAAATGGCAGAAGCAAAGAATCAGAAGTGGAAATCTCAGAGAGGGAACAAGGAATAGGAAACTATACTATCTGATTAAAACATGAAAACTGAAGATAGAGCAGTAATAGAGAGCCAACAAGAAAGGTAACCTGGGGCCTGAATCTGGACTTTCCTATGTAGTCCCTAGGGAGCTATTGAAGGTATTTGAGCCCTGGTGTGGTATGATGAAGCTGAGTTAATGTCGATTAGTCTAGTGACAGACAGATAAATAACGATGGAGATAGCTGATGCTGGGAATCAGTTAAGTGGTGATTTCTGCCATCCAAGGAAGAGGTGATATTGGTCTGAACAAGAGCAATGGCAGAGACAAATGGGTAGCTATTGTGTAGCTCCTTCGCTCATTGAATTATGGGAAAGGATCAGAGTCAAAAATGATGCTGAGATTCCAAGCTTAAATGACCAAAGAGATGAATAAAAGAAAGTCGGGAGAAAAGGCTGGTTTATGAGAAAAGCTGCCATCCTGATGGAAATGTCCTGTACGACGAAACGAAGGCTTCGGGAACTAAGAAGCAGTGGGATGGAGGTGTAGCTCTCAGAGCTGAACGGGAGGTTGTTCGTGAACTAAATTCTTGAGAAGGGATGGGGCCAAGAATACATTTGAAGAAGTGATGGAGGAGACAGATGAAGGGAAGTAGATTCAGGGGAAGAACCAAAGAACAAAACACCTCAGAACCAGGGAGGAAAAATGATGTAGGGTGGACTAGTCAACGAGTCTCTATGTTCAGCTCCTGTTGTTGGAGACCGATTGATGAATAAGGCAGATATGGTCCAGACTCTCATGGAGGTCTCATCCACTAGAAAAGAAGAAGAAGAAATTAAACAAAGAAACTAATCAATAATTACAAATGATAAAAGCAATAAAATAAATAAGCTGGATGCTGTTACAGAGGATATGAAGAGTGGGCAGCACGTCCATTTAGAGGGGTGGTTAGGGAAGACCTCTTTCGGCAGCTATCATTTCAGCTGAGATGAAAGCAGGTAAGAAGAACATTGCTGTAAGAGAAGTGGGGTGAGCTTCCTGGCAGAGGAAAGAATGTGGAATAGATCCTGAGACAGGAAAGAGCTCGGCAGAGTGGAAGTACTGGCAGATGGCTGGAGTGACTGGAGCCTAGAGAGTGAAGAAAGATACTTGAGATAAAACCAAAAGGGGCCAGATGATGTAGGCCCTGAGAATGAAATTTGAACTTCATTGTAAGAGCAAAGGTCAATGAAACTGAAAACAGCTTAAAGAGAGTGAAGACTGAGAGAAGACCATGAGATTCGGCTACAGGGTGGGTTTGGTAATCTTTGAGGGACCAGAGGAGAGAGATGGTAGCTGAAGTTAGTTTGCAATTTGGGGGGGTTTGAAGCATCTGGAGACCCTTTCTTGGAGAAGTTTGCTGATACAAAGAGCAAGGAGATAGAATATTCTCAAGACTACTCATCTCAGACACTCGGGCAGTCATGCTGAGAGTCACAAGCTAAGGCTTATTTGTACGACCGTTGCTGAAGGCATAAAGGAAAAATGGAACACCTGGCTCCTGTTCAAAGCCATTCCTGAATTCCCCCAGGAAGATGCCGTAGAAAGCCAGCATTCCTATCAGATATGAAGAGAAGAGCAGAGGTCACTAGCAGGGCTGGTCCACTTTGGGGTTGAATGGCTGCCCTTTGCAAATCGTAGCCGATGGCAAGGCCCTCAAGTTTCAGAGATGGGTTAGGAAAGCCCCAGGTCTGGTTAGCCAGCTAGGGAACAGACCGTCACTTCACATACTGTGCTTGACTCGTGGGTGTTGACAATTACAGTGTAATTTTAATTATACTAGGCAGTGTTTCATAATCCCTCTGTCAACCAATAGTTTGTAAAAGGCCACGAAGTTTTAATAGTTGGCTGCTACAAGAGAGCTCTTAGCTTTTAAACCCTAGCTGAAGGAGGTGAGAGAGATCTGTTATAATTATAAGGGTTGAGAAGTGGCTGGGAATACTATAAAATGCCAAATTAAAAAGAAACTCACCAATATGTAAGGCCTGCTCAGGGAGAAGTGCTGAGTCAACCCTACGCATTCTGCTCTGGGTCTTTGAACTTACTAGGACAAAGGGCAAGAACTAGGTCTCTAGTTGCAAAAACCTTTTGAGGAGGCAGAATGACCAAAATTTGTTTTCATTGCCTCTCCTTCAAGGCCCAGGTTTATGTACCAGAGTCTTTGAGCAGAAATCCAGGAAGAAATCAATAGAAAGGGAGGTGGGAGACTGAGCATCAATCAGCCTTGACCTGGAGCAGCATTTCTCAAGCCACTCATCCATCTCTATCAACCCCAGTGCTTTGAATAATGCCTGTGTTTCCTGGCCCTGGCCATAGACGAAACACACCTGAACCTTCCTTTACTATGGAAGCCAGGCTTCAGAATCTTTTTTAATTCTCTGTAGTAGGCTGAATAATGGCCCCCAACCCCTAAAGATGCCCACGTATTAATCCCTGGAACCTGTGAATGTTATTTTATTTATTTATTTTTTTAAACTTCTACAGCACCTGGTCTTCCTAGGTGGTCTCCCATCTAAGTACTAACCAGGCCTGACCCTGCTTTGCTTCTAAGATCAGACAAGATAAGACACGTTCAGGGTGGCACGGCCGTAGACCGTGAATGTTATTTTATATCACAAAAAGGACTCTGTAGATATGATTAAACTAAAGATTTTGAGATGAGGAGATTATCCTGGATTATCTGATGTAATCACAAAATTCCTTACGGGAGAAAGGGTTAGAGGCAGACAATAGGCCGGGTGACAATTGGCTCCACTTTGAAAATGGAGAAAGGGACCCACACTGAATAGCACGGGCAGCCTCTAGAAGCTGGAAAAGGCAAGGAAATGAAATTTCCCCCAGACCCTCCAGGAGGAACACAGACAATTTCATTTTTGACCCAGTGAGATGGACTTTTGGCTTCTGACCTTAGAACTGTAAAGACAATAACTTTGTGTTGTTTTAAGCCAGAAAGATTATGGTAATTTGTTACAACAGCCATAGGAAATTTATACAATCTCCATAGGTAACTCTAATGATTAGCCAAAGTGAAGAATCAATGATGAAGTGTTCAAGGACCAACAGTATCTGCATCACCAGGGAGTTTACTAAAAATGCAGAGTCTCAGGCCTCGCCCCAGACCTACTGCAGCAAAATTGGCATTTTAACAAGATTCCCAGATGGTTTGAATGCATACTTAAGTTTGAATGCTAGAGCAATGGTTTTCCATCGTAGTTTTAGCTTAGAATCTCTTGAGGAACTTAAAAAATATAGATCCCAGGCCAGGGCTTGTGGTTTTTAGAAGCTTCTCAGATGATTTTAAGGAAATCCTTGATAAAAGTGGTTGTGTTCTGTTCATCTTCGTATTTCCAGTGCCTAGCATAAAATTAGACACTGAGAAGCAAATAAATATCTTATTGAAACAAACAAAGTTCTCTAGGTCCTCGCTACTCCAATTGTGGTCATGGACCAGGAGTCTGGATATCAAGGGGGAGCAGTCAGAGTGCAGAATCTCAGGCCCCGTCCAGAGATTCAGAAATGCTGACTGGAAATCAGCATTTCATTAAGATTCCCTGGGGGATTCTGCACACTGTACCAGGCCATTGTCAGTTTGGGAGTGGTGGCTCTGCTATTAGGGATGAATGAGATTAAGGCAAAGAAAGTTGAGGTAATTGTCTCCAATTTATAGTAGTTCAACAGTGAACTCAAAATTGAAATCATTGCCTCAAAAGTATTGTTTCTGAGATCAAAATGGGACAGTGTGCTCTGAGGGATAAAATTCAGTTGGGTCAATAAAATTGATGATTTTTGGATGGTAGAGCCTAAACTTGGTTTGGCAGGAGGGCTGTTGCATTCTCTGAGAAAAATTCTACAAGTGAAGACCTATGTCCAGAAAGAATGTTTTGCAGACCATTCTCCATTCTAGCTTGGGCTCTCAAGCTTTCATTCAAGAGGAGGGTCTGGCTCAGTTTCTGTTGGCTCCAAGCCCAAAGGAGCTGAAATCTCAGTTTATTCCTTCATGGGATCATGGTGTTTAATCACACAATTTAAATCTCTATCTGTCACATTTAGGGCTTAAATTGTCAGTGATATTTGCCGAATATTCTTAACTTGAGAGCCAAAGATGAAGAAAGACAAACAGAAACTTTTGGGAGAGTCTCAGATACAAAAATCTTTACGAGGAAAGGAAGTTGTTTCCTAGCTGAAATGCAGGGTACCTTGCAGATAAGAATCTAAAGATATTCAAAACAAGGATATTAAAAAAAAATTTGCAAAGAAGTTTAACTTCAATTTCCTATCAAAGAGTAATGATTCTTATTTTTGTCTGAGCCATGCTTTAATTGTCCCTGATAAATTCAGAAGCCTAACTGTAAAAGAGTGACAATTTTATTTACTCTCTCAACAAAGAGATTAAACAATTCAGAAGTGGATAGAAACAACATAGCATTCTCATAGCTGGAAGAAGCCCTCTGGATCATCAGGGGTCTGCAATCCACATACTTTCAGGAGCCCAGCAAGTGAAGCAAATGTGAGAAGGCAGTCAGCTGGACAATATTAGGAGTGGTTAAGACTGTGGGAACTGGAAAGTGGATGCTTAGCAAAATCATTCATATTTATAAAACAGTGTTGGCCAAATAAAACACATCTGTGAGCCTAAGTTTGTCTACTTATTTATATTTCAGAAACTTGAGATCTAAAAAGCTAAATTTTCTGCCTAAGATCACACAACTATAACTTAAGCATTGAAACGAATACTCCAACTGTGATAGTTCTACATGTTTATACACCAAGGGGACATTTAGATTATATTTGTATGTAGAACCCTGTGTGTGTGTGTGTGTGTGTGTGTGTGTGTGTGTGTGTGTGTGTGTGTTGAACCAAAGAGGTTCAATTCTAATAACTGGTTGACAATACCTAGTTGCTAACAACAGAAAGAAAGTAACAGCTCTAAATCACATGAGGTGCCACAGTGAGAGAGTAAAACCAATGAAACCAGCAGCCGTTTCTATTCATCCAGCACACATTTTTACAAGACTATAAATAATTGTATTTACAGATCTTAGATATTTTTGAAGCAGTAATAAAAAACTATGTTTTAAGAAAAAGAATTCTGGATTTGAAATTTAATTGGCCAATTACTTAGAAAAAGACCATATGTTCTGAAGAGGTGACAATTAGGAGCTGGAGCCATTATCTTGGTCAGCTTGCTAAGCTAGGCAAAGTCAGAGTACACCTCCAGACCATCCTCACACTTGAGATTCGAATGCGCAGGGATCACTGTAGCTTCCTGGTCAGTTATGTCTACAAGCTCTCCCGTGCCAGCTTTATTTAAGAAATGCCAGTCATTAGCACTGCTCTTCTGTAAGAAGATGAAGAAAGAGGCAAGAGTCCTCTGTTTAGCATCATTCTGCATGTAGACAATATGGTTTTATTACTTTCCCTGTGCCAGGTACTTTCCATGTACTTTTTCATTTAATTCCCACAACGAATCAAATATTAGTACAGTTGACATCCCTGTCTTATAGATGAGGAAACTGAAGTTTAGAAAGTTTAAGTAACTTGCTTTTGTGGTTGATTTGGGATTCGAACCCAGACCTGACTCTCTCCATAGCTCAGGCTTTTAGGCACTATCCTCTCTGATTCAAGCACCCAAAGGCAAACTTGACTGACACCGTCATTGTTTGCTTGCCTCTACCTTTCTATCAATCTGGCTCTTATCCATGGATAAATCAGAATAAGTCTTCAGGCAGGGTTTTGAGCTCCAAATGTGAAGGATGCCAACCTAGATACCATTTATGGGAAGAGAGTTTGAGTGTGTTATTTATGAAGAACCCAAGTGTTTAAAAAAATCAGTTTTTGGAGCTCCCCTGGTAAGCCAGTAGAAAAAGGTGTTTTGCAGCACTAATGTCTAAAAAGCAAATTTTCAAAAAGCAACTCCCATTGTTCTACTGATTTCAGTTATAAAATCAGAGGCACATTCCCACAGTCTGGAACGGAAAAAGCCAGTTCTCGATTCACTGGGTTGAAAACATTTGGCAAGAACTGACCTGGCCTGGCCCAGAGAGGGCATACACAGTCCTCTCTTGACCCTGAAATCTTTATTCCAAGGTGAGCCTCTCCCTTCCTTTCCCTTCCCTGTTCCGTCTTCCATCACACTTGGAAGGGTCTCTGACTATAGCAGTTCTTAACTGCTTTCTATCATTTCACCTATTCTATTTACAAAGCTGACTAGGAGAGGAAGGGAGGGTTGTGATATCACACTTTACTGGGTATAATCATCTAAGGCAGGTGTGTTCTATCAGAAAAGCCACAGATTCAGGACTTCATGCCTTAGTTTATGAATTCTGTAGTTTCAAACATCTATATAACCAAATTAGCCTAAAATATGCCTTTAAAGCAAATGGTGAATTTTTAATGATGAATTAGAATTTTTCATTCTATTACCTTCATCATGAGTCCATCTTCCTGAATGCAAGGTTTTTGAGATTAACTCTAAGCACGTTTTGGGGTCCCGGTAAATTAAATAATCATCTAAATAAAATAATAAAAATCCAAAGATTTGGGTTGCCTTTTACTCAGTCTATTACATCTCTCTATAATTCCATTTGAACACTTCTACTTTCTCCCCTGTCCTTTATTCCAAGATAAACACGTGTGCTTTTTCTTTTTTTTTTTTTTAAGAGAAGGGGTAGAGATTTTGTCCTTGCCTCTTCTTCCTGGAATGACTGTCATTATAAGAGAGGGACTGTATCTCTCTGTTGTGCCAGAGGTCTATGGCACAAAATTGGGAGGAATAGTGTATGGAGTACAAGAAATGGGCTTCAAAGCCGAGACCTAGCTCTGAGTCCTGACTGTCACTCACCACTTCCTCGTCTCTGGTTCTTTGTGTCCACATCTGTAAAGTCAGGGTAACAGTGCCTGCTCATAGGCTGGCTATGTGTGTTAGAAACTGCTGACACACAGCAGTTGCTTAGTGAGTACTTTTTTTTTTTTTTTTTTTTTGAGGAGAAGTTAAATAACATGGATAATTCTCAATCTTGACGTAGAGGAAACATACAGGGAGTCACATTCCTGGGTCTCTCAGAGCTCCTCGGTGCACTTTTTGTCCCCCTCCTCTCTGACCTTTGTCATGCTTATAGGGCAAAGTGGGCCTGGTTCCTTTTTTCTCTTTCACCCTACTCATGGGAGATTCATGTTGTGGGCTGGCTCAAGGCCATACATGGTGGCGAAATAAAAGGGCTGAAGGGAATTTCCTTTAAATGGCGAGGCATTATCGAATGCCAGGAGAAATTTGTTCACACTCTCCAGTGCACACCCTCAGACTCACACAGCAAAGCACGGTGACGAAGGATCGTTTTAGCATTCGATTAGATGTGAAAAGCAGAAGGAAGTTTTTATCCCAATTGTTAGTCTCTGGAGAGTCAGCATTCTGACAGCTGAAACCCTCCTCTTAAGTGCTTGATTCTGAGGGCCACAGGAAGCTGTGGGTCTGACCAGATGCAAGAGGAAGCCCTTCAGCACCAGAGCAGGAGTCAGCCAGGGCTGCTGGGCTTGGCCTTGCCTCATCTCAGAGTTGGCATGACCTCTCGCAGAGAGGGCAAACAGTGGTTACCAAGACAGAGTGGGTGGGGTATTATATGGCCCAAGAGTTTCTAACACCAAAACAGTTGTCAAAAGAGAATGACAAGTCTCACGAAATGCAGCTGTCTCACCTCCCACCCACACCCCGCATCGGTACCATGTCACAGCAGAACTTCCTGGTAGAGCAGCTAGGAGCCGCTCCTTGCCTTGGCTATTCCAGGCAGCAGAAAACTGTTCTTCTTTCTCTCTTTTAGTGATTTAGTGATGCTTCCCTGGGTGGACCATAAGCATCGATCGAACTGACAAAAACAAACTAAAATTAAGATAGAAATCTCTACAGCTGAATGCAGCATAGCCATAGCTCATGGAGGAGGCAAAGGGATGAATAAGGACATTTCTTCCTTGGTTTCACTGTTGCATCTCCAAAAGAAATGACCAGTGTTACTTAGGTTATATATTGGTGACCACACATCCAGTTAACTCCTACTGTGCCCTTTCAGTCTCGAAAACATAATTATTTGGGATGATACATTTTACCATAGTTATTAGTCATAAACCATGGAGTTTATACTCATTTGCTCTTTGGTGGGGAGATGAAAATAAGATATAAATAGGTGGAATTTGGAATTAAGAGCTAAGACAACTTCTTAGGTAAATAGCAACCAGACCAAAATTATATCCATCCAAAGGATGCAATAGGCTCCTTTACATTGGCGTTAGCATCAGTCTCCAAGCAGGGGCTGGTGTGATAGTAGAGAAGGACAATAGCAGGATCTGGCTAGCCAGTGGGCAAATGCCAACAATGTGATTTCAAGGAATCCCCTGGGTTTGAAACAGGACATTAGCCAATGGCTGCAGTTTGGGGGAGCAGGATCCACCTTGTAATGAAGAATATTGAAAGGAACCAAGCTGGGGTCAGAGCAAAGAACCAAGGCAGAGTCCAGGTATACAAGCTGAAAAAGCACACCTGCGATTAGCTATGGGGAAAAGCTGTAGCTCAGGATGTGTGGTCCAGAGGGCTTACCCCAAGAGGAGCCTGCTGTGTTCATGCCAGGCACTCATCTGTGTTACTGCATGTAATGTTCACAATAGCCTCAGAAAGCAGGTGTTATATCCCTAAAGGAGGTGAGGCAACGAAGGCTCAGAGAGTTTAAGTGACCTGCCCATTGTTACAGAGCCAGGAAGTGGCAGACCCAAGAGTATAACCCTGATTGATCTTGATGTAAAGTCTGCACTCTTTTCGTTATACCATGCTGCTTGAACGATAAGCAATTGTTCAGGCTGACAAGTTGGGGATGGACATAGGTACAGAGTAATCAGAGAGCCTGCTGCCTGCTGGATGGGGCCAGTCATTGAGTACATCTGTGATGTGTGATTAGATTGGGAAAACAGGCAGGGGCAGGACATCTTAACCTTGGAAACTGTGCTGAAAAGTTTTGATTTTAACCTGTATGCAAGGAGAAGAAGCAGAAGAGTGACAGAATACGATCTGAATTTTAGAAAGATCATTTTGGCAGCAGGGTGGTGCCTGGATTCTCAAGAAGCAGTGGGAGTGGGGGAGAACAGGAGACCCCTTAGGAGGCTAGTCTAGAGAAGACATCTTTCAAATATGTGAGTGAGACCATATTGGTCTCCTGCTTTAAATTCTTTTATTTCCCATTGTCTTCTGGATAAAGCAAAAGCTCCTTGGGAAATTCTGTAAGACCTTTCATGACAGTCCTTACTATTTTTCTAGCCACCTCCCCACATGCTTCCAGCTCACTCAGTATCCATGATTCCTTGATTACTTGCTGTTTTCTTTGCTTACAGTGGCTTCCTCAACCATGCCAAACTTATTCTCAAGCTTCAAACTTCATTTCACATATGATCTCCTATGGGAAGTCGTCTTCCCATATTACCTGGCAGGGCTTGACTCTCCCTCCTCATCCAACTCTTTAAGCATGCCTTTATTAAAATGGCCTTCATCTATTCTATACTGTTCCTCTTCTTATTTGTTTCTGTGCTTCTTGAGGCCAGTGATTATATCTGGTTCATCTTAGATTCCCATCATTTAGCTTTATACTTAGCATGTAAAAGATGCTTCTTAACCAGCACCATCCTCCTAACATTAGTGGGGCTGAGGGAAAGAGTACAATTAGAGGCCTCAGGCCCTTAGCTCCCCTCTATTCTCTTTTAGTTTGACACCCCAGCCCTACCTAGAACCACAAGGAGTTTTGCATACATGTATATGTAGACAAGCCAGTCCCTACGTCTAACCTCCATCCATACCCCTTCCCCACTGTAAATAGCCACCTCTTGGCTACCTTCAAGCCGACACGTATATCCCAGTGATGCAGTATATTCTTGAACGTGTGGAGAGTCCTTCGTAGGCAGGCTTGGACCATTTGAACAGTGACTCTGCAGGCCTGGGTGCAGAAACGTGGCCTAGAATTAGGGCATATGAGCCTATGGTGGCAATGTCTCTTTGACCCTATAGACTCTTTGACATGTGGCTCAGGGTGTGACCAGAGAAAGGACAGAGCAGAGCCATGTAAAGTATGGAGCCCAGCTCATTCAGCTTCCAAGGATGGAATGTTCATCTCTCTATAAAATGTGTAAGTAGTGAAGATTTGAATTAAAATGATAAGATGGAAGAAGTAAGGCTACTTCTGAGAAGCCAATATTTAAAAGGAAGAAAGCACCAGCCCTAATGAATAGTTGGCTCTGTGGCAGAGGAGTAAAGGATCATCGCAGGCTCTGTTGGTAGGAAGAATGGTATTGTGCTATTAACTCAGAAAGGAGAAACACGTGTGGAAGGGAGTTCCATGTCAGATAGGCAGCATATTCAGGGGAAAATGTTCAATAGTTGGAAATATGGAGTTTAGAGCCTAAGATATAAGTGGAGTTTGAAAATATAGATTTGAGAGTCATTAGCACATAGGTGATCATGAAACTATGGATATGGTCAAATTGCACAAGGAGAGAGTATAGACTGAGAAGAGGCTTCAAAATAAGATGACATGGGAGTCCGCAAAGAAGACTGAAAAGGAGTAGCCAGAGAGGCCCATGGAAATCCAGGGCAGGGGGAGTCACAAAGGCTCTTGGAGCCGGGCAACAGTTTCAAAAAGGATGGGGAAGGTCGCATGGCCAACCGCCATGTTGAGTATGGGGAGGCTGAGGAGTGCCCACAGGGTTTTAATAAATAGGTCACTGGTGACCTTAGTGAAACCAATTTCAGAGGAGGGATGACGGCTGAAGGTACACGGAGTTGTGTTTAGAAGGCAAAGCAGAGACAGCATCCACTTTGTTCTTCGAGACGTTTAGGTGTAGGGGAAAAAAAACAGGCCTAACTTGGAGACGACACAGACTTTAGGAATAGTTGTCATCTTTTGTTGGTTGTGTTTCTTTTACACATGCGAGAGCTTAGAATATTTATTTGTGCTGAGGGGAAAGAGATGAATGAGAAGGGATGGTCAAAGATATAGGAAATAGAGGGAACTCAAGGAAGAAGGTCCCCGTGCAGGCGGGGTTCCGTGGCACGAAGACGAGGATTTATAGACAGGAGATTTATTAGGTATTGCTCTTAGAATAAATGCCTATGTAAGGAAAGAAGGAAGGAGGCTGTGGTGGAAGGAGAAATTGGGCCATGTTACAAGTGCAGTGAAGGCTTCAGCCAAGCTCATGGGGACCTCCGAAGTTGGGAAAGGCCCTCAGAGTTATCCAGAGTTAGAACAAGGGGGCTGGACCTTTATATCGCCACATCAATCTATCACTGGGTGTAAGGTTCCCTGGGAAAGGAGACTCTTTTCAGCCAAAGCAATCCCTGAGGATGGCTGATAGCTGAGGGCTTCTGCCAGCAGCACTCCCAGTAGCTGAAGCCACAAATCTTTCAGTCTTAAAGGGGATCCAGTCTGCACAACTGTGTCAGTCAGAGTTCAGCTAGAGAGGCAGAATGACTAAGAGATATATATTAAAAGATTTATTGCAAGGAATACGATTATAGGGACTGGCTAGGCAAGTCCGAAATCCAAAGGGAAGGTCATTAGAAAGGCCAGTCTGGAACTCCAAGGCCTGGGCTGAGGCTGCTACTCACAGGCTTTGCTTCTTCAGAGAAGCCTCTCAAATCTCCTCTTGAGGCCTTTCAACCTATTGGATCAGGATCTCCCAGATTATCTGGAATTAACTCCCTTATAGTCAATTGATTCTATACTTTAATCACATCTACAGAATACCTCCACAGTGACACAGATATTAGTGTTTGATTGAATAACTGGGGATGATAGACTAGTCAAGTTGACACATGAAAAGATCATTATACCATCAGGATATGCACTATACTTCCCAAAAAGCAGAGATGAGTAAATATAATTTAATTTCTCTTAAACACAGAACTGTAGTTCAGCAGGACTCACTGATTAGTTTTTCTGTTTCTGTAGAAAAGTTTTTCCTATATGTAAGCATTGAGTTTCAAATATACGATATGACCACTTAAACATGGAATGGCCAAAATATTAATAACATATTCTGATTTTTATAACGGAACTACATAGTCCTGAAATCAATCCCGTACCAACCACCTGGGGAGGCAGCTCTGTCTGAATCCTCATTCTCACATAGTCTGTTCACCCAAGGAGGTGAGTGTGTGTTATGAACAAGGCAATTGTTCTTGGGTTCAAGCCCCTTCGCACACACACAGGGTGTCCTTAAGCTGAGTAAGTGCTTTCTCTGATCTCTGCTGGCTGATAAGGAAAAATCTAAAGTTATGTTTCTCAAACTTTTGATGCTAAGAATGCCTGGCAATTTTAGGAATTTTTGTTTGCTTGTTTCGTTGAATATTTAAAATCTTCTCTTGGCATCGATAGGAGGGGTAACATGATCTGCAGTCTTTCACTATAGGGTCTGTATTTAGCATCATGATATTTGGAGCCATAGATCAAACTTTGTTTCTGGACTGGTCTTCTCTTCTCAGCAGCAATGTCATTCCCAAACCCAGATATGCAACATCTGTCCGCCCTCAAGGAGCAATATCTATTGCTTCCTCTTCTGCATTTTCTCCTCAGGAGCAGAGAAAACATTTGGTAGTCCTCACAGTATCTCCTCTCAGTCCTCCTGTCTTCCCTGTACATCTGTCCTCACTCTCTGGGCTTCCCTGCCCCACTCTCATCACCTGCCAAGACCCTCCAGAAGAACAAAGTGGCCTATTCCCCTACTGGGGCTGCTGTTCTAGAACTCCAGGCACGTTTCCCTCTGCCCTCAGCCCACTCGCAGAGCCTGAGTGGAGGTGAGAGAGGCCCGAGCTGCAGGCCAGCCTCCACCCGCCCAGAGGCTGAGCAGCTGAGTGGGGTGAGAATCCAGCTTTAACTGCAGCCCTGTGATGAGCAATGTTCGCTGTTACCTCTGGGGCAAATGTGATTAAGGACCTATTGAATTTGTTTCAGACTTTGTTTTAAGAGGTTTAAAATTTGTCAAACGCAGTCTTCCGTGAGCTGAGATTTGGAGTAAAAATAAGATCACTGCATAATGAAGTTTGTGCTGTTGTTGTTCAATCACAGATTCTGAGATGCTTCCATTTTGCCGATTTTAGATCAGGAGGTAGGCTTCTGGTACTGCCCATTTAAGAGAAAAAGGGTATCCCCACCCTCAAAATAATTAAAATGACAAGCAAGCCAGATTGTGGATGACTTGGTTACTTTGGGCAGTTTTCCAAAATCAAAAGTAAAACTGCTGAGATGCCAAACTCTATATGTCATCATCTTTATAAGAACTTCCCATACAGGTGATTATTCTGCCTGTAGGAGCAAGTTTGTATCATACGTGCTGTTACCAGCGTGAACTTCTTTTTGGCAGCTTCATGAAATGCGTTTCCTTCTCCTTCACAGGACCCATCTCCTGAATGTTCCTCCAAGAGAAACCCACACCAAGCCCCAGATTCCGTGGAAACAGGATCATGTAAAATTAGCTCTAATAAACTAGGAATCAAGATTTGGGAGGCAAAGAGTGAAACCTAACTTTAATAATCTGTGACTTTTTCTTAGTTTTATTTTATTTATTTATTTTTTTAGGCAAGGCAACCCTTAGTTGACCTCACAGATTATAATGACCTTGTCGGTTTACTTATTATTTATTTATTTATTTATTTACTTACTTATTTACTTATCTATTTTATGCCTACAGCACTTGGTCTTCCTAGGTAGTCTCCCATCCAAGTACTAACCAGGCCCGACCCTGCTTAGCTTCCAAAATCAGATAGGGTAGGGCTTGTTCAGGGTGGCATGGTCATAGATCCGTTCTTCATTTTAAAACCATGTTTTCTTAGAGATCCACGTTCCCCAGTGTGGTTGAGGAGCTGAATTTTCCTCTCTACCTTGGATTTTCCTGGAGTCACATATTAGCAGGACTTTAAAGCCCTTCTTTTAACAGCTGAATTATAAGAGATATAATGTGAGAAGAACCAGCGGAATGAAACAAGTCAAGAATCTGGAAAAGTTATATGAACAGAAAACAAATATAATAGATAACGCCATTTGGATCACCTCATTTTTTTGAACATGTGCTCTTGTCCACAAGTATTTTTCCCTTGGAGCAATCTTGACTTTTTCCAATGAAAGTATAAACTCAGCTACCATTTTTCTCCATCTTTCTCCCCAACACACTCTTCTTTCCCTGTTTCTCTGTAGATTAGTTCATCTGGGGTAGATAAGATATAAGATAAAGTAGAACCTGAGAAAAGAACTGTTCCCTGTTTAACCTGCCAATTTGACTGGACTTTAACATGTCTTACGATATCAAGGGCATGAACACAATGAGCGGCTTCTCCAAGGCTGCTGCCTGTGAAGGAGCGGCATGTGGGGACAGAGTCTCTGAAGCAGAAGCCCTAGAGGCTGGAGGAAGTGGCAAAGGGATCCATCTCATTGGAGTACAGGCCTCTGAGTAAACCACTTCCAGAAAAGGGATGATCTCCTGGTATCTTAACATGTTGCTAGAGCCAAGAACAAGTGGGCCAGAGGGCCTGGCCCTGCCCTGAGCAGTTTCAATAATTACTTAATTATACCCCTGCCTACACTGCTCTGCCTCTGAATCTAGGCTGCTTTAGTGGATCAGAATGGAGGTGCTTGGTGCTGAGCTGGTTGGAACACTGCTCTGGTCACAAACAGGGGTGAAGGGGAATCAGGGGACATGAGACATCCTTGCCTCTGCTCTGTCAAACTAGCTGTGTGACCCGTAGTAGGTTATGGGGCCACTCTGGGCCTCATTTTCCTCCCTGTGAAACAGGCTGTTATGAGCAGTAAAAAAGAAATAACACCTAATTCAAATGACATTTGAGAAAGTACCAAGCTCAGACCTTGTACTTCTTCAGACCTTGTCATGCTGACCTCCACAATGACTGTAGGCTTTGACGAGCCAGAAACACAAGAATGTTCCAGGAACCACAGAACAGGACACCACTGTGGAAAGATAGACCCCAAAGCTTCCTTGAAATTATGCTAAGATAGTCTTACTCTATATTCTTTCACATGTAAGAAGTTACAGTTGAGCTGTTAAAAACCATTAAAAAGCTTGTCAGAACCCAAGTAACCGAATGAGAGCTGGGAAATGCAGTTTTCCTGTGATCTTGAAGTTTTCAAAAACTTTTTTTGTGTGTGAAATTTAGAACTCTTGGGGGAACATTGTCTCCAGAGCCAGTTTACCAACCAGCTAAGGACATTAATCACACCTTTTTTTTTTTTAAGCATAAAATCCATTTGGGTTATTTGCCCTGACAATAAATGACTTTTGAAAATTTCTGATAACCTATTTTCATAAGAAGTTTTTCCAGTGCTGAGGAAATTCTAAACAAAGTGATCGACCTCTGAAGGAGAAAATCCCTGAAGAGGAATTTTGAACATTTTGAGTAATAGCCGCAGCTTCCCTGGGCAGGAAGAGCATGGCATTGTGGGGATTCTGGGGCCAGAAGGACCTGGGTTTGAAACCCAACTCCCAGCATCTTGCTCTCTTGGACATGTTATTTATCCTGTCTGACCATCAGTCAGGGGAATAATCCTGAGTTTGAGGTTCAGGTAAGGAGTCAAGAAAACTATATTTCTTTAGCATCCAGTGCACGCATGCACAGTAACTTTTTCTTTTTTTACTGATCCTTTGAATACAACTGTATTCATTTATGTGTATGGAAATAATAGTAATAGTAATAAAAATATCAATGTTGTGAGTAACACTATGAGTGGGGTCCAATAAGTGCTTTATGTGTATTAGTTTATTTAATCTTCACAACAGCCCTATATGGTAGGTACCATTGTTATCCTATTTTTTAGATGTAGAAACAGAGGCACTGAAAAATTAAGCAATTTGTCTAAGGTCATAGAACAAGTGAATCGCAGAATTAGAATTTACAAACCTGAGAATCTAGGTCCAGAGTCTATATTCTTGGCACAACATTATATGCACTTGTTAGAGCATTAGTCATTACTTAATTATCACATTTTATGTATTTCTTGGGTGTGTATGTGCATGCGTGTGTGTGTGTGCATGTGCGCGTGTGTGTGTGTGTGTGTGTGTGTGTGTGTGATAGAAAGAAGCACATCTGAGCAGGAGGGTAGATACCCAGGCTGCATGAGACCTCCTCTTGCTGCCCAAGCTCTGGCTGCACCCACCAGTCTGAATACAGAAGATTTTTTTTCCCCTAAGAACCATCATGGTTTCAAACAAAGCCGAGACACAGAGCAGAAGGCCAATGACTATCTATCACCATCAGCTTGAGCTACCATCGTTCCTGTCACTTAGAACTAAAGAACATAAATAGTTTCTGAACTAACCTAGTTGCTGGTGGAGGGATACCTATTTATTCCTTATAACTGTTGTTATTTCATACTACTTGTCTCTCATAATCACGTTTTGCTAATAATGATACGGAGGAAGAACAACTTGCCAAGGTTTCCTATAGTAACTAGAGAAAGCTACTGAGTTAGTTTTCTGTCATATTGCTTCAGCCTTCCTTCTTGGAGGAGTGAAGCTTTCACCTAATTCCTTCTCTTTATTTTTATTTTCACTTCCATCCTCTTTCTGGATGCCAAATTGACTCTTAGAAGATGAAGAGTGTGAAGCAGACTGCTGCATAGCTTCAGGAAGAAGGGTGGAAGGATAGAAAGGCCTGGGGCTCGGTGGCTGCTACTGGTGGAGGCCCTGGCTGCTGACCTTGGATATAAGCAGCCAAGTGACCCATTTTTTTCCAGCTCTACCCACATGGTTTCCATTGTTAATCGTGAGTGGCCATTGGCTGATTACAGAAGCAGAGCTCCAAATGCTCTGTGCAGCAATAAGCTTGACACTGCCTAGGAAAAGCACCCCACTCTTCGCTCTGCACAGTGGCTTTTCCCCAGTTCAGTGAGCACTGCCCTCCCCAGGGAAGGGAGTAAACATACAACGCAGAAGAGCGCTGTTGGATTTCGCATGGTCTCTCTGTAGCTGACTCCAAGCCACAACAACCCTATTTAAATATAGAACTTATATCGACTCCCAAGTTCATGCCATTGTTTTCTGATTCTTCAGCTATAAGGCCTACCTATCTGCCCAGAGGAGGGAAAGAGAGCTGGTATTCTGCTTAACAAAATACATGTATTTACAGTTGGCTCAATCCTGGGCACTATGCATCTTGTTAGGTGACCAAGGAGCTTGTCTTTGTGTGTAAAAAGCTTGGAATATGGAGCTGGGAATATGTGTGAAAATATTCCAGGTGAAAAAGAGCTCGTTTACATAAATTTTACTCTGGAAGAAAAATCTGGTGGGAAAGTGATGGTTTGGAGCTATTCGTATAAATTGTAAAGTATAAAGTATAAATACACCAACCGTATTGGTTAAGCTCAACATCATTTTTATATTTTTATATTAAGCAATTTATTTTGTTATTATAAATTATCTTATTTTCTAATCATCTCATCTGTTTGTTTTGTCTACTTAGGTAAACTGTTTTAGAAGTATGGAAAAGCATCTTTCTTTTTCTTGTTTCTCAACAATTCATCATATAACTGTCACAGACAATTGTCATCTTTTTGACCACTCATTTTCTGAAGTTACTTCCTATCTTTGGGGAGTCCCCTATCTATGAAGCAGAACCCAGTCCTCCTTCTGAAGCTGAAAATTCCAGACTGTCTTTCCTGGGCTCCCTTGCTGTTAAGACACAGATGTATGATCAAGGTTCTACCCATCATGTGGTCCTCAAATCTACTAGTGGCATGAAGAAGGGAACATGCAGAACCCACTCTAGCACTGAGCGCTGTACACAGTGGCAGCTACTCGACTTTCCGGAGGCAGCAGGGTCAGTGCTTCTAACATCAGCACCCAAGGGCCAGTGTGCCAGGCTGGCAGAGCAAGCTGTAATGTGCAGGCACAGGGTGGCAGCTGTGCTATTTTCTCAGGATGATTTCTGCAGTGGGATTTACAGTAGTGTTCCAGGCTGCACAGTCTTCAAGCTTTATTCTCTGGACACCCTAGAAATTCTTTGAGTCACCCAATGTCCTTTCAGTGAATTCCTCTTCTTAAATTAGCTACAACCTATTTCTGTTGCTTGCAACAAAGCATCCTGAGAGATACAGTGTTAAAGCAAACACTCAATAATATTTGTAAAATGACTAATTAAGAACTTCTGACATTTCCCCAATCCTAATGAAATTCAAGACTCTCTTAAAGAATATGTACACAAATAGGGAGGCAAAAATGAACACAGACTATTTAGGAAACAAAGAATAGGAGACCTTTGTTAGAGCAGAAATTCATGTAGAAGAGAAATGAGAAATGAGAATGCAAAACTAGGTTAAGGAAATATTGTGGAGGACCTTAAAAAGCCAGGCTAAGGACTTTGGAATTAGTCTTCAGGTTTGCGGCTATGTATGCAAAACTAGAAAGTTTGGAGTATGTGTACCAGTTATTCCAGAGTTCCTTTAGCACTATATTCTCAAATTATTATGTGCTGAACCTTCATGTAGAGAATATTAACAGGGAATCAGGAATCTATAGTCATATGTGTTTGGAAACTAGAAGATAATTTGAAATTCAAAAGATTTTTTCCTATCCTGGCAGGATGAATTTCTAAGAGGGAGCATTTCATAAGTAGCACTTCTCAAACTTATTGGATATAAATCTCACCCACCTAAAAATGATGGTGGTAAAGAGTCCCACCCAGGGGAATTATCCTGGTTTCCGTTATCAACCAAGTTGCTTATTTGAATGAACTTTCAGTAAATCTAAATGAAGAACATTTAAGCTGAATTGATAAAATCATAAGTCCTGATAATTGCTGCTTGTTGAGGCTGCATCTGGCCTCATGCTGGCCTCATGCTGGCCTCATGCTGAGTCCCTCTTTACCTTTTATGTAACTGTTCCCAAGCACTTTATGACCATAAAATTGACACCCTATCACAGTGACTGTCTCAGGGGCAAACAGTGGTTACCTAATGGCTTTAATAAAGGAAGTTGTTTGGCAAGGCTCTGAGCATTATTATATATTTTTTAAAGACTTTATTGTTCTAGGACAGTTTTATGTTCATAGCAAAATTGAGCAGAAGGCACAGAGATGTTCCATATACCCGCTGTCCCTATACCTATAATAGCTTCCTCCATTATTAATACCCCCAATTCCATAGTGGTACATCTGATGGACATCCATAATCACCCAGGTTCATAGTTTATATTACAGTTCACTCTTGTTGTTACATATTCTATGGATTAGGATTAATGTATAATAACATGTATCTAGCACTATAGTATCATACAGGGTACTTTCACTGTGCTAAAAATCCTTTGTGCTCTGTTTATTTATCTCTCCTCCCACCCACAACCCTTGGAAACCACTGATCTTTAAACTATCTCCAAAGTTTTGCCTTTTCCAGAATGTCATATGGTTGGAATCACATGATATATAGCTTTTTCAGATGGACTTCTTCAACTTAGTAATATGCGTTTAAGTTTTCTCCATGTCTTTTTGTGGTCTGATACCTTATTTCTTTTTAGTGTTGAATAATATTCCATTGCCTGGATATACCACAGTTTGTTTATCTATTCATCTATGGAAGGGCGTCTTGATTGCTTTCATGTTTTGCATTTATGAGTCATGCTATAAACATCTTTGTGTGAACATAAGTTTTTAACTTCTAAGGAGCCCAATGACTGAATTGCATGGTAAGAGTAGGTTTAGTTTTGCTAGAAACTGCCAAAATGTCTTCCAAAGTGACTGTACCATTTTTTGCATTTCCACCAGCAATGAATGAGAGTTCCTATTGTTTCACAACCTTACCAGCATTTGGAGTATCAGGGTTCTGGATTTGGCCATTCTAATAGGTTTGTAGTGGTTATCTCGTTGTTTTAATTTCCATTTCCTCAATGGCACATGATGTGGAACATCTTTTCATATGCTTATTTGCCATCTATATATCTTCTTTGGTGAGCTGTCTGTCAAAAGTCTGTGGCCCATTTTTTAATCAAATTGTTTTCTTTTTATTGAGAGTAAGAGTTCTTTGTATATTTTGAATAAAAGTCTTATATCAGAAGTGTGTTTTGCAAATATTTTCTCCCAGCTTGCTTCTCATCTTCTTAACATTGTCTTTTGCAGGATAGATGTTTTTACCTTTAATGGAGTCTAGCTTATCAATTATTTCTTTCATAGATGAGGACTTTGGTACTATATCTACAAAGGCATCACCATACTCAGGGTCACCTAGGTTTTCTCCTATGTTAACATTTAGGATTTTTATAGTTTTGCGTTTGACATTTAGGTCTATGATCCATCTTGAGTTACTTTTTGTGAAGGGCATAAGGTCTGTGTCTAGACTGTGTCCTTTCTTTCTTTCTTTCTTTCTTTCTTTCTTTCTTTCTTTCTTTCTTTCTTTCTTTCTTTCTTTCTTTCTTTTTGTCAAAGATCACCTGACTATGTATTTATGTGGGTCCATTTCTGGCCTCTCTATTCTGTTGCATTGATCTATTTGTCTAGTCTTTTGCCAGTACCACACTGTCTTGATTACTATAGTTTTATAGTAGTAAGTCTTGAAGGTAAGTAGTGTCAATATTCCGTTTGTTCTTTTTTAGTATTGTGTTGGCTATTCTGGGCCTTTTGCTTCTTCAGATAAACTCTTGGATGAGTTTGTCAATATTCACAAAATAATTTGCCGAGATTTTGATTGGGATTGCACTTAATTTACAGATCAAAAACTAAGAGACAGAGAGGTTGAGGTCATAAATGATTTTCCAAAGGTCATACATTTTATTTCAGTAGTGAAGTTTGGACTAAAGCTGATTGTAGTGGCTAGTCCTCTGAAGTACACTGGCTAAGTCACTAAGAAGAGATTTATCTGTGAGTTTTCTCTAAGTTTCAGGATTTAAATCTGTAGTCTGAAATGAAGCTAGGCTAATGAAAGGGTCAGGCCTTATCTTAAAATAGGAGGTCTCGGGAGCTATGCAAAAATGACATAGGCCATTTACACCTGGCTTAGAGTGTAATGCCATGGACTCTGAGAAACATAGAAGAGTCTTTCAGATAAAAATTTTGGAAGGAATGACATGTAAAGTATTAGAAGATTCCTTAGTATTTGACATATGCGAATTTTCTTCTCCAATGATGTGGCACCCGTCATTAAATCTCTTCCCCATCAGTAAATGGTAACCTCAGAGGGATGGCATTTTTCGCTTCTGCTGCTAGGAACAGCTAAGGTCACATTCCAGAAAAGGATGCTTGCTTTGCAAAGCATACCATTCTTCGGGAGAGATAAAGAGAGAGTTAATGTTTGAAGACATTGTCAATTTCATTAACAACTAACGAGCTTACCTATCTTTTACTGTTACTATAGCTTTGCTCCCTTTCCCAGAAAGTGATAAACAGTGGAATAAGCCCACTCAGACAACTAAAGAACAGTGGTTTTATAGAATTTAGTCTTTTTAAGACTGCCGTTTGTATTTTTGGTCTGTGTAGTGTTTATATGCCATCTATTGAGTGTCTATTTTTAAAATGCAGTATAATTTATTCAAATCCTGGACATTCTTCTTGACGATGCTAAAGGTTAAGGGAGATAGCAAAAAAGGAAGGTTCCAGAAGAATGTCGCTGCCAGTTCCCTCTCGTTTCATTGGAACTGCTTAAGAGAAGGAATCTTTGAATTTTAGAGCCAGATGGGAAGTTGAGATGATATAATCCATCCCACCTCTTCTTTTATCCAATTCAGAGATCCATTGTGTAACTCTAACAGGTAGTTCCATAACTCTGCTTGGCTGTCTCCAGCGATAGGGTGCTCAATATTGCAGATGGCTATTAAGCCATTATTAGAATAATTTAATTGTTCTTTAAAGTTATTTTCTTATATTGACCCAATTTGATTCTGTAACACCTCCCTACCCCCCGCCATTGGCTCTAATTCTGCCTCTGGAGTTAATGTGCAATAATTCCAACCCAAGGAGGGTGAACAGTATAGCAGAGTAATGATGATCATGACTCTGGATCCTAATGGCCTTGGGTTCAAATCCAAGTTCCTTCCCATCCTGAGTCCTGTGCCTCAGTGTCCTCATCTGAAAAATGTGAATTCTATTAATGCCTGCCTTGTAGGGTGGTTATAAGAAGAAAAATACAGGTTTATACAGGAAAGAATTTAGAGCAATGTCTGGTACTTGGTAGGCATTCAATGAATGTTAGCTACTGACAATGTTAATTTTATTCTTTCATCTTATATATCATTTTTTCCCCAGAAAGTAGTGCTGTTTGGAGCACTGTACTGAGTGTATTTTAAGGCTTTGTTTTGTGAGCATCCTGATAAGTAATGTCTGTAAAAGATAGAAGAAGGGGAAATGATGTCACATATACTAGATATTTGCAATTTGTGATCCAGTATTGCTTTCTCATTAACAGTCTTTCAAATATCTAATTATATAGGCATTTTCCTTTATCAGTCTCCTCTCTTCCAGGCTAAAGTTCAACAGCTAAATATTGAAGTCTGTTAATCCCGTGAGTTTCCAAAAGATGGGCCCTCAAGGCATCCTTGAAACAGGCTTAAAATTAGAATAAGGGAGGATATTTTACCTTTTCATTGATTACCTTTTTATTAAATGCTTCTGAATACCAAAGATTGTCATAATTATTTAAAGTCTTTCCAAAAACATTGATGCTTCATTTTTTACAACTTAATAATGAAATTAGTTTCCTTCTCTGCATACGCACACGCTAGCCTTGCCGTTGGCATACAGCATATTCTTACAAAGGGAACTTTAGACTGGAAGCGAGGATGTTTTATGTCCCCCACCCCTGCCCTCACAATTCGTATGTTGAAGTCCTAACCTCCAATGTGGCTGTATTTGGAGATAGGGCCTTTAAAGATGTGATTATGTTAAATGAAGTCATAGGGTAGGGCTCTGATCCAATAGGACTCTGATCCCCAAGAGAATACAAATCCCTAAGACAATCTAATATTTTTAAATGGGAGAAAAAGAAACAAAAGTAAAGACAGGTACCTCTTTCCTAAAGATACTGGACCTTACCTTGTTTAAAGTTTCTTAAAGAGTATCCTGGAACCATGAGAGATTTTTGCTTAAAAAGAGCCTCAGAACATAAAAATGGCCAACAAATATATGAAAAGATGCTCGACATCGCTAGCTATTAGAGAAATGCAAATCAAAACCACAATGAGATATCATCTCACACCTGTTAGAATGGCTATAATCAACAGGACAAGTAATAACAAATGTTGGAGAGGATGTGGAGAAATAGGAACCCTCATACACTGCTGGTGGGACTGCAAATTGGTACAGCACTATGGAAAGCAGTATGGAGGTTCCTTAAAAAACTAAGAATTGATCTTCTATATAATACAGCAATCCTTGTACTGGGTATTTACCCCAAAGATTTGAAAACCCGTATCCGAAAAGATATTTTCACGTTGATGTTCATAGTAGCATTATTCACAGTGTCCAGGACATGGAAGCAACTGAAGTGTCCTATGATAGATGATTGGCTAAAGAAGCTGTGGCACATACACAATGGAATATTACTCAGCCATAAGAAGAGATGAAATACTTCCATTTGCAACAACATGGATGGACCTTGAGATAATCATGCTAAGTGAAATAAGCCAGACAGAAAATCACATGATATCACTTATATGTGGGATATAAACCTAAAAGCAACAAATGAACAGGACAAACAAACAGAGACTCATGGACATGGACTATAGACTAGTGGTTACTCGTGGGGATGGGGGAGGAATGGGGAAGTAGACGGGGTTAAGGGGTTAAAATATAGAATTTAGGGGGAAGATGAAGTGAGTAAAGGGGATCAAATATATGGTAGCTGAAGGAAACTGGACTTTGGATGGCAAACACACAATAAAATATACGGATGTCAAATGATAATGTACACCTGAAAATTATATAATCGTATTAGCCAATGAACCAATGTTACCCTAATAAACTTAATTTAAAAAAAAAAAAAAAAAAGAACCTCAGAGGTGGCCTGGTCCATCCATTCAATTCAACGTCCCTAACACTTATTGGAACTCTACTGATAATAATCATCCTTATCATGTATTTACACTTATTGGGGATTCAGAAAGGATTTTAGGTTGTCTATAATCACAATTTCAGTAGCTCTCAATTATCACTCTACTATTTAATTCTTATCTACAACTTCTCAGCTACGTGGTTTTATAGTCCAAACAAACATCTCTAGCGTTAAATGTCCTTCCAATCAGTGCACCTCTCTGTTTAAAGTCAAATCTTTAAGGCTGGAAGGGTCTTTCCAAAATCATCTAGTGCATCAGTATTAGTCTGAAAGTGAGGAAACTAAAGTCTAGAACAATGCAGTGGTTGTCTCAGGTGTCATTCCTTGATACTTGTCCAAGAGCTCTGTATGGGCCTCTACTCTGTAGGGTCAGTCAGTCCCTGATAACCTCCGAGTCACAACCACAAATTATCATCTGACTGTCTCAGGTCTTGTCTCTATTGGTCACTCTATATTAGACAGCAGAAACCACCAGCCAGTTTCCTCAGAATCACCCAAGACACATGGCGGGAAGTGGGTCTGGTTCATAGTCCTGGACCCTGTTCTTAATAGAGGAAATTTTTTTATTTCCTTTTTCATGAGTTTTCTCCTAGTCCCAGGACACTAGAGAGGCCCTTCATCTTGCAGTCTTTGTGATTAATAAGACTTGGCCATACACATATGTTAGCTCAAGCAAACATACAGGACAAGTCAGTATCATGAAAGAAAAGGAGACACCTTCCATACCCAATGGTCAAGTTCTGAGTGACAAGTTTGGGATTTAGATCTTCTATTTCTTTTGATTTAATACACTCTCCACATGTGTGTTCTCAAAAGCTACCAAATACCTCAAATTTTAGGATTATTCAGACAGATTGAGTTAACTACTTTACAAAAAGATTATCACAAAGGAAAATTACCAGAGTGATTTTCTTCCAAAAACAAAAACAGACCTTAATTAGGAGTCAGCCATCGTCCCCAGACAGTATTAATGTCAAGTACTGCCTCTGGCTTTGGGACCTGGCTATTTCCTTGATTCTCTGACGCCCTCCCTCCCCACCTTGCTCCTACCCTCACTGGACACTCCCAGTGGTTCTCTCTGCTGATAGTGTCTTTAAAAGAATCAACTACAGTATTGTTATCAGTCCCTAGTTACAGGTCTCATTTGTATCTATATTTAGATTGGAGGAAAACATTTCTTTCCATTGCCAAGGAAAAAGCTACTGTTTTAAAGTAAGTTAATGAAATTCTTACTGGGGAATTCCAGATGTAGTTGATGTCTTGTTGCTATGAAGAAATACATAGTAAAGCTTACGAAGTGTGGAAGTTGCTTGCTGGTGGAGTGACCATGACCTTGAGAGTTAGATCACAGATGTATCACCACTTACATATTCTCCATATGTATTGGGCCAGGCTGTGAGGTAGGGCAGAGGAAAGGGCTTGGGTGCATGTATGTGAGAGTAAGCACCCTGTTGTGTGTATTCTAATAAGAACACAGGTCCATTTTACTCAGGAAGAGTGTTAATAAACAGTTCTAAAGATCAGGTATCAAAGGATTTCTATTTTAAATAACAATCAAAGTCTGATATCAGCTTTAGAAAAAACTCATGAATTAAAAGGAATCACAGGTTCTAATGGATATCTAACCCAAACATACTGTTCTCATATCTTCCCTTGCTGGCTTTGAGAAGCTAATTTATTTCCTTCTTTATACCATTTTCACTAAACAATACCTCCAAGATTCTTCCCACTCTCAACCATTGCCATGTGGAAGGAAGAGGGCATCCCTTTGTCTAATCTTACAAATGGGAGAATCCATGTAATGATTCCAAGTAGAACAAATTAGAATATGTGATGGGGAGGAAGGATCAGTAAGATGTTTTCCAGGCCAGTCCTTATCCAACAGGAATTGAATTCTTTAGCCAAATAAGGGAATTTGCCCTTCCCTTTTCCTTCTGCCCCAAAGAAAGGTCTGCATTCTTTTAATTCACCTGATGGCTGACGAAGGCTCTATACTGAGAATCTCATTAACCTTCCTCTTCCTACCTCCAGTGCACCACAGTGAGACCTGGGGGACTCTGGTAATAAAACTTATGCTTTATGGCCCCTCAGTGGCTGGAGCCCCTTCCAAGGCCGTGGGAGGAGCCCTAGTAATGCATTGACGTGTTTGTGTATCTTTGCAAAATTTGCAGATGTAACATATTTCTATTTAAATTGGCTGATGTGGCTGTCTGTTTCCACTCTAAAATCCCCTCCTTATAATTGTCCTCCCGTAGGGGATTGATGTGGGGGTAAGAATGGGGAATTCTAAATAAATATTCACAGTTGTATTCACATCTAAGTTATAACTTACTTTGACACCTAACTATATAATTGCAAATTAAAATATTTTTCTTATTGAGAGCCCTCTCACTTTTCAAGCTTCACAATACCTGATGTTAGGTGTCCCTGAATTCTAGGCCTCTCGCAATTAACTCTTATGTAACTCCTACTCTCATTTCTTATTTCCCTTCTATCTTGATATTCAGTAATATCTAAATTTCACACACTGCCTGGTTTTCCTGGTCCCCCATCATAGGAAATGGGGAAAATGCAAATATAGTGAGTTGAGTGAAGAGAAAAAGTAACAAGAATTGAGAATGTAGATAAATTGACGAGTCTTCTCACATATCCTAGTCTTGGTCCTTATGCCTGAAGGATACAAGGAGGAGATTCGTAAACTTTTGTTTGTTTTCATGGCTGAGATAAACTATAACCATGCTGGTTGAGAAGCTAAGCGATATTCCAGCTTGAGATGAATGTGGGGGTATAGTAAAGGGAGGTGGCAGGATGGGCAGTTGAAATGAGTTAAGGAAAACATATGGTCTTCCGAAAAGGAAATAGAGTTATGAAAAGAGATGGGAAAACCAGTTCTTCCAGGATAATGGCTTTTGTTGGGCCCCAACAGGAAGCTCAGCTGAGACATGAGGAAGCTAGAAGGATACGATAGATGCCCCGGTTACCTGACAAGAGGAAAGAGGACTCAAGGGAAAGAGAGCTGTGGGGGAGAAGGACAAGGGGTCACGTTTTTCTTGGCATTGAACTATTTTCAAATGAGTTATTTTTCAAAAGTTTCCAAGGAGGATCCTTTACCAGTTTCCAGACTCCAGTTGGGATTTGAAACCTACGGGAAACAAAGCCCCTTCCCATGACCTCTTTCTTCCTCTCTAAATTAAATTTGGATGCTGAGAGCTGGTTAAGCAGAGGCTGGAGCCTTTTGCTGTGCCTGGAAGTGTGGCCTCTCCCTGATGCAGTCTCAGAGGTTGATTCTGCTCCCAATTAAGTGTTGCTTTGGCAAATTTGAAGAAGTTGTTTTGGTTTTTGGCAAGTTGCTTAAATATCTGGCTTTCAAGTTCTTCCATCTGTAAAACAAAGAGTTTGGACTAGAATCATTGGTTCTGAACTTCGGTGGCGGTGGTGGGGTATGAGGGCTAGTGGTCAAAGATTCTTTTCAGAATAGGCTGAAAGCTCCAGTACTACTGTCCAGGAATCAGACACCTGTGCTTTTTTACATAAAATTTTGCAAACTTTCAAGAGTTCGTGTATCATGCAGTAAACACCTCACCAGTGTAGTTTTCCTCCTCACAGGAGTATTATACTTCTTCACCTGGCTGAACTCGGGCATCTGCCACCGGAATGTGAGCAGAAGTTCTGGGTGACAATTCTGGGTTGAAGAATTAAGGACAGTGCTTTCTTTCCCTTCTGTACTGAGGCCAACAGTGTTCCTGATTGTAGCTTCTCCTTCGGGCCCAGGAATGAGGATGACAATAGTGCAGAAGTAAAGTCCCCAGCAACCCTAGATTATCATGTGACATGAGTAAGAAATAAGGCTTTGTTGCTTTCAGCCTCTGAGAATTTTGTAGTTGGTTGCTACCACAGAATAATTGATCCCATCCTGACTGAAACAATCCCTGAATCCATCCTTGGACACTGGAGGTTTCTACAGATTCCAGGTTATCAATCCTGAGTCTAAATGATATCTAAAATCTATCTACTTCTGAAAGTCTATGAGTGTGTGAGACAAACTTAAAAATGCAATTTCAGATTCTTGAATGAGCTAACCTTTTACACTGGTTCAGAGGGAATGTCCATTTGGTCAAATGCAGTGTCTTGCTTTGGAGTCAAGTTATCAAATCCGTGATGTGGGCTCATTAGGCCCAGCTTCAAAAGGTAGTGAAGAGTTGACCTAGGTCTCACAAGGGATATACCTGCAGCAGGGAAGTGAGCCTTGCAAAGGGCAGAGTTCGCGTCCTTCTACGACTAAGGATTAAAGGGGCAGCAGAGAGATACAGTCCCCAACCTACTGTCTCTCCAACCCACTGGGCAGTCCCTTCACCCCACTGGCCTACCTGGATCAGAAAGGTGTTTTGTGGCTGCTCCCTGGCCACCATCTCACATGTAAAAGCAGAGAGAAATCAAGAAAATGAATAATACCTATTCTGAAAGCTTCAAATGACAAAAGAAATCAAGTCAAGAGGCAGGATGTCTGCACTTTGTTTCTATTTATGGAACACAAAATTTAAACAGAGCACTCCTTTAAGAATTCATCTGGCTATTAAAATTGTCTTACAAGTTATTATTTGAGAGGAAATGGAGAGTATTTAAATTTTTCTTTTAGTGAGTTTGTATTGAGATGTTTTACATGTGTTTAATTCACTGATCAATTTTACCTTGTCAAAACAGAGAACGGTCTGTCAAAAACAGGATAAAGCTTATTAATGAGATGCAGGAGATAGTGCAATGGAGAGGAGAATAAACAGAGTTCCCCAAATAAGGAAAGAAAAGCCTATTCAGGAAGCAAGTGGGAATAGCAGAAAATAATATGGTAGTCATAGCAGACCAAAAGCTAGTGGGATAGTTATGTGGTACCACTACTTAGTAAGTGATACTGAGGAAGAAAAAAAGGGGGGGTTACTACAGGGCAGGGGTTCCCAACCCCCAGGCCGTGAACTGGTACTGGTCTGCAGCCTGTCAGGAACCAAGCCACATAACAGGAGCGGAGCAGCGGGTAAGCAAGCAAAGCTTCATCTGTATTTGCAGCCATTCCCCAGTGCTAACATCACTGCCTCAGCTCCACCTCAGATCATCCGACGTTAGATTCTCATAGGAGCACCAGTCTCTGGTGCCAAAAGGTTTGGGGACCTCTGGTTTAGGGATAAAGATTTCTAGCCTGAAGAAGCAGGGGGAGATTTAACAACTTTTGATGGGTAAGAAACACTCTAGTACAGTTGTAAGAGTGTGTTGGACTAGGTGGAAACCAGAAAGCTCAGGGTCTGGACTTGGGTCTGCTCTGGCCTTCTGTTCTGACCTCACTTTGCTTGCCCATCAAATGAATGGTATGGATTAAGATAACCGGTAGGCTCTTAGCCAGTTCTAGAATTGGGATAGTTCTAGGAAAATATTGTTCAATGACTCTCCATCTTCACAATTCAAAAAGTTCTAATACCTGAAAAACTCGATTAACATAAGGATAAATAATTATTTACTTGAAGAAACTTACAGAGGAATTTATGAAATTTTAGAAGCTGCATCCTTGGAGGTCTTTAAAGTTCAGATAGAGCTGATCTCTCTGAGGGTTAAGACATAGACCAGGAAACATGTTTGAGGTTTCTTCTAGTGATTAAACAATGTAGAAATATTTTATTGTCCTCTATTAAGGGAAATTTTCCCAATGGCCAGGCTCTAATAAGAAAGAAACAAAATTCAAATGCAAAACTGTTGATTTGTTGTCCCTGAAACAAGAGGGAGATGGTACTGTCAACCTAAATAGAGAGGTAAACTGAGGCAAGCTCAAATAACAGTCATTGCTGCTTAACAATTGGAATATATTCTGCAAAATGTGCCATTAGGCAATTTTGTCACTGTGCAAACATCACAGAGTGCACTTACACAAACCTAGATGGTGTATACCTACTATATACCTAGGACATATGATATAGCCTATTGCTCCTAGGCTACAAGCCTGTATAGCATGTTACTGTACAAAACAGCAAGCGAGTAAGTCAAGTGCAAGAGAAAATGATGCAATCAAGAGGCATGGTAAACACAAGATGCATGAGGCTCCAGCTGGCATAACACCACATATTGTTTTACAATAATTTTCTAATATAAGTAGAAAGCAATCACTCGAAAATAATGATAAAAAGTATACTATATACGTAAACAGTATAACAGTCATTTGTTATCAAAAATCATGTACTCTACATAATTGTATATGCTATACTTAAACAACTGGCAGAGAAGTAGGTGTTTTACATCAGCATCACCACATACGTGTGAGTAATGCATTGCCTTACGACATCATGACTGACAGCTATCATGTCACTAGGCGATAGGAATTTTTCAGCCCAATTATAATCCTATGAGACCACCATTGCATCTATGGGCCCTCACTGACTGAAATGTCTGGTACATGACTGTGCCAGAAATTGAGTTTATTCGGGAACAGCAGAACTGCAATTCAGGAAATGCATATGGAGCAAGCAACAGGCAAATCCACTAAGGATTTAGGGAGTGGGCTGCATATATGGGCAAGGAGCCAGAGTCCGACAGTAAGTTCATTGGCTTGCAGGTGGGGAGAGATTTTGGTGGATGTTCATTGGTCGGGAGGGATGTCCTCGTCTTCCATAAATCAGGTGTTTACAGGAAACCAGTCTCAGTTTTAAGTTCTGTTCTGAGGGCGCATGTCTGAGATTCTCCATTTCACATCCTCTATTTCCATTTTAGATCAAAATTTTTTTACAATGCAGAAAAATACAGCAAAAACAAGGCTCTACGTTTCACTGGTGTTGTGTTTTTACTTCATAAGTCAAGGTCACGTCTTACTCATAAGAACGTTGTTTGAGGTAGGACAGGATCTGTGGAGACCCTGCCTCACAGCTGAGCCTCAGTGTCAGGAGGCCAGCCAGGGGAGGAGGCACCTCAGCTGGCCCGTAGTGCAGCCAGAACCAGTAGTGACCCCCAAACACCAGAGGTTTGAATTTTCCCCAGGTAAGATTCCCTTTTCCTTTCCTGGAAGATGCTGTATGCTCTATTCTACATACTAGACAAGAGCAGTTTCTAGGTATCCTATTCTGCAACCATTACTTTTTTAAGAAGCAGCAAGAGAAGAAATTCCTTTTTGCTGCCCTGTTTCAATATGAGGAAACTTCCAGGCATGAACCTCCATCAGCCACCAATTAGAAGAAAAGGTGGGTTTGGATTGGTGGGAGTCGTTTTCTTAAATGCCTCTGCAGGGTTAAGTCTAAACTGAGAGAAAAGGAATTCCTCAAAACCCTCATAGCCTTAAAACGGTTCCTTCAGTACTATTTTTGGAAGCGGCTCTCTTACAGCTGGCCATTAGCCAAACTGGGACACGTGGGGTCCCCTCTGCATCTATCTTTCTGGTAGCCCCCTCTCTCACCCTCCCTTGTTTGTGTAGCATTTTTCTAGGTGTACCTCCCTTCCTGGGAACTCACAAGTCATATATGGTATTTCCTGATGTTTTTGAAAATGGTGATATTTTCTTAATGTGAAAAGCATGTCAGTGATTTCCATCTGATGGCAGTTCATGGTCTGGGCATAAGTACGTAGTCAGCAAAGCAGATTAACTGATTTTCTCCATTCTAGATGACATGCAGTTTTCCCATTTGAACATTTCTGAAGTCAGATTGTGTCTTATAATAAATGACGTGTAGAACTAATGTAGTAGAATTTTCCCTCATCCCAAGGAGATGTTATTGATTTGATGGGGTAGCTTACAGGGTATTAGAGAGAGAAGGTATAAACGTGAACTCCAAGTAATAATTTAAAAGTAAATATATTACATGTAGCAGAAAATCCAGGCTTAAAATTTAAATGTTGTTTTGTTTATTTATTTCTAGATTATACCTTCATATAATTAAAAACTCAAAAAGTACAAAAAGAATATAGCAAAAGTCTCCCTCTAGATTCTGTACCCCAACTGCCCAGTTCTCCCACCTGGAAGCTGTGTTACCATTTCCTTGTATCTTCTTCCAGAGATAGTTTTTTATATGTTAACAAGGATGTATGTAATTATCCCTTATTTATTCAAATGACAGAATACTATACACACTTTTTTATGTCTTGCTTTTCTTTCTTTGCAACAATATATCTTAGAGATTATTCTATTGTGGTACATCAAGAATTTCTAATTCTTCTTCTGTAGTCTGGTAATATCCCATTGTATAGGAGTACAATGACTTATTTAATCTTTTTCCTAAAATTAAAATCTAGGTTGTTTCTAATCTTTCACTATTACAAACACTGCTGCAAAGAATGATGTTGCATTTATGTCTTTATGTGCAGGTGTGAGTAGGATAAATTGTAGACGTGGAATCACCATATCAAAGGTCATGTGCATTTGTATATATGATAGATACTATCTATTTGACCTCCATCAAAACTGTACCATTTTATATTCCTCTTAACAATATATGAGAATGTCTGTTTCTCACAAGTCAACACAATATGTTATCATACATTTTACCTTTGCTATTCTATTAGGTAAAAATAAAATAAAATCCTACTGTAATTTTTTACATTTTTAATTTAAATATATTCATAAAAGTGCATTTATCAGCAGCGTACAGGTTAATAAATCTTCATAAATTAAACACATTGTATAATGAACACAAGTTAAGAAACTGCATAGCACCTAAAGCCAGAAACTCTTTTTATACTTTCTTCTAGTTCTTGCAGTTTTTGCTTTTAACTTATTATAAGTGAAAGCATCATCTTTTAAAAATCATGTCTTTTTCCTCTGAAATAGTTTTAAATTGGCTTAACAGAAGTTAAGCATAGTTTCATGTGTTCAGAGCCATTTACATTTCTTTTTCTCTGAACTGTATGTTCATATCTTCTGCCCATTTTTAGATTAAGCTGTTGGTGTTTTTCTCCTTGATTTGCGGAAGTGATAGAGAAATTTCAGTCCATAGTAGAAAATGCCTGAGCACTCTGCTGGAATTTACCAAGTGTGGTTGACCCCTAAGAGTGAATATTCAGCATTTGGAACCTAGAAAACCAGCAAGGATAAAGCAGCTCAGTAACAGTTGTAATCAGCCCGATTAGCTTCAAGCCTGGAGCAGGGCCTGAGTAGCCCACAGCCTCCTTCTCTTTTGTTTAACTTGCAAACTTGGACCTCCCCACCCCACCCTACCCTCCGAAAAAAAGCCTGGAGCAAGTGGGTTCTTCTGTTTTGATTTGCTCTCAAGCAGCAAGCAAATGTTTTTGAGATCACCATTTGAAAAAGGAACCTGATCAATGGGAAGACCTGTTAAACAAGAATATCTGAGCGGACTCTCCGGAAACCTCTGGAAAGAAGCCTCATCCAGGAGGGGGCTGCCTGTTCTCCATGACCAGCTGAGTAGCGTGTTCCCAGAGCCCTTGTCCTGCTCAACTCGGTCACAGCAAATGAAAGCATCTCTTCATCTTTGCTTGGAAACTGGTTCAGAAAGAGCCTCCCAGGGAGTATATACACAAGAGGGGAGTTTCCCTTAAAAACAAAAGCAAGTAGGAGTTTTCCAGTAGTTTTTTTTAATCCTCTTCTCTCCCTCTGACTGGACAGTAACCTTGCACCACATGCCTTCCAGAAAACACTCATCACCCAATAAATCATGTGACCCCTTTTGTTTACTTAGAGGTACTTGCCCAGCTGGGGCCTCTAATCCAGACCCTGGTCTGCAACCAGCTTCAGAGCGGTTTTTACTGGAAAGAAAAACTTCTAAGGACTAGATGAGGCAACATACTCATTTGCATAGAGGTGCTCTCCCTGGGTGCTGGGAGAAGCAGTGAAACATAAGACAGAGTAAATGAAGCTGCCAAAAAGCATGTTCTGGAGAAGAACACAAGCCTCGTTCAGTTCCTTCACAATGTGAAGTAGCTAGAGAACTGTCTCCTCTCAAAAGTAACATTGGGTTCCTTTTAGAACCTTCCTCTAACATTTTTAGATTCTGAAAGCAACAAACTGTAAATTCTGACATTTTTGCTGAATGCTTTGGCAAAAATTCTAACTGGGCTATTTTTAGTCTTTTTTTTTTTTTTTTTTTTTAAGGCTACTTATAATAAGAAAGTGAAGGCTACTTCTGGTGAGATGAAACGCCTGGGTCCAACTCCAAAGCAGTTCATCTTGGAGCGGACCTCATGAACTCCCCACGTCAGGATATCTCGAATTTAGCACAAAGGAAGTTTCCTAGCCCTACCCCCAGGCCTGAGAATTTAGAATTGCAAGTAATTGAACTCCTGAAATGTACTAAAAAACAAACAAGACCAAACAAAAAATACATCAGGAAAAAACTCTTCAGGTTAATGTTATGCTCATCGTATGTGAAAACACTGCTTCTAAAAACACCATGTTGAAGAACTAGATATGCCTGTGTTGGTGTTACTGTTTGGGGGGCAATTTGAACTCCATTGTTGCTCTAGGGACATGGGAGGGTTAACCATGCAGAAGTGCAATTAGCATTTTTCCTCAGTTCTTCCCCACTGACGCAGCAAAGAATTACAGGTCAGTGAGATTTAGGAAGATTTATTGAAGGCACAGTTTGAGGTAGAAAATGATCACACTTAAACTGGCTAACCATGTGAAAAAGAGAATATGCACCCCATGGGGAGCAGGTTACAGCAGGGAAAGAGGGGGCTGTAACCCCCCAGAGGTGGGAGGTCTGTATTATATTGGGGCCATGATGGGTGGTTACAAAGGCATTCCTAGGTGATTGGTATGTGAGGTCATTTTGATTGACAGTTGGCTGCTGTATAACCCTCTGCTTAGTGCACATGTGCTTACCCAGAATTCTACTACCAATGGAGTGTTCTTTGGGCAGTCTCTGGGCTGGACCTCCATTCTTTTGTCCCCTGTTTCTCAAGTCTGACTAGCTACCTAACATTAGGACATGGACAATAGAGCTGTAAAGAAAAACCGATGGAGGGGACAGAATCTTCACCCTGTGATCCATCTTTCCAAGTCTTTTGATCTCCCTTCAGTTTACCCCCTGGCTAATTTTTAAAGGTAAATATGCATGTCGATTCAATTTTTAAAAAGTCTTTGGTCACTGGAAGACTCCTTGGGCCACAGATGTCATGCTAGAATGAGGGAACATTGAAAGTACATCAGTATAACAAATTTGTGATGGTGTGGATTCTGAAAAAGGTAGGTTGGTGCAGGAACTAGACAGGGTGGACTGAGTCTTGCAGGAAGTTATTCAATCAAAACACTGCTTCACATTTCCAGATGTCATTTTAAAACCTGTCTTGTCTACTTTCTCACCTCTGAATGAATGAATTCAGAACAGAATCTAGTTGTGAGTCAGTGGTGCCTATTCCGAAAGACCTTAAGAATATTGGATACGAGGTCACTGCAGCATTATTGCTACTCAGGAGTTTCTACAGCTTCTAGAGGAAGCCCCAGATAGTGACAGGGCTGTGGCCGTGTGCTACCCCAGGGACATTGAACATTAGGCTTTGGGGAGGCAATCTCCAGCAGTGTTCCCTCACGCTCCTCATCTTGTTGTTTACATCTGGTGCTAAGACAGTGAACCTATCCTGGTACAGGGAACCATGGAGGCACAGATAATATCAGTGGTGACCAGCATGGATGGAAAACTAGAGGGTTCTCCCCAATGTTCTGGACTTCAGGGACAATATAATGTAGGATAAATTCAGCTAGTGAGTGGTAGTACCCAAATGTTATCACACATGTTGAGAGATTTCAGGGTAGGTAACCTCAACAACACAGTCATGTCAGGGGATCCTGTCATAAGAGCAAGATAGCAAGATCCCAGCATCGTGTTTTACATGGACATGTTCAAAGGCGGAAAGGAGTCTTGCTTCACATGCCTTTCTTTTCAATTGGTGGAGACTGTTCCCTCAAAGACTGTGGAATCCAACATCATCTGCCCATATCATAATATAGATGGGATAGAAGGATAGGTTTGCTGAAATAGACTAATCATGTTCCATTTGCCTGGGCTTGGGGAAGAGTCCACCTTCCCTGTGTATATTGCTATCTCACACTTGAATAAAATTTGCATTCTATCAGCACAGAAGAAGAGTGGAGAAGCTACTGAACAGGCTGTGGAAAATAGACATGATCCCTGCCAAAGGGATCATGTGTTATCTTTGGTAAGAGGTTCCTTTCTAATGGCCAAGAATAAATGCCCTGCCTTGGAGAAAAGCAGTTCATTTGATTTTAGAAAATAAAAAAGTAACATTTCTCATCTGAGTGTTTTGTTCTATTTTCTGGTAGTAAAATGCATGCCTCCCTCTCTTAATGGTAGAAGTTTACCTTTTAGAACTTGACATTTCATGAACTCTGGGCTTGCCAGAAAGATCCTTCCTGCAGAAGTCTGCAACAGGTCCTCCCTGCTCACTTTTTTCCATCTGCCCCTCTGCTGCAAAAAGTTATGTTTGGCTCAAGCACACACATTGGCATTTTTCACCAAGGAGTTTCTAGTAATTTCTAAGTGAGTTCCTGAAACCTGCAAGACAGACTTCTTTTCTTTTTTCTTTTTTTCTGAAGTTAATAAAGCCTGAGCAGTGAGGCATCTTCAAATAATCATGTGTACTCAGCAACTCTGGTGTATTAGTTTGTCTTCCAAACTTACTCAGACTGCTTATCTCTTAGAGAGGGAGATTATTACCACACAAACTGGGCTCAAAACTGCTTCGCTGACAGTTTTAAGAGTCTTAACAAAATAAACAGCAGGAAAGGCAAAACCATGCAAAATGGCAGGCTTCATTCTCCCTGCATGGGTCAGTCAGCTGGGCAGGGAATAAAACAAAGCAGAGGTATGTCTTTTGTGAGTATCTTCTCCCATTCGGTAGGTCACCTTTTTGTTTTGTTGATGGTTTCCTTCACTGTGCAAAAGCTTTTAAGTGTGGTGCAATTCCATTTGTTTATTTTTGCTTTTGTTGTCCTTGCCTGGGGAAACATATCCAAAAAAGTATTTCTTAGGCCAATATCAAAGAGCTCACTGCCTGTTTTCTTCTAGGGGTTTTATGGTTTCTGAAGTCTTTAATCCATTTTGACTTTATTTTTGTATATAGTGTAAGAAAGTCATTGATATCCAAAAATTATATAAAGATTCACACAATTCAACATAAAAAAGTACAATCCAATTAGATAATGGGCAGAGGACCTGAATAGACATTTTTCCAAAGAAGAAATAAAGATGGCCAACAGATACGTGAAAAGATGCTCAGCATCATTAATCACCAGGAAAATGCAAATCAAAACCACAGTGAGATATCACCTCTTACCTCTCACATTGGCTGTTATCAAGTAATAAGTTGGTGAGAATGTGGAGAAAAGGAAACTGCACTGTTGTTGGAATTGCAACTGTTTTCCATAATGGTGCATATGGAGATGCCTCAAAAAACTAAAAATAGAACCAACATATGATCTAGCAATTCTACTTCTGGGCATCTATCCAAAGAAAATGGAAACGTGAATTCAAAAAAATATATGCATCCTTATGATCAATGTAGCATTTTGCACAATAGCCAAGATATGGAAGCAATCTTGGTATCTATTAGTAGATGAATGGATAAAGAAGATGTGGTAAATAAAATACACTGGAATATTACTCAGCCGTAGAGAGATTAAAATCTTGCCATTTGCAGCAATATAGATGGACCTAGCAGGTATTGTGCTAAGGGAAATAAGTCCTAGAGAGAAGGACAAATACTGTATGATTTCACTTATATGTGAAAACTAAAAAACAAAAATGAATAAACAAAACAGAAACAGATTCATAGAGAACAAAATGATGGTTGCCAGAGGGGAGGGAGTAGGAGAGTGGACAAAAAAGATGAAGGGGAATAAGAGGTACAGACTTCCAGTCCTAAAATAAATAAGTCATTGGTATGTAATGTGCTGCATAGGAAATATAGTCAATAGTATCGTAATATCTTTGTATGGTGATAGATGGTTACTAGATTTATTGTAGTGATCACTTTATAAGATATAAAAATGTCGAATAACTATGTTATACACCTGAAACTCATATAATGTTTTATGTCAACTACGATTAAACAAAAAAGAAAACAAAAACAAACAGAACTCTGAAAACTTCTCCTCTATGGTCAGGGAGGTCGGGGTGGGGGCTGGAACTGATATTTCCTTCTGACCAGCCAGTTGTCTCTGTATGTAAAGACAACTGCTAAACTGACAAGCCCTTCACCATACCTACTGATCTGGTTTATGGCTCCTGCCTTAAAAGAATCCTAATGTTATGGTAATTACTATTTTTGTATTAATACCCAGAAAGCTATACAAATAATAGAATCATGTCATCAAGTCTCTCCTGACCTTACAATCTGAACCTAGTCAGAGTCTTTTCCTTGAATTTGGCAGAATCTGAACTACAGCCAGTACATACAAATTTGCAAACGACCTGAGTTTAGGAGAGTGTCACTTAGTTTTCTTTTTTCCTTCCCAGCACCTCCTGGCACAGTCCTGGGGAAATACTACATGTTCCATAAAGGTTTGTCATACCGTTGAATGGGTATAGGGATGGATAAATTTGCTGTCTTATTTTAACAGTACTCTGGAGTTTAGGGAGGTAAAAGTGCTTTCACATACAAATTTATTTTAGTTTCTAATTCTGATAACAATATTTTAAGCTAAGTCGGAGCAAAGGAACAAATTAGAATGCTTAACACTTTACTCAGGATATATTAAGATAAAGGAGAGTTATTTTGGTGAGACTGCTTATCATTTAAGAGCATTCCAGTCTAACTGTAACAGTTGTCAGTAATTGAAGTCTTAATTCTTCCACATTCAAAAGAGTTTGGGAGATTCAGGTAGAACCTGTCCTCTGTACCGGAGTTCAAGAATTCAGGGTAGCATTTGAGTGGCATCTGGAGATAAGGGATGGACAACTCCATCTTCTTTTGGAAAAACTAGAGTCCGGCTTGTCCCTTTTGACTTCAGTGAGAAACACCTCTCACCCCTGGTGCTCAGACCCTTTGAACATTATACAGAGGTCATGTGACCTATTGTTAGGCATTTAGGATAGGAGTTAAGCAGGACTTTGAATCTTTGTTCTATGTTTTACTATGTGACCTTGAACTACAGATTCTGCTTTTCACAATATAACTTCCTCAACTATAAAATGTGGGCTATAAAAGACAGTTGTGAGGATTAAATGAGATGATACATTTAAAGCACTTAGCACAATGTCTGACACTTCGTAAGCTCTTATAAATGGTCATCACCACCAGTTCTTCATACCAGAACATTATAGAACAGAGAGGTTTGTATAGAGATCATTTTGAGCCTCTCTTTTTCTGAGAGGATGGGTCCTGAATTCATGAAAATGTATTTTTGCTTGATCATGAACCTCAGTCCACTTAGTTACTGTAGGTGTGGGCTGAGGTTAGGTCAGTCCAGGATAAACTCGCCAGAAGTGGGTGTGCAGCCCAGCATGGTCACTCTGGCCTCAGCAGCTCTGGCAAATGACAATGTTTTTCTTCATTAATTTTGTTTTCCAAGGGGCTTGTTAGGCAACATTTTATCATAATCACACTGTTTACTTTTCGCTACCAATTCCACCCCTCCCCCACTGCCACCAAAGAGTAAAATGAAAAGTAATAGAAGACATTACATCGAAAGATGGCTTTTGCTTGAAACCATCAACCCAGAGTCAGGGAAGCAGCTGAGCCAGAGGAGAGATCTTGCAGCATGGCTGACATAAATTCAGACATCACTTTGGCCCCTTTCTGGTTGTGTGACCTGGTGCAGTTCGCTTGACCGTTTGGAGCCTAGTTGACTCCTTTGTAAAATGAAGATAATCATGTTTATCTAACAAAGTTTCTGTAAGGTTTAGAAAGAGTTTGTATACGGCACACCTAGTAGTGATTAGGCACTCCACAAAAATGGTAGCTGGTTCTAGGATTCAGGTTATTATTCAGGCCTACCCAAAAAAGAGGAAATGGCTCTTTAAAGCTAACACTCACATATGCTAGTGCACCAAGTAATCCTCTATGCCCTTCATATATATTAACTAGTTTAGTTCTCTCAACAATCCTGTCAGGGAGATGAAACTACTATCCCACTTCACAGATGAGGTAAAATAAGGCGTAGGAAGGCTAAGTGTCTGTGCAAAACTCCACAGCCAATAAATGAGAGCATGTATTCATCTCAGGCAGTGCAATGCCAGAGTTCCTGTTCTTGGCCACTCTACCAGGGTTCCTCTTTTGGATGACTCATCTAGTAAAGGGGAAATGGATAATTCTTTCATCTTCTCCTCCGCATGGTCTGCTGAGTGGCCTAGGGACATACATGTTGCCCCAGGATGTCTTAAATGAGTTTGGAGAAAGAGCCATACTATCCCTCCCATTGAGGTTTCCCACTGGTCTTATTGGGAGTAAGTCTAGCAAAAATGGATACTATACCAATAACAATTTTAAAATTCCCTTTGAAAGGACAAGTCCACTGAAGAAGCTCAAGATTTTGAGAGAAGAGCCCCCACGCTCATTTTGGAGAGGCTTTGTGACTTAGGGGAAAGCCTTTAACCTTGGAGTCAAACAAACTCTATGGATATTTTTGGCTGTGTGACCATTCTGAGCCTTAGTTTACTCACCTGTGAAAGGAGATTAATAAAATTTGCATCTTAGCATTGTTCTGGGATTAAATGAGATGACACACAGAATGCTCCCTGTACAGTGCCAGCACTACTGTGGGTTCTCAGTGAAGAAGCATCATCCTCTGCACCACCTTGTATGACTTCCAGACTTATGTTTTCTTAAGAAACAGTCAAGAATTTTGGACCACCTGTCTCTGAAGTGGATGACTCATTGGCTCAAAGACCAGGCACTTTGCTCTATTACCCTTGCCTTGAACCCTTTCCCTGCCCTTCTGGCTTCTATCACCTTTAGTACTTGCTGTCAGCTGCACCTCTGCCAGGCAGGCCAGGCATCCACAGACTCCATTAGCAGTGCTCTCCTGCCTTCAGGGACAGTTTGGGGACAGAAGTCACATGGAGGTGAAGAAATTTGAATATGAGACTAGAAAGAGTTGGCCAGGTCTTAAGTCCACATCTACCAGGTGCTAAGAGTGTGGCCATCTTTTTTTCACTTGGGGCTCAAGTCCCCCATCTGTAGAATGGGGAGGGGAAAGTATTAAAGTAGATATCACTAAAGCCGTATCCCGCTCCTCCTCAGACTAGTGCCTCTTTCCCCAGCTAGGTCTCTCTCCAGCACCCTAAATTCACTTTGTGGCTTTATGGTACGTTACTGGGTTTTCTGGCAAGTGAAGAAAAAAAACAAAGAAAAGGAAAATGATGTGCCAAGATGAGTCTTCCAAGCCTCTCTGAACTTACAAGTAAAACAAAATCATGAATCGGTCTCCCTTACCCACTCCCCAAGAAAAAATACGACTCTCTTTTGGACTTCCTGCTACAGCAAAGAAGAGCTTTTAATTTCAGAGCCAAAGCTATTTGTATACTGTCTCAATATCCTTTTGTGGAGAGAGCTCATCACACAACAATAGCGAAGGCAAATAGAAGACAAGCTATTGTTTTGTTGTATTTATATCACTACTGTAGGGAACTGCATGAAAATGTTGTTAGGAAAATTCTTTAAGTCTCTGCTTCAGGCTATGTATGTAGATAGTTTTGGTGCCAAAGCCAGCAGGGCCAGATGTTGGAGGACTTGATCCCCTTGAAAGAACAAAGGAGAAACCCATTGCAAACCACAAGGGTGGGGAGAGCAGGGAGTAGTCAGTCAGGTGCTCCTACCTCAAACTTGTGAGCGGCAGTGTAGTGAGTAGCCTTCTCTTTGAGTGTCAATCCAGACACCACTGCCTGACATTGAACACAATTGTAAGCTCTCTGTTTCTCAGTTCCTTCATCTATGAAATGGGGATCATAATAGTGCCTACTAGCTCACAGGGCAGTGGGAATAATAACTTAACATGTGTAAATGACATAGAACTGTGGCTGGTATATACTAAATACCTACTGTTAGCTGCTATTCTAATATGTAGGTCCAGGGAGAAGGTCTTCTAATGATCCCAATTATAATCATACAATATCCACTGATATTTGAGGGAGGTTGTACAGTACAGTTGAACTACTATTAATTCTGCTCTTGGGCAAACAAGGATACAGATCCTGGTTCCATCACTTATCAGCCGTGACTCTGGGGAAGGGTTCAGAAACAATGAGGTAATAGTGGCTTAAGGGGTAGGATTGCTGAGGAATCTCAGGTAATCTGTGGATGTTATATTGTCCCGACCTGTTAGACCCCTTTTAAGCCTCTTTCCTTCATCATCATCATCATCATCATCATCATCACCACCATCATCATCATCTTTGTCATAAATCATCATCATCATCATCATCATCACTGTGATGGGCTAGTGAGAAATAAAGTGGACATTTGTCATTTTCATCCTCCTAACTCTTTCCAGCCAGTCTTCTATTACCCAAAGAATAAGCATTAGGGTTGAAATTAACATCCTTCAATGGTATAGGAGGATTTTTTTTAAATTGAGGTGAAATTCACATAACATAAAATTAAGCATTTGAAAGTGATCAATTCAGTGGCATTTAGTATTTTGATGTATTATGCAACCATCACCTCTATATAGTTCCAAAACATTTTCATCACCCCCAAACGAGAGCCCGCACCCATTTAGCAGTCACTTCCCTTTCTTCTCTCTTACTCAGCCCCTGGCAACCATTAATCTGCTTTCTGTCTCTATGCATTTACCTATTCTGGATATTCCATGTAAATGGAATCACACAATATCTGGCCTTTTGTGTCTTCTTTCACTCAGTATAAAATTTTGAAGGTTTTCCATGTTGTAGCACACACTTCACTCTTTTTTATGAATGGATGAAAGGTATTTAATTTTATACACACACACACATACTACATTTTGTTTACCCATTCATCTGTTGATAGACATCGGGGTGCTTTCACCTTTTAGCTACTGTGAATAGTGCTGCTAATCAACATTGGTGTACAAGTATTTGTTTGAATACCTGTTTTTAATTATTTTGGATACTTAATAGTTAAATTGCTGGGTCATCCGGTAATCCTACGTTTAAATTTTTTGAGAAACTGCCAAATTGTTTTCCATAGCTGCCGTAGTACTTTATGTGCAGTAGGAGAACTTCAATGTTGAAAAATTGTCCCTGCAGTTGGAATTCCACTTTTTTGATCTAGGTTGCCCAGCGGGTTGTACAGACAGTAGGTCAAGGCCTGTGTTCCTCTGCTGCCTCTTTAATCCTTAGTTGTAGGAAGACATGAACTCTGCCCTTTGCAAAGCCGATCCAGGTTGGCCAGTGGGGGAGTAGGAGGGAGACAATGAGAGGAGTGTATGGAAGACTCTGAACATGACTGAGTCTAAACAAGATTATGTGTAGATGGTTTTGAATCCTGAGCAATTTCTTGACAGAGAACTGTGGTACTGTTGTTGCACACTTATTCATGGTAGTGACTGACCATAATCCTGATGTCTCTTAGGTATTTGCTGTCTGAGGTGTTGTAATGTAAGGGAGATTGCATGTTATGGTAGGGGGCAGCTTGTGTCAGAAACTCTTCTTGTTGGGCAGGAGTTTATCAAGCCTTCCAGGATCACCTGGCATAGAAGCCAATGTGCCCCATTAGCAAGGAAGTTACTGGAGTAGCAAGAATAGAAGGACTTGAGGACAAGTATGGAGGGTCAGGGCCCGAGAAGTTCCATGTCTGTTATTAAATCTGAGGGGTAAGAACAGAATGGGAGCAGGATACAGAACAAGCCTTCAGGGGTCAGAGGCCAGGTCTGAAATCCAATAAGGCAGAGACAAAGCATTCTAGATGAGGGATTGGCTGTAGATGGGGGTGGGATGATCAGAGCTCGTTCTTTTTATGGATTGTCCCAAAGAAGCTTATTAAAGTTTGTAGGTATTCAGTTTTACCTAGATATCTTTGCAAAAATGCCAGTATCAAGAATAGATGATACAACTTGTGACCCGGTAATTTTAGTCTCCTTCCTTTGAAAATGGTGACTATACTTCAAGTTCTTTTCTATGTTGTCCACAACCACAATATGAATAACTGGAACTCAAACCAAGTCATCAGTTTATTCCTAAGAAGGAGCTAGTTCTCCTTTTTTTAAAGTACTGTAGCAAACAATAGCCCATAGTGGGTAGGTGGATATAAAAACCCACGGTGTTCATTTCAGGGCACAGGTGACTATTGCTTACTGTCTTCGTGACTTTCTTTGCTGCAAACTACACCAAACCTCCAGATGTGAGAAGTCTTATGAGGATCTAGAAGCATTCCAAGATCTGACTGGGGATCTTCAGGCTGACTGAAGGGTAATTCCTGGTAGGTCATGAAAGCCTTATTTAGGAGGGCTGAAGAACTTAGGTCTCCAAACAACCACAGAACATCAGGGGTCTTTTCTGCAACTTCTTTGTTCCTCTAGGTCATGAGGTAACTCTAACCTTTGGAATAGAGCAATGTTTACAGAAGGGTCAGCTCGGAGACCTTGTGTCCTTAGGCATGAAACCTCATTTAGCTCTCCAAAGCACTTTTCTGCAGACACTAGATTAGATGAAATTCCTTCTGGAGCTCACACCCAGAGAGCTGACTAGGTTGTTAATGGCAGTATATTGAATAAGAGAAGTTTGGGAGATGGGAATGCGAGGTCCAGGGTCCTGCCTGGAGGAAGGATGTAGACTCCTTGGAGCTCTCTGGATTAGGGGTCAGTGAACTGACCACAGATGGTGATAGCGCCTCCTGCAGCAGGACAAACAGATCCTTTTTTCCCCCCTTTTGGGAGTTGTGTACAGCTTGGAAGCAGATCAAGAACCTCCTCCTGGCTCCCGGCTGATGGCCCCACCTGTGGCCTGGAGGCCTGGAGACCACCCCACCAAGTCATAGGTGAGATCCCTGAGTTCACAGAGCTAGGTTCTTTCCCCCTGGGTTTCCGCTCTCCTGTGGACTGGCCTTTCCAGACCTTTTCCTCCTTGGGCAGCTCTTTCCAAGGCTCTCTTGAGACTCCAGTCTAAGTTATTTGGGAAGTGAAAAAGCGAAAGCACACATCTTAGAGCAGCAGGGACCAGCTGCTGGGTCGACTCTTCAAAAAACAGAGCTTCCTGGGGAGTGCCTGGAGCATCTCAGAATCTGGGACCTGACCTCCTGCCAAATTTTCTCATTGTCTTTTCAAAATGATAACATGAAAATAGCCGTTTTCACTTTAAAAAAGGGGAAGTAGGGAGGGGGATAGAGGTAGAGATAGAGACAGAGAGATAGGATAGATGAATGGGGAAAGGGAGGTAAAGGAGAGGGAGGGAGGGGAGGAGGGGGAGAGACAGACAGACAGACAGACAGAGACAGAGACAGACAGAGCCTGAGAGACAGACACAGAAACAGAGAGACAGAGACAAGAAATTATATTAAAGTTTCCTGAAGTCAGGGAAGGAGGGGGTGGGGGGTTTGGGGAACGGCAGCCTGCTTTTTATTGTATTTACCCGGCCACTCTGCCAAAGGAAGGATGAGAAGTTTCTGCCTGATGCAGGATTCAAAGCCCTGTGTGCTTAATAGGGTGACACAAATGTCTATGTTTTTTTCCTGCTTTTGACCAAAGGCCTTAGGGAGGGGCCACCCCAAGGGACTGCCTGGGAGAGCTGTGCCAGTAGGTTCTGTCCCCCAACCAAACACCTTCCCAGCCCAGGGCCAAGGCACCCGCAGCCTGTGGCAGAGGGGTTAGGAAGGGGGTTAGGGGCGGCACGGAGGCCAGAACCCCCAAATGCCCAGGCGTGGAGGGATTCGAAGCCCGAGCTTTGCTTGACTGCCTGAGCGGACTCTGCCTGAATCACACCAGTGTGATGCTTTTGCCAAAGGAAACTTGGCGGAGGGGGAGCGCGGGCCGGTGATTCCCTGCCTCCCCCCCCCCTCCCTCGCCCTCCTTCCACCTATCGCCCTCCCCGCCGGGAACAGCACACGGCCGAGGTCAGCTGGCTGCCTTTGTGGCTGCTTCCCAGGAAGGAAGAAGCGCTGTCTGCAGATCAGTTTATCAGCTGGCTTTCCTGTGCCGGAGCGTCGCCGTTTTCCGGGGACGGCTGCCACCCCCGTGATTCCCAGCCAGGGCTGCCGGGGGTGCGTGAGAGCTGAATAAATAGGCCATTGTGAGGCCGCTCAGAATCCAGGTTTCTTATCAAATTATCCACCAACGAGAAAGAAATTCCGCTCCTGCTGTCGGTCATCTCAGCTTCCCTTTTCTTTCACTGCAATTACGGCCATTGGAGTGGGATTTGAGCGTGCGTGAGTGTGTGTGTGTGTGTGTGTGTGTGTGTGTGTTTCAGTTTTGAAGGGAATATTCAGAAAGCAATTAACTTGTGCAGCTTACTGTGTGAGGCGAAGACTTGGGGGCGTGTCTCCTGTTTTCACTGGGGTTTTGGTTTGCAACCTTGAGTTCAGTTTCTGTGGCTTTCGTGTGTGTTTCTACTTGCTCACTCCCCACACAGGCACATCATTCAACACCAACTGCAAGCATTAGGAAGGCCATTCTGTAGGGCTGTACATCTAGCGGGGGTTATGTTTGTTTGTTTTTGGTTCTTTTTAGATAGTCTTAAACTGCTTTATGGACACTGAAGACTTGAAGTGGGAAAAACAGTAGTGGAAACTGGTCTTCTGATGGAGGCTGTGAGGAAGTGTGGTATTTCTGGGGAGAGCTGATGCCGAGGCATTGATAGTGCCTACTTTTTTTATTTTTCTGCTGCAGCTGCTGGCCTGACTACAGAGGGGCGGGAGATTCCTGGTAATTGTCTTATTAGATAATCATTAACAGGTAGGGCTGGTTTTAGGGCCTATCGCCTATGCAGTTGCCCAGGTCCCTAGCTCAGAAGGGCTCATACTTGGTGGAATGTTCTGCTGTTACCATCTTGAAATACTTAATAATTTTTTAATAAAACTCTACCTTTTCATTTTGCAATGAGACTTGAAAATCATGTATAGCCTGTGAGTAGGAGCTCAGGTTCATTTGAATAAGCTTGGAAAATGGTTTAAATAAATTTCTGTTTGAGATAAACTGCTGAAGGTGATTCTCTTAATTTTCAAAATATTTACTGTAACTGTCCTGATGAATTAGAGAATGTTCTACAAACTAAACTGCCCCCCGTCCCAACCCTGGCATTGTGGCATCTGCAGCAAGTTGTACCTGCCCACTGCCAGAACAAGAAAATGCATCCAGGCAAGACTTGCATCATTCTGCCTGCTCACAATTCTTACTTTAAAAAGCTTAGCATGTGCACACCTCAAAGATTTAGTGATTTCCATAATGAGATGCTCATTTGTACAGTAATCACTTCTCTTTTCCTTTCATCCAGTCTGAAATTCCTGGCTTCTACATCTGGAGGTCAGAGCAGGGGTGAAAATCAACTCATCCTATTAAAAATCTCCCACAGTTTTGGAGACTGTGTTTAACACTTTCAGCACCTAAAAAAACTTTTGGAAAATTACTCTCAATCTGACACATTGCATCCCTGAGAGACAGGAGAGGGGAAGTGGGGGAAAATTTATAATAAATAAGCAAAATGCTATTTTTCTAAAAATAGGTTGTATAAGAAACAATTGTTTTGGCTTAATGAGACAAATATTCCCTTCAAGAGAGTATTTGTTCATTTGCTTACTCTTTTGCTCATTAATTTGACTTTGCATTTTATTCACTCAATAAAGAATCTATAAGACAAGTACTAGAGGACATATTGTGATACAATAAAAGACAGAGGGTTCAGAATGTGGGGATATAAAAAATTAAACAAAAAGAACAATAATATGTTACAGGTGCTAAACCAGAAGGCCAGTTGACACTTGAATAATGTGAGATCTACTTTAGGTTGATTTTTTTCAATAAATATTTAATTGGCCCTCCATATCTTTGGTTTTGCATCACGGATTCAACTAACACAGCCATGAATTGAAAACAGTATTTTCAATCCACAGTTGAGAATCTGTGGATCAGATGGCTGACTGTATGCATTACTCTTTGCCTTTTTATTTAAGGGACTTGCTCCCTTTATATAAAGCCAATTTTGGTATTCCTGAGTGTCCTGAAATGAATCCCCCATGGATACCAAAAGATGACTGTAGCTAAGTTTTGGGGGAGTCAAAAGTTTTACTAGGATTTTCAACTGCACCCCTAAATCCTGCATTGTTTAAGAGTCGATCGTATCTATCAGTAGGTGTTAGGTCCATAGAGCGGTTAATAGAATCAATTTCATTTACTCATCATTCATGAGTTCCCTGAGTATAATATTTTTCTTCGTGAGCCTTAGTATTATAGTTATTGTTAATAGATAATATTCTCAAAGTAATTGATGTGTACAGACACTGTGTAAGCATTATACAAGCTTCTTTCAGTTGTCTCAAAATGTGATAATTTGGTCCATTTAGAAACCTTATTGTATAAAGAAAACTGAAGCTGGAACATGAAGTAAATTGCTCCAAGTAACACAGTTCCTAAGAAGCAGAGTCAGGCTTTGATCCAGCTCTTCTCCTCCAAAGCGTTCCTTCTCCAGGAAGGCTACCCTGCCTCCCAAAACACAGCTGCAGCAGCGTGTGTAATCTTGGATTCAACAAAGTATCAAGAAAATGTCATCTACTATTTCACATGATCACCCTCCTTTTCACAAAATACACTGGGACTAGTACCTCCGAAAGGTAGTGGTTTGTTCTCCCCTTACCCCCGTAAGATTAGTTTTTTTCTTTTTTCTTTTCTTTTTTCTTTTTTTTTTTTTTTGCTTCAAACAATTTATAGATGCCAGTGCTACTAATGGCTCCCATGAGAGGAGTAAATTCCTAAAACAAGGGCTGTATGCAGAGTGGTTTGCCATGGCTGCCTGGAGGAGAAGATTTTGTGGGCATTCACCATAATCTATAAATTCTATCTCCTTGGAAGATCATGAATCCTCATGTCTACTTCTTAGTGATCAATTTTAGATTTTTCATGTCAGAAGTGCATGAAGACAGCCTTTGAGGCTCATTTCCAGAAATCCATTTAGGCTGATTAGCTCTAGTGGCTCCTTGTTTTAAAGACCTGTTGAGTTTGAGACTTTGGAGTATCTTCCTGAGTCTTACACCTATCACTGCAGTAAGGAGAGGATGGCGGAGAGTAGTGGTTTAGAACCAGAATAGGGATGGAGGGGGCCAAAGCTGAAGAAGTGGGCAGAATAAGGTCACAGAGAGTCAGAGTGAGTGCTAAAAATAGAATTCAGGTCTAGCACCATTCTCTCTGCAGGCAGCTGCCTCTTTGTAACCTGAAACAGGGTTAGCTTGGGGCAAAGCAAAGGAATAATGGCATTTTCTTAAGGGAGATTTTTTTTTTCTTTTTTTTTCTTTTTTCTTTTTTTTTTTTCTGGTGCAATCTAGACTTCTTGGATAGGTGCTATATGTTTTCATTGGGGAGAGACCCTGTGTGGCTAAATTCAGTTCCTCCCACCCTGAGATAGTCCCTTGCTCTGACCTTGACCTGAACGTTTTAACAAAGCTGTGAAATGGAAGGCAAGACTAGAAAAGATCAACAAAAGAAAGAAAAGAATCATTCATTGCTACATTGTGAAGAGCTCAGGTATCTGATTACCAGGCTTGCCATTGCTGCTTGGTCCCCAGCACAGAGAAGAAGCAATCAGGCTGGTTGGACTTTCAAAAAAGATGAAGAGGAGGAGGAGGAGGAGGAAGAGGAGGAGGAAAATCATTTCAGTAGAACTTGATGTTTTTCATCCTATAGGGCAGATAAATATTAACCTCTAGTTATTGAGTTAAAAATACCAGGTTTAGAGAAATCAGAAACAAGGTAAATTGTATAAATTAAATACCTAGGTGTAAAACATTTTTGGAAACAATATGGCAACTTTGCCATTCCCTCTCTGGGAATGGCAAAGTTGCCAAAAAAACTGGGTAGATAAGTATTTTTGTTCATTCATTCATTCATTATCTGCCAGTGAATAGCTGTGGTACTCTATTCTGTGGACAAATAAGACACAAGTTTATCTATCTTCAGAAAAAGGAAATGTACATGAATTTGAGACTCAGACATAAGAGGCCTGCATGAACGATTGATAGGGGTGGAAGCATAGGCAACTATCTCCTTGAGCTGCTTTGCTTTAAGAGAAAAGAGCCAGCAAGGGTGAGATTTGTGCTTAGCACTCAGAAGAGTCTGGAGAGTAAGGGATGGATAAAGAGGTTAAGCCAGCGACTGTTCTCCTTGCTCGCCCCACAGTTGGTGATGCATCCTATGGGGGAGCTGGCTCGCCAGCTTCCAGGAAATATGGAAGGGAGCCTTGCTCTGCAGTTCTGCTGCATCACGGCAGGTTTTGATCCATGGCAACAGCTGCTCCTACGTTAGGAGGGGTCACAGCCTGAGGGACATTTCCTAGGCGATAGTCTCCAGGGCATTACTTTCAGTCTTGCCCATGAGAGCAGGTATCAGTTATCAGCAGAGGGGACAGATGTGGGAGGCTCCAGAAGAGCCCACCTGAAGGAGGTGTAGAGCTGGAGAACGGTGAGCCATGTGACACACTGTTTGCTGGCTCCCCTCTGGGTGAAACTTAAAGGTGACCTGAAACAGGAGGAAGAGCTGGTAAATTCTGATTATTATGTTATTTATATTTTACTGTAATTAAAAAGAAAGGTGAAAAAGAGGCTTTACAGGCTCAGAAGTTTCACAACTATAGAGTCATAGAAAGAAAGTCACTCTGTATGAGTACTCTGTATTGTTATTATATATATTTTAGAAAGCCAAGCATACATCTTCATCCCTGCCCTTTATTACATGAAAATCATATTCACAGTTTCTATATTTTTCATAGATGGTTAGAAAGGTACATCGTTATCCTTCACCACTGTGTTGGATGCTGCTGGTGCTCACTGACATCCAAAGTCCCTTCTTATTCTTGGTTTCTTAATCAATGGCATGTCTCAAACCCTGTGCACCCAGGTGGGCCAAGAGGCTAGTTCTCATCAGAGTAAATGTGCCTCATTTAATAGCAGTGGCACATTTACCATGTGTTCTCTTTGCTTCTCTGCTGGCCAAATGGAGAGTATTCCAAGGACTTAGAAGAAGGTGGAACTCTAAGAAGGAATGAGCCTGGATCCCTAAATGACTGCACGGAACAGAACCTTACTGCAGTCTTGCATGGGACTGTGACAGGAATGAGAATCAACTTTTATTGCGTTAAGCTAGTGGAATTTTGTACTTGTTAAGCAGTTAGCCTACTCTGACTAACACAACCATAAAAGGTGTTACAGAGACAGGGTGTATACTGATGTACCTGTAAACTAAGAAAAGGTCAGGTAGGCAATGGAAATGGAAATTACATGTATAATGACTCCCAGGTGTAAGCATTTCATTGTTGCTCATTAATCATGTGGCAAATATGTTTAAATAAACAGAGACAGGTACTTCCTGTTCAACAAATATCTCAAGGGAAAGGGGTTTTGTTGAAGGTTGGACCATAACGTTAATGCCTCCCTTTGGGCCCAGCATAGCAGTTATAGCAAAAATGAAAGAGAAAGACTTCCCAGGGAAGATGAAAATGCAGCTCAAAGGGAGTCAGGAGCCCCCAGTAGAAAAGTTCCTTTCAGAATTCTTGCTCTCCCAAGTCTTGGAGATTTGAGACTTTTTTCTAAAACAATGATCAATGCTGACACCAAACAAAGTATATCAAGCATGCCCTGACTCTTGAGAGTTCCCCAAACAGGAGCCATCCAGTCCTGCTCCTGGTCCCATTTTAGCCTCAGTTCTAAGTTGTTCTCATGGACAATGTGTTGGAGACTAGATTCCTGCCTCTTTACCCCAACTGTGCAACCCAGGACAAACCATCTGTCCTGCCTTGACTTGGAGAGAAGCCCTCACTCTTGGCCCTGGTATGGACATTTGGTCAGTAGTACTGTCAACCAGTTTGTCCTTTACACTGTAGAAGGACCTCTTGCTTCATGCCTTTGGTTCTTGGAGATATGTAGGGTACATTTTTATCACCCTTGAATGAGTTCATATGCACTGAAAATAAGATCCCTATCATGCTCTCAAGGGCTCTGTACGATCTTGCCTCTGTCCCTCTCACTTTAATATTCCAGGCTGCCTTGCCTTTACTTACCACAGCTACCCTGATTTTTCAGTTCTTGAAAGATGCAAGAGCTTTTCAACATACTGTTTCCTGTGCCTGGAAACGTTCTTCTCCCAGCTCTTGCTATTCTTAGCTCTTTCTCTTCTTTAGATCTAAGCCTAGAAGCCACCTCCTCAGAGAAGATTTCTCTGACCCACCCACCTAAGAAGATCATTTCTTGTGCCTGCCTCAGATTCTCTCAGCCCACTTCTTCCTCCAGCCATCATAATGGCAACAGCCTTGTCCAGGTGTCACCTGACAGCACCTTGCCGCAGCTGCACCTGGCTTCTTTTGGTTTGTGCTCCAGGGTTTCTCTGATGCTGCAGTGGGAGCTTTGCATGCACAGCCTGGGAAAGGGAGGGAATTGACTAACTCACAACCAGTGGGAGCTAGTGGGCCATTGCTTCTCTCTCCCGTCCCTTGAATGGGCAGTTTTGAGGCGTATTCTACATGGTTCCTTAGTGTTATAGCAGGATCTTCCCTCTGGGCCACAGCAGTGACCACCTTGAGACTATACCCTAGTTTTGACTTTTCCTCTTTATTTTTCCCCTAGTTCCCACTTCTCTTCCCTGGGGTCACTTTCCAAAATAAAACTACCCACATGCAATCTCTTGCCAAGCTTTCCATGGAGAATTTAGGTGAAGAAAGTCCTCTCCCTTATTTAATATCTTAGGATCTTCAATTTTCTTATAGCAGTTAGTACAGTTTAATTTTATTATATGATTATTTTTTGTTCTATGCAATTCTAATCTATACAATAAGGATGTAAACTCCAGAGGGCAGGAAGCTAGTCAGTTTCAATAGTCTGATTCTTCAGGTCTTAATGTGAAGTGCCTAGCACAGATACAACATCGTTAAATATAGATTCAATGAATGAACACATCTCAAAAATTTTGTATTTTATTTTAAAAATGACAGTTGTATTCTAGGCATTGAGAAGCAGTCTAGCATACTGGTTAAGAGCATGTTGTCTGCAGTCAGACTTTCTTGAATGAATTGACTGTCACTTAAGTAGCTCAGTAGCCTTAAGCAAGTTACTAAACCATGCTGGACACCAATTTCCTCACCTGTAAAATGGAATTAATAATAATACCTAGAGTATGGGGTTGTAATGAGTTATATATAAAGCACTCAGGATGATGCCTGACACATAATAATCATCAAATTAACTTTATTTCCTTAATTGTCCCTTTTTTCTCCCTTTTTATAGTCATTTAATGAAATTCAGACTCGCATAGATGTAATATTCATTTTAAATCTTCCATATATGTCAGTCCTTTTGCTACAGTTTCCTAAGTATGCCGAGGATGAATAATTGCCTAATGACCCATAACTGAGAATCAGAGGAATTAAGGGTGTGGTACTTTGAACATTTCACATCTCTTTGGTTCCCTTTAAGAAGTTCTTTGAGAACATATTTAGATCAATCAAAATTAGACAAAGACCAATGCAACATGTTAATTTCCTCCACTTCTGGTCTTTTGTGGGGTTTACTTGCAAGTGATTACATTTTAAAGTTGTAAGCTAAACCCACTACCAAATGATAATCATGATTACAAGCTTCTAAGTGGTTTTTTGGGGGGAGGGGTGGGGGGATTGTAGTAACTGTTTATGCAATGATAAATATTACATTAGGAAATACTGCTGGGTTAAGTGTTGGGAATAAATGCTGTTACTGATATGACGGCATACCAAGGGCCATCCATACTCCTGCCCTGTCCCCTACTGCCAATGAGGAGCAAGGCCCATCTTTTCCATGGATAAGATACTCATGCACCATCACTACTGGCTTTTTGTGGATCCCTCTAGTAAGAGACTTTGTGCCTACCTAGGGGCTGGAGGATGTTAGTGCCTTGGTTCTAATAAGCCTGTCTCTTGCAGAGTCACTCCAGAGAAAGAAGAAAACCCAGGCAGCACTCTTCTGCCTTGGGTCGCAAGCCTCCCTTCTGTGACTTTTAGAAACACTTCTTAAATCCACTTAACTCTTGGGAGAAAAAAACATAGCCAGTGAGGTTAGTGCTCAGAGGTTCAATCCAAGACAAAGCGACTGTGTCAGCACGTGGGAGGTGGGGGCAGAGACGTGGATGCCTAGATGTTGTTCTTGGGCCGCAGGAGGGAGGCAGTGCTGGAATTCTGCCCTCATTTCTCCAGACTCTCCTCTCACAAAGAGGAGCACACCTCACTTCCCTTTTAACTTTCCCTTCTGACTAATCCCCACCCGAAAAAAGGATCAAGACAGGTGGCCAGGCCCTGTGGGTCAGAGTTGGGTAAGCCAGGTGGCAGGGTGGCATGACTCTAGGAAATCAAAGGGTGGTGGACAGTGAGGGATTCTAAGCCTCAAGAGTTTCCTCTCTAATGTGGTGGCGTAGTGTGCCCTCGTGAAGTAAGAGTACTAAAACAGAGAAACCACAGGGTGTTGTGGAGCATCGAAGAGAGGAGATCTGAGCCCTGATTCTGCCACTGACTAGCTCTGTGATCTTTCAGCCTTTGTTTCTTGGAGATTAGACAAGTGGTTTTCTAAGGTCTCACCCGACTTAGGCAGTTGACCATTCTACGTGAGCCAATTTTAACTCTTCACTCTGTATAGTCTGGTTCTGCCCACATCTCACTATCAGATGATCCCCGACGTGACAGAAGTCAGCAAGAACGATTACATGGTAGCTTTTGCAATAGGAGTCTGTTTGTACATGCTATTATTTTTCATGCATGTTAAACTAATATTTTGAGTCTACTATTTTTTAGTTGCTGCTTTAGCCTAGAAGAACATGCTGCAGAGTTGCACTTAGGCTGGGACATGGCCTGACCTCTGTGGTTTGAATGGTTGAGCTCCATAAAGATAATAAGATCTCTTGAAATTATATATGTATATACATTTACATATACGTGTGTGGGGGTAATATTGGGTTTAAATAGCATACCACTTTTTCAAAAATTCTATTTCATATAATGTCATTATGATTTTGTTTTATTATGTTCAATTTATCCCCATTATTTTCCTGCTTCATTCCCATTCATGCCCATATTGCTGCTCAAAGCAGAATTTTAAGCATACCTCAAGGTATTTTTAAATAAAGCCAGTAAACAGCTTTAGCTGACACCTCCAGCGTGGCAGGGTGGCACAAGCCAACAAAAACAGGGAGTGGGAGGTTTGCTGACAGCTCTGGGCACTGAGACCTCAGGACTGGTTTGGTGAGGCAGACTCAAAATCAAGCAGTGACTCATGGAGAAGGCAAAGAGGACTCAATCATGTTGTGTCTTGTACCAGTTTCTTGCACAAGGAAAGGAAGTTATGGAAGAGGCTGGGCCCTCTTTCAGTCAAAGCAAGAGAAGAAGCATGCATGACTGGGGTGGGAATGCCGGTGCACAGACGCTGACTCAGCACCTCCTGTGGAAGGTCTCAGTGTTGGGGCAGGGCTGGGTCCCCATATCTTCTTTTGCGTTTGGTGTTCAAGAGCTGTAACTAAAACTCCAATGTTATTTTACGCATTAGTTAGGATACAGTCTGGACTGCTGAAATGAAAAGGTTCCTAAACACGGTAGCTTAAATAATTCTTATATATAAGTTCAGGTATCCTTTCCGGAGTTGAGTGGTAACTTACGCTGTTAGAAACTCTGCTCATATAAAGTGCATTGCTCCACTAAATTATCTTCAGTTGTCTTACTTAAAAACGAAGCTGTTTCACAGCCATACAGCAAGCTTTAAAAATCTAAGAGAGTTTGTGGGGAGGAGGGAGGATATGGAGAAGACCAAGCATATTTTACAGAGGATGTTGGCAATGTAGTATAGAGATTACATGGAGCCTTCCCATATGGTTTATAATGTTTCCTCTGCCACTTGCTAGACTGTGAGCTTGGACAACTTAATCTATCTGTGCCTAATTTATAAAAGGATAATGGTATCTATCTGGTAGGCTTGTTGTAGGCTTGCATATATTGATGAGTTAACATAGTTAAAGTGCTTAGAGCAGTTTGTAGACCGCAGTTACAACCCAGTAGCAGACACTGCTGATGCCTTATTCATACCCATTAGTACTTACCATTTTGTCAACTCCAGATGGCTTTTTACTGCAAGAATTTGAGACTCTCCCTCTAGGCTTCCTCTGGCCTCTGGGAATGTGCTCTGCTGCATGCAGGGCAGGCCACAAGTGCTGAGAAGTTAAAAGATAGCAAGTAGCCCTCAACCAGGAGGTTGAGTGCTCCTCAGCAGTTTTCTTGTTCCTTGGGTGAGACGACTCTCAGACATGTCCTACATCACCTCGCAAATGTCTGCAGGGCAGCTCAGCCCCAGAAGTTCACATTAGCTGCCTGCACATTGGCATAGTTCATGTTGCTTCCTTGATTTCCATGGTTCATTTCTCCACCCTCCTGGTCTTCTTGACATCACCACCCAAATTAACTGCTTGTATTCAGGATCAGCCTCTGGGAAACCCCAGCTAAAATGTTCTCCCTTATTACTACACACTTTTGTCTAACCATGATGACTTTAGAATGCATTCTGATGCTGGCAGCCCAAACCCTCCCCTTTTCATATACCTCCACCTTCCAGGATCTTCTTCTCACTTTAACAATAATATCTACACCAGAATAAAAGAAATGCAGACTCTCGTGCCCCTCAAACCCACCTCCTCAATTGATACACGCAGAGTCCCACAAAAAAACCAAGTCGCAAAGAAAATGAAATGTTGTGGCAAAAATATTTAACGTCTTTGGGGTTTGCCGCCCTGCCCAGCTTCCTTCAGGCTAGTTCTGATTTCTCTTGAGGCCTGCACATATGGCATATTGCTTAAATTTGTGCCTGGGTTATGACTGCACGTTAAATCTGAGACAAGGGGAAGGACCCAGGTACACAGCTCTACATCCTGTTGTGATGCATAAGCATTCTCTTTTCATTTCCTCCCTGGGGCTGAGAGAGGATGGAAGTGTTTTTCATGAAGACAGGAAATATCTTCACTACTGCTTTGTGAACTAGATGAAATTATCCTAAAAGAGCAGGTCCATTGGGGTGAGGAGAGAAGGTATGTGGGCTGGATTCTCAACTGAATTATTAAACAATAGTGCTCTCTGTAGCCACACCCTGTTATTTTATACAACGGAAAAAAACAACTTGGCAAAATAAGGTCACTGTTGCCTTCTTTAAAATGTGCTATCATTTCAGTATTAGACAGTTATACAAGAGCCAATACCAAGAAGCTCAAAGGTAATACAGTTGTCCTCTTTTTCAGGATTCCAATATGCATGAATTTCTATCATCACAGTTTTGTGAGTTTAATTAAATAAAACTAGTCCTGTCCAACAACACTGTTCAAATTTCAGTTACCATGGTATATGAACTATGAATGTTTGTGTAAAGTGCTGCTAGCTCTTCAATATACAAATCACCTTATAAATATGTGATCATGATCAGTTAGTTACCAACCATGTGACTTATTTTAAAGTCTATTGGCGATTGTTTATTGTGCACCTGTTTCTCAGTTGTACAAACAGATAGCTATGCGTGCAGTTATGTAGTCCTCCTGACTTATGGTGATAACCCATGTGACATTTTACAAAAATGGATAGTCAATAGAGGAAACTGGGAGACAAAAACAGAAGAGAAGAAAGGTATAAAAAGTGATAATGCATGAAGTGAAATTCGAATTGAATGTAAGTGGAGTTTAGAAAACATAGTTGAGCGTGGAAATGTTGACACTGGAACCATTCTAGGGACTCAAGACAAGCAACCAAAACAACTAGCAAAGGTGAACTTATTGCCCGTAAAGGAGGAAAGTGACAAAAGGATGAAAATGTCCCAGAGAAAGTAATGCTGGCCAAAAAAAAATATATTACATTAAATGAACTCTGAGATATTTCATGGCACTGGAAGTGCAAAGGACAAAATGGAAGCTAATCCAAGTTCAGAAATGAGACTGACAATTTACCAAGGCATGGAAAAGTTACTTGCTCTGTATTAGATGATATGACAAGAAGGCAAGCACTGCCCCAACCACTCTTCATGCGTTTTTACAAAGAAATAAAACACTATAATTCTCAGTATTTCCAATATTACTGTATGCTAAATAAATATTTGTTTTTATATTTTTTAAATTTCTCAATACATTTATAATTGATAGCAAGAGAGTTTTTAATACTTAGAGAAAATTTTCTAAAGATATAGAAAGGTGGTCATTTTCCCCTGTGATTAAGATCACTTTAGCCTTCACTGTTATTTTTATAGTACTAAACTACTGTGTAAGGACTGCCCGTGCTTGAGGTTTTTTCTTATTTATTAGGACAGTGAAAATACATGGACTTTGGAGCCTGTGTGCCTAGGTTTAAATCATGACTCTGACACTAAATTTCTTGCTGTCTGCTGTTGGTCAAGTACACCAACCTATCTTGAGACTCAGTTTTCTTATTTAAAGAACATAGACATAATAATACTTACCACATAGAGTTCTTGAGACGACAGGGGGAAATGCCTCTGAAAATACACCTGATATTCAAAAAGCATTCAATGAATAAGCTCCATAAAAGCGAAGACCCTGTCTCTTTTCTTCATTGTGGTATCTAGGTATTTAGAATAAAGTAGTATAGCAGTTGCTCAATACATATTTGGTACGTATAAGATTGAATAGTCACATAAATATTCAACAAATGTTAGTAGACTGATTCTCTTCTTCTTTCTCACTTTTTGAATGCCGTATACCTTCAAAGAGTTAAACAAATCATGGGGCCCAGTTTTACCAAGACCCCAATAGATTCACCCATGACCCCTATAATGTCCTTCCTTCACAGTCATTTCTGTCTTGTTTTTCCCTGCCCACTTGATTTAGGTGTCAGGGTCACTCTTCAAGGTTAACGTTTTTCACATAAATAATGAACTCATACAAATCTATAGGAAAAACACTAAGACGTCAAAAAGGAGAAAAAAAACAAAACAATTTATTTGCAAATGAACCTAACAAATATTTGTAAAATCCACCCTCACTAGCAGCCAAGGAAATGTAAATCGAAACCAGAGATTCTCTTTGTGATCACATTTGCACAGATATTTAAAGTGATGAAATCAGATTAATGAGAACATGGTGAGAAGATCCTCATCTCAACTACTTTTGCTTAAGAATTGGTATAATCCTTTTAGAGAGTAATTTCAACACAAGAATTGTGGGACTTTGACCCAGTAATTTACTTCTGGAAATTAATCCTGAACATTCAATGTGGATGAAGCTTCATGTGTAAAGATTCATCCCACTGTTATTTGTAAGAGTGAAGTCAGAAAACTGCCTAAATGTCCAACGATGGAGATTGTTTAAGTGGAAGATGGTATATGTGCTTTCTATTAGGCAGCATGTATCTATAAAGAGACAAATGCTTGTGATAGAACATTGTATATAAGAAATATTTTTAATTACATAAAAACCCAACAATTGATGCCTTAATACTATCCTGCAAGAAAATACTCCAAAATGTGAACAAGTACCATTTATTATGGCTCCACCATATTTTAGGGCTTTGTATATTTTTTCTCTAATTCTCACAACCCTGCATGGTAAATATTATTATTCCCATTTTACAGATTATAAAATGAGACTCAGAGGACCAGGAAGCTTTACTGAAGCACTAGTTCATTATGTACATCTAAACAGTAAAGTCTGCTTTTTCTTGTCAAATTGGGCTTTTTTTCATGTTTGGTTGAGGTTTTGTTTTGTTTTGTTTTTTTAATTATCAGACAATAATTTTCTAAATTTTTCAGAGTTTCTGTATTTTAAAATATTTAGAAGCATAAACTACTTTAATAATGACCATAAACATAGTTGACAAGAAAATAATGTAACTTTAATAAGTCGTTTAATTACTCTGAGCTGCAGGTGCTATTGAATAAATAGTGCCTATATCTGCTCATTTTATAGGACCGTCTATCTGAGTTAAAGTGAGAGAGTAGATAACATGTGTCAAAACACTTCAGGTTATGAAAGGAAAGGTGCTCACGTTTTAATAGTTCTTTTCCAAACTTTTTAATCAAAAATTGTATTCACTTCAGTTATTTAAGAGTTATTATTACTTTAAATATTACATGGGCTGAAAACCTTCAATAACACAAGTGCTTTTTCAGTGCCAGATTTTAATATCTGTCTCAGTTAAAAAATGAGGGCAGGGGGAATTCATTGTTTTGCACGGTCGATATGGAAAATCTAGCACACATTCAGCATTCTTTGGGAAAGGAAGTAGAAGGCTCCTGTATCAGATGTTTTGGAAAGAAGGTAACTGTGGAATAGGCTGCCAGTTCCAGACAGGAGCTTTTTATTGATTCTCGTTGAATATTCATGGACTTGAAACTTTCTGTCTCTGATTGTCCATTTTCTGAGTCTGGCACACTTCAATCAATGGTTTTTTGGTTGTTTTCCTAAGAGTTCGGTGGTGATGTTTTTGCTGCATTTGGCATAGTGTGTGTGGCCAGATCCTGGGCGTTTATGGAACATTGCCTTAAGGGTTGTTTACTCTGGACTCTCTCCAGGATGCCATCCTCATCCTAGATGACTTCTGGGGAGGGGGGGGGGGAACAAGGCAAGGCTCATCCTCAAAGATTATCCAGATCACTATGCACCTCAGCAATTTATTTGGGTTTTGCTCCAGGGAGACCTGTAAACTCTCAGGTGACAGAAGATGTGGACACTTTGCTCTTTTATCACCAAGAGAAAGACTCCTAAGTGGCTTCTAGGGAAGCAAGTAGAAATGTTTGGCAGTGGCAGTGGCAGCTTGACTTTACCACAAAGTGCAGAAGGTTATTTGGTCAGTGGCTCTCCCTCCTGAAATCTGCTTTTGTGCAGCTACCATTCTAACTGCAGGACTGCCTGCCACCCAGATCATTTATAGGAAGATACCTTCAGAGCACAAGGCAGCACAGGGAACTTTCTGAAAAGGAGAGTCAAGGAATGTGGTGTAGAGTCAAAACATCTACTAAATATACAATTGGCTTCATTTATATGACAAACTTTGTGTCCTGCCTTGTGAACTAAAAAGTTATCTCCCCAGTACAGGATGCTAACTGGGAAGTAAGGTGCCTCAGGCTTGCCTACTGGAAGCTCCATTCAGGGCCTTTTTTTCTCTCAGCTGTAATAACATTCTCTGTGATGTAAGTTCCACCAATATTTTTCAGCCCAGGAGGAAGTTTAGTTTGGCTGATTTAAACTTAAAATAGGGAAGGAAACGCTTTTTGTTCTTCTTCTTCTTCTTCTAGATTGGGCTACAGTTTTGATTTGGTTGCTGTAATTATCTGTATTTGTTTACATGTGGAAAATGCAGTCTCATGCATTTGACGTCAACCTTTGGCAGACTCTGATAAGATCCCAGATGAGCAAGGAGATGACTGCAAATTGTTTCCATGCCTGTATTATTTATTTTATTATTGGACTCTTTCTCTATGTATAGGCTGTGGTGTTGTGTGTAGAAATATGGCTAAGTGACAGGTTTTAAAACTTGCTTAAAGAAGACAATTTTTGGAGAAACTAGAAAAATGACATTTAGCAATAAAGAAATGGTTGTGTTCAAGAATGGCAAAAGTTTGCACATGTTTTTCTTATAGGGCCAGATTGCATAATTTTAGGCTGTAGACCATTCGATCTCTCTCACAACTTTCAACTTTGCTGTTGTAGTGCAAAAGACTATAGACAGTGGTCTGAGAGTGAAGCTGTGTTTCAAAAAAAAAAAAAAATGTTATTTACAAAACCAGGCAGCTGTTTCATAGGTCCACGTTGTGTCAAGTCCTGAATTATGGTATAATTCATTTGACGCATACATCTAGTGTGTTGTTTTCACCTGAAAAATAAGGGAAAATCCAGCTAAAGATAGCCTAAGAATCACGTTAATCTCATGTAAGAAGATTATCTCATGTAACAGATTTCATAATAGAGCAGTCCCAGGGTTGGTTAATTAAAACAGTTCACTTATGTCATCCAAGACCCAAGTTCTTTCCATCTTTCTGCTCTCCCCACTTGGCTCATTGGTTTGTTCTCAGGCTGACATGCCTAATTGTCACAAGAAGGCAGCCTCAGTTCTAATGTTACATGTAGTTGCAACATCTAGCAGAAGAAATAAGACTTTTTTTTCTACCCATGTATCGCTTTTTAAGAGCAAGAAAATCTTTCCAAGAAGAACTTCCATTTCACAGCTTCATTTCTTACTGACCAGAACTGGAATAGAACATTTAAAAAGCATTTGGACTAAGTATTGGATTAGTTGTCTGTGGCTGATATGTTATCACACTTGGTGATTTTAAACAATCAATATCTGTTCTGTTACAGTTCTGGAGGCTAGAAGTCCAAAATCAGTATCGTGGGGCCAAAATTAAGGTTGAATAGGGCCGTGCTCCCTCTGGAGGTTCTAAGGGAGAATCTATTCCTTGCCTCTCCCACCTTCGGGTAGCTGCTGGCATTGCTTGGCTTGTGGCCTCATCGCTCCAATTTTCAAATCTCTGTCTGCCTCATCTTCTGTGCGTCTTTTTGTTACTCTTTTTTTTATTAGTTATGCTTTTTAAATATTTATTTTAGCATTCAATAGGCTTATTATAATTATACAATAAATAAATAAACCATGTTTAAAACATCTCAATTTAATTTTGAATGTAGTGACTGTCAATAAGTCTAACCCACATAAACAAAAAACTTTGGTGTCTCCAATTATTTTTAAGAATAAAATGGTACTCTGAAACCTCTGTGTTTGAAAACTACTCTAATGTATATACCTAACAGTGAATTTGCTGGTGGTAAGTACAGTTATATCCAAACGTAATAGATAATGCCACACTATTTTTCAAAACGTTATACCCATTTATTCACACTCAAAAGTGTGTGACCATTACTGTTGCCTCACATCTTTGCCAGTACTTGGTAGTAGCAAACTAAAATTTTTGTATAATACATGTAAGATTGTATATATTTTATTTTTAATTGAAATATATTTGATATAAAACATTGTATAAGTTTAAGATATATAACATGTTGATTTGATACATTTATATATTGCAATATGATTAGCATTTTAGCATTAGTTAGCACCTGTTACATCACATAATTACTATTTCTTTTTTGTGATGGGGCTAATGAAGATCTAGTCTCTTAGCAAGTTTGAAGTTTCTAATACAATATTGTTGTCTATAGTCACTATACTGTGCATTACATCTCCAGAACTTATCTACTAGTTCTAAGTGTATGCCTTTTCTTGATTATTAATTAGATGAAACATTTGATGTTTTTGCTGGACAGAATGTTTTGTCGTCTATGGAATGGCTCTTTTATATTTTTCTTGTATTTAAATGGAATATTCTTTTTTTATAAGGACACTTATGATGGCATATAGGGCCCACCCTGATAATCTAGGATAATCTACTCATCTCAAGATCCTTATCTTAATCTGCAAAGACCTTTCTTCCAAATAAGAGAATGTTTACAGTTCCCAGGAAATAGGACCTTAAAACTTTGGGGGCCATTATTCAACCTGCTACAGTATGGAGAACTCTGAATGTCCCAGGAAATAGGACCTTAAAACTTTGGGGGCCATTATTCAACCTGCTACAGTATGGAGAACTCTAATTGTCAAAGTAAAAAGAAAACAAAAAACAAAACCCCCCAAAACCTGACATTTTCTGAAGTAATAGAGAGCCATTAAATCAATTACTGGCAAGAGAGTGGGAACTACCATGATTATTTTATATTAATAAAGATTTACATACGTCAAATAAGTGAGGCATGGCCTAAAGACATTGGATTCAACAAGCAGGGGAAAAGTCAAGATATGACTCTTACATAGGCAAACATCAGTATGTGCTATATAAAACTGCTGTATTTAACAAAAGTTTATAATGATTTAAGAAAACAGTTTTTATAAAGTAAGGTAGGATAAGACTTATATATAGTGTGGTCCTTACACAGAGAGTAAAAAAGTTTGTGCATAAAATAATACTTTAAAAAATTACTAGCAGTTTCTGGAAGTGGTAGGAATATGGGTGATTTTTCTTTTCTCTTTCTTTTTGTATTTTTCAAAATTTTAATTGAAATATATACTGCTTAAATTAAAAATATGCTTTAATAATAAATCAACAGCATTATATCGTTAGAGGATAATTCTGGAGTTTTTTTAAAAAGATGACTTCAGTGTGCCTTATATAATTTCACTTAATTTCTATATATCACCTAGTTTATGGTATCGTGAAATTAAACAGAACAGCCACAGATTCCACCTAGATAAATTCTTCTGCTTTCAAAGAGACCTAAACCCTCCACACTGTCACTAGGGTTAGCTTTCTGAAACATAGATTGTGAGGTCCATCCTGCTTCTCATCAAAAGCATTTAATGTCACTTTAGAAAATGTCTTCTTTTAAAATTGGCATTTAGAATTCTCCACGACCTTGTCCAAATCCTTTTCAAAATCTCATACACAGGATACTGCATTACATTCGGTCATATACCTCCTGCTACCTTCTTCTCTGCCCCATGCCCTTTCATGCTCTTCCCCAGGCTGATTTCTAACCCTGGGGTTCTCTCACTGTGCTCCCAGATGGAGGGGAAGCTTAGGCTCTACCTGAGAGCTTATTAGCAATGCAAATTTTCAGGACCCACCCCAGCCCTACTACATCAGAAACTCTAGGGTTGAGCCTGTTGATGTAGGTCTTAGCAAGCCCTCTAGGCAATTGTGATGCATGCTAGAGTTTGAGAGCCTTTGGGCTAGCTCTCTTTGTCCCACTTTCTTCATTGTTGCATTCTTACGTCTATGGCAATCATCATTGCTAGAATAACTACAGTATTATTCTTCCTAGATAATTAATTTATATATTAATTTTATAAGCATATATTTATTAAGCCATCAATTGACCTTCCAAATAAATAACATTTCTATATTCCTATGATTTCTTTGCTGTATCAGTCATTCTTCCTTTAGGTAAACTTTTCTTGTCTTGTTTTTTATGTATTTTCTGCATACAAATCAATGAAGCAAGGCAAAAATGATCACTTTTTCCTAATGGTCTTCTGGATCACTTATAAAATCACCAAATGCCTGCTTTGAGCCAGGCGTCTGTGATTCAAAGCCATTCTTTCAGCTGTGGTCCATTAAGCAGGCCTGGTACCATCCCTCTATCTCTCTGTCCTTCTTCAGCTAAGCCAAACACATATGCAAAAGAATCATGGACAGTTTATCTGAAGGCCCAGGATATCCTCTCATCAACTTCACTTTCCCCAGAGTCTTGTATTTATGATTAGTTGAAGTAGAGATGATAAGAGTTTTTTCCTTTGCATAAGTGGCCCCTCATGCACTAGCACTTATGAAATTCTACAGAGTTCTGTGCTGAAGGAGGGCTCAGGTCCTACTTTTTTCTCCACAGTCATCTGAAGGAAGTATGTTTTGACCTCTGAATAGCATTTAATCCCATGCTTAGCACAAAGTAATTATTAATAAACAATTGTTGGATAAATGGAAGAAATAATGAAAAGACCAGTGAAGGATGAAAGGATAGGAAGGAAGGAAGGAAGGAAGGAAGGAAGGAAGGAAGGAAGGAAGGAAGGAAGGAGGAAGGAAAGAGAGAGGGAGCTGTGGAAGGAGGGAGTGTGATGGCCAAGTATAGCTCAGACAGCTCCCAGTATGAGGAAGTGCTTAAGGGAGCAGGTAGAATTGGAACTCTAATACTTATCCAGTGCCATATATAGATATGCTCTAACACTTAATTAATTATTCAGTTTGGTTCCCTCCTGGAAGATGTTTTCAGCTGTTCCTCCCAGGTGCAAAGGGTGGAGGCCTCTCTAAGCATCTGAGAATAAAGCTTTGTGAGTTGTAAAGCAGAATGCAAATGGTGATTAACTAAGGCACCACAAGCTAGGGCAAGTATCCTGAGCAGTCCCAGGAGACACTCTTGCCTCTTTTTTTCATTTCACTTCTCAAAATTGTCACCAGCATAGACCAACTGAATCTCGAATGGTCAATGATTAAAATTTCCACTCTGAAAATCTGAGCAACTTAAGAACCATAGAAACTGGATCATCTGTAGATAATTTATAAATAACACCCGCCTTTCAAATCAGCTCTGTCTCCCCAAAGAGTCCTCTGTCCTGTCAGTGGGACCACTGCCAAGGCCCGAACTGCTAAAGTGGGCCAGTGACACTGAAGTCGTGGCAGGAGCTTCTTATCTCTAATTCTTCTAATAATTTGGGACATTTCATTGAAACACCTGTTTTTCCTCATGTAAAATATAAACTAAAAGTTATTGGTTATTTTTAGGTTGGGAAAGGCTTGTATAATTTTAATGCCTGTGATTCATTCAGGTTTCACTTTGTCTACTGCTAACATAGTTGAAACATATAAAATACTAAGTAGAACCCCAAATATCCTGGATATATGATAAACTTTGAGGGTATTAAAAACTGACTAAGCCCTTTGCTCTTTTTTCACTGAATTTTGTTGACATGAAAGGAAGCCGTTAATATCATCTTTTTTCCTCCCTTTCTTTCAGGTCAATACTAGTCAGCACAGCCTTAGCCACTGTGGTGTGCCTCTGAAGAGCCGGTCCGGCTATCTTAAACTGGACAGCGGCGGTTTGTGGGGCCACAGCTCTCAAGACCATATGGAGTTGCTGGCTGGGGTAATGATCCATGTTACTGTATATTTGTAGGCTTGACATGTTGATATTCTTTCCTTACCTCTGCTGAGCTGGAGTGATAGAAATCTCATATTTGTCCACATCCTGAGATTATGACATGTCTCACAAGACCTCAATACTGTTCAGGGAGAGGCAAAGATTAAAAATAATCAAGTTCACAGGAGAGCCCTGCAACCTGTCATCACTGTTTCTGTAGCAGAATTCCACAAAGTCCCTACTCCTTACACCCAAACTACACACATGCACAGCTCTTCTGTGCCCCTGGCTGGGGCTCTGAGTACATACACATGTCTGCTATTGGACTGTCTGGACTGGAGGTCTTCACATTGCTTCTCAAGAATCTAATGGCAAATGACAAAATTGACCAGCTGGTGCAGGAGAGAGTTATATTGAACGCACTGTATGAGAAATAGGATATGTATAAAGCAGGGCTTTTCTGGATGTTTGACATGAAATTTTTTTCATTTGGAAAGTGCAATCGACCTTTAAACAACTGCACTTTTTTGGGATTAGGGAACCTGACCCCTGACATGGTTGAAAATCCATGTATAACTTTTGACTGCTTTTAGTCAAGTTTTACCAACTGTTGACCAGAAATCTTACCAACAACATAAATAGTCTATTAACACATTTTGTATGTCATAGTTTTATATAAAGTATCCTTACAAAAAGTAAGTTAGAGAAAAAAAGTTATTACAATAATCATAAGAAAAGAGAATACAATAAATACAGTATTTCTTGAAAAAATCTGCATATAAGTGGCCCCATGTAATTCAAACATGTGTTGTTGAAGTGTCATCTATATACAGCATAACACATAAAGCTGTGCTATTTCAAACATAATGGGTATGGTGTACATGTCGAAACAGAACACATACCAATTTCGGAGAACATTATTTGGCCTAGAAAGCATCGGTAAAGGTAGTTTCATGATGGAAGTCTTCTCTCTTTCTCTCTGGGTCCCATAGAGTTCTTCTTTGTGTGACTTTCACCCCTCCTTTTGGTTCCCCTAACATTTTATAGCTTTGGCTTTCTAACAAGGGAGCGAAAGTTCTCAGGAATGTGTATTAGCATTTCTAGAAGAATATGATGTATACTTTTAAAAAATGCATTTCATATTACAATAGAATTTAATAATTTGGAAACTAATAAAAGGCCCTTGCTGTCAAAATATAAACAAAGAGAGTAATATTTGACAAGTTCTCTTTGCTGGAGGGAATCCGCATCAGTAAGTCTTCAAATAGAGCAACCGGTGGGGGGGGGGGGGTCTCATCTCCCTAGGTGGTCCAAGTCAAGATCTCATTGGGTGGTCCAGCATAACATCTTTGTTTATCAAATAGGAAAAGATTCAAAACAATTATGGGCAAAGGTAATAAATGCCTGTATCTCTCCTGTAGGATGAGACTTCAGCTGACTGAGCTGAGGCAGGAGTCCTCCTGACAAGGTGGGAGCAGCACATTCAGGGTCCATGGTCCAGGACTCAGGAGATGAAGAAAGGTAAGTGTTACGTGTGAAGACAGCCATGGCTTCAACGGTTCAGGCTTTGCCTTCATTGCATGAATGCGATCACTCTAGGAAAATGGAAACAGAAAGAATATTGAGGCCAGTGAGTCCAGCAAGGGGCCTCAGAATGGGGATCCCAGGACCTGCAGAGGTGACAGCCACAGGCTTGCAACAGCCTTCCTCCAGAAACCGCGGTGAAGCATGTGCTGGAGCAGGGAGGGACAGAAGCTGCTTCGTAATCTCCACTGACAGTGCCCTGGGCAGGGGGTGGGGGCAGAGGCCCCACCTGAGCAAGCAAAAGGCAGAATTTATTCCTGGACTTCTTTGCAGGGAGACATCTCTCTGCAGGTGACTTTATGGTGTTTCTGAACCTACATATGGGGTCCCACATTAGTCCCACATTCTTCAAAAGCAAATTGCTCTAGAAAACAAAAAAGAGTGAGTTGAATAAGTGGTGTCACAGGGCACTGTATCAAACTCATAGCAAGGCAGACGTAGTAAAGGAGTTTTAACGGTAAAAAGAAGAAAAAGCCCAACAAGTAGTATCAAATGGCCATGAGAAACACTGTGTTCCACAGCTGAAGATGGGACAAGTGAGGACAACTGGGGCATGATGCTGGTAGAGGAGCTTGAAGGACCCTATGTTGGCGAAAGGATGTGGGCTCCCTGTCATAGTAGGGTGGGGTAGCAAATGGCACTGAGGGAAACAAGCCGCAGAACAGAGGCATGGGGATCACTTGTATAGAGATCATTTAAGATCATGCTCGAGTCATCCTGAGGCCTTTGAAAGAGAGAAGGGATTTGGGGAATTGTAGTCCAGTGGATTATCTTGTGGGAATTCAGTACTTAAGACACCTAGATTATGTTCTCTCAAGCTGATGGACAGGAGGCCTGGTGATGGGAATAAATCATGGAACAAGGGGCAGAAACCACATAGGTGTTGAGACACTGTGCACAGGTAGAGCAAGGAAAGATGTCACCCACAAGAAGGAGGTCCGGTGAGAAGCAGTTTCTCTCCTGTATTTAGGATGTTGCTAAAGTGGCGCAGAGCAATCAGAACTCCCCATTTTAAAGAAGACTCAGTCATAAATAAATAGAAATACAAATAAGTCTTTTGGGAACCTCCTCCCACATTCCTTGGTTATTGATATTTAATGCAAAGATTGCTATGACCTCAGCTGGACTATCTACAAACCAAACCAACTTGCCCTGAAGCTCAGACTCAGTTACTTACCAACAGCCTGGTTACATTACCTAAAATAAAAACCAGAGAGAAAGACCAATGAAAATCCAGGCAGGGAGTACCTTATTCAACATTCTGAAATACAAGGTTGCAAGTGATAACAGCCCAGGGAGGTGGTATGACTGTGGGAGGAGCAGGAAGTTACAATAATCTCTGGCACAACTTTAGTTAATATGCTAATCAGCACGGAAGTGCAAAAGTTAGGACAAATGAAGAAGAGAGGATATGGATCACAAATAGCATTTTAGCAAGAATCACAATAAATAGGCTTTTTTTTTTTTTTCACTCGCACTAACTACCTTAGGACATTTAGGAAAGTCATTTAATGTCCCTAAGACTTGGTTTCTTTTCATGTAGAACCTGAGAGTTGAAACAGGTGATCCCTCATCCTGACAATCTGTGAATTTGGAGTTCTGTGTAGTTCGTAGACTGGAACATTTCCTCCCAGATTTTCCAGAGCAGATACTATTTCTCTGATACGGCCTCAGCCAATCGTATGATCCTCCCCTTCCCAGGGAATGTCTCCAGTTAGAAAAGGCAGGGGATGGATCTTTTTTTTAACTGGATAAGAGATCTCACTGGCCGTGTTAAGTTTCCCCATGGTACTGTGTTTGCTGTGCTTTTGATTCTCAGTGTAGTTCAAGCCTCTCCCATCCCATCCATTTTACCCACCAGGAAACACAATGGCATTCATCTGAACTGTGGCACTGTTGCCTAACCAGACAAATCAACCTATCATTAAGGAGACTGGAGTCCTGATGCTGAGCCCAGAATTTCAGGGGAAGACTAATGAATAGCTTTGCCTGGGTTTTGAGTCCGTTGATCAGATAAAGTGTTCTTGGTTGACTTTAAACTATTACATGATCCATGTAATTATAATGCTTTCACTTTGGAGCCCGAGGGAAAGGTCATAGGTCCTGGAATCTGAGTCCCTGGCCACCTGGGCCTCCCTCAGGTCATGCGTGGTCTCATATTCAAAAGAAGAGGCTAGATTGTTTTTACACCACCCAAAATAATGGATGCCATACTAGAAATTTAGGGAGCATTTGATCTCTTCAGTCTCTTCTGGAACTCAACATGTGTTCCTTTATTTGCTCATTGAGTACCTACTATGGTCATTTGCTAGGCAGCAATAAATGGTGATACATCAGCCATGCTCTCAGGAACATGGCTTTCACTCTACACCAGCAGTGTGAAGTAGTTGCAACGGAGACCTCATGACCTGAAAAACTGAAAATATTTACTCTCTGGCCCTTTATAGGGCCTAGAGGAGATAAAATATGAAAACTATTGCTTTGCGATCAGAACTTGAACTCATACCACTAGTTCTTGACTTTTTCTCCCTTCGTGATGCCTCTTCTATCTTTAGAGTGAGACAAGTCAAAATAATTCAATTTTTCATTCATCAATGTTGGTTATCTGAGAGAGTAATTTTCAACCATTTTAGAGTTAAAATGCCTTCTAACACACAATCTCTCTCTCTCTCTCTCTCACACACACACACACACACACACACACACACACACAAATGAAAAGATTTAGCCTGGTAGTAATAGCTTTAAATCGAGTTAAAATGCATATATTCTGAGGATTGGAAGGAGCCGAAAAGAGTGTATTAGTGTCCTCATCCTGCCATAACAAATTACCACAAACAAGGTAGCTTAAGAAAACACAAATTTATTTTCTCATAGTTTTAGAGGACAGAAGCCTGAAATCAAGGTATTGGCAGAGTTAGCTCCTTCTGGAGGCTCCAAGAAAGAATCTGTTCCAAGCCTCTCTCCTAGGTTCTTGCAGTTGCTTGGCTTATGGTTGAATAATTGCAGTCTCTGTCTCCATCGTCACATAGCCTTTCTCTCTGTTATCTGTGTATCAAATCTCTCATTGCCTTTCTCTTATAAGAACACCTGTCATTAGATTTAGGTCTACTCCCAGTCCAGAATAATTTCATCTTGAGGTCTTTAACTTAGTTGCACCTGCTAAGACCCATTTGCCAGATAAGGTCACAGTCACAGATACTGAAGGTTAGGACCTGGACGTATCTTTTTGGATACCACCATTCTACCCGCTCTGGAAGGTATTTAGCATGTTGCTGGAGCTGATAGGAAAAACTCTTCCTCTGTCTCCTGTGTAGTGATTGAAATGAACAAATTGAAATGAACAATCTGTTGTGTTGAGAATAGATTAAAATGGGAAAGAAGGAAAAAGTCAAGACCTCTGATGGCATCAGCGAAGAACTAAGGCAATTATCTGACCTGTATTGTGGGAATTTTTTTTTTTTTTTACCCTCGTGAGGCTTTAAGGATATTCAGCTCCTCCATCTATGATCTTGTGATTAAAGATTGGATGCTTTCTCAATGACGACACATGTGAGAGTCACAAAACCTTCACCACTATCCTACATGGGTGCTCCCGACCTTGTCATGCCCTTTTTATCCATCTTGACAAAATCCAAGGTAAGGCAACATTAGAAGATGTGTCAAAAGTCAGGGTAGTTATCCTCAAGTGTTAGATCCAGGGTAGAACCCTTGGAGCCTTCCTGTAAGTGGGAGATTGTGTGTGCTCTCTCGCAGAAGAGTATGGGTCTCTCTGGAAACGAGTCCATGCCACTTATTGTCCATTTGGCCTTGGGAAAATCTGAGTCTGTGATCTGGTTTCTCTGTCTGTAAAGAGGCATAACAATGCCTTGCTACCTTACCAGGGTGTTGTGTGAATTTGCTGACACCCATAAAACTCCCTGAAAATGAAGAGGCTTACATAAATCCCTGGTATTATTCACACAGCACACGTTTTCCCCTGAGAATAAAGTAATAAATGGTACCATTGTGCAGCTGGTGGAACGTGTTCAAAAGTTTCCGTTCACAACTAGTAGATCAAGTTGTGGGTGACTGTATGGACTTTCTGTGTTCATGCCAAGGTGCATCCAAGACAGCCGGCACAATGGCTATCCCGGAATGAAAAGCTGTACTGTAAGAGACAGCCAAACCATGGCATCACATCACGTTGGACAGTCCTGTGTAGCCAGCGACTTCACGGGCACCTTTCCTTAAAGCAGAGAGAAACAATAGCGGAAACAGTGGCCACATGGATATCTAATGTGGCAGAAATTGAGAAGCAACTATCTTCTTCCATCACACTGACAAATTTCCCAAGGCTAAGGATGCTCATGATTGTAGAGGATTATAATTATAGCTTTTCTTTCTTTCTGATTTCTTGGGCCAGCAGAAGCCAGGGTTCCAAATCAGATGGAGTGTTCAGGTAAGGGACCTATTCTCTTTAAATACAATTCATTTGAGTGGGAATGCGTGGGAACAGTCTGTTCAGAATGCTACTGACTGGCATAGGATGGGAGAGGATCTCCTTTCAACCATTACGAGCCCTGAAAAATACTCCAGGACATAATACAGGGAAAATTTTCTTCTCTTTTAGCAAAGTCAGGAACTCTCAGCCTTCACATGTCACATCTGAGATGACAGATATTTTAGTTAAATGAGAGGAAGAGTAGCCACTGGAAACACTACATTTATTTTTTTAAAGTAAGCCTGCTCAATTAGAGATGTTTAGGGATTACATTAACAAGCTTCCTGGGATTGGTTACCTTCCTTACTGGTAAATATTTAAATATCCTCACATTAGAAAAGCTAAGGAAGAATCACAGAATCATGAAATTTTTGAGCTGTGAGTAACCTACCTCGATATTTGACAACTATTTAATAACTTTCCAAATCCCGTGGACAAGCTGACATTTTTCCCTCTTTCTTTATAATGGCAACCATGGACAAGAGAACTCGAAGTTAATGAGCTTAGGACAACAGAAGTAGAAGAGAAGCTCTATCTAAGTATCTAAGTTTGAAGTTGCGTAGAATCTTTAGATTTTAATGTAAAGGCTATGGAAAAGTACTGAGCCGCCCAAAGGGTACATAGGATGTGCTCAGGCCCCGCCCTCCCATACGCATGTCACGTTCTATTTTCAGGGTCTCTTTCATTTATTTGTTCAATGTCCATTTATTGAGCACCTACCGTGTACTGAGCAGTGCGCTAAGTACTAGAGGTACAAAAAGATGAAAAGCACTGTCACTGTCCTCATGGAGCCCCTCACCTAGTGAAGAACAAAGTGGCAAATGTCATGATGGCATCTAAGTTAAACCCGGAATAACTCGAGGGAATTTCATCATGACATCTTACCTCAGGCCTCAGTATCAAGGTCCTGGCACCTTCTGCTGACTTGTCTTTTCTCCTTGGAATGCCTTCTGCTACATGTGTCATGAGAATCAGAGCTCGAGACAGCATCACACCGTTCCCCCCGAGTTCCCATGAGCTTCAGTCACTTCCTGGAGGCCTGCTGGGCAGAGGAGGCTCCAGGGAGACTGAAGTTCAGAGGCTCTAAAGGAGCTATTTGCTTGAGCAAGGCCAAGCGTGCTTGTGAGCTTAAGAGATACAATCTTTTGAACACTGTTACATGCTTGCTTTCTGGTAAACTTTGAGGAAGCAAACACTAATGCCTCTGATGAACTCCCCAAGCTTCAGACCACAAGCTTTCTTCTCTTTTTGTGTTACTCCAGTGGCCGTGGCCAGGCCATTTGGGAAAAAGAGAATGAGATGTAGAGAAACAATTTGAAGAGAGGTTGCTGCAGTTCCCACTTTGTTCCTAAGGTTTGGGTTCTTTCTTAAGGAGTTTCACAGCAGACCTTGTTAGTTACTTATCCTGTGTCAAACCCCTCTCTTTTCCCCAATTGTGTTCAGGGTAGCAATATACTCGGTAATCTATTTGCTTTTCTACCCTTTCTCACTAGCAGAAGCTTGTGACATAACCTGAGTGAATGAGATGTAAGGTGAAGTCAGCTTGGAACTTTGGGGAAAGATTTGCTTTCCTGATAAAAAGGGACTCAAGTGTTTCACACCACCCTTTCCATCACCCACTGTTTTCTGCCTTGGACACAGACATGATGTCTGGAAGGCAGAAGCCATCATGTAGCTATGAGGCAACAAAGCCAAAATTCTAAGAAAAGTAGAGCAGAAAGATCCATTTATTCGTTTACTCAATGAATATTTATTGAATGTCTACTAAGTGCTAGTCACTATTGTAGTTGCTAGAGATACAGAAGTGAACAAAACACACAAAATTTCCTGCCTTTTTGAAGCTTACATTTTAGTGGTGAGAGGAAAGGCAATGTATATTATATAATAAGTAAAAGATATATAGTATATCATATGATAATAAGTGCCATGAAAGAAAAGCAAGCGTTCACCCTAGGTCGCTTCTAGAATGCTCATGTGAGGACCTTGGCTCTTACTCTGGGCAAATCATTGGAGAGATGTGAGTAGAGATGTGATGTGACCTGACTTACATTTTAACAAGATTTGTTGTGTTGAGAATAGATTAAAAGGGGGAAAGATGGAAAAAGGCAAGATTTCTGATGGCATCAGTGAAGAACTAAGCCAACATCAGTAACCATGTTGTTACTTGTCTGAGAATTCTTGTCATCTGTGAAAAATATCTTCCTATTTTTTCAAGTTGTTCTTTGTCAGCTATTCCATAACTAATAACAAACTCATTTCTAACTCATACTGACCATACCATAATTTATTGAGCGCTTATTATGTGCTAGGTATTATGGTATTATAAATATAATACCTGGTGTTATAAATATAAAAATACGTGTAGTTCTTATTATCAAAGAACCTGTCGAGAGCCATCTGATCCAATTGAGAGACCAACAGGTAAACCATAACACCATAACAAGGCAATTGCTTTAGAGGTTTGTCTGGAGAACAGGGTGAACGCAGGAGAGGAGAGCCCCAAAACCAAGTGAAGGGGCCAGAAAAGGCTTTATAAAAGCTAAGCAGGTATTTCTCGGGTAAACAAGTTAGCAGAGGACATTCCAGCCAAGAGGAACTAACTGCATGTGCAATACAGAACATGGAGTGTCCCAGGACATGTAAATAGATTATTGTTTTGGGATCAATACTGTTTGACTGGAGGGTGGGGGTGCGGAGAAGATGACAAGAAGCAATGGGAGGTTAGGCAGGAGATGGATGAGAGAGATGATAGAGGGTTTTATATGTGCTACAAAAGAATATGACTTATACTTTAGGCAATAGGGAAACAGTAGAATGATCACTCTGGCAGCAAGGTTAAAGAAAACTTGTAAGGGAGTTAGACTAAAGACAAGGCTACTACAAGAGTCCAGGAAACAGAATAACAGGCTGAGTGAAGGCAGAATTGGGATGGAGAGGAAAGGATGCAGAACTGGTGGTCTGTGTCGGGTAGAAGACTAGGAGACATTCTAGGGTGATCCAACACACTGCGGGTACCTCTGCATGAATCGTCAGATGATATTTTTGGCATAGAGATCATGCCAGGAGAGACAATGAACATTTTTTTTATCAACTATATTAAAGTTTGACTGGCTTTTATATAAGCCCCTGGAGATATATTGTGTCTGGTTAGCTGACATCAGGCAATTCCATGCAGCCAGCTATGTGGAAGCTAAAGTTCCTTACACCTGGTCCAAGCTATGCTTACGTTCTACAATGTGGCTTTGTTTCAGTCTGCCACTTGAATACCAGTTATTCTAGAATGTCTTTTATATTCAATAACATCACTCTGCATAGTTAATGATATTAACAACTACAAATCTTAAGGAGATCACCATGTGACAGACATGTTTTATATACTCTTTAATTTCATAATAAAGCATGCAAAGAAAGTATTATTAACTCGAGTCCCAGAAATGTAAGGTGACTTCCCTAAGGGCACACAACTAGTGAGGCAAAATGTGATTTGTACCCTGGACCACCAGACAAAGCCTATACTGTTCCACTATACTGCAAGGTTATCCGCCTCCTTATAACTCATTGCTCTGCATTTTGGCCACAATCACAAAGTCAGTAAAAGTGTGGCATTTACAAAATGCTTTCAGATACATCAAAGAGAAATTCTTCCAAGTGGGTTTTGACTGATTTCCATGAGGGGATTTGGGCCTTTCAGGGTTCCAAAGTTTCTAGAGGACTAAAGAAAGCACACACTGATAAAACAAATTTTAGAAGCAAATTACTTATTCTGATAAACCACAGTTTACAGTGCACAATAATCCAGTTGATTAATACAAATTATGTAACTCCTTCAGAGAGAATGGAATCAAGAGGCAATGGTTCAATATTTTAACCACAGGGAAGCATAGAGCTTCCTAGGAAATCAACGTTCTAGAACTTAAATGTGAAGAAGGCATGGGGATGATTATTCTGAACAATGGATGGGTGAATCTGGATTTTGTCTGGCTTCATTCACCACCACCTCATTCAGCAGTGTTGTCTCATCACTTGGTAATTAGTTTACTAAGTATCTGCTCTCTTTGGTTTGATTCTGGGAAGGTGAAAATGGAAGGAGACATAAGAAGAAACTGAGAGCCATGGTCTCTCTTGGGACTCTCAGAAATGAAAGACATGGTTATTAATGCCCTAAATGGTTAAAGCAACCTCAGGTATCTCAAGGACACTATTTAAACTGGGCCTCAGAGATCACCTTTGCTAACTATTACTGTTTATAGATAATAAAATTGAGCCCTAAATTGTTTGTGACTTGCCTAAGGTCACAAAAGTAACTGGTGTCATAGCTACCTTTGCTGAGAGTCTGTTTGTATTACTGTTACTTTTATTCAAGAGTGATTTTAAACTATGTGGCACATTTGTTTAAGGGGGAAAAACCCTCCGTTCAATGCAGAAATCAACAACAACAGGGCAAAGAAATCCCAGCCTGTCATTTGGAAGAGGCATGTTTTCACATGTGTGCCAGCATCTGCACTACAGCGTTTTTTATAATAGTAAAATTTCGGAAACAACCTGAATTTCTATCGTCAGAGGACTATACAGGCTGTACTCTGAGTGTATCAGTATCTCCCACTTCTCGAAAGTTCACTGAATGCCACTTTGTTTTTGTGAAAGATCTACACTAGTACCTGTTTTTGCTGACCAAAGGAAATCCAAAGAGGGATTTTCGCTTTTACTAAAGAGGCGAAAATCCAAAATAGCATTCGGCATTTGTTTTGCAGCAAGCGTCATGGAGGTAGAATGGGCCTTGAGCAGCAAGAGTGGCACTGCCAAGCTCCTTCCCCAGGAACCACACTCCGCACTTCAGCATCAAGCCTCCATAGCTTTGAACTGTGTCTGTGAGCATCTGTACTTTATCTCTATTTATATCATGTGTCTGTTAGCAAGATGTGTCCTAAGGTATCAGAAAAGCCTAAGAGCTCATAAGCATGTTAAGTTGAGTGTTTCAATCATTTTTGATCATTGTGAACAAAATAAAGACATTGGGTATGCATTGAATTTTAAGTCTGGGAATGCTCAAATATTTTTTTTTTTTGCATAAATTAATGGTAATTATTTCTTTATGTCATTTCAGCTTAGAAAAAGTTTCTTGGGGACACTCTACATTCAGAGAGTGGAAGAAACCTGTATTGGGGTTTATCCACTCAATTAAATATTATACAACCATTTAACAAAATGAGGCAGATCTATGTGTAATTGATATAGATGTATGTATTTTAAGTGAGAAAATCAAGATGTTGATCCATGTTATGTATGTCTACAACCAGTTTTTTACACAGTCTCAGCTCAATGTGAATTAACAAATTTTTTTTTCAATGATAACTATAGTAGATGCTGTCATTTGTGTTGCCACTAATGTATCTTTTCCACATTTTAATACTTTCCCACAGTTTACATCCCAGTTTTCCAATGTAGAACAAAAAACAACTTTGCTTTACTATTTCCCATGCCCCAAGGGAGAGGACATATCATTTCGTTTCCATAAATAAGATACACAAAAGATTTTTATTTAGAACTAACTTTCACTTAAAAAGGCGGGTCACAGAGCATCCATTTGCTCCCCTTAGCAGAAGCAGTGTCTTGAAGCCAGAAGTTGTGGTAGCTTTCTGATTTGTTTTTGGTTTTATTTCTGTTTTATTATCATTATTATTATTATTATTATTGTTGTTGTTGTTGTTGTTGTTGTTGTTATTGCAAAGGCAGAAACTCTTTAGGTTCCTTGAAGCTCAGCCTGGAGTCTGTTTCATCAATTCTATCAATGTTTCTGTGAGCTTTCCATATCCCTAAATAAATCCCTTTCTGTTAAAATTAGGGTGGATTTTATTAACTATTGACTGCAAAACACTGTCAAAATAAATACTTTCAACTATACTCTGTCAAATGCTCGTTTCCCATTATTTAATGACATCTTGGACAGATCTTAGAGTTATAATTAAAAGCTCAGTCTAGTTTACTTTAGACTTCCCATTCATGTCCTTTTTAAATATTATATCCAGTTGTCCACCCATGTGAGGCAGGCAGGCAAGCAGGCAGGGAGTGAGACTTAGTCTCACTTTTCTTGCACACACACTCAAACTCTATCACTGATTCCCTAGGTATCTGCTTCCTTTATTTGTTCATTAGGGAGTCTTGCCTGAATAAGGATGGGGCGAGAGTTTGGAGTTGTGGGGCGGGGTCTGGAAATAGCCTCACACCATGAATACTGCATTCCTGATGACTCTGACCTCTTTCATTTTTCCTCCCCAGTTGTCCTGTATGGACTGGGAAGAGTGCAGCTAGGATAATGATTAGAGTAGAAAATCCAGTGATTCAGCCTCTTGAAAAATCCTGAGAGAGGTAGATGTCTAGAAATCTTTAAAATATAGGGTATCCTTCCTCGAGCACTGTTGTTGGGATTTCAAATCGGTACAGCCACTATGGAAAATAATTTGGAAGTTCCTTAAAAATTAAAAATAGAACCACCCATGACCCAGAAATTTCACTTCTGGGTATTTATCCAAAGAAATACAAAACACTAATTTAATAAGTTATCTGCACCCCTATGTTCACTGCAGCAGCATTTACAATAGCCAAGATAAGGAATGCAACTATAAGTACCCAATAATAGACAATTGAATAAAGTAGTTGTGGTACATATATATATATAATAGAGTATTACTTGTCCAATAAAAAAAAAATGAAATCTTAGACTGAGAAAAAAATGGTGTAGATGATAGAGGCTCTGTTCATCCCTTGGTAACCAAATCAAAGTTGTAATGAAAACAAGGAGCAGCAGCAGCAAGGAAAAATCACCTGGGATCTAGATGAACAAGCCATACAACAAGGGAGAAATCCAAAAGAGCCCCCTGCAACAGCAGAAGGTAGAATGGGGCGAGGACACGGGGCTGCCGGGTCTCCAGCAGCTGAGTGAGACGGAGACGGCGGCAGGGGCCGACGCCTCTTAACAGGGCTGCATCTGCGAGCAGATTTTGGGGGTGACGAACCTGCTCGCTCTGAGCACCAGTGCCGATTCAGCTGTGCGCAGGGGACGCCAGGGACTTACAGGGAGACAGTGTTGGAGTGAGGATTGAGGTGAGACTCACTCTATACAGAAATGCATGCGGTATCCATTGTTCCCTGTTGAGCCCTCCCCACTTCCCATGTGGGCACAGCACCACCATTGACATGATGTCATCAAACTGGCTAACAGAGGTCACTCAGCCCAGAGGATTCCCTGAAACTCTGCCTCCCCATCCCACAGCCCCACCCAAGCCACATCCAGGTATATCCTCAGCAAGTCAGGAACTCCTTGCTGAGACTCAAACGGGAGGCAGCCTTGGTTTCTGGCATGGCCTTTTGAGGCAACTATAAGCACAGCATCTGTGGATAGTTTGCTGAATCATAACAGGTGGCCCTGGAGGGGCAGAGGCTTGGGCTGTTTGGCCTGCAGCTGAACGCCTCTCAGAACTATGCCACTTGACACCTACTTCACAAATTCACACTAATAAGACCAGGAGACTTAGGAGCTTTAGTTAGTACATAGAAACAGACACGGAAAGGCCGCCAAAATGGGAAGACAAAGAAATAGAAACCATATGAGAGAAAAGAACGGAGATCCAGATATAATAGAGTCAAGAATCTAACAGATGCAGAATTCAAAACACTGGTTATAAAGATGCTCGATAAACTTTTGGAAAGTGTAGATGAATTCAGTGAGAACTTCAACAAAGAGATAAAAAAAAAACATAAAAATGAAAATGGAAACTATAAAAGGGAACCAGTCTGAAATGGAGAGCACATTATCTGAGATGAGAAGTATATTAAATGGAATAAACAAAGAAATAAAGTGAATAAAGAAAAGGATCAAATGCCCTACCTAGAAAACAGGAAAGCCAATCAGAATGGCAAGAAAAAGTATGTCAAGACTATAAAAATAACTTAAGGAGCATATGGGACACTATTAAGTCTCCAAATATTCATCTGATCGATGTAACTGAAGAAAATCAAGATGTTGTGCAGCTGTTTGAATAAATAATGATGGAAAACTTTCCTAACCTGGTAAAGGAAATGGACATAAAACTCCAGGAAGCTCAGAGAATTCCAAAAATCAGGAATCCAAAGAGGCCCATACCAAGACACATCATAATTAAAATTCCAAAAGTTAAATACAAAGAAAGAATATTAAAAGCAGCAAGAGAAACATAAATAATTGCCTACAAAGGAACACCCATAAGACTGGAAGCTGATTTCTCAAAAGAAACTATGCAGGACAAAAGGGCTTGGCAAAAAATATTCGACAGGATGAAGACCCAGGATATACAACCAAGAATTAATTTATCCAGCAAAGCTATCATTTAGAGTTGAAGGACGGATAAATAGCTTCCCAGACAAAAACAAGCTACAGGAATTTATCACCACCAAGCCAGTACTAGAGGAAATGTTAGAGGGACTTCTTTAAGAAGAAAAACATGTATCAAAAACAGGAATAAAGAATAGTAACAACTACATTTCTATCAATAAGTACCTTAAGTGAAAAAGAATTAAATGCTCCAACCAAAAGATAGAGTGGCTGAAAGGATAAGAAAACAAGACCCCTACATGTGAAAAGAAAGGAGAAGGAAAAAAATATTGTTTTGATGGACCTAGAAGGTATTTCAGTCAGACAGAGAAATATAAACACTATATAATTTCACTTATATGCAGAATCTAAGGAATAAAAAGAACAAACCAATCAAAAACAGACTCACAAATATACTGGACAATTTGGTGATGGGTTTAGGGGGCTGAGAGAATGGGGTGAAGGGCTAAAGAAGTACAAATTAGTAGCTGATGGATGGTCACGAGGATGGGGAGCATGGCACAGGGAATGCAGCAAGCATTAATACCTTGGCTTGTTTGGAGGGTCAAGGGAGGGAGAGTGCAATTGGGGGGATCATTTTATGAACTATATAGAAGTCTAGCCAATGCACTGTATACTTGAAACTAATACATACATACATACACACATACACACATACATAAATACATACATACACACATACATAAATACATACATACACACATACATAAATACATAAATAACAACAAAAAAACTAAATCTTACCATTTGCAAAAACATGGATGGACCTAGAGGATATTATGCTAAGTGAAATAAGTCAGACAGGAAAAGACAAATACTATATTATCTTCCTTATAGATGAAATTTAAAGAACAAAATAAATGAACCAACAAAGCAGAAACAAACTTGTAACAGAGAACAAACTGATGATTGTCAGATGGAAATGGGGTTGAGGGACTGGGCGAAAAAAAGGGAAGTGTTTAAGAAATACAAATTGGTAGTTACAAAATAGTAATGGGGATGCGAAGTATAGCATAGGGAATATAGTCAATAATATTGTAATAATTATATATAGTGCCCAGTGGATAATTGACTAATTGGGGGAATCACTTTGCAAATTTACAAATGTCTAACCACTATGCTGTATACCTGAAGCTAATATAAAACAATATTAAATGTCGACTCTAATTAAAAAACAAAAGTAAAAAAAGAATACAGGGTACACTATGTTCTCAGGTCTGGGTCTTTTTGACCAGATATATAGTGTCAGGAAAAAATCTCACTCAACATCTTATTAGTTTCTGGATCGGTCCAAGTTTTTATGGGAGACACATCTTGTTTCCTATCATAGAAACTGAACACTTAAACCATTTACTTTCCCAACTGCTTTTGCAGCTAGGATAAAGGCATATGGTCTGAGCTCAGCCAATCAGATCCAGAAGCTCTAGAACATAAGGAGGAAGTTAGAAATCAGAGAAACTATTCTAGTTACAAATGGCAACAGCTGTAACTTATTGAATTAAAAATAATTCATTACGAGCTAATTTCCAGAGCAAGTAAAGACCTCCAGACAGCCCATAGTGGTCAGTGGCCTACAACTGATGCAATGGTGCTCTCTTAGGACTAGTAGAAGGTGTAACAGACTGTGGCCCATCTACTGTCTCTGCTCTTGTTTTGGCCTTTTGTGAATCTGTTTCTCCAGTCTTCCTTTCAATTCTGAGTTTCTCAATAACCTTTCTAATATAAGCATTTAATGCTATATATTTTCTTCTAAGCACTGCTTTAGCTGCATCCTACAAATTTGGTCTATTGTGTTTTCAATTTTATTCAAGGTACTTTCCAATTTTACTTATGGCTTCTTTCACATTTGGGCTATTTATAACATATTGTTTGATTTCCAAATGTTTGGAAATTTTAAAGATGCTTTCTGTTATTGATTTCTTTAGTTCTTTGAAGGTCAGAGAATGTATCTTAGGTGATTAAAATCTTTTAATATTTTTGAGGTACTGCTATTGTTGGATGAAGTGCTCTATAAATGCCAAACAGGTCAAGTTGGTTGATAGTGTCGTTCAGGTCTCTACAGCCTTACTAATTTCTTCTTTAGTTATTCTATTCATTACTGAGAAAGAAGTGCTAAAGACTCCAACTATGATTGTGGATTTATCTATTTCTCCCTTCAGTTCTGTCAATTTTTGCTTCATGTATTTTGAAGTTGTCTTGTGAGATGTATACACATTTAGGATTGTTATGCATTCTTTGTGAATCTACCTCTTTATCACAATATAATATTCATTCAACATTGGCGATAATCCTCTGTTCTTCAGTCTACTTTATCTGATATTACTATAGGCACATTGGCTTTCCTTTTTTTAGTTTTTAATTAGTGTCTGTTTCTCCTCCTTTACATCTTTAGATTAAAATAGGTTTATTGTAGGTATCATATAGCTGAGTCTTGCTCTTTTTTTCTTTTAATTCAATCTGACAATCACTGTTTTTTAATTGGCCTACTTAGACTATTTGCATTTAGTGTGCTTATGGCTATGGCTTAATTAAAATACATTGTCTTTTTTTATACTTGCTTTAGAGTTTATAATTTTATTTTATCCTGACTTTGACATTCTTTAAATCACAAGTATTTATTGCCTAGATAGGTAGATAGATACTTTTCATCATTGCTTTAAAGAAGACATCATTACCCTTTAACCTAGAAATTTCACTTCTCAGTACCTATGCTAGACAAAATATTGGCACATGTGCCCACAAAGATACATATAAAGAAATCAATCATAGCATTATTTGTAATAGTAAAAAAATTTTAAATAATTCAAATTTCCATTTTGAGGGAAATAATAAAATAAACTACTGTATATCAATTCTATGGAAGACTATGCTTCCATTAAAAATAGTGAGGCCAGTCAATAGGTACTAATATAAAAATATGTCCAACATATTTACTCTTAAGTGGGAAATGTTAGTTGTACTAAAATATGCAGGGTATGGCACAATTTATGTATTAAACAAAAATTTCACCCAACAAAATATGTGTTTTCTTATATACAAATATAGATGTGAATTTATTTACTTAGAAAAAATCTGAAAGGATACCTAGTGAATGTATCATAAGGTTACACAATCAGAGAACGATGTTGTGTTAGGGGAACAGGCAAAGAGAAATTTTATTTTATTTGTATTATTTTAATTTTTATCAGTGAGAATCTATCACTTATGTAATTCAAAGTTAATTCAATATTATGTTGAGCGGTGATTAGGATTCTAGCTTAAAAGTAAAAAAAGAAAGGAAAGAAATATGTACATGTTAGGATTTTTTTCTCTTTAAGAACAACATTTTCTTCATTTCAATGGGGGTAGAAGATTTGGAAGTGGGGAAGCAAAAGATTGTCTACTGCCCTTTGACCTACAACAGCAACAACAAAAAGCAGGTGAGTGTCCATGGAGTGCATACTCTATCTGGGGTGTGTCCCAGCGTGTTTGGTTATGCTCATTCATGCTGAGACATTGCCTTTTGCCCATAAAAGGAGGAATTACAACATCAGACCCAGATTATTCTCATTTCCAAACAGCCCCAAAATGTCAACACTAGACTATCAATCTCTTGTTCTCTTCCTCATTCACAAACACTCCCTGGAAGCCAATAGTAGAAAACAGAGGTAAGTAGGCACTGTTTTGACAACACTGGAAACGCCTGTGATTAGGAGTCAGGAGAGCGTAAAAATGATTTATGTGCTCCTAAAAAAACAGGGAGTGCACTTCGAGAAGCACTTATTGGATGAATGTCCGTGCTTGTATATACTCTCCCATATCCAAACAAGGGCACTTCTCCTCATACAGATTTCTCCTAAGTAACCTCTTGCTGAGTGTTTCCTCTAGCATTTTCATCACAGCAGGTGAGGTGGTAGGATCTTGGAGGATGGGGGAAAGACTAGCAGATGGCAAAAGAAGTACAAAAGTACTCTTTAAGCAATCAAGTGGTTCTTGGTATGTTTTTCACACCTACAGACCAAGGTTCTCTGAATTTAGCAGCAGTCATGGGATGTGACAGTTGACAATACAACTACTTGCTCTTAATATGTATAAAGGAATTAATTCTAGCATTATTATACAAGACAGAAAATTTTTGTTCAGCTTATTGCACATAAATTAAAGTAGCCCTGAGTGATTTTTAATTATAGGTCGATCTTTTTAGCAAGTGATTTGTGTTTTTCCTGTAAATATATTCTCAGTTGTGAATAGTCCAAACTCTAAGGGGCTATACCTCAGTGAAAAAATGAACTAGGAAAAAAATCCCACTGACAACACAGGAAAGCTTGTCTGTCTCTGCCAGAACTCTATGCAAAGTTTCCCTGATAATTTGTACTCACAAGCCTTTATTTAATGAGTTTGAGGTTGATCATTTTTATATTTATATAGTATTAGAAATGCTGGATGAGGGATTATGATAAAGATTGGTCTTGGGGCTGTGGTATACCAGGGGTGTCTGATAGAAGTAGAAGGAAAATCTTTTCAAGTCAGTCTACACAGACCCACAGATAAAGCCCTGCTGAAGATGAACTCACAATCTAAAATTATAAATTGCTGAGGAGACAATAGGATTAGAATCTAAGAACTTCAGCTAACTTAATAATTTTATTAATAACTTAATTAAGATGAATAATTTTGACATAAAAAATATTAAAGACGTAAAAAGAAAAAACTCAAACCACAAGAAAAGACACTGAAAAAAAGAGGATAGAAAAGATAAAATTAGCTCCCTACTTTACTCTGTATGCAAAATAAGTTCCAGATATATGAGGATTTAAATATTAAAAAATCAAACTTTAAAACTTTTAGAAGAAAACATACGAGAATATTATTCTGACATTGAACTAGGGGAAATTTTCTTGTACAAGACACAAAAATCATAAATCATAGAGGAAAAAAATGTATAAACTTGCATTCTATTAAAATGAAAAACTTCTGTAGAAAAAAAGATAGCTTAAATAAAAAAAAAAAAAAAAAGGAAAAAACAGCCTAGGAAAGATCCTATGTAAAAATAAATCCCATAACAAGAAAAGGATATTAACATTTCACAGAAGAGGCTATATAAATCATTAATAAACATAAAAAGATGCTCCTGTTCACTAGTAATCAGGGAATTACATATAACAACAAAAGTTAACAAGGATGAGAAGAAATAAGAACACTTATGCCTACAGGTGAGGCATGCGTTGGAACCACCATTGTGGAAAGAAATTTAGCAGCATCTGATAAAACTGAAGATACACACCATCCTTCACACTTGTCCATAAGGAGACAGGTATGTGATAAATGTTAAATGACTTAGTCCGAGAAATAGAAAAAAAAAAAAAGGTTTACGTTAATGTGCATGGAGAATACTGTTTTACTGAACGAATTTTTAAATAACTGCTATGCCTGCCAATAGGAAGAGAAAGGCAACTAATTAAAATTATGTGTTCACAACAAGTGGACATGATAAAAACTTCTTTGGAAGTGAAGGCATTGCTATGTAATCACTGGCATTTAACAACTAATAACAGAATTCAGAGGCACAAGGAAAGGATCCAAGTAGCGTATGAAATCAATGTGGAAAAGGCAAAATAAACCAGCTCCAAAAATGTTTTACTCAGCCATCAAATCAATTCAAAGTTTCAATACTGATGCCAGATTCTGCAATGCAGGCTAAGGGAGTTTGGTCTTGAGAGTGTAGCTGTAAAATGAATCTCTGAAATGCTCGGAGTCGCAGCTATTGGGTTTCCTGATTTTTTTTTTTTAAGTTCTGTTGCTGTTGTGTTGCATGTATATATACATACAATATTATGTATCTTGTTTTTCTTGAATTGGCCCTTGTAGAAAAAGTTCGTTCATCCCTGCCCTAAATATAACTGTGCTGTAATAGGAACAAAGGCTCAAAGGGAGGGAATTAATCTAATTGAGCAATGTTGGAGACAATAGAGAAGTATTGTCTCTAGTAGTGTCCTTTTTGTTAACTCTCAAAACGGTATCCCCAATACCCACCTACCACTATCGTGCAGGCTACCATAGATTTGTCTTTTTATAAGCCCAATCATTACAGGCATATAGAAAATGAAAACCTGCCCTAGTGGTTTTGAAAAATGACCAAAGGAAAATTATTTTTTCCCACTGCTTCCAAACCTGAGTTCATGGATATGTTTGAATGAAGGTACATTTGGTCTGTGTGGCTGGCTGGAGACCCTTCTTTAGGTTTTATACACTCTGTGAACAACAGGCCCCAGGGAAAGGGCAACTGCTTTCTCTACCTCAAACAGTAAGACCTGACCCTGGGGCCTTCTTAGATCAGGTAAGAAGATTAAAGGGGTTTATAAGGAAATAATGAGTGAGGTGGGACAGCTTGCCCAGGGCTTACGGTTTAATTCATCTACCTGCAGAGCTCCTTTAGCAATTAGGGTAGGATGGGGTGAGGTGGGGTAGGGAGGGGAATGGACTCCTTTTTTTACTCAGCCTGATGACTGATGAAAATGATTGCCTTATTCTAGTTTAAATTAAATGAGGTTGCGATCTTGGAATGACAGCAAGGTCACAGCTGCCCTTTCAGATTCTGGTTTTTGGTGTTCTCCTGGTTTTCAGAGAGGACAAGGGAGATAATTAGAAAGGGATGCTTATTATTATAATAATGTCAGAGCTGGGGAGAGGTAGGTAGAAGGTGTTCACAGGTTTTTGAAAAGAAAACGCTTGTCAAGTCAAGCTCGTGAGGCTGATAGGCAACAGAGTGCTATATAAGGTGACTTTTATACCCACTTCACCAGAGGCAGCTGCTTTGGACACTGGATGTGCCCAGGTGGGCCTCAGCACATGAAGGGCATCTGGTGGGCATTCTAAGGGAGGGGAGCAATGTACACTCTTAAGCCATCACCATCAAGTAATGCTTTACAAATCCTTCGTAGCCTTATCAACTTCCACTGCCTGAAAATGCCTCTTCATCAGAAATGCCTTATGTTCTGAGCCCTGTGAGTATACTCATGATGGGTATTGCCTGTCTCACCTCAACAATTGCTCTAGGATTTGCCTCAAGACCACAATATCAGAACATGTTAGAGTTGGAAGGAAACAGCATCCTTTGGTCTAAAGAAGAATTTCTCAAATGAGGAAATAAGACTCAGAGAGGTGGAGTGACTAGCTAAAGTAGTTGCTGAAAGATCTGGCTTCGGAAATAGCTATCTAGACTCAGTCTTGTGCTGCGTCCCCAGCCCTTCAGATAGAGGGTGTCCTGGGTCTGAAAGAATTCCTTCGGGAAGAGAAACGATTCCTTCCTCTCAAGTCTCCCTCATCTCCTCTGCCCCCACCTCCTTGCAATGCCCCAAGCCACTTTCGACCTATTAGAGAAGGTCCACTCATGTCAAACCCCGCATAGCAAGAGACCTTGCAAATCCCTAGACCATGAAGAAAATCCTGGACAGGAACAAAACCAAGTGCCCATAGACCCTGCACTCCAGACGGTGGGTTTTCTTCTTTGTGCAGTTCAGTTACAAAAAACTCCATGTGACAGAAACATAGCAAGAGATTATTGCTTTTTAGCAAGAGCCAGTATCCCTCCCTTCCTGCTGCCTCCCAGGCATTGTTAAGACATATCGGCTAATGAATACTTTCAGGCTAAGTGTACCTCTAAGCAGGAAAATGCACTTGGACTTCACGAACATTTCCACTGGGGATGTTGGGGTCCAGGAACTCTTTGAAAGGCAGCTTAGCATTGGGTTGGAGTAGCATTTCTTGCTAAAAGTTCTGGTTCTCATCATGTTTTTCTCAGCATTCGTTTATAAAACGTGAGAATTTTATGTGTTTTTTGGCTTTTAGAAAAATGCATTAATGGCTTTTAGGGGCCTTAGGCAGTGTTGTTTATGTTCCATTAAAAGGCAGATCTCTGACCGGTAGGACTTGGCTAAGTAGAACCAGAGGCCAGGCTGGAGGGAGCTGCTGCAGGACTTCTTTCCTCCTGGGAACCCCTACCCCTCGCTCCCTCTGCCAACCCTAAGAGGAAGGAGTGGAAGTATGAGATGATCTACTTGCCTGGTGAAGACGTACGTGGTGTATGTGAATGAACTCTGATAAATGCTGTTAGGCATTCATCACAAGTAAAAAGTAGATATTCTTATTCCAATAATCGAGACATGGTTCACAAGTAGGTTGACCATTTGCCAGCTGAGAAGAGTCATAAAACTTTTACAAGGACTTGAATTAAAACATTTTTTATAGGCCGCATTTACACATGCCACATTATTTCCCACTGCTCCCAATGCTGGGGTCCCCTCGTTCAGGCCTCTTCGTTATTCCCCACTGTGCTAACTAGTTCCTGTCTCTGCCTTCCCTTAGGCTTCTCTCCGTCCACCAGGAATGACATCCCATCTTCTCCCTCCCTTTGCCTCTAGCCCAGCCAACCCCACTTCTGCAGTCATTTTTCCCATTGGATGGATGTTCTTTCTTAGCTAACTCTCCCACACTTATAGTCTCAACCTCTCACTGCAATAGATAGCTACTGACTTTATTCATCTAATGTCTTTCCTTCTTCCTGATGATATCACCTCTTCCTCCTTTGGGGGAACTGTGCATCACCCATTTTGTGGGGTTTTCCTGATATACGTTCCAAGAATTCCCATTTCTAACACTTATACTTTTTCAGTGGTTTCCTCAATATAGGGAAAGCTGCTCAAGGCAGGAGGATGTGTCCACAGGGCTCACCACTATGCCCTCCCTGCCCACCTTGCTTCCTGGCACATAGAAGGAGTCCAAGGAATGCTCGCCAAAGGGAAATAATAACCAGTGGTCGGAGCTTCCTGACTGGCAAAAGAAGGAACATTCATTATTCAGATAATTCAGGCAAAACTTCACTTTTGCACAGATAGGTCATTGATGTCCTCATCCACACATGTTGAAATTTTCTCCTCTGTACTTCATTTTGACTCCAATGATTAGATCAGAATGAGGCCTTTAAAGCTGATCTCTTTTGTAGACCAGACTTTCTAGGAAAAAGCACCATGTAGACGTGGGGTGGAGCTCCTCTGGGAAGCAAAGGAAAATGCCAGGAAGTTAGGTCTGTAGACAAGCGGGGAGAGGACAGGGCAGAGGAAGTGGGAGGACAGGACAGGGTAGGTGGGAGGACACTCTTGCAGTGTTCTGCAAGCAGAGTCTTGAGATGATTAGAAGTGTCTAGCCTGAACCTTCAAGGCATGAGAAACCACTCCTGGCTTCCCTCTCAGTTGGCTACTTTTTTGTTTACATTTTTTGCATAATTATGCATTCCCAGTTTAGGGGCTGGAATGCAAAGGGCTTCTCTTCTCCAGATTATTTCCCTGGGTTTATTTGAAAGAGCTATGAATAGCAAGACAGACTCTCTCCCTCCTGACCCTCCCCTACTTGAGTTCCGCAGTACAGTGGCCAATTAGATCTTTATCTGAACACTTCCACACTCTTTAGGACACTCTCAATTTTCTGTCAAACTGCCCCCCCCCCCATTTTTTAAAGCCAAGGCAAAGAAGAAATGGGCCGAAAAATCAGAGCTCACCTTCCCTTTTAGATATAATTTCAACAGGCTCAGAGCTAGTCCTGAACTAAAATGTGAATTACCTGAGAGTCACCAAATTCCTCATAGATGCTCATGGCTCCTCCTTCCACTTCTACCCACCTTTAGTCAGGTTTTCAGAAATTTCGTGATGTCTCTAATTTTCCTTACCTTATAAACAACAACAACAACAACAACAACAAAAACAAAAACATAGTGTCCTGCTTCTCAGGGGTACTTGCAATTTAGCAAGGGACAAATCCTTAAGCCAAAGGAATAAGTCTCAAGGCGTGGCATTTAGGCACCAGGAAGGATCCTCTGGGGTAAAATCCTTTACTAGAGCTTCTGAATTCATGCCATGTATGTGCCTACCACTCAACCTATTCTCGAGACCAGCCTTCCTTGTAAGATGTTCCTATCTGTGGTTTTATCATGTCTTAGTCAGATGGCTTCTCAAACGTCCTTCCCAACTCTAGGACAGTAAATCTAGCAATTGGGGCCAGAGCGGTTATATTTGTCCAAGAAAATACAATATCCCTTGGAAGTTTCAGTCTTTTCTTTTAAATTTTACTAAATAGTTTTTTGGAGAAGAGACTATTTCTTTTTCATGTTCAAGTTCCCAGCTAAGTGCACATAGTAGGTACTCAGTAAATATTTAGTAAATTAAACTGAAGTGACTCTAACCACACCAGTTTAACTATCTCTAATGTTCAGTTTGGTACAGATGCTTATTTGCGGGGAATCTATGTAAGCAAAACAGATTAGACTGGTGTTGGTTCTTTATTATTTTGTTTGCTCTTGAGCACAAACAACAGAATCCCTGCCTAAAAGTTGCTTAAATAGAGGCTTTTTTTTTTTTTTCTCTTCACCTAACAAGAAGTCCAGAGGGAGGGTGTGGTCTGAAGCCTGATGATGATAATGTCAAGGAGCCAGGTTTTTTCTTTATTACACTGCTTATTCCTCACTGGGTCAGAATTGTCTCCTTTCATAGTCATAATATAGCTGCCATAACTCCAAGTACCAGCAGTTGCATTCAAGGAAGCAAGCAGGCATCAGGGTGATCCCTCCTACTTTCTCTCTATTCTTCATCAGGGCTGAAATCTTCCCCAGAGGGCTCGATGCACTTTCCCTTACTCCTTAATTGCCCCAGCATATAGCACATGGTTCCTCTATGTGATCATGATGAAGCAGGATGGAATTGCCCTCAGAGGCTTCCACAATCTGAGCTTTCCCGGGCTTAGGGAAGCAGCCACTCTTCTCTAACCACACTGACCTCAACACCTAAGCAGAGTTATAGACGGGGACTGCTTGTCTGGCAAACAATCAAGAGTGTCGGCCCAGACTCTATCTCAATCATAGCAACAGTCTTCTCAGACTTTCTACCTCTGAATTTATATTCAGGTTGTCTCCTTCCCAAGGAAGATAGCCAGTTGATGGAGCAGGAGGAGACTTTAAGAGACCCAGGAAGACTATATTATTATTTTTAATCCATGCTTTTCAGAATTTACAGGGAGAGGCGAACTACTCTGCCACAAGTGACTTTTTTTTTTTAAGGGAAATTGTCTTGAAATGTTTTCATGAAGTTCAAGATCCCACTCAAATTTATTTCTCCTCTTAAAGAATAAACAACATGAACTTTATTCTAAACTATACTTAATTCATTTTCGTGGGAGTACTTGACATTTTAACTTATATAAGACTTTAATATTTGAGCTTGTAGTTTTTACAATGCATTTTTTTTGTTCCATTATAAATCCAAAGGAAGGTGTGGATGAAGGAACCCAAACTGATGGTGATGTGAAATTTTCCAATATACTCTAAAATAGCAAAATAGTCTGTTTTAAAGATAATTAGCTATTTGAAAAGCAGTAATTTTGGGGGGTATAAATGAAACAAAATTGTCCATGAGTTTATTTTGGTGGGTACATGGAGGGAATGGTATATGAAAATTCAGTGTATTATTCTCTTTCATAATAAAAAGCAAAACATGTAAATAAAAAGAAAGGTTTCTTGAAAGCAGTGATAATAATAAAAATTAAAGTAGAATTTTATGCAAAATTTCCATACTGGTAAATAAAGTTTTCAGTATAGGAAATGGAAGATTTAGAGTTTGAAGAAACACTGGAAAGTAAAATCAAATCCCCCAGATGTGCTAAGATATTCCCACAATTTCAATTTATTTTATAGCTCTAGGATTATAAATGTTAGTTAGATCATTCACTAGGAATGGCAATAACTCAGGAATCTATGAAATGATTAAAATGTGATCATTCAGAGCACTGGGTTATGCAAAGACATACCATAAGGAGAAGAATGAGGAAAATATCCACTTCCCTTTTAGTTAGCTTGGGTTGGGAGAAAAACACTAGAATCCAAGTCTCAAGATCTGGTTTAAAATTCAACTTGAGACCTATGGGGCCATCGAGGAAAATATACTCACTGCTAGTTCTATGTGTTGCTAAAAAATGTAGAAGGAAAGGAACATGGTTCTGTGCAAGCATATAACAGAAGAATCTGAGCTAGACTTGGAGATCAGGAAGGCTTCTTCCCTGAAGAGTTACCTGAAGTGAGATCGAAAGGAAAAGTTAAGCAGGTAATAGGTGAGGTGAGGTGAAGTAGAAGGAGGGCATTGCAAGCAGAGTGAACAGCACATGCAAAAGTCCTGTGGTGGGTGGAGGCAGAGCGCTTCAGCAGGAACTACATAAGGTCCAGGTGGCTGCAGGTCTTGGTGTGAGATGGGAGTTATTTCCTCAAGGTAATGTCACCTGTAGTGGCTAATAACAGAGCTTTACTCATGGCTTGAGGAAGCCCAGCATATAGGAAATGATCTAAAACAAGTTTCAGGCCAAAAACTACCCTGATGACCCCTGACCAAATACCATCATAGGGGTCTTTTTATTGGTTGTTATAGATTGAATTGTGCCCTGCCTCCAATTCATAAGTTGAAGTGCTATCTCTAGATGTGATTATATTTGGAGATAGGACATCTAAAGAAATAATTAAGGTTGAATGAAATCATAAGGGTGGGGCTCTAGTCTGATAGGATTAATGTCAGGTGGCATTACCTTGAGGGAAGCTAGAGCACATGGGAAGACAGCTGATGAAGTGTCTGGGATGATGGAGGAGCCAGGGGCAGGAGCTGGAACAATGTCAGATGATAATTAGAATTTCTTCCCTGATGTACCTGATATAACTGGGAGGTGCCCGGATGACAGTAGTCAATGCAGAAGGGGGGCCTGAGTTCATTCATTTGATTATTATAAAAAGGGGTGACACAAGAAAGCTGGAGGATCAGACAACAGTTCAATGACTATGGTTTGGTTTCTTTGATTCGGTAAACTTTTTCTGGTATTTGCTGGAAAATATAGTTTATGAGAGGTATTTCTACTTGGCCATGATATGCATTTGCTATTTCTTCTCTTTTATATATAAGGTACATTTGTTAGATTCTCCACAGGATAGTAATTTCTGATGTAAAAAAAAAAAAAAAAAAGAGCAATATGACTATTGTGAAGTAATTATTCTGAGGCAGGGGAGGAGACTGATCAGCCTACTGGGAGCGACCTTTAGTTATGGGACTAACTGCTGGCCCAGCGTGCATATTAGTTATAAAATGTCTCCAGAGAGAGTCAATGATTGATGTCCCAGAGGGAAAAAACATGCAGAATCAGAGAATGTTGGCGCTGGGTGGTTAGGGCAGCCTCCTCCCCTGGCAGCTGAGGACAATAAACCTGAGAGAGATTTGTATTTGAGTTAAGGTCACAGCTGGTCAGGGGCAGAGCAGGGACAAGAGCCCTGGCCCCCTGGGTCTTAATCTCCAGCTTTTTCTACTAAACTCTTTCCACCTGTATCAGGTAACTGCACAGGGTCTACGAAATCCATATATACATAGACCTCCTTCTTTCAACAGCTTCTTAAATCATGGGGCTTCAGAAATTTTCATTTTCTCTCCTAAAAGGAAACCAAAATGTTGAACAACTTTGTGCAACCTAGAAAGAGAGAAATTACAAATGGAAGAAAAATCCAGGATGAATTGAGATTGCTATAAACTAACTTGCACTTCAAATGAAATAAGACACAATTTTAATTTTTCCCTTGGCTTGTTTTTCTCACTTTTTTTGGTGTTGTTATTTTTGTTTGGTTAATTGCATATTTGTAAGACATTCTAAATCTTTAATGAAACAAGTTTGAATGAGAAAATATAAAAAAGAAAAATATATCTGTGGACAAGGAGCAAGAAAAAATATAGAAGAGGCAAGTTCCTCTCTAGGAACTAGGTATAGTCACCACAGATATCACCTTTGGTGCCAAAAATAGGGGCCCTGGTTTACATTTGGTTTTTCTCTCTCTCTTCCCCCCCCCCCCCATTTATATGGCACATACAGTCACCTATCAAATCCCACCTTATCCAGTATAATTCAGCTAAATCGGCATAAGAGGACAATGTTTCACTGTACATATGTACTGCTGTGTGTGTGTGTGTGTGTGTGTGTGTACACGCTATATACTCTTTAAAAATATGAAACTGGATTAAGAGTTCAAGACAAATAGACAAATGGAATGAAATGGAGATTTTGGAGAGAGAGAAAGACTATGAAAAGTATATTAGGGAACTTGATCTATGAAAACTGTTAATCCAAATCAACAGGGAAAGGACAGATTGTATAGTGATGGTGTTAGGAAATTTGGCTTACTATACTAAAAAGGCAAAACAGGATCTATACTTTATACCAATACAAAGGAAGATCTCAACTGGAGCGAAGGTCTAAATGTAAAGTAAAACCATACAGCTGATAGAATAAAATGTGGAAGAATATTTTCATGGCTTAGAATGGGGAAAGACATTCTAAAAAGACACGAAACCCTCAACCACAATGGATAGAAATGGATAACTGATTTGGGGAAGAATTCCACTATCAACAAAATATTTACAATAACTTAATTGACAAAGGTTTTATATTGAGAATGTATAAGAATTTCTTCAAATCAATAAGAAAAAGACAAAAAATTCAGTGCGAAAATGGGCAAGGTATAAACAGGCAAGTTACATAGGAGGCAATCCAAATGACTAACATATATATGAAGACATGATAAAATGAATAGTAATCAAAGAAATGTATATTAAAACAGCAGCAATATACTGCTTTATTCTCAGCAAGTTCATAAAATTAAAAATTTGATAATGTCAAGTATAGAGGAGAAGTAGATGATGAGACAAACTTTTGTGTACTGTTCTGGGACTATGACCTGGCACAGACATTCTGGAAAGCAATGTGTCAGTGTCTAGTTAAGTAATGTGCATGAATCTTACTCTTTGAAGTAGTACCACTCCTGAGAAATTCTTACACAGGTCCTCCAGAGTACAGATATGCATGCATATCATTGCATTGTTTTTTCTTGGCAGTGGAGAGTCAAGAGCAAATCAGGAATCTATCGGTAGGGAAATTGACAAGCAAAATGCAGTGAAATATGAAATACAATATGTAGTTAGAAGCAACAAATGAAATTCATGCACAAATGAATCTTAGAAACATAGTAATGAGTAAAAAAAATAAGAACAAGAGCAAAGTTTTTATTAGCCCAATAATTTCTGTAAAATGAAAATATCTACTGTAAAAAATAGCAGACAATTTACAGAGTAACACACAATTACAAAGATAAGCATCAAACATATTCAGAGTGTAGCCTAACATGGGAATAGAGATGGCAGTAGTTATTAAAGACGACCTGGGATACATTTAAAAATGAAACAAGAACGAAGCATGATATTAGTGATGATAGTAATATGTCATGAAATGAGGTTAATGATTCAATTAACCCCCAGTATCTGGGGTCCAATGCAAATATACAAAATAAAATAATGTAAAATAAAATAACATAAAATAAAATAAGCCAATAAAGGATCTTAAATGTTCCTTTTAAATCTAAGGACTGAGGAAAAGGTAAATATTTGATGACAGGTTTATTTAATTCTTCCCTTTCTCTCTGGTTGTTTGCTTCCTTATTAGTAATCATTTAAAAAAAAAATTCTGATTTGGGAGGCAGCTATATCTAGCTATCTTTCAGTACTTACTCTCTCTTCTATAGTAAAAGTGTCCTGTATTGTAGCTAGATATGTGGCTATTTGGAATAAAGATGACATTCTCCTTGCAGGTAGATGTGGCCATGGGACTAAGTTCTGGTCCATGAAGTGTAAATAGAAACACCATATCTCCCACTAGCAGTGCAGAGGGGTTTTTTAATTTCCACATCCCTCTCCCTAGTATCTAGCATTATTCAATTGCCTGACCTCTGCAAGTCCCAGGATGCATACAGATACTGGTACAAACTAGTTCCTTAACTTTAACCAACTGTACCTTTGCCATTTTCATAAATAGCACAAAAGCACTTGACAACATTAAAAATACTACAAATGTGGCAAAATCAAAATTCACAGACTGATAAGAGGATGTCCTTGGGGTGGGTTACCTCTGCAGAGGCTGAGAGCAGGAGGAGAAAAGACCCACAACAGATTTGTCCTAAGTGGCCAGAGCATGAGACTTGGTACAAAGGCACCAAAGTTGTAATTCCAGTTTGGGCACTAATTCCCACTGGACCCTAAGCAGGTCAGTTCACTCCAGTCAGCAAAGTGGAGAGACTAATAAAGGCCTCTCCTTGGGGCAAGGAGAAGTATTGTAAAGCACTTTGAAAGGAATGCTGCTGTTGTAGTTTAGGAGAGGGACGCACTCAGAAACAGAGGCCTTGGGCTTAGCAGGGACAGAAAAGATCAGCATATCCCAGCCCATGCCGTGATCTAATTAATCACTGGGCGGCCCTCCCACTGGCCAAATTCAGATGTCTGTCTCTCCATATAATGTCTGGAAAGGATAGATAAATCTGAAAGAGTTTAAGATTCCACTGAGAGGTTAAAATGCAGGACCCCTTTGAGTGTGTACGTGTGTGCACATGCACACCAGTGTTGTTAGAGAGTTGTAATATGGGTCAGTGTGCATCTCTCACTTTAAGAAAATCTTTTTGCTTATACTTGAAACACACCCAGCATAGCAAGTAGCATTGTGTTTGGCCATAAAAATAATAAGCACTAATAAAACATAACAATGATTGCAACTCTATGTATAACTCCCTGCCAGAGGCATCAGTCTCTTTAAATTTATATGAGAGTCTAATGCTTTCAGGAAAATGTACATTCATGTTTTTCTTATTATACAATTCCATAGCCTTGCCCTATTATTTCTTTTCCTCTGCTCCAGAAATTTTAATAGACTACTTGAGACTTCCTCTTTCCACTTTTATTTTTCTTTTGAATCTTAACTGTTATGTTCTGGGTTTTTTTTTTTTTTTTTTTTTTTTTTTTTTTTTTTTTTTTACCATTCCAGTGTCTGCTCTTTGTAGAATAGACTTCTGGGGCTCCAGATAAAAACCATGTCTCCCTTTCACCTCTGCACATGGAGAGATTTGCCAAAGCTATTCTCTGGAGAGAAGGAATTTAAGTCATGTGCAATTTAATCCAAAGGCCATATTCTATATCTTGCCAGTAGAATGATTTGTCTTTTTTTTTTTTTCCAGGAATAAAACTGAACCAAAGACATTCTGGCTTTATTCAAAGCATTCACAAAAGGGAGACATTTATTATGGTTGTTCTTGTTCTGCACTATTGAGCAAAGTGCTTTAATATGCATATACCTGTGGGTCTAGTCCTATGCACTTCCAGAGAGAATTGATGAAGTATAAGAATGCCGGTAATATGAAAGTGCTCTGTAACATTGGCTGTCCCAAAAGCAAAGTTACCTTTGCAAAATATGCAAATGATTATAGCTGTCCCATGGTTGTACCAGCAGTTATTGAGTTTTATTGGAAGATATTTAATTTGTGATAAACTGAATATTCTACAAATGCTTTTTCCTCTGTATTTTAAAATACCCTCATTGACAGTAACAAAAGCAACACATTCATTCAACAAAGAGTTTTTTTAGAAAAGTACTTTATGCCACATAGAGAACTTGAGCATAGAAATAAAAACTCTATGAAAGGATCAAGTGGAAATTATAGAGCTTGAAAATTATAATATCAGAAATAAAGAATTCTTTCAGTGTGTTTAACTATAAACTAGACACCGAGGAAGAAAAGATCAAAGAATTTGAAGACAGGTCAATAAAAATTGTCCAAACTAAGCCCAAAGAGAAAAAATAATGAAGAAAAACACTAAATAGAATGTTCTAGATATGTGAGAAACTATCCACAGGGCTAATATATATTTAATTGGTGTCACAGAAGGATAGGAGAGAGAGAATGGGGCAGAATACTTGTAGAGATAGTAGCTAAGAATTGTTCAAAGTTGATGAAAGACAATGACAAATTAAAAAAGTTCTCAAAATCCTTCAAGAGTTTCCTACTCCCCCTAGAATAAACCCCAAGTTCATAGCATAAAAAAGTGTATATGATCTGACTTTTACCTACCTCTCAATCTCATTTTCCTGCAGATTTTTCTTATCCAACGGCACTTTCAGTTTTTCCAGATTTTCCCCTGGCTGGGACCTCTGGATATTCAGATTTCAGTGCAAATGTGAACTTCTCAGAGAAATATTGTCTAGCTGTTGCCCCATTCTCACCAGTCTATTACTCTCTATTTAGGTATTTTGGATATTTTTCATAGCACATACAATTATTTGAATTTATCTTAATAATTTATTTTCTGACTTTACTATTCTATTTCTTCACACAATAGAATATAAGCCTTATGAAAGCAGAAAGACTGTACTTCTCATTCAATAGTGTAACCTCAATGCTATTGGCACATAGTGGCAAGTCAACATATGTACACATTGCACATACAGTGTGTGCACACATGCACGTGCGTGTATAACAGACACCAAAGCTTTCATGAATTACTGGACTCTGCCAAGATTCAGAGTAGCTCAGCTCGCATTTACTGATGCAACTCATTCTCTCAACTTGTCTTCACTTCCTCCTTTTGGTTCTTACGTTGGCAGGGTAAAAAGCATAATATTTTCACAATGTTTTTACCACAGCAAACACTTAAGATTACCCCAGCCACACAGATGTCCATCAAAATTAAACAGAAAAAGGAATAGGAACCTGGGATTGTGTGGTTAATTTGTTTTAGATTTGCTGCCTGTCTGACAACTAACTTAGTCTTCTCTTAGATCTAGAGTTCACTTTTTCATAACTGAGTTTTCCAATCTTTTCTTATTGACCACTTTTTCTACTTGGAGCTGAGCTGGGGCCAAAAAAAAAAAAAAAAAAAAAAAAGGAAAATTATGCTAATTAAATAAAATAGTAGACATTTGAATTTTTTCAAGTATTTTATCTCTACTAATTCTATTTCTACATCATTCATACGAAGAGATAAAGGGGCCAATTAAAAAATATTTTTATTAAAGTTAGAAAACTTAAGTTCAGACAAGGTAGTTGACTTTCCCAGGATCACACAGAAAAATATGTAAGTTCTAAAGTTATCTCCTAACATTTTCTGCTAATATTCATTCCATTGACAAAACATTTTCAACCCCGAAGTCTTGGGTTATCTTTTAGTAATATTTTCGTAGATGGTAAGGGCAATTGAAAATCAGACTATTTAAGATTTCCGAGGAAGAGAGATGGAAATAGCAAGAAAGTCTTACCACAAGGTCAGAACTAAGACCTTAACGCTCTTGAAATCTATATCTGTCCCTTGCTTCTAATAATAAACCTTGTGGGCTTGTTATCTTGCTTTCTTCCAGGGACCAAAATGCCAGACAGTTATTCTTGTCATTTCTTATGTCGTGTTCATCAGATAGCTTAGTGTTTTTAACCAGCAGCCTATGCAGTCGGCATATATAATATAGGAGGAAATAATCCCTAAGTCTCCTATGAAAGAGGAGAGCTGAAGAAGTTATGTTGATGAAGTACTTGCTTCAGATGCCAACTTACTGTTTCTGTTTAAATCAGTCTTAATATTTCTGAAAGCTTAATCATCGTTGCTGTGAAACTACCACTACCAACATGAAATTTAGTTCTCCAATTTGCCACACATAGCAACTTTGTGTTTTTACCAAACTTTTTATTTTATAAAGGATGACGTGAAACCTCCTCAGTTATGACTTAAAGGAGCAACAACATGCTAGATAACATGGCATTTTCCTAGTTGATGCTCTAAGTCTAGCCTGACATTTTTCCTGGGTCAGATTCAACCAAGTACCTTGTCTGATGAGAATGTGTGGATGTAAAAGGCACACAAAAAGGAAATAATAGATACAGCCTCCAGTTACAAATGAGCAAAAGAAATAAGTTATATACATGTAGTGTCAAGATATTCATTTAAAAAATCACTTACTGATTGTCAATTCCATATCCAGCCCTGGACAAGACCCTAGAGCTGGAAGCACTAATAAAACAGTCTCTGCACTCACGGAGTTCATAATGAGTAAGGCCTTCTCAAGCTATCAAAACCCTAGAAATGGACCTTTATCTCCAGAATGTTTATGAAAGTCCTTTGAAAACTATAAAACTGCTAGACGAATGTTAAGGCACTTTAAATATTATAATGAGTAGAAAACAACCACGAAACATTTTTAGAAATCTCTTTTTTAGCCAAGAACTTACTTTCTGGCCTTTTTTCCTTACTCCTATCTAAAAGAGATTTCAGATTCCTGAGATCCTATGAGGTTCTACCCAACAGAAAGATAGCCAGCTCTGGTGTTTAGAGTGTATCAGAGACTTGTCTATAGTTTCTGGAATATAAAAATCATTCAACAATTTTTGTTGAATGAAAGAAGAAAGGAAGGATTTGAGTAATAAACTAATGGGATGGAATATAGGAAGGCAGGATATAGCAGTGGAGTTTCATTAAGTGTTAATATGCACGGCAGAGGTTTTCCTGTTTTCTTGGTGCTGTAATCTCACGAGAACAAGCTAAGCCCCTTACTGATTGCTTCAAATGTGTTACATATCAAGTAGAGACTTCATGGTACAGAGTGGGATCTTGCTAACCCATAAGCTCTGGTAAAAGACAACTTTTCCATCTGACCTTCTTTTAGATGAAATGCTTCTATTTTTTTTTCTTTCTTCTTTCCTTTTTTAAAAAAATTGTGGAGTCTTAGATGCCTAGGGCAATGTACTTTTCTTTGTGTATGGTTATATAGCTACTCCAAGGGCAAGGAGATATTTCATAAGTTCAATAAATATGTCTAGAGGGATATCTTCTTATTTTGGCAAAAGAAGAAAGGTAAGAATGAAAATGAGACTCAGAGATTATGATGCTAAAGGCCGGATTTAGCATATGACGACCATATCTGAGAAATTTAGTTGTCGTGACAGAGACACTTCTTTGGGTATAGTTGTTGGAGCCTCAAGTAGAACAGTCATAGTCACTTCTGGGCATCAATCTCCTAAATTCTAGAGATATACAGAAAGATTAGATAAATTCAAAAAAGAGCTACTAAATTTTATTTATTTAATTGAAGAAATGATTTAAAAATTCCACCACCCACCCCCACCCCCGTCTAACTCCCTCTCTATTACAAATTTAGTTAAGAAAGGGCAAAGAAAGAACAAAACCCTTTTAAAGATCTGAAAAGGTTAAATTCTCTGAAAAGTGGGTTAAGATATATCTTAAAATTTAAAAGGCCCTCAAAACTGGTAGATAATAAAAGGAAGAGTGAATTGACAGTGAGAATCAAGGCAAATTTCAGCCTCGAATTGCAACCTCTGGGTCCTAAGGAGAGGCCTGACAGAGACTCCATCACTCTCTGGTTTTAAAATGATGCAAACAATGGCCTAGAAAGAAGTTTTTGAGAAGTAGATGATAACTGGCCGCCAGATGAAAGTGGGACCCAAGGCCCAGGGCAGTGTCCCAGTTGTATAATCTACTTCTCTGTGAAACTTAATTGGGGATGGAAAGGTTAGAGGCAACGACTGGAAGAACTCTGTCCATGGAAAGGCATCCTGCTCAGACTCACATCAGAATGTCATGACCCGATTACTGCTCCCCTCTTTATTACTATGGGCAAGTTTCATCAATCTCAGAGCCTTACTTTTCTCCTTGGTAAATGGGGGTTGCCGATTACATTTCTTATCTTGGTCTTGTTGGGTGGTTACACCGTATCTGCAACTTAAGACATAATGAGTGTTCAGTCAACAGTAGTTATCTGATGTTAACGCAGCTGCTGCCACAACTCACTAAAATATCGGTAATCAACATTTCATTATTATAGGTTTGGGATGAGTCATCTTTAATGATAGGAGAATAAATTAGAATAGCATGGCTACTGAAGAGCATCAAAGGCTCTCCAATAGTACTGCTGACAAATGTTCAAAGTGAACTAGCCACAGGCAAAAGGCAATTGACCTTCATTTCTGAAGAACTACTTCTGGTCGGAGAACCTAGTGTAAGGGGTTATACTAGACTCCTTACAGTGTACACTGTGCCAGTTATCTGCAGAGAGACTAGGGATGATGATTAAGTCCCATATTTTTTATAGTCAAAACATGAGCAGCAACTTTCTTGGGAAAAAAAAGTTGTAGGTCCCTTGTGCACAGGGCATTTTGGAGCCGGAAATCCTATGGGCCAAAGGTGATTCTAAGTGAACAAAGAATCCATAGGGTTCTAAGACGTGATTATTCCAAAATAAACCAATATAACCAAACATACTGAAATTTCTTAAAAAGATACTTAAAGGAATTCAACATAGAATATAAACGTTTTCTCTGCTGGGAGCAGCAACCTATTATTCAAAGATGGGAAACAACCCATCCGTTTCTTTGTCTACAGCCCTAGGTTCAAACTCTCTATGTGGTGTAAGGGATCATCGCTACTTGAACCCACAGCACCTTTTCAAGCGGCTTTTCTACCACTTCTCATTATGCTGAAACTGGGCTTCCCCATTCAGGTCCTGCATTGTTCTACTTCTGTGCCTTGGCCCATGCTCTTCCTCTACCTACAAAGTCTCCCCATTCACCACCATAAGTCGACATCTAACCCATCCTTCCATATCAAACTCACGTGCCACCTTTCCCCATAGTGTAGTCTGGCACACTAACTGGAAAGGACCGCTGCCTTCCCTGTGGCCTCCCAACATTTCATGTATATCTCTTTTGTAGAATCTTCTTTCCCCTTTGAAGTATAATTATTTGACTAAATATATGATGCAGCTTCCCTCCTAGATCATAAACTGAAGGCAAGATTTACTCCTGATATCTCTTAAATTAATTCAGTAAATGTTTTTTTAAATACCTACTATGTATCAGGCACTCAGCTGGTACTCTGCCTCCTTCATAAGACCTATTATTTCCTGGCATATGGTTATTAAGTGAATGGAAAATTAGATAATTGACCAATCTCAGCCTGTTCCTTTGGCCTTTTTTCAGTATGTCTTTCAAATTGTCCCTATGAAAAATCAATTCTACCCTAGACCACACACACACACACACACACACACACACGCACGCACGCACACACACACACACGCATACACAGAGGCACTATTATGCCCTGCCTCACCCTTGATATGAGAATTCATACATACCATAGTGTATCCAGCAATAGCCCAAAGATGATCAAGTTCTGCTAAATTAGAAACTAAATTCTAACCATATCAAAATATATCTTTATGTCCTTTTACAAATGAAGATTATTTAGTTATTTCCTCTACAATTAAATTGTAAGCTCCTTTCAGGTGGAGACTAACTTATACCCTTTTATCTGGTGTCATACATAAACTGCAGAAACTCAATAATCTTTTTTTTTTTTTGAGTGGCATATATTATGCAGTAATTTTACATCATAAGAGATGTGCCATGTTCTATAAAGAAAGGATAATTAGAAAACGGAAAAGTAATTAGGGTTGGCCCATTGGCTGATTAGTTGATTTCAGGTTAATTAAAGCAAAATTAATTCAGATGTTTCAGGAGTCCCACAAAGTAAAATATTGTATACCTTAAACACTGAAAGTTAACTAGACCTCACAAAAAGAAAATTATACTTGCCCCTGTGTTTGATGCCTCCCCATAAGGTCTCAATTATCCTATTTTCTTTTTCTTATTATTTTAAAAGATGATGCCGTGAAAATACAAAGCAGCCGAAATGAATTATGACTCCTTTTGGAGCAGGGGGAGGAAAAAAATCTTTCCCTAGGAAAGCATTTTTTTAAGTTCCTTTTTGTTTGAAATCCTGTCTGATTTGATGGCTTGCAACAATTCCATAATCACATGGATGTAGAGAAGACCCGTTCTGCAGAATAGTGGAAGAATTTTATTCGTAAATTAGAAAATCGTTTCTGTTGCTGACCCATTCAGGACTTTTTCGGTGGTTTACGAATGCCAGTTCCTCTAAGCATCTCTTTCCAGTGTTCCTGTAAACATATATGGGGGTCCTTAATATTACCAGAGACACATTATAATCCAGGTGTTTGTTAATCAGTAAATTGAATCTATAATACCAAGTCAGACTTCTAAGAGTTGTCAGGTTATAATTTTACAAAAGTTAAAAACATATTGTTCATACAAATATAGAAATTTGAACAAAGAAATCATAGGATTCCAAGATGTGATTATTGAGCAATAAACCAGTATAACCAAACATACTGAGATTTCTTAAAGGGATGTGTCAGATTTATTAAACTCATAATGATAGAACCAGAGGCATGACAAAGCTGACAAAAAGGGGTATGAGAACTGATGCATAAAAAGAAAAATTCTGGGATAGGACTGCAAATTTAGACACCAAACTGGTTATTTCTTACAGAGCGATAAAGCCATAACCATGGGTGTTATCTCTTTTTTCTAGACAGAAATCATTGCAATGTATCAATTTTCTATAGGATTACATCTAACTTTACAGAATCTGGGCTTTTTTTTTCAAGATTTGGTTAATTTTTCTTAAAGAACCTTAGGGAAAGATGCAGGAAAGTCCAGAATTTTCTAATGGGAGTCCCCTGTTTCTGTTTTTATTAATCTGGCTTAGCTGGCATTAAATTTTCATGGTAGAGACATAGTATAAAGACAACGAAAATAGGAAAACTTTATTGAGAGTTCCCTTGCTTCACGGTCCCTGCCTAAATACAGTTATTAATACTTAAAGTCAACCTGTCTAAAATTAAACAGGAAATTAAACCCAGCCATGTTCACAGCTGGGGTCTCTCTCAGGATCTCCTGCCAGGGACAGTGTTCACTAGTACTTGGCGTCTATATGTCCTGCCTCACCCAGCACAACCCCTCCCCAGAGCTTCTCCTGTTCATTGTAGCTCCCAGCACAGCACAAGCTCACAGTGGCCCCAGCACGTCCTCCAGGACCCAGTAGGCCACCTCCCTTGTAATTACCTGACTTACCCTCACTGATATTTCAGTCCTGTTTTTGTTATTTTCTTCTCATTTTCTGGTTGCATTATACTGTATTATAACCAGTGTTTTTCACACTTTATTTGTATAAAACTCAGTCACATCTCTTTCATCTCTTTATTTCTCAGTTCACACAGGGACCTAGCTTGCTCGTTACAGATATATTCATAGGACCTTAAATTCTTATCACCTGCTAGTCCTTTCACAGTCTGTCAAACGAGGCTGAGTACACTGATCCCTTCGAACTAGAGATCAAATATGAGCCTCTTCTCAAGGGTCTTAAATAGGATAAAGAAAACAGAAAAGCCAGAGACATGCTAGCCCACCTTTGCTTTTTGAAGCCTGTGCTAAAGAACATGCATTCAAGTCACATACAGGGAGAATGTTCATGACCAGGATGCACGCACAGAGCATCAAGTAATCAACAGCCACTGGGGTGGGCTTTCTTGGGCTGCATAGCTTTTCATCTCACCGGAAATATCTTTATTCTCTTTTACAACCACTTGACTCTTACTCTGAAGACTTAAGTCTCAATTCCTTAAGAAACCTCCAGTAATTTCCATCCCACAAACTCCTGCAGCACTCATCATGTGCATCAGCCGACTGCTACGGTGCACATGTGACGTGCTGTCCAAATTCTCTGTCGTAAGCATGAATCATAGCTCCCGGTTGCTTCTTTTACTTTTTTTTTTGGTACAATAACCCTCAAAACTCTATGTTGGAGCTCAATACTAATTATTTATTTGAGACTAGGACTGGGCTATAACGTGAAGAAAAGAGGGTGAAGTTTAGAAAAATAAACTGAAAAATAATGAAGCAAAAGCAAGAGGTAGAGTAAGTGGAAGAGGTTGGAAGAGACTGCAGAGTGTTGACGAAGGGACCCACTTAGAAGGAACGAGAATCGGCTGTAGTGGAGAAGGGGCGAGGGGTAGCTTCAGAAAGTGTGTAAGCTTGGGAGAAATGTTAGACTTGATTTGCTCTTAGAGTGCCTGCTGCTGTGTTAATCAGCCCTTATTGGTAGTTAATAAAGAATCAATAAGTTAGTGAATGAATGAATACAGTACTTTTTAAATCTAGACTTCTCTCAAACTCGCTATGATTTCCACCCTGAGACTTGATATTGTGTCTGTTCTATCCTGTCCTCTCCTCCCCCAATCCCTCTATTGGTTTTAATTCATTTTAGTCTTGCTTTAGACACTGTTATAATAACCTCTTCCAAAAACATCATGAGACTTTTTACGACTTGCTGCTAAACGGCTTAATAGACAAATTTCACCATATAAAATTGTGTAAGCATGTGGTTTTAACTAACAAATTGATTGTTTTTCTTTTTGGTCTAACATACAATGTGTGTACAAAGTCTTTAGAAAATACTCTGGATTTCTCAGGCTATAAAGCTGGCTGCCCAGAGTTTAGGGTGACCTGAAATGACAATCTGATTAATTATGTTGCTTTGGAGAAGACATGTGACCGAAACATTGATTTATTCCAAAGATTAGTTTAAAATTTTTTTTAAAAATGAAGTTAGAAAATATTCCTATTTAATATAGGGAAAAGACTTTTTTAGATAAATCTGTAGTTTTTTTAAAAACTATATAGGAATGTGATTGATTTTCTCTTTTTCTAATTTTACTATAGAATTCACATTTCTGAACTTCTTGGGTAGGATCTGTACTTTCAGGGAAAATTCCTAAGCAGAAATTAAACTACATAAAAACAAGGAAGTATGAAAATGCACACACGCTTGTCTGAAAATACAATTCAAAATTTGTGAACCATGGCATGGTGATTTTTAAAAATGGCACAGATGAAGCATACTATTTAATCAGTTAAGGATATAAAAAAAGCCTGCTCCATATCCTTTGAGCTCCTGTCTGTAAAGTTTACATTTAATTGGTCAAAGTAAGCCTTGTGCACACTTTCAGGCTACCTGACAGGCAAATTTTCTTTGATGAGACATATCCCTAGATACCTGGAACAATGCAGAGTATCTAGGAGTCCTTCAATAAAAATCATTGGAAAACTGAATAATTGTAATTCAAACATGAAGAAATAGTGGAAATAAGATCTCCAGACACTGCACATGGAGTTGGGCAGACAATTCGACACCCTTGCTGTATTGGTACCCTCTTTATGTATTCATACTCTTCCATGAATTGATAGCAGTCTTTACACGAGGGCAAACCATTTCTTACCCCTAGATTGCAGGATTCTTGAAGTCAGGGTTATGTTTCAGGCCTCCTTCCATTTCTGGCCATGCCAAACAAGCCTGGGAGGAGAGCTTGCACCCCTGGATGCCAGGTTTGGTTCTGCCCCTTGCTGAACATTGACTATCCATCCCTTGAGTCTCTCTGTGGTCCTTTGATGGGGACTAGAAGTTGGGACGAATCCAGGAAAAAAAAAAAAAGACAACGGGAGAGTATGGCACAAACTGAGAGGAAGCAAACAGGTCAGGAGGTCAGGATAGGAGGTCCAACAGGGGAAGAAGTCACGTGGGCTGTTAAACTATAGCAAAATGAAAGTAGAAATTCTTTATTTTCCTCAGCAATTCAAAACACATGTTTTGGGAGCAACTGTTCTCCCAGAGGTGAGAGGAGCAACTCACACTAGGAGAATCTTTCTTAGTAGGAGGAGTTTGTGTGTCCTTTTTAAACAAATTGGGCCAACGTGTATTAGTAACGTAACTTTGAAGCTAAAAAACAACAGCCACAACTTCAAACCCACTCAAACTTCCCCAGCAACATGACATTTCCATTCCCCTGTCCTCTCTCCTCTCTGCGTGGCAGAGCAACTAGCTGCCTGGAGGAGAGGCCTGGGGGAGCGGGTCAGCGTCTTCCCTCCTCCAGAGGACGGCACTGCAGGGGAGTGGCAGGACAGGGGGCACTGGCTGTATTTTCAAGGTCTGCACTGCTCATCTGGTCCAGCTCTTTGGCAAAGAGAAGGACACCAAGCAGTCCCTCGACTCAGCACAAAGCTTCCTTAGATTAGTGCCCAAACTAATTTTTATGACATGTCATTCCAGTAAGGGCACTGCTGCATTTCACAGATGGGCTTCCCCCAGATAGCGACTGTTGATTGGCCGAGTTGGGATCTGGCTGGATTAGGGAAATTTAAGCTGACAGCTGGTCTTTTTGCATGAGAGCATAAAGCCCTTGTTGTTGGTGGAAGTGATGGGGGCTGGTCAGACCCCCTGGCCAAATAGGAGGGTTGCTCTTAGCTGTGACCAGCACTTCCCAAGCTAAAACGACTTTAAAAACAAGGACTGTGCAAATACAGTTACACTGTACATGCCCAAATGATTTCAGGCCCTGCCTAATAACCAAAGCAGACAAGAAAACAGCTCAGTGGAACATGGTGTGGGAACACACAAACAAGGTAAAAAAGCCCACTTCTAGATGGAAATCCCAGAACTCCTAAATTACAAGGAACCTGGAGCAATGGGTCACCTCTAAGTCTCCACTAGAAGATTAGTTCACATCATCAGTGGGTATCATATGGGGATTTAAAAAGTTCGTCTGCCTAAGAAAAGACCTAGAAGTATTTGGAAATAAAACTACTAATAAAAGCACATGTGTGTGTGTATGCATGTGTATGTGCATGTGTGTGAACCTGTGGCAGGCATGCACTAAGTGCTTAACATGCATTAACTAATCCAATCCTCACAGCTACCTTAGGAGATGGGTACCATTGTTATTCTTTTTATGGAGGAAGAAACTGAGGCTTAGAGAGACTAGGTATCCTGTGGGTTATTCTGAGAGCCTAAGCTATGTTAATAACTACAGGTTCTCCTGTAGTTTTTTTTGAACTACAAAAATCAGAGTGCACTACATATAGTAAGAGTAAGAATTGCTTCATTATTCCTTTAGTTCAGTTATATATTGCTACATGTTGTCGCTTGCAATATATAATGTAGCAGCTTGATATCTAACACAATAGATTAGTTTTGCCTGTTTTTAAACTTAACGTAAATGAAATGATGTAGCATGTATTCTTTTGTGTCTGGCCTCCTTTACTCAACATTATTTTTGAGAGAACCATCAATATATTTTTGTTTGCTCATTCTTATATACATATACATATATATATATACATATATACATATACTGTATATTGTATGACTACACATAAATTTTTAAACCAATTTTCTATGGATGCCATTTGGGTTTTGTCTTTTTTGCCTTTACAGATAGTACTGCCATGAACTTTCTAGCATGTGTGTTTTGGTAGATATACATGCAATTCCCTATTGGATATATATACCTAGAAGTGAAATTGCTGAGTCATTGGGTAGTTGGAAGTTCAGTGTTAGTAAATACCATCAAATAGTTTTTCAAAATATTTATACCTATTTAAATGTTTTTCATACTGTGAATTATGGTCAAAGAAGTTTCGAAAATGCTTATACATGATTCCTCTGGGAAGATGTTTTCTTCAGGGCACAAATAACAGAAATGTTTATGTACACATCTACACCTGATCTTTTTTTCCTTCCTGTTCCCCCTCTCCATCTATAACCCTGAGCTAAACTGAGGAGGCAGGGGATAGAGGGAGAGATTGCAGGTTCTAAAACAACTTTGGGGCAGAACAGAAGTATGTACCTGCTGGATGTGAACTAGCTGACTGCCCAGTAGCAGGTCCTGCTCTCTATGACTGGAAGGGACCTTCCTGACAACCCTTGCCAACCCAGGACACTAGAAAGACCACCCTGGTCTCCTGGCCACTGTTCAGTCTCCTGTCCTCTGAAGCTCAACTGGTTCATTAGAGGATTTGCTTCTCTGAATCCTTCTTTTTCCAGGGGCAAGACCTGAGACGGTAGAGATAACCACCTATAATCACCTGAAAGGCGAACCAATAACTGAGATTTTAATTATCAAAAGGGTAATGAAATTAAAGAGATTGAGCCTGCATCCCTAGAAAGGATTGTCTTTAGAAAGAGGGAGAGCTGGAGAAAACACATAATTCACACTGCCTGGGGAGCTGAGGACTATGGACTGCCAGCCTCTCTGCCTTTTATATCCTGGCAGCAATGAGCACATGGAACACCATTCTCTGTCCATAATAGTCTCCCACTGACATAGGGCTACCCCATGACAGGTCTCCTGAAGGTCCTGTTCTCAATTCTCCCCTGACAGAAACACCCATGTAACCTCATTGCACACACCTAACGACTGCCTGTGCAGCCTCTCCCATGACCCCTGTCCGACCAGGCTAGAATCTTTTCAGGGAACTCACAGAGAACTTGACATAGAGATGGAGGGCCATGGCGTGTGAGTGAGGAGCTCATGGCCTGAGGGGACAAGTAGGGGCTGCTTCGGTCAACCCAAAGAGCCCAGCCATCCCAGAGCTAGCTTTATTCCAACACCCACAGAGGCTCCAAATGGGTGGAAGGAGCCTGATTCTTCCAGTTCTCCTAGAAACTGCATGCCAGTCCTTTTCTTTATTATAGTGCTGCACTTAAGTTGCCTCCAACCAAAGAGAGCAGTAATACTGCAGGGCAAGGCACATCATTTATAGTGAAATGAAGATGTTTAGAAAGTTAATTCAAGACAGGTAGACATCAAGCACTTGAAACAAGGCTGATCCAAATTGAGATGTGCTATAAGTATATAATACATGGTGAATTATGAAGATATAAAATATTATTAATTTTTATAGTTACTGTTGAAATAATATTTGGGATATATTGAACTAAAGAAAATATATTATTAAAATTTATTTTATTTATTTTGGTTTATTTTTTTAATGTAGCTATAGATCATTTAAAATTACATATGTGCCTCGCATTATATTCCTTTTGAATAGTCCACCTGGACTTGAACTCATTGCTTGCTCTTGGGATGAAGCTTAACTTCTTTGTGTCTCAGTTCCCTTCTCTTTAAAATAGATATATTCACGACCTCCCCAATATTGTCATTAGGAATAAATATGTTCAAATATATGGTGTTGAAAACAGTGTGTCCAAGAAATAGAGATTCCCTAAATGTTAGATATTACTATTCTTAACATTGTCCCTGGCCCTATATGAGAAAAAAACTTGACGACTTCAGTGGTTCTTCTTCTACCCTTTTCTCCAGGGAAGCCCAGGGTAGCCAGTGTCAATCGACACAGATAGAATCAATCATTTGTATCCCTGAGATGTTTACAGGATTAATGATCACGTGTCTGTGAATGCCTGTCCTTTGATATAGTTACCATACACAGATAGAATTCATACTGCCCTCTATGATGAACTAGGTCCTGACCCACACTCTTTTGATGAAATCAATTTGAATCTTATTATCCCCAAACCAGAGAATACCAAGAAGAATTTTCTCTATGTCCCCAGGTTCTAGTTTAAATGGTTACTACCAATATTTTTAATTCATCAGAATACTGATGTCTTTAAATAAAAAAGAAAAAGGAAAGATGAAATTTGGAAATAGATATACACATTAAAAAAGAAATTAGAATCCATCTGGAGCCTAAGAATATTTAATCTAAATCTTGAATTTAAATGTAGTAGTCATAAATTTTCCCCCCTAAATTGTACGTAAGACCCTTGCTTTGGATTACAATGGTGCCTGTTGTTCTCAACTCATTGAAAAACAAGTTCTGATTTTTTCCTTTTAAAGTATTCTGTTTCCAAATGCTTGTCTTGATGAGAGAAAAAGGGAGAGGGAGAAGGAGGAGGGGTGGTTGGGGAGGGAGGGAGGGAGGGAGGGAGGGAGAGAGAGAGAGGGAGGGAGGGAGAGAGAGAGAGAGAGAGAGAGAGAGAGAGAGAGAGAGAGAGAGAGAGAGAGAGAGAGAGGGAGAGAGAGAGAAAGCATATCCTGGTGCCATGAATTGGAGGCTGCATTTTTTCCCAGTTAATGGCACATTATTTACTTTCTAGATGAGTAAATGAGTAATGAGTCCCTCAGGGGAAAGATAGTATTGAAGAGAAAATAAATTCCATGGATGAAATCCACAGAATTTTCAAAATTGCTTATAAACTCATGCTTTCAGCTAATAATAGTAAGGGTTTTGTTGAAGGACAAGAACACTGAGTTGAATTACACAACTGGAGAAAGAGAAATACATTTCCATAATTCACTCTGAATTACAGAGGTTTGATTTTTATGTTCTGTTGTTCTGGCTTTGAAAAATATCGAAATTATAAGAATGGTTCTGTAGCGAGGTAAAGTTCTTTTCTATGAGATTTATAAACCCAGGGTGTTGTCACAAATTGCTTCTGTGATCCTGCTAAAATATCTCCAGAGACTTATTAGCAACAGGCATGGCTAATTAACACAGCCAGGGAATGTGGTACTTTCCCTGGGTTCCTGAGCCTTTTAATCTGGAGCAGGACCCACACTTGTGTGTGTGTGTCCCAAGGCCATGAAATACTTATCAGAGATCCAGTTACTTTAGATTTGGGCCAAAAGGCAAAGCCAAACAAGGAATATTGAATTGGACATTATTCTTGAAACTTTAAAATTAGAATGACTAAGACAACTTAGAAAATGATGTCATTTATGTAGAATTTTGAAGGATATAAACAAAGGAAGACCCAAGGAAAATGAAGACAGGCCTGCAGTATGACGTAATTGGAGGCAGAGGGATGATGAAATGACCTGTTCGGGTCCCATTCAACGTTATAGCTATACCACACTGGCATCCTGCCATTATCTCTACTGGTTCTTTGGTGTCGCATAAATTTACCTTCATTGCCCTAGACTCAGACATTTTGTCTCTATGATAAGTAATGAGTTAGTACACATAAGTCCTGGGTCATATAATATTAAACTGCTACAGAAGCAATAGTCCTGCCTAGATGGTTTGTGAAAATCAGAATGTCATTATTTCAGTAAAGCTTATAGAAATAATTTATGGTACCTCCACTGACAAAATAGAGAATCGTGCCATTGTGAAATTTTGCAGTTAACGGAACGAGCGACCCACAGGGCCTGATTACATCAGGGCCTGATGTAATTTTGAGGTGGTGCCTAGGGTGCAGTCCCCCATTCTGTAATTCCTCAACTCTGTCCTCTACGATACAGAAGGCGAGCTTATCGACTTCGAGCTAGCACAAAGCTGGGAAGAGGGACAATAACTAAGCCAGATGACAAAATCAAATTTGTCTTTTGAGGGAAGGGTGAATTACAAAACTACAAATTAAGAAATATAAATGCGAAGATATTTAGAAAGCCACCTTCACAAGTACCTGTTGTGGGCCATCTGCTTGGCACCACTGATGTGAAAAGAACCTGAGGGCTTCTGTGTTTTGGTTGAGGACAAGCCCAATATTCTTGAAAAGCATGATGCAGCCGAGTTAATATAAGAGTAAGACTCTAGTGGGGTGGCCAGACTCCCATGTACTTTGTACTTGTTATGCCACATCTGGAATGTGGGTTTCCTTTTGGGGCACAAAATTTTATGAGACACAAATTTAGGAATGATCAAAAGAAAGTGACCAGAATAACATTATATAAAGAATAGAAAGAAGCAGAAAAGAAAGGATTTTAGGTCAGCACGAGAGTCGTCTTCATGTATTCTGAAGGGCATCAAGCTGCAGAGACATTACTTGGACTAATTTAGAAGTGAAGTGTGTTTTGTAAAAGCTAAGTATTAATACAGCAGGTTTGTAACACACATCCTTTGCTTTTCCCTTACCAGTACACTAGCTAGCATTCTAGGTAGCCATGTCTATTTACCCAGGATCATAAGCTTCTGAAAGGGAAAGGGCTCCTCTTTGACATCCCTGAACCTCGAATCTGCTCTCTCTGTGCTGCTTTGAAGTCTGCAGAGGCATTTATCATATTAAGCACTTTGATACCTAAACATCTCACTTTAACTCTAATTTTTTAAAAAATTGAAACTTTTTAAAACAAGAGAAATATGTTTTTGAAATTATTTGACTATGAAAAACTAATTTTGTTTACATGCAGAATATTTGGGAATCTTTGAAAAGTGAGAAAAATATACCTATAAATTGTTTCTAAATGTAATAGGATTTTTTTAAGTGTCTGCAATTAGTTAAGTTGATATAATGCTGGTTGATATTTAATTAACTATTTATTAATTTTGTGCTTCTAGGGTTGTAATATATATGTATGTAATTACTATATACATTATAATATAAATATATTAGCACTAGTATTTTTATAATACTTTTCAGAGGTCAGAGGTCCTGGGCACAGTAACCCTGATGACAAGTGGATAAAAGATCACTGCCTGCCTCAGTTACTGTTACATAATAAGCGTTCAGTAGGTATTTGCTGAATCAGTTAAAATACATTGATTTATCAAATAGAAAACAAAAATGTCTAGTTTATTTCTCCGCTAAGAGCTTGAGAGGAGGCATAAACCGAAGAGTGGGAATGGGAGGGGAGGGCAGCAACTGTCCTTGAATTTATGGTGGATTCCACTTGCCAAGAAAAGATACGTCCTAATTTGATTGTTAATTGCAGGTGTGATTGTCCCCAATGTTGCGCCAGAGACATTGCATGTTAATAGCAGTAAGTGTACTGTGATGAGAGAAGCAAGCTCCCATTTAGTTTAGGAGTTGAGTCACTGATCTTCTAAAAAAGGAGATTCTAAATATACTGGAGGAGGGAGCTAGTTGCTGGATATTGGGAAGGGTGTCTTTTTGCAGGTCTTTTGAGAAAAGGCAATAGATTAAGCAGTGGATCAAAATATAAGTGAAAGACATGCCCACCAAGTTAAAAAGCAAAAAAGAACTGAACTAAAATAAAAATAGCTCCAACTCAGAGATCAAGAGGTCTATTTTGTCCATGGAAAGAATAGAAGTGGTCCGCTTACACTCAGCCAAGCCACTAGCTTCAAGTGCATCTTTGTGCCCATAGCCCAGGATCTGAAAGGGTTCATTATTAAGAAGTTAATGCTTGACAGCAGTCGACTCCACCACAGCAAAATTGCCCGCCTTCGAAAGACGGCCTCCTATGAGTCTTGGGTTAATTACTCAAATCTCTAAATTATCCTTCAGGGAACAAAATGAAGCATACAGAATCAGAAGCAGATCTGTAGCTGAGATTATGAAAAGGGAGTGGGTTCCTTTCCATTTAAAAAAATGATTATTTCTATTGTAAGAACCACAAGAGGGGAAAGGGGGAAAAAAAAAAAAAAACCTGCCCATGGCTCAAGCAGGCAATAAATGGCTGGCAGCCGTACAGCCCAAGGGGAAAACAAAATCTGTTCATATAAATACTCGCACGGCAGTTTTCTCTAAATTTCCAAAACAAGTCACCCCAAATCAAATTGTTTGAGAAGAATGAGGTATGCCAAAATAGAGAGACCCCGAGTCTTGTTACTGAAGAATATTTTTACGAGGCACCATTTTCTAAAATAGCTGAATGTACTAGATCAAGCCACCTACTATCTACTAAAAACAAATTACTACTTAAAAATTATTTCTCCCTTCATATGTCCATGTATTTATTTCCTTACCCTACTTGCTATTTTTAGGAAATAAATTTATTTTCAAATAATTCACTTTGTTGAGAAGCACCACCACTACCAAAACCTTTAGTTTTTTTCCCAGCATCCCCCCACCCCTCACCACCAATCATGGCTGTCAGAGGCTCCCAAAACTTTCTAAGAGAAGTATTTCTCAAACAAAGGTAGGTCCCTGTGCATATTCTTGAAGGGGTAGAGGATCCAACCATTATAAGAAAATTTTTTAATTTTTAATTTGATATTTTTATTATGACAATATCTTTATCAGTTAGGAAGACGAAACTTTTCTTCTGCATTGGTAATTTACAACTGCATGGCAGTTTCATGGAAAAGAAGGCTTCAATTGTTCAAGTCAATGTTTCTCAAAAAAGATCTATGGATTTATTCTCAGGGGTAGAAGAAAGTTTTATTCCTTTAAAAAGACCATTATGATTCAACGTTTGAGAAAATGAGCTGGAATAATATCCGTTTTATAACTGGCTGACCTTCAGGCTCACCAACACATATCTGCTACTCCTGAAACAAGTTAATCAGGTTAATTGCAAGAACTTCATGTATTATGCTAGAATTCTTCTTAAACTCAAACCAATAGGTGTCTTTTGTTCAGTCCTAGGCTAAATAAACTATAGATAAAATAGTAGCATGATGCCTGGCACAGAATATTACTGCTAATACCATATTTAGTTTTATTATTGGATCTCTTAGATCTCTTTATCTCCCAAACTTACCTTCTCCTCTCCAAAACAGACCTGGGTTCTCTATGTTCACAGTGGCTGAGAGAAGCTGGGTGATGCACTGTCAGATGCTAAAACAGTATTGACCTCCTATCAATTTCGCTAAGTCGACTGGGGCCAACTACTAAAGTCACTCACTCACTCACAGTGTTTCTTTTTTTCTTTAAAAAAAAAATTGTGGTAAAATAAACATAATATAAAATTGCTCATTTAACCATTTTAAAGTCTATGGTTCAAGTGGCATTAAGTACATTCGCATTGTTGTGCAACTATCACCACCACCCACTTCGAGAACATTTTTATGTTCCAGACTAAAACTCCAACCTCATTAAACAGTAACTCCCCATTTCCCATTTCCCCCAGGCCCCAGCAGTCACCATTATACTTGCTGTCTCTATAAATCTGACAACTCTATCACAATCTTTTGAATAATGCTCTGATTTTTAAATCAAGGTGAACCAGGAAAACCGTATGGTCCTTTCCCATGACCTTCTATGCACATGGGTATTGCCTAAACCTCAGTTCTTGGGTGCAGTTCATTGACACATCTGAAATGTTTCACTACCATTTCCTCCTGAATTCCTATGTTGGCCCAACTAGAAAAACTGATCTGTTTGAAAGGCTATGCTGCCTCTGAATGACCCACAAAGGAAGTACACTGTACACCAAGACAAAAATAGAGCTGCTTTTCTTTAAACTCGTTGAGCAGCTATTTACAGTTGTTCTGCCCTAGTAGCCCTGGTTATGTCAAATTGCAATTTAATATGGGTGAATTCAAGATCCCAGTTGCCTTTTCTTGCAATCTAGGTTTCAAAGGATTCCTCTCTGCCCGTGCAAAGCTGAGAACTGATAAGAACACTACCATGTTCTTTGTTTTAGAAATGGGCTATTAGATGGAGTGATTTTTGTAAATAGACAGGCAGAGAGCATCAGTCTATAATGTTTACTGGTTCTTTGGTGTCAGTAGAGGAGCAGCAGGGATGGAAGAATTTCACTATTACTCTTTGTCATAGATTATTGAAGGTCACCTTGTTTTATGCTAAAATCTGACTTGATGAGACAGAATGACATAATACCCCCATCATAGTTAAGATGCACTAAATGCAAACCAAGAGGTGAAAAGCTCATATTATATTTAATGAAAAACAAAGGGACATAATTTTCTTATTCTTAATGGGCTTTCATTACTTTTTACACCATCTAGTTGAATGGATGCCCCTCAAGAGATGCTCTGCTTAATCTTCCCTAACCTCACATTACTTCCTTCATTTGTTCTTGATTGGAAATGGAAGTGATAACTAGACTTAATGTGAGGGAGGTAAATTGCATTAGAAAGACACTGAACAGTGAAAGGAAACTATAAACAGAACCATGCATGTTTCATTTTTCTTTATGAATTTTATAAATAATATACCAACCCATAGGAGAATAATGGATAAATTTAACAAATAGAAATTAAAAATCTTAGATAAACAAAATGAGCCATTATAAGGAAAAACCTTGTAGACTAAGAAATAAAATCCATTTAATTATATAAAACCTTAGATTAAGCATCAAGTATACTGCGATATACTTAATCTCAACCTTGCTTCAAAAACAATAGACCTGGTTTCTAAACTAATCTTGGTCACTAACTTGCTTTATTATCTTGGCCAAGTCAAAAAGCCTCTTTGAACTTCAGCTTTATTATGTGTATAAACAGAAAAAAATAACTGTCCTCTCTCTGCCTTGAATTCATATTATGCTACTTCACATATATGAATTTACGGCAGTATACTTCCATTTATTTCTTCCCATCTTTTGTTATTGTGTCATATATTTTACTTCTACATATTTTGTAAACTTCCCAATACATTTAAAAATATTTTGCTTTCAAAAATAATCAATTGTCTTTCAAATAATTAAGAAAAAAGAAAAACAACATTGTTTATATTTATTCACATAATCATCATTTCTCACACTTTTTGTTCCTTTCTATAGATATGAATTTTCATGTGGCATTATTTTCCTTCAGCCTAAACACCTGTCTTTTAGTATTTTTTTAATAGTCGGTATGCTGTGACAAATTATCTCAGATTCATTTCCAAAATATCTTCAATCTCATCCTCCTGTTTGAACAATATATTCACTGGATATGAAATTCTGGGTTGACATGTTTTATTTTTTTTCCTTTTCGGCACTTTAAAGATATTTTATCGTATTCTGAGTTACGTTGTTTGAAGACAGTCATTTACATTGATATTACCCTATATTTAGTGTGTCCTCTTTTTTTCTGAGTGCTTTCTAAATTTTCTCCTTATCTTTGGTTTTCAGAAATTTGACTACAATATGGCTAGGTATGGTCTTCTTTGCATCATCCCATTAGAGAGTTGTTGAGTTTCTTAGTCTCTATTCTTATATCTTTGGGTTGATAATTTTCAAAATTTTTGAAATTTGCAGACATTATTTCATCAAACGTTTGTTCTGCTTATTTCTTTGTCTCCAGTCTTGTTGGGACTCCACTTGCACGGATAGTAGATCTTTTGATGTTTTCCCATAGGTTATTGGCATTCTTTTTTCCCCTATAATTGCTCTTTCATTTTTACTTTAAATCATTTCTGTTAACCAGCTTCCAACTTTACTGATCCTTTCTTGGGCAGTTTCCCATTTAGCATTCATTTCATCCAGTGATTATAGTTTTTTGATTCTAGAATTCCATTTGGTTCTTCTTTAGAGTTTTTATTCATCTCTTTACCCAATATAATCACCTTTTTCAGTAAATGATTTAATATATTTGTAATCATTGTTCTAAAGTACTTGTCTGTTATTTCCAATAATTGTGTCATATGCAAATCTGTTTTAATGGCTGTTTTTTCTTAAATATGGTTTCTATATATATATTTTGCTTTCTTGCCTATAATATAATTTTTTAAATTGATTTTTGGACATTGTATGTGAATGAACAGTGAATACCAAAATATAACTTTGTTTTTTTTTTTTTATTTTCAAAAGTGGAAGATTTTTCTCTCCTTGGTGTTTAGGAGGTGGAGTTGATAATTCAGATTTCTTCTTGTGTTGAATTGTGCTTGGGTTAGATCACAGTTTTAACTATTAAATGCATCTGTGTTTTTAGCCTGACATCTCTCAGACTAAGCTGATGACTATTTGACTTTGTCAGTAGTTAAGCTGGGTGAGGATTGGCTGAAGTTTCAGATATTTTTAGTTTCCCTTTGAATTAAACTATGGCAAGGTTTCAAAACGTGCAGTTGTACAATTTCTCTCTGCTTACCACTCACTCACCCAACTGTTATTTTTCTCAACAAACCTCATGGTGAGCTATTGGGCGATAATATCAGGAAAATTATTTGTCCAAATGTTCTGCACTTGCCTTTGGGCCTCTTACAGACCCTAATGCTACTAGCCAGATCATGTTGTCTTACAAAGCTTGGCCAATTTCTCTCCATCCCTAAAAAGAATCTCCATCTATACCCAGTTTCTATCTGTACTCAGACCAGATACATGCCCTCTGTACAGAAGCTGTCACAGCTCCTTACTCACCTAAGAAAAGCTTACTTTTCTTGGAATTAAATTCATCATCAAGGGTTTATTACATACTTCTGTCTTCCCTTGCCCTATAGAAAAGTATAGTTTTTATTTTGTCTGGGATTTTTTATTACCAAAGGAGTGACTATCTTTAGCATCCTTCTACATCCTTACCAGAAACAGAAGCCTCAGAGGAAGTAGATTGTCATTAAAACAGATTACTTTTTACTGGTGCATCACTGTGTGATCCAGGTGACTGAGAGACGTACATTTGAGACAACTTTCTACTCTCAGCAGGGAGCCATCATACCTGTACAGAGCAAAGTATTACTGCAAGCTTTCTCCTGCCTGGTTTTCATCTCTGGCCAAAACTATTTTTGTATCTTTCCATATTTTTCCTTCATCTAGCCATTCTCTGATTTTTAATACAAGATGATTTGTAGTAAGTATGTAGGTTTATCTGACTATAAAAACCCATGGGAAATCTGCAGAGCTTTGTTTCTGTTCTATCAGAAACAGATGTTTATTGCTATAGTGGAAAAACAGATTGAATGTTTGTTTCTCAGAGATACTGTATTCTGGTTTTGGAGCTACCCTTACAGAACCTCACAAACCTTTCTAGAACTCAGTCCTCTGGTTTCTAGTGTAGGGGTTTGCACTGAATGACCTCCAAATGTCTTCTAGTGCTAAACTTCAGATATATGTAGCCCTCTTAAAGGAACTTCATTTAACAAGTGAGTAAAATTAACCGAAGTAATTTATGTCAATGCCCTTTAAGTCACCTTTAAGTTCTGATTTGGCTGGACCTATGGCTAGAATTGGCCTAGCCTGGTCTTAGACTGGTAAGTTATCCCATCTTACTGTAATCTTTTTTCTATGACCTCTAATCCTGTGGATACAGAATAGGAAGCAGCCTCCAAGTTCTGGCAATAAAAGGCCTTGCCAGACCACAGTCAAATCAGGAGGTATCAGTTACTCTCTTCTAATTTAAATCTCTTTATACCCCAAAACATCAACCTTAATATTCTATCATCCCTCAAAGATTTAATAATATTATTTTTCTTCAAATAAACAGGATAACTTTTTTAGAAAAATTTTACATGGTTTTATTTGAGCCAAACTGACATGTGCCAGGGAGCAAGTTCTCAAATGTGCCAGGGAACAAGTTCTCCCCAAGCAGAATAATTTTTAAACATTCATAGCAGTAACACTATAGTACCTCTGAGATATGATACAAAAACTTAGGTTAATTTTTGGGTGACAGATTCGTCAAGGACTCTTCAGGGAAGCCGGAGAATAAGAACTGCACTTTTACTATTTCAAAAATTTGTCTCAGTGGCCAACTACTGTGCTCTCCCACGGACTTCTCTTTCTCCCATGAATCTTCCCTCAATTCTGCTCGAACTTGATGAAACTCTGAATAATAAAATAACAATAACTCTTTCAAGGTTACTTTGTGAGCTTTAGATTTTAAAAAGCATATGCACACACCTTATCTCGTAGACTGATGAGAGTCTTTTCATGATGGGATAGTGGAACTAGCTATGGATCTGGTCCAAAGTGCTATATTGCTCATGAAATTCAACCAAGTCAGCAAAATCAAGGTTCTGATTTGTGCTGGAGTGAGTGCGAATGACTGAAAAAAGCTTTCAATTAAAATTTAACTGTGCCTTGATCCCTTGTAGAACGTGATGCTTTAAGAGATATTCTGAATGAAGAAAAGTCTTTTAAGATCAAATATCTTTGGAAGATGATACTCTACTGTTAAAGAATCACAAAAGACCCATTATCTACCTTTTTGTTCAACACAATGGTTCAAAAATTATTTGATTATAAATTTTTTTCCCCTACTTTGAAACCACTGAAATTCTCTCAGGTTAAGTTGACCTGACAAACCCTGAGCAAGACATCATGTATGGAAGTGGGGCTAAGTGTGTTTCTAAAAGCCTCTATCCCACGTGTGGAGGTATTCTTCATTCAAGCATGGGAGTAGACTTGGAACGCCAGAGTGGCTCTGTCAGGCGGATATATGGCTAAGAGGTGCTATGGCCCCTAAAGCTGGCTTCCAACTCTCTTCCACAGTTAACCTTGGTGACATAAACTTGGGGCTACATTTTTCTCAGATGTATGAATTGATAGAGCCAAAATAAACACAACTCCAAATCTAAACAAAAGAGCTCCTAAGTCAACTGTTCTCAGTGCCTAAAGCAAAAGTTTTATACTTAATCACTTCTTTAAGTAGCTACTCATACCTGGGCTTTCCAAGGGAATAGGAAACCATTTTGTTCTCTGCTATACTCTGTAAGTCAGGAGATATAATTTATGAGCTGTTCCAGAGGCCAAGAACAGAAATGTCCCCAGCAGAAGATACAGTGCTTTAAGAACAATGAAATGCCCTCTCTATAACAAAAGGAAAAAGCAGATGTTAACGGCCTTAGGATCTATTAACAAAATTAATTAAGTACACATGTACTGAGGTGATGGCTACTGCTAAAGTTGGTCTAAGTTGCCTATTGATGTTTTAATGTTTGGACTAGTTGGTTTTTTTCCCATGTCACTTTCCCACAGTTAACCTTGACTCTGTTGTTGACCTAACCTAAGCTTTGCATACTTTCTGCTTCATCAGGAAAAGGTTAGGAATTTATAAAGCAAAGTGAACAAGCCTCTGAGATTGGTTACTGGTACGGTTACTTTTCTGCTGAGAATTTTAAATCTAGAACAAAATGAGGAAATCAGGCTTGTATGCATCAGGTAGCTTGTGCATCTATAGCACAAATTATATACAAGGCACCAAAAGGATACACTTCATAGTATTCAGAGGATCAATCTGTTTCTAACGCACACATTTCTGGACACATATATTGAAATGAATTAAACATATCTTGACAAATTGTTAAGTTGCTTAGATACAAGCAATTTAGAGAAAAATGGATAATGTATCCATAAACACAGTTATAAAAAGTACAAATGATTTTTTGATCTCCAATAGGTAATGATTTAATGGAAATGTTAATGAGAATACAGCCTGAGAACTATTGTAAAAGTATAGAACTTACATTAGCAGTCAGAAAGAATTGGTTAAGTCCCATGAATGCAGAATTGAGAAGGAAGAGTAAATTCGAAGACTGTTTTGTTGATGAAAAAACTAGAGCTCCAGTAATTGCATAACCAGAACCATCTACTGGGTCCAGAACTAAAACAGCTTGCCACAGCTTTAATAGAAACCAACATCAACAGAATCCAGAATCACACAGGTTCCCACCAAGGCTTTAGCTTCATGTCCAGGAAAGGGGCCTTTGTCCCTGAAAGCTGCAGGCTGGGGCATTACAGTAAGAGTAAGAAAACTTTCGGCTAAGTAAATCTAACTGGCAAACAGTAAAGTACATCAAAGATTTTTGAAAATGGTTTTGTATTCTCATAATACCCTGAATAACTTGGAATTACCTGGTTGAGGGTTATTCCTTTGATAAAGGACTCAAGATATTTTAAAAATTGTGTCACCAGTCTACAGTTAAGCCACCCTGAATAAGCCCAGTCCCGTCTGATCTTGGAAGTTAAGCAGGGTCGGGCCTGGTTAGCACCTGGATGGGAAACCACCTAGGAAGACCAGGTGCTGTAGGTGTAAAAAAACAAAAAATAAGGGTTTGTAAGGTCTTTGTAATCTATGAGGTCGACCAAGGGTTGCCTCACCTAAGTAATAATAATAATAATAATAATAATAATAATAATTAAAATTGTGTCACAAGGTGGCATTCTTTTCACTTTATCTGTAAAATTAGATTATATATATATCTATTTTTCCATTCTTCATGGAGAAAAGATATTTTTAATTGTTCTTTGAACTGAAATGATTCAGGGAATTTTCCCAACGTTTGCATGCCATTTTTTTTTCAGCTTCCATCAGATACATTGTAATCTCAACTGTAAATTGGTTCTATTTGTTATTCAGATGTCTTTATGCCAGAAGTGGACCAAAGTACCAGACTGATTTGGGAGAAAATAATTTTATCCCTGATGCAGAACTTGCAACATCCTTTGTGTCTTCTTCATAGCCTAAATCATTCATTTACCACAAATATATCAAGTACCTCACAATTGCTGCCAGCAAATTTAGGTTTTTTCTTAACATACAAAGATGACAATTAAATCATTAAGATTTAAATATGTTTTTCCTGCCTCAATGATCAACTCACCTGGTGCTATTTTCAAGATGGCTGCCTAGAGGCCAGTTTGATTAGTCCATACAACCACCAAACCCTTGACACAAACTCATTGTGGTCTAGCCGAATGAATTTTCTTGGGGAAAAAAAAAAAAACAACACACAACTCTTTTATACAGTGCCTTTAACTGTGGTAAAGATTAAATTATGGAACCACTAGCTGCATCACCAAATTTAGTCAAAGCACTTGCAATGAACTTTCTCTGATTCAGCACTGAATTCTATTTTTTTCCCAATTAAAAGAAAATGTTTCAACCATGACTAGAAAAGGAGAAAAGGGGGAAATCAGCCACTGAATCTTCCTAATGTCTGGACAAATCTGAAATAACTTTTCAGATTATAAGATCTATGTATATATAGCTGGCTAGAGACGGCAGAAAAGAAAGCATTTGTTTCAAGGGTAGACAACAAGGCCTTTTCTGCTTGGCTTGGTCTAGTTCCTGGCACTTCCCTCAACCGTGACAAATACTAATGGCACAGGTTTTCATTCTTCAGAGCTTTTATGTTTCTTTTGTTAAAAATCCATTTCCCTTGCCCATATTCCTTCACTCTAGTTCTAATTCCTATGTTGCAGCCTGGCACTACAGCAGGAAGAATGAAAAGAGTTATATGTTTGAAGCTCTGTTGCCTGACTAAGCTTTGCAGAAACGGGGCTGGTAACAAGCTCTCTGGACATCGCCCATAACACAGGACTGTCTTGCCATCAATGGTCACTTGCAAAGCTTGGGTTTACCTACTACCATTAACCAAAAGGTGCATGGAGTTTCTATGTGACTTATGTTATCTTTTTATTTAGGTAAAATTCATGTACATAAAATTCATCATTGTAACCATCTGAAAGTAGCTCTTCTTTTTAAATCTTCATTTAATGGCTTTTAGTATGTTTACAACATTGTGTAACCATCACCACTATCTAGTTCCAGAACAGTTTCATCACTCCATGAGGAAGCCTCAAGCCCTTTAAGCAGTTACTTCCTATTTTCCCTTTGCCTCAGCCCCTGGTGACCACTAATCTGCTTTCTGTGTCTATGAACTAGATATTTCACGTAAAGGAAATCATACAATATGTAATCTTTGTGTCTGGCTTCTTTTACTTGCCATAATGTTTTCAAAGTGCATCTATGTTGTAGCATGTATTCGTATATCATTCCTTTTTATAGCTGTATAATATTGCATTATATGGATATACCACATCTTGTTTACCCATTCTTCAGTTGATGGACATTTGGGCTGTTTAGACCTTTTTGCTGTTACAGCTATTCTTAATAGTGCTGCTGTGAACATTTGTGTACAAGGTTTTATTTAAACATCTGTTTTCAATTCTTTTGTGTATATACACACAGGAACAGAATTGTTGTGCTAATAGTAATTCTATATTGAACTTTCTGAGGAATCTACAAACTATTTTCTATAGCAGCTGTACTGTTTTACATTCTGAACAGCAAAGCATGAGAATTCCAATTTCTGCAATTCTCGCCAACTCATTGTTAGTTTCTATTTTTTTATTATAGCCTAGTTTATGTAAAGTAGTATCTCATTATGCTTTTGACTTGCATTTCTCTGATGATTAGAAATGTTAAGCATTCTTTATGTGCTTATTGGCTATTTGAATAACTTCTTAAGAGCAATATCTATGTAAGTCTTTTGCTTATTGTTTTAATTAGGTTTTGTTCTTTTGTTGTTGAGTTGTGTTCTTTATATATTCTAAATACAAGACCCTTATTAGATATGTGATTTGCAGTTTTTTTCTCCCATTCTGTGGATTGTTTTTTCACTTTACTTATTTCTTTTTAATTAAAATTATTGGCATAACATTGGTTAATAAAATTGTGTAGGTTTCAAGTGTACAATTCAATAATACATCATCTGTATATTGCATTGTGTGTTCACTACCCAAAGTCAAATCTCCTTGCATCACCATTAGTGTACTTTGTTACTTCTATGTGGCTTTTACAAAGCTAGCCCTATGTGAAATTTAAAGTACTATCTGTAGTCAGACCTCAGTTCCTTCAATTCTCTTATACTATACTCTGTAAAGATCAGAACAATTTTTTTCTGATAAACTTATTCACACTGGAGATTAAATGACTAATAAAACCTAATGATGTACCCTCCTACTAAAGTTATAAGCTTCTCAGTAGGTAATAAAGAAGCAAAGGAATTAACAAAATTTCAGGGATTGATGAGCATAGTGGGCTGGGAGCATGGAATGCCTTTCTGTTGCTTATGAAATCACACTAAGTTAATACCTCCAATTCTATTGAAAGATTCTAGTCCTAGGTCTAATTTACAAAAGCTAGCGATGCCAATAGACAAAAAAGGGGCCACATAATAAACCTGACAAGCTCAGGGGAGGTCAGCACAGTGGTCTCTACAAACTCAGAAACAAAAAGTAACCACATAGGATGATCTGAACATAAAAATTTCTAACTAAAAATGGTCATAGTGGGTATTCATGTCCTAGGCCTGTAGCTTCCTCGAAAAAGGTTCATCTTTACCTTAAATGAGCCTGTCTATTGCCTTTTTGCATCTAACATAACATACCTTTGAAATGTCAGAATTATCTCCTTTTCTAGACTGCTTTGGGCACACCCACAACACCAGAGCACGAGACCACAGAACCCCTTTTGTTATCTTATTCCCTGAATTCCATCTCCATGTGCTATAAATGTTCATTATTAACTATCCTGTACCCACCAACGTAAAAAAAAAAAAAAAAAAAAAATTGTGTCTCTTTGTTTTACTTTTTATCCAGTCCCAGAGATTTCTGTTTTGCTTTCTCCTGCCCCCTTAATCTAGCACCAATGGATTTCATGTAACCCTCCTTATGTCTCCTCCTTTGATTCTACTGTATAAACGAGCTGCAAAACTACCATTTTCCAGCATATTTTCTTAGTCCATTGCAATTTTGCTTCCTGGCAATTGTTATCAGTTTGGCTCAAAAAAAAAAAAAAAAAAAAAAAAAAAACTCAAAAATTCTCAACAGGTTTGGACATTTTTTACATTGACATGCCTCTGTGAAACTCTACAAAGCTTCTGGGGCCTTTGTGAGAAGATGCCAGGCCAAGCGCATTAATAATTCAATCTTAACATGTTCTGTTTTCAAATAGTTGTGGTTCGCAAGCTTTTGGAAAGTGGATCCTTTTCTGGAGGCTCTTCTCTAAGTCTTGAAACATCACCTCCGAGCTCTCCTCTGTATGTTAGCCTTGTAAGCCTTCAGGACACCATAAACTCCACTGAACATGATTGCATTTTCTTTTTTCAATGTGCCCAAATCAGGCTGTCCTAGGGTTGAAATCCATGGTCTCTTAACCTTCCATGCCTACATGGGCACCATTTGGGTCTTCTCTGCCACTCCCTAGACATGATTCTTCATTTTAACATCACAGATGCTGCTGACAGCTCTAATGATTATGCTTGAAGACAAAACCTAAATTACCCTAATCAGCCCGCCCAGAGGCTGGCAGGTATGTGGTGCTGTCACAGCGAGTTGGCGATATACAATCTGCTATGAATAGAACTCTTTTCAGCTGCTCTGGCAGAGCCACCTGCCGTCTGTGCCCCACTTCCTGCCAGGAAACTCTGTGACCTTCAGCGGCCAAAGCCAAGTGATTAGAAAACTGGTAGAATTCGTGCCAGGAACTCGGTCTCTGTGGGTTTTGTTTGCAACTACAGAGAATCAGGAAGCTGCAAAAAAGAACTGCAGAGAAGTGTTTTCCTTATCCAAAAATACAGGGAAAGGATTCTGCCTATACGAAGGTAGCAAAAAGAAGCTCAGGGTGAATCTTTCCTTTCCCAGACCTGCACAAGTAGAATTTAGCCATTAAGTTTTTCAAAATAAATAAACACCTTTGAGCTAATCATGCATTTAGTAATGAGAAATGAGACAGAAACATCTAATAGCATAAATCTGAAAGTCAAAAAACAGACAAGCTTAGCAATAAATAATTGGAAATTGAAACTTTAAAAAAATACCTTTAAAGTATGAAATAATAGAGATAAATCTGATAAGAGAGAGGCAAGACCTGCACAATAAAACTACAAAATATCGCTGAAAGATCAAAATAAATGAAAAGATATATCATGTTCACACATCAAATGATTCAATATTGGTCAGATGTCAATTATCCCTAAAATGATACATGGATTCAGTGAAATCCTAATTAAAATCCAAATCGATGTTTTTGTAGAAATTGACAAAACAATTCTAAAATTTATATGAAAGTGCACAGAACCTAGAATAAGCAACGTGATTTTGAAAAAAAAAAAAAAAAGATGGAGCACTAATGCTACTTGATTTCAAGACTGTCGAAGCAAAAGTATGAAAATATTGAGGGAATGCTATGAAGATGGATCAATAAAAGGGAACAGAGAGTCCAGAAATGGACCCACTCGCATATGGACAGCTGATTTTTGACAAAGATACAAAGACAATTCAGTGGAGAAAGGTATTTTTTCAACAAAAGTGTTGGAATAATTGGATATCCTAAGGCGAAAATATAACTTTGATCCACATTTTGCACAATTTACAAAAGTTAATTCCAATGAGTCATAGACTGAAAGATAAAACCTACAAATACAAAACTTCTAGCAGAAAACAAGAAAAAATCTCTGTGACCCGAGTTAAGCAAAGATGTCTTGGATATCACACCAAAAATACAATCAATTAAATTAATAATTTAAACATCATAAAAATGAAAACTTATGCCCTTTAAAGACATGCCTTAAGAAAACAAATAGACAAGCCATCAACTGGGAGAAGAAATATTTAAAATTATAATAGATGTCATCTAGCTAATAAAGGATTTGTATCAAAAACATAAAAAGCTCTCAAACTCAGTAATAAAAAAAAAAAACGCAATTTCAAAAATGCACAGAAGATGTGAATAGAGGATTAAATCCAAGATGTTTAAAAAGAAGACCATTATCATAGTGGTAAGAAAAAAAATACACCACACTCAGTCTTTTAGCACCATCGTCAACAACAGTTGCAGGAGGAACAGTAACAGCACCCAGCTCTGACTTTGGGAGAGCTTCCATCCAATCCACTGTTTCGTCTAAAGGTCTTCGACATTCCGAAAGAAAATTCAAAGATAGCATAGCACATGGAAAATGCTGAACTGCAGTAGTCATTAGAAAAATGCAAATTAAAGCCACGATGGGATTCCACTGCATGCCTATAAGAATAACTAAAATTAATTAATATTAGCCATAACAAATATTGATGAGGATGCGGAAGAACTGAAACTTTCATACACAACTAGTTAGAATATAATTTGGACTAACTGCTTTAGAAAACAGTTTGGCAGTTTCTTAAAAAGCCAAACGAATACCAAGAGATATTTGCATACCCATGTTTAGAGCAGTGCTATTCATAATAGCCGACAGATTGAAGCAACCCAAATGTCCATGGACAGGTGAATGGATAAAAATAGTGTGGTATATACCTGCAATGGAATATTATTCAGCCTCGAAAAGGAAGGAAATCCTGTCATGTGCTACAACATAAATAAAACTTGGAGACATTGTGCTAAGTGAAATAAGCCAGTCACTAAAAGACAAATACTGTTTGATTTCACATATATGAGCTATTTAAAATAGTCAAATTAATAGAAACAGAAAATAGAATGGTGGTTACCCTGTGTTGCTTAATGGGTATAGAGTTTCAGATTTGCAGGATGAAAAAGTTCTGGAGATCCATTTCACAACAATGTGAATAAAATTAACACTACTGTACTACACACTTAAAACAGTTAAGATGATAAATTTTATATTGTACACTTTTACCACAATAAGAAAAATGCAAAATAAAATGTACAAACATACTTACTACCTGATAACGCCAGGTACAACTCCGAGGTACTTACTCATAAGAAATGAGAGCACATGTGTACAAATGTTCACAAAGCCTTATTTGTAATAGCTAGAAACCAAAAACAACCCAAATATCCATTAACGGATGGATGGATAAACAAATTGTAGTATAAATGTAAGGGTTTGTTTCTGGACTCTCAATTATGTTCTGTGGATTTATAAGTCTGTTCTTACACTAGTACTGAGTAAAATACTGGAGTAAACTTTGAAATTGGGAGGTGTAAGTTCTCCAACTTTGCTCTCCTTTTTCCAGATTGCTACCTATTCTGGAATTGCATTCAACCAATATATCAACATATCACCAAAGACAGAAATCCAACAGTCTTGTGCAAATGCCGGCCTTGCACAAGGTTACTTTGTTGCCCAGGAGAAGTCTCTTGACAGCTTTGAGCCTGGAAAGTCATTGGACTACAAAGTCTCAGAGTGGTGAGATGAGTAGACCTGAACTTATGGAAACACGCTTTTAAAAAAATTATTTTTTTTGTTTTTCGATTACAGTTGGTGTACGATATAGTAAGTTTTACACAGTGATCATTCCAATAAATCTAGTGCCCATTTGACACCATAAATAGTTATTACCATATGATTGACTATATTCCTTAGGCTGTGCTTCACATCCTCATGACTTTTGTAACTACTAATTTATACCCCTTATTTCCTTTCCCTGCTTCATCCATCCCCTCCAACCTCCCTTCCGTCTGGCAACCATCAGAATGTTCTCTGTATCTATGAGTTTATTTATATTTAGTTTGTTTGGTTATTTTGTTTTTTAGATTCCACGTATAAGTAAAATAATACAGTATTTGTCTTTCTCTGATTGACTTATTTCACTCAGCATAATACACTATAGGTCTATTCATGTCATTGCAGATGGCAAGATCTCATCCTTTTTTATAGCTGAGTAAGATCTCATTGTGTATATGTACCACTTCTTTATCTGTTCATCTGGAGGGATACTTAGGTTGCTTCCATATCTTGGCTATTGTGAATAATGCTGCAATGAACATATGGATTCACATCTTTTCAAATTAGTGTTTTGGGTTTCTTCGCATAAATACTGAGAAGTAAATTACTAGGTGCTTCTTTGTTGTCATAGACTTGTTTTAAAGTCTATTTGTCTTGTATAAATATTACTATCCCAGCTTTCTTTTGTTGTTGTTGTTGTTGTTGTTGTCGCTGTTGTTGTTGTTGCTGTTTCCGTTTACATGAAATATCTTTTTCCATCCCTTTAATTTCAGTCTGTGTGTCTTTCAATCTGAAGTGAGTCTCTTGTAGGCAGCATGTGTAAGGGTCTTGTTTTCTTATTCTATCTTGCCACTCTACCTTTTGATTAGAGCATTTAATCCATTTACATTTAAGGTAATTGTTGATATATATGTGGTTATTGCTATTTTTTTCTTTTTTTTCTTTTTTCTTCTTCTTGTTGAAGTTCTCACTGAGATCATTAAGCATCCTTATAATTAGTGTTTTAGACTCTTCATTTGGTATGGAAGCCTTTGACCTTACCTTGTCCATAAAGCCACAGTATCCTTACTCTCTGTTCTGTGTCTCTTTTCTTTTTTTCATTCCACAAAACTTATTAAATGCCTATTATGTGCTAAACACTCTTCCAGGGAATAAGGATAGAGTAATGAATGTCAGATAATCCTTAGGTTCAAGAGTTTATATTCTGGAGGGGGAAGAGGGGACAGATCATAAAAATAAATAAATAAAAGCACAAATAAATATATAGGGTAATTTCAAGTACTAAGTGCTTTGAAAGAAAAAAATACAGATAAATATTAAAGAGAGCTGCTTTAGCCAGAATAGTCTATTCGTTGGATTTGGTTGGTAACAAGATCCAAAATAGTGCTTGACCAGAGACTGGAGTAGCAGAGAGGCAAGCCCAAAGGGGAGGACTGAAGGGAGCTGCAAGGACAAAAAATTATCCCTTGTGAAGCAAGTCTCCTCCTGGCCTCAGCTATGTTGGCTTCCAATCCCAGCCTAGAGGCAATTATGCAGAAATAGGAGGGCTTGTTGTTGACTGGAAATCACCAAAAATAGAAAATTCAAGGATGCTAATGTGCAAGGAATGATGGTGAAGTCCAAAACATTTTTAAAAGAAGGCCATTATAATAGTCAATGTCAAGAAAGAACACACCACACTCAGACCCTTAGCACCATTGTCTAAAACAGCTGCAGCAGGAACAATAATGGCAAGCAGCTCCAAGTATGAGAGAGTTTCCACCCAATCCATGTTTCACTGAGAGGTCCTCAACCTTCCCAACCTAGAACTGCACCATCACATACTCATCCTTGCTCTCAGCCTTAAGAAGGGAACTACAGCCCAGGACATAGCTGACAGCTTCCTTTGGGGCAGATTTACACAGAGCCCTCTGAAATATGGGGTCTTTGCTTGTCTTAAAATAGTTTGCCTGCCAGGCTTCTGTAGTCATACCATAATACCACCTGCTGGCCTTACATTCACCTTAGGGGCCATTTTGTTTTTACTCCAAACTAGTTAGCCCTGAGCAAAACTCAGAAGAATTTATTTTAGTGCCTGCTGCCCAGCTACTTCCACTTTTTGGAGCCTATTTTTTCAGTGAAGAAGTTGACCTAAGTCATTTGTGAAGTTCTTTGCACATCACATGTCCCACGACATTTGGAAAGTACCTAGCTTGGCATCTAGTACCAACTACTGACTGGCTACTCCAACAAGCTCGATTTATACCCTGAGCTTCTGATCTGCCCCTCCTTTCCCTTCAGAACTTATTCATTCTGTGTCCCATTCCTTCAGAATCTTAATCAAAGTATTCCAGTTACTTAGTATCTGTTTTCTCCATCCTGTCAATGGATTATCTTGACAAGAAGCAAATTGAAATATAACAAATAGTAACGCATTTTTGAGAATTATTCTTTGAGAACTATGCACCTACATAATGATCACGGTGCTTCACTGAGTGAATAGCAATAATATAAAAATACTTAGAAAACTCCGGATGGATTTACTTGGGTTTTTGTCATGGACTTTCAGAATACTGAATCCCAAATTTCAATTATGGGCTTGTCAAGCAGAGATCTAACATGAGCTAAGATGCCAGCCATACAAATATGCTGAAGACATAGAAAAGAGTTTGGAGTAGATTTTCCCCCAGTGAAATACAGTACTAGGTCCACTTCTAGTCTAAGAATTAGGCCTGCAGCCCAAAAATGAAATGTGGTCCCTGGTCATGACATGTCCAAGAAATATCAGGTTTAAGAAATAAGCAGCAAATGTAAGCTGAGAAGGGAAATGAAGGAAAAGGATGAGGGAAGGGAAGTATATATAATGCTCTATACCGCTCTATTTCTATGCAAGAAAGAACCTGCTGTGCTTCATTTCATTATTCTAGTTAAATATTTCTGAGATCCTTCCAAATGCCAGACCCTGTTCTAAGTCCTGGGGATACAGCAGCAAAAAAAAAAAAGCAAACAAAAATTCCTGTCCTCATTGATCAAACATTCTAACTGAAGGAGGTAGAAGATAAACACAACATATCAACAAAATATTTCATGTGGTAGAAGAACTGTGGAAGAAATACAGCAGGGACAAGGACAGGGAATGTTTGGGGCATTGCCATTTTAAGTAGAGTTGTCAGGGTAGGCCTGAGTGAGAAGGTGACAGTTAAGTAAATACCAAAGGGAAATGAGGGAGTGAGTTGTGTGAACATTTGGGATAAAGTGTCCAGGCAGAAGAAACAGTGAGTGCAAAGGTCCTGAGGCAGGAGCATGACTACATTTGAGGATCAGCAAAGAGATCAGTGTAGCTAGGTCAATCGAGGGGGAGCCCAGTAGTAAATGAGGACAGAGAAGTAATGAAGAACCAGTTTATGCAGTCTTAAAAGCTTTCGATAGTGCTCGGCTTCTACTCTGCATGAAATAGGGGAACTCTGAGGGTTTTAAGTGGAGTGATATCTGACTTACATTTCAGCAGAATCACTCTGGCTGCAGGGTAGAGAATGACCGAAGGGGGCAGGAGCAGAAAGGACAATAGTGAGGTTGTTGCAATACTATAGGTGAGAAACGATAGTGACTTAGAGTAAGGGAAGCGTGATGAAGGTGGCCAAAAGTGTTAAGATGTGGATGCATTTTTGAAGGTGGAGCTGACAGCATTAACAGCTAGATTATAAAAAGGGGAGACAGAAACAGAGACAGAGACAGAAGGAGAGAGAGGAAAGTGAAGAATGGCTCCAAGATCTCTAGTCTGAACAGCTGAGGTGGGGAAACTTCTGGTGGGAGCAGATTTGGGGAGGAGGAGGATGAGAAACTCAGTTTTGGACTTTAAATCTGAAACATCTTTTAAACCTACAAGTGGAGAGATTCAATAGGCAGTTAGCTATATGTGCCAATGCCTGTGAGGGGTGAAAAAATTGTTTAAAATAGTCCTAATGATGACAGACCATATGTAAGAATTAGAGGTTGAATGAGATAGAAAAAGTGTTTATTTCTCAATTCCTCTCTCATTCATTCATTCTTTTATTCACTAAATATCCATGTAGCCCAAACTCTTCATGGAGTCACTTTCAAACAAGCACAAGTTAGCAAATAAAACTAATCCAAAAAATGAACCAATCTTTATCTTTGATTGAAGATCCAGAAGATTCATTCGACACTCACCCCACCCCACCCCCACCCCTCACCATAATTTTCCTGTCTGGCTCCTAGGGAGGGAACAAGTACCTGTAAAACAAGTTTTCTCAAACATGCAGATTTCCTGGTGAACAAAATTTCCCACTTTATTGTAAGATACAGCGATAAAGAGACAATGAACCGATATTTGTAAGAAGTTCAGAAATACCATGAAGATGTACAGGGAGTTACGCTCTAAAACAGAGGTTCTCAGCACTGACTGCCCATTAACACCACCTGGGAGTATTTTAGAAAGTACTGATATCCATACCCACACTAGGTATTGGAGGATTTAATTGATCCAAGGTAGGTAGGCCTGGTTATTAGTAGTTTTTAGAACATACTCCAAGTGGTTCTAATGTATAGCTGGGTCTAACCAAAACCTCTAACCTGAGGTATTAGGTCACTGAGATACAGTGATTTTAAATTGAGATTGGCATAATAGTGAATTAGACGAAATGGGTAGTAGAAAGGTAGGGTGAGGGAGCATCGCAGGCAAGGGGAATAACCATGAAATACGTGCTAATACAAGACGTCCTGGCTTTAGAAAGCCAAGAGAGCAGTCTCTACAACCGTTTTAGCTATTCCTTAGGGTGGAGGAGTTGTGCCCCAAAGGAAAACATATACTTCTTGATTTTCCACAAAGCCATATGGGAAATGATCTAAAGAAAACTCACCATCAAACAGAGCTGGCACTGCCGTGGGAATAACAGTGTGTAGATAACAAAAGGACCAGGTCTCTTCACTCCCCTGGATAGAAACAGATTCAGTTTGCAGTTTTTGCACATGTAACTACTATGTTTAAGACTAAATTATCCATGTCTTAGGACCCCTGAGAAAAAGTGCTCGTGAATATAATTCCACCTTGATTTAATGGATTTTCAGAGACAAAGCTAAGATTCTCTAGGTACAGGATAGGGGAACTATCACATAAAAATATGTTCATCCTGAATAGTTACCCTATTTGGTTAGAAAAGAGAAAATATTAACATAAAAAAATGTAAGATTTGACTCTCATGTTACTAAAAACCTACGGGAGAGAATGATCTTTGTTATACTCTCCTCATCGAAGGAGCGGGGGCCATATCTCAGTAATCATTTTAACCCTCGCAGCTTCTGAACATGGCTTTGTTCATAATATAATCGTGTCTGGGGACCAGTTTGATTGATGCTCACTTCTCCCTTCCGCTAGTTCTAAACATTATTTGTTTATCTTCAACTTTTGTCCTTGTCTTTCAATTGCTTATGGTGTGGGAGAATTAATGAAGCTGGGGATAAAAAGATTTCGTTTCTAAGCATAAAGACGTTATGGTCTTTCAAAAGGATTTTTTTTTTCTATACTATATATTTCCCTTCTTTGCTGATGACAAAAATGATGTTTGCCAGGAAATATTTGTCTTCTTGTATGCCTGATGGTAGTCATGATGGAAATAGAAATTAAAATGATCCTTCCTTGTAGCATATTGTGTCTTTATTTCAATTGCATTTGGTTTTGGGTGACAGAGGAGAGGCAGAGGAAACTTGTTCAAATAATGTGAACTTGAGGTAAACTTTCCAATGTAAACATCTTTTGAATTTCGTCTATACTCTGAAATAAATTATCTGAAGCAAATTACTCTCTTATAACAAATTTTTTGTTTGATCAGACCCAAAGAAGAGATTTCTTTTTAAACTGAGGCAGAAATTTGGTGCCCTAAACAAGCGTTAGACGTGTTCATTGCTCTTCAGAACACTGCTGATGTGTCCTCTTTGAATTCATAGAGTCAATACAATATATTTATATTGATTCATATGGTCAATATATTTTAAAGAAGGTCACTTTTTCATGCACTCATATGCAAGCATTAACTTCTGATCAGTTGCCTTGAGGTAGGAATGAAATGTTCATAGAGCTGCTTTCACTGAAAAGTATTTGCAAAGTAACTTTGTTTTGAAAATAGTAAAAAGGGAAAGTAATTTTCTTTTATTTTGTTAATATTTGGGTACATATTATGAAATGAATATAGTGCTATAGATGAAAAAATAATGAACAAAACATGACTCCTGCCATTAAATAGCTCTTATCTGAGCTGAGTCTTGGAGGGTGGGTGGGAGCTAGCTAGCAAGGGGGGGAAAAAAAGGTGTTTCAGATGGGAGAAAAACATCATTTTCAATGGGATAGAAATGTGAAAAACTCTAAAAGTTCCAGGAGTAAGGAGATCTTCAGAGTAACTGGAGCACTGGACTTACAGGAAAAAAATGGAAGTTGAGTCTAAGATGATAAATTGAAAGGTAGCAGAATGTATTGGTGGAGAGCAGAGAGTTTGGCCTGGGTTCAAACCCTGGCTCCTTCATTGACTAGCTGTTTAATCTCTGCACATTATTCTTCATCTGTAAAGTGGGGCTGATGATAATAGCTCATGGATGCTAAAAGCAATGCCTGATATGGTTTGCCAAGTTAAGGCAACAGTTCATCCTGAGATAATGAAGACCAGTGCTAAAACAGTGTCAGTGGTAAGGAGAGGAGAAGCCAATTGCAAAAGATGTGTCTTATATTAGAAAGTCTAGTCAGCTGATTGGATTGGGGTAAGTGATGAAGAGAACAGAAAGGAAGTGGTCAAGGATAGAAATTATATTTACAGCTTGAGAAACCTGAGATGGTAGGGCCTATGATAAAGATTAGAATATAGGAGGTGGAAAAGGTTTATTTTGGTTGTGTTTAAAGTTTCTACAAAACAACCAGGTAGAGGTCTCTGTTAGATAATTAGTAATAAGAGTACAGAGTTTGGAAAATAATAAAAATAAAGGATTTGAGAGTTGTCAGTATAGAATGTTAGTTGAAGCCAAAGATCTTTAAGGCCAAAATATGTAAACCAGGTTTTCTCAACCTTGATGCCATTGACATTGTGGGATGGATAATTCTTTGAGCTGATGATGGGAGGCTGCCATGTACAATCTAGGATGTGTAGCGGCTTCCCTGGCCTTTACCTACTAAATGGCAATGACACTTTCCCCTTTAACTGAGACAACTGTGAATGTCTCCAGATATTTCCTAGAGGTCCCCCCCCACAGGAAGGGGTCTGGAATAGACAATGGCCAGTTATTGAGAACCACAAGAGTAGAGTAAGGATGGTAAAGAGTGAAACAGGCAAATTATATATTGCTGAGCCTCAGCCTCTGAATACATTAATTGTAAACAATTATAGCCATAGCATAAGTATTGTTCTGAGAAGAATTTTGAAGCAGTGAAATGCTGAACAAATGATACCTATCATAATTAGCCAAAGTTAAAAAATCAATATATGAAACAGGCCAAACGGTGATATTTTTGAGATCCCTTCTCATTAGGGAAGTATTTTTGGTCATCACAAAAGATATTCAGTCACCTTCTCTAGTGTTAGCAGTCAGTCCTCACACCATAGGTAAATGTTGATTTCAGATGGCAAAGCAGAGGACCAGAATTCCAAAACTGTTTTTACACAAGGATCCATTGGCTGTTTAGCTGGCTGACTTGTATTCTCAGTTTCTCTGTTCCTTCTGCTCCTCCTCTATCCCAAAAAGGAAAAAGAAACTAATGTTAATGTCAAACAACATATTCCTGGCTTTTCATGAATCTTGGCTGTCATGATTGTTGAACATGAGATTTGTGGAAGTATATATTTTAGTGTTACTTGGAAACATTTTTAAAAAGGCAAACAAAAACAAAGTCAGATGCTGGGTCCTGGTTTTCAACAGCAATAAATAATTCCCTGTATTCTCTTCTGCACTAGGCCCTTTTACCACATCAACTCAAGCTATATCTCAAAGGAGGTGACTGAGCACCAAATGGCTCCTATAAATCAAGTGAACTTGCTGTAGAAAATGGTATAATCTTTATCTAGAAACTATTCCCCACAGCCTTTTGCCTTGGGGAGTAAATAATCCATCAGTAAAACTGAAACATGTCTCTACTTATTTTTATGTCTGTTTCTCCTTTGGGATCTATCTGAGAGATGTTGGGTCCCTCCTTCCCCCACCCCGCCCCAACTCTCTCCAATGAAATAATCTTGAGAAGCAAAGATTTACTGCCTGAAACCGAGAGTCACTGCTCATTCAGCCAACAAAATCTGGTCTCCAGCTAAGGGTGAAGGCAACCGGCTGTTAAGTGCCTCAACCTGCTGAACCTGCAAAGCCCCCCACCTCCCACACCACCAGCCTTCGAATGGAAAATTCCTGGGCACAGAAGGGTCAGCCTACGGACAAGGAATTTGCCAGCCATGCTCTCCTGGGCACAAGGACCTTGGCGCCTTGCCAGCCACTGTTATTAAAAGTAGGGGCTTTTATGCTAGCTTTTTTTAAGGTCACATTTCAGGCAGCTCTTTATTATGATGTGATTATTTTTTCTCCAAGGCCAGCCTCCACCCTCACATCTTTGGTGGAATGTGTTAATAATTTGCTTTAGGGAGATGAAAGCCTCTTTGATACAAGTAGAATAAACACATGGAACACTGCTCAAAGGTCTAATTTCTACAATAGGAGCCCAGTTTGGGGACTGAGGGTTGAATAGAGAGAACAGTCTCATTTCTGAGCCACTTTTCTCCCGCAGTGTTCCTCCTTTGCATCTGCCCCTCTTTCCTGACTTGCCTAGCTGAGGACAATGCCAACATCAACTCTAGGACTCTCCCGACAGTTGGCAACCAACAAAGTCCAACCCTAATTGTTGTGGTAAATCTCTGAAATGTTGAAACAAAACATAAAGGCAATTTCCTTCTGAATGAAGTTACTTTTGTGTGGGCTGAGGATACTTCTAGGTGCTAAATTAAGACCTGCTTCATGACACCATAACATTTTAGAGTGAGAGGACTATCTCTGAGTCCAAGCTCTTCATTTTATAGATGAGATTATGGATGTTCAGGGAGGTTATATAATATGTCTGAAGTCACAGGTCTTCCAAATGCCAGCCAAACCTGTCCTGTTATAGTCTCATGGTCCCCAAGGACTGACAGAAGTAAGACGATGACAACAACAACAACAAACCACCCCTTTCCACAGTTTCTCTAACCCCTTTTTTCTGTACTCACCCCCATTTTAGGGTGCCTTTCCTCACCAACTCTGACTACCACCACAGGAGCCCTTGGGCTGTCTAGAATCCCACTCAGTGGCTTGGTCTCTGTGGTCTGGCATACTGGAGGTCTTACCCACAGTTCTCCAAAGCCTCCATCTCACGTCCTCAAGGCCTTGCTTTCTGAAGCCAAATGAATGTACAGAAAGACCCAGCAGATAATGAGTGAATGTGCTACCCCTCTCCAACCTTTAGCAATTCATAGGAATTCCTTTTCATTCATAGGTATTCATTCAAACATCCTAAAGCCACCTGGACAAGACTTGAATATGACTATAGATTGTATTTCTCGGTTTCCTTTGCAGGTGAGGCCCTTTAAGGTTTCATTTTGGTATACATTCTTGGTAGGTCTGGATACTTCAAAGGAGCTGGTCTGGGGGAAACTTATGATCTGGTAGAGAATCCCAATTAGGATGTCTAATGGCCAAAGTCTGAGAAATGCTGTCAACTAGGCTTGACATTACCCCAAACTATAAAATGGGGATCAAACCTGCTCTAAGCAATTTCTGAGGAGTGATATGAACATAATTTAGCATAGCTATTAAAGTAGTTCTTTAAGTAAATGGATGAAAAAGTCCTATATATTTATGGTAGCATATTTTTCATCTAACAATTTTATGACTTTGTAACCAATGGATATTCTTACTCATAGTGACTATTTTATTAATGGTCGACTCCTACTTTAAACTACTTTTCATGCAATATGAATTCATGTGCTTTTTTCTACAGTATTATGATAAATTTTATGAATAGAGATTTGCCATTCTTTTTTTTCTTCTTTGAGGTACCCAAATATTCACTTTCAGCCATGTGATCCAAAGGTCATTACATCATCTCTTTTCCAAACTTGAAACATGACAGCAATCTTCTTCTTTTCCTCCAAATTTTGTGGCTTTGATCTTCATTATCTTAACATTCAAAATATATAGTGGTTTTTTTTTTCATCATCAAAGTTATAAAATGTGTTTTGGCCCAGACACCTCTAGAGACTGAGTTCATTTCTTCAGTTCCTCTGTCAGATTCCTCCTTTGTAGCAATTTGTCTGAGTGTCCCAAGGACACATTCCTCAAAGATGTGTCCTCCTCCTCCACTCCTCTCCCCTTTATCCCTCTCCCTCTACCACATACACACAGTTCTTTCTAGAACACACAGTTCAAAGATTATTTGAGAAAAATCCCACTTAATGGCCGATTGTTTAATTCCTTGAGGTTTTATGTCATCTCAAAGACAGCATTTAATTTATGTTTCTAAACTGACACCCTTTCCAAAATTGAAATGTTCTGAAGAAGAATTAGCAGTGCTTTTACTCTGCTGGGAATTAGTGGCATCTTGCCTCTTACTACTTGGCAGTAGGAAAAGTTTGAAAGTTCTCCCACAAACTTTTTATTTAAATCAGCTCCTTGGCCGTTTATGTTCAATAAAATGTTAATATTCTTGGATTCTGCATCTTTTTTGAGAGTAAGCTTCCTTTCTCAATTACCCCTACTGAGAAATGACCCACAACATGCTGCTCTTCTGAGAAGATACCATCAAAGTCTTGGAGCCCTAGGGGACTGAGGTGCTAATGGGGGCAGGAAGAACAAAAGCAAATCATGAAAGGAACACAAAGAAGTGAGATGGGTGGCTTCCCTTAGCTCAACTGCAGTTTTCTTTCAAGCACTGGGGAAACTAGGCATTGTTATAGTCTGGTACATCTATATACAGCTGCTTCCCCAAGCTTCTAAGCAAAGTGGCGCCTGGTTCCAAATCCAGCCTGGTGAATATCAAATTAGCTTGTGATTAATTAGTGATCTTCCACAGAAACAGAGAAATCTCACTGACCTCCAAGGAGTCTGCGTAAATTCATTCTTGCTTTGTAGCTTGCTTCAAAAGGACAAAGCATTCTATCAAATGTTAACAAGGTTCAGAGTTGAGAATTTACAACTGTTTACCCAGCAGAGTTGCTCCCACTGCTAGTATGTCTAGTCGCTTGCTCAAGTCTTGCCCGTGTCTCATTCTCCCCTGACCTAATACAATATGGGTACGTCAATGTGATGATTCTAATAACAGTTCTTTTGTGTTTATATCATGGCTTTTCACTCAAGATCTTAAACGCACAAACTCCCAAAACCAGGAGCCCAGTGACACCTGTGTCAGCCTGTTGTGCCTTTAGAACATGGAACGCAGGCTTGTTAACTTATACGAGACTGACAACAGCATATAGTTTTGATATGTGGCATTGCAGGAGTTAAGTAATTAGTCTTAATTACTTAAGGGAAGAAATTGTGGCATAACTCAGCCTGTTTCACAACAGGCTCTGTCTGTGCAATTATCTCTAGAAATCAACCCCTGTTAACTACAAGGTAAATTGTTGTTGATACTCACTATTAATTGATAACTAGCTGGGACTTTCCACTACCAGGAAATGGCAAAACAATAACATTCCTTTGAGTTGTTCTTTCATGTGAATCAAATGAACTCTAGGGTCATCCCTTTGAGACAGTTCAAGTGCATTTTATCCATTCAGTTTGCATTTATGAAATGTCTGCTTAAGTATAGGAACTTATGTGTGGGAAAACAAAAGTAACTTCATGTTAAGTGTTACCGAAACGAGGAATGATCCATACGTGGAAGTAATAGGTCCAAGCAGTCAGTACATGATTAAATGTCAAAAACAAGTCACTATGAGACTTGCATAGTAAACCAGGGAGCAGATAGGTATTCCAGCCAGGAAGCCCAACTGAATACACTATGTCTTTACAACAGGCTGAGCAAAATTTGGATAACTTAGGTTGAGAAAAGAAAAAGAAGCATCTACAGTTGAGATTCAAAAGCAAAATCCTTTGCCTTGGTAAAGAGGAAAAGCTCTAAGCTGTTAGTGTTTGGCTGGAAGCACTTGGATTCACAAAAGTCAGCAGGCATTTTTCTGAATATGTTTTGGTACATTCCTGCTTTACTCTGTATGAGAGATGTAGCCAGACCAGATGAAAGTTGCTGATATTTGCTGGGTTGAATATATTAGAAATTGATTTTTACATTTGAAATTTGTAAAATATTCTCAGAGAGAAACTTTATAAAAATATTGCAGACCTTTGCTAATGAGGAGGTAGTGCCTAATGCCACTTTTTATCAGAAACTTTATACCTGGAGATGAATAAAAATAATACAGAGGTATGGAGGTGTGTTTCACAATATTATATGAGAAAATTCATTCAACACTTTACCAAATGAAAGTAAGATGAACATGCCAGAAAATATTAAAATATGTCTTTTTTTGATCTTGAAGCAGAGGTAGGAGAGACGAGATGCTGAATTACAATAGGGCCAGCTGAAGGGCTGACAAGACCTGTGCTAAGTAGATGCTCGGGTCCCCTGGAACAGTCTCTGCAGCCTCAGGCACCATGCTGGAAGTGTCAGGCTGTAAAAAGTATCTGAAATAAAGCCTCAACTTTTATACGAATAGGTTAAATTAGATGAACTCTCAAGAGGATAGAGAACTCCCTTTAGACTATCTCTCAGGATCTCCCAGGTATTCGTGGATGCCAAAAATTCCTTCTACAATACAATTACCGGGGGGGGGGGGGGAATAAAAAGCACAAAATATGAGTATGTACATAAATGTGTGTGGTCTTTCAGTGTGTATAAGTTCCAGGCAAAGTATAAACAATCCCCACAAAATGTCTGGTGTTCTGACATTTATTCCTCTCCTAGGAAGGAGGTGTGGAGTGATGAGGACAAGAGGGTATGTGAGTGTATGAAGGGGAATAAGGGAGCCCCTTAAAAAAAGGCAAAAGCTTGTGGATAGAGGAGGTTGAGGAATAAAGATCCTTGTCATAAATTATATAATTCTTCCTGGGGGTAGGTGGGGGTCATGTTTGTCCTTACACACAGGGAAGGACAAAAGCATGCCATCACACCAGGCAAAAGCAAGCAGTTCAGGCCCGCAGTAGGGAAGATCTGGCTTTGGTCTTGAGTAGGGCTAAACTTTTTAAAAGACCTTATCATCCCTGAGGGATTTGCTCATGTAAGCATCACTTTTGAGTGACCAGGCATGATGTATAAATGCCTATATAAATGAACTATAAGTGATAGTATTAGAATGGTTAAATCTAAGAAGTGAACTTGGACAATGTTATATAAACTTGTACCTAATTTTTCGATCTATAAAATGGGAATAAGACTAGTTCATACTCAGGTTTGTTGGGGTGAGTAAAGAAAGTAACACATACACTGGCTTAGCACAAGGTCTGGTGTGTGGTAAATACTCAACAGTGTTGGAGCTAATAAGCCACTTCACTTTTCCTCTAACAAGTACATTGAACACTCTGGTGTTTTCTTAGACTTTGATGAAATATCATGGAAAATGAAGTGAGTAAAGTTTCATCTGCATCCATGTCACTGGCTGTGAGTCCCATCAACGTGGAGCCTAGAGAATATAAAGCCCAACAGTTGAACTTCAGAGATACCGAAAAGTTTTCTAGAAGTGTCATTTTCAAAAGAAGTGTGAAAATAGCACAGTATAGTGGGAAAAACATGCACGGACTTGGGCATTAATGCCACATGGTCTTAAGTCTTGGCTTAAATACTTAGTTTATCTGGGAGCCCCCATTCCTTTATCTTTAAAAGAGGGATGATATTAGCATTGTCTCATAGGGTTGCTGCAGAGATTGACTAATAAATACATCATGTGTTAGCATTTAACAGAGAATAGTAAAAACCTGGTACAGAGTAAGTGCTCAGCAGGTGTTGGCTGCAAGTACTAGTAATGGTGGTGGAGAGGTTTGCCTGTGCACTCCATCTGCAAATCTCACTTTGGGAGGTGGGCTGCTATATTCAATAGGTCAGGGAGCTCTAGCTTGACTCTGCCATTAAGGATCCAATGAGAAATGGGATATTCAGTGCTGAAATGTCTGACATAATTGCATATATGTATGTATATACACACATACATACACACACATATAAACATATATATATATATATATATATATATATGTTTGTTTTAGACCTTTTACAGTGTTTTGTTTTGGATATTTCTTCTGTTTCCTGAAATTCCATTTTAATGGGTAAATGTGTTGCAAGCATGTTCTTGGTGAAACTCTACTTCAGTTCATTCCTTTCCCTGCCACACCCAAGACACACACACACACACACACACACACACACACACACACACGCACATACCCATTCATAATACAGGAAGCAAATGAAGCAAAATTTGCACTCACACTATATTCCAGAGCTACAGAGAGAATGTAAGATGTTGCTCCTTTACTAATCCAACTTGATACTCTTCCTAGTGCTTAGTTAAGAAAATTTAACATTTACTCCTGTCTGATTTAAGACTTAGTTTTAACCTGTATCCTATCACCTTTACATCATTTAGTAGCAAATCCATGGCCTTACTATCCTGGAAAAGGGAGTCTGTTCTACCTGGTGGGAAGAATCAACAGGGTCTCTGGTTTTGGTTTCTTAAAGGAGAGATTAAAATTTTTTTCTTGAAAATCCTCTCTCAAGACAACAGCCTTATTGGTCCTATTAAAGGTCCTATTTTGAACACCAGAAGCTAAATATTATCTGGGCTTTTGTAATTGGAAAACTCTAATTTTTTTGTCCAGCCCTTCTGATCTCTCCACTCCCCCATCACCCCAAATAAAGATACCATCACCATCTGAGCATGCCTATGGCCAAAGGGCAGAAGCAATGAAGATCAAAAGCAAGAAAGAAGCACATTCATGTTTTCCGAAATGTTAAATTACTCATCCAAGGAGAGTTAACAAGCTTTCTTAAATTAACTAATCCAGTTCCAATGAGATTTCAGAGATTATGTGGAAATTTGGGCTGCATAGTTATCCAAAACACCTCAGTGTTTGTTTTCTGTAACATGAAAGCAACATAGGAAACTATGCAAACCGTTTGGAAAGAACATGTTCCTTCTGCAGAATGGGCTATTTCCTTTCCAGATGTAACTTTTACTTTTAGGCCCTTGTTTATGTTCCAAAATGCCTTCAGTTTTAGGCGCTCAATAGCCACCAAGACTTATTTTTAGAAAGAACACACCACCCTATATTCCAAGACCTCTTTTCGCTTTACCAAGAGATCTTATCTATTACATTTAATCTGTTCATAGGCTACACAAACCTCTGATTCACAGCCCTTTGGCAGTTGTTGGTCTAGAGGTGACCACAATCCAAAGAAAATTTGAATGAATCATGAATGAATCTGTGAGATACATGGGCCCAGGATAGAATTTATTTCAGAGTAGCCAACTGGTATTGGCTGAATTGTGCCCCCTTCATTCATATGCTGAAGCCCTAACTCTAATTGTAAGTGTAAATGGAGATGGGGATTTGGGGAGGTGATTAAGGTTAAATGAGCTCATAAAGGTAGGATGCTGATCCAATAGAATTAATAAACTTTTAAGAAGAGGGAAAGAGAGATAATCTCTTTCTCTCCTCCACACACCAAGGAAAAGCTAGCTATGTGAAGACCTAGAGTAAAGGTGGCCATCTACAAGCCAGAAAGAGAGCTCTCACCAGAAACTAAACTCTAGCAGAACTTTGATCTTAAGCTTTCTAGCCTCCAGTACTGTGAGAAAATAAATTTCCATTGTTTAAGCCACCCAATCTGTGGTATTATATGGCAGCCGAACAGGCTAATACATCAGCCGAGATGAATAGTACCATTGCTGAGTAAGAAAGCTTTGCTCAACATCATCTTCAAAAATGGTCTTGAACATCAAATTAGAGGGAGAGAGAAGGAGACAGAGACAGAGAGACAGAGAGAGACAGACAGAGAGAGAGAGAGAGAGAGAGAGAGAGAGAGAGCATGCACACACACATTTCTGTGTAGTGTATATGTAGAGAAGACATATTTTGTTCTGAAGTATGTTCCTGGATTTGTAAACATGTTTACTGAAAGTAAACTTTCAATGGTTTCTGCAAGTTTATTTTGTTGACTGGAAGAACAGAGAATTTTCTAAATAGAGCTGAGGAGTATGTACTAGCCTAGTACCAGGTATTGAACACAGCTCTTTTGTAAATAATATTCATGTATTTAGATAATTTGGATTAAAAAATAAGGAATACTGTGGATTACTCTCACATAGGATGTTGACAGTAGAGAGAATTATTCATTTATTTAAAAAGAAAGATAACTGGGACAATTAAAAAAAGAGTTCTCCCTTTTTTGCTTTTAGTTTTCAAAAAATAAGCAAAAATACTGTATATTTACTGGGAACTAACAATTTTAGCTGTTTTACCTCTAGTAACCTTGGAACAACCTGAGGAGGAAGATAATGCTGGCCCTACCACTTTCTAATCCCATGGCCTTGGGCAAGTTCCTTAAACTCTCTGTACCTCAGTTTCCATTCCTATAAAGAACAATATTAGTACCTATATCTAAGGTTGTACTGAAGATTACATGAGATAATATATGTAAAGTTCAAAGAACAATGTCTTGTACAGAGTACAACCTCAATCAATGATAGACATGTTAGCATTATCATTACTGTTATTTTTATTATATTTATGATTTTTATAGATCTGATAGCTAAAGCTCAGAGCAGTAGAAGATCCTGCCTAAGATCACATAGCTAGTAAGTGGCAGATCCAGAATTCAATACTGGATCCATCTGATGTCAAATTACCCACCATCTTATCCGATCTCTGGCCACCTAGACACGGGCACCACAAAGCTGAAGAATATTCAGTTGACTAGAACTCCTGACATTCAAGGAAAGAGTCCGTGCTTATTGGAAAAAAATCAGAACCATTTGCCCTTTTCTTTTGTCGGTGAGCAGCTTGAATCACTGGCTGGGAGCATCAGCACCAAGTCACCCTAATCTTTCTGTCTTGCTCACAGCCTCCATTCTCCTCACCCCACCTCCTAGATGTTGATAAAGCAAAGAAATAGCAACGTAATGAAAATACTAAATAAACATTTTTCTGTAAGGATCACACAAGAGGGGATTTTTCTTTTTCATTAGATATTAGATAACAACATCTTAGGCTCGTTGATGTTATTTCCCCATATTCTGGACTGGATGAAAGTGTATGACTCATAGAAATGACCCAAGGAGGAAAAGCACATGAGTCACCTTGCCCAGCCCATTTGAATCTTCCGGCCGCTGTGCTCCTGGGAGCAGCATCCCCAACGGCCAGCCTGGCCAGTCCCACCTCCTGCAGTTGCTGGCTGCATAGGAAAAGGGTTTCTATGGCACTCCCAGAGAAGAATTAAGTCAGAAAAAGTGAGAAATATCATAACCTCAAGGAGTTACCTTGTAACTTTTCCAAAAAGCATTTTTTGCTGTCAGCTTAGAGGTTTCTTGTCCACATTTTATCACTTTCAACTCCCAGGTACACCCCTCCTACAGGGTAATCACTCTTAAAGTTCAAAGAGTTTCCTTCCATAGTACCCTCCTCCCCATTCCAGCAAGCTAGATGTACTTAGATTTGTGTATCTTTCCAACAGATAAATCTCTGTTCTCTTTATTGTTTTTATTGCTCTATTGGAATCTGTCCAGCATGTATCCTTCTGGTACCAAAGTGCCCTGGTTAAGCCCACACTTTTGGATTCAGTCTCCAGGAGTTGGAGGGAGAATTGCTACATCCTCAGCCCACTTTGCCAAGGGCCTTTTGAAACTTCCTCCTTTTAGTCACCTAGTCAGTGAACCGTATTTAAAACCTAAGCTCGCAGTCCATTTCCTTTCAACCTGAGTCTCTCTCAGTGTACCGTTTTCCTACATTCACTCCTTGTTTTTCTCAGCTCAGACTTCAGTGCCTGGGAGCCTTGAACTTGAATTCTTCACCCCAATTATTTAGTTTGTGGATTTTGGTCAAGTTGATCAATCTCCCTGAGTCTCTTTCCTCATCTGGGACAAGGGAATAAGTCCCATTTCTTAGCATTGTGTAAGGATTTAGGGCTGGGTGAGTAATTCAGGAGCTGGTCTTCCTCAGCTGGCCTCTCTCAGCCTACATCAACCAATAACCTCTTTATCTCCGGGGACAACCCCTCTGCTCTGCATTCAAGGTGATTTTAAACAAATTTTTAGTTATATTTACTCTCACTTGAGACCTTTTTTCCCTTTGTCTTCACCAAGATTGTTTCCTTATTTTCTGATACCAAATCAATAATAAAAATTAAATACAAAGTCAGTTCTTCTGTAGGTCTTTTTTTACAAATTCACTTAAAATTTCTCTCTGCAGAATTTATTTTTCTATATAAATTCAGACATGTGAACTGAAAAGTGGTAGAAAGGCTGGCATTGTGAGCATAAGTAATTTTACCAGAAATATTAAATACCCTCAGGGATTAAAATAATACTTTAATTTCTCCTCAGTTAAGAAAAAAGCGAAAAAAGATAAAGCTCTTGATATGATGTCATGTCTTCATTCTGTAAGTATTAATTGACACTAGTTGTGTTTATATTTTTTCCCCACCTGTCTAGAATGTTAAGAGATAGTTTCTTTGCAAACAGTTTGTTCAGTTTTAAGTTTGATAATCTATTTTCTTCTTTGAAGAATGACATGAAAACTTCTAACATTCAACTCTTAAATATTTATAAAATTCTCCAAAGGAACAAAGCATTCTTCCTTTGCTCTGGACTATTATTTAAAATTCACCCACTACCATCACCACCACCTCCTTCAATATAACTTGATTTTTCACATTTTAATTGTGGGGCAATTTCAAGTTCAGTTAAACACACACACACACACACACACACATACACACACACATACATACACACACACACACATACAAGGTGGCTATATCGGATTCTATGTTTTATTTAAGGTGGGTTTTTTTATGGCTATACCAAATCTATCCCACCTTACCCCTCCCCCCAAATAGCTACTGCTCAACAACCATGAAGTAGATTATATTTCTGTAAACTGTTCTACTGTCAACCTAAAAACAGTACTGTTGCTTGAGGCCTGCTTTTCTGTGAAGGGTCTTAATTCATTAAAAGGATCTTAAAATTATAAGACCAGCAAGCATTAATCCTAGGAGGAAATAGAAAAGCAACGTTTTCACATTCAACAAACAGTGTTTCTGATAGATTACCATTTCTATTCAAAATATGAATTATGACTAAACAAATGATTAGGCTAAAAGTAACATCTCTGTGTATTCATAATTGGACTGGACATTGCTTCTACAGAGAAAGCTGTTTCAGATAGAATTAGCTGGTAGTTTTCACCATGATCTAAAGCATGGTCTAACAACTGCAGACCCATATCAATCCATTGCAGTTAATTGTTATGATAAAAAATTAATGACAAGATATAAAATATAAAAAAGATTAAATTGTCATGCAGACCAGAGAATACAAGTGTAAACCCGTTTGGTGATTAAGCAGATCGGCGAGTGGAGCGGGCTGGAGGGTGAACTGAGGAGCTGCCCCCTGACTATGTGGGTAGCTGCTACTTTGTTCCAGCCATTTAATGTCAAGTGTAAATGTAGGCCCAGAAGACCTGTTAGATCTTCTGATTCTTTTGAAACTCAAAATATTAGATTTTATTTTTTTTAGCGTGAATTCTTTTCATATCCAAATTCCTATACTAGTTTGAATTTTTAAAGCATTTGCTGCAGGCCAAAAAGAACCACAACTGGGGGCAACATTCAGCTCTTTTAATTATATAATAGAGACTGGCTGGATGTTCACCTAACCTGTTTCCTCACAGTAAATTATATTTCCCAGTCTTTCTTGCAGTTAGCCCAAATGAATATGGATGGAAGCAAGGAACATCACTGCCAGGCTCCATCTTCTACTCCCGCCCTCTCCTTCTCTGCCAGCCAGATGCAGAAAATCCAGGAGGGCCCCAAGGTACTCAAAGGTGGCAAAACCTCCAGATGTAAGGAGCCCAAATGATGGAGTAGAGGAGAGCCTCCCACCATACCCCAACCCTGACAGAGACTTACACTGGACTGAGATGAGAGGGAGAAATAAACCCCTTTTAAAAGCCTTGTGATATCGGGGTTACTTATTACAATGCTTAGCCAACCTTAAAAAAAAATTCTTTTTTTTATTTGTCAATAATGATGTTTGTTAACCAATTTGATCTCCAAGCAGTGAAATCTAAAAAGCAATGAAATAATTGTTTATCGTGCTGAAGTGGTAGAAGAGAAATAATACTAAGATTTTATGTCCAGTTTTTAAACTATTTCTATTTAAAATCTTTTCCTCTTTTGGGAGTTTGAATAATTTCTAAATCAGTAAGCATGCATGCATAGCAAATAGGGCAAATACACACAGTGCAGTTTATGACCCCTCTGGTTCTTTCTCAGAACGAAGAATTTCATTTTCAGCAGAGTTTAAGTTTATTGGAAAATAGTAAAATAAAAGAACAAAGTAAACAACTTTTGTAATAATGGTAGATATTTTTCAAATGACTTAGTATACTGGTGGTATACATATGTATCTAAATAAAATTCTTGCAAAATCAGAAAATACAATTTGATACCCAGTAGTGATGTAGTCTTGTGGTTTGATTGGACACCAAATGATATGTTACAAGTGTAGCATAGAGTAGTAAGAGTCTTCTTATCACACACACCATAGTCAGACCCTTGGTAGAATGTCATTTCCAGCTGTGGTCCATAGTGCAGAGGAAAATGCAGTACGTTAGAGTTTAGAAGAATCACAAATTTGATTAAAGGGAATTATAACAAGACCTATCTGGAGAAAGAAACCTGTAAAGTAAGTAATCTCAGCTTCCAAGTATATAAAGGGCTCTGCATCTTTTCTTTGGGAAGGCGAGGTGGGGCAGGGGAGTGACTCAATTTCCACTCTTTGGAGAGGAGTTTAACAGGGCTGAAGAGTGCTGGGGGAATATTCTTGTGATTGTTCCTGTCCATATCTGAAGAGAATCTTCAGTAATCTGATAGTACTGCTCTTTGCTCACCATGCTACCCACCTCCTAATTCAGATTCTCTACTTCTATAGATAAATATGCCCCTCTCCCTAGATAGTTGGGTATTACGGGAAGTGAATTACCTCCTGTTCCGTGTTAACTCAGAGGTGGGCAGAACTGATAACCTAGGCCTGGAAAGAATTAATGATAATCAACACAGTGGCAAATATTTCATGATTCCTAACTATATTTGGCTTATCATCCCAATGAATACTCAGCATGACCTTAAAAGGCAGGGCTTCAAGGCGAGCACCATTATCTTCATTTTACTGAGGCATGGAGAGGTTAAGTAACTATCCTAAAGTTATAGAGCTAGCAAAGGTAGAGCTAGAAGTGAAAACCAGGCAGTGGGATTTTAAAATCATTTCATTTTAACTACTATGCCATATTGATAATGCTAGATAGTTATAGGGAATGGAAAGTGTCAACCAGCATTATACTTTAAGTTATTTGTGAACTAGGCTTGTCTCTCCAAATAGACATTGAATGGGAGACCCCCCCCCCCCAGGAGATTGAGGAGGTTGAACCGTGAAAAAGTTTGGTTTTTAAGCCATTGGTCTCCAGTCCTTTGACTGGGTGGAATATCAAGAAATGTTCAGGAAGATCTAGATAAGTTTCTAAATACCTGGAAATTCCCTGGAGATGACATAGATCAGAGACAATACATGGAACCAAACAGATATTGAGTATCTTATAAATAATTTTGATACTCTCAGATCAAAAAGCTGAGCTCTATAAGTCAGACAGTTGTGGCTTTTATTATTTTCTTGTTTATTCTTCTTTTGGTTTTCATATCTTTAGAAGAAGCCTTTTGCTAATGAAAAATAAGAATTTTCTCAATTAACTAACTTGTTTTGAAGCTATGGGGTAGAGGATCCTAGATGATACAGGAGATAAAAGGAACAAGAAAGAGAAGATTTTGGTTTTGTCCACACTTGAGCCCTCAAGGGAAGAGAGAAGCAGTAGGTTCATATTTTGTTGTAGCAGAAGAGGAGGAGGTCCAAGTGGGAAAACCTCAAAGTTGTAGGAGACTCTTAAGCCAGGTACTGCTTGACTCACAAATCAACCCATGAAAGACTTTCCCCTCAGAGTGGTGCCCATCTATACAAACTCAGAGGGCATCAAGTTTTAGTTCGGGAAGTTGTTCCTTTTTGCCTTCACTCACACTCAGCCTTTCACAAGAACTGAGCTATGTCACAGAAGCTATGTAATTAAAGATCCATCTCTTTTCTATGTACAGACCTATACAGGAAATAGATCATCCCAAGCAATGATTTCACATAAGGTTGGGATCGAGAAGGAAACTCAAAGTTTAGAAAAAAATACTAACAGAATGTCAGAGCCCTAAACAATTAAGTTAACTTTAAAACCAGGTGGTACGAATCTTCTAATGTTGTCATTTTTCAACATTGTTAATTATTCTAGATCCTTTGCACTTCCATGCAAATTTTAGAATCAGCTTGAAATTTCTATATATAGAAAAAATCTGATGGATTTTGATTGAGATGTGCTAAATCTATAGATCAGAAGCTGGTAAACATTTTCTCCATAGGGTCAGGTAGTATTTTAGGTTGGGGGGCGGGGGGGCGGGCAAAACCAGCCATACAATAGGTAAATGAATAGGCATAGTTGTGTCCCAATAAAACATTATAAAAAATTCAACACAGGTTGAATTTGACCCATGAGCTATAGTTTTTTGACTCTGTAGGCAATGAAAAACTTTATCCTTCTACCCTCCTAGGTTCTGCATCTAGGCGCCTGAAATATAGACAGACGAAAGATTGATTAACAAGAGAAAAACAAACAAAAGATTATTAACACATACAGTGAATATGCATGTGGGAGAAACTTGGTGATGAATAACAGAAGTGGTTAGAATTCGGGGCTTAACTAGCATTTTAACTAAGACAATAAACTTGTAGAGAAGTTACAAGACAAAGGAAAAGAGGTTTAGCCTTTCAGGGTGACAAACTGTGGGAGGTAGATAAATAGGAAAACTCATGGATGACAAGGGCTGTTTAGTAAGGTTTCTTTATGTAGTGCCATCTCACCTCCAGGGCAAAGGTTGTCCCCCGTTCCTGGTATGGATATGTGTGCAGGGTGGGGGCACCTTCACAAGGGAAACTTATGTTCTGCTTTCTGATAGGTAGGGGGAGAGCAGAGAGCTCATCCTATGTCCACTTTTTCTTAATTGCCTTCCGCTCAAAATAATTCTTAGTGGCAATAATCCATAGTGGCACATTTTGGGGACACATGCTCTGAACCTATTCACAAGTTTGTTATAAATCAAATGGAATGGGACAATGTTGAGTTTTCCAATCCATAAATGTAGTCTATCTCACCTATAGAATTTGGTTTTCTTTAACTCAGCAATGTTTTGTTTTCAGTGTACAATATAGTACATTTTTGTTAAATACATGCATACCTTGTGAATTTTTTGTTGTTTTTTGAATGGATTAAAATCGACTTCTATAAAAATAAAGTTTCTTTCTGTGGAATCTATTTCAGGGAGTATAGGAATTTATAATTTATTCCTTACTGTCAAGGAGAATATTACTAATATTATGGTTACTAAATGATGTTCAAATACAGAAATGAAATAAAACTAAAAATCAATCTGGACCAATCTACCCTTAAAATCACATTGATTTTTTTCCTCTTTGATTTAGTGCTTCTAAATAAAGACTTTTTCAAAAAGCAAGTAAGGAACAGAAAATATAGAATTAAAATGGCAAAGAATCAGCTCTCCGCAAGGTAGTCACATATATAGAGAGAGCAAAAACTGTCGCACATTTTAAACAGTGTACTTAAAAAAAAAAACATATTTACTATCATAATTATATTTTACTTAGAAAAACCTTAAAATGAGTTTCGTAAGATATGTATATGCTTCTGGGTGGCCATGAAATTAGATCTGAGATCAAGATGTTGCTACAAAAACATTCCCAAAGTAAAAAGACATAAACAGTGAAGAGCGCTTTGTGTTGTGCTGTGTCCATGTGTACGACGCAGTGGTAAAGAACATGGATTTGGAGTCAGAGAGCCCTGCTTTCAGGCCTGGCTCTGCTACTTCTACTCTCTGAGACCTTGGGCTGGCCATTTAAGCCTTCTAAGTTCCAGCTTCCTCATGTATAAAATGAAAACAATTTATTACTTAGTCCATAAAGTTGTGATGATTATTGAATGAGATAATGTGTGAAAAATTCTTCAGACAGTGTCAACAACATAGTAAATAATCAGTAAGAAATAGAGACTATTACAATGTTCTTATTTATGAAGATGATAAAATTGGAGATGATGATGATGATTGTTATAAGGCTTATGTGTATGATCAGTTTGTTCTGATTTCATCCCCCCAAAGACCTTAGTTCAATGATGAAAAATATCTGATAAATGTCTTTAAATTTCAGTAGTCAGTTGGAGAGGGTATGGATGGGAAGAGGTGGGAGAGATTGATGATATGGAAGCAAACAATAATTCTCCCTCACTTGACTTCAATCTGACAGAAAAGAAAAAGCCCAGAAAAGAGCAATAAAGGCCATTCCTGAAACTCTTTCTATTCCACAATAATAGGAAGAAACATAATTTCTCTTAAGGTTCTTCACTTTTAGTCTTTTGGATCCCAAACCCAATATTCTATTTTATGTCAAGACCTGAAATAAAGACTAAGAGTTTTCCCTAAAAATACAGTTCAGTGAGCTTCCCAGGAGTTAGGATTCCCCTACGGAGAAGTGGCTAAAACCAACAATAATGCAATTGTTAATATACAGTATCCAACATACCAATACTGGAGGTTAAATCTGAAAAAGTATAAGAAAGCCAATGCATTTTCAATAAAGTCTTTATAGGAAAAGCAGTGAACAAGATTATGTTTTATGTAGATAAATTTAGCCACTTTTAGTATGAAAAATGGCCTTCCATGCAACATAAACAATCTTTTGAACAACCACTTTTTAAAATACATCCATTTATCTTTTACTGTATTTTATTACTGCTGCATTTTGTTATAAACATTATGAGAAGGATCATTTGCAGAGGAAAAGAAGATAGAACTTTATTCGTGAGAAATAGTGATGAAATGTTAATATAAACGTGTGTGTGTGTGTGTGTGTGTGTGTGTCTTGTGTGCATGTGCACAAAATTTTTTATATTTTTCTTTGTCTGCTTTTGCATAAGGTAATGGATTTCCTTGTGTAGAATTTCTATTAGAGATGCTTGTCGCCTCTTCTGGTTATTTCCTGATTAAGTTGTGTGTCAAGCACAGTGCCTGACACGCCCTACACATTTATTTAAAACATTTTCATTTTATTATATTGACTTGAGCATGTCTGTAGAAACCTGGGGGGAATATCCTTTCAATAGCCAAATCATTTCATCTCACACATACTCAGGAGCAAGTCAACAAAAATTTTGATGATGACTACAAAATGCTAGCTTTTTCTGCCCCACTCCCAACTCAAACTTCCAGAAACCCTAAAAAAAAAAAAAAAAAAAAAAAAAAAATCGATGGTAATCTTCAAACCCTTCCTAGTAGGAAAATTCCTTCAGGATTCAAAGATGGTGTCTCTGAGCATGCCACGCCAGTGGTCAGCTACCCAGTGCTGTTTCTTCTGACTCACAGACCTACACCTTCCAAAGGTCTTTTACAATCCTCCAGAAACTTGGGGCTTTCCCAGAAGAATCCTGGGAGTTGGCTCCTCATCTATTCTTTACCGTCACCACCCACTACCGGCAGTTATTTATTGAATGCCAACTATGTTGGAGGCATTATACTGAGCACCAAGGATATGATAAGGCATATTCAGAAGTGGGGGAGGCACACATAAAATCAACAATGATAATAATGTGATGAGGTTTATTACAGAGGAGTGCGTGTCTAAATATCGCTGGAAAGGAGGAGGTTAAAGGAATGCGTCTCAGAGAAAGTGGTGTTTGAGAGACAATGCTCTGAAAGACAGTTAAGATTTAGCCAGATGGAAAAGGAGGAAGAGGGAGGACATTGCAAGCTGGGGTTCAGTCTGTGCAAAAGCCTGGAGGTATCAACCAGTGGAGTAGGTGTGAGGAACTATAAATGACTCTGTGTGATTGAATGAAGAGATTTAAGGTGGAAGGAGATGAGGATAACATGCAGCTGGTGTGCTGACTACATGACTTATGGGAGATGAACAGGTCAACTTTATTTTTCCCTACCAGTGACCCTTCCACAGTTATTTAGTGGGATAATTTTCTCCTATTCATGAAGAACACAAAGTCTAAAATCATGATTTCATTGCCTGCTCATTCCCAGGCAAAGGATCATCTTAAAGTCACTTTAAATTGCCAATTATAGTTTCTTTTAGGAAATTAGGATGTCTAGTCCAAGACACAGTTCAAAGGCTTTAAAATTCATTGAAAGGTGGGACTTCCTCTCTCCACTCACTATAATAAGGCCTGGATAGTGTTCACTTGCCTCTGGCAACATGGGCTTGATTGAATTCAGCTCTCTCTGCTAACCACCTTCTCCTCCATTTACTAGCTTCTATTTCTGGCGCAGCCAGGACTGAATAGGGTGTGAGGGAGAGAAGTAAAAGGAGAAGGCAATTCTTAGTCTGCTACATAGCGCTACATTTTTGAGCTCAGCAGATGATTAAAGCTGACTCTTCTCCATGGGGCATTTTCGTAGTTCCGTAGAGATGACATCCTTGGGATCCCTCCCTGGGTTTCTTGATTCAGGCAGATCTATCTCTAGTCCGGCTGATGGTCATTTGCAATTCCTTCCTGAACTCTTAGGAATTCAGCATTCACCTTTAGCTTCTGACCACCAGGCTCCCTCCAGCCCTATAGGTGACCTTATTGGACAGAGTGTCAGGTGATACCTCTCCATTAGGAAATAGACAAACCACTGAACAAGCGGACAAAAAGTCTTTTAAAATAACAATAGGAAGACTCAGTGCTGTAATCCTGTAAATTTCCTCCAAATTAATCTGTAAATTCAATGCAATTCTGATAAAAGTAGTAACAGAATATATTATGAAACTAAACAATTCTAAAATTCATTTGTAAGTTTAAAGTTACAAGAAAAGACAAGACAATTTTGAAAAAAGAAAAAAATAAGAAGGCATATTACAAATATAAATAATTGAGATAGTCTGGCACTGACATGGACATGTAGATTTGTTGATTGGGAAATTAAATAGAGACCCAGAAACAACAGGTTATGGGATTTATATGTGATTGTGGAGGCATTACTAACCAGTGGGGACATGGTACAGTGACTTTTATGTGGGAAAAAATAAAGTTATATTCTAACTTCTTATAAAATGAGTTCTAAATAAATGGAAGATCAAATATAGAAAATAGAACTTTAAGACAATTGTAAAAAAAAATGTGTAAAAGAGTCTTCGTGACCTGGAGGTAGGGAAAGTTTTCTTAGGCAAGATATAAGAATTATGACTTATAAATGATAAGTTTAGTAAATTTTTAAAATTTGATCATCTTTAAAATTTAAAACTTCTTTCCCTTAAAATATGGTATGGTTAAAAAAAAAAAAAAAAGACTTGTGGAAATATTTGAGCCATAGGTAATAGACCGAGGATTAGTATTCAGAAATGTAAAGAACTAAAATAATAAGGAAAATATAAATAATCCAATAAACATGTGTGGCAATTATGAACAGGAATCTCACTAAGATGGAAATCCAAATGGTTAAGAATCATACAAAAATATTCTCATCCTTGCAAACAATCAGGGAAATGCAAATAAAATAACAATGTAATGCTATTTCATACCTTTTGAACTGGCAAATATTTTAAAGTCCAAAAATACCAGTAATTCACAAGGATATGGAAAGTCAAAAACATTATACATTGCTGTGGGGAGTGTAAATTAGAGCACTCTCAAAGTATTAAATAAAGTAGAATATGTACATACTCTGTGACTACTAAGCTTAAATCTTAGAAAATGATTATACAATGTAATAGGGGACTGTATTCATTTTATTTGGCTGCCATAACAAATTACCACAATTTTAGTGCTTTAAAGCAACAAAAATTCATTATCTCATAGTTCTGGAGGCCAGAAGTTGGAAATCGAGGTTAAGGCAGGGCTGTGCTCCCTCCAGAGGGCCTAGAGGAGAATCTGTTCCTTGCCTCTTCCAGCTTCTGGGCTATTGGCATTCCTTGGCTCATGGCCACGGTTCTCCCTCTCTCGGCTCCATTATCACATTGCCTTCTTCTCTGTGTGTATCATGTTAAATCTCCCTCCGCCTCTTTCATACAAAGATACATATAATTGCATTTAGAGCACACTTGGATAATCCAAGATGAGGGTCTCCTCTCAAGATCTTTAACTTAATCACATCTTTTGCTATATAAGGTGATATTCACAGATTTGAGGGATTAGGACATAGACATATATTTGTGGCCATGACTCATCCCATTACAGCGACATGTACAATGATGTTTATTAAGAATTGCCCCTATTAATAGGAAAAAATTGGTAACAATATAAATGCCCCACCCATATGATAATGGATAAGGTATAACTTGTTCATATGATGGATATTATATAGCAAAATAGTCAATTTCATCTTTATATCTCTCAAAACACAAATCTCAAAAACATGTAATAAAGCATGTCACAGATATAATTAAATTTTAATACAGAAATACATATATTTAGTAAAATTATAAAAGCATGAGCTGAATAAATACATACAGATATATGGCAATGTTAGAAACGAGGAAGTATCAGTGGAGTGAAGATGGGGGAGAAGACGAGATACGACTTCTTTGTAAGATTTCTTTTTGAAAGATATACCAAGTGGAAATTCCCAAGTGTGAACAGTTCTTAAGTCTGGATGATAGACACATAGATGTTTGTAACTCCATCTACATTTTAAAACTATATTTAAATGTCTTATATATTTTTTAATATTAAAAAATAGGAAACATTTAATAGTTACTCTGACCACAGTATGGAGGATAAATTAGAACAGGCAGAAAACAGAGGTAAGGAGACCAGTTGGAGGCTACTATAAATAATGTACGGATAAGATATTTGAAGCTCTGACCTAAGAAAGGGGCCATCAGAATAGAGTGAAAAGAGCGATTATGAACAACTTTAAAAAGATAGAATCTATGGGACATGGCAACTAAGTCAGTGGGGCAGGGAGTGGGTGGGAGAGGCAAAGTTCAGGGGTGATGCCAGTTGTTTGAGGAATCTGTTGAATGGTGATCGTGCAGTCACAGGCAACTGCTAATTTGCTTCCTGCCACTGTAGATTCCTTTTCATTTTCTAGAATTGTATATAAATGAAATGCAGTGTGTACTCTTTTTTGTCTGGCTTCTTTCTCTCAACACAATTATTCTGATATTCATCTTTGTTGTTTAAATAAAAATAGTTTGTTCTCTTTTATGGCTTCATAGAATGTTTTTATTGATTGCCAGTCATCCTGGGCTGCCCCTTCCTTGCTGAGCCTCTCCCTGGCATGTCACTACACAAGATTTATTCTCTCTCACCTACCTGCTACCCTCCCACATCAAAATCTGCAGCTGTTTTCATTTTCGAAATCCTCTTGTCACCATTTGATGGGCAATGATAATGTTAGAGGGATTTCTTGGTGGATTGTTATATTAACAAAATATTGAATAAGCAATACTCTCAAGGGGGTTAGATGAGGTAAACTTCAAAGTCCCATCCTCAAAACTTCTCTGATTTTTCTGCCTTTCTGCTTAGTCCACAGTTCTACAAATGAACCATTACTTCTAACATGGATTTGCTGAAAACATAAAGATAAGCAATACTAGTGAGAAAAGATTAAATGAACACTCCAGTACCATGTTTGGAGTTGCCCCCAAATTCATCTTTTGGTTGGCCTGTGCAAATAATAAACAAACAAACAAATATCAATGGCCTAAGTTCCACATAATTAGCATTTTGCAATTCACGGAGCTTCCACATGGATCAAAGTCAATTTGTATCCCAAGAACTCCAGTGCTGCTTTAGAAAAATGATTAATATGGCATACCAACATCTGGGAAGTCTGCTGAAACCAGACTCCAGGAAATAAGCACTTTGACAGAGTTATAAGCATGGATGCCCAAGGGAGGGAGAAGCTCTGAGAGCTGTTTTAAGTAGTTGTTTGATGATTGAGCACCATAAAATGCTTTCACTTGGCAGAGCAAAATATACTACCTAGAGATGTTTGGGTGACATTTAAAGTTGACAGACAGTAATAAGTGCTGGTGTGAGAGAAAGAGAGAGAGAGAAAGAGAGAGAGAGAGAGAGAGAGAGAGAGAGAGAGAGAGAGAGAGAGAGAGGTCTTTTAGTGCTTTAGCAATTGCTAGACCTTCTTACATACATCTTCATTCTATATTTATACCTGTATTATGAAAGGGGGGAAAAACAAAGAAAAGAGGAAAAAAGAAGAAAAAGAAGGAAGGAAGGAAAGAAGGAAGGAAGGAAGGAAGGAAGGAAAGGAAAGGAAAGGAAAGGAAAGGAAAGGAAAGGAAAGGAAAGGAAAGGAAAGGAAAGGAAAGGAAAGGAAAGGAAAGGAAAGGAAAGAGAAAAGATACTTGTGGTAAGTGCTATTAAAGTGAACACATGGTAAAACTGGAGGGTTTGGGGGATCTGTAAGACCTTTCTGTGTGTTGTAAGAGCAGGAAGTGGGAGTTAGCCAGGCACAGTGCAAGGGAAAGATTTCTAGTCAAATCCTGCTCGATTTGATATATATTAAACTTGGTTGTCTGTTTCCATTTATATATGTCCATATATATACATAATATGTATGCATATATATATAAACACACACATATATGTACGTATATACATATATATACACATATACATATATATTCATATACGTATATATAAATGGCTTGCTTGAAGACCCCTAGCCAGAAAAGAGAGGTGAAAAAGCGAGTACAGAGCAGTGGGGAGAGTAGCACCAGCTTACCTTAGGGAGGTCAGCAGCCGCCAGAGCATGTGAGACATGTCGAGGATTTTAAATTTTTAATTAAATCCAGTAACAATAGCAAGCCAATGAAGGGTTAGGCAGGGGAGTTACATATTCAGATCTGTCTTTTAAAAGATTGTTTGTGTTTAAGTGTGGAGAAGGTTCAATTAGGGCTAAGGAAAAAGAGAAGAATGGTTAGAAGGTTATTGTACTAATGTGAGTGGAGCTTTCACTCCTGTGGAGACTAAATAAAGAACAGAGGAACTGAATAGGTGACAAGAAGTCTGACAGAATACAAGTGACACAACTTACGAAAAATCAGTGAATTGCTTTGTACTGAACTCAGATGGGCGCGTTTAACTTACTGCATGCTACTCTCTTCCACCTAGGTTTATTCCGTCCCCGTGGAATCACACCCAGTTACCCTGTCCCCATTCCTATTCTCCTCCCATCGTGTCTCTTCCTCACTGTTTATGTCTCTATTCCAGTGCTTAGGGTGGCATTCGACCTTGAAGATCCCATTTTCCACCCTTGCAAGTTCTCCCATTGTGCGCTCTAGCATGGCTGGAGGAAGACACTAATTGAGCAGGGTTGGCTAAATATTGATTTTTTAGCTATTTGTCCCCTAGTTGAGTGGCTAGACCACTGGCCTCAGTACATTTCCTAATGGAGAGGTGTCAGCTTCACAAATGCATCACCTCAATTAGCACTAATTACTACTTTTCAGAGCCATCATCACCCAAAGGCTCAGGATGGAAAAGTCAGTGGGAAAATGAACTTCCATTTAAACCTTCTTTGGTGGTCCTTAGCTTCAGATCATGCAGAGAACGAGGGCCAATGGGGAACAGACCTTTCTGCCTTTCTATTCTTAGGCCAGATGTTTCTTGAGAAGTCAGCCTTAGGATACCAATTCTCTGATTATGACATGACTGAACTCATGGCAGAACTTAGTCTTGTTGTCATTCCCTGAACTAGTTTCCCTAGTTCTCTCTCTCCCTCCACTCTCTCAGCCTTCACTCTCAGTCTCCAGAGGGTTCCAACTGCAGACAGTGAAGCGGGTACAACAGTGTGCCCATGCCACTCCTGGTGCGTGGTCACGGTGCCTACATCCTCATCCAGGCAATGATTTAGCTGTCACCCAAAGATAAGAAAGAAAAATAGCTCAGAGTCAGGTAACTTTTCAGTATAAAAAGTACATTCGCATGTTTTTTCCCTTTGATCCTCACGACCCTTTTGAGGAAGAGGCACAGAGGGAGAGGCACAGACCCTGGTGAGGCTATTAGCGACATTGCACAGATAAAGGGATAGAGCAGAAAGGCTGGTGACTCATACAAGGTCCCACAACCATTTCATGGTAGAGCTGGGTCCTCAAACTAAACTATTATCGGGTGTAGTAGTATGTGGATCAAATGAAATCATGTGTGTCAAAGCACTATATCAATGTACAGTATTAGCTTTCTGAGGCTGCAGTAAGACATTACAACAAAATGAGTGGCTTAAAATAACAAGCTTATTTCTTACAGTTTTGTAGGCTAGAAGTCTGAAATCCAGCAGGGCCTCTCTCCTGGAGAACTTTGGCGGGGGGTGGGGGGACCTGTTCTTTGCCTCTTCCAGCTTCTGGTAGTTTTTACCATTTCCTTATATGAGGCCATAGCACTCTAATCTCTACCTTGGGGTCTTGTTGCTTCTTCCTCTTCTCTGTGTATTCTATTCTTCTACCTGTCTCAAATTTCCTTTCGCCTTTCACTTAGAAGGATATTTGCCATTGGATTCAGAGTCTACATGTCTAATCCAGGATGATCTCTTCATCTCAATATCCTTAATTTTGTTACATCTGCAAAGACCGTTTTTCAAAACAAGGTAATATTCGAAGTTCAGAGATTAAGACATGAACATATCTGTGCTATTTAAAGCTGCTGCTGGTGATGATGGTGATGGCGATGCTGCTGCAGAGCACATGTGACTCCCTTTCTTCTAGCTTTAGCAATCAAGTTGGGGTAACATGGCCTAGTAATTAAGAACACAGACTCTAGAGCAAGCCTGTCTAAGGTTCAAATTCCAGTTTTGCCACATGATGACTATATGAAATTGAACAACATCCTTAACCTCTCTGAGTCTCCATTTCTTCCTCTATAACATGAAGGTAACAGAATCTGCTCTCAAAAGGTTGTTGCAAGGACCTTTAATGATGCATTTAATGATGTGTGATGCTCTTAGACCAGCATCTACACTACAGAAATGCTAACTATAATTATTCCTTGGCTGGAACCATGACTAATGCTAAGTTTTCTCACCTTGCCTGTTTATTATTAAATAATGATTTGGGTAAATAACAAATGGACTTTCTCCTCTGGAGAAGCACTCCTGAATCATTCAGTAATTCTAAGCATTTCTGGGTATGTTTTCTAAAAAGTAAATTCTAAGTTGTGTGTAGAAAAGAAAAAAACTAAATTCAGTGAGAAAATCTTTCATTAGCTTCTCATTTGATCCTGAAGATTCTGAAGTCTTTTGAGCTCATTCAATCTAAAACTTCAGTTTGTCTTACAAGTATTTGGAAGACTTATACAGGCTGATAAGTACTTGAAATATTAGGTAGAGATATATTAATAAAACTCAGTAGTTTTTGTATGGGCTAGGTATTTTAGCAAAATGTTACAAACCAAGATGAAGTCAGTTTGAATCACTTGTGTAGCTTCAACCCAAATGGGTAATATTAGGTTGCCTGGGCTAGGGCTGAGTGCTATGGTGTTTCTGTTGGTTTTTTCTTTTCTTTTTTTTTTTTTTTACATTAAACTCTATGTTTTCCCTAGAATTTCTCTGATTTCAGCCAGAGGCACAAGGGCAGAAGAGAAAGATGATAAGTTTTGTTCCTAAAGTTAGATTTATTAGGACAAGCATAAGTTTAGCAATCTCATGAATATATCCAAAAGAAAATGATGAGAAAACATCAGGACTATTATCAAAAGCATTGTTGACAGAGAATAGACAAGCTTAAAGGAACCTTGGCCATTGATGTATACAATTCCTGTAACTTTGCTTTTTATAACTTTTTTATTGAGAGAGTAAAGTATATTCATCAAAGATTTTAGATATTATTGAGAAGTGCTCCTAAAGCTAAATAAAATTATTTATAGTAGTCTTACTATCCAGAGACAACCACTGCTAATATTTTTATTTTCTTCCCATATAAAATAGTTTCCTTTCCACGGTGGGAACCATGCTGCTGAAATTAGAAATGCCTCCTCACTCTAGCAAGACAGTATTTTGATTCTTTCTTTTTATTAAAATAAGATAACTTTTATTATAAAAGACAGAGATGGATCAAAGGGGTCTCCCTCTCCTTTGAGTCCTGTCTCATTATAATGCTAAGCAACACTCTTCTATTATCCACACTAATTCTGTCTCTGCCCAAAGATGGGGCTTCTCAGCTGTCCTCCCAGAAATGGCAAAGCTCCCTCAAGTGGACGACACATGGGTTGTCTTCTACTTGCCGCCGAGCGATGCAATCACGGACATGTTTCTTTTTCTAGAACACTTGAGAACAGTACTTAAAATAATAATTAAAATTCTTGAGGTCTACCTATTCTAAACACTTCGAATCTAGTAACTCATTTAATCTTTACAATAATCCAATGAGGTGATTCGCCCTCAATAAGTGGCAGTCAGTCAGGCTTTGAGCCCACGGGCCAGCCCTGCAGTGTGTACCTTTTGCCACCATTAAAGAACTATAGCGATGCCTGACAGTGTGATGGTGACACTGAAACTACAGAACATTCTAGAGATACAGAGAAACTGGAGGAGGTTCCAAACCCAAAATCTGAGAACTAGTAAAAAATTCAGGCTTCACTCATACTTAGAGAAGAAAATGAGCGAATTAATTACATTGAGGAGTGCTTAGTTGTGTTTTAAAATTTGTAGCATCCACTGAAATGACATTATAATATCAAGTATGATATTATAATACCTGAGTTTATCTTTTTCATATTTTTCAATAGATAAAAAGAATACTCAATAAGGCTGATTCTGCCTTGGCTAATTTCCCCAAGGGAAGACCATTTCCCAGGCCACAGGCCACAACCTATTAGGGAGAGGCAAGGAGTAGAAGGACGATGGACTTCAGATTCAAGTTCCTGCTCCATCATGTGCTAGATAAGTGATTCACTAGGTGTGTCTTGTTCATCCTTAATTTCCTATTTAGGAAAATAAAATAAAATCTCCTTTGCAGTGTTTTTGTGAGGATTAAATAAGACACTGTATATAAGTGCCTGACAACGTTTCACTTAAGAAATGGTAACTTTTATTATCTGTGTCTCTTCACAATGGCTTGCTGTGTTTAAAATGTAGTACTCAAAGGGGGAAAGAACATCTTACATTGTAGCCTTGGCATTGCAGAAGCTACCATGGCGGATATGGTAAGAGCAGGCTGAATGCACAGGTTAGAGAGACGTTTAGTCCATCTCCCTCCCTAACACGATGCCCCTACTTGCCTAGGAAGGAAGTAGCAGCTGGGCCAGGAGGCTGGGAGCTGGCTGGCCTGCTGAGGCCAATGGGATTTGATAAAAGGAGAGCATAGAGGGGAAGGGAATCTCTCCCTAATGCTATGCTAATCAGCTCCTTTAAAAGACTCTGAACCATTTCAGGCTCACTGTAAGTTTCCAGTCTCTACTCCCTGGGTCTGTTGGGGATGCAGATGAAGACAGACTTGTTAGAAACATGACTCAGAGGTCCGGTACAGAAAGGCTGCAGGGTGGTTGAGAATAAAATAATTACAACCCCCACAGGATCCTGCCTTTGACATCTCTCATTTGAAGAGTCCAAACAGCCTTGCCAATAATACTCATCCTTGTCCCCAACGATGCTAAGAAAAGGAAAAGGGACAAAAGAACTAGACAGTTCCAGGGTTCTAGTCTGTGAACACCAGTTACTGGGCTCTGAGGGTTACTAACAGCCGTGGAGGCACTCGCAAACTTCAAGCCTCCAAGTTGCTTGTGGGGCCAAATTAATCTGAGAGCCAAGTGGCAGAAGCAAAAGCTTACTCTGAGAATGGAGTTATGATCGTAACGGAGAGAGGTGAAGCTTGACTATTTTAAGACTTTTGAAAAGCACTACTAGAATTTCTCTGAGAGTGGTGGGTGCAGACTTGCCTTAGCACCCGATGGAGCTTCGATAAGAGAAGGTGCAAAAGCCCCAGTACCTCTGCCCTGAGAGTCAAAGTTATTGAAATCTGTCGAGGTGAACGAAGGGCCAGTGGGTGTCATAACCCAAGGACAAGGAAAGCAAGAAAGCTCCTGAAACAAAACTGCCATATGTACTTTGAAGGAAGAATGAGACGGAAGGGAGGGCTGGTCACTGCTTTGAGCAGCTGAATGAAAGAATAGCAGAGGAACCTGTCCTCTAGGTGGAAGTCTGGAGTCTTGGGATGTGACTTGGCACAACGAAGACAGTATCATGCTAGTCAGCCCAAGGTTGATGTGGAACCCTCGTGACTGAGAGTAGCACCAAAGAGTGTGTGGGGGGAGGGGGGTAGAGAGGTGGGGAGATGAGGGAATCATCTTCCTTTTCTTCTAAAGAACTGTTACAGCCCAGAAAGCTATGTGCATTGACTCATGACAGCCTAGATCCAGAGCCCAGCCACACCACCTCTCCAGGAAGCATGCACTCTGGGCTGTGCAAGAAGACAACTTCTGTAGACCCCTGGGCTTCAGCTGCCTCCAGCTTCCACAGAAGGACTGGTGCCTGGCTGCCGAAGATGTCCCTGCCTCAAGGGACTCCACTAAGAGAGATTGGTTTTCCTGCTGATCTGAACAGGAGTGGGCTTGAGAGTTGTATTTTCTGAGTCTAACTGTGTGGTGGGCATTCCTATCCCCAAACTGCAAAGTAGTTTAAAAGTTAAACTCATTAAGACCATTCAGCAAAGGAGGAGACGATGAGAGTTTTAACTAGATCAGAGCTTGAGCTCTGTGGTCAGACATACCTGAATTAGAATTCTGTTTCTGTCACTTAGTAATAGCTGTGTGTCCTTGAGCAAATGGCTCAAACTTTTTCAGTTCATTTCCTCACGTTATCATCCTCAATTGGAAACAATAATGAAATATTTATCATAGGGTCGTTATGAGAATTAAATGAGCCAATGTATGTAAAGTGCTTGGCACCTAGTAAGCCTCTATAAATATTAGATTAAACAAATAAATAAAAACCCAAATAGGTGCCAGGGTCATTTTTTGGGAAGAGAACTGCATTTGGCAAGTCCCTGGGATGGATACAGAGTTGTGTGCAAGCAATGGCAAGCTGCATACTCTCATACACGGAGGGATCATGCTGAAAAAATGAGTAATTTGGCTTTTTTTTTTAAGTGAATTTTGGACAGGCCCCGAATATTCAGAAGGATTTGGGTGAAGAGTAGATTTTTTAAAAATCAAGGCTTCCTGATTCCAAAACAAGTGTGCCATTTGGAGTGAAATTTTTGACTCTCCCTAAAGAGATTTCCCATTTTTTACAAGGACAATCTTTTTTTTTAGTTTTCCCTTCACTCATTTTTCCCTTCCCCCGAAATTCTCCTGAGGATTCTATTTCCATTGCTCCACGTTTCGATTCAAATTCCCATTTGAAAATAATTATGTGTGCTCTTATCCTCTTGGTGCCGGGTCAGACATACCCCACTTAAGCCATGAGAGTGCACTCCTCTGAAACGTATCACAGAGGTGAAGAACAAGCAATGCCTCTCAGGATGGTGGTGGCAGAGACATAAAACTTCATACGTCAGGAATCTTCTTGACAGGCCTTACTAGGCCTGAGTCCAAGATGAAGCTGAGAAAAATGAAAGGGGATTTGGCTGACAAAGCAGATGACAGGCAGGGAGAGCCAGTGAAAGGGAATTGGCCAATGGCAAGAGGGGAATTGGCAAAGCTTTGTGAAACCCCTTGCTGGAAAACCATAAACCTCGGATTGTCCGTCTGGCGCATCGGTCCTCAGAGGCAAATCATTTTTGCCTGTGGAAGGTGCCTGCCAGGAAGCTGCACCTCAGGGGGCGCCTTTGGAAAAGTGGATCGTGTCTGGATGGGTGCCCAGCACTAAGTGGATGGAGATGAGAAGAAAGCGCTCACAATGAGATCTCTAAGGGCTGGGAGATGGGGAGCCGCTCCAGTGGCTGACACTTGTGAGTCAGAACCATGGGAAAAGACGTTGAGAAACAGAAGAAGAGGACAGGACGCCGAGGACAGGACGCTGGGAAGAAGCTTTGTTTCTTCAGTGGGAGACTGTCAGGGCCTGTCTCCTTTGCGATGGGTTCCCACTTGGAATTACTCATCAACCCTTTTGAAACCCAAGTCTGTCTTCTTCCAGGTGAATAATCCACATATCTGGCTCTCACAAATGAGCGCTTACACAGTGAAGAATCTCTCTCAGAAACAAAATTCGTTTGCATGTGTGATCTCGACACAGGCAGGCTGTCCTCATCAGGTGGGAGAGAATGGCCCTGGGCCTCCCCATTCTTCTCAGAGCATCCTTTCTCTCTCGTCTTAGTGTTGTACCCTCCAGCTCCATGCTATCCGAATTCCACTTCTGGCCATCTCCTATGGCTTCCCACTCTACTCTTTCCTTCCTGAGAAGGCTGGCTTATAACCCGTATTTTCATCATCTCCCCTATTAAGATGTGCTTGATATATATTTCCTTTCCATAGAGAATTGACAGGAAAAAAGTTCATCAGAAACATTGATGAAATGTATTAATAACCAGTAATAATTTGGTGTGATAACCTCTATCAGAAAATGAGGCCCTAACCTATGGCTTCTTAAGCTTTTTTTATGTCTGGCACACAGAGAAAATGACAATAACTTTACTGTACACAGTGATAAATACAGGCGAGAGACAATGGGCCACAAAGGGTGAGCCAGACCACAACTCCACCTGTCCCCCAATCTCTACCACTGAGGGCTGAAGGAGTCGATACCTCCCAACTTCTATAACCCTTTGTGCACATCAATTGTGAAGCTGTCTTAACTCAGTGGTTTTTCAAATGTGCCTCAACGAGCCTTATCAGTTTGCAGTAGTGCTTCAGAAGGAATAAGGGGCTGATTCAATGGATCATCTACAGCATCTCTGCTTTTATGCTTTATTTATTAGACCTCTGAATAAAATTTTATTAAATAGAAGAGTGTTGCAGCTTAAATGAGTTAGAAAATCACTATCTTAAATCTAATAAATAAAATCTTTAATGGTAGAAACTCAGGCAACCATGACAGGGTAGTAAAGAAGATATTCTGAAAACAGATGCATTTTCCGGTGCCCTCCGCTATATCATTCAGGCAATACAGACCTCCATACAGGCCCTGTACATAATCTGTGCACATCCTGCCCCTCTAGCTATAAGAGTTTTGTTTCTTAAAAAAAAAAAAAAAATTGATGCTTCAAAAAAATTATTTTAATACCAAGTAATTAATGCCAGGGTCTGCTAATGTCTTAGCTTAGCGAAACCAGAAACACAATCACTGGTCTTGCCTTTATTACCTTTTGTATTGCACCTTGATTTACTTCTGCCATTTTTCAGAAGCCATGCAACATAGGAAATCAATGTGCTGAAAGAAAGCCTAGCGAAATGAAGTTCTTGTAGGTTGGTGGAGCTATTTCATAAGATCAAGGCATTCATTTATTTACTTTTATATTATTTTGTTGTTATTATTATTACGTGTATTTCCACCCCATCTTGTTCCAAAAAAGGACTCAAAATAGGAAAGACTCATGGAATTTTGTTCTAGAGAAAAGATTTAATCTCAAAGTTTAGGTTACTTGGTGTTCAATAAAAGGCATCATTTCAAAACTATCAAGGTTTCATGTGAAATTATTTTAAGATTTTAATTGCCTCATTTTAACTTTAAAACTTGTATTAAAATAAAATAACAATGAGAATTACAATTTTATATGTATGTACACATATGTACATGTGTGTTTCATTTATATTCCACGTTGTTCTGTAAAGGATTTGAGACATCTTACAAAAAATTTTAGTCAGCAAGAAGTATAATTTTATACTTTAGGGAGAATGTCCTAAAAAACTGGTAAACTGTTACCTTTCAGCCAAGATTTATCAGTAACATTTTTCTGTTAATCAATGGAATTTTGATAACACACTTGAAATATGCTTCTTCACCTTTAGATGTTACTATACTAGAGCTTTTGTTTGTTTGTTTTTGTTTTGTTTTGTTGCTTTTCAACATCATTGAAGGAGAGTGGAGATGCAGAACTGGATAGAATAAACTCATTTCTGTGACACTTGCCTCAAATTTTCCTTCTAAAGTTCTGAAAGCCATGGATACAGTTGTCTGATTTATTCTGGATACTTCTGGGCCAGTGAAATCGTAGTCTTCAAAATAAAAAGATTTAGAAAGCGTCCAATTAAGGTTTATTTCTTGCTAAATAAATCAAAGAGAGCTTGTTTTTACGTGGAACTTAGCACCTACTGTTCTTGAAGACAATGCAGAAAGTTAGTAAATCAAGACTGTTTCTCTTACTTCCAACTCTAGCTTACTCACTGTTGCCTTTCATCTGTTTCTATGTGTTATATTGTCTGTGTGGAATTTTATTTTAAAATACTTCAATATGAACATTATGATGTAGTTGCATTAAAATACCCCATTCAGGGGATCTACCTTCCAGAGGTAGTTAACCAACAGGCGAAGTACCTACCACTTGCAAGTATGGAGGGTTGATTTAGCTGAAGATATTTAGTTTAATGTTGTGTTTTTTCTTGAAATTTTGGGACTCTGATTGCATTCTGTAAATAGCACTCAGTTAATAAAACTGTTTGGTGGGCCTTACACATGTCCCTGAATACTGTGTGAGTGTGATGTCTAGAACCCGTTTAAATTCTGGGACCCTGAGAATTGCCTACTTGAGCAGTAGCTGTTCTATTCTATGGCATTTTCTTTAAAAATACTGAATTCTAAATGGGTAGCAGTAGAAATCCGGAGCCACTAAGGGAAGAGTGAAATTCGGGTAGAGTTTCTTCCTTCTGTACTGACTGTGACAAGCAAGCTCTGTCTAGTAATAAGAGAGAGGCCACTGAGGCCCCCAGGCTTCATGCGTGCAAAATTTCTTTTGAAATTTCATGCCTATCAAGTTCATCTTCAAAGAACACAATGCCCTTCTGATTTTTTATTACTATTTGAATGAAAGTCAACCACTGACTAATTGTGTCTGAGATATGTCAGGCCAAAGCCTGCCTTAGGGCAAGAGGTTGGACTAGAAGAGTGGGAATGTGAGCAAGAAGAATTGAGAGACCCTCCTGTGGAAGCCTCAGGGTAGCAGAAGGTAACACAAAATTTACCGTCACTGTTTTTTTCTTTTATCTTCCTCTCTAAAGTGTTTGGAACACTGGGAGCCTTGGTGGTACCAGTGTCCTAGAACACATGAGACTTCTCCCGACTCAAGCACTGTTCTCAGTGAGACTCTCGGCTGCAGGGCTCAGCAGGCACTCAGGGGACACCATCTCCTGCTTCTCACATAAAGATTAGCGCACATTCAAAGATAAGGGACACTTCCAAGCAGCAAAAGGTTTTGAATACAAGAAGGCAGCAAACCAGAGGAGACCAGCAAGAAAAGAACAGACTGGCGTGTTTAAAGGAATACAAGCCAGGTCTCTCACCAAGTCTTTACCGAGAACAAACTGGATGCTTATATGATAATCTTCATGTATAATAGTTGTTAAGTGGATAATAATTGTGCTTAACATTTGATCTCCATTTCATACGTAGATTCAGTTATTCTGTGTCATTTTGTCATTTTTGTAAAATCTAGAGTTACATAACTAAACGTTCTCTGCTTATTACAGAAAATTATTTGAAATGGTTGGCTTCTCCCTGCTTATGAAAGTGACAGTTCTGGAGCCACTAGCTGAATACGGCTTCAAGGCATTTGTTGCTGGGTTTTCATTATGTCCCACATTCACCAATTTTAACTCTATTCAGAGAATGCCTCTTATGGTCTTAACCTGGCTGAGAAGGAAATGATTAGTCACTTGAATTTTCTTAAATAAGAAGAGAAATCTTTAGATTGCCTTTGGAAAAGTTTCTCTGATACATATTAGTTCTCCTCCTTGTAATACCTGGAAAGTATGCTAGAACCCAGCAATGTTTCAACCCTCACTTAAATTGCCTACGATGCAGATGTGAACTGGTATTCCCGTGATCTCAGATGTCTGGGTAAATTAACTGGTTCCACATCTGTGAAAATCCCAAGCCGCACCCTTGATTTCTGCTGATTCTCAGAGGAGTTTATACTTCTATGGCTTCTGGGTCCATGTGTAATACAACCCACATGTAATATTCAGCCTTTCACCATTTTATACCGTCCCCCCAATTTTTTTTTTCTCTAAACGTTTCATGAACTGCAAAGATTTGGGACTCATTGGTAAGAGTGCATGGGCGGGTCATGTCCTATAACTCCAGATCTCACAAGGTCTAGTGTTTCTATCTCCTATTCCCTTCCCTCTCTTATTGTCCCTGGGAGTTCTATTATCATATCCCTCCGTTAGGCAAACTAACTTAGTTCCCCTTAGATCCTACTTCTAACCCTCCATCAAAGACCCCACAGAACAAAGTGTCCTCTGTTTAACAAGATCCATGCTCCTTAGAAGGTAGCTAGACATTAAATAATAACAACAAAAGTTCAGTTGCATGTATTTATTAGTCGATTAAAATCAAGTCTGAGTCTCTGCCTCTATTGAAAAACAGCATAATATTTTGGAAAGGGAACTGAACCCAAAGTTAGCCTACTGGGGTTTGAGAGCGAGCAGCACCCCCTCACTAGCCATGTGAAAGAGCCAGGAATCCATTTGGAGCTTCAGATCATCATCTGAAGAGGTTACCAATATTTTAACTCATGCTGATTAAAGAAAATAATTTATGCAATGCCCTCTTGAGATATTTTAGCTTTACAATGACTGAGGAGTGTTCCTGGCACATAGGGGAAGAGCCAGAAATGCTAAGTGTCTTGCAATGTGGGAAAATTGTGCATAACGCTGAATTCCCAAATTACTAATAGCATCTCTCATAGAGAAACACAGCATTTGAGCAAAGTGTAACAAAAGGTATGTTACTTCTGACCTTCTGCCATTCACGCAAAATGCAGATGAATTTATACATGGTGTAGATAATTCTTTAAAAAGATTTTCCTCATACTGGATTATTTTAGCCCAATTTTTATTCCAAGGTGATAGTTACTCTGGCATCAATAATGTTGCCAACATTTTAATTATAATCTAGAGCTTTCTCCTCTAAGGAGTGCTTCCATTTGTATCTTTGTTTAATCTTTCTGTTGAAACTGTATTTTACTCCCAGAAGACAAAAAGGAGGACAAATTAGGATTAAAGGCTGGGGGGATCTGACTCATGGAGAAGGTATGAGAAAACAGGTGCTGTATGCACTGAGCAGCCATTCAGGCCACAGTAGTTGTGTTCCCAAGGCCAGCATTGACTGGTATAAATAAATACCTGTTGTGCTAAAGGGAGGTCAGGTTTCAAGCACCTTTCTCATCCCTCCCTCTCAGCTTGCAATAAGCAAGGTAGCCCTAAACAGGGTTCAGACCACAAAGCTCCTAGGCTTCCAGACCCCCCAGGCCTTCAGAAGCAACACAGTTCTGAGTCCCTGGCTCTGCATCTATTCGCGAAGTTGCCGAGAGGCCCAATATCTGTAAAGTAGATGCCTGATTTGTTGTCCTGGCCATTGTGAAGCATTGTGGTCATCCATCTACAGTCTCCCTTTATCCTCAGCTGTAGACTTGGGGCTATAACTTTTACCACAGAGGGGGACCGGGGAGGATTGACATATATTGTCCTTGGGCTGGGAGCAGGATGAACATTTACATCCCTCTCACTGACTCTGCATCCTTGGGGTTCAATGAGCTATTTTGAAACATGCTTGATGAAGTGATATTTTCTCATAGATACGTTACCATTTATTATATGAGGAGGAAGAAAAAATCCTGCCTCTACGGGCCTAAGGGAAACGTGCTACAGATGAGGGTAAGAGGGCCTAGATGACTAGGAAGACATGAAACCTGTAAGCAAGTTGAAATCCTATCTCTAGCCAACAGGCTGATTTGTAAATTTTGTTCCTAGACCACATCTCTGATTACTTTAACAATGTCCCTTCTTCCTCTGAAACTTTCAATAACTCCATATACCAATAGAAATATTTCAATTTTCTTAACTTTTCCTCTAATCTATAATTTGAGTCCAACTTACTTTTCTTGTCTTCTCTCTTATAACTCCCTTCACAAATCCTATACCTCAGGTCCCTTAAAAAAAAAAAAATTCTTGTCCTTTTCTAAAAACAGGTACTTCGGCTGGTTCAATTGCTAATTAACAAGCAGTATAACCCTAGTTAATTATTAACATCTCCAAGTCCTGGAGGCCTAGCTTATAAAATCCAGGAAGGAGACCCAGACTGATGATTTTTTCACAAGTTACCCAGGTGGATCTAACACACATCAAAGTTTGTGAATGTTTGGACCTAAAACCCCCTCCAACTCCAATTTTCCCACACATTATCCATACACTGCAATTCTCTGCCTCCACGTGTTTACTTAATAAGGTATCTTTTCCTGGAATGTTTTACCTCCCCTCTGGTTAACCCCCGCACACCTGTATGTACATGTGTGTGTGATCTAATGTGCGTGCGTGTGCGCACACGTACACACACACACACACACACACACACACACACACACAACCAGACAAGGTACTTCAAGATGAGCTCTAATACCACCTCCTCCAAAAGAAAGTCACGTCTAAGGACTGAGCTTGCCTTTCTATGCTCCCTTTTTTCAAACACCATAGCACTTACTACAATCAGTCTTGGTCTTTTGTGGGTTTTGTTTAACCACCACTGGTAGACCATAAACTTCCTGAGCATAAATATTCCTTCTTGTTCACTTTTTTATATTCCATAGTGTTCATGGGAGTAGCTTGGAAGAGTTGGTTGAACTGGGTTCAACTGACTTAATGTGGATTAATTGAGAGACATCTTAGTGAAGGCAACAAGTCGGAGGGTCTTGGGAAGATTGCTGATTAGAGCGGAGGGCTTGTGTCTTTCTGACCATCATGGAACCTTTCCTGGTCACACTTCCTCTCTGTCTCTTTCCACATGTGATTGTAGACTCAATATCATAAGGAAAGCTCCAGCTGTTTTTTGTCCAAATCAAATTATTTTATATCTGTAATCTTGCAGCCAGAGTGGCTGAGCCGATATATTTAATGACTCACTCTAGACAGAGGAAAGTCTGTTCTTGAGAAATGAGGAAGGGGAGCCATTAATCTTTTCTAAAATAAACAGAGTCATAATGACTTTTTAATCTGAAGAGTAGAGATCCCGAGCTGGAACGCAGCACCCAAGGACACGCCAAATTCTCTGACAAGTGAAGAGTGCCTACATGATAATTGATTGTGGGATCATTTTCCCTGTGGTTTCTGAAAAAGGTTCACAGTATCACTAGTGTTTAGAGGGGCCTTATCAAAATAGCTGCCCAGCTCCATGAGGGAAAAAAAGCTTGTCATCATCTGAGGGCTTGGAGGGACTTGCCTCCAGAACTGTGAGAAATAAGTTTTTTTGTTTATAAGCCACCCAGTTTATGGTATTTTTGATATATCAGCCCGAATGAACTAAGACACTAAGTGAATGTACACAAACTTGTGAGTTCAGTGTTGAGTCAGCTTTGGTCCACCATCTCAGATATTGAGATTCAGAGAGTGTAGTGACTGCAAAATGTTGCCTATATAGCTCGTGGTACCCTGACTTTAAGGGTCAGTCCACCGTACTAGGGTTTTCCAGCCGTTTTCATGTTCTGACACACACAGAAGTTATTGTGGTTTTTAACATGCTGTTGTGGGGAGGAAATAGCCACTCAGAATCTGCCTGCATTCCCAAGGATTGAGGGGATGGGTTAATTTGACACATTCCTGTGGAGGCATACAAGTTGGGGACCATGATACTGTACCCCCACAGCACCTATTAATGACAATAAGTAGAACTGTGAATATACCTTGTTGTCTATACTATACTAGTATTTGATGGCAACCATGAGATGCCTCCTAAGAACTGGGAACTGAGTGAAATGATGTTGACTTCTGCATTTTAAATGGTAAGATCAACACATATTAGACTGGAAGAAGGATATACAACTCACTTGAAAAAGATAGCATGTTCCCCAGGAAACACTATTGATTATAACTTGACTAAAATCATAGAAGATATAATGAAATAACATAGAAGTTCAGAAAATGGTGGGATGAATATCAGCTGAAACTATTCAGGGACGAGGAGTCTTTGCTACTGGCATTTATTAAAACTGTCCCCATAGTGAGATGGCTATGGCTGGCTAGCTCAGCCTGGTACTCTTAATACATATTCGTCCAAAGCTCCTTATCTTGATTCCTCATTATCTCGATTCCATGCACATAAAGCATCCTTCTCGTTTTAATTTTACCTCCCATGTAAGTCTGTCCTAGGGAGAAAATGATCTTATTCTAGGGACTTTAAAGTATTCCAGTCCCTGGTATAGGGATGTCTCCTGATAAATCAGGATGACTTGGGATCCTATGAAGCTTCTTACCATGAGAAAATTCTCTGGACTAGGCCAAGAGGAGCTTTTCTGTCCAGGTGATGGCTATATATTTCATGTAAATTAATTTTTGACATCCTTGTGTCTCATACAAACCAATGTTTATTTTTATTGGTGTGGATAATTCTTACAGCCCAATTACCAGGCACTCCCTGTAATGAGATTCCGAGTCTCTGAGGGAGCAACCTAACTGAGGGCCTATAATGTGACAACACGTTCAGCTCCAGTAGGCCCTTCTGAGACCACACTATTTCCATCTCTGGCTCTCAATTTCTTCACAACTTATGTCTCTTTTAGAAATAAGATATAAACATGTTTGATTGTGCTGGGTAGTTTCGGTCTCCATGTTTAGATGTCTCTGAATTATGTTTCTTTATCCAACACATCTGATCTACCCCAAATCTCTACAACCAGATGAAAAGACTATGTAAGAGTTTTTTCTTATTACATTGTGCCTTGCCAACTCAACACCCGGTACTAGAAAATTGAGCTTATTTCTAATTTTAGCAATTCTGTGTCCTCTGGGGACGTGCTTCTCAAACTTGAATGTACATGAATCATTTGGCAGTCTTTGTTAAAATGTAGGCTCTGATTCAGTAGACCTGGGCATGAAATTTTGCATTTTTAAAAGTCCTCAACTGCTGGTGGACTAAACTTTTAGTAGCAAGGCTCTGGGGAACACGCATAGGTAAACCAGGTGGTCACTTATATGCTGGGCAGAAGGGGCAGAAATAAGGGTCCCCGTCCTCTGCAAAGTACCTATCCCCCAACCTGTCTTTCCGCCATCATGGTTTTATGACTTTGTCTCTAGGAAAGTTTTCTCGTCACAGGAATCCTTTGTTAAAATGCAAATACTCTTTGATGAAATCATACCTTAAGTCTAGCTAATACTATAATCCCTAGAAATACCTAAGCAGGGATCCTTGCAGCCAGCTGGAAATAAAGATAGGAATTGGGCCACAAGGAAGGTTGTAGTACGTTCACTTCAGAAAGAGGTGCTGTTCAAAATAAAAGAATATCTGATAGGAATGCTTTTAGTTGCAAGTAACATAAAACCCAATTAAGAGTGACTTAAGCAATAAAGACATTTATGTATCTCACCTAATAAGAAATTTAGCAGCTCCGGGCTCTATCATATCATCAAGAATCCAGGCTTTTTCTGTCTTCTGTCCCCCAGAGTCTCCATGTTTGATTATTGGCTTTTTATTCTTGTACTTATTGCTTCAGGGCCCCAAAATAGCTCCCGCAATTTCAGACATCACTTTCACTTTGAAAATGGAAGGAAAAGGAAGAAGCTTTGAAAGCCACATCTGTACTTTTTACAAGGAAAATGAAATTTGTAGCAGGTTTCAGCAGGTTTCAGACTTTTTGCACCTGATTGTCAGAACTGGATAACTTGCCTCCCTTAAACGAATCACTGGCAAAATGGGAAGGGGTTACCCTTGGCTTAGAGCAATGATGACACACTCTCCTGGGGTTGGGGGAAGGGCCTACCTTTCCCAAGAACAAGGCAAACCCACCTATTACAAAATCGGGGAGTGAAATGCAGAGTGAATGGCATTGAGTAGGCCATAAACAGTGCCTGCCCCAGGAAGAAACCAGTTTATACTTGCAGGAGAGGCAGCAGAATGCCAAAGCCCAGTTTCATCTGTGTCTCAGTTTGAGCCAGCTCCAGCCCTACCACCCACCTCCTGATATCTCCCCATGACTTCTTCGCTTTAGAATAGGAACAGGGATTTGATGTTTACTTTGATTTCAGGAAGGCTATGTGGGGGTTAGAATGTACGGTGGGTGCTTGGTCAATATTTGCTGATCAATCAAAAAGGAATGATGAAAAAGAAATTTGAGGTGTTGGAAGAGAGACATGGAGAGAGATGTTCAGAAGAAACGAGTCTAGTTCTTTGAATAAAACAAAGCTTCAAACAAAAACATTATCTGTTTAAACCTCAAAACAGTCCTATGAGGTAAGGATTATTTTCCACATTTTACAGATCAGAACTTTGAGAGACTAAGAATCTTGCCCAAACCCATATTGTTTGTAATGGGAAGATTAGGGATTCCAATGGCCTAATTCTAAAGCTCTGAACTGTCACACCAAAATTTATACATTCAGATGAGGGTCTTGCTCAGAGTGAGTTTTATACACTTGTTCGAGGGCTCAGCTTTGCTGAAAAGAAAAGAAAAGCCTTTTACATGCCTTATTTTGGAAATGCCTTCGAATCACTTACCGTCCCCCTGCCCCATGGCAGTCTTACTTTAGGGCAGTTACTTCTTAAAACCACAAAGCTCCAGATGTACATCATCAAACATACAGCTCTAATTTAGAACACATTTTACTTCTCCTCTTACGTACCTTCATCTAGGCTCCAACAGTCATTGTTATTATCCTCCTCTTACACACTTATTACAGGTTTACTGAGAGAAACACAGAACTTTGGACCAGAAACAAAAATTCACCCCAGGGCTACGTTAAAATATTCACCATTGTTTGGCTTTCCTCAGTTTTCTAGTAATTTTCCTACGCTGGATCCCTATTCACTCCAGATATAAAAAGCTTTCCACTATCTCATTGGGTATCTTGTCTGATGGGAATCCAACTCAGGCAATTACAGAATTCTAGTGCAGGGCATCTCATTTGGGCCAGCTTGTCTGCTGATTTGTTTCTGCCTCCATTGATTAAATTTCTTTTGAGTTGCCTCCAGCAATTAGGCATTCAGGATCAGCATTGTGAACCCCAAGAGAAACAGATGTCTGGGAAACATCCTATTCTTTTAACTTCAGCTCCTTGGTTCTGCCTGGTGGGGAAATTATTTGGCTTCTGTTAGCACTTTTGGTCTTCTTTGGCCTGAGTATACCTATGCATACCTGGGCTGGACTATGTGACCCCTTTTCTGAGCTATAATAAGTGCTTAGATAGGATGAGACTGTTCTATTCCTTGGTACATTTCTCATAAACATTATCAAATGACAGTGCAAGATTTGCAGTCTTTTCAGGAGAAATAAAAAAGCAGATAATGTTTTTGATGCTGTGCTAGTATGAGCTATAACAAAAGGAAAAAGGGAAGGATGGGTATGAGGGAGATAGAGAGAGGAAGGAAATCAACCCTCACTGTGCGTTAGGAACAGGCCTAGGCATTTGGCATATATTATGTTATTTCAATGTCACGAGCTTGGAAAGGAGACATTATTTTTTGCATTTTACAGATGAGAATATTGAGGCTCAGAGAGGCTGAGAATTTGGGCCAAGGTCACACAGCTTGAAAATAATCTCTTCGAGTCCAGAATCTATTTCAAAAACAATTTGGTGTTTCGGCCACCTAGGACACTGTTTTGGAAAAGGCATGGAAAATGGAGAGTCCATCCTGCTACTTCTGCTGTAGATTTCAAACTGCCTCAGTGTCTCCAGCAATAACGATCACTGCTGTTAAGCCAGTGCCCCAATGTGCTGTGGAAAGCTAAGACATGGTATGTTTAGTCTTTTGACCCCAAAGATTAGAACATAGGAATATAATTTCAGGGAAGGCACAGGCCTAAGATGAATGAAGATAGCCCTGGAGAGCATTTTCTTATACTGAAGTCCCTCTAAATGAACTTCCCAGGCTCCAAACTCTAAGAATCCCTTTCCCTTAGCAGTTGAGGAGTTCAGTCTCTGATCTGGCCAGAACTCTAACCCAGCTTCAGGCCCCCTCCTTCCATCCCACAGGCCAAGAGCAGGAGCTCTGCTGAGCTGGGAGTCTCAAAGCTGGGAACAGAGGCAGCCCTGGCCTATCTTGCTGCCCATCTCATATTTGGGAGACTCCTTCTCTCTTATATTACCTTCCTTTCAATTCCATCTTCTGACTCTATGTAGTACACGCTTTATGCCACCAGCAGCTGAAATCATTCAGCAGACCCAACAGTAGAAATTAATTATTTGGGGAAAGCATTGATGCTAAAAACAATTATTACTGTGATTCGCCTTTCTCTACCCCTATCCTCATTAGTATGAGATATGTACTTGTAACACACACACACACACACACACACACAATCCAATTTCATATGAAGATATATATTTCCTTATATTTATATCTTTATCGACAGTCCAAGGCAAGTAAGTACTCTGTCCTCTGAAAAAGCCCTTTGGCTGTGAAGTTTCATTTGATATAATGGGGTTGGTGGTGGAATGATCAGGTACAGAAATTATAGAAAATTCATTGTGACACTTCTCAAGTCAGCAGAACAAAGCCCCTCAAAAAAGCAGTGAGAGTGATGGTAGAGTAGTTACTCTTCAGTTGAGGAAAAATAGGTCAGCATCCTAGCCTGCTACTGCCCATCTGAATGGCCATGGACAGGCTCCTCTCTGAGCATTAGCACCTTCATCTTTTAAATGAGAACTACAATCTCACCTTGTCACTGTGTTATGAGAATTTAATCGAATAACTATTGTACGGCAACTACAATTGTTATTGTAATGATGAATATTTCATGCCAGGTCACTAGGGGTAACAGGCTACTATTGTCCTGCATCTGTTGTTCCTTTCCATGTCCTCTATAAAATTCTAAAAAGAATAAACAGTGAAGACTTGCCATTAGGTCCCATGGCAAGTGCCCAGTTTTCCTTTGTCTGTCAGTATGGTATGGAATGATACTTGAGACAGAGTTGAGGGGAAGGTAGGATCTCCTGGTGATTCAAAACCATTCACTGTTTATGCTACCAGAGAGCATTTTTTCCTATCCTGTCCTCTTCCTTCCCATATTATTCCTTTAAATGGCCTGGTAGGCGAGGTACAGCCCTGTGGGCAACAAACAAGCTGACTGTAGGGTAACTGAGCTAGGTACCATCTGCACTCCCCAGCCCCAGTAGGCTCCTTGTGAGGATCTGACAAAATCCACACCCATGGTAAAGGGAGAAAAGAGGCTCCTGGCATAGACGCAAAGACCCTCTGGAGATGGCAGACCTCACCAGGGGTGCCCTGCTACCAACCTCCAACACTCTTTTAGGGAATCCTAATTCAATATCTGCTAAGCAGTTCTAGGACATCTGGGTAGGAAATACGTAATAAGTTCCTCCATGGTTCATCCACACAAGCCGTATGTAGCTGCCGGTGACCAACACAAGCCAGTTCTCTTGGCTAAGGCAGGTTTACCCCAGGGACCAGGGACACGTGTGGATACAGACAGCACGGCTGGCTGGAAGTCCACGCAGGACTGCTGTGCCTTCTGTTCTCACAGTGTGGGAAGTATGAGAAGCTCCAAATTTCCAGGTGAGAGAGGCTAGGCCGTGTTTCAAGGAGAGAAACATCTGGCACCCGCCTCCTGTCTCTTCCACACTGTGGTTAGGGCACTTTTTCTACCGTTTTCTGAATTGAAACAAGGGAGAATCTCAAGCTCAAAACCAAGAATAAATGCTTCAGATGCATCCTTAAGACCATGTAGAAGCCTCTGAAAATAAACTTGTCTTAATCCAGACAGAGACATAAAAAATATAAGGCATAAATGCCTCTCTGGGGGCAAACATTTCCCAAATCAAATAATGAACAGAAAATGTAAAAGAGTAAGAGAAGGAAAAAATTCCGCCTTATCATGTCGAAAATTTCCTCTAAATTACAAGGAAATATACTAGTATTAGTTTAGCTAGTTCTTTTAAGAACTAAAAATGGAAACAATCAGGCAATTCAAAATGAGAGTCATTCTGCCCAACAACTGGCCTAGACACAAAAAAAATGTCGATGTCAGGAATAAAATTGGCTGGTGAGTATTCTTGATTAAAAGAAACTAAAGAGACATGACAACCAAATGCAATGTTTGATTCTGTATTTACTCCCAGATTTAAAAAAAAAAAATCTACAAAGGGCATTATTAGGATAATTGAAAAAATTTGAAAATAGAATGAATAATAGATAATAATATTGCATTAGTGTTAATTTTCCTCAATGTGATTTTTTGTATAATGTGACTTTGTCAGAGAATGACCTTGTTCTTAGAGGGGAATGTGTTGAAATATTTAAGGGTAAAATAAATGTGAGGTCTGCAACTGACTCAAACAGTTTAGCAAAATAATACAGTGTTGATGTTAATAGGACAAGAAAGAGAGAGAGAAACAGAGAGAACAGAGACACAGAGACAGAGACAAAGAGATAATATTAAGCAAATATGTAAAACATGAAGGTAAATGGGTATTCATTGCATTTGTCTTGCAACTTTTCTTTAAATGGTTCAAATGTTTCCAAATAAGGAAGGAAAGGAAAGGGTAATTGTTATAGATGAAAAGATACTTAAGAGACTTAAACACATGTAATGCCCTGGCCACATCTGAATCCTAATGAGAACAAACCAACTATAAAAAAGATATTTTTGAGACAATCTGGGAAAATTGAACATGGATTAGGTATTAGATAATGTTAAGGAATTTTTCGTTCTGTTGGGTGTGATAATGGTGTATTACGGTTATTTGAAACAGAACCTTGATCTGTTAAAGAAAGTAAACCTATCATATTTTACAAGTACAATGATCGTTGGAATTTACTCCAACAGTCCAGAAAAATTTTTAAAAAGATGGATGAGATGAAACAACAATAGCAGAGTGTAGATAATTGTTGAAACTGTGTAATGGATACATTGGAGTTCTTTATACTGTTTGCATTTCAGCTTTTTGTCCAAAAATCTTCATAATGAAAGTTGTTTTTAAAAATTAAAATGCACACAGAGGAGTGCTAGAGAATAAAATAATTCTTTCTAAAGAATAGGGATAAATCATGTATGCAGATTTGTACATCGTAGCCTTTATATCTTACCTTTAGGAGTTTGAGATTTGACACATTCACACCCTGAGACACTATTGCTCATATCCCAGACCCAGAGATGATGCGGTGATAAGTAGTCACTTCCCATTTGCCATTTGACTTTTTAGCAGGTCAACAACGGTCTTCTGAGTTTAGTATTTTCTTAAATTCACTTTATGTTAGAATCTCTCTCTCTCTCCCTCATTTCCACTCCTTTTATCCCACCCAATAACAGTCCCAATAACAAAATAGATGACTATCACTCCCCATCATTTTCCAGCAAAGATATTTTTTTTTTACTCCTGCTTAACTAAGGCAGGATTGTAACACAGGGAGTAAGTTATGGACAGGCTAACAGTCAGTCTGTGGTTGGGCGAGGACTAGGACCTTGGACCTTAGACTCCCACTCTAACCATTAGTCAACATGTCCTCTCTTGCCCATCCATAATGATGGTGGCTCTAGTCTCTATAGTAACCAATCTGCCTAAAATAGGAATTAAGTGAGGAACAAAACATTTAAAGCCAATTGGATCCATTCATATCCAAACAATGTCGATTTAAGGGCTATTACCCAAATTGTTGGCTTTTTGAGTGATTTCCCACCATGGGCTCAAGGAAGGGAAGTGTGTGTGTGTTGGGGGGAGGGGGCGCTATACAGTCTATTCCATGCAGAATCTTGCATGCTGTTTTCCTCTTCGCCTTCTTCAAACATGTCTTTATGTCCTAGAGCCATAAGCTCTTAAAACAAACTTAGTCAAGGCAGTTTTATGACCACAAGACTGAGACAAAAGTGGAAGTCTGAGAATCCCTTCTAGGCAAAGAAAGTTTCCCAAAGAAGAAATGGGACTGAGTCCAAATCCCTCATAGAAACCTGGCAACTTTACCATTATTTTCCATTTACAAGGTGAGGCTTTGAACAATCTCTATCAAGTCTGCTCCCCCAGGGTCTCCAAGAAGGAAGTAGAATAGTGTTTGGAAGTAGAGCTAACATGGCACAAAACTGGGGAGTGGAATTGTCCAGCCTCTTGCAATAAGCACCTGCCTCACAGGGGTTGTGAGGATTCACGGGGAATATCTTGAAAGTGTATTGATATAGGTTCACTATAATGAAAATTATTTCATTGTCATTATTATCACTTCTATATTAGACATAACTTTTGGCTTCCACACTAGAAAATACTCATCTACTCTGCCCGTATTTTTTCGTCCCTCATTTTGGAACAGTTTTTGACTTCCAAAATATGACTAAATACAGAGATTATTATTACCCGTACCTATAGCTCAAAGTTTTTACTTGAGTAGCTCAAAGTTTTTACTTGTTGTTAAATTTTCCCAGGTGGAAAAAGCTAAGCAATGACATTCATTTCTCTTTTGATTTTTTTCCCCTTTTCTTCTTCCTTCTATTTAAGAAATATTCAATAAGAGCTTGGTGCCAGGCCTGGAGTCTGGTTGCTCACTTGGATACAAGTGCCTTCAAGGAGCTCCAGGGTAGTGCAAGTGACAGACATGCAAACAGTTGAATTATAGCACTGCCAGGCTTGCTAGACTTAGAAAATAAAAATCAGGATGCTCAGTTAAGTTTGAAATTCAGATAAATAACAAATAATTGGTGTAACTATATTTCAAATATTGCATGGGACCTGCATATAACAAAAATTATTCATTATTTATCTGAAATTCAAATGTAACTGGGCATTCTGTATTGTATCTGATAATCCTAATTTACACAACACAACACAATAGCTACTATCTATGAATACAAAGGGCTGTGGGAGCACAAAGGCCTGAACAAACAACACCTCTTCCCTGCACAGAGGAGGCAATTTAAAGGAGGCCTTAAAATAAGGAACAAAGTTTGCCAGGAAATGAAACCAGGAAGGCCTTGCATCTAGTGATCTGAAAGATAAACCAGGTCACAATGTTTAGGAAATTATGAGAAATTTATGAAAGCTGGAGCACAGGGTCCATATGGATAAATGGCTTAAGTTCAACTAAGTTCGATGAGGTTGGATATTATACAATAGGTCATGGGGATCCTGGGGAGTGACAGGTTCAGACTTGTTTTTAGGGTGAGAACTCTGATAGGAAGAGGAGAAAGTTGAGATGAGCAGTTAGGAGGCTGTTACAGTCATTCAAGGAGAGTACCTGATAAGACTAAAACTAAGCCAATGGAGGCTTGTCAAAATCTGTTGATAGGCAAGGCAGTTGGCCGAGACAAGCGTGCCTCTGCGATGCCTAGCTTGGGAGTTTAGTAGAATAATAATGCTATATTTGGCTATAAACAGTATGATGTGCATATACAAGTTAAGGCCGAGCCAGCAATTTAGCAGCAATTAACATTCGAGATATCCTAATTAGAAATCTACCCTTCAGGGGTAATTAATTAGCTGTTGGGAATCCCAATCATGAACCAATACCTTTCAGAGGTAGTTACTGAGCGCCTTAACCAGTTTGTCTAAATCTACCCCCAGGGGTGTATTACTTAGTATAAGGGACAGGCGATGATTTCAGAGTAAGACTCTGGTGTGCCCAGCTTCAGCTCTTGAGTCCCACTGGTCCTACATCTTTTAACTTTATGAAGAACTTGACCTTCTTACAAGGCTGACCCATTCTGCCTTTGAAATATCTTTGCATTTGTTTTTCAGGCTTATAGATAATTATTAACACATCTGCCAAAATTTGATCCAAGACACACTTTTATTTTAACATACCATATTCTCTGGTAGTGAGATTGTTAATAAGGAATCCTATAGTGCTCTCCACACCCATTTATCACCATTGGATGCAATTATAGTATTAATGTGTATCAAAAGAATATTATATTTGTTGGGTGACCAAATTGGCTTAAGTTCATTCAAAACAGATGCCACTGGAAGCTGAATTTAGGTAAAACTAAGGAGTTTCCATTGAAAATCAAGCGACTCAAATTGCACCTCCTTTTGTGGGTTTTAGATACTTCCTATTTGCTTCATGTCTCCTGTGGGAACTCGCATTATTCAGCCATCAGTGTGCCAGATTTAATCGATGCAGTTCAGCTAAAGAAACATGATCATACATGATGACTTTCTCAAAAGTCTGGAAAGACTTTCAAAATAAATAAAAATACACCCAAGCATCACATTGCAAATGTGAGCTTCAAAAAGAAGATTTTATGTAAACCTTCCAGACGTTCAGACTCCACTGTTATTTTTGAAAAGACATTCCAATAACAGATGCCCCTTCAATTGGGGAATGGTTTGATAGAAAGCAGCAGGCACTATTTAAAAGAAGAAAAAAATAGCTCTCTTGAGACACGTCAAAACAAATTAGCTGTGATGCTGAAATTGTTTCCTGTTGGGTTTAATAAAGTTAACAAGATAAGTAAATATGAAAAACAGCATTAGGAAGCAGGAAATAATTTCCTCCAAAGCATGGAGCTCTTTCAGGCATTGATAACAATAAGTACAGAATTTCATTTGTCTATTTTTATTATAATGCCCTCATTCCATTTCTACTTTTCAAAATTTCCTCGGAAATATTCCTTTTGAGATGAAGTTATTTATGATATCTCGACTGTTTTTTAAACTAAGTTAGAAATCTGCGACTCGAGCATTGTGTTGTTTTTCATGTTCTGTTTCCACATTGAATGTAGTGCTTCCAATAAATTGATAAACAATAACTGAGGGACAGGTTGAAAATGTTATTTTAAATGGCATGTGGAGATTGTACCTTTCACTTCACCAAATTTTCTTGTTCTCACTTAGCGTGAATAATTAAGACTTCACAGCAAGTTAAGGAGACTTGGTTCCTATCCCCATTAACAGTCTAAAAATGAGCTTCTTCATTGATAGTGTTCTTTCTGTTTCCAGTTACTATTTTCTTAAGGCACATGAGTCTTAAGTCATCAGACTGGTTTCTAATCCCAACTTTTTCACTATTACTTAATCATATCATCTCTCCTTAGTCTCATCATCTGTAAAATCAAGGGGTAGACCCCTTGATAGTAGCTATCACTCATCGAGCATTTAATAAGTGCTAGGCCCTCTACTAAGAACTTTATATACATCATCTAATTGATGTGACAATACTTTTTTAAGGCATTATCTCTATTTTACAAATGTTGAACTGAGGCACAAAGAAGTTAAGTAACTTTCCTAAAGTCATTCAGCAAGCAAGAGATTAAGCCAGCATGAAAATCCAGATCAACTCAAGTCCAAAGGCCACATCTGCTCCTAGCCACAGTGCCTCCTAATGTGAGTACCACCTCCAGATCCCTTCAAGATCAAACACCCCAAGGTCCTATGATTCTTTTATAGTAACTGTTACTTGCAAGAAAAATAGCTCAAGTGACAAGGAGTATAATGGTCCAATGGACAGAAATATGGAACGCAGTGGGAATAAAAGAAAATATTTTGCATCCCAGTTTGCACATAATGAATTTGATATGTTGGAAAGATGTCCAAGAGGCAAATGAAAATTTAGACTAGAGCAAGGGACAAAAGTCAGAGCTGAAGATAAAGAACTAAATCTCTTGCAAGAAGGTAATGGCCGAAACTATGCAACTGAGAGAGTGCTAAGGGAGAAAGTATGGAAAGAGAAGAGGAGCGAGCAAAGAGCAGATCCTTGGGATCAACCATATGTGGGTGCAGGAGAAAAAAGAAGAACCAGAGAAAGACATGTAGAGAATGAATCAGAGAAACTCCAAGATGTCGTTTCTACAGGCAAAGCTGAGAAGAGATCTGAAGAGGGATGGCCCACAGTGCCAAGTGCCATTCTTCCTAAAGGCAAGAAGATTAAGAAGCAATAAAAAGACACTGGATTGGACAGACAATTTGGTGATCCTCAAGAGACAGGTATGGCATGCTAGGGATGAAAACAGAGGACTATGAAGTGGGACTGGGAAGAACAGCTATGGACACAATAATTGCAGGTTTCTCTTTCTAGGAATCTGGTGTGTCAGACAAGAAGAGAAATAGAGGGATAGAAAGGAAGGAGAGATCAAGAAAAGGTAATTTTGCATGGGATAGACTTTGGCATTTTTGCAGACTATTTGAAAGGGGTCACAAGGTAGAGGGGATAATTGAGGAGATGAGGCCCTGAGGTGTGATGAGGAGGCCAGCATCAAAGGCAGCAAGTGGAGGGATAGTTGAAGAGCAACCACCCATAAACATCAGCTTGCAATCACCTTGAAACACTCCCCCTCAGGCTGGGCTCCTGGGGCCTGTCAGCCCATCAGGTTCTATTTCTGGCCTCTATCTAGTATAACTTCTTTATTATTATTATTTTATTGTTTTCATAAAATTATGTATTTAAAACATACATGATGATTTGATATACATAGTGAAATGATTCCTCCAATCAAGCTACTTAACATAGCATCTCTTCATATAGTTACCTTTTTTGTGTGTGATGGGAAACCATGAAATTTACTCTCTTAGCAAATTTCCAGTATTCAGTACAGTATCATGACTATGGTCATCATGCTGTTTGTGAGATCTCTCGACTTATTCACCCTACATAACTGCAACTTTGGACCCCTTAGCAAATTTCCAGTATTCAGTACAGTATCATGACTATGGTCATCATGCTGTTTGTGAGATCTCTCGACTTATTCACCCTACATAACTGCAACTTTGGACCCCTTGACCAGCATCTCCCCATTTTCCACACGTTGCTCTTGGTAACTACCATTCTACTCTCTGCTTCTATGTATTCAACATTTTTTTTTTAGATTCCACATGTGAGGTCGTGCAGTTTTTTTTTTCCCTTTCTGTGTCTGGCCTATTTTATTTAGCATATAGTCTCTAGGTTCATCCATGTTGTTCCAATTGACAAGATCTCTCTCTTTTTAAGGCTGAATAGTATTTCATTATATATGTGCATGTATTTCTCTAATTTCTTGAATCACAATTTCTTTGTCAATCCATCAATGGACACTTAGATTGTCCCTATATATCTTGATCATTATGAATAATGCTGAAATGAATATGAGAGTGCAAATATTTCTTCAAGGTGCTGATTTTATTTCTTTTGGTATATATCCAAAACAAAGTTTGCTGATAATATGATGCTTCTATTTTTAATTATTTTCCATATAGGCTGCTCCAATTTACATTCCGCACCAACAGTGCACAGAGGTTCCCTTTTTTCCACATCCTCACCAACACTTACCTCTTATCTTTTTGACAACAGTCATCCTAACAGATATCTCATTGTGGTTCTGATTTTCTTTTTCTCGCTGTTTAGTAACATTGAGCACCTTTTCACATATCTGTTGGCCATATGTATGTCTTCTTTGGAAAATTCTATTCAAGTCCAAGTACCACTTTTTTAGAGAATCATAAAAATGCTATGATTTTCAGAACCAGAAGTAACTTTAGATATCAAAACCCACCCGATTGTGCAGTTAAGAGGACTGGGGCCAAGAACAGTAAAACTGCCCAGCATTATAAGGCTAGTTATGAACAGAGCCAGGACAAATCCTTGGATACATTAACTGAGCCCAGACTTTTTTCTTTCATACCACACTTTGTCCATATACATAAAACTTTTCCCAACTTTCTTTTAAATAATTACTCTATTAGGCTTTGTGACACGTATGGAGAAAGGGATGACTATCTTGTATTTGTCAGACTGTGAGATTAATATTCCTATTTTGTCATGTGCATAATGCTTAACAAACCTCACTATATTTTACTTCATTGTCACCTAGCTAAGGCCTTAAGCCACAAATAAGAAGCTCATTCAAGAAACAACTAGCTATGCTAATACAGGACTAGCTGGATCATTTGTCTTACAATACCTGGATCTCCTTAAGGCCAGGAACTCTACTAACCTTCAACTGCCCACCTGCACGCAACTCTGCAACTCTGTTCACAATTGATTCATGCATAGTCTCATTTCATATGTGTTTCTGTTTAAAGACACCTCATTCAATATATCTTTCTAACAATAATGAATACATGCAGTATTTCTTTAGAATAAAACACTAGGTCGAGAAGAGTTTAAGGCTTTCCTGATCCTGGGTAGCAGATTCCCCCCAGGTCACAGTCTCTGTTCATTAAAATCATTTCCTGAGCTGCTTTCTCATTATGTCCCAGCATTTGGGACCAGTGGCCCCCAGACTGATGCTTTTATTACACACACACAACACAAAACACACACAGACAGCATATTTCAACTCAAGTCAAATTATCAGAGCTGTGTTTCATTATCATCCTACAGATCATCTTGACACATTTATTTCTGCTTCTCCAACTATAATTTATAGGATTCTGTGATTAAATTTGAAACTGACACATCAGATTTTCCTGAGAAGCAAGATGGAGTTGTATTAGCCGGAGGTAGATGGTCAAGATTACTGTGGACTCAGTGAGGGGCCAAAGTATAGAAACGATGGTGAGCTCCAGAGTCAGCAGACCTGGCATAACTTATCTCCATCATTTGCTACCTGAGACCTCAGCTTACATACTTAACTTCTCTGAGCTTCACTTCGCTCCCTTCACATTTACTCCCAAAATGGAAGTAAAACTATCTCCGAAGAATTCTGTAAGGACAAAATACATAAATACATATTGCACGTAAATTCCCTGGCATGTAGTTAGGGTTCAACTGCTGCCACTTTCAACTTGTTCCGTTTTCAGGACGATTTCAGTGTCCGCTCACCTGAGATGAGTCACTGGGCCCACTGGGGTGCAAAATGATATTAAGAGCATCTTGCAGCACTGCATAGGAGGAAATCTTTGCACTTAAACATTGAGTGAAAGACTTGAAAGAAGATGCAACGATCTTGGGAAAAGAGAAAGGTGGAGAGGTACCACCAGACCATCTTTAGCATCTTAGAAAGGTGAAGAAGAGATGATGATAAGGCACAGAGCTGGGGAAGAAAGGGCTGGGGGCAAAAGAAAGGAGCAAGCCTAGAGAGGCAACCAACCAAAGCAGAGAAAGCAAGTGGACTGTCCCACATGAGGCACGGTCCCTCCATGCCCAGGAGAAGCCTAGTGACCCCCCTCAGATTCAGCTCGCAAGAAGGTTAACACTGCAGAGAAAGTACCCAGGCAGCCTTATCATGGATCCCCAGGCTCTAGGCAGAGAGCAAGAGCTGCTATGAGGTTCCTTCCCATGGCTGAGCTGCTGAAGCCTGAGTATGAAGAGAGATAGGGCAAAAAAAAAAAAAAAAAAGAGCATCTGGAGAAATGAGAATTCTCACTATCAGGCCTGGCTGTAATGAGGGTCTAAATTCCAACCGATTCGAATATAAGAACCCAAATATAAGTCAAAAGAACATGCCTCCTTCATGAGAGCTTTTGAACGAATAGTTGCATGACACACAAATACTACTTAGCGCCAGGTAGATTCTGAGGGCACTTTTCAATGATGTCAGCACTTTGCAGGGATCCAGCCCATGGATTTGGAACCTCTGGTTCAGTGTAAGGTGCAACTCCAAGAGAGAGAAGGAAAACCCCACACATCTATCTAGGCCCTCTCTTCTTCACAAAAGTTGAATTGAGGTTATATGTTAACTCTTCTAAGGGGAAGGACCATCTCTTCCTTCTTCCTCCGTGCCCCAGAATGGCAGAATCTGACCTTTGCAATTATCTTCTTACTTCACTGGGTTTCATCTCATTCATTCCCCGCTCCCCCTCCTTTTGCCAGATTCCTCTTTCTGATGAGTCAGGGATTAAAAATGCTTGGCATCCTTGCTAAGTAAATAGTATTCATCCACAGTGATACTAGTCAATGGCAAACTGCCTTTGCTCTGTGATAAGGAGGTGTCAGCACACAATTTGCAAGTTGAATGTTCAGGACTGACATGACCAGGACAAGGAGCAGGACTCTAGTTCTGTACGGGCATCAAACTCATGCTCTTGGCCTTGCTTATGCAACTAGCTGGCCTGACTTGCACAAAAAGGAAGGAGAGAATGGAAAAAAGAAGAGGGGGAAAGGGGGAAAATAAATGGGCTGGTTTCAAGAACCTTCTACCCATGATATTTGGATGATCATGCCGTTTTTACAGATCCAGAGAAATCAAGTCATTTGCCAAGTTTGCAAGTGTCAGAAAAGCTAAAATTTAAACTCTTATATTCATAGTAGGAGCCTGTTGTCCTTTTCACCACATCAGGCCACTATTGGAAGTGAGAAGACAATTGACTAAAATTTGTTCCGCCTGCCTCAGGGCCTTTAGGAGGTGGTCTGGCCCAGACATCATGGAAGTTGCAATGGGCATCAGACAGCATTTCCTTCTTCCCCCTCCTCCTGGAGTCAGGCTGCCTCAGACAGACAGGGACCTGTTGTGTTTCAGGCATTTGTCTTTGGAAGAGGCATTTCCCCTGGAGTGGTAGATACAACAGCCTCTTGCTACCCCTGCAAATTCCACTGGGGTTGGAGGGGCAGCCTCGAAAGGACTTTTTCACTTTCTTTAACAGGTTCTAACCATCTCAGGTGCTCATGTTAGCTCAGGAATCTGCAGTGTTCTCTCTGCCATGCAGGCTTTCCATATTTCTGTTTCTTGCCTTTTCATAACGTTAGGCACCTCTCTGAATGCTTTTTAAAACTTATGAGTCTTTACTCCCAAAGATTCCATTTGTGTTTGAGACCAACACGTTACACACAGGGTGGCAAAGATTCAGAGAAATAAGGAGACTTCTTCCAGGTCACACAGCCAGTGAATGACAGATGAGGGCCAGAACCAAGGCACCTGACTATTACTTAGTCATTCATCAGATATTCTTTGAGTGATGGTTACCCCGTAGGCACCATTCTGGGTGCTGGGTGCCCAAAGTTTTATTAGAAACATGCTGTCCTGCTTTCTCTGGCACTTCCCTGCCCCTCTCTTCTGGATGTTTTCCATTCCCAGCCCCAGAGTCTAACCCCAAGTCAGCCAGGGCCACTCACCACGGCATTCCTGAAGACTTAAAGAAGTGCCTTTGTATGCAGCCCTTTCCTCCAAGACCCTGGAATGCATGTTACGGGACTTGCTGATTTATAGCCACGTTGCCTTTCAAAGAACTCCCTGGTCTGCGTTAAGTCAACAGATACGAGAAAAGACTTGTTAAAAGTTCTGTCACGGGAGCCAGTTGTTCCTTGTGTTAGCGGAATGCTTTCTTTAACCCCGGGCCACTCAGGCCTGCAACAGCACAGCCGGGTGCTCCAGAGAACTGGGATCTGTGGGCAAGACTTGGAAACTTCTAGCAATATAAATTTATCTGATGCCATATCCAACCTTGCCATTCCCTCCAACAGCCTCATTCCTCTCTTCTATTTACTACTTTTTTTTTATGATGCTGAACTGTCTTCAAGGTTTCTGTGATCACATTGGCCTGTTTTCTGTTTTTACACTCTTGACATTCTGCTTGTCAACTGAGAACTGTGGCCACATTCTGTCGGTGCATGCTTATTTTTTTGGAAAGGAATTCATTCATTCATTCATTCATTCATTCACCCAGTTCTGGGAGCCAGGATATAGCAAGAGACAAAGATCCTGCTCCAGTGGGTGCTGCCAGGGCGCAGTGCCCAGACCTCCAGTCCAGAACCACTCTGCTAACTCCCCAGCTGCCAGATGTGTTACTGGCTGATGACCCACTACTCCCAGGAATTGGCTAAAGGGACCTGTGTCATCCAAAGTAGTGCCCCTTCGCTCCTGCATCCTGCAACCAGTGACTGGCTCAATTCAGGACATCCCTGAAGCACTAGCCCAGGTTTGGAACCCCCTTGAGATCTGTGGCAGCTGCAGCTCCACTCTCTGCCCAGTCCTGCAGAGGACTCAATCCCTTATGGCTGCTGCCTCTGAGAGCAACCCCCTGCCCACCTCCACCCCCACTAGTAAGCATTCTCACACAAATCTCCATCTCGGAGTTTTTCCCAGGGAACTCATCCTATAACACCCGTCATTATGAAGTTTATATACTAGAGGAGGGAAATAGAAGATAAACAATAAATAGTAAACGCAGTATGTGAAAAGTAGCATTGCTACAGGAGAATAATAGAGTGGGGTCAGGAGATCAGCTATATGGGATGGAGAGATAATTAATTTTCATTCTTAATAGAATAGGCCTCTCTAAGAATGTGATATTTGAGCAAAGACTTGAAATTATAAGTAAAATGTCCAAAAGTTTCTGAATCCAAAATTGCTACTGAATCAGTCAGGGTTCTCCAGAGAAACAGAACCAAGAGAATGTGTGTGTGTGCGTGTGTGTGTGTGTGTGTGTTTGTGCATACATATACATACACATACACACATATACTAAGAGATTTATTTCAAAATATTGGCTCCATTTGGATTCGTTTGCTGCTTCCTCATAAGTAGGTTCAGATGAGTTTATGCGTTTGGGGCAGGACTATCACAGATGTGATGCTCTGGTCTTCTTATTCCATCCCACAACGTGACACGTGATCTCGGTTTATCCTATCACTGGCAATGTAAACTTTGATCTCTTGAGTTGTATGGTGTCTACCAGGGTTCTCCCCTATAGTTACTCCTTCTTTCCTTTGTGATTAGTAAGTGTTATGTGGGAAGGTATTTTGAGACTATGTAAGTATCCCATTCTTCATCCAACTTTCATCCCTAGTTTTAGTATCTATTGATACTTTTTGCCTAAAATAATTATTGCTATGGGTCTCAAACTGTGCTTTTCTAATTCCATGATTCCTTCAACATTTATTAGCTAGCAGTATAGTATAGGGAAGAGTATTCTCTTCTCATTATGTGTTCATTTACTTATTTATATCAGGATAGACTAATGGATGTCTATTTTACTCAGTGGGATATAATCTGATACTATAATCATTTTGATAATCAAATCAGCCCGGATCGGGGCAGCTGGTGCCCTTTGAGCTCTCTTCTGTGTCCTTTGGATATATCTCCATCATTCTTTGATTACTTGCTTATCTTCTGGAATAATGACATATTCTAAACTCATCTTACACTTTTCCCATTCCAGTCCTGGAATCAATCTTTTCTCCAAAGAATGCTGTTTCTTTTACGTAGAGAATGGTATTTAGAAATAAGTATCTGAACTTTAGGTAGGCTCATTGTTATGAGGGTTTCACTACCCCCAAGCTCACTCAGGGACAGAGCTAGGAAATATATGTATTTATGTATGGTGTGCACGGGTATCCATATGCATTCTTATGAAGACATAGATGTGTATTCACACATACACAGAAATGCACATCAATATTTATGTCTTTATCTAACTCTACATATCGAAAACTCTACGTTTATACCAAAGATTCCAATTCTAATCCTATACTACATGGTTCATTCTAGCTTTTTCTCTTTCTATATTCTTTACTCCCTTCTCTTACATTGAGAAACCTGATTCTCATTATCCCATTACATTGACTTACTTTCTCAGTCTTCCTTGTCCTCTGCTTTTAATCTATCTCCCAAGCCCATTGAAATGTCATTTTCCTTACACTGCTGGAACCCCACCAGGCCAATAATCTATTTAAAACATTTAATTGCAATGATAAAAATATAGATCGTGAATCAATAGCCCGAACACATTTCTTTTGTAGAAAATGCTGCAAAGATTATGGTACAACAGATACTTTTAAAGGTGTTTCTTCCAGCAATTTTAATGGATTGGCTAGGGTGAAAGTTAGTCTGTGGCTGTTAAAGAGCATTTTTTCTAAGAAAAATGAACTACTTTATGGATTTAAGTCTATGAGTTTTATAAATATATATAACATGAACCACTGTTTATGGCTCCTGGTATGACTCCAAAGAGAAAGGTAGACCTCATTTCTTTAAGATTTTCACCTTGAAGAAACAATAAAACTGATATTATGGGCTTTATATAGAGGCTCACATTTTCCCCTAGGCCCAAAGTTAGAAAGGGTGCATGGCTTCACGGGCCACCTAACATTGCAATTCAACAGTTAAAAAATTACTTAAGAAAATGTTGTTTAAGTTGTTGCTAGTCTTTGTTAGGAAAGACATTTTTATGCGACTGTCAACTACAATTTCTGAAATGGTTCATACTGGAAGATCTTGGCCTATCAGATATTATTCCTTTTTCTCTTCTGGCCTGAGTAATGATGGTGGTAAAAGATTTATTCTTAAAACTGCCCTGGAATCATTGCTGTGCTTACATGTTTAACAAAGTCAGCTTTCTAGGAGAAAGAGCCCTGTTTTGCAATATTTGCTCATTTATGTGGTGTAAATATTCCCACCATAGCCAGTGTCAAGCCACCAACAAGATATCACTTGCCTACATGGAAGAAAGAGATGTACACCATTGGCTTTTATTAACTTACATGAACAACTCCAGGCTGGATCCCCATGTACACCCATAAAACCATCAGACCCACCTACCCACTTAAGCATTGTCTTCAACCTGCCACTGTCTTAAAAAGATAAGTCTGCACTCTGTGGAGATAACGGTTGAGCAAATAGACTAGAGTCCTTGCTTGAGAGTGTTCGCATGCTTAGAGATGACTGCCCTGTATCCATGACCAATAGAGGGCTTTTTGCTGGAAGCAAGTGGAATGGGAAGAGAACAGGCGAAAGGAAATGTTATTTTGTAAGCAAATTGTTTTGAAGTCAAAACCAATCTTTGTGGTAAAGCGTCCGAGATTGGTCACCTCCTATGTCTTCACGATTCTCTTCTTCCTGGAGAGAATAGCAAATTCGAAGGAAGTTCCAGCTGGGTTCTCGTTAGCCAGATTTGTAGGTCTAAGGATTGAAGGGGCCAAGCGGTGATCACAGCCTACACTAAGACATAGAACACCTCTGCCCCCCACTGGCTGCTGGCGTGTATAGCATCTCAGGGATGGCCAAGGGAGCATTACCTTTCCTTAACTGCACGCGAGTCCTCCTCAGTTGACTGACCACTTTCTCTTTTGCTGTATTGTCAAAATTTTCTATCTGGTACCATCTATATCTCATCGACTTTCTTTAATTTTTTAAATTCTCCATCTGTTTCTCTTCTGGAGTGGTAGATATTTCTACTGTCTCTATATTACACATAGATGTCATTTTCATTTGATCAGAAAATGAGCCAGAAGAAGGCCTGAAGTTGTTACACATGTGGTTGGTTTTGATTTATCTTATTCCGGTCCTTTTGGTGACAAATACCAGAAATGCTTTTAATAAGAAGCCCTTCAGCTACCTATGGTAGGTTGACCCCTGACGCCCATCTATTTTGTGGTCCCTCAGGTACAGCAAAAGCACCAGCCACAACCACAAAACAGGAACAGGCGGGGCCCTAAATCTCCACAGGGTGCCAGGGCAGTTGAAACCTCGGGCCAGTGGGCCACAAAGCGCAGTCTATAATCAGGATTCTCCACCTATTGAGTGCACTCGAGTGTCTGATTCCATCCATTCATTTTGGTATTTCTATGGTATCTCTCACCATGGAACCTTGGTAATCTGACTCATGAATCAGACAAGATTAAAGCAAGCTGGGAGAAAGGCAGAGTGCTTGTGGGTGAGGAGCATGCCTTCCAGCGGGTTTGCTTCAATGGATTTAGCAATCTCCACTAATTTCCAACCTTGTGCTGAAAATAAAACAACAGTTATACATTACAGGTATTCTCCAAAGGAGGTTTTTTTCAGTACTCTGTCTTAAATTAAATTTGATTTTAGATCAAGACCTGAATCAAATCGTTAATGCACTTTACAAAGGGAGCCATATCACTATTGCTAGCTTCGTCTTCCCTCACTATTTTATATCATAACCCAAGTACCACTACGGCTCTTTACTGAAATGTTTGACTCTCTCTGTATTACTTTCAAAGACAAAACTCAGGGTTTCTTATCCTAAAAAAAAAAAAAAAAAAAAAAAAAAAAACAGCTTTCTGCTCTTGTTTCTCACGGCCAGCAGAGGGACCCCAAGGTAAGGCTCAGACAGAATGTGAGCCTAGGCTACTCTGTTGCAGTGACAGATCCGTGAACCCTCTGGAGAAGTGACGTTTCACCCTCCGGGTTTCCCAGCACGCATACAAAAGGCTTGAGAAATAGAGCTAATATCTCCTGGGACCACAGGTACAATCATCGTTATTTGAGGCTGAGAAGAGCTTTGCAACCACATCCACCCCTGACAGGGAAAGAGAAAGCAGTTTAGTGCTTCTTTTGAGAATCATGAAAAGTAAAGGAGAAAAGGGGCAGAATCCTGGAGCTAAGCCATTATTCATCATTGACACCACGAAGCCCTGGAGCTGAAGAGAGATACTCAGAGATCAGGGACCCGCTCAAGTTCATTATGCTCTCTCAATTGATAAATTTTATAAAAGTCCTATTCTTTATCAATATTATTTTGTTATTGCCACATTTTTCTCCTGTTTTGTTTCCTCCCTATCCTATAGGTAATGTCCACATCGTGTAGAAAATAATCTCTTTGTCTTAATAAAATGAATATTACCACCATGCAAACTACCCCGTGAACTGTGAATGCCAGTCTCTAATGATCAGAAAACTAAAGAGATTCTTGGCATGTGGCAATGGTATCCTCAATCAGTGTCTATGTAGCTTTGCTAAAAATTAACTTCAGTTTCACTTCTTAATATTAGCTAAGACTGGTCAAAAAATACAAAGTTGTGGTATGCTTATCATGTAAAGGGAGTATACAAGGCAATGCAAGGGCCACGATTAAACATAAAATATGGTCCCTGAATTCAAGCTGACTGCCTCCTTAACAATTGAAGAGAATCCAAAATAAGTAATAAAGAAGTATCAAGTAATCTATCTAATGAGAATAATGGTAATGATAATAGCTAGTATATTGAGTACTTACTCTGTTCCAGGTACTGTGCGAAATGCTTTATATATATTATCTCGTTAAGTCCTCAGAACAACTTTATGAGGAAGGTGCTATTATTCTTCTCAAGGAGAGGAAACTGAGGCACACGAAATAACTTCATTCCAGGCTGTCCCACACCAAAGACCATGTCCTTAAATATCCAGCAATCTCTACTTCTTCACCAGAGCAGCAGCAGTTCAGTGCGGGCTGGGTTGGAGGAGGACTTCTTGGAAGAGGGAACCTCGAGAGTGTGGATCAGGAAAAAGAGAAGGAGGAGAGGGAGTGTGAGCACACTCAGGCAGAGAAGTGCAAAGGTGCAAGACGCACTGGGGTTCCAAAAGTAAGCCTGCTGCAGATGCTTTGTGCACGGACGCAAGTGGGTGGGAATCCGTGCTCAGGTGGGGAAAGCAGATTAAAGCCAGGCTGTGGAAGGACCTCCTTGAATCACACTTTTAGAAACTGAGATCGAAGACGATAGAATTGGAGCCAGGACAGACGATTGGTAGGTCGCTTCAGCGATTCCCATGTGAGGTGCTTGAGCTGTGGGCCGGAAATGCCAACCGGACAGGAGATGTTTCCAGCGGGGTCTGGCTAAATTATGACTCTAGGCACTTTTTATTCTAATTCATCAACCACTAATATAGTTTGCAACTTGGGCGCAGGCACCTAAAAATGATAGCTATCTGTGACAGGTACTTTACCAAGTCATTTTCATATACCTTTCATTCTCACAACGTATGAGTTTAGGAATTATCATCATTATCATGTTACCGACGAAGAAACTGAGGCTAAGGGAGCAAGTGACTTACTAAGCACCTCCCAAATAAGAAATGACCATGACAAAGCTCAAACTCAGATCATCTTACACCACGTCATTCACAAATGCACTCTACAAATACTGACTGAGCAGTCACCATGCGTCAAGCACTGTGCTAGAGATTGCATGCACAGAGACAAATAACTCATGCCCCCTGCTTTAGGGTATGAATAAAACAATAAAATTGATAATGATAGGTGACAATACCTGTCTCAAGTTTCAACATTCATAATCGGCATTAATGTGTGTAAAATACATGAGAGCACTTTTCAAAAGTAAAAAGATTAACTTAAATGTACTTTATTTCATCTCTCATTTCATGCATGAGGGTAGCTGAAAAGGGTCAGCTGCCCTTTCTACAGAGTGGGGCCAAAAAGCGATGAGTCTGATTTATACAGTTTGCCAAGAAAGTCACTGTCACCAATTTAGTTGCTTCCTTTTATGTAAAGGAGGCAAGCACTGAATGATACCAGCCTGCCACCTGCTGGAGCTGAGCAGAACTAACCTGAAGTTCCAGGGAAGCATGACCACCAGTGTGAGCCATCAAACTAGACTCTGTTCTCCCCTTCAGACCTTAGAGTGTGAAACTACTCCAGGCCACCCCTTTTAACAGGCTGAGCTTAGTGAAATGGAACACTGAGGAAGCTTTCAAGAAAGAGAGTCATAAAGGATTTGCAAGCAGTGGAATCAAATAGATCAAAGCACATATCTAACTTGGCCATTTACTAGCTGTGTCGCTTTGAATATGTTATTCAACGTCTCTTATTGTCTTTAAAATAAGATTACTGGCAATCAAATATATGTTAACTGAACAAATGAAGAGAATGCACAAGTACAGTTTTGTCGGTTGGATTATAAAAAATATATATGTAAAACACCTATTGTAGCATACGATACCAAGACAAAAGATAAATGGTAACTATGAGGTATTATCAATAGAGTAGAAGTGATATAGAGGAAGAATGGTTATCAGTTTGGCTATATACACTTTGGCAGGACTTGCTATCCATTTGTGTGTGTCTACAAGACAGGTTAAGAGATTTTAAAATCAAACCTTGGAGGAATTTTTGGAGGAATAATCTATGAATTATTGCCTTTAATCCTTATAACACCCCTATAAATCAGATACTATTGCTCCCTCATTCTGCAGATAAAGAAAATAAGACTTGGTAAGTTTAGTGTAGCAGAAACCAGGGGTTGTCTACCCAATTCCCACCCTCCTTCCTTGTTGGCAGAATTCAATTTTATTCAGATGTCCACTTCTCCCCAGGTAGCTCTGCCTTGTATGCAAATTTGGGAGGCCAGTCACAGGAACCTCACTCTCCTTCCTGAAATTGGCTTAGGCGGGAACAAGTGATCAACTTATGTTAGATAATTCATAAGATGAGGTCTGCTGCGGGGCTTTTAGAAAATAATTATTAGCTAATAAAAAGGTATACATGGGAAGAAAAAGTTCTTTTTCTTTCATTAGATGTTATATATGGATGTGACAAAGGAAACAAAGAAAAAGAGCTAAGGACAATACCAATACGTTGAAGATGGCAGAGTAGAAAGATGGAAGGAACCTGGGTTCTTCACGATGATGTTATTGAGCCATTACTTTAACAAACCTTAAAGCCGTACCATAGACTTCTTAATATATGAGATAATAAGTTATTTTCTTGTTTAAACCTTTGAAGTTTGGTTTCTTGTTACTTGCAATCAAAAGCTTTTTAAAGGATTCATTAAATAACTTGGTAAAGGTCACAATCCAGCAAACAGCAGATCCAGCTCTTGAACTCCTCATCCTCAGTCCAGCCCCCTAGCTAGTGACAGGCCTGGGAGCAAGGGGTGGAACCCTGAGCAGCATGAGGACCTTGGGTGCCTCTGGAGAATCACCGAATAGAAAGGGAGGAGCCAGAGAAAACAGGACTGGATCATCTGGGATGACTCTTATAGCAGCTCATTCCTTTTGTCAACGCTTTCCAGATCTGAGAAATCTACCTTCTTAGGAATTTCTTATTTTCTCTTTTCCTCTCTACTTCATCCTCCCTCATTGCTTATACAAACTTTCTTGCCATACTTCTGAGTTTTTAAGAGTTAATTCTTCTAAATTACTTTTATCCCAAACCTCTAGAACAATTACGGTTACATAGGCTTTTCTTTTTGACAGACAACTATAGATTTGTCTGACTAAAGTCATGACAACCTATTTTTAAAAATAATTTTTAACAGAAAGTTCTGGGGCCCTTTGTCCTTATATTTTTGCCTTTGAAAATGAATACAAAGCAGCTTGAGTTTGATTCATTAAGTTAATAGGGTTAATCCTTTAAGTATAATTTTTATAATGTTTTCAAATGCTAGAAAGTCATTTATGCATTGCCTCAGCTCCGTCTTCCAGCTCAGTTCAACTCGAGTGAATAATAATTGATCTTATTACCCCCTCCATCCCACACCCACCTCAGATCTTAGATGACTTCATACTATCTGGAAAAGGAGTTTAGGGAAAGTTTTTTTTTTTTCCCCATAAAAATAGTTCTGCACTACACAGCCATAATGAAATAACTTGTATTATACTAACTCTGATTTCAAAAACAACTATAAATGTTGGACAAAGTACACAAAGCAATTGTGTAAAGGCATTGAAGACAACAAATACAGACAAGAAAAGGAAAGGAAAGCTCATGACAAGAGTTCCACATTTGTCCCAGATATTTTCCTGAAGTCATTTACAAATTACGGAATGGAGCGATATGAAACAACACTCCTACTGGGCTAAAAAGTCAGAAGTCAAAGTTTAGAGTAGTTTAGAGTTTGCTACGTGGGGAGCAAAATCCTAAAGAAGGGAGAACAATAGAGAAGGAGACTAAAATTCTGCATACATGTTCCCTAAACTGAATTTTTGAGCTAAGTACGCACAGGGCTAAAAAAGGAAGGGGAGGGGCAGAAGGCAGCTGGATAGCTAAAGAGTTAATCCGAAAGTCCTGTAGTACTAGGGCAGAAGTCATAATCACAGCCTCACTAAGGTGGCTTTAGCTTGGTAACTTTCCCAGGCTTTGAACTGAAACTTAAGAAGGGTCATGCCTTAAGAGTAACAGCCGTACTCTAGGAATAAGGACCAATCCATAAGAGCATGGGAAACTGAAATAGACTAGCCTAAAATGAAGCATAAAATAAAATTTTCATACGATTTCAAGTATCTGCCTGCCAGAAAGAAACTTAACCTTGGAACAAGAGAACATCATCACTATAATTTTTCATATATGACATCTGGCATTTAACCAAAAATTACAATGCATGTAAAAAATATAATAAAAAATTAAAAGGACCCAATTACTGAAATCCAAGTGAAAAATATATTTAATAGAAAAAGATTTATAGGTGATTCAGATATTGACATTAACTTACAGAGTTTAAAATAACTGTAATTAATATGTTCAAAAAATGTAGAAAATTGTAGTCAAAATGGAACAAAAGTTCCATTTCATCAGAGAAGTTAATCTATTTTTTAAAAGATGCAAACAATTAGTAAATTTTAAAATCACCAAAAACATTACTTATGTAGAACAAATCTAATGAAAGATGTACAAGACTTCTACACTGAAAATTACAGAAAATCACTGAGAGAAATAAAAGATCTAAATAAATGAAGGGATATACTATGAACATGGAATTGAAAGATGTAACACTTTTAAGATATCAATTCTCTCCAAACTTATCTATAGATTCAAAGCAATCCCAATAAAAATTCCAGCATCTTTTTTTGCGTACGAATATGTCTGTCTATTTTATTTTCTGTTTATAATTCAACAATAAGTCATATATATTTTGCACTGTATGCTCACTGCCCATAGCTAGATTTCTTTCTGTCACCACATATTTGACCCCTTTTACCCCATCTACCTCCCCACTCCCCTCTCCCCTCTGATAACCGCCAGTCAATTGTCCATGTCCATGAGTCTCTATTTGTTTGCCGTGTTTGTTACTTTTAGGTTTATATCTCACACATAAATGATATCATATGGTTTTCAACTTTTTTTGTCTGGCTTATTTCACTTAGTATGATTATCTCAAGGTCCATCCATGTTGTCACAAATGGCAGTATTTCATCTTTTCTTATAGCTGAGTAATATTCCCTGTATGTATGTACCACATCTTCTTTATCCAATCCTCTACTGTAGGACAATTCAGTTGCTTCCATGTCCTGGCCACCATGAATAATGCCTCTATGAACATCAGTGTGCAAATATCTTTTCAGATAAATGTTTTTAAGTCTTTGGGATAAATACCCAGTAGAGGGTCTGTCATATATGGCCTCTATTATGTTAAGGTACTTTCCTTCTATACCAATTTTGTTAAGTGTTTCGATTGTAAATGGATGCTGTATCTTATTAAAGGCTTTTTCTGCATCTATTGATGTGATCATATGATTTTTACTTTTTAATTTGTTTACATGGTGTATCACATTAATTGATTTGCATATGTTGAAACATTCCTGTGCCCCTGGAATGAAGCTCACTTGATAACGGTGTATAATCTTTTTAATATGTTGCTGTATCCGGTTCACCAGTATATTATTTAGGATTTTTGCATCTGTGTTTATAAGAGATATTGATCTGTAGTTTCCTTTTTTGTGTGTTGTCTTTACCAGGTTTTGGCCTCATAAAATGAGTTAGGAAGTATTGCCTCCTCTCTGACTTTTTGGAAAAAAGTGAGGAGAATAGGTATTAAATCTTCTTTGAATGTTTGGTAGAATTCACTGGTGAAGCCATCTGGCCCTGGACTTTTACTTTCTGGTAGGTTTTTTATGATAATTTCAATTTCCACACTCTTTTTTTATTGGTGGAAATTGACAAACTATTTGTAAAATTTATATGGAAATGCAAAGGACCTATAATAACTAAGGCAATCTTGGAGAAGAAAAACTAAATCAGATATCACAGAAAGATCAATTAAAACAGTATGGAATTGGTACAAGAATAGACAATACACCATGAAATAGAATAGAGTTTAGAAACAGAACCACACCTATACAATCAATCACTCGATTTATGACAAAGATACAAAAATATTCCGGTGAAAGAAAGATGGTCTTTTCAATGAATGGTACTGGCTCAAATAGAAAAAAAGAAGAACCTTGGCCCTCACTTTACATCATACACACACAGAAAAATGCATAATGGATCATTTGCCTGATGGTGAAAAGTAAAACAATAAAACTTCTAGAAGAAAACACAGGAACTATCTTTAAGACCTCAGGGTCTTAAACAGGACACAAGGAAACACTGATAAATTTAGTTTAATTACATCAAGAAATTTTATTCCACAAATGACACTACTAAGAGAATGACAAAAGTAAATCTTAGAGTTGTATATACACACATACCCTAACAAAGAATTTATATCTAGAATTTATGTATGTATGTATTTCAATTAATTGATAAGAAAATGACAACATAATTTTTAAAATTGGGCAAGAATTCCGAGCAGGCATATCATAAAAGAGAATACCAAAATGATCAATAAGCAAATGAAAAAGTGCTCAGCATCATTACTCATGAAGAAATGCAAATTAAAACCACATCTTGATACCATATGTTACTTATAGTTCAGACATGCCAGTGTTTCTCCTTGAAAAAGCAATTGCAAAACCACAGCTCCGAATACCAGAAAGTGAATTAGAATAGGTGTCGATAATTACAAACAGCCTAGTTTAATTCAAAGAGTGAGGTTTCTGTTAAAGATTTTCACCTTGCAGTGAAATGGATTTCAATTCCCCATTGTATTTATGTAAGTTACTCTTGCCAGCCTAGTACCAAAAAAAAAAAAAAAAAAAAAAAAAAAAAGAAATACTATAACAGAAACCTCGCTCTCAAAATGAAACATGACTGTTTACAGTTATTGAAATCTATCCAAATTCACTTCTTGGTATTCAAAACTGTGGTTTTACAATTGCTTTTTCATGAGGAAACATTGGAGAAACAAGATTACACAATCTTTCAAAATAATCTCTTCGAGATATGGGATTTAGTCCCAATAGATGTTATAACATTGCGGGAATGTGTCTACTTAGTGAGCAATGAGAAAATTTATTTAGTACTGAGCAATAACAAAATCTAGTACATGGAAATGTATAGCACAGTAAAAATGCATACAATTCGCACTCTCTAGGAATAAAACATTGGGTTGGGTGAGCTATAGATATGAGAAGTAGTTTGAGGCTACATCCACTTGGTTTCCCCCAGCTCTGGCCTCTCAGTACCCACTGCTTTTGTCCTCCGTGTCACTGGTTGTCAAAACTGCAACCTTTATGAAGTCTCACGATCTGATTATTTTAAAAGGAGACTTTTTCTGTTACCATATGGTTGAAGGCTACCTCCTAAGCCTATTAGTGTTGTATAAGGGAAGATTCAGGGAACTGAGAAACTGAAGAACCAGTGGAAGCATGAGTTAATTAGTTGTGCATCATTTAGCAAGCCCTTCCTCTTTCTACCTAACTGTAAAATAGCTTATTAATATCTTCTCTCTCCTGTCACATGCTACATGGAAGAATTTCGACAGCATTACGCTAAGTGAAATAAGCCAGTCACAAAAAGACAAATACTGCCTTAATCCACTTATTTGAGGTATCAACAGTAGTCAAATTCTCAGAAACAGAAAGCAGAATGGTGGCTGCCAAGGGCTGAGGGGAAGGGGAAATGAGACTTAGTATTTAACGAGTATACTCTGGAAATCCGTTGCACAACAATATAAATGTACTTAACACTACTGAACTGTACACTTAAAAATGGTTACGATTTTTATGTTATGTTATGTGTTTTTTTTGACAATTAAAAAAATGTGATAAAAAATAATAATAATATCTACTCCCCCTGGTCTCCAGACAACAAGTGAGGTTCTTAGCTTCAAGTTCACAGATCCCCTGAGATGTTTATTGAAAAAATTCAGGAGAGCCATAAAACTTGAGTGGTAAAAAAATTACATCTTTATTTTCACTAACTTCTGAGAGTAGCATTTTCCTTGGTCGCAAATTACAATGACGTTAGATATAATATAATTTGTCACTAACAGAAATCACAGATATTTTCACATCATATAATTCTTATGTATATCTCCAAATCCTGTTTATGCTCAGATTACTTCAAAATTACTGCAGTTATCAAAGGTACCACTAAGTCTTGCTATGTAAAGTGTTAATACCGAAGCTTATATAATATTACATAACATTTTGAAACATTTTTTACTATATTACTGCATAGTTTCCTTTGCAATTTTATGCTTTTTATTTTATGCATTTATTCTGATAAAGAGTCCACAGGTTTTACCAGACTGTCAAAGAAGACTCCAACACACACACACATAAAAAGATTTTGACCCCCACCCTAGCCTATTACTGACTTATTATTCTATCATGTGCATCCTATAATATGCCATGTAAATAGCCAGACATTTCATCTAGGCTGGAAGTCCCAGTCCTCATAGAGCCTGGCTGAATGTTTTGCATATAGTCAATGCTCAAAGTGTTTTTGTTTTTGTCTGATCAGGTGCTTAGGGCTGGTGTTAGACTGCCTCAGTTCAAAATCTAGTTCTTAGAACTTAGGTAAGTCACTTAACCTCTCCAAGCCTTAATTTCCTCATGTGTAAATGAAGCTGTTAACGCTTCCTATCTAATGAGGCTCTTGAGAGCATTAAATGAAAAAAAAAAAAAAAAAAAAACACACATAAGGAAAGTAACAGCATTTCCCACATAGTGAACCCTTAATACAAATTATCTGTTAATTATGAACATATTATTATCCATGTGAGTTTTAAGTGAAATACTGAAGGCAGGATAGCAGGTAGGGATCATGAAAATTAAAGAAAAGTGAAAGGATGGAGGAGAGACAAGGGGTTGAGTTGGCTCCTTCAGAGAATATTCTTAGGAAGTCAAATAGGGCAACGAAGCCCTTTTAAGGCTGACTCACACGTAGTGGTAGAAAGATATGTGTGTTGAAAAGTGTAATAAATGATTCTTGCCCCCTTATATTGCCCAGCTTTCAAAGTGATGGGTACTTGGCTTAAATATCATTCCTGGAAGGTACTTGTGATAATAAACCAATACTGATTTCCACTCACAGAGCAAGAGGCAGCATGGAGCAAGAGAGAAAGCTCTGGCCTAGGTCAGCACACCTCTGTGGGATTGGTTTTCTCCTTTGTAAATCATAGTGTTGGGCTGACTATCTCTAAGTCCCTTTTACTCTAAACCTCTGAAATGCTCTCAAGGAGTCTGATTGCTTGAGAGGATGCTTAGTATGTTGTATTCAGAGAGCCAGGTCTTAGAGTAGCTAACCACTGCCACTTGACTTACAGGCACTAACCTTGAAAGGTAAATATAACTGACCAAGGGACAGGAAAGGTTCTGAGTGCAGACGACTTATTCTGAAGAGTGGTCCTGGGAGGTCACATAAGCCTTATATAAGCCAGCAGAAAAGGAAAATGGGACATGAGGAGATGAAAGATGTACAGGGGGCGCTAGAGACAAATGTATACTCCATTTATACCTATTCATGCACAGAAAATTGGATTTTTTAGAAAGAGAAAATACTTCTCTTTTCTGATTATTGGAGGCTTAGGCGTGCAGTAGGTGTCTGAGAATAAGCCGCTCAATTATGAAGCATGCTGAGATTGAGAATAATGACACCGGGCATTGGGCAAAGCATTCAGTCAGAGTCCAATACATACTTCTTGATCAGTAGTCAATGAATGACCTTCTCTAATAGCCATTCTAACTCAGCTAGTTGGCTTTTCACTAAGGGAAAAATGTAAGAATTCTATTTTGGATCCCTATTTGTGCATGGTAAGTAAACATAGATTTTAATACACAGGGGTCTGTCCCACACAAACAGAATTGTATGATCATTTGTTTAAGCACTTAAACAGACTGATTTCCTCCTTTAGAATCCAAAAGGGGATTCAGAAATCATCATAGCCACTTCTTGTTCCCATCAAATATTATTAATAACCTGATAATGAAAATCATTTTTCTCATGTCTCAGTTTATCAAACAAACAGCTGAAATCTTTTTCAATATGTTCTTTGTATGTTGAATTAAAACAAAGAGAATATTATAAGAAAATGACAGCTATGTTCTTATACCCACAGAAGTTCAGCTTGTTTGTTTAACTGGATGAAGGAAAGCTTTAGCGTATTGTCTAATTGGAGATTCAGAGAATAATTGAGATTTAGCTTCTGAAAATTATTGTTTTGTCTCCCTAAACCTAGTCATGTCAAAATTTCATGCTGAAAATTGAGATATTCTCCCCCAAACTACTTCTCCATTTAAATTTCAATAAAATTTCCTTTCCTGAGGAAAAGAGGGAGAAATGTCAGAATATAAGGTCTGGAAGCTCAAATCCTGTAGATAGGTGAACTATTCCATCAAAATAAATGTGCCTAAAGGATGATATATCACTGCATGAGTAACTCCTATATCAAATTCCTCACAAATAGGGCAAATTAAGCCAAAGAAAGATTCAGGCATTATTTCACTAAAAAACACATAGGTTGGGTCAATATGATACCAAAAAGATGGTCACATTCAGGACCTAAAGCCTATCAAACCAATTGCTTAGCATAATGTAGACCAAATAAAATACATGATGGTTTGACTAAATTTTTAATTTTCTGCTTTGTAAGCTTAATATAAATCTATTTGCTCCAACATAATTTTAAGGGAGGAAGAAAATAGACTTTTAAAAATTATGTCTTACAAAAGGATTGTAAAATCGAAAAAAAAAATTGCTAGTCTCACTCAGCATTCCAAAACTGTTATCTGGCACAACCACATGTGAAAACATCCTTTTGGACAGCCTGTTAAGGAAATCCCCAACTCCCTTGATGTCATTAACTTGTTCATAATGTCTTCATGCAATGGGAGTGCCGCCTGAACCAGCCAAACAATAATCCAAATTTCCGTATTTTTCTTCCCACAAATAAAAGACAATTATTTTCTCTGATGATTATTGGTTTAGTTAGCAACTCTCTGGGTCTGTTTGTCAAATGAGGGTGGTTAAGGTAGCTTTTTGCCCCAATATGGTTTTATGACTCTCTGAATGTGGGGACATTTTCTCAAGACATATGACAGGAAGAATTCAAAGGTTAAGATTTTCCTCAGAGAGAAAAAGAGATCAGCAACAGAACTAGAGAGAGAAGAGATAGATGATACCAAAGAAAAGCCAGACTGGGCTCCAGCAGGAGAGATATATGGTCGAGTCCCACTTCTCTCTTTAAAGCAGTGGTCCCCAACCTTTTTGGCACTAGAGACCAGTGCTCCTATGAGAATCTAATGCCTGATGATATGAGGTGGAGCTGAGGTGGCGATGCTAGCGCTGGGGAGTGGCTGCAAATATAGCTGAACCTTTGCTCGCTGCTCTGCCCGCTCACCTCCCACTGTGCAGCCTGGTTCCTAACAGGCCACAGATCTGATCTGATTGGTACCACTCTATGGCCCAAGGGTTGGGATGCCCTGCTTTAAGAGGTCAGATCTGGATCCTGTGGCCAATTTCATTAACCCTTCATCTCCCTGCTTTGTCTTCCTTTGGAGAGAAAATCATTTCAGAGCTCTTGGACTTATTAATTCCTGCATATAGAAGCCTTGATTGTGAATCCAGATGCCCAAGCTTTGCTCAGGCTCAGTGGGAGACAGACCCAACCTGGAAAACGGTACATTAGCATAAAATAAAAAGGCAAGAGTTCTGAGTGATTTACTGGGCAAATAATTTATTTCCATTAAATAAGCATTGATTGAGCATCTGCCATGTGTGGAGCAGAAGAAGAGCATGAGCCCTGGTCTTACAACATTGACTCCATCTTTCTTTCCACTATACCACACTGCCTAGGCTAACCTGCCAAGGTCCTACCATCGCCCCCAAAATAACACCACATGCTTAAGTGATAGAAGCCCTGAGATTCATGGAAAGTTTTATTTAAGCCTGCATGTTTTTCATAGCAAGTGTTACCAACCAACTCCCTCAACCATTAAAAATCAAAGTGCAGCCATAGGTAAAGTAGATCCTCATAGTTCCATCAGAACCGGTGTGCATCAGAGTGTCTGCACAGCAGTGTTTGTGCTCAGCAGCCTTAGAGCTGAAATTACAATGGATCAAGGAGAGATGGGGTGGTCAGGAAGAAAAGAGCAAAGGTAAACTTTTTTTCCCCAAAAGTATGTCAGGAAAGGAAGAGTAGACCCATTTGAAGAAACATCACAGTTTTGTTTTGTTTTGTTTTGTTTTGTTGTTTTGTTTTGTTTTGTTTTGTTTTTCAGGCTAGGGAAGAGGATCTTGAGGAGGGAAAAGGTGAAGTTGCCAAAGAGATGGAATAAGTGATGGAAATGATGATGATAAATATGTACAAGAATTATTACACGTGAAGGATTGTTCTAAGAGCTTGACATACTTAAATCAATTTAATTCGCTGAAAAACCCTATGAGGAAGGCACTGATATTATTCTGATTTTACAGAAAAGGAAAATAAGGCACAACTTAAACAGCCAGTTTACAAGACTGGGATTTGGACCTAGCCGGTCAGGCTCCAGAGTCCATGCTCTTAATATTTGTACAAATCTGCTTCTCTAGGGAAAATTTTGTGTAAGATGAGGTGCACTAATCATAGTCTCACATTCTTAAGGAGAAAAGACACTTTTTATTTTTCCAGTAGAAGGGAATAAGGAAAGTCTAAGGGATGAAATAGAAAAATTTAGAGGACAGAGGAGAAAAGTAGAGGGCATTCACACTGGGTGGTTAGGATGATTCTTAAGGTCCCTTAAGTTCAGAACCATGTTGCCAGCACAAATACAAAGAGGGAAATTGCCTCCCTGCTTGCTACGGAAGGTACCATTTTCCAATTACTCTACTAGCTACAATTATTTAGATATATGTGAAAACTTGTGACTGGGCCATAGACCTATTTTATAGTACTCACAAATATTTGTTCCTACCTGTTCTAATTTAGACACACTTATCATCGGACAAATTTTGTAGAGACATTAATATTCTAGGATCTATCCTGAGGTTGTTCAGCTCAGACTCTGATATTTCGTATGGAAAGAATCAAAGCTATTAGAGTAATGAACTTTAACAATTCTGAAATTATGCTCAGTGATTTCTTTGGAGAGGTGAAGGAGCATTGATCAATCATGGAATATGGCATAGTATGGCTAGACCTTTGCCTCCAGCAGCCAGTTTCAAGAGACCTAAGCACTTGAGAAGAACCCAATTATAGAATTTCTTGAAAAGGAAACTGGTATAGAATACCCAGTGCTGAGTCATGTGTCTCAAACTATACTTGCTGGAAGAATTCTGAAAAAGTGATGAAGGTAAGAGTAATTCAATTTCATCGAGCACTTTTAGACACCAGGCACTTTACATGAAGTGGTATGCTAGTAAATCAACACTCAAAAACAAACAAAAAACAAAAAACAAAAACAAACAAAGAAAAACTCTGGTGTAAATTTCCGTGGTGCAAATACTTGCACCATTGCCAATTTCAAGCTAACAAACCACCTCATAAATTTTCTGAATACTTAACAGTTAGCTCTAGAAAGCCAGTAGGTGCTAGCTCCAGCACACCACTTATTTGTTATCCCATTTCAGCCCACAGCAACCTTTTAAGATGGGTTATCGCTATTATATTCAGTATACATATAAGGAGAAATATCTAGAGTTTTAGTAATTTGCCCAAATAATTTGCACAGCACCAGAATGGGGCCGAGCCCTGAGGAAAGCTCAGGTTATGCGACCCTAGTACCATCGAGCCATAGGCTCACTCCTTCTTTAGCCTTAAAACAGCCATAGAGGTTCAAGGTGGCAATGGTTGCCAGTCACTGACCAATCTCCACCTTGACTCACTTCTGTTGCAGATACATTTTCTGAGGCCCCTTCAGGCTTAGTTTATATTTCTAGGTTTTTATTGTTCAAGTGAAAACCTCTGTAAAAACCCCATAAATGTAAAAATTTCATTTAGTATTTGATAGATATCCTGACTCTTTGCTACATAAAGGATGGACCAACTACCATCATCTCTGAACTTGATAGAAATTCAGACTCTCTGACCCTTTTCCAGATCTACTAAATCAGAATTTATGCTTTAAAATGATCCCTAAGTAATATATATACTCATTAAAACGTAATAGGCATTGCTTTAGTCTGTAACAATCATATCGGGGCTCTCATATACCAAGAATGTCTCACATTGTACATTCTTCTTGCAGTTGGCAGGGACTGGCACTGATACAATGACACACTCAATCTTCTCCTGTCCCCTTTGTGTGGCTGTTAGGGGTACATTCTGTGCTCACAAAACAGAGCAACTCTACGGAGTGACACTTAACCTTATTAGCAACTATTCCAAGCAAATGTCCAAAGGCTTCTCTGCCATTAACCTGCTTAGTAACCTCAAATTTTGTTTTTCTAACTGTACAAGAAAATTTGGAGAGCCACGTTCAACTAGATTCCTCACAAGAATTTCCTCTCAGAAAAATTAATGCAAAAAAAAGTACTTTTTAATACTCTAGAGTCTGCCAGGAAGAGGAGGAGAGGAGGAGTGAGATTCCTGGAGCCAAACCTCTACGACACGCTAACTTAATTCAGACCACAAGACTTCATTTGAACTTGGCCAATAATTCATGAGTCGAAAATAGAAGGAAAGGATATGTAGCCAGAGTTAGAACTTTGTAAAGACATCTGTGAGATGTTTAGCAAATTCACCATCCACACAGACATTTAAAAGCGTTGTGGAATGGGTTCGTACTCTATTTTATTTTCTGTATTTTCCAAGATCCACTGGGTTGCTGAGGAAGTGGCCAAATCCAGATGCAATTGAATGTAAATCTCTAAGTTTTCCACTTGAGACGGAAATCTAGAAATGAAACAAATGCAATTCAGAGAAAGAAAAAAAAAATTCAAAAATATCAACTTGAGTAAAAATAAAGACCAAAATTATGCTAACGTGCGGACACCCATGGCAATAGCAGTCCCCACCAGCCAGTACAGTACTAGCCTAAATACATTTAATTAGGATAATAGACTGGGAAAACCCTTTGCATTTTTCACCTGGCCAAGGTAGGCCAGCAAACCTTCCTCTTAGACAGAAGAACAGCATTTGTCCAGCAAGATAGAGGGATTAAAGGAAGAGCATTCTGTCTGCCCAGTTACGTATTCTTACAGAATGCAGACGAAGAATAGCATCCAAGGACTCTGAGATGCCAGGAGACAACCCAAAATGGCCTCCTCAATTACCTGGAAGCTGAAAGCTTTCAATGACTGGGGACCACATACCTATTTTGGTCACTACCTTGTCTCTAGCACCAAGACTATTATTGCCTGATACATAGTTAGTGCTCATTAAGTATTTATCATATGATTGATAAGTGAAAAATCATTGCTCCAGATTAACCCGAAGGCTAAAAACTTCCTGACACCAACTTTCCATCATGACATGCATAAAAATAAAAGTTCATAATAGCCTGGATACTAACAATAAAAGGTGAACATAGGGCAAAGTCAGAAATTGGGTGTCCACACTAGGAATGGGGCTATGTAGACTCGGAGTGGGAGAAAGAGTGGAAAACTTACTGTGGAGTCAGAAGGCTTCTATCATCTACTTCGCCATTCTGCCAAAAGTTGGGTTTGTCCATTTGATTACTTAATGTTCAGCATTTAACAAACCAGTATCTATTACTGGCTACTGACTATGTGCACAACACTGTTTTAGCACTTTGAAAGACAGAGGACCTATCACTCATTTCATACCTTCTGGGAACTTAGAATTTAGTTGGGAATATAAGATTAACATTATTACATAACAAAAAAACACAATGCAAAATATCGGCAGGCAAGGTGTCCAAGCATAATTTATCATTAAATGCCGAATAGCGTAATGAATGTTGAAATGGTATATTATATAACATATAACATATACTTTATATATAAAGGCATATGTACCCATAGTATACAACACATTTTCTAAGGCGAGAGTTCATTTTGTTGCTTCATGAATCGAGTGAGTATAATATAAATAAATACTTGAAAATCTGAGGTGATAGACAGCGTTAGTTTTCAATAGTGTTCCTCTAGGATTTTAGACACTAAAATAGTTATGAGAAAAACAGTGAAACTCTTAAGTATACAAACTATCCCCAGAACAGGTCACAATTAGCTTATGCATAGATTTTAAAGGAAAGGCCTTAAAAGTAGTTGAAAAACTTCTTAACTCCAAGGATAGCAGCAAGGGCGCCTTTGTCTTGTGGCCCATAGTTCTTTTCCACAGTCAGTAATACTTTTTTTTTTTTTTTTTTTAAGTTTAGTGAGGTAACATTGGTTAATACATGCAGTAATACTTTTGAGCAGCCACTGCTTCTTTATGCCCCAAATATGTTGGTCTCATACAAGTATCCAAACAAGATGATAAATGATGTGAGATGGGAGGGGAAAAGGGTGAGAGAGGAGCTTCTGGGACCAGTGGGAAAGAACACCTGTCACTAAGAAGCAACTCTAGTTCCAAAGGGACATAAGCTGAAGCAGCCTGCAGATTGATACAAAAGGAAGGTGATGACTAAAGGGTGAATTGCCTCTTGGGTGATATAACAATGATGGTAATAATGAACTGGTGGTAATGATGATGATGACCTTCCAGCTTCTCTGGGCTCTTCACAGTTCCATATTCCTCAGTGTAGCTGTGTTTTCTTTCCTTCTCCTCTGCCCTCTTTCAAATTGTGATCCATCATTACTGTTGGAAATAAGGAATATGACTGGACCAGTCACCTAAACAGCCTTTCCTTAAAATCACCCAAGATTCTATAAAACGACACTGTCCAACAGAAATAAAATGCAAGCAACATTATTTTTTCTAGTAGGCAAGGCATATTCAAAAGTAAGTACAAAGAAAATCTTTTAACTTTAATGATATATTGTACTTAACCTAGCATGTCTAAAATATTATCATAATAATATATAATTAATTTAAAATTATTAGGGGGATATTTTATATTATTTGTTTAACACTAAGTCTTTAAAATCCGGTATGTATTTTACACTTCTAGTACATCTCAATTTGGATTAGCCACATTTCAAATTCTCAGTAGCCATGTGTATTCGCTGGTAGCTACCATAGTGGTCAGTGTAGCCCTAGAAGCTCCAAAATGATCACTTATAAGGATCCAATTAAAATCTCCACAAAAAAGTCTTTATAAGAGTATAAAGCTTATTTATGAGAACTCTACCCTTATAATCTAATCATCTCCCAAAGGCCTTCACTGGCAAATGTCACATAGGTTTCAACGTTTGAATTAGGGGGAGCAGGGAGGTGGAGGGCACACAGTCAGTCTATAGCAAGCACTGTGGACATGATTATTTTTAAAGATCTGAATTATTTAAGTCATGAATCTTAATGAAAAGTTTTAATAAAGTTGTTGACCAAAGTACTCTGAGAATGTGAAGTGCTGGTTAGTTATTAGCCTTTAAGTGGATTTTAGAATGAGAAGGTTAGAAAAAAAATTATATGCCAATTACCACAAAATTAACTTTAATCTACAATTATGTATCATCAAGTCTACTTAGTAAAGGGGAAAAAGAGAAATATTATAATATTGAAAGTTTTGTTTTAATAGATCCAAAAACTTTTGACTTCGTAAACTTTTATTTGGTATAAGAATTTATAGATTTGGGAAAGTTTCTGGTAGAAAACTGCACTTGTTCACTTGAAGTCGTAACCATGTTTGTTCTAAGAGATTCCTTTTTCTCATAAGTCTTATGAATAATTAACCTACTAATTAATTTATTTTGTCTACATTTAATTAACTCAACTAGGAAAAAAGACTATGTATATCCTTCTAAAATCAGAAACAAACCTAAAAGCATTTTTCAAGAAATAGATAATAGACTTCAACATATTTCTTTAAAACTAGTGTATAATCTCAATTTTCCGCAATAGCACTTTGCATACATTATTGAATTTTAATTCTCACAACAACCTTATAAGATAACTATTTTTATCCTTATTTATAATCGAGGTTAAGTAATCTGCTCAGTATCACAGAGCTCGACGTGTGCTGGAGCTAAAAACTTAGGCCGTCTGACACCCAAGCCCCTAGCAACTGCCTACACTGTCACCATTATTGCTCTCACTTGAGAGCATTGTGGGGAAAACTCTGATTGCACCAGACTAAAATGCAGAACTACCTAAAATCTTTCTGTGAGTTCACCCTTTGTTCACAGCACAATCAGGATATCATTGTGGCCACACGTGGCAACGCACCTAAAATTCTCAAAGATATGGCTTATTATTTACATGGGAAAATTTCAAGGTCACTAGAAATTCTTACCAGAAAGTTCTTAATATGAAATTACCCCAATGGTTAATTGGGTTCTATTATAACATTGTCAGTGAGAAAGTCATCAGCTTGCGCAAAGAAAGCCCTTCTACGACGTCCTTCATTCACTAAATATTTATTGAGCACCTACTTTGTACTAGACTGTGCTAGACTGCAGGGACACAGAGTGGATAAAGCAGACAACAAACAGTCCTGCTCTTAGGAAGTTTACCCTCTAGTGGAGAAATGTCTTAATTTAGGTTTCCCCTAAAGCAGACCCTGGGACGATGATTCCAATGCAAATAGCTTATTAAGAAGTGCAAGAAATACCAGTAGGAAAGAGGGGAAACACGCACAGGGAGGGAGGAAACGGCAGCCCAAAAAAGTATGTTATTATACCAGTTATCACAGATGGCAATGGAGCTTATTTCTGAAAGGGAAACTTTGGGAAATTGCATAAAACAGCATGCAATTTACATCGAAGGGCAAGGCGGCTGGAATCTATAGACCAGCTCCCAAGAGTCACTGACTGAGGGCATCTGTGGGTTGGGAAGGAGGAATGATTAGTTCCCCGGCACTTCTGACCTGTCCCCAAAGCTGGCAAAGTGGCCTTCTGCATTTTGGATAAATGCCCTTGAACCAAAATACAGGTACAGATATATGAAAGTCCTGAAGCACATTGACAAGTCTAGGGATTGACAGCACAGGCTACAGGGAGACAGATAATGAAGACATAATGAAGCACAAGTTAATTACAGATAATGACAATTATAAGAAGGAAAAAATGAGAACATTTTATTCACTGCAATTGAGGTTGGGCAGGAAGGCAGCTGCTACTCTAGATGGAACACGGAGGTGGGAGAAGTCCTCTCTGAGCTGAGCCCTGGGTGGTGGTAAGAAGCAGCTCACCATAGGAAGACTCAAGGGCACAGAGGTTGGACCAACACTAAGCAAAATGTGGGCCACAGCTGGTGCCAGTTCAGGAACTGCTTGTCACCAGTTCCAGACAACATAAGTACAAAAATTAAGGTTACTATACTTTTCATCCAAGGTTGGGAATCAGTGCATTTGGACGGCCAACTTAAATAATCCATGAACTTTCTACTGCATGGTGAGTCAGTGCCCTTAACCCCAGAGTTGTTCAAGAGTCAACTGCAATTCTAAATGTAACCACTCAGAAATGGTTATTATAGCTGTTTGACATTGCCGCAACCTCCAAGCCTGTGGTGAAGTACTCGTGTCATTAAACATGGTATAGACCAGTTTGGGTTTTATCAAACATGGAAAGTCATGCATGGTAGCATAGTGCTAACTATGTGATATTTTAAGGTCAATTTGTCAACTATAATCTAAAAGTGTATTAAAATTTTATACAAGTACTATTTATTTATTTTAAAAACCATTTATTTATTTTAAAAACTTGCTATTTTCAATCATTTTAATTTTTAACAAATGTATTTTAAAATGTAGGATAACATTAAATTATAGAAATAAAATTTGTATTGTTTATTCTTTCAAGTTGAGATATAATTTACATGTAGTAATATTCACCCCTTTGAGGTATTTACTTCTATGAGTTTGACAAATGAATCTAGAGTGTATAACTATCACTACAATCAAGATATAGAGTATTTCTATCGCTCCAGATGTTCTCTCCAATCCTTTTGTAGTCCATTTCCTCCCCTAGAAAGCAGTCCTCTGATTTCTCTCTGTATTTTTTGCCAGAATGCCTTATGCCTTTCTTCTACATACCGTAGAAGACTACAGTATGTAGTCTTCTGTGTCTGGCTTCTTTCACTCAGCATAATGTATTTAAGATTCATGTATTTGTTACATATGTCAGTACTTTGTTCCTTTTTATTGCCAAATAGTATTTCATCGTACAGATATAACATAGTTTCTTCATTCATTCCCCAGTTGATGAACATTTGAGTTGTTTTCAGGTTTTGATGATAATAAAGCTGCTATAAACATTCACATACAGGTATTTGCGAAAACAGATGTTTTCATTTCTCTTAAGCAAATGCCAGTGAGTTGGATCGCTGGGCCATATTTATGTTTAACTTTATAAGAAACCGCCAGACTGTTTTCTAAAATGAGTGTGTCATTTTGATTCCCAGTAGCAATGTGTCAGTTTCCAGTATCTTCATCAGCATGCAGTGTGTTTTAGGTTTTTTAAAGCCATTCCAGTAGGAGTTTAGTGATATTTCATTGTGGTTTTAATTTATACTTTCATAATGAATAATAATGCTAAATGTCTTTTTGTGTACTTATTTGCCATCTGTGTCTCCTCTTTGGTGGCATGTCCATTCAAATCGTTGCCTTCTTAAATTTTTTTTTTAATTTTATTTTATTGTTAGTTTCAAGTATTCAGTACCTTTGTTAGACATTTATATAGTTTATAAAAGGATACCCCTAATTTCTCTTTCTCTTCTCTGGTTCTCAATCTAGCCATTACATTAATGCTAACTGTATTCCCTTTGCAGTGCTCCCTGAGAACACCTATCGACTACTAATTTGTACTTCTTTAACCCTTCATCCCCTTCTCCTTGCCTCCTAACTACCTTTCCCTCTGCCCATCACCAGATTGTCCTCTATATTTGTGAGTCTGTTTTTAATTAGTTTGCTTTTTTTGTTGCTTAGATTCTGCATAAAAGTGAAATCATATGGTTTTTATCTTTCTCTGTCAGACTTATTTCACTCAGCATAATAACCTTTAGGGTTATCCATGTTGTTGAGAATGATAGGTTTTCATTTTTCTAATAGCTGAATAATATTCCATTGTATATATAAATCACCATTTTTTTATCCAGTTGTCTGTAGATGGACATTTAGGTTGCTTCCATATCTTGGCTATGCTGAATAGAGCTGCAGTGAACATAGGGGTCCATAGATCTTTACAGATTATTATTTTGGTTTTCTTTGGATAAATACCCAGAAGTGCAATTGCTGGATCAAAAGTATATCCATTTTTAATTTTTCGAGAAAACTCTTGACTGTTTTTTATAATGGCTGTACCAGTTTGCAATCCCACCAACAGTGTACGAGGGTTCCCTTTTCTCGACATCTTGGCAACACTTGTTGTTCTGTGATTTATTGATGATAACCATTCTAACAGGTGTGAGGTGATATCTCACTATGGTTTTAATTTGTGTTTCTCTGATGATTAGTGACCTTGAACATCTTTTCATAAATCTATTGGCCATCTGCATTTCCTCTTTGGAAAAATAGCTTCTCAGGTCTTCTGCCCATTTTTTAATTGAATTCTTTGGTTCTTTTTGTGTTGAGTTGTATGAGTTCTTTATATATTTTGGATATTAACCCCTTATCAGATGTATCATAAGCAAATATCTTCTCCCATTCAGTCAGTTGTCTTTTGGTTTTGTTGATGGTTTCCTTTAATGTGCAAAACCCTTTTAGTTTGATGTAGTCCCTTTGTTATTGTTGTTGTTGTTGTTTTTATTTCCCTTGCCTGAGAAGATACGTTAAAAAAAAATTACAAGTAACAAAATCAGAGAGATTTCTGCCTATGTTTTCTTCTAGAAGTGTTATGGTTTCGAGTCTTGCATTTAAGTCTTTAATCCATTTTGAGTCTATTCGTGTACATGGTGTATCTGACATGTATCTGTCCAATTTTCCCAACACTGTTTATTGAACAGACTGTTTTTACCCCATTGTATATTCTTTCCTCCTTTGTTATATATTAAATGAGAATATAGGTGTGGATTTATTTCTGGGCTCTCTATTCTGTTCCATTGATCTATATATTTGTTCTTATGCCAATACCATGCTAATGTGATTACTGTAGCCATGGCTATTCAGGGTCTTTTATAATTCCATATAAATTTTAAGATTATTTGTTCTAGCTCTCTGAAAAAAAATACCATTGGTATTTCGAAAGGGATTGCATTGAATCTAAAAATTGCTTTGGGTAGTATGGCCATTTTAACAACATTGATTCTTCCCACCCATGAGCATAGCATATGCTTTCATTTATTTGTTTCTTCTTCAATTTCTTTTTTTAATCATGTACAGTTTTCTGAGAACAGGTCTTTTACCTCATTGCTCTCCCAGGTAAGGCTGTTCAGGGAAACTCGCCGCACCTTCTCCCCTCCCCTTTCTCCTACAGGGAGCTCTGGCTGTGAGAGAGGCAGCTTCTTTGTTTCTCCCAGTCCACTGCCAGACACCCGGGGTTCGGACCTGTGGTAGCTCTTATGTGCAGATCCCACACTCAGATGTACCAGTATGCAGTTTGGGTGTTCTTTGTTGAGTTTTAGTTGTTCAGCTTATTGTTGTTTCAAGGGGAGAGATCTGGGGACATCTCTCACACTACCATATTTCTCCAAACTCTCAGTGTATGATGATCTTTTTAATGTATTGCTGAAATCAGTTTGCTAATATTTTGTTGAGGATTTTTGCATCAATGATCATAAGAGATATTGGCCTATAGTTTTGTAATGCCTTTGTCTGGTTTTAGAATCAAGGTAATGGTAGCCTCATAAAAGGAGTAAGGGAGACTTCCCTCTTCTTGAATTTTTTGGAATAGTTTGAGAAGATAGGTGTTGATTTTTCTTTGAATGTTTGGTATGAACATTCACCTATGAAGCCATCTGATCCAGGACTTTTGTTTTTTGGGAGTTTTTTGATTACCGATTTGATTTCATTGGTGGTAATCAGTCAGTTCGGATTTTCTGTTTCTTCTTGACTGGGTCTTGAGAGAGCATATATTTCTAGGAATATATCCCTTTTTTCCAGATTGTCCAATTTGTTGTCATATAATTACTCGTAGTATTTTCTTATGATCCTTTGTATTTCTGTGGAGTCCATAGTTATTTCTCCACTGTCATTTCTGATTTTATTTATTTGAGTCTTCTCTCTTTTTTCCTTGAAATCTGGTTAAGGGTTTTGTTTATCCTTTCAAAGAACCAGCTCTTGGTTTCATTAATCTTTTTTGTATTGTTTTTCTAAACCCTATTTCATTTATTTCTGCTCTGCTCTTTATTATTTTCTTCCTTCTACTCACTTTGGGCTTTGTTTGTTGTTCCTTTTCTAGTTCTTTTAAGTGTAAGTTTAGATTGTTTATTTGAGCTTTTTCTTGTATCTTGAGCTAGGCCTGTTTTGCTATGAATTTCCCTCGTAGGATTGCTTTCATTGTATCCATAGATTTTGAGTTGTTTTATTTTCATTTGTGTCTAGGTACTTTCTGATTTCTTCCTTGATCTCATTGTTTACCCATTCATTGTTTAGTAGCATGTTATTTAGCCTCCATGTGTTTGTGTATTTTCCTATTTTTTTCATGTAGTTGATTTCTAGTTTCATAACATTGTGATTAGAGAAGATGTTTGATATGATTTTAATCTTCTTAAATTTATTGAGAAGCTTGTTTATTTTTTTATTACTAAGATTTGAGAATTATTGTGTATTCCGGATATAAGTCCTTTATTGATATGTTTACAAAATTTTCTTCCTGTTTCTGGTTTGTCTTTTCATTTTTTTACCAGCATCTCTCAAAGAAAAAATGTTTTAAAATATAATAAAATACAGTTATAGTGCCTACTGTAATTGAGAAAATGAATTTTTAATTTTATTTAATTTTAATTAAAAATAGCTATCTGTGGCTAGTGGCTACCATATTAAATAGCACAGCCTACTAATGCCTAAATGTATTTTTAATGAACGATGTGTACATTTTTATAATTCTTTTTTTATTATATGTTTTGATTACATCTATTGACATATAACTTTATGTCTGCTGAATCTAACAAAAATTGGGGCTTGCATTCTTTAAAACATATTTTTTCTTTTAATTTTTCTATTATTAACTTTTATCAGATTTTATTAATGGATCGGTACCTGCTGTTTTGGAAATTTAAAAACCTGGTTCTTTGCCATAGATAGTCTGAGAAGCACAGAGCTATCCAAATGTCATAATATGGACAAAGGTCCTCTCTCTCTGTCAGAGTATTCTCATTGTATTCTCATTCCCTTACCAGAGAGAATACCTCTCTGAAATGGTGGCATTTGAACTGGGGAGAGGCCATTTCAAATGGAGGGACAGAATAGCGAAATTTTCAGAGATCGAGAAAGGGCATGGGATGTTCAAAGAACAGAAAGGAGATCAGTATGGGTGAATGTGAGAATGGGGGAAGGGTGGTGAGAGATGAGCTGGAGAGGAAGCCAAGAGCTGAGTTTTGCAGTCACACAGACCTCCTTTCTTCTCCTGCATTATAGATAAGAGTTAATGAATCACAGGCACCTGATATTATGAACAAGTGTGTGAATATGTATAATTAAGGCCTTATTCAAAATGCTATTGAAGAAACAACCACTTGGCTTTGGTTGTATTGAAAAAGTATCTTGTTTTCAGCCCAAGTAGTGGGCTGAACAACAAGAACTCTCACAAGAAGTCAAGGGGTAAGGTTCCCATGCCACAGATTAAGACTGAGCTTAAAAACGGCATGTAACTTGCCCAAATCACACAGCTAAAAAAAAAAAAAAAAATTAAGTTCATGTTTCTTCTATTCTGTTTGACTGCTTTTCTTCCAAATGAGCCCAAAACACCCCTTTTACAAACATGAAATTGTCTGTATTTTAATTTGATTTTGGTAATGGTGTAAATGGGTACAGAAATGTAACAATTATAGAGACTTTGCATTAATTTGAGAGTTTCTCCTCTAATTAGTTACTTGAGGCTGCTGTAACAAATTAGTACAAATTGGGTTGCCGAACACACGTAAACTTATTCTCTCACAGTTCTAGAGGCCAGAATTTCAAAATCAAAGTGACAACAGTGCTGTACTCTCTCCTAAGGCCCTAGGGAACAAGTTGTTCCTTGCCTCTTTCAGCTTCTAGTGGCTCCATGTGTACCTTGGCTTGTGGCTGCACTACTCTAATCTCTAGTCACATGGCCTGCCCTTCTTCTTGTATATCTCTTGTAAGGACATTTGTCCTTGGATTTAGGATCCACTCAGATAATCCAGTTGATTTCAACTCAAGATCCTTAATTTATTTACATATGTAAAGACCCCTTTTCCAAATAAGGCCATATTCACAGGTTCTGAGGATTAGAATGTGGGCACATCTTTTTTGGGAACCACCACGAAACTCACTACACCCTCCCTGGGCTTCCACCTGGGAACTCTCCCCAAGTGCTCACTGGCCACTCATCAGGCTCAGCTCATTTGTTTCTCTCTTGACTACACTACACTGCCTGCTGTGTAAAAACCATTGCTTCTAATATTTTGCCCAATTTTCTAGTTGTTTAAGCAGAAGGATAAATCCAGTCCCTATTAATCCAGTATGGCCAGAAGCAGAAGTTCATCCAAGTGTTTAGGTTCATTGAGTGTGGAGAACTTTTCATATCTTGCCCATAGCTGCACCACCAGTGCCTGTAGAAATGAATGGAGCATAATAATCCTTCCATAGCAATTGATGGATTAATGAACAAATGAATGAAAAGTAAGTCAATCTAAATCCTTTTTTTCTCTTATTTGGGACCGAGTGACTAAAATTCCTTTACCCCTGTCAGTCGGATGAGTTTGAGCCACTTCTCCTTAGCTGCGTATCTGCAAGAAGTAAGTTATTTTCTCTCCCAACTCACTCTTGGCCCCCTCAGTTTGGCTTTCATGGTTAATGCAAAACACTGGCACTGGGAAATTTAAGAGATTTACCTATGGAGTACATTTTAGGTAGCAATTTATAAGAAGTAGGTTCTGCTTTGTTTTATAATAAAAGAACCTAGTACACATTGTGGGAAGGGGCCGATATGGGCAAGGTAAATGATTACATACTTGTCACAGGAAACTGAGGCTGGACAATGTGTTGATGGAAAATAAATGATGGAGCATTGAGAAAATAGGAGAGGCAAGAAGCTTGTATCAAAGAACACAATTTATAAATTATTTCAGTTCATATCAAAACAAATGTAGCCAAATATGAAGAAAGGCAGTTCCTGCTTTCATTTCTACATTCACACTAATTTAACTAATTTAACTAATTAAGTTACAAAAAGAAACAGTTATTACCATTATCAACAGCATTTATTAGAGCATCTGTTATATGGCTGTTTGACTTATCCAAAAATCTGATTGTATCTTGAATCTTGTTAGTTTGTTTTGAATTTATTAGATTTTAATTATAAGTATAAAATAATAGACATTTGTTACAATAAGCCTAAAAATACAGAGGTGGGAAAGAAAACAAGTTAGAAATCTACTTTAATTGCAATCCTGAGGTAACCAGTTCGGTGTGTATCTTTCTATATCTTCCGTGGTGTTCCTATGAACATATGTAAACATATTTACATATATATTAAGTGGTTGCTAGTTTTATAAAAATGTAATTTTTATATATAAAAGTTGTTTTATATATAAACTTATTGTATATATTTTATGTATGTAGAGTATAAATATAATTGTATATAAATATAATTTTTATATATAATTTATTTTATATATAAAAGTAAAAATATGTAATTTGTATTTTTTTATTTAACAGTAAATTGGAGACATCTCACCAGACAAATATACACAGTTTTACGTCAGATTATTTAATCTAGAGTATGAATTTGCTACCGTTTATCCAACTGCTCCTCAAACGATGTACATTCCGGTGATTTTCAGGTTTTTGCTACCAAATACAATACTGCACTAAACACACTTGTGATTGCAGCCTGTTTTATTTTATCACCATGGATATCTGAGACTTGAAATATAACCTTTCTAATGCTACTTCCTTCCCTCCCATTCTCCCTGTTATTTGGAGAATGGAACTGAAAGGAGATTGAAGATGAGCTGTGAAAGTCAATAATTACTCCTTACAGCACATGGCTAGCAGCCTCCTGCTACAATATTTACGTCCTATTCCATTGAGGTGGCACCCTCTGCTCACATGACCCAAATGCATTCGCGCTCCACCAAGAACACAGCTGAATCCTAACTGCATTGGCAGCTTTGCACATGCTCTGTCTGGCCCTTTGAATCCTCATTCACCCATTGAGATTTATTTTGATTTAAAGGAACATCTCAGCTGCTGAAGCTCCGTGACCTCCAGAGTTTTCCTGGCCCAGATTTAAGTCAGGCGGCCCCCAAGAATACTGTTTTTCAGGGTTTGAATTTTTTTGTGTATTTGGTCGGAGGTGGAGGGTATGTAATACTTACCCACAAATACAGCTGACGAATGAGGCTGTGAGAAGTAACTCTTTTCCTGGCAGGTATTGTAGGAAAAATATTTACCTATTTCTATCATTTGCCTCGACAACAAGCTGAAGCTCTATGCACATTTAATTCCCAAATAGAGGTTTTGGCAAGTGATGCTGTATCTGACTGTTGTGTTGACAGTAACGTGTAAGATGGTGCTTTCTCCTCTCTAGAGACCTGGATGCTTTTTGCCATTCTGAGGGGAAATCATGAGACAGGCAACCATGGATTTCAGCACTCCATCTGTGTTTGATCAGCAAAAAGGTAAAAATGCTGCTTTAACATATCCTTTGGCTTTTTCACATCTTTATTCCAACAGTAGTGATTTGCAGTTGTAAGGGGAGAGGAAGGGTGTGTGTGTGTGTGTGTGTGTGTGTGTGTGTGTGTGTGTGTGTGTGTTGTGGAAAGAGGATTTCACATAGAAAACAAACCTGTTCTAAATAAGCTTGTGATTTGTTTGTCTTGTTAAAGTGTTCTTGTCTACAAATTTTTAAAAATTAGGTTTCAAGCATACCAGCTATTTCAGATAGTATCATCTTTATTCTCATTTGTGTCTTTTTTCAAATCTCTGAAAAAATATAATAGAGTAAGTAAAATAAAAAGAACAAATTATGTATCTCTTTTCAATCTGTTAACCCAATATTTTATTGCTATAGTTTCATAATATTTCTTGATTTCCTTCACAAATAGATGTTGCCCAGATTTGCACTCTAGTTGATATATTATCTCATCTGAGGTTGTGTAATGACTTATCACTATTTATTATTTGCAATGACAGCATATATCTCTTACTCATAATTTTCAGAGTAGAAATAATTTTCCATATGAAAAGATTGTTGTGAAATTGACCCATTAAAACGTATTCAGCCATGCAGTCTATGTGTGTACATTCCGCATATGAAGAGTGTATATATACATATGCATAATACCTGTGTGTAATTATGCATGTTTCTATGTATGTAGAGGAAATTCTCATTCTGTAAGTGTAATAAATATTTTAGCATAGATTTTTAAGTATCTAATATCTAAACCACTTTCTGCCGTCTCTGAATATTCTTCAGGATAGTATAAGAATATTTCAAGGTCCTTTAGTCATTTACTTGTTTTGGCTAAAACATAAAGATGGTGGTTTATGAAAGCCTCGTTAAGAAAAGTCACTGCTTCATTCTTTTTCCCTTTTCTTGCTCTAGACCATAGCATGCTTACTTCCCTTTAAGCTACGTCTGGTTTCATGAGTGAATTATTTTAGCTCAGTATTTTCTCAATTAATAGATTTTCATTTAGATTTCTGAGTAACTATATGTATGTGTGTATTACATATGGTTTGATCTCCAGGTCTTAACTAATTTTGAATAGTGTGTGTGCGTGTGCGTGTGTGTGTGTACCTTCAGAATGTGCTGGTTCACACTGCGTTTGGGTACGGACACCATAGAGAATGTGATTGTTACAGCTGTGCCCACCATTATCCTCTCCCCTTTGTACATTTTGTATCACTGGTGGCAATCAGCAAAAGTGGAAATATGCCTGGATCCAAAGGCCTCAAAGCAGCTTAAAAAAATGACATTGTTGAGCTATGCAGTCCAAAGAGGAACACAATTGGTTTATTTTATAAGACTAATTTAAAGGAGCTGGAACTGACTGCAGAGAACTAGCTTAATCAATTAAGTGGTTCTGTTTGTATCTCCTAACAAGACTGAGCTCAAACATAGTTAAAATGTTAATATACAATATTTATTTTCTTATAGTGTCTCTTAAGTGAGCAATTCACAGCAATTCTTCCACTCTAGGCTTGATTCTCTCCCAAGTAAGTTAACCCTTTGTCTGCCATCTCTGCCTCTATTTCTTAATCTTTTCTTTCAAAAAGTGGTGGCAATAGCATGAGCCATATAAGTTAGAATGGCAGATGAACTCTTAGCTGTGTGACCCTTAGCAAGTTACCTAACCTCTCTGAGCTCTAATTTCCTCAGCAATATAATAAAAGAAATGATACTTATTTAGCAGGGTTGTTGTGAGAATCTAAAATAATATTAAAAAGTACTTGTCACAGTGCCTGATGTGCAATGTACTTTCAAATTGTGGCTGCTTATGTTATTATTGCTGTGATAAATATTACCACCCTGGACCATGAGTTCCTCAGGTACAAAAAACTATTCACCTATCTCCAGTTTGAATTTAGCAGTCCTCAGGACAAATGAGGATTTAGTTAATGCCAGTTGACTAGATTATGTTAATATTTTTTTAATTCTAGGGTACCATTTAGAGCAACCCCTAGAATAATTATTAACTAAATGATATCTGAATAGCTCTATTATCTCATTAATCCTTCCATCTTCTTAAAAGTATGAAAGACCACGATAGGTTTAGACCATTACACAGATTTAAAATACCATGTTGTTGGTCAAACCATGATGAAGTGATTTTCTTCGAAAAGTTGAGTGTGGGGCTTTTTTAGTGTGAATTCTGAATATCTGGGGAATCGAAACTCTAGAAGCCACTGGCTCTTCATGTAGATATTGACAAAAGACATTACATCTGGAAAGACGTTAAAAGTCATGTAATCCACTGATTCTCAAACTTGGCTGCACATCAGAATCACCTGGACAGTTTCTGAAAATGCTGATGCCTGAGTCTCAACCCTCGAGATTTCATTTAATTGGTGTGGGTAATGGGCTGACAAAAAATCCTCAGGAAGTTCTAATGCACAGCAAAGATTGAGAACCACTCATCCAATCCATCCTCCTAACATCTCATGTAGGAAAAGTAAAGCACAGAGAGGTTAGAAGGTGGGCCTTTTTAAAATAATAGCACACAGCTAGTTAGTAAGAGAGGAGGCTGAGACTCAGGAGTTCTCTATCTAGACAACAGAAGTACAAGGTGCATGCTTTTATGGGCGATCTCTGGCCCTAACAGCTACTCTGGGTTGGGCGTAGGATTCAGGCAGATTTGGCTCATGGTTGCCCAGAGAATGGTTAGTGTTGTGCACTTGAAAAATATGATACATAATGACCTTCAGTGCTCAGACAAGGTGGATCTGATAAGCCTAAATCCCTCTGCAAATCCAATTGCATTTTTCTATATTTCTCTTTAGCAGTGATAACAAGACATCTCTATGCCAGGGGCTTGGGAATAGATGGCCATTTGCTCAAGTCCTTCCTATCTGTCCTCTTCCCAGTAGCATGAACTTGGACAAACTGATCGATATTCTCATATGTAAAATGTGGATAATATTATATAGTTGCAGTGTTGCTGGGAGGCTTAAAAATTAGGTTTTCTGACTAGCCAAGGGGATTAGGGCCCTGTCTCTGACTTGCTTTGTGAAATTGTGAGAGATTTCCACTCCTGCCTGGTGCTTTTTGCTTTCACCATAGCAACATCTCTTCTGGTCCCACGTGCTCTTCCTGGCTTTCTTCCCTTTCAAAGCCCACACACAGGAAAGAACCTGCAGTAAAACTGTTTACTACAGAACTCCGAGGTTCCCCTGAAGCTGAGATATTATGCAACTGGAGATATATGCACTTTAAGCTTCGTCTCCAGTTGTGGAAGGACAAGCTTTGCTGTGCCTGAGGAGGAACTCCAGGCCTCAGAGAGAAAATGGAAGTAAGAAGTGTGATCCAAAGGGCCTCATTCACCCCTGGCCTGGCCCAGGTTCTGTGAGAATGTCCTTGCTAGACAGGGTGTTTGCAGGCTCCTGTGGGGGCTGTGGCCCACTCTCACAGGTTTTTCTCTGGTAGAGTTGTTGAGGGAATAAGAGGAGGGGCTCAGCCCTCCAGCCCAGATTAATACAGGGCATTATTGTCCTAGGCGCTATAACAAATTACCACAGCTGGGTGGCTTGAAACAATGGACATGTATTTTCTCATAGGTCTGGAGGCCAGAAGTATCAAATCAAGATGTCAGCAGTGGGTGCACTGCTTCTGCAGACTCTGGGGAAGAAGCCTTCCTTGCCTCTTCCAGCTTCTGGCTGCTTGTGGCCTCCTCGCCCCAGTCTTGTCTCTGTCTTCACATGGCCTTCTCGGTCTCTGTGCCTCTCCTGTCTCTCAAAATTCTCTCCGCTCTCTCTTAGAGTGATACGTGTGATTACATTTAGGGCCCACCCAAACAATCCCGGATAAACTGCAATTCTCAAGATCCTTAATCACATCTTTTGACATATAAGGTGATATTCACTCTTTTGCTATATAAAGTAATATTCACAGGTTCTGGGGATTAGGGCATGGATATATCTTCAGGGCCACTGTTTAACCCAGTACATGGCATGAAAAGAGGTCAAATGTCAAGTCCCTTCTCAGAAAATATGTATCCTCAGGACTTGGTTTTGGTAAAAATCCATTCTCTTTTAAGCTGGAAGGATATTTGGCATTTGGGACCTGGAGTGGAAATGGTATCTATCTGGTGCAGACTCTGTGCAGGCACTGTGCAAAGATTACATCATGATAAGACCTAATAATGTTTATTGAGCACTAAGCAGAGCCAGGCTTGGTGCCAGGGATTATATATAGACTAGCTCACTTAATCCTCACATCAGCCACACTATTATTCCTCCCTTAGACCAATGAGGAAATTCAAAAAGTTTGTGACTACCCAAGGTTACTGCAAGACAAAATGGCAAACCTGAGATTCAAGCCTAAACCTGGTTGACTTCAAAACCTGTATTCTTCCTACTACAGTACTCTTTCTTGATCAGCCGTAAATTTTAGTGAAGAAATAAGACATCAATAAATATTCAAATTAATGAAGGATGTATTTGCATTAGTAGTAGGCTGTTACTCCATTGTGTTGTGGACTTAGCAGGGTTGATGTGTTGGTTTTAATTTCCAACTTTTCATCTAGAATGGGAATGCTATCCAAGTAGAATGTAGAGTACACAGATTTGCACTTTGCTGAAAAAGCAAAATTCTGGTGTGCCAACCAGACACCTCCAAAGGAAAAATAAGCAGATTTTGAAAGGAGTTTGGGAAGAGAGCAGAGAAAGGCAAGAAAAGGAAAAAGGAAAAAGGAGATGATTTAGGCTCAGTGAATTATTTTAGGTTCACAGACCTTCCTGGGAATAAAACCCAGGAACACTGAGGAGAATTCTGTGATTGATGTTCAGATCAATGGTCCAGATAGAGAGGCAAATGACCAGTCCACAAGTTTAGAAGCAGATTATCTGTTGCTTGAGGGAAAATGCTCAGCCTTCTTCCTCTCTTAGTCAAGAATGAGTAGCAGAAGGGCAAACAGAGATAGGAGAAGAATTCTCTTTCCAAAGTTCTTGCCTACTCAAGGCTAAGCCTAGACAAACATGTTGCTGGATGCCTACCCCTCCCCTTTGTCTGCCTCCTTTGTTTTCCCTTTCCAGCACACAGGAATTTCCCTCCCATCAATCAACTCCTGGGAAATGCTGTGACAGACCAGTCTAGTCCTGGCCCCTCTGGCGGGCCTACTTAGAGTTAAGCCCCAGACTGATCTTATCCAGTCTTGACCAAAGTATGCATCTTAAGAAGGAGGATCTGGGTGTGGTATCCAGAGGGAATAAAGGCCAGCCTGGTCAGCCAGATCTCCAGAATTAACCCAAAATTAACCCTGATGTCCCACAATGTAGCCAGATCAACTTCAGATGGCAAACCCTTACCTCAGCTGGATAACCATACTGCGTTTTTCCTATCATCTCTGTCCATAAACTCTACATTTGTTTAACAATTATTAAGCAACTATGTTGGATAATTGACATCTATGGATTTTCTCTTCGATGCCATCTTTTTTGGATGCAAAGGTATTTTAAATAAAAGCCACTAAATTTTCAGCTGTTTTTATTATCAAGCAAGTATGAAACAAATATCTCACTCATTCCCAAATATGGGACAAAGTGAGAAGGCAAGGGTCTGGATGCACTGAGGTCCAAGGCTTGTATAAAAGATGGGTATGAGCTAGACACCATCTGGCAGAAAGACCTCGCCAACCAGGAGTAACACATTTAGTATGCTTGTAACTCTCAAGAAGCCTGTCGATCATTCAATCCAAAATGTTTGCTGATTCTGAGAATTCACTTGCATCATAAATATTCAAACAATACTAAAATGATTTCAGTATAGAAAGGGTTATGTATTCTCTTAACTAGCAAAAGGCTCTATTCCTCAGAGCCTCTTAGCCCCACCCAGCCTGTGCCTAGCCTCTCAGCCACCAAGATGAGCCCCAGAGCAACTCACCTTCCACACCAGAGCTGGGGAGTAGCTTCCTAAAGGAAATAGAATGTTCAAGCCAAGAATATTAACCAGCATCAATAATCAGAAGAGCAATAGGTTTGGTTTATTAAGCAGCCTATGTGCCAGACACTGTGCGAAACTCTTCATTTTCATTATCTCACTTGATCCCCAACACAGCCTATGAGACACATTCGATTTCCACTTCATCTGAGCTTATATGACTTGTCCAAGGCTATGCAGGTCAAGGGGCAAGGCTGCCATTTTAACTCTTGCTTCTGACCCCTGAGCACTGCTCACATTCCCCTTCACCACCAACTTATACTTTCTGGATTCTGTTAGCCCACCCCAATAACCCCATCGTGACCCCTGGCATGAGAAGGAAAAGAAAAGCAATGGTGGCTATATTTACTCAGGCTAGGCCAGCTCCCCTGGGCCGGGCTTTCATTCGCAATGAGCTCTGGCCAGAGGGCTCAGCTCAGTGACAGCTGACCTCTGCTAGGGTAGGGGCAGATCCAGTCTCCATGGTAGCCATTCTATGGTGAGAAAAACAGCATCAGAATCCAAGGAGGAGGAGGAGGTTAAAAGGGCAGGATTACTGGAAAATGACCTGTGGAATTGACGTGATGAGAACTGGAGATTTGCAAAACCAGGGCTTGGGTTCCATCACAGAAACTTCTGAAGGCAGATGCTTTATCATTTTCCTGTTCTGTCCGTTTGTTCTGTGCAGCAACAGATCGATGTTTTTCCAAGAGACAGTTCAAAGAGCCTCGACCCTGTAAACAAGGTCACACATAAATAGTAGCTGATAAAAAAGAAAAAGAATTAGTTTAACCTTGACATTCTTTGATCATGGGTAAACTTGAAATAATTTATTTGCTCTCTAACTTACCACAACAAATCAGAACGCAGTCTGGTGTTTTAAAAAAATTATTTTATTTTTAAGAGCCTTGAGAGGGACACCTGAAATTTGTCTGAATGTACACTTTTATCTTTCTGGTTACTTAGTGCTATTCAAAAATAGTATCCTAGAGTTTTGGCCACAACCTGGCTGACTCAGCATGGGCCCCTGAACAGAGAGAGGAGTCAAAATGGCCTTGTATGAGCCTGGTTTCAGGTGTCACATCAGAAACCAATTTAAGGACCGATCCTGGAGGCATTTTGCCTTAGAACAGTACTACTGGCAGAACTGGAAGAAACCTCAGTGAATGTGTAATCCAACTCTCTCACTTTTCATATGTGAAAACTGTAACACAGAGGGATCAGTGGTGGTATGGCGTAGTAAACTGTTAATGGCCACTGGAGCCAAACTGCACAGTTGAAGTCCCAGTGTTGCCACTTATGTGTGACCCAGCTGTTAAACACCTGTATACCTCACTTTCCTAGCTTATAAAATAAGATGCTACCACTACAAAGATTGCTTGTAAAGACTGAATTAATGAATATATACAAAGCACCTGCAACCATGCCCAGCCCAGAGTAATCACTTAGCAAGGGCTAGTGATACTTATAAATGACTTACCTGAGGTCATATGGATGACCAGTCTTTCCAGGTCAAGAGACCATCCACCCGTCAAGCTGTCTCCCTCTCTGTAATGACTTCACAGCCTAGTACCCCTTCCTTTTTACTTAGAAATGTAAAGGGGCAGAATTTGCCTAAGCAGGAAAACCACATCAGAAGGAAAATAATTTTCCACAAAAACACATATGCCTTAGAGCACTTCTACTCTCCTTTTCCACTGTTAGGTGTTTATCCTCTAAGACTTGCCTTCTAGTAAAACACTTCCCTTCACTCAAAGTCAGCCTACCTGTTAGCTTCCGCTCTCTGTGCTGGTGGTGCCAGGAAGGTTTCTAGACTCACTGAGCTGTTCTATAAATTTCTAGTTTTGAGACAGAACCTCACCTTTTAAATTATTAGTTTCATTTTTTACTATTGGATTGAGTAAACCTCTCTATGTGTGTGTTGTTTTTTTTTTTTTTTAAACGTTATCAGATATTCTTACCTATTTTTTTTTGGTCCCTCTTTTTGTTTGTTTTTTAATTTTGGAATGATGATACATTCAAACACTTTCAAGGTATAAAACAATGTACAATAAAAGATCTCCCCCTCTACCCGCCCAACCCCTGCAGCCATCCAATTCCCCCTTCTCTTTAGGCAAAACACCATAAGTAGTTGCTCATGTTTCCTTCCACAGAGGTCAGTTCCAAGTATAGATAAACAAATATGTAAATATATTCTTTTTTCTTCTTTAAAGCATAAAGTTATCTATTCTTTTTACAACTGAAAGTATTTTCCTGAGCCCTACCCCCAAAAACTGTTGGAACTTTTATTAAAATGGCATTAAATTTACAAACGAATCTGTGTAATAATTGAAATTGGTTATACTATTTATTTAGTTGTTTTCTCTGAGAACTTGACATGTATCTTTACAAATTCAACTCTTTTGTTATATCCTTCAGTAAAGTTCTGTAGCTTTCCTCATCACAATTCTGAATATTTATTCTTGAGTATTTTATATTTTCACTGTAATGAACTATTTTCATTGCAAGGAGGAGTTATTTTCCTCCTTATATTATTTAATAAGAAATGTCTGGTTTTATATTTTAAACTGACTAACTTAATTAGATCTTCTTAATCCTAATTATTCTGTACTTAATTCTCCAGTGTCATCCTGGTCAGATGGCCTGGTTTCAAATCCTGCTCTGCTACTTAATAGCTGTGTAACATTGGGAAAATGAGTAAACCTCTCCATACTTCAATTTCCTTATCTGTAAGTGGATAAGGTACCACTTACTCTATAAAATTGTCAAAACAAACAAACAGCCTAATTCAAATGAACCAGTGAGTGCATGGAAGAAACATGAGTCATCTGTACAAGTTAACTATTATTAAATTATAATAATTTTGCTCTTCCTTTATGATTGTTTCATTTCTTTGTGCTTCATCTTATTTCATTAAAGTTTATTTCTTTTTCTGTTGCTTCACTTTTAGCTGTGATATTTGCAGTTGATTTGAAATAAATGTACTTAATTATATTAAAAATATAATATTTTATTCACACATATTAAGCATATTTTTGGTAACAGATATCAAATTTTATCAAATACCTTGTTATTATTTACTCATGTAATCATATATTTTCCCTTTGCTCTATGGGTGTGATATATTATATTAATAGATATCCTAGAAGCAAAACATCTTTATAATATGATCATATTTAATTTAAAACTTAGACTTTTGTGTTTACAAGTTGAACCTTTCTATAGGTCCCTCTGTGTGTGTCTTTGCAGATTATGCTAGCCTTAGAAAATAAATTAGAAAAATTTCACTCTTTTGTAATACTTTTTGAAGGACATTTTAAAGAATTCACTCAACGTCACTTCGGAATCTTTATGCTATTGCCATTAACTTTAATTCTCCCTAGTGTGTAACCAACTCTTCACAGATGGGTTTTAAATTTTGGATTAATTTTTGCTACAAATGATAGTAAACTCTAGCACAATGATCAATTAGATATAGACAAATGCCTTGACATAATGAGATATAAAGGACACCAATAAAAAATTAATAAATGGCCATAAACATATGAAAAAAGTTATTTCTTTGGAACAACAAAAGAATTGGTCATTAGAAACAATATACTATTCTTCTTTCATATCAATATTAATTTTTTTAAAAAAATACTAATGTACAGCATCACAAAGGATGGGGTAAAATTTGGGCTTTCAAGCACTGCTTGGAGAGAGTGTGTTACTTCAGCCTCTCTGGAGGGCAATTTGACAGTCAAATCCACTGACTCCAAGTTCACTTCTAGGAATGTATCCAAAGAAAATAATCAAAGATACACAAAAAGACATATATGCAAGAATGTTATAATATTACTTAGCATAGCAACAAAATTTATAATTCCCAAAAAAGAGAAACAATTTAAATGTCCAATAATATGATAATGGATTTGATTAGTTGTGCTAAAATCAGTGGATTTAATGTCACATTTTTATAAATAGTATTTTCAAATCTTATTTTATGATATGGGAAAACATTTATGGTCTAATAATAAATGAAAAAGAGCAAAAATCAAAATTATATACACAACGTGGTCTTATTTTTAGAAAGAATGAATTACATATAACTCCAGCACAATGCTCAGAACTGTTAGTCATTGGCTATTACACGTTAAAATATCTCCAGACCTTCAGATCAGTAAGAATTGCTCAGGGGTATATACATATACTGCCCACAGTCCAGCAGCTAAAAACTATTGACCCCACTTCAGCTGTTAGGCCTGCTCCATTCTGATTGGGGCTCTGACAAGCAGTTGTTAGGTACTGTTAATATCACCCTTGATGAGACTGTGAGAGGAGAATTCAGGATAGGCAGCAGGGGACAAAGATCCACTTGATAAATGAGCAACAAATTGACCTTGGTGTTAGCCAACCTCATATTGGGTCTCCGAAAATCTTAGCCATTTTCTTCAGATTTTATCATTGTGTTCTAATCCATAGAAAGATCAAAGTATGGGAGATCTGGAATTTGCATCACTAGCTTGGTCCTGCCCCAGCAGCAGCCACTACTCACAAGCTGTAGCCAGGGCCATTAGCCACTGTCCTAATCCTCGTGGGTGCTACCCACCTCAGGCTATGGCGCCTTCCAGATTTTTCTCTCTCCTGTTCTTTGCTTCCTGGCCTTCAGACTGTTTGGACCTTTTAAACTCTTTGTTTATTCCTGGGGAATGTGCCTTCTCTTTAATATGACCTGTGAGTTAGGTTTCCACTCATTTTCAGCCGTGTCCATTCTGGCTGTAGGGTCAGGGCAGGGGACAGTTTGGCTTTTTGAGGGGGAAGATGGGAAGGGCAGAGGCCCATGACTATACACTCTGAAGCAACTCAGACTTTTCAAGCTTCCTGGCTTCCCCTCCTGCCAGCGCTTCTTCCCACGCCTGCATTATGTTCCTCAGGCAGGTAGGTGGAGGACAGAGGTGGATGGGAAGCAAGCCCACGTAAGTCAAGTACATACAACACGCCAGCTTCTTAATGCTGATTATCATCGAGTATATATTTTCTTCTTATCTGTATTCTCATAATTTTTATAATCCAAAAGGGAATCTAAAAGAACACTTAAGATAACAGATCAATTAAATGAAAATATTTGGGGATAGCACTTGGTGTTAGTTTTTTTAAGCTCCCAAGGTGATTCTAATGTATAACCAGTGTTGAGATCCAGGGATAGAGCCAATCTCTCATTTTACAAAATAGCCAGCTGAACCCGGAGTGGTTCACAGTAACACACGTGGCCAACATGTTCATTGTTCAAAAAGAGAGTTCTTTATGAAATTCAGATTTAAGTCAAATTTATTAATTACTGAGACGTTATTTCAGTCATCACTCTTTTAGACCTCACAATATTCCATGTTCACAGCTCCGATGATATGATTTAAATCAGCCTTACTTAAACCATATATCCATAATATATGAAAGTTGAGGGAAGCTATTCACTTACTTCAACTCTACTTAAAATGCTAGTGATATGCCTTATAAAATTGTTCAAAGCAGCAGAAGACTCCTTCTTCCACACTTTTTCTAACTCTCTTCCCAAGGATTATGAGGAATGAACTTTCATTTTGTATATCTATGTCTCTTCAATCTGTCATTTAGAAAAAAAAAAACATGCTAATTAAATCAGCAAACACACACTTATCAAGTATCTATCACATATCCAATACTACTCAAGCTTCTACTATCTAAAGAATCTTTTCTACAATAAAAGCAAAGCCATACTTCTAAAGTTCTAGTGCAGTCACATGAAGAGTAATAATTCACCAGGTTGGGTTTTATTCTCTGCCTTCATAAAGTAGCAATAAAATCAAGGCAGTCTAACAACTCCAGTGTTGTGAGAAATGATTTTATTTTAATTGCCTTCAAGCATCTTTAGGAACCCAGGAGACAGCCATCCAGGAGCTATTGTCAATCGTGATTGTGGATAGGATGCATGTGTGGATACTTTACAGGGTCAGTGCAATTTTAAGGAAAATTTAAAGAAAGAAGAGATCCTGTCCAATCTTGGAATGAATTATTGACAAAGAGGAAGAAAGCAGAGTCAAGACAGTGAGAAAGTCCGTGGAAGGCCAGCTGACAGAATGTGGCTGCACCAGCTTCAGGAATGATGCAAAGCTAGGAGACTGCAGAGAGATATACTTGTTTAATCTGACACTTGGACCAGCTACCCAAATTGCATTTGTTTTCTGAAACTATTTTCAGGAGATCAAGGCAGTAGGAGCAGTTTTACAAGTGGCCAGAGTAGAAGACCACCAGGAAGATGCCATTTAACGGACCCAAGGAAGACCTCCTTTCCCAAATCGCTCTCAGCCCAGGAGTCATTGTTCATCAGTGATAGGTGACTCATTATTTGTTTCTCATATACGTGAGAAAGACACACGGAACATCAAGCACGAAAGGAACCTTAAAGGTCAACCTTCTACTCAGTGTGGGTTATCTCTTCAAGAGTATTCTAAGATATGTTTGGTCGCAACTTGCTGAAATAAGAATAGTGATGAGGAGCACTTTAGCTCACAAAGTAGTTCCTTCTGGTTCTGAACAGCTCTAGCCATTCAAAAGTTTTACTTATTCTAATTTCTATCTACCAGAACTCGTTCTGCCCTCAGGCTGTAAGGAAAACAAGTCTAAACTATCTTCCAATTTCTTTAGTATTTAAAAACAGCTGTCATGTCCAACTGAGTCCCCTCTTCTTCAAACTAAACAAATCCTGTTTCTTCACCTTTTCCTCACCTTCAGGACTCCTCAGTTAAAATGGCAAATACCTCGGGTAAACACCCACCATTTCTGGAAAGAAAAAGAAATGGGAGGAGTTATACATTTGATCCAGAAGAAAGTAAGGGAGAGTTATATATTTGATCCAGAAGAAAGTAAGGGTGATCAAAATAACAGCACTTGACTTACTTTTCAATTTCCAAAGGCCAACCAGGCTCACATAATCTTTCATAAAATTTATTTAAGATCTATACCTTCCTAATTACCAAGAACTTCTTGACACACTATATTAACATCAAGGAGATTTCCACAAGACTCAAATGGGTGAGAAACCCCATCGAACATGCAAACTAAATCAATTCATCGATCTATTTATTTCATACATACTAAAGCCTCTATGCATTAAAGATTGAGATCTTACTTTTTAAGATTAATATTATTAAAATAAAAGTTAATTCTATGGAAGGCATCTAGAGAGGCATCATTACTGAAGTTTAACATAGACATGCTTCTTGAAACATCAAATTCCATTTCCCAGCTCCCCCTGCCCCCCACCCCCTCTATCCAGTAGAAATGCTAACTGTGCAATGGCATTCACAGGTCAGAAGAATCACCCTGAGGAACACAGCAATGCTGAGATTCAAAGAAATGCAACATGTGTTGCATCATAAATCTGGATATGAAGAAAAGTCTGATTCTGGCCAGATATTTACTTTTGAGATAACAATGTTGCAAGATGTCTTCCCCACAGAACGAAATCCCTTCTTTTCTACACCCACGGCATGAAGATTGCTTTCAGTATTTGTTTTTTCAGCTGATACATGCGAAAGCTTGGAGCTATTTTTTTCTTTAAAATGTTAGAAAGAAACTTTTTTTCCTTGTCCTATGTGACTGGCACTTTGTGAAATACTGTTAAAGCCTCAGTCAATACATCCTGTAGGACTAGAGGAGAAATAGCAAAATGTTTTAGCTCACAAAATCTCTGCAGCCTGCTAAGCAAGGCAGAGGATCTCATTAAGGAGAAAGAAGACAGAGGTTCCTATCTATGCCAGAGAAATAATCTTGGTAACAATAATTGACACAGTTTGAATATTTACTGTATCAGGCATTGCTCTAAGCACTTTAGGTGGATTAACTCATTTAGCTCTCAGAACAGCCCTAGAGCTAAATACCGTTCTTATCTAATTTGACAAGTGAGAATAGAGAAGTTAAGCAACTTGCGCAAGGTCACACAGCAAGCAAGTAAGTGACAGTATCAAGATTTAAACTCTGGAGTTTGAGTCTATGCTATTTGCCTTTTTCTATATTGTCTCCATGTGTGATATATATAATGAGTCACAAGAAAATAATTTTGTTTTAATGCCAGCCAACTGTATCAATGACCTTAAACTTCTTTCTGCATGGCCAGAGTGTGCCAGACTGGCTTTTAATTCTGCCCAGCAGAACTGGCACCATTCTGGTGCAGGGTCCAGATCAAGGCCCCAGAAATTCTTTATTACCAGTGGGTGGCAATATTGTCACATGGAGCCATCTGAGTGCAGTCCTGGCATCCTTCCTGAAAGTGGAAAGGCCTCACCAACTTACAGATAGATCATTCCAGGCAGCCCTCAAAATGCATTTTTCTACTGTCCCCAAAGCACTCAGGATAATCCTTCCAGTGAAGAGATGGATCTAATTAGGAGAATGCCCAGGAAACTATTCATTCAAGTTATTCTCCCTCTGTCCTGCAATCATATCCCTGATATATCGCAATCATAAATTACGCACTTGTCTTCCCACTAGGACATGTCTTTCTTAGGGACAGAGACTCTACAAGCTTTGAATCTGCAGTTTCACTTATGTATGATAAAGGTTGAGTATATGGATGAATGATTACACTGCAGTTCTTCAGAAGTATTCGACTCCACTTCAAAGAACAATCTAAGAAAGATCTGCAGGCTCCTCTGTAGTTGACCAAAAATGAATCCAGGCTCTACTAGTGACTCTAGAATGAGTTCAGCCACCCAAGGATCCTCAGAATAGAATGAAACAAAGGAAGCTTCTCAAGACCATCCTGGCCTGGACTCTTGGAATTACAAAACTAAATCTGTCCTTACAGTGGTCTGGCTCTTCCATAAAACAGTCACAGCTTAAGGAGAACAAATGTCAAGCTGACCTCTGGATAATGTCAACTAAGTGAGCCCAATAATTGGTGCACTCAAGGGCTTCCCCAAGGAACTCCCCAATAACCCAAGGCAGAGCTCCAGGAAAGGGGACCAAAGTTGTACAAATTCTGAGAATCTTTGAAGGAGATCATGTAATCAAAAACATTTCTAGCAACTTGTCATATATCTGAAATCCTAATGTTAAAGAGCCAATGTTAAAAGCCGTGAGGATAAGTTAGATAATTTATGATAATCCTGAAAACTGTTAAGGTTTTTAACAACAAAAAATGAGGAAGATAACATCTATCCTTCCAATTTTTAGGTAAAAATTAATAAAAATTTAAAATCGTAGCTGTTTGTTTTTTAATTATTTTTTTTTATATTGGGGTGACATGGATTAACAAAATCTACTAAGGTATTTATAAAAGTCAGAATTGGAAAACTACATACTTTTTTATTTTTTATAACTTTGTCAAATATCAAGGACCCGTTTTCTGTTACAGACACACTTGGCTCTATCTGTCAGTGGCAGCGCATTAATGTGAAGATTGACACACCCTTTTTCAATATTTAAGAAAAACCTTGGTTTATTTCCATGATTATAAAAAATATAAATTCATTATAGAGAATTTAGAAAATATAAGAAAGTTCTGAAGGATATCCAAGAGATTATCTCTATTGACTTTTTCGATGCATGGCTTTCAAGTCTTTACATATTTTACATATATACATACACATTGCTTTTTTAAAAAATAAAATATAATCTAAATCTGTTCACGTATTTCTTTCTTCCTAATCTTTATGTCTCTTTTCCACTTTCTCTGCTTTCAGTTTCTCTTCCTCTGTGTGAACTCTGGAATTTCTTTTTATGTACCTATACACAAGTCTATCTGTTTAACACAGTTAGAGAGGCCAAAGCTATTCAAACCATGCTCCTTCTCTACGCTGAATGGAAAGAAAGATAATACAAATAGATAATAGATGATACTAGTTAGACAGATATATGAGATAGATAGATAGATGATAGACTAGATAGATAGATAGATAGATAAATAGATAAATAGATGATAGATAGATAGATAGATAGATAGACAGACAATAGATAAGGAGAGAAGGAAGAATTTACATATCATTTGTTGATGTAGTTCTCCAGCATGTCTTAAATGGTTTCATGATCATTGGTAAAAAAATCTTTCTTGTTTTTGTTTTAGATTCCATAAGGACCATAAGTCATTCTTCTCCTCGTACCTGTTATTTCTGCATCACCCTTACTCATTTCTACACAAATTCTTTGGACTATCTAACATTTTGACCTAGTTATTTGCACTGACTGCAATTTAAATTTACTGTTTCTACAAAACCTCTCCGGAAGCCCCTTCATTTCCTATTTCCTAATGGCTCTGTGGTTTTGTATGATATCTCAGGGCTAGAAGGAGCTCTGAAATACATTTTGTTTTGCCTCACACATCTTCCTTTCCCCCTATCCTGTGCTTCACTCTGTGTCTGAATTCCTTCTGCAGTATATTTCATCGGTGGCCATCTAGCCAAGATTGACCATCTTCAATGACAGCAAGCTCAGCCTCTTGAAGTGACCCATAAGAATCTATGAAACAGAAGTGAGAGTCTAGAAATAATCACATGCATCTCTGGTCAACTGATTTTCAAGACCATTCAGTGGGGGAAGAACTGCCTTTCAGCAAATAGTTCAAATGGACAGCCACATGCAAAACAGTGAAGTCAGACCCTTGCCTTAACATTATATGCAAAAAATATAACTCAAAATGGATCAAAGGTCTAAACATAAGATCTAAAAGTATTAAACTTTTAGAAGAAAACATAAGGAGAAAACTTTATGACATTCAGTTTGGCAATGATTTCTTGGATATGATGACAAAAGCATAAACAACAAAAGAAAAAATAGACAAATTGAACTATATCAAAGTTAAAGCATTATATATCAAAAGACATTATCAACAAAGTGACAAAGCAATCAACAGAATGGGAGAAAATATGTGCAAATTATATATCCGATAAGAGATAAATAATATTCAGAATATATAAAGAATTCTTACAACTTAAAAACAACAATAAAAAACAAACTATCAAATCAAAACATGGGCGAAGGACTTAGAGATTTCTCCAAAGAAAATGTACAAATGGCCAAAAAAAGCACGTGAAAAGATGCTCAACATCACTAATTATAAGGAAATACAAATTAAAACCATAAAATATCACTTCATATCTATTAATCTATTATTAAAATAAACACAAGAAACAAAAATAAGAAATAACAAATGTTGGTAAAGACATGGGAAATTGGAACCCTTGTGTACTGTTTGTGGGAATATAAAATGGCACAGCCTCTATAGAAAACAGTATAGTAGTTTCTTAAAAAATAAAAATAGAATTATCATATGATCCAGTAATTTCACTTCTAAGTATATATGCAAAAGAATTGAAAGCAGAGTCTGGAAGAGATATTTGTATACCCACGTTGGTGGCAGCATTGTTCATAATAGCCAAAAAGTGGAAAGAACCCAAGTGTCTTATCAATGGATGAATCGATAAATGAAATATGATATCAACATACAATGTGGTATTATTCAACCTTTAAAAAGAAGAAAATTCTGGCGCATGCTATAATGTGGATGCCATTGAGGACATTATGCTAAGTGAAATAAGCCAGTCACCAAAGCATAAATACTGTTGATTCTGCTAATATGAAGCACCTAGAGTCATCAAATTCACAGAGACAGAAAGTGAAAAGCTGATTCTCAGGGGTCGAAGGGGAAGGAAGAATGGGGAGTTTTTGACTAATGGATATAGAGTTTGAGTTTTGGAAGATGAAAAGAGTTCTGGAGATGGACATGGTATTAATGGTGGCACAACAATATAAATGTACATTAGGCCACTAAAATGTATATTAAAAATAGTTATAATGGCAAATTTTATGTATATTTACTACAATTATTCTAAAAATTTTAAAAAAATAATAAAAGCTTTTCAGATAGTATCACAACCCCACAAAATACTCTCCAGAATAAACACATCTGTTTCCGTCCACTGTTCATCATGTGACACAAAGTCCATTCATGCTCCATTCCAGTCACTCACCACTGAATGTTCTCCAGCCACTTATAGCCCATTTAGTCTATGGACCATAGACCTCAACCGGTTAACAATGGAAAAGTGCTGTTACTTCCCTCAGTCTGGTTACTAGATTACTATTAATGCAGCTTACTATTTTATTGTCACAGTTTATTCTTTGAGAACTAACTGCCCAGTTAGAACCTTATGTTCTTTTCTAATGTGTCACCACTAAAATCTTCTATTGGTTAGAACTCTTTTAGTCATTAAAACAAAAACACATAAAATCTATGCAAACTGACTTAAACAAACAAACAAAACTTATTGGCAAATGTAAATGTTCCAGAGATGGTGCTGGCATAAGGTGTGGCTTGATTCAGGAGTTGAAATTCTATCACAAGATCTCAATTATTTCCTTCTCATAGCCCACCTCTGCTTTTGTATTGTCTTTATTCTTAGGCTCTCCACCCATAATATATCCCTTATAGCTCTCAGTTTTCTGGATAGCGAAACGAAGTGAAAATATTATTCCCAGAAATCACAAAATATCACTGCCTTTCATGGGCTATTGCCAAGGCACACCCCAAACCACTCTCTGTGGCCAGGGTAGTACTGTGACAAATGGCTTAGTAGTAGATTATATCTGCTCCTGAGCAGAGATGTCATCAACTCCACTAAATCAATCCATGTATTGAAAGTGTACAGGGGTTAGTCCCTGGGGAAAAATCATGTTAAGGTCACCAACAGGGTGAGTGGATGCTGAGCAACAAAAACAATAGGTCCAACCATTCTTTAATTAGTTCAATTGGTACATTATAAACTAAGATATATTACCCTGCATTTATCTCTAGTAAATCTTATTAGAGTCCTTCTGGCAAGTTATTTTGGGCTCCTAATTCTATTGCTGTCCTTGTTTCTCCGAGTTGTGTGTGCTCAACAGTGTGAAGAATGTATTTTATTTTATTGTAGTCAGTAATGAACATATTATAAACATGTTTTTATACATTATGTAAACTCATAATGTAAGGTATAAATAAACAGGCTATAAACACAGAGCTCCTCAGCTCACCACCAGAATCTTCTTTTCAAGGTCACACCACCAGCTTCTTTGGATGTGGTCATACAACCAGATACCAGGCCTATCTTTGTCCTCAAGTCTCAGCCCTATTCCTTGTGTCTGAAGTTATCATGAGCAATTTTAACAAATTGTCTAGACTCGTGAGAGGGTTTCTAGCAGACAGTTAATGCATTATGCAATGTATAGATTCTTTATTTAGCCATCATCAAAGAAAGACCTTTTTTCTACATGTCACTGATTTCTAATGATCTCAAAAATCACAAGAAAAAAAAAGTAACAGTAACAATAGCAAAGTACACACAAGATTTACTACATGCCATGCCCTATTCTAAAAGCTCAGATAGTTAAATATTATTCTTCACAATAACCTTATGAGATAAGTGGTTGTCATAATCACCATCAAGAAAAGAAGACAAGGAAACTAAGGCTCAGAGAGGTAATTGGCCCAAATTCACACAGCTGGCTAATAAAAACCAGGATTTGAACCCAAGTAGTGTGGCTCCAGAGTCCGTGTACTTATCACAAAGCAGGCATTTGACCTTGACAACCCTCACCCCCTACTTCCAGCCCCCAGGCAAATATACAGTTGAGTCAGCTTTAACAAAAACAACAACAACAACAACAGCAACAAAACTACAAAACTACTATGCATAAATTAGGAAGCAACCACTCACTTTTGTTGTAATAAATGAATCATTTTCAATAACTAGCTCCTCCTGGGAAAGGTGAACTGGTTTAAAAATCATCAGTGACTTCCCAGAAATACTGGGACAAAGAAACCAAGCCAAAGTGTTAGGACCACAGCCAACTAAAGACCAATTAGAACTCTGAAGTATCTTCGACATAATGTCCACATTAGTAGAAAAACCCAATTAAAAAAACGTTCTTACGTATGTGTTTTTCCCTGAGCAGTGGTAATGCATAAGAGAAATCATATAAGTAGAGGGGCTCTGCACATCATCTCACTAGGGGCCTCCCTGTGAGCAGAACTTGCCTCTAGGCCTTTCAGTGCTCCCCTAGGGTCACTTGACCCACAGTTCTCTTGTCACCTTTGGCTGTCCTATTGGTTCAATTGTGCACAAAGGTATAATACAGGTGGATATCAAATTCAAAGGAATTGCATATAGCTCTGTTCCTTCTGAAAACACCATATTATAAGCCCCAGAAGGTTCAAATGGAGAAGCTTTTATGAAGGGTCTACAGACAGAGATGATGCAGAGCTGAAAACAATGTTTATTCCCAAAGGGAATCCAAGGCGAGCTGGTTCTGGAGAGGAGGAACCTCCTGATGGGAGGAGAGCAGCTCCTATTAGACACTGCACTAAGGGAAGGCAGGAGGAAATGTCCAATCTCTCTCTCTGCTCCTCATCAGTCTCCTGCCAGTGCTTCCATGGGCAAGCCAGAGCAGGAGCGGGCCTGGGTGATGCAATCAGCAAAGGTTGGCTTTCAGGGTACAGAGCAAGGCAAGAAAAGGGTGGACAAAGAATAAGGTATACAATGTCTCTTTCAAAGATGGGTAAACTGAATAATTGAAAAGAAAAGTAACACATTTCAGATTAAAAAGGGAAACCTGAAATGAAGATGAGGGCCCCACTTTCCTATCTGGTCTGACTGATTTTGAGTAGCCTAACGCCTGGAAGGAATTATAAAATCTCAGGGGACATCTAATCCTTCAGGCTCCTCCCAAATATGTGGTGGTGTTACAACATAGCCCACATTGGTCCACCTTTCTTCAGAAGTGGTGAGGGTGCATGTGATCAGGGTGATTCAGTCTTCTGCCTGGATTCACCAGAGAGGTTTTCATGAATCACTTGTGTGGGTGACGCTTTGGGTATTATTCTTTCAGTGAATTTGCTCCACACCTAAGTGTGTCTCTGTTTGGTTCATGAAGGTGATTCATCTGAGGAAGTTGATCTGACCATGGTTTACCAGGCAGCATCTAATGGAGATGTCAATGCTTTGACTGCAGTGATTCGGGAAGACCCCTCTATCCTAGAATGCTGTGATAGTGAAGGTAAGCAATTTACACATTTTGAATCCTGCAGAATGTTCTGCTCTATGCTTTTAGAGAGGGCCTTCAGAGGTGAGCAATGTTGATAAAATTATATCTAACAGGCCACTTTGATACTAGAGGGTCAGGAGTAGCCAAGGCTGTGTGCAAGTCCCTCGATATTCCTTTAAATGAGAGTTTTGGACACAAAGTTTCAAATTACTGTACATCATCTCTTATAATGAAGCCAGTTAGCTCGAGTCTGTTTCCAAGGTCTTTGTATGAATGACTGAAGTATTTAGGCCACGAAAAGCGGTGCTTTGGATAGCAATGGACGTTGGGACAGTGTGACTGTTGATGGCAGAGAAAAAGGACCTCTGCCTCTGGGAAAATGGAGTAGATGTGCTTTTCCCTCTTTCTTTCTAGTAAATATAACTAAAAACTCCAGACATCATAGATAAAATAAATATAAGAATACTCTGGAAGGTGGAGGTAAAATGACAGACTGGCTAGAACGTTAGCAGCCAAGGAATGATGTGGTGATGAGTGTCTTGGGTTTCCCGTCACCTTTTATGTCCTACACTTGGAACTAAGGAAGCCAGCAACCCAGAAATGCAACAGGCACAGACCAAGAAAACCCTAACAGAAGACTCCTTTCTCTAGCCAAAGAACCAGGAAAGGAACAGCTTGGCAAGACAAAACTTCTAGACAACAATGACTCTACTACAGCCAAATACCACACACACACACACACAAAATCCTATGGCCCCAGCCCCACCCATTCCATCAAAGACCCAAGTGGGGATCCTGGACTTCCACCTCCACCTAGTGATAATGAGGTCCCCATCTCCCTATCCATTGTGCTGCTGTTGAAGAGGCCATCTCGAAAATTAGGACTTTCCCCATCACTCAGCAGTAATGAAGAGTCTTCTCCCTCAGATGTCAATGAAGGCTAAGTAGGGAACTTGGCCTTCTAATCCCATCTGGCAATAATAAGGTGGCACCTCCCTCACTTCCCCTTTGAGTTAGTATCAGAAGAAGCCAAATAAAATAGAGGGTTTAAGTAAGATTAGTCAACTCATGACACAATATCCCAAATGTCCAAATTTCAGTAGAAAGCCACTTGCCATGTATTAATGAAGATCTCAAGTGAACGAAAAAAGACAATCAATATATGTCAATACTGAGCTGAGATGACAGATGTTAAATTATCTGACAAAGATTTTCAAGTAGCCATGAAAAAAATGCTTCAATAAGGAATCACAAACATGCTTGAAAAATGAAAAATTAGAAAGCCTTAGCAAACAAATAATAGATATGAAAGAACCAAATGGAAATTTTTGGAACTGAAAAATACAATAATCACGATTTAAAACTCAATGGATGAGCTCAGCAGCAGAAATGAGCCAATCTGAACAACTAAAAGAAAATAGGCTTAAAAGAAGAAGAAGAAGAAGAAGAAGAACAGAGCCTAGGGACCTATAGGATTATAACAAAAGATCCGTCATTGGCTTATCCATCCCAGTATTTCTGGGAAGTCATTAATGGTTTTTATTCAGTTGACCTGTCCCAAAAGAAGCTTTGGATTCCCTTATCATGACATCGAAGTGTTTTATAAAATAGAGTGGTTGTTTCCTAATGTATGCATGTAGTGTTTGTTAGCTTGTTTGTTTTTAAAGCAGACTTACTTGTATATCTGCTTTGAGGCTAGAAGTGGAAATGAGGAGAGTCAGAGGTTAAACACCCTGGTGTGATAAGGGCAAGAGCCAGATTGACTGAATTCAATCCTGACTTGTAGTGACTGACTATGAATGGAAAAGAAGATTTGTGAGGCATGGCCAAAGCAGTGCTAAGAGGAAAATTTATAGCACAAAACACATTCATTGGAAAAGAAGAAAAGTGTCAGTCAGTAATCTCAAGTTCTCACTTTATGTGTCTAGAAAATGAAGAGCAAAATAAACCCAAAGCAAACAAAATAAAAGGTAGAAGCCAATGAAATTGAAAACAGAAAAACAATAGAAAAATCAATGAAACAAGGGACTGATAATTTAAAAAGATCAATAAAATTGACAAACTTCTAGCAATAGTACTGACAAGGAGAAAATAAGACACAAATTACCATTATTATAAATGAAACCAAAGAGCACTACAGACACTGCAGACACCTAAATAAAGCATAATGAAGAAATACAACAAGCAACTCTACAAACATAAATTCGACTATTTAGATGAAATGGATTAATTCCTCTAAAAAGATAAACCGCTGCAATTCATTCAATAGGAAATAGGTAATTTGAATAGCCCTATATGATTAAGGAAATTAAATTCCTCATTTTAAAATTTTCAGACAAAGAAATCATCAAGCCTAGATGGTTTCATTAAAGACTTCTACAAACTTTTAAATAATAATTAATATCAATTATATATAATCTCTTCTAGAAAAGATAAGAGGAGGAAACTTTTCTCAGTTATGTTTATGAAGCTAATATTATCCTGATATCAAAACTAGAAAAAGATAATATAAAAAATAAACCTAAAGACCAACACTTCTCATAAATATAGATACAGACATCCTTGACAAAATATTAACAAATAGAATTCAGTAATATGTATAAAAAGAATTATACGGCTTGACCATGTCTGTTTTTTTCCTAAGGATATATAAGCCTGGTTCAATATTTGAAAATCAATCAGTGTAATCCATCATATTAACTGGCTAAAGAAAATAAATCACATGATCATATCAATTGATACAGCAAGAGGATTTGACAAAATTGAACACACATTCACTAAAAACTCTTAGAAAAATAGGAATAGAGGAGAACTTCCTCAATTTGATAAAGCGTATCTACCAAAACCCTTAGAGCTAACATTTTACTTAATGGTGAAAGACTTAATGCTTTGCTCCTAAGATCAGAACCAAAGCAAAGATGTTCACTCTCATTCGTATTCAGCATAGTGCTAGAAGTTCTAGCCAGTGCATAAAGGCAAGAAACAGAAATTAAAAGCATACATATAGAAAAGGAAAAAATAAAACTTCCTTTTCGTATGGCTCAATTGTCTAAATAGAAAATTCTAAGGAACCTACCAGGAAATTCCAACTGAGTGAGTTTGGCAAGGTCACAGGATATAAGGTCAATACCCTAAAATAAAGTATATTTATATATACTAGAAATGAACACATGGACACTAACATTAAAACCACAATACCATTTAAAATAACTCAATAAAAAATACTTGGGTGTGAGTTTAACAAAATACGTATAGGACTTGTATACTGAAAACTATAAAATGCTGATGAAAAAAATCAGAAAAGATCTCAATAAATAGACATATTATGTTCAAAGATTAGAAGGCTCAATATAGTAAATATGAAAACCTCCCCCAATTCATATACAACTTTAATGCAATTTCTAGCAAACCTCAGCAAGACTTTTTGTATAGACATAGACAAGTTTATCTGAAATGTATATAGAAGGGCAAAGGAAACTAGAATAAACAATTCTGAAAAAGAAGAATGAAGTGAGAAGATCGGTCTACCCAATTTCAAGACTTATTATATAGCTATAGAAATCTCTGGTATTGCTGAGGGATAGACACATAGAATAATGGAAGAGAAAAGAACTCAGAAAGACTCACAAATATACTCTACTGATCTTTGACAAAGGCGCAAATGTAATTCAGTGGAAGGAAGCCTCTTCAGCAAATGGTACTTGAGCAATTTGACACCAATAAGCAAAAAAGGACAAAATGAGAGAAAGAAAGGAGGAGGAGGGAGAGGAGGAGGTAGGGGAGGGTAAGAAGAAGTAAAGAGGGAGGAACAGTGCCACTATTTAAGACAGCAGCTCACTGCTGCTTTTACCCAGTGCAGATGCCTAAAAATATTAGAAAGATTTGGAAAGAACTGGATTGCTGGCTATAATTTTTAGAGATAAAATATATACATTTATCAATTTTTATTCAGGAATAAATCACGTGAAAAACTAAATGTCTTGACCTATATTAATTCCAAATACAGAGAAGTATTTCAGTAAAAGTAGCCCCTTTCAAGCAAGAATTTGTGCAACCCAAGGCTAGGCTACCCTCACTGCCCTTTAACACACACTACCTTCGACACTGCCTTTAACACACACTACCTTCAACAAAAGTGTGCGGGACCTGCATGCCTGGCTGGAGTTGCTTTCCAAAGCACTTCCAGATTCTGCATTGTTTAAGCCAAGTCAGAACATACTTGCCTGTTACTTCCCAAATTAGGCTTATTCCCACGATAGTAATAAGCAACTTTTATAATCTACACAATATGTTTTAATCAACGAATTACTGCAAAATTACAGAAAATTGAATAGGGCCAGAAATGCACATAGTTTATGTAAATGTAATGACAATCACCTTCATTTCTCTTCAGTCCCATACAGTTCAACAGCTGGGTTCGTGTTGAGAGCAGTTCGTTTACTGGCAAAGAACATAATAAATGAACAGGCAAATAAAGTCTCCTCATAAATTTCATAAGTCAAACATTTTTGTAAAGGCTGTTGAAATGTCTCATTTCAGGGTGCACACCCTTGATGCATGCGGTTTCTGGACGTCAAGTGGACACAGTGAAGCTGCTGTTGAAGATGGGGGCCAATATTAACACTCAGGACGCCTATGGCCGCACAAGTCTATGCCTGGCAACCTACCTGGTACTAACTGTGTCTGTCACAGGCACTAAGGAGTTGGGGCGGGGGGCTAAATGTATCATTACGGGGTCCTACTTCCAGAAGAGTATTCTTGGGTTTATGCAACTGGACAGTAGAAGTAGAACTTGAAGCTTTGCTCTGATCATCTCTGACATTTGTATCACCACTTAGAGTTGGTTTCATGGATTTAAATTATTTTGGATCTTCCCAACAATCCTCTAAGATAAAGATGACATCACCGTTAAAGTAATCATTCTCTTTTCCAAGTTAACTGAATCAGAATTTCCCTTGGGGCATTTCTGGACGCATTTGATACTCCTAAGAACTCCCTCCATTAATACTTGAAATAGCACTCAAAGCTGCTGGTAGTATCTATGGGTAGGATTAGTTGAATGGAAGGTTGAGTGAGGAATGTGGGAAACTGGGAAGAGTAGGGGGTAGGGAATAAGGGAGAAATACCAGGCTCTTAAGGGGCAACACCAAGCATAGAACTCAACCCACAGTCAGTGTTCAATTTAAAAATTATATAGAGCCAGTCCTCATTGTGAGAGATTTGGATTCAGCATTTATCAACATTAGAGCAAGTTTGGTAGGCCTTAGTGAAGGTCGTCAAACCCCTCTCCTCTCAAATCTTCTCCGAACTCCTTCTGGAAGACTCCAGTCCATGTCAAACAAGTCCTCAGTGTCACATGAGGGTCATAATTCTCCTTCCCCTCCAACAAGACTCCTGGAAACCGACACTATAACTAGCCTGCTGTCAAAGCAGCTCCTTGCACTTGCTGTTGCTGCTGCCCATTGATGGCGGTGGATTCGCCATGGGCCAGCCTTATGATGTCCCGAAGCTGCCTTGCTGAAGAAGAACACTTCCCTTCCGAACACCACCGCTTCCTGCCACACTCTAGCATGGACTGCAATGAGCCATTACCCAGTTCTCACAGAGATTCTCTTTAGACACTACTTCTTCATTTTCTATTTGCATGCTTTTTTTCTCAAGACCTCATATATGAATCTAGGAAGAACTTTTCAAAGTGTTGGAGTGATTGTTTCGTAAGCAGTTTCCAGGAGTACACTCTAGACATCCTGAGTCAGATGCTGGGGAGCAGATAGGGGTAATGGGGAAGGTGAGGGGTCCTGCCTGTTAAACCTCCCTGGGCAAGTTTGAAACCTCCAATTTGAAAACCACTAGTCTATGAGTTACTTGGTGAAGTTCAGTATCACAGGGAGACATTGGACTGCCCTTCCAGGCCCCTTTCCTTTTAACATGTGCCCTAATAACTATTCTTGCTATGGAGTTTTTTGTTTGTTCGTTTGTTTGTTCATTTGTTTTGGTTTTGATATCTTTGAACTGAGGAAAAGAGAAAATTTGGATTGAGAGATCAAGGAAAGGAGTAGAGATGGTTTCTAAAGTTGACTGCTACTAGCATTTAGAATAGAATAAAACCAAGCTACACTTCTTTCCAAATTCTAAAATTCAGATTTTCCAATGTCTTAGGTTATACAGCTACTTAAGGGTCTGGGAAGAAGTACTCTTCTATATTGCAGTGGATAGTGAGCCTAGAGAGGTGCCACCTTTGCAGACAACTCTTTATAGGAACTAATTCTAAGGAGCTAAGGGAGGGAAGTATATCTGCATAACAGCATGTGCACCACATTCTTAATGATGCCCCCACTTAGTGTGATGACCCAAGGCAGGACCCCCCATCCTGCTCTCTGAGGCTCCCTGCGAAGGGTTTAGGAGTAGGGGAACAGGGAGTCCTGAGGATTGCACTATGAAGCCCACCACTCCCTTCTGGCATTGTTTGAATTCAAGTATTAAAGAGAAACTTGGCAAAATGAGCATTTATAAATTAAGTCCCAGTCACAGCTCCAAACTCAGTACACAAACTTCCGTAGATGTGTGACCTTAGACAAGTCACTTCACCTCTTTGTGCCTCTTTCCTCATTTGTCAAATGTAGTAAAAATAATACCCTAAGTTTATCATAATTGAAATAGAAATACATACAGAATCACCCAGCACATAGTAGGTATAAAATATATTTGTTGTTTCTGAATCGTGACCATGGGTTTCAGATGTATTCAATAGTTTTCCGAATAATAAAAAAAGAAAGCCAAATATACACATAGTTCCAGGAAATGTTGCAAAATGATAAAAATTTTCCAGACCCTCCTCCATGAGATTTGTTTTTCAAAAACTGTAAAATTTTGGCAACTCTAAAATTTGGCAAGTCTGAATTTTCTCTAGTGTGCCTTTCTTTCGGGTCTCTTGGTCATGTTTTTCTCTCTTAATGAGAGAACTTGATGACTTTGACATTTGCAACTATAACCAGATTTACTACATTAGTAAACTATGAGTCAGTCAAGGCTGAAAAATATTTGCTTCTACTTACAATTTAGATATTATTGGTTAACTCTACAAAACCATATTCAATATTATAACCTATGAATTTTACTGTGTTTTTGTTGGAAAAATTTTTTCAGATGTTTCAGAACCAAAAAATTCTTTCATCATTATCTTTCTTTTTCTCCATGCATTTAAGAACATTTTGATTTTTATTGCTTCCAATATTTTGAAGGGAAACCTTCAGTCATCTTTCTCATCTCACTAAGTGATTTGGAGGCTTAACTATACATGAATGGAGGAAGGCCAAAGAGAATGTTATCATATTAGTCTTCTACTAATGAATAATAATGGTCATCTATGTATAAATCTCTCTCTTTTTTTTTTTTTTTTTTTTTGAGTAACCCAAGCAGTTATGAATGAATGTAGAAGACATTCTCCTTGATAGATGAGCCAAACTTGATTATCAGGAAGACTGGGTCAGTTACTTAAAGAACTATCTAACGGAAAGGAAGACCAGTCTACAATTATATCTGCTCCTTGAAATGAGACAGTGGGGAAATGACCCAGCTATAAGTGCTAACCAAGGAGAAGCCAAGCATCAAATGTGGCAATATCGGTCTCAATCTGGAGAATTAGTAAACAACAAGGAGTTCACGTGAAGTTTCTTGGAGAATTCATAAGTGGGTAAAACAAAGCAATGGTGAACCCTTAGAAGATGCTGGTGATATTCCCATATTCAGCATCAGAAAATTCAATCAACAAGGTGGCAGGGTCTCAGTCATTGAAGTAGGACTCAGGTTAGGATCCTAAGCATTAGGAGAAGGACTGACTAGAATGAGCAAGATATTGTCCTTGTGGTCACTAGAAAGAGAATGTGGAAAGGAAAACCAAGGCCCGTTTATCAGATATATGTAAACTGAGGCATAGAGTGGAGGCTGGGCTCAAGAATGATACACGAGCCCAAATTTTGGAATTAGAGCATAGCATCCAGGTCAGACCATTGACAAGCATGATTTCAAGCTAAGCACATAGAATGAGAGACTAGAACTGATTAATCACCCCCTATCACATGCCCTAGGAACTGAGAAAACCAATGAGTAGCCCTAGAAATGGGGAGGGAGAGACAGAAGAGAGAGTGAAGGAATTCTACATCTGACTGGGTAAAATTCCTCCAGAAAACTTAGGAATCCACCCCTCTGTCTAAATTAGAATTGTGCTTTAATCACTTAAGTCAAATAAAATATGTTTTTAGCCAAACCAAAGAAGAAAGGGGATGGGGGGGGGGGAGACTAAAGAAAGTTTGTTGGACTATGTGATGTGAGATTGTGTTATATAACGATGCGGTTGTTCTCATATTTCAGGGTTGGCTGGAAGGCTGTGTGAGTCTGCTCAGAAATGGCGCCAAACACAATATCCCAGATAAGAATGGCCGTCTGCCACTGCATGCTGCCACTGCTGAACCCGATGTGAGGCAAGTAGCCAGGTGTACTGGACGCTCAAGCTGGGAAGGACCCCACTTGGATTAGAAGGTCATCTAATCCAACCCTCTGGGTCAAATAAAAACAAAATTCCTCCTTTTTTTTTTTTTTTAATTGGAGCAGACGGGACTACTTCTTAATAAATCAAAATATAAAATATCCTGGAATAAGCCTAAACTCTAATGGAGCAAATCCTTTTCTCCTAGTCTGATTTAAGAAGAAAGGCTATTTGTCATCATCTGAATTCATATATTCATCCAATTAATCAATTATTAACTCAATAACTACTTAGTGGATGCTTATCATAGGCAAAGCACTGTTCTAGGCCCAAGTAACTCCACAGTAAGCAGGACAGCAACTCTGATCTCAGGGAGCTGATGCTCTAGCGGAGTCAAGTGGCACACTCCTAAACAAATAAGTAGGAAAATTTAAAATAGTGATGAGTGCTACGAAGAAAATCAAACAAGGTAAATGAGTACTGACCGGGCAGAAAGTTTAATGTCTAAACTTAGAGTCATGCCAACACTTATGGGTTGAAATGAGGCAAAGAACCAGCAGAGAGACTGAGACAGGAGACCAGCGGGTTAGAAGGAAACCGAGTGTGTGCTGCTGGGAACCATGTGAAGAAACATACTCAACTAAATTGGAGGATTGAGAAGATCACATTTTTTTAAGGCAATTGAGCAACAGAGGAAAAAATTTTACACAGACCAAGCACAGCTTCCCCAATCCTGTGAGTTTAAATGGCTTGGTCTCTAATCTCTTGAAAGCCCCTCCAAGCAGCTGATAATAGCACTTCCAGCTGTAGAATCAACAACATTCTGGGTGCTTCCCCAGCTTCAGCTGCACAGAACATGACTCTGACAGGAACTGAGCATTCTCAAGAGCTTAGCCACAGCCCAGCACCACAAGGGGCACATACTGGGTGCCTCATCCTCTCTGCCCTGCATCCAGAACTAAAACTAAAGCTCTGTGGGAGTTGAGGAGACCAAGGCTTCTTCCAGGTTGAGAGATAACAGGATTTTTTTCATTTCAATATGTTTTACACTAAAATAAAAGGGCTTGGAAAATTCCAAGACTGTTCCTAACCAAGCCTTGCCTCTTGTTATCATTGGATCAAATCCAGGAATAACAGAAAACTAGGATTTACTCAAAGCCCAACAAAACAAGGAAGTTTAGAAAAGAAATAGCAATCTCAGAGCTAATAATCAATAGACATCATAAAGGGATGAGTTCTTTTGATGAATTAGGGGGAAAAAAGAAAGAATGACAATTCTAGACAACCCACAAAAATATTTAGTCATAAAATCATACTGTTTTTCAAAGAGTAATCTTTAGAAAATGTTTAAAGTATATCTTTTAAAACTATTCTGCCTTGATTTACAATACTTCATAGCTCTTACCTGCCTCACTCAAAGTGGTCTTTTCAAAATCTACGTGACTTGGAAGATAAATGCCTACTTTAACAGTAACTATAACTATTATATTAAATAAAATCCAAAGCTTCAATGTTTTAACACAATACAAGTTTACTCAATGTAGTTGTTCCTGGATAGAAGGGTGGCTCCCCTCCACATGGTGATTCTGGGACCCAAGCTTCTTCCATCTCTGGCTCTCTCATCCCCTAGGATCACAGAATCCTCTTTGCTGAGCCTGCAAATAGAGAAAAAGGAGAATAGAGAAGCCTCACTTATTTCTTTGAAATCTCAGCAAGCAAATGACACAATTCACTTCAGCTCGTGTTCCATTAGTAAAGGACTAGTCATTTACCAAGAATCCACCTACCAACAATGACTCCAATACAGTAAAGAGGGACATGAATTTTGGTGAAAAGCCATCTCTGCCATCAAGCCATTGCACCTGAAGGATGAACTAAGCCTTGCCAGTCAAAATCACACTCAAAGTCAGTTTGGTCTGTAGATTAACCTCATTATCTGAAATCACTGCAATAATAAATTAAAAACCAATCCAACTATACTTCTTATGTGAACCTGTTTATCTATTTCTTATTATGCCCAGCAATGACACTAGACTCTCTAGGATCTACATTAAATTACTGTAACTGAGATAACACAGAGTTATAGCTTCCCCTTCTCTAGAAATTGTACCTAATGACTCAGCCACCACCTTCAGAAGAACTGAAGTCAGAAAAATAAACATCCTTCTGTGTGCCGATAATGTAGTTTTGTTGTCCTAAATGGACATTTAATTGATCCTGGAAGATAAAATCCTGTTTTAGCTATGGTAATGCCGGCTATGATAACTAACAAAATCCAAAGTTTAAGATTATCTTCTCCAAAAACAAAATCGTCATTTCTGGTCAGTGTTCTCCAAAAGTGAATTGGGTTAGACCTTAGTAACCCACGTAGCAAATCAACTGGTTTTATTACCTAGAGAATATTCTAAACTACCTTGCCTTGAAGAAGTCCCTATGGAATTACATTGCTGAAAATTAGATATTTTATCATTGTTTTACTGAGAAATTTTATGGCCACACAGAGCTTGATAACATCTGTAATAAATGTTTCAAGCAGAAACTAACTGTGTCATGCTCCATAGCAGAGAAGCTGGGCTTCACGCACCCATTTGGGTGTCAGCATGAACTCAGAATTGCTTTCTGAGGGGGAAAAAAAAAATCTGACCTGTGAGTATTTCCTAATCCTACTATCATAATGCAGAAAGGAGTGACCGTCCATTAGGCCATGCAAACCTGTTTGACTGCTTAACTTTCCAAAGTGAACGTAACTTCAGGCCATCTTGGCCGACCCCTAAAGCATATAGGTCTGCACTTACAACAGTGATGATGAGGAAACAGCACTGACTATGTACCATGTCCTGGGTGCTTTCCGTGTACTGTCTCATCTAATCCATACCATACATCTATGTGGTGGGTCATATCCATATCCTCATTTTATAGATGAGCAAACTGAAGCATCACGAAAATAATTAATTTCATAGTGCGTGTATGAAGATAAGTAACTTGCCAGTGTGCCTGCTGTGCTCCCAGGATTCACTGTTGTAGACCCTGTAGAACTTACTTTAATGGCCACATTTTGTTGTTAACCCTCGGCCTACGTTGAGAGGCCCAATAAGAAACGGCCTTACGAAACTCTTTATCATCTCATTGTCAGGAAATATTTTGTTCATTATAGCATCTGAAAATCCTTTATGAGAATTCACAAGAAAAAAAGTTTACTGAAAAAGGAATTGCTGTGCTTCTTCCAATCATTTATTTTTCATTTATACTGTGCGGATACTATGACATGTGATCATGTTTTTCTCTTCGTTGTGTGGAAACCTCCAAGTCTTCAAAGTCCAATTGTGTCCCGCCTCTGGCATATATGTAGAACCATGATTACATTGTCTTTGCCATGTCCTTCTTTTTTCTTTGCCTAGTTTCATCACTCGAAATCTTGTTTTTCTATATGTATCTGGAAACCACCTAAAATCCTTTTGAGATTGAGAAAGGAAATGTCCAAAAGTGCCAGCTAAGGAGTCAGACTTACTGAGTTTGAATCTAGCTCCATCTCTTACCGATCACATTATCCAGGGCAAGTTAACATGCCAAGGCTCAGGTCGCTTTCTTTTCTGAAAAATAGGGATAACACAGTACTTGCCTCATAGGTAAGTAGGCAGGGGAAAAAAATGAGAAAATGTGAAGAATACACTGAACACTGTCAATTATTAGTGTTCAGTAAGTGGTGGTGATGATGAGGGGGATATCAATGATAATGACCATACTCATGATGATGGAAGATAGATGAAAATAAAGAAATGCTATGTATCTAGTGCTAAAGAAGGAATTCCCACTACTGCCACCCCACCAGCTTATACCGTCGAAGTCTTCACCTTAGCGCACACAGGTCCACACACACAGGTGCACCCACATGCAGTCCTGTACCCACTGACACGTGCACATTGTCTACAAATGCCATCAGGGTATGAACTGTGCTCCCATTCATATCCACTCTGGGACATACATGGTTGCTAGACTTTAGAACCCAGTAAACATCAAACTCAACCATTCGGCTCCCAGGAAATTCATTTCCCTACCTTTATTAGTCTATTTTTCCCCCTAACCATAAGCATGTATGGGTCACATTGTGGCCTTGTATTCAGGTATTCATACTCGTTTTAAAATCCACTGTTAGGAAGCATGCTCCTTCCACTCAGGGTTTGCTGGAGGTTTTTTAGAACAAAGCCTCAAACTGAAGCTGCTTATGAACAAGCCTGGGGGATACTTCAACTAGCCTTTTGCCTCCAGAGGGGTTTGGTTTTCTGATGGAGACAATTCACTAGCAAACCAGTCAGTTCTCATAGATAGCCTTAGCTGAGCTACAACTCAGTGGAGATCTAAACCGATGCAAGGATAAGTGATTTATAATTATGAACAGGAAGGCGAGTTGGATGGACAAAAGCAAAGGGGCGCAGGATTTATCTCACGATGCCCCTTCCTGCTTTGAACCTTCAGCTTCTCAGCAGGTCCAGGTTTTCTTCCTTTCAGCTCCCCATGGCTTTTGTTGCTTCCTTGGCTGGGAGACTCAGAGGGCACCTCTGTGAAAGAGGGGGCATGATCATTAAGACAAAGCTCCAAAGAGAACAGGGTTGTATTTGTACAATGCTGCGCATGCTAGAGTTGGAAGGCAAGCAGTGATCTCCTCTGAAAGCAGCCACAGGGCTCCCTGAAGGTCTTTTTCATGATCTCCATGGTTACCAGCAGATTTTTTTTTTTTCCTCTGCCAGAGAGAGTGCCAGCAGCTCTGCCTCTTTTCATCGCTTTTGATTACAGCCACAGGGAGGAAGGAAATCATTTCTTTGGGGTCCTGTTCTCTACTTACCAGGTGATGTGTTCTAATCTGCGGGCAGATGTTTCACTACAGCATGCTTTCATTTCCAGGCAGCTTTGAGAACAGGAGGGCAGGTGGCTAGCTGGCTCGGGGACCCTTTCCCCACCCTTCGCTGGGCTGGCCAGTTCCAGGGCTGTGAGCCCAAGGAGCCAGCAAAACAGAGAAGCCCACAGAAACAGACTGCCCCCAGGATATGTCTAGCTGGTCTCTCTCCAGCCTGCCAATCACTTAATGGCAACCAGGGTTCCCCAAAATATAAAGGGTAGGAGCTTTTAACAAATTAATCATTATATAGAACTTATTATGCCATGTAAATATCATTCTAAGTGCTTTATATGCATCGTCTCATTTAGAGTCACAACAAGTCTTTAAGAAGTAGGAGTAATTATGACCTCTGTCTTATAGATAAGAGAATGTAGGCACTGAAAGCTTCTAGCTTCCCCAAGGTCACCAGCTGGTTGGTAAGGGAGCAGGGATTCTAACTGAGGCAGTCTGGGCCCAGCATCTGTTGTTTTATAACTCACCATGCTGCCTGTCTGGAAATGCTCCTGGTGAGGCTCTGTGCCTGCCACCTGGGATGAAATGGGCCTTATATTGCTTCCTAGAGATTTCAGAGCAAGACAGACTGCTGATAGGTGATCGGGCTGGGGGGTTGTGGGAGAAATACTCCTGGACTACCTTAGCATAAAACAGGAGTTCTGAAAGAACAACAATAATAAAAGAGGTCTGTAAGTCCTCAGGTAATTAAGATAGATACCGGACAGGTATCTAGTGGATTATCTCTGTTCACAAAATGGTGAGGACGCACCAAGTGGAAATTAGGCACCTGGTTTCTAGATGAGGCTGGGTCACCAAGGCAATATGTGATGGCCTTGGCAGGCAGTGTGTTCTGAGGGGGTGGGGGGAGGAGGGGAAGGGAGGGAGAGAACTTAACTGTAAATTTGTGTCTAGCATTGAAGATCAATGAGTTTTAGACACTTAGGAATCAAATGGAATCAAGTAATATAAAATGGCATGTATCAATCAGGGTCATGACAAGGAAGACATGGAATGTTAAAAGAGGTAACTGAAGAAAGTTTAATGAAAGATTGCTTAAAATTAACCAGAATACGGTGACATAATCCCCACTCCCATCCCTCCCAAAAAGCAGGAAAATATTCCACCCCTAGACCAAAAGGCACAAGGAAGGGAGCTGTTACTGGAACCTGCTGAGGGCTGCGGCAGTAGCTGTAGTTGTGGCTGTAGGAGAGGGGGCCACATGGCAGGTGCCAAGGCCTTTGATACAGGGGAAAAAGTCATTATCAGGAAGGGAATTGGCTCCCTGATTCCTACTGCCAATCCTTCCGCTGCGTTTGGCCAGCAGGAAGTCAGAAGGCAAGGGAGCCAGGATGATGAAGTCATTGGAGGTCAGCCTCAGAGGAGGACATTGCAGGGCAGAAAATAGATTTGAGAGGCAAATAGGGAAATACCCAGGTACAGAGTTTATCCCATGGTCTTTGGATGCCCACCCAGGATGTGACAGGAGGTCTTTTTGTCCCCACCCCCTTCTCAGAGCTCTACTTCCCTCACTTTGGTCACTTTGCTCTGGAGTCACTTCTGTTTTGCTACAGATAATAGATGATCTCAGTCTTCTTAGGGTTAGCTGAGGATAACCAGATTGGCTCACAGCTGACTTCTCGCTTTTCCCTCCCACTATCCCCCAGACCAAATGAGCCCCAGAGATTAAACAATGGCCAGTATTGGAAGAGGGAGGGAGGGAGAGAGGGAGAGAAACAGAGAGACAGAGAGAGAGACAGAGACAGAGACAGTCACTGGTTACCCCACCACCAACTTAAAGCAGCTATAAGGGAAAATATATCCAGCAGTGGAATATAATCACAAATATAAAATCAGTGTTACCCCAAATGCAATTATATTTATAGCGTCTTCATACCTCTTAGAGGAATTCTAGAATTCAGAAATTAAAAAAGCAATGTGTTGTTTGCAGGTATAGCCACCGTTCCTTTGAAGACTATGTATTAGGAGCTTTAGGCCTGTTATGTTATTCAATCCTCACCACCACCACTGTTATTATATCTATTACATAAGTGAAGATACTGAAGCTCAGAGAGGTCATGCAATGGTGAGGCCAGAATTAAATACCAAAAGACAGTGATAAGACTGGATTTGAACCTTAGGATGCCTGGTTATGTGCTGTGGATTTCACTTCCACAGCAAATAACCAGAAGTCCATCCCTATTTAAGCTCTCCTTATATTGATCACTAATGTAATATGATTAGTCCCTCTTTATTTTCTTCTATCATAGGCAGCAATTTAATACTTAGAACTTTAGATGTCATCTTAGCTGAAAGACAATATTAATCTGACTTGGAAGGAGGCAAAACCATTTCATTTTTCAAATAATTCTTCCAAAAATGACTCCCGAATTTCCTTCATTGTCTCCCTACAGACAGTCCTTTATCATCTTGATTAGTTTATTAGTTAGCTAGGGCTACCATAACAAAGTATCACAGACAGAGTGACTTAACCAACAGAAATTTATTTTCTCACCGTTCTGGATGCTGGGATTCCATGATCGAGATACGAGAAGGGTTGATTTCCTCTGAGGCTCTCCCCTTGGCTTGCAGATGGTCACCCTCTTGCTGTGTCTTCGCATGGCCTTTCCTCTGGGAGCACGTACCCCTGGTGCCTCTCTGCATGTCCTAATCTCCTCTCCTTATGAGAACACCAGTCCCATCGGATCAGGGCCACCCTAATGGCTTCGTTTTAACTTAATTACCTCTTTAAAGGCTCTGTCTCCAAATACAGTTGCATTCTGAGGCTCTGGGGATTAGAGTTTCAATTTATGAATTTTCAGGAGACACAATTCAGTCCATAACAATGAGTATCCATTGGTTAAGTCATTCAATACTTTTCTCAGAGGTTTCTAAACCTGACAGTTTAACAGAATTTCCTGAACAGCTTTTTTTAAACTAATTAATTAGTTAATTAATTTCATGCTGACATTGGTTAACAAAATCCAATAAGCTTCAGCTACATTTTAGCAGTAAGGCATATACATACATACATATATATATATATACACATATATATATGTATGTGTGTGTGTGTATATATGTATATATGTGTATATATATATATACACATATATATACACACACACACACACATACTGTGTGTTCACTTCCCATAGTTAGATTTCTTTCTGTCACCACATATTTGATCCCCTTTACCCCTACTGTCTACCTCCCCCTTCCCCCTCCTCCCTACCCTCTGGTAACTACTAGTCTATCGTCCATGTCCATGAGTCTGTTTGTCCTATTCATTTGTTGTTTTTAGGTTTATATCTCACATATAAATGATATCATGTGATTTTCAACTTTTTCTGTCTGGCTTATTTCACTTAGCATGATTATCTCAAGGTCCATTCATGTTGTCACGAATGGCAGTATTTCATCTCTTCCATTGTATATATGTACCACAGCATCTTTAGCCAATCATCTATCACAGGACACTTCGGTTGCTCCCATGTCCTGGCCACTGTGAATGATGCTGCTATGAACATCGGTGTGCAAATGTCTTTTTATATATGAGTTTTCAAGTCTTTGGGATAAATACCCAGTAGAGGGATTTCTGGATTATATGGTAGATCAATTCTTAGTTTTTTTTTTTTTTTGAGGAAACTCCATACTGTTTTCCATGATGGCTGTACCAATTTGCAGTCCCACCAGTAGTTAGTGTATAAGGGTTCCTTTTTCTCCACATCCTCTCCAACAGTTGTTATTACTTGTCCTGTTGATTATAGCTATTCTAACAGGTGTGAGATGCTATCTCATGGTGGTTTTGATTTGCATTTCCCTAAAAGCTAGCGATGTTGAGCATCTTTTCATATATTTGTTGGCCATTTGTATGTCCTCTTGGGAGAAGTGTCTACTGAACACTTTTTTTAAAAAACTGTAAAAGCTGGGCTTCTCTCTAGACCTACTGAGTCAGAAATGCTAAATATATCACCCAGATATTTGTGGTTTTAAAAAATCATCCCACAGGATTCTGAGATAGGACCAGGGTTAAACTTCTATGGTTAAGCGTCTGGAAATAATACTTACTATGTTCTAGCATACCTTAAATGCTGTATGCATATTAACTCACAGGGTAGGCACTTTTTATTACGCTCATTTTGCAGATGAGGATGCTTAGGCATAAAGAGGTTAAGTTACTTGCCTGCAGTCACAAAGCTGGTCAGGGCTGGGATGTGATCCCAGGCAGTCTGGCTCTAGAGTCTGGGCCCCTAACCACTACACTCAAGTGCCTCTCTCCCATAGATGAGTGTTGACCTCTGTCAACCAAGTGCGGGACCCAAGTGGATAAAAATTTGAACTTAAGAATCATGGATAATTGTTTCACATTGTTTAGTGTCACTTCTTGCTTAGATGTCTGTATGTTTTACAAGTAATAAGCAAAGTTGTAAATGCTGACTGTCTCCTAGTACAATCTATGCATTTAAAAGACATGACACATGTACCTAGTAATGAAGCGGTTTGAAAGGACCCTATATGTTAATGTAAAACCCGATAAAAAATATTTTCTAGAGGACTTTGGTTCTTAAAGTACACAGATAGGGGCACAGGTCTGGTGAATAAGATGAACTCAAGATTTACTTTCTCCATTCCCTTTGGCCCCTCTAGAAGCACTAAGATACAGAGGAGAAGGAAGAAGAAGAGACAGATATTCTACTCCTCCCAGGTGCCTTCTTCCCTGTCATGCAAGCTTCTTTTCCGTGGATCTTTTTCCTAACTGACTTCATTCAGAGGCCTTCTAATGTTGTATTCTCATACAGATTCTGTTTTTCTTCACAGGCTCTTAACAGTCCTGGTGCAGCAGTCAAATCTCAGCGAGATTAATCACCAGGACAATGAGGTGAGCCTGCCCTCTTAAAAAACAGTTTCCCAGTGTGCACATCAGGGCAAGAGGAGGGTCTTTTCTGAACCACTGAGCCTCCTCTCATAAATGTGCAAGAAGCGGATGGAGCACATCTTTGTGTTCCTACCCTGAGAGGAAAGCCTGTGTCTCTACTATTCATCCTCAGGAAAAATTTATCCCTCCTGTGGGTATGGGTGACTTCAGCTAGAGAAGGTTTATTGCATTAAATACTTAAGCATTTATCATACCACTGAAATTTTGTAATTTCCTTCTGGACATTTCCTGTGTTCTCGAGTCCCAGAAACTTCAGTGGCAAGTTATGGCTGTTGACACTTTCTCACAGTGAAAGATGTCAGATAGATAATAATTACAGGCTTCCTGTTCCAGAGGCCACATTATTAATGCCAATGATCACAATTACCGTTTCCTTTATGTTGCAAAGGCAATCCTGTCCAAGGCTGCCCTCCAAGAAGACAGTGCAGCGCTCTTGAGCACAGTTCCTGAGAGAGGGTGCATCAGACACTAGGCGGAGCCGCAGCAGGGTAGCCTGGGGTCTTTGTTGTACCTACTTAACTCTTTTAGAAAGTAAAACTGACTTTCATTAGCCAGGCTGATTTCTTTAACTAGCTTCTTAAACCCAATTTAAATACCTAGTTTTTAATGGAAGATTTTTATAAATATATGCTCGTTTTGGCTGCACGTCACTAAGAATGTCTAATAACTTTAAGAAAGTCTGATAGCAATGAAAATGCATATGCCTCAAATGCCAAATTATACTTTGTCAAGGAAGCCAGCTGGCGATAGACAATGGGGTGGAGGAGGCCCCCAAACGGCCCCCACCCCCAGCCTTTCTCAAGTCTTCTAATCTGAGGCCTCCTCCCAGCTTGGCGTTAATAACCACACCAAAAAAGCCCCTGCTTCACAGCCTGGGTTTGAGGTTGGCTGCCTCCCAACTCAGTGGTCACCACTGCTTTCACTCCCTGTGTCCTCAGTGGTTTAAAGCAAAACACCAGAAGAGAGAGGATGACACTGTTTTAAACTTCTGCTTTGAAAACAAGAACCAGAGATGAGAAAGCATACTCCGATCACTCACGCCCCTCATGGTGTGAAAGGCAGCTTGAGTGCTTGCAGTTTATGCCAGCTGATCAATGAACTTCTAGACTTTGGGCCAACCGTTTCCTTCACCTCCAACTCCTACCCTCAGCCCCCAAACAAATTTAGGGCAAATTTTTAAAAATTGGACAAATTTATTGGAAAGAGGGCAAATTTAACCATTCATACCCTCAAGCTAAATTCCCCTTATAGACTTCCAACTCTGTCTACCCCTCAGCTGAACAAACATTACCCAGGAAAACACAGTTCTCTATTTTTTTTCCCATCTTGGAAGGCCCCTGGCTGGTGCAGACAATGCAAGTAGATACAGATCTTGCTAACAGCAGTAATTGTAACACATTTTGGATAATATGTGGTAAATACTGGGAAAGTCTCTAGTTTCTTCTCATGCAAACTGACCTCTCAGAGGACCTTCCTTCTGCTGATAAACCAACTTTCTGACCCTTGACTTTTAAATGCAGAGAGCAGGGGCCTCGTACTTGTAACTAAAGATAAAATAAAATTTTTTTAAAAAAAGAAAAAAAACACTTCCTACCCACTGTTGCAGCTTCCTCTTCTGGCCGTATCACAGCATGTCTGCATATCTGAAACCAATCTGAAGCCAACTGTAATGCTTGTCTGTGTTTTTAACTTTAGATAGATATTTGTCATTGTTAGTGTAGCCAATTCTTATAAATATGCAAGAGCTAGAAGCTCTCTGCCATTGAGAAATAAGGACAATTCTGAAACGGAAAGAACGTAGCCCAGACTTTCTTTCTTATTCATTACCTTAGTAGAGTTCCTGCTTTTGGCTTCTGAACAAGCAATCACCTACTCTCCCTGTCACTGAGTATGAGCTCCAAGCACAATGCAGTCTCCATTACATATGAGGGAGTAACAATTAACACATAGGCACAAACAACACCCTATATCTGCCTTAAAAAAGAAAAAAAACAAGAAGCAAAAAACAGCAAAGGCAAAAGAAATGAGAGAAAAGGTAAGTTAGTGCTGGTGAGGCATTACGCTTTTCCTAATTACATGGGGAAAGAGTAAGTAAGGTATATCCCTACTCTGAATGCAACTAGTTTGAATTAAATTATTTTTCAAGAATAACTGAAGGACTCCCAAGCTTGTCACAATAATAGATAATAGATAAAGATTAAAGTTAGTAGAAATCAAAGTCATTAAGAGATATATTAAACTGTAAACTAAAAATGAAAGGGTAGAAAGAGATTGAGGATAAAAAAATATGTTTCTGAATCCCTTCTATAATGGCTCAAGTAAAACAAAATGTTATTACTTTATATCAGGGAGGTGAATATGAATATATATTTAGAGGCTATGCTTATCTGAGCTCAGTGACTTTAAGTGATTTTTTGTATTATTAATTTTTATTTAAAAAATACATGAACACAATTGCTTTTTAAACATTTAAATATTACAAGTAATAGTAGGAAATCCTTGACCACTTCCATCTTGCCACGTTAGCCCCCAGGTAATCACTGTTTTATGTCTCTTTCCTTATCTTTTATATGTGTTCATAGATGCTCTAGAATACAACATAAAAAGTATCATACTCTATATATTGTTCTGCAACTTTGTTTTTTCACTCAAGAATATGTCAGAGAGCTCTATTCATGCCGATATATATAGAACTGGTTCATTCCTTTTACGGCTTTATAATGTTTCATACTATAGTACCTCCCTTATCAGTAGTTTCACTGTTTAAGGTTTCAATTACCTGCAGTCAACTGAGGCCCAAAAATATTAAACGGAAAATTCCCCAAATAAACAATCAGTTTTAAATTATGTGCCGTTCTGAGTAGTGTGATGTAATCTCACACTGTTCTGCATCGGAACGTGAATCATCCTGTCCAGCATACCTACGCCGTGCATGCTACCCACCTATTAGTCATTTAGTAGCAGTCTCGGTTATCAGATTGACCATCTTGGTATTGCAGTGCTTGTGTTCAAGAAACTCTTGTTTTAATAATGCCACATTCACATAAATTTTATTACAGTATATTGACATAATTGTTCTACATTATTAGTCATTATTGTTAATCTCTTACTGTGCCGAATATATAAATTAAACCTTATCATAGATATGCATGTACAGGAAAAACAAAGAATATATAGGTTTTGGTATAATCCTTGTTTTCAGGCATCCACTGGGGGTCTTGGAGCATATCCCCTGTGGATAAGGAGGGACTACTTACTATACTATGAAAAGACCTCTGCTTATTTTGCTATTCTTTTGTGAATAAATATTTATGTTGTCTTCAATTTTTCACAACAAACATTACTGTAAAGAGTGTTCTCGTATAAGCCTCCTTGAGTGTTATATACAAACATTTCTCTCAAAGAAGAATTACTGGACAGTAGAAAGTGTGCATTTTTATTTTTAATACCCATGCATGGCTATTCTCCATATTTATAGCTCCACCACAGGGTAAAAGGGTGCTTGTGTTCCGTGGTTGAATTTTCTTGTTATTGGTTTAATTTGCATTTCCCTGATAACTAATGAGATTGAGCTTAATTTCATAGGCATAATGTTCATTTAAATATTTTCTTTTGTGACATGCCTGTTTAGATCTTTTGTCCATTCATCTGTTTGGGTTACTTGTCATTTTCTTATGGATTCACAGTTATTTATTTTATATTTCGAACATTAATTTTTTTGTCTGCTGTTGGGTTGCAAATGTTTTTTCAGTTTGTTCCTTATTTTAGAATTGTTCATAATATCTTTACAGAAATTTAAAAATATAATATGATCAAAATTATTCACTACTGTTTTTGCTTTAGGCATCTTTTTTAAGGCCTTCCCTGTCCCCAGGGACATAACTACATGCTTTTAGTTTGTTACAAGATTTCTTTTTTAAACATGTGGTTCCATTTCTGAACTCTTTGTTCTAGTCCAATGATCTAATTTTTTTTTTTCTCTTGCACAAACCACACTGCTAATAAAGTGTATTATTTAGAAACAACTCATGCTGCAGAGTTTAACACTGTGGGAAAAATGAAATAAGTCAGATTGTCCTTCATGCCTTTGTTCTTCTGGACCTCAGAGGAAATCACTGACATAGAGAGAGGCCTTTGCATTGTTGCAACAGGAAGTTATCAAGTTACTAAACTCCTGAAATCTAACCTCTCTTGCTCTCATTTTAGCTTTGACAGGAAGAGCACCCCATCAGGAGGGGCTAAGAGCTATTGGCATTTGGGTTGGAGTTTTACATTTATCCAGAGAAGTGCTATTATGCGTGGTTTTTAGGATATATTATTGATCCTACATTAAATGAATGTTCTGATTTAAGTAGAGTTTTGTGACTGGCTTGACAATCCAAACTTCCATTATAACAGCAGTTGAGAAAATAAATCCAAGTTGCAAAAAACAGATGTGAACCTTTGGATGTAATTCTTAGTACCAAATCCAGTTATAACATTCCTAAAATGTAATCACAAGCAGAGATTGTGTAATACAAAGGTAAAAAACAAAACAAAACAAAAAATAGTCCCTGACTCTAAAAATTGTTTTACTTTACATTTAGCAAAATGTAAAATAAAAGAACTTTTTTTTTTTTAATGTGCTAGAATTTTTATCCTAAAAATGAGCACTTCAGAAAAATGGAGAAGTCACTACCCAGGAACCCTCATTTCTCTCTCTCCTCCATCCCCAACTCCCCCATAAGTCTCTAGAGGTAGACCATGTCTTTTTCATCTTTGTATCTCTAGAATTTAGTTCAGTAAGTTGCATATACTAGAGCCTCCCATATATATATATATATATATATATATATATATATATATATATATATTTAATAGATAGATGGTAGACAGACAGATCAAGAATCAAATGATTAAACTCCAGAAAAAGTCACACATTTCTCTCTGCGCCTTTCAGTATCTACCAGAGCCTGTCTGAAAGTGCCATTCTGAAACACTGAAAACTGCTAACCACTTAATCAGAATTCTGGTTCAGAAAACACAAAAGTTACAGTGCTTTTGCAAAAAGAAAAAAAAAAGTTATGAGAAGCTGATAGTACGTATAAGCCCTCAACTGAAATTTTGGTGGCACAGTCTCAAGATACAGAATTACTCATATGCATAAGAGTGCTGTTCCAAAGCAATCCTGCTGTGCACCCAACAATTACAGCATACATTTAGGCCTATCTGCAACTCAGGATGGATCCTACATCAACAAAAACAATGTTTTCCTTCACAACATTCTGGAGAGGTGTTTTCTTAACTGAATGTGAGTTACTCTTCATTCTTTACTAATAATTTTTATTTTTCCAAAAAGTGGATTTTTACTGTCACAAGGACCATCTGGGTGTGTGTTGCAATGACTCTGCCAGTGACTCCTAGGATTTTAGCCCTTAGATGCTTTGACAGCCCAACTGAGTCCTCAATGAAGTCCTCAAGTAGCTGGTAACAAGGGTATCCACGGTTTGGATATAAGCCAGACTCTGGTATTTTATATTCCCTGTAAGCTCGAGGGAGCCTTGATAACCTGCACTTCACTAACTCATTCTTCCTGTAAACATTTCTTGAACACTTACTGTGTTCTCAGCGTAGTGGGCATCCCACAGTGAATAAGCCCTAGCCTCTGCCTCTAAGTGCATTACAGCTTAGTCACAATCTCTGTCACAGCTCAGGGCACATGCCGACGGCCAAGCTTAAAGTCTGCGCCTTCAATGGCCACTGGAGTCTTAACATAACAGAACGAAGACGCTGCCAGCTCAGCAGAAGCTGAAGGAAGTAGAGAAGGAGGCAGTTGTAGGAAACAGTTCCTAAACAAAGCATTGTGCAACAACACAAGCTGCACTTGAGCTGTTTTTGAAAGTTTTGGTTTTCATATTACTAACTCTAAGGAGACTTATTTTTATTTCTCATCAGCCCAATTGAAAAAAATAAGAACAGGAAATTTCCCTTGACTCGACTGAATGTATGCAACCTATTTATATTGTGATATAAATATACAATGTATGTGTATATATATATGTATATATATAATATGTATTATGTATATTATATATGATTGTTTAGAGAAGTAATGGAGTAATTCATGTCTCAATTTGAAGCCATTTAGAGGATCAACAGTTTCTTCTAACAGTGATCCCAAATTCCCAGGTTGGGGGTCAAGTGGGAAGAGAATATATATATTTCAATACCTTACAAAAATAAATATTTGCCAGCTGCACTTTTAGGAGAGGCTTAGAGGTAATGATAAATGACACAGATAATAATATAGGGTGGCAACCCTTACACTAATGAGAACCACCATTCTATAGAGTGAGAAGATTCTAAATCCAGATAAAATCACAATAAAAAGAATTTTCTGACATCCGAGCTCATTTCCGAAATGAAAGTCTACCAGCATGACGTGTGGGAAAAAATATTTTTCTCCGCAGTTGGAAAGACTTGGATTTGAATCCCAGCTCTGCCATGTCAATGGTCTTAGGCAAATTACTTAACCTGTCTATGTTTCAGTTTCCTTACCTGTAATAAAAAGATTCAGTGAGGTAACATACAGAAAGCTCTTGGCACCAAGTAGATACATGAAAACTGGTAGTGATTCTCCTCCTTACTCCACTCCTTTACCAAAGCGTGTAGGAGTTGCACGCTTTTTTTTTTTTTAAATGGAGGATGTTGTTTTGAAAGAATAACTCTTGAAGCCTAGCTACTGTGTTTAGAAAATAAGGGTTGACAGTGCATAATCACAGCTTAATTCACATCCACATTTTTACAATGAATTCTCACATCACCAATCATGTCTCCCGACATAGCGATTGTCCTCTCCCTCACTTGGAGCACTCATTAAAAATCCTAACAGGTTTCCATTGATGATTTAGCAACAGTGATCATATCAGAGAAGTTCGTTTTCTGTAAAGAAGTCATGTTCTGCCTTCCTTGTGTGTATGATGTTAAAAAGTGAAGCCAAATTTTACAAAAACAAAACTTCAATCAAGAATAGTGAGAAGTCATTCGCTCCTTTAATAGGTATTTATTTAGCATGTACAATGCGCTTGGCACTGCTCTAGGCTCCAGGGAGTCTGACAGCCAGACAAGGAGCTGCCCTCCTGAAGCTTGTGTACTCCAGGGACTTCAACATTGTTTCTGGTGTCTTTCACCCTGGATACTGGCAGCACTTCAAGGTGAAGCCAACAACTGAAGCAATTCTCTTTCCTTAAGATTTCTAACCCTAGTGGGCCAAATTAAAAACAAAGAGGACTCACTGAAATGCAATGAGCTATTCTGAATCATGAGTAAATATTCAGCTGGAAGAAGGAAAAAAAAAGAAGTTTCACTGCTTTTACACAAGCATTCTCTTCCATATGGAACCAATTTCTTAAAATATCCTCAAGAGTATCTTTGGAGGCTCAGTGTTATATGACTGAAATTTGAAACTTGAAAACCGACCATTATTTAATTATTTAGAATATGGAACTGGTCAAGAGGATTTAACATTTAATCCCAGTGCCCCACAAACCTCAAACCCTAGATTCAGTTTCGTGCTCACTCACAGACTTGGGGACTTCTGTAGTGCTCAGCTTCCTCTTCCATAACCTGAGGAGAATGGAACCTGTCAAAGTTGGCTAACTGCTATAGCAAACAACTCAAAATCTCAGGGGCCTGACACAGTATAAGCTTATTTCCTGCTGGCATCAAGTCCAATGCTGGTCGACGAGGTGGCCATGTCCTACTTGGTCAGTCAGGGCCCCAGACATTTTAATCACACGATTCCAGCACCTTCTCAAGCCTTGTCCTCCTCTGCAATCAGTTGTCAGATGAGAAAATGCATTTAAGATGACATTGGTTTTATTTTCTAGGCAGGCCGGGAAGGGGCTTCCATTCTTTCCATCCCTTTTGTCCACGTTGCAGTGGTCAGGACTCAGCCTCATGGCCACACTGGGAGGCCAGGGAATGTAGACTGTGTGCCCTGGAGGAAGAGGAAGATAGACAATAAATGCACACAAACGAGCCAAAGGATTTTCCCGATTGCTGAATGCCATGAAGAATGCACATGGAGTGCTGTCACAAAGTAACTGTATTTTTTTGGTGAACATGTAGCCGACTTCAACGTAATACTTAACCCAGAACATGGTGTGGAGGATTAGTGAGATAATGCATACAAGAACTCACAAAGGTCTCTGGACCAATAAAAATTAACTCTGGGATATTAGCCCTGTACTCCTAACTAGGCCGAAGCCCATCTCTTCCACTCAGCTCATCGTGGATAAAGAAGGCCAAGGTAGTGATTCCTGTATTTATTTTATCTGCAGAAAATAATATAAAAAGAGAAGCTTTAAAGCTGCCCACACCTTTTGCTCCTTTGCTATGACCTAGAGTCATTTTAGATATATTCTTTCTAATTAAGAGGTGTGGGAAAGGAGAAAAGTTCATCATAAGTTCATTTTATTATTAAATGATGCCTAAAGCATCACCTTAAGCTCTGAAAGAAACTGGGATTCACCAGATTGACTCATCCAGATCTGTTATCCAAGCTGCCACAGAGTGATTTCTGCTCAATAGTGTATCAATTTCTGCTTGAAACCCTTCACTGTCTTTCCCTTAACTTTAGAATAAAATCTAAATTCCTTATACAGGACCAGTATCTCTCATTCCATATTCCCAGGATCAGCCCCTGCCTCCTCCTCCAACCTCACCTGATACGGCTCTCCTCCTCTCCCTGTTCATTCACTCACTCATTCATTCATTCATTCAATGGCTATTTCTGTAGTCTCTGTTATGGTCATTGGGGATACTTCAGTAAAACAGACAGTGTCTCCGCCCTCATGGTGGGAGGTGGCCTCCTAGCATGCCTCCAGTCACAGGTGCCTGCCTCCATGACTTGCTGCTTGCTCGTCTCTTCCCCCAGCCCGGCTTGCAGAGGCCCATGTCGAACAGTTCCTGCCTCCACAGTTGCTTTGTCACAGCACTCCATGTGCATTCTTCATGGCATTCAGCAATCTGGAAAATCCTTTGGCTCGTTTGTGTGCATTTATTGTCTGTCTTCTTCTACTTCGGTGCAATTCCCATGAAGGCGAGGATCTTATCTTATTCACTATAGTATCCTCAACACCTATTTGCCTGGCACAAAGCAGAAGCTCAATAAATATGAGTTGAATGAATGATTTAAGGAATGAATGAACTGATAGGCAGCAATCACCATATCAGATGATGGCTCCCTGGCCTGGGGAGAAAGTACGAGCTCCATTTTCCTCCCTGGTAACCTGTGTTCATCTTTGCGCTCTCTGATTTTGGTTTTGTAGGGAATGACACCACTCCACTGGGCAGCTTTCCACAACCAGCCTCAACACACCCAAATGCTGCTGAAGAAGGGGGCAGACCCCACCCTTGTGGATAAAGACTTTAAAACGGCTCTCCACTGGGCAGTACAGGTAAGGACTTGATTCAAGTTTGAATCGTATAATGCAGTATTACCGATTCTCTGAGTGTGTCCGACCTAAAAGATGGAACTATCGAAGGTAGAGCCTTAGCATTGATAAAGAGTCTATATGTATGACAGAGCAGGGAAGACTTATGCTGCTCTTCTTCCAGCCATTCATATCCAGAGGGGCAAGAGCAAAACTGTGTCACTTTGGAGGATTTGGGTGCATTCGTTGTTGAGAAGAAACTGTACCAAGATACAGAGGTAGAGGAGTTATAGAATATCAGGCAGAATCTGTGTTGGCTGGTTTACACACACACACACACACACACACACACACACACACACACACACACGATACATGCACCTCTTTTGCTTGCTTGCTTGCTTGCTTTCTTTCTTTCTTTCTTTCTTTCTTTCTTTCTTTCTTTCTTCTTTCTTTCAGTGCTGTCACTGGTTCACAGTATACCAGGATAAGCTTTAAAAGACTTACTAGTAAAATCCCTTCAGTCTTTAGACTGACTCTATTCTTTCCAAATTCTCCAAAGCACAGTAATCCAGGTAACCTTGAATTCTACGCTGAAGTATGAAAACTATGGCTCATGACCCTACCTCACTATCTCAAAAGGGAATCTATATCAGAACGCACCACCAAAGAAATCAGAATAGGCCCCAGAAGTCTACCAGCCAAAGAGGGGAAAACTTAGAACAAAGTGAAAGAATGACCCTAGCTAAATTTCAAGGGGACTGAAGAACTATCCCGTCCTTCAGAGGACAGCAGTGCTGTGCATCCTTTAAACAAGCCTGCCAGCGATTCTGTCCTTCAATGCCTCACATCGACATCCCCACTGTTTCTTTCCATCAGCCCAATAAGGGCACCCTAGCTGGACTGCCGCCAGGATCCTTGTGAGGGAAGTTTCTGCCTGCCCTGATGGTGGTTTCTCTCAGGTGTTTTCATGTGGACGCATGGCAGAGATGGGCACCTGGCACTTTCAGGGTTGACATGTGTGCCTGAGGTCAGGGGAAAATAGAAGTGATTTGGAAACTGCTCTGTTTTTTGTCCCTGTAAGCTTGTCTGCAGTTACTCTGTACCAGGGCCAGCCCTGGGCAAAACTGTGAAGTGAGCCAGGCTTATTTTTGTCATCTCCACCTGCCCTTAGTACCGTCCTACATACTTTCAGCATATAATTGCCTTCCCTGCCCCCTCATGCCAGTCCCTGCCCAGAGCCCAGTCCTCTGGCTGGTCAGAGGTCACCACCATAGCAGTGTCCCCAGTGGCTGAGCATCCAAGAAGTGTCCCATGCATGCTGGTTCTCAGTTGAGGTGAGAGTGGTTTTAGAATCAAGCATTTTCTGTATATTCACTCTCTGATGCCAGCCTTGCCTTCTGCTTCCATAGATCTGGGATGGGGCTCATATATGTGCACTTTGAAAAACCTCCCCAGGTAATTCTGACTGGCATGCCTCCTCTACTGCCCCTTCCTCCACCCCCCACCCCCCCAATTTAGAGCTGCTGCTCTAAACCTGGCCATGCCATGGGACAATCACCTGTGTTTATAAAAGGATAGATGTCTAGATCCCACTCCGGGCCCTCTAAGTTGGGCTTTTTGGAAATGGAAATACCTGTGTGGCTTAACTATCAGTGTATTTTGGGGGTATGGATGATACTGTGCATATGACAGCAGTATGCAATGATCTGTGTGATTGGAAAAGATGACCATTTTTATTATAATTCCTAGTTTCCTTTATAACAGCTTGCTTATCACATCCACTTCTTCATAGTGTGTCTCTCTACTAAATTATATAGCATTTAACCAGCTGCATTGATTTCTTGTCTGCACATTGGAATCAACTGAAGAACTTTTAAGCAATACCGATACCCAGGCCCCACACCCTTCGATTTTCAGTCAGTTGTTCTGGGGTGGAGCCCAGGCACCAATATTTTTCAAAGCTTCCCCTAATATAAACTAGGGTTGAAAACCACTATGATAAATGAATTCATTAGTAGATACTAAAACCTTATCTAGTCCTATCCAAAATATTTGCATTTTGAGCATGCTTTTACATAAGCATAATGCCATACTCACTTATTTACTCAATTATGTAATAAATATTTCTTGAGCACTTACTGTGTATCTAGCATTAAGGGTGAAAAGGTTAATAAGACAAGTCCCTTCTAGAATTCCTACAACTGTATATAATATTGTCTGTGTGGGCATGTAAATGCATTACATACATTTTTCTGAAGAAAGAGTCCGCAGCTCTCTTCAATTCCTCAATGAGGATTGGTGATTACCCTGAAAGGTTAAGAATTCTAACTCTGAAAGAACCGGGCACCCTCTCTCTTCCTATGGTTAGCAGTAAAATTCAGAAGTAGTGTGTTCTGACCTTTACACTGCAAGGAAGACTAAGGGTAATTCCAAATGTCAGCTGAAATCAAGATTACACTTGCCTCCTTTAGCCTTCTTGTTCATTTATAACACAGGACCAGCATTGTGCTCCTTTTAAAGTTTTTCTACATGAATGAGTCTATTTCCTGTTGTCATTTATTCCTTTCACTGAACTTCCTGCTTTCCTCTTGGACCATAAGAAACCACATTTAAAGCTATAGCACTTTGAAATAAAGCTTCTGTGTTTGACCCTGATAACTAAAGCAATAAAGAGTTGAAACAAATTAAGCAAAATTCAACTTCTGCCCCCACTTCGCAGATCTCTTGGTAGCTGGTGGTGCCCTCTAGTAGGCCCAATGCCCTCACCCACCTCACCCGTCTGCCTAGGAAACCCCACTGCTAGACTATCTGGGCTACCACTGAGCAGAGCCCAGTCCCTATCAGTCTCCCTCAGTGGCATCTCAGTCCCTTAGAGCATGTTCTTGCCTGTCTACAATGATACCAGCTTCTCAGGAGACAGGACTGTCTAACGATAGGAATTCTAATGATAGGAATTCTAGAATACATATGAAGGCAGATCAGTGAGAGGGTAAGTATCTACTGCCTCTCAAATCTCACGACAAGCTCCTTCCTCCACTTACTAGAAAATGTGTTTGTTTGGAATCTTTCTCAGCAGTACTTTTTTTTTAGTACATTTTTCCAGGGAGTGTAGGACGAAAAGAACTGTGCTAGTATAAACAGCTATTTCATGTTTCTTTATTCAGCATGTGGTTATGTGGTTAAGGAAATTAAACACACACACACACACACACACACACACACACACACACACACACACACACACCCTCAGAGCTCTTGAATATAACCTTCAAGCCCTTAGTGCCTGAGACTGGTTTGGTTCAGCATAGAATCCTTTTCCTTCTGTGGTGGTGATTATCTGTAGGCAACTGTTCGAATTGTGTCAAAATCTTATAAATATACTTTAACCATAAATATATTCAGAATGCCAAAAGATAATTATAAATGTTATATACCAGTGGATTTAGTTCATAACGGGGAAAAACCTTAGAGCTGAAAGGGACCACATTAAATCATTTAGTCTAACCCCTCAGTTCAGAGGTGAAGAAACTATTGTACAGAGAGGTTGTCATTTGCCCAAGTACACCCAACACCCACTCAGGTACCTAGCACTCACGCAGGCACCCAGGCCACATGACTCCCAGTGCTTGATAAGAAGAAGACTACAAAGCCACATAAGCCCCAAGTAAACAGAGAAAAAGTCAGGTTTACAAAATCCATCACCCTGGGAGCAAAGACTGACCTGTTTAGGAAACTGGAGTCCTGAAGGGTAACCTAAGTTCAAGTGGCATGAATGTGTCAGCTCCCCAGTGTGGGGTCAGAGAGAAAGGGAGTGGGGTGGAAGGAGAAAAAATAGAGACTAGGAGTAAATATGGGTAAAGAAGTGAAAAGGTAGTAAAAGGAAGGAGGTGAGGAGGGAAAGAGAAAGAAGCTAAAAGGATGAATAAAATTCCATTCTGATTGGCTTCGACTATAGTTCCTAAAGTTTGTTATACTCATTTACTTATTCATTGTTCAGCAAATATTTTTTTGAGAGTTACTCTTTGCTAGGCTCCATCTCAGCAGAAACATTCCCAGTCATAGACTTGACAGGGACAATTCAGAGATATCCTGAAGACTTTCATCTTGCCAGACAGCTAGAAGCAGAAGCTAGACCCTTTCTACACAGTAATACAGCCAAAATATTTTTTTCCATGGTAAGCATTAGAACACCTGTGAATGAAGTAGTTCGACAGCTGAAGGTCACCATACCTCACGCCACCACGCCCCATTTTTATCTCCTACTTGTTCTCCAGGGGAGTCAGCTCAAGGTTTTGAGATATGGTAGTCTCTGGAGTCAGACCAAGCAGAAAGCTTGTATCCAAAGGGGCAACCCTGAAGATGGTCCAGGCTCTAAGCCAGTGTATTGGGCACTTTCTCCTCCTTTGAGGGTCAGCCCCGGACCCTCAAATCTCAGATGTTCATGCTGCGTAGACTAGTAGAGCTTTCCCTCCAGCTCCGTCCCCACCTACTGCATCTGGCTCCAGCTGAACAGATGGGTCAGTGTGCTTCTCACATTGCAAAACTACCTAGCCCTTTAAGAGGGCTGTGTGACCTAAAACTCTAGTCTCTGCTTTATATAGTCACCATCATAGGACAAGTGATGCAAATAGGCCCCTAATTCCAAAAGAAGAAAGGAGATTGGAGCTCCCTCCAAGAAGAAGCCACTATAAACTAATTTCCCAGACATGTTAACAAATAACCACTGGTCCTAAATCTCCCATTTAGACTCCTTAGAAGTTCACCTAGAATGAAAAAGATCCGCAGTCAGGATATTAGAATCTTGTTTTTTACCAGTCTACCTGTAAGAAAATTATTATAAATTAATTCGACTTTTTTTCATGGCAAGGCTCCTTGTAAATTCCCCTGCATCATTGGGAAAGAAAGAAAGAAAGAAAATGAGTAGGACTCAGTAGTTCCCAGCAGCTTTCAGAGTACATGAAGGCAATTTATAGATTACTCATGTGTTAAAACAAAGCAAATATATATTAAAACAATAATAAAATAAAATAAAATAAAATAAAAAATAAACAAATCCACGATCCTCATCTAACCATCTAATGTGGAATTCTAGAGCTGCATGGTAATAGAATCTGTACAATATTGTTACTTCTCTGTTGAATGATGTTTCTACCAAAAAGAACGCACGCTCCATTCTTCTTAAGGGGCCTTCTGGGCACCATCTCATTTCTTCTCTCCTGGCGCTTCTTCTTTTCTGTGACCATTCCTGGCCTCCCAGGCCTGGAGCCTACCTTTGGCTGACACTCAGCCCAGCTAGCCAAGAAGAGAATGCTGTTACCAGGAGACCACTGAACCAGGGCCTCAGCTCACAAACCAGAGCTCTCCAGGGCTCTCTCAAATTCTTATGAGGGAATACCATGGCAACCCTCCTAGGAGAGGCTTTTAAAGCACCTCATGTTTACTTCTTAAAAAGGTCTCAGTTGGTGAGGCACTCATCATTTCTACTGATGTAGCTGGTCTAAACAGAAGTTTTCACTTTCATTCCACCAGGGCGAGCATGCAGAATCAAATAAAGAGACCGTTCCTTTTATAGTGGTGAAGTGCAAGGGCTCTGCAGACAGACTGTCGGTCCTGGCTCTGCCACTTCTTGACTGTGACCTTGAACAAGTTACTTACTCCCTCTGTGCCTCCATTTTCTCCTCTACAGCACGGGTATGATAAGGGTCCCTATGTTGTGTGTCATCAGAATTAAATAAGTTAACGTATGGAAATGCTTAGAAGAAACAGTGCCAGGCACAGAATATTCACTTAGTAAGTGTTACTATCACCATTATTCCTGGGAGAATCTTTTTATAAAAGAAAAGAAAATTCAATAATGTTGTGAGGGCCAGGTATAGAAACAAAGGAATTTTCTGGAAAGTTCAGGATGAAAGGCATTTCAGAGGAAAAGGGTAACAGGTAAGAGTGTCACCTCTTATACAGAAAAGCTGTGCAATATGCCAGCTCCCAAGGGAACTTCTGACTGGGGCCAGCTGGTCAGGATCCTGGATGAGGCAGACTCAGGGGTTCTGGGCAAGCAGCACCCCCAAGTTCATTTTGCCACTTCCAAAATGGCTTCTCTGATGATCAGGTAAGAAGGGAGGAAGAGAGAATATGATAAGTAGAGTTTTGTTTTTCCATCTGTGCTCGATGCTCCCTCTTCCACACAGAGGGGAAAACTTTACGGAGCATTTTCCCCCTTTGAATCACCTTGGCAACCTGAATTCCTTTGCTCTTCCATGAAATTGTAAGCAAAATTAATTCATTGAGATGATACTCTTTTTGCTTCTGTTTTCCTTCCCTAATCCCTAGTACTTTTTTAAAGGGGGCGAGGAATCTTTTGATTATTTTAAATGTCTTTTAGACCCCTTCAAAGTATGTTTTATGTAACTGTAACAATCAGATGAAAGAATCTTGGAAAAGTTAAAGCACACGTGAAAGCTCAGATGTGTTCATGTAGTCGACTTCTGATGACAAGCATGCCTTAGGGCTTAACCAATTGAACCAAATTATTTAAAAGTAAATGTTAAATGAAAGAAGGGTGGAGGAGAAAGAGGATATAAGAGGAAAGGTGAGAGGAAGAAAAGGAAAAATGTTGTAGGCAGGGACTGCTTTATGGTCATGTGACTAGTACAGTCGTAGAGGGTCCCACACTCATAAGAGAGTCCTGTGCTGAATAATTATATCTTTGAATTTGTGTTTTGTAAGTGAAGTCTGATTGGACAGTGGAGCCACAGCTCACAGTCTGGCTTCCCTGACTCCCTGGAACAGACTCAGGGAGAGTCACGTTCAAGCGTGTGCATGGTTGCAAGATGGGGCCCCAGGCACCTCTGAGGGTTTGCACTTGTCACAATAATCTCCAGCCCAAGGGAGCACAACACTCGATAGCCGGTAAAAATCACCATGACATGTTGAGAGAGACACCATCGAAGTAAGGAATAAGTTTCTTCCCTACCACATGAACAAGGGGTTCCACATTTTCACTGTGCTCTGGACCCCACAAATTACGAGCTAGCCCTGGGCTGGGACTCCAAGTTGAGAGCTTGAGTGCCCCTGGCCCTTGGTCCCACAAGAGGATTCAGAATTGGTGTCAGCTGCTGTCCCCTGACACAGTGGAAGCACACTCAAGGGCTCAGTACATAATGGTTCACTGTGAAGCCAGCGTCAAGCTGAGTAACAGGATATCCGGAGAGCCATAGATGCAAGCAGAGAGAGGTGGGGAAAGGAAGAGGAAAAGCGAAAATGAACAGGTGCTGTTTCATAGAATTGTGAAAACTGACTCAAAGGTTCTAAAACACAACCTTGGGGTCAAATAAACAGAGATAATACAATGGGAAGAATGCAACAGGAAATTTTATATGGAAAAATTTATTCTGAGGTAGCTTTTGAACAACATTTGGAGTATATAACAGAATAGTACCTTTTTGAAATTTTAACTCTTTCTTCTTGCCCTGAGCCTGGCCCTCCTGGCTCCCTGAACTATAAGGTCTCCCCCATTCCCTTAACCTGCTTGTCATGCCTCTTAGGAACCTCCAGGCTACCCGTAAGACGTTGTACATGGAGGTATAGAATCTCCCTATGGATTCATTGAGGAAATGAAAATGCTAATGAATTATGTGGATTGTTTTATAATCTTTCCACAGATATCAGGAGAAATCTGAAAGATAAGATTTTCCGTTGTGTAATATAAAACTAGAATTTCTTTTATTGACATTGAAGATTCAGTATCTTAAATTACAAATGCTTATACAGTGTTTTTTGACTTTTTAGTCCAACAAATGGTGTTCAACAGCAGCAATATACATAGCATTTACTTATTCATTCAAACTGAGGAGATGTAGGACACTTTCAAGGAAAAGCTGGTGGCTTTTAAAGCTGAGACAGGTTACTAAAAAGAATGTAGAATAGCCTCCCTTTAAATATAAGACAAGAAGCTCACTATAGACCTATACAGAAAGATGGACCCAGTTTAGATGGTTGCCCGAAGTGCTTTTCTTCCCATACTTAGTTATTTCTTTATTTATTAGTTACTTGATTATGACCCACTTCCTTTCACAAAAGAGTTTGGGTGATTAAATTTCATCCAGTTTATAGTAATGTGACCAATACTGAATTATTTTGGTCATCATTATGCCACTACTCAGTACTCATAGTCATTTCGTTAACATTGAAATTAACTCTGCCAGTTCCTCAGTGGACAACCTCTAGACAAGCTGGGAAACAAAACAAATAGATTTAATGAGCAAGTTGTTGGCTAGGTGGTCCAAACATCCTGCTAGCTCTGATGTCTGTCAATTATACTTAATTATATTTAATTTAAGTGCTATTTGGTTCGCTAATTATGGAAGACAATTTAGCTCTTATTAGAGACAAAACTCTGCAGTGACTTGCGACAGTGGAAATTTGTTGGAGAATTTGATAGAAAGTATTTCCTTTCTTTTTCCCTTTGCCTTTTCTTTTTTTCTTTTTAGGATTTTTTTTACTTTGTATTTTTATCTTTACATGCATAGACAGAGAAGAGCACTGGATTATACATAATGAGCTTTCTTTGACTCTACTTTCCAGAGTGGAAATAGAATTCTGTGTTCCATCATTCTGAGCCATCACCAGGGTCCGACCATAATCAACTATGATGATGAGAGTGGAAAGACATGTGCGCACATCGCCGCAGCAGCAGGTTTCAGTGACATTATTACAGAACTGGCAAGAGTCCCTGAGTGTAACCTGCAGGCTCTGGATGTGGACGACAGGTATCCATAGCAACTCAGAAAGTGTTGAGAGCTACTCATCTCCAAATGTTAATCGCAACATAAAGAACATGTTAAAGGAGTTATCCCATGTGACTATATCTTTATTGCCAGTAATATTTATACATGTGCTTGTGACAATAAAAGCTGCTCTATTTTAGTCAGGGCAGGAAAAATCATTGTTATGAAGAGAAACACTGTGACTATACAATATTGTCAGATTTTCCACTTTTTGCTAAACGTCCTGAGTGTTCTCAGAAGGCTTTCTGTATATCAGCTTCCTGCTATACGCACTTTTTGTTCTGAACAGTAAGTCTTATTTTTTTCTTCATTCCTGAACTGTGTCATAAAGTCAACAGGTTTTGTTGTCCAGACAGGAGGATAATAGAGGCTCTGTATTTGGAGCTAGTTGTGACCTTATTAGGATTTTTTTTTCAAACATTCAGATATTAAAGAGGTATCAGCATAGAAAAGGAAGCTGGGTCCGGAAAGTGAAGAGGTTAATGAAGACTTGTATCTTTGTCTCCCAAACATAGAGCTTTTCACCATACAGTACCCTTAATCCATAATCAACTATTAGAGATTTTCAGTTTCAATATTCATCTAACCTTTGTTTTGGTTAGACATTGAGTCTAATGGAAATAGAATAATATAACAACAAACAAGACTATTGAAAATAAGTATAAAGTTTATATATTATATATGGCTTTTTACCCTTTTATTGATGTGCAAAATGAGCCACTTACTAATCCTAATTTTAGATACCCCAAGAAAAATCCCTACTCCCTGATAACCTGGGAAAAAAACTTCTTTAGGTCCATATAAATCTCAGAAGGTGGAGATGGTCAACACGATGACTTTAATTAAAAGTGAACTATAAATCATTGAAAGCAGACATTTTCCTAAGAGCAGATGTTGATCCTGAGCAAGTAAGAAAGTACAAGGACTTCAGTTACATGGGGGTGTAAGGGGTGGGGAGGGAGCAGGGTGAATGATCCAAAAAGAGAAGAAAGGAACACATTTAAGGAGAGCTGGAGAAAAGTTTGCCTACTTTGAATTACTTTTAGAGCTAACTCTGAATAGAATATTTTCCATTTTGTATTATCACACACTGAGCAAAAAAACTCCAGTTCCCCAGGCCTCAGGGAAGGAATTAAACCGAGGAGAGGAAAAAAGGGCAAAAGATAAGGTTCTATGAGAGTTCAAAACTAAGTAAAATCTCAAGGCGAATCTAGTTCCTGCTCCAAAGCTTAATTTGCATGTTTGGAGCACTGGTCATATCCTGCCCTCTGTTTTGTTTCACATTTTCTGCATTGTGCAGCTCTGTCTTCACATTGAAACTGTAAGCTTGTGTTAGTAGTAGAATTTTTCAAAATACTTTTAGGTTTTAGAGTTTTAAGCATTGGCAGTATTCATAACTTCCCTTTCCTTCTTCTCTTTACTAGCAGGGAGAAAGTTTTTGAGGAAAGAGAGGAAAATAAGGCAATAATTTTTAAAAAAGAGGATGAGAGAAAATAGATATTAAAATACATCATAAATCTATAATATTTAAAACATGGTGGTGCTAATCTAAGATTGATGGCACAGAACACATAAATAACCCAGAAGTAGCTTATGTAGCTTAAATGTCCTACGTTTCATCAGTCTCTGAGGTCACATTTTCCTTTAATACCCAACTCATTTATCTTTAGGAAGGACAGTCTTTTATCAAGTTCTCCTGCTTATGCATTTCTAGGAATTCTCTAGGGGACGTTTATGTGTTCCATAAATCCTTCCTTGGCTACTGATACCTCAACCAGTACTACATTCTTGTACCCATCATCTCCTGCCATTCAGAGGCCACCTAATCGGCCCACTGCTCATCTCTGATGAATTTCTTCTGAATCATGAGCCCTGACTTTCTATTCCTCACTGTGATAGCTGAAACCAGTCTATGTGTACCAGACTATCCTGAAACTTAGAGTTAAGAAAGGAACTATAACTTAGCTAACCTGAAATTGAATACTACAAATTGCTCACAAAGACTCTATGTATATTAATTAGATGTTATCTATATGCTCTCCTTGCTTCTCTGCAGACCAATTTAAGTCCCCCCACCCCCACTGTGCCTCCACTCTTCTGGACCTCTTCTTTTGTGTTGGCAGTTGGAAGAATTAAAGCAGCCCATCATTGTCATAAAGGAGTATTTCACAATGCTCCAAAGTAAGCTGTCACATGTTAGTAAGCCTGACTAGATTGATGTCCAATCCTCCATCTACTGAATTTACCGGCAACATATTCTCTAAACAGAAGGGTGTAATCTGGCTGATGCCTCATCTAGTTTCATAATAAATACTGTCTAGAGACCTCGCTCATGTAGTATGGAATAAATCATACTTGCCACATATTCAAAGAAGCAAGGTGATTAATCACTATATTGAAAAAAATATATAATCCTATTAAGGGTTCTCAAATTGCTGCTCATAGCATAACAGGAGCAGGAGGATGTTTGATTGACAGAGGACACAATCTGTACATGAGAACTCTGCACATATTGTGGACATGGCTACTCTCTAAATACTAAAGCCCAAGCTCCTTCACAGATAGCCCCAACTGAGCCCTACTCTATCCAGCTCCCAGGCGGCCTCCATGTGTGAGAGACCACTTGGTTCTCCCAAGAGTACCCTTCTATTCAAGGTTCAGGCCCTAACGTGAGGCCAAGGAGAGGTCTTCCATACCCTCTTTTCCTTCCTAAGATTTGTCCCTTCCCAGAGTGACTGACAGAAAGAATAACCATTTTCTTCAATGGAAATCCCAATTATAGAAATGTTATCTTGACCTGTACCCCTCCTTAACCTCCTATGATCCCATTGCCTAGAGACCCCCCTACTTCCTACTTTCCTGGAGCTATGCTAAGAAAGCAAAGTTCTGGTCCCCTTTGCTCTTGGGTCTAGTGGTCCTTTATTCTCTTATCAGCCTCTTGTCACATCTACCTTGTCAACTAAGGGAGAGCTCTTTTCACTATAGGGGAACTGCTTTGCTCCAAATCTTCTCTCCATTCTGGGCTTGGTTTAGGAAATAGAAAAAGAATAATTCCATCCTGCTATATTCTTCCCTTTTTGTCATTAAATCCTCTCCCATCTCTAAGCTCTGGAAACTGACTTATTCTCTTCTCTGTGGTTTTGCCTGTCTAGAATGCCATGTAAATGGAAATATGTAGTCTGTAATTATTTGAGATTAACTTATTTCACTTAGCAGACTGCATTTGAGATTCATCTATGTTGTTCTACGTAGGAGTAGGCTGTTCTTTTCTATTGCTGAGAAGTATTCCATTGTAGAGATGAACCACAGTTTGTTTATCCATTCACCTGTCAAAGGACATTAGGTTTTTTCCAGTTTGGGGCAATTATGAATAATGGAGCCATAAACATTCATGTACAAGTTTTGGTGTGAACATAAGTTTTTATTTCTCTAACCGAATATCTAAAAGTGAGATCACTTGCTCATACAGTAAGTATATGTTTAACTATAGAAGGAACCGACAAATTGTTTTCTAGAGAGGCTGGTCCATTTTGCATTCCCACCAGTAATGTATCAAAGTTCTAGTTGCTCCATATCTTCACCAGTGCTTGGTTTTGCCAGTTTTTTGTTTTTGTTTTTGTTTTTGTTTCCTTTTTATCTTCCTTATTTTTTTAACCAATAATAACTTTTTAAATTTTTTAAATAATTTTTTATTTTTCAATTACAGTTGACATACAATATTAGATTCAGCTGTACGACATAGTGATTAGACATTTAGATAACTTATGAAGTGATCATTCCAATAAATTTGGTACTCATCTAACACCATACATAGTTGTTACAATATTATTGACTATATTCCTTATGTTATACTTTACATCCCCATGACTATTTTGTAACTACCATTTGTACTTCTGAATCCAGTCCCATTTTTCACCCACCCCTTAATCCTCTTCCCATCTGGCAATCATCAAAATGTCTTCTGTATCTATGAGTTTGTTTCTGTTTTGTTTGTTTCTTTATTTTGTTCTTTAGATTCCACATGTAAGTGAAATCATATAGCATTTGTTTTTCTCTGTCTGGCCTACTCTACTCAGCATAATACCCTCTAGTTCTATCCATGTTGTTGCAAATGGCAATTTTCGTTGTCTTTTTTTTCATTTTAGCCATTTTAATAATTATGTATTGGTATCTCACTGTGGTTTTAATTTGCATTTCCCTAGTGACAGATGTTGTTGAGCACCTTTTTTAGTGCTTATTTATTATTCATACATCTTCTTTGAAAATGTGTCTGTTCTGATCTTTTGCTAATTTTTAAAATGGCGTGTGTATTTTCTTATTCAGTTTGGAAAGATTTTATATAGCCTGAATATAAGCCCTTTGTCAGATATGTGATTTGCAAATATTTTCTCCCAGTCTCTTGCCTTTTAAAAAAATTTTCTTAAGATAGTACTGGTTTTACAATTTAACAAAGATTTAAATACTGATGAATATTTACTTACCTTTTGTCTGATGAAGAACTTTCCAAGTATAAAATCAAAAATAAAGAGGCAATTAAATGTGAGGATTTTTTAAATTTTTTAATAGAAAATCACTAAAAATTTAAAAGTCAAGTGACAAATTACAGAAATGTTTGCATGAATATAACCCATAAAAGACTGATACATTTAATATGTAAAAAGCCCATATAAATTGGTAGAAAAACTAATAATCTAATAAAAAACCTTGGCAAAGGGCTTGGAGCTATTTCAATGAAGAAATGTAAATGTCAAAAAAACATTTTTTAAGATGCAGATAATTCTCAATATTAGGAAAAGAGTCAGGAGACAGCTGGTAGGAGAATAAGCTGAGTTAATCTTCTCGGAAGGCAATTTGGCACTGTGTATAAAGAGCCTTAAAATCGTTCATCCTCTGACCCACTACCTCCTCTTCTAGGAAATTCTCAGAAAGGCCAGAGAAGGCAGAAGGCCAGGGCATCCTTAGAGGTGAAGGAGAGGTTCCTACACTCGTACACCATCATCCCGAATCCCAATTTAATACATACTACTTCTACATTTAAAAAGCAATGATTTTTTTTCCTGCCGCCATCTGAATTTAAGCTGGAGCTGTTGCCAGCTAAGCCACCTACACCATTCACACTTGTGTTGTTCCCATGTGGTCCCCCAGGACACCTTTGCACTGGGCTGCAGCTGCAGGGAAGACAGAATGTGTGCAGTCACTGCTAGAGTTGGGGATGGACAGCAACCTCCGAGACATCAACGAGAGCACGCCCCTGGCCTACGCCCTGTACTGCGGCCACGTAGCCTGTGTTAAACTCCTCTCCCAAGAGAGCAGGTGAGCACAGCAGGAGGCACTCATTTTTATTTCCTCTCAAAGATTTAAAAAATTGCATGAAATGTTTTTGATTGCCAATGTGCAAAACCAGCAATAATTTAATAATGACATTTGTCATAATCTAAATATAGCAACATGTTTTTGACACTGTGGAGCAAAATGATAGTAGTAAGCCCGAATCTGTCAGCCAAACATTCACTGAACTTTAATCTCTTCTTTCCTTTTTTTCTCTTTCCTTTTCCCTTTGCCATGTTCTTTTAATCTTTTTGCCTAAATCAGCAGTTCTTAAACTACTTGTTTTCATGATACTTTTATACTCTCAAAAATTATGGAGGATCCGAAAGAGCTTTTGTTTATGTGTTACATTTGTTGATGTTTATGGCTTTAGAAACTGAAACAAATTTTTAATAAAATATTTATTTAGTTATTCAATTTAAAGTAATAATAAACCCTTTATGTTTTCATGTCAACATAAATACAATATTTTTAGTTGACGTAACCTATTGTTAGAAAAAAAATTGAAATGAGAAGTACATCATTGTTCTACATTGTTTTGCAAACCTCTCTGGTATCTTAACGAAGTTTATAGAATACAACTGGATTCACACTTCTGCTTCTACATTTAATCTGTTGGAATACATTGGTTTAAGTGTATCAAAACAATCTGGCCTCACATAAATGTGTAGTTGGACAATTAGATATTTCCATAAACTTTTTAGATAATTATGGACACTTTTCCTTTGATATTGTAATAAAACTTAACAAGCAGTAGTTTCCTAAAGGTTAATTGCAATGTGGACCCTGTCACCATATTAGTGAACTTTTTCTACTCTGTTACAGTCAAATCCATTAGTCTATTCTGCACTGTAAATGAGTCTTATACCATAAATTATTATATAGCATCTTGCTTTGGTTCTTTGGAAAATATTGCTTCACTTAGTTATGAATATCTTTCAAATGAAACATTTCATTATACAATATCAAAAACTCACATTTGTTAATATCAGCACTGATCTTGTCTTAAAAACCTTTATGTATCAGGAAGCTGTCAAGCTTACAATGTGGATTCAAGTTTTCCAAAATTCTAATTTTTGCTTGAAATCTAGACTTTTGACATTGGCAACAATTACTGTCATGTACCTTAAAAGGACAGACTCACTTTATTTATTTTTGAGAAAATTTCTGCAAATATCTCGGTCTGAATAGCCGTCATTTGTCTATAAGTCATAAAAATTATTTTTCTTGCAAAAAAAAGTGTTTAGTTTAGTTGGCAACTCAATTCTACAAGTGCTTTACCTCAGGAGAGCTATCATACTTTAGTGTATAGTAGAATTGTTTATGAGTACTTCCTATTTTGTCAAAAAACATATATCCAAGGATCCATATTTAATAATAGTAATAACTTTTATTAACTTAAATGACAATTTTTGTGATGCACAAATGCTTCATTTGTGCCAAGTAGCCCATAGTTTCGCCCATTATCTCTATTGCACCCTTGGCACAAAAAACAGCACATTGAAAAAGACAAATAATATCTCGATATTATTATGAATATAGTTTTAACCTTATGAAACCCCTTAAAGACTGTAAGGAACCCCTTCCCCAAGGTTCAGTGGACCATACTTTGAGACTCACTGGCCTAAAGCACAACCTGTTACAAGAGAAGGTGATAAGATGTAGAAGATGCTGAAACAGCATTAATTAGCACAGGGGCATTTTCTATATAACGAAACTTGAAAAAAAAAAAAAGTTAGAAATCTCCTAGGGTTCTTTCTGTTAGTGTTAGGAGTCCAGAAGTAGTGTTCAACATTTCAAAAAGCCTATTGGAAGGTTAAAAAAAAGGAAGATAAAAAAACATTCATAGGAATAAAGATTCAATTATGCACTGTGTCACTTGTAAAAAAAAAAAAAAAAAAACCACACTCATTCTATGCAGCCAAAATAAGTGGTGATGTTTTTCAAATTATAGATTACAATTTCTCTCTCTAAAGTGTAATGTTGCAGTCTGGCTTTTAGGGTCTGCACATGAGTCAGGTTTCATCGTTAACTCATACCGCAGAGAGCATTAAGTCCATTATGGCCTCAAAAGAGAAAAACACAGAATTTTCCAAGGAATAAAAACAGAATAGTGCCGTGGGGGGAAACTCTTCACCTAAGAAGAGCCAGCCGCACGCTGCTGACCTGTTTTGCTTTAGAATTTGCCTGCCCATTCGGTGCTGCTCGCTTTTCTTCTGCTGCCACACCCAGCCTCTGGCATACACACTTCCTCTTACGCAGCTGAAGCCCAGACAAAAGCTTCTTTCCTTGGTTTCCTTTAGTGACTTTTTTTAAATAAGTATTTTTCAATAGGGAAACAAAAAACACACAAACAGCATAAAATGAGCAGGCTTCCTGAGGTGGGAAATGTCAGAGCTCTGCCGGGATCTCCTGGAATCCCTTTCAGAGAACCTCTGAAATCACACTCCCCTCAACTTCTGCAACCTCTGCTCTGCTTCTACTAGTTAAAGCTTCAACTCAACCCTTGGCCTTCATCTTTTTGACTTAAAACTTACACTCCTACTGCCTCTCTCGAAACAGACTATCTAGGGTTAAATTTTGAAAGGATAGCCCCTGGGGGAGCAAGAAGAATCTTAGACATGTTACAACTGGGCAGAGAACTGACCATGGCAAGGACCACTTCTAGAAAGGGGTTGTGGGTTCTTGCACTTTGCCTTTGGCTTGAAAGGGCTATGAGGTATCTTTGAAGGATCTAAGACATTCTGCCCAAGCATATGGAATAGAGGGAAGCATTTTGGTTAGTGGTGGTATCTGCACTTTCTATCCTCATATGCTATTGTTATTTCATATTCTCATAGAATAGAGCCTACGCAACCCCTTCCTTCCCAGAACAGTAGACCCCCAAAGAAGGAGGGGCGTTTCGGCACACTCAATCAAATCTTCTGCAAAAACAGGAAAGAAGAACAGAGGGCCTATCAGAAGCATCACAGCAGGGATGCACATAGCGGGGGGAACAGCTCGGAAGTTGATGACATCATCACTACCTTTGACGGCACTGTGGATACCAACTGCCAAGAACAGCCTGGTGATCAGGTGGCTATGGTCGACTTTAAAAAGAGGACCTCAGAGAATTCAAAATACCTCTTGCCAGAAAAGAAGCCTCTGGCATATAAGGGGCTTCCACCAATCAGAACGCAGAGTCTCCCACCCATCACCCTGGGCAATAACTTCCTGACAGCCTCCCATGGGGCTATTTCCCATGCCGGCCTGAGCTCTGGTACTCATCACATGGCCCAGCCATCTCAGAAAAGCCGGAGTGAGCAGGATTTATTGACTAACAGAACTGGCAGCCAGCCATTGCTAGATAACCCCTGGAGAGGTGATTCTAGCCAGGTCCTCTGCAAAGCTTGGACTGCGTCTTCTGATAAGCTGCTAGACAGGTTGCTCACCAGCAGATCCAGTCACCAGGAAGTCTCTGTGCCTCCACATCTTCCTCATCTATGTAATCCTTCATCAGGTAAAGTCCTGGCTTCCTCCTTCTTCATTCTTGGCAGGCTCTATAAAGAAATGTCTCATATAGTTCTGGGTTAGGAACTAGAGTGATAGTAGCCTAGAGGGCAGGGCCAGAGCAAATTGGGTGATTAGGGACACCTTTTTTCTTTGAATTCACTAGATTCAAGACTTCCAGGCAATCGTAAATAAAAGCATGTGCCTGCTCATCTTTCCACCAAATATGTGTGGTGACTAGCATATTAGAACAGGAATATTACTATTTCCACTAGCGAGGATTCTTAATCAGGGGTGTTTGGCAAAATTACCTGTGAGAGGTTGATTTGTTTGTTTGTGTGATTGTTTTTAAATCAGGTATTCGATTCCCATTCCAGACCTGCCGAACCAAAATCTTAGTGAGGGAGGGAAGATGGTAGTGCCTTGCATGTATACACGTAGAAAAGAAATGCATTCACACTTTTGTGGTTCAAGGCTCCACACATACCAAAAGGTCACACAGCAATTCTCCCTCTGGCCTCTAACCTCAGTTACTTAGCACCCCTTATCACCCCCAAAGCCACTAGTTAATTTTGTTAATTTTTTGTTTATTCTTCCAGAGATATTTTATACACACGTATATATTAATATACATTAAATATGTATATATCACCCTTCTAAATAAATGTATCACACTAAAGAATTTAAACACATACAAGCAAATATATATACATGTATATTTCCCCCTTTCTGAATAAATATACCAGGCTAAAAATTTTATTTTTATATTTTTTAAATAATTCTTATGCACACTGGAGACTGGGAACCATTGCTCTAAAGTAGAGTCTACAAAAAGCTTCCAAAATCATTTTATTGCCACCATATCTAGTTCTATTTTCAAGTGAATTAATCGCTAATATTTAAAAATCATTATATTTTACATAAAAATCTAAAATTCTGGCTTCTCTTGAGAAATTAAAAAATCTGGCAAGACTGAACCCAAATTCTCACTTAGAAATGATTGGCTGGATCTGAATAACCCCTCTTCCTTTGGGTACCACTTAGACATTGCTGAACCGGTCCCAGTTCAACCCAGCCTACACTACTTCCTAGTATGTCTCTATGAAGTGTCAGTTCTTTTTCAATGTGTTTCTGTTGTTGTCTTTCTTATAGTAAGGTTAAGGGGGAAATGATATATTTCTGGAACCCATGTTTCTGTCAAAAGTAGAAGAATGAAAGACCAAGAAGGCTATTTGCTGGTTTTCTTTGGGAATGAGGACTATAACTTCCTATTAAATATGCAACATGAGTCTGGCTTTCCTCACATCTGCCTGGCGTCTAAAGCCTGTGAAGCAGAGTATGGCTCCCCTCATACATGTTTATATGTATGTAAGCACAGGGTAAATATGGGTAAATGCATGAAGGCTTTCTCCTGGTATTTGAGAAGAACTGCACTCAAGATTTTACTTCCTCCACAAAGCACTGAGGCGTTTGGCTGGTGGCATGGGTAATGTTTTTGCTTTTGTTCTAGAAAGTCTGCCATCTTTTGACTTTTAGTGGTTTCCAGGGCTTCGACCCAGCCTGCTCTCTGAAGTTGGTCACATCCTAGCTAATATTTTCTCTTTTGAAAATCTTTCTAAATTTTTAGAAGTCTTATTCTTTTTCTGTTCCTAAGACAGCCATATTAGTTTTTATTGAGTTCAGCTACCTGTAACGGAGACCCAAAGTAACAGTGGCTTAAACAACATTGAAGTTTATTGCCCCCATATGAAAGATGTCTAAAGTAAGTAGTTCCCAGGTGTTCAATGGTTCCTTGATCACCCTAGACCCAGGCTCCTTCCATCTGTGTGCTCCATAGCTCATCACATGGCTTCCATCCTTCAGATCATTTCACAGTCCACAACAGCTGACGGAGCAGAAGGAAGTAAAGAGAGGGGATAAAATGGATGTGCTCCTAGCTGAATCAGTGCCCATTAAGAAGTCATCTTCCCTTAAGTCCCACATATCTGCTTGTGTCATTAGTCAGATCTTTATTCACATGATCACACCTATTTGCAAGGGAGACTGGAAATTATAGTCTTTTAGCTAGGCACATGGCTATACCTCCAAAACTGGATTTTTGCTTCTAAAAGAGAAGGTATTAGACAGAGAACTAATAGATTCTGTCACATGTGCCATCTAAAACTTTCAATATTATTTGAAATAAAAAGAAATTCAACAAACTTGGTTTGAGGATTTGCTTCACTTTTCCAGTGAAGTAACTTGAAAAGTCCTGGGGTGACAAAATAGCAGAAAATAAGATGCAAAATTTTCCAAGAGAATCTTAAATTACTAGCTGTGCCTATATCGAAGCATTTGTTTTTTCAACCAATGTTTTTGAGTGCTGATAATAATTAGAAACATCCTAGGCAATTGAGTCATGATTAAGATAAATTTCCCAAGAATCTGCAGCCTATATAAATGAGCTTTAAGGGATATGGATTTGCTAAAATGATTGTGTAACTGACTTTAAACTGATTTTCTTCTCATGTTTAGGTACAAGATCATAGGGTTTTTTTTAATGAAAGAAACTCATTCACTTATTCATTAAATGGTTATTAAGTGTCTATCATCCTAGTTTATCAAAAGGCAGTATGCTCCAGTGGTTAAGAGAGGAGTTCTAAAGCCACACTGTCTGGGTTCAAATTCTGGCTCTGCAACTTGTTGTTACTTAATTTCTCTAAGCCTTTGTTTCCTTATCTGAAAAATAATAATAATAATAATAATGAAAGAAAATACCTAACTCACAGGGTTGCGGGTTGCTGTTACAATTAAATTAGTTGATACCTGTAAAATACTTAAGAGCAGTGACTTGAACATATTACCATATTACATACACATTTAGTATTTTTTGACTATGCGCCTGGCCCTGTGTTAAGCAATATGTCTTACAGGCTAACTAGACATGACCTTTATTTCAAAGATGATGAAATTTAAGTAAGCGTGCTAGTTAACTGCGTATTGGCTCTCAAATCTAGTCTTCTCCCTTTTGCTCTACTCTGTATCTCAGGGAACGACACTTCCCAGGCTCCCTTGCCAGCTGATTCCAGGTACTTTTGGCCAAGTACTGGGAGGCAATGGTGGAACAGTAAGAGCAAGAGAAAGAGGAAAACCATGTAGTTCTACTCAATGTCCCTCTGATTCCTGCGGAATCTCCAACAGTGGCTCTATCTCCTGCCAGTTCCCTCTCCATAGCCCCTCACTCTGTGGCTCTGGCTCCCATTAGTTTCTGAGCCGTGGTAATATCATCTCTTTGCCTTATCTCTCTAGCCTGGAGGCAGGTGTATCTTCCTGCTCTGGCCAGTCTCTGGAATGTCCTTCTACCCTATGCTATTTGGTGTCTCAACTTTCCCATCACCAGCATAACCAACTTTTTGTATGAAATTCCCTCTGTTTCAAAGATCTAGAGAGGTCTCTATTTTCATGAATGACCCTGATCAATAAAGCAAGACAAGTCATCTCTCCGGGCCACAGTTTCCTTACCCTCCAGATCGAAGGCTGGGACCATTTTGTTTCATTAGGCCCTTTCCAATTGCAATTCACATGGCTTAGAAGACTTAAAACAATTTGTTCGAAGTCTTACAACTAATTAGTGACATATTCAGAGATGAACCCAGATATCCTAAATAGGAATGTATCACCTTGGCAAAGTATTTCTTTAAATCTCAAGTCCAGTTCGTTCATATGCTTACCAATTACCTACAATGTGATTGTCTTAGAAATTATATTGTCCTTCTCTAAATTTAAAAAAAAAAAAATTGTGCCTGTACATTTTATTTTTGTGGACATTTCTAACCCAATTTGAAATGTTGTTTTTAGAACTACTGAGGCTCCTGGACTACAGTTGGGACGGTTCACTTAAGTGGTTTAAGTTGTTAGTCTAGGCAGGTTGAAACTCAGTGGATTTCTACATCGAGCTCCCATATTTGATGTGAAAGCCTAGCGTGGTAAAGTAGTTCGATACTATAAATCATACCATTGCTCCACTGGCTTGAACTTGGATATAACTTTGGATTTTCTCCTTTCCCACCCTGGGTTTAGTAGAATTAATATGGGCTAGCAGTTGCTGCTATTTGAATTCCTGGAAGCCAATATCCTATGCTTGCATCAGCAACCCTGAACATTTAGCTGTAATGATTATTGCTTAACATTTATTGAGACCTGTCAGTGGGCTAGATGGAGAGAGATGGGGGAGGAGGCACTTATCCTAATGAGGGAATTTAGAGCACATCAGCTTAATTCATTGCAAGCAGCTTTTAGAGAAAATGGAACAGAAATCTCTATGGTGTTTGCTACCAGCCTGGTTATTTACAAGCCATCACAAGGAAAGTAAGAACGTGCTCCTTTCCTTTCTCCCTCAAGAGAGAACTTCCTCCTCCAGAATTTTCTAGACTACCCCAGCAACAACACACTCTTCCCTCCTGTTGTATGTCTGATCCTGTGACCCCTCTCTTTAAACCCATCAAAGAATTTACATGTCTCCAGGACAGAGGCAGTTTCTTTAGCTAGCATATGTAATCCTCCCAGCATAGTGTGGCCTCCTCACCTCTCATTCTCAACTTCAGCACCTCTCATCTCTAATCCTTTTTCCATATCCCTTTGAACAGTTCCTTGAATATCTCTGTTTCTTAACAACCCCCCATGGCTTTTCACTCTAGGATATCTTTGCCTACGTTATTTTTACCTTCTACTGGCTGTGTGCTTGACAGACTGCTACAATCTTTTAAGAACCAGCTCAAAACTCACCTTCTACATGGAAGTCACCCTGACCTCAGTAGGAGCTTTGACCCTTGCTTATAATTCATCATAGAACTTCACCTGTTGAGCCTCCTGTGGGGTAGTGAACTTCATACTTCCCCTTCAACAACAAAGCAGGGGAGGAGTTTTTATCCCCATTCTAGAGATGAAGACATTGAGGCATGGAGAGGTTAGCTACCTGCCTAAGGTCACAGAGCTCCACTAGCTGGAAGGTGGCAGAGCTGACATTCAAGTGAGGTCTATGGGATTCAAGACATCTTGACCTCCCTGGACCCTCCTTTCCTCTGTGATGCCCTCATAGGACTCATGGGCTTTAAAAATACAAGTTTACTTATCTTTCTTCAAACATACACAGTAACCCCCTCCTGGGCACCTTGTCTTCTCTTTGTACTCTAGACTCAGGAATACAATGAACATGCAATAGAGGAGTGCTGAATTGATTTGCTTGTTTTAATTATTATTAATCCTTCATTCACTTCTGGTTCCTTCATTTAACTATGGAAACATTTTCCGCCTTTTTATTCTAGGACAGTGTTCCTTGACCCCGTGTCCACAGGCTGAACACTCCCCGAAGGTGCCTGTATCACAGATAAGAGAGCTTTAGGCTGTGCACAGGTCCATCCTGTCCTTCAAAATGGAGCCAAATGCCAGTGTCCAATGAAGTTTAACTCTCCTTCCACCTCCCAAATCACTGCCACAGCCCTTCTCTGTCCACTTCGTCCATCCTATCAATACGATTTGGGTCCTAGAAAAACAGGATAACATGAATTTTAGGGTCAGAGACCTAAGGTGGAGCCCAGGCTCTGTCACTTCCTTTAAGTGACCTCGAGCATTTCTGAGAACTCCTCCCAGCTATGGTGTCCTGATTTGTAAAATAAGGATGATAATAATATCTATCTCACAAGGGAAGGTGACTGTTAGGGTTACATGAGATTATGCTTATAGCATTAGCCTAGTCCCTAACAATAGTAAGTGCTTAATAAACATTATCTATAATTGTCATTATCTTGTTACTTGGTTTTACAAATTTCTGCTCAAATGTTCATGGATAAATAATGTATAAGCTGGTACAGATTTTACTGTAATTCTACTCAGGAAGGTTTTCTTTTTAAATAATGACTTATAAAGTTATTTGACCTCAAGAGTCCAAAGGAATAAAAATATAATGAGAGACTGGAAATTTTGTTCCATCTTCATCAAATGACACTGCTCAGGTGGCTGCCATATATTTACATCTACTTTTGGACTCACCTGAACATGAATGGTGGATCATGGCTAAAGTTCTTTTCCACACCCTTATTCTAAGGACCACTTTGCCTGAGCAGAAGACTCAAACCTTGTGAGCATTGCTGATGTGACTCTGGTTTCTGGTAGGAAAAAGATCAAATGATCATGTTAAATACTCCCACTGTCCAGGAGATCATGTTAAACACTCCATAGACTAAAACTGTAGTAATTGCTAATGTTTATTGAGTGTTAACCCTGTAAACTAAATGCTTTACATTTGTTCCGCTATTTACTCTTTATGTCAACTAAAAAAGACAGATACAACTATTTTCATCATTTTATTTGAGGAAATCGAGGTTTAAATTGCGCAAGCTGGGAATTGAACCTGATTCTGCCTGATCCCAGAGCCCCAGTTCCTATTCCTTATACTGCTTGGTCAACCTTTTTAATGGACTTAAATAACTGGTGTATTACTTTCTATTTTCAAATGTTTGGAACATCTATCTCTTGTAATTAGTAGTGTGTTGATACATGTTTAACAACTGGCCCTCCTGGAGGAAAAAAAAAAATCAGTATTTGCTGGTTTCTCTGGTATAAATACTTTCACCATGGCCGATGTCAAGCTACCAGTGAGACGTCGACCAGCTCAAAAAATTCCTGAAAATTTAACCGTTGGCTCCCAAGAACTGTTACGCATGGCTCCAGCACAGCACTGCTTATAGTTTAAATTCAATAATAATGATCTTCCAAGGCTTTCACCCAGTTTCCAACTTCTAGATTAGTTATTCTCAGGCCTACCTGCATAAAAATCACATGCATATTCCTGCCTCAGAGATTCTCATTTAATTGATCTGGGGTTTGGCTAAGGCAGTAGTATATTTTTTTAACTCCTCAGAGAATTCCTGTGTACAGCCAGAACTGAGAAACACTACTCTTGAAGAATATATTGTACTCATCACCCACTCATTTATTACAGATTGGATGAATATGTGATGTTATATCCTATTTTATTTTTCAAACTTTCAAGTTTGGTAAAGTGGGTGGCCAACTGTGCTTGTTTATAAAATTTTAAATAGTTCATTCGAGAAATGATTTTTGATACCTCTTTCTTTCATTTAAACAGTGACTGGCATATCATAGAAATTCAATAAAATATAACTTTTATTATTTTGTTATTGTTAATATCTTAAATTTAGCAATCTCTAACAACTTTTATGATTTTCTTATCCATTAGATTTTATAATTTGTACTTGGCTGAGTCTTAAATGATTGATACAAGTATGTTTTTCCACAGGACAAAATTTTCAGCATCTTTCCCCAAATAGACCCAAAATCAGGGATCTTCCTTTTACCCGGAACAATCTAGCTCCCCTACCAGACCAAAAATGTAAGTATTATGAATCTCCCTCAGCTTCCTTTGCAAGTGTTAACATGTCCAAACACATCTAAAAATTATTTCAGTTTACTTTCATTTTCCAAGTGAAAATCAGATACCAAAATGTCTATTATAGGAAAACAGAACAGACACAGTCTTTAAAGATACATTCGACTTGTTAATGCTTGTTAATACTTGTTAAAACAACAGCACTCCTTCCCTTAAGGAATTTTTGTGATTAGATTATAAAAACTATAACAGAGCTTATTTTGCTATGTGCTATTTAATGGGTTTAAGAAGGTGCTTTAAAAATTCTCTTAAGACCGGTCTCTCTACATTGGTTTCCTTACTATAATAGACATGTAGAAATATCTGTCACCTTTTTATTCATGAGCTATGCATCCCTAAGTAGAATGGAATAATCAAGTAGATGCTGTTCATCAGTATTACTTTTGGCATTATTGATTTCTTTGTTAACATTTTATAGAAAAATTTCTCCACAAGGTAAAATATATTCTATCCAGCCAATGATCTTAAGTTTTGAGTGTTTCAAAGTATTACCTGGGGCGTTTGTTGTGAAGTAGATTCCAGGCTCCACACCCAGAAATTCTGAGTTTGTATATCCTCATGTCTGTACTCTGAGGCAGGTTCCATTACTATTCCCATTGTGCAAATGAGAAAATTGACTCAACACTGCTTAGTAAATAACAGAGCCAGGAAAAAAACTACAGGTTACTGAGTCTGCTGCCTCATAAAACAAGCAATACTTCCTGGATTCTAAGGCACTACTTTCCTTTTCTTCCTGTCCTAGACTGGCTATAACCCTGGCTATAACATACACAAGCACACATGCACATACGCTTACACACACATACATACCCTCCACATCTTCCTAATTGCAGAGGTTCAACAAATTCCTTAACCTTATTGTACTTCAGTTTCCTCACTTAACCCATAACAGCCTTGCCAACCTGATGCTATTACAGGATTAAATGAGTTAAGGTATGTAAAACACCTGGCAACTATTTGCACAGAGTAAATACCCAATGTATCTTCTCTGCACCAGGATATAGTTGGGAGGAGACCAGTCGAAACTCTTTAGATAAAAACAATGAGTGGGGGTGAGGGGTGAGTCTTAATACAATCCTGTCTTTTTGCAGTTAAGGAAAGGAAGAGGTGGAGAGCTATGTCCTAGTTATACAAAGAGTTAGTAGCAGAAACGATGGTCTCTTCTTTAGCACAGCAGTTCCTCTGTCCTTACTGATTTATGTAAAATGAAAGTTTGGGATGGTATGAATTCAATCATTGAATGAAATTCAAGCTTGACCTTGTCTTTTAGCAGAAACCTAGTCTAAGATGTCTAAACCAAGACATCTAATTAAGAAAAGAGTTGTTCAGCCTTAAATCCTGGTGGGGCTCGAAGAAGCCTAACAGAAGAAATTTTCTTTGGTAGAGCCCAGGAGCTTTGCTTTTTACAATTAAATTTAAGGAGAAAAGGGAAAATAAACATCTTTGATCAACTTTAGCTCTATGAAAGAGAAATGGAAAGGTACACAGTGCTCTTCCTAAAAGAAATGCGAGAACCGTTTGAGGTTTGCATAAAAGCACAGCAACAAATATGTCTTGGGGTTTGTTTAGAGCCTTGTGCTGACTTGGCCATCAACAGCTACTCCACCCAAGGAACAGAAAGCTCTGCCAGGCACGCACAGCTTGATCATGCTTTGATCAAACTTGGCACCGACTGGTATTTGTGCGTAGTCGACATCTCTGACTACATATGGTAAGTCTGAATATATATGTATATGAATATGTATATGAATACACACACACACACACACACACACACACACACACACACACAGCTTTCGCCTGCAGTCCAGCTCTCACCAAGACAAGCTTCTTAGAAATGCCTTCACTCCTAAAGAAGTAATGCAGTTCTCCTACCACCATGCCTCATGAGACTCTGAGAAAAGCAAATCTTGAAAGTCTCTCATTCTTTCACCCAGTTCTATCTGGAGAACCTCTACGAACAAATCGAGTGCTTCCTGCTATTCCAAGCCAACGGGGACTCAACATACCTGCCGAAGAGAGTGAAAACTCTGCTAATCCTACCAGTGATAAAAATTAACTGTGGGTCACCGACTAAAAATATAGATTAGTCAAAGGATGAAATTACTCTAGTTTGTAAGAACAGAGACTAATTTAGTAAATTGCATTCGATAAGCCATTCACAGTTTTGTAACTCAAAATTCTATACTCCAAATAAAGACATTTCCCAAATAAGCACTTAGAATCTTTGAATGTGCATATGTTGTAACTCTGTGAGTTTCTGTGACCTCTACATGCCAAAAGAGAAGTCAAAATATGTTACCAACAGGGAAATAGCTATGTTTGGTTTGCTTTGTGGCATGTGTGATGATTATTTTTTCTGAATGATTTTTTTTTTTAAAGTATGCTTTGGTAAATAAAAACAACAACAAAAAAACACATTCCATACTTTTCTTCACATTTATTATAATTTTACCTTGGACTGATGAAAATTAATTAAAATTAAAGTAGTAAATTCTTTCTTTAGTCACAGTGTATGGCTTTTAAATGTACAGTCTTTTGCGTAGTATTTTCTAACATTATTAGTTCCTGGCTATAGGCCAAATCACTGGACAGTGTTTCTGTATCTTCCTTGTTATTTGATTATTTCCCCACATTGTCATTTTCAGATATGATTGATTGTTCCAATAGCGAGATGATCATGTAAGTTGGAAAGGTCTACATCCTGGCCCAGCAGAGTGGAACAGGCATTTCTCACACATTCCTCAAATTCCTACGTATTTAATCATTCTTTTTCTGTTTCAAAATAATGGTCTCTGCCCACTCAAGACATTCCCAGACTTATGACCTAGCAAAGTTTGAAAGACTAATACTAACTGCAGATCTCCTTACAAAGATGTTCGTGTGCTGTTTGGATTGATTTCACTTTCAAGGCTCAGCCATAAAAGATCGTAGTCATTCGAAGTTATTTTTGAGCCTGAATGTCATTCTGTAAATATCTCAAATATAATATTTACCATTTTATATTAGTATTGTTTATTCAAAGAGGTTAGACTGTGCCATTTACTCAGTAGAAGCTCCTCTAAGGTCAAATCACAGTCTCTTGGCTTTACACTTCTAGAAATTTGTACAGTGTCTAACATATAGTAGGCAGTCAATCATTTAATAATTTTTTTTAGAAAAAAAGGAAGAGAAGGAAGTAGGGAGGTAGAAAGTTAGCAAGGGAGAGAGATGTAGGAGGTAATACTAAAAGAGGTACTAGTGTACAATCCCATTTGGACAATGATAGTTGTCTGAATTAGGGATTATGAAAGAGAGAGCCTATGGATCAGCTTCCCAAGCTAGACAATATCTAGTGGGATGGCAAACCCTGGTGCAAATGAAAGAACTCTAGGATAGATTCTGAAGGGTTTTCTATTCTGTTTTGTTTTGTTTGTGGGCTGTTTTTATCTTTGTAGAATTGTTCTTTGTAAGTATCAGTTAGGCTATTCAGTAAGTATTAGTTAGGCTACTGAATCCATGTCCACCCATGAGTAGGTTGCTCTCCACTGCTTGGATTAGTAAGGATAGGCTAACCTCTGCTTCAATAATAAAAACATCCCTAATATCTCATTAGCTAACACATTTTTTTTTCTCATTCACAACACAAGTCTCACACCAAGTGGCAGAGTTGGCTGATGTAGTTTCTACTTCGACATGCACTTCCTTGGTGACCAAAACACAGGAAATGGGAAGCGAGTCTCATCGCTCCCTCTCACATTTCATTTGCCAAATCAAGTCATATAGTCATGCCTAACTTCAAAGGGGGTAGAGAAATGCAATCCTTCTATATATCAGGAAGGAGCATTGGACTATATATGACTTATCCAAAAGATTACCATACTAACCAAAGTTCAGGCCCTAAGTGATCATTTAAGTATACTGGTATGCCCCTTACCAAGTCAATAGCAAAGAGGTCAAAGCAGTTGAAAGAAAGGAAGAAAGAAAGAAAGAAAGAAAGAAAGAAAGAAAGAAAGAAACAAACAAACAAACAAACAAACAAACATAGAAACATCTGTATACAGCTATAAAACAAGCCAGCATCTCCCAATACTTGAACATATATATATATACACACACATAGAATCTAATGTTGGGCCTTTCTGCCCAAGTTGATTTAAGAATCTTTTGTTAGCTATGAAGAAGTAATATGCTGCCCTTCTTTAAATAGAGCAGCTGTCCTTTTGCCAATGAGTAAAATTACTTGTTTGGGGTAGATTCCTTCTCAGTCAATAATATTTCACTGACCAAATCAGATTTTAGATATTTACCAATTAGTGCCCAAATCAAAAAATTTTTTTCTTCTAAAATGATTTTTTTCTTGTTTTACCACTTATATATCCTTTCATTGCTAAGGAAAGTTTATTTATACTCATTAAAACTATAACTTTGCATATATTATTTCATTTGGATCATTACATCAACCTATATGCCCTAAGTATATACAAGGAATCCAAGACAGAGAGAGAAGTTAAGTAATATGGCCAAAATCACACAGCTAAAAAATGGCAGAGCAAGATTTAGCAATGAAGTCTCTCTAGTCCGATAGTCCAGTGGTCCCCAACCTTTTTGGCACCAGGGACCAGTGCTCCTATGAGAACGTAATGCCTGATGATCTAAGGTGGAGCTGAGGCGGTGATGCTCATACGGGGGAGTGGCTGCAAATACAGATGAAGCTTCACTGGCTCACTGCTCACCTCCTGCTGTGAGGCCTTTTCCCTAACAGGCCACAGACCTATACCGGTCTATGGACTAGAGATTGGAAACCCCTGTTATAGTCCACATACATAATCCCTAATCATCATTTTCCTGTTCCAGAAATTTCATAGATGTGGCATATCTTTAGCAAAGCCTCTTTTCTCACTTTATTTATTTAGTCTATATACAGACAAAGTAGAGCTACTGTTAATATTTGTGGAAAGAGCCCACCAATCCAGTAAGCTGTGCTAAATCAGTTAAGAGTTGCTTGAAATTAGTCCCCTTCCCCCATTGTTCTTAGTTCCCTTCAGTAATCACCTGGTTTAACACAGGTGTTATTTCTACCAATAAACACTTAGCTCCAATGTTCTTGTCTTCCTTGAAGTAAGCCAGTATAAATGGATTTCTGTGACTCCAGCTTATTATCCCTTCCAATTCTATTAGAGCACAGATTGATACATAATATGATTTTAGAAAACCCTACCAAGTAGCTGAATGACAAACATAACCATTGGTTTTGCTTTTGTCCCTACTCATTGAAACACACTGATGCATATCTCTAAGTAAGTGCATCCTGGCATTTTAAAGGTGGTCTTTTGAAAACAACCTTCTGAAATTCACTATAGGCTTAAATTAGGTAATCAAGATTAAACATGTTTGACCTTAGCATGAAATGTAACACTCAAGCCCAAAAGTAAATTAATCAAAGAATATGATAATGGCTCTCACATATAGTAACGACTCTCTTATTGCTTTTTTTTTTGGCGGAGGGGCTGGGAAGACATGTTAAAATCTGGAAATTTTTTCAGAACCACATATTTTCTAGACATTGACATAGAAATGTTAATATTGGTTGATGAAGACTCTCAACAAACTATAGGCTCTATCAGAACTGTTTTTTAAAGCAAATACCTTCCCATTCTGACTTCTGTTTTAACCCAACCTTTGTCTTTGGGCAGCTGAATGAGTTCTAAAATCCTCAGAGGCCAAATCTGGGAAGTCAATGAATAAATTGTATGAAAAGCTGAAGAGTTTCTAGTCTTTGTGTTATACTAGCACAGTTGTCACAAGAAAGACAAAGGTAGTTTTCACACTAATATGTGAAAAACAGGAAAGAACTTGTTAATTATTAAATCCCTAGTTAAAATTTTATTAGTGATGAATAGTAAATTACCTTGCATTTGCTAAATGGTCCACAGACTAGAAAAACTGAGAGCAGAAAAATGACTGCCAGTTCCATTAGGAGGATAAGGTAGACTCTAATTTGTTGACTTTCATAATAAGAAGCTGACGCTTTAGAGATTTGGAGATGTGGATCAGCTGTAAGATGAGAAGGTGAGATGGAGTGTGAAAGAAAATGTAGTTGGTTCCACATGGGCAGTGAATCCAAGAACTGAGCCCAGATACAGTTGAACACCAACAATATTTGGTGCACTGAAGGCAAAACTCCACCAGTGCCATGAAGTGAATGACATTAAGGAATGAATGAAGCAAATTATCTCTACCTTTTATATTCAAGTGACATATAAAAGCACTTCCAAAAAGCTTCTAAAGAGAAACTAATTATATTTACTGGTTATTTAGACACTGATAGCAAAAAAACAGGTTATGAGGAAGCAAGACCACATCTTAGAGCTCAAAGAATTGTTCTGCAATGAACAAACCAAGGCCTGGCCTCATTCTCAAAAGATGAACACCATTTCCCTTGACTAACACTTAAGACACTGTTCACAGATGTCCTAGGAGATACCAACTATAACCTCTTCACCTCACCAGGGCTCAAGAGTTCTATTTAATTGAATCCTATGTATCAATGAGAAAGAGAGCTATAAGCATTAAGCTCCTTCACTGAGTTCAAAAATGGGTTTAAAAATGAATTTCAGGTACATTGCTATTGAGCCAAATACTAACTGTATTTAAAAGTATAACTTACTCAAGATGCTGAGCTAGAGGAGAAGAGCGAAGTTTCTGAAAGTATATAAGAGAATAACAATAAACGGAAAGTGAAGCCAATTGGCATTATGATATATAGCTAGAAGGAGTTTTCTCAGACCTATGTGACAAAGTAAAGCAAGCCTTTAAATTTGAGAAAATCTGAAAACCGAGGCAATGTTCTCATGTGTCTAAGTAGCTCCCTCTAAGATAACTATCCCAGCATTTTTTGAACCAGTGACTTCGATGGGGGCAGGGGAATGAATATAAATACAAAGGAAAAATGAATTGAAAAGAGCTAAGGAATCTCCCCTCTCCCAATTCAGTTCCTGAGATCTAGCACATTAAATCTCCTAGTAGTGAGTTTAGCAAGCACGTTTCTTTTCCAGCACCACCTCATCTTTGCCACATTCTATCAGCACAGAACAAAGAGTTAAACTTCCATAAGCCCTTTGTGTTCTTCTAGCAAAAGCTTATAAAGTAAATAAGATTTTTCTTCCACAGATATGCTGGAGCCACCTCTTATCAGTTCACAAGAGTTGACTGTTAAATACAATACTCAGAAATTTTGTGAATTGGTTGTTCAACCATTTGTAACTTCAAAATGGCCACGGGGTGAATATTTACACCATTGAAATTGGCAAACACTGCAAATCAAGGTTTTTCTTTTATCTGAGATCTGGTTTACCAGCATATTGTTGGATGGGACTTCTTTCGGAAATCATGCAGAATTAAGAGTATCTTAAATAATATTTTTAAAGCTATCCCTTTGACAACACTGATGCTGGAGAACAGGACTCATGCCTGTCTCAAAAGTAATCATGACATGCCTAGATTTTACTGTATTAAATTATATTTCATGGAATATAATTTAATCCAAAGGCAATCAAACCCATATAATATATGCATGCATGATTCACCACTGTACCCTGAACGAGATTTCCCCCTCAAAGCTTATCATGAGCCAAATCATACTTTAATGAGTATTCATGGGTGAACATTTTTTTTCTCCCCATAACCTTGGGAACTTATTAGTAGTTTACAACTCAATTTAGTCAGTTTTTCTGTTTAAGGTAGATAGCCTGGTCTTAACGTAAGCAGCACTCTCTGTGACTTCATGTCTAATCTTGTTACTGCTCCCGCACTCTATAACACTCAGAAAATGCACGTGTTCCCCGGTAACTGTCCTCAGAGCTAAGAAATAAACACCAACCCATGGTAAAGGGTAAAAGTCACACAATGAATGTGCCAGTTCCTTTCCTTAGGCTGTTTTTCCCAAAATAAAGGAGATAAACAAGAGTTCTACTTATATTTACAAGCCACATTCTATTTATAGTAGATCTACTAGGTAAAGTATGGATTTTGTGTGTGTGCAGGAATACATATATATGGGTTTGAATTACTCAGTTGCATAAGCAATCACTATTTGTTTAGAAGAAGAACAGTTAGTTTAAACCATGTGACCCAAGAACTCAGACATAACTCATATAGGCAGGAAGGGCTCTTAGGTATTCAATTCTAATATCAAGATCTGGCACTTGCTCTCTGTCCTTGCCTTAGTTTGTTCTAGATCAGCAGCAGACAATAGAAATGCATTTATGCATTCATTTACAATTTCAACATTTATTGATTGCTTGCACTGTTGTCCGTGCTATAGGAAAAAGAGCAAATACAGTATAAAGGAAATTTATATGAGGTTAAATGATAAGAATTTTCCTATATTTATTAGAAAAAGTCATTATTTAAACTATGTACCCTTTGTTTTGGTTCTTTATTTTTTTGTGATTTGAAGCCAAAAAGTTATTTCTTAATAAACCAAATATTAAGTCTCAAAATTGTTTCTTTTATTCTTCCATTCTAAGTTACAGATTCTCAGAGCCTAAAAATAAAAATAAAAATAAATTTAAAAGACTTCAGACATGAACTAATTTGAGTAAAAATTGAAGCAATAATCCAGAATATTAATATTGTACCTTTTCAAGATCCTGAAGCACAAAGCCAGTCTTTTTGTAGCCGATACAGGTCAGAATATGAGGAAATCTGGACTGGTTAAATAAAGTGGTAACTTTACCAGTTAAGCAAAAAAAGATGAAAGAAAAAGAAAGAAAGAAAGAAAGAAAGAAAGAAAGAAAGAAAGAAAGAAAGAAAGAAAGAAAGAAAGAAAGAAAAAGAAAAGAGGAAGGGAGGGAGGGAGGGAGGGAGGAAGAAAAGGAAGGAAGGAAGGAAGGAAGGAAGGAAGGAAGGAAGGAAGGAAGGAAGGAAGGAAATAAATCATAATATTTGCTAAAGCTGCCCTGGTTTCAAAAGTATTCTAATCACTATTTCTTTCTCAAAATGATACTTCATGCCAATTAGACCTCATTTCTTCATCAGTAGATCTATTCAAGAAAGAGAGCCAACTTTCAAGATTCTGGAAAGTGGGAAAGATAATTGGGAGGCTCTTGAGGCTAATCCTTTCACCAGCCAGTCCCACACTTCATCAGGGCCATTCTCAGCCCAACCCAGGAGCAAAATTAGAATTCTTCAGGGTGGAGGAACAAGAGGAGCATGACCCAGCAATTTTCCTTTGTGGTAATTAACCCCAGCAAAAAGTAGAGAGGCATTTATTTACTCCTGAGGCACAGTGTTTTAATGGATTATTGATTCCTTTCTTTTTACTCAAAACTGTTAACATAACTGCTCACTAGAAGCAAAACAAGCCAATTTCCATGTTCTCATTTTGCTTAACCACTTACCATCCTGTGGGAGTGTTGATGAACTCTGGAAAGAGAAGAAAGGAAAGAAGCCTGGAAGACCTGTCAACTTCCAAAACGGCCCCTCAAAGATTGAGAAATGGCTTCATTCAGCACAGACCCAGACACTGAGTATAAGGTAAAAATAATCAGTCTCTTGCTGAGGTTCACTGTATGGCTGGTTCTTATGAGAAAAGAACTTAGAACAAAACGTAAAGATGTTTCTCAAGTGCATTTTATCTTCAACATTTGAAAGTAAACTTCACAAAGCATTTAAAAATCAGGATTCATTTAATAGAATGTAATGCTTTGCTCTGATTTTTTATTGTTGTTACTTTAAAATTTCACCAACAGGTGAGTAATTACCTTTTTTTCAACTGAATTGATTCTGGTGAAAGTCTTCTTGACAATTCTTAAGAGAAAATGAAAATGTGATGAAGAAAATGGCCATATAAATCCTAAGACACGTCTTTTTAAGATATGCGAGCCCTTCCAACACTGATAGTGTCCTTTTTAATGCAAAGAAAAATACTGGTTAATGATGACTATAATATTTTGTTATGCCCTGACTCGTATCTCCACGAACCACCAAGAAGCCGACACGGTTGCAAGAGCAAGAGGGAGTTTATTTCAGACTCGAGTCCGGACCGCACTCCGCACATCAACGCAGCAGTGAGTAGGAGGCAGTCCCGAACATGGGGCTTCAGGGGTATTTGAAGGGAAAAAAAACGTAGGCACGGGGAGCAATGTCTTCGCATTACAGGATTGGTACAACAATTTTAATTAAAAATTCCGTAAAATGAAATGGCGGAGAATATCAGAAGACTATAGTCTTTAATAAATGTTTCCTTGTCCTCATTTACCTACTTTCTTCTTCTGCAAACTCTCCCTTCTCCAGATAAAAGTTTATTATTTAAGCAAAAAAAAAAAAAGTTATAAACACCCATTATGTACATAGGAGAGGGCACTATGGTTATGAATAAAAGAAGATGCCTACTCTGGTGAAACTCATTGTCTAAGAGGATGCCAACCGAAATTCTCCAGATTGCTTTTATACAGGTAATGCAATTATAAATTATCTCAGGGTCTCTTCTCTGATTTTATCTCATCAGTATTCCAGAAACTATAAAATCTGATTCCCCATTACTGGTATTGATGCAGCTAATAGCCCTGTTTCCTCTGAGTTTTATTTCCTGTGAGAATTGATACAATATGAGAGAAAAGGGAGAAAACCAGAGGGGACCGTTCCATTTAATTTAGAGAGATTCTTTAAATGGGCAATAACTACAAGGTTTCATTAAGAGGAAGTTTTCAGGAGACTCTTGCTGGTGGGGAGGGAACCAGAGGCCACAGGGTGGGGCATACACAAAGAAGACTTTTACAGTTGGAGGGCGTGTGGTGGGGAATTTAAAAAAAATCAGGAACGGAAACTGCCATCCAAAGTTACTGCCATGAAGAGAACGGTAAAGAAAAGGAGAAGCAGATGGAGGTCAGTGGAAGACCTTGAACACTAGAAAATAACATTTTAGTTATTAAATCAGAGAAAGGAGAAATAATAGTAGCAAATGTTCTCTTGCATCCTCTAGTTAGACCTGGTCTAAGTGCTTCCCATTTATTATTAACAATATTTCTTAGGCATTTACTATGTTCAGCCACTGTTCTACTTCAGTACTTAGAGATGTCATCTTGTTTAATCCTCACAACAATCCCATGAGGTAAGTGCCATTATTATGCTCCTTTGACAAAGAAGTTCACACAGCTACAAGTGGCAGGGCCAGGATTCTAGCCCGGGCAGTCTGTGTTCAAAACCTGTCCTTATAGTTTGTTTTAAAAAAAAAAAAAAAAAAAAAAAAAATCAACAGAATAAATTTGAAGATCTAATTCTAATCGGCTTTATTAAATGATTCGTGAGTTGGGCAGCATCCTAACTCGCAACTAGAAGGGTGCTCCCAGGGATTGTACACAGCTGTGTTTGCAGAAAGAAGGGTGGGGCAGGGGAGCTGCTAATAAAGGAAAAGAAAGGATTATTTTTAGGCTGGAACATCTTTTGGAGGTAGACGAGTGAATGGTTTTTATCATGCAGATTGTCTCTTGAAGGTAGGTGATGGGGAATGGAGAGGGCCATGGGACAGATTACCTAATTGTTAACATGACTGGTTGATTAAGATTATGTTTCTGGGAGAGGATGAAACAGCAGTTAGGTCAGGAATTAAATCTAGGTTGGTATTGTGGACCAAAAGAGGGGCCACATGCTAACCTGATAAGCTCAGGGGAGGCCAGCATGGTTGCCCCTACAAACTAAGAGACCATAAGTATATAATCCTATATAAGTAACCATATAGGATGGTCTGCACATAAAAATTCCAAACAAAAAGCAGATCATGGAGAGTAGTCAGTCCTGGGTCTGTAGCCTCCCTGAAAAAGGTCAATCTTTACCTTAACGTGAGCCTGTTTATTGTCTTTTTGCATTAAGATAACATACCTTTGAAGTATCAGTGTGATCTCCTTTTCCAGACCCCTCAGGCCACACAATACACTGCACCAGAACAGAGATCCCTCATTGTTATTTTGTTCCTGGAATACCATCCCTATGCTGTAAATGTTAATTATTTACTATTCAGTACCCAGCAATGTGAAAGAAGTTTGTCTCTCCATTTTACTTTTTATCCAATCCCAGGAATTTCCCTGCTTTACTTTCTTCCACCCTTTTTATCTCCCACCAATGGATTTTATGTAACCCTCCTTACATCTCCTGCTTTGATTTTAATGTATAAAATAAGTTGAAAAACTGCCATACTCCAGACCATTTTCTCAATCCATTGAGATTTTACTTCTCAGAGATTGTTGTCAGTTTGACCCAGATGAACTCATAAAAATTCTCTACAGGTTTGGATGTTTCTATGTTAACCATATCATGGGCTTTAGCCCAGGTAATGCCATTTCGGGCCTGCAGTTTTCTCCAACAAGTCCCTGCACACAATGCTTCCCCCCAGAGTGACCAAGCCGCTGTGCTCACCAATACCATGGTCTCCTTTTCTTCCTGGGCATGCGGTGAAGCTACATCTTCCAGGCCCTTGCCAACAGGAGCTGATTCAAAATGTTAAATGTCTGACCTCCTCAAACCTCTCCCAAGGTCATTCATGCTTTTCATTCCCTCACTAGGAGTGAGATACACAGAACCCAGAGAACTCTGAGGCCCTAGAAGATGATGAAACTGCTGGTTGGAAGTGATCTTTAATGTTTTTAAGAAATAACCTTTCCAGTGTTGTATCACTGATATTTGGGGGTTGTTTATTGCAGTAGTAACTTTTTGCTGTTAAGACCTTTTCTTTTTTTCTGAAAAAACTCCTTGTGGTCTGTAAGTATATAAGAAAATCCGCAAAGCAACAGAATGGTTATTGGCTTTGCTTGTAGAACTAACACTCCTTCAGAATTCTTGGTGACCAGCAACCTGGGCAAATGGGAATCTGTACAGTCTTGGAAGCCAAGGAAACTTGTTAGCTCAGTCATGTCTCCTAACAGAGTCAACCTGAAATTGTGCTGGGAGATCTCTGAGGCTGAAACATAGATCTCTGAGTTCAGGCTTCCTTCTTCTTTAGTCTCCTAGATTGTTGAAAAACTGGGCTCTGGGAAATTTGCACACACTCCTCACTGCTCTAATATTTACCTGAATATCCAAAGCCTTGATACACTCCCAGCTCCAGACGATTGACTCTTTGCTTTGATATTCAACCACTCAATCACTGCTGCTACCTCTAGACCTCTGGGGGCCTAAGAAGAGAAGGGAAGTGGGATTGGGGTCTTTGGTCCTCTATCAACCATGGAATGCTTTCTAAGCTGCAATAGAAGATACCCATCTCTTCCCACCTCCCAAAATACACATGATAAGTGATTCACAATGGTTAGAGAGAGACAATTTGGTGGTGTTAAATGGAGAACTCAGAAAGAAATGAGGAGATTAATGGAGTGTGGTTATTGCTTACTCTTTTGTTTTCCTGTCTAAACATATTTGAAAGATTCTTTTGGATTTTCCTCTGCCATTGAGGTGGGAAGAAAAAATCAGGGATGCAAAGCCACGGTTCTGTGGAAAGACTGATATCTTGGAAGCCTCCAAGCCTAAATCTCAGACAGCATAAAGCCCAAATGTTCTCGAAGGTGAGTAGAAATGATCCTGTCTAAAAAAAGGGTAATCTTTGGACTCTGCATCTTTGGCCTCCCAGGTTTGGCTCAGGTCAAGTACTGCAGTTATTTAGGCTGGCAGATTCCCCAGTCTAATTAAAAAAAAAAAAAAAAGGCAATTATTCTTGTGTCCTGCAGAAGCAGTGAGCCAACTGGTATTCTGAGTACCTTCCCAATACCAGAGGTTACTTCGCTCTGTTTTAAGGTAGTCTGACACATAGCCTCAAGAGTGATTTATTTAAATATCCTTTATGAATACCTGTCAATACTGTAAAATCATAGAACTTTGGAATTGAAATTGTTCTTAATGGAACTTAACTTTCCTGTGAAATGAGTGTGTTGGACTAGAACATCTTTAAATCTACTTCCAAATATAAATGTTTATGATTATGTATATATGATATGTATTTTATATATATGATATATACATACACACATACATGTGAGAAGAAGCCATAAAGTATCAAGATGGATTATTTATATCAAACATTCCAAAATGTATATGTGACCCAATTTCTGAAGAAGTAAGTCTTAGCAGAGTGTGAACATGAAAGCAATTTTAATCTTGCCCACCACTTCATAGTAAACATAGACCATTTTTCCAGGCCTTAGATAAAATCTCAAGCAGGTCCCATAGCTTTTCCAGGCCCAAGGACAGTCTGTCATTCTAAAAGTTCAGAACAGTTTACTATCAAAACTTCAACCTGATTGACATCTAAATGTCTACCTTAAGTTGGCTTTAGGCTTGGAAACTTATGGTAGAGAACTGGATGTGGATAGCTTATCTGCTCCTTTATCTACCTTTTCTCCAACCCCCAGCAAATGTTTTAGACTGTGGAGAGAGGGGAGGAGGAAGCAAAGATGAAGTCTTACAAAGCTGATAGAGTTGCGCTAAGGCCCCTGGGTGCTAGCTGTAGCAGAGCTGCCTCTTTCTCCAGTAGGACTCCTTGAAGTTTATCTCGCCTTATCTCCCTTGCTGGGAGCAGCTTAAGTCTCCACCAGCCTTGAGATTCTGACTGCCCACCTTTCTGCTGGGGCTCCTCCTCTACTCTAGGAAGTTCTCTTGGGCAAGATCCATTTGTCTTAGTCCTTTTGGGCCACAATAACAAAATATCACAGACTAAGTAGCTTACAAACAATAGCAAATTATTTCTTACAGTTCTGGAGGCTGGAAGTCTGAGATCAGGGTGCCAGCATGAGCGAATGAGGGCCCTCTTTTGGGTTGCAGACTGCAGACCTCTCACTGTGTCTTCACATGGTGGAAGGAGCTGAGCAGCTCTGTGGAATCTCTTATAAGAGCACCAATCCCATTCCTGAGGGTTTCATTCTCCTGACCTAATCACCAACACCTCCTAAAGGCCCCTACTGCTAATACTGTCACCTTTGATTAGGTCACAGGGGTGGAGCCCTTATGGACGGGATTAGTGTCCTTCTAAGAGACTCTACAGAGCTCCCTTGCTCCATCCACCACATGAGGACAAAGGGAGGAGATAGCATTCTATGATCTAAAAAGCAGGCCCTCACCAGGCACCAAAACTGCCAACACTTTGATCTTGAACTTCCTAGCCTTCAGAACCGTGAGAAATTAATTTCTGCTGTTATAAGCCACCCGCTGTATTGCACTTGTTGTAGAAGCCAGAATGAACTAAGACAGCACCTTTTTCTTACCAGTCTGAATGATGGTTTAAGGAAACATGAAATGGTACAATATCTTCTCTATGAAGATGAAATGGAATAACAATCTAGGGAAGCCTGGCTTTTCCTGTTAGGTCTTTGCAAACTGTTCTGTGAAAAATGTGGATGAAGACTCTTGAGATGGCAACTGCAAAAGTCGGGTATGTAAGGTTTGTTGTTATTCACAGCCTCTGCCAGATATGCTCAAAATCTCAGGCATGTAAATATCTGTTTGCTCCAGGAAACCATCAAAACTGCTACTAACTCATAAATAATGACTTCGTTATGCCTCACAATGACTTCCTTTTTCCAGTACATATTAGCGATTGCATTCCTACAAGCAAACGGAAAGAAGACTTATTAGTTTATTATTTACTTAATTATGAGAGATGGGAAACTTATGGTCCAGCTCAACAAGTTCAAAAACAGTCCCTAAACAAGTACATTTTTAAGTGATGATGATTTGGCGCAAACATTTCCAGGCATCTAACAAATGATTAGATGCATGTGGTCAAAATATATCACAGACAACCAAGAAATCTGTCACTCTGAGGTCAGCGTTGCTTTAAGTCAGTGAATAGTCCTTGGTACTTTTTATACGCCAATCCCTACAAGAATGATCTCAGTTTTAATCACTTCTAAAATTTAAAAAAAAAAAAATGAAAGTGACTTTATTTAGTCGGTGGAAGAAATAAGGAAGTGGTTTGGCCTCTTTCCCTACCCCGGGAAAATAGCATGACACGCAGTAAGTGCTCAACGAATATTATTCTTGATGACGAAAGGAGCATGAGGACAATAACTGTAGTGTTCTCAGGACAGGCTATGTCAATGAACCACTCTTGCCCACAAGCATTGGTTGGAATCACAGCTATTTATTCACCAACTATTTGTGCCAGCACTCTGCAAGGTGCTGGGAATGGTACGGTCACCCAAACTTGGTCCTGCCCTCAAGGTGCTTAATAGGTATTAGGGAAACAAGGAGATGAGCACTGAAAATAGAGCATGGTAAGACTTCTGAGGGAGGTACTCTGCTGGTTCTGTGTGGGAGCACCTAAAAATCAGAAAAGGCTTCAAGGAGGGATTCATATCTCAACCTGGGATCTAAGAAATGAACCTGAGTTATCCAGGAAGAGGAAAAGGAAAGAGAATCCCAGGAATGACACAAACAAAGGCTAGGAGATGAGAAAAGGTGTTCAGGATATTGCGGACAGTTCATTGTGATGAGGTAGGGTGGCGATGGTGAGAAAAAAGGCCAGAAAGATGAAGGTCCTTGGAAGTCACGTAGAGAAATCTGAACTTCGTCTGAAGGGTAATGAGTCACCGTTAAAGGGGTAGAAGGTGGGGATGGGCGTTTGTATGTTTTGATGTGAATCTGTAGAAAGAGCACTGGCTTTAATGTGAAGAATGGAAGGAAAGGGGCAAAAAATGGAGTCTAGGAGACTAGGGGAAACTGTTGCATTAACCAGGTGAGAGATTTAGTAATTCCAACTAACATAGGGGCAGGTATATGGAGAGACATAAATGGATTTGAAATATTAAAGAGGTAGAATTGATGGGTCTTGGTGAATGACTGAACATGGGGCATGTGGGAGAGGGAGAAGCCAAGGATGACACCAGGATTCTGACTAGGACGCTAGTTATTCACCGAGAAAGCAAACACAGTCACATGCTGCATCATGACATGTTGGTCAACGATGGACCACTTATATGAGGATGGTCCCATAAGATTATAATGGAGCTGAATTTCCTGTGAGAAATAGAAGCCTATGTGGTTCTGAAGAGAATGCTTTTCTTTGGCAGGAACAATTGTGAGGCCTGACAATAGAGTACCTCTCATTCAATAGCGCCTCAATTTTGAGCGCACAGATTACGTTCCAATCAGCCACCAATGACCTGTTTCAGTACAGAGGAGCCTGTCCTGCCAGCACTACATATTTGGAGGGCACTATGGCCCTCCCAGTTCTAGCTTCATGGTCTTCAGAGTACATGGCTGTAGATTCCTTGCTGAGGCCCTAAGATCCTGAACAAAGACATAGGTCCACAGGAGCTACCTTAACAAGTAGAAGGTGCCAATGTCACTTTAGTAAAAGCTTTCTGAATGGTGTAGAGCCAGGCAGTCCCTGTACTTCGGTAATATTTTCAGGCTGTAAAGATGTAAAAAGTAAATAAGTTTTATTTCTTCTATCAGTTCAATGCCAGAGAGAGCCCTTTGTGCCAGATAGACTCAGTGGAACCAAAAACAGACTTCCAAAGTCAAAATATTGAGTTCTCAGTTCTATACCCTCTCCATGTTAAACATCTTCTTTTTCTTAACGAATACCACAAAGTTCCTTAATCTAACCACTGCTCCATCATGCAGTAGCCAAAACATTGCCATGACAACCCCCCATGTTTCTCTCTTTCTCCTTCTTGATTTCTTACTGATCCTCAGGCCACCTTTCACTCCCTCCTGATAGTCACTATTATAGCGATCTCAGCCTTACCCAGCCAGTTTCTCCTCGATATTTCCAATCAGTCCAGCCACATCTCTGTTCATGGAGCAGCATCAACAGGTTTGATGTTCTATTTCTGACCCTGTCAGAAGGAAGCAGGAGGATAGCTTGCGGGACAGTATTTATGAAGTCTACCATAGTGTACGGTAATGTCCTAGGCCTTCACATTCACCCCTCTTTCACTGACTCACCCAGAGCAACTTCCAGTCCTTCAAGCTCCATTCATGGTAACTGCCCTATACAGGCGTATCATTTTTATCTTTCATATTATATTTCTACTATACCCTTTCTATGTTTAGAAAAAATTACCATTGTGTTACAGTTGCTGTAGTATTCAGTATAGTAACATGCTATACAGATTTGTAGCCTAGGAGCAATATGCTGTACCATATAGCCTAGGGGTATAATAGGCTATACCATCTAGGTATCTGTAAGTACTCTCTATGATGGTCACACAACCACAAAATCACCTAACTATGCATTCCTCAGAACGTATCCCTGTTGTTAAGCAACACATGACTGTACAGTGGGAAAATGGGCTTGGGGGTGGAGATGACAAGCTCAATTTAGGATGTTTCCATTCTAAAATGCTAATAGGATATCCATATGAGGATGACAAGTACACTATTGAATTTTTATGAATTCTACAATGAACAGATACACAGAAATGGAACCCACAAAGGATTCTAAGAAGTTGTGGTGAAAAAGATAGATATCATCACTAAAGCCAAGGGAAGACAGTTTCAAGAAGACGGTGGTCTTCTTAGAACTCAAATGCTACTTAGATGCTACTTAGAACTCAAATCAGAACATGGCAGAAAAGCAGTTTTAAAATTTAGCAACAAGGTTACTACTGATCTTGGCAGGAGCGGTATCAGGAATGTTGGGACAGAAGCCAGAATTCAAGGCAAATTTCAGAGTGGAGGTTAAGGAGTTGGTAAAGTTGACTATAGACACCTATTTCAATACACTTGACTGAAGCCAAAAGGAACCAGGTAAGGAAGTGGGTAGATGTTTTAAAATGTAGGTTTCATTATCATTCCAGTGATGTGAGGCCAAAAGATCAGGAGAATAATGCCATTAAAAAAAAAGTTTGTTATAGTTCCCGAAAGGGAGGGGCACACTGGGCCACACAAAGCCCGGTGGGGAAGCACCAAGGTCCATCAGCTGGTGTGTCCGGGGTGGGGGACAACATGGCAGGAGACTTTGTTGCAGTTTTCACAGGAAAGCAAGTTAAGGCAGGGTAAGCAGGTTTAGGATTGGCTAGTCGAAATAATTTCAGCAGGCTCTGGAACATAAGGGCTGTCTCTAATTGTGTGGTATCTGGCTCTGGGGTGATTAGGGCAAGAGAATAGGGGCCAAGTGTAAGAGCCCTGTGAGAATCCCCACAAAGGAGGTGGTTGGGATATGGTCTCTAAATTGTTTAGTCTGCATAAGAAAGATACACTCTCAAGTGAGTTGTTTTATATCTCTAGGAATTAGCTAACCCTGACCAACAAGGCCTTAAATGCCAGAGCATCAAGAATACAGAATTATGAAAATATAGTTAATGCATTGGAAAAGAATGGGAAAACAAGTGAGGGTATTATTTTTAGGGGGGAGGGGGAACTTGGACTTGTTTAAATGCTGCAGAAAGGAATCAGTAGCAAGTGAGATAGCAGCAGAGAAAAGAGACCTGCAACAGAGCAAAGTCTATCAGACTACAAGAAAAATAGAGAGCCTTTGAACTGACCTTGGTCATGAGCAATCTCTTCAACTACAATGGAGGGAAAGGAAGGACGGGCATCTCTGCAGGTAAGTGTGTAGGAAGAATTTGGGGGCATTTTTCTCTGTGGCTTTTCTTTTAAAAAATAGAAGAAAAGGTCCCCAGCGGAAGACTGATTAAGACTGAATTTTTTCTTCTATTTTATAAGAGAAAAAATATCTTTTCATAGGCAGATAGATAGATGATAGGTAGGTAGATAGATAGATAGATAAATAGATGCCAACTTTAATGGCTACAAATTTTTCTCTGATGGTGGTTTCACTTATAAAACAGAAAACAAAACAAAACTTATTTATCATTCACTTTCTTTGCTTTAATAGGTAGAGCTTAACTCCCAACCACCAACTTTAGGCCCAAAAGATACCTTAGCCAAGTTCCAGTGAGCAGTGTGGGAACCACCACAGCTATTGATGAGTCCTGGGTGCCATCTCAGATCATAGGTGTGAGTGCTATCTGCCCAGTGAGCCTTCAATCACTGAGACATTGGGGAAGGACAGAGAAGGGAGGGTTTTCTGAAGCCAAAGAGGATCTGGTGGCCCTAGGAAAAGCTTATTGAAGAAGTAGGGGCTGACCTCAGAGAAGCAAAAGTTATGGAGAAGGAGAAAATTAACTTAAAGGTAGATGTCCACAAAGGGCCAGTGCAATTCACTCTTAGACTAATATAATCAACTCCCTGAAACCCACTCTGCAGGTTTTCCAGAACTTGAAGAGGCTACCTTCTCTCCTCTCCCTTTTTCTCTCAAGGTTTTATGAGTCTTTAGACCAATTTCTGTATTCCCTGGCCTCAAAGCCCAAGTGATTATTCCCTGTTACTTAGCTGGCTGGCTTCATAATATACTTCCAGAAAGCTGAAGCTGTTTCAGATTCCCAGGCCCCACTTCCCACGAGGGAAATATGCAGAAAGAAGAATGCTGCCCCCCCCCCCCACTCCACATACAGCTGACACCAAGAGGCTGCAGGGGGGCCCTCACTTAAAAGAAATTTTCAAGGTCTGGCTTTCCTTGCTATTCTCAGCAATCTGCTTTCCAGATCAACCACGTAAAGCAGTGGCCAGAGTTATTTGCCGAAGTGGGCAGGCCTCCCACTGGATGTTGAGAGTGAAACAGAGAAGCCTCTCCCACTCACCACACTCTGCCTCCACTCTGGAGATTGGGTTTCTGTGTACCACAAAGAGGGGAGTCCTTGAGAGGCCACTGCTTCTGCAACCAGCACCCCTCCCCCCTACACACACACACACACGCACACACGCACACACGCACACATGCACACACTCCCCAAGCTATTGCAAAAAAGAGAGGCTCAGACCTGCTTTAGTAAAACCTCTGGAGAAAAAGATTTCGTAAACTTCTGTAGTGACTATTTCAAAATCAAATAATGTTCTGATTTTGCCAGCCACCGAAATGAAAGGGTGGGGGGCGGGGGCGGGCTGTGGATGCAGGCAGGGAGAGGAACATCACAGCAAAAAAAAAAAAAAAAAAAAAAAATTAAGAGGAAGAGCCAGAAAATGAAAAAGTTTTAACTGACCCCCTACATTGAGCATTTGTGTAAAAGTATAAAGTCCTCTCTTTTCTCCCCATCATTACCTATCAAGCATTTACCATGCTCAGGAAGAACAAAATGGGACCTACTCCACCACTAGGAATGTAGCTGTTAGAGAATTTTCTTCATTAACAAAAATAATAATAAACACAAATAGAAATCCAATGAGCCAAAGTCAGCAGCTAGATTTTCATATCAGGCTGCAAGAAACCGTCCCTCAGGATTTCTAGCTGCCCACACCCCCGCTGCCGTGACTTCACTCCTCCACTCGTCTTTTGACCTGAGAGCAATTAACACGGTTAGGAATCCTCTCCGTGCTTGGAATTTTCATGTTCTCTGACTGTGCCTGTCTGTCCCGGGGGCCTCTAATCTGAACACACAGCTGTTCAAAACCTCCCTACCAAGTCCACTCTCTCCCAGCCCGAGCCGCCCACTCCTTCCCTTCCTCTTAAATGAAAAGTAGTTCCTGCTCTTCCTGGCTGATTTGCTGGAGCATCTCTACCAATTCCCTATTGACATCATGGCAGAGACTATGGCCTAAAGCCCACACATTCCTTAGTCAAATCAATGGAAAAGTCCCCCCCCCCTCCCCGCCCCACCCCGTCTCCTGCCAGCAGGAGCAGCAAATAAGAAAGATTTTCTGCCCTTTTCTGCCCGGAGCTAGACCATCATTCTGGGGCAAGATGCTGGGGGCGGGTGCTGCTGAACCTTTTACCACTTAGAAAACAGGTTGTGTTTCTGGGGTGAATTTAAGAGGTTTATTGAATTCATGGGAATTAGGAGGAGAGAGTTTTAGCATTGTTCCAAAATGGTCGCCGTTGGCTGCTGCTACCCATAATGAAAACTTAGGGCCCCAAGTTCAAAGACTCCCTCTCCAGGCAGGGCTCCGTGTTGTTGGCGGTGGCTGAGGTCCCTGCTTCACTGGAAGGCTCACAGCAGGAAAGAGGCATCCAAGCGGATGTGAGAGAGCACAGGAAGTCCCTAGTGTTAGCTCCCTGAGGGCTGTACTTGGATGATGGCAGCAAAGAAGAGGACAGGAGCGCAAGGTCCCTGGCATGAAGGAGACCCCTGCAGGGGTGGCTGTGATTCTTCCTTAGGTAAACGCTACCTCAGAAATCTGGTGAAGTTAAGCAGCACCGTAAAAAGGGGACTTTGAACAGAATTGGCCAGATTTCTCCAACAAGTCAATGATGTGGAAAGGCAAGGTGGGAAGGGACCAACCAATATGCAGTCCCTGAAGGAATTCTAATTTGAATAAAATAGTTGTAAAAAGCCTTCTGCGGACAAAGGAGATATTTGGGAACTATTGTTTATTTTATTAAATAGGATAATATGAATATGTGTATGATAATGGTATTATGGTATGTGGAATTATGGCTTTGTCAGAAAATGTCCTTATTTTTAGAGATGGATGCATGAATATTTGAGAGTGAAATGTTATTATGTCTGATAGTAGATATACTTAGGCGAAAAGAACAGGTGAAGTAAATATGGCAAGGGATAATCAATTAGTAAATCTAGGGAAACCTGCGTAAATGAGCGCTCATTATGTACTATTCCATTTTTCTCTTTACAAGTGTACCTCATTTTATTGCACTTAACTTTATTGTGCTTCACAGATGTTATGTATTTTACAAATTGAAGGCAAGGCCCTCCACTAGCAAAAACATTACAACTCACTTTATTGACATACTTGCTTTCTTACGGTGGCCTGGAACAGAACCCACAATATCTCTCCTAGGTATGCTTGTATATAAAATGTTTAATTTTAAAAGTTTAAAAACATAAAAAGTCTAGGAAGGTGGGAAAAGAAAATTCCCCCTGCAGGTCAATTATTCCCCACAACACTGTTTGTGTTGACTGTGGGCGAGGATGAGTAAAATACAGTTATTGAGGTAACAGCTCAGTTGCATGCAAGTACACAGACCATGTCCTAAACAGAGCGCTGTGTCAGGTGCTGTGGAAGCAAGGGAAGAGTGGTCCTAAGTGGGGTGTGAATTGGGGGCTGATATTGAAAGTTAAGATGAGGGGAGTTGCTTCCTGAAGGATATGATACCTGGGCTGAGGCTTGATAGAAGGCTTATCAGGCAGAGAAATTATAGGATTGGCTTTTCTTCTCCAGTAAGGAAGCACTCTCAGGTGTTGGGGATAGAGTTGAGAGAGTGGGTGGGAAGATGGGTTAATGGGGAAGTGATTGTCAGAGGAGATGACTTTTTAAGCCTATTCGTGGCAACCTAGCTTAGTATGCTGCTGAGAAGGGAAAAGAATGTTTTTAACTGAGGGTCTCTGGGCAGGGATTCACACGCCAAGAAAGTCATTTCTCAGAAAAGCCAAAAACGGGTCACAACAAGGCAAAATCAGCTTTAAGGAGGCACAGAGACTATTAGGCAGCCCCAGATGTGGAGACAGGGGTTAGGAGCATTCCCTAGCAAATCCTTATCACCCAGCCTGGTGTACAGCTGCCCTCACCTAAAAGCCCTGTACCTGAGCTCCAGGTATCTGTTCTGCTTTCAGAGAGGGCTGCAAAATAAGCCTTTACTCCTGCTTAGGGTTCCAGGGTTCAAATACTTTCAGTTAACTTAATCCTCATTAAGTTTAACTAATCTACTCCTTATGATACATTGACCTAACCAGAGGCAGACAGGAGCAGTAAGTAACTGGGGCCACTCCAGAATCAGCAGCTTAGATATGTCCTCTCAGGGCCAGGCTGTGGTCCGCATAACCCAATGAAAGGGTCTGCAGTGTCATTGATGATCCAGCGGCCTGTTGTTTCCAAAAGGAATAGAAGAGTCAGCCTCTGGAGAGCAGCTAAAGTAAGGAAAGCAGAGGCCGTAAGTTATTCAGAAGACCTTTTTTTACAACAGCCTTAGGGCTGTTGGAATACTATCATGGAATGTGAAGTTTGGGAGGAAATTTGGAGAACTTCTAACCCAATTTTCTGCCCAGCGAGAGTCCCTTTTAATTCAAAATTTATGACCCATCAGAGAGTGTGTTGCCTCTTTCTCTTAAACAGGAGCCACAACTGTGATTAGGGACTTGCAAGTTGAGACAATATTTCTGGAGAGAGGAAAACGGAAACTTCATTTCACTCAGATATTTTTTCACCAAGTTTATTGCCCAATGTCAGAGCGTGAACCAAAAGGCTCTGAAGTCTTTCAGGATCATACTTTACTCTTAGATACATTACAGTCAATTCTTAGGTTGGGGTTACGCTCCAAAAGTAAAAGCTGTTTGCACTCAAGTTAAAATCCCTTTAATTTCCCTAAAAGTAGGGTATATAGTCAAATTTTCTTCCAGCATTTGAACTCTGTTACAAGAGTTGATTTGTATTTACAAGCTGCATTGTATTTTTTTTTTAAAAGAAAAAGAAAAAGAAAGAAAGAAAAGAAAAGAAAAGAAAAAGATAAAGAAAACTCAGCATATTAAAGTGGTAGAGCCACTTTCAAAGGGAAGGTACATCGCACTCTTAGAAGTTCTCGGAATAGAGACCAACCCAGGGAGGGCAGGTCCCAGCCTCCCGGTGCACCGCCGCCCACACAGAGGCAGGAACTGGGAGAGCAATGGCAGACAGAATCACTATACTATCTAAATTGCCCTTTTTGCTGTCTTATTTTTTTCAGTGCACATGTATTTGACTTTTCAAAAGTTCAATATGGTGACTTCATAAGAAGTTTAAAGGGTTCAGTTTTCATTAATCCATTTTCTTGTTCTGTTTTGTAAGGTCTTGTTAGCATTTCTACAACTGCTCACCTGGAGCTAAAATGTTTTTTATAATAAATAAACTAATATGTTATTGAACGCTTACTGTTGGCTAGACACTTGCTAAGCATGTTGACTGAGGCTTAAAAATAGTCTTTGCTGTCCAGGAGCAGACAGCAAAGTTGAAAGAGAAGAATTTAGAATACTGAACTGCCAGAGAACAATACAAGACAATGTGCAAGCAGATATCAACTTGGTTTGTGATGAGAAGTATTAAGGCTCTCTTGAGAGGAGTGAAATCATCGTAAGATGGAGTGGGTGGGTCTGGGCTGGGAGACAAGGATATCAGACCATCCTGTCTGAGTTTTGGCTCAACCACTCACTAGCTGTGTGACTTTCTGAGTCTGAGTTTCACTTCTGTTAAATGAGGATAATAATAGCACATATTTCATAGTGCCTGGCACATAGTAAGCACTCAATAAATGCTATTATTATTATTATTCTGAGCAGGATCCTGAAGGATGGGTAGGATTTAGACAAGCAGAGGAGGGAAAGAGAGAGAGTAGCATACAATCTTTGAATTCGTCTGGACTGAAAATAATGGGAAAGTACAGCAGTGATGAAACAGATGTGAGTGAGTTCTGATCCTGGTTCTCCTACTTTCTTATGATTTGGTACAAGTATCCTTTGTGCTACAGTTTCCTTATATATTAATAAAGGTGATTACAGTAGTTACTATATAGGGTTGTAGTAAGTATTATGAAAGAGTTCAGAATAGGCCCCCCTAAAATGTGCCACTTTAGCACATGAATTATTTTGAGCTGAAGGCCATCAAGACCCTATGGGCTCATGAGAAACTTCTACCTCTCCCTTAAAGAATATAAATTAAGGGTCTTGCTCATAATAAGAGTTATTACCAGAGGTAACATTTTATGACTTATCTGTAGGGCAGGACAAACATCTAATTATTGAACATATACTCTTATCGTCCTGCTAATGACCTTTCTCCCCTCGGAAGCCTCATTGTGTCTTACCTTGTCTTCATCTCATTTTAATGTTCTGTCTTTGAACCTCTCATATATGTGGGGTTTATATATATATATATATATATATATATATATATATATATATATATAAAATTTAATTTTAAATTTTCTCTTGTTAATCTCTCTCATGTCAATTTGATTACTAGACCAGCTGGTAGAACCTAGAATGGTAGAGGAAAGTTTCTTCCTCCCCCACACCACATATGGTTGTAATGAGAATAAAATGAGATAATATACTTTAAATCCTCACCACAGTGTCTCTGAAGGCAAGCATAAGAGACTGGTGAGCTGTAGTGAATTCTGGGGGGGAAAGATGAGGAAGCAAGAATGGAAATTTCTTTATGTACATCTCACTCTAAGTCTTTTAATTTCTTTAAAATCTTTTTAGTGGGTATAGATTGTCAACTCAAAAAAAATGTAATCTCAGGAAGTATATGCAAAAAGAGATCAGTACAGAGCCTGTTACATAGCAACTACAAAATAAATGGGAACCATTGTTATTTTATGATTGCTACAATAGATTAATATATTCTACATGAAGCAAGGCCACATTTTTTCTCACCCTGCTATAAAGAGTTTCCTATGAAACATATTTGTGGATCAGCTCAATATGTTCTCATTGGCAGCTCTACAGCCTCCTAAGCAAGGATGTCGATTCTAAAAGGCTTCCCCAATTTCTCCAGAGACCCATGGGACAGGAGGTTAAATAATCAGCCCTGAAAATCCCAGGCTTTGCTTTCTAGTCTTGGCTCAGAGCCCTGCTTCCTTCCCCCTGGGTACTCACACTCTTCCTAGTTTCCCAACACACATGCCACCTCCCATGGACCTGGAGGGAATCAGTTCCATGAAGCAGCTGCCAGGAGCTCAGGTACCCCAAGGCATCATGGAATGCAAGGGGATTTTCCTATGTTAAATCAATTGTTGACTTTTTAAAAAATCTGGCCACTTTACATTTTGTGTTAGTAATCAGAGGGCCTTGCCTTTCCTCAGGTAGATTTAGTCCTATGACTCTTTCCTCTCATTACGGGAAATCTATTGTGTGGCAAATATGCTAACACTGCTTAAATTCCAGAATAAAATTCTCAGAAGCAAAGTGGAAACACTCAGCAAAACCTGTGTGCTTGAGGTTTCATTTTTAAATAATTCTAATTTTTCTTTGAGTCATATGCAACATTTTTCTAAAAGTAAATTTTACTTTTTACTTTTCAGATTAGAGATTTTTTTCTTCCTTGTGGCTTTTCTACTTTCAAATTCATTAGTTACAACATTTAAGTTAAAATTCTCATAACTTATGGTGGCAACCCGATTACAGTTCTTCATCCACCAAAATAAAAGTAAAATTAATTTTAGTACAGGACAAAATGTACAGAAAATACATTCATAAATATCTGACTTTCCCAACTTCCTGCTGTTTGCCTCACAGAGCAGAACAAATCTCACATTTCTCTTATTTGGCTCCAAAATGCTTCTCTGGAAATCCTCTTGCGAACAGCCAGGGACACCCATATTTAGAACCCCACCCATAAGTGAGGAAAAATGATCTCTTCAAAAAGAACAATACTGGGAGCTATTATTTCTTCCAGATGGATATGACTTTTTTTCCAAAGAAATAAAGGCACTGATTTCTTTGGGGTCTTGTCAAGAACAGTTCACAATTTACATTATCAGAGAAAGGGAAAACTTCATCTAGGAAAAGATGATGGACTTATGGATGGGAACTGAGAAGATTTTCTACAAAGCTGTGACTTACTAAAGGTAATGCTGCAGGGCCCCTCACTTGCACAGGCTCCTATGAGAGCTGATGGTTAGTAACTGGTAGGAAAGGGAAGGCAGGTTTCTATAGGAAGAATTTCTATACAAGCATTTCTGGTAAATGGTCTTACTTCAGAAGAAAATGACTCAAACCTTCATGTCTCCAGTAATTAGTTGTGATTTATTTTCTCTTTCCGTGTATTTATTTTCATACAGTTTTGATAGTCATAATTTTATATTATTTTCCTTTAAAAGAGTGCCTGTGAGGGAGGAGGACACTTTTTTTTACCCTCCTAGGTTATTTTGGCAAGTCTAATAAGTAAATCTACATGAGACAGATTAACAAGAGAAAATAACCAAATTTAATTATATACCTAGACACGGGACTCCACATACACGAGAGATTCGGGAACAGAAAGTTAAAATGAGGTATAGAGGCAATCTGAGCTAAGGATGAGGTAAGGTGCCTTGGGGCTTCAAAAGGTCATTGGAAGACCATATAAATAAATATTCAGTAATTAGTCTGCCCTGTCATATAGATAGGTCAAAAAAAGTTATTTCTGATAAATCTTATCATGGGCAAGGCCCCTAATTAAATTATTCTAGGTAATTAAGAGAGGCATAAGTTTCTCTTGAGTCCACAGGGTCTCGGTTGCCTTTAGCTCAAAACAATCTGCATAAAACAGAGGCACATCTTAGGGTGACTAGTTCTGAACACTTATAGCCCCAAATTGTATAAGCATCAGGACCCACACAATCTGGCTCCACTATTATGTAAGAGTGAATCATTTTTCATTATAATTTATTACCTAGTTTTCTTTTTGGTTGCTTTTTTTTAATTTAAAAAATAATTATATAGTATAAACTTCCCTTCATTTAGCCAAACCATGGACTGAGAATTTAAAGAAGTGTGTGTGTGTGTGTGTGTGTGTGGCCAAAGGGACATGATATTAGGGCTCTGAAGGCAGGACTTTATCCTTCTTCTAGAAAACAGACTATTCTGTTGTGTTTTCTTTTTGTTTTTCCTCACTAAAACATTGAACTGTTCTAAACTGGAAATATGTTTGTGGCTCTTCAAAGTAATGGGAACATACTGATATTTCAAAGAAACCACCACCACCCACCCACCCTTTCCCTGAGTAGCATTTGCTGTACTGATGCTATTAGAAAGAACTTATCATTGGATCTCATGTAAAGATAATGTTTGAGCACATTGTTTGGCATTTCACACTGTCCTATTCCAGGAGACTCTCTAAAGAGTTTTTCTGGTCTTAGTACGAAGAATGATTTACTTATTTTGAGCCACTGGCCTTTTTATCTTATCAACTATATGGACTCTACAACCATCTGCACTCTACACTTTGAGTTGCTTGCTGGTAAGCCTAAAGTTAAACTTGCAGCTGGGTCATGCCTAGTAACTATGGCCAGCTTTTGAAGTCACCTTCCTGGCTCTGTTTTATGTTGTATTTCTTCCTTTATTTCAAATTAGCATTCCTATTATACTGCTACATTTTATATATCCTTTCTCAAGAGAACGGGAATATGAATTAATTAAATATTCTTTCCAAAGCATTCAGGTTACAGTCTTAGCATGGATTTGTTGAAGGAAGAGTATTGACATATAAAGCATCTTTCTTGCTCCTTCGCACTTCCTCCTTTGCACTCACACTTCTGCTTGCTCATCAAGAATATTAAGTGTGCCTTTCACATCATCCCAGCATTTGTCACTTAACCTCAGGGAACACTAGTGGTGGCACCTACTATTAACCCATCTTTGTCATACTCATAATTTATCCTACCACTTATTTCTCCCCACCGGCTTTCCTGATAAAGCCCTGAGAGTATTCACCAAAATCTAGATTGTACACAGGTTATTAACAAAATGCACTCAGAAAAAGTTCTCAGGAGTCTGAAAAAGAATGTGAAGGCACACTGGCCCTAGAAATGGCATCACAAATAATTCATACAGGAAGAAGATCTGGCCATAGGAGAGGGAGTCCCAACCTCCTCAGACCCTCTTCAAGACTTGAGCTATCATTTGGGGGACACTGGACTTTCTGTCAGAAGCAGGCAGAGACTGATGTGCCAGGGTGGCTTGCAGGTGGGGAAAGCTTCTGCTTAGCAGGGATGGGGGTTACTCTGCTAGGGCTAACTCTGGTCAGGACAGTTTTTCTGTGGACTGGTCTGAATTCAATAGCCCCCATCTCAAACTTCTAATCATTTAGTATTTCAGATTCGGGTCAGAGAGAGAACAGAATCTAAAGAGGAGACACTTACCATTAACCCAAATTTTTTGTTCTAATGTCCCTTTGTTCCAAATGTCCCTATGATGTATATTTTCAGTCCCCAGACTGCCCCCTTGTAGATCCCCCACCTCTCTAACTTCACTCTCCTAGAAGCCCTCTCATTGATATCACTGATCTTTTTTCTCTATTTCAATCAGAGACACCTTTCTCAGACCTTTTCTCCTATTCCTAAAAAGAACAGGCGGGTTGGTGGGTAAATTTGAGATTCTGTATGAACCACATTGATCTAAGTGTTTTATTTCCACCCACAAATTGAGATGACTACTACTGAGTTATGTCACCTAAGTTAGTCACCGAAGAAAGGAAAGTCAACATTCAAAAATACCCAGATGGAAGGAGATATTGAATGATGTCGTAGTCAGTTCAGGCTGTCATAATAAAGTCTCATAGACTGGGTGGTTTATAAACAAGAAATTTGTTTCTCATGGTTGTGCAGCCTGGGAACTCCAAGATCAAAGCATTGACAGATTCAGTGCCTGGTGAAAGCCCACTTCCTGGTGCATACATTCCACAGCTGAGGTTACAGATGTCCAAATTGTGACTATGGCAGGCACTACTTTTTGCTTTTCCACATTCATTCCCCCACATTCTTATTTGCTAACAAAATCTCAGTTTTGCTAAAGTGTTTTAGAAACATTGGGCTCTTCCCTATTGCAGTAATGTACCAGATTAGGTTGATCGTGATAGTATTCTATTCTTTTTACCAAGGCTCACATAGGCTTATGAAGCAATTTAGGAAAAGAATCTGCTAGGGCAGGGGTCCCCAACCCCCAGGCCGTGGACCAGTACCAGTACCAGTCTGTGGCCTGTTAGGAACCTGGCCACACAGCAGGAGGTGAGAAGCAGGCAAGTGAGGGAAGCTTTATCTGTATTTGTAGCCGCTCCACAGCACTAGCATCACCGCCTCAGCTCCACCTCAGATCATCAGGCATTAGATTCTCACAGGAGCACTGGTTTCTGGTGCCAAAAGAATTGGGTACCACTGTGCTAGGGGGTTTAGGGAAGAGTCTTCATCATTCTTACAATGAAACACGAGGAAAGGATGTACCTCTTCCCCTCCTCCAACCTCAGGACAAGATGAAACATGGCAGCCAAGGACATGGGGAGGTGAGCCTGTGAACAATCTGAGGATGGCAGAGAATAAAAATAGAAAGAATCCGTGCCCTTGATCACATCTTTGAGCTGTTGAATTATTCAACTCTGGATCCCCTTTCTAAAATTTGAATGAGAGGCAATAAAATTTCCTTACTATTTAAACTATATTTAGTTGTGTTTTCTGTTACTTGCATCAAAAGTATATCCATTGGTTCAGTGACTAAATGCACAAAAACCAAAAAGCAATACTCAATACTCATCCTGGTGAAAAGGGCTAAGAGCATGCATTTTGGGAACAATTAAGATTCCCGGCAAGGCCAAGTAGCACCAAATTACGTTTTAAGTTTTATAAATACTACCTTTGACAGTTTATCACTTTTATTATGATTCATTTGCCTAAAGTTATGCATATTATACACTAGTTTCCCTTAAGTTATTTTATACTCACTACCTTTTTTCTAGGGTGGGAGGGGCAGCTGATTGTACTCTAGAACAGGGGTCAGTAAACTTTTTCTGTAAAGGACCAGATAGTAAATATTTTATGCTTTGTAAGCCATATGTCTCTATCACAACTTCTAATCTTGCCACTATAGCACAAAAATAGATACAGATATTACATAAAAGAAAGAATATGACAATGTTCCAATCAAACTTTATTTATATATGCTGAAATTTAAACTTTACCTAATTTTCATGTGTTGCAAATATTATTTTTTGATTGTTTCCAATTATTTAAAAATGTGAAACCCAGCCTATGGCTATGCCATCCTGAACAAGCCCAATCTCGTCTGATCTCAGAAGATAAGCAGGGTCGGGCCGGGTTAGTACTTGATGAAAGACCACCTAGGAAGACTAGGTGCTATAGATGTAAAAAATAAGAAAATAAAAAATAAGAGATTGTAAACTGACAAAGTTCTTGCAATCTGTGAGGTCAACCAAGGGTTGCCTCGCCTAAAAAATAAAAATGTAAAAACCACACAAAATGAGTGCATGTAAAACTGGCGCAATCTGAACAAGATCAGTGGATTATATCAATGTCAATGTCAATGTCCTGGTTGTATATTGTTTTGTCAGATGAGACCATTGGGAGAAACTGAAGAGTACATGGGATCTCTCTGTATTCCTCTTTTTAATTGAGGTAAAACATACATAATATAAAATTTATCATTTTAGCTATTTTTAAGTTTACAATTTAGTAGCATTAAGTACATTACGATGTTGTACAACAGTCACCACTATCCATCTACAGAACTTCATCATTCCAAAATGAAACTCTCTGTTCATTGTAAAATACCTCCTCATTCTCCCTTTCTAGTATCTATGAATTGTGGGTACTCTTGTGATAAGCCCTTTGATTTTTGGAACAAAAAAAGATGGAACCATGTGCATACATATATCTTTTCAGTATCTATGAATTTTGCTATTTCAAGAACTGCATAAGTGGAATCATACAATATTTGTCCTTTCATGTCTGATTTACTTCACTTAGCATAATGTGGTTCATCCATGATGTAGCATATATCAGAATTCCATTCCTTTTTAAGACTGAATAATATTTCATTTATGTATATACCACATTTGTTTATCTTTTCATCCATTGATGGACATTTGTGTTGTTTTCACTACTGTGAATAATGCTGCTATGAACCTGAGTGTGCAAATAGATGTTCAAGTCCCTGCTTTCAATTCTTCTGGATATATGACTAGAAGTGAAATTGATGGATCATATGATAATTCTATTTTTAAGCTTTTAAAGAACCACCACAATATTTTCCACAGCAACTACACTATTCTACATTCCCACGAGTAGTGTATAGGATTCTAATTTCTCCACATACTTGACAACACTTGTTATTTTCAGATTTTTTTTTAATTTTCCTTATTTTTAATAGCCTTCCTAATGGGTGTGAAGAGGTATCTTACTGTGGTTTCAATTTGCATTTCTCTAAGGATTATCGATGTTGAGCATCTTTTCAAATGCTTATTGACCATTTTTTAAATATCTTCTTTGGGGAAATATCTATTCAGGTCCTTTGCCCATTTTTAAATAGTGTCATTTGTTTGTTATTGTTGTTGAGTTGTAAGAATTTTTTACATATTCTGGATATTAATCCCTTATCATATATATGATTTGCAAATATTTTTTCCAATTCTGTGGGTTGCCTTTTCATTCTCTTGTTAGAGTCCCTTGATACACAAAAGTTTTTAATTTTAATGAATTTGGTTTATCTTTCTTTTCCTGAACTAGAACCACATGTGAATCTACTGTTTTCTCAGGTTCAATCAATCAGACAAAGTGTAAAAACCATTCTTAGCTCATGGGTCATACAAAAATAAGCAACATCTGGCCCACAAGCAGCAGTCTGTCAAAGCTTGCTGCAGAATAGAAAGTGAAGTTGTTGTAACTGTTCCCTTGTATTCAAAAATTCTATCTAATCTTTCATCCTACTTCTAACCCACTACTTTTGGAGCTCAAGGACTTAAAAATACTTCAACCACATATAATGCAGTATATATCAATACGATGTATATGTATGCACATGGTTCCATCTTTTTTTGTTCCAAAAATCAAAGGGCTTATCACAAGAGTACCTACAAGTTCACATTTAACTTTAAGAAACCAACACCCCAGGTTTTTAAATGCCCATTTAAAGCTTTGCTCTTAACAGGTAGGTATCCACCACTTTTCATAAGTTTGCTTTACAACACATTGGCTTACGAAAGGCTTCATGGGGACTCTTCTTTCAGATAGCAGGAGAAATCTATGTTTATTCTTTTTTACAGAAAATTGTGACAGAAGATTTTAGGATTGGCACCTTTGCAGTCATTTACCCAATCTTCTTCCCCTTATGGGAATCCTTCTCCTACACTCTTACAGACTGCAGCTGGGCCTCTCATGGCCTCCTGAGGCAGCCTCTTCTATTGTTTAAAGATCTAAATGTTAGAAAGTCCTGATATCACTGTATTCTAAGGAGAGTTTTCAGTCCCTTTTTAAAATTGAGCAGAGTCTTTTTTAAAGAAGGTTTTCATAATGTTAATGTTATAGTTCTGAAATAAGGAGATGACTTTGCATATATTTTATTCTCTAATTTACCTTAATGTTACATAACTTTTTTTATATGTTGAGTATGTTATAATAAATTTTAAAAGAAACAATTTCTCACTCCTGTTTCTTTTATAAATATTGTTATGTAGAAGACATCAGTGCAAACCATCTCAGGTATTTTGGGGGGATAAAAGAGAACATCTCTAAGGACACAATCCCAACCCAAGGCTCATTGCGAATTCTCTCAGATAATTCAACAGCATCCCCAAAGTCATACTGCCTCCTTCTAGTTGACAGATATCTCTTTTGAAAAGATACATATGATTATGTCACCCTCTTGCTTAACATGTTTTAATAATCTCTCATCAGTTTTAGAATGAAGATCGGAATGGCCACTATGGCCCCCAACGCCCACCACTGGCCGTCTCCAGCCTCATTTTGTTGCACTCCCCTCAGTCCTCCAGTCTCCACACCCTCAGTTCCTCCAACCTGTCATGCTCTCAGAGATGCCATTTTCTCTGACCGAATGCACTGTTCCCACCACATGCCGCACTCCCTGCCAGTATGTATTCATTTCTCTTGAGTAAATTCCTAGGAGTGAGATTGTTGTGTTATATGCTCAGTGTAGATTTAACTTGATAAGAAACTGCCAAATTGTTTTCCAAAGTAGTTGTCCCATTTTGCAATATAGAAGAGCTCCTGTTGCTTCGAATCCTCGCTAGCACTTGGTTTTGGTAGTGTTTGTGATAGGCGAAGCATTGAATAATATCTGATTATGAGGTTCCACCAAAGTGCATAGAAGATGAGTAAATCCTTTGAACTCATTTCAGTGAAAGCGCTCCTGTCTAACTTATCTCCTCCACTCACCCTTAAGCTTTCATAGTAATAAACTTTAGCCAAGCTGCTGTGAAAACACGGGAGGATTTAAAATGCTTAACCACAGAGACTGTTTTTCAGACTGAGTTGATAAAAATATAATGGCTTCAAAGTCTTACATTAACATATCTACAAAGCTCAGACTCACTCCTGACCACGACTTCTCTACTGGATCAAAGTGGTGAGTGTGAAGGTCACATGTGTGGAAATGTCACAAAGAGTATAGTCACAGAGGGCGCGATGACTTCCGGGAACGGAAATACATTTGAAGGTTGGTTGACACATTTTCCAGATCAACTGCTGTTTTAATTTTTCAAAAGACTACCATCGAATTCTTTTTTTCCTTAATACAAAATCTGAATGTTGGTAAGTACTGGGAGGTGCAGGTACCTTTGACAATTGTAGTTTCCAATACTGAGTGTATGTTCAATATTACTTACACCAGTTAAAAGGCTGACGTACAAATTGCTAGCAGTGCTTTTTATTTCATCAGAATACTGCAGTCAGAATGTTTTTGACTAAAAGGTAATAGAAGGCTGGCTCTGGAGCTAGCCTTTGCTAAGGTAACATGTTAATGAGTCATCAGAAGCTATAAATAGAACTTGGCATGAACTTTTGTCCACAATTACACCACTATCCCACAAAGAGAGCTGCTGCTAATGATAGAACATGGCCTGTTAGCCACTTTACAACCAAGGGGATTGCAGATCAGGGGACCACAGCCTTGTGGGAAATGAGCCCTGAGATACGATTTGCCAAGATATCATTTTGTGCTTTCTTGGTCTCTCTTATAGCCTGTGAAGCAGGTCTTGTTTTCCTTAGGAATCATCACTGTGTATAGCAGCCAAGATTTTTTAAATCCTCTCTTAGATGATAAATCCCAGATAATAACTGCCTACAGACAGTTATCTTCTTTATCTTTCTCTTCCCCTCTTCTTCCCAGTATACAGTACAGTATATCATATAGCAGTAAGTGCATACATAGGAGGGTTCCATAATTATCTTTTGGATTGATGAATAGATTGATGAGCATGTTAATTCTGTTTTTCCATATAATACTCTGGAATTTTGACCTTTCATATACCCAAGTCAATACATTCAAGTCAATTTCCTGTGTAATCTGTATCTAAATGTTCTGCCCATCAAAAAATATTTCCACCAACAGTCCTACCATGTTTCCTCATTCTCCTGCCCTTCACATTTCTTCAGGTAATAGTGAAGGGAGAATAAAATGTCACCTGGAAGCAGAGAGAGGGTAAATGTGTTAGGACCCCACTATTTACTACATCGTAAGTCCAATTGCACACTAGCTCTCAAGGGAGGATAGGATATAGAAAAAGTAACATTGAGGAAAGAGAAGTGGTCAGAAATGGTCTTGTACATAAAGCTTTGCTGAGGTAGACAGCCACGGAACATTCCACTCTGAGATTCTGTAAAAGCACCAAGTTCTGGGGGAAGAAGTCCAGAAAGAGAGACAAAAAGGTAGCCAAAAAATGACCTTCTCTGTAAGTTTGCCCTTATCCCCATGGTCACATCTGTAGTAAGTCTGAGAAAGCAGGAGAAGGAAGGTGAGAAATGCAAGATGTATATTGTAGGGCTGTAACTTCCTCTTTTTGTTTGTGTTCAGATGCAGTCTACAATGGATAGCACGAAGTTCAATCAGTGATCTCTTCTTCACTGTTTCAGGTCAAAACTGTAACCTCGTCGTGACCTCACCGAAGTTCCCTCACCTCTCCTTTTTCTTCTCCAACATAATACACAATACCCTTCCTCTAAGGCCATTTCTCCATCTCTGTTTTATTTTAAATGCAATCCTGTCTGCTTTTCTTCTCTTTCACCATTCAATTCATGAAACCTAATGGGGAAATGACAAAGGTAGTTATGTAAGTGGAGAAGACAAATATCAAAAATAATATGGAGACTAATCTATCTAAAGAGGCTTCCATTCCTGGGGGCAAGGAAAAGGGAAAGAATAGATTCCCTTGGGACACTAGGGTAGGGGCCTCCAGAGCTGGCAATAAGTTCAAACTATGTCTTTTTTAGATTCCAAGACTCAGTTCTCAGATGCTCAGGGCTTAGAATGATACTTGCCTTTCTTAAAGACTTCCCACAGCCCACCATGGTGGCTTATGAAAGTCCAGAGATACACAGCTCAACTCTGAGCTCCAACTCCCAAGTCTCTTCTTGGACTATTCCCTCATCCTCAAAGCAGCTAGGCATATAAATATGCCAGAAGAAGAAAGTGTTCACATAAACAGATCCTCTGGCTTAGGAGGTGGCTAAAAGTTCGAATGATACAGAAAAGACAAAAACAGGAAGTATAACAATGTAGGGGTATCTAGGGAACCAGCATTTAAAGAAAGATTTGAACGGGGAATGGATGATTGTAGAGATCCAGGAGTGCTTTCAATCTCTCTTATCTCTCTCCTATCTATGCCTCTGAATGTCTTTAAAGATGAAGACTCTCATATCACTGTCCTATGTTCTTCTTAACCTCACAACCCTGTCTGGCTAGTTTTTCTCATATCTGCAGGAATGGCCATACTCTGGCATAATCAAGGTTATGAATTTAAGGTATTCTATGGCATATCATGTGCCACTGCAGGTTTGATCTATTCAAATATTACAATAAGCAATTGTATCTCTACTGGTGAAAAGTAAAAAACCCAGGGAATTGATAGTCAGCCCCTCCCAAGCCTTTGAGATGATTCTGTAGGCTGTCACAACAGACTCCAAGGCTGCACTGTCCTTGGTAATCCTCCAGTGAGAAGGATCTTAGCCACACTTCTATACCTAGCTCCGTGCTAATTGCTTGGAGGTCTGCTTAGACCAGAGCAGCATTCTCATAACCTCAGATTTCTGGGTCCATCTAAACTGGGAGCAATCTCCAAGAAGGCAAATAAGCTACAGGCTTATCTTCCAATCACAAAAAGTTGTTAAGATTCCCCAAACTTTTAAAGAAAAATTTTGCTTGTTGCAGATTTACAAGGCAAAGATTGGGCCCAAAACCCAGACCACTCTCCTAAGACCAGTTGCTAACAAGTACAGACATCTTGAACATGAAACCCACCTGTAAATAGTCTCCCCAAATCAGGGCTTCCAAACATCAGATCCATCTGGGGAGCATTTAAAGTTTAGTTTAAAAAAAAAAAAAACTGAGGTGAAATTCATATAACATAAAATTAACCATCAACCATTTTATTTATTTATTTATTTATTTATTTATATTAATTAATTTTTATGGTGACATTGGTTAATGAAATCCAATAAGTTTCAGCTGTACATTTTAACAGTAAGTCATATATAACACTGTATGTTCAACTCTCATAGTTAAATTTCTTTCTGTCGCCACATGTTTGACCCCCCCTTACCCCATCTACCTCCTCCCCACACCACCTTCTGCTAACCGCTAGTCTATTGTCCACATTCATGAGTCTCTGTTTGTCCTGTTCATTTGTTGCTTTAAGGTTTATATACCACATATTAGTGCTATCATGTGATTTTCAACTTTTTATGTCTGGCTTATTTCGCTTAGAATGATTATCTCAAGGGTCATCCATGTTGTCCCAAGTTGCAGTATTTCATTTCTTATTATGGCTAATATTCCATTGTATATATGTACCACAGCTTCTTTAGCCAATCTTCTATCATAGAACAATTCAGTTGCTTCCATGTCCTGGACACTGTGAATAATGCTGCTATGAACATTAGTGTGCAAATATCTTTTCGGATATGAGTTTTCAAGTCTTTGGGGTAAATACCCAGTAGAGGGATTTCTGGATTATATGGTAGATCAATTCTTAGTTTTCTTGAGGAACTTCCATACTGTTTTCCATGGTGGCTGTACCAATTCACAGTCCCACCAGCCATGTATGAGGGTTCTTTTTTCTCCATATCCACTCCAACATTTGTTATTACTTGTCCTGTTGATTATATCTATTCTAACAGGTGTGAGATGGTATCTCATTGTGGTTTTGATTTGCATTTCCCTTAAAGCTAGCAATGTTGAGCATCTTTTCATATATTTGTTGGCCATTTGTATGTCCTCTTGGGAGAAGTGTCTGTTTGGGTCCTCTTCCCATTTTTTGATTGGATTGTTTGTTCTTTGTTGTTATTGAGTTGTATGAGTTCTTTGTATACTTTTTATATTAGGCCCTCCATTAACCATTTTAAAGTGTACAGTTCAATGGCATTTAGTGCATTCACGATGTTGTACAACCATCACCTGTATCCATTTGTAAGACAGTTCATCACCCTAAAAGGACACTCTTTACCCATTAATAAGTCACAACTGCAGAGCATTTTAAAAGTACATACTCGAAGGCTCCACACTCAAGAGACTGAAATTCAGTGGAGCTTGGAATATTTTCAAAACTTTCCAGGTATCTCGCTCCTAGGTATTTACCCAAGAAAAATGAAAATGTACATCCACACAAAGAGCTATATATGAATGGTTATAGCAACTTCATTCATAATCATCGAAACTTGGGAATACCTAAATGTCTCTCAATTAGAGATATATAAACAAATTGTAATATACCCTTATATAAAATGAAACTACCCACTATCAAAGGAACAAATTTTTGATACACACAACAACAAGAATGCCTCTCCAGTACATTATACAAAAGGAAAAATCCACTTTCTATATGGTATTCCATTTATATGACATTCTGGAGAACTATAGTGACAGAGAACAGATTAGTGGCTTCCAGCGTTTAAGAGTGGGAGTGGGTGTAGGTTTTGGGTTCAAAGAGATTGTACAAGAGAATTTTTGGAGTAATGAAACAGTTTTGTATCTTCATTGTGGTGGTAGTAACAAGCATTTATCAAAACTCATAAAACTTGATACCAAAAAGTGAATTTTACCATATCTAAAATTTTATTGTATTTAAAAATAAATTGGAAAACTTTTTAAACCTCTCTGGATGTTTATGCTGTACAGCCTCTTTGGGGAACCAATGCATAGATAGTACTGGACAACCTAATTATTCTATAACCCAGTCAAGATGCACTTTGGACACCTGGGACCTGCCCACTTACCATTATTATTCCTCTGATAATTATTACAGCATTGAACATTTCCATGGACTAGAAAACTGAGACACACAAATTCCTGATTCACAGAACTGAGGTACATTGGACACTTCTACACACTAGAAGTATGAAAGTACACTGTCATGCCCTGGAATATAGTATGTTTATAAGCTAGGCAGTGGTTTTCTTCTAGTATTTGTCAAAATGAAATCACTGTACTAAATGTGGTGAAATTAGAACCTTGTTTAAGAATGTGAGTTATACTTTATCTCTTAATCAGGTTCATTTTAATCAGATTAAAATGGAAATTATTTCTATCAATGGAGATTAGAATTTACCACAAAATATCCTATTTAACAACCGAGGTGTTATATTAACAAAACATCACATTTAAAATTTTCTTTTAAAAATCAACCCCAAATCAAAAACCAAAAACCATTAGTTTTTATGTGATAATTCCAATGATCCTAACCAACTCCAGTGTTAGTTAAGTCATTTTGGTTATTTTCATAGAACATGATAACTATTTCACAAAAAGAAACACAAAAACTTCAAATTTAGTGTTATATCCACTGGTTTACTTACTTGGCCAAGATTCAAAGTGAGATAATGACATTTGACAATAGATGCCTCAGAGTCCTGGATCCCTTTATTTGTGAAAGTTTACAGCTATGGAAGACAAATGAAAATCATGGGCAGATGTTTATGTGGGTAACCAGTCTCATTAATTATGGGGCTAAACTTGTGCTCAATCTCACTTGAAAAAAAAAACAAAACCCATATCCTGCTGTGGCTGATCATCTACTCAGAGGAGGCAGCTGAATTCAAACAGAAACTTCTAAGTGTAAAAAGACAAGAAGTTGGCAATGTTTCGATTAGAAGACAATGCTAATTTCAACTGTGGGATAAAGGGAAAGAACAAGACAAAACATCTCCCTGTGCAATGAGGTAGATCCTATCTGGTTTCTATCCTACTAGGATAAATTTTCTAATTTGCAATTCTCTTTACTCGTCCTAGTCTCAAACTATTTCTGTAAACACTATTGCTTTGCTTCCTCATCACTTTGCAAATGATAGCTACAACTGTCTCTGAAGCATTCTGTTCACTTTGCTGCTTTTTTTAGAGCTGCTTGTGCCTGAGAGGAAATGGAGCTACAAGTGTTTCCTTTCCATTCAAAACTGTCTGTGAGATCTGGGGTGATGGTAAGACTTGGGGTGCTCTCCAGTCACTGAACATACAAATGTACCTTTTTTTTCAGTGGGGGTTGGGGGAGGTTGCTGAGGACTTACAGTTTGCTCCCAACAGCTTGAGATAGCTTGAGTTTTCCCATAAGCCTCTCCTGAAGTCCTTGTGTTTAAATTATTTAGTATAAATTTTATCACACCCTCCAGGAAGCAAGCTGGGCAAATTATTGTGATGCCAGATGGCTCAGCAGACTTCTCAAATGTTGCTACTCTATTGCACGTCCCTTCTTATATTACTCCACACCCCAAAAATACATCCAACTAGAAAGTACATTAAAGAGCATATTATTTCATGGGTCCCCAGGCAAAAGTTCCTCTGTGGAGGAGTAATTTGACCTGGCCTCAGCACTTCTTTATGAAACTATGTATAGCCCTGAGACCTAGGGTATAGCCAGGTAATATTCAATAATCTAATATTCAATAGATAATTTAATATTATCTGTTCAATAATATATATGCATAGTTTAAAATAAAAATAATGTCAGGGAGTTGCATAAATTTGATAGTAAAAATGACTTCAGGTATATTGCCATGTTTATTGTATAAATAGGAATTGTCTTGGTTATAAGTGATAGACCATATTTGAACTAGCTCAAAGATAATAACCATAACAGACAAGGCAAAGAGTGGTTCAGGCTTGAGAGTGCCAGTACCCTTTTCCTCTCTGCCCCTTGCTTCTGCCTTTCCCTGCAAGTGGAGGACATGGCAGGACTTGGGGGACCCATATTTCAGTTTCATCATAAAATGGGTGAAACACACATGTGTGCACACCCAGCCAATCACATTTAGATAATTCTGACAGCATATTAAAGCAATAGAGGTGCAAAGGAACAATTCCCCCAAAAAGGAGGGGGACAGCACAGATGTGGCCCTGGGAGGAATTGTTCTGAGCCAGAAACAGATTATTTTTATTTTTAGGTTTCATGTATCTTCAGGCATATGGCCTCATATTCCCAAGAATATATTTACATCAGTTTGAGAAGCACAGACATATGTTATCTGTTTTCTCGAAGGACCTCAAATTTGTCGTTGTGGGAAGAATTCTCCAGTGAACTTTGTTCTTTAAGTCTTTGTTCTCTGATAAGACATTAGATGAATGGTTAGTGTCCCAGCATACTGTGGGAAACAAGGCAATTAGACTTAAAAGGGCTTTTTAAGAAAAAAAATAACAAGAATGTTGAGTAATGGAAAGAGAGAAAAGGATGGAAGGAGTAAAGTGGAAAGAGAAGAAAGAGTTAGCATGAGCCTGGGCATTACATTAAAAATCCCTGGTAATGAGAAGGCCAAGAAATTCCTAAAAAGGAGATGTAACATTAAATTTGAAGTTCTTTGTGTTGTTACAGTGTAAATTCTATGACAGAGACTAAGTAAGTATTCTACAAAACCCATTTTCTTTTCTTTCTGGCCTCAAAACTAGATTATATTTCCCAGCCTCCCTTATATAGGTATACCTTATACCTATATAAGGTATAGCCATGCAACTAGTTCTTGCTAATGGACTATGGGCAGAAGCAATGTGTGCCACCCCCAGGCCTGCCTAATGTAACTCCCACATTATCCTCTACACTCTTCTGTCTCCTATGGGCTGGTTGCAGAGGATCAGGTAGAGGACTCCATGACCTCAAAAGATGCTGGAGCAACTAGATGAGAGGATCCTTAGTCTGTGAAGAACTGTATGGATCAGGCCACTTTCTACCTCCATTAGATGTGATATGAGTAAGAAATCGTTATCTTTTTATTGTTGTTATTAAATTATTGCAATAGGGACTATTTGTTATGGCAGTTGACTTATCCTGACTCACAAACTTTTTCATCCTATCCCTTCTCAAATCTTCAAAAAATTCTGCTATGCATACACATGTTAGGGGAACTCTGTGGCAATCATAAAGGAGGCTGGCTGAGTTTCACATCTGGGTTAACATAGCATGGAGCAGAAACCGTATTTATAGAAAAGCAATATGTTGCATAATCAAAATCCATTAGCAAAAGCAGGAATTCAGGGCCAGAGGTGATCATAAGACCATAAATTCCTAAAGAATTTGCTGAAGTACTAGAATTGGCTTTGACTTGTACGGAATATGGAATGAGAGAGGTTTCAGGAAACTTTATCTAGATCTAAAGGGAATGACATTTGAATTACATTGTTATTTTTCTTTGGTTCAAGGTGCTATGACTGAAAAAAAGTTTTGACTCACATGTCAAGGATGGAGATTTAATAACTTTTATGACCATGAATTCTGAAATAATACTTATCTCACTTGGATGCTTACAGAGTTATTTTCTCTGAGAAATCCCTAATAGATAGTTGAATGGGGTGTGTTTAACCAGCAGTTAAAAGAGCCACTAGGATAAGAATCTCCCTGGCTGCCCAACCTAAATTAGATTCTACCTGTTTTTGTCTCTTATTGCATATTGTTGTTTTCCTTTAAGGCAGAGGTCCCCAATCCCCACACTCCAGTCAGTGGCCTGTTAGGAACCTAGTAACCAGGCCACACAGCAGAAGGTGAGCAGCAGGTGAGTGAGTAAAGCTGCATCTGTATTTGCAGCCACTCCTCAGCTCCACCTCAGATCATCTGGCATTAGATTCTCGTAGGAGCACTGGTCCCTGGTGCCAAACAGGTGGGGGACTGCTGCTTTAAGGATCGATGAGGTATTGACAATGGCATTCATTTTGTAAGTGTGTTTTCCCCATTAGCCTCTAATCTCACTTAGGACAAGGGCTATGTCTGTTTCATCCTCTAGTAGATGCCTGGCACCTAGCACGGTGCCTGGCACACACTTCATGAATTTTTGCTGAAATAAAATGAAACCTATAGGGGTGGGAGCCTCAGATAGTCACCTGTTGGCCTAAAGAATTTATCTTCTAATTTTGTTTTGACAAATCAAATATTTTTTATCTGATAATTTGAAAATGCATTATTACCTTTCTGTATGTAAGGAACAAATGGCATTTATCACATGTGAATATGATATGAGTTCTCGTACATGAATTTTATAGCAGCAACAGCTATATAGGGTTGTTATTATTATTATTATGCATTATTGAGGGTATCTGTTTCTTTCTAGAAAACACACAAATCCCTTTTCAACATGTCATAGCTTAGGCTCAGTTTGAAACTGAGTGTTTCTTTCCCTTCAATCAGGCAGCAGCAATGTTAAGTAAATATTCTTCCTGGCTGAACCTCAGCTGACCTGCCTACTGGAACCTTTCTTATCAGAGTTCCAGGAATGATTACATTTGTTTTTTAAGAACAAGGTATTGAAAGAGCATTGTGGTATCCTTTTTTTCTGAATGCTTTTTGCAAGTCTGGCAGTTCTGCCTCAAACAGTACAGCTTAGACTAATAATTATGCTTTTCTTCACAGTGTCCCACCCTCCCCCAACCACTGGAATCCAGAAGTCTAAATTTGCACCTTAATACCTTCTTAGCAGGCTTTATTCTATAACAAGAAAACACCAGCCCCAATCCAGAGTAATCAATGGGCAATCGATGGGCATGAGTAGACAATTCACAGACACATACAAATTGGCCAATAAGCATAAAAAATATTTATCATCACTGGTAATCAAAGGATACGATTTAATGCAAAACGAGATCATTTTTCACATATCACATTAAAAAAGGATTTATTAATGATAGTAGACCAGAATTTATTAAGTTCTTATATGTTATAAGTACTCTTCTAAGTATTTACTTGTAACATATAAACTTCATAATAACTTTATGCAGTAGGCAGTGTTGCTATGCCCACTTAATAGAAATCAAGGCACAGAACAACTAAGCAAATTTTCCCCATCCACACCGCTAGGAAGTGATTGAGTTGAGTTTTTATCATAGAGAGTTTGATTTGGAAGCCTGAACCATTAGGCAAGATCAGTGTTGGGAGGATGTAGTGAAACAGATACTCCTCTGTGCTGCTAGTGGTGGAATAAATTGGCAATGCTTCTTTGAAAGGCAATTTGTCTCTAAGTAGCAAGGATCTTAAAACAGATCCTTTGTAGTTGTTGATCCAATAACTTCACTACCAAGATTCAATTCTAAGGATCTTAAAGATAGAGAATCATGCTAAGAATACTTACTATATAATTGCTTATAAAACTGGAAAATTAGACACAAACCTGTGTTCAATGAAAGAAAAGCATTTAAATAAATGAGAGTCTACTCATAAAATAAATATACATATTTAAAAAATATGTAATGACATGGGAAAATGCAGTAATTATATAATGCTAAATGAGAGAAAGCAAGGCATAAAATACTATGTTTATAACATGGTCTAAGTATTCTAAAGACAGAACAAAAAGGCTTGAAGAAACATATCAAGATGTTCACAGTGATTATCTTGTAAAAGTGGAATTACAGGTGTACCTGATTTCTTCCTTATATTTTCCTGCACCTTCTAAATTTTTCACAGAAGAAATCAATAAAAAATATTTTTTATAATCAGGAAAAATCCAATGACCATTAAATTATGTTTTAACAATTATCTGGAACATTATTTTAAAAGAGTGAATTTTACTCTTTTCAGGAGATAAACTAGGTATGGTTAGAGATACCCCCAATCTTATTCACTCATCCCTAAGAGTAGTGGCTGTGGCCCTTGTTCATTTCTGTCAAAGGCATAGCTCAGAGCTCAGGGTAAAAGGCCACATCTCTGTCCTCCTGAAAACAGAAGAGAGAGGTCCGGGAACTACCTAGACTTCCCAGGCTGTGAGCAAAGGATATCCACAAACTTAGAGCCCTATTTGGAGAAAAGAAAATATATCAGCTTTCTTTCTTAAAATAATTTCATTTGCTTGATAAGCACAGCCACAGTCTGAATAAGATATGTTCCATGTTTTATTTTTACAGCATACTACAGTGGAATTGAAGCCAGATGACATGAACTCAACTTTTAATTTAATAGCTGTATGACTTTGGGCCAATCCTTTAATTAATCTCTCTGAATCTTAATAGTGTCACTTGTCAAATACAAGTAATAAAAGTACACAGCCAATCAACTTGAATGTGTTCAAATGTGTAAGAGTTATTTGAAAATGAAAATAACCCTAGATGAGTGAAAATTATTATTATAATTAGACCTTTCTTCCTGCCAGACAGGACTGTCATTGTCATTGGTGGAATAGGTTGCCTATTATCAAAGGAAGGATAGAAACTGTGTAAACTATAGTTGTGCTGGATGCTAACCCTATTTCTTTAGAATGCAATCTTCTGAAGTCCTAATTGTCTCCTCTCCCAACCCCCTAGGCCCTCAAGAATGTGAGAAGATAAGAGCTCTGTTACTGGGCTACAGCTTGAGGACCCCTGCCCAATTTCAAAAGTGCTTCTTTCATGTGACCTGAATAGACTTTTAAAGTAAGCAAACATTGCCTTTGAACCTCAAAGGACTATATTTGCTGTTAGTCATATGTTTGTCTCATTGGGGTGAGTAACAGTGTGTAAATATCCAAAGCTTTGCTCCAAATATTTTATGATGCACTGTTTCTTTAGTTAATAAGTATAAAGAGAAACACAAATAATTACATGGTAGCGATGTATGTTTTTAACCAAATGCTTTTGTTTCATCAACTCTTGAGTTAAGCAGACATGAGCAGCTCTGGCCTGCAGTGAGGCAAGAATTCTAAAGCATTCTCCAAAGTTCTTCTCCTAGCAAATTCATCAGGCCTTTGAAACACTGAGAAACTTAACCTAACCAATGAAAGGGTATATATATGTCTAAGATTTTAGAAGCACAAGATCTCAGCAAGTTTCTATGCAACCTATGGAAAGTCTGTAGACTTCAGTGTCTCCAACGGTAAAATGAAGGCTAGATAGCTTTTAAGGTAATTTCTAGCTAAATCGTCTATGACCATAACTATCAAAGTCCTTTTAGTTCTTGGCCTAAATTTTCATACTGAGTCTCTCTGCCTAGATGAAGTACAAATGGAATTCAAAGTTTCTCCACTTCTCCCTGAGTGTTTTTGGGGAGAGGTACCATCCTTGGGGCTTAAGGGGATCCTTGCCCTGAGGCCCACTCTTAAGAGGGACTCGGCTCTTCTCTGGTTGACTTTCCTCCACACAGATCAGGGGGGGTCTGCAGTGCCAAGTGGTGTGCCGACCAGGAGCTCGCCCCACACCTGTATTAGTCAACTCAGGCTGTCATAACAAAATACCACAGACTGGGGGTCTTAAGCAACAGAAATTTATTTTCTCAAGATTCTGGAGGCCAGAGTGTGAGACCACCATGAGAGTATAGACCGTTTCTGGTAAGAAGTTTTTTTCTGGCTTGCAGGTGGCTATCTTCTCTCTATGTCTTTACATGACCTTTCCTTGGTGGATGCACATTAAGAGAGAGAGAAAACAGGCTCTCTGGTAGCTCTTCTCATAAGGATGCTAATCCTATCTGATCAGGGCCCCACCCTTATGACCTCATGTAATCTTGATTACCTTCTTACAGGCCCTATCTACAAATACAGCAATGCTAGGGGTTGGAACTTCAACACGAGTTTCAGGAGGGCACAAACATTCAGTCCATAACATTCCTGCTCCAGAATGAGTTCCTGATACCCAAGACTCTAGAGTTTTCTGCCCAAAGAGCTCAGGCCACCTTGCAGAACATCTCCCTGCGACTTCCCTGGAGATTTCCAGATGGTGCATTGCCACCAGTGGGAGGTACATGGGGCAGGGCTGGGGGTTATACCTTGGACACTGAGGTTAGGTGCAGGAAGAAGCTAAACAAAGAATGAGGCTGGAGGCCAGGGGCAGGGCACTTGTTCTCTATGTACCTCCATTTCTGGCATGGAACCCTAAGAAGTCTACATTCTAACCTGAACTTCCAGGTTGTTATGAAAGTATATTTGTCAACATTGGAGGATAGAAAATGTTTTATTTAACAGTTTTTTTAGCTTCATCTATAACCTTTATTTAAAATATGGTAAGTGAGCTTCATTTATACCCTCTCCTGGTGCCCAACAAATGTGAGGAGCAAACCTAATGGCATGTCGTCCCAGTTCTCTCAGGACTCCTTTTTCAACTCCATCTCTGACGAATTTGCCAGTGTTAATCACGTAATAAAGTTAAGGAGAGTAATATTAGTTTGAGTTGATCCGAGATCAGGTTCTTAACCCACTACTACTCTATCCTGTCATGATTCTTGTATCATAGTACTAAATAATATTTAATCCCAGCTTACTATATGGCAATTACCATTCTAGCACTTGGCATGTATTAACTCATTTGATACTTCCAGCAACCTGTGATATAATATTATTACTATCCTCATTTTATAATCAAGGAAATATAAACACAGAAAGATTAGGAAACTTGTCCAAGGTCACCCAGCTAATAAGTGGCAGAGTTAGGATTTGAACTAGATAGTTTGACCTTAAGATCCTGCTCTTACTCTTTCTGCTATAGGTCCCTCAAATAAGAGCTAATATTTATACTCTCAATATACCACACACCGTGCTATTGCTAATAGTATGAGGCCAGTACTAGTATTTCCCCTACTTTACAGGTGGGGAAACTACACTTTAGGAAGATTAAGAAATCTATCCAACGGTGTACCCTTAATAAGCCATGTTGGTAGATTTCAACAGGGTAATCCGATTCCAAGCACATGCTCTTAACTAGACGGTTCTGCTTGCTTGACAACCTTTCCTTGAAGGAGAACACACGGGTGGGGAGGAAAGCCTGACCATGTCACTGGATCAGATTATGACAGTTACCACACAGGAAATTCATCTATGCTCAATGAAGAAATAGGCTGTTTTGAGTAATATAGCAATTTGAGGAAGTTAAATGGATTAAGATTACAGGTTGTGTTTCACATTGGGAAATATACTTGCATTTTTAGTTCCTGTGGCTTGATATGAAATCTCAGAGTGAATCATTACCATCACATTCTGACTTCAAGCATGTCTTTGGTCCCAGTAAGATGAATGTATTCCTCAGGAATTTATAAGCTATTTGAAACAGGTAAACTCTGAAGAGAGCTTGAATCTGTTTCAATCTAATCTGACATGATCTGAGATGTCCAGTAATATAATAAATTCCCCTATAAGAAAGAAGTTTGATTCTGCATGAAAGTTTGTCATCTAGGAGGCTTTTCCTATGATTTCACAGTTCTCCTGCTTTAGGACATTGTTCAAATCCTCATCAGTATGATTGAAAACGGATAGAAAACTTCATTCTCTGCCTCAACTCTGATTACCACAGTATTCTGGCACCACAACAATGTTATTGTTGCATTGGAGAACCCAGTGAATATTCAGAGACATCTTGGCTCAGGGTGGCTTTGAATGTTTTTCAATTCCTTTGTCTAGTGCAGGGTTTTGTTTGCTGATTTTCCCTGCCTTTGAAAATCCTGTTTGATTATGGGGAAAACCTAACTAGAGTAGGTTAAAATATAAACTCATAGTTGATGTGAAAATAGCCTTAAAAACAGACTCACAGATACAGAAAACAAACTAGTGATTGCTAGATGAGAGTGAGAGTTGGGAGACTGGGTTAAAAGGTGAAGGAATTAAAAAGTACAAATCTGTAGTTACAAAATAGTCATGGGGAGATAAAGTACAGCATAGGGAATATAGTAAATAATGTTGTAATAACTGTATGTAGTGCCAGGTGGGTACTAAACTAATTGGGGAATCACTTCAAAAATTATATAAATGCCTAACCACTATTCTGTAAACTTGAAATTAATATAAAACGATATTTGAAAATTAACTCTAATTGAAAAATAAAGATGAAAATGGAGAGCTTTAGCTCAAGAGAAGATGGCTGCCCAAGTGGTGTGATTTCCCAGAAAAGATCCTGCATCTCAAAAAAAAAAAAAAAAAAAACCAACCACACAAAAACATACATACAGCCTCTGTCCATACCCCCAGAATAATGTCTGACATATCAATTGTTACACTTTAATTTCTTTATCTAAACAAAACCCTGTCTATCCTTTTGTTTATAACTTGAATATTCTCTTTATCAGAATAGACACTTCTGATTCAATTATATTTAAATTACAAGTTCAGAATACTATAGATTAGGTTGGGACAGTGAATCTCAAGTTTTACTACACATCAGAATCACCTAAAGGGCTTTTTTAAAATAGATTCCTTGCCTGCACCCTGAGAGTTTCTGATTTAGTAGGTCTGGTCTTAGGTCTGAGAATTTGCATTTCTAAGTTTTTAGGTGATGCTGATGCTGCTGGCATGTGAACCATACTTTGAGAATCACTGAATTGATGGTTCTCAAGCTTTCTTCTCCACAGTCACACACCTACAGATAGGACACTGGAAATAGGACACTCTCCTGTCAGTAATAAGGTATCACCAGTATAGTGATCCTGACAGCACAATAAAAGCACATGGAGCTTTAAAAATATATCAGTCATGAATGTACCTTAGACCAAAGGACTAAGAATGCCTGGAGGAGGGCCCCAGCCTTGGGTATTTTTTTAAATTTCCCAGATAATTTTAGTGTGTAGCCAGGGTTGAGAACCTTTGCTAGCATGAGATCCACTTGGGTGGGGAGAGCGGGGAGGCACAGATTCATATTTTAACACACTTTCCCCAGGAATTTTTAATACCTCTCCACGGAGTAATGCTTCTGTCCATTTTGCAACCAGGTTGAAAATCACCAGGTAATAATGCCTCAAAACTTCCAAAAAGCTAAGGCCTCACCTGACTTTCCCAAAAGCTTAATGGTCAGGGCCAAGTGTCTAGAATTCTTTTGTGGTTATCATTTTCCTTTTTTTCTATAATTGTGATGCAAGACAGGGGAAATTTCCTTGAGTGGAGGGGAGACCCAGCCCTGCACTGAGAGGAGAAGAGGGTCCTTTGATGGAGAGTGTGGAAAGAATTCAACACACACACCAAAGTTAGAATCAAAAGGAAAGTTTATTAGAAAAGGGATGACACGCCACAGACAGAGTGTGGTCTCCTCGCAGAGGCAGAGAGTGAAAGGGACAGTGAGAGAGACAGACTAAAGGCACTGAGAGGGACTCCAAGTGTTGAGGAAATTCAGTTTATATGTCATTCTTTAGTTCCCATTTCCTTTGATATGGACATATCAAAGGGGAAAGGAGAAGAATATGTATGTTAAAAGGTAAGACTATGTAGAATGAAAAGCCTGCTGGCAGTTCCCAGTCTTTAATCCATAGGTTCCCTTTGGTTCTAGCCGTAGGGAATGAGTCTTGGTTCCTGTTTTCTCCTTTCACAAGTGTGGAGAATGAGTCATTAGTAATCCAGTAGAAATCTTCCTTTGTTCTGAAGGTGTCCTCCTGGCCTGGCTGCAGGGCTAATCAACTTATTGCAGTCTCAGTTTGTGGCTTTATTAACATTTTAATTCTCTTGCCTCCTCCTTACATTAATTAAATAGGAAAAGGATAATTAGCAAGTTGAGGACAAGCCATATGACAAAGGAGCTGGAAAAAACAGGTTTGGTTCCTTTTTTAGCCTTTGCTCCTGCTCTCTCTTTTACCCCTACATTCTACTTCTGCAATTGCTGAAACCTTAATCAGAGGGTAAGACTGAACTTCACTGAGGGCTGAGGCAGATGACCTATAGCACCCTGAGAACTTTTCATACCTGAGTGCTTTTGTCACCAAGGATATGAATGCCAGAAACAGGAGAGGTCTGGGTGGTCATTACAGGGAAGGTCCCCTGGATCCTAGAGAGACTGCAGACAAAGCTGTATGACCTCTTATACTAATCTGCTCAAGATCAGATCTTGTTAGACAATGACGCCAAAACCTAAGATTTCCATTCTTATATTAACATTACCCAAGTGACTAAGGGTAAGGCACCTATCTTCCTAGAGTCTCATGTTTCCTTACATATACAATGAGCAAATTAATGCTAATCTATCTAGAGAAGTATTGTGAGACCAAATAACATTTTCTTATATAATCATAAAGAGGTGGGGGTGGGGGAAGCTCATACTACAGATGTATTCTTAGGTTAGAAAATACTGCCATTTTTAGCTTAATAATATTTCTAGGTATCTAATTCTACCTTTATGAATACTCAGAAATTCTAGAGTTCATAATTCTGTTACTGTAATTTTAATATATGCACATATAATTCAGCCTTCTGCATAACAAGTAGTCCATAAATGTTTGTTGACTAAATGATGAATAATTAATCAATTGATTAAATGAAGGCATTTTAAAAATCAGATATACTACTGATATATAGAATCACAAGCTGTTATTCTAAATGAATAACTCAGTGACTATTTCCTTAGCTAAATTAATTACCATAGTCTGTTATAACCCTGTATTAGAGATGTCAAATATGTAATAAATTTCTAAATTAATCAATTTATTCATGGCTTGATTTGAGGTAACAGAAGCAGAAAAAGTGACAATCACATTAGTGAGATCCAAGTTTTTTTGCTATGCTGTGACCAGAAGAACGTCATCTGAAAACACATACCCTGCTCTACTTTTTCTTGTTTCCTTAGCATTTAGCACCTTATTATTATGTAAGCCAACTGGCTCTTGGGGTTCATATCTGAATGGTAAAATATTAGTTTTTTTTCTTTAAACATCTACATTTTTCCATATGGTCTCATACTTGGAAATCCAAAAGACTAGTTAATTACAGGGCCCAGGATGAAGCTCATCTGAAAAATATGCAGATTTTAGGTGACCTCAAGTTTAAGGTTCATATAATATGTTTTCTGAAAAAACCAAAACCAACATTATGTTATATATGACCCATGACAACATACAGAATCTAGCTTATAGAAATAATGTCTTAATGTATTTTGCATTGATCAGAATGCACTTATACAGTATTATGTTCAGTTCCAGAAAACATTGTTTTGATGAGACAAACACAAGCTAGAAGGATTTAAAAATGGGCAATCACTCTGGACAGCAATCTGAAAATTGTATCAGCTAAAGAACATGGAACTCATTGTGAAATATCATTTTAAAGGATATAAGTATTAGGATGGGCATGATAGCTAAGAGTTCTGGTATCCCAAAGGCAGTACATATAGTCTACCTTAGCTTAGGCTTCTATAACAAAATATCATAGACTGAGTAGCTTAAATAGCAGAAATTTATTTCTCACAGTTCTAGAAGCTAAAAGTTCAAGACCAAGGTGCCAGCCTATTCAGTTTCTGGTAAGAGCTCTCTTCCTGGCTTGCATATGGGCATCTTCTCATGTATCCTCACATGGCCTTTCCTCCATGCATGCAGCGGAGAGAAAGACTTTTTTTCTCTTCCTCTTCTTATAAATCCACGAATCCATCAGATTAAGACTCCACCCTTATAACTTCATTTAATCTTTATTACCTCCTAAAATCCCTGTCTCCAAACATAGTCACATTAAGGATTAGAGCTTGAACATATGAATTTTGGGAGGATGTAGTTTAGTCCATAGCATGATCTATAGTCCTCTAAAATAAACATATTGGAAGACAGGTTGTAATTCACTGTAAAAGTGAGCTAAAGTTGTTCAACAGTGAAACTAATCACCCACTTTTTGAGGCTGTCCTTCCTATCACTGGAAGTAGTAATTCAGTTTAAAGAACCATTTCTCTGCGGTACTGGGGAAGGGATTCCTACAATGAATGGAAGTTTAGAACAGAAGACTGCTAGGATCTCTCCAATTCAAAGGTCTACCATATTTAAACTTTTAAAATGTTGCTCATCTACTAGATTCACCCCAAATTGTCCTTCTGTCATAGGATTGAAACCATATGTGGTTATTTTGGCATAAGAAGAAAAGTCTAATAAAAGGCTTAAAACAATAAAAATCAAACAATTTGGATTAAGTAAAATTTCACAACTCTTGATTTTGCAAAGAGCAAAGAGATGTCTGTGATTCTCATAGGAACTTTGCTTAGGTTTATGATTTTCTGTGGGGTTGAGAGGAAGTGGTTTAAGTGAACTCTTAAACTGCCTCTCAGACACTGCTTGTTATCGATTTTTAAAGAAAGTTAAAGAGGTTAAATCTGATTCCATGAATAAGACTGAAGGTGTCTCATATGTAAGATCATTTCAAACCTAGTCTTTGGTAACCTTAGGTAGAAAGAGCCAAGAAAAAGAAACTAGATTAAGAAAGAAAAACAGGAATATTCTTTCACTACTTTTCTTCCAGAAATTACATGGCCTCCTACAATGACTGCCAGATGCAGTAAATTTTCAATAAAAACTTCTAGTTCTGAGTGAACCAGAAATACTTGGCAACTAATACTATTAATTAATTCCTAACTCTGTTTAACTGTGAGCTTCATTATGGTCAGTTTTTAAAATATGACAGTTCAGCTTAATATAAAATGTTTCATGTTTTCATAAAAATGTAAGTCAATAAACATAAGACATGAAATAAGATAGTTGCAATTGATGTTTACTATTTAGTAAATGCATTATTAAAGAATGTTAAACAAAAAAGTTATCAAAAACTATATTTATGATGAGTAGTGAATAGTTTCCATATAAATTAAGAACAATGCTCCTCACACACATCAGTCGGGAGTCAACAGTGTAAAATATAATTGTTACTGGTGGCTATTTTCCTCTCTCTCTTTTAGATCCTTGAATATAGAACAAAGGAGAGATCTCCCAATTAGAACATACATTTTATTGATGAATCCTAGTTCACTGGCCTCTGCACACTTGTAGAGAAAGATTGTTGACTTGAACTCAAAGTAAGGTGACCATTTAATTTATATGTGAAAATGACCAAGGCACTTTGAGAGTGAAGAGGGACATAAATACACTGGCTTAACTGGTATGAACAGGAATTGTGCCAGGAAAACCAGGACGCTTGGTAGCCATACCCACGGGAGACATTGTGGTTGATGCCCCCAACCTCCATTCCATCTCAAGTAATTATTCTAAGATAGTGATCCTCAAAGTATGGTCCCCCACCAGAAGTACTAGCATCATGTGGCAACTTGTTAGAAGTGTAGACTGCTATACAGCCCTAGACCTACTGAATCAAAACTCTGAGGTAGGATGGAGTAGCAATACGTGTTTTACACGCCCTCCAGTTTGCTCCAATGCAGGCTAAAGTTTGAGAGCCACTGGTAAAAGCCAATCACAATATTTCATTTCCTTCATCGGTGATGGGTTTAGGAACAGGCAGTCATAAAGCCAGTTTGAACCAATGAAATACAAAGAGAGGCTAGTTTGGGATTTCTGGGAAAGATACGTCATTTTTCTCTTGTAGGATGGGAACAAAGGAACATATTGCCTGACTGTTGAAAATGACCTTGTGAACTATAGAGCAGAGACATAAAAACAAAAACAAAAACAAAAACAAAAAAACAAAAACCCTGGAACTGTTTGGTTGCTGGATCAAGCAATCCAGAAGCCCACCCAAACTCTGCTTTACATGAAAAAATTAATTTGTGAAAAGTATTTTTGTTTGAACTAGCTGAAAGCATCCTCAAACACCTGTGTTCGTTCCCACTTATCTTGAAACTACCTTTGCACTATACTTTCTCCCACAATGCCATCCTCTCTCATATTTCTCCCTTCAATCCGCACTACTTTTCACAGACAAATTCCAGCCCTCCTTCAAAGTCCAATTGACTCCTTCCTTCATAAAATTCACCCTGACTGTTCCACCACAAATTGTCTCCTTCTCCTCAGAATTCAATTTCACTTACTTCTGAGCCATTGATCTTTTCATTATATACGGATTTCCACTGCTTTCTTGCATGCCTTATCATGTGTAAGTACCTGCCACCAGGTATTGAGTGTGGCAAAATTAGAAGCTCAGGATGCTCAGGAAATATTTGCTATAGATGGTGATTCCACTGGTCTATGGAGATGAGGTATTTGGTTAGCAACTGCCTCCTAACCCCAGGTCACAGACATTCCTTGGGTAGGACCCTGACTTAATTATGGCTCTAATCCTACTGTGGCCTAAAGTTAGACTTGAAAACTTTATGACATCTATTAGCCAGAATCTCCAGGAGAAAAAGATACAGGTTACCAGATAAATGCTTGGCCACCTACACAGAACGGGACATTACTGTACTGAGGGGTGTGGAATGGTCTATGTGGTGATAGGAAATGGACTTACCATACTATCATTAGCACCCAACCTTCTTCTCTACATTTGCTCTCTTCAGAAACTGGATACCACCAATGTGGTTGTATTTGGTGTCAGAAAGCTGACAGTGTACATGAGCCAGAGGTTACTCTGGCTTCTAAGAACACAGTATAGTTTAGTGTTTGAGGATGTGGGTTTTAGAATCAAATCACTGGGATTTGACTCTTCATAGAGACTGCTGTCTACTTATAATTTTGGGCAAGTTATTTGACTTCTCTAACTCTGTTTCCCCATCTGTAAATGGGGTGAAAGTCATATTTACTTCAATTTCTGACATTAGAAATAATTAGTATCTTGTATGTAAAAACTTAGCATCATTCCTGGCACATAGTAAGCACTCAATAAATAGTAGTTATTATTAGTGACCCAATCTGTCACTCAGGGCTGGCTTCCCTCCTCCCTGCGATTGTGAGAGGTGAAGCGCCTTATGCTTCCCTGTTCATAGGCAGGGCAGTAAATGAATAGTTAAGAGAGTAAACTGGAGTCTAAAAGGCAATTAGAGAGAGTAGGCTTTGCCCTGGCTTTCTGCCTGCCTAGCAGCTGTGGTGTAGCATCTGAGTGTAAAAACTGACAGTATCCTTAGCACAACACTCCTCACACCACCTCCCCAATGCAACATCCTATCACAGTTAAACTCAGCTGAAAAGTTCTGTGGTTGATGTTAACAACTTATGTTTGCCAATGCTTTATAATTTAGAAAGCCCATTCTCATCAGTTCTCTCATTTGGCCCTCATACCATCCTTGTGCAGTAGCCAAGGACAGCCTTTGTTTATCCCATTTTATCCATTAGGAAAGTGAAATTCAGAGTGATTATGTGACTTGCCGAAGGCTGTATAGTCAGGAAGTTACAGAGCCAGGACTTAGAGATGATGTGGCTCCAACTTAGTCATCTGTCCACCCACTTCATGGCCGATGTGTCTTGCACGTAGAATGAGGTTTTACAAAGAAAATCATAATGTGTATGTTTTACATGTAAGATTATTTCAGCCAAATGTAAGATAATGAAAAACTTCTCAGCTCCTTCTCTAGGATCCTTTACTTAATGTTTAAGTATGTATATGGTTCTCAAGAAAAAGAGGGGACAGATCTATCTTTCAGTTAGTTACCCAAAAAGTGTTTTTTTGGCATGCCTTAACTCTAAACAATAAACAAATCCTATTTAACTTGAGTGTTCACCCAAATCTCGAAATTATTATGTTTGTTCAAATTAAAGTTTCCATATGTGACTTGTCAAATGAACTCAAAAAGGGTCTGGAGGCTTCTCCTTGAAATAAATGAAAAAGGTTTATCCAAAGATCTTAGAGTTTACAAACTGGGAGCATGGCTAGATAAAAACACAGAAGAGTTTCAAAGAAGAAGGAAAAGTTAAAAGTTCTTATTATAAAAGTACCTTCTTGAGAATTATCAGTACTGAATTCTTAGCCCTAGGATTGTATTTTCAGCAGGCACTGCCATCTTGCCTTGAGGAGACAGACATACATTTGCCTAAGCCATTATTTAATACAATTAGTACCGTATCTTTATCCAAATCCTAGGCAAGGGGTCATACAAGCCCACAAAATGTTTATAAAATGATTCATGTTGGTACTTTCTCACTTATCTGGTTTTAGTGTAAGTATCAGACTTGGAGCCAAAGAATCTGCTTTGTAACTGAAAAGTATTCTTTCGAATGAGCAAAGCTCTTGCTTCTTTACTAGTTGTGTCAGAGTTAACAAAAGCAAAGTATGTTCAGACTCCTTGGGATGGTATTCTGGAGCTAGTCTGGGTCATTCCAAAGCTACAGTCCCAATACCTGATTTTCTTATCCTATGTATGTGTCTCAGAACAGGTCACACTTGACTGTTGGTTGCACTTCTACACTAGCCTTTCCTTCTCCAAAGCCAAGCTTCCTGTTAAAGAAGGGAATGCAAGGTCACTAGTCCAAGGTCATTTGACAGGGTTTCCCAGAGGTCCTGAGAAATGAGAAGTTAGACTCCCTCCACTTCAGTTTGCATCTGTGTCTAACCTTTATACAGAGCAGCTTATTTCATTTTGAACTCTTTGCTCTCCTATAGTTTATTCATTAAAATGAAATAAAATAAGCAAATACTAATAAGACTTAGAAATTTCTCTAAATTCTCAATTTTAAAATGATAGCCATAAAACTCTGATGTTAGAAGTCAGAATGGTGGTCACCAGAGGCCTTCCGACAGAGTGAAGCAGGAGGGGCCTCTTGGGGTTCTGGTCATGTTCTGTTTCTAGTTCTGGATGCCAATTACATAGCTGTATTCAGTTTGTGAAATTTTTCCAAGTTGCACTCTTATGGTCTGCTCATTTTTCTGAATATATATTATTCTTTGGTAAAATTTTTGAAATGGAGTCATAATATTGCTTAGTTTTGTTGCTATGAAATGGCTTTTTCCTGTTTTCTAGCTTGGAAATTTAGTTACAACTTGATTTAAGTTCATATTTCATCTCAAACTTATTTTCCTAAGTGGATTACAGTGTGACTTAAACTGCTTTGAGATGCATATTGAATTAATATACTTTTTAAATTCTCTTTGGTGACTTAGATGCTATTAGGTTACAAAGATTTTAACACATGCAGAAAAGCTGTCCATTGAGTTAATAATTTAAAAATTTTTTCTAAGGTATTTTATGCTAATAACAAAAAATATAAAACCAGAGGACTCGACTGGGTAGAAGTAGGACCAAGAACATAGGAGGAAACCTTTTATAGGAATAAAGGTTGTTCTTCCTCTTAGGCAGTGGGGTGGGCGGGGGATGGGGTGGAGGTGGGTAAATAATTGCCTGCTAACATGGAGAAAAGTGAAGGATGCTCACAAATGGTGGTCTTGGTTTTTAAAATATGGCTGAGGGTCAAGGGAATTGAAGGTAGTAATGCGAGTACAGTTAAAATGGTTAAGAGTTTTCACAGTTTAGAAAGATAGGAGAAATTAGGAAATAACTGATAAACTATGAGAACAAAGACTGGAAGTCACTGAGGACAAACTGCAGACTCAATGGGAATAAGGTAGAAAGGTAGATAGATGGCTGTGGGTAGAGAGTAACTTACAAGCCAAAATTTTGCAGGTGGCATAAACTCATATGATGACTGGATTCAAGGTGTGGCTACATCTGTGAGTTTCTGATATAGAGTGAAAACAAAGATCATTGGAAAAGAGAAGGTTGAGAAATTGTGAGGTCAGGGTGCTAACTGAGTCATTATCATGGATGCTAAAATCATTAGGTTGTTGCAGGACAACAACCTATGGGGATAGTTCCAACGCTGACACAGTTTCAGAAACACAATTAGGCACAGGCAAGGAGGAAAATGGTATCCAAGTCAGAGCGAGATTTAAGCAAATAGCAAGGCAGGCAAAGTTTGTCTTCGACATTTATCACCTTTGGTCTGTAGTATTTCTTCCTAGCTTTGTTCACTTACTCTCAAACAGCCTGCGTCCTCATGTAGCCCACTCCCTAGGTTAGATATAGGATGACAGCAGGAAGAGCTGAACACAGAGGAGCTTTGTCTCTCCTGCAGCACCATCCTCAAGCTTGCCTGGGACTCCTTTAGTGCTAGACACACAGCAAATCCACTTTTCTGTGTCTTTTAAAAATCATATGATCATAACTAAGAGGTCATAATGTGTTGTCCTCTATTCGAATCCTTAATATAATGAAGAATTTTATAATTGTGCTACTATATGGGTATAATTTGTTCAACTTCATTAAACCACTATTGCCCTCCTATAGCTTGCCATTCTTCCACTAAAGGCTCTGGCCTTGGGTGTGTTTTACACACACACACACATACAGGCACACACGGCTTATCTTTTAATTTTCTCATTTTGCTTTGGGAGGGGGTAGGGAGTGGGGCATCAACATAAGCCTGAAGGTCCAATTACCAGATTTGGGCATGGGGTGTGTGTCTGTGTGTAATGGAATTGGTTTTTACTCAGTATTTTTCTCACAGATTGGGAAGTACAAACCGCAAAGAAAAACTAGTTTCTTGGCGTGTCACCAGCTCTGGGGTTTACTGATCAATCACGCTCAAACTCATTTACTAGCTTAAAATATATATATATCGCGGCCAGGTTCATTTACATAAGACTTGGACCGAAGCCGCCGCGGACATAATCTGCGGTAATCTCATGTGGAGTTGCGGTCACCGAGTCCTTCACTTTCCCTTAGGAGTTCCCACGCCTCTCCGGTTCCCAAGGGAGGCCGGCGCTTCCTCGTGACTCTGATTCCCCCCGGGAAGAACACGAGAGGAGGCCAAAGGAGCCCCAACGGGAAGGGAGGGCGGCAAGCGCAGGTAGCGCCCAGGCTTCAGTTCACGACCCCGTTTTTCCACAGAAAAATGGAACATTCCGCTCCTTCCGCCCGCAGAAGGGAGGTGGGGGAACCCTTCGATCTCGTCTAGCAGAGGCGACGCGGGCGCAGGCACCGGAATCCGGGACGCCGGGAGCCGCGTTACGGGAATCGCAGCCGCCTGCGTCCCGCCCCCTCGCCGTCGGGCCGCTGGGCCAATGCCTGGGCGCGCCGGTTCTCTCGGGGGCCAATCAGCGTACAGGCCCCAAATTCGGGGGCGGGGCGCTGTGGGGCGGAGTCGAGGGGGGCGCCTTGCCCCGCAGCGGGAGGAGGGCCGCGTGCCGCGTCTGCGGGAAAGAGTCGGGAGCGAGCCGGAGCCAAGCTGAGGAGGCCGGAGGCCCGGGGAGCGAGGCGGGGGACGCCCCGGCTCAGCTGAGCGGTCGGTCGCGGTTGACCAGCCGACCGGCTCGATAAGACCTGGCGCCAAGCGAGAAGCGAGCTGTGGAGACGCGGAGGAGCGAGGCGCCGCGGCCTGAGGTGAGGAGGGACCGTGGCCGAGAAAAAGGCCGCGTTGCGGGAGGGTGAGGCTTGGTCAGGGCGGGCGTGCCGTGGGACCAGGCACTCGTGGGGGCCGCCCTTCTCCGTGAGAGGGGCGTCCTGACTTGTCAGCCCCAGCCTGGAAATCCCCACATTCCTTCTCCCTAGTCCCACACCTCCGAATTTGATTTCCTCAACTTTGTCACCTAGATTTCTCAACGCTAAGCACAAACCCTACCTTCAACACACCACACACACGCACTCTCCTTCCCTCAGTCTTCCTTCTGAAGCCCCCGCCCCCAAACTTCCTTCTGGATTATACCCCAGTTTTGGTTACCGAATCCCCACTTTTTTCTTCCCAACCCCCTTTCCATTTCCCCTTAAATGACATTAACTGGGTACTTAACTCTTCATTTTTCTACCCAGAGGTTAATTTCTCTTCCCCTAAAATTGTCTTTTCATTCTTAAATTTTAACGTTCCGGTACTGCTGAAAATTCACCATACTTATAGAAACATTCTTAATGTCTCTTCTTTTTTTGCTGTCTTATATGCATCGGTCCTAATGAATCCCACATGCCGCTGTATCCTAAAGGCACCAAAGTCCAAGTTTTTAAAATTTAACCCCCTCCTCTAATATTAAAGGTTTTTCCGAGCAGCAAAGTTCTGTTTTGCAGAGATGAACAGCATTTTATTCATAAACCTAATCTGAAAACATCATAGATTAAAAATTAGACTTGCTACTTTTGTTCTTTTCTTTTTTCCTTCAGAAGGAAACTCATTTCGGTTTAATGCTTTAAGGTAATTATTAGAATGGCAGGATGAATATTCTAGAAGATTGGCGTATTTGGTTTAGTCAGTGCTGTAAACCCTTTAAACTGCCAGCATTGAGTTGGAACTACTCTAAATTTGAAATTACTGACTCAGATTATCATCTGGGCTGTTCGCCATTCTGATTTCTTAAATTCATGTTAATCCCTATTTGGAAGTGTTTTGGAACTATAAGATGGAATACTACGTTTATAGAACCAACTTGGATATTTAAATTGTGCTTTCCAGGTGTTTCTTTTGGGGGATCATTTTGAACACTTTTTTTTAACCACAAGTGGAAGAAAACAATTACAGGTTAGAGAAAGTGTAAGAAAAGTACGATAAAGTTCGTAATGGAATTTTTCCGTCAAGTCTGCATTGATAGTAATATGCTAGTTTAATTTTCTCATAGGTAATTTTCTCATAGGCATTTGCTGTTCAGTTAAATATTAAGGTGAATGTCAGTTACTACATACCTGTAAAGTAGGGTTAAGATACCTATTATAGAGAAGAAAACTGAGGCTCATTGTCCCTGTGAAACCTAGATCTGTGTAATTCTAAATACTGTACTCAGATATTTTGTCATGCTGATACATTTTTCATGCTGACACATTTCTTCTCATCCACTACTACAGTTTGGTTTGGGAGCTGGTAGTCTCTTCGTAACTCTACAGGGAGAATTTTTTCCCCTAGAAGCTGTTTCAGAGTCTCATTTAAATGGGAGTCAGAATTCCGTGGCTCTAATGCATTTGCAGCTTGGCTCCTAGAAAAGCATGGAATATTTTCACAGCCTTCTCCATTTCTTCGCAAAGGCAGTTTGATCAGAGTTGAAGTTTTTACTGACCTTTATTTTACACAACAAATAATAAGCACTTACTGCTGGTTATAGAAATTCACAAAAATGCCTGAAATGTCATCAGGACCTTCAAAGAGTTTTAAGGAAAATTGGCTTGACAAATGTGAAAATTACAAAGATAAAAGGCAGTTTTAATTAATGCAGAGTGATGCAGAAGATACTATAGATATTTAAATTAGGGAGTGGTCATTTAATCTTTGGAATAATCAAAAGATTTACCAGAGGTCTGCCTTGAAAACTTGGGTAAGATTTGGGTGAAGGGAAAACCTGGGTAAGATTTGGATGAAGGGAGCCATTCCAAATAGAAGTCTATAGGAGTAGGGCTAGAAATAACCACAGTATATTAATTATAATAGCTGATATGTATGTAATGCTTGTTTTGTACCATTCACTATACTGAGTACTCTGCCTGTATTAATTCATTTAATCCTCATAACCTTATGGGGTAGATGTTGTTATCCTCCTTTTACAAAGAGGGAAACCAAGGCACAGATAGGTTAACTTGCCAGTGCCACACAGCTAATGGTAGATCCAAAATTCATACCTAGGTAGCCTGGCTTCAGACTCAGTTCTTAACCATGATACATAATATACTGCTTCTTCATTTAGTATTCTTGAGCGACAGTGACTAGAATAATATCGCCATACCAGAAGGTCTTATAAAACCCACTCTTAATTGTCCATAATATACCTCGAAATATGTTAGTCTGAGGATATCAAGACATATAAACAAGTAATTACAGTACAGCTTTATGAATCCTATTAGGGAACTATGTACATTGGGAGCAAAGATGTTTGTGATAGTGGGAGGAAATTCCACAGAGAAGATGATGTTTCATATGAGTTATAAACAAAGCAAAGCAGAGTCCCAAGAAAAGATTCTAGAGGCAAGGAATAGCAGTTTGTAGAAGCACAAATGCCGAAATAACAAAATGTGTTAGAGAAAGTATAGTAGTTTGCTGTGGCTTGAGCTTAGACTCAGTAAGGGTGGCTAGTAGGGAATGATCAAAGGTAATACCAAATCATGAATGGCATGGTGAGGTCAAATAAAATGAAGAGCTTAAATATTCACTTTGCATTTAGGAAACACAAAAATAATTTCCACATGATTGTAGTAGAAACCAGATTGCTTGCTATTTTCTCTAGAAGTATAGCAGTGGGGCAGCTTGAGGGAAAAGTCTGAGTAGAGGTTTGTTTGTTTGTTTTAGAATAAACTTTATTGGAGTAGAGAAATTGGACAGGCACACTGAAGCCAACTTTTTAGGATCTTAAATAGCTAAAATATTTGACATTATTATTCACCCTTTAAAAAGCTTTTGAGGAAAAAAGTGACAAGTTTAAAGTCGTGTTTTGGAGATTCACCCACCAATAATTATTTGGAGCGAGAAAAGACTAGAAGCAGGAAGGTAGTTTTAAAATTGAAGTGATCAGTGCCTGAATTAGATTGGCCATAATAGAGGGTAGAAAAAAAAAGACAAAGGGGAAAGATATAATAAGGAAAAGACTGGGTAACATTTGTAACTGAGAAAAGCTAGACTGTAATAGGTAAAAGACAACATAGACCCTATTGATTTAGACAATTCAAGAAGAATGAATGTGTTTAGATAGAGGAGAAAAGTACTGTGATTTTTAAAAGTGCATTTTTATGTATATGCATGTCCTTGAGCATGTGTATAAATGTGTATTTTTAGACCTCTTAAATTTTTGTCAGAGGCAGAATATTCAAGACAATGATACATCACTGGAATTACAAGAAAGATCCCTGCCAAAATTCTTGAAATTATTTTGTTTGAAGGTAATAGCTGAAGTCTTATGTCTTCACAGAAGTTGGTATTTTAAAATAATGGTAGATGCCAAATACTTTTGGGTTTGTTTATAGCCAGGAAATAAAACCTATCAGAGAATTCAGTAAAGGAGACAGTAAAGTAGATAGATAAAGGAAAGAATCCTATCACATAAGATCTCAGAAGTTCAAGAAGCAGAGATGGTCAACAATGGGAAATGCTTCAGAAACAACAATGGGAAATGAAATGGTCACAATGGCTATAATTTCTGTGACATTATCACAGGTGTTTCTGTATATCTAGTACATCTTAGATTTAATGAGAATTAAGTTAGCTAATTGATTGTGAATAAGAGTTACATCTGTTGAAATGTGGTTATAGTATAGATTATTGTTATTAGGTAGATTGTTTTAATCATTACTTCTAAATAGTTTATTTCATATTGGTCTTCTACACAATTTGCTTTTGTTTGCATGTCTGTTGTATGTATTCCCCAGCCTCTAACCCAAAGTAAACTCAGCTGTGTTGCAGTTAGCACAGCTCTGGTTTGTACACCAACATGCTGTGCTCTGGGATTTTGCCATTAGTAATCTTCACTTGACAGAGTCAAAGATGATGTGTAGCTCATGTATATGCTTTTTTCTCTGTCTAGAAAACCTTTACTCGTATTTCATGACTGGGCTTTCCTAGACGTTGTCTAAATTGGGTATTCTCTATGTTCCAGTAACACTCTGTGCACATTCTTCCTCTCTAAACTTTGAACTGAAGGGCAAGAACTATAGTATTTGTAATGGTTATTTCTTAAGCTATGATGAGAACATGGATAGCCATCAGATTACTCTTTAAACTCTTTTAAATGTCTAAAACAGTCAACAATAATTGGTAAAAGGCCTTCTTTTAGCTCTTAGGTCATAAGCATACTATGTATTCTAAAACTTACAATTTTGCTTTTGCATTTAGATCCTTAATCAGTAAGGAGTGTATGTATCTGTGATCAAGTAGGGCTCTTTATTTTTTTTGCTCATGAAGTCAGTTGTACTAATACTATTTATTGAATAATACTTTATTTTCCCAGTGATATCAGATCCATTTTTAAAAATCAAATAATAAATTCTTATATATACTTGGATCTGTGTTGGGGAGGAAGAAACTTTTCGCTACCCGCAAGGTTCTCTGAGCTAGTCTGATAGTCAAATCTGTATTAGATTAACAAGAGAAAAGAACTTAATTTAATTACATATGTACACATAACCCACATACACAAGTCAAAAATCCCACATAAATGACAGTTTCAAAGACAGAAAGGGAAAATGAGATATATATAACATCCTGAGCTAGGATCATCTCGGGGCTTCAGAGAGGAGGAAAGTCATTGCAGGACTATAAGAAGCGCAGATGGTCATCAATGAGAAGTTCGTCCTCCCCTGTAGATAGCTCATAAAAATTATTTTTGATGATAACTCTTATTATGGGCAGGGCCCCAAGCTTACATTTGTAAGGGAGAGGTTAAAGTTTATCATGACACCATAGGGTATTGGTTGCATTCAGCTCAAAATAATTCACATGCCACAGTGGCACTTTTTTAGGAAGACCTGTTCTGAACCCCTACATCTGTTTCTGGACTTTTTGTTTTATACCGTTGATTTGTTTGATGTCAATGCCATATTCGAATTACTATAACTTTATAATATGTCTTAATAGTACAGCAAGTATTCTATTTTTTAAATTGGTTTTTGGCTATTCTGTTATTTTATATAAAATTTTAAGTTGGTTTGTGAAGTTCTATAATAAACCACTTTGCAATTTGGATTAAAATTGTATTGCATTAATACATTAACTTGTGAAGAACTGATGTCTCTGCTATATATAAGTAGGTAGGCAGGTAGGTAGATAGATATTCATTCCATGACATTTAGGTCTTACAAATGAACCTTTTAGTAAGGTTTTATAGTTTTCTTCATAAACTTCTTGCATAGTTTTGATTAGATTTTTTTCTAGATATATTATAGTTTTTGATGCTACTGTGAATAGGATTTTTCCTCTATACTTTACTGGTTATCACTGATGTATGGGAGAGCTGTATTTTTTGATCTTTTATTCAACTAGTATGTTAAACTCTCAGTTATCCTAATAGTTTGACATTTAATTATCATTCTTTTTTCTTAATTAATGATCATATCATCTACGACTTTTTGTTTTTTCATTATATCTTGTATTTTCAGTTAAGCACCTAGAACTGTATCAATAAGTGATAATTCCTAGCATCTCTTTTGAATCCTGACTTCAATAGGAATGCTTCTAATTTTTATCTTTAAGTACGATGTTTACTATAGGTTTGTGATAAAGTGCTGTGGCAGCAACAACTGCACTAATAACAGCTATTACTATTTATTGAGCATGTACTATGAGCCAGATAGATTCTAAATACTTGGTGTTGATTTATTTAATTTTCACAAAAGTCCTAGATAGTATGTGGGTAGGTGTTGGTGTTATCCTCATTTTTACACATAAGGAGATTGAAAGTTAGAGATATTAAAAACTTACCTAAGATCTTTTACAGAAAATAGAGAAGCTGGTATTTGAACACAGGCAGTCTGATTTCAGAGTTCATCCTTTTTTTTTTTTGTTAGACTTCATCAAGATAGGGATGCTCTCTTTCAGTCTTAGTTTTCAGACACTTTGTTGTTATTTTTAGATTTTAAGTGAAAAATTTTTGAATATTACTAGATGCTGTTCAAGCACCTATTGGAATGATCATGTGTGTAATGTTCTTCTTTTTTAATAAACGTAGTAGGAAATGTTACTATCTTTTCTCATGTCGAACCATACTTATATTTTTCGGCTAAATTCTTGTATTTATGGGTTGGTTTTGTTTTGTTTTCAAATACATTGCTAGAATAAATTTGCAAATACTTTAGTTAGGCTTTTTTAACCAGTATTTATAATAGCTTGATGATAGTTTTATTGTGTAATACTTCTTTGATTTGGTGTCCAACTGACTCTGCAATTTGTACTTCTGGCCAAAATGATGTAACAGGGATAAGATTAACCCTCCTACCCAAAACAACCATAATACAGAAAAAAAAAATACATGAAACAATGATAACTAAGATACTGTACACTAGATGGTGAAAGGCAATGATCTTAAGAGATGGGAAACAAGGTGAACCTTACAATTGTACTAGCCTACTACCTTTAGAGAGTTTCCAGACCAATAGCACAGATAGAGGAATCCAGGCTAAGCCCATTGGACACTCTTGAGTTGAAGAGATGATCAGGAACACCAAAATGTCTAGAATTCACAGAACAGAATTACAGATATCCCCTGTTTTTCGAAAGTCTGCTTTATGCCACTTTGCTCTTACGGAAGACCTGCATTAGTACCTATTTTTGCTAGCTGAAGGAAATCCAAGGAGGATTTTTGCTTTTCGAAAAAAGGCAAAAGCAAAAATAGTGTTCAGAGTTTGTCTTGCAATGAGCCATCAGAGAGGCAGCAGACACCCTGGGCAGCAAGAATGGCACTGCCATGCTCCTTCTGGAACTGTACTCAGCATCAAGCACCACAGCTTTGGACTGTGTCTCTGTGAATATCACTTTATCTCTATTTTGTGTACCCGTTAACAAGATGCGTCCTCTGGTAATTACTTTTTTATTTTATGCTATTTGGGCTTAAGAAAGATTTTGTAGGAATGCTTTACTTTCAAATAGTGGAGGAAACCTGTAATGGAGAATTTTTGAAAGTTTCTGAGGTCCCCTTAATTATGCAGTTGACCAGTGCATGCATGTGAAGAAACTACTGAAGGCCTGGGAAAGAACTTCCTGAAGGGATTAGAGGTATCAGTGCTTTTGGTGGCCTCCACAGGGTCAGGAATGGTACCTGTCCTCACCAGCCACACTGGGAATTATCTTGATTCATGAGACATTGGGCAGAGTACACAGAAGAGTCTTAGTAAGAGGGAATGATTTGCCCTAGAATAAGCACTGCTTCAGTCCCACGCAGTGTATCTTAAAAGCAAGATCCAAAAGGATCAAACTGTTTGCAAATAACTTTAACTGCGTCTTAGAACAAAGTTCAAGAGTATGGGAATATAAAAATATCTGACACCCAACAAATTAAAATCCAGTGTTTGACATCCAATCAAAAATGACCAGGCATGCAAAGAGAATTAAGTTACAATGTATAAGGAGAAAAAGCAATCAAAACTAACCCAGAGCTGACATAGATGTTAGAATTCCCAGACAAAGACATTAAAACAGTTGCTATAGCTTTGTTCCATATAGTCAAAAAGTTAAATAGAGTTATAGGAGATATGAAAAAGACCCAAACTGAACTTCTAAAAGATGAGAAATATGGGAGATGACAAATACACGAGTTAGGATTAATGGCAGATTAAACATTGCAGAGGAAAAGATTAGTAAACTTAAAGATATAGCAGTAGAAATTATAAATAAAACAGAGGGGGAAAGAATGAACTGAGTATCAGTGACCTCTGGGACTGCTTGAAGCATCCTGATGTACATGTTTTTAGAAATAAGGACGGGCAGAGACAGAAAGGTATTTAAAGAATTAATGGCCAGAATTTTTTCAGATTCGATAAACACTAAACCAATAGATCCAGGTAGCTGAACAAACTCGAAGCCTAAGAAACATGAAAATTATACCAAGGTACATCACAAAAATAGAATGCATGGTAGATTTAATCTGTGGACTATAGTTCGCCAGCCTCTGTTCGAAAATACTATTTAATTTACTTATGTTGCTTTATTGTCTGTTATGTGTTGAATTGTGTCCCTCAAAAGAAATGTTGAGGTCATAACCCCCCAGTACCTCAGAATGTTACCCTAAATGGAAATAAGGCTTTTGCAGATGTAATTAAGATGTCTTGAGATGTAATTAAGATGTTTAGTTCCTTGCTATATTCCTAGTATCTAAAATCATACCCAGCATTTAACATATTTGTTGAATTAATAAATCCAACAACTAGTAAGCAGATGCATAATATATTAGCGAATAATATACTGTAATTGAACCAGTCTCAGCTTTTTTCATGGACATAAGCTTTCATTTCTCTTAGGAAAATACTTAGGAGTAGAATAGCTAAGTATATAGTGTGTTTAACTGTATTCTTCTATGGTGATGTATCTTTTCAAATATTTTGCTCACTTTTTAAAAATTAATTAGGTTCAAGTATACCTCACTTTTTAATTGGGTTTGTTTTCTTGTGTTTTGAAAGTTTAAAAAATACATTTTGGATATAAAATTTTTATTAGAAAGTTAAATTTTAAGTATTTTTTCCCAGTCTGTGGCTTGTCTTTTTATTCTTACCAATGGTTTTTAAAGAGCAGAACCTTTCATTTTAATGAAGTTTATCAATTGGTGTTGCATCTAAGAAATCTTTGCCTAATCCAGATTCTCAAAGATTTTCTCCTATGTTTTCTAGGTGGAAATTTTAGGTTTTACGTTTAGGTCTGTGACCTATTTCAAATGAATTATTGTAAATAAAGTTTTATTGGAACTCAGCCATGCATATTTCTTTACATATCGTTTATGGCTGCTTTAGCACTCCAATAACAGGATTGGCTGCTTTAGCACTCCAAAAACAATTGACTAATTGCAAAAGACTTTAAGGCCCACAAAGTCTAAATTATATATTATCTGGCCCTTCACAAGAAATGTTTGCCAACCTATTTTAGAAGATACTAAATGCTATTGAGAAAAAAAACAGGAAAGGGAGGACAAAGCAGTACAGGGTGGTCAGGGAAGACCTATATGAGATTAAAGGCTACAAGGAATTAATCTTTATGCATTGACTTTACAGTTTGAAGTTATCTTGTTAAATTTCAAAGAGGAACCACCACTATTTATGCTGGAAGTTAACCTATTGAGCAAATTTTAAAATGAATTTTTATACCTATGTGCATAAAATAGTTTGGCAGTTGAAGAATTAGTAGGCTTAGCTTACTGTTAGAGGAAGACAAAAGGTATGGGCCCCTTAAGAGATTTGCTTTAACTGCTTTTGTCAAATTCAACAAAATGTCCTTTCACATTTCTGTGATATTACATGGACATCAAGGAAATTCAGATTAGGTATGGAGGAGCAGATATGTACTAAAACAACAATAGGATGTTTGAATACTCTTATACAAACGTTTATGGGATTGTTTTCTACTGAAGCTCAGAATATATCTAAAAGAGGGTTCTTTCTGAAGACCTGAAAGCCTAATAGCAGGCAGGGACTCAAGAAGTACACATAATAAGTATTATTGAAGCCAGCTTTATAAACAAGGCTCTCCTCGTTACAGTGAGACCCAATGAAAAGAGTGTGACATTTGGAGGCAGAAGACTTGGTTTCAAATTCCTGCTCCTTCACTTAATAATTTCGTGATTTGGGTAAGTAACTTATCCTATTTGAATTTTTGTTTTTCTTTTGTAATTAATTCCTGCCATTCCAAACCCATAGAATGTACAATATCAAGAGTGAACCCTAAGGTAAACTACAGATTTTGGGTGATTATAGTGTCAATGTAGGTTCATCCTTGGTAAAATGTATCATTCTGGGGAGTGATGTTGCTAATTGGGGGGGGGGGTGCTATGCATATGCATGGGCACAGGATATGAGGGAAATCTCTACCTTTCTCAGTTTTATGAGCCTAAAATTGCTCTAAAAAAAACCCTTTAAAACAATATAACAATCTCCCCCCCCCCCCCCCGCTTCTCTAGGATATTAGGAGAATCAAGTGAAATAATTTATATGAAAGCATTTTGTGGAATATAAAATAGTACAAGTGAATTCATAATTAGTTTGAATGGAATAGAGCAGAATTACATAATTTTAAAAAACTATGTAGGCACAACTCACTTTTTGTAAATTTATTCATAGTAACACTACTGTGTATGACATGATATAAAAGTTACTATAACAATCCCCCCCCCCCACCGATCCCTGCTCAGCTTATTAAGTAAAATTTCCCCACCCTGATCCCTGCTCAGCTTATTAAGTAAACATTATTTTGCCTTCTACTTGGCAATTGTAGTTCATCTACTGTTTTACAATTGTTGTAATAATATGACTATAGTATAAAGTTTATACTGACATTCTTCCTCACGTGCAATGTAAATCTTGATGTATTTTTTTGTGCTTTTTCATTCTGTCCTTGGGTCAAATTAAAAAATAAACTCAAAAATCACAATCCATAGGTAATAAAAATATTTATAAAAGGCAAAACTATGAAATATTTATCAATTATAACCCCATTGCTTTTTTCTCATTTGAGAAAATCTGTGGGAATGAAAATGAATGAGAGTGAACAATAGATTTAATCTTGAATTTGTCCAAATTTTTAAGTAAATCACAAACTTCATTACTTTAACATTAATAGTAGTGAATTACTTATGATGCATCTTATAGCTTTTCTCAACACATTACTGAGACAGTCTAGACAGTTCATTATCAAATAATTTTGTTACAGAATGATGTGGTTAGGGAGTACAAAAAGTCAAGTTAATATTTATTTATATTTAATAAAAAAATAGTATATTCCAAATGTAGTTCTATGTAGCCCTCATCAGGAAGTTAATAGTTTTATTTGAGAGAGAAAGTTTACACATTATTTTTAAATTTAAATTTTAATTTTTTGACTAAGCACTAAGGTCACATGGTACAAGCATTGGAAAGGTACAAAGAATATACACTAGAGAGACTCCCTGGTGTCTCAAACACCTGATGGGATCCAGTATTTGAACTTTTATCCTTCTAGAGATATTTGATGCATATATAAGAAATTAGCTTGGGTTTTGTTATCTTTTTTTATTATTAATTTTGCCCAGAAATGATGAATATACTGTGCTGTACTGTAATAATGTATCTTAGGTATCATTACATATCTGTACATACAGAGCTTCCTTTTTTATGGCTACATGTCTTCTGTGTTTGGATATGCCATAATTTAATTAGTCCCCTATTCATGAACATTAGGTTGTTTCAACTTTTACTATTAAAAATTGCTATATTGAACAATTTCGTGCATGTGTTTTGCTCATATTGATAATAAACTAGCAATAGCATTAGAATCAAATGTATGTATATTTCAGTTTTGATCGATAGTGTTAAACGGACCATACACATTGTCTGGGTAGGTTTTTGTTTATAATTGAGGTCTAATTTACAAACCATAAAATTCACAGTTTTAATTGTACGGCTTGTTGGCAACATTATGCCAGTTTATACTATAACGTGCAGTGTATGAGAATGCTTTTAAGTCATAGCCTCCCAGCCTGTGTTAATAACTTTAGTTTTGATGTTTTTGCCAATACTAGAGGTGAGAGTGATATCAGGATAGTTTTTGTTTGTTTCTTTACTATTTTTTACTAAGAACTTATGTACAAGTCATAAGTGTACAGCTCAGTGAATTTTTACCATCATCCAGGTCAAGATCTAGAACATGTACAGCATCCCAGAATGTTCCCTTTGTCCTCTCCCCACCCCCCCCGTCTCCCCCACCCCACCCCAAAAAGATAATCACTATTTTGACCTCTCTCACCACAGATTGTTTGCTTAATTTTTGAACTTCATGTAAAGGGAGTCTTGTAGAGTTTACTTTTTGTGTGTCTGGTTTCTTCTGTATTACATATGAGATTGAATGATGTTGTCGTGTGTGCCTATAATTTCTTTTTCATTTCTGTGATTCAATTACTTGAATATACCAAAATTTATCTGTTCTGTTTATGGATTTTTGGTTGCTTCTACTTTTCAGTGATTATGAATAAAAATTTTTTGAACATTCTAGTACATGTCCTTTGGAGGAGTTAAGCACTCATGTTTTTTAGCTATATACCTTGTCTGGGTAGGTTTTGTATGTTTTTAATATCTAATTTATAAACAATAAAATTTACTTATTTTTAGCATACAATTTGTTACAGTTCCCTATAGGTCCCCTGCAAAAGCCCCAATTGCCTTTTTTCTAGACAATCTTTTCAAGGATGTTGGAAGATAGAAATGATGTCTCTCCATAGAGCAAAGGTCAGGTTTGTTTATTACAGCCTTGGAAATTAGAGATAACGTCTCCCTCCAGAGTAAAGGGTAGGCATACGTACTGCCATTTGAAAATAATTGTGTTTCTTTCACTTCAGTAATGCAGCCCACTGTGGGTACAGGTGTTACCTGACTCTCTTCACAACACTGTGAGAATTCGGGTTCAGGCACCTGACACAAGAAAATGCTGATACTACTCTGACTATTGCTCCTGATATGAGTAATAAAGTCCTTTGTCTCTGACTCAGGAGTCTCATGTCTTCTGCCAGTATCTGTGAAACTGGCAGACTTAACTAACTTGTTTCTTGCTAATAGGGTAAACTCTCAGAGCCAACACAGTTCTTGCCACAATTCAGTGAATTTTGGTAAATATAGAGACTTCTTATCCCACTGCAGTCAGATCATAGAATATTTCAATCACCCCCCAAAAGTTCCTTTTTGACCCTTTACCTTTATTATTCTTCCCCACCTCGGCCAACCCCTGTTTTTCTTTCTATCACCATGGTTTTGCCATTTGTTGAATTTCCTATAAACAGAATTATACAGTGTATATCCTCTTGTGTCTGGTTCCTTTCATTCAGCATATGCTTTTGAGATTTATTGCATCTATCACTGGATTATTCCCTTTTGTTGATGAGTGGTGCTCAACTGTTTGGGTAATTGTTTATCCATTCACCAGTTGATGGACATTTGGGTTGTTTTCAGTTTGGGACTATTATGAATAAAGCTGGTGTGAACATTTGATTATAAGTTTTTATGTGGATATATATTTTTACTTCTCTTGGGTACATTCTTAGGAATGGAAATGCCGAGTCTTATGAGGTGCTTTTAACTTGATAAAGAACTGCAAAATTATTTTCCATAGTGTCTGTATCACTTTGTATTCCTATCCGGGTAGTTTTAATTTGCATCTTTTGCTATGAGTGAGGTTGAAAGTATTTCATATGTTTGAATTACTTGTATTTCATTTTCTATAAGTTGCCTATTCAACTCATCTTACCTGTTTTTCTACTAGGTGTTGTAATTTTTTAATTATTTGTAGGTATTCTTCATATATCGGGATATTTTTGTTCATACTATGAATTACAGACTTTTTGTTCCCATTTTGTCAAGTAACGTAAGAGGTTGTTTTGGTGGGTTTTGCCATGCAGAAATTTGTCTCTCTGAAGTTCTCAGTCTCAGAGTATTTAACAGTGCAAGACTTCACATAACAAACAGATTGTTCTTTTAATTCACTTAAAGTAGAAATCGTTTTCCAACAACATTTTATGTAGTCATAACTTTAGTGGGAATAAAGAGAAATATTCTAAAGACTTAAATTTGTTTTCTACATTCTCGTAAGAATTTTACCACCTTTTAGAAAACAGCTATACAATGGAAACAAAAGAGCTTTAGGAATTGTCTTAACTTATATGTAATAAGAGAAAATTTTAAAAATAATATTACATGTGTCTTTTTCAGAAATATATATGCAAGATGTTGACATTGCAAACTTGGACAGTGCAAGCCTTGTTAATTTTTCTCATCGCTGAATCTTTAGGTAAGGTTCATGAGATACCCTACTTCCCAACCCCACCAATTAGGTTTATTGTGTCGCTATAATTATATAATTAAATTTATGCTTAATCATTATGTAATTATGATTATATATTCTTTGTAGCATTATTATTAAGGGAATGCTGTCTTAAAAATGATTTTAAGAAGTAGAAATAGTCTTGATAAATCATAATTTGTATAATTTGGGTTAAAGGGTCACTCAGTAATCCTACATGCTGTTTAGCTATACTAGCAATAATTTTAAGGTTGCGAAGGAGAAAAAATATATATTTTTTTAATAAAGAAATAGAAAATCTTTTAACTTTTAGCACTTTACTCCTTAATGGCCAAAGGCAGTGTGATTGTGATACCAGAATAAAGAGGTCACCTAGAGTTGGTACTGCTCAAGCTAGTGCACAGCCTGAGGCCTGTCTGAAGACTGATTATTACTGGTCCACTATGCAATAAGTAAAGAAATTAAGAATAAATGTTTAGCAAGTCTTATAACAATTTGACATAGCCGTCACGTTCAAACATGTAATCAGTGGACTTGTCTCTTGGAACTTAGTATAAAACAAAAGTAAGTCTGTGAAAATTGGTGAAAAACAAACTGATCCTTTACCACAGACAGTTTGAGAAGTACTGCTCTGAATCAAGCCCTCTCCCAATCAAGAAATACAGCAGCTTTTTGAACACTTTAGGGGACACAAAGTTTATGTTGAAAATCTGTCTCATTTAGAAAGTCTTCCTTTCCTCTTTCCCTTCCCTTCATTTATGCCTAAAGCACCTGGTCTTCCTAGATGGTCTCCCATCCCCTGCTTAGCTTCCGAGATCAGACATTGGGCTTGTTCAGGGTGGCATGGCCATAGACCTTGGACAGTGGCTCCACCGGGGTGCGAACCCAGGACCTTCTGCATGTAAAGCAGATGTGATAACCACTACACTATCAAACCACGTCCTCTTTCCTTTACTTGAACCCAAATTTTCCTCATAAATCTTTTCTATTAATCCTAGAGTAGATCCACTTTTTTCTTCCCACTGTTAAATTCTTCAAGTATTGAAGGACTACTTTCATGTGTTTCTAAGCCCTCTCGTCCCTAAACTAGACTTACCTAGTTGTGCTAATCATTCTTTATAGCACTTGGCTTCCAGCCCTCTGCAACTTCCAGCCCTGAGCATGCTGATTACCCTCCTGATTGTCCTCTTGGTTGCCCATATCACATTTAAAATATAGTATTTTACCACCTCTCCCACTTATCAGCTGTAAGACTTTGGACAGTCACTTAGTATTTGCTTCATTTCCTGGTCTATAAAATGGGGATAGTAATGGTCCCTATTTCCTAGGGTTGTTAATGAGGATTAAATGAGTTGATAGAAGACAGTTCCTGGCCCACAGTAAGCATTATAAAGAAGATCATAATTATATATTATTGTAATTGGAATAAAACACACTTAAAAAAATAAATATAATGCCAGGACTAGACACGATCTAAATATAGTGATATTTTTATTTTGATCCGAACATCATTTTTATTAAAGCAACATAGTTTTTTGTCAGCTAAGATATACTGTAGTTTCATGTTAAGCTACTGGTCAGTGAAAATTCTCAAGTTTTCACATTGAATTACTTTTAAGCCATTTCTCCTTCACTATACATTTATTTCTTATCAACCTAAATAGGAGATATTACCTTCTTTTGCAAAGTTCATTTTATTAATTTTAGCCTATTGGTATAATCTTTCAATATAATTTTGAATTCTAAGATGTTAGGATCCTAAGTGTTGGCAGTCCTTCATAGTCTTGTCCTTTGCTAATTTGATGAGTGTATGTCTCTTTATTTTTTCCCAAGTTGTTGATTACAAAGTTGAAAATAACAGGACTACCTTATCTATTGCTACCTCACAAATTACTCCAAAACTCCATGGCTTAAAATGATAATAATTATTGTTTCTCATGGTTTATGTGAGTCAGGAATATAGATAGTCACAACCAGATTGGTTCACCTTTGCTCTGTGATTTCTGGGGCTCAGCTGGAATAGTCAAAGATTGAGGGCTGGAATCATCTAAAGGCTCATTCACTTATACTTCTGGTGTTGGTACTGGCTGTAGGCTGAGGGCTTTGCCAGGGCTGTTGGCCGGAATACCACACATGGTCTCCATGTGGCCTCTTGGCTTCCTTACAACATGTGGCTGAGATTCAAGAGCATATGTCCCAAGAGAAAAAGAGAGCTAGTCAAAGGTTTTTAGTCATTTTAATCATTTTAATGATCTATCTGTAGAAGTCATATAATACACTTCACTGGCTGAGGCAGACAGAAGTAGCCACACAGAGAGAGCTGAGGGCAGGAGGAGAATACAGACCCCATTTCTTTGTGAAAGGCATATCAGCCACATTGTAAGAAGAGTACGTGGGATGAGATAAACAATTAGGTGTGACCATCTTTGGAAAATACAGTCTACCCAAAGGACTGAGGACAGGCACTTCTGCATACACAAGACCTCCCACTCTTTTTTTTTTTTTTTTTTGCAGTCAATATTTTAGTTACATATATATATATATATCTTATCAATTAAAAATTTATTAGTTCACACCTATGTCTGTTTTTATAGATCAAAAACAGCCAGATATCAGTGTGGCTAGATTAGTTATCTCAGAGAGCAGTAATAATGATAGGCTACCATTTATTGGAGGCCTATTGACTATCAGACATCATATTAGGTGCTTTACATAAGTAATTTCTAATCTCAAAAAAAACTCTTTAAGATAGCTATTGTTAACTTTATTTTCCAAGTGAGGAAAAACTCAGATAAGGCAGGTAACCACCCAAGAACCCATTAGCAAGTGGGATTCACTAGGAAGAACTGCCTTAAAATTCTAGACAGTGAGGCTAGAGAAAATAGAATTACACTAACTAGTTGAGAATTTAACTTGACAGGAATAGGTAGCCATTAAGTAATTTAAAATAGGGAACTGGCATTATCTTTTTTGAAGAGCAACTCTAGCAGCAGTATGTAGGATAAACTGGAAGGAAATCATACTGTGGTATAATATGGTTGCTTGAGCTTTAGCAGTCAAAACGGTTGGTAAGAAAAGGCTGACACACACATTAAGAGTATAGAACCAAGAAGACTCAGTGCAATATTGTTAAGTTGGAGGTTGGAGGAGGCTAATTAGAGATATTGGGGGGGGGCTGCGATGCGTATAATTTTAGACATGTTCATTTTAAAGTACCTTCAGAATATCTCACAGAATATGTCTTGTAAGCTATTGAAAACAGAAAATTAGAGCTAAGAATAGGGGTTTAGATATCAACATAGAGTAGGTGATAATTAAAGCATATAGTTTTATTTTTTATGCAATCTGATTTTTTAATATGAGATTTGATCTCATACACATATTATTAAAATTAATGTATTCAGCTACCTTATTCTTTTCTGTTTTTTAATTGCCTCCTTGCTATTTCCTTTGTTTTCTGAATTTTGATAGATGAACAATGTATGCTATTCCTTTATGCCCCCAATTGCACCCTTAGCTGCATTCAGGACTAGAGCGGAGTAGAGACTACCACTGCCTCTTTTCTGGAGGGTTTAATTTACACCCTTCAGAATGGAGGAACAGGATTGGTGGTAGAGCAAGTATGGATCATGCTGCAGGCATTTTGTGTTTCTTAAAGCAAAGTTAGAATATTATAGAAAGAGGTGAAGCTTGCCTAGGTTTTTTTTTTTTTAAATCCAACTCCATCTTCCTCATAATTTGTATAATTTCTTTACAAATTTTGACATTAAATTCTGACAATATTAATTTTCACTGTTCTTTTTCTGTGTCTTTAGAGATATTTTAGTGAAGATTGAAGAATTGCATAGATTCAAAATATTTTGTACCAGAAAAATTCAGTCCATTTTTATATTTTCTATTACTGTTCCTTTTCAGGTGAACTTCTAAATCAGTGTGGTAATATTACCCCTGAATCTCCAGTTGTACAACTTGGTTCTAATTTCACTGCACTTTGTGTGGTAACGGAAAAATGTATGGATGATTTTCATGTAAATGCCAATGACATTTTCTGGAAAACAAATCATGCCACTGTTCCTCATGAACAATATACTGTCATAAACAGAACAACATCTAGCGTCACTTTTACAGATATACCTTTATTAAATATTCGACTCTCGTGCAATATTCGTGCATTTGGACAGATTGATTGGACTGTTTATGGAATTGGAATAATTTCAGGCTGTAAGTTTTTTTTTTGGCCTTATTTTACACTCCAATGACTGTTGAATCACATTTTTAATGTGTTGGTCTTTATGAGATGAACTAATTTGTCAACTCTGACTTTTGGACATATTTATTTTTAAAAAATAAGTTTAAGAGTGGAACTCCAGTTTCATTACTAATATGCAGAAAAAGAGTAACACAAGTTTTATATCTTTCCTGAAATCCAAGCATCTGCCAGTTCTCTAGGAAAATCCTTTGACATGAGACCCCCAAATAAAGTATTGTTGAATTGAAGTCAATGAATTTATTCGTAGTAACTTTTAACACACCTTAATTGCTATGAAAATGCTCATTAAGAAAGTGAATAAATAAATATTGGAGAAAGTCTCTCTTCGATGTCAAAGCATATAAGTAAATAGTATGATCCATGAATGGGTCATCAAATATGTGGATCAGCCAAAACTAATTTTATCGTTTGCTTTTCCAGCGAGTTTGAGAAGACAATAGGAAGAGAAATACAAATGAACCATTTTTGCTTCTATTTAGTTGCCTCTTACTAACATGCAAATATTACTACTGTTTAAAATATTCTTAATGGGGAAATCAGTGATATTGTTACCCAGTTATAAATGAAAGTTCATTTTATGTAGAAAATTAATTTGAAACATACTAGTTAATGACAATTATGATAGAAAACATTACTGTCTGAAAAGAAGTTCATGTTTAAATAAAAAAAATTATTTAGGTACTAGTCTTTCATTATGTTCATAGTTTTTGCTTGGGTTTCTTTTTTCTATTTAGATTTTAAATGTCTTGTGTAGTATATAGATTGTATATTAATTACTTGTGGTTTTGAAGCTTTTTGAAAATTGCCAAATTTTCCCATTTAGTGCCTCCAGAAAAACCTAAAAATTTGAGTTGCATTGTGCATGAAGGAAAGAGAATGATGTGTCAGTGGGATCCTGGAAGGGAAACATACCTGGAAACAAACTTCACTTTAAAATCTGAATGGCAAGTTGTTTTATGTTGAATTTACTAAGTTAGTCATTTGTACTGGAATTTTTATTTTGTCAAGTAGTAATATTAAGTGCAAATTTTAAATATTTAAATATTTTATTTAATTTTTTAGAACATTCGAAACATATAAAAGTAGAAAGAATAGTATAATAAATCCCTATGTACCCATCATCCAGCTTCAATAATGATCAGCACATGATTAGTCTTATTTTATATAATACCCCATCCCAGATAGTCTGAAAATAAATCTCAGATATCATATCTCATCCATAAATATTTGAATACATATCTCTAAAAGATACACTTTAAAAAGACATAAGTACATACCTTATTAAACCCAATATAATTGGAAATACTTTAACATTGTCACATTTTCAGTTAGTTTCAGATTTCTCCAGTTGTCTCATAAATATATGTATTTTTACATTTATTCAAATCAAGATCTACGTAATCTCCATATATTGCAAATTGATATGCTTTGTAAGTTTCTCTTAACCATAGGTTCCTCCACCTGCTTCTCTTTTGCAATTCAGTTGTTCAAATAATAGTTATTCATTGTTTAACATTCCTCTGTCCTTTTATTTTCTAAAAGTTGCTATTAGATCTAGACACTTGATCAAATTTGGCTTTATTTTTTCAAAAATAATAAAAATGATGTGTCCTTCCATCAGGGACCACCACATAATGTTTTATTGTTTCCGTATCTTTGATACTAAGATTGAGCAATGGTTTCAGGTTTCATCAGCCTGATCCATTCATTATAAAAGTCCCCATTACTTTTTTCAAACATAAAAATTGAAAGAATTTTACAGTGAAAGCTTATACATACCCATCAACTAGTTCTACAATTAATATTTTATTATATTTGCTTTATCACATATCTGTTTATCTATGCATCCTTCACTCCATCTATTACTCTATCTCTTTTATGCACTGTAAAGTGGGTTGCAGACATTAGTATACTTTACCCTTAAATACGTCAGCATATATGTATATACACATCATTAATTAGATGTAATTAACTAGATGTTTATAGGTATTTTTTTAGGTTAAATTTACGTACATCTTAAAATATACTTAAATATCTTAAATGTATCATTTAGTGAGGCTTGACCTAGTGCATACACTTGTATAACTCAAACTCTTGTCAAAATATAGAACATTACTAACGCCCCTGAAAGTTTAACTGCATGCCCCTTTCTAGTTAATCCTAGCCACCACCCTGTCCTACCAGACAATTACTTTTCAGATTTTCTTTCCTATAGTTTTTTGCACGTTTCAGAATGTCATATAAATCAGCTGTTCCCAACCTGTTTAGCACCAGGGACCAGTGCTCCTATGGGAATCTAATGCCTGACAATCTGAGGTGGAGCTGAGGTGGTGATGCTAGTGCTGGGCATAGGCTGCAAATATAGATGAAGCTATGCTCGCTTGCCCGCCACTCACCTCCTGCTGTGCAGCCTGGTGTCTAACAGGTCGCGGACTGGACCGGTTCCAGTCCGCACTAGTCCGCAGCCCCGAAGTTGGGAACCTCTGATATAAATAAATCAAGTAGTATGTATGTACTGTTTTGTGAAAAGTTTTTTATGAGTCAGCAGAATGTTTAGAGATTTAACCCTGTTAAATCTCTTTCAAATAGTTTTTGACTTAAAGGTTGAACAGTCATCAGTGATTATTTTTTTGAGGTATAAAATAGTAGTAATCCGTCTTTTTGTTTTTAACAGAAAGTAATCTTTTTCACTCTAATTTATTCAAATCTATTTTTATTAACTAATTTCTTCCATTTTTGTATTTAGGGCAACAGACAAGTTTGCTGATTGTAAAACAAAACGTGCCTCATGCACTGTTGATTATCCTACGGTGTATTTTGTCAACATTGAAGTCTGGGTAGAAGCAGAGAATGCCCTTGGGAAGGTTACATCAGATCATATCAATTTTGATCCAATAGATAAAGGTAGTTATAAACCTGAATTTGAGAATTTATTAAAATGCGCAATAGTTTATAAAGTAGGTTTTAGATTTTAATTAATGTAGAAACAAGCATTTATTACCTTAGTGATTTTTACAAATTCATCTTATCAATATTAAAAATAATTTGAAAAAAGAAAAATATCCATAATATAACTACACAGTTATTTTCACTTTGAATGTTATCTTCTTGTATTTGTCCAGGTATCATTTTACAGGATTATAATCATAGTATACATGTTCCATTTTTTTTCTTTTTTAAATACCGAATATATTGTAAATATTTATCTTTTGATATCTGAACCAGAAAAGGTTAACAAATGTAATAAACTAACAAGGAAAACAAAAGATTTTTGAGAATCTTTTTCTTTCCTTTATAAGAGTATGGCATAAGTAGCATTGTTTTCAGAGAAATTAGTTCATTTAGTGAAAATAAATGATTATTGTGTAATTAAGAAAATATAAAGAGTATATTTGAGTTTGTATAAGAAGTTGATAAACATTAGGATTTATTTTATTCTTCAGTGAAGCCCAATCCACCACGTAATTTATCAGTCAGCAACTCAGAGGAACTGTCTAGTATCTTAAAATTGACATGGATCAACGCAAGTCTTATGGGTTTTATAAACCTGAAATATAACATTCAGTATAGGACCAAAGATGCTTCAACTTGGAGTCAGGTAAATTGGAACTTACTGTTTATTCAAATAGTCTTTCTTGTAACCATCTAACCTAAACATCACAATTTTCTGAATGTCTTAAGTGAAATATTTTGCTTGATACCTCTTCTAGATTTGTATTTTAAGCAAGGGCAAACAGGAAGACAACCAGATAGAAAAAACAGTTTTGCTAAATATAGTAGCTTTTAAATAAAACATGGAAGTGATGGGAGGTGAAAAGAACACAGATAATAAAAAGCAAATCAAGTGAAGGAGTTAAAGAGATTATATGGGTAGGGTAGAGCAGGGATTGACAAGTCGTCTGTGGGCTCAATTCAGCTAGCCATCTGTTTTTATAAAGTTTTATTGGAACTCAGCCACAAATAGTTGTTTACATGATATTTCTAGCTACTTTTGTGCTACAGTGGAAGAGTTGAGTCGGTGCAACAGAGACCATCCAGTCCACAGCCTAAAATATTTACTATCTAGGCCTTTATAGAAAGTTTGCTAATACCTGAGGTAAAAGGAGGGATTGGCGGAGAAATTGTGAGGCGGAAAAGGAAAAGGACAGTGTACTCAGATGATGCTGTCAGCAAAAATACTTGGAGCTTTTTAAAAGTCCCATCATCATGTCTATGAGCTCCACATACTATTCTTCTTTATAACTCCACTTATCACTAACAGTGTGCTTTTGTTTTGTTTCTTGGTTTGCAGTAATGAGCTCATAAGAGAATTGAGCCCATGACATAACTACTTCTTTCTTCCATTCCACATATCTAAAGGGCTCAGAATACGATTAGAAAAAGCAATACACCAAAAGGAATTAATGCTTCATGTTGTATAGAGAAGATAATACCTGAAATGCTTCGAAGTATTTTTTAATATCATAGAATCTTAATTCATTGGTATAAAAAAGACTGACACCTCTTTTGTATATTGAAATCTCAGAATAATAGAAAGAACCAGTTAGTTACCTATGTGCAGTCTGCTCTTTTTTCCTGAAAACAAAGTTTGTCTACAATGGTAGCTTTTTGTTTTCTTGATTGGACCGGATATATCTTCCTTTTGGCTATCCAGATCTTTGTCCACTATCCTTTTTATCTTGATATGCCTACCTGTGTGGATTCCGTTTGTGGGTCCCATTTTTTCAAGTTACCTACTGAGTTTGGTTAATGGCAGGAGAGAGAGAAGTAAGATCAGCATATTTATTTTTCCTGCTTCCTACCTTGAGCTTCCAGTGTCTCTAAAGCTCAGGTCACTGCTTCTCTCAGGTTAACTCCATCTAACCCTCTTCCAGGTTCTGGTACCTCCCCCTCATCCCTTTGGGCTCCAAGGTGGTAACAGCTACAAGCCCTAGAATATTGCCTGTATCTAAGGTTTCCCTATACTCTGTCCATATTCCCTTTAGTAAACCCTCCTTGATTTTATTTCTAATGGGAACATGCCATTTTATTTCTGTTGAGACTCAGTGTTATAGGCCATATGGAAGAAAGAAATAAAAATAAAAGAAAGGAAGACAGGATTAATAGTAGATGTTTCCATACTTCCCAAATCTATTTTCTTTACTCACTTTGACTGCTTTTTGACTTGCATTTATTTATCTTCAGAGCTCGAGTTTGTTAGTTTTGTTTCATTAAATTCATTTCTGTAGTCTTATGCAATTTAGAAGACCTGTAATAAATACCATTGGGTTTTCTTTTGGTTGATTTTTGCTATTTTCAGATTCCTCCTGAAGATACAGCGTCTCCCCGATCTTCATTCACTGTTCAGGATCTTAAACCTTTTACAGAATATGTATTTAGGATCCGTTGTATGAAGGAAGATGGTAAAGGATTCTGGAGTGACTGGAGTGCAGAAGCAGATGGGATTACATATGAAGATAGTAAGTAAATAAGTATATGAAGAAATGAAGCTATTGGAATTTGGGCTGCTTTTAATAATATAGACCTCGTTGGTTATTATGTGATCATTTTATTCAAACTGCTATTTGATACTTTAATTTTTAAGGACATTAAGATACAAAAGTGAGTGAATTATTGATAGTATAAATATTTGATACCTAATGAAATAAAATTATCATGGAATAGTGTCTTAGATACCATGAGAATACCATTGACTTAACAGCTCATAAGTCTAGAACATTTTATAAAGGAGAGTAGTCCAAAGATATCCCTAACTAGAGAATCATATCCTGAATCATTAAAATCACACTATCTAGCAAAATACACCTTAGACCCTTCCTATCATAGAGAGATTTGTACTATATATTCGTTTTTACCAGCACTTGATAAACCCCTGGAAAAGAGTCCTGATGTTTTGATTGGTTGGTTTATTTTCATTTCCTCTTTTTTTCCCCATGATAATACAGTATGAAGCTGTCTACATAAAATGGTGTATAGTCCCAAGTAAGAATCTCTCACTAAAGCAGCTAATGTTACTTCTGTAGCCACCAAGAAATAGTCCTATGGCATAAATGTTTCTCTTCTCATTCTTCATGAGTTAATGGCAGCAATTCTAGCTTTAAAATCTCTTCTACCATCTATATCCCTTCACTTCCAGCTCTGCTAGAGGTTTAGATAGTGAATTGAAATTATCAAAAACAAAAAGTAAAGTACCCTTCTCCACTAAGAGTTTTTTCTCATTCTCATAAATGCCAGGAGAGAAAGCAGTCCTGCTATTATTGCAGGTTTGGGAGTCCTCAACCAGATTCCTTTGTCTTAGCTAGGAATTCTTAAACTGGATTCTTGGGGCCTTTAAAAGTACTTGGGTCAATTTGGGTGAGTTCCTGAACTGCTTTAAAATAATAGACAAAATATGCTAGTTAGTGCCTGTGTACCTTTTCTGGGGAGATGGTACATAACCTTTGTCAAATCAAAGAGATTGCCAAAACCCCCCAAATTATAAACCATTAACTTAGTGAATGAAACCAGTAGGTTCACTCTGTTGGAAAATATCTCTAGCCCATAAAATTATTAATTTCCTGTTCTTTACTCACATATTTTTGTACTTATGAATTTATCTATTTGAACCCCCTGTACAGGCAGCCTTTTCCCAGCTTTTGCTCTTTTTTACTGTTTTATAAACTGTAATAACCTCTTCAGGATCAATGTATCACTTAGATTTAATTTATATCCTTTAAAAAATTCTGTTAAATACCACATTTTGCAATTATAATTTTTTAAAAATCAGTTGATCCTACAGGAATTTTTAAGACCTCGTTACTAGCACTGGAAACTTGTTTTATAAAGTGCTTTTTTTCACATGGATGGTGATTATCGCAACAATCTTGTGAATTCATTTGTTATATTCTATTACACTGAATCTTCCCAGCATAAGGTAATAAAGTTAGACTATATTTTATTGCCCTTACTTTGTTTTATAGTCTCACATTTATATATTGGATTTTAAACATATATTTAAGTATGATTTTTCAGTTTTATTTTTAGCAATAAAAAATAGTGATATATCTTTGGTTATTGCTTAGGATATATTTGTAGCTTTATAATTTTAAGATTACAGAAGAATTACAATATAATCTAAATCATCAAGCTATCACCCTGACTAAAGAAAAACCAGGCATATCATGCTGGGTTGGAAAATGCTCATATAAAGAAAGAGACACCATTGTAAATGAAGGGCAAGAATATTAAGAACAAAGTAAGAGAATAGTCTCCAGCGTTGTATTTTGTGGTTATAATAAAAACTTTTATTTTAAAAAGTTTTTGTCATTTCTTTAGGACCATCCAAGGCACCAAGTTTCTGGTATAAAATGGAGCCATCCCATACTCATGGCTATAGATCTGTACAGCTTGTGTGGAAGGTAAATGCATATTTATATTCTTTTATCTCATGTAAATACATTTTAGATGGTGTTATGAGTGGAGGCTTTTTTACTTAAATTTTTATTCATCTTAATATCACAAAGCATTTGATAACTATTTTTTAACAAATAGAAACATAAAACTTCATATATACAACCTAGAAGTCAGGTTCATTAACTGCAGGTAATACCTCATAGATACTTCACAGTTTTATTTAAGTTCTATAAGAAGACAGAACCTTGTCTTCTATTGAACTTTCCTGAGTGCCTCCGAAAATAGTAAAGGTTTGGGGTAATCAAAATGTATACCAATAATAGGAAATATAAAATTGTTGTGTGCTCCATAAATGTATATGACAGGATCATTCTGAAAACAAGTAGAGAGAAAATAACTCTGGTGTAAAATGGTGTAAAATGATTTAGGCCCACATAGCCACAGAGCAGAATTATATATGGAACTGAAAGCTAACAGAATGATGCTACTTTCTCTCTTAGCCTAAGTCATGCTTTTACTCTTAATTCAATATGTAGTTTTACTTTAGTAGTAAGTTCAAAATAAGATTGCCAGTCCCTTTAAATATTAAGAGATTTGACCTAATAGCAGAATTTGTGAACGCGAAGAAAAGATAATTAACTTTATTCAAGATTTAGGAAATTTAATTTTTAAATATTTTATTGCAGACATTGCCTCCTTTTGAAGCCAATGGAAAAATCTTGGATTATGAAGTGACTCTCAGAAGATGGAAGTCACATTTGCAAATTTACTCAGTTAATGACACAAAACTAACAGTAAATCTCACAAATGATCAGTATATAGCAACTCTGACAGCAAGAAATCTGGTTGGCAAATCAGATGTATCTGTTTTAACTGTCCCTGCCTATGACTTTCAAGGTTTGTGTCTGTGAGATGGGGCCTGATTTATGGATGGGAAAAGGTGGTTAGGTATGGATAGAGATCCTGTAAAAATCATTAATGTTCTAAGACCATCTCCTCAGTATTAGCAATGATCATAGTTTTAGAAATCAGTCTGCAGCCAAATTTGTTCCATCGTTACATGTCTCACACTTTGCTGTAAGCTCCTTAATAAGCATTTTCTGATTATGTATTTATCTGGTTTTTTAAATATTAGGATTTTGGGAACTTTATATGCATATGACTTAAATATATTATGTGTAGCTTTCAAAGAAGAAAAAATTGCACTATGCGTATAAAATATTTGAATTTTGGGAAAGGAAGAAATTTCAAATATATTGACTAAATTACAATAAAGTGCTTTTATTCATGGAAATATATGTTAAATAGATTACATGGTTATAAAAATGAATGTAAAACCTCACAATTTCAAATTTTTTTAATTTTTATTAAACTTTATTTTAAAGCTACTCGCCCTGTAATGGATCTTAAAGCATTTCCCAAAGATAACATGCTCTGGGTAGAATGGACTGCTCCAAATGAATCTGTAAACAAATATGTACTTGAATGGTGTATATTATCAGATAAATCACCCTGTATCCCAGACTGGCAACAAGAAGATGGTAATGTACACCGCACCTATTTAAGAGGTATACCTAACTTAACACATTTAAATTGATATACCTTTTCTAACTCTTTAGACAGATTTTTCTTTTACATATTTTCTGCTTTATAGGCATTGTGATCAATCTGAAGGTACTTCTAGTTTATCACAGAAACTAGTTATGTCTAGTTTACTAGATGTGTGACTCACCAAGTCACTTAACCTCTCTGAATTGCAGGGTATATTTATGGACAAAGTGGGGTAATACTGTCTTTTTGTTTTGATCATCAAATGAATGTTTACAAAACTGTAAAGTAAGAGAAGTATAAGATAATCCAATCTCTTCTGCTAACCCATTGTATGGTCTCTATCTGATTTAACTCCCTCATCCTTCAGTGAGAAAATACTTCTGTAGAGCATCCGATGACCTGCTAACTTCTCACAGCTGTTGAATAGGGCAAACAGATCTAGAACTCAGATCTGCTTATGTATTTTAACTGGAAGTACAGTGAAAGACAGAAAGTAATGATATTATAGAGCTCTAAAATGGATTGTTCCTTTTTTAAAGGTATTACTTATTAAGTGGCTTTAAAGTGGTATAACAACTTTAAAGAGAAAACAAAACCATTTAGCTTATTGTTTTTTCAGTTAAGAATAACCATTAGAATCAGCCATGAATAATATGATTCATCAGATAAAAGCTCTAAGCAAAGACATAGATGCCATACCAACAAAATAAAGTTTGTAAGCTTTATTCATAAAATAGACCGTTTAGCCCTCTTTAACCTGTTATTTAATATTTAATTTTAATAAACTTGATTATCTAGTTTATCAACCTTATTTAAAGCATAGCAGAACTAGAGAGGAGACAGATTGGTAATAACTAGTCAATAGAAACTTTTTAATAAAGTATAGCACAGGCTTTGGAGACCTTCAGGTTGTGCAGTTAGCCCTGTATAGCTCAGTAGCCCTGATAACATCACTGTATTACAGCAGAATATAAAAAATTATCTTCTTGATAATATTGAATTATCAAGAAAAGGTAAAATTACTCTAAGAAGGCAAAGGAGCATATATGCAATAATAATAGTTAAGGAATTATAAGTTATGGTTGAAGGTATAAACTTCAATATAATAAACACCTTATTTTTCTGAAATAGATAAAATGGTGTGTAAAGAAAAATTTTACTACTGCATGCTAAAGGAATAGATAGATGACTTTGTTAATTGGAGAGATTGTAAATAAAATATTCAAGATAATTTTTTCTTTTAAAATTGTGCTACTTTCTAGGGGAAGTAATATAATTCTTTTTTTCCACGTCACCTGACATACCAGAGCCATTAGTGCTTTCTCTAGATCTTATTAGTGGCATCTAGCTCATTAGGCAGTTCTCAGAGAATTAGGTAAACTAGACAAAAATTGTCAAACTAATAGTAAGACTCAAGATAATTTGAGATCACCATTTTATAAATCATAGGTATAAATGCAATTATTATTTTTATTGAAAATATATTTTTTTATCCACTGTATTGGCAATAGTAACCTTTTACTTTCCTAAACAGTTATTCTATTAAGCTTAAATCCAGTATACAAAAGGCAATGCTTAAAAGCTACAGTCTTAAAAGAAAGTTCAATAATCATGAAATTATAATGTAAAAATAATAGTGGAATTAGGTTTTCTCAGTATAGAAAAAACAAGGCTTAATCTACTGTTTTTACTTTAGGGAACCTAGCAGAGAGCAAATGTTATCTGATAACAGTTACTCCAGTATATGCTGATGGACCAGGAAGCCCCAAATCTATAAAGGCATACCTTAAACAAGCTCGTAAGTTTAAACTTCACTTTCTCTGAAAAATGTTGAGCTTTGTATTAACAGACATTTTATCTCTTTTAAATAAGGGTGTTTCATTATGTTCAAATAACTGTATGATAATGATTTTACTGAATCCCGTTGATTTTCAGTTAGCAAATGCCTTTATTCTGTTCCAGCACCTTCCAAAGGACCTACTGTTCGGACAAAAAAAGTGGGGAAAAATGAAGCTGTCTTAGAGTGGGAGCAGCTTCCTGTTGATGTGCAGAATGGATTTATCAGAAATTATACAATATTTTATAAAACCAATATTGGAAATGAAACCGGTAATAAAACTATATCAGTTATTAAGAATTAGATTATTTTTCTTAAGGTTTTTAAAAAAATTTTATCTTATTAATTTCAAGTAAAAAGTGCATTGGTTAGACATTTATTAGTTTATGAAATGCTCTTTATTGCCTGATTGCTCTTTCTTGCCCCTTGGCTCTATACCTACTAATTTTAAGTCTTGCTGTCTTACACATTTTAGTATAGCATATTATCCTCAGAAAAGAGACACCTGAGAATATGCCTTAGGTTGCTTTCATGGTCCTATTAAAGAAATGTTGCATTGTGCATATAGAAGAATATTATGCCAGAGTTATTAAAGTTGTTTTCTAGCAAAATATATTTTTATTCCTTTTTAATACTTTCACAATATCACATATAGGCCAAATGAAACAAAAAGATTGAATAGTTGAATAAAGCACACTTATTGATTTCTTCCAGCTGTGAATGTGGATTCTTCCCACACAGAATATACACTGTCCTCTCTGACAAGTGACACTTTATACATGGTACGAATGGCAGCGTACACCGACGAAGGTGGAAAGGATGGTCCAGAATTCACATTTACTACTCCAAAGTTTGGTAGGAAATAATGACATTTGGTCTTCCTTTTTTTCTTTTTAAAGTTTAATCAGACTAAAAATGGGCTTAGTTTATATGCTAAATTTTGGTAAAAGTGCATCTTTGGATTCATAGAATTAAATTGTTCAGAAATTATGACATTTATGTTGTTTATCTGGTTTTAGTTATTTAAGCTGTAGAAAATATTTTTCCTCACCTTTTTTGTTGTTTTATTAACTGTTTCTGACTAATTTCACCTACACCCTAATAAATCCCAAAAGAGTTTGTGTACATTTATAAATGGGTTCATTTTTTTCACTAGGAAAACTTGGATGTGGTCTCTTCTCATTTCCATTTATGGGTAGGGCTGGAAAAACTAGTTTACTCTTGTCATGTCCACTTCCATACCTCCAGCTCATTCTTCAGCTTGCTGAAACCACTTTTACCACTCCACTCCACTCTTACTGAAACTACTCTGGTGTCACTCATAGAAGACCTCTTAGTTGTCATATCCAGTGCATGCTTTTTACTCTTAGTATTTTTTTCCTGCACTTCTTTGCATTTGACTCTGTTGGCTTCTCCATCCTTAGAACTCCCTCTTACCTTAGTTCTTCTAATATTTTGTTTTTCAAATATCACTCTCCTGAGTCTCCTTCTCTCTGCTACTTCCTTTTTGGTCTCCTTTTCTGCTCAGCTTTTAATCGTTTATATTCTGCAGAGCTTTGTTCTTGGCTCTGTTTTCTTATCTGTCTATTCATTCTGCCTACTCCCTGTCCATGACTTCAGCCATCTTCTCTTTTTTTCCCAAATACCCTTTCTTTGTTCTATGCCACCACTATCCAACTCTTTGCCAAAGCCAGACATTTGGATGCAATTGTATGAAATTCTTTTTCGTCTATGTAAGCCAAGTAAATATCAAGTCCTATTGATCATGCCTCTAATTACTGCTTGTGCAATCCCTTTCATAATCTCTTTCATTGATGCTAAGCTTCTCAATATTTCTCTACCTTTTACTGTCTTTCCCAGTGCCTTGCCCTATGTTAGGTCCTCACTTTCTCTTGTTTTGGCTGTTATTTTAGCCTCCCTAAAGTAGTCTTAAGCTGTATTCTTTCTCGTTCTTACTACATTTTGAGTCATTGTAGAAATTATTTTATTATTTTATTACATTTGCAAACTCCATGTTCCTTGTTTGTTGAATTATTGCCGAATGAGAGAATGAGTGCGCTACTACAGTCAGTACTAGTGAGTGGCAGGCAAGGAGCAAAGCTTCATCTGTATTTGTAGCTTCTCCCCAGCACTAGCATCACCTCCTCAGCTCCACCTCAGATCATCAGGTGTTAGATTCTCGTAGCATCAGTCCCTGGTGCCTTTTGCTGAAATAGACAGTAAAAGATCCAGAGCTTTGCTATTATCATGGACAATGAACATAGTTTCTGGGAATTTAGACTATGCAGTAAATAAAATACAAAGAAGAAAAATCACTCCTAAATCCAAATTATCTCTTAACACATTCGTATATCCTAGTCTTTTATGCATACAAATTTTTTTTTCAAAAATTAAATCATACTTATTAGTATTATTTCATTATCTGCTTTTTTTACTTACCTACCTCTATTGTTTGGTCAATCTTTTGCGGCTTCTTCACATAGCATTGGCCTTGTTTCCAAGGACCTTACTGCTTAGGTGAGGAAATATGGTATAAGTAAACAAAAAAAAAATGGAGAGTCATTTGGGTCATGTAGACAGTAAATAGATTCGAATTGAGAGATACCAGTAGGACGGAGTGTCATCTTCAAAGATTTTGTGGAGGAGACAATACTTGAGTCATGAAGTTAGGATGTGAACAGATAAGAAGAAGGTATCTTAGAGAAGCACGCACAAAGGCCTAAGGCATGGAACATAATAAGCAGGAATAAAGGAAAGGTTCTGCCTGAATTTGATTTATAATATATGTGAGCACATTGGCATTCAAGAGTTACTGTTCGCCAACCTATAGTTTATTCCCTAGCATTGATCCAATTTCTTGATTTCCGTTAAGCTTTGTAAGATGTAAAGTTACTTACAAAGGATATGTGTGGTGGAAAATTAGGACTAAATAAGTGAAAGTGATTATATTAGCTTCATATGTTTTTCCTGTAAACAAATTAAAAGGAAACTGGAGATGTTAACCACAAGCAACTATAAGGCAAATCATTAAAAAATATCTCTAATATAACTTATCCCAATTAATGATTCATTTGATTAATAAGACCTTTAAATGTAAATGGGGATTCCTGTGGTAGGAATCTTAGGCTTATTGCTTTTTTAGTTGATAATATTCCTACTTCTGTCACTCTTGTGCCTATTAAGGTTCACCTAAAATTCTTAGCCCTATAGCAGATATATTATCTTTTTTGAAAATAGTAAATAACTATTAAAATTTTGTCTGAAGGTTAAGTTTTTTCTTGTAGAAGGCTCCATTTGTAGTTTATTATGATTATTTTGCAGCTTTTCCAATTCTACTCCGTACCCATGGAATTCAAAGATAAAAGATTGTGCTGAGTGCAGATCATAAGTATAATAAATGGTTAAGTTTGAAAGCTCTAACTTATGAGGTAGATTATCCAGTAAACTGAACTAATATTATTCCTCCAACCAACATATATAATGCTTACTATGTGGCCAGGTTACTGTGGGCATAAGTGGCTGAGATACAATTTACCAGGGAAAGAGGGGGAAAAAAACAACCTTTAAGTTTGAAAAGGCTGTAAAAAAAAAATCAGGACGGTATTTCATCTTTAATAGTACAGGCATACCTTGGAGATATTGTGGGTTCAGTTCCAGATCACCACAATAAAGTGAATGTCACAATAAAGCAAGTCCTATGAATTTTTTAGTTTCCCAATACATATAAATTATGTTTATACTATAGTCTATTGAGTACACAGTAGCATTATGTCTATAAAATGCTAGCAGTTAACTGAGCCTTCAGTGAGTTGTAATCTTTTTGCTAGTGGAGGGTCTTCAATTTGTTTTTTTAAAAAAAGGAAATATCTGCAAAGAGCAGTAAAGTTAAGTGCACTAATACAAGGTATACCTATAATCTGGTTAAGGAGCTTCGTCATTTCTCTTTAGCATATGTGTCAATAATTATTTTCCTTTTTACTCATGTCTTGTTTTTTAGCTCAAGGAGAAATTGAAGCCATAGTTGTGCCTGTTTGCTTAGCATTTCTATTGATAACCCTTTTGGGAGTATTGTTCTGCTTTAATAAGCGAGACCTGTAAGTACCCTTATTCATATTTTTACATTTTTCTCCAGCTCTATTGAACTATAATTTATATCCAGTAAAATTCATATATTTTAAGTGTACACTTTGACAAAGTTTGTAACTATACAGATGTATTACTACCATCACAGTAAAGATAGAGAAGATTTTTATCCTTAAAAATTTCCTCATTTCTGTTTTTTAATTATCCCCTCTCTCAACCCCTGGCCCCAGGCAATCACTGATCTGCTCTCTGTGATTGTAGAATCGTGTATGACATCTTTTTTCACTTGCCATGTTTTTGAGATCTGTACACTAATATTTTCCTTTTTGTGTTGAATAGTATTCTCTAATATATGATATATCATATTGTGTTTATTCACATATCTGTTATGGTAGTTCAAGTTTATTCTTTCATTTGGCTAAAATGAATGTCGCTTTGAACATTTGTCTACAAATTTTTGTGTGTTCATATGTTACCATTTATCTTGAGTAAATACCTAATAATGAGGTTCCTGGGTCATATGGTAAGTGCATATTTAACTTTATAAGAAACTGTCAAACCATTTTTCAAAGTGGCTATGCTAGCCTATATTCCCACAAGTAATGTGAGAGTTCCAATTGTTCCATATTGTCACCAGCCATTAGCACTGTCTTATGACCATGTATTGCTATCTCATTGTGATTTTAATTTCCATTTCCCTCATAACTAGTAATGGATCTTTACATGTGCCACTTATATCTCTTCTTTTGCGATATGTCTTTTGAAATCTTTTAGCCATTTTTAAATTGGGCGGTTTGTCTTGTTAATATTGAGCTAGCTATAGGTGTTCTTTATATATTCTGGTTACAAAATTTTTGTCCAATGTATATTTTGCAAATTCTAGTCTGTGGCTTACCTTCTTGGTTTCTTAACTGTGACTTTAGAAAAGCAAAAGTTGATGAAGTCCATTTTTTCAGCATTTTTTTTAGTAGTTTTTGTGTTTTATATTCTGTTTAAGAAATCTTTGCTTAACACAGTCACAAATATGTTCTGTGTTTTCCTCCAGAAGTTTAATCATTTTAGCTCTATGTCTGTGATCTCTTTAGAATTAAGTTTTGTACATGATGTGAGATCAGGGGCAAAGTTCATTTTTTCTCATAGATATCTAGTCATTCAAGCATTATTTCTTGAAAAGATTATCTTTTCTTTTTCATCAAATTGTCTTGATACCTTTGCCAAAATCAATTGTCCATATATCTTGGATCTATTTATGGACTCTCAGTTCTGTTCCATTGATCTATATATATATATTCATGCCAATACTATACTGTCTTGATTATTATACCTCTGTGTAGTAAGTTTTGAGAGCAGGTAGTGAAATTCCTCCAGTGTGTTCTTTTTCAAAATAATTTTGGCTAGGTTCTTTGCCTTTTTATGTAAATTTTAATCTTACCAATTTCATTAAAAAAAAAAAAAACCCTGCTAGAATTTTGATTGGGATTTTATTGAGTCTGTAGATCAATTTAGGGGAAAATGCAATCTGAACATGACTTTACATGTTTGAGTCTTTGAGCTCATGAACAGAGTATATCTCTTTACTTATCTGGGTTTTAATTTCCTTTTGTAATGTTTTGTAGTTTTAAGTGGAGAGGCCTGCACATCTTATGTTAAATATATCCTGAGTATTTATATTATTGTAAATGGACTTAGTTTTATTTTCTAATTTTCATTGCTGTTATACAGAAATGCCATTGACTTTTTCTTTTTTTTTTAAATGATTTTGTTTACTGAGACCTTGATAAATTCATTTACTCTAGTAGTTTTTTGGATTCCTTAGAATTTTTTATATACACAGTCATTCTGCCTGCAAGTAAAGGTGGTCGTTCCAATCTTTATGCTTTTAGTTTTTTCTCTTATGGTGCTGTCTAAGACAGCCAGTACAATGTTGAACAGAAGTGGTAAGAGCCAACATCTTTTTTTGAATTCTCGATTTTAGGGGAGAAAGCATTCAGTCTTTCTGAAGAAGTAGTATTACCTCTTTAAATGTTTGATTGAATTTACAAATGAAGCCATCTGGGCATGAGATTTTCTTCATGGGAAGATTTTTAGTTGAAAACTTAATTTCTTTATCGATATAGAGCTATTCAAGTTTTTTTTTTTTTTTTTAATCTGTTTGGTAATGAATATTTTTCAAGGAATTCATCCATTGTTTGGTTGGTCCCTAAAATTAGGTCGTTAATTTTATTTTTTTTTATTTTATGTCCAGATTTTATAGCTGTTTCCATAGGAGAGTCAGTCTGGTAGGATCTTGCTAACTTTTATTTTTATTTTTGAACTTATTCTTAAGATGACTCACTTCTTATATACTTACGTACACTAATGGATCTCTAACTTTGGGCTATGAAATATAGTCAGGTGAACAAACAAGTAGGTTTTTTTATGATGGAGATGTCCCGAATTGGGTATTTTTAATATTGTTGGTCTTTCTGAAAAATCAAATTTGTCATATTTTATCTGGTACCTAAGTTGGAAATTGAACATTTTTTTGCTTTTTCTGTTTTGGGGAAGGGATGTACCACAACATGTTGTGACCTGGCTAAAGTTTTTAAGTGGTTTTTATTACAGAATTTCTTTTCAGAGATTTTTCTAATCGAATATTACTAGCTTTAGTCTTGTTAACAGTTTTTCATTATGACTAGGATTAAGGTCCCTATGCATTTTATATAGTATTTTCTCTTGATTACAAGGAAAATAGTTTTTTGTTGGTTTGAGATGCAGTAGGTATTGTTTACTTAGTTGCTTTAGTTCTTGAGATCTTAGATGAACATGTTTAGAAATAGGGACTCTTCATTGTTTACATGTGGTTCTACATACGCCTTCTTTCTTTCCTCTTCAGAATTAAAAAACACATCTGGCCTAATGTTCCAGATCCTTCGAAGAGTCATATTGCCCAGTGGTCACCTCACACACCTCCTAGGGTAAGATAAAATGTTTCTGACTATAATACATTGGCATATTAGGATACATTTGTAGAGTTCAGTCAAAAGATAATCAGACTGAATTGAAATGAAAACAAAATAGTGCATAAATGAGAATTTTAATCAGAATTTTAAAATACCTACACATTCTAGGTGTTTAATTATTCTGATATTCCTAATATTAGGTATTAATATCCTGATATTACAAATTGGAAACGTAGAGTGTTAATACCGATATGTGACAACAATGTAAGGAAAACATTTTGGTTGGATTTTAAAATCAAATTTAGCAGTCTTCCACATTTCAACACTGATGAAATGATTTTTGGAAACGTATACTAAATTCTTTGAACTTCCCTAAAGGGGAAATAATTTATATATATTTTCTTACCCTTGAAATTTGACAGATTAAAATGTGTATTTTATATTCTATGAAACTTCAGTCATTTGAGTTTGGTTTTTCTTAATGTTTTCTGGTTTTTCTATCCAGTTACTTCTAGGCTAGTCTAGGCATGAAATATGAAATACTGTTTGTAGACCATTAGCTTATCAAAATGTAACACCAATATTGATTTGGAATTCTGAAGAAATATAGCCTGATTACTACTACTTAGAATCATTTCACAATATCTGCAATTCAGGTAGTTGACAGTGATTTGATGATGTAGATGATCTCTGCACCATTAAAAGGTATTGAGAGGTTTCAGAGATGCTCTAGCTCTGTGGCTTTAATATTTGCCATATATATTTTGGAGTTTCTAAACATATGCCACAGGTATTAACCCATTTTCTCTCTTTCTTAGCATAATTTTAATCCAAAAGATCAAATATATTCAGATGGCAATTTCACTGATGTAAGTGTTGTGGAAATAGAAGCTAATGACAAAAAGCCTTTTCCAGAAGATCTGAAATCATTGGACCTATTCAAGAAGGAAAAAATTAGTACTGAAGGACACAGCAGTGGTATTGGAGGGTCTTCGTGCATGTCATCTTCTAGACCAAGCATTTCTAGCAGTGATGAAAATGAATCTGCACAAAATACTTCAAGCACTGTCCAGTATTCCACTGTGGTACACAGTGGCTACAGACACCAAGTTCCATCAGTCCAAGTCTTCTCAAGATCCGAGTCCACCCAGCCCTTGTTAGATTCTGAAGAGCGGCCAGAAGAGCTACAGTTGGTAGATAATGTAGATGGCAATGATGGCATTTTGCCAAGGCAACAGTATTTCAAACAAAACTGCAGTCAACACGAAACCAGTCCAGATATTTCACAATTTGAAAGGTCAAAGCACGTTTCATCAGTCAATGAAGAAGATTTTGTTAGACTTAAACAGCAGCAGATTTCAGATATTTCACAGTCCTGTGGATCTGGGCAAATGAAAATGTTTCAGGAAGTTTCTGCACCAGATGCTTTTGGTCCAGGTACTGAGGGACAAGTGGAGAGATTTGAAACATTTGGGATGGAGGCTGTGATTGATGAAGGAATGCCAAAAAGTTACTTACCACAGCAGACTGTAAGACGAGGCGGATACATGCCTCAGTGAAAGACTAGTTCTTACAATTTCAGCAGTACCTGCAAAAGCTAAAAATATTTTATCTGTGATGTCAGATAAAAGTAATCTTCACTCACTGAAGATGACCATTTGCCCTTAAGGACAAGAATATACTGTCCTCCCACACAGACTATTTCCATTCCAGAAAATCTGGGATTCTCCTTTAAGCACTACATAAACTGACTTCATCCCCTGAATAGCTGAATGACTTTGTGCTGTTTCAGGATGTTTGCACTGAAGTAAAACAGAAAGTTTCTCTGAAATCTATAAAGTAAAACTGTATTACATAGAAAACAGTATATTTAAATAAGCATTGATAAAACTTTAGCATGGCTATACTGGTTTTAAAACATAAAAGAGGTCTGGGTGGCCTAACTATATAGGAGCTCAACTTTTGCTGTCTGACAAAAAAATTGGGGGCTCATTTATAATTATACTAATACATCAAATATTAGTTCTCTTCCATTGGTAATGATGCTGCCACTTACTAAGAAAAGGAATTCTGGAGTTTTAACTTGGCAAATTAATATTAATTTTTGCATATAATCCAACTAAATTTCCCAAAACTTGATGATATTAACGTCTTTGAAAGTCCATTTCACAAATTCAATAGAGTACCCAGCTAAGAGTTTGGAATGAATGCCAGTCTTAAGCATTTAAAAAACACTTTGCCATTTATAAAGACTTAAATTGTTAACCTTTTTCTTTATAAACATTATTGACCTTAAAATTTCAGAGAATTCGGTTGATAAAGCACTTTATACAATGTCTTCACCTTAAAATGTGCTTTAATTTAATCTGCTTTGTTTTTATTTTTAAGTAGGCCAAGATTGAATTTTTTTCCTACTAGGTGTTTGAAGCAAACTGGGTTAGAGGACTTGGGCAGTATCCACCAAAGCAAAACACACCCCAGAATGTACATATTGATCTTGGTGAATATCAGTTACTATTTTAATATCTACTAGTTCTGAGGTAGGTGGAACTTAGTTCTGCATTGTGATTTAGGACTATTTTAAACCTCTTCCCACATGTTCTGTTCTATTCTTCAAAAGATAAGTGAGCCAGGCCTCCAGAGTTTAGTGCTAAACCCACTTTCTCATTTATGCCATCTCTCAGCCACAGCGTTGATGAGGCAGAGGCTAAAGACAGAAGCTAATAAGAAGTTAGAAATCATTAGTGGTTAAGCACCGCTATCAAGTAAGTTTGAAGAAAATAGGCTTTGTTTTTCTGTAATTTACAGAAATCAGGCCAAGTTAGAATAGTTTGTAGAGGTTATTGAAGAATAAAAGGCTAAGAAAAATTAGTATACATTTACTTTTGAACTATAATTCTACTCATTATTCTCTCAGAATTCTGTTCACATTATACATCTTATTATACTTTTCCTTTGTATTCTTGCCTAATCCTTTTCAGAGTTATTTCACATATATGGTCTTTGTGAAGAGAGCAGATGCTTTATTCTTATATATCCAGTTCTATTTTAGGTAAAACCAACATGAGATTGGTAGAATGACAGAATTGGAAGTATATGAGGAAAATTAGACACAGAGAGACCTCAAACTCACACTACAAGGTAATGGCATCACCGCCATTTAAGTTGGTCATCAAAGGCTGGTCCAAAGCAGCATTAGATTTATCTTGTTAAATGTCTGTCAAAAAATTTATATAACATTTTTCGTTTCCTCAAGTAGTCATGTTGTTGTAATTGTTTAGTTGTAACCTTCCTCATAACAAACAGCAGTATTAGAAGATAGAACATTCTGGTTTGAGATTTGTACATGGGGAGGAGGTAATTAGAAAATGTGATAGGAAACGAACATGAAGAGTCATTTAAGAAATGATATCATATAAGCAGATTTCTCTGTTGAAACTTGTACAGAATATGGTGCAGTGAGTAAAAGCCTCCAGCCACAAAAACACTTTAGACGAATGGATATGTAGTTACTGTGCAAAAATCCATTTAGGAAATTAACATTTGTCTCATTGTAGACAAAACTAACTCACTGCTTCTGATACAGTTGTCCTCTTGTAGGACTAAAAAAAATTATAGCCAAGCATATATGACATGTATTGCTATTATAATTTACTATTAGTTACTGGTATCTTTGGTATCCTACTCTCATCCCTCATAAAAACACAATTCTGAGTAACTATTAGAAAACTAACTATAACCCATTAAAAATCTAAAAATTAATCTTTTTTCTTAGTCTTAAACATGGATCAATCAGCACTCAGGGACATACCCAACATATAAGGAGAAGAAGCAGGAGGAAAAACAAAATCATTTACATGTTCTGTGTTCATGTCTGTTTCTACCTAGTTCATTTAATTTCAGCCTTATTCTGTGGTAAGAGATTTTACACATGAAGTCATTCAATGACCTTAGCCTATTGCGAATTTAAGGGCCAATTAATTTGAAATACCCTTTAAATGTTTGTTTATGAAAGCTCATTTAAAATGGAACATCTAAAATAGCTTTTTAAATAGAAATTAAACAAATTCTAAAAGATGTCTTTTTTTTCTGCCCAGAGTTAACCAGTTATTATCATGACATAAATGTAGAGGTAAAATAATTATATAGTGGAATTCCCTAAAATATTTCTGTAACTGGTATATATTGACCAAGTATAAAACAAGTAGGAGAGCTCTTCCATTCTGTTACACAGGCATACCTCAAAGATACTGCAGGTTCCAGACTATGGCAATAAAACAAATATCGCAATAAAACAGTTAGGAATTTTTGGATTTCCCAGTGCAAATAAAAGTTATGTTTACACTATACTGTAGTCAATTGTGCAATAGCGTTGTGTCTAAAAAAAAAAAAATGTACATACCTTTTAAAAAATGCTAACCGTCACCTGAGCCTTCAGTGAGTTGTAATCTTTTTGCTGGTGGAAAGTCTTGCCTGGATGTTGATGAAAATGCAGTATCTCTGAGGTGCTTAAAGGGAAGTGAAATAAAACAAAATATTCCATATTCCGTGTCATTCTCCTATTAAAAAACATTTCTGAATCATATAGTTGTTTCTATAATGTTGAAATGGCTAAAATGTTCAAATAAGCTACATAAAACTTAAAAAGTTCAGTTAAAAATTATTGGGGTAGCTTTCTGTTATAGGTCATGTTAGATTCTCTTGCCCAGGTAAGATTACTTTAAAAGCTTTTTTTGCACTTTTCTGTAAATTAAGAGAATGTGGAGCCATAAAATGGCAGGGTATTTATATTTAGCCTAATGTTGGGCATTTTCATAGATTTCAAAGAAGATGTAAACTGCAAACCTACAGCCTAATTCTTTGGGCTGGTCCTTGGCAGCAGTTCCTTTTTAGACTGTTTATAAACAATTCAGATGTAGGTTGAAATGAAATTTTTCAAAAGCAAATGTAATATCTTTTGGACTAATATATTTTTTCATCATATGCGACTAGTATGTGCATTAGTATGATAGTCTGGTATACATTGCATTAAAAGCAAAAAAGAGGCAGCTCTGGATGAGCTCTTCTGTTATCCACTTGTTCCACCATTTTTAAGAGCTTTTTATAGTCATTAGGTCTTTCAAATTGGTTGTTTTAACTTCATTATCCATTTCTTTAATACAGTCAATAGATTAAGATGAAAATGCATTTAAGGCTGTGCCGATAAGATGTTCCATACCTTTTATCCCTTAAACACAAGCTTTGGATGATAACTACATGTTTCAAATGCTGTTACATGAATACCAAAATGTGATGTATTAGAAATAAAGGAATATTTTAAAAGGTAGGTATTTGAAAATTCTTTAGTCTTGATGTATATGCGTGTTGAATGATATACTCTAAAAATAAGTGTGCAATTTGCTAGTGCTACAATACAGTGATTAGCATTAGGTATGTCTCCTCTTTATATCCTCGCTGTGTCCCATTTACCTGTAAGTGCAGTCCATTAACGTTCACTTGCTGTTTTATCCCCCCCTAATCTCTTCTTTTGGAAGGCTTGTCTAGAGAGTTTTGTATGTATTTTTACCTTTGTAGCGCATTGCATGTGCTAATTGTAATCACAGCTATTGTTTTAATGTTGACATAACTCTAAATGTTACCGTAAATGTTCTCATATATCAGCTTTAATCCTTTAAGTAAATTTAAGAAATAAATACTTGTTCAAATTTTTCATGTGTAGTCACTGCCATTTGATATCATTACAAATAATGGCTGCGGTAACAATATTTTATTACTACTAGTGTTGACTCTTCATATAAACTAAACTAGATGCTTTACGAGGGTTCTGTGGCTTTTTAAATGTTCATTTAGCACAATAGAAAATGATTTAGAAGAAAATCAGTACACTATCTCTGCCTTAACATCTAGAACGGACTTGGAGATGGCAATTCATTTACCAGTGTTCCAGATTTACTAAAATAAGTTCTAGAAACCTACCTCTCAGTGGATTTTTGTCCTATAAATTGACGAGGGACCAACCAAGTACAGAGGTGCTGCACCATCTTGTGGCTTGTCTGTGCCCACACTCTGGAGTCTCCTCTTTGTCACAGTGAGGCATAAAGCCCATTGAGACGCAGCACCTCAATGCTGCCCTGAGGTGGTGAGTAGTAGTATTACTAGCTTAGTCAATTCCACCTGGAAGAAAATCAGAACTTTTAGATTTGCTTGTCTTAACATTGTGCTTTATATCTAAAATATTCAGAATCAAAATTCATAAACCAAAAGCCAGGCTAATTTTCCCATTAAATATATATACTGAAGGATATAGAAATACATCTTGCCTTGGGGCTGTGTTCTTTTGTTTAAAATCTATTTGGCTACGGCTCTTAGAGGCTCAGCCTGACTTTGCGGTACCTCTTACCCAAATTTATATTATGGGTCCAGTCCATCCTGCTTCCAAAAAGGTTACAGAGCTTCCTCAAAGCATTGTTTCCCTAGCCTGGAGGCAGAGAAACAATTTTAATTTTCTTTTTAAAGTAATATAAAATATTCCTTCCATGTTTTCAAAATATAAAAATTACAACAAACTGTGTGCTCTTACATACACGTTTAAAGTGTATCAACTGGACTTAAACTAGTTAGTGCCAACAAAAGGAAGTAGGAGAAAAGGAGAGAACTGAGGTATAGAAAGCAAATAAACAGGGAAGCACAGGCCACTGAATCAAGGTAACAGCTCCTATCCCTGTCGCCATATACCAGGGGGCAGCGTAAAGGTCTGCTGCCGTCCAGCTACTTTGACTATACTGCCTACATTTCCTTTTCTGATTCCATCATCTTTCCTGGTCCTGCTGTGCCTCTCTTTCCAGCTTCATATAGACTCCTCTCCAGATACACATGCTTTAATTCCCGGAACATTACTATGCTGCTGCTCATCTCCCAGCCTATAACAGTTTCCTCTCCTAAAATGTTCTGGACAAAATCCCTTGTTTAGCTGGACAATTCTTACCTACTCACTAAGAACAGACTCAGATCCTCCTGGGTGAGACCTTCCACTGTCCTCCTCTCCCCTTCCCTTGTCCCTGACACCCTTCATAGCACTTGGTGTATATATAGGTGCCTGGTAAGTCTTGCTTACAGGAAGAAATCGGTGGATGAATAGATAGAACAATTTTTTTAATTTTTAATAAATGACTTTTAGCACGTGTCTCAGGTTTCATTTGACCAAGAGTTGCATAGTGCCATGAGCAGTCATAAATTTGCTCTCTCCTCTACCTACCTCCAACTTGAAAGTATTTGATGATTCTCATCCCCAACCACCCCCAATAATGGCAAAAGCTTTTTTTTAGTGCAGCATATACACTCAGTGAGTGAGTGAGTCAAAAAAATAATAATTTCAAAAAAAAATTAAAGCCAGGATGGATCCTTGCAGATTATTTAATGCAATCTCCTCATCCCGCAGACAAGGAAAATGAGAAGACAGACCAGTGAACTTTCCAACACCACAGAAAGAAAGAATTCAACTGGGAGGGCAGGTTACAAAAGAAAAAGAAGACAGCCCTGCCCTCGGAAGTTATTGTCTGGAAAGGAAGATGAAATAGACACTTAGAATCTGGCTTAGCTTTTAAAAAGTACACATCGCAAATAAATACAGGCTCTGAGTTACTTCTGGGCTTAAATATAAGGCAGCCCCAAATACAGTGATAACCCCAATTTCTCATGAAGATCCAAAAGACAAATTTTTGGACAACTTGAATGTCAATTTTAGAGTTTTGATTAAATTGTCAGATGTCTATCTGTGGTACGTATTTTAAGTCAGACTATGTAGAACACAGGGACATAAAATATTTTTTTCACTGATACCTCATAAAATAATTCTACCCAACTCTTCACATGCCCTTGGACAACGGGGTCTCTCCTTGTCATCACCGGATCCCCATTTTGAGTCAGCATAGTTTTCCACAGCTCATCCCTTTCACTTCCATCTCGCTGTTTGAGACTCGGCATGGTAAAGCTGTCGTTGGAACCAGGATTCCAAGCCCTAAGCATCTGCGTATCACTTGTATGCAGTGAAATCCAATACATTTAATAATGAGATCATACCATGGGTATAATTACGAAATCTTTGTTTTTTGCCTTTGGCTCTCCTTTTTTTGTCTCTTCTTCTGGTGATCTCCACATGCCCCCCAAACTAGTATGAATGAGGTCATTTTGGTGAATAGGTTCTTTCCTAAACAGAACTCTTATTTTCAAACTAAGTAAGGGAGAACATGTAATATGAGAAACTGTGAGGATTACTATCACAGGACCTTTTAGGGAAATGATTTTGGGGAAAACACTCTTTATATTTGGGCAAAAAGCTGTTTTCATCAGGCATGTCTTCCTGGAAGAAAATAATTTTCTGTGGAATTTTAAAGTGATGGGTTTGGCCTGGTGAAAAGAAGAGGAACTAGTCAGCATGTGCTAACTGTTCTCAAATTAATGTTGCCTCAGTTTTCTGGATCAGACTAAACAATAATTTTTCTGTCACATAAGATTTAAATTTCAGAATTGGGCAAAAGGATTTTTGTTGACCTCTCTGAGCAAGGCCCACACATTACCTGCCCTGCTTTCCCCCTTGCCCCAGTGTGTGATTCCCTCAAGCAATCAAAGACCCTACCTCCCCCACCCCATGGTCCTAGCTCCACTACTCTCGGCATAACCACAGTCAGATTGATGTGCCATCTAGTCCAGTGCTAGGGGGAGGTAGTCCTGCACTTTTTCTACTTTCAAGACAAATAGCAACTCCTGAGGTGACATCTAATCCTAGGCTTCTGACCTCACCTAAGGAAGGTTCAGTGGAGATATCACAACCTTTTCACTGCATTTGAGACACATGGAGCAGGCTTCTCTGTCCTCCAATAGAATCATGAAAAGCAAGCCAGACCCATTTCAAAACAAAGAAGCTTTGTGCCAATAATTCTGCAGGTATCAGAGTCTCTCCTGATCCCATGATAAATGCACTGTCATGATTCGATAATGTCAGAGGGCCTGTCCAGGGCCTCCCATAGCACAAAGTGAAGCGGGTGGGACAGATGAGCTTGGTGACAAGGCTGGGGCTAGGATGAGACCAGCAAGGCACCCAGAGCACACAACTGAAGGGGGCACTCAGTGGGCGTGCACGATCCTAGGGGTGAGCAGGTGCCTCCTAAGTCCCCACCCTGTTTGGTGATGGCATAGTCAAAGGTGGGGAAAGGAGGGCTTTCTGTCATCACTTGAGACTAGGAGTATTGCCAGTTCTCTAACTGGGCAAGTGGGATGACTTTGAGAAAATTATTCTAGCATTTTGGTGAACAATAAACGAGAGAGTAAAGGCTGGGACAGAACACTGATAAGGAGAATTTCTCTGATGCTGATGAAGACAGAAGGAGGTTTAGACCAAGAGAAAATAGAAAGGCAAAGACAGTTCACGAGACATTTCAGAACCCATGTTGCCAATCAGGAAAGAGAGAAGAGAGATATAGGGGGATAAATAAGTCAGAGAAGCAAAGGAGAGTTTACCCTACTTTTGATGCTGTGGACAATATCTCCAAGGAGAGACATTCTCCAGACAGTGAAGGAAGCCAGGTCCCTGCCTGCATCCCGCTCCCCCCACCCCAAACTGGAAAGTTTCTGTTCTGTGGAGGCCAATTTATTGATTTCTGGGACTCATGCCCATGCCTTGTTTCTGCGCATGCCCAAGTGCTAGGGAGGGTAGAACTACAGCAAGGGAGGGATTCCAGAGTGTGACTAGATGACGAACCTCACGAGGTGTCTCCAGGCAACTGTTACTGGGAAGAGCTGAGGAATACCTCAGTTCCTCTTTTAAGACAATTGTTCAGTGCCCCTGCCCGGTCAACATATGCCTTCATCCCTCCTTCTTGTATGCCAGCATCGACTGCTTAGCCTCCCCCAAACACTGCCCCGTGACTGCAGGCCTTATCTGAGGCTCCATTTGCGGCACCGATAGGGGCTAGGAAAATGTGGAACTCCTGACCCAGACCTCCCCGGGTTTTCAGTAACGGCCAAGTTCACACTCCACCCAAGTTCAGTCTTCCCCAATTACACAGATAGACCCACGCAGAAATGAATAGGTTACCATTAGAAAAAGCATGGATTTTGGAGGCAGACAAATCTGGCACAACTTCTCTCTCATTCCCCTCATCTCTAATAACAAGAATAAGCATACATCAACAAATTGGGCAACCTGGAAGAAATTAGTAAATTCCAAGAAACAACCAACCAAGACTAAATCATAAAGAAATGGAAAATCTGAGCAGACCTATTCCTAGACTGAATCAGTAATCAAAAACCTCGCAACAAACAAAAGTCCAGAACCAGAGAGCTTTGCTAGTGAATTCTACCAAATGTACAAAGAAGTATTAATATCAATTCTTCTCAAACTCTTCCAAAAGACAGAAGAGGAGAAAACATGACTAAAATTCATCCAGACAAGGACACTACAAGAAAATTACAAGAAAATTACAGGCCAATATTCCTGAAGATGCAAAGATTTTCAACAAAATATTAGCAAATGGAATTCAATGATACATTAAAAGAATCGCACACCATGATCAAGTGGGATTTATTCCAGGGATGCAAGGATGATTCAGCATATAAAAATCATGTTAACAAAATGAAAGATACAAATCATATGACCATCTCAATAGAGGCCAAAACAGTATTTGACAAAATGCAACATCCATTTATGAAAAAAGCTCTCAAAGTGGGTATAGAGGGAACATACCTCAGTATAAAAAATAGCCATCTATGAGAAGCCCACACCAAACATCATACTCGATGGTGAAAAGCTGAAAGCTTTTCCTCCAAGATCAGAGACAAGGAGGCCCATCTTTGCTACTTTTATTCAACATAGCACTGGAAGTTTTAGACAGAGCAACTGATAAGAAGAAATAAAAGGCATCCAAATCAGGAAAGAAGTGAAACTGTCACTATTCGCAGATGACATAATATATAGAGAGAACCCTTAAGACTCCCCCCCCCAAAAAAAAACCTAAAAAAACTGTTAACAAAGCATTAACAAAATCAATAAAAAAATCAATAACAAAAACCTGTAGTGTTCGATACCCTAATAACAAACTATTTACAATTGCATCAAAAAGAATAAAATACCTAGGAATAAATTTAACTAAGAAAGTGTAAGACCTATACATGGAAAACTAAGACATCAATGAAACAAATTAAAGACACAAACAAATGGAAAGATATTTCATGCTCATGGATTGACAATATTGTTAAAATATCCATACTACCCAAAGCAATCTAAAGACTCAATGCAATCCCTATCAAAGTTCTAGTGGCATTTTTCACAGAAATAGAACAAACAATTCTAAAACCTTCAGAAAGCAGAACAAAGAGGCATCATATTCTCTGATTTCAAACTATATTACAAAGATACAATAAATAAAACAGTATGGTATTGGCATAAATACAGAGACATAGATCAATGGAACAGAATAGAGAGGCCAGAAATAAACCCAGGCATATATGGTCAATTAATTTATGACAAAGGAGCCAAGAATATACAGTGGGAGAATGAACAGTCTCTACAATAAATGATTTTGGGAAAGCTGGACAGCATATGCAAAATAATGAAACTGGGCCAGTCTCATACACCAGACACAAAAATTAACTCAAAATGGATTAAAGTCTGAACATAAGACCTAAAACGATAAAACTTGTAAACTAAATTCATGTAAGCTCCCAATTACTCTGCAAAACACTGAAATTAACTGTCAAGGTAGAGGCATTAAGTGCATTAAGAACACAGCTTTCTTAGACCTGAAATTTACTTAACCCTGCCTAGTTCCATCATTTTCAAGTATTATGACCTTGGGCAATATCATCTCATTAGCTCTATTTTTTTAAAAATGAGAATAATAATAAACCTACCTCACAGAGTTGCTGTGAAGCTTAAATGAAATAATATGCATAAAACTTTTAGCACAATGACTATGTGTCACTATGCTAATGTGGTCCATACTAAGTGCTCAATGAACGACATTTAAACTTAGTAAAATTATATGGGACGTAGGAAGAAAGAACGCAGAACCTGGATTTCTAACTTTTCTTCCCTAACATGTGTCAGAAAGACTGAACCTCAGTTAAAGAACACACAGCGGATGGGAGTTTTGATTATTGGGAGGTAGGAAAGATCCCAGCACTGCTGCACCAAATGTTGTCTTCAAAGGAGTTCAATGGGCAGAGGAGGAAAGGGAGGCACCTCTGCCTGCACGCCAACCCCCAGCTTGCCTCAAGAGTGGAAAACAGTCTGGTACAGCCGAGGCAGTGAGGGCCATGGCAGGAGCTTGGGTTAGAGAGGCTAACAAAAAAGTCTACTAAGCAAGAACTGAACTTACACAGCTAAAAGGCTGCTTTGTCTTCAGTGGGGAGAAATGCTTGACTGTGAGGCAGGATGTAAAACTCAAGGCGAGGAGAGCAGTGGGGAGGCTGATGCTGTAAAGCAGGAAGGGACCGAGAAGGCTGGAACTCTGTCAGGGCCAGGAAGACAGAGAAAGGGAAGAGTGGTAATGAGGTAGGATCATCAGTATGTGATTAACCGATTAGAAATGGTAGGTAAGGGAGAGCGGCTACTTCAGCTGCTTTATGGAATGGAAGTCAAAGGGGGAAGAGACCTGAGTCAGGGATGTTCATTTGGCTTCAGAAATGAGTGGAGAGTGTGTGAAAAGATGACTCTGGGCCCAAAGCTATAGCTGGACTAGAGGCAAAGCCTTGAGAATCACAAGCAAAGGTGGTACAGTTGTTTAAATTTTCTTACAAAAAAGATATCGGTAATTGTTTTCCAAGATCTGAAGAATACCAAGAGGAAAAACCATAAAATATGCTGAGGCAGGCCCTCAGGCCTGGAGCAAACAACTCATGCGCCTCTGGGTTCCCTGACCTCAAAATCTCCCGAGAACTTCCTGTACTCAGCATCTCCTCAGGCACACAATCCCTCGTCACACCCTGAATTTGACTTCACCACATGCTAGCATCCTCTAAGTCAGAATTCCTATATCTCACGAACGATGTACCCCTTCAACTCACTCTGGCTCTCTCACAGGAAAACCTTGCCCTCTTTAGGCCTCCGTTTTAATAACCAACACCTCCTTCTCAGTTTTGTCAGCCTTCCCCCTCGCCAGAACTCTACAAGCGCCTGTCTTTCCGTCACACTCATCTTCAAGTCTATACCCTGGGTAAACCGAATTACCTGCCTCTCCTCCACACCAAATGTGTTTGGGCAGATCAGCACCACGACTAAGCAATCTCAAATATAATATTATTTTTTCACCACTGCAAGAACTAATTTTTACATTTCCTTCACAGCTCAAAACTTCCTTCACCATTTACTCTCCTGATGGGTGAGCCTGCCTCACAGTCAAAATACTATAAACATTTTTTAAAATAAGACAACAATAAGCAAATCTGTTATTCCCTGGCTGCTTACTCTGTGCCAAGCACAGTGTTCAAATCAGAACCTTCATTACTTGTACTTAATCTCCCCTTAAGCATATGCAGTGATATTGCTATTTCCTCCCATTTCATAACGAAGAATCTGAAGCTTAGGGAGGCTGAGGAGCTCATGCAAAGCCACAGCTGAGCAGGCAGCAAAGCTGGTGCTGGAAACAGCCCCACTGCCACGCTCCTGCTCCACACGAAAAATCTGAGGTCGCCCCTCGCAGGGCCACCAGGAGCACATTGAATGACGTAACCTTTGACAAGCACACACAGCATAATACCTGGTGCATGTTGAATAAACATGTGCTCTGCATTTTCAGTTGCTAAATCTGGCAGCCCTCCCAGGGCACATCCCCATCCCTCAGGCATCCGGAGCTTTGTCTCCCACCACCTGTGTGTGGCTCCTCGCTGATGGCCAGCGTCCTGGCCTCCTCGCGCAGAATCAGAAGTGCCTGGAAGTTACACACCCGGGAGGGAAGCACTTAGCAATGACTGAGGGTGAGGGGAGTGAAAGCCCAGGCCTCTCGAGTTGGCTGGGACACACTCTGGGGTCCCAGTCACTTACCTTCCGTGCCCCCTGCCGCATTCGGGCTGGAATACCTCCCGAGTCTTGGTCTGAAATCCCATCTGATTTAGCTTCTTCCGCTTCCCCATCGGGCTTCTCTCACACCTTGACCAGTTTCTCTCCAGAACACACCCATAATAAATTAGTTACATCTGAATTTGTGTCTCAGGTTTTGCTTCTGGGGAATTAACACCAGATACCATCGCCAACCACACCTGCACAGAGGCAGGCTTCTCTACTCGGAACTTGTGGGCCTAACCTTCATCTGGGGTGTGAGTGGGAGACCTGCAAGGAGAGGCCCAGGTGATGTCGGAGGCAAATGCAAAGGGGCAGATTGGCCCCCATTTATCAAACTCAGAAAAGCCCATGGGGATTCCGTTTCTGCATCCCACGTAACAGCCAGGCTCCAGTGGAATGTGGACGTGGGCGCCCACAGCTGGACCCTGTCCGCCTTGCAAGTACTGCCCTGCTCCTCTGCCCACAACACAAGCCCTCCACCTGGAACCGCCCGCCTCTGAGGAGGCAGCATCTCCTTGTTTTGTTCCATGTTCCATTTTAAAGATATTGGCCTCTACGACGATTCCCACGTAGATGCCAGTGGGGGTTTTAAGTTATGACATTCAACGAGAGATAGTCTATACTCCGGCATAAGAGGTGTAGTTTTCAAGGCCAATGAGTTTTTCAGGGACCGAAGAGGGCAGGGGGACTCAAAGGATGCTATTGGGACAGCAGGAACCTTTCGTTGTGTTGGGGTTGCTCTTTTTAGTAGTTTCCGTTTGGGTTTTTTTTTTTCTGTTTTTTGTTTTTTGTGGTTTTTTTTTTTTTTTTTTTTTTTTGGCAGAGGGAGGTATATAGCAAGGGGACTCGGATCTCAGGAAGAGAGAGAAGTGTGAACTATGATGAAAAATATTTATTTGGGTTCAAGAGACACTGCCTTTGGATGGAGCATTCTCCCTTTGGTTAAAATATAAACTGTTCTTGGAAATCAACCCGTAAGATGTCATGGAATTGTCAGCTTAGCAAGCTGTTCTCTTACCATCAGGAAATTAACATCCAGCAAGCTTGCCATTTTTCCTGGAACTAATGTTTTTTTTTCCTGCAGAACAACAAGGCTGGCTGCTAAATCATATCTTGGGAGGGGCTGGACTTACATGCAGACTCTCAAAGAAAAAACATTCAGCTTAGTGTCTGAGTAAATATTTATCATTTGGAAAGGCAACTGGAAGTTTTTTTCCATACTTTGGGTGGTTTCTTATGAAAAAAGATTTGGAGCAAAGAAGCTCAAGTGTGTACGTGTCAAGTCACGGTTCTGACCAGCCAGCACCTTGGCTGTCCACTAAGTGAGGTGTTCTTCTATAGAATGCTGAGCCCTGCACTCTCTGGAATGTCATGTTAACGCTTTGGAATTATGAACTGAGACCGAAGTTCACTTGGACTTGGCCTCATGGGCTTTTCAAAGGACCTTGCTCCTTTCCCAGGGGCTTGCTTTTGTGGTTCTGATGGGCCAAGACCCCCACAGGCAGTCAGCCGATGGCAGTACCCAGGTCTGCTCTGAGGCTTCTGTCTGGGAGCCAGCCCATCTAGGGGACGATATACCCTGGTCAGCCCTCTGCCCCACAGGAGACAGGACTTGTTCCTGCAGAGCAAAGCCTGTGAGAATCCAGCTGGGCCTAGGACCTGGTGTGTCAATTCCAGGTGGCCATTAGCAAGCCCACTGGGCCACACGCAGGGTCAAGTCCTTGAGGCAGTTCTGGTAGCAATAAGATGACATCTTGATATCTGTCTGGGCTTGGTTCCTAGCTGGCTCCCACTGGACTCTGGTCTCAGACAAGGCTAGTCTGCAGGCCAGAAACACTGAGTAGATGAACACCAGCATCTCAAGGGAAAGTTAATAGATGGGGAGCAAGGCTTTGGCTGGGGCCTTGCTGATGTGCTTCAGGCTGAGCCTAGCCCCAATGAGCAGAGGGAGATCTATCTGGGTACTTAAAAGTCCAGTCTGGTGTCCAAAAATCATCTGTTCTGCAGAGGTTGCTTTCTATACCTCTAGAAAGCGCTATAAATGAAATTCTCTCACTACCAAAAAAATAGAAGTAAAAAAAAAAGAAAAGTTTAGCTACCTGGAGAAGCTGCTACACAGATGTGGCTCACTCGGCCCCTAACCCACAGGCTGGTCTGTGGAGAGCGTCCGCAGGCAGCCAGAGAGAGATGAAATTCGAGGAACGCCCTTTGCTCTTTCTTTTAAGGTGGAAGTGACCTGGGCATGTTTAGAAGCTGAGGAGAAGGAATCGCTCAAGAAGGAAAAGTTGAAAGTACAGGAGATGCAGAGGGAAGGTAGACAAGAGTAGGGCCGTGGCCGTCTCTGACGCCTCCCAGTCTGGCCGAAGGAAGAGAGACCAGCCAGCAGCACATCTGCCATGAAATGGGGACCATGCCATCTGCTGAGCAGTGTGGGGAGACTCGGAGGGAACCGGAGGAGCTGGAAGGAATTTGAAAATTCTTCCCTGCGGGATGAAATAGGAAGACAGTGAGAGCTCAGGCGTGAGGCCCAGTGGGGTCCGTGGTAGGGGGTCAGGCACGAGCGACCCCCTATGTCTGATTCCTGGTCACCTGCCACTCGTCTGGGTTTTCCACAGCACGAGACACCCCAAACTCTAAAGTTGGATATTTATACTCTGAAGTCTTATTTTTGACACCTGAGCAGGTAAAACTTTAAAATGGAAGGATAGCATTACAAAAAAAATGGTACTATGGCTTTATTATTTGAAAGGTCGAAATACAAATGCCTTTAAAATAAAGCATCTTAAAGGCTATTTATTCCCATTACAATAACCATTATTTCCATAAACTACTTAAGAGTACATAACTGTCATGCATATGCGTTACATATTGCAGTACGTGTATAACAATATGTGTAAAAGTCAACATGCACGGCCCACAAAGAGATGATTCTCTTGGTTCTCTTCCTTACTGTGACAATCATTCAGAATATCCTGCATGTCCATTCTGGCGTGCACAGTTTGATTTCTATTTCAAAGTCCAGGCCTCAGGAGACCTTCTTGGCATTTTACCCCGCACAAATAGCGAAGCTGGGCGGGCAGGACGGGGAATTCCATTCCTAAAAATGAAGCAGAACATGCATCTAGATTCCCTCGAGCCACTGTCTGACGCTTGCTGACTGGGAGCTCTGTGCCCTCGCCCGCTCCCACACCCCCGTCACCAGCACAGGCAGGGCTGACAAAGGGCCCTGCCTGGAGCTCAGGGGTGAGGGCAGCCCTGGCCTCGAGGCTTTTGCAAACATAGATAGAGTCTGTTTGTGCTTCTGAGAAAACTGTCTCCCTGCTGACCCCAGTGCCCAGTAAAAGCTGCAGAGGGAACGAGGACCGCTAATGACTTCCGTCATCCTCTGTTCTTTTGGCTTGGCCCCTTGTATGAGACACAGAACGCCACAGACTTTGATTACAAATAGGCTTTGTCACTAATTAACGTAAAACAATTAAAATACATCAGTATAAAATTCCTCTTTTAAAATACCCTGCAAAACCCACATATTTTAAACAGTCAACCACATGACTTAAGTCCACTGATTGTTCTAAAGGCCTGCTAAGTGCCTCTAATGTCTAGCAGCTCAGCTGGTCTCTCCATGAGAGGTAGAAGATTCTGTAATGTCAACAGGCAGACATGCAGATAGTAAACTACAGATGGGAAAAGTTTAGCTTCACAATGATTTAAGCAACACAGATAACTCTGAGGTTTCATTACTTCCAATAAATTGACAAAATCCAGCTACAGCAGTAAACAGCTGATTATCAGGAAGATGACAAAGGACGTCCCAGACATCTGGTGATACTGCAAACCAGCAGAGACTTTTGGGATGCACAGTTACGCAATAAGTGATATTCATAAAACTTTGAACTAGAAACCTTTGGAAACAGCCCCAAGGAATTAAGACAAAAGAGGATAAAGAAAATTTTTACAAAAATGTTTATGGAAGTTGCTCTCTATATGAAGAGGAGATTTGAACCAATCCTATGAACTAAGGGTACCTCAGCAAACCACAATATGCAGGCACCCCGTAGAGCTCTGAGTGACCATTCAAAATGCTACCACTCTGAATTATGTTCATTCACGAGATTTTATATGTGAAATAAATGAAACACAATAGAATTTGTAATTACATGAAAATGTATATAGGTACACAAGATCATATCAGGAATGAATCAAGAATAGCATAAGTAATTGCTATTTAGAAGGTTTTGTTGTTGCAAAGTTGAGTCCAAAATAAATTTTAAATTTACCAAAGAGAGAGAGAGAGAGAGAGAAAGAGAGAGAGAGAGAGAGAGAGAGAGGTGCCTAGAGGTATCCATTGATGGATGCTGAGTCACACCCATGGCATGTGCTGTGGATCCAGGATAGAGGTTAGCTCAGCCGGGGTTTCTCAACCTCAGCACTATTAACATTTTGGGCCAGATAATTCTTTGTTTGGGGGGCTGTTCGGCACATTGTAGGCTGATTACCAGTACTGCTGGCTTCTACCCACTAGATGCCCACCTCGCCCTCGCAGAATAGCTGTGGGCATTGTCAAATGCCTGAGGGCTGGAGGTGGGGGGGCGGGGTGGAAATCACTAGACAAGAACCACCGGTGTAAATGTGAAGGGCCGCCAACTCTCCGCCTCAGCTATAGCAGGGGACAGGAAATTATGAGGGCTGGGGGAGCTAGAATGTGTGCCCTTCTAAAGAGGGAAGTCTCTATTCAGTTAGAAATCCAGAATGGCATAGCCTAATTTTTAAAAAAATGAGCAGCTAATTCAAAGTTAAAACACTTTGTGAACCAGTACGGTGCAGGAAGAGCCTCGTGTCTGTGGGCTGGCTACAGGGGTCAGCAAATTTTTTTTTGTCAAGGGCCAGATGGCGAACCTTTTAGGCTTTGTGGGAGAAACTGTCACACTACTCAGTTCTGCCTTTGTGCCGGACAGCAACCACGGATGATGTGCAAATGATGGGCTATGTTCCAATTAAGCCTCAGTTATGGACGCTGAAATTTTAATTCCATAAATTTTCACATGTCTTTAAACATGGTTCTTTTGATTTTGTTTTCTAGCCTTTAAAAAGTCAACATTGTTTTTGGCTTATGGGCTCTGCAAAACTAGAGCCCAGATTTGGCTGGAGGGCCAATTCGCCAAACCCTGGACGGGAGCCTGCCTGCAGCAGAGCAGCACCTAGGGACATGCTGGGAAGGGGGACGGGATCCCCTTAAGGTGGCGGCAGACCGACACAGGGGGAGCAGCAGTAGGGGTCTCCGGGGTCCATGCTGGAGCCTGTTTTCTCTTGCCTCCCCCCAATTCCTGAGCCTCCTTCAAAAGGCCCTTGCAGTGTTTTTAGTGTTTTACTGCTATCTCCTGAGAAAACAGAATGAGGGTATCATCTTTTTTTTTTTTTGAAAAATCTACAGACTGGATTTTCTGCCGTCTGTTAAATTTTTCTGGTGTTATTGAAAAAGAAAGCCTGTTATTGAGGCACCAATGTAGCTGTTTGCATGGTTCCCAGGCCCCAGCAAGCAATTAGTGGAATTTCATCAGTCTTCAATGACCTTGCTAAAACAAGTTTTCCTGTTTGTGTCCCCTTAACGCCTCTTTGATAGTAACAGAGAATACGCAGATGGCCCTCTCCAGCAACCCGGGATGCTGGGAATGGGGACAGTTTGTGACTATAGGAGAGGAAGGTCACCAGTGCCGTCTGAGCTTTTAGGCCTGTATCCTGTGAATCTGCTCTACACAGCAGTATGTGGCCACTGAATGACTTTCTGGGGTTCCCGGGAAAACTGCTCCTTTTACTGGCAGGAAATGCTGACTCCTATGAAGCTACCTCTGGTCATCCATCTAGAACAAAACAGAGCCCTAACTTCCTAGCCCTCAAAGGTAGCAAAGTAGATACGGAAAATGATCAAAGGAGGCTGAAAGGAAGGAGAAAAAAATAAATGAAAAGAAAGAAAGAGTTAAAAAAGATGAGAAGTTGCTGGGTGTGGTAGGAAAAAAAGGGGAAGATAGGAGGCAAGAAGGAAAGTGAGAAAGGGGAAGAAGAAATGAAACAGGAAGCGCCAGGAGAGTGGCATTCGCAGACCATCCATCAGAAGATGCGCAGGCTTTGATGAAAAATTAAGGGAAGGAGGGCAAGGCGTAACAGCTTCATCTCTGACAGCCACTCACGGGAGCTATCTGGGACCCCTACTCTCTACCCAGCCATCAGATGCTTGGATTTCAGCTTCAAAAGCCTACCCAGGTGTGAGACAGACAAGACTGGCAGGACTCGTTCCAAGGGGCCCTCCTCCCCACCCACCTTGTATAGAATTTGAGAGGACCCCTCAGCTGTAGATAGGCACAGGGTCACAGAAAAGAAAGAACAGAGTGGGCACTAGGCTAGAGCCTCCCTATTTCACAAATCCAAAGGCGGGAATGGAAAGTACCCACTTGGATCTCTGGGGGACAAGGGGCTCGTAGAAGCGCCCAACTCACAACGGTAGGGGTACACACCAGGGCAGAGAGCCCACCACAGCCAGGAACCAGTGTATACCTTCTATTTGGTCCTTTTCTGTTCCCAGGGCAAAGGGGCAGCTCCCTAGTGCCCTGCCCCAGGCTTCCCTGATTCATCAGTAGTCACCGCGTAAACTAGGAGTAAAGAATTCAGTCAGGGGCGCTGCAGACCATTGTGATGTAATGAGGGAGCTTTCAGAGATCAGTCCTACCTGCTCGTGCCCATGGTCAGGATGCAGCAAACAGCTGAGGAAAGTGGCCAGTGGCCCAACAGGTATAAGTGGGGACAACGACACATGCAGAGGCCAGCGCTGGGCAGACACCAAATGAAGGACAAAACCCTGCTGCTCCACGAACATTGTCTGTCGCTCAGAATCAGTCCCAGAGCACACGGGGGCGGGTGTGTGTGTGTGCGTGTGTGTGTGTATGTGTGTGTGTGCGTGTGTGTGTGTGTGTCAAAGTCCCAAATGTGACTGAGTTACAAACCTAAAGCGACACAGGAATCACCAGGTTGGGTCGCAGTTACGTTTTTGCACAGCTGAGCTGGTGGCCTATGAAGTTTATGCCTGCTACCCAAGTACTGACTTCTCAAACTCTCCTAGAAAAAAATACCATCAGCCTCTCTGGCTGGCAAACACCTAATTCAATGCACCTCAGCCGATCACTCTTTACCTGGCCTCTCCCCATCTCACCAGGCTCTCAGCGACCTCCCCCTAATGGCCAGATGAGTCACAGCCGCACGTTAGTTAGGAAGTCATCGGATAGCATTGTGGTCAGGGTACCAGCCCAGTGCCAGTCATAAGTTCCTGGGTCTCAGCAAATGAACCCTTCCATCAGCACTTAGGCTAAAGGCTCCACTGACTGTCTCAGCCCTGGGCTCGGCTGTGGCAAAGGCAGAGGAATCCTGGTGTTGGAGCAGCAAAGTTGCTAAACGTTGCATGTTCCCAGGCACTGCTCAGCTGCTTCTGGGCAGAGCCTTTGAAGGGTGTGTTCGGTAAGCATTACTGGGCTCTGAGTCAGCACGAGGTACAAGTACAAAAGCCACTGCTACATTTGATGCCTTTCTACTCCCAGGCGTGGGTGCAAGATGGAGGGGCAGACAGGACCTCCGGGAACTACTCCAGGGCTGGGCAATGGCCTGGAGAGTGGGGCAGACCTGCTGGCCCAGTTTACAGCCCGTTCCCCGGTGCCCTGCTGAGGCTTCCCTCAGTCCTTGATTGACTGACCAGCAGCCAGTGTGCTGTGGACTTGAGGCAAGAGTCCTGGGTTGCGGTGCAGCTGCAGGCACTTGAGATTTAATGACGGCAATGAAGAGCCTCAGGTACACTAATGATCTTAAAAGTAAGATTCCAGGGCTAACTCAGAGGGGGAGCCCAGAGCCCAGGGGAGGCCAAGGTGAAGAGAGAGAGGCTCTCCCCTCCTGTCAGACCACCCAAGCACCACCTAAACAACTGTCCTCTGGCAATGGGAAAAGTGTCTCCTGGAACCCTGAGGAGCAGCCCCAGCAAAGGCTGTTACCATGACCCAATTCATAGGGAAGGTCAGATACTCCCACTTCAGGGGTCCACTGTCCCTCCAAGTCCATCTGTAAGAGGCCTCTGGGAGCTTATTATCTGAACGAAACATTCTGTGTTTCCTATGCAAAGCACTCAGGCTTATCAACATCTTTTCTTCACAGCTAAGTTACACGTCTGTGCTAACCTAGCTCAACCAGCCGTTCGGGGCAGGCGTCACTTTCTCTAATGCAAGCAGGATGGGGAGATGACAAAGGAAGCTCTTCTGGCCAAGCCGTACTGTCGTGCTCCCTGCAGGAGTCACCCACACCGAGACGCAGAGGATGCAAGCCATGGTGGCATCTAGACTTCTCACTTGGTTTGGTCTGGAAGTTGTTCAGACATGAGAAATTCTCTGGTTGCCAGTGAATTTTTCAGATAAGGGTTTGGTGTGCCGTCCTCACAGAGGTGGTCGGGGCCCAAGCTTTGAGCAGAAGAGAGAAGTTGCTCTCCAGCTTCTGAGCAGACCCCCTCTGGCATTCCAGAGCACAGGTACTGGGGTTTTCTGGGGAGAGCCTCGGTTGAAATGGGGGGCTCTGTGAAAGTCTTCCCGAGGGAACAATAAGGCCTGTAGGGGGAAGTCACGTACTCATTCTTTTCCCCTCCCAGAATGGTTTCCTGACCCTTTCCAGATTCCTCTGTGGAAACCTCTTCCAGAAAATTCTCAAAGTTCACCACCAACTTGTCAATAAGGTCTCTGGGGGCAGAACATAGTTTTAGAATCCTGTCTCCTTCCATGTTCAGAGAGTCATCAATTCCATTCAGATTTAGCTTATCCTGGAAGAGAGAAAGGGAAACCCCCAATGGTCATTTGGGGGCTACATATGATGTAACCAAAAGCTCACTGGGCTTGGGACACCCAATACCCCACCCGTTGATAAGTCTCCCATATTCCTCCCAGAGACCAGAAATGGTGGCCATTCACCTCTACATGCCCTTCTATAGAAGCTTGGCAAGAGTGGCGGGTTTTTTGAGAAAGAAACAATTTCAGATAATTTCTTCTTCTAGAGTGCTCAAGGCTATTTTTTTTATATACGATCATATGCTCACATAACCCCAGCTGAGATGGAAGCATCCAAATGAGAACTCTTACAGATGGAAAAGCATAACGATATATGACTTGCCCAACATCACCCGAAAATCAAAGGATGCCGTCTGGCAGGGGCAGTGTCTGTCATCTTTGTCATCTTTACATCGTCAGAGCCTAGCTCAGTGCCCGACATACAGTGCAAATGATTAATAAGTGCTTGCTGTAGAGGGCACACCTACAGATTATTCAAAAAGCATTTTAGACGTCAGATAATACTGCCTGTGAATTCATTTATTCTCTTAATAACTTTTAATTAAGTAGGAAAGTAAATAGGGTAATACAAGACTAATAAAGAAAAGAAAAAATAGAAATCAAAATCACAAAAATAAGAAAAATTTAAATAAAAATAATAAAAATATCTACATTAAAAAGAGACTTCTGAGTTAAAATAGGGTTTATATTAAAAATTCCTGCATCAAGAAATACTGAAAACAGTCTTTCAGTAATAAGGATTTCAAGGATATATTTGACTGGGGTTATTTCTTCTTAAGCAATAAATTAAACCTTAAAATTTTCAGAAGTTTTCAATTTAAAAACTTATGAAAAAGGAGGATTTCTACTTATGATTAGTTCACTAGAAAACCCCATTGCTAGTCAGCTTTGATTATAATGTCCCCAGTCTGAAACAAACAATCTGAAGCAGCCTTCCCCAGCCTTCGGACACCCACTCACATCAGCGTCCCTCCCCTCCAGGTATCCAAGTGGTCTCTAGATTAACTGGCTCTTGGCTGTTTTTAACTTGCTGCAAATCTTACAGTTGGGCTCTCTAATCAGACAGTCAGGTCCTTAAGGGTAGGACCAGTGTCTTTCTTCCATATCATCCTTGATAGGACCAGTTCCATGACCAGAACACCCTGGGTCCTTGTGAACCTGGTGAAGCCCTTTCCTCTTGTCAAAAGAATGAGGTCAAAGTCATTCAAAGAAGGCTGATTCCATCACCCAGCCATTCCTGGGAGTTTTTACTGCCGAGTTCTCTATGTGTGAACCCTGTACAAAGCTTGGCCCAGGACTGCTCCCACAACCGGCCTGCTCAATGATTTCCTTTACGAAAACAGGAGTGTTTACCTTGAAATCATCTCCATGCCATGTGGCTATACTGCTTTCAGCAGGGTTGGGGACATCAGGCCAACATAGGTGCTTCAATTTGCTAAGAGATAATATTTTAAAACAGGAATGATGAGTCCAAGAAGCATTTCAGTTGGACAACATGGTCGAGCCGAAAGAGTAAGGCTTTGCTTAAGAGAATTGTATGGCTTCCTACGAAATAAGGGCAAGCTCCCAGCCTCCTGACTGAAACTGAGAAAGCAAAGTATTTGGGGGATGAAATTGCAAGTCAGGGATGGGACATGATAGGAAGAGACCTCACTCAACACAAAGCTATTCCTATCCTTCCCACTCTCCCAGCCGTGCATCTCCACACCTGGTCCTGACGCCAGAAGTCATACCATCACAGAGCCATTTCTTTGAGATTTATTCCCTGGGAAGACTAGTACTCTAAACCTTATAAGCTACCCACACTTTAGCTTATAAAGTGTGGTCACACCAGCAGCATCAGCACCACCTGGGAACTTGTTAGACATGCAACATGTACACAAATTTGCGTTGGTGACTTGGTTACAACCTGCATTTGGGAATGTGCCTTTGACATTAGCTTGACCATAACTAAGCACAGCTGTTTGGCAGAGGTGACCCACAGCTGCAATTCTGGAGAGAGAGGTCTACCAGGGAAAGAGCCCCTGACCATCAGGGTGGCACGAGGCTCTTCGAAGATAAGCTTCCTTCCCCCAAAGCAACTGGGCAGGCAGAACAAACACCCCTGCAGCCAGCCCTCCAGCCCTGTACCACAAGCAAAGAACAAGTCTGCGCTGGGCACATGACTGGCTCGCACTCTAAATCCATGGGGACGCAGATCCCTGCTCTGCCTGAGGGTCCCATGCTCCTGCCAGGGACCCTCTCTAGACATTGAGGGAATAGACCTTCTCCCCGACCTTAGTCTCGGATACTGAACACAGCAGACGAATCCTATGGAGCAGGATCCTCAAAAAGGCCGATGCCTGCACAGGGGGCTATGGCAAGTGAAAGTCTTGTTTGGCAGAATTCTGATGATCCACAGGGTATGGCCCATAATAAACTCAATAAATATGTACCAAATACTAAGTGAGTGAACATCTCCTTAGTGGCAGAACACCCTCTCCCGCCCATGATGCCTTCCACTCTTTCCACCCTTTATTTAAGGGCACGTGCTGTTGGCTGTAAACTCACTTGGGTTTTTTGAGACCATAAGCCACCGTCAGGATGATAAGAATAAGGAGGCCTCCTCCAATCAGAGAAGTTATAAAGCCAATCTCAAGGATACCTTTGGGAAAAGGAGAACAAAAATTAGTCCTTACTTTCTTGATAAAAATCAAAGATTAATTTTTTTTTCCAGTAGCTTCAGAAACATATTCCTTATTACTTTTCTTTCAATTCATTCAAATTCATTCAATTAAAAAAAAAAACTTAGTGTTTGTGGCTCCCCATCCAGTTCGCTTCTCCCTGAATAATACTGACAGACATTGTGTTCATTGTCTATCCTCCAAGTTCATTCATTTAGTGAATATTTACTGAGCACTTACAATTTGCCAAACACTATTCTGAGTAATAAAACAAACAGCAATACACAAGAACTATAAGGTCCTTTATCTCATGGAGCTTATGTTCTAGTAAAACAATTCAGACAATAAATAAGATTCTTTCAGATAAAACAGGGTGATAGAAAGTAAATAGGGTAAGGTAGGAGAAAGGTTAGCAACATTAGATAGGGTGGGAAGGAACCACCGTGCAAAAATATGGGAAAGCATTCCAGGCAAGAAACAGCAGATGCAGAAGCCTTGACATGGGAACAAGGAATATTAACAGAAGCAGAAAGTGGTAGGAGATGAGGTTAGCAAAGGACAGATGGTGAAGGATTCTGAAAGCTATAGGAAGGAGTTTGGATATTACTTTAAATACAACAGAAGCCACTGGTGGGTTGTAAGCAGGGGGTCTAGGGTTTTAAACTCCAGCTGCTGTGTGGAGAATACATTGTAGAGGATCAAAGGTAGAAGCAGAGAGACCTATAATCTGTAGACCAAGGGTAAGAAACTTCTAGGCTCCAAGAAGGGCTGCTCCCTACAATTCGTCCCCTGGAGAAAATTTCATCATATAATGCAATTTGTACCTAGTGTTGTAAAAATTCAACATGATTTTAAAGAGCAATGTCAAAAAGAACTCCAAAAAGGCAATATCAGTCCTTAAAAATAGAACACATTTTCTATGTAAAAACATATGCTATACTCACATTTTCCGGAATAATAAAGCTATTTCTATTCTTTTGAAAATGTGACGAGCAAGAGGCTTTCGAGACTCAAGACTATTTTTAGCTGTTATTGCAATATTTAGAAATGTTCCTTTACGTTTAACATAAAAAGTCATTCATTTCTTTTTATCCCCCCACTTTAATTTCCCCCAACATGCTACTTCCACCCCTGACCTGTGGATGTTGTCGTTTGCCTTAAGAACTGGATCTCTGAAGGCGAGGTGTCTCCTCCCACACGCCCGTGGCTTGCACCTGGGGCCTGGTGCCCCCCAGGGAATGGCACCCCTAGGGCACTCAGGGGAGGGGGTACGGGGCTGGCGCACCCAGGGCCTGGCGCACCCGGGGCCAAAGTCATTCATTTCTTAAAAGTTTTAATATATCCTTAAAATCAAATCTCTTTCACACAAGGACTTGGAAAAACTAACATATATCTATTTCTCCCATTCTCCTTCTTCTTCATCTCCCTCCTCATTCCATCTTCTTTCCCTCTTGAATATTCCCCATAATCATCGTATGAAATTACATTTTTTTTACATTTTTGTTATATTTATTACGTTTTTCTTGCTCCCAATTTTGTAACATAAAAGCTGATAAATAGAAGATGTTATGTGCTTTTTCGCTCAAAAACTCCACAAATGATGATGATGCTTGTTCAACCAATGTTTTCCCTCCAAGGCCTCATTGTGCAGTAACCTCTGACACACAGCAGCTGGGGACTCTGAACTTGGGGACAGCCTCAGGGCAGGAGCTGGTTTGGGTCTGAGAGTGAAGTTGACATTAACTTGATCTCTCCACCTCAGGACGATATAGGGCCACCCATGAGGAAGGAGCACAATGACCAGGCTCTCCAAATGCAGCTTTGCTTTCTCTACCTACTCTCTCCTCACCCACAGGCCTTCCAGGAAAGTCAGTGAGCCAGAGAGCAGATGGCCTTTCTTCCTCTGGCTTCCCCCTGCCTTCAGCAAACAGCATCTCTGACTGGTCTGAGGGAGATGGCAAGGAGACGCGCGCAGGGCTTGAAGGAAATACTCACTAATTGACAATGTCCTGAAGTTTATTTGGGTGCTGTTGGTTCCCCCAGCACTGGTACTGGCCATCACCTGAACAGTGTAAGAGGTCTTTCGTGTCAGGGACTCCAGATTATACTGCAGGATGCTGGAGTTGACTGTCTCGGCTAAAGGAAAAATGAAGAAGTCAAACACCGCAGCCAAGCCCAACTGGAATTGTGCTTCCATAGCACTGAAATAAGAGCATTGGAAGCTGTACGTCCAAGCTCGGCCATTTCACACCACAATCCCTCTGTGCTTAAAATCAGCCTATCGAGATGGATCAAAGACCTACATATAAAAGCTAAAACTATAAAACTCTTAGAAGACAATACAGGGTAAACCTACATGGCTTTGCATTTGGCAATGGTTTCTTAGACACGACACAAAACGTATAAGCAACAACAACAACAACAAAATAGATTAAACTGGACTTACTCAAAATGAAAAGCTTTTGTATATCAAAAGACTATCAAGAGAGTAAAAAAGACAACCTACAGAATGGGGAAAAATATTTGCAAATCATGTATTTGATAAAGAACTTATATCCAGAATATGTAAAAAAACTCTTAGAACACAACTAAAAGACAAACAACACAATTTAAAAATGGACAAAGAGACTGAAAAGGTTTTTTTTAAAGAAGATATACAAATCAACACATGCAAAGATGCCCAGCATAATTAGTTATTAAGGAAATGAAAATCAACATCACACTGAAATAGCACTGAGCACCCACTGGGATAGCCATAATTTTTTTTTTTTTTTTAACAGAAATAACAAGTGTTGGTAAAGGATGTAGAGAAATTCAAACTTTCATACACTGCTGGTGGAAATGTAAAATGGTGTAGCCATGGTCGAAAACAGTTTGGTGGTTCTACAATAATTTAAACTAGAATTACCCATATGACCCAGCAATTCCTCTCCTAGGTATATATCCCAAAGAATTAAAGCAGGGACTCAAACAGATATTTGTACACCAATATTCACAGCAGTATTAATCACAGTAGCCAAAAGATAGAAAAAAAACCAAATATCCATCAACGGATAAATGGATAAATAAAGTATGTACTGTCCATACAATGAAATATATTATTCGGCCATGAAAAGAAATGAGGTACTAATACATGCTCCAACGTGGATAAACTTCAGAAACACTATGCTACATGAATGAAGCAAACACAAAAGGCCACATATTATATGATTCCAGTTATATGAAATATCCAGAATAGGGAAATCCACAGAGGCAGAAAGCAGTTTTGTGATTGCCAGGAACGGTGGGAAGAGAGCGACGGGAAGTAACTGACTGATGGGCGCAGGGTTTCTTTTTAGGGTAGAAATAGGTAGTGGCGATGGTTATACAACATCATGGATGTACTTAATGCTACTAAATCATATACTTTCAAATATTTAAAGTAGTAAATTTTATATTACATGCATTTTTCCATAACAAAAACATTAGTCTAAACAAGAATCCATGCCTAGCCCAGAAATTAGGATGTCAGGAGACACTGTAGGTTTAAAAAAGAAAGTGTGACTTTGCAGTGGGCAGTAGGAGTCATGGTAAAGGGTCCCACACTGAGGTAGGTGCCACCAGACAGGGTCTGTCCCCACGGCACTCTCTAATTCAGGCATAACAGTCAGGAAGCTCCCAAGAGGTGAACTCGTTTACAGCCTAACCAGGAAAAATGATATCCACTCCTCCTGTTTATACAGGACTCTCGGGTACTGTCACTCACTCTCATTTGTCTCCAAGAAAGTCAAGAGGTAGGTGCTCTTGGCCCCATTTTCGGAGAGGCTCAAAGAAGCTAAGTGATTCATGCAAGGCTGCAGTCACCAACGACAGGAGCCTCTTCCATGGTAGGTCTAGCCACAGCATCTATTTGGGGTTCTAGTTTTTTTGACTAAGCTATAAAGCACACTTACAGAATTTTTTTCCATCCTCAGCTTCGTAAAATATTGTGTAGTTGCTGATGAAACCATTTCTCTGACTTTTGGGAATCTCCTTCCATGTGATTGTGACTGACTTCACACCAATGTTCTCCGCTTTGGTCACTGGACCTGATAACGGAACTTTACGAGAAAGGGAGATAAATAATAAACATTGCATCACCCCCCAGCAGATCCTGCTCCCCACAGGGCTCTGTCCATTACTCAGACTCAAATTAGTGTTGGAGGTCAGAGATGGGGCAGAGTAGGAAATTGATAAATCAACTCGTTTGGGGAAAAAATGTTCTCTGGGGTCATTAACCAAGAAGAGAAGTGGTGTCAAATATCAGAGAAAAAGGACTGTCTTCTAGACTTCTCACTCTAATTTGGCACTAAACTCTTTCCCTCACATCTGTAATAGTGATTATCAAATAGCTGAAGAGTATGCTTCCATGGGTTTTCTTTGAGTGACAAGATATATTTTTGTTGTTGTTGAATCTGAAAGATATTAACTTCCAAAAAGAAAAAATAAAGTCTGAGAAGTTCACCAGTAAAACTCTTGCTATTCCTATGCAATTAAAAATAATTTTTTAGTATCTCAAACTTAAATCTGTAGCTCCCTAACTTGGTTTTAACTAAATGTTTTTTCTGCTTATATTGCCGTCTGTACTCAGTTTCTTTGTGAATTTGGGCAAGTTATTTTACCTCTCTGATCTCAATTTTCTATTCGTGAAATGAGAGACTTGGACTCGATGATCTCTACTGTCTACCCTAGATTTGAAATTCATTGAATGAATAATCTGACCACAATGCGTCAAACACACATAGCTTACTACAAGCTGAAGGTGCAGCATGGATGAGCGCCAAGGCTACAGGCATTCACGGCCTTATTTGAATGTTGGACAGGCCCTAATGTTTCCTCCCCGCTACAGGACCTTGTCCATACATACTGCCTTCTTTGACATAAGCCTGGATGGAATACGGCTTGCCGACTTGGTCTTGCCATATTGGATACACAGAGATGTTATAGCACCAGAAAGGTTGTAATTTATCTGTAAAAGAGAGAGGGAGGAGAGAGAGGGAGGGAGGGACAAGCATTAAGCATGGCATGTAGAAGGAATGCTAAACTTAGAGTTATGGCCTTAGACTTATAGAAGGTATTCGATTTCTCTACATTTTCACATCTGGAAAATAAGGAACTTAGGTTGGATGGTCTCTAATGTCCATTTCAGTTCTGACATTTTAAAATAATTCTTAGAACTAAATCTACATCACTCTGATAAAATGATAGAGTCACAGAAGAAGGAAGACGGAAGAGATTCAATCCCTTCTTTATCACTGATTTTGATATATCACTTGGGGATGCACAATAAACTCAATCCTTCTGTCAACAGCATATCACCCTAAATAACTCAGATACCATGAATTCTAGCTCTTCTACCTGCCTGCATCTCTGCATGAGTATAATTCTTCATATGGATGCTGTTAAGTATTAAGAAAAGGTTGGACTGATGGGAATGGGAAGATAAATCCTCACTTATGTGTCTTACAAGGATCAGAGACTTCCTTGAAAGAAGGCTATTCACTTTATCAATCACCTAGGGAATGGGCCTAGCTCTGAAACAGACAACCAGAACTGAAGGGGGGTAAGAAAGGCGAGATACAAAACGCCGGTGTTATCCACATGATCAAGATATCTGAGAAGGACCGTCTGGTGCTGGGTTCAGATGGCGTTTTCCATCTGGAAACAAGCCACCTGGAGACATGCCAGATGCCTGGTCTGATACCCGTGGCTTCCTGTCCCAGCATTGCTGGGAAATGCTAAAAAAATGTGTCACTTCACCAAGCTTGCAGTAGCTTGTCAAATGCTATTAATCACATTTTCAGCTTTGATGCCAAAGTTCTCAAGATTTAAAAACTGATGGGGAAAAAAAAAAAATGGAATCCTACCTAGAAGGAACTTGTGGGATCCACATTGCCTACCTTGCTGGATTGTCCAGTTCCTGGCCTGAGACACAGATTCCCAGTAAAAGGTGGATGGCTCTGAGTCCAAATCTGGGAACCACTCAACCACCCATGTGTCCACCTCCGGATCGGAGCTTCGCCACTCCACCAGCAGCTGGTCCTGAGTGAGGCAGGCCTGCATGGCCTCGATGCACTGAAATGCTGAAAGGAGAGAAGAAGAATGCTTCGCGGTTACCCGACTCATCCTCCAAATGCACCAACCACACTGGCGTCTATTCATTGCCCAAATCATAAAGAAGGTCAAAATGCAAGGCCTTCCCGGCAGCCTCTCTTTATGGTGCTATTTTCATCTGTTTTATTGTTTCTCTTTTCTTTACCCTCCCCCTTTGATGATTAAAAGCCTTCCTAATCTTTCCTTTTCTCCTCAAAATTTATTTGTTTCTAGAAAAAGATCTCACTAGAGTTGATGACTGAAAAAATTAACCTTCTCCAGGTGTTTCTGCAAGTCTAGAGGAAAGCAAGCCTGAGAACAAGAATGAATCTGTAAAGGCTGAATTTCAGGCACCAGGAATTCTGTGGCTGGGAAGCTGGTAGATGGTGACCTGAAAATCTTACCAGGAAGATGACTTCAAATGTCAACCATCTAGGCTGGCCCTGCACAACCTGACTATGGATTCCTATCCTCAAGGCAGTAAAAGCCATGTCTGTACCAGAAAGACACACACCCATCCAAAGCACCTACGTATGGACCAATATGTAATGACAACATTTTCTGCCTGCCTAGCAGAAAAACTCATGTCTAGAAACAGGTCCGAAGGATTCCTTTAACATAAAAGTCGAACATGTGGCTTCGAATCCAGTATCTGGGAGTTATTCGGAATCAGAGATCTATCCTATTGAAGATGTTCTGAACACGCAGAAAGGAGAACCCTACGGAGGTGCGGTTAGGCGGAGAAGGGCACGAAGCGGTGGCGCTCAGGAGATCAGAGGAGCAGCTCTCCCCTTATCTACTCCTCAACACCCGCAGCACACCTGAGGCTTCAAAATGGGAATCCGCAAAAAGTATGTTTAAACGAATTTCAAAGACAGCCTTGGACGAGGCAGTAGAGGAGACGGTGTCCCTTAAAAAAAATACAAAAAACCAAAAAGCCTTCTGAAGCCGGATGCCACGGCCGAGTGACGGGATTTTGTGTGGGGACTGAGGGTATTGAATCCTGCTGTGTCCAGGCAACATGCCCCAGCAGGCTGTGTGTATACACAGGAGCCTCTGTTCTTGAAGGCCGGCCACAGTTTATGGATCCTTTTCCCAAAGTGGGCCTTCATGAGACACTCCAGCTGCTAGTCCTAGAAGAAAGGCCAGGTGATTTGTCAACCTAACAGGGTAGCTCTGAAGAAGAAGAACATCCTCAATACCACAGAATGTGACTTTATTTGGGAATCAGGTTGATGTAGATATACATACTTAAGATGGTGGCCCTTAACTCAATATGATTGGTATCCTTATAAGAAAAGTGGAATTTGGACACAGAGACAGAGACATGCAGGAAACTATCTATGAGAAGACTGAGGCAAGAGATTGGAGTCATGGAACACCAGGTGCTTCCAGAAGAGAGGAAGTAAGGAAGGATCCTCCCCTAAAGGCTTTTGAGGGATCATGGCCCTGCCAACATCTTGATTTCCGACTTCTAACCTCTGGAATGATGAGACAATACCTTTCTGAATTTGGAGCCACCCAGTCTGTGGTACTGTGTTGGGCAGCCCTGGGAGAATCGAACAGCACCTTTAGCTTGGCCTCGTCCCCTTCCCTGGCCTTGCTTCTTCCGTTTACTTTTCTGGTCTCCCTGGAGGCACTTTCTTAATAAATTACTTGCACACAAATCCTATCCTGAAGACAGGAGTCCGTGTAGGTTCCTAAGCCCACACTCCTTCCCTTTATCAACGCTGGTGCTCTGTGGAGCAGAATTCTAGTCTAAAGGGCCAAACATGCTCAGGGACTGAGGAAACAAGCCCGGGCTCTGGACCAGGGGACTGCTGAAACGGTTCAATTAAACCACGAGTCAACCTTGAAAGATGAAAGGGCCTGGGCAGCATGAAAGTGTGCTGAAAGAGAAGTTTCCAAATCAACATTCCACTTAGTATAAACTAATTGCTAGATTCCTCCATCTTTGAACAAGAACTTTTTGAGCACTTTCTCCAAATACAACATACCCCCAGGGTGGCAGGAAATACAGAGCTTCCTGGGAAGAGGGCCTTTGACTATGAACAAATCTAATTTCTTGCATGAAGGCAGTGACTTTGGGCTTATCAAGTAGAGCTCTGAGATAGTGCCTCACCTTTGCAGCTGTCCCAAGCCAATCTCAACTCTACCCCAGCTCAGGCTCAATGTCCTCCTTAGCCCCTCACTACACAACTGACTTTGCTGTTCTAGGCCCCGCCTCAGACCACTTCATAGATGCCTGCTGGCTACCGTCTCCTAGAACTCAGAGGATATTCAGGCAAGAAAATACCTGAAGATGTGTCTATTCCATTCCCCAATTTTAAAAGTGGAAAAATGGAGGCCGACAGAAGTAAATAACAGTTCCTCATCACTCAGTATCCGTGACCAGAATTCTAAGTCACATTTTCAACACCAAGTCCACGATTCTGGAAAAATTATATTGTACACATTTGGAGTCAGGGAGGCCTGAGCTTGAATTCCACCTGAGAGACTTTAGGCAAATTACTAAGCTTTCCTGAATCTCAGCTTCATCACCTATAAATTAGATCTAAGAGCATCTACTTCATAGGTCATTTCAAGGCCAACATCAGATTAACCTATGTCATCTTAGAATAACATGTGACATATAATATTGGACAATATGATTATTATACTTACTTAATGATTGATATACTTACAACTATTATTATAACTATTCTCCAGTTGACTCTACTTTATTAAAAAAATTCTACAAAACATTGTTTTCTTATATATGTCTAGAATAGAGGTCTGTAAACTTTCTCTGTAAAGAGCCAAATAGTAAATATTTTAGGTTTTGTAGGCCAGATGATCTCTGTCACTACTACCCAACTCTGCCATCGTTGCACAGAAAGAGACATCAACAGTATGTAAACAAATGAGTGTGACTGTGTACCAATAAAAATTTATTTATAAAAACAGGTGTCAGGTCAGGTTTGGCCCATGAGCTGTAGTTTGCCTACACCTGATGGTCTAGGACCATCGTAACTGACGATCGTACTGACGCTTCTGACACAAAGCAAGTACCGTTAGAATTGGGAAAAACAAACAAACAAAACCCTATCTGAATTTAGCATAATTTTAGTTATAGCATTTTTAAAGTTGATAATCCATGTCTAATAGAAATTTAATCAGACATTTTATTAAGAATGACAACAATAATTAGTGCTAGACAAAACATTTTACATACATAATCTTATTTCCTTTTCACAACAACTCTATCAAGTAGGTATTATTATATAACAGCCCCATTTTACAAGTAGCTAAATTTTAGAGAGGTTAGATAACTTGCCCAAGGTTTATGTATCTGGTGAAAGAGCGAAGACTTGAATCCAGGGCTGTTGGACTCCAAAGCCCATGTTTTAATCCCCTATTCTTCATTGCATCCCACTCTGGGGCTACACCAGGAAATTAAGATTATTAACCAGCAGTACCTCAATTAAGAAAGAATTAAGAAAGAATGACACATGCATTTGTCAGAAACTTCATCGTTAGGAGCACCCCATAGGCAGGAACCAGGGGGGCAGGAGCTAAGGACCATGGGGAATAATATTAAATATTAACTAAAATAATACCAAGTGTAGCTCAAAACACATAATATGTATGTCTAAGAGTTCTAAAATGAGGCAAGGGAAGAAATGGGTTAAGTCTAAGAAAAAGAAAAAGAACCAAGTGTAAGCAGACAAGTCCAGAGCTGGTAGTGTAAATACCTGTACCAGTGCGGGTCTCGGCAAATAGAGAAAGATGGCAAATATGAGAGTGCATCCCCTAACTATGGTGTAGTTCAACAAATAGTTACTGAGCGCCTTTTCTACGCCAACTGCTCTATACCTGTTATAAGTGTTGGTAATAAATGAGGAGGAAGAAGGGTAGGAAGAGGAGACAAAGGAGGAAAAGAGAAAAACAAACACAAACCTCTGTCCTCATGGAACTCGCATCTTATCGAGGGAGAGATAATAAAATGAGAATGCCGACAGAATGAGGGGTGGTAAGATTTATGGAGGAAAACAAAGCAGGGGAGAGGACATCTATTGCCTGCAGTTCCTTGAGTAAGAATCACAGGTGGTATTTTATTCCAGAACAGAATATAAAATATGAGTTTGCCTGGGAGTTGTAGAATGTTAAAATCTACTGAATCAAAAGTATAATGAGCAATTTATTGGCAAGTAGAAACATCAGAACTTTTCCTAGCTTGGTAGTCAAATAGAAGGGGGAGCAAAGAAAAAGGGAGAGCAAGCGAACCCAGGCTGGGACATGCTCAATGCAGTGAGGGGAAGACTTCAAAAGAGAGGTTTCAGTCACTGAGGACGAATGTGGCAGATCTGACAGTCTGACAAGGCTCAACCTAGCTTACATTCACTCAGACGAAAACAAACACAAACCACACACAGAACTTCCAGGCATATGACTTTGTATCATATGATTTATGAAGTTCGATTTTCGACACAGGCCTTGTTCCAAAGAAACTTTATTTCAAGGGGTTCACTGATTACCAGAAGAGTTTGCTCTTCCCACCAGAACCTAAAAAATCTCTACTTCCCTTGAGAAAAGAGGAACTATTCCTTGGCTGGCTGGATGAGGTCAGGCATCTAAGTAAGAAGTTTACACTGTACTCACACTTTTCATCAATAGCCGGAATCCTCAAGACGGCCACTGGAGACTCTCCAAGAGAATTATAAGAGATCACAGACACCCAATAGGCCTTATCTCCCAGGTACAGTTCCAGTTGCTGGTTAGTGGTGTTCGTTGTCTCTGCGAGGTTAGTGTTGTTTTCTGGAAAGTACCATATGTTGTAGCCAAGTGTTTTTTCCAGGACTGGGGCTCCTTTTGCCTTCTGAACACATAAGAAACAAAATTTACTGCCACAAACAAACAAACAAACAAACAAACAAAGGCACTGAGACTGTGCTACATGGTGGGGATGGGAGGGGGAGTGGTGATATAAACTACTAGGCGCTGAACTACAAGCAGGCGACTGCCCTCCTGGGATGAGTAACACACCTCGTGCTGTGGCATCACACCTTCGAGAGCTAGAAGAGGGATCCGCTATGCTTGGTATCAACCCTTAACATAAGTCTAATTCCGTGAGGCTAAACTAGGAGAATGCCTGAGCCAATGTAAGCAAGCTACCTCTGTTTCCTTTTGGCTGTATCTTTCTCTTTATCCCACGTGGGCATAATGTAAGCTGAAAAGTCAACGCATTCTCTCCAAGCCAAGCTCAAGTCTGTTCTGGCATTGGGTCATCTCTTGCCCGGAAGGCCCCAAGAGTTGGAGAGTACTTGCACTCTTGCCTTTTATCGCCACACTTCCCCTTCTGAGAAGAGAGCTCGCATCCCTGGACCAGGCACCCCAAGCATCCCAGTTAAGAGGACTAAAACATTCAGGGCTGCCTCATCAGTCCTAAATCCTTGCTCAGAAACCTAAGGTGACCCCAGGGGCTCCAAGCCAAACTCTTCTTTTCAGCTTTGAACTTGAGACCACTAACCAGACGTTTTACCTAGGGATCAGTTATGTTGAGTATTTCCCAGGAATGAGAAGACTTTCCAGCTGTTCACTTTCTGTTACTGATAACACCCATAGGTGAAGCAGAATGACTGACTGGAAGGCCAGACAGGACTTCAGAAGTTACACTGTCCTCCCAACTTTAGAATTTCCTTTACAGTTCCCATGAAATAAAAGGTCAGTCAGAAGAGCCTTTTCTTTTTCAAGACGCTCATTGTCTTTTTTAAATAACAGCTTTATAAAGATATACTTCACATACCAAAAATTCAGTTTTAAAGTGTACAATTCAGTGGCTTTTAGTATATTCACAGAGCTATACAATCATCACCACTATCCAACTTGAGTTCATTCTTTTTTAATCAACTCTAATTCTTAGAAAAAGTCTTCTTTTAAGGCAAAAAGAAGACCCATCCCCAGGCTAGGAAGAAAAGGGGGAGGGCGTTGAAGTCCATCTCATCTACTTCACAGGTGGTCTACCTGGCCCACTGCTATGTGGCCGACTGCACAGGGTATGTGCCATTGTTTGCTTTCTTTCCCCGAAAATATGTTGACGCCACTAACTGTGCTTTCCCTTATCTGCTGCCTCTGCAACCAGAGGGTGTCGCATAGCCCTGGGGAGAGGCGTGAAAGGAGAGGAAAAAGGTATATGGATGGTCCAACCCTCGAGTAACTGAAATCGAAATGTCACTTGGCAAAGCATTTAAAAAAGGACTTTAAACTTGCTGGACTTTAGCAAGTATGATGTAATACAATAAGTATTTTCTAAGAATTTTGGAAACATTCTAAAGAGTTTTGGCATCTTACTGCTCTCCTTCCCATTTCTCCTCTCAGCTCCATCTTTTTTTTTCCTCCATTAAATTTTATTAGTTTCAAGTACACAGTACATTGGTTAGATATTTACATAGTTTATATAATGATCCCTCGAATTGCTCTTTCTTTCCTCTGGCTCTCCACCTAGCCATTACATTAATGCTGACTGCATTCCCTATGCCGTGCTCCCCATCCTCGTGACCACCTATCAACTACTAATTTGTACTTCTTTACCCCTTCACCTCCTTTTCCTAGCTCCCTAGCTCCCCTCCCCTCTGGCCATCACCAGATTGTCCTCTATATTTGTGAGTCTGTTTTTGATTAGTTCTTTTTGTTCCTTAGATTCCACACATAAGTGAAGTCATATGGTATTTATCTTTCTCTGTTTGACTTATTTCACTCAGTATAATAACCTCTAGTTCCATCCATGTCGTTGCAAATGGTAGGATTTCATTTTAAGTAATATTTCGTTGTATATATAAACCATAACTTCTTTACCCAATTGTCTCTTGATGGGCACTTAGGTTGCTTCCATATTTTGGCTATTGTAAATTGTGCTGCCATGAACATAGGGATGCATAGACCTTTATGAATTATCGTTTTAGTTTTCTTTGGATAAATATCCAGAAGTGCAATTGCTGGGCCAAAAGGTATATACATTTTTAATTTTTTGAGAAACCTCCAGACTATTTTCCATAGCAGCCACACCAATTTGCAATCCCACCAACAGTGTATGAGAGTTCTCTTTCCTCCACATCTTCGCCAGTACTTGTTCTTTGATTTATTGATGATAGCCATTCTGACAAGTGTGAGCTGATATCTCGTTGTGGTTTTAATTTGTGTTTCTCTGATGATTAGTGACCTTTTCATATGAACATCTTTTCATATGTCTATTGGACATTTTTATTTCCTCTTTGGAGAAATATCTGTTCAGGTCTTCTGCCCATTTTTATCAGCTCCCTCATCTTTTCTCTCCTGTTTCTGGGCTGTTTTTTCTCTATTTGCACTTTTCCTTTCCTATTTGTTCCCTCTTTCCCCTCTTTTTTGTGTTCTTTTTCCTATCTTCTTCTCTCGTCTCCTCCTCTTTTCTCCTCTCCTCTGCATTACCCACCTGACTTCTCCTTTGATCCTCACTCCCAGAACTCTATCCTAGAAAGGACCCTTTGGTGTAAGATCCAGGGTTTTAAACAAATAACCCAGAGTGGGGTTACCTTCCACAACAGTTTCACTGTCCTTCTTCCATCCACCTTGGCTGGTCTCAAAACTCTCCACAGATCCAGGCCAAGTGGAGCTGTGAGGAACAAGAGTAAGATACTCAATTCAGGAGGGAGTTGCAACAGGAAACTGGGGAAATGAGCTTGGCTGCCTTTTTAGAAAATGCAGTTAGGAAAGATTTGTTTGAGGGCGACAGCAGGAGTAAGGGGGAGAGCAGAGGGATGGCAGCACTGCAATGATCAATAATGTCCTCATTTTGTGGCTGGAAGGTTGGAATCAACCAAAGGGAAAATAATAAAACTGCTCTTGGATCTGATGACTTTGTAAGGTGGAAAAAAAAATGCAGTAGACCCCACTGTAATATAATTTATCGCTCAAATCTGGATTGAAATGTGACATCTCATGTCCTCTAGGATATAATATCTACATATATTAAGGCTAGGAATGACACAGATAACTGAAAAGAAATATATATAATTTATACCATATCTACTCCCCAAAAGGATGAAACTGCATATTTATGTTATAAAACATAGAAATAAATTAAAGAAGAAAGGAGCAGAGAAATAATTTTTAGTATGGCATATTCTGGGCTCTAAACTTAATACTGATCTCCCTGGTAGGAAAAGTGAAAAAGAATCATACTGAGTTGCATATTTCTCATGGCCTGATAAAAACAAAACACAGAAATTTATGTGAAGGTAAGTATTTTGTGGCTATGGGCACTGAATTCATAAATGGAATTTATTATGTGGAATCACAGTTGAGCGAAAGTACAGAAATACAGCATGTGGACATTTAAAATGCAAAGGGATAATGTTAAACCTGATTGATGCATTTCTCTATTGAACAACCTAATCTAAGACAACGTAGTTCAAGTGTGTTAGTTTCTGATGATCTAACCGTACAGGAATAAAACTTACAAAAATAAGAGGAATTTATATTTCGCTTGATCTCTGGACTTTTATCTCGTCTCAAGCTAGTTTGGCAAGGAGCAGTTTACTGGCAATGTATAGTTGAGTGTTCAGACATGCTTCGAAAACTTCAAAATGCTGACCTTTTCATTAAAAAATGGTTCACACACTTTGGCCATGAGAAGAAAGCAGAGAGTTCTAAAAAACTGTCCAGAAGTCTGTTGGCCTATAATTTGAAGAAGTAAAGAAATGTCTCTAACTGAAGCTGCAGTTGATTCACTCTGATCTTTTCTTGACAAAATCACATGGCTGATGAAAATGTAATTAGGTCTGCAAAGAATAGGCTCTGCACTCGGGCCAGGATTTAAACTATTTTAGTACTGAGAGATTGTGTTCAGGGATTTTTTTAACTTATGGTGATAGAATGTCTTAAATTGAAATTACTGAACTCCAACTAAAGATGACTTCCTAATGTAAAAAATGTGCCAATTAAGTCAATAATAACCTGTCTTGTCATCAGTGGAAAGTCCCATTTCTACAGCTACTCTTGCAGAAAACAAAGTGTGAGTAACACAGTCTAACTGTTAGGCTCTGAGTCTCCCAATAAGATCTATTGTAATTGCATGTAAGTAAATGGGAATTGTTTAAACTTTATATCTGACTTCATCTGCATTCCATTGAGATGTTGTCTTATGAGCTCTGCCTGGAGTTTTCTGCTTTCTTGAAGGTCTTTATTTAATCAGAAGAAAGGACAGTCTGTACTCAACAGGGAGACAGGGAGTAACAGGCTGGTTTCAGCCTGTCTACAAGCCAGTGGGATATAAGCAGAGGCAGAGTTCCTCCCAGAAGAACTTAGCACGAAGCTACAAAGTCATGAAACCCTCAAAACTGACTCACAAAACTGGAAGAACTCTGACTCTGTTTCTTACTTGCGGAGTCTCTGTTCCAGCTATATTGAAGTGAGACTCAGGAATAGTAACACCGAGAGTAAGAAAAAAATCTAAAGGCAACGTGTTCATTACAATCAAGTCCCAAATATTCATTTGAAGGATATACAGGGACAAATATAAACTGATTATTAAATAATCAATCATTCCAGTCACTTGATTAGAAATATGAAGGAAATTCTCCTTAGATTTATCCTACTGGTAGCTATTTAGCTTTAGTAGTGATGATGAATGAATTTAATCAGGTATTGTCTTTTTTCACTGAGGCCACTATTTCATACAGATGTGGTTCAAAGGGAAATAGTTTTCCCAATATAGACATCCCACAGATGCAGCTTTTAGTAAAACCACTGCTTAACTAGCATGTGAATCCTCTATAATTATTACAGCCAATTTTTCATTAACCATGAGTTAATAATGGATTTGAAGTTTAATCAAAGGGGGAAAAGTAATAATTCTGTATTTGTGAAAAAAAAAAAACCCAAATTAAATTGTTTCAAATCTGCCAAAAAAAAAAAAAAAAAAAAACCTATGTATTCAAAGATATCAATTATTTCGATCAATACAGTAACAATATGATGCTATGTTGTTTCAATTACAACCTGGGAATGTCCACGACAGCCACCAATTAGACATCTTAGACACATTAGTGCCCTTGTTGAAGACCAATAATAGCTAGCTTTTAGCAAGTGTCACTGTACTAATTATTTTACCTGAATTATCTCATTTAATCTCCACAGCCCTATAATTAAGAACACCATTAGTATTATCTCCATTTCTGAAGTAGAGAAGTGAAGCAACAGTCCAATATCATAAGCTTTTAAGAAATAAAGTCAAGATTTGCCTATAAGTATATTATATGCTTAAATGTGAGTAAATAAACCTAACAATTAATATGTTGAAATCCAAAAGAAAATAGTGCTCCATGTCCAAGTTAGAATAGAAATTTTTAAACAATTAAAAAAGTTTGAGGTGGTATGTATTAAACAACTGGAATTTCATTGTGAAATAGGGAAACTAATAACTTGTGTAATACAAAAGGGGAAGTTAGGAATTCTTGGAGGTGGAGGACTACATGCTCATTAATTTCCTCTGGGATCCTGAAAAAATGAAGAAAAACAAAAGCAAAAGTTCTCCAGGGGTGACTTTGACAAATGAGCATTGATTTTATTTAATTAGCAAAGGGCACGGAGAACACCAGCATCTAGTGTTTTGCTAATTAATCTTAGCCAAGCTGGCTAAAACAACGAACCGGCTGAAATAATAAGTCTTGTTTCTGGCACCAAAGCAAGAGGATGAAACCGACATTAGAGAGTGGCTGGACAGTTTTGAGCTAACTGAAGACGCTGAGCCATAACGGCATCAGTAGGTCACTGGGGAGAAGAGTGACAGCCACAGGGAGAGGAGCTGTGCTAAACGAGATCACTCTCGAGACAGAGCTTACTCTCCCAGATTGCCTGCTAAAAGGTACAGCAAAGGGGGAGGACAATTTGCTCAATGATACTATATGTGTTTCATTCTAATATTTTAAAAGGGAGGGCTCAGCTAAGAGATAGGCAACAATAATTAACTACTCCGATAATTTATAACCATTGGACCATTTTTCTCCCGTGCAATTTTATGTGCTGTTTGATATTTGTAAACTATTACATTTGTATTCATTGAACACTTTGAGATGATGTCTGTAGAATGTCAATGTGTTCCCAAATATCATATGTAATTTTAATCAAAAATTTACATTAGATTCACAGCTTAACTAGCTTTGTTTCAACCACACATGGCTTTCCTGTACTGTTATAAGCAGTTAAACAAGAAATGACTTGGAAATTTATGGCTTTCCTGTACTGCTACGGCCTGCCACAGAAGACTGGATGCCTGATTGGCATAGAAGAACAGAATTTTAGGGTGAGAAGGGTCTTCAGAAGCCATCTAGCACGAGTCCCCATGTGCCACATGAATCCTTGTAGTGTAGCCACGTCACCAAAGGGTAGTGCAGACTAAGCATGAACATCTCCAGTGGAAGATACAAAATTCAGAAGGTATCAGATTGTTTCTAGACATCTGGCCATTTGGGCAAATGGGTCGAATATCTACTAATGCCATCTTGGATTTGTGGGGAACTCTACCAGGATCTAGAAGAATAGATTGTTGTCATATGGACCAGGGAGCACAGAAATTGACCCCCAGATGTTATCGGAAACCAGTGTGAGACTTGGCTATAAGACTGAATAATATGGGCCTGAAATCGCAGCCAGGGATGGGGTCTGGGGAAATTTATGGTCTAAAAACCACGTGTCTTATACACAAATAAGGTTAAAACCTGAGAAAGTTAAAAGGGTCAGCATTTTTGCATTTCTTTTCCATGTCTAAAAAGAAAATGTGTATATATCACCAAGTATTCATCTAATTAAGTCATTCGTTCATCTATCATTCAATGTGTTAGGCAGAAAAATGGACTTCAAGGATCTAAGTCCTAATCCCTGGAACCTGTGAATATTCCCTCATATGGCCAAAGGGACTGTGCAGGTTTGATTAAATCAGAATCTTGAAATGGGGAGATTATTTTGGATTATCCAGATGGCCCCTAAATGGACCCTAAATGACAAAAGTCTTTACACTAGGGAGGCAGAAAGATTTGACAGAAAAGGTAATATGATGATAAAAGCAAAAATTAGACTGATATGTTTTGTAGATGCAGAAAGATATCACAAACCAAGAAATATAAGCAGCCACTAGAATCTGGAAAAGGCAAGAAAAAATACATTTTCCGCTCAAGATCTCCAAAAGGAAACAACTCTGCTGACACCTGACTTTAGCCCAGCAAAACTCGTTTTGGACTTCTGATTTCCAGAAGTATAAGAGAAAATATTTGTGTTGCTGTATAGCCACTAAATTCGTGGTAATTTGTAACAGCAGCTATAGAAAACTCATACATTCATACAACATGTATTGGCCAGCTACAGGGGGTCAGGCACTGGGCAAGGCTCTTGATTTACAGAGAATGACAACACATGCGGAGTGACCCTGTGCAATTTATTATCATCTCTAAAACTCAGCTCCCTCATTTCCAAATGGGGATGATTCTACATATTTAATAGGGCTGTTAGGAGGATTTAAAATAATAGGAAATCTATTATTTATTAAATGTTTACTATGGGTTAAACATATTCTTTCATAATCTTTAAATTAACACTAAAAAATACTATTCACTCAATTCTACAAGTTATATTCTATTATGAGAAAGGGAAATACGTAGTGAGAAAACTGAGGCTTAAAGATTAGACATCTTTTCTAAAGTCACTCCAGAGCCAGACTGGGATTTAAGCCAAGCCCACAGATTCAAAGTACTGTTCTTAAGTACCATACCACACCTCAAACTGTTTCTAATTACCGTACGTCTATCAATGTGTGGTCTCTTTCTCTTTCCTTCCTTTGCTATTATTAATCGTGAGATCTTTTTGTTTCTCATCAGTTACGTCTTTATTTTTTTATTGGTAGCTCCAGAGTTTACTATATATATCTTTATCATAGGATATCTTTAAATATTATACCACTTCACATATATAGCATAAGAGGTTTATGAATATTAAACATGTGATCTTTTGCCTTGAGGGCAAAAAGCTGCTACTTTAATTAACAGGATCAGAGGAGGGCCAGCTTATCCTGTGGGCTAAGGTGAGTGCTCTGCAGTGAGGAAATGTACAGACACACTCCAGGCTCTGGGATTGTCAGATTCCATGATTCCCAGTTACTGCAACTGAAAAAAACCATAAAAGCTACGCCAGGCCGCCCTAAACCAGAGCAGGCAAAAAAAGGAATTACAAGAGACCAGCTTGCCTTCTTCCTCAGTTGTTCCCATTTTTTCTTGGCTCCAGCCACTCCAGAACCTTGAGTCCTCAGCTGCACATTGCAGAACTACGACATACTCTGTAAAAGCCTGAAGCCCAGTGAGGTTGTATGTTTCATCTCTGTTGATATCTTTGGTGAAGTTGACTTCCATCTAGAAGACAGAGATAACTTTTAGCTGGATAGGAGATCACATGTTATCTTTCCAATTTTCTTCTCTAACCTTCTCTTACCTTTTCAGAACTAGTAGCATTATATCTCAAATTTAAAAAATATATATTTTTCATAAATAAAACTCCATGCATGCCCGGGGACTATCTGTACCTAAATTGATGGGCGTTACCGCATAAATCACCACCCTCCCTATTTCCTGCCCCTAAGCTGGTGAAGCAGAGATTCCTGCCCCTGGGCTGGATGTGAGTGAGCTGAGTCTTGTTTTTCTGGAAGATGCAGGGTCCTAGGACTCAGGGCGACCTGGGCTTCAGTTAAACTTCGGTGGTGACTATAACACCTAGAAATAAGGCCTCATGAAACAGTAAGTAACTGAGACCTTAGTGGCATTAAGGTCAACCTTATGTCATTAACAAGACCTAGAAAACTTAAGGTGCCATGAATGACCTCAGCATTTGTTATCAGCAGAACTAGAATCAGAACACAGATTTCCCCTCTCCTAGGCTCTTTCCCTTACCCAAATCTTCCATTTCAAATTATTGGTCTTTGGGTGACCAGTCAAGCTGCTAAAGATGTTGGCAGCCTGGATGCATAAATTCATTTTGACACCCTCTTGGGGTAGGGAGGGAGAGGTAAATAAAGCACTTATTTTTTCTAGACCTCAGTTTCCTCATTAGTAAAATGAACGTGCTGCTTTAAATAATCTCCGAAGTTCCTCTGGACCCAATCCTCCAAGACAAACTTGAAAACTCTTTCTGAGTATGGTCATTGTTCCTGCAGTATGAACTTTTAGCTGTTAGTTTATATGAATTTATACTGAATTGATTAATAAAAATAAACTGCACTAATAGGCATGCCCATTTTGCGAGCATGCACACTAGTCTCATAAAACCCGGCAAGAGAAGGAAGCCCTGATATTTCCTGTGTGTATGTAACTATAGGTCCTGGGCCTATAATAGGGCAAAATGAGAACATGTACAGGTTGCAATGAGCTGAGCACCCCAGTCCCAGATGGATACTTCTAAACTCCCAGCCTAGTGAGATGGCATTGGAGCAAGAAAGTAGGATCCAAAACTGAGGGCAGTTGCGCTGCTGTATCCCAGGTTCCCTGAGTGCTTTCCACCTACAGCCCCTGGAGATGTTGCAATGGCAGAATAGAGCTGTTGGGAACATAACTTGGGACAATCCATCATTTTGGGAAGTAGCATCCCCAAATTACTTTTATTATGAGGCCCAGTTTGAACCAGATTAAGACCTTTAAGAGAAGGCCAACCACATGTAAATCAAAATTAAAATAATATTAACCCATAAAATACATGCAAGGAAGTTTAATAAAGTTCTATTTTACTTTTTGTGCTTTTTAAAATATATAATATTCTTTTTTAAAAATCTTTTTAATTTTTCCTCCTGCTTTGCTAGTACACTGAGCAGAATCTTGGCCTGCTCGCTGGCTCTCCTCGTGTTCACACTCGGAAAGCTCTGCCTAATGCAGCAGTGCAAGCCTGTTCTTCTCAGCCCTAGCCTCGAAGGAAACAAAAGCTGTTTAGTCTTTAACACAGTGTGCCTCTAAGGCTTCTTTTACTTTGGCTTTTTGTACCAGCTAGGTGCCTTTGGCCCTCACACAGAGTCCAGGATCAACTGATCTTCCATATACAGGCTTAAATCTAAAACTTACCCAACTCAACACAGGCAATGGACGCCAACCAAAACATTAATTAATTTCATCAGGTTCGTTTTTAACAATCTATACTTTATGCCAAATCCTGGCTCATCCGAAGTGTTTATGTTTTAAGAGATGAGTCAGAAGTTTTGGTGCCATGCCTACATCAAACTCTTAAGACAGTCTTGAGATCCTTTTGTAGAGTGTTCATATGGTCCCATTTTATAAAGCTGGAATCCATTTAGACTAAGGCCGCAGGAATATGGTATGGAGATTGCCAAAGTATGGTCAAATGAATGACTAAACTTGAAATCAGAAAACCTGGGATCAGGTCTGCAACTTACAAAACCCACGATCTTGGAGAAGTGATGTAAGCTCTCTCTCTACGTTGCAATTTCCTAATCTATAAAAAAAAATTCTTTTAAAGTGGTTCCTTGCTCATAGGATATTTACAAGGATTAAACAGTTTGGAGTATAAGAAAGTATTCTGTAACCCTTATAGCATTATAGACATAGCATCTTGGAATATGGACATATTGGGATTTTAGAATTAGTTTTTATATGGTTTACTTTTAGTTAAACAAATATTTATTGAGCATATGTGCCACGCAATGGGCAAATAAATATGAAAACCAAGGTTTCTGTGTCTGAGGAATCTATAGCCTAATCTATAGACTGCGCTGAGTGTTAAATGCAATGACAGAGGAGGAGTACCTAGCTCAGGCTCTCAGGAGGAAATATGTTAGACCCAAGGTCTGAGAGATGAATAGGTTTAGCAAGGTATGACCGGGAGTGGAAAACAAAAGCAGATGGTATTCTAGGCAGAGGCATAGAATAGTGAAGTGATATTATACAAGGAAAACTAGAAATTCAGAATTAATAGAGAAGCCAAGGCAAGATGAAAGATGAGGTTGGAGTAATCAACCAGGGTCAGGTCTTAGAGGTTTAAGGAACTGGCTCTTTATCCGTAGATAATGAGAACCATCCATAGAAAGCTGGGTTGGTTTAGCTGGGTTTAGAACTGTGTAGACTTGTGTGTGAAAGCTGAAAGGAGAGAGATACTGATTGCACCTTCCACTTTCCTTCCCATTTCCTCCCAGGAACTGGAAGCTGGAAGGAAGGAGGCAAAGATGAGGATGGATACAGGTGAGTTTGTCAGAGGGGAGGTAAAGGACGCTGGAAGTTAGGGTAGTTTACACTTGCTGCCCTCACTTAGTGTTGTACATGGTTTAGCAATTTTCTAAAGGGACATAGGTCTTGGTTTACTTTTCTTTTTGAATCCTATCCCAGCAGCCACAAGGCTCTGAGTCCAGACAAACAGAAGAAATCAAGGGTCTCTAGTCAGAAGTTCCTTAGCTTCACTGAGACTATGACATGTGGTATGAAGGAAGATGCCTCTGCTCAGGAGTTCCCTTCTGGTTTCCAGAAACTACTAATCAGTGAGTCTTATTACATGTAGTCAGGTTTTAGGAGAATGGTTCCAGAGCTGGCATAGAAAGGAAGCTAATGGGAGAAGTAGACGGTCATTATTTCTCTTGTCTTGAACACAAGAGAAAGTTAAGCAATTTTCTGAAAGAGTTCTAGACTAGGAGAGGATACAGTACACATAGTATCTATGGGTTTTAGCATAGTATCTATGGGTTTTAGTGACAGCCTCATGAAAAAAGTAGGTTAATTGTAGTACTAATTAAAGAAATCTGCATAAAAGGCCATACTCAAGGGAGGGGAGGTCAATGTCTCTGGTTTACTGCATGGCTCCAATGTAGTCACTATTTTTATTAGTGATTAAATAAAGTTTTAAAAGTAAGTGTTATCAAATCTGAAGATACTGAAAGTTAGAAAGTAGAAAATTAACTATAAGTTTTGAGTGTTAGAATAAAGATTCTAAATAGGCTGAAATGATAAGACCAACATGAAGAAATTCAATAGGAGTAAATAAAACACCTGCACTTAGGTTAAAAGCCAACAAGCTATAAGATAATGAAGATAGGTTTTACTAGTAAATCTTATGCGGGAAAAAAGTTTTAAAAATTTAATTGATTCAAGTGGCTAAGAGCTAAGAGTCTATAAAGTAAGGTGGTTACAAAAAACAGTTGGTACAATTTCAGGCTGCACTGATAGAAATACAAGAATATCATCCGAATTTTGAGGTAAGAAAAGATTTCTTAAGATATAAAAGGCATTAAGTATAAAGGAAAAGACTGATAAAATTTGACAGTATTAAAACTAAAAAGTTATGTTCATCCAAAGTAATGATAGAGGGTGAAAAGTCAGGCCAAGTGAGAGATGTTTACAACATACATAACAAATAAAAGATTTATAAGTAAAATATATAAGGAACCCTCCTACAAGTCAATTAAAAAATCAGATGTATAGAAAAAAAAATGAAAAGTATAAATTCCAGTATTATATAACGTGAATGAATCTTAAAAGGACAATATTGAAAGAGCCAAACAAAAAAAATGTACAGATTCCATTTATATAATGTCTCAAACTATGTTGATCAAGATGCAGGCTTAAATGTTAAAGTCATAATAAAAAGCAAAGCAGTAATTACCAAGAAAATCAAGATAACATTTAGCTCCAAGGAGAAGAGACTGTCATCAGGGTAGACAGGGAGCTCTGGTATGCTCTTTTTGACCTGGTTGTTTTTACATGAGTGCTGACTTAATAACTTGTTCAATGTAATATTTATGTTTTTTGTTCATTTTTCTAAAAGTGTGTTACATCACAATTTCATAAAAGGTTGGAAAATTGAAAAAGGCAATGGTCAAGCCATAGACTCTCTAGCAGCCAACATAGCTAAACACAAACCAGGGTGGAATGCAAAAGTACATTTCTCACTCTTTAACATGTCCATATGCTCAAAATGCAAGATGACTATAGTAAAACTCTTTTCCAATCTAAAAGGCTCAAATGAGAAACTGGGAAGAAAAGTGCTCACTATTCTTTAACTTCTATTTTCAATGTAGAAAAGAAAAAATGATTCCAGATCAATAAAGTTGTAATTCTCTTCTTTGGGCCCTCTAATAGAAATATTGGAATGGTCCAACTTACCCAGTCGGTGCTATTTACTGTTCTGAATCGAAGTATGTATTTTAAAATGGATGAAACAGGTGCCAACACAGGCCTTTTCCATTTTATTTGAATCATTCTTTTGATGCCCAAAACTGGTTCCACACTCCAAATGTTAGGTGGTTCGATTTTTACTGAAAATAAAAATCATACAGTCCTCATATTTGCAAAAATATCAGAAAGTGCTAATAACATCCAGCCAAAATTGGGAAAAAAAAAAAAAGAGCCTAGAAAAGAACTGATAGTGCATATTTTGTCATCTGACGTGTGCGAATGCATTAGGAAGGCTGTGCAAAGAAATGCTGCCACCACCATCACCCCACCCCTCAAAGTGAAATGTCCAATGAGGAAAGGATACATTCCTATGAATTTTCTACAAATCTGTCTTTTACTGATTGGTTCAGATGGAGCAGAATGGTGGTAAAAAAAAAAAAAGAGAGAGAGACTACATGACCAGCATGAGTTTATTTCTGGCTTCACTGTTCTGTTCCATTTGTCTATGTGCCTGGTTTTATGACAATATGATACTGTTTTGATTACTATAACTTTATAGTATATTTTGAAGTCAAGTAGTGTAGTGCCTCCAGATTTGTTATTCTTATTCAAAATTGCTTTAGCTATTTGTGGTCTTCTGTGGTTCCATATAAATTTTGGATTTTTTTTTTTAATTTCTGTGGAAAATATCATTGGCATTTTGATAAGGATTGCATTTAATCTACAGATTGCACTGCATGGCATGGTTCTTTTAACAGTATTAACTCTTCTGATGATGAACCAAGGATATATTTTTATTTATCTATGTCTTCAATTTCTTTTATCAATGTTTTACAGTTTTCAGTGTACAGATCTTTCACCTCTTTGTTTAAATTTACTAAGTATTTTATTCTTTTTGGTGGGATTATAAATGGGATTGTTTTCTTAATTTCTTTTTTGAATAGATCTTAGTATTTAGTAACACTTTACTACACCCTAGAAGTAGACGATAAAACAAAATTTCTTCAGAGATTAATTGTATAAATCCGTGTCTTACTAATTTAGATCAAAATTTCTCCTCACTCTAAGTGGCAATTATAGAATATTTATATATCTATTACATCTAGTTGAAAGAGGGATAGGAAATTGGGGGATTTTTCTTTTTACTTTTTATCTTGTGACTGGTTTTATTTTTAATACTTTAATTGCTAAAGTATACATGTTCATTTTAAGGGAGGAAAGATAATAAAGGTATATAAAGAAATAGTAAATCATCTTGTCCCTTCCAGGTCCATCGTCATGAGGTAACACCAGTTTACAGTGTGAGGTAAGCCTTCCAAAGGAAATTCTAAAAAAAGAATTTTAAGAAACCTAAGTCAAACATTTCACAAAAAAGTTTCAAGCCTAGATATCTACACTGAGAAAAGTCTACCAAAGGTTTAAAGAAGAAATATCACTAATCCTTCGGAAATTATTCTAAAAAGCAAAAGACCAAGAAACACTTTCCAACTCATTCTACAAAGCTAATAGTAGTACCCTGATATCAAAACCAGATAAAGATATTACAAAAAAAAAACACAAATGATAAACTAATATCCCTTATGAATATAAAAAGCAAAAGGCCTCAAAAAACCCCTAGCAATCTAAATTTGTCAACATATAAAAAGGATTATACACCACAACCAGGTAAGATTTGTTCCAAGAATAAAAGATTTGTTTAACCCATGAAAGTCAATTAATGTAATACACCATTTTAATAGAATAAAGGACAAAACTACATGGTTATCTCAATATATACAGAATAGGTATTTGACAAAAACCAACATCTAGTCATAATAAAAACATTCAATAAACTATGATTAGAAGAGAATTTCCTCAACCTTATAAGGTCATCTACAAAATTCCACACCTAACATTATACTCAATAGTGAAAGATTAAATGCTTTCCCTCTAAGATCAGGAATAAGAAAAGGATGTCTGCTCTCCCCACTTCTATTTAACATTATATTGGCAGTTCTAAATAGGGCAACCAGGCAAGAAAGATAAATAAAAGGTGCCCAGGTTGGAAAGGAAGAAGTAAAACTGTATTTTCGGATGACATAACCTTGGATATAAAATTCCTAAATTAGTCACACAAAAAAATTAGACCCCAAAATACAAATTCAACAAGGTTTCAAGTTCCAAGATCAATACACAAACAATCAATTGTATTTGTACATTCTAACAATGAACAATCTGAAAATGAAATTAAGAAAGCATTTCCATTTACAGTAACATCAAAAATAATAAAACACTTAAGAATAAATTTAACCAAAGAAGTGCAAGGTTCATACCCTGAAAACCATAAAACACTATTGAAAGAAATTTTAAAAGACCTGAATAAGTGAAGAGACATCCTATGTTTGTGGATTGGAAGATTTTATTGATAGCAATATCCCTATCAAAATTCCACCAGGCTTCTTTGCAGCAACTGACAAGTTGATCATAAAATTTGCATGGAAAAGCAAGGCACCCAATAGCCAAAACAATCTCAAAAGAGAACAAAACTAGAGGACCCATTTACCCAATTTTGAAACTTATTGTAAAGCTACAGTAATCCTGTATCCTGGCATAAAGAGAGAAATATATATCAATGGAATAGAACTGAGAGCCAAGGGGAGAAAAATCTTATATTTATGATGAATTCATTTTGACAAGAATTCCAGGGCAATTCAATTGGGAAAAGAATTATCTTTTCAACAAATGGTACTGGGACAACTGGATATTCCCTTGAAAAACATTGAAGTTTGACTCCTGCTTCATACCATATACAACAATTAATTCAAAAAAGATCAAAGGATAAATATAAGAGCCAAAACTATAAAGCTCTTAGAAGAAAATATAGCAGTAAATCTGTGTGACCTCAGGCTAGATCATTTTTTTTTTTAGCTCTGACACAAAGCAAAATCAATAAAAGAAAGAACAGATAAATTGGGCTTCACCAAAATTAAATATTTTTCTTTTTCAAAGGACACCATCAAGAATTAAATAGACAACCCACAGAAAAGGTGAAAATATTTGTAAATCATATATTTGATAAGGAACTTGTACCCAGAATATATAAAGAACTCTTAACACTCAATAATCAAAAGATGAAACAACTTAAAAATTGTCAATGGATTTGAATACACATTTCTCCAAAGAAGATATACAAATGGCCTATCGGCACATAAGAAGATGTTCAATATCATTAATCATTAGGTAAATGCAAATCAGCACTACAATGAGATACCACTTCACCTCCACTAGGATGGCTATAATCATAGAGATAGACAAAAACTAGTACTGGGGAAGAAATGGAGAAGTTAGAATCTTTATAAGTTGCTGGTGGGAATGTAAAATGGTGCAATCACTTTGGTAAAGTTAGACAGTTCTTCAAAAAGTTAAAGATAGAGTTATCATATGACCCAGCAATTTCACCAGATAAATAACTAAGAGAATTAAAACATATGTCCACACCAAAATCTGTACACAATATTCATAACAGCAGTATTTATAATAACCAAAAAGTAGAAACCACTCAAGTTTCTATCAACTGATGTATAGATAAACAAAATGTGGTGTATCTTTTTATGTTCAGCTATAAACAGGAATAAAGCACTGATAAGTGCTACAATATCTGGATGAACCTTGAAAACATTATGCTACATGAAGGGAACCAGGTCAAAGGCCATTTATTGTATCATCGTATTTATATAAAATGTCAAAAACAGGCAAATTCACAAAGACAGAAAATAAATTAGTGGTTGCCAGAGGTTGAGCGAAAGGGGAAAGGAGGGAGAAGGGATTGGGGACTGACTGTACATGGGTACAAAGTTCCTTTTGACAGTGATGAATATGTTCTGGAATTAGATACTGGTGACATTTGCACATAATGTAAATATGTAAATGGTAGAAAACTGATTGGTAAAAGGTAAACTTTAAGGCTTGTGAATTATATATCAATGAAACATTAAAAATATGGTGAAAATGAGTTTTTGAAAAGGAATTAAAAACAAAAATTAGTGAGATATTTTTTAAAATAAGAATTTTATTCTATTCTACATGAGCAATGTGTTTTGAAGGGGAAACTGCTTCTTTGAGTATAATTTATGATACAAACTACAAAAGGAAAAATGTCTTTTCTCATTCCTTTCTTTTTTCATTTTATTTATTTTTTTATTAAGTTTATCGAGGTAGCATTGGTTAATAGAATTACATAATTTTCAGGTGTACATTATAATTTGACAGCTATATATTCTATTGTGTGATTACCACCCAGAGTCCAATTTCTTTTCTTTTTATAATTTGGTCAATTCCTTTCTTCTTCCCTCCTTCCATCCTACCCTTTCTTTCTTCCCTCCTTTCCTTCATCAATAAGAAGACAAATTTTTATATTTATCTGTAATACTCATCTACTATATTCACGAGCGCTGAGTCTACTTTTGAGTCCACAGATATCTCTTTAAAAAGGGGATATCTTTTAATAAAAGAATATATAAGCATATAATACTTACTTATGTAATCTAAGCGCCAGTGTGTTATATCTGATTCAATTATACCATCTGAATTTTGGGCTTCCACTTGAATGGTGTAATTATCTGGGTTTGTTATACGTGGAAGAAAAAAAGAGCACGAAGCCCCATTTTCACTTGTAGAACTACAAATATCATTCTTCTGTCCATAAGAGCTTTAAGAAAAAAAATGAATCAACATGAGTTTAGTTTGGAAACACAGCCATACTTAATGTACTAAGAAAGTATTTGTTAGTTTCATTCTGGGTTTCTCTTGAATACTGTACAGTCCAGAATTTGATACCACTTTCTCTAAATTCCTTCATCACCCTCCATGTAGAGATAGAAGTTAACCTCTTCTTTCTTCCCTGAGAGTCTAGAAACCATGGAGACCTCTTTGTACCTTATAAATCCGTTAAAAGCTACCTGTAATTTATTTCTTATTGGTAACAAATAATGAATAGGCCTCTAAAAATCCCAGATTCTGGCATTGAGAACTTATCTTTAAAAGAAAAAAAATCAAACAGTATTTTTAAAATAATGATAGATACATAAAGAGAACTTAAAACTACAGTTTTTAATACATCTATATTTATTGATATGGAAATATGCCCATACTCTATTGTTGATGGAAAAGAGGATACATATTATATACAGAATAATCACATTTATATAAACATATATTTAGAGATATGTGGAAAGATTCTCATCAAAATGCTAGTTATTACCTTTGGTGGTGAAATTTGGGGTGATTTTTTACATTCTTTTTTCTCAGATTGAATTACTTTTTTTTTTTTTACCATTGGTAAATATTTTTTTCAGAAGATTCATTATTTTCCTAGATAAATGACTTAAAACGTATCACTTGATGAGAACAAATACACATATTGGTAGGAATCACATGGGTATGTACAGCTATAGTCCACATGGCTCTGGGGATTATACAGAAGATAGACTAGGCTGAGAACAGAAAAGGAGGCCCATGCCTAGCAGGTCTGAAGCCATCAAGAAGGGATATACATAGGCCTGAGGAAACCCAGGGGGGTTCCTAACTTTACATGAGCAGCTGGTGAGAATAATGGCCATCCATAGGGAGCCATGGAAGGGGAGTGAAAGGGATGACTCTTTAAAATAGAAAAATAGGAGTAACTCTATTGAGGTTTCCAGTTTTGCACTGTACTGACACTTTCTGTTCAACCCTGGGCCTAGAACTAACAAGTATGGAAGAAGATAAATCATGTGGACCATTTGCTAAGATGTCACCCCAGCCACTGGATGCATATAGTGGCCACATAGAAGCTGTAATTGAGAAACATTTTACTTCATAAGTGACTTGACTCACGAGGGAATCAGGAGCCTCTGCCTCACCCCACTATGCCCACTAGCAGCACACAAGCTCCCATACTTACTAAGTTCTCTTAACTTTGTACCATGTGAAATTGGCTTCTTTTTCTGGACTCCATGTGCAAGTAAAATTTTTCTTATAGTAGAAGACACAAGAAATGTTCTCAGGCTTAGCTGGCAGAACTAAGAAACAAACAAACGTATACATACTCAAGCACAATAACTTCAATACGTAATAAATATTGCCAGCATTGAACATTTTGATGAAAACAGGCTAATCAAATGCTGGATTTGTAGGTTAGTTACTAGGTATAACAAGTTCTCCTAATCAAGTCAATGGAAAAATCTAACTCCATCTCTTCAATTATTCCCTTTGAAGAACTAGATTTCTAGTTTTTGAAAAATACTTTTTATATTCTTACTCAAAAGCAACATTTTAGAAGCAAAAATCATATTAAAATACCAGGCAAAGTAAAGCATCAAATGATAGAACCACTCTGGATAACTGGGCAATGGATGATATAGGGAGAAGAGAAAAATACAAAACATTGAACTATACCACACCTCGACCTTATGCATTATTAATTTTCCCCCAGAAGAATGGCATAATAGAGAAAATTTCTGACATATCTTTTATTTTATTTTACTTCCTTTTCATTCTTACTCTGCTTTGCACTGGCTAAATCCAAGGCTAGCCACCAAAACCAATGTAGGAATAGATCTTCCTGGATCCAAATACACCCCCATCAAACTTCAGTGCCTTTACTTTCCTGCTATTCTTTAATACCTCTCCCTAGCTCCTTCAGAAGCTTTGATTAACATATAAAATGCTGTAAGCCAAAAAGGGAGTCAAACATCATAGTGTTACCAGGTTATCAGGAGAAGAGAAAGTGCTTCTAAAAATGATATTCCATTCCACCTGAGCTCTCTTATGGGGATAAATTTGTCTTGCCCTTATGGTTGGCATATGTCAAGAAAGCAATATTCTTACAGAGGTCACTTGATATTGGTATACAGGAGGGAAGAAAATCCTGTTCCTTCTACTCTCCTAGGTTCTCCAGCTGGGGCCTTATAAAATGAAGACAAAAAAAACAGATTATCAAGAGAAAAACAGTTTGTTAATGCATGCAGTGCACATGGCACAGGAGAAACCTCAAAAAAGGGTAACTGAAAGAGGTGGTTAGAACATGGGTTTATAAGCGCCCTTTATAAAATACAATAATTTGTAGAGAAGTGACTAGATAGGAAAAGTAATTTAGGCTTTCAAAAGTGGCAAACTGTGGGAAGGTAAATATATGTGGGAAACTAAGAGAGTAAGGTTTGTGTGTGCAGGTCCATCTTGGCACCAACTTTCTGCCTTCTTCATGGCTATAAAACTTTCTCAGGAGAGGAGATTTATGACAGTCCTCATTTTTCATAAGTATCCGCTTTTAGTCAGATAAAGGAAGCTCCAGGAAGACTTCATTTCTACCTTATTGATTCTCATTTGCCTCCAGGTCAAAAAAATACTTTTGTCACAGTGGTATACTCTGATGCCCTACCCTGGCATTACGAAAGAGATTTGTGATAAATAAAATGAATGTTCAGAAATATGGATATTAAAAAATGGATAAGTAAAGGCTAGATTTACCACTTGAATACATCTATCCTTCCCTCACATCTTCAAAAAAAAAAAAAAACCCATAACTATCTTCCCACATTTCTAGAAATAACTATTTCCCCTATTTCTGGAAATAAGGGGAAATAGTCACTAACTTTTCTCTAAGAAAGGCTGAAAGAATATTCTAGCTTATCAGAGAATTTCACACTTGGAAGAGGAATATTTTTTCAAAATGAAAAAGATGTTCTCAATCGTCCCTCTTGCTTTGGTGCTGCTGCAAAGTTAGCGTCTTGAAAAATGTCTTGCAATACAAGGAGGACAGGCTGAGCAGAGGCCACAGGAAGGATATTTTAGAAGGGAGGTTGGGTGAAACTGGAGCCAGTTCTATAGAAGATGGTATAAGTAAAAGGTGATAAGAAAAGAAAATAGGGATAGAAGATAGAAAAAGACAATTTGAGGGAAAGAACGCATTGTTAGGAGCCAGGATGTTCATAATTAGAACTTTAAATTGGATAACTGAGGGTAACTGTTGATGTCTGAGCTGGCCAGGAGAGGCTGAGTCAGGGAGACGCAGGCTCACCTGCCTGTATTATCTATAAAGTTTCTGAGTGCCGTAAGTATAATAAACCCAGAAGGATACAAGGCAGGTCATGCCAGGACAGAGGTCTGGCAGGCATTCTCATTATCTGTGGGTCACAACTGCCCTCTTGTTCACCCCTGATTACTACATGTTATGGACTGAATTGTGTACCCCAATTGTGTACACTGAAGCCCTAACCCCTGATACTTCAGAAAGCAACCGCCTTTGGAAATAGGGCCTTTAAGGCGGTATTAGTTAAAACGAAGCTGTTAGGATGGGCACTAATCCAATCTAATTGGTGTTCTCAAAAGAAGAGTAGGACGCACAAAGGGATGACTATACGAAGAGGCAGCAAAAAGGAAGGCATCTATGATCTAAGGAGAGAGACGTCAGAGGAAATCAACCCTGCAGTCACCTTGATCTTGGACTTCTAGCCACAAAATAAATTTCTATTGTTTAAGTCACTCAGTCTGTGGTATTTTGTTATGGCAGCTGTAGTAAATTATATGATTCCTCTCTACCTTCCCAGCTTTTCCCCTCTGGTCTTTTTTTTTTTTTTTTTTTATAACATAAGATGTGTTCAAATTAATGAACCTTAGATCTACAAGGTACTGTATGGATTTTGGGCCCATAGTCTTAAGTTAAACCACTACAGAAATATGTTGTTTAATCATTTCCTTTTACATCCTTGAAATTTATGACAAATGTGTGAAAAAATATATATTTTTGTTTTTATGTGTGTGTTTTATATGAAACCATTACACAGCACAAACAAAAACTACTAAAATAAGCACTTACCATTATTCTAAGACATTGGATCGTTACCTTTTGGGTGGTCATATCTCCCTTTGAGAATATAATAGGCCAGCTCGCCAAATCTGCACATGTGTAAATATACATCAACATGCACTCACCACCCACACAAATTCAGGAAGTTCTCAAATCCCCTGCAGCCCATCTACATGTGCCCGTGGTCCAGGTGCCCCTTTGCACTCAAGTTAACAGTTCTTGTCCAAAGAAGGCAATAATAACCACATAATCCATAAAATGGCACAAGCCAACCTACCTGCCAGGCCAAATCTGCAAAGTAGAGGAAGCATCCACAGTGCCCAGGCCCACATCATCCTCAAGTTCATGCAGACAGGCTGGGGAGAAAGCTGAAAATGTTGTCATCAGTCAAGAGTCAGTTTCCTGTCTCTCTTCAACAACTTGATTTCCAATGACACCGTCTAGGGATTTTGAGAGTACTTTTTTTTTTTTAAATTCTTTAATTTAATTTAATTTTATATTTTGGCTCTCATCACATAGATCCCTTTATAATTACTCCACCAAACCCAGTCAAAATTTTATTTTTTCCACAATTCATTCCACTATATAATACAGAAACTACGCCGGCCACGAAGAATACACTCCAGAAAAAAAGTACTGTGAGTTGTGTGGATCTGAGACCATCCTCTGGCCTCTGCCTCAGTAACAAAGCACTCCAGCTAAATGCAACAACTCGTAATTTCCCAAATGCATCATTTCACATCTCCATGCTTTGTTTATGTGATTCCTTCTGCCTAGAATGTCCTTTCTGCCTCATTCATGGTAAATTAATCCATCTTTCCAGAGTAATCTCGAGGATATCCATCTCTAAATACCCTCACCGAACTCCCAGATGGGGTTGGCCAGCTAGTCCCTCCCTGGGTCCCACCTCCTTCCCTGCCATCTATACTGTAGCATGTGTCACACAGAATGGCTTTTCCAGTGCACTTGCTGGATTCTCTTCACAGAGGGAGCTTCTGAAGAGCAGAGCTTCTTTTATTCCTCTTTGAAGCTTTAGTGTTTAGAGTAGTGCCTGATACATGGTAGACATTCAGTATTGTTTGTGGAATTAATTAGAACAAAAAGACTGCTGGCTCCTCTTCTCATCCCAGATGAGATGGTGGGATAATCTAAGAATAAAGCAAACGTAAAAGCAACACCTCATTTCAGGAAGAAATAAATGATGCTACATGTTCATCTGAAAGATAGTTATACGAGAAAAAAAAAGAAGAGTGCTCAATAAAATTAATCATTTGAGAAATATGCATGTGCAATATTTCTGGAGAAGACCACAAGGATAAAAATCTCATGTACAAACCAAGTGACATGCCTAACTAATTGAAAATGCCTAAAGCAATAAAGCAGAATGAGGACTTGGATTTATAATAATATTATCATCATGAAACAGTAAGAGATGGATTACATGACAGGAACAGTGAACGCCTGTTACTCAGTAGCAGTAGTTACTCTTTCAAGAAAAAAAGTTTGATGTAAACAAGTATAAAACTTAAAGGAAAAAAATGTTAATTTTTCAATGTAGAATAAATGTGTTCTTTAAAAATTACTTGAACCACTAATAAAACTTTTAAAGTCTAATTATTCAGAACTGTCTTAATTTTCTCTGTCTCTTAGCCAAAAGACAGGCTTTTACAAGTTCTGAAAGCATTCTGGAAAGGGAGGGAGGCCTAACCATGGAGACTATAAAAGCTATAATGCTGACAGTCTTAATGGAATAAATGAATAATTTAGGTGCTAAAGTTAAAACTGTTATTCTGATATAAGGCCTTGCATTTTTAAAATCTTATCAACAGTAAATGGTGAATAAAATTAATCGTAAAATATTTTTAAGTAATGGTAATTATTGTTTGACTCCTTTGTAATGATCATTATTTGTGAAATTAAAACAAAAAAAAATCAACAGTACTAAATTATACCCAGAGACAAAGCTAAAAAAGTTGCAGTAGATGAAGAGTGTGGCATTCTAGAAGATGTCACTGCCTGAGTGCTAGCCCTGGCACTCTCGCAAATTAGCTGGTGACCTCGGGCATTCTTATTCATTTAGCACTGTTCCATCCAGATGTTAGGTACTTGGAATAAAAGAGCCCGTCCCTGACTTCATTCTAGTTCAGTGGATTTTAACATGGAAATGGGGGTCAGAGGTTAACGAGAACAGCAAATTCCAGAGTGAGCTACTGTTACTGATGGTTCTGTGTCATATTCCTCAAATGGGTTTGAGAAGAAAAAAGGGTTAAGAACCATTATCTACTTGCTGAGACAGAACCATGACTAGTAACTGCAAATATCACATGGCAAATGCTGTAATTCTAACAGTGCAAGAAGAGCGGCACGGCGTATGTAAGATGAGGAAGGAGTTACTGACCGAGGAACGACAGCAAGTGCTGCTCGTATCGTGGTGCCCCTCATTCCCAGCTCGCTTGTCCTCCAGTGTCTTTTCCACTTACTCTCACACACTAGAGAACCAACACCAAGTGATTGCTCCTTGGCAGTAAATGCTGAGGAACAAATGTGAGGTGCTTCTCAGGAACTTAGAAATAAGTTCAACTGAGAGTTTATCTTGCAAAATCTGTGCACGAAAACAATTCTAATTATCTGTGGGAATAAATCAAGAATATTTGGGTGAATATGCAACTGAAGAGCTTGAGTTTACTCTGAACTCCAGCCAAGGAAACCTGGGTATAATCTCAGACAGTTCGATCTGGAAAGTCATCATTGTCATTTAGTTGTAGGAGCCTATTCAACTAATTGTATCCTAAATGGGAGACTTTGAGAACAGAAAGGAGGGGTCATCTCAGAATGTAAAATATTGATGGTTAAGAAAGATAGAAATTGGCAGTATTTACTAAGTACTATCTATGCGAGGAAATGGTGAAATTTTCTGTTACTGGAACAATGTACTCTAAAACAGGGCAACCATCAGATATCATCACTACAGCCTTGATGAACGAAATCTTGAAACCAAAAATCTGCTTGTTCTGCTTCTATAAAGCTTTCTCTAATTACTAAGTTTTAGCAGAAGGGGAGGCTGTTCTGAATTCCTCAAAAAGACTATCCTCTCTTTGTTTAAACACATTAGTCTCTTGAAGTCTTTTCTTTTTATTTATTTATTTATTTTAGGTGAGGCAACCCTTGGTTGACCTCACAAATTGCAAGGACCTTGTCGGCTTACAATCGCTTTTTTATTTGTTATGCCTACAGCACCTGGTCTTCCTAGGTGGTTCCCCCATCCGTGTACTAACCAGGCCTGGCTCTGCTTAGCTTTTGAGATCAGACTGGATCGGGCTTGTTCAGGGTGGCATGGCCAAAGAGTCTTGAAATCTTAAATGAGGTGAATCAGCCTTTCCAAATCTGAGTAGTTCTAGGTACAGCAAGAGGCTGGGTCATAAGAAAGTCACAGAGATTATGCTGCGCTCTTGAGGAAAATCACCAAACCTTTGCAAGCTTTCTCTAAGTTATCAGCCCTAACTTATAAAATTGCAGGAGCTTTGAAAAACTGGTCTTCAGTAAGAGGTCACTTCCTAGAACTATATAGTTTCTCATTAGTAGAACCACATTTGTATACAGCATTTAATGGAGGCTTAGAATTCTCAGACTACACTATGAACATTCCATGCTGCACAAAAGGACTCTTACAATATACAGTGATGCCACTTAAGTAACTTGTGGTAATTATCTTTAAAGGTATGAATCTAGTAGTACCAGCTACTGTTAGGAATATAATGACTAGAAACAAATCCAAACAATTATTGCTGGCTATTGGCAGTGGCTAGGGACAAGGAAAGAGGGAAAAAAACAAAGGAGATACTGTCTCTGCTGGTTGATGCTAAAAATTTTAATATGGCAAATAATCCCCGCTTTGCCACATCCTGTTTCATGTGACCTAAGAGAAAAAGAGTGTTGCTTTTCAACTTTCTGGTAAACGCACACACACATACACACATTCTCACACACTCTCCTGCCCCGTCCCCCGTGCCCCTAGGCTGTCCTTTGGTTATTCAAAAGTTCCCATTAAGGCTGAGTCCTGAATACTAAGTTTCATCTGATTTCACTTGTATAAAAATGTACCATTATGTGGTTTTCCTACTTTCATTCATTCATTCATTTATTCATTCATACATTAACTCAACTAATGTATATTGATACCCATTCTGTGTCAGGAACTGTTCATGGTATGAGATTGGATTTTTAAAGAATGGGCAAAGGAGGAGGAGTAAATTCTAGCAACAGCACTCTGTTCCTAAGTTCTAGAACCTGTAAACTCTAATGCTGTGAGGAAGCAAGCAGCAAGCTGTCCAGCTACATTCAGTCCTTCTAAATTCCTTACAGACCAGCAGAATTTGGTTTATAGTTTTATCCCTTCTGATCAAGTTGAAGCGTCCATTGTTCTCATTCTTGTTTACATATAGATTTGGAGCCTGCAGTAATAATAATAATAATAGTAATAATAGCTTTATATTTATAAAGCACTTTCACATATAGTATCTCATTTGATCCTTGCACCTTTGAAATAAATGAAGCAGATTTGTAGGTCGACTCATGAAATTGCCATTTTCATAGAACAAAAACAATCAAATATTGGCAATTTCAGCCTAAAAAATTAATCTCTTTAGATGAGCAAATTTATTTCATACCTTACTCAAGATGAGATTAAGAGCTATTAGCATAGTGACTATATTGTATAGCTGAAAATTGCTAAGAGGACAGATCTAAAAACTCTCAGCACAAGAAAAAAAATTTTATAAGTATGTATGGTGATAGATGCCAACTAGATTTAGTGTGGTGAAATTTTTTTAAAAATACAAGTATTGAATTATTATTTTGTACGCCTGAAACTAATACAATGTTATATATCAATTATATCTCAGTTTTTGTTTTTTAAAAAAAGAGCTGTCAGATAACTACATTCAGTTTCAAAGTCTAAAACCCATTTGAAGTGCAGGCTGCCTTCATACAAAGAACATTTTGAAATGGCAACAGAAGATTGGCAAAAACACAATCATGATGTGACAGAGACTGTCTACAAATGCTAGATTTGTCTACAATTGCCCAAATTATATCTTGTCCTTCTAAAAATCCCTGTAGAGTTGGTATTATTATCTTCACTTTAAAGATATGGAAGTTGAGGCTCAGCGATGTTATGAAATCAGTCCAAAAATCATATAGTTTATAAGTGGCATAGCTGGGATTCAAACCCATGACTGTCATTCCAAAGCATAGACGCTCTCCACCAAAATTAAGCAGTGGCTATTAGTGACTTACTTCCCCTCAGTCCTCCTGCCCCAAACACCAATACACACAAGGATTACCCTCTGAATTTCCTAGGTCTGTTTTTTCTCTAGCCTAGAAATTCCAGAAAATAAATCTATTATGCTCATATATTTCCCCTATCTCAACCTCTGAGCCCCATGATTTCCCCATCTCCAGCATTTTAAAATATTAACCACCAAAAGATTAGGTGCCTGTAACTATTAACAACCAGTCTAACCAAGGAATACATCATATGGTTGGTTCTGATTCATAGTTTCACCAAATAAAGCAGAAAAAGACCATTATGTAATAGTAAAAGAAGCCCAATTTGCCAAGGTTTACATTATCGGATTTTTCTAAATAAGTGTGGTACTCACCTCCCCTCATCAGGTGGTGTCCTGTAGATGTTCTACAGATTCAAAGAATCTGCATCAAAGGTGTTCTGTCCCTTATAGCACAAGTCAGGGCATGGGGGTGACTTGGAATTTATGTACATGGAGATGTGTGACTATTTCCTCTCTGGCCTTTTGGGGATTTTCCTTTCCTTTAAGCCAAGCCCAAGCCAGGGTGGCACTTAACCCACTTATGCAGGGAATTGAAATGCATTATTGTAAGTACAAAAAAAAAACCTGCTTCTGTGAGACTACTCAACTTTGAAAGTGCCATAAACACTTAAGAGGAATGCCTAACTTTAAACTTTTCTATTCACTATATCCTTATAAATGTGGTAAGGGATGAAATGCTGAGAGCACATCTCTTTACCTTGGAAAAAGAAATATGTAATTATCTTTAAACAAAGGAAATGAATAAAATAATAGTAACTCAAAAAAAAAAGAAAAAGAAAAAAAGAAAAAAGAAGGGGGAGGCTCCGCCCAGGAAAAGAGCTGCCAAGAGAAGGAAAAGCACACTGAATCAAGAGGCAGGTGCTCAGCTGAGCCACTGATTTAGCAGCTTATCAAGATAATTTATGGTAATATGTGGTGCTCTTATCATGTGTCAGGCACAGTACTAAGAACTTAAACATTTAATCTTCAAAACAGTCCTATGACATCAGTAGTATTTTTATTGGCATTTTACAGATAGGAAACTGATGCCAAAACAATTGAAAAACTTGTCCAAAGTGGTGAATCCAGGAACAGGATCAAGGCAGCCTGACCTTCAGTTCTCTATAAATCAAAAGGTTAAATTAGATGATTTTTGGGATCCCTTTGAACACAACAATTTTACATCTTTTCGTTACTGACAAAATCATTAAAAAATAAACAGATTAAGGAAGAGATTATGACGCAAAAGGAAAGAAATTCAACCAAAACTTTAAAACAAGATACGCCTTTCTAGCTTCGTATGTTTTTTTTATTTTTTAATTTAGTTTCAAGTACATAGTACATTAGTTAGACATCTGTATAGTTCATAAAATGATCCCCCCAGTTGCACCCTTCCTCCCCTGACCCTCCACCTAGCCAACGTATTAATGCTAACTGCATTCCCTATGCCGTGCTCCCCATCCCTGTGACCATCAATCGGCTGCTAATTGGTACTTCTTTAGCCCTTCACCCCAATCTCCTAGCCCCACAAACCCCCCTCCCCTCTGTCTGACACCAAATTGCCCACTCTATTTGTGAGTCTGTTTTTGATTATTTTGTTCTTTGTATTCCTTAGATTCCACATAGAAGTGAAATCATATAGTGTTTATATTTCTCTGTCAGACTTAAATACCTTCTAGGTCCATCAAAGCAATATCTTTTTCCATCTTCTTCCTTTTCATATGTAGGGGTCTTGTTTTCTTATCCTTTCAGCCACTCGGTCTTTTGGTTGGAGCACTTAATTCTTTTCCATTTAAGGTACTTATTGACAGGAATGTAGTTGTTATCATTCTTTCTTTATGTTTATGATACATGTTTTTTGTTCTTAAAGAAGTCCCTCTAACATTTCTTGTAATACTGGCTTGGTGGTGATAAATTCCTGTAGCTCTTTTCTGTCTGGCAAGCTCCTTATCTGTCCTTCAACTCTAAATGATAGCTTTGCTGGATAAATTATTCTTGGTCATATATCCTGGGTCTTCATTCTATTCAATATTTTTTGCCAAACCCTTCTGTCCTGCATAGTTTCTTTTGAGAAATCAGTTGCCAGTCTTATGGGTTTTCCCTTATATGTAATTGTTTTTATCTTGTTGCTTAATATTCTCTCTTTGTATTTAACCTTTCGCATTTTCATTATGATGTGTCTTAATGTGGGCCTCTTTGGATCCCTGCTTTTTGGAATTCTCTGAGCTTCCTTGGCTTTTAAGCCCATTTCCTTCACCAGGTTAGGGAAGTTTCCCATCATTATTTCTTCAAACAGCTGTTTAATATCTTGATTTTCTTCAGTTACGCCAGTCAGACGAATATTTGGAGCCTTAATAGTGCCCCATATCCTCTTATTTTTATAGTCTTGGTGTCTTTTTTCTTGCCATTCTGATTGAGCGTCCTGATTGGCTTTCCTGTGCTCTAGACAGGGCATTTGATCCTCTTCTTATTCACTTTGTTTATTCCATTTAATATACTTCTCATCTCGGATCATGTGTTCTTCATTTCAGACTGGTTCCCTTTTATAATTTCCATTTCTATTTTTATGTTTTTTATCTCTTTGTTGAAGTTTTCAATGAATTCATCTACACTTCCCAAAAGTTCATTGAGCATCTTTATAACCAGTGTTTTGAACTTGGCATCTGTTAGATGACTCGATCGACTCCATTCTATCTGGATCTCTGTTCTGTTCTCTTATATGGTTTCTGCTTCTTTGTCTCCCCATTTTGGCTGCCTTTCTATGTTTCTAAGTACTGAACAAAGCTGCTAAGTCTCCTGGGCTTATTAATGTGGATTTGTGAAGTAGGTGTCCAGTGGTACAGTCCTGAGGAGGGTTCAGCTATAAGCCAAACTTAGCCCAAGCCTCTACCCTTCCTGGGCTACCTGTTAAGATTCAGCAAGCAATCCCCAGTTGCTGTGCTTATAGTTGCCTCAAAAGGCCACACCAGAAACTGAGGCCAGCTGGCTCCAATGTGAGTCTAGGCACTGCTCAGCAAGAAGCACCTGACTCACTGAGGATACACCTGGATGTGGCTTGGGTGGGGCCTGAGTGGGGAGAGGCAAAGTTTCAGGGAATCCTCTGGGCGGAATAACTTCTGTTATCCAGTTTGATGACATCACAGCTATTGCAAGTGCTGAGTCCACACAGTGGGAGCTGGGGAGGGCTCAACAGAGAACAATGGATACCACCAGCACTTCTGTACAAAGTGTGTCTCACCTCGGCCCTCACTCCGACACTGTCTCCCTGTAAGTCCCTGGTGCCCCCTGCGCGCAGCCAAATTGGCACTGGTGCTTCGAGTGAGCACGTCTGTCACTGCAAAATCTGCTTTCGGACACGGCCCCTTTAAGAAGCTTCTGCCGCTGCTGCAGCCTCCATCTTACTCAGCTGCTTGGGACAGGGCAGCCCCGCATCCTCACCCCGTCCTACCTTCTGCTGTTGCAGGGTGATTTCCTGGATTGCTCCCTAGCTGTATGGCTTGTTCCTCTAGATCATAGGTGATTTTTCCTTGCTGCTACTTCTTGTTTCTGTCACAACTTTGATTTGGTCACTAGAGAGATGAACAGAGCCTCTATCATCTATGCCATTATTTTTTCTCCCCCTTTAGCTTCATACGTTTTATGAACAAAGTGACAGAAGCCGTTAAAGGATCTGCTTCAATGAATGCAAGGAAGCTCACAAAAATTTGAGAAAGGCCTATATTAGACCAGGGGAAACTTCTAAGGACCAGGATTAAATACAAGACACAAAAGTGTATTCCTCTGAGGGCCATGACAATTACGGCCAAAGCAAAAAGTTTATATGTGACGATGAAGGAAAAAGCTGGAGTCAACTATGATACTCAGTGTACTGCTAGCTCTGGGTGGTTTAAATGATTCGGGAATCATTATCCATTGCATAATGTGAAAGTAAACAGTGAGTCTGCAAAAGCTGATGTGAAGGCAATTGAAGAATTTTTAGAAACTCTAGATAAGTTGATTGTGGAGGAAAATTACTTGCCAGAGCAAATATTCGATATGGAAGAAACCTCCCTATTCTGGGAATGCCTGAAATGACTTTTATCCATAAGAAGGCCAAGTCGATGACAGGTTTCAAGGCTTTTTAAAGACAGAATAACAGTCTTGCTTGGGGGCAATGTTGCAGGCTACAAATTGAAACCCTTGTGATCGGGCACTGTGAGACTCCCTCCAAACATGACCTCTTTGATCCGATTAATGGATCAAGGAGTTATAGCAGCTTTTAAGGCCCATTACCTTTGCCCAGGCTATGGCTGCAGTTGAGAAAGACTCTGAGAAGACATGAGTACAATTCTGAAAGGACTGCTACATCTATGACTAAATCAAGAATCTTCACTGGGGTTGGAGTGATGTCACCAAAAAGTGTATGAATGGCATCCGGAATAAGACCTTCAAGAGGTTTGTCCATGACTTCAAAGGATTTACCAAGGAGGAGGAAATTGCAAAAACCAACAAGGCTGTGGTTGAGATGGCAAATAACTTTAACCTGGGTGTGGATGAGGATGACATTGAGGTGCTTCTAGAGGTGGTTCCTGAGGAACTGACTAATGAGGAGTTGTTGGAACTGGAACAGGAAGACATAGCTAAAAAAGAGGCAAGAGAAAAAGAAACTGCAGGAGAAGAAAAAGATGAACTCTCCAAGAAAATTCACAGTGAAGGGTTTGGCAGAAGCTTTTGGGGACCTCAACAAACTCCTTAAAAAGTTTGAAAACAGATTCCATCAAAGATTTTCATTAATAGAGAGGAATGTTCATGGTGCATTATTTGCTTATAAGAAAAAAATGAACCAAGCAAGCCACCTTGAACATACTTCTGAAAAGAGTGGCCCCTCTTCAAAAACAGACTTAGGCAGTTCTTTCAGGAGGTATTCCAGAAGAAGGCATTGTTACCATAGGAGATGACTGCTCCATGCGACTCCGTGAGAGTTATTGCTCCTGAAGACCTTTCAGAGGGACAAAATGTGGAGGAAGAAGACAGTGATACTGATGATCCTGACCCTGTGTAGGCCTAGGCTAATGTGTGTGAGTGTCTTAATTTTTAACAACAAAAAAAGGTTTAAAAAGTAAAAAAATAATAATTTTAAAATAGAAAAAAACTTACAGAATAATAATATAAAGGAAGAAAATATTTTTGTACAGCTGTTCAATGTGGTGTGTTTTAAGCTGTTATTACATAAGTCAAAAAAGTTAAATAATTTTAACATAAAGTAAAAAGGTTACAGAAAGCATAGGTTAATTTATTACTGAAGAAAAATATTTTTATAACTTTAGTATAGCCTAAGTGCACAGTGTTTGTAAAGTCTACAGTAGTGTACAGTAATGTCCTAAGTCTCACATTCACTCACCACTCACTGACTCACCCAGAACAAGCTCCACTGATTTTAAGTGCCCTATATAGGTGCACCATTTTTAATCTTTTGTACTGTGTTTTTACTGTATCTTTTCTATGTTTAGATATATTTAGATATACAAATACTTATTGTTATAATTGACTACAGTATTCGGTACAGTAACATGCTACACAGGTTCGTAGCCTAGGAGCAATAGGCTGCACCATACAGCTGAGGTGTGTAGTAGGCTAAACCATCTAGGTTTGTGTAAGTGCACTCTATGATGTTTGCACAATGATGAAACTGACTAACAATGCATTTCTCAGAACATACCCCCGTCCTTAACAGACACATGGCCGTGCACTTGACCAAAGTAACACTGAGACTGAAAGGGAAGAGACTCAACCCATGCACTCCAGGCTTTCAGCTCAATTCTACAAACATAACCCAATGTCAGGTCCTGTGCTTGGCACTGTGGAAACAGAGTAGAAGAAGGCAGAAGCCCCACCCAGGAAAGGCTCACAACTTAAGTGGGAAAACAGACATGTCGACAAGGTGCTATAAACCCAAGTGGCGAGTGCTGTCAAAGAGGTGTGTATAAAGTGCTACAGGAAATGGGAAAGGAAAGCCAGTAATTCTGCCCTAAGGACAGAAGTGGATCCCAGGGACATTTTAGCATAACATGTTATTTGGAAATAAATGTACAAAATTGCAGTATAAAGTAACAAACATTCCTGGCAGAGATGCATAAGAGATGCATTTACTGGCACTTGGGATGGGCCCAGAAGCCATGCTGGTAGGACCCTGACTACACGTCCTGCGGTGAATCAAAGAGTGGACCTCCAGAACCTCAGAATATGACCTTATTTGGAAAAAGGGTCTTTGCAGATGTAAGTGAAATAAGGATCTCTAGATATGACCATCTGGATTAGGCTGGGCCCTAAAGCCAATGACCAGTGTCCTTATAGGAGACAGAAAAAGAGAGACAAACACAGAGAGACACAAGGGAAAAGTGCTATGACCACAGAGGCAGAAATTAGACTGATGTGTCTACAAGTCAGGGACTGCCAGAGCCACCAAAAGCTAGGAGAGAGGTGTGGTACAGAAGGAAGGAACCCTGCTGATAGCTTGCTTTTGGCCTCCAGAACTGAGAATAACTGTCTGTTGTTATTAACCACCACGTTTGTGGTAATTTGTTACAGTAGCCCCAGAAAACCAATATACATACACCCCATCCCAGGTTACATGTGATTCATAGGCCAGGCTGATCCATTAGATTCACCCAGGAGTATGGAACTGAGTCATCTAGATGGTGGTGGACAATGGGACTATCAGGTCATGGGTGTTGGAAGCCATGTTTTTGCAATAAAAAGCAAACAAGTTTTTTTTTTTTTTTTTTTTTTTTTTTTTTTTTAACAATAGAGCATGTTGCTTGTTTCAGGCCCCAGTCTAGATATTCAAACCAGGGGAGAGGATGAAAAAGGAAAGAGTATGAAATGATCTAGAGACCAAATAAGCATAGTTCCACTAACCACCATTTACATCCCTCCACAGAGTAGCTTGTGGTCCCTCTGCCTTGAATCAGGTCTCAATATCTTATATGCTAGATTGATTACTTGATTCATTCAGTCTCTAAACATCTATTAGTATCTACTATGTATCAAGGATTGTGGTAAGCCCTGTGATACAAAGATGAACATCTCAGTCATTAACAGTCTCTGGGCTCATCATAGGGTAGATATAGAAATGGGCAATCACTACACAAGAGAAAAATACAGGAGTGGAGAAAACATAGGAATATTCAGGGCAAGCATTTCACTTTGCCTGGGAAGTTCAGAGAAGGCTGCACAAAGGAGCAAACATTTGAGTTAAATCCTGAAAAATGAGTAGACAGACATACACCAGCAGAATAAAGCAGCAAAAGGCATTCCAATAGAGACTGCACAAAATCGAGAAGGTGGAGAGAATGACACTTCAAGAGCATGGAGTCCTTCCACATGCCCTCCCTTCTTCCTGCCCTCACCCCGAGGGCCCATAATCTGCAGGAGTCTTTTGTTTGGGGCTCCCACAACAGTGAGACACTCCCACACACACATCTGTGCTGATGCAGTGGACCATTCCACAGGAAGAAGTGGAACAGAGGGAGGATCTTTCTCTGATTCAGACTCTATACAGTCATTTAGTAAGTGATTAAAGGCTTGACTGTCACTCATTTTGGCTTGTTGTTTAATCCAGTACTCCAACATCTGGTAGCTCGGCTCTCTCTGCAGCTCAGCTGAGTTTCTGCCACTACTCAGCCAAGCAGAATGCAGTAAACCAATTTGAACACAAAATGTGGGAACGGTCAGAGGTTCTTAAGAAGTCTATCAGCCAGAATTTTCATATTGTTCTTATTTAAGCAAATGTTGAGCAATTGATACTTATTAAACACGGAATTGGATGTGCTAGATATACTAAAACTCAAATATCAAATGGAAAACAATTCGCAACACTGAAGATATATATTTGGATGAAAAAATATGTGGTTCTTATGAGAAAGAAATTCAGGGAAGGGAGGAAGCATCACGAACTACAGTAATTAAGGAAAGCTTTGTGAAAGACGTGTGACTTAGATGGAACACTGAACTAGTAAAATGTGGGTAATTAGTGGAATATAAAATTCCCGAAGAATACAAAGAGTCCTTTTTTCACACTGAGAAACATTTTGCGGGTTATATTTTATATTTTTGCAAATTAGATGTGTAACAACAAAATAGTTTCCTCTGCAGGATGACATGTAGTAGGATGTATGATGTTTTTCAGAAATTCAACTTTAATTGTTTTGACTACATTCACTTTCTTTTAGTTTATATTTCTCAAATCCAAAGCAATGGATTTACAGAAATGGCAGCTTCAATATTGTCCTCCATGGTTGTTTACCTAATCCACTATGTGGCAATTAATACGTAATTTTCAGACTTGTCAGCCATTGTACTGGAAAGAGGCATCTGGCTCCAAAAAGATGTAATAATCTGGTCTGAATAGCTTCATACTGAATGTTTATTAGAAATAATTAAGTTTTGAAAACAAAGGTTTACTTCTGGAAGACAGTCTTCCCTCCAGCTGTTCAATTAAGTTAGCTTATTTATTAACATCACTTTCGACTCTGCATACTTTAAAATAGGTTTGATAATATTTTCAAACCACAAATACTTCTTGAGTACTTTCTCAGTGCCAGGCAGAAGCCCCTGCCTTCCTAGAGCTTACAATCTAAACTCAGTACAGATTCTACTTTCACTGTCAATACAGCCACTAGCCACATGTGACTCAATTTAATAAGAAATCCAATGACTGTTCCCAAGAACACCCCATTTCATCAGTATTGAGCACTTGAAACTTGGTGAGTGCAAATGAGAAACAAAATTTTCAGTTTTTTAAAATTTTATTAATCTAAATTTAAATTTAAAAACAGACTTGATTCAGCCATCGGAAAACAAAAAAGTGTGTTTAGAATATCTTGAGTATGTGATTCTATATTGGTATGTGAGTCATAATTTATTATATTATGTATATTTTATAAACCTAAATACTGATCAAGTATTTCCAATGAAAACAGCACACAAATTGAGATGTGAGGTAATTGCAAAATATGCACTGGATTCCAAAGTTTTAGTACAAAAAATGCAAAATATCCCAATAATTCTTACATTGATTACATGTTGAAATGATATTTGGGATATACTGATCACATATGTGGCTCACCTTGTATTTATATTGGACAGCACTGCTCTGGAGCAATGATTTGCCCGAGGAACGCTTGAGCACAGGGCTACTTAGGAATTTCTACCATACTTCAAATCATGCTCATTCTTTCCGTTCCCTTTCTCATTGTTTCCTTTGCTTTCTTCTCCCTCTCCTCCCTCTAAGAGTGTGATGTGTACTGAACTCTTAAGAGCTAGAAAGATTAATGACCTACAATTTAAATGATTCAAGGAGATCTAACTTTTATTGTTTGAGGATTTTAATTTAAAAAAAAAAACCCACAGTGGAATGACTTAGCAATTCTAATATATTACAAGTAGCTTAGTAACCCAAGGGAAAGGTGTCAAAGAAATAGCTTTGCATTTCCCCATGGACGAGCTTAGAAGTAGTTTTTTAAAAAGTCACTACAAACTTCTTAGACATATTTTTGAAAGTTTCAAAATCACTAAGTCCTGGAATATTAATGATAGATAAATTAATTTTATTATTTTATTCTAAATTACATTTATTTTATAAATATCAGATATTAGATAAATAAAATTATAATGGAAAAAAGCTTTCATAAAAGCATTTTAAGCCATCATAAAATGGATTTATTATTATTATCTGTACTTCTATAGTCACTCTCCATAGCACAGTCAGGTAGCAGAAAACAGGGAAGGTGTCTTAAGATCCTCTTAGCAGTTTACACAGATTCCTTGCTATTTGAAGCAGATCAAGAAATTAGTCTCTGTCCTTACTCAGTTTAATAAGGAATCCAATGACTGTTCCCAAAAACGTCTCATTTCATCAGTATTGGCAAAGAGAGATAATTGATTCCCGGGCAGAAGGCTATATTTTCCGGTCTCCCTTAAAATTAGGTATGACTAAGTTCACAAAAGTGGAATGTTAAAAGAGATATATGTGCTATTTCCTTGCCTGACTCAAGAAAATCTTTCATACATATCCACCTCCTCTCTCTCCTGCTCATACTCGTTTCCTTTATTTGGCTTGTCAAAGAGAAACACAGAGACCTTGGCAAGCCATGTAGCAAAGATTGCAGAACCACACGATGGAAGAAGCCTCGAGTCCTAAATAACTATTTGAGAGGTCACCTACCTAGTAGGGTACCCCCTTTAAACAGTCAAGTGAGCAAAAATCATACATCTATCTTGCTAAGTCACTGAAGTTTTAGGGTTGTAACAGCAGCTAGTGCCACCCTAATAGATATAATCAGTGACTCAAAGGACTGTAATTTAGCCTAAGAATAAACCATTTTCACAACTCTTGCTGTCGCCATTGAGCAGCAAGATAGCACCACATCCCTAGATTCCATCCTTCCTCCACCCTTTACCACTCCCAGGTACTCCATTTGCAAGAGTGTGACTGAGCAGACCTATAAACATGCTAAGAAAGAAAGAAATGGCCAATAGACATATGAAAAGGGGCTCAATAGCAGTTATCACTAGGCAAATATAAATTCAAACCACAGTAAGTGGCTAGACTAAGAACACCAGCAATACCAAGCAATGGTGAGGATGTAGTGCAAATGGAGCACTCTCACGATGCTGGTGGCTATGTTAAATGGTACCACTATTTTTGGGAAACTCTTTGGCTGTTTCTAATAAAGTTAAACGTATACCTACTCCATGGGTTAGCAATTCCACTCCTAGGTACATACCTAAGAGAACTGAGTGCTTATGTTCACCAAAAGACTTGTAGAAGAATATTCATAGGAAATTTATTCATAATAGTAAAATACTGGAAATTCAAATGCCGATCAACAAGAAACTGGAAAAACAATTTGTAGTATATTCACATGACAATACTGTACAATAAAATAGAACAAACTACTGATACACACAACATGAACGAATCTCACAGATATGCTGATCAAAAGTCAAGAACAAAAGAAAGCATAGTCTATGATTCCATCTATATATGAAGTTCAAGAACAGGCAAATCTAATTTATGGAGATAAAATCAGAACAGTGGTTACCTCTGGGCAAGGGAGTTGACTAGAAAGATGTAAGAGGGTGATGAAATTATTACATATCTTGTTTTGGATGATGGTTATAAGTAATATATACATAGGTAAAAATTTAAGCCATCCAATTAAGATTCGTGCATTCCGTAATAGGTAAATTTTACTTAAAAAAATTTTTTTAATTAACTTTTAAATTAACCTGCTTAGTAAGAAGTTGAACTGGGGTTCAAACTTAGGTCAGTTTGGGTCTTTCACTACAGTAGGGTTCATTTTCCTACCGAATTATATACACAGATGAGAAAACTATAAGAAATCTCTGTTACTATTTAAATACATGATTTAAATCACTCTCTACATATTTTATTCATAACCTCCACACTACTATAAACTGCAATTATTTTCGCACTGAAATAGTCTATATTCTACTTCAACTGCTGGTATTAACTTTGTGGCACTATATCAACAGTAATTCTGTTTATGGAATTGAAATAAATTATTGGAACCAAACTTTCCACCATTCTAGATGACTAGTAACCCAATAAGATAACTCAGCTGAAGAATAAACATGTTAAGACGAAACTGTCAGAACTTGCACTGCATTTAACTAGGAAGAACACCTAGCCAATAGGCACATGTGGATTATCATGAATAAATCTCCAGTAGTGGAACATCTTAAGATCAATGAAACGATTGATAGATGAGGAATATAGCAAGATGCCAAAATGATCAATTAATAAGTATCACTTAATCCTTTGTGATATTTATAATAGAAATTCAACCACTACAGTTACAACTGTGATTTCTGACTTGTTTCTCAACTATCTAACATTGAAATACTACAATAAGACTTGAACATTAAAATCCAAGTGTACCAGCATTCGGCTATGATACTCTGCATTCTTACATAAGGGTGCTGCTCTTAAAAAATATTTTATTGTAACTGCACGAACTCTGTGACTCATTGGATGGAGATGAACATGGAAAAAGAACATGTCTTCCTTTTATATATAAGCAAACCAGACCTAAATCAGGTCACACCGATAGTGTTGACACCACGCAAATCAAGAAATAAAGCCAATGTTAAGGCTTCTCCAATGACCTATTTAAGAGTCATGCCCACCTTGTTATACAGGAGCTTCAACTCATGCACATAAGTTTTTGAATATTTTAAATGTTTTGATTTGTTAAAATTTTTAACGCCCCAAACAGTATCTACCCTCCCAAAACTAAGAGGGAAATCAAATTAATAAATATATATCCCAAACTTTGGTATAATTAATAAGTTCGTATATTCAGAAGGGGAGGAAGTTATTTTTTGTTCTGAATGTTGAAAAAGAATCTCACAAACACATGAGAATCTGAATCCAGAAAACACTGACAGAGACAAATCTTTCGAGGAATTCCCACAAAATCCCCCACAGAATAAATTCCAGTGCCCTGCTTTGACGATCTGGAAATCATCCCCTAAACTATAGCAAAACAGTGAATCACTTATGGAAAGGATTAACGAATTTACCTGAATCGCCAGCTCCCAAACTGGTAGACAGACCTCATTCGCTCACTTCAGTTTCCAGCTCCGCAGTGTCCCGGCACACTAACCCTGTTGTTGCTGCCTGTCCTCTCTCGACTTGAAATTCCTCATGGTACCACCAAATCTGCCTCTAAAGCTGGAGTTCCCCGGCCCTTTGGGTGGGTCTATGAATGGATTTAGAGATGTTAGTAAATCTCTCCGATTTAATATAAAACTCGAGTCTATAACTTATATGATCCAAAATGATTAGAACTGAAAGTCTAAAGGGAGAGCCCCAAAAATGCCCGCACGGTGCCAGCCCGCCACAGGCGCACCCCATACCATTCACCTGTATGCCACCAGCAGGAGCTCCCGTGGGCAGGGACGCCCTCGCAGCTGCTCAGCCCAGTCCACGGGTCTCAGCAAACAGAACTCTTGCTCCGCCCAGGGGGAAGTCTTCCGCCGCTCCACGCCCTCAGTAGCTGTCATTCTGGCTACCGTGCGAACGACCACTGTCAAGTCGGGAGGAGCGCAAGGACCACCAGGTCAGGGGCACCCCTGGGAGCCGCCTCCGCGAGCCAGGACGCAAGCGGAAGCCGCTGCCCAGTACTGGCAGCTTCACGGTGGCCACAGCTGCATGCTGCTGCCGGACTGCCGAGTCTCGGCTCTCTCCTGGTCATATCGTAAAAGACAGAGTTCCTTTCCTCACCAACAGGGCCCCAGGACATAAGGCAAGTCCATCCTGCACTTTCACAAAGGAGGCACTAGGTACTAGGTTTGCGATGGGGGGAAATCTCCAGCCGACAGTGAGCGCAAGCAGCTTCTGCCGACCATAGCATCTTGCACACTGGCAAGTGGCTGAACTTTTGATAGTCTTAGGAAGATGCTTTAATTACTATACAGGTACCCCCATTTTCAATATGTTTACTGCTCTGTGAAGAGCACGCAAACCATACAAAATGAAAGGATATCTTCTCTCAAATTAGGGAGACCAAAGAGATAACTATGCAAAGATGTGTCAGTGTAAAGCTATGGGAAAGGTAAACATCTGACCAATGCTGCTGCCTTATGTAAAAGTGTTACCAATGCAGAACAATGAATCAGAAAAACCATCACTACTCTACCCGAAGACTCTAGGGACACACAGAGTGGGTAAGTTGTTTACCCTGTGTGAAATCAGGACCACTCCTCACTTTCATTCACTACATCACCATTATTCCCAAACCCTCACATGTATAGCTGATACTTGATACTCACATTTGAACTTCCTATTTTAGCTTAGGCCAGAGTCTGACTCATTAAAATGCAAAGGGCTGAAGAGAAGTAAAGCTAGGATTCATTACTTATATCTCAACCTATGACTTTTTTGAGATCAGGCTTTGATGAACTGAGAGAGGAAGGAAACAGCACTGGACTCTAGACTCCAGAAGCTGCAGGGAAATGTACAAAAATGTGACAGAGGACAGATGTCTGGATTTGACAAAAGCTAGCTATGTAAACAAAATATAATTGAAAGTTTAATATTTCTGATGCCAAACAGCAGAAAAACAAATGCTCAATGTAAAAAATGATTCTTAGGTTAAATTCCAGGGATTAAAATGTATTAATGAAGCAGAAAATGCACTATTGAACAATATCTGGAAAAAGAAAATAAACTAGCTTCTGGAAAGAAAAAAAACATAATTGCTAAAAAAAAAATTAAGGGTTGATAGTAACAGTTCTATGAGAACCTACCAAGCAAAAAATAAAAGACATGAGATATAGAAATTAATTCTACAGTTCTAGCATATCTAATAAAAGTTCCATAAAGAAAGAACAGATAAAACTTAGAACAAATTAACAAAGAAATAATACAAAATACTTCCTAGAAAAGGATGATCTATCTGCAAAGCACACCAAGTACTAGCTGGAATTAAAAGGCCCACTCATTATAAAATTTAAGACCACCATCTTTTGGGATCAAGTTTCCAGAGAACACTAACTGAACCTGGACTGTAATAATATGGTGAAAAGGGCATTTTTTTTTTTCCTTCGGCAAGAAAGAAAGACAAACTACAGGGTAAACAAATTGTTCAAAAGGAGTATGGCCCAAGTTTAAAGCAAACTGGTATGTGGAATGGTTCTGATCAATTTCTCTTTGATTCTGACAAAATAATTCTCCCTAGAAACATAACAGAGGTCATAAAATTAGAAAAATGGTAGAAGGTAGACTGTGTTAATTGGACCATTCAGAGAACAATATTTATAGAATATAAACCCTGCCTATAGCTTTCCAATTTTAGAATCAAACTATAGATTGAACAAGGGGACTTTATGGTTATATAAAAGAATGCAAATATTAACTTTGGAAATGTAAATGTATAGTTTACAGATGTTGCAATGTAAAAAGGGAAAAAGAGGGAAGGAAAATGTTGCTTTATCATCATCTCACAATGATGTATGTCTAACTATATTATTTAAAGTTACCAAGTTTTTTTTTTTTTGCTTTCTCCTTTGTATCTATATGAGATGAGAGGTGCTAACTAAACTTATTGCAGTAATCATTACACAATATGTGTAAGTCAAACCATCATGTTGTACATCTTAAACATGTATAGTGACGTATATCAAAATTATCTCAATAAAACTGGAAAATATAAAGTTACCAAGGGAGGAAGAGTGAGGTGAGTTAAATCTTTACTTATCATACATGAAGTCTACATACGTCTAAACTTGGTGAGACAAAAAATAAAATATAAGACGGCAACTACCAGAAACAGTTAAAGGCAGGGGAATGTGGGATATGGAATAGCAATTTATAAAGGGAGAGGCAAGAGAATATTGCTTCCTAGTTTAAACCCTCCTATAGCATTTTATTTTCTAATCATACATATCTGTTACTTTGATATTTTTTGAAGAAGTCATTCAAATATATGCTGAGAAATGAGGAAAGTAATTGAACACAGGGATATTTACGGTTGTTTTATAACGATGGTGGGATTATGTATGATTTTCTTTCCCTTTTTACATTTGATTCAGTAATGCGATTATGGTAATTTGACACATCAAGGACCTCCAAAAAAACTTTAAAAGCAATCAAGTTATGACCTAGCAACTCTCTGAGGAAATGAGGCAAAAAATGTAAATTGGCCTATAAATGGTCACTGTAAACAAAACTAGAAAGTTCAGACACAGATATTACAATAACAATGAAAAACATCTTCATTCAACCTTTTCCAAAAATGAGATTTTAAAGTTAAATATTTCCCATATTTTTATTAATTGAACTTCCTCTGTTATGCTTGTCCTTTGCACATTTGTCTATGGGTATTCTATATATACACATATAAAGAACTACATGTTAATAAGCCGCTATAATCACATTAATATTTTTCCTTGCCTGCTGTTTACTTTTTATATCAGTAAATAATTTGTGATCAATTCTGTTCATTGATCCCTTCATTTTTCCTTTGAGCTTGTAGTCAATTCATCCTCAGTTCACAAATTAAGACTTAACTACAGTTTTTGTAGTTTCAATTTTTTATAATTCACTTGGTATTTATTTAAAATATGGTATGTGGTAAGAATCTAATTAGCTATCCTAACATCTGTTGAATAGTCTTCTTTTCATAAGTGCTGCCTCTTTCATTAACTACATCCCTGTAACAAGATATATGTTGAGGACATGTTGCTTTGGATTTTAAGTGAACAACAGCATACTCTCAAAACTAATCCTGTCTCCCTAATATTTACACCTCACTTGTTTTATGTCTTAGTGTTTTAGTTGATTTATTTAATGATTTATTAAGAACTTCTTACATTCTAGACATAGTAAGTTTAAGATACAAATGGTAAATGAAATAAAGATTCTTTTCCTCATTAATCTTAATATATCAAAAAAGAGTGAGCAACATTGTTTTTTGTTGATATAATATGAGTTCAATGAGTGATTTTCATCATTACATCTGTGTATTAATGCATCTTATACATTAATATTTAATTTATGTGACTATTCATTGATTTCATTAAGACTCAAAACAAAATTTCAAAATACAGAAGTTGAGAACTATGATATGTCACAAAGAAAAATTAAAAGTGCTATTGGAAGACTTAGGGGGGAAAGAGTTTCATCCTTTATTTTCAAGGAAAGTCTGTATATTATAAAAACAAACATTTGTTATGTCATTGAGTACAGAGCTCACATTGCAAACATTCAACCATATTTATCACATATCTGATGATCTAAAATCAAAATCACCTTTAGAGGCTTATGTCTTTCACTGTTTGCTTCATGCAAATCATATTCTAACATTTCAGTGACACACTATTACTTTAAAGCCTCCTTTTAAGTAAAAATGAGACCCAATAATTAACTATAAGTATACCATACATCTTATTGCTTGTTATAGGATCAATAAACGCTATACTAAGACTTAGCATTTAGACATGAAACATGTCTAAAACCCCTGAAGAATACACTAGAAATAAGCAAGACATTTAGAATGCTTTAATCTTTCCAGTTAACACCATTTGTATCAGTAACTGCAACATGGTAACTTTTAGCATTTCACATAACTAGTCAGTAAGTATTTTTTTTAAGGGTAGGAGTAAGAACAGAAGGACAGGAGATAGATGAGTGTCGGGTTTCACACTTGCAATAAAAACTCAAAAATCAAAACTGTTTTCTTCTCTGCATCAAACTGTACCACCAACTTGAAGGTTGTTTTATTTAATCCCATGACTCATCATCTACTGGACTGGGAGCTTGTGAAGAAGAAAACCCTGCTGTGCTCAAAGTGCTCTTGCCCTGGTAATTCTTTAAAAAAAAGAAAGAAAAAGAAATATTTAATTATATGACAGCTTTAATGTTACACTGCTCGGACTGAGAGCAGGGACTCAAGCTTTCCACCATGTCTTCCCCAAACATATGAAGAACTTCATTCTCACAAACCCCATCCATTTGAAAAAAGGCCCATATCAATCTGGGCAGTCTAAATTACATAAAATATTTCAAGAAAAAAACTTAAGCCAAAAGTTTTGGCAAGTGGACAAACTTAAAAGCTCTACATGTCAATGAATAATCAGAAATATTTAATGATTAATATGGTTCATGGTTTCTGCATAAAGGTGGTGTTGCCTATAAACTGACACATCAGAAAAGATATACAACTCATCTCTAGTATTTTATCTTAGTAAATAATGTGGTAAGAATTCCAAAAATAAAAAATTCCTATATTTATATAAGAAGTGATCCCCGATTAGTAATCACCTGGTACTATACATAATTATTACAATATTACTGACTATATTCTCTAGGCTGTACTTTAGATCTCCGTGACTATTTTGTAATTATCAGTTTGTACTTCTTAAACCCTTCACCTTTTTCACCCATGCCCCCATCTCACTCCCATCTGGCAACCAATTTGTTCTCTTTACCTATGAGTCTGTTTGTTTTGTTTGTTTTGTTCTTTAAATTCCACATGTGAGACCATATGGTACTTGTCTTTATCTGACTTATTTCACTTAGCACACCACTACGCTGTACACCTGAAACTAATATAACATATTGAATGTCACTTGTAATTGAAAAAAAAAACACAAAGGCTATTTAAAAAAAAAAGTGGATTGGTGATTGCCAGGGACCGTGGGGAAGGGGCAATGGGGATTAACTGCTAAATGGGTCAGAGTTTTATTTTAGGGTGATGAAAATGTTTTGGAATTAAAGAGAGGAAGTGTTTACACAACATTGTAAATGTACTAACTGTTGAATTGTTCATTCTAAAATGTTAATTTTGTTATGCAAATCTCACCTCAATAAAAAAAAATTCCTATAGAAAGTTCAAAAGATCACAAATCAAAATATGCCAGCAAATTTGAGAAAGGAGGATGTTTGAGCAATATATCTCGAAGTTAATTCTTCATCCTTTAAGACCAAAAATATATATGTACTTAACATTTTAGAGAAATATTCAAGTAATCTCCTAGGTGGAAAAACAATGGTTTCGATAAATATTGAATGTTATAGTTACTTTGTAATATTAGGCACAACATTTACAAAAAGCAACTAAAAACCAGGTTCTGAATTTTTCCCCTCAACTAACCTTTCTAGTATCAACTGATGCAAACACATTTCCTCTTGTACTACCACTGAAGTCAGGAACATATGTGCTAAAGGCAATTTCTTCCAACCACGCAGGAACATCCTGTTGAGCCTTTAAAAAAAAATTAACTTCATGTACAACATGCATAAATAGAGTCTTAAAGATTAGAACAATTTATTTTTCCTTAACATACATATCTATAAAATGTCTACTTTCAATGATGAGGTAAGAACACTCTCCATTCATTTTTAAAAATTTAATACTTACATCTGACAGTACTTTCACTAAAGGCTGTGCTAAATGGCTGTCTGATTCAGGATCAAAAAAGGAAATAGCTCTGCCAATATTTCCACAACGACCAGTACGCCCAATTCTATGAACATATTCATCAATGGTGGAAGAAAGGTCAAAATTGATAACATGTTGAACATTTTCAATATCCAGCCCTCTGGCAGCTACTGAAGTAGCAACAAGCACTGGGCACTTTCCACAGCGAAAATCTCCAAGAGCTTGTTCTCTCTCTCTCTGTTCCCGATCACTTGAAAGAAAAGAAAGCATGTATTTTAGGATAACTCTTAAGAAAATTATAAGGAGAACCATTAAAGTTCAACATATAAATTTTTTAATAATAAAATAGCAACATTGAACATTATGTCTACTTCTTACACACCATGTATTACGCTAATCCTTTTCAAGCCATTATGTTATTTAATTCTCACAATACTTTGAGGTGGAACAATTATCTCAATTTGCAGATGAGGTAACAGCTAACACATATAGTCAAAATATAAACTAAGTATGACAAATGTCAAATCTCACCTATTAATAGTCACCTATTAATAATCTCTATTAATAATCTTTCTAGGTTTGAAAAAAATATACGACTACTTAATTAGAATGCTTTCTCAAAAATATAGATTTTTTAAAAACTATAACTTCAGAATTCTACATATTCACTGGTTAATATTTTAAAACTACTAGTGAAGCATCAAAAAAGTTACGTTAATATGTTTTTAGGTACTCCAATAAAAAAATGTCAAGCATCAAAAAGATTAGATTCGGCAGAAGAAAAACTCAGATCTATGGACCAGAGAACCTTAAGTGAGATCTTCTGAGAAGTTACCATTCCTCATGAGGAGTTTTTAGACAGATTTTTCACTCACTCATCTCTGCCACTCAGTTCTTGTAAAAACTTAAAATGAAGATTAAGAGTTTAGATTTTGAGAATTCTGAATCCTATTCCTTGAATTACATATTAGTTATATATACTGATATTTCCTAACAAATGACACACAGAAGTTACCTCCCTACTAGGAAATCATATAAATCTACTCACCCATGAATACTTGTTGTTGATATTTTTTCTTGACAAAGAAAAGTAGCAATAAAATCTGCTTTTTTCTTAGTTTCAACAAAGACCATAGTTCTTTCATCACCTACAAGACAATGAAACAATGATTAACACTCAAACTAAAAAATTAGGAAAAGGAAAGAAGGATGAGGGGGTGAGTAAGAAACTGTCTCATCTACCACTTTATTCCCAGCACCTAGATCTGGACCTGGTAGGTATTAGGGACTCAAATATTTCCTGAATACTGAATGTCAAAGATAAAGAGACAAGGACTTTTTTTTTTTTTTTTTTTTTAACATCAGGGACAAAAAATATTAGTTTGCCCTTTGCCCTTCCCAAGTCAATAGCAGGAAGTAGGGACTTAGGTAAAGATAAGTGATAACTATCTGTCAACTCTTAGCAATCCCAAATTTGTCTCAGGTCCCTCACTTCCCTCTCTATATAAATAAATGCCTTTGCTCTTCCAAGATAATCCAATCTTTCATTATGCATTAATTGCCCAAAGTATTTATAATAATGGCATCCAACGCAGGGCTGACAAACCCTAGAACAGTCTCTGATCTTTTTGGCACCAGAGACCGGTGCTCCTATGAGAATCTAATGCCTGATGACCTGAGGTGAAGGTGAGGCAGTGATGCTAGCGCTGGGGAGTGGCTGCAAATACAGATAAAGCTTCGGTAGCTTGCCAGCCACTTGCATCATGCTGTGCAGCCTGGTTCCTAACAGGCCACAGCCTTGTACTGGTCTGTGGCCCAGGGGTTGGGGACCCACCCTCTAGAATATTTCACATCACAACTTTATCTCTTAATCCAAACCTCTTTACCCCCAAAGTATCTTATACATAAAGAAAATTAAGTGATAACTTTTCCACAGGGTCTTAATGCATCAAAGATTATTTACTTGCAAGTTTAATTGGTAGAAATTCAAGCATGAACCAGATTTTTTTCACATAAGGAATTTCTCTATGTTAGAAAGATGATAGCTATAGCCTTAATGAAAGAATGTATTACTGTTCATAATCCCTCTTCCCCATCTCCCTATCATCTGGCTTCATTTATTCAACAAATATTTAGTGCCTAGAAGATATTCTAGGTGTTGGAAACACAGCAATGAAACAAAGCCACTGCTTTCATTGTGGGGATGCAAATAATAAACAAATTTATGCATGAACTCCTAAAAATAAAAAATTCAACAGGATAAATGGTCCCAAGAAGGTTACTTTAGATGTACCCTCTTTTAGACGACATCTGAGGAGATCTGAATAAAATAAGTGAACTACTCAGATACCTGAGGAAAAAGCATTACAAGACAGAGTGAAGAACATATAAAAAGGCTCTGAGGCATGGGTGTTTTTGATGTGCTCAAGAAACAAAACAAAACCCAGAAAATGGGTCCCCATGTGGCCCCTACACTCTGGGAAGAGGAAACAGCAAATACAAAGGTCGTGAGGCAGCAGCGCACGAGGGATGTGTGAGAAATAGTAATGAGCAAGGTGTGGCTGGAGTAGGGTGAGCAAGGGAGAGCAGTAGCAATGAAGACAGAGAGGTGACAGAGACCATTTAATGCAGGGCCTTGAAGGCCACTGAAAGAACCTTTTTACTTTGAGAAGGGAAGCCAATGGGCTTTCAGCAAAGAAGTGACAAGATCTGATCTTTAACTGAGCAGCTAATGAATTCTGTATATATTTTGACGGTAGAACCAAAAAGATTTTGCTAACAGATTAGATGTGTAAAATGACTCCAAGATTTTGTGTCTGAGAAACTGGAAAATGCAATATTAAGATAGGAGGACTATGATAAAAGTTTATAATTATGTCTCCATTTTAGACAACCAAGTAGAGAAACCAAAAAGGCAACTGATTCTTGCAATAAATGAGTTAAATCTTTGAGACAGTCATTTTATTTATGAGAGTAATAATTTTATGTTTTATAATTTTTTTTTTTTGAGGATATTAAGAACATCCATGTCTCAGAGCTTTTGTATGTTTTTCCCTCTGCCTTGTCATTGGACAGTTTCAGAGCTCATCTAACAAGATGCCCAATAACAAAATTGATTCATCTGATAGAGTCAGGTATAGAAACTACTGAGTAACTTAAGCCTTGATTGATCTCATCTTTTGGTTCCTGGTGTGAATACTGAGTGGCAATAAAAACTTTAATTCTGCTGACTCTTTTACAACATACAAGGTTATTCATTCTTTTCCTTGTCATCAGCACACAGCAAAGATATGTTGACTTTATTACATATTTATTTAAAAAAAAAAAGCAAAGGTCTCTTTTTTATGAAAGAGCTATCATTCTTTACAATCATGTTATCTGCTGTGTTTGTTTTTAAATACTTTGTCACTTCAATTAAATTAGTAACCAATGTTAATACATTGTTTCTCAGACCCCAATAACCATAATCAAATATTCAACTCTCCTCTTACAACTCTTAATTTTGCTTTTTTAAGAACAGACCATAAATTTATAAAAATAAATCCACCTAAACCACCTAAGAGATTCACCAGAGAACCCCAGGAAAAATGCAAAGTCTTGTTATTTGACCTTATAAAATAAGAGAGGCTAAAAATAATTAGGCTTGTTTGATGTGTTACTATTTTTAAGAGTTGCATAGTAAAAGCTGTCAAATTAGAAGAGACATTAAACTGTTCCTAGGTAAAATGCATAAGTAAAATATTAATACATTTCAAGAAAAATGTATACTTCATGGGAAGTCTCTGGAGATGTGTAAATTTCCTTGTTATTCATATGAATGTTTTTACTTTCAGGAGAACACTGATCAAAACACTTATCAAAATAACTCTACATAGTTTTTCTATATTTATCAAAGGCCTGAAGGTACATTTCTGATACAACAGTATAGTGTTGTCAGTCATAATCTCACTTTTATGTAAAATTTTATTTGGTTACAACCTTACTTCTTTTTAAATTTGAATCTAGAATCTTCTAGGCCAGTGGTTTTCAACTGGGGATGTACATCAGACACACATGGCATTTGGTAAAAATACAGATGACTATCTCCTATTCTACTCTTACTGAATATATGTACTTGATAGTCTTGGTAAGAAAAACTATGTCTACCCATTTTCAGAAGTCAGAAGTAACATTCATATGCCATGAAAACAGGTTTAATCATCGTTTGAGACATTTTGTCTATACTTTGTTGGAAATGGCTTTATTGCTTTTATTTTGCATGCCATAGAAACAATCAAACTTCCTTATTAGTATTCTTATTAAAACCTTATCAGATCTTCTATATTTAACAAATATCAGTAATAAATTAACCATAATCATTAAGTCTTTGTCAAAAATAGTTTTTGATGCTTGCCCAAAGGCTGTGCTATAAGCCAGAGTTTTATCTTCAACAAAGGACAGACTCCAAGCCTTGTGGGAAAGGACTGTACCAGGCACTTCGAACTACTGACACTTCAAAGAATAGTCTTTGGTAGAAGGTTCTCAGTCAACATTGCTTCGACAACTTTCAGATCATATCACTGGACTGAGCAGAATTTTTAGGACTAGTCCAAAAGCAGATGGAATCATGAAAGTAGACTGCTAACATCCAATGAAACAAAAATTACATAAAAAAATCTGGGGGACCTTTATAAGAGAATTTCACTCAAATTTCTAGGAACTGCTCTAAAATTCTTTGAATCTATAAATACAGGAAGTCTTAGGAAAGAAAAACTGGGAATTAAAAATTAAAAATTTCATTTTAGGTGGAATAAATAGAGTTTCATGTAAAGATATGTTACTAAACCTATTTTCTAATAATAATAATATATATATTTCTGTTGAAATAGTTTTTAGTCAAATCTTATTAAGCAAGTCTCAAGTCCTTCCTATTTTTAAGCTTTATGAAAGAGAAAGGATTATACTGCTATATAATTTACACTGAAAGTTGAATCATAAAAGCTTTAATAAAAGAGCTTTAGAAACAGAGAAAATAATGAAAACAAACAACACTCATGCCAAACAATTATTAGAATAATTATTAAAAGTTAGCCTTTAAAAAAAAAATCTAGATCATGACCAAAAATAATTATATCAATGGAAGATACCTATGTTTCGTAGAATTTCGACAAGTTTTTCTCTTTTTGAGTATTGGCCAACTTGGAGAATGGTCTGCTGAACATCTCTACATGCTCCACCCACTTGTCCAACAGCAACAAACAAATAATTAGACTTTAAAAAATCCCCGGCCAACCTTGAAAGACAAAAGATTATTTCTTAATTTATCTTCTTCCATTAATATTCACTGAATTCCTGCAAGTGTTACTTCAATTTTAGATTATAACAGCTATAAGGTAGATACTTATATCATCCAAATACTATTTTCAAAGGTCAGTATAAAATGTTAAAATTTTGCAAAACACATAACTACTAGTGAAAAAGTTTGTGTCAAATAATGGGCACAGTAATTTCAACTGGATGTACTGATCATGCAAAACCATATAAAATGTGACAGTAACTCTGAGTCAAAGATCTTTAATTGCTGCTTGAGGGATGCAAGCAACAGGATTCATGTACCATCCAAGTGACCCACATAGAAAATCCGTACTCTCCGTCCCCCTACAGGTTTTGCAGGTGCAGAAGTCTTAGTTCCCAAAGAGAATAGCTCTTCTAGAGAAAACAGCAAGAGTCTCACTGAATTAAAAGCTAAAACTGCTATTTCAGCACTTCAGGCCCCCTGCAGCCAAGAGACCAGTAGGCAGGAAGAATTTCCATTCTAGCAGGGCTGTGTCATCCTAATCTCAGAATTCACCAGAGGACATGGTATATAGTATGATACCCAAATACTTGTCGACAATAGGTATGTAAATTTTCTGCCAAAGGCTTTATAATTTTAGTCTGAAGAAAAGGCACCATTATAAAAATAATTTCATTTAGTAAGCACTTATTAAATCCTAGCTAAGGTGCTGTGCTATTACACAAACATTCACATTTTAATAAAATGTGGTACTAATGCAAAGCCAGGAATGAGGGTAAGAAACAATGAAAAATATGATAAACTTTTTAGGAATACATAGATTTTTAAACTTTCTATGTTAAAATCTTAAATTAAAAAAAATCAAATGTCTCAGAAATAGGATATTCATATTGCTTCTGCTTCTATAAAAGCATTTTATGTACAATTATTTTTAAGGAGAAAAAGATTACCTTTGAATTTCTTCTGGAAATGTTGCACTAAACATAAGGGTTTGGCGCTGTTCCTTTGATGGCATTCCTGGGCAAGAAATCAACTTCTTCATTTCTGGTCCAAAACCCATATCCAGCATGCGATCAGCTTCATCCAAAACTAAATATTTGACCTGCCTGAGACCAATCTTTAAGGACATTTTCAAAGGTTAGAGCAGAAGAATGTATACTAGTTAATATATTAAACTGAAATAGTCTCCATAATTCTAGCTATTAATAAATTCTTAAAAACAAAGATTAGAAATCAATGCATAAACTAATAAGAATTGTTAGGTAATATACTATTACTGTTTTTCAATTCTTAATTTTTCTACTATTGTAAAACATAAGACTAAAATAAACCAAAACATCTAGATCAATAGACCTTAATTACTTAAAACTTCTCTATCTTCAATGTCTAATATGTTAGCTGCTAGTCACATATAGCTAGCAATAAAGCACTTGAAATGTGGCTAGTGTGCCTGAAGAATTGAATTTTTAAAGTTAAAGAGCCACATGTGGCAAGTGATTACTGTATTGTACAGCACAGATCTTGATTGTGTTATCTGATAGACTTTTTAATTTGAGAACTAAAATTTCCTAACAGGATGACATATACAAATGTCTTATAAATGGCAATTTCTAACTTCTTTAATAAATTCTCCATTCTCTAATCATTCAGGAAAAACTAGAAAATTCTCTTACCTTTGCATGAATACTTACTGCTATAAAAAGAGGCACACATTTACGAAAAGAAAACAAGTGACTTTGGTGCCACCATGGAAAAATCAAGGTGTATTTCTCTGGATAATCTTAATAAGTATTCTAAGAAAAGTGCCTTAATGCAGAAATAACAAGTTTCAAGTAACCCCTTTACAGAAGAGCTATAAGCAAATGGGTTCATGAAAGTATTGGTTTAGAGATGTAATAATGTGGTATGTGAATACTTAAAATAAGTACAGAGCACTAAAATCTCTTTTTAAAAAATTAGAAAATTAACAATCCTAGTAAATATCACTCCCACACTCAAAAAGGAGATAAAATTACTGATGCCACAAAGGCTTTCTTCCAGAGAAAAAAAGAAAAAGATTTCATGAAGATACATATGAAGCTAGATAAAAGCATTTATTGCATTTTCTTCCAGTATTGTTGGGTACAGAATATGGATTCTGAAATCAGATCTAAATTTTAACCCTAGCCCTATCACTTATTAGAGCTAACTGAGGGGTTTAAAACAAATGACACAATCACACTGAGATTGTTTTCCCAAGTATGAAATGGAAAATACTATTTATCTTATGTTGGGATTAAGAATTATACAAGAACCCATTCAAACAATGTAATGGGGGCCTACTATATAAATGGTGCTCTAATAAATGTCTCTCTCTTTAAACCATTCTCTCCCTTTCGCATATGAAAAAAGTATTAATCAATTCCAAAATCTGTTATTCCTCTAGGGCTTACCTTTTCTTTACCTATGATATCCATCAGTCTCCCAGGAGTAGCACATAATACATTACATCCTTGTACTATCTGACGAATTGAATGCCCCAACTGGGTTCCCCCATATATAACAACAGCTCTTACACAAGTCCTATTGACAAGAAAAATAAATGTAATTTTCTACTTATTTGAAAATTAAACATTTATTTCTAACAAGATGTAAAACAAAAAAAAACAATAATAATAAAGAAAAAATCTAATACATTCAACTTACAAAAATTAAATTCTTCCCAGGAAGAAACTGAAAAACAAATGAAAAACCATGGGAAAACACTCGCTGCTTTAAATGGATCCTTTGTTTTGCACTATTGTGAGGACTAAATGAGTTATGCATACAAGACACTTATAACTTAGCATATGCTAAGTATTGAATAACTTAGTGTTATTCTAAATGTACCATAATTTAACTAGTCCTCATTTGATAGACATTTAGGAGTGCAACCCTTGTAGTCAGAGTTTCAAGCTTAGAAGAACCCTGAGCTTGATTTGATGCTTTGCTATTGGCTGTCTTAAAATTCATAAGTTTTGAACAAACTTTTTGTACTAGTTTCAGAAAATTATGTAGCCAGTCCTGAATATGGACCAGACTTAGTGACTTGTTTAATGATGAAAAGAATGTGGCAAATGTGACTGCAACTATTTTATAAAAGCCACTGCAATCTCTCCCATGCTCTTTTGCACTGATCAATCTAAGCATAGCCATTTGCCATTTCCTAAGGACAATCAAGCATCCTTCTGGAGAGGTACAGTCAAGTCTTAAGATGACTGCAATCCTGGTTGATGTCTTGTCTGCAATCTTATAAGACACCCAAGCCAGAAGCACCCAGCTAAACTGTCCCCCAACTCCTAACTCCCAGAAACTGTAAGATCATATTTATTGTTTTGAGCAATTAGGTTTTAGGGTAATTTGTTAAGCGACAACAGATAATAACTATTACAATACCAAATACCGACAAAGTGTATAGTGAAATGGGCATTCTCATATACCACTGGTAGAAATGTACATTGGTGCAAGTTTTAAAATACGTTCATACCCTTTAACATTACATTTATAAAAATCTACAGAAATACTTAAAACATAAAAATAGAAAAAGTTTATAGCAGCTGTACATTATAGTTTTATTTATAGTAGCCCCAAATTAAAAGTAACCTAAATGCCCCAAAATAGAGAAGTATATACACATGGTCAATCTTAAAGTCATTAAAAATTAGGTCTGATAATGAAATAAGCAATTTTCCATATTACGTGTAAAAGAACAGAAAATTATTAGAAACACCCTAAGTTCATTTTTTTAACATTCATTAAAAACTATCAGAAAATATACCAATATGTTCACTACTTCTATTATCACCTAATTTTTAATAAGCATGTTCTTTTTTTTAAATAAAAATAAACAGGGATTCTATAAACTAGATTATGAAAAAGTACATTTCAACTGACTAACACTAATTACATGAGTGCATTATTACTGAGTTCTTCCCGAAATAAGTGAGAAAAATCTCTAGAGACTTGTCTGTGAATGGCACTCCAGATGTACTTACCCAAAAGAAAATTTTCTGGCTTCCAAATAGATCTGATTGATCAATTCTCGAGTTGGTGCTACAATAATGCACTCCGGTTCCTGCAGTTCTTTAAAACGACTGGCCGTTATTCCATCACGCATCATATGAGCCAAAATTGGCAAGAGAAAAGCTGCCTAGAAGTTAAATTGCACAATTTACAAGTGTATAATGCATCGTCCTTCTCCCTGTGGAAACCCATTTCTCATGCCCTTATAACCATTAGAGTCTTCTTCCATCTTGCTGGTGAATTTAAAGTAAGAAAGGAAAACAATTTTTATTTCAATGAGTTTTTAATAATAGGTATTTATGCTCAAATTATATAATTAAAATATTTGATAAAGTTAATCTACCATATTAAAAATTTTTTAGTTCTTTTAAAAAAAAAGCATACCCATGACTCGAAATGTATCAAGCAACATTAACTTGTTTATAGAGGGGAACACAGATATAACTTGATGGAAATTACTACATTTTGTTACTATTCTAAATGAGTCCTTCTAGGATAGTAATAAAATTATTATTTAGAATGCATGACAAAAAGTGGTCCACAAGTAGAGCAAAAAATGGGAAATCACTCATTTGGATTACTAAACACATCACCCTTCTGAAATTATATCGGGCAAAACAAATTTTTTTGCTACATTTTTCTCATTAAGCAAATTAAACACTAAAATCTGCCTCTAAATCCATTTAATTAATACATTAGCTGCTACAGCAACAATGTAGATAGACGAAGACTAAATTAGTATGAAACAAGATTCTGATTGTAGAAATAAGTCTTTAAGACTCATCTCATGAAACCCTATTTAATAGACAAATCCCACAGATTAGTCTTAAAACCAACCTGGTCTTATCAGAATTCTTTTAGAATTAGCATAACTTGAGGTCACTTCATAGCAAGGACCAGGTACAATGTATATAGCTATTTATCATTATTTTGACTCCAAAATTCTATCAGTTATATTACACAAATTATTTTTCTTCCTTTCTCTGTGTGTTACAGCCTCTGGTGCTTTGACCCTCAATTATTTTGTTTCAGATACAACCATGTTACAGAAGGAGCTGAGCACCTTTAGAAACAGATTAAATTACCTATTAACTGCAAAACTACTCTAGAAAAATTCAAAATTCTCTCTTCTGAAATACATAAACCCCAATAAAACCAGAAATGAGAAACAAAAACATGAATATTTATTTCACTTCATTCAAATTATCTATAAACTTTCAATCCAACAAAAGAGATTCAAGGTACTTGAGAAGAACCAAAGTTCAAAAAACTTTAACAATTTGAATATGGAAAATACATGTGGGAAAGTGGCTTACAGTTTTTCCAGATCCTGTCTGAGCACAAGCCATCAAATCCCGTCCTGCTAGTATAATAGGAATACTGTATTTTTGCACAGGAGTAAGTTTAGTATAACCAGCTTTTGCAATGTTGCTATTCAGTGTTTGGCAGAGATTAGCTTCTTCAAAAGTCTGAAAAAAAGGGCAGTTATTAAGTTGCATATATCATATGAAGATCGTTCCATAAACATATTCCATTTGAATTAGTTTAAACTTTTTGTTAATTCTACTTTATATACTACTTTATGAATACGCCCCCAAAGTAATATTCAGAAATTATATGTCATTACTTTACAGAATTAAGAAGTATTCCCTGTAGACAGTAGTTCTAAAAACAGTTTTTTTGCCCCCTATAACCTGTGAGATACAAATAACTCTGATCAGTAAAAATGGCTCATTATCAACAGGGTTCCCTGACTCCTTAGAAAATCACTCCCTTAAGATACTCTCACATATTTAAGAAGCAGAAATCTTGAACCTCTAGAAAAGGTATTCTTTTTAGTAAATTTCAATAAAATTCTCATCCTGGTTTGGAGAGGTGGGGATGAAATACAGTACCCTCTCTTTCAAAATAGCAATTAATTCTACTGTAGATGGTAGTCATGGTTCTAAATTTATAATCTAAGTCATTAGATACTAAAGATGAAATTTTTGTATTCTTTAATGTCATCTTAAAGAAATGTCTCATGTATTTTCAAAACAAAGCTTGCTACAGTCAATATAGAAATAATTATTACACTGACCAAAATTGCTGGTGGCGCATCATGTCCAGATACTTCTACAAGAATAGTATCATATTTGTCAAAGTTTATGCCTGTCTGATAATGTGCAAAGATGGAGTCCTCATCCTCAGGTGGAGGAGGTGGTATATAGGTCACTTTTGGTCCTTAGAATTCAAATAAAAAACAGAATCTACATTACAAGAGCTAGAAGGAAAATTAGAGGGAAAACAAAGTGACAAAATCAAATTTTAAATACTGTATAACTTCCAATATTTACCATTAAAGTTTTCCCTTAAAATTTTAAAAAGTTAACTCTGCTTTTAAGTATTTTGCATTTTTATTAAATGCAATATACATTCACACAAACATTAATATACCTTGAGTGTCACCACTTTCTCCTCCTTCAGCTTCTGACTTCCAAGAATCTTAAAGGGAACCAAACCCAAAAAGAGATAAAAATTTTTAAAAATTGAGGGGTAAAAGGACACTCATTATAAAAATCAAATACCTATCTAAAGTAAAACTTACTCTTTCCAGAGCTTGTTATTATTTCTTCATTTAAGCCTTTATAACCACCTATTAAAGAAATCCATAGTGACAATTAGTCAAGATACAAGGCTGTGCACATCTTTCTTTTCATTGCTTACCTTCAAAGAGAACAAGTTCTAAACATGGACAGATATCCTTAAAGTCCCTTTGTACAAATAAAACTTGAGACAATTAAGATAAACAGAATCCTGAACATTGTAAGTTTCTTTAGCATTCAAAATGCTGTTTTTATGCATATAACACTGTTATATATTACCATTTTTTGTTTAAGCTATTATGTCACTTAATTCCTATATTCCTCGGCAAAGGAATATATTTTCTAAAAGGAACTAAAAATTCATCTATTTGGGGGTGTCTCCACTACCACCTCCAGGTTCTATGATTTCCTAGGACTCAGAATACAGCTGTACCCATGGCTATGATTTATTACAGTGAAAGCATAAGGAGCAAAATAAGCAAAGGTAAAGGTGTATGGGACAAAGTCCAAAGAAAACCACGCTCAAGCTTCCCAGAGTCTTCTCCCACTGGTTTCACACAGGATACACTTAATTCCCCCAGCATGGAGCTGTGAAAACACACTGGAAATGTCTTCTACCACAGAAGATCACTAGAGACTAAGTACTCAGGCTTTTTATGACGGGCTAACAAAGTAGGTACCTTCTGGCCAGCATGCGCTGAAATTCTAGACTCCCAGAAGAAAAGAGGTGTTCAGCATAAACCATACTGTTGTACAAACAGTATAAGCACAGAAAGCCACTCCTACCAGTTAGGGTGGTAAGACCCCTCCAGAAATCCAACTTACCAGATGCCAGACAAAGGCCAACCTTGTAAGCAGCACTTAACGAATAGCAGTCAGGCCTGTTAACTCTTTTCTACACATTACCTTCTGATTTTTTAGCCAACTAGTCATCTATTGTACATACCACTTTCGCGTAGTACCACAAAACAGACTAAAGACTGCATTAGAGTTGAAAAGCTAACTAGATTTAACATTTGTACATGAGAGCCCTCTAATTTTCTTATGCACAAAAGATCGTGAAATCCTTTTTCAAACAACATGTGAGTATTTGTAAACTATATGGTTTAATTAGCCATTAAGAATCTTTCTATAATGAAGAATCCAAGAATAAGAGGGATAATAAATAGGCAGTTCAAGGTAGTTGTCACTTTGAATGCTCTCAGACTAATAATGATCACAGAATTTTTCAGCGATATCAAACAAGTTTATTGTTTTACCAGTCTGGAAATCATTTTAACCTTTATATGACATTTATATATTTATAACTCTGAAAAATATTTTTATAAGACCAAATCATATATACTGAACTTTCATTATCCCTTATACCAAATAATGATCTCATGATAAAAAACATATTGTTTTAATATGATTTGTACACATAGATATATCTCAGTTTTAATATTTGTATGGTATCCCATTTTATGGTTATATTATTTATTAAAGTAATTTATTGATTTGTAGGTGATTTTTGGTTTTTACTTATAATAAAAGAAGCTTCAGTGAACTACCCTGTACATATATATTAAGTAAATACATCTATAATATATTTATACTATCATGGAATTGCTGGATTGAAGATTATTAAATAACTCTCCAAAACGGGCTGTGCAAATGTATACTTCTCAAAGTATTTATAAAAGCAATAACGGTTACTTTTAACTTCAAAAATGAAACTTGGATTATAATAAGTTTACTCATTTACAGGTAAGACAAATAAAAACTTACCTCGTCTACTTCCATTGCCACTTCTGCTTTGATAAATGTCGCCATTACCTGTAAGGCATTGTTTCAGAATAGTGAGAAAAAATACAGCTTTTCATGCACATAAACCATATAGCTATTTCTATTCAAACACTGAGCAGTCCTAGTTCCTTACTCCATCCATCTCTTAATTCTATATTTAGTTTAAAACTGTTCCTCATCTTGTTTGTTTAAAGATTTACTTAGGTTCACAGCGAAATTGAGGGGAAGATACAGAGAGTTCTTCCTGTCCACACACCTGCATACCTTTCCCCATTAACAACATTCCCCACCAGTTGGTACATTTGTTACAATAGATGAACCTACACTGACACATCATGATCACTCAGAGTCCAGGGTTTACATTACAGTTCACTCATGGTGTTATACATTTTAAGAATTTAGATAAATATATAATGACATGTATTCACTATTATAGTATCATAGGAAATGTTTTCACTGCTCTAAAAATCCTCTATGCTGTGCCTATTCATCTCTCTCTACTAACACTTGGAAACTACTGATTTTTTTATTCTTTTTTAAAATTTTTCTTTTTTAACAATGTCATATAGATGGACTCGTATAGTATCTAACCTTTTCAGATTGACTTCTTTCCTTAGTAACATGTCTTTGAGGTTCCACCATATTTCTTCCATAGCTCAGCAGCTCATTGCATTTGCACTGCATTGCATGGATGTGTACCACAGTATATTTACCCACAACTAAACATTTTTTTGAAAAATGTTATTTTTTTTCATTTTCTCCTCAAATCTCCTTAGAATCCTTTCTTTAAAAGCAATGTAAACTTCATTTTCCTTCCTCCAATTAATAAAGTATAATTTACACCTCAGATGAACTGACAGATAAGAAAGAAGAAATAATTCACAGTGCACCAATTTTATAAGGGAGGCAAACTTGTCCATGTATTTTTACTACATATCTAAAAAAGCAGAGAAAAACATGAGCTGAGACATACATGTTACTGAGACACATATGTTAGGTTTACTAATCCTAGAGCTAAAAGCATATATGAATGATTAATATTCAGTAATAAATTCTATTTCCCACCTGTGCTGCTTAATGCTGGTCTTCTGGATCCAAAAAGGCCACTGGTGCGCTGTGTCCCCTCATCTTGTTCAAATTCGCTATCTAGATTTGTAGATTATAAAATGAGATTGTTACTTTTAAGAAGTTTTTAAATTATGCAGTAAAAAAAATAATAAAGCTAGAGAGCCAAAAGTTAAAAGATGTGGGGTAAAATCATTGAAGTTCAATAGAAATCACAACGAATATTTTTCTAAGTATTGCGCAAAGGATTTATCCATCATTTCTTTCAATTACAAATTACTTCCTCAAAACTTTATTAAAATTATTTTATGAAAGAATTTAGAACCAGTGCTACACCAAAATATAAGCAAAAGTTAAATCACCTCCAAAAATAGCACTGTTACTGCCCCAGAAACTTCACATTGCATCATCTCACTGCTTATTCTCCAGAATAGTAAGCACCCTTTGCTCCCACTGTTGCCAAATCAAACCTTACCAGTCCTGTATGGTGACCCTCCAGATCCCCATACTTTTTTAGAAAGTGACAACTAACTAATCTGCTAAACATCTAGTAAACCATTATTACAAATTTATGTTTTTTGCTTCCAAAACCACTAATCGGTCCTCCTCTGTTAAAAGAGACATGTAATCCAACAGTGACTTTTGAAGACTATACCTTAGCCAAGGAGTGATGGCTGGGGAAATTTAAAGTAGGAAACCACATTGGTGAAAGAAGGTAGATCAGAAGATAGACCTACAGAAAAGGCTACCTATCTATAAGGTGAGCCACATTACCAAGTCTGTAAAATACTTAATAGCATGTAATATTAAAAACTGAGTCACAGAAGATTCATATACCCCAATTTAACCATTTCCTCCTTAATGAAGCACACCATTTGCAACCCACTACTAACTTGGACTTCCTAGACCAAATCCGCCACGGCAACCTCGGAAGCTACCTCTTCCACCTCTTCTGGATGACCCTGAAGCTTCTGAATCATTTCCATCTTGATAGCCTAAAAAATTTTAAAACACAAACACAGAACACCACAAAAATTAACAATAAAGAAATCTTGAGTACGCAATAGCCAAATTGAATTTAAGCTTTATATAATTCAATGACTTTAAATAAATATTTTAAAGGCATTAACAAGTACTAAAATGAAAAACCATATTCGACTTATAAATGTTCAACTTTACTAATATAAGTAGAAATGGCTACAATTAAAAAAAACACTTCTTACTTTGGGAATCAAAAATAAAAATGATTAAAAGGAAAAAGTGTCACTTGTAACATACTGAAAGTTGCCACAATCGCACCATTAACTGGAATTGCACAACCCACAGGAGGATTAAATAAAGAAATGCTTATATTTGTTCCCTATAGAAAATAAACACCATATTCAAAACAAGGATATGTAGTTACATACAAAGTCTGATCTCCTGTTATAAACAATACATTTTTAATTCAATTGAATACCAAAAAAATCAGTAAAACAGTTCAGGTAAAATGAGATCCCACCTATGACAGAATGAGATCAATTCAAAACCAAAATGCCAGCTGGGTAGGAAATTTTAAAAACTGAGATTGTTTATGAACTTGCAACTATTTATACTGAGTAAAGGTAAAAATTCTACAATATTTCTTGGTACTTACTGGATTACATATATTTTTAAAGCCTATTTATAAAACAGGGCAGAACTAATTCAAAGTAGATTCATAATTATGCATCTATTACCTTAACCTCGCAAAGCACTCTTCAATCTAGTAACAATGTATTTATCAATACTTACACCCACTATTTTATTCTAAATTATTTATGTGTCTCTTTATCTTTTAAACCTTATCTGAATTTCTCTTCAAGAAAGTTTATCTTTTCCATCTGCTTTTCTTTTTTTTTTTTAGTTATTTTCTTGTGTGTATAAATAAAAGAACACAAAAAAAACCTATGTAAGTGTAAAATATAATGAAAATCTATAGGCCTACCACCCAGTTTAAGACTAAACTGTTCCCAATACCTTTATTGTCCACACATGTTTTCTGCCCTATATTGTTTCCTCTATCCCTCCGAGAACTTTCCCCAGCCCAACCAATGTCTGAATTGTTTCTCATTGCCTTGGTCTTATTTTAATGTTACCAACTATGTGCTTATCTTTACCTACATATTTACATTGCATCAATTTCTATTTCGTATATATCTGTTATCTTTTTTACTTCCTGAGTTTTATTCCTTCTTTTTAAAATTAAGTTCAACACTAAGCACTAATTTCTATGCTAAATATATGCATTTAAGACTATAAAATTTCCTTTAAAAGCTAGCTGCTTTAGCTATATCCCATAAGTTTTGATATGTTCTGTTTTTACTGTCACAGAATTTTAAATATTTCATTAATTCCATCTAAAACGTTATTCACAAACTGAGAAATTCAGTTTCCAGCCCACAAGGGTTAGGCTTTTTGTTACTGATTTCTACTTCTATTGTACTTTAACAAAGAGATGTGGTCATAATATAAATTCTATGGTATATTTTGTGACTTTCTTTAGGCCTTACTAGATGGTCAAATTGTATGCATTTTCCATATGCTGGAAAAGAATATGTAATTTATAATTTGGGGGTATATTATTTCAAATAGAAATATTAAATCAAGCTTAGCAACTGGTATTCAAATCTTCTAGACTTCTTCATTTCTGTTCTGCTTAGTCTATCAGTTTCCAAGAGAATATGGTTTAAATCTAGGATTAAGAGTTTAAATAGGATTTGCAAATTTTTCTGATTACTGCTACTCTTGCTTTATACATGTTAGAGTCAAACTATGCCCAGAACTGTAATGTCTTCTCAGTGAGCATGTCTTTTAAGTAATTATTAAGAACGCATGTGACTTAGAGTCTATTTTATCTTGTATTTCTATACCAGCTTCTTTTGGTTAATATTGGACTGACGTTTTTCCTTTCGGTTCTGCACTGACATATGATTACTGATACACAGATTTTTATTTCTGCTATCTTATGTTTTGTTTACTATTTCCAATGCTTTTTATTCTCCTTTCTTTCCTATTAGATTTCCCCAAATGCTATATTTTATTTTATGCTTTTATTGATACCCTTTAATTTCACCATGAATATTTAAGAACTATTCAAATTATTTTTATCCTAGACTCTTTCCTACAAAGCCCTGTCCTTCTATGGGATTTCTTCCACTAGTAGCTTATACATTTTATTTTACCCTTTTTTTGATTACTCTTCTATTTCGCCATATTTAAGAAATCTTAAATTAGTTTCAATTTATTCTCTTTCCTATTGAGCTGGCGAAAATCTTGTCTTTTCTTTGCTAGTATTAGTTCTTTCATGTTTCTAAAACTCCTAAATTAATCATCATTATTGCTAGCTTATACAGTCAACACTTATTTAGGTTTATCAATACATTTAACAATTTTAGAATTTTATTTAGTTATTTTGACTCATCATTGCTTTCTACTCCTTTCGTTCTATTCACTTTCTTTCTTATTTATAGATGGCATAGTAGTTCTTTCTTTAGTGGCCTGAAAGTACTAAGCATCAGTTTTATCTGAATGGTATTATTTCTCTTTGACATCTAAATTATATGAATATATCGATTTGGATTTAGAATTATTCTCCCTCAGCATTCTGAATTCTACTATATTCTGATCTCTACCTTTACAGAATAAAAAAGTTCTGCTCTCAACCTCTTGTTCTTTTATAGGTGGATCTGTTTTTTTTTTCTCTAGTAGTTTTAAAGATGTCTTTAACTTCTGTAATATTGTAGTTTCAACACATGCATAAAGGTGTGAATTGTTTTAATTTCCTCAGAATTCTTGTACCTCTTTAACTCTGGAAAAGTCTCATCTATTTTCTTTAAATAGTCTCCTTTATCCTCTTTCCCCTCTTCCAATTTTTCTGTTCTTTCCTCAGGAGATATTTAGTCATATGTTAGGATAACAGGACTTCTTAGTCTATCTTCCATATCTGTTAACAGCTTTCACGTGTTCCATTTCCAAATTTTGAGAATTTCCTCAGATCTGTCTTTGGAGTCATTTATACCATTCATCTGCATTTAATCTGTTTAATCCACCCAGCATGTTTTAATCACTATTTTTTTCTTTAAATTCGATTTGGTTCTTTTTCAAATCTATGTTCTAAAAAAAAAAAAAAGAAAAAGAAAAGAAAATCTATGTTCTCTGCTAAGCTATATGCCTCAGTATCTCTGCTATCTATAGCTTAATGACTCCATACTCAGCAGAAACTCAAACATTAAAATGAACATATTCTTTTTTCTTCCACAATTGGTGTCAATTCCAAGTTACATAAGGAGCTTAATAACTAAGGAGAAAAGAATACAGATGTCATGTAGAACTGAAAAGTCTACACAGTCTTCTTGTCTGAATGTAGGACAGAAACTCCACGTATCCTACATCATCTTAAAAATAATCATCTTTGTTAAAATAAATGTGTTAAAAGGTAAAAGTAAAACACTGTAGCAGTTAAAATGTATGAACTAGACCTATACTTTCAATATATAAATCAAAAAAGGTTAAAGTCATAAAAAAGGTATATTATTAAACTTTTATTAAAAAATGAGTAGAAAGTATAGACACCAATGTCAAAATAAGTTACCTCTTGGAAGGGGAAGATATAAAATATAAAGGGAGGATGGGTCATTTAACAATTCTGTAATTTTTTTCTATATATAAAATAAATATCACAAAGGTTCCTGTTAAATGTAGGTAGTAATATAAAAGTGTTTGTAATAGAATATTCAGAACTTTTTCTGAGTTATTGAACTATTTCAAAATTTACACTTTAAATGTCACTTTTCATAAAATAACATATTTTTAAATGGTGACATGAGTCTTATGATGAGGTATAGTCTGCATTTCAGAAGAGAAAGCTGACAATTCTTTGCACTCTTAAAGATGCTGGGTAACAATCTTCAGGAAAAAAAAAATGAGTTTATAAATAATTTAAACTCAGTATAAAAGAAATTTAAATATCTTTTTTTGTTTAAAAAGTACTTACCATAAATTTAGTGAGGTCACTGAACCTTCTATATATGAAAGTTAATTATATTTCTATATACTAGCAAACAAATAAAAACTTTTATAATATAGATCGCTGACATCAGCAAATCTGGCAAAGTAAGGAACTCAAAAATCTGCTACTCCAAAAAAGAAAAAAATGGTGCTACGTTATGACATACTTCAATATAAACTTATATTTACAAACATACTGAGATTTACTGAGTGACCACCATGTGCAAATTTCCTACTCTCAAATGTATATATCTACAATGAAAGCAATCAGGCAAACCCTTAAAAATGACGGTGACCCTGCTAGTCACCCCACACTAGTCAATAGAGAGAATTAAGCACATAGGACAGCAACTGACTTTTGACTTTCTCACTTAAATATGAACTAAATTGATTTTAATAAAATGTAATAGTAAGGAAGATATTCACTGTTCTGCAGCAAACAACCAAAAATTTAATAAAAGCAATGTTTTACATACATCAAGTGTCAAAAACTGTTTGTTACAGGAGAGAGGAAAGGAATGCTAATAGTCATGTTTCTTTTCCTTAGCTTAATTTTCTCCCCATCATTATACAGCCCCCTGCAATTAAAAAGATTCAATTTATGAGACAAATAGCCACATCTCGTTCACCACCAAATTTGACCCACCTTACACCCCTAAAAAGGCTATACTAAAATCAACAGCAAGTTTTACTTTCACATGGGAGCCTGTTATTTGATGAACTAACCATCTAATGAGCAAGGGGAAAAGATGTCAAGTTGCAGCAAAAATACATCTCTGTAGCAATTTTATGGTAAGTTCATTATAGTTTTTTAGGCTTTTTGTTGTTGCTATTTTAACATTTCTGCCTCTAACGAATCAAGAATTAAGCATTACAATTTTTATGCCATCTCACACCAACTTCATTAGAGGCGAGATTAGCACAGTACGGTAGAGTGGTGCTAGACTCGAACAATAAGTAATCTACAATTTCTTCCCTCCCCCACATCTCCAGTGATATTCTGTTCAGAGACAAAGACATCCCAAACCACCTATACTGTGACTGACCAAGATTCACAGTCTCACTTCTGTACTTCATAGCACATTCTAGAGAGCTTGGGTAGGGAAAAAAAAAAAAAAGTGATAGCAGAAAGTGAAAAGTTAGAACACTTACTGAATATTCATCCAAGTACTAACAACATAAACATATGCCAAAGTATTTTTCTTCAAGGTTTTTGCCACCAGAATTTTTCTTTCTTTTATCTCTTCTGAGATCAGTTTTGTCAGTTTAGTATCTGTATCACAAGAAAAATTGTTCCAAAAGGTGGTCCTTACCTCCTCTCTTGGAAAACCCTCTGTTCCGTGTTTGATTATCTTCACCGTCATTATTAGCCTCTTAAATTAAAATTGAACATGTGAATAGCATCTAAATAATTAACTTTAAAGATGTAATATCTAAAAAATTACACTACATCACTGTTGTATATGTGAAACTAAGTCAACTGCAATTAAAAAATAAAGATTTAAGAATTATTTTTGAAACAAAAATCAGTCACGAGATTGAATTAGTAAGAAAAACATATTTTCATAAGAAAATATAAACAATTCTTGAAATAATTTTAACAGAAATATAAAGTCAATTCCCTATATAAATCACCTAATATAGCTAAATATTAAATAAGTGTATAATGAAGAACCCACTATTTGCCAAGTGCTAGGCACAAAAATAAGAATTTCATAAATGTCAATTTGATTAAAAATGGTTTCAGAAATAGCTAAACTATTAAACTAGGCAAGTGGTTCTCAAATGTGGTCCATAGACCACTAGAAACACATAACTATTCTTTTTATGTCATTATTATTTCTGTAATTTGCCTTTTTAATAAACCCAAGACATTCATGTTTTTTCCTAAATATATGCAAACTTTTCCCCATTCATGATAATAAAAAAAATTGGGGGATATCCTGGCTTTTCTGTTTTACATTATCGAGTAACATTACCAGGGTTTCTAATAGGTCTGAAGATTATTACACTAAAGGCTGCCTAAGAAGTATCTGGTAAGTTAATTAAAAATAAACTCCTGAGATTCACCCCCAGAGATGTTTATTTTGAAAGTATAAAGTGATAGCAAGGAATAATTTTTCAAAATTAAAAAATTATGTTATATATATAGGTTTTAGTAATAACTTTAAGCTTTCTAGACTATTCCAACAAAGTCACATTTGGGAAATACACAGATGGTTTCAAGGGATCTTTGTATATGTCATTAATGTTCAATATATGAAAACTTTAAATCACAGTGATGACATCATATAGCTAAACATCTCAGAAGCCATCAGTTAAGTCTCTGTGCAAAAGTACTAATCTACTTAACAATTAATATTATTTACAATGAACCACCCAGAGCTCTTGTTGCTGGTACCTATTTGAGCAGAAGTCAACTGACAAACATTCCTAAAGAGCCATCTATTATCAAGATAATTTTCTATGAAGTAGGTTTTAATACTACAAGGGGCTGAACAGGAAAGAATGAATTTTGGAAAAAAGGTTAACCCTGGAATAATGATAATGATAGCTAACATTTATTGTTTTATAGAAGAAAAATCTATGAATTAATTGGGAACCTGGCTAGAAGAGGTCTCACATTATCTTTAGCCGATTATTCCCCTAAAACAAACCTATATTTATTTTGACCACACTATGGATTGACATAAAATGACATTAGGAGAAGTTGGATGAAGGGTATAATTACATTAGAAGAAGGGTAAAGGAAACCCTCTGTACTGATTTTGCAACTTCATTTGTCTTAAACTATTTCAAAATAAAAATTTATATACATATAAATTTATTATCTAATTCTGTAAAGTTAGATAATAAAGCCGAGCATAACAAAAATGAGATAATGATCCCAAGACTAGTTATAACTATTAAGGGTGGAAAATTTTCAAGTGAGCCAACTTCTGCTTCTGTAATCTGCTTGCTTGTTTAATGTTAACCAGGGTGTGGTTCTAGGAGATGTATTGTGCAAAGATATGCTAAGGCCAACTTCCGCTTGCTTGTTTGATGTGGTTCTAGGCTTTATAAACTGCCTCTTTTGGGAGCTCGGGGCTGATTCTCTGACCCTGCGTGGTGGAGAGTCAGTCGCTGACCAGCTAATAAAGGCTCATAATTCATCTCAATTGGCTCAATGGATCTTAGAATTGATCATGCCACAACAATAACCAACTAATTATGTAAAAATAATAGTAACATAACATAGTGTCTGACACTGTTCTAAATGAATTATATGTATCAGCTTTTTAAATCCTCACAAAAACCTTGTGAGGTGGGTAATATCCTCATTTTACAAATGGAGAAAATTAAATAGAAAGAAGTTTAATATGTTTTTCAAAAATCTATAACCAATAGAAGGAGGAAGAGGATCTTGGTCTCAAACCTAGGGTGTCCAACTCCAAAATCTGAACTCCTTACCACTGCACTATACTAGGCAGGGGAAAGTAGACTGGAGGGAAAACAGCAACCACAAAACACGCCATCCATTTGTGTGTGGAGTAAAAGCTTTCGTCATTATATCAAAACCTAATCCTAGGCTCACCAACAATTGTGAGAATGAAAGAATTCAATCCTTTTTTTTTTTTAATGTTAGGGGGACAAAAATGAGAATAGAAGAAAGTAGACCAAAGGAAAGAAAGCAGAGCATTTTGGAGAAAAGGGAATTTGTGCTCAAAAGCACTCTGCCACTGAAAGAAGTCAGTTGGGGAGGAAGATCTTTACGTGGAAATGATCTTAAATGTTAATTGATTAAAAATTAGAAATTAGGTCAAGTAAAAATCGAAAAGGATTAAAATGGTGATGTTTTTCTTCACTGAAATATTAGCTCTATGTTAAATATGTTTTCATTTGAATGACACAGGAGAACAAGTAGGGAGAAGCTGGGAGACTGAGATTGACAACAGTTTGGGAGGAACAGTCTTATGTGATATGTTAAAACTCTACCTTATTCCAAAAGGATTTAAGATCAGGTCTGTTTGGTTTTGAATTTAAGAATCACTATTAAGAATATAAGATTAACTCCAAATACTTATTGAAAATAGATGGCATTTATTGTTTACCATAATTGTGCCTGGTACTAAACTTCCTGCTTTTACATGCATCATGCGTTCTTATTTAGTTTGCCTGCATTCTACAGAATAGGAAACCTGTGGCTCTGAGAAATTAAGCAACTTGCTCCAAGTTATTCAGGTAGCAGAGAAGAAACATGAAACAAAGTCTGGTACTCTAAAGTATATTATGTTATAAAGATTCCACATATCAGAAGTTATCAAACCAAAAAGGTATCAGAATCACCAGGGATACTTTTTTTAAAAAACAGGTTCCAAGGCCTCGCCCAAATTACTCAATCATGCTCTCCTGAGAAAGTTAACAACTGTACTCTATCTACTAGTAATATTATTCTCATCATTCTCTGTATCCCTCCAAACCAGTGTCAGTACCTTTGACAGAAATATCTTTGACTTCATTCTATATTCTCATGAACCTTTTGCCACTGTTGACCTATTTGAATCTGAAAAAGGGCCTGCCTACAGGTTCCAAACTGTATTTATATTTGGAAGTGTGATTTTGGTTCTTGACTCGCTCTTTCTACTATCACCTTTTTCGTACAGTAGTACAGCATTCAAAAGTTACACCTTATAGATTAACTAAGGCATGTGGCAATAGGCCAAATCAGGATGCCTGAATCCCTGGCTAAGGCTCTAGCTAGCTATAGCTGCTTTATAAAATCGGGTTTCACTAAATTAGAATTGGAACAGACTAAGATACTTAATCCTAGTTTCTCTTTAGCATGTATTGTAAACATTAAATTACAAAAGTCGCTAAAAAAAAACCACTGACTTACCTCTCCAGAAACCAGAGTTATCACCTTCTTCAAACTTGTTATTTGAAAAACCTACACAAAATATAAAATTAAACTTGCAAATTTCTGAAAACAATAATTACCTCTACCTCTGTAGTGCTAAAAAGAAAACCAAAAACCTTACAAAGATTACTAGTTATGATCCCTCTTTAAAATAGGATAAACCACATACAACTGTATATATAAATACTGAATAAGAATATAGGCTGTATTACAATTTATGCCATGTATCAATTTATTAAGGTTAAATGTCAATGAATCTTGTATTACCTCTTCTATCAAAACTGGGTAATATCAACATAATCATTAATACTTCCTATTCGAAGTATGAAAAATTTTTACATTTTATAAATTAACTCGATTTCTTCATCTGCCAAAGGACAGTACAACTAAATAATAATCCAATATTCAGTAATTTTTTTCCTTCTCAGTAAAGAAAAATACTACCAACATTTTGTTTATAAAAAAATTTTAATATTTCATCAAATTATGCTTTCAAATTTCTCATTTAATAAAAATCTGTGTCTAGATTTATGCATCTAGAATATACAGATTTGCCTCTAAAATTAATTTTAAAAGCATTCATCGGTAATATTTCATAAAATTTTTAAATGTTGAGTCTCAATCAAATGATCTTTAGTGCAAAGATATTCAGGGAATAATATACCTTAAAATTCATTTTCAGTATAGGATGCCTGTCAATCAGTATTGAACCTAAATTATAAAATATTAAATTATGGTTTCTGTAAGAGATTAATTACTATCTGACAGATGTTACATTTACATGCAAAATGTATACATATCAAATCACTTAACATCTCAGGTTTAACCAAAATCTAACACCCCTTCCAGCATAAAACTCCATGAAAATTTAATACATAATTATCATATAAAAGTAAGTACCCTACGGCCTTGATATGTGATTAAATGACAAAAAAGTTTTTCCTTGAGAAGATACATAATTTCAAAATAAAGATAATTTCTACAGAAAGAGTGTATTATCACAAAACCTAAAGTATAAGTTATTTATTCATTTAAATACTGGCAATCTTCGAAGTTGATTCCAAAAAAGATTATATTCTACGCCCTCTACAATTGCTCCTTTCCCTCAACAGTCCCCTATCTAAAAGGGTAAAGTGCTGGGTTTCCAAAATGCTTGGGAAAGTCTTCCACCTATACTCTGTTGGTCTTGAACTTAAACTCCACTTTTGATCTACAACTTTAAAGTTTTTAAGGGAAAAAATTCTGATCTGCAGTTTTTAAGAAAAAAATTAATTTCAAAGCATCTACTGGTTCTTTGCTCAACTAAAGATGGAGACTCAAATTCACCTTTGGAAGTATAAGATGGGTTTCTTTTTGGGGGCACGGGGGAAGGGAGTCTTGAGTACAGAAGAACAGGGGTTCACCTGTGGGGTAAATTAATTTGAAGAGATGCTACAGCAACTGGCATGGCTATTTAAAAAAAAAAAAAAAAGCTACATGGAGGAGCTGATACACTCAAAGCAGTATAAAATACTGCTCTAAACTATAACTGGGGTTAGTGAAAGCATTCCCTTATGATCCTCAGAAATTCTTGGGAAGGCACATACTTTCCATGATATTAAAGGGAAAAATGAACTCTAAAACTGGAAAAGCTGTGGTTACTCAAGTTTTGATTTTAAGATATAAGCAGTTTACCTCTATTTCCAAAACACTTTCCTACTCCGAAACCACCCATTGTGGAAGTATTCTCTCTTTTATTAGACTCGCCAGCATCTGAAAAAGTTCAGATAGAGTTAAAATTGTTTAACATAAAAAATTAAGCATGTCATCAAAACTAGGAATTAAAAAATCTTTGGGATAAGGAGACTTTCAAGGATAGGGAGAGGGTAGTGCAGAAACTTCTAAAGATATAATACGTCTCGATTTCTTTTTTAAAAACTCTTAAATTATGATATCGAAGTAAAAACAAATATACTACTGGTGAAAGACAGCTTTTTATTAGTTGTTCTTTTACTAGTGATCTTTAATCAGAAAATTCGACTATGTGATATTCTGTATATTAAGCCTCACCCTGATAGTGCCAGTCACTTAAACTATGCCCCTGTGTGAAAGTCATCGTTATTGAAAACTTTATATTGTTCCTGTTTATAGTTATTCAATTTATTATGTATTCATTTTCCTAGTACTTAACTCATTCTCAATCTTTATACTTTTAATATTCAAATTAGAAAAAGACTACATAATAAAGGGGGAAAAAAGCTATACATACCACTCCTCCTCCCCTCCCCTCCTCTCTCCAGTATCTCTGCATATTAGCCTTCTTAGCTTTATCTCCTACTACACAACTCTTAACACCCAACTTTAATTCACACCAATTTCCCATATACCACACTGTGGACTACTATTATTTTGTACCTTCCTACATGTTGTTCCTTCAGCATGGCATCCCCTACTTTCCTATTTTCCCTATGAAAATGATTTTCATTCTTCAAAAGCTAAGGTCAAAGGCTATCTCTTCTGTACAGTCTTCCTTTAGTCCTCCAGTCATAATCCATCCTTACTCCACATTCCTACAGCACACTATCTCTATCTCTTTTGAGTAATATTTCTTTTCATGTGTTTCTCTACCACTATATCAAGAATTTTTCAGAGTAGAGTTGCTATGGCAAGGAGCATGGTTATTTAAAAAAAAAAAAAATTCACAACAAACATCCAAAATGGCATAAACTGCCACTTTAAATGATCACTGGGAAAAATTAAAGCATATCTGTGATCATCATAAATTGTCTTATTTCTGTAATATCCTATTACAAAGGAGTTTAAGGATCTACAAAACTCCAAAGCCACATGCAAAATTGTGTATGAGTAACCAACAGTATTTTCATAGGATTCTAAACATGTATGTGGTTCAAGAAGTTAAGGCTATTTAGGCCATAGTTCACAGAACATGAAAAACTAATCGATATTATATTTTAAGCAATTAAGAGTCAATTTAAAAAAAAAAACACATTACTATCTATGCAAGTTCTGAGGAAAAATACCATAGAGACTGAAATTAAAATGTTAGATGAATCACAAAGAGAAGTTATACTTGTAAGTCTGTGAATTTCCAAGATTACATATAGAATAAAGACAACTTTTTATGTACCAACATTCATCAAAGAGTTTTGATCAAAAGTTTAATGTGGATTTTAACCTAAAACATATGGAATTAACAATTTATAGTAGAATCTGTTATGTTTTTCTCATTTTTTAAAAAAAAGCTATATTCAACAATATTTAGAAGTCTGCATCAAAGAGTATTACATAATCTATCCTAAATTAGGATTTTAAAATATATTTAAATACTAAATATTCCCTTGAGTGTAATAAAGATATTATTTCTAATGTTAGTAACAGCAAAAAAAAAAAAAAAAAAAAAAAGGCCCACCCCTGAACCTCTTAGCAGAACTACATGGTCCAAAATGCCAACTCTTCTTAATATGTAGATTTAAAAAACAAAATATATATGCATATTTAAAGAATAAATTATTTCCATTAGTAAAGGAATATGTCAAAATATAAGATTCACATTTGTTAACTGTATCTAAACAAGAAATTAAGTTTTCCAAATATCAAATGAAATACCACACACCAACCTTTAGTTTCCAAGGAATAAAAATATCTAGAAATAGCAAAGTTTTTCAAAGAATACTATCTAATAAATTCAATAAGTGTTATGTATATTTAAAACTGCCAATTAGTCCTAGCTTATGGCATCCCATAAAAGAAACAGTCATAGGATTTTTAAATAAATTTGAGATTCTACTATTTTATTGCACTATAATAACACATAGTGCAGAATATTTTCCGCATTTTACTATCAAATTTAATGATGTACTGTAAGAAGGTATTTTACTGTGTCATTGTCAGATCAAGTATTGGTTATTGTTCTAAAAGTAACAATAAAAAATTCCAAGCTTAGAAAATAACCTCTTAATACTAATGAGATAACAGAAATGCAAATATAAAACTTAAAAGGTCCTTTTCACCCTAATCTCTGAAGCTCTTACAAGCATTCTTCCCATGCCAATTGCTGGAAATCAATAATCATAAACATATTACAAAGTAGCTCTATAAAGAAACTAATTTTAACCAATTTATCTGACTAATCCATCTAAACAATTAAACAATTTCCTTCTATCTCAAAAAAGTAAAACAGCAGAAAAGATTTTGAAAAAATTATGAACTTATCACCCCAACAAAGTCTACTATACACTGAGCTATCAGATTTAGCTTTGCACTCAACAGCCATAAAAGCTTCTATTCATTCCACTATTCAACTGTTGAGAAGATTAAGGAAAGACAAAGCTGCTTACCTCGGTTTCCCAAACTCCTCCCGGAGGCAAATCCGCTTCTCATGAAATGATCTCTTCGAGAAGATCCATCATCTATTTCTAAAGCAAATAATATTATGAAGCAAGTCAAAATAACAAGAATTTGGGTGGTATGCAAGCTTTACATCTTTCGATGTGCCACTCGCATTGCAAAGGAGGAATTTTATGTAACAATAAGAAAAATGAATAGCCTACTAAAAAAACAGGCTATAAATAAGCATAGGTAGTTCTCCAAAGAAAAATAAATGGTAACTAATCTCTCATAATTAAAGAAACTAGAAATCAAGAGGAGATATCTTTTTCCAACCACATGATTGACTGGAAAACAGTTTTCAGTTTGCTAATACTGAAAACAGTCAAGGACATAGGGAAACAGCACAAATCATAAACTATATTGAAGCTACACACTGGATCAATCTTGGTCCTAATTTTTTTAAATATATTTTTTTGAAAGTATACTAGTATGAATTTTCCTCTGGATATACTCACATGGTAACACAGTTGCATAATGATGTTTTTATAAGCATTTTCTGCAATAACATGAAAAACTGATCAAAGAATAGGTAAACCATAGTCACCGACAGAATACTGTGCACTTTCAGAGAACTATATAGCATCCAACATGAAAGAATTGACATTTTTCAACAACAGACAGAACGTGTATAAAAACTGATCAAAAAGGAGGCCACAATGCAAATTTAAGTAAAAAATTTCAAAAATCTGTATCACATACACAAAATTCTCTAAACATAATGCAATCAAATGAGAAGTCCTTAAATATAGGAAAAAACTTGTTTAGAATCCTTATATTTGGATATATTTAAAACACTATATAGCTCACAACTCGAAGGAAAATACGACAAAGGAACTTTAAAACTATTTAAATTGTAAGATAAAAATGTTACTTGTCAGTACCTAAATTTTTAAACTAGAAAATAAGAACTCAAAATTAATGAGCTAAACAGCCATGTCAATTAGTAAGAATGTTAGGGAAAAAAATAAAATAACCCAAATGAAGGAAAAAGAGTAATAATTAATAGAAAACAAATAAGAGAGGGGCTCACCAAAGCTAAAACCAAGTTCTTTAAAGAACACAATAAAAACTTGCCTGAGTAATAAATCACTAGAAGACAGTGCTTTTGTTCAAGCATTTATTTTACTTAATAATGGCCCAAAGGACAAGAGTAGTGATGCTGGCAATTTGGATATGACAAAGAGAAGCCATAAAGTACTTCCTTTAAATGGAAGGGTAAAGGAGAAAGATTTTTAAAATCCCCAATACTTCTGTCTCACAAACAGTCTAGGAAGAATTCAAATCATTCAAAAATGGGTAACAAAGAAATCAGCAAAGGCATCATGGAATCTGTACAATACAATGAGGAAAGAGAGGGAGGGAGGGACTAATAAAAGAGGAAAACAAAATAGAAAGCATAGCTTAAGAAACATATCCTCCAGACAACGGAACGACCAGATGATTTCTCTCTAGGGAAACTGCTCTCCCCAACAAAATAGCCTGGTCCTTGCCCAATCAGTTGATAGTAGAGCCCATCAGTCAAGCCATGTCCATGCACACAGTTTCCAATCAGCATTTTAATGTTCCACTCTTAAATAACAAAAGGGTAGGCATGGATCTCCAGACTTTTGAAGAAAGACGCCTATATAAAAGACGCAGATTAAAAGAGAGGGAAAAATGTCTAAGAAACAATAAAGGGAATAGAAATAACCTTCAAATTAAGTTATATTAATCCTTAGAAAAAAAAATAAGAAAATTTCTTAGAAGAACATGAATTTCAGATTTAACAGATCCACCAAGTGTCTTGTACAAATAAAAAGACCCACACATCAAGGAACATAAATAATTATAAAATTTTCAGAATACTGAAGACAAAACAAAATCTTAAAAACTTTAGAAGTTATAATAAAAAGTCATATAAAGGACCAGGACTCAGATTAATTACCCAACTTCTCAAAAGCATCACTAGAATTTCATGTACAATGAAGAAATATGAAGCTTGGGAGGAAAATTGTTTCTGACCTAAAATTTTACTCTTAAACTATTAATCAAGTATGAAGGTAAACACATTTTCAATATTTTAAATTTATTTCCCATGCTTCCTTTCTCAAGAAGCTTCAGGAAAATAGGCTCCACCAAAGTAGCAAAGGGAATGTGACACAATCACATTCCATCTTGGGACGAGAGCCTAAAGGGCAGCAAATCTATACTGAAGCAGATGAACAGAGGAATCAAAGAGGATTTTAAAAAATGAAAGTAATAGATCACTCTGTGTTAGAAAATAACTGAATGAAACTAACTGAATGAATGAACCCTCTGGCAGAGGGAGTGAATGAGCAAATGAAACACAGAAGAGCAAGTAAACAAAACAAAGTAATAACTCTAGTAAAAACAAAACAAAGTTGAATAATAAAGGAAATACAGCCATAACAGATTGCAAGGCTCAAATGTGAATGATATGCACAGCCACGATGATACAAAAACTGAAAACGAACTTTTAAACAAAAAAGTGTGATAACTATTAGGTGAGTGGAAAGGGAAGACGTGCGAGTGGGGTGTGCAGGGAGAAGAGGAGGAGCTAAATACTCATGTTTCATAATAAGAAGTCAAATGAGGAATGAGAGCAGGGACTAAACGTTTTCAACTATAAGCTGTGAAGTTACTATTTGACATTTTGAAACCAGATGATGATTTTTTTTAACTGTAAAGAATTAAATAATACCAGTCAATTTAAAAGGGTTTCCATGATTAAGTAAAAGCAAGATGCAGTATAACAAGATTCCATTTTTTGTGAAACAGACAATGAAAAGAAACACGGCTAAATAAAATTTTAAGATCATGAAAAGGTATGAAAGATAAGGGTATGCTGTGAGAGGTAAGCAAAGGAAAAGTGAGACAGGTATTTATGATAAAAAAGAACATTTATATGTCAATGGAATACAATTTTCTATGTAGGAACATATGCAAAGATCTAACAAGTCAGACTGTCAGTGCTGGTGAAATCTGGGAATCAAGATTTCAGATCATTTTATTTCTTTTTACCTCTGCATTTAAGTTTTCTCTTTTTGTTTTTATGGGAGTTTCTGCAATAAGGATGTTTAGATAATCATTTACTATATATCCATTGGCCTGCTATGTATTTCTATAAAAAGAACACTTATTTGCATGAAAAAAAAATTTTAATTAAAAAGAACTACAAAAGTACTAGTTATCCAGAAGTAAGCAAGCAATCTATACTTCTCATTAACTGATTTCATTTCATTAGCCTGAACATTCAGAGATATAATGCTAAGAAAAGTCCTTTTAGTTGCTATTTCTTTCAATCTAGTTCCTTTAAGATTTCACCACAAAACAATGTTATGCTGTAATATACAACAGACCCAAACTTTCATCTCTTTACAAAAACTGGCTTCTGACACCTCAAAGAATGAGGTTTCTCCCAATTATACAATGATTTATGCAAATAGTGAGTTAAAAAATATAGATTACCTTTATTCGTCTTTTTTGAATATTTCAGGTACACACACAGGCATGCAGTTCACACAGCGAAATCAAAGTTAGCCTTTTGCTGGGGTTTCAGCAGGCAGCAATTTCATGAACTTTCATGAATCTGACTATGCTATATTAAACTACTGCATCTAAATGTTTATGAAAGATAAATGTATCCTGACAATAACAAAAGCATCTCTTCTAAATTTAACTTCTTTTTATCAGAATTACTCTAAACTTAAGGTGAACATGGAAATTAAATTTGCTTTACTCTGATGAACTCTGACTCTCAAACTCCCCATGTTAGGTACTTCTCCAAAGCTTTTTTCACTTTAGGACAGGCTTTAGTGAGCCAGTAGCTCCCCTGACTACAAAATGTTTCATCTCATCCATTAAATTTTGATGACAGAAATGATGTAACTACTTGGTGCCACCACTTTCCACCAGACCCTCTCCCATGCACTATAGTAAAACTTAAAAGTAGTAGTCACTCAATTCATAGAAACACATAGTATTTTCATAGTAACTCAGATTCATAGACAGTAGAGTGGTAGCTGCCAGGAGCTGGGGGGAAGAAGGAATGGGGAATTATTATTTAATGAAGTTTCAGTTTGGGAAGATGAAAAATTTCTAGAGGTAGATGATAATGCTAGTACCACAGTAATGTGAATGTATGAATTTTCGATCCATAGTTGGGAATCTGAAGATGTAGAGGGCCAATTGCATGCATTGTTCTATGCCATTTTAGATAAGGGACTTAATCAACGAAAGACTTCTGACCATGCAGGGGATCAGTGCCCATAACTCCTGCCTTGTTCAAGGGTCAACTGTACTTAATGCCAGTAAACTATATACTTAAAATAGTAAATTTTATGTGTTTTACCACTATAAAAAATTTTTTAAGACAGTAGAAATAGTATTTTAGCCTGCTTTGGATGTCAATGAAATGAAAGACAACAGCCATGAGTTTAACTCCCCAGCCCAAGTCCTACCTTTTCTACCCGTGTTTCTATCTACAACTTTATAAAATATTTAAGCAACCAGCTAGAAACAAGTGATGGAGGAAAAAAAAAGAGCAGCTCCCTTAGACTGTTTATTTTATTCTCCTAGGACCTTTCCTATACTAGCTTTTGGATATCAAAGAAACTCATGGTACCATGATGGTATAGCAGGTTTCATTTAAACAGCTATTATCCTGACAAGTCATCATTATTACAATCTGCTTCAACTTTATAGTCAATCACCTACTCCCTGATAATTCCCTAGCAGCCTGAATGCCAAATATGCAACATCCAGGTTGGGGAAAGGTTTTATGGCAAACCCATTAAGTCAAATAATACAGTCGACAGAACTATACTCTCTCCTCTCTCCCTTCCTCTAACTAGAAGAAGTGGCCTCCATCCCAAAATATACAAATAAGAACGAATTCTCAGTAGGATTTTTTTTTTAGGTGAGGCAAACCTTGGTTGACCTTACAGATTGTAAGGACTTTGTCAGCTTACAATCCTTTATTGTTTATTTTTTCCGCCTAAGCACCTGGTCTTCCTAGTAGCCTCCCATCCAAGTACTAACCAGGCCCAATCCTGCTTAGCTTCCGAGATCAGACAGGATCGGGCTCGTTCAGGGTAGCACAGCCATAGACTCAGTAGGAAGTTTTAAAAACACCTCTACAAGATGCCTACTAGTCTGCTTCTTATTCACTAGATGAACCCCTTAACCTAAAAAAGGTTCCTTAACACATACCTGATGAAGCTGGAGTCCTGTTAAAAGTGTCTCCATTTGCTCCAGAAGAATACCTATCCTGTAAGAATGAAGAAAACACCAGTTTTCCACTTTGAATAATAAGTATGTATAACCTATTTCACAAATACTAGAAACTTAACAACTGGGCTTTGTCCAAAACAAAACGATAAACTGTGAGATTTCCTGGGTCACTGAGTGTTCCTTTATAAATTATTCCAAAATCTTCACTTTAACACTGTATGTATAGCATATTAATACATCACTTAAAACAGTGGTCAGAAAACTACAGCTATGAGCCAAATCTGTGAGACACCAGTTTTCATAAACAAAGTTTCATGGGAACACAACTACCCTCATTCATCTAGGTATGTCTATGGCTGCTTTCACACTATAATAGCAAAGCTGCAACTGAGACCATAAGACCTGCAAAATCTAAAATATTTACCATCATGCCTTTTTATGGAAAGAGTTTGCTGACACCTGACTTAAAAGTCTAGCCACTCGTATATCTGAAAAGTATAATCACATTCTATTATTATATAAATGCAATCTAACCAAAGTAATACATGAATAAATCAATGCCTGCCAATATATAATGTAGTTTATGGAGTTCAGTATTTTACAGTATATCCATCAATACTATATAGAGCATAGACAGGGAGTAAGGGATAACAGTTTCTACATTAAATTACCAAAGAAATTTATTTTTAAACTTCAACTGTGTTTACGTAAAGAGAAATGAATTAATGTTTTTAAAAGGAATTCACTCTAACTTAAAGAATACCTCACTTGTGCACTAAAAAAAATGTACCTATATACGTATCTTGCAAGTGTACTACATATACAAATAAAGTGGTACACATCAGCTATAGGATCAGGATATTCATGGTTAATTTCAATCAAACTTGTCATAGCAATAGTTGAAGACTGCTTCTGATGCTCCTTTAGTCTCAAAAAAAAAAAAAAAAACCATTCGCTGTTGATGCATATGCATTACATTTGCAGTGGTATAATGACTACTGCGCTCAGAAAATTCGACTTTTGTTATATAACCAATAGCTAAATGGCAAGTTAATTTTGGAAACTCTAACATTTCTCAGGGTATCTCAGAGTTCAGGACAGCTTGAACAACTTTTTTCTCACTTTCAGTTCCTATGGTGTCCTTATCTTCAATCCATTCCTTTACTTCCTCTCATATAAGCTTCCTCTACTTACAAAACTTTCAGAAGAGAACTCTGAAATCTTACACATGAAAATCACAATTCAGTAATTTAAAAATGAAAGGTGACCTAAAACCTATAGATACCTTAATTAACTAACTGCATTAGAACAGCCACAACATTCGTTCAAATAAATTCTTTTAAACAAACCCAAAGGTAGAAGGAATGCACCAAAGTAGGTATCTTCAGGTAATACTTATTTGCTAAAAATTCTTTCACAAAAGACATTAAGTGACTTTAAAAACTTTTACAAAGCTTGAGAGTCTTCCAATTATCTTTTTGAGTTATTAAGAGCGGAAAGACAATAGCATCCTTGAAATGTCTTGAGGTTTTCAAGGCATTAAAAGTTCCGATTTATGATTACCACAGACATTGAAAAAAATATGAGTGATTCAGTTTTCCCTATTTAAAAATTGAGATTCCCTTCCAGCTATTGCACTTCTCTGATCCTCTTAAAACAAAATGTCTTATCTACAGTTACTGCCCACACTTTCTCGTATCCTATTTTTTTCCTTCAAGCCACTCCAGTCTAGCCTCCATCCTTACGTCTATTACTATTTTTATTTTTCATCCTGCCAGAGCCCTAACAGCATTTGAAATAACATACTATTTCCTTCTTCTTTACAACATTCTTCTCTTGGCTTAAGGAACACACACTCTCTTGGTTTATTTCTTGCCATATTAGCCATACCTACACCTCAATCTCCTTTGCCAGCTCCTCCTCTACTGGACCTTGAAAGTTGGACTGCCCCAGAGTTCATGGCAGAGCCCTCTAAATTTTACTCTACTGAACTTTACCAACCTCATACCTTTAAATCTCATTAATATACAGATAATTTCCAAATTTATCTTATAGTCCTGATTCCTCTCATAAGCAACAAATTCATATAATCTACTGATTGGCATCCTTTTAATAGGTTTTCGGTCATCTCAAATTGAACACATCAAAATACAGAATTTTTGGATTATTTTTCCCTCTCAAATCTGTTCATCTTCCATAGAGTCCCCATCTCAGTAAAAGACACCATCATTCATTCACCTAGTTGTTTAAATTTAAAAATCTAGCCATCACCCTTGATTCCTCTTTCACTCCCCATATCTAGTCTATCCAGTCTAATCAACACTGTGTCCACAACTGCCTCTGGGGTGTGTCTGCCCCTGCCCCACCCTTGTCTGTCTCTGTCTGTCTCTTTCCCTCCCTCCCTCTCATTTTCCCTTTCCTTCTCTAACTTCATTTTCTACCACTCTTGCCTTATCTCACTGTGCTTTAACCATACTTGCTATAGTAGGCTGAATAATGGCCACCCAAAGATATCGATTCCTAATCCCTGAAACTTGTGACTGTTATTTGGAAAAAGAGTTCTTGCAGATATAATTAAAAATTTTGAAATGAGATTACTATGGATTACCTGGGTGAGCCCTAAATGTTATCACAAATGTTCTTATGAGAGAAAGGCAAAGGGAGTTAACACAGACACACAGGAGGCCATTTGAAGACAGTGCAGAGAGAGATGGAGCCACAAAAGCCAAGAAATGACTATTGCTACCAGAAGCTAGGAGAGACACGGATTCCCTCCTAGAGCCTACAGAAGGACAGCTCTGCTGACCTCTTGATTTCTTTCTTCTGGCCCCCAGAACTGTGACAGAATAAATTTCGTTGCTTTAAGCCCCTTAGCGACTTATTATAGCAACCATAGGAAACTAATATACTGTACTTCCTAATTCCCTAATACCCCAAGTTTGTTCCCTCCGCAGGACCCTTGCACCTGATGTTCTGTTGGGACTCTTTCATGTCTCAGGCTCACTGGTCATTGTCCAGAGCAGCTTCTCCTCTCCATCTAATCTATCCTACATACTCCAGTCTGTCTCTGTCTCTGTCTCTGTCTCTGTCTCTGTCTCTCTCTCTCTCTCACACACACACACACACACACACACTCTCTTTCCTTCATTTTTTTCATAACACTTTTCATTATTTATAATTATTTGGTTCTCAAATGTGCTTATTTCTGTCTTCCATTGTAAAACAGAATGTCCATGACGGCAAGCACTTTATCATGTTCACCACCATCTCCAGCACCCAGTAGGGCTCAATAAAAATTTATTATATAAACCATAGGACTCATCATTAGCTTGCTTTTAGAACACTTAGCTGCAAACCATTTACAACCTTTTAAGCCATCCAAATAAACCAATTTAGAAATTCCAAAATGTTTACACATAAGGGCAAATGCAGCTACAAATATTTCCCATATGCAGCTGCAAATAATTTGTATTATCATGAACACATTTCTTTTCACCTTGTACGTCCTCATTATTTTTAATTCTGGAATATCATTCTTATTACAATTCCTTTATCTTTTCCAAGCAAATGAATACTTCCATTAACAAGGTAAGTTGTTTTTCTTTCTAAATGTGGACCTCAAATCCTTTTCAGGTCTGCTACTCAAATAGACTTACAGCTGGACAACTTATGAACATTTAAGATGCCTCTTCCCTTTCCAGATTAGGATACAATGCAGACAGCTCCACATTTTCCTTCCTCAGCCCCTAAGGCCTTTGTAAATATTTCTCTTTCATTTTATGTCCAGAATCCCCTGAAACACACCAGAGTATTACATCAATTTGTACTGAATAATAAGACCTCATCTGCTATTCTAGGTTCCATGTCAAATAGAGCTGAGTGATGTCATTTAAAGAAACTGACCAGACAGGTTACATCGGATAATATGCCACATAAATTTAAATTAGAACAAAATACATCTCTCCTCCTTTAGTCTCACACAGAAATTAAAGTCCCAAAATATAGACACCACCATTCTCTATGTCAATCCTAATCATATCGGCCCCATTCACAACCCCAACTGAAGTCTGGTCCCTTCCTCAGTCTCTTCAGCAACTGCTGTGTGGAGTTATCTTCTAGAAGCCTCTCCTTCAGCACTATCAGAGTTGGAGAATTCAAACTTTGAGTCTTATGTGTCACTTATAGACCCAAAGTTCCAGGGAGCTATCAGGTCACACAAGGAAGAGCAAAGCACCTCAAAATTTAGAAATAACAACCAGAGCCCAGGAACAAATGTGATTGCTGCAAGAGTTTACAATCTATGTCCTAATTTCTGCATCTGAGAGCATTTTCCAAATAAATGTCCCCAAACAAAAATATTTAACAATCAAAACTCACACTGAGGTCATTGACCACAGACTATAGCAAAAACCTAGTGTAAGTGAGGACAATATAGACAGAAAAAAAAGAAAGAAAAAAGACTCTGGTTTTAGCTTCTCCCAGGTATTTGCCAATCTCCATCAGTTGACTGAAATACATTGTCTAGTCAATAAGATTCACTTTCTCCTTCAATAAGATTCACTTTTCTCTATCCTCCAGACTAGCTCAACCAAAATCTCTGCCATGTTTGCAATCTCCTTAGTCTTCTAGGTCTTCTCACACCTTTTTGCCAGTCTGCCTCTCCATCATTTAGGTTTTGGAGATGAGTCAAGAGTGCTTTCCTCCAAAGGCCACCACCTGAGTTTTTATTGGGATGAGTGTGTTGTCCATCTCCACAACTTGCTCCTATTAAGCATATACAATCTTCCATGTTCTAAATTAAGAGACACAAAATCCTCCCACATCTCGTTGATAACTAGAAGCAGAAATTGCTAGATTCTTCCTCGGGCTCCAGGTTTCCAGGATCCTTAGCTCTGCCAACTCAATTATGTGCAAGGGCCCCATTTTTTTCTGCTACTTCAGAACCCCAGTATGGGATGTGAACAGAGACGATGCAAACTTACTTTCTTATCTAAATAATTATTACAAATTTTGCTGCTTCTGTTTAATAATATATCTGTGGATCAACTAATTATCTCAAGGTGTTTCCACTTTAATCACAGAGTATTTGCCTCTCCCACACACACAAAAAGTCATACAAATCAGAAGTGATCACTGTGTAAACACACTCTCATGGTCAACTAACAAGAAGCATTCCAACTAGTAAGTAAATCCAATATCCTGTTATAATCACCATAGTCATTCATTCCAACACTCATCCTAAAAAGCTTGCCTGCGAAGTACAAATGTCCAAGCATTGAGATTTCTGGACCATACTAAATCTCACACACCCTATTACAATAAATGCACAATGTGCTACAGTGTAGTATACTATTTGAAGAACACTTAATGAAGGCAAAATCTCAGACTAAGAATAAAAATTGCAAAGGTAGCTATTAAAGTCCAATGGAAGAAAGTCTGTATCTGTAAATTAAACTTTACATTAAAACAAATCTACTGAGAACTAGGGGTGGGGGGATAGGGAAAGAACCATAAAATATCCTTTGACCAAGTAATTCCATTTTTGAAAATACTCGCAAATTAAAAAAAATAAAAATAAACTTTAGATACTCATGACAATATTACAGTGAAAAGTTAACATCATCTTAAATTCACACTAACAAAAAATCAATTCCATTATAAGTAGATCCTTTCCATAAAATATTATGTAACCATAAAAAATTATTTTTAGGATATTAGTAAAATGCAATGGTTAGTGAAGAGTGAAAAGCCAGAATCAAATTTACAATTGTAATTGTACTATCATTACAATCTATATAAAAACATGTTTGGGAAAAACAGAAGAAAATTTACTAAAAATTTAACAGGAGTACTTGTGTTAGTGAGCAAGGCTGTTAGGTGATTTTTCTCTTTCCCCAATGTTGTTAAAATATTATGATGAGAAAACTATAAAAAGATAACACACACAAGATGTTATTTCTAAATTACAGGCCCAAAACAAGAAACATGATAAATTCAGATTAATATCTGGGGTATCTTAATATAAATTTTACATAGGGATCAAATCTAATGAAAACAAAGGAGTGCATATTTTATATTTTTGTGTGAAATAAGAACTTCCACAAGTAGACATCACTTGAAAGCAGAAAGTGTCAGAATTGACTAATATAAACTCAAAATACTGGAAATTCTAAAAGAAAAAAAAAATCTACTTTTGGAAAAACTTTCAAGTAGATACATTTTTGCAAAGACAATCTTAAAACATATCATCTTCTAAAGTAACATCTGTTAATCCTAATTTATTTAAGTCAATTTTCAAGTCAGAACTGGAACCCAAAAAACTATTCCAGGGTCCCTTTTTCTGAATTACTGTGTAATTCCTTAAATGCCATTAAGGAAAAAGATCTGATGATTTGTACATTTAAAGATCAAACTGACGAAGCCATCTGAATCAGTCTAACATATTTATATTGAGATCCCTCCTTGTATAAAACCAATTTTCTGAATTCAAAATGCCACCTAGAATCAAGTTATATTTTTCAATTTTCTATACAAGTATCTCTCGGAGACATTCAACCATATCTGTACAAGCTTGCTTTCACCCACGATGTCCTAAATCAATGAGATTTAAATTAAGTTATTATTATTATTACATATATTTTAGACTTTAATTAGCAAATTGCCTCAGACTATTTTATTCTATTTAGACTTAGCGTGTTTCTTCGTTCTCCGTAACAACAATCACATGGATAAGCACGGCATACTTAAACTTACAATGTACTTTAACACTTTCCCACCAAAGTGATTTTCAACTTCGATAAAATCTATAGCATTTAATAACTGCAAACTTTAAATTTTACTACCTTCTCAAATACAGGAACGTAGGAAGACACATGAGGTTTAATTATTTCAGCTTCCCAATCTTCATCTCCCATGGTGGGTTCCCGTCTATTTTTATAAAAATACAAGCACACATTTGGCCTCAATCAGATTAGAATTGTATCTTTAAAAACATAAACTATCATCATTTTACATACATTTCCTGAAACTACTCAACTAGATGCTGATTTTCCCACAGAAGTTTTCTTAAAATGGGGAATTAAGTTTTGCTTTTTATGTAGAGGTGGCATTTACATTTACCTTTTTATCTTTAAACATTAGTTGCATCACTAACAATCACCATGTCCCCACCAATGCTTAGGCTTTTCCCTAAAATCTGTTCGTGGAATTTACCTTTTTCGAAGGCTTCCTAAATGGCTTACTGGATATTTAGGAGAGGAGAAATTTTCAGATACTACTCAAGGTTTCTGCCTCCTAAGGTACGTAAAGAAGTTTGGGTTTTCTGATAGTTTCTTAGGGGAGGAGGGCTAGAGACCCAGGCCTTGAAGTTTGGCGGTGAAGGGGAGTAGGGTTAGGCAGACCAAATCCCTCCAACAAAAATCAACTAGTTTCGCCAAGGAGCATTTGTACACAAATAGTACTACAGTCTTCCTTATACGGAGAAAAAAGCTGCGCAGGGGCTAGGCCAAATGGCTCCCTCGCCTCCTCTGCAGGCCCTGAACCCAGACTCCGGGCGCCCACGGGGCTTTAGGACCTTCAGGCAGGAAGCGGAAAGGCCCCCAAAGACAGCTTCAATCCCCTGCCCGCCCCATCAGTTCTTCGTTCGGCCCCAAGTCCGGCTACTGGGGCGCCCAGAGGGTCAGGTCGAGACTTATCCCCGGAGGAAAGCTGCCGGCCAACTCACCTCCCTGCTGCCTTCTCTCCCGGGTCCTCGCAGGAGCCGACGCTGCTTAAACGGCTGCACGTGCAGGACGCCGCTCCAACAACAAATAGCACTAGGCGACGAGAGGCATCAGCCAATCAGCGTTCAGAAGGCCAGCGTCGTCCCACCTCCATCTCCAGCCGCGCGTTCCCTACTTGCTCCCAGTCGAAGCCGCGGTGGCGGGACCCACAGGTCTTTTCGCAGAGTGGCCCGTTGGGCCTGTAAGTACAAGGCTGGCTGTGGGCCCCTTGTGTCTAGATTCCTGGGTGGGATCTTCAATCTAGCAAAGCTCTAGATTTTCCCTGTGCAAATGATGCAAGCTAGAGATGACTGCCTCTATTTTTCTAACACCAAAAATCAAAGGGACGACGGGGAATGCTTCCCAACTTACACCTGTAGCTTTCTCTGCCCTTTTTCCTACTGCGGCCCCTGGCGATTGACCCTTCTGGTTATTTCTGAAGTGCTTGCTTCACATCCGGGGATTCCCGGTGCCTGAATGAATGTGCGGTTAAGGCTGGCGGTGATGATGCATTTTCTTTTCTTCCTAGTGAGGGCGGGGATGAGACTCTGCCGGCTGCTACCCTAAGGGAGTTGGGGAAAAAAGTTAGCCTGTTGTATGGAGTTCAGGGTCCAGCCCTAGAAAGGACACACCGTCTGACCACAAGGAAATTGTGCTAGCGTAGGTCGTTCATCAAGGCTTGGATCTGAGATCCACCAGCACCTGAGGTACTGGTCAAACCTAAGAATGACCGAGGGTCATTTTCGTATTTCGGTTCTCATCAATCAGATATTTTTATTCTGCTCCACAAAAAAGTAAATGAAATCCCATAGTATTTTCCCATCTCTCCAAAAAGTATAACAATGGACTGCTTACAAAATGTAGTTTTTATTTTTGGTTTTATTTCCATTATTTTTAATTCTCTAAATCTTTGAAGAAATTCCTAAATATTTCATTTAGAAATATCAATCCTGACACAGTCTGACACTCAGGCACAGAGGATGAGGCACTTAGCAGGTTCAGCTTACTTTGTACTTTTCAGCCCGAGAACCACCATGATTGATTCTGTCTCTTTCGCCAAGAATATGTCAGGATTTATCTACTCATCGCTAAATTTTCTAAAACTATTTTCAAGGTGAACTGTTTTTTAAAGATGATATTTATCAAAGGTCAAACCAGAATATACTTTAACATAACTGTCATTTTTAATAATTTGGTTTTTTTAAATCGAATTTTCACATCATCCTTGAGGTGACCAGTACCTCAAATCACTGTACATGTGTGGAGGAGAGCCATTAATGCTCCTGGTGCCCTTAATTTGTATGCGGGGTCCTCTGAGGTATTTTAACTCACTTTGAATTGAATGTTATCCTCTCAAAATGTTTAATGGGAAAATATTAAGTGAAGAGCGCAACATATGAAATTGTATAGATAGAATGATAACCAACTAGGTTTTTTTAAGTATGGAAAATTTGTGGATATTTTCTAAAATGAATGGTTTTTTTTAAACACTTAGCAAACATTCTCTGCTATTCACTCTGGGGTAGAACAGATTTTTGTTGCTTTCAGGAATTACAATGAAATGGTTCTTGATGAAACAATCACTAATTTTTGAGAGCTAGCTCTGGTGAAGAAAAAAATGAATTCTCATGCGAGCTGAAGTTCAGTACTGAGCAAATGAAAAGCAAGCAATGGAGGAAAATAATATAATTCAAAAACTGAAAAAAGATAAAAATTGCAGGTTGGGGCCCTGTATATCAATATTAAATAGAGAGGGAGGGGTTTATAATGTCTGCAAAATACCACGGTGCTAGTGACCAGAGAGGGGTTTTCAGTACACTCAGCAGGTTTCAGAGAGACAAAAATCTCTTTATTTTTTCAGTAATAGCTAAGGCAATATTTACCAAAGTGGTGTACACACACCACTGATTTTAGGCAATTCATGGACGACTTTCATTTTGATAGTTATTTTAGTATTTATATTTATTTTAATGTCTATTAGAAAACTATATATCATCAAACTTATGATTTAAGAAATGTAATTGCTTAGAATGAGTCTAAAGTATATATTTAAGTTTTTAAAAATTTACTCAAATAAAAACTAAGTATTAAGAGTGTGCAGGAGTCTACAGCCATGCTACCCTGAACAAGCCAGATCCTGTCTGATCTCAGAAGCTAAGTAAGGTCAGGCCTGGTTAGTACTTGGATGGGAGACCACCGAGACCAGGTGCTATAGGCCTAACAAATAAAAAAATAAGGGATTGAAGCTGACAAGGTCCTTGCAATCTGTGAGGTCAACCAAGGGTTGCCTCACCTGCATACACACACACACACACCCACAGAAATGGCCAAAGTCACGTAGATGGTATTTAAATGAATGAAGTATGGGAAACACTGGTACAAATGAAAACGACCCAGGATCTGGGGACAAGTCACTAGAGAGGTTTTCTCCATTGTGAAGTAAAACTATTTCATCAGCACCTATTCTGATTCCATGCTCACTTAGCAATTTCCTGATTATTCATTCTCAATTCCCCCAAGTATTTTGATACTGAGAAAGGAGGTGCAGTGGATAAGACTCACTTTTTCCCCATTATGAATTAATACTGGTTTAGAAATCAGTCTTGTTTGAGTTCAGTGTTGCTGAGAGATCCTGCTTGTAATAAACCAGACATCCTAGATGACATAACACATTCAGTGGCCCCTATGTGTATTTACAAAGGTAGTAATGACAATCCATGTGAAGGGTTACATATTGTGTCAGGGTACATTAGACAATCCTTTCTAAGACAGTGTTTCATCAGTGAATTGTGGAATTTGCTGAACAGTCACTAGTAAAGAAATATATATCAGCGTCTAGCCTTTTTCATTTATTCCCACTAGATATTAGCTATACCTTTTCTGTGCCCCAAATGGCAAAGGAAACGTGATTGTGAGTGTCATCACTGTCAGTCATCCTAGATATGAAAGAGGAAGTATTACACCTCAAGAAGAGAAGTAATAACAGGATCCTGTCAATGACCAGGAATGAATCTCTTTTTGTCTATTCCTCCTAAGACTGAAGAGTTGAAGCTTTCAATTAGGGAGGAAGAAATCACTAGCAATTGGCAGAGAAGTCTGCACTGGTAATCTCGGTCCATTTATTAAGCATGTGACCCCGGGCAAATTATTTAATCTCTGTGTAAAATGGGGATAACTAGGGCCACAAGATACAGTTCTGGAGGTTGGACCCTGCACAAAGGCACCAAGCCAAAAGGAAAGAAGGAGCTAAACTTAGCCAACACTCCACCTACCAAGCCTTACACCTGCACAGCCACGCCTACCCATATGAAGTACCATTTTCTAATTCTCAAAAAGGTTGAATTTCTTCTATGTTAAATATTTACAATGGTTTCTATTTCCCTGGCTTGTCCCTGACTGATATGGGGATTTTACTGAAATTTATTTTGCCTGAAATCTGTCTTAAAATTCTAAATCTTTTATTTAATAGAAAGACTATAACTTTAGGACCTCACAAGGAGTTATCCATACTTGCTCTTCTCACTTTCCCAACTTCTTTCATTCCTGAACTCATTGTAGTCTGGGCTCTGCCACATTGCTTCATTTGAAACTGCTATTGGCAAAGTCAAATTGCAATGCTGACCTCCCTGTTTCTAAACCAAATCGGCAGTTTTTAATTCTTAACCTCATAAATCTTTTAGCAGTCCTTAACACTGCCAACTACTTCTTTGCACAAACACTCTGTACATAACCGAATAGCCATATGGAAAAAAATCAAGTTCTTACAACGTATAGCAGCATACAAAATTCGAATGTAAAAACAATAAAACCATGCAAATACTAGAAGAAAACATTCCTCTATACTTAGAAAAATGTTCCTATTTATAATTCAAAATCCAGAAACAATAACTTTATGTACTATAATTACATAAAGATTAAAATAAAACTTTCATGACAAAAAAATAAATAAATAATAAAGCCAAAGGATAAATGACAAACTGGGAAAAAAATATTTCCAACACAATCCAGAAAAAAGGGTTACTATCTCTAATAAAGCGAGGACATCTAAAAGTGAAAAAATCTAAAAACCAGTAATAGATGAACAGTTCACAGAAAAATAAAATAGCCCTAAATATCTGAAGAGATGTTCAATTTCATTCCGTTTAAGAGCAATACAAATTAAAACCACTAAGATACAATTTTTCTCCTATTAAAATGGCAAATGTTTGATAATATATTCTGTTAGAGGCTGCAAGGTAATAGGCACCCTCATACATTCCTGTTGGGGATGCACCATGGCCTAATTCTGAGGGAAGGGAATTTTGACAATTTCTAGCAATACATGTGCATTTACCCTTTGATCCAGTAATCCTACTTCTGGAATTTATCTCAAAGATATGCAGGCAAAAAATATAAAAGAATATATATACAAAGTTATTAATTACAGAACCAAAAACTAAAGTCCGGAAACAACTCAAAAATCACTGAATAGCAGCCTGAAACACCTACCCATGGAGTTGCAGGGGTAGAAAAAATTTCCTTCCTTCTAAGTTTTTAACTGGTCTAAAAATTAAATTGATGTAAGACAAATTAAAAAGACAGAAATGAATTTGGTTTTGTGCGTACAGGATTCCCATAAAAATAGAAACTCAAAAAGTGACTAAAGCAGGAAGTTTTTATATCTTTTAGATAAACAATACATTTGTGAATAATTGACAAGACAAAGGGGTTTGGTCTTGGTAAATTGGTGAAGAAGAAACAAGGTTTGTTGATATAGCCTTCTGGGTCCTAAATTCCCTATATCTGGTGATAAAGATGCCTTCTACCTTCCAAGTGGTAGAGCAGGGGTACCTCTGACAAGGGAAGTTTATCTTCTGCTTTCAAGAAGACAAAAGAGGGTTAGAGTGTCCTTCTTGCAGTGGCTGTTGCTCAAATACATTTAATTCAAAATCATCAATATGCCAAAGTGGCTTATTTAGGATGGCATATTCTGTTCCGCTTCAGAGTACTCTACGGTTGTAAAAAGGAAAGAGGATTATCTCTATATATTGCTGTGGAGTGATCACTAGGCAATATTATTGGGAAAAAGCCAGGTGCAGACTAGTATGTCAAGTATGTTAGCTTACATCTAAAAAGGAATACGTTTGCTTATATTTTTAAAAAATGGAAGGGCAAACCAAAAATTTATAAAATGATTATCTATGAAAAGCAAAGAGGGAAAAAGTGGAGAAGGATAAAAATGTGTGCTAGACTTCTCTGAGTGACTTGACTTGACTGTGGAACTATGATTATTACGTAAAATTATAAAACAAAATTACATCAAAATCTAAAAAGCAATCTTAAATTTAAAGAAAAAAAGAAAAAATACACATAAATACATATTGAGTTAATGGCCTAACCACATTGAGTTATTTCAAATGATTTAAAATATAGTAATTTGACCATAGGTACCTACCTAATGGGATATAAGACAAAAAAACCTGCAAAAAATAAACTAATTCTTTAATTGTATTGTTAGTAATAACATGTCATATTATTAAGATGTTTTTAAGAACTAAGATTTTCAGTGTGAAGGAAAGACATGGAAATAGAAAAACGAAAAGATTAAGAAATAATTTCAAACTACTAAATTTGAATTGGAAATATCAGTATGAACTCATGATATATCTCTTTTAAAAAAAAAAAAGAAAGAATTTCCTAACTCTGTCCACTGAAGAAAGCCTAGACTATAGTTTCCAAATATCATTTCCCACTGTAAGAAACCAACATCCTTGGGGGAAGAAAATGATAGTAGGTCTGGGTCAGGAAATATATTAGACCAGCCTGAAACATCAACTCACTAAAAAGCAAGAAAACTTTCAAAAACTACCGAAGTACTATGGAGCCTACTGAAATGGGCTCCCTCTGACCAAATGAAACAATTTGAGCATCGAAGTAAACAATGATAGTAACAGAATATAACCCATTAAATAAAATAAGAATCCATGTATATATACTGGTAACAAGAAATGAAAAAGAAAGCAAAGCTTTTTCTTACAGTAAAATACATATAGAAGAACTGAATAAAAATTTTTTAATCCACGTTTTGCAACCATTACAGTAACATTTGATTCTGCTTACTAAAACTAGAAGCTGAAAGTTTGATGAAGAAAAAGACATTAATAAGGTCTCCAAATGTCTCCCCACAAATTATTTATCAATTTTAAAGAAAAAAAATAATAACCTGGCAGATACTATCTTAACCAAGGGATCAAAGTTAAAATCACTGTTCTGGTTATCTGTTGTTGTATAACAAAATCCTCCAAAATTTGATGACTTAAAACAATTTATTATTATTTTTCATGGTTCTCTGGATTTAGTGGGCTCAGCTGGGATCACTCATAGGTTACAGTCAGATGTCTGGAACTTATTTCATCTGAAGGGTCAATATCAATTTGGTTAAATATTCATGATGGCTTCTTTACTCAGATATCTAGTGGCTGGGATGGCTAGAATAGCTGAGTGTTGGACAGACATCTCTCTTTCTCCAAGTGGCTACTTGAGCTTCTTGGAGGTCCAAGTGAACAAACTTTTCCAAAGACAGCATTTCCATAGACCAAGTCATAAGCAGCAAGACTTCCACATTCTATTGGTTACAAAAAATCAAAGAGCCAGCCAATGGAGATTCACGGAGAGGGACTATATAAAGCAGTGAAAACTGGAGACATAGTTCTCTAAAGTTCTTAAAGACTAACTTTCAGTGATGACCAATACATATTTGTGATACTGTGTGTACTGTAATAAAATTTTTATTTATAATAAAAAAAAGTATATTTGAACCTCAACCCCATTCCTGGCACAGAGCTCCTAAAACCCTTGGAATTTTCTGTGATGAGAGCTACAAAGGTGTACTTTATGAAATGACTTTTAGACCACACCCAGGATGGGAGTTTTTTGCCAGTGGAGCCAACCGTGTGATTAGAGGGTTGGAACTTTCCATCATGCCCTCCTCCACCTACAGGGATAGGAGAGGCGAGTACTAGAGGTTGAGTTCAATCACTAATGGCCAATGATTTACAAATCATGCCTATGTAATGAAGTCTGCTTAAAACCTAAAAGGACAGAATTCATAGAGATTCAATGCTAATGAACATATGGAGAGTGGCATGCTGGGAGATGTTATGGAAGCTCCATGTCCTTTCCCCACACCTCACCCTATGACTCTCTTTTGTCTGGCTGTTCCTGAGTTATATCCTTTTATCATAAATCAATAATTTAGTGAGGAAAATATTTCTCTGAGTCCTGTAAGTCACTCTGGCAAGGTAATAAAATCCAAGGAGGGGGTCATGGCAACCTCAGACCTACAGTTGGTCAGGAGCACAGGTAACATTTGGACTTTCAATCAACATCTGAAGTAGGGGATGGGGATGGGAAGAATTTTTGTAGAACCGAACCCTTAACCTGTGGATCTGATACTATCTTCAGGTAGATAGTGTCATAATTGAGTTAAATTGTAGGATATCCAGCTGATGTCCAAGAATTGCTTGGTGGTATATAGAAACACCATCTCCCCCACCTTCATGCTGGAATTGGTACTAAAACCTTTAGCATCCGTCAACATCATGTGCCTCTTGATGTGAAGCAGTGAGAATGACACTACAATACTCCTGTGTTATTCTTGCAAAAAAAAAATGCATAATTTGAATCTAATTTTGAGGAAATATTGGACAAATTCAAATTGAGGGACATTCTACTAAATGACCTATACTCTTCAAAAACATCAATGTCACAAAAGAGAAAGAAAGCCTTAAGGAATCATTCTAAATTTTAAGGCACCTAAAGAGACACAAAAGACTAAATACGATGCATGATCAATCCTATGTTGGGTTCTGGGTGAGAAAAGAAAATTCCTATAACGGATATATTTGGAACAATTTGTAAGACTTTTGTAAGATCTGTAGATTGAATAAAAGCATTGTATACATTTTTAAAAGTTCATTATATTATGAAAATCCTTGCTCTTAGGAAATATATACTGAAAAATTTAGGAGAAAAGTCATATTGTTTACAACTTAATCTCAAATGGTTTAGGAAAATGTGTGTGTGTGTGTCTGTGTATGAGTGTATGTGAGTGTGCATGCATGTAGAGATAGATGAGGGAGAAAGGAGATGAATAGAAGGAGGGAGAAAGGAAGAAAACGGTAAAACAAATATGGCAAAATATTAACAATTGATAATTCAGTGAAGGTATATGGGAGTTCTTTGCACTATTTTTGCAACTTTTTTTGTAAACTTGAAATTATTTCAAATTTAAATATATGCATTTTCAAAGGATTGAAATATATCAAAAATGTTTTTAAACTCTGTGAGTTCATAATGATACAGAAAAAACTCTAAAACAAAACAAAACAAAAAACCCATTGGTCACTTTTGCAAAATGCAAGGTTACCGACCCATTCTGAAAACTGGTAAAAAGAAAACTCAAGTGTTTAAATTGAATTTTGGGGTAACAAATTTGTTGAGGGAACAACAAATTTCTCCTGAGAAGAGTTCCAGCTAATAAATAAAAATATTCACTCTAGGCCAGGCATCAGGAAACTATGGTCCTAGGGACAAATCCAGCCCAATATCTGTTTCTATAAATAAATTGGAACACAGCCACCTCATTTGTTTGAATGTTGTCTATGTTGGCTGCATTCATAACATAAAGGCAGAATGGAGTAATTGTTTACAGAGACCATATGGCCACAAGGCCTAAAATATTTACTATTGGGCCCTTTATAGGAAAAATTTGCCAATTTTTGCTCTAGGCCAGAAAAATCATGGCTAGTGACGTGCACCTCTCAAACTGTAAGACCACTACAGGAAACTCAATGACAAATGAGTATTTTAAGTTTTTGAGGAAAATACAGCAACATCAGTCAGGTGCTATGTGAAATACCAGCTTGTTTCAACATTAAATCAAGTTAACTATTTTGGATAATATCATACTTTTGCAAAGTTGAATTTTAACAGTTGCTATGATCTCAAGCAAGTACTGCACAAAATCCAATGTGGAACAAGAAATGAGGATATGGCATCCCGTCTGATTCAAAGGTTTGAGAAATTACGCAGTGACCAATAGGTGTACCACAACCCATTACTAAATATTCGTGGTTAAGAATCCAATAAAATATTTTTTTCCAATTTGTGTATATATTTTTAAATGGCTACAAAGATGTTAGGACAAAAACACATTAATTTGGACCTAATTACTTAGTAAATAGAAACTAAGGACACTGAGGAAAAAATCACTCAGATACTAGGGGTGACATGAACCTCTGATCTAGATGATCAATGGCTGTTGATCATCATGGTTAGTGAAAAGTTGAAGAGGAATTTTGTCAGCGACGATATTTGAGGCCCCTGAACAGTTTAATATAAAAAATGAAAGGGCTTGTCTATCTACGGGCATGCCACCCTGAATGTGCCCGATCTTGTCTGATCTCGGAAGCTAAGCAGGGTTGGGCCTGGCTGAGAGACAACCTAGGAATACCAGGTGCTGTAGTGATTAAAAAAAAAAAAAAAGGAAAGACCTCATGAGCTTCCTGATATGATGGGAAATATAAAACACCACCTAGAAAAGCTTGATTTAATAAACCAAGTTTGAATATGATCAAGGTTCTTAACTATCAGTCTACAAATTCTATAAGTCTATATATTTTGTTGTGTGGCCACTGAAGTCTGTGTTCCATTAGCTTAGTGATCGGCTAGTGATTTAACAGAGATGTCTTTATTAAATGCCTGAAAACAAAAAATAAAAATGAGAAATAGTCAAAATGCAAAAATAATTCTCCCAGTCTTTGTCAATTAGCTGTTTTGTGGTACTCCTTCAATGCTTAGCCAGTGTATAACTCTGCCTTGGCCTTCACTTCCTTTTCGCACAGAGCCTGAAGATCAGCTGGATGTGAAAGCTTAGGGTCTTCTCAGGTGTTTTCTGAGCATGTGTTCAAACCTGGGCATGCATGTAGCCTTCTAAATTCCCCAGAAAAAGAGAGGGCTTTTCAAAGTACTTATTCTCCCAAATATTTGCTTCCTCAGTCTCTTCCTTCCTAGGCTTTTGTCTTCAAGGCTATTTCCAAGCTGGAGAGTAAAAGGTGATCACAGAGCTCTCTTACCAAAATTCATCAGTCTTTTCTTAAATGTTCCCTGGTTGTTCTAAGTTTTTTATTTGACACTAAGTTGTTTTTAAGAAAAAAAAAATTGATTCTTGCAGTTTTGCCAGCTTATTTGTTGCTTTTACAAAGTGATAGTTTTCAAGTTCCCTACTCTGCCATTTTTGCTGCTATCACTCCATACCATTTACCTTTGTGCTTCTCAGCCTTGCTTAGTTATTTTCTCAGCCTGAAATGCAAAGAAAGATAATATTCTGTCCAGTATCATAGGAGAGTATTGTACCACATATCATGAGAGTATCGTATCACAGGTGACTAGCTTGGGAAAGATTAAAATTCAAAGTGTGGTTTCTACTGAATTTGCTTTGTTTTTTGAAAAAAGGCACTGGCTTCCTATGTAAGACAGGCCTAGGTGTTGCCATACGTATATTAGAGGACTTACCTTGAGCTGCCTTTTTTTTTTTATAACAAGCACACTAATTTTACTTAGATTGTATGTTTATTTGGGATGGCTTTGGGAGAAATGGCTAGGGATGGGAAGAGGGTGTTAAACCCCCCCACCCCCACCCCGCCTCCGACTCCCCCGAAAGCCCCTCTTTTAGTCTACAGATTGTCAACACATTTGGAAGGGGGGGGGGTACCTAAGTGTCTAGACAAGGGAGGAAGAGCGCCAACCCGACAATTTTTTTTCAAACCAGCTTCCCTTGGTGTCCACAGGGTTCAAGCACATGACAAGAGTACAGAACACCAGCCAGGAAAGCCTGAGAGGAGAGACAGATAATGAGAGGGCAACCCTAGATGAAGATTCCACATCAGTCCTTTATCATATGGCCTCCAGGGCTGTAAGGCTTATAGGCGACAGGGTCCCTCCTTCCAGACGTCTTAGAGCCTTAGGCAGGGATCCTGCCCTGAAATCAGCCGACGTTTTGGAAGTGACCTGCTCACCTGGGCTGACCCTCTTCTTAAAGGCGGAGGGCTGGGCTCTGCGGCGAGAGGCGCGTTGTCTGTCGCAAAGACCTCTGGGTGCTGTAGTCCGCCGTGGCAGGAGGTTTGACTGGCTTAGCGCTCTCAGAACTCCAATCCCCGCCGGCCCCCGCGGTCTAGGCCGTTGCCTCTTCCTGCTCTGGAGACTTGAAGCCTGGCTGCATCAAGTTCAGAGGATTTGGTAAGGGGTTTCCACCTTCCTGGAGTGTTCTCGAAGACTGAGGTCTTGGCCTGCTCAGGGAGAACACGTTCCCTGGTCTCGCGACTCGCCATTCCGAAGCGAGTGGAGGGGATCAGAGGGGAAGTGGCGGAAGAACTGAGCTTGCGATGGAGCGGGCTGTCATTCGGGAAGTTCTCTAATGAAACGCGTCAGAACAGTGTCCTCTTGGGAAAGCGGTGAGGCCAAAGCTGAGGTCACCCGGAGATCGCCCCTCACAGAGCTGGGTGCGAGAAACCTGGGACTCTCTTGGGGGCTGAGAGAATTCGAGGGACTGTGGAAGTGGGTGTCTGCTGGATCCTCAAGAAAAAGGCAGGGTTACCTTAGATGAGCACCTGAATGAGAGAAGGAGGGAGCAAGTCATTTGCCAGAACAGGAGCGTCTTTATACTGAGGAAACCCCTTTGTGAGCTAGGACCACAGATGGAATGAGAGCCAAGAGAGGTAACACCTCCCCTCTTTTGCCCAATTCATTTGTGAGAGTGAGGGCCTTGATAGTAAGTGGTTTGACATCTTAGCTCTCTTAGAATACAGGTATACCTTAGAGATATTGTGGGTTCAATTTAAGACCACTGCAGTAAAGCAAGTCTCACGAATTTTTTGGTTTCACAGTGCATATGTTGTTACACTATAAGGTAGTCCATTAAATGTGCAATAGCATTATGTCTAAAAAAACCAATGTATATACCTTAATTTAAAATACCTTATTGCTAACGAATACTAACCATCATCTGAGTCTTTTTGCCTCAGTGTTGATGGCTGCCAACTTATCAGGGTGGTGGTTGCTGAAGGTTGAGGTGACAATTTATTAAACAACAATGAAGTTTGCCACATTGATTGACCCTTCATTTCACAAACGATTTCTTGGTAGCATGTAATGTTTTATAGCATTTTACCCACTGTAGAACTTTCATAATTGGAATCAATCCTCTCATATCTTGCCATAGCTTTATCAACTAAATTTATATAATATTCTAAATCGTTTGTGGTCATTGCAATGGTCTCCATAGCATCTTCACCAGGAGGACATTCCATCACAAGAAACTACTTTCTTTGTTCAGCCATAAGAAACAGCTCCTCATCCATTAAAGTTTTATCATGAGATTGCAGCAATTCAATCACATCTTCAGTCTCCACTTCTAATTCTAGTCCTTTTGCTATTTCCACCAAATCTGCAGTTCTTCCTCCACAGAGGAATCGAACCCCTTAAAGTCATCCATGAGGGCTGAATTAACTTCTTACAAACTCCTGTTAATGTTGATATTTTGAACTCGTGAATCGTTTATAGATTTGGAAGTCAAAATCAATCCTTGATCTGTGGGCTGCAGAATGGATGTTGTGTTAGCAGGCAGGAAAACAACATTAATCTTGTCATACATCTCCATCAGAGCTCTTGGGTGACCAGGTACATTGTCAATGAGCAGCAATATTTTGAAAAGAACCTTTTTACCTGAGCAGTAGGTCTCAACAGTGGGTTTAAAATATTCTTATTATAAAAAGATGTGCTATTATCCAGGCTTTGTTAGTTCATTTATAGAGCACAGAGTAGATTTAGCATAATTCTTAAGGCCCTTTGGATTTTCAGAATGGTGAATGAGCATTGGCTTCAACTTAAAGTCACCATCTGCATTGGCCCCTAACAAGAGAATCAGCCTGTCCTTTGAAGCTCTGAAGCCAAACATTGCTTTCTCCTCTCTAGCTAATAAAAGTCCTAGATGGCATCTTCCTTTAGGAGGCTGTTTTGTCTACTTTGAAAATCTGTCGTTTAGTGTAGCCACCTTCATTACTTATCTTAGCTAGATCTTTTGGATAACTTGCTGTAGCTTCTATATAAACACTTATTGCTTCACTTTCCTTAAACCTTATGAACTAACCTCTTCAGACTTTTATCCTGCGGCTTCCTTACTGCTCTCAGAATTGAAGAGAATTAGGGCTTTGTTCTGGATTAGGCTTTGGCTTAAGGGAATGTTGTAACTTGTTTAATCTTTTATCCAGACCATTTAAACTTTCTCCATATCAGTAAATATGGTAAATAAAGAAGAGGACCAAGACTGAACTTTGGGACTCTGCAATTTTAAGAAGTCTGAGAGACAGGGAGCAAATAGTGAAGGAGACAGAGGAGGAGGGGCCAGAGAAGTACAGAGAAAACCTGGAGCCCTAGTGAATCTCGTTTATTAAGGAGAGTAATAACCTTATGACAAATATTTCTGACAGGGCAAGTAAGTTAAAGCTTGAGAAAGGACCCTTGGGTTTACCCATTCGGAGGTCATCAGTGATCTAACAGGAGCAGTTTTTGTGTAGTGATGAGGAAGATAGTCTGATTAGCATGGGTTTAAGAAAGAATGAGAGGATCTTATCTATTTTATGCTTTATATTTTATATCCTACCTTTGTTTTATTTTTTTCTTTTTGTGCCTTTTTTAGGTCGATTAATTTTTATCATTCTCTATTCCCTCTCTACTAGATTTTAAGTTATACACTATACTCTTATTATGTTAGTAGCTTAGCTACCTTTAAAATTAGAACATGCATCATATCAAAGTATAATGTTGATCTGGACGATACAAGGACCTTCAAACGCTTTAATTCCAAGACCTCCCCTTGGCTTTTTTCCCCTTTGGTCTAGAATTTTAATTCTTTTTTTCCCAACCCTATATTATTTAATTCTGCTTGAATTCATTAAACTTCTTGAATCAGTAGATCGTTCTTTTATGAATTCTAGAAATTTCTCAGCCATTATCTCTTCAAATATTACCTTTGCCATCACATCTCTTTCTGGTTCTCCACCTACATGCATTTTAGACCTCGTTCTGTCTCCCATGTCTCTTACCTCTTTTTCACATTTTCTGTCTTTTCCCTCTCTCTGCCACATTCTAGATAGTTTCTTCTGATTTAATCTCCTAGTTCATTAATTTTATCTTTAACTTTTAAGCACATTCATTGAGTTTAAATTTTTGGATATTTTATTATTTTTTTAAAAATTTTGACCTAAAAATGAACTCTGGTCCTTCTCAAACATTCTGGACATTTTGGAAATATCCCCCTTTTCCTTTATTTATTTAAACATATAAAGCATAATTATTTTATAATTTTCTGATAATCACTATAGTCAAAGTCCTTGTGGATCTATTTCTGCTGTCATTTCTTCTGGTTCTTATTACTTTATTTCTTTACATGCTAGGTTAATTTTGGCTGTGTGCTATTTATTATCCTTGAAAGATTGTCAGCATGTCTTCTTTGAGGCCTAGGATGAAGGTGTGTCCTCACAGAAAAGATTTACATTTACTTCTGCCAGGTACCTAGAAGCCTTACCAAGCAAGTTAACCTTAAATTATATTCACAGCTTTAAGAGTTCTTTGACCACCTTGCAAATCCACATGAGGTGCATATTTACCATTTCCTCCACCACATATGTACACAGGCACACAGACACACGTATACACACACACTATGGTCAGTGTCAAGAAAACTTGTTTGTAGTGCCTTTGTGAGGTAATGAGGCACTTTTACTTCTTGTAACCCCTAATCTGATGATAAAGCTCTATGTAGTCCCAGCCATATTATGGGAAATAGAGGAGGAGATAATTTCTTATTATAATCATTCTTTACTTTGAGTGAATCTGGTTTTGTCTTCTATTTCCCTAATACTTCATAAAACCTTGAAAACCTCAGCCCAGTTTCTTCTGGTACATCAAATACTCTCAGAGCAAAAGCAACTTCCATGAGCTATTTACCTCTCTAGGTTCCTTAATTTTACCTGCAAATGGCCTAATGGTTCTCACTACTTTTGAAGTTTTCAAAAGATGTTTTTTATATTTTAACCAGTATTTTTAGTTCCCTGCAGAAAAAATGGGTCCAAACAGCCTAATCTGTTTTATTACTAGAAATTGATTATTTTTTATTAAGCTAAAAAATAAACAGTAACTCCAATTTTACTTAGCAAGTTTCTAATAAATGTTTTAGACATATGCCACAGTAAGATATGTTCCCATATTTTTCCAATTACTTATGTATGCAAATGTATTGTTTATTAATAGTAAAATAATTATTTAATGAAACTTTAAATTTATCCTTTCTGATTTGTATAGGACTGACTGCATCAGTGCTTAGAATCTGAGAAAAATGACAAATATGGATAATGATTCTAGGCATCTTCTCATCCCTGAAGTAGATCATGAAATAAATCCTGGACCTATGAATATCCAGTTTGATTCATCAGATCTAAGATCCAAAAGGTAAATGTTTAAAATAAAACGCTTATTTCATAATTAAGGTTTTTAATTATTAAAATGGAACTAATTATAACCAAACATATATAGCTTTGGTTATAAAATATCCAGCTTTGTACAGGGTCTGTATGTTTGTAGTAAGAGGAACTAAATATGAACACTATTTCCTCATTTATGTTTGACTTTTTCGATTAAACTCAACATCTCGGCGTGGGGGAGGTGTAAATTTTATGAAGAAGGATGCATTTATATAATTCATTTAACAACTATATTTTGATTACCTGCTTTGTGAAAGTTCATATGCTAGGTGCTGGGGATAGAAAGTGAAAGTAACATACAATCCTTTACCATCACTGAGCTTAAATTCCAACAGATAGTTTAAGATTTGAGTTTAAAATTTATTTCATTGCATACCTACAAAACCCAAGAGAATCGAGTGAAAATTGTTATAAATAGTAGGAGAGTTCAGTAAGGTAGCTGTTTACAAAACAGGGAAAAATAAATAATATTCTGATGAGAAAATATAGCAAAGGAAAAGATAAAATGTATAGGAATATCCTTAAGAATGCAAAATCCATATGAGAAAAACTTTGAAATACCGAGGGACCTAAAATAAGATTTAGAGTATTTCTTCAAATCTGAGATACTGATTATATAAGTTGCACTATTTGTTTTTTTAATATACACAAAGAAAAACTGCTGCCAATACCTCTGATGCAATATTCTCTTAGGAGTTTGTTGTTGTTTATTTGCCGAAAGAACTTGTTAGCTTATTTGATATTTTATCATATATATCTCTTATGCAACTATAAAAATGAAAATATAAACAAAGTATGTCAGTTAAGATAGTCCTAATCTGATTCTTTACATTTGGAATCCAATTCTTCTGAATCACTTTTTGACTTGAAGTCATCAAAATCAGTGTTTTTCTTCCAATACAAAATTGTCCTTTGTACCATTAAGAGCACTGATAATGTAGCATTAATTGAAAGGATTTTCTTCCAAATCACTGACACTTTCTTTTAGTTTTGGTCCTTGCACTTTCCTAATCTTACCAGAAGGTGTCACAGAAGGTTTTCTAACAACACCATGGCTCAGATTTCTTCCTCAAATGGTCCTTGACTATTGTGATGACAGAAATGACTAGGGATGATAGTTATCTGTCATGCCACCAAAAATAATTACTGGTTGACACTGATTAAAAGATGTCCTGGATTATCTATACTTTACAAATGTAAATGTGCTTCCTAGAATTAGTAAAATATGACATGTAACAAAAAGGCATAATTTGCTCTCAAGGGTTAGACTCTAAAATAAAACGCCCTGCTCTTTAAATTTCAATCCACAAATTTAATGTGCTCCCTCCCCCCCCCCAAAAAAAATGCCAGCAGCCAATTCCAAAGTTTATATGGCCCAGAAATTTCACTTCTAAGCATTAATTCGCAGTGTCAAATAATATATGTACAAGGTTGTTTAGTGCAGTATTTTTTATAATAGCAAAAGATTGAAAACAACCAGAATATCTGTTCTTACAGGACTGGATAAATAAATTATGTCATATTAATACAATGGAATAATTTTTACCCATTAAAAAGAAGGAAGTGCCTTTATTACATATTAAAATGGAACAAGTCTTCAACTTATTTTATTAAGTGAAAAAAGCGAAGTGCAGAACATAGTATATAGTATAGTATACTACCATTTGGGTAAAAATAAATCAATAAAATATATATAGTCACACACACACAATATGTCTCGATGACTCTGGGGGAATAAATAGGAAACTGTAAGGGTGGTTGCCTCCTTAGAGAAGAACTGAGTTCTTGAGGTGGGAGGTGTGGTGGATACTGTTAGGTAAATACTCATCAAATATTCAATAACCCCATCTATTCCTTGCCGACAGAATCCTAATTTTGTTAAGGGTCACAGTAGGTTCCAATCCAGGAGCTAAAGAACAGTTGGTTTAAGCTAGTCTTGATAATACTGTTTCTGTTTTCCAGAAACAGTCATGGGTCACTTAACAGCAAAGATGCCTTCTTAGAAATGTGTTCTTAGGTGATTTCATTGTGCGAACATCATAGAGTGCATTTACGCAAACCTAGTTGGTATAGCCTACTGCACACCTAGGCTGTGTGGCATAGCCTATTGCTTCTATGCTACAATGTTACTGTGCCAAATATAGTAGGCAATTATAATGCGTTGTGCTACGATGTCACTGGGCGATAAAAATTATTCAGCTCCATTATAATCTTTTGGGACTGTCATCGTATATACAGTCCATCCCTGACCAAAACGTTCGTTATGCAGCACATGACTGTACTTAATTTTTTAGTCTTTCTTCCAGCTAGAGGTGGCAATGTGAAATTTATCATAAGAGAAATTTAACATCGTCATTTAAAATGGCCATCCGAGAAGATAATGAATCTCATAATATTCACTTGTATATTTCAACATCAGTGAGTACAAGAACTAATGAATTCTGATTGAATGCTCAGGATTTTTTTTGAAACCTCTATATTTTATGGTAAATAATTGACCATTGTGACAATAGAACATAGGTCATTACAGTACATTCCATTGCAATAAGTTGGCAGAAGTTCAAACAGTTCTCTGAGAACTTGTTTAACTGTGTAAATTAAATGGAAATATATTTTCTATAATGAAACTTGTCAAAATGAAAGGGAATCAACTATTTACAATCATGGGGTAACCACCTAGGTAAGCATATTTTAAAGAAGGCAAATATTTATATGGACTTAGCAGTAGTGGATGTTACATTTGCCTATGTAATAATATATGTTGAAAACAAAGTATGTGATGAGGAAAAAAAATAAGAGTACCTTAAAACATTGTAATTTCTATTAAAATCTGAGTTACTTCACTTTGTATATGTAAATAAAACTCAGACACACTGAGGGGAATTTATCTTCTATAAATGAACCTTCTTAGACAACTATTTTTAAAACTTTAGCCACTTCAGAGTCACCATATGACTTTGATGATATCTCATTATCACCTATATATTATGATTTAATGTATTTTTTATTTAACTTTTTAAAATTAGGGTTATTTTAGCCTCATCTTCACATACTTATGAAATGGTGTATTTAAATTATCATTTATACTTTTTTCTAATATGCATTGCAGTAAATACCAAGTAGTTAAAATAGCATGCATCCATGTGCTATCTAAAATCATCTTACCTATGACCACACTTTGGGAAACTGTCTTCAGCCATCAGAGTTGTTAAAAAAAAAATCCAGCTAAGTAAATTTGAAGATCTAATTGGCTTTATTCAATGATTCTTGAATCAGGCAGCATCCCATCTAGCATATAGAAAGGAACTGTGAGGAGCTTTGTGAAATGGAAGGTTGTTATAGGCAGAAGGGGGCAAGATGAAATTATTATCAGAGAGTGAATTATTTTAGGCAAGCAAGGTCACCTTTCTTTAGTGGAAGCAGGAGTCTTGTCAGGCAGATTACCTCACCAATGTTGACCAGATAATTCCAGATTGACTGGTTAAAGGTTACTTTCCTGGGGGAGGCTGAAACTGCTGTTATGAGTGTTAAGTCTTGGTATGCTGAGTGGGACCCTGTTTGGGGCCCGTTAATTTTTATTTTATTTTATTTTTTTAACAGAATACAGAAAACGGTATTTGATACTTTTTAAGTATCTTACCTTCAGTTTAGCTTATGGTTAATTCTATATCTTCCACTAGGTGGCAATCAAAACCACATGTCAGTTCAAATGTAAGCATTTAAGAACTTTGAACTGGAAGAGAGAGTGCAGGATCCCCTTACCATATTGGTGGAACTGAATTCTAAGTAGACTTAGGTGGAGGCAGGAGCTTGTTACTGTGGAGGAAGGATAATGTCATAAACATTTGGATCATTTGGGGAACTTTTACAAACTACACAAGTCTACTTTCCCCTCTGCATACGTTTCCTCCCCTCGCCTCCCCCATCAGTTTTTCACTTGCTTTGGGGTGAAGTGAGGAATGTGGGTGAAGGAACAGAAGGTTTAGAAACCTTCTGTGGTGTATTTGATATATTCAATTGGTAACCAGTGGTTTTAGAGATTGTTTTCCTCCTTTTCTCAGACTTTCTGGTAACCAAAGATAGAGCTGGTATTCAGGATTGCTTCACACTCTGCTGCTGCTCTGGGATTATCCCCTTTGGGAGCTGACCTCCCAGCCAGTTGTGAATGCTTTATTTGTTTTTGAGCTTCCTTTTTTTCAGTTTTCTCTGTTTTTCTTCCATTTTTCCCAGAGGAGAGGGCTTTCATGCTCCTCTGTATATGCCCAACTTTCCCCAGGGCAAGAATTCACTCAGGAATTACTGTTGCAATGCTTTATAAACTGTACTTTTCTTTTGCCCCTTATTCACCAGTTCTACTCTTTCTGTCCTATTCTCATGGGGGCTTTGTTGTCTGTTTAGTGTTATAATGGCTAATAATGATGTGCCAGAGACCTAGTCTGTTACTTTTCCATGGCTATTTACATTTTAATATGGAGAATCTTAGAAATAGAAAAGTCTAACCTAAAAGTTAGATTTTTCTAATTGATAGCATTTTAAGTGCTCTGATAAGCCACTGGAGTAGAGTTAGATATTTAAGATAGGCAGCATTCCTGGTGCCCTTCAAACACTACATACGCTATAACCCCCTGGTTTTTAGAATGGCTACTGGTCAGTGCATCTGTAAAATGGTCTTTTCACTTTCATTTGTCAGTAATACTACCGCTGAATAGCAGCCTGAATTGACTCTTTTTGGTACTTGTAGTTCTAGGAGAGAGAGGGAATAACAAGGCAAAGTGAGGAGTTTATCTATTACTATGTTAAAGGTAGATCCTGGTCCAATAACAGTGATTGGAAGTTGATTACTGAAGCTTTGTAATTTCATAGTTGGGTATTATACAGATCTACAACAAAAAGTAGCAAAGTAGTTTTTCCAGAAGGGTTGGTTTTTAGAGCTACATAAATTGCATTTTTGAGGAACTTTCATCCTTGTTAAGTAGGTGGGATAAACGCCTTGAGCGGTTATTAGTGCTGTGGAGCTGATGGCCAACTTGCTGATTGTGTTACTATATCTGTACCCTTCGCCCTTCTCTTTCCTTTTCCTCCTACACTCTTATCCTCTTCTCTTTTCATCTCCTTTAGTTCACTTTTCTCACCTCTTTTCTCTCCACTTTCTACTGTTATTTTTTTCCCCAGTGTACTCTTTTTTGCTATAAATGCTTTAAGAGAACAATCCTGGCCATGGAATTAGAGACGCTTTAAATATAGATATGGACTTTGTTAGAATAAGATCTTACTTTTATTCCTTCTAATTCGTAGGTTCATATATATATTTTCCCTCTTACTTTCCAGATGTCTTTGGTTACTTAACTGTCCTCTTACACACATATCTGCTTGCCTGAGTTGTTTCCATTTCTTTACCTAGCTCCATGTGTTCTGATTTTGCTATTTTTTTTTTCTATTTTGCCTATAAATTAGTCGTGTTTTATTTTCTTCCCTCCCTCTCTCCCTTATTATTATTTGGAGAAGCCTGAAGACAGAGGGAGCCTGGTTGAGTTTGACTGGTGCTCACTAGGACCAAGTTAAAGTGTGTTTTGTTGGGAGGTAAGGATATAAAGAGTTGAATGTGGGAGGAGGAAGAAACTTTACCATTCTAGGTTCTTTTGGCTGGTCTAATAATTCAATCTACATGAGACAGATTAATAAGAGAAAAATAGCCACATATATAAGAGAGTGAGAGAGCCCAGAAACGTGAGAGGTTCAGAGACAGAAAGATAAAATGAAGTATATTTTAGCATTCTGAGCTAAGGAGGAAGTAACATGCTTTGGGGCTTCAGAGGGGAGGGAGGCCATTTACAGGATGATAAGAAGAACAGATATTTAGTAATTAGATGTTTGCTCTGCTATAAAAAGTTATCTCTAGTTTTAACTTCTTATGGGCAAGTTCTCTAATTTAAATTCTTCTAGGTAGCTAAGAGGGGTTGGAGTGTGGGTAGGGAACAAGGGGAAGAAGTTTATCTTACGCCCACAGGGTCCTGATTGTCTTTAGCTCAAAATAATCCACATGCCAAAGTACTGCATCTTGGGGAGGCCTATTCTGAACCCTTTACATGGGAGAACTAAGAAGACAATAAATAATAATGATATCTAGATCAAAAAGAAGAAGGAAACCCAGAAAGGAGAGTCCAGCATGTCCTCAAGGGTATCTGCCAATTCTGGTTCATTAGCCAAGAGGCTGATAAACTGAGCAGAGCTTTTGAAGGCTTTACAAGGCTAGAGGGAGAAAAATTGGAATTCGAGGCTCACTAAGAGTAGGCCTCATACAAACTTTGGGTTGGAAACCCTAAGCTCTATAAGCCTAGAAACATGAGTGAACTTAAAATAGAATGGCCTTCTTGTAGGGACTATAGAACAACTTTTAACCTATGTCAATCCCCAAAATTGGATGAAGGTACTCTAGCATTGCCAGGTGTCTCAAATTGGCACCCAAAAGCAAATGTAAATCCTTTCTAATGAAAATAATATTATTCTACACTTCAAATTATTTATAACTGTTTCCATATACTGGAATTCCATAAGTACAATGTCAAATGCCAGGTACTTAATCAAAAATAATTAGGCATAAGAGTAGACAAGACAGCGTGATTAGAAAGAGACTTAATACACAAGACTGACAGATGATCTAGATAATGGAATTATCAGAAATAGGCTTTTAAAGCACTATATTTAATATGTTCAAAGAAATTCAAACAAGGTTGAGAATTTTGGCACTGCCTAGAAATATAAAAAAGAACCAAATTCATGGAAAATGTTTGTCGAATAAAAAAGAACCAAATGGAAATTCTGGAACTAAAAATCACAGTAACCAAAGGTAAGAAATCAATCGATAACAATAATAAATATTAGTTGTTAGTTAAAGTTAGTTGATGGGACCCAGTTGGCAGGGCAGGTTTCATACTAGACTGTTGCCTTTATCAATCTATTCTGTTCTTCTTGGGTTGATCTGATGAGTACCATGCCATACAACCAATACTGGATTCTGATCGGGCTACTACAATATTTGCCATCTGGTTGAAAATATAGCCTTCATCACCTGAAAGACCACTTTGTGTAGACAATTAGTTGCTTGTGTCTTTCCAGTAGAAAAGTAGAAGTTCTTTTAGCTCATCTGCCTTTATTGAGAGCCATGATGAAGATTTATAAGGCTCGATGTATAGTATCCCTTTCTTAAGTTATGGGAGAATAAAAAAGATGAGTTTTGTTTTTTGCGTTTTCAATTTCTAGATAACTGAATTAAAAAAACAATTTTAATATGCGTTTGAAGAATCACATGTATATATTTTTAAAAAAGAGTTATCTTAATATATATATTTACTGAATTCTTTACCTTTTTTACCACTTTTTCAGTTTTTAAGAAAAGGAAATTTTAGTTAAAATACTGGCTTGGCATTTTTCTTCTTTCCTGCTGTTTTTTTTAAATGGAGAATGGTTCAGTTACGAAACTGGAAATTTTATTTTTTTTTCCAGAAATTCTTTTGATAGATTTGTGTAAGAAGGAGAGTGATAATTGGCATGACATTGCAAGCTGAACCCTATCCTTTATTTATAATTAAGACAAGCTCCTTATTTCAAAATATTAAGTTAATACTCTTAATTTATTACACTTAAGTTAATTAAGACAATTTGTGATTTATTTTGGCATCCTCATAAAGTAGATGAAAAGAAAAGCTGCTTGAATAACTGTACCCTCTTTGGAATTTTCCCACATTTCTAAACTTTCTTTGTTGAATGTCATTCACCATTTGGGACTGCTTTTTCTAAATAGAAGATAGTCTGGTGGTGGTGGTAGTGTTACTGTTTTATATCAATCTAGAGAAAAACTGAAGAATTGTTATGTTGGTATCTACTTGCAGGTGCTTCTAGTATCTTAACTTGATTGAAACATTCCTGATGTTTATATAATTCTTTTACTTCATTCTATGCTGATAATGAAAACAAAACAAAACAAAAACCGTTGCATTTCTGTTACCATTTTATTAATGACCATAAAAAAGAGATTATTTGTTTCCACAACAGTAGAATTAAAACAATTTTTAGATTTTTTTTAAATCAAAATTCAAAAGCATGAATTACATTTTTAAAAATTTGAAATTCATTCTTGGTGAAAATCTGTATTTAATTAAGGTAATGGGCCTGAGAATTAATATTCAATCAAGTTTTTTGTCCGTATGTTAATGAAGATGTTTACTTGCAACTTAGTAACAACTTAGCATTCTAAAATAAAGAACCCATAATCTTAAGCCAGGTGTTTATTCAGTTATTTTTTTTATCATACCACTCTTTTCAGTTAAGAAATAACAACAATCTAAAAAAATTGAGACTGGGTATGTGTGTGTGAATGCATTTGCAAATTATATACATGTACTTCTGTACTTATATTATTTACATTATAAATATGAAAATTGAAATTTTAAAATTATAAGATGTAATCAATCTTGATAAAATTAACTTTAAATTTTTATTTACTAACAATACATTAAAATTTTCACTTTCACTTTATATTATCAATAACAATTGAATATGCTTTATTTATTTTTGAAAATTGTATACTCTGCCATACAGTAATTCAAACTGACTTAAAGTTCATTTCAGTCTCGTTCAACAATTATGTCAAAGTTTTTTTGAAATTTGCCTGGTAAATTTTCATTCTCCCTGATATCACTGATTTCTTACATTTAGTGATTACAGTGCTGGTTTGTATATTCTAGTATCCTATGCTATTTTGAAAATCCAAAATACTAATGTTTTTGTTTAATACGGTTAAGTTTAGAAACAACCAATAGCTTCGTTCATGTTTCTTGGTTCTTTCCAGTTTATGCCCCAACTCTCCTCTCCTTCATTTCTGATATTCTCCTGGATCTACTTTACCACTCAGTTTCAGCAATTACACACACACACACACACACACACACACACACACACACACACACCAGAAAAAGGTAAAAAGAAAAAAAGCATTGATTTGGAGAGTACCTTTAGAAGGTGGCTAATCTCTCCCCTGGGACAAGGGGAGGAATTAATAGAATTATCCTTCTCAGGTTAACTGGGAGAGAAATCAAAACTGCTACAATCCGGTAGCATCTGGCCAAAGAGGAAGAGCTGACTAGCTGGTTGGAAAGCTCCACTGGATGGATGTTGAATACTTCAAGAAGGTCCTGAAGTATTTTTGGACCAATTATTTCAGAGGAGTCAGTTTGTAAGGTACCCTGGGAAGAAGGATGCAAAGGGGAAAAAAGCATTAGCTACAGTCATATTTAATAATTTACATTAGAATTATAACTTTTTAATATCTATATTTTTGTAAATGTTTTATTTGATTCTTTATGTTTATAAATTTTCATATTTGAAATATGTTAATGTTTAATTTCACTGATTTTTAAAACGTTTTATATTCTAAACATTTTTTAAAAAATGTTTATACCTGTATTACGTGGAATACTGTCATTTGCTTCATTATTACAATTGTTACCTTGACTTTTTTTTATGTTTAATAATAGGTTCAAAGACCATTATTTATATTCTCTTTTTTGGGGGGGGGGAATTTTTAAATGTTAGAAAACTTTTAATCCATGTATATAAGATTTCAGATACGTTTTTATTAGCAGCTACACATCATTTTCAGCAATTAACTCATGTAACAGTGGAAACATTTCTAAACATCCATTATCAGAAAACTTTCTGTATAATGTAAGTTTTTAAAAAATGAATTATTTTCTCAGTCATTCTTAAAATATCTTTACCTTGAAGGGAGATAGATTAAGAATGTAGGGGCTTTTTAATACCTGTGTGACAGCCACATGTCAGTCATCACAGAAAGGTCAACAAATTTGAAATAGTTGTCTTTCTATGCAAAAAAGTAGGTAACTTATATTTAAGTTTGACAAATCTTTGTTTTGTTTTGTTTTGTTTTTTTGCCACAAGACAATGAGCAAATTTTTGTCTAGTGCGAAAGGATTTTTTGGTTCCTCTTGATCTCATTACTAAATCGAAAGAATATGTTAATTTAAGATCTGTTTTTAAAGTTTATCACATGATACATGTACAGAAGAGTGCATAATACATATATACAACTTTTAAATAATTATAAAGGCAACACCCTCCAACTAACAACAAGGTCTAGAAATAGCAACACCCCAGAAGTTCCCCCATATATTCTTCACCAAACACATCCCCCTTCCTCCCTACAGGTAACCACGCTCCTAACATTTATGTGATCATTTCCCTACCTTTTAGAATAATTTATTGTCTGTGTGTCCCTGAATACTGAATTCAGCTTTACCTGTTTTTGCTGTAAATGCAATTATACCGTATGTATTATTTTGTGATTTTTGTTCACCATAGTAATTTTCATCCAAGTTGTGTGTAACTGTAGTTCTTTCAGTTCCAGTGGTTTTTAGTATTTTATTCCATGAGCATCTGCACGTCATTTATCCATTTTAGTAACATTGAACTTTTGTCATGTTTCCAGTATGGAGATTTTACAAATAATACTCCTATAAACATTATTGTATGTGTCTCCTGGGGTACATGTGCAAGAACCTTTTCTAGGATATATGCCGGGGAGTGGAATTTCTTGGTGGTAGTGTATGTATATATTCTATTTAACCGGATAATGCCAGACTATCTTCCACAGGGGTTATACCAACTTACATTCTCACTACAGTATATGAGAGTTTCCATTTGCTCTATTTATTACTAGTGCCTTTTTGCAAGAAAACGAAGTTAGCGAAATGTTACTAATGATTTTGGTTGTGGGGTTATAGGTGATTTTTATACTTTTAATGCTACTACTGCATTTCTTTCATTCATTCATACAGAAAACTCCTTGCAAGAATTATTTATACTTACCATATTTAATTTTTTTCTCTTGATCACAATTCAAACAGGCACTCCACTTAGCACTCTACTGAAACTGCTCACATCCTGATCACCCATGGTCATTTCACTGATTAGTCCTCATCTCATTTGGCTTAGCAGTAGCACTTGGCACAATGAATTATTCTCTACTCTTGAAAACAGTCTTCAGTTGGCTTGAGGAAACCACATGAAATAAATTTTCTTATAGGTTGCTTCTTCTTATTTTGTATAGCATTTGATACTTTGATTACTCCCTTCATCATTTCTCCCCCGAGTATTTTTTAAAAAATATTAAACCTACAGAAAAGTTGAAAGCATTATCCCCATAATTTTTCATGAACTTCCTGATTATAAAAGTAATACCAGTTTTGGTGCTCATACACTATGATTATAGAAATGTCATTGTTGGGGGAACGTGAGTAAAGTATATATGGGAACTCTCTATACTATTTTTTCAACTTCTCTGTGAGTCTAAAATTTTTTCAAAATAAACTGTTTTCTTAAAGTAATATAGTGTATTATTCACCATGTTTTATTAATTCACCATATTTTCTTGTGCTCCTATGATATGCCAGGAACTATTCTAGGCCCTGGAAATATAGTAGTGACCAAATTAACAGAACTCCCTGCCCTCATGGAGCTTATCAATAATAAGTAAATAAGAAGTATATCTTATATAGTATAAACACTGAGGAGAAGATGTAAAGCCGAAGAACAGAGAAGGTGTATAGGAAATGAGAAAGGTGGAGAAGAGGGGTCGAAATTTAAATATAGTGACAAGAATAGCCAAACGCCTCATTGAGAAAAGGGCTATTGAAGGAAGACTTGAAAGAAGTAAAGAAGCTATGCAAATATTTAGAGAAAACATTTCCAGAGCCTTTTTTTTTTTTTTTTACCTGAAATTAATAACAAAGGTCCTGAAGTAGATGCCTGCTTGTTTCAGGAATGGTGAGGAAGCTAGCGTGGTTAGTGTGGTGGACATTGAAGTCCAAGAGATGGGACGGGGCAGGGTTGGCAGGGAGCAGTTTAATATATGAATCAGGAGTTCAGGGTGGAGATAATCATTTGAGTGCCATCAGCATATACAGTACGTTATATTTAAAGTTACATGACTAGATGAATCCACCAAGAGATTGAGTGTAGATAGAGAAGAGAAAGTGTCCACAGATTAAATGCTGGGTTTCTCTGACCTTTAGGTTTGGGGGATTGAAAAGGAATCCGCAAAGGAGACTGAGACTAAGGGTTCTTCCCTTTAGGATTATGTACTTTGTTGGCATGTGAAGTCTTCCGTGTACTGGCCCAAGTTTACCTCATCTCTTACCATTTCTCTTCTGGCTACTTACAGTTTTAAAAAATATATCATGCTCTCCTGGTTTGTTCTACATGCTTTTCCATTTTTCAAAACAATTTCTTTCCTTTTTTTCCCCCATCCATGTCCAACTTGTTATATCTTTTAGGATTCGTTTTAAGTGTAACTTCCTCAGTGGTCGGCCAGACATGATTTGGCTTCCCCTTCCATGTACCTTACACATACCCCGCATCACACATCCCTCTCTACTCTTTATTTCATTGTTGTTCAGAAGCACTCTTTCTTTCTAGTTTTCTCTCTTGATTGGAATTGCTTACTTACCTATTTCCTCCAGCAGATTATGATCCTTGAGGTTCTATGTCCTGTTCATCATTTAATGTTTAGTACAATCCTTAATACTTGGTTGGAATTCATATAATATTTAATAAATTTGAGAACCAAAGGAACCCAATTAGCCATAATAGGAAGAAGAGAGCCTTATATAGGCTCAGCCTCTGGAGACAGTAAAGTTAGAGTGTAGAGCAGAATTTTTGTGAAAGAGGATATCGTATAGACATCAGAGGAAGCGAGAAACATGTCAGCAAGCCACTGGTTACCAATAATTTTCTTGTAGCAGCAAGGAATTTCTCATTACAATGGCTTGATTAACTTTTGTCTGTCATCTGTACTGAAAGCTGCCTGACAGATACAGTGTTTTACCAACCAGGTAGAAACAAGTACAGTGGTTTCATTATGTTTGAATATTTATTTGTGTGATATTTTTTGAATACTTGATTCCCTTTTCATTTTTTAACAAACTCCCCAAATCTGGCAGGTGTTTGAAATCTTCAACTTTCAGGTACGTGAATAAAGGAAGAGTTTTAAGTCAAGGGTCTTCATATGAGTCATGGAATTGTTATGAAATGTCAGAGGAGCAAAGCTGGCCAGTAGAAGGGTGGAGACAGATTTAAAAGCCAAACATTTTTAAGGAATTTAAGCAGTGGAACCTAGAAAGGCATTAGATGGAAATAAGGTTTCTTTGTTTATAAGTGTATTAAATGAAAATATAGGGTTTTGAGTCACATTTTAAAGCATTTTTCAAATTTTGCTAAATGTTAAAAGCATTTTTTCTATAACATGACCATAAATATTTATGATGTGAGACAAATATAACTTCTACATGAACTATTATAATTTCAGTGTGAAACAATTGAACTACATTTCAAATGGGAAGTAACATTGATAGGGAGCAGTCATGTGAAATTACATTCAAAAGAAAAAGCCCGTGTTTCAAATCTTTTATTCTGAATATTGTTCTCTATATAGGAGTGTTCATTTTAAAATTGTTTTCAGATCCAACTCAAGTTCAATTTAGAAATATAATTCATATATTTGCTCTCTTGGATGAAGCTTTAAGGACATTTCTAATAATTCAGTTAAAATATGTTGAGTTGTATGTTTTTAAAGAGAATCTGTTTTGAAAAGATTCCACAATATTTGTTTGAACAGGTACATAGCATCTTGATGAAAACTGTTGGAAAGGAAAAACTTTCAGAGTCATTCTGCTCTCATAGTACACAAGCCAACCAAACTGATGCAGTTAACACTTCTGTAAGAGGCCAGGAGCCAAGAAACGGAGCACTTCCTGGACTGCCTTTCAGCAGGCCGTCAAGCCAACTTAGTGGTTGATATTAATACCACTGAATTTTCAGAGTAGTAAGCTACAAGTAGAACACCTACATCTCTATCAAATCATACTTAGTCTCATTAGTAATTGATTAGTTTCTATCTTTGCTTCATGTTGGCATTAAAGCTCTAATTCTTAAATTTTGTAGGGCATCATTCTTACAAAACAAGAAGGGAATGTCCTGTAGTGTGTGACCCTAGATAGGATTAAATTATCTCCTGGACATAAATATGTTTATATTGCTTTTTAGTACTACTGAGTGTCACAGCAGAGATATAAATTGTATAGAACACCATAATGCTTTGGGGGGTTTGGTAGTTACCCCAAGCTACCAAATTTATAAATAAAGATAGTTTATTCTATCTCCGCCCTTTCATTTTTATTTTATCCACTTGAAATTTATTGACATCATTTAATTCATTTAGCAATTATATGCTTATAGTATAGTTATGTTAATCTCTATGTCCACATACTTTCTCTAATAAATGTTTTATTTAGATATTTGTTGGATTAAACTAGAAAATGCCCTCCATATTTATGGTGGAGAGTAAATAATAAAAGAAAGATTCAAAGATTCAGTATGCTAACTAGAGAGACAAGACTAAATTTAACATCTATACTACCATTTCTCTACTAAGAGAGTTAGTTGGAAAAATAACAGAAAATAAAATTTCAATCACTCAGTTTTTCAAGTGCTTCCCACAAGATTAGATTAACATCATCTCTAGAAATGATTATCACATTTTAGTACATTTTAAGCTTCTTTCAGAACTGTGTACAGGAGTAATATGGAACCAATGATAAATTTCCTGGCCTTTTTTCCCTTCATTATTTGGATGTGTATAATCCAGAATAACAAATTATATACATTTTGAGGAACAGAATCATTTCTGACAAGGGATCTGAGAATCAGCAGGGGAATGTAGTCCTTTCATGCAACTCTGCCTGGTCCTTCTGTTTTGGATAATGTGTTACTGGAAGCTTAGAAAGCAAATGGAGGGAGTTTCGGTTAGGAACGGAAGGGGTTACTAACTAAAAATGATGATTGAAAACCAGAATCTGCAGTTGATTGGGACACAGTTATGAAACGGAAGCATATACATAAATAGCAGAATAGGGAGTATCACTGGAATCCAAGAAAAGTACAATAAGGCTAAAATATCTCTAGTGTTTTGATGTTCCATTTGATAGTACTTTGGATAAACTACACAAGGGACATAGCTGAGATCACTAATCCTTAGTACATGAACCAAGAAATAGGAATTCTATTTATCATAGGAAGTATTTTTGACCCACAAAGAAGAAATAGACACTCGTTAGTAGAGGAACATTTTTGTCTATGTTTTCTCTGATTTAGTGCCAAAATCTTTTTGAGAGAATATTCAAAGTTGTGTCTTAAGTTTTATTGTTGAAAATTGACAGCTGCTATATTTCTTTTAAATAACTGATTGAAGCTCTTTCTGTTCTGTCTCCTTTACTGCTAAATTCCTTAAGTTTGAAAAAGTGTGTTTAAAATAATAATATTGTAGGATAAAAGCTTTATTCTGTAGATTGAATAATACTTCTTTTGTGACATTTTCTTTTCTCACTAAAAGTGAGAAGTGAATGCCTTGCCTTGGTACATCCCGTTTCTAATGGAGGACAAGAAGTTATTTTCTTCAATGGCTGACTTCCAGAAGGTCTGGCTGAATATTCTTTGTCATATGTATATTCCCTTCCCTAGGCCATTCTATATAGAGCCCACAAACATCGTCAGTGTGAATGAAGGCATTCAGAGGGTTAGCGACCATGCCTCTGCCATGAACAAGAGGATTCATTACTACAGCCGGCTCACCACTCCTGCAGACAAGGCACTGGTAAGAGGCAAAGCATTACTAATTGTCTAAGGTTAAGGTGAAATGAGCAGTGAACAGCATGAGCCAGGGTAACTCCCAGTAGTTGAACTATTTGCTGGCCATGTTCCAAGGATGATGGCATCGTGGAAAGTCAAAGACAGTAATACATGTTCTACTTCTCAGGTTAGTCCGTTCTTACCTAGGCTGGCATAGAGAGATTTGAAATAATCTCTCTATGTTGAAAACAAATCTAGAGATTGGTTGGATTAAATCCTGCTAATCCCAATCCTAACAGCTTTGAGGAAGATAAAGTACTTTTGAAGTAGTTTAGGTCATTGATTAATATAAATAATAATAGGTTCTGGTAAGTCTATTCAATTTTTAAGTTTGAAACTACAAGGGGAAAATGAAATTTTCTTCAGGAGTAGGTAACTAAGATATACGTGTGTGTGTGTGTGTGCGTGTGTGTGTGTGTGTGTGTATACACATATATATATACACACATACATATATACATATATATATACACACATACTCTTTTCCTATTTAGCAATGTCCTGTTGTATATCAAAAACAAGAGACAAAGGGTAGATACTAAACATTTTAGGCTTTGTGGGCCACCAACTGTCATATATTATTCTTCATTTTTGTTTTATACATTAAAAATATAAAAATCGTTTTTAGCAAAGGGACTTTAAAATCAGATTGGAGGCCAGATTTGGCTCACAGGCAATAGTTGGTTGAATCTGTATTATTATTGTAGGATCAAAAATATTAAAAGTAATTTGGTTGCTTATAAAATTATCACATATGAGATTCAGAAACTCAAAAGCATAAAGAACAATGGAAACATTCTGGGAGAAAGATAATGACTTTCTTATAGGTAATAATAAAAAGGGAAGCAGGAACCAACATTCTTTAGATATTTACTAAGGGGGCGACGATTGTACTAGTCACTTGAACATAGATATCTCATTTTAAGCAACATGAAGTATTAAGATCTTCTTTATATAGCCTAAGAAGGGACTTTCAAAATATTCTGGGTGGGATAATTATTTCACCAGTTTTTTTCACTTTTTCCTCCCTTAGGCCTTTACATTGGTAGTTATAGTTAAGTCTTAGTTTCATAACAATTATCTAAGCCCTCTGGGAGTTAGAAGTAATCTAGTATCTTCAGACCCAGTTTAGACCTAGAGGCTCTGCTTGTGGAGGCAAACTTCAGAGATACCAGCTGGGCCAGTCTAGGCCTGACTGCCTGTTGTTTGCCTGAAGTATAGGTCAGCTTTGTACCCCAAGCTCCATCCCTTTTTGTTTGATTCCTTTTTGTTAATTGACTGTGAGATGACACTAGTATATCAAAGTGTGTAAACAGCAGTCTAAAATTAACAATGTGATATGAATATGCTTATACATCCACATCATTTTCTAAGAGTCCCAAAATTATTATTTAAAAAAAAAAAAGATTTTTGAGGGAAGAACAAATGGAACCACTGATCTCAGTTCTTTACAGAGTAATACCTTTTTACTTCTAAAAATTTCCCTATTTACCTTAATATTTTCTAAAATGGGGAAGGGAAGAAAATTATTTGGCTGCCAACGTCTCATAGGTCTTTGCCAATAAAAGTGTGTCCTGCATAGCCCACAGTATCAGCATCACTGAGAGCTTGTGAAAAATGCAGAATCTCAGTTCTTTCTTCATACCTACTGAATCAAAATCTATATTTTAGCAAGATCCGTATGTAAATCACAGGAACCTTCAAGTTTGAAAAACACTGCTCTAGACCCCTGTCAGAATGTGGGATTCAATCCTCCAATTTTTCTATATCTCTTAAGAATTTGCCACTTCTTATCCTCCAGCTTCTAGTCCTGCCTCTTACAACTTATGATTTTCACTTTTTCTGAACTTGCTTTGGTAGCTATCATGGTTTATCATGGCATAACATTTGAGACATCTTTTACCCACAAGACACCACCAATCGTATGCATAAAGAGAGAAGGACTTAACAAGTTTTCTTTTTTGCACTAGTCCATATCCTGTGTACATACTGAGACCTAATGTTCCATCACCTCCTTGAAGTCTTCCACAGCTGTTCTAGTCCTATTATTTTTTTCATCATTCCCGTGATATGGTATAGCACAGAGTTGAATACCTAATTTTTATTCTGCCTTATAGCCCTGTCTAATTGTTTCATATGTCTTCCAACTAGAATTTAAACTTCTTTAAAATAGGGGCTGTATATTATTGTATTTCTTGAATGCTAAACCTGGCAGAGTTGTAGATTTGTGTGATAGGTACTAAATATAAAAGATTGTGATTTACGTGAGTCATCTCCTATGTCTTTAACTACTGTACGTAGGGACTACATATTTTCAAAGTAGCTATTCTCAGGGAGATGGGCAGAATTCCGTCAGGAGACTATATTTGTTTCTCTTCAAAATAGGGAGATAGAATTAGAAAGAAATGTATATATATATAAGAAACATGTATCTGTTTAGTCATTCTCTCTCTCTGTATGTCTTTAGCCTCTATTGGCTCCTTCTCTTTTGTTTACATCTTCCATCTTTAATAATCCTTCTTTGCCTTTTCCTTCAGCCACTTTAGCTCACCTTTTTCTTCTACCAAAGCATTTAAAAAAAGAATAGTCTACATTTATTATTCCTTCCTTTGCCTCATATTGACTCCTTACTTCTCTATTGTTTGAGTTCCCTGCCTGCCTTTACTAAAACCACTGTCGCTTAGGAGTTCAGTGACCACTTGGTTCTTGAAATTCCCCAAGTCTCCTCCGTCTAGAATTCCTTAATCTCAGTCTTGGCTGGCTCTTCTTCCTCCTTTCTCATAAAAATGAAGAGAAAAATATTTTGATAGTTGCATATTCTAGGAATTCATTCTCATTTCAGATGAACAGTTCATTGTTTATAGTCCTTAAATTCTTGCTCCTTTAGGTCTTCTACTACATTTAAAAAACAATTTTAATATTTATTAATCAGGGATGCATACTGTTATTTCTTAATGATATTTAGAAATATGTCTAGAGTCAGGTACTCAGATATATAGAAAATATCCTATTTTCTCGTTTATAGGTTCTAAAATTTTTCTGTTTCTTTTTTCTTTTTTTCCTTTTTTTTTTTTTTTTTTTACTAGATTGCCCCAGATCATGTAGTTCCAGCTCCAGAAGAGTGCTATGTATATAGTCCATTGGGTTCTGCTTATAAACTTCAAGGTTATGCTGAAGGATATGGTAAAAATACCAGTTTAGTAACCATGTGAGTAAAACTACTTTGGGGAGCATAACTTAAACTATATGTAAATAAATATTACAGATTATTTTAATTTTTGTCTTAATTAAAATGTTTAAAGAGTCAAACTTTATGTTTTTACTGCTATTGCTCTGTGTTTTCAGTTTTATGATTTGGAATACCATGATGGGAACATCTATACTAAGTATTCCTTGGGGCATAAAACAGGTAATATAATTTTTCAGCATATTTTTCCCTGAATTTTTTTTTTTATGTCGTGAGTCCTATAAGAAGTTTTAATAAATCTACATAAAATTCATTAAAGAAAACAGATAATTATATTTATTAGTTGTCGGGTTTTTATCATAATCGTTTAGGGTAGCATAATATGATACATGTGAGTTTATTCTAACATGATGATATGTGTTGTTCTATATTTTTATTTTTTAACAGGCTGGATTTACTACTGGAATGTGTATCATCATTCTGATGGGCCTTTTAACACTTTATTGCTGCTACAGAGTAGTAAAATCACGAGCAATGATATGTAAGAATTTGCTACAGTGGAAGTGAATTAGTATTAATAAGTATTTCTTGTTGAGGTAGAGCACTAATGTGTACATTCCTCATTGTGTGTTAACTCTCTATTTTGTGCCTAAAGGTTTACTTCCCTATTTCATAGCATTAGTTCTGAACTGATAATGACCGCCTTTGAAGTTCAGAGAGGCTGAGAGTTCTTTGCAGAATGCACTCACTTTGGTGTTAATTTTCTCATAAGAATAATTTTTAAAAGTCATTTTTAAATTAAGGCCTTTGCCAGAACTTAATTGAGAATTTATGATTCTCGTCAGTTAATGGTGGCTTGTTTTAACCTATCCTTACTCAAAGGCCTAAATGTTGGAATCTCCTAAAAGTAGAAATTGTAACTAGAAAAATATGAAAATGTGTACTGAATTCTCAAAATTGTGCCAACATCTTTCCTTCACTCATCTCTATAAATTCTGGATCAGGGAAATAACTTTTTAGATTGTTTTAAAATAGCATAGGACCTAATGAGACATACATTATTTAAGTGAATCCTAGCAAGTGTAAATCAACAGACTAGGCTTAGCCTCCAGTTTTATTCTGTCTCTACTAACCAGTGGTATATTTTCTCTTAATTGTATTATTTATTTATTTCTCCTTTTCCTTCTATTCACAAGTGTCTTGGTGCTCTTATAGACCCGCTAATTTCTTTAGATGATATAGGCATTAAATCTTTATCTATCATTTCTTGTCATTTTCTTTCCCATTCAATATTTGAATGGCTTTTGTATTATATGAGTTTGTTTATATTTGCCTACCTTTTCCACTGTAGTTCAGTTGATAGGAAAAAACAATAACCTTTTAGGTTCCAATGTTACACTGTCTTCTAACTTTTCTCTTACTTAATTTTTAAATTCTTAATTCAATTGTCTAAAATTTAAATTGGCACATGGTATAAAGTATGACTCAAGAAAACTTTTCTCCATATAGTTATTTAAATATGCCAAATATTATTGGGTAATGTCTTCTGTCCCTTACTGATGGTTGTGTCTAGCCTTGGTTTGTCACTTTATCAATTAATTATAAAATTTAATGATACTGTAATCCGTTTATTATATTATCTGTACCATATAATTGACCTATATTTCTTTTTATGTATTTGTTTTCATTTCTGTTGTTTCATAATATGGTCTAATATTTGGTGGTGGAATACCTATAATCTTTTACTAAATATTCTGAGTTAATTTGGGGAAAACAAATTATGAATATGGAATATGTGATTAACATCTAATTTTATTATTTTTCTTTTATTTTTATCTAGCATCAGTGGATATCACTACCTGGGAATATCCAGATGTCTGCAGATATTATTTTGGTTCCTTTGGGCAGTGGTCAAGCCTCCTTTTCTCCTTGGTGTCTCTTATTGGAGCAATGATAGTTTATTGGGTGCTTATGTCTAATTTCCTTTTTAATACTGGAAAGTTTATTTTTAGTAAGTATCCATATCATATGCTTTCACACAGTTATTTTCAGATACAATAGCTACTAGAATGTTTTAATTTCAGCCTTAAATTCTAGACTTAGGATAAATCAAGTAAAAACTAGTATTTGTAATTTTGGAAAATATACTAAATTCAGTTTGTTTTCTGTGGTTATGATCTCAAATATAATAGTTATCCTCATTTCCAAAAGCTAATTTTTGAGTAATTTTTTTCTAATTCTCTAATATAAAATACTAAGTTCCAGCAGATATTTTAGGCATTGTTTCAATCTTTACCACAAACTTGTAGTATATCAGAGTTTATGAAGTTCATTGGTATTTATTACTGAAGAGTGTGATGTGCAGAATCTCAGGGAAACAAATTTCAGTCACTTATTTTCAAAATAGTAGGATTTAAAATTTAAAAACAGGAGAGTAATGGAACTTAAGTGGTAAATATGTTATATACATACCACAGACTTCATTGTGGGATGGTGGTTGTACACTTTAGTAATTTAAAGATGTTCCTGCCTGTTATTTTCTTAAGCATTTTTATTAATGTATGCTAGATTTTATCAAATACTTAATCTACTTCTCTTGAAATGGTCATAAGCTTTTCTCCTTCAAATTATTAATATGGTGAATTAAATGAATACCTCTGCAATAGTTAAATCATTCTTATATTCCAGGAAAACTTAAAATAACTTATTAGTCATGCTATATATTTTTTTAAATTTTTTACTGCATTCAGTTTACTTTTGGGAGGAGCAGAGCTAATATTTTATTTAAAACCTTTGCATCTTTTCATAAAAGATATCAACTTATAGTTTTTCTTTCTTATACTATCCTGTCTTTGTTGAGCCTTGGTGTATTACAACTTCTGTAACAAATTACCATAACTGTTTGGCTTAAAACAAGAAAAACTTAATTCTTTCACAGTCCTGGAGACTAGAAGTCCAAAATCAAAGAGTCAGTAGAGCTCTGTTTCCTCTGAAACTTTTAGGGAAGAATCCTTCCTTGCCTCTTACTAGCTTCTATGATTTATTGCTGGCAGTTCCTGGTATTCCTTGGCTGGTAGCTGTCTCACTCCAATTTCTCCCTCTGTCTTCACATGGCCATCTTCCCTCAATGTGTCTACCAATCCTTGAACATTGGGCCTACCCGAATCCAGTACGACCTCATCTTAACTTGATTATACCTGAAAGCCATATTTCTAACTAAGGTCACATTCGAAAGTTTCCGGTGGACACAATAGTGGCGAAACACTATTCAGCCTAGCATATTTGGTATCTAGGCTTTACTAGCCTTATGTAAGTCTTGGCATCAGGGATTACATAAAGATTTATAACTTCTAATCTTAAATTACTAATAACCTTTAGAGATACTATAAAAACCTAGAGTACTAAACTACTTCTTTTATTCTATTTTGAGAAGCATACAATGAAGGTGAATAATTCACATATTTTAACTTTTTTTATGACTTTAAAATCTAATCCAACATTTTCCCCATCTCATTTGAGTTTTAATCAGACATTTTTATTAATGCTTATTAAGGTTATAAAAGGTTAACATTATACCAGTAAAGTAAAGTCTCTTAGGCTAGCAAGAAAACACATCCTTTACCCATTCTCTCATTCACTATAGAATGATATGAATATTTCAGGTATCTGCATACGCTTTTTACCTTGCTGCTTCCTTTAGTATAACTTAGTGGTACTTGCGAGCAATAATTACTATGTAGCCTTTGGTCAATAAAAGCATGTACTATACTTTGTAAAAACTTTAAACGAATTTCCAGATAAATTTGGCCATTATAATGGTTTTACAGACTTTAGAAGTTTATGTAAGATGTTAAGTATACTTCTATAAATTAGTGAAAGTATAGGGGGAAAAATTATACACATTATCTTTATTCCAGGGCTTTTAACTGAATTCAGGCTATGAGTAGATTTTTTAAAATTCCTTAATCATGTAAAATTTTTCCACAAAGAGTCCGTGAACCCATTGACATTATTCCTGTGAGTAGAGAAAGCTGAAGAAAGTGAAGCCATGTTAGCAATGGAGTAGTCTTGGTTCAGTGTATTAACTACTGTTGCCACACAGTAGATCTTAAAAGATTTGTATAGCTAAGTCTTTAGAGGGTGATCAATTTAGTATGTTTCTTTCCTCATTAAACTGTATTTTTCCTTAATTTTTAGATTTTATTCATCACATTAATGACACAGATGCTGTACTGAGTACTAATGACAGCAACCCTGGTAAGTTGTAAGGAATTTAAAGTTTAACTTGTGTTTTATTCCCCACCTTGCTTCAAGTGTTTTAAGGTAGGACCTGTGACTTTATTTTCGGTAAATGATTAGTGCAACATCATTATCATTATGTTAATTGGGCCACTATTGAATCGTTAGCAATCAGTGTGTTAAAAAAAAAAAAAAAAACTCCACGAAAGGTTGTGTTAATGTGAACTAAATAATATTTAGTTCATATTATACAATTCACAATTGTAGCTCACATTTATAGTATCCATATTTGCCTATGAATAATCAATACATATTTTCAAGAACCTAAATCATTACTCTTTGTTTTGATCTAGAAGCATAGCTCTCAGTTCGTGAACTTAGTTTTAGACATTTATTGCTTTAGTTACTAATATTTAAGATACACAAATATGTATCCTTGAGAATAATAATTTTCTAGGAATGAACAGAGATTAGTAAGTAAATACAAAAAAATAAATTGAAGTTTTGGCCAAAAAAATCTTAATTTTCTAAAGTATATAATGAACAGACAAAAGTTTCTCCTCATGAAACATTCATTCCAGTGTTTGCTATTTATTGTCTTACTTTGTCTCTTAATTTAGCTATTTAACCTCTTTGTTAGCACTAGAAAATGAGTAAGCAAAGTATCAGCTTTTATTTCTGTGGACAAACACACACACACACACACACACACCTTTGAATAATTAATTATACTAAAACATTTTAGTACAATTTTAAAAATATATCTTTTACATCCTATCGCTTACTTCAGAATTTTCAAAGGACCAAATAACATCCTGCCTTAAAGAGAAATTCATTACTATAGCTATTCTGTTATCAATTGATGAAACTGGTTTATTAATATCTAATAAGATTTCTTCAGCAGGAAGTCAGTTCATTATCGAGTTCATACATAACACAATTGCACTGAAGATTTGTAGAGCACAATAGCAAAGTTAGTTCAATTTACATAGTGATATCTTATGTTGATACTAGCCCTTTTTGATTCTTCTTCTGTTTATTTGTACCAATGTGTTATATAGCAAGAGTATGAAATAATCCTTCTCAGTTAATATAAAAAATTCTAGCTGACATTAATTGGATACTTACTGTGTGCAAACATTATTTTAAATGTTTTACAGCAATTCTGTAAGGTAGATACTGTTATGTTTCTAGATGTGGAAACCAAACCACAGATAAGTTAGTGAACTGCCTAAGGCTGTATAACTATTAGGTGACAGAGTCGAGATTCATTTTGCAGCCAATTTACTTCCATAGCCTATGCTTTTTACCACTGTTATTAGCACGAGAAAAATTCAAGTTGATTTTCTTCAGTCCAGAGCATAGAAGAAAAAACTATGTGTTAAAATGCTGACTAAAAAATAAGAAAGAAATTAAGTGTTCGGCTTTGTGGAATGCCAAATAATGAAGACGGAATAAAATTAAAAACAGAACCTACAATCAGTTATCACTTTCACTTTGACTAGTGATGAGTATGATTGTTGCTCAGTATGTTTTTCACCAGCATTAAGAGTTCTTTACAAAGAGCTAACTATTTCTATTATGAAATTAGAAACACAGTGAGAACAATTTGTATTCTATCTCCTTATAGAAGAAATTGCCACTTGTAGGTCAATGTTAGGAAAATACATTTTACTCACTTCCCAGTTCTCTGGATATCATCTGGGCTATTAGGTTGCTGTACAGTGGGATTAGCTTCCAGGAAAATTACTCTGGATTGCTAGAGTTCAAGATTCTTAAACTATAAGCAATGATTAAGTTTTGGCAATACCATGACAGTTGTTTCAGTGATAGCCGCTTTTTATTCCAAATACATAGCTTGTGTTTATTGTTAGAGGAAGCCTATTCCTTTGTATGGATTACTAGCATAACATACATTAACCTGAATGATATTTCTTACATTATTGTATACATAAGATTAAACACCAACCAGTCCAATATTTTCTCTCTGGCAATGGAACCAAAGGATTTTTGGTGGGATATTTTTATAGTTTCAAGTAGAAATTAAGGATATACCTCAAAACTTCCTAACATTCTTTGTTCTTTAATTATTTATAGGTAAAAGTTTTCTAATATATCTAACTATAACCCTCAATTTTTTCCAGAAAGGAGAAACAGTATTCATGGTAAAAGTTTAAGTTGGTAGAGCAAGTGTCAGTCTCTGGAGGTCGTCATTTTCTGTTCTTCGTGGTTTTCTCTAATCTAATGCTTTCCTATTGCAGTGATTTGTCCAAGTGCTGGGAATGGCGGCCATCCTGACAATAGCTCTATGATTTTCTACGCCAATGACACAGGACTCCAACAATTTGAAAAGTGGTGGAATAAGTCAAAGACAGTGCCCCTTTATCTCATAGGGCTCCTCCTGCCACTGCTCAATTTCAAATCCCCTTCATTTTTTTCAAAGTTTAATATACTAGGTAAGCTGAGGCACTGTTTTATGGAGCCTCTGTGTAGTAGAATACCTGCTGGATTCTGTGGGAATATGTTCTGGCTGGAGAGAGAGTTACCTCCAGGCCTGTTCATCTATGTGTAATTTGTTCACTCATATGTTTTCTTTATAGAATTTGGCACAGAAAAAAAGTATAGGTGACCATTCCAAGTCCAAGTTCCTTTTAAGACAGGTCATTGATTTATCATTCTATTCTTACTGAATAATTCTTCCTTATTTCCTCTGAGGGTATAGTAGAGAAATAGACTAAAATTTCAGGAGGGGAGATCCAAAATGGATATTATAGGAATTCTCAATTCTAATGGTTGGAAACATTAGAACTTAGAATGGGAAGTTTTGGAATATTTTTTCCTACAGTTTCTATTTAAGAGGGTAGCACAGAATTATCACCTGACTTTCAACCTAGGATGTCATTCTCTAGCTCAGACTCCTAAAGTTTGTTCTATTTTCGCTCTCCTCTTCAATGCTTTCTCTTCCTTGGACCGTATTTTTGTGAACCATATTTTTCAAAAAATTCTGAAATCATCTGAAATCACCAAAAAATTTTCAGAAATTTCTGAATCACTAAAGAAATTGACCATATCTTAAGATGGCAAAAGGAATCCCCAATGAAAGCTCAGATTTGGTTAACTAAAGGCAAGGATATCATTCATAAAGAATTGATAACCCCAAATAGAGCATGGGATTTCATCTTCTCCATATAGATCTAGGCAACCTAGAATGTAAAATAATTAGATTACTCATCACATCAAGGAGGTTTCCAGGAGACCAAAGGAGGAGATGAGATTATTTCTCTATACCTTTTGCTTCACAACAGGATTCACTGTAGGACTGCCACAGACACACAGAAAATGAAGAGTTATGGTTATATAAGCTTTGGCCTCTTGTTTTCATTCTTTCCGAATCAGCTAATCTCCAAGCCCACAGCAGAGTTTATGTGGCTCATTTGTGGTTTCCTGATTTGCTTGCTGACTTTCCTATGGAAAGTTAGCATATATACTTACAGAAGAATTTGCTCAATTGGGCAAAACAATCAATCACAGGACTTCTAACAAGGTTGATTATTCTCTACTTCCTTAAGGATATTCTACTTTTGTCCTTTTCTTTGTACTTTCCCTTTCTTTTAAATCTATAGCTTCTTTAGAGAAATTAGCATCAAATTCCTCTAGAAACCTTCTTGGACTCAACTCCATAATGATCGGACTTAGAATAATCCTGTAACTTCTAGACTACTAAAAAATTCTTAATGCCCACTTTACCCTGTGTGTAATACCTGTGAGTGGAATCTGGAACCTCTATTTAGCGAGTAGTACTACCCAATCAGAACCTCATCTAGATATTAGATCAGATTTTTCATGAATTATTTGGCTTATCACCTTTCTCAAATAGGTTTATAATCCTCCACATTCACTCTTTACTTTCTTATCATTGTACACTAAGTCTTGTGACAGACTTTTCCATCTTATTAACCATTTCTAATAGTTCCAATAGAATAAAAGCCAACTAGTTTCATGTTGTCTTTTTTTCTCCTGTGTAAACTGTTTTGTAATGGACTCTGCATGTATACTCTACTAAATTCAGCTCATTTGTAAATTAGGCAGTTTGCGTTTAGCAACGTATGAACTACATTCATCTGGTTCTTCTTAGGCCTACTACATAGTTTTTCGCTTTGTTTTTTGGTAACTCAAATAGCTTGTTTCTGTTCTTTAGATCCCACCTGTGTTTTAGTGAGCATAATAAATGAAGTTAATAATATTCCAGTCTTTGCTGAGAAAAGTAGAAACAAAGCTTGATTTGAAAATAGTCTGTAAAAATACAAAAATGATGAATAGTTTCTGAATTTTTTCTCACAGGCACAGTGTCCGTTGTCTATTTGATCTTCCTTGTCACCTTGAAGGCTATTCGCTTGGGATTTCATTTGGAATTTCACTGGTTTATGCCAACAGAATTTTTTGTACCAGGTGAGCTTTTGGGGACAAAGAAAGAATTAATAACAATAATATGATCTTTAAGTTAACTATTTTAAACTATTGCTATGCTAACACAAGTAATGTTATTTTTTATGATGAGCATTTCTATTAATGCTGTTAAGCTAAATTACATGTGAAATTACTCTGGTTTTCTTGCAGTGAGGGGTAACTAGGGCCCTTTTATAACCAGCGTCATTTCTACATGGGAGATAAAGTTCATTGAAGTTACAGTGCAATTGAAAAAGAATACATTCTCTAGACTTTTCTGAGAAAACATACCCCTAGAATTTCAGAGACTTAATGCATGGTCAGTGGTTACTATTCTTGTTTTTCAGGCTACTTAAGATGGTGATATTAAGTTTACTCTCCCCCTTTTTTTTTCTCATGGTAATATCATGGCAATTTCTTACATTACACCTGAATTTAGACACGATAAAAGCACCATAAAACAAGGAATGGATAATGCTAAATGAGGAGACAGCTTGGAAAATGAAAGTGACTGTTCCACTAGTATCTTGAAAACTATTAAGGAGAAAGTAGTACAAAATTCTGCTGTTGATTTAGTAATACTGCTTTCTTTCCATTCTTCAACTGTTGATTCACACAGTCTAAAATTTCAAGTCTGTATTCAGTATCTGATGTTACTCTCTAAAGTCTGAAATTATAGTTGTCTATGACTCCTTTTGTTTCTTTTATTACTACATTTCTGAGTTTTCCAGGTGTACTAAGTTGGTGGTCATTGGAAGCTGTTGTTTAAGTTACCATAGTTATGTGTTTTCAAATCATCTGGTTGCATTAGCTTTGAGTTTTTATTTCTATGAGACGTCTACACAGACTAAAAGGAAGTACTGGAACTTAAAAAGCATCCTCTCTCCCAGCTTGAATTTAAAATTGGGCACTAATGAAAATGGCAAACTTAAGCTAGTTTTTCCATTGATTGATAAAAATAGTCTAAGATATTATTTCCTAAAATTAGATTTGTATTGATTTATTTTAAGGTTCTTAGTGATAAAAGTTTCTGCTAATGATAAGACATGAGAGATAAATATGAGAAAAAAGGAGAGTAAAAACAGTTGTTTAGAAGACGAAAAAAATAACATATTTAAATAGTTAATAAGTCATTTATTTCACTTCATTTATAAATAACATGAAGGGAGAATCATGAGGACTAAAAGAGACTTGCGTTAATGTTTACAATCCTGAAATAAATTGCTTTCTTGTGATAAGAATTTCTCAAGAATGAAAATATGTCATAAATCTTTTTCAGTAAAGAATAATTAAGAATGAAAATGAAACAGAAAAGGAAAAAAGAAAAAAGGAACTTGAAAGAGAAGGAAAGAGAGAGGAAACAAAAGAAAACCTCCAAAAAGTTATATCCTCAAAGTGACAAAAGACAGTGACAGCTGCATGAAACAATATTTGGGTGTTGGAAGGAAAGAAGGAGGGAGTTTGGTCCTGGAAATCAAAAATATAATAGAAATAAGAATTGAAAGAAAATTTGGAAGATAAAGCTAACTTCCCAAAAAATAGACTAGAAATTATGGATGGTCGTATGGATAGAAGGAAAGAGTGAAGAGAGAGGTGGTTGGGGGCGGGGGGGAGGAAGAAAGAAGGAAAGAAAGGAGAATAAAAATAAGAAAATCATAGCATTAATTCAGGTGACCCAATATCTAACTAAAAATAGTTCCAGAGAGAAGAAAGAAAATGAAGGGGATAAAATTTTCAAAGAACTAATGTAAGCAATTTCTCCAAAACTGAAGAACATGAGTTTCCAGATATAAAAGGGCTCAAGTCCCCAGCACTATGAATAAGACGCACTCCAAGTCATATCATCATAAAATTTCAGAAGACCAAGGATGAAGAGAAGGCCCTAAAAGAACAGGTCTCTAGAAAAGGTCTGGATAAAATAGTATCAAGCTTCTTAATAACTCTGAAAGCTAGAAGACAATGGAAGTGTCATCAAAGTCTCAGAATAAGTTAATTTAACCTAAAATTCTAAAATCCCACTATATTCTCATTCAAGTGTTAGAGTACAATAAAGATATTTTCAGAAAGTAAAGCCTCACAAGATTTTACCCTCCATGCACTCTTTCTGAGGGGAAAAAAATAAAAGCTGCAAATTGTGCTCTACCAAAAGAAGTAAATCAAGAAATTTCCAGAATGATGATGAAGGGAGACCCTAGGAAACAGCTGTGCAACAGGCCTAGAAAACTCAGATTATAGCAGGTAGACAGACAGCCTCAGGAGGCATATTTTCCAACAAAAATGTAAAATGGAAAAGATTATTCGATGTGTTGTATAGAAAGAGTGGAGTTTTACCATTCTTTTGGAGAGTTTGGAGAAGAATTAGCGTTCACTAGAAAATTTAGCAACCGTAAAGGAAAAAGTCAATGATTACCTCTGAAAAAACAGGTCAACAAAAGTATTTTTATATAAAGAAGAAAATATAATAATAATATATTCACTATTTTAACTATGAATAATATGTAATTATCATAAAAATTTAAACATTGAATATTGATTTTGTAAAATTAAAATTATGATTATATGGGGGAATAGGAGATGGAAAAGTGTAAGTGGTGGTAGTAATATAAAAGCACTAAAGCCTCATGGTGGAAAATCAATGGATTATGTCTAAAATTTAAAAACAAAGGAAAAAATGTGTATTTCTTAAAAATAAGATAGATTATAAATAGAAGAGTTAGAATTAGTTGCCTCTGGGAAACAGGATTCAGGATGAGAGTTACAAAGCAAGAGATTCTTGGTTTTTATTAGAAGTCTTTTAATAAAATTTAACTTTCAACAATTAGTACATTACAATAGCCAAGATATGGAGGCAACCTGAGTGTACATAGATGGATGAATGGATAAAGAAGAGTTGGTACATATATACAATAGAATATTACTCAGCCATAAAAAAGAATAAGATCTTGCCATCTGCAACAACATGAATGGACCTAGAGAGTATTGTGCTGAATGGAATAAGATAGAGAAAAACAAATGCCATATGATTTCACTTATATGTGAAATCTAAAGAACAAAATAAAGAAACAAGCTCATAGATACAGAGAACATTGATAGTTGCCAGATGGAAGGGAGTTGGGGAAGAGTGAAAAAGAAGGGATTAAGAAGTACAAGTTGGTAGTTATAAAACAGTCATGGGGATATAAAGAATAGCACAGGGAATATAGTCAATGATATTATAATAACTATGTATGGTTGTCAGATGTTTACTAGATTTACTGGGGTGATTACTTCATAAGTTATATAAATGCCTAATCACTTTGTTGTACACCTGAAACTAATACAATAAATTGTATGTCATCCATAATTGAAAAAATTAAAATATTAGAATTAAAAAGAAAGAAAACACTGTTTAGTGCAAAATTTCACAATGTTTAGAATAAGACATTTAAGAGAAAAAATTACTACACATTTAAGACTGAAATTAAGATTATATTTTTAAAATGAAAAACTGTTAAATGCTTTGAAACTGACTTCAAAGAGACTTCAGACACTGATTTTAAAGAAGTATGGGGTGATTTGCCATTTGAGTGCCGCATTGTGTTCATCTGCAACCAGAAAAATAATTTTCTAACCACATATGCTTTAAATAGTTTTATTATTCACTTTCCATTAGGAGCGACTACTTTTTACCACTCATTGATATTTAACGCCTTCAAATATAATGGAATTTCTCTTTTCTTACTTTTATGTGTTTGTCCCACCTTTTTTGTTTTGATTTTGAACTTTATATTGAAGTGTAACATATATAGACACAAATGCATAGTTCAGAAGTGTACAGCTTGATTAATTTTCATAATATGAACATACCAGGTATCTAACACCCAGATCAAAAACAGAAATTACTAGCACTCCAGAAGCTCCTCTCATTCTCCCTACCAATTTTTATCATAAGTATATGTTGAAATTCATAAAATTATTTTTCTGCATCTATTTAGATGATCATATGATTTTAATCCTTTATTTTGTTAATGCGGTATATCACGTTGATTGATTTGTACATGTTGAACCATCCTTGCATCCCCGGAATAAATCCCACATGATCATGATATATGATCCTTCTGGTATATTGTTGAATTCAATTTGCTAATATTTTGTTGAGTTGTTTTTTTGCATCTATGTTCATTAGGGATATTGGCCTATAATTTTCTTTTCTTGCAATGTCCTTGACTGAATTTGGTATCATAGTAATACTGGCCTCATAAAATAATTTTGGAATTGTTTCCTTCTCTTCTATTTTTCAGAGAGTTTGAGCAGGATTAATATTAATCCTTCTTTAAAGGTTTGGTAGAATTTACCACAGGGCTTCTCTGGGCCTGCCTGGACTTTTCTTTATTGAGGATTTTTATTACTGATTCAGTATCCTTAATAATTGGTCTAGTAACTGGTCTGTCCAGATTTCCTATTTCTTCATGATTCAGTCTTGGTAGATTATATGTTTCTAGGTATTTATCCATTTCTTCCAGGTTGTCCAATTTGTTGATATATAATTGTTCACAATAATCTTTTATGATCCTTTGTATTTCTGTGGTATTAGTTGTAATGTCTCTTATAATTTCACTTATTTGAGTCCTCTCTCTTTTGTTCTTGGTTAATTGATCTAAAGGTTTGTCAATTTTATCTTTTCAAAGAACTAGCTCTTAGTTTCATTGATCTTTTTTCATTGTCTTTTTTGTCTCAATTTCATTTAGTTTCACTCTGACCTTTGTTATTTCCTTCCTTTTACTCCTTTGGGCTTGGTTTGCTTTTTTTTCCTAGTTTTTTTGTTGTTCATTTGAGGTTGTTCTTAACGTAGGCATTTATTGCTATAAACTTCCTTCATAGAACTATTTTTGCTTCGTCCCTTAAGTCTTGCTATGTTGTGTTTCCATTTTCATTTGTCTCAAGATATTTATTGATTTCTCCTTTAACTCATGGGTTGGTTAGTAGCATGTTGTTTAATTTCTATATATTTGTGAATTTTCCAGTTTTCTTGTAATCGATTTCTAGTTTTGTTGTATATGATTTCAGTCTTCTTAAATTAAGACTTGACTTGTGACCTAACATACAATCTATCCTAGAGAATGTTTCATGTATACTTTAGAAGAATGTGTATCCTGGTGCTGTTGGATGGACTATTCTGTCAACGTCCAATGTTTCTTTACTGATTTTCTGTCTGGATAATCTATCCACTCTTACAAGTGTAGTGTCGAAGTCCCCTACTATTATTGTATTGATATCTATTTCTCCCTTTAGATCTGTTAATATTTGCTTTATATATTTGTGTTTCCATGTTGAAAGCATAAGTTTTTACAAATGTTATATCCTCTTGATGAATTGATCCCTTTATCATTATATAATGACCTTCTTTGTCTCTTGTTACAGTCTTGGGCTAAAAGTCTATTTCATTTTTTTTGGCTTCCATTTGCATGGAATATCTTTTCCATCTCTTCACTTTCAGTCTATGTTTTCTTAAAGCTGAATTAAGTTCCTTATAGGCAACATCTAGTTGGGTCTTGTAATTTTTTCCATTCAGCCACTCTGTGTCTTTTGATTGGAGAATTTAGTACATTTACAGTTGAAGTAATTATTGATAGGTATGGATTTACCACTGCCATTTCATTAATTGATTCCCGGTTGTTTTGTAATTCCTTTCTTATGTTCTCCCTTTGTGATTTGATGACTTCGGATTCTTACTAAAGAGTTTTCCAGTTGTTTTTTTTGCAAAGAATATCTGCAAATCATGTCATATGGAAATAATAATGTTATCATCTTTCCAAAATTAGTGCTTCTATTATAATTATGTAATTATAATGCTGACTGTGGATCTAAAGTAATCAGTCTTTTTTTGTTAAGAAAATATCCTTCTATTCTCAATTTATTAAGAGGTTTTTATAAAAAATAAAAACAGAAGTGGGACTTGCCGCCACATTTTATTTTATTCTGAGATGTATAAATGTAAAATATTATAGACGGAAAAGAGGAGACTTTTCCTAAGAAAGATAACACTTTGAATTGCTTCACAGATAAAAATTCAGATAAAAGCTAACAAACAAAAAACTTGATGGAAAACAAAAGTATATCATTTTTTTATCTTCTGATTTCTTTTAGAGCTAGTGTTTGATTCTTAGTTGTTTTCATTTCCTTTCCTAAAATATTATGACAAAAAGTCAGTGGGCTTCGTTTTCTCATTTCTGCTTTTTATACTAAGGAATCCTCTGGGATAGGTTGTTCTCTACTTTATCTCCTATTTCACCTAGATCCAGCATCTTTTTCAAGTAAATCATGGTTTTAGTCTACATAAAAGCAATTTTTTTATTTTTATATTAGCAGAGCTCAAGACATAAATTGACAGTGCTTATAAGTATATATTACTTTATTATTCTTATTTCAAAGTAATTTTATGTTTATTGCAGAAAATTTAAAGAATATAGGTAAGTGGTTGATTTAAAATAAGTTCCAATGTTTAGCCAGAGATAACCAATTAACACTTTTGGATATTCCTTCAGTTTTTTTCTTTGCATACACATACATACTTTAAAAAGTAAAAATAAAACCATACTATACATAGTATATGAATCATGAACATTTGCAAGAGCATAAAATCTTTCTCTAGAGCATAATTCTTACATAACTTACTGTATACCACTGAGCAACTGTATCACAGTTTAGCCATTCCCTTCTATGTAGACATTTAAGTTATTTACAGTATTTTTAAGCAATGCTTTTTAGCATTGCCATTAAAAAATGTTAAATTATTAATTCTTAATAATTTATAATTCCTTTTTTAAAGGTATTTTTCTGGAAAATTCTAGGATTAGAAGACAAGAAACTTTAGTCAGACAGACCCTGCATTTGAATCCTGCTCTGCCACATACTAGTAAAGTGGCCTCAAACAGGAATAACTGATATAAAGCACCCTCACAGAATAGTCATTTCTTGATTCCTTTTCTTTCCCTTTTCAAGTACTCTGCTCAAGTATAATGCTAGCCTTGAGGAACTTTGTAAAGACATTTTAATATTCTTCTTCCCTGGACCAAACAGAGGCAACAGGTTTTTAGTCATCAGCTTTTGGCTACTAATATTCATTATCAATTTTAACGGGTTTTTTTTCCCTTCTCTTTTTCTCCTAGAAATAAGATTTCAGTTTCCACAGCTGACTGGAGTGCTTACCCTTGCTTTCTTTATTCATAATTGTATTATCACACTCTTAAAGAACAACAAGAACCAAGAAAACAATGTGAGTAATTATCTCAAGGAACTGATTTTCCTTACCGGACCTTAATTTTTAAATTTAAACCATAGAGCAGTGGTCATCAAACTTTTTCTATAAAGATTCCGATGGTAAATATTTTAGGTCTTGCAGGCCATATGGTCTTTTTATAACTACCCAACTCTGCTGTTATGGCATAAGGTAGCCATAGAAGATATGTAAACAAATGATGGTGACTATTTTTCAAGAAAACTTTACCAAAACAAACAATTGGTCAGATTTCACCTATAGGCCATAGTTTGCCAACCCCTGCTGTAGAGCAATCACTAAAAAAATAAAGAGGCATGGCCAATAGTGGTGATAAAATCTTTAAAAATACCCAAGTGAGCTAAAAAGACCGGAAAAAGAAAACAAAGAATAGATGGGACAAATAGAAAACAAATACTAAGATAATAGATTTAAACCCAGTAATACTGATAACTATTTAAATAAAAAATGGTCTAAATAATGCAATTAAAAGATAAGGATTGTCAGACTGATTAGTAAAAAAAAAAACCTAACTATATACTATCTACAGGAAATTTACTTTCAATATAAAGATAATATCATAAAGGCACTAAACATAAGAAAGGTAGAGTGGCTATTTTAATATCATACTAAACTTCAGAATGAGGAGTATCGCCAAGATAAAGGGGAACATTACATAATGACTTTTAGGGATCGATTCATCAAGAAGACATAATAATTCTAAAAATGTGTGCACCCAAATGACAGAGGTTCTAAATAAACGAAGCAGCAGCTGTCAAAACTGAAAAGAGAAGTAAATAAATCCACAATTATAATTGAAGATTTCATGACCCCTCCCTTAATAATGATAGAACAAATAGTAAATAAGTAAGGATATAGAAAACATGAAAAACTATAACCTACTTGACCTAATTGGCATTAATAAAAGTCTTCTCTCAAACAGCAGAACACATATTCTTTTCAAATGTACATGGAACATTTACCGAGATAGACCATTTGCAGAGTCATTGAACAGGTCTCAATAAATTTAAGAGGATTGAAATCATACCAAATGTTTCTTTGGCCACAGTGAAGTTAGAAATCAATAATGAAAGAAATTTGGAAAATTGACAAGCATGTGGAAATTAAACAACTTATTCCTAAATAACCAATGGACCAAAGAAGAAATTACAAGAAAAAATAGACAATACTGTGAGATTACTGAAAATGAAGACAACATAACAAAACTTATAGGATGCAGCTAAAGCAGTGCTTAGAGGGAAATTTATAGCTATAAACACCTACATTAAACAAGAAGAAAGATCTTAAATCAATAATCTAATCTTCTACCTTATCGTACTGGAAAAAGAAGAGCAAACTAAACCCAAAGCAAGCAGAAGTTAACTAGTTACTTGTGACCTTGTCTGCAGATTTTGAACTCAATTTGATAGTGTCTAACCATGTAACCAAAAATTATGATGAAGTTCTAATAGAGGTCTATACAATTGTTACTGAAATACCAAAAAAGGAAGAGTTTGCAGTGCCTGGGGATTCTGAGAAGACTTGAAGTAATGTTTGCCAGAGTCATTAAGAAGGCAAAACTCTTTCCAAGTGGAAGGAAGTTAGCTTTCAAATTAGGGCAAAAATATAGGTCAGACTCTTTTATTTTCATCTTTTCTGTTACCTTCATTCATGTGGCATATTACCTGTGAATGAAGTTGGAATCAAGTAAATCTGCATTTACCAAATATCCTAACTCAGTGACTTTCAAATTTTATTTTCTTTCTATGAAATAGTAGTAGTATTTGACACAGACCCCTTAGGGTTTTAATCATAATTAAATGTTACAAAGTAGGAAAAGTGTTTAACATGATCTCACATATAGTAGAGGCTGGACATTTTTAGTTTTATCTACTCCTATTATCCTTTCTCTCCTGACACTTAGACCGTGGATCTTTCTGTTAACAGGAGAGACTACCTTCCCCTTCAGATTCTTTCTAGTGCCTTTAAACTTATTTCAATGAGAACATATTAACTCTTCCTCAACATTTGTTCCTATAATGTTAATAAGTTAGTTAGATTCCCAGGAAAATCCATAATTGAACCACCTCAATTCTTCCTCTCTCTTCTCTCATCACTGCACTATATTTTCATGTGAAAACTAGCTTCTCATGGTAATATAAGAAAGCCATGTGTAGAATTGTTTCATTGTTTTATAAGATCTATAATTGGGGTATTCTTCATTAAAGTGCTCACCATACTTTATAGAAAGGCTATAGAGAGATATTTTCTCTGTTCAAGTCTAAGGAAAACTTATATAACTCTTCTTGTTTCTTTCAGCCATAACATTTGGAAAACTTAAGGATTGAGTTCTCTTATCATTTGCTACACTTTTTCTAAGTCGAAATATGTTTTTAGAGTTTGTATCTTCCCTCCCACTTTAGATTTGGTTTTTATCTTGGAAACGTTTAGTCTTTTTTTAAAAAAATTATTTATTTAAATTAGTTTCCAGGATACAGTACATTGGTTAGAAATCTACATAGTTCATAAAAAAATCCGCCCAATTGCTCCCTCCCTCCTTTGGCCCCCCACCTAAACATTATATTAATGCTAACTGCATTCCCTCTGCCATTCTCCCCATCCCCATGCCCAAATATCAACTACTAATTTGTACTTCTTTAACCCTTCACTCCATTTTCCCACCCCCCAAACCTCCCTCCCCTCTTCCCGTCACCAAATTGTCTACTGTAGGAAATGTTTAGTCTTATTGTACTTATATTTTTGTCATCAACAGTTTTAAATCTTTTGAGAAAATAGAAAGAAAATTTACTTATCCTAGATAAACATTTGGAACTTTAGGCTATAAATGGAAACTGAGGATATACTTACTGTCCTGTATTTTTAAATCCTTCTCTCCTCCTTTACAAATTCTCTGACTCATTGCCAGTTGAACAAAGCTGTCTACTTCAAGTTTTAGGAAGTTTAGAGAGATATATGAAAAATACCTATTTCATCTTCACAGAGATAGTATATATCATTAATAGTGTATACCTTGGTGCTGGCTAAGTAACCCGTTTATCCTGATCAACTGCTCTCATATGCCAACTTAGACCAAGTACCCCAGAAACCCATTTTATGAAGTAGGATTCTCATGCAGTGGATCATTCTATCCATGAGGCTGTGCTTCTCAAACTTTACCATCAAAGTCTCTTTAACAGCAGAGGAGAATGCCTTGTATACCTGGGAATCCGGGAGTGAACAACACAATTTTAATGACGTCTCATATTTTATCTTAAACACTCATGTATATTTTTACTGTACTCACAATTAGTTTGTCACACTAGAAATCGTTTTAAAATGATGAGTTAAATTACAGGCAGTTCTCATTTTAAACAGTTCCTATATGCATGAATTTTAGTTACTATGGTTTAGTTAAATTGCATCAGTTCCCCCTAACAACATGGTTCAAATTTCAGTTATGACAGGATTGGAACTATGAGTATTTGCATTAAGTAGTAGCTACCAGCCCTTCAGTTCAAAAATCACTACAGAAATAGCAGATGCACATCCTGATTAGTTAGTAATCATGTCTCTTCCTTCAAAGTCTTTCAGTGATTGGTCACTATGCATCTGTTATTTACTTTACCCTCAGACTGAAAAGTGGGTGGTTGAGTTGCTTCCTTGTCTCCTAGTGGTAAACCCAAGTGTTATTTATAAAAATGGAGAAATGAAAGAGAGAATTGACAAAGGTGAAAGTGTAACAATAAAATAAAAAGTGATAACACTGGAAATGAAACTTTAATCAAACATAAATGGAATCATGAAAGAAATATCTGATTGTGGAAATGTTGACCCTGCTGCCATCCAAGAGACTAGATCTACAACCAGAAGAACTTAAGGAAGGTGAAGTTATCAACACAAATAAGGAAGGTGATTGTGATGAAAACAATCAAGAGGTTTCAGAGGAAGTGACACTGAAACTTCCCATTAAGTTCCCATTGAGAGAATTCTCAGAGATACTTCACAACATTGAAAGCACAAAGGATGAAATGTTGGAAGCTGATGCAGACTTAAAAGAAATGAATATTACAGTTTACCAAGGCATGAAAAAGATGCTTGCTCTAAATTATAATTATGCCATGACGGGGGAAACACAGTCCAAACTACTCTGCAAGTTTTAACAAAGAAATAAAACAGTTTAATGTTCAATGTTTCTGGTGTTTTATATTAGTATACTGACTAAATATCAAGTTTACTGTTTGTAAATGATAGTTTTTAATGTTTTGGCAAATATTGGTAAAGATCACAGAACAATCACAATTTTTCCCATTGATTATTATGATTGTGTTGCAGTCATTTTTTTTAACACATGATAATCAGTTTAATAAAATAGTTTATATAAGCATCTGCAATGGTGACTTCAACCACTTAATAGTGATGGAAGTGATCTGCTTAATCTCTGAAGAACTGTGCATGTCATTGAGTGGCTTGTGGATCTTCATCTGGAACTGACTTTGGAAAATTTTAGGGTCTTAGAACTTTCACTACAAGGAGTTTTTCTCGTAGTGGCTCTCGGAGTGTTGGTAGGCATCCGTACTAGTCCTTTCACTTTGGGTGACAAGTCGAGATTTATTTCCTTTGTGTCTCTGATCAAATCAGCACACCCCTTCTCCAGGGAATTTTACCTTGTGGCTGTTTAGGGTGATCTTATTTGGTGAATGGCCACCTCTGGTTTTATGGGTGTCTTTCCAGTATCCATAAGCCATGGCTGCAGTGCAAACAGCCCTGAGGCAGGAGCGGAGCAGGGGCGGGAGAGCTGCAGCTGCGACCACATCTTCCTCAAAGAGATGTCCGAGCATTTTTACAGTCTCATACTCTCATGCAAAGAGAGGACTGTCTGTGTTTAAGTTTTGCTCCCTAAAATTCTTAAATAGAAATGCTTTTCTGGCAGGAGAGAGAATTGATCTGATTCACACATTGAAATGCTTTATATCTCAATGTGTTGTTTGCTTTTTGCTTCTTCATATGAATCTGTGTAGTTTACTTAGCTACACATCAGCAGAAGTTTTATGTAAATGTTTGGAGTAGGTCTGTGTGGTCAGTTTCTGTCATTTTTGTTAGTTAATGCTCCGCTGGGTAGTATTTTCACTATGAATGGTATGTGGAACAAATTATAAACCATATTTGAGAATAGAACGTGCTCCCAGACCCACTTGTGCCCCACTGTAAACCCAGTCCTCATTCCATTGGCATTGTTCCCGTCATCAGTTCGCAGCTACCAGCCCTGCCAGCCATTGCTTATTCATGAGGCAGAGTAGGTTACCTTATTAATGTATAGGATTCTTGACACATTACCAGTTCATAGAGTCACTCGTGCCTCTTTTTAAATATATTTTTTTACATTGAGCCTCATTTTGTAAAAGGTAGCTTTTTCTAACATTTCTCCATTAAACGAGCTTTTAAGAGGCTCTTTGCCCTGGCCTAGTACAGTGATGGCTTCTGTTCAAGCTAGAGAATAGCAAAACCCACATGCGTGCATGCTATTCATAGGTGGCATATTTCCCAGGATCGTGCTAAACCTCAGCTGCTTTTGTATTAAAACAGCATTTCTGTTCATTCGAGTATTTCCAGACAAAAACAGATATGCAATTCTTGCCCTACTGAATATACATTTGGACTACTATGAAGTAGAACTTTTCTTATTTTAGTATTTCTCTTGTATCTATATGTGTACTTGATTGTATCCTTTGTTATTTATAACTTGTTACTTCTCCTTTATTGTTTTTCTTGATTGTTGTCTATTAACTGACACAAATGAATTAGAGACTGGTCAGTTCTCCATCATGGTAGCTAAGGGAATGGAATTTGGAGCCAGAAAGACTTGGTTTGAATATTGACTTCACCGGCTACTCACTTTGTAACCATGAACAAGTTTTGTAACTTGCTGCACTAGTTCACTCATCTATAAAATGAAGGAAAAACTTGCAGCTACATTAAATGAGATAATCCATGTACTGTATTTAGCAAGGAGCCTAGCACTTAAAAGCACCTACTAATTGTAGCCAATGTAGTTATTATTTTTTTATCTACATTTACTGAATTCCTACTGTGTGCCAGGCATCGCCTAAGTATTGGGATATAAAGATAAAAAAAGACACAGCCAGTGTCTTCAGAGATCGCATAGTCTAGTGGTATAAACCAATGTAAACATAGAATAATTAAAATACCAATATGATAAAGAATTATTAACCATGACTATTTTACGAGTGTCAAGGGACTTTTCTTTCCACTTGAGATTCTTCGTATCATGAATATGGTACTTTTATAATAAAAACTAATGACAATTGTCATGCTGTACTTGAGGTATGTATACAGCGCTATAAGAACAGGGAAACCCTGTTATATCGTGAAGCCCTTGCATCTTAGACTGATCACCTTCATCAGATTTTTCCTCAAAGTTCGCCTGACCAAAATAATGCAGTGATCAAGTAGTATACAATTTAAAGACTGTCCATAAAATGGTAGTTTTCTCTTTTTATATATAACTCTCTCTGACACAAATGTTTTAGCCTCCAAAATTTTGTATTTTACAAGATTACCTTGTTCTTGAGTGGCATTGAGAAGGTTGGAGGGAGAATGACTTTGAAACGTGATTGGAGATTACGACCCTTTGTTATGAAAATTAGAGTTCCCTGGTTCATTTCTGTTCATCCTACACAAGACAATGGGCAACCTTAGCAGTGACTGAACTCTTGTGTCAGATGGGCCCTAGAGCTTCATGAATTAAAGAGGAAAACTTCGAACCCCCATGGGTTTCAAACCCCTCAACCCTAAATAATTAAAAGCTCTTAGAGAGAAGGCTAGATCGAATATGCATTATTCAGGTTCCTATAGCCCCATAGGTCTATCCATCATTAATTAAGGAATCCCTGGTTTGTTTTCAGGCTAATTGTCAACTTAGACGTGATTTTAGGATTTCTCATAGCTTATTTGCTTTTTAAATGAATTTATCAACACTCAAGTTTATAACTCTCTGCTATTCCTTTAGCCCATTTAAGGAAGAAAGTTGTCCAAAGAATCAGAAATGGCCCCTAATACCACATGTCCAGTTTTCTTATTGTGTTATTAAACTAAAGTAAAATTATATATAATTTTTTATATGTTTTCTTAGCTTTCAAATAATTTGTGTTTAAAGTGAAAAATGAATTGGCTTATTGCCATAATTTAGTTGTGCTGGATTGTTTGGCTGTAACTTTAATGGTGATGGAGACCAGATTTGTGAGCTGTGGGATCTGTTCTATTTGGATCTGACAGCTGGCTGCATTAAATATCTTGGAGCTTTTTACTTTGCATGGGAACGGTAGGTTCAGAGGGAGGGAACAGCAGTGGAAGAAAGCAATCCACTCTAAAGTTCTGCATTTGTTTACTGATTCCAATAATAACATTGCACAGCTGTTTCAACAGCTGCCTTTTAATTTCCTTTTGTTTACTGTTTAGGTTTATGAAGCTTGTCTTTAATACCTACTTACTGTCTGTTCTTTAACTAGCTTTTCTTCTTTATTTAATATATTTTATTATGTACCAGTCTCTCCTGGTGGAGGCATGCTTTGATGATTTAAGTTAATTTACCACAAGAAAAAATTTTTTAATTATGTAGATCATACAGAAGGTGGCTTATTCTTTCTTGTTGTCCCTTGGCTTTATTGTCTTAGTTAAATATTTTATAAATTTGGTAAATAAATTGCTTTTTGAAATTAAGTTAGAGTTTCAATCATGTTAAACCACCATTTATGTTCATTTCTAAGTCTACCAATAGGTAACTTAGTCTACATATTCCAGAATAGTCTAAAAAAAAAAAAAAAAAAGGACTAATTGTAAAGTGTGTGAATTTTCTGTGAAAAATGGGATGCCTGAAAGCTACATACACACACAGAGCAAAAAGGTAAATCTTGTATTGTCAGTCTTCTTATTTAGCCTATTCAGGTGGACTTACTGTAAATTTATTCAGTATTGTGAGAATTTTATTCTCTATTTACAGGTGAGGGACTTGTCCATTGCTTACATGTTGGTGACATTAACTTATCTCTATATCGGGATCCTGGTTTTTGCTTCATTTCCTTCACCACCGTTACCCAAGGACTGTATAGAACAGGTAAGGCACATGTACCCTCTCTGTGTCATTGTCTCCACCTTCATATTGGCAGAGCAGGCATGGAGATACCGGAGCAAGATAATAATAGCAGACAGGACCAGATTTGAATACCTTCTCTACTTTTTATTCTACATATGGGAATTTAGGCACCTTCCCCATGCTTTCTGAACTTCAGTTTCCTCCTCCATTTAGTAGAATAGATTTTTAGATGGACTCTCTGAGAAAACCTACCTCATGCTATCACCTTGGGGTACTCAAATGAATGATTCCTATTATATATATAGTATTTCTCTTTGTGTGGATTTGTGTTCCTTTGTGTCCATTTTCACTAATAGTAGTCATGAAATTGTAAAACCTCCACAGATAATACATTCAACTCCCTTATTTTTCAAAACCGAGATCTATAAATGTTCTGGATAAACTGGCATCTCAGTTCAACAGTTCCTAATGACAGGTCTAACATCCACTTTGGTACTGCATGGCAGATAGCAAAACAAAGATAGACTGTTCAGCTGTTAAAAAAGACAAAGGGAGAGACAGAATAAAAGAAACTTTTTTCTTTTACTAAAAGGCTGCTATAAGTAATATTTTCTTTGATTTGACCCATCATAAACTTAGGTAGGGTACAGTCTGTAGTTTAATGTGACTGTAGAATTTTTCACAAAAAATAGCATTTCACAGGTGTCTTTCTTTCTGGTCAGAAAGAAATTTCTGTAATAGAGTAGAGTAGAATATACAATGTGATTTATTACAGATGAATTATAAATATTATTTCAGCATAATGCCTTTAATAATGTTCTCATCTTTGTAAGAGAAGTGGGTTTGGTTACTGCTGTTATGATAGCTTGAAATGTTCTTCTCTTGATGTCCTTGATTCCAGAACTATTTTGGCAACCAAACGTTTGCTGAAAATTTCCCTGATATGAACTATCCCATATAAAGCCACTCCCTTGGGAATAGGAGTATCCGTGGTATTCATACTTGAGAGGGAGGTAGGGTGAGGAATGTGTGATTATTGTTTTAGATGCCAAACTAAAATAGAGAAAAGAATCATGAAAAGAAATAGAGATAGATCCTTTTCTATTTAGTGATAGACTGTAAATAATGTAAATAAAACTGATTCTAGATGACAGATATACTCTCACTTCATTCTGTAATTTTGACTTTGAAAGTGCTGCAGTGCTTCAGTGGAGAGAAAGCAAGAGAGCTAGTGAAGATGAAATGGCATTGAGCTAAATCAGCCATTTATATTGAAACAAATTTATGCTCGAACCTTATTGAGTGGTGCTTCTTAAACTAGCTATGGTGAAGGACAAAGTGTTCTTTGTCATTGTTTTAAAGTCAAATCAATTATAGGCTGATACTTTTGTAAACTAGAATAAAAGTATGGCAATGTCATATTTCTATAAAAGTTTCTAAACACTTACTTTCAATTTCTATACTTGGCTCATTGAACAATAATTGTTAACAGTTCATGGACAGGCAGCAGACCACAAACCACAATTTGAGTGGCACTTATGTTATAAATCTGTATATATTAGACCCAATTTTTAACATACTTCATTTTCTTTCTTGGATTAGAATTTTTTAGACAACTTTCCAAGCAGTGACATCCTGTCCTTCATTGCAAGGATATTCCTGCTGTTCCAGATGATGACTGTCTACCCACTCCTAGGCTACTTGGCTCGTGTCCAGCTATTGGGCCACGTCTTTGGTGACGTTTATCCTAGGTAAGGGCTCTTCTCTTGACCAGCAAGATGTGCCAAGCAACAAATGACTGTGCAAACAGGTCAGTTTAAACTGTGACTGATCCTTTTGCTATAAAAATTTGCCTAATGTAATGGTTGCTAAGGATAGAACATTAGTGTTCTTTTCCCTGAAGAGCTTTAAAAATAGAAGACACTGCCTTGTCCGGAATGATTTAAAGTCAGTTCCTTCCAGTATAGTTACATTAGGTCTAATACCAGTTATATTTATCTTATGATTTATTTACTATTAATCTACACGTTGCCAAAAAATTAATAATATATATGTTAACAGTGTACGGCTAATGAGAATAAACTCTTTTAATTATTAGTATTGATATTTACTTATATATTAATATTCATGAATTTTTACATAAATGATAGTTGTTTATAATTGAAGGTAAGATACATAACAAGTTTAAATTCTTATTTATTTCTGTAACTACTGCTGTAATATTTAACCTCTAATTGATGATGGAGGAGCTATGAGTCCTTTTGAAAATCTATTCAAAATTAGTCGCCTTCATCCAAGAGAAATTTCTATAAGCTGCTTCAGTGTTTTCTTGAAACTTACTTGTGGACCCCTGGTTAACTCCTACTCTTACATTCAGTTTTATTTTAGATTCATCCTAATAAAAAGTACCTAGTCCTTACCTATTTTATTGGGAATAAATGATCTTAAATGAAGAAACCTTTGGATACAATTTGAAAAAAACTTACATTTTCAGTAACCAACAAACAAGTAGTCTTAATCACTTCTGGTTTAAAGTGAACAGATGCAGCCTATCCCCCATTAAATAAATAATTAGTTATCAACATGTTGGTTTAAAAGCCATAAACTTTTAAAAACATAAGTCAATAGTTGGCAGGTTTTTTTAAGCACTGACCATAGCAGGAGCTACGGCATTGCTCATCTGGAAGATCAAATTTCAGTAAATATAAGATGCCCGTCATGTTTATACCCTGTGCTGTAGTTACATTCACCAAAATAAAATGGCTACAGTGAAGTCATAGATGAAAAAATATTCTAGGTAAATGCATTATTTCAGTTTTCTGCCATTATTTTGTATAATGTTAGCTGTTAGAATGTTTTTTCCACTTGGAAAGAGTCTGGAATTTCCCTTGTGTTCACATTACATTTCTTTCCCTACCACAAAGAACACTCTATTATTCATCCTACAGTTACAAGTATTCCACAGACTGCGTTCTTTGGAGCATACTTTTTGGCTTCAGGACCATTGCTCTATCTTACAGTTTGGATTTTTTACCATGCTCGATTTTGTAACATCATGTTTAGTCATTTGTAATATACTGGTTCACTGAGTTCTGCAGATCTTCCAAATGTTGACACACTTCATTATATAGTATCAGAACGTGCATTGTTATATCACCACCAACTCTATTAACAAAAGTCTTTAAATATTGGAAAACTGTCATACTCAGGGTGGCAAATACAAGCTCTCCAAAGTTCTAATTTTCAGTTGACAGCTCAAGTTTTATCATTGACAACATATACTACTAGTTGTTTTCTTTGAGATGACAAGTTCAAACCATTCATTTTCAAGAAAATGTCAAATACCCAAGTCAAATACCCAAGTCTGAAGGACCATGTAATTCGTCTGCTCTTCAAGTAAAAACTGTTCATGGGGGCGAAGGGCTAGGCCGCCTTCCCACTCGGTTACAAGTGCTTTCCCTCAAGACAGCCATCGTACTTCAGTACGCAGCAGATGTACTTAATCCTATTCAATCACACAGAACATTAAAAAGAAATGTGTTCCAAGCATGAGTTTAATATAACTAGTAATTTTTACTTCTTTATCAAGAACAATTTTTAATAAAACTTTTTTTAGAGTGTTTGGCATGAAAGAATATAGTCTAGAGAATACAGACAGGTGCTACTACCTCTGTCCATGCTAAGGGGCCAGCAGTTTTGCTCACCATTGCATTTGCAAAGCAAGTAATGTCTTGTATGATTATTAAAATAATTTCTTCAGGAACTTCCTGAAGGAGTATTGGGGACTTTTCTAGGGTTTGTGGTTACATTTTAAGAACCGCTACTTTGGAAAATACACAAAGTTGTTTGCTTTTACGATACAAAAATAACAAAAGCCCAACTATTGTTTCAAAGCTCTGAAGCAATTTTCAGGTTGGAGTTTCTGGATAAATGTAAGATCTGGAAGTTGAATATCTTTGTAATTCATCAAGATGTGAATGACTAACCACTTATTTGTGTAAAATATTTTTCTTATTTTTAATTCTTTTTGTAATCTTTATCTGGGATTGATTAACCTCTAATAACTTGGACTCAAAAGTTGCTTTCATGTGTCAATTTAAGAATCATGCTTTTGGGAAATGGAATTATTTCTTGAGCAACAGAGTTCATCTACATTATTTTTTGTATGTCTAAATTGATTCCCAGATCTTGAATTGTTAACATCTAGTTCAAGTATTTAGTAAATATTCTATTCATGGTAAATAGTGAATAGCTTTAAGTGGCTGAATCTGAAAAATAAAAAGTTGCCCATTTTTTCTGTTCCTTAATATAATTTATGTTTCTAATTATAAAGGCAAAATAAACATTTTCTAAAAATATTATAAAATGTAGGAAATTTGTTAAATATAGAAAAGAAGAAAAATTACCCAAAATCCCAAATCTTAACACAATCACTACTGCCTTTTTTGTGTATTTCCTTCTGATATATATTCAATGTTTTCAGATTTAGTGTAGTAAAAATCTAACAAGCTTTTTTCCAACTTGCCTCAGTGGATTTTTTACCATCGAGGTAACAATGATAAGTATTTTTAATAATTTTTAATATATCCCATTAATTATTACCTTGCTATATATCTGGGATACTTCTCTTCTTCTATAAATATTTACATGGTAATAGATGCTTTAATTTGAGTCTTTTCTTAAGATGTTCCATGTGAAATTATGGATCAAAAAGTATGAACTCTGATACACATTACAAAATTTGCTCCTATAAAACTTTACCTATTTATTTAATTGCACAAAATGTCAAGTGTCCTATCACCAGCACTGACTACTATTGTCACCTTTTATTTTTGCTGTGATTTTACTTTCAAGTGTAAGACATTCTCATTTTAAAGATGTTAATAATGAATTTTATTCTCGTGTTCATGGTTATAATTTGCCTGTTTTTATTTCTTTTTTTTCTTTCCTCCAATCTGTCTCCTCAACTTGTAGCATTTTCCATGTGTTTATTCTTAATCTAATTATTGTGGGAGCTGGAGTAATCATGGCCTGTTTCTACCCAAACATAGGAGGAATCATAAGGTACTGTCTGTAAGGGAACTGTGTTCCTTCATACAGTCGTGTCATGCTTTTCCAGCTGCTGCTGCTGCTTCTGCTGCTGTTGTTGTTGTTTTAATGTAATTGTATGAAATTTCAGTGTTTAAAACCAGTAACATTAAAATGTAGTTCTCTGGTATCAGTTAAGGTGCTTATTATCTCTCATTTCTGCTTATTTCTAACTCTAGAAATTCGATTATCCCTTAGGTTTAGGCACCTATGCCCTTTTCTTTTTCTCATTATTTTCTAATGTATTCCTTTCTTCTTACCCAAAATAAAAAGTAATTTTTAATATATAATATATATCTTCTTGGGTATCTGGGAGATCTTTTATATGTCAAAGCTATGTCCTAACTTTCTTAATTCATTTCTACTCAAGAATATATTTCAGTATCAATTGTAGTCAGAAAGGAAAAGTTTAGGTAAGAGTTTATATCCCAAATAGCTTTTTCCTTGATATGCTTTTTTCAAAAACATTGGGATAGGTTGAGTAGATTGGAAATAAAGTGACTTCAGATTCTCATGAAACGCTGGGGTTTAAAATGATCTGATTTTTCATATTTAACCTATAGAAAGCAGGGCTGAGTCACTTTTTTTTAAAGAATCTTACCTAAGCAAGGAACAAAAGGGGAGATTATTAATCCTGATGCTTATTGAATGTGATGGATTTGCAAGTTAAGTCCACTATTAAACCATTCCTCAAGAAAACAAGATAGGGAAAAGGAAGAGAAAGTGCAGGTTCCTCTGCGAGTCTCAAGTTTAGGTATTTTTCTTATTATCTTTTGTACTGTCCTGAATGCCAGGAAGGCGCTCATCTGTTCTCATTCTTAAGCAGATGCTAGCAGTCCTTCAGAAACCCAGAATGCATAATTAGTTTATAAAAGATCAAAGATAGAAAGCCTATCTCCAGATGTTTCTGAGGAAGTAGCCACAATCAGGGAGACTCAGGAACTATGGAGATTTGAGAGATGAATAAAAATCTCTTTGTCAAGAGCATTTAAGATCTTGCTTCCTGGCAAAGTCATCAATTTGACTTAAATAAAATCTTATAAAAATTCAAAAAAAAAATATCTCTGTTAAGCAGATGCCATAAAAATGAACAGGAAATAGTATTTTATATTAAATGACCAAGTAAAATGTTTTAAATTCAAATGCTTTAAGTCATCAACAAATGAATCAAAAATAATTTCATTATATCAAACTGAGGCAGATTTAAATTGTACTGTATTTACCTTAATTGTAAAGCAAGATGCAAGATAAATATTATCCCCATAACTTTTTATTTTGCAGATATTCAGGAGCAGCATGTGGCCTGGCCTTTGTATTCATATATCCATCTCTCACCTATATAATTTACCTCCACCAAGAAGAGCGTCTGACGTGGCCCAAATTAATCTTTCACGTTTTCATCATGACTTTGGGCTTGGCTAACCTGATCAGTCAGTTTTTTATGTGAAATACTCAACTATCTTCTCAAGATCTTTCATGGTATTTTGAACTTTGACAACAGTTCCACATAAATTCACTTGTAAATATTGTTGATGTCGTAATTCTAAATTTTTTCCTAAGGTAATTTGATAACAAGGGAAATAGTAATCCAATTTATAAATAAGTAATTTTGATTAGCATGGGGAAAGGGCCATAAGAATGATCTTCGTCTCTACCTTTTTAATATTCACTCACCTATTTATTTTCCTTGTCTTTTCTGAGTAGAAATGTATGCTGTGTTTTGGTTTTAGATATATAAGGTGGGTGGGTTTATTTTGGCTACAATAGATTCTCAGGGTGCCACAGCAATGTATTGCTAGATCCTATTTCTGTTTTTTATGTCACTGTATTCACTTTCATTTTATTGCTTGCTAGACCATTTTTGCAGTTGCCCAAACCTTTACTGTTTGGGACAGTAAACCAAATACCTCATTTTTAAAAAGAAATCTCTATGACATCAGTGTTAATAAGTTTTTTAACTATGTCCTCAATCTCTATTCGAAAGAGAAAGAGAGAGCGGTTGGAAGGGTAGGGGAAGTGAGTAAGAAAGCAAGGAACCTTGTCAGCACAGGCCCCAAGGTCATGAAATTTATGCAAAATAAATGAACTAGGAGAGTTTTGTTGCTGTCTGACGTCTCTTTTGTTTCTAATCCAGTACCAGTGACTTAGGTCAAAATTCTAGTTCCCCCAGCCAGATTTTGCATAGGGACAGGTATGACATTCCCCATAGATGAATATGGGGCCATAGGCAAGCGGGGAGTCTTTTGCTTTCTGGATCCTTGAGCATTGCATAGGATGCCATGACAGGACCAATGGGGAAGAATGTAGGAAGCATGGCAGAGAAGGATACAGGAGGCAGGGAGAAGGGAGTGGAGAAGGGGCCAGAAAAAGTGAGGGATAAAAGTGGTTTTATTCCTACAGGAAAGGATTAATTCTGTCTGAGGTATGACCTCCAGAAGGACATCAACTCCCCCACCTCTCCCACTCCATCCTCCCACCCCCCCAACCCCTCCCCTCCCCGCTTCTGTAACTGGCAGGATAGAGGTTAAATCCCCCCTGCCAAATTCCTTGGATCTAAGAAAAGGTTTAGGAAATCTGAATTATTGGAATTTGTAGTCTCCTCTTTTTCATTCAAACTAAAAGCTAAACCAGAGCGAAAATCCATGTCTTCCATATAATACAGCCTCAGTGTTCTGCTGAAAAAGTTAGATTTCTCTAATTTTAGGCTAACACTAAAAAGTATGTTGTGTTAATATACATTCCATATCCCAAGATGGTGTATAAATTTGTGTTATTTCTGTCCTTTGAGAAAGATGGGTGAACTAGCCTTTTTTAACCTAGTAAAGAGCTCCAGATTCTAGACTAGCTGTAATTTCTTTCAGCAAAGCATTCAATCCAGTCCATAGATACATATCTATATTGATGAACTATATTTCCTAAACTTTTTTTTTGAAGTGTCATGAAAATTTTCAAGCATACACAAAAATAGAAAAAAATAATATGCTAACCCCCTCCCCATATAACCCATTCCCTAGATTTAGTAATTATAAAACTACATTTGCTTTACCTGTTCTCTTTTTCTTTTCTTTTTCACTGACGTGTTTAAAGCCAGTCTCAGATCTTATGTCATTTTATCTCTAGAAACCTTAATATGCACTAAAATCACCTTTCGAACTTAGCTACATTGGTTGACAGAGACAGCCTCGAAAGTGTTTGTTAGCAAAAGCAGTTGACAGAAGTTGGGTTAATGAGAAAATTCTGCATTAGGTGTTTGGATCTTTGTGTTAACCTTTCTTAGAACAGGGGTATGAAACCTGGAGGTAGCGTGTCTCTCTGTGCTTGGATGTCCCTGCATCTTTTTGACTTCAGAGTCTCATTCAGTGAGTGACATAGGAATCAAAAGCTAGGTAGCTCCTTGAGGGATCCTCTAGGCTTAACCCTTGTTTATCCCTTGCTGCCTCTCTTGTCTTTAAAAACGTGAGTCTTCATTGCCTCTTTTCAATATACTTGAATATTTTGACATGTGGAAAAATGGTTTGGTATATTTTTGCCCATTTAATATTCAAAGTGACTATGACAATGAATGCATTACTTACCAAACTAAAAACCAATGTATGTGTGTGCATTCGTATTTTGTTTTCTTTAAAAGACTTGATAATTTAGAACTTCTAAAATCCTGCCTTGGACTTATGCTGAATGACTTTGCCTTCTTTAGTTTCTTTTCATGAAACCGACTCCTCTGGCCTGTTATTTTGCTTGGTCAGAAACTCCTTGTGTGGGTGTGTATGTCCTGGCTCACACATTAGTATGATGAGATATGAACTCATTCAGAACCCATTTTAATTAATTTTAGACTTTCTCTATTGTCATCTCTTAGAATTTTCTAATTAAATTTATTTTACTTTTTGCAACTAAGGATGTTATAAAATTAAAAACAAGCTTTTTAGAGAAGTCTTCCTTAGAAAGGCTCTGGATGAATATGTGTTATGTTAATACTAAACCAGAAAAGACAAAGAAATGTCCTTTGAGCTTTGATACCTATAGATGATCATCCAAAATCAGTTTCATCATCACATCCAAAAATATATTGGAGTAACGAATAAATTTACCCACAAAAAGAGGCTATATCAAAGGGAAATATTCATTTTATTTACATTAAATATATTTGCAAACACAATCCAGCTACTATATGTAGAGGTAAAAGAGTTTTTTTGTTTCTACTTGGAATTCATTAGGAAAAATTTTTTCAGTATTTCGACTTAATTTCCATAAGAAATTGCCTGAACTATCTGTGTTCAGTGCTTTGGAGGATGCAAAAATGTATAAGACATCATTCATTTCATATCATAATCTAGTAATGGAACTATGTATATAGTTAACTATAATGCAAGGGACTCTTAGAGAGAGACAAACAGATCCCTTTCAGTTGGGATCCTCAGGGAGGGCTGGTGAAAGAAGCGAGCAAAGTGGTGAAGCCGGGGAGGCCATTTTCATGCTTCTGATAACTGTCCAGAATATTAGATATTTGATACATTCACCCTCATATGGGATCTTGTAAAATGTAATTGCTTGTGTTTTGGCAAATTTCCTCTGAGTTTTATGAGGAGTGTTTAATTGCTTCTGTACACTATTAATTATTCTCTTTGCCTTTTTAACACTGCATTACTCACATCTGTGAATCTCGGACAGCAAAGCACAATTAATAAGGGAAATAATTATTAGCACATTGTGCAGTACAAACAGAAAGAGTCTATGAAATTTTCTCTCCAAAGTCTTGACTTATGTAAGTATCAGTATTCAAAATGTCAAATGTTTGTGCTCCTTGATAAGAGCAGAAAATATTGATGCTGCATGTTTTCTTTGCAAAGCGCTGACCTATCGCTTTTCAGAATCTGATAGTGGTGGATTGTTTCTTCATCCCAGTTCGAATGTTTAAAACAAAATCCCTATCTGGTTGACAACTAAACACGAGAGCACTGCATCAGTTTGTGATCCAAAGTGAAATGTGCACAAGGCCGCTTGGCTGGCCCCAGCTTCACAGTGGACTGCTCCGCTGACTTCACTTCAGATTATATAAACATGTGTTACAAAACAGCTCTAACGGGAACCTCATAACCTAAACAATATTCTCTGAAATGTTATTTGTTGTTGTGTTTTTTTTTAATATAAAAGAAGAAATTAAATCAAATTATTTTGAAGAAAAACAACTCTGGGAAATTGTTTAATTGAATTTTGCCAAGAAATACTATTGCCTAGTAGTACTGACCCCAGGGCAGAAAGAAGCTGAAATTCATCTTTTGCAGGGTCAAACTTCTCAAGCGACTTTGTATTTGTCACTCAAGTCACTCAAGTGACTGCTGCATCTGTCACATCAGGACTTGAGGAGCCCTCCCTAGTGTTCTGATCCTGAAGAAAGGTCTATGCTATTTTATGTTAACCAAAACCTAAAATGACCATCCCTTTCGGGCAATAAACTGTTGTGACCTCTCCCTCTAAGAAAATTTCAGAATGAATGTGACACTTCAGATAAATGTAGCCCAGTTTCTGGCAGAGCTTGGTGCCTTAATCTCCTAGAGCCATTTAAGGCAATGAAGAGCTCTTAATTTTCTGCCTTTTTTTAAGTAAAGTGTCTTTTTTCTCCAATGTAATTTTCCCCTATTTCACAACTCTTCTGCAAAGATAAAATAGGCCTTCTTTTAAAAGATTAAAATTTTTCCATTCTCCTTACTTGTCTCAGGCCATAAAGTGCAGGACTGGGACAGGAATTGGAAAGAATACACTCTAGATTTTTCCTCCTTTGACCCTTTCTTAATCCCAAGTGATTCAATATGTTTGGTCATAGCAGGTACTTAAAATACGCTTGGTTAGTTAATCAACTAATCAATGAGGCAGGATTCTACTTTAGTGGAAAATAATAAGGTAATTGCTATTTGCTAAGATTTTGTTCCATTTCTCGAAAAAAAAAAAAAATTGGTTCAATCAGGTTCAGGATTAGTCCTTCAGTCGATACATAAGCACTTACTGAATGCCAGGCCCTGTGCGAAACACAGAGCATATAGTGGTGAACAAATTAGATGCAGCCCTGCCAGTTTAGCGTCCTTTGTCCACTCTTCTGCACACTGGGAGCGGGTCATTTCCCTAAGTACCACGAAAGTGCCTGGCTTTAACCCTACTGCCCTGTCTGTTGAATGGTGTGATGAAGCCACACCATACATGTTTGAACGGATACCTATAGGCATGGTGCGATACATGCAACTTTGTAAAGTAAGCCATGTTTAGCAAGATGAAATTTTATTTCATCACAGGCTGTTTGTTATCAAATAAAATTATGTAGACATGTGGACAGAAATTAGAAGGGGCCACAGAAGAAAAAATATGGGTGACCTTTTGAGGTGATGGGATTCTAGATTAAACATTTATGTTAATACCTTGTTTTTTGCATGATGAGTCTCCTAAAAAGATATCTGGGGTAAATCATGAAAAAGAAGGCTTGCAGAAATAAATCTACACTCAACCCATGAAGTAAAGACCAATGTATAAGGAACCTTTGGGGTGGGTGACAAAGATTGTTGATTACAGGGGCAGATCCAGGTTTGAGGGGGCCTCAAGTTTATATAATTTGGAGTTGCCTCTTAATGAAAAACATACAAAATTAGGAAAGTGCCCATACAAGTGAAGAGTCCTAACTTTAGCTTCTTTAGCTTTAAGGTAAATCATTCACAAACCATTCTACGGGCAGGGGATTTAGAAAGAGACCGAAGAAAGTGAAATAAAAATTAGGGATGCTCTGCTATGCTTTGAGTTTCTCTGCTATCTTTCAGAACTGCAACATTCACCAGATTGAGCTTTTATTTCCGGACGAGTCAAATTGAATTTAGCAAAATAGCATGGAGTACAAATTTAGTGATCGTGAATTTGGGATCAAAATAGGACATTTTTTCTTTTTTAAATTAGAATTTTACTTGGGGATGGATTTGAAGGTTTTTTTTTTTTCTTTTAATCTTTACAGAGCTAATAAAGGGTTCAAAGAATACTGTTTAATTGTCAAATAGCTATTTGATGAATCGGGGATGATGAACTTTTTGAGGGCTCAAATTTTGATGCAGAAAACAAGCTGGCAAGAACAGCATTAAAGTAAGGTCATGTTTTTTATTTTATTTATACTCTACTATGTTCCATAAAGAATCCATTTCTTGAAAGATTAACTTAAATTTTTTTAGAGAACAAATAAGAGATTCATGACGGTTAAGAAAACTAAAATCATTCAATAATTACCCCTCAGCACTGTATTATCATCCTTTACTATATGTAGATAAAGCTTAATCCAATGCAGTAAACTTTGACTGATTGTCCTAGATTTGGAAATGAAATACAGAGTTATTCTTCCCGATGCTATTGAGATTCTCTTTATTTAATATGACACTGACTGTGCCCCAGTAGAAAAATGGACAAGGGCCTTTGTAACAGGTAGCTCTCAGAGGAAAAACTGCAGATAAACATGATGAGAAAAATAAGTTCAGGGTTGAACTACTGATACATGCTAATGGATAACCTTAAAAATATTAACTGAAAGAAGGCAGACCAAAAAACTACATATTGTATGGCTCCATTTATATGAAATGTCTAGAAAGGGCAAATTTATTGAACAGAAAACAAATTTCCTAGGAGCAGAGATTCATGTAAATCGGTATGAGGGAACTTTCTAAGGTGATAGAAGTGTTCTCAAGTGGAGTGTGGTAACGGTTACACAACTATATAATTACTAAAATCATTGAGTTGTACACAAGCACTGGTTGAAGTTTATGATATTTAAATGAAACTTCAAAGCTGTTTTAAAAAATTCACCCTCACTAACAGAAAAGGAAACAGTTTAAAATGCTTTCTACGTGTCACATACTAAGATGATAATGATAATACCCTGACAGAGGTGTGGGAAATGGATACTCACACAAGCAGTAGCTGTAAAAGTAGGTGCAGACTTTTTGAAGGTGATTTGGCAATATGCATCAAAGCCTCAAAGTGAGACTTTGACTCACTTCCAGAGGTATATCCTAATGAAATAGTTAGGCAAGTGTCGACATATACACACGGCTGTTCATCTCTTTACTATTTATAATGGAAAAATTAGAAACAACCTAAATATCCAACAGTAGATATATTGTGAAATATCCATCTGTAGCTATTTAAAATGATGATTCAGATGTATGTATGTAATGTCGAAAAGATATTCATAACTATACGTGAACAGAGATAAATATGTATAAAATTTAAAACATTTGTTTATACAGTCATGCGCCTCTTAACAATGGGGATATGTGTTGAGAAATGAATCATTAGGTGGTTTTGTCTTTGTGCACTTACACAAACCTACTACACGCCTAGGCTGTATTGTTCAGCCTTTTGCTCCTAGGCTACAAACCTGTACAGCATGTTACCGTACAAAACAACATGAGAATAAGTCAAGCACAAGCACAAGAGAAAACGATGCAATCGAGAGTCTCTATAAACAAACATGTAAGGCTACTGTGGCATAATACAATGTACTGTTTCAGAACAAACTTTTTTTAATAAGTAGAAAGTCGCCTTAAAATAACAAAAGTATAGTATAGTAAATACATAAACCAGTAACAGTCATTTATTATCAAGTACTATATACTGTACATAATTGTATGTGCTATACTTTTATATGACTGGCGGTGAAGTAGGTTTGTTTATACCGGCATCACCACAAACATGTGAGTAATGCGTCGCCATACAACGTCATGACAGCTATCACATCACTAGGCGATAGGCATTTTAAGCACCATTATAATCTTATGAGAGCACCATTGCACATGTGGTCCCTCATTGACTGAAATATCATTTTGCAGCACCTGACTCTACCAGAAATTGCGTTTATTCTGGAATGGCAGAACTGCAATTCAGGAAACGCATGTTGAGCAAGCTACAGGCAAGTCCTTTAAGCAGTCAGGGAGGGCCGCCTTTATGGGCAAGGAGTACAAAGAGGGGGAAAACCCGCTAGAGTCCAACAGTAAGTTCATTGGCTTGCAGGTGGGGAGAGATTCTTGGATGTTTGAATGTTCGTTGATTAGGAAGTAAGTCTCCGTCTTCCATAAATCAGGCGTTTACTGGAAATCAGTCTCAGTTCTTAAGTTACGTCCTAAGGGCACATGTGTGAGCTTTTCCATGTCACATCCTTCCATTCCACTTCAGATTGAAATTTTTTTGGAGTACAAAGAGAAACCCAGCAAAACAAAGCTCTGCGTTTGAGTAGTGCTGTGATTTTCCTTTGCAAGGTGCAGTCGCATCTTACAAGAACACTGTTAAGGGTAGGGTCGGTCACCAGTGATGCACTGCACTGTGACCTTTTGAGGGGTACAACGTCCTGAGGGATAGGAAGGCTTCAGCTCCACTGTAATCTTAAGGAACCACCATTGTGTGTGTGGCCTATCTTTGACCCATACGTTGTTATATGGTGCATGACTATACATATATAAAGGGCTGAAAGTTTATATAATATGAACATTAGGTATCTCTGGGTGCTAGGAGTATTGGGTGTTTCTTCTTTATTATCTCTTGTTTACTGTATTTTCTAAACTTTTAAAACAAAATGTATCAGGTTTTATGAGAAAAAGCAAGATAAGTTTTTTCTTAAAAAATTATCTTTCAGTGACTTCTCATCACTTTAACTATGTTTGCTTTTTGATAGTAATAAAAATCCTGTGGACCCTCACACAATAGTACTTTAAGTGTTTATTGTTTAATAAAAAATAATGATAAAAATGACAAAAACCTACTATAACTTCTATACCACTTATATATAGCTTTAAATATATTATTATAGTATCTACAGGCATTTAAACAAGTACACACACATCTTTTGTGCTTATTTATTCAGTCTACATTACATAACTCTTTGAAATAATTTTGGTCTGCAGGTTGGAAGGGACCAACCTAGAGAATAAAGTCTAAATACCATAGCTTGGCATCCAAGGCCCTTTTTATTACAATCTTAATATCTTCAAACTTGACACCAGTTCACACAAAACTACTTGTTATTCTCTAACTGTCCATACTTTTTTATTCCATCTGCTTTTGTACATGCTATACTCTGGGCCTGGAATGTCCTCTTTCCTTTGTGCATTTGACAAGCTTTTATCTTTCAAGGCATTGCTTGAAAATCACCTGTTTTATTGGGTGCTCCCTTTTCTATGCTCTCCAGCACTTCATACATGCTTTTATTGTAGAACTTATCCACATTGTATTATAATTACTGGCTTGCATATATTTCTCCAGCAGGATGAGGAATTTTATATTTGTATCCACTGCCTTTAGAACATTGCACCAGAAGTGCTTGCAATAAATCTCAGTTGGATGAGTGCACAAAGACCTCATCCTTGCCCTTAGGCACTCAGAGTCTAGTTAGGGAAACAGATAATGTCTAATATATTAGTCCTATAATAAGAGATGGCAATGAGTGTGCAAAAGAGATATGATTGATTTTGACTGGGTGAGTAGGGATGGCTTCCTGGAATAGGAATCATTTGAATTTGACTTATTTTGATAAGTAGAGAAGAATAAAAGTCTGAGTCCCCCACTAGCTTTAGAAATTCATTCCACAGAAAAGTGCAGGTCACTCACCAGTTACTTCCTGAACCTCCAACTCTCCAGCTATCCTCCACACTAGTTGGCCCTGTTTCCCACTGCCCGAACTTCCTTTCTTCTTATCTCCTTATCGAAAATCACTAACAATAAATGTCCTTGTGAGGATGCTGAGTTGGCACTCTAATCTGGCCGAGTTTGCTTACCTGGCCAGACATGTGTTTGAGTGGTAAGAAAAATGCTAGATGAGGCACAGAAGAACTGGTTTCTAATTCTGGCTTTGCCATAGACTCACTTCAGAGACTAGCCGTATGACACACACCATACTTCTTGACTTTCAGTTTTTTCTTTTGCAAGATAGGGGTGGTTATGATAATACCTCTGTTAACTAACTCGTAGAATTTAGAACACTGTAAAAACACTTTATTTAACTGTGATACACTGTGTAAATTCTCAGTTTTAGGATTATATTATTACATTCCTGAAAACACTTCAAGAAGTTAGCCAGTCCCCTTCCACGGACAGGTTTTACAGCTTACGAAGAGAAGCAGGTAATGGGTTCGGGGGAAAAATCTTGTCTCCCTTGTACAATCAGATCAGTGATTTTCAAGTGACCGTGGGTGGTAAAACATCTGGAAAGCATAGAAACAAAATATTGATGTATTTAATTATGTCACACAAGACTATTTTGATTGAATTTGATCAGCAAAACTGATTGTATTACAAGCAAGTAAGATGTAACAGAGATGCCTTACTCTCCAGTTATTGCCTCAGTTTAAGCCCAGGGTACTTGAGCTCTTTACTCACTATTGTAGTCAGAGTTCTCCAGAGAAACAGAACCAATATGAGAGAGAGAGAGGGAGGGGGAGAGAGTGTATGTGTGACAGAGAGACAGAGACAGACAGAGATTGATTTTAAGAAATTGATTTATGATTTCCAGAGGCTGGCAAGTCCCAAATCTACCGGGCAGGCTGGAAGCTCAGGAAAGAGTTAATATTTCAGCTTGAGTCTGCAGTCTGCTGGCAGAATCGCCTCTCCCTCAAGGGATGCCAGTCTTTTTCATAAGGCCTTGTTCCAATGATCGATGAGGCTCACTTTGTTGATTTAAGTGTTAATCTCATCTTAAAAAAAAATATCGTCATGGCAACATCCAGAGGTATTTAACCAAATATGTGGATACCATGGCCTAACCAAACTGACACAAGTAACCATCACAGCCACCAATTTACAGACCACAATAGTGGGGTGAAAACAGTTTCCCCTCCCCTTCTTGTCAGTTTTCAAGAATTTCCTAAGGCTATGAATGTTCGAGGGGGCGAGCTGGGTGTGCCACGGTAAGGAAACAGCAGTCATGTGATGGCAAGTCCAGTAGATGGCATCTCGGAAGCACTGAGAGATAGGGTCTGGTACCTTCCAGGCCTTACTTAGCCCACCCCCCAAAAGGTAGCCTCAGGTCAAGTTTAGGTGACAGCTCTCTCATGAAATGCCGGGACCTCTCTTTAGTTACAAATGAGATTGTTCTTTTTTCTTCACATTTATTGGTCACTTTGAGGTTCCTTTAATTTTTTATTATGCAAAGGCCAAGTCTAAATCAATCCGACAGCCCTGCTCCTTTGAATCTTGATTTGATTATTGTTTTTCTAACTCCTTTTTAAACAGTTCTCTTGGTTCCTTTATTTCTGATGACTTTTTGCCTTATAGCTGGAGCATGATTAATGCTCTATGGTAATCAGATTTAGCCTGCAGAAATTTTTAGTTTATCAAGGTAATTCATGGGAATTCTCAGTGTGGGGAGGGGGAGGCTAAGATTTGGAGAGATTCCAATGGTTCCAACCCTGACCGACTTCACTAGGCTCAATATGGCAGCCAAACCACCTTCCCCCAGCCCTCCTCAACTGTATGGAAATTACCTGTTATTACTTGCTCATCTCTCCCACACTAAGTGTTTTGGTTACTATTTTATCCTTAACACTTTGTCAGAGAGATGGACATTCAGGAAATACTTGTTGATGGAATGAGTAAAATACCTGAAATAACAGAGAATTTGTTGTAACAATGAACAAAATGGAAGAAATTCAATGAATGTTTCTCTCAATGCTGTGTCTATAAAAATGATCTTAAGTTTGAGAGCCATGGAGGGAATCACATGGAACAAAGCTGTAGATATGGTTACATAAACCTGTTAAACTCTATAGATGCAAAGAATCTTAAACTAAATTAAAAAGAGAAATATCAAACTGGGAAAATATTGGCTACATATATGGCATAGCAATATCGAAGTAAATAAGGGGGAAATCTAAGATTCCAGTTCAAAAATGAGAAAAGGACATTAAAAACAGACAATTCACAAAAGAGGAAGTACAAATAACAGCCATAAAATAACACAGAAAAAAACATTTTTAAAGAACTACGGTTAACAAAAAGAAAGAAATCATATAGTACTCATTGCTGACTAGGGTACAGTGACTTGGATATATGCCTTCATACTTGGCTCTTGATCTTCAAAGCCAAGTTTTTAAAACTCAAAGCTAGGCATTAAATCAATTTTTTTCCTGCATTTTAGCTGTTTAGATCCTACCTTAGGAGTAGAACTTAACAAATAGCCCTCGTTTCCACTAAAATGATAGGAAAAAGGTAGGAGTACAAAAATTAAAAACTGCATTAGGTTAGTATTAAAGTATTATTTTACCACAAGCAGGTAGAAATCAAATATATTTTATTAAGCTGAGCAGTTTGATCTACATGTGGTCCACCAACATTTTATCTCAGTCACCCACACTTTCAATGAAAGAATTATCGGTGACTATAGAAAATTATGAAATTAGTTGATTAATATTACTGATACTGTTCTTTATTGGGTACTGTTTTCCCAAAGGCCCAGAGTGAATGATGAAATGAAGTATCACCTTTGTCATGAAGCATCAATTTTGTCATGTACAGTTATATAATATGAATAAAATTTTCTTCTTTCAAAATCTTTTCTATAAAAAACTATCAGTTTATTCTCTCTCAGTAAATTTTAATAAACATTTTTATCATTAACACAGGCTTCAAAAATTATAAATCATGTCAGTTTCAGAATCTTTTTGTTCTGGTTTGGTTTTTGCTTGCTAATCACAAACCACAATGTGAATTTCTGCAACAGCAGAATGCCATGTCACATAAGATCAATCTGCCTTCAGAGTCTTCTTATTTTCCTTGAATGGAGGACAGATGTTTTTGTTGTTGTTGTTGAATTGGGACCATAATTTGCATCTGGTGAGACAATGGGCCATATTCTCTTCTGTCTACACACAGAGATACATTGACAATAGAAAGAGGTGCTCAGAGATAGAGGCAAAATTTGGCTCAGTCGGTGCAAAATTAAGCCTGATTTTAAAATGTAAATGGTCTAGTTAATATCTAGTAGGAACAAACCAGCTAGTGGATTTGGAAATTTTCTTTAAAGTTTCTTGAAATTTTCCTTTGAAATTTTCTGCCCAGTATAAGGAGTAATTCCAGACTCTGCAGAGTTTCAGAGACCTCTCTGGCTTAAATAAGAACCAAAATGATTGTCTGTATTGGATCCAGAACTTTATTAGGCCGTGGATAATTTTTTGTTAAGCTCTATGTCCTGGTTTTCCCTCAGTGATTGATGTGTTCCCTTCGGTGTTCAAAAAGCTTTTCTAATATTAACCTAATTTTCAAAAGTGACCCTGAAATGTTAGTCAAAAGTTCCATACCTGCTTTCCATATGGGGAAGCTGGGGCAACAAAGGAACTCTGGGTTCTCAAGTGGTTATGGAAATCTAGCCTACATGGAAACGAAACTTCTGCTTCCTTAGGTGATCTTTCCTGTTTGTTTAAAACGAGATTCTTTCCATTTCATCCGTTCCTAGGACATTTTTTGACACATGTAAATTTGGAATCCTCTCTGATTAGAACCAGTTTTCTCCAGGACACCCAGTCATGGATTATGAGGAGCCTCTGCTTAGGCCTCTGCTCCCGATACAAACACTGGCTAAACAAATCATTATTGATAGATTTCACCAATAAATATTACAAAGAGAATTTAGAGAGTAATTTGTTTAATTGCCAGACTGGAGTATGTTGTCTCTGAAATCTACACATTTGGGCTTTGTTTTTTATTTTGGGGGGGGGGGGTTCCCCCCTTAGAAAAACTATTTGAAAGAAAGTAGGCAATCTTGAGAAAAGAGAAAAAGTAGAAAGGGGGTTATTGGGTTTGTGAATTTTAGATTTTCCAAAGGAAAAAGATGAAAAAGGAATGATTCTATTCTTAGAGCACAAAATTCCTGAGTTATATGATATACTTCCCTTTTAAAATGAAGTTAGAAGGAAACAGAGATTATTTTAGTCCAACCGCCCACCTTACAAATGAAGAAATTGAATTCAAATAAGTCGTTACATGTTGTAGAGCTATTTTCATGTCAGTATGTATGACTTTACCTTATTCTTTTAAAAGCCGTAAGTACATCTATAAAGATATACTTTAATTTATTAGTCATTTTTCTTTGAGGAATATTTTGGTTATTTCCAATTGTTCACAGTTATAAACAATGTTACAATGAATAACCTTGTATAGGTATATTAGTTCAGTATGTATTTTTACAGGATAACCAGAAATGAAGTCAAAATTTTAGCAAAAATAGTCATCCTATGATATTGTACCCTTGACTACATATCCTTATCTATCCTGGATATTATTAAACTTTTAAGTTTTTAAAATAATTATATTTTTTACATTTCTCTCATTAATCTATCTGAAATTTGCTTTTATGTATTTGTGAGATAGGGGCCTGATTTATTTATTTTATCGATATTTAATATGAAAGGAGGAGCAGAGTATTAGGGGTAGAAATGCGGTTAAAGGCAACCACCAGGTTACACAATCCACTTAGCAAAATTAAAGTCTTATAGCATACCAGATCCACCTCCTGTGGCCATCTGAGAAGGCTAGTTAGGGACCTTGTATTGTTATGGTAAAGTTTCATCATATATACATTTTGGGATTTAACTACCCAGCTTTTTAAGCTTCTGTGTACCCAGATATTAGCAACTTCAGGACATTTTAAGAGACTTCTAAATATTGTCTTCAGTGATTTTTACCATCCATGTCAACAATGAACCTAGACTGTTCTCCCACCCCTACCCACCCACAACAGATATACCTAAAATATGGTAGGGTATGCTGCCCTTTGAAGGTTTTATTGTGTCCCTCACCCACAACCTCTAAGGAACTTATAAAAAATACTCCTTCAATCACATAACGCATAGAGGCATAGAGTGTGTTCCTGAAAGGATCTTGAAAAAAGGTTTTTCCACCTTATTATGTTTGGAGTTTTTTAAGTTTTCCAGTGATTTTTTTTTTTTTCAAACCCTTTATGGATTGGTACCTAGCTGCCCTAATCCATAATCAAACCACTTTTTCTCCCCAAGCTTCAGAATCTTCTCAACACAGTGCTCTGGGCAGCTACTACCAGTTAATCAGAGTTGGTGCACAGGTAGAAATCAGTTTGCCAACTCTAGGTTATTTTTAGTAAGTGTTCCATGTAGTGGTAGGAAATTTTTGTATTGATGTGTTCATGTTATCACCATGATGTGTGTCAATGGTCTCACCCATGGGTGTGAGACAAGGATTATTAGATGTGGTCTGGCCACCCATGGAAAAGTAGGATGTGGCTCTTTGGGGGAAGAAAGCCCTTCCTTTTTCCTTTAAGGGCTGATGTGAGTCATACAGTTCCTTCTACTTTCTATGTTGAAGGGCAAAGTCTGGGGTATGTCATATCAGGAGTTCAGAGGTTGCAGAAAAATGGCTAGCAGATGCCTCTGATGCCCCACACATTCTCTGGCATTCCCTGTTATAAAAGCAGGTGGCTCCTGTGACTCTGCCTGAGGACTTGCTCTGGCTGCAAGAGTGCACATGGCTTGTACACAGGTGAAAGTGCTGGGCAATCCATGCCCTCAGGTGCAGAACTCAAGCAGGAACAGGTGGGAATTGGGGTACACCACTCCAAGGGGTACTGTTTGCAGTTTCCCAGGGGTCTCCCAGCTGCCCCAGTGGTAACAAGCTTATTAATGCTTCCTCTCTATGGGCTACCTTTTCTTCCCTGTCTCATGTCTCTATTTCCCTACCAAGAACCCCTTCCAAACAACCTACTTGCGCGGCAATCCTTTTCTCAGAATCTGCTTCTGGGAAAACCTAGTCTAAGGCAGAAGGAGACATCATCTTTGTAAAGGGTGGGTGACATATCCTTTTGAGAATTGATACTAGCAAACAAAACATTTTAAGGAGCTACCTGTAAGCAATAACAAATTTCATTCTTTACTATGCAAAGAGATGCAAAAACTCGTCTGGGGCAAGGAGGCTCTCTGTTTTGTAGAAACAAGGGAGCTACAAAAGGAAGTGGGGGGCTCTCAGGGCAGAGAATCCCTGTCACACCTGCCACCTTCCGGCTGAAGCAGTGAGGGAACTGGGGCGGCTACGAGAACTCCCCATCTCTTTTGGGACCCCAGGAACAGGGTCCAGGCTCAAGCACCAGGAACTGTACTAGAGGCAGCAGTGATAAATAAACTATTACATTGTGATTTTTTTATTTGAAAAAAAATGTGTGTATTCTTTAAATATATATATATTATATATATATATAATATATATATATATATATATATCTCTTCAGGATTGCCAAATATCATTTGATGGAAGGATTGTCATTGTTCTTGGGTTTTGTCTTTTTAATTTAATAATAGTATAATATTCATATGTTTATGAAATGATGTTGATAGAAGATACTATTTGTAAAATAGTATTCTTATTGGGCAGAATTAAAAGCTGCCAACTATTTCTCAGTGGCCCTCTTATATGGGGGGACACTTATCAAACCCACGTGGAAACACCCTTTCTGTGGTGCAGAGGTTTATACAAACTAGCCACGTTGAAAGCCAATGTAGTGGCTGGTCCCTGGCAGCATAGGCCAGCCCTCCGCGGTGGTTCCAGAGGCAAAGATTTCTCATGGAATGTTATTCTGAGGGTGAACTGGCTAATCGTTATCCCCTCATGCCCGGTGCCTGTTCTTGGGCTCTTTACCTGTCCATCAGGATGTCTCTGAGATGGCCTTAAGCTTTCTTTCCGAGCTAGTCCAAATGCTTTACTATACCTGCCCCTTCCTCAGCACCTATATGTGAGGGAGAATAGAGCCTTCTCATGTCCTCAGTCAATCTCCCCATCTCCCAATACCCCTTCAGGGGACCTCACTTTGGAAAAGAGCCTCCCTTAATAGTAAAGGCTGTGTTTGTTGTTGTTGTTTTAACTCCTTTGAGGTCAGAACTTCACTCTACTGTGAAAAGTTACTGCAAATTATGCATTTCACTCCATTCTTCAAACATGTTCTTCCGATAATAAAGTACCAAGGTTTATCTGCATAAAGATGAAGCCAATTTATGATTTTAAACTGCTAGAAACTAGTAAAGGTCCATTACTAACAAAAAAGGAACACAATTTTGAACGTAAGAGATAATGATAGTGGCTAAGCTGAGAATGCTTTCACAAAAAGAGAAAGGCCAAGTAATTTTTTTTAAGAGATTGAGACAAGCACTAAAAAATGAGGTCAATCACATAAAAAGAGAATGCCTGTTTTCTGGGATTTGAGGAGATAAATTAAATGGAGACAACTTTTAAAACTGAGTAAGATGGGGTTAGGTGGGGAGCATCTTTCTGCCCCTATCACACACACAGATTTCAGCATAAAAGGTCAGACACGTTGTTCTTCAAATTCTTAGGCAAAATATCCCTCTTGAAAAGTACTTGTCTTCCGATAAATAAACTTCATGGTATATCTCTAGTCTAGGGGCCACTGTGGTCAGAGGAGCATTGGGCAGAGGAGTCAGGAGACCCAACTGGCTTGGCCATTATGGAACTGAGATTCCAGGTGTAAGAGTTTGCTAGCGCTGCTGTAACCGAGTGGCACAAACATGCATTTGCTCACAGTTCTGGAGGCTAGCAGTCTGAAGTCAAAGGATTGGCAGGGCTGTTCCTTAAGAGGGCTGTGAGGAAGGACCTATTCCCTGCCTCTCTCCTGACCTTGTAGATGGCTATCTTCCTGTTCACATAGCATTCTCCCTATATACTTGTCTCTGTGTCCAAATTTCTCCTTGTAAGGACATCAGTCATATTGGATTAGGACCCTCCCCAATGACCTCACTTTAATTTATATCCCTGTAAAGACCCTAGTTCCAAATAAGGCTACATTCTGAGACCCTGGGCGTTAGAACTTCAATAAATGAATTTGGGGGAGACACAATTCAACCCGTAACACCAGGCAATCTCTCTGGTTTATTTCTCTTCTTTAGAGGAGAATGGTGGCCTTCGTGCTCCTTAAGGGCTCTTTCAATCTCAGCTCTCCAAGATTCTTTCAGCCCTTTTAACGCTGCCAAGCCTGGCCCCCCTAGTCACAGGACTATAAATATAAGAATTTTCCTGACCCAGGCCTGCCAGCCCGTCCTGGAAGGCGGGAAATGAGTGGGGAAATGCTGGAAGGGTGGAGTTTTTCTTTAACCTTTGGTCATTTTCATGAGTTCTGTAATCAGACAAACATTTAGAATGTGGTGAACTGGGGTTCCTGACATCCTAAGGCAAACAAGCAAGCTCGATGGCATTTGTTCTTTTCCAAATCCTGAGGTTTTATGTGTTCCAACGATAGATGACAAAATAGTTCCAGGGGAGCTGCAGTGTTTTGTTCTCCCTGCCAATTCATTAGCAACAGAACGGTTGCCGGGCTGCACTCCAGCTAGGCTGACATCAGTTCCCCAGTAAAAGGAGGACAGAACCGGAGCTGGGTCTGTGCCGCCAGCAGGGATCAGGAGGGCTCAGCTGTACTGACACGTTGGCAAAAAAAAAAAAGGGGGGGTGGTGGGAGAGGGAGAGAGGAGGGAAGAGAGTTGGAAAAATTTGTAGAGACGAAGAGGTCACCCAGCTTCTTCAAGAGACTCAGGAAAGTAGGAAGGTAGTGGGGAGCTAGGCATGGTGATAACACCTATTGGGGTCTGGCCAGCATTGTCTTCAGTGAGTATTTAGAAAAATCGGGGTTTGCTTAACCTATAAATAAAAACCATCAGTTTTAGAAATGTAAGCTAAGAACATGTGTGCGAAAAGAAACCTATATAAGGAAGCCGGGCTGAGCTATAGTTATGGAACAGCCCACTTCCTTTCTTTGTGCCTTTTTTATTCATTTCTAAATGAGGGGATGGTGATACAATTGCACTCTTCTCAACTTAAAAATACTTTTCTTCTGAATCACCTGACAAGTCTTTTTTCCCCCCTGCACAGTGCTTAAATCCATTAAGAGATCTTCCAGAGCCACTTTGTCGGTTTGGCAGCTCTCGCTGGAAGCGTCCAGCACTCCAGACGTTGAACGCGGTTACTGAACCACCCCCCACCCCCCCGCACCGCCTCCTTGTATTAGTAAAGTGCCAAACTTTTACATTTAAGGTATGTTTTATTAGGAGCTCCCTGGGCTTTCTTTCCATAGCACTTCTCCATTCCCACTTCTGGATTTTCCTCCCAGCTTTTTACGATAATAGAGAGCTTTGGATGCCGCTTCATGGCGTTTGAAAAGCCTGGGTATTATATGAGTGTGTCTACATCTTACCTTCTTTTCTGCCACATGCAGCAGGGACGGGGAGAAAGAAAAATCATCCTTGTAGCCCCAGTCCCAGCTGATGGGCAGGCACATTCCTGGCTACGAAGTGGCTGAACAAAGGATCTCTGCACACAGAAAACCAGGACAACGATGAGTCCATCACAAAAGAAAAATCCAGAGTTAGGTGAATTGAAGATGAATTATAATACATTAAACAACTTACTGTGGTTCAACTCCATTTCCTGACTGGGTTTTATTTGACTTATGTATCTCAAAATGATCCATTTTGCCATCTTTCCACTTCTATACCCTCAGATACTGACTCTTAGGTCCTCACAATTAAATTGGACTCTCAGATACTAAACCTGATCCTCCTTCTTTAGATATCATTCACTTATTCATTCATTCATTCATTCATTCATTCAACAGCAAGGACCGAGTGTCTCCCATGCACTAAACACAGTGCTTGGGGATGCACAGAATAATAGGAAAGGCTTCCTGTCCCAGAGGAACTCCTAGTCCAAGGTCTCCTCCAACCCATGAGGGCCCTGGATTTGGGTTTTGACTTCGACTTTGACTCTTTGAACTTATAGTACCCTTGCTTCCTTTCCAAAGAGGAAGTTGGCTTCCTTGCTAAAGCAGAGCATGGATATCTGCCAAATTCCTGTCCTCAACCAGATATCCAGTCCCAACTTCTCCTGCTCCTTCCTGTCTCTATTTAAAGCTCCGCATGATAGTTCTTTTGCCTGGAGTTTCCACTCAAATTCAGAAGCTCTGTCCATAAACTGCAGGTTATAAACTAGAGCCTTTGGGCTGACAGAGCCTCTTAGATGTTGCTTCTGGGGGGTCTCAACCGTCTTTGTTTCCTCTTGGGCCCACCCTTAGCCTGACCACCACTGGACTGTGACAGAATTCTAAGAGTCCCTCTGAGAGCTCGTCTGTAACAAAAGAAAGTGAAGTCAAAGGGGAATGTCTAGGTATTTCCCTTCTGAACCAATCCAGTCTAACTGAGTTGTCAGAGTGGTATCCAGTGGCAGTAACTCTGCCAGGCCCCTAAGAGCCCAGGTCTGCTGGGCACAAGCTTCTCGGCCACCTCCACTGCTTTGTCTTCTGGTAGGGCTGTGGGGAGATGGTTATGGGGTAGCGATGTGCAGAGAGGTCAAGTGGGCACTGAGCACAGCCTATATCTGCTGAAAATACTCACCCTGAATCCAATCATGAGGAGAAAATCAGACATCCAGTTCATGGACATTCTACAGAACAATTGTCCTGAACTCTTCAAAAAGGTCGGTGCTAAGAAAGATTGTATAAAAAGCAAGGGAGTTGTTCTAGATCAAAGAAAACTAAAGAACATGACAGTTAAATGCAATGCATGATCCTTGTTCAGGTCCGAATTGAAAAAGATATGGCCATACAGGACATTATTGGGACCAGTATGGCTGTGTGTGTGTGTGTGTGTGTGTGTGTGTGTGTGTAGAAAGAGAAAGAAAGAAAGAAAAACAAATGGGGCAAAATGCTAGCAATTTGTGAATCTAAGTGAAGGATATATGGCTATTCATTGTACTGTTTCTTCAACTTTGCTGTTAGGCTGAAACTTTTCAAAATAGCAAATTTAGAATTCCAGCATAGTTCAGGTTAACCGACAGTGAGAAGGAGAGATGGCATGAGGAGACTGGCAGGGGCCAGGAAGGCATGGTATCCAAGGCCAAGTTCTAGGAAGGCACGCTGGCCACAAACACAAAGAACCTGCAGCTTAGTGTACACCTGGCTGCCTCAGGTCAGCCTCATCATCTGGAGAGCAGATGTGGGAGCGAGAGGCAAATGCAGATCCACTAACAAGCAAAGAACTTCCAATAATGCCACGTGTGGACTCCAGAGGCTCAGGACGGGGAAATATTGAATAATCAAGTGCTTGGCCATTATTCCAGAGGCCAGACAGACTGAAGCCAGCAGGAACTAACACGTCTGCTTGATGCCCAAAGAACTCAAACGGTGGGGGTAGCGGCTCATCAGGAGGCATTGACCTAATTGGATTTTATTTGCTCTCAACTGGTTAAATTTAGCATTGCCAGATTAAGTTACTGATTACTCCCACAGATGTGACCCTAATTTCTCCTTTCTTCAATCTTTTTTATCTTTCATTCTCTATTTGTAATTCTTCCTGGCGGTCCCTGTTCCTCTCCTGGTTTTATGCCATTGCGATGTGTGGAAAACATTAGAAGGCCTCTCTAAAGTGTCTTAAAATGCCTGAGTACAAAGATGCAAAACAAAACAAAGCAACAAAAAAACCAAAACAACGACTCTCAAAGCTGGTTTCGGACTCAATAGTGTGACACTTTGTTTCCAAAGGTCAGGTTGCTGAGTGCTAAAGTGACCCAACCTCCACACCCTGTGGCTTTGTCATCATTTGGCATTTCCATAACTTTTCTGGTCCTTATAGGAATTTCTGAGATCTCCTTCCTGACTATCTTTTAATCTCAGCTCTCCCGAGCAGAGCTTTTCAAATTTTAGACAGGACCAGCAAGCAGTTCAGCCTTCTCCTCTCCGGAGTCTTCGCCTGTACGTGGAGATGGACAGGGAGGGAGGTCAGCCAGGGGTTGGTCCAGCCAAGGACTCTGCTCAGTTTCCACCACGCGCCTCAGTAACAAAGCAGCCGTGACAAGCATTGCCAGGAGCATGTGCCGGGAGCCAGGAGTAGATGAATTCCCGGTGTGAGTTAGGAAAACAGTAACCGGGTTTGCTACAGCTGTGATTAACATGTAGGATTCAGCCCGGAGAAGTCTCCTCCTGAGAAACCATAATATTTGCAGAAGTGGATTCAAGCAGATCCCAGTGATTTTCAACCTCAATCTCTTTTCTTTTGCACGTTCTCTCCCTCTCTCAGGCTCAATTTTAGAAAAGAACCAATTTACAAAAGAGATCGAAACTCAACCTGTTTGATTTTTTGAGGGCGCTGTGAACCTACGTGGCCCCTCCCCGGCCATCCCAGGATACATTCAGGGTGTTGTCAGGACCTCACCAAATCTAGGGTATGAAAACCATGGCTTGTTCTGTCTTCCCCACACACAGCGGGAATATGGGGTCCTCTCTGGTCAGGCTTTCTCAGATTCTCCTCAAACGACACCTCCCTATCGCTCCCCAACCTGTTTTCATGCTTCGACACATACCGAGAACTTTATCAGGTGAGATCGCTTCTGTTTTTTTCTTGAACGTCTGGAAAGTGTCTTTTGATGGAACATAACGGGTGCTTATCTTCAAAAAAGATCACTGGCCTGAACTTAATGTATTTCATCCTATGAGAAAAACAAGATGTGATCACATGCCTTCGGTTCCAGGAGGTCGAAAAGGTCCTGCTCACAGATTTTTCCTTCACCTCCCTCATGGGATGAGAGAGCCCTAGGGTGTGACTCGTCTCCCAGGTTCTGTCATGTTGACGTTTTGCTAATTCAACATCTTGGATCCAATTGAGCTTGCTTCAACTTTTTATTATTATTACTGTTACACACTGTGTCAGCCGCTTACTTTTCCTGCTGCTGACCGCTAGTTACATTTTCATCTATAACCTCAAACGTCATACGGGATGGAAAACTGTGGGAAAGTTCGCCTCTGAAGCCATGGAAAGTTCCCAAATGTGAGAACAACATGGCAACCTATGGTGGGAAAGGCCACTAAACAACTTCATTACATCAGCTATCACAATAGCAAAGGCTCTTGGGGTGGAAAATTTATTTTATAGGACTACCAGTCATCCCAAAAGAACGTGTTTTTAGTCATTTATTTCAAATTTGTTTGGCTCGTTCCTCAGCTACCTAATTATTTTTCATTTTATTTCGTTAGAGGTTAGAGTGTATTTCCCTAAGCCATACCAGCCAGAATGCTGTACACTCAATAAACAAACAGTGGTGATCCATGTGTCCCCTGCTCTTATCCTCACCTCTAGTCCCCATCGTTATGCCTTCTGGGAGTTCCCAAAGAGCATCTCACCTGGGTTCATCGAAAAGTTCAGGACCGCCACGAGCTGCCACCCCTGTCTTCCTCTGCCTCTCCTTCTTCAGTGATGTCACCTGCCCTGGCCTTCGCTACTTATGCAGCTGGGTGAAGATGTCTCAAGGCTTCCTCCAGTGTTCCCAGTCAACCACCCTCTACAGGTCCATTGCCACTGTCACCACCCCTGATACACAGGGACCTTCAGTGTACGAATGTAGAGATGAATATTCTGGAGGTTATAAAGTTTGGTGGCAAAATGGGAGAAAGTCTCTTTTGTGTAATATATCTCTGGGAGCAGATTACTGAAGCAGAACTACCGTTTATCCAGCATCGTAGGGTTTTTAATGAGAATAATTGTTTCTCATTGACAGAAATTCAATGAACTAGGTTGCTTACTAACAACAGAAATTTGTATGTCACAGATCTGAAGGCTGAAGTCCAAGGTCAGGGTGCCAGCATGTTTCTGGGGAAGGCCCTCCTCTGGACTTCAGACTGTTGATTTCTTGCTGTGTACTCGCAGCGAAGAAGGGTCTAAGGAAATTTTTAGGGTCTCTTTTATAATTGCATTAATCCCTAATTCACTCCCAAAGGCCCCAGGTTCTAATACCATCACATTAGCCATTAGGATTTTAACGTATGAATTTTAGCAGGACACAAACATTCAAACCATTGAAATAATGCTTTCAGATATTCTGCATAAGCCTTTCTCTTCTGGGACTCAGTCTTGAGTACATGGAAGTAAGACTAGGATTTGGGAAGTCCTGTACATTTCAGAATTATGCCTTCTACCAGAAGCTTTAACAAGCTTTTCTGTTTCGGTCTCTCTTCCTTTAAATGAGTTTTCTCTCCTAAGGTCATTCTCCCTCTTAAAAATCAATTTCTGGCAGCTCAGCCCACCAAACAGGCCCGGACACGTCTGAACTCCAGCAGGGGATGGTTTAGGCTTAAGCTAAGGCCAGTGCTACATAGCTTTCTAGTTTAAATTTACTGCAGGCTCTTTACCCAATATGCATGCCTTTATTTCAATAGATAACTTTGGCTACATCAATCATTCATTTCTAAGTTAGTTATTTTCTTTTCTTTGGCCTTGTCCTTATGAGCTCTTCCATGTCAAATGGCAGATTGGTGAGGTTATTATTGATTGTTTGATTCATGCGCATTACTCACTTGAGTATGAAGGATATCATTCCTATTTCTCCATGTCAGCATTTTCTTTGTATAAATTTAATCAAATGGATTTTTACTTGGATGTGGAGTAATTGAAACCTTCATATGTTCCTAATGGGAATGTAAAATGGTGCAGCCACTTCTGAAAGTAGTTTGGCAGTTCCCAAAAAAAGTTAAATGTAGAATTACCATATGACCTAGCAATTCCCCTCCCAGGTATATACCTTATGAGAACTGAAAACATATGTTCACATAAAAATTGTACACTGGTACTCATAAAAGCATTATTCATCAGAGCCCCAAAGTAGAAACAACCCAAACGTCCATCAGCTGATGAATGGATAAACAAAATGTAATGTATGCATGCAATGGAATATTATTCGGTCATATAAAGGAATGATGTACTGACACATACGACAATTGGGATGAACCTTGCAAACATTATGCTAGGTACAATAAGCCAAACCCTCCCCCTCCCAAAAAAATCACATATTGTATGATTTCATACACATGAAATATTTGGAATGGGCCAATTTATAGGGACAGAGAAACAGATTAGTGATTGCCAAGGACTGGGAAAGGGAATGGGGAGCGAATACTAATGGATATGGGGTTCTTTTTGAGGTGATGGAAATCTTCTGGAGTGAGATAATGGCAATGGTTGCGCAACATTGTGAATATACTAAAAACCACTGAATTTCTATACATTAAAAGGGTGAATTTTATAGTGTGTGAATTATATCAACTTTTTAAAATAGATCTTTACTGCATATTAAGCATTCAGCACAAAAAGAGCCTGCTTTTTTTCTCTTACTAACTAAAGTCCATTCTTTATCCAGATTTCCTTAGTTTTTACCTACATATTTTTTTTGGTTCCAAAAGCCTACTTTTTAAAGAAAAAAAAATTAAATAGTTGCCTTGCTGATGTTTGTTTATAACAAATTGCAGTTTTCTTGTAAAATGCGAAATCTTTGTAAAGCCCAAGTAGACAGAATAAATGCCTTTTTTATTCATTCACCCAGCAAATGTTGAGCACATGGCACAGCAAAATGCAGAGCGTTGCAGAGATAATGGCGGCTAATGCAGATACAGCACTTCCTTCACAGGGAAATGCAGGCAATTCAATACAGTTTGAAAAGGGCTGTGCCAAGGAAAGCCCACGGCTCTGTGGGAGCACCTGAGAGGAACATCCACTTGGACTTGAGGGGCCCAGGGAGATCTTTCTGGAGCCCTCAACTCCTACTGGATACCTGAAGTTAGCCCGAGTCAGGAGATCAAAGAGCAGAGGGAGAGATGTTCCAGAGGGAAGGAACAGCAGTGCAAGGACCCTGAGCTGGGAAAGAACATGGCATAGTCTCAGATCTGAAAACAGTTCAGAACAGCTCTTGAAAAAGGACCCAGTCTCAACATTTGGTATGAGCCAAGTCCACACAGTTAAGTTGAGGAATTCAATACTTCTGTCAGGATTCTAGCTTGTTTAAACTTTACTCGGTGTCAGAATGTTTTCAGCTGCAAGTAGCAGAGATTCTGGTTCCCACAGGCTCGCAGATTAAAGACATTTATTATTTCATACAAAGGGAAGACTACAAGGAGAGTAGACTTCAGGACTGGTGGAGTCAGAGGCTTAACGATGTCCATAGGGGCCCAGCTTCTGAGTCTCTCTCTGCTATTCACCCATTCAACTTCTTTCAAAGGCAAATTCCCCTCAAGGCCATATGATCTGGGACTTGCTTCCCTGTCCTCTTTGAGCAGAAGAGACACTTCTTATTCTTCTCTAAAAGTCTCAGCAAGCTTTCCCTGGCATCTATCTCACTGTTACAAATTTCTGATGGATCCCAGGCAAGGAGATAGTTACCGTGAGTGGTTTGGATTAATTTTCTACGCTGGGGACCCTAAACATGGTCGGGTGCCTTGGACTGGCACTGCATTCACTTGCACTGGCCTTAGGGCTCGTCTCCCACTTTCGTATCCAAAAGTAAGTCTAAGTCCAACTTCAACGCATGACAAGTGATGTGGTTTTTATTGCCACAAGTTTTGTGAGAACTTGGCTATTATACTGAAAAACTTCCTAAAAATTATCTTCGAGTCACTCTTTCCTCAAATTTCCACCCCTTACCACAGCCACCACATCTCTTTCTCTCTCCTGCTACTCTACCTTTCTCCCCAGACCTCTTACAGCCAAACTAGTTGTTATCTTTTTTTTTCCAATCTGTTTCTTTAAATCCTTCAGCTTACATTTTCCACCTAGCAGAAACCACCCTTCCCCCACAACAAGGAAGAGAATTTCGGGTCACCTACTGTTTTTCCTGCATGCTCCTGAGGACGTCTACTTGCCCTGCTAGGAATTAATAATTATTAAAAGTTCCTAAGAGTCTCATGGAAATTGTTCTGTAAGGTGCTGAATTAACTCAAAGAGTCAGACAGCTTTGGCTAAAAAATAAAATGACTAAGATTTATTCAAGGGTCTTAGGGCTTGCGAACTGAAAACACTAGTAGGCAATACCCGAGAGAAAAGAAGAGTCTAAGAGTTTTATGGTAAAAAGTACATTCTTGAGAAGAATTGGTTCTGCATTCTTAGCCCTCGGATTGTTTCCAGGATGGCGATCGTCAGATGTCTGGTAGTCATTCAGATGGTTAACTTAAGGTCTGAGGTATGCCTAGGCATTAATGTACAACAACACACTGATGTGCATGCAGGTATTGACATGGGACTGGAAAGTTCAAAAGTTTAAGTTCTCAGGCTAGTTAAAACAAGAATAATCATTTCCTTATGCCGTGACCCACTCGAAGTTAATAATTTAGCAGCTTGACCACAGCGACTCCATTTTATTTCTTCATCTACTCCTCCGCAGGGAAAAACATAACTTTAATATGGTTTAAAAATACCACAAACTATGTCTAAAGACAAACAAAAAATTGAGAAATATTTATAAAATACACAACAATTCCTTTAATGTACACAATTACTTTTACAAATCACTAAGAAAAAGATGGACATTCCAAGGTAAAAGATATAAGCCATTAGTTTACAAGAAAGAGAGAGATAACATTTATTTTATTTTAATTTTTTCCAATCAGATTGACAAAGATTAAAAAACATTACTAATACTCGAATATGGAGCAATTAGTGCTGTTGATGGGACTATCAATTGGAGTAACTTTCCTGAAAGTCAATGTGCATTTGTGTCAATATTCAAAATATATCTACATTCGATCAAGTAATTAAGACTTCTAGAAATTTATTCTAAGGAATTATGCATGTAAGGGCACAAACATGTATTTACAAGATATTCATCATAACTCTTTGTAATAGCAAAATTGAACAACTTTATTGTCCAGCTGTAGGGGATTAATTCAATGAATTGTGGAAAATTTGTGTTCTCAAAGACTTGCTTACCTATGATTGCATCTCCAAAATCTAGCTCGGTGACGTCCATATATGAATATTTATTGAATAAATGAACTAGTAAATATAGTAGATGTTCTATAGCCATTAAAAATGATGATGCACATTTATATTTATTAAATCATAAGGCTGTCATCTGTTGAAAGAAAAAGTGTATTCCAATACTACATGAATAGAATGATCTCACTCTTATATTTAAAAAAGCACATGTGTTTGTATCCATAGAAAAAAATTTAGAAGGCTATATACCAAAGTATAAGTCGTGGCTCTCTCTACATGGTAACAAATATTGCTTTCTCTAAATACGTGTGCTACTGGAACACATATACCTGCAAGTAAGCATTCACTACTTTGCACTTTTATATATTTTGCTGGGACAATCTGAAAATGTCTAGGTCCTTGTAGAAGTTTGCCACCAGGAAAAACTCAGCACTTTATAAAATTTTTCTCAAAGAAAATACAAAAAGAAAAGTCCCAGGGAGTTCTTCAGCAATACGTTGTGTGATGATGTAGTAAGTGGACAAGAAGGTGGACAATACAGCTTTAGGCCTGGTCAGGAGGGGCCTTTCCTGAGCCACATGCCCAGCTGTGGTTCTCTTCTGTCCACCATCCTCCCCACAGGAATCCAAGGAGCCAAGTTCACCCATTTCTAGATCATGCTCCAAATATCTGGGAACTGGAATAGTCTCCTGTGTGTGCTTTCTGCAGAGACCTCTTCCCCAAATGTGACCTCCAGAGGATCAACTGTGCTGGTAGTGTCACTTTCAAAGCCCAAGAGGAGGCCAAGGGGCACTAATCCATGGAGGTGTAGGAGACTGGGGTACCCGCATCTGTGTGTGCAAGAATCCCAGGAGTGCGCCTTGGGTTGCTCCAGGGCTGAGAATGAAATGAGGAATAGGCCAGAAGCTGGTTTTCCCACATTCCAGCCTGGAACTCCTGAGACTCTGATAATGCTGAATTTGAAACTGACCTTCCAGGTCATTATGAAGGATACTTATGAAAGTAGGAGAATAAAATATGATATTTACAGTATGTTGGCTTGATTTATAGCTTTGACTATTTAGACACATGGTATGTGGACTTTCATTTATATTCTTGCCCTGGGTTCCACAAATGTTAGGGACCAGCCTGGAGGCACAAAGCAAAATCAAGTAGACCAGTTTGTTGCCTGAGGAACACAAAATGTCATGTGAATAGGTCTACTGAAGAGCATAGCTGGTGCTCTCCAGTCTCGTGGACAACATAGACCTAGATCTGTCTTAAATGACAGCCATGGCTTCTCAGTGGGTCCACTGGTACCATCTGGACTCTGGTGAATATAGCAAGCAATGGACCAATGACAAAAGGCCTAGAACGTACTTGAAAGAAATGCTTATTAAAGACCAGTTGATAGGCCAAGAATTTGCTAAGAATGGACAATAGGATTCCCAGGTATTCCGGGCCTTGAGCTGTAGGTACACCTGGGACTTATTTGGAAAAGAAAAACTGACTTCCCATTTAGCTTTCTAGAAAAATCCCTACTTTCTGGGAGCCCTGGCTTGGGACCGCTCTTGAGTTCAAGACAGAGTTAAAAATAAGAACAAAGGACAATTCATAGAAACGAAAATTATGTTTTAAACATATGAAATATTTTCAACCTCACAATAAGAAAAAATTAAAGTACACTTTTCTCTGTATATTATCCAATATCAAATGATTTGACAATATGCAATACTAGGTTAAATATAAGACAATTTAACCAATTCCTTTTTGGTGGAAGTGTAAAGTAGTAGATCCTATTCAAAATTATGTTTTGGCAACATCTATCAAAAAGCAAAATTTGCATAATCTTTGACACAACTATTTCACTTTGAGAAATTTATCAAATAGATATCCACACCTCGGTATATGTGCACAAAGAAATTTGCACATTGGATAGTATGTGTATTAGTGGAAGATTGGAAACAACTTGAAAGTTCATCAACATGATACTGGTTAAGTAAATTATGCCTCATTTATTCAGTGGAATGCAAAATTATTGTTAAAAAAGAAATAGGCTGCTTCATAAAATACTTAGAATATGCTTCAAGGTATGTGAAGAAGAAAAAATTGCCACAAAGGATAGCATTGAGACAACTGGAAAAATTTGTATTTGGACTATGTATTAGATAGTAGTTATTGTGTCAGTGTTACATTTCCTGAATTTGATCATTGTATCACGGTTAGGTAAGACAATGTACTTGTTCTTAGGAGATAAGCAAGTATTTAGGTGTGAAGATGTCTGCACTTCACTCCAAAATGGTTCAGCAGTAATAATTGTAACAATAACAATACTAATAAAATTATATATATAAAGAGAGAGAATGCAATTGTGGCAAAATATTAACTGATGAACGTAGGTAAAAAGCATTCAAGAGTTCATTCTACTACTCTTATAACTGTTCCGAAGGCTCGAATTTTTTAAAAATAAAAGTTTAAAATGAAAGAAACAGAGGTGCAGATCTATCTATAGTATACTCCCTTTCGGAAGAAATGCACGCACCACACCTAGAAGGAAACAAAGGAATCTGACACCAGTGGCCACTTCTAGGAAAGGCAACTGCCCTGAGAGGTGGGGTAAAAAGGAGATTTGCTATATTATGTACCTAACTATGCTGCACTATTGAAATTAAAAGATATATATATATATATATATATATATTTTACTTTGTGCACATACTCTCTGTACAAAACGAGAGAAAAAAAACAAGTTATTTTAAAAATAGCTAAAGGTAATAACCAATAAACACAACTTCACCTCTGTTGCACAATGTTAGAGAAGCTATCACTTTTCCTAATCCATTTTAGGCATTCCCATGTACGCCAATCAGAATCAGTCAGGATAATGCTAAAAAAATGAAGGGCGGGACAACAATGGCCAGAGACAAGCACAGTTAGTATTTTCCTGTTTCCTTGTAACCTTTTCCCTACATTTTTAAAACAAAGTTGAGATCATACTTATATAATTTTATGGTCGACCTCTTTTTTTTGTTTTTTGGTTTTTTTGTTTTTGGCTTAATATGATGTCAAACATCTCATATCCTTAAAAACTCTTTTTAGACAAAAATTTCAATAGCCACATAATATACTATGCTTTTTTGCAATCTATTTAACCTACCTCTATTGTTGGACATTCAGGTTGTTTGCAGTTTTATTTTATTAAAGTAAATCTGCGATGAACATAATTACTTAAAATTCTTCATCGGCAATTCAATTATTTCCTTAAACTAGATTCCTAGTAGAGAAACTACTGGATTATGTAGTATTAACACATTCAAACACTCTTGAGGCATATTTTCAAATTCCTTTCTGCAGAGATTTTTTTTTCGGCTGCTTTTTGCAATGCCAAGAGCCTTCTAGGACCTGTGGTGACGGGAGCCTTACTCATTGTGGACTGGACTAGAAGTCAGGGCAGCTGGGTTATGGTCCCTGCTCTGCCACAAACCAGTTGTGTAATTCTGAGAAAAGCAATAAAAAAAAAAATTTTTTAAAAAATATGCCTAGAACTTACATGATTTTTAAATCACTTTCATATTTTTTTCCAAACCTCACAATCGCTCCATGAAAAAAACATGGAGATGTTATTCCCATTTGAAAGATCAGAAAACAAAGCCCGAAATGGTTAGTGATTTTTCCAGGGTCACTGCTGGTAAATAACATGAAATGCACAACTTCTGGTTTCGATTTCAGAATAATTTCTAAATAATTATCTTTCCTCTTTCTTTTCACTATTTCAGCAATCATTCTGGATCTCAAGGTAGGGATTGCCTTCATGCTTCTCAGACTTTACTAAGCACACAAATCCCCTGTGTATTCTAATCAATAGGTCAGGATAGTGCCCAAGATCTTATATTTCTAACAAGCTCCCAAGTGAAACAATGCTGCTGATCTGTGGACCTCACTTTGAATAGCAAAGCACAACACAGCCTTTTAAACTCCTTTTGGCACTAATATTCCATATTTCAGTATTTTGCACCTAAAATCAAATTGTATCATATATAGATGCCATTTATCATATAGAACCAACCAGGTTCCAGAATGTCTAGATCGGTAGATGGGGATCAGTAACTGATGACAGCACAGATTCCATAATTTTCTGCCATAATGTCAAATAATGAGGAGTTAAAAAGAATTAAATCTAATAAAGAAGCTCTTCAGAGCCAAGAACACAGACTGCGGGACCAGCCCCATATTGAGTGTGACGTTTAGCCGGGGAGGCAAGAGCTGTGCACTCGAGAAGTTCGCTAAGAGCTCCAGGGTGCATGACTAAATATTAGCCAGGCAGGGCGTCCCAGGCAGGGACCACAGCCTTGGAAGGCAAAGGCAATAGGAATGAGTCACATGTTTTAGGGGCAGCAAATAGACTCATTTGGGAGGAATGTACAATTCATGTAGGAAGATAAGATTGGAAGTGCAACTCCAGGCCAGATTTTTATAGCTTGTGGATGCTTGGTTTAATTTAGGCCTTTACTTAATAATCCAGAGGTATTTACCATCGAAAGCTTTTGAGCAAAGGAGTGGCACGAAATGGTGTTAGGAAGATGAATTCTCAGAGGGGAGTGGCGGTAATGTTGAAAGGCCAAATCCATATTTAGGTGTGAGAGAATGGCAGTGGGAACAAACGTGAACAGATACAGCGAGGAAAGTGATAGCTCGACTGTGGTGGTTTATGACATGTGGCGAGAGATGGGAGTGTTTAAGGTGAGTTTTTGGGATTTCAGGGCTAGATGATTAGTAAGTGATGCAAACACAGCAAAAACAGGGACATGAGGAAATGTATTGACTAGATAAACCACAACTGCCCCCGCCCACTTGATGACCTGGCATGGCCCAGAATACTATGATCACAATGGCAGAAGAAAAATTAATTTGAGATAATCTTGCCTCCTTTCTATCCAACCTAGTAACTGTCATTGGTAACAGTTTACTAGGAGTAGAGAGAAATTTTCATGCTTGGATCGGGGCCAAACTAACTGGTCTCTGTGGGGTTCGGACTCAGAAGGGGTGACATTGTGAATTTCTGCTGTCTGCCCACTCTCAGCACATACAGTTTTATAAAGGCATTAATGTAATTTTAATTTCACCCTGATTTAGCATAGTCCACTGGAAACTTCTTTTCTGCAATCTGAAATTCTTTACAATTGAGGTCACAAATGCACTGGCTTCTTTGCCTTATAGAGGCTTCGATGCCCTCAGAATAGCACAGTTATTTGCAGCAAAGGGCAAACCTTTGTACTCCATTGGCAGCCTCATCTCTGTGGAGCTCGTGGGAGCCTGAGAGGAAGAAGCCCAGACACGGATGCAATTTCCTTCCCTGTTCATCAATTCGCTCCATTGTCTTTTTTGGTGGTTTGACTTTATGCCGCAATTGTAAGGTATCTGGGGGAAATTCTGAGATACAATGCCTAGCTCTTGCTGTACAGATGGAAGATTTTTAATTAAAATGAAAGCAATAATAGAAACATATTTTCAGAGAAGAGGATTGGTTTTTGTTTAAGCCACATGTCTTCATCAAATTCCGACTGGGATAGTTCCATGTGTGGATATTTTTCTCCTTACTTCTTATTACAGACAATTAAGAATTTCTGGAACACGCACTCTGTTCAGAGCACAATAATAGTATGCTATTGTTTAGAGTTCGAAACAAGTTGCTAATTCACTAAGCCCAATAAAAGAGTTTGTTTTTTCCCTTTGTAACAGGCATTGTTATCCGAGCAATTGACTATATTTCAATAGTAGGATTAGGAGGCATCATATAGCATATGTCATAAATTTTCAGTTTACTACAAGATGAGATGGCACTGTGATGAAGCCACCAAGAAAAGGGCTTATCTCATTCCCTCCCCTCTTGTCAATTCTGACCGTTTTAGTGGTGGGAGAGATGTTTCCAGCCTAAGGAAAAGACAGGTGCAGCATCAGCATCTGGCATAAAAGCAAAGATGAGTAATGAGGTCTCAGGATAGTTCTGTTTTTGCTTGGCTGTTAAAATCCTGCCCTGTGTTCTTATTACTCTCTCAATCACTTCTTACGCCAGTAATACAGGCAAAGAAGTTAGTTCAGATATGTTTTCAATCACAGGAAGGCCTTAGAGAACAGGCAACTGATTCAGAATGACTGATTATTTCGACCACAGTCACACAGTAGGAAGGTACCCAAAACTAAATCAGTGCCCCCACAACTTGCATAAGAACACAGCCAAGGAAAGAGAAGATAAAACTGTAGAAAACCAGCTAGGTTTTATCTGTTACATCAGCTGTTTGGCAAGGTCTGTTTGATAAACATTTTTTAAAGGCTTCTTTTAGTTGTTTATTTTCAATTACAGTTGATATTCAATGTTATGTTAGTTTCAGGTGTACAGCATAGTGGTTAGACTTTTTTTTTTTTTTTTAGTTTCTTATCTATGGAATCAGCTGAGTTCTTTTAAACGATACTTCTTCATCTTACATTCAAAATGATGATTAAAACTTAGCTTACGGCTATGTCCAAACAGAAACTGAAAGGAAGAATCTTAGTAAAATCTCTGGATGATTGGGGCTAAAAAGAAAACTTCTGGTAACCTGGAGCCCTTTTCAGTTATGTTTCACTATCAGTAATGGGGTAACATGGACCCAGACTAAACAATTTGTGTGGCTTTAAGCTTTGCATTTATGTTTTGGGATAGTGTCCAAAATCCTTCAAAAAATTCAATGTATTAAGTTTTATAGACTCAAAATCTTATTTGAAGGTAATATAGCTTTTACCTATGTCTGTAAAGTTAACTCCATTAGCATCAAAACCTGAAACACTTCATTTTTATGGCCCTAGAATCATGGTTTAAAATGTTCAGTAAGATGTGAATATAACCCCAGTTGATATTTTCCTCATCTTACAGTTAACGTAAGGGCATCAGCGAAGGTAGTTTCAGCATGAATGAAAAACTGTATATTATTTTTAATTGAAATTTTAATTGACATAATGGTAGATCTACCTGCAGTTGTAAGAAATAATTTAGAGATCCCTTGTAAACTTTGCCCAGTTTCAATGGTAACTGCTCAATAGTAACATAGTCTGGAAGTATAGTACAATATTATGACCAAGATATTGACATTGATACAATCCAGTGATCTTATTCTTATTTCCCCAGTTTAACTTTTGTTTGTGGGTACACATGTGTTTATTTATACAATGTTATCATCTATGTAGTTTTTTTGTGCATCCACCACACAGTCAAGGTAGCCAATTCTATTACCACAAGGATTCCTTATGTTGTCTTTTCATAACCACATACCCTTCCCTCCTAGCCCCAAACCATATTATTTTTTGACTTATCAGTTAGTTCTCCGTGTAGATTGAAAAGCTGGTATATGTAGTGATTAAGAGTGACTCTGAAGTCCCACCGCCCGGGGTTGAAGATTCCTGGCTCTGCCACCATTCTAGGTAATTTATATGCATGCTCTTATTTGGTGCTCACAAAAGCTCTGTGAGATAGATATTCTTGGTTCCTGTTTTAATATAAAGATTCTGAGCCTAGCAAATTAAATATAATACAGTATTTGCCCAGATAACACACTAGTAGCCATTTGAACTAAAATTCAAAACCAGATCTGTCTGACCTCAAAACCCATGCTTTTCTATAACAGCAAACATATTAATTACAACTGTTCCAGTTAGAGTAGTGTGCTAGTTGTTAAGCTATTGATTCAGCCTCAAACTCACCCTTCTATTCATTGCTTTGTGATGCAAAGCACAATTCTCCTTTGCCAGCTTGCTCTTCAATAGGTTCTATCAATAAGAGGCCCTAGGAGAACAAGGTACTGTGCTCCTTCCCATTGTCTTCTGTTCCTATCACTGTCACCCTGGAAACAGCTCTTCACCCTAGCATTGGCAGTTCCTTCCAGTAGCAGGACTCGATTCCAGGCTCCAGGTTTCCCACATTTCCAGAACCAGCCTCATTGCACCCCTCAGTGATACCCTATCACCCAAACATACCCACTCCTCAGAGATCTGGCTCGCAGCTCCTCAGGGTCCCTCCTCTGAGTTCCTGAAACTTTTGGCAAACAGCATCTTAGATCTTCAGGCCCTAACCCCAAGGCTCTCAATTTTAATAATCCAGGCCCTACGCTTTGTTCCTTCAGTTCTAAGGGTGTCAATCACTTCCTGATGTTACTATCTCTGTGATATCTTCATGTTCTCCTTTTGTCTTTCCAGTTCTAACACTTGGCTAAATAGTTCCTTATATTAAATTCTCTCTGTTAAAATAATTGGTATGGTTTTTGACTCCTGATTGAATCTTAACTGATACAAGTAGCTAGCTCATAATTTGGAAATTCGTTTGTAAAACTGACAAAAATTTTGGTTAAATTGTTTACTCTAGCAAATAGGACTTGTTACAACTTTAAGAAAAAATATTTAAAACTTAAAAAGAAGGCAAAAAGGATGGCTGTATGCCTGTCTTTTCAGTGTCGTACTGGCACTGTCTAACAGGTCTACCCACATACTATATAATTCTCTAGCGAAATGCCTTTTCAGCCTGGCTTCCTTCACTTAGCAATATGCATTTAAGGTCCCCCCATGTCCTTCTGTGTCATTTCTTTTTGTTGCTAAATGATAACCATTGTATAAATTCATCACGATTTATCCATTCTCTATTCGATATGTGCTTGCTTAACGATTCGCGTTAAGGGTCATGTCTTTTACTTTACTAAAAATATACTTTGATGATAATAGCCAATCATATTTCCCACATGAAAGATGATCCTACTGATCCACCATAGGTAGAAAACTCTTTTGTCATTTAAGTCGTGATAATGACCTTCACAATTACCCTCAGATTTTCTAAGAGTCAACTCACATGTGAACTGGTCAAAACAACCCTATTAAAAGTTAATGTTTTATGAGTGCAAAAGAGTACCTCGTGAACATTCCAACAAATTAATCCATTGATTTGTTTTATATATATATATATATGTGTGTGTGTGTGTGTGTGTGTGTATATATATATATACATATATACATATATATGTGTATATACATATATATATGTATATATAGTGACCTGAGAACCAATTACTAGATAAAAGCTAACTCACCCTGTTATAAATCTGATTAAAATGAATTTTTCAAGCTATATACAGTCTCCTTTTTCCTACATATTTTAAATTTACTGGCCTCTCTTAAAGGAGAGAATTGAAATCAACCCTTTACAACCGGGTCTTAGGCTTATCTCCAAGAAATAGAATCCTTGTAGGGTTTTGAGGCCTACAGGCTGAATTCTGACACTGCCCAGAGCTTCCATAGGCAGAGTAGAGAGTAGAATTACACCTCTGGTAGTCAGGGAGGCGAGGGTGCGTGGTTTGAATGTCAAGGGCATTCTTGGGCTTGCTGCGAACCTCGTTCTGATTCGTTCTTTTTCAGACTGTTGTGCTCAAGTCTATTTCTCTTCAGTCTTAAGTCATTCCAGACCATGGATTGAACAGTTCGCTCTCCCCACTCTCCTCAGATGTGGAGCCCCTGGGCAATGGCTGGCACGGTTCACATGAAACTTGCACACATACACACACACCCTCAACTAATGTAAAGGTCCCAACATAAACACTAGTTCTCACCAATGTTCCAAGGATTTTAAAGGCTTTGGTGCTGTAAAAAAAATATTTAGTCAGCTTGTGACAGCTACAATCCTGCTCCTGTTTCGGCTTTAAAAAAAAAGAAAAAAAAAAAAAAAGGAAACCATACTCATTTCTTCCTTCCACAGCTCAGTGAAGTTCCAAAAAGTAGAAAGAATCCCTTAGCTTGCCTCATTGGTAGAAATGCCTGGTTGGGACATTCCTTTGGCCACTTTAGCTGTAGTTTTCATACCGCTGGGACTAAAGCATCCTTGCTCTAGTCTCCTGTCTCGGAACTGACTGAGAGCTGTCTACAAAGATAGGAGAGCTCTGTGCAAAATGCCCCAGAAAAACAACACAAAACCACACCTGACCTCAGATGGAGGTTGCATTTCCAGAGAGAAAACACAGCCACTGAGATAGTAGCATCCCTCAAAGTCTCTTTTTATTTTGACTGCCAAGCAGGTAACCACCCTCGTAGGAATTTTGGTCTCTGTTTCTATCATATCTGCAGAAATGTAGGAAACTCTTTTAACCAACGAAATGAAACAGTAGTTAGTATGACACATTGCGGTAACCTCCAAGGGGTCATACTTGCAAGTGAAGAAACCCTCCCTATAGGAAACGGAAAAGCTGACAGGGCCTTTCTATCTAGGATACTCATGCTCCTGGCTGTTTTCCTGCAGCTTGTACTTAATTTCTTGTTTTATTTGGCAAAGAGAAAACAAGGAAAACAAGGGTATTAATAATGATAATCGACATTTGAGCTTCCTGGGTACACAATGTCTTGTACCTAAGTGCTGAATAGAATTTTTTTAAGATTATTGCCTGTGTGCAAATGAGACTAAAATTTGCCACAAAAGTAAATCATTCATTTCCCTTTGTCCTAGAAAAACACATTTTTGTCTCTGTGGCATTTGAACCAATTCTTCTTTTCTATCCTAATTTTGGCATTTTTATGTCATGAAACAACTTTATTTATGTATTCTGCAACTCATGCCACAAAGCCTTGGAGCATGCCAATTAAAAACACAACAGCAAAGAAGTGAAGTAACTCAATTTTCCATCGATGAAATGGTTTCCATCAGCAAGCTCCTTGCAAAATAATATTTGGTGACTCGAATGCCATAAATCTGGTTGTCTCTCTGGTTTTATGGTAAATCTCACCTGCTGTGGGCTTGGTTGGTGACTTTCAAATTTCAGTCTGGCTGCCATTTAATGAACCCTGTCCCCTATCCATCCTTTGTTAGAAAGGTGGAAAATCAACAAGGCCCCGGGAAAACAGGAGTCTTGGTAGGAGTCTCCTAAGAGTGATACCATTTACGGATTGTGATTTATGGAATTCAAGTCCTGAAGCATCTGAAGTCTGCTGCTGCAGTTTTCTTGGCATGTTAAAATCTGCCCGCAAGAGAGTTTACCAGAAAAGGAACTCCTGAGGTGAGGAGCTAGTGTCTACATCTTTGCCTCAGATGGTCAACATTTCTCAGGAAAATCTCAGCTGGAGCTCTGCTGAGAAATAAGCTGACATCATTGGGTTAAAGGACTTATTACCTCAAGATTCTAATGTTCTAGAAACTTGTGAAAGCCACTATTTGTTTTAAATTGAGTAGCTTGGAGTTGCACGCATCGAGGCCTCCTTACAAACACATGGAGAAGTTGTGCTCAGGAGCAACTGTCCTTTGCTGTGAGAGATCCCGGAATCAGCAATCTGTATGATTAACACAGTGGTAAGAACACATTTGGTGAAAACCCACAGCAAAAGCTATTAATATATCTATTTCTGATGCCTCACCCCCACCTCCCCCGATTTGGCCTTCTTAAAAAGCCTGATCCAGCTAATTGCATTTTTGGTGTTCTGAAAACACAGTAACTAAAGAGAGTAAAGAGTAAATTGAAACTGGGAGATGTTTAGGTATTTTCCATGATCTAATCCAACCCTAACAACTCCATCCCTGACTTTTTACCTTCTTCTTCCTTTCTTTTAATTACAAAAGTGCTGCATATACATGTGGAATAAAATTTATTAGAGCACAAATAGTTTTAAAAAATCTTTTATGCTTCCATCAACTGGGAACAATTATTGTAATCACGTCAGTGTATTTTCTTCTGGTCATATTTCTGTGTTGAAAGTTTATCAATTTTTGTATTACAAATTGTATGTATTATAATGTATTATAAATCTACATGCTTTGTATAAACAATTCACGTACAGAAATAAAGGATAAATTATTTCCTATAACCCCAACCCAGAATAGAGAGATAACTATTGTGAAAAATTTGATAGTAATATTATCTATTAAATGTACATCGATTCTATATTATTACATAATAACACATAATCTGGGTATATATATCTTATATCTACTACATATTATTTGTTATATATACTGACTTGATATTTTTACCAAATGGCTTATACAATATATTCAGTTCTGTAATTTGCTTTTTTTTTCACATAACAATATATCTAGACATCTTTTGAAGTCCAGATTTGGCTATCTACTCCATTTTAAAAATGACCATATAGTATTCTATTGCATGGATGTACCATATTTTATTTACCTGATTCCTACTGATGAAGATGTGTTATTTTTAATTTTTGCTATTATGAACAAAGCAGTGAACATCCTTGTGTAGTTGTCTTTGCATACCTATTTGGCAAGTGGAATTGTTGGATCAAAGGATATTGTGCATATATTTTAAAATATGATGACAATTACATCATATAGAATTTTGTCCTTCACTTCCACTAGAGATTATATCATTTCATGATATCACATTAAGTTAGTAAGTATCATTTTAATGGCTCTATAAATCACTAAGTGAATTAGTACTTCTGAGCCACATGAATACTGTATACGTGAAATACCTACCCCTCACTGTTTTTAGCTACTAACACTAGTGGCTGCCTTTAACCACATCCTGAGTGAGGAGACTCAACATGGCTATAAAATGTGTCTTGCTGGAGGCAAAAAAAAAAAAAAACAAACATGATTTATTTTTTAAAATTGATTTATATCTGTAAAGGTTGGAAAAAGGTGCAAAAGAGTCACTTTCCATATTTTACTAGGGAATAAGCCAATATTTCAAAGATGAAAAATTATTTCTTGATAGCAAATCCAAGCCATCTAAGGTTTCAGTGAAAACTCTCTTTGAAAAATACTCATGTCAAAGCAAGAGGAGGTTTCTAGCTAAAATAGTACATTAGCAATTAATCTAGGAAACCACAGTGTTTCCTGATCATAATGTTTGAATTTTTAGCCCCTGGTTTATGCATACATTGTTCCTGGCTGACAGCTGTCAGATAGTTTCTTACCATCATCATCAATAAAATCTTATAGTTAAAATGCAGACTAATAAGCCTGTTTAAACTTAAACCTCCAAGCTTTATTAAGTCACATCTCTATCAAGAGCCTGCTTCCCAGAAACATCAAACATGTTGGATCCTGCAATTCTGGAAATTTTTATTAATTGCCCTGTGTAAAACATTGTCTAGGATCCAGGATTTTCAAAAAATGAGTAAGTGGAACCATTTTTTCAAATAAAATTTTATATAGAAACCTAATATGTAAAACATTAAAGAAAAATCTGCTCAAGTCCAAGTTAGATCCAGGCTCAGAGCCTCACTCTCTCCTTTCCCCAGTACTGTGGTCCTACAGGTGTCTCCTCAGACTGCAGTTGGGTCAACAATAAGTTGACAAGAAGTAATAAATGAAACAAAATAATAGATGAGATACTGGTAAGAAGGAGGACCAAATCTGCAGAAAACAAATTTTCTTTTATAGTTACGTGCTTCTGACATTTAGTGCCTTTTAAACTATGTAAACTGTGCATAATTATGGTCAAAGTAAAAAAATGGTCAATCTCAAAATTAATCAAGATCAGATCACAGAGAAAGTTTCTGTTTTAATGCCATGCTTCATTCAATTTAAACCAGACATTATCCAGTTAAGAAGAATGATATTGAGAGTAATCCACCATTTGGATTTTAGCTATAAAGTATTAAATTCGATCTATTAAACACAATTTATTAAATATCATGTTTGGAGACTACCTTCATTCCACAGTCCAGCTCAGCATGATAGGCTTTGGTCTAGTAGGATGAAAGAAAACCTGGAGGGTCCAGAAATTTGGAACTAGAGTATCCTCATCTTTAAATGTTGCTTAAAAAAAAAAAAAGTCCAAAGACTACCTACATTAGAATTGTCTTGAGATATTAAAAATATAGGTATTTCTATTTGCCCTCCAAAAATCCTTATTCAGTATCTAGGGAGAAGCCCAGGAATCTGTACTTTTTCAAATGGTCTCCAAGTAATTTCAATGTCCACTCAGGCAAGAAGTTAGCAATATGGAGTTTAGCAAGTGATAACAGGGCATTCTGGTAGGCTGGTTTGCAGAGCTCAGTTGCAGGTAAACTATAAAATAGGTAAATAGCTGGCATTCAAGAAGTCCCATATCCTCCCTGTGCCAGTCCTGAGCGACTTGCACTCAGATGTATTTTTCAACTCTTTCTCTACTCTGCTCAGTATAGCAGGTGCCTGATCCCTGCAGGCTGTTTCCTAGGTTCCCATAGACTGACTTCTAGATGGGATCAAAAAATGAGAGGTACTGGTTTATGTTTGGAAGACAGAAGTGAGAAGCCAGGACACTTCTCCCTCTTTTCTGTTTTAACCTCCTTCTCTGGCTGCAATTGTGTCTTCTTCATAGTTTTGGCTTCTATCAGATAGGACCACCATGGCTTGTGCTTCCACTAGCTGACTCCAGCTCCTGAGCTCTAATCATCATTTTCTCCCTCTTTCCCTGCAGACTAGAAGTGAAAGTGCCTTCCTGCTGACGCTAATGTCTGGGATACTTTAATCCCAGGATTTTCAGTTGCTCCACCACCCATATAACCAATTCTCTCCATTAAATTATATTTTAACTACTCACAATAGTGTCTGTTTTCCTTATTGGATCCTAGCTGGTACAGGCCTGTCTACAGGGCTAGCTAGGATTTAGAACCAGGTCACCGCTAACTCCAGAGGCAGGTGGAACTGAATAAGTCCTGGGGCAGGTGGGCAAGAATAAGGCAGGGAGGACCCTGACATCGGGTGTAGCCCTGGAGTATATGCCTTAGGATTCTCCAAATGTGTGATGAGGCGTGGTGCCTCCCTTTAGGATGTGGTCTTCAAAAAAAAGTCACAGGATATAATGTCTTCTGAAAGCCAGCCCACTGGAATGTCCAACACATAGTAGCTGCTTAATAAATGTATTAAATCTAGTATTGAATGTGCATAATTTGTAAGGGAAACTATCTGATCAGATTTAGAAGGAAAAATTTGAAGATTTTTTTCCCCTTTTCATCCAATGAATATTTCCCATCTGAAAAGAAGATGAAGTTATTTTTCTAGAGCTATTTATTTTTATTTTTAAACACCAGAATTTCTTTCTTTATTTCTTTTTTCTTTTTTTTTTGACTGAACAATATCTTCTAGGGATTAAGTCAAGGTTTGTTATATTTTTATGCAGAAAACCAGGCCTACAAACTAAGAATTTATTTTTATCTACTTGGCAATGAGCAGTAGCCAGTATCTGACTTTTACAAAACAATCCATGTTAATGAGATAATCAATGTCAGATGCTCGCTACATTAAATTTGTACCACAGTTTTGTAGTAAAGTGTTAACATTCCTAGGACAGTAACAGTCTAGTATTATTGGGAAAACAATTGAGACTCATGAGAAAGCAAAATGTATTGAGATTAATGGGTTAATGTTTCAATGTAGGTTGGTACATTTACTATTTTTATTTATTAAAGTTCCACAAAGTCAAAATTTCTATGTAATTAGTCTCATTCAATAACTAGGACAATTTTTAAAGTCAAAGACAATGTTTACAAAATATTATCTTCGTGTTTGTAGTATTACATTGTAATTGATTCTTTTCCTTTTTCTTTTTATTACTCATATATTTATTTCTAAAATGAACATTCATCCTTTTTTAAATTGAAAAAGAACATAAAGTTAAAATTATAAGACAAATTTATTTTTATTTAGAAAAGACAGCAAAAATGCTAACCTTAAAAAAATAACAAGTTGGTTTGGTCTAGATTAAAATTCAGAACTGCTCATCAAAAGACAATAAACTGGTATATCTGACAAGGAGATTGTTTCTTGAATATACAAAACCTCCTAAAAATCTGTAAGAGAAAAGACAACCAAACAGAAAAAAAAATACACAAAAGAGGTGAATAGACAAAACAAAAAGGAGGATATAAATATCTAATAAATACATAAAAAGGTTTTCAACTTCATTAGTCATTAAGGAAATGCAAATCACAGCCATAATGAAATAACTCTACAAATCCATCAGAAGGTCTCTAAAGAAAAAGGTTGTAAAGAAAAAGTATTGGTGAGGATGTGGAATAACTGGAATTCTCACACATTGCCGGTAGAAATGGTAAAAACATTTTGGAAAACTGTTCAGCAATATTTGCTAAAGTGGAAAACATTCCTTATGGCCCAGCAACCCTACACCCAGGTGTAACCTAATAGAAATGCGCTCATATGTTCACCGAAAGACATGGACAACATGTTTATAGCAGCACAAGTCATAATAGCCCCACACTTGGAAACTATCCATGTCTACAACAATAGAAAGGATAAAAAAAAAATTATGGTTTGTTCACAAAACAAAAAACCCTACAGCAATGAAAATAAATTAGTTACAGCTACATGCAACAAATGAACAGATCTCACAAGAACAATGTTGCATGAAAGAAGTACGGGTTAGACAATTCCATTGAGGTTAAGATAGTCCATTGACATCGAGAGTGCACACTATATAATTCCATTGGTATCAAGTTGAAATCATCAGAAAATTAATTTATGGCACCCGAAGTTAGAGCAGCAATTACTCTCGCTGTGAGTGATGACAAGAAGATACCGGGGGGATTTGTGCAGTGCTGTCAAGATTCTGTATCTTCATTTGGGTACAGGTTACGATGATGTGTTAATTTATAAAAATTTAATGCATCTGTACTTTGGTGATGTGTATATTTTTACGTATGTAGATTATACTTCACTGAAATGTTCTAAATAGAATGAAATGCTCTAATAGGCCTTCTGAACAACAGTTTGTTTATATGGCTTATATATTTATAGCACATGCAGCCCAATAAACATAGCATTTGTCCCATATTTCCTTCTTTAAACAAATCTTAAGCAAAAGGCAGAATAATACCTCCACCCCCAAAGGTATCCACATCTTAATTATTGGAACCTATAGATATGTTACTTTATAATGCAAAAGGGACTTGCAGATGTGATTAAATTAAGGGCCTTAAGAAGGGGATATCTAGGTGAGCCCAACCTAAAATCACATCTGTCCTTAAAATTGGATCACTTCTTTCAGATGTGGTCATGAAAACATATGACTGTGGGAGAATGGTCAGAGTTGCAACATTGCTGGCTTTAAAAATGGAAGAGAGAGGTCATCAGCCAAGGGATGTTGGTAGCCTTTAGAAGCTGAAGAAGGCAAAGAAATGGATTCTTTCCTAGATTCCGCAGAAAGGAGCACAGGCCTGGCAACGCCTTGATTTTAGCCCTGTGAGGCAAAGGTTGGACTTTTGATCTATACGACTATAAGCCACTAAGTTTGCAATAATTTGTTATAGCAGCAATAAAAACATATACCTTCCTTTTCCTGTTTGTTGGAAATGCATTTTTTAAAATAGAAAACTAATATATTTTCCTTCTCCTGATTGTTGGAAAAGCAAATCTTTTTGTAATTGCAAGCTTTTCTCCCTTATGGGCTACCACTGTCAGCAGCAGAAACAATGATCCTGGAATGTTGAAAGTTTGGCAAGACTGAGAGTTATGAACTGTATTGAATCAAAACAAATATGCAAGAAGTAAAGGGCACAAAGAGCTTACCTGAAGTTTAACCTGTTCACTGTTCTTGGAAGCTCTATCAAGAAGTGCAAAGTACAGAGGCCAGGACAATGTTCTTGGTATAATAAGAAAATTGGTTTGTAAATAAGGAAATCATTCAGGTAAATACATGGCATGCCAATGAACTTAAAAGCCTGTTCATGCATCTGAAAACTGGGTATACCTCCCTGACCTGGAGGTATGATTTCTGTCCCCAACAGCAAGAGAATAATATAACCAAGTAGAGAACTTCATTATTAGCAAGGCTATAGAGTAATAATTTGAGAGTGCGTCAATCAATGGTGAGCTATTCTCTCCATCCACATTCTCTGATAGGGTCCTTTGATTTTTTTCCCCCCTAATCATTTTTAAAGTGTTATGTAAATACGGTTTCAAGATAAGTTTCACAAATCCTCCCACACGGAATTCTGGAATCACCACTAGAGCTAATATTTGATACACGAATTGTCATATCATCATTTCTGGATACTTGCCAATTTTGGTTGACGATAGTTTGGCCTTAATTTGTAAAGCTGAACATAAAAATACCTGTATTAGCTTCCTGGGGTTGCTGTAGCAAATCACCACAAACTTGATGGCTTAAAACAACAGAGGTTTATTTTCTAACAGAAGTTCAAAATCAGTTTCACTGGATTGAAATGAAGGTGTTTGGCAGGGTACCATGCTTCTGCTCTGGAGTCAAATCTCTTCTGCCTCCTACTTGTATAAGGACACCTGTGGTTTGTATTTAGAGCCTGGATAATCCAAGATAATCTCCCCATCTGAAGATCCTTAATTTAAATGTATATGCAAAGAGTCGTTTCACATAAGGTAACAGTTACAGGTTTAGGGGATTGAAATGTGGACATATCTTTGAAGGACATTGTCAGCCTACCACCAATACCCTGGCAATTCTACTCCTGGTAAGTGCCCCATATATCTCTGCCTAAATGCACCAGGAAACATATACAAGAATGTTCAGAAGTACAGTTTTCATATGCATTTTAAAAGTCCAAAGGAAACTACCAAGATGTCTAGTGATAGTGAATAGATAAATAGTGGCATATTCACACAAAGAGAAATGTATCCATCAGTAAAAATGACTCATGTGTAGCAACAGAAAACAACATGAGTAAGCATTAAAAATAATGGTGAGTGAAAACCAAATCCTCACCACTGTACATGGTATGCTACTGTTCTTGTAAATCTCAAAACATATAAAATAGGGACAAATATGTGGTAAAACCACAATTTTATTTTGACTAAAAGCAACGATAAAGAGAAAATTCAGAATGTGGTCTCCTCCAGGTTAGTGGAAGTGAAAAATGGAGCAAGAGTATGAAATTGGAAATGAACACCTAAGTCACAATATTGAAGAGGTTTCGGTTTTTATGTTGGGTAGTGTGTCTTCAGCTGTTTATTTTGATATGCTTTACAATTTAAACATATTACATACATTCTTGCACTTAAAAAATACCAAGGTAATTAGTGGCGATTTGTTAGGCATTGTATACAGGCTCAGGCTTGCTAGAGAAACAAAGTGATTTATCCCAAGGATTCATATGGATAGGAACTGAAAAGCATCTGGGATTCGAAGCAACCTAAGGACCAACTTCTCTCTCTTCTCCTTTATATGCAAAGGAGAAAGAGGCTGCTGCTGCAGGAAGTCTCATTCAGCTATGAACAGATTATCTGACAAATTATTCACATGCTTGGCTGGCTGCTTCATCTCTGAGACCAGTGTTTCCTCCCTAAATGAGAATAACCCAGAGTAATTTTAAAAAATGACCAGGTTTCATGAACCAAAATTTCAAAGAAAGACAGCAGATGATCTGCCTATTTAATAAGCATACCAGGTGATTCTCATTAACAGGGAAATTTGGGAAATTTCTGGAGCAGTGCTTCTTAAAGGTTAATGTGCACAAGAATCACTTGGGATCTTGTTGTACGCAGACTTTAAATCTTGGGTGGAGTCTGAGTCAGCCTTTCTAAGGAGACTCAGGTGATGCAGACATTGCTAGTCGAGTATACTATTTGAGCAGCAAGATTCTAGAGCTCAACATAGTGTTACAGGCCTCCTTTGAGAAGAGCTATCTATAGATCCATTACACAGCAAAATGCATAAACGTAGAATTTAACATACAACTGCAAAAGATTTGGAGGGGCCCTGAACAGTATCCTTAGGCCGAGGTTAATAGGACACACCATCGACCTGGTTCTGATGAGGAAGTGACAGGATTCTTCAATAATAAAGCCAACATTTATTGAGCACCTACTATGTGCCTTGGCACTATGCTAAGTATTTAAGACATATCATCTAATTAAATCCTCAGACAAACCTATGTAGAAGATACTATTGTTATCATTCTCATCTGACAAATAAGGAAACTGGTGCATAGAAAGTTTTAAGTAATTTGCTCAATGGTATTCGGTGAGACTGATTCCTGAGCCCAGGAGTTTAGTTACTATTGTTGTACTGCAGTCTCAATGTGTAGCAATCGCTTTGAAGAAAGTGACTATATTTTATTAAATTTTGTCTGGAGAGTGAAAATGGGAGCTGACTAGAACTGAAGTTTTCAAATTTTTATGGGCATCAGAATCTCCTGGGGGCAACTGTTTAACATGATAACAAAACAATGTTTTGGTTCCATCCTAGACCTTCATTATAGACTCAAAATCTCTGGGGATGAAATCAGAAACTTGTATATTGAACTAGCAGTCCAGATGATTCTGGTTTGCAAAGTATGAGTATGATTGCCATAGAGCTTACAAAAGCAGAATTTTAAAAGTCCAAAGGAAAATTAAATGAAATTTGTGATGTGAGAAACTGAAATGAAAGGTGGCTCTGACCTTAATGAGGAAGAAAAGCAGGGAGGACCTGTAAGTTTGTAGTCTTTTGCAGTCCAATCAGGAGTATTCCATAATATAGTCACTTAGAAGGGAATGGATCCACTTTTTAAAGTAGTTCACATTATCAAGGACACACACAAGTTACAAAGTGGTGTCATGAACCTATAGGAATAATGGCAGGAAATTTAACCCTGCTCCCCACCTCCACCCTGGACAAGCTTAAATTTAGGGGGTGGGAGAGCTAGAAGAACAGCAACAAAAAGGTAGGGACACAGCTCCTGTACTTTTGTTTACTTTTCTTTTTCTCATTCATTAGTTTATTCACAACTCCAGGGGGCTGGGAATACCATGCAGAAGGCGACCTACTCCTTTTGCTGAAGGAGATCAGTTAACCAGTCATATCAATACGGGGTTGAGGTTTAAGAGAGGGACAAGTACAATGTGAAAGGAGCACAATTGAGGCTTAAACAAAAAGAGAATCAGAGGATGAGAGAAGGGCAAATTTTATTATGATTCCAATTACAGACCTGTAGCTGGATGACAATCTTACCCAGTAATTTTTAATAGAAAAATATATGTGATATCTTTAAGACTATAGATACTTCATAGGTAATTAAATTCTGTATCTTTGGTGATATATTTTTTTAAGAGATTATTAAAGAAATAATTCGTGAGCATCCTTGAGGAAGTGGTGCTTTACCAGGGCTGGTGTGGATTTACTAAGAACAAATCATATCAGACCAGCTCCAATTCTTTGGTAGATTAGGGAACCATGGTAGATATAGGGTTGAGTGGGTGGTAGGGAAGTAGATGTAGATTCAGAGATGAGACATTTGCTAAGCAATTTCATCTACATATTTACATTTAGCCATCACAATAAAACTATTAAGAAAATATTGTCTTCCTAAAATACAACATAAAACCAGGCCCTCCTAAAGGAAAGCCTTGGTGGAAGGAGAATATCCTGGTGGGGCTGGATTGCCCTTTCATGAGGTCCCCAACTCTGATTACAGAGATTCACTTCCTTTTGATGGCTATTTATTTTTTACTAACTCTTGCAAAGTAGTCACATTTGTAGATTGAGGTAAAGTGTTAACAGAAGACTTTTCCCTTAATACTCTGCATCAAAGATGGAAAAGGGCTGGAAGCCATAAATAAGATTTTAGGAAGATAGAAAATAACAAAATGAAAATACACATAGAAAAGGACTTAAAACTAAATAATACGGTTTACAAAATAAGGTTTACTTATCTTTACTTTAGAACCCACTGCAGGGATTATGACTTCTCACTACTAGATTCTTCTCAGTACTTGTTTTAAGTGGCTGTCTTCAGCAAGTCACTCTGTATTATCAGCCATTTTTCTTTGCTTCCAGACACACTTTTTAGCTATAAACCGATCTTCTAGAACCTTATCTTTCACTAAACCTCAATGTGAATTCTTTATTTCATAGCTTTTTCTAATCAAGGACTTCAGAATATGTCATTTTTTATCTCTAGGTGCAAACTATTCTTCAATCTTCAAAATCTATTCTCTCTCGGCACTTTTTTACCTACTCAAATTGTGGCTTTGTGGTTTCCAGGACCAGAAATTCAATTAAGTTAGCTCAAGTAAAAAAATTTTCCTAGAATAATATAACTTGTGATTTCTCAGTAATAGGAATCAAAATAGTCTTGGGCCTTGTACTAGTTGTGAATATTTGAGGCTTAAGCCATTTTTTTCCTCACGTACAAAGAAATCTGGAGGTAGCCAGTACTAGTTGCTTTAGTAGCTCAACATCATAAACACCAGTGACATGATTTTTCTAGTCCTTTCTCTCATGATCACAAGATGGCTGTTGTAGCTCTAAATATCATGTCCATTTTTAAGGAAGGAAGAAAAAAAAGGAAAGGAAGCTAGTTTTTTCCTTTGGTCAGGAAAGCAAAAACTTTCACAGAAACCTGTCAGTAGACTTCTGCTTACATTACATTTACAACGATTCTGTCACATAGCTGCTTATATGTATCACAAGCCACATATTGAAAGAAAAAAAAATTACTATTGAGAATATATAAAGAATATAAAAATTTACTGCACTTTGATCAAAATAAGATAAATGACCCAATAGAAAAATAGGTAAAGATATAAATAGGTAAGAGACAGAAGAGTTAACATTTTTGGCAAAAAAAAATTCAGGAAAAGATGTCCAGCCACATTAGTGATCAGGCAAATACAAATTAAGACTACATTGAAATATATATTATATCCATTAAATTAGAAAAAATTAAGAAATCTCAAAAATAAGTCATTTTATTTTTATTATTTACACCTACAGCATCTGGTCTTCCTAGGTAGTCTCCCATCCAAGTACTAACCAGGCCTGACACTGCTTAGCTTCTGAGATCAGACATCAGGCTTGTTCAGAGTGGCATGGCCATAGACCATGGACCCTGCTTCCACTGGGGCACAAACCCAGGACCTTCTGCATATAAAGCAGACGTGCTAACTACTATGCTATGTTATTACATACTCAAAAATAAGTGTTGATGAAAATGGGTGAAAATGGGGAGTCTTATCCACTACGGGTATGAGTAGGGTAAAATGGTATAATCCTTTAGGAATACAATCTGGGACAATCTAATGAAGTCGGATGTGAGCACGTCCTACTGTGCAGCAATTCCATAGCTAGCCATTGCACACACGAGACATGCACACTCAATATTCACAGAGGCATTTTTTTAACAGCAAAAATGGAAACAAACCAGATGCTCATTGTCAGAAGAATGAATAAAATGATAGTCATATGATAGACCTACAATTATTGCAGCAACATGAATGTAAGAAATATAATTCTTGGTGAGAAAAAGCAAAAGCAGATGACTATGCATATGGCATGTTTTGAAAGCTAAAAAACATGAAGGCCAAACAATATATATTTTTAGAGATATGTACATAACATGTGGTTATGTGTTTCTCAAAAAAGAAATAACAAATCAAGGAAAAGATTAAAACAAAATTCATGGTAGTGGTCATCTCTCCTGAAGCAGAGAACAAGAAAAGGCTAGAACACACAGATAGATTGAATGATACTGAAATGCTTTTTGTATTAAATTGAGTAGTGAATTCATAGTCGCTGATTTTATTATGCTTCATAACTTATTTATATATATTTCTGTATGAAATATTACATAAGAACTTCAATAAAATAATAAGTAGCTTTAGCAATGAGTGTTAAAAGAATTATAACATACCATAGTGCGAAATTTTTTTTTGGGGGGGGGCGTGTAAAATACACTTTTTAGTGTTTTACATTTTTAGTGTTTTAGTTTTACAATACTATTTGAATATGATAAAAACTATATTTGTTTCAGTCCAGGTGGGAGAAAGGAGACAAGCACATATGAATATAAATACTCTAAGGGAATTTATTCTTAATCTTTGCAGATACTTTTTGAAATAAATAAGTTGGGACAAGCACCATTAGAACAAGGAGAGGAAGACTCGCCAATGTTAAAGAACAGAGCAAAAAGAGGAGTGGGAACAGAAGTGCGAATACAGAAGTATTTTAAGAGAAAGTAAAAATGGAGGATGTAGATTATAGTCTTTTCAAACTGCTTAGTAATGAGGGAAGAAAGTTTCTCTCTTCTGCAGGGAGTCTTCAGGACTATTCTTCCCAAGCCCATTCTGCTTTTGTTTGATGCCTATATTAGAGAAAAAAAATAATGAGCCCAAGGACAAACTCTGTTAAGCATTTAAGAAAGCCTTTGAGGTTTCATGTTCAGTCTAGGGACACACTAGTATCTACCCTCACAAGGGTGTTAATGGTGTCACCACTAATCAGTCAGTTTCCTTTTTATTATTTTCACCATCTTTTTAAGGTTATTTAACCCATTCTCACTTCCAATGATCACACCAGAATCCAGCCATGACAACAGACCAAAACAACACCTCTAAAAACGAACAAAAACTTCTATCCCCAAAACAAAATAACATTTCTTAGTCATTCTCACTTCAACTGAAGATTTAATTGTTTATAATCTGCACAAATCAGAGATCCTATTTTAAATTACAGGAATGACAATACATTTTAATGGACTTTGCTTTGTTAATCTACTTTTAAAAGGTATTATCTGCAACTCCTCCAAAAGGTCAAAAAATCTGTTAATATTATCAACTGGCTTTTTTACTCCCTTCTCACCTAAGAAAATGTCCATTGGTATGGGAGAGGGTTAGGAAAGAAGAATGTATGTATCACTTCCCTACAGAGTGTTTCCAGAGCTCCCCAGGAAACTCCCTCTGTGTGCCTGCAGAATACCAGCATACTTTTATCACAGTATTCATTTAATTACATGCCAGTTTTCTTGACTGGGCAGCAGACTCCTGGAGAGCAGAGATCTCGTGCTCATCTTAGTCTCTCCACAGCTGTGCACTTGGGGCTCATCTATATTGGGGGCTCAATAAATGAATGAATAAATGAGTGAATGAGTGAATAAACAATGAACAATAGCTTTAAACTAAGGTTTTTTGAATGCTTACTTTTGATAAAGTATTTTTAAATGTTTATTTCAAAAGCTGTTTAAAACACTGTCCCTAGGCTATGCCTGGTACACAGTCTCAATAAATGTTTTTTGAATGAATATCTAATACTTACATATCACACGTAATTTCGATTTCTTGTAGCCTTGCAATCTGGGGTCCTTTTAACTCTGGAAATAAGGGAAGCCATAGAACCACGGCAAATCTTTCTCAGGTATACATCATTCAAAACATTTTAAAGATAATCAAGCAAAATGTGAACTCCAAAATTCACATTCCTTTAAAAAAACATAACATGTTTCTTAAAATACTTTTTTTTTTTCTTTTTTGCTTGAGGGGGATCACTTGGTACTATAGACTCTGTGAGCGTAATATTATTTCTCCGTTGGTTTTAGGAGTATTTCACAAGAAAAACCTTAGAAGTAGTAGGTACAGTTTTTAATCTGCATCTTACATATTTGTATCAGAACATATAAGGAGGAAAGATACTAATCGTTGACATCTGTAGAGTATATGACCTTTTAGAAAACACTTACATGTTATTTTTTCCAGGTTTCACCACTTTTTGACTGTAACACAGAGCAGGGATTATTAGGAAACAGAAATTTACTAAACTTTTGCGAGGGTCCTCTCAGAATCGGGGATATTCTTCAACTGCTGTTAATGAAAAATTATTGACACTTGTTAAAATGGTGAGAATACTTTATTCAAGACTATTGCAATAGTAGAAATTGTGCTTGACTTTGAAGATAGCAAAGATCGCTGCGAATTTACGGCCAACAAACAAGCTGAGTGTTGGGGTCAGTGGATAGAAAGTTACTAAGAGGAAACATGAACGGTAATGGGCTTCTTACTAAAGGCAGGACATGGACTTAATATCAAAGGTGGGAGATAAGAAGTTTGATCACATATCAAAGATACCAAGGGTGGGGGATGATTTAGCAGATTTCACACGGATACTGGGTTAGACTTGAAGGCCTAGGTAAGCAGACGGCTTAGAGTAGCCTAAAGTTTGCCTACCCCGCACCACTTACCCAATCCCTATGGAGGAGGGGAGCTGACTTGAGCTCTGGGGTCGTGGGACGGGCGCCTAGTTCTCCCTCCCAGGCAGCAAAGGCCAGCGGCGAGTGCTACCCATGCCGCATTCAGTTACCATAAGATGAATGCGGGTTGGAACAACAATCCCGGTACGGCACTGCAGGAGCCCCACGTTCCATTCCGCCCGCCAGCGTCCTACATCAGGGGGCGGGCCCCACAGGTCGGCCGGGGCGGAGCCTGGGGCGCTGATTGGCTACAGAGCCCCGGACGGGAGGGGTGTCCCAGCCCCGGCCCCGCCCCCGTCGCCACTTACTGGCCGCCCCGCCCCTACCGCGCTCCCTCAGCTTACAAGGCCTGGAGCTGGCGGGTCCCGCGTTGCCCCGCGGGAGGGGCCGAGCCCGCGTTCCTCCTCCCTACCGGTCCGCATCCTTAAAGCACGAGTCCAGACGCCCCGCCTGCTGGAGAGGGCGCCGGGATCCGGCCAGCGAACACTGGAGGCAAGCCAGGGCCGACCGAGGAGGGCCTGAGGCCGCAGAGCTGCCGCGGCTGATACGCGAGTGTTTCGGCCTCGACCGAGAGGTTGCGGGACCTGCGAGGGCAGGGCTCCCGGGCGCCATTGCCGGCCGTCAGAGCGCCGCCCGGCCCCTGTTCGCCCTTGGCTGCTCTTCCCTGGCTGGGAGGAGCTGCAGCTCGGGGCCATCGCTAGCCCCTGGCCGGGACTCGTGAAACGGGTGCCTTGTCTGCCGCCCGCGCAGGGCCGCCCGGGCCGAGACCATGTTTGACAAGACGCGGCTGCCGTACGTGGCCCTCGATGTGTTCTGCGTGATCCTGGGTACGTCTGTGCCGCCGGGCCGGGGGCGTGTGTGCGCGCGAGCCGGGGTCTGGTGCACGGGTGGGTGCGGGCGTGTATCCTCTGGGAGGGGACTCACGGAGAGCGGCGGACTAGCGTTGGGGAGGGGTGTGCGCCTGATGCGCGCGCCTCTCTGAGGGCGAGACACTGGGGCGGCTGCCGCAGCCCGAGGACCCCGCTTCGCAGTGTGCACCCCGGCTCCCGCGCGGCCGCTGCTGTCTGTCTGTTGCCCACCCGTGCGCTGAACTCATTCTGCTTGGACGCTGTTCACGCCTCTGCACTCAGTGCCTTGCTTCTGTCCTCTATTTCCCGTTCCACTCCCAGCAGAGCAGAGTGGGCTCCTCCTGCTGTAGGGAAACCTGGTCGCTGGCTTATCAGGTTCAGGAGCGAAACCGGAGGTTTGATCACGGGGGGTTCTCAGTAACAGGCGCCAGTGCCTGGTTTATCTTACTTGTGGGAAGCAGTTTAATTTTTTGTCTATAAAAGGCTAGAACGTTCCTAATTAGAAGGTGTTACTAGGCTGTAAATTGTCAGGTTGAAGTGGGTGTGAGGATGCCAAGTTTCTACCTATAGGTCTGAAGAAATTTGATATTTTTTTTGGGGGGGGGGAAGGGGGCGCCCCGGACCTACCGCTCCCTTCTCCGCACAGAACTTTCCGTGGTGTAGCTTTCCTTCTTCTATGACAGCTCACAAGGAGCACCAGACATTCTTAACTGCAGCAAATTTGGCGTTGTCTTCCTGATGGAAGAGTTCAGTTCTGGGGTTTCTGGTTGCCAGTTACTCCTTTCTTTTGACGAGAAAGAATTGAAGTCATTTAGATAAGGGGTAGGCGTTGGAATGAATAACTTTCACCTTTTAAAATATATGTTGTGTAAGGCAGTACGTTATGGAAAACACGCACAAACAAGAAGGCCTTCTCGAGGTTTGGGTAGTCCTACTCATGTGCAAGTAGCGAAGTAGTAGTATTATTAGCAGGTTCTCAGGGTTAGAGATCTGTGACTTTAGCAGTATTCTAGATGGCAAGTCTGCATGACGGCTTTTCTGTAATGGGAAATTCCTCTGATTATAATCCACTATTCCATTCTGCTTCAAGCCAGTCCATTTAGGTGCTTTCAGTCTTGCTGAATTCTTATAAATTGTTACCCGTTTTTTTTGAGGAAAAATACCTTTTTGTTAATTATGAAACATTTTTATTGTTTAGCAAGACACCACCTGTATTGCTCCACAGTGAATTGTAGGAATTAAGTTTAGGAAAAGGAAATGCAGTTTTGGAACACTTTTTATAGAAACACAAGTGATCCTTTCAGATGTCAGGATATATTAATAGTTACATTAAAATATATTCAAATTTATTTGCAACAAAAAGTTCCCCTTTGGTAAAGATGTTAAATTTTAAATTCACTTCATGGATTGTATAAATGTCTAACTTTTTAAAATTAAAAATGAAAAAAAAAGTTAAAATTTAAAGTGTACTTTAACTTGTACTCAGTGTCAGTGGAGCTTTGTTAAACTTCATTTGTATTTTCATGGAGAGGAAAATTTGGTCAGAAGTAATTTGGATAATTTGACTATATTGGATAGTATTCTGTCATTGCCACATGTTTTATACTGTCAGAATTATATATCAACTTTCCCTTTCCTACCTTATGAGATATACTAATTTATAAAACAAATATTATGTTTTATCTTTGCGCCAAGTACTCTACTGCTTGACAAAGGAAACAATAATGCCCCAAAGTAGCTGAAGCTAATGTTATTAATCATAGAGCCATATAGTATATCTACGTTTTGTTTGTTTTTTAAATTTATGTATAATGGAGGAACCCTATTGTAGTATGGCTTCAGAAATTATAAGTTCTTGTAGTTTATATTTTCAACATGATGCAAACATCACACAATTGTTCTATAGAGGTAATTTATTGTTGCATTGGCCTAACAGTTACAGGATTTATAATGACTCTCAAAAAGATAAAATTGTGCTTACAATTTTAAATGTCTTTTGGTGGTTTTGGAAAAAACTTGTTTGGGGGATTTGTGCATTAAGTATGTTTTAGGAAAAGATACCTGATCTCTTTGAAACACGTTTTACCTGTCTTTGTATTAATAGAATTTCTTTTATAATAACTCAGTGTATTGTTAAGAAAAGCCCAGAATTCTCTTTTTCTAAATAGCAAATGAAGTACTGATTTATTTCAATTTGGTATATAAGATAACATTAGATTTAAGAATATCAATTCTTTAGAACAAAGAGCAATGAAGGAGAATTGTGGGGCAAGAGATAAGAAAAACTTCATTCTGAGTTTTGGAAGACAATGTATTTTTATATCAAACTCACCTTTCTGGTGGAGTCTAAGGGTCATTTTAAATTTGGCTTTTATTCATCTTACCGGCAGCAGGAGATTGGCAGCCTAAAGTCATGGTGGCTTGAAGAAGATTATCAATTTGACATTAACTCTTTTTTTTTTCCTGTGGAGAATCTACAGGTCAGAGTTGACTATACCAACAAAAAGATGATTAAGCACTTTGTAAGTACAGGGTTATGTGAAAATGGTTCATAATTATAATGTGAATATGTTCCATGTTCTGTTAATGACCACCCCAACATCATATAGTAGATCCGTTTTAATAGGACAGTGTTATGTGATTGTGTTACATGGCTACATTATAATTTTCCAGAGGGTAATGTCTGTTGAAATGATCATTAAACGTATCCTCTGTGTGTGCCTGTGTGCACAAGCATTTCTACCCCGTCAACATAATCATCACTGTGAAACATGAACTCCTCTATATAATATATATACTCAAATTATTAATTCTTTCAGTAGACGGGCTGCTCTACAGAGGATGATAGTGGGCTGGTCTGAAAGGAGCTGTGTGTTTTGTCCAATGTGTGTAACTGTGTCCTGAATAAAACTTATTGGGGTTTAATTGCTGAGGGTCATTCTAGATTTTATCCATGATGGCTTTAGGCTGCCATTGTTAATAGACAGTGAGTCCAGTGCATGCCGATTGAAGGCTAACTCTCTGCTAGTTCCATGTTTAGGTGCCAGGGATATAAAGATGAATAAGACAGTCCCTGCCCTAAAGGAGATCAGGGTCTAATGAGGGAGAAACAAACAAGAGATTATAGTACATCATGATAAAAATAATAATGGAGGTTTGGAATAGGTGCCTTTCGCGTGTAGGGAAGGAAGTTGTCACAATAGATAAATAGGTTGTCTCTACTCTTAGAGGTGCAGAAATGACAAAAGTTATGAGATTATTTTCATAATTTTTTTTTTCCAAATTGATATAAGGTAGTAGGAACTCAAGTACCTGTGTTTATGAGTTTTCTGCAGCCAGTCTCATGGTGTCTAGAAGATTTAGGTGAAACTGGCAAACCTTTTTATGTGCCTATGTTTTTCTGGGTGGCAGTCATTTAGAATACCTTTCTATGCTTTATTTTCTACTTTTGCCCCACCTAATTTTTTCTCCACCCTGCTCTATGCTTTGAGAAGTGACTTCTGTGGACTGTATTAACTGAGCATTTGCTTTTTGGTTTCTGGCTGGCTTTGGCCAGTGGGGCATCAATAGGAGGCTTGGAAGAGCCAGTTTCCTCTTGCTAGATGTGTGTTGTCAGAGCACAGACTGTTTTGTGAGTAGGTCACAGCTTCTGTTTAGTGGCCCTCTCTGCCGGCCAGCTACGGTTATAGATCTTTCTTGGTTTTGGTAACTCTTTCTTTACTTGCCCTTTTAGGCCTAGAGGTGATAGTGGCTTCCTGATATTGCTAGCCTAGGAGTATTTCACCTCCCTTGCTGCTTTCTCTAAACCCTGCCTATACTTTTAAAGATGGTTTCTTCACTAAATTCTCTTGAATACCTTATTTGAGTGTGCTGTTTTTTTGCCTGGACACTACTCATGATACTCACTTATTATCAGATCTGATATAGCTTCCCTTTCTGCACTTGTAGCCAGTCACAGCTGCCCATGATAGCAGATGCAAACAGGAGTTCATGGACCCAGCATTGGCTTTCTTGGAATGGCAAGGGTCATGGTTTCCTCAGAAACTCCGGATGCTCTATCACCATTATGCCAAATCAAAGTTAGTAGATTTAAAGTAAAATATGGCACTGAAGAACTTTGGCAGCCAATACTAGGTGGTTGTGGAATCCTTGTTACATATTCTACTCCAGTGATTATCATCATAATGCTGACATTATTCTGTCCCTTAAGTAATATCCCTAAGAAGTGGTCCTTTTCCTTACCCTCAATCTAGGCCCTTTTCTTATGGGGAAAAACCCAAGTATTTACTGATTTTCATCTGCTAAATAGTCTGCAGCATTTTGTGCCTTCCCTTTTCTCCTAACAATTACTTGTTAATTCACTCATATTGAATATGTATTTGTTTAATATCTAGTAAGTGCTGGGCATTGTGTTAAGTACCAAAGATAAAAAATAAGTAAATAAGTAAGTACAGACGGTCTTCTGCTTAGGATGGTCTGACTTGCGATTTTTTTGTCTTTACACTGGCATGAAGCTGTGTGCATTCAGTAGAAATCATACTTCAGATTCGAGTATTTATCCTTTCCCAGCTTATTGGTAATATGTCATGATGCTCTCATGATGCTGGACAGCGGCAGCCTCATGATTTCGCAAGTAAACAGTAGGTACTCACTCTTCAGTGTACTGTGTTGCCAGAGGTTTTTGGATTTTGTGTTTTTGCATCAAATCATGTCTACAAAATGCCCATTTGTGTCTCCTGCTTCTGGGAAGGAGGATAAGAGGAAGGCAGTTACTCAAGATAAAATTCAAGATAATTGGCCAACTGTAGGCTAATGCAAGTGTTCTGAGCACATTTAAAGTAAGCTAGGCTAAGCTATGGTGTTTAGTAGGTTAGATGTATTAAATGCATTTTGACTTAAGATATTTTCAAGTTGCAGTGGGTTTATGGGGACTTAATTGTAAATCGAGGAGCATCTGTAACTAGATAAACAAACAGGACTTAGTGTTATCCTGATCACTTGGCATTTCAACATTTATTAACTTCTATTAAGCAAACTTTTTCTACTTCCAATGAAGATTAACTGAGTTTGTTTCTTTGTTTTATATAACTTTTCTCTTTCTTTACAACCATAGAGAAAGGGAAAGAACCTCAAAAAATGAACAAAAATTTATCCATCTGGCATATTTCTGGGTCAGACTGGAGTCCTCTCGCAAGGTTTTTTCTACTTTTAAATGGCCAGTTTGGAACAAAAGCAGAAACCTGGAGGAAATTGCTACTATTAGCTCTAGTTGATTTTATACAGTTGAGTTTTAACTTAAAATTTACTTTGCTTAGAATAGAAATAGAAATGTTCAGAGACTGTTCCCCTCTATAGATTTTATGAAATGTAAATTTTTCTTTATATTCTCTTTGAATTACATCCTTTTGGAAACTCATGAGCATTCTATGACTATTAATTTCGTTTTTCCTTAGTCATTTTTGACTGAGCTCTAACAAAGGTTCCGATGCGTTACTCAGCTTGGAGAATTATTCTGATTCTTTTATATAAGAAATTCAAGTTAAAATTGTTACTGTTTACCCTACTAAAAAGTACGGAAATTGATAGAAAGTCACTAAATTCCAAGATTTTAAGTGAATTAGTTAACATGTAGTTTCAGTTCTATGGAAAGCAATTTGTAATGTTACTTGTCTGCTTTCTCTTAATTTTGGTGGCTTAATTCAGCATTTGGGATAGAAATACCCAGTCCTGGTAACAGGGTAGTTAGGGATTATATAGGCATTGTCTTGTCTCTTTTTTTTTTATTTTCTTTTCAAAACATTCATCATTCAGATATTATGAACAGTAGTTACTACTTTTTTCCTGTCCCTTTTCTATTTACCTTATCTTTCATTGTCATTACTCCCTTCCCCTCTTCTCTTCCTCCTGCTTGCTTTCTTCCCTTCAACCTTCTTGATATCTAGGTTTAAAGCCCAGATGGCTGAGTTGTTTTTCACATAACAGAAACTAGTTTAACATTGGGAATGATTTATTCTTTATAAATTTTTTTTTAAAGCATTAGTGAGACATAGTTCACTGATAAACTCTGGATCCAGACTGTCTAGGTTCACATACCAGCCCTTCCATTTACTGTGTGACCTTTGGCAAGTTTTCTCTTTGTGCCTCAGTTTCCTCAGCTGTGTAATGATGTAATTACCAACCGCATTTGGTTGTTGTGAGGCATAGATAGGTTAATATGTAAAGTGCTTAGAGCAGTTCCTTGCACTTAATATGCATGATATATGTTTGTCAAACAAAATTAATCCTTTGTCATTTTATTATCTATAAAATGATAATTATTTTAATTGAAATAACATCAACCACTTTTGTATTAGGAGACCAAATAACAGACTTTTAAAAAATACCCATGAGTACTCATGGAATGTTCTTGACGTTTACAGAGGATCTTGAAATAGTAGTGTTGTACCAGTCATGTGTAAAAGCCACATAGATGATCTCTAAGTAGTGGTAATCCCAGCTATGTGGAAATCGACCTGTGTAGGTCTGTGGTAGAGTGTAATTAAACAAATGGAAAACTGTTATACAGTGGTCATTCCTGAATTTCAACTTAAGAAAATGGAGTTAACAGCACTCTTGTCACCTTCATTATTTTTATTCTCAGGCCTTGGAAATGGTCCCTCCTCTTGTAAAAAGTAGACCTAATAGTCCTAAAATTTTTGAATGACCTTAATTATACATCCTCATTTGTGTAAATTCTATTATTTTAATTCCTCTCTGCAATTAAGGCAGCAAAGAAAAAAAACTTGTGTAATAACTTTTCATACCTCTCTTCCTCTTACCCTCGTTGTTTCAGATGCTTATTTTGATGTATGCTAACCTGAAATTGTTTTTTATGTTATGTGTGCACAGTGTTGTTTTTAAAATATATCACTTTGCTTCATCTTTCACTTATTTATTGACCATCCATTCTGTGCTTAGTACAATGCTAGGAACTAGAAATATCACTGTGAAAAAGATAAGGTTTCTATACTAATATATAAGGAAATTACAGATGTTTGTAAATGTCATGAAAGAAAGCAAGGTTAGAGTGAGACGTCGTGGGCCAGAAACCTCAAGGAAAGCTTCTCTGAGGAGGGGGTATTTGAATTGAGATTTAAGGATGAAAATAAGTTGGCCATGAGGAACTGGAAGAATGCTAGCATAGGGAAGAGCTGGCATTGAGGGCCAAAGGGGCAAAGGTCATTTTGCAACAGAAAAGAGGCCAGTGTGGCAGGAATACAGAATGCATCCATGGTGAATTTTGTAATTCTTACTAGTGAATTTTGTAATTCACTTCTAAATGTCAGAGTGGATAATATTAATAACTGACATTTATTTAGTGCTCACTAGGCCTTCTGTGGCCTGTGAGGTCTCTAGTCAACTTGCTCAGGGAGAGTAGCTTGGTCATATTTATTTTGTAGATGATGGAACTGAGGCCTAGAATAGGTGGGAAACTCTCTCAATGGCACCTGAGTAAGAAGTTCTGTGGTCAGGAATTGGGAAATGCATTTTTGAGGATTATAACTTTTGAATGTAGATTGGTCCAGATTCTGGAAAGATGATAGTAAATGGAGAGGGTGAGGAAGGAGGGATTAGGGGAATTAATTGGTTGCAAAAGCAGTGATTATTTTAGGTGGCCTAAACGTGTTATGATTATCTTTAATTCTGTATGATGTGGCCTCAGAGTCATTTTCTGCTTACTGTACTTTGAGCATGTGTCTGTCTAAAGGAGGCACTTTAATTTTTTATAACTCAATCTCCTAATAACTACTAAGAGTTTGCCAGGAGGGTATACCATACTAGAAAATGTAACTGATTTGCCCTATTCAGAATTTTTCTTCAAATACCATTGTCATTGTAGGCATTCCTACACAGGAAAGGAAGACCTTTTGTCCTTTGCTTTATTTCATGTGAGTCTTGTGTGTAGAGTTCAGAGTTACCTTTAGTAACTCATTCCAGCAGATATAGTTAGAACCTCTTGGTTTAGTTCTCAGTTGTCACTGCTTGGAATATTCCTGAGTCTTTTTCAGGGTGGAGTTCCCAGGAAAATGACATATAGGAAATGTGTAGCGGATGAGCTCTTGAGTTAATTGGCAGCTTGTTAAGCCAGGTTCTGCCTTGCCTTTTGGTTTCTTTACGTCAGCAGCAAGAAAGATGGGTTGGCTGCCTAGGTGCTTGAGTGGTAAATGAAAAGAGAAGAAAACTATTATTTATTAAGTGTCTAAATGAGCCTTTGAGAAATGTCTGACATAAACTCATGTAATCATCACAAAACTCTGTGAGGTGTTGGCCTCATTTTATGCCCTAGCATTGGGTATACAAAAATGAGTGGAAAAATTAAATAAAACCCATGCATATCAAATAGCCTTTTGCTCGATGTGGAAGACAGAATCATAAGAAACAATGACAATACTATGTATGATAAATTGGGTGCCTGATATATTATTGCACTGAGGTTACTGAGAGTAAGTGAGAAAGGCTCACTCCATTCTCAAGAGGTACACAGAGCCTTGTAAAGGGAGATAGGCAGGTATTTTAATAATGCCTACCTATATTTTAAAGCAATTTCTCCTGAGACCGTTCCTTTTACTTTCCAGCAGAGTTAATGGAAACCTTTGGAAACATTACTTTTGGCTAGTGCTAAATTCTGGAAAAAATTGCTTAGATAGTTCAGAATCCATCTGCATTACTGGATGAAAACATTATAATGAAGATGGTTGGAAAATGGGTAGCAAATGGTAGTCATTCAAATATTTGTCACATGAATGAAAAGACAGTATCCTTGAGTCAGCCGTTCTTCTGGGGTTTGAGTTCTAGCTCCATCTATTACTAATCACTGAATGACATTGGGCAGGTACTTCAGCGCTCTCTGAGTTTCCTCATCTAATGAGGAAAAAGATGTTGCTAACAGTGCCTTCTTTATAGTGCTGTGAAATTAGATAATGTATAAGGCAATGTATGTGAAATGTTTGGCACAGTCCTAGCCTGTAATGCTATTATTATTGTCATTATTAAGCTAATAAACCAATTTGGTACCACCGACCCAATCTGTTATTTAAATTTGATATATGCTGTTTACTTTTCTTTAAACATTATTTATGTATAGTTTTAGCTTTAGTTTAAACAGCATCGAAAGTGGAACCTAGTTCATATTTCAGTTTTTAGTGCACAAATCACTGTAAGAAATATTTTGATTACTTCTAGCCTTTTTCTTTCTGGAATCAGATACCACAGTCAGATATTCTGATTTTACTTTTAAGTGAGCAGTATTCCCACAGTCCCCAGGCAAGGTACCCAAATGAACGTTAATGGTTGGAGGAAGAACAGCAAACTAGAAATAGGAATAAACAAAGATGTGTGAGGTGGTAATGGCATGGTTTGGATAGTCATAACCTCTCTTAGTACTCAGCTCCTAAAACAAAGATATTATTTCTTGAATATAAACTAGTCAAGAGCTAAGTTGCAGTATAGGTTGAATGAGCTAAACATAACCAGTTCTCATCATAACTTCTTTTGATGGATAAGAATTTGTCTTTTCTTCTTTCCATAGAGTTTAGGAAAAAGATGTATAGAGGGATACACCTATTTGCAGTGTTCTGGGATAGTCCTAATTTTAGATAATATTCTTCATAGAGGCTGTTTGTTAAATACATGACTAAATGTATTTAAAATTAATATTTTCATAATATTTTTCTTTAAAAAACTTTTTAAAGAACATTTTTTCAAATGATATCCCATTTTGATTTGGAAAATATACTTAGCATAGTTGTGCAGTGTAGTAGAAGCAAGTGACATTTATTGTATTTTGCTTTTTTCCAAACAGCATGGATAAAGGAAAGGAATTTTAAATGCGCTCTTTTCTAGTTATTGTCTCTGTCTGACCCAATGGCCCAGTTGGAGAAAAGCGTTCTTAAATTGTGATGTTATCAAAACTTGTTAGGCAGGTTATAGGTAACACTCAACTTTATAGCTAATGTTTGATATCTACGTTAATGTTAACTTTATGTTCCACAATATGAGTGAGAATCTAAGTGGTGCCACTGAATATAATCAAATCTAGTAACAGGTAAGTTACCTTTTCTGAAGATAAGTTTTTGCATAGTGTTCCCCCTTGCTTAGGATTGACACTGTGGATGACTTCTCATGAGTGGCAATATGTTTATTAACATTATTTAAAGGGTTCAAAATGTGATCTAGTAGAAGTTGGCTTGGAAGCCAAATTCTGAACTTGCTTGTGCTACTCTCAGTGATCACATGGTGACATCTTGAATGTAGGGAGTCAAAGAAAGAGAAATATGAAGGATAATTCTGAAAATTCTAGCTTATATAATTGGGTAGATGTTGGTTCCTGCGAGTTACTGAGCTGGGGAGTACTGTGAGAAAACCTGATTTGAAATAGGAAGGGGATTGGAGAGAAGATAGTTTGGTTTTGAGCATGTTATGTTTAAGATGCCTTTGAAATTTCTAAGAGGAAGTATCAAATTTTCCTCTGGTTAAATGGGTCTAGAGCTGAGAGGAGTGATCTGACCTTTGATAGTCATTGGCATATTTGTGGTAACTAAAGTCATGAGAATTGACAAAATCTCAGGAAGAAGTTGTGAAGCGAGAAGGAGAAAAGATTAAGGACTGAACTTTGAGAAATACCAACGTGTTAGCTGGTTGAGGAAAAGGGAGAACACCGAGACTGGGAGGGAACACTTTAAAAACCAGGAGAATGTTTTGGAAAGCCAGCTGAAAACATTGACTGGAGGGGAGAGTAGCAATGTGTACATTCTCCTGAGAGGTCAAGCAAGATAATGTCTGGAAAGTGTTCACTGGGTTTAGTTACACAAGGTCATTGATAACTTTATGTAAGTAAAGCCATTCTCAGATTACAGTGGGCTGAGAAGTGGGTTGTTGGTGCAGAAATGGAAACTGTGGGTGTTGGTAATCACTTATAAAAGTTGGGCTGAGAAAGGAGAATGTAGAAGCTTAAGAGGTAATATTGGCTGAATGAATAAATGCGCCTCATAGGCCTTCTTGAGAAAATTCCAAGCATAGGCCAGCAGGGTCATTTCTGAGAATAGGAGGAAGATCACTTAGGGGTATCAGCTTAAACACTGATATTCTGAGATAAGATATGTCATGGTTTCCTGTGGTGTGCTGGATGGGGGAAGAATATCTTGAAAGATAGAGGAATACCAGTTTTAGATCAATGGTAAAGGAATAGTTGAATTCCTCCTACAGAATCCTCTTTGCTGAGAACAATGGATTGGTTTATATTGTTGTTTTCCAAAGTAACTGTTACCAAGTATGAGGGAGTCTAGGATTTGAAGCTATAGACAGGATTTCAGAATCCTGCTTTGCTACATGTTCTTGCTTCAGGTCACACAGGTGATTAGTCTTCCTAAGCTTCAGTTTCTTCACTTGTATAAAGTGGAGCGAATACTGTCTACTTCACAGATTTGTTAGGAATAAATGAGAATCTACGTAAATAAAGCACCTGGCACTTCATAGGCACTCAGTGGACATAATGTGTGCCTGTCTTTTTTTCTTGTTTTCCATGGTGGCTGCAGTTTATTGTGTAGTTTCAGCATTGTATATTTGCCTTGCTATTTAGCCGTAAAGGAATAATTTGTGGGAGTCCTTCCTTCTTCAGCTTATCTTCTGTATAAAATAACTTGAGTGATACAAACATACATTTTTGGGAAAATGGATATATGGTTTGCTACTGCAGTAATCATAGCCATTAAAAAAGAAATTTACTGAACTTTTTTGGCCTTATGTGCCTTTTTTAAAAGTGTGTATGTGTTTTAAACAAAGCTTACTAATTTAGATATGCCACTTTGGTGACTTCCTGCCCAAGTAAGTTTTTATGTTTTTCTTCTGAGACACACCTTAGTGTAACTTTATTTTAGTTTCTGGACCCTTGCCATTTGGCATGATTTTAGACTAGACATGATAGATCTACATAAATACTTTTAAGACTTAAAATGAACAATATATTTTTTTATCGGGGGGGGGGTGGCGTGTAAACTGATAAGAGCAGTTGCGAACTCAGGTTTAGGTTTTATTTGGTAGCTTATTTTTATTTGTAGTTTTGATTATTGAATTATTTCCTATGTGTATTTTGAGCACCGAGATAACTAATTTTGTACCAGAATGGTGAAATCAAGTCAGTATGATTTCTTTTTTTTTTTTAAGTTCAGTTGCTAAAGCAATCTCTTTGAAGGTTTTAAAGTGTCCCCAGCCACCATACACAGTTTCTTAAAAGGCATGTATGTATTTACTTTTCTAGAAGGTGACTGCCCTAAAAATTTTATAAGGGCATTAGAGTTTGCCAGCTTTATTCAAGAATCAATATAATGGTAAACACACACTTTTGAATATAGGTCTCACTACTGAGTGGGAGAAGTTATCTCCTGCCCAGCTATTAATAAGAGAGACTTTACTGGTTAAGGGAACTTTATAGATGGCATTACTGAGACTGGAAGTCTAATTGTTGGTTCAGAGAGAGAAGTAACTTAACCAGGTATTCTTACCTAAATATGGGTTAAGTGATACTCATTTAAAACTGTACAGGTCATAATTTCTTTAAAGACTGAATAATCTCTGTAGAAAACTATACTTCAAAGAGGAACCTTTGATCAACTATCCTACATCATCTTCTGAAGTTTGTTAGCTATCAATAAGCCTTTAAAGATAAATTATTAAAATACATGTAGTTAATATTTGATGAAATGTTCCTGTGTATCTGTTTATAGATTTTCTAAGTTAAAAATTACTTTTTTCACTAGAGGAGCTTCTCATTTCTTGTTTCATAATTTGTAATATATTTTACTGTTTTGACTTTGGAAATACATGGTATTTCATTGTATGAATTTAGCATAATGTACTGAACCTCCATTTTTGGACATTTGAGTCTTGGATATGGAATATCATAATTAGTAAGATCTAGATTAGCTTTTTTTCTTTAAAAATAATTATTCTGTGATTTCCAAATTTTCTAAAATTAACATGTAATAAATTAGTAAACTCTAAAAAGCCTAGAGAAAATAAATGTCACTACTAACCTAACCATCACCCAGAGAGGAGCCCTTTTAACATTCTGGTTATATACCCTTCCAATGCTTCTTTTCATGTCTATGAAGTCACACTTGAAAAAAAGGGGGAACAAACCCCATACTTTTAAAAAACCAAATTGAGATATTGCTACATATACGCTTCAATTTTTTCCCTTATTTTTCTCTTTTTGGTCTTCTTTTGTTTTTATTATTTTTTCTTATCTTGCTCTTTTCTTTCTATACTCTTTAAATTTTAACATGGTCTTCTACAAAATTACTTTTAATGCTTATATGACATTCTGTCTTTACTTGGCATAAACCACTTTACTTTCAGGTTATTTTCAGGTTACTTTTAGGTTATTTTCAGTTTTTGTGCTATTATTTTGTATACGACATCCTTGTAGAAACTGGAAAACCTTGGGTTGTCCATCCAGACTATCTCAGTGTGTTCTGGCCTTTCTACCTTTTTCTGTCTACCAACACTTCCTTCTTTAAAAATAAGACCAGATCAGGTGGACAAACTTTTTTAAACAATTTATTGGCTATCAGGCAATGACCATGCTGATCTCTGTGAATTCAGGGATCAAAGAGACACATAGACACATTCTATTTGCTGGAAATAATTTTGTTGGTGATAGAATTATGTATGTAACAGCTTTATGGGAAGTCAGAAAGAACAGTAGTTGTGAAGGCAGTAGGCAGAGGAGAAGGATCAGGGAATAAGCATTTATTAAGCTCTTTTAATGTGCCAGGTACTATGTCACGTGCTTTACTAAGCTCTTAGTTTGCGGCAGTTTTGGGAATTATGTAAAGTAGTATTTATTCACCCATGTACACTCAAGTAGTCACCGACTACAAAGCCCCAGGTCTATCCAGGACCCCACCCTGCCACACCAAAGGAAAGATTCCAAGGAGTAGCTGAATAGAAGCTAGAATGGCAAGGAGGCATTAGTTAGGTGGGGATGGGGGCAGGGTCATTGTGTAGAGCGTGGCAAGAAATTTGAAACAGGTGAGGGGAGTAGAGAACAGTGATATGAGGCTTAAGCCAATATTTTTAAAAAATTGACATATAGTAAAATTCACTCTTTTGGGATACAATTTTATGAATTTAGACAATTTAGAATTTAGAGTCATGTAACCATGACACAATCAAGACACAGAACTGGTCTCTCCCTTCAACCCTCCACACCCTCCCAAATTCTTTCATGCTACTCTTTTGTAGTCCTTCACCTATGGCAACCTCTGATCTGTTCTCCATCTTATCATATAAATGGAATGCCATATATTGTCATATAAATGGAATTATATAGGATGTACCCTTTTGAATCTGGCCTCTCACTTAGCATAATGCATTTCTAATTAAGCAACCATTAATGATGTACTAATTGTTACTGTACAATATTGCTATAATTTTTTTCCTCTGTCAAAATGTGCTTATATCATTTCCAACTCTGGTTTCAGGTAAGCAGAATGTTTTTTGGCTGAGAAATGATTGTGGTTATAGCTTCAAATACCAAAGAAGACCAAAATAGATTCCTGATAAATGCCCAGGAGAAAGTAAAATAGGAATGGAAAAAAAAAAAAAAGCTGTGTCTCCTCACACCCTATTACATCAGCCATCTCCTTATCTTTTGCATATAGAAAACCCACCAGCTTGGAAAGTTTGCTACTGTTTGTGACCTGTGCTAGCTTGAAAAAGAAAGAGAACAGCTGAGGGGGTGGAAAGTATTAATGTTCTTCCTGGCCAGTTGGCACCGTGTGCCTTTCTGGGGAGGGAACAACAGGTGACCAATTTCTTGCTTTTTATTTTTGGAGTATATAAATAGTCTAACTTGTTCTTTTGTGCAGAAATCTGAGTCCATAGTTAGAGAACCTGCCCTTATCGTCATTCTGGATTTTTTAAAAAGCTCTTTAAATATATACACATTATTTTCAGTGTCTTAATAAACCTTAGACTCCAAGGTTGAGGACACTATAAGTAATTATTGACAGAAAGCTACAAAAAGTAAATACCTTCTTTGGTAAATGCCACTTTTATTCAAACGGCCTTTTTTCCCCTTTTGTCCCAACTTAAACACAAAACAAAAACCAAGAGGACTAAGTACTTTTTATAGTAAAACCATGTCAGCCACAGATAGGTGGTGACTATAAGCCAGTGACCAGAATAGGTGTCTCTAGAAGCTGAGGGTACACTGTTCTTTGAACTTTTGCCCCTAAATACTTGGCCTACCATTTCTGTGAATCACACTCAAATACAACAGCCCCCACCTTATTCATGGAGGAATATGTTCCAAGACCCCCAGTAGATGCTTGCAACCGTGGATAGTACTGAACCTTATGTACACTGCATTTTTTCTTATTCTTACACACCTTTCATTTAATTTATAAATTAGGCACAGTAAGAGATTAATGATAGTAACTAATAAGATAATTATAACAATATACCATAATAAGTTATGTGAATGTGGTCTCTCTCAAAATATCTCTTCGTACTGTACTTACCCTTCTTGTAATGATGTAAGGTGATACAATGCCTACAGAATGAGATGAAATGAGGTGGAGTTTTTCCATTTAATATTTTTAGACCGAGGTTGACCACAGGTAACTGAAACTTCTTAAAGTGAAACTGAGATAAGGTGGGAAGGGGAACTGCTGTATATTTCACTCTGTACCACTGACCCCTCCTACCTGGCTCCAGGCTCTTCCTCATCTCCATTCTCCCTTGTCCAAACTCATCTTTCTGAAGTATAGCTTTCACCAACTTCTTTCTTGCTCAAGAACTAGTGTTGATTTTTCATTTCTTTTTGAAACATCCAAGTTATTTACCTAGAATCAAAAATCCTCATACTGTAGTTTTGCTGTCCATCCATATTTCTCTTATTCCTCATTTCTCTTTACCCTACCTTGGTTGGATCATCCTGGTTTTGTTTTTTGTTTTTTGTATTTTTTTTTTTTTGAGCTCAGTTATCAATCTTTAATTTATTTCTAATTCCATTTCCCATTGTAGTTGTTTGGAATGTTTTTTTTTCTACTCTATTAAACCTCCAGTTATCCCTTGTTTTCCTCATTTTTTTTTTTTTTTCTAGCAAATGGGACTATTTCCCACTTCATTTAGACAGATTTAAAGTCAGGTAAGTATATGATTGAATCCTGGGTGTAACACTAATTGTCAAGGCTGATAGCCAATATAGATCTGAGTTTTCCCTTCCCCACCCACAACCTTCCAGTGTCACGGTCCTTCCTACGGACCTCCCCAAGATCCCACAACTAAAGGTTGAAGTAGAGCCCAGCTCTTCCATCAGTAGGTAGCATCTGTTCTGAGTGGCCAGTGCTGGTGCATCATTAGTTGTTAAATATTTTTAATTTCACCCTTATTATATGTGTGGCTTTAATTAAGTTACTTACCCTCTCTGAGTCATCCTCTCATCTTTAAAGTGGAGATAATACCTGTTTTACAAGATGACTCCTTGTTCATTCATCAGATCTTTGTTGAGGGCTTGTCTTATTCTAAGCACTGACTTAGGTGTTTGGGATACATCAGTGAACAAAACAAAAATATTTGTGCCTTCTTGGAGCTTGTGTTCTAGTATTCTGAATAGTAAATAAAAATTAATGCTACCTGGTCAGTGTGGTGCCAGACATACAGAGGTGCTCACCATGTTTTGACCCTCTTTCTTTCCCTTTGCCATACTGTTTCCATCAGGGCCAAAGGGCCAAGGGGAATGTGTGACAGGCGATAGGGTGGAGCTAGTATTAATAACTGGGCATCAGCTCACCAAAGAGGACTCAGGGCCTGATTACAGTGCATGGCAATACAAGTGAAATAGGAAGCTTTTTTTTTTTTTTTTTTTTTTATGGTAAAAATACTAGCTGACCCTTCCCTTGGTGGTATTGTTGCTCACCTCTTGGATCTAGTTCTGTCCATTTATCTTTATCCTCAGGTCTTCCTCCTCCCCATCCCTATTCCATCACCTTAGCTCCCTATCATATCTTTTGCACTATAGACAACAACAGAAATTGTTACCATTCTTCTGCTCTGTTTGTCCTTCAAGGTGTGGACCAAGTTCTCCCTTCCCTTCCTTTTTATCAGAAGACATTTTAAAGTTGTCTCCCCACTCATTTATTCACTCCTTATTTCTTTTCATTCTTTCTCCCCTCACTCTAAGTGCTATGGTCCTTCTATCAGGGTTCATCAGTAATCTCTTTTTTATTTTTCTACTCAGCTTCTTTGTGTCATCTGTTATTGGGCTTATGGCCTCATTGACCTGGGTTCATATTCTAATTCTGCAACCTAAGTGGTTTTGGACATGTTTCTTCATCTTCAAAATGTTAAATTTAAATGTTTACCATTTAAAGTTATTGAAGGATTAGAAATCTACAACACCTAGCACACTGTCAGGATAGATGGTGGAAATTAAGTAAAAAGTACCTACTGTTACCGACATTTTTAAAAAGTGGCCCTTCATTTTTCCTGAGACAATCTATTCTTGCATGTCCTCCATTCTACTTTCTTGATAATTCATTCCTTATTAGTGGGCTTAGACATGAAACATTTGTCAGATAATTAGGAATAATAATCAGGAAGTAGTGTTTAAATTTGATCTGCAAGGAAACAATTTATGTTACCTGGAAAAATTATTAGCATCACTTAAGTTGGTAAAATTTTAATTAACTTTCTTTACTTTTAGACATCTAATGATCCTTTTTGAAGAGGGGAAAGAAAACCATTTCTGTTCAGAAATAACACATAACTCCTGTCAGTTAGCAGGAAGATTTTTAATGTGATTTTGGAAAGAATTTGTAACACCTGTTTCCAAAGATAGCAAGAAAAAATATTACATTTTTCCCCAAAATGTATTTTGTTCAAATTGAATTAGACACCAAATAAAGAGCATTCCTTAAGTTTGGAATGAATAGAACTTTCTAAAAACTGCTCAGGTAACACTAAGCAGTAAAGATCCAAAAAAATTTTATTTACTTTTAACCTTAGACTGCTAAAAGGAGAAAATGAAAGGGTTTGTAGAGAAAATTTCACTAAAGTAACTAGACTTACTTGTTAGACCCAAAAATATGTGTAGAGAAATGCACAAACATGGTTAAGTTTACATATGCTAGGTTTTTTTTTTTTTTTTTTTTTTGAAAGGGAGACTTATTTCCTATATATGAATTTTATCCATTACCTTTTTGGTAAAATATCAGCTCCTAGAAGCAGTTTCTTCACTGTTTATTTTTCTTGTAAGTTTTGCTGAGGTTTTGTATGTCTCTTCCTTAGTTTGTAGCAAAGTGTAGATAGATACTAGGATAGCTCAGTCAGCTCAAGTGCAGTAGATTATGATGTATCCTAGGCCACACATAGCAATTGCACCTTCACCCTCCCCCTCCCACCCTGCGGTCTAACCAAAAGAAGGAAATCAATTGAGTATAGAACAGTTTAAGCTCATAGAATCATGGACTGTAAGGAATCCAAGAGATGATGTCATTCTTCTGTCTCATTTGTAAATAAAGATAGTGATACCCTGGTGGTTAGACTCCTTTCCTAAAAGAGAGGCGGTATGACGTGGTGAAAAAGAAACTTTTTGTTAAAATCTTGGCTTCCTGCTTACCAACTGTGTAATACCGGTTATCTGCCCTAGTATACACCCAAGAGCTGCGTGCTATTGGGTAAGTTACTTAGTGTCTCTGAGTTTTTGATAAAAGTTAGCCCAGATATATAGTTAGTAGCCTTTAAAATTTTTAATAATTTACTGTATTTGCATGTTTGTTGTTGTTGTTATTTTCTTAAGCCTTTAACTAGACCGATCATTTCATTAACTGGTAAAAACTCGTTTGGTTTTTTGTTGATCTGATTTTTCCTCTGTTTTCTATTTCATTAATTTCTGTTCTATATATTCCTTTTACTTTCTTGAGCTTTTAAAATATAGTTAGTGAATGTTTCACTAATTTCTAATGTATAAATTTATGGCTGTATATTTTCATGAGTCTTGTTTCAGCTGTATACTTTGTTTTGCTTTGTATTTTCATTGTTCATTTCAAACTTTTGTATTTACATTTTGACTTTTCTTAGACCAATGACTTAGTGATTTTTAAGTTTTCAAATTTTGGGGGACTTTCTTTCTCCCTCATACACTTGTTAGAATTAAAGATAGTATATAGGCAAATACCTGGCAAGTAGTAGGTATTCAACAAATGCTTTTGTTTAAAGAAATGAACCTAGAACAGGAAATATAAAATTACAATAAGCCTAAGTAATACTAAAATGACTTTAGTTTCATAATATAACCACATAAGAAGATGAAGTATAGGGAGCAAAGAGGGATGATAGGTAAAGGATAAAATCAGGATGGGGAAGGAAGCAGAATTAAGGGAGGATGTAGGAATATCAAGTTGAATTAATTATAGTCTTCTTTGAGGTCATATTCTACTGATCACTTTGGTCTCTGGGCTTTAGGACTTTATTTTGTGTTGTTATATTTCTTATGCCTTTGTGATAGAGGTGACCATAAAGGATCTTTTTGGGTGGTGGGGTTGGGGAGGAGGTGCATGTGCATGTTGTGAAACTGTGTGGCAAAAGTTCTTAATGTTTTTGAAGAGAGGGTCTGTAGTTTCATTAGAACCTTAAAGTGGTACATGAAACCCAAGAAGTTAAGAGCTGCTATTTTAGAGACTTGATGATGTGGAATAACTTGAAAAGCTTTCCAGGAAAGAATTCTGTTTTTTCCTGCTTCAGTAAGAGTAATGACTACTACCCACTTGAGAGAGATTGAGTGTTCCTTATGATTCCTCAGGTTAGAAGCAGATGACCAGGCATTATACTAAGAAAAGAATTTAGCTTTTACTAAAGTGAAACGTAAAATTACATAGTATTTTACTAGCATAAATATTGTGATATGTGGTATGACTTACAAAATCTTAACCCTTTGATTGTTATTATTTTTATACAGCCAAACCAAGTGTTCTTGGCCTCTATTGAGGGTAGGAATAATCCAGGGAGTAAGAGGAAGCAGTTGGTAGCTGTTGTGGAGATGGGGTACTGTATAAAGGCAAGCTTTGGGCAGCCATAGACAAGAAGGCACTCTGCTGGGTTAGAGATGAAGAGGCCTACCCCAGGACAGAAGAGTAGGGAAGATCTGAGGTCAGTGAGGGAGGTAGGAAGAGATCTCAGACATACTTGATCAGCCCCTCTTGTTTCCCCTTATAGGAAACCTAGTTGCCTGGAGAGAGAAACAAGTTCAGATTTTAAAAATTGAGGGGTGCAGTAGGAATAGGTTCTTTAAAGGAAGCAAGCCAAAAGTATGCATGTAGAGGAATGTTATTCTGAGCACTGGCTCACAATGAAACCTATGTTTCCTCAAGTACTTCATAATTATTTCCTCTTTAAGTTTCTGGAATTAAAATTAGTTTTGCTGTATTAAGTATTAATACAATTTAGAAATTTGATGGCTCTCAACTTGTTAGTTTGTTTTTAATTACCTAAATCTACACTATGTAGTATGAGACCCTCTAGCCATATGTAGATGGGATTAATTCAAATTATGTAAAATTTAAAAATCAGTCCTTTATTCTCACTAGCCACATATCAAGTGCTAATTAGCCATGTGTGGCTATTGGCTACTGTATTAGATAGCACATCGTATTGGACATTTTTGTCATCACAGAAAATTTTTGGATAACACTGCCCTAATGAAATTATTTTCTTTACTCTCTGCTCCATCAGACTAATGTTGATTTATATTAATATGTAATCAATTTAAATCAACATTAGTCTGATGGAGCAGAGACTCGCTAGAGTAATATCCTTGTTACATAATTAAAAAGACGGTGCCACTCTTTTAGAATGATCTGCCCGAGTGCCATTATTTTATCAGGATTTTCAAGCAGTGGTGACTTAAAATTTAAATGTATTCATTATGGCTTATATTCAGCTGCCTCTGCTAAACTGATGACCCTCAAGATTATTTTTACTCTCTCTATATTAAGCATGTTCTGAAAGAGCCTGGAACCCTAGAATAATTATTTCACTGTAGGCCTACTTCTCTGAGATCTTAACAATGAGGTATAAAAGCTAAAGGATAATTTCTTTTGTTCTGTTTTTTTGTTTCAAACAGTACAAAAAAATAGGCCTTTTTCTTTGCTTTGGTTTCAGACAATCTCTGTACCACAGGTAGGACTCTTTCAGGTAAGGTGCACATACAGCATGATTTCAGGAAACACAACAAAAAAACTTTTACATTAAGCTAAAGCATTTTTTAAAATTCAAAGCTAATCTTGATTTTTTTGTTTTATTATAAAATATTCAGACATGGAAATATATACAGTAAGAAATGAGTTTTCTACCTGATTTGTATTAATACCATCCCTGGAGACAACTACTTAAAAGTTGGCTATATATTCTTCTAGACTTTCTGATGTATATTTAGACATAAACACAAGTAATTTATATAAGTGAAATTATACTAAATATGTTTTTACAGATTATTTTAATATATTGAACATATTTCTCTGTATATGTTGATTATTTTCATACTAATACTATTGATTAGGTTTTTAAAATTTTCTCCAGATTTCATGGTAGGAAGTATAAAGTATAAATATGTTTTTATATGAAGATGATATAGTTGAAATGTATGTGCAGCTGCCTTAGTATCATGGTGACCTGTATGAGATGCTCAATACATGTTAGTTTCCGTTCTTCTTGGACACATAGGAGAAGGGCCGTGGAAGAGGAGTAACTTTCTTTTGAGTAGTAAAACTCTGAAGACTCACAAGTAAATGTCCACAAACAACCAGGGTATTAATCTTTCTCTTAAGCATGTTTGTGTTTTGTGATTCAGGTTTATAAATTGCTACAGGTCTAGCAGGATTGCTATTTAAGAGTCTTGTGAGCTAGGCTGCCCTGATTATTTTAGGTGCTTTTGGTAAGAGCAAATATTTTTTAATGGTGAATAAGAGACCACATTATGATTTATGTTTTGTGCTGAGAGTGCGTAGTATAATGTGTACCATAAAATTGTACAGTATGTGAGAATGTTGTACATGGGAGTCTCAGAATGGATGCTGAGGTTGGAAATTAATACTTCTGTCATAGAGCAGGATGTGTAAATGTGTGCTTTACAATCTAAGATCTGATTTTTTTTTTAAGTAACAAAATTCACATATTATTTACATTGAAATAAGCTATACAAAATTCATTTTCTTCACCAAAAATAACAGCAATATTTTCTGTATTATTCCCAGATAAACCACAAAACACAATTTTGTAGGTTTTCCAGGTTTTGCATATAAATCAAAACAAGGCACAATAGATATAGTTATGGAAAAAGGAAGAATGAAACAGACAAATTAATTGCCAGTATTTGTGGTCTCTTAATCTTGTTCAGACCATGAAACTGAAGTGTTCAACATATAACTGCTAAAAAGCTTATGAAGATATAGGCTCAACAAAGGAATGCAAATAGCAACAACCAGATATTAAACAACAATAACAGTTTCTTTCATTCAAATGTTAACTGTAATTCGTTCCTTTAAGATCACTAAAAAAAGACAAAATCTACACCGAAATGCTTGTTTGGCAAGCTCACATGTTCCTTTCACAGTCTGGAAATTCCCTTAACTGCCCCTTACAGATTTTTAACAGCATACTTAAAACTCCTGCTATTCAAAGATTAGTTGTGAGCTTTATTATAATATTTCATGAAGTGAATTCTTTCTTCCCATACCTCCTCAAAATGTGTTTCTCCAAAGAACTAATAACTCAATCCCTGACAACTGGATCCATAGCGATGATAAATGTTATATCTAAACTGATTTAACTAAAACAATTCCAAAGTGCCATTAGTAGAGATCTCGTAGAAGTGCAACATGGCACTTTTCAATGCTATCTTCTGGAAGAACAGTAAAGTCTCCAAAGCATGGGAGTTCAAACAGGGGCCATTTAAAAAGACATTATCAGTGGCTAATGTACTCACTGGGAGGCCTATAGGTCAAGATATTCAGTGGCTAACAGAATATAGCTTTCAGATCTGATTGTCTCTAGTGGTTCTAGAGAAGAAACTAGGAAAAGGTGGATCTGGAGCTGATAATTATTTGTAAATTCCAATTTTGAAGTATTACTGCTTTATACTCGTCATCATCTCATTTGGAAATCTGGTCCATCTCCTTTCCTGCAGGGAAGTCATGGACCTCTGTTCTGGGTAGATCAGTGAAGAGGATTGAATTGGGTGGGGCTCCAGCTTCTTTTGCTAGTTGAGAAAAGAGTGAAGGGTGGTGCTGAGAGAAGTGCTTCCATAGCCATTCTGAAGCTTTGCTCGGAGGTAACGCTGGACTATACAGAAATGGCCTTCAAGATTCCAGGAGTTTGTGAATTATAAATTTGTTTTAGCAGTTAACATGGGCATATCAATATGTTTATCTTTACTTGTTAGCACTTTGTGTTCCCAGTGGAAAACAAGCTTGAGAAATAAGGGCTTCCCTGGCATATTCTTGGATTTTAGATTGTTAACCAGTTTTTTGTTTTTGTTTTTTCATCTTTTCTTGATTTATTTGTTTTAACTTGAGCTTTTGGAGATAAAAATCACTTAAAACTTTTCACGTATCTAAGTTTATGGTTCTGCAGTATTATTTTTGTGCCTCAGAGGCTTTTGCTCTCCTGTTTATTCATTTATTCATTCAACAAGTATTTCCTAAAGTGTTTTTATTATAAGCAGGATTGTGGAGGAAATGCTATCAGATATTAATCTGCTGAGGGTGAAGGAAAAATGGAAAACGTATTCTGCAGATATACCAAAGGCTGGGGGGGGTAGTAGTAGTAGTGGGGTGTGTGTGTGTGTGTGTGTGTGTGTGTGTGTATTTAAGAGAGACAGAAATACATCCATATATATATACATATACAGAGATATGGTCCACAGTTATATAGGAACAGTTTAAATTTTTTAGAATCTGTCTCTTCTTCCTATTCCCACTGTTATTTCTTATTTCAGGACTTCAACATCTCTCATATGCACCAGTATTTCCCTCTATTCTAATTTCACACTGCTTTTTCCTTTATATAGCTCTTCTCATAGTTTTTTCCCCAACTAAAGCACAGATCGGATTGTATGTCTCCTGTTACCCACAGAATAAAGTCCAAACTTCTTCATATATACAGTCTTAATATAGATTCTGCAAATAGTCCTTTTAAACTCTCCTAAGTTATCCCTTTTAGTTGCTGTCTGTTCCATGCTGAGACACTGATCGGTCTCACCTTCTGCCTCCAGGCTCTGTATAGGTCCTATTTTCCTATGCAGACCTCTCATCATTATCTAAGTGCCCTCAGTGTCAGGAGGCTGACCTTGCCCTTTGGCTTCTAGACGGGTTTGGACGATGGGAAGCACTGGCAGGAGAAGAGTGGGCTTCTTGTGTTTATTCTCCCAGCTTCCTCCAGCCAAATCATATCATGTTGGCTCTCTCAGAGGTCCAGTCCTATCAGGCGGCTCTCTTTGTACCTTTTAGTCCTAGGGGTGGTAGTGGCTTCAGGAGGTTGCAGTATCTCTTGACTTTGTCTGTACCTTCCATACCTGGTAATAGTCCTTTATTAAGTTCATAATTACACAGTTTGGCAGTTTCCTGCTAAAATCTTGACTGCTCCATTGTTGATATTCCTTAAGCTTCAACCCTGCTTGTTTACAGTTGTGTTATTTTCCTGTGGCACTTATCTCTCTTTCATTAAAATTTTTTCAGTGAGTTCTTTTTCATTTCTTACCTCTTTTAGTCTGTTTTCCTTTTTTCTTACCTGGCTGCCATATAGAAATTGAAATATTTGAATGAATAAGGAGTGGAGATTTTCAAGAGGAGGGACATTTGAATTTTCCTGTGGTATAGAATACTATTTAGATATCTCAAATGAGAAAATGGGGGAAGGTAGTGGGTACTGAAGTCAGTGTAGTCACTTTAGTAATATCTAGATTTGTACTTCTTTCTTTTCAAAAGGTAAACTTAGCACTTGTTTTTCTTTACCTTTGCTGCTACATATTGGAAGTTAACATTGGTTTACTTTACTTTTTCTCTGTCTTTACAATGCATTTAGATTTATACTATTGAAATTTTTTTGTAACAGCATATCTTTGAAGAAGTATGTACTATATATAAAATGGGAGAGATTTTAATTATCACTTAATTGGAGGAGAATATAGGAAACGTGTGTGTGTCTGTGGGTATTCATATGCTCTTCCTCAATATATCTTAGAAGGGATGCACTAAGAACAGACATACAGTAGCTAACAAATGTGTTTAGTAAGATTGAACTATAAAAGTGAATTCTCAAAAACAAAAAAGTCAATTCTCTAAAAGAATTTTAGTTAAGAGAAAAATATTCTAGAATTATGATTAGAGTCAAAAATAGTTTCTATGTCCTGTATATATTAAGGAAAGCATACAGCTATCTTATGAAGGGGTTTATTTGGAGAAGGATCTTCCTATAACAGTAACGTCGACACAGAACTCTTCCATTACTACCCTAAAAAATGCCGTCGAAAATAACTTCTATAGCAGATGGAGAATATTTTGTTGCTTTTTAGAGTAAAGATATCTGTCTCCTCTAGGGGGATGGATGTGCCTCCCCCACCCTCTCTCTCTGTCTTCTTGGGGTCCCATAACAAAATACCATAGACTAGATGGCTTAAACAACAAATTTATTTTCTCACAGTTCTGGAGCTGCAATTCTGAGATCCAGGTGCCAGTATGGTTGGGTTCTGGTGAGAACTGTCTTCCTCACTTGGAGACAGCTGCCTTGCTGTGTCCTCACATGAGTGTGTGCATGTGGAAGAGAGAGGTCTTTCTCTCTTTCTCTTCTTATAAGGCTACCAGGCCTATTGGGTTAGAACACTAGTTTCATGACCTCATTTAACATTAATCACCATCTAAACATCCTATCTTCAAATGCAATAAAATCGAGAATTAGAACTCCAACCTAAAAATGCAGGGGGACCACAATTCAGTCCTTAGGGTTGTGCATGTGCATATATATATATAAATCATGAGCAGTAGAGGAAATCTACTAAGCATGAAAGAAATTCATACTTAGACTATGATAACCCAATATTGAAGCTTATTATTGGCATTTCTTCATAAAGATATTATTGTGTCAGTAGAGATGGTGTAATATACTTTCTCACAGGTTACTGATTATACACCCTCTTCCCTAAGATTTTGTAGTCTACTAAGTTCACTTTCCTGAATGTCTTAGCATTTGGCATCCTACATTTATCTACATATAGATTTAATACTTTCATTGGCTTTTGTATCACAACACTATCCTATTGCTTCTCTATTGCTTACTCTTTTGTTCACAGAATGGCCAGTGTGTGCTGCCAAATGAGACACACACACAGCTCCTGCCCTCTAGAGCATGTAATCATCCTTTCTTCCTCTTTCGCCCATGATCTCTTTTTGAGATTTAGCTATGGGGATTAGTTCTTAGCTGATTGTTTGATCTCTGTTAGTCTTGACTTTAGGCTTTCTCTGAGAACTGTTTGATTCTCTTGGCTTAAGTTACCCGTTCTAATGCCAACAATTTGCATGTATCTCTCTACTTCTGATCTTTATCCTGAATTTTATTCATTTAAGCCATTCAGCAAATTTTTATTCGGAGCCAACTGTGTGCCTGGTGCAGAGGATACAGGAATGATATAGTCTTTACCATCAGGTTGCTGACAGAATGCAAAAGGTAGTTTAAAATATAGTGTGATAGATATGTATACAACATGCCATTGGACAGATAAGTAGGGAGTGCCTTGCTTGGACTTAAAGGGGAAATGAGAGGGCAAGTATCTCCAGTAGAAAGCTGAACATATTTGAAGGCACCTAAGATTTTGAAAACAGTTTGTTCAGGCAACAGCAAATGGTTCCTTGCGTTTGGAGCCTTGGGCTGCATGGGGAAGAGTGAAAAATGAGGCTGAGCATTTAAGAAGGTGCCAGAGCACTCCAAAGGCAATACACTCAATACTAAGCTAATTTTTTCTGTATAAACCAGCTCCCCATCCCAACTTCAGATTTCTGTCAATGGGACTATCATTTTCCCTACTTCCAAAACCCTGATGTGTCGTGTCCAGACCTGTCTCAGCAGTTTGATCAGTCATCAGGTCAAGACATTTCTATATTCAAAACACTCTTTCTCGCATTCCTTTCCGTTTTCACTATCAACGTACCACACAAGTGTTCCCCTTTCTGCTGCTTTTTATAAAAAATTCTAAAACCACTTATTTTATCCAGTTGCTGGCCCCAAACAAAAGGGGGCAGTGATATTTTATTTCCTATAAGTTCTTTCTTAGTATTGTAAATACATAATTCTTTTTAGTGAACTCAAAATTTCCAAGCCTACTTTCTCCCATTAAAAAAACAAAATTGCAGATTTAAGAGTAATCTGCAGCAAAGATTTTGTTCCATTAACTTTTGGTTTTTATTATGAACATACATGTGTTTTGTACCAAACAAGCTTTCCAAAAGGACAGGTGCCCTCGCCCCCCGCCCCCCCGCCACCCCGGCGCAATTATATGTTCCTTGGCACATTTCTAACTTGTTAATTTAGCTGGATCAGTTGCCATTAGGGGAGGCCCTGTATACACTGACTGTAGAAACAGATAACCTGTGTTGGAATCCTGGTTCCACTTACTGGTTTCAGTGAAGATCTGTAATTCTTAAAGCCTCATAATAAGTTTATGTGAAAAATGGGAAAGTGATAGTACCTACTTCACAGGGTTGAGGTAAAGATTGAGTTAATTTCTGTAGCCTGCACTTGGCATGTGTGAGCATGTAGTACCTGTTGGCTATAAAGTATTATGTACCCTGAAAACTCCTTGCTCATTCCCTCTGTGATCTTGTCGATGTGCTCTTGCTGACCTTGCATCCATCTACCACTAAATGCTCTCCTTGAACCCTTTCCCATTGCCTATGATTTACCTGCTGTTTCAAGTTCAACTCAGTTGCCTTTGTCTTTTCTGACTACTCTAGTTCAAGTTGACCTCTGAATTCCTTTTATAGGACCTTTTATGCCATTTTAGAAATTAGTCATGTTTTCTGTCTTCTATGATATTTCTTCTAAAATTTACAGGTAATAAAATTTACTTTTTTTGGATGCACAGTTCTGTTAAGTTTTGACAAAGGCATAGAGTTGTGGAATTAATATCACAATCAAGATATAGAAAATTTTATCACCCCTCCCCCAATTCTGCCTTGGTGTTACTTTTTAAACAGTTTCCTGAGTATACATTCTCTTTCTACACGTACAGTTTAGGCTCTTGAAACTAGTATCTGTTTTACATTAATTTGTTTCTCTTATAAATGGCCTTGCCTAATATTAAGTATATAGTAAATAATGCTTGAACATTTAAATTTTATAGAACAAAGCCTAAAAACACGGGAAATTTGAACAAATTAAGAAACTACTAATTAAAGTTATTTGGGTAAAAAATTGTGAATGAAATTACTCTGTATAAATTCTTAAAGTGATTTTAGAGTCTTGCCAGGCCTAATAAAAACCAGTTTTAATTTGTCTTTGGAATAGAAAGGGCTTGTTTCTTTCTGTTTCTGTTGTCAAATATACTTATGGTTTCTATTGTTTTCTAACCCTATTAATTTAAATTTTAATGTAAAACAAATTTTTTATCTTTCCCTTCAACTATATTTGGCTGTTAAGACATGATTATTAAATGTATTTACTGAGTTTTCCCCTTTTTTCTTAAATATATTTAAGTTATCAAGCAATTCAATTAAAAATGAATTAGTTACAAGATGTAAAACCTTGCTGTTTTCTCAGATTAATTTTTCCGTGGGCCAATTTTGCTCTCTTCCCTCATTTTTATTTAACCGATTGTCTCTAAAATCGGAGGTCAACACAAGTAAGAGAATTTATACTTGATAAAGGTGAGACTGATATAGACATGCTAATGCTGCATGGTTTCCTCAACTTTCATTCTTGGACATTATGGAATATTTGTTTTTCAGAAAGGGTACAGTATGTTTTAACATTTGCACCCCATTCAGTAGACTTTACTTCCTAACGAAGTGAATTGAATTTAACCATGTGTGTCTTTTTTTCCCTTCCCCAACAGCTTCCATGCCTATGGCTGTTCTAAATTTGGGCCAAATATATCCATTTCAGAGAGGCTTTTTCTGTAAAGACAACAGCATCCAGTATCCGTACCATGACAGTACCGTCTCAAGCTCTGTCCTCAGCACAGTGGGGCTTGGTTTACCCATTTCCTCTGTAAGTAAATTAATAAATAGGTAGCAATGGGCATGTGCTGAAGGTTGGATGAAGTGATGGAGTTGGGGCGGGGGTAAATCCAAAGCACTATCCTCACCAGTGTTTATGTGGTGAATGATTGGTTGAGGAATCTACCCACTGTTTTAATCCAGGGACAGCCTCTCCAGTTAAAAGCAGATGCTACCCAAAACAACTTGATGTTATCATGAAGAATTATAGAATGATTATTTTAGAATGGAAGGGTTCATTTAAGTCATTTGGACCAACTCCTTTTAGTATACAAGTGAAGAAACTTATGCTCAGACACTTGCTAAAGCTCAGTAAGCTGTTCTATGGCAGAGTTAAAACTAAGATTATGCTTATTTTATCATATTATTAGACAGAAATTGAGGCCATAATAAAGGATAGATTTTTTTATTAAATTTGAGACCATAACTCCGCAGAAAGGCTATAAATATATATGCAAAAAAAAAAAAAAATCCTCAGAATACATCAGAATTGTATCACTATTTTTTAAGTTGTACTGACCTTTATATAGTTCATCAGTTTGTAGGATAATACTGGGTTTCATTATTTTAGATAACTGTAAAGTTTCCTTCTAGGTTAAGTTTCACTGACTGGTTAAGATTGGCACTTAAGATGTGCTTACTTCCTTTCTCATTGACTCCGATTCCTGAACCTTGCCTTATGTCTCTATGTGACTTGGAAATAGAAGGAGCTGAGTAGAGACTTACCTCCTAGAGTGTCTTGGAAGTCAGCAGGTCATGCCATACTTCTCTGACCACCTATCTCTTATCAGTAGTCTTCCTCAGAGAGTGTACTTAAAAATTTTTGTCTTAAGCAAATCAGCAGACGCATTTCCACAATAGGACGGGCTGACTTTTCTTTCCCTATTTTGCCCCTAAATTGGCTAAGAATAATAACCTAATTCTTTGGTTTTCTAGTTTATATATGAGTTCATTTTGTCTAGCAGTTTTTTCGTTGTTGTTGTTTTTTGGTCATCTTTAGCACAGTATTCTCTGAAGGTGAAGGGGGCTTGAATTTTGTTATGTTCCAAGATATATTAAAATATTTCTATGTACAGTATACACATTCTAATTTGATTATAACTACTTTTATAGGAGTAAAGGAAAGAGAAAAATCTTGAATTTAGTTTAAGGAGATATTTACTTTTTTCCTAAAACTTAAATTCCACCATAACTGGTAAGTTCTGTGTTAGCCAACAGGCTTATGAAATAGTGTGCAGGAAAGCATCTACTACTGCCACTTAGATGATAAAAACAATGTTACTATATTTGTATGAAGTTCAAGGTATTTGTTGTAGCCATTATTTTAAGCAGCTATTGACTGATAAAAGTTTTTTAAAAACTACACTTGTACTTGAGAGTAATTGCTTGAGGATTTGGAGGTTACTTTTTAGTTATTTAACTTGATACATTTAATCTTTTTCTAAAAAAATGTTTAATTATAAAAATAATACATATTTCTTAATGAATTTAAAATAAAAAAAATCACTATTCTACTACCTAAAGATAACTACTGTTAACATTTTGATATTATTTCCTTTAGCTGGACAGTTTTTTAGATCATATGGCAGTGTGCAAATATAATTTTGTGCCTTGTTTTTTACTTATTTTTATAACAAATATTTTTGAGTTATTGTAAATATCAAACAGCTTAAATTAAGAGCAGTAAAGCTAAATTTAAAAAAGTAGTAGAAAAAGACTTGGTGTGAATCCTTGAGTTTTTGGCTATGAATTCCTGTGAGGTTGCTATTATAGAGATGTGATCTGGAAAGATATTTCAATGCAAATTTATTTATATTAAAAGAAGTAGTATTTGGCCACTTTCTGGACCTTAAATGCTATGGTTTGTGGATTAATGAGAAGGGATTTTAGCACATTTCTAGGGTAGATTTGCTTGTTTTAGTAGTTTATATGTAAAACATTTAACGAATAATAGAACATTTTAAATCAGTGACTTAAATTTTACAATATGAAGTCAATAATTAAAAAAAAAATGCATCCAGTAATGTTTCTTCATCCGCTAATGAAAAAGATGTAACAGTCAGAAAACTATAGATTTTCATATTTTTTGGCATAAAGTTTCTTTTTGGTTTTAAGGATTCACTTTTTATTTAACGCTACATTTTTTCCCTTCCCATTTTGGCTTTACATAGGTTTACCGTCTCCTCCATTTCCTTATACATTTACTTTTATAAATTTACATTTCTAGAAAAATGATAAAAGTTTGAATTTGTATGCAGATTTTCAGATTAATGATAGTAACCATAAAGTTAAATCCCAAATCCCTGTGTTAAAATGAGTAAGTATACTTTTTCTAGCATTTAAAATGTATATAGTTTGGGAATAGAAAACTTTCTTTTAGTATTTAATAGGTTATTTATATTGACGAGTATTTGAGTAGTTGCTTTTCTTAGCTCTTGATTGTTCTGTGGTTTAATATTTGAGTAAAAATTTAACCTAAAATAATATAGCCAATGTTTTTTGTGTGTGCGTGACCAATTTATAAAACTCCTAAAGAGACATTGTTTTATTTACAATGATCTAAATTGCTCCTCGACCAGCTAGGAATGTATATGGATATATGTGAAAAGGCTTATTAATCCCTTTACACATAAATACTGTTTTAAATTAGTGAGAAACAGATGAATGCCCCAGAGCAAAGTGGGCAACAAGCATGAACAAAAAGGTGTCAGTGGAAGAAAAAAGTTGTCAAAAAATGTTAAAAAAAGACATTCTTAAGAAATTGAATACGTTCATTTTAAAACAACACTGAGAACATGATAATTTGCCTGTAAGAGCTTTCTCAATTTGTCAGGTGTAGAAAACAAGTACTCTCATACACAAAACTGGCAGGGGCTAAATCGATATTAAAAAGGAGATATTGTTGGACCTAGAAATTATACTTTTAGCAATTTATACTATAGAAATAATAATTTCATAAAAAGAATTAGTTATAAGATTGTTCATTACAGCATTATTTTTAATAGAAAATTGGAAATGAATTCAGCTGTTAGGGGACTGCTTATGAATGACCTCAGTGATGAAATATTTTGATATCCATTTAATAATATTTGATGATGTATATTGATCTGGAAAGATCTTTGTAATATGTTAAATGGGGGAAGGAGGGAGAAGAGTGGTGTTATTATTTTCATTTTATCTCCTGCATTTTCTTCCCCTCTCCCTTTTTTCATAGTGTTTTTCAAATTAGGCTGTTTTAAGTTTTTAAAACATCATAGAAATTATCCCATTTTCATTTTGATAAGTGTGAATTCTGTCTTAACTGTGTACCCATTTCACAGAGTTGTTCCAGAAGCTTAACTGTTCTGTGTGTTCAGTTTTTTCTGTCTCCAAAAATGGGCCAAAATAAAAGATTTCAATGGCAGTATTTTTAAAATGCACAATAAGTCAAAATCAAAACTTCACCGTTTTCTCTAGGGCTCAGCATCCTATGTCTCTTTTAGGAGTGATGGGTTGTCTATGTACTTGAGTGGACCTACAGATAAACATAATAACTTCTTGAAGGCAGAAAGTTTGTCTTACATGTTGCAATCTAATACATTGTAATCTAATTCTGATGCTAACCACCAGAGTTAATGTCAAACGCCACAGGTTTAAGGTCACAGTCTGCAACAAGATTGTCCTCACTTTAGTTGTCAGCTACAAATTTGATGGTCCTCAGGTCACCCACAATTCTGACCTACTGGTATAAATCCAAGGGATTCCCATGACCCTCTTTCCCCACAAGACTGACCTCACTCAGATGCCAGCTGCAAGTTTGGGGGATTCTTGCTAAGACTGGACCATGCAGACAGAGCAAGGAAAGGATGGATACAGAAGGTTAAGTTCAAAGCCTAACTGAGAAGAGGGCTCAGAGGAGCGTAAGTTTCATCAAAGAGAGTGTCTTGGTCACCCACCATTTATTATCATTAATGATGAACTTCATCCTAAGTGTATATTGTACGTTCCTATTAGCTCATGATATTAACCTATGTGAATGTATCTTAATGTGCAAAAACCTTTACCTAAATTGTTTTAAAGAAAGCATTATTTGAAATTCTATTATGTCTTTATTGTTTGAAGTGTTTGCCTGTTAAAATTCCCGTACTTTAGAATGTGCATTGATTGTTCCAGTTTCTGTTTCCCCGTTGACATAGTTGCTGTGCTACCTTTTCAGAGTTTCACCCCAGTATGCACAAAGTAATAAACTTTACTAAGGTAAACTTTACTAAAACGCCTGTCTGTTTTGCTCACCATTTTACCCTTAGCACCAACCACAGTGTTTGGTATGTAATAGGTGTTTAATAAACATAGGTAGAAAATTTAACAAAAAACTACTAAATATGAAATGGAATATGATTGTCACTTATGTTTAATAATAATTACTATCATGAAAATTTGGCTTATTTATATACCATATTTATATACCATTTATAAATTCAGCTTATTTATAAATATACCATGTTTCCAAGCCATCTCTTAATGTTGGATACCTCATTAAAATATCTTTTTAGGAAAATAATCATGAGAGACTATTATATTGAATATATGTCCTGATTGGAGATATCTTAAAATATGGGGGAAATTAGAATTAAAGAAATTTAGTATTAAGGAGATTGGTTTCTTAAGTTGGAAAAAGGTTTTATTTTCTTGTTTACTTATTCCCCTTTGGAGCTACATTTCTTGTGCTCTTGAAAACTTACACAGAAATCAGCACATGGATGTTTCTAACAGCTTTATTTATAATTGCCCAAACTTGGAAACAACTTGAGATGTCCTTTAGTAGGTGAATGGATAAACCGTGGTATATTCATAAAATGGCATATTACTCAGTGCCAAAAAGAATTGAGCTATCCAGCCATAAAAACACATGGAAGAACCTTAAATGCATGTGTATTGTTAAATGAAAGAAGACAGTGTGAAAAGGCTTCATACTGTGTGATTCCAACTATATGACATTCTGGAAAAGGCACAACTGTGGAGACAGTAAAAAGATCAGTGTTTTCTAGGGGTTGCGGGGAGGACAGAGAAGGGATGAGTAGTTGGATTACAGAAGATTTTTAGGGTAGTGAAACTATTCTGTATGATACTGTAATGATGGATACATGATATTACGTATTGTCAAAAATCATAGAATTGTACAACACAAAGAATGAACCCTAATGGACTTTAGTTAATATATCATTATTGGTTCATTAGTTATGTCAAGTATACTACATTAATGAAAGATGTTTATAAGAGGGGAAATTAAAAGTGATAGTTGTAGAGCAACAGTATATCTTACTTTCTGTTCAGTTTTTTTTTTTTTAGAAATGTAAAACTGCTTTAAAAAATAAGATGTATTATTAAAAATTTAAAAAGAAAAAATTGCTCATAAAATCTGGTGAAATATCAATGCTCTTTGGTTAATTAAGTAAGATTGCTCAAATAATTATCCTCATAGTGAATATTTATACATTCATTGCTAGGGATTGGATTACCTGATAAGATATAAAAAGTAAAGTTTCTGGGCTATGATTCATATAACTTATCTATTTGTGAACTCAATTTATAGGAGTATTGTTTTTGACTTGAGATTTGTGGTTTTTACCAAAGGAAAGGAGTGCAGAATTGGTTGACAGTTTAATAAATAGAATAAATTTGATTTAATCTAGTGAAGACTTAAATTTGGGAAACACAATAGTACTTAATGAATTCAGTGCCAGTTTTCAATTTTTTTATAGTGAAAAACGACAAGGAATTGAAATCTTGTGGCCTTTACAGTCGTATAATTAAGAAAATGTATGTGTAGGATATATTTAGTGCATTTTATTTTAAGGGACCATTACTGTTAAAATTTTTATTATGCAAATAACCTTGAATACATCAAAAATTTTGTATTGGCTCTTTGAAAAATAATAGATTGAATTTAGAAGCATCTTTTAATAGCAAAGATTTTATCTAAGTACAAGTTCACAGTCCATTATCCAAAACTCTTGGAGCCAAAAATTTTTAAATTTTTGAAATGTTATATGATTCATATACCTTATGTAATGCCTTCAGCAGAGTCGAGGAGAGTATCTCATAATCCAGATATTAATATTTACACGGTGAAATATGACTTGTCAAAGTGGAGTAAATAACGTCTAGCGTTGTTCATTTGTTCAGGTTAAGTCTTGCCATTAGATAAGTTCAGGTTGGGTTTTGAGGACTTTGGACCTTTGAATGAAAACTAATTTAAAATTATTTAATTATTTAATTTCTTAGTCATGTTCTGTGGTTATTTGAAAATCCAAAATTTAGTTTTTATTGAACAAAACCTATGGTTAGAAGTGTGTAAGCTTAGAACTGCTTATGTGAAACACTTATTTGTGATTGGAGTGCAGGGTTGGTGATGTAAGCCATAAAAAATAAACAATGCATAAAGTAATTTTTGAATACTGTCTTATTCAGTAATTGTGAAGTGTGAGCAAAAATAGTGTCCTGGAAAGAAGCCACTCATGAAACATTTTGGTGTTTCCTTGTAGCTACAAACAACTTATGTTGCATAGCTGGCTTGCTGGAAAATCACTTTATATTCTATTGTAGCCAAAATTTCCTTTGGGCTCCATCTTTAAATAAAAATTTTAAAAAGTTATCTACCATTTCTGTCAATTGTCTTTAAGCTTTCATATTTACAATGAGAATGAGGGCTTTTAAAAAGGCAATTTTCTGCTTGATCATCAACCTGTGTTTCTAGCATGACAAGAAATGAAATGCTGTATTACTTATAGAAAGAAAACTTTTTGTGTTTTTACATCTGTTTTTGTACCATGAATAGTCAACACTAGTTCAGAGCTGGTATTAGAGCACCCTACTTTCAGAAGGCGGGTCCTAATTGCTGCCTTTCTGGCATCAGGGTACGTAGCAGCAGTGAGGAATCTTTTTAATCTAAGATGACTTTCTACCAGCTATTTTGGCTTGGAGGGCTGGTTGGGGGTGGGGGAAGATTCACTTGGGTATCTTGTTTTATCCAGGGGAAATATAAGCAGGGGTCACTGGCAGGGCAGTAAAAGTGGGGAGAATAGTTTAGTGATTGATTTTCTCATCAGAATACTTGGGAGTTTGGAGCACAGCATACGAATCAATGTGTTCAGTTAAATATGTGTATGTGTCAAATCAGATATATTCTCATACTTTGGTGTTAATCTTCTGATGTATTAAAAGCACCTTTTTAGAAGATATACAAATTTGAAAGAAAAATAAGATTTCTGTCGAATTCATTTCTCTGTAACTTGGAGAATTTAATAGCAGATTATGTGTTTCTAGCGTGGTGAGTCACTGTTCTCTGGGACCCAGTAAGAAAATCACTGGGCAAGGAGAAGGAAGGAGCAACTGGGAAAGACATTTATTTTGTTTACTATAGAATTTTGCCTATTCTCTTTGAAAATATTATAAATTGGCTATTCATTGTTTGGCTTTGAATTTTTGCATATGTGGCAAATGAAAGGCTTCGTTTGTCCTGTCATTTATTGTCTATTGTGTATGAAGTACACCTGTGTTATAGAGTCTTTCTCTCCTCATGACAACCCTCTGAAGTCGGTAGGTATTTCTCTTTTATAGCTACCAAGAGGCTGAGTTGGGATTTTGACCCCATCAAGTCTGCCTTACCCCATTGTTCACGTTCTTTTGTTAGTCCCTCACTGTCTTCAAGGTGGAGTGGGTCTCTTTTGATGGAAATGGGTAAGTGCTGTAAACTCTTTTGTTTTGGTTTTAGTTTATCAGTTGGAAGTTATAAATGCGTGTCTCGATGGAGAAGGTTAGATTAGGCAGGCTTGGTAGGAAATGGGTTAGTGTGGTAGCAGTCACCAAAGTATACCAGAGGGCTTGTCTGTTTAGGTTGACTTTATCTGCTGGAAGAATTTTTGAGTCTAGACAATTTAAAATAAAAATTTAAATGTGAATCTACTTCTTAGTTCCAATCCTGAAATTCAACATAACCTTGTGTAAGTTACGTAAGCTGTTTAGATGTATTTCTCTAACTATAAAAAGGATGTTTTCGGTTTGTCAGAAAGCCATGAGAAGAGCATTTGTGTCATTGACGCATGCACAACACCTATCTTAAAGTCTGTCCGTGTTCTTAAGAATAGAGTTCACCGATTCAGCTCCAAATACAGCAAACCGTTTTGGTATTGTACTTTGGAGAAAGGCACTGCCAATTCACCTAAGCAGGAATGAAATGCTTTGTATTTCTTTCCCTGATCTTTTTGTTGTCTGTCTTTACAACTCTTTTAGGGCTTTAATAATCTTTTCTATGGTCCTTAAATCAACTCTAGAAGAATTCTTGATTACTTGTTGCACTTGATATAGTTTAGTAGCCTCCTTGGGAATATTTCAAGAATAAGCTGACCCTTTCCTTCCGCAGATACAATAAGAAAGTCTCACCTTCTTTAATTTTTCTACTTTAAAGGTCTTGTCCTTTGGCTTAGCTACTTACCTCTCATGGTTATATCCTAGTTGATATGATTTCTAATAACTTAACCCACCCCCATAATCTGAACTTTAAACATTCTGTTCTCTAATCACCATCCTCATGGAAATAGTTCCTTTTAATAACTAGCAATTTCCAAGTTGTTAAATCTAATAGTCTTGATCTTAATTATCAGCAGCATTTTAAAAACATTTTTAAATGTTATACTTAAAAATAATTTTAGACTCACATAGAGATTGCAAAAATAGTTCAGAGTTCCCATGTTCCCTTTCTGCAGCTTCTCCCGAGAATAACATCTTATATAACTATGGTAAAATTATCAGTATTATTAACTAAGATACCTTATTCATATTTCACCAGTTTTTACATAGTCTTTTTTTTCTGATGTGCATAATTCTATGAAATTTATCACATGTATTGATTCGTGTAACCATTAGCACAATCAAGATTCAGAACTCTTCATTACCCTTAAGAAACTCCTTCATTCTATCTCTTTATAGTCACACCCTTCCCCAGACCCTAACTCTTGGCAACCGACTGATCCATTCTCATTCTCTATTACTATACTTTTGTTAAGTATGTTATATAAATGGATTCACACAGTATATATCCTTTTGAAATTGGCTTTTTAAAAAACTCAGAGTTATGTTCTTGAGAGCTGTCCAAGTTTTGTTGCATGCATCAGTAGTTTTATATATATATATATATATATATATATATATATATATATATATATATATAGTTGAGTAGTATTCCATTGTATGGATATATCACAGTTTATCCATTTGTTGAGGGACATCTTGGCTCTTTCCAGTTTTTAACTATTAACAAGTAAAGCTTTATGAAAAGTGTCTACAGGTTTTTGGGTGAACATAAATTTTCATTTTTGTAGGGTAGATAACCAGTAGTGAGATTGCTGGGTCTTTTGGTAATGTAGATTGAAATTTATAAGAAATTGCTAAACTGTTTTCCAGAGTGGCTATACCATTTTGCATTCTCATCAGCAATGTAAAGTGGTCCAGTTTTTCTGCATCTTCACCAGCACTAGTATTTATTTTAGCCATTCTAATAGGTATATAGCGATATCTCAATATTTAATTTGTTTTTCTCTAATGGCTTCTGATGTTGAACATTTTTGCATGTGCTTGTTTACTATCTATGTATTCTCTTTGGTGAAGTATAGGTTCAAGTCTTGCTCATTTTGTAATTTTTTTTTTTTTTTACTGTGGAATTTAGAAAGATTTTTGTATGTTCTGGACACATAAAGTCTTTTGTTAAATATGTGATTTGCAAGTATTTTTTCTCCAGTCTGTAGCCTGTCTTTTCATTCTCTTAAAAGTACCTTTTGAGAGCATAAGTTTTTAATTTTGATGAACAAAGTTTTTTTTTTTTTAAATAGATGAGAAAATTTTTTCCCAGAGAAGTATTTGTCCCAGGTCCTACACCTAGTAAATAACAAGGCTGAGATTTGAAACTGGGATGAATCAAGTTTGTTGATGTTTTTTCTTTTATAGATTGTTGTGTTTAAGAGTTCTTCACCTAAGCCTATTACAAAGTCTTTTTTCTGTTCTAAAAGTTTTATAGTTTTCTGTGTTCTACTTATGTCTGTGATTCATTTTGTATAAAGTTTTATATAAAGTATGAGGTTTAGGTTGAGGTTCACTTTTTTGTAGGTATGTATAGATGACCAGTTGTCCCAGCATCACTTGCTAAAAAGCTTTTCTTTCTTCACTGAGTTGTCCGTACCTTTGTTTGTTTGTTTTTTAAAAGGTAGTTGGCTGTACTTGTGTAGATCTATTTCTAGACTCTGTTCTTATTCCATTGATATATGTATCTTTTCTACCCGACATACCACACCTTGATTTCTATAGTTAAAGATATAAATTGAGTAGTAAAACATATTGAGTAGCTTAAAATTGTATTAGTAAAAATATATATTGAGTAAAAATATATATTGAGTAGCTTAAAATTGAGTGGATGAATGGGGGAAAAATAAAGTATAAACACATTTTTCTCAAAAAATTCAGGAAGTATGACTCTTCCAACTTCATTATTTTTAAAAATTATATTAGCTGTCTAGTTCCCTTGCTTTTCCACATGAATTTTAGAATTAATGTGTCTACGAACAATCAGGCCAGAATTTTGAGAATAAGAATTACATTAAAGTTGTAGATCAGTTTGGAGAGAATTGACATCTTTACCTTGTTAAATCCTCCAATCCATGTCTTTATTTAGGTCTTTGATTTCTTTCATCAGTGTTTTATAGTTTTCAGTACACAAATCCTGTACATACTATGTTAGGTTTATACCTAAGTATTTCAGTGTTTTGAACCTACTGTAAATGGTATCGTGCTTTTAATTTTGGTTTCCACTTGTTTATTGCTGCTATAGAAATATGATTGATTTTTGTGTGTTGACCTTAAATCCTGTCACCTTCTACACACACTTGGGTGGTCTAGGAGTTTTCAGATAGATTCCTTGGGATTTTCTGTATCTTCCTAATTTTAGTTTTATCTTACTGGCTGCTCTTTGTCCTTCTCCTCTGAAGTTCTTTTTCTTCCTCATGATCTCTTAATATTAATATTGGAGTGTTCCAGGAATCACTTCTTGGGTTCCCTTTGCTCTTCAGTGTAGACTCACTCCTTGGCGATCGCATTCAGTGTCATGACTCTTAATACCACTCCTATGCCATATTTCTATCTTTAGCCTGGACCTCTCCCTCAATGGACTTTACATCCAACTGCCTAGTTGACATCTCTTCTAACAGGCACCTCAGACTTGAGGAATGCAAGTCTGAACTCTTGAATCTGTCCCTTGCCCCTATTCAGTCTCCAGTTTTCCCCATCTCAGTTAATGCAGCTTTAAACTTCTGGTCTCTCAAATGGAAAACCTCAGGATCATTGTTGATTCTTTTCTCACACTCATATCCAATATATCCATCAGAAATACTATTGACTCTACTTTCAAAATAAATTCAGAATTTGACCTATGCCATATCTATGGTCCCTCCTTACTTCAAACTAGTGCCTTGTACAGAGTAGTAGGAAGTAAGTTAATTGTTGAACTAAATTGAATGATCGCTTCTTTATTAAAGAAATTGTACTGAGGAGTTTGAGATCTTAGTTTGTCTAGTTGAATAATAATGATTAATTTTCAGTTTTTTAAAACTCTGCCTCTATTAAAGATTAATGTTAATGAAATGTACTCAGATAAGCATTCCATTTAACACTAGAGTACATTATGTTTAAGGTAACTGCTCTCAATTGTTTACAACAAAAGAAGTATAGTCATGCTTTAAGTAATACAAGAATGCAGTAGTCCAGGTATTCCTTCGGTTACGTTATACTCATGACCATTCCTTCTCTATTTTTGGCTTTTGTTTTTTGGAGTAATTCAGTAATTATTTTTGTTTCTGTTTTATTCCTTCTGTTTCCCAAACTACATTTTACCTTGGACCCCCATGTGCCCTAATGCACATACAATCATGCATTAATGGGACAGGGTAATTTCACAGGTTCTCTTGAATAGTCACCAGAGTTCACTCTCTCAAATATAAGCAAAAGGAAAAGAAATAAGGCATTGGCATATTCTTTTTACGGTCTTATTAAAAATTCTTATATTTTAGGTATTCACTTTAGACAACTTGTATTTTTAAAATTGACTCTTTCCTACTTGGAATTTTCCCCTTTGGTAAATAAACAAAGGGAGGTTTTCAAATGACCTAATAGAAAAGGTAGACTAAATAAATACACACCTCATATCTTTTTAGCCTAGGAGTCTAGTCAGGTGGCAAAAACAATAATAGACCCATGATTCTACAGGTTAGCGTATACCTTTGGATTCTTTAGGTTTCCAGTCTCCACCTACATTCTCCCCTTTTTGTTCAGGCATTAGAAAAAAAGTGTGATCCCTGAGATAATTCATAAGTGGATATCATCTTCTTTGTTCAGTGGAGTCTTTTGGTCTGCCAGTGGGGTCTTTTTGTCTGCCAGGCCATTGAGGTATAGTACCTAACCTCTCAGCAAATCTCAAGGAACCTGACAGTTTTGTATCAGAATTTCTCTCTCTTGCCTACTGCTCTTAACCTTGAATTAGTGTGTTCCCTCAATGATTTGCTACTGTGGACTCTGAAGTGGCCCATCCGTCTCTTCTGGGCATCTGAAGTGGTTTATATCTGTATGATGGAATGCTGTACTGCAATAAAAAGGGACAAAATATATCCATCTATACTACACCATTGGTGAACCTAGTAACATTATTAACATCTTGCGGAGGCATTTGTGTAGTTTTCACTATTAGAGGAGTTCCCTTCACACGGTGGACCAATCACCACCTCCTGAAATGCTCTGGACTTTGCCTCAAGGACATTACTCTCTTCCGGCCTTCCGTCAGCCCACCAAGTCTGCTCCGTGGATCTTCTTCCTCTGCTCATCCCTTCAGTGTTGCTATTGCCAAGTCCCACATCCTCCACTTCTTTTCACTTGGTAGCTGTTCCGCACAATTTCTTTTTCCTCTGTGGCTTCAGAGGTTCTTTATGTCCTCAAATCACTCTGTCTGCCAGACCCCTTCTGCTGAGATGCTGACTTTGATGACCACCAGCTTTTTGTATATCACCACTTTAGAACCTCACCAGCTCTCCTCTTTTGAACCCTCATAGCTCTTTGTACTTCTGTTTAGTCTCTGTTATAATTAGGCACTGTGCGTTATTCAACTTTGTATTCCTGATAGCACCTAGCAAAATTTTTTGCACAATAGTTTCACTCAGTATTTGCCCACTCGAATATTTCTATTTTAAGAAAATGGACTAATTACATTTGTATATGATTTTATTTTGTTTCCCTCCTATTCTAAAAAATGCCCACAAACATTTTTTTTCTAAATCTAAGAATAATTTCTAACATAGTTTTTGTGGTCAAAGGAAAAAAATCAACTTAATAGATATGCCTGTTAAAAACATTTTTCAATATATTTGGGCCTATTTAGTATGAATTTTTTTCTGAGAATAAGGACATAAACCTACCAAGTTTTAGACACTAATCAATCATACATGGATTTAATTTCTGTACTAGATATCTTTTTCTTACTCCAAAAAAAAGAAATGCTCTGAAAAATTAAAGCAGTTCAGAAATATGCAATGTAGACACCGAAAGTGTCCAATATTATATATAGAGTTCTTACAAGTAAAATGAATTATAGAAGTGGTTGTTCTTTGTAAAAAAAAAAGAAAAAAAAGGATAAATTTGCTTATTGAGTTCGAGTACAGTTATTGGTTGAAAGCTAATCATTTAGTTATTGTATTGAGCAGGCAACAACTAAAACTACAGCCCTAAGTATTCACCTCCATGGGGTGTGCTACGTGCAAAAGGCTTTTGCTGCAGCCACAGTATTTGTATTGTAGGTTTGGACACATCACTCCATTTGTCTGAATGCAAAGAATTCAGTGAATCAGAAGATAGTCTGAATTCAGATATGAGAAGTGATAGAGGGGTCAGTTAGAAAAGTCAGCTCTATTGATTTTTTTTTTTTTTTTAATGTAGCATTTACTAGAAGTATGGCTTTAGGAACCTTGTGAGCCTCTTAAAGATGTCTGATGAGTTTACCACTATTGGTAAATTGGCTTACACACAAAAAAATAAACTTTGGCTCATGTGTTCAGGGTCTAAATACAAACCAGGAAGATAAATAAAAGAACTAGGAATGCACTTCTTTTTATTTGGCCCTTGGAGCTTGAACAGATTTGATGTTTGTAGTAAATACACTTAGGCAGGGTGGCAGAGTCTCGTTTGTCATTCAGCCTTTCAGACTTTATGGAGTAAATGAGAACTATAAGCGGTTGTCAAGTCTTGTTTCACAGAAAGAATACTTGAACATAAAGCACATTAGCTTAGCTATGGTATTACTGCTGGGAGAATGAGTCACTTAGTGAGAACTTTCTGTACTTGAGTAAATCTTGAAGCAGACCTCAAGTTGAGGGTTTCTGCTCACCTGTATCTCTTTTACAAAGTAGTACTTGTTAGTATGCTGCAGTATTAATCAGTTTGCCAAGTTCAGTGAAGTAAAGAAGAACTGAATCCTTAAAATTCACCCTTAGGTAAAAGTGGGACATTTTAGGAGGTCAGTGTGAGTCATGATCTTTAGGGAAAACATTGCTGATGAAAACAGACAGCTGTCTTTCAGGTGCTTTCAAGTGCTTTTGTGCTTGAGTCCATTGTCCATCTTTACTTAAGAAACTTGGTTTAAGTTCAGACTCCTTTTCACAGTACCAGAAACGATTGGCTAAAGCTCTGTTTAGATACTCTGATAAGTTAGCCAGTGACCGGACCTGTCTAAAGGTGATGGTAATATAGAGACAAAATGAGGAATGACAAAATGCTGTTTTCCTTTTGGAAGCAAAATCTGTGACAAGTTGGTTTAGTGTTGAAAACCCCGTGATGGAATGAGAAACAAGAGCATGAGATGGGATTTTTTTTTTTTCTTCTAAAATGCATTTAGTGTATTTGGGAAGAAACAAAGGGAAAAAGATACTCTTGATTAAATTGGTTAAGAGTGGACTTGGAAGTGTTTCCTGCAGAAAAAAAATCTTTGCCCGAAACTGTAATCTTTCTAACTTCTGTTGCATGCATTGCTGCATTTCCTTTTTACATGTGCTCTTATTTATTTTCATGGCAAATGTATTTTTAAACACAGCCTCTGGGATAATTACTGCCATTAATCAGTTTTGATATTTCCTTTTTAATGATATTTTCATTTATTCCTTTTGCTAGCTGGATTGCCTTTTGCAATTCTTACTTCAAGGCATACCCCCTTCCAACGAGGATTATTCTGTAATGATGAGTCCATCCAGTACCCTTACAAAGAAGACACCATACCTTATGCGTTATTAGGTGGAATAATCATTCCATTCAGTATTATCGTTGTAAGTTAAATCCATTTTTTCCAAATTTATCACTTTTGAGCAGTTGGCTTAATTTTTGTGTTAATCTGTTAATGATTGAATGCGTAACCCTCTATAACAATGTATGTTTTTTAATGGAAGGTGTTATTTGATCAAGATAATTTCACCTATTTCAGGTGGGGCCAAAAGAATAACAATGTATTACTGAATATGTATAGGTTTTATGCTGATCTTTTCAAGTCACTGTGAGTTTTAGATCCCTAAATTACAATGGTTTCAGTAATCATGCAATAGATGAATGTTCCTGTCACTGTTTCTAGCATACTTTATATCTAGGATGTTATTTTATAGTTTATTGAATCTATGTATATGTACCTATTTTCTAGTTACTAAATTCTGGAAAAGAACAATTGCTAACTAATGTTAAGACTTCATTTAATCCATGTTTACTCTAAAGAATTTTTAGATAATACTAAAAACGGGAGAGACCAGCCAAAGTTCTATATATAAATAGCAGTGAACACGAAAGAACTTTTACTGGTACTGAAACCCAATATTTACTACTATTCTCTAGGATTTCAGGTGGGCATGCTTAGAGAATTTGCTCTAGGGAAGACATCAAGCGATTGACCCACAAATTCCATAAGTTAGATTAGTTTTATATACCATAACTTGTAACTTTAGAAGCAAGATTTATTTTAGTTAAAAGCAGAAAATGTGGTCCAGGAGATAGGTCAACAAGATAATGGCATATATGTCTGGTCGGTTTATTAAAGAAAAAAAAGACAATTCTTAATTTAGAAATTTAATGTCTTATTTAAAAATGATCACAGCTCCTTATTAGCACTGAAAGTTAATCAGCTCATAAGTTATGGTACATAATTAGTAAAAGAAAACCTCTGATATACAAATGTTTGCTTCACGAGGCTATGAGCTCCTTGAAGGAAGGGACGGTGCCTTGTTCATCTCGGTATCCTCGCTGCCTTCCACGGAGCCTGGCAAGTCCTAGGTGCTGGGATGAAGCTGGAGTAGTGATGCATTAATGTTGGTGACTCTCCTACAGCATGGTGACGTTTTAAGAAATCAGTAGATGCCTTTAATCTGAACAAATCTTTACATCGAATTTTTACTAGTAAAAGAAAGAGAGGCAAGCCTATGATTCTTCCATTAAGAATGGAGTAAGAGTAAGGTCTTTTTTTTTTAAGTATGTATGTTTCTGAGAAATTACTTTTTAAATATCATTTTTTTAAGTAGGACTCTACGTTGCAGATTGTAGCTGATTTCAGACAGGATGCAAGTACTCAAACACTGCTGCAGATGTACTTGTCTTTCAATTCTAATTTTCTTTGTGTCTCAGTAAAAAGGATGCTATACAAGCAAAACGACAGGAATTCACTGCAAACGAGAGGCCCGCAACAGAGGGCCGACTGCCAGGCACCATGCAGCCTGCACGGCAAGTGCAGGGTCCGACTGGCCACTCAGTTAGCAAAAACTCGGTTTCTATTTTGTTGACTTGGAACTTTTTACTGTTCCAGCCTCACCTGTGTGAAAGTTATCTTTATATTTAATAAAACAGCAAGTAAGTTGAGTGTAGGTTTCTTAAAAAAGAACAGACTATTTAAAAGTGCCATAAAGTACTATTTTCATATTAACCATATCAACAAAGACAAACCTGCTTAGGGCAGTGGTTTTATGTAGTAATTTAAAATAATTTTAGTTTATTCGGTAACTCAGCTTCTTTTAGGCAGGACTTGGTTAGATTTTTATATGTTTAACTTTATTTACTAGAAAGTAAATCATTTCTTTAAAAAACTTTTTAGTTATGATTCAGACTTCATACCAACTCTTTGATCTAAGTTGCAAATGAGCCACAAATACATGAGTGAAGGAGCCTAGTAGAGAACCAGAATTAAGGTAGTTTCTCAGAAGCCAAGGGAGAATTTCAATGAGGAGTAGTCAGCAATGTCAAAGATTACTAATGTTAAGGTAAATGAGGGTTGATAAAAATCTGTTCAATCTTATGAGACTGTTTTGGCTTTTGAGAGAGATTCAGTAGAATATAGGGAATAAAGGTAGGTAGAGATATTTAGGAAGGAGTGGAAGTGTGTCAGTGATTTTAGACTATTCTTTTGGGAAGGTAGCCTTGAATGGAAGACGCATAACTATAGGGACGGTGTAGAGATGTATAAAATCATCTTGGTTGGTGGAGATATAAAAGAGATGGAGAGAAAATACTGTGGTGCATAGGTTTTAAATGATTTAATCACACTGATTTAGATAACTATTAGCTTCAAGCTTCACAAGTATTATATTTTACCCCCTCAAACATTATCTTTAGTTCTTTAATAATTTATCCGGTCTTTAAAATCTGAGTAAGCAATGCATGACAGGTCATCTCAGCTCTAAGATTAGGCCACAGTTAGCTTAAGTGCTGACTTCATCAAAGACTAAGGATTGGCATAAATGGCTCGAAGGGATAAAATATGAAAATGAAACAAAAATATGGCTGCCACATGTAGGTGAAATGCACAGACATATCCCAACATTTAATTTAGAAGAATTGATTTAGAACTTCTCTCGTTTATTTCTCTCAATAAAGATGGAGCATATAATCCAAAATGATGTACATTGACCTAGCATTTGTCAGCTTGAGTCCTCCTACCCTTCTCCGGTATTAAGGGTTAAGTTTCAGCTACCACTACTTTTAATCTGTGCCCAGGGCTCTGATTGCTCCTAGTGAGCTGATTTTTCTGTCAAGAACCAGAGTTTGACTGATCCTATACAACCATCACTGTGACTAGGGAGACTCAAAAAAATCAATACCCGTTTTTGGAAAATAGTTGCTTGTTCATGCAAGAACAGTTGACAGCCGAGATGCGGAAGATTCAACTGCTCCAATTGTGGCTGATTAATACACTTGCTATCGATTTTAAATGATCAAAGATCAATTTCATAACAGAGCATTAGAGAAACTCTTTTTTGCTGCTGATCTATCAAGGCAGTTTCTGGAACACAGCAGCCTGAGGAGATAGTGTATACATCAATGCAAAGCCACGGGAGGCAGTCTGGGAGAACCCTACCCAGAGTTGCACAGGTATGGCATCCCCAGAAGTGCGTGTGGTTTTCTTCTCCTGTGAGACCTGGTCTGATTCAGTTATTTGCATTAAGGACCATAATGAGTAATATATTTCTCTGAAAAGCTAAGGGTGTTTATTTTTGCTCAAGAGGCAGCATCTTTAATTAAAATTTATTGACCACCTATTCTGTTTTAGGTCACTGTAGTGGTCCTAACTTTCTAGTCAACAACCAAAAATTCATTCTTGCTTTTGTAGATGTCGTAATGTAGTCATCAAAGTTATAACATTCTAATTATGGAATTTTAGGAGCCATCCAGCCAGATGAGGAAAGAATTTATGGTATCAGGTTCTTGAAATCCTTTTCAGAAGGTAACCATTTATTCACCTATGGTAAGGCACACCCTAAAAACAGTTAATCCTCACTAAATGGAAATATCCGAATGCTTTGTAAAATTGTCTATGTAAATTGAACAATTTTTATGTAAAATGAAGCAACAAAACTAGTATGTATCTTAAGCGAAACTTTGTGACATATCCACCCTCAACATAAATTAGCAAGCAGACTTGTTTAAGTGTTTATTTTGGTCTTAGGTAGCTAGAGTGTACCTTATTTTATTAGCAAACATAGTTTTTTTTTAATATATATATATATATAATGTGCCATTCAGTATTGTTTTAATTTCTCAGGTTATTGGTCTGTGAAGTCCTCAAGTATTTGGAAACCTTTTTATGCCTTTAAACTCAGTACACTGTTGTGTGCTCATACACACATTGTTCCTGAATCTGGGAAGGCTTTAACTCCAATTTTACAGAAGTCAGTGAAAAAATAGAGAGAAAAGAGTCACTTGAAATGTTTTCTAAGAGAAGAAGAATATCAAGTTTGTGTTTGATCTTTTATTGAGACTTCTTAAGGAAGCTGGGCCTAAAGGTCTGGAGAGGCAGGATGGGAGTGGGGGGCTAACCTCTGCCCTCTGTACCCATTGGCCTCAGTGTTAGAGCCCTGCATTTATATTAGAGTCCCGCTTTTACATTTTTTACTCCTTTAAATTGTCTTAACTATCTTACCCTTTTAAATATGATAGATGTCTTTGATTCAAAAGAATGTTTGATAAAAATGAAGACCGTCAAAAGTACTTGTATAAGGGATATTCTAATTGGGGAGGTTCGTGTTCTTCAAATAAACCATAGTTTTTGTCCATAACACATCGCTGTCTACTTATTAAACTCAGTTTTTTTAATACAACAAAGGAAATAAGGCCATATTGTTTTGAGTAGACTGAAATTATTCTGGCTTAGCCATTGTTTGTAAGCAGTATTCACAATCGATCTGACATCTTTTTCTTTGTGATTTAGAATGAGATATCCTAAGTTGACTCTCCATTTGTAAGGAAAAAATGGGGTGGTGGTATTTTTAAAATAAAGATTTTATTGTGATTTACCATTTTTGATTTTGATTAAGAGCCTGGTTGCTGCTTTAACATTATTTTTCTTTTCTTTTTCAGATGGTTATTGGAGAGACCCTGTCTGTTTACTCTAACCTCTTGCACTCGAATTCCTTTGTCAGGAATAACTACATAGCCACTATTTACAAAGCCATTGGAACATTTTTATTTGGTGCAGCTGCTAGTCAGTCTCTGACTGACATTGCCAAGTATTCAATAGGCAGATTGCGGCCTCACTTCTTGGATGTTTGTGACCCAGATTGGTCAAAAATCAACTGCAGTGATGGTTACATTGAAAACTACATATGTCAAGGGAATGCACAAAAAGTGAAGGAGGGCAGGTGCGTGTTAAATGTTTAATGCTTGTCTTATCTTGTGTCTTCTTGAAAATGAACGTTTCAGTGACTGGAAGACGAGTTTAGAGAGATAAGCTAATATAATCACTGGGAGGTGAGTTGAGTTCATGTGTTTGACCTATTCGCTCCACTTATTCTTTTCCCCCATTTTATGCCTATCCTCTATTTAAGAGCATTTTAATGCAACTCTTTCATCTCCAGTGTATTATAATGTAAAATGAACCTTGTAGATCATAATAGTCCTTATCTCAAGGTGCCGAAGAGTAAATATTTTAGGCTTTGTGGGCCACGTGGTCCTTAGGCAACTATCCAACTCTTGTTGCAGTAAGAGGAGGGGTTGGGGGAGGTTAGCAGCCATAGACAATCTTTGAATGAATGGGCGTGGCTATGTTCCAGTAAAACTTTATTTACATAAACAGTAGCTACTTCAGAGATTCTAGTTTGCTGACTTCTGACCTAATCCAATCATATGTGAAGCTCAGCTAGATCTCTTAATATTCATAGAGTACATTTTTTTTGTAAGGTAACTTCATTCATATCTTGACAGCTCTAGGTCTTCAGGTTGCCTTTTTATAACAGCCTTGGTGGGCTACATTCTACATCTAGAGCCCCGTCAGGCATGAATGAAATAGAATGTTTGGAACTCAGAGTACAACTTTAATTTATAGATGAGCAAACCAAAGCTCAGTAACATTAAATAAATCCACTAATTAGTAGCAAAGCCATTTCCTCATCTCAAGTTTCAGAATTGTTAGCTATACCTTTTTTATATGATTGACCTTATATTTTAAGGTAGATAGTGATTTCTCTTAGTTATTTATCATTCAACAAATAGTTTCTCTGGGTAAAACACCCTTAGATTGTTCTCTATATTTAATTCTTAGATACTTTACTGTCCTTTTTGTTAATTTTTGCATTTAGTGGGGATGAAAAAACACCTATTTAACTACAAATATACGTTATACTATGTGCTTAGGATTCAGCAGTGAACAAGATAGCTCTGGTTCCTATCTTCATGGAACTTAGTCTAGCAAGGAAGACTTACTTACATTAAACAAATGATGACAATGGAAGAGAACGCCTCTGTTGTGATGAAGCCAAAGATTAGAGGGGCTGTTGAATGGTGAGCTCTGAGGTGATGATATGAGGATTGATGTGGGTGTAAAGTCTTAATGAATGAAGGAGGGAAAAGTGGCTAAAGCAGTAGGTGGTTGAGAAATAGATAGCGGAAGGTGGTATTGTTGAGTTGAGCTTAGGCGAGCGAGCACTTTTTTAACGGGAGGAGGAATGGTTCAGAAATGGCTTTGAGGACTGATGAAGATACCAACACTAGACTCTTAAGGTGTGGGATGTGGAGATCTCATTCTCTGCTTTGATAGCATTACAGGGCTACGCGGTATACTTGGGAAGGCTCTTTAATTTAATGAGCAGGGGATGCAGTTAACTTTCAGTGAAGAGTTTGAAGACATAGAGGAATATAGAAGACTTTAACAATAGAACTGGAGTTCCAGAGTGTACAGTAGAGGAATTGGGATGGAGGGGATGGACATATGGTTTGGTTGGAGAAAAGGAAGCTTATTTTGGTAGAGATTGCTTCTAATCTGTGGATCAATTTGTGAAGGATTCCATCTTGATATTGATTCCTCCAGACCATGAATGTGGTGTATCTCTTCATTTGTTTAGGTTTTCTTTAGTTTGTCTTGGCCATATTTTTTTAATTTTCAGTATTCATGTCTTGCTCACATTTTGTTTAATATGTCACTAAGTTTTTAGAATCTCTCGATGCTGTTGTGGATTTCCAATTGTGTTTAGAAATACATTTTTTTTTCTCACAATAGGTTTTTATATTGGTCTTGTATCCTGCAATCTTGCTAATTTATTAGTTGAAGTAACTTTTTATAGATTCCTCAAGATTTTCTCTGTACCCATTCATATTGTCTGTGAATAGAGTTATGCTTTTCATTTTCCCTTCTCTCTAGCATTTTATTTCTTTTCTTTGCCCTACCCTATTGGCTAAGATCTCTAATACAATGTCGAAAGAAGTGGTGAGAGCAGACGTGATTGTCTTCTTCTTGCCCTTAAGTAGAAAGCACTCAGTCATTCATCATTAAGTATGTTACCTGTGTGTTTTTTGTAGATGCCCTTTGTTAGATTTTTATCATGAATGTGTGTTGGATTTTGTCAGTTGCTATCTCTATGGTCATATTATTTTTCTTTTTTATTCTTTTAATACAGTATATCCCATTAATTTTGGAATAGTAAAGCAGCTTTTAATTTCTGGTATAAACTCCATGTGGTCATAGTATATTATACTTTTTATATTAACTGGATTTGATTTGCTAATATTTTGTTAAGGAATTTTGCTTCTATGTTCACTAGTGTTATTTGTCTATAGTTTTCTCGTACTGTTTTTGTCTAGCTTTGGTATCAGATGTTTGGTATTAAATGTTTGGTAGAATTCACCAGTGAATCCACTTAGACTTGTAGTTTCCTTAGTGGGAATATTTTCAATTATGATTTTATTTTTTAAAATAGATGTAGGACTATTTAGGTTATCTATTTCTTGTAAGAGCTTTGGTCATTTGTCTTTCAAGAGATTTGTCCATTTGATCTAAATTACCAAATTTATTGGCATCAAATTGTTCATAGTGTCTCCTTATTATCCTTTTACTGTTTGTAGGAACTATAGAGCTCACCCCTCATACATTTCTGCCATTGATAATTTGTGCCTTATCCTTTTTCTTGAGTGGTCTGGCTAGAATTTTATTGATTTTATTAATCTGTTTATTAGTTTCTTTTAGGGCCATTGAATTTTTTTCCTATTGTTTTTCTGTATTCATTTATTTCTGCTCTTTATTTACTAATGCTTGCTTTCAGTTTGATCTGGTGTTTTTTTGTTTGTTTGTTTGTTTTTTTTTGTTTTTTTTGTTTTTTTTTTGGTAGTCTCATTAGGCACAACTTAGGTCAATAGCTACGTTACAAATTTTGATATGCTCTATCCTCATTTTCATTTAACCGAAAGTATTTTATCATTTCCTTTCTGTTTTCCACTTTGATCTCTGAGTTATCTTTCTGTCATTGATTTCTAGTTTAATTACATTGTGGTCAGAGAACATACTTTGTATGTTTAGAATTCTTTTTAATTTATTGAGGTTTGTTCCATTGCTTGCGTATGGTCTATCCTCAAGATTGTACCATGTGAAGAGAATGTATATTCTAATGTTTTTGAGGTGGAGTGTTCTGTAGATGTCAGTTCAGTCAAGATTGCTATTTTTATTCAAATTTTCTATATCTTTATGAATTTTCTATACAGATGTTTTATTAATTCTTTAGGAGTTTGAAATCTCTATAATTGTTGAGTTATCTTTGTTCTTTCATTTCTGTCACCTCTTGTTTCATTTATTTTGTGATTCTGCTATTCGGTGTATAACATGTACAAATGTTCTTTTTTTTCTGCTGTCGGTGCCCTTTTCTGTATGAAAGGGGTCTCTTTGTTTCTAGAAATATTCTTTTCCTTAAGTCTATTTCGTATGGTGTTAGTATGTTGCCACTTTTCTTCTCTTATGTTTATTGTTTAGATAGTATATATTTTCCATAAGTAAAACTTTTAGTTTCTTTGAATCTTTGAATTTCAAATGTTTGTTGGATATTTATACAGTTGGATCTTGTTTATTCTTTTCAATCCAGTCCGAAAAATCCCTTTTTGATTAGAGTGTTCAATTAATTTATACTTAATATAATTACCTATATGGATTTAGGTCTGCTATTTTGCTGTGGGTTTTCTGTTTCAGCTCTTTCTGTTCCTATGCTTTTTTCTTTTGTATTACACAAATGTTTTTTAATATAACATTCTAAGTATTCTACTAACATTTTATCTAAATTTTTTGGCTAATTTTTCTCTAGGAATTACAGTATACATATTTTAATCATTATTTACATCACATTAATGACAATTAGCCTTTTGCACTTAGTATAGCTCTGTGCCCCCAACCTCCACCACTTTGGGCTATTACTGTCATATATACTACATCCATATACATTATTAACCCAACAAAATAGTGAATAGTGTTGTGATTTTTGCTTTAAACAGTTGTGTTTAAAGAAATTAATAAAGACATTAAGCAGTTTTCTTTAATAATTAGGATGTAGCAACTCTTCAATGAAGAGTAGTTTAAGAATAGCAGAAAATATAGGTTTTGTATATATAGAACTGGAGTTCCAGGGTGCACAGTGGAGAACTTGGGGTTCAAGTTACCATCTGATGTTATTTCTCTCAGCCTGAAGAAATTTCTTTGGTATTTTTGTGGCTCCACATGTTAAATATGTCATTGCATAGTCTTTTGGTCTCCACTGGTGAGATCTGATGAGAGATCATCTCTTAATTTTATTCTTGCTCCCCTTAATGCAATGTATTATTTTCTCACTACTTTCATCAGTTTTACTGCGATATGTCTAGGTATAGTTCTGTATTTATATTTGTACTACTCAAAATTTGTTGAGCTTCCTAATGTTTTTCACAATTTGAGTCTTAGCTTAGTACTTTTCTACCAAGTATCATACCTGTGTCTCCTATAATAGACTTATCTCCAAACAGGAAATCGACAGGAAAACTCTAATATTTTCTCTCATCAAGGTAAATAAACCTGAAGTTTGAGGGTGTGCCTCTATAATAGTGAAAAGCCATTAGAACTAGACTGACTGGCTGTGGTACTAAGTACTTGGTAAAACCTGCTTTATACTTTGAGAGAATGTCTTCTTCTATGTGGCCTAATAGTAGACATTACTGGATAAACCTTTATGCCTCCAAAAAGATTAATTTGTTCAGGGTTATCTGTATTTCTCATATGTGTATATATTAGTAAACTAGACAAACTTTCTAGTCTTATCAATGCATATAGAATGAAAGTGGACGATTTTAAAAGATCCTTCACTCTATGAAAGGACATTAGTTATTTGTGTATTTAAAAGGAATGTGACTTGAAGGCTGGCACCTCTTTCTGCCTCCTCTATTCTGAATGTCAGTACTTGACACTTTAGGTTGTAGCTGTGACTGCTTCCTCACCCCTACACCACCCTGACTCTTTTGGCCCCACTGTTTCTCACACTCTAGTTTCACTAGAATCACGTGGAGAGTTTGTTTAAAATACAGATTGCTGGACCTCACCCCCAGAGTTCCTGATTCAGTGGATCCATGGTGGGGCATTTCTAAAACGATCCCAGATTGTGCTATGGCTGCTGATCTGAGAACCACAGCTCAGTCTATTCCATGAAGTTACTAAGTTCAACTAAAACCTAGTGCTCTTAAGCCCTAGTCAGCGCGTGGCTCTTGTGGAGTTCACTGCTGAGGAGCTGAGACATGGACTGTATGGGTAATAAGTAGCACATGCTTAAAAAGTGTAAAGATAAAATACTTAATGAAATCAAAGGATGCTAATACTGCTAATAGAGGCATGTTAGAGGATGAGTACAGTCTGAATGTAGAATCGGGATGGAATATGTCTCTGTAAAATATGAAAGTTTTTCTTAACTCCCATTTGATATCTTTCTCCAGAGCCACTGTTAACAGTTTGTACATCATTTTAGTCGTTTTTTGGTATGTTTTTACATTAAGTGCGAAATTGTATAGTTTTATGTAGTTTAAATAAATGATGTATTTTTAAGTATGTCCTAGAGATTTTTTTTTTTTTTTTTTTTTTGTCGTTTCACATAGTTACTCATTTTAGCTAACTTAGAGCATTCAGAAAGAATAGAGACAGAACCATCTTCTCGGGTCCTTGAGTTGCCAGTGTTACAGCAGACATCTCTGTGCTCGTGTGTTTCTCTAGGATAGATGCCTTGAAGTGGAATTACCGGGTTAAAATATATGCTCGTTTTACATGGAGACAGTTGTCGTCCAACCACCCTCTGAAAAGTGTGTGCTTATATCAGTGCATATGAATGCACCCATTTTTCCCACTCATCCTAGGTGATTCTTCAATAATCTTAGACGTGAGACTTTTTTAGATAATAACCTGATATCTCATTGCTTAAGCATTTAGCACATTATTGGTCGTGAAAATCCTTTTATAATAAAGTAGGACTAATACTTGGGAAATTGTTCAATAAGGGTCGTTGTTCCCATGTGCCTTTGTATGGGACATGTTTTAACCTTTGAAAAGGATCAGTCCATGTTTAAAGGTTATCACAGAAGAGTAATTTATTATATCCTTCAAGTTAATTTGCTGTTATATAAAATTTATAAATCAGGAAATAATATTTGGAGAAAATGCCTCACGTTGCCGTTTGACTTCCTTTTATTTGAACTTTAGATTATAGAAAGGACAAATTAGTCCTCTCTTAAAATGGTTATTTACACATTGCATTTGTTTTTTCACAGATTGTCTAAGTTCTTGTTCATAAGTTAGCTCCCCGCGCGTTGCCATGTATAAGCAGTGCAGTTTTTCCGGTGGCTGTGCCCCGCCCTGAGGTGGCGGGATGAGGATGCTGCTGGGTTTGCCTGCCATTCACAGGAGCGGGATCATGGCCCAGTGGGAAGGAGCTGGGAAGACTCGGATTTGAGCAAGTTCCTGAACCTCTGTGAGGTTCAGTTTCTCTATATGTAAAATAAGGTTGGCAGCCCCCCTGCCCTGGGGGCTTTTGTAAAGAGTGGAAATGCTGTGTGTTAAGAATCTGCACGTAGAAGGTACTCAGTAGCTTGTAACCATTAACAGTTGTTTGACAACCTTTCTTTCTTAGAATGCTTTAGGAATCAATTTTGGGATGATCTGTAGGGAGAAAAGGAAGTTCTAATTTGTAGCAAAGCCAACTTTGGTAGACCCAGTGAACTGGTGCAATAGTAATAATTGGAAACATTTGTGAGCACTGACCACTTTATAATTAAAAACAGTTTTTACCAAACTCTAGTCTCTCAGTAAAAAGCAATTGATATTAGGTGACATTTTATTAGTCCTAGCCTTGTTTTAAAAAAGGCTACATCTGTTTTTGGCAATATGGAGGGTTAGAAATGCTCACTAATACAGTTCAGCTAAACATGTTTGTATGTATATATATATGTGTATATATATGTATATATGTATATATATGTATAGAAAATATACATAAATCTTAAAACATACACATCTTTTTAATAAATAGCTGAGCTGGTAAGAGAGTAAAGAACTTCTGAGGTTGGGGTCAGTTAATGCTGTACATCTGACGCGTGTCCTTAAAGTATGTGCCAATTCCTTGTAGACTGGAGCTTGGATTTTGAAAGGCTCTGAACGTGGGGCACAGGAAATAAAGGCTGAGGCCAGAGCAGAGTAGAAAGACAGATGGAAGGCCCACGAGTAATGTAGAGACTCTCACAGGGCAGCATCCTCCCAGGGGGAGCTATCAAAAAAGGTTTCTTAACTACAAGACCACAGTTACACCGCTCTGGGGCCAGAATTCATACTGTCAATGTGAGTTTTTAAAAAAAGAGCTAGAAGTTTAAAGTAGACTAGTAGTTAACCCAGCAGGAGAAAACATATATTCTCTGGAAGTCTTTTTAAACCAAGGCCTCCAAAATTCACCACAGATAGAGTCCCAAGGACATAAGCTCATATTCTAATGTAAATGGACATACATAGAAACAAACTACCCTAAGTGAGAGTCAGCAGACACAGCAAACTACCTAAACTCTCCAAGATTGCAGATATTAGAATTACCATATAGACTATAAAATCAATATGTCTACTGTGTAGAATAAGAGATTGAGAATATGACATAGGATGAAGAGAATCAAAGTTGACCAGATAGAATTGAAAAAGAACCAAAGAGATCTTCTATTAATGATATATATATATAGTAATTTAATTTTTTTAAAATTAATAGACTTATTAAGCAGATTAGACACAGTGAAAAGGAGGACTGAAATGAATGATAGGCCTGAAGAAAACAAGATTAAAAACACAAAAAAAGGTTAAGAGTTCTGGAAGGAATAAAACGAAAGTGTCTAACATGGTGAGTCAGAATCTCAGAAAAAGAAAATAGGGTGAAGGATACATAATCAAAGATATCATGGCTGAGACTTATCCAAAATTTGTGAAATATACAAATCCTTAGACATATGAAGCTAATGAGTTTTAAACCAGATAAATAAAAATAAATTCCACCTAGTTACATGATAGTGAAACTGCATAAGATAGAAGATCTTGGTGGGGGAGAAGGGGAGAAAATAATGGCAAATGGAAGGCTTATATTTTAACAGCAAAAGAAGCCAGAAGATAGAATAATGGTATCTTCAAAGTGATGAGAAAAAAATCAGCAACTTAGAATTTTATACTCAGGAAAACCATCATTCAAGAATGGATGCAAAATAAAGATTTTCAAGCTAAAAAATAGTAAAAGGCGTAACTGTTTTATGCCTTTTAACTCTGGGAAGTTGAGAGGAAGTAAGGAAAAAAGTCGGGTGGTAAAGAAAAAGTGAGATGATTCGGTTATTTGTGATTTAACCTCTTCATGAGGTCCCAAGTACTTAGCAAATTCCATTTTAAACTTAAGAAATGCTTTATGTGAGTTGTTTGCTTCTGATAAATGATAAAGGCTAGGTTTGGTTGTCTTTGCAGTTTATAAGGCTGAACATTGATGTGAGTGTTGCATAATTTGTAACTGGGAAATCAAAGACTATTGGGGTTCAGACCAAGTTTAATGAGCTCTCCCAGGAAAAGCGATGCCCTGGCTGATAAATGTAAAGGGGATGGGAATAACCTTAAAATTGTGATTAGGACTGAAATCCCATTCACAGTTACAGTCATGACCAGTCTGCTTGCTCATTGTTAATATACCATAGCCCAACGTCCGTGAAAACAGCTGCATTTTAGAATATAATTTTATCTCTAAATTTTCTTTCTGAAAAGACTTTCCTAACCATTGATAGTAAACTGGCTTAAATTATTATCTACCTTTATTAGAGGGGCTATATGAAAATGAGATGGTAGTCTAGGATTGGTTAAAATATAATAAGAGGTCAGTGTTCTTAGGCCACAGACAAAATTTTAAACATTTCAGTTGAGGTCACTATGATGCAGAAAACATTCTGCATTTTGACTAGTCTTTACATTTTTATTAAAGTACCCACTGCAATTTTTTTGTTCATTTGTGAATTATGGACACAATAAGATGCTCTTAAGAGCTGTGTTGCCTAGAGACTCCAGGAAAGAGTTAGTTTGGTAGGAAATATGAAAATAATTTGAATTGATATTTTGGTGGGGTTTTTTTTTCCTGTTAATTTTCTTTTTAATAGAAATAAAAGTCCATAACTATGATTAAGTGAAGACTTAGAGACTGAGGTTGGGCAGAGTTCTCCCTTTATGTTTTATGTTTTATAATCTTGTCAAGGTCAGAGCCAGACTTCTTTGGCTGATTCTATACTGAATAAAATGTTTATGTATTCAGAATAAAATCCTGAAACCATTTTGTTTGTAACTAATCATTTCACCCTGTGACTGAATCAGAGCTGTTCAAACCTATCACGAGTTTGGTATTTATGATTTTGTGGCACAGCGTATAGTGAATACTCTGAACAGGAAGTCTTAGTGAAACTTTTAACTTGCTTGGCTTTGAGAATATTTTTGTGATCATGGTCACGATAGCTTAATGGGATTTGACAGTCCTTGAAATTGGCTTTTATTTAACTCGTAGACTCTTCAATATAACTCACTGAAACTAACCATAAAATGAACAAAACTCTTCTCTAATTATCTGATTTAAAATAGGATTTGTATTGATCTTTTTCTATAGCCAAATAGTTGGCAAGGGTAAAAGTAGTTTGTTTTATGTAGGTTAAAACCAATATAAGTATCTGGTTTAATTAGTAATTCCTAATTGGCACAGGAAGTTAGAATATTCTTTCTTAGCAATGTATCTGATTCTAAAAAAGACTATCATAATTTTTGGTAGAATTATCATCACTAAATGTTTAAGAACTTTCCACTCTCTCACCTACTCTCGAGTTGCCAAACTTAAACACATGACTTTCTTATGTGTGTTCTAGCAGTCTTTTTTCCTTCTCTGAATCCAGGGGACCAAATTGAACCAAGCAGGGAATAATAAGTAAAATACTTAAGAGCCTGACCCTTTTTGTCTTGTTTTTATTCATATGTAGGAAAAGCAGCCAGAAGCATGCTAATTATTTGCATGATGCATCTTTCACAGGGAGTACTTCTACTGTATCAAATGTACTTGCCTTTTCTGCGCAGCAGAACTTTCGATTATGAATGTTAGCTTTTTCTTTTTCCAAAGTGCCATAAAGTTTTGCAAGCATTCCCTCATTTTTAGGTGAGAAGATGATACTCAGATGTTTACAGACTATAATACTGAAAGAGAAGATTCATGTGGTATAGAAATGTCAGTGTACAATTTAAAAATAAATGTCAAACAAAAGCATGTAATCTGGTGGGAAATGTAAGGCAAGATGTGTGCCCATTTAAAATGCTAAAATATAGGTCCTGAAATTTTTTACTTATTTTTTAAAAAGTAAACTTCTGAATATTCCAAGGAGGTGTTACTATTACTAAGGGGCAGACTCTGCAGGTGGAAAATAAACTTTAAATCATGGTCACATAAGTTTACATGTAATAAAGTCAGGCCATTTATGCCAGTTATAGCTTGTCAAGCATTACTTTAGAAATGCCTGGCAAGTTTCCGCTCAGACTCATTACTCATCCTGAAAGTTTAAATAAAATGACACTGTATTAAGAAATTGGACCTCAGACTGCCCACACACGCCCTGCAAATACGGTTTAATGTTCCTGTCCTAACTGTACCCCTATACCACCTTCCTAATTTCTAAAGGGGAGGGGAGGGAGCTGTGTTTCCTATAGGAGAGAAAATTAATGTTTCTCTTTTTTCTCTTTTAGATTATCCTTTTACTCAGGCCACTCGTCATTCTCCATGTACTGCATGCTGTTCGTAGCAGTAAGTACTTTGTGTACATTGGTGGTGGGTTATGTACTGTGTGCAAGTCATGTGTTCAGCTCTCGTTCTCCTGTGCGGCCACCTCCGACATTCTCATCTTAACATCCCAGTTAGCTGGACTCCGTTGCTGGCTGCAGTTAAGTTCACAAGGGAACGTATGCCTGTGCTTTTGCCCAAGGCCAGTTACAATTGTTTGAAAGTATTTTTATCCTTCATTTAGCAGTAGCAAACAGGCACATTGTATAGCAAGGTGCAAATTGGGACCTTCATGGTAATAGGGAGTCTTTACTTTGGAAGTAGGTTTTTTTTTTCTGACAGTGGTAGAAACTTATACAGATAATTAATTACCAAGTCTGTACTCCTGGTGCTAAGAATGAATCGATGTGTGCCCTTATTCTGGGACATATTTTCTGAAAGTTTTCTGGAACACAGAAACAGCTTCTGTGTAATCAGTCACAGCAGGTCGCTATCCGAAATAGCAGGCCAAGGCGACTGCTGCTGCAATAACCTCACCCTAACTGGGAGCCCTAGCCTCACCTGTTCGGTGTGGGCTTTGCTTCTTCATCCTGGGCGGCTGCTGGGGCGAGGAGCTGTTTTGATTATTAGAAGTCAAGGAAACTTCTGAGCAGGCTAGATACTACTTAAAGAGCTTGCCATCTATGCAATTTCTAGGTCCAGTTCTACTTGCTCACCCGTAGTGCATGGCAGTTTGTATTTCCATTATACAAAGTCGACAGTCAAGAGTTAGAAATGATTTGCACCCAAAATTTGCAAATCAAATTAAGAGATGAATGTGTCTAAAGAGTAACTAATAGAAGACTAGGCTTTAGGGCGCATACAAGGTCTTTAAAGATCAACTTAACTGACTTTTTAAATAAAGTCCTTTCCTTCTGTGGGTATCCCTCTCTGTATAAAATTATCAAAACTGGATGTTATTCACGCTCACTGACTTTATGATTGATTACTTGATCTGAAGTTATTTTGAAGGTCAGGTGATTCCGATCCCTGAAAATTAAATGGTGGCTGACACGTAACTTTTCCCATTGTTTTTAATTTTAAAGAATATTTTCAATTGTATCATATACCATGTAATTTTCTGCTCTTCTTTGACTCTTCTCAAAACATCTGTATGGTCAAATAGAAACTTTTACTGAGGGCCATTTTGTGAAATATGAAATTAATGTGGGGAGGACAGAATTAATGTATAGAGGGTCTCAATGACAGGCCTGCTCTTTGGGCACTTGGGAGCATAGGAGGCAAGTTAGGATATAAGCACAGGGAAAATTACCTCAACTCTGGTTTGAAAATTGGGTCCGCATGAGCCATTTAGATGTAAACTTATAGTGAAAATAAAAGTTCAGATAAATAGGTTTGTCATAGACCAAGGCCCTTGTGGGGAAGCAGGCCAGAACTGTGCACTGCATTTCACTGACTTTAAGCAGTGGAAGTATTTACTTGATGTGTGTCTAGGCCCAGCTTTTATTTAGCCCCTAAACACACTGATATCTCCTTGCTTTCCAGCTTTCACATTTATATATACAACACTTCACCTCCACCCCCAAATTCCTTAGGCCATGACTCATCTTGTTTCTCTAGGCATCTTGGCATCATGGTCAGTCCCAGATTTGGGTGGAGATGTACAGTCATTTGAATTCTGAGGACAAGTGTTTGATAGCCAAAACTTCCCTGTCGAGAATTCCTGACACCCAGAAATTACCTTCTAGTTAAAAATGTCTCATAAAGAAAATACTATGATCATTGTTCTCCTCTAGCAGGCAGCCCAGCCTTGCACATTTTACAATGCTAATAGTCAACATCCGTGAAAGCCACATAGGCTGGTGGGAGCACAGGGCAGGGCTTCCTTGCACATGGCCAATTTATGTACTTAGTGAGGCCCCTTGAACTTGGCTGAATGCCAAAGATTCCAAATTTATTTGATCAGGGAAAGAGTCATGGTATGAAACTATCCTTTTTTTCAATACAGTGAACAACATACTAAAACATTTTTCCTAGCACCGTCCTATTGAGGCTGAAACCTCAGACTGTTTATACCACTGCCTGGTATGAAATTACTATGTTCATTACTGCAGTGGGGATCCAGGTACCTGTCTGTGCCTCGGCTTTACTCCCCTCCCTGCCACAAAATGCCTTGTGTCCGGGCCTTGCCCCCTCCTCTGCATTGATTGGGATGGTGCTGCCTACCTGTCTGAATCTTACTCAGGCTCTTTGACACCACCTGCTTTCCGCAAGATTTGTATAATCTCTCATCTGGTATTACTATATATATATATATGTAGGGGTGTGTGTGTGCGCGCGCGCGCGCACACACACACACACACACACAAAAATACCTAGCACTCCTTATTTCGTGAAATTGTTTCCAGAAGTGTGGATTAATGCAGAACATAGGGCAGATGAACAACTCATGGCCCATAAACAACATGGGTCCAGCCTAATTTTAAGGTGGGATTTGACTCCCTCCCCTTATCATGTCCTGTGGTATTTATCTATCCTGCGCCTCTTAATAGATGAAAATGGTGAGGAGGAGTTGTGTAAAGGTTCACGAAATAAATGATGTATGTTTTTCCTATTAACTCTTCTTCGACCTCACTTTGTGTTTCCTGGAAACCCACAGCCCTCTTGCCTTTTCCTGTTTTAGCAGGGATGACACTAGTAGCAGGCACAGGCATCCCTCTTATAAACATAACTATTCTCTTAAATATTTCAGGACAGTGTTCAAATTCGTGCAGGGATAGGCAGAGGAGGTAGGTAGTCTTTTCTAAGCAATCAAAGCTCTTCTGGTCTGGGAAGCTAACAGGATTCACCCTCATCCATTCCCTCTACGCTAGACTAACCCTTGTGTTAATTCCCTTTGCCTCCCCTCTTAAAAAGAGTTACCACTGCAACTCCCCCTCGGCATGTCTCTGGTTTAGGCCCTTTACCTCAGTCTTTCTTCTGTGGCTGACTTTTGTGGATTGCTCTAGTTAGAAAAGCCTTTGCCACGACTGGAGTCCTGCCAGCTGCGCGTTTTCATCTCTGTTCCCTTTGCTGTCCTGCATCTGGGCTTCATGAAGCCTGTAGCATCACAGTGTGATGGATTTTGCTCTGGGACCACCTCAGTGAAGAGCTGCGTGTTACTGCTTCTGTTCTCCCTATTCTATCTGCTTATTTCAAGTTGTGAATTTTCTACTTTGGAGCTCCCTTCACCAGAAAGTTGGATGTTAAGATTGTGATGGATCCAGAGGCTAGACTCTCTCATCAAGCAGCAACCCCCAACCCCCACCCCCACCCTCCACGGTGACTGAATTACCCATTGTGAAAATCAATTAGCTAGGCCAAACTGGAGCAAGTTCAGAGAAGAAATCTCAGGATGAGTTTGAGGCAAGAGATGGATTTTTGGCTTGTGGGGCTCATGTCTTTGTACTATTTGTAGAAAAAAGTGATAGAAGTAAATCCCATGCCCAAGGCCACTGTTCTCATATAATGATGCCTTCAGTGGAAATTCAGTGTATTTACTCTGTTGGGATTTTATTTTTCTAAGTTTTTCTCAGTTGGAACCCAGGTGTTTTCCTTTTCAATCAAAACTTACCATTTTTAAGTAAAACTGCATCATTTGGGTCACAGAAATCCAAATTAAAAACAAAACAAAATGGAATTTTGGTTAAACACAGAGAAGGGTGTTAACAAAACTCCTAGATAAGATAGTTTAAGAATGGAAAGAGACAACAGGTGAAAGGTAAGGTTTTGGAAAGCAGTTAAATGAACCATAGACGAAGCCAAAGCTCTAGTGCCTCCAGAGTGTGGGAGCTTGAAAGACAGATTTGCACTGCAGAACCTGAGAAGGGCTTAGAAGTGGGACTACTAGAAACAATGTTGTGTGTATGCTTTACTGAAGCTGCTTTTTGTAGGAAAGACTTTGAGGTGGCAATATGAGAGGGGAGCTGCAGGGCTATTGGTGGTACCTGACCTTTGCAGTGCTACACTGAGTACCCTGCAACCAGGGAGACAGAGCAGACAAAGAGGAACCACATTCAATTAGCCAGCCTCATCCAGGGCTGAGAATTATTCTGTGACAACAGCCCGCACACAAGCCATGACCATCAGTCATCAGACAAACCAGAGCCTGGAGTTGAGGGTAAGGTTAGGTGTATAACTGCAACTGGAGAATCTTAGAACCCTCTCAGGGTGAAATAATCTCTGGGTCCATGCAGACAGGGGAACATCTATGCTTGGGTAGATGTGTAAGGAGAAACTAGCTACTTAGAGGGGTACAGGTTTCACTTAAAGTCTGTTGGAGCTTATTCGATTGCTGTTCCAAAAGGAAATGTTAATTCTCTTCACTAGAATGTTGAAAAAAATTTGGGCAAAATAACATTTAACATAGAGTCAAAGTCACGGTTCTTTGGAAGGAAAATATGGTTAGAGGGATTTTAGAATCCTAAGTGAGGAAGGACATTGAAAATCTCTGAGTTTCCTTTAGGTTGGAAGTATAAAATAGGAATGACTAGCTTAAGCCCATTTTAGGGTTTTTTTTTTTTTTTTTTTTTTTTTTTTTTTTTGCTGTCTAGCAGAGATGGGTACAGTTCTCCCTAAGATGACTGCATTTATAGATGTATTTGTAATTACTAGGTATATATTTTTATAGTCTGAAAAACCCATACCTTTATTGTATCAAAAGGCAGCTTAAATAACCAGAATAGGGACAGCTGAACTTTTTGACAGGAATACTCAAAACTTGGCTTTAGCCCCCAAAGAACTGTCCTCCTTAAAATAAAATGTTTCCAACTGAGGTCGAACTAATGAGGTGATCTTACTGGCATGGTCATGTTACCTAATTAGCTTCAGTTGCAAGATGCCAACTTTGCTTCGATTAGAATCAACTTATCTTCCCAACTCCAGAATCTTGAGACATGCTTTTTTTATTGTTTACTTTTTTATAGCTTCAACAAACAAAAAAGGGAGGAAGGGGCTCTGCAGAAAGCCGGTAGCACTTAAACCAGCTAGAATCCAACTCAGTTAAAAATGGTATGCTCTTTTAGAAGTAGATATTTATGTTATAAAGTAATTGATAAAATTAGACAACCTCTGGGCCTTTTCTAGCTGCTGAGAACTGAACACCCACAACAGTACTCAAAGAACTGGAAATGGATTTGTATATCTAAATAGCAGTGTCAATGGGTACAGCCACATAAATTGTTTTCGGAGGACTGCATTAAGTATGAGTCATAAATTACTGAACAGAATTTTTAAAATGAACATGAAAAAGTATATTCTTATTGGAAGAAGTTAGGCAAAAAAAGAAATACATTTTTAAATGAGACCAGATTTACTAAAAGGAGTTCCTAGAAACTATCCAAATTCCTTCTACATTATAACCTTTAGGGATATACCCTATAACCTTTAGGGATATACCCAAAGTCAAGGCAGGCTGACATGGAAAAAAAGGCAATTCTCAGGTCTGATTAGTATAAAAGTTATAGAATTTAGAAATCTACAAGTGCTGTTGAAAGAATAGAGCAGGATAAACACTAAACCTGTTTTATTTATTTAGGCAGATTATTTTATTTACTTATAATTAGTCTTAGTTGCCCTGTTAAATATTTGAGACTAGCAGGGCTCTAACTGAGTGCATTAATTAGTCCCTGGATAGGCTGGGCAGAAAACAAAGTAGCCTGGCCAGAGGTAAGTAAGGGCAGGCTTGTGCTCAAATTCCCAAGACTGGGGACTAATGACACTTGCCTTTGAGAATTGTAACACAGATTACAAGGGGAGGAGCTGTCCATGAAATCCTAAAGAAGCTTGCCCTTGCCCTGTTTAAAATTTGAAAGGTGGTTTAGTTAGATAGGTAAATTCTTCTAAACAGAAGTCACTGGGGCAATAGTTTTGTTTTCCTTTTAAAAGGATTAACTTTTAGGTACTTGAGTATAAGAATGCTTGCCTAAAGCCCTATTCCACATATAATAAATACTGATTTTTTTCTTATCTTTTCTATAAGCTTTATCTTCAAGCCAGAATGAAGGGTGACTGGGCAAGACTCTTACGTCCCACACTGCAGTTTGGTCTTGTTGCTGTATCTATCTACGTGGGCCTTTCTAGAGTTTCTGATTACAAACATCATTGGAGTGATGTGTTGACTGGACTCATTCAAGGAGCTCTGGTTGCAGTACTAGTTGTAAGTACACAGGGCTGCAGCCTACATCTTGATACTGATAAACACTTGGATAAATAAGTAGAAAAAATGTCCTAGTGATAAAACTGCAAAGGCAGATAATGTGGTACAATAACCCAGTACTATGTAAGAATTCCAGGGTTGTTTGTTAAAAGTCATGTAAGATAGACAGCAGATAAAAACTAGGTTGTTCTTTATAAAAAGTTATAAAATCTTACTATGTATTTTTATTGTAAAAGGTTCTAACTATAAACAGTTTCTTTTTGGTAACAAATCAAAACTAATGTACATGAAGAATAATTCTTTAAGTGCTGGCAGAGTGAAGCTATTTGCCCAAGACATGATAAAGCAACTATCAATTTGGAAAAAATTCCTGTTAGCCACTAATTTTTTGTACCCTTAAGCTGTAATTTGTACCCTGTAATATATATCCTTTTGTTTATATTTTTGCAAACTGCGTATGTGGTTTTTAAACTTATAACCTGTTCTATACAGGCTGTGTATGTATCAGATTTCTTCAAGGAGAAAAATTCTTTTAAAGAAAGAAAAGAGGAGGATTCTCATACAACTCTGCATGAAACACCAACAACAGGGAATCACTATCGGAACAATCATCAACCTTGAAAGTGACAGAACACCTAGATGAAGCTGGCCTGCTTTCTAAAGGAAAATGATTGCAACCTGAAGGCATGAGTATGTGTTGTTCTTGCCAGTGTACAAGCCTTTAAGGGACTGCTGCTGCTATACCTTGGATGCCCACTTTACATGTGTGTATATAGTTACATTTCACACAACACTTATCTAATAGCTCTAAATTCATAAAAAAAAATTCAAGCCTTTCACTAAAACAATGCCCCACCTGTACATTTTTTATTAAAAAAATGTAATGCTTATGTACAAATGTGTATGTAATATGTTTTTTTGGAATGCTTGATTTAAATATAATACATATTAAAATGTTTGAGGATAATTGTTGTGAGATGGGAGAACCAAATCAATGTTATAAGCATTTGTAGTCAACTGCAATCAGACAGGTGGTGAACAATTTAAAATCTCACATTCCTTTGGCTGACTATAAGTAAAGGCTGGCAGCAAACACAATATCTCTCTTGATTTTGGTGATTCCTAAGAGAAAAGAAAATATGGTTTAAACTTTCAAGACCACAAAGAATGTAATTCCTTTCTTCTGGGGGTTGTAAAGACATAACAATCCTGATTAAACTAGTGAGACAACAACCTGGAAAATACAAAACACCTTGCTGGTCTGAAAGATCTACCTAGAAGAGGTCATAGCCATCTCTGAGAGGTGGAAAACTTAGAAACTAGACCCCTGTTCTTATGACTTGACTCTAAATACTCTGGTGTGTGTGTGAGGGAGCAGTATTTAAAACTACTCAAAAAAACTTATCTGGGGAAGGACAAAGCTGTCAAAAGAAGCTGACTGACAAAAAGCATGAATTTTCAACTTGAAAACACATTTTCGGTTACCATGTGAAATTTTTTCTGAACTAAGAGCAGCCATAAATTTTTATTTAAAAAGTTTATATAATTAGACTTATACCCTGAGTGATTAAATAGCCCAGCTTCTATCAATAACAGAAACATAAGCCAGTTTTTGCAAAGTTTTTCTTTAGGACACTCAGCAGAAATCACTAGGGTTGACTGAGCAACCAACTAAAAGCAACAATGTGGTTGCTACTAATCTCATGTTTTAACTCAGACCTTTAAGTAAGCCAACATTCAGATGGTGTGAAACTATACACAAACACTTATTACCCCTGACCCCAACCCCTACCACTTGGGTCTAGCTATCCTTTCTTGATCTGGTCTTCCTGCTTCCATCTTGCAACTCTACAGACTTGCTTATAATGCTACAGCAAAAACTGCCTTGTAAAACCCAAGTTACAGCACACCGCTTCTGTCATTTCAGAGGAGAAAGCTGAGGGCTGGGGGCTACATGATTATTTTTCTCTCTCCAACCCCTACTATTCTACTCATTGCTCACTCTGCTCCAGCACAATGGCCTCTTGCTGTTGCTCAAATATATCAAGCCTAAATAAAGGGTCTAAATGCCACCTTCTGAGGGGGAACTCCTAGACCATTCCATCCATCCCCCAATTCCCTATTATCTTTTTTTCTGAAGATTTATTACCACCTTTTTTTGTCCACTGCTGTATCCCCCTAGTGCTTAAAATAATGCCTGGCACATAATACACATAATGCACAATAAATATCTGTAAACATATATAAAAATCTCAAAACTTTTTTCCCAGTCTAAAATTTTATTTAAACATTACTAGATGGCCCTCCATGGCAATCCAGTAAAGAACATCTTGAAAACATCCTCCTAGGTTGTGGTCAAGAGCTCAAGTCTCAGAAGATTTGCCTAAATTATTAAAACAACTTAAATGGGTACTTACCTTCTGCAAATTTATTTTCCAGTTCAGTGTTTCCAATAGCTTTTGCTGCTTGACACATTTGTCGAAGCAGTTCTTCCAGGCGCCTCATACATCGAATTATGCTGCCTGGACAGAAAAGGAAACAAAATCACTTGTAAAATGGAAATAATCAGGAACTAATAGAACTTTTGTTAAAAGGCAAGACAGGAGAACATGGGATGATTAATTAATAGTACTTTTAGGGACTCCTCATGTAGCAAATCAGTTAGCAAACTTGACTGGCTGCCTGCTAGGCACTAGGAAGAATGCAGCATTGAAAAGTTAATTCCCATTCTTAACTAATGGTAGAGAGAGTTACGGCTTTATTATACTGTGTCGGCACTTGCTCTCTTATAGAGGTAAGTAAACAAAATGCTTACGAACAGAGGAGAGAGCAAATTTGAGTGAGGAGGGATGGCAATATAACCTGGGTCTGTAAGAATGAGAAGGCCTGTCAGAGACAAAGGAAAATCACTGAGGCAATGCAGAAAAGCCTGACAAAATTACAGCTCATATTCAAGAACCCTGAGGAGTCTGGCCTACTAATGCCCCTGGATACCATCCTGTGAAGAGAATGCAACAAGATTTTTAAGCAGGGGAGTAACAGGATCAGATTTGTCATTTGAAAGGTGCAATTATTCATTCTTTTCGACTTTAGTAGACTCTTTCATCAGTGCTTTCTTCACAGTGTGTGTCCTCAAGGAAGCACAAAGGAGATAAGCCTCTTCACATGGACTTGAATCCCCTTGTGAGACAAATGTTTGTATCAAAGCTGAAGATGCAAACATAGTTTCACTTCTGTCAGACTTAAGCAAGAAGGGGCCTGGGATCCTTTAACTGCTACCTGCTTAAGTTTAAAACTTTAAAAAAGGACTTTGTTTTTAAGATCTGAAATACATTAGGAATATCAGTTCTGATAAGGCAAGTTGTGAACTCACAATTTAACTATGTCCTTATTAACTCCTTGCAACACTGGAATAATACTTTAACATTTATTGAATTCTTTTTCAATTACAGTTGACATTCAATCTTATTTTACATTAGTTTCAGATGTATAGCACAGTGGTTAAACAATTATATAATGTATGAAGTCATCACCCCAGTAAGTCTAGCACCCACTTGGCACTATACAGTTATTACAATATTATTAACCATGTTCCCTATGCTGTACTTTACATCCCCGAAACTATTTTGTAACTTCCAATTTGTACTGTCACCTTTTTCATCCAGCCCCCCCAACCCCTTTCCCATCTAGTAACCATCAGTTTGTTTTCTGTATGAGTTTTTTCTATTTTTTTTTTGTTATTTCTTTAGATTCCAGATATAAGTGAGATCATATAGTATTTGTTGCTCTCTGACTTATTGCAGTTAGTATGATACCCTCTAGGTTCATCTATGTTATTGCAAATGGTTTTCACTTTTTTTATGGCTGTGTAAAATATTGCATTGTATATATGTATCACATCTTCTTTATCCAATCGTCTATTGATGGGAATTTAGGTTGCTTCCTTATGTTGGCTATTATTGTAAGCAGTGCTGCAGTGAACATAGGAGTGCATATATCTTTTCAAATTAGTGCTTCAGATTTCTTCGAATATCCAGAAGTGGATATCAAGTTCTTGTAATACACTCAATGCACAGTGTTCACAGTTCCTTTTTACTTTTTAGTGCTCCCCACACTGTTTCAATGTGCTCAAAGGGGAAAATCAGCAGAGAGGCACACTCATAAAGCAGAATGGAATTCAAGCTTAGACAAAGACAAACAAACACTCAAGCCATTTACCTAACAAAGGCAGCACAATCCAGCAGGAAGTGCCCAGGCACAAGAGTACCTTCTCTCCCTGCAGGACAATTGTAGGAGCCCAAGAAAATACTACAAAGGGGCCTGGACCAGTAAGGACTACTTGCCTGGTTTTTGAACCCACCTATGGGCCAAAGCAATGAGAATACAAAGATGCTATTTTGGATACCAGGACTTTATGGAATGAGACTGGTCATACAGAAGAACGCCACTAGAACCAGGTCACCTTACTAGACAAATGGGGATTAACACCCCTTTCAGAAGGACAATGCTATGTCCTACATATAGGATGTTCACCTACTTTAGACTTGGAGCTAAGGCACCAGGAGTTAGAGAAAAGGAGACTACATGGAGATCTGAGCTGTACTCCACATTCTGTCACAACTAAGTGATTAGCTCTGCAATTAGGCCCTTATTTACTCATTTCCTTTTCTGATTTGTAAGATAAATAATAAATGCCATTTAAACATTGGGCTTGCTCTACCTAACTCTGGTCTCGCTTGAGATAAGAGATGCACAAATTCTTTGACAAGAGCAAAGTTGTAAAGAAATGTTAAGGTCATAATATAGCCCTTGAGCCAAAATATCCGAAGTCCATAGCTTTTGTCCTTCCTCTTCTCCTTCCATGAAAAGCTTCATGGAATTCTTGGAGAGAAACTCCAGCCCTCAATTCCAGAATATTTCCACTACACAATTCTATCAGTTATTTAGCTCCTAGCAGAAAAGATTCTTAGATGACAGTCAGTGGCAATAATGGCAGAAGAACAGAGAGATGAATTACATAAAAATCCAAGCAAACACTAGGGTCAAGAATGATATTTCACTCTTATATATACGCATGTCTTACTATAACTTTGAGGGCATTTCTTGTATTATAGACGGGTAGAGTAACATGTTTATAATGACATCTAAGCATCATGAAAAGGTGAAATTAGGCTGAATAAAAAGGGCCAACATTTCCTGAGCACGTATTTTGTGACTGGTCTGTAATCTTTATTTTGTGTAAATTCTCTCATTTGACTCTTACTACTCCATAAGACAAGTACTGTTGTTATCCTTATTTTACAAAGAGGAAAAAGGAAAATCTCTGAGAAGTTAACTCACGTAACTTGACCAAGGGTAGAGACAGGAGTAAATGGAGTCAGGATTTGAATCCAGACAGTAATATCTATAGCCCAAGATTTAACTATATTATATTACAGTGCCTCACAGGAATTATGTATATTTTCTAAATTTTCTATAGTATGTGTATTATTTCAATTTATAATTAAATTCAGTTTATCTATTTAAAATAATTAAGAAAAAAGTGTTATATGTTTTTTTGGCCTTGCTCTAAGCTCTTCACTGCTGTAATGCCAAAGAAGTTACATTAATGGGTTTCAAGAGGTAGGAGGCAATAAAAACTGGCAAGCAAGATCCAATCAGATAAGGGGTCTGTTTTCTGAATTTGGCAATCAGTCACTGGTGACTTGTGGTAATGTCACTGAAAGAAGCACCCAGATTACTGTGGATGAAGAAGGAAATGGGAGGTAAGGAACTGAAGATGGTCTACTCTTAACTACTCTTTCTGACCCTGGCTATAAAAGGAATGAGGGATTTGGGCGATGATGAGAACAAAGTAACTTACTAAAAAAAAAATGACTGCAGCAGCTAACGTTTATTGAACACTATGTGCTTGGCACTGTGTTAATGCATTGTTCTCACAATAGGAGGCAAAGGATAGGGATTAAGAATGGAGGAGGTAATTGACATCATATTACCTATGCAACCAGATATTAAGTGTTTATTTTGCAAATGCTTTTATTCAAAGAGAATTAAATTAGGTAGTAGCTAAAAACGTAAATATACAGCACTTTAAAAAAGAAATAGAACAGATTCTCGTAGGTTGTTCAAAATTGAAATGAAATCCTTTACAATGTCTTCAGCTACCCTGGGCATTAGAGAGTGAGGTACCCTCTCTCACAAACAAACTTTGTTTTGACTGACTTCAAATGTGTACCAGGAAATAAAGATAACTGATACTGTTTTGGTATTCTTACAAACCGAGTAACTCATGTTAATAATCAGAATCTGCAAAAGTTATCAGAGGCCAAATCATATGCAGTAAGTCGCTAAGATAAGGTATAAACTAAAGGAAGTAAACACACATCTGAACCAGGGAGCACTGCCATGTCACACTTTGTTAACACTCCAATTCAACTTCTGGAAAATTTAGTTCTGACAGTTTCAGATGGCATGAGAATAATTAAGAAAACGAGTCCAGGAGGTACAGGGCTGCACATATAATGGCTCTGGCTGTTGGCTACAAAATCTCACCGACAAATCACTGTGTGTGTGGTCGCATGCGTGCAAATATTGTCCACAGCTGAAGCATAAAAGCTTTTCCCCACAGGGATTAATAATTACAACTGTGAACTAGTGAACTGCCAGCATATTTCCTATCTACCACAGTTCCCTGCAGTCCCAGGGTTCTCCTTACTCCCAGCTTTGGAAATCATTCTCCCTCATCAATAAGGACCAGCTAGGATAAGTGCCACACAAAACCTACAAAGCCATGACCTCAAGCTACCTGAACCTCTCAAGAAACAGAAACACACTAACCTAATGTTTTGTTATCTTTTTTTTTTCTGTTCTTGCCATTGTAGAAAGTGAAATTCAATTCTTACTAATCAGTCTTTTTTAAAAAATTGTCTTTTAAAGGCTTTTAGTATATTCGGAGTTGTATATCCATAATCATTGTATAATAATAGGTGGCTTTTGTGTCTGCCTGCCTTCGCTTAGACCCTTAATGTGTTCCAAAGTTCATATACATTTTAGTATTATCAGTACTTCATTCCTTTTGCTAGTGGAATACTGTTCCATTGATTGGATATACCACAATTTAACTAATGTCACTCATTATGGATATTTGGATGTATAGGCTTATTTAAAGGCAATTTTGCAAACATTATAGGCTCATCTGGTTCTTGAACAAAACAGTATCATTCTCAATGAAGACAGAAAGCAACACATTTCTCTGAATGGTATTTCTACTTCTAGCTTTCCAGCATTCCCCAAAAGGGTTCCGCATAGTTCATGTCCTGCATCTGATTTAATACTTTTATGTACCTGATTTTAATGGGTTTGGCCTAAGGTTAGGATCACAAATATATTTTCCTGCAACTATTTACCACTGGATACCAGTGCAGGTTGAACTCTTTCGAAGGCAGAGACTCTGATGCTCACACTGCACCCAGCATGGTATCTGATCCCTCCTAGGGGTTCTGTAATTATTCATAAATAAGTATTAAGGAACTCATTCATAAGTCATTTAGTACTAAAATTTAAACAAAAATGATACATAATAAAATATTACTCTATCATTTTTAGCAAAACTATTTCTATAAACAAATCCACTGGAAAATCCCTAATAACAATGATGTACCCTGTCCTAGGGAAGGGTCAAACTTATGCTGGCTGAAAAGTCATTTGAGAAGTTATGTGGTTGGGCAGATTGTGGGAATGCATTATACAGAACTGCTCAAAAAACCTATGGCAGGCAGAAGTACAGTAGAAGGTTTCTAGTAATAATTCGTCACAGGTGCTTTCCTGATGACCTCTGCTAAGTGGAAAGCAAGTCCTTTATGTGTAGTGGAGAGTACAATATTGCTTCTGTATAGAAAGAAACAGTAATGGCCGCTATCTAGGTTACAATGCATCTACATGGATTAGTAGAATGAAACCATAGGCTTTAGCCCATACAAATACTTTTAAAATTGCTATTCAAATTTAGTTTGATAGAAATAAGAAACAACTACATGCTATCATTTTTCCCCCAGGGTGATAACAGATGAATTAATTATTTATATGAAATCTTCAATTTCCTCAACTGAATCCCAGTATAAACTCTTCTCCTGCATCAAACATCCCCCAACACAAGGTGTTAATCATGACGATGTTAAGGGGCCGTTAATGTCTGAAAAATATTTAAAACTACTTCTAGGGCTCATGACATAAAATGATCAAACCCTTTTACTTTCACATAAAAAGAAAATTAAGAATCTAGGAACAAATATGGTTTGAGCACAGCATATTAAAAAGTTCCAATGCAGTCATTTTCTGCCTATAAAAATAAAGAAACACTTTACTATGGGCTAGCACTTTGATTACAGTATTTTTCCAATTACATAAAGCCATGTACAGTTACAAGATGAGGAGAGAATGGCTATTTTGGGAAATAACAACTAAATAACATGGTAAAAAAAACAATGGGGGTGAGGGGACACAGTATGTTGGAAAAAGGAAACACTATCCCCAGTAAATCAAGGTTCTGTTACTTTTTTTCTGTTTAATGACATATTTTACTTTTAAAAGTTAATATAGTCTATACGAATTTTAGAAAAAGCTTAGTTAATATAATAGCATCCAGACCAGAAAAACATGAAAACTGTGCTGATGTTAGACCAAATTTCAAGTTATAGTTGTAAACTGAATTCTTTGAATTTTCAAACTTAGAGTTCTCAAGAAAACTGTGATGTAAAAATAGTTCCAAGGAATTGAAAAAGGGGGAAAACAGATTTCAGGAATGCTAGTATGTTGTGGAACAGGTCAAAAGGTGGCAGAACAACAGTCTTCAGTTTTAGCAGTTTAAGATTTATCTTCCATATTGTGATAACTTTTCCATTTAAGTACAAAGAACAGAAAAATGAAATATAAAACAATTTTATAGAGTTCCCTAGATTTCCAGGTCTGCTGCTCCCTGGCTTTTCTTAAAACAAAAAACAAAAACTACTCTCCCCTATGAATCAGTATTGTTTTATGTATTGTAGCAGAAGGTAGTATATAAACATGACCTATTATATTAACAAGTTTTTGAACTATTTAGGCACAGAACAGTTATTAGTTTCCCTTATGTTTCCAAAAGATTTTGAACTAAAGAGTAGTGGTGCTGTATTTGATTGCCTTTGTGCCTCTGAAACACATAAGATGTCATACATCTACCTGTGTTTCTGCGTGTTAAGCAATTTTCACAAGTGAGATGAGTATGTCATGCTTCCCTCTTCGTACATACTCAAATGTTGCTACCCGCCATGGACTATACTGCAGACCTTCTTACCATTCCTACAAGCATGACTTTTCAGTGGATGTACATGACATAATCTAGGTTAGGATTGAAGTCTTTAGGTGATCCAAAATTCAAGAATAAGATATTACGGTGCTTAGATGAAGTTATCAACTATCACGTGACTTGTAGTCACAGAGGCCAAGATTCAAATCATAGTGCCATCACGTACTATACCTCGATGACACTGACCTAATTATTTACTTTGTGAAATCTCAATTTCCTTGTGCGAAGTGGAGATGATAATATCCATCCCGAGTTGCTATTTTGGTGATCAGATCTAAATTAAAGTGCTTATTAGCACAATGCCTGGCACGCAGTAGTTACTTAACAAATAATGACCACCTTACTAGTAAGAGAATACAGTATTCAGAGAAAGATTTTGGGACCATATTGCTAAATGATCATTTAACGGAGGCTAAAAAATAAGCTTTTAAAAAAAGACTAAAACATCTTACCATAATAAAAAAAAATATATGGTAATCTACAACACTTAAAACCGTGTGTTAATTTCAATGTTAATGTAGTAAAGGTCTTTAGCTGAAAATATTAATATTCTGTTGCAAAGATGTTTACCTATAAATCGTAAAAATCACTGATTAATAAACTTAGCAATCTATTAGTCTTTAATAATATGAGTTAAAAAGTATATAATATTAGTGTGTTAAAAATATTTTTTTCTCAAAATAGATATTTCTCAAAATAAACAACAGTATGTTTTACATTCTTATAAACTCTAAGAAGTCCAAGCTCATTTATTTTCATTTATAAGAAAGTTCAATGTAAATATCTAATTTTGTAAATACAATTCAGCATTATAAATATCTACTTAAGCCAATCTTTTTGCAATGAACACAATATTTCTCAATATGGTCTTTACTGTGCTTATTTGCTTATTTTTTGCTTCCTGTAATTCATTTATAATTACTTCCCTTTACTTATTTTTCATTTAAAGTTTCTCTTTGAGTAACAGTTATTTTTCAGGCTCTTAAAACTTTGCTTATTAACCTGATCCATGCTGAAGACTGAGGCAATATTTGCTATTTGAAATGCAATAATGGCCAACATTTTCACTCTGCTGTTTTTCAATGAAATTATACAGTAAGCCATTAAGTTATCACCAAGAGAATAGAACAAAAAGTAAAAATACCCACACAAATATGATTTACTAGGATCATCTTGTCTGTGATGGCAGAGACTCTGGCACAGGACTACAAACCGTTAAAATAGTTTCTTAAGAAATTTATAATGAGCAGACTATGCTTATTAAATAACAAAGGATTTGTGGAGAATATTTTTGATCTACATAAGCAGAAGAGTCTTTTATTACCAAAAATTAAAAACAATACACCATTGTGTTTAATTAAAACAATACCATCCTAAGTACATATATATCTTGTATCAGAAGGAAATGTAATTATACAAAATTTAACCATACCTTCGAAGACATCGGTCATTTTGCAGATATGGGCAAATGTAGCTCCAGTTGCCCAGGTATATACTACATCCATTAAGTGAGGTTTGAATGAGCTTAGGTAAGTTTCCTCATCAATTTCCAATTTTGCTTCTGCTGAAACTTTTGCAATTCGTTTAGCACATTCCTTTGAAGATAAAATATATAATTAAAATTTCTTACTTATGACCTCCCATATCACTTTTTTCTTTAGGTTTCCAAAGCCAGTATTCCACAAGGTCCCATTTCCTTTCCTAGGTAATATGCGTGCAATTTGCATATTCTGCTCCTCAGTAGCCAGAATGCCTTTTCCATTGCTAAGGGAACAAACAGCATAGTTTTCCCATTGAAGTAATTAACTAAGAAAAATACATCATAGATCATGGTTTTCACCCAGTTATGCCTTTTCTACAAAAAACCAAACTTTTCGTTAAAATTATTCAAGAGTAGCTCTTAAATTAGATTCATTCTTTTCTCCTTGGTAATCCAAAAGGTCGAAAACATCTATGCCTACAGATTTCTGTGGTTCTGAAAGTTTAAAGTTCTCAATAATAATAAGGGATGCTAAATGTTCCACTGAAGGGACCTTTTCCTATGATTCACTTTTCATTCCTTTCTAGCAATGTCTTAAAGTTCACCTTTCCTTATTTTTCTGCACAATGTTGAAAGGCAGACAAAATCAGTTCATCCTAAGAAAACAATAAAAGACACAAATTCATCACTATAAGCTACTGTGGCTTTGAGGATCCAGAGATAAAAAATTTCTTAGAATAAAACAGACTTTAAAACTTTGTTGTAAACCAGAATGGAAAGAAAAATGAACAAAATATTAAAGGGAACTAAATCCTAGGCCATTAAAATGTCATTCTTAATCCCAAAGAGAACAATGCAGGCCCTGAATTATTGGTATAGCCTATCTACAGTATGCACTCACAGCAACTCTACAGTTTATTACACTGGTAAGGGAAAATGTTTAATTATTAAAATAAAAATCACAAATTATGTTATGATATAAATAGCATTAAATGACATGAATACACTAAGTAACATCTTTAATTCTGAAGTAAGCATCTCTGTTGAATGATAAATATAATTAGACAGTCAAAAATGTTTTTATTTTACAATATACTATTCATAAAATATGTAGTTTGAAAAAAATCTTACCTGCATTTGACGAAGTGGTCCTGCTAACTGCTCTGTTAATTTGGGCATCTCACTAGACTGTATTAAAAAAAGGAAAATTAGATGTAAAACACCACGTTTAAAATGTTGTATATACTACCTGTGCTTTAACAAAATGAAGCTTTTACGATATCCATTAATATCAAATTATAAGACCTTAAACAGTAGCAGCATTTAGTTTCTAATCAACTCTCAGTATGTAAAAATACCACTCTTCTCAACTTAATTACAATAGCCTATTATATTTCAGAGGATATTATACTGCTAAATTTGCAAAGTGTAATAAACTAGCTATTTTCTGTGACCACAAATGGAAGTGAGGAAGAATGAATACTATAAACATGCATAGTAGTTTAGTTACATTAAAATTAATATGAATGGTTCTATCACTGTTTGATCTTCAAACAGTTTTGGCTTCCAGGCAACTCAATCTGTAGAAACTGATAAAGAACATTAAAAACATGTCCTCGATTTTTATTTAACCCAGATATTTCTAGATCTCTACAAAATATAAAATTATTAAAATTTTAATCTGAGTATGTGTTCTTAATATTGCCTTCCCATAAGTGAAAAGTTTGTCAATTTCTCAATTAAAACAATAGGAGTTTCAGGTCTATTACTAACTGGCCAAAGGAACTTGGAACGAGGTGCCTGAATTGTGTTGGTTTCTTACCCTGTCAAAGAAAAATAAAAGGTCAAAAACTGAAAACCTATAGGCTTTTGATAAGAATAAAGACATTATTTGTGAATAAATTTTGACAAAGACTTACTATAGAAAAAAAAAATTACAAGAATGGTATGTATGTATGTGTAGGAGAGGATTTAAAATTATAAATTTTTAAAAAAGCAATTATAGGTTAATTGCAACAGATAGGCCTTTATTTTAAACATCAGTATTTACACAGAACTTGGTTTTGATTTGCATCATGTAGAAATATGTATATTATGTAATAAATCATGAACCAAGTTCTATATTCTATAATATTTCTGTTAAAATAAAAAATAAAAATAAAAACAAAGGCAAAATGGCCAGAATGAACTTAACATCTCAGTTTAACAGTGAAAAGAATGCAAGACTGCTAAATGTCTTTGATATTGTGTTCATTTGTGGTAAACAATAACTGCTTTTTCCGATTTTACTAGTGCTCTCCCACCAGGTATGTGCAGTTTATTCCTTCATCCATCCCTTAAGCCTCAATTCAAATGATCAGTGAGGCTTTCTCCAATCACTTTATTTATAACAGCCACACTATTCCCCCAGAAATTTCTATCCGTCTCCTCTACTTAGCTTTTCTCTATAATTCTCACCACCATTTGATATAATCTGTATGTATTTTATTTCTTTATTGTTATCTTCATCCACTAGCATATAAATATCATGAAAGGAAAAATTTCTACTCTAGCTCTAGAGCCTAGATCTGTAAATATTTGTAGTTATTTGATACTTACAAAGATTGTATGTGATCTTTACTTTTAATGATATGAAATAAGGAAAACACAGTTTTAGAATACATTTTAAAACAGAAGTTAATATATCAAGCAGATTATGATGTATTTATAGTATCTTACTATATTTACCTTTCTGGCTAGAAAACATTCTTTCTAAATTATCAACAAAATTCCATGTGACTTTTAGTACAATTTTTCATCTTGATGTTGAAAGGCACCGCCACAAGAACTGATGACACTACAGTGTGATTTCACTGAACAAATCTTAACATATAGTTAACACCTTGCCCCAATATTTAAGAGTTGTGATTTGGCTAAGTCCAACTCTTTCAAAGAGGCAACACACTTGACCTCTCAGAAGACAAGATTTTTGTAGTGCCACATTAAGTGGGGTGGGGAGAGAACCAAAATATAAGAATTAGCCACAAGACAGTCTGATAGAAGCAGAAGACCACCAATGCCCAGTCTCTAAACCTTAAATCTGTTCAAAAAAAATTTGACAAGCGTTCTTAATAATTATCTTGGAAATTAATGAAATAAAAATTTGAACCGAAGAAAAACAACAAACAGATAATATTTTGCAGTCTAATGCATTCTTCATGTACAAATTACTTCATAGGTGTATAGTAGGCATTCTCAGAAGAGCATAAAATAGTTTCTGGATTACTGTCCTATTTGTTTTCATTGCCACCATAGCTGTAATTCTAATCAGTAATCAGGAAGCTGAGAGAAAAGTATCTACCTACTTGAAGTAATGTATTTGATTTGATTAATGAATAAGGAAATAGCTAATTAAATAGATCAATGGCAGAACTAAAAGAAAAAAATTGTATTAATTTACTTAAAAGTTAAAGAGTACATAGTAAAAGGTCCTCTAAAATTCAGATAACAGTATTAAAATTATTTTTAGAAGGCAAATGTCCTTGTCTTATTCTATCCATTTCATCCACAATGAATAAATGTAAAAAATGCATTTTACCTTTCTAAAACAAATCATATTGGCCTTTGGAATAAAGTACAAAGATGATTAATGTTCTTGTAGTAGTCCATCTAGCACTTCCTTTCTTTGATTTCTTAAGAGACACTGAAAGTGAAGTATCTACTCACATGGAAAATTTATTGCTAAACCAGCAATGAGAATCTATGGCTAGTACTGTAAACCCTGCCTATTAAAATTAAGATTTTGGCCTCTTATAAGATCAGCTGTTAACTAGTTATTCTCCAGTATTAGGACCAGATGAATATTCAACCTCATCATCCTCTTCCATTTTTACTAATTTTGCCTGATTTTATATTCACTCATCTTTTTTTTTTTTTTTTGAGACTGTTACTAGGCCAGACCTCCAAACAATACAGAAGGTTATAGAAGAAACTTAAAAACTTAGAATCTCATTAATGATGACTGTCCAAAAATAAAATCCTATTTCACTCTCCTTTCTAATAATATATGGATTTTATTATGAAATTTTTACCATGTGTTAAAATTGTACTGATATCTATTTAACATTACTCATATTATGTAAATATAAAGTAGCATTTTTATAATTAGAAACACCCACGATAGTATTAAAGTTAAATAATAGAATATGTAAATAAGTAAGGCATGCTAAATCTATTAACTCACATTCTCTTGAAACACAAAGCAGCTTAGTAGTGCCGTTGCTTGTTCTGCAGACAGGTCATTGAAAAGGCCATTAAACATCATCTCAGTTAGAAGGAGCTCATCAGCACTATACCGCCACACAAAAAAGAATGAATTTCAAATTTCAGAATATAAAAACACATACATATATATACACATACTTAAAATGTAATTTTTAACAAAATGTATTATTTGACCATAAGGAATAATCAATGAGGAGTGACAGAGATTTATTTCAGGAAATGGCAAGTCTTTATATTTATCAATATACAAAATGTATATTTCATGTAAAAATCCCATCTAGCAGATATTAAAATGCATATATTCACTGAAATAAAAGTCATCACCACCCATTTATCTGGGTCCAAAAATCCTTTTAATTATGTTATTTTACAAATAATTTATTTTATAAAGAAATAATGAAACACAACTTTATTAGAAATCTTAATTAGAATGTACCCATAGCAGACATACATTTTTTTTTTTTGCAGTTTTTTAGTGCAGAGAATACATGATAACCGCGATATATGATGGCCTCTAAATGCAACAAACTATTGCTTAGCAATTGTCATTGAAGAATCTGAACTATATCCATGTAGTAAATATGATTCCAGATTTCAAATACATGTCTAATAAGTACTGCATCATAACTTCTTGCACTTGCGCTGTAAAAACATATTAACTGACTTCAGATTTTAGATATATCTCTTAGGATCTAGCTTATTATTTTTAGTTCCTTTCTAGTATCATCAAAATATAGTATTTTAAAGGACTCTGACAAGTCATAATTTTGTTGAAGAGAGGAAGGCCAACCTCTTTGCTCCATAATTATACATTTTCACATTCAGATTTAAATTATAAATATTAGAATGATCAAACCAACAAATTTCTTCATGATGTTTATTGGTTTACTTGTATTTACAACTGTCTTCAGTATTTGACCTCTTAAGAACCGTTTCAAGGAAAATTTAGTGCTCAACTCATAAAAGATGGAAGACTATTGTCACAAGTCCTTGTAACAAAATGGGATGATGCAAGTTCTTATCACAAAACATAACTATAACTAAGCCCTTTCTATTTAACAGAGAGTAAATTAAATAAGTATTTTACAAGTTTTTGTCTTCAGAAATTTATTTCTCACTCACTGATTCTTGGGTTTAAGAATTTACCTAGGGTCTGAGATTTTGCCTTCATGATTAATTTCACCATCATTACTCTGTCTAGGGTGTTTTCGGTCTCTGTTAATCTTCTGATTTGTGTAATAACTGCAAAATACCTTTCTTGGTTATTTTTCTCTTTGTCATTACGGGTTGAAAATGGAAAATTCTGAATTCTCAACTGTGTCAAAAGCTAAAAAAGACTACGAAGATGGTATCTCTAGAATTCTACAGTCAAAATTCTATAAGGTATCTTACATTTATTAAAGGATTTAATGACTCATCCAGTAATTATAAGAAGGTTATTCTTTTAAAAAAAGCAAACTTTTTGTTCTTTGGAAGACTTCTAAAAAAGAATAAAGTTATGAACTAGCAATCTTTACAAACAGTTTAACTATTCAAAAACAAAGTTAAAAACTAAATTTGGGTTCCCAATGGTAACCTGGAAGTTAAGTGAAGAAAAGAGGACAATACAAATATGGCAAGATTATTTCAAGGAACTACAGTCTAAAGAGTGAGACAGATAAGACAGCTAATAATCACAGGGCAGTGATTTAACAGGTTTATATAGGTAATTATATTTAAAATGTTGAGGAGTCTAAATCAGATTAGAGAAATTCAGAGCAAGTTTCAGAAGATCTTGGGAAAAAATATGCAGGAATTAGCAGGTGGGAGTGAGAGAAAGGTCATGCTAAGCGCGAGAAGTATCAACAAGTGGGATATGGTAAAAGACAAGTTGGAGAGAGTAGGGAAGTACACGCTAAATTGTGGAATTTATTCTAAAAGCAACAGAGAATCACCAAGAGTCTTTAACCAAAAGGATGACACAAAAAGATTTGTGCCTTGGAAAGAATATTATCAAGTATAAAGGATGGGCTGTAGAGATTGAAAACGGGAGGCAATAAACAGGAGGGTTACTACAATACTCTGAAGGATGCACATTAGTCAGTGGGAGTAGTTAAAAGGGCATGCAGGTAGGAGAAATTACTCAGTTAAGATGTTGAGGAGAGAAGGAAAGGAGTCTAGAATGACTCCCTAATTTTTTGCCTTTAATGGCTGGATCTTATTCAACAGAGACCAGAGAAGCAAATTTTGGGGGAAAGGTAATGTACTTTGACGTGATATTGTTGTCTCTACCTCTATAAATAATCTACTCTAGAAGAAAAGTCAAAACCATTCTTCCAAGACTAAATTGAGCTACAGATACCTAAGAGAAATTCATTTCTATATTAATTATTAAATACAAAGAAGTAATTCCAATAACATTAATTTTAGCAGATGAGTTAAGTAGACCAGTGCTATGGTATAGATTTAATCCTGGATAAATTAACCTATGGTGCTTAGGTTTCTTCAATTACAAAGTAGGAAAGCTGAACCTTATCATAGGTTGAAGGAAAACTAGAAGCCTGTGGGGCAACTGTAATTTGAAGAAATGTTTTATTTGGCTCACACAGATACTAAAAATTTGATTCTGAATTAGTTTGTGAACATTTAAAAATCAAAGAGATTTCACCCAAAATTCTAGATGGTTGGCTTTCCTAAACTGGAAAATGTGATATTACATTATTCTGTAATAACAACTAATTGGAGCTGGGTATTTGCTGCCCTTTTGGTGGCCAAGAATTGTCCTGTTTATCAGTCTCTGCCTGTCCCCTGGAGACATGTGAATTCCTAACACCTGAACTAGATGATCAAGAACAATGAGAATAAGTCTTTACCAGCAACATCTAAAACCATACACAAGGCTTGTAATTCTCTCACCTCATCCATTAGGGCCATGAAAAAAATGTTTCAAAAGTGTCCTTTAAGGACTCATTGAGCATAATCGTCATGACAATGACCAAAACAAGATATATCTTCAAGATGATGGCAATTATGTGGGACCATAAGCCAGGCCCATCCAGTGGGTCTTTCCTGTGTTTCTGATCCACAGAAATACCAGAGAGAATGAAATGACTGTTATTTCAAGTCATTTAGTTTTAAGGTCATTTGTAATGTGGCAAAAGGTTACCAAAACAGAAAAATAGCTTATATCCAATTTCAAGCTGTGGTTTATAACATGCTATATGCTGTAATACCTGAATGCAGCCTGAGACTTTAATAAAATCTCCTATATGTATAAAAGGATAATGATTATCAGACTAAATTTCAAGATGGAAAAATATACGTAATGTGAAAAAAAGATACAAAATTGTGTATAAACTAAGATTACAAGCACGTAAAAATCTAATCAGCGGAATTACATTAAAATGCTAATGGTGTTTATGTTAATTAATGGGACCTAAGGAATTTTTCAAAATTTTCCTTTTTTAGTTTCTCAATTTCAGGATCAAAATTTGCATTTAATATGGAAGGTATTGTAGTAACTTTATTTTAAAACAGCTCTTTTTCTAAAAGATTAGTAACCCTCATATAAAAAACAGACTCCAATTTTAAAATCATTTTTCTAGAACCAGGTTTTACCTGCTAATCTCACAAGCCACACGTCCTTTCATCTCTATGACATCAGAAGAAGTGGCAAATCCCAATCTCCTTAAAACACGTTTGCGACATTTGAGCTCATCCATTTGTAAGACTGTTCTTGCTTTCTTTAGTTCTCGCTTTGCAGATTTAATATCTATTGCAATCTAAGGCATATGAAAGTATAAAGGAAATTCAATAATAAAGGAATATTACACAAGAGAAATAATCTTACCAAAAGTTATTAAATACTAGTAAAAATGTTAAATATATGGAAAATATAAAAATACCCATTTGCAAAATTTGAGGCAGAGTAAAGAGATTTAGGAGTTGTTAAAAGCTTAAAAAGTCAGGGAATAGAACATAGCTCTTGCTTAAATGAGGAGGGGTATGAAGGAAAGTCTAAAAGGAGGGGAATGAGCTGGACAGCTGTCAACTAGATGGGATAACTATCAGGAGGTAGAAAAAGTCAGTGGTGAATTAAAACAGGCTTTTCCAATACAGGATTCATTTGACGATCCTGCTCCTAAAGTAGCTATACCATTAAACTTCAGCTTTTCATCTCTACAGAACAAAGGAAGAGCTTAGAAAACAGGGAAAGATGAGGATATATGAATCTTATCTCTTGACTAGCTATATTTCTACCATGATACCTTGCAAAGTGTTCCTTCTATTTGCCTTCAAATCATATAACAAATCTGCCTAAGTTGGAAATGGCTTTAAAAAGAGAATAGGTCTTTATTTTATAGAAAGAGATGAGAGCTTAGAAGAAAAATGTATTTTAAGGCCATTCTTTAGACTAGATGAGTTTTAAATTCAGTTAATCAGTAAATATTACATACTTTTCAACTGTGACAACAGTATGATAGTACAAGAGCAAGAAAACACTGGGTCATTAAAATGGAGGCTTCAAGTTCAAAAAAACACTGACAAAAAGGAAAATTTAGGGATTGAGAAGTTGAAATCAAAGACTCTGAAATTTTGCATATGACATATTAAGCTTCAATTGAGGGGTAGAAATTATAAAGGCAATGATGGCGGTTAGTCACTAATATATACTGACAGCTAACTATGTACCCTGTTTATAGTGCTTAATATTATTTCTTCTATTAATCATTTATGGTAGGTAGCTACTATTAAATCTGGATTTTACAAAAGTGAAAAAAATTAAAGCAGAGAGAGATTACTAAGCAGCTGGTCAAGATCACAGAGCTAGTAATAAAGACAAAGTTCACTTTAGAACCCAAACACTTAGTGATTATTGATATTGCTATGAACAGGTGTGTTGTCATAATGCTATGAGGATAAGAAGTAACATTTTCTATGCTAGGCAAATCTATGCTACCTAACAGGCCTATCAGAAAAAAAATTTCTAACGTTTAAGGATGCTCAGAGAAGCAGAGCACTTAATTTCTCAGAGGCATATAAAGCTTGCCAGTTAGTAGAAGACAGTCCACTAAAGACTTTTTCTCAATAATTTTTATTGAAATGTATTTTGGAAATATTGAGTTAAACAAAAATATTATTAAAATGAATTTTGCCTGTTTTTCACTTTTTTAATGTGGCCACTAAAGAATTTAAATTTACATATGTGGCTCACATTTTATTTCTATTGGACAATGCTGTTCTTTATCTTTTTTTACATACTTAAAAAAAAACACAGACGTCCATTTCTGTAAATGCATAGATACATAGACATATGGGCTTTTCCTCCATAAAAGTGAAATCAGCTTCCTTTTCCACTGAATATGTTAGGATTTCTAAAGACTACATATAAACCTATCTTATTCTTTTTGATGGTCATGTGAATTTGTGTCATTCATCTAATTTTCTACTTATGACTTATGAAATACTAAGAACATGCTTGTACCACCTCACTTTATAATTTCAATTTCTAGAGGTGGGAAAGCTGGGTCAGAGAGTGTAAGCACTTAAAATGTTGACAGTTGAGAGGTCAGATTTTGAAGGCTTCTTAGGCAGGGCTAAGGGATGTAAAAGTTATCCTGCACTCACTAGGAGGCTATCAAAAGACTTGTTTTTTTTCCCCCTAAATTGTTAACTCTAATTTTCTTTGATTAAAAGTTGAATATAAGCACATTACAGACAACTTGGTGGTGGGTGGTGGTGGTGGTGGTGGGGGACCCTATTATAACTTCATTGTCCCAAAACGACCACTTAAGGTTTCCCTTTTAGCCTTTTTGGTGTACCTATGTTCTCACTTTTGCTAAATTGTCCACATCCATTTTAGACACTACTTTTTCATTTAATGGTCTTGCATAAGCATTTTTCCAGGTATTTCAGGAGTTTTCATAACAAGTTTATTTATCCAGTTCTTCGGCCAGACATTAGGGCCTCCTTCAATTATATCTGAGTAGCTAAGACAATGCTTTTTTTGTAGTTTCAAACCATATGCTTCATGGATGCTTTCCAATTGCCATTAAATCAAGCTCAAGTATCTCTGTTCTCATGTTGTGGAATTGTTCGTGTAAAGTGGGAAGCAACAACTAGAAGCGAGGAGGGAGCTACTGCTGAGAAATGAGCAAGCCACGATCATAACTGAGTATACTTGTGGAAGTTAGTAAAGCTTTCTGTGTCTCTGTTTCCTCATCTTAATTAGTACCTTCATGGTGGGCCAGAGCATGATGAACATGGTCACTGAGGACACAGCTGCTATGCCCCATGTGGTACAGGATCACATCATCATGTTAGGTCACAAAGAGTTAGAAAGGGAGAGTAAAACTTTAACTAAACACACTATTCTATTACGCCAAGAAGTGTCTATTCACATATTTATTCGATAAACATTAGGCATTTACTTTTTAAAAGCAGATTATGGGAGATATAGGGGAGTACAAACAAACTAAAATGAAACATCTGATCCTAATAAGCTTAAAATCTAGTCTGTGAGACAGGAAGACAAATGACATAAAAGTGGCATGTGATAAAAGTTGAAAAAGCTGATTGGCAAGGAGTGATAAACTTCAAGGAGGAAGTGACAGTTATATAGTAGAAAAGATGCTAGTTAAGCAGATAGTGGAAAGGAATGTGTTTACTTTAAAAAGCTTTTTCTAAATTCATTATTCAGAATGGCTATAATGCTTTTCCTGGTTAGTGATTACAGCTAATTACCCTAAAAAGCTGAACTACTACAACTTCAAACCATTGAGATGGCTACAACAAAAAACACAAGACAATAACAAGTGTTGGTGAGGATGTAGAGAAACTGGAACTTTCATAAAATACTGGTAAGAATGTAAAGTGGAGTGGCTACTTTAGAAAACAGTTTGGCAGTTTCTCAAAAATTTAAACACAGAGTTACTACATGATCCAGCAATTCCACCCAACTTCACCCAAGAGAAATGAAAACATACCCACACAAAAACATAAAACACAAATATTCACAGTAGTATTATTCATAATAGCCAAAAAGTGGAAAAACCCCAAATGTCTATCTACTGATGTAAAGTTAAACAAAATGTGGTATATCATACAAAGGAATATTTTTCAGCCATAAAAAGAAATACTAATTCACGCTGCAACATAAATGAACATTGAAGACATTACGCTAAGTGAAAGAAGACTGACAAAGAAGGCTGCAAATTGCATGACATTATTTATATGAAATCTTCAGAATAGGCAAATCCATAAAGGCAGAAAGGAGGTTTGTAGTTACCAGGGACTGGAGGATGGGGAGAAATGAGGACTGACTGCTAATTGATTTAAGGTTTCTTTGTAGGGTGATGAAAATGTACTGGAATTAGATGGTGGTTGTGGTTGCAGAGAGCTGTGAATATATTAAAAACCACTGAATTGTACACTTTAAAAGGGTGAATATAATGCTATGTAAATTATATCTCATGAAAAAATACTATTAAAAGAACCCATCAAATTCTATAGTAAAATGATTTTCATCTTGTCTTGCTAAGAGTTGATAGTTTACTTGAAAGAGTAGTTTCTTGTTTAGCTGATGAAACCAACTAGAAAATGAAAAATGCATACTCATTACTTACTGAAATACCTAAAATTCTATGATAAAAATAAGTTTCTGCCGTACCTGTGCTTTTTTTTCACAAAGCGTATACACAGTTTCCAAATTTGGATCATTGTGAAGTGGATGAGAATACATTCGATGCTCAAAAGCCTCTACTTTCTGGATGACTTTTTTCAGCCCCTGATCCTGAATGCCCATATCATCAACAGGATCTAATAAAGGAACACCATCAGGAAAACGTTTCTGAACTTCCTGAAATAAAATATTTAAAAATAATTTTTCATCTTAAAGATAAAATTAGTTAAGACAAAACTAAATCAGTATTTTACTTGTTTATGCACACAGACATAAAAAGGCTACTACATATACATCATTTTTTCTTTCCCCCTTAAATTTGACTGTTTTCTATTGCATTTGTTTTTGAAAACTTTTGAATTATTATACTACGTTTACTGATATGAGGATGTATTATAATTTACTAATAATTCTAGTATTTAGAGTTCAATAGTTGTGGAGGTGGGACAACTTATTGGTGAATCCATTTTCATACATTTGAGTTGTTAAAACTTTTTGTCATAAATAATTCTGTATTGAATATCGATTTTCTGATTATTTCTTTGGTGCTGATTCCTAGGGAGGGCACGACTGAGTAGAAAGATAAAAACTTTTTAAAGGGTCTAGGTCTGTATCCCTAATTTTCTCCTACAAGATTTAACTGTTAAATATAATGAGCATGTGAGTTCAGGGAAGGGATAATTTACATTAGGCTGGCATCCCCCTGGGAGACTGTCAGGGTCTTGGACAGGTTTTAAAGGTAAGATAGGATTTGGCCAGTTAGGAACAGATGGATTAGATTATATTCGATTAATAAAAAAATTTTTTTCAGGTTATCCACATAAATATTTTATAAAACTGTCACAAAAATTTTTCATTTCAGGAAGCTCACCTATGGACCACAACTTAAAACTTTGTACTCTACTCTGAAAGCATCCTGTTTTTCTTTGTTTTCTCAGATTCCAGTATAGAGCCTCCAATGCACACACAATACATGCTAATCCAAGTGTTTATTGACTAAATAACAAAGTTCCTTTTTCTCCCTACCAGAAAATAAAATTTTCTAGAAAGTCCTATTTTACTGAAATAAAACTATTTCATCCATTTATTAACTATATTAAAAAATTATTAAAAGTTCTGACATGATTTTACACATAAAATTTTTAATAAAGTCTATAGTTATTTTCACTGATAACAAAAAAGCAGAACATATTTAACATGTAATAGTCACCATGTTTTCCGCTAGTGAGCCCTTCTTGAATAACTCACTTTACTGGTAGATTCAAAGAAAAGATAATCTATACGAAAATATGCTGCCGCCATTTTTATCAAAAAGAATTTGCTACTATTGATAGTGTTTAGTTTTTCTGAAAGTAATATATTTAAAAGCATTTCAGCTCCCTTATTATAAACTCTATTTGTAAAGTTTATATTTAATTTATAAAATTAACATGTATACCTGTATCGATTTTAAAACACTCTGTCTATTGTCCACAGGTCGAAGGTCTTTAGGAATATAAAGTCTAACACTGCTGATAGCAGATAGGAGATGCACCAAAACAGGAACAACCTACCAACAAAGAGTTATATAATATTACAATTAAAATTGCACACTTGAAATTCTACCATTTCCTAAATTTTGTTTGAATCCTTAGAAGGAAGCTGCATTTACAATATGTGACAGGTATAATAAACAGAAAATAATCATTGTGGAAGCTATATCTTAGTAGATAAAGCTTTTACCTTTATATTTTAAAAGTAAAAAAAAATTTAAACCTCTTAATAACAGCTAAATAAATGATACATAAAAATAAGCGATCCCCTCAATACAGAATTCATACCTTATTCATTTTTGTGTTATCAGTATCTGGCACTTTCTAAACACTTGAAAAGACAGACTCCTCTTTAGGTTTATTTAGATAAACAATCCTTTGGGTACAATGAATACATGCTAACTGTGGGAGTTTTAGTCTCATTTACAGTTAAGCAGGCAATCAGTAAAATAATCATCAGGGAAAAAAAAAATCACACAAATTTCATTGGTGGTGGAATTTTGGAGAAGAACAAATGATAAGATTGAGGAATAAAGACCAAAGGCTTGCTGGTATTCAGAATAATAATCATACATTTAAATCATTATTTTAAAATGTTTAATAATACACAGTCTTCTTAATTACTGTCCAGTCTGAATCTCATAGTTATTTAATTGATCCAAAGGAGCAACCTAATAATGTGGCAGTGGCAGATTTTACTTTCTATAAACCAAAACTAATTGTAACAAATATTACAATGATATTCCCTAAAAGATCTAGCTAATATGCCATGAACTTAAAATAATGGATAAAAATAACAAAATTTCAGTGTGATAGTAGCTTTCAAATTGGAATCTCTACAATGAGGTTTTGCCTCCAACATTTTATTTTAATTAATAGAAAATAAAAAACAAAATAGATGTTCGAGAAATATGGGATCGCATGTGGCAAACAATGTATTTCATTTAATTAAAAGCACATGGAAATTAAACGATTTTAACTAAGGAAACATGGGTAGAAAATTGTCATTATTAAAACTGCTTCAATCATTTTCACAGGAATGTAATAAACAGTATGAATGGAACAAAACTACTGATCACACACACACACAAAGTACCTTTATAGCCCAGGTAAAATCTAGCTTCATGTGAAAATTTAAATTATTAAATGCTTTTTAACTTTCACTTTGTCAATAACCTTGCCATAATTTGATAAAAGAAAAAGAGCTTAAATTTCATTAATCATTCTACTGGTATTTTAGATGGCCTTAACATATCTTAAAATGCCTTGAAAACTTCTTAAAAATTTAGAAATCATGACAATATGTTCATTATAATTACATTAGAAAATCTAGTGATTATAAATAATTCGCAAAATATCTGAAATATGAAGATGAAAAATAAAGTACAAACTTGCATCTCTCCTTTCTCATCAGGTTTAGCTGGCTTTGCAGCCTCAGTAGCTGAATTTTTTAAGCTTTCTCTGCTACAGCGCAGAAGTACTTCTACAACATATAAAGGATCCAGTTCACCAGAATTAGGCTATGAAAAAAAAAAGAAAAAGTTTATTAATTTTTAAAAACTGGCCCACAAATTTAAGTTACATGTGTATAGGGACTATGATCTCAGCATTCAGCATTATGATTGGCACATACTGTGCAGAAAATCTTTATTTCATGAAATGAAGACTGTCTTCATCCTTCAACATGCTCCACTAGATAAAGAAAAATCACTTGGGACTTAGGAATTCAAATAGTAGGATGATCACTGTAAACTGGGACATAAAATGCCATTTTAAGTTTCTAATGATTAGTTTGTAATTCCATTTTAAACCAGAATTAGGAAAATAAACTTAAAGAAATGATTAGTACCAAACAATGACTCTGCGTTTTCAAACCACCCTAATTAAACAACATAAAAAATATATTGAAAGGAGATTGTTTTATTGCTTAATACACTGGCACCTCTATAATGTCGTTTCATATTTTATTAAATATTCTCTAATAAAAACATGATTTTCAAGGACTAATCACATCTTTTGCACTATAATAATTTACCTGAGCAGTGTCTTTCAAATAGTATTAAGACACTTTTTTTCTTTAATGAAGAATTATTCTACTTTTTAGTTCAATATTTGAATTATCTCTTTTGCATAAAACAGATAAATGTTACTTTGAGAAGACACATGGCAAAGAAGTGACTGCTTGGTCCTTCCCTCAACCCCACACACAGTTCCTATTCAAAAATAAAAGACTGTCAAGATGTGACAGTGAATCCATACTTAAAATGTATTTCTGTAATAAACTAACAACTGCTTCACACCAGTAAAATAAATCCCCAATACAAACCAAAACTACAATCATAATTATCTTATGAGGCCAAATTTCCTCAAAGAAAGCATAGCCTCCATTTTCCAATCCAAAAGGAAAACTGTTTTTTTTTATCATACTTTTTTTCAAAATATGGTTATTTTAAAAGAAGTTTCAAAATTCCTCAGCTTGGTATATACACAAAACAAAGCTGGATAGTATTTTCAATTAGGTCTGTATCTGTAAAAATTATGTGTATGTATAGCTTAGTATAAAATGAATTTTATAAACCATGAGCAAAGTAAATAGTTATGACCAATTGTCAACTCTTCTAAGGAGCCAATGACTATAAAAATAATCAGTGACTATCATATTTAGTTTTGTGGGGGGAGGGGGACCTTTAAGATGCATTCCATAATTTGATGAATAAATTAATTCAAAGTGTTAGATAACATGTATTTGGACAAAAATAACCTAAGATTTATAAAAAATCTTTAATATATCTAGATAATATAGAACTCTTGCTGGGTTTGGTTCTCATTCTGTAAATTTTATGTGTAAACTTAATATTCTCCCTCTATAAGATACAACAGTCACAGAAATAACTATTAGAACTCTCAACCTTATCATGTAATCATCTGTCTTTGTAGAGCTACCAAAACCAATTACAGGTTTGGAGAAACATGGTGGAGAGAGAGACGTCACCAGCTAGCTCTCTTTGAAACAAAAATAAGCTGGACATCTAAAACTCAACAAAAAACACCCAAACTGCACACCAGCACGTCTGAGCATGGGATCTGTGCATAAGAGCTACCACAGGTCAGAACACAGTGTCAGGCAGTGGACTGGGCGGTAGACTGAGAGAAATAAAGAAGCTGCCTCTTGCAGCCACCGGTGCTCCCTGTAGGAGGAGGAGGAGGAGGAGGAGGAGGGGAGAAGGTGCGGCAAGTTCCCTGAACAGCTCCGTCTGGGAGAGTTGTGAGTTTCACGCAGCCAGTGGCAGGGCCCAGTCATCGGGGCAGAAAGCAGAGAACCGGGATGGCAAAAAAAAAAAAAGCAACAAGTTGATTTTTACTGGCTGCGGTTGCAAAACCGAGGCTGAATCCAGTCCCCAACTCTCAACCCAGGGGGCCCCTCTTCCCATACCCCCCAAGACGGAACACCGCAGAGCCCCAGGGAAATCTGAACAAACACTACTGAAACTGTTGCTAACACTGACAGGGACTGAAAATGAGGGTAGCGAGCATAATTAAAAATCTATGAGAAAATAAAAAGGCATTATTAAGCTTTTATATAAAGCAGGGATTGCAGGGGTTTAGACGCCACCTACTGGAAACAAAAAGAAAAGCACCTTCTTTGCAGCAGGCTAAAGGAGACCTTTAGATAATAAATCTTTCTGGGAAAAAAGCAGAATACACTTCCACTAATGCCCAGGCAAAGAAATAGTCCATTAAACACCATGAACAACCAAGGTGACAAGACATTTCAGAAAGAAAGAGAAAATCTCCAGAAAATAAGCTTAGAGACATAGATATATGCAACTTAAATGACAGAAAATTAAGGATGGCACTTCTGTAAAAACTCAGTTCTGAAATGAGTCATATCAATAATTTCAAGAATTGAAAAAACAACTAGATGAGCAGAGACATTAAACCCTCAAAAAGGACCAAACATAACTTTTAGAGATAAAGAAAACACTGCGAGAGTTGAAAAATGAAACAGCAATCTTGGGAAAGAGAATCGACCAAATGAAGGAAAGGATCAGTGATATTGAAGACAGAAATCTAGAAATAAATCAGAAGGAAGAAGAGAGAAATCAAAGAATGAAAAATAATGAAAGAGAAATTCAAGAACTAGCTGATACCATCAGGGAAGGAAACATAAGAATAATGGGCTTTATTGAAGGTTAAGAAAAGGAGCAGGGACTAGAAAGCATTTTCAGACAAATAGCTGACGAGAATTTCCCAAATCTAAGGACTGAGCTGAAGCGTGAAATTCAAGAAGTCAACAGAACACTCAATTATCTCAACCCAAAAAGACCTTCACCAAGACACATTGTATTAAAATTATCAAAAATCAACAACAAAGACAGAATTCTCAAGGCAGCCAGGGAGAAGAAAATGGTAACTTATAAAGGAAAACCCATTAGATTATCATTGGACTTCTCAGCGCAAACATTACAAGCCAAAAAGGAATGGAATCGAATATTTTAACTATTAAGTGAAAGGAACTACCAGCTTAGAATAATGTATCCAGCTAAGCTCTCCTTTATATATGAAGGAGAAATTAAGACCTTTCCAGACATACAAAAATTGAGGGAATTCTCCATTACAAGGCCTGCAGTACATGAAATACTGAAAGGGGTTAGCCCACCTAAACCAAAATGACCAAAACAAAACAAAACAAAACAAAACATAATTAGGGGTAAAGTGACTATCAATCAGGCAAATAAAAGCAGAAGAGTGCAATCCTTACTAAGAACAGAGCATTATTAGCTTAAATAAGAAGAGAATTGCTACAGCAAGATAGTAATGAATGTTCAGCATACATAGGGGCAAACTGAGATAACAATGACTGAAAAGGGGGGGATTCAAAGATTCAAATTCACAGAGGGGAATGGAGATAAGGCACGCATAGAAGAAAATGGGTGACTGTATATATATAACTATCCTTTACATATTCGTAATGGTAACCACACACCAAAGATTCCGAACTGAAGTATGTAACATAAAATAAGAAGGACCAGAGGGAAAACCCACAAAAGCCAACCAAAATAAAGAAAACAGAAACATAAGAACAAGAAAGCGACAGAAACACCAAGCTACCAGGAAGCAAAAGACAAATGGGTATTAGAAGACCTCATATTTCAATAATCTCCCTAAATGTAAATGGACTGAACTCACCAATAAAAGGCACAGAGTTGCAGAATGGATCAAAAAACAAAACCCAACCATACGCTGCCCCGAAGAGAAACGTCTCAGCTCCAAAGTCCGATATAAACTCAAAGTGAAAGGGTGGAAAATGATATTTCAAGCAAATGGCATTCAGAGAAAAGTGAGTAGTGGTACTAATATTGGACAAAATATTCAAAATAAAAAAGATAAAGATACTAAGGGACACTTCATAATGATAAAGGGAATACATGCACAGGAAGACATAATACTTATTAATATCTATGCTCCCAATCAGGGAGCCCCAAAATACGTAAAGCAATTACTAACAGAACTAAAGAGAGCAACAGACCAAAACACTATTGTAATAGGGGACCTAAATACCCGACTGTTGGATATAGGCAGATCATCCAAACAGAAAATCAATAAGGAAATAACATCCTTAAACAACACATTAGACCAACTGGACATAATTGACATTTACAGAGCCTTCCATCCCAAAACAGCTGCTTATTCATTCTTCTCTAGTGCACATGGAACATTCTCAAGAATTGACCACATACTGGAATATAGAGATAGCCTCAACAAATATAAGAGGGTAGAAATCATACCAACCATATTCTCTGATCATAATGCTTTGAAACTAGAGATTAACTGCAAAAAGAAGCAAGAACCACAAATACATGGAGATTAAAAAACATGCTACTGAAGAATAAATGGGTCACAGAAGAAATAAAAAAAGATCAAGAGATACATAGAAACAAATGATAATGATAGTACAACATACCAAAACTTTTGGGACATGGCAAAAGCGGTCATAAAAGGCAATTTCATATCACTATAGGCCTATCTCCAAAAACAAGACCGAGCCCAAATAAACAACCTAATGCTTCATTTCAAAAAACTAGAAAAGAACAAATGAAGCCTAAACTCAGCAAAAGAAAAGAAATAATCAAAATTAGAGAAATAAATGAAACTGAAAACAAAACAAAACAAAAAAAGGAAAAATAAATGCAACAAACAGCTGGTTCTTTGAGAAGGTGAATAAAATGGGCAAATCCCTGGCTATACTCACAAAACCTCTTAAAATATATTACAGAAATATCCTCAAGTGTTACTATGGAGACACATTCAGAAGTCTTCATTGCAGTGTTTAATGAAAATCTGCTGTTAAAAAATATTTCCTAAGATTATAAAAATTTTCATCAGCAAACTTCTCATTCCGTACTCTAGCAAAGACAGGTCAACAACGTCATCCTTCACTTAAGTTACTACACGTTCTATTTGGCTTTCTAATAATTAGCATATTCTTTAAGTTTTTGCTCAAATGTCCTAATTTTTAACTTCTTAATCATATAATTTTCTTTTTCCTAACATCTCCTTCTTTTTAAAATGTGGCTAATTCCTTACTACAAATGAAAATTTCCAGATTAAAATATACTTTTGATAATCCCAAACCTGCAGAATGTAAAGAAACAAATAATATTAAATAAATACTGACAATTACATTTTTTCTCTCTAAAATGCTTCAAACTAAAAAACTAAAATGCTTCAAACTATTTTCTTCATTGGTGTGTATTTTTCCTCTCTCTAGCAAACTCCATTGGCTACAATAATATTTGAATCAATATTCTGATCTAAATTACAAAATCATTTAAAAATGTACTTCTGCAGGGTATGTCCTGGTAAACACACAGAGACCCTTGTCAAAACCCATGTCATCCCAGGGCAACTGTGGTCAAATCCCAAGCTGCATGCAGGAAGCAACATAAGAGTCAGCACTGTAGGGTGGGGGGAGCAAAAATCTTTAACAACATAACAGCAAACTGAATCCAGCAACATATAAAAATAATAATACAATATGACAAAGTGGGGTTTCTTCCAGGAATCAAATGTTGGTTCCTATCTAAAAATCAGCTATTGTAATATACCAGGTTGGAAAATATACAAAACAGAGTAAGAAAACAACTACATCATTTAAATAGGCACATAAGAAAGCATTTGACAAAATATCACACTCTTTTCATGACAAAAAAACATTAACAAACTAAGAAAAGAAGGAAACTTCCAGAATTTGATAAAGGACGCTTACAAAACACTCAGAGTTAACATTATGCTTAATGGTGAAAGACTGAATGGTTTCCCCTTAAGATTAGGAAAACGACAAGGATATTTGCTTTCATCGCTTCCATCAATATTGTACTGGAGGTTCTAACCAGGGCAAATAGGCAAAAAGAAGATAACATCCAGATTGGAGAGAAGTAAAACAATCTCTATTTGCAGAGAACATGACCTTGTATATAGAAAATCCTAAGAAATCTACTAAGACTATTAGAATAAACAAATTCAGTAAAGTTGCACGATACAAGATCAATTAAAAGAACAATCTCATTTACAATAGCATCAAATAGTTAAAATACTTAGGAATAAATTTAACAAAAGAAATACATACTTTATACTTGAAAAACAAATTATTGTTATAAGAAATAAGGGAGATCTAAATAAATGGGAAAATATCCTGTGTTCATGACTGAAAGACTCAATAATGTTAAGATAGCAACTCTCCAAATTGATCTAATTCAATTATAATCCCTATCGGAATCTCCACTGATTTCTTCGTAGAAACTGACGAGGAAATAATAAAATTCATATGGAATTGTAAGGATCCTAGAATAACCAAAACAACCTTGGGTGGGGAAAAATGAAGTTGGAAGACTAAAAAGTCTATTTTTTCTAAACTTAACTACAAAGATATGGTAATCAATAATATTGGCATGAGCACTGATATATGGATTAATGGAATAGAATTAAGGATCCAGAAATAAACCAATGTTTCTATGCTCATCTGAGTTTTGAGAAGGGTAATATGACTATCTAATAAGGAAAGAATTTTCCAACAATTGGTCCTAGAACAAGAGTGAAAGCTGGACCCTTAACCTTACTCCACACACAAAAATTAACTGAAAATGGAATAGAGACATAGGGGTAAATCTTCATGACTGTGAGATGAGCAATGTTTCTTATATACAGCACCAAAAGCATGACTGGATTACATCAAAATGAGGAACTTTTGTGCTTCAAAGGACACTATCAAGAAAGTGAAGACAACCCACAGAAGTGGGAGATGGTATTTGGGAATCACATATTTGATAAGAGATTGTATCTAGACTATATGAAGAATTCACAACAAAATGAAAACGATTTGAAAATGGGTAAAAGATATGAATAGACATTTCTCCAAAGAATACATAAGTGATCATAAGCACATTTAAAAGATCCTTGGAATTATCAGGCATTAGGGAAATACAAATCAAGACCAAATTGAGGTACCACTTAACACCATGTAGAATCAAAAAGTCATATAGTAACGGTTGGTAACAATGTGAAGAAATCAAAACCCCCATACATTTCCTTGTTGGTGAGAATGTCAATGGTGCAGCCATTCTAGAAAGCAATCTGGCAGTTCCTCAAGTGGTTATACAGAATTTCCACAGGATCTAGCAGTTCCATGTCCAAGAGAAATAAAAACATGTCCACACAAAAACTTGGAAACAAATTTTCAATGGGACTTTATTCATAATATCTCAAAGGTGCAAACAATACAAATAGTACAATGTCCATTAACTGATGAACAGACAGACCACATTTTAGGATTTAATTTTTTTTTAATTTAAATTTAAATTTTCAGAATAGGTCAATCTATAGAAAGTAGATTAGTGGTTTTTTAGGGCTAGCGAGTATGGGAGGACAGATTCGCGCCTGAATGAGAGGTTTCCTTTTGAGGTGACAAAAATGTTCTAAAATTAACTGTGGTGATAGTTGCACATACCTGTGAATATACTAAAGTCACTGAATTAAACTTTAAAATGGGTAAACTGTATAGTATGTGAATAATGGCTCAATAAAACTTTAAAAAAGAAATGTAAAACCTACAGTGAAAGAAATCTATATAGCACTACAGTACATTGCAAGGAAAAATATTCTTCCTTGCAAAATTATCTTAAATATAGACAAGTTTCAGAATGAGTAAACTGGCAAAGACACAGTAACTTTTCCGTCATAGTTTATATAAGTGTGGATGGAACCATGACATTTAACATTAACTGCCACACTTTCCATAGTACACAAAAAATAGAATTTAATAGCTGTCAAAGAGGCTTAAATAAAGACTGCTATCAAGTTAACCTTGCCTCCTATAAGGAAAATCATATCTACTAATAGTTATTCCTAAAGAAAATAATGAGTATGTGTGGGGAGTTAGGGGGAGAGGCAGGTAAACAGTTGATAGTTTTCTCATGGTTGAAGGTGGTGCAATAGAAAATATAAAAGGCCTGAGTTGTTCTAGTCATCACTCAAATGAATTATATCCATATATTCTTTGTCAAGGTTAAACAGTCCAAGGTCAGACCTGAGTTGTTCTAGTCATCACTCAAATGAATTATATCCATATATTCTTTGTCAAGGTTAAACAGTCCAAGGTTAATTTCACTGTTTGTTTTAAAAAACGGGGGTGGGGAGAATGGAATGGGAGAGAGAAATTTTATCCAGCCTAGTACTACTGGACTCAATACAGCCATTCTTTTATACATATTCAAGTTTGAAACCTTATCATTATTAACACTCCCCTCACAAGTACTGTCTATTCTAGCTCAATTACCTTCATCTGTGCTCCTCCTCTTATCATTTTCTTTGTGATTCTCACTCAAACAAGAATAAGTCTCCTTAACTGACCAACTTTCCTCTACTATATACTATTTCTTCAAACATTGTTAGTAGGGTAACTTCTGATCATACCAATCTCACTCAAAAATCTGAACAGATTAAAAAACCCAACCAAATAAAAATAAACCCAAGCAAACCAGCCAATCAAATAACCTTCAACAGGTTAATTTTGCTTTTGAATGTTTAGAACTAGAACATACTCAAATCCATATTTTAACCACTTTTCAGGATTAACTTCAGTCTCTTTGTTATTTTACTCCTTTCTATCACCTGAAATGTTCTCAGCCTTATGCATATCACTGATTCTCTACTAGTGAATATCCATCAAATGAAATTCTTTCTTCAAAATTCTGTTTGAAATTAAAAATTTTTCTTCTCGAATGTCATTTCTAATAACTCAGACATTTTTTTCCTCTTCTGTGCTCCAAATGCACTTTACTTTCATCTTTACTAAAGCATTTATCATATACTGCCTGCTTGCCACTAATCACCAAATATGTGAGCACAGGGACTTTGTGTCTGTGGTCAATGAATGCTTGTTAAATTGGGATCAAATGAGGTAATACTTAAAAAAATCCTGTAAATTAATAATTACTAATCAAGGTGATAATTTACTGAAATACTAACAGATTAAATATGCTTAAGAAATTCTTCAGTGGGATTAATCATCAATCATTTATCAAAATACCTATCACAAACCTATGAACTTAATTATATTTCTCAGCTTTGGTATCTCAAAGTTCATTTACATATTTCAGGACAAACTTTCAATCCCAAAGCTTAATTTTTAATTGCCTCTACACATAGTTGGGACAAAGAAGTTAAAGACAAAATCACGAGATGGTCAACCTTAAAAGAGCACAGATGTCATCTTGTGCAAAGCCTTCATTTTAAAGATAAGAAAAACTACGCATGGAGATATATAATGTCTTGCTTGAGGTCACATATTTGCAAATAACAGGCTGATGCCTATTGTAGATAAAGAAAATATAATAGACAGGAAGGCTGATTTAATTTCAAGATAAACTCTTACTAATTTACAAAATCATCCTTTTATAAGTAATTTTTTCAACATATTTAGATAAATGACCAAAATCAATTTTATTATTGCTTTCATTTAGAGAGAATAAGTGAAATTGGCCAGTTCTCCAAATTTCTTTTCTTCAAGCCTCTAATATGTACATAAATCAAAATTCTAATTTTCAGTGTCAGCAGTAATTATTTCTAATATTTAATTTAAAGAGTAAAATTATAAAAAGGACTGATGAATGAAGAGAAGAAATATAAAATGTCATGAAAATAAAATTTGTTGTTCTTGTTAGGAAAATAACTAAATCCTTTAAGGACAAATTTTAAGATTATTCAAAAAAATTAATTCCTTATGGTAAAATTTATTTCAGCTTTTCTAAAAGTGATATTATTTCTACTTTAATTTCACTAACAATTTAAATAAAATTCTACTTTAAGGACAATGGTTTACCTTAACATTTGACTTTTTTGAGAAATTCACCACTACTCCCCAGCCAAAATCATCTCCTTCATTCTTTACCTGAAAGGAAGCACATAAATAAGAACATTTATGTCTAAAAGGCAATTTCAGACTTTCATTCCTACATTACAGGCAACAAAACTTTTTGTGTTTTCCTGATAAAGTATTTTTTGAAAGATCACTCCTAAACTTAGGGAAAAATATATTAAGGCTACAAGAAAAAAAAATCACTGCCAAATTTCATAGGTCCTAGAACAACTACAACTAGCAAATAAATGTTAAAAATGATATGTCTTTGTTCTTAGAACATCTAAGTCTAACTCATTAGCTATAAAACTACCTTATTTTAAAATAAGGACTTAAAACTACCTTAAATAAATGTTAAAAATGATGTCTTTGTTCTTAGAACATCTAAGCTAACTCATTAGCTCTAAAACTACCTTATTTTAAAATAAGGACTTAAAACTACCTTAAAAACTACCTTATTTTAAAATAAAACTGCCTGTATTTTTAGATTTTATAACTAGGAATAATTTATATCTTAATTCCCAAATTGTCTACTTCCTCCTGCCTTATCTCTCAAATGAAAAATCAGTGGAGATTAAAAGGCCTTCACATGACACCTCCTTAATCAGTGCCAAGGAAAACTGGTAACACAATGTAATTAATACAGATTAACTTCTGTTGCACTAAACATTGTACCAAGAAAAAAAAACTCTCCAAAAATTAAATATTAAAATATTCAAACGTTTTATGGAAAAAATAACATACCTTTACCAAACGACCTGGTTGTAGAAATGGTAAGCAATATTTTGGTTTGTGAATATATTCTTCAATTTCTTTACCCAGTTTGGCAAGCTGCTGTCTAATCTTATAATAGATGACTACGCTTTCTTCATTTGGTATTACTATTTTATTATACTGTTCTTCTGAGTTCTTTACCTCTGTAAATAAAATACATGTATGAACAATATCAAAAAAATTATACACCTTATGTAAATGATACTTGAAGATACATCTTCTTTCCCACTACAATTGTAAAGAGCAAGGTCAGTTTGCACAGATTAGAAGTTTCGAGGAAAAGCTTCAGAAATGACCATAAGGCATGTTGTTTAGTTTCACCTTTCTCCATTGCGGTTCACCTTCTTTATTTCTTCCTGCAGTTTTCCAACTCAGTGATTGTAAATCCTCAACATGAGTCTCAATTGGCAGTGGTATACCTAGTAAATATACTCTCTTGTATGGACAGGGGTGAGGAAATTATCTCTGGAAATTCTAGACCTACACTGTTCAACATAGCACTGGTCCTATAAACTTTATGTGATACAAGTGTTCTACGTCAGCTCTTCAGCCAGTAGACTCTAGCCATATGTGGTTACTTAAATTAAAATTAAACATTTACTTCAACTACACTAGCACCATTTCAAATGTTCAACAGCCACTAATTTTTATACTTGAATGCAGACACAGAACACATTCACTACTGCAGAAAGTTTTACTGGACAGCACTATTTTGGACCTACGTAACATGCTACTATAACTCTCAGCAAAGAATCCAGTTTGCTAAAGACATCAGCTTCCACCACCACTGGGATTAGGTCTCTAAAACTGAGGAGGGGCAATTCAACCAGTTATCTCTACACTCAGCAGCCAAAACAGTAGTCTCTTTAAGCAACTGTCCCCTTACTTAATCTAGCCATCTATGATGACACTCCCTGCTCCAATTCTTTTATCTATTGCTGACCTCCCTTCCTCATTCATTCTATTATGCATCTATCCTACTATGAATAAACACTATTTTGACTGGAGTAGAATATATATAAAATTCACCATTAATGACATCTAGTACATTTACAGTGCAAGCAATCACTACCACCATCCGGTTCTAGAATACTTTCACTACTCCAAAAGGAAATTCCATACCCATTAAGCAAACACTCCTCATCCCCTTCTCCCCCAGTCCCTTGGAAACCTTTCTGTCTGTTTTCTATCTATATAGATCTACCTATTCTAGATATTTCATACACGTGAAATTGTACAATATGTAGACTTAGATGTTTGGCTTACTTCGTTTAGCATGTTTTCAAAGTTCATCCATGTTGTGGAATGTATCAGTACTTCACTCCTTTTTATGACTGAATAATATTCCACTATATGGGTATACCATTTTGTTTATGTTTCTAGTTGACATTTAGACTAGTTCCACTTTTTGGCCACTGTGAATAGTGCTGCTATGAACACTTATATACAAGTTTTTGTTTGAACATATTTTCAATTCTTTTGATTATATACTTGAATTTTTTTGAAACTGTTGGGTTTTATGGTAATTCTATATTTAATTGGCTGAGGAAATGCCAAACTATTCCTCACATGACCACATCATTTGGTTAATAACCTTTTAAAAAAAAATATCCATCCTAATGAGTGTGAAGTGGTATCTCAGTGTGGTTATGATGTGCAATTTCCTAATAACTAATGATGTTGAACATCTTTTCATATGCTTGTTTGCAAACTGCTTATCTTCTTTGGAGAAATGTCTATTCAAATCATTTGCCCATTTAAATCAGATTGTCTTTTTGTTGTTGAGTTGTAAGAGTTCCTTATATATTCTGGATACTAGATCCCTATCAGACATGTGATTTGCAAATATCTTCTTCCATTCTGTGGGTTTTCTTCTCACTTTATTGTTGGTGTCCACTGAAGTACACAAGTTTTTATTTTTGACAAAATCGTATTTATTTTCTTTTATTGCTTGTGCTTTTGGTGTCTTATCTAGGAAACAACTGCCAAAGCCAAGGTTATGAAGATTTACACCTATGTTTTCTTCTGTCTTATGGTTTCAGTTCTTATATTTAGGACTTTCATCCAATTTCACCTAATTTTTGTATATGGTGTGAGATAAGGGTCCAACTTAATTCTTTTGCATATGACTATGCTGTTGTCCCAGTAGCATCTGTTGAAAATCAACTGACCGTAGATGTATGGGGTTTATTTCTGGACCTTCAATTCTATTCCATTGAGCAAACTCCTCTACTATTTAACCCATGTGATTCAGTTTCTTTATCCACAAAATAAGGATAATAATAGTACCCACACTCCACAAGGCTATAGTTAGAAACTGACAAAAAACATAGAAAGTACAAAGCTAACAGTATAGTACATAATAAATATTCAGGAAGGATATTACTATTGTATTATTATTTTTATTATCATCTTCAACCTTCTCACAGACTGCTCCCTCATACTTCTTGTTTTTTGCACTCTGTTAGGCATACTGCATAATCCTGATTATTTTTAATGAACTGCATGACTTCTTACAGGAACTGTACCCATTCACTAAAGACTAGAAGACTTTTATTGATAGAAATATTATGTTAATAAATATTATTAGAAAAAGAGACAATTAAAAAATGATAAAAATGTTTGATAGACTATAAAGTCAATATGAAGTTATATGAGAAGGAAAACTATACACAAAAATACTAACCTTGCTGTCCTAGTTAAAGGTACAAAAGTAACACTGTTTGCAGAAATCAGTGGAACAATAACCAAGCACTCTCAGAAGTTGTTTATGGAGAGATGATATAGACATCCGCTTGGATGCTTAAATACTAACCTGATCCTCCATACTCCAAATCACTTCTGTGCTCAGACCACTTACCTAATAAATCAAAAGTCTAAGAAGCCATGTTGTGTTTATGACTCTAATTATAGCTATGTACTACTCCAGAAATTTAGGTGCTGCCTCCTTTTTCTCCAAATTAAGGATTTCTCTTGCTCCCCAAGCAAAGAGTAGAGGAACCTCAGCATAAAAAGTTCATTTCAAAGCAAAACAAAAAAGTTCATTTCACTGCACTGCCCCACCATTGGAAAGCCTCGGAATCTTAGAAAATAGGATGTGAGATATTTCCATTAACTTTTAAAGACAGTTTGCAACCAACCTCCTCCTTTTGAGAGAGAAGAGAAGCAATGGTTCCAAAGCTATATTCATATCAAGTAATATGTAAAATATATGGGGCTTGTGAGAGATGGCAAAAAGGATTGCTACTCCCAGTATTGAGCAAATTTTAAAACAGGTTAAAATTTAAATGGCTTTAACTTATCTATGACAATACTACCAATAATTTAAATAAGTACTTACTGAGCATTTAATATAAACTATCTCATTTAATTCTCGTGAATTGGATGAACTAGATATTATCTCAATTGCATAGAAGAGCAAACTATTGCTCAGGCAGTTTTGATGCAAATGAATGCCTACCTACACCGCTCTTGCTATTAACCATAGCATTATAATTATTAATAAAACTAAACAAAAAGATTAAGTCTGAAATTTTCTTTTTGGTAAAGGAACACTGAAATCCTGGACGTTTTACTCTTATGGCTGGGAAATCTACTGTGGATTCAGTAAATCAAAATAGAAACATCTCATGTATGCCAGACATTTAACTTTATTATTTTTTTAAAAAAAAACCCAAAAAACATTATATTTGTAAAATAAATTACATGCTTCCACAGATAATAGTCTACATTTTAATTATAGCATATTTAAGGTGGTGAATAAAATACCAGGGCTCTTGAAAAGGTTCTAGTAGTATCAATAGCAAAGGAATTATACCCTTCGTAGTAATAAATAAAAATGGAAATAAACTGCATGTGAGATGCACTCTGCACTTAAACACAGAGGACAGCTCCTGTCACCTCTGTCTCCTCTTATACTGTATGCTCCTTCGTCACACCACTTAGCCCTGCGAACTCTACTAAAGGTGCTGCAATTCCCTCATTAATTATACCTTTCATCACTTAAATTCCTACCTCTTCCATTAAAAGTCTATTATATTTTTGATATATAGTCTTGTTTACTGGTTTTTAAAAATTAGAATATCAGATCTTGCTTCTTTAAAAACAGAGGTAGGGAAATGCAAGAAGATCTAAGTGTATAGTAGCAACTTCAGGGGTCAAAGATTATGTTACTCACAAACTTTTTAAAAGGTAAGTCAATCAGAACTACCCTGAAAAACAATAGCAACTAGGGCTTGAGGAGATAGGACACGGGATGGAGAAATGGTAGTAATGTTTAATTTAAGTTCACAGAGTGGGTAGCTGGCTCTTGGTCAAGTCATATTAATCAATCTGAGCCTAGCTAGTCATAAAAGGGCTTTAAATAAATGGGAAAACAGTTGGAGTTCTCAATCTATTCTCCACTGTATCTGGGATATTTTCTATGAATTACAAAAGAATAATATGAAGTGAAGTTGAAAAAGTAATTGGCTGATGTTGAGAATGTATTGTTTTTACAAAGCAAAGGTAGGTACCCCAATTTGCAGCCTCTTTCTCTTGGTTATTATTCAGTCTCTACATGGCTAGCTATGGGTGTATGTGTAATTATCCTAGTCATGTATGACCTATTGCCAATTGCCTAGGAGGAATATTTTAAAGTTTAATTATTTTTTATTTAAAGTATTAAGCTGGCATGTAGTCTTACATTTGTTTCAATGACGCTATCTGAAATTTCTATGAGGTAAAATGAATGGATATCTTTCTTCAGTACTAATTTGATTTCAATACTTCCTTCATTCAAACCCAAATTCACAATGTACTAAAATCTTGTTGATAGTTTTTTATTCTATTATTATATACACTTTTTTGTGAGAAGAAGGGAGATTTTTAGCTCTTTAAAAATAAGATTCTCTGAGCCTAGAATCACACTTTTCTTTCTCTTTGCTAAGGCCACAGTTTATCACCATGATAAATGGCATTAAATAAAAGTAAATTTTAAAAAGTAGTATGATCTAAAAATATACATTTGCCATTAATTTTATAAAGTGTGTTTTAAAAGTTCAATAGCTTTGCTTGTGGAAATTAAGTAAAGGTAGCCTTAAAACCAGCCAGCTTGTTTTTTTAATTACTTTTTTCATCCTTGTTTTTTTCAGTGAGAGAAGTTACATCTATTCTCATCCTATTAAAAAGGATGGCCTATGCCTTAATATAAACAGCATGGCTAGGGAGCGGGAGTCAAAGATGCTAATCTCAATTCCACCATTAATCAAATGTGTAACCCTAGATAATGACTTCTCTAGGACTTTTTAAAAAAAATCTGTAAAATGATGCCAAAGCTCCCTTCAGATCTATAGTTTGTAATGAAGAAGCTCTCTTAATTAAAATCGGAGAAATTAAGGAAAAAGGAAATAACTATTATCTATCATCCAGGTCAAAAAAAAAAAAGATTTTAACTCACTCAAATGTTTTAAACCTTTATCCTTAAGGAATGTTACTATCCCTCCTTTACTTTCAGGTACATAAAAATTGATTGAAAGTGTTCTATCTACACTTATTAGACGGGTATCTCAAATTTGCCTTTACCGTTTATCACAGTACATTTATAAAATGGAAATATTATGCAATCATTAAAAGTCAAACTTTTGAAGGACACTTGAAATTAAGTTTTAAAAGCCAGAATCAGTGAGCTAGTGAATGTAATACATTTAACGCATGGCTAGGCATAAGGGAAATATTTAACAAATGATAGCAATTGTAAGTATCATTACCATTACAGAAACTGCATATTTGATCATGCCTTTAAAATAAGCAGTCGCATGGGAAACCAAAAAGATGGAGGAACTATAAGTTAACAGTTGTACGGCTATCTTTATGTGAGATTACAAATGATTTTAATGTTCCTCTGATCTTTGCTGAATTTCCTGGTGTTTTTTTCTTTTATAATGACTATGCATTTTTATAAGATTTACCCAAACCAATATTTTCAATTTTGCCTCTATTTTAGATTTAATCAGCTCTACATAAAGATTAGCCACAATATCCTCTAAGATAAGAATCAATATACAATTCCACTTAAATGTAGTTATCACAGAACACTTACTTTCTGGTCTTTATAAAGTATTATTTTAATATTAGAAGCTAGAAATTCTAATAAAAGAACTGAACTCAAATCCAAGTTAAAGTATTATATTTCCTTAATCATTCATAAACTTATTCTATGGCATTCTTTTACAATGAGAAAGAGTGAAAAGGCAAGACCAATATATCCATGCTTCTTTGAAGTCAAATTTTAATATACCAGAAAAAGTAAACAAATGGGCCTACATTGAACTATAAAGCTTTTGCCCAGTAAAGGAAACCGTCGACAAAAGGAAAAGACAATTTACGGAACGGGAGCAGATATTAGCCTATGATACATCTAATAAGGAGTTAACATCCAAAATTTATAAAGAACATACACAGCTATACGACAAGCTAATAATCCAATCAGCAAATGAGCAGAAGATTTGAATAGGCATTTCTCCAGAGAGGAAATACAGATGGCCAACAGACATATGAAAGGATGCTCCAAATCACTAATCATCAGAGAAATGCAAATTAAAATCACAATGAGCTATCATCTCACACCTGTCAGAATGGTAATCATCAATAAATCAAAAAACAGCAAGTGTTGGCAAGAATGCAGAGAAAAGTACAAGTTAGTAGTTAAAAAAGTAACGATAATGTAGACTAAACCACTGGGAATATGTAGTCATTAGTATTGTAAATGGCTATGTATGGAGTCAGATGGGTGAGAGTAATAGGAGGGATTATTTCATAAACTATATAAATGTCTAACCAATGTACTGTATACCTAAAACTAATAAACATGTTTTAATATGCCATGCTTTTTATTATATCATTATTCATGAACATTAGTTATCATGTTATGTGTCTTTAATAAAATATACTAAATTTGAATCAACTATTAGAAAGGTGTCCTGAAAGGGTTTTCTTACTTTGACTTGAAAATGTTCTAATTGGTTACAATGACCAGATTGCAGTTCTTACTTTATATAAGGACCAAGATTTAGCTTATGAGAAAACAACACAAACAAAAACAATAGCCAAAAGAGAATAATGCTATAATTTTGCTATTTAGTCTCCTAGATAAATGAGGCTCTGTTATGGTAATTTTATACTTACTCTCTACTACTCCGGGAATTGCTCTATAATGCTGAAACTGGTAGAAGGATTTTTCCAACATGTATTCAGGATTGATTTCTTCTACACGTAGTAAGTTCAAAACCATGTTGTAGGTCAAATGAAAAGCACTATTTAGAGGGTCAGCTGAGCCCTAAGACAAAAAAAAAAGTCAATGTTTTAGGTTATTCGAATAAATCTACACAAATATTTTTAACATGTTAAATTGCTTTATAATTTAACTCTATGTTAAGAAATACTATAGAAATGTTATTAAGTTCTTTCCTTTAAAATGACCAATACAAACTGATAAAATAGTTATCTTGGGGAAAGTGAAGGGAAAAAACAAAACTACTAAGTAGGACAATAATAGTTAAAATACTCTTTACCAGTATGTAGCTCTGTGTGCCTTCTATGCATTTGACAGGATTACATTTTCTGGCCCCCATGCCTGTTGTGGAGGGCAAACCAAGAGCCGCTTACCCTAAGGGGATAGTAAGTCCTCAAAACCTTGATTTTTACCTACTTTCCTTGAAATAGGGCCAATGGGAGATACATTAGTATGAAAAACCACATTCTTGGGGAAGCAAGAAATTAAAGACAACTTCAGCCACTTCATTATTATACAAAAGACCCAACCTTTACTTTTCTGTTATCTGTTATTTTTCTTTTCTATTATTACCTCCTCTAAGAAATTTGGGGCTTCGGTATTACAAATGTTTATTTCTAACCTCAAGCTCTGCTTCTATATTCTCAACTAACTTCTACAGAATATAAATCTGAATTCTTGGTCACCTGAAACTCTACATGGCATTCTGACATCGTATCCAAGTGAGCCCAGGATAGTCCCAATTTATTTCTGTGGTTCTGATATAATTATTAAAAGCACCCTCTTTCATTCTCACAACAGTATCCTGATATGGGTGCTAAATAATATGGTTATACTAAAATGAAATTTCTCTCTTGTTCTTTCCCATTCCTGACTTGAGCTTCCTTCTTACACATATTAATGGCTAGTGAGATTACTCATTTGATTAATGGTTAGTAAGATTAGTCATTTAAGTTCCGATTTAGGAGTTTTGTTTCTTTTGCTTTGTCCCTTTCTTTTAATTAATCATGTTATATATTTTTTCCTCAATATATCTTAAGTTTAGTTCTTTTGTTTATCACTGACATCATTTGAGAGTTTCATCAATCTTATCTAGATTATTATAACTACCCTCCTAACTATTCTGGTTTCAATTTCCCCTCCAATTTATTTGGCATGCTGCTGCAAGACATGCCAAAACATAATTCCACTGTGATATAACACCTTGTTCGGCAGTAATAAATGACTATTTAGGTACTGAAATTCAGGTCATACCAAATTTTATTTTCTCCCCATGAAATAGAATGGAAAATAATGTAATAAGTTCCCCATCCCTCACCTTTCTCCCTCCCTCCCTCTCTCTCTTTCTCTCTGTCTCTCTCTCACATACATACACACGCACACACAGTAAATACATGAGGTGATGGCAGTGGTTAAGTGAAAGGTACACTTCATACTCACTAGAATGATTATAAATTAAAAGGACAGAAAGGTTATAAATTAAAATAAAAAGTGTTGGCTAGAATGTAGAGAAATCAGAATACTCATTCGTTGCTGGTGAGAATATAAAATGGTACTGTTGCTGAGAAAAAACAGACTGGCAGGTCCTCAAAAGGTTAAATATAGAATTGCGATATGACCCAACAATTTCACTCTTGGGTGTATAGCCAAGAGAAATAAAATCATACTTATACAAAAACTGTAAACAACTGTTCACAGCATCATTATTCACAATAGTCAAAGAACGAAAATAACCCAAACGCCCATCTACTGATGAATGGATAAATAAAATGTGATAGCCATACAATGGAATATTATTCATCAAAAAAGAATGAAGTACTTATATATGTTAAAATTTGGATGAATCTTGAAAACATTATCTTAACTGAAAGAAGCCAGATACAAAAGGTCACATTATTGTATGTTTCCATTTATATGAAATATCCATAAGAAGCAAATCTACAAAGACAAATTAGATTAGTCGTTTGCCTAGGGGTTGGGGGAAAGGGAAAGAGCTTAGGAGGAAAGAGGGAGTGATTGTGAACGGATACAGGGTTAAGGTTGATGAAAATATCCTCAAATTGTGGTAATGGGGACAAAACTGTAAACATTTAAACCATAAAAATGGGTAAATTGTATGATATGTGAACTATATTTTGATAAAGCTGTCTTAAAAAGTTACTTTTAAAAATAGAGAAATGAGAACCATTGTAACATTTGATCCAGCAATCCCACTTCTGGGTGTTTACTCAAAAGGACTAAAATCAAGATATTGAATAGTTCAGTGCAGTACTATTCACAACAACCAAAATGTGGAAATGACCTAAATGTCCATCAATAGATGAATAAAGAAAATGTGGTACATACATACGATGGAACACTACTGATCCTTTAAAAAGAAAGAAATTCTACAATATGCCACGTGGATGAACTCTGAGGACCCTATGCCAAGTGAAATAAGCCAATCACAGAAAGATAAATACTGCACGATTCCACTTATATGGGGAGTCTAAAAGAGTCAAAGACATGGAAACAAAGAATGAAATGGTTGCCAGAAACTGAGGGGAGAGGTAAACAGGGAATTACTAATCAAAAAGCAATGTGGTTTTGGTCAAGGAAGATAAATAAGCTCTGGAGATCTGTTATACAACACTGTATCTACAGACAAGAATGATATAATTTACAACTTAAAAATTTGTTAAGAGGATAAATCTCATGTGTTCTTTGCACAATATAATTTTTTAAAATGATTTTTAATGAAATGAAAGACAGAAATTTACACTTATAGAGTAACAAATCCAAGGAAATAAATGGAATGAAAAATTTATACTAATGGAACCAGATGCTGTCATTAAAATATTACCTGCTACAATGTGACAACCTGATTCAATTCTTTCTATATAGAGGAAAAGGAAAGAAAAAGTGTTTATCTCATACAATTTTTAAAAAAGAAAAAAATGTAAAATTTCAGTCTTGTGTTATTTACTTTACATGAAGCACTAAAGTTACATAGATGTTTAAAAGTAGGTTTCTAAGTGTTAATCTTTAAAAATAAGACATCATATGATCATTATGAATATGTTCAGACAAGTTTCATCTTCACTCATACGAAAACATATAAAACACCTTTACCTATGTTTGCTTCAGCATACCAGGCTTCCCCCAAACCCATATCTCAAATTCTCCATGTGATTCTCACATTTTAAAAGTTGAGCACAGTCTACTTCAAAGAGACACTGACCCATGTATGTCTTAATGTCTTTTGAAGCTTTAATTTAAAATAGCTAATAGCTGGCAGCTAATTTTATATTTTTAATTAATGTTAAGTTTCCTATCTTATTAACAGTTCTCTCTAGGGATTTTTCTTATTAACGTCTTACTATGGGGAGAGGACTAGAAAAACAAGTTGAACTTTCTTGAGAAGCTCTTTAAAATAAAAGAAAAATAAAAATCTTAGATAATCCAAAACACATATGCTAAGCAAGAAAAATGAACAGGCTAATTGAAATAATGCTTAAAAAATAAATTTAATAGATAGACTGAAAAAGAATGGTAGATCATGGAATTAATCATTTATTAAGCTACCTGGTAGAGGAAGGTAACTACCCAAATTCGGATATCATGTTCCTTACTTCCTGTTCTGGTAAGTGAAGAGTAATTAGAGGGAGTAGATATGAACATTATCTTAAATTTGAAAGACAAAGTAAATATTTCCACGCTCTCTGGGTATCTTCACATGACATGAGCTGCTCCTCGCCTAAGATAACAGAAAGCAGGGTACAAAATACCAGCACTCTGAGTAGTTACCCTTTTCTACCTTCTCAAGCCCAGATAGTATCATACTTAGAAAGGCATCTAAACTAACAACTAATTTCAAAGTGGCTCCTGAAGTATTTTTCTCAAATTCCTGGGAAGACACAAAATCTTAACCCGGTTACCTTAAGTAGTTGTTTTCCAATTGTTGGGCTCATCTTTTCATCTACCATAAGAATTACAATTCCTCTATCATCCATTCCTCTTCTTCCAGCACGACCAGACATTTGAATATATTCACCAGAGGAAATCTGAATGAACATAATTACAAATTCTGCATTTAGAAAAAAAACTGATAAAAAACATTTGTAAATTTTTTTCATCATAAAACATACAAGCACATGTTCTATATTCTAAAAAAGGAGACATGATGAAAAACATGAACTTTTAGGAGAGTGTAAGTGAAAACTCAAAAATGAAAGACATTTAAGACTTTAAATTTTAGGTCCAAAATGATCAAACCCACCACAGCTAAAGGGAAATATCAGCTAATCCATTGTCATAAAAAATATCTTTAAACTAGATATTCTAGAAAACAGCAAAGTCTAAAAAAGCAAAATGTATTATATACTAATTCTAATTTGATAATAAATTTTCTTAATTTATAGAATGAGATTACTATAAAATTAACATTTTTTTTAAAAAAAAAAAAGCAAAATTCTCTCCTATTTTCATGGTGTATGTTCTTAGAGTTTGGTAGAGTCCATTCATCACTAAGAAAAACCTAGTGGAGAAAGGTTAATAAGGCCCCTATATACAGGTTTTCAGGGTGAAAATAAAACACCTGAACACTGGGCAAAGTTTCATCTGTTAAGTACGTGTATACTATTCTCCTGTGGAAAGGATCCACGGTTTCCAGCTTCTCAAAAAATACATGACTTAAGAAGTGTTATGAACCACTATGCTTCAAGAACACATATAACTGATACATCAAAAACAAATCTAACATCCTAGGAACAAGAACAAGGCAGGCACCAGAAAAAATGACAAAAAAAAAAAATCCTAAAAAATATCAGAAAAGAGTATTTCAAAATCGCAGTCTGATAAAATCTCAACAAGGCCCAAAGGCATCATTACATCATGACACATTATCATTTTTATATTTCATAATTATGACCCTGAGTCTTCAAGAATAGGGTGCTTTCTTATTTATCCACTATACTCTGTATCCTTACCCTGTGGTCCATGAGATGCCAAAAGCATGTAAAGTCACAAACGGCTTATTTACTTGTTTTCTTGTAGCATTAATTTTATTCAGAGAATAATTTTAAACTAGTAGATTATGAAGCACTTTAAATTTTATACTAATTTAAAATATAAAACATGAAAAACTTTTACCTGCTTTGCAACTAAAAATCACTTTGAATTAATTTTTTGAAAGGTCAATTTTAAAAAGTTATGTTACAGGAAATTTTTAAAGATAATGTAAAAATTTCTAAAGAGAAATGGCACTATCTCCCTATACTTACATTTCTCTTTTGTACAGCATCCAATACATTTTAAAATAAAAAGAAAAATCTTCCTTTACAATTCTACTATGGGCACTTTTTAATTATTTGATGATGAGTAACTACTGGCAGAAACTTCTTTAAGCAGAAAAGAATCACCATTTTCAAAGATAAAATGTTAAGGAATAGTTGATTACTCACAATTTTCTCCAAATGCCAGATGATGTGAGACTTTGGCTTGCACTGGATACTCCAACTAGAAATCTCTCTCCTTCTACCTGCTTTTCACTCCTGTGATATTCCAATGTCTGCCTAGTAAATGCCCATCTGCTATTATTGCTCAGTTTAAAGACTGTCTTCACTAAGAAGCCTTCTCTGACCCTTTTTATACTTTATCCTTCCCGTATATATTTCTCAGAGTCCACAATAAAACAGTTTCACTTATGATCTCAACTTTCTTTCCTTCTCTCTTAGAAAAGACATATGTGCAAACCTATTAAAACCTCTATTTTAAACCTGAAGTGTACAACAGTGAGCTGCAACTTCACCTAATAGTAGAGGTGCTTTAAATACCTTAAGCTTTAAGAAATGAAAATTCTATGTATATTTAAAGCCTTTACTAATCATTTGCACACTTAATCCCTCCCTTAAGACCAAATTTTTTGACTTAAAAGAGTCTATTTTTGCTGATTTTTTTTTTTTTGGCTAAAGGATAAACATGTAAAGAATCTGAAGTTTAACCTTGATAACCTGTTTAGCTCAGGTACAAGTTCTTGAGTATTTAGAAATGAAAATCTCGAAAGTTTACATGTGTCACAATCACCTTACGTAAAACAATTAAAAAGTTATTTCAATATCTGAATTATTTTACTTACCCATCGGAAATCTTTCCCATCAAATTTTCGTGCATTTGTAAATAAAACAGTTCTAGCTGGCATGTTAATTCCCATAGCAAAAGTCTCTGTGGCAAATAAGGCCTAAATAAATAAATACAATTAATCATGTATTTTAAGATGAAAATCTAGTTTTATAATAACTAATCATTAAAATTAGCTGTTAATGAGACTATACTAAACATACTATTCCTAGATATATTTCAGTTTTACATATAAAATTATTAAGTATTATTTAGTATCTCTTGGGTCCCAGAAAATTTTAATTCAGGAAAAATACTTCCTTAAATTCCAGTGGTGGTAACCTGGAGAGACTACTGCTCTCTAATGGATAAATCATTAGGCTCCAGAACATTTCTCTAAACAGAGTCACATTTCCTGGTTTCCTTACTCATGATGCAGCAGTTAAAAACACCTTTAGGATCCCTGAGGGGAGATCAGAATCAGTGGCTCTCTAAGTTCACTTCTAAGACTTCACCAACAAAAACTTCATTACACGAAAAAATTATGTGTGGTTTAAACACATAAAAGTAAAGTCATTTAAGCTCTATTAAACAATTAAATTTTCATCAAGCGGGAAGATAATTATACTGTATTTCATCAACTTAATAGAATGCTATTCATTGGTTAAAAAGAATGAAAAGCTACATATGTGACAAAACTGAATAACAACATAGGTAGTATAATCAATTTTTTTATTTAAAAAAAAGAATATTATTTGAATGTATGCTAGTGGAAATTTCTGGGACATGAAGTGAATGATGATACTTTATGTACAATTGTTCTATTTGAATTTTTCAATCAATAAGTTCACATATATTTTTTAAAAGATTGTTTAAAATAGGCTTTAACAAAATATACAATCTAGAGAACACCAACAGGGCCTTACCAGGATCCAGGTATAACTTAGTAAACAATTCTTAATCTAAAATGTCTCAAGTATGTTCTTTAGAATGAATATATTTCTTTTAAATATTCCACTTCGTACTAAGGTTCACATGATAAATCTGTAATCTAATTTTTTGAATGCTAATCTGATTTTTAAACATAAAATAATTTATAAGTCAATATAAACTTACGACCACATTTTGAAGTTGTATCCAATTTTTAATATCCTATTTCTGGGTACAGACCTCAACGTAATTTTTCAAATTAAATCCGACCGTCTTTGGTTTAAAATCAGAATATCCTTCAAACGGTCTCTTGTAAATCTACCAGCAATTCTTAGCTTTCTAAACTAATCCTTTTAATTTGTATGTAAAAAAAGAATTCACTTACAGAATTAACTTTACTTCTGATAATAGCACCTTTTATAAAATTCCATACTGTATTCAATAGTGCTACCATTTCTTACTTTAAATATAAGGAAACAAAAGATTATTTTATCTACAGCCCCAAATTTATGAAGTACAGGTACCCTTGCTTTTCAAGATTGTTAAACCACTTTGCTTTTACGAAAGACCTTTATTAGTACCTGTTTTGGCTAACAGAAAGAAACCCAATGAGGATTTTTCCTATTATGAAAAAAGATGAAAGGCAAAAACACCATTCAGCGTGTTTTGCAGTGAACAATTACAGAGGCTGCAGGCACCCTAACAGTGAGAGTGGCACAGCCAAGCTCCATCCAGGAACTATACTCAGCAAAGGTACCAGAGCTTTGAGCTGCGTCTATGAACCTATGTGTTTTATATTGGTTTATTTTACGCATCTGTTAGCAAGATGTGCCCAAATGAAACAGAAAAGCCTAAGAGAACTGGTAAGGGTGTTACACTTAGCACAAAACTGGATGTAATTAAGTGGTTTTTTACTCCCAGCTTTATTGAAACATAACAATTAGTTGCTCAAATTTACACTGTACAATGAGTTTTTCTTGAATTATAGTTGACATATGATAATGTATGTTTTAGTTGCACAGCATAGTGATTAGAGCTACATAATTCACAAAGTGATCACCTTACTAAATCTAGTATCCCTTTCTCCTTACATATTTGTTACAGTAACTATATTCCTTATGCTATACTTTATATCTCCATGTCTATTTTCTATCTATCCATTTGTACTTCTTAATCCCTTTGTCTTTTTTCTGTCATCTCCCCAACCCACTTCCATCTAGTAGTCCTCAAAATATCCTCTGTATCTATGAGTTTATTTTGGCTTTTATTGTTATTTTTTTTACATTCCACATATACATGAAATAAAGCAATATTTGTCTTTCTCTGACCCATTTCATTCAGTGCAATACCCTGTAAATCCATCGAGGCAATATCTTTTTCTATCCCCTTCCTTCTAGTCTGTGTGTGTCTTTTAATCTGAAGTGTGTCTCTTGTAGGTAGCATAAGTAGGGGTCTTGTTTTTTATCCATTATTTCTTATCCATTCGGCAACTCTATCTTTTGGCTAGAGCACTTAATTCTTTTCCATTTGAGGTACTTATTGATAGGAATGTAGTTATTACCATTCTTTATTCCTATTTTTGATACATGTCTTTTCTTCTTAAAGAAGTTCCTCCAACACTTTCTGTAATAGTGGCCTGGTGTTGATAAATTCCTTTAGTTTATTTTTGTCTGGGAAGCTCTTTATCTGTCCTTCGACTCTAAATGATAGCTTTGCTGGATAAAGTATTCTTGGTTGTAGATCCTGGGTTTTCATCACATGTAATATTTTGTACAAGCCCTTCAGTTCTGCATTGTTTCTTCTGAGAAATCAGCTGCCAGTATTATGGCTGCTTCCTTGTAGGTAACTGCTTTTTTCTTGCTGCTTTTAAATATTCTTTGTATTTAACCTTTGGTATTTTAATTATAATCTCTTGGTGTGGTCCTCTTTGTATTAATCTTTTTTAGGACTCTCTGAGCTTCCTGGGGTTGTATGTCTATTTCCTTTACCAGGTGAGGGAAGTTTTCCATCATTTCTTCAAACAGCTCTTCAACTTCTTGTTCTCCTTCAGGTACCCCTATGACATAGATGTTTTTATGTTAAATTGTGTCCCATAGGCTCCTTAAATTACAGTCTTGGCTCTTTTTTCTTGCCTTTCTGATTGAGTGTCCTTGGCTTCCCATCCTTTGTATCAGTGGTTCAATCTTCTTTTTTATCCGGTTTATTCCCTCTAATATACTCATCTATGTTCTTCATTTCCATCTGATTCCCTTTTAAAATTTCCATTTCCATTTTTATGTTTTTATTCTCTTTGTTAAAGTTCTCACTGAATTCACCTATACTTTCCCTAAGTTCATTGATCATGTTTATAACCAGTGTTTTGGACTCTGCATGTTAGACTGCTTGACTCCGTTATTCTTGGATCTCTCATATGGTTTCTGCTTTCTGCCTTCCCATACTGGTTGCCATTCTGTGTCTTTCTATATCCTAGCAAAGCTCCTCAGTTTTCCAGTCTTATTACTGTGGCCTTCTGTAGTAGGTGTCCAGTGGCACAGTTCTGAGAGGGGGTTAGCTACAGGCCAAGGTTTAGCCCCAGTTTGTGCCCCTCCAGGGCTACCTGTTAAGATTCAGCAAGCAATCCACAGATGCTGTGCTTAGAGTTGTCTCAAGAAACCACACCAGGAACCGAGGTCAGCTGCCATCAGTAGAGACGGCACTGCTCAATAAGCACCACCAAACCTGCTGATGATACAACTGGATATGGCTTGGGTGGGGCCATGAGTTGGGGGAGGCAGAGTTTCAGGGAATCCTCTGGGTGGAGAGACCGTGGTTATCCTGTCTAATGAAGTCTCAGCTATAGTGGCATTGCATCCGCACCCTGGAAGGTGGAGAGGCCTCAACAGAAGAACAATAGATACCGCTGGCATTTCTGCTGGGGAGAGAGCCTTGCCTCCAGCCCTCACTCGGACAACTCGGTATCCCTCTTTAAGTACCTGGTGCCCCCGTGCCACCAACTAGCCCCAACTAGCCACTGGTTCTCAGGTGAGCAGGTTCATTACTGCAAAAGTCCTCTCACAGACATGGACCCTTTAAGAAATGTCTGCACTTGAAAACACATATCCGAAAAGATATTTGCAAACCGAAGTTCATAGAGGCATTATTCAGTGGCCAGGACAAGGAAGCAACCGAAGTGTCCTACAATAGATGATTGGCTAAAGAAGCTGTGATACATATATCCAATGGGATGTTACTTAGCCACAAGAAGAGATGAAATACTGCCATTTGTGACAACATGGATGGACCTGGAGATAATCATGCTAAGCAAAATAAGTCAAACAGAAAAAGTTGAAAATCACATGATATCACTTATATGTGGGATATAAACATAAAAGCAACAAATGAACAGGACAAACAAACAGATACTCATGGACCTAGACAACGTACTAGTGGTTACCAGAGGGGATGGGGTAGGAGGGAAGTAGATGGCGTAAAGGGGGTAGAATATGTGGTGACAGAAAGAAATCTAACTATGACAGACGAACACGCAATGTAAACAAATAAACATATATATGTGCCTTACTGTTAAAGTATACAGCTGAAACTTATTGGATTTTGTTAACCAATGTCACCATAAAAAAAAATAAATAAATAATAAAAATAATAATTAAAAAAAAAGTGTCTGCAGCTGCTGCTGCCGTGGCCTCTGTCCTGCTCAGCTGCTGGAGACCTGTCGGCCTCATGTCTTTACCCTCTACCTTCTACTGTTGCAGGCTGATTAATTATTTCTCTCCCTGGTTGTAGTGCTCTGTTCACCTAGATCCCAGGTGACTTTACTTGCTGTTTGTTCCACGTTTCTGTCATAACTTTGATATAGTCGCAAGAGAAATGAACAAAGCCTCTATCATCTATGCCATTTCCCCCCTCCTCCTAATTAAGCGTTCTGATGGCAGTGAACAAAATAAAGACATTGTCTGTGTGTTGAATACTGGGTCTGGAAACACTCAAAAAATTTTCCATATAAATTAATGGTAATTACTTCTTTGATTTATGCTATTTCAGCTTAAAATAGCTTCGTAGGAACTCTCTAGCTTGGGATAGAGGGGGAAACCTGTGTAACACTACATGTAAAAATTAAGTTCATTAGCTCAGTCATTCCATATTATCTGGTTTAAAAATAAAAAAACAAAACAATATAAACCTGTCTATAAATGGTGTTCTAGATAATTTTCAAGCTGTTCACACAACACAATTTTGGGACATAATAAATAAAAATAAAATCATACCTTTATCAATCCTTCAGAAAAAAGAATTTCTATAGTTTCTTTCAAAATAGGAAGTAAACCACCATGGTGAATACCAATCCCCCGCTTCAAAAGAGGAAGTACATGTTCAACCTGCGATTAGAAAGTTTATTTTACAATGAGATGGGGAAAGCGGAAATTAAAAATGTTAAACCAACCAAATTAAGAAAAATGGATAATCAAGAAAAAATTCTATTTAAAAAAACTTTATATAATCTTTTCAGAATAAAAGCAAAAACCAAACCCATATCCCACAGGTTATTAAACTCAAAACAATACATTTGTTTCAGCTTACTTTATGAAAATATGAAATGTATGTTTTAAATAAACTTTATAAATGTTTTGCTGCCTCAAATTTTCCAGCATCCCTTCATGTCCTCCAAAAAATTAAAAGTTATGAGGGCAAAGTTTGTATCTGCACAAAATAAATTTAAATACTGGCCAACTCAAACCAAAACAAAACAAAACAAAACAAAAACACTATAAAGTATATTTAATATAAATATGTACTCCATTTACAAACAAATGAATTATTGAAGAGTTCATTCTCTTTAACACTATATCAAATGCCATTAAATACCTTCTATTAGAAGTATGGTAGGATAACAAAGATGTATAAAGACATGGCTCAGTCCTTAGATATAATAATTCAACTGGGAAGAAAAATTACAAAAAATGTTGTATATTAAATACTATTTTTTAAATACCAAGAAACATGTTATTGCAGTCTTAGCATAAAGCACTTATAATTAAAGCGATCATTTGTAAGCAGACTATGACCTCCCAACTTTACACAAAATAAAACTTCCATATATTACGTTGGACTAAAGCAGTAGTTCTCAGAGTTGGATAGAAATTAGAAACCCCTGGAGAGCTTCTGAAAGATTCTAATAACTGGAGTAAGAATAAACATCATACAATATGTTTCAAATAATAATGAAACATCAGACCAATTAAGTCAGAATCTCTGGCAGTGAGACCCAGACATTAGAGTATTTCAGAACTCCACGGGCAATTCTAATAGTCAAAGTAGACATGTTCCTCACTAAATATACATGACTTTCATTAGGTGTGTGCTTTTGTTTTGTTAGGTAGCCTTAAGGAATTTAATGACTTATAACTAGCATTAGTAATTTTACGGTATTAGGAACAGAAGCAGTAATTTCTAGACCATAACTTTCAGAGAAGAGTTCCCTCAGGCAGCAAATCTTTCTTCTTCTCACCTTTTCAGAAATTTATAAAATAAAGGCATTATTTTGGTGCTTGATGTAACATGTTTATTACAGCGTGTGAACATTGTAATATAGTAATAAAACCAAGAAATATATGCAAAGTGAATATATGCTATCTATTAATATTCATACCTTACTCAGTAACATTAAACACAAACCTGAGGGAGCTTTTTATCTTCATCTGACAAGCAGTCAATTGCATTACTGAATACTTCTTCGACCATCTTCTTTTCTTCATCTAAGAGAAAATTAAACAGACATAAATATCTAAATAAGTCAGTAATATCAAACACTGAAAATAATAAGAGTCTATAAAGGGTAAAGGAAAATTCAGTATTTGAGATAGAAGGAAAAGTAGATTAAAATGGTTAAGTGATTATTTAATAAAATTCAATACCTTCCAAAACAAATATAGTAGACTAAATCCATGAATAAAAGTACTATCTTATAAAAACAGTAACAATACACTAAGTGCTCTATATGTAATATTTAACAGTCACAGAATTATTACTATCCACTATTAAGTGAGGCTTAGAGCAAATAACGGGCACAGCTAGTAATTGTTAGAACAATTTCAAAGCCTATGCTCTTACCCATTCCACTGCCTTCTTGAACAGTGTCTATTAAATAATAGAAAGCTAAGAAATATCTGTTGAACTAATCAATTTATAACCCTGCAACATTAAGCAGATTCAGCACTAGTGGTGTTAAGAAAACAATAAGCAGAGCAATTCACACAATCAAAAAACAAAACGCAGTTAAGTTCTCACTTAACATAGCTGAGAGGTTCTGTGACTTTAAGGGAAATGAAATGATGTATAACAAAACCAATTTTACCACAAGCTAACTGACATAAACAAAAGTTAAGTTCCTACAGCATCTCATCAATGTGATGTTGAACAAAACGTTATTCAAGGATCTGCTATATTATCGGCTTTAAGAGGTTATCATTTGTTGCTGCTACCCATGGATAAGTAAAAATTAGCCTTAAAATGGGTATAGTTCTGTGTCTTGATAAAGAAAACGATACAACCGAAATTTGATTTTAGATGACTGAAGATATTTCCTTCTCAGTATACAGGATTACATATGCAAAAGGCTAAAATGAATACAAGTTGGATTGGTATTCAGCATCCCATAATTTTTGGCTAAGCTGTGCTACTATGTACCTGTGTTACTTTGGTGAGTTACATTTATAGTTAATATATGTGAATAATTTAGTAATTTGCTAGAAGTTCTTTTACTTTATTCAAGAATTAGGTTAGGTAAAGGGCAGGAATTCCCATTTTTGATTTCTAGAAAAATGAAGTGGAGTACTTTCTACACACAAGGACGTGTGATGAAGAGAATGCCCCTTAAGGAGTCAGAGAATCACAATAACTAAGGAGTTCATGGTGACAAAGTATAAAAAGGTTATGATTCTAGTATTTCTCAGTAGAGTTCTTTGGATTTTACACATAGCAATATACTTACACCTTCGAATAAAAGAAAAGAGAAGGCAAGGAAAGAAATGACAAATCAAGGATCTCTTAAAGATTTTACAAATGCGATGAGTAACTACTACTGCAACTATAAGGTCAATTGCATATCCTATCAGTATATAATTGATAATGCCTTATCAGATATATATTTACATTTTCCCAGAACATTAAAACTATGCTAAAATTATAAAGTACCTGTGTTGAAATCTAATTTGGTCATTTGAAGTGCATAGGCTTCGCAATCTTTCTTACTAAAACTGAAAATAATTACAGGTTGAAAATTTCTTTCCATAATCATCTTCACGATCTTGAACACATTTGATGGTCCTGCAAAGAGTATATAACAACATACCCAAAAAATTAATCCAAGATGGATCATAGACCTAAATACAAAATCTAAAACTACAAAACTCTTTTAAAATATATAGTAAATCTTCATTATTTGGGGTTATAGAAAGCATTCTTGGATATGACATCAAAAGCACAAGCAATAACAACAAAAAGTAACAGATAAATTAGATTTCATCAAAATCAAAAATTTTTTGAATTCAATAAACATCAACAACAAAGTGAAAAGACAACCCTTACCCACAACATGAGAAAATATTTGCAAATGACCTAATTTATAAGCGTCTAGTATCCAGAACATATAAAGATTTCTTACAACTTGACAAAAAGACAATGTAATTTCTAAATAGGTAAAGAATTTGAGTAAATATTTCTCCAAAGAAGATACACAAATGGCCAATAAGCACATGAATATATACTCAACATCATTAGCTACAATGGAAATGTAAATCAAAACCACATTGAGATATCACTTCACACTACTAGGATGATGATAATCACATAGACAGATACAGTACTGTCAAGAATGTGGAGGAAATGGAAACCTCATAACCTTCTGATGGAAATGTAAATAGTGCAGCCACTCTGGAAAATAATCTGGCAGTTATTCAAAAGGTTAAACATAGAATTTCCATATGATTCAACAATACCACTCCTAAGGGGGGGGGGTGTTCAGAAGAAAATATATATTCTTGAATAACACAAATGTTTACAGCAGCATTATGTACAACAATCAAAAAGTGGAAACAACCCAAAATCCATCAACTAATAAATGGATAAAATATAGTATATTCATACAATGGAATGTTATTTGAACATAAAACGGAATGAAGTACCGACACATGCTATAACATGGATGAACCCTGAAAACATGCTAAGAGTAAGAAGCCAGATGCAAAAATCAGACATATTATGATTCCATTTACATGTAATGTCCAGAAAAATAAAGTGATTAGCAAAGGCTAAAGCATGAAGAACAGAGATTTGGGGAAAAGAAGAAATGACTACTAATGGGTATGGGGTTTCTTTTTGAGTTGATGGAAATAGTCTAGAATTAGAGAGCAGCATAACTTTGTGATTATATTGAAATCCATGGAACTATATGCTTAAAAATGGTGACAATTATGGTACATAAATTATATCTCAATAAAAAAATGACTGTAGTGATGGTTGCACAATTCTGTGAATATACTCATAACGACTGAATTATACACTTTAATGGGTGAACTGTATAGTATGTGAATTATATCTCAACAAATGTCAGGCAGGAAAAAGAAATCAACCTTTATTCATTTGATTTGACTGTACACTATCTAGATCTTTATATAACTTCCTGAGGAAAAAGCAAAGAAAAAAATGTCATTGAAAATACAATTTACATGTAAAATTCCCTCAAAAGAAGTTCCAAATTACCTTTTGTTCCTCCTTTCCGCCCCTTCTGATCTCCTTTTGCTAAATCACCAGCATCTCGAAGAACTTGCATTGCAGTATTAAAATTATCTTCTCTGAAGTCACCCTGAAATTAGAGATATTTTTCTATGTAACTTCACTAACATTTAATCCTAATCCAAACATTTTTCACACATCAAAATGAAGCTTCCTCAAATAATAAATTTAATAATAATGATAACAAAGGTCACTAAAATAGTTCAAAAATTATGTGTGGTAAGAGGTAATAAAAGGTGATAAAGAGGTATTAGAACTGGAAAAAGCAAAACCTAACATACCTGAAACATGTCTAGAGTCCCCACTCTCCAAGCATTTAAAAAATATAGGGAAAGGAGGGAAATCTAATCCATGCATAAGAGAAACATATAAGTCTTAAATAAATTTTTTGAAATAAAAATATACATAACCGACAACTTTGGATCACAAAACAATTTAAGGAAAAAAATGATTCTGTACCATTCTTCTCTAGTTTAAGGAAAAACAGATATAAACAACAAAAGTATGACATTACAGATAATAAGAGTGACAATTACTCTCTTACATTTTCATCAACTACAAGGTGCAGGCCATCCCCTCCAGCTGGAAAAATGTAGTGCTGCAATGGAGTAGGACGATAATCTGTGTAAATTACATGACAAGGCTGTAAAAAGAAAAAAATATAATTAAACATGTTGTGTTTTATTTCTTCAATAATAATATTGTGTATCTGACCTACTTAAAAGACCTTGAAAAAAGAAAAACTTTATAAAAATCACTTTAAAACCAGGCAAGAGAAAAAGGTGGAAAAATTAGGTCTATCAAATTATACTACCATCTGTTTAATTTTACCAATTTCCTAATCAGAGCCAAATACAAGATTTAAGCTTCAATAATAATCTTAGATTCATATCCTAGACCTGTGATGCTGTGGGGGGGAGGGGGGGAAGGGGGGGGAAATGCCTGTTTCTACAGAGCAGTAGTATGCTGAAAGAGAATGTTCCCTAAGGTAAAATGTAACTTTTCAGCCCCACTGAGGTTTCTCAAAGCCTTAGTAAAGCAGCAGGTTGACCTAGTTCATCCAAAAGATCGATCCACTTGGTTTCTAACCTACAGGAGCAAACACAGGTGCCACCAAAACACCATTAAATAGCTTACAGATAAGTCTGTGAGGACTCTGCTATAAAAGAAAAATAAGGGCAAGAATAAATTTATTACACACGAACAAATACTTGTTATAAGATCCTACACCACTGCTAAATTTGGACTAGAATGGCAAAAATAGTAAAAATTTTTACTGTATTCCCATGAGAAAAATAAAATCACATGCTTAGGACATGCCCAGCTTTTTCCTGTTACCAAGGTCTTACAGGAAATTCTGTGTTCTCATGGCTCACTGTACGACTAAATGTAGTAATCTCCAAATCTGCTGGACCTGTAAGATCAACTTGGGAGCTTTTAAAAGTTGGAACTTCCAAGACCCTACTCCAAGAGATTCTGATATACTGGGTTTGATATGGGACTCAGAAGTCTACACTTGTAAATTAGCTTAGCTATTCACTTCATTTAGACAAACTTGCTTAATTTGGGAAGTAGTTTCAGAGTACAATGTCCTCTTTATTCTAGGCAACATTAGGCACAGACATAGTAAGGCCAGGTTGTAACAGTTTAAATATTGAAGACATCAAAAAAGACAAAAAAAAAATACCTGTTTATGTAAATGGCAAATCCATTCAGCAAACTGTCGGGCATTTGGAATAGTAGCCGAAAGAAAGACATAGTGAACGTTATCTGGAAGCAAAATAATAGTTTCTTCCCATACCACACCACGCTCTGAAAAAAACAAATATACCTTGGAATCCAATGTCACTTTATTGACAAGTAATCTAAAATTATCTTCTCTCAAGCTCAATAATGAGAAATGCAGACCACTATACACACAGATATTTTTCACCACAGATTCTTAATGAAAACTACTTTAGTTTGTACCATGAATTTATCCATAGAAAGTTAGTAGACTAAACCACTTATAAACACAATGTACTTTGAAATGACGCACTGCAAAGAGCAGCTTCAGACTGAAACATTTTCAAAAAAGGTAACAGGAGTCCCACAGCAATGGAAATATCTACATTTCATTCTGAGAAGCAGAAATAAATGGCTTGTGAAAAATTACAGCAAAAATTTCAAAGAAACACCATTACAATACCATATATCTTTCATCCAAATTATCCTCATGAACTCTAGAGATGAAAGATCTGATGAACAGCAAAAAACTGTCAGATTTTATCAAAATTGGGGGGGGGGGGGAATCAGAATTTATCCTTAAAGTAAACAAATCAATATAAGATTCATGACTTTAAAACCAAAACAACTCTGCTCAGAACTTAATTTTATGAATCTTAAAGGGTTAAATGTTTAAAGGATACATGATTTCTTAAACTGTATTATTTTCACTATAAATATAGGTTGTTAGTGCTTTAATTTAAATAACAACTAAGTTTTATTTTAGGTGTGTAATATTAAACATTAAACTTTTAAATGTGTTTGTTAACATCAGCGCTTCCAGTTTCATCCAAAATACTAAGTTTACTTACTTTTCCAAAATAAAGGAATATTTATAATTTTTTGATCATTTTTATTTCATAAACCCTTTTAACCATAAACTTGCATTTCTTAGTTTAAAAAAAAAAAACTAAAACAACAAAAAATCAAGGAAATTAATTTTACAGGTTAGAAGTTTTAGAAATTCTTTAACATTAGTTATATTAGACAGCTCTCTATTAAAAGCAAACTAGTTTTAATTCCTTTTGTTTTATTTGAATTTGCATTTTCTCACCTAGAAAGTTAACTACTTAAGAATGAGATTCTACTGGAAATACTGTATTATGTTGTCTACCATTTAGTTTACTAAAACTCTAGCCGCATGAAACATCAAAGCAAACTGTAACAACTATTATTCTAAATTCCTAATGCCATTCTTAAGGAAAATACATGGCAGACATCTCAACACAGAAGAATATACCTGAATCTCTCATGTAATGAATTTCATCAAATATAACCCAAGCAACTTCTCGCATAACTTCAGAACCTCTGTACAGCATACTTCTCAAAATCTAAAGAAAAAAAATAGAAGATTTAGCAGAATTTTGACATAATAAAAACTCTTCTAAAAATTTTGGAAATCCTTTTTCAATGGAAATAAAATAATTTTGGGGGTTACACATATTTAAAATATATTTCATAAATTATATAATATTGCTTTTCTCATAAAATAAAAATAAATTACTTCTCAACGGCTGGCAATCAGATATGATCCATAAAGAGAATTATTACCACCTCTATCTCTACATGTCAAATATGAAGTCACTTCCTTATATGTACAATATTTATCCACAGATCTATACTTCCTAGAATATGATAGCAACTTAAAAACTATCTTCTATCCAATGCACTAGATCTCATAATGTTTACTCATTTTTTTCTGCCTCATCTCACAATATATTTTCTGGCAACTATTATCCCGATTTTTGAGTTGAGATGGCAGAAAGTTTAGAGAATGAAAATAAAACTTACTTTGGGCATCAAAATGAAAAGTGAGCAATGCTTCTGGATGACTCTGCAGACCAGAAGCTAAATTATGCTCTATTATACCATATCCTTGTAAAATGCAAAGACAAGAAGTACTGAGATAGTTAACTGTCCCAAATATGTTACAAGTAAATGCAAAGCTTAACTGTGGTTATGAGAAAAGCTAAACATAATTTGGCATCTTTTTAAAAGTTGTTTATTTACTATTTGTATCAACACTCAGATGCAGAAGAAAAATATTACATGGAAGGAAGAGCCACTACTTATTGGAAGTTATGTACTCAAATCCTTGAAAGTATATAAACAAAACCATAAGAGTATTTTCATGTCACTGACAATAAGTCTTTAAAAATACTTGGTCAAGAAAAAGTTAAATCAATGTTATATGGCAAATAACAAAAACAACTGGTAATTTATAACTGAATTTATATAATTACTAGAACGTTTTAAGATGAACTTTACCCCTTCCAAGTAAATTTATTCAGAAAGTACTATATTTTATCTATATAGAGCAAGTGATAAAACATTAGATGTTGTAAATTAAAAAGGAAAAATTGCATGAGGCACCATGTAAATTACCTCTGTGGTCATAACAAGACAAGATGCTGTAGGATTAATAGTAACATCTCCTGTCATCAGACCAACATCTTGAAATTCTTCATACATTTCACGGTATTTCTGGTTACTCAAAGCCTTAATTGGGCTAGTAAATATTACACGTTGTTTTTCCCTTAAGGCCAATGCAATGGCATACCTAAAAATGTGAAAGCACACAAAAATAAAGTACTTATAAAATCTTTCCTTTAAAATGATTTTAAAACTTCTGTTATATAAATTATGCCCGAGTTTTCCCTACTTATCTTAAAAGAACTATTAGCAAATTCTGCTATCGTAAACTATTACAGTAATAATTATTATGATAAAAATCTGAAGTGTAGTGGTCTAAATAAACTAGAAAATTTTAATTTTAACTCTGGTCTCTTGGAGTTAATGTAACTTAATTACCAATACTAATGGATTACTAATGGTTACCCTATTTCTTGTAAGCAAAATACCTTCGGTCCTATAAACGAGCCTCCAAAAGTTTAGAGCCTGTGCCTGTCAGTTTATACATATACAGAGTATAAACGATTAGGAAACACTGGAAAATGAAGTTTTTTCTTTTGTTTCACAAATAAATTAATTTTAGCACATGTAATAGTGACCAAATCAGTCTTTGATTGGAAATTATGGTGAGTTCCAATTACATAAAAGCTCTTCTACAGCTGTTAATAGAATGTAAGAATTTTGTTTCTTAAAAAGAAATTCAATTGAATTTAAGTGTTTAAATTTAGACCATGAAATCAGAACTAAGCACTGTGGCTGATCCTCCTTGTTACAGTTCCCTCCCCCAACAGACATATTACCTATTTGGGGAAATAAAAATAATATTAATTTCAACCATCCCCCCAAATAATGAAATAAACAATTAAAAATTATCCAAGCATAATCAAATATAAACTGTTAAGAAAAAAGAATATAGAGATGCTACAATATATTATCTAAAATATCCACTTTTCAGCAAAAGATATAAAAAGAAACAGGAAAGTGCAGTCTACACTTAGGCAAAAAAGAAATCATGAGAAATGGATTCCGAGTGGGCCCAGATGTTGGGCTTAGCAGAGAAAGACCCCTAAGTGGCTATTAAAAACATGTCCAAAAAAATGTAAGGAAACCATATTCTCAAAATTAAAGGAAAAAGGACAATGATTCAACAAATAGGCAATCTCGACAGAGAAACCAAAACTGTAACATAACCTAATAAAAACTCTATAAATGAAAAGTATAATAATTGAAATGAAAAATTCACTAAATGGGCTCAAGAGCAGATCTGATGGCAGAAAAAACTACGAGTAAATATGAAGATAGATAAATACAAATGATCAGCCCTAAAGAGAGAAAGAAACAGAAAAAAAGACACTCAGAGATCTGTGGGACAACCTCAAGCATCTCAATGAAATTACAAAAAGAGAAAGCGGCAGAAAAAATATTTTAAAATATTTAAAATAAAAATGAAAAACTTCCTAGTTTGTTTAAAAGAATATTAACCCACAAATGCAACACACACAATCCGCCCAAGCAGGAAAAACTGAAAAAGAAACACCTAGAAACATAGTGTAACTGCTAAGTGACAAAGTCTTCAAAGCAACAAGAAAAAAACCACACATAGAAGAGAACTACAACATATTAAGGCTAACTTCTGACTAGAAACAATCAAATAGAATGAAACAATCAGTAAAATGACTAACCAATGTTGCAAGAGAAAATGTCAACCAATAAATCTATATTCAGTGACATTATCCTTTCAAAAACAAAAGCAAAATAATTTCCAAATAAAAAACTGGGAATTCACTGCTAACGTACCTATCCTGCAATAAATATTCTTTAAAAATCCTTTAACTCAAATCCAGAGAAAAGAATAAAGAGTTCTAGGAATGATGAAAATGTGGGTAAATATGACTGTTTGTTTATTTCTCTTTTATCCAATTAATACTTTTTTAAAACATAAGACTAAGAAAAAATTACACTATATTACATTAGATTTATAGTATATACAGTTGAAATAACTATGACAAAAATAGCACAAAAAATATTACACTATGGTTGTGATTTAGTTAAAAGTGCATACTGTAAACCCTAGAGTAACCACACACAAAAAAAATTAACTCAAAGCTAAAAAAAATCAACAGAAGATCTAAAATGGTACACTAAAAAGTATTTGTTAAATACAACAGAAGGCTGTAAAGACATGAGGCATATACTAAAAAACATTATATCACTAAATTATTGAAGTCATAAAGAATCTTCTCCAACTACACAGAAATTACATTAGAAATCAAAAACAAAAATATATGGAAAATCACCAAATGCTTGAAAAGCAAACAACATAAGAGAAAATGAAGAGCTACTTAAGAAATGAATTGAATTAAAAATGAATTGTAACTACGAAAATTTATGGGATGCATCTAAAGTTGTACTAAGAGGGAAATGTATACTTTTAAACACATTAGACAGAATGATCTAAAATCAATAATCTAAATTCTGCCCCAAGAAAGGCACAAATTACCAAAACTCACTCAAGAAGAAAGAAAACTGAATTAGGAATGAAAAATTTTTCCCATAAAGAAAAGCCCAAGTTGTTCAGATGGCTTCATTTGTGAATTCTCTCAAACATTTAAAGAGGAAATTATACCAAATGAACACAAACTCTTTCGGAAAATAGACCAGGAGGGAACACTTCCCAAACTTACATTATGAGGTCAACATTAACATGATACCAAAGGCAGTCACTCTATAAGAAAACTACATACCAATAACCCTCATGAGGAAAGATGCAAAAAATAGTCCAGAATAAAATATGAGTAAACTGGCAACATACACAAATGGTCATCTGCCATAAACAACCAGATTATTTATATTCCAGAAACATAAGGTTAGTTTAACATCAGAAAATACACATTAATAAGATAAAAGCAAATACCACATCATTGTCTCAATAGATGGAAGAAGCATTTGACAAAATACAATGCTTCTTTTTTTATCCTTGATGTATATTTCGTTCTTTCTAGCTTTATTGAGACATAATTGCATACAACACTGTGTAAGTTTAAGGGTTATAATGTGACAATTTGATACGTGTGTGTGTGTGTGTGTGTGTATTAAAATGATTACCATTACTCATTAACACCTCTATTCCCTTCCATAATTATCGTAATTACCGAGTAGTTGTTTGAGTATGTTTCCAATTCTTTGTGGTATGTACCTAGGAGTAGAATTGCTGAGTTCTATGTTAAGTCTATGTTAACTTTTTGAATAAGAGTAAGACTGTTTTCCACAGTAGCCCTCACCAGATTTTCGAAAGTATAACTCTAGTGAATTTCTTAAATTTCTCTTTATGGTTTCCTATTCCAGAGTTTGACAGCAGGGTTCAGCACACATGCAATAATTTCCTCCACTGAAAACTTCTCTCCTCTTGTAGAAAAAATGAAAGCAAGGTTACACTAATGTCCGGAATTCTAAGAATTATATATGTTGGCTTTAAACGGAAAATGCATCAAACATATTGTATTCTTCTCTAAGTGAGATAAAATAATTGAATTAAAAGTAGTTAAACCTCTTCTTCAGTCTACAGCCATGCTACCCTGCACAGGCTGGATTTCCTCTGATCTTGGAAGCTAAGCTGGGTCAGGCTTGGTTAGTACCTGGATGGGAGACCACCTAGGAAGACCAGGTATTGTAGGCATAAAAAAATAAAACATAAGGGATTGTAAGCTGACAAGGTCCTTGCAATCTGTGAGGTCAACCAAGGGCTGTCTCGTCTAAAAAAAAATTAAAAAATAAAACTTAAAAAAATAAATTAAATAAATAAAATAAACCAAACCTCTTCTTCTATATCTTAGGAGGAAAGTAGAGGGGAACCAGTAAGAAAAAGGTCCTACTTTACTGGATAGAACTGGGATAATATGAGACCATAATGTATTTGAGGCTGGGAAACAGATCAATATTCTACAATTGGCTGATACCATTAGGATGACACTCAAGACCCAAGCTTCATTCCTCTAACTCTCTCTGTAAAGAGAAAAATTGTGAGTTATACCTAAGCCACAGTCTGGAAGGCACTAATATACAGTGACCAGATAAACCCAGAATTTGGCTAAGGAAAAAATATTCCAGAACTCATGAAGTATTTCCACCATCATGCCAAGTTTAAAAGGAATGATGAACAGGGTGATCAATGCCATTTTTATCTGTTTCTTTCTCTATGGTCTTCACTCTTTATGAAGAGTACTTAAGTCAGTTGCCCAATAGAAAAGCTGAAATTTTTTCATAATGGAGAAGTAAAATATGTAATAAATTATTAAGTTAACCTGCCAACACAAACTGATTTCTGAAAAGCGTGCCAAGACAAATCGTACTGAGACAACTGGATGTCCACATGAAAAGAATGAAGTCAGTCCTTTACCTGACAAATTATATATAAATTAACTCAAAAAGAATCAAAGACCTAACATAAAAGCTAAAACTACAAGGCTCTTAGAATTGGTACAGTCACTATGGAAAACAGTATGGAGGTTCCTCAAAAAGCTAAGAATTGATCCAGCAATCTCTCTACTGGGTATTTATTTACCCCGAAGACTCAAAATCCACATCCAAAAAGATATTTGCACACCGATGTTCATAGCAGCATTATTCACAGTGGCCAGGACATGGAAACAACTGAGGTGTCCTACAATAGATGACTGAATAAAGAAGCTATGGCACATATATACAGTGGAATATTACTCAGCCATAAGAGATGAAATAATGCCATTTGCATCAACATGGATAATCATGCCAAGCAAAATAAGCCAGACAAAAAAGTTGAAAATCAAATGATAACATTTTTATGTGGTATATAAACCTAAATGCAACAAATGAACAGAATAAACAGAGACTCATGGATGTGGGCAACAGACTAGTGGTTACCAGAGGGTAGGGGGTGGTGGAGGAGAAGAAAGGTAGACGGGGTAATAGGGGTCAAATATAGGGGGGTAAGAGGAGGGTGAAGTGGGTAAAGGAATCAAATATACGGTAGCTGAATGAAACTGGTCTTTGGGTGGTAAACACACAATAGATTATACAGATGTCAAATTATAATGTACACTTGAAAATTATATAATTGTATTAACCAATGTTACTCCAATAAACGTAATTTAAAAAATAAAATAAATTAGAATGAAATATAGGCTCACTACAGATATAAGGACACAGAGACTAAAAGTGAAGAGATGGAAAAAGATAGTCCATGCAAATGGAAACAAACAAACAAAAAGCTGGGGTGGTTACAGTTATGTCAGACAAATGAGACTTTAAACAAAGACTGTGAAAAGAGACAAAGAAGGATACTACATAATGATAAAGGGGTCAATCCAACAAGAATATATAACATTTGTAAAATATTTAAAATGTAGCCAACATAGGAGCACCTAAATATATAAAGCAAATATTAACAGACCTAAAATTTCAGTTAAGAAAGCTACTTACTCAGCGCATACAGTTTTTCCTGCTGACGTATGTGCAGATACTAAAACAGACTGGCTATTATCAACACACTGAATGGCTTCTCTTTGAAAAGCATCAAGAATGAATGGGTATTCCTATAAAAAAAAATTAATATCCATATGAAAAATCTAACCACATCGGAGCACATTTAAAAGAGGTGTTAATCCTAGAAGCATTCTGGAAACATTTTTTTATGATTCTATTCAGGAAACATGCCATTCGCAAGAGAAAATTAGGAAGAGTAAAAAAGAAAGTCTTTAACTAGATAGCACAGAAGCTAATTCTGCTGTCTAACCTTTCAATTATTATCCTTATATATACATTGTATTATAATACAACAATCGCTATTTACCAAGAACATTCTTTGTGGTAAGCACTTTGCAACACATTTTCGATGTATTATGATTAATCTTCACAACAACCCCTCAAGAAGGTATTATTTTCTTTCACAGAGGGGAACTCTGAGGTCCTGAAAATTGAAGTCCCTCACTTAAGTTCCTCAGCAGAGGCAGAATGATACATCTATTAGACTTCGAGTTCACGCTTACTCTACCATACTGCCTTCTTTAGAGAAAATGTCTTGGAAAACTTATATTGATCATTTAAGGTCTATCAGGACTTCAAAATCCATCTAATACAAGCATTAGAGATTAGGTGTCATCGGAAGCTTGTTAGACTATAGAAAACTTTATTGTACCCATGCATTTTTTTTTCCTTAAGAAAGTTTGATAATTTTCATTAGGTTCTTTTAAAGGTTGAGAAATCACTTTAATTTTCAAAAATCTTATCAACATGTTACTTGTTTTTCAGCATGGCTGTTTTATTTGGTTCTCACTATATCTGACTTCAGGTGGCTTTTTCTTGGCATACATACACTGGGAAGTATAAAAATCTCATTTGAAAGAATTTATCTCTAAGACGTTTAAGAAAAGGAGACTCATAAAACAGTTGAACTGTATTGCCTGGAATACAGACCTTTGCAGCTTTTCCAACTCGAGGTTTAAGTGGTAAATAATCTTCATCTGCAGGAAGTGCAACCTGATGTTAAACAAAAAAAAATGCAATTTACTATTCAAAAATTGATGCATTTAATACTCCATAATCGATGATGGTTTGAAAAATAAGTGTTTGATAGTCCCAGGCATTGCAAAATAAAATTAATTCCTTTAAGAACAAGGCAAAATGCTAAAACTACAACACTCAAAAACCTCTACTACTGTTTAATGATAATGTAATTAAAACCTTTTAAGACTACCTCCTTGAAGAAACGGCATGTACTCAGATCTCGGACCTCTGTTAACTATCTTCTTATTTTCCACATAATGTATTGTCTGACATTAATGAATGTTCAAAAAAGTTGAATGGGCATAAAAAGAATGTCACTACATGAAAGAAAACTATGTGGAATAAAATGATACTCTCTATTTTCTGGAACAGGAAAGTCATTTTCCTCTAGTGAATATTAAGATCTGGAAAGCAATTCACAATATAGTTAAATTTCCAAGATTTAAATCTGTTAGTGTATAAATAATCCATGGGGGGCAAAGGAAGGACCACAAAGAAATTAGAAATACTTTCTAAGAACAAAACATCACTAAACAAGTATTATAGACAAGATTAGTTATCTTAGACATAGTTTGGTAGTTTACGCAGTACACATTAGGAAAGAGTTAATTTGAGTTGTTTTTATCAGTGAATGAACACTTCTGGAAAACAGGAATAGCTTTCATCAGTCTTTCATGTAAGACCACATAGTCCTCATTATTATGATTCCAAGAAACTTCTAAGTAGTTTCTGACTCTCAACTAGTTTGACAGTGAGAGGATTATTTACCCCTTAAATTAAGCAAACGACATTCTTTTGTATACCTTCATCTCTTATGAATATGATGAAAGTGAGTGTATCCTAGAAAGCACAATCTCTGGTACACTGACAAAACTAAATTTCTGTATCTAAAAAAATCTTAAGACTATACCCTAAAATATGATCCCTATCAAGGTATGATCAACCTGTGGGGCCATATCTAATCTGGTTAGCTGGTTGACCTCCTTCACATCTCTCCTGATACTTTCTATGATATGAGAAAAGAACATTAGCACAAAGCAATTCAGATTTTAGCATCTCTGAGATTTAACAGCAGCAACAACAACAACAAAAAATTATGTTTTCATATGTATAAGAATCAAGAACTTTTTTTTTTATTCTGAGAACAGTCTGGGTAACACTAACATATAACGACAGATAGACGAGAAGCCTGTGACAACTACAGTCAAAAAAAGAAAATCAGCAGAATGATCAAAAGTCAAATAGACCTGGTATTTATTTACTGGTAAGAAATGGGAAGAGAAGAAATCAAATTATAGTAGATTAAAAGATGAATAAAAGGTTAAGAAGCCTAGCAGGAATTTTCCAAACAGAACACTTAATAGCAGCTTTGGAAAGGGACTATATCTCTTTTCTAACTCTATACTCAATGAATAAAATGTACCTGACACTCAAAAGGTATGTACTAAATGAATGACCACAGAGAGAAAAACAACACAGTGGCTGAAAAGCAACCTAGAACAAGAAAGGAAGCTTTTGTATATTTACATACTGGTAGGAAAGGGCAAATAGAAAAAAGGAGACTCCAGAACCAGTCAAGGAAAAATGGAACGATCCAACTCTTTGTGCAGACAGGATAAGATACAACCAAGAACACTGAGAGAGCAAGAGGCAGTGCCTTTTACTTTGAGTAGATGACAGGTGCAGAAAGGCTTGGTAAAGGAGGCTGTAATCAGAGGGCACTTCAACTTGATATCCTCAAGCCTCTAAATGAAGTAAAAGGTAAAGTTACCTGTAAAAAAGTGAGAGGAGGTGGCAGAATATAGAGCTTGAGCATAATCTCCTAAAGGAGGGCAGAAAGAGCTTTTGACTTTTTTAGAACAAAATGTGTTTGTTTTTTTTTTCCATCTTTTTAAGACCACAGCATTGAATAGGGTCTAACATAAGTACTGAATGATCAAATGGGTATTACGCCTGCCAAACTTAGTGCTATTGTAAAGGAACACAGGAATTTTTAGTAGGAAAAAAAATCAGGTATTTTAAAAAATAAGGTTCTAAATCCATATCAAAAGCCATTTTTGTTAATTTGAAATTACTGTTTCCTCAATGAAGACTTTTAATAAGAGTCCCACTTACTTGTAGTGGAGGAAAGAATATTCCAATGAGGAATATTCCACTACCTAACTGCTGCCAGACTTGCCAATTAAATCTTGGCTAGAACAGAGATTACTTCCCTAAAATCCCCTCAGAGACTGTCTGATCAACCCCTCCCCTAAGCCCCACCACATGCTGGCTTGTCCCAGTTCCTAGAACAGGCCATTGCCTGCCCACGGGCAAGCCTATACAGTGTTGTTCCCCTTATCTGGGGCAGATCTTGCCCCAGTACCTCTTCCCACCCTGTCCTATCCTATATATAACACCTTAGCACCTTTCATACGGTACAGAGGATAGCCATGTCCTCTCACCATGCCCAAGATGCACCTTGTATGTAATTTCCCTTAATAAACTCATAATGTAATACTGGAGTTGTCAGCCCTTTTCTTATTCTCTCAGCCCCTAAAATATTTTATGTAACACCTATAACAATAACTTGTAAGGTTATACTGTAAAGACAGAAAACATAATAGAAAGAACGTTACAGTTCCCTTATATCCATTACATTTAAAAACTCTCACTTCTAAAGGGTTACTACAACCTATCAGTGACCACCATCTTGTGGCAGAAAAATGAAACTGAAATACATGAGTTATCAGAGAACAGCATGAAAAAGCATGTGAACTGCCAAGTGGCACTGTTATTTGACTATAAGAGTATGGGAAGGAACATGTACTAAACGCTTACTCTGTATTGGGTCCCTTACCTAATTATCTTATATAATCTTCACAATCACCCCATGAGATAAATCTAATTATTCCAAATTTATAAATTAAAAAACCAATGTCAAAGAGGTTAAGAAATTTATTTAAGACTGTAGTTAGAAAAAGTACTGTGTCAGGATCTGGGCTCAGGTTTGGATACTGAGACCTAGCGCCTTCCACTAGACTATGTACACCACAAACCCTTAAAGCCCAACTGTTTGCTAATCATCATACTAGACAGTCCAAAGAAAAATCTCATTTATCAAACCAACCTACTGTATTCTGTTTGTGCTTACCTCATGTGTACACCCTTCAACAGTTTCAACTGATTGCACCTTGACTCTGGGCATCAAGTCTGCCAAACTTAAGAAAAAAATTGTTAAAGTTACATTAAAATAAATTATTTTTCTATAATTAGATAATAAGCCAGCCTCCAATCTCACTGTTAAGGAAAATGGTATTGTTCAATTATCAGTATTTCAAACTGGGAAAAGTTTGGTTTTTAAAAATACTGTTTTTCAACATTACTCAAACACATGCTGAGAATTCAAAATAATCTGTTAACATCTTTAATTACAAGTGGATTATTTGAAGAATTATGTCTTAGTTCCAGTAACTATTTTAAATAAAAAGTGCCTCTCCAAAGCAATGTCATTACTTCAAAACAGGAAGCTTGTTATAAAAACCACAACATGATACAAACTACAAAATAAACTAGTCTAATACAAATGTTGCCGTAATTTATAGAAGTGTTCCCTATTCTCATCGAAATCCTATTCTCATTGAAATCCTGTTATACACTCATCTAAGTTCTATTTCAACTGTGAAAAGAAAAAATAGACGTATTTCTGTTCTAGATTCATTCTTCTCTTACTTATTGTACTTTTGGTTTTTATTTTAAATCAATAATCATGCTTTGGATAAAACCCAAGCTTTAAAGCTTTACTTCAATATGCAACAATAATTTTATTATTGTTGTAATCTATCCCATTAGCTTGAGCAAATGATGTATCCTAAATATTTCAGTGACACATCTACCACCATATGTAGTAGCTACTTTTGCTAGCTATGTTAATCACCAACTGGTTAAAAAAAGTCAGAGTAAATTCCTCATGGCATTGCCAAGCTGAAATACAGCATTTAAGAAGAGAGAAAAGCAAAGCCATTACAGTTCCACCACAAGAAAATAGGTGAAATTGCTACTTAAGAAATTAGCATGTACTTATAGAAAGTTCCAACTTTCAGAATCAGAGAAATACTAACTTTTTCTGCCAAAGATATCCATGAGTCTCCCTCATTGACAGTAATCTTGAGATTCATAGCTACTCTATTGCTATAAACAATAGTGAAAATCGAATTCCTCCTAATGTTCCTTCTCACTTATACCTTCCATTGGGTCAGTTTTATTCTTTCTTTTTATTCCACTCTTCCAGTGATCCTCTTCTTGGGACATTAATGAATAAAGGAAATGTGTCATTTCTTTTCTTTTCTTTTTTGTTTTAAAATCAGGCTTCAACATTCTCAAAACTGGATTCTAAAGTATGAAAACATCTCTTCAATACCATCTTCTATTTCCTCAAATTTAAATAAATATTCTTGTTTATATGCTTCTACGAATATTTTTAAAATCTTCATTCCTCTAACTCAGCAAGTACTTTCATAAAGTAATAACATATAAACAGCTTTAAAAACTTTATGCAATTACCTAATTTGAGTTAGTAACATTCATGACAATGGAATTATACCTTAAGTCTTCAGTTATTGACTCTTCTACCCTGGGCTTCTTTCCAAAAATGGGTTCATCTGTGCCCTCGAAATCTGCATCTCTCTTGGTTTTTGCAATATTGGTTGACTCTGATTGTAATTTACCATCAAGACGTTTCCTGAGAAATAAACAGTTTAGAATTAATTCTGCAGTATCAGTTCCTACTTTAAGAATGACTCTATAAAAATTATTTCATATATAATATATAGCATTAACAGAAATATTCACATGAATAGATGTTACAAATCAAAACTGACTAAAGCTCAGAACACCCTAACCTAAATTAATAAAACTTAACACTACTACTTTTGCATTTTATATTTTCTTGAAGTTGTTTTTAAAATATTTTGCAACTCACATTAACAATTATACACACTGTTTTTTAAAATTATAAATTAAAACCATTATTTACATGATCACCTTCAGTAAACATTAATGCTTTCTGCAATGATATGATATTACCACTTAGGAGATTTTTTGTTTGTTATTTTGGTGGTTGGATTCACTGGTCAAAAGTAGTGACAATAAATAGTGCTTGGTGGACTGAATGATCCACAGAGAAATTCAATCTGACTCCTACCCTTCTTATGCATAAAAATCAATTTCATGTGGATTTTATTTATTTTTTAATTTTTTTTTATGCCTACAGCGCCTGGTCTTCCTAGGTGGTTTCCCATCCAAGTCACAACCAGGCCCGACCCTGCTTAGCTTCCAAGAACAGTCATGTGGATTTTAGATCTAATTGTGAAAGGCAAAAACAAGAAAGCCTCTAGAAGATAAAATAAGAAAATAATCTTCATTTTTTTATTAAACAGGATATAAAATTATTAACCAAAAAGTTTGACAAACTGGACTGCATTAAATTAAGAATTTCTGTTAATCAAAAGGCACTATTAAGAAGGTAAAGGAGCAAGACAAAGAATGGGAGAAGATATCTGAAACACATTAACTGACAAAAGGCATATATCTAAAAAACTAGAAGTGGGGACTACAAATTAAAAATAAAAAAGACATCCTAATTAAAAATCGAGAAGACACAACAGGCACTTTACAAAAGAGGATACCCAAATGGCCGATAAGCTTATGAAAAGATCAAAATCATTAACAGGAAAATGCAAATTAAAATAGACTATACTGCATCACTGGCTCTCAAGTTTTTGGTTTCCGAATCCTTTTCCAGTCTTAAAACTTACTGAGAATGCCAAAGAATTTTGTTTATGTAGTTACATCTACCGATATTTACCATATTAAATATTAAAACTGAAAAAAACATAAATATTTACTTATCTATTCATTTTAAAATAGCAGTAACAAAATCATCATTACATGTTAACATAAATAACGCTTCTAAAAAAAGTGTTTCCCCCTCAAAATTTAATATAAGTGCCATTGTTTTCTATTATTGCACATCTATCTTCAACAGAAGAAATTTGCAAAATCTGGCTTAACAGAAAACAGCTGGACTCTTATCGGTCTCTGCATTCAACTTGTTGTGATACACTGTTTTTGGCTGAAGTAGCTAAAGAAAAATCCAGCCTCAGACCTGGCATCAGCCACATCTCTAAAAGTTTCCTATAGAGGGAAATGTTATTTAGTGCGTAGGATGATCACTGCTACTGGATTTCATTGTTTTTTTAGGCCTTTACTATGGAAAGAACTGGGGAATCTTTGCTTTTAGAAAAAAGAGTTCATACTGACATTTCCAATATGATTAATATTACAGGGTTTTTATTTCAATTGTACCTTTTTTTGCTGAAAATCTTCATTCCTAATAATAATTACACAACTAAATTTTATCTTACATATACCTATAATAGTTTTAAAATAGTATTATTATTATTACATATAAGGTAGTCTATGGTTCTTTTTGTACTTGGAATATATCGCACGAAGAGTGAAAATATAGTAGTTCCATTTCTAAATGTCATTTGGTACTTACTGTGTTTATTTGTTTCCATTTATTTTCCATTTTTAAGAAACGCTATAAATTTAATTTTTTAAAAAAATAAGTAAAACATTATTTTACTGTTCCAAAATCAAAGGTTTAAAACATTTTTGCTTTCATCCTTGCTCTTTCTGCCATTTCTCCCCTTCCCTTGAGATTCTGGTTTGTCCTTTTGTTAATTTTTTGGAAATATACTCAAATCATGTGCATGTGTGTGCACATCTGTGTGTCTTCTCCACTCCTCACTTTTTATGCTATTACAAATGATGTAGCTCTGAACAGCCTTACACATGTCTGTTTTTTAGGCTTTAAAATTTTTTTGCCATTTTATCTTTGGGGTAGATTCCTAGAAATGTAATTACTAGATCCAAGGGTAAGTGTATGTAATTTTCCTGGGTGTTGCCAAATTCCTCTCCACAGGAGACAGGTACCATTTTGTGTTTGTGGTAGGCAGAATGATGCACCCCACTCTCCAATGATGTCCATGTCCCAATCCCCAGAACAGTTTTCAAAATCAGGAAATTAACACTGATACATGCAGTACTATTATCTAATCTACAAACTTATTCATATTTTGCCAATTGCCCTTCATAAGGATTCTGTACAGGATTGGTTGTCATGTCTAAAAACAACATTTTCAGATTATTTCAATAAATCAAAACCTTATTCTTAAAGAAAAAGCTTGTTATCTATGACACTTTATTTCCGGCCTTTCTGTGTAACTCAGGTGTTTCAAGTGTGCAAGTTCCACATGTAACATTCATACCAAGCTATAAAAGAAATAATTGGAGACCTGAAAGTCTAACATACAATGTTAAAGAATATGGCTCTTCTGAAGGAAAATGTTGCACTATCTATCAATTTAGGTTTTAAGTTTCTCAATGATAACAGAAACTATATTGGTGCAAAGGCATAAAACACATCAAATACATAAAAACCCATCAATTCATCAAGAAACTAAACACATAATCAGATACCCATGTTCCTTTGGATACAATTCATTTCTCTTAAAACTGATAAAGAATCACATTTATCCTACCTTTCCCCTATGGACTATTTTTCAAGGGAAACAGCTAATGAGGTAATGTTCTTTCTGTATAATTGGATTCCAAGTAATAAATGCAGGGAAAAAATGATAAAAATAGAAAAATCACCATTTTGCAACTAGTGAAATCATGGAATAAGGCAATCATCATAGGTGCTAAAGCCATTATGTGAAAGGTTGATGAGGGATCAGGCTGACTGACACTCTTTAACTCACTGATCAATCTTAGAAACATGGAACAACATCATGTGTATCTTGTGATATAATACAATAGGAAGTAAACAGCACCACTATGAAGCATTCATATCTAAAACAATTAAACCTGAATGTAAGTCTCTACATCAATGCTGTCCAATACAGACACACATAATACAAGCTACATATGTAATTTTAAATTTCTATTAACTATATTGAGTTAAATAATTTTAATGTATTTCATTTAACCCAATAAATACAAAATATTACTTCAGTATATAATAAAGATAAAAATTAATGAGGTACTTTACATTTTTTTAAGTCTTTAAAATCTGGTGTGTATGTTACAACCATTGCACATCTCAATTCTGACTAGCTACGTTTAAGCGCTCAACTGCTACAGGTGGGTAGTAGCTATGATAATGGACAGAGCAACTTTATATAAGGATAGTATATACTTGAAGATAGAATATCTAGTTAATAGTTAAATAACAGTAAAAAAGCAAATTCAGGATGTAAGAAACCATAGAGGACAAATGACCTGGTCTCTCCTCTCACCAACCCCTCCAAAAGCCATAAGGAAAAAAGAGAGCTCTGTAGAATAAAACACTTAAGGGATATAACAACCAAAACAGTGTATGCACTTTGTCTGGATCCTAATTCAAATAAATCAACTACGAAAAAAACATCTTTGAGACAACAGGGGAAATTGCACTCTGGATTCAAGGATATTAAGGAATGATTGTAAATTTTATTGGGTGCAATAATGGCTTTATGATTATGCTGAAAAAGTCATTACCAATAAGACGCATACTGAAATATTTAGGGAGAACTAATATGATGAGTAGCATTCAATTTACCAAAAAAAAAAAAAAAAAAAAAAAAAGAATGTGAGACTAGATTGACAGGGACTTAATCTGCTGAAGTATTACTGATTTGTGGGTACATGGAGTTTTCATACTATTATCTATCTCTCTAGACAATTTTCATAAAAGAGCTTTCTAAAAAGCACCCACTTGGTTTAGTGTATTATATAAATAAATTCCCTTAAAGTTCCTGGATTTGTCTTCCTGTATTACACAAATCAGATGGAAATCACACTATACATATTGTTCATAATAACTATGACAGTATCATAATAATTATGACAGTATGATAATTGGAATCAGGAAAATTGGATTTTTTACTAAAAACATCTATAAGACTAGGCCTATTAAGGTCTCTTATATTACTAATGTTCTATACTGTCTTACATATTTCCCTTCTCTAATGTTCTCATATATCCTAAAAAGATAAAAATGTAAATTAGATCACTTTAATATCCTACAAATTTTTCACCTTGGAAGGTTGTGGAAACAGCTACAAACTGAATTAATTTTACCCTAGTAATTTTGAAGCAAAGTATTGACTAAAGGGGGAAATTATATACGTATTGTCTTCATAATACCAGAGTTGCCCATTCAAATTACAGCAATTATTATTCCTGTTTGGAAAAAAATAAAGGATCTCTGTCCTCTCTTCTAATTTTCCCTGAAAAGTTCCCCCAAAATCTCCAGCTCCAACTCAATGAGAGGAATACTATTTTTCTACTTTCTGTCACTCTTAGATCACTCTTATTACAGCCAAATGCACACTCATTGTTCTTCTAGCGCTCTAATCTGTTAAGTATCATTATACTTTCCCACAGGGAACTCCGCCTCAAGCAGTACCAACTCAAATAACCTCCGGATATATACTTACCTCCAGTTCTGGTGTTCCACAAACTTTGATTAAAACTGCCAAATGCACAATCTTTATCTAATTCATATATTAGCTTTTCCTTGTTTTACTACAATTCTGTACACTTTCTAGTGGTCAAACACATCAGGCCATATAAATGTTTACGGACAAATAATTTTTAAATTTTTTCTTAATAAATTTGATAGCCAGCTTTTGAAATTTTATTATATGCTAAGCACTGTTGGGCGCTTTGCACATTATCTCATTCAATCCTCAGAATAACCCTAGCAGTACGCACCATCATCTTTTTACGCGCAAAACGACAGCTTGGGAGATTGAATTTCTCTCCCTTCTGATGTTATTTGCCCTTTCTCCTCCAACTCAACCCAAGCCACCTATTCTATGCTTCTTAACCCTTTACTCAACTGGCCATTCGTTTCTTTTATTAAAAAACGACTTGCCAGGTATTGTTCTGGTGCTAAACCTTGCGCTCACGACCCCACCGTGGCGCAGAGGTACTGAGACAGCAACGTAGTAGGCCTAAGGGAAGTGCAGCGGCAGGAGTCCACGCTGCCCGCGGACACCGGGGTACGCCAAGACCCCGCTAATCCAAACTAGCATTCTTCCTCCTTCAACATTTTCTCAAACCCCTTCACTTCCCGACACCACTCGATGTTCACTCCACTTTCTCGTGTTCAAGAATGTCGTATTTTCTTCCCTTAGCACTGAGAAAATAAAAACACATACCCGGCCTTTTCTGCAGACACTGGTGGCCCCTTCCATTTCCCCTTCTCCTTCTCCTTGTCTTTTTTGGTTCCGGGCGCAGTGGTCGAGTCGTCCTCGAACACGCTGAAGAGCTCATCCCCGAAAGCGTCCGCCATCTTTCGGAGCTGCAAGACCAAATCTCCCTCCTACCCACAATGCTTCGCAGCCGCATCGACAGTGACGCCTAATGAAGATTCAACAGTGGCCCGTGGGAGTCAAAAGTAGTCGAGTCACATAGCTACCAAGAATTCTTTCTTGGCTTCTTTTCCTATTCCGACCTTTCCTTTCCGACCTTTTCTTCCTTTCCGACCACTAATGGGTGGGCAGCTCCCTAAAGACGAAGCTCGACGAGCGCACTGGCGAGGGTACCAGGTCCCTAATAGGTACCTGCCGGGCGGTGGGAGAGCGGTAAGGAGGCGGGACCTTGAGGAATCGGACCAATTGCGAGGCAGTGATCGCCCAGGCCCGAGAAGCCCGGATGGAGGACGCTAGGTGGCAACGCTGGCCCCCAGCAATGTAAAGAACTACTGGAAGCTGTGTTGAGGTGGTTCCGGGGCCTGCTGGGAGAAGTCTTCTGCCACAGCTGCAACATGGGCGGCAAGAACAAGAAACACAAGGCGCCGGGAGCCGCGGCGGTCCGGGCCGCCGTGTCTGCTTCTAGAGCCAAATCTGCCGAGGCCGGAGCTGCGGGCGAGGCCCAAAACAAAAAGCCTGTGGCCAGGCCGCCTCCCACGGCCACCGCCAGTACCAGGGAATCTCGAGTCAAGCAAGGTACGAGCGGTCGTCCAGACCTGGGCTTTCCGCCCCTAGACGCTGCTGCTTTGTCGCGAGGGAGAAGCCTTTGCACCTGGGCGGACCCTCGGTTTCGGATCTTATATATCCCACACCCGGAGCTGCTAGCCCCCTTATCGGATCGCTTTGTTATAGATCAGTTTAAGGTGTTTGGGCTTGTAAAGTTCCAACAGTAGCCCTGTTGCAGCCTGGTGTCTCGTACCTGACTCCCACATTTTTTCCTTCAGGGAAGAAAATAAAAATTGCCTTAGCTTGCGTTTCAGCAGCAATCAGCCCTGAGCCATCGTCTAAACTAACTAGCCTAATGCATAGTAGTATAGTGTGGAGTTCTTAACCTCCTGGAGCCAGACCCGTTTTCTACCTGGTCTTTATATAATTTTCAGTCACGATGTAGTGTTTTCATGTGTTATGGAAATCATTACTTAATAAGATTATCAGTACTTGCACACCGAATACACACCGAATATAAAATTACCTGCGATCTTTACTGCACCTATGCATTTTAGCTTACCTTGCGATTTGGTTTGATAGTTCAACTTGGAGATTGCCGATTCCGGAGATCAGCAGGACACTATTACAGCCGATTTTAAAAGATAAACAATTATACACTGTTTTGTTGTGCGTAGTTTGTTTCCTTGTAGTTCTTACTGAAATAGTCATACAACAAATTTTTATTGAACACATACTGTGTTTCTAGCATGATGTTAGGGATGGAATGAGCAAAACAGGTACATCACCTCATGGACCTTGCCAGTCTAGTGGCAGAGACAGGCATTAAATAATTACATAAACACTGATCACTGACGAGTGCCATAAAAAGCTAAGACATAGAATTTAACATGGTAATCTATCATTTTTACTGGGAGAAGAAGGAGTCATGGGTGGTCTTTTGAAAGTGACAGTTAAGCTGATATCAGGAGGACGAATATGTGTTAATTCGGTAAAGAATGGCAGAAATAGTATTCCTGAAAGAGGGAAGGAATACCATGTGGAAGGATCTTGAGTCTGGAAAGAACTGGCCTTTGAGATACTCATAGCATGTAAGCATTGCCCAGGAAGGAGAGATTAAAGAAGTAGGTAGGTACCAAATCACCTAGAAGGTGGAAAATGATTCTTGGCCCTGCAATTTATTGTAACGTTTTAACTACAAAGTTATACCTGTAATTACAAATATATAGGATTATCCTTGACTGTTCTGTGACACTTACACTCTGTTAATTGACCCCTTTTCCTCTTAATCATTTGCTGATATTCTTCTGAATTCTTTGAACTTTCTAATAGTCATTTGTTGTATTCTTTGACTCCCCATGCCCCCCATCTCCTTACTGAAGGCGTCAGTCTGTGACAGTATAGTTTGTTCTCTACAGACCTTCTAGGAGAGTTCACCTACTTATATTACTTCTGTCTTTTTGCATGTAGATGACTTCTCCATCAACATATTCAATCCTGGTCTCAATTCCAAGCCCAAGTCAACCATTTCTACATTTACTTTTGGCCCTATTTTGCAAGCATCTCAAATTTAACTTGGCTAATACTAAGCTACATTTCTCTTCCCCAAATTAGCTTTTCACTCTGACTTCCATATTCTTCCATATTCTTTCTATTCTTTCATATTCCTTTTTATCCAACATCACTAGTTATTTTTGATACCTTTCTTCTTCACATCCAGTCTTTTGCATAGTCCTCATCTATTATCTTTCATGTATACCCTTTCACTTTTTATTTGTACTGTTCACAGCTCATTCTAGGTACTCATGAATTCCTGGGGGTACCAGCAAAGGCTTCTAATGAGTTTTTTTTTTAGCTCAGCTCTTTTTTCCTCCTCCAGTCCTGTATGCAGGCATCAGATTAATCTTTGAGAAACACTGCCTTTGACACTAGCACTTCCCAGTTTCTTCCACAGCATGCTCACTGACTTTGTGATAAAGTCCAAAACGTTCAGCTAGCGTCCAAGACCCCCTTTCCATCATTTTTATTGATTTCTATAGTCAGCTATAGCCAGTCTGGTGTATTTTCACTGCTCTAATTGCAGCTGTTGGCTTTCTGCCTCCTCATGTTTATTCTTGCCATTTTCTCCTAATGGAATGCCATCTATACCTTACATTATTTACCAAAATCCTGTAATGCCCACCCAAGATGTCATCTCATTTTTGAATTCTTCCCGTATCCGCAGCTCATGTATCATTTTTGTTTGAATCATTTCCAATATTTAGATCTTGTCTATGGTATGTGAGGAGTTATGCACTTTATCTGTTCTACAAAATTTTAGGAGGTAAACTGTTTCATGGACTTACATTAACATCCATTAGTGTCTACTCCAATGCTGTGCATATTAGTCATTCAAAAAATTTGTAAATGACAAGGAAAGATTCAGTGGAATTATTAAGGCCAAGAAATCAAGAGAGAAAATGAGAGGTTATCTACTAAATTTGTAGCTAAATTTGTAGGGAATTTTTATAACTCTAATATATAGTAACAATAAAATGTTGCCACACAGATTGCCACATAAGGTGTTTTGTTTTGTTTGCTTTTTTTTTTTATGTTATGTTGTTCAGGTATTTTTTATAGCATATAATAGGACTACTTTTGAGAAAAAAGTGGAAAAATACACCAAGGAAACATTACCTCTGAATTCTTAGTAGTTCCTAATGTAAATGTAATTGTTCTACTCTACTTCCATTTCTATCTTTTCAAACAATTTGAAGGATTGTATGTAGTATACTGAAAATTTCTAAAGGTAGAAAATCACTGGTGCCATGAAATGGCTCTTGGCACAATTTTGGATATTATGCGACTCCTGTTTTTTTATTTCATTTGTTCTTCAAATAATTTTTTAAGAGTTTCTATGTGCCAGGCAAGATTTTAGGCACTGGGGATACCACATGAACAAAACAGACTGAGATCTGCTTTCAAGGGGCTTACATTATCTGGAGTGGGGGAAGGTAGCTTACAGCCATAAGGTTTAAACCTAGTTGAAACTTGAAATCTTAAGAGGAAAATAAGACTGGGGAACTGATATCATAAGTAAACTTACAGAAGCTATTATAAATATTTTTCACAAAAATAGAAAAAGTGCTATAAAGGTCAGAAAACAGTGACTTGGTAAAGAATTAAGAGTGATGGGGTCTGTTTTGGTTTAGTACAGAGAGAGCTTCCCTGAGGAAACATTTAAACATGGTTTAAAGCAACCAGCTTTTGGAAGGTATGGAGACAGAATGTTTGAGGCCAAGGGAACAAGGGCAAAGGCCCTAAGTCTGTCATGCTGAAGGAAGACAAAAAGAAATTCTGTGGATAGAATGAGAGAGGGGGGACTGCAGTTGGTATTAAATGGGGTAAGAGACCTTAGCTGGTTTACATTTTTAAAAGATTACTGAGGTGGTTCTGGCAGTATGGACTTCCTCAGTGACCCAGACTACTTAGGTTATATCAATTCATTATCATTTATTCTTTAGCTACCCTTCATAGCGTATTTGGATAATTAGTTGCTTAATTACTCTACCAGTAATATGAGCTCCATGAGGACAAGGACTGGGCTTATTTACTGTCACTGAGTCTTATTTATCCCTGTTCAGATCCCTTTTTAGATGTATACTATTGATTGGAAGAGAACCAGAGTACCTTACTACACCTATCAGCAGCAACTCATGTCTTAGTGGTAGTGGGTCATTACAATCACTGAATGATATAAAATGTAATACTGTATAAAAGGAATATGTTGTAAAAGAAAGTATGGGCAACAAAAATATTGATTCTGGCTGATAATTTTTTTATTAGCTGAGTCATCTTGAGGAAATCACTTAGTTTTTCTGTGCTTCAACTTTAGTATTTTTGAGAGCCAATTATATCTGTTATATTGTTCCATAGACTCTCACATACAGATTTGAAATCTATAATACTTTTGCCTTGGAGATGCTGCATACGAACATGCTTAGTTCCAGTCAGATTTTCAATAACTCCCTCCATCTGAAACAAAACCATACTTACAGAGAAAGGTCTCATACCTGCAAGGAAAGTAACTTTCAGAAATCTTAGGCACTTGGCAAAAGAATGGAAACTATCTTTATGCCATGGTGTATTGACTTAGAATTGTGTTTGAAAATAGGGTTACTAATTTAAAAGTTTGAATATCTGTTTTCCTCTGGTGCCTTCACTTTTTCCTAAGTAACAGATTAGAAACTAGGGGCGGGAAGCTGTTAGCTTGACATTCTGAAAATTGGCAGCTGACAGAAAAGGAGACCAAAGAATCACCAAGTAGAAAATTAGAGCAGTCTCAGGAAATTGAGTAAGTTCAGCCTTTTCAGTAGCCTCTGTCAGCTTCTCAGTACAGTAATACATATTCATAATAAGAAATACATCATAAAAAGCTTTGCATTTTGCTCATGTACTATATAGTTTGGCAGGAAGTATAAATATATTTTAGAAAGATTTCCGGTAAAAATTGTTAAAATAATGTATTTCAAATTCTGGAATTTTCATTCACACCAGTTAAAAATCTTCCATGCACATATTTTAGGAAGAATTTGAAAACGAAAAGGCCTTAGGGGTTTACTTTTTTTAATTGGTGATATCTCTGTGGCAAGATCTCATTATTGCTTCAGTTCCTCAGAATATTGATTAAAATGAAAACACACCCACTTTTAGAGACCCTGATTGACACCTGCTGAATGTGCAACAGTATTTGTGAACATTCCCCTCCTGATTGTCTTAGGACTTGGGTCTTTTATTTGCCTTCTTGAATTTTTCAGTATAAGCTGACCTCAAGGAGGTGATATAGTCGGATGTCTTAAGTAGAACGGTAAAAGGAGACAAATAAGAGCTTACTACTGCAATCTTCAAGTCACTAATTAAAAAAAAAAGTTATTAAAGAAATTTACAATTTCACCTCTGTCAATAACATATCAAACTTGAGCTCTTTTTCAGTAGTCTCGCTAATGAACTTCTCATCTGTACCTTTCAAAAAAGGGTTAAAACTGGGACTCCTAAATATGATGAGTGTAGAGAGCTCTAAAATTCTGATTAGTATGCTAAATTTGTGAAGTTTACCACAAATGATAAGACCCCAGAAATGGTACAGATTACTTATACTCTTTTTTTATGATCACTGACTTGAGTTTATGAGCCAGGTTACTAGAACTAAGGTAAAGGCTGAGACAAGAAGATACCACAATTATTGTTATCTTTTGATGTATTCAGGTAGCTTTGGGTACCTTCTAGATAAGTACAACACAGATGTAATTGAGAGAGCCACAGATGTCACCAATTCAGTTTGCCCAAATGTAAATAGTTATTCTCAAAATATTTTTTCTTTTAAAATGCAAAATGCCTAATTATAATAGTATCTTAAAATGAAGAACCTAATGCAAGCCAACAGAAACTAAAGTCCTTGACTTTTAAAATCATATAAGCAACACTTTAATATTTAGTTTTCTCTCAAAGGTCCTTATTTTGAGGTATATAAAGCAGAAGGATTGGGGTTTATAAAATTTTAGGATTATTCTTATATAGCAGTGGTTCTCAAAGTGTACTCAATAGGAATTCTTGAGTCCTTTATGGCAGAGTCTCCATGAGATCAAAACTATTTTCATAATATTTCTCAAATGTTGTTTGCCATTTTTATGCTCATTTTCTCATGACTGTATAGTGGCATTTTCCAGTGGCCGTGTGATTCGTAATATTACAGCAGATTGAATGAAGTAGCCAGACACTAAGAGATGTGTAAAAATGGAAAACAAATTTGTTTTTGTTTTGGGAAATGTAGTTGTTTTTCATAAAAAGTTATTTATTAACATGTAGTAGGTTTATTATTTTTTCCTCTTTTTAGTTTTTTTTTTTTTAATTTTATTATTAGTTTCAAGTACACAGAACATTGGTTAGATATTTACATAGATTATAAATGATCCCCCCGATTGCTCTTTCTCTTCTCTGGCTCTACACCTAGCCATTATATTAATGCTAACTGCATTCCCTATGCCATGCTCCCCATCCCTGTGACCGTCTATCACCTACTTTCTATTACCCTTTTCTCCCAGCCCCTCAGTTCACCTCCCCTCTGGCTATCACCATATTGTCCTCTATATTTATGAGTCTGTTTTTGCTTAGTTTGCTCTTTTTGTTCCTTAGATTCTGCATGATTGAAATCATATAGTATTTATTTTTCTCTGACTTAACGTCACTGAACATAATAACCTCTAGATCTATCCATGTGAATTAGTATAGCCACTATGGAAAACAGTCTGGAGGTTTCTCAGAAAAATTAAAAATGTATATACCTTTTGACCCAGCAATTGCACTTCTGGGTATTTATCCAAAGAAAACTAAAACAATAATTTGTAAAGATATATGCATCCCTGTGTTCACGGCAGCACAGTTTACAACAGCCAAGATATGAAAGCAACCTAAATGCCCATCAACAGATAATTGGATAAAGAAGTTATGGTTCATATATACAGTGGACTATTACTCAGCCATTTAAAAAAATGAAACCCTACCATTCGCAAAGACATAGGTTTATTATTTTAAATGAATTAATGACTTTAAAATTTTTTCCCTTTTGGTTTATTATTGATAAATATCAATCTTATAACCCACATAAACAGAAACTATTTGAGATCTTCAATAATTTTTAAGAGAGGAGATCATGAGACCAAAGTAATGTTGAGGATAGTATTTATTCTTTCCTGGTCATTCATTTTTAGAAGACTGATGATATATAGTGTTTCTGTTGATTTGACAAATGTTGTGAGTTGAGTAATGTCCTCCCCAAAATGCATGTCCATCTAGAACCTCACAGTGTGACTTTATTTGTAAATGAGGTCTTTGCAGATATAATTAGTTACGGATCTTGAGATGAAATCATCCTGAATTTATGATGGGCCCTAAATCCAATGACTAGTGTCCAGAGAAAGGAGAGGCAGGTTTGGACACAGAGAGACACAGGGAATAGTCCATGTGAAGACCCATATGAAGGAGGCTGACAAGCCAGATAACACCTGCAGTCACCATTAGCCAGAAGAGGCAAGGAAGGATTCTTGTCTGGAGCTTTCAGGGGGAGCATAGGCCTATTCATACCTTGATTTTGAACTTCTGGCCTCAAGAATTGTGAAGAAGTATTTGTTATATTCAACCATTAAGTTTATGGAAACTAATTCAGCAACCTTGGACTTAATAGATGATAGGAACTCTCACTTCCTTTTACCTTTTTAGAGAAGTGCTTTCTCTTTAAAATCACCTGTCTTCTCTGCTAGGGATTTAATATCCTCTGAAAAATCTTACTTCAACTAAGTACCAGGCAGAAAAGCATCTACTTTTTTAAAATAGGAAATTGAAGATAAATTTAATCTAAAAGGTACATGGGCATTTGCATTTTATAGGATACTGGTTAACCTAGAGAATGCTAATTGGTAAAAAGATTTTGAAAACTTGTTGACTTTTAGATTGAGTTATTTGGTGGAGTGGGGGGAAAGAGCTTAAATCAAATATTACTTACCGACTTTTGGAGGAAAATTAAAATAGTGTAATAGATATTAATCATTAAATTGCCTTGACTATTCTGTTACAGGTCCAAAAATCTATAGTTTTAGTTCTGCAAATGATTTTGGTGGCCCTGCAAATCTGGATAAATCTATTTTGAAAGTAAGTATCAAAGTTTTGAGTCATTTCAAGAAACGTTCTCTTTTTTAAGAAAATATATATATTCTTAAATATAAGAAAATGATGGGGTATTTAAAATTTGTCTAAGTAGTACACTAATTGCTAATCTATAAAATAAAGTAAATCAATCATACACATAAGTTGAGAGCTGGTAAGAAATTAAGGAAGATTGGAGTAGGTCCAATCATCCTTTCAGACCTAACTCAGTATACCTTTTCAGCCCCCTCTCCACTTAAAATTTTAGTTCACATCTCATTGTTCCCCCAATCTCATATGATTTAATGACTCTAGGTTTTTGCCCATGGGCTCTCTCTCTAGAATGCCCTACTTCCCTTTTGCAATTTGTCACCTCTGTGACCTTAATGAAGTCCTTTATTACATACTAGGTTGATTTTCTTGGTGATTTAATCAGCACTTCGTGGATCTTTTTAAATAATTGCCATGCTGGGTCATAGTTTATCTTTTTATGTATGTTTGCTAGACTGAATTCCTAAAGTATATTTTTGTGCTTGACTCATAGTAGGCATTCAGTAAAGATGTAATGAAGGGAAAGTATTTTTGTAGGTAGATGCTTGTGTATTTTTAGGTTATAAACATGGAAACAACAAAAGACGAAATGGAAAAAATAGAACTCAAACTCCCGAAGCCAAAAGAATTTGTGTAACCTAATTACTCTTTGTACAGATTATATTTTTTACTTGATATGCCCCCATTTTACTGTAGCATCCATCCTTTCAGGCTGTGTGCTTGGGCTGATTTACATTAAGGCAGAATTTTGGGCTCCATTCCCAAGAATTTTTATTCAGCATGTTTAAGATAGGGCTTAGGAATCTGTCTTTGGGGTAACAATCCAAGGGAGGTCCAAAGACATTGTCTTGAAACATATGGCTTCAAGAGACTTTACATGAGGAATTTTTTCTTGCTATATGTTGCTTTTTCCATATTAAATATATGATAGGAATGTGGTCTAAAGAATAGTAGTCCAAAATATTGTAATTACTATATCTGATTTTAGCTGGAATTCTGAGTTTGGTCGGCATGGATATAAAATGTATGATTTCTTTCTAATTATTTAATTACTAAATATGATTTAATAATTTAGCTTCTAATATGTCCTTTTTGATCTCAACAGGTGGTAATTAATAACAAACTAGAGCAAAAAATTATTGGAGTGATCAATGAGCATAAAAAGCAAAATAATGATAAGGGTGTGATTTCTGGAAGACTTACTGCCAAAAAATTACAGGTATTTTGCAGACTTTTTTTTAAGTTATTTATATTTAGTGGTGCATTTTTAAGACAGTATCACATGTGAGATAAAATGACTTTTTCAGCTTCCATTGAGATTTCATAATGATCATTTCCATCTGCAAGAGTAGGGAAGGAATTGTGCAAGATACAAATGCGCACATTAAAATGGTGATATGAAAAATAAATTATATTCCTAAAATTGTTATTGGGTACTATGCTTACATATTCTCTGACACAACAGTCCAGAAGATATTTTGCCCCATTTTTCAAATGAAGGAATTGAGGCTTAGAAAGATGACATAAGTTAGTCTGATGTTATTAATCAGTAAGTAGCAGAGTAAGCAGAGTCTGGATTTGAACCCAGTTCTGCCTAACTCTAAATATTATGCTTTAGGAAGTACATTAAAATGCTCGAACATGTTTAAGCACTGCTTATAATAAATGAGAATGTTCTAAGTGGTCAACAGTAGGAAAATGAATGATTATATTATAATACGTCTGCCTAATGGAATGTTATAGAGTTTTTAAAAGTAGTGAAGAATTTCTAATAACTTGGGAAGATGCTCATGTTATAATGTTAAGTGAAATTTGTTTTTAAAATCATAGAAACATGACTGAAAGGAAACACTACATTGCTAAAAGTATCTTTGGATAGTGAGAATATGAGCAGTTTCTCCTGGCTCTTTAAAATTGTAGTTCTCAAATTCTCAGTACAATGAGCACATTTAACTCTTCTAACTGAAAAAAAAGGGAAAATGTATTTTTTAAATTATGATTTGTGTCAAAGATTTTGGTTTAAAATGAATGAGAGACTATAGTAATGAAAGAAGAGAAAATTGAGTAAATGAGGTTTTTACATTTCCCTTTCATAGGATTTATATATGGCTTTACAAGAATTTTCATTTAAGACTAAGGACATTGAAGATGCCATGACTAACACACTCTTACATGGAGGTGACCTTCATTCTGCCTTGGACTGGCTCTGTTTAAACCTTTCAGATGGTAAGCAGGTTGTCAAAATTCTTTGTTTCTAAAATCTTTTGAACTAATTTCAGTATATATGATATCTGTATCAAGCTTTTGACTTGCGCTTAAAATTTTTTCATCTCTAAGGTTGTTGTCTGTGCAATAAGAATTTTTTTTGTGTGCTGTTTTCAGTTGTTAATAGTCATTTTACAATGCACTTAAGACAGTAAAATCTCTAAGTTTGCCTCTCATTAACCTATTAGGCTGTGTCTCCTGGTTTTTCTTTAGAAATTAGAGCCATTTTGCTTTGGATAAATAGTGTATCAAGATTATAAATCTTTGCAAGAGCCTGGAGTACAAATTGCTTGTATGACTGGTTAAAGATACTACCATATGCTGTAACAAGAAGCCAAAGACTGGAAATGGTTAAGATCGTTTTATGAAAATTTAGTAGTATACCACATATCACACAGAATGAATGGCCAAGTAGAGGCGAGCTAGCTATCATCCAATGAGTGTTACCACTTCTAGTTTGACAGTAAAATCAAGTTCACCATAGGACTTTTTCTTAGGAGATGAGCGATGCAAGAAAACTAGGTGCTCTTTGTCTAGACAGCGTTCGTTTATGTTTTTTGAATATTTATGTGTTTTATTATCATATGCATGTTTATTCTCATTCCAATTTCTTTTAAGATGCACTCCCTGAAGGATTTAGTCAGGAATTTGAAGAGCGACAACCTAAAAGTAGGCCAAAATTTCAGTCTCCTCAAATACAAGCCACTATTTCATCTCCATTGCAACCTAAAACCAGAAAACAGGAAGAAGACCCTAAGATTAAGGTAATTTAAGAATTAAACATTTAAAGTTATATAAAATCAGAATGAAGCATATATAGCAGTTCATAGGAGTATAAATATTAGGTTGCTATAACATTTCTACTTATTGAACATAACCTACCTGTTTGCCAAACTTTTCTTTCATTGTCTGTTTTAGTTTATTCCTGCATAAAAAGCCACCCCAAAATATAATGGCTTAAACCAACAGTTTATTATTTCTTAAGATTTTGAGTCTGGGCTGGGCTTACTTGGACAGTTCTTCTGTTCCACACAGTATCTTTTGAGGCTGGAACATCCAAAATTGTTTCTTACTCACATGACTAGCGCTTCAGGTGAGATCTAGCCAGGCATCCCTCTCTCTATGTGACTAGATTGGGTTTCCTCACATATGTTGATTCTTATATCACATTTGGCTTCCAAGAGCAAATATTTCAAGATGGTAAGGCTTAATATACAAATTTAATCAGGTCCTTGCCTGTATCACTCTTGTTAACATCCCATTTGTTGAAGCAAGTCACTTGACTGATTCCAAAATCTTGTTGAAGGGTATTACAAGAAACATGAATACTGGAAGGTATAGTTCCTTAGTGCACTGCACTTAAATACTCTGCATATTATTAAACACCTGTAAACGTGAATGAACCTAGAGAACAGTACACTTAGTGAAATAAGCCAGTCCCAGGAAGACAAATACTGCGTGATTTCACTTATATGAGGTATCTAAAATAGTTAAATTCATAGAAGCAGAAAATAGAATAGTGTTTACCAGGGGCCAGGAGGAAAGGAAAATAGGGAGTGTTGCTTAAAGGTTATAAAGTTTCAGTTATGCAAGATGAAAAAGTGCTAGAGATCTGCTGTGCAACACTGTACATATAACGACAATACAGTATTGTATACTTTAAAAAATGGTAAGAGCATGGGTCTTAGGTTAAATGTTTTTACCACACACACCACCACCCCATTCCAAACACACACGAGAAGGGAAGGAAAGTTTTGGAAGTGATAAATATTTATAGTACCTTGATTGTAGTGGTTGTATCATGTATATGCATATGTCCAAATTTATCAAAATAATGACTTTATATATGTATTATATATACATTATAATATATTAAATAATTGCTATATAATGTATATAGTATGTTAATATACATGAAATATGTGCAGTTTTTTATATATCAGTTATACCTCAGTAAAGCTTAAAAACAAACAAAACAGACCTATGGAAGCATCATCCTCATAAAACCAATTTTTAAGGAATAACACTAGTTTTTTAATTTTTAACAGTTCACCTTTCATTTTCTTTTGTTTTTGCCCCTCATGTAAACATGTTATTTGGATTATGCAAGTTTAGACTTTTCTTAATGTTGAGTTGATTTGTCCTTCACTAAACATTAAAAAATACGATTTTTGAGGCCGTGTGTCTACTGTTTTTGAGTATAAAGGAATCATAAAAGCAGTGACGCTTGATGAGTTTTGATACCTTTTTCTAACTTTGGTTTTTCAGATGTTTGTTTTTTCTTTCTAGCCAAAAAAGGAAGAAAAAAATATGGAAGTAAATATGAAAGAATGGATTTTGCGGTATGCTGAACAACAAAATGAAGAAGAAAAGAATGAGAATTCTAAAAGTTTAGAAGAGGAGGAAAAATTTGACCCTGTGAGTAGAAATTTGTATTAGGCTTTTAAGCTGGACATTCCTTGGAAAAAATATTTAACTTTTCTGAGCCTTAAGTTTCCTCATTTGAAATTAAAGAAATACTTTCCTTTAGGGACTGATACCAAGATTAAGCAAAATTACACTTAGGAAAAAACATGACTTAAAATAACTGCTCAATAGATATTAATTATAATTTTCCCATGCTCAAGGAGAATGGAGAAAATAATCAAATATTTTTAAATGGTTATGTATGGGGAATATACTAAATTCTTTGGGTAATAAAAAAAGAAAGGCACATTCCTTTACAGAGGAAACCCATAGTCTGGAGAGACAAAACCCAGAAATAAGCTGAAAATATAAGTCTAAGTGAAACAAACAAGTCATAGGAAGAAAATATTGTAATACATAATATCTGACAAAGGACTTATATCTAGAATTTCTAAAGTTTTGAAATGGTAACAGATACTTCACAAAAATAGATATGTAGATATCCAATAAACATGAAAAGTATGTTCAGCATCACTAGTCATCAAAGAAATGAAAATGAAAACTGCAGTGAGATACCTATATATCCATCAAAATGGCTAAAATTAAAAAAGATCTGTAATACCATATGTTAGGAGGATATGGAGCAAGCAGAACACTCATACATTGATTGTGAGAGTAAAAAATGGTATAACCACTTTGGAAAACTGGCACTTTCTTAAGAAGTTATACATATACTTATCATATGATCCAACAATTTCATTCCTAGGTATTTATTTACTCAAGAAAACTGAAAACATATGTCCACAAAAAAAAAGACTTGTACTCAAATGGAATGTTCACAGCAACTTTATTCATAATAGCCAAACACTGCAAGCAACTCTCAAAAGCATTGTACGAGAATGAGAGAAGCCAGACAGAAATGAGTATGTTCTAAATAATTTAATTACATTAAATTCCAGAAAAGTCATCTGTGCAAAATCTATAGTGACAGAAAGCAGATCAGTGGTTGCCTGAGTCCGGGGGTAGGGTAAGGAAATTGACTATAACGCATCATAAGAAACTGTTGGTGATAATGGAACTATTTTATATCTTAGTTGTGATGGTGGTTACACAGGTGTATACATTTGTCAAATTCTTTCACATGTATACTTTAAAATGGGTACATATTATTGTAAGTAAATCATACCTTAATAAAGTTGGTTTAGAAAAGGAAAAAAAGTTGCACAACAGCACATGTTATGATGAACCCACTTGTGTGAAACAAAAAATAACATATATATATATTATGTATGCAAAGAAAACATTTAGAAAGATACACAAGAAACTTACTAGTGATTAGGACTTGGGATGGTAGGGTGAGAAGGAGACTTCTTTTTTTATACTCTTCTGTTTTTAACCATGTGCCTATATTAAACTAAACAATAATTTAGGACAGTACAAGTCTACTTTGAGATTCAGAGAGGTCTCTTCTGATTGGAGCATAAGGTAGACTTCAAAGAGGTGGGACTTGAAGGGTGCATAGAATGTATATAGGCAATAAAATATTGGAAGAAAATCTAGATGGGTGAAATAGTGTGAACAGGGTACAGACATGGAATTGTGCTGGGGGCCTTTGAATATTAAAAAAATGGATGAACATATATAGAGGATAAAATGTGTGGTTACATACTGGCAGATAAGAATAAACAGATGAGCTCATAGGAGACTAGAAGATTTTTGATGCCCCAAAAAGTGAATTTGACAACTTCTATTGATTGTGAGGAGCCAGTAGAGATTTAGGGGCAGGTGACAAGAAGAATTTGACATTTTAGGTCAAATTTAGTAGTGTTTAAGGTGGTTTGTAATATTTAGTAATACTCAAGGTGATTTGGAAAGGGTATGAGGGCCATTCTGCTGGCTATTGTACTTGCTCAGGTGTGAAATAATAAGATCTCAAAATGGAAATTGGAAAGGAAGAGAAACATTTAAAGCAAGAATTAGTAAGAACTGGTGATTTACCAAATAAAAGGTTAAGGAGCCAAAGATAACAAGAGATTCATTGGTGGACAGATAGTGAAATCAATGCTATAGATAGGAAAGATGGAAAGAATGAGTGATTTGGGTGAATTTGAGGAGCTAGTGAACCCTACAGTCAGTTATACTATATCAATGTTTGCTTCTACACAAAATCTGAGAATTCAGCGGGTATGCTATTTCTTTTGTTTTCTCTTTTCCATTCATCTTAGCAGTTGTGTTTCATAGCAGCAACTACACATACTCTCATCTCCACCTTATGCTTTGATGCTTCTCATCTGCTGTTCCTTAGTAACCTAACATAAGAAAAAAAATCAATAATTTGAGCTTAAATTTAAGCTCTGTCTAGTTTTTGCACAGCAGAGTTAAGTCCTTAAATTGTAAAATACCGATTTTCCCCAGAGGCCATCTTTTTTCAATGTCCCTATAAAATAGAGGTTATGGGAAGGTGACTTTTAGATGAGTATTACTATATTATTACATATGTAATCCTTTATGTATATTTGTAAAAATTGATTTTTATACATAAATGAGCTCGTACATACTTTCCGTTCTATAGTTTGCTTTATTTAACATGTCAACGAAATTCTTTCATGTGGATCACCCTCATTCTTTTACTACCTTATTTTTTTTCTAATGGCTGACTAGTTTTCTCTGTAGATATTCAGCATTTGGTTTCCAGTTTTTCCTTTTCAGTCAGTACCACAGTAAACATTTATGTACCTGCAAATTTGCGCATTTGTATTATTTCTCTGTGAAAAATTATTAAAAGGTTTGCTAGATCAAAGAATAATATCAAAAGGTCACAGGTTTTGATATAACACATTGTCCATAGATAAATTAATCTTGTTGTTCTTTTTATTTCCTTATCTTATTTGGAACAGAATGAAAGGTACTTGCATCTTGCAGCAAAACTTTTGGATACAAAGGAGCAAGCAGCTACCTTTAAACTAGAAAAAAACAAGCAAGGGCAAAAAGAGGCTCAAGAAAAAATAAGGAAATTTCAAAGAGGTAAAAACACTTTTAAATTCTTAGGTGAATAATGTCTGTTCTTAATGGCCTTCCTAGCATCGGGGTTGCCTCTCATCAATATGTCTGCTCTTTCCTAACAATTTATATGAGATTAGCTAATGTTTTTTGTAACAATTCGAATAGTAAATATTTTAAGCTTTGCAGGCCATACATACTGTCACAATTATACTCAACTCTGCTATCACAACATAAAAGCAGATATAGACAATACCTGTCTGTGTTCTCATAAAACTTTATATATGGATACTGAAACATGAATTTCATACAATTTTCACATGTCACTAAATATTTCTTTTTATCTTTTCAACAAGTTAAAAATATTAAAATTTTTCTTAGTTCTGAGGCCATACAGAAATAGGCAGAGGAAAATAAATTGCCTCTGACTTCTAGCACAAATTCCTGATAGGAGGTGTTGAACAATTAGCTTCAAGGAAAAAGAAGGAATACTGGGTTTTTTTTTTTTTTTCATCAGAAAGGCACAAAAAACAAATACATAAAACTAAGCATCATGTTTTTTCTTGGTAGAAATGGAAACTTTAGAAGACCATCCAATATTCAATCCAGCCATAAAGATTTCACATCAACAAAATGAAAAGAAAAAGCCTCCCATTGCCACAGAAGGGGAAAGTGCTTTGAACTTCAATTTATTTGAAAAATCTACAGCTGCTACTGAAGAAGAAAAAGGTAAAATGAAGAGAAAGTGTTCCAAGTGTACTTCGTAAATAGTAAAATGTCTGAGAATGTATAATTGAGAAAATATGTTACTTTGAATTCTAGCAAACTACATAAGATGATTGTTTGCTTGCACAAGCTGTATTCGAAAAATAATAATTATGGTAATTTACTTGTATTGCATTTTGTAATTACAAATATCTTGCTTCAGCCTCATCCCTCTCCAGTCCATCCTCTAAACTCCTGCCAGAATTACTTTTCCACAACAGATCTACATAAGAGTTTCCTCTTAAGAGCCTTTAATTAGTAACAAGTCCAAGAGCTTTATCATGGCATTGAATATCCTTTGCAGTCTGCCACAATCTACCTTTCCACTTCATTCTTCCAGCTATGTACTGTAGTCACATCATTCTTTAAAACATATGTTGTTTCAGGGTTCCATGACTTTGCTCATCCTATTACCCCCTACATGACCAATCTTTCCCTCACTTCAAGGCTCACCTCAAACGTCATCTCTTTAAACCTTTCCTGATTCTGGCCATGCCACCAGACATGTGCAATCGTGTACTTCTTTGTGATAAGTAAATTATTGATAGAGCTAGTATAATATTTAGCAGTCTGTAACATAGTTAAGTCCCACACCAAATTCTCATTTTTTAATTATATATCCTTTCTACAAATATTTATTTATTCCTTATTGTTCACAACATCAAATGCTACCTGCACAGTTATTAACAAAATAACTTGGTTCTCCCTTCTTTAAGTGTATAGTCTAGTAGGGAAGGTAAGCTTTAAATATACACAAATAAGTAATTATAAATTGTGATGTATGCTATCAAAGAAATAATAGAGATAACAAGAGGGCTTAATTTGGATTGAGGAAACCTCGTTGATGACTTGCTCTGGAGTCTGAGAGATGGTTAGGTGTTAGCCTGGTAATGAGCTGGTGAAAGAGCCTTCTAAGCGGGGAGACAGTACAGAGAGAAATTGACTGACAATCAGTGTGGCTGCAGCATAGTGAGGTGATAGAAGAGTGACAACAGGTAGGCAGACCATGGAAGGCTTTTGGGAAGTAGTGAAGAACTTGGACTTTATTTTATATATTACGTGAAACTTTTGAAGGAGATAGTGGTGGTGTCATCTGTTAAACAAGGAAATAACATCTGATTTATACTTTTTCGAAAGATTACCCTTCCTATGTGGTAGTGTACCAAACACTGTAATTGAGAGTATCCTAAGTAATTCATCACATGGATAGTATCATTGATATTTCACAAAAAATACATAAGTTACTCAAGATAGTTCCTTTAAAGATTCAGATTTTCAGTGGTTCTATCAATCAAGATTTCCTTACATCGCTTATAAAGAGCAAGGCTTTCTATCTATCCTTTTTTCACCTATTTTCTTCTAAAAGTCTGTTTCCAAAAGTGAGAGGACTTTGATCACTCGTGAGATTGTATATTAGCACATGACCATTTTTTAAAAATGAATTTTTGTCTATAATTTTAGAGAAAAAGAAAGAACCTCATGATGTAAGAAATTTTGACTATACTGCTCGAAGCTGGACTGGAAAATCTCCCAAACAATTTCTGATTGATTGGGTCAGGAAGAATCTTCCTAAGAGTCCAAATCCTTCCTTTGAAAAAGTTCCAGTAGGTAGATACTGGAAATGCAGGTATGTTTTTCTGGTTAACTGAATGAACTTTTAGAAAAATCTAAGTTGAAAATCTTTTTGTTTCTTATGATATAAGTAAACATTTAGGAAGCTCTCTAATGCCAACATCTCAGGTTGGTAGTGCTTATAAATCATCAGTTACAATGTCTTCCGTGAGAATGTTTTATTTAAATAGTTTATGTAAACTTCAGTTCAATGCTAATGGAATTCTGACTTTTTTACTTCAATTTTATTTAAAATTTCTTTTGGCTTCTTTGTAGGGTAAGGGTAATCAAGTCTGAAGATGATGTACTGGTAGTGTGCCCTACAATCTTAACAGAGGATGGCATGCAAGCTCAGCATCTGGGAGCTACATTAGCGCTTTATCGTTTAGTGAAAGGGCAGGTGAGATTTTTTAGACATGGGTGTTTTAAAAATCATTTGTGGAGTAATGGTATATTATATTTTGTCTACATAAAACTATCTGCATGTGGAAGTTAGTATATATTTAATTATGGCCTTCTGTGCCAATTTTCTCTTTACTGTTTCTTCTGATTTATCGTTATTTCTGCTTATTTATAGTTTTGACTTCCTCTCACCCTTAAACATGGCTCAGTCTTTCTCTCCTAAGACCAGAGGCTCTGAGGCATTTGATTGGTTCAAATTTTCAGGCCATACTAATTTACAGAATAAAAATAACTGTGCTAGGGTAGTTGAATTAAGGAGAGATTTTTTTTTAAAGTTTGTTTTTCTTTAATGTTATATTATCTCTCAACTTTTAAAAAACTGTAAACATTGGTTCCAATTTTCAATTTAAGTTACATCCAGATTAAAGAACGATTAAAATAAAGTACTAAAGGAAGTAATTTTAAAAGAACACAGTGCTCTGTAGGGATTGAGGAGATTGTCAGTATTTCCCTTTTATAATAAATGTGTATATCTTCATGAGAAATTAGAACCACTGAAAAGTTCAGGCACTGATTAAGTGAAACCGCAAAATGTATTTCTTTTCCAGTTTCTGTCAGTAAAAGTTCTTAATTTCTTTATTTCCCTTATTTTGCAAAATAAGGCATCATAAGGTAAGCTTAGTTGATAGAAATGACTATCAATGTAATAGAGATAATTGTGGGCTCTCTTATACCACAGAATTAGGATTACTTATATTCCATCCAAGTGTAGTTCATTTAAAAGACTTTGACCTGTAATAGTATACATTTGCCAGAATCGCAGAGGGAGCTTTATTAAGAAATGTTCTGTGATTCATCGACACATTTATATAGCACCCTTGCAAGAATAAATAATAAACATTTATTCAGTAGTTAATTATTAAGTTCCAGGAATAAGTACTTTTCATGTATTCACTTGAAATTTACCTCAGAGCATGCCTATAAAGGAGATAGTTATTAGCCCCATTTTACAAATGTAGAAACTGAGACAGAGAGAGGTTATTTGCCCAAGGTCACCTAGCTAGTAAGTTTAGAAGCCTGATTATGATATGTTGTTTATAAATTTGGATCATATGCATGTACACCTTCTATTAAAGTAGTAACTTTTACTAGTTTAAGAGACAAATACATTTTCAGAGGAAAATAGCTATTCTGAGTTCTAACCCATTGAATTTTGACACCTATAATTAGTAAAAATAACATACTGCTGTTTTTTCTTTATAGTCAGTTCATCAATTACTTCCTCCAACTTACCGAGATGTTTGGCTGGAGTGGAGTGATGCAGAAAAGAAAAAGGAGGAATTAAATAAAATGGAAACCAATAAACCACGTGATCTTTTTATTGCCAAACTTCTGAATAAATTGAAACAGCAGCAGCAACAGCAACAACAGCATTCCGAAAATAAAAAAGAAAACTCTGAAGATCCTGAGGAATCTTGGGAAAATTTAGTTTCTGATGAAGATTTTTCTGCACTTTCTTTGGAATCAGAAAATGCAGAAGACTTGGAACCTGTTAGAAACCTCTTTATCAAGTTGCAAAGCACACCAAAGTACCAGAGACTTCTTAAGGAAAGACAACAATTACCTGTGTTCAAACACAGGAATTCAATTGTTGAAACTCTTAAAAGGCACCGGGTAGTGGTTGTGGCAGGTGAAACAGGGAGTGGTAAAAGTACTCAAGTACCACATTTTCTTTTGGAAGATTTGCTTCTAAATGAGTGGGGGACAAGCAAATGTAACATCGTCTGTACCCAGCCCCGAAGAATCTCAGCAGTAAGTTTAGCCACAAGAGTGTGTGACGAATTAGGCTGTGAAAATGGACCTGGAGGAAGGGTAAGATGTTCAGCTCCACCTTAGTGAATGGTGACATTAATCACCTTTGCTCTTGAGATCCAATTGGAATCTATACCAACTATGAGTTTTGAGTGTTACTGGTTGTTCAGTAGCACATCTCAGGCACTTTTCATTTTTTCTTTGATAGATGTGATATTATGCCACTCTCTTCATATGAAAAAGATTATTAATAGTTCTTTCATTAAAGTTCTCATATAAAAGAAAAAATATATTCAGTTTATAAACTAAATATTCAAGTATGTTCTATACTACATTGAACATTCAGATTACAGACAAATATAAATTTGAGTCTAATATCTTATATCTCAAGTTTTTGCAAATCTTTTCTGTGGAATGTATTTATAAATGGTTTTCATTAATTCTTGTCAATGAGCAGAAGGTAAAAACAATGTAGAAGAAAATTCTAGACTATTTTCAAACCTTGTATTTAAAAAAATTTAAGAAGGTACTTAAATATCTATTGTCATGCATTTGCCATGTCAGTATACACAAAACTCACCAAACTTTAACTAAAGTAACTGCTAAGTATATGAATTAATGAAGTTGGGTAGAACTAACTATGATGAATTCCAAGTTCATATAACTCAGCTTAGTTATACTTTGAATTGTTCTTTCTAGAAATGGTACTTAACATTTTCGTTTCTATTTTTAGGATAGGTACCCCTTCGTTAAAAAAAAAAAAAGTTCCATAGCAAATTGTTTGGGTTTCTCTCATGGAATATAAGAAAAAAAAAAGGCACAGTTTCTGTCTTAAGTAACTAACATTAAGGGAATGATAGGTACACAAATAAAATAAAGGAATGTCTGAAGAAGGAAGAAAGCATGATGGGAATAGAAGTGACTTCACGATTCCCGTCGGGCACCACTGGTATGATAGCAGCTGTTTTTTAATAGTGGCAGCTCTTATAAAGTCTGGAGAGATGAGAAGACCAAACTGTAGGAGCTGCTCTAAATTTCTGTTCCTGAGTGCCTCAGTATTTTTCTGTAAGATAATTTAATAAGAAATTAATTAAACATCTGTTAATGTTTTTATAATTATATTAATATTTGAAGCAGGTAAACAGCTTTTTGTGTCAACACTTTGAAAAAAACAAAGGTTTTTCTTGTTTAAATTTACCAAAACAAATCTTATAGTTTTATATGATTGAAGACTATAGGAAAATAATTCAGGTAATAAATTGCACTAAATTTACTTAGACTATTTATTCCACATAGTAGCAAGATCAGCACCAGTGGTTCTTTTTTTAAAGTTTTAATTAATAGACTAGAAAGAGAAGGCCTAAAGATCATTCATGAGAATCTAATCTCAGCCTGTATTTTTTCTTCAGAATTCTTTGTGTGGGTACCAGATCCGGATGGAATCTCGAGCTAGTGAATCTACCAGGTTACTCTATTGTACAACTGGGGTTTTGCTAAGGAAACTTCAAGAAGATGGTCTCCTAACTAATGTGTCTCATGTTATTGTAGATGAGGTGAGTAGATTCTATAGTCATGTTCAGATAAATTCTAAATATTTTTGTATTAAAAAGATGCTTCTTCTAATACTTGCCAACGTTTTCTTTGTGCTTAAAAAATGCCACACAGTTTATATACAATTATTTAATTCTCTAGAACAAATATGTCTCATGTTCTATAAAATTGACTTATTTAGTAAATACTATATATAACACTTGCTACATGCTAGATGTTGTTCTAAGGATTTTATATACATAAATTCATTTAACCCTCCAGCCATCCAGTGAAGTAGATATTATTATCTCTATTTTACCATTGAGGAAGTTGAGGTGCAGAGTTTAAATAGCTTGTGCAAGTTCACGTAGCCAGTAAGTCCTGCAACCAGGGGGTTCAAATCCAGGTAGTCAAGCTATTGTCTGTATTCTTACCAGTATACTGCCCCTCAACTACATTTAGTTAAAGGATTGTCTCAGATTCTTAGAAAAAACAAGGACTCATCATCAATATGTTATTTTCTCTATAGGTACACTCCTACTTGAAGCAAATTTGAATGAACACAAATTGAATTATGCCCTAAGTTTTACATTAGAATTATTTTAAATGGCATTCTAGCCCAGTATGTGTAAACTGATTTGCTTTGTACATATTTTTTCAAGAAGAAATAAGATGTATGGCATTTTTATTATTCAAAATATATTTAAAAAATTTTCCCTGTTACAAAGTTTTTTTGAATGTCTATTAATTCACTAAGTTCAGAAGACAGTAGTCAAAGATGTCATTCATTGATTTTTAATTAATAGACTACATATTGATTATTGGGCTATTTTCTTCTTTTTGTTTAGAAATTATCTATAATCTGACGACCCAGAAAAAAATATTGATGTTTAATATGCATATTTATATATGTGTATATGTAGTGTTATGTATATTTATTATATAATTCTTTTACATCATTAGTCTACAAAAAGATTTTTTAGTAGCTTTATAGTATATTATTTGGATGTACCATCATTTATTTAACCATTATCCTGTTGTTGGACAAGTTTAGGTTAAGCCGTTTTTAAATAATATAATATTTTTATAATAAGTCATAGGAATTCATTTTATCTAAGGAACCTTTATTCTTTAATGGGGAGAGAAATTGTAGTATTATCATGAAGATGTCAAAAAGAAAGAGGACCTATGGTCGCTTGAGCAGGCCCATAGGTGACTGCTCTTGGTAGTAGTGGACTGGGGTGGGGAGGTGGTAGAGTGTCATGATCATACCTTTACTGATTTTATCAGTAGCCTCGAGAATCAATATAAGTCGAAATGCTAATTTATCTATAATGAGAAATTTTTACTGCTAGATAGGTTGAAATATTTGTATTAGCTACTTATACAATGGAGTAGAAATAAGTCAAATTACAGAAAGTTGGAAGGTAGACTGGTACATTCAGCAGATATTAAGTTCTGACAGTGTACCATGGCTATTAGGCTCTATAGCAGGTTTACAGCGCTCTTCACTAAACTGCGTGTATTGGTAGGGCATTACAAAAAAACTTTTCTTGGACGGTTGATAAAGACTGTGTCAGATTTCTACTAATCAACTTACCTTTTTCTACATAGTCAATAGACTATCTCTCTTGTGGTGATGGCGACAGTATAGTTTTATTTAGTGGCAGAACTTTAGGAGTCACCCTGGCCACTAAGTGAAATTTGGGAGCTACCCTAATCTTACCAGACACTTGCAAGCCATTTGCTAAGGAGGAGTCCTACTTTCATAGCTAATTTTGTTCATTATATGCTGATTTTTACTAGCTTCTATTTTTAGAGGGTAACTTTATTTTCAGTTCCAAAGATCTGCCTTACTTGAAACATACAGCTTCTCTTTCCCTCCATGTTTACTATTTAAATATTAACTTTTAGTAGATGTGAGTGTGTGATTCTTTTAGCCTCTTACTCGACCTTATATACACTTAATTTTTATTTCCTTTATACTAGGTTCATGAAAGAAGTGTCCAGTCAGACTTCTTACTAATTATCTTGAAGGAAATTTTACAGAAACGCTCTGACCTACACTTGATTCTAATGAGTGCCACTGTAGACAGTGAAAAGTTTTCCACATATTTCACACACTGCCCTATTCTCAGAATTTCAGGAAGAAGTTACCCTGTTGAGGTAAGTTTTCTTTACAACACGTATATGAACAGAAACCACATGCCCACCAGGGAGTTTTCCCAGGAGATAGGCCCTTGTAGTCTGAGCCCAGACTTATTCCCAGAGCACTGCAAGCAGAGAGGACCTGGAGATGGCCTTAGGAATCAGATGGCTTGGTGCTGCCTTGACTGAGGATGGTTGGGCTGGAAGGGAGGATTCTGCTTAAAGACATAACTGACAAGTACAGAGCATAAAACATTTCCATATCAAAATCATTATATCCAGATTGGGGATGGCTACTTGGCATTAAGGAACTCCTTTTTTATCCACCTCTCAAATATAGGGTTGGCTTTGAAGCTTCCTTTCTTAATATTTGCCCTTTTGGTTCAACTGATAAAGACTGCTGTTTTTTTAATTTTTTAATTAAAAAATATAAGTGAAAACCAACAAATAACCATAATGTAATTTGTCTTCAGACTTACAGGGACAGACTCATCTGCATCAGTGAAATTCTTCATTCCCAAATAATGCAGAAAATCCTTTTTTATAATAATTTTTAATTAGCATTTGATGACATTCAAATGGTAACAGTCCCCTTATTCTTTTTAAAATAACATTTACTGAAATGAATTTGAGTTCACCATTTATATGTGTTGCCTTAATCTATGCAGGTTTTTCATCTTGAAGATATAATAGAAGAAACAGGCTTTGTACTGGAGAAAGACTCAGAATATTGTCAGAAATTTCTGGAAGAGGAAGAAGAAATAACCATTAATGTTACAAGCAAAGCAGGGGGAATAAAAAAGTATCAGGTAAAAAGAAAACATTTTAAAAGACATCTAAGAATGCTATCCAAGATGTAACTTGCCATGAGGGTTTTGAGATCATATGCTGGCATAGTGAATTTGAGTATAATTTGGTAGAAGAGGAACAAATATGACAGAACAAATTTTAAAGGTCATTTCTTTAATCTGTGTTTCATAGAGTCTAGTTGTTGGTGTATAATATTTTGTCTTCTTACACTATTCTGGGCCTTATTAGTGCACATAAAAAAGTCAGGACTGTATAAGTATGATGTAACTTTTATTGTTTCATAGCAATGATCAATCATTGAGAAATAAATTTGTAATTATTTTCTCTACTTTATCTGAATACCGTAGGTGGTCAGGTTGGACAGGCCCAAATCTAGATCCTTGCCAGCAGTTTTCTTAGCATCTATCCTGGTGTGAGCCTTAGTACTGAAGCTGTCCAGGGCGCAAGCACAGTTCTTTGTAGATAGTTTTACTGACATGTTTTTAGAAATATCACAAAAGATATTTTATCCTGCATTTTAGCCAGTGGTACTATACTCAGTATTTTCATCGTATCCACAGTATATCATGCATATATCTAATCTGATGTAAACACAAAGTTAAAGTTACTTAACTTTTAATTAAGCAGGTGATAAACCAAGAACTCAGAAAACTAAAATCTTTCCCTAAAACTCTAGAGATAGAAATTAGAAACTAAAGAAGGACTTTAGAAAATTAAAAGTATTTCAAAAGAGATGACTGGAACTCAGCAACCAAAGTAAAATCTAGAAGAAATGAGGCAGGTATAAACTATTAAATAAAGTTATTAAGACCTCTCAGCTTAGTTGCTTTTCACTTGCCACAGGACAATGTATAGTGTTCTGTTTTTCTTTAATTCTTCATTAATTTAGCATGTACATGCCAAAAAAAGAAGTTTTGTTATACTTAAGGAGGCTAGATAAAATTAAATTCTAAGAAGGAAACGAAATCTTACACTTTTTTCACTTAAAAATAGTACTCTTGCAATATTTTAACAAAATAATAATGGTAACAATAAAAAAATACAGATTTGAACGAATGACATACTTCCTTTTTCTCTTTTTGTCTCATAAAAATACTTAATATTTTTGTTCATCTTTTTACAATTGTGTTTCTTTTAGGAATACATGCCAGTTCAGACTGGAGGAGGTGCTGATTTAAATCCATTTTACCAAAAGTACAGCAACCGCACTCAGCATGCTATTCAGTATATGAATCATCAAAAAATCAACCTGGATCTCATTTTGGAACTTCTTACTTATTTAGGTGTATATCTGTTTCTAATGAGTCTTCATTTGTTTTGATAAAACTTTTAGCTGGAAGTGTTTTATTAATATCTTATATGTTGTTTCTCCTTATTTTGAATGTTGTGTCTTTTTAAATATTTCAGACAGAAGTCCCCAGTTCAGAAATATTGAAGGAGCAGTACTGATCTTTTTACCAGGTCTGGCTCATATTCAACAGTTGTATGATCTCCTGTCAAGTGACAGAAGATTTTTTTCCGAACGGTAACTACAAATCTTTATTAATATCCCTGGTAGTTTTTAAAGAGAAAATATTTCATAAATTAAAACTCTCGATCAGAGCTTTCAAAGTCTTTTTACCTTCAGTTAAAATTGTCCCATGTTTTTAAAGCAAGTTTGTTTTTGTTTTAACATTTCTATTACAGTATTTTATCTACTAAAAATTTTAGGTACTAGTTCTGCATTTGTTCTATTAATATGCTTAAGCAGAGGGTTAGATGGCGATTTCCCTCCCTAACCCACTGGATGGTTCAAAACCCCAGCAGGGTTTCAGTTTACCATTCATACTTACTGAACTGGCTGGCTATTTACCTTTTTTGTTATAGTTGATTACTGCTGTCATGGTTTTCACTTCAACATCAGAACATTTTAAAAATTCTTTAAACCCTATACATATAATTCATTCATATTAAATTTTTTTATCTTTGATGAGTATATATGGGATTTCACTGTACCATTATCAGAACTTTTGTGCTTAAAATTTTTCATAATTAAAATTTTTAAAGTTGCTTCCTATTTGCAAATAAATTTTGTTATTCTTTGCAGTGTCTTCTAAAGAGAAACTCTTGCTAAGAACTATGATTTTAACTTTCAGATATAAAGTGATAGCTCTGCATTCTATTCTTTCAACTCAAGATCAAGCTGCAGCATTCACACTTCCTCCTCCAGGAGTCAGGAAGGTAAAATTCAGTACAGCAAATTTATATGTGATCCATCTAATTTGCTTTCATGAAAGTGTTATCATCAAAGACAATTAATATTATATACCTTGTAGTGTATGGCAGACTCCAGATCCTCTGCAGCTTAACACACTCAAAAGTGAACCCAATATCAAAATTAAAGTATTTGAATATTTACATTATGCGTTATTAAAGGGTCAAGAATTTTTAGAGGAGTGGTAGTTGAAAAATATGGCATGGATGTTGCTCATGAAAAGAAGAATGACACTTTTCCCGCAAAAAGGCATCATGAAGGATGTTGATTGGCAGGAGCTATTTGAATCCAAGGAAGATTCTTTGTTGTTTTCTAGGCTATTTATCCCAGATTATTTTTGTAATACATAGGCCATTAGGTTGAGAGGGAAAAAATCTCAATATTTTCATTGTGTCCTCTGTTCAGGACTCTGCATGAAGAGATATTTGGCAAGGAGAGTTTCTGAGATTTTGAACCCTTTCTCAGAATGGAGAAAAAGAGCACAATATAGGAACTATGGGGAACACAAAGCTCCCAGAAGGAGTATGGACAATAATGCAGGAGGCCTGGGTTCTCATCCCTAAACTGCTACCATGTTTGTGGCCTTTGGCAACCCCCTCAGCCTAACTTTCTCATCTTTAAAAGGAGCACAGCCTTAGGATTAGAACCCCTGGGTTCTTAGAGCACAGTTAGAAAAACATCAGTTTAATCGAATTCCTTTGACCAAATTTCCCATTCTATTTAGTCATCTTTAAGATGACTGACCAATTAGGGGAATGGTATTTTTGTTGGAATAAAAAATTCTATCTTTAATTAGCAAGCTTAGGTAATGAAACTAAGTAGAGCAAATTAAAATTGCACAGTAATAACAAATTATGAATTTTGTAAATAAAATTGAAATTCACTTCTTAAACTCATCAGCTCAAACTGTCTAAAGTAGTTTAAATAATAGGATATGGCTGAAAGTTGTTAACTAAATGTTGGCTTTTTGTTTATTTTCAGATTGTTTTAGCAACAAATATTGCAGAGACAGGTATCACTATTCCAGATGTTGTATTTGTAATTGATACTGGAAGAACAAAAGAAAATAAGTAAGTTTCAGTTTCCCAAATCTAAATATTTTTAACCTGAAAAGAGTTTGAAGCTCTTGAATTCTTAGGAGAAATCCCAGAATCATGTAGAGAAAATTCCAAATGTCCTTATTCTGCCCAAAGCAAAAAGCCTCTGAGAAACTGTAGGAAACTTTAAAATGTCTGAGAGTAAATGTTAAATTTCAGTATCACAAGTTTTCCCATAAGAATTGCCAGTGTACTGCTACTTTTAGAAAAGTGCTCTCTGAGAAAATTTTCAGAACATGAATTTTTGTAAATTTGTTTGTAAAATAAATTGTTTTATAAAAGCATTATTTGTGGGACTATAGAAAAGAGCATGGATTTTGGAGTCAGAGTTGGATTTAAATGTCTAATCTGTAATCTTGAACAAGTAATATAACCATCAGTTATAATCATCAACTTCCTCATGTAAATGGGGAAATGAAAATTTCATAATTGAAAGTGCTTAGTACAGTAGTTGGCACATAATAGGTAACCTTAACTTGAATCTTCAACAAAAAGATTTCTAATTTATAAATGTTTTAATGTTTATACATAAATTGATGATACCACTTTAGTAATCTATTATAATCTATATACACTATCCCTAGTATTAGGAAATTTTAGCAATATTTGGAAATGAGTGCAACTGTCCAGTACAAAGTAAACCCTTGATTTTTAAAATTGAAACTTTAGAAGAAGCGTTTTCAGGGTTTAACTGTATCTTGTGAAAAGTACTTTGAATTATAATGTTCACAGTGGCATTTCTCAGACTCTTTCAAATAATTCTTATGGTGTAGATAATAGGCATTCCACTAAAATATAAAAGGTCCATGGTCAGATTAATTTGAGAAAGGGTAACAGTTGTTTTTCTTGTGCCAGAGCTTTTAATTTGGTAGTATGAGATTTAGTATGTAGTGTTAAATTATTACTATATATATATATTTTTTTTTAGGCGAGGCAACCCTTGGTTGACCTCACAGATTGCAAGGACTTTGTCAGTTTACAATCCCTTATTTTTTATTTTTTTACACCTATAGCACTTGATCTTCCTAGGTGGTCTCCCATCGAGGTGCTAACCAGGCCCAACCCTGCTTAGCTTCCAAGATCAGATGGGATTGGGCTTGTTCAGGGTAGCATAGCTGTAGACATTTGCTAAATTATTTAAACATGAAACATGATTTGGAAAATATTGGTCCATAATAATGGACTTTTTAAAGCCTATTTTCAACTTAATTTTAAGAGTCAAATATTTTCAGCTTTTTTAGATTTTGATTTAAGTCAATTATCCACATATACTTTTCTCCAACATTTCTTTAGGTACCATGAAAGCAGTCAGATGAGTTCTTTGGTTGAGACATTTGTCAGTAAAGCGAGTGCTTTGCAGCGCCAGGGGAGAGCTGGCCGGGTCAGAGATGGCTTCTGCTTCCGAATGTACACAAGAGAAAGGTATGGCATTAGCATTGGAAATAAAACACACAAATCAGTACAGTGTGGCATTTCTGATAATATGTAAACTCTAGTTGGTGTTATTTTATTTTTCAGATTTGAAGGCTTTATGGACTATTCTGACCCTGAAATCTTGCGTGTGCCTTTGGAGGAATTATGTCTTCATATTATGGTAATCTCTAAGGAAATCAGATTTTTATATTCTTCACCTCTTTCTAGAGGAGAAAAAAATGAAGACCTATACTTTCTAACCTTAGTTCCTCTAGATGTTCAAGTATTTTATTTACTTTTCTTAAATAAGTGGCCCCTTCCCCATCTTTTTTTAAGTAAACCCCCTGTGCTTTAATTCTGCCGTAGTTACTCATACTTTATAGATTAAAATACAGTCTCATGACCTAAACCAGTAGTTCTCAACTGGGCAGATATTACTTACCAAGGACAGTTGGCAGTGTCAAGACAACTTTGGTTGTCAGAACTGGTGATAGAGGTAGGCCATGCTGTGGGCATAAAGTGAGTAAAGGTCAGGGATGCTTTTAAACATTCCACAGTACACAGCACAGGCCCCTAAAACAAAAAAATTCTTGCCCAAAATAAGACTAGTGCTGAGATTTAGAAACCCTGGCCTAAAACCAAGGGCTTCCTAGTCTGAAAGACTCATAATATCCTTCAGTTCTTATATTTTGACTGTAAAAATCAAGAACGACAAAACTAAAAATATGGACTGAAAGATCTCATCCTCTCATGCCTACCCCCTCAACACACACATACACTCCCAATTATATTTTTAAAGGAATACAATAGCCTTACTCAGACATTGATCCTCTTTGCTCAAAATTTTACTTAACTCAAATTGAGTTCCAATTTCACCATCTCTTTGAGCAGTGTTAATTCTCTTTGATCACATACCAATTTATCACTTTTTCAATTTGCAGAAATGCAACCTTGGTTCTCCTGAAGATTTCCTCTCCAAAGCCTTAGATCCTCCTCAGCTTCAAGTAATCAGCAATGCAATGAATTTACTCCGAAAAATTGGAGCTTGTGAACTAAATGAGCCTAAACTGACTCCGCTGGGCCAGCACCTTGCAGCTTTGCCTGTGAATGTCAAGATTGGCAAGATGCTTATTTTTGGTGCCATATTTGGGTGCCTTGACTCAGTGGTAAGATAAAGGAGGCTGCTATTTCTTCACTTGGAATATTATTTTGGTTGATAAATTATTAAATTTGGAAATAACTTTTAATTTTTTACCTAAATAGAATGTACTAACATTAAAACATAGGAGTTCTGAACACTTGATGAGACTTTCTGAATATTTAACTTTATATACAATAAAATACATTTACCCATTTACTTAAGTATACCATAGGTACTGTTTTATAAGTGGGTTTAGCGCATCTAGACTTTTGCTGTCAAATATCCCAGTAGAAATATCTATTTAATTGAATACATAGACAATTCTTAGAAAGCTCTGAACCCCACAGACTTTCATAAGTAAAATCAAAAACTTCCTTCCCTTTCTCTAGGTTATCTCTCTGAGCCAGTAACTACCAGCAGTCCTATTTTCTCAGATTATCTCAGAATCAGCAAATTTTGTGCCTCTGTCTGAATCTCTAGGCTCACTCATCTGCATTCCAACTGTTCAAATTTATCAAGCTGTGGCCTTTTCTGGGAGTACAAATCAAGGCTGTTTAAAAACAACCGAGAGTACATGGCTACTTTAGTCTCTTTTCCTCTAGTATTACGAATAGATACTCACCAGAATTGTCTTAAGTCCAAAGGATGACCTCTGCCATGATAGTTGATCTGAAAAGCTGCAGCAACAGATGTAGTCCAAATTATTGGAAAAGTATTTAAAGAGCATTGCAGACAATGGAAATACAGCAGGCTAGGAATCAAGATATCCGAGTGATGATTCTAGGATTGCTTCTAACTGTGTGACAGACTACAAATCACTCACACAGACATTCAGTTCTTTTCTGATTCTGGTGATATTACCTCCTATCTCACAAACATTGTATGAAAACCAAGTGGTATATTTTTTAAATTACATAAAGTGAAACTAAAAGTAACTAAAATTAAAATGTTAGCTGTTGTAGAGCATGACAAATGTATTGAAAGAAGAAACATGCAGTCAATCATGCAAACAATCACTATTGAAAGTGATTGTTTTGATTTGCTTTCTTTTACAAATGAGATTATAATGTTTAGATCCAAATTATTTATTTGTTTGTTTGTTTATTTTTATGGATAGGCAACACTAGCTGCAGTTATGACAGAGAAGTCTCCTTTTACGACACCAATTGGTCGAAAAGATGAAGCAGATCTTGCAAAATCAGCTTTGGCTATGGCAGATTCAGACCACCTGACAATCTACAATGCATACCTAGGGTAAAGAAATAGTCTGGGTGTTGTTAGTAAGCCTGAGGTTATTTACTTTTTAAAAAATTTATCTTTGACTTTCATTAAAAAGATTTAACTAAGATTTAAATTTATTTTTAGTTACTTCATTTGTCATATTCTCTAAAATAATTACTTATTTTAAAGATTCATATTTTTGTAATCTTTCCTAAAGTTTCAGAATACTTTGTATGTATTATTATATGTATATTACCTCAAATTTGAAGTTAATAATTTACTGTTATAAAGAGAAAAAATATCAGTATTGTGGTTGAAATTTTATATACAATTGGTAACTCCTACAACAAGCAAGACCCTTCCTGTTCTTAAATGATTATAATTTAATTAAAGCTTATTTTGGTTAGTGCCTCTGAAAAAATTTGAAAAGAAACCATGTTGAACTTGGTCGTTTTATTTACGTAGATGGAAGAGAGCACGGCAAGAAGGAGGCTACCGTTCTGAAATAGCATATTGCCGGAGGAACTTTCTGAATAGAACCTCACTGTTAACACTAGAGGTACGTCTTAGTACAGCTAAGTCAGGGTTGTATGGTTGAATAATAGGTTTCTTTTGGAAAAAGAAATGCCTAAGATAGTGCTTGATAGTGTTTAATAAACATTTGCTAAATTAATAAATTATAATTTTTTGTTTTGTTATTTCTCACAACAGGTAACCTATATGCCTGACACAATGATTTAAAATAGTATTGAATAATCATAATGTATTTGGGAAGTGATTTTTTTAAAAAAGAGGCAACATGATTTCATAGAAATAACAACAGCTTGGGAATGAGGATAGTTGTCTATTAAATAGCTCAGTTTAGGAAAGCTAATTCTCAGTACCTCATTTAAAAAAAAAAAAAAGAATTGAATGAGGATAATATACAGTTCTTTTCAACTCTGAAAATTCCTTTTTTTTTTATTAATTATTATGGAAAATTTCAAACATACAAAAAGTAGGCAGATTAGTATAATGCACTCCCATGTCCCCATTTCTTACTTCTAATCTTGAGCAACCATGTTTTATTTTCATTCCCATTATTCCATTATCTGCCCTTTAGATTATTTTGAAGCAAATTCCAGGCCTCAGGATTGTTATGAATCCCTGAAGGATAGGACTCTTTTTTTCTTAAATATTATCACACCTTAAAAAATAAATAATTCCCTGATATCATCAAATATATAGTCAGTGTTTAAATATCACCAATTTTCTCATGAAGGTTTTTTACAGCTAGTTCAAATCATGATCTAAATAGGGTCTACATATTGAGTTTACTTGATATGTCTCTTAAGTCTCTTAATCTGGAGTTATCCTTCTTTCACTTTCTTCTTATTCGCTTTTTTTTTTTTTTTTTTTTAAGAAACCAGGTAACTTGTCCTATAGAGTTTCCTGCATTCTGGATACGTCCAACTGTATCTCTGTGGTATTGTTTAGCATCATCTTCTGTGCCGTGTATTTCCCATAGAGGTTTAATCTGATTCTGGTGTTTTTTTTTTTTTTTTCTTCTTCTTTCTTTTTTGGAGTTGTCTCTCTTTTTGTAATGTTAAGATTTGTCAGTGGTGTCAGCCACATTCACCCACTATAAAATTCCTCATTGGCTTTTCATGTAATTATTTTAACAGCCATTAATAACACTGAGGTCCACTGTTTCATTGCGGTTGCAAATGGTAATATTCTAATTCTACTTGTTAGTTAAAATTCTTTCATAAAGAAGTTTTTCCTCATCAATATTTGGATAACTCTGAGGTATAGTTTATATAAAGAAGTTAGGATAAATATTTGATTGTTTTCTTTGACCTAGCAGTTTTCATAATGAGTTGATACCCCAGCATTTCTACAGGTAATGAATGTTGTTTTTAATAAAAATCATTATGAACTTGTGAGTTAAATGTATTTGATGTGTTTCAGTCCTCTGTAGATTTACCTTTTTTGATACTCAAATTGTCCCTTTGGACAGTGAGAGCCTCTTGAGGTTTTCCCTGAGTCCTTTTCATAGAATCTAAGCAGTCTTTGATAGCTTCCTTGCTTGGCGTATGACAGTATGTCCAGGCTTGTCTTATGCATTTCATGCTCCAGGCTTGGAATCTGTCATTTTTCCTAAGAGCCTTGATTCCCTTGAATTAAATTATTTTATATTTCCTAAATATTAGCCAGCTACTTATTTGTAGTATGGGATGATAGTTTTCAAAAGACGTCCAGGGCATTGTACCTTGTGGCTGATTATGACCAGATTTATAAATCTGCTCTTAGGAAGGGAAACCTGGTGACTTTGTCCATCATCCAGGTCTTGGCTGCTGTTCAAGGCCATGGTTATTTGTGTGAGGAGAGAGTAGAAATGTAGTTAAAATGAAAAGACAAGTTATAAAAAGCAGAGTTCTTCCACAAACACTTTTCATTTTGTTCTTAGTGTTTAGTCCAGACATGCTATAAAAGTATTCAGAAAATAAACTATGTGCATATCTCACATAATTCCTCTATTCTGTGCTCTTACTTTAAAAGATTAAAATTTTTTATTCCCATGTAATTTGACCCATTATATTTTTGTGATTTGAAATAATTGCTAGGATGATAGCTGGGATTTCTCTAAGTAAAATGAACTTTGTCCTTCTCTAAACAGATAAAAGGATAAATTGAAGAAATAGCCACCTCTGGGCCAACTTGACTAGGATTCAAGATGTAGATTGCTAATCAACACTCCTTTGTCTCCATTCCATTCTTCACAACCTCCAAGTTGCCTTTCACCCCCTTCCTTCTATGAGCCTTTTCTTCACCTCTTCTTCACCTTCCCTGTTATATTTTGACAGCTGTCTGTTTGGTCTTTCCTCCCCTGGAATCATAGTCCTTAAAGTCCCAGACCAGAAACTTAAAGGAAATCCTAAATGTAAATGTCACCTTTTAATCACTTGTATCCTGTTTGCTTTGAAAAATGCTCATCCTTCCTGTAGTATTTTAGCTGATTGTCCCTACTAAAGGCAAAAAAAGATTTGAGGCAACAATAATTATAGATTAAATGAAATTGCCATTAATAAACTTTGTCAAAGTCCCCTAGGAAATTAAGGTGAGATTCCCAGAGACAAATGAAGAAGGTACTTGCAGTCTCAGATCAAGATTCCTTTCTAATTCTTCCTCAAAATTGTTCTCTATGTGACTGTCCTCATTAAGTTAAAATCAGCAAAAGGAAAACTACAATTGAAGTAAATATACTGAATGAAAAAGTGGTTAGGCACATTTTTATTGTTGTCACATTTTAGACATGTTTCTTATGACATCTAAAGTCTTGGGGTGGTAGAAATAGGTGACTATATTTTTTTCTCCCTAATTTAATTTAGGGTATAGTTAAATAAGTAATAGTTTGGCATTTTCCAATTCTGATTGGACACAGTAATATAAATTACAGTATTTGGAAATTTCTCTGTTTTAATCAATTATGATCTTATCTCTTTTTAACATAAACCAATCTAGGATGTAAAGCAGGAATTAATAAAGTTGGTTAAGGCAGCAGGATTTTCATCATCTACAACTTCTTATGGCCTTGAAGGAAACAAAGCCTCACAGACCCTTTCCTTCCAAGAAATTGCCCTTCTTAAAGCTGTACTGGCTGCTGGACTATATGACAATGTGGGAAAGATAATCTATACAAAATCAGTTGATGTTACAGAAAAATTGGCTTGCATTGTAGAGACAGCCCAAGGCAAAGCACAAGTACATCCATCTTCAGTAAATCGAGATTTGCAAACTTATGGATGGCTCTTATACCAAGAGAAGGTAAAGTGCTCATTCTTAAATTCCAATATTTAGGGCGTTATTCTAGAAGTCAGTCATAACAAGCTAGGTTGCGCCAACAAGTGTTATATTTGGTTCTCAAATGGAGCTGTTCATTTCTGTTCAATTTGAAATCAAGATGTATAGAGCTTCTCAATGAAAAAAAAAATATATATATATATACAGTTCTTTTATTTAATGAAAGAAAAGTATTAAATGTTCTACAGTAACCATCATTTTTTTTCTACTTGAAATAAGGATTATTACAAAGAGATGTTCTTTAATAATGTATCAGTTCCTTGAGATACCACTAAAAGGTACTGTCTCAAAAGGGAAAAAAGACATATCTGTATTTCCAAAGATATGGCAACAGTTTGAATCACAATGTAACCTAAGATAATTTAATACCAGATATTTACAGATTATAGCTAAAATAGTCAACCTTTTGAATCATAGCTTGTTAAAGTAACAAGGATCCATAATTTCAAGCACTGGCCTGAATAACTCCCAGCATGTCATCAAACTGAACAGAAAAACGTGAGAAATCACTAATGGCTATAGCTGAACATTAGTCTAGAAACCAGATACTTTTAAATTTTTTAAACTTAATCATAATTTAATTTTTGCATTAATTATTTAACAACATTAGCATTATAAAATTGCTCGTTGGTAGTTTCATTTATGTCCAGGGTATATAATTAAGCCTTATAATTAATATTTTATATGCCTTTTAATAGTATAAATATACAGGTGGTGACTATAATTACTATACAATTAGCAAATTATGCACATAAGAGAATGTAAACATGTAGCTTCACAAAGCGTATGACTTAAAATATATATAGCACATTACAGAAAAATGCTCACATGAATCAGATAAATTAATTTCTTATAGTATTAGGCTGTAAAGTTATTTGTTCTCTTTCTTCCTACTCAGATAAGGTACACCAAAGTATATTTGAGGGAAACTACTCTAATAACCCCTTTTCCAGTTTTACTTTTTGGTGGTGATATAGAAGTTCAGCACCGGGAACGTCTTCTTTCTATTGATGGCTGGATCTATTTTCAGGTACATGCCACATCTGATCTTATTGATTACATTTGAGCTTCTACTGCTAGTGCCATTGACATAGATTTTTAAAAATTTTATTAGCATTTGCATAATTAATTTCTTCCTATAATTTGACTTAAATTGGAATTCTTTCTTGCCTTAAATCTGTTAATTTTGAAAATCAAATGATATTGCTATTACAGATTGCATTTATCATCAGTAACAATTATAACGTACCATGTGTTGAGTACTTCAATAGTTAACTTTACATGGATTATCCCAAATATAATACCCCAACAAAATGTGTCAGATTCCTTTGTATATAGGCCCTTGAGCTCAGTTAAATAATTTTCCTAGATAACATGGATTGTTATTGGTAGAACAAGATTTAAACCTAGAACTATTTGATCCTCAAACTCATGCTCCTTCCACTACATTATGTCACCTAAAAAATGTCTCAGATTCATAGCTTTTAATGCATGTTGTCAAATTCTCTGGAAAAATTAAACCAACCAGTGCGACCAGCAGTAAGATTATTTCTCTGTAACCCCATTAACACTGACCAGTTTAAACTGAGCAAATCTAATACATTCTCCTGTGGTAAACCATGATAGCTGTTTGTCTAGGACTAGAGAGGTAAATTTTAAATACAACTTAAAAAGTATATGCAGCTTTTGTAAAGAGGCCGAGGTGGTAGAAATGTTCTATAACTAGATTGTGGTGATGGTTGCACAACTATATAAATTTACTTAAAATCATTGAATTGTACTCTTAACAATGAGTAAATTTTTATGGTTTTTAAATTATACCTTAATAAAGCTATTTTTAAAATTTTATCAAATTCTTGGACAGTTAATAAATTGAAGTTTTTATAGCTTAGCTACAGGAAATAATTTGCCTGTATTTTTCCCATCATGTTTTACATTAAGATCAAGATGTAGTAAGACAGATTGTAAAGTATATATGCTTACCTTGATTTGTTTAAGCATACTCACACTCTTAAGGATTAACTCTGTTTAATTTGTCACCTTCTCTCAACAGGCCCCTGTAAAGATAGCCGTCATTTTTAAGCAGCTAAGAGTTCTCATTGATTCTGTTTTAAGAAAAAAGCTCGAAAATCCTAAGATGTCCCTTGAAAGTAAGTGTTTGATTATAATGTAAGTAGAAAACAGTATACTTTTAAACATTAGAGTACAGTATATAGCACGTTGAAGTCTTAAATTCCAAGTGATTTCAAATGTTCTAATAAAATTTATTTAATGCTGAATTCCATAGACTCATAGACAGTTCTTCTTTATTTACAACCTTATTATTCTCTTAAGATTCTTTTACTTCTTCCCCTTCTAATCTTCACTTCTAAACTTCTGACCATTTCACAGAAAAAGGGATGGTAAAACTGAGCATTGTGAACTTTGCTACTTGTTAGCTTACTGGTAAACTGGTAATGCAGTTATTTTAAAAAAAATTAGAATGAGGGACTTTCTATGAGGTTCCCAGCATGTTTTCACTACCATTCTCACAAATGCAGAGCTATTAGTCTGTATAAAATAAATACATTATCCTTCAACAGAAATCTGCAATGAACACTTAGTCTAGTACATTGTTTCCCAAACTTGCCAAATCATCAGAATCATCTTAGCAGTTGTTACAAAGTCCAAAGACCTACCCCAGACATATTGAATCTTCTTTATGAGAGAGGCCTGTGGCTGTGTTATTTTTTAATCTCTTTTCATCTATAACACTTCCCCTCTACTACCATCCTTTTTTTAAAATGCTATTTTTAATAAGTAGTTTTTTTCTGATAGAATTTTCCACATTCAAGATGTGATTGGTTGCATATTCGTGTTTTAATTTACTGTGTTTCTCTATTCCCTATATTTTCTATAAACTGGTATATCTAAAGGCTTGATTTGAATCAGGTTTTTAGAAAAAGAATATTTTCTGGTTGGTGCTATAGTCTTCCCTTTGCATCACATCAGGAAGCACTTAAGTCTGAGTTTTCTGTTTTTAATGTTAAGAATTGTTCAGTTTGTTCAATGTGCTTGTATTTAACAAGTATCCCAGTTAATTGTCATTGTCAGGCAAATTGAGGAGCTACTGATTTGTGCTACTACCTGAAGCCTCACATTGTATTTATTTGTATAACCAAATGTGAATACATAAACATTAAACTTTATTAATTTTCTAATACTGAAGGAGTTTAGATAAGGTCTTGACATATTAAGAGATGTGGGCTCTTAGGGAGCTTTGAGAATTACAACTCAGCCTTAGAAATAATTACATTATATAAAGAATAGGTTGAACCTCAACTTTTAAGAAAAATGGATTTTAAAGTGGTTTCAGTGTTTCCCTGTACCACAAAAAGGAAAGCAGAACTCAGATGAAGCATATATTTTTGACTTGGGAAGGAAGACAAAGTACATGTATGTTCTCTCTTTCTGCACTTCATAGTAAGAAAAGTTGGGATGTTAAGCTTTGAAAAAGCAGCAACTAAAGTTGCTCTTGTGCTTTCCGTTACTCTGCTCTTGCTCAGATAAAAATCATGGTTCTTTTTAGACCTGTAATTATTCCCCTTGCAGTAAGTAGTCTTTTCTTTTTTTTTTTTTAATGCCACCGTATCCTCCAAGAACCTATAAAGCCATGAGCCCAGTTATCAGAATTCCCCACTGCAGCCATTGAAACCCAAAACATTCTCTTACTGAAGTGTCTAATATAAATAGAGAATTTCAGTCTTACAGTCCTGATAATTACAACTATCTAAAGAGTGGTTATGAAGTTCTTAGGAAGTCACAGTATCACAGCACCTATTTAGAAGTAGAAGCAACTGTTAACAAAACCTCCTTAGCAAATAATGTAGCCTCTGTTGTCTGTTTGTCTAGTTAATTGGTATTTGATTACTTTGTTGTGTAGAGAGGTCTGTCACTTCCATAATGACACCTCTCCAAGAGCACTTCCTTGTTAAAATTTTTTGTTTCCTTTGGACTAAACATGGAGAAACTGTTAACAGTTCTTCCTTCCTTGTCCATACTGTGGAAATTCTGTTCTGATACAGAAGAAATAATTGCTTATAAAGGGCTAGCAGTTACATCCTATCATCTCTTTGGGTCTTAGCCTACTTTTTGTCAAAGTAGGTATATAACTATAGCAATAATTAAAACAATATTCATAAGGCAATAAATTATTTAGGCATCTGTAGCTTTATAGTAAATATTGCTGGTATTAGTTTTGTATTTTAATTTAAAAGAATATTTTAATTATATATACTTGTTGTTTACATGTGTTGTATACATTAGAAAATTAGCTGGTGATGAATTTGTTCATGGGTTTTTTTTTCTTCCATTAAGATGACAAGATTCTACAGATCATTACGGAATTGATAAAAACAGAGAATAATAATTGAAACTGAAATTCATGGTCAACTGCTTTAAAAATTAAGATGAAGATACAGTCATGAATTGTGTGAAAATGGACCATCCCATTAAGTATTTCAGTACTTAAAATGTTGGTATTAGCCATAACATAAAGGTGGCAGAAAAAAAGCACATACTTTAAATGTGTGATTTTCTAGTTCATTTTTAATGATGATTGTTCTCATGTATTTGCCACTACATTTACAATAAATTCTTTCTTTGGTATCATCCATGTTTTATATATTATTATGTGTCTTATGGGCAAGGCCTATGTCTGTAGTATCTGTGACTTAGTGTTTGATTCCCCGTGTACCCACCTCATTTTCTATTAGTCGTCGATGGCTGGAGAGTTTAGACCTTCTTGTTCAGAAGAGAAAATGAGCTCCAAAACCAGATGTAATTAAATTTTCATGAAAAAGAACAACTTCAAAAGTCAGTTATTTAATATTTGATACTCAAAGTCAGATAAGTACACAGTATTAATAGATGCCACCTATTTCAGTAACATTCACTAAGCATAAAGATGTAGTGATGGAGGATAAGCAGAAATGACTAATGCTACTGTGGGATGGATAGCTTGCACCATTTCTCATTCCTAAGCCTTGACATCATTGTGCTTGAACACTTTTTGTATCCATAATTGAATTGGTAAGGTAGTAAAGCATGCTTAGATGTGTTTCAGTTGTTTTGTTTCACTTAACTGAGGATCTTTCGAATCTCCATTTTGATTATAAAGAGGAATTTTCCCTTTGCTTCCTATCAAGATTGTTGAGATACATTATCCCATGTAGAACAGATGGCAGAAATTGTGCCTGAAGGGCAAATTATTAGTCCAGTCGTTCCACTCTCATAATAAGTACTCAATTAATATTGGTGAAGTACTCAATTAATATTGGTGGATTAATGAATAAAAGAAGCTGTAGCTTTCACTCTATGTGCAGATAGGAATAAAAGTAATACTTAGTAGCCATCTAATTTTAAGTCTCTACTTGCAGTGTGATAGGGAATTGAAAACAAGGAGTCAAATCGGACTGCCCTTTGAAATGACAAGCTAGAGCCATTAATAGAAATGGAAGTGTCAAGTGGAAGAAATAGATTGAATGCTAGAGGCAGTCGAACTTGTACCATACAGAGACAGAGAAATTATGGAGCCCTGCAGGTGGAACTAATGTTGACCAGTCACTGTGTGTGTGCAAGTTAGTGCCAAATGTTTTTGTGTATTAACTTAGTTAGTCCTTACAACAACCCTATGAGGTAGGTAGGGCATTATCCCTATTTTTCAGATGAGAAAACTGAGGCAGAGAAGTGAAACAACTTGTCCAAGATCACACTGACAGTGGCCAGAGGCATTATGGCTCCAAAAGCATTTAAATGTTTGAAATGTAACCATTATTCCTTTGAAAATGTGAAATAATGGCTCTCATCAGGATTAGGGTCATAGAGTTAGAATCTTTCGCACTCTAACCGTATGAAGTGATATGTGACAATTACTTAGAGGTGATAATTAAAGATGTGGGAGTGGAGATAATCATCAAAGAAGAGAAAAGATAGAAAATAAGTTAGGTTAAAATCTTACAGAACATGTGTCAAAGTCCATTCCATTTATGGCTTTCCATCTCCTCAACCACCACTCAGACCCAGGTCATCATGTTTCACCTACATCACTGTAGTAATCTCCAAAGTAAGCTCTCCTTCCTATCCCTCTCTAATTTATTCTTGCTACAACTCTTAAGAATGATCTGTTTAACAGATTCTGTCACTTGGCTGATTAAACCTTTTACTGGCCTCCCAGTGCCTTTAAAATAAAATATAAAGTTCTAAACATTACCTACATAGCTCTAAGTGACCTGGACCTTGCTACCCTCTGACCTCCTCTGCCGCTTCTCGTAAGTGCTCCAGCCATACCAGGTTACTTTTGAAACCTAGAAGATGCTAAGGGGTTTTTTAAACAGTGCACATGCTGTTCTCTGCTGTAATACACTGTTTCTGGTTCTTTATCAGACTTTATCCTGTCTTGATGTTATGTCCACTGACCACCCTGACTTTCTCATGACCACTGTTCTGAAGTGCATCTCCTATTTTAATCACTCTTAGGACACAGTACTTTTCTCAACATATACCGTCTGCTTTTAGTCTTCTCTCACTAGTCCATATGCTGCACTATGACTTTCACTAATGAATACTGAGCACAATGTCTGGCACATACAGGCATTCAATAAATGTCTGCTGAATGAATGGATGAGGTATGAGGAGAGACAGGGTAGGGTATTCTTAGGGAAGTCAAAGAAGGGAAGTTTCTGGAAGCAAGAGTATTGTCAACAGATGCTATGGACTAAGAGATGACTACTAGATTTAATGAATGGATCAACTTTTTGAGAGCAATTTGAATTAAGAGTGGCAAGGAAGGATACTGTCAGACCACAGCCACCCATACATTGATTCAATCATTTGCTGGAAGGACTCACAGAACTCAGAGGTCATCGTTTATTATAAAGACTTATACAACAGGATCAGCAAGGGGAAAAGACATCCCATGGAATCTGGAGGAACCTATGCAGAGGCTTCCTACATGTTATATAGTGTTTCTGCCCAGGAAAGCCCACTTGAGACTCAAGAGTCAAAGAAAGTATTTTATTTGGGGGCTGGTCATGCAGGCGCCAAGACCAAAAACGTAACTATTAAAATTCTAGACTCACAAAAGGAAGCAGGCATTTAGTACCCCCCAAAAGCAAAAGTGTTATTGAAAAGCATGGAGCTTTTCAAAGGCCAAGTTCCCAGGCTCCAGCCAAGAGCCAACCCTGCAATCAAGCCCTTCTAAAATAGCAACCTGAGGCCTGCTGTGTTAACTCTTTTCTGAATAGTCCCAAAGCATAATTTTTAGGGAATGAATAAAAACTAAAAAGTGGGGCACCAAATAAAGAGTACTGTTTACAGATGTGATGAAGAAACAAAATATAAGAGGTTGAAGAAAGATATTTTAGGATGGGAAAATACTGATTTGCAGAAAAACAAGATAATTTTAGCATCAGAGGGAACCAAACAAAGGACTAAAAAAAATAGGAAACAACTTGGAAAGGCTTTCTGGCACTGCTTAGTGGCTTGGGGAAGTGAGCAGATAAAGTTGATAGTGGGTATCTTTTGCATTCAAGTGACCATTGGCTCTTAGAATGAAAGAGACTGTCTCATTGAAATGGTTGACCAGAAATGCTTACATAGAGGCAATGGGACCAGAACAGAGGCCATGGACCAGGAAAACAGGGAGAGGCTAAGGGATTAGAGGTCTGGATCCAATCCTCAATTCATGTATGTAAGAGTATTTGTACCCTACGTGTTGTTTTATGTTCTTTGCTTCTGCCCTCCCACCACTGTCTCTATGATCCAGTTTGGATAGTTTCTATTGATCTGTCTGGGGGTTTACTAATCCTGTCTGCTCTTATATCCAGACTGCTGTTAAAGCCATCCAATGAGTGCCAATTTCGGATACTCTATTTTTCTTTTAATTATTTTTGACAGATTTTAAAGTCCTTGTTTACTAACTCCAATAACTGATTCATCTTTGGATAAATCTGTTCCTACTGTCTGTCAGAAGTGTTTTACTAAAGAAAAACTATATGATTAGATATTGGGAAGGGGTCACTCCTCTGGGAGAATCAGAGTGATAGATAAATATGCCAGGAAAGATGTGATTATTCACTGGGCTCTGGGGTGAGAAAATTGGAGGTGTTTTTTGACCAAGAAACCAGACCCTGATGAGAGGTATCCTAGGAAGGACACAATTTGAAACATAAATGAAGTATTTTCTGCTGACACACAGTAGGCAGGTCTGAGGAAAACAGCACTGTCAAACATGCCATTTGTATACTAAGGAGAACAATCTTAATATCGGGTTAGAGTCATAGGTAAAGAAGACAAGTTCACCAAAGTACCAGCCTTAAGATGTATGCTTTAGTGTCGACAAACCAAACAAGACCAAGCAAAATAAGTCCAGGATAAGGACAGGGCTTATGGGAGGGCAGCCACAAAGAACTTCCAGAAGGGATGAAGAAGGAGGTTTTAAAGTCAAGGTTGGGCAACCTAAAGCTCAGATTATGAATCTCTGAGACCATACAGAAAGTGAATTGCTCTGTAAATGTCACAGGCAGCTGCCTAACAATTAAATTCAGTCTAGCATAGAGATCTCACATACCTGGAAAACACTGACTAGAAATTCCACTAGAGTAAACAAACAATGACACCAAACTAAAATTATCTCCAGCCAGGAGTCCAAACAATTAGATCAGGACAAAGTCACACAACTAGTTAGTACCAGAGCTTTAGACTAAAATTTGTAGACTAGAGAATCGGTGCTCACTAAATGCATCTGTTTCTAGTTTTCAAATATCAGTTCTTTAAATATACTTTTCCCTCAGTTTCCCAGTCAAGACGCTTGATAAATCCAAAAGCTGTAGTGATTTGGGCTTAGAATTAGTTATTTTGAGATAAAGTATTCTAAAACAAATTACCTATACTCCTCCAAAAGGCCACAGGGGGGCTATTTTTATTGCCTACTTAATTTCTATATAGTAGATGGAATTTGGAGACTGACGGAGATACACACACACACACACACACTTTACATTTAATCGTACATAGAATTATTTATTTGCCTCAAATCAAAGTCTGCTGAACACTATTAATAAGTCCTATTCGACTTGGTTGCACGTGCCCATTCTTTTCTTCACCAACCAAAGTCCCTTATGGGCAGAAAAGTAAGGGGAGTGGTAACATCAGCAGGCAAGCTCAGCAGCTCTGGAGGGGAAAGGGATGAGAAAGGACCAGGGAGAGCTGAAATGTAGAGCAAAAAGGGAAAAACAGCAGTGTAAACCTAAGATTAGCTGGTTTAAAGGGTGGGGGCAGAATCTGCCTAGAAAGAAAAAAAAAGGAAATAAAGTGTGTGAATGAAAAGAAACGATAGTAGGGAAAATGAGAGGGTACAGGGAAACACTCTAGAAAAGATGGGCACCAGGGAACATAAGTAGTAGCTTTGCTGCTCTTTTTGTGATTTGGAACTGTTAAAGTCTGTCCTAAGGTAGAGAATTTTTTCCTTTGCATCTTTAACATTAGCATCCTAACATTTCTAGATAAATGCCAACAAACTAAATGTCTGAAACCTAAGTTCATTGGTTTCAGGAAATCACTTTAGAGAGAGAGGAATGTATGTTGTTATACACAAAACTTCCTGGAATGCTTAACTAAGTAAAGAATGGGGTATACTTTTGATAGGAAATTCTGTAGTTATTTAAAATGATTTTGAAGAATATTTAATGATTGGGGGAAATGCCATAATACAATGTAAAGTGAGATAAGGCAGATGAGACAGAGGCAATGCAATGCACTGGCCATAATTTCCTCTTTCTGGGCATACAAGGAGACTATATTTCCAAGGGTAGGTAGGTCAGGATTGTGTGATTGGATTTCTCATCAATGGGAATTTGAGCAAAAATGATGTGTCACATTCTAGTCTTAGGCAGTAAAGAACCATTGCAAGTTTGCCCAGCTGACTCTCCTTAAACATGGTCAGAAGCACTGAACTTCAAACATGGTGATTTGCAGACTAGAAGCAGCTCTGATCTCTAACTCCGTTGGAGGAAAACTGACCAGGAGAACTGCCTGACCTGCAAGGACTGTGCTAAAAACAATAAACCTTTGTTGTGTTAAGCCATTAAGATTAGGTTTAGTAGTCGGGATGATGAATATACTAGGATACAAAACTACATATATGAAGAGCCTAAGTATATACCAAAACATATATGAATGCATTGTATTTCTGTGCTTAGATATACACACAGGTAACTGAAAGAGTACATACCAAAATGTCAGTGTTTTCTATTATAAAACTAATATTAAAATTCTCTATTCATTATGAAATTTTCCTAATTTTATTACAACAAGCAAGCATTACTTTGCTAATCAGGAATATACAATAAATTTTGATGAAAAAGTGCTGGGCAGACACTGAATAAACACTGGTACATGAACTAAAATGGAGCAAGGGTGTGTGCTGCTGTCGCTGGCCTTCTTGGAATGCCTAGATATTTTAGAGTAATTTTATATCCCCAAAATAAATCAGGCACGTTCTCTAAATGTTATTTTGGTGAATATAATTTTCATAGTTCTATGTTAAACTTGTGCATAGCAACAAAAAATACAATCTCCAATTGGTCTTTGAATTATAAGTCGGGTGTTACGATGTAGAATACAGAAATGCTTAATATCTGGAACAAAACAAATGCTCCATAAATGGTTCACGCCTGTATTCCTCCGAGCCCATACAGAAACAACAGATATAAAAAAAAAAAAAAAAAAAATGCGGGTTATAGTTGAAGGAAATTGAAAATTTGTCATTCTCTCCAAAAGTACTAGGAAATGTTCCTGAAGGATACAACCTTAACATCCAGACTTGCCACATGGGGAGAAAATCCAGCCACTCCATCCATTCATTTCCAATTCACATAGTTGAACACACTTAGAAACTGGATCCTGCCTCTCAACAGGTCAGCCTAACCTGCTACACGCTGAGTGCTTTTGTTAACTGCAGGCCCCTGGAGCCTCTTCTCATAAATTCTAAGAAACATATGACTAGGCGGCTCTCAACAGCTGCTCTATTTTCATCTGCACCCTGTGATTTGACATCTAAGCAGGCGCATTACATATTGTACCCTTCAGCCTTCCCCTTTGTTGCTTTTCAATAGAACCAGCTTTGCTTTACATTTGGGACAGGGAGTTATTTTACCATGGTCTGAAGATACTAATTGCTGCCCTCTTTGCTTTTTGTGTGGTAGAGAAAGAAAAGACATGCTAGATCTGCCCCTTCTAACAGAGAAGCCTGAGGTTATGTTAACATAGGATGCCCCACTGGGCATAAGAAGACCTTTATGCACCATTTAAAACAACAACAACAATAAAGCAGAGATGTTTTAGCTTTATCTTGCATTTTGTTGGGAAAAATCCACTGTATACAATGAGCCTACTTCACATTCTCACTAATTTGCAGATCATCTCCGGATAACTACTCTAGGAGAATTTAACTAAACATTTGTAGGACCCACTCCCCGCCAGAAAACATTGCTCCCCAAACAATGACACATTGATTTAAGCAATGTTATGAGAAATCTCACTTAGAGAATGGATTTGCTCAACATTTAAAGAAAAAGACTGATATTTTGACTTGTGAACACTAGTAACACATGAGAAATCTCTTCGAAGAGGCATTCCTGACCATGCAATTTAAAGTAGCCGTACATTCACACTCTAGGCCAGCATAATTTTAAATCTCTGCATAGGCCTTACTATGGTCTGACATCACTTATGTTTATTGCTTTACTTCCAGCCTCCCACTCCCTGCTATATGCAAGCAGGGGGCTTATGCATCTTATCCACTGCTGGAAATCTAGAGCAACACCCAGCACTTAGTAGGTGCTTGTTAAATAATGGTTGTGGAAGAGCGGAGACAGACAACTACAGAGTATTCAGGTACAGTTATATTCTAGTAACATTAATTTTGTAAAATCTTCGATCTGCTACTTCGTATGAAATATATATCTGTGCCAAGAATAGGAGGTGGAAAGAAAGCCACGGTTTTTAATAGGCTATTTAATCATGACTAAGGAGCAAGCTCCTTAGGCCAACCTGCTTTCTGAGACCTCTTACTCCCAGCAAGGTTGCTAGATATCAGAACTTGCACTCTCCAGACATTTTTAACTTGTCTATTCAGCATCAGTGCTCTCCTCTGAGTAACTCAGAAAACTGTTACTTACGTGATCACCTCCTAAGAGGTGGCTGATTCATAGAAATTAGACACAGTCTGTGCTTATCACACTCCATATGGCTTCATACTGTCTTTGGCTTTGAGGTCTTGCTTCCTTTTCCCCCTCCCAGTTATAGCTCAGCTTGTACCTCCTGGCACATACATACTGGGGCAAGGCAATTCTCTCTGCCTTGCTAAACCATACCAGAGCCTCTCCAAGGTTTATTACAAGAAAGTGCAACCAGCTCCGCCCCTGTGGGATCCTTCTTCTTCTGGGGACTCTAACGCCTCAGCTTTGCTTTCCTTTCAAAGCAGAGGCCCAAGGGTGGACTCAGAGCCTTCTGTTAGTTCTCTCTTAGCATTTAATAAATACAGAATACCACAGGGATGACTGTCCAGACTGGAATCACAGACTTGGTTTTCAGTCCTGGTATTCTGCTTACTAGCTGTGTATCTTCAAGCGAGCTCTTTAACTTCCCTAAAGATTCTTTCATCTCTAACATAGGGACAATAATTTTACCTGTCTCACATGGTTGAGCTGATGATTAAGTGCTACAATAAATAAAAGTGCAACCTGAGAAAGCATTAAGAACTCAGCGAATGCTAACAATAACAAAGTCCTACATGATCTGGCCCATGACCTTTGTGATCTCATCTGCTACTCCTTACTCCTAACTCCAGCTACCCTGGCCTCCTTTCTGTTGCCCCACGTACGATGCCTGTTCATGCTTCAGAGCCTTTGCCCTGGCTGTTTTTTCTGGCTAGGATGCTTTCCTTAAAATGTCTGCACGGCCAACTCCCTCACTTCCAGGAGCTCTCTGCTCAAATCTTCTCAATGAGCTTTTTCTGACCAAATTACTCAATACCACACAACCTGCTTGCTGGCTCTCCCCAGGCCCCGTATTGTTTGTCTCTCCATGCACTGCCACCCTATAAGCTCATTCTACTCACTGATATGATCCAAGTTCCAGAACAAAAGTCTCAGATGAGAAGTACAGAACTTCACTCTCAGAGTACCCAGACACCGTTTTACTCTTTCAGATGTCCACAAATAATAGTTATCACCACTTTTTAGTCCTTGCCTGGGTTCCCTGCTTTCTAACTTTCAGCACATCTGCATATGAAATATGCCATTTTAAAAATAGATAACACATATGCATAGTTCAAAAGTCAAAAGGTAAGTGAAGATATACAGTTAAAAGTCCTTCTTCCTCTTATTTCTATCTCCTAACCTCCCAAAGGCAACCAGTGTTACCTGTATCTCCTGTATCTTTCCACATATGCAAAGTGAGATTCTATGCATACATAAGGATATATGTATACACTCTTTTTTTTACACAAGTGACAGCATATTTGACATATCGTTTTGCACCTTGCTTTATTTTATTTAATACTGTATTTTGGAAATCCTTCTATATCAATTAATAAACATTTTCCTTATTCTTCTTAATGGCTGTATAATACTCTGATTTTTATATATTCTTTATTGAAAGCAATCGATGTTTTGATTTAACAAGGATATTACAATAAATATTTTGACAAAGTCATTTTGAATCAATATGGAATTATTATTCCAAAGCAGAATTGCTGAGTTACAGACTACGTGAATTTAAAATGTTTACAGATCTTGCCAAACTGTCTTCCAAAATGGTTGTGTCAATTTACACTCTCACCAACAACATACTGAGTCCTCTTTCCCTACATCCTCTTATCAAACATTCAGACTGTCCTCAAGCAGATTAACTGCAAAATAATATCTCATGATAGTTTTAATTTGCATTTTTCTTATTATGAGTGAATTTGAGCATCTTTTCATATAAGATACATTTTTTTCCTGTGAACTAGCTATCTAAATATTTGCTCGTTTTTCTATTAGATTCTCTTTTTATTGATGATTTATAGCTCTTTATATTTTAAGAAAATTAGGCTTGTGTCTGTGATGTAAGTTACAAGCATTTTTCCAGTTTTGATGGAAAATACATTTTTTCCAGTATATACTTTGTTTTTACTTTCACATGATCAAATGTATCATTTTTTTCTTTTATAATCTCTTAGTTTTGTATCATGATTCCCTATTCTGAGAATATTACAAAACTGAGTCATACCACCTTAACACCCACCATTAATGAGCAAATCTTCCTTGTACACCTCAGTACCCAGGGGGACAAGTACAAGAAAGAGAAATTTCCAGCTTGCAGATTACCCAAGGCTTTTTCCCTTTATTTTGGTTTCTTTTGGGGAAGGCACACCTTTACTCCAAGCAAAGGATCTCAAAAATGACTTCGTTCTTCAGGTAAGACTGCTCTCTGTACACTGGTAGTAGCTTAGTAAAGCTACATTATAAATACCAATGAACAAGTCCGATAACATCAGACCATCCTGGCTGTATCATAAGTGAATGTTAACACCCTAAATGTTAACACGCAGTACTCAGAGGCCTGATCCCTCCTGACGTCTCTGAGTCTACATGGGCAACCCCACTATCTTAAGAGAAAACAATTAGAGTGAGCATCAGGCTATGATCACAGTTTAAGAAAATACTTTCATGGCCCACTAAAATGAGTCACTGAGTCTTTCATATTTTAAGAGATCTGGGGCCTTGGCTGGCCTCAAGCATAATTATGCTACTGTGCTTACTACTCTGTTAGTTCTTCTCAATGTCCACTTCAAATCTGGGCCCTGGAAAAAGAGGTTGCTCCCAGAGACTTCTCACCTCAATATTATATCTTCTTTCCAATAGTTGGAATTCAGCATCTAGAATGTAGCAAAGAGACATACACTTTGCAGAAGGAAAACTTGTCAAATGTTACCCCATGTAATGCTTACTTGAAGGGCTACATCTCTAGTTCAACACTTCAAAGGCCAGCTTCAGATGTCAAATGATGTTCAGTAGAACTGTAATATGAATAGCAACCTTCCTTCTCCTTACGACTATAAACATATATCAACATATGTCAGATATATATAATATAAATTGTACATATCAACAAACTGAAAAACACGTATTATTTTCCCCAGCTACGCTGGATGGCAAAAAGACACATACCTTAGCTTCAAAAAAAAAAAAAAAAAAAGATAATTATAGTAGCAGCTAACTCATATTAAGCACATTATGTGCCTTATCTAACCCTCAGAACAATTTTCTAGGAGATTCTTACTACCTCATTTTTTTTAATAGCTAGGAAAACTGAGGAATAAAGAGGTTGAGTAATTTGCCCAAGTTTACAGAGCTTCTGTGATCCATAGCTGGGATTTGAACCCAAGGAGTTTGACTCCAAGGCTGAAGCTCTCAACCATTACACAGTACCCACCCACATGGGCTGGGCGGATTGCCACTAGTGGGTGTGAGTTGGGAGAAAAAGCACATGTATATATGAGAAAGAAGCAATGCACTCCAGCATATGCACTGAATATTTGATGAACTGGTAATTGGCAAAGCAGTAGGAAAACTGGTAACAAAGAGATGCCGTTGTGAATACCAGTGAACATTTAGACATTAAAGTCAAATGTCTGACTTTTAAAAATTTGCTGGAAATCCCTGCTCTTTGTTTAATAAATGCCAGCAAAACTTGTCTGACTTCAAGTACCTTAAATAATTCCTCAATTTAGGCACTTAAATATGTTAATAGAAAACATCTTGAGTAAATATGATTTTTAATGAGATCAAAACTGCTTAAGGATCATTTTAGGCACTAACAAAGTTGTCCACATCTAGGTAGCAACCCACTTGCTTTGATTGCTAAAATAAAGATACCGTCAGTAAACACATTTCTTCCTACTTCAGTCCCAGTTCTAGAGCTGGGGCAGAGTGTGGGTGGGGGCTTTTAAATAAAGCTGAAATGCCAAACTAGAAAAAACAACAACAACTTTGATTCCGTTATATTAATATTTCCTTGCAAATTTCATAACCAATACCTGAAAATAAGCAGGACTAAAAGCTAAGCAGCTTTCATTATAAAAGCTTGGGTTTAATTAGGTTTGACATTTTTAAAGTATTTTAGGTTTACCAAGCGCTTTAAGGTGCATTGGGCCCAGGTCCCAGAGATATTAGAAAACAGAAATTAAGTCTAAAGACCCTTCACAGGGAAAATAAAAAGACCTTAACTTGGACCATATCATTCATACCACAAATACTGCACCTAAATGGCCTCCAGGCTTGCCCCTTCCAATTCATTTTCCACACATTAGCTACAGCAATCATTAAAACAAAAGATAGATCACCTTTTTCCCTTCCCCAGACTTTTTCAATGGCTTCAGGCAAAGTCTAAACTTTTAATGTAGTCTGCATGATCTTGCCGTTGAAGGAGTATAGCATGGTGATTATGGAGCAAGGCACTAGGCTGCCTACATTTGCAACTTAGTTCTGCCATTTACTAATTGCGTGACATTGGGCAAATTACCTTTCCTCTCTTTACCTCAGTTTCCTTATCTGTAAAATGGGGACAAAAAATCAAATCTATGTCAGTGTTGTTTGAAGGTTAAATGAGTATAATATACATAAAAAGCATAACGCAGTATCTTGTACACAATAAAGTTTATACAAGTATTAGCTATTATCTCCCCTACATCTTGTCCCTTCCCCTCAATTCTGTATTCCAGCCATTCTCTATCAGGTAGGCCCTAGAATGTCCCAGGAATGATTCCAGACCCTCCCACATCCTATTTCTCAACTTGGAATGCTCTTGCCCAATGCCTCTCTTTCTTCTTCCCACCCACATCATTTTATCTTAGCTTAACCAACACTTGCTTTGGAGCCTTCTAGTCCAGGCCAGCTGCTCCTACTATGGCTCCCACAGTACCCCGGTAGGGCTGCCAGATTTAGGAGGCCCAGTTAAATCTGAATGTCAGATAAACAACAAATAATCTTTTAACATAAATATGCCCCATGCAATATTTAGATTTCAAATAATTTTTAGTATAAATATGTCTCATGCAATATTTGAGACATACAGTAAAAATTTGTTGTCAGTATGTGAATTTAACTGAGTGTTCTGTATTTTATCTACCAATCCTACACTCAGGAGATGCTCTATCATAATCCTTACCACACTTTAATAATTTAAAAAATGTGACAAGTGGTTCTGTTTGCCCCTCTAGAATGTCAGCTCGGTGAAGGCAAGGGCCCATGCAGCCTTGGTTCACTATTTTAGACCTGGCATGGCAGGCATATATCTCAGAGGTATTGCAGGTTCGGTTCCACATCACTGAAATAAAGTGAGTATTGCAACAAAGAGAGGTGTAACCTTTTTGCTGGTTAAAGGTCTTGCCCTCAATTTGTAAAAATGAAACATCTGTGAAGCACAATAAAGCAAAGTGCAACAAAACTAGATATGCCTGTGCTGAGGAATAGATCCAGCAGGCTGAAGCTCAGGCACCCCCTGCTGGGAGTTAACTCTAACCACAGGCAAACTCTCTGGGACAGCAAAGCATTTTCAACAAGGTACCACTAGCCTCAGGTCCACAAATGGATAAAAATGATGGTACTGCTTTTCAGGATATCTCCAATGGGATAATATTATTGATTTCCCAATGATAGCTTTAAGGTTACCCCACTATTTTATATTCAAAAAGAACTTCTGGGTTTTCATGCCTTTTTCACTTGACTCTCAAGGCAAGTATTAATATCTACATTTAATAGATATGGAAACAGAGGCCCAGAGAAGGTTAACAGCTTGCCCAAGATGACTAATAAATGGGAGCGACAATTTTGACCCTAGAAATTGATTTTGTGCTCCTTCCACTGTATCGGATGGCCATCTGGGCTGCTTTGAAAATCTGAATTCCTAGGTTCTTCCTCCTCATCTAGACAGCTTCTCAAGGAAGAAGTCTAATATCTGGCCCCTCTGCACAGATTTAATTGCTCTGCCACACTGGTTCCCCAACAATAGCTAGCCTGAGAGGAAACAGGGAAGCCTAGCACCTGTATTTTGAAATACAGATGATTCTTAGATGATCTCTCATGTTACAGATGACACTATTTAGGTCTAGAAATTAAAGACTTTGCTCATAGTTACAGGGAAATAGGGGTAATACTGACCAGAACTCAATATTGGTCCTTTTTCTTTTACCTGCATCCCTAGAAAGACAGCACCCCAAATCCCACTAAATTTCTGGGGAACAAAGATTTACACTTTGACTACATACATTTGGTAGCTTTCTTCTGGAATGAGGGGAGAATGGCTGAATCTGCTCTTGGTATGATAGCATCTAGTAATTTCACCTCTTGGAGAGCCTCTGGAAAGTTTGTCAGGTCGAGGGTATGTGGACTTTCTGCCACTGGGAATGCTTATAAGGCTATTTGTGTCCCCAGTGCCCTTTCTCCTAAAGGGTCTGAGACCCTCAGAAAGATCGCCCAGGTGGGAGGAAGACTCCACCTCCTACAGGTCAGGAGGCTAGGAACTAAACCAGCAATGGAGAGGAAACTGCCATGCTCAGCACAGTCTTTCCTTCCTGGACATCCAACCGCCACCTTCCACTCCTGCAGCTTTTCTTCTGTGAGCTTCTGCAGGAAGTGAAACTTCCTCTAGGAAACTTCCACTCTGAGGGGCGGAAACGAAGCAGGGAATAACCAAGAAAGGCTGGGCCGCAGGGGACAAAAGGTCAGTAGCTAATAACCTAAAACAGAACTGGCTGTGAGCAATTCGATAAAGTGAGAAATGCAACCCTCCAACAATGTTAGGTTCTTAAACGGCGCCAGTTTACTTGGTTTGGGGTAGCAAGCATGGAATCAGTATTACAGGACTGTAGTTTGAGGCTCCTTGGGCAGTATTCTGTTTTGTTTTGATGTTTTGAGCACGAATGTCCGCCTGGCTGGGTAGCCTAGCTGCTAGATACACAGCAGCGCAGAATAACCTGCGGGGATTTTGCTCTCAGACACCAGCGGAAGGAGGGACACCAGCTACTGGGGTCCTTCCTAAAACAAAAATCACAAACGCAATTAAATTAAGACTGTTGCTTGTATGAGTCGCTGAAGTAAATTTCTCCTGTGCTGACCGAATTCTAGCTGGAGCTTTCGTTTGGAGCTTGGAAATTACCGACTTGGATCAGAGCCAACATGGAGGGTGGTCGCATGCCTGGCCCAGGACCAGAAGAGGCCCCATACCCTGGGCGAATCTTTTTCTGGGGGAGCATTGGAGCCCCACAGCTGGATCCCGGGCTCACCTGGCCTCGCCGTCGCCGCCCAACCTCCACTCCCACTCGCACCCTACCTCAGTTGGAGCTCGCAGCAGCCGCAGCAACGCCGGCTCGGTTGCTCGGGTAACACGGGACGCGCGCGGGGCTGGCTGAACGCGGCGGGCGCGCGGCGGCCTCTGTAGCTCTTCCTCCTCCACCCCCACTCCCACCCCCCGCCCCCGCCCTTGCAGACGGCGGAGCCCAAGAGCAGTCAGCAGCTCGCTCTGGAGCGGTTGTTTAGCCGGGAAAGCGCGGCTCTCGTGCCGCTCCGGACTCAGCCAGTGAGAGGCCGGGGGTGTGGTAGAGGGAAGGCGCAGGCCAGTACTTAGGGCCTCGCCACCCATCAGGCTTGGCCTCCTTCGCACCGTCGCACGCGCGTCCAGCCCACTGCAGCCGGGGATTAGTGGGGCGGCCACCCGGCCGCATCATGGTGACCCCCTGCCCCACCGGCCCGGTTAGCCCCGCCGCCCAGCCTGGAAGGCGGGACAACGACCAGAACCTTCGCGCCCCGGTAAAGAAGAGCAGGCGTCCACGCCTCCGGAGGAAGCAGCCACTGCAGCCGCTGAACCCGTGCCCGCTCCCGGGAGACTCCGGTGTTTGTGAACTATTCGAGTCGCCCAGCTCCAGCTCCGACGGTGCGGACAGTCCCGCGGCGTCCGCGGTGCGAGGCTGCAGCCCCTCACCCGGCCCTGCCCAGCAGTCCGTGCAGCTAGATCTACAGACCTTCCGCGATTACGGTCAGAGCTGCTACGCCTTCCGCAAGGAGCGGGAGAGCCACTTCCACCCGCAGGAGTCGCTGGCGCGGCAGCCACAAGTGAGGCGCTGATAGAACCACCTCCCACCGCCGCTCCTCTTCCTCTCCCCGGCTCTCTCCTTTTCTGCTTTGTCTGCCCGCCGCGGCGCCCCGACCCGCGCCAGCCCAGGTCCTGCCCCCGGTCCAAGAGGGAAGGGCCTTTGGAGGACCGGACTAACGGCCTCAGTTTACAGATGAAGGAGAGTGGGGCCTAAACGGCTTAAGTGACCTATCTAAAGTCTCTAAACTGGTTAGTGGGAACACAGTAGAACGCGAAGGAGTTAAGACAGTTTCTAGGTTGGAGTTCGGATCCCCACCAATCCTGAGCAAGGTATTTAACAATCCTGAGCTTGTTTCTTCATCTGCAAAGTGGGGACCCTCCTACACACTGAATTGCTGAGAGGATTACACGAGGTAATGTGTATACGCGCTCCGCACAGCGCCAGGCACGAATCCAGGCGTCCTGGCGCCCAGCCTGGCCAGTGCTCTGCAGCAGCGTTGCCCGCGTGTTTCCCAGTTTACAGAGCATTTAGCCTTTTCTTCTTCTTCCTGTCTCCCTCCGGGGAAGCTCCCGGGGACTTCTTGGCCGGTCCCTGCCGCAGCCCCTCTCCACTCTATGTTCAGCCGGCCGCCTCCCTCCTCCTTCCCGGCAGGTAACGGCGGAATCCCGCTGTAAGCTTCTCAGCTGGTTGATACCCGTGCACCACCAGTTTGGCCTCTCCTTTGAGTCGCTGTGCCTGACGGTGAACATTCTGGACCGCTTCCTAACCACCACGCCTGTGGCTGCAGACTGTTTCCAGCTGCTTGGGGTCACGTCCCTGCTCATCGCTTGCAAACAGGTACCTCCCCCCACCCCCCAGGGCCTGGGGGCGAGCCACACTCCTGGCTCTCCACTGAACACGATTTAGTGTCGAGTTCCCTGAACTCATTTTGGCAGACATTTGCAAACTTATACACCCCACAGCCTTTAACTTCACCCTCCCCCCAATCCTTTATTCAGTCCCCAAAGAAATAGGTTGGTTAGCCCCAAAAGTCAAAGTACACCCTAGGTGATTTAGGTGGAAGTAATAGAGCGGAGAAGCCCCAGCTATCTCGCTGGATAGGTTGGGGAAGTCCCGGTTTTCTCCTGGGTTTTGAGACTGGGATGGGCCTTGGACCCTGGATACCGCGCAGCGGGGGCTGAGCGCCCCTCTGTTACAGGTGGAGGTGCACCCGCCGCGTGTGAAGCAGCTCCTGGCCCTGTGCTGCGGAGCCTTCTCCCGGCAGCAGCTCTGCAACCTCGAGTGCATTGTGCTGCACAAACTGCACTTCAGCTTGGGCGCTCCAACCATCAGCTTCTTCTTGGAACATTTCACGCACGCGCGCGTGGAGGTCGGGCAGGCCGAAGTCTCCCAAGCCCTGGAGGCCCAAGCGCTGGCGCGAGGGGTGGCAGAGCTCAGCCTGGCCGACTACGCCTTCACCAGCTATCCCCCCTCCCTGCTGGCCATCTGTTGCCTGGCGCTGGCTGACCGTCTGTTGCAGCTCCCGCATCCCGTGGACTTGCGCCTGGGCGGGCACACTGAGGCGGCGCTGCAAGACTGCCTGGGCAAACTGCAGCTGCTAGTGGCCATAAACGGAACCTCCCTGACTCACATGCTACCGCACCAGATCTGTGAGAAGTGCAGCCTCTCTCGGAGCTTGAAATAAAGGAGACGGTTGGTCTCCTTCCATCTCCTGGCCCAGGGGCTGAACCTCTCCCATTGCTTTGAGAGAGTGCAATACTAACCCACAAAGAGGGTTTCAGGGCTCCCACTTGGTCACCAGGTCATCTTGTGGATTGTAAATAGTGTACAATAGTAGTAGCGTCTAGTCATTTATTTATTTTTCTGAGAGCACCGAGACGGCAGAGTCTTTCCCCAATAAACAGGCTGTTTGTTGTGGTTTGTCTGAATGTTCCTTTTTTTTTTTTTTTTGTCTGTGGGGAAGGATGGTGAAGGCAGGCCAGGAATCCAGGAGTCAGCAACAATCAATGGATCCTCCCTCCCTCTGGGTCTACTCTGTACTTGGCATTTGTGTGTAATTACACCAGATCAGGCAACAGCAGAGTGGCCTCTGTTCCAGTTATAAGGCGAGTCAGGGTCGCTTGTAGGCCTATATGTGACCCACCTGTCAGGAGTCTGAGGACTGCACACTCTGAGAGGTCCAAAGGGTGTGATGGGGTGTGAGACCTTATAGAACTCACAGCAGTCTATGCAGTCTAGCGGGGTCACTGATGCCAGTGATGTGTGGCCAGGAGGATTTGGGCACTGCACAGGCCCACTAGCAGAGAGTGGAGCAAGAGATACCCTCGACAACTAACTGATGCTGGAAATTAAGGCTTCACAGACAGTTATGGCCATTACAAACTGAGCCCATTTACCCTGCAATTTCATGGTTCAATATATACCTGCTGCATGTGAGTCCAGGGTAACTATGACAATAGTAATCATGACTATCATTGAGTGCTTATTGTACCAGGCACTATGCTCAGAATTCCTTATTTCAATCAAAAAATTTTATGAGGCAGTGTCTATTATTCATTTTTCAAAGGACCCTGGGTCACAGAGAGGTTAAAGGACGGTGGAGCAGCCAGGATTTGAAGCCAGGTGATCTGAGTCCAGTTCTACCTTCAGCCACAGTGCTCAAATTTCCCCACTTGACATGTTTCTGGAAAATGCTCAAAAACCCTCTCCTGGAGATTGGTGTGGCTGTACCCATCCCTAACACGGGGCTGTTGTGAAGCCTAAATGAGATTGTCGTGAGGTAGTATAAAGGAGTGATTAAACAAGTGGGCACTGGAGTCAATTTACTAGGTGATATTAAGCAAGTCTCATGTCTATGTCTAAGTCTCTTTTGTGAAAATGGGAATAACAGTAGCACTTATCTGGTGAGGTTGAGGTATAGATTTATAAGATGTTCCATGCAAATCCCCCAGCACAGGGCCTGGCACATAGCAAGTCTTCAAGAAGGCTGGTGGCAGCCTGCACAATGAAGGGGAGTGGTGGGGGGTGGGGTTACATGAAAAAACTTGGAGAAAGAAATAGAAAGCAAACATAGGAAAATGTTAATAAGTGGAAGTAAAATTACTGTTGTTTGTTGTACTGTATTTTTCCCCCCAGATTTTCTGTATGTTTGAAAAAACATTAAGTTTTGAGGGAAAAAGTCATGTTCTATTGCTTAGAATAAATCTAAATGTATGACAAATATGCATAAATAAAAAGCAAACAAACTGAAAACAAATTTAGAGAATCTTCCTTGCACTCTGTTCATGTGCATCCTCCAAGTACTCTCCAGAGCCAGAAATGCCTTACTCTTCAGGCCACTTCTCTCCTGATATGTTGCTATGACAAGCTCTCTAGGAACCTTTACCTTCTTGTCTCAGGAAGAGGATTTTGGTGATTCCCAAGCTGTCTGAAGAAAAGCTGGTCTGTGATGGTGAAAATGAGGAGAAGGAAAATCATATCATCTGTCCCAAATTCCAAAAGATCTGGAGCCCTCAGCCTGGCTGTGGGAATCTGTGTGTGTGTGTGTGTGTGTGTGTGTGTGGTGGGGGGAGGGAGAGTGGAGGGGGGACTGGCCTTTTTGCAAAACAGTGACTTTGGGACAAACTGTCTTCAGCATTTATTCCATCACCATGCCAAGACTGATATGAGTGATTTGGTTCCAGAATCACCCAGACTAGGAGTCATATAACCATGCTATCCAGACACATAATCTATTACACATTTTTATGTATATGCCCATATTTTTCTACCCCCATTTGTAACTCATTGATGAGAAATGTGCCTGTTCTGGAAAATCGGTGAGTCTCCAAGTGTAGAGATCTCTCCAAATTTTAGCCAAGTGTGCCCCTACTCCGTTTACAGACTGGAACGTCAGTAAGGATAGCGGTGGAGAATGGACTGGCTAGTGGCTAGGCTACTCAGCAGGAGACAGAGCCAGGCAGTGGGAGGCCAGAGATGCGGCTTAAAAGGCTTCTTAAGACAACAACAACATTAATTTATCCACACCAACCACCAGTCACATAATCTGTCTTCACAGCAATGCCTGACAGGCATTGACCTGAAAGCCAGAGCTCCTCACTGTCAGCAGTATCACACCAACTCTAACTGACTGGCCTTATGCAGCTGGGTTCCCACATCTACAGATGGATCGGAGTCTCTATCTAGCTCTGCCACTGAGTTGCTCTCCATCACTTTTAAGGGTATCTTGTTTATTAATCTAAATAACAGGTACAAATAAAAGAGGATAATGACATTTTAAAAGAGGATCTTTCATTACTACTACTGGGTTTAAGGCACAAACAAGGTGCCTAATAGGAGGTAACAAAGATTCCAATTTCAGATTGCTTGAATTGGACGGATATGAGTGGTTCTGAGAGAGGCCTCCTTACCCAAGGATTTGGAGATGCCCCTTCCTGGGAGAAGCTTTGGGCTTGGGAAGGGCAGCCAAGATTGCTGCAGAAAAAGCGAGGTCTGGAGGAAGGGGGTGGGGAGAACAAAGACCGGGGCTATAGGGGGTTTGGGACTGTCCACTGTGACATTTTCAGAAACTAGAGGACAGTATGTAGATGTCACTTTTTCTTAATCGATCCTCTTTTAAAAGCTGTGCTCCGTCGCTGCTGCCGGGGAAGATGAGGGGCAAGGGGTACAGGGCGAGGCTCTAGGCCAAGAGAGACCGATTGAAGTCAATTAGTTAAGATCAGGGTGCTTCCCCTTGGAGCCTTGCGGGATGAGGCTTCTGTGATCTGAGGGCTGTTCTGGCGAGTTCCCGCTGGAATTCTGCATCTCCACCAAATCCTACAGGGCTGGGCAAATGCTGGAGTCTGGCGAGTGTCGCTCCGCGTTTATTCCGTGCTTTGTGGCTGGGATGGGAAGAAAATGAAATAAGATGCCTTAACGTTGCAATCCCCGCTGTCCATAAACAAGAAGGGGGTACCCAGTGTTAGGGACCGGTAGGGCTCGTCTGCCCCTCCTTTCCCTCCCTTACTTTGGCGCGGTCGGGAGGCGGCGGCGCCAACGCTCACCGAAAGGGCGCTCGCGGGCCCGGGACCCGCGCTCGCGGCTCCCGGGGGAAGCAGCGTTGCCAGGTTGGATTTAACGCCTCCGCCTGCGCGCAGATTGTTCAGGGCTGAAGGCGCCACCTCTGGCGCTCAGGCGCGAGCCGCCCCTCCCACGTCGCGGTCCTCCCTCTCCACTCGGCCCTCCCCCCGCACCTCCATAGTCGCCCTTGTACTCCACCCCAGCCACGCGCCTTCTTGGACCTTGGGACAGATTCTGAGCCTGCAGGCGTCCGGTGGAGCGCAGGGTGTGGGTCGCCATCCCAGCTCCGGCCACCGCCTCCGAGCAGTCGGCGCGGGCCTCCCAGGCTTTATCCCACGGGGAGGCAGGATGCAGGCGTGCGGGGGCGCCGCAGCAGGACGCCGGGCCTTCGACAGCATCTGCCCCAACAGGATGGTGGAGCTGCGGGCTCGGCCCTTCGGCAAGCCCGGGAAGCTGGAGAGGAAGGTGGGACTGCGGGCCGGGGCCGGGAGGGGCCCGCAACCTCTGCGCCCCCAGGGCTGACCCGCACTCACCGTTTCTGTGCCCGGCTAGTTCGGCCCTCCGCGGAAGTTCTTTTCCGGTTGCAGCGGCGGCAGCCGGGTGTCGGTGTACGAGGATCCCCAGGACGCGGAGCCCGCTACGCTGCCTGGTGAGCATGGTGGCCCCCGCACGACCCTTCAGGTTTCCTGCTCTGGGTGGGTGGGGCGCGCGCGGCTTGGAAAGGCTGCTTTTCCCCGGGTTCCTACGTCCTGGCGGAGATGGCAGCGGCGAGCCCTTGCGAGGAGGCTCAGGGTCCGCCCGGTGCGTGTCTCCGGTTCTCCCCGCGCAGCCCTCACCACCATAGACCTGCAGGACCTCGCAGACTGCTCGTTATTCGGGTCCGACGCGCCGCCTAGTGGTGACTCTGTCGCCTCGCAGGTACCTTCCATTCCTCTTGGAGCCTCTCGGCCTCTGACAGCACAAACTCCGACTCCGGAGTTATGGGTTCCTTTCCGCAAAGGCTTGTCTCAGGCGGGGAGCGCAGGCACTTCTGGCTAGTTGGTGGATTAGTCGTGCCAGAATCAGCCTAGAGGATCAGAGCTTCCTCCTCCCTCCTAGTATGTTACGACGGCCGCATTCTCGGAGCTGTTCTGACCAACTTGGGACAGGGGGGCTCACCTGGAGGTCTCCCCGGCCATACCAGTCTCCCGTTCTTCTCATCATCTCTTCCCTGGAGCAAAGCAATGTGGAGATTGCTCACTGAGGGACCAGGCGGGTAGGTGGGAGCAAAGTTGCGCGTTGGGCATTCGATATGTCCTGTCTGTTCCCCTAACGTCCCATTCCCAGACAGTCATTAACTATTTTCATTCCCTGGGTGTCTAAGGAGTGTGGAGATCGGAGGATAACTTCTGGATCAAGACTGGAAAAGAAGAGAGTTTACATTTGGAGGAAGCAGAAAAAGGGAAAGACTCTGGAAGAAAACGGACAGAAAACAGTCCTCTTTGAAGAGATGGCCCTTAAGCAGTTGGGCGCCTTAAAAAAGTTTTTCTCCACCCCCCCCCAAATGTTCCTATTGCTTACCCTTATGAGGCAAAGAAGCATTTGATTTTTTTTCTTTCCCCCCACACCTTATCTTCTTATTTCCCACTTCCACCACTAGCCAGAGCTGACATTCCCCAGAAAGATGATGGAGCTTCCCAGCACCTGTATGTGGGAGGCCAGAAGCCTGGCTCATTGATAGAATATGCAGTGCCCAGAAGGACACTTCATAGGTAGATACAACCTACAGGAAGAGTGCCAGATCCAGATTCCTGACAGCAGGTGCTGGGGGATATGAGATCCATAGGGATAGGCCCAGCAAAGAGCTCTCTAGAAGATATGACCGCCTCCCATAACTGAGCTTGGGATGGAGCAAAGCTTCCCAGGGCCTCTTCTAAGTGGCTCTTAGAATTGGCATAGAGCCCAGGGGGACTCAGGGTAGGTGGCCACTGAGAGCAGAGATTGTTCAGATAAGAGGCAATAGTTGGCATTGCACTAAAGGGGCCAATATATTGTTCTTTTTAAATATGGATGCTCGAATAATGAAAGATGATGCCTGAGCACCTATCAATGGACCCTGGGGGCCTAAATCACTCCCTTACTCCAACATGATTATTTTGCAAGTAACAAAAACCAAGCAGGCTCTTGCTGAATTTTTGCTTAAGTATATAGAACTTAAATATGACATCATTTTGTTAGTCATTTTTTGGAGGGGGAGAAATAGTTGGAGCTGGAGAAATGCCACATTTTTATCTAATTGGGAAGGTAGGATTCAAAGTTTTGAGAACAGAGCTCATGCCAGATGGCCCAAGAGGTCCAGGACTTTTCCTAGGAAAGACAGAGCTGATGCAGAGGGAGCAAAACCCCTAGGGGAAAATCCTCTGGGGACACCCCTGGCCAGTCCACACTCTGGTCATATTTCCCAGCCTCCCCCCTGCTGGGGAAGGTAAACAGAGAGAGGAAGTGCTCTAGAAGTGTTTGAGGTCCAGAATGGGCCAAGACCTGGGCAGCATAGGAGAAAACATTTCCATTGTCCCAGTTCCTAAGTTAGCTGCCAGTCTTCTCGAGGTAAGAACTTTTCTACAATCTGAGAGGGAGACCTTTCAGTCCCTGGAAAATGAGTCCTATTTCCGACTCCTTCAACTAGGGCAGAACTTGTGCTTCAAGATTTGTCTGGGGCTCTCAGTCCTTCCTTTCTCAACTCCTTTTCCAGTACAGCTTCAGTTCCCAACTGGTGTTAGAGGCCTCCCTGATGGAGCCCTCCACCCTGAGGAAGACGGATGCTTGTACATTCTTTGAAGTCAGAGTCAGAATAAGTTCCTCTTCCCAGGAATATTTAAATAGTAAAGAAGGGCTTTTGGGATAAGAGTATGATTAACACAAAGGAATCAATCAATCAGTTAATCATAGTGGAATCAGAAGAACAAATATTTCTGGTGGGCACATTGGATGCATCCCTCACACCTTGAGAGACTCCTTTCCCTTTCCCAGTTTGTCTGCATTGGAAGCCAGGCTTTCCTAAAAGACAGATGAAGCTAGAGGCAATGAGGCATAGAGGAAAGGGGATTGAAATGGGCACCAGCATTCTGCCACTATTTCAGAGCTGGGTGACTTTGGGCAATTCAATTTCTCTGAGCTTCAGATTCTCCATCAGAGGAGACGGAATCACTTTCTGGGCCCTGCCTACTTTCTACATTGGTGTGAGAATTAACAGAGAGGCTCTGTATGAAAGAGTTTTGTCAGCTGTAAACATCCACAAATTAAGGGAATAAGAAGGTTCTTGCACCTGCCAGCATTTTATCATCTTCTGCCTCAGGCACCCAGACACATGGCAGGAATCCAGGAGAGTGTCCAGTTCAAGATGTTGGAGGTAAATCACACTGTAATGGGGAACATCAACTCCACCTTTCTGAGAAACAGAAGAGCATTAGGGTCCACACCTGCTGTCACATAAGTCCATTGCTCTGTACAGAAGCACTTTGCATAACATCTCTGGCCCCCATGTCATAGCCTACCTTTTCCCTTTTTAATGGGGATGGGATAGTTTAGCTGTGAGTGAGCCTTGGCAAGACATATGGCCTCAGGTTACTGCTTTGGATGACCCTGAACACTGTCTGGTCTTGGAAAGAAAGACGGAGAGTTCTCACACCACACTCCCTGATCTTAGAGCGGTGGCTCCTTGGCTAGTCCAAGGTAAGTCGGAGCTGAGGTTCAGCGGGCGCACCGGGAATGTGCCAGAGGCAGCTAGCTGGTTGGCTTGTGGCCGGCCATTGAGGCGGCATGCGGGCTCTGCAGGCTGCCAGAGGACAGCCGCGGCACCTGGGTGATGAGCACGGAAGCACCGGGCCCCTGTTTCACGTGTCCTGCCCTCCACCATGGCGGTGCAGGCCTGCTGGGTTCCGTGTCTCTTTGACCCGGCTTTGATTTTCAGGGATGAGGCTCGCCTGCAAATGCAAGCGCATGCACACCCGCTGCTGAGCCCGGGAGGACAACTGTCGGTCTAGGAAGTGTTCCAGACTTGCTGACTGGACACTAAATAGTTTATACCTCTGGTTTATTTCAGAACCAGTCCCTGCAAACGGCAGCGGACTTTGATCTGCAGGATTTCAGAGACACGGTGGATGATCTCATTGCAGGCAAGTGCAGTCTCCCTGAAGTTAAATAACTGCTGGGGTGCCCCTACCCCCCAAATCTGACTAGTTTAGATTTCATGGTCATCAAGGTGGTAAACTCAGCACCTGTCAATGGCTCACCAGCAACTCATCAAAGGCCCTCCCACCCCCAACCCTTCCTAGTGGAGATGAATCGCTGGATATGTAGAGCTTTCTTAGTTTGCCCATGTAAGTTCTGGGAGAGGGAGCCCTACTCCGTGATGTAGTGGAGAGAGGTTGAGGAATAGAAGTGTACAGACCAATGGACTTATGTGACTTCGGGCAGGTTTGCCCTGGCTGCGGTGGAAATTCAGTACAGATCAAATCAAGAGGCATATATTGAGCACCTGCTGTGTCTGTACAGGCTATCAGGAAGGGCCTGGGAATCGTAGAGATTACAGTTTGGGGTGCTTTACTTAAAACAACAACAACAACAAACAAACATAACCCCTACTATATCCGGCATGGCATTTTGTCCTCGTAGCTAGTTGGGCATGAGTCTGAGGCTGCAAACCCTGCTCCCTCTCTCCCCCAGACTCATCCTCTTTGATGTCGCCTGCCCTGTCTGCCGGAGACTTCCCTTACTGTCCTTGCGACGTATTGCAGTTCGAGCCCTGTCCCTCTGCGCAGCTGAACCCACCGGCCCTACAGTCACCGCCTCTGCGCCCTCCGGACGTGCCTCCGTTGGAGCAGTACTGGAAGGAGGTGGCCGACCAGAATCAGAGGGCGTTGGGGGACGCGCTCGTTGAGAATAACCAAGTAGGGACACTGGGCTGGCGGCCAGGGATCCCGGGGTGGGGACAGGGTCTGTAGCTCCGGGCGGAAGCGGAGGTTGCAGGAGTAGGAATGTGCCGCTGTGGATGTCAGAACCAGTGGACCCCCGAGCTGCTCACATAGGTGCTCTAACTCAGCTTCCAACTTCACTAAGTGGGAATAATCCTACCAGATTTTTAATAGGGCCACCAATATTTACTGAAGGCTTTCTATATGTCTGGTATTGTCCTTATCCATTTACGTTCTCCTATCATTCAATATAACCGCTGAGCTAGATACTCTTGTTAGCCTCATTTTACAAATAAGGAAACTGAGGTATAGGAAGGTTGAACTTCAGAGGCAGAGCATAGATATGTCACCAGAGTCAGTACTCTTCACCGCCACGCGGCTACACTGAAGATTAATTGAGACACATTTTGTCTAGATGCTTTGTGAAAAATATAAGTCAAATAAAAAGAATTGATTATTGTGCTCACCAGTGTGAATGACCTTGGGTCCCCAGTTCCTGGTTAGACATTAGGATCAGGGTTTAATTCATGCAGAGTATACTGATGAGACAGAGCACGGTGGCCTACCTCTGAACGTTTGGGTCTCCTCCTGCAGCTACATGTGACGCTGACCCAGAAACAGGAGGAGATCGCTTCGCTCAAGGAGCGGAACGTGCAACTGAAGGAACTTGCCAGTCGAACCCGGCACCTGGCCTCGGTGCTGGATGTAAGTGGGGAGCGGGCAGAGGGGACACTGCGGGAAGTCGGAAATGTTCCTATTCAACCCAGACCCTGTTCCTAGAGTTGGGGACCTGGCAGAGGTGGGGAAAGGAGAGGACCACTGTAAGCTCGCAAAGTCACTAGCTGGCGACGCCTAGTGACTTGCAGAGTCGCGTGTTGGAAGCGCGCCTAGATCTCCTTTGCGCGCCCCGCACGAGGCGAGTCTGGCTGGCCCCAGAGCGGTGTTCCATCCCTATCTTTTGTAGAAGCTGATGATCACGCAGTCTCGGGATTGCGGGGCGGCAGTGGAGCCCTTCCTGCTCAAGGCGACTGCCAAAAGGAGCCTGGAGGAGTTGTTCAGCGCTGCGGGGCAGGACTGCGCAGAAGTGGACGCTATCCTGAGAGAGATTTCCCAGCGCTGCGATGAAGCACTGCAGAGCCGCGACCCCAAGAGGCTCCGGCTGCAGTCAGAGCCAGTCAGTACGCACCGAAAGCCTGGCAACTTGCACGGCGCCTTCCGGGGGCTGCGCACAGACTGCAGCCAGAGCTCGCTGAACCTGAGCCAGAGTGAACTGGAGGAGGGGGGTTCCTTCAGCACCCCCATCCGCAGCCATAGCACCATTCGCACCCTTGCTTTCCCCCAGGGCAATGCCTTCACCATTCGGACAGCCAACGGGGGTTACAAATTTCGCTGGGTTCCCAGTTGAGCTGGGATGTGGTTTCCAAAACATTGCCTTGTATCCTGACTGAAGCACCTGCAGACTAAACGGGAGTAGCTGAACTATTTCCTGAAACTGACTTCTCAAAACTCCCCCTGTAGGGCGAATGCCACCTTGAAACATTATTATCTTTTTTTTTTTTTTCAGGGACAAACCTCGATACTGGTGCACCGTAAAGTTATGGTACAAAATATTGTATAGCCTTTCCCCTTTCACAGCGAAACTGAGTGTGTGTGTGTGTGTGTGTGTGTGTGTGTATGTGTATGTATAAATGCACACATATATCACAGTTAATTTTAAATGTATTTTCAGCAGCTTTAAATGATGGACTTTCAGATCTGGAAGGGACTTGGAAACCACTCAGCTATTATATAATTATATAATGCCCTAGCTTTACAAGAAGAAAAAAGAGGCTCAAAGAGGTTCAGTCATATTCTATGATAAGAAGCATCGGGAACTTCCAGGCACTCTCACTAGTCATTGAGGGAGTGTAGGCCCAGAAACCAGGTTCCTGGGTGAACATGTCAACACATCACTCAACTTTCCCCAGTCCTGGAAGGACACTTAATTTTGTTACTGTTGAAAACTTTTATTCCAGCTGCCAGAATAAAAAATTAGAAGAAGTAGCCTGAACACTTGCTTTAGTAGAGGAAAATGCAAATGCTCCAAGACAGTGAGCTATCAACAAAATAGGTGCTAAACACATTTGTTTGTAATGAGCATTCATATAATTTTGTATGATTTATGGTAAATCTTTATATTAATTACATATATAGTTCTGTCTAAACTGAATAACCACACAAAAAGCAAAATCTGTTAATAAGAAACATGAATTATTTTAAGAAAATGGCATATCCCACATAAAAAAGTCTTTACATTTTTAGCCAGAAACCAAGTGTGAAAATCTTGGTAGAAGTAAAACAATCTTTTGAATTCCATGGCCAAAACCTGGGTGTGCATTCATGTTCCATATTATTTGGCTTGATCTTCTAAGAAAAACTTAGACGTTATATAGTGCCTTCACTTTGACTTTTTTTCTATCCCCTTTCATGTGGAGTTCCTTTTTCTACTCTGTGAGTAGCTTTGGTCATCACTGTGAGTGATTTACCCCAGCCTCCACAGTTCTTAACATGAGGGCTCCTTGCGTTTGGGGGCTCAGCTTGGGTAAGTTTCCAACTCTGTTACACCACTTTGCTGGTTCTGCCATCTGAGTGGAGATATCAGGTAACTGGTGAGCTGGGCAAGGTGGCAGAACCTGCTCCTCCACTTTCTCCTGCATGCTGTTATCTGTATTTCAATAGCCATTTAGAAGGAAAGAAAGAAAAAAGTGATAAAATAGACCACATTTCCTCATATTTTGTCTCTCAAATGAACTTAAAAAATACACTGGACGGCTCAGAATTTTTTTTATCAGCTCAAATATAAACTTAACATGTTCAAGACTAGGAAAAAAAAAAGCTCAAAACCAAAACAAAAAGAAAACACTTAAATTGTTTCATGAAACAATCAGCTTGTTAAATTTCCTCTCTACTCAACTAGCTATAATGCATTAGCTTCAACTGAAAAGTTTTAAAAAATCATATGTATTTTTTTCTATTTGTCTTATGCCTGGATTTTTTTTTTTTAATTACAATTCCTACTGACATTCAGATTATAGACCTGTAATTGTTACATCAGCCATTGGCGACTCTAACTGCTTAAGTATCTTCCATTTCTAGGGGGCAGGGAGATGTGTGGAGAAGCTCTCTTGTGAACTAATGGCACAAATGACTAACTTTGCATTACTTAGCAGTAACTGAGCTAAAAAATTAGATTCATTCATTCAACAGATATATATTAAATGTTACTGAGCATCTCAGTAATACAGATACTAGGAAAACAGCAAAAACACAAAACACAAAGACCCTGCCATCATAGATCTCTCTCCTCCAAAGAAATAAATACTAAACAAATATGTAAGTGCTATAAAAAAATGAAGAAGAGTAAAGGTAGTAAAGGTAGCTCAGGCTGCTATAACAAAATACCATAGAATGGTGGTTTAAACAACAGGCATTTCTCACGGTTCTGGATGCTGGGAAGTCCAAGTTCAGGGCGCCAGCATGGTCGGGTTGTGATGAGTGCCCTCTTCCTGATTTGCCCTCTACCTTCTTACTGTATCCTCATTTGGCAGGGAGAGAAGGGGCTCTGGTCCTCATAAGGGCACTACTAATCCCATTGTGGAGGCCTCTCTCTCATCTAAACTGCTCAAAGACCCCATCTCCAAATGCCATTACATTGAGGGCTAGGGCTAGGGCTTCCACATGTGAATTTGCAGGGGACACAAACATTCAATCCATAGCAGATAGAGAATGATGGGAGCAGATGGTCTGTTCAGGGAACCCCCCTCTGATAAAGTGACATTTGAGAAGAGACCTGAGGAAGCCAAGGAATAAGCTTTATGGATGTCTGAGGGGAGAACATTTGAGGAAGAGGAAACAAGAAGTGCAAAGTGTGTGTGTGTGTGTGTGTGTGTGTGTGTGTGTGTGTGTGTGTGTGTGTAGGGTGTTCCTGACTGTTTGAGAATAGCAAGGAGGCTAATGTGGTTAGAGCTGAGTGAATGAGGGAAATTGAGGACAATGAGTAGAAAAGCTGATTCCTCTAGACTTTGCAGAGGACTTTGGCTTTATTCTGAGTGAGATGGGAAGCCATCAGAAGTTTACAGCTGAAGGGTCACATAAGCATACTTAAATTTTAAATGGAATATTCTGGGTTTTTTTTGTGGGGGGAGAAGTGGGGTTGGCATGGACAAGAAAGCAGAGAAGCAAAGAAGCCCATTTGAAGATTATTGAAATAAGCTAGGTGAGGGATAATTATAATTTGTACCAAGATGGCTGTGGTAGGCAGAATAATGGCCCCAAAAGGTGTCTATGTTCCAAATTCTGGATTTTTGAGTCTGGAGTTCAGGGGAAAAGTTGAGTGGGAGATATTAGTTTATGTATCATATCTAAGGCTATGCAAGAGAACTAGATCACCTAGGGAGTGACGGTAGATGGAGAAGCCTGGGGATGAGCCCTGGGCACTCAAACGATGATAAAAACTTCCTGTTAAGAAAAATTGGTGGATATGTGAAATGTTTATCAGCAAGTGTCATCTTCATCTAAAGCGGGTACAGGTTATAGAAATTGTCCTTCAAGTCAGATTAACCCAATGAAATATATAATTGCTATTTGAAGGAGGGCATGGAATGGAATTTGAAAACTGAGGGACATTAGACATCATTTAGTTCAAGCATCTAAAGAAAGCTAAAGAGCCCTACACAAGTGCAGTTTTGGGCTCTGCTTTCAGTCCTCCTGTTTAAAAAAAGGAGATGAGATTCTTTCTCGTCTTAAGATGTCTAAGAATTTACTGAATAAAATGAGTGGCCTCTTATACAGATGTTCTTTCTATTTTTAGACGCTTGTCTTGGTTTGGATCATTTTATGGAATCTCAGACAAAAATCAAAAGTCAAGGAAAAATTTTCAAAATGTTTTCTGGAAATCGAATCCAAAACAACTTCATAAGTGAAGATAGTATATAGATTACTCCTAGAAAATCCAAGTATGTAAATACAGATTTCTCTGTGAGAAAACAATTCATGTACAGAAAACAAACAGAGAAATAATTATTGTGCACAATAAAGATAATATATCAAAAGCATAATAACTAGTATAATTAACAATGATAATTTTGCAGAGTATGTATTTTGTTTGTTATCAAACCTAGAAGATGAAGAATGGAGAGTAGATGACAATGTGCATTTGGGGACTTTCCCCAAATTACTGTGATGATCTCATCTGAGAAGAGAGAATGTGAGAGTTAGGTTCAATATGTTTTGCTTTTTCTTATACTGTTTCGAGAAAATGAATTAGAAAAAAGCTTTGTTATGATCAACATGATCTGGCCACAAAAACCTTTGATTCCTGGTATTAGTTACATTTTCTCTCTAAACAAGGCCCGATGTAATAATTAGATCCCCAATTGTCAAAGAGAGTCTTGGGAGAACATATGCCAATGACACAGAGCTCTAGCTTGTAATGTATAGGGAAGGCAGAGTAGTGTGGGCAGGTCTGGCTTCGATAGAAGGGGGCAGGGAACCCAAGCATGGCGGTATACTGACTAGAGCCTCTGACTTCCTGATAGAACAAGTGTCTGCTTGTGGAGGTTCAGCAATTGAGGATTCTCTGATATAACATTCATCTTCAGTCACATGTATCCTGAGGGCCAAAGCCTATGAAAGGGTCCTCCCCCTGGGACAAGGATGAGAGGATAGAGCGGGGAGTAATTTGGGGAAACCTGTTTGTGGGTATTTTCCACATGTAGGTGCCTTCACATCCCTAATTTTGCAATGTCCTATAAAAACCTATGCTGAAGCTGAGACATAAAGCTTATCACTTGTGACTCTGATTTCAGCCTATAGCATCTTCTTCAAGGCAGACACAATAAGACTAACAGGTTAGATTTAATCATATGACTTACAGGATCAACCAGCCAATGATTCTTATTACATCTTGCTGATTTTCTCTTCTTCCCTTTGTGTCTCTTGCCTCCAACTAGAGAAACTCGACCAAGAAGTAAAAATATAGGCATGAATTAGAGGTCAAAAGTGTGGGCATAAGTTATCTAAAGCAAAAATGGTGTCCTTGCTCACAGCTGTGTTCTGGAGCCTACATGTCAATGGAGGAAATCCAGAGAGCCGCTTTATTAATAAGCTGGAGGACATTCACAACCGTTTCTTAACACTTCTAGCAATTGTGGGAAGTAAATCCAGTCCTTGCTTCTCAGTGAAATTTTCTGCCTCAAGGTACCTCAAACTGGATTATAAAAGGAAAGCTGCTACTGTCCTGGAGGCATCTTGATCATGAAGTATAAAAATTTCCCCTTGGAAAAAGATGCACTGAGTTGTGAAGGAAAATTTCATGCATATCAAAATGTTTTGGAGCTCTGACGAAGCCTAAAACTGCATTCTTATGTCACCACTGGCCTATTAAAAATTTTATTTAAAAGTTCTGCATTTTTTTCTAACTCATTGGGTTAACAGAGTTTTTATTGCCATTTTAACTACCTAACAGATCTTGCTCTGAAAAATTCCATTCTCATATTAAGGAATATCATCTTTATCCCATACCCTTCTCTGTCTGGAGTGAACTTTGATTCATTCATTTATTTATTGAAGGCTTTTTTCGTCTAGTTGTTTATATTTTATTGCCACTAACATCCAAAATTAATTTGAGACCAGTTGTAATAAAAACTTATATAAAACAGGATAGTTAACATTGACACCATTAAATATAAGGAAATCAGCATAGTTAGGGTAGTAATTTGCTTTGATTCAACTATTTCTACACTTAAAGACCTATAGCCTTCCTTTAGGCAAACACCTGTTTGAATTTCCCTAACTAACAACTATTTTCAATATTTACTTTTAGCCACTTGACGAAATACTAGGTAAATCAGACATGACAATTATTTATATTTATTCATATTGTACTAATGTTAGGGAAAGGAAACTCCACAAATTTACTTAGGATTTATATGGGTAGCTAAGTAATAATTAGAAATTACATTTGATATAGGATGTGGAAAATTCTGTTAATTCATTTCACAGTTTAAAGCAAACACAGACAAATACCATGTTCTGTGAGTGATAGTAGCTTTGAGTACTTATATAAGATCATGCCAAGGATTTAAGACTTGTCTTTTATTTGTTTCTTTAAAATGGAAATTCCTAATGTAGAAGATACCTCTTGGGGTTGCTTCCAAACTCACCGTGATTGCCCCTTTTCTGGAAAGAGACTTGAATACACAGGGTTGGATCTGTTTAGTTTGGACTGTTACCACACTCTTGCCCTCATCATCCATATCACCACCAATAGCTGATTGAATAAGGAGACCTTTTTTAAAAACAGATTTATCGAGATGTAATTCATGTACTATATAATTCATTTAAAATGTACAACTCAATGTTTTTTAGTATATTCACAGAGTTTTTGCAGCCATCCCCACAACCTAATTTTAAAATATTTTTGTCCCTTCTATAAGAAATCCTGTACCCATTAGTTGTTAATTCTCATTCTTATCTTCTATCCTCTAGGCCCAGGCAACCACTAATTTATTTTCTGTCTCTATAGATTTGACTATATTAGACATTCCACATAAATGAGATCATATAATGTGTGTGTGTGTGTATTTGTCTTGTGACTGGGTTCTTTCACTTAACCATAGTGTTTTCAAAGTTCATCCATCAGTCCTTCATTCCTTTTTATTATATAAACTTTTGGGTTATTCCAACTTTTTTGGCTATTGTGAAAAATGCTGCTATAGACATTTGTGTACGAGTTTTCTTATAGACACATATTTTCATTTTTCTTGGGTATATACCTATGGGTGGAACTGCTGGCTATAAGATAACTCTATGTTTAACATTTTGAGTAACTGCCGAACTGTTTTCTAAAACTGCTGCACCGTTTTACATTCTTACCAGCAGTATATGAGGGTTTCAGTTTCTCCATGTCTTTGCCAACACTTGTTATCATTTGTATTTTTTGATTATAGCCATGCTAGTGGGTATGAAAGAATATCTTGTTGTGGTTTTGATTTCTATTTTTCTAATGACTAATGATGTTGAACATCTTTTCTGTGTGCTTATTGGCCATGTGCATATCTTTGGAGAAAAAGTCTTTTTCAAATCCTTTGCCCATTTTTACATTAGGTTATTTGTCTTTTCATTATTGAATGATAAGAGTTCTTTATACATTCTGGTATAAGGCCTTTATTAGATCTATGACTTGCAATACTTTCTCCCCTGCAGTGACTTCACTTTTACTTTCTCAGTAATATTACTTGCAGCAAAAACGTTCTTATTTTGATGTAGTTCAATTTATTTATTTTTTTGTTTTGTCACTTGTGCTTTTGCTGTTAACTCAAAATCACAAAGATTTCTTCTGAGTTCAATAGTTTTATCTGTTAATTTAGGCCTATGATACAATTCGAATCAATTTTTGTATATAGTGAGGGGTTAAACTTCATTCTTTTTGTGGTGGATATCCAGGTAGGCCAGCACTATTTGTTGAAAAGACTTCTTTCCCCATTAGATTGTCTTGACACCCTTGGCAAAGATCAATTGGATCTAAATGTAAGGGGTTCTTTTGAACTCACAGTTCCATTCCAATGATCTGTATGTCTATCCCTAAAGCAGTAAGTACCATGCTGTCTTAATTACTGTAACTTCGTAGTAAGTTTTGAAATGGGGAAGTGTGAGTTCTAACTTTGTTCTTATTAAAGTTGGACTTAGCAATTCTGAGCCTTTTGCATTTCCAAATGAATTTTAGAATCTTCATATTATTTTCTACAAAATAGACAGCTAGCTGTGGTTTTGATGGGAGTTTGTGTTGCGTGTGTAGATCAATTTGGGAGTATTGCCCTCTTAATAATATTAAATCTTCTGATACATGAATGTTTTCTTTTTGATTAGATCTTTTTAAACTTCTTTTAATAATGTTTTGTAGTTTTCAGTGTATGTCTTACACTTCTTTCGTTAAATTTATATCTAAGCATTTAACTTTCATGCTATTGAAAATGGAATTGCTTAGTGTCATTTTAAAATTGTCTCATTGCTAATGTGCAGAAATGTCTATTTTGTATATGAATCTTGTCTCATAACATCGTTAAATTAATTCTAATAGTTTTAAAAAATGGATTCCTTAAAATTTTCTGTATACATGATCACATCATCTGCAAATAAAGATAGTTTACTTTCAATCTGATTATCTTTTATATATTTTTCGTGCCTAATTGCCCTCACTAATACCTCTAGTACAATGCTGAATGGAAGTGGGGTAAGCAGAAATTTTTGTTTCTTTCCTGATTTTAGAGGAAAACATTCACTCTATTGCTATTAACTATGATTATTCAGTTTTCATAGATGCCCTTTATCGGATTAAGAAAGTGCCCCTTTTTTTCTAGTGTATTGAACATTTTTTTTAATGAAAGGATGTTGGATTTTGGTAATTGCTTTTTTTGGTGTTTATTGAAATATTTCTGTGGTTTTTATCCTTTATGCTATTAAAATATTATATTACATTGATTTTTAGACCCAAGAGATTCTTGATTTAAGATAAGTCAATAAGAATGTCCTTTCCTGGGAGAATTTAAATTTTTTTTGGTTCATTTTTAAATTAATAATTAATTATTAATTGAAGAAATGATTAAAAATTCCCCCCATCTACCTTCTCCCTCTCCCTTCCCCCCACCCTCTGGCAACCACCAGTACATTGTCCAGGTCCATGAGTGTTTTTGTTTGTTCGTCCTGTTCATTTGTTGCTTTTAGGTTTATATCCCACATATAAGTGATATCATGTGATTTTCAACTTATTCTGTCTGGCTTATTTTGCTTAGCATGTTGTTGCAAATGGCAGTATTTCATCTCTTCTTATAGCTGAGTAATATTCCATTGTATATATGTACCATAGCTTCTTTATCCAAACCTCTATCATAGGACACTTAGGTTACTTCCATGTCTTGGCCACTGTGAATAATGCTGCTATGAACATCGGTGTGCAAATATCTTTTTGGATATGAGTTTTCAAGTCTTTGGGGTAAATACCTAGTAGAGAGATAGCTGGATCTTATGGTAGATCAATTCTTAGTTTTTTAAGGAACCTCCATACCATTTTCCATAGTGACTATACCAATTTGCAGTCCCACCAGCAGTGTATGAGGGTACTTATTTCTCCACATCCTCTCCAGCATTTGTTATTACTTGTCCTGTTAATTATAGCTTTTTCTAACAGGTGTGAGATGGCATCTCATCATGGTTTTGATTTGCGTTTCCCTAATGTTAAGCATCTTTTCATATATTTGTTGGCCATTTGTATGTCTTCTAGGGAGAAGTGTCTGTTCGGGTCCTCTGACCATTTTGTTTTGTTTTGTTTGTTGTTATTGAGTCATATGAGTTCTTTATATATTTTGGATATTAGGCCCTTATTGGAAGTGTTGCTTGCAAATATATTTTCCCATTCGGATGGTTATCTTTTTACTTTGTTGATAATTTCTTTTGCTGAGCAGAAGCTTTTTAGTTTGATGTAGTCCCATTCATTTATTTTAGCTTTTACTTCCCTTGCCTTTGAGGTCAAATTCATAAAATTCTCTTTTAATTCCAAGGTCTTTGAGTTTAATTCCTGTGTTTTCTTCTATACATTTTATTGTTTCAGGTCTTACATTCACGTCGTTAATACATTTTGGGTTAGTTTTGGTGTGTGGTGAAAAAACTTAAATTTAAAACTGAGGTTTGGAAACTTCTAGTCATTTTAATGGCAAAACGCTAGGAGAAGATCCCAAACATGTTAAAGTCAAAAACTTTGGGTATAGACACTATCCAGGGAAGAGGACTGTAGTGGAGTATTCCAGGTGGTGACCATCAGTGAAGTGAGCACTTTGGGGGCTAGGCAAGGGGGTAGGGCATAAAGACGCTGACGACTAAAGAGCAGACAGCTCCTCTCCTTTTTTCCAGTACAAAGAGGAGAGAGATGAGTGTCAAGGGGGTGGTTCCTGGGTGAAACAATTCTTCCTTGGTGATCTCTAAGCTTTGGGGGAAACTAATAGTAGCCCCTGTTCACATTGAAAGTTAGAAACTCCTGCAGTATAAAATCCTTATAAAAAAAAACAAGAGTCAGAGACCTTATGATATTAACTATATTGTTTCTTTGAAAAAATTCCTTTTTGCTTTTATTTTTTTGGAGTTGTTTGTTTTTTGAGAAAATGATAAACTACCATTGCTTTAATTGCTGTGGATCTTTGTAAGTATTATCCTTATACAATAGAATCTCCTCAGCCCATTGTAAATCTTAGGTTTAATTTAATTTTAAAGGAAATAATGTATTACTTAACTTCTAAAACACAAAAGAGAAAATGTGGCTTTCATTGACAGATGACTACGCTATTTGGTTTGACACAGTATGGATGGTGAACCTGCTTGCTCATCGTCACCCTGGAGGAACTTTGTATACTTGCTGCAAAACAAAACCCAGCCCGTTGTGTCTTTTAATGCCTCTTACTCATAATTTGGTATAAATAAAAGGATATTCATAAAGCTATGACAAAAATTAAGGCATTCTCCCCTCGTGAATATGAACAACATTTGGAGAAATAGAATAATCCCAAAGACTTACTGTTGACTGGGTTTCATCATCCACTGTATTAGCATGGGAAATAGAAGGAAGGAAAATATCTTCCAAAGGTCACTAGGTCAAAACATCTGTCATCTTCCCCAAGAGCTTTGGTCAATTTAGTGTCACTAGAGATTATGTACACAGAGTAGAAAAGAGAAATGAATGGGAGAAATTTTTTTTTTTTTGCATAAACCCCAAATTAATCTTCCCTGAAAGTAGAAAAATACCAAGCATCTGCTATTTGAAAGCAACACATGTTTCTTGTAAATATGAAGGTTTAATCTAAATGTCTTCATGTTCCCCACGAATCTTTAGATTTTATAAAAATGTTTATGAGCAAGAAACTATAAGAGCATAAGATCTCAGAAAACAAGAAAGCCTGATATAATTAATGTAAAATAAGACTTAAAAATTACACTATTTTTCTCTTTTGTTCATTAATTGACTGAACTAGGAAAGGAATTTAAACAAGCATGAATGTGGGTACCAATTTCATCCTGATTTATACAATTATTTAAATATACATTATTTTTATTTTATAACAATAATACATCTTTATTATAGAAAAGAAAAATAAATTCAGCCGTTTAATAATTTATAAATTTAATTAACATATATACTGAATACCTACTGTGTGCTAAGTATTGTGTATATATTTGGTAAATAAAAACAGGTATGAGTCTGCCCATGTGGAGCTTAGAAGCTAGGAAATAAGACAGACAATAAACAGTAATCATACAGTAATCATAAATATGTAATTTAAAATTGGAATGGGTGCCTTGATGAAGAAAGAAACAAGAGAGAGAGAATAAGAGTAGAGGATACACTTACATAAGGAAGTTTTTAAGTATTAAGTTTGAAATCATATTAAAACAATATACACACATGGTTAAAAAAGCCAAATAAAGAAGAAGAATTTATTATGAACAATAGTTATCTTCCTCTCCTCATATTTCCACACCACCCTACTCACCAGATGCAGTCATTTATCACTTTTGTTAGTTGCTGTCTTATATCTAAATTACTGGTTTTCAACACTGGTTCTCATTAGAATCACCTAGAAAGGTGTGAAAAAAAATACCAAATGTGTGGACCTCTCCTGCAAAGATTCTACTTTAACTAGTTGTAATGGTATCACCATTTAATTTTCCTTTGGTTAGAAAACATAGTTTACAAGATTTTGATCTTTTGAAATCTGAGATTTGTTTAATGGCTTGATTTATAGGCATGAATTGGTGAATGTATCATATGCATTGAAAAGAATGTGTATTCTGAAGTTATTGAGTGTAGACGATTAGATTAAGGTGGTTGATATTAATGTTCAGATCATCTATGTCCTTACTACTTTTTGCTTTTTTGTCTTATAAATGCTATTATAAATACTCAATTATAATGGTGAATTGCCTATTTTTTCTTTTGTTCTGTGAAAATTTTACTTCATGTGTTGTGAACTCCCATTATTAGATACACGTATTTATAATTATTATATATATTTTAAGGTATTGGCCTTTTCTACCATTTTGGAGTGTCTCTTTTTGTTTGTAGTCATATCCTTATCTTGAAGCCTATTTTGCTTAATATTTTGACACAATTTGGTTCAATTTGACATATATAATATTTATATATATATTTTTAAATGGACCTTTTTAGAACAGTTTTACAGTTGCCGAAAAATTGATTTGTACAGAAAGTTTCCATGTAGCTCCCATATGCAGTTTCCCATATTAACATCTTACATTAGTATAGTATACTGGTTAAAATTAATGAACAAATATGAACTACTATTGATACAGCTTTATTACCCAAAACCCATGCTTTATTTATATTGCCTAAGTTTTGACCAAACGTCCTTTTTCTGTTCTGGCATCCCACCCAAGATACCACGTTACATTTAGTTATCTTATCTCCTTATACGCATCTTAGTTGTGACAGTTTCTAACATTTTTTTCTTGTTTTTGATGTTCTTGACAGTTTTGAGGAGTACTGGTCAGGTATATTTTCGTATGCCCTTCTATCGAAACGTATCTAGTTGTTTTTCTCATGATTAGAGTGGGTTGTGTGTTTTTTGGAGGAAGATAAAGTGTCATTTTCATCATGTCTTATCAAGGGTACATTCATCAACATGATTTATGTCTGTTGATGTTGACTTTGATTGGGTGGTTAATGAAGTGTTTGTCAGGTTTCTCCACTATAAAGCTACTCTTTCTTCCACCTGCCCCTACGAAAGTTCACTATTTGTAGCCCACACATAAGAAATGTAGAGTCATGCTTCCCCTCCTTTCAGGTGGAGTAGCTATATAAGTTATAAGTTATTTGGAGTTCTTCTGTGTCAGAAATTTGTCTCTTTTCACCCATAACATCTTTGTCTCTCTCTCTGTCTCTTTCTCTCTCTCTCTCTGTCTCTCTGTCTCTCTCTCTCTCTCTTTCCCCCGTCTCCCCCCCTTTCTCTCTCTCTCCATCCATCCTATCGTTTATCAGCTCTTTCTTTTTCAAGTTAAACAAAGAAATTAGTAAAAATTATCTTGCTCTAAAAGACTCAGTATTATTTCTAAATCTCAACTGACATGTCTTTTCTTCATTCATACCAAAACTTAACTGAGCAGAATAATGTTTATTATGTGTGCTTTCATTTTGACTAATATTTGTCTTTTACCTAAAACTTTACAATAAGATTCTTTATACCTCTTTATTATTTGCAATACTGCAGTCTATATGCTAACACTATTAACTTCATTTTACCGATGAAGGAACAAAATGATTAAATGTCCTTTTTAAGTTCTCACAGAAAGGTAATAAATGAGCTGCCTCTCTAATAGATTCCTAGTTTTGTTCCCACTTCACTGGTTGGTTATCTCTTAGTAAATTTTAAGACTTTTAAGAAACAAATTTCTATTTGTTTCTTGCTTTTGTCCTCTAGTTTAAACTTCCCCTTATGTCTCAATAATAAACTTTAAACATACCTTAGAGTAGAGGGGAGAAATTAAAGCTAGGTTTTTCTGCAATGCTTAGGAAACCAATTACCAAAAACTAAAAAACAAAATAAAATGCTACTTGGACAGCAAGATGAACACTAGTATTGCACAAAAAAGTGTAAAGCTGCAAATTCAACAACAAATAAAGAACTTACAGGTGTTACTACTTAGAGAAACTTTAGCTGTAGTTTCTTTTGTTTCTGGATTGAAAGCAAGACATGTTTGCATTTAAATTTGGAAAGTTTTGCTGATACCTATTTTTAAAAGTAAACACTCCACAGTAAGTGGCTTAATCATATTGTATGTATACCAGAAATGGAGAGATTGGCTACGTGGAGGGAAGAGAGTAAGAGGAAGAAAGCTTGGCATGAAGAGTAAAGTTGAGGAAATGGAGCTATGTGTTAAACTTACTTTTATGGGAATTTTAAAATATATTCAAAGTTGTTAAGTGAATAATGAGAACAGCTATATTATAGAAAAATCTTCATATAGTTGCAGTACAAAGAAATTTGAACAACTGTAACCACATTTATAATAGGAAAATGGCATTTGCATCTAAGTTTAGAGTTGAAAATGATTTACTCAAGAAGTATTTTATATTCTGAACCAAGTACTTAAAACATCCTAAATCTAGCTATATAATGGTGCAAAAATATTTAATAGATTTATACTGGAGGGAAAAATTGTATAGATAATTGAAAACCTATCAACTAAACGGAACTACTAGATCCAATCGGAATGACAAAACTAAAAGTGTCAAAATGTAAAAATATAAATGAGTTTTTGTTATGTAAACAATAATATTCTTATTCTATTAGGTACATTATATTTATTGGTAACACATTTTTATCAGACCAGCTATGGAACTATAGTGTGTAATATTGACAGATGATTTTCAGTTAATCAGGTAAATAGTGGTTTATTAAGAGGTCTTACAATGTCTTAGCCTAGGTTTGCCTTTTGTTTTTGTAGGTACAGTTACAGTGAGAAGATTTTGGTTGAGCATAACCCTGCCCAAGATGGTGTCTACACATATATGTCGGCTCTACTCATTCAAAGTGCGTCTCCTTAAACTCTGTGAAAAAATTCTTTACCTTGAGAAGCTGTAAAGAAAACTGATTTAAGAGAATCCACAGTCTATCAGATAAATCACACATAATTTACAAATAAGCATATGCATGTCTAAAGCAGATGACAAAGGTCTCATTGTCACAGAGTGTGCTTGCAGTTAACAACTAGTCATTTCCCAATAAGGTAATGACAAACTCTGGGCCAGGCTGCTTCATATAACCTGCTCTTGACCTATATTCTTCTTTTAAAAAATCTCCCTTTTTGCTATCATTCCTTGGCCCATTTCTATATTTCCTGATCATGACACTGGTTCCTGTGAAACTGATTAGTTCTTTGTACCTAATTTCATATACTAATTGAAAAATTTACAGGTGCTCTAAAGTTCAGTGATTTGAAACACTGAACTTCTCCCTCAACCAAGGAGACGCCATTAATTATACTCTGTGGTCCTGTTTCTGTTCTCATTTTCTATTATGCAAATTGATGCGATGTAGGAAATTTAGGTTGTGTGATGCTCTTTTAATTATATTTAATCATATTTATCTTTTAATTATATTTATATTTACTTGTGCATGACTTCTGTGAAATTTTTGTGTATTATCACTTGCTGCATGAGAAGAAGTTTAATAAATTGCTTTGGCTTTAGAAGAGAAAGAAAAAATCTTCCAGGCTCAAACATTTACTAGAAATATTTTTTTCTATTATTTAGGAGATCACATACTTTGGTAAACTCCTTCCCTTGGTTTGTTTCCTCATTGAAAAGATGAAAAGAGTCTGACCCCTTATAGATGTAAATCTTTTATAATCATAGATAAATTCATAGAAAATCTTTATAAATTTAAAAGAGGATAGGGTTATTGGGAAGCAGAAAACATTTTCTTTTTCCTTTAAGTCAAACTAAAGATCACTGTAAATAAGTTGAAAGACATTTAAAAAATACTTGGTTATCTTGGTTTTATCTTAAAACAATTTATTTTTACCAATGTAAATATTGGGAACATTTTATTTTTTTGTGTGTTAGGACAACTGATAGAAACAAAGATCTAAATCAAAGAAAAATCTGAGAAGGTATATTTTGGATTTAAGACAACTTTTGTGTCAAGACAAGTATATTGTGCTAAATGAAGTTTATATGGTCAACAAATGAAGAAATTGTGGATGCCTATATTATTGATAAGTTCACTTAGATAAATGTCATCAATACAAAAGAGTTTAAATGTAAAGTTGGACGAAATAAGTTTATTTCTATACATGCAAAGCGAAACTGAGAGTTGAAGGAATTGATTTTCTGGATGTTTTCAGAAAAAGCAACTTTTGACTTGCAGAATTTCAGTGATCCATCTTACTCTCTATACAAAGAAAACATCTAAGGTATTTTGTAATGAATTTTAATTTATTTACTCTAATTTTATCTTTTAAATAAAAACATTACTGTAGACCAGGAAATCTTTTCCTAATAAAATGTTTTATGAGTGGAAACAGTTGAGAATTTTAGGGAACATTTTCGGATTCAGAAATGAAGTTGAGGAAATAACTTTAAAAAGCAAGGTTCATTAGGAGAAGTGACGCCAAGCTAAGGAAGCTCTCCTGTTATGCCCAAATATTTTTCCTCCCAAATCTTTTCATTTGCATAGATGCATGGTCTGACTTTCCTCTGATTAAAGGCTAATTTGGGTTAATAAGTAGTCTTATTTAAAAATATGATTATCCCTCATTATAACAGTAGTATGTGTTTATTGATACAGTTTTAGAAAATAGGAAACATAATAAGAAATAACCTTAAGTTTCACCTTTTAAATACAATCATTGTTCACATTTTGGTGAATTTCGTTCCAGTTTTTTATAACCATTTTTTTTTCTCCAGAATTGTGATCATTCATTCCATAATATTTTGACTCTTTTGTTCCATGTATTTGACATAAGCTTTCTGCCCACCCCAGCCCCCATGAATAAGCAGCTTCTTTAACTTTCTCTGGGAGAAATATGGGACTGTTTGGCATTCATGATTTAGTGTGATTTTGTCACGCTGGGCTGTTTTCCCCACTGCCTTCCTACCCAAGGTCATAAGTATTTATTTATTTGACAGGCACACTGAAAGTTTTCTATGTGCCTAAAGACAAGGAATGTAGATTCCCTATTAATTGAGGGTTTTGAAGTCAGAACAGTGGTTACCTAGGGTGAGGGGGATTGACTGGGGAAAGAATGAGGCAAACTTCTGGAGTGGTGGAAATGTCTTTATCTGGATGATGGTTACACAGGTGTATCCATACGAAAAAAGTCATCAAGCTACACGCTTAAGATTAGTGCACCTTGTGTGTTATGTGTCAGTAGAAAAGTAAAAGTTTTTCCCCATAGGCTTAGCCCTCTGCCAAAGGTAGGAGAGGTGTAGGAAAGTTCTGCTTGTTCCTTTCTCTGCTGTACTGCATTGCTCTGTTAACAGAACCCAGGACTCAGACTTGTATTATTAATATCATGGTTCTGCTACATAAAGGTAAAAAAGGCTTTTGTGGATTAATTTCAGAAATAAATACTATTTAAAATTAGTTCTGTAGGGAAATGCAATTGACTTACAAAAGAACATCAGAAGTGCAATTCAGTAAACATTTATGGAACACCTCTGCTGCGTAAAGAATTGTGCGTTGTGCTGAGACAGTCTCCAAGATGAATGAGACTGGAATCTTACTGCCAGGAGCTTGGTTTTCCCCAGACTGGAATCTTTCCCATGTTACTATTGATTCAAGATTTCGATTTTCTAAGTTTAGAAAGAATCAAAATATGATATCTTACAAAAATATACTCAACATCATTAGGCATCAGAGAAATATAAATCAAACCCACAAAAAGATACTAATTCGCATCGCTAGGGTGGTTATAATAAAAAAGAGATTAAGAAGTGTTGTCAAGGATATGGAGAAACTGGAATCCCCTTATATCCCTGGTGGGAATGTAAAATGGTGCAGCCACTTTGGAAAACAGTTTGGCAGTTTCTTAAAGGTTAAATGTAGAGATACTATATGACCCACAATCCCACTCTTTGATATCTACTCAAGAGAAATGAAAAGATGTTCACACAAAAACTTTTGTATTATTCATAATAGTCAAAAAGTAGAAATATCCCCAAATATCTATCATTTCATAGATTAAAAAATATAGTATGTCCATGCAGTAGAATATTGTTTAATAATAAAAAAGAAAAAAGTACCGAGGTATGCTACAGCATGGATAAACTTTGAGAACATTATGCCACATGAAAGAAGCCAATCACAAAAGACCACATATTGAGTGATTCTATTTTTATAAAATGTCCAGAACTGGCAAATCCATAGAGACAGAAAATAGATTAGTGGCTGCCAAGGGCTGGGAAAAGAAGGGAATGTGGAGTGACTGCTAAAGGGTAAGTTTTTCTTTTGGGGAGTGATCAAAATGTCCTAAAAGTGATAGTGGTGATGGTAGCACAATTCCATGAATATACTTTTAAAAAAATCATTAAATTGTGCACTTTTAAAAAGGTAAATCTATGCTATATGAATTATATCTCAATTTAGCTGTTAAAACAACCTTCCCTCCCACCCCCAAAAAAGCAACAAGAAAGCCTTAACATAAACATTGAAGAAAAAAAGTGAGTGGTTAAGAGCTATTCTGGAGCAGGCTACTTGGGGTTTAATGCTAGATCAACCATTTATTAGCTGTAGGATCAGGCATGTTATTTAACCTCTCCATGCCTCAGTTCCCTGTCTAGAGAATGGCATGGCCTACTTCACTCATAAGCGAATGTCCATAGATTTTTTTCCGTAAACTGAATGCAATAATTGGCTCAAGTATAGTGCTCATGTTAGAGCTCAATATATGTTAGCTATTATTTGTAGAAAGCTCTAATATTTTAAAAGTACTCTTATATACATTTTCTCACTTGATAGCACAAGTACTGGGGAAATTTATATTCCTTTGGCCTCAGTAAAATTTTGAGCAGTTTGTTTTTGGCTCTGAAACTTCCCTGATGTCTGTTGCTCTCTCTGACACTTCACAGTACCCAAGGTTTATCCCTATTTGATTCTTGCTCTTACCTAACTTCTGCTAACATGTCAATAAATAGCACTTAATAACATGACCCAACCAAGGAAATTTCCATGTTAAAAGAGAAATCAAAAGCCAAAAGAGCTCGTAGAATTCAAAGGAATGGCAGGCAGCTCTCCAATCATATCATTATGTACAATTACATAATCTTATGGAGGCAACCTGATGTGCCTGCTCCACAGTTGGGGTCTGATATTTATTACTGTATGACATGTATAATTTGCCTTTTCTAACAGATTAAGAGTCCTAAAGATGTAAGAATCCTCTCACATATACACTTTATACTTTTCCTCAGGGTCGTTAGGCCTTGTAGGCTAATAAACCAATTCTAAAATTTACTTTGTGAGAATTTTATTACAAAATGACACATTTTTTTCTTGTTACAAAATCAATGACTGTAAGCAAACATAAAAAAATTCATATTCCTCCCACTTTGATAGGAACTTCTATTTTTGTGTGTCTATATATATAAATATATACTTAAAAGAATAGAAATCATACCCCATTGTACACTCATTTTTTCTCCTTAACAGTATTTATGATTCTTTTATGATTTTTATTTCTTAAATGTTTTATTGACTTTATTTCATTATATAGATGTAGAATAATTTGTTTAACCAATACCCTGGATATTTAACAAATCTTCGCAGGATCATAAACATTTCTATAATTATTTTAGAAGTGAATAAAGTGCTAGGAAATTAAGGGAAGTAAGACATTTTCTCCCAAATCCAGCCTTTTGGGCCTTTAAAAGGTGGTATAGTTTTGAGATCTATAATCTAAGATAAATATTGAAACCTGAGGATTCAGAGGACAGTAAACAAAGTATTGAGAAATAGGAATTGAAATTATTTAACCTTAAGCGAAAACTTACAGATAACTATATATATTTACATAGAAAAAATGTTTTATAACACCTTGTATTTTTATTATGTCACTCTCACAGTCCGTCAGCCATTAGAAGCCATTAGAATTATTATTGTGTATATCTCCTTTTCACTTCTAGTTTGAGGGCTCTCAGAGGGCAGAAATGATCTCATGTCTCTCTCCGATTACCCTATAGTGTGTGCTGTTTGAGAGTAAATATCCATTGAACAGGATTTGAACATAATTATGACATCTCAAAGGAAGATAAATCAGTGAGAATTTAGTCCTGCCTGCAGTCACTGTGCTAATTATAAACTTCTAGAGGAATATTCAGCCATGTGACTTTAAGTATTGCTAGTCTGCTGTTGTGTTTCCTATTCTGTGAAGGGTTTAAGAGCTTTTCCTCACAGCCTTACTCTAGTAAATCAGGTCCTTGTGTATAATATTACTGAAATGTAAACATAATTGTGTTGAAATTATGACCCACTTGCTCACTTGAACTGTATGAAATGTTAACTAAATGCTTCTGTATTTACACAGGTATATTTGCTCACTGGATAAGCATGGTTGGAAGTGTTTCATTTGAGTGTGATGATCCGACAGTCTTGAGGCAAATTTTCCCTGACAGAGATATGATGCAAGTTGTCTGGGCATTTTTTTTGGACTAAATATCTAGGCCATACAACTGTGAAATCTCTAAAGAAAAATTAAAAATGGTAGCACCTGTGGAACACAGCAAATGCATGTATTCAAATTATGCTGTCTCAAACTTTGATTGTTGTAAAATTTTACTACCTTCATAAGCTGTAAGGTAACTGTAAACTTTTAGGTTGTTTGAATCACAACTTCCTACTTTTGATAACAAAATAATTTAAATGGTTCATGCCTTGCAAAATTAGATATGATTCTGGTGTGAGTTATGTGGTGTTTGTTAGAAAGGATCTTTTTTAGTCAGGTCTCCAGTTAAAAGCGAACATCACCTCTTGTCTGCTTACATGTTATTTCTGAAAAAGATAAAGCAGAGAAATAAGTTTTTGAATTCTTAATTACCCTAGGAAGATCAAATAAGTTGGACTTGTGGGAGTTAAATATTTTTTAAAATAGCTCCTTTATCCCACTGCTGATGTTAATGTAAAAGTGCTATAATACATTTAAAGTGCTTAGTACAGTGGCTGAACATAGTATTCAATAAATTTTGTTATTAGTTTCTTTAAGAAAACTATATCAATATAAAAACTCACTGAAAAAGTTAATGGGTGTAGTTACAACAGGCAATAAATTTGATCTCAAAAAAGAACCAAAATGAAAATAGCAATATAATTGGGGGAACTGACATACATATTATGTTGCGTTTTTTTTTTTTTTGTTTTTTTTTTTTTTACCTAATAATGTAGTCCTGTAGTGCTTGAATAAGTTAGTGAACGCAGCTAACCATGTTTCCTTGTTCATAGTGCCACCTTCAGGATAGAGGCTAGGTCAAGTGCCAATCAGTCATAACAAAGACAATGTTTGTTTTAGTTCAAATATCATGAGAATGTCTACCCTCATTCTTGCTTGGCTATGTTCAGTGCAGAAGACCAATCTGTGAGCTTTTAAATTTTGATGTGGGGAATTTAAAAAATTGATTAGAAATGAATGCATATGGTTTCTAATTTATTTTCTTTTGGAACAAGATCATAATATGTAAATTATGCAATTTTTATGTTATCTCCAAGAGATTTAACAGTCTCCTTTAATAACTTGTTTCTTTAACCAGTCAAATAAGGAAAATATTCATTATATCGAATAAAAAATGGAATTAAACAATTACTTTTAGTTTTTAAAATAGTACCCAATGCATAGATATTTGGTTAAGGGAGCCAGAATAGGTCAGATTGAACAACCTGAGGGAGGAGAAGGGGGAAAGCTACTAGAACTTTCTAGGGCTGCATTGTCTAATATGGTAATTGTTAACCACATGTGCCTGTGGAGTGCTATAATGCAGATAGTACGAATTGAGATCCCTTATAATTGCAGAATACACACAGAATTTTGAAGACAATATGAAAAAATTGTAAAATACCTCAGTAATATATTTTAATGGGTTATATGTAGAAATGATATTTTTTATATATTAGCTTAAATAAAATATATTTAAATTAATTTCACCTATTTATTTTTACATTTCCTCATATGGCTACTAGAAAGTTTACAATTATATATGTGGCTTGCACTATATTTCTATTGGGCAGTGTGGCTCTAGGGCATACAAAATATAGTGACAGTAGCACCCATGATAATGATGTATTTACTGAGCACATACGATGTGCCCGATACTGTACGAAGTGTTGATAAGAAAACTTTAAGGTAAATTTCCATGATCACTCACATTTTTACCTAGAAATTGAAGCCGAGAGATTAAATACTTGCCCAAGATATCACAGCTAGTAATATAAGGGAGTATTTGAACCAACTCTGACTTCAGAGCCCACAAAAAAACCTTTACTTGAAGTCACAGAAATCAGAACAATGTAGAGAAGGTAGATAATTTAATTCAAACTTTCAGTTCTATAGTTGGGAAAAATGAGGTCAAGAGAAGATGAGTGAGTCCGAGATCTCTTGTAGTCGAGTTGCATATGGTTTACCACCTTACTTGGGGAGGGGGAAATCATGATAAGTCCGAAGTAGGAAAAAAAGAGGGTGCCATGAGAGCAAATAATTGGGAGATGGGATATGGCCTTAAAAGTCAAGAAAAGAAGTAATATTTTAATTGAGGTCTAGAATAAAGGCAGAAATTATCTAAGTCAAAGAGGCGGGGGGCGGGGGGCAATACGAGGAATAAAATATACATAGATCCCAAGGCAAAAGGAGGGTGGCTTCTTCAAGGAAAAGAATGATCATTGTAAATAGATTGCAAGGACGCATATGGATCCAGGTAAGGCTGAGAGAAAGGCAAGGGCCAGATCAATCACACAGGGAATTTTAGGCCTTGTGAAGATTTTGGTCAAAGACTTGGCCAAATTCACAGAGCAAGTAAATGAAAAAGCTAAGATTCCAAACCCAGATCTTCTGGCTCCAAAGCCTGTGGTCCTTTCACAACTCTATATTACCAAGTAACAAAAGGGCAAGAAGGCACATATTTGGTGTCATTCTGAGTTTGAAAAAAGATAATAAAATTCAAAAAAAAATAAAATTTATTAGGAACAGAAACTCTAACATTTATCCTGGAAGACACTCCTCTATGGGTCTCTCATGTTCCTGCACGTTTCCTGAAAACACTAAGGGTGCAAGGTCTGGCTGACTCTATATAGACTATTTCTCAGAATTGATTTGCAATAAGCAAATGCATGACAAAGAGCAGTCTTTCTTCTGCTTGCTATAAAAGCAGTGAATTCACCAAACTAAGAGTTCCTCTCCTCTAATGAAACCTACCATTGGGGCAGGCATCTGTTTGGGCCCTCCACTGCACCTCTGTGGGATTTGAGGGCAAGATGAATTGATGTAAACCTGATGCTCATACTACTTGCTGTGTTGTGAATAATAAAGCCCTTTGTCTCTGGCCTAGGCATTTCATGTCGGCATCCATGAAACAATAATAGGCTAACTTATTAAAATATAAATAGGATAAAATAAAATCTCTGATCAAAAGTTTGTATCTAAATTGTCAGCAGCCCCTGGAAATCTTGGAAAAAAGATAATGCAGCAAGCAATCATAAACATGGATTTTTAAATTAGTTAACTTTTTGCATGGGTTTATATAAACTGTCCCTCCAACTTTTGCCCCATGGACTTTATAAAAAAAAGGCCTGGTTTTAGGGCTTAAGGCTTCCAATTGCCCTTTGGTGGTACTCTGCTTCTCTGCATGTTAAGCTCTATAGGAAACTAACTTCTCATGTGTTAGTTGGAACTGTTCCCATGGGTGTTTGTGTTGCCATGATCAAACATGGCGAAAGGATGACTGTGAAAGGCAGAGTTTCCCAGCCTGGTAGTACCATGCTGAGGTCACCTTTGTTGGCAATTTGTGAACTATATGATGCAGTGGTGGAAAGAATGTTAGAGCTCCCTCAATCTAGAAATTAAAATCTCATCATTGAATACATAATTGGACTTTTGGGGGAAGAGTAACTTGGTCAAAATCACACTGCAAGTTAATAGCAGAACAAGAGCGTCTGCTGTGGAGTAGAACTCCACTGTTTTCACCACTCCTGTTCTATTCTACTTCTCCAGCACTATTCTCAAATCATAGCAATTGTGTGCTACTGACTTACCAAGCTCAAGTCTGGTGGATAAACCAGTACTCAATTCATTTCTTTCCCAGAGTTAAGCTTAAGTCATAAATCAAAAGGTTGCTTGGTGAGCACAGAATTGAAACATATATAAAGTGTGTTCTCTAGAGACATAACTGTAAAACTAGAGCAGAGCCATATGGATCTCTCTGCTTTTAGTGTACTTTTAGTTAGAGAACTGATTTGGAAGTTAGTATTCATTCATTATTGTAATGTTTTTTGACCACCTACTATGTGTAGGCTTTGCACCTGAGGATACTGTCCTCTGGATGCGAGCTTCAGAGAACCTTTTTAAAAATTAGCCATGTAGTTACCATTACTTCACCCAAAAAGAAAGGATTTATACTTTTAGTGATTTTATATTATCCTTTTGATTCTCATCATAAATCTGCACAGTAGATAGTAATTATCACAGTTTACAGATTAGGAACCTGAGATTTAAAGGGGTGAAATAACATGTTTCAAGTTACACAAATGGCAGGCCTAGGAAAACCCAGATCTACCTTGCTCCAAGCACCTATGCTTTCCATTTCACCTATTAACTTACAATTTTCTTAAAATTGGATTTATTACATTTGGGGCATGGTCATATTAAGATCTTTCTTTTGTAACTCTATAATCTCAGTTCCACAATTTGGGAAAGGTCCCAATCTCGTCTACAAATCAATTCAAGCAGATATTTACCGAATACCAGTGATATACCAAGCTTACTTACTATGTGCGAAGCACTGAGCCATTGTTTGAAGAGAACACAAAAATGAAAAAGACAAGATCCGTATATTCTTGGAGCTTACAATACACTTACACACATATAAAATCTGGAATTAAGCAGACTAGAGTTACAAACAAAATGCTATGGGAACACAGAGAAGAGAGAAAAATTCCAACTAAGGAGATTTGAGAAGGCTTTTTCGGAAAAGGGAACTAAAATTTCAAAAGAGTAAGATTGCTGGAAGATAGGGAAAAAGAACTCAGAAGTGAGGCAGCCTCAGCAAAGTCCTAAAGGCAGGAGAATGCTGGGCATCAACTACGTCATAGGAGACAGGAGATACTGGTGGTGGTGTGTGAGATGATGCAGGAAAGGCAGAAGTTAAATTTTAATGGGCTTGTATGTGAGCTAAAGAATTTGGAACTTAATTCATTTTGGAAGGAAGATCCCTCCAGGGATTTTGGGCATGTGAGAAATATTATCAGCTCCATAACAGCAATAATAATGTGTATTGCCTTTTATAGCTTTATCACTATATCTCTACCGCTTTACATGGTGCCTGGCATTTGTTGTGTGCAAATAAACATGTAAAATAAATAGATTGGAGGAGAATAGATTAGAGGTTGAATTATCAGTTAGATTATTGTAATTGTTCAAGAAGAGGGTAGATATAACCAACACTGTAGAGGTAAAAATGACTGTCTCTGAAAGCTGGGTTTGGGCACATGGGAAGGGTTAAAAATGGTGACTTTGACTCTGTGCCACCAGGAAGATGGTGATATTGGGAACAGGGTGCACACAGGAAAAATAGTTGGTTTGGGGAGAATGGGAGTAAGGAAAAAGTCTCAATTCTGTTTTAGATTTTGTTGTGCTTGAAGTGCTGATAGGATATCTAGTAGAAAGTTTTACAAGTCTAGAGCATTCACGAGCTCTCTTTTCTTTGATGGTGTACCATTTTCATATGCCTGACTTCATCCATTATTTTATACGGTTTTGTACTAATTTCAGTTTGACAATTTTCTTACATTCCCTAAAATCGTGGGAAAGTATCTTATTTAGTACCCTGCACAAGAGCTACCCTAAGGAGAAAGAGATGGGAAAAATGCATTAAAGAAAAGTGATTGAGGGTGAAGTGATCTGATTTTCATGCTTTAAGCTGGGCAAACGTTACCATCCATCTTCTTTAACTGTGGGTATGGATCGAGAAACACACTTTAAAGGACTTTCTACTTAGAAATCAAGCAGTAACAAAAATATATGTATATATTTAAACTGTAATTGAAAATAAGCCTTGTAATCATAGGTGACGTGGTGCTTTATTGATTACGCTTCTGATTTAGGCTTTTACATTGCTAGAATCTTTACAAAGTAAGTCGCACTGATAGTCTGAATTATATGTATTCTGGCAAGCAGACACGCTCAGAGAATTTATTAGACCAAGACACGATGGTTCCTTTCCTTTCCTTTTCCCTTCACCACGGCGTATACATCCTGAACTCTTTCCTTCATCCAGTCTTCCCCCGAGCCCAACCTAGGCTGTATTAATCTCCGCTGGCGTGGTGCTTTCCTCCAACCTCCCACCTGGCGCGGGGCACGTGCCCCAGGGACGGTTGAAAACACCAACGGTCCCTTTTGTCCGGTAGGCGCGCGCGCAGGGCGGCTTGGGTTGTCGCGCCAGACCTGAGGGCGCGAGCCTGGGCGGGCTGGCGCGGAAGCGGCGCGGCGCGGGCCAGGGCAGCGGGCGCGGGACCAGCCTGCGGTCCAGCGAGAGCGGCCGCGGCCGCAGGGGCGCGCTAACCGACCATTGGAATTGGGGATGGGGAGCTCTCCGCTTTTCATTTCTGGAAACGTAATTGACTACAGCGGTAGAAAAAGCAAGTTGCAAAACGATAAGTATTGTAAGATGCCATTTATGTAGAATGATTCACAGCGCCGAACTATGTGTACATAGTTTACAAATACATTGGAAAAGGGCTGACGAAGCTCCGGGGAAAGGAGTAGGTAGGGAGAGCGGATGGAGAGAGCTTACTTTGTACACCATATTTTCTGAGATATTTAAAATTATTATTACTTAGAACGTAATAATGTACTGAAAAAACTCCGCATTTGAGAAGTTTGGGTATCTTCTTGCTTCTCATCGTTAGGGACCTGCTAAGACTCTCAGAGCATCTACAAGAGACAAGTAAAACTTTTTCACATTTGCCCTTCTCCCTCCCTCACAGCTTCACCTCTGCCCTCCCTCACCTTCTTACTCAAAATCCTTTAAAATGACCTTTGTAGAGGAGTCTCCTTCACAGTCCTTATTATATTACAAACCTATCTGCAAAATCCACTTTCAAAGAGGAAATATTTTGAAGGAAGGTGAATTATTCGCAGGCACCTAAACATTTTAATTCGACATTTTTCCTAAACAGTATTTGATAAAAATTAAGATAAAACATTTACTGTATGTTTCTATTTTCTCCTAAACAGTTATACCATAGTGTTTCTTTTATCTGACCATTTTATGTTAAATATTCATTTTCATTTTTAAGTTTTCATTTTGAAATAATTTGACTTAGAAAAGAGTTGCAAAACTGTTATGAAGAATTGTATTACATACTTCCCCCAGCTTCCCACAGTGTTAACATTTTCTATAACCACAGTACAATGATCGTAACTAGGGAATTAGCATTACTACTACCCTATTTACTAATCTACAGATATTATTCAAATTTCTTCTATTATCCAACAAATGTCCTTTATTTATTTATTTTTTTGCTTGAGGATTCACTCCAGGATATCACAGTGCATTTAATTGTCATGTGTACTTAGTTTCATCTCATCTCTGACAGTTTCCCAGTCTGTCTTTTTTCCTGACTGATACTTTCAAAGAGTTCTGACCAGTTACTTTTTGAATGTCCTTCAATTTGGGTTTGTTTAGCATTTTCTCAATATTCAGGGTATGTATTTTTGACAAAAATACCACAAAAATGATGTTCTACCATTCTCAGTGCATAATATCAGAGGGCACATGATGTCAATGTGTCATTCATGGTAATGATTATTGGATTACTTGATTAAGGTGTCTGCCAGTTTTGTCCAATGAATATTGTGATTTTGTATTTAAAGGAGGCAAATATCCTCATCATATGCACACTAATTTTAGCATTCATGATTTTGACTGCAACAGTCAAGTGTCAAATGGTGATTTTTCTATTTCCATCACTTTGATATTAAATTTCAATCTAAATATTTAAATACATGACATTTTAAGATATTTGACTAATTCTTTTCTACTTTACATTAGGGAAAAAAGGCATTTGGAGGTTGTGTGATATATGCTGTGTAATTAGTGGCTAAAATGAAACTTATAGATGTATTACAGATAATTGAATTCTAAATCAGTAATTTATTATTCTTAGCACTTGTAAAATTGGATTCTAAAATCTCATTTTACATGGATTTGTGAACTCAATAATTGAATTGGTTTTTATAACTCCCATGTTTGTACCCATTCTTGTAAATGGGAAAATGTAAAATGATATTTAAAAATAGAACAAAGAAAAAAGTCTTTAATATTATTCCAATGTATTGCTATTTTTAGTTAGCATTTGCAAGACTGATCCTTTAAATTAACAATACATCTGACTTTCATCCAATGATATTTCACTTTATTTAGCCTCCATGTTTGCTGAAAGGATTTACTGGAAGTTGGAATGAGTACTCTTTGAATGCATTGCAAGGAAGTAGAATTCTTGTGGGTGAAACTTAGAGATCTTTTAATACATGAGTTTATTTGACTATCACAAATTTTGATAAATCTCATTTGAAGATTAAGTTACCCTGTGTAGCATTTCCCCTTACTTCTATCATTGTAGATGGAAAACTGGTCTAAGATTGGGTCTTAACCTTGATGTCAATTTTACTTGCTTTCAATATGAAGGCAGAGGAAGTTTAGATTTTTAAAAAGCCACTGAGTCAAGTATCTGATGTCTATGAACCCTTTCCCTAGAAAAATGCACAAACTCATAGGTTGTATTAGAGTAGAAGCCATACAAAGTCAGATGGAGGGGGAGGAGGGGAGGAAGTGATGAGGAGGGAAAAGCTGGCCGTCAGACTGCCAGAGGTTTCCCAGACAGTTTCCCTTCCTGCCATATGGCAGTCCTCGTCTCTCTTGGCAGCTCAGATGGGGCAGCTAAAGCTGCACAGCCCATCTGGCTTCTTGTCATCTCCCTCTAAACCCCTCCCTCAACACTCAATATCATCATCTCTTTTATCACTTAGCCCCCAGTCTGTTTAGCTTTCTTGCTGGTTCTTCAGTCCTTATGAGGCCCTCTCTGTCACTGGCTCTTTCGCCGACTCGTTGATCTCTTTCTTCAACTTATTGTTTGGGAAGATAGCTCAAAAGCCCAAGTGAGAGAACCTGACTACTTCCAAATGGCTAGAGCAGAAAACAATTTATTGAATACGCTAATGCTCCCCCTTCTCGGCAGCACAGAAATCTTGCCTCGTTTTCCTGCCCTTTTGAAGATGGAGGAAGAGCTGATGAACATTTTGAGGGAACACGTCTAAAATCAATAGCTTGCGCAAACAGTGATCATTACCTATGGAGAGAAGGCTGAAGAGTTACTGCACCTCTCTGACCCCTCAAAGGCAGGATGGGGTCGGACAAAGAGAAGGGGGAGCCAAGGAAAAGGGCTCTGGATCCGTTAAACGAAATGTTTTTGTTTTTGAACATGTACAGAATATGAACTTCCAGAACCCGCGTCATCGCCCGCCAACGCCTGCGTCCCCAGCGGCTGTGGCAGAACCTCGGCGCCTGGCCCAGCCCTGGCCCGCCGGCGCTCGCGGCAAAGCTTGGCGCTCCAGCGCGCGCCTCGGCCGACAAAGGGCAGGCGGCGGCTGGGCACGGCCGCCAGCTGGGAGGCGGGTCGGAGGCGCGCGCTGGGGGAATCCCTGCCGGGCTCTGACGTCACCGCAGCGCTGGCCTATGAGGAGCCGGACAGGGGGATTCCCGCTCCGGCTGCCGCTTCTCCGGCTTTTTAAATGGTACCCTGGGGAATGCACTCTGTGAGCAGTGGGGGGAGTAGGGGGAAATGGAGGTTGGGGGTGAAATATGATGGCCCTGGGGGACGAGACTTTACTATTGGGCGTCAAGACTGGCTTAGGCCTGCGGGTTGACCCAGACGCGGTTAACCCAGACGAGGTAGGGCAAAGTCCTCCGGAGATGGAGTGGAAACTGGAGCGCACTGCCCCTCGGAAGGTACGGACTGAAGAAGAGATGATGTGGGTGAGTAAGGCCCTTTTGATTATAGTCCCAACTTCTTACAGGGGCTTCTTATCGAAGGCACCGTTTGTAATACCTGTTTAGGACCGAAAGGTAGCACAAAACTCTAAATCCCGATCTTAATTTTGAGTCGTGTAATTTATTTATATTTCGAAGGATACTTAAAAATGAATGTGGTTTGACGAGCTGAGGATCTAGAAACATTCCACACCTAACACGATTTTCCTAAATAGTTTCTCTCTCCATATGTTATCTATATTTTCAAAGGAGAATGTCATGCGGGTGCTTTCCAAAGGAATGAAGCAGAAGAGAAGTCAAAGTTCTCCCGAGGTGAGTGTCCAGTGCTTGCTCTAGGTCTCTGTCTTAAATATGACCTTGAACAAATTGATTCTTGCTAAAGAAGATATTTGTTGGTAGTATAGGGCGGTATGAAATTATGAAAAATTTAAAAATCAATTTTATATTTTCACTAATTATATACCTAAAATAATTCTGTAAGAAATCGAAGATCCCTAACAAATAGTGGTAATCATTTGTACCTGAATAGTATTTTCTAGTGTATGCCTCAATAGCAAAGAACGAAACTTGGATATGTCAGGTAGGCAGTATATTGCTAGCTGGCTGTTATAATTTCAACAGTGGCTAGTTGCGCTTCCCTCTGCTGCAGTCATAAAATTGCCACCCAAAAGAAATGGGAATAGTGCCACCTTGTGGACAATGAGAAGTGACATAATCCACGGCTTTTATTTCGGTTAGTAGAGTAGTAATCTAAAAGTTGATCCAATGTATACTTTTTCTCTTTGAAAGTCAGAACCCAAAGGTTTTAGCCTCTCTTGTAATCAGTGTAAAGATAAAACAAATCCAGGTGATTTTTTTTCTTATGTGTTTCCCATAAAAACAATCCTTAAATGCTTTAAATCTCTCATCATCGTTCATCTTGCTTCTCTGGTTAATAGTTCACATTCCTTTAATCTTTACTCACAGATTCTAATTTCAAACCTATCATTTTTTAAATATTTTTCTATTCCTTAAATTTTTCTATATTTAAGTAGCAACACAATAGATTGAACACATAACTGCACTTTCAGAATTCAGTAACTAATAAAATCTCCTTAATAGTGGGAGTAAACATAACACTTAAGTCCTTAAAATTTCCAAATACTTTAATATTTATTTTTCCTTCCATACATAGCTGAAGATTTCTTTTATGTATAACCATGACTCCTAGGTATTTACTGCCTAAAACAGACAACCGGTCTTTTGGTCAGTTAATAAGAGTATAACTTTGTTAATTTACTTGTATTGCAATAACCTATTTTCATATCTAAGCTTTAAATTTGGAAAACCTAAATGTAAGTATTCTGAAAGCGTTTGTTTTTAAGTTTTTGACCAAAGAAAAAAAGTTTTATTTCTTATAACAGTTTTATAGGAACAAGTTTTGTTTATAAGTTTTCTCGAACGTGATTATTCAGATTAAAGTTCTGCCATTGTGTTTCATGTTACAAATTTAGCCTCAGTGACTTCAGCCGACATGAGGAGCAGCAGTGACCTGAATCAAGTAGGCAGTGTATTGTTAGCTGGCTGCTTTGCATCAATTAAGCAGCCACAACTACCCTGCCACTTGCTTCTGGATAAATTCTTCTCGTTAATGAAGTGCATTGGTTACCTGTATGTGATGGGTTGGCAGTGTATTGTTAGCTGGTTGAATATGTGAATGGCATCAGCTAACATGCAACTGCTATCTTATTGCATGTACAATGAACATCAGAGTATAATTCAATCTGTAAGTAAAATATTTGTGTTTGTGTGTTCTTTTAGCTATGAACCAGGGTACTCTTTATTATAATACTTATTATTGCTACTGCTTTCTAATGGTCAAGAAACTACTAGAATTATTTAAATAATTTCCAGGCAACATTTTGGAGTCTCAAATGCTTGCAGACAATATTAAAGTATTATACATTTATTTTTGAACATAAAATTTAGGATATAATGATGATCTGGACAGAAAGCCTAAAAATTTTCCTCAAATTTTCATCTGAGTTATTAGTTTTCTTCCTGGATGGTTTCTTAATATGACATTAGAGTAGGTTTCTATAATGATGTGTGTGTGCCTGCTGAAGGGAGAACTGAGGTAACTTTGCAGATGAGTCAGCTGACTAAGACATTTTCACTTGAAATATCAAAATTATTTTGGGGTGGGGAATGAGGTTGAATTTTTTGGAGGTTTTACCTTAAGTTTTACTTCATTTTCTGTAAAGTCACAGATTTATAAAGTATTTGGAAGAGAGCATGAGATTTAGCTTGTGAAGTAGGAAGAGCTGATCATACAATATGATTTTAAATGTTTTCTCATTCCCTTGGAGGCCAGTTTGACCCACAGAGCAGTGTTAGGTATGTGCTGGGTCCCAGACGTATAGTGTGAATGTTTGCAACAAGTTCATAGAACTGACTTTAGTGGTTTGGTCAATTAGTTACACCCTAAATGAGAAGTGAGAAATATATCACTCTCTACTGTATTGGATTATAAATTGTTGATAAAATAATTTTTATTCTTACCTTATTTAAATTTGAACATTTCTAAAAACATGGGTTAGATACCTATAATTTGATTCTTATGCATTTTGCTATTCTAAAGTTTCATCCTCTTTTTGTTATGCAGTATCATTCTGTTTGCAGGATATTTGTGTTTAAGTGTTCCTTTCATATACATATTTTTTCATCTTTATTTTTAAAGGTTAAATTTCAACAGGTTATTTTTTATAGAAAGTCACTGACTAGTTGATCAAAATAAAACCTACTAAATTTAGAGGCTTGGCTTTTGTGTTTTAATATTTTTTAATTTTTAATTAAATTTACTAGAGGAACATTGGTTAATACAATTATATAATTTTCAGGTGTACATTATCATTTGACATCTGTATATTCTATTGTTTACCGTGTTTTAATTTTTATAAAGAGCAAGGTATAAAATGCCAACATTTATACTCAATAAACAGCACATTTAAAGCTGTCCTTCAGTTCCATATTATTGAATGGAATGAAATAAAGATAAATTAAGGAGCTCAATGGGGTAAAGAGAAAAATGAATATATAAATTAAAAAAGTTTTCATAGGTGTGAGACAGAAAGAGGGGGGGCCACACTTGAACCTCAAAGGAAAAGAAGAGGGAAAGGGGGTTGAAAAAGAGGAGGAGGGAGGTCCTGCTGGTTGGGAAGTATTTTCTCTCATATGTTTTTTCTTGGGCCAACTATTGTGCTGTCCACTGATGCTAGGGATGTGACTGCTTCTCATCACTGCCCTCTGGAGGGCTTCCTAATTCCTTTCTGCTCCCCCGCCGGCCCCCCTCCACTGCCCAACCAAAAGAATGCTTTTCCAGGTAAGGTATGGCCTTAGCAGCTCAGCCACTGTGAGAGAAGGGAAAGAGAAGAGTGAGGAGTGTGATGTGTTAGTTTCTAGGTGTAACAGTTATTAGAATTTTATTATTCCATTGGAAAGATGAAATCAAGCTGAGGGATAAATATCAACAGTGTCCCCACATTAGCTCCATCCACACATGTCAATTTTCTTTCAAAGGAACACTGTGAAGGAATGTGATGTTTTGTACAGGGACCACTTGACACGTTTTAGCTCATGCAAGGCAATCTTTTGAAACACAATATGCTTAAAGAAAACAAATATAGAGAAGTATAGTTTTTTTTTCTTCTTAGGCTTTGTTTACATTTTGTTTTCTTTTATTGGAGTGTTTTTCTACTTATTACCTGCAGATAATCCAGTTAGGTCAGTAGTTACAGTATACTATTAGCAGCTTTGCAGAATTCAGTAGCTGAATAAACTTCCACATTTTTTTGTAATCTGTCAAAATAGGACATTTCTAATAAAAATAGAGTATATATATGATGTTTTTTACTCTAGATTTATCTTTGGAGAGCTCTATGATACCCTGATCAAATATGATTTTAAAGAATTTGGGCGTGCTGGAGCTAGGTTGTACTGGTTTATGAGAACTGATAGTTAAATTTTCAGAAATTTTGTAAGCCAGTTATTAAACCATTGTTTGATTGAAATTGGCCATGTATAAGCATTTATACCAGAGAAATTGGTAAATGCTGCAAATTAGGGCTTCTTCTCTAGAGAGTTGGTTGTTAAGCCTTTATCAGCTTCCATTTTAAATATGCTATATATGCTACAATTAAAAAATTATATATGTGAACATATACACATACTACGGATACACTATAATTAGTTAAGGATTTTCAAGGATGAAGTATGTTTTTCGGGGCATATTTCAGGCCAACAGATTTATTCCAGTCTCCAAAGCTGTTGTTACATATGCCACGAGATAATCAGGAGTTAGTATAAAGTATTCTTCTACCTCCCAAAGAAAACAAACCAAAAAAAAACCTTCAAGTCAATGAGTTATTGACAAGTAAATGTGTTGGATTTTGTTCCTTTGTCACGAAGACAACAGCTGAATACCCTTTTATGTGATGTCTGCTATTTTTCTGTTATACTCCTCAGTTTAGGCAGCCTGTAGCACTCAGTCCCAGGCTTTTTGATGCTGAGAAAGGGTATACATTTTTATATATTATGCACAATTCAAGAAAGATGCATTTCTCCCCCTGCCCCCAATTTACCTGGAGCTATTCATGTAAGACATTGGAATCCTAGGGAGCAGTACATCGGCAAATGGCTCCACCTCTTTCAGTACACAGAGCCTTATTGTTACAGAACTCTGAATGGACACCTATAGGCACACTGTCAAATCCCCACCTGCCTTCCCTGCATACCCAAAGGGCAAGGGGAGAGAATCAAGCCCCTGACTACGGTAGAGCCTGTAAGTTCAACAAAGTAACTAGGATTAATATAGTATATAAGTGAAAAAACCACTTCATCTGGCTTTGGAGAGAACTAGTGATTTTAGGTGAAATGGACATCTGAATTAACCTATAAGGAATCAACTGAAACGATCATATATGCATGGCTTTATTCTTACGCTTGGGATTTTCACTCAGAAATAAAGACAGACTCAACTGTTAATATTCTATTTATAAAATTTGAGTTGCTTCTGGAAAATAATGTAGAAATATTAAAAATGATGAAGGCTTTTTCAAATGTTGTATAATGTTATTTATAAATGATTATTTGGCCAGATGTAGTAAAACATATGAATCTCTACTTAAAACAAACAAAATCCTATATGTGAAATAAAAAAATATAAAAATTTGAATCTATATTTTACATTTTTAATGTTTACTTTGTGTTTTATTACATAAAAATAGCCATTTACAGTTAGTTACTCCAGAAATTTCAGTCAACACAATGTTTTGAAATCAAACAGTGGTCTAGTGTGATGTCATTTCATTAAGTATGATCCTAGAAAATTTCAAGTTGAACAATAGCATATTGAAGCATGACAGTAAGTAACTGTGTTTTCTAAATTATTCAGTCTGGTCAAATGAAGTATTTAATATATTTCATTGTGATTCTTGGGTACTCTTTATTTTTACTTTGGGTAACTTCTCTGTTGTAGGGACATTCATTACCACTCACTAGCAAGATAACATAAAAAATCATCCACATTTAATTGTCAGAGTATTTAAAATAAGACCAAAACTTCATGCAGACATTTCCATATTCTGACTATTTCATTTGAATGGCTCAATGGCATTTTCATAGATCCTCTCTTTTTTTAATGATCATTTGTCTAATCAGATCTGCGATCTCAGGCCTGATGACCTCAATGGATTCCTCTGGCCTCCAGGACTTCAAAACTTGACCCTCAGGGTTGACCAGATACTTCCAAAAATTCCACCTTGGTTCTTTCTTTGAAGAATCTAAAATAGAATATATTCTTATGAGCATAATTTTATTCTTTGTCAAGATTTTCAATTCTGTTAGCATCTGCATAAGTGACAACTTTAGAATCAAGTTTAGGATTGTCATAATGTTAAAAACAAAACAAAAAGTAAAACACCCAAACAAAGCAAAACTCAAGGTTTGAGTAGCCAGATTTCTATGTACTTGGTGACATCACTGATGATTCTATTGATTTAGAATAATCATGAAATAAGGTGGTTTATTTTAGATTTGCTGATCTAAACAAACAATCTACCTTGTCATTAGCTTAAAACTTTCAGTTTCTTAACATTTTTTAATAGGTAAAATGATGTTCTAAAGGTTCTTGTAATGGGTTTCATGGATTACTTTTCATATTAAATACATGTTTTAATATTGTTGTATATTACATAGCTGAAAATGGTAAGGAATTCTAAATAGTCATATTGTTTTGAGAAATTATGGCATCCTTTGACACATCTTAATTTATATAAGAAATGTAGATTTTTTCCCCATTTATGTCATCCTGGATCTATGTGCATTATTATTAACAAACATGAGAGAAAAAATGACTAAAATTCATCAAGTGCCTACAATGTGCCTAGTAACACATACTCAAGGCTTTAAAGGCATCCTGTCATGTAATCTTTATAGCAGCCCTGTGAGGTGGGTATTATTATCCCCATTTTGCAGATAAGAAAAATGGAGTCCTAGATTCAAGGTCATGTGGCTGGTGAGTGGTAGAGCCTGGACTGACATCTAGATCTTCCTATCTCAGATCTTATGCTCTTAAACTCTGGCTCTATTACAGGGGACATAGCAAAGCAAGCCAGTTTTAGGTGGACGATGACAAATTATTTTTCTGTACATGAGGGGATTCAGGTGTATGTGGGACACCCAGTCAGAGGAGGCAGCTAGATATGTAGCTTTGGACCTTAGAAGAGAGAACTCACTTAGGGAAAGGGGATAGATTAAGAAGAGCCCAAGTGGATTTTTAGCAGAATCTTGAGGATAAGTAGAATTAGGGGCGAATGGAAAAGAGGTACCTGAAGAGGAGAAAGAGAAGGGGCCAGAGTGGAAGTCACTGGTACTATGACTCGCCAGGTTCAGAAGAGTCATGGAGAGAAGTCAGATGCAGTGATTTAAGAAGGAAATGGAGACAGGGAAGCAGAGAAAACATGTGTTAACTATTCTTTCAAAAACAGTGATGAACTAGGTAGAATGAATACACTGTCTACAGAGTTTTTAAAGGTGAGGAATACTCTGCTTTATGCTGGGAGAACAACCAGTGAGGGAGCATAGGTTAAAAATAATAAAATGTAGCCTAATGTTTACTAATACATGTTTTGCTTAGTGTACTGTGCCAGGTATTTAAATTGGTTATTATTAGGAGTATTGCTGATTAAATCAAACATCAATGACTCATTATGAGCATATTATTACATTAAAACCTTCTTAAAATCATTTCGAAAAATAGCCATTTTCTATAATGGAAAAAATGCGTTTCTAAAGATACACCAGGGCATGGCTCTCTCTAGCTGATGTAACATCTTTTTTTTTGAATTAGAATAAGATACCCTTCCAGGTGGGTACAGTCCTTCAGCACATGCCTTGCCTCTTGGCTGGGTTTCAGATGCCCCGAGCAACCTGCACACCTGTACAGAGCAGTCCTTTTGCGACCACATGATCAGTTAATGTCCCTTTTGGCTAGTTTTAAAAGGTCTAATTTTAATTTGGCCATCATCTCAGTCCTTGTCTTTCACCTTTTGATTACACAGGGTAAGTTTCAGAACTTTGTTTTTGCGATAAAGGGGAAGAACCAAGGAGCTATCGTGCCCAACTGTTTGGCTGCTATAATTAAGGAATAATTGGGGCATGTGTTCTGGCTTTTCTTTCCTCAGTGTACCCTAGAACATCATTAGCTGGTTGGTTGGATCTGAAGCTTGATTGCCTAACTGCAGTCATAGCTTTATCAAAACTCAAATAATCTACAGTGAAAACAGGACTGAAGATATCATGTGAATAAGCCAGATGAGAGGACAATAGCTGAACATCCTTTAGCATAGTGTCTGGCACAGTGTAAGACGTGTATAAGTACTTTACTCTTATTATTAACACAATTTTCCAAACAATCTTAGGAGGTAGATACTATTGATATCATTTTACAAATGAGGAAACAGGCACAGAAAAGTTAAGTTATATGCTGGAAGCCACATGGCAAAAACAACAGAGTAGGGGTTTGAAGTCAAAGTCTGTGCTCTTACTCCCTAAACTTCACTGTCTTTATGCTAACTACCCCTGGCAAATCTTTAAATAGATTTCTGTAGCTGGCCTAATTGTAGAAATAGCCTAATACTACTTTGCTCAAAAAAAATTATTATATTGTTTTGAATTTTAACAAAAACCCGGTAAACTGAGCATTTTAAGTAAGGCAAAATAAATTAACCACAAAGATATGTTTAACTAAGAATGCTCAGCAATATTCATTAGAGACGTAGAGCTTTAGTAATTTCCCCAAATGCCAGTTAAATAAGAGAAGAAATGAGATATTTTTTGAAAATAACAATGACCACACTTTAATTCTTCAGGAATATGATCATAAGGAATAAAATACAGTGGAGTAGATGTATTTTGCCATCCAATAAGTTAAAATATATTGATTTCTGGGCAGCATTAACTTCTATAAACTTCAAAAGGATAAAATTTTAGCTTTTTGATAGACTTATAAAACTTTCCCTCTAAAATATTTCAAATGAAATTAGAAAGTATGGTCCTGATATATTTGTTTTTAAAATGAAAAGCAATTAACATTAAATTGGTGAGGCAAGATATTTACCAACAAGAAATCTAAATGCAGGTTCTGCTTCAGGTCCTAGAATCTTAATCTTGTGGAAGATGGGAAATGTTACTCCGTAGTTATTTCTTGCAAAAGATACTACTTCCTTGCTTGGGCGGGGCTCCGATTCTCCAAACTGATTGCATGGAAAAGCCAAGACGCTGAAGTGGAATGGTCCAAACTCTTTGTGCAGTTCCTGCAGTGCTAAGTAATTTCTGTCTGTGAGTTGGCAGTCACTAGCCACGTTTACAACTAGTGTAACCTCCCGGAAAAAGAAAAAAAAATCCAACCGGAAAGTGAAGCAAATAAAAGATTAAAAAAATTCTTTTAAGTAGTTAAAATCCTAAGCCATTTTGGGAGAAATACAACCTTTGATAGATAGTTATTTCATATTTTTAGACATACCCAATTTTATTGAAAAATCATAACCTGGATGCATGAGTTAAGACTCTGAAAGATCACTACCATTAAAAAAGCATCAGATTCTCATGACAGTTTATTTTAAAATAAAAGATAATACTGATAGAGTGCTTTTTAATGTTGCTAGATTGTGGACTTAGTACTTTTATTAACGTCTCCATAATCATATTCTTAAGCATAAGAATTTCCTAAACAACTTAAAGTATGAATTCAGCACATAAAAGAAAACATTTTAAACAGTTAATCAGTTTAACAATTAGAACTATATAAACTATGAGAACTCTGATGGCTAAAGTGATATACTAATAACATTACTTTATTATAAATTATTACTTATGACTATTTCATAGTAAAAATTGATTCTAGTAAGAGAATAAACAGAGAATGTGTACAAACAAAAAAGAAATAAAAATGAGAAGGTGGAACTTACTTTGCCTTTAAACTTTTCCAGAGAAACTGGTCTTCCTTTTGCATCTTTCACTTCAAAGGTATAAAAGCTGTTGATTTTAGGTTTTAGGAATTTTAGCTGTAGAAGAAATAGCATTACTGTGCATAGAACCATAGACAGCAAAACTGCAAATACCTTTGTTTTGGGCCCGGAACATCTTAAAGGGTAAGCTGTAAGAGGCTCCATTTTGGATGATTCTAGAGGGAAGTCTCAGCACGCTGGAATTCAAGGAGGAGCTGAAACTTGAAACCGACTACTCATTTTAACGGAAAACCAAGAAGGACAGACTAGCTCCTTTCCTTACTAAGGAATAGAAAGACCCGTCTCATATGGGGAATGGAAACTCCTGAACACAGTAGAGCACTAAAAAATTTCAACGTCTTTATGTTGTCAATGGCACTTTTTGCTAGAAAAATGAAATTTTTGCTAACGCTTTAACATCCTCCCAACAAAGAAATTATTTCACCAGAAGATGGTGCCCTTGTTACTTGAAAGCTGTGAAGTACTCCCAGCAATTGGTTAGATGTAGAACAGATCAGAGTGTGTATTAAATGTGATCTATTAATATGATGTATGACCTGAAAGACTTGAATATTATATGTATGGATTTTAAACAGGTTATATGAGTTTAAGAAATTTATATTGGAAAGGGCATTGAAATATTGCAAAAGGCTACTTACCCTCACCTCATCCCTCATCTAACTAAGGCAATGCCAGGTGAACATAGTGAAAATAAATAGATTAAAACAACCATGGCTTAAAAAAGAAAAAAACAACCCTCCTTTATCATAAAGGAAACTATAGTCCAATGTTTTTTAAATTTTTGATTATGACCCACAGTAAGAAATGAACTTTACAAACTAACTGACACGTATAACTGAGAAGTTTCATTAAACAATACTTCCCCTTTGAACTGCAATGTACCTTGGTCAACTGCATTTTTAGAACACCTGATTCTGACCCATGAAAATGATTTCATGATTCACAAATGAGCTACAACCAATAAATGGAAAAATACTGAATTCTGTAATAAAGCGGGAATTTAACAAATAAGATTATCCTACCAAAAAGGCAAAACAACTCCCCCCATTTCCACCTGAACTCACCTCTATTTGGGTGCTTTATTTTTTATCTTTATTTTTGATCTTTATTTTTCCTCTGTCTGTTGCCTCTTATAGGAGGCCTAACTTCAGTGTTGAAAATTTTAGGAGTAGTTATGGAGATAGAATTGCATAACCTGAAGTCTGTGGTTCCTTTAGTCACCTTAGAATCTGTCCTATTTAAGATACGAAGAAGTATAATCGCTATGCTGTACACTTGAAACTAATATAAAATATTTAATGTCGACTCATTGAAAAAGAAAAAGCATTGCCAAATTCAACGAAATCCTTTTTTTCCACACCAGTTTAAAAAGTAGATAACACTGCCTACCCTTGTTAGGAATGTATTTTGCTTTTTTATTCCCATTGATTGTCCAAAATTTTGGTTAATAAATGTCTTAAATAGATAAAAAGAAAAAAAGATGCACTGCAAGTTTTGAATTAAGGTGCTTTGTTCCACTTGGGCTTGACTGTTGGTGTCATGGTGTGTTTCCAGAAAGTGCTAAGGAAGTACATGGAATTTTGTGAGAAATCTGTGGGAGTGCCCTTACTATCACTTTTAGATCTTTGGATCTTTGGAGGATGTGCTAAGGAGGCTGCCAGCTCTGCTCCTGGTCCCTGCTTCTGTGGTTTGCATGTTTGGGGAGGGATAGTTGAGCAAAGCCCACAGCTTAGGCACGTAAAACCTGTCAGAGACCAGTAAACCATTTTACTCATGCTCTCATGGCCTGATAAGAATAGACACATAGAAAAGTATTCTCTTGTAAACTAATTTCCAGCAAAGAACAAAAATGTACAGGAAATGGGTTGTATCACTTCTTAACTGATACTTTTACTTTGGTGTTCTCTGGCTGAGTTATTAAAACAAAGTCCCTGTGTTTATATGACATCTGAGCACTGCTTTTCTGTTTCCAGAGCGACAAGCCTCTGTGGTTTCCCTTTTTCATAGTAAATATGTTTCAGGTCTCTCTGTCTATACTAGATATTTTAAGTAGCTCTTCAGGCTATTCGAGCACATGGCTCAGGAACTCGAGTTTTTAAGTTAATATATAGAACACTTACTGTAATTCGAATCATGTAAACCAACCTCATTATAACTGTGCTTTGAGGGAGGGGACAGAGGGGTTATCTTTGGGAGAGAGCTGACTGACCATCCCTCAGGGAGGGCCCCATAGGGTGATACTATTTTGATACAATTGTTATGATAGTTTCCAGTCCATTGTTTTGTAAATACAGAAACTTCCATCAAGTGATCTAGAGGTTGGCTGTATAAATTTGCAAGAAATTGCTGTATAGGCCAGCATGTCTGTTTTTACAACCAGAAATAAAACAATTGTATGGGCCTAATGTTTCATGTTGGTTTGACCAGAAAATTCACTCTATATAAGAACTACTTTGAAAGCTTAAGTAAACCTCTTGTCAAGCCACTTTGTTAATTTTATGATTCCTAAGGCTAAAAAACATGATCTATAAATATATATATATTTATGATACAAAAATATCCATATAGGCCCATTACCCAAACAGTCAAGACAACAATTTGGGGAACTCCTATCCTGCACATTGTGAACACAAAAAGATTTTGGCTCTTAGACATTTCTTCCTTCTTCATTTGGCAGAGTCTTTCTCTGTATATATTTAAATATCTCTCAGTTTTCTGGGGGATCTGTCATCATTGCTTCCATGTTCGATGTATACAAAAGCATTCTGAGATTATAAATATATCAACATTGCAGATTTATCTGATAAAGAATAGTATGCTGGAAAAACCACCAGCGTTCTTTCAGAAGATCAAGGAAGACTTCCTAAAGGAGGAGAAGAGATTGATGAGGTTGAAGGTCAAGGTTAAGGGAAACTACTGGGTCAAGAATGGAATAAAGCAGTTGACTCAGTTAATCAACCAACTCAGGCACTATAGAGAGTACAAATAAAGTGTAATTGATAGAGACATCTTCGCATAAGTTTGAAATCAATTTTGGAGACAAAAAAATACATATGAAACAATTAGGGAACAATTGCTAAGGACACAAATAACTAAATGCTAAATAAATGACCTATGTTTGTAGAGAGCATTATATACATAAAACATAAACACATGACATGTTTGTAGAGAGCTTTATACTAGACATGATTTATTTATATATTAAATAAATATACATACATATTAAAAGGGCTCACATGTAGTATAAAGCTCTCTACAGATATAATGCAATAATTCTTTGAAATAGGAAGAAATTAATAACTCATCCAAGATCACAGAACTAGTAAGTGAAACAACCAAGACTGAAGTTTAGGAGTTTGAACTTTATAACCAAAATTATTTCAAATATGTTAAACCATTTCTGTAACAGATGAAGTATGTTTCCTTAGAAGAAAACTCATAGACGATATTACTGTGTTATATAATAAGGGGGTTTTATTCATTAGGAGACATTTAGTTTTATAGGAAATCACTGAAAGCGTCAGAAGAGTGGAGAGAGTGAAGAGCAACAAAAAAGCTAGGCCATGTGGACCGAAGTTATCTGCAAGGGGTCACAGGAAGTTTGCAGAGCAACAGGTCCAGCTGAGAGAAGATAGTGTCTTAATGAAGGCAGCCTTGGTCAACGCCATACAAGGGAATAGGTAGATGCTAAAGACTCTTTGGAGCCCCCAGTGGCAGGCATTGGCAATGCAGAATAAAATTTGAAACTTGCTTGTCACCAGTATGTCATTCCTGGAATGTCCAGGTTTTTCCTACCCACTGAATTATTTGTGTGTCAGATTATTTACCACTAGATATGTGTTTCTATTTTCCCAGTTGTTTCATTTTGTTACTTCCTGACCTTATTTTTAACCTCTCTAGGTTCTTATTTATTTTTTGGCTCTGGTGCTCTGAATTCTTCCCGATTTAGTGTCACTATAATGTGAACTCTCAAGGTAAACAAGCCAAACCGATGTGCTTGGAGTAGCAAGTCATTCATCCTTTTTCCCTTCTTTGTCTTATTTTTCTTATCTTCCTCTTCCTCTCTGTTAATAAATACTTGAGTCATTTAAAACTATGCGACAGGCATTTCCTCAGCAGGAGATAGATCCTTAAACAAAAGTTTAAAAACACTGAAGATGAAATAGCACAATCTATAGCAGTGTTTCCTGTGCTGCTATAATTTGCATACAGCCTCTGTGATTTTTTGCCATATCTGCATACCATTTGTTATTTACTTAAACATTTTTTTTTCCAAATTGGCTAGTTTTTTTACTCAAGTTACTTTTTATAAGGGAAAACTTTATATCAACATGAAAAACTTTAAAACATTTAAAAATGCACAATAAAATACATATTATTTAAAAAATGTTCATCTGTACCACTACCAACAATATGTCCCTAGCAGAGGGACTGACTGAGAAGTTTACTTTATACACAAAATGTAATGAAAAACTGTACTCAAAAACTTTTTGAGAGTTTTTTTGTGCTGAATAAAAATTTACTTCCTTTCATTTGTTGGTCCTAGTTTTGCCATAGAGAATACAAAGTAGGTTTTCTTTTTTTTCATAAATTGCCTTCCTTTAAATATTTGAAGACAGTTCTTTTTGTGTTTTCTTTCCTCTAGATCATGTACCTCAGGTGCCCACACTCCATTCTAGTGTTGCTCCATTACTGTGTTTTCCTGACCTCCTGTCATAGCAGTCCTTTTTCTCTAAATAAACTCAAGTTTTGAATCCCGGCCTGTCCATCTTCTTCTTGAAGAACAATTCTGAGGCTGGGCACAGTTCTCCAGGTGGGTTTTTACCAGTGCAGAGATTAGCTCGGGTTTCACTTGCCCTTGTTCTAGACACTGTTTAACCCTTAATGATACCTAAACTTGAACTGCCTTCAAAGGTAATCGCGTTATACTGTTGACTTACGTTCCGGTGGTGGTTGTCCAATACTGCCAGCCCTTTCCACTTTGTGTCAGTTCTCTCCCATGTTACACCTATGCAGTGAAAAAACATCTAAATGGGAAGATGTCTCATGCATCTTGCTCAATTTAATTTTGCTGATTTTGGGCCTTGCCCCAGACTTTATTCTGAATCCTATTTCTTTCCTTTAATATTTTAACTGTCTTCTCAACTTTGGATAAACAGTTTTGATAAGTAAGTCTCCATTCCAGGCACTGATAACAAATTGAACAGCATAAGGCCAGAGACAAAAACCTTTCAGCATGTTATAGGGGGACTCATGCAGGCTGACATGGATCCAGTGAGACCTGTGCCGTCTGGGGCACTGGCAGCAAACTGCTTATTTCTAAGTTTGTCTAAACTTAGGGAGCATTTTTATCATTTGTCATTTTTTTAAAAAATAGATAACTAATAAGTATTGGTTCTGGGAGCGTTTTGAGTATTCCGAGGTCATTTATCTGGCCCTAGAGATTCGAACTTATTTAAAACACCCAGACAAATGCTTATTGCTTAATTTGTCTCACTCTCCAGTTTCTGCAGAAATTTCTGTTACACCCTGTCCAATTTAAAAATCATTCTTCTTAATGGAGAAGAAAGAAAATAGTTTATTTCCTTGACTCTGGATTCTTTCTTAAAAATCCTTTGTGCCTTTTTAGCACTAATTGCTTCCAGGGGAAGAGATTCATTTATTTATTATGGAGTATCTAGATACCAATAAATGTCCTTACTCTGAAGATAGTAATACAAAAGACAGAGTCTCTGACCTTCAGGAATTTATAATACAGTGCAGGAAATAAAAAAAATCAGAAAAGTCGAATATGAGCTGTCTCAGTCTGTTTGAGTTACTATAACAAAATACTGTAGTCTGGGTAGGTAATAAATAGAAACCTATTTCTCACAGTTCTGGTGGCTAGAAGTCTGAGTTCAGAGTCTCAGCATGGTTGGGTGAGGACTATGTTCTGGGTTGCAGACTTCTCACTGTATCTTCACATGGTGAAAGGGGCTAGGGAACTCTGCATGTCCTCTTTAATAAGGGCACTAATCTCATTCATGAGGATTCTACCTTCTTGACCTAATCACTCTCCTAAAGCCCCATGTAGTAAACTGTCACTGTCAGGGTTAAGATTTCGATATGATTTCTTTTCTTTTTTCTTTTCTTTTCTTTTTTCTTTTCTTTTCTTTTCTTCTCCTCCTCCTCCTCCTCCTCCTCCTCCTCCTCCTCCTCCTCCTCCTCCTCCTCCTCCTCCTCCTCTTCTTCTTCTTCTTCTTCTTCTTCTTCTTCTTCTTCTTCTTCTTCTTCTTCTTTCTCCTTCTCTCTCTCTTTTTTTCTTTTTGCGGGGTAGGGAGAACACAGGCATTCAGACTATAGCATGAACAGATGTTCTAAAAAGCACAGGGACTGGATCGATTTATTAGCTAAACCCTGGCAGGGTTGCTTCCTATTGGTTTTGAGGTTATACACTGCATGCTCCAGGGGATGCCACTTATAAAGACAATGATCTGTATGACTGTATGCAGTGGTTTGAATCCTGGATCTGCTACTTATTAGCTCTATATCTTTGCCCATTAACCTTCATTTTCCAACTCTGTAGAATGAGGGAAATGATAGTACCTTCTTCACAGGGTTGTGAAGAAGTTTAAATAAATAATCTCTCTAATGCATTTATCCCAGCGCTTGGCACATGTTGAGTACTTGATAAATGTCATAATCACTAATAAAATGTAATAGAGCTTTATTGGAAACACACAAAAGCAAGCTATGGAAGCACAAGAAGGGCTATGGATTAATTCCCAATGGCTGATGTAATAAATTACCACAAACTCTGTGGCTTAAGACAACACACATTTATTCTCTTACGGTTACAGAGGCCAGAAGTTTGAAATCAGTTTCACTGGACAGAAACCAAGGAGTCAGCGGGGCTTCCACCACAGGCTTTAGGGGAGAATTCATTCCTCGCCTCTTCCAGTTTCTGGTGACAGCCGGCACTTCTTGCCTTGTGCATCATTTTAATCTCTGACCCTGTTGTCACATTGCCTTCCTCTCTTCTGTGTGGAGTCAGATCTCCCTCTAGAAGGACACGTGAGTGCATTCAGGGCCTATGCAAAAAATCCTGGATAATCTCCCCATCTCAAGATCCTTAATTACACCTGCAAAGACCTTGAGCCATTTAGGGTAACATTTACAGGCTCCAGGAATTACGATCTGTATATCTTAGGGAGTCATTATTGTATTAGGATTCTCTAGAGAAACAGAACCAACAGAGATACATATATGAGGCTCAAGAGGTTATGGAGGATGAGAAATCCCACCGTCTGCTGTCTGCAAGCTGGAGAACCAGAAGAAGGGTGAGGGCTGCTTGGCTAGTGTTGCAGAGGTTGCAGTCGTAGCTGGCCACCTGACTGTGGCCTATGGACATACTCTACTTAGTCCTACAATGTTCAGAAAAATCAGTTAAAAACTATAAAAAGTGGGGAAATTGATATGAAAAGTCTAAATTTTAACTTCTGTTAAAATACGGGACATGTCCCTCTGTCTTCTTATTAAGGCTGAAACATGAGCCTCCAGTTCTAGAGAGATCCCCACTGCCCACTCTTCTTTTGTCTGGGGCCTAGTCCTCCTAGCTATTGAGCTGGCACTGTGGTTTTCCACGGACGAGAGAAACCAAAAGTGGGAGGATACACGTCTGCGGTGGGCCACGTTTCTCACTCCAGGCCTGCTTCTCTCAGCGCCTTTCCTACCGTTCCCTTGCCTAGGCTTCTGAGTTGGAGACGCTCGATTTGTATTTCCATGACTCTGTCTTTCCCTCTTTACAGCTTTCCCCTTTCCACTCAAAAATTAAGAAGGTCAGAACACTTAAAAGAAAAGACAAAAAAGACCCCAAACAACACTGTTTACAATAGCTGAGGCCCCAGGATCCCGACCTCTCTTTTTCTGGGGAAGGTGTCATCTTCGGGCAGTTTCTGGAGAAAAAGACCCAGCAGCAGTGATGAGAGCTAGCCTCTCCAGACGGAGTGGCTGCAGGAAGAGTGGGTGATCACATTCACACACTTATTTAAAAAAAAAAACAAACAAAAACAGTATTTACTGTCTCAACGTACTAAGATATTTCCTCCCTATCTTTCCTTTATAGATAGGAAATAGGACCATGTTGAAATTCTCTATTATATTTTCTACTTGGCAATATTTTGTGGGCATTTTCATGTTTTGTTGACTATTATCTCATGTCATCATTTCTTTTTTAGATTTTTTGTTATTCAGGCAAAATTCACATAACATAAAATTAACAGTTTTAAAGGGAACATTTAAATATGTTCACAATGTTGTACAAGTACCACTTCTATCTAGTCGATTATCTGAAAATAAAACGTCTTACGCATTGAGCAGTTGCTTCCCATTTCCTCCTTTCCTCAATCCCTGGCAACCACCAATCTGTGTTCCACATCTACGGATTTACCTGTTCTGGATATTTCATGTAAATGGAATTGTAAAATATGGATCTTTTGTGTCTGGCTTCTTTCACTTAGCATAATGTCTGAGGTTTACTCACATCGTAGCATGTTATCAGTACTCCATTCTTTCCTATAGCCGAGAAATAGTCCATTAAATAATACATAATGTGGAAATATACATAATATATTAATATATAATAAAATACGTGTGTGTATATACCATTAAACGAATAGAATATATACCATTCCACACACATATTCCCCATGATTTATTTATCCATTTATCTGTTGATGAACATTTGGGTCATTTCCACCTTCTGGTTGCTGTAAATAGTGCTACTATGGACATCTGTGTACCTTTATTTGTCTGAGTCTGAGAAACTGTTTTCATTTATCTTGAGTATCTACCAAGGAGGGGAATTGCTCAATCATATGGTAATTCTAGGGTTAACGTTTTAAGGATTTGCTGAATGGTTTTCCACAGCAGCTGCACCATTTTACGTTTCCTTTACCAATGCATGTAGGTTCCACTTCCTCCATATTCTCACTAACGCTTATTATTTATTAATAAATAAGATAAAAGCTATCTTAGTGGATGTGAAGTAGTACTTCATTGTGGTTTTGATTTGATTCATTTTCCTAATGAATGTAAACATTTCTAATGGTTGCAGAGTGTTCCTTTTATAGAAATTGCATAATTTACCTGGTCGGTTCTCCATTGAAAACAATGAGTCCCCCCATCTTTTTGCCCCTGTGAACACATACACTGCAGTAACACCTCGTGTTCTCAGTTGAGGGCATGGATTGTGCAGTAGGACAGGTGATGTCAGGGTATAACATCTCCACTTACCGTGCGGTCTTAGGCAATTAATTTCCTTAAGCTCTAAATCTCAGTTTCTTCATTGATAAAATGGCAATATCTAACAGACATGCTTCACGAGGTATTTCCAAGAATTAAATACGAATACGTGCAAAACCCTTATGGGCTTGAATGTGGTAAGCACTCAGTAGGTGCCGCATGGTTTTGCACATCTTCGCTCCCGTCTTTGAATTCTCCCTTATGTTCTTAGAGGTGACAGTGCTGGGTCAGTAGAGGTTATGCACATATTTGAAAGCGTGTGACACACATTGCCAAATTGTCCTTTCCAGATACTAATTTACGCTCCACCAGCAGTGTTTGCCAGTGTTTGTTTTCAGAACCTTCAACACTGGAGATTGTTGTTTTAAAAAATCATTGCTGACATCTCATCATTATTTTAAATTTGCATTTCTTCGATTGCCAGTATTATTGATTAATTTGCAGGCATTTATAAACCTCTTTTGTGAATTTCCTTTTTTATGTACTATACCCATTTTTCTCTTGGGTTGCTAAACTTGTCTAAATTTTTCTAAGAGCTCTCTATATTAACCAACATGCCTGCCATTTTGTTAAAAGAAAATTTGTTTCCAATTTGTCACCTGCATTTTAATTTCACATAGCTCACCATTACAGGATCCGTAAATAACTCCTGGTGTCAGAGGGGATAGACAGATGTTGAGAAAGTTAGGCCTCAGTTTTATACAACTGTGAAATGAAAGGTTTGGGCTAGAAAATTGCTGTTTATTTCTGGATTTGAAATTTTATGATTTTATATAATCATTTTGAGTGTTCAATACATGATATAGTTTCAACTTCATATTTTATATTGATATGCAATAGGAATAACTATAAAAATAATTACTCCCTAAGCTCTAAGTGTGTATGTGCGTGTGTATATATATAGTAACATTCCCCCAGGTCACAAAAATTCAAAATCTCATACATACATTTTATTTGTATTATAATAGATGAGTCACTTATAAGTCTCTTAAATTTATTTTTTTACTTCTGCATCATTGAGGTCTTTATACATGACAGTTTGCTTTTTTTTTGTGTGGTTAAATAGGTATTCGATGTAGTTAATACTACATATTCTAACTTTAAGAGTGACTTTGTGAAGAGACTGTCGGCTGAAGTTCCTGTTGCCAGTAGCCCAATTACCACAAGATGGCAGCAAAGCCAAACCCGGGATTTGCCATCCCATTCCTTTGGGGAAGAGCATTCATCCTCTGACCTAGAGTCTTCTAGGTCCATGCTGAAGATAACACCAGAGAAAGGGACCTTGATTTTAGGTGAGGTAATAGAAATGCCACTGGCCAGTTTTGAAATGTTAAACATAATGTATTCCTGAGAGAATCTTTGCCTTTTAGAAACATCACGTGTCACATTTAGTCAATTGCTTTTCTGTTTTTCTTCCTTTAAATTAGAAGCTTCCAAGGTATGTGTGAGGGGAATGAAACAAAAACAAAAGAAGACACATTATATTTTAAATATGTTTCTAAGATTTGCATTAGTAGATGATCACTTTTCTAAAAAGTGTAATTATGTGTGAATATGTGTATGTTTATGAATGAGTGGTCATGTTTTGCAAAGCATAGAGTTTTAATGACTGTTTAGATTTCTGGTCTGTGGCAGTCAGGAAAAAGACATATTTGTAATGCAATAATCAGGTATGAAATAGGAGAAGAAAAAGATGAAAAGAGAGGATGAGAGGGCGAGAAAGGAAGAGGAGAGGTGGGGTGAGAGGATAGAGAGAGAGAGAGAAGAAAAGGGAAAATGAGAATGAGACAGTCTGGTGGACAGGGAACTAGGATTAACCTGTGGAACCCTGAAACACAAGCTCTCTTTCTAAACTAGGTAAGTCTAATTTAGGCCCATCCTTCAGAAGCAAAACTTGCCACTTGTCATATAGTGATTTAATTTCTCTTCCTCCCTTTAAAAATCTTAGACAACATAATTCATTGTTTTATCAACATGTTTAAGACAAATCCCTGCATATTGAAAGGGAGCCCGAATCACTTTTAAACCAATGAAATTTCCAAGTAATGGTGAGTATTGATACTGAAAGTAGCTGGTTGAAGCAATAGGGGATACACAGTATAAGAAAGATTATTGTTATGGCTGTCTTCTGAAAATCTTTTGTATCCCATTATAATTGAGAGGTGGTTTTTATGCTGATTGTTTTAGAGAAATTTCTGGCTAAAGTTAGGGACCCCCTTTTTCCTTTCTAGGTCCCAAATTAATTTATTATTATTTTTTAAATAAGGCAATGCATGATAAATTCAGAATTCTAAGAGACAAATTATCAATCAAAAGATTTTATAAGAAAGTCTATTTTATTTTCTACTTAAGCTAATAAATATACTGCATATTAATCAGATCCATTGGTTTCTCAGTGCTTTGCTGGTAGGGTTTCTTTCTTTTTGTTTCCACAGAATGAACATTGAAGATCTCCGCATCATAAAACTGACATTTGCAGAGTTTCATTTGCAGTCATGCTCTGCAGACAAAACCCGAGAGGTTCCGGCTCCCTTAGTCTGGTGGACCTGACTTCTCTTTTGATAACCGGGATGATTATTAATTTTAGTACCTTATTGCAAGTTTTTCTTTCTTATTTGAACTTCTGAGAGCTGCCTTCTCCTCTATATTCATCTACAAATAGCAAGTCAAAAACAAGCGTGCATAATTTCTAAGGACAAAGACCAAGATCTAAAACTTTGCAGAACATTTCATGTTTTCATTCCCCCTTTCCCTGTGATGTAACCTATATTTCTTAGATTTTGAGTTTCCCAGGACTCAGAAGCTGGGTTCTAGGAATATTAGTGACAGTTTATTAAGCCCATGTTTGTGCAAATGAAGAAGGAACTGCCATGTGGCAAAAGGCCAAGATTTTCTAATGGTCCCTTTGCCCCTGAGATGAAAAATGATATGACAGATAATTAGTTTTAGAGGATGACTCACCACGGTTTTCAGTGCAGTTAAAAGTCTGGTATAGAACTTTCTCTATCCTGAAAGACAACAGATATGAATAATAATGTTACAAATAACATTCACTCTTCTATTAACTTAGAAAATATTTCACTGATGTCATTTCTGCAACAGGAAGAGGGAGAGGCAAAGTGATTTGCTCGTGATCGTGTAGTGAATGTCAGTGATTGGCTAAACAAGATCCCATAGTGATATATTAGTAATGACATATTAGTAAAGACATACTAGTAATGCAGTAATGCAATAATCCTGGCAGAATGATCATAGCCTGGACAAACTAGATACCCTTTGCTTTATCATTTAAAACTATTGATCTGTTTGCATCTATCCTTCAAATGTGTAAATATGTTCTTTCCCTGCACAGCTCAGCATTTGGGTTGCGGCTGCAGTTGGGGTCAAGTCCTTACTCTTGGCATATCCTCCTGGCCCTAGAGGCCACTGAGACAGTGTTCACTTGTGAACCAGTACTTTGGGTAAGGTCCTGTGCCATTCCTCCTCCATTCTCCCTCCCCCATCCCAGGATTTTGGAGAGACCAGGGCCTGTGTCTTCAGATTCTGTTCTACTGTGAAAGATGTCATGGGCTGACCTCTAACCAAAATGATAGTCTTGTAAAAACCACATTCAACACTGTTTTTCTTGCAGGATCCTACAATGAATCACTGATGACTCCCATCAAAGGAAATTTTGAAACAAATAACTCTACTCTTCATTTCTGCAAGACACCTCATGCACTGGACGGAAGCTGGAAGGAAAATATTGCCTTAAAAGGCCAGGTCGGTAAGGAGAAAAAATGAAGATGCCACATTTTGACAAGCTCAGACAACTGAGTTCCTTATGTGAGGAAAGAGGTGACTTAGGTGCTCTTACTAATCAATAAGAAAAAGAGTTCCTGATAGAAGAAATGAGCTTGGGAAGCATGTGAATAGAGGCACTTTATAAATAAATAAAACATTTAACAAATATATGAAAAAGTATTTAATTAGTATTGATAAAAAAGTAAAAACGAGAATAACCATTTAAAAGGTAAAGGTTAAAAATATAATAAAATTATACATATTATGGTATGATTCCTCTCAGCCAAAAAGATCTCTGCGCAATCATTTCCAGCTAGTTGGTGACTTGGTTGGCCCTTTGGGGTTTCCAAGGAGAAGTTCCATTCTTCTTCTATAAGATGGTCTTTTAAATATTTCCCTTAAGTCTTTGTTATTGTTGTCGTTTCATTTCTTGACTAAGTTAATTTAGATTTTTTAAAGTATCTTATTTATTATAGTTTTAAAATCTTCCTTGGGGCACATTGTCAGGAGCAGGTTTTTAAGTTTCTCAAATGCAATGAAGAGCCTCTGAAGGAATCAATGTTTCATTTAGAAAGCTTTGTGCAAGGAAACTCATAAATTCTCGATTTAGGCAAAATTACTCATTTAATGTGTGCCTCTGTGCTTGGCATATTTATCTTGCTAGAGGAACAATAAAATATTATGAGTGTAAAATTTAATTATTTGAATTCATATGCAATTGAAAATAAATGTATTAAAGCAGGTCTTTTGCTGGATGCTTTATTGTTGAGTAAGGATTTGGGGGTGTAGATGGCCAGGGAGTTCTCCTGAGGTCGTTAGGGGTGCTGTTGGCCTCACACCCAAGCCAGGTTATTAGCACCACTGTCCTTTCCGCTGCTGATTGGAGTTTTTATTTCCTTAACCTTTAGGACTTTCCTTTTCCTTCCCTTGATGCCGTCTGGTAACTGTTGGCAGCAAAGTTGGTGGCTCTGTCTGTGGGGTCACAATGGTGTCAGCAAGTTACCGTTGGTAGAGGAATTGCTACTCAGCCAGAGCATCATCCTGGCATCATTAGAGAACCTGGGCAGGGGGTCGTGAAAATGACTTTAGCACTTTATGTGGAACATTAGTTGTCATGACCAATTAGAAGTCATTGGAAGGTGTTCCTGCAATAAGGGCCTGCAGAGATGTGGAGAGGGTCAGAATTCTCATATCCAGTCAGCTCTAGGCCAAGTTACTTACTAAAGTAATAAGTAGATCTCACCCAGGGCAGAGCACCCCTGGGTACATCAAGCAAAGCACTGTGCCAAGTAATGCCTTGGTCAGCTTTGGGGTAACTATGGGATTCTGATGAAGTACATCTGTGAAGAGTTACATTGAGCTACCCACCAGCAGGCCATTTTAGGAATGTTATTTTATACCAGTGGTTCTCAGAAGGAGTGATTTTGCTTCCCAGGGGACATTTGACAATCTCTGAAAACAATTTTGATTATCATAACCCAGAGAGAGAGCATCTGGTAGACAGAGGCTAGGGATGCTGCTGAACATTCTGTAATGCACAAAACAGCCCCGTAATAATTAATTCCCTGCTGCTAAATGCCAGTAGTGCTGAGATTGGGAAACCCTGCTTTATTCTTAATTTTACTTTGAATACCTAAAAACCCATGATTCATTGACTGCAATGCCTGTATGTGACATGATATCCAAGAAGAAAACCAAAATATGAAAATGATGCCTGTCAGAAAGACTTGTCTGAATTAGAGTGATCTAGTCATTATTATACATGTAAAATTCAATATGTTGTTGTGAAGGAGAAAAAAAGAATTTTCAATTCTTTAACTATTCACTATTATGTTTTTAGTAAATTCTGATAAGTTCTTTTATTTACCCTTATTACTAGTTTTCCTATCTATTTTTGATTAAAGTTGGATGTAAGAATGTCCAGGCTCTTTATATCATGCCTGGAAGAGATAGCAATCAGATTTTTATACTCATGGAAATTCAGGCAAGTTACTTAAGATCTCTATGACTTGATGTTCTCATTTCTAATGGGTAACTATGATAATGGAAAAAGACCTTTAAGATGATTAGTTCAATCCTAACATTATTGTAGATAAGGAAACTTGAGACCCAGAGAAAATCTCAGTAACAGAAGAAGAACCTCTCTGGGCACATTATGAAAAAATCTTTCTTGTGAAAAGTAGACTTACTAGTGCTCAACTTTAATGTTTTGGGGAGGCCTTTTAATTTCATAAAGTACTAGAAATATTATGGCTTTCAGTTCTTCCAGGCTTTGATGATATCACTGGCCTATGGTTGGTTTGTGCGCAACAAGGATTTTTAGGTTAGAAGAATAAAAGGGAATTTTTATTCTTTTTTGTAATATCTGCCCTATGTGGTTGTTGGGAGATTAGAAATAATATTTGAAAAATACTCAACAGTGTGTTCATTACACAGTGGTTAGCTAACAATAGCAATTACTGTGTTTTGGTTTTGATAATGTAGAATCTTTGAACTTCCTAGTGAATTATCAGTTTTAACTCTTTGTCATGAATTGCCTCTGAGATGTACATATATATATTTCTAAAGAAGTATTCTCTTTATGTGTTTGTTTTCAGAAATGCCTAAATCAACTATTTTTGACCCAGAAGGTGGCTCAGCAGGTTAATGGGAAAATGCAGCTTTGTGAGCAATCCCAGTGTGTTTGGGAAGGTATGGGCCAAAGATTCTCTGTCTTTCTTTACTACCTTCTTCTTTCCCTGTCTCCTTCATTTTTCCCTTATTTTAACATTTTTATTTTTATATTTATCAGACTAAATAACACAATCGTAAAATTTAGGTAATTTCTATAATCCTCTGCCTTAACCATCACCACCTCCTACTCCCATTTCCTAGAGGTGCCCCCACTGAGCTTGTCCAGCTATTGTCTCCAAGTTTTGGCAATCACGAATAAAGCTACTATAAACATCTGTGTGCAGGCTTTTGTGTGGACAAAGTTTGCAATTCATTAAGGTAAATATCAAGAAGTGTGATTGCGGGATTGTATAATAAAAGCATATTTAATTTTGTATGAAACTACCAAACCATCTTCTAACATGGCCATACCATTTTGCATTCCCATCAGCAATGAATAAGAATTCTGGTTGTTCCACATCTTTGCCAATAGTTGGTGTTGTCAGTGTTTTTGATTTTGGCCATTCTGATAGATGTGTGGTGATGTCTCATTGCTTATTTGCCATCCGTATACCTTCTTTGGCAAAATGTCTAACTCTTTTGTTAATTTTTTAAACAGATTGTTTGTTTTCTCATTGTTCAGTTTTAAGAGTTTCTTTGTATATTTTAGATAACAGTTCTTTATATATGCCTTCTGTAAATATTTTTTTCCCAGTCTGTGGCTTATCTTCTCATTCTTTTGACATTGTCTTTGCAAAGAAGAGGCTTCTAATTTTAATAAAGTCTAGCATATCAATGATTTCTTTCATAGATTGTGCCTTTAGTGTTATATCTAAAAAGTTATTGACAAACCCAAGGTCATCTAGATGTTCTCCTATGTTATTTTCTAGGAGTTTTATAGTTTTGTGTTTTACTTTTAGGTCTATGGTCCATTTTGAGATAATTTTTGAGAAGGATGTAAGGCCTGTGCCTAGATTTGTTTTTTTTTATTTGTTTTTTTGTTTGTTTTGTTTTGTTTTTGCATGTGGGTGTCCAGTTGTTCTAGCACCATTTGTTGAAAAGACTAACTTTTCCTATTGCATTGCCTTTGCCCCTTTGTCCAAGATCAGTATGGGTCTATTTCCGGGCTCTTTATTCTATTCCATAGATCTACTTGTCTAGTCTTTTGCCAATATCACACTGTCCTGATTATTATAGTTTTCAGTAAGTTTTAAAATCAGATAGTGTTAGTCTTTCAACTTGGTTTTTCTTCTTCAATATTGCATTGACTATTCTGGGACTTTTCCTCCTCTATATACACTTTAGAATCAATTTGTTGCTATCTATAAAATTACTTACTGGGATTGCATTGCATCTGTAAATCAAGTTGGGAAGAACTGATAGCTTAATAATATTAAATCTAATCCATTCACATGAAATATCTCTCAATTTGTTTAGATTTTCTTTGATTTTTTTATTAGAGTTTTGTAGTTTTCCTCATATAGATATTGTACATGTTTTATTAGTTTTATACCTAAGCATTTAATTTTGGAAGGATTTTAATGAGAGCTATTAAGAGCTACACTCTTATAATTTTTAAATATATAATACAATATTATTAATTATAGTTGCCATACTGTATATTATATTTCTATGACTTTTTATTTTATAACTGGAAGTTTGTATTTGATTTTTAAAAAACCTTTATTGGCAGTGCTTGATACTTCCAGTAACCTTGCAGTTCTGCCCACAAGTGGATTTTCATAGCTAACACTGAGGCCGTGAACAACAATCTGGCTTCTTGGTATAGTATTGTGAAGCCTCATGCTTTTATCAGAAGCTATGTGGTCTTAGAGGCCTCGAGTCACCTAGGTGGGTTCAGTTCCTGTAAATCATGTCATTCTCAGTTTGATCACAGTCTAAGTGGTTGAAGAAAAGATAGTGGTCTGTGGTTTAAACTTATGGGGTCTTTTGATGAGAATTAAAACTGAGCACAAGATATAATGCAGACCTCAAATAGTCATGGGTAAAACTAGCTAAAAGTAACTTTGTGTGATCTGGTACAGAAACCGTAAGAAAAAAAGCCAAAGTCAATGAATCAACAGGTATTAATTAACAAAGGCTCAGAGTAAGGCTTCGGTCTATCAGATAATTGTTGATGTGAAATACATATAGATATGCAAAATTCTCTTTGGTTTTAACATCTCAAGTGACAAAAATATTCAAAGTAAGATGTAATGTCCTCTGTGTGCTCCCCACAAGATCTGTCATTACATTTAGGTCTAGTATGTATGTGCTTTTTATTAGACAATGCCATCGAATATTTAAAAAAATGTTTACGTTAGTATTGAAGTCTTCTTTGTTTCCTTTTCTCCCCCTGGAACTTGTAATTGAGTTTTATCATGATGACCATTTTCTTTTTCACTTCATCATTTCTTATTACCCTCAAGGATAAATATTATGTGTCCAGGATCATAGAGATATATAGAGGTGTTTGTTTATTGTAGGCTGCAGAGATGGAGTCAGAGATGAATCATTCTATTTTAAAAGTTTCAGAGATGTAAACTATTCTATACTACGATCAGAGGTGAAGATTCATCTTACTGGCCTTCGAAATGACTACTGTAAGTTATTGTTTATATCATGAATTGAAAAGTCAAAATGACAAAATATATCCTGTGCTCTGGCATAAACTTGAAATTTGGTTCTGGCAGAACCAGATATGCCTTTGCCTCACGTCCAAATGGTGTCCAATCTAAATATAATTAATATAGTTGGCTTTTTCTTGTACAGTTTTCATGTTCAGGAATGGCTATTGTTGGTGTTGGTGGGGAACGAGAAACGTACATTTTGTTTTACTGTATTGGAATGAATTGCACAAATGATGGCCTATTATTATGCATGTATTTTAAACATGGATAAATCGAATCTGTCAAACAACCATGTTAGGTCTTCTTGCTATGTGTCTAGCTTGTAATCTAGTTGGGAAGACAGGACTAATCCAAATGAAACTGCTACCAACATGCCAATGTAGAGTATTAATAATGAATTGTGGGGTATGAGTAGTTATAAGGATTATAAGTAGTTCAGTGATCTTTGGAGTTGTCCAGAAAGACTTTTTTCATTTTTGAACTTCTAATGATATGCTTGGATCCATTGTTCTGTTTTCCAACCGACCATGGGAAAGGTATTAATCTTTCTCCTCTACCTATAAAGTTGTTTATTTGAAAATACTTTTATTTGGCTATATAATTACCCTAATTTGAAATGCATTTTTTATAGATCTGAATGTCCTAGACTGGAATTTTCAAAATCTTGTTGCCGTAGCCCTTGGGTCCTCTGCATACATCTGGAATGGGGAAACTCACAATGGGATTGAAAGTGTAGATTTACGTCTCACTTGTAACTATGTATCTTCTGTGTCCTGGATAAAAGAGGGAACCTGCCTGGCAGTTGGCACCAGCGAGGGAGAAGTGCAAGTACTGGACAGTTTTTCCTCTCTCATAATATGCTCTGTGTAATTGCTAGATAACTGAAATTGACTTTTAATAACAGGTTAATATGAAAGAGAGAAACTATATTAGTTGTGGTACTTGAAGCTATGGGGAATAAGAGGGTATACCATTCTAATAGTTTTCTGAATGACATTTAATGAGGACTTAGGTATACTCTGCTCAATTTTTCCACACAATTTTTCTTTCACTAATTCCCCTATCCTTAAGTCTTTTCTCTCAGATGAAAGTTGGGCCTGTAGAATCCCCATTTTTAGGACTTTGGTGAGAAAATAACCTCTGCATTCTCCTTTCTTATCTCAAACCATGATCAAGAGTAGAGTTACCTCAAATGAGTGAATTTTTTGCTGATAGGCTCTCTAAATTGGAGATATACCAAGTTTTTTTTTTTTTTTAAAATCAATCTAATTTCTCATGCATCATCATTATTATTATTTATTAGCAACAGTGGGAACAGTATTGCTTACTTGTTTGATGACTTTGGGAGGGCACAGATGGCTCTCACTAGTTACTCATCTCTGCAATGATATTGGGTACTATGAAGGTTATGTCATGATTTCTTCTTATGCCAAAGTTCTCATTCTTCATGTGGGTCAGAATATCATTTGTAGCAGGAAAGGAGTCTGTTAGCAATCAATGGAATTCCTGTCTCCAGGAAGTGTCTGGTAACTGTAGGTGAATTTCCAGGTTTGGATTTCCCACAAATTAGAAGGAGCTAGAAATGTGATAGTGAATCGCAACCCTTGGCTGCTCACTGAATTCACCTGGGTAACTTTAAAATAACTGCCATATGCTCAGGCTCTACACCCACCATTAAATCAGAATCACTAGCATCCATAGCATGCTCCTCAGGTGATCCTAATATGGAGACAACACTGAGAACTGCTGAGTAGGATTAAGGTGTTTAGCTTTTACTTAGTACGAGGACTGGCTATATCAACATTAATTGACTATCAGGCCTCTGAGAAGACAGTGGACTATGAAAATGTCAGTGCTATATAACTCTGCTTCTCCATTTTTCAGTTATGGGATGTGGTAACTAAAAAGCGGCTGAGAAATATGCTTGGCCATTTGTCAGTAGTTGGAGCCTTGAGCTGGAATCACAGTATACTCAGCAGGTAAGGAGCATCTTATAGTAATCAATTATATTTGCCCTACCAATTGATTAAGGAGGCTGAGTGAGCAGAACTATCAAATGTAAAACCGAAACCAAAATGAAACAAAACAGAACACTGGTTGGTATTAGATATGCTCCTACCTTCTCAGGTATTTAGATCTTCTGATGTAAGTGGTCCAGTGGTCATGCTTACTATGGTGGCTGTGTGCCTACAGCATGTGCTAGTACTGTGATGTGAGGCTCAGGATTCACTATACTGGTCAGATAAAATGTAGAACTGTTTAAGCAAAAAGTTTCTCTCTACTAAGTAGCACCTATTAGAGTAATGTTTTGTTGAAATTAAGTCAATAATTTGGAATATATTGCTTTCTGGGGCATATTTTCAATTCACAGACTCCCAGAGATTTGAGCTGGAAGGAACTTTGTAGATCGACCAGGTTAGTGGTCCTCAGACTTGAGCAGGCATCAGAATCACCTTGAGGGCTCCTTAAAACACAGATTGCTGCCCTCATTTCAGGAATTTCTGATTCATTTGTTCTGAAGTTACGCTGATCACTTGAATTTCTAATTTCCCGAATGATGCTGATGCCTCATTGCTTTTGAGAACCACTGATTGAGTCTGTTTCTTTTTAACCGGAAAAGTTAAATGACTTGTTCCTATGATCCTACATAACTGATTTAATATATATTGCTTTTAATATAGTTATTCATCTTCATACTGTATCTCTTAAGGTAGATTTAAATTAAATAAATCTCAAAGCCCTTTATAATTTCTTTAAGTAGCTCAGGTATAAATTTACAGTTTTACTATCTTGTGATTATAGACTAAACTAAAAGACATTTAAGCAAAACACCCTATAAAGGCCTAAATATTTACCCTGAGAAGTTGTTGTAGTCAGATCAATTATATACTTAAGTTATTTTTTACAATCTTCATTGTTTAAGTTTAGTTTTATTATCCATGAGGAATACAAACAAACCTTTCTTATTATAATAATAGCAGCTAACATTTTTGTAGTACTCTGTGCCAGGCACAGTGCTATACTCTTTACGTTTATAATTGTGTTTCAGTTTCTGCAATAACACTGTAAAGTGGTTTCTTATCCACACACCCCGCCCTCCCCGCCACACACATTTTTGATGAATAAACTGAGATGCTAGCTTGAGGTTACATGGTTAGTATGAGGGGAAGAGTCAGGCTTTGAACACAAGTGGTCTGGCTGCAGAGCCCATGTTGTTCATCAGAAAGTTATTCAATGTTGTTCCTGAATAGTATTTAAAAATGACACCGGACTTTGAGATAATTCAGAAAAAAAAAATGGTAGGCAGTTTTAAGGCATTTTTTTTTTGCTCCTTGGAGAAGAACAAAATTAGTCCTGAAAAGTTTATCATCTTTGACAGTGTGATACAGTCTTTGTCATTTGGATTCAAGTCACTAAGAGTGAGTAGAGACATTATCCATTGATTTGTAATCATATTGCAGTTGGCCATGGCATTTGGATAGTTTTATACTTTTTTTTAGTTATTAGTAGCATTAGCGCAATTAATAGTGGCTCTATAAATTAATGGAAAAACAAAATAAATTTCTAGGTCTAACATTTTACTATAATGTTTATATACTATTTTATTACATTATGTATAAATATAATACATTAATAACAATAAATATACAAAAATATATAATATACTAAAATATGTATATACTAAAACCATTTCAAAATAAAATGAAATATTCTGAATTCCAGAAAAGTAATATTTCCTAGGTCCAGTATATAAACCTGGGAAAATCTAGTAATCTTATAAACCTATCTTTTCCATGGTTGCCTGCATCATCTTAAAGCCATTAGAGAAATCTATCAAAGGTTATCTTCACGATATTCAGATTCAAAACTCCGTCAGTCAAATATATTTCATTTGTGAAAAGAATCACCCAGTTAGAATACTCTGTCCTTATTAACCCGAGGAATGTCTACCTGGTTTTGATTCTATCCTAAGAGGTCTTTCAACAGTTTGAACAATGCTTTCCTTTATATAAGCATTTGTTTTCAAATGCTTATGTAGTAATAGGGCTCAAGTTTTCTGCCATAAATCCGCCCCTTTGCCTCTGTGCAGTGGGTCAAGACTGGGCCGTGTTTATCACCATGATGTTCGGGTAGCCCAGCATCATGTTGGAACACTTCACCATAAGCAAGCTGTGTGTGCTCTGAAGTGGTCACCGGATGGCAGGCTGCTTTCCAGTGGCTGTAGTGATGGACTGCTGACTATATGGCCCCATGATCCAGGCACGACTGCACAAACTCAACCAATAAAAGTCATACCCCACCCTACAGCAGTCAAGGTAAGAAATCTAGTAGTTTTCTAGGTTTCTGTTAACTCAGAGACCACTGATCATTCTTCACACATGAACACAAAGCCATCAAACCGATACTTTATTTTCTTCACCTAGAATTTGTTTTGGATTTTGCTATCACTTTCCTGAAAGACAACTATTTCTTTTTTACTAACACGTGCCATTATTTTGGTTGTAAGTGACTAAAACCAAAGTCAAGCTTGAATGCAAGAAAAAATAAATATAGATTCTCATGTAACTGATGAATCCTGGGTACATACAGCTGTTTCAAATATTTCTGGATCTAGGGCCTTAAGTAATGCCGTTAGAACCTTGCCCCCTTGTCTCTTGGCTCTGCTTTTCTCTGTTTAGTTTCATTCTTCATTCAGACTCCATTTTGAGGGCAAGATGGCTCTTGGCAGCTTTAGATTCAGATTCTCTCAGATGGGAGCTAGAGAGGAAACCATCATTCTTTATAACTTTGGTAGAAAAGTCCCAGGACTCTGGTCTGACTTTGGTCACATGCTTATCTCTGAACTGATAACTCCTGCCAGAGATGGGCACACTGACCAGGTCTGAGTCATGAGCTTACACCAAGGAAAGGAGACCTTTTGACAGACAAAGAAGGAGGGGTGCTGTAGGGTAAACCAATACTCTGCCATTCTCTGCACAATAATTTTTTATTTCTCTATATTAAAAATTCTTATTTCTAGTAAAAAAAAAACACACACACTTTTTTCCCCCTTTGGTGTCACAGATGTTCTCTCACAGCCCAGATTCAGAGGGAGGGGAACGAGATTCTACCTATCAACACAGGGAAGTGGACAAAGTTTTAGAAGGGCATATAGCATGGGAGATTTAAATTTCAACCCAGGGTGAAAATTAGTGTGCTCATTTGAGGTGGATGTTGTAAGACTTATAACTATTTGAAAAATTTCTGAAGCTTGGAATTTACCTGAAAATAATTTATTAGAAACAAAAGGCATATGCCAGAATATATTTATATAGGATTCTTTACAAGAGCAAACAACAAAAACAAAACATACAAAAAAGAAAAAGAAACAAAAATGTTCTTCTTTCCAAAAAACTCAACCCAACGCAATGCAAACCAAGCCAACTAAGATTTTTAAAAAGCCTACCTGAGTTCAGCATTAGAACAAAAATTAATTAGGGCATAATAACATAATGGAATATTGTGGTATTATTAAAAATAATAATTATAAACAAATATGTTAAACATGGAAAATGTTTATATAATAAATGAAAGGAACAGAAAAATAAACCAGTATATACATTATGTTTGATATTTTCTAAAATAATTTTACATATAGAAGACAATATGCAAAAATGAGAATAATTAATGGGATGATTGATAAAGATATATAGATAAATATAACTAAAATATTTGTTAAAATGTTATTTAAAATTGTTGTTACTAGTCATTTCAATTATCAATGTAAATGTGCCATACTGAAATCCATTTTTCAGAATTAACCATAATAATTTATAAATAAAGCAAAGGCAATTTTATTTTCTGACGTGTATTAGGAGTTGTAAGGCATGAGATCTTTTCCGAGCAATCATTCAGAACTCCCTTTTGTCTTCTATTCTCTTCTCTGACCTAAATTCACAGGTAGACAAACCAGAGAAAGGGTGCATTTCACAACCAGATTCTAGGGCACAAGTCAACCATTCTAGCAGCAGATTTTTGACCCATAGGATATGTTGAATGTAGTTTTTCAAACATATTATTGCATGATTCTTCTATGTTTAAAATGTTTGCATTTATTATTAAAATAAGGATGACACCTAATGGGTTATATCTAGTCCCGAGAAGTAATCTTGAGAGTGCAGTGGCTCCTGCCTTTGTGTCAGAGTCCAGGGGAGCTGCAATGAGTGCAGACCTCTGACGCTTCTGCTTCCCTGAGCATCACATCCACGAGTTCACCTTCTCTAGGGCTGACCTGCCTGTGTGATTATTTGGAACTTTAAAGGCCTTAGGTTGGTGTCCCTGGCAGTCCGCTGTCCTTGCTGTTGGAGGAGGGATGGAGGATGGATGCTTACACATCTTGGACATAAATACTGAGCAAAGCATCCAGAGCCCAAGCACAAACTCACAGGTAAATGTTTTCTTTGGAGTTTGCCTTCATGCTGGTCTTCTAGAATCCAGTGAAAATAATTTATGATATAACACAGACCCAGACACAGCTCCCCGTACATGCGGAGTCCATAGGGATTTTGGTTGTTGAGAGTTTCTTTTTGTAAAACCTTCACCTGTGAGTAGAAAGTTAAATTAACATGTGTATATATTTTTAAAGCATTTTCCTTTTTTCTCAGCATTGCTTTGACTGTGAAACTTGAAAACAGCCTGACTATTCTGGGACAATGATCATCTTCACTTAAATTCATAGATTCATTGCAGCTAAGCTTATTTGTATATTTAGTCCGTTGTTACCTTGGGATAAACTTTCATAGAACTAATGTAATCCTCTAACATCCTAACCCTGGCTATGGGCTGAAGGATGTATATGGACTGAATATTCTGCCTAGAATCAATTTAAAGTATATTCATAATAAATCAGAATTGCCATAATTCTGTATTTTTTGGTCATTATTACAGATTTGTTCCCTAATCTGGCTACCTAAAACAAAGGAGATTGCAACTGGCCAGGGTACTCCTAAGAATGATGTGACTGTGTGGGCCTGTTCTGCTCTGGCCAGGTCAGGTGGATTTTTTGGTAAGTAAATGGGTGAGTAAAATACCCTGTACCTATAGCCAAGTGAGCTGTCCATTGGTAGGAAAAGCCCAGAATGATTTTTCTCCTGGTTCTTTGAAGTATGTATTTCATCAGAGAAAAGAGGCCTACACCCACCACACCTCAGGGAGTATGTAGATGAGTGTTTTTAAATTTGACTAAGATTGTTCATCACCTGTAATTGTCCTCTCTCCTCTTCCTGGCCTATGTGTACGGATGATGCAATGATGATCATGAACCGTGTTTTTGAACTCTGGAGTTAGCACCATAATTTACCTTATTTTGAAGAACCAGCAATGCTGGAATGTGTGGGAGATAAAGAAATATGAAAGGCTGAGATGGGAGGCTACTGAACAGCACGGGGGTCGGCGAGCCTCTCTGCCCTTTCAAAGTGAACTCTGTTATTTCGCAGTGCAGTTCTACAAACTTTTATTGGGTACTTTTTGAGAGCAAGACCCTATAATAGGGAATGAGACTCAAGTCTTGTCTTCAAGGGTCTTAAATCATCTTGGGTATAATTTAGAATGTTAAAGGGGTGGGGCGGCTACCCAGCCCTGGGAAAAAGGAAGACAGAAGTGCTGGTTGATGAAGGAACAGAGCACAGGCATCCAGCCTCTTGTACAACTCTGATTATATATCCTATCTTCTTTCCACTCAACCTTGTCTCCTGATCAATCACTGGAATTTGTTTAGTAAGCATCTGTTATGTGCCAGGCACTTATTAGAGTGCCAGGAATACACAGATGAATAAGACAGACAATATCCTGGCCCTCACAGAGCCTCCACTTTTGTGGGAGGAGACAGACAGAATCCAAATATATTCAAAAGGTAGTGATAACACCACGTTTCTCATTGGGGATTCTGAGAATATTTAGCAACAACACGACACCCTTAACAGAAAGACTTTCTGCTTCTGATGGTCAGCCTGGCTGCACCTCTGGTTAGCCTTGGAATGACCTTTCTACACTTCGACTGTTATACTGTGTGATTTGGTAAATAAAAAATACAGGCGACTCTTGATAGAGCCAGTTCAGCCGCCAAGCATAAGTGTAGAAAGAGCGTGAGCTGATCCTTTGCATATTTTGATGGTAAGAAATGCAATTCACTGGGCCTTTTCAGTTTATCGAAATATTTTAAATCAAGACTCGAAAGCTAGTTCTTAACAAAATTACAATTCAGCTAGGTGGGGGATCTGATAGATACTCTGTTCAACTTGCTGATGTTGGGAATAAAGAATGAACTTACCAGGTATATTTCCTTGTTTCTCTGGTCTTAACAAGCTGTAATTTTTTTAGTTTTAATTCCTTATGAATTTTTTTTCATTGATGTTAGAATTCCAAAGAAGACATTTCACCTTTTCTTCTCTTAAAATGTTTATAGTTGGAGAAGTTGTAGTTACTTTTGAATTTTTAGACACTAATTTTCATCTTTAACACAGTTTCTTCTATATACAAAATTTCCCAAAAGTGTTTCGCAGGATAGTTGTTATACAAACACTTGTCATGCGGTCAGATACATTTGGAAATTATGTTACAGAAGAACAGTTTTTCTTTCCTAAGGATATCTCAAACCCTTTGCTTTATTATGTGTATTATGAATCTCCAAGAGGAGGTTATGGCATTTAGTGTTTTCCAAACACATTTGGAGAATCTTTTGTATGGAATCATCTTTTTTTTTTTACACCGACAGCACCTGGTTTTCCTAGGTGGTCTCCCATCCAAGTACTAACCAGGCTCAACCCTGCTTAGCTTCCAAGATCAGACAAGATCAGGCACGTTCAAGGTGGCATGACTGTAGACTGTATGGGGTCATCTTGAGGTACTTGTTCCATGAACACACTTCAGGGAACGCGGCCATATGGCATGGAACTATTAAAATATTTAACTTCCATGTGTTTTCACTGTGAGTTAATATTTCCATTGAGGGCTAAGGACAGCTATCTTGACATACACTGTGGAACTGAGATCTAGATCAAGATCTTTCAAACTGGGACCCATTGGATCATGGATATAATGAGCCAAGATTCGCATTAAAAAAAACAAAATAGAATAATATAGAGTGGGAAAAAATGACAAAGTAGGTATTCTACGAAATTTTTGTTTTAGTTATCTAGACATATACGTGCCTGTAGATGACACCACACATGAAACGTAGTTTTGACTGTGGGTTGTGGTCAGAAAGTTTGCAAAAAATGATATTCTAAATTATAGTCACATCTTTACTGGGTCTCACCCTGTTAACCACACTCATGATGCTTTGGAGGAGAATTTCAGTTAAAGAAGTCTCACCTACCTGACTACAGAACAAAGATAACTTGATTGTCCCCCACCCTCCAGAATAGTAAGGGTTGTAATTTCTAAGCTTTGAAACAAGAGTGGCTAACTCGCCAACCTAAAAGTGACATCTGGCCTTGGACTTGGTTTCATCAGTCCATAGCACATGTATCAATATGTGGTCTCACTTATAATTATAGCTGCACAAAGAAACGAAACTTTCAGTGTTTTCAGTGACAGTTTTGGAGCTTGGAACTTGGTAATATAAACCCTAAAAGAGGAACTTTGAGCATAAGATGACATTTCCCACTATCTAGTAAGTTAAGATGGTTACTAATACGAAAGAATTTTAAGAATGTCTTTGCTTCTGATTCAAAAGCCATTTTCTTAACAATTTCTGGAAGTAGCTATCTATTCATTTTTTAAGTCAAGATCTTTTACAAAGCCTGCTTTGGAAAAGATTTAGGATTTTTTCTTTTTTATTCCCTTTTCTACTTTCTTCCTTCCTCTTCATTTTAACACATTGTAATAAGAAATGAAAACATATTTATCAACTATCACATTCATTGAATAGACTTTTCTTTCTTAGGTTTCATTTAAAAACATTAAATACCTATATCCTAACTAAATTGTTTTTTCATTTATATGGCTTTAATTTTTAAATTTTTAATTTTTAAAAATAATGGACAGTGGCCTTCAATAGAAAAAGAGATTCTCCTTTGCTCTGGATTTGGAGTGTGGTCCAAATGATTAAAGCATAGAAAATTGGATTCTAGTTCTGGCTCTGCCATTAACTAGCTGTGTGACCTTGAATAAGGCTTTTGACATTCTTAAATTATCTTCATTTGTAAAATAAGAGGGCTGCATTGTATCTATGGATCTAAATGTTTTTATACACTGACGTGCTCAGGGCCAATTCTGTGTCCCTTTGGAAGCGCGTGTGTGTGTGTGTGCGCGTGCGTGCGCTCACGCACGCGTAAAGAAGAACATTGGGACTGATATATGAAGATGGAAAAAGCCCCAGTGTCTAAGACACATCTCCTTCAGGAGTGGAATGGTGTATATGCACTCCTGGCTGCTGCGAATCTTGTATCAGAGTACAAAATTATTTCTGAAGTTTCAGCCCTTAATTGAATGGTAAGCAGTGCTGGTCCTAGGAGGAGGTGACCACCCACCTATTTTAATTTTAGTCATGTCCCCAAATACCTTTCACTCTTATCCAACCTCCTTCTCTGACCTCATCCTCCCAGCCCTAGCCTTATCTATTTTGGTCTGAAGTTTCAATCATTAGAGTCACTATTGGGTTAGGATAAGTTTTGCAAAGTATTTTTCAGACAACACTAGTGGCTTGAGATGCTCAAGTCAAAAGGATTCTGGTCAAATAAGTTTCAGAAATGCTGCCTATTATAGTCTCTCTCAAATATTTATAGTGCATATGATAATCTTGAAATAAGGAATCTTGTTTAATTTTCTTAACTTGGAGCTCCCAAAGTTAAGATAACACTCTTTTCATTTTTAATCCCTGTTAACCTCACATAGAACATTCCACAGAATGTTCTTGAGCAACGATCAATTAGATAACAGAGAGAGGGGTGCTCTCTCCAGAAGTCTGTAAATAAGACTTGTGTATTCTTTGTGGGAGAGACTTTGGGTTCTTTCCATTAAGCTGCATCAGTTTATTTGATTAGTTTCTTAAAACCTAGGAACCAAGGGAATGACTTTTGGGGGAGGATAAGAAGAGGGCTGTGGTGGGTGGCAGGAGCACAGCAATTCCTGGGTGTGGATGGAACAGAGAAGATAGAACTGGTAACGGTATATTATGTGGTGGTCTAAAGATGCTCCCCCCAAAATATCCATGTCAAATCCCTAGAACCTGGGAATGTAACCTTATTTGGAAAAAGAGTCTTTGCAGTTAAGGATCTTGAGATGAGATCCTCTTAGATTATCCAGATGGGCTCAAAATCCAGTGACAAGTGCCCTTATAAAAGACACATGGAAGAAAACAGACACACAGAAGAGGAGGGGATATGACCACAGAGGCAAAGACTGAGTGATGTGGCCCCAAATTAAGGATGGCCAACAGCTGCCAGAAGCTAAAAGAGGCAAGGAAGGAATGGAACATCCATCCCCTGGAACCTCCAGAGGGAGCAGCCCTGCTGGCTCCTTGATTTCAGACTTCTGGTCTCCAGAACTGTGAGAGAACACATTTCTGTTGTCTGAAGCCATGCAGTTTGTGGTAATTTGTTATGGCAGCCACAGGAAACTAATACAAGGGGGACGTGCCCTGGAGGGGAAACTAAAGCAAAACCTTAGCCACAATGGATGTTGCACAGAGTCCGCTCTGACTGGTATTTACAAAGCAAAGGCTCAGTGGGAGTGCCAGCTCTGAACGAGGCGGGGTTTGGAGCAGCGCTTTATCCTGGGATGGGATTTGTGCGTCCACCTCAGGTTGCTTCTGAGTCCTGGGCACCAGCCCTTGTAATGTGGAACATGACTTGTCTTTCCTTCTTCCCACAGGCCACAGAGGCAGAGTGCTGCACTTGGCTTTGAGCCCAGACCAGACCCAAGTGTTTTCTGCTGCAGCTGATGGCACAGCCTGTGTATGGAACTGCTGTTAGCCACTTAGCCCCTCTAAGCTTCAGTTTCCTTATTTTATTTCTAAGTGAGAATAATGATGTTGGCTTTGTCTTCTGCATGGGGTTGTTATGAGGATCAAACAAGATAAAATGCTTTTCCCGAGATGAATGCCTGTTCTCCTGACCTTCTTTCTCAGGTTACTTTATGTGCTCTGCCTCCTCCTATTGCATTTCCCAGACATTATCTTTGACCCTCCATTCTTCTCTCTCCATTTCCCCCTCTCTTTCTTCTCTGTTTTTAGCTTCTCCTTCTGCTACTCATTTTTCTTCTCTATCTCTTCCTTGTTAGAGACTCATTTTCACTATTATACTCAGAAAATATCTATGGCAAAGATTTCTACACACTTCTTTCCCACTTGACTTCTCTCCCAAGCTCCAGCTTCATACTTCCTGTCTGCCTCTGGATATTTCATCTTTGAGAGGCTTTCCTGTCTTTAGCTCACACTGAATACATTAAAAACACAACTTATGCACTTGAAAAATATTGATAGAAATCCTACCGTATGCTAGGCAGTTGAGCATGCATGTTATCTTCTCTCCAAAGGAGCTCCTCTGTAGGACTCCCTTTCCCCTCTTCACGGTCTTATCCTTATCCTGGTCATTCCATCACTCAGGGAGCCTCCTGGTTGTCTGGTTGTTGTGCTCCATGCTCCCTTCGTTTACCCCTTGTTCTCTTTTCTTCTGTTTCACCCTGGTCATGTTCTGAATACCTGATATCTAGGCTGCCGTAATTGCCTTCTGTTTTTCCTGTTTTTATTCTTCATGGATCTCCATGCCACAGTTAGGTTAACTTTCTAAAAGCTCTGTGCCAATCCTGTCAGTCCTCCACTCACACACTCTCAGTGACTCCCCTGTTACCTAAACCCCTTGTCCTCCACCTTGGAGTCCTGAGCCCAGAACCTGAAGTTAGAGGACCTGTTCTCTGCCGTAAGGACCTTGGGTATGGCACGACATTCACAAAAATAGGAATTTGGATTTGATGGTCGGTAAGCTTTCTTCCAGCTTGATCAGTCCATTGTTCCATCTTTTTAACATTGATCCCCATTCATCTTCTATATTAACAGCTAAATTTGTGATTTCCTGCCTTGGTACATTTGTTGGAGCTTTGCTTCTAGTCTGGAATTTCTCCTCCTCTCTTCATTTCTTTGCACATGTGCATAAATTCTGACCTCTTTAGGAAGCATTTTGAAATGACATTACCTGGGTTTGAACTCTTGGTGTTAGTCAGTTATCACCTATTTGGTATTAATATACTATTATAGTTGTTTGAAAAATATTTTATTACTGTGTGAATGTACTTATTGTAGTTTTAACACAATTATTTCTTTCCTGGATGATTACATTGCAGAGTTGAGGGAGCACATATACTTTTTAATGCCTCTTAGAATATTTTGCAGGTGCCAGATAACAGATATTGATTGATTTGTTTGCTTTGTCATAAAATGTTTTTACCAATACCTACCCATGCCATTCCCCTTTTTCCTCTAAAGTGCCCCATAAAACAAACAAAAAAAATCTTGATAATTTAAAAGTAGAATAGTATATACAAGGGGAGTGAGAGCTTGCCTGCCGAATTAGTGTTAATTTGTCAATATGTAATTTTTTTTTCCTGTTTTTTAACTAAAAAAATGTACCGGGTAGTGCTAGTAATTCCTTAGAAAATTTTAGGTCACCAAAAGCTGCAAATGTGATACTTTTCTGCAATATACACTCTTCTTCTTTAAGCTAATAGTTTTCATTTCATCAATTAGCCAGGTATAAATTATAAGAAGATGTGTATCAGGGAAATGAACAAAATGATTAGCTGTTTCTAGTGTCTCCCACCATTCTATCTGAGTGCTTCTGTCTTAATAGTCTTATGAAACTATGTCATGACCAAAGATCACATCTCTCAGCTAATACTAATGCGTGAACATGGGCTTTCATTTAAGGAAAATGGCAGTATATTGTTTACTTGGTATTAGTTTTGGTGAGAAGTCTCAGATATGGTTTTAGTAAAGAAAAAAAGTGAACTTATAGATAATACATAAAACAGAAACCTTTGCTACAACCGATTTAAAATTTCCATAATTTAAAATTTTACTAATTCACACATAGTAAAGTACATAAGCCTTGAGTGTATAGCTTTGATGAACTTTTAATTTATAAATAGATAACTGTGTGACCACCATCTAGATTAAGATATGAACACTTTCTATACCCTAAAAGACTTCCTGTACCCACTCCCAGTCAACACCTTTTTATTATTATGACCTGTATCACCACGGATTAGTTTTCGCCTTATGTCAAACATTAAATAAATGGAATCATACAGTAAATATTCTTTTTTGTCTGGATTCTTTCACTCAACGTTAAGTTTGTAAGATTAATTTATGTTGTTGCATGTAACCGCAGTTTGTTCCTTTTCATTGCTGTGCAGTACAAGCCCTTCTGTCATATAAATGTACAATTGCTTATCCATGTTTTCGTTGATGGATATTGGAGTTATTTTCAATTTTGACTTTTAAGAATAAAGCTCCTATTCACATTCTTGAACACATCTTTTGTGAAAAAAGCAATTGTTTCTGTTTAGTATAGACCCAGGAGTGGAATTGTTAGGTCATAGGGTATGTATACATTTAGTTTTAATAGACCCTGCCAATTTTCCTAAGAAGCTGTATCAATTTACATTTCTATCAGCAATGAACAAAGGTTCCAAACTACTTTATAAGTAGAATTAAAAATCTGTGATAAATGTTGGTAGTATGGAATATTCTATCCTTTTATTGCTGTTAAAATCCTAACTAGGAATTGGGGGTTAGAGCAGGTGTATAAAATATCATCCCAGTGACTCTCTTAGAGCTTCTCTTTTAGATATTAGCACCAGGCCTCACTTTCTAAAATAGAGGTTTTATCCCTAGCAGCATATAGGATAGGATCATTGGGCAGTTTATATACAGAATACTATGATCTGGGTCACATTGAATACAAATTAAATAAAAATTTCTAGAGGTAGGGTGTGGGCATTGGTAATTTTTAAAGAGCCTGGTGAGTCTAATGGGCGGCCATAGTTGAAAACCAATGTACTAGTATTTTAGTCAGTTCTTCAGTTATGCTTCTTTTGGGGGGGGGGGTGGATCGTTTTAAGAGGTTATCTCTGGTGTTGCTGTATGTCCTTGGTTCAGATACACATTTTTTGTTTGTTTGTTTACTTGATATAATTTACATAACTTCCAATTTTACATATTTGACCCCTTTTACCCCATCTACCTTCCCACTCCCCCCAGGTATACATTTTGTGCGTATATGTATATACATGTACACACACACACAAAATTTATATTCCTAAAGGAACTGATGGAAATCAAAAGGATCTGTTCACATAATTGCATCTTGAAGCCACTACTGGGCTGGTGACTATCCACCAATTTCTATATGCTGAATACACTTTATAGGGCTTTTTCCAATTCAATACTTACTCCCCACTATGGCATGGCAGCCTCTGTAACTACCATGTTGATTGAACCTACCTAGGCTTAGGGACAAGGAAAACCAAGAAATCACCTAAATAATCCAAGGCTTAAATGCAAACTACTGAGTAAGGAGGTTGACTTTCTGTTTTATACTTTTCTTGGCTGGCAAAGTGCTTCACTTAGATCCCTTAGAATTTTAATTCCTATTTCTTACCTGCCTTTGGATAATGCTGTAAGGCATTTCCTGTTTCTGTTTCTATTTCACCCATAAACTCAGTTTTTTTCCCAACCAAATCTGAATAGCATGTGTCTATATGGAACGATGGCCTTCGAAGGGCAAACTCATTTCCTTTGAACCCAAATGCTCCAGACTGGCTGTTCCTGTTTCCTGTAGAATTGCTGAGCCCTTCACTGCACTTGTTACTAGATGGACTTTAGTGCCACTCTTGCTGTGTTCCATTGAGACACTGAAGTGAATAATTCAATCAAAATTTGCATATCACTTTACACATGGATGACACTGGTGACATTGGTCCCCTAATCTCTCCCTTGCATTATCCATGAGGCCATTATATTATTCTGCCTCTCTTTGCTGGTGGAGATCTGCGCACTAAAGATATAAGAGAGAAATGGGTGTAGTCATCCAAATTGATTTTATTTATGGCAGGATTAAAAAGTGACAGCCAATCAGATGAAATAGAATTATCTAAACTTCCCCGTTCATAGTGTTAATTATCCAGTTGAGGTGTTTGTTTGAGAGAAAAGTATAGATGCCAGGTCCTCGAGGATCTCCACATTTTCCTGGCATGCCAAAGGCGGTGATGCCTCTGAAAGTACCCTGACATATCAGAGGGCTTCCAGAATCTCCCTGGGGGAAAACAAGAGGAGTGGTGAGAATTAGCATTGAACATGACCATAGATGAACAGAAGAAATATACTTTAATGTGGAGTTAAGACCAACCTTCACTGAATTAAAAATTTGTACTTAAAAAAACCAAAATGTTTAGAATATTTTAATATTTTTAAATTGGCTTCATAGATTTATTTACGAACCAGTGAAAATTGAAATGAAGCTTGTGTCATTGTGTATGTTATCTACTAATTTTAAGACTGATTCTCTGCTTCAGAAAAGAAACCCTCCTATTTGTCATTTTCTCAAAATGTTTAATAACACAAGGGGTCAAATCGTCAAATGCAGATGAAACTTCGAGTCAAAGAATAAAAACTATGTTTCCTAGTTCCTCCAGCAGATAATCTTCCAAAAGAAACGAAACCAAAGCAACCTTCTTCCCTTTCACCCTCTTGAATAGACAAAAACTTCTTCCCAAGTCTCCTTTGAGCATCTGATGCTAGACAGAAGCTCCCAGAAATCAGTGATTACACTTCAGAGCTAACTGACTCCACGGCAGAGAGGCTTTAGTTAGTTGTAAGTCACTGTTTAATTTTTTATGACTGTGCCACCCAATGTGTGACCTTGTAGTATCTCATGCAATTCTAAAATCAGCATAGTTTAACATATTCCAGGTCTAGAGACTGGATTGGCCATTTCATTGCTTTGGCTTTAGGAAAGACTCGTGGTTCTAGATGGAGGACCATTCAGGCTTGTACATAGAACTCCACAATTGCAGGGCCCAACTCCATTCCAGCAATGTGAAGGTACTGGTGACCTTTTCTTTCTAGGCAAAAATTGGCCTTATCAGTGTATAAAGTAAGGAACCATGTGAAAAGCTGGGGCCCTCCCTGGACAGGTATATATCTACTGCCTAATGTAGTGCCTAAAATTTTCAGAATGAGTCCTTTAGGTTTAATTCATCAATAGCCTTTGAGAGAACTGGAAAAGGATTGCTAAGCTTTAATAATAGAGGCTGGTGGGAGTAAGACAGGCATCTTGGGATGCTGTCATGGCCTCAGGATGTTGCATGTGGGTTCCATAAGCATTGCTGGTTCTGGGTTTCTGCATGCTCAGTGTGGTGAACACAGAGAATGGTAGGGGTGAGGAGGGCAAAGGAGAAAAACAGAGGGTGCTGAAGATAGATGCCATCTTTTCTGAGATTTGCCTAGCCTTGATCTTGGAGGCAAGCCATTCAGAATCTGCTGGTGTTCAGATAAGCACCTGGGAAGGGCAGAGACCTCTGGATCTCTCAGTGTCTGATAATTCTCAAACCATGCACATGGCACACTCCTCTTAGATGAGGCTCTATAGTGTCTTTGGAAAAGATAAGAAATGAGGAGCCAGCACTCAGAGATTAAAAATATGTAACATGTTTTTTCTACTTCTATCCTCAATCAGGGTCCTGTCCCATCTCTTCTCTGGGACTCTGATTTGGAGGCTTACACATTCTCTGGTGTGGGTCATACTTGGAAGTTGTTTCCTACAACTACCAAGTGGCTTTTGCTTCTGTCTCTGGACTACTGAGATCTTTGTTTTCCAGTAATCTGCTGCTTAATTCTCTATTACAGATAACGGAGGTTTGGGGTGAGGGATAAAGCACTAAAAGCCCAACAGAGTTCCCAAACTTAGCTTAGCTTGGCTCTAGAAGCCCTGGGATCTAGCCTGGGATCCTTAGTCAGGCTTGGGATTGACAGACTTGCTTAGTTAAATGACAGAGGAATTTCAGGGAAGTGCTGAGACTGGGGAAAAGAATACTGAAGACCCTAGAGGAAACCTGACTTCAGCTCTCCTGTGTGTTACATGTTTTTAAATTTATAGCTACATATATTAATATGGAGAATGAGAAAAAATTGCTTCTCAATGGTTTTTGATACGAAATCAAGAAGATGTAATAGGTTAACCCATGCAATGGCAGTAAACTTGTTATTTTTTGGTGAATAACCTACTTGAGCTGAGAATATTAGTTTATTTGACTGGGGTTTTGTCACACTGTTTCCCCAAAAGCACTAGGACTCTGTAGAAGCCAAAGCCATGAGAGGACTAAGCATGACATTGTGTTTTCCATATCTACATGACTTAATGCAACAGCTAAAATGTGGGCTCTTGTCTTACTTACATTGCATGAATCTTTTCCACCTTTGAGGTTTCCAGCGCAAAGCATATTCAGTCCAATCACAGGGTTATAATTATAGTGGTTTCGATCATTGCAGATTTTTCTGTCTATGACGGTGATATTGACTTCTCTCAGAGTATCAGAATAAGATAATTTATTATTGTGAATCAACCCCCATCCTGCAACATGACACATGGTTCCAGGTTTTACATCATCCCCCTTTTTAGGGAGATTAAGGATAGCCACATTTTTATTAATTTTTGCTTTTTTATCCAGCTGTTGGAAGACAAGCATAAAAAGTTAACAGAATGAGATAATTAAAATACTCACAGTTTTACTTAAATTCTAGTCCAACCCTCAGAGACTTCCTTATGTAGCTACGGTCTATGGCTATAGAGGTACCAAAGAAAAGCTGCCATTTAATTAGCCAGATTGGAGGAGGTTCTATAATTTTTAAGCTAATCAAAGGTGTAATCAAAGGTACATACCTGTAGAAGTTTAAGATCACCCTCGTGTGTGTCCTTGTCATAGCATGGATAGGGAAACGCTTTCTTAATGAACATTATCTGTTTTTCTGGCTCACGCTTGGACACAGAGTGAGCCCCAAGAATAACCTGGCCCTTTTTGATCCTGAAAACAGACACAGCATGGTTTTCACTCTTTTAATTAGGAGCTGAGTATATTATGTGCTGATCAGTTCCATTGTCCCATTTGTAAATATGCTTGCCATTAACATACTTGTTTGTGGCTCAGAAAAATATATATACTTTAAAGAATAAAAAATAAAAAATAAGATGTTTATGAATTTATCATCATCATCACCATAATCATCATTGCCACTATGATCATCAGCTTATTTATAACGAGCTAAGCTAAGTTCATTGGAAACAAATAATAAGAATTTCATGGCAGCTAAGCTAAGTTTGGGATCTCTGTTGGGGTTTTATTGCTTTATCCCTCACCCCAAACCTCCTTTATCTGTGATAGAGAATTAGGCAGCAGATTACTGGAAAACAAAGGTCTCAGTAGTCCAGAGACAGAAGCAAAAACCACTTGGTAGTTGTAGAGAAACTCACTGAAGGCATCTCTGTAAGATAACAATAAACTTCTCTGAAATGGAAAATCTTTCAGAAATAGATAGTCCAGTGGAGAACTCAGTTCACATGACAGTGAATACGTGTATGTTGGGGAGATGGCGGTGTAAAGGAGGGGCACAGGATTCTTCTCTTACTCTCTGCTAAAGGTTCATTTTGATTAATAAAATAAAAGCACTATCTGATGTATTGATGATGAAGGCTATTATCATTCACAAACTAGTATGAAATATACCAGCCAGATAGTCACACTGCTATTTTTCCATTACACCAGCTGATATTAGTCTCACTTAAGACTATAACAGCGCTTTCGGTAGAGCATAGTTTGATGATAGGATGTTTCATAAATCTGCACTTTGCAATATGGTAGCCACTAGCCACATATGGCTTCTAAGCATGTGAAATGTGGCTAGTGTGACTGAGAAAATAAATTTCTAATTTTATTTAAATTTAACTAATTTAAATTTATATAGCCACATGTAAGTTGCATAGTCAGTATGACAGTGGCAATCATATTGGATAACTCAGGTTTTAGAGGCTTGGTTTAGGGAGTAGAGAAAAGACTAGGCCTGGAAGAATTTTGTTTGTTTCTTTTCCTTAGAACAAGCTTTCTCTACTTGACATTTGTGGTTAGGCCCCTGAGAGGACTGGGCACTCGGCTCATACTACCCAATCATGAAATCAAGACCAGAAGCAAAGCCTTTCAGCGTTTGGACCAGGTGATTCTAGAGGGGACCTACAGGAAGAACTTGTGGATGGTGCTTCTTCATTGGTTTGATTCTCTGGGGCCAAGTCTGGGCTTAACTTCTGGTTAGGGTAAAGCAAATTTCCAGAGACAAAAGTAATGTGAGCCTTCCATGGGTTTAGTGGGGTTTACTTTTTTAAAATTAATATTCACTCAAATTAAAAAAACAATTTTTTTTTTTAACCCAAGCACTTACCCTTTACAATGAGCTGCCGTCAACACCCAGTTTTCTGCAATCAATGCCCCACTACAGATACTTTCTCCTTTAAGTAGCGCCATATAGGGTTTTGAATGAGGGGTTACTTCATTTCCTCCGATAATTTCTACACAGAAATCTGTTAAAGAGAAAAAGGCAAATCATATCAGTGCCCACCCTATAGAGCTCTACCTAAAGCTATGTTTCTAAGACCAGACGTGCTTTTCCCACTTGAAGAGGAAGCACAGATGAGTGCATCCTTCTCCCTCCCCTCTCCCGCCGATGTAGGTGTTCAGATATCTGGATGTATATCCTATTCCTGTCGGAGTCTCTGAGAGAGTCCTACTCTTTCCCACAAAGAAGCTGTGCCATTGGCAGTTCCGGGGATTATCAGTCACAACCACTGACCTCAAGCCTCGGGGCTTGCAAAAAGCAGGCAGCTGTGTATAGGTCTACACTGGTGACAGTTGCTACAGGAGATGCTAGTGATGATGACCACCTTGAGTGCCTTCTCATCCCTCTCCCTTTCAGGCTGAGTACTAATTTGGGGAAGAAGAGAGGTTTTTAGAAGTCTGAGAACTGCTCTTTTCATCCCAAGTCCTTGTCAAAACATACAGCTTATAGACTGATATTAGCATCTTTTAGCTGTGACCTTGCTCATGAGTACTCTGGTCTTTGTGAGACTTCTGTTTATTGAAATTTGCACTCCTCTCATTCATGAATTGGGAGAATACTACCTATTGCGCCTGAGGCTCCCCTTCAATATCCAGACTGAACCATGTGGATTAATTTTCCAGTGAAATAGAGGAAGGGAGGAAAGAAGATGCTATAAGGAGAGATTTGTGCTTTATTCAAATTTCCTTGATGACATACCAGGTGTATAGATTCATTATTAGAGAACAAGGAGACCTAAATGCAAAGCAAATCATCTATGTTGGCTGAGAAGATCTCGTACCTTCGTAATATACTCTCAGCTCTCTACCTTTCTACACGTGATATTCTTGTATCCTCCTAAAATATTTGTCCTGAACATTGGCTCAGATTCATTGTTCCTTAAATAGTACCTGTTACTACATTATTAAAGCTAAATTCACAATTAGGTACAAATAATGAGAGTATGGGGAAGGAAAAGAGAGTGACAGAAAGGCTCTAATTTTCGGAAGGGACCAAAAAACTTCACCCACATCTCAATTTTTCCCAGGGCATATTATGTATAGGCAGATTCCAAGGTGCATCTTTGGACCTTCTGGGCTGCAGAAATCATAAACTCGATAAAATACTCTCTTTTGCAGGGTTCTGTGTTTGGTGAGCACCTATACCATCTCAGAAAAAAAGCCTACCTCTCCCAAACCAACAACTCCTAGAAGGGCCAGGGGATAGGGTTTAGTGCAGGTGAGAAAGCTTTTAAAAACTAGCAATTCTTGGTCCTCGCCCAGAATCAAGATAAATTGGAATTACTGGAGCTGAGGATGGGATGTCAGTATTATTTAAAAGCCCTCCGTAGTAATCTAATGCATAGGAGGACTGAGTCCGGCTCAGCAAGTCTGGCTTCGCTGTGACTCATCCCTTTACAGGTCCACATCGCTCTCTCTGACCACAGGAAACAAAGTGGAGCAGAGTGAGTTGATTTCATTGTTCCTTTTGAAGAAAAGATACCATTAAAATTTTAATCTGCCCTCTTTCACTGCTGTGGAGAATTTAACATACTTGAACATAATCATAGGCCATGTGGATACTATGCCTACCCTTTTGTCCCAAATGTTCTGCAACCTTGTACTTTTTAAATTTTTTTCCCTTGTTTTTAGGTTTAAGATGAACCAGAGAGCTTCCTTGGGAATTTCTGGCAAGATACGTTGTTGCATCTGCCCCTGGCCACCACTCCCACCTCCAAAAGCTGAGGGACCCTGGGGAAAACTCATGGCTGCTCCACACTTGTCAGTGCAGTTTGGCCCAATCCTAGAGTAGTCTTCATTTCCTGAAAGGTTTTTAAGGAAAATGTAGAGCTTCCCGGAGGCTATTACCCTTTTAGTGGTAACAAGTTTATAGCATTCAAACTGATGCACATGTAGCTCACACAAAACCAGGCATGTTGGTTACTATTTAGTACACCAAAGAACTGGCTTAGCACAAAATACTGCAGCACTTCCCAAGAGTTGACGTGGGGATGTCCCCATGTCCTAATGTATTTCCAAGGACACATAAGCCTAGAGAAATAATGATGAAAATTTGAATCATTCCTGATTTGTTATGGGTGTCTAGGTCAAATTTGTATTAGTTGTCATTAAAACTATCCATTCATTTTCTGCTGCAAGAAAAGCTGAAGTGCGAGTCTTCCTTACAGAAAGGCACTGTTTATTTTCCTAATTCAAGAAATTTGGTTTGTTTATTTATTTTTACATTGTCATTTTTGGCAATTTCAAGCTACAAGTTGGGAGCAATAAACACTGGAGTTTCTATGATATCTTTGTGAAGAAATTGTAAAGAAGAAAGAAGAATGTAAAATAAAAACATATTTAGAATCCAAAAAAAGAATGTTAGGACTTGGGGGCAGGAGAAATCTCCTCTAAGTACACTTAGCTAATATTGCCAAAAACTCACTGAAAGTCTGCTCCATTTTGCTTAATGGCTATAATGGAAATGACAAGAATCAGTCTTACCTTCAGGAATTAGCAGGAGAAAAATGACAATTGAGAGAGAGGGTGCCAGAAATGTACCGGAGTTCCTCATTGTGGCTGATGTCCCCACATCAATCAATGTGAAAATCTGTTCTCAGTTCTTGACTGACCCTATTTATATATCGAGAGTACAAAGGATGTGGTTTTCTTTCTTTCTTTACCTTTCTTCCGTCTCATAAGGATTCGTAATTATATCATTCTGTTGAGGTGCTTTATCGGAGGGATTCTTTATTTCTTTCTTTTTTCTTATTCTTTCTTCTTCTCTTTCTTTCTTTTCTTTCTTTCTTTCTTTCTCTCTCTCTCTCTCTCTCTCTCTCTCTCTCTCTCTCTCTCTCTCTCTCTCTCTCTTTCTTTCTTTCTTTTCTTTTCTTTCCTTTTTCTTGAGTTTCAATTGAGCATTAGGAAATAAAGCACAGGTGAGAACAGCTCATTACCAGTGGGCATGCTTTCCTTGGTGAAGACTGCTGACAGAGAGGGTTATAATTCTACAGTGCTGGTGGAGACAAGGGGACTTTGTTGCTCTCAGAACGTAGTACATAGGAAGAGACTCTAAAATGTCTCAGCAGAGATTGAGGATTCTAGTTTTCATCATCTTCCATATCCATGAATAGAAGCTCTGTTAAGACTTAGAGCTTTATAAAATGTCCTAAAAAGTTGTCACCAACAAAACTTTTTTTCTTTGGGTTACGTAAGGATCAATAGGTCAAGGGCAAGGGGAAATGCACGAGGGAGACTTATTTATTTGTAAACTCCTGCCTGGATTTTCCTTCCCCACTTCGTGAAGGATAATTTTTTTTGGCTCCTGTCTGGAGTCTGTGGCAGGAGTGGGGTTTAGATACATAAAAATATTTCTGAGTTACCCTTTCCTCCCTTTCTTTCTCACCCCTGTCCTCCCTCTTTTCCTCCTTCTTTTTCTTCCTCTCTCTGCCTCTCTCTTCCTCCTTTCCTCTCCTCCTTTCTTCCTTCATACTGGATTTAACTAAAGAAGGAAAATAGGAGTCAGACATGGCTATTTTCCTCCAATATTGGGGGACATTTCACTCAAAGGCAGATCAATCTCAGTCCCTGAAGGGACAGTATTCAGTATGTTTTCTATTAGAAATGTCTTTTGCTTTTATTCTGAGCAAGGATGTAGTCTTTATTATAATACATAGGGTCCTATGTTCTGTCTGGATGTTCGGTGTTAAACTAACTATTCCCAGAGTTAACACCCTGATGACCTCAGACCCAGCAATTACTTTGTCAGAAATCACGTGACCTTAGAAGGGGGCCCTACTGAGGCCACTGTGTTTCCTTTTCCCAGACGTTACCAGTGCATCAGAGGTTAGTCATTTTCAATAGTGGAATGCGGTACCCAGTTTCTGGTTTAGATGAGTAATTTTAGTGCAGACTTTTAAAAAAATCAAATATCGACTGACTATAATAATTGAAAATGTTAGAGGAAACATCAGTGAATCTGTTTCTTTTTGTGTGAATGTGGTTGCTATTCTCTTACTCAAGTTGACATTTAACAGCTGTACAAGATATAATTTAGGTATCAAAAAGTTCACCTATTTAAAGTGTGTAAGTCAATGATTGTTAATATATTTACTGAGTTATGTCTATAAGTAATTCTAGGTGAGACTATTTCATCATTCCCCAAAAAGCCCTGTACTCATTAGCAGTCACTCTGCATGAACCTCCTTCCCCTGGTCCCATGCCCTGGATAACCAGTAATCCACTTTCTGTCTCCTTAGATTTGCCCATTCTGGACATTTCACATAAATGGGATTGCATAATATGTGGTCTTTTTTTTTTTTAAATTAAGTTTATTGGGGTAACATTTGTTAATACAATTATATATATTTTCAGGTGTACATTATAATTTAACATCTGTATATTCTATTGTGTGTTTACCACCCAAAGTCCAGTTTCCTTCAGCTACCATATATTTGATCCCCTTTACTGTATTTGACCTCCTTTCCCCCGTCTACCTTCCCTTTCCTCCCCCACCCCCTACCCTCTGGTAACCACTAGTCTATAGTCCATGTTCATGAGTCTCTGTTAGTCCTGTTCCTTTGTTGCTTTTAGGTTTATATCCCACATATAAGTGATATCATGTGATTTCCAACTTTTTCCGTCTGGCTTATTTCGCTCAGCATGATTATCTTGAGGTCCATTCATGTTGTTGCAAATGGCAGTATTTCATCTCTTCTTATGGCTGAGTAATATTCCATTGTATATATGTATCACAGCTTCTTTAGCCAATAATCTATCATAGGGCATTATGGTTATTTCCATGTCCTGGCCACTGTGAATAATGCTGCTATGAACATCGATGTGCAAATATCTTTTTGGATATGGGTTTTCAAGTTTTTGGGGTAAATATCTAGTAGAGGGATTGCTGGATCATATGGTAGATCAATTCTTAGTTTTTTGAGGAACCTCCATACTGTTTTCCATAGTGGCTGTACCAATTTGCAGTCCTACCAGCAGTGTATGAGGGTCCCTATTTCTCTGCATCCTCTCCAGCATTTGTTATTGCTTGTCCTGTTGGTTATAGCCATTCTAACAAGTGTGAGATGGCATCTCATGGTGGTTTTGATTTGCATTTCCCTAATAGCTAGCAATGTTGAGCATCTTTTCATATTTGTTGGCCATTTGTATGTCCTCTGGGCAGAAGTGTATGTTCAGATCCTTTGCCCATTTTTGGACTGGATTGTTTGTTTGTTTTTGTTCTTATTGAGTAGTACGAGTTTTTTTTTTTTTTTTTTGTATATTTTAGGTATTAGGCCCTTATTGGAGGCGTTGCTTACAAATATATTTTCCCATTCTGATGGTTGTCTCTTTAATATGTGGTCTTTTTTTGATTGACTTCTTTCATTTAGCATAGTGCTTTTGAAGTTCATCCATATTGTAACATGTATCAGTATTTTATTTCTTTTTATTGCCAAATAAATTTCTATCATATGACTATACCACATTTTATTTATCCATTCATGGAGTTGGTGAACATCTGAGTTATTTCTACTTTTTATTTATGATGAGTAATGCTGCTTTAACATTTATGTACAAATTTTTGTGTAGATGTACATTTTCATTTTGGGGGGCATATACTGAGGAGTAAGATTACTGGGTCATATGGTAACTCTATGTTTAACATTTTGAGGAACTACTAAACTATTTTCCAAAGTGGCTGCACCATTTTACATTCTCATAAAAGATGTATGAAGGTTCTAATGTTTCCACATCACTACCAATATTTTTTATTTATTACTTTTTAACATAATTGCTATTGTATGGGTGTGAAGTAGTCTCTTATTGTGGTGAGTTGTAAGTGTTCTTTATATATTTGTGTATGAGTCCTTTATAAAGTATATAATTTGCAAAAATTTTCTTTTAGTCTGCGTGTTATCTTTTTTGTTCTTGATGCTGTCTATATTTTAATTAATTAATTAATTGATTAATTAAATTTAATGTATTGTGGTGGGGTGACATTGGTTAATAAAGTTATATAGGTTTCAAGTGTAAAATTCTATAATACATTATCTGTATATTGTATTGTCTGTTCACCACCCAAAGTCAAATCTCCTTTCATCATCTTGATAATCTCTTTTGAAGCATGAAAATCTTAAATTTCAATGAAGTCTGACTTATCAACCATTTTTTTTTTATCACTTGTGCTTTTGGTGTCACATCTAAGTTGATCACCGACTAACTCAAGTTCACAAAGTTACTCGTACATTTTTTTAAAGATTGCTTTGGTTTTAGTTCTTACGTTTAGGTCTATTTTTAAATTATTATTATTTCTTTTGTATAGTTGAAGTTAACTTTTGTGTATGGTTTGAGATAGGGGTCCAACTTCATTCTCTTGAGTGTGGATACTCAGCTGGCCCACCATTATTTATTGAAAAGACTATCCTTTTCTCATGGAATTGTCTTGATCTTTTTGTCAAAAATCAATTTGCCATAAATGTCAGCATTTATTTCTGGACTCTCGATCCTATAACATTGTCTATCCTTATGCCGGCGCCACACTATCTTGATTACTGTGGCTTTGTAGAAAGTTTTCAAATTGAAAAACTTGTGTTTGCTAATTTTCCCACTAACTTTGTTCTGTTCTAACAATCTTTTCAACATTGTTTTGACCGCGAAATATAAAATTAAAAAATTGCTTATGCAGGCTATTTCTCTATGTTCTCAAGAAAAATTTTAATTTATTCCAACTGTGAATAAGCCATCGCAATATTGTTAGGCAGTAGTTCTCAAAGTGTGGTTTGTGGACTCTTGGGGGTTTCTGAGACTGCTTTTTGGGGTCTGCAAAGTCAGAACTATTTTCATAGTAATACTAAGACGTTGCTTGTCTTTTGACCCGTGTGTTGACATTTTCATTGACGGCACAAAAGCAGTAATGGGTAAAACTGCTGGTACCTTTGCACAAATCAATGTAGTAGCAACAAACTGTACTAGTAGTCACAATTATTTATTGCCAGGCACTCTTGGAAAAAGAAAGGAAAAAGTCAGTTTCACTTAAGAGTGTAAGAGATGAAACAGTAGAAACAGTAAATTACAAAAAAAATTTTTAACACATCTTCATCCTGTTGTAAATGTTGTTTTACTATTTTATGTGATGTGGGAAGAATGCAAAGTATGAAAAAAGCGTTTTGGCTGCACACTAAAGTACAACGGTTGCCTTGAGGAAAAGCACTAGCGCAACTGTTTGAGTTGTAAGCTGATCTAGCTCTTTCATGGAAAAGCATATTTACTTGAAAGAATGCTGACAGACAAAACATGATTATGAGAGTTGGCTATTTGGCAGATATTTTCTCAAATATGAATGAAGCGAGCCTGTTGCTTTAAAGAAAACAACTAGCCATGTTTGCTGCTTAGCATTTAGAGCTTTCAAGTGAATATTAATTAGCAGTTTTGACACACTTGTGTCTGCTGTCATGAGCTTAACCTCTTCCGAACACTTAAGAACTTTTCTGATGGGATGGTAATGATATGAACAAATGTGATTTAAAAATATTGCGTAACGACATATGTCAAAATTAGGAAGATCTATATAAATCAGTGAATTGATATTTTCCAAAAAAAAGCAATACGTGCTGTTACATGAATTTGTATTTGAATTTTCTGTGCTCTTTCTATAGTAGTAGAGGAGTTATTTGCTACTAGGGATTATGCATAAAATCATACTAATTAATTAATTAATTATACAAATTTTTATTGAATGTTTATTAGCTGCCAGACACAATGTTAAATGCCGGGGATAAAAAGCAAAGATGAATAAAACAGATTTAATCCTTGCCATTTGTTAGTACACACAGACCCAGGGAAAGGTCCTGGGACTGAAAATCTACCTCTGTAAGTGGAAGACAAGGAAAGACTAAAGAAAGAGGCTGACCACTCTAGTATGGTAATTAGTCGATTAAGGGAAACTGACATACAGGAAGGTCTTGGTTGACTGCAAGACAAAATGGATCTCTGAGCTGCTTAACAGGTACCAGAGAATTATGTAGGATAAAAGGAGGGTGTAGTCGCAGGTACACAAATGCTACCAGGACATTACTTTACATGCTTGACCAGTTCTGAACAACAGCCTGTTCCAGGAACCAGCACATAGCAGAAAGGCAGAAGAAGGGTGCCGGTTTGTGTTAGAATGAACATGATTGTAATCAGGTAGTCTTCAAGGGCGTTCGTGGTAAGCAACCTCCATTCTGGCCCAGGTCCAGCTAAGGTAGCAGTCACATCATGGGATGGTCTCTCTTCCACACTCCACACCTCATGACCAGCTCTGACAATCTCATATACCACTCCTCTTCTGCGAGGTGACCTGAGTGGTCAGCAAGGGGCTTTGATATCAGGCAGGTAGCTTGCCTAGTCGCCAACTGACTGCATGAAAATACAATCTACAGCAACAATACAGGCACATACAAGAAAAAAGACAAATTAAGAGAAGCAATCTAAGTAGTACTAACAATTTTTTATACCATGCCCCCCTCTACCCCACAGCCCAAACCAATGTAATGTATAACATAGAGGAGATATTAGTGAATTTATCTTGTTTAAAAACAGAACATCCTGTCTTGATGGTGACACAGGTGCCCCCTTGCTAAGGTTGGAAAGGTACTTGAAGTGGGAGATCATCTTTTTCTATAGAAATTACACTTGCAGCCTGATCTTTAGATGTCAGTGTGGTCACGGCCTTGGGAATCTGGCCAGGCTGAGTAAACCACACATATTGGCTGGAGAAGGTAATGCTCTCTGGTGACAAGAGGTGAATGGGCTCAGTAACATGCCAGACTAGAACTGCTGCCTTCTCTCCTCTTTTGATGATGTGCATCCAGGTCCACTCAGAGTGTGTTTCCAATGTTCCCGACTGCATTTGAATAACAGGGTCCCACTGGATATTGGACAGTTTCTCCTCACTCCGGGGTGTGAAATAACTGACCCATCCTGGAATAATATTCTGTTGTAAATTCTAGTAGATAGTCCCCTCTCCCAAGGTGATGAGCTCGGTACCCTCGATACCATTGTTCTCTGGTCCATGGCAAGGGCAAGGACTATTGCCGTGTCCTTTGTTTTCCACACCCTTACAGTACTGGATTCCTCAGCATGAGTTCCCAATCTGGTATATGCGGCAATAGGCCCCACTGGGTTAGTCATTTAAATATGTTAACCCTTGGGAAAGCACTTTTTTTCCACCTGACCAACATAGATTTCCCAGTTGGTAACCTCGCATGTTGTTTAAGGACACTGTTTTCCTGTTCCACCACACCTGCAGGTTATATGGGAGGTGGGATCTCCATTCAATGTTGTGTTCTTTTGTCCACTCCTGTGCATCATGTCTTTTGAAGTGTGACCCCTGATTGCCATCTGTCTGATGGGGGTACCTATACATAGTACTTAACTTTTACGGTGGCAGCTTGATTTGCTCACTGACATGGGAAGGGTTGAGTCAAGCCAGATGTGGTATTTATAAAACCAGGGTACATATAAAGCCCTCACTCAATGGGAGAAAGCTTATGTAATCAATTTTCCAGTCTCTTACCAGTTGAAGGCTTCAGTGGATGGCCTCTGGTTCCCATGGCAGTCATCTAGGGTGTCGTTTGGAATAGACAGGTCAGGATCCATTAACCAGACTGACACATTTTAAGGGCAATCTGGCCTTCTTGGTGATGCACCATCCTATCTGGCACTTTGGTGCCCATTTTTTTTGTATACCCAATCTGCAGGGTCAACTGATTAGTCAGTTGAAAAAGCGTGTATTTTCGCTAAAGCCTCCTGATTACCTAGGGGCGTGGATGCCCTAAGGACAGGACACGAAATACAACAAGGTCTGCCTGGGGCTCTTGTAAGCGAGTCCAAATATTTTTTTCTCCATCTCTTGTGCTCATAATAGTCTCTCCATAATCATCCACCCCTCCATCTCTTATTGTCAGAGCCACAGAGTCAGTCCTTTCAAAATGGCCCAATTGCCTGTGCATAAGATCAGCAATCAAAGTTTGTGTGTGATTACTAACCAGGCAGCTCTTAACTCAGCCCATTGCCTATTGTGGTTTGTTCCTGTTTCTGTCTATCCAGGTAGATGGATTTGCCCAGCTAGATCCATTGGTGTACCAGGCTCCAGCCAGATTTTCCCTTAGTCTTTTTTTTTTTTTTTTTTTTTTTTTATAGATTTCAGTGGCCAACATATGGAGAGGAGCAGGGGCAATTGGAGGGTTTATATAACCAATGAGATCTAATAGTTTCTCCATCTCTAAAGACAGAGAACTATTGACAGTACTCCTCTGCTATAGGTAGGCATGCCATTTAGTTAGGTAGGAGTCCGTGCCATGGCAGAGGCAGTCAGTGGAACCCACTGGCAATCCAGCCCTTGATGGAGAGAGAAGTTCTCACCATAACTGGGTGCTCCTTCGTAAGAGGCTTCGTCTACAGAGGTGCTTTATATGCTGCCAGCAGTTGCTGTCCTACGGGGTGTATCTGACCTCTGCCCCTTTCCACAGTTGGGACCAGAATCCAAGGGGCATTCTCTCCTTTCACTGCTTTTGCCCAGCACATGTCTTCTGGGGACACTGAGACATCTAATGTAAATGGCAACCACACCTGGGGGAGTCCAAGGGTTTTAAACTTTTAACTGGTATTTTTGCTCTCTTAAAAGCAGCCTGTTGTTCTGGTCACCAGTCCCAGATGTGTTCCCTTTTCACTAAGCAATACAAGGGGCAAAGACATAATGCTAAATTGTCTATAAATGTTTACCAATACCCCCAAATTCCCACAAAAGCCTGTACCTTTTAAAATTTTTTTTTTTTTTTTTACTGTTAAGCTTGTACTTTGTCTATGATGCCTCAGGGACAATGTGGGTCTTATCGACCGTACAACTGGCAAGAACTTTACTGCAGTGCCTGAGCTGTCGATTTTCTGCAAATTCATTAGCCATCCTTTCTTCTGTAAGTGGTCCAGCAAGACGTGTAGGGTTTTCTGCAGTATAGGCACGTTTTCACATGTTAACATTATGTCATTAATGTAATGGGCCCGTTTTTCTGGAAGGAAAGCAGTGACCAATGCTAGGCCATTATTCCATAGCAAATTACGCGGCTATGTAAATAACCTCGAGGGAGCACTTGGAAAGTCCATTTTTGCCCTTTCCAAGTAAGTTGATCTTGGGATGCCATAGCCAGAGGTATGCCAAAAAAGGCATTGGCCAGGTGCAGCACAACATGATACATTTCTAGGACAGCAGCTAAAGTGTCTAATATGGTGGTAACATTTGGCACAGCTGCATGAAAAGGGGGCACTGTCTTATTTAGCTTTCTATAGTCTACTGTCATCCTCCAGAAACTATCTGGCTTTTTTATTGGACACATGGGGCTATTAAAGCCACCTTGTGCAGAGGACACAATGCCCACACGGTGGAGCTCTTGGATGTGTCTTCCCAGTAGTAGGTATTGTCTGATCTTCACCACCTTCCATGATGGTGGTGGTGGTGAACTAACTGGTTCCCAGTTGCCATTGCTTCTCGGAATCGATTTAATGGCATGTACTCAAAGACAGATTTCTCCAATAGAGGTTTGTGAAATCTGGCCTTGTTAGATGTCAATATCCAGTACGTTCTCCGGGATTGGGGAAATAAAAACCTCATATTGAAGGAGAATGCCTGATTTGCAGAATATGGGGAATTCTCCCAACCATTACAGTCTGGCTTCCATATCCAAGAGTAGACCAGACACTTTCTGAGGATTAGCATGTATTATGGTACATGCAGCACCAGTGTCAACCAAAGTGGTTACTCTTTTTATTTCTTGTGGACCGACAAATGGTTAAGTTCTACATGAGGCCTCAGATGCCTGCCTGTGGCCCTCTCCTGAGGATGATCTTGGCCTTCATCCTATACTGAGGGTGGGAAGCATGCAACCAGAGTAGGAAGAAATCCAAGAGGGCTCCCCTGAACTTGTTGGGGTGTTCTCTGGGGGAGCAGAAAATATTGGGTAGAACTGTTGTTCTGATTTTAAAGCTTTCCATAACCTCACTAGCACCACATCAGGCCCATGATCAATCTTTTCTCTTGGAGTTCCCTGCAGCAACAAAATCATGCCACATTTTCGGTTATCCTCACTGGCCTTTTCTTTCTCGTTGCATATATGTCTCCCTTTTCCTTTCTTCTGTCTGAGTTCTGAGTCTTTCTACAGAAGACAGGCCTGCTCATGTAGGGCCTTGCTTGGTCACATTCTCAAGACAAGTCAGTTTTCTCTAGATCCATGATAGATCGCCTGATGTCATAAATGTTCTGCCCATTTCTTTGGTCACCTGCTGGCTAGCCAATTGTTAGTACACACAGACCCAGGGAAAAGACCTGAGACTGAAAATCTATGTCCATAAGCAGAGGGCAGGGAAAAAACAAAGAAAGAAGCTGGACAGTTCGATATGATAATTAGTAGAGTTTGTGTAAGGGAGACTTACATACAGGTGTGTCTTGGGCAGCTGCAAGATGGAATGGATCCTTGTGATGCTTAATAGGAGCCAGAGAATCATACAGGGTAAAGGTGAGGATAGTCATCAGTGGTGGTATATGAATGCTACCAGGTATTGGACATTATTTTACATGCTTGACCAGATTAGGACAATGGCCTGTTCCAGGAACCAACATGAAGCAGAAGGCAGGGTGGGGCACTGGCTCATGTCAGAATGAACATCGATTATGATCAGTCTCTAAGGGGGTTTGTGGTAAGCGGTCTCCATTCTGGCTTAGGTCCTGCTGGCAGGTCAGACAGCAGTCTCATCACAGAAAAGTCCCCTCTCCAGACCTTATGGAGCATAGAATCTACTAAGGAAGAGTTTTATAAATACATGCAATGATTGTAAGTTGTTATAAGTATCATAAAGGAAAAAAGTTGGGTACCGAAATCGAGAGAGAATACTAGGGAGGGTCTGTTTTAGAGAGGGTGGTCAGAAAAGGCTTCTCTGAGCAGCTGTTCTTTCTTTATTTATTATTTTATTTTATATTTTTAGAAGAAGGAGAATTTAATGCCAGCAGAACATGTGGGCTTAATAGCACCAAGCACGAGCTCCCCTTGGTTAGATTTCTTACAGCTTATTGTACCTCTGCAGTATCCATGCAAGGGGCACGTGATTCCTTTGTCTGAGGTTCTACATGAGCGTCTATTATTTAAATTGAGACCTGCTGGATGAAAAGGAGCCAACCTGAGAAAACTCGGTTTGTGGGTGAGTGAGTGTGCATGTGTATGTGAGTGTTTGTGAGTGTGTGTGTGACTGTGAATGCCTGTGGGGAGGGTGTGTGTGTGTGAGGCAAGTGTGTATGTGAGGGTAGGTGGATGAGGACAGGTGTGAGAGGGCAGGTGGGTAAGGCCTGGGGTGTGTGAGGGCAGGTGGATGAGGCCTGGTGTGTGAGGGCAAGTGGGTGAGGCCTGGTGTGTGTGAGGGCAGGTGAGTGGGGCCCGGTGTGTGTGTGAGGAGCTGAGGTGAGGGAGAAGGTCTGTGCAGTCAGAGTGGAGTGAATGAGACAGGTCTGCTCATGTAGGGCCTGTGGTAAGAAGTTCAGAGTTGTTCTAAATGTCTGTGGAAAGTCCTCTGTTTTATTTTATTTACACACTGGAAGATGTTCTTATCTACTTTGCTCGCTGACAGGTTGTGGAAACTGAGGTGCAGAGAGATTGAACGGTCGCCTAAGTCCTGCGGTGAGTCAGAGGCGGAGTGAAAGCCAGGACCTCCGGCCCAGGTCCTCTGCTCTTCTTACTGCACTAACCAGGGCTGCAGACACATCACTTCTGTAGCCAGGTGTCTGCTTAGAGAAAGTACAGCTCGCTTTCATATAAGTTCTCTTAGCGTTCTTAGCAGGGAGATTGCTTAGGGCTGAGTGCCTTGTGTGTAATAGGCATTAAATATTTGGAATGGTCTCATTAGACACACAGAAATGTCTCTTTCCACATGTTTGAAAGATAATGAAATTTAGACTTAAAAAGGGAAGGAGAAAGAAAATTGACATTTAATAAGTCTCTTCCAAGGAACTTTCACACGCATAGACTCAGAACCCTGGGGAGAAGCCGTTATGACCATCTCGCCTTTCTAGCTTTTCAGAATAAGGAAAAGCCCTAAGTGGGTCCCAGGCCTGGTGAGTATGAGAAAGAGCAGGAGGGCCAGTATGGTTTGGAGAGGAGTAAGTGAAATACAGAAGGAAATGAAGTCAGCTCGGTACTGGGAGATAAAATCATGAAGGCCTTGTTGGGCACCGTATGGACTTTGCTGTTTACCCTGAGTGAAATGAGGAGCCGTGGGAGGGCTTTGAGCAGAGAGGAGTGACATGATCTCATGTGTCCGAACAGTGTCACTTTGGCTGCTGTGTGGGGAGCAGACCGACTAGGGCAAGGTGGAAAAGGATGGTGAGGAGGAGTTGCAGTGATTCAGGCCGGAGAGGGTGGTGGACTGGAACCAGGTGGTAACAACAGAGGTCATGAGAGGTGGTTGGATTCTGGATATATTTTAAAGGTAGTGTGGGTAGAATTTCCTTGCAGATTGGATGTACAGTATAAGAGAAAGAGAGGAGTTAAAAAATACTACAGTATTTTTGGTGTGAGCTACTGGGAGGATGGAGTTGCCATGAAATAAAATGGGGAAGTCTAGAGTTGAGGCTGGTGCAGAGGGGAAGATCAGAGGTCTGCTGTGGACAAGTTGTGTTTGCCATGCTGATGAGGCATTTAAGCGGAGCCATAGGGTACGGGGGCTGCCTAGTGCAGTCCAAAACTAGGAGACGTCTGAGCTAAAGACAGATTTGGGAATTAGCAGCACATGGATAGCATACTGTCTAGATACCACTGGAAAGGGAGTGACTGAGGATGGAGTGGAGAGGTCCCAGGATTTAGTGGTGGCGGGTCATTACCCCAGCACGAAGGTGGAGAACAGGAGCGACCAGCAACAAGGACTGAGGAAGAAGGACCCATGAAGTAGCCGAGTGCCAGGAGAGCATGGCGGGCTCAAACCAAGAGAAGCGAATGAGAGGAGAGTAGGAAGAGCTCGGTGCTGTCAAATACTGCTGGAAGGCAAGGAAAAGGCAATTGAAGACTGACCACTGGGTTTAGCAAGGCGAAGCCCTTGACAACAGCCATTCCTGTAGAGCATGGGGCAAAAGCCACACCGGAGTTTAAGAGAGAATGGAGTGAAATCGGAATATAGACATGCCATTTGAGGAGTTTTGATGTAAAGCAAAGCAGAGAAATGGGGAAATGCCTGAAGAAGGAGTTTCTTCCCGCCCCCCCCCCTAACATGGGAACAGTAAAAGCATATTTATATTTTTAGAGGAATTGAAAAAATTGCTAAAGTGGTGTGGGTGGGGACGGGCGCAGAATTGCTGGATGTGGTATCTCTGAGCAAGTGAGAAAGACTCCTGGAACTTGGTGTTGTGGTGTGCTCTTTGCTGAAGCTCCGGGGGCCTAAATCATGAACCCAAACTCAGAAGAGATTGATGTCTAAATCAAAAAGCAGGTTTATTACCGATTATCTGACAGAATAAATGGTATTTCTTATTTGCTCAGGGCAATCCTCTTATCTCCTTAGACACATCAGCTTAAAGGTAGAAGATTGCTTGGTTAGATGAGAATATATAACTCCCTTCACTCCCATCCTGAATCTGAAGTCATATTTCCTTTCAGTAAGACTTTCTCTTGCTGGTATTGCCATAGAAGCCCATGTCACAAGTGGAAGTCACCCATCTGGTATGTCTAAAACAGTGAAAAGAATGAAAACCATTGGTTTACATGATAGGCTAGATTTAAACATAAAGAGATAGACGTGAAAATGGATCCAAGCTGAATCGTCTCAGAGAAAGAAAAAAATGGCCTATTATACAGAAAACATTTAACATTTAATATATTTTAGTATTACAATGTCAATAAAACCAAAACTAAAAGCATATAACTTAATAATTAATGCATAATGTAAAACTTTTTAAGTTCCATGTTAAATTGATTTTTAAAATAAAATAAATAGAAAAAGACTTTCTTCTTGTTAATCTATTGCTATCACTACCAAAAGAGCTGACATAAGTCTCCAGAACTGGCACAATCTTTGCAATAATACATACTGATAAATGATTCATTATCCCTCTTTTTCCAGAAACTGGTCTGTCCCTCCAGCAAAGTCTCCTTTCCATAGGCATGTTAGTGATAAGAGAAGATTAGATCACAGAAAAGCTTTCTTCAGTTATTCCCCTGTCTCTAGGATGCCTCTTAGACATGCTGCGTGACCGGCTTCAGCAGCACCTTCACGACTCCTGCCTTTGGGTGGGGAGCTTTGATAGGGGCCACAAACCCATTTCGAGTTGGTGCTTCTAGATTGTTTCAGAGGACAGACAACTCTCTCTCTCTTTTTTTTTAATTGAGATATAGTTCACATACCATAAAATTCACCATTGTAAAGTGTACAATTCAGTGATTTTTAGTATATTGGCAATGTCATAACCACTATCAAATTTTCAAAGATTTTTGTTACTCCAAAAAAGAAACCCCCTATCCGTTAGAAGTTCCTCCCCTTTCCCCACTTTCCTCTACCACTTGGCAACCGCTCATCTACTTCCTGTCTATGGATCTGGCTAGTATGGACATTTCTTATAAATAGAATGTGCAGCCTTTTCTGTATGGCTTCTTTCACTTAGTATAGTGTTTTCAAGGTTCATTTGTGTACAGGCTATCCATGAGAGCATGTTTCAGGCCCTCATTTATTTTCATAGATGAATAATATTCCATTGTATGGACACATCTTCTTTATTTTTATTTTCATTATGAATAAACATTGTGAGGATACATGTTTTCATTTCTCTTGGGTATGCACCTAGGAGTGGAATTGCTAGGCCTGTGTTAACACTATGTCTGACCTTTTGAGGAACTGCCAAACTGCTTTCCAGTTTGTGTCATTTCACATTCCCATCACCATCATATGAGGGTTCTAGTTTCTCCACATCGTCACCAGCACTTGTTATTGTCTGCATTATTAATTTTGTTTTTTTTTTTTTTTTGATGATAGCCATTTTAGGGGGTGTGAACTAGGACAGATAACTCTGAACTTCAAATTCTGGGGATACTTCTTTTTAGATCCTTTTATATTATAAATGTGATACCCAGTTTACAGTTGTAAAAATGGAGGCATAGGCTAATTTTATGTTCAAGTTATTACACTTTCTAGTGATGAAGCTAGTGTCTGACTTGCAGGCCAGTGATCTTTCCACTAAGCTGTCATAATGTCTGCATCATTCAGTCAGGACTCAAAAATTTGTATTGGCCTGAGGAAGACTCTTAGGGCTAATTGTGATGGCTTCTGGGAGTGTAAGATACTATTTATCTTTCTCCCCATCACCTTCTTAACACAGTAGACGGTCTCGTTATATATTCTGTAAAATCCAAAGATGATGTTCTCTTATTATGGATTTCTTTTGTCTTCTACTTTGAGGGCAGTGATCATGTCTTAGTATTTATAGTGTTGGAAATAATGTCTGGCATATGGTGAGCCCTCAAGAAGTGTTTAAAGAATTAAAATAGATACATCAGTCAGGATTGTGAGAGGATGAGCTTATAATAAATCAGTTCTTTGGAGAAACGGCATAACAAAAAAATGAAATTAAATGTGAAAAAAGAAAGCCATTTTCCTTATTATGTATCATGCTTTATTAAGAATAACATAGTATTAAGCTCAGTGCTTGCATATATCAATTGACTAAGGCAAAACACATATCAAGATATTGGCTGCACAAAAACCTATTGGTATATGAAGCTTTAGTCTACTTGTAATTAATAATGCAATGATCTGGCCTATTTCTAACCTCAAATTCTAAATTTCCCAAATATCTAAAACATACACTGAATCTTTCTCACTATCTTTACAACTTAAAATTTTGTAAAAAATAAAAATATACAGGGGTATATAGTAAGAAGTGAAAATCTTCCATCTCTCTCATTCTCACATTGAATAGAATATCAGGCTCTAAATTAAAGGCCAAAGATATTTCAAAGGTTCATTTGGAAGAGTGAAGAATATTCTCACTGACTTTCTTTTAAAGATGAACACAGAAATGACAGTCCTCAAATTCTGAATAAAGCCATGAAGTCACTGAACTGGGGAACTTTTTCTCAAGGGCCTTCTCTTTCCATGGCTAGAGAACATTGGTGATGCAGTCTTAGCTAATCATGGAAGAGTAAAAGCAGGAAGTCAGTTTTCTCATGGCTAATTTTATTTCAGACAGGCTGTCATTTGTACAGGAGGTTAAAAGGGTTGTGAGGTGTTTCTTTAGAAGGGTCAAGTTAAAACCCTCTTTGCTTGACATCTCTGGATGGTTGCCTCAGTTCTCTTCTTTGAAAAAAAGAATGTCATATGGCTCCTGAAATTTTTTTTTTTTTTAATCTAGTTGAGGTATTTATTTATTTTTTTTGTAAGGCAAATGTAGATGCTAGGTTTCTGGGGGTTACCATACTTCCCAAAGGAAGCAACACCTCTGAAAATGTTATCATATATCAGAGGACTTTCAGTATCCCCGTGGAAGCGAAAGTCATATGTTTTAAATATGAATGCTTTCCAAAGATATTTGTTCATCTTTTTATTTATTTGTTTATTCATTCACATATTCTTTTTCTCTTTCCTTAATCAAAGGCCAATCTAACATCTCTTTTATTGTCTCCCCTCAGCATCAATTAACATAGATTTAAAAAATCTTTTCCAATCACTTTCCTTTTGAAAAAGGCAGTTCTGGAGAAGATGTGCAAACTCATTTGCATCAGTAAAACAAAGAAAGGATAGTAAAAGAAGCCTTTAATGGTGAAAAATAATTGTCTCTTTCAGCCTACCTGTGTCCTCTGTTCTTGGTCAATAGATATTAGGGAAAGAAATTGAATGTTGGGGGGCTATTAGAAGGCTTGAGATGGGATTTCAATTACTCCCTGCTTTGAAGGAGCTAAGCCATCTCAGACCAAGGAGTACTTGTGATATTTTGAACAATTTTTACTAATATTTTCCAGGATTCATCAGCCTCCATTTCATATTCTTTCTGACTTTGCAAACCACTTATGCATCATAAATTCCAAATAGGGTCAAACCTTGGTCTAGCCTGTTCTTGACATATTAAGAGGTAGAACAAAGCACGAGTTTGGAGTTAGGCAAGACCTCGGTACTGATCCAGTTTCACACCACTGTTAGCCAAGTTATTTAACTTGGGGGAAGTTAAGTAAGTTTCTGTGCCTTAATTTCCTCATCTGTAAAGTAGAGTTGATAATAATTGTGCCTACCTCATGGACTTATTTGAGGAGTAAGTGGCATAGAGTATAGGACTTGGTATAATTCCTGGCACCTAATAAATGCCAGCTGTCGTGGTCCTTTTTGAAAGGGCTGGAGGGCATCCAAAGGTAGCAGTTAAATAGTATCCTGAAAATGATCATTAGTAAGGAGGGAACACTCCCCAAGCAGATTTTACCTGGGGCAAAAAAGTATATCACACCAGTGTCAAACAGTAGTCATTGTAGGTTTTGTATGTAAAAGATAGTGACAATTATCCATCCTGATTTTCCTAGGCACTCTATTTTACTTTATTTTCTACAGCCAAAAAATGGCTTCAATTTGTAATTTAGTTGCTTTGCATGAATCATCTTCACTTATTCTACCACTAATACAGATCATACTGTGTTCAATAACTGGCTTAAAATTATAGTGCTCTGTCTGCATCATTGTATATTTTTTGGTCTATCGCAGTGACATTGGCTTTTCTCGAGGTATTTGAAATTTCGCGCGAGTCTCTTTTGGTGCTTTCCCATCCTGCCACATGGCACTTGGTGTAGGGTTTGATGCCTTCTCCTGTTTTTCAGAGCTGAAATAGTCCTACAGCTTTGATTACAGTTGCTTTACTTTCCAGCTAGAAAAGAGGCAGGAGATACAGTTTTAGGGAAGGAAAAGAGTCACAGAACCAGAAAACAGCTCTGACTGGGATATGTATCTTGCTTATTTAGCATATTCTTAGAAAGGACCTGGTGACGACATGTTTCAACCTAATTGACAATCAGTAATTGATTTTTTAAAAGTCACAGCACATTTTTTCCGCATTGCTGTGCTAGCCTAGGTCAACTTCAGTTCGGTCAACCTGTGGGTGGTTTCTGACAGTTTCGTGGTGGAAAAGCTGTAGTGGAGAACTCGATCATTATTTGATTCAGGTGGTCTTAGGTTTGCGAAGTGACTGATATTAAAACCAACGGAAGCAAACCCCGGCTCCTGGTGCAGTGGGGCAGGGTGGGAGAGGGGTCAGTGTCCTCATTTTTTAGTCTAGTGGAAATGTGGCTTCCCCACTTCTGAGCAGGTACAAACCAGCCTGATGGTCTCACCCGGCTCTGAGCGCTCACCCCCACTCTGCTGTTCTCTTTCATTGACCAAGCCCTCTTCTTGGCTTACCACCTTGCTCTGTCTCTTTTCAAAAAGTCAAGGCAAGGAGAGTAGGGGATGTGATCGAGGTGGGATAGACAGTAGAGGGAAACAACGCTAGTTCTTTCTTTTCTCCTTATCTCAAGCTCAGTTAGAACTGAAGAGGGTATTGTGGACTTTCTAAAAACACAGGATGACAACGGCAATGGCCACCGTCACGTTCCTGCCATTGCATTGCTTTCAGCCCCCACCTCCTGACATTCGATTGTCCCCTCACCTCAATACCCCCTCCAAGCTGCTAACATTTAGAAGGTGAAATGGCCACAAATGAAAGTCTTTCCATAGAACATGACTTGTCCATGTTCAACTTCTCTCCGTCTCTCCCACTCATTCTTTCTCACACCCTTCATTTTTATTATCTGGTCGGACTGACATACAAGAAGGAAATGGCCACAAATGAAATGGCCACAAATGAAAGTCTTTCCATAGAACAATGACTTGCCCATGTTCAACTTCTCTCCGTCTCTCCCACTCATTCTTTCTCACACCCTTCATTTTTATTATCTGGTCGGACTGACATACAAGAAGGAAAACTTCCAAACAAACTTCGGGTCTTAGTGAATGGGTCAACACTGGAGTATGGGAATCATATTCGTAAGGAGCGATCCTCTCAAGCTCTCAGATTTTTGCTGTAGACACGTAGGGTCCATTTTCATCTTTAAAATTCAATAAGCCTTTTTTTTTTATAGCAGAGACAAATGGTCACATCAAAAATCACTGGAAATTGAAGTTATGATTTCTTTTTCCTTTGTATACAGTGTTAAACTTAAATTAAACAAGTATAGAATTGTTTTCTCATAAGCAAAACTGAAAAGCATGTGAAGATAAGTCTTACCTCCAGAAATTAGGAGACACATGGTAGTGGAGAAAGAAGAAGGAATAGGGATTTTCATGGCTTCCGTTACTCACATATGGAGACCATTAAGTTTCAGGCATCAGCATGAGTAATATGTAATGAAACATAAAGGGTATGGGTTATCTCTCCCTCTTTTTCTCTTTCTCTGCTGCGCTTCCAAAAATTTTGGTGTTTTATTACTGGAAAACAATTTTAGCTGTGGTATGGTTACGTATTTGTTTCACAGGTGAGGTCATTTCCTTTGGGGCTAGACAACTTCTACCTTATATTGTGAATGTAAAGCTATGGAGACTGAGATAAATTAAGAGCATTAAATAGGAAATTGCTTTTGTTTTGACAACTTTGTCACTTTCAAATATGAGTTTATTTTTAAAAGCTGAGAATTCAAGTCTATATTAGAAATTATTTTGAAATATCATCTTTAACTTATTCTAATGGGGAAAAAAGAGATATTTGATATATTCATTGTTGAGACTGCTAGGTAATCATCGGGGAAAAATCAAAGTTAGATCCTTAACTCACACCTTTCAACTATAAAAACGCTAAATGAAGGTGCAGATGAATATACGCATGTAGGGAGAAAAAAGGAACTTTGAAATATAACATCATAGGCAAAAATCATAAGAGAAAATATTGACAGTCAATTATGAAAAAGTTAAAGCTTCTATATCTTAAAATGTCAAATGTAAAGTCAAATTGCAAATAGTTTCAATGCATGTGACTCAAATGGATATTTTTACAAAACAATAAGAAAAGATGAAAACCTGAAAAGAAAAATGATCAGAGAACTTGAACAAGTAAGTTACAGGAGAAAAAATGAAAATAACCTCTATGTTCCCAGTCTATGGAGGAATGCAGAAGCACATAGCACAACTTATCAATAGTAAATATAAATGCAATGTAACATATTTAGGTACTATTTTTACCTGTCAAATTGCTAAAAATTAAAATGAAAAAGATACTCTCCGTCGTTGGAAATTCTCATGCAGTGATGATATTTCAAACTGCTCTTATCTTTCTGGAGAGCAGTATACATAAAAGGTTATGTTTATGAATTTTAAAAATTGTGGAAATGCATAAAAATGTATGCATAAGGAGTTCTATTGTATTATTGTTCATAGTGAGAGAAAATTGAAAATAATCTAAATGTCCCCACATAAATAATTAAGTAGGTGCCATTAGGTAGTTTCTCATAGCTGCTGTAAAAAATTTTTACGAACTTAAAACAATACAAATTTATTACTTTACAGTTCTGTAGCAAAGAAATTTGATGTGGGCCTCGCGGGCCTAAAATCAAGGTGTTGGCAGGGCGCGTCCCTTTTTGAAGGCTCTAGGGGAGAATTCATTCATTTCCTGGCTCTCCAGTTTCTGGAGGCCGCCTGTGTTCCTGGGCTTGTGGCTCCCTTTCAGCTTCAAAGCTACCAATGGTCTTTTCCTGCCTCTCCTTCTGTTCCCTCAGGCTTCCCTGGGGGAATCTCTACTTAAAAAAATAGTGGCACCTGAACCTGTGCCTTGGGCTCTGCTTTTCTGAGGCAATTGCTAAATGAAAAAGCAGGTCGCATAATATCCTTATTTTGTTTAAACAAGTTATACACACACAAATATATGTGTGGACACAAAGTAAGTAAAATACGAGAACACATTTTCATACCAAATGCTAACAAGCACTATCTCTGGGTGCGATTATCGGCAATTTTTCAGTTTCTTTCTTTTTTTAAAAAATTAGGTGTTATAGCTATAACACCTTCAATAATGAAAATATGTTAAGGGACAAAAATTATTAATAAAAATAATAGAAGTGGTTTTAAGAAATGATGTTGTAGTTAAATTTTTTTCTCTATATATATACTCTGTAATGTCATTTATTTTGCCAATCTTTCTTTTGGAATGTAGGTATCCCAAAAGATAGATGACATTCACAGTAACATTTACATGTTATTTTAATTGCTGGGGATTCTTTTAATGACTGAGATTTTTTTTTCTAATTAGTAGAACTTTCTAGGTACATTTTTAATATCTGAGACTTATTATGTCTTTCTGCTTGGATTTTCACATAAGATGTTGATCTCAACTATGCATCTAATGTTAAGCTAAGGTTTCTCATGGAAATACTATTTATATAATTCATGTAATTACACATTCATTAGTACTCCACATAGCCATTGAAAAATTTTTGTGTTAGACTGTGTTCTGAGCTCCAAAACTACAAAGATGAATTAAGACATGTTCTCTACGTTCAAGAACTTCACTTCAGAAAGGGACATCTACTAATGTCATTTATCTTCTTTTATAGTTCCTTCAGTTTCTTCCATCTGTCTATCTACCATCCATTCATTTATCCACACAGTAATTAATGAGGAGTTGCTGTGTTTCAGGAACTTTAATAAGCATGAAAAGTAGGTGTTGCCTCGTCGATGTGGTAGGAGAAATCTGCCACTTCCTGGACACTAAAAGTTGATATGCAATCATTTTTCTACATGTGGAATTGATACAGAAAAAGATTTCAATAAGGACATTTACTTAATACATATTTAATTAAGTCCTTCCTATATGCTGGGTACTGTGCTAAATGAATAGATATCCTGGCCTTCAGGATCTGTTTTATTTAGGGAACTCTAACTGGGAACCTGAGTGCGAATAGCAGTGGGAGATGAGGATAGAGAGGTAGAGACATTATGGAGAACTTTTATCACCATGATAAATAAGGTATGTGGACTGTCATGGAGACAATGGGGAGCCAGCGAAAAGTTTAAAGCAGGAGGGGCCCAGGATTCTGCTTGGAAAGAGGCCACTTTGTAACCAACGGAGGCAGTGGCAGCCCTGGAATGTCAGGCTAGCAAAAAAGGATTAAGAGGCAGCCATCTGTTGGAAGGTAGGGATTTAGAGATTGTCTTGGAGTGCTGTTTGCATAGCATAACACAATTTTTACTTAAGATGAATACTTATTAAGGAGGGGGGAGCTTAATGGGAAAAGAGTGGCAGAAACCCGTGTTTGGGAAGGGGAGGCTGAATGTTTCCTGCGGTGGGCGAGAGAGTGAGGCTAGAGGCAGGGTGACTAGTTAGACAATTATTGTCTAGGTCTAAATCAATCGCAGCTCTGGTGATGGGGTGGAAGGGGCAGGTAAAAGGAGTTTAGATAGTTTGCTAAATGATTATGAGTTTTCCACAAATAGGGGCAGGGGAGAGTGGGTTGGATTAGAGAGCAGAGGTGACAACAGGCTCCTGCTTCTAACGTGTGGCACAGTTTAAAGGCAGCCCGGTCGCCTGCTTCCAGGTGACAAAGGACACGTGTGGGAACAGGAGTCCCTTGAAGTGGAGTCGGGGGAGGAGAGGTAATGGTAATTCTTTGACATTTTGAACTTTGGACTTAGAATGAATTTTCTCACAAGAAAAGACTTTTATGAGGTTGCTACCAAACCTTTCTGGTGGTAATTTGGTCGTTTAGATGTGGTTTAGGGCCAGAGGATTCTGGGTGGTGGGTTTTCTAGGTAGTAAAGCTGCCAGACCATCTCCTCCTCCTGTTCCCCAGCCTGAAGCTTTGCATCTCGTGACGCCCCGCGAGACTGTGCGCTGCCCCCCTGCCGCTCTGTCCGCTGTGCCTGCTCCCACAATCCGCCTCATCTCACCTCTTTTTAAAGCTGCTTTATTGAGATATAATTTACATGTCATACAATTGGCCCATTTGAAATATACAACTCGATGGGTTTTGACATATAACTAGTATTAATTTTTGAAAACTAGTAAAATATTTGTAGCATAAAATTTGCCATCTTAACCATTTGAGTGTACGATTCAGTGGCATTAATCACATTCACGGTGTTGTGCAACCATCACCAATCTCTATTTTCAAAACCTTTAGTCACCTCAAACAGAAACGCTGTAATCATAAAGTAATAATTCCCCATTCTCTTCTCCTCCCAGCCCTCAGTAGCCTATAATTTACTTTGTTTCTATGAATTTGCCTATTCTTGATACTTCATATAAGTTAAATTCTACAATATTTGTCCTTTTGTTTGGTTTATTCTTTGAGGTTCTTTCAGTTGTAGCATGTACCAGAACTTCACTCTTTCTTATGGCTGAATAGTAGTTTTTCATTGTATGTATATACCACATCTTGTTTATCTGTTCATACATTGATGGACGTTTGGATTGTCTCCTTTTGGCAATTAGGAATATGCTGCAATGAACATCGGTGTACAAATATCTGTTCAAGTCTCCGCTTTTTGGTATGAAATTTCTGGGTCTTATGGTAATTGTATGTTTAGTTGTTTGAGGAACCCCATCACTTGACAATTTTAGATTCTATCTTAACGTCACGTTCTCTTTCTCTCCTTCTGTCTTAATTCTTGGGGATTTCAATGTACAGGTAGTTGATCTTTGCAACATTGTGGCTGCAAACTTCTGGTTTTTGCTTAAGATGTAGAAAGTTGGAAATAGTATTAACTCTATCTTTGTAACAGAAAATTCTGGATATTCTACAAAAAATAATTTTTCTTGAACTTCTCAGAGTTGAAGCTGCAGATCAACGAAGAGGCTGAAATCTTAGGTTCCTCTAGGAGAGATGGACTGGCTTACCTAAAGAGAAGCATGATAGGAAGAGAGACCGGACATCACAGAAGCTGACCATAAGAATTCAGGTAAATTTTAAAATGAATTGCTAAGGGCTGAGTGTGAGTTAATTTGAGAATTAGTGTCCCTAGGAGCTACAGACACAAGGGGAGTTCACACTGCTCCCAGGTTTTTTTCCCATGGACCGCACCAAGATAAAGATGGGGGCAAAGCAGGAGATTGGAGGAAGCCTCCCTTTAGGTGCAGGGGAGGGCAGCCACCACTGCAGGGAGAGCACTAAGCTTTGCCAGGATGCTTGATCCCTATCTTTAACAGAGCAACAGCCCTAGGCTGCTCAGAAATGGGCAGCAAGGACCCACACCTTCAGGGCACAGGTGTCAAGACACATTGTAGCTTGGGAAAAGAAAGAGAAAAGGAACGACCACCCTCTGTTTCTGGGGGAGAGGCAGGAAAAGGTCCTCTGCAAGGATAAGATCATTGAGATGACCCTACACCTGAGACCAAGGTACGCAGTGCCTGCCTAGGACTGAGACTAAATATGAACAACAGAAAATGTCTCCCCACTTTTCACTCCCCGGACAGCAAGAACTTAGTAACAGATAGCAACAGTCTACTGCTAGAGGAGGGGCCAAAGCGAGAGAGTGTCTCTTTGAGGCACAGGCTCATGGGCAAAAGGTAAGGCTAAAGTGGAACAGAACATTGAGGAAAACTCTCTGGTAACCCAACCCCAGTCATAGTACAAGGCAATGCCAGAGGAATTGAAAGCCTGAGGGTAACTGTAGCAACAATAATTCAAACCCAGATTAACTCCTGACTAGATTGACTCAATTCTTTATAGTAGAGAACTGTAAGAATTATTCACATATCCAGACATGAACCTACTTATCTCAGTGTCTACTTTGCTGCAAATTATGAGATACACAAAGAAGCAAAGAAAAACAGCACATAGATAGTCAGGAGACAAAGCAATCAATAGAATCAGACTCAGATACGACTCAGATGTTAGAATTATCAGAGAATTTAACTAATTATGTCAAAGTCTCTAGTAAAAAAGGTGGACAACGTGCCTGACCATATGAAGGATATCAGCAGAGACATGGAAACTCTAAGAAAGGACCAAATAAAAATGCTAGAAATAAAATCCATGGTGAAAGACTAGTAGCTCTGGTGGGCCGAACTGAGGAAATAGTGAACTTAAAGATAGAAATTGTCGAAACTAAAGCACAAGGAGAAAAAAAGAGTGAGGAGACAAACAAACCAACCCAGAACAGACCATCTAAGAGCTGTGGAACAACATCAAACTAACAGTCATGTAATTGGAATTCCATAAGAAAAGAGAGACAAGGTAGCAGAAGAAATAATTGAAGAGACAGTTAATAGGGTGAGCCTTTATCTCTAGTGAGGAATGAAAGACTTTACAAAAGACTCTACACTTTTCTTTGCTCGAGCCTACATTTGTGGTCTGACTCTTTGTTTCACAAATCTGGACTACTGGGACAAACCTACTTCTCTAATTCAATTTCTAGACCACTATATAGTTATTTAATTTAAGGTATTTATACAGTACATACTATGGGCTAGATCTGGGAGTTACTGCCCAAATAGATCTTATGGTCTAAATGGAGACAAGAGGCACCTGCGTCCAGCGCTGTGCTCAGTGAAAAGAGGCGGGCTTTGGGAACAAGATAGCCCTGGCTCTGCATCTGGCCTTGCTATTTAGCATCCACATCATACCTGAGCAAACTAGTGCCTAGCTTATGGACTGTTGAGAGGATTGCTGTAAAGTGTTGGTTCTGACCCTGAAACGCTTGGGTTGACATGATCCTAAGCATGTCTCCTCTAGTGTTCTTGGTGATGATAAAGCTGTAGTCAGAGTAGAGAAGTACTGATGTTGCCTGGTGCATAGTCAGCACTCAGCAAATGTTTGTGCACCTGCCGTATCCCAACTCAATCTGGGATCACTCCAGATCACAGTATTTGCCAGATATAGCCCAAGGGTAAAGCCAGTTTCTTCTTTATTGTCTCTGGGGCGGGAAATGGCTGGAGTCAGGAGGAAAGGTCTCTTATGAGCGACTCAGAGCCTGGATGGGCTGTGGCTGCCTGAGGCTTGTTTCCCAGCATCACAGAGGTTTAAAACTTTACAATCCCTCTGCCCCCTGCCCCTTCTGCACCAGGAGGCCAGGGACTTTAGCCCAAAGCAACACACTGCTGCAGTCTTCACTCAGCCAGAACGCAGGTGGTGAGTGAGTGCCCTCTCATTTCTCTGAGACTGAATTCAGTCTTTCCCCGGGCCCCCAAACAATCAGGTGTCTGTTTTATTTACTATTTGTGTGAAAACATATATTTTAGGTGATGGTATTAGACATTTCTATATCTACCTTTCAAAAGTCCCTGAATTAGCAAAATTTGATAGTTAAGTGGTAGATGGGAAACTTGGCTAGTTCACCAAATATCCCACATCAACATTGCAAATGACTTTGGCCAATTACAATGAATCATAATGGAAAAAAAGTCCTTGAAGTTCATTTTAGTATATTTTAAATGCTCAGTCTGCATTTATTCGGAAATTTTTAAAATGATTTTATCAATAGTCTGTGAGATAGCTAATTTATTTTTTTGGTTTTGGTGAATTCGAAGAAATATAAAGGTATATTTGACTTTTTATGGCATTTACAGAGACCACCAGAGACAGCATTTTGTGGTCATGTACTGAACCACTTGAAAGAATAGCTGTTGGCCAGGGTGTGGTAGCTTCCTAGTTGTCTGAGTTAGACACACCTCATCTTAACTAGAGTAAACGTTCAGAGGCCGAAAACCACCTCTTAGATCGTGGGAGAATAGAGCTAATTATTGGGAGATTCCTATGGGCACTAAGCAATTTGGGTTAAAATGTTTGTTTTGTCCGTCAGACCACTTTAGTAGATTTAATTATCTCTCAAGTGGGTATTTGAGGGTAAAAGGAGAATGAAATCCCTTTACCTTCTTAATTGACATCTGGAAAGGGACATAGTGGGGTCCCCGGGGTGCCATGGGCAATGGCATGTAGGGTGAGCTGTAGGTGAGAGTGCGGGATGGAAGAGTGTGTGTACGTGTAGGTGTGTCCTCTAAGCTGACCAACTGTGAAATCGAAGGCATTAAGATGTCTTTAGTTAAAATTTTAAAATTTGAATTAAGCCTAGAAAGTAATGAATGACGTAGTTGTACTAAGATGCTAAATAGGAACATCTGTAGAGTGGCACTGTTTTTGAAACGTAAAGATGGAACAGCAGTTATATAGCTGTGCTGTGAGAAGGAACTTCTCTTTTTAAATAATAGCTAATATACATGTAGAACCTGCCACTGTGATGACCTCTTGCAGTTTTCTCAACTGTCTGCTTCATACCTGGGGAATCTGATGATTAGGGCAGTTAAATAACTTAATGCAGCTAGTGAAGTGTGCATCTGGGATGCAACCAGGCTGACACCAGAGTTCATGCTCTTAAACACTGTGCAACAGTGAGTCTGTGCAATGGCAATGTCTGTGCAAAAGTGTCTGTGCAACAGTGGTATTCGGAATAGTCTCCCTAAAATGAGGGAGCTGGTCAACCCAGGTCGGCCTGTTTACAATGGGTGGAGAGCTGCAGAAAATCCGGATTCCATCCCTGACTCCCTCGGCGCCCTATGCATCGTCCCTACTCTAATTCAGTTATTTTTTTCTTTGCAGCTATAGTTTCTGTCTCTTAGGTAGGAGGAGAGTTAGGTATAAAGTACTTGAACTTTCTCAGAGGCTGGGGAATGCCTTGTAAATTAATTTGCAGAATTTAGACTTGGAAAAAATGTATACTAATCTATACTTTCTTTGTAATTTTTGTCCTGGCCAAAGTGTGGGAATCTCTGAGCAAGTGTGGAAGGGACCCTGGGATTGGGAAGAACCACTTGATGTGACTGGCCGGGCAGCTACCTGGGGGCATGTAAGTAGACTGACTTTCTGCCTCTTGGGGACATAGTCCAGTAGCCTGGCATTTAGGGGAGCTTCCTGTACAATGACCTGATTCCTGGGCCTAGTTACAGTGACAACTCACTGGCTAGGCCAAGGTCTGCTTTAATCACTGGAGTATCTGAGGAAACTTCAACAGTGGCTGTCTCAGGGTAATGGAGACACCTACTGTTTGTTTTGAGGAAGACAACTAACTTTAGTCCTTTGAATTCAAGTTTTTCTGTGCGTGCGTGTGTGTGGGTGTGATGGGGATTATGAGAGGGATTTGTTGCAATGGCCCGGTGGTGTGAGGAGGCGAGTGGAGGCAGGGTTCCTTAGAGAGTTCTAACCCAGAGCTAGACAGGTTCTTAGAGATCACACTCCAAAACTGTGCTGTCTGATTCGTTAGCCATGAACCACATGCAGCTATTTCGATGTAAGTTAAATTAATTAACCATATTGGGCATCACAAACAGAGAACGTTTTTATCCTCTCAGAAAGTTCTGTTAAACAGCGCAGTTCTAGAGTCTTCTAGACCCATCCTTTTGTTTAGAAAATGGGGAAAGTAAAGCGCAGAGGAAGGACTTGCCCAACTGCTTCATATTAGAGCTGGGACTAAGACCCAAGTTATTGGCACTTCTTGCCTGGTGCCACCAAAACATTTTCTAATTAAGGTTATGGCATTCTGCTAGGGATCAGGAGCAGTGATGTCATTCTGACCTCTGGCCCTCCTGGAGAGCATAGTCCTTTTCCTTTTGCACTGAGAGTCTCACTTTGTAAAATTTCAGGCAATCTCACCCAATCGATTTATGCCCTTCTAATGGGCAATATTTTTAGTTTTCTTCTGATAAACCATTCTTTGAATTTTCTATTTTCATATGTTACTGATATGAATGTCAAGAAGGATGATGGTTTAAAGATCTCCGGAAATGTTACTTCTTGTTATGTGAGAACACGATTTGCTGTATTGTGCACATTCTATGTCTTAAGTGAGGATTTGCGTGGAACATAAAAAATATGTAGGCAAGGAGTTATTTTCAGTTTTCTTGGTGCTATTGGCAGTTTAAATGCTTCACAGAAGATTCACTAAAAAATTTTAAAACAGGTAAAATTTATGGCCAGGAGCTCAAGGAAGGAGATCCTGTCCAGGGTAAAAAGACAGTCTGAGGAGGTAACTTTTAGTGGGAAAATGAAATTTTCCTTAAAGTGTTGGGGCCGGATTGGGGCTAAATTTAGTTGGTGAGCAACAATCCAACAATTTTATAAACCAACCTGAAGATTTTCTCACAGAAATAAACCCATCATGAGTGAGGCCATTATCAGTTTAAGGATAAGCTGACTTTGGTGTGGTTGTTTATTCAGTTGTTACAAAACAGGTGGTATGGTAGTAAATTGATTTTTTAAAAATAATTCATGGAGGTTTGGAGGTGAGGTGTGCAATTTATAAACTCCGTGTAAGCCTTCCAATAGTACAAATATTCCTAAGGAGAGCTTCCTCAGAACTCCGGACAGGTGGAGCAGGGGACTGAATTTTTCCATAGGGTAGATTCATTTTGCTTAGCAATTCCTTTAGATAAGCCTTTCTGCATTTGAGGGCACAGAGCTTGCTTCTGAAGGATGGGAGGACAAGGGTCAATGAGCGAGCACCAGAGACCACGGTGCACCTGCTGAGTACGTGTTGGGCACTGCAGACACGCTCATGAACAACAGTCCTCACGAGCTGAGATTACTCACATCTTTGACCTTTAATTGCTTCAGTGCGTCCTGCTGACTTCCTCATGTGTCCATCTGCCTTTTTGGTCTTTGCGAGCATTTAATTTAATAGAGTTTATAGTGAGCGAAATGATGCTAAACCACCAGTTTGTCTTCTTCATCTTCACCCTTCCCCTATCCACCCTCTAACTCTCATTCATGTTATTTTTGAAAGAGATAAAATTATAAAGATAGTACCTGTCATATTTTATTGTAATGGAAACATGTGGAAGGCTAGGTCAGGCCTTTGATTTTAGTCTGTGAGGAGCTTGGTAGACCACAGAAGTCCCAATTCTACAAATCATTTACATTAAGTAACACAATTCAGCAAATTTTGGTAAAAATTGCAAACCTACTCTGACATAATGTAAGTAAAAAAAAAAACCCTTTGGGATTGCATTAGAGCTACTTTTCTTTGTGTTATCTCCTTGCATGATTGTGCCTTTGGAAAAGCCTATTCTTATACTAGTTTACCTTTCTGTCAATACTTATTCATAAAATAAAACACTGGCTCAGTGGTGTTCTAGTTCTGGTTATACCAGCTCACAAGAGCCAACTGTTAAATTTTCAGGAATTTTGTAAGCTAGGTGTTAAACATGGTCAATATTAAGCATTAAATGAGATAAACTTACATTAAATAAATTACCTAAAAACAAAGTTTATTAATATTCAAAATATACTACTTCTCAATTACTTTACTATATTCCATTAATATCTATGCTCTTAAGGTTATTTATTTCAATCATATCTGTAACATACTTCTGCCTCCTCCTAACCCTTTTGCTCTCCAGCAGCAGGCTTTTGGTATGTTCTCCCTAGGTAGTAGAGCATCCAGTTTCCAGAGGTTTCTCCTATACCATTCATAGAGTCTAAATCTTTCTAGACCTCCACACGTTTTTCCAGAATTCCTCCCCCATTTTAGTAAGTACAGTTTAAATTTTGAGGTCAGTCTAACACGGTACAAATACCAGCTCTTTTATTTACTGGCCATTATTACTGACTATTATTACTATTGTCACCTCTGAGCTTAAGTTTATTTATCTATGTAATAATTGATGTGAACCAGATAACCCTTAGGTCTCATTCATTTGAGTGTGTCAAGGAGATTACATTAAACTCGTTGCTGTGTGAATGCTCCCGCTAAGTGAGAGCAGGACCTCCACTTGCTCTTTTCAAGGGTTTCTCCCAAATCTCCACCCTCCCCCAACCAGTTGTTCTGGGGAATTGTCTGGCAAGCGTTGCCTCATTGGGCCCCCACTGCATCTGTGCCTTGCAGTCACCTGGATGCAGACTGCCTCTCTGCTTAGCCACAGGCCACTGTACCTGTGGTTCTGGATACCTCCTTCATCTTTCCCCCCACTCCGAACTATCACTGCCTTTTTTATTTCTCTGGCTCAAATGTGGACATAGCCTTTCTCTTAATTCCCCATAAAACTGCTCAGACAGGTGTATCTTTTAACACGATTTTATGAAGGACTCAGGCAGAGTAAGAAAAGGAAGTTACAATACAAAGAGTGATTATCAGCTGCCTACTGGGTGTGGCTGCCCTTGGGGTTCACAGGCTCAGGATCTTCTGCCTTGGTCTCCACTCTGATTCCAGCTGCTGCCCTGGAAAAGAGGCCAGGGTTCTCCTCCCAACACCTGGGGGCTCCATCAAGCTTATTTGTACTCAGAATCAGATTCTCAGCAACCCTTGCTGCCTACTCAACCTTAACAGAGAGAGGAGTTCTCTGTTGTTACACTGCCTTTTATTTACTTTAAAATTAATCACTAAATATTAGTGTTCATAATAATAACAACAGAGTTTACTATGTACCAGGTTCTGTTCTAAGCATTTTGCATATGTTAACTCATTTTATCTGTATAACAATCCTGCAAGGTGGTTCTATTATCATCCTCATTTAACAGAAGATGAAACAGACACAGAGAGGGTAAATAACTGATCTCAGGTCAAACATCAACTAAGGGGTGTATTCACATTCAAAAGCAAGCTCTAGAGGCTGTATGATGCATGAGTGTGTGTGTTTATGTGTATTTGTGAGTGTGCATGTGTTCGTGTGTGGGCGTACATGCACATACTGTTAAAGGTGGAACATTTTCAAATGGCCAACTTCTGCTTCTGTAAACCTGCTTGCTTGTTTGATGTGGCTTTAGGCTTTATAAGCTACCTCCTCTGGAAGCTCAGGACTGATCTCCTCTAACCCTGCATGGTAGAGAGTCACCAGCTGCTGGCTAATAAAGGCTCACAATTCATCTCATTTGTCTCTGTGGGTCTTAGATTGGATTGCACCACAACAATATGTGTGTGCTTGGATGTGTGTATGTGACTATTTCTGTGTCTGCATGATGTGTATTTATGTGTATGTGCATGTGTGTATCAACATTAATCCATATCCTGGGTGGAGAGATCCACACTCAAGGGGAAGTTAGCATTTGAAAGACTAATCAGGAGTTCTACTGAGAGGTGGCTGCAATGAGTGCTTCAAATATTATTTTCTAAATTTGTACTGCAGTACTGGGTGAGTAGCATAAGGGATGATAGAAACATATTTTAATTGATGAAATGAGTCATGGTAAGACATATGATTGCTGAGACATTTCATAGGTACCTCAAGGCCTGCATGAATAGAATATAAAAATCAGGGGAGTCTATTACCTTTAGGGCAGAACTCTGGGACCAACACTGTTGGTACTATGTTGTACATTAACTGCAGGAGTTTATCCTAATACTGGCAAAATATTGTCACATTTGCCTAAGAAGGAATCTTTCATGTGATGTGCTGGTTTGAGATAGCTAGGAATTTCCTGAGCTTCCAGAATACATTGTTTGAATATTTTTGTTCCTGTTTGCTAAAAAAATTTGTACCAGTGGCAGAAATATATATATCTGTTTTGCTTTCAGCGTAACACAGCCTGGTAGGAGGCTGTGAGGAAGAAGACAGGCAGCTCCTGCTTTCCTCTAAACTAGAGCCTGCAGCACCTTACCAGTTAGAACCTGATGTGTGTGGAGTGGACGACGTGGCTTAGGTCACTTTGCAACACTTTCTCATCTCCAGTCTAGGCCTCATCCTCTAACTTCTCATTTCTTTTTCAGGTGTCCTGGTTGATAGTAGGAATGCCCCTTTCTTTCAGGGAAAACCGGACTCTTACCTATTGGGGGTGGTTTTACCTTTAGGTCCCAAAAGAGCACTTCTATTAGATAAGATTCCCTCATTGGTTCATCTTTCCAAGGCTGGGTTATTTATTGTTAAATAACACTGCTCTTAAGACAACAGTGCTGTCCAGGCTGAGTTTTCTCCAGACTGCTGGCCCAGTACCAATTCCAGCTATTAATGAGGATTCACATCTTGACTCCTGGTTTCCTGTGAGCAACTCACACGAAGACATATTCTCTCTCCAAAACAAAAAATGAATTTCAGGCACTAAATTCTATCTTAGAAAAAAATAATTTTATTAAGCACAGGGTGTCAACTGGCTGCACATAGACCATATTCTGATCACTGTCATATTTAGTTTGGTCTTCATGGCATGGACCAACACATTATTTTAAATAATATAAATTCGTTTTTATCACTTTGTTATTTTATTTTATTTTAGATGAGGCAACCCTTGGTTGACCTCATAGATTGCAAGGACTTTGTCAGTTTATAATCCCTTATTTTTTATTTTTTATGTCTACAGCACCTGGTCTTTCTAGGTGGTCTCCCATCCAAGTACTAACCAGGCTCGACCCTGCTTAGCTTCTGAGATAAGACGGGATCGGGCTTATTCAGGGTGGGATGGCTGTAGATTGTTTTTATCACTTTAAAATAGAGAAATTACATATAAAAACCCGGATGTCTGACTTATTCTCAAAAAATCAGAATATTTGGCAACACGAGGTCTGCAATCTCATTCGTCAACAATCAGTAAGAGCTACATAGCAGCTGCCATCTTTAGGTGGCGCAATCTCTCCTCGGTTTACCACAGTCACCATCACTCCTTTTTGTGCTCCAACAATGACATCAGGTGTTAATTATTGTTTATTATTGTGTTTTTGCTGTTATTTTTCATATAGTAGAATTAAAAGGATCATAAACTGTATCCTGCACTACCATCTCTATTATAAGTTAGAACTAAATAAAATCTGGAGTTCGCCTATGCTCAAAATGTCTAGGTTTCAGTCCAAAACCACACATTATACCGAAAATAAGGATGATCTCAAACTAAATGAAAAAAGACAGAAGTGCCAACACTGGGAACAGAGACTTTAGAATTATCTGACAAAAAATTTAAAGCAGTCATCATAAAATTCTTCGATAAGCAATTAAAGATATGCTTGAAACAAATAATAAATAAAAAATGACAAGAAAAAAATAGAAGATGTAAAGAAGATCCAAGTGGAAATTTTAGAACTGAAAAATACAATAAGAAAAAAAAAATCTCAAAGGATCGGCTGAATATTAAAATAAAGGGAACAGAGGAAAAATTAGTGAACTGAAATATAGAACAATAAAAATTGCCAAATTTAAACAGCAGAAAGAAAACAGACTGGAAATAAAAAGAAAAAGAACAGAGCCTGTGGAACTATAACAGAAGATAAAGCATCATGTCATAGGGGTTCTGCAATAGAAGGAGAATAAAGGTGGGCCTGAAAAAGTACTCAAAGGAATAATGTCTGAATACTCCCCAAATTTGGCAAGAGACATAAATGTAAAGCTGAGTATATTCCAAACAGGTTAAATCCAAAGAAATCCACACCAAGGCATGTATCATAGTCAAACTTCTAAAACTAAAGATGAAGCAAAAATCTTGAAAACTGTGTGAGAAGTAATACCTTTCTTTTAGGGGAAAAACAATTCAAATGACAAATGATTTTTCATTGGAAACCATGAAACCAGAAGGAAGTGGCAGATTTTGAAAGTGCTGAAAGAAAAATAAAACCTGTCAACCTAGAATCCAGGAATGAAAAACTAAGAGTTTTTTTTTTGTCAGCTTGCCTACCCTAAAAAAAATGGCTAATGAAATTTTTCTAAGAAAAAAATAATGATAAAAGAAGAAATCTTGGAATATCAGGAAAGAAGAAAAAACATAAAAATATGGATAAATATTATATACTTTCCTTCTCTTGAGTCTTCTAAATAATGAACTTGGACACTCATCCGCCAGTATTTTATGTCTATTGATGTAAATTAGAAGTATAGCCTGAAGCTCTGGGAAAACATCCTGTAGGTCCTGTTTTGTTTGTTTTGTTTTGTTTTGTGTTGTTTTCCCCCTCAAGGCATGGGTAGTAAACTTGATCTAACAGGAGTAAATTTTGTGGTCCTGACTCAGGGTCAAATGGTCATCAAACAGCCCACAGTAGGGGACAGCCAGTACAGAAATGTCCCCAACAGCAATACTGGTTGGCATGAGGGGACCAAGTCTTCCCCCTCGATTATAGCTGCTGCTTCTGTGGCCTGTCAGATGAACATGCTGTTCCAGCCAGAGCCCATCAGTTTTGGGCCCATGTCCTTTACATGTGTGCCTCCCACTTAAGAAAGATTAAGTTTGGAACCTTCATTTAAGGTCTTCCTTCCAGCCGTGTTATCTTTAGTTTCTTACTTTCTTGCTGTTTTGTTTTATCATTTTCATTTCTAGGACAGTAGTGACATAAATAAAATTCATGGGAAATTGTTTCTGGGGCTTTACATTGCTAGCAGACACGTATGGACCACTAATTGGTTGAGAGAAATGCAGCAGTCTTTTCTCTTTGGGATATGATTGTAGCAATGCTGGAGGAACCTGGAATTAACAAGCTGTTGACTGAAATGTACTTTGGCTGGATAAAAAGAGTAATTCATGACAACCACGTGTAGGAAGAGACTCAGTTCTGCTCTCTGAGAAGGAAGTGTGCAGTGTTTTGCCATTCATGTAGTGTAACCTGCATGAGTTTTGTTTAAGGAAAACTGTGGCTCTGGACTTTTGTGACAAAGGCCTACTCTCATCTCTTACCACCTTTTCACCCTAGCCCCTACTCCTCCCACATGGAGCTATTTGCTCTTCCTCCTTTTTCATGCCTCTGTGCCTTTGTTCATGTTGTTCTTTTTGCCTATTACCTCTTATGCACTTGGAAAACGCCTACTCAGTCTTTAATCCAGTTTAACAGCTTCTTTCTCTGTGGAGCCTTTCTTAAATCTAATCTACCCTTACCTCTACCCCACTCCAATGAGTTGCTTTTTCTTTGGTCTCTTACATGACTTTATACAGAAGTCTATTAAAGTCTGTACCATTTCATATTGTCTCTTGTACTACACTGTGAAAATGAGATCTTGTTCATCTTTGTGCCTTCGGGAACTGATTGTACCTGGGCATGTGTTAAGAGCTTAATAAATTCTCATTGAATTAAAAAATAGTGGATGAGGATACATTCGGTGTCATAATTTTAAAACATTGCCCAGCACATAAATGTTAAAAAAGAGAAAATAATAAAATACAATGTGAAGTTTCTACTTCTGGGAAGATGTAGTAGATATACTTTCCCCTATTCCTTTTCTGGATATTCTATTTAAAAAGTAAACATAAGACTCTTAAAAGTTAGAGAGAAGAAGGCAAACTGTTTGGGACCTGGGGACCTACAGAATTCAGTAGTAAGTTCTTAGGCATTTCTTTCTGCCTTTCATATCCTAGACTTACAGCTGAGGAAGGTGGCAACTTGGAAACACCAATACGTCCAGGCAAAAATCAGTCTCAGCAAAAGCTTCTGGTGATGCCAGAGAAAGCTTAGTAAGGAGCTGGGACTTCATCCCCACTGAGTGGTAGTGAACCACTATGCTCACGTGATGTCGGTGGAGGACATATGGAGAGTCATATGTCTCCCGTAACTCTCCCAGTCAGACATGTACCAGTGGAGATGTAGTGGGAAGCAAGAATGCCCTCTTCTGTCCTGTAATAATGAAAGGCTCCTCTCCTCATGTATCAGTGAAAACCAAGTGGTAAACTTGGACTTTCTACTGCTGCCTGTTAGTAATGAGGTAGTGTCCCTGCTTCCATTATTGGAGCCAATTATGGAGCCAATACACTGGAGAGAGGTATTTCCTATTAAAACCCTGGATTCATTCACTTATTCAGCAAACATTAATCGAATATCCTACATACACCAGGTTCAGCGTGGGGCCTTAAGGATAGGACTAAGAACTCAACAGACATAGGTATGGTTCTGCCCATGAAGAACTTGCAATCCAGCAGGGAACACAGATCTCACAGAAACAAATAAATTATAGCATGATAAAATAATTAAAGTCCAGTAAGTAGGAAGGACACAATAAGAGAGCCACATCATCATCAACTTTTTGGTAGTTACCATGTACATATGGATAAACACATACCTAGAAGCCAAACTCTTCTCTCTCACACTGGTTACCACCATTTACAACTCTTTGTTCAGGAATTGGCCCAGAAAGGAAACCCAAGATTCTATAAATCTATGAATCACTGAGAATATCTTTTAAAAAACAATCCTAATAATATATTAGCTATGAGAAGTTTTTAGATTCCCAGTGCATTAATAAATAGATGAGTCTTTGAGTACATAAAATAGTTCCTAACCCTATAGGATTTGTACTAGCCTCACCAATATTTCCTGATTTTCATTCATGTAATTAACTGGTATATTTTTAGGTTTTACACATGATGATTGAGCTCTTATTCAGCAAACATTTACTGAGCATCTGCTATGTGTCAGACTGTACCAGGCTTTCGGGACACAAAGGTGAGGAAGATACAAAAGGTTGAGATTAGGGGCAGGGAGAATTTTTCCATCAACTCTCTATGTGTGAACCTTATCAAAACAAACAAACAAACAAACAAACAAACAACAGAAAAATTAGATATCCTATTTATTGCAGCATTAGTTGGAATTCATAAAGACTGGAAATAATCCAGAAGTCCCTCATTAGAGGACTGATTGAATATATTATGGGAACATGTATACAGTGGTGTTCCATGAAGGCATAAAAAGAAATGAGGAACATCTCTGTACATTGCGATGGAGTTATCTTTAGAATAGCATGTTAAAAAAAATAAGGTGGATAAAAGTATATTTTATTTTATAAGAGAAATGGAAGGATAAGCTATAAAAAAGTGTTAATATTTTAAGAAATGGAAGGATAATTTTTTTTTTTTAATGCCTACAGCACCTGGTCTTTCTAGGTGGTCTCCCATTTAAGTACTAACCAGGCCTGACCCTACTTAGCTTCTAAGATCAGACATTAGGCTTGTTCAAGGTGCCATGGCCATAGACCATGGACTATGGCTCCACTGGGGTGTGAACCCAGGACCTTCCACGTGTAAAGCTAACTGCTAGCTACTACACTATGTAACCACATCCAGAAAGATAAATTTTAATAAAGCATAGTTACCTGTTGGAAAGGGAAGGAATAATACTATGACAAAAACTGCACTTCTTTAAATATTCTTTGTGTTAGAGGTATGACTTTGAAACCACATAAATGATTCACTTAACTATAAAACAAAATTCAATTAAAAAAACCTAATCTCTAAAAATTAGAAGCAATAAGAAACAAATAAACCTAACTGTGTATCAAGTTGGTTGCAAAACCACACAAACAACAACTCCTTTAAGTGACTATAAAACACAGCTGTTTGTCTCTAAATTCTTAGTGGAATATATCCAAAGGGGGAAAAAAAAATCCCTGTGAAACACACAAACTTTCTGGTAGTGCTGGTATCATTATGAGGCCATAATGTGTGTATTTCTTGAAAAAGAAAATAAGTAATTATGATTTTTGTCATTGAAGATTGGGATTCCAACATGAGAAAAGGAGATATGAATGCAAGAATGAGATTAAGTAAATACCCTGTGGATGTAAATGGGAAGTACCCGTGTGAACTGGTTATGTGCTTTTTAAATAAACAAACTCCTCTCTTAACTGTGTCCACAGAAAAAGCCTAGAAGAAATGGCTGATACAGTAGCAAGAAGCACTTGAGTGAATTAATGGATCTAAGCAATGACCAATAGCTGCTAACATCACAACAAAAGAGAGACAGCTATATATATTCCTAATAGACATACAAACCACACATTGCTCTAAAATTGAACCTCAATCTGATCAGATCTCTAAATTTCACTATCAAATCACAGAAAATAGAATAGGTAGAGAAACATGTTAAACTGTATGATGAAGATTCAGTAATCGAAACCTTCTCTGGGAAACTACAGGAAAAGTGGCCCAGTTTCTTCAACAACTAAATTATAACAAAAAAAAAAATATGATAAAAAGACTTAAGAGACATATTAACCAGTTTCAATATGGAGACCATATTTGGATAAGTTACTTGTTTAAACTAGACAATTGGAGAAACTTGAGCATTGTCTGGATATTGTTTGATATTAAAGAATTAATGTTAATTGAAAAATATGCTAATTAAAAAGATTTTAAAAACCACGATATGGTTATGCTTTTAAAAAGAACCCTTCTCTTTTAGAGATAAGTATTGAAATATTTATAAATGACGTGATATGATGGTTGAGGATTCGCTTCACAATAATTCAGATTTGAGGGCACAGGAAGAGATGAAACTAGATTAACCATGAATTGAAAATTGTCGAATCTGGATGACAGGTTCATGGGGACTCTATATTTTTGCATAGGTTTGAAAATTTTCATAGTAAAAGGTTAATTCCAAAAAGAGGAATCCTATTAAATATAAAGTTTACTCTCTAAGTTCATTTGTGCTTGGTCTGACCATGTTTAGGACCTGTCATCTGGTTCCTGTTTCCTTAGATACCAACAAATATTATTACAAAAAGAAAAAATGACTTTGCCGAGATACTGTTTCAGTATGCTCCCCTAATGTAAGAAAAATCGGGGGCTGCCAAACCTGTGTAACTAAAACCGGGGTGAGGAGGCTCGTGTGGCTGCTGACTTGCTCTTTAGGGTTCTGCTTCTTCCATTTGATCTCTGATACTGATACCTAACAGCCATCTGTGGCTGCGGCTTGGAAATGATGTGACTTCTGAAAAGCAAGGACCTCCAACAGTAGGACTATGTCAACTGCTCAAAAATGAGGAACATAAAGTATTACCTCCATCTAGCAGTATAATAATTGAAAACCATTTTTGAATCCAGACTCATGGGTTTTTAGGGCTAGTAAGAACCTTATAGCTTATGTAGTTCAAATCGTTTGTGGCAGATGGAGAAATGGAAGCCCGGAGAGATAAAGTGGCTTGGTCAAGGTTGCACAGGCCATGGAAGAGTTGGGATCAAAGCTCAGATTTCACCAATTTCCAGAGTTCAGGGCTCTTTCCTCCGCAGAGCATCTGGGGTGGATAGGACCTTGACTTGTTTCTTTGGTTTTAGTCTGACCTCCCTACAATCTATACCACTAATTCTCTGGAGCAACATGCTATGACAAAGGGGGAATTTTCATTCCTCCAGCATATGGGGAGGAGGCTAGTGGCATGTGTGTTAGTAGGGGGAGTGGCATGACTTTAGAATAGTTGGCAAAATAAGCTGAAGGACACTTCCCAGGGTGAGTTGTGATTTGTGCTTGGAAGTGAAGATGGCTGCATATCGGGGCATGAGTGTGTGCCTGCCAGACCCCAGGAAGGGGTTTAAAGGACAGGCAGGCTCTAGATAGATTATGTGAGTTTAAATCCAAGCCCTGTCACTTACTAGCTGTATGACCTTGGCCAAGTTACCAATCTCTGTACCTCATCTATAAAATGGTGTCATTGTGAAGACTGAGTGAGTTAACACAATAAAACCCTTAGACCAATGCCTGGCAGCATCCAAATGTTGGCTGTGACTTAAGAAGGGAAACTGGATGCAAGTAGCAGTCACTGGGCATAAGACTTAACCTATAAGACCGTTAGGTATCTTGGTAATTTCAAATAGGGCCTTCTTGCTATAATTTTAGAGTGTCAAAAATCTCCTTTAATCCAGAGCTGAGGCATCTAGGGCCTGGATGTCTCAGCCCTGGATTATGTCCTTGAAGACTATGCTACCAAATGTGTTACCTAGAAGTAGCATGTGATCACATGAGTCGCTGACACTCCATTACCAATTCATTTATCATCTGAGAGAATTGGTCATTTGGCCAAGCCTTTAGGTAGGAAGCACAGTCAAGGACAGTATTGAGGGTGTCTGGTAAATACCTTCCAAGCAGTTGTAGCAGACACTATTGGGTCCCTCATCCCCTTGGCATTCACCTCTACACACTGAAGGCTGCTTACTCAGAAACATATAGCTCTGTCTGAGAGTACATTTTTTTCCCCCGGCTGTGGGAGTACATTCAGCCCATGAGCAGGGCAAGCTAGAATTGCAGGAAAGTTAATGACCCTGGAATGGCCCACTAACAACAATGGTGGAGTAGTTAGTGGTTAATATCTCAGCCCCTTCGTTGGAATAACTGAGGTGTGTTGTATGTACACTGTTGCCCAGAGTTCTCCATGAGACTGAGCCCCCTTTGCCTGTAGTGGTAAGCAGCATAAAAATGCACCCTTTATTGGTTTTTTATTCTCTACCTTCTTACTCCTCTGCTCTCTTATTTGATTCCTGGTGTGACTTTACAATAGGTGGAAAAATTGGCTGAAGGACACATCTAATAATTAGACCACTTGTACACTAAAATTCTGATACCATTGCAACATATGTGTGTGTTGGGTGGGGGGAGGTTTCCCCTACACCTTCACAGAATGCTCCAACACCAGCGGGGTGTCCTACAATTCAACTCAGTTCTGACACTGTCCACCTGGATATAGCATCAGTTTCTAGAGGTTAAGAGCTCAAGCCCACAAGACTAACTCCACTTCAGATGCCAATCGAAAGTCCAGGTTGTTACCTGTGCTTTTGCCTGACTGGTTATAAACCAGAAATTCCCACAACCCCCAAGATTAATTTTTTAGAGTGGTTCACAGAACTCAGGAAATCTGTTTGCTCACTATATTACTGATTTATTACCAAGAATATGAAAGAATATGAATCAACAGTGAGATGAAGAGATACATAGGGCAAGGTCCCAAATACAGAAGCTTCTGTTTCTGTGGGGTTTGGGCCCAGCATGGTGTCACATGGAAATGTTCTGGTTTACCAACCTGGAAGCTCTCTGAACCCCATCCTTTTGAGGTTTTTGGAGGCTTCATTATATAAGCACGATTGATTAAATCATTGGCCATTGGTAATTGATTCAACCTCCAGCCCCTCTCCCCTCCCTGGATGTCAAGAATGGGATTGAAAGTTCCAATTCTCTATTCTTGGTCGACTCCACTGGAAATTAGCCCTGACCCTTAGGTGCATCCAAAAGTCATCAGCATACACTCAGCAGTGGTATAAAGGAGCTCATAATGATTAACAAGGCACTCACTTTACCTTTGTGGCTCTGAAATGGTTTCAGGAACTAAGGACAAGAGACCAAATATTATAATTAAAGATGTTCTCATTGCTCTTATTGCTTAGGAAATTCCAAGGGTTCTGGGAGCTGTGAGCCAGGAACCATGGGCAAAGACCAAATACATACGAGAAATACATATTTGATCACCTGAATGAACAAATATATATTTCTCATAAATCATGATATCACACACTCAAATCTATGCCTCAGAATCTGCTTTTGGGGGCCCCAAACCAAGATATTATCCTTCAAGTATTTGGTTGGTTTCCTCCATCCTTCTTGTTCTTTTTGCCTCTCTATTCTCCATATCAACACCGGCAAGTCCAATCTCCAAATTTAGAGGCTATTTTTCTGATATAGCTACTCTGCAGTGTGGGATGGATACCCTCCCAGTCTCATATATCTCTGTGGCAATCTCCCAGGAGTAAGTAAGTAGAGTATTCAGAATTAATTAGTGTCACAGAACTCTCTTGAGACAGGCAAGCCACATCGAATGACATTTGGGAAGTAGAAAAATCATCAAAATACCATTTCTTAACAGAACTCGAGACCTCGAATCCTATTGACAACCAATTCCGAAATGAAATAACGAAGCTCAAGTTTGGGCTTGAGGCAAGTTATCTGATAACTCTTGCACCCATACCACTATCAACAAGATTTGCAGGTTATATCCGTCCTCAGACTTACTGACCCAGATAGCATTATAATAACACATAAAGTTTATCAGTCTCCTTTGAAACTAGAATTTTGTACAGAATTTAAAAATATTAATATTTCTAAATCTTTTAAGCATATAGTGAATTAAACAGAATAAACATCTTATTAAACTAATGAAATGACTTACAGTTTAAAGTTCGGTGTCGCTGAAAGTTGACTGAACTACTCTTTGTTCAGACAATGATGACAAGGCTAAAACAAATAAGCAAAAGTAATCTCTTTTGGATCAGGAATACTAATTATATTCATAACCTTTTTTAAATATATAATTCTGGGACTCTTTCTAAGTCACTTACTTTAAGCCCAAAACCATCCTACCCCTTGCCTTTATGAAGAATTTTAAAAGGTAATTTTTAAGCATTTAATTATTATATTATTCAATGGTTCCAGAAGTAGAGGTGTATTATTAATTCATCATTCATTCCCCCATTCATCCACTCACTTAGCTATCTACTTACAAATGTTTATTAAGCAGCCACTGCATGTGAAGTCCTATGCCAACTTCTGGCTGTACACTAGTGACCAAAACACATGTGGGTCCCAGCTCTTGTGGAGGTAACAGTATAGTGAATTCTACAGTGTAAATTCTAGTAAGATTTCTGTGAATATACCATTTCTATATTTGAAATATTGTTTTCCTCATTAAGGCTCAGAGAGTTAAATTGAGGTATAATATTTTTAACTACAAAAATGTAAAGGTAAGAACACTTGGAAAGAGAATGGAGGCCCTGTGTAAATATAGCTGAGTGCAACAAACCCGAACCTGTAGTCTGTGCAAGCAAAGTGATTAGATCACACATTGCGAGTTGGGAAAGCAAGGCAGTGACCCACGAGAACCAATACACTGGCCTGTTTCTGTTTTAATATTGTTTTGTTGAGTTTTGTTTGTTTGTTTGTATTTTTTTTACAACTAAGAAAACAAAGGCAGGCTAGACAAAGTTTGGGATAGGTATATCCTTGAATTCCCATGTCACATTGGGGTTTGCAAATTCTTCTTCTGTTCCCTATTCCCCAAAACTTCTAAAAGAGAAGATGAATAATCATTCCTGGTTCATGGAATGAGCTGAATCATCTCTTGTTGAGAGAAATGGAACATTTCCTCTTGAGAAAGATGGTACTGATCATATTGCTTAGTCTTGGATTCTCTGTGGTGGAGTCAGGTTGTGTAGAGAGCTGAGTTCTTATAAGGAGTAACTTATAACCTATTATATTGATATGGTTTTACCACAGCAATCGTTGTAGCTCTTGTTCTCTTTTATCTGGTCAGAGGTAGGTAGTCAGATCTGGTGATCTAGATCTTTCCCTTTATTTGCCTTGGGAAATTGTTGATAAACTACAGTGAATCGGGCCTCATCTGTATAGGCCCAGAGTGATTGAGCAAATTGTTTCTCCTGCCGAGAATCTCAATGACTTGTGCTCAAATTAGCTCTCTGTTCTTATGTTAGTATTTCCATTATAACAATTTTTGGATCACAGTATAATTATTTTGTACATGTCTCCATTATGATTATTCGATACATGTCACCTTTATAACAATTTTTGGAGCACAGTATATTTGTTTATTTGCATGTCCATGTTTGCTTGCTAGACTGTGAGTTACCATAGGGCAAGGATTGCGTCTTTTCTTCTTTGTATCTTCAGTGACTAGCACAGTGCTGGATAAACAGAGGTGCCCAGTAAGTATTTGTTGACTGAATGAACAAATGAAGGATGGAGGGAATCTCTCTGAGTGCTCAACAAGAAGGATTCAGAAGTCTATCTGGGTTGGTTGTTAACCCAGTCACTCTTTGCACTTGGCTGGCCTGATCACATGTGGGCCTGCTTTGCTAATATTCAGGGTATCACTATGTCCAACTATCTTCAAATGGAGTTGCTTTTGTAGTTTGAATGGAAAAACTGCTATATTATTTCGAATGATTGTGAAATAATAAAACAAATAATAACCTCAAATGCCAGAAAACATTATTTTCATGGAACTTTCTAAAAAACAGTTCTGCAATATCTACTTACAAAATATACACAAAAGGAGAAAACAGTGTTACAAACTACTGAGTGCCATGGATTATTTTCATAATAGGAACAAGAATGTTTGCCATGCAGCAGTATGTGGTTAGGATAAAAATATCTTCTCAAGCAAGGCAGGGAGTTTTCTCCATGTTAAGCCACAGGATGGAATAGTGATAGGGAAATTATTTATTGATTATAACATTTAAAAATTCCTTTTCTAAATCAATTCTTGTTTAAATAGGGTAAAGGGAAAAGCTATAGCCATTTGGAACTTTGGAAGATCTGGGCAGAAGGACATGAAGACATCTGTTTGTCATTGTTTGGAGCATACATTGGAGACAGAAAGTTTAGGTTTCTGATTTTATCAGTTAAGATTGGGTGGGAATGTATAAAACAAAAAAAAAAGAAACTGAAAATAATGGTGGATTAAACATGTTTTTCTTTTCTTTCCTGTAAAAGAAGTCTCCGGGTAAAGAGCACAGGATTGGCGTAGAGTCTCCTTCTTTCTGCTTCACTTTCACTAACTCTTGGCTTTTATTCAAGTTTGCCTCATGGTTTTGGCATTATTACTGGAGATCTAGCCATCACATCTGCAATCCAGGCAATAGGAAGGAGGAATGAAAAGGGGCACTCCTTCCTGCTGAATCAGTTCTCTTTAAAGGAACTTCCTGAAAACTCTCAGCCAATGATTTTCACTTACATCTCCTACTAGCAGTGAAGGAGTTTTGTTACCAGGGAAGAGAGAAGATAGCAATATGGGTAGCAAAACTGCAGTCTTTGATGCCGAGTCAGTCAGATAGTACGGTTTAAAAACCATAATACTTCTCAGAGTTATTGAATAATCCGAGTACTAATGGGAATATGTATGTATAGACGCTCCAAATATGAACTCACTTCATGCCTGTGGCCAGAGCAAGGATGCCAAGAGTACTCTCTATGGGAAAGGCAGGCTATCAATCTGTTGAAAGTATCATGGTAGTTAATATTCATTATTTTGGTAAATTTACCAAGATTCAGGGTTTGACCTTCATTAATGCAGGGATGAAAACCTGATTAAAAAAAAAAAAACAAGCTTGATTATTTTCAGCACACCAAATGTGGATTTTGAGTATCAATGAGAAATTCAAATTACCCAAACTTAACAGTAGAAAAATCATAGATGTGGAAAAGCTAAATGTTTATTAATTTGCAGCAAGAACTGTTACAGGGAACGACATGCTCACAGAAGTTTGCTTGATGAGCATGGAATTAGAAAAAGATGAGATAAGCAGTTGAGTGCCTCGTGGAATTAGACTAAAGCGAAGATGGGCTTGCCATGGGACCAGAAGGCTCAACTTATTAACTCATGGGGCTCAACTTCCTTCCTCCCCTGTGAGTTCTTGTTGGTCCATCACCTGTGTTGCCTCCTTTTCCTGTATCCTCAGCTATCCTCCTCCCCCACTTCTAATTGTGACACTCAGAACTATGTACTCTCAAGCAGATTACAGCCAATCTTGTAGGCTTGGGAACCGCACTGTCTCTTTAGAGTGAATTTGTGTATCTCTACTCTGACCCAATATGTATGGAATTTAAATGTTAACTCTCAAAAGGCAATTTAATTCTACTTATTTCTAAGTTTTCAGGAGGAGCCTCAATTGTAAACCCCATATGCCGCCTCTAATGGGCGGTTACATAGACATTTAAAAATGAACATGATTCTTTCATGGTAGAGGATAAAAAGTGACGAGGGAAGATTGTCAATTAGAATTGACTGGTATGACTCAGAAAAATGACTGAAGAAGTTACCGTTTGTAAACAGGAAGTCAATGTGTGAAAGCTTAAAAGCAGGGCTCAATCATTTAAGAATCAAGGAACCCAGTGTTCAGCCAGTATGCACTTGATACTCAAATAACGCCTTTGAGTAGCTTTACAGGTGTGCCTCAGTAATTTTGAGAAATAGTAAGCTTTTGGAGAGATCTGAGTATATTGCCCTCTTCTGAAAAAAACCAAGCTCTTAAGCACAACTCTTCTATCATTTCAGGGTGAGCTGAGATTTATTATGTGCAAAAACTATGGGAGTTGGAAGGTAGGACTAATTCTGCTACCTGGTTCTAGCAGAATTATTTTTTCTAATTGTTTTCAGTGCTGCCACTTTCTATTAAAACCAGCTAGTTGTAAAATAAAGGATGAAGCCTTTTTCTATGTCTGTGGGGAAAGCAAATGTGCTCTGTCCACAGTCACGAAGAAAGGAGAAAGTGGGATAATTCAGAATAACAACAGCCAGCCATGTTCTCCTAAAACCTTTGAGCAGTTTTAAAATTTCTATATTTGCCCCATTGACTCTCAACATGTCCTTGAGGCCATAGGTGGAATCAAATAATCTCTCAAAGTCAGAACTCCCCAAACTATAATGTTATCTATGTTCTTTTAGGCTATGTTGGGAAGATTTTAAAATGTTTAATAAAATACTACTTTCCTGAAAGAATGAGGTATTCTTTTCAATTGTGGGCCTCATCATTAACTGCTGTCAAAATAAACTGTTTGCCTTCCAATTTAATAGTCACAGATCTGCCATAGGTTTTCAAAGAGCTTCCTCTTCGGCAATCTCATCTGGTTTGACTACTGGATGTGAACAGCATAGAGTTTGAAAACACAATTCTCAGGTGTTAATGACAACTTTTCAGGATACTGACCAATTGTAATCAATAGTCCTTTTGTTAGATTAAAGAGTCCTCCCCACCCCCGCTCCTGCCCCCCGCCCCGGGTTTTTAACTCAATTTCTTTATTTATTTTAATTAGTTTCAAGTATACAGTACATTGATTAGACATTTATATAGTTCATAAAATGATCCCCCCCAATTGTTCCCTCCCTCCCCAGAACCTCCACCTAGCCAACATATTAATGCTAACTGCATTCCCTGGATTCCCTCTGCCTTGCTCCCCAACCCTGTGACTATCCATCAGCTACTAATTTGTACTTCTTTAACCCTTCACCCCATTCTCCCAGCCCCGCAAACGTTCTTCCTCACTGTCCATCACCAAATTGTTTGCAATATTTGTGAGTCTGTTTTTGATTAGTTTGTTCTTTTTATTCCTTAGATTCCACATGTAAGTGAAATCATATAGTGTTTATCTTTCTCTGACTTGAATACCTTCTAGGTCCATCAAAGCAATATGTTTTTCCATACTTTCCTTTTAGTACCTGTCTTTTAATTTGAAGTGTCTTGTAAGGGTCTTGTTTTCCTTTCCATTCATCCACTCCTTTAGTTGGAGCACTTATTTCTTTTCCATTCAAGGTACTTATTGATAGGAATGTAGTTGTTACCATTCTTTATTCCTGTTTTTGATACATGGTTTTTTCTTCTTAGAGAAGTCCCTCCAACATTTCCTGTAATATGGGCTTGGTGATAAATTCCTTCAGCTTATTTTTGTCTGGAAAGCTCTTTAACTGTCCTTCAACTCTAAATGATAGCTTTGCTGGGTAAATTATTCTTGGTTGTAGATCCTGGGTCTTCATCTGTTGAATATTTTTTACCAAGCCCTTCTGTGCTGCATAGTTTCTTTAGGGAAATCAGCTGTCAGTCTTATGGTTTTCTTTTATAAGTAACTATCTGTTTTTCTCTTGCTGCTTCTAATATTTAAAGAGTCTCTTTTGTTAGATTTGTTTCATGGATTTAAAGTTTAGATGGAATAGATAATTAGTTTTTAATGGTGAGTCCAGAGTTCTTATAATTTCCCTCTTTTCTTATGAAATATAGTTCAATATTTCTGGGTCATAATCAGTATGTTTTTAATGAATCAAAAATGACATAAAATGGAATATTTAAAAACTTTTGTTTTACTACTTCATTCTCAAAGCAGTTCTATAGCTTAATTAGGTTACTTTTTAACTCAGTGCTTCTATTTGCCTAAGTATTCATAGTAGAGTAAAGCTATCTACAAACCATGACAAGCAAATAAGCGAATTAAAGCATCCATTCTATAGGAACGTAGGAAAACTCAATGGTGTCACCTTGAAATGAAAACTGTCCTCTGAAACACAAATTAAATATAAAAGCTGAGATTAACCCTTTGGTTTCTGACTATTGAAAGAAAAGCCTGAATGACTCTCCTGTTCTCCACCACCACCCACCCAAATCAGAAATTGTTGCCTTTCTAATCACTGCACAACCCCATCGTGGACTGCTCAGACCTTCAAGTGCACTTACTGAGTATACTTAGGTCTTTCAGTCATCAGTTCACACTGAAACATTTATAAAATAAACAATTTTGTGACACTTATTGTTCTTTTTGTAAGATATTATTAAGAATGTTCATTATTGGTAACTTTCAGATTTGCCCATTTATCAGAATCAACTGAACTGCTTTTAAACAATGCAGATTTCCAGGCTTGCTTTAAGCCTGTTCAATTCGAATTTCTGGGCAAGGAGTCAGGGTCATCTGTATGACAAACAATCTTCTCAGATGATCCTGAGGCAGTTGGTAGGAACATTGGAATCATGGCACAGTGGCCTTCTTAAAAGGTTCATGGAAGAAATTTTCTCTCATCTCAGTTCTGGCACCAGTGATCCTGGGCAAATGGTTTGTTTTTATCTTTGGATACTGTAATTTATATAACTGATTGTTTTGATCTTTTTGCATTGACTTATGTGAGACACAAAGCCAAAAATGGCTCTTTCTAGCAAAAGAACAGAAAGAAAATGATAGCACTTTGGGTGTTAACAACACTCTTGTCTTCATCTCTTTCTTACTCTTATTTCTTACTCTTATTCCTTCACAAGTTATTATTTTTTAAAAATTAAGTAATTAAAAAAAATTTAAACCATTTGACCCCCTCCTGGCAGCGACTAATCTATTTTCTGTATCTATGAGCTTTTTTTTCTTTTTATTTTTCTTTTTTTAAGAGAGAATATACAGTATTGGTCTTTCTCTGTCTGATTTATTTCACTTAGCATAATGCACTCGAAGTCCATTCATGTTGCCGCAAATGGTGAGATTTCATTGTTTTTTTTCATCTTTGAATAATACTCCATATTGTGTGTGTGTGTGTGTGTGTGTGTGTGTACACACATATATAATTTCATTATCCATTCATCAATGGACACTGAAGTTGCTTCCAAATCTTGGCTATTGTAAATAGTGTTGCAGTGAACATGGGGATGCGTACATCTTTTCAAGTTAATGTTTTTATTTTGTTCCGCCAGATAAATACCCGGAAGTAGAATTGCTGGATCATACAGTATTTCTATTTTTAATTTTTTGAGAAAAAATTATTTTTAATTTCATATTTCTTATTGCAGGTATTTTTTGTAAATTTGTTTAAACCCTGTATAGAACAAGTGCGACATAAATAAATGGTAAGTACTATTCTAAATATTTGTACAAACTTTTATGAGTCTTTCTTAACTTGAGTTGAGGTGTTTGAATTTACTGTTTCTTATTTTGAAAACACAGCTTAGGATAATCCAGCAGAGATCACAACATAAACCTAGTTGAAGGTGCTGCCATAACTGTCTAGTCGAATCAACTTTTACCCTTTTGGAGATTGTAAGTAGAGTAGAAGGATATGCCATTTGCTGTACTAATTCCCATAAAAGACAAATAGTCTCCTAAATTTTATTCAGAATGAAATCAGCACAACAGAAATACATCAGTAAGACATGTGAAAGAGAACTAGAATTCGTAACAAAGTCAATCATAAGGGGCAGGAGTGGACTCTATCTATGCTCTTTAACTCCATCCAGTTGTATCTGAAGATAAAATTAGCCTACAGAACACATTATGGGAAAAACAACAAACAAACACAAACAAACAACCCCTCCCTCCAAGAAAACAGGCAGCTGGCAGATTCAAAAAAATCACGTGTAGTCTTAGTTTACATGAGATTGGGCAAGCTTGCTTTTGATCCAATCCAGGTATTTCTTGGTAAATAGGGTGTAGATTCCAGGTTTCTTGGCTTTACCACATTTACGACCTCCAGAGACTAGGGCATAGAAGGCACCTTTGCACATCAAGGGACCACCTGAATCACCCTGGAAAGAAGAAAATGGGTAGATACTTGGTAAGAAGTTGTTGAACTTTTTCTACCATCACCTGTTGATTACTCCAAGATTATTATCTGGGTCCTTGGTTTTTTGTGTCTTGAATAGTACCCAATGTAGCTCCTTATTGGTGTAGGGTCTCTGTGTCTCTGTCTCTGTCTAGGACCATGTTCCTGTCTGTCTGTCTGTCTGTCTGTCTGTCTGTCTGTCTGTCTCTGTCTAGGACCACATATATACATTCTTTGGTAATCAGTGACTATTGAACTTTATTCATTAAGGAATGAACAGGTAGACATAAAGTTTAAAATAACTCACTGAGATAAAAGAAAAATTTTAAATCGTGAATTTCATTTTGGTGTTTATGGATCTGAAATCAAGTTGCTATTTAGACCGGCAGAAAGAGTATTGCAGTAATGTCCTGGTGTCAGGAGCTTCTCCCTGTTTTGCATCCTCATAGAGATGAACACAGTTTTTTGCACATACACAACACTTAGTAAATACTTGCTCAATAACTGATTCTTGAGGACTCACTCTGATAACAAAACATGTAACTAACATTCTGTCAAGGAAAGTGACAGGGCAATAGAAGGGGCAGCCTGGCCTTTCGGATTAAGAGTTGGCTTTCAAATCCAAAAAGCAGCCTGTGCCTCTGCTGCCACTCCCATCGAAAACTGCACCCCCTCATGCTCCAGTTGGCCTTAAAACAGAGGTTTGGGAGATGATGTTCCTGGGGCACTCCAAATGCACATGATCTTTGAAATTGTCATAAATTCCACCTGATAATCACACGTATAGTGCGATGCAAATATTGTATTCTAATTTCTAAAAATATTGATAATCTATGTGCTACCTATTTGTCATCTGTAATCATGTACATCTATTTTTTTTACTACCCCAGAAGACAAGATTTTGAAAAATATGACTGTTGTTTCTTTGAGTCAGTCAGTTGACATGATTTAAGAAACACACACTATATAGTTGAGCTTTTTTAAGTTAGGTCTTATAAGACCTGTCCATTAATTTAAAATGTGGTTCTTTTCTTGGAGAAGTTATCTTCTAATTGCCACTAGTGACCTCAGAGTTGGTAGGCTTTCTAGGATGGTAATACCCCTCAGAGGAAGCCTGTACAAATCATCAGATACAGTCTATTATCCTGAATAGAAAACATTTAATGAGTATTTATTATGTTGTTGGGAACATTCTTATGATTCGTTCAGACTGGAAGGTGAAAGATAATGCTGTTCAGGAATGGAGAGTACTTTTAGGGACTGTGAATTTGTGTTTTCCATGCCTCTCCCCTGTGCTAACAAGCAAATGGAACCTTGACTATAGAACAGCTCTTTGAGATATCTTTTTGAGTGATAGGCTCTTACCTGGCAGGAATCCTTCTGGCCTTTGGCATCTCCTGCACATACCATGTCTTTAGTTATAATTGGATTGTGGTTGTAATAACTTTGGGTGTTGCAAAGTTTTCGACTTATGACAGTAACAGTGACTTCTCGCAGGGTATCAGAAGGGCTTAAAAGTTTTGGATCGGTAGTGCCCCAGCCAGTAACATGGCACTTTGTTCCAGCTCTAATATCATTTTTGGTGCTTGGGTGAAGCAGCTGGACATACTTATCAAGTTTCGCGGCCACGTGAAGCTGATAGATTGAAAAGAGAATAAATTATTATTCATCCCCAATAATATTCTGCTATTAGCCTGAGTGATCTATGTGTGGTCTTCTGTTCTAGGAGGGCGTCCCTCTTCTTGAATCTTCTTTGGTGGTAGCTCGCAGCTGAATTTGTGGTTGTTGCTTTTTGGAACATGCTCTTCATTCCCCACGGAGCTCAGTGATGTTTGGAGAGGGAACTTATGCAGAGCAGGAATTTTTTTCAGTCTCAAGTAAACTGGCCTTTGCTCTGTATTGGATGGTTTTCTGTGGAATAACATCCACAGGTCATGACTTTGAGGGTTGGGCTATTTCCTGCTGGATAGGACCCTTGAGTATGGTCTAGACTAAGTTTGGACTAGACTAAGTATGGTCTAGACTAAGTTGTAACTCACTTCTGTGTCCCTGAAGTCACTTGGTTGGCTCTGTTATATAAATGACTTGTATTTTTCATTTGCTAATGATAAAAGCATTTGGAGAAAAAGCTTTTGATCTGGATCCTTAGGCCTGTTAGGATGTTCCTTCCCACATATATGAGCATCCGAGTTGCTTTTTCTTATGTAAACACAGCCTGATACATTTGTAATAAATTCTTGTTTCTTTCAAGGCAGTATATGGAGTTAAAATGAGCCCTTATATAGTATGTCACAGTCACCTCAAACATGGAGAGAGTGCTAACAAAGTGTTTTTGTATAGATGATTTAGCAGCTGAACTATATTGTATCGGAATGTTGGAGAAACTAACGGAAGGCAATGCTACATACCTTAACCAGCATAATATCATTCGATTCAGGATCTGATGTAAATCTTGAGAATGGTATGAATTTTTTAATCTCAATTGTCTGTTTGGAAGCCTCATTCTTTGAGAGAGAGTGTGCTCCTAAAACCACTTTGGGAGACTGACCTCTAGCAAACCTAAAAAAGGCAAAGAGAATAGAAGCAACAAAATGATTCCCAAATCCCCCATTGGATGAGAAATGGTAGAAAAGGTCATATACATACAGGAATAAGGACTATTTACAAGATAACCTGTCTAGGATGACAGAAGTTTCAGTGGACTCAAGCATGAATGAATAATACCAAGGAACAATTGCTCCACCTCACATTCCCCAGCACTGTGAAAGAATATCAGAACTTGTACCCTATTGTGGGAAAAAGGAGTGACATCCTAATGGACTAAAATCAAGTTAACAACGAGATTGTGTTAATTTATGTAAAATTAAAGGAAATTCTACTTCTCAAGTTTTTGTGTTGAGATTTATACCTACCATTGTTTTCTCTCTTTTTTTTTTATTAATTGAGGTAGAAAATACATAACATAAAATTTACAATTGTAAGCATTTTTAAATATATAGTTCTATGTATTAAATGCATTTAATTGTTCATCCATCACCACCATCAATCTCTAAAACTTCGTTATCTTTTCAGTGTTAAGTGTATTAATAACTAAAAGGTAAAGACTCAGCTATACACTTGTTAACCGGTATGTCTAGATGTTATCTCAGGGCAATCTGAGAAGCAAGGTCCATTACATGGCTCTCACATGTGCTCAGATGTTGTTTCCCTTCAATTAGAAAGATGATTTGAACAAGAAAGGAGAACTTTCCTTAAGGTAAAAAATAACTGCTAATTTAAACTGAAGACACTTTAGAGTTAGTAGCCATTGATAATTCCATTGTGGAGATTTAGAGGATATAAACGGGTTTTTTTTAAATCCCCAGTCATATACAGTTCTAGTACCAGTATTTCAATAGTGCCACAACTGATCTGATTTACTGTACATTAACTAAAAGTACGTTTACATGTAGTTATGAAAATAGAAATGACTTTTCTAAGTTCTCGGCAACACCTGGGAGCCATTTGCATATTACAAAAATATCCTATTTTAATGTATGTTTTTAGGAAGTCACTTCAAATCCTCTTTCAGAACAAGGAAGGTTACACAAAGAATTATATTTGTTTACATATACCTATGTAGTTATCATTTGAAAAAGGGATCAAGGCGGATTATTAAAAAACCACACATACCCATACATACAGATTAATGAAGATTAATGAAAGTTAAAAAGGGCACAGAAATACAGAAAGGAAAAGGAAAGTTGTTTCAAGTTTGGAGAATGAGTACATAACTACGAGGCAAGTTGTGTATGGCAGGGCTGTGCCTGCCAGGAATGACCACTTTTTGGTTTCTACCAAAAGAGTTTATTTTGGTTTATTTTGGGAATTCCAGTTCTATTTGTTGAAAAGTTTACCTATTGCAAAATCAGGATGGGGATAAAATTTCTCAAAGGATGTGGACTGGATTTCCTAAGATTGATTCAAACTCAAATTCAACATACTCTCTAAACCCAAAGCTTTGGAAGGGAAGAATGAAAGAAAATCTCCCAAGATCTCAGGCCTAACAGAAACAGTGGGTACCTGTGTAAATAACAAGCCCAAGGAAAGCTGTGAGGTGCAATGCAGAGAGCGGAAGATGAAGTCTGACTATGGGAAGGGTGCTGAGAACATTTATGGTTTCCCTTTATCTTTTACCAATTTACTTGATTAGTTAACTCCTTTGAAATGTTATGGTTATTTTTGTCTCCACTGGGACATGTTAATACTAAAAATAAATGCTCTCTAAACTTTCCATTTCTGGATACACTTCAACTATAGTCTGTACTACAAAGGTCAGTTTTTCTGCTCACATGATACCTGAGTTCTAGGATCCCACCTCCTTATAAATCCAGGTCTAAATTCACACAGAGGCATAATAATACCAGTGTCTTTCATTTGTACATTTGTACAGCACAGTGTTTCTCCATGGGTGGTCCACCTGCTTCAGAATCATCCGGAGGTATTGGTTTATAATGCAGATTTCTGAGTCGCACCCTGGACTTAACCAGATCAAAACTACATATAGAACAGAGCCAATGTATTGCTTCCAGTACGTTTTTACTTCATCTGCTAAAGACATTCAGAAACATTGCCTCTACTGAGCCTAACAATAATCATTCTCAGTGTTGTTAAAGCCAACAGGCTATGTAGTCCTTATTGGTGAAAGAGTCCTTCGACTGGCCAAAAGTGATACATATTGTAAGTAGAAGAATCAGGCAGGACCCAAACCCAATTTTTGTGACTTTAAGTCCAGTGCTTTTTCCATGACGCCTTCTAAAGCCCTGTGTCAAGAACTTTCATGTCTCTTATTCTTTGTGCCCATCTGCCTTGACACTGAGCAGTGTGTCTGCTTAGACACAGGCCTTCGCTCTGACAGAGAAGGCAGGGTCCCTATTTCTTGGAGGTCTCTTTTGCCTAAGAGAGGAGAGAATGACCTGGCTGTCCTATCCCATCAATGCAACTGGATCATCGGATTTGTTCCTCAGTGATTACCATGGAAGGTACAGATAATGATATAACAACATTAGATAACATTTATTAAGTTATAGTGGTATGTCAGGTTTTGTGCTAAGCATTTCACATATTTTTCCCCCTTATTTAAACCTTACAACAGTCCTGTATGGGAGGTATTATGATTATTCCCAACTGCACAGGAGGAAATTGAGACTCAGATAAACTAACAAACCTGAGAAAGTTCCATAGATATTAAGAATACAAATGCAGGCAGGATGGAAAGCTCAGTTATATTGAATCCAGGGCCTAGATTTTTAACCGTTCTACTCTGGGAGCCTTGAGTGATTTGTGATGAAGCGAAGGCATGTGGATGGGGGTTTGGGGGCTTCCATTTAATCACTGGCAGGTGGTAGGAGGGAAGGGTGCTCAGTAAGGGAAGACATTGAGGGAGACTCAGGAAGACAACGGACAAGATGGCTTCTCATAAGTTAAAATGTTGAAAATAAGATTATGCAAGAAGTCTTTTTACCAGTTTCCTTTTAAAATTGGCATGGCAACTAATAAAGGGTCAAGATACTGCGTGAGGAACCACGTGGATGGGTAGTGAGAGGGGAGCCCCCAGATTTGGCCTCCTCCACCATTTCGCTGAGAGAGGGGCCAGGGTTAGTAAGCTATTCCTGCAGGATACTTGAAGCACATTTGTGGGAAGCCACCATTGAACTATTTCATAAGTATTTTGGATTTCACAAAGCTTAATATTTTTCTAAGCACTAATCCATCCACATTTTTACACCTAAGTGTCCTGTAGAGGAAATTTGAACTCCACATATTTTGAAGTTCTTTTAAACTCCAGCCATTTAAAATTATAGTCAGCAGTAGTTTCTTTTTTCTTTTTTCTTTTCTTTTTTTTTAAATTCCAAGACCTCTTTTCCCTGATTTCTCAATTTGAGAATCCATCCCTACTGAGTCAAATTCACTTGACAAAATTTAAAATTCAACTTAATAATACTATTTACCTTTGGGTAGCACTTTATGGCTTGTGAAGGATTTCGCATACTTTGTTTTCAGCTTAGCAAGAAAAAAAAAAACCCTCAAAATTCTTTCTTTCTTTCTTTCTTTCTTTCTTTCTTTCTTTCTTCCTTCCTTCCTTCCTTCCTTCCTTCCTTCCTTCCTTTCTTTCTTTCTTTCTTTCTTTCTTTCTTTCTTTCTTTCTTTCTTTCTTTCTTTCTCTCTCTCTTTCTTTCTCTCTTTCTCTCTTTCTTTTTCTTTCTTTTGTTCTATCCAACTTTTATAAGAAGTCAAGCTCTGTGTCTGGGGAAATTAGAGTCCATCCAAATGTCTACCATAAACATATTTGAAGATGTACATATTTTGAATTGAACAAACATTTACTGATAGTCACCCTCTGCCTAGCTGGTCCACAGGGAGCAAGTGCCCTGGAAAGAACAGAAGTGAGGGGGACACAAGGGTGATTTCTATGACAGCAAGAATCCCACTTAAATAAATTAGCCACATTAAATTAGAAATTAGTGGCCTGCTACTTGGAAATAAAACAGAAATTCTCACTGTTTCCAAGTTTCAAAATTTCTATTTTGTGTTCAAAAGTCTCATTAATGGAGCAATCAAACAATTGCCCCCGTTCCCTCTACCACCAAACCTGGAGAAGCAAGTCAATTCAGTTGTTCCATTTAGGTACAGCTGATGCCCGGAGAACAAAGCATTATGGCTAAGAGTTTCGTAAGTGAAATGCTGTAACGCTTATAAGGAAAGGAGAAGGAGGCCCTATCTCTTCACAGCTTATTCATGCAAGAATCATAAGGAAGAAAACATACAAATAAACAAAAACAACACCCCCCCAAACCCCAACGAACAAAACAAACACTAAATTTTCTATTGCTTTTCCTTTTGTGATGGTTGCAGAATCCCAAGAAGAGTTTTAGACTTTTGGAGCTGAAGTAAGAGAATCGCAGGCTGAAATGGACTTTGAGAGGTTATAGTCTGTCTTCAGAAAAGCTTTTATTCTAAATATCTCAGAAAAAGAACTCTGTGTATGTGTGTGTATGCGCGTGTGTAAATTATCTATCACTTTTTTTTCTCACCTGGGTAGGTTGTTGCCCCCTACAGTTGTGCCTCCCAACTGTGGGCCTCACCTCTAGGCTGGGGAACGGGGCAGAAGAGTTAATGTAAGGAGTCTAAAATCCATTAGCAAAGCAAATTCCTCTTACTACTACTACTACGATGGCTAGTTGTAACTTATTTGTACTTACTATGAGCTAAGCATATTCAAATATTTATAAAGATAGTATTTATTCATTAAAATCTCATGAAGCAAGTACTACTATTATTATTGCCCATGTGTAAAATGGGGAAATGGAGGTGCAAGCTCAGGTCGTCTGATTTCCTCAGGAGAGGTATGACCTGAAAGTCAGGAATACTGCTGCTTCCATTATTACTGTCGATGCATTACACAGTGGGCTTGAATTTGTCTAATGGCTTTATGGGAAAGGTAGCCCACCTCTCCCTTTCTGAAAAGGAAAGTTCAGGGCAGAAAAAGTGGATGTGTGAATTCCACCAGTTGGTCGGTTATCACAGAAGCTGTTAGTAGATCAAATTCTCTCCTGGGAGAGGTGAGCTTCTCTTCTCATCAGCCTGAGGAAAAACATAGAAAAAAACTCCAGAAAGTGCAAGTACTCACCGACTGTAGCAGTGGGCTGCTGTCAGCACCCACTGAGGATGGATCAGGACTCCTCCGCAAATGTGATTGCCGCCATACTGAAGAGAAGCCATAAATGGCCTGGAATGAGGTGACACCTCTTTCCCTCCAATTATCTCCATGTTGAAACCTAGAAAAGAAAATTGAAAGATTTAACATAAGAGATCTAAGCAGATAATTTCACGTAACTCTTATTTCGACAATCATGATATCATTTTCAAAGATTTAAAAAGAATCCTACAATCACCTAATAGTTATACTTTTACTGATAAACAATTGTATAACACATTACAGGTTAGAGGAATAGACATGGTTATGCAAAATTATTTTCATTTATACTGTAACAATACAATCATTAGAAATTCATTTATAGTTCACATACGGTAGGCACAGAAGATACTTACACTCTGGAGTCATATAAGCCCAAGTTATTAGGAAAAAGAGAGAAAAAGAAGAGAACTTGGTCATTTTAACGGCTTAGATTTAAGAAACACAGATGAAATACTCTGACTGTATCGGTAAAGGAAGAAGATTCTGAAGACTAAGTTTTGATCTCACAAGTTTTAACTTGTTCACCGCAAACGTTCTAGAGGTAAGAATTTTCACACTGAAGTCTAAAGGAGCATATCAGTTTGGGGAGTTTCAGGTCTGTGCTTTTAGCACTTTTGGGGGAGTTACGTGTGCAATAAAGAATTCATTCCTAGAGTTAATCACCTCCAATATCTGTATGAATACTCATGTTATAAATGATGCAAGAAGAAAAAATATTCAAGCTGTAGAAATAAACTAAGTTGTAGACAAAGTTTAAAGATGTTCATTGCTCTAAAGCAATACTTACATTTTTCCTGGCAGAAAATGGTGCCTATCACATTTAGTTTCTTTTTGTCATTTGGACATAGATTTATTAAGTAGAAAGACATAGAACCTTGCACAAGTAATGGTTGTGTTACAATAAGGCTTCGCTAAAGCCTGAATGTCATCCAGAGAAACTCATATGCTTCATAATTTTGAGTTTCTCTTTTACTCATTTTTTAATTGAAAATGACCATGTGTTTATCCAGGGCTTTAATAATAATGTATTTTAAAAATCAAGGACTATATTTCGTTATTCTCCCCAGGAACAGATGATAATGCATTGTTAGGCTTTCTATAGTACTTTCTCCTTCACTACAAGAGGTATTAGACTTACAAATCTATGAGATTCTATTTTTGATAGGTGCTGATTAATGGTGCAAATGTTATACAATATAGAGTACAAATAGAAAAATCAGGCACCAGAAACTCAATTACTTTCCAGAAACGCTGACCAAATTACCTTGAATTAACAGTTCTTACTTTCTTTATTCTAAGATCTATACATTCTATCTTCTATTTTTTAATAAAGAATTAAAATCCAGGGCTATTACTCTTGGCGGACTGCAAAAGACTCCTACCAAATTGTTGTTTTCTAGCACAAGACAGTAGGATTAACAATAAATAATATTGTAATTATACATTATACATTGTAATTTGATAAGCGCCTTTAATTATTTCCAAAATCATTTCTTTTTACATGATCACTTCTATTTTTTCATGTCTTATGTCTGTGAGGAAGGCAGGACACCTATTATGCTACAAATGAAGAAATAGGCTCAGGAAGGCTAAGTAATTTGCCTAATGTTACAGCATACAACCTGGACCAAATCATTTGCCTGACCTGAAATTACTTGTATGTGAATAAATACACTGGCAGAGCACAGAATTTGAAAAATATTCTGTTTTCACTTAGCAGGGATGCGGCAACAGTAAAGTATTCCTGCATATTAAGTAAGCAGAATTAACAAAACCAATGCAGAGTAGTGACTTCCTGTCACAGAGAACTGTGGGTGAGACAAGGAGGAGCCGGATTAAGAAAAAGCCACAAACTTAATAAACCAAACTTGTTAGTTTCAGTCAAATGCCCCCGCGAATTTTCAAGTCATCTTTGTCACTGTTGATGTACTTCAGGTGGATCCCTGAGGGCTAGTTTTCCAAGCTGTAAAGATGACAGGAAGACATCAGTTCCCTGCTATATCCCAGTGATGCTGGGAACATAAGGAAGATGATGTGTGACATGTGGAAGTGATTTGAACTATGAGGAAGAAATGAACCGTGTAGATGACAAAGCTTCATTTCTGATGGGTGGAGGGGAGGCATTGTTAAAAACATCACTCTCTGCTTATTTCTGTGTGGCAACATCCACATAGCTTTTTACAAATTGCTAAGCATTTTCAACTGTATCTCCACAGAGGTGGCTGTCACTAGTCTTGCTTTGTGGATAGTCTTGCTGGAGATGACTGAGCTAGCAGGTGGCAGAGTCAGTTTTTAAGCCCTTAAGGGCTGGCTCCAGGCTTCATGTTGCTTTCAACCTGACTAAGTACCTGCCATGTTCTGAAAAGTCTCTGGGGCTTAGATGCTCTAAAGAGGCAAGCTGGCTGTGACCAGGGGAAAAGGATTTAGTCATATGCACTGCAATTAGACATGGGTGAGATTTAGTTCACTTGGAAGGACAGTCTCATAACTCTTTCTTGTAGCTGACCTGGAAAATTCTGAGAATCATATTGGTTTATAGTAATGAGTTCCTTGGTTTTGGCTTTAGTCCAATGCACTGGTTAATAGTATCATTTGTTATTATACTTAGGATCCTGGATTTGAGAACAGTGGTCTGTGTAACACAATGAGCTCCACATCTAATTTATTTCTGGGTGTTGGATTTTGTTCTGTTGAGTCTGCTGTGGGGAGTGCCTGTTTGCTTTGGATGGCTTTTGTAGCAGCTGTGCTGGGCTGAGCAAGTGTGAGGCTGCGGTGCTCAGCGCGAGACGAGCTTCACTCGTCGGGAGGCCTTGCTGTTGCGTGTTATGTTCAGCTGTCCTTGTTAGCTGCTCTTAGAGAAGCTGCTTTTGAGCACAGGTTTTTGGTTTCCCTCCATCTCTCCTCTCTCTCTTGACCCCCTTGTGTTTTGGAAGACCGTGTGTGCTTCTCTCCAGTGGGCTGCCTTTCTTTACCAGCCCTGACACCTGCTTCATCACATTCATCGGCCACACCCTCTTATAGTTGTGTCACTGAAACCATGGCCTACAGACCTGTGCCAGTCTATGACCTGTGTTTTGCCCATCTGGGGCAAAAACAGACAGAGATTGAGAGTCAGAGCTTAGAGGCTCAATCTTAAGTTATTTTATTTAATGAAATGTAATTTAGTGTCTGTTCAATCTAATCATTAAATAGGACATGTGTTTTGTATGCTTTTGTTTTTAATTTAACTTTTCTATTCATGTTGTATTATATCAAGTATCTGTTCACAATGGACTGAAACTAAAACCAAGCAAATTAACAAACAAACCCCCAAAACACACCTCATCTTCCTCACGGGTAGTTTGAGCATAGCTCTGCAGACACAACTACAAAGCAGAGCTCTTTCGAGCTCTGTCTCTTCTCTTTTAGCCTCCTTGAAAAAGTTTTCCAGTACCAAGTTTTCCGGGACTCTTACGGATTTGGCAGAATCCCCCTGGTTCCCTCCTATATGGCCCACCGTCTTCTGGGCCATGATTTCTGTCCAATGATGGTTTAGCTAATTGAATAAATGAATCTGCTAACAATTACAGTAGCCTTGAAAATTGGAGTGGGGTGGGCTATTGGGCGCTGAGTGATGACATTACATCTGGAGGGCCCAAGACACTATAAATCCTGCTTCAGATTACAGGCATCCCTCCCACAAAATTCCTTAAAATTGGTGAGCTTGAGAGCAATTGCAAAGGAAAGCAAAGTACACCTTAACTTGGACCTAGGGTTTTGTCCTTAACATCAATGCAGAGAAACTTTGCACTGATGGATGATATGCTGTGGTAGGATATTTGGTATGCTACCTTGTCCTTAGCTACTTACATTTAAGTACTTCCGAGAGCGCTCTATGACTTCTCTTTAGTGGAATGATGGTGGCGATGAGAGTGGGCTGGCAGGAAATTTGTTTTCTCTTCTACCTTAACTTCTAATCAAAACATATTTTGCATATTAATTATCTTCCTTGATTAACTATGAATATGTATCTCCCTTGATTCAACATGAATATGTTCCATCATTATTGAGTTGCATGACGCAGTAGTCTTTTAACTTTATTCTCCTTTACTCCTCTCCAAATCAACTACGAAATGACTGCCGTGAATGAGAAGTGCAGTGAGTAAAATATGGGATCTTGGCATAAGCAGCAATCATAGGAAAACATCTGAGAAGTTGGCAGTACTCCTGTAGCTGGCTGCCTGCTCACCTCATCTCAACCTTTTCTCTCATGCTGCCCTTTTATGATATCTCTTTTTTTTTTCTTTTCTTCTTCAGGGTGGTTTTCAGTGTTCATTTTTACTGAGTTGAAATATTATGGGAGGAACTGGAAAAGTCCCACATGGGGTGGTCCCTGTGATGTCTCTGGACCCGAGGCAGATCACTCACACTGTCCATAATATTTGTACTAAAAGATTTACACACGTGAGAATCTTTCCAACAGGAACGACTGCCAAAGGAAGGTTTGCAGCCTTGATGTCTCTCCCAGGCAACAACTTGTGGGGACACTGGCCTCGAACAGAGGAATTGAGGACTTGGATAAGCCTAGTGGGGTTTTAGGGATGTGACTAGGATCAATATGTAGGTCAAGTCAAGAGAAATATGTCAGTGAAAAGAACCAGGCAATAAAGACCAGAAGAAAGGTGGAAGTAGGAAGGGAACGAAAGGGAAGTAAATCATATTGTAGAGGAAAAAAGAAAACAATCAAATGAGAATGGAAGGCCTTATGGGTAATATAGTAGATATTTCAAAGGGAATGATCAGACTCTTTAATGAGAAAACATAGTAAATGCTATGGCCAGACTGGAGCTCAATTGATTCAGTATGCCTTAATTTTTCATTTACAATGAATTCAAGTTGAAATTGTCACACAATTTTAAGTATGATAGAAATACTTTTTCCAAAGGCTAGTGATTGGCCAAACAAAACACATGCATGCACGCGCACATGCACACACACACATATGCACACATGCACACACACATATTTGCACCTGCACCCCAACCCAACACTTACTGATTCCTGAATCTCTACCTTAGTCTTTACCATGAATAAATTCCAGGTGGATTAAAAATTTTTATGAAAAAATGAAGTCATTATAAGCATTAAATAAAATGGTAAATTAAAAATATTGTTTGAGAGATGAGGGCATAAAGGAAATTGCCAATAAATTACCATATATGAAGCTTTGACTTTTGTAAGGTAAAAAGCACCATAGGCAATATCCAAAGACATATGACAAAATGTTTGTCATTTGTATTGAAAAGCATTTCCCCACAAAGATAATATCTTTAATCTATGAAAACTCTCAAAGATCAATCTAAAAAGGTAAGAGTAATAATAAATGAACTTGATGATGAAAAAATAGATCTAAATAAAAATAAAACAATACTTTTGTTAAGGACCTAATATATAATAATACTTTTTAAAAAATGTTGGTGATTACAAGATAAAAAACAAAGCACATTTCACATTTCTGCAGGTCTTAGTAAGTATAAGTTTGATACACCAATAGCACAACTATAGCAAATACTGATAAAAAGACCACCAAGTTGAGAAAAGATAAATCAGCAAAAATATAATCTAAATTCTCATTGTTGGTTGATGAGTCAGTTGGTGGGTTTTAACAACAATGTAATTATCATTCTATTTCTTTTAGATCTTGAACTTTGTAAATCCTTTTTTTTTCTACAGCTTTCTCAATTCATCTCTTGTTTCCAAAGTCCAAAATACAAACTTTCTGTTCTCACCAGAATTTCAAATCACTGTCCTTTTTGCAATTTAGCCATGTCCACTAGCTCTCTTCTGGGACATCTGACTTATTTTCAGTCTGAACAAGATAGTTATGTTAACAAGGCCCACATGTCAGCTCCAGGTTGCCCTACCCCCTTAACCTTCTGCTATGGAACTTTCCAACCCTACATCACCCTTACCATTTGCTTTCTCACATTCTAACTTAAAAAATACTGCTACACAGGACCCTAGTGGACTAGCCCACCAGCTCAAGAGTTAGATGTACTCTTACTAAATTGTACTTACTAAGATGTTCACTGTATTATAGAAATTCTTTCATTCATTTCTTGTTCATTCTCTAAATCAATGGCCACAGTAGCCTTTCCAGACTTTCTTCATCTTTCCCAAGCCCCATTTCCCATTTCTAGACCCAACACTTCACCTTCTACTTCAGAAGTCGAAGGTGAACTCTATCTCTTGATCTAATTGCTCATCCTTTCTACCTGGTCAGGTGGAAACACCTTCCTAAAGGAGCAGCTTTGTTCTTTCCTCATCTGCTGGGGACTAAATCTTTTGATTGTTTCTTTATATAGCAACTTAAATTTATATATCTTCATTAGCTCGTTCCTTCAATCTTCATCCACCCATCTATCCATCCATCCCTATATCAGATTTGTTTACAAGGCTACATAGACCTATGTATTCATGAAAGATATTTATTTGAATGTGGTTGTTCCTCAATTTATCATTCCTTTTCTTTCTTTCATAATCAGAGTTCTTTATTTCATAATCAATTTCTTGCTCTCTCTTGTCATCCTTACAAATTGCTTTCATTTCTCACTGAACTGGTGAAAATGTTATAAGTGAATCTAGTGGGTTTTCCTCAGCCCTCATTCTCTTTGATATCTTTGCATCTCTTCACTATGCTTTTCCTTGAAGCATTCTCTGCTCCTGTCTGCTGTCACATGCTCTGTATTGATAGTTTTTGCCCCGTAATCGCTCTTTTTACTGCTACTTCCACTTCCTCTTCCTGTTCTCCAAATTATGAGGATGAATGTTTTTAGGTGAACATTTACAGTTACTAATTCTATATTTGAAATATTAAAGCCCTCCCTTATACTCTTTATACCAGTAATATCAGGAACCAAGAATATAATAGAGCCATTTTGAGTAAATGTTTCCAAGGGAATTCACAATGATAAAATCAAAATAACATAAAACAGATTCTAAATTAAGATTTTCATTGTTTTCATCAACAAAATTATAATGTTGGGAAGCTTCTTTTTTCTTTTCCCTCATATTCAAGATAGTAACCATATTTCATTGTAAGTGATTTGATGCCAATAGTTGAATCAGTCTGTATTTTAATTTAGTATTTCCTCCAGACATTCTTTGAATGTGTGTCAACAGGAAAGAACATGTTTCAAAATCCACTTCTGCCCATTTCTCATTTAATAAACAAAATTAAGTTTAATATGCCTTTTAATTCTCCCTATGCTTTCTGAAATTTGCCAAAAAAACTGAATTGTCAGAATTGTTCAAGACCATATTCTAAAGCAGGTGAAATTAGCCATGGGGGACCCTTCATCTCCACTCCCACTTCTCTTAACAGTTCTCATCTGCAAGGATTTATTGTCAGTAAATACCTACCAACGCCTCATAGTTCAAGAATATTTTAAGGTGTTGCCACTTAACAGTGTATTCTCATTTTATTTAATGTATTTTAAATAATAAAAAAACCCCTAAAATTCAGAGGTAGCATCTCTAATGATGAGCTGTCAGGTATGGTGACAGGAATGGAGATAGTTTGGGTAGATAATATTCCTTGCATCGATTAACTCATACCATAAGGCATCACCTCCTCTGGGTACAGAAGAGGCTGGCTCTAGAAATGTTTTGTTTTTGCATATTGTTGTGTAATTGACAAGCCAGAAGTCACTGAATTGCTGCTGCCAGGGGGGTGTTTAAAACTGTCACGCTAGAAGTACTAACGTACATATATTTCTACCCAATGTGTGTGTGGGAAATATTTTAAAGTTTGGATTTTAATCAGAAAGTACTCTTCTCACTAGAATGAGTTTTAAATGCTTCTCTGAAGAAACAAAGAACACAGAGTGAGTGCCCCAGGAGCTCATGGGCTTCCAGTTCACAGACCGCTCTGATGCACACACACATAGAAGCCATCCCCAGGTAATATGTACTAAGAATAATTGGAAGCTATGCAGTGCAGTAGCATGATGTTAGGGAAGATGTTTCTTCTCTGAGTGACACTTCCCTTGTATTACTAACTGCCAGACACACGCTGTAAGAACAAGCTCTCATTCAGTCAGAAGTCTTAGAAAAATATCCTTGTGATAGGATCTAAGCAAGCAGGCTGCAGCACCAGGTAATAGTATGCAAAGAGTCCAACCCACACCAAAGCCAAGGACACTTGTAGTGTGATCTAAATCAAAGGGCTCAGACTATTCTGTAAGATGAGGAGATTTTTAATAACTCATAGTTTAAGGAAGAAGGAAACTCCTAGAAGACCAGTCAGCCTTCCATCTGAGACATCGTGCACACCCTTAATTGTTTGTTCTTCAAAATTTTATCCCCAGAATGTTGTTTTGTGAAAGTGTCAGAAGAGAGACAAGAGACTGTGATGAGAAAGGTTACGTGCATCTAAATGACCAATCCTCTTGGAGGAAAGGGTCAGGAAAATTGATGTAAAATCTCTGAATCAAAAACCAACATATGGTAAATTTATATTTTATTTAAAAAATAATTTTCTGGGGGAAATTTCTTTGTTTTTAAGTTTTAAAGTAGTAATAATAACCATTGGCAACAACTGTTATCTCGAACTGTATTTTTAACCTATTAAATAAAAATTACTCTCTTCCAATGGGAAAACAAGGGATAAAAGAAGTAGGCAGCCAGAATTTTGCCAAATGTATCAGAGGGAAGCCAAGACTCCATAGTAACTTAGCAATGAAGTCTGAGTCCCTGCTGAAATTTATTTTATAGACAGAGACTCAAGTCCTGGACACAAAACAAGATCAACATGAAACACACATAGAAGGGTCATCAGAATGTAGACAAGGCAAGTAAGAGGCAAGAGACAATACAGACGAGTCTACAACAGGGATTATTCTATTTCCTTCAGTTCATCAGGGAACACAAAGTTTATATCTGAACCCTCACCAGTAATATTATTTTAGTATTTATATATGTTTTTATATACGTGTTTTTCCAGGTAACTGTTTAGTAAACCTGATATAATTGGATCCAGTCATTATCAACAGACCTTTTATAGGCAAAAGTCTTGGGTTAAAGGCGTATCCCATGTAGGGTTACTTATATATAAAGCGGAACAAAACCCACATGTATTGCAAGTCATAATTCTGTTACCTGTAATGCATTTTTTTCAGGATGTTGTTTCAACAGAGAATGTGTACGTCTGTTTGGACCACAAGTGTTAAAATCACAGGATGTTATTGCTGAAAGATACCTGTTTCAGTCAGATCCTGTCAGGAAATAGAATCTGCCTCAGGTGATTCAAATAAAGAGACTTTTAGGAAGGGGGACTACTCATATAGGTGTGGGCTTGGTAAAGGGATTCGAGGAACTCAGGACATGTAACGGCCATTGCTGTCCCTGATGGCACAAGAGCTGAGAATTACCCAAGGGGAGCCATAAGCACCGACACAGCCCCTGCCATAAGCGCAGGCCAAAGCAGGGAAGGAGTAGGGAAGAAATACCATGGTCCCATCCCTCTTTCCTCCTCTGATCTTCCGAAGGTGATTTCCGTAGGCCGAACCCACAGAAACTGCAGGTCAAGGGAGCCTGGGTGATGCAGTCCAGAAAGGGTTCAGAGCAGAGCAGGAAAGGGCAGAGAAACAATTTGGGATGAGTGGGGTAAGTGGTGAAAAACCACACGGTCCTTAGAAATCTATCCTTTGTGCTCAGATGGAAAGCTCCAAATTCTTTCTCTGTCTGGCCATGGACAAGTCTCAGGTGGGCAGTGTGGGTAAAAGGTATGTGACTGTCTGAAGCAGCTTACATCTGGTAGAGGTAAGAGTTTGCTTGTTAAAGGTGAGCAGGCTGGCCCCTCTAGAAAAGAGCTGGCCTCTCCATGGGAACCTACATGTCCTAGTGCTTACAGCAATGAGTCCTGGTCTGTCTGTGATCACACCAGATGAGGGGCTGGTGCTTCTCCAACAACACATGCTTATAGGAGGATTCTACAGCTAGCTGGTAGCGTCCTAGAGCTGCAAGATTCAGTTCTCAGCTCCCATCATGCCAGGAAAGACCAGTCTCTCCCCAAGCACGAGGGCTGAGCTGATGAGATAGGGCTGAGTTGAGGTACTGACACGTCATGTTATGCTTGTATCTAGTCTCTGATCATACCAGGTAAGGAGCAGTGTTTCCTACTTACGCAACCCAAACTCTAGCTCTGTTTGACCTTCAGTGCACTGCTCTAGGATGGACCATGAGGAAACCGATTCTCTCTCTCCAGTGATTTCCGCTCTGTCAGATACGGTATGTGTGTACTGCTTTGCCAGTTGTCTTTGTTTACAAGAAACTCAGGCTGGAACCGACAGGGTATTGTGGGTGGCAGCAAGGCTCCCACAGCAGACATTGAGAGTTTCTTGTTCCCCAGCCTTCCAGCCAGCATCTCCTTTAATCAACTGCATACTAACTCATAAGGCCAAGGTGACTGTCAGTACTCACCTACATAGCTCTGCAAAGTGAGATGATCAATGAGGTGGGTATTGAATGTTATGACCCAGCATGTGACATCAGTGTGACACCTCAACTGTAGCTGGTGAGTAGACATCATAATGGGCCGAAGAATGAAACAGGAAAAGCAAAATAAATGTGTTCATTAAAAAAGGAAAAACAGTTACATAAGTGCCCTTGAATAAATTAGTAATATTTATTTGTGGTGCACTGCAAGTTGCTCAGTTACGTCCATATTTATTTTTTATTGCTTTGCAAGTTGCTCAGTTATGTCTTTAAGGTTTTTATCATAAGTAAGGTTTCGACTCCCATTCATTTTGTTTGGAGGAGGGTATTGTGGAAAATGTGGCTTTTTATTATTCCATTGAAGTCCACTTTGTCAGGGATCCAAGTGGCTATAGCAACTAAATCTCTTGTTGACTCTTCCTCTAGACTCAATCCCCGAAAATTAGTTGGAACAGATTAGAGTGAGCCCTGTGAAATCTGCCTTTTGGTTTCAGAGGAGCAGTGAACTGGAAGGCTCATCCGTTCTTTGATCTGCTGTGACTTCTCTGATCCTGCGAGTGGGTGTGACTCATACAAGGTCTTGTTGTTTCACTCCCTTGGAAACTGTCCAACTGTTATAAATGAGGCCCACTCCTGGCTGCCTTGACCTTCAGCCTAACAACTGGATTCTGCAGACCCCAGAGCCCTCAGAACCCTGGGCTAATGTTGAGGGTTCTTTTCACATGTGCAAGGCCACATCTATAAAATAAACCACTTTAACAGTTTGAGGTTAAATTGATTTTTTATTGTATGAATTAAGCCTTATCCACCACCCTCCCCGCCGCCCCGCCCGCCTCCCCGTAAGTAAAATAGAATCAAAGGGTTTAGTGGCTGGAGACATAGTCTGAGCTTCTGTCACTTCTTGGAAACCTTATGTACTCCTTCCCCGCCCCCCACATATACTTAGGTGCTCTAAGGAGACCAAGAATAACAGAGTCATGGAGAGCTCGGGCAGGAGGGGGAAGTCTGGTGGAGGACCAACTCAAGACTATGTTGTTATACGAATATTTTGAGCACTCGCTACTTGCCGGGCACTGGGCTCAGTGCATCAGTTCAACCCTATGAAGTAGGAATTCTTACGTGCGTCTGGGATAATCGAAGCTTAGAGCTTCAAATGTTGTGCCCAATTTTTACTCTTAATAAGTTGTAAGCTCAGAATTCAAACTCAAATGGTCGAACCCAAGTGATCTTACATTCTTAGCCACTGCTACATATGGTGAAATAAATCTGCAGCTTCCACCTGCCTTTACTTCCCAGTAGAGGAGCTCAGGTCAGAGGCAGTGGGGGGCCTGGTGCCAGAGAGGGCTGTAGAGATAGAAGGCACAGGGCAGAAAGAAAAGTGATCTGATAAACTCTCCCACTAATGTGCTAGTGATGTAATGCTGGAGTTGCTTCTTGTGATTTAATTTTAGAAGAGGGTGAGGTGAGAGAACTCACCTTCCACCACGGCTCCTTGAGATTTTGGGCAGGGCGGGAGGACTCCAAGGGCTAGGGAGGGCCGTCCTCCTTGCTATCCTTGGAGGGCTGGGGTTTGTGAGGCCATCTCTGAAATTTATTTATTTCTTCTGTGAGGTGATGCCATTTCTGGAGCCCCTCAGATGTGCAAGGCCTGAGCCAAGCATTGAGCAGACCACAGCAATGACCATGAAATGGTTCCTGCTCACCAGAACTAGAGGGTCTCCTGCACGTAAAGAACAGAGCTAGGAGTGCAGAAGTGCCAGTCAGCTGAAGGATAAATTCTGGCCTGGGAAGAGGCTGGAGAGAACCTTGTGCAGAGTGTGGCATTTTAGCCTTTACGGGTGAAGTAATCTGATGAATGGACAAAAGGGGTTAAGCAGGTGGATGGAGGAGCAGACCCAGGCCAAGGCCACATTTGTCATCAATAGTGGACACATATGCCTATGATCTGGTCCTTTTTTGTTTTCTATGAAGAGAAATATTTAGTAACATACTAAACTATAAATACTAATGTGTTATATATAACCACTATAAGGTAAAGTTAAAAAATTAATATTTAGTTTAAAAATAAATTACAAAATTCCAGATTATCAAACATTGCATAACTCTAGTTTCTCTGGCAGTTGAATAAACAAGTTACCCTGAACAAGTTACTCTGAAGTCAGACTTTTTCCAACTCTAAACTCAGAGCTCTGGTGTATTTACCTTTTGAGAGGCTTTCTGGGGCCACATTTATTGCTTCAACCCATTTCTCCTCTTTTCAGTTACTAAAGGTCTTTGATTATCTGTTTACAGTGGGACTGTGCATGGAGAAAAGCGTTTCTATGTGTTTTGAAGTCTTGGACCCTCCTAATAGAATGGGAAGTGTTCTGGTGGTGTACCCTGCCCCTCAAAGGAAAGGCATGTCTTCCTGCAACAAGTCTGTGTGGCATTCCAACTGCAATGGATAGTTTTGAAGGCTCACCATGTAGGACTGTGTGACAGAGTGAATCTCACATAGTGTTTGGAAGAGGTTATCTTAGCAAGCATGGCACGCATCTTACCCCTTTTCGAACAGCTTTATTCAGTGGTTTCTTCTCGGATCCCTCAAAAGTACCCATCATGTATTCCTTGGTAGGATCAAATAGCTTACATTTTCTTTCTTGTTTTCAGTATAGACTTTTGTCTAGATGTAGGGTGCTTGAAAGGCTATCATTCATGGCCCTATTTGACTTCCATTGTTTTAAGTTAGTAAAATGAAGGCATAAATACTTTAAAACAGCCTGGATCAGTAGTCATCAAATTATCTACTTGTAATAACTGTTGATCCCTCATAGATTAGCTTCCTAGACTAGATCACATAAAATTTTAAGTTTTAATTTGCCATGTTAAGGACACTTTGAATTCAGAAAGGCTAAGTACATTGGATTCCTTTCATTCTTGGAGACATTGTTTGGTGTTTTATTCAGTGAGTACTTCCTAAATATATTTATAAAGGAGACAAGCTCAGCATGTTGTCTGGAAGTGGCGGTGTATACACAAACTCATGATCCACTATTAGAAACGTAAGCTGGAGGTACGTGTGCATGTATGTGTGTGTGTGTGTGCGCGCGCGCGCGCGTGTGCACTTGGGAACTGAGAGCAGGATATTAAGCTCAGGTTTTACAGAACATATATCTCACTCTAAAATACCCTTAGTCACATTAAGTTAGGATATTTATTAGGCAGCTTGTCAGACTAAAGTATTTGATTTCATCATTTAAAATTCTAGTAGAAGATTAAAGATTGGTAAACAATTTATTCTACTGCTAAGCAAATTGTTGATGATGAGTCAACAAAAATAAACATAGGTCTATTTATTTAGAAAACCACTATATTTCATTGAATCTAAGATGTTTTCAGTATAATTTGTGCCATTATTTTGTATATCATTAAGAAAGAAAAATAATTCTTCCATTTAAACTGACATAAAGCTCCCATATTACTAATATTTTTTTCTTATGCTTATTGAAAGCACTCTTTTAGGCTTATTTTGGTATATATTTCTATAATTTAGAACTTCTGAACATTCATTGGAAGGAAAGTAGAAATTTAATAAATTGGATAATACATTTCTAAATGACTCCATGTTCATACCTGGCCCTTCTGAATCACATGTCAGTGTTGTGTCTTTTTTCACAGAATATAGGCACCTACACCATCAAAATTACAAGTAATGCAGAATCTTAATAGCCAACTCTACTACTGTCTTTGAGGTTCCATTCCAAGTAACTAACATTCCTCATGCAAGTTTTGATGTGCACATGCAGGCAGTGACAATTACATCATGATGGCCATTTCCCAGCTTCATTGATATTAACATGTGGAGATGTATGTCTTAGAATCAGTGGCCTATGCTAACAAAATTTGAGTGCATAATATAGTTAATAATCATTGGCCAGTCCCTCAAAGATAGGCTTTTCAGGTCAGAAATCTCCAGAGTTAAGATAGAGTAGTAACTCTGCTAACATGGAGAGATGTGACTGGGAAAAACTGTTAGTCTAGAGGTTTCTCAAATTTTTGAGTTTGTCAAAATCAAGTGGCTTACTCATTAAATATGTCAATTCCTAGTCCCACTCCAGACCCATCACATTGGAATCACCGGGTGCAGCATTTTGGGGAGCTTCCCAGGACACCAGGATACTCAGATGCAGGCGGTCTGGGGAACTCTGTTCGAGGCACCCATAGCATACAGAAAGTAAGCTGTCAGATCACAGGTGTGGAGACTTCATGAGGAACATGGCAGCCGAAAGAAAGCAAGACTCTTCTCTTTTTTGAAAAGAGGTCACAATGTGGCCCTTCACTGAGAACATCTCAGGAAGAAAGGAGTCAAGATATTTTAACACGAGATTAAAGAGTGAATCTGAAACTGCCAGTTTCTTAAAAAGTCCTAAATAAGGGGCTTGAAAGTTATGCTTCTTATTTCTCTTATTCTAGTGCTTACCTTTAACTTAAAACAAAAATAAAAACAAAAACATTCGATTCAACCCACACATCATGTCAAGGCTAAAGCAAACTGGCTGGACAAACTGATGAGTCCGAGGGTGGTCCTGATTAATATTTTATTACATTCTAAAAAGGGTCAGTTTAAGGTTAGGATAAGGAAGTGCCACGTTATTAAAAAAAAGAAAGTAGCAGAATCATTTCCTATAATTCTTGTATTAATCAGAAATCCCAGTCCTTCCAAAATTCCTAGTGAAAATTCCAAATGTCTTAGCAATAACTTCTATCATGACTTTTTTAAACTTATGTTCTCTTATGCCAGAGAGTTCTAATATCTAAATGACTTCCAATGCCTAAACTAAGTTTTTAGTCATGTAGGAAACTAGTGATTTTTTGGAAAACTTTTTTGGCCTATAAAAGCAGTTTGTGAGCTGTTTAATCATCTTGCGCCAGGATGGGGTGAGGCAGGCTGCAGGGAGGAGGGTTGGGGTCTTTCTAAGCAAGAATGTTAATACTCAGCCATCATTCTGTGAATTAAGTGAATGAAAAACTATGCCATTTACAGAAGGTGAGGAGGATGGAGGAACAGGTGAGCCTGACATAAATAGCCACAGGCTCATTTGTGTGTGTATGTGGTATAATTTATATTACAGAATAAGAAATAACATTTTACAGATGTATGGTAATTTAGTTGATAACATGTTTCATATCTACATTCTGCTTTGATCTGTACATTTCTTTGAAAAAAGAATGGTATTTCTATCTCTTATATTTTGCTGGAAAAAAAATGACTTTGTGTTAATCAGGAAGTCTGGTTGGTGTCTTATATCAGGACCGATGGTGGAGCTGGAACTCAGACTCAGGTCTTCAGGTCCCAAGTTCAGGACTACATACTTTCGAATACTCACCTTGCTTCTCATCTTCTATCAGGGCAGTGCCTGGTGCTTCTTGGTGTGGCTTCCTATTTGAAGGCAGAAGGACACTGGAATTTGACTGGAATTTCTTGCAGATGGGATTATAGACTCAGAACCCTGATTTGAGAAAGAGCTATCTGTTAAGAACATTTGCCTAACTCCTCACATTAGAAACTGCCAGAATTGGAGGCAAAGAGGAGAAATAGGCAGCTAGGTAGTGAGAGCTCCCCACGTGTTCTTAAGTCTAGACTTTCTCACTCTAAAAGATTTCCTAGCAGTGTGAACCCAAAGTGGAAGTGTTAGGTTTGGCTCAAGTTAAAAACACCCCAATTCTGGGTAGTTTCCCTGGTGGACTCCGTTGGCACAAAAGCTCAGTATATAGCGACAAATTTCTCTGAGGGATGCCCAGAAACTTGGGATTGACATTTGTAGTAGATGCTGTCCTATCTTTTCAAACTCCCCCTCACTCAGCATTCTTGCAGGGATGTTTGCTGTAAGCAATTGTGATTGCTGCCGCCCCAGCCCCCCAACCCCCAACACACACACAATCAGAAAGCCCCATTCAGGCAAAAAGCTTAATTAAAGCAGGTGCACTTCACCTTATTCTTCTGAGAAGAGGTGGTTTTTGGTAATTCCTGGACCATCAAAACCCCCTTTACTATTAAATTTGTCTTTATTAAGAATTAAAACTTAGAGAACTGGAAAGATATTTCTTTTGGGAAAATATTTCCTCTGAGACATCAGATCATTTTTAAGGAATGAAGCAAATTTTTAGAAATTGAGACGCTTGATAATAATAGTCATGATGTTCCTTTTGGTCCTCTTGACTCATTATTGAGGTAGAGAGGAGAGACTGGGGGGGAGGTCTAAGGTACGTGTCATGTGACATGCCTAAAATCACATAGCTTGGTATTGGCAGAGCTGTTTTTAGAATTCCTACAAGCCGTTCCCAGGTCAGGAGGCTCTGGGAGGAGTCCCTGTGACTGCTCTGAAATGCAGTCAGTTTGCCAGACAGGTTTCATCAGGGTCCATCAACCACAGGGAAGTTTCATGAACTTCTCAGAGTAGATGTGGTGCTGTCAGACCCATGGCTGAAATGTCAAGAGGACAAAGTTGGTTAGCTGCGCAGTTGCTGACATGATGGGGCTAAAGTCTCTGCTCAGACGTCAGTCCACCCTCAGCTACTTCTGCTGCCTTGGGAAACCTCTTGCTCATGCCCACAAAGAATCCTCATGGGCTGCAGCTCAACCCAAGCTGCCCAAGAACCCGACCTCATTTTCTTCCTCTGGTGGAGAGAGAGAGAGGGAGCACACTGGTGTCCATTTTAACTTGTTTTTCTCTGAAAATGATTCTGGGAAACGGTTGGTTACATTTACATATTTATTCAATAGTAGGCCTTATTATGTGCTAGACTTTGTGATAAGTATATGCATAATATTGCCATTAGCTGAGTGTCGAAGCAGGAGGATTTTCAGATGGTACCAAACAAAAACAAAAACTAAACTACAAAGTCTTATACACCTAAATTTCTCCATTTGCTTCTTGGACATTTTCGCCTTCGAGGCTGTTTTTGTAATTTAATTTAAATCAAACCTATCTTATAAAGAGGTTTGTGAGGAAAACACAGTCAGCATGGTACAAGTTGGCTTGACCATGAGAGTTTGGAACTTTTCCAGAGCCTTTGTCACTTTACCTATCCAAAACAAACAAACAAACACCCCAACAACGAACAAACAAGCAAAACCATCAAAACAAACTTAAACAAAAACTTGGTATTTGGTTATGAGCAATTATATTGTGCAAAATAAAGTACAAAATACTAGTGCACATTACCTAATTTTATTCTCCTGCTTGGCGCAATGCCAAATTTAAGGGAAAAAATTATAATGGTATTTTAAATGAATAGGTGTACTTTGTTGAATAGTTATTTATGTGGTTTTATCATTTCCTTGGTCCCCATTGCAGAAGGTTGCATGCTATTTTTTGGACTCTAAGATGATATGGTTTGACTCACCATTGCTTAAATTTGTGTTTTCAGAGTTACAAGAAGCTTATGTGATTCCCCTTTGCCTTTCTCACTCTTTGATTTGACAACTGATGCACAGGCAGAGTAAAGTTAGAGATCTCCAGCCCCAGCACAAAGCAAGTCAATCATGGTGGAGCTCATACCCTCATCAATAGCTTTGTTTTCACCTTATTTTATTTTATTTTTTTTACTGCAGGTTAAAGTCAGCTCCTTGCTTACTCTCCTATTTCTCAACTCTCAGTGGGCATTGCTAACTTTCCTCATAAGACTGATTATTCTGGGCTCAAGGTTGGGTAAGACAGTGATACAATTAGATAAAATCCCATAGAGACTGTGCTGGGACAAACCATTTTTGCTGGGTCTTGGATGGAATCAAAGGTTCTCCTCAAATGAGTTGCTAGGTTTGTGAACCCTGTTGAGCCCATTTTCTTCACTCTTCTGTGTATTGTGTTTTGGTTTACTATTTTTGTGGAGTTAGTACCCTCAACTGACATTGTCTCTCTGTTTAGTTGTCATTTACCAAAGGTAGAATCAGTTTTTGGAAATGCAGAAGATAGTTGTTCACAAGCTTCTCTTCACCTTCTTCCCTTCACCACTTGTGATTTTGACCTTCAAAGGACTTTATGGTTTGTTCCTTAAATTCCTATAAAAGCTCAGAAAGCTCTTACCCTTTTATTACTTTTCTTCATTTACCGCTAACTCTATGATGATTATATTTTAAAAATTAAAAAAGCTATTACTTATTGAATGCATGATAGATACTTTCCATCCCTTATTTTATCAATCCTAACAATAACCCTTATCAATCCTAACAATAATGAAGAAGGTACTATTAGCCCCATTGTACATCATAAGGAAATGGAGCTTTAGGGACATCGAAATAAGTTCCCAAGCCCCTTATGGCAGAACAGAGATTCAGGTCCAGCACTGTCAGAATCCAAAATTTATAGTAAAACCAGGCTGGATCCAATCCAAAAGAAATGAAGGCACATATAATGTTTTCTAATTTTAATGAAATACTGGCCAACATTTGAAAAATAAGGTATTACATTTATAAGTCTTGATTCCAGCTTCTCTTTTAAAAAATTAGGAGATTGGGCTCAGCGGGCTCATATTCTCACACAGCAGCAGCCAGCCAGCCCTAAGGAATTTCTGTTTCCCTTAGTTGAGGCATATGCTTCCAAAACAGGCAAAATCCACTCTTTTCCCACTGCATTACACCTAGTATTGCTTACTACCTCACCCACCTGACTCATCTGTTTGGCACCTGTATGTGTTTGGTTTTGCAATTCTTATTCGAGTCTCTAGAGACAGTCTGTCTCAGGGTTAGAGTCTTGACTTTACTATTTGCTAACTGTGTGACCTTGGACAAGTTAACTCCTTAAAGCCTCAGTTTTCTCATCTCTATGATGGGACTGAAAATAATATTTAGCTCGTGAGGTTGTTTTGAATGTTAAATGTGGTACTCTATATAAAGTGGTTAGCATGGTATCTGGAACACAATAAGATTTCTATAGTGGTTAGGTGTTATTATTAACCAAGATTCAAATTATCCACTCTCTCCTCTGAAAGCAGCATTCAGAAAAGTTGGAGCAAAAAACCTTTTCCGGGATCAGCTTTAATTGTGAACAAGACCATCATTGGAACTATTCGACGTGGAAGTGTGATGTAATAGGCAGTAGAGTGTGTGGCTTTGGCATTAGACTGACATGGTTCAAGTCCAATTTCCGACATTATGAGGACCTTGGGGAAATTATTTAACCTCTTTCTGACTCAGTTTTCTCATTCATAAAATTACTTCATAAGATTGTGGTGAGGGGCAAATGAGTTAATATATGTAAATTGTTTCAGAATGATATGTGGCATGTATTACATACTCAATGAATGTAACCCACTATTTAAAACAATAAATCACAGTGTGCCATTTGCTAAATATGTGTTTGCTTCTGGGGAGGTGTAGATAGAATATTTCAAATTGGATTGCCATGGAAAATCTGAGAAATTTGGAAGCTAAAACTCTTGTCTTTATTTCCCAGGTAGGTGAAGGAACTCAATTCCCTGTAGTCCAGATTCTATTTCCCCATTGTCCTAAAATTGCACTTTCAAAGGCTAACCTAACCATTAAGAAATCCATTGGTCTCTGCCTCACCTTCTAGAGGGGGCAAGAATTTTAGAGATCAGCTAGCCTAACATTGTCAACTCTCAAAAGATGGTGGAAGCTTGAGAGAAGTCCTGTGGCTTGCCCACAGCAAATTTGTGACAGGCTAAGAATTATCAACGCTATTGGGTGGATATTTACTAAGTGACAGTGGTTTTACAGTTCCCTTGACAAGTTGGCGGGGGAGGGGGCTCTTGGCATCTAACACGAGGCTGGTGAAGGACTCCCCTTGCTCTTCTTTCACTTTACTCTTTCTGACCCTACACACCTCGCTTAACAAGGCCCTGGTCCAGTTAATATTTTAAGAGAACTTCTCTGTCTTCCATGGTGGACCTAGGCCCCGTGGCCCTCCATAGCACGAAGACCTCGATTCCTGACGGGTGATGTTTTCCCTTCCCTGTGACTTGCCTCTCTGGGCCGCGTTCCGATTTCCCTGCCGTCTCATTTGTTTCCCTGGGCTGGCTGCCTTGGTTCGTGGGTTTTAGTGAGGAGTCTGATGGACGCCAGGAGGTGAGGAGAAGGGCTCCGAATGGGCTCCATCATTGGACAAGCAGACTTCGTGATGGATGAGCATTATCCCCAGGGAGTTTTGGGTCAGGAGAAGTCAAACTGATAAGTTTTTCCAGAATTGGGTAACTGAGAAACAGCGCCAGCAGTATCTTACCTCTTTTGTGGTTTTTGTATTGGTTTTAAAGGAAATTCATTGCTGCAGTTCCACATCTTACGAGAAATACAGCTACATTCATGACAAACTTAGATATAGGTGATATGAATTGTTTTAGAAATAACATTTGAGAAGAGGGGTGGGAGGAAGGAGGAGAGGGTCTTAAAAAAAAACTCTTTCAAAATATTTTTTTTCTTCTAAGTATTGAAAAGGGACAGTATAACCCTCTCTTTTTTTCCAAGTACTCTCATAGCTATTTATTGAGGGGAAGTACCAAATGTTTATTTTTTTAAAGGAGCTTCTTCTGTCCCGATGATTCATGTAGATATCATTTTCCTCCTGACTACAGAGCCTCTGAGACAAAGCTACACCCTAAGTGATATGCTGGTGTCAGAACAATTCCTGTCCTGAAGGAGGTATGCAACCTTCTTTATTCCCCCTTCGCAGACGTCCTTGAGCTGCTGAGACGGATGTGAGCGCGTTTTTTAGTCCTCATGCAAAACAACCATCTAAACATAACAGATGACATCAGCTTGGGCTTTTCAATTCCTGGATGGCAGCAGCGTGTTAATCCAGCCTTCATCCTGGATTTCATAAACTAAAACAAGAGAGCCTGGCAGGAGGACAGCGCTGCCGCTGGGTTGAGGAAATTGATGACGGGAAAGCATGCGGGCAACGCAGTGTATAAAACTCATAAACGTGTAGGCAGAGGCTCAGCTACCACTTTGGACGGCGGCTTCCCACCAGCAAGGACCACGCGGAAGGAAGCTGAGCCCCGGCCCACAGGGAAACATGAAGAGCGTCTTGCTCCTGGCCACGCTCCTTGTCCCTGCGCACTTGGCGACGGCCTGGAGCAGCAAGTATGCGGTGGACTGCCCTGAACGCTGTGACAGCAACGAGTGCAAAAGCAGCCTGCGCTGTAAGAGGACAGTGCTGGACGACTGCGGCTGCTGCCGAGTGTGCGCGGCGGGGCTGGGAGAGACTTGTTACCGCACAGTCTCAGGCATGGATGGAGTGAAGTGCGGCCCGGGGCTGAGGTGTCAGTTTTACAGTGAGGAGGATGATTTTGGTGACGAGTTTGGTATCTGCAAAGGTAAAGAGTGACCCCTTGCTCCTTCCTGTCCAGGGCACACTGAAGGCTTTTAGCTCTTGTGGGAGATGAGGAGACTTTTCTCCTATGATAAAGAGGGAAAACGCAGGTGAATTAGGGACAAGGCCCACACAGATGTTGTCACAGGTTGAGAGACAGTAACTATGTAATTAGCAACTGAATTCACTGTGCAAGAAAGCACTGAAAGAAATACAGCATTTTGCAAATTCTGTTTGGGAGATTTAAGAAAAAAAAAAGTTGTGATGGAAGATTGTGATGCCTCATTTTTTGGAAAACTTTAGAAACTTGACAGGTAATCTGTTATGGATGGTGTAGGTGCTCTCTCTTCTGCAGGCAGGGATTACAGAGGTCAGCACTAGATAACCTGTCTAGCTCTGGGGTTTAGCGATTCTTTGATGTTGTAAGGGTCCACAGGATGGAGGGCATCTCTCAAGATGAAATATTTCTGTTGAACACTAAATGCACTTTGTGAAATAGGGTGGACTTAAGTCATCTAACAAAACGACTCACTTTCTTGGAAAAGGGTACCCTGAAGTAGAAAACAAACCTCATTGCACTTTATAAATGCTTTTGGTCATCTAGAAAAAATAGTAGATGGTGTAAGACAAGCAAAAATCACAGTAAATAAAAATAAAAATTGGCAACCTGTTAAGAATGAGGTTGGCAGTCTTACAGACTTAAAGAAAAACTTCATTAGGCTGAAACTGTAGCTAATCAATGTAGTTAGGCATTTGTAGAATTGATTTTAAACTTGGTGACTGTAGTTTAAAATGTTTAACACGTTTAAAATGTTGAGAATCTAAAGAATGGTGATGTTAAACTCTGTATGGAGACTTCATGATCTCATCATTAAGAGCTATTGTTAAGATGTAACACATATGCTATAGCCCCATTTGTTAGTTTTATAATACAAAGAAGCTTTCAAAATTATTAAAGGGACTGGGAAATTTCTAAATAATTCTTATATTTTATGTATTTAATACAATTGTATGCTTTTATGAATGATAACTATCCAGTAAGAGCTAGCTCATTAATTCTCCTACCTTTTAGACAAATATTTTTATAAATGTTAATCACCTTTTAATCCTCAAAACACTAAAGGTTAAGAAATCAATACTTGAACTATTAAGAGAATTTATTTTTTGCTTAGTTTATTTTTGTTTATGGCCAACAAAAGATAGAATATCAAAGAAACATTTTCTTGCTAAACATTTACAAACATTTCTTTCAGCTGAATAGGATCTGAATTTTCTGTAAATTACAGGGCTTATCAGCCAAGAAAACAGTACTTCACATAAGGAAGTTAGGGAGGAAGTGGTTAACACAATCATACTTAGGATACAGCAAGTATATGCAGTGGATTGCTTTTTCTCTTGGCATAAAAATCGCCTCTGTAAATGTGACTGTAAATGTGCAATCACATATGGGTAAAGAAACGAGCTGTAAGGAAGGCATCAGTAGTCTTTAGTGCTCTAGTACTCCTCTAAATGATTGAGGTAGCTGTTAATGAGCTATACTTTTAGAAAATATTTAAGATTACTCCTTTTGGCATCCTTCAGATTACAAGCCAGTCTAGTTTGGAACATTTTCCTCTCTGCTTGAAATAGTGAGCCTGTGTGAACCTCAGCAACTCTGGAGAGAAAGATTATATTTTGCTATAGGCTAACTCCCACCTTCAGCTTTTTTACAGACCATTCCTATGAAAACTGTATGCCTCAGCTGCATATCTAATGTTTTCTAAATATTCAGATGTTTGGCATTGTGTTTCCCAGAACAATCAGCCAGCCAACACATATTTATTGCATACCTACTATATCTGCCTTGAGGATGCTTGAAACCAGTTTCCTCTGCAATCTGAGGGGTGCTGAAAAGAGCAATCCTGTATCTCTTTTAAAAAATATATATTTTAATTATATCTCTCTTGATAATTCTATGGGATATGAGATTATTAAAGACTCAAATGCTTCACAACTTGTTTCTCTACCCATATGTGATTGCACATTTACGAGGATATTCTCATGCCAAGAGAATAAATATTCTACATCTATTATGCTTGGCTGTTAAAGATTGGCTAGTCTATTGAGATGCTGTCTCCTTACCTCATAAAAACCATGCAGTTTAATACATGAGTTTGTCCTCTTTTTATCAATCTTTTTTTTTTTATGTTTTAGTCTAAATATGAAATCATTGAAGCTCTAAAAGCTTCCAGATTTTGGTAGGTATGTAAATAAATTCTCAGCTTTCTTGCTCATTTAACATATTGCACCTTAGCTTTGCAGAGGGTTTTACTAGTGAATCCTCTTAACATCTGGGGGAGTTAGGTAAATTGTACTGTCATTTTGACAGACAATAAACTTGTTGGAGCAGATTGAGGATCTGATCACTTCATGGAGAGCTGGGATGTCAGCCTTCTTTGCCCCTGATTAGTTTGAAGCTCTGTGCTATAAAGTAGTAAATTGTCTGTGAATACAGAGGATTCAAAGACAGCATCACATTTTTTAAACTATTAAGGAGCTGATGCATATATCTGTTCAACTGCTCACCTTTACTGAGCTGTCACAGAGATAACCTATGAGAATCTGTTTATTTGTATCTAAGAATAAAACATAGAATTAAGACTGGTTCAAGGGTATTAGTTACATGTAGTTATCCTCAACTAAGTTTCACAGAAGTACACAAATGAGGGGCATCTTTAGTGTGTGATTTCACATTTGTGACTTAAAGTTTTAATTTTCAGAGACTTTTTTTTTTTTGAGAGTTGGGTTTCATCTTACAGACAAGATTCATGAAGTTTGTTCAAATCCTGGGTCTGTGCACACAGGGGCTATCAGGGTGGAGGCTTACGCACAACAAGCAGCTCCTTCTCTAAACTTTCCCTTTGCCCTCAGACTGCCCCTATGGTACCTTCGGGATGGAATGCAAAGAAACCTGCAACTGTCAGTTAGGCATATGTGACAGGGTGACCGGAAAATGTCTGAAATTTCCCTTCTTCCAATATTCGGTAGCCAAGTCTTCCAACAGGAGATTCGTTTCTCACACAGGTAAGAACCGATTCTAGTATAAACATTGAAACAATAGTCTCATTTTCAATTTGGAATACTTACAAAATATCACTGAGTAAAATAAGATGTTGATTTGAATGATTTTGTTTCTTTTATTTTACTAAGGGGAAAAGCAGGTGGTGTCGAGTTTGGTTGCTGTTGCTGTTTCTTAAAAAGATCTCAATAATTTTAAAGATTCTATAATTTCTCATAAAATTTACCCAGTTTATATTATTGGTTGCCAAAAAAACCTGTAATAAAAAATAACCAACTAAGACATACAAAGTTTGTAAATTCTTTAGTAATCTGTTTAATATATGTGCTAGACAAAGCTACTTCTCTCCCAACTTTACATTGAAAAAGTACTCAGGAATTTATTGGATAAAGTTTAAGAGCCAAGATAGAAAATATTGAACATTTCGCTCTCTCCTTTTAACCAAATGGAAGCATTTAAATGGAATAATTCCAAGCATGTGTTTTTTATGGATTTTGGAAGAGATAAGAGATAGTGTCTACGATTGAAATGTGGGAATTATCTCTAAACTGTTGAATGAAATTGTAGTAATACTCTCATGCTGCTTGTTAGTGCAAATTTCTTACACAGGTTGCTAGAATGTAAGAAATACACGGCCTATGCGATGGCTCTGTGCACATATTTGGTTCTCTTGTTGAACAAATGACCAGTACAGTAAAGCTTCATTAACTTGAAAGTAGCTCATTTAAAACGTGTAGCCACTGCAACTGCTAGTATCAATAAATGACAAATTTCCCCCTTTGTATATAAATATTTGACAATCTAAATTTATTTATTTAGTATTTTTTCTAATCCTTTGAAGTTTAAAGTAAGATTTGAAATACTTGACAAATGTCCTTATTTCTCAGTTTTACCTCCTTCTAATGTATTGGTACAATTAAGTACATTAAGATAAAGGGAACATACTGGGCTTTTAAGGGAATTATTATTAAGTACAGCTATGCCCTTAAACATTAATTTAAAATGAACACGTCTTTTTGAAACCTATCGAATAACTGAATATTTGATCTGGAAATTAAGATTATTATTAATATTTTAAAAATTTATGACTTGTTCTTATAGTTCTTGAAAAGCAAAATGGAATAAAATTGAGTTTTAAGACCTAAGTTTTTTTTTTATTGAGATGATATTTACATAACATAAAGTTAACCATTGTAAAGTGAACAGTTCAGCGGCATTTAGTAAATTCACAATATCGAGTAGCCACTACCTCTAAATAGTTCCAGAACATTTTCATCAACACTAAATAAAACCCCAAGACCCATTAAAAAGTTATCCGCATTCTCACATCCTTCCAGGCCATGGCAACCACCAATCTACCTTCTGAGACCTAGAATTTTTTGAATGATGTGACTGCTTTTAGTGCAGGTTTGAAACCTATTGTGTCAGTACAACTAACTGCCTCAAACGCTTGCAATTTCTTTTATCTCATCTTGCTTTCTTAAGACTGAAGGCTGAAAAGACCTTTGAAGAAACAACTTTCACATCCCTCTTTACTCATGTAAGGTGTCACCTAAACTTCTTTCACCAGAAACGACTTGAGTCCCTTGTGGATCATTGTTGGGGTTTGGGAAGCATTTCTGGGAGGACAGGAGAGCTCCTGCGGAATAATCCTCAATGACAACACTCTCCAGGGTGTCTCACCTACATTCCTGCTGCTGCACACACCAGCACATCCCTCCCTCCACAACACTATTGTGCAGTCTCTTTCCCTCAGAGCCGACATCCTCTCTCATTTGCTTGCAGGTTCTGCAAATATCTTACTTACTATATAGCTGCTGCCTGAGAAACCAATATTTTGCTGGGTGGAAGTAACATTATAGGTTACACAAAAAATATTTCTATACCCAAATTAGATATCAAGATTCTTATCAGAAATTTATGAAAAAAAAAAAGCATTTTCTGACCAAAGGTGTTTTCTTTCATTAGCTAAAAGAGTAACAAAAGATGATTATTAGCGTAACCTTAGTATATTGCCGTTAGGTTCAGGATGGCGAACAGGAGGATATCCTAAGGACCTTGTGGAGAGCCTGCCGGGAGCCCTGCTTTCACTTGTGCATTATCTACATGGGACTTTCTGGGGTTCATGTGCTGCAGTTTATAGCAGCTGCTTGGGGCCTCAGTCCTACCTTGGATTTTACATCGCCTCTGCACAAGCCTGTTTGGGTCTAGCCTTTATAAATGGCTCCAAGGTTCCTCAGCATAGTGACTTCCAGAGGTCTCTTCCACATCCTGATTACACAGGACTATCTTCTCTAACTTTCTACCTGTTGGCTACAATACTCTTGGCAAGTGGGTTTCCAAACTTCTTCTCTATTTGCTCTCTCTCTCTCTCTCTCTCTCTCTCTCTCTCTCTCTCTCTCTCTCTCTCTCTTTGTATTTTGGTAGTGAGCTTTCCAACTTTCCAAGACTGGGAATTCACAAGCAACTTTTTGGAGGGGAGGGGGAGAGGAGGGGCTGTGAGATCTGGAATACTTTCTGAATTTACGCACATTTGGCGACCAGGCTGCACTGATCTTACAGCGTTCTATTTTAGGATGTCCACTGCTGAAGCAAATACACCTCACTACTCTTGGAAACAGAAAAATTTCATTTTAGAAAATTCTAAATATTACAAACTTCTGTGGAAAGCAAGAACTATATTTATAAAAGTTCTGCCCTTTGTTCTGCCTTCTGCCTTCTGGAGCTATACCAAGAAACCAATCCCTCTTCATACTACATTGTATAAAAGTTTTACTTAGAGATCTATTCTTACAGCATTTGCTCATTCCATAACTATTTATTAGGTGCCTACTCTGTTCCAGGCACTATTGTGGCAGTAAGCAAAACACAAAGTCTTTGCCTTTATGCATCTGATATTCTAGTGGTAGAGTGAGATAACAACAACAACAACAACAACAACAACAAATGCATGTATGAGTTAATATCAGGTGATGGTAAGTATATGAAGATAAATAATTAAAGGAGCTGTTATGTCAAATGGAAGGTGCTAATTGATATAGAGTGGGTGAATACAGTCAGCATAGACTCTGAATCTGATCAATATTTCATTATAAACCCACTGTGATACAAAAATAAGACAAAACTGTATTTGATCTTGGAGTTTTAAACATTTGGACATGATTTGTATTCCTTCTAATTTCAGAGCATGACATGGCATCTGGAGACGGCAATGCAGTGAGAGAACTTGTGAATGAGAATGCTGCCCGGTCTCCTGTAATGAAATGGTTAGATCCACGCTGATCCTGGGTGGGATTTCTAACAGAAGACTATTTTAATAATACACAGCCAGCATTTTAGGAACTGTTTAGATTATAGCATTCGGACACGTAATTTTTGGAGATCACGTGTGATTCAGGGTGGGTCCAGAAAAAAAGTAGGCTACTAACAACAATCCATAAAATGCATATGACTGAACACTTAAATATTTGTTAAACATTTGAATGCATATAGATTTGTTAAATAACTGTTTATAGTAATACTGAAGAACTAAAAATGCAGTTTAGATAATCTTAACATAGAGGCAGGTCAGCCAAATAGAAAGGCAGCCAAAGCTGAAGACCACAGTGAGTCCCTGGTTTTTTGACTCAGATGTACATTTATGTTGGGATACAGAATAGAGAAAGAGTTAGGAGCAAGAGAAGGTGGGGGTGGGATGGGGAGTATGATATTTAGAACTTCCTGGTTGTAGCTTCAATAGAATTTAATTGTACTTTTTTTTCTTTTACTTTGGAAAAAAATCAAAACAAATAATCCCTAAAGGAAGTGGGATGTTTGAAACTTGTATGAGTTTGAGTAGCAGCCTTGAACTGAGGCAGGTTTCAAAGGGCTGCTAATATAGTTCCCAGGTTACTGTATCTGAAGGATGATTCTGAGCAGAGGACAAACGTACATTTCCATAAATGTCTTTCAAGAGTGCCACCTCAGATCGACAGGGCTAGGAAGTATCTTGCCCACTTGGGGAAGGTATGAAGGTAAATATTTATATATTTTTGTAAGCAATTATGTTAGTACGAGTCATCTTCCATGCCCATATTTATCATCCCCTTGAGAATACGAACATAATTTGTTTAAAATGGTTAGAATAAAGGGGTAATGCTATAAAGTTTTCAAAGATCCAAGGCATGAAAAATTTATTATTAATAATTATAGTAATATTAACAGTAAAAACCGTAAGAGAAACCTAGAAAAATTTAGCCACTGGATTTATAAATTGTCAAAAAATGATCAACAGAGTAAATTTATTTAAAGGAAAATGCAGTTATTTAGATGAGTTTAAATTTAAAATAGAAATGCTTTTAGAGAGGTTTGGGAAAGAGTCAATTTTTAGCTGGAAATGTCAACTTTAAAATATAATTCATTTTCATATTTTTCCCCTTTAAACTTAGTTGTAGGTGGAATTATGAGTACATTTGGGAGGATCTTAACACAAGCAACACTGTTGTACTCGATTTTGTTAGGAAATATTTGCAGAAATATTTTATTTGGAGTAAAGACTTATTTAAGAATTGTTTCACTATTTGCCTATATTTTATTCTCCAAGTTTGCCAACAAAGTTGTGAATGTATGTGTAGAAGGGTCTTTGAATGTAAACTGAATAAGCTGTTAGGACTTGTTTTAAAAGGACAAGTTTATGATTGTTCAATAAAAAAAAAAGAAAAGAGAAAAGAAGACAACCATCGAGTCTATTCATTAACTCCATTAAATTGTTAAAAGCTATTTAAATGATTCATTCAATGAATAAGAACTTTTTAAATGCATATTAAAGACCAGGATCCTCAACTGAGTTTTCTGCTACAGATAAACATCTTCTCTCAATATATGAGACCGGAACATTTATTTCTTGGCCTCAAACTTTTGGTCTACTTGTGCCTTAGAATTCCCTAGAAATTATGTCCCAATATATTAACCCATTCTACAATGGAAAAAAAAAAAAAAAGATGAACACTTCTGTTGGTGTTTGAAAGCGGTTACACTTTAGAAAACACAAACTTTTGGGATAGTGCGGATGGTGGAACAAGAGCTAGACTAGCCCAGGACTTATCTGTGCTAATGGCTCTGCAGCAACCACCTGTGTGACTGTGGGCACTAAAATCAAACCAAGGTGGGTTCATCTGTTCTCAGTAGCAGACGTGTTTCCTAGCTGCCCAGCTTCATGCGTTGGGTACTGGTGTGCTCTTCACTCCAAGTGCTAGTACCTGTCTATCCCGAACTGCTCTGTAATTTTCGAACTCTGTTCTTCATAGCAGTGGTCTCCAAAATCCTTGGATTTTTCACACTTCTTGATTGCAATATTTGTGAACATGCAATTTTAAGCTATTTTAAACTAGCATTGTATTAATACACTATGTTCATTATAAAATGTACATTCAAACTAGAAATTTTTTAAGGGATAAGAAGCAAATATAAATAGAAGTTCTAAGATTTTCTTTCTGCACCTCAATGAACTATCTGGGAAACACTAGATAAGCAAAAGAAAATGCCACAGGTCTGTGGTCTCATATGAGGCAGAGGGTGGCAGTGTAACCGACCGCTGCCAGGAGCTGGTCAGGTGCTGTGGCTATGGGTGGGATGTATATGGTCATCCTCGCTTAAATCACAGTTAAGGTGTGAACTCAGATTTTTGCGACTCCCTTCTCCCCAGTTTCAGAGTTGCTGTTTTTTGTTTTGTTTTTTAATGTGATACATTTTCGGATTTACCTCAAACATTCACCTTAGTGGTCATAGAAATGACAATATTCTTTTTGCACTGCTAGCTTGTTGATCTACATAATATTTAATTAAGTTACAGTGATAACTGGTACAAACAGGTTTGGGAAGAAATACGGCAGATTCTTGTTATGCTTTTATTTCAGCCAGTGGAAGTGCGAGCGTGCATGCGCGTCCCGGAGGAAGGCCTGGCTGCTTGCATCCCTCAGTGGTCACCATGCATATCACTCATATGTTATCACTGAGATAATTCGGTAGAGGTTGTTCAAGAGAGTTTTTACTGTATTTTAAGTGAAAAAAAAAACATGCTAGAATACATATGAATAATCTTATTTTTGTGAAAAATATGTAAATAAATATAAATTGAGATATAAATAGTGATGCTTATCTTATTTTTTATATTTTTAACTATTTTTAAAAATTTTTTCAGTTAGTTTTATAGTTGGGAAAAAGAATACAGCTCTCTCCAATTTTAAAATTTAAATTGCAGCTAATTTAAACAAATGAAAACACATTAGTGGTTTACTACATAAATAATAACTTAGGAACATAATATTACAATTCCATACTGTGAGACGTACTTCGCCATCTTGGTACTTTGTTAGATATGGAAATAGGATTTCAAACCAAGTAAGTATGGAAAATTGTAGTTTTCCTGTAAATGTTAGAAAGGTACAAAGCACATTAGCATATGTTGTACCTCTCTTCTGGAACAAATCATTCCTTCAACACAAGCATATCCAGTGAATCCTTAGAAAGGATAGATAAAGGTCTCTGGACTCTAAATTATAATATACCTTCTACACCTATGAACAGAAATGTGGTCAAGCTACCAGGGTATCTAAAGTATTTCCTGACACCTGTGAAGTTGGTAAATATTTCCTGTTTTTGTTGTGTCTGGAGAAAACAGGAATTAACATCTTGGAAGTGATTATTAAGCAAGCATCATGAATGACCTCTACCTAGGCAGTTCCCAGTAGGAGGTCCATTTTCTTAAAATCTATCATATTTCTCTTAAGGCAAAAAAGTAATTATCATAGTAATCTGACAACCAATTGAATGGTGCAAGATAAACTTTCTACCCAGGAGGAATGACACCTATACTATTTGTGGGATGTGGACCATTCATTTTCTGAATATTGATGTAGATCCAATTGTAAGTCTCCAAAAGTAAGCAAAGCTGAGAAAGTGAACAATAAATATCCTATCAATGACTCTATGCTTATTAAACTAGTTAGCCTATTGAAAAATATTTTGGGTTATCTTAAGTACAGTGGAAGGAGGACCCTAGAGTTTTTGAGTCAGAGAGAGCCATTATTAACCCACTGCGATACTAGTGGTTGACTTCAGGTGTGTTATTTAATCATGCTGCCTCTTAGCGTTCTCTGTGTAAAGTGCAGGAACTGACTTATGTGCAAACTTGTAAGGACCGTTCACATGTTCTGTGTATGCCATTTTATCCTATCACTGTATCTGGCATATACTAAGCTTTCCAGTAAATGGCAGATAATTCAAGTGTTATCATATAAGCCAACCTTATTATTATTATTATTATTTTGGTATTTCAAATGTTCATTAATTGCAGCAAGACTGAAATATTTAAAATATTTTACATGTTATATTAAAGATGAATAAATAGAGATTGAAGCAAATCGACCAACTCCTTAACAAACCTGAAGATGTCTGTAAAAGGTAAATAGCGGTGGGTGAAATTCAGTTAATGTCATTTGAAATGCTCTCACAATTCTACAAAAGAAGTGACTATTTTTAAAGAACAAATAATAGTGTTCTATTTAAATCTCCAAACAATAATTAGCATGCTCCTGAAAAAAAAAAAAAAGCACAATGCTTTAGGAGAATGCAAGGGAGCCCTACAGATGTGGCACACTTCCCTGGGTGTTATTTTTAGTTGTCTATTCCTGCCTTTTATTTTGGGACTTGGCTGGCTTCCTTTTGTAGTTTCCCCTTAACTTGTTCATACCTTTCTTTCTTATATAATGCATTTCAAGCTGCTTTTTTTTTTTCACCTTTCAAAGGAAATTCAAGGAATGTTGGCTAGTCCAGGAACTCCTGCTAGTCTTGGCACCAGCCGAGTTCTTGGTTTGAAAACAACCTAAGAAATCTAGGATCATGGCTGACTTTCTAGTTATTTAATGAATCAGCTTCGAAGGGGTCTGAGACTACAGACCAGTAGATTTTGAATATCATTTTCATGAAATTGTTCATGGCTTGTAGAAGAAACTAGAAGAATTTAAAAATGAACTCTGTTTTTGATAGATTTATACAAAATAAAAATTCAGTTTAAAAAAAAATAAGGAGAAAGCCTAGTTTAGGGCTATTTCACCTTTTCTCTACAAGCAGTTAGGTAGTCTGGCCAGAGGAGCATTCGTTCTACACAAAGTCAATAGAAGTAGAGTGAGGATATGCAAAGTTATGGTCCCTGTCTTTAAAGAGCCTTATAGAGAGACTGTGGAGATGGGACAAACAAAACCGAAACACACAGGTGCACAATTTATTCATGTGTGGTGGTTTATGGTTCTTTGGTTGCAAGTAAAAACAATGAAAAAACTGACTTTGGCTAACTTCCACAAAAATGTAATTTGTTGGTAGACTATGGGGTCCTTCACAAAATGGAAAAAGAAAAAACCTGCTGAATCAATTGGGTTAGAAGAGGCAGGGCAGCTGGGGAGCGAGATGACAGGAGCAAGGAGACATTCTTTCTGGAGTGCTGCTGCTGGCACGAAGAGCGACAATTGTTTTGCTCATATTTCAGTGCTGCTCCATTGTTCCAAGCCTCTCTGAAACGACTTTTTTGGGGGTATTCCTCTCAGACCTAGTGACTCATTTTAGTGAATAGCTCAGTTGTGACAAACATTCTTCCTTCGTAGGTGGATTTCATTTGGGTGTAGTCACAGATATTCAGAGTCCAGTCTGGCTAATGAGAGGTTGATCAATTTGGTCAGTACTGTTTGGGTGAAGACCAAGTTGTGTAACATGACAAGATAACAAACAGGGGTAGGATTTGGACAGGAAGAAGTGCTTTGGGGAGCCAAGAAACTCGCCCCGTAGTCTTGGTGAGTTAGGAAGTTGGGGCCCACCCCAGGTCATGTAAGTTTTCAGTACTTTTGAGAGAAACATCAGATATGTCACTCAAGTGTCATTGTGAGTGCGTGAAGCTTCTTGATGAATGCAACAGAGATATAGCCAGGTTCTGTTGGGATCAGCATGGGAGCAAGAGCTGTAGTAGTGCTCATAGGAAGCTGTCACCCTTTGATTGCCTCCTTTACCTATCTCATCATCTTACCATTGATTTCTTTTTTTTTTCTTAAATGACTTTAGTTGATATCAAAGGCAAAAACAATTATTATCCATAACTGCTTTAAGGAAAAATTGTCTTAAAAAAAATCCAGTTATTTAACATCAATTAAATAACTCGTTATTTTGTGCTTCATCTTTAAAGTAAATTTCTTCAAAAACTTCTTCATTTCTATCCTACCTAAATGGCTGCAACTTAACCTCAAACAGGAAAAACAGATGATACGTGTACATATTGAGAGAGAGAATATAAAGTAAATGTAATAAAATAGTAACACTTTGGGGATCTGGATGAAGGGCATGTGGAAAATATTTTTTATTTTTGAAACTTTTCTGTAAGTCTGAAATTAGGTCAAAGTAAATGTTAGAAAGGTGATCATTGATATTTTGATCAGCCTTTCCATGCTGCTTCCTTTACTGTTTTTGTCTTTACAATGACTAGGTCAAAATAATACCTATTGAAAACCTTGAAAAGCTGCCACTCTTAGGAAATGTGCTCAGTATGGTGATCGCCCCTTGCTTCTGAAGCCCTGAAAAGCTCTACCTCTCTATCTTTGCATCTGCAGGGGAGCCATGACACCCAGAAGTAACAGGAAATGCCAAGACTGTGTCATCATCAAGTGACCAAACACCTGCTTTTCGTAGAAGGAAGTGCCATACGGCCAGCAAGGGCCAAGTCAAGACCAATTCTGACACCTGTAGCAAGTAAAGGCAATGATTTGAGGGATGCGTCCATGCCCAAGTGAGATGATATGTCAGGGGCTGGGGAGGAGTTTCTTAGGGTAGATGTAAAGCTTCCTTTTAACCCTGTAATCATTGCCACTCACTATAAAGTGCCACATCTGGTTAGCATTGTCTTCTTTTGTTTGTGTAATTATTTTCCAAGTAATAAAGAATTAAGAGACCCAGCAATTCCACATCTAGATATTAATCCAAATTAAATAAAAACACTAACTTGAAAAGATATCTGCACCCCCATGTTTATTTACAATAGCCAAGACATGGAAGCGACCTAAGTGTCCAGCAATGGATGAATGGATAAAGAAAATGTGATATATATATATGTACATATATATGTATATATACATGTATGTGTGTATGTGTGTGTGTGTGTGTGTATGTGTGTGTATGGAATATTATTCAGCCATAGAAAGAAGGAAATCTTGCCATTGTGACAGCAGGATGGACCTTGAGGGTATTATGCTGTGATATAAATCAGACAGAGAAAGACAAATGCCATATGATTTCACTTGTATGTGGAATTTAAAACAAAACAAAATAAAAACCAATCTCATAGATGCAGAGAACACATTGTTTGCCAGAGGCTGGGGTAGGGAGAGGGTAAAATGAGTGAAGGTGGTCAAAAAGTACAAACTCCCAGTGATAAAATAAATAAGTCATGGGGATGTAATACATAGCATGGTGACTATAGTTAATAATACTGTGTTGCATATTCGAAAGTTGCTAAGATTGTACATCTTAAAAGTTCTCATCACAAGAAGAAAATTTTTTTATAATTATGTATGGTGACAAATATTAACAAGACTTATTGTGGTGATTGTTTTGCAGTGTACACAAATATTGAATCATTTTGTTGTACACCTGAAACTAATATGTTATATGTCAGTTATGTCTTAATAAAAAAATTGATAAGCTATGTTTATTTGTTCCTATCAAGAAAGATTAACATTCCATTTTCAGAGAAATATTTTAGTTGATGGGAAAATTATTAGTATATGTATGCATTTCTATCTTCATAGATTGGTGGCAGTCACAGGTGGTGGTATGTCAAGGTTGTGATTCTGAAATTCTGAAATTCAGGATAAACGTGAATTTTGACTGCTTGGTGGGTGACACTCCGATGGGAAAAACACGGGCCAGATGTTGTTACTTCTTCCAGTGTCTGTTTTCTTTCCTTTGAGTGCCGCCCTCATTTAAGTGTCTGTGTGTTTTGAAGTCAGGAGAAAAGGTATTGAGAGGGAGTCGGTATCCTGGGGAACACTGCGTGCGAGTCCACTGGGGCAAATCTTCTCAGACACGTTGATTACTGCCTGCTAAGGGAGCTGGAATGTGTGTGGCTTTTGGATTTCTTCTATGGGCATATTTTATTGTGTCTTTTGGAATGACACACCTTGGGTGCGACGAAGTGAACTCCACTTTTTATGCTGTGGGAAAAGTTTTTCCCTTAATGACTCGAAAACATGGGCTTGTTATTCTGAAAAAGCAGAGCACATCCTCATTCCACACAAACAATGTGACACAGACCTGGAGCCAGGCCAAGGTTTTCTATGAATAGAACTTAGCGAAGAGAGTGTTAGAAACACTTTGGATTCACATAGGAATCCTGGATGCCTTGTCCCAACAAAGGAAGTGATTTACCTGCTCTTCGAAGGTGGAAATGAAGTGAATTCCCTCTTGACCTACACATCACTGCGCCAAAGATTCCTGGTCAGCATAATATATGGTCCATACAATTGAGATGACGCTGGCGTCTGCTATCAAGAGGCATTTGCTTCTGAGTTGTTTTTCCAGAAGCAAGATGTATTTTGACAGAGAGCGTACATATAAACAAGATGCCTCGGGAGCAGTTAATGATGTTGATCAGGGAAGTGCCTCTTGTTTGGCCTGAACTGTGCTCTGCAAAGGCCGTGCTTTTGTCCAAGCTTGTTTGATTACAAGGAACAGAAATTCAATCAAAGGGGCTTAAGTTAAAAAAAAAAAAAAAAAAAAGGTAGGTGGCTATTTTAAGAATATAAACATCTTATAAAGTGTGTCTGGCCCTATGGGAAGTGGAGAGGCATCTGGAATAAACACAACTCCTCTCTTTCCCTCTCTAATCAGTAACCTCGTGACTTTGTTCCTAATCACATTTGACTCTTTATGCTCGGCCAGTCTCCTTTCTGTCAATTGCTTCTTCTGCTTATCCATATTAATAATAATAATATAATACCAAAATAGTAGCTGACACATATTGACTGTTTATTCTGCACAAGCCCTATTCTGAGAGCTGTACACATATTAATTTGTTTATTCCACACAACAACTCCATGAGGCAGGTACTATTTTTATACTCATTTTTTAGATTTTATATCCATTTTTAAGTATACCAAAGCATAATGAGGTAGAGTAGTTTCCTCAGAATCACAAAGCTAGTGTGTAGCAAGCCAGGTCTCAAACTCCGGCAGTTTAGCTTTGTTTTGGCTCCTCCATTACTTTGGCTTGCACAAGATATTGCCATATTTTGGTAGTAATTTTTTCCCCAACCGTATGTACCCTTTTGATTTTTAGAACTCCAACACATTGATTAACTACAACACAGTCTCTGGGTATATTACAAGTTTTTGAGACAAAAATTCTACTTGGTCCCAACCAGTTTATCTTTTATAAAAACTGTTTATCCTAGCTCTTTCACCATGTATTCAAATTATTTTCTGGTGGCATGTAACAGAAACCCATGTTATTTCCCACTGTACTTATTAACCACACTGGCTTTTAGTTCATCGTCTACTCTTACCTATACTGTTCCTCTGACCTCCATCCTTCGTTGAGTTCTCTTAATCAGTCTTCAGATTTCAATTTAACTATCTACTTTTTAAGGAAACATTCCCTAGATTCCTATACCTGGCTGTATTCCTCTCTGATATGCTCTCGAGCACCATGCAGTTCCTGTGCAGGCATCTATGAGAGCTGCAATTATCTATCCATTAGGCACACACTAGATCTTTTCATGAGACTATAAGCTCCCTGAAAATAGAAACCACGTCTAATCATTTTAATTTACTACTTATCTCTAGAAGGAGCACAAAGCTTGGCACATAGTAGGAACTCAGTGAGTATTTGCTACATTTTTAGTTTTAAGATAGCTTGCTTCATCAACGGAAATTGTACATAGCAGTTTCCCTTCTGTGCATTTCTCTTCAACCTACATTTTACAAATATGGTCTATGATTAGCTAAGAGCAGAGATAGGTGAAGGAAGATCCCAGAACTCCTTTCAGTTACTCAAGAGGTAGCAGATGAGAGCCAGCTTTTCTTTCTTGACATTTACCCTCTCGATGTAAATTCTTAACGACCACAACCATTTAGAACCCGAAGACCCTCTTAAGAGACTCCATGTCCAATTCTTGTTTTAGCGAGTTATGATAATCAACTTGCCTCTTCTGAGGAAGGCTGACTTATATCCAGAATGTGATTCTATGTTAACTATGGTTCAGTGATCAAAGATAGAGCCTGGTTGTTGCTAATAGTGGCAATGAGAGGTGGAGCGTAACCACCTTTTATTCCATGCATCTTCAATTCATATTATGCAAGGAAAAATTGTAACTTTCACAAATCCTTGACACCTGGGCTGTACCATCTAAAGAACAGATACAAGAGCAGAATAATATGATGGCATCTGGGTTTTCCTCACTTCCTTCTATTCTCCTCAGGATCTGAGAGGAATCAGTTCTGATGGTATGATACTGATAGATATGCAGAGCCAGTCGTGGCTCTGCAGGGTAAGGAGCATGCTAATGTAAAGAGCATTGACAGGTAGTGCTAGAAGGCCATTCAGAGCTAAAAAGGAGGAAGAGAGTTGTGCAGATCTGCAGTGGAAACTGCAGCATGCTGCCCAGAGACTTCTCCTGGAATGAAAGACTTACTCGCCCATTTGCCGGGAGTGCTGTCAGCAGGCAAGTGCCCTTGGCTGTCAGCTTCCTTCTAAGATGGCCTCTGCTAAAGAGAATCTCGCAGGGAGCTACCTACATCCATAGACTACTCAACATGGGGGCTTAAAGGCCCAATCCCCTTGCCCCAGTTTGGGACACCTTTTAATGGTTTTTGCAGCTTTGAAACTCCCAGCAAGGTCCCCTGAGGTTTCTCTGGAGACTGCATCACAGCTCAGCTTCTCCCTCTTGTCCAGTCTTATTCTGCTCCCTCCCTTCCTCTTCCCTACCCTTCCACAGGTGTTGCTCCAAGAGCACTCTCTAATAAACCACCAGCACATTCAACTCCAACTCAGAGCTGGCTCCCCAGAAACTCAACCTGTGACAAGCACAAAGCCTAGAGGGCTAGTGAGGTTTTTTACAGAGCACATGTTTGCTCACCAAGTTGTAGCCAGTGGGGTTGCAACAGCTGCCTTTTTGTGATCTTCTGTAAGTGGTGTCTCTTTTTTGCAACTCCTCTGCCCAGAGTGGATGCCTTTGTGTAATTCATCATCTGGGAGGAACCATCTTTGTAATTTATCTCCCTAGTGAATGTCCTTTTGCAATTTGCATTAAACCACCAGAAAGTGTCTTTTGCCAACCCAAGCTCCATATGGCCAGGGTGCAGGCCTATTACTTAATAAACTATATCTATTATCTATTACTTAAACTATAAAAAAAGATAAAAATATTTCTAGGTAAAAAATCAAGGAGGAAGTGAGATATAGTGTCTTAAATTTGATGAAAAAAATCAATTAAAAGGAAATTCCATAGGTAATTCATCAGAGCTCAGGTCCTTAGGATTTCATTAATCTAAAGGGGAAAAAAGTACAAAACAGAAATTGCTCTTCAGATTTAAAGACAACTCCTGAGGTGGCAGAAAAATGGCTGAGGAGTCCATTGCTCATTGCTATTTAGGCACAATCAAAAAATGTTTTTTCAGTGTTATGTAGCATCTCCTGGGTATTGCGATAGCTCCCCACTATACCCATGGGCTCTTGGTGAACAATGGACAGGAACCAGAGAAACGGTACCACAATCCCATCAGAACTACTTAAATTTAATTTTAGGTCAAATAAAAGAAACTCTAGCTAGAACATCCAAAGTGTCCACATAGTAAAAATGGAAAATTCCTTTGTGAAGAGGACTTGGGACAGTGAGAATGATTTGAAGACTTGCCTTGAACTGTTTATTTGGACGTGTTACCACCCTGAACAGAACGAAAGCTCTGTACCAAAAGGAGAGGTATTTTATATCCTTGATAAACGTGGTCCAACATTTCACACATATTAGAAGTGCAGTAAGTGCCCAGCTATGAATGAATGAATGAATGAATGAATGAATGAATAAACCTAGCCCTTACTGATCAACCCTGGCCTTTTCACAAAAATGCCTTTTCACTGATCTATTCATTTAATAAATATTTTAGCTACCTTCTATGAACCAGATTCTGGATCTACCAAGGGGGCTTACAATTCAGGAGAAGAACAGACTATTATAGAGAGATGATAATACGGTGAGCTAAGCTCAGAAGTTAGGTATGTCCAGGTCCACTAGGAATTCGAGGAAGGATCTCAGAAAAGGCGAAATGAAAGGTACAGGCATTACATCAAGAATGATGTACGTCAAGGAAGTTTGAGGGAACAGTATACGCAAAGGCATGGAGATGTGAGAGATCATGGACCATGGGGGTATGTCCAGGTCCACTAGGAATTCAAGGAAGCATCTCAGAAAAGGCGAAATGAAAGGTACAGACATTACATCAAGAATGATGTACGTCAAGGAAGTTTGAGGGAACAGTATACGCAAAGGCATGGAGATGTGAGAGATCATGGACCATGGGGAATTCTAAATCTATGTGACTAATGGATTCAGGAATGGAGGAATTTAAGATGAAGCTGTAGATACAGACTCTATGTGACTAATGGATCCAGGAATGGAGGAATTTAAGATGAAGCTGTAGACACAGTCTCAAGACAAATGTGTGAGTTCTTTAATGCTATATACAGAAAGTTGATTTTCTCCTGTAGCAAATAAGTAGAAGCTGTGCATATGTCTGTGTACAACTATATAATGATAAATTCAATTGTATATGTGGGTATTTTAGGTAGCTAGTCAGACACGAACGACAGGGGAACAAAGGAATAGAGGGTCAGCTCTGTAACCATAGAAACTTCTCCCAGAAATATCTCTCTTTTAGGGTTGTAAATTACCCCAAATCCTAGAGAACAAAGGCCTTAAAAGCTGCTGGCCTAAACCAGCTACAAACACATGCACAGAAAGTACTGCCCATAACTTCAGCCTCATTAAAACATCATTATAATATCATGACTATGCCTGGAAGTTCATGAATCTAATTATAACAGACTGAATTCTGGGTAAGCACATGCACACTAGGTAAAGTTATATAGCAGCCACGTGTCAATCAAGGTGACCTCACTTGTCAATCACCTAGGAGTGTCTAAGACCACCCCATCACGGCCCTCAAATATACTGCAGACCTCTCCCTCCCCCAACATTACAGCTCACCATCTTCCTTGGCTGTAATCCATACTCCCTCCTTAGGGGTACGTAACCTCATTTCTACTTGGCCAGCTGGTTTTAGGCTTGACCTATCTTCTACCTTGTAATGTACTTTAAATAAACAAATTTTTTCATATTCACTGAGTTGAAATTCATTTCTTCGGCAGTGAAAAGAACCTAGAGGATCGCTTCATGACTGCAGATTTGTCTATTACTGATACTCTAGTTATTTATCTACAGCCTACGTTAAAGTTTAGTGGATCTGGGCAAAGTAGTACTGAATCTTCTTTAGCAAGATTCCAGAACAGGAAGAAGGAGAGTATATAGCCAGCCATAGTAAAGAAAGCAGTAATCCTGGGGAAGAATAAAAAATTCATGAAAAAGAAAACAGAAGTCATTGTTTTCATAAATTCTGCTGTTAGATTTAGAGTTCATTTGTTTGTTTTAGCATGTTGTACAAGTGTGGAGGTAAGCAAAATAAAAAGAAAAGTAAAATTTTAAATATGTTTGAGATGAAATATTAGGGTAAATAAAGGCTTTCACATTACTTTTGAATGCTCTTTTTTTTTTATTTTATTTTTTTAATGGAGTGTTTGCCAGTGGAATGACTGCTTTTAAAATTATTTGGCTAAAAGATTTATAGACAGACAGATTTCAAATTTCCTATCCTATAGTGTAAAAGGAGAATCTTGGCATATTTGTTTGCGGCTCCCCAAACCAGTCATTAACTTTACACTTACTATGTTCAGCCTAGTATTTAGTCCACACAGAGTATATTGCCAGGACAGTGTTTTATTTTATGTTAGATGTTTGTTTTTTTTTTGAAAATGGAATATATTTATAACTTAATAGTCCCAAACCAAAATTACTATAAAACCACACTGCCACCAACATTTTAAAAATGCCTCCAGAGATAAAAACTTTAACAGAAGAAAAACACATTAAATTTTTAAATTACCAATTTATTGTTTACAATTTAAAATGAGTTCCCAGTTTAAAAAAAGAACTAAGACTTAAAAAGAATGTTACTTAAAAAAAAAATACATGTTCTTTTTGTTCTTGAATATAAAATAATAAAAAACTTTTGTCAAAATGGCTCAATAAGTTCATGTTCAAGTAATCCCTTCTATGCCAAACACATATATTGAGAAAATAAAAAAAGACATAGCCAGATTAAGAAACAAAATAAGCATAAAAATAAATCCTCATAAAATGGAAGTTATTTAGATGTGGTGAGCAGGGCTAAAGCCATGAGTTTGCTGAGCCAGAACTGGGTTGGAGCTGGAGGTTCAGCTCCTGCAAGGATAATGAGGACTAACTGCATTTTGAAAGACAGGGTTTTTGCAGATGTGAAAGGAGGTTGAAACCTCTGCTAGAAGCTATGTTTTAAGGAAGCTTCTATCTATTGATGTAGTCCTATGAACCAAGATTCCCTTTGGTTGGGTGGCTGGATCTGCAATCTTTCCAAAAACCATTCCTGTGCAAGCTTCCTGACCTGTTAGCTTTTGAGCAGGGTCATTGGCACCTAACGAAGTCAATTACAAAACTACTACTAAGGAAGGGAGCATGGAGGAGGAAGAGAGATAGTTAAAAACCAACAAAAACAAAATCCTAAGACTCTCAACTTAGAAACATGCCTGCACAACAGAATTCCAAAATACGTGCTAAGAAAGACATCCAATGAAATCAATGGTTGGAATATAAATTTTCTAAAAATGAAATTGGTTTTATGAAACTTGAGGACCTAAGGGGATATTTAAATTTTTACACAGAAGGACATACATGCATGCAAATAGAACAGAAAGAAATATGTTAAAAATAGGTAGTTAAGAGAACCAGTTAAGAATCTTAGAAATATAAAACATAATTGTTAAATAAAATATTCAGTAAATGAAGTAAACCCTGGGCTGAATACAGAGATAGAATTATGAATTAGTACATGAGTAATTCAGCCACAAAGAAACATATGGAGACAAATAAAAACCTTAATAAGCAGTAATGAGCCCATATTGGAGGCTCTCAGCCACTCCTTCATTGGCATTCTGGAGGAAGAAATCACGGAGAATTATACAGAAACAGTAAATAAAGAGATAAATGCTGAATTAAAAAAAAATAGAAACATACTCTAAGGTAGAGGGTAAACATAAATAAATCTACACTGAAATATAGCATAATGAAACTGTAGAACATTAAGAATAAAGAGAAAAAGAAATTTAAAGCTTCTAGAGTGAAAAGACAGATTACTATAAAAAGAATAACGATTGGTCTGGTATAGTTATTGGTCTAGCAGAGGATTTCTTATTGGCAACCATAGATATCGCTGGAAACTGGGATAATGCATTCAATATTGTAGGATAAATGACTATCAATAAGACATTTTATGTCCAGATAAACTCTCACTCAAGGATAAGGTTGAAACGATGGCAATTTCTATCATATAGGAGTAAAGAAATTTATCATCCACAGGCTCTCAGTGAAAGAACTGCTACTTCAACAAAATGAAAGTGAACCCAAAGAAAATGCATGGACGTAAAGATACAACTATAAACATAGAACTCAGTTTTTTATAAGTTAGTAGATTTGATTAAAAATTGTCACTTACATTATCGCTGTTTGTGTACATATGCTTAAAAAAGGTAAAACCATACTTTGACAATATTGCACTAGGAAGAATATTAAAAGAATAGTTAAAACATTTGTAGACCTTTCATTTGTTCAGAAGGATAGAATAACTTCAGACATTGTAAGAAAATTTAGTTTTAAAAACACAGATACTTAAGAGTAACCACAAAAATAAAAATGTAGTTGATAACTTCAAAACTCACTGAGGAAAACAGTACGAGTAAAGGAAATTTACCATTCTTTTTCTTTAATTGTTCCTGCCTTGTGTTGAATTTATGAGTTGAAAAAATTTAAAAGATAATGGAAGAAATAAATTCAAATATATCAGTAAGTTTAAAAAAATAGAGGTTATTACATTGGATGACAAAAAGCCCAAATCCACCTGCTTTTGAAAGTCATACTCTAAAAATGATGTAACAGTATTGAAAATAAAGGAATGGAAAAAAAATATCGGGCAAATATGGAGAGTAATACGTTGCATGTTCATATACTCTAGAATTATTTAAAAACTTTAAAGTGAAAATGAAAGTACTTCTGTAATGTCTCTCCATATAACCAATTATAGTTTTATATATAAAATAACGTGTTCTTTGATTCAACAAAAAATATACACATCATACCATGCAAGAAGGAAGATCCGATTTATTCATGTTGTCTCTGAATTATTCAACTTTTAATGGGCTGTTAATTAGTGACTCGTATTTTGAGGGCTAGGTTGTCAGCAGCAGTACTGGGTTGTGAGGACCTGTCAGCGTACCACCAGACATCCTTTCATTGAGGAGAACGCCATACACGTGAAATTTTAATATTAGGGAAGACACAATTATTATCCTAAAAAAGAAATAGTTGTGGGTGTAGTGTTTTGCCTTGCAATAGATGTGTTTCTCGCAAAGCAGAGCCTGAGATAAAGTTTTGCATGTAGGTCTCAGGGAGTAAGAGAGAAGTGGAGAGAAGAAAACAGGGAAGCAGAAAAAGACATTATTAGATTGTGTTATCAAGTTGACAGATTTGGGGGCAATTAGTCCTTCATCCATGGGCCTATTAGAGATCTCAGAACTGTACTCCTGTAAGGTGATGGGTGAAGCATTAACTCTCATTCCCATTAGTCAAAGCAGACTCCTGGGGGAAACTCCCTTACATTTCAGACTGTGCTTGCTCCCATATACATCTAACTTCACAGTGATGGGGAAGCCCCAGGCCATGAAGTGAGAGGTACTTTGCGTGGATCTGAAGGGAAGCCCTGAGAGTTGCACCTCCTGAAGCTTGCCAAAGGCCTGTGGAACTGGTTGCCTCTTCGGTGGCTGAAACAAAGGAGGGTGAAGTGGATTTGAGATGGCTCAGAAGGTGTTGGATACAGATCTCGACTTTGCATTTTCAGAGGAGGCATCTTCAAGTTGTCTATGTAGCAAATGCAGGGTAACTGAGTTAAAACAGAGGATCACTTTGATAGATCTGACCATTGGATTATACACCGAATTTATACACCTAGACCTTGTTATCCTCTTTTGAATAATGAAAGCCTATAGTAATATATACCCTTTAAGTAAACAGAAAAAAAAATGATGTAGCAGGAAGATGGAGGATTTAGGTTGGGAATATAAAAGAAGGTGATCAGTGTGGATAGATATTGCCAAAATTAAATTAAAACCATTTTGGAACATCCACTTTCTCTTGATTGATCTTAGTATCTGATTGCCTGAAGAAAAAAATCTGATTAGGACAGCATGCCTAATACCATTCAACATGTAGCGCCAGCATTACACACATCAGTTAGTGCACATCACACCTGGGAGACTGGCCTTCATCTGTCCAGTCCATTCATGCTTGCCTTTCATTTGGCTCAGGTACTGACCTCTGGTCAATTAAGCTGTACCCATTGTAGATGGCTTGGTTTTACTCAATGGCAGTAGTAAAAATTATAGTAATCTGGGCAGAAAAAAATGCCATTTGTAGCTGATAGGCGTATAAAGGCTTTGCGACCTTCCCAGTGCACTTTGGTTTCTCTCTCTAGTTCTTGGCATAACCAGAGAACACGGACTGCCTGCACTGGAGGATTGCCCCCTGTCAGCCCTGAAATAAACCTGACTAAGATGGAAGGGTGGTAAGAGGTAGCAAATAGGTGCGACGGTATAGAACAAAATATTACTATTGGGACATTTGACACCAGAATTCTCCTTAGGGAAGAATCAATCAGGGCAAAAGCTACTACCTCCTATTTTGGAAATTAAGAATTTGATAAATTGATCTAAATAATTAAAGTAATATCCCATTCTTAGACTGAATAGAGAGAGAGGAACTGATTAGATACAAAGAGGCTGAGACCAAGTAAGATGAGGAGGCATGAAACTCAAACTCATTGTTGGGTTAGCTAGGGGACATTTCAAGGGCAGTGGCAGTGGTAAAATATTATAGCAATGACTATGATTTAATTTGCAATGTTTGTCCTGCTTCATTGCGAATGTGTTCTCTATCACTCTAAACAAACCCCAAAATTTCAAGGAAGTCTACTATGCTCTCAAATCCTAGGGTAAATAAAGTTTACTAAGTGAAACTCAGAGAAGGGGTTAATTTTATGGCTGGGTTAAGGCAGTAGAACCAGAATCGGTATCCTAAAAAGCAGAAGAGACCATAAAAACATAAGCCACCTACAAAATCAAAGACATCTTCAGGATGGCTTTGGAATTATGCATGCTGGGAAATTAGTGGTTCTAGCCATCTCTTAATCTTGGTAACCTGATACCCTGGAGTATTCCTCTTCTGCTTGTGAAAATGAAGCCATGACCTTATGCTTTTAAGGATCACGCCATTCAACTATGACACCATTTCTCCCTCCTACTGGTCACCTACTAGCCTCTGGTTTTCGTCCCTTCAAACCCTGATGACTTGGGCCCTTGGCTTATAGGTTTCCTTTAAATTGTTATCCTAGGCCACATTAGAGCTATGTGGACAAACCATCCAACACCAGGGCCTCTCAGCTCTACCATGTCCCCATCTATAATGTCTCTTCCTTTCTCTTTACCCACTAAATCCACAGTCTACTTTAGATCATCATCATTCATAACTGCTCCACCTTCAAAATCACTAATTCAGACATCTTGCTCTCTGACTAGTCCACCCTCCTTTCAATTTGTCCAATACTCACACCATCATCACTCTTAAACTGTACTGGGAACTTCAGTCCCAAATATGTCAGCTTTTCATGTCTTTAATTCCTTCCACTGGGATTTCATGGTCCATCAATTAAAAAGAAGAAGAAAAAGAAAAGCGCATGCCAATTCCTCAAACTTGCTTGGATCTCTGACCTTTTGCTTCATTCATCTGACAAAACCCTAATACAGGAAAAACTCAATTGTTTCTTCAGACTCTCACCTGAGGAATCAACTACTATTTGAGATCTTCAAGACGTAGGTGTTGGTTTTAACTGATATAGTGTTGAGAATAGATTCACACAACTGTGTGGTCTATACTAGGTATCAAAATACCCCGACATTCAGTCATTAATTACATCCAAACTGATATTTTTTATCTCCCTTCCCAAGCCAGCTATCTCTTAGATTTTTTTTTTTTTACTTTCTTCTTACTTCTCTTCCTCCTTCACTCTTCACATTAAATAAGTTGTCAAGTCTTATTGATTCTAAAATCACTTCCAGCTTGGTGTATTCCTTCCCTCATCCCCTACTGCTACTACCATGGTTCAGTTTTCATCACCTGTAATATAACAATGAAAATAGTGCCAACTGGTTTGACTGCCTCCGATCTCTGGTCTATCCATTTGTTCTTCATTTTTACCAAATGTGTATCAGATTATGTTATTTCTACTGCTAATAAAAGTCTCCTATCCTCTCATTTGTTCTTGCCCTTCTTCAAAACATATATATATATTCCTACGTATATGTGTGTGTGCATATATGTGTGTGTATGTGTATGTATGTATATGTATAAATATGTACATACATGTATATATGTATGTGTTTCATGCATAAACATATACATATACATGTATACTGAATGTGTGCTGGTAAATGTTTAATAATTGGCTTTCTGGGGAGGAAAAGACCCAATTTGTAGTGTTTGTTGATTTCTGTGGTATAAATATTCCACCATGGCCAATATCAAACTACCAACTTGATAGACTAGGGATTGGAAAGAGATACGTTCTCTCTGCTTTCTTGAGTCAGTGGGAGCTGCCTCCAACACAGCACTATTATAAACATTTATACATGCACAGTTGTATATACACACACATATATGTCTTTGTATTTTTCTCAAGTACATATTAGTATACTTGTTTAAATAATCCGACAAGTCATATTAACTCTTTTTTAGCAGTTCAAATACATTTAAAATTATCTTTGACCTCTGAGATAAACCAACGAAAGACAGCTTCATCTAAGTAGGAATTTAACTTCCTTCCCTTAAAATAAGAGAAAGAGAGCGAGCGAGCAAGAGAGAGAGACATAGACAAAGAGAGAGGAAAAAGATTGTCATATATATTTTTATCTTTCTGCAGTAAAATATTTTAATTTAGTTTTCATTATCTTCATTAATATGAGGATCCAGCTCTATTTTCCATTTTTTACTCATTAGATTTATGTATGTCAGGCCTTCCTTAAGATGCCAGTGGAGCCTGACATAAAGGAAGGGTAAAATGACTGAATATTCCTAGGAATTCTAAAAAATCTTTGAAAAGCCTAGCCAGACACAAGAGTTAAATAGTTAAAAAGGAAACTTACTATTTTGGGCTGATTACGAGGCTTTTTCCTTTATAAATTTCAGTTTTGTGTATGTATTTAAAGTTTCCCCAAAGAAACTGGTCAAAAAAATTGAGAATATATGTTATAGCTAATGAATTGAACTTGGGCAAAGGTTTGCAGTTAAGAAAAACAATTACCAAGTTTATTTCTGTAACCTATTCTGGAAGGCTGATGTGTTGATTTAGATCATTCAGATATGATATAAATGGACAGAAATGGTATTCTATGTATTAAGATATATTATTAAGTCAGGCACCCTTATTTAAACAATTAGCTTTGCAAATAAAAGGCCAAACTGAAGTACGATGTATAATGATTTCTTTTCTCCAAACACTCACCACTTTCTGGAATTCAGCCATGACATATGCACTTATGGTTTGGAATGTTGGCCATTTAGGAAGAAGTTATGGTGTTGTAATATCCCTGTTAAGAAAGCCTTCCTAGTTCCCCTTGCTTAGAGCAGAGATGCTCCCCATACCTTTCCTGACTATGTGCCATGGGATCCAGGCATGCCACAAATAAATTATAGATGTTCTGAGATTTTGATCTTCTTGGCCTTTGAGGAGCTCTGGCTATGGCCTTCAGCCAAAAGCAGTCTTATCCACTTACTCCAGTATGCTGTACAAACATGGCTATTTTCTACGTGTGCCACGATAGAAGAAAGTCTGAGACTATGCATGGCATTCAAGGCCTTGCAATCTCGCCCACATCCTTCCCTTCCAGCCTGACCTCTCACAGATCCCCTCAAGTGCAGCACTATTCATACTCCCTGGACGACTCACTCTTTCCTAAAACCCTTCGCTTTTCCCTCCTATGTTTCGTTCCTTGTTTCCTACACTTAGTATACTTTTCTTCCTCACCCGCACAATGAATTTTTTATGATCCTTTAAATGCTAGAGCCAATGTCATCTCGTTCCCCTGTGAAATCATTAGAAATCTCTCTAGCCTGAATTGGTTTCTTTTTCCTCTGTGCTTGCTTAGAAGGTTACCCCCTAACGCACTTGTCATATTTTTCCTCGTGTTATAGTTATTTGTGTGCTTGTTGTATCACCTCTCCTAGACTGTGAACAGCACGAAATTGGAGACCATTTTGTTTATCATTGTTTCCTACCCAGTGTCAGCTGGAACTTGCACATTCAGCAAATACTTGTTAAATTGAATTGACTATGTAAATACAAGAGAGAGGCGATCGACTTATATTTATTACATATCAATTATGTGCCAAGCACTGTGCTGGCATGTTAAATGAGATAATGTGTACAGTCTTCAGAATACCCCTTGTAAGCTAAGCAATTTTCGTGTGAAGACAATGAGGAACAGCAATATTAATTACCTCCAAATAATAAGTTTTACACTGGACAAGGAAAACTCTTGAAATTTCAGAGCCATGCCCTCTTCAGGTATTTGACAGAGAACGTGGCTCTGTAATGGTTTCAGTGCTTTGACATCACCTTGACCATGTAAATTCCCAGACAGTGCAGAAGATCAGCAGGTGCTTGCTGGAAGCCTGGGCAGAGACTTATTGCATGGAGTGCCTTGGCTGATAGTGTCTTGGCAAGAGTTTCACTTCATGAACTTAAAAATCAATCATTCTTTCATCAACAAGGAAATCCTTCTCCCTAGCATCAAATTTGAGATGACTAAATATAAAAGCAATAGAACAAAAGTTATTTTTCTCTTTGCTTGGAAAAAGATCTTATAGTGAAGCTTAAGTGGAAAAATAGAACCAACTGCATATAAATTATAAATACTCTATTTGGATAGATGTTTCCTCTCCTTTCTTGTTGCACTGTGATTCTATTTATTCTGTTCTGCTTACATTTATATTAATTCTTACTTGAATAGAATTTTGAAAATAATACCCAAATTAGAAGATTTAAATAATTTAAATAATAATTAGATGATATAAATTAGATTACATTTGTTTCTAATAAAAAATTTGGCCCCAACTGGCCAAGACATGCACGGTCTTGGACAAGCATTTTAATGTTGAGTATTAATTTTTTCATACCGAAAACAAGGTGGAAAATGTTGATGTAGGATCCTACAATTAACAATGAGTTGGCAAGTCCCGTTTTCCTTGGGTTTTCTATGCATTGAGAGAATCAGTGATTCAGTTTCCCCTTCCATGTGACTGCCAGGTTCTGTGGCCTTCAGAGCCACATATAGGGCCAATAATGTAAAAAACTAGTGATAACAGCCCTTGCATTGTGCTCTACTACTCACATGATGCTGTCACATCTATCATCCCATAGGGTCCTGGCAGCAACCTTGAGCAGGAGGTATTCTCAGGAGCTAGAGTTAAGTCTGGAGTGGGGAAATGGGTAATAAAATTTGGAAAACCATAGAAGGAAGGGGCTTGGTGCTAAGGGCAAAAGGAATTTTTAAACAACTGACTTTTTCTATATTTACATGCCTTGATGTCCGCCTAAACCTGCACTTAAGTTTGACATTTTAAAGGGGTGGGGGGAGAAAAATGAACAAGAGCAGGCACATTGTCAATTGGCCACAATAAGCTCTATTGCCCCAAGATACAATATTGCTTCACACTCCTTTTTTATGTTCCTGACTCATTTTTCAGGTTTACCAAATCTATATACTTTGTTAACTTGGTTCTGAAATGAGCAAAAACTAAGAAGATCAGATAAATGTAGAGAGGAGATGTTGGGTTTAAGAAGGTCACTTAAGTTGTAGAAAATATAAAAGTAGAAAGTTTTCAAACCCAAAGAAAATGTAGCTGCACTTTTTATCAGTAAATGTTCACCTCGAAAGGTATTAACTTTCTATTTATTGGATTTGAATGCAAGTTGAATCCCATTCAGAACATTGTTGTGCAATAGATTTTTGTTTAACGATAGAGGTGTGCATTAATCTATGATGTCCATATGATAACCTCTAGCTACATTTGGCTATTGAGTAGTTGAAATGTGGTTAGTGACAAAGAAACTGAATTTTTACTCTTATTTAATATTAATTAATTTAAAGTTAAATAGACACATGTGGTCTATCATATTGGTCATCATAGTGAACAGTAAAGTTCCAGAAAGCCATTTGTTAATGTCAGCTCATGTTTTGTAAGCGTATTGGTATAGAAAAGAGAATTTATAAAAACTTCTTGTTTTCCTGAATGTTTTTGAGGATTAGGATTCTCACAGTTCAATTAAAACAAAAATCATGATAAGTGTGTATTTAAGTAATAATATGACTGAAAAACTTGGGTAAATGTTATATCTTTTCAAGTTTTGTAAAGTCTCAATTCAGTAATTAAGTAATACAGTTTTCTACTTTAATTGACATGAATATTTCAGCTTACAAAAGTTCTAATCTATATTGATTAGACTGAATACATTGTTATTTGGCAGATGAAAAAACAGATTTTGAATTCCTGTGTTTCCAAGCTCAGAAAGATCAATTATTTCTCATCAATAAAATCTCTTGTATTGTTTTCTATTTTAGTACAGGCTCTTTCTAGATTGTGGAATTTCTCCCACGTAATGTAATACACATTCACTAAGATAACTATCTGAAGCATGTGGGAAAACCAAAGAACAAATGAATGATAACCAATTGTCTGTCTATACAATTCCGCAGTGTTTGGCCTTGCCGGAGTGCCCAGTCCCTGATGAAAACACGTTTGTGAGGTCCCCAGATGATATCCCATGACTGTGATAATTGTCACGTGCCTGTTTATTTTTCCCTTGAGAAACTGAATGAGTAAAAAAAAAAAGATCACAACTAAACAAAAGCATATCAATAACAGGAAACTGTTGGTGAGAAATACCCTGATGTTCCTGTAAATTCACGTCACCAGATTCCCCAGGGACAAAGGTGCATGAACTGCATGGGTAAATAATTATGATTTAATACAGAGACCTTGCAATGCTGTTTATAGTAAAACAACAAAAAAGAATTGTTTCTGGAGGCGCAAATAAGCAAATAATAGAAACACATATCAATATAATCAGGAAGCGGTGATGTTATGTCTAGGTCAGCTACCGAAAACAATTTGTAATCTATCAAAGTATCTTCTTTGCAATGGCAAACAGCACAAGGTGGGACCTTAGAAGGAAAAGAATCTCTCATCTATAGGGTGATTAGAAATCATGGAGAAAGTGGGCTAGTCATCATGAAGAATTTCTGAAAAGTTTTCTGCGTCATGACATCTGTCTGTTTGCAGGGTTTTATTCCCATGGATGATGATGAGAGAGAATAGCAACAGGTTCTCTTTCTTTTAAAGGATTTCCAATTGGAGAGCAATGTCAGCCCGTGAACACATGCCTATGGGTGCATGCACGTCCCACTTAAGAAAAGAAATAAGTGGCCATAGTTGAACTTCTCAACTACATTCACATGTTTAGGGCCTCTTCCTCTGTTTTTATTTTAAATAATATTTTTCTTGATAAAATTGGGAAACTATCATTTTCTGTTTGTTCCCCCAGAGTCAACTTACTGTAAAAAAGCATTAGGTTCTTTGTCTAGTAGCCTGTAGAGGAACCTAAAATTTTACTGAGGAGTTGGGTGAGGGGCATGAAAGGCAAGAGTGAGTAGCAGTAGAATCGACACAGAATTCTTACCTGAAATCTCTGCTTTTTTCCTGGATAATAAGATGATAACACTCTAGAAGCCATTCTCAGGATCTAGGTAGCTTTGAAAACCTACCCAGTTCTGTGACCAAAGGTAATCTCACTTTGATTATCCCCACTACCATTTCTCCAGTTCTTTAAAGATATGTGGTAGGCAAAATAATGATCCCCAAAGATGTTCACGTCCCAATCCTTAGAATGCGTGAAAGCATTACTTTATATGACAAAATATACTTTGTGAATGTGATTGAATTAAAGAAACTAAGGTAGAGAGATTATCCTAAATTATTCAGATGGGCCTAATGTAATTGGAAGTATCCTTATAAGAATCACAGAAGATATGATAATGGAAGCAGAAAGAAAGAGAGATTTGAAGATGCTACATGCTACTGGCTTTGAAGATGGAGGAGGGAACCAAGAAATCCAGGTCATTTCTAAATGCTAGAAAAGACAGATTCTCCCTTAGAGCTTCCAGAAGGAACACCGTCCTGCCAACACCTTGATTTTAGTTCAGAAAGACCCATTTTGGGGTTCTGACCTCCATAACTGTAAGATAATAAATTTGTAATTTTTTTTTTTTGATTCTTCGTTTCAATTACGTATCTCTGTCTTACTCTCTCCTTAAAGACAGAGAGAGATTTGGTCTGAAAGAGATAACTATGAAGTGGCAGTCTAGCCATTTTATTTGTTGATTTGCTCACTAATAGGCATTTATTTATTAGGTGGCCATAAATAATTTATCATTATCAGAGGAAGATAAACAATGCTTGCTCAGAAATTTTAAAAAGTGTATTGAGATATTTAAGAATATTTATAAAAATACACATAGGATATATGAAAGATTAAGCCACTAAATTTGTGACAATTTGTTATAATTGCAATAAGAAACTAATACAGATTCAAAATGTGCTTTTATGTTTGATGCAGTATTACATATGTAAAATTGTTTCTCTGTTGTATACTCCTAATACTAGACTATTGGGTTGCACATTAGAATTGTTTTGGACACAAAAAATATGGAGACCAGGGTTTCATCTCCAGTATTTAGATAGTAAGTCTGGAGTAGAAGTGGTACAACTGGTATTTCACAAGGTTCCAGATGATTCTAAAGTTCAACTAAGGATGAGAACCCCATTTTTAGAGCACTATCTACTTTTCATGTTCCTTGGCTGTTTGAGCTCAGGGAACATGCTTTTCTTCAATACAAATGGAAGGATCATTTTACTACTCCTGGGGCAGTAAAAACTGTAGTCTAATTTCTTTGATCTTTAACCTCATGTTTGATTCTTGTCCCTATTTGAACATGATCATCTGCTGGGAGTGTTTGCCTGGGAAGCAAAGCCTTCTCTCTCTCCATTTCTTCCATGTCCTCTGGGTTTCAGTTTCTATTCAGATGTAGACGAGAATGATTCCTCTAGCCAAGGTCCCTTACAACAATAGTTCTGATACTTGTGTTAAGAGGTGTTGAGTGACACACAATATGTAGTGGGGATGGTGTCTTGTGATCAAGGAAATGAGGCACAGAAAAGACCCGACTCTCCCCTGAGCCTGTGTAGTCCAAGAAAGATGACATTGTTGCTCGTGCATCCCCGCTGGCCCTACTTACAGTAAGGATCATAGTGGAAAGAGACTTAAACTGGTGCCAGGCAAACTGTGCTTTAATCCTGGTTCTGCCACTTATTTTAATAGTAACTGCTCCCCCCTCATTGTTTATAGGCACTAGGCTGAATATTTCACATAATGATGATCTCATTTAATCATCTTAACTACCTTGAAAAAAGGGTACCATTGTGATCAATTTTATACTGATACATGTTAGATTTTATGGAAGCCAAAACTAAAGTCTAGAGAGGTTTAAGGAGCTTAACTCAAGGCTACATAATGTGATGAAGCCAGAGGTTAATTCTAAACTTTTGTGATCCAAAGGCCTTGTTCTAGATGTGAGATAATGTCTAATCACTCCCAACAAGTTACATCAATAATTGAAGACTCTTTGTTTGGGCTATGTTGTGATCTTTGTTTAATTTACATAATGTGCCCAAATTCTGTGTTGGAGTTATTAGGAAACAACTGGTATTTCCTGGTAGACCATAGTGGCAGAGACTACAGTTGCTCATGAATAGCAAGTTCTTCTCTTCCTGCACACATGGCTGACTACATTTCCCAGCCTCCCTACCTGTTAGATATGACCATACGACTGAGTTCTAGCTGAGGAAACGTGATTAGGAGTAATGAGTGCCACTTTCAGATCTGGCTGACTGTAAATGTTCTTTCTTTTTCCCCGTATACATGTAAATAGCTCTGAGACGCTAAAGAGAGATCAACAGATGGAAGACAGTTGGATTTTGAAGGACTATGAGGAGGCCACCTATTGACCAAGAACATCTAATATGTCAAGTCCCTGAGATCTGGAGTTCATCTGGTATAGCAGCTAGCATCACTTGCCTTAAATAGTACCACCCTGCATGAACTAGGCGCCCTTTTTGAGGAAAGATTGAACAACCTCTCCTAAGCAGCCCGGATATGGAAGAGATTGAAAAGAACGAAGTGAAGTGATACATAAGTTTTCTGGCCATGTTTTCGGGACAATACCAACTCCCACTCAGGTCAAGGCAAAGTCAAGGCAGAAAACCTTTCAGGAAAAGGAGTATGTGATGGTTGAGAGACCCAAAGGCCACTCAGTTATCCTCAGTGCTCTGGTTATGGTTTCTAAGACCTGGCTCACCTGCTCACTGTCTTCCACTCTCCATCCGGCAACTACAAGATAAGTTCAGGGATGCAGCTTATTTCAGTTGATTATTTTAATAAAAAGAGCTGCTTGCTCTACTGAAAGTGTGGCAGTCACTACTGACAATCACATTAGAGGGGAATTCCTACGTTCTGTAGGTGAGCTCCCACTATTAATTAGTCAATCACTTCTGATTCTGTGAATATGACCCTGGATGAAGAGACAGAGACATGTGTCCCAACCTAGAAGAGGAGCAGCTTTTACCTTGAACGTATATGGCTATCAACAAGCCCAGGAAAAAACAAAAACAGTTGTGTGTGGACCAGCTCATCTTTTTCTCATTAGAATGTCCAGTTTGGAGACTCGCCACAATTTATAGGGCTCCACATTCTTCCTGGAATCCTAGAGTCCTATCTTTTGGGTATCTCTTTTTTGTCTCTGTTTATAAGTCACCCAAGCCTAAATGGGATGCTAGTTCCTAAGTCTTTAAATCAGCCCTTGTTATGGGCTAAATTATGCTTCCCTTCCCTACCACTCCATTCATATGGTGAAGCCCTAACACCCAATAACTGAGAATATGACTATAGAAATAGGGCATTATAAGAAACGATTACATTAAAATGAGCACCAAAAGGTGGGAAATAATCCAATTTTATTAGTGTCCTTGTGAGAAGAGGAAATTGGGACACACAAAGAGACACCAGGAATGCACTCACACAGAGGAAAAACCGTGTGAGGACACAGTAAAATGGTGACCATCAGCAACCGAGGAAAGAGGTCTCTGAAGGAACCAAACCTGCTGACACCTTGATCTTGAACCTGTAACCTCTAGGACTGTGAGACAATAAATTTCTATTGCTTAAGCCACTTAGTTTGTGGCACTTTGTTATGGTGGCCCTAGCAAACTAATACAGCTTGTCTGCACTGTCCCATATGTATAACATAAGCATAAGCAACAAAGTTTAAGCTGCTCAGCCAAGGCCTTTTCAGGAGCAGAAACAGGTTCCAGCTGACTGATGCCTAGGAAATTTCTGTGTCCATTGTCACCAACAATCTTTCAAGCAGGTTAGGAATAGACTTGCCAGGTTGAGTCACAGAAACTGAGATGCCTCCAAACAGTAACTTGAACCCAAGTACATGAATGGTAGCTCTGAAAGGACAATATATATGCAGAGAGAAAAACATGGGCTTGAAATCATTCAATAATTTGAAACATGTCCAGTGCAATAAATCTGATCATGAAAATAAAACAGACAAAATGGGGTACCCAATGCTCTTGTTTTGTCTAACTTTTGAACCTAATGGTTACGCACAACCTGGATTGAGTTTGACAAGCTGAGGTTTTGGTTGTTTTAGCATCCACTTCTTGAATCATTGTTCATAACTTCATGGCTTACTGCCTGGTCGAGTTAAAGCACTTCAGGCTTTCAATCATCTCTATATTTAGAAATCATTTGATGTTAAAATATGATCATTTGCCTAATAGATTTCCAAGAACTTAGGGTGAGGGGATAAAACTAAACTTTCTCTCTTTTTTTTTATTTTTATTATTTACTGCATATCTGATATCAGGTACTTTGCAAATATATGATTTTAGTCTTATGGCCATTCTGCTGTTAGTGTTATTACTTGCTAGTTACAGATAAGGAAAATGAGACTTAGAAAGATTACTAACTTGAATTAAATCATTATGTGGTGAACTATCTTACTGGGTTCTTTCTTGGGCTATTTTACTAGATCTCTCTCTCTTCTCAGTGTTGGAGCTTTATGACTCAGTCCTTGGATGTCTTCTTGATCTACACTCATACCCTGGTCATCTCATTAAGTCTCATGACTTTAAATACCATCGATATGCAACAAAAGCATGTTTCTAACCCAGACTTCTTTTCCAAGGAAAAAAGGCAGCCTCACCCCCTCCAGACGCATATGTACATTTAACTGCCTACCTGGCATCAACTATTGGATTTCTAAAAGATTTCTTGAACTTACCATGTACAAAATGGAGCTCCTGGTCTTCCCCTAGGGTCGCTCGGGTCCAGTCAGGAAAATAAAAACTGCACTATGCTCTTTTTGATACAGAGAAGTTTCATAGGTGCTGAGAGGTCTGAAAAGACTGCAAATGAGCGATGGAGGGGGTCTGGAGGCAATAAAGGGAGAAGCGGTGACAAGCAGAAGTCAGGAGCTGCTTGCTCTTTCATGCTGGAGCTCACAAGCCTGCACTGTTGGAGATGCTAAGTGTCAGGGCTGCTGGATCAGTGCAGAAGCTGCCGGAAATCTGCCACCCCTGCGTGCACTGCCAGCTTCTGCAACCATCCAACATTGAAACCTCACCTCAGCTCTCTGTCTTCAAAGAATGTCATCCCAACTTTTGTTCATTTTCCTCTTCCTCACTTTATCTCCTCTCAACAAAACAACTCATATGTGATCTTTGTTCTGTTCTTTCGTAGTTTTGTTCTAGATAACAAGATAAACCAACTGATGCAGACACTACTGATTCTGCACTCCATACTCTCACCCAACCTCTGAGTTCACCTGCACCTGCAGTGGGCAGTCCTGACCGTTCTGCCCACGCCAAGTACTCTCGTCCTGCTGTCCTCTGCCTGGGGCTCTCTCCTGTGCCTTGGATCCGAGAACTGCGGGAAATAGAAGGAAACTGAGGGACACACTTCATAGCTGGTCTGGACCCTGCCCTGACCCTTTCCATCCTTCTGAATTTCAGAGATTCTGTCAACATAACAAAAGAGTAAGGATGTGCATGAGGCAAAGTTTTATGAAGTCTCTCTCCCAGCCCCATAGTGACCAATTTCTCACTTAGATAGGTCACCTATGGACAGTCGTCTGACTTTTCATTCATCATTAGCTTGCTTGGTTCCTTAGCATTCTCTTCCAAGGGCTGTTTGGTACGTGTGTGTGGGTGTGCAGTCAAGTATATAAGACCCACCTTTCCATACTGCAGCTGGGCAGGGGTGCAGTTCTGGTTAACATTCACACCCACCTGTTTTTTTCTCACCCAGCTCCTAAACTTTCAGAGTGACTTGTTTTCGTTTGTTTCGGTAAGTGTCATGTTTTACTTGTACTGATATATCTACATTTTATTATATCTTGCATCTCCTTTCTATTATGCCTGTTTTAAGCGTCTACCCAGGCTTTCACGACCTCCTTCCTGAAAGACAGCTGTAGCCTCATAAGTTATCTCCGCTCCCCCTCTTTTCCTATCTATTCTCTACTTCCATACAGGATTAATCTTTCTAATAGAGCTCATATTAATCTACTTTCTTTCTCAAAATTATTCAGTGGTTTTCCAGTGCAAACCAATTCAAACATGAATTTCCAAGCCTAGAAATAAATGGCCCCAGCTCAACTTCATTAATTTTTTTTTTTATAATATGGTCCCAGCACAACTTTATGTCCCACAATTACATCACATTAGTGGTTGCAACCAGCCTGAGAGTTGTTCATTCTTAATTTGTAGACTTTGTTCACTTAGCAGGCTGCGTTTCTTAAACTATTGATTAGTTGATCACATTTAGACATTGATGCATTTCACACACACACACACAAATGTGGATTTGGGGCTTCTTCGGACACATTGAAAGATCTGGCGACACTATGTCCACATCCTCTCAAGGCCACAATCAGCCGGATATGAGTGGTGGTTACAACTTTTAGATCATCAGGAGAACCCCAGTGTTCCCCAGGCCCTTACACACTCATATCATTTATTTACATACTAAGCCCCTAAGGGCACTTTGGCTATAGCTCTAAATATGTCCCAATTCCTACCCAACTGCTTAATTCCTTGTTCTTCAAGCAAGCCCTGACTTTGTGAGATGCTCTCAGTGCCCAGCCCACATCCCCCCAGCACATTCCCTTACACGTCAATGACTTTCTCTTGAAATCACCTGTGACTCTGCCGCAGAGATTATCTAACCAGGAGCAAGATCGGCCTACACAGGGGGCAGGCCAGAATACCAGAGAGTCGATGCCCCTAAGAGAGTCCATAGCAATGACAATGGAGCTAAACGGAAAAAACTCCAACTTCTTCGCCCTTGAGTGAGGGAGCCTCTGAGGTGTGCTCTACGCAGTCTCCTAGAGGTCTCTAGGGGGTTAGAATGCCAGCTGCCCACAGAGGTAACCTGCTTGTGGGACACACCCTGTCTGACTTCTTACACTTCCCTCTCTCACTCCCTCACTCCTCTGCTGGGCTTCTTAGGGTCACCTCCCATGTTAACTATTGTCTGCAAATCCTTGTCTCAGGATATCCTGGGGAACCCAGCTAAGGTATGGTCTCTTGCTAAACCATCAATCACCCTATTCTTTGCTAGAAGGCCCTCTGTTTTTCCTTATCCTACAACTTCCATTTCCACAGTCCCCATCTGTCATGAAAATTTTCCTGACCCCTCTCACATCCTTGCCTTCCCTCTATGGATCCCACAAAGCACTCAGCTTAATATTTTTCTTATGCCTCTTATATTTTGCAAATTTTAATCTCTATCTTCATAACTTGCATTGATATTCTATTAATTCGCCTTGTCAATCACTTCTTATGTACCATTTCTCATTTCCCTTCCCTTCACTGTCCCTCGTTCCAATTTCCAGTAGTCAGCTCTGCAGGGGTTGGGATTGACTTTCACACAGGACAAGCTGACAGGGCCCTTCCTCATACACGTACCTATGTGTCCCCATCTTCTGCCCTGGGGCTTCCTTGTAGGTGCTAAGCATGGAAAGCTGATGAACCCTGCTTACTAATGATGCATGCTCAACCCAGAAATGAGGAAAGTGAAACTTTGGCAAATGGAATATGAGAGCAGAGGATTGACTAACTACATTTCCTCCCCTGGATTAAGTGTTCTGTGATGTTACAAGTCTTCTCAGAGGATGGTTCTGTGAATTGTTCATCTGATGAATTTAGTCGCTGATAGTTTGATAACACATATTGTGTACCGGCTCTTTCTTCTTCTTTTGTTTTCTTATCGTTGAGTTTTAAGAGTTCTTTGTCTATTTTGGGTAACAGTCCTTTTTCAGATGTGTCTTTTTGCAAATATTTTCTCCCAGTCTGTGATTTGTCTTCTAATTCTGTTGGTATTGTTTTTTCACAGAGCAGGACATTTTAATTTTAATGAAATCCAGCTTGTCAATTATTTTTTTCATAAATCATGTCTTCGGTGTTCTATCTAAAAAGGCATCATCATACCCAAGGCCACCTAGGTTTTCTCCTATGTTATCTTCTAGGAGTTTTAGAGTTTTGATCAACTTTGAGTCAATTTGTAAAGGATATAAGGTCTGTGTTTTCATTCATTTATTTATGCAGTTGGATGTTCAGTTGTTCCCATATCATTTGTTGAAGAGACTGTCTTTGCTCCATTGAATTGCCTCTGCTCCTTTGTCAAAGATCAGTTGAATGTATTTGTGTGGTCTATTTCTGAGCTCTCTATTCTGTTCGATTAATCTATTTCCCTATTCTCTCATCAATACCACATTGTCTTGATTACTGTAGTTTTATGGTAAGTTTTGAAGTCAGGTAGTATCAGTTCTCCAGCTTTCTTCTCCTCCTTCAATATTGTGTTGACAATTCTGGGTCTATAAACTTTAGAGTCAGCTTGTTGATATTCATAAAATAACTCACTAGGATTCGATTGCGATAGAGTCGACTTTTTCAGAAATTTAGAATTTAACCAAAAGTTTGCAGAAACCTGTGGAGCATTTAGTAGAGAAAAATGACAGAATCTCAGTAAGAAAAGTTAGACTTGTAGCGTTTTAACATGCCCTGGGCTTATCCCTGTTCCCCAGCTCAGTAAGGAAGAACAGAATGGAATTTGAGCTGTTTCAAAGCCTCATTTCCAAAGGACCATTATTGTTTTATTGGTCTGGCGGTTCTCTGAAAGACTCCAATCAAAAAACTTTCTTTATTTCACCTGACTTGAGTTCCCAAAACTAAAAACCTATCCCTGGGGTCACTTGTTAAAAACATTTATAGGCGAGTACAGGTATCTTACAGATGCTTGAGGTGATGGGTAACAATTGGGACAAACGGTGGATCAAACAGAAGCTTACAAGGAAATGCTGAAGAATGAATTATGCATAGGGGTTTTGAAAAGTTCCAACATATTCCTGAAACTCTGGATGACCATGTGCATGTATAGGGCTGCGTGTCTGCTCATGACTGATTCAAGAAGGCCCTAAGCTCTCACCTCTGACTGACCTTGAGGCTCTGTGTAAGTAAGAAGTGAAGGCAAAGGCAGAGTTGTAAATTGCCTGATTGAATGTTGAAGGCATGCCCCAACACATACACAGAGCCTTTCAGCAAAGACTAGATTTATTGGTGCCAGGCATTTATGAAAAATCTCTGTCCAATCATAAAGCTACATAGAGTCTATAGTGGTAATACCTAACAAATAATACATGTTTTACAGAAGTAGTTGGGGAAAAGTCACTGAACAAACAACAACGACCACAACCAGCAGTAACAATAAATCCTGGGAAGTGAGGAATATCTAATTGCCAAAGTTGCCACATTGTATTATTTGAAATGTCTAGGTTTAACAAAATTTATGAGACAGACAGAGAATCAAGAAAGTATGACCTATACACAGGGCAAAAAGCAATCAATTGCAACTTTTTTTCCAAGAAAGAGAGAAAAGAGCCTTTGCTCCCCCTATTGTTTACACTCTTTTGACTGTAAACCAATTCTCTCAAGAAGAGAAAAAGAAAAGCCCTTACTCTGGAATGCAAGCAAGCATTGGGCTTCAGGGGAAGATGTGTTATTACCCTATGAATGGGAGCTGATGGCTTCTGGTCTAAAACCCTTAACATTCAAGGTTTGCATTTTAACCCAGGTTTTAGTTTCCTTTGCTTGGAAAGCTCTAACTACAGCAGAAAAAGGAAAATATTTTTTTCTACCACCCCACCGTCATCAGGCTGACAGGCTAGGATGATGGCCATCACAAGAATGCATCAGGATATGTACAGCCCCCCAAAAATGGAAACAAGATTTTGAAGATATATCTGCACTCCCATGTTTATTGCAACATTATTCACAATACCCAGATATGGAAACAGTCTAAATGCTCATCAACAGATGAATGAATAAAGAAGATATGATATGATATGATATATATATATATATATATATATATACACACACACATACATATACACACACACATATATATGTGTATATATATATACATATATATATACCACATAAATTATATATATAAAATTTAGCCTTGAGAAAGGAGGATATCCTGTCATTTTCGACATTAGTGGACTTTGAGCACATTATGCTAAGCCAGACAGAAAGACAAGTATTGTATTATATCACTACTATGCGGAATCCAAACAAGTCACCTTCATAAAAAACGAGGAATAAATGGTTGTTATCAGGGGATGTGGGTGGGGTGGGGGATAAGACTGATGTTGTTTAAGGGTCCAAACTTGAAATCAGTAGTAAATAAATATATAGCTTTAATACACAGAATAGGGACTACAGATAACAATATTATACTGTAACGATGTCATATGATGGAGGTACTAAAAATCACTATGACAATCATGTTACAATAAATAAATGTATCAAATTAACATGTTGCACACCTTAAATTTATACAACGTTGTCAAATATATTCAATTTTTAAAAAAGAAAAAAATACCTAAGAAGACAATAATTGGATGATTTTATATCTTGGTTTGTCCTGGACAGTCCCAAATTATATCTGTCGTAGCTCAGTTAATGCATGTTAATAGTTTTTAGTGCCTTTCTTCACTTTCAAAAGTATCCCAGTATGATAATTAGTTACATTATTGCCAGACACAGAACCTAATGGCGCCTGTTAATATGCACAGGGAAGGGCATGGAACCTTCCCCCTGACTAATTTGTCAGCTAGAGTGAGTCACATATTCTTAGAGCCTGAAGTTTCATTTTCTACAACCAATATTTTAAACATGAGTCTATACTTCTATAGCAATTAATAGAATGAGTTGTTTATGCATTAACAGTGCTGTTCTGAATTGACTAATCACATGGTAGGGTAGGTTTAAAATTCAGGAAATTATAGAAGGTAAGTAAACTTTAACTAAAAAGTATAACAAAGGAAATAGCATGAAATAATAAAAAAAAATAAATCAGCACTGAATCACAGGTAAAAAGTAAAAATAGCATTTAGTCCATTTCAGAGATGCGAAACAGATAAAAAGGAAACAGTCTCAGAGGGTTTGGCGTTCAGAGAAGCCCAAGAATCAGTGAGGCTTGACTCTGACCTGTATGTTCTCTCAGGAAACACTTTGATATTAATGCAGCTGAGGGATACGAGATTCTTCATATTATCTGAGCTAAGCTCTGGTGTTGAATCTGAGGGGCAAGCCTTTTGCTATTCAGTAGTGGAATGGTGGGATGTTGAGGAGCTTATCCCAAAGCTTTCTTGCCCATGGATTTTCTTCATAGATCCTTGAATGGGTTATCAGTGGCAACATTTCTGTGAGGCTCTTGTTAATCTCATTTGCCTCTCAGTTTCTCAAGGATTTTACCCAGACGTCCACTGTAGACTTATCACGTTTACTTGTTTATACATAGCATCTACCTTCCGCTCTTCAAAAGAGGGAGCTGGGTCTTACTGACCATGGTAGTGAGTACTCTGGATCTGGTCACCCAGTAAGCCCAGTACGATGCGTGAAAATGAAATGAAAGTAGTAAAATAATTTGTGTGCCTTTGCTCCCAAAGAGCCAGAATCATCTACCTAGGCTTTTAAGTTAGAAATGCCTGCTCCACCTCACCCCCCTTGACACCTGCCTCCACTAGCTATCCACTGCTGAAGGATGGTGATCTGAATTTGGGAACAAGGAAAGAGCTAGAAGAGGGCTGGAAAGAAAAGAAGAAAGAAAAAAAAGAAAGAAAGAAAGAAAGAAAGAAAGAAAGAAAGAAAGAAAGAAAGAAGGATGAGGAGTGTAGGGGCTTGAGTGTCGTATTTCTTTGTTCTTTCTTGCTTCCTTCTGTCCTTAGTCCGTCCTGTCCTTCCTTCCTCCTTCCTTCCTCCTTCGTCCTTCCTCCTTCCTTCCTTCCTTCCTTCCTTCCTTTCCTTCCTTCCTTCCTTCCTTCCTTCCTTCCTTCCTTCTCCTCCCTCCCTCCCTCCCTCCCTCCCTCCCCTCCCTCCCTCCCTCCCCTCCCTCCCTCCCTCCCTCCCCCCCTCTCTCCCTCCCGTCCTCTCCGAGACAGAGAGAAAGGGAAGAAAGACAAGTAAATGCCTAGCTGTCAACGTCCCTCTTTGATGTTAGACATTTCTTTAGATATGCTTTGTATGATAATAGGATAATAAAGGACTCTGAGTCCTACTTTTGGATGCTCCTACTTTATCTTTTATGCAACCATATATGTAAACTATGTCTAAAGTGCCAGGTGCCAATCTGCAACAGAAAACCATCCAGCTTTTTCAACATCAAAAAGATGGAAAATGGGTCACAGAGATGCTGCTTGGAGGTGGGCAGATCAACCATTTCTGGTGTCAGACTGCTGCGAGAGCCCAAAATAAACTTATTTGGATTATTTGTTACAATAAGCAGCCTCCCTGACCAAGACACTTGGGTGAGATTTTCGTTCTCTAGAAAGTTTTTCCTGTGTAGTCAGGAAAAATGGTTGTCACTAGCTCCAGGCTGACCTGGTTCCAACAGAAAGAGAGTTTCTTTCTCTTCCTGCCCACAGATTAATGCCCAAACAGCTCTAATTACCATTGACCTATGGTCCTATTCCTGTACCACTTATGGCGTCTAAGGTGATGAAAGCATGTGACTTAGTGGGTATAAGCTTGAACTCTGAAGCTAGACTGCCTGGATTAGCAACCAGGCTCTATCATGTTCTAGCTGGAATACATTACACTGGCTACTTAACATCCCCATGCCTCAATTTCCCCACATGTAAAAGGGGAACAATAATAGTACATTCTGGCATTATTGCGAGCAGCCAATGAGTTCATTTGTAAAGTGACTGGTACAATTACTTACACAACACTAGTCCTGCCGAGTCAATTGTCTACCACAGTGACTAACAATATATACATGCTGAGAGATGTAACTGAAATAAATACTAGGAGTAGAAATGCTTTGTAGTTTACAAAGTGCTTTTTCTTTTTTCCCATTTGATTCTTGCTTCAATCCTACAAGGAGGTTATAGAGGACACAGAGGCTCAACTAACCCTTGACCATATATTTAGTAAATGGCAGTGATGCATATTGAACGCAGGACTTAGGAGCTTTCCAAGATACCCTGAGTGGTACGGATATCACTAAAGAGGTGATCATTGCAGGCACAGGCTGGCCTGAGCAGCTCGATAATGCTACTGGATGAAACAGCTCTTTGTGATGTGTGATTCGAAGTAATCCTCAGGAAACGATTTACTGGGTGCTGTGAGGCACCGTTGCCTGTTCGTTAGGGACCTGGCATCCAGAAGCACATAGATCTTGTCCTGCTTCCATCTGTTTAGGTGCTCATTGGCTTCATGTTTGGGATGGCCATGGTGCTTGACCTCTGGGAATATTACCCAGTGTTCAGAAGTCTATATAGAGAGGCTCATTAACTAAATAGCACAAACAGGTTGGAAATACAAAATGATCTGCACACAAAAGAGAATCTCTAATTCAAATACAAGGCTGCCACCTCCCTCTTTTTTTTAAGACTCTGACTGGAGTTTATTCGTGTTGATTAATTTATTCATGGTGTGGCGAGTCTTTAGACCAGGCCAATGTAAATAGAAGTTAGAGGCAAGAACTTGGGTATCCAGTACAGATCTGTTTTGTTTTTGTTTTTCTGTTTTTGAGTATCAGACTAGTTTTTGTTCAGGACCCATGAAGGCAAATAGATATAAAACACACAAAAAAAGCTAATATGCCCAGACCAACCCCTAAATTAGAGGATGAGGAAAAGGGAAAGTTGCTTGTAGGGAAGGAATGTGTCAGGGCTGTGTGACGACCTAGATTGTGGTCGAGTCTCCCACAGGGAAGTCATCACCTCCTTCTTTCCCCATATTTACATGCTGCTCCATCCATCAAGGGATGGTCTATTTCTTTTCCCTTTGAATCTGAGCCGGCCTTGAGAATTACTTTGATGAATAGAATGGGATAAATGCCAGTAAGCCAATTCTAGGTCTACCTTTTAAGAAGTTAGGCAGCTTTTACTTTCCCTCGGGGAAGCCAGACTCCAGGCTGTAAAGAAGCAGGGTGTAGATTACCACAGAAGGAACAACCGTATGCAAAGAGAGAAACGATGCGGAGGAACACTGAAATACAAGGCATGTGTGTGAAGAAGCCTTTTGGCCTTTCTAGCCCAGCCTGGCTACCAGCTGAATGCAGCTGAGTTAGTGATCTCAGCCAACACTGTGTGGAGCAGAATTGCCCAACCAAGTCCTGACTCAACAGAGTATCTGACTCATAGATTTGTGAGACAAAATAAATTGTTGTTGTTTTAGTCAGTAAGTAATGGAGTGGCTTGTTACAGGGCAATAGGCCTTCCTGAATGTGCTGTTCGCCTCAGTAGCTACTGGAGTAGCTCTTGACTAACCTGGCCTATATTCTTGACATTAATCCTGGAATGATGACAGTGGAAAGTCAACCAAAGCACGTAAAAGTTGCAGAAGGGTATTAGTACTTTCAAAGATGGAACCCTTAGGATTACAGCTTCATTCCATTTTTTCTCTTCTAAAATAGCATCCTCTAGAGGATCACTGGATAATCATTTGCTGGGTCCATTCGAGTGAATCCCAAATCTTCCTTCAATTCCATCTGGAAAATACTTACTGAGCCCCTTCTTTGTACCAGGTTCTCTCCTGGGACCTGGAGGCACAACCCTGGACATGAGAGAGAGGGCTCCTGCTCTAATGGAACTGAGATTCCAATAGGGGAGCCAAAAAAATTTTACAAATATGAGTGGCGTCATGAAAGGGGATGTATAGAGAGCAAAAAGCGGGAAAGTTTCTGGAAGGAAGTAAACTTTAGGTTGAGATTGGATGAGGAGTAGAATCAGCCAGCTGAAGCATTAAGAGAGGCAAAGAAGGGAGCCAGAGCCAGGCAGAGGCAGCAGGAAGAACAACAGAGGCAGTCACTGGAGGGGGAGGGACTGGCCCCAACTCTCCGGAGCTGAGGGATCTGTTGTCACACGGCGTACGCAGGTTCGCTGCACTGAGCAGCCATTTCCAGGCTCTCCTTGTTTTCACTCTCCTTCCAGAATCGAGGCCCATTCAGGAGCTTGAAATGATTCTGTGGGTGTTTCCTTTTTTTCTAGTCCGATCCTCTTTCCCTTCTTGATGCAGGTTCTGCTCTGATTCTCTCCGCTATTCAGTTCACTTAATTTGCCCAGTCAGTCAGGGTCCCATGGGCTCTGCTTACAGTGATCCTGTGACCAGCTTTTTCTTTGGTCCCGGGTACTTAAGTTTTTATTGTTTTCCTGAGCTCAGTCTTCTTTTGAATGAGCACACATGAATTCATTCCCATTCTCTTTCTGTCTTTCTGTCTTTCCCATTCTCTTTAACACATTCCCTCCCCCACCCCCTCGCCCACACACACACTCACACTGGTGTCAACAACATCTTTTCACTTCAAGACTTCATACTATCTCATTTTCTTTTCAAAACACTAGAGTGGAAAGGTTATAGCTGTCTGGGATTTTTCCCTCCTGAGTCATCTAACAATGACTCTACCACTTATTTAAGATTATGAATCAATAAGTCACCTTTCTTATCTGAGATTCAGTTTCATCATTTATAAACTGGCAAAAATTATACCTGTCCTCTCAAAGTGTTAGTATAAGGAAAAATGGATGTACACTCATAAAAATACTATTCAAATAGTTTTCTTATTACTCTTTCTGGTCAGAGAATCCTAAGTAGCCTGTGTCTGATAAAGCATGACTCGTGATATTGAAAAGGTTAAAACAACAACTGCAGTGAAACTCATCACCCAGGTAGAAGCTGGTCCATGTGAAAGGCAGCTTCAGCCTCAGGCAATGATTATAGATTATTTAGTGAACATCTAAAGGCTGAGGATGCTTGACAACATGCTTGGTGGATGGTCAGAATAGCACTGTGCAGGTGGTGGGAACTTAACGAATACATTCTGCTCTTGTAGATGTCGATGATGATGGCAATGATCATATCAAAGATCATGACACATATGAAGGTTGGTATTTGAAAGCTTGGTGATGATTGCTAAGATTTAGTCATTTTTCTAATAATGCTCTCTGAGGTCACTTCATAGCTAGATTCGCTGATAAGTGGGCAGTTATTTTCCACTGATCTGTGTCTACTCTTGGCTTTCCAGTTTACTGGCTGACTGTAGAGCTAAACAGCAGATATTTGCGGTGGAATCTTGCTGGTCGGCTGAACATTGCACCTGACAGCTTGTCTGAGGGGCCACAGACAATTGACCACGTAGCTCTCCTTCAATGAATCAGTTTTCCAGGAAATCAATGGTGGGCTGATGTTTTCTGAAATAATCTTGTGGGCCACATGGTTCTAGACACATGACTACATTGACTGTACAGTCACATTTCCAGGCAAATAATCAGAAGAATCTTAAAGAAAAACTAGATGAAACGGGATAGTAACCAAGTGACTTGATAGTCATCAAGTACTACTCATCTGGACATCTCTGGTGGCAATTAAAGCTCCTGGAAAAAATATATTGAGATTTTCATGCAGCCACAGTACAATTTAAAATGTTACTAACATTTTAAAAATAAATTAACTAATGTTCTGGTGACAACTCACATCCTGCTTTATTTTTAAAGTATCCTTTGTTTCTCTAGGCTGTGTAGCAGGGCTACAGTACCAATATAATAATAATCCCTGCTTTCACTCCATAAGTGAAATCTCTCAATTTTTAGAGGTGCCCATTGCCACAGACTGAAAAATAATCCTCTGTATTTTTCAAGGGCATCTGGGATCTGACCTGTGCTTACTAATGGTGAATACTTCTCTTTCCTTATACCTTTATTACCCTTACTGGAGCTCCCAGTCTCTGGGAGATGAGGCTGTTCGGTGTCTTGGCCAAAGCTGTTCTAGGCATCTGAGAATGGGTTTATGTCCCATCTCAGCTGTGTGGCCCTGCGTGACCATGCATCTGACCCTTTGTGCCCAAGGCTGGTTCACAGTTAAATTCTCTTCGCTTTATATTTTTGCCTGTGGCAATCTCACGACTACAGTTATTAGTCTGTATAGGTTCAGTAGTTCAACATTCATTCAACAAATATTTACTGAGTGCTCACTATGTGCCCAGCACTGTTCTTGATACTTGCTGAAACATACATACACATACACACACACACACACAACAGGAGATGGACAATAAACAACAATAATTTGACAAACAAAAAAATATGTAGAATATCAGAGGTTGATAAACGCTGAGGAGAAAAACAGAACAGGAAAAGGAGAATCAGTGAGGGGTGGCATTACTGTCATTTGAGAGAGGGGTTGGAGGAAGTCTTGATGAGAACATGATGTTTGAGAAAAGTCCTAAAGTAGAGAAGGGAGTGAACCGTGAGGGTCATTGGAAAGAGAGCTCCAAGCAGAGGAAACAGCCAGGAGCGTGGCCCATGATCCTAGGCCAGCCTTTGTGAGGATTTGGGCTTTTACTCAGAGAGAAGGGGATCCATTGCAGGGTTGTAGCTGAAGAGCAATCTGAATTATGTTTTAAAAGGCTCACGTTGTCTGTGGTGTTGAGAATAAAAGTGGGGGAGGGAGGGTTGCAAAAACACAAACAGCCAGACTGTTAAGAGGCACCTGCCATAATCAGGACAAAAAGTGATGGTGGATCTGACCAAGTAATCAAAACTGGGATGATTTTTAAGTCACTGCCAACACGATGGGCAGTACGACTCCCAAATACACGTTGGTCTCTCTCCCAAGCACCGACCGGTCCCACAATTTTAAACTGTACCTGGACAACTCCATCTGGATGTCTTTTCAATGCTCTGAATTTATCATGCCGCTGCCCCCTCCCACTCCAGTCACCGCTCCTCTTAGTACTTTTCCCCCTGCACATAGAACCTTAGAATCACGTGAAAGTCTTCCTCACTCTCACATGTAATAGATGGTAAGTCCTAAAGATTCTTTCCGCATTGCCATTTGAATCCACACTTCCGTTCTAGTTCTACTTTCATAACTGTAGTTAGACTTTCTTTATCTCTCTCTCTCTGAAAGATTCAATTCCACAGATACTGAGTGTCTGTTATGAACAAGACCCTGATAGAAATGCAGGGAGAGGTTGATTGCACTGCCCCTGCAAAGAGACCGTAATGAGATAGGAAACCTCCAGCTGGTCACACAGCAGCATCTCCAAAGGTTGGACCCCAGGCTCTTGATTACACCAGGGAGGGAGCTGGTGCTCACAGCACCCATGAATGCTAATCTAGAAGAGGAGGGCTTGAGCAGTATTACATCTCTATTAGATCCCGGCTCTTGCTGAGTGCTTCTTTGGCCTGCAGCATAGAAGAACTACAATCATTATCCCAGAGAAACAGAACTTGCTGTAGTGGAAAAACCACAATCTTTGGATTTACAGAACTCAGAGCTTGAGTCTTCCCCATTCTCTCCAGGCCTTAGATGAGTTGCTTAATTCTCTCCAAGCACAATTCCTGGAGTTTAAAGATAATAAATATAAAGTGGCTTGCACAGAGTCAGTCTTCGATAAACAGTAATGAATACTGGATATCAGGTTTCCCCCTTTTGATTAACTTTTTATAATACCATTAGATTCATATACTACACAGTCCTTAGACTGTTGTATTCTGCATGGTAATTTACCTTTAAAAAAAACCTCAAGGCAGTAAATGTAATGTATGGGTGTGCTTTTATATATATACATATTTAAGCTTTTGATGTTCTTAATCCTTTTTGCCAACAGAAATCACCTTTTCTTTCTTTAAAGATAACACATGGAAGGAAAATTTTTTTCACCTTTTTCCTTTTTAGATAATGCGGTAAATTTGCAAATATTAATTATATGTCTGAAATGCCCCTTGGGCTGAGAAATAGGAGTTACAAAGATATATTTGTCTCTCGCTTTCAAGGGTCTTATACTCCAATGGGAAAGAAGACTATATTCATATATGAAACAATTAGAGTAATAAAACTGCAAGAGAAAAACTGAGCAATGAGATGATCATTTGAAAAAATAAAAGAAGGCTCTGTGGAAACCACAGAACTCACGCTGAGTACCAAAGATGAAATGGATTGGCTATGTGGATGGTGGGGAGAGGGAAGTCCAATTTGAATTAATGATACTCTGTTTTGTTATCTTTAACTCCCTGTAATAGTCTGCTTTCCTATTGTATGTTTCCTTCTGAAAATTCTGCATGAACACTGATATATTCTATTGAATTTAGAAATTCAGTTTAGTGCCTTTATGCAATCACTCCTGCAGGAGCCCTCTGCAACACCTAGCTAGGGAATTTCAGCTCTCCCTGTCATTTACTGCTATTTCCCTGTTGAGAGTAGGACCTGCATTAGGCAAACAAAGCCTGATAAAGAAGCTGGGGTCACATAACAGCTTTTCTTTCCTCTGGGAGTTTTCAAACACCCAAGCAAAGCAAAGTTTTCCCCATGGAACCCAAGCTACTTAGGTTTCCAGTTTGAAGTCAGAAGGTTCCTATTATGCAATTTGTTCCCACTATTTTTCTCACTTCACGTTGGAATGTTGATCTTAAGCAACTGTCTCTTCTATGAAAAATACACAGAGCATCTTTTAACACAATATCCCTTTTCATTTCATTTGGCTGAGTAACTTTACAAAAGGGAATTTATAACTTGTCAACTGAATCCTGGTTCATCTCACTTAAATTTAAAGAGACTAGATTACTGTTTTCCTTCCTTTTCCTAGAAGTGAGACCTAAACTCAATCTTATTTCATAGAACTTGTTGGACAAAAGTCTGGGTCCAAAGACAGCACTTTTAAAGTAGCGGAGGCCTCTTTTCTTAAAACCTAATTGCGCCCTCAAGTGGTACATTGCATTTCGAGATCCTAAATCTTAACCCTTCCAGAAGCTTTGTTTCTTAGAAATTGGAGAACTTAGTTTTTCAATAATCCAAGCTATCAGTTAGTTTTATTATCTTTTAAGATGGCTATTAAAATTATCCCTTATTAGCCTCCGATCCCTGAAGCACTGGAGATCTTTCTTTGTTACCTTCTGCCATGAGAACGAAACTTCGACGCACGTACCAATGCTACAGAGCACAACTGATGGTTTCTCAATGCATTCTCGTGGAAGGGTGAGTTGGCTCTTGGAATTAGTGATTCATGCTGAATTGATATTTCAGCAAGGGAGGGACTTAAAAAAAAAAACGGCTAAATGTTTGGAAACTCAACGTAGTGTGTCCTTCCGCCTACATGTGCAGTTTTAAGAAGGTGCAATGACCTATGCTTCACAAGGTAGTAAATAGTGCTGAATTCTTTGATTTTCTCTCAGATGCTAGTGGTCAAGTTACTAGTGGAATGATTGAACCACTTCGGTCATTATTTTTCAAGGCTTATTTTGAACATAAAATCTTTGAAGCATTGTAAGTAGATGGGTTCAGAGCTTCCCACAGGCTGGCGGCCCAATATCTGTTTCCTGGATGTTTTTATACTCATGTGGCCCAAGGAATTAGCTCCCTTGAGGCGGGGAAGCGCTGCACGTCCCCTCACTCAGTCAGGCTGAGTGGTTTGATCAAAAGTCAGCACAGGCCTAGCCTGGCACATATGAACATGGTCGGTGGTCTGGAAGGGCAAATAGTTTCACAATCAGCCAGAGGAAGAACCCAGAATGAGTCTCAGGGTTTCGCTTTCCAAATAATTTTCACATTTTATATGGACCCCACAAAAGGGTCAAAGCAATTATCTGAAAGCTTAAAAACGAGAGGCATAAGAAAGAAGAGCTTTAATAATGTCCCTTCTCCGCTTTGAGAATAAAGGATCAATTTCAATAGAGTGTCATGGAGATTTATGCACAAGTTGGTTCATTGGTTTCGTAAACACCAGAAGAGTTTTGTTGTTATTGCTAAGCTCACTGATATTCCCAGGACAGCAGAGTTGATACCACTTTAGTTATGGGAATATAAGTTGCCACACTGACTTGGTAGACAAAAAGAAGCTGGAAGAGACAAGAAAGAAAAAACACAAATTTTGGAGTGTGTTTAGTTAGCACAGTAGAGAAAGAGTTCCCTGGTTCTCACACTGTCTCTTCAGGAAAGAGAGCTGTGAACTCTTGCCACACAAAGCTCTTTGCATAAAGTTAACAGACTAGAAGATTGTAGGGGTTTCGTGATGAAGGAGGTAGCCTCATGACCCATGCTTTCACATAAATTTGTGTGGATGGGGGGCGAAGGGACAACATCCATAAAGGACAGGACATCCCTTCTAGCTTTTCAGTGCAGTGCTGAGCGAACAGTGGGGAAAGGATTGAGACCTGGAGATTACTGGGATTTAGGCTCATGATTCACACTGGCCACTGGAGGGCGCCCCTGTGCAATTATCATTGTCCACAAGCCCAGACTCTACTTCAAGTCATATAATTGCAGCGTCAGATGTATTGAAGGATTTCTCAGCCTCAGCACTGTTGATATTTTGGACCAGATAATCTTTATGGTGAGACTGCCCTGTACATTGTAGCAGTGTAACAGCATATCTGGGCTCTAATCATTAAGTGCCAGTAGCCTCTTCTCCCTGCCCCAGTCATGACAAAAACTATTGCCAGACATTGCCAAATGTTCCCTGAGGGAAAAATCACCCTTGATTAACAAGCATTTGTGGTCTGAACGTTGGTTCGAGGCATCAGTTACTCCATTGTTCTAAGGCTCAAGTCTCATTCCCTAAACTCTTGTTTAGCCTGGGGTTAAGGGACAAACTCATTAAAACACACACACACAAAAGTTGCTCTGGACAACTTCTGCCATCATTTCCCAGTTAAATCCCAGATACAGGGCTCCCAGTCTTATATAAGTGTAAATCTCACCTGCTCTCTGTCCCCTCTCTGCAGAGCCTCCTCCTCCAGCTCCAGTGTCAAGTGCAGACTACAAGGAAGTGAAGCATTTTGTCAACTAATTTGCACTAAGTTTTGTATCTCATCGGGAATACTTCTGCATCATTACACTGATAGGTAACACATTTAAAATGAAAGAATTGCCTGAGAGAAGGTGTAGTTTAAATGTAGTAAATGACTCTCTAACAGCAGAATTCCAAGTACCATGGAGTCTGCAAAATGGGAATATTAATAGTATTTATTTCATAAAGTTATAATGTGGATTAATTAAGTAAAGCACTTATAATCATGCCTGGCAAAAGGTAAACACTCTTAAAATATTAGTTATTTTGTTTTATTAATTTTATTATCTAGCCAAGAGGTGCGTGTTGGAAGAGGTTGGCTAGCCTACCAACTTCCTATAAAACTATTCTTGTCTCTAACATCTAACCTTCATGCCATATCCAGATACCTGGTACAGGCCCACCAATGCAGCAGAGCTCAAAGCTCTTCCCCTTTAAGTCACCTTTGAACGTTCCACCAGAAATCATTGAATAAATGCATGAGCTATAAAGAAAATGCAAACAAATTTCCATTTTGTGTGTGTGTGAAGCACCTGCACCATGTAAGGCGCCTTGAGGCTATCTAGAGTGTGAGACATAATTGTATAATTAATCAATGCGTGGACACAGCAGGGCGTCATGAGAGTAGTGGAGAGTACAGGGTGTGCCGGAGTGACGAGGAGGGAGAGCCGACTTCCCACACGGCAGCTTGCCGGGAAGGGCACTCGGGGACTGGGAGCCGTGGGGGTGGAAGGTAGAATATTCTGAGCCTTTATTTTGGGCCCTGAGTTATTGTTGTGTCACCAGGAAGCAGCTGCCCCTCAATCAGAGGCCAGTGGAAGTCTCATGTATGCCGTTTTCACAGCAACGTCTGTAGAGTCTGAAACCTCAAATTCACATAAAGCCCAAATAGCCTGTTTTAAACCTTCCAGTCATGCTTCCTGCATTCGTGTTCTCGCTGGTTCTGAGAAATGCCCCATGGAGAGTAAATGAACCAAATCACAAGTTTTGCTGAGCCAAAGAAATAGGAACCCTCATGAAAGTGCACAGCTATGGCCTAATTTTCTCAGTCCCTTCCAATTCAAGCAGAGGTGTGTGTGTGTGTGTGTGTGTGTGTGTGTGTGTGTGTGTGTGTGTGTGTGTGTGTCTGACAAACAGAGACAGACAGTGACAGAGACAGACAGAGATTGATTCCCATCCCTTGGAAGGAAGATGAGGGCTACCCATAAGTGAGGGGCAGTAGCAACAGAAAGTCAATGTTTTAGTCTTTGAATTAACTTACTTTAAAATAACTTGCATAAACAATGTGCTTTTTGTGTACACGTTACCTCTAATATTCATCCTAGAGGTGATTAGTAATCTTTGAAACTCAGAAGGTTATTAACTAGTTATGCAGAATCCTAAACAGAAACCTAAACCCCAAGAGCAGAATTTCTTGGCACTTAATATATTTTTATTGAAAGAAAATCTAAGAGGGTATGTTAACTATCATAAGAGATATGAGATAAATTTAAGTGGTGACATGCATGGTGCGAGACAGAGTTTGATTGAGAATATTTTAAAGGACTCACAGCCCTTGAATGAACAATGTTTAAGAATCTGATAAGTCCACGACTTTAATAACTGCTTTCCAGATCCCAAATCCCTTTGCCCTGCTTCTGCTGGCCACAAATAAGACTTTATCATTGAACTTGACCACAAAAATGGGCATTCACTCACTTTGGAATGGGCCTATCACACAAGGGTGATCATGTGAACAGGGCAGAGAGTGGAACCGCTTCCGCCACAAACAAGCTGAGGGACTGCATTGTAACTTTGGGTAGAATTTGTCCTTTTCATTGTTCTGCCACCTGGTAGTGAGCTTGTGGTGAAGGGGATGTCTAACCCAACCCACTCGCAACCACCAGAGGCTCAGCTTCTGATATTTACCACAAAGAACTGGACATTTCCTGAATGGCCAGACGGACTTTGGCCAGTTTGCAGCAGAATAAACAGCCCTCCAATGCCAGATGTGGGGATGGGGTGCTGCTGGTCAAGACAGTTTATTCAAGTCCCATTTGGGAATAGAGGCTTTTGGCTTCCTGAGGAGGGGGGACACTGAGCTCCCATATTCTGTGAAGTGAGTGATGAGTGAGCTATCATCAGGGTCTCTTAGATCCTAAGAAAGATCAATGAGGGGCCTCAGAGCAGCAGACATTGTAGGTTTTTCACAGCTGTTTTTGGGCTATTGCATCATCAGATGACATTTTCCAAGTGGCCAAAGATGGTGGGTGCATCACAGATGCCCCAGCAGAGTGTCTGGCACAGGGCTGCGGGGATGGGAGGCAGCATGGCATCGTGCCCAAGGGTTCAGGTTTCACAGAGATGTGGCTTCTAGTCTTGACAGTCTTACTAGTACAACAGGAAGAGAAACAGGAAGGAGATTCCCACCACATCCCGCAGGTTCTTGAGTCAGATCTCCCTAGATAACAGTCCTTCTTCCTCATGGTGCAAAACAGAAGCTGTCACCTAATTCCTGAATAAGAAGGAGAGATGACGGGGTTACAGGGCCAGAGGAATGAGAGAAAGGCAAGTATATTTTAATGCTGTTACTTGGAATGCTGCCTCTCACAGTTTTGGCAACTGTTTCTGTGACTCTGTGTGGCTTTTGCTGATGGACTAATCTTGCATATAATCTTGGCTGAAGGAAGTGCCTCACATGGCCCTGATTCCCCAGAGCTGTCTCTCAGGGAGAATAGAAGAAAAGCCCACTGGCTCCTATCTGCTCTAACTTTCTTCCTTCATTTTAAGGCCTTGCTCCTAGGTGCTCTCTGAGTACAGTCCTTGAAGTGGCTCTCGCTGATTGATGTATCTGCATGGGATGCCGAGAAGGAATGTACTTACTACTCAACTCCAAACATATTTAGCATGTTGTTGTTCTTCAGAGCTTCGAGCTTCACAAACTGCTATTTAGGGAAAGGAAGTAAAGTCTAGTAAAATGATAGGTTGCTGATGTTTGCTTAGAAACCACTGTAATCTCTTTAAAAAGCATGTAAGCGTCATTCCTTCCACATGGCCCTTTGACGTTTGCTAATTTATGACTAGAATATTTCCCACCCTCTGGTAAACCCTCGATTTCCTCTCCCCTGACTATCATAAGGTCCCTCATCCCCACCTGTAGAGCACAAAAGCCCCACACGCTTCCTGATACATAAGGCAATTGTCAGCTGGGGAGGTTGCGACTTAGGTTACATCAGTATGTAAGTATGCAAGTCTGTAATTTCAATGCGTTAAGGGTTTGGGCTTCTAAGCACCTCTTTTCAGCAGTGCAGTCCTCACTGTAAATTCCAAGGCTGTGGTTTTTTTTTTTTTTCCCACGAAGGAGTAAACTGAGAGAGAGGTGGTAGAGGGTCAGAGGTGGATGCAGGTCACATGGGCTTCGTAGGGCATTGGGAGGATGCTGGCTTTCCCTCTGAGAGATCCCTAAAATCAAAAACTTTTCTCATCTACTTACCTGTGTGTCCTAGAAACAGCATTGATATATGTCATTTATCCACACACTATCTAATCACCAGAACTTTCAAAACACTTGAATTTCTAGCCTTTCACTTCACTTGCCTAGAACATTTCCAAATGTGGGTCAATACTGTACTTTTCCTTCACTGTGTCTGCTGCATGCTCTTATAGGAGAAAATGACAGTTGTGCAGGTTGACAGAACGTTTCTCTCTCTCTCTTTTTCTTTCTCTCTCTCTCCAGTTAGGACCCTGTTTAGAGTGAATAGATACAATAGATAATTACATCAGGACAGTAGGCATAAACACACCGGAATTAATGGTCAACCTACTTATAAACAATTTTATATAACAGAGTGAAAGAGAAGGAGGATCAGACCAAGGATAATTTCAAACCTTCCAGAACTGTGTTGAGCCCACTTATACTTTGCAAACACCTTTTATCCCACTTCAAAGAGAAAATTAAGGCTGCCAAGCTCAGTTCCTTGAGCTCTGGCCTATAAACTTGCCATATGCCTAAATCCATTCTCACCTCTTCTCCTCTTGTTCAGGAAATGCTTCCACCTGCATCTGGACCCCGTTCCCCTCCTGCCTCTTCCAAGACTCACCTCTAGCGTTCCCTGTCATGTTCCATCTCTCCTTCTCTATTTATCCCCACTTAAAGGCAAGCTCTAATCCTAAAAACCCCTTTCCTGATATTAGATCTCCCTTGCCCTGCACTCTAACTGCATTTCCACTCGTCAGCCCAAACTCTTTGAGGCCCTATGTGCATATGATGTTTCCCCTTTGCATTCCATCCATTCAGGGCAGTATAATTTCTGTCTCCGCTGAGTAATTGAAGCTTGATCCAAGTGGCCAAAACCACTGGACAATTTTCATCTGTATCTTACTCGACTTCCCTTGAAGCCTTTGGCTTTGCTGAGTGTTCCTAATGAATTCCCTTGACTCCCTCAACGTCCATGAAACTGGGCTCTCTAGTTCTCTTGGTGCCTCCCTTAGGCTGCTCATCTGTGTCTCTGCCGGTTGCCACCAGCCCATTACATGAACTGATACCATATGAAGATATAAAACACTTGGCTATTTCTACTTCCTGCAGATGGCACCAGAGACCCAGGATCATGAGCAGGTGGGCCGGAAAGGGCTGTGGAAAAGCTGGTGATCCTCTGTATTTCTGATTTGAAAATCTTCGGTGCTCTGAATCTGGAGAAGCCATGTGGCAGAGGGGTCTTTTTAGTGTACTTCTTTTTTTTTTTTTGGTCAAGTCTCATCCAAGTGTAGGGTAAAGATAAGATTAAGTCACCCGTATAACTTGCATAAGGGGGAGGCCAAATGCAGCAGCAAATGGTTCTTTGGAAAGCGGAGTTCAACAATTTCGAATCAATTTTCTAGTTCTAAGATAGCCAAAAATAGTTTCCTATGGTGTATTACATTTCTTTAACCAGGGTTATCAGAACGCGGCTTTATGTTAGGAACACAAGTTAAGCAGAATATGTCTTTCCCTAACAAGGCCTGGTGCTTGTTGATATTGCATCGGAGCCCCTGGGTCTGTTCAGTGGGTGGTAGTGGCACTCTCTTATTTTCTAGTTGCTGAGAAGTCCACAGACATCCTGTGGACATCTAAATGGCCATAAACTACCTTGGAGCTTTGGGACTCAGTGCAAGGCTTCCAAGTGCGGCCCAACTCTGTCAGGGGCCTTGTGGGTGGGCTTGTGGGCAGCAGCTTACCACCCACAGCTGGCCGTATGGAGCTCTCATCACTTAGTGAATGGCTCTACTTGAAAGCCTGTGACCACATGGAGGCTTGATTTTGAGTGAAGCTAAGCAGGAGACAGGGCAATCGGGAAGATTACAGGAATTCCCTTTGTGGTTATAGACAAGAGCCATCTTTGTGTGTTCTGTGTTACTGAAAGGCCTTTGTAAAAGTTCATTTGTTCAAGGCATCGTGGAATGTCAGAGCTGGCAGGAACCCCAGAGACCAGCTAGTCCTGCCTTCTCATTCTTTTAAATATAAGTTTTCAAAGGCAGATGGTGATTTGATCCCCATAACTGCATCAAGTTAGGTGATTCCAAAACTTTTTACATTCCTTCAATGATAAGCTATTCACTGCTGGCAGCTAAAGAAGAAATGATAGCCAAGTGAAACACGAAGGTTTTTTGAAGCTTAATTTCTCATCCAGTCAGCTTCCAGGACGTCCCCCATTTCTTTATTAACCCTTTGCCAACTGACTTCTGTCCTTACCCTCTACAGAAACAGTTCTTAAGGCATCACGTCCTCCTTCCTCCTGGATTTTTATACCATCTCTGTTGACCTATTCTTCTAAGTCTTGCTTAAATACCAAAAAGGGCTCTTGCATCCCTCATGTTTATCGTGTATAGTCTTTGTTCTAGTGAAGGTCCTTTCAGTGAAGTTCTTTTCCTTGCAAGCGAACTAGTGTGACAGAGTAATTTTTTTTAAGTGAAATGAAACTCTGCATCCCTCTACATCCAGCTATTGCCTTTTCCCCTTAGTCATAGCATCTCTGAACAGCATTCTTCAAGGAAGGGATATCTCACTTTGCTTAAGGGCAACAGGAATAGTTGGTTAGTATTCCAAAATACTGTCTATCGTCACGTGCTGAGCACATTGCACAGATGATATCATTTAAAACATCCCTATGGACTACATCATGTCCATTTTTCAAATGATAAAACTGAGGCACAAAGGTTAAGTAACCTGCCTCGCCAAGTAGTGGAGCTGAGATTATGAACCTCTTACCACCCACCCACTCAGGGGCTATAGAATCTACAAGAAAAAGTTGCCTCCCTAAATGATGAGGCTGTTCGTTAACTCAAACTGCTCTATAACTACATTAGTATTCTTTCCATTCTCTGCAGTTACTTGGGGACTATCTGACCTTGAGGGGAAAAGGGAGCTGAAAGAGCCTCGGTTCTTGCAGAGTCAGAGGGGCCTCACTCCAGGCCTCTCATTTCTAAGCCTTATCCCGATCTCCGACCTCAAACACACCACAGTTTCAAGATTATTGGCTGTGGATTCTCTTTTGGGGTAGAATCTCCTGTAAAGGGTTTATCTTCCTCCAGGTTGAGAGAGAGCAGAAAACATTCATACTTCCCCACTTGGAAAACATTTCCCACTTTCTACTCAGAGCAGATCTCTTGAAATAGTTCCCTTGGGGCTAAGCAGAGCCCTCCTCTGACCAGGATGGGAGAATCTGCACGTGCTGCCGGTCGCTGTGCTCATGCCAGTGTGCCGTTAGGTTGCATGGGTTTTGCAGGATAATGAAGGGCCTCTTGGTTGCTGGAGGTAGTGGGTTTGATTGGAATCCCTCTGCTCCCCCCAGGAAGAGGTTCTATTCTTTGAGAAATTCAGAATCCTTGGCAGAGGCCCTAAGGAGATTCTTGACTTTCCTTAGACAGCTTCCTAAACTCAAAGCACTTAATCTCTGTAGCATACTCCAACAAGGCTTCATTTGCCCTTTCTTCCTTCCTTCTGTTGGCTTCCTAGGAGATGTAAAGCCTCCTGAGACGTGTTTTTGAAGACTGGTATTTCTGAAGCCAGCAGAGACTGCTGAGAGTTTGCTTTATTTTTGTACATCAATTCCCACTGAGATCACAACTGTTGCCTCAAAGAAATTGGCTCAAATTTGAAAATGTTTTAACTAGTCTGGGAGTTAGGTAGGTCCTCTGAGAATTATTTTACTCTTGAATAAGCCCCTTAATGTACCAAGTATGAATCCTACTCTACATCTCAGATTCTCAAGAATTATAACTTTATATTTCAATAATTGAAACTCATGACTTGATATCCTGTTCCTCTGAGTGGCTAAAACTCCATCTTGGTCTATTCAGTGTTTCCCTTTCTCACTGCCCATCAGGCCGAGAGGAAAAGGATTTCTGGCTTGGGGGACAAGGTATTCCAGGGGAAGTGGTCAGTGTGGTGACACTGGTGGATCCTAAAGAAAGGCAGAGTCCCTTGGAAGCAGTAAAATACTCATATCTAGATTTATGGGCCTAAGAAAAACATTAAGACCCCAGGAGAAAAAAATGTCTGTGTGGTGAGTCTTGGCCACGAAGGCCTCACATAGCCTCAGAAAGAGAATCTACATTAGGGGTGGGCCAAGAACAGTCCAAGTGGCCTGGGAAAACCAGAAAAGTTTGCTGGCACTTGACAGGGCCATTCAGGTGGGAATGAAGCTGTATCTACAAAGCCTGCATGGACTTCTGAAGACCACGTGGGGTGAGGAATGTCTCTGCGTGCCTACACAAGGATGTCAGGGAGCGATAACTGCCACTCTCCTTCTCCCGGTCACCCCTGATGTGTTGGCACTACGTAAGTCCCATGGAACCTCAACACAACCTGGGGAGGGAGCTGCGGGAGGAAAAAACCTCAGTGTACTGAGATATAGTTTTGCATCTACAGCAAATTGGGAAATCAAAACAGAAATCCAGTTGAGTTTGGGAAAAATATACAAAATTATTATTCATGCACACCTGAATTTGTAATCTAGAGTTGTATACCTGCTCTGATAAAGGTGGATGTATCAAAAGAACCCAGGAGCATCTCATGTAAACAAAATTCAGGAATTATATCTGGGCTTCATGGGAATGAGAAAGCCAACAGGCAGCTATTGTCTGTGGCTCTGACGGTCCCTTACAATCAGCTCTTCTCTGGGACATGATAGCAATCTCCTCTCCACAAAGAATGAGACAAGAGACAGATGGCTTTCTCTCTTGAATCATGGCCCCATTCTTCCATAACTTTGGTGAACATGGATCTTTGGTTGGTGAGTAAGTTTGGCTTAGTGACTAAGGAGTCATCCCCAAATGATTTACTGGTTCTGTGACTGTCACAAAATTATTGCATTCTTAACGCCACTTGATTGAAAGTTTTGAGAAGAAATCAACTTTGATATTCTTGTTCCCCTGGGTCATGCCCTTTAGACTGGTTCAATCCTTTGGGGTTAGAGAGTGAAGGGTCATGTAAATTAGACATGGCTGCTCAAGCCAGTCATATCATCATCAAAGGTGTGTGAGTTGTACAGCTCTAGAAAAGAGTCTTGGGCCCTCTTTCTAATTTACCTTTGTTAAGATTACTGCTGTACATGTCTCATACCCTTCTCTATAGTGCAACTCCCTTGAGAACATGGAGTCTAATTCATCTCTCTATGCTCCGTGACATCTTTTGTGTGCCTTTTGCATTTGGGCGAGTTCAATGAATATTTGTTGAATAAATGCACATGTCTCTATTCCTATACCCTTATTTCTCTGTACTTTCATTTCTTGATATTCATTCTCTGCTTTCTGTAACTTCATTTCTGAATGAACAGAGTTCGGGTTAAAACTTAAATAGAATAATTCTTGTTGCTGGGGCATGGCAGGTGAGTGGCCGCCAAAGTGATGAATTGAGTGTGACCTTTATGTGAGTGAATTTTTTGAGCAGACAAAACAAAGAAATATCCTTACACTCACCATGTTTACCACCGGGCTTTCCTTAACAATTGTGCATCTTAATTTCTCATTATTTTAAAGCCATCTGAACTGCTATGGAAATTAACTGGAGATTACATTCAATTTTTGAAGCATTTAAATGATAGATTAGAATTAATTTAAAGCAAGTGGTTCTCCACAGAAAGATAATTCCTAGTCTCTTTTTGACATTCTGAATGATTTTCCTAAATTAAAAGCTTCAAGTTTATTAGCAACCACTGCTTTGGTTTGAGTACAATTCAAACATTTTAAGTTTCTCCCTGTGCTAATTAAAAGAATTCTATCTAAATGGCAGAATTGTCCTAATGCCAAAGATAACAAATTAGAATCATAAAATTTTGAGCCTGAAGAGAGTTCACAGATCATTTAATCCAGCCCGTTCATTTTATAGGGGAGGAAATTGAAGCTGGCATAGGGTCTGTGACTTGTCTGTCACCCATCTAGAGGCAGAGTTAAAACTCCATCCTCCTAGTCTGGGGTTCTTCAGCCCCAAGAAAATCAAAACTACTTAAGGAAGTGTGTGTGTGGGGGGGAGGGGCTGTTGGAGATTACTAATATGGTATAGTATTGTGATTTATAATAAGAGATGTATATTTGGTTTAGTTTATGCAGAGCTGTAAATGATGAGCAAGCTATAGTAGCTAAGAATAACAGGTTTGTGCACAGCCTGGAAAATCGATCCTTTCTTGTCTGGTTTCTGTTTTTAGCTGCTTGTCAGCCCAATTGATTGCTCACTTCTTGCTTGCCTGTCAGACAACAGTGATAAAGTGCACAGCATTTTTGGTGAGGGAGGGTAAAGAACACATGGGAACTAGATGACATTGATGAGTGAACAGGGGTAGAATTCCAAGGACCCAGACAGCTTTATAGGTTCCTGTGAAGGGCCCGGAGATCCCTAGCCAGACTCTTCAAGCTACTCTAAAATCCTGCTCTAATTTAGTTTGAAGCTATAGACCCCAGAGAGGAGAAGGGAGTTATGTGAAATGAAGCAGTTTGACTCATCCTCCTTAGGCACAAAACCATCTCAGATCTTGGTGGGATCTCTCTGCTTCTTTGTCACTTGGCTCCATGCTAGCTAGGACCTCAAAAAAACCTTAATCCACATAACAACTGTAGTAGGTAGGAAGTATTGTTAAGCCCATTTATAGAGAAGAAACAGTGTGGCAGGCATGGTACCAAGGCTCTGGGTGGCCAAGGTACTTTTTCTGGGGCACTCAGAAAAGATGGAAACAAAGCCAGTGGCCATATTCTCTAACTATAACATGTCTGCTTCTAGATCGAGAGGTCTCAGAAGCTCCTTCCAACACCAACACGTTTAAGTTTTGTGATTATCCATGTATGAGGGAAGAGAGTCCCCCAACTATCCACATTAGAACAGGTAACTATTGTGGGCAAGAAGAGTTCAATCCTCTAGGATACCGTTTAGAACCCCCTTCAGAGCTGTCCCACTCTTGAGCAGGGAAGCTTGGATATTTTTTCCACCAAGTTCCTTCTGTCACTGGTTGAGGACTGCTCCTGCAAGCATTCACTTTTGCCTGCCTTGGGCACACATGGACATCCATACATGGTCCAAACATGTTTCTGGGCCTAGAGTAAGCTGCCATGCAAAAAGATGCAGGAGCTTGCAGGAGAAAGTCAACAGCATGTAAGATAATCATGAGTGCTAAAGGAATCTGAACTGGGGAAGAGTGTCCTTCACACTCATGCTACAAGTCCATCATCAGTCAGCTGGACATCCACTCTTTGGCTCGGGGCTTACAAATTTATGGCCTACAAAATATACACAGGAGTTAGTACAATGTAAAGTGTGCTTGGATTAAAGTTGATTAAAGCTCTTTTGGTCATAAGTAAAAGGATCCAATCTGCACTAGTTAAGGTTAAAGGGGACTTCACTAACTCTGGGAACCGAATCCCAGAAAAGGGAAGAACTGCCTCCCTGCTCACCCCCCAGCCCATGCTGTGAATCTTCTCTGTGTCTGCTCCCTTTTCTTATTATGGACTAGCTTCTTTGAAACAGCCAGGATTTGGCTACCAATAGCTTCTCTTCCTTCCCTGCAGAGAGGATTGGACCCTCTTCCCTTAGAACCTTTCCTGAAAGTTTCAAATTGGAACTGATTAACACAGCTCTGCACCAAGGCCCCACCACCTGACCAATCACTGTGGCCTGAAGAGGTCATGAAAGTTGATGCCAGCTCCCATTTCCAACATATGGTGGGGGACAAGATGGGGCCAGAGGAGTAGAGAGCAGTTCCCCTGGAGAAGGAGGGTGAGGTTCCCAGGAGAATGGAGGGCTGCTGGGCAGAGGAAGCATGTCTGCTCAGGAGCAAAACAAATCAGATTATCTGCTCAAGAAAAGGTCGAAATTGGATTCTATGCTTTAAAAGCACTTTATTATAGAACTAAACCAAGGAAAGACAGGGCAAATGAAGTCATCTTTAATTTTATTAGGGAGAAAAATAATATCGCTAGCATTGATTGCCTTTGTAGCACAAGCATTGGCATTATGTCAAACACCAGTTTGTTGCAGAGAACACATAGGGGGTAAATGTGGCCCAGAGAAGCTGATCTAGAAGGTCCTGAGCTCTCGTCTGTCAAACCCTGTCCTTGTCAGGCCCTGTTCAAGTCCATTTTATCAGAAGCCTCAGACCTGATTAAGGCTTTTCCTCTCCATGAGCACGTACCCCAAATCAGGATATGAGTGTTCCTGTACATAACGCTTGGCCTGGATTAATTCATCGAACAGACAGTTACTCTCAGTATTCAATGAAATAACTTGAGGGACCATCCTTTAAAATAAATAAAATAAGGCTCGTGTTTGAGAAGGACTGTGCCGTTTTTTCTTGTCCCATTCTCACTCATTCATCCAACACGTATTTGCTGGTGCCCATGCACCAAGACTACACTGGGGATACAGCAATAAACAAAACAAACCACCTGTCCTCCCAGAGCTCACTCTGACCTGCGGTTCTGGCTTCCTCAAAGCCCCGTTAGGATGTTACCCTCCCCATGAATCCTCCCTCCTACCAACTTCTCCAGCCTCCATTTGTTCGTACACTTAACTCCATCGCAGATCTCACCAGGCAGTACTGGGGCCACATACTCCATGCCCTCTGGCGACTGCCTGGGCGCTGGGCCTCCCGCAGCAGCCCCGATTGATTTCAACGTCAGCGCGGGAAAAAGGCCGGGCCTGCGCCTCGGATCCGAGTGGGGCCGAGCGCTGATGGGGCGCAACAGCTGTAGGCTGGAAATGGCTCTCCCCGCCCCGGTCCGGCCCCCGAACCGGTTGGGGGCGGCGCCCCTAGCCAGGCTCAGGGTCCAGACCACCGGCGGGGTGGGGCCGGTGCAGGTAGCTCGGCGGCCCCCGGGAGTGCGCGCGGGGCGTGAGGCCGCCGCGGCGGGATGGGGCGGCTCGGGGCCCGCCGCCTCGTCCTGCTCGCCGCCTGCCTGGGGCTCTGCTGGGCGCGCGGGGCGCTCGGAGGTACGCGCCCCACCTTCCCTTCCCCGTCCCTTCCCAGGCCGGCCGCGCGCGGAGTCCGCCAGAAGAGGGTGGGTGGCGAGCGGAGCGGAGGGCGCGGGCAGGGGTCCCCTGTGCTCCGGGGGGCTGGTCCCGCGGCGATCTCGACTTTCACGCTCAGGCCGGGCTCTCGTTCCCGAGCGGGGCGCCGGGGGAGGAGACCGCTCCGGGCCGCGCAGAGACGTGGGCGCCGCGGGGCCGGGCCCCTCGGATCCCAGCCAGGCCCTGGAGGCACCGGGAGGGCCCTGGTCCGCGGATTCGCGGTGTCACAGCCCTCGTCCTGGTTGCGCTCGGACTAGCAGAATGAAGGATTCCTGTTATCTTCCCCTACGATTCTTTTCAGTTCTGCTCCTTACCCAGGACCCATGAGAGTTTCTGGAGCGCACGTGACCGTCACGGTTTGGGGGCCTTACCCTCATGTCCGAAATCCTTCGGTCGCTGGCCTCCTGTTCCCTATGATCCTCTTCGTGTTTGCTTAAATCTTCTGGGCCCAATTCGCTGAAAGTGCTTCACGTTTCTACGGAGGTTCTCAGAAGCGAAAACTTGCCACTAAAATTATAATTATTGCGCCTTTTTACACAATCGAGCCCTGCATTCGGGCCTTCCCGCATTCCGTGACTCAGAAATTTAATTCAGTTCATCAAAAGATTTCCTTCGAGACTTTTTAAGAGACCACATTTTAAATCAAAGGCCTTGTATATCTTTGTAATAATTGGATTAAATTCTGGACGCTTATTAGTTCATTTTAGGCCTGGTCAGTGTCATTGCTGCCTACACCTGACGGTTTCCCCAGGAGCTGTGGAGTAATGTTCCAGCCCTGAGCCGCGCGTACTATTGGGTGCCTCACTGGCGTATGTGATCCGGGGTCTCATTCCAGCTCCTCCGGCTCTGCTCCAGTCCTGCTGTTCCGGAGGGCCCTTCCAGAGCTCCTCCCTCCACATCTTCCTCCTTCCTTTCTTATTCTTCCTCGTCCCCTTCCCCTGCCTCTTTATGCCTGGCAAGCAGGATCCATTGGGCCAGTCTGTGAACTGGAGGTCTGGGGCAGCTGTGATGGTGGCTTTGGTGTGGCTTTGAGGGGGAAGGTGTGAGCTGCTGGCCAGAGACATCTGAGAGGGCAGTGAATGGTGTTGGGGGACAGACTGGGTGTGAGGGGTGATGAGCGAGTGATCTCAGTGGTTAGTGTAGGGTGATGAAAACCCGTGGCTTTGCAGTCCGATGGACTTAGGCTTCGATCTGGTTTTACATATATTCTGAGTGACTGGGAAAGTTACTTTTCTTCTCTAGGTCTTGATTTTGCATCTGTAAAATTGCGATAATAGCTTCTGCAGAGAGGCTTGAATAAAATACTATGTAAGACCTCCTAGCAGCCTGAGAACTACTCAATCAATGCTCAGCAACCTCCTTTCCTACTCGTTACCCTCTTTCATTTTTTTCTGTGCAATTAACAGGTATGAGGCCAAGGGCCAATGGGTAAAATACTCATTTAGGGGTTCAGAGTGTGGACAGAAGAGATTTATTGAATAAAAATTCCATAACATATACTTTAATGCATATAACTGTTCTTCACCCATAGCTCTGATTGCATGACAAATGCTGATACCAAAGTCTTACCAAAAGCTACTTTACAGTACTTCGAAGAATATTTTCTTGAGTGTGTAATCAGCCAGATATGTGATCTGAATTTAGGTTTCTTCCTTATCTCTTTGGGCGATTCAGGCTATGGCTTCAAAGAATCTAATTGTCAAAGACTTGGGTCCTTAGAGGACAAAAGATGATGTGTCCTCACTCGGGGAGTCTTTCCACAGCAGAAAGTCACCTTTGGTAAACCGATTGTCTCAGTAATATCTTCAGCATACGCCCCCAACATAGCTCTATTTACAAATCGAATATCAGTACTACTGTCACCAGCCACTTTCTCAAGGTATTTATACACTTAGCACTAGGCCCATGTTGTTAATAGTTCAATAATTTTTCATTTTTCTCATACCTTTTTGCTGGTTCCTTTGCACCATTTGTATGTATCTTTATGACTTGTTTGCTGGATTTTTTTTTTAAATGATCCTTTTTGTGAGGATTTTTGTAATTATGATGAGATAACATAATTTAAACTCAGTTAATCAGGTAAACCCACGTGTGGTGTGTCACTGAATAGGGAAGGTGAGGGCATCCTTCTACCTTGTAGAACTTCTTCTTCTCCCTAAGGGAGACTTGTGTACTCAGCAGGGGAGACTCACATGCCAGCTGAGGCAAGATGCCAATCAGTCTGTAAAGTAGAGATGAATAAAGCTTCAGTTCTTATGTGTTTGTTTTTTAGATTAAAAACAACCCCAGAAGTCCTAATATTTTCTTCCAGCTCTGCAGTGAATAATCTTGGCACCTCACTTCACCATTTCTGCCTGAATCTGTGGTGCCTAACCAGCAGCTGGTATGGCAGGAGGTGACATGGAATGGCGGATCATGGCGCTGGAGCATCCTTACCCCGCTCATGGTTGCTGTTCTATGGGAATTAATGGGTCCCAGAGTGGCCTGAGAGGCTGATAGATGTAGGGAAGCCCAAAAGCCCAGGTTTTATTTAAAATTTATTTTATTTAAAACAAAATTTGAATTTAATTTAAAAAATATAGTTGCATAGGTTATATAAAACACAGACAAAACTCATCCCCTATACTTCTGGATTCCTTTCCAATACTACTGCTTTATTCACCTTTATATTCCTGGCACTTAGTCCAGTACCTACAGATGATAGGCGCTCAGTAAATATGAGTGACTGAAGGACAGAGCCCCTGAGGATTATGGTGGGCAGAACTAGATGTTACTCCGCCACCCACCGCCACCAGAAATTCACATCCTAATTTCCAGAACATGGACTATATGACTTTACATGGCAAAAGGAATTCTGCAGATGTGAACAAATTAAGGATTTGGGGATGGGGAGATTATCTTGGATTATCCGGGTTGACCCTAAATGCTATCACAAGGGTATTTAAAGAGGAAGGCAGAAGAGTCAGAGTCAGAGAAGGAGAATGTGACGGGGGGGAGGGGGTCACGAGCCTGGAAATGTGACAGTCTCTAGAAGCCCCAGAGCCTCCAGAGGAATGTGGCCTGCAGACACCTTAATTTTAGCTCAGTGAGCCCCGTCTCAAACTTCTGTCTTCCAGAAGTGTAAGACAATAAATCTGTGTCATTTTAAGCCATTAAATTTGTAGTAATTTGTTGCAGCAACAATAGGAAAATTATGCAGGGAGTTTTTTTTCCTAGTAAAAGATAATAACAAGGGCCATATAGTTCTGATAGTCAGAAGATGGCACATGGCATCAGAGAGGAATGAGGGGCTGGAGGCTTTAGGGAAGGTTCTGTCCCTGTGGGGAGTGAGGCTATGTTCAGCATTTACTCCAAAGACTGTGACTGGGACCTGGAAAGCTCCCAAACAGTGGGGTAGCAAACATGGAAACGTGTCATATAAGTGAAGCATCCAGGATAGGACATTGGCTCTGTAGTCACTAAGAAGGGAGTTGTCGGCTCTTCCTGGGCTGGCCAGGGACCAGGACTGCCTCACTGCCCCATTCCAGGGGCTGCTACAGGAATCTGCAGATTCAACATGTACAGATCTCCCTAGAGTTGCGTGGGGCACAACCTGCAGGGCTGTGTGCAGCGGGCCTGGAGAATGCCGCATTGAGAGGAGGCAAGGGAAAGGGTAGGTGTCAGCGCTCTTTGCAACCCGAGCAGCTGGCATGGAGGCTAATATTTCAGGAATGAATGAAAAATGAGAGCCTACTGGGCCCTGTTCTGAAACAGCAAGAATTCCAAAGCTGTAAATTGCTCTGGCTCTACCTGGAAACCCAAGATTTGCATTCTCACAGTGGCCCTGGGCCTACGACTTGCTCCACCCTGACCCCCTTCCCCACCCCCCTCCAATGTGTCAGCAACTCCTTAAGCATAGCAACGTGGTGCCAGAGGCTCCCTTCCCTCAGCTCAACATCCCCTCAAAAGCCTGCTCTGCAGCAAATATCTCCTTGCTCACTTATTTTGTTCCAGTTTACATATTAGGAGACCCAAGAGTTTTGTTGGAGAGACTTTTAGAACTGTCCCTGTGGGGATTTGCTTTCAGTGAATAAAGAGGTTGGGCCTCCCACAGTATGTTAGATGTGTGTGCTAAGTTATTTCTTCTTTCTCAGAGTACTCTGGTTAAAGTCAGTTGTCTCTTGAATAAATATCCTACTTTGGTTTGATAAAGCGTGCACCATCGATAGCGTAGTAAAACATGGTAGAGATTCTTAAGAATGTAATTGTAGGGCAGAGTGTGGCTTTCTTTTCCCAGTAAGTTACTCCACTCCAATGACAGCATGAGCAAGAGCTGCTGCATAGTGTTACGAATCTCTTCTCAGGGCTTCACTTTAGGATTTTGTATAATGCAAATATTTTAGCGGAGTAGTTTTGTTTCTGGTTTTTTTTTTTTTTTAATTTTAATTTAAAAAATAAGCTCCTATACTTATATCATCTGTAGAACATATTTGGGGGAAAGGCAATGTGTAAAGGGGTACAATATAAAAACGCCCCCAATATTATATTATGAAAACATTATATTATAAAAATTAGAATACCCAATTCTGATTTTCAGTGAAAGCAAACAGTTCTGAAATCTTTTTTTGGAATACTTTCTCAGTAAATTTGCATCTTGCTCTTGATTCCCCTTCACACAGTCACCAAACTGATCTTTCTAAAACACAGCGTCTCTTCCCAACCGAAAACCACCGTCTGCAGAATAAGGTTTGACATTCTTAATGTTGTTTGTAAGGCTCTCCTGGTGAATGGGCCCCCGCCCACAGGGATCCAGTTGGTCAGTCAGCCATTTCCAACTCAGTTCATTAAAAATTTCTTGTCATAGACGCACCAACAAAACAAAGCAAAAGGAATCCAAAGCCTCTCTTCCCAGAGTCTCCTCAGTGAGGAGACACCCAGCCAGAAATCTGGAAGGTAATCTGGATTTGCACCCTTGTTTTCTCCCTTTCCCTTCCCTGAGAGTCCTATTTCTTAAATATCCCCTGAGCCCACCTACTTCTCCCCATGTCTGCTTCCTTGTATGCACCATCCCTTTGAGTTTTTTCTTTGCATTTCAGCCAGTGTCAGCTTCTAAATTGCAATCTGATTGTTTTGTTTCCCTGTTTGATCCCTTTATGGCCCTCTTTGGATTGAGTCTGAACTCGGATTTGGCTTTCAAAGCTGTCATTTATTGAGTGCCTGCAATGTGCTGTGCCCTATTGTAGGCACTGAGAATCGAGCAGCAATCAAGACTAACAAATGCTCTTGAACTAAAAATCTTACATTCTATTTATGCTGGTTTGATATTGGAGCTGAATAATAACCAAGAAAACAAAGAAGGTAATGAGAAATCATGATAAGGGCCCTTAAGGAGTAGTAACCCACAGGGTGGGTACATTTGCAAGCACGAGCGTGCGCACACTTTAATTGGGAAGATCTTTCAGATGAATGCAGTGGCATTTACCCTCTGACTGTTTGCCGCCGATCCGTCAAAGCTCTGCAACTTCTGCCATGGCCAACGCTCCTCACACTGTACCACACCTTCAGTTCCTTGCAGTCATCTCTTTCCTTCCTTTTTGTCTCTCCCTTCTTTTTTTTTTTTTCTCTTCTCTTCTCCCTAACCCTTTACCTGCTCTTCTTAGAAGCCATTGCCTGAGGGACCTTACTCCATCCTCCTGCTAGGCCAAGTGCTTCTATTTTGGTCTACATTTCCCAGCTAATAACTGAGCAACTGTAATTCCTTGATTAGCAGTCTATCTCATTCACCATTGACTCTCCAGTACCAGACGCTTGGCATATTTGTGGACAGAATAAGTGCATGTAGGATGGGACTCTTGAATCTGTCAGGGAGAGACACTTTATGATTAGATTGTTCCTTTCTTCATATCCCAGATTGGCCCCCAACAAGCTTCTGTTGTGCCAACTGTCTAATGTCACTTGGATACACTCTTCTTTCTAAGCAGCTTTTTCCTCTGGTAGATTGCAAGCCCCTTTGTCTTATTAATTCCCTACCTTAAACTCCTGATAGACACGTAGTAGTTGCTCGAATAGTAAAAACAAAACGACAACAAACAAACCCTAAAACAAACACAAAACCCAAATCAAACAAAAACCCAGGAAGATGTAGTTTAGAAGAAGCAATGGGAACCAATTCTAAAGTTAGGAAAAGAAACAATCTCACCCACCTGGCAGAAATTAGAAATAGAAATGCTAACTTTCCATGAAAAGAATTTTATCCACCTTACTGCCAAACTTTGGCTTCCATTCAACCATTTCACCTTTTATTTAAGCACACACGTTGCTCTGATTTTTGTTCTACTTGATTTGCTACATACATATAATACTGAAATCATACCTTTTCCTTCACTGTGGGTAGGGATCACCTTTCTTTTTCTAGGAGCAGTTTTACTTGTGCTTCTATTTGCTTTTCATTGTTATTTTGAGGCACTTACTGGGGCCCACAAAAATTGGGGTCAATTTGGAGGTAAGCAAGGAAGTTTTAAAACCAGAAGTTTTAAACTTGCTTCCTTGTTTTTCCCTTGAGGCAGTGGAAATTTCTAGCTACCAGCTGGGGCTGGAATTGATTTAGTGCCAGAGAGGTGAACCGTGGGAAAATATAGGGATGTTGTTTATTAATGTTACTTAGTCATTCTCAGCGGTAGATTTTATGATTTAGAAAACATTTCCTGGTTTTGAAAACTTAACAATACAGCCTCTACGTCTGTCAAAAATTGGAGTGGGGGGATTCAGTTATGGGAAGGCCAGGAGGATAAACTAGGATAGCTAGTAGGTTTATAATTCCTTGTGTCAACTTTATGACCTTATCCCTACATTTTAGTTTTATTGAGTTAACTATTAATGGCTGTTTTTAATTAGAGAAAAGGGTGCTTGTGTATATCTGAGAAAGTCTGTAGAGATCACAATCATCTCTGTATCAACTCGTATCTTGGTAAAAACACTGGATCGGTGGTTGGGAATGCTTGTTTTTTTGTCTTAGCTGTGTTTCAAACTAACCGTTGACTTTACCTGAGTCCCTAAGCCTCTCTAGACCTGAATTTACTGAACTGTGAAATAAGGTTAGTTTAGTTTGGTTTAATAAATGCTTGCTTGCTGCCTGCCTATCTTAGGTGTGGTTCCATAGAGAGAGAGGGTTAGGCAGGAGTTCTTGTGCAAGCGAATTATTGAGTGAATACTACAAGGAGACAACCAAGGAAGTGAGGGATGCAGGATAAATCAGGGGAAGCACCCAAGCAAAGATGTAGTTTCAGCTGATCTCATCTCAGCCTTATCTCTGGAGAACAACATGCGTGGCAACACAGACTTCTACATATTTTGCACATCTGTTTCCATTATTGGTTATAGGTTGCCCTCCAGGGCAGGGGGTATAATTTTACTGAAATTTCTTGATTGCTGTTGTCATTTTGAGGCACTTACTGGGGCCCACAAAAGTTATGGTCAACAAAGTTTATTTGTTGGAAGATGTGTGCACCAATCCGTTAAAAGGGATCTAAATGGGGCACCGGCAGAATCTATTATGCCACCTGTGTGCCAGGTACTGTGCCGGGTATTGCAGAGAGAAAGATACAAAAGAAATGGTCCGTGATCATTGTTTATTCATCTATCTCCCGCACTATTTCAACTCGTGAAATAGTGCGGGAGATAGATGAATAAACAAGTAATTTTAATACAACATGCTCTTCATCATACACCCATTGTGGCAAAGTAGGGGCGGCAGGTGACAGAGGCTGGCCGTTGCCCATCGGCCAAGTCATTTTGTCTGCCTGATTGTTTAATGCCATTTTTTGGGGGATGTTTTCTGGTGGGCATGCAATATAATGATATTCCCGCTTCATGCTGACATTCATGTATCTATTCCAGACCTCCTGTGCCTTTTCATTCAATCTGTCTCATTCTAGTCTCCTGACCATCTGCTTGGGCCATTTACTGCTACCTATCAGTTTTTACGTATTCTAATCTCAGACCACTTTTCTCTCATATAAAGTGGATGATGAAGAGTACAGCCCCAAATTCTATTTATTTAGGAATTTCCGCTCACTACTGTTTTTCATGGCCACCTCTAAGAAGCGCTATAGTGCAGTAGGGGTCCATTTTCAGCTTGCACCCGTATGATGAAGTTAACTCCTCCATGAACCAAGTTCAGGTGTTTTGCTCCTCCATCAGCTGGTAATAAGGGATCCTTATGCAGCCACATGTGCGGGCTGAGGAAAAGGTGCTGGCGCAAGAATGATAATGACATGGAGCTACCATCTTGTGTAACTTGCTTGTGCCTCTGGCCCTATTCATGCTGTATCCCGGAGATACCACTTCCATCCCTTTAATCTCTTCTTCCATCATCTGTCTTGGCAATTCTGTCATGTCTGTCTCAGGGTGCATCATTGCATTGTTTGTGCTACTAGGAGTCCCCTTAGCAGTGAGTTTATACCGTTTGCCAGCATGTTATATCCTCTACCTTAGGAGAGTGCTCCGAAATCTATGAATTCTCCCTTATTCAAACTTATGTTTCTGTCCTCTTGATCAGATACCCTCAGTTCCCTGTGTATTCTCTCAGCTACTGGCAGTCCGTTCCTGGTGGGTCCCCCAGCTCCTTTATGGTCTAGTCCCTTTCCTCCCACATCAAGCCTAGCATATCCCCACACAGGTTGTGTTGTGCCTTAACATTTGTTTTTGGTCTAATGGTCAGGAGGAAAGATGGGGACCTATCTTTAGGGTTCACATGTTGCTTGTAGGGAGAGGCCTCTGCATCTTCTTTAAGCATAAAGAGTGCCATACTTAATAGGGAAATAGGTCAATTCTGCAGGTTACGAGGATTCAGAGGGATCTAAGGACCCAAGATATTTGAATGCACCAATCCAATGTCTCCATTCCATATGTCAGGGTTCCATTCTTTCCCAACCAGAGCCATAGTCTTGTCAAAGCAAGCCTGTCTTGGTTGGGACTTTATTTGGAGCTCGACTACTCTGTTGATTAATTCTTGGGTGAGAGTCTCGCCTTTCTCTGTCCTCCTGCTATAAGAGATGAGAAAGACTACCAGGGAAATACTCTGGCTTTCACACTTAGCTCGTAATTGTCAACTAATCTCTTGTAAATTTTATCTTTTCCCAAAACTTGATTCAAACTTAGCAATAGACACCCAATTCTATTGTCCTCGTGGTTACTATTTGCCCTATATTTTTCACAGCTTGATATTTCATAGCCAGCTAATGTGTTCCCTTCCACCGTTATACCAGTTTACCTCCAGTGACTTCAGATTAGTTACTGTGGAAGGGAAGGAAGCAGTATTGGGTAGATGGAGAAGTCGAATGGCAATTCAGTTTTAGTGAAAGCCCCAGCCGCCCCTCTTGAGACTTTTGAAGAGAGACTGACCCATCAGAGCTGTCCTGAGTTGGGGCGAGAGAACAGTGAGCTTTTATACCCCCATGTCGGATCCGTGGGGTACCCAGGAAGCAGGAGTGGCCTTGAGCAGGGCAGCTGTCTTCAGCAGGGTCAGTCCCTGAAGGGAGATGATAATATAAAGTGAAACAGTCATTGTGTAATAAAGTTACTAACATGTTTCTTTTAAAAATTTCTCCCTAGCTTCTTTTTATGGTGAAAGCTATGTGGAGCTCAATGTCATAGAATTTTCCTCTGAGTTATCTCTTCGATTGAAATTTCAAACCAGCAAACCACAGGGATTACTTTTTCTTGCAGCTGGGGAAAATGACTACTGTATAATAGAACTTCTCTCAGGAAATTTATGGGTAAGATTTTTAAAAATCCTTAAAGCCATATAAGCATTCAATTACTGCAGAGAAAAACAGTGAGAGAAAGAGAACAAAACAGTTATCCCTTTGATTAGTGTTATTTCACGAATAAAATCATGTGTCATCTGCAAGGGTAGGATCTTCTTCAATTTGTCTTAAATATTCTGACTCTGAAAAATTTTAACCTCAATATGTAGCCCATAAATATAGAAAAAGTTTTCATGTTCAAGTTTCTCTTTCTCTCTGAATGGCCCTGTTTTCTTAATAAAACCCTGTAATATGAAATTGATTGATTCTTTTTCTTTCAGGTGAGAGCGAATCTTGGGGCAGGTGAACAAGTACTCCTTTCTGAACAGAGACTTCATGTGGATGACTTGACCTGGCATTTAGTGGAACTGTACTGTGTTAAGGATACTGTCTCTCTGGTTGTTGACAAACATTATGAGACAACTGGCCAGGTTACTGGTGGGATGCACAATTTGCACTTTCGACATGGAGTCTACGTAGGAGGCCACAATGGGCTTGATGTCCCTTACCTAGTTGGAGAGCTCCCCAATTTCCGTGGATGTATGGAGGATGTGGTATTTAACCAGAGGGAGATCCTTACATCCCTAAGATCTTACCCTGGTTTTAAGAAGGTCTATGAGGTGTCACTGGGATGCAGTGATGAATTTTTCGCAGGGGAGGGTGAAGCCATCAATTTCTTTAGCTCCAGATCCTATATCACCTTCCCACAATGGAAGATGCAAGGGGAAGGGCTATTGGAATTTGCTCTGCAGACCGGAACTCAACAAGCCTTGATTTTATTTCAGTCAGGTAGAGAAGGAGAGTTTGTCGCTTTGGAAATTGTTAAAGGTGTATTGAGAGCTCACGTAGGAAGGAGTAAAAGTACTACTCGGCTCTCTTCTTTTCGCTTAGTGAGTGATGACAAGTGGCATGTTATTCAACTCAGATTCACTGAAAGGCATCTGGACCTGATGGTAGATGAACAAGGGGTAAGGGCATCGCTGCCTTTGAAAGGCAAACCGTTTGTATCTGAAGGCCCCCTCTTTGTGGGAGGTCTTGATAACCGCAAGAGAGAAGAAGTTAAGAAGTTAGAACTTGCCTCTGTGCCTAGGAAATCTACTCGAAGAATCTCTTTCAAAGGGTGCTTAAAAGGCTTGGAAGCCAACTCAGAAAAGAGGGCATTAAAGGATGCCCTCGTTTCCAAAGATATATCTGTTGGGTGTAAAATGAAGTCTCGCGATGCCGAAAATCTTTCCATAACAACAACAGAAAATGTGCTTCGGTCAGAAGTTCTCCCTTCCCCTGCTATTCCTGAGGCCGGCAAGCTTTTTCTTCAAGATGCAAGTAGCTCTTTCTTGGTTCTGAATGACTTGGAGGTCCAAGAAGGTGGGCAAGCCTTGCTGGAACAAAGGCATGTGAAAGTGGGTATGAAATTTAAAGATTTGGGTATCCACCATTCTCAAATACTATTTAAAATAAAAGAAATGCCTATTCATGGGTTCCTTCGATTAGCTGTTTCCCCCGAACAGGAGACGGGGAAGGCTTTTACTCTGTTAGATTTGGAGCAAGGGAAAGTTCGGTATGTCCATGATGGTTCGGAAGAAACTAGGGATTACTTCACATTTTCGGTCTCTTCCAACAGCAAGGAGGAAATGCCTTTGTATCTACAAGGTCACGTTCCCTATGTGTTTAACATTATTGTCATTCCAGTAAATGATCCCCCATACCTTAAGCTTCCTGAAGGAAACTTGCTTCTCCTGTTTGAGAAGTCAAAGAAGCAACTGACTCCAGATATAATCCATGTGTCAGACCCTGACACAGATTCCTTGAGTCTTAGTCTTTCAGTTCTTGGCAACTTCGATTCAGATGCTGGATTTTTAGAAAATACCAATGATCCCGGGAGAGCCGTTAATGGCTTTACCCTTGGGGATTTAAAAGACGGCAACATTTTCTATGTGCACAGAGGCCATCAGAATTCTCGGATCCTTCTCAGAGCAAGCGATGGCGAGTTAGTTAGCAATACAGTGGTGTTACGGGTCATGGCTGTTCCTTGGGACTTTGAAGTGGCCAATAGAACAGGGGTGGTCGTACGACAGGGTGACACAGTTCTGATTACACAGAGCAACTTGTCAGTGGAGGTTAATGGTGAACATCATGAGATGGAAACCCACTACATTATCACTCGTCTACCTCAGTTTGGCCAGATTCAGCGGCAGGAGTCAAGTGGCGAATGGAAACAAGTTAGTACCTTTTCTCAGCATTCCATTGATCGGGGTCAGATCCGGTACTGCAGTACATTCAAAGAATTACAGCTAGAAAATGTTACAGATCACTTTAAATTTAAAGTTAACATAGAAGGAAAAATCAGTGGGGAGTTGATGTTTCCTGTTACCGTACAGTGGCTAAAGTTTACACTTCTAAAAATTGTTCCTCTCGAGATCGATAAAAGAAACAGACAAGTATTGAATTGTGATCACTTACAGGCTGTCACAGAGGGTGTGGAAGTAGCTGAGGAGGAACTACATTTTAAGTTACAGACCCCACCTAAGAAAGGAAAATTGCTACTTGGCAATAAAGTTCTAAAAACAAACTCAATCTTCAGCCAACATGACATTACAGACTCAAAGGTAAGTTATGAACCACAGGAGAGGCCTAGGGAAGACACACAAGATACTTTTACGTTCTCGATTGTTGCAAAGCACATAGAATCAAAAGATTATACTTTCACAATAAACTTAAAACCAGCTAAGACACACATTATTTTAACTAACAGAGGATTATTTGTAAAAGAAGGAGGAGAGAAGTTAATCACGAAATCTGAATTATTCGCTCAAACCCTGGACAATCAGACCTTCCAGTATAAACTCATGAGGAGTCCTCAACATGGGAAGCTGAAACTGGTTAACTTTTCACATTCTCTGGGAAGTCATGACAATGTCACCACATTCACTAACGAAGACATAGTGGGTGAGCGGCTGATGTATGTCCATGATGACTCCGAGACCCAATGGGATGAATTCCTCCTCGTGGCCTCCACTACGAGCCAAGAAGGAGTGGTCAGGGGTCTTGACACGGAGCATTTGTCTACAGAACTCAAAGTCATCATTTCTATTGGGCCGAAAAATGATGAGAGACCAGTGCGTGTGGTAGATAAGGTCTTCCACGTTGTACGGAATGGCCAGCGCTTATTGACACTGGCAGATCTCTGTTACCACGACCCTGACTCAGATTTTGATGATGGCCAATTGCTGTACACCCGACGGGGCATCCCAAATGGGGACTTGGTGCGAACCAGTGACCCCACTCAGAAACTCTACCAGTTCAGGCAAGACGACCTACAAGCAGGGCGCGTGCTCTTCAGGCATCGGGGCGCAGATTCAGCCCGCTTTGTGCTGTTTGTGACAGATGGCGTCCACTACACGTCGTCCCTTCTTGAGGTCAGTGTGTCAGACCCCTACATCCAATTAGCCAACAACACGGGGCTGCTCGTAATGAGGGGAGAGGACAGCAGGCTCACAGCAGCCAACCTCAGTGTCACCACAAACCAAGATATTAGGACGAACCGCGAGATCGAATTCCGTATCGTGCAGCCTGCAAAGCATGGCAGAGTGCTGGTCAACAGCTCTGTGTCCCACACATTTACCCAGCATGACTTGATGCAAGGACATGTGGTTTATAGGCACGATGGCAGTGGCAACTTCGATGTGTTCAACCTGACAGTGAAAGTTAAAGAAACATATTTAGCAGTGAGTGTCTATGTGCAAGTGTCCTTGGAAAGCCACCAACAACCCACCCAGGTTCTACACAGCAAGACCCTTGTAGTTGAAGAAGGAAAACCAGTAAAACTGGGGAGAGGAAAGCTCCAGGTAGGTAGTCATCCTGGCACCACACGGTCTCGCCCTCCCAGAATCACAGGGGCAAATCTATTTCTTTGCTTCTGAAAGCTATTTTTGTATTGATTTCTCTTCTGGTATTCGGAGTTACTTTTTAAAAAATGTAGATGCCATTGTGAAGAAATGAGGGAAGTTTATATGATTTCTATTTTGCTAATTTCCCTATAGTTGGTAATGAATATAAGCAATACTAAGCCTTGTTTTAAAGCCGCGTGCACACAGGCACCTAACTATGTGTGTATGTTTGGTATAGGACAAACTGGGAATGAACAGGGGATATATATATTATAGTAGATAAAAGAGCTTTACTTTTTTGAAATTTTTCATAGTGACATGGCCAATATTTTATTTGATCTGAGTTACATTTATAATGCAATGAAGCAGGAAATAAAAACTTTGAAAAATTTAACAAACATAAAAAGGATTCTTAAACCAGCAGAAGATAATATATTACAGTTTATTTCCTTAACTCTGAGTGTAGTCTTGTGTAGTTTCCTGAAATAGATGGATACAATTGGCCTAGACCACTGGAATTTTGGGTTCGAGACCTCCCACCAGAAGCTATCTGGTTCCCTGGGGCTCCCACTTGGACATAGTCATGCTGATCAGAGTTAGGAAAGAGTGTCCTTTTTAGGGCAATCTCGGACAGGCTTCGTAAACTGATTTATGACAATTGGCCACAAATGTAGGTATTCTGTGTCTACCTTCAGGACTGCAAACAAGTTTACTTGAAGGCTAAATATAGCCACTAACACCAAAGAGAAATGAATTCAAATCAGAAGCAGTTTACTAAGTAATTAGGTTTTTTTGTATCTTATATTCTGTAGTTTTAAAAAATTGTATTAGAACATACTCTCCCTATTTTGTAATCATCAGTTTAATGCCTATTTAATATCCATAGGGGGGAAGTACAATACATTTTTAAATTAATTATTGGGGAGATGCAATGGGCAGTTAATGTATTATAGAATTGTACACTTGAAACTTATATCATGTTTCAAATAATGAGTTTTGACTAAGGGAACGTGGGGCCCACCAGCTTTTCTCAATTATTTTCCAGGATCTTAAGAGAGTTTATGTTTAAGTTTCCCCACAAGGGGGCATGTGCAGGCCAGTGACTATAAATCAGTTACAATGACAGTTGGGATGGATTTCGCTGAATCAGTTGATTAAATATATATTGAAAATGTTGAACCAGTTAAAATGAGGGAGAAAAATACACTTTCCTCTGCAGTCTTAGAATTGCAGTGATTCAACTGCTGCTGCTTCCACGTTGTATTCTCTTTCCTCTACCATTTTATTTCTTTCATCTCAACCTTCTGAATCCTGAGTTTCTTGCCATTGTGGATGATGCCTTGTTAATCTGTTAGCGGCTATTCAAGTGCTGTTGACCATTACTTTTCATTGCCACTAGGGCTAAAATTCAAAATATTGGCATAGTCACCAAAACGGACCCAGGCTTAAACTGTGTATCCACCCTGATTGTAACTTAAGCCATTTGTGGGCATTAATAGAAAAAATTTGGTTCCAGGGTCATGACTCTTACATGTATTAATGTATTTCTTTTTTTGTGTGTCTATGTCTTGCATATATAAACTCAAGGCTGTGCGTGAAGATGATATCCCTTCAGAAGCAACGTTCATTGTCAGAACTCCACCAATGCATGGCTACCTCCGAAAATCTTTACCAGAAGAAAGCAGCTTGGGTGCAAATGAAAAGTCCCCTTTGATTTTCACACAACAGGATATTGATGATGGTAATATCTATTATGTGCAGACTGCTCCTGACCAACAAAAGGACCATTTTTTACTGGATGTGATGAATGGTTTCCAAGCTGTGAGTGGAGTTGAAATCTTGGTGGATATTGTCCCAAAGCGGATTCCTCTGGAGGTACAAAACTTCACAGTCCAAGAAGGTGGTTCCAGAGCACTCCTGGAAGATGACCTCAAAATTCCAAGCAAATACTTTGAAGGACTTGACTGTGAATTTGTTCTACTCAAACCACCAAAACATGGTTATGTTGAAAATTCTCATTTTCCAAGAGTAAAGCTAATGAAATTTACCAGGAAACAGGTAATAACTCTCAGTTAATATGTTTGGGTATGAGAGAGAAAAACATAACTGTTTATTATTTAGGTTCATTAACTCTTGGGAGTGATGGGGCCTCAAAGGGTATCTAGTTGAAGCTCCCAACTCGGAAGCCCTTTCCCAGCAACCTCATAGAGAGGTCATCTAGCCATTGGTTAAATATCTTACATGATGGAAAACTTATTACTTCCTGAGATGGGTCCTTCTAGTTAAAAAAAAATAATTGTTATAAAGTTCTTTATGCTGAGTAGAAATCTGTCACTTAAAAACTTTTCATAGGTCTTGGCTCTGGTAGCTTACAGAACAAGTTGTACCTCCTTTCATGAATGCTCTTCAGATATTTGAAGGAAAAAGTTATCAGATTCCCTTGGATTTTGTCTTCTTTGCATTCGACTTCTCTGGTTTCTCCAGCTTTTGCTCATTTGTCTTGAATTTCTAGCCCCTGCAACATCCTGGCTACCCAGTTCTAGAGGAACTTCACACTGCCAGCGTCCTTCCGAAAGTATGAGACCCAGACATTTAACACAAGCATGCTTTAACCGTTAGTGGATTTTTTTTCACTCATTTATTCTCTTGTTTCATCAACAGACACTGATAGAGTCTATACTCTGTGCCACATCCTATGAAAATCAAAGCACTATCAATGGCTAAAACGGTCCAGCTCCTGCAATAAAGCAGCTGGACACAACTGCCAATCTGGTGTCCAATCGGCGTTAAATAACCAGAGCCAACTCTAGGCTGCTAGCAAATTTCTGTGCTTTGGGCTAGAAAGTTATTATTGTGAGACTGCGTTCTTACAGTGAATAAAAACATGATTTCGATTACTTTCTTTTTAAATATTGGAAAGTAACTGGTACATCCTCATCATTTCCTTTATAAGCTCCTAAGTGAGTGAGGTGAATATGAAGGAAGAACATTCAGGCAGAGGGAAGAGCAAACGAACTGCTCTGTGCGGGGAGCATGCAAGTTTAATGTGGCCGGAGTTGCATGAATGTGAGGAGAGCAGTAGATGAGGGTAGGGAGGTCCAGTATGGGAGGGCCTTCGACTTCACCTTTGACCCTGAGTGAGGTGGAGAGCAATGGAGGAGGGAGGATGTGAGCAGATGAATGACACAATATGCCCTGAACATGATTGGTGACAGGGGACTGAATACTTCTTAATCTTTTAAGATTTTCTACAAGTTTGTTATATCCTTTAATTTCAGGTCAGCAGATGTTTTTTCTAGTGTTAGAAATCTAGAAATAAAAAAATCCCCTACCAGACCCTCTTTTCTGCCTTTAGATTAATGCCTATTAAATGGCATGTAATTTAGGGGAGTGCCACTTTATTGAGCAAAGATGAATTTCCTCAGGAAAAATACTAAAGAGGTGACATCTATTTAAATGCTATGTTTCTAAAGCTTATAAAATTAAAAATTGTCTTGCTCTCTGATCAGCGCCATCTTCCATGTTTGTTTACAAATAGCTTAAGACAGCATGTTCCAAAAACACGTGGTCAGCCCTATGACCCGCAGTTCCCCTGCCCGTGGAACTCCAGAGAAATTCTCATCACACCTTTTGTACGAATAGCCAGGACTTCCCTTGAGAGTCTTCATAAACTTTTCAACTCTTGTCAGAAACACCTCTGAGAGATCAAAAGTCTTTGCTCAAAGGAAGTGTGCCATAGGAATGGGTGAAGTTGCACTTTTAAAAATTTTGGCTGTATTTTATCAAAACAAACAACCCCAGAGATTTTTCAGAAGTTCACCTATTCCTGTTGGGCTTTGGAAGCTCTGTGCTGTTGTATGTTTGGGTCACGGATTCACTGACGCCAAGTTCCTTTCTAGCTTTAAAATTCTCTTGGTCTCTGATTTTGCTCCTGTGCTCTTGGGTATTTCCATCAGAGCCTTAAAGACATGAAAGGCATTTCTGAACAGATTTGTGGTTACTACAAATCCAAGAGGAATAACTAATTCATTTGATGACCATTTCAGAATGAAAATTAGAAAGATGAAATCTACAAGAGATAAAAGTAAATGTTTGCATTTGGGTTATTACAGTGAGATAGATCTGCATTGATAGAATAATTTGGTTCCAATATATTTCATTATATTTTGTCCACAAGAGATATATGGTAGTTAGTGTTGGGTAGCATCTATTAAGAGATACATCAAAAAACAATTGTCTTTTGAAGGAGGAGAAACAGCATTCTGATGTAGCAGGTGTAACCACTCATATGAAAAAAACAAGGGAATAATGCATGCTTAACTCAGAAAAGAGAAATTTGGGTAAACTTAAAAGTTGCCCGTATGTTTACAAAGAACAGAAATCCAACCAGCAGGTGGAAACTTCAGAGCCTAAATCTAACATTCTGACTTACCCAACAAAGCAATCCACAGCTTCAAAAATTAATCACTCTAAATAAACAAGTAGAGTCTGAATTTTAGGGAATGTTATTCCATTGGAAGCAAGGCTGGATTATATCACTTGCCTACAACATAATTTAGTGTTAGAAATAGCCTTTGAACTTAAGACTTGTGATGACAGTCCAGCATTCTTTTTACCCTACATTGCTTGGTCACTCTGTTCCTCCTTAAACTTATTTCTAGAATGCAGCATCTATTCATAAAAATGATATAATCCATTATAATTTACACTCTAATTGTCAGAATCAAGCTTCATGGTATGAACACATGTTCTGTGTTTCAGAGAGAGATAAAAAAGTTAAGATTTATTTATAGCAAGCTATTTATATTTTTAAATCACATTTTAGTAAGTTGGTGATTTTTTTGTTGTTGGTAATAGGTGGAGAATGAATTGATTTACTATGTTCACGATGATAGTGAGGAACTTCTTGACAATTTCACCATCTTTGCAAATAGCTTAGAGCTGGGGAAACAGAGTTTTCCCCAAACTCTTTTCGTGACTGTTGAATCAATAAATGATGAGGCTCCAGTAATAACAGCCAATAAAATTCTTCAGGTAAGTGCTTTGTGCTCTTTGATTTATCATAATAACATGAGGGCTACCACTTCGATTTTCTTTTGTATTATTCCTAATGCTAAATAATAAGATGTATGACTATGTATGTACAGTTGACATATTCATACTGGTTTTAAATAAATGATAGTTATTACTATAACATTTCAATGATAGTTATTACCATAACATTTCATTGTGTGTCAAGAGATGATGAATCACACTGAGTTACTGTCGTATTGCATTTCTGAAGCGGACACTACTCACATTGTATTCCCTGATGCCTGGCCTTTTCTAGTTAGGTTAGGAAGGTGTTGGTAGCATAGTGGTTAAGAGAGTGGGCTCTGCTGTAGACGGATTGGGTGAGAATTGGCTCCATTTCCTATGTGATCTTGAACAAGTCATTTAGTTTTTTAATTTGTTCTCATCAAGGCAGTGGAAAATGGAGGCTGAGTTGTGAAACTTAAATGCTAAAATGATAGCAAAATTCTCCCACAGTGCCTGGCACATGGTTAGGGCTCAATAAGTGGTAGCTATTATTACTAAAAAGTTCCAAGGACGCACTAGTTTTAGAATAAAATAAATCTGCCATACAGTGTTGTTATTTTGCCGGTCCTGGGAGCTTCTATCACTCTCCACTCTTTCCTAGAATCTCCCACGAGTGGCTTGTAAGCACTCAGATAAACATGCCTTAGCTGCCACATAGTATCTTCTCCTGATCTGGAGCTCTGAGGTAAGGTCTGCTGTTGTGCCCTCTGTTGTCCACACGAAGGGGCCGACGCACAGGAAGCCCTGTCTCTGAAGGCATCATTTCCTGCCACACCAGCTCTCCCTGCATCGATGCTGATGTTCCCATCCATGCTGGTTTACACTCAAGTATCCTAAAGCTTCCATACAATAGACCTGGTTTTAACTCACCCCTTCTTAACTGTCCCTTCTTCTAAGGACTTGGACGTGAACCCACTGTTCTGGCTTGGAGAATAATCGTAACTGTTATAATAGTAAGTGTTCAAAAAATAGGTATTAGTTATTACTATGTGTCAAGTACTGCTCTAAGGGTATATAGCTCACTGAGATATGTGCTACCGTTTCACTCATGGGACAGATGAGGGAATTGTGTGACAGCTGAATGACAGGCTCACGATAGAGTGACAGCATGGGAGCCTAATGGCTTGTTCATGCCTCTTTCTATGATTGCCAGCAATGTCTGACACATAGTACAAAGTAAATGTTTGTTGAAGGAATGAGTAAATGAAAATATTAGTTGTCAGTTCCCCTCAACACTGGCCCATGTTTCAGAGACCAGGCTTTTGTCTTGGCTCTTTCTTCCCTCAGAAGAACTGCATTTCTGAGAGAATCCTTGGCCCCTGACACAAATAAACCCCTTGTAGACACATTTATTAGATACCACTTCATCAGGATACTTTTCAACATGTAAGAGGTTTCTGTGTTTGGGAACGGGGACAGATTATTGCCCTCAGCTTTTAAGTCTCTGCAACTACCCATCATTCTAGCCCTGCCTGCCAGGTTAGCCTTGCCTGACCCTGCGCTGCCCACATGCCTTGTTCTTTCCTGAAGGAAAGGAAGTGGGGATGGAAAGACAGGGTTCATGGTCTGAAAAACTGGCTAATTCACGTTAGGTACTGCTATTGCAGCTCAAAGTCATGGTGAGGAGGGGAAATAAAGAAAATAAAGGAAAATGAAGGAAAAATATAATCATAAAAATTTTTAACATTTAAAGAAAAAGGTGTGTGGATGAGGGCACATTATTACAATATTGCTTTCCTATTATATATATTATACATGAAATTGCTGCAAGGATTTTAGAATACTGAAATCTTGTGCACTGAAATTTATGATATAATCACAATGTCTATTATCAATCTTAGCATAATTTGGACTTGGTGAGAAAGACCCAAGAGGCAATCAGGGAGTTGTCTTGCTAGTTTTGAGAGCCCATATAAGCAGTTTACAATGTGTAAGACATTCTTTACTTTCTACCCCTAATTTTTTTATTGGCATATGATAGCTCTGTCATATCCATGAAAATATATTATAATAATAGCAAGTGAGAATTTAAAAACTTCCTGTGTGTATTGGACATGTTGTAACATGTTCTCACAAACCGATAACTTTAGTACTATTAAAGAATAGTTGCATATCAAGCTTGTCAACTTTCTGAAAACTAATGTATGAAAAATATGCATTTCATCAGAATAGAAGAGCTTTGGAGGTGTATTTCCAACAATAGATAGTTTCTCCAAAGCTTTGGTGAACAGTTATTTCTTTCCCAGCAAAAGGTTCAAATTTACTAGATTGTTTTAAATACTGACTTTCCATTTTCTATATTTCAAAGCATATCAAACAGTAATAATGATGATAATAATTATAATGATAGCTAATGCTTACATAGTACTCTGAGCTGCCATCGATCTGAGTACTTTATATTTATTTACTCATTTAATCTTCAACTGCTCTGAGACACCACTTTTAATTTAAGGATGAAGAATGTGAGGCACAGAGAAGCTTAGACATTTGCCCAAGATCAAAAGTGGAAGAGCCACTGGTAGACAGGAAGTGGCTGAGCTAGGATGTAAGTCCTTGCTCATAACCAGGACACTCTCTGGCCTTTTCCTTCACAGTGATCGTTAAGAAGCCCAAGGACCTGGTGTAATAGATAAAGCAAGTATCGCTCTTATTCTCATTTCAAAGAAGAAAGAATTAAAGCTCCAGAGGTTAAGTAACTTGCAAAAAGTAACAAAGTTAGGTAGCTACAGAGTCTGGAGCAAAGTATGAATTCATAAGTCCTCTCTATTATTAAGGTTCTCCAGAGAACCAGAATCAATAGGGTATGGGTGCATAAAAATTTCACACACACACATATATTTATGTACACACACACATATATATACACACACATATACACACATATATACACTTTCTCTGACTTTAATATATATTTTTATATTTATGTAATATATATTTTAATACCTATATTTACACACACAGAGACTATCTCTGACTATTCAAATAGCATTTTCTCAAGACCTTCATAGTGTCCTAAATGACCTCCACTTTCCTTACTTGTCATTAGAGCCTGCAGGAGGTGGCCAAAGGGTCATCTGCAGTCCACTTAGCAGTAGGAAGAGGGAGTGCGGGGGATGGAGCTGCTGGCGGCATCTCAGACTCTGAGTGGGAGTTCAGAGGCAGAAATCTGAAGGTTAGCCACTCTGTCTCAGCATTTCAAATACATTTCTTTCTCCCGATGTACTTTAAACAACATTTCCTTAAGCCACAGCATCGCGGTATTGGAGATCGTTTCTGCCCTGACAAACTGGAATTAGGAATTGGAGTTAGACTACCTCAGGTGAATCCTTTGCATTTTACTCTGAAATATATTCTACTGAATACTTTTGTATTCCAGTGTGACCAGTGATTTTTGAGCATAGCTGGTAAGATGCGTTTGTGTCCACAAGGGGGCTTCATTTTCCTATTTTTCAACTTTGGCTTTCTATAATACTGTACGCTTTTTTTTTAGTTGTACCAAAAATAGAACTATTTGGTTGTTTCTGATGAGCCCTTGTCATCACTAAAAAGAACTTTGAGAGCTAGGGACAGTGGAAAAATTAGGGCAGCAAAGTCTGAAATGATGACTGAGGCCTGGAAGTGTCAAATAAGGAAGAGTGAATTCACGAACATTTCATATGCCTCATCAGAATTCAAAACAATGGTCTGGGTTTTCAGATAATAGGATCACAATCGTGATTATAATGAATCATAATTAGGTTTCTAAATTCCATTAACCTCCTGTTTAAGTCAAAGGTGAATTAAAAAATATATTATTCAAATTAATAAGTATCAATTTTTTTTTTTTTTTTTGATATTCCTTAAACCATGTTTTCTTGGGCTTCGGGTCACGTTTAAATCTGAATTCAAGTTCAGGGTCTTTGTTCTCGTTCTCCTCAGATATTTGAAATTTGTATTCCCAAAGACTGGGCACTAAATCAGGTCTCACCGAAAGCAATGGGGCTGTTAGTTGAACTAAATTTGGTTTGAGTGGAAACGAAGACCTGAGGTTACTAGCTCTTGTTTCAAGTGGCAGGTTTTCTGTTTGTTTTGGAAGATGGTATATTCCAGAGCCAAGAGGGGGCAAGGGAGTGTTTCTCAGAAGAGTAATACAGTGGAAAACATGCTTCATCCAGCTTTTGGATGCATGATATTGGAAAAAATGAACATCTACGAGTCATGGGAAGAGAAATGGCAATACATTTCCAAATCAATGTGAATTCCTGAAGAAATGAGAATAAGATGCATGGATGGATTTAGAAATGTAAAAAAGTGAAAAACTAGAATGAGTGGGCTTGGAATTTTGTTAAATAATCTAACTTGTATGTTTTATAGAAACTATAACTTCTCCATGGATTAACTAAATGCCAAAACCTTATAATTTGAACATAGGTTGATTAGAATTTCTGGTAGCTATTTGAAAATTGATGTACTTATAGTTTAAAGCTGAAAAATCTTTAGTAGGCGTATCCTAAATGCCAAGATATAGGGCATCTTCGACAACACAATCATTAAAGAATAAAACACTCACCTCAAATTATGAAGGAATGCTGTGGAATTAAAGAAAGTCTGCAGTACATGTTACAGAATGGCCTCAATAGTGATTAGCATCACACTCCAAATGACTTTTAAGTAATATTTTGAAGACTCACATCTATTCTTAGAGAAAGATGTGATGAAGATGGATAACGTAAAGCTAATATTGATATTGAATACTTACTATGTGCTAGGTGAAGTTTGTCTCAAGTACGTTACATATCTTAAATCCCTCATTATATTTAATAATTCTATCATTTCTAGTTTACTGATGATGAGGAAATTAAGGCACAGAGAAATTAAGAAATGTGCCCAAGGTTACATAGCTGAAGTAGCATCTCATGCCTGACGTGAAAATGTTGAATCCTATATACTTTTTCATCTCCCTTTCTCAAATTATGTTTAAATAGTTATTGGTTGGTAAGTATGCATGAGTTAAGTTATTTCATAAACTTCCTGTTCTACTGAGACTCTTAGACCAGAGAGGTTACCTATTAAATGCTTAGGATTGAATTTTCTAAAAAAAAAAAAAAAATGGTAATAAGTGTAGAAGATGATAAGGTTCTAGTCAGAAAGAAAGAATGAAATGAGCTTGGGAATGTGCATGGTGTTTCTGTGGGGAAGACATTAATAAATACAGATAGAAATTTGAAAATTTAGTTAGTGATATAGCTGCCCATTTTTAGTGTTAGTGAATCACCTGGCTGCACAATTGTAGAAATTCAAACAGCCTAATTCCATCAGATATGATTTGATGTCTCAATAAGTATTTTAAACTCAACGTGTTCAAAACTGAGCTCCTGATCTTACTCTCCATGTCCACTCTACTTGCAGCTCTCCTCATTTCAGTTGATGGTAGTTGCTGAAGCCTAAACTATGGAGCCTTTCTCCTTCCACCCCTTACCACATCTAATTTGTCAGACACTCTGTTGGCTTTACCTTCAATACACACCCAGAATTTGACCACTTCTCAACATCTCTACAACTTCTGTCCACTCTCTTCTTTTCTCTACCTCTAGGATTATTTCTTTCACTCCCTAACTGATCTCCTGGCTTCCACCTTTACTCTCCCACAGTCTATTCCTGACACAGAAGCCAGAAGGATTCTAAGACCTAAGTGAAACGAGGTTAATCCTCCCCTGGAGCCTTATGATGATTCCCCACTGCACTCAAGTAAAGCCGAAGTTCTTAAGGTGGCCTTCAAGACCTTGCCGGATGTGCCCTGCTATTGCATAGTGTACTCATCTCCTTTTACGCTTCATCTTACTTATTCTGCTCCCACCACACTGACCTCTTTGCTGCTCCTCATGTAAATGAGACTCATTCCCACCTCAGTGCCTTTCCCTCTACCTGGTTGTTCCTCTGTAGATCTCTACGTGGTTCCTCCTTCACTTCCTTCGATTTTCACCAAATGAGCCTTCTATTTAATATTTTCTCACTCTTGAGCCCTTTATTTTGCTTTATTTAAATTTTTTTCACAGTGCCTGTGACCTTCTATATAATTCATTTCTTTATTATGCTTATTGTTTCTTCTCACATTCCTTTATTTTCTCCTGCTGGAACATGTGTCCCATGAGGACCAGACCCTGTTTTGTTACTAATGTATTGCAAGCATCCAGAACATTGCCTGGAACATAGCAGATGCTCAATAAATAATGAATATTTAATAAGATATTCAGGCAATGTAAATAGATTTTAAAAGTAATTGCATAACAGAGACTATTATTCAGAAACAACTGTAGATGAGATATCAGGACAGCAAACATTGCGAGTCTATAGGAACCGGATAGTTGCTTTTCTGCTAGACAGGAGAGATAAAAGAGAATAAAAAATGTGCAGTACGTGCTGTTCCTTCTGATTTTTAAAAGCTGATGAAATCACTTGTTTCTTAAAGTTACGAATAAAAACCCTTAAATCAACCCTCTGAGGTAGGTTCTGTGATTATCGGAGATTCCATGTAGAGGATGTGCATATATCAGCCACACAGAAGCTGTTTACTAACCATCATTTTTTGTTGCTATTATAGCTCATATAACTGCATATGCACTTTAAATAATTATTTTTGAAAAATAATTATGAATCTTATTTTTTATTGAAACCTCATAAATTAAACAAACACTACAACATGCCCTGCATTTCATCTGGCATTTAATTGTATGTCTGTTTTGAATTAAGAAATCTCATGCTTTAAAATCTCTGGTGAATTACTTTAGTTTTAAATCTTTGTGCAAGAGGCCAGGGTAACATAGCTATCCAGTTTACTAATGTGATGTGGCTGGAATTGGTCCTTGCAAGATCTGTGGTTCTCTTCTTTTTCAGGTGTGGGTGAATTCTGTCACTGAAATTACCAGTAGTGACCTCTGTGCAGAAGACAGGGACTCATCCCCGCAGGACCTTGCCTACTGGGTCACTCCACCCAGCAACGGACATTTGGCTCTCAAGTCCTTTCCTGGCCAGAGTATCCAGAACTTCACCCAGGTTCAAATCAACAATGGCCAGCTAGTGTTTGTGCACACTGGTATGTCATAGAGAAAAACGATGTAAAACTAAAATGAGTTTCAATCAGATGTTAACAAGGTAGTCAAACCTAATAACTTGCTGACTGAAAACCACAAGCCATCTAAAAACTTTTCAGACCCTATAATTTTTTTTAAAAGTGACACATTTTAGTAAAGCTGATAATAGCTAACATCAAAAAACACCTTAACTCACGTGTGGCTCCCTCACATCGTCATGTATGGTCTGCGCTCAAATAGAAGCTTCTCAGCCTTTTCCTGATTGCCCTCTAAAACAGCATCTCTTCTCTTTCAGCCTCCATCCCTCACCATGACCTGACGTTGTAGTAAAGATTGATTTGTTTGTTTGTTTGTTGTCCTTTTTTTCCCCACTGGAGTATAAGCACTATAAGAACAGGATCTTTGTTTTGTTTACTTTTGAATCTTCAGCACCTAGAACAAACAGTCTGGGATGTAGTAGGTGCTTAATAAAAATTTGTTGAAAGAATGAAATAATATTGAATACTTATTATGTGCCAGATAATGTTCTAGATGGTAGGGACACATTAGTGAACAAACCAAATATATTTGTTAAATGAATGAATGAATGATTGAACAAATGAATGAATGACTATAACTATAATTCTAAGAGACCCTGACATTAAAAGCCTTTTTCTTCTTCCTTCTGTTCATCAATAAATCAATAAGCCAAGCAGCCACTATAAATCTGCAGGAGTGCCCAGCCTGGCTTTGTTTCCAGGCTTCCCTTTTCAGTGGCCTGAGAGGGAAAACAGCCCATTCCCAGCCTGTGAGAGGAAATGGGAGGGAGCACGAGCCAGGGACACATGATGGAAAAGCTAAAATCATGTCTTTTCAGCCATTTTTAATTATCTTCTTTGAAAATACACTAAATAGGGATAAAATGTCTTCTAAATCTAAATTAGTAATTTCCTGATTATCTTTACAGTTAATGCAAAGAATCCCCAAATAATCTGAAAATAATTGACTCTGTGGATACTCTCATCTAGTGGTTCCAAACATGTAGTCTGCGGACCTGTGGAGTTAGTGTTATTGCAACGAGATCCTAAATCTACACGCATATGTCAAAGCACTGTTTCTAGACTGAGTGATTTTTTCCCCACATATATGTGTTCTCATTTTTTAAATGTGTCCACATGTGCTTATTAATAAAATACAATTCATTTAAAGAAGCACTAAGTTGATAGGAGGTTTCTGCCAATTATATTTGGTTCTTATTAGTAGATAGCAAAAATCCAAGTGTTAGATGAGAGCTAGAAAAAGTTTTATTTTTATAAAAGGATTATCATATTTTCAAAATGGAGAGAACTGCTCTAGAGACTTGCATGAGGGAAGTTTTGGATTTCTAAAACTATACAATTTGCAATGGAAAGAAATTACCAACCCTCTGGCACATGCTGGCCACCGCAGGAGGTGCAGTCACTGGCTCCATTTCGTTTGATCTGCAAAAGTCCTCAGAGCCATCAGGAGTCCTGACCCCATTTTCGAGACAAAGAAACTGAGACTCGGAAAGATGTAAGTTGGTCTGACCCTGAAGCTGGACTTTCTCCACTAGCTGCCACTCACCGAAGGGCAGAGTAGATTGAAGAAGTGGTTACTATTTGCTGTGAAGGTTTCAAATAAAAATTAGCTCTCTGGATTAATTTGTCAACTGTCAGGTCAATATTCACTCTTGGCAAGTAGAGGGAATAATTTCGTCTAAAAAAGCATGAAGGAGAGTTAAAGGCAAGGTCTTTGAGAGCCAATCCATCACATTTTCTAAATGGACTTGGAGGCAATAATAGCTCTGAAAGTGGCTGGAGCCCAGCTGCAGATCAATCTGTTGCTGAAACCAGCTGGTTCTCCCTGCTACGTCTGTCCATCATCAGCCACAAACAAAAGGCTTGGGTTTAATTAGTCTCTCTTAGCATGTTATACTTGCAAAGTGCTCTGCCATTAATCAAATTATATTCCACATAACAACCTAAGTAGGTTGACAAAGCCAAGATGCGAGAGGCTAAGCGATTTCAGGTTGCCCTTCTGAAAGCACTGTCAGGAAAATCTGAGGTCATACAATAGAAAATCCACAGGTCACCCCTACATTCATGTCATCCTTCTTTCCTCTCTTTGGTCACAAATTAGTATGATAGTTAGGGTATACTCAGCATGCCATTCCAGTGTTTGTTTTGATATAATTCCTTTTGATTCCATTTCCATTTTATTTCGGATTCATGAAATGTTCAAAGTGCCTAATGGCAGAAAACATTCTCTCCCTAATTTCATGATAAATTAAATACAATTTTCCAAGTACTATTTCTAGTAAACACAAGTAAGCAAACGAACAAACAAATTTGGTTGTGGGCTCTTCTGCAAAATTAGGTAGACTCAGAATTCTTTTTCTCTTTCTTTTTAAATGATGATTCGAGTATATTGGGAAATTTTTTATAAGACTCTAACCTTTTTTTTGTGAGGAATCAGAACTCTCAGGGTTTGCTTAGATAACAGAGACTTGAGAGTCTGTTAAGCCATTGGCCACCCCTTTATTAAATCATGTTATTAAGGAAGTACTGTATGTAATTGCAGAGTCTGGCTATGCCTTCTTTGTTCCTTGCCACACGTCCCTGAGGGCAACAAAGAGGACATTTCTACCCATTACATGATGCAAAGATCTGTGGGCCTCCAGATTTACTGCTGAATGAACATTTTCAAAGGGTGACGGGAATGTGAACATCAGGCTCTCTGCATTGCGATCTGGCCCGGTGCTTTGTGAGTCAGATTGGTAAAGCACTCCGGGGAACTGGATCGATAGGGGGCCTGTCTCAGTGTCTGTTTCGCACATAAGTTAATTTATACCTTTAGTGATATCACTAATGCCTTGACAGAAGTGTGGGAGTAGAATTCTCTTCTTGCAGGAATTTAACAAAAGTGGGCCTGGATCTTTCACCACTCTCTTTCTCTTCTTAGCAGCAAGCAGCTAGTTTGAGATAGAATATCTCAAATTAGAATTATTTGCGGGAGGGGCTGTGTTATTTACGTCCCCCTAGTTTTGATTTTCAGTATTATTAAGTGTGACCGATATTTCAGAAACTGCTGGTGTGTGTGTGTGTGTGCGTGCGTGCGTGTGTGTGTGTGTCCTGTGCATACATTACTTTTACTGGTAATTGATTCCAAATAATAAAATGTAGATAATGAATATGTTTTAAATTTTTTAAAAATTTCTTGGAAGTACCATCTTTGCTTTCCTTTATTATGTCATGGGGGAGGGAGAAGTGGAGATATGCATTTTGGATCTTTATCATTCTTTCAACTGCGTGTTTTGACAATATTTGTGTGAACTCAGTGGCTGTGTTAACACACTTTCTAATTATAGGGGTTGTTTTGCAAGGGAATTAAGTAGGAGAGAAGACTAAAGTGGGCAACTTTTGCAGAACAACCAAATTGACTAGAATGTAATTTCTTTTTTTTGAAGGAGCCATGTCAGGAGGCTTTAATTTTCAGGTTACTGATGGTTTAAACTCTGCACCACCACAAATTTTTACCATCACAGCTCGAGCTCTCATCATTAGCTTAGAAGTAAACAGAGGACTGAGCATCTTTCCAGGTAAGATTTTAACTTGATTAAATGTTTGAGTTTAAGTGTTTTTTGATTTATTTAGAAAGTTCTACCTGCATGGCATAGAGTGTTATCTTTGAACACAGAGTGATACCAACAACAGTTATAATGTCCCAGAAAGAGTTCTTTCTTTGCAGAGATTTAGCAAAAGCAAGGCCGGCTCTCTCTGCCCCGTCTCTGCCCCTCTCATTTCTCAGAACAGGGCACATTGGTAAAGAACAATGTGGGAGGAGCCACTAAAACTACAATCTTTATGGCTTATGCGCACTTTTTTGTGTCTCTCTCCTTGGATCCTTAAAGAAGCAAGGAGAGCCAGGCTCTGCAGTGATCCTCTGGATCTTGGGGTTTTCTTTTTCTGAATATAAAAATCCTGTGTGTCAGGGGACTGCAGGGAAATTTACTGGGTGCTTGCTTCAGGGCCCTGCAGCCTTCAGACTGCTATTTGCCAATAATCTCAGCCAGGATGAGGTGGAAAGATCTAAGTAAGTCGTAGTGGATAACAGCTTAGAAAGTTTAGAGTTTCTGGTGCCTGTTTTATGGAATCTTAATTTAGCAAGGAAAATATACTAAAGTGGCCCAAATTACCTTGTCACCTTTGTGGAACTATATAAAATATATAGTCTTCATAGCCTTCTGTTTAATATTTGGACACGAGTACCAAGTAATAGACTCCTTTCCCTTCCCAGCATGCCCTGCACCTGTCCCAGCCTGACCTTTCCATGTCTGAGACTCTTCCATGGGAATCTGCTCTTTATCCTCAAATCTCAAAGCAAGCTGCCCGTAGCACATTAACTATCATTGTTGGTTTCTGTGTCTCCCTCTATCCCCAGACTGTGACTTGTTTCAGCTCCAGCTCCTTGCCAATTAGAAGGAAGATAGATTAGACTCCTGAATTTGATAAAATTTCATCTTGGGTGGGTGCGGAAATGAGAACTGTAGAGTCACAGATTTTAGAGTTTAGAATGGACTTTATGGGTCACCTTGTCCAGTTGTTCTTGGTGTTTTAAATATCCTGGTATCCCCAAGAAGCATTGGCCCACTCTGGTCGGAGTGTGGTTCTCATGACCACATCTCTGTGTCCTCTCTCTAGAGACCCAGGTGAGCCTTGCTCAGACCTTTTTTCTGCAGCAGCCACCTGAGGATGTTGGCCCTGCCACTGTGTAAAGCTACAGGGGGTGATGATGATACCTCAGGCTTCTTCTTTTCTCAGGACCTCCAGCAACTATGGTCCTGCTGGGAGCAAGCCCTAAGTGACCTCTGCCTCCCTCATCTGTCAGCCAGCCCCATAGCTGAGAGAGAGGGAGGCATGCTGTGTCCTGCCTCTGGGTATGACTGTAGGTAGCCGCTATCTGCTACTCTACTGCTGCTCTAGTCAGACTCAAGTTGACCTATATGTTCTGAAATATCAGGGAATATCTATTCCTTTTTACTTTTTTGTAGAATTATAGATTTTTATAGAATTATAATAGGAGAAAATCTATATATAGATCTATATATACAGATCCTACTATAGAATGGATATTCAAATGCTGTTGATACCTGTGTTTTTGTATTGCTTTATATTGTTTATCTACTGAGTTGTTATAAGGATATAAATGAAATAATGTATATAAGAACAAGTTTTGATCATCCCCGTTTGGCAAATAAAAAACATTGAGGCTTGAGAAGTCTTGAAGTCATGTGTAACTAATAGGAGCCGTAAGCCCCGAAACCGAGTGAGTACCAACTCCAACCCCAAATCCTGTGCTTAGCTCGCAGCACCTCCTCTCCTTTCCATGTGCCCACATTCCAGACCATCTCTATTTTAGAATGTCAGTTCTCTGAGAACAGGACCATCATGGCGGCTTATTTTGTCTCCTTCTTGATGTTAACGATGCATCAAAGTACACAACCAGGAAAATTTGCATAACCAACAGCAACAATTATGTAGAAATTTTGTGTGTTTTGCCTTCTTGGATTAGAGAAATATTTCAACCCAGCATTAGTCAATATTTTATTTTTATTCACATTTATCCCATATCAGTTGGACCTCCTCTGCCAGCGCAGCTGACTTCGGCCATGCTGTTTTGCCTCAGTCTTAAAATATGGCCCTGGCTTGAGACTTTTAAGAATTTGTAGAGTGAGCCGAAATAATCATAACACTACTTAGTGGGTAAATGTTTTAAGGTTAACCATAGCTTCCATGTCCTGCTAAATTTGTTAGTACTTAGGTATTTTAAAGTAGGAAGGACTATAGTTCTAAATGAACTCTTTGTGTGTGAACTAAGAAAAAAAATCTATTCAATGTGTATTTTCACTTTGTTATTTTATATTTATGTATACATAAATACACACAGACACAAATATGCATGTTTTTTTTTCTGCAAAATTTGTTCCCCAGAAAGGAGTTTTATAACTATTTGTTCACCTTGAATGCTACTTTGCATGTGTTTATTTATTTTTAGTGGTGGCATACTGGAACATGCTGTGGCCTCAGGATCTAGTTTTTCTACATATGCAAATTGTACTTGGCAGAGGGTGTTGAGGAGAGGAGTTGACCTTGAGACTTTTGTCAAACTGGTTTAGAATATCAGCTTACATAGACCCAGAGTTAAGTAGCCCATCAGTGAAAGGTATTCATAGCAAACTGTGTGACTTCAATACCCTTGGGGTTTGGCCATAATATGGAGGGAATCACATCTCACCGAGGGGCCATCTGTCCTCTGTGGTAGGAACTGAGGGAGAGAAGAAAGCAGAAGGAAATCACAGCGTATTGCTAAATGGTTTAAAACAGATCTTTAAAACCTTTTAGTCGGCTGGTCTTGAAACACTGAATTGAATATCGTAAGACTTAGTGGGAGATAACCGAGAACTAGAAGAAAATATTGTCAATCTGCAAGGAAATAATTAAAGCTTACTAATTGTGGAAATGAGAGACTTACACTCAAGAGTGTAGTAATCTTGCAAAGTTTGTGGTGAGTGGTACAGATTAGGTGGGTTACATGCACTCAGGGGATGGAAATTTCCCATAGATTACAATGGTCAGAGAGAGCTTATGGACCAGACAGGCCTTGAGCTGCCTCTGCAGAATGAGTAGCGTTTCGATGGGTGGCAATGAAGAGAGGTGAGCACAACAGAGAGGACAGCCTGACTGCAGAAATGAAGACCAGGAAAGAGAGGTGTGCTTGGGAGGTGGAGAAGAGAATTGTTGGGATTTGTCGAACGAGTCATTACGTTATTTCTTAACTCAAATATCATTTCAGTCCTGAGCTCCATGTAGTATGGTATAGGCAATATAGTGTCAACTTTAAAAGCACTCACTTTGGAGCCAGTAAGATGTACATTTATTTGACCATTAGGCAACTTGCTTAACCTCGCCAAACCTTATCATCCCTTCTTAGAGGTGCTGAAACAAATATATACTTCTTAGGATTATCATGATGTCTAAAAGGAGGGGAAGGGACTCTGTCTTTGCTATTTCCTGGTGTTGTCTTCACTCTTTATTGTAGGACTTGTCACATATGAGTCACTTGATAGTATTGCAGAAATGTATATGGTTTCTTAGCTCGGTGACCATGAAACTCTTGCTGTTACGGTGGTTTTTGTTTTTCACAAAACAAACACAATAAGATAGATACAAGTATGTTTGGAATATGTTGTATTTAAAAGTTGGATAAAACAGATTTCTTTACTCCAAGACTTAGATTCTTTAACATGCTGATTTACTTTTCAAATCTTCAAGAGGTGGATATGGAGTGAGGGCTTTTCCACCAGATAAGTTTACAGATAAGGTTATAGAGCCCTTTTATTATTGCACCCCTTGTAGGACAGTTGGTCTATGGAATGTGATTTAGGTGGGACCTTAGAGAAATCCTTCCCAAGTTAAGTGCCTGGAGCTCATTAATGAAAATACCAACAGCTTGGATGAAATGAGGTGAGTAGGGGAAAATGATGTTTGGCTTTTGGTGAATTGGGCTTTGTAATAAAAGATGCTCATCAGGCAGTTGTAAAATGGAGCAAGCTAATCTTGCTGACTGAGCATCCCCAGGGTGACTGCTGAATAGGAATTAAATCCTAGATACCGGACAAGGGAATGAGGGATTGATGTACCCTGGCTGACTGAAAAGAAATCCTGGAACATCGCTTGTGAGTCCTCTGTCCCAAGAGGCTAAGATATGCTGGTTTAAAAAAAAAAAAAAAAAAAAGTCCCCCTACCTGCCAAAGATAACCTGAAGTGAAGGAATAAGTGTAAAGCTAAGGTCCTTTATAAGAAGGAAACAATTAAGAAGGCACAGTGGGGAAAAGTTACAAAGAAAAACTGAACATGAAGAAATTGGATGTTGGGATGCTCAGAAACTGCACATATGAGACATAATCTACCTGACAAGAAGTGGGGCCCACCTTGGCCTCAGTTATGCTTTATGTAACACTGACTAAGAGTACAGAATACTCTCTCTTGGCCTCCCCAGGGTGACCTCTGATTCTAGACCTTCAGCTCCAGAAACTATAAGGTGGCAAATGATTGCAAAAATTCCAGCAGCAAAATATAAGAAAATGTGGGAGGCAGTTATAAATAAGCCTCACATTAGTGTTTTTGTATAACAACCAAAGTTGTGCCCAGGTGATCCTGAACCTGGACAGAATTGTGTTCCTGAGGCTGACATTCCCAAGTACTCATACCTCACCCCTAGGTGCCCAACACTCAGTGCCTGCCACAGGGACACAGGTATTTACTTTATTTTATTTTATTTTATTTTATATTTTATTTTATTTTATTATTTTTTTAGCTTTATTGAGGTATAATTAACAAATAAAATCATCAAATAAAAAAATATTTAAAATGTACAATGTGATGATTATGACTTGATATATGGCTACATTGTGAAAGGATTCCGCCATATTGAGTTAACATATCCATTACTTCATATTTATTCTCTCTTTCTCTTTTTGTGAGAACATCTAAGTTCTGCTCTTTTAGCAAGTTTCAAGTACACAATATAGTCCTATCAACTACAGTCACCATGTTTTACATTAGATTCTCAGACCGTATTCATCTTATAACCAAAAGTTTGTACCTGTTTACCAACCTCTCCCTATTTCCCTTACCCACTCCCCCGCCTTAGTCCCTGGCAACGACCACTTTTCTACTCTGATTCTATGAGTTTCACCTTTTTTTAAGATTCCGTAGAGCCTATTTCACCTAGCATAATGCCTTCCAGGTTCATCTATGCTGTTTCAAGTGACAAGATTTCCTTCTTTTTAATGGCTTAATAGTTTTTCATTATATTATATACCACATTATCTTGATCCATTCATTCATTGACAGGCACTTAAGTTGTTTCCACATGTTGGCTATCATGAATAATGCTGCAGTGAATGTGAGAGTACAATTTTCTCTTCAAAACACTGATTTCATTTCCTTTGGATATGTACCCAGGAGTGGGATTTCTGGACCATACGGTAGTTCTATTTTTAATTTCTTTAGGAACTTCTATACTGTTTTCCACAGTGGTCGTACGAGTTTACATTCCCACCAGCAGTGCACAGGGTTCCCTTTTCTCCACATCCTCACCGGCATTTGTTCTCGCTTGCTTTTTGGTGATGGACGTCCTAAGAGGTGTGAGGCGACATCCCATTGTGGTTTGGATTTGCATTTCTCTGATGATTATTGACACTGACCATCTTTTCATCTACCTGTTGGTCATTTGTATGTTCTCTCTGGAGAAATATCTATTTAGGCCCTTTGCCCATTTTTAAATTGAATTGTGTGATTCTGTGTATACTTTGGATACCAACCCCTTATCAAATTATCAAATGTGATTTACAGATATTTTCTCCCATTCCATAGGCTGCCTTTTCATTTATTGATGATTTTCTTCACTGAGCAGAAGCTTTTCAGTTTGACGTGGTACCACTTGTTTAGTCTCTCTTTTGTTGTCAGGCATTTGAAATAGAGCCTCCAAACTGAGGATGCAGAACAATACTTGTGCAGATGGAAATCTTCCTGACCCAAGACTAGCTTCCCCTTGTATTAGCTTTAGTTGAGGTCCTGCTTTTAAGCACCTAATGTAGATTAAACACTACAATTGGTGGCCCTCACTCTCTAAGGATACCATGGCTGAGTAAGGAAAGCAAAGTGGATGTCATTCAGAAGGCTTATTGGGTGGTTTATTAATTTCATAACAATTTATAAAGTGCCTGGTCTAAAGGCTACCCTTGCAAGGACTAATGCTGAAGCCCTTTAGCAAGGACTGAAACAGAAGAGAGAAGATTCTGGGCCAGGTTGGCTGTGTGAACCTCTTCCTCACCTGTCACCCTACGAGGATGGGGATATTACCTAAATTAATGCCAAGAAACTGGATATGAACTCCTACCCTGTGCTCCTTCAGTTGTGGTCCATAGAACTTCTGGTCTATGAACTCATAAGAACAGAAAGTGAGAGGAAGTGTTTAGACATTTTTATAGCAATTTGATATTGCCATGACATTTTATTGTATTTTATAAAATTATTGGTTCACCATGGATTAGGAGGGAAAACGCTGATCCTTCGCCACAGAGCATTTGAGCAGCACCGCTCTAACTTGAATGTTTCCAAGTCTTTCTGGCCTTTGGTTTCCAAGGAGGTCACATCAGCACACAAATCCAGGTGTCACTGATTCTTCTCCATTTAGCATTCACATGAGACCTTTCCTTCCCACAATTCTGTGCAACCTGCCTGTCTGGGGTCCTCTGGAGATGTCTCATGTTGTTGGTTTAGGAGCCAACCTCTCCCCAACAGGTGTCTTCAGATACACACTGCATCGAGTACCTGCAGTCACCACCAGTCTAGGACACCTCTATTCTCGCAGGGGAGGACACTGACTGTCTCCTGTACTCTCAGTGCACACAGTCTGCTTCCCCTTCCTGTGCCCAAAGCCCAGCTGGGTGCTACACACACTGATGCTGCCTTCCTCCTCTAGGGATCAGTTAGACACACAGGCCTGGTGGGGGATGTGGAGCCCATCTCATCTGGCTTCAGTAGCAACTCACACCCATAAAGAGCCCCTCACAGCCCAATTACAAGCTAGAGCTAACCGGTAGCCCCACATGTAACCATGTGTTTCCCTGAGTTTCCATGGGTGTATAAAGATCATTTGGCGAATCAGCAGCCTTCATATATTTTATACTTACACGTTTTAATCTTCACTTAGGTTCCACGAAGCCCCTTTCCTCTCGTGACCTGAGAGCTGTGACCAATGACGAGGACAGTACAGGAAACAGAACTATAACTTTTATGGTTGTAAGTTCCCCTAGACTTGGGAAGCTGATGCGAGTAAATCCTGACAACAGCACCGAGGATGTTTCCGTGTTTACACAGGATCTGGTGAGTCCTGACGTCTGTCCGCACAGCTGGGCGGTGCTGAGTGTCTACAGGGCAGCCCTCGTTCATCTCCACCCTGTTAAGCTAAGCAGACGTGCTTTTTTCCCCAGGCAATTATTCATTTCACTGTGCTGGTTGTAAAACTGGACATTGTAGCGAGCACACATGAGACGCTATTGTCAGAAAACGTTAAGCAAATTCGAACTCTGTGTCTAATAAATAAGAAGTGATCTTTTTATCACTAAAGGCTGATTTAAAAGATAATCGAAAGCATAGTTGCAGGAGTAAATCTATGGGATATGTCAGTGTACATTTATATTTAAGATGTAGTATTATATACATTATTTCATATATTATAGTTAGATGTGTGTATATAAACGTGCGTGCATTTAATCTGTATCCAGAAGCATCTGTTTTAAACTTTGCTGTACTGAACCACCACCACCACCCACATATGTTTATATTTAAATGGATAAGCCTTCAAACCTTTTTATTTATATTTTTTATCTTTTACATCCCAGGAATCTGACTGACTGGACGCATTCGCTTATATGTGATTTCATTTTCTAAATGTCTACATTTTCAAATGGTCTCCTTAAATATAACTATTTCTCATTTGTCATCCAACCTTCTTCTTTCATTCTCGAACAGCGTGGACAAGGATCTGACAGTTGATTTGGCTATTGGTTTACATGACTAAGGAGTTAAAATCCAAAGCCAGATTTAGAGGAAATAGCAAGTGCCTGTCTTTAACCTTTGAGTCGTTTCTCTTCACGATGATGTGGAAGAATTACATTTGACTTTTGCTTTGCCTTTGTCGGGGGAGCATTTAAAAGGACAGATCATGAGGCTAGCAGAAGCTCTGGATGTGACTCTGAAAAGATGAAGTACAAATTCTGTAGTTCACAGATGCACTCTGGATGAAGAACAAAAGGTTTAGGATGAAAACTAAGCATTCTGTGGGGAGCTTAATGTGCCCAAAGGATCAGTTTACATTTTGAACACTGACAAGAATGATATTAGTCACATAAAGGTGCCTTGGCTCTAGCCCTAGTTTTTTAAAAAAAGAAATTGATGATGATGATTTAAAGCATTAGTTTCCACTACTTTTTTTGCAAATATGTAATATTTTAGATTAATATGCTCTATATAGGTCTTAGTGGATATGGTAGCTGGGATCCACCAGATTATGCTGCAGTAACAAACTCCCAAATCTCAGTGCTTAAAATAACAAATTTATTTCTCACTCGTATTGTATATGGGCTGTGGGTTGGCTGTGGGTGTCTCCTTTATTCCACGGTCCAAGTTGAAGGAGCAGCCTCTCTTGTGGTCATTGCTGCATTTGTAGCAGAGGGAAAAACAGTGATGGTGGAACCATGTGATGACTCTTAAAGTTTGTGCTCCGAAGTGCTGTGTATCACTTGCGCTCACATCTCATTGACTTAAGAAGGTCACATGAGCAAGCCTGAAGTCAATGGGGTGGAGGAGAATCGTTTCACGGGGAGGAGGCCCTGAATAATCCGAACAGCAGAACAATCTGCCACAGTGGGCTAATCTGGAAGCTGTTTATAAATACATTTGGAGTACATTTTCCTATGAAAACAAACCACCTTTAGAATATAACACATTTGTAAACAGGAATTAAAACTCCAAGCTAGTTTTAAATCCCTAGAGTGAGAGGCAAAGTCTTGATTGATTAAAATCCAATTATTTTGGTTTTATTTTTATTATTCCTTCTACTTTAAGAACCCAAAAGGCAAGTATGAAAAAAATGTTTTAATTAACCAAAACACTAGTTTGTAAAGATCTATGCACCCTTATGTTCACAGCAGTGCTATTCACGATAGCCAAGATATGGAAGCAACCTAAGTGCCTATCAATAGATGATTGGATAAAGAAGTTATATATACATATATACGATGGAATATTACTCAGCTATTTAAAAAAAAATGAAATCTTACGATTTGCAACAACATGAATGGACCTAGAGAATATTATCCTGAGTGAAATAAGTCAGACAAAGAAAGACAAATACCGTATGATTTCACTTGTTTATGGAATCTAAGGAACAAAATAATAATAATAAAAAAAAAAACTAAAGGAAAACGGACTCAGGTATACAGAGAACAAATTGGTGATTGCCAGAGGGGAGAGGGATTAGGGGCAGGGTGAAAAAGGCAAAAGGGTGAAGAAGTACAAATTAGTAGTTACTGAACAGTCATGGGGACTTAGAATACAGCATAGGGTTAAAAAGAAAAAAAAAGTGTATTAACAATGGGACGTTAACAATGGTAGATGTTAGGTGGGGCAGGCGACATGTGACCCTGCGCTGCGGACTGTAAGGGGCCTGGACAGAGTGTCTGGGAAGAGGGGCCTTTGAATCTAGCGTTGGTCCTCGTGGGGACAAGGGCAGGCTCCAGTGTGAAAGCACAACCTGGGCAGTGCCACAGCCACAAGTCAGGCGTGGTGGGAGAGGAATTTCCCTCTCCTTTTCAACGGGACCAGGTGTACCACACACAGCCCTTTCCTCTGCAAAGCATGCACCCACCGTGCCGGGGCCTGGCCCCGTGCTTTGACTCAGAGGACAAAGGAGAGTTCTTTTTATAGTACACAAGGTTTCAGACTGTGCCTCAGGCTTTTTATGTGAATGTGGCGATTCCTGTCTTCGTACAGCAGCTTCAATGATATATTCAGAGTCTAGAAATTCAGTTCAGCAGCCCACATTCTCTGTCTCTCTGCAAGTGTGGAGAGAGCACGTAATATAGAAATCGGGTTTCTTGATACTGCTAACCAGTCACGGCTGAAAACAGTCCCACAACTTCCTACAGTCAGAAGATTTGGATTAACTCTGTGAGTTAGGGCAAATTACAAATCTTTTAAAGCTCAGTTTCCTCATCTGCATAACGTAAAAAGTAATGGTAATAATGAAACCATTTTGAACATTCAGCATGTCCCCAGCACTGTTCTAAGCTTTCTTCTGTATTATTCATTGTCTCACTTTATAAGTTTGGATCCTAAAGCATAGGGTGGCTAAGCAACCTGCCCACAGTTACGCAGCTCAGAAGGGGCAGAGCCTGGATTTGAACTCAGGGCTTTGACTCTAGGTCATGCTCCTATCCTCTAGGCTGTACTTTCCTCTTAGAGTTTGTAATGGATTAATACAGATAAAGAATGCAAAAGTGCTTAGCACACTGCCCCTTTTGTAGCAGACAATAAATGGCAGCTAAGGCTGCTGTTATTACCTTTCTGTTTTTGGAAATGTGAGACGTTCTTTTCCTCTCATTGTGGCCAAAAGACTAGTTTTATAAGGGCAGAGAATTTTCTGGGACACTGGAACTGGCTTCTGTGTTTACCCTGAAGTGCTATAGTGATTAAATGCGTGGAAATGAGGTCATTAGAGGAGAATGAGATTTGCTTCACCTTATAACCCACTTACTGTTTCCCTCTGGGGGAGAGTGCCTGGTGTTCTGGAAAACATTTCCCTGAGCGATGATGCCAAGTGGGGGCTGAGGAAGATGTCAGGGGGCCTCATGCCTGGATGGAGCACTTTATCCTTGGGCAGAGCACTGGCTGGAGGCAGAATGGGGGGGGAGTGGGGGTTGGGGGAGTAAGTCAGAGCAAAAAGGACCCTGGTGGAAGTGTCCCTCCCCGATCAGCTGAGAGCTACCTTAGTGAACTGGAGGTGTTTTTACAGGATAGGTTGTGCTAAATTTCTATGAATAAATGTCATTGAAATGTCCTGTCTCTCCTTCCGCTTCAGTAGCAATAATGTGGGTAGAGGAGGGGGTAGGCAGAGAAAACTCTGCAAGGATATGAACCAAAGTACTAACTCTGGCGCTTTCCAGTGTGCATGTTTTTCTGAGTATAAAAATAACACATGGTTATTGTAAAATAATATTAGAAAACATAAAGCATTAAGTTTACATTGAGTAGGAGAGAAGGGCATCATCAATGAATTCAGTACGGTTGGTGTTAACCTAAAGGCACTCCAATTGTGTTCAAAAATGCACATTTTTGTTTGTGACCTAGGAAGAGAAAGGTATTTATTATTCATCTTCCTGACTTTCCCTTTTCCAGATCCTGTCTCCTTTTTCACATGCAAATGGAATGTAACTCTTTTTCTAAAATCTGCAGTTTTGTGGCCTTTGCCAAATAGGACCATGGTCAACTGTCAGGCGTTTTACGATGGCTCCAATTACTTGCGAGCAGCTCTTTTGGAAAGCAAAAGAAATGATGGGACCAGTTTCGGAGGTCGTGGAGATAACCAAAACTTTTTCTCTGAAATTACTTAATGAAGACATTTATTGAGCACATATTATGTACTTTGATTAGACCTCTTCAATCTGGTTAGTGAAAAGAGATATTACTCAAAAAACAATTTCAGTAGTAAAAGGAGTTCAGAACTATCCAGCCAGGTTCACATAATCAAATGTCTTTGACTGTTTTATGGCTTTCTAGACCAGTTTTTCTAATTTCAAGAGTCAGTTCCAGCCAGTAACCTGCTAAGGGTCCAGCTGGGAGAAAGTTTTAAGCACTTGATGGTGGAGTCCTCTTTCATACCTTTACCATGAAGGACTAAATTGTTTCCAGTCCTCCACCACTCTCAGCTGTGGGAGGAAAAACCACTATATCATTTGCCCATAAGTTCACACCCTCTTTTGCTTTTTATAAATAAATGAAAATGATCATTTTAATCAGTAGCTCTGTATGGATACAGCTTATGAAGGAAATCTAGACACTGTCCATTATGTTTAATATCATGCTTTGGCAAAATAATTGTGGGGAAAACATTTGCTTTATTATAGCTCAAAATAATTTCCTATTACAGAATAAATTCACTACTTTTTCAAGCCATACCATGTGAACCTACCAAGATAAATAAGAACCATTCTTGTTTCCTACTGTAATATTACATCTGCCTAAATAGGAAAAGCTAAACTACATAAACTTGTGCTGAAAATCTTATATCCTGAAGAATTAAACATATGAATACACAAAAGAGGTGAATCATATTTTAAAATGAAATGAAAATTGTTTACAAATTTAGAGAAATTATTGTTTATTTCAAAGACTATGAACAAAGTTAAGAGCTGAGTTCTATAAAGCACTAATCTCTTCCGAGTAAAGACGAGACTAATTGAGTGATTCTCTTTTCAGTGCTTGTTTCGATAATTGAGAATCATTAAAAAGTAAAATGTCCTGGTTTTGAGGTTCATGACACCTAGCCTTTTTTGGTTTTCATAAAGCTAGTTATTGCATTTTAGCCAGTGTGCTGCTGTGAATGGAAGATCATCCATCATGTCTCTGCTTCCTACTGCAAGAAGATACAGGTTTCCAGGGCCACGTTTAGGAAATAATGCAATCAATTCTGGGTAATGAATTTTGTCTAATTACCTCTTCTCCCAGAATCTGGATTTATTGTTCAAGACAACACTTCCATTTAAGAAATTAAGAACACATTTCCCACAGGATAGAAATTCATTTATTGTAGTGTAATGGAGAGTACAATGGAATCATTAAAGGTTGGCTCTTTAATTTTCTGAGCAGGGAAGGACGAGCGTCTTTGTGTCGTGGTCACTACTGCCCATGCTCACCCCTGCTTTTCTTGTGTTTCTTTAGTAGCCAGCTCGGTGGCAACTAGACTCAGTCATCATTTTGGACGTTTTCCACCAGTTTTTTTTTTTTTTCAATTTTGGTTTTGCCAGTACAGTTCACCAAATTAAATCTGAGCATTCTTTTCTATGTGTAGAAATTACTGGTTTGTGGTGTCATTTAGTCACCTATTCATTATGCGAACTAGCAATTGGCTGATGGGTCTTGGCCTAAAGGCTTCGAATGACCAAAAATATATCTTTCTCTTAGAACTCTTGGCTCCTTCTTTGAAAAAGCAATAGAACCAATTACCGTTTCAGTGAGAGTGGTTTATCCTTTCTCCTTGTATTAATTTCCTATGCCTGTTGTAATAAATTACCACAAACTTGGTGGCTTAAAACAGTAGAAATGTATCCTCTCATAATTCTGGAGGTCAGAAGTCTGAAATGCATTTCACTGGGCTGGAATCAAGGTAGCAGCAGGGCTCTGGTCACTTTGGAAGCTCTAGGGGAGAATTCCTTTCTTGCCCCTTCCATCTTCTGGTAGCTGCCAGCATTCTTTGCCGTGTGGCTGCGTTACTCCAATCTCTGCCTCCAAGGTCCCATTGGCTTCTCGTCTCCCGTCTGTGTCAAATATTCCCTGCCTCCCTTTTGTAAGGATGCATGTGATTGCATTAGGCCCCACGTGGATGATCCAGGATAAACTTCCATCTCAGGATCCTTAATCACATCTACAAAATCTTTTCCATGCAAGGTAACATATACAGATTCAAGGGTATAAGACCTGCTATTTTGGGGGCGGGAGGCATTTTTAGGCTGCTACACTCATATTTAAAAACAATAAGATGTCCCATGCTACCTTCTGGTGTTTTTCAATGAATCACCTTTTATATGATTTCGTTTGATAGTTTTATTAAAGGTCTACATTCTTGTAATGGCATAAAACCCTTGAGAATCTATGTTTACTTCTATATAAATGTGGATTTGGACCTCTCTGCCATGTGGGGCTGTAGATAAATATATTGCTGGACTCCTTGAACAACTTTTGTTCTAATATTTTTATTCAGAGTCTGACCCGGTCATGGAGGGACATGAGCCACAACCTCTTGGATAATTATTTGGACCTGGTTTTCAATTGCTCATTTCTAGCTGAAGATTTCACCATTTTGGAGCTTAGTTTTCCTAAAATGCCTCTTCTATCCATTCCCGCTAAGGAGAACTACTGCTAGAACTTAACCCAGCCCCCATTTTACTTATTACCTGCAACCTCTAATCTGTGACCCTGGACTTCTAACCTCTTTTGAGAACCTTGAACCCCCTGTGTCTGGCTACCTTCTACAAATGTGGTGGTGCTAGTCATGGTGGAAATAAGAAAGGGCACATCCTTCAAGAATGCAAGATCTTGTTGTCTTGTGTATCTTAGCTTTTAGGAATTTTTGGTAAACCCACACAGAATCTTAGAGACTTTACCTTTTTGAATTGTCTATAATCTCTTTTCCCCATGATTATCTGCCCAAGATAGAGTTTTTTTGGCTAGTTCTTTATCCCTTGCTCCTTCTGGTCAACCACCATCTTATCCACAGACTTGGAGCTTTGGCAAAGCTGTCATGTTGTGGAGAAGCAAGCAAGTGGACTGTATGTTTCCTTCTCTTCCTCCTCCTTCTCCCAACTGACCCTAAGATAATTTGATTACTCTCTTTTCCAGTGAGAGTTTCAAAGCTGTGATTGATTTTTAGGCTCCACTGTGGGAAAGATCAATGTAAAGGACTCATGCTCTGTTTTTGTTTGTTTGTTTGTTTGTTTGTTTTTTTAATTAGGATCATAAGGAGCTATATTTAGAAGGACTCTCAGAATGTAGATATTCTCCAGAGCATTCTAGCCCTGCCTTTTGGCCAAGTTTGACAATTTTATTCTCCTACAACTCAGTCCTGTTCACATGCACTTTTGTAGATCTAAGGAATGTCCACATGTTTTAGGGGAAAATATCATCATATTTCATGCCATGGTTGACACTACGAAACATGACATATCAGAGCTCCCACTTTATCTCTGGGTTCTTCCAGGTGTACTCACAACAACTCTTAGCTCTCTGCCTCCAGGTTCGAAAAAGTCTTAGTCTTAAGAAAAAGGTTATTTGCTGGTCACCTTGGGGCTCAAAAAGGAATTACCCTCAAATTGGAGCCAGGTAGAAACTTGTTTCCCCTTAGTCTTACCTTTTTAACCCCTAGTGTCTTATGAGAAAGTCTCTACCTGGTCAACAATGGCAGGCAGTAGTATAGAAGAATTAGAATATAGTCTTTCTTTAGCTTGCCATCTGGAACACAGTATGTAGAATACAGTATGTGAGCTATTTCTTTGAGTCATTACAAACTCTGGCCAACAGTGACTGTGCCTAAGCCAGTCCAGACCACAAAATGGCATTTGTCTATCCTATCAACTGACTTTCTACATTACTAGACTCCTTAGGGTTGGAGAGCATATTTTGTGAATTTCTTGATTGCTTAGAGTCTCATTGAGCTTTTCACACTGTTGACTTAGTGTTGTGGGAAAGGCACAAATTCTGGAATCTCATGGGACTAGATTAAAAACATGCTCTTCCACTTGTTAGCTATAGATGAATTATTTAAAATTTCTGAGCCTCAGTTTCTTTTTTAAGTCTGTTGGATGGGCATAATAAGTGCCCCCTAAAACAAAGTTAAATAAATTGAATTACAGAATGTGCCTAACAGAGTGCCTGGCATGTATTTAGGGCTCAATAAAAGTTAGTTACTGTCCATGTGTTTTTATTAAATAAGTGGATAAGAAATGTCTTGGATTCCTTATTTCTACTCTTTCATGATATAAATATATATTTCATAATTAAATTTTGTAAAGCACATTTTAAAGTAGTTTATTTGTTCATTAAACAAATATTATTGAAATGCCAAATATAGAGTGGTGAACTAATACTTACTTACCAACCAACTAAAAATAAGCTCCTAGAATATGTGCCAAGATTCCAGCCTACAAATTCTTTTGTTTTTATGGAAAATATTTATTTTATTAGGCATGATTTAAAACTTTCTGGTTGCTGAATAGTCTTGTGCCATGACTCACTACAAAAAATGAGTTTAACCTTCCATCTTAACCAGAATCCCCTGATATCCCAGTAAGAGATTGGTCAGTGAGGACTTAATGCTTTCTTAAAAGACCTAGAAATATTCAGAGCCATTTTGAGCATTGAAATGGTGATAGAACAGTTTGGTCAAATGCATAACTCCAAGTGAGATATTATTTTATATTTTAATGCAGAAATGGAGGCTCAAGGAGATTAAATGGCTTTTATAAAAACCACTGAGTTGAAAATTGGTAATATTCATATTTGAACTTAGGTCTGATCAATCCAAGGCTCGAATCCTACTATACTCCTCTGCTTCCATTTTCATATTAATGTATTCACTTTTTTCCTTGGAGTAAAAAGAATAGTAAATCAAGCAGTTGGAGCCAAGGAGGCCCCAGTAAAGTGCTAGTGGAGAAAGATCTCTTCTCTACAAGCTTGGAGATCTAGCTTCTGGTCCCAGCTCTGCTATTAGTGAGCCCTGTGATTGGGGGAGAGAAGGAATTCCCAACTTCTCTGAGCTTCTCAGCAGCCTCTCAACTCTAACCTTTAACTCATCAAAAAAAAGCAAGTAGGACCTCAAACCTTCTTAGAGTCAAATTTATCTCTTTAACCTCTAACAAATGTTTTTCTGTGTTTGGTTTAATGGAATCAAGGATATGAGATCCAGAAGGTTTAGATCTCAGAGATTCAAGGGGTGGTCTCATATTATCCCTTCAATAAAAGCACTATTCTGAGAAGGTCTAGGATTTAGAACCACGTGTCCACCCATTCATGAGCCATGTAGGACTAGAACCTTGTTAAAGTCCTAGAGAAAGGCACCAAGTTGGGGTGGGAAGGGTACTATGTCAGGGTAGGAAACAATTGCTTCTTGATTTCAGAGTGCCAAGGCATTTGTGAGTTCCTTCCCCCATTCTGCATCATCAGAGAAATGGGTCTATTGCCTCCTTTTGAAAGTTGATATAGCAAAACACCATGGATTTATTTTTTTTAATTATTATTAACTTTTTATTATAAATAATTTCAGACTTATATAACAATTGTAAAACAGTACAAAAAATTCCATATACTATTAATCCACAGTTCCCAAATGTTAGCATTTCTTTTCTGACACATACATAGATATATATGCACACACTTACATTTCTGAAAATTTGAGAGACAGTTGCAGACATGATGCCCTCTTACCTCTAAATACCTCAGTGTATATATCCTAAAAACAAGGCCTTCTCTTTTATAATTACAGCATACAAAATCATGAAATTAACATTGGTATAGTGCTATTACATAATCTATAGGCCTTATTCAAATATTACAGGTTGTTTTAATAATGTCCTGTATAGCAAGGAAGAAAAAATCCGCAGCATAAAATACAGTATTTAGTTGTTAGGTGTCCATTGTCTTCTTTAACCCGGAAACCATCCAGTAGTCATGTTGACTTGCAACCTTGGCATTTTTTTTTGAGAGAACAGGCTAGTTATTTGTAGAATGTCTCTCAGTTTGGTTTTATCTCATGTTTCCTCATGATTAGATTCAGGCTGTGCATTTTTGGCAGTAATGCCATGAGAGATGCTAGGTCCTCAGGGTTTTATGTCAGGAGGTATTGATGCTCACTTTGCCTGTCATTAATGATGTTCTGTTTATCACTTGGTTGGGTACTGTCTTGCAGACTTCTCAATTGTGAAGGTGCTATTTGCTCCTTTGTAATTAATAAGACCCTTGTGAGAAGACACTTTAGAACTATTTAAGTATCCTTTATCTCATCACAATTTAGCTCACTGGTTTTAGCAACCATTTTAGGATTCTTGCTTGAAACGTTTATTACTATGGTGGTTGCCAAATAGTGATTTTTCTCATTCTGTTTTTTCTTCTACATTTGTTAGTTGGACTTCTACACCATTGAATTTCTAATGACATTTCAGAAAGATTCTGTCTGTAAAAGAGAAAATCTCTGGGCTAATCTAAATCCACAGGAAACTAAAACCTCCCTTCTCCCCTCTCCTTAATCTGAGAGCCCAGGTATCCAGCTAAGTGGCTTATCTACCTATATTTAACACAGTGGAAATATAGACCTGCTAGAAGTTTTTCTAAGGCTGCTTTCTATTTGAGGTGACAAAATTTCTAATCCTTTCTGAGATTCTTCTCTCCTCAGGTTTACCCTATACTTTTTTTCATCAAGTCTTGGTCTCATTCTCCCTTTTCTGGTCCTCTCCGAACACACGCACATACACATACCTTAGAACCTAACTCTCAAAGCTGGTAAGGCAAAGCTGTCTTCTAAACTTTAATACTACTCACCTCAGACCTCTTTTAGCACATGACTGGCTTATTGACATTCCACAGGAAACCTTATTCCCTTTGACTTCTAGCTCCACACTTTTAATTACCTGCTCTCCAATCTTAAATCTCAGACACTGAAGATGAATCTAATCAAATTCTCTCATTCTCTGGTGTAAATAAAACAATGGGTTACTCATAATTACTCACTTTTAAAATGCCTTTCCAAAAACCAAACCAATGATAGACCTCTGCTCTGCTAGTCTCCTGAAATACAAGGCTATGTATAGGGCTCTTCCTCAATTACTTTTCTCACAAGATTTCTGACCTTCATCTCACACGTTCTCATCTATGAGAACCATTCTTTCACTGTGACAATCACTCTCCATACTATAGATATCAGAAGATCCTTAGATTATTCTAATAACTGGTTATATAATTTTCAGGGGAGCTAATTTTCACTTATACCAAAGGAGCAATGGAAAAGATTGCCTAGCACCCGGGAAGAATTTCCTCTTGGTTAATAGACTAGGTTACTTAATGTTAAGAAACTGAGTCTGTTTTTCCATATAATATTATGCCTCTCTCCAGAAGAATGGGAAACTTTTAGGAACCATCCTCCAGTCCAGAATCCCTGGTATGGTCACTACTTCTGGGAGGAGGAATACATTTATGACTAATCTTTTGTCATAAATCTTAAGCTGGGACTAGAAATAGCAGAGCTGCTGAGTAAAACTAGTTAGTACCAGAAATTAGTGTCTTTGGAGAAACTCCAATTCCTCATGAGTAACTTTGCTTGTTTATGAGGAAATGTTGAAATGATATTTTCTTCTCCTCATTTAAAATCCCCAAATGACAGCATTTCCTTGCGTCATCCTTGAAAGGATAAGGAACAAAAACTCATCAACAGTCGTTGGCCACTCTGGAAGCAGAGAGCTTGTATTCCATGGAAGCTCAGTAGACCAAAAAGCCTAGTTCTAGATACCTCCACTGTACCAGCAATGAGACAGAGCAGCATATCATCACATTCTGTTCATTAATGCAGTTGTGATTAGTTATTAATTTCTAAATACTGACTGATGAAATAGACTTAATTACTCTGTAATTATATAATAGTTTATCCTAGGCATTTTTGATGTGGACATTCAAATACCTTGGCCAAATCCACTGGTAAGTTTGGATGTTATAATAGGTAGCAGGTCAGAAAAAGATATCACTCATAGAAATTAAGGGTTAAGTATTTTATCTATAGCCTTTCCTTCTGTGGTTACGATTTTGGAACTTTCAATCACTGTTGTTGAAGGAAAGACTACCCACATGTTATTTGGACAACAAAATACTGGTGGAACCCATCTCCATGGATTGAGTTAGAAAGGACATTGAAAGGCAACAAGCATTAGGAACTAATATTAAATCTTGACAAATACCTTAAGCAAGGTGGGAAAGTTTGAACATCAATGGGAATACTAATTGCAATAGAATTTAAAACATCATATATTAAAATTAATGAGTTTATAATGATTTCAAAACAAAGAAACAAACAACAAAATCAAACCAATGGTCATGTTTAGAGGTTGGAGCCAAGGGACCCTTCTAAAAATTGGTATGTAAGAGAAGAAATCAAGAATTTATCTTGTCTTTCCTGCATGCACTGTACCTAAGTGTAACCAAATAGCTGATGAGGGAAAGTTCTTATTAATAGAAAAATTTTAAATAAGAATCAAGAAGGAATGAGAAAATGATATCATTGTTTTGCCACTGCAAAAATAAGGAATTTATATCAATGACTCTATAAAATTATTAGGTGACAGACTGATGGGGAACTTCAAAATAGATGGAGCAACCTGGCAACACTTGAATATCCAAAAAAGAAGTAACCAATGTCATTTTACCTTGCAGTAAGATACAAGAGAAAATATACCGTACAACCTATAAAATATTCTTAACAAAAAATTGAACTTTCTTCTTATTAAGCCTCTAGATTTAACTATCAGTATACAGGAACTACAGGAGACAGGGGAATATGTTAAACATCATAGGGATGCAATCAGCAAAATCCAGAATGTAGGGAACTCTATAAGACAACCCAATTTCTTTAACAAATAAATTATAAGAAAAATATTAGAGAAAGGGAACAAATATATTAAAAGACACCCAAACAAATGTGATGGGTGGACTTTTTTAGGATCCTGACTCAAACAAAGCAACTATGTAAAAAAAATGTACTAGACCATCAGAGATGTTTGAACACTAGTTGGATATTTGATAACATTAAGTATGTATAATATTTAGGTGTGATAGTGGCACTATGTTTTTAAAAGAGTCATCTTTTACCAATACTTACTAAAACATGTACAGGTAAAATGTTATGATGTCTGTTATGATTCAAAATCATCTATTGGGCAGAAATGTTATGATGTCTGTTATGATTCAAAATCATCTATTGGGCAGAAACTTGGGTAGGAGCATATATGAAACAAGATTGGTTATGAGTTGATAGTTGTTGAGCTTTCTGGCAGGTAAATGAAGGTTCATTATAAACTTTCTATAATACAAATACCTTAGGCATTAGTTATTTTAAAATTAATGTGCTTTTTCTTCCTCTGATAAATACAATCACCTAGGTTTGACAAGTAAGTGAGCACATGTTTAATGTTCCTGCATTGTATGGATCTGTGCAATAGTTTAAGCATAAATAGAAAAGGCAGTTAGGGTATGTGTTAATCTTTGTATTATCCCTGAAGCAAGGTGCTGATTTTTTTACTATCCGGCCAGGTCAATGAACAGCTGATATTATACCAGCATGTGGACCATGAGAACACTGGCTGGACTGCAGAAGATTCTTTCATGTTCACAGTGTCCTCCCCACCAGCAGCTCTAGGCCCTGAGAAGTTTCGTATTACTATTTCTTGTGAAATTAATGAACCTGGTCGGCAGAGTTGTCTGCTTGCTAATACAGGTAAAGCCACACTGCTATAGTCAGTGCTTTATCTCTAATTATTAAAGTAGGGACAATTTGGAAACACATCTTTTCTTTTTCAATTGCCCATGCCATGATATCACTCTTTGAAATAAAACTTATGGTTATAAAAATTTGTAATTTCTTCATGTGTGCTCTTTCTCTGGGCTTTTTCTTATAAACCTTAATAGTTGTAGTGGGCGGTGGGAAAGATGAGAAGTTAGCTTTAAAGAATTTTGTTTGTACTTCCAAATGGGGACTTCACCATGCCCATGACTGAAAATTGTTGCTAGAAAATGAAAATGACAAATAGGGTTAAGTTCTTGAAAGGAAAGGGTATTTGAAAGCTGCACCTATTTCCATGGCAAGGGAACATACATTATGAGTGTAACATTTTATAATGAATCTCAAGGTTTGAAAACTCCCTTGTCTGAAATGTTGACTTAGTAGTATGGATGTGTATATTTAAATTTTAGTTTTTCAAAAGATGCCTTGGGTAGCAATGTTAATTTAGGTCCTTGAGTGATGAAAGTGTTGTGAATAATTCACTGGGATAGGCAAATTTGAGAGAGAAAGGGCCTTACTGCTTTCATCTGAAAATTCTAACGAAATGCCACTTTGTTCCCTACATTTATGTTTAACAGGAGCTGCTGTCAAGGAGGGAGACAAATTTCTCATTGACCAATCTAAGTTGGATGCTTCCAACTTCTTGTTGAAATTGCCCGAATCTCAGCGTTCTTCTTATGAAATCTGGTTCCAGGTTACATCTCTTCCTCACCATGGAACCATTATGGTTGGAGAGAGAAATATTACCAAAGGAAAACCCTATTTTTCTCAGTATATGATTAATAAATTTGGAATCACATATGTTCATGATGACTCTGAATCACTGGCTGATAATTTTACCTTTGCCGTTTGGCCAAACCCAAAGAGCAAGTCTGTTGCTAAGCCAGAGGCTGATTTTCTTGAAGAGACATTTAACATCACCATCTCTCCTATTAATGACCACGCGCCAGAATTAAAGACAAAAGGGCTTCGGTTGAAAGTTCTGCAGGGCGATAGTTTAGTTGTGGGACCTGATAACCTAAAAGTGGAAGATCTAGACAATCCTCCAGAGGAGATCAGATATACAATCATCCGTAGTCCTAATAATGGCTTTTTGTCAATGGCTCACCATCTAAACACCCCAGTTCACCATTTCACACAAGCCAACATTGATAACTCTCAAGTGTGGTTCACACAAGATGGAAGCCCATCCTCTGGAGCGTTTTACTTTAGTGTGACTGATGGCCAACACCGCCCACTCTACAAGCTGTTCCACGTGGATGTCATTCCCATCTCCATCACCGTTGTCAACCTCACTGACCTACTTCTCCCACAAGGCCAGACAACCATCTCTATCACCAATGCTCATCTGTCAGCAATGACCAATGGGAGGAGTCCCCAAATCACATACAAGATAACATGTCCTCTCCAACATGGGCATCTCCTCATTGAAAATCAGATGGTCATCAGCTTTAGACAGGAGGATCTGGAATCAGGAAGACTCTCTTACCACATGACAAACCTCACGGCCTCAGAGGACCAGCTACAGTTCTCAGTGTTCACATCAGAAAACAACCTGACAGGACTATCACTGAGCATCAAAGTGCAGCCTTTACTGCAGGTTTTGTCAAACCTGACAGTTACCAACAGAGTGGCTTATCAGCTGACAAGAAAGGACCTTGATGCTTCTGAGCTTGCTAATAGGACTAATAGTGACCCCAAATTTGAAGTGACAGAACCCCCTGTCTATGGAAGACTTGTACGAAGAGTGGGCCATGGCACTCTGACAGAAGACGCCACTCTATTCACTCAGTGGGACATTGACCAAGGGCTGTTGATGCTTGATCCACATGCCAATCTAACCAGCACTGATATCCTGAATGACTCCTTCACTTTCTTGCTACGGGCAGACCACGTTCAACCAGCAATAGGCTATCTCCCCTTCTCCATAGTACCACCTGATGCCTTACTTTTGCAGAGTTTTACCCCTGATGTATCTTTGTTAGTCACTGAAGATAACTTTGTGACTTCAGCTCTTTCTCAGGAAAAGCCTGTGGTTTCCTCAGGACCCACGGCACAGACAGAAACTCTGGGGAAGCTGACCCAGATCAGATGGCAGAAACCAGACCCCTGGGGACGACACAGTGATGGCAAGGCCTCTCCCACTGGGGTGTTTTGGCCACAAGCTGCCACCAAAGACAGCCCTTGGGCACCCACTCAGCCCAGGAAGAGCAGTTATCCTCTGATGGTCATCATACCCTTGGCCGCCGTGGTCTTCTTCCTACTAGTAACTGTGGTGGCCTTGTGTGCCTGGCTGCTGGGCCAGAAGGTAGAAAAGAGAAAAACTCTTATTAAGCTCCAGACTGACTTGGAACCCACAACTCCAAGTCCTAGGCCAGAAAGAAGCATAACTGTTCCCACTGTCACAGTGACACCCCTTCTAAAAAGCTCCAGCTGTCCCCAAGTCAGTCTTTTCAGGGCTCTTCCATGTGAGCAGATGGCCTCTCCAGTCACTGAGCCAGGAGAAAAATGTGCTCCTTGGGAAACATGGGTGAACCTGGATCCTGACATGGTCAAGCTCTGCCGACAAACCAACCCAACACTGAAGCACAACCAATATTGGGTGTAGACTGAGGGCTGTTGTTCCTTTGCTCTCTCCCATGTGCCAGATACTGGGATAAGCACTGGGATACAAAGGCAAAGAAAAGCAGGTTGGATCTACTGAGAAAAACCTGGCCCTGCTAGTCACTCAGTCCTCAGCTATGGTCCTACAGTTAGATATTGACAGATATTTATTGTAACTTTTGTACAATACTCATCTTATGGGCTCTCCACAATGAGCTTTGTATGCCTCTTCTAGATCAAAGTCTCTGCATGCATAAGATGTGGTCAATATTTAAACTCTTTACCGAGGTGCTACAGACCATGCTGTCTCGACATGCAACAGCAGTGTTAATTTGGGAGCTTGAGTTAATGGAGGAAGGCTTTGAATATTTATCCCTGAGGATTCACTCTCTCTGAGTGAGCCAGTAAGGAAGTGCAAGAACTGTTTCAGCAAGTGGAAGAGGTTATTTATCAAACCAGTGACTTTGTATCTAATGTTTTTCTGCCATGTCTTTTCTTCCTAGGAGTCCCTGTGTTTGACTTCCAAATGCAGGAAATAGCCTAGAGCTCCAGATAGTGGGACAGTCTGGCCCCCTTTGAAGGCTTTCACGGAACACATTGTGTTTCAAGAGGCTTTGTCTATTCTGATTTGTACAATCAAGACTATTATTTGAACCTCTAAAGAACAGAAAACTTTGTTAAATGCTTTTGTGATGACTCAATTTGGCTTAACTTTACAATAAATTGAAATAATGGCAAATTTATATTTGACTGTCTACCTGAGCTTACCATTGGCAGACTCGAGCTCCAGTTTCTGTAATTGTGAAATGAAGATATTAGTACTTGCATTAGTTAGGGATACTTTGGGTTGCAAATGACAAGACATCTTCTGTGAGTGGTTTAGGTTGTGGACTGGCAAACTTTTTCTGTGCAGGGCCACACAGTACACATTTTAGGCTTTGTGGGCCATATCAGGTTGTTTATTTTTATTTTTAACAACCTTTTAAAAAATGTAAAAACAATTTTCTCAGTTCCTGTATTTGACTCACAGACCATAGTTGGCCAACTATTGGTTTAGCTAAGTGATAAAAGTGTTGAATTATTTCAACCAACGAGCAGCCTGAGGTGGACATTCCAAAGCTGGTTCAGCAGTTCAAGGATGTCATCGGGGACTGAAGGCCTTTTTGTTCTTTCTACTCTACCTTCCTCAAGCTATTGGCCTTTCATTCTTTTCTTCAGGTCCTTGTGATCGTAAGATGACTGCTGAAGCTCCAATAATACAGTCACATTCGAATGCAGAGATCCGAGTGGGGGAAAGAGAAATAGGACAAAAAGACTTTTCCTTAGAGATTATTATTATTATTATTATTATTATTATTATTATTTTTAATATTATATAAGGGGGTTCTCTTCTCAAACATTTTTCACCTTCTTATGTCTCATTTTCTAGAACTAAGCAACATGATTCTCATCCCTTGACCAACCACTGGCAAAGGGAAATGGGACTCTCATGACTGACTCTCTCTCCTGGGACTGGGAGTGGATTCTGCCTTGTCAGAGACTACTGGATCATCCTACCATGTAATAAAGGAAGAATAGAGGGATGGCAATTATATAGGCTATGAAATAGAATCTCTTAAAATACTCTTCAAGTATTGAAATACTTGGGAAACAAAGATTTTGATCTTTCAAATTGGTGTCTACTTTAACATCTCCTTGTCATATTTTAATGATTTTCCTAAACCCAGCAGCCAGTGTTTCCAGAGTAAAGGGAGGAATTGCCCCCTCAGGGGCATTTGGCAATGTCTGGAGATGTTTTTGGTTTTCGCAACTGGTGCTGCTAACAACTAGTGAGTACAAGCCAAGGATGCTGCCAAACATCACATAATGCGCAGAACATGACAAAGAATTATTTGTCCCAAACCATCAGCAGTACCAAGGTTGAGAAACCCTGGTTGGAGCTACAACGCAGAGTTTTCTTATATAACCAATGAAGGATTAGTAAACCCATTACCAAGTCTAGGCAAAAACTATATTCTAAAAGTAGATGGAAGGGTGAAAATTTCGTAGTATGTTTGAAACTCTAAATGGCTTACAGTAAACATGAACATTTGTAAAAGAGGCTGTATTATAAACCAAACCACGCTTGAGAGCAGACTCATTTCTTCATATTCCTCGTCTAAGGAGATTTTGCCTTATGTTAACGGGTGGAACACATCAGGGGAAAAAAAAAGAGTATAGATATTTATAAAGGTAAAGATGAGGTCAAAGCGTCCCCAAAAGTCTGAAGCCTCTGATGTGTTCCATATGGAAAATGCTTTTTTTCTCACTCTCTCCCTTTTCTGCTCCTCTAGATTGCTTTTCTCCCCCAATCTAATTTTGACTGCTCTTTGCGAAAACCGATTTCACAATCTATAGAATAAATGGAAGTATAGGATACTTGGGCCTAGAGACAAACTACACATTAGATCTAATACCACAGCAACTGTTGCTGTGTCCTCAGACCATGGACAACTGTTGGTGGAAGAAAACTACTTTTTCCAAAAGTGATTCTCTCCTGCATTTCTGGATTCCTGAGTTATATATAGCCCCTTTCAATTGTATCTGTACTTGATTGCTTTAGAAGGAGGAGGAATGTGAGTCTTAAGCCAAGGTTGGCTCAATCACTATGCGACTCAGAATTGTTCTTAGGCCTCTTCTAAGCAGCTGGTCATTAAGAAGGAGAGAGTGGTATGTGCTTGAGCTTGCACGGAGAAGGGGAAGGCTGAGGAGCATCTTTGCATCAGTAAGTGGGTTTTGCTCTCCCTCCACTGGGCAAGGAGAATGCTGCTTCTTTGTTGACGAGCCAGACATACTTGGCTCTGTGACCATGTTGGCTTCTTTCTTGCTTCAGCCATAAGATTTCTGGAGCTAAGATTACCAGCCTGGCCAAACAAAAAGTCTGGTTTCCCCTCCTCTTTTTCTCGTTAAGTCTACAACTCTAGACAAATAAAATTGGTGCCCATGTTGTAATGAGACACACACCAATGCTTTAAAATGATAATTCACATTGTTCGTTAGTGTTCCTGCTAGAGCAAGAATATCAGTGTGAGTTCCAGGTATCCAGACTCTGTGATTAACCCAATAATTAATATAGAACTCGGAAAGTTTTCTTCCAGAGGCTCTGGAATATTTTACCAATTTGCAGATGAGTTTAATTAAAGGGGAACAATGCCTACCATTTGCTGCTGGCTCAAACAAAACATGAAATATAAAGTTCTGGCGAAGACTTGTTTAGTGTTGAAAATTGAATTTTTTGAAATGGAAAATCAATCTGAAATGATTTCTCCCACATACAGAGCTGTAAATGCATAGTCTCAACTCCTTGTCATAATGAATTCACTACCTCTTAACAAATGACTGATGAATTAATTAGATACCAAAAATTAATATCAGAGGAGTCAGCTGAATTTTGCTTAAAAGAAGGCATACTTTAGGATGGGTTAGGGGTGGCAGATTCCATATCTAGAGGTGTTGGCAGATTCTAATCTTTCAAGACCTCTGCTCAAACACCTGGGTGCACTTTCTGGGAGTCCTGCATCAATTAGATGCAGTAGTAGTGACACTGAAGCCATCTTTACTCTGGTTCTTCAGATTTCTGAGGTGATAGTGGACACATTTGGAGGCTTGAATGGTAAGTAAAGGGAAGTAATGGTATATTGTAGATGACATTCCCTGAATTTGTGGAGGACTGCACTATATACCCGCATCTTTCAGAAGCATGGTAATTAATAATGAGGTTTGAGTTGGTCCTGTGTAGGGAGAGAGATGGGAAAGAAAGTGGGCATTGAGACACTGTGAGGCTTGCTAAATGATGGAGCCTTTAGCTAGGATGCTCAAGAACACCTCTGGCTGCTTCACAGGGACCTGGAAGAGGCAGCCTTCTCATAATGATATGCAGACATTTATTAGGCACCTACTCTATGTGAGCCACAATACCAGATTCTGCTCTTAGATAACTGAAGATGCAGGATGTTTTCCTGAAAGGAGCTTTGTGGCATCTTTCCTCCAGTAGGCGCTTCCAAATCACACAAGGAGTCAGAAGAGAGGAAGTTACAGGAAAAGAAGGGCAAAGAAAAACAGAATTTAGGAAAGGGTTTTGTGTTTTTACTGAAAGTGCTCATAGGTGCGTGATGCTGACCAGCAGTGCAGCGGGGATTAGGGAGCTAGCTCACTGGCCCATTCTGGCATGTCCCTTATCTCCACCTCTTAGCCCAAACTTGTATCACCTGTTCCTCAGTGTGTCCCACTCACATCCTCACCAGGCCTAGTGACCTAGCAGAGTGGTTATATAATAGACTTTGAGTCTGCTTTGGATCTTAGCTTTCTACTTCAGAGCAGTGCGACTTTGAGTAATTTGTTCGGCTTCTCTGAACTTTAGTTTCCTCAGCCAAAAAGCGGAAATAATATTAGCACCTATCTCTTTGGGTTTTGTTAGGATTTAGTGATATAATCACCTGATGTTAATATCATCATCATCATCATCATTTTGAAAAGTATTTTTAGTGTATCAGGCATATTAATTACTACAAAGGGATTTTCTTACCCAGGCTTTTAAAAGAATGAACATATTAAGTCACTTGAATCAACCAGAGGCTCATATTCTACCTGAAGCAGTGCATTATTGGCAGTGGAATTTAAGATGAGAGATGTAGGGATAGATGATGTGTTTCTAAAAAGTAGAGCTTCCCAAATGCTCAGGGTCTACCTGGCAGGCAGTGTTTTTCCCTTCCCCCTTAGACAAAGCATTGGCAAGAAAAAGAATGGAGGAAAAGTGTCTAGGGACAGTTGCAAGGGGCAGAGTGGAGCTCGGAGGTATTCACGGTTCTCTGTCTGGTAGAGGGTGTTGAGCTGCTGATAAATACCTTGCACTGGGTCCTTCCTGTCCATGGAGGATCAAACTGCTACCTCAGCCCGGCCCTTGATTTTAATCCTGTACCTGTTCTTCCTCCCAACCCAGTATTCTCAGGCATTCACCAGCTCCTAATTTTCTTTTTAAATCCAAGATTGGCAAAGGACTGCCACTTAAAAAAAAAAAAAAATGAATATCCTTATTTCGCAAAATAAAAAGTGCTATTTACCATCACCATAATTTTGTTTTTAAAGTAAGATCGGAATCTTATAATAAAGAATTTTATGGAAAAAAATAAGCAGCTCCATGGAAAATTCTCTTCTTTGCCCAGATTTGGCTTGGGAGATTCTCAGCACACATCAGCGGGGTCAGAGACCCTGCAGAGGCCGTGCTTTTGAGGGTGTGGTCAGAACTCCCAAATGCTGGTGCTCCTCAGGAGATGGGGTTAGGAGTTTCTGCAATGTGGAGTGTGTGTGTGTGTGTGTGTGTGTGTGTGTGTGTGTGGTGAGGGTGAGGGGTAATTGCTACTTAAGAGTCCAGACAAGGCCAGCTTCCTGGGCATATGCAACCAGTGGAGTTGCACAAGGTCTGCTCTCAGGAGGACCCTGGGCGTGGCTTAAGCTCTGCTGCCACCATCTTGAAATTCCAATAATTTTTGAACAAGGACCTAACATTTTTGTGTTTTACTGGACCTTGCAAATTTTGTAGCTGATTCTGAGATCTCAAATAATTTAGCTGGTAGTTGCATCAGATACCTCTCAAGCATTATTTCAAATTCTCTCAATTTGGCTTCTTCCTCTAGTTGTGGCGGTGGCTACCAGTTCCAGGTGTGTTTACAGCTATAAATGAGTGTATAGTGTACCTTAAGCACTCTACCCTGGATTCCTCTGTCTCTGCAGCATGCCTGTGGAAACTCGTGCATGCACAGCCCTGAAGCAGGGAGAGTTAACACCCCATGGAACAACGCTTGTCCAGTGGCAAAGTGAAGCCAACGAATATTTCCTCCTCTCATCCCCCATCTATGGACACTTCCATAGAAATGTGTTCTGCGTAGTCTCTCAGAAGGTCTTGAAGATTGAACATAAATATATCTGTGTGTGCACCCTCTTCCTGCCCTGTTTATAATCCCTGTCCCTCACCCCTGCTCCCAACCACAGATGGGACTTTGCTTTTGAGGAAACCCAGGCCAAGATGACAGTTCACATGCTCCAGTGTTGTGTCCTAGGATTATGAACCCTGTGACCCTTAAGCACACAGTCACTCTCCAGGTTATTTGCCTCCAGGGCCTACACCCTGCTACGGCCCAAGTCCACGGAGACACTGCTGTATGCCTGCAGTGGGAGACCCTGGTCCAAGGCTCTGTTTTGCAATCATGCCCCAGGAGCCAGGCACTTACCAAACCACCTCCTTGAAAATCTCACTCTCCATTGCAATCTCTCTGCTGATTGTCTTGGGCCCCAGTAACATAACTCATTTGCCACAACTTTTAGCAAGACCAAGATTTAGTGTATTTTATAATATTTTAGAAAGGCTCTTCTGCATTTCATTTTAGCACTGTTCACGATTTCACAAAGATTACATCAGCGCTCTTTCTTCTCTTTCTTAAATAACAGCTTTATTGAGATATTGTTTATATACCACACGCTTCACTCAAAGTATACAATTTTGTAGCTTTTAGTACATTCACAGAGCTGTGCAGCCATCACCACAATCAATTTTAGAACATTTTCATCAAAAAGAAGCCCCATACTCATTAGCGGTTACTCTCCATTTACTCCTAAAGTTCCCAGGCCCTGGCAACTACTAATCTACTTTTTGTCTTCATGAATTTGCTTATTCTGAACATTTCATATAGATAGAATCATACAATTTATAACTGGCTTCGTTCATTTAGCATGTTTTCAAGGTTATAGCATATATTAGTTCCTTTTTATATCTGAATAATGTTCCATTGTATAGTTATGCCACATTTTATTTACCCACACATCAGTTAATGGACATTTGGTTTATTTCTCCTTTTTTGGCTATTATGAAAAATGTTGCTATGAATATTCAGGTACCTGTTTTTGTGTGGACATATGTTTTCATTTCTCAGCTATATACTTAGAAGTGGAATTGCTGGGTCACGTGGTAACTCTATGTTATTATACATTTCTACCCTCAGTGTATGAGGGTTCCATTTTCTCCACATCCTCACCAATACTCGTTATTATTTGTATTTTTGCTTTTCGCTATCCTAGTGGGTATGAAGTGGTATCTCATTGTGGTTTCCATTTGCGTTTCCCTGATGACTAACGATGTTGACCATCTTTTCATGTACTTATTGGCCATTTGTATATCTTCTTTGGAGAAATGTCTATTCGGATTTTCTGTCTCTTTAAAAAATTGGGTTGTCTTTTTATTATTAACTTATAAGAGTTATGTGAATATTCTGGAAAGTTATCCTCATTATATATGATATACGAAAAAATTCTCTCATTCTGTGAATTGTCTTTCCACTTTCTTCATGTCCTATGAAACAAAAGTTTTAATTTCGATGATGTCTAATTTATCTATTTTTTCTTTGTTGCTTGTACTTTTGGTGTTGTATCTAAGACATCATTTCCTAATCCAAAATCATGAAGATTTGTGCCTATGTTTTCTTTTAAGAGTTTTATAGTTTTAGCTCTTAAAATTAGGTCTTTGACTCATTTTGAGTTAAGTTTTACACATAGTGCATATGTATAAATGGAAAGTTCAGCTGAAACACCGAGACAATAGATGTCACAATGCAAAATAAAAGACTATACCATGATGAAAAATTTTCAAAGGAAATGATAAAAAAAAAAAATACAGACTAGATGACTCTTAAACTCCCACTCCACATTTTAGGTAGAAAGAGTCAGGAATTAAAAATGGGTGAAGAAGACCTTTAGAGAGAGCCGTTATTTTACCATAAGTTCTATCCCACTTCTATCCACAAGGGAAGGGATAAGTTTGTCTAAACTTTTAAACTAAGTGTAAGGAAAAAGATTTTGAGGGCTCATCTTAGTTCCTGTTCAAGAAGGTGATCTAGAGAAGCATAGAGACCTAAGACCTGAATAGAGGAAAACCGAGGGTCTCCTGGATGTCCAGGGGATGAGGAAAAGGGAAAACTAGCCAGAGAAGAGATGCATTTGGCCTGCCAAGGAATTGTAGGTGGGAGAGCTTCAAAAATCTCTGAAGAACCATGTCAGAGCTCATGAGAAAAGTCAGCTTTAAATAACTGTAAAAACAGAGATCACAAATGCTAAACTTTGGGACAGTACCACTTAAGTAGAAACTTTTCTGCTCCCCTAACCCACTCACCCTTACTTCAACCCTGGAGCGGTAAAAACTATGATTAATCAGAGGAGGGAAGAGAAGCCCTTCCCTTCCTTGACTTCAGGCTCCACTTAAAAGCAAATTTGAAATTTTTACTATTATATAAGACTGGGTATTTTAATGCTAATCCGAAATTGTAATTTATGACTTGAAGTGACCCTAGAACTATGTATATTACCCAAGAGTGACCAGAAAATTACTGAGGATCTCCCCTACCCTTGGCTGAAAACTCAGCAAAAGGGACAGTGAAAGACAAAAATGAAGTCGTTTTCTTGTTTTCTGCTTATATTCTACGAGTTGCTTGTTCCAAAAACATTTGCATGAGAACGATGCATTTCTATTTATCAGAGTCTCACCTCTTCTACAGGGCTGAGTGACAGATGCTGTGGAGTTTTATTTCAAATTTGGTTTCACTATGATAAATGCCCTATTTACACTCTACTTTCTCCAAGGGGCCTTGTCAGACCACTCTAATTAGAAGGGCATTCGTCCTTCTTCTTGGCCACTGAGCATGTCTGGGAAATCTCTTATTTATAAGGTAGAACTTCTATCCAGAGGTAGAAGTTGAAACACCGGGTACTCAGGCCTAACCTCCCTGAGGCGATCCTGCAAACGCAGCTGGCAGTGAGAGGAAGCAGGGGCTGACCAGACTCCATTCTGGTGACAGATGGTGGTAGCAAAAGCAACATCCGGTTTCTAGAGGCAACAGTGACAGAGAATAGGAGCGATTTTCTGGTGTTGGTGGTGAAACCTGCAGCGTCTGTGCCCAGCGGGGACCGAGGAGCCTTCGTTGGCCCAATTCTGCAGTGTAGGTTTGGCAACAATTCCTGGCTCTGTAGTCACCTAGACTGGTTTGCTGCTGCTCCTGGATATTCAGGGAGTTTCTCAGTAGTCTCCTTTTTTCTTTTCTTTCCTTTCCTTTTCTTTCCTTTTCTTTCCTTTCCTTTTCTTTTCTTTTCTTTTTTCTTTTCTTTTAAAATAATTTTAGATTTACAAAAAAGTTGTAGAGATAGAACAGAGAGTCCTTATGTACCTCCATTCAACTTCCCCTCATATTAACTCTTATATAACCGTGGCACATTTATTAAAAGTAAGAAACTACCGTTGGTTTGACACTATTATCTAAACTATATACTTTATTTGGATTTCACTGACTTTTCCGCTAATGTCCCTTTTCTCCTCCAGGACCCAACTCAAGATTCCACTCTCCTTAGTCTCCTCTCATCTGTGACAGTTTCTTAGAATCTTTCCTTGTTTCCTAAGAGAACTGGTCAGTTGGTTTGTAGAATGTCCTTCAAGTTGGACTTAGCTGATGTTTTCTCATTATTCGGCGAGAGTTATAGAGTTTGAGTGGAAATATGGCAGAGTTAAGGTGCCTCTTCCCCTCAAGGGGTAAATATTAGGGGTATATGATATCCACATGACTTAGGACTGGTGATGTTATCCTTGATCAGCTAGGCAAAGTGGTGTCTTCAGGTTTTTCACTGTGACGTTGCTATTTTTCACTAAGTCCAGCCCACACTTAACAGGAGAGAGAGTTAACCTCCATTCATGGGACAGGGCATATCTTCACATATTTTTGGTATTTTCTGTGATCAAGATTTGTCCTTTCTCCTCCATTTATTTAATCAGTTCTCAAACTAGCACAAGAAAAGAGCATTTGTTAATAAAACTTCAGGGAAATCTCTTAAAACCTAATGGCAGTAAAAATAGCCTGGATGTCAGTCTGCAGATATATTAGAAACCGAGATAAGAAACCACTTAGAGAAAGATATCTTACTACAAGAAAGATATCCTCTGTGGTCTGCTCTACTCCCTTGGCTTCTGTCACAATGTTCTTAGTTTTTCTTTCCTCATGGCTTCAACCAGCCATAGCATTAGCCTCTCCTTTGTCCCCATGCTACATGACTGTTGCTGTATAACATCATATGACTACACTTAGGGGTCGCCTGGCTCAAATTCTCAAGAGAAAGAAACGAATTTTCTCAAACTTGCCTGCAGATTCATTCTTCCTGAGCCAGGTGTCTATTTGAATCCAATTAGCTGTAACCAACACCGGGGTGGAATTACTCGGTTAAAGGGGGAAAAAGTACAATGATTTTGTCACTTCTTTGTCAAAGCTCTAAGAATGAGTCAATTCTACAAAGAGGGAGTGTGTGGGCCGGCACTGCAAAACCACTACTGCACTTTCCTTGAGTTCTTCCTGGAAGAAGTGTTCTACTACTAAAATCACATTAGAAGTCATTCATTTTAAAGTTTACAATATGGGCTCTTTTGCTCAATACACAGTGCTCTTCAGTGATCATGTCCACTCTCTAATATTTTGGGGTTTTTGCCAGAAATTTTGTTAGCAGATAAAATAGAGATGCTGTAGTTGAAGCATTGGTGATGAATCATGTCAGCCTCTCAGCCTTCTCATACTCTCTCTGGTGGCTACCAAGATCCTCTTCAGAATATCGTTTAAGGGAGGAAGACCAGACAAATGGTTTACTTCTCGGGACCTCAGTTTTCACACTGAAGAATGAAAAGTTGCTGCTTTCACATATCATTCTCCTGTATGAGACTGTACTGAGGTGCCCTAGGAGATTCGGAGTCCGTATTCCTAAAATCATAAAGATGAGTCTGATAATATATCCTTAAGAGTCCCAGAAGGCACACCCAAACTGGATCATTGAGAAACATTTAATAAGGAACTCTAAAGAGATGTGAGCAGGGTTCAGGAAAGATAGAGTACGGCTCAGTACCCCTAGGCGTGCAACCACAGGGAGCTATCTCTATGCCTCAGGCAGAAAGGACAAAGGAAGCAGTAGCTCCTGGAGCAGAGATAATAGCTATTTGGCTGCAGCCTTCAGCAGGTAGAGGCAGCCAGCCCTAGAGGATGGGAGAGAGGGCTGGAGCAACAAATACTCTATCCCACCCTCCTCACTTTGATCTCCTGCTAGTAGCTGCGGTCGACTAGACCCAACCAGAAGCCAGAGGGCTAGGTTGCTTTTGAGTCAGTCCACAGATTGCAGCCTCCCAGGCAGACAGCAGGGTGGGTAGAGAGGGTGGAAAATGGGTCTGGAGAAACACAGGGAAGTCATCCAGCGCATACCAGACAGCTGGTTTGTGGTCAAGCCTGGCCTAGAACCCCACTTTCCTGACTTGTATCATCATGCTCTTTCCACCCCACCACCCATCTTCTTCTCATTTTCTTCTATCATCACTCCAGGCAGGCTGCGCCAAGGCTCTTTGCTTGTTACAGATGAGGGAGTGGCTTAGTTCCTGAAATGTGAGGGCCCCATTTTGGCCTGCATTTCACACAGTCTTTGGTAGTGAAAGACCTGGGCCTTTACCCCTGATTTTCTTGGGTCCCCTCCCAGCTCTGGAAGCTTGAATTGTATGTATGTGGCCCCTCTGTCCTGAACTCTGGTGGACTTGCTTCTAGGCAGAGTTCTTTGCTCAGCAAGCTCTCCTTATAAGCACAGAAAAGCCCCCCAATAATTTATGTGTTTGTGTGTGTGAGCGCGCAATGGAAAAAAAAAAAAAGCCTCAAATTGCTTTCCAAGTAAGCGAGGTTTTCATTCTTCCTGGAAAGAGTTCCCTTGTCTGAGGCTGCTATTGCCATGGTCAATTGAAAACTAGGAAGCTGCTTTTAGCAATGCTTGCCTGTACTTTGGAATGTAATTGAAAACAACTGTTCTACTTCTCCTGGAACTTGTATGGAGTTGGAACCAACATTGGCAGCTAATCAAGGAGAGACTGGGAGTGGAATGGTTTGGAGGAGGAGAGGGGAAGATAGTGGTCAGGTCAGGGCAGAGGAAAAACAAGGCTTATTGGTGAGAAGAAAGAAAAATAATTTGAGGTTTCCATGTAGAATAAATTTCCAGCTGAATTGCCCAGATGGCAAAATAGGTTGTGGACCAAAAAAGCTAAGTGAGTTTTCAGAGTGACGACATAGTCTCAGATACAGGCAGTAAGAAGGCTAGTCTCAAGTAGGACAGGAATCCTAGTCTTTGGGGGGGGGGAGGGCTTTAGACAAGATTTAGACAAGCATTACCATCCCCATTTAAAAAAGGAAATGGGGAGGCTAGTTCACAGAGCTTCAGGGAATAGCTCATAGAAGATACAAGGGCTGGGCTCTGAGCCTTCAGAAGGAAAGCTCCCATTGGCTTTCCAGTTACCAGTCTCACTTCAGTGAGGAAGACTAGAATGCCCACTCATACCAACATAACCCTTCTGTTTCCTACAGGCGCAATATTCTCTGGCTTTAGACTTTCTTCATGCATCATAATTTTATTCCTAAGCAAATGGCATACCGAGGACAGATGCTGGCTCAGCCAGCTAGATCCATACCTGGAATATATCCTTCCCTGAGTAGTGTACCTCCAAGTACGGCAGGAATAGGGGCTGTAATTCCTCCAGGAAATCTGGTATACATTCTTCCAGTGCTTTGAAAAATACACAGAATAGAGGGGTAAGTTCAGAAGACAGGGCTCTTAAATGCCCTTTCTTATAAGAGATAGAACATTTGAACCCATCATATTGGAGAGAGATCAGAGTTGATCACATACAGAAGCATTAGAAAGGCTACTTTGGGGAAATTATCACAGTTTCTTCCTAGAGCTCTCTGTGATTGTAATAGCTTGGAATGGTTGAAAACCTTCAGGCTAGGTATTTTGTCTGGGAGTCTGGGCCTCTGAGGAATCAAAAACAGACTGGGCCATAGATAGGTTTCTGAGGGGGCATCTTCCCCTTTCCTGACCTTGCAGAAGACTCCGCAGTCTCATTTAATCCAAAAATGTAAACTTTCCTTTTCTTGTGGCCCTTGTGAGAGGCATAAAATGACCAATGCTTAGAACAGTGCCAAGTACATAGTAAGTACTCGATAACTGTTTCACATGTATTGACTCATTTAATTATCACACACTATAAAGTAGGTACTATTATAGCACCTCAGTTTACTCATTTGTAAATATTTAGATATGTAATTTGCTCAAGGTCATGTAACTAGTAAGTTACATCCAGAGATGTCGTGATGTGCTGCTCAGATGCCCCTTCAGGAATGAAGAACTTATGCCTCCAGCTTTGAGAGTGTGGCTGCAGATGGCCCTTAGCCGTCAGCCCTCTTTGGGAATGGCCTTGGCTGAAGAGAGTCATCAAGCCCAGGGATTGCTTTCCAGGGCAGCTCGCATCCAATGACTAATTAATACAGGAGTACAAAGGTTCAGCTCCTTGTTCCTTCTTGGGATAATTCTGAAGATCCATTTCAGCTTCAGAATCCTGCGGGGTTGACTGAGCTGCAAGGAAACTTTGAGGCCAAATTCAAAATCCTATTTGAAAATATAATGTCTTGCCCATAACAGATACTCTGTTTTTTCATTGAGAGGGAATATGTGTATGGTGTATGAACCAGGAAATTAGAAGGATCCCCTGTGTTCACATATGGTTTAATAATACTAGTAGAGATTTGTTGCTGATTTTGCTGAGCAGAATTGAGGTCCTCTACGGTTTTCTGATAAGCTTCTAAGAGCATGAATTCAGTGAAGGTTGGAATCCTGAGAATGGATAGCCCCTAAATGACACCACGAGGGGCAGGCACTAGAAGAAAGGTAGAAACCACCCCTGCTTTCTCCATGAGGGCTTTCTAAGTGTAAAATTCTTGGTAGAAATGCTGAAAGATTATCCATGTACTGTCCTCACAAGACTTCTCATAGAGGTCTATATTTTTGACCTGACAACAACATTGGAGGTGATACACCTACTGCAGATGAGGACACTGATGTATGGAGGAGCAGAGGGTTTTCTAGCTAATCAGTGGCAGAAATGGCTCTGTAACCTTGTGCCTGGACTGCCATGCAGGGCTCTTTCTATTGCTCTGATCTTCTATTTTGAAATTTCATGAAACATTTCCAATACTATGAGTGTGCTAGAGACAATTGATGCAGTGATTATTCCATGTGTTCCTCTAACACTTTCGCGCTTCCTTTGTGTTTAGCTTGGAATGAGGTGGCCACATCTGGCACTGGACTGTGAGTCCAAGTGGAACGTGTGCCTCTTCTAGGACAGTAAGCTAAGATCGATATTCTTCCTCTCTCCTTCACATGTTCTGCAGAGAAGAACTTGGAGATCGGGCAGAGCATATAGCAAAGCTCGAAATGGTGGAAGGCTTCCCAATTTGTATGAGACTTTATATGAGCATGAAATAAGCCATTGCTCTCTGAAGCCACCGAGATTACAGTATTTTGACTTTTGAGGCAGCTAGCAGTCACACTCCAAGTTAGTGGGCTTCTACCACTGGGCCAGCTTGCCTGAACAGAACAAAATGAACAAGGTTTGGCAATGGCAATGCGCCATTTGGAAAAAGTCAACAGGAATGTGACACTTATCACTTGGACACTCATTGCTTACCTCAGAGGCAGAAGGCTTGAGAGAAGGCAAGAGTTCCAAAGCTGAGCAAGAGAGGTGATTGCTGCCTTCCCACTTTTCTTCAGGAAGTCGGGTTTCCATGGATGTAGAGAAGTCAGAATTAGGCAGCTCTTACATATTCTACCTCAGTTCTTTAACATCTAGGCATGGGTGCAGCCTGAGCCCAGCTGCATCCCCTCTCACAGATGCACTAGAACTCGTAGGAGGAACTGAGCCAATGCTACTTCTCTGTGAAACCTTTGTTCCAGACCCCACTTCATGCCCCCATCTGCAGTGGGCCCCTCAAGACCTGGCTCTGAAATGAGATTTAGCCCAATGGCATAGCTGTGACTCTAAACAGAACCCTGAAACAAGACAGAGGAAAGGCAGGGCATTCTTTCTGCTGGGCTGTTGGTTTTGCAGTCATCACTGGGTGACTTTTTGCTCTGAGAACTTAAGTTAAATGTGGGTTTCTGGCCCTAGTGTTGAATTCTGGCCAGCTAGCCTTATAGTCTTCACATTTCCTGCCACTGAGCTTGGCACGCCCACAGCGGTCCATTGATGGAGGCCTGGGTTGCCTGTGCCTTTTTCTCTTTTCCACTCTTGGCATCTTATTTCAGAGAGACTTTCCAGTGGATGTTCACATACACACATTCCAGTGTCAGCAGATCCAAGGCCAGGCTTTCATACCCTCACCTCATGTAGCTTTAGGTTAAGCTATTTAAGGTCATGGTTAGTGGTTTCATTGCATGTAGACTCTTCAGAGAACAGGATGTGATACAGCTAGAAGGTGATTCTGTGGTTGCTGATGATATAGATTATGTGAGAAATTCCAATAACGGAGCCGATTTCTTCCATTTTCACTAGTAACAACATACTCTCTCCACTGGGTTATGGTAAATCTTATAACTAGTATAATCAGCAAATTCAACAAATGCCCAGCTTTTTACATATAAAACCAAAGAGACACGGTCACAAGTACTTTGAGTTTTTTTACTGACATTTTTCTTTAAAAAAAAATCTATTATGTGTTACTCATGAAAGTTAAAACAATACAATAGAAAATATTTTTCTAAATCCCTCTAACATGTAAGTGAAGAGTTTGACATATATTCTTCCATATTTAATGCTTACATATATCCATATATTTTTAAAAGCATAAATAGGGTCATACTATATATATTGTTCTGCGACTTTCCTTTTTGTTTTATTTTAAGGTGTTAGGACATTTTTCCATGTCAATAGAATCTATACCATCTTTTTAAAAAATCTATAGGGTGGATGGACCATGACCTACTTAATTATCCATTGACAGAAATTAGGGTATTTCCATTCACTTATCATTGTGACCAATACTACAATAAGCATATTCATACAGTATATCTTTGCATACCTGTCATAATTTTTCAAGGATAAATTGCTAAAATTAGAAATATAAGCTCAAAAGGCTTGTATACGTAAAATTTCAAATTGTGACTAGATTGTCTTCCAGAAATGTTGTAACACTTTATTCAGGGATGGTATTAACTAAGGATGGGTATGTATAATGTTTGCCCATTTTAGAAGAATTGCCATGTGGACATTGTCATTCAGAACACAGATGGCAAGAAGAGAAGCACTTATTCCATGTGTAGGGGTGGAGGGGAGGGCAGAAGAGACAGACAGACAGAGAGAGAGAGAGAGAGAAATGGAGAGAGAGAGGGGGGAGAGAGAGAGAGAGAGAGAGAGAGAGAGAGAGAGAGAGAGAGAGAGAGAGAGAGAGAGAGAGAGAGAGAGAGACGGAGAGAGAGAGGATTTGGGGGAAAGGTAAAAGTATCATGCTATTGTACCTGGAGTTGGCATTTAGTCTCATCTCCTTTCCTCTCTCCACTAAGAGTATCACAGCATTAAAAAAAATTTATTTTTAATGAAATGATAAAAGTTGAGTTAGTCATTCCTTCCCATTTTGTTTTCCTTATGTCTACTCTAGCTGCAAGCAACCTCTCTAAGACTGTCTATATATGTCCCTGTATCAGTTTATTTGTGCGAACTGATTTAAAAGATACTTTTCAAAACTAAATAGATCACTTTTACTTATTTATTTTTAATGGTGCAGAGAAAGTTTATCTTCTTCAAATTCTTTGATCAGATACATTTATCCATCCTATCCTGAATTCCAATAGTTCAAGACTTTTTCACCTTTGTCTACTTTATGAAAGACCTCTGGATTATTCTGCCTATTGTGGAAAGTGCTCTGTTTTATCTTCTCTATCTCATCTAAAAGGGTTTTTTTTTGTCTTTTTTGGTATCATTTCTTTGCCATACCAACTTTGTTCCCTCACCCACATTTTCAACCTTTTTAACACTATATTTGCATATCAATCAGTATTAGGAGATAAACTGAGACATATTAAAAATGTTAAGAGTTTATTTAACTAAAAATTGATTCCAATGGAGTCATGACCAACCGGAAGTGATTAGGAGCGCTTCTGCAATGGGAACCAAGGGAAAGACTTACATAGAGAAAGTGTGGAAGCAAAAAAAAAAAAAAAAAAAAAAGAAATACATTTGATTGGCTAAAACATAAATAAAGCTTAGTTGACTATCTGCGATTGGTTGTCCTTAGTATTTTGATTTCATAACTGTGAGGCATTAACAGGCTTAGATTTTGGTTTGCTTATGTAGTCCACCATAACATGAAAGCCTTGGTCTAATGGCCTTTTTGTTTAATTAATTTAACATAAGAAATAGAAGAAAAGAGAAAAAATTGGGAAAGGGGGGCTTCAAAGCAAAGTTACTGGATAAGAAGATTTGAGATGCAGGTGAAGTTTTCCTATTTTATTTACTAAAATGTCTCCAGTCATTTCCAGCTTGATGCTTTGATTCTATAATCTTTGTTTGCTTATTTATCTTTGGCTCAAAATCATTTTTTCATGTGAAATGTTGTAAGTAAAGCAGACTAAGAAAAATAAGTCATTTTTATTGCTAACTAATACTGAGGCTTTCCTTACCCCAGCTCCTCACTGTCTTCCACTGTGACCTCTGGGGTTGGGAGAGAGTATTCCCTATGACTCCCAACAATCTGCAGAATATGGTTTAAAAATCGCTGGAGAAGCTCTGAGCATTCTCCTGACTTGAAATGGTGTGTGTCTGTACCTGCCCTTACCTTACAATTTCTCCCCACCTATGTAAATTATATCCATCACTTGAAGCCCAGCTTCTCCAATCCACATTCCTGACTTCTCATCAATATATTTGTATTATCTTTCTTTATGTTCCTGCCCTCTGTTTCCCCTGCTTCCATTTCCCTTCCCATCTTTCTTGGTCTTGAAAAAGTGTAGAATTTTTAAGTAACGAGCTATATTCCAATTTGACTGGGGCTGAGGGCTTTTGAAGGAAAATGGTAAGAAAATAGGATCCAGATCACAGAAGATGATAATTGTCTGGGGTAGCCACTTAAGTCTAGAGTGAGAACATCAGCAACATGCACTGTTGTAAAGCAGCTTGTATGTAAAATGATTTTGAAGTTCCTATCCAGTCTAGCATTCCTGACTTCTATGATCAGAGTTGTTTCCGGTCTGACAGCAGGGGATGGAGCGAACTGGAGCAGGCAGGACCAGAGGCAGGAATGGAGTGTTCTATAACTTGGTCAGTGAGCTGCACAGAGTAAAAGCCACAAAAAAAGCGATGTCTATCCAAGTATCCTTCCTTTGCCTCTCTGCGACATGTCTAAGTGGGTTTTCCATTTCTCCACAGGACTTGGGAATCTGAAATCTTTATTTTCTCCATTGGGGAATCTGAAATCACCTCAAGTAAGCACTTATTTGGCAGATGGTGCATTTGAACTTTTGGAATTTTCCTTACAGTCTCTATTCCTCTATCCCCGAACATGTTTAAACATTTATCTAACATTTTTAACTTTTAAAAACACTTCCACATCCACAATATCATTTTATTTATTTATTCATTCATTCATTCATTCAAACTAAATTTTAGTGTTAGAGTATATTATGCTAAATATTGCAAAGTTATCACAATTCTCAAACAGTCAAATAAGCTATTAAACAAAATGTGGGATGTATGGTGTTGGCAAATTGCAACAGGATTAAACCATTCATTCTCAAGATGAAACTATAAATTTGAAAATGCATTCGCAATATCATTTTATATTTATATCAACTCAGTCATGGGAAATATTATCTTCATTTTACAAATGAGGAAACTGAACACCTAGCAGGTTAAATGACTTGCTATTATTACATAATAGTTATTACATACAATAACTAATATTAGTGGTAGAACTATTAAAAAACAAACAAACAAACAGTGAACTGAAAGCTAAGAGAACATGATGACAAATGTATGCTCCTATTGCTGATATGATTCTGTGGGAACAGCCCCCTCTGCCACTGTGCCCACTGCCAAGTTAGAACCCCATTATCCCATGAACTCACAATGTACTCGATATGAAAATCTCCACCTGAAAGAAAATTAATTTGGACTAATAATCATTACATCTCAAGGTGTGGGTTTGAGGGAAATAACATTTTGAATGACTCAGGAGTCAGCACAATTAAAATAAAGTAAGTTTTCAGAATTGATTGGAAGCAAATAGGCCAAGAGAACATGGTGACCAGATTTTGCACATTTAAAATACATTCCTGTTTAAGAAACAGAAACTTTCTAAATCATCTCAACGCAGTACAAGATGGAAATAAAGATCTCCTGCCAAAACTCCAGCCACCACAGAGTCTGTTCAGTTTCCTCAAAGTCCTCTGCAATGCGACAGAGCGTGTCTGTCATCTATGCCCAAGTGCTGTGCTCCACCCTTCCGAGCAGCGGTGTCTGTTTCACAAGCAGAACTCTGGCACCTTTCAGAAACTCCACGTTTGAAAGGGAGAAGCCAGGGTGGGATGCGGGGCTCTGTGAGCACTGGGAAAGGGTGTGGGACCTGGTCTCTAAGCTCAGAAGCACCAGTGACGTTAAATCCTCACCCTCCTCCCATTCAGGCTGGAGCAAGCACCCTGAAAACTCCCTTTTGCAGCTGTGCAAACTGTGCTTGCCGAACTGCAGCACGCCCACTGCCCTCCATGGTTATTCCACAGCCACAGCTTCATTGGCCATATTCAGAGGAAAATAAAAAACACGCCTATTTCCCAGGTGGTCCCTTTCCAGTGAGATGAAATTAAAATAAAGCCTGAAGTTTAAATGAGAACTCTAGAGTTTCCATGTGCCTTCCACTTCAGCCTGGTTATAGCAGAGCTGACCGGCTGAGGGCTTTTCTTTCAGGGTTTCCTGAGGAACATCCTGGAAAGATGGCTATAAGGATGCATCTCTGTCTAATATGCATCTGCTTCAGGCTTCGAATGTGCCTCCTACCCTACCATGGCGGATGATAGTTTCACTGGCGGAATGTGGAACACTTTGAATTTATTTTAAAGGCTGGCCACATAGAGGGAGGGGAAGGGAGAAAGTTAATCAGATTTGTCCCAGGTCTTGTGCGAGTTCATTGTCCCCACCAGTCAGGCAATACACAGACTGCCCAGAGTTCCATCTCCATGTCTGAGGCGCTCCCACCCAGTCCTGTGGGACAGAAGGAGGCCATTTTCCTTGGCAGGAATGAGTGGTAGTATCCGCATCTTCCACTACAAGCTTTTCCAAGTCCCTTTAAGATTATTTCTAATCCCAAGTACCCTGTAAATCACCATGGTTGTTGGGAGTGCATTAAGATCATCCATGGAACTTTCTAGGAATATAATTTCATACTTCACGTCCAGATATTCTCATTCAGTAGGCAGGGATGCTACGGGGCCTTAGCATTTGTGTAGTTTGAAAGTGTTACAGTGATTCTCCTACAGGTGGTTTCAGTATTTGCCAGTTTTCTCAGCTGAGATATCTACTGAAACCACCCCTAAGAGTGGAATTCTAAAATTACTGGGAAAAACAAATTAAGCGGCAATCTGCACTAGAAGGTAAGGAGATAGCCAGTTTAAAAAGACAGGAGGATATAAAACCAGGAAGTTACAGCATACAGAAACAAATGCTTCATTTGTAGACAAATGGAGTAGGGCTATTATTTCTAGGAAAACTACGTTAGTCTGCAGCTAAAGTTAATGAATAAAATTAGCTGTGCTCTAGCTACAGAGAGAGTGCCCAGCAGAGGATAGGAGAGAAGCAGAAGTCTCATCCCTGAGGTCAGATATGGACAATATTAGACCCACCTACACCCAAGGAGCAGGGATATATGTGGACAACAAGCCTCAAGGAAGAAACATGAGTACTTAAACACCGATATTTTGACCTCTCATTTTCAGTGATACTGAGCACCTTAAATATGTTCTAATTGTCAAGACTTTCATTTATTATTATCATTATTATTAAATATTATTAACCACCTGCTATGTGCTAGCCAGTAGACACTAGATGCTAGAGGGACAGTAATAACGCTGTCAAAACTCTTTGCCTTTGATTATTTTTCTTCTTGCCTTATTTTTATTTGCCCTGAGTTTTTTTGTTTAAACTCACTCCACATGGTAAAGAGGCAGCCCCCAGTTTACACCTTTCACCTTAGAAACTCCAAGAAAAGAGAAAGCTTCTTTCTCTCAGGTCTATCAATCATTCTGAAGGAAATATTCAGGTCTGCTCTGATTGAGTCACATGCCCAACCATGGCAGATGATAGTTTCACTGATGGGATGATGACCAAACTAATATATTCATTCCATTACACATGTTCTTCTTGCAATGTGGCTGACATACCCAAGGGGGAGGGGTTGTCCTATGTTCCCTCTCTTTGAATCTAAGTGGGGTCTCTGATGGCCTCAACCAACAAAGTACTGCAGAAATGATGATATGTGACTATTGAGGCTCAGACATCAAAAGGAACCAGTCTATAACTGTCAGTCTTCCTCTCAGTATGTTCATTTTAGATTGCAGCCTCCATGTTGTGAGGAAGCCCAAGCCATGTGAAGAGGCAATGGTGAGTGCTCTGACCAACAGCCAGTACAATGTGCAGACATGTGAGTGAATGAGCATGTGAGTGATTTCATCCCCCAGCCTTCAAGCCTTCCAGCTGTGGCCTCAGACATTGTGTTACAGAGACAAGCCATGCCTTTTCTGAATTTTGATCCACAGCACTCATGAGCGATAATAGGAAGTTATTCATGTTTTAAGTAACATTCAAGTTTTGAGTAATTTGTTGTGGAGAAATAGATAAATAATTGTTCATTGGACTAGTCTCTGTTCCCTGGCAAATGGAGCACTGCAGTAGGGGAGCAATTGTGTTACTGAAGAAGAGAGGTTATAAGGTAGACAAGACAGATAGATACCACAGCCCGCTATAATAATAGTAGGAGAAGTTAATGTTCCATAAAATTAAGAGAAGATTTTATAATATGTTTTATTATATATTATGTATAATATAGAATATACAGACACACAAAAATATATGTATATATACAAACAACTGGAGCCGGTCATCATTATCAACAGTAAATGGAAAAAGATCTTGACTTTACTATTTAATTTCATTTGCTAATCATGAGCAGTCTAGTATCATCCAGGCAATGTTTGTGTTTCCTCAGATTTATTATTTAGGCTGTGATTCTTAATTCAGCAAGGCCTAAGAACAAAATTACAGCAGCATTACAAAAAAGCTTTAGGCACAAGCTTTTTTGTGACTTAGGAGGTTGAGCTTGAAAGCTGGTTTAAGAAAGAGGTTCTTCGGATCTTTAAGAAGAGACCACACATGAGGGTGGGGATGTGGGGAGCAATCACTTTCAAGACTTGTTTCCCAGGACGGTTTCCCCATACCAGTTCTGCTCTGAGCAATAAAGAAGCCTGTTCTTTTGTCAGCTTCAGGTCAGTATTAATTTGCATAACTGCAGACAAATCTCAATTCCTCATTAGCAAAACAAAGTAAGCTCTCCAGAAGTACCCAGAATGTTTTCTGCTAAAAAAAAAAAAAAAAAAAAAAAAAAAAAAAAAAAAAAAAAAAATTTCCTCATAGAGATCTATTCTGAAAGCTCATAACGCAGGAGTGGAAAATATAAATTAAGAAATATCTAACATATGCTCTTTCTCACAGAAAAAAAATAAAAGAAAACTTTATTCTGCCATCAATTTTATTGACAGCCACCAGAGAGGCCAGAGACTGGGCTTCTGGATTAGGGGGTGAGATCTGAAGTAATAATGCCTGCATCAAGGCTCATCTATAAGAAAAAGACAAAACCAGTAGACATTCAAATGCTGTGTGTCTGAGAAGGCAGGCTCTGGGGAAGAGGGAAAAGGTGATCGGAGTTTGTCTACCACCAGCTCTCTGGTTGGACAGTGGTCATGACTGAAAACATCCTCTGGCTCCATTCCTTTTCAATGCAGAGCCATCGCCAATGGAGGAGTGCAGATTTTCCCTGTCTCCCTCATCTCGATGCACATGAAAACAGAAGAGATGCAGAATACTTCACAGTTCAGCAGAAATGGATCCTATTTCTGAATTGGTAAGTGAGAGTGTTCAATTGGTGAATCTTAGTGAGTATTTTGTTTGTTCAAGCAGTAAATTTTTAATAATTGGGATAACACTTGTATAACAGAAAATTTTACCATTTTAACCATACATTTCAGTAACATTAACACTAAACATTCACACTGTAGTATAACCATCACCACCACCCATCTATTTCTAGAACTTTTTCATCTTTCAAAACTGAAACTCCATACTCATAAAACAATAACTGTCCTTCTCCCCAGCCCCTGGAAACTACCATTCTACTTTCTGTCTCTGTAAATTTGAATGCTCCAGGTATGTCACGTAAATAGAACCGTACAACATTTGTCTTTCTGTGACTGTTTTATTTCACTTAGTATATCCACATTAAAGCATGTTTCAGAATTTCTCTTTTTTAGGGTGAATAATATTCCATTGTATATATGTACCACACTTGGTGAGTTTTTTAAGAAGGTGGATTATCTTCAGTGATATTCCTCAGGATAACCTTTTTTCTCCCTATTATCTTCTCAACATTAAATATTTGTTCAAAGATGACTTTTTCCCTATATTTTATCATTATATCTGCTTTCTCTTTCCTCCTTACTTCCTTTCTCTTTTCTTCTTCCCTTCCTGTATCCCCTTTTCTCTCTCTCTCCTTTGTAATAGCAGGTGATATATACTGCTTGTATCATAACTATAAATTTCTCCCATTAAACTGTCAGTTTTTCGATAGCAGAAACCAAATCCTACCTTATGGGAAGCCTTAAGTAAAGCTGAATAAATACTCAGTAGATGAAAGTTGAGTTTAACTGAGTAGAATGATACTCAAAGTAGACAGCTAAATAATTATCTCAGTCTCAGATTTCTTAAAATCAGCTGAGACAGATCCATTTATTAGTTTTCTATGTCTGCCATAACAAATTTCCACTAACTTAGTAGCTTAAAACAACACAAATTTATTTATTATGGTTCTGTAGGTCAAAATGTTCAGTGTGAGTCTCACTAGACTAAAATCAAGGTTGTCAGCAGGCTACATTCCTTTCTGGAGGCTCTAGGGGAGAGTAAGTAGTGCAGCCGCAATTCATTTTCATTGTGTACACACATACTGATCTGACCCATTGTAAAAAAGCTCAGCCTTTTTCTTCCTCCATCAGCTGGTCGTAGAGGAGCTCATACATGGCCATAGGTTTGAGCTAATGGACAGGTGCTGGTGTAACAGTTACAGATGGTATGCAGAGCTGGGCTACCTACCTATATAGCTTGCTTGTGTTCTACAGTCCTACCTGCCAATCCTAGATGCAGCACTTACATTTTATGATGGATTGCTACTGGCTCCACCCGTGGGCTGGATCGTGTGGTCCAAGCATTGCAAACTAGAACTACTACAAAGCTCTTTCCTACTTTGAACCCTATTCAGAGTTGGCAGCCTTTCATGTCACCCACTCTACCAGTTGGAGCAGTGTTCCCAGGAGGGGAATATTCTGCCTCAAGAATCAGAAGTGGCCTATCAGGTGGTTGGAGGTGCAGGGAGCAATAAATTTTTTTTTGCTTTGGAAAGTATGTCCCATTTTGCCTCAGGCTACTGGGCACCTACAAATTTTACTGATGTAGCACTCCTGAAAATCTTCAAAGGAATTCTCTCACATTCTCTGGAGTGCGTGTATCCTACCAAGACCTTTAATGCACTAGTCACTGTGCTCATCTGGTCTGATAATAGATATTATCAGTATAGCAGAACATGATGCTAGCATGGCTCCAAGGAGGATGGTAAAGGAGATGGCCCAACTGAATGAAGTAGAAAAACCAAAGATTACCATGGTGTGCAGTGGAAGGTTAATTAAAAGGCACAGAGAAGAAGGCACGCTGGAGCAGACGTACTACGTAAAGCCAGAAAGCTCGATTATATTATGACTTAACCCTATTTATTGATCTAGTGAACAGGAGATGGGTAGGGAAAGATTTTGCTGTAAGGAGATTGCATATTGTCTTATGAGAGAAAGACCTTTGCATCTTTTCAAGTAAAACAGGTATATTATTCCTCAGTAGGGAGGAATGAGGTCACTTTTGCAGTCTCAAAAAGTTAAGAGAAATCTAGGGAGTCAATATTTTGGGGGGAATCAACCCAAATATCTCTATCTCATGTGTCCAAAACCCATTCTTTCTCAACCAGTGCCCTGACCTTGGCACACTCTTGGTTGGGAGTTTAACCTTTCTTGGAGCCCGACTACTATGTCAAATTCCTGTGGCTGCTTCTCAGCCTTCTCAGCCCTCCCTCTATAAGAGATAATACCTCTTTACATGTTACCAATGAGGATATCTCTGACATTCACTCTTAGCTTATAATTGTCAGTTAATCACTATCAGCTTTTGTTATTTTTCCAGATCATCAAGTTTACCAATAGCCATTCATTGCTTTCATAGTTATCATTTCTCGCACATTTCTCAAATGCATGATATATAGCACAACTTAATGAATTCTGTTCCACCACTATATCATCCCAGTTCATCGTTGCTTGAAAGTCTTAACAATTGCTTTGCTACCTAGTGTCAGGGGCTATCTGCTGCTCACCTACCACCAGTAATGGGGTACTTTTTGCCAGGTAGGTTTTAAATGATTCACTTCCAAATTCTCATCTCAGTGCTTGACACAGAGGGTTTCTGACTGTGACATTTTCAATAGCTGGGGTAGTAAGTACTTCGTTCCTAAAGACTGGGTGGTACACCCCAGTGTCTATCGAATAATCTTAAACCCTTATTATAAATCAGAGCACACTGAGCGAACTTCAGAAAGAGCCTATTTCAGGCAAAATTCTTCCTCTGGAAGGTCTTGTGAAATAAACATATATCCTTGACTTCATTTCCTTAGAAAAGCAGAACTCTTTGGTACTTTTACTTGCTCATAAGCAACTTATCAGTTAATGGTGCTTATTAGATGCCTACTATATGCTCAGTCACTAGGCCTGTACCTTGCACTCTGAGATTTTGATGAAGCTTATTAGCTTCCCAAGTTTTTCTGATATAGGTGATCTCTAGCAACTGTTATAATATTTTCCATCAGAATATTTGTCAACACACACAGGTAATATCTTTAGATATACGTTAACTGAACTTCTCTTTCAGTTGACTTCTGGATTCCAGAAAATGTACTCATACTATACTTCTTCTCTTTAATATTTATTAATAAATTGTGTAATGTAAGTCATCTCCTCTAAAACACAAACACCATAAACTCAGGGCCCAACTCTGACTTCTATCTGGTTATACTCCTCAAGTCAGTGCTCAGTAAATGTCTGTTAAATTGACTTTAGATGGTGGAGTAAGCAGAATAATGACCCCCTACGCAAAGATGTCCATAGTCTCATCCTCAGGAATTTGGGTCTGCTCCTTATGAATATGAATATGTTATGCTACCTGACAAGGGAGAATTAAGGTTGCAGGTGAAACTAAGTTTGCTAATCAGTTGACCTTAAAGGAAAAATCCCAGATTATCGAGGTGGGTCTAATAGAATCACAAAGGTTCTTTAAAGTCAAAGTTGGAGGCAGAAGAGGTCAGAGTCAGAGAGAAATTTGAAGATGGGGGAGGGGGCCATAAACTGAAGAAGGCAGGCAACTTCCAGAAGACAGATAAAACAAGAAGCAGATTCTCCTCTAGGGCCTCCAGGAAGGACCCCACACTAGACACCTTGAGTTTAGCCTAGTAAAACCCATTTCAGACTTCGGACCTCTAGAACTCTAACAGAATACACTTGTGTTGAGCTGCTAAATGTATAGTAATTAATTAACAATGCCAAGAGAAAACTAACATAGATGGTAATAGAAATGTTAGGTCTTAGTAGCATTTATTGAACGACTACCTTCCAGACACTTTACCTCTATTCTTCCTTGTCATAAAAAACTATTGTCCCATTTGGCAGATGAGACATCAGAGGCTCAGAATAGTCAAGGAATGACCGAGATTAGATTATTGGCACGTGGTGGAGCTGGGCTACAAACCTCTCAGATCCATACTCTTTCATGTACTCATGCTATTCAAAGTTTGGTGCCTAGATATTGTTACTGATTCATGTCAGAATAAGTACAGATATTGACACTGTGTGTTCAGAAACTTATTATAGTAATTCTTTTCTTTTTTATAAATTTTTTTTTGAAATATAATAATAAATAAGTAGGGGCTCATTTTACACATCTTTTTAATTTCACTTTTTTGAGTAATTTATTCTTACTGTATTTTATAAAAATACAGATTCATCATGAATTGGAGGGAGAAAAAAATGGTTCTAAATCCTAGACACTTTGAAAAGCACTACATAGAAAACAATGCTGAGATTTGGGGTTTTCATGGTTCCTTGCCTCGGGCTTTACTAGTCCCACAACAGTGGCAAGAGTGAGGAGCATGGCCCAGAGCTCAGGGCCCTCGTGGGAGGGGTCGTGGAGAAGGAGCAGCCTGATCTTCAGAAGTGTTCTTTTACCTGAGGGTAAAGCTCTCCCAGTTCTACTTCCCATTTGTACCCCAAAGCCTTGCCATTTCTACCTTCTCCCTCTCTTTTCAATAAAGACTTTCAAAATTTAACATTTTCTTCCCTTTCTTTGGACAGTTTCTTATGAGAGTGCATGTCCCCCCATTTCTCTCCCGCCCCACGTATATCACATGGCCTGCATTTTTATGACTCCAAGAATAAATGTATTTTTGGCTAACAGCTAAGAAGTATTTTTAGGCTCATAGGGCTGTATTTTTGTCTTTTTCAGAGCATAATTTGAAACAGATGCAGTTGCATGCAGCTTTCTTTCATTCTGTACCCAGTTCAGATGTCCTGCTGGCACACTTCATCCCTTGAGAAATATGTAACTCTTTAATGAAAACTGATCTGATATGAAGCACATCAGTCTAGAGAGATGAGCCATCCAAAGAACAAGAAGCTGGGATCCTGCCTGTTTCTTCAAACTGCTTTGGGTAAGCTGCATTTTGACCTTTGCTTTGCCAGGGCAAGGGGCTTTCTGCAGTCAAGATGTTTCATTAGCAAATGAAGGAGAGAGGTCGAAGGGTGGTCAAAATAGGAAAGATTTTCAAAGCCCAAAGAGTCCCATGGAGAAAGAGGAGAACATCCCCAAAGGAATCACTGCTGTTTTCCCTACCACTCACAGTTCCATGATGGAGCCAGACCACAGTCCTAAAGAGCTTGCATGATAGAAAGAGAAAGAATCCCACTAACATATCCCACTCATGAAATCTTCCACTTTCCGTAGAACTGGAAGCAATCTCTGTCATCATCTAGTTCAATATCCTTATTCTACAGCTGCCCTCCAGGGCTGTGTTTGGGTCTAACCGTGCTTTGTACCATTATCATCTGAGTAGACATCAAAAAGTTTCTTGAAAAAGTGAGTGAGCAAATGAATGAAATTGAGGCTCAGAGAAGGTAAATTTTTTTGTCCAAGATTAAAGAATATAGAAATAAAACAGACTCATTTCTATACAGTCCAGCAGGCTTGCTGGCAGTACCAATACAGAACTCCCAGAATGCTCCTGGTGTGAATTGAGACTTAGGAACCGGTTTTCTCTGAGCTTTCTGAGAGTTAAAACTTCAAATATCCCAGTTGAGTTTGACTTGTTCTATAACCAGGAATTCTATGCATTTTGAATCAAGATGTCCTGAATCCCAGTAGATGAAAAGTTTCATATGGCCAAAAGGGCCGAGCCTGTGTGAGCATTTTTCATGATCTTATTTCACTCGAGAAAGTAAAAACTAGGTGGTGGAGGGCCAGCCATGGTGAAAATGCTCCAAGGCAGAGGTTATTTGGACTCTGCTATGATGAGAGCTAATTGGCATATTTACTCTTTTCCAACAAAATAAAAAGTGAAGTTAAAGTCAATTTAAAACGCTTGCGATCTTGCAAAATTTGCAGATGTAAGTCACTATTGGAATCAAAATCAAGGAAATGTTGACAGCCTTCTTGGTTAAAACTCTAGTCTTCCTTTCTCTGAAAAATCTTTTGGGGTTTGGGACTAATCCAAGTAATAATAAAAGGAACATAATTGGAACGTTGGCCTGTCCATATCTGACTGGAAAAATGACCAGAGTGAAAAAGTGACTGTGAGTTTTGCCTCACAGATGGGCAGCTTGAACAATGAACAAAAGCTGTGATGTAGCTCACAGAGCCAGTCGCTGTCAGAGCCCTCGATGGGGCAGGGGATGTGCCTTCTCGGAGCTTTGTTTTCATATGAAAATGGTGATGGCAGTGCTTCCCTCACTGGATTGTTGTGACTAGGTCCTTTAACAGACATATCAATAGATGTATTGATAATGGCTAAACTTTTTCTCGCATTTGCTATGTGCTCAGGCACCGCCATGAGTTTTTTTAGTCTAACTTATTTCAGAAGCAACTTCGGGCAAATTATTTATCTTTTATTCGTTGTTTATTCTTACTTTATTGAGAACAAACCTCTGGAAATTAATAACTTTGTCTACCTCATAGAGTTGTTGTGAAGATTAAACAAGTAAATTTATGAGCATGTTTATTCAAGTATATGACCCATGTTAAGTCCTTAATGAATGTTGGCTATTTATGATCCATTATATTATACTGCCTAGTAATACTTAATAATATAATATTGAGTTCCTATGATACTATCTGAATGAGGAGCGGGGAAGAGGAGGAGGTCGTGATGACTATGGGGAGCTTCACAGAAGCGGGGACATGTTGGTTAACATGCACTCTCCACACTTCTCCATTCTGCCTGCTCATGCCCAGGGAGGCTGACCTATACAGGCTATACCGAGAGACTCCCTCGACCTCTGGCTTCCTCAGTGCTCAGCTGATGCAGAGTCTGAGCAAAGAAAGAGGGAGAGAGGAGAGTGAGGTCAAGGCATCTATTTCCCACCCCGTATCCTCTCACCCCTTCAGGCCTAAGGATGGTAAGAGCTCCCCCTCTGTAACTAGCCCCAGGCACTACAGTGTCACTTGTGGGTTCCCTGTAGTCTGCCCACACTTTGGAAAATAGTCCCTTCATTACATTCCCCTTGAACTGCCCAAGCAAGGCCTCTACAGTCTTCATTGGACCTTCTCTTGTATTCATTCTATTCCTATGCTAACATCTGATAGTGGTAGTAAACAGTACTCCAGAGGGATGAATTCTATAACCTTCACACTGGTCATCCTGAGTAGTTCCTTTTACCCATCTATACCCCTTCTCCTCTCTTCCTATCTCATCTCACACGGGAGGAGAAAGTACTGCAGGATTGAAACTTAGTTTAGATTTTTCTAGATGGGGCAGTGGAATGACAAAGGTTTGAGGGTTTTAGAGCATGGGTAAGAAGGTGTTGGATGATTTAAACTAGATAATTTAAGAATGAGGCCAAGTCGCTATCAGAAAAATGCAAATTAAAACCACAATGAGATATCACCTCATACCTGTCAATAAATCAAAAAACAGCAAGTGTTGTCAAGGATGTAGAGAAAATGGAACCCTCATACAGTGTTGGTGGGAATACAAATTAGTACAGTTACTATGGAAAACAGTATGGCTATTTTTTAAAAAATTAAAAATGGATATACCTTTTTCACTGCTAGGTATTTATCCAAAGAAAACCCAAACAATAATTCATAGAGATCTATGCACTCCAATATTCATGGTAGCACAGTTTACAGTAGCCAGGATATGGAAGCAACCTAAATGTCCATCAACAGATGATTGGATAAAGAAATTATGGTTCATATATACAATGGAATATTACTCATCCATTAAAAAGATAAAATCTGACCATTTGCAACCACATGGATGGACCTAGAGGTTATTAGCCTTAGTGAAATAAATCAGCGAAAGATAAATACCATATGATTTCACTTAAATGCGGAATCTAATGAACAAAAAGAACAAACTAATCAAAAACAGACTCACAAATATTGTGGACAACTTGGTGACAGACAGAAGGGAGGGGTGTTGAGAGGCTGGGTGAAGGGTTAAAGAAGTACAAATTAGTAGTTGATAGTTGGTCACGGGGTTGGGGAGCAGAGCAGAGGGAATGTAGAGTTAGCATTTATATGATGGCTAGGTGGAGGGGCAGGGGAAGGAGGGAGCAATTGGAGGATCATTTTATGAACTAAATAAATGTCTTACCAATGTACTGTATATTCGAAACTATTTTAAATATATATTTTTAAAAAAAATGAGGCCAGGAAGGTGCTAACAGACCAGAAGAACGACAAAGAAATCAAAGGACTGGTGATCTGTATGAGGCTGAAGATCAGGCGTGGCGGCAGGGAAGAGAAGAGACACCTGGATGTCTAAGAAGTTCGGTCCAGGGTGAGCTAGCGGGTTAAGATTTCAGAGGTGGAGACGTTCCAAGTGATGATAAGAGCCAGAGTGTGTGGGTGGGATTGGGTGGGTTAAGTGGAGAAGGGGTGATGGCCACTGGATCGGAGGAGGTCCAGGAACTGAAAGGCAAGGTGAAGAATGAGTTGCCGATGTGGTCGCTGACGTCACCAAGGATGGAGGCGCAAGCTGGTGCTGAAAGGACAATGAGGTGGGTGCTGCAGATCTCAGCGAAACCAGGGCGTGAACCAGGGCGGTGGTAGGCTACGGCGGCAGGAGGGAGAGGTATAAGGCACGCATCTGAAAGGAGGAATAACTCAAGGGAAGTCGTTCCACTTTGTGAATGTCGACTCCTTCGCGAGCCCCTAAGGAATATTTAGAAGAGAATTAAACAACATCCTGTGTCATTTGAGTCAGAGCAGAACAAACGGCACACTCATCTGGGGCAAAATATTTTAGGATAGTTGGAACCTAGAATTAGAGATGAAGGACTATCACTTGGAGAAGGAAGAGATCATGGCAAACAAATGTGTATTTGAATATTGACTCGAATCTCTAAAGATCTTCAAAATTTCTACCCCCACTTCTACCTTCCCAATAGAAATATCTCATACCCATTTTTTGAGCCTTTGTGTAATATGTTCACCTTCCTTTAAATATTGCGTATTACAAAACTTTCCTGGTTTAACAATGATGATTCAGTTCTTTAACAAGTAAATGAGCTGCGTAAAATTACACAACCCATTTCTCATAGTTTCCTTGAAAAACAAGAAGATGCGAGCAAAAGTAAGATCAAGGATATGAGACGAGTTTCCATTTAATTTACTATAAAATATAGTATGCCATTTCATTTTTGATCATTAACTACAGAACCAATTTTTTAAATTATTTAAGCAATACAAATAAATTTCTTGAGGTTGTCATAATTCTTCTTGTTTACCCTTTTAAGATTCATCCCATTGTTGGTCTCCTGCTGATGAACTTTTGCTTCTAACAGAGAAGCCCAAAGTCCCTTTCTTAGAGCAGAAGTATCGGCCTTGCACGTAGGGAAGATGAGGTCCTCGCCCAGGTTATATGGCAGGACAGCTATTTCCCCCATTATTCACTTCCTCTTTTTTTCCATTTCCCCTGGATTTTTACCTGGGTCTGTGACCACCCAAATAAAGACAACATTTCACAGCCTTGCTTGAAGCCCTGTAACTAAATTTCAGCCCACGTGATGTGAGCCGAAGTGATGTGTGCAAGTTTTGGGAAGTATCATCAAAGGGACGACACTTCTCTTTTCCTTGTCTTCTTACTGGCAGATGTTCAACTGAGACTCACACATCCATCTTTGTTTCTGTGAGACGGAAGCTATGCCCAAGATGGAAGATCAAGAAGGTAGAAGGAGCCTGGGTCCCTGATGACCATGAAGCTGCCCCATCGCTTTGTATCACTCACTCACTGGACTGGATTAAGCCATTGCTATTTTCGAGTTTTTGTTCTCTTAGCTAAATCTGATCCTCACTAAAACAAGGTATGATGTCCAAGTCCCACCGGGTTCCTCCCTAACTAGTTCTAGAAGCCCCCAGGGAGGACGTCGTAATGCGACAGGAGCTCATCTTTCGTCTCCCTCATGTCATTTTTGTTCTCCTTCTGCTCTAGACATTAGTACTTCTATCTCTATCAAGTTACCATCTTCACGATACCATCACTAGTATTTGATGCCGTTAATGAACAAGGTTCACTGTTCAGGCTGCTATAAGTTCCATGGAGTTCCATTTGATGGATAAGTGCACAGAGATTAGCATCTGCCACACAACAGATGTATCATGTGGAAGCATGGCCTAACCTCTTGCTGTAATCTGTAAAATGAGAATAATAGTATCCACCTCATGGGGTCATTGTGATGACTGAAAAAATAATGATAATCAAAGACAATATTTAATTTTCACTCTCCATGTGCCAGGATCTGTGTTCACATATTCTGTATCAAACATTTAATAAATGTTAACACACTGCTCTGTGATCCTGCCTGTAGGAGTGAAGATGGTGCTGCCCAGGACTAGCCAATGCTGCCCACATGATTCTAAAGGCATCTGAACGCTGGGGCTTTTCTCCATAGGATGCAGGACTGAGTTCACAGGACTTCTGTCTAACTGGATGACCTGAGTTGTAAAAACTTTTCTGTGCTCAAAATAGTTTCTCATCTACCCTTGACCCTAATATATTGTCCTTAAGCCAAATAACATGAGTCACACTCCCAAGTGTGTTTGTCCCTCATGCAAAGGGAAGAGGGAAGAAGATATACCATATGGTCTCTGCGATCCTGTCCGCAACCCCCGGATATATCTAGTCATGTCTGAATTTCAGGACGAACAGAGTCTCCAGCTGAAACCTATTCACCATCCCCTCCTCCTCACCCCGCTCCTGCGTGCATCACTTCCAAGAAAATATGTTAGGATCCTGATATATCTTGACATTTTACCATGATACGGTTGTCACCTTTTGGGGACAAGAGGGTCTCTGAACCCAGGAGCTTCGTTCTCTCCAACATGCGAACAGGCCTGTTTCTTTTTGCTTCCCCCATTGCCATCAGTATTGCCTTCCTCTTCCTAGGCTCTGAGTACACACATCGCCTCTGTTTCTCTCACCCACTGTAGCTCTAGGGTATGTGAGCTTTACTCGCTTTTGTCAGCTGTGCTCATGATTGAATATTGTGCCCGCAGGTGTGGGGGTGGCGGGGGCAGGAGAGGAGAGAGAGGTGGGAGCCTGAGCCAGACGTGAGCACCTTTCACATCAGGCAGTCCCTTCTAGCTTTTAACATAGACTCTGTTTTCCTTCTCGGAGTCATCAATGTGGAAACATTCTCCAATTTATCAAAAGTTACCTCATTATCTTTTTTTCCTTTGTTAATAATGGCTCCTATCTATACGCACTTCCCCCAGTGCTGGTTCCTCTTCCTGTCGGCTCTGGTTTCCATTTCTGGCACTGCCATCCTCCCAGGACCCAGATTTAATGTCTCTGTGCTGCCCAGTGGCTGAAGGTGGGTGCCGTTAGAATGGTGGCTGTGTGAACGGTGTCTCCAGAATTGGGTAATGCCCAGCCTGCTGGGTGGCACGCGAACCCTGCCCAGGCTTGCTACCTTGCAGTCAGTGTTTATTGCCTCTCCTCATCCAGTTAGTCCCAGGTCCTGTCCACCTTGCCCAGGTCCTGTCCATTTCCACTGCCGTCATCTCAACCCAGCCCCTGTCATTCCCATTTAGCGTTCTCCCTGGTATGCCTTCCACCAGTTTCCGCTAAGTACACCCTACCATTCGGTGACAAATTAGTCTTCCCAAAGCCAGATAGGTTGTGTCACTTCCATGAAAAGCCATCATACCAAATGTCCTGGCCTGGCATCCAGGTCCTCTGAATGCTATATGCATTCCCATCTACATCACCTTCACATACACCTTGCCTCAGCCAAAGTGAACTGTTTACTATTCTCCAGGCAATAGCATGCCCTGATTTCAGGGCTATCTGCCTTACTTAGGCCTTTTTCCTAAGAAACTTCTATTAAACTAATATTGCAGTGACCTTTTGCTGTGTATTTTCTGTGACATTCTAAGAATGTCAAATGATGGCCTGTTGACATTGGGTCAAGCATTTAAATCCCCTTTGTAGGATTCAAGTCTTTCCAGATTCTCCCTAATCTGGATTGTCCCCAACTATCTGGTATCTCTCTCTTCTCTGAAATCTCTTAGCCTTTTGTTAAAATTTCTCTTAACCTATTTAAACTCAAGACATTTGTATTCATATCTTAAATATACCTTTAAGTAGTTAATAATTCAGTAAAGGAAATATGTCATTGTGTGTCTAATAAAGGCTCATATATAGCTTTGTCCCTGTGGTAGATGTGTGTGAATGAGGAAAGGAGGAAGGGAGGGAGGAAGAGAGGAAGGAAGGAAGGAAGGAAGGGCTAGCTTTCTAAATATAAATGACTTCCAAAACAGGCTCCTCTGATTTAGAGATAGGTGTTTCAGAATCCAAGATCGATATTGTTTCTTCTCATTAGTGTCACAAGGAAATTCTTGAGGTTAGGCCAGATCACAAAACACTGAAGGGAAAACCAGAAACTGAAAGAAGTAAAAAGAATTCTGCACCCAGTTCTGATGGGGCGAGGGGGAAGGGGAGGGTGTGTTTCATCCCTTTTAAGAGTTCCACTCTCCCCAACCCTCCCTGTATACACCCACCCCCAGAAGCTCTCTGAACCCTCTCCTGTTAAGGGTTTGTATGGAGGTTTCATTACAGAGGCACTGTAGATTAAATCATTGGCCACTGACAAGTGAACTGGAGGTCAGGGAGGTGAGACTGAAAGTTCTAACCTTCCAATCACACAGTTGGCTTCTCTGGTGACCAGCACCCCATTCCTGAGGTGCCCTCCAAATGTCAGCTCATTAACATAACCAAAGGCACCTTATTCACTCTCATCGCAGAAAATTCCAAGGGTTTTAGGAGCTCTGCGCCAGAAAGGGGACTAAGACTAAAGACACATTTCTTATTATAAATCATAGCATCACAAGAACCACTCCTTTTACTTTAGGAAGAATCAAAGAAAAATATTGAAGAACAACATCAAAAGACTAAGGACTGCTGACCTGTGCAATGTGGGCCTCTGAGATCAGGGAACGCCACCCGAAGTGTGGGAAGGAGGCCTGGGACACACAGGGTCATTTGGGGTAGTCAGGAGGAAGGGAAGTAAAGACAGATTTAATTTTGTCAAGAAGAAAATGAAGCTTCTATTAAAGGACATCCCTTGGTCATTCTTTTTAGTTTCTTGCCATTTAAAAAAATGTGTGTGTGTGTGTGTGTGTGTGTGTGTGTGTGTGTGGTGTATAGTGTGCATCTGTATGTGTGTGTGCATACATGTGTGTAGTTTTGTGCATGAATACCTTCTGCCTTCCCCCTGGGGAAGTGGAATGACACCTTCTATTAAACTAACATTGCAGTGACCTTTTACTGTGTATTTTCTGAGACAATCTTTATTTTAGCTATTTTGGATCAAAACATATTTTCTGAATTGGTCAACAGGATATGTGGTCTCAATGCTTAATGTCATGTATCATCAAGACATTTCATCATCTGCTCAGTTTTTTCTCTAACATACTTATCAGTCTCCACCTCCATCCTCTATAATCGCTCATTAAAGTTTATCAAAAAACATATTTTTCCCCTTTTCAAAATATATTTCTTAAGGTTCTTTCACACATTCAGCTTTGGTTCTGGCAGCACTGTCATTTTTTTCTCTTTGACAGAGATATTATAAAATGATAAGAAAAAAAAGGTAGGATTAGGGATGGGGAGGATGGGAGGCCAAAGAGGAAGGGAAAGGTGAATTATTCCCCAAAGCTGTGTAGATATTTTTGCTTTGCAACTCTTGGTTGTGGTGCTTAACTAAAAACCCATCTCTAGCTTTGTAGGGCTGGTCCTCAGCATAAGACAATTAGATGATTGTTCTCCCCAGATAATTTGTGACCATAAAATAACAGGCTTTAGCATTGTCTCCATTCCTTTGCTGCTCAAAGTGCAGGCCAAGGGCTGGCTGCCTTAGCAACAACCGGGAGCTTGTCAGAAATGCAGAATCCCAGACTCTGACCCATCTCCCCTGAAAAGAATCTGCATATCAACAAGATTCCCAGGTGATCATGCACACAGCTTTTGAGAAGCGCTTCACGGATTATGGAAACTGAGGCCCAGAAAGAGTGAGGAATGTGACCTAGATGTCTTCTTGTGTGGTAGGCGTGCAAAGATAACTTCATTTCCCTGTACTTGGCTTTTGAGCTCAGACTTCTGCTCTGTAGAAGAAATTTTATTCTCGCTCAGTCCAGGTATCTTGGCAGTTCTAGATTTTCTGTCTTGTTTGGATAACAATTAACTCGAGATTGTCCCTTACACTTTTCTCCTGCCCTTCTATGTAGGCGAGGCCGAGTTCCTAGGGGTCTTGTCTTTGATTCTGGAATCAGAGGGTCAGGGCAGTGCTGCCATGAACAATGGCCATTTGATTGTCATGAGGTGCCAGGATCCAGGGACAAGTGAGGCTAAAATTCTTTTCTTCTGCTCGCTTCTCCAAGTTACAGCCCTTTGTGGGGTGGCTTCAGCATGGAAGAAGAGGTGTCTTAAATTAATTCACAAAGAGGCTCCTGGACAGGACAGCCAAGCAGAGGCTCTGGTCCCTGGCAGTCCTCAGTAGAGACCTGAATGAACGGAAAGAAACCTCACCTCTCTGTGTGTCAGCTGAACAGCCTTGCAAGGACTTACAGACCCATCGGAGAAGCTGCGATGGCTCTGCCAAATTCAACCTGAGAGTATTTTTATAATTTTAGGGTGGGAGAACTTACAGATCTGAAAGAAAGCAAGTTTCTCTCTAGATTTTGCACTTCTTTGCTTCTTAAGATACATAGATGTATTTTTCCAGGGACCTTAATCAAGTGGAAAACAATGTAAATTTTGATCTCTTTGAGCAAACATAAGAATTAGAAAATTTATAACTAAGCTTAGGGGGTAGATGTCATCTCCTTAAATTTACAATGTCTGTTATGTAGCAACTACCAACAGGGTTAAATACATCCCTCCAGGGTCTCATGCCATTGGCCAGATCATCTGGGTCCCGGCCATCTGGGCCCTGGTTTGGTCTAATGCAGCCACAAGGAAGCTGAGAAGGATACATCTAAACAGTGTTTAGGGCACTCTAGCAGTTCCCTTAGTGGAACTGGAAAGATTTGAAATTACACATAAAAATTTTTAAAGACGTCAAGCAATAATTGATATTTTATATTAAAATGCATGAAAATATTTTATATCTCATATACTTATACTATTTAAGATAACTGGACCTATTAGAATAAAATGTCAGCCTTATAACTTTAATTTGAAATGTATAATTGTATAATTGACTTTAACTTGTTATTTTTAGGAAAAAATCATACTGTTTTATATAGTTTAGAATAATTAAGACAATTTAGGTTCGCTATACCTAAGTTTAAATAATTTTTACAATAGTAATAAATTTCTCTTGGGAAGTTAAAAGATTAAAGTGGAAATAAAGTGGAGAGCCCCTTAAGTGGAAATAAACATATTAAAATGTAAATGTCATTAGAAGTAGTTGAATGTGTTTAACTTTGCACATGGAATCAAATATTTAGCAAAGATCTCCTAAAAAGCATGTGCCCAAATAATATTTTCAAGACTAGCAAACTTTATTCACAAACCACCTTAAAAGCTAAAGGTAAAATCAGGTTTTAACATTTATAACCTTAATAAATCAGATACTAATTTAAAAATAATAAAGCAAACCTCAGAGTAGTGTCATTCCTGCAAAACCACAGTTAGGGTACCACTCTCTTGTTCTACACTCAGGCACCGTGGTGGGATGAGCTTCTCCAGGGGACCAGCATCTCCTAAGCTACATCTGGGCAGCAAGGCCCAAGTCCCCTGGCATCCTCCTGTCCTAGGTTTCTTTCCCTCACTTTCACTGCCAGGGTTTTACCTCAGGAAAGAAGAGGGTTCTCACCACCTTTCTCAGGGAGCCACACGTGTAGCCCACTCTCTACCTCTCCTGCCCTCACTAGGAACCTTCTCCTCCAGAAAGGTGAAGATCTGGCTCTTCCTCTAGTCTCTTTCAATTTATTATTCTACACTTCACGCTCTTCATTCCAGGTTCTGGGTAGTGCAGATTGTATTTTCTAAAATGTCCACAACAACATCTCTCATTTCACCCACTCACCTCCCATGTGATCTTCTTACGTCCTCATCAAGAGGTAAAGTCTAGCTCTTTCCTTTGATTCCAGGTGAGTTAGTCATATGCTTCGATGATAAGGTCTGGTGTAGGTGACTCTGGATAACTTCTCAAAGCAAGTCATAGCAGGTGATGCAAATTCTGCCTTGATCTCTGGAGCACACATGTGTTTGAAGTTCTGAGCTGTTACGTGAGAAATCCGACAACCCTGAGGCCAGGAGCCAAGCACAGGGAATGTCAGTTTGTAGCTGGTCTGGTCTTCAGTTCTCCCCAACTGCATTATTCTGCTAGAGCTGCCATAATAAAGTACCACAGACCATGCAGCCTAAGAACAGGAAGTTATTTTCTTGCTCTTCTGGGGGCTAGAGATCAAGGTGTTGGCAGGATTGGTTTCTTCTGAGGGCTGTGAGGGAAGGTTCTATTCTAGGCCTTTCTCCTTGGCTTGCAGATGGCTGTCTTCACCCTGAGCTATTACTCCTCATTTGTTTGTGTTCAAAATTTCCTCTTTTAATAAGGACACTGGGCCTATTAGATTAGGGCCCACCCTAGTGACTTTATATTAACTTAATTGCCTTTGTAAAAACTCCATCTCCAAATATGGTTGTATCCTGAGATACGAAGGGTTAGGACTGCAATGTGTAAATTTTGAGGATGACATAATTCATCCCGTAACAGGACCCGTGAGCACAACAAAATTGTTATCACTTTGTGTCATTAAGTTTGGGGTGAACTGTTATTCAGCGATAATAACCAGAACCATGTTCTAAAGCTGTATCCACTCTTTTTGACTCAATGGGTCAATAGGAAAACATATGTTGAAGATAAATTTAATTATTATCTTAAAAGAATGTCTGGCTACACAGTCGCCCATTGATATTTATGGAGCTTCTACCATTAGCCAGATACTGCTAAGTGGCCATCAAACATAAAAGGTCTCTGCTCCAGGAAGTCTACTATCCAAATGGAAAATAGACATTAATTAATTAATTAATTAATTAATTAATTAATTAATTACTAAATAAATATAAAGGACTGAGTAGTGGCACATAATATTATGAGAGTCTGTAATAGGGATTTGACCTTGTCCAGTGGTCAGAGAAGACTCGCCCTGTGGTGGGAGGGAGCATGGACCGAATGCAGGATGAAACAAGGCCTCTGTTAGCTGGAGCCCAGAGAGCTGGGACACCCTGCAGGAAGGTGAGCAGGACTCAGACCATTGTAGGAACTTGCTGGCCATCCAAATGGAAGATAGAGTGGAAAAGAGAAGAAGGGATGGTGGTAACAAAATCAGGGTACATCCCATGCATTCAAGTCACTTTGGTAAAACACGGAGGATGGATTGGAGAAAGTGGAATGGGCGAATCAGTTCGGAGGCTTTACTCAAGATGAAACATGAAATAATCAAGATGAGAGATGATGTCTTTTCCTTTGGGGCGATGGTAATGATGTATCTAGAAGGCAAAGTCAGTAGGTGATGGGTTGGAGACAGAGAAGAGCTAGGAGGAAAACCGGGAGAAAGTTGGGTCACGGAAGGAAGGAGGATGTCCTGAGAGGACAGGTGTGGCCAGTACCTCTCACACTCCGGTGGGGATTGGGGGATTGGAAGTTGTGGACTGAAATGACCTGGATCTGAGTGACACAAAGTCATTAGTGACCTTGGGGCGGGGGGTGGGGGAGAGTGTGTGTGTGACTTCAGATTGGAATGGGTCAAAGAGTGAGTGGTAGCAGAGAAAGACAGACCTGAGTCCAGAGATTTGAAAGTAGGGAAGGGAGCTGCTGGGGCTCAGGGCAGAGTCCCGACCAGATACCAGCACTTCACCTTCCATCACCACGCAGAGTCTGGTTCAAGTTAGAACACCAGCCAGGATGACTCAGGAGGGAGAGAAGGTGGCATGTCCCTTAAGTCATTCCTCTTAGTTACAAAACAGAAGCAGTAAAGGCAAATGCTAAAATGTTGCCCAGAGGAGAAAGGAAGCAAGGATAAGGGGACCTCTAAGATCTGGACATTTATTTATTCACTCATTCAGTCATTCAATAAATTGCAGGCAGAGTGTATCTAATTGCATCCTTGCACAAACAATAGTAATAACAGTACTTACTGAGCATGCCATGAGCCGGGGGCTCTGTTCTGAGCACTGTACACGTAAAACTCATCTGATCTTCATGACAACCCTGTAACGTGGATGTTCTCATTAACCCACTTTATAGATGAGAAGCTTTAGGTGCAGAGAGGGTAAATAACTTGCCCGCGGTCCCACAGCAAGTAAGTAGTGAAGCTGGGCTGCAAACCCTGTTAACAGAATCCTGCGAGGAGGCATTGAAGGACACGCACTATCCCTTCACTTGCTCAGCAAGCACTTACGAAGCACCTACTGTCTCTAAGTGCTGGGAGTATAAGGATGAATCAAACTCAGTCCCTGCCCTCCTATGGCTTACAATTTCATGGGAGACACTGATGTCTACATAGGGACCAAAAAACAGTGTGATAAATTTTACAGCGGGGAAGAGCATGGTGTGTGAAATGCCAGACCCTGCTCTCGGAGGTCAGGGAAGGCTTTTCCAGGGAAGACATGGATAATAAACAGAAGTCTGAAGCAGGCGGCCAGCTGTTTTACAAGCTAGAGGTAAAGGGAGAGAAATAAAAGCCATGTCCCGGCTAACAGAAAAGCTTGCTTGGGCTGGGGCTGGAGCAGGAGAAGAAGAGGTAAGAGACCAGAACTCAGATTCTCTTTTAGGAGATTAGGTATCTGAAGTTCCAACCCAGCTAATAGTTAGGAGGCTGCTGAGGATGACAGGCCTGATGATCAAGTGGAGCAATGGTGGCCCAGAGGAAGTGAGTGACAGACCTTGACCTGCTCCACAGTGTCAAAGATCCTCTCCTTGGCCAAACTCTAGGCGGGAATCTCTCAGCCTTCTTCTCAGCTAGGCTTCACCCTCGGCCTCTAAAACCTTAAACAGACACTAACATAATTTCTATCAGCTCAACAACTTGTCCCTAGGATGACCCTAGACCCCCTACCTGCTTGAGAAAACTCGAGGCTGTCAAAAAAATTAATCGTTGGTTGCAGCCAGTAACTGAAGATAGGCCCCTGACCACCATTTTTTAGAGCATTCACTGAAAAAGGGATGGCAACAATGAATCTTTCCTCTGTCCCTTTGAAGTGTACATGTATCTCCTACGACTCAGGAATGTCTTTCTCAAGGACCTGAGAACCATTTTTTGAAATGTAATCATCAGAATATTTAGGCCCTCTGTCTCCCAGTCTCTGTGAGAAGACCGAATCCGATCTTTGATGACTGCCAGCTAACGGACACAGCCGGCCTGATTGCATTTACGCTGACCAATCCTTTATAATTTTTGATTTCCCTCATTCTTCTGAGTCCCCAACTCACTCACTCCCTGCCCCCTCACTTTCCTATTAAAACATCCAATCAGCTCTGTACATATCAAAGTTGAGTTCAGTTCATGCTGGACTTTTTTCCACATTCTAATAGTTCTTAAATTAAAAGCTGTCCTTACCACCTTAACTAGTGTCTAGCTTTGCTTATCTTTGACAATAGTTCAGCTCAAAAACAGGTGAGAATCCACCAAACTACTGAGCAGAATTCTTTACCTCGTGGACAGCCACACACAGCATGAGTACCCTTTCACACAAACCTGTGGATCTGATGCACGGAGGCCTGCGCACACTGGGCCATTCACAAAGCTCTTTCAACCTCCTTGGCCTGACACGGCCAGTTAAACCTCTCTACAGAACAAGAAACTGCTGACTCACTGAAAACAGAGAGCGTTTATAAACAGGAAGCTGAGTGTGTGACCACAGATATTCAGCATCTGATAGCAATTGCTGAATGAGGCAAAAAAAAAAAAAAAAAAAAAAAAAAAAAAAAAAAAGTTTGAATTAAAAAAAAAAAGATCTCTGCCGCTAAATTAGAACTCTCTAGCTCATGGAAATACAATCCCACTATTGATCTTTTATTAAATACTTAAATAAGGAGAGTTCTTATTCGGTCAGACCAAGTTGGTGTCAGGCAGGCGGCAAATACTGAATAAATCCCTCCGAATGGGTGGTATTTTCTTTTTCCTTTCTCTTCCGTCCCCAATCAAAGCAAGAAAGTTTCTAGGTAAGGATTTCATGGCCATACAGAAGAGACTTGTTTACAGAGAAAATGCTATGTTGAGATTCACAAGTAGCAGCGATTGTGTTCAAGTGCCTTGGACAACATATTAATGTTAACACTAATAAAAACTAACTTTAATAGAATACTTATGGTCTGTTAAACAGTATGTGTTAATAGATCTATTTTACAGATGAGGACTCTTGAGGCTCAGAAAAAGTAAGCCGGATTTCAGTGCAAGCAGGCTTATTCCAGAGCCCCTGCTCTCAACCGTTATGCTACACTGTGAAAGAGCTGTGCCTCCAATACTGGGGTTCATGTATATAAGGAGCGGCCTGCTGCTTCTGTCCCCTTAAAGCCTGAAAAATGAATTCCTTGAGCAATGACAATTAGTAGCATCTAACGCTATATTTTCCAGAAGCAGACCCTGACACAGGTCCCTATACAAATGATTATAAAGAAAGTGCTCCCCAGAGGAGTCCAGTAAGATGTATGGGAAACAAGATGGGAAGGGGGAGTGAGCCAAGCAAAGGTTCAACGCTGATGGATGTCCTGAGAAGGGAGCCTCCCCAGAGCTGGTACAGGACTGGTATGGGTCACGTGTAGGTGGAGTACCCAAGGGGCTACGCCATCTACTTATTAGCAGGATTTAGTTCTGCCGAGTCGCAGTAAACTTCATCTTGCAGAAACAACATAGAAGTGTCTCTCTCCTGCCCACAGAGCCTAAAGATAAGCTATAACACCATGGGACTGCATGGTGTTACCGTAGGGGTTGGCAAACCATGCCCTCCGCCAAAGCTGGCCTGCTGCCTATTTTTGTCAGCCTGAAATCTAAGAATTGTTTTTATATTTTTTAAAGGTTGAAAATATATCCAAACAGGTGTACTATTTTGTGACATATGAAAATGAAAGTTGTAAGAGATTCAGTTTTAGTGTCCATAAATAAGGCTTTATTGGAACATATATTGGAACTCATTCATTATATATTATCTATGACTATTTCTACTCTAACATGGCATTATTAACTCGTCATGACAGAGACTATATAACCTGCAAAGCTGGAATTATTTACCATGTGGCCCCTTGCAGAAAAAGTTTACTGAACTTTGTTCTACGATGTGAGGAAACATTGTTCTATTTTATTGCTCTGCCATCTTTAACATGGTGTCACCTCATGGGCTGAGATGGCTGCTTAAGCTCCAGCCACTATGTCTGCATTCCAGCCAGCGCAAAGAGAACAAAGAGTTCACTTTCTTTCTCCCTTTAAGAAAACTTCCGAGAATCACACTCTTCATTTCTGCTTTATCTGGTCAAAAGTGAGTCTCCTTACCACGCCTAGCTGTTAAAACCTTATTCCAAGAGACTATGAGCCCAGCAAAAAAAGTGAGATTCCATTTTTAAGGAAAAGGTAAGAAGACAATTGGCGGTTCTGCTTCATCTTAAGACAGTTTGAATCAAGGGAATTTGAAAGAATGGTATATAATTACGCAAGGCACAAGGAAAACCAAATTGTTCTAACTTTTTACATTCAAATGATATTTCTCCTCTCCATTCCAATATTCATTTCCCTTAGTTTTTAACATACCATAGCAAATTAATTAAGCACCCTATTTTCCTTTCTTCTAGCCAGCATTTTGCTTCTGCCAAAAAGAATATATTCTCAGAAACTGTCTTTAATTTTTGTAAAAGTAATATATCCTTGGGAAAGAAAATATAAGGATCCTTTGGAAAAATGACTGAATGCAAGTCCAGGACAGAAACTCTACAAGATGAGCCTGCGACAACATCTTTTCATACCAGGATGCAGGGAAGTTATCAAAGACCTCTGGGGCACAACAACAGGATCCAGGAGCCACCTCAAAGGATTCCCACTAACAAGAGAAGGAATAATTTTATCATCAATAAGAATATCCGAAATGGGCCAAAGCACATTAAATATGTTTAAATCTATGAGTTTGTAATAATAGTAATAATAATAATAATAATAATAAACACATTTGTCATCTCAGGTACTAAGGAAGCAACTTATTATTCTAAAAACTATAAAATAAAAGAATCAAGCATTTAACCGTCTTTTCCTATATTAATTGTTCCTCAGGGTAACTAAATAGCTGATAAAAAAAAGTTTTTCTTTATAGAATTATTTCAGCTAATGAACAAAAAAGAGTTACAGAATATTACCCTTTGCAAACCTCTAAGTAAATAATGAATTTAGGTTGTGTCCTCAGTAGCTAACATCATAAAAAGAGAGATAACTAGACATTATGTGTCTCTTGGTGGAAGCATACCACATTTCCATGAAGTACTGTTGCCAAAATTGGAACTTAAATCTAGTTAAGCCTCTTGACTTAGCCACTAACCAGTCTCAGGGAAAAGATATTACAAGATAAGAAGACTCTAGACAGAACCCCCAGGAACATTTCCATGGAATGAATGGGTAAAAGAAGGGGAAATTCGAAGGGTACTAAGAATAAAACAGAGAAGCAGGAGGAAAATTCAGGAGTGTAATGCCATGCAAGCCAAGAGAAGAGAGTGTTTAAGGAAGAAGGAAGCAAACAATGTAAAATGTTGCAAAGCAGTTGGGGAAGACAAGAGTGAAGATAAGAGCGTCCAGCTGGAATTGGCAACAAGGTCAGTGGTGGCTTTGATGAGAAAGTTACAGCAGAATAGTGGACATAGCAGTCAGTTACCAACAAGCTGGTCAGTGAGAGGGCACGAAGCAGTTGAGACAGCGGAAGACTTCATCAAAATTTGGTAATGAAAATATGGACACTGCATTATGTCTTAAGGCTTCCCTAACAAAAACAAACAAACAAACAAACAAACAAACAAACAAACAGAAAATCAGTGGCTCAACAACAGAAATTTATTGTCTTGCAGTTTGGGAAGCTCAAAGGCTGAGATCAAGGTGTTGACAGGGTTGGTTCCTTCAGAGAGCTGTGAGGAAAAAATTTCTTCCTCCCTGCTAGCTTCTAGAGATTTACTTACAATTTTGATGTTTCTTGGCTTCTGCTACATCACTCTAACCTATGCCTTCATGTTCATATGGCATTCCCCCTGTGTATACGTCTGTGTCCAAATGTCCCCTCTTCATAAAGTCAACAGTGATTGGTTTAGAGCTCACTCTAATGACACCATTTTAACTTGATTACTTCTATAAAGACCCTATCTCCAAACACAGCCACACTGGGAAATACTATGGCTTAGGACTCAAACACATCTTTTGGAGGAAACACAATTCAATCCATAACAGAGACTATGATTTTTTTAAGGTATAAATGTAGAATACATTCACTGTAAAAATCTAAATAACACTGACGTGTCTAGAGTAACCATAATAAGATTTTAATACTAGGTTAAAGGAGAGAAGAGGCTGTGAAGGACTAGAAACACGGGCGGTGGGTCTGTTGAAGGTCTTCGTTTAGTTCAGGATGGAAGAGACTCGAACACGTGGTGACACAGTGGGAAGGAGCCAGTAGAGAAAGAGAAATTGGAGAGTGAAAAAACGGTGTGTTTGGTGTGGTATGGTTGTCTTGGGGCAGGCGGTGGGGGCTGTGGAATGGGAGATGTGTGTTGTATCTATCAGTAGATAGGGACCTTGGCTGAACCTAAAGAGAAATCTAGACCTCTCAGGTTGTATGGGGCTGGCTGTCCCAGAAGTGTATTTGCATGAGTTTATTTGTACGGAGAATGGGGTCGCCTGGAGGAAGTTGTATGTAGGGATGCCTGAGGGGCGAGTGGATGAGAAGACAATGAAGAGGACAACGAGGGAGCTGCTGGCTTCTCCCCAGCCTGGCCCCGTGGAGAGAGGCGCTACAAAGATGAGCCGAGCGGGCTGGCTTTGAGAGGCTCTGTCAGACTTTGTGAGGTTCAGGCATGACGAGGGCACCACCCAGGCCAGGGGACACAGAGTTGGGAAGAGGAGTGTTCCCCATTTCTCCATGGAACCTAGCACAGCTTGGTCGCAGTGAGGACTGAGGGTTGGGCCCCTCTCTAGTATTGTAGTTTAGAAATAGTAGGTCCAGGAAACAGGACTCTAGATAGGAAAACATGACTGCCACCAGGCCAGGGTCCTCTGAGACAAGAAGCAGACAACAGCTTGCATGCTCTGAGGAAAGAAACACAGGAGGGGCCAGTGCAGAGGCCCATGCGCTGGCCGTGTGGAAGAATTCGCAGCACACTCCGGGAACTCTCGGAAAAAGCTATGAGACCCAATGAGAGAAATGGAGAAACCTCCTCCCCTACTTCAGACACCAGTGATAAGTCCAAGTTGTCACCTGTGCTCCTGACAAACTGGCCATAGGTTGGAGGTTCCCATCAATCCCTTCCTAGGGCTTGGTTAATTTGCTGGAGAGGCTCACAGAACTCAGAGAAACATTTAACTTACTAGATCCCTGGTTTAATATAAAAGACTATAACTCAGGAATGCCCAGATGGAAGAGACGCATAGGGCAAAATATGAGGAGCGGGCACAGAGCCTTGATGACCTTTCCAAGTGAGTCACTCCCCCAGAACCTATACGTGCTCGCCAACCCAGAAGCTCTCTGAATCCTGCCCTTTTGGTTTTTTATGGAGGCTTCATTACATAAGCATGGCTTACTAAATAGATTGTTGGTCATTGGGGGATTGACTCAACCTCTGTCTCTTCTCAGAGGTCTGGTGGGGTGGAGCTGCAAATTTCAACCATCTAATTACAAGATTGATTCTCCTGGCAACCAGACCCCATCCTGAGTTGAGGTCCAAAAGCCACATTGTTAGCATAACAAAAGACACCTTTCAGCTCCCATCACAAGAGTTTCAGGAGCTCTGTACCAGAAATGAACGAAAACCAAATATATATTTCTATTATAAATCACAATATCACAATAGGTTAATGAATAAATAAACTAGTTTATTCACACACTAAAATCTTATAGAAAGTTAAAATGAACAAATGACATCTACGTATATCCACATGAATAAATCTCAAAACATAAGAAGCAAATTACCAGAGGAAATGTACCTTGTAATTTTTAATATTTATATAAATATTTAAAGCATGCAAAACAACAGTATATATAATTTGTGGATATATCTATGTAATATAATAAAAGTTTAAATGTACACACATGAAAAGAAATATACTAACTTCAGGGTAGTGGTTGCCTGTGGGAAAAGAGGGAAGAATGGGAAAGGGGTGCTCTGTCTGTGCCTAATGCTTTCTTTTTTAAAAAGAGATAAAATTGATTCTGAAGCAAATAAAGCAAAATATTAACACGTCAGTACATGAGTATCTGCTGATAATATTTTCTTACTTGGCTGTGTATTTCAAATGTCATCATTTAACATTTAAAACTCAAAAAAACAAGACAATATCCCTGCTTTTGTGCACAGGAAAAAAGTTTTCAATTGATTGTCTTAAATTTATTCACAGTGTGTAAATACCAACACATTATAATACTAATTTTATTATAATGTAGCATATCATACATCTCTTCTTATGTGTATCTCTGATTATACTCTTCTCAATACAGTCCTCTAAAATTCTTTTCTGGAAACAGTTGCAAACACCTTATTTAACTGTAGACTTTGTATTTTCATCACTGGACTTCTATTTTCCTAAGTTACGGCGACAGCCACTGACAAGGCCAATTGACTGTTTCTTTGTTTCAGTAAATGGCCAGCCCAAGGTGAACTCCTGGGGAATCACAGACAGAAGGCTGAACAGTCACAAGGACCTTGCCTGGAGACAGTACAACCATTAGGTACAGGCCGTGAGGGAGGACCCCTGGTCTTTCTACATTTTTCTGAGCAAGAGAGCAAGGCTGGGAACAGCCCCAACAATGCTTCCAGCATTCCTAATTTTATCTCCAGTTTTGAAAGTACTTATTGTTTGACATAATAGCAAGAGGGGATGGAGAGATTATAGTAATGGCCTGCAAGTTACACATGAGCCTCTTTGTCCACACTGGTATGTGTGTTTGCATAATCTGTATGTGCTGCCTTGCCATCTAAAACTGGGAGAGCCTTGAGTGTCCTAACTGCATCCCCCTACCCACACTGCCTCCTCAGATAAGGTCCTGCAGCCAAACAACCATCCTTCTCACAGGGACAAGGCACAGTGCCTGCTGATCCCTGAGTAGTGGGCTTTAGTTCATTGCCAGCCAGAATTATTCAGATAAGCAAATCGCACCCTTCTGTAGAGACCAGGAGTGACTCTACCCTCTTGCTATTACAAAGCCTTCCCTGACAGCCTGTGCTTATTCACTCTGTTCCCAGGTATGACTCTTGTGCAGCTCTGGTAGTGCAGTATCTTCTTTCCCTGGACAAGACACCACCATCGACCTCATCCGTCCAGTGCTAGGTGTCATGTTTGGCTATCCCCATGATCCTAGGATGGAATTCCTTTCTCACCAATGAGGGGAAGAGCAGGCAATCAAAACTTTGGTGGTTCTCACTTTTTCCCTCTTTAGATCAATCATTACAACTCCACAAGATTTTATACACATCCTTTATTTCTAACCAATTTACTCTGGTCAGGAGAATGAGAGTGAAAAAATTGCCTGTGAAATATGTTTCATGATCCATTTCTGGTTGGAAATTAAGAGCTTTCTTCTTTGAAGGCTCTACTAGTCAGAGGGAAAATGATGGAAGGAATGGCTTTACAAAAGTTAAAAAAAAAACCTCAGAAGACAGGATTCCCTGAAGATAATTTACCTACAATGCTCAGAAACTGAAAATGATCACCAGAAAAGTTTTAACACATGACATGTAGTTAGACAGAGTTGCAATCTTTGGGGCAATTTATGCTTCAAAAGTGCCTTCATGTTTATTCTCACATCATAGGTGAATCTAGATTGACAATTTCTTTACCAAAAAAAAAAAAAAAAAATAGAGGTAGCAATGAAATCTAGATAGGTTAAGTGATTTTCCTCCCAAGATTGCACAATTAGATGTATAGATTCTTGACTCAAAAAGATATTCTGATCCTTAACTCTAGTGTTCTTTCTACTACTCAATTTCTTTTAATTTTATCTCTTTATATTTCAGTTCCTCATAAATTGATTATATTAGCAAATGTCTGAGGATTGGAGCTTAAAGAGGTTTTAGAGACTATCTCCAGTACAAAAGAAGGAAGATAAACATATTGCGAATTTTCTAATGTTCTACCTAGTCCACTCCTATATGATTAATAACATTCTGAAACTACACTTTGTTCCATCTGATATGCTTAAAATAGTTTCCACAATGAAACTCTAATTTGCAAAGTGTTCATTAAACAAGAACTAGAAACTGAAAAGATTTTGTGGTTAAGAAAGATGGTAGACATTGTCCCTGCATTAAAAGTAGGAAAATTAAAACAAGATGGAGTTTCAGAAGCTGCTTAGTCGAATTCAGCTGGCCAATGAGACTTCCTCGTCCACGAGTGCTGAAGACAATATCTCTGGAACATATTCCATCTGGAACTCTTTCCCTTGTGTCTTTTTGGGGGTACAAAAGAACACTAGTTGTCCCCTTCCGGAACTAGAATGATAATCCTTAACAACACTATAAACACTTTAATTTGGAACTTTTAGGAAATAATAATACCAGTTATTTATAGACTGTTGATGGTCCTCAGCTGCTCAAAAGGACAAGCTTAGGGGATGAGCAGGAGGATCAACTTCCCCTGTCTTTGGTATTCTCCAATCTTTGGTCTGTATAATAAAGTTGAGTTTTCCATCTTCGAATTTCATGAAAACTTTGGCACCATGAATATTTGTACAAAGTGATTATAATACAGTCTACAAGAGTTTACATTTTTAATCAATAGAGTAAAAACAAGTAGATTTACTCTTCTACTTGAGATGGGTAAAAAAAAAACCGGAACAAAATATGTGAAACAATAGTGCCCAAGACATTGGACATTAGGTAATGGAGGACAATGAGCACCAAGATGTAAGACCAATTAGATGTATTTCATGATCATCTAGAAACTTTTTCTAATGCATGGGAATGTTTTCCAGACCATGGCACAGGGAGAGAGAAGCCAGGCAGAGTCCAACTGTCTTGCTGAGTTGAGGAGACAGAGCTCAGAATACAGGGAAACCATGACAATGAGAGTTTACAAAGTAGAGAACCAGAAAGAAGGAAGCTGCACAGAGATATAACTCCAGATGGCTGAAGAAGGTTCCCCTTGAGCATTTGGTTAAGCATCCATTAGTGCATGCATGTGAGAGAACTATGCAAGACAGTGGAAAGAACCACATGAAAGAATTAGAGGAAATAGACCCTAGACTTTACCCAGGCCTGAGAAAAGTGACTGTCCCCAACAGTCCTAGTGGAAAACCTCATAATTCTGGTAGAATAAGACAACTGTGAAGAATATTGCATCACTAGTGGGGAAATATTTTTCCTGTATTACAGATGAGGAAGCTGAGACAGAATAAGTAATTGCCCAAATTTTATTTAAATTTTGGGCTGCTGAGTTATTTATTCAATTTTCTGCCCTCAATTTAAATTATAATTTGGAGATGATTCAGTTTTTCCAAACATTAAGTTACTTGATGAAGCAGATGATACTTCTTATATATAACTCCTTTCTTCCATTTTTAGGTGCGTGAAGTCTGAATATATTTGTAGGTGAATTTCTGGAAGTGCAGATTTTAGAGTCACAAAATTAGGAAGCACATATTGGTATAAATTCTTGGTTCTAAAGATTATAGATATTTTAAGATTTTTTTCTCACTACTGCACGTGATCAAACTTTCAAGTCTCATGTTGCCTTATGTTATAGACAATGTTTGTGTTCCCCTAAAATTCATTTGTCGTAATGTCAGAATGAATAATAGACACTAATATTTTTATAAGGCGTTAGTCTCCCTATCTTTCTTTAAGATGTCTACTTTAGATTGTCTGAATAATTATGTTTAACTTGATCGCCTTTTTAAAAGGAAAAAAGATAAACAAGCCAGGCAATTATTTAGGTTGTTTTTAGTTTAATGAGCTCCTATATGATGTGGAAGACAACTGAACTGACTAGCTGCTTCCTGTCTTTGCTTTGCATTAATTTCCAGGACATCTACTGTCAGAACCAATGTGATTTTTTTGTAAAGTAATCCTATCCCTTAGAGCTTAAGAGAGACAGCTAGTTATTAAGCAACAGACACCTATGCCAACATTACAGCTGATAAAGAGCTTGATGGTAAGTGAGATCATGGACTTTTCACCCTTTATTCATCTATTTTGTAAGTCAACATCTCAGGATGCTCTAAGCCTCAAGCAGAGCTGGAATAAGATATAATTTTAAGAAAAGTTTCCTTTTTTTTGTATTTCCTAATGTGTGACTCTCTGGTGAGACCAAGTTATCTGGGTCTCAGAGACAAATTTTATTATTTAGGGGGACCCATTATAAAAGATATGTGGGAAGCATGAACATTATTTGCAATCACATCTTTTAAAAGACTCACTTCCTTGAGTTTCATCATTTTCGATTTGTTGGCATCTGTTATTTAAAATAAAAGTTTTCTAAACAGACTTAAAAATCAGATTTATGACAAAGAAAGGCTTTCTCAAATCCTTTATCTCCCATTTAACACATCAAGAACCACACCTAGTGCACACTTCTCTACACTAAGGAATAAGCTCTAGGGTGAGACGAGTTTTCTGTCTGATAGTTAGCTCATGAGTCTTCTTTGCTGAGTAGAAGAAGAATTTGATGTGCAGGTTCTTTTTGGCTCCAGGTGACTGTAGGAGGAAGGAAGACAAAGGTAGAGAGGAAAACTGTCAGGCACGTGGGTGTTTATTTATTTCCTGTTACAAATCTGTAAGAGGCCTCTATGCAATAGACCTCATACCAAACAGGGACACTGAGTTAAGAGGACAGTGTTCAGATAAAGGATTTAGATTATACTTCTTGGTCTTCCCTGTTACCTGTAAGGTATGAACACCAAAAAGAGAGACAGGGGTCATCCTTGGGACACCATGGCCAAGGTGAGGAAATCTCATAGAAGGACAACCTGGGCACGAGTTCTGGAAGGACACGGCAGAGACTCAGAGAAGTCTGCTCTGCAAAAACTGAGGGAAGTTGAGTGCTGTGGCCACAGGACCCTCACTAAGCTGAGAGAGAATTCAGCAACAGCACACCACAGATCAGATTCTACTATCACTGTGAAGATACCTGGTAGATCTGACACCCTTTTACTCAAGTGTTTCCTCTTAAATCCTCGATACCATCTTGGAGAAAGTCAAATGAGTATAAATAAGAGCAATTATCCCCAAAGACTAAACATTACCCAATGAGGCTGTTTAGATATGGAAGTAGGCAAAGGCTTTACTAGACTGAACATTTAGTTCTCTCCTTCTGTATACCTAGCCATCGAGCAGGGGAAGCATCATGAGGAGGACCAGATCCAGAAGCATAGCTCTCTGCACGTCTAAGCTGTCATGTGAACACACGTGCAAGCCTATCACATAATGTTTCCTGAGCAATACTACTCATTTGAAATACATCAACTGAGAGTTTCCTATATGCTGAGCAGCGTGCTAGGGACTGTAGATTTGACGAAAAAATGAGGTGTAGTGTAGTCCTTGCATTTAAGATCATGATTTAGGGAACAGGCCTTCTCCGGTTATTAAAAATGGTCTGTTGTTTATTTGTCACTCTTCAGAAATTTAGTGATTTAAAGAAGAAAGCTTATTTCTTTCTCATGAAATAGTCGTAGTGGGTGTTCTGGTAGGGAGAGCCCTTATCCTCTTTAATCATTCAGCGACCCAGGCTGATGGCTGCTCTGCCATCATCAACATGCGGATTCCAAAGTCACCTTGAACATCAACTGCCTCATTAGCCAACAGTGGGAGGACTTATGAACCTGACCTGGAAGTCAAGCAAATCAGTGTGATTCACATTCACTGGAGAGAACTTTGTCCTAGGGGCACCATGACTGCAAGGGAAAGTGGGAATTTAGTCTGGTCGTATATCCAGGTAGAAGGAGAGATTTGATTCTGGAGGGCAACTGGAGGTCTTCTCCATGGGTGTAAGCTTCATTGACAATATAGCAGAATGCCTTGTTGAATATTAAACTTATGATTTTGTTTTAAACAGTAGAAAGTGAGGCTCAGAGGATCTTTAGGCAGCATTTAGAGAATGACCGAAGAAGGTATTTCTTCCATCAATAGCCACAAAGATAGGGTTGTAAACAGATCTATTGTATTTGTAGATAAGAACCCTCTTGAAGGTAATCACATTTCTGGTGTCCAAAAAGAATGCAAAAATAACCTTTTAGAATTTAGGAATCCAGAAAGAGAAGCTTCCAGGTTTGTAATGGGATCCACTGCACCAGGCAGCAACGACCTGTAAATAGGCTTTTTTTTTTTTTTTTTTTTTTTTTTTGTATTTTGCCCCAGCAGAGGCAATTGAACTCTATTGCCCTAGAAAGCATGTAGTATGAGGCATTTGTGTTTTAGGTCATGACAGAAGAAAGAGAAGGAGTGGGGAATTTACTGGGTGTTCACTATGAGACCTGACCTGGGATCCTGGGGATCCTTCAGAGTTAGGTTCTAGTCTCAAGCCACTGCTCCAACAATCTCAGATAGAATCTACTATCAGAAGGCAAAACTGAGAAGCAAGTGTTTGGGGTCAGGTTACGATAGGGGATTTGATGAATGGGGCCTGTGAGATACTTCCTGCATAGCTTGCCCTTGGGAATGGGTTTTCTATATATAAAACATAAACACTTTTATGGACTCTGATCAAAATAGGAGTTAAGAAGGAAAATGGCTGGAAAAGTGCCAAAGGGGACATATGGGGGATGTTTGTAAAAAAGGCAATAATCAGGAAAGAATAAGTAGCTGAAATAAGCTAAGAAGTAGATAGGGAGGAAATAATATTCAGCAGTAAATAGATAACATAATGGCTAGAGAGAAAACAGGAAGGATAGCATTGAAGAAAAATTTCCAAGAAAAAGTATAAACTGCAGAAGGTCAAAGAGTCATTTAAAGAAGGGGGTTAAGAGATCAAGGATGACGACAATGCCTTCCACATCACCATTCTTCTGAGTAGAGTTTGATTTGTGGATGTACTTAGGTGCTTGGTTGAAAAAGAAAAATGCAGCACTCAGATACATTCTCTTGTCTTATTTCATCTTGACATCTATCATTTTCATTAAGGAGGAACAAACAGAAAAACTACTTAGGCAAAGTAAAGATAGAAATTCTGAGGTAGAACAAAATTAAGTCACAGGACCCCTCAACCATATTTTCTTGGGTCTCTGAGTAAAAGCCGATCTTTGACAATGTTAACGCTCTCCTCACTCCCTACTTAACCTTAGTTCTATAACTTCTTGTATCTCTAGAGCCTGTTGAAAAGAGAGAGAGAGAGAGCGAGAGCGAGAGCGAGAGCGAGAGAGAGAGAGAGAGAGAGAGAAATTGAATGGTAGATTCAAGTTTCATACTCCCCATTTGGAGAAAATTGATGTTTTCTTTACCTTTGCCATTTATTTCATTACTATTCTCACCTTCTTCACTCTCTTACTACACTCACTATCTCTTCTGTCTCACTTCTCATTCACTGTTGAACCCTCTCATTTGACCGAAATTGTTCTTTGTTACTCCAAAATATTTTGCTTGGAGTCTTTTATTGCATTTTCCACTTTCTGAATGCATTGTCACTATTTGCGTAAACACTATCTATTGTGTATATAATAATTATAGGTATTCCAAGGCACAGATCCTTATCTATGGGGATTTATTGTGTTCACTTATGACTCTCCAAGGCACTGCTCAGTGCTTTGTGTATAGTAGGATCTCAACAAATATTTGTTGATCTGAATTACTAAAATCACATTACCTTGAACTTTTGGAGGCATTTATTTCTTGTTTTTTCTTCCCTTCCAAATATGTAACAAAAAGGAAAAAAAATTCCTTTATCTGGTGTAATCTAAGGAATTTATAGAAATTCAAAACACTGTGTCCAATTCATGAACTCATCAACTTAGCATGCATTCAAATATTTGGAGAAGACTGGGAAAAGGAAATAAGCTAGAATAAAATATACTTTTTTCCTATTTGATTGTTTTCTTATTTGATTTTCGTGAGAGTATTCTCAGACAGTAAAGATTGTGAATCACATGATATCACATATGTGGGATATAAACCTAAAAGCAACAAAGGAACAGGACAAACAGAGACTCAGGGACATGGACAATGGACTAGCGGTTACCAAGGAGTGAAGTGAGGGGGTGGGGGATGGGTAAAGTGAAAAATAAAATACCAAAAAAAAAAAAAAAGAGCACCCAGATTGTGTTGTGCTCACTCCCGCCTTCAACACACTTTTATTTTCTCGGCCTCCTTCCAGGCCTTAGAAATACAATAGCCAGTGAGACAGTTCATTAGGACGCCAATGGTTTGACCTGCCTCTTGGCAAATGAATCTCATGATCCTGAGAAGACATTTCACCCTTCATGGTTTCAATGTCCACATCTCTGAAATGGGACTGAGATTAGAAGATAGCCATCATTCTCTAGCTTTCTTCTAGCTATATCGCTGAGGACCTCTAAGAGCAGGACATACTCTTATCACAGAAGTAGAGGTCCTGGTCCCTTTCACCTATTCACAAAGGGATGGGAGGCTGCCCCCAGGACCAGTTTCCTCTAGACAGACTCCTGAGGATCAAAGGAAACTCCTTTCAGGGGAATTTCTACATTAAGCTCACCTCTTTGGGCTGCCTCTGATGAGCCTGACCCCCCCAGGTCATGGGTGCTTTGTGCTGACTCTCGCAGGGCTGTCGGCACAGTGACTGCATTCTGCTATGCTCTGCATGCTTCAGGGTTGGCAACCAATGAAAAAGAACACTTCTGAGACTGGATGAAAAAGGAAGAGCAATGTTTGATGCAATCCGTGGGCAGGAGGAGCTCCTGGTGCAGGAGGAGTCCAGGCTTGCTGCAGAAGCTTTTCCTCCTGCTGGCCCCAGCAGACCAGCCTGGCCAACCATGCTCATCGCATGTCCTTATGGCAGACAGCTGGCCTGGCACCCGGAAGATTCTGCCATCTTGGTCATGAAGAACTTAGTTGCGCCTGAGGGAGGTATTTTTAATCCCTGTGTGCATCAGCAAAGAGAAAGCAGGACTCCTAAATTCAGGATCATAAACCATTTTTGTGCCTATCTGGTGAAGACTATGGACCCCTTTTCCGAAGAATGTTTTTAAATGTAAAAAAATTAAACTACATATGTAAGATTATAAAGGACATAAATTTTATTGAAATTCAATTATCAAAAGATTTAGGTTGTGATAAAGTAATATATGTGCTTCTTTATTAATGTATAAAAAAAGTTTCTCTGTAATTTCAGAGTAATGATGATATATTGACTCTCTATGCCATAACTATGATATGATATAAAAGTAACTGTGATCTCTGCTGACAAAATCCCAGGTGCTGTGAATACTACTATGTTTGCCACCTACTGTATTTGTTACCTATTGCTGTGTCACGCAACTTAGCATTTTAAGAATAAGGAATATCATCACACTCAGTTTCTGAGAGTCAGGAATCCAGCAGGGGATTTGGGCTGTTTCTATTCAGAGTCTCCCACGAGGTTGCAGTCAAGCTCTGGACTGGGGCCGCACCATCTGAAGGCTGGAGAATCCACTTCCAAGCTCACTCATGCAGCTGTTGGCAGGTCTCAGGTCTTCAGGCTTTTGACTAGGTCCCTTAGTTCCTTGTCATGTGTCATCAAATCACAGAAACTGGCTTCTCTCCAAGTGAGTGATAGAAAAAGAGAAAAGCTGGAGACAGAAGCCATAGTCTTTTATGACCTGATCTCAGAAGCAGCATGCCACCACTTCTGCATCCTACTGGTCACACAGATGGACTCCGGTATAACCTGGGAGGGCACAGCACAGGGGTGTGAACACTGGAAGTGTGGTCTCTACACCAACACTCGCAATGGAAGGACGTGCTAAACTTCAGTTAAGACAAAGTAAAGATAGAAATGTAAAATTTCTCATCTGAGTTCATAGACGCTGAATTCTATGCGCAGATTCCAGGTTAACAACCCCTGATAGATTGAGAGTATCTTTGCTTCCAGATAATTTCTTACTTTAAAGAAAACCGTTGTGGGATAGTCAAAATCATGACCATCCTCTTAAAAACAAGACGTTAGTTTACACAGGCCTGATAAACTTTCCTTTGATTTGTTGAGCTCAGGGTTTCTGACACTCTTGGCCTTGCACAGAGCCTAACATGTGGAAGATGGCGTATGATCATTGAATAAAGAGCTCTTATTGATTAATGCATTTGGGGTCAAAATATGGAAGAACCTTGGAGATGGTTGGGTTGATGATATTTACATGGAGAATATACCAGCCTTGTTTCTATCTGGCATGTTCTGTTCACTCTGCCTGGAATGTGCGTCCTCCAGACACAGCTCCCTTTCTTACTTGCTAAATATCTTTATCCAAATTTCCCTTTTCTCAGTGAGGCCTCCACTGACCATGCCACCTGTGGAAGGCGGCTTCTCAGATGGCCCCCGATGATGCTCATCCCCTGGCCTTCGTGCCCTTGTATAATCCCCACCCCTGGACTTAGTGACTCACATCTAAGAAAGAGAATGCAAGAAGGACGGGATGTCACTTCTGAGATTAGGTTACAAATTGTCTGTGGCTTCCTCGCTTCCTCTTTCTTGCTCTCTCACTTGCTCAATCTGAGGGAAGCCAGCTGCCACGTTGTGAGCAGCCCTCTGCAGAGGTTGAAGTGACAGGGATCTGAGGTGGCCTCTGGCCATGAGCCAGTAAGAAGCTGAGGCCTTTAGTCCAACAACCCGCAATAAACTGAATCTTTGCCCACAGTCATGTGAGTAATCCTGGAAGTAGATCCTCTTTCATTCAAGCCCTGAGATGACTGCAGCTCTTGTCAACACCTTGATTAAAGCCCTAAGACTCTGCAGCAGAGGATGATGAAGCTAAGCTGGATTCCTGAGCAAGATATTATCTGTGAGATAATAAATGTTTGCTGTTTTAAGTCACAGATATTTGGGGTAATTTTTTATTCAGCAGTAGATAATTAATGCACCATCAAAAAGGAGACCTACTAACATAAATTTTGGTTGACTCCCAGTTTGAAAAATGAGCTATAAGGACATTTTAGGGACAATGGGGGAAATTTGGATACAGATTGAATATTAAATAATCTTAAGGGAATTGTTAATTTCCCTAGGTATAATTATACTATTGTTATGTTGGATTATGTCCTCAATTTTAGGAGATAAATACTAAAGCATTTAGGAGTGAAATGTCGTGATTTCTGTAATTTGCTTTTAAGTTTCAGAAAAAACAATTTTTTTATTAACTATCTATATTTATATCTCTATCTATATCTGTAGTTGTTCTTCAGTATCCATGGGAGATTGGTTCCAGGAAATCACCACCCTCCCCATACCAAAATCTATGGATGCTATAGTCCCTTATATAAAATGGTATAGTATTTGCATCTAGGCTACTGCAGGATATGGCTACACATTACTTTGTTCACATGGGTTCAGCATAGTGCTCAGTACATGGCAAATTTAAGTTTTGCTGTTTTGAAACTTTCTAGGAATTTTTTTTTCAAATATTTTTTGAGCCACTGTTGGTTGAATCCATGGATGGGAAACCCTAGGATACAGTGGGCTATATACACAAATACACACATTTGTGTGTGCAGAAAAACAAATACAGAAAAAGTGAAATACAAATTAAATAAAGGTGGTGAGTGTATGAGTGCTTATCACACTACTTTTTTTACTGTTATGTGTATTTTCAAGTGTTCATAATAAAAAGTTTTTAAGTGTTTAAACATATACTCATTTTCAAATAGGAAACTGGGCTTCAGAGAGGTGAAAAGGAGCCGCTTACTCATGATAACGCAGCTAGTCAGAGGCAGGTTGAGAACCTAGATGTCTGCGCTCCCAGTTCAGTTTTCCTTCCATCATGTCCGGAACATCCTTCCTTACATTCTTCTCAGCTCTGAAACAAAGGCCTTCATCAAACTGATGAGTCAGGAATGCTACAAAGGACACATCCCTCTGTCCTCAATTCAGTGGGGGGTCAGGCATTTTTATCAATTTCAAACAGACCTACAGTTGATCAGTTTTCCTGGAACCTATATACTTGTCATCATGAATGGGTCTTATGTGATTTAAACCCCTTAACAACAACAACCAAAAGGATGTTTCTTCCATTCTCATTATCTAAGCTTTTAAAAATAATAGAGATAAGCCTGCGGCAGGAATGCAGTTCACATACTTAAGGCCTCTGCCAAAAGGTGACTTTTGCCTCTGCCACTTTTTAACCTCTTTTTTTTTTCTTCCTGTTTTGTTCTTACTTCCCAGTCATCCAAGCCCTGTTACAGCACAGGGTTCTAAACAGCCTGGGTTCAAAACCCAGCTCTAACATTTATTAGTTGTGCAATCTTGAACATGGAGCTTAATCTCTCTGTGCTTCAGTTTCATCATTTGTAAAATGAAAATAATGATAGTGTGGTAAGTAGAATAATGTCCCCCAAAGACTTCCACGCCGTAATCCCCAGAACCTGCGTAAATGCTACCATACTGGAAAATGGACTTTGTATGATTAAGGTTATAGACCTTGAGATGGGAGATTATCCCGGATTATATGAGTGGGCCTTATCTAATCACATGAGTTTCTAAAATTAAGGTACCTTTTTCTTAGGGTAGCAAAGAGGAAGATGTTATGATGGAAAAATGACTTGCTGGGTAGTTAAAGGAAAGGAACTAAATATCCCTGAAAACTGGCTTCCTCTAATTAAAAAAAGAGATATGTGAATATCTTTTTGGTATCATCAAAAAGCCCTTCGCAAACTTCAGAATTTTCTACCAACCACATTTTTAAAAGCAAAAAGAGAAAGGTAAACATAATTTTGTAATATATTTTATTTAACCCGATGTAACATATTATCGGTATAAAAATTATTGAGATATTTTACATTTTTTGGCACTAAGTTTTTTTGAAATTGATTAGTATTTTACATTTATTGCTCATCTCACTTTGGACTACTCACATTTCACATACTCAATAGCCACATGTGACTAGTGGCTACTGTCCTAAACAGTGCGGCTTACAGAACATAAAACAAAGGGCCTCTGGACTGAGGGATACCAGGCATAGCTGAAGACAAAGAAACGATACTGAAAAATGAGGTTTGGTAGAAGCTTAAATCCTAAATGTCGAAACCTGCTTCTCCATGGCACTATCCCTGGTCTTCTTTATTCTACTTGGCTTTCAAAACTCAAGCAGCTAGCAAAGCTCACACCATTAAGGCAGTGCTTAAATATGAGCAGATAGTCAAGGATCACCAGACATGTGATAAAAGCGTTTAATATAAAAGCTAGAGAATAAACAATGTTGGGAGATAATTCTCTGCAATAAGTCTCATATTTCTGCATGTTTTGCAAGTAGAGACACTGTGCTTTTTGCTCTAGGCTACCTTTGAATAGCAAACAGCCTTGAAAGATATAGTGTTTCCCTTCAAGGCAAAGGGCAGGTTTGTTTGCTGTCCAATATACTATCTTACTCTAAAGCAAAAATTAGAAACACATACTGTATATTATAAAAAATTAGGGTTCCCTAAACTTGGGATTCCTTTCCTTTAACCCAACCTACTCTATGTACAGACATCGCTCAGGCTTCTTTGTGTTGGTGTGTGAAAAATTATGCTCAGGAAACTGATGCGAATGCTGATATTCTGGCTGCGGCTAATTCTATGAGTAATAAAGTCCTTTGTCTCTGACTCAGGAGTCTCATGTCTTCTGTCACCATCCATGCAATTTGGTAGACTGCAAGTGCGGTAAAAATCTTACATTTTTCACAGTTTTTGACAACAATCAAATAGGAAAAAACAAAGACAACTTGAAAAAATATGGAAACTATAAAGAGGTATGAAGATTTTTTAAAAATTACCTATAATATCCTCTGAGAGATTTTAAAAAAGTTAACACATCCAGGAAACAAGAATGGTATACCACAGAAATGAGATAATCACAGAATAAGATGGTAGAATGTAAAACTTGTTAGAAGAGTTGAAAAATAAAGTTGAGGAAAATAGAAAAGATAAGAAAATTTAGACAATTCATCCAAGAGCTCCAACATCTCAATAATAGAATTTCTGATTGAGAATGGAAAAAATTGAGGGAAATGAATAAGCAAATAAAATAATTTAAGTAAATTTGGACATGAGTTTCCAAATCAAAAATTCCTCTGACTGCAAAGCCCAACAGAAAAGTAGATCCACATACGAAGGCATGTCATCATTAAATCTAGATAAAAACAAAAACAAAACCAAAAACGTTCATGAGTTTCTAGAGGGACAAAACAGTTCTTATATAAAGGGTCAACTATTGGTTTAGATCTCTAAACATCCACAGTGGAAGTTAAAAGACAATAGAGACTTGCCTTTAGAATTGTGAGAGAGCTCTTATTCAGCCAAACTATCAATTTAGTGTGAGCATGGAATAAAAAATATTTTCAAACATGCAAAGTCTCAAAAAGAGGGAAGGAAAAGAAATTTCTGGAATTATGGTAAAGAGAGATTCTCAAGATGACAATTATGTACTAGAGATGAAGAGCATCCAGGCTCGGATGAAAAAGTCAGAATGTTCCAGCTGGGAAAGATATCTTCGAAAATATCTATCAGTTGAAACTGATAGAACAGCTGATATATTTGAAAACATTAAGAGAATATTTACTCTATTGTGGAAGTATTTGGAGCTGAATTAATGAGAACCTCATAGAAAACTGGTTAAGTAATGAACAGTGTTTACATAACTGCAATTGTGTAAACAATGATTATTGATATAGTCTATATTATTATATAATTATTTTGAAAACATAAAGGGATAGTAAGTGGGTATGTGGGAGGTGTGGCAATGCTGTGGGAAAATCTTGATTTTTTTCCCTTAATTTTAGTCATCATGGAGAATGAAGAAGTAACAATGTAAGCATGTTATTCAGAGATATGAAAGTAAATATGAAAAAAAAAAAGAGTTAGATTGTTGCTTGTTGCTGCCTCAGGGAGCTAGAATAGGCTGGGCATAGAGAGAGAACAATTCTTGGTTTTGGTAATTAGTCTTACGGACTATTTAACTCATATTATATGCATGTAAAACTTCCATAAAATAAATATTAAACAACAACAAAAGAAGCAATGTGATCTTGCATTGTTTTTTGTTCCCTTTCTGCTGCTACTGCTAGTGGGTGGATGGCATAAAAAGAGTGGTTACCTGCAGGGAGCCGGGTGGGTCAAAAGAAGGATCGCGGACCTCAGGGCAGCAGCAGCAGGCCGCCATGCCTCCCTTCCTCCTGAGCAGCCTCCTCACAGAAGCGCTGTAGTCATGAATAAAGCATTCAGGACATTCACCTTTAGGAGGGTCCCCCAAGGAAGGATGGGGGAAGAACACAAAGAAGAGCTTTGAGGAGAAGGTACAACTCATTGGCAAGATTTGCCTTGAGATTAACTGCCTATTGTCCTAGGTCTCAAGATCCTGGGAAAGAAAAGGTCATTCTATTTTTTTTTTTTTTTCCTCAACTGTTAAAAGAATGGCAGGGTGCTATGTTCTGAATGTTTGTGTCCTCCCCAAATTCGTATGCTGTGTTGAAACTTAACCCCCAAGGTAATGGTATTAGGAGGTGGAGCCCTTGGGAGATAATTAGGTCTCGAGGGCAAAGTACTCATAAAAGGGATTGGTGCCTTTATGAAAGAAGACTAGGAGAGCTCCCTTGCCTTTTTGCCATGTGAGATTATGGGGGGCAGCGGGGAAGAGGACTTTCTAGGAAGCAAGCTCTCACCAGACAACAAATATGCTGGCATCTTGATCTTGGACAACCTCCAGATCAATGAGAAATAAATTGTTTTTTATAAGCCACCACTTTATGGTATTTTTGTTAACAGCAGCTCTGATAGATCAAGACACAGGGTATTCATAATCGGGAATGGAAACAAAGTTACATGGGTATAATAATCAGTGTCATGGGATCTTTGTTTGCTTCCCCAATGTGTGAGCCAACTATCACGGCTCCACCAACCACAGAACTAGAAGAAGTTGACTGATGCTCAGCAAATAAAATGCCTTGTCCTAGATCCAGATGTGGTTCCTGCTCACTGTCAGTTTATAATGAGTGGGGGAGGGAAGGTGGAGATAAATCACTATAAAACAGGTTAGCTCACAAGCAGTGCTACATAAGCACTCCTAGTAACACACACTACAGGAACTTAGGAGCTTAAGATCTCATTCCTTGCTGCGTTAGTTAGAGAAAACCTCATGGCCGAGGTGAACTCAGAGGTGAATACGATGTTTCCACAAGCAAAAATTGGTAGAAAAGAACATTCTAGCAGGAGAGAAGAGCTCGAATAAAGATATGAGAACTTGGAAAGATAAAATTCAACTCTAGTGCCAACTATGTGCCATTTTCAACTTCAAGTTCATATGGTGCTAAACCAGTTCCCCATATGTATAAATATGCCCAAGGTCACAGATTAATCCATGGCAGCACCAAGATTCAAACTCTGACTGGTGAAAAATCTATGCTTGTCCCACCATTCGGTGCTACCTCTTATGCAGACATAAGAAAGTGCAAGGCTATTCAGGAAATAACTTTGGGTTTCCCCCAAGCCGAACCAGATAAAACTCAAGTGCAAGTAGTTTATTATGAAGTCAATCCCAGGAAATTTGGTAAGGGAAAGGAGAAATGAGACAGAGAAGGAAAGAGAACCAATAAAGGGTTCATTATTAAACAAGCTGTCACTGGAGACAACTAGAACTAAACCCTACTAGGAAATTCTGGGATCCAGTATAGAAGCTGCACCTCAGAGTTGTCCCTCCCCAAGGAGGGGAGGGAGCTGGTATAATCAGTATTCCAGCCACTGATTGAAGGATGATGGGAGGAGTGGCATTAATTTGCCAACACTTCTAGCCTGCCATATAGGTGAAAGAGTAAGCTCTTTAGCTCAGAGAAAATCCCCAGGTAAAGAAATGCGGATACTGGAAATCGGACAGATGGGGACTGAAGTGGGTATGGGTGAGTGGACCGGAGGAGGGTACCAACGGTGACTGCTGCGAAAGCACAGATTACCAGGAAGCTCCATGAAGGCAGGGACAGTGTCTGTATACCCACTACCTGGAACATAAGAAATGTTTCATAAATGCTTGTGGAAGAAAGAAAGGGAGGGGCAAAGGGATGGAAGGGTAGAGGAGGGAAAAAAAGCAGGGCTACAACGTTGAGCACCTTCAGGAGACTAGAGAAGAAGCTAGAGGGAACAGCGTGAGTGTCTTGAAGGACTTGGCTCAGTATGTGATGGAAAGCTTTTGAGAGTTTTAGAGCAGGACAATGACACGATCAATGCGGAATTTAAGGAAGACGAATCTGACACTCTTCTGTTCAGAAAATGCTTATCGATCTATCTGAGTCTAGAAGTGCTTCATTTCTAGTAAGGATGAGGCAAAAGGAAAAAGATTTACATTGCTGTAGAACATTTTTAAGTGAACTCATTGTTCATGAAGAACAGCTGCTGACATCAGCAGCTTTCCAGGAGTGCTTCTTGCTCCTGGTCTGCGGGTGCAAAGAACAGCACTTACCAAGACACAGACATTGACAGGGGCGCTCTGGAGTGAGCCAGCCTCCCTGAAAGGCCAGGACCAAACAGCAGACCCTGGGTGATGTGAGGCTTTTCTCCGTTGTACCTCACAATCACACATTTCCCCAAGCTGCAAAATTGGAAGAGAACATGAGACATGACCCTTTTGTAAATATCGAGATTAGAATAGTGAGTGGATTACGAGAGGGGCAGAATTTCCATGCAGGTGTTTGACCTTATTATGTTCCCTCCTAAATAGACAATAAACTCGGGGTCCAGATCCCTTTTCCACAATTCAGAAATACTAAAACTCTAAAAACTGATTCATTTTCATAAATTTGTGACAACCTCATTTAGCATCAAAACTTGACCTTATGTTAAATTCATTTAGTCTTCCATTTAAAAAAATGTTCACTTTGGATGAATATTTATTCATTTTCCTCTAGAACAATTAGTTGCTCTGAATTTTGAAACATGTTTGACTCCCAAAGATATTGGTTAAGGGATCATGAACTGAAATTTAAAAATGGTTCCTTGGTTCTTAAGTTGAAGCCTTTACCATATCTCCATCAGAAAGCGCTGCTCCTGCCTATGAGTCAACTAAAAGAAAAAAGAAAAAGTGTTGATTATTTTTGCATTTTTAAAAAAGTACCCTGAAATATAAACTGATTATGATGTTCTTCACTTTTTGTGTGTATATTTCTAACCAGGTTTTCATCTAATGATTCATCCCTTCATTCATACGTTCATTAATTCAGTAAATTGTTCTTAGCACCTAGTCAGGGCCAGGCAATGTGATAGGAACTGATGAAACAATGAATAAGACACATTTCTTGCCCAAGTCAGATATTAATCATCATTACCATCAACAAATATGTATTTAGCACCTTGTGAACAAGGCGCTGAGACTAGGTACTTCAGGAACTTATAACAAGGCATGGCATAGCAGGGTCCTTGTCCTTTAAGAGTCCATTCTCTTTGAGGAGATAGCCAAGCACATAAAAGGCTAAGTAACATTATGCAATGCTAAGTGCCAGTTGAGTGGTATGAAGCATAAGGACGACCAGCATTCCAGAGATAGGGAGATCACTCTTGGTCTGGGCAGGTGTCATAATTATGGTCAAAGCTAATAATAACTCTGTCATAAACCACAGCATTGCAAGGGAGATGGAATAATTTCTTTGAGACAATGAAATATTTTTGGTTTAAATCGACCTCGTGGAACTATATCTGGCACTTAAAGAGTTTCATTTATGTCATAAGGGTTCATTTGTGGGTAACTAGTTCCCGAAATAAGAAATTTATCTCTTCAAGTTGGAGTCATAGTGAATAGAAAAGATGAAAGTTCATTATTCCCTTAAAAGTTATTCATCATTAATTGCGTTTGGCACTTTTTTAAGTAAGGAAAATTACCCTAAACTGGATGGTCCAAATTACATTGTTATCTGTGAGAGGCTTTTCTTGCGTAATTACTATGTGCTAGCTTTGTAATTATAAGGAGAAACTAAATTTTCTCTCTATCGCTGAACATGACTGCCTCTCTTGGGCTGAAAAAAAAAATCCTTGTCTTAAAGGATAAGCCTTTTTTTTTTTCTTTTCTCTCCATGTCTATTGCAAGCCACACAAAGCCACTTTGACCTCCAAAAGCAATTGTCAAACTTGAAGAAACATGTAAACTGAGGTGCTGTTTTGGAGGCCTCCCAAAGCAAAAGGAAGAAGTCAAAGCCTGCCCTGCAAACCCCATGGTGGAAAATCCTACATCTTCCCCAAATATATTAAACTGGGATTCAAAGGCCTATACCCCCAGGCAAATGGAAAGCCAAAAGTAAACCATTGCTTAGATGGATTTGCAGCCCAGGTTTGTATCACCTGGTCCAAGGAGCAGCATGCCTTGAACTTGTACCAAGCAGGTCCCTTACTGATAGTAATGTTCCCAGAACAGACAAAAATATTCTCCAAAAAAAAGTTTCCTCATCTCAGACATCAATCATTACTAAATTATTTTCAAGTACAAAAAACAGCACACAGTCAAATGTGATCAGTTACATAAACAAGACAACATGAATGTGAATAAGCAGAAATAATAGACAATAGAACCAGACCACAAAGATTTCAAATACTAAAATTATAAGATACAGATGATAAAGTATTTGTGTTTCATATGTTGAAAAAAAAAAAAAACATATATCTCCATGGAATAAGAAACTACAAAAAGGCCAAGAACACGATTCGATTTTTGTAAAAACAAACAAAATGCTTTAAAACACCTCCACATGTATTCTAGCAGAGCTGTACCTTCACAGATAGAAAAATTTGCACAAATTGCTCCATTCATAAGCCTGGATGGCCCAAGTGAAAAGTAGCTGGACACTACTTGTGAAGGATGAGTACATCCCCACCCCCACTTTAGAGTCTTAAGGTTATCCTTCGGCAATCAGTTATCTATCACTCTTTTTTTCCCCTTAGACTGTGGATTTGGATAAGAACATTTATACCTTTTTGATCACAGTTCAGGTAAACCAAGAATATCCACTAGGAGTGTTAAATACACAGCAGAGTGTTCTTCATGAAGAAATATCTTGGCGAACATGAGAGGAAAATTTTTAAATGACTCTGAGTGCATTCTTCTTCCTGTATTTACCTCGAAAGTGAAAAACAAAAAATCCTACCAGCTCACACAGCAATAGCCTTTCTACCATAACTACTTACTTCTACATCACTCAATGCACTGCTCAGAGCTGCCTTCAAGAATGACTTATTCCTACAGGGAGTGTTGCAGACAAGCTGTCCTTGTCTGCCACCGCAGGAACTGCCCCAGCTGAAGAGTCCACTGGCCAAGGTCTCATCTCCTTCCTGGGTGGCCCATATCCAATAACAAATTGACATGTGCTACAAAGTCTTTTCCCTTCCGCTCCCCAAGTGGGACATCTCTGAAGGTGATTCCATCTTTAGAACTCCCTACAGGGTCGACTGAATCTTCCATATCCAGCATCATAGTTTCAGCTTCTCACTGTGTGCAGTCCTGCATTCTCCTCTTCTCTTCTATGGGTGTCAATCCCAAGGGCATCCTTCAGAAGTCTCCTACATGCAAATCTCTGTATTCAAGTGCTTCCCAGGGGACCCAGACTGTGACACTCATTGATTTGAGCCTCTGTACCTTATTGGGGGTGCAAACATTTCTTCTTTGGAAGTACTCTAATTGTACAAACTTGATCTAAGTGGCAGGAAATCTCATTCTCTCTGCCAATCTGACAACCTTTCAGGAACTTTCTTGGAAATCACTCTGCAAGGAGCATCAAGGCTTAGTACATATCCTACCAAACACATTCCCCATTTCTCATATTTAATAATGACTTCAGGAAACCAGCGAAGTCCTTATTCTTCGAGGTGGAAGTTAGTGCCCATCCCTAATTGCAATTGAAAACACTCAATTAATTTAAAGTAGTTGTATTTTTAGTTTTTTTAAGAACTCAGGTTTTTTGCTTTTTTTTTCCTTATGGGAGTGGGCCACTCTAATGCAAATAGTATCTATAACTGGGGGGATTTGTAGGAGTAGCTGTAAAATAGGAATATGGGAAACAGGTCGCCGGTCATCCTGTAGAGAGGGCTTGGCTTTGGTGACCCCAGACAAAAAAACCTGTCTCATCAGTTTACTTTAATTAAACTTATTAAGTGACAAAGGTCTTACAATGGGGGTTGATAGAGGTAAAGTTTTATTCTTTCCTCCATCCACTCCATCTCCCCAAACCATTGAAAATAGATTCTGATTAAATTATTTTGTATTTGAGGACAAGTACACGTCCATGACATATTTTTCCAGCTTTACCAAGGTCTAACTGACAAACAAAATTATAAGTTATTTAAAGTGTACGACGTGATGATCTGATTTGTGTATACATTGTGAAAGAACTCTCCCTATCAAGTTAATTAACACAACCATCACCTCACTTGTTTGTTTATTTGTTTTGGGGAGAACATTTAAGTTCTCTCTTAGCCAACTTCAATTATACAGTACAGTTCTAACAATCTATAATCACTATGTCATACATTAGATCTTCAGACTTTAGTCATCCTATAACTGAAATTTTGTACCGTCTGGTCACATCCACAGCATTTTGAGGTTATATCGTGAAGCAGAAACCTCAGCTGTAGCAGCTATGTTAATACTTGATCCATTTGCACTCCCCTAAGGATCAATCAAAATGCAATTTCTTGGCATTAGGTTCTTTGTCGGTTTTGCAAATGCGTTTTATTTTTGTAACATACGCTAAATACATGAATATCTATTTTTAACAAGAAAAATAGACACATTAAAAATAAACAACTGGTATGTTTTTTGGTTTGGGGGATGCAGATAGAAGAGCATTGGGAAAGTTTAACTGACTTTGGCCTGTTTTACAGGCTCCAATATAAAATTTAGGTGTTTAGGGTTATGAGCCATCTTGATGGATTTATTTACCTTCAAGATGCTAGTATTGGTCCAGGGAAGGATGGAATTAAAAAGGAAGAGGGAATCAAGAAATTAAAGACTTTTAGGTTAAGACAGTGAAATTCATATATAGTCCACCACATTAAAATGCAATAGGATTCTGAAAGTTCCCTTGCAAATTGGTTACTTAGAACCCAGATACCTTGGAAAGAGACTTGCCCCAGGCTGCCAATCAAAGGAAGACGTAACCCTCAGGAAGACAAATCACCTCCCTGCAATTAATGTGAGGGAAAAAGTCAATTAGAATTTTAAATTATCAAAGTGCTTAATGCACTCTTGACAGACCCAAAAATAGCAACTCCATTTCCTCAATTTCAGGCGCAGAGGTGAAGCAGTTGTCAGTGGGTCCTGTTGTGAAGGGATCTTCCTCCATCCTCTCCCCACACAGCTGGCGCAGTGGGCCCTGTCGCCACCCGTTACCACCAAACCCAGAGCTGGAAGGGGTGCCCCTTTGCACTCCACTTGCTCAGATCAGCAGGTCTGCACCTCTGCCACGGAGGGACAGGACAAAGAGGTGGCTTGGGGTGACAGCCACTTGTCCCTTAGTTTACTTCACCTGGTGATTGGGTTTCTCTTCTCTGAGAGGGAAAGGAAAAGGAGAGAAGGAGGTGGAAAAAAATTTCCCTTGCTCTGGGAGCGTGCGTTGGAGGGGACATTCTGATCTGGATGTTTGTAATTCGGGCAGGGCTTTCGCTGATACTCACATTGTGCGCAAAAGAACTGGGCTGATGAGCTAAAAATTCTTTTCTATTTTGACTTTGCCTCAGAATATCAAAACATTTACTTTCTCCTGATGTAAGATAGGGTGGAGGAGACTTTCTATCAGGCAATACTTACAAACTGCTTGAGATCCTTATAAGATAAAAAATTTTTTATCACCACGGTGATTGGGAATGTTCTTAGACCCTAAGGGCTTGGGTGTTTGTTAGCCATAAAACTTCAAAGAATAAAGTAAAACTGGCCTGCAATGGACATGGAGAGAAATTCACTTTTCACTTTGCAAGTAAAGGGGGAAGATAAGACAAGGGAAGAACTGCAAGGAGGGAGCAAGAACACAGAGCAACGTGCAGAGACATTAGGACCAGGTGAAACTTTCGGGTCGCAGGGCAAGCGGCCCAGTCACACGGCCACACAAGCCATTGAAGGGGCAGTGGGGGGCAGGGCTCTTCTTCATATGAAGTTCTTCGCCTTGCTGTGTCATAAAACTCCGTTTCTGCTCCAAAATCATCAGTAGAGTCTCTTCCATTCATATTTTGCGTTTAGTGAGACTCGGGGAAAAAGGTGGTGGTTTCGTAGGCAGAGGAGGAAGGCCTCTTGAGGATCTGGGCTCCCAGGAACTCACAGGACTCTTAGGGAGGGCTCCGGCTTCTGCCAGCTATGGATCTGACAGAGAGGGGTGGAGCTAATTGGGTCTAGATCTCCAAGAGGCAGGGACACACTTAGTAACTTCTGGGTTGTAGATGAAAAAAAATAAAATACTATTTAGTAAAATCAATGGTAGGATCCAGAATATTAAAAAATCCTCTTCATCCCTTCATCTTTCAATGGATTTAACTTTGCAGTATCATCCATGCTGGGCTCTGCACGGCACAAAGCGGAAAGATACTGACTCTGCTCTCAAGTGCAGCAGGCACGGAAATAAATGAATGTCAGACAAGAAGACAATCACTCTGACAGCTATGAGGACAAGGCAGTGTTAGTGTGCAGGCAGGAGGACCTTTGCGGAATGCAGGTCATGTTCTAGCAGTTATAAAAAAAAATCACTTCACGGTCGTCTGCCTAGAGTCTTCCTCCTTGAGGGGTCAAATCTTTTTAGTACAGAGTTTGTTGAGAGCTTGTGCTTTATGTCTCCTTTCTAGGGTACAGCAGCTTTCTGAGTGTTTCCTTCAAGGATCCTATGACCTGTAAAAAATCTGTATTTCTCTGGAAGTGGTTTCTTAAGAAACAAAATAATAAAGAAAGATGTTTTGTGACCCTTGGGTTGTCACAGCAAGGGGAAAATAATGGAAATGTTATATAGAAAGTGACTACAAGGCAATGGAGCCTTCTTTAAATGGCCCCTCTGCCACAGGCTCAGGGCTTCTGGGAGAATCAGAAGAGGACGTCTTCCTCATCAGGCCGGTCCACAATGCTGCGCAGGCCACACCAATGTGGTGAGACCATGGAGCATCTCACCGCTAAGGGAAACTCTGGATTAGGGAAGGAACATGGGGCATTTACAGAGTTTTTCTTTTTTTTCCTTTCTAACATCTTTACTTTGCATACTTTTACTTTAGAAGTTGTTTAACGTACCTTATTTTTTTTTTAATGGTTTATTGTATGCTATGATGACCAGACAGAATTTAGTTAGAAGTCCTAGATTTGAATCCTGACTATCTTTTACAAACTAGTTGTACGAATCCAAGAAAATCACCACTATGGGAAGCCCCAATTTCTTCATCTATAAAATGAATTGCTGATAACATGATATTTAAAAAAGCCTTCCTCAGACTCAATCCAAAGTGCCGTGCAATTGGCAGTCTCTAAATCAAGCCTCTTAGTACTGTGGGAGAGTAGTTTGCAGCTTGTTACTCACGTAATTTTCTCTGACTCTAGTTGAAGCCTTTCTATGTTCCATGCACCATATCTAATGCGTGAGGCTGTTGTCTCAGTTATTTTCAACACCGCCCTATGAATTCATCACTATCATCCCTCCCATTTTATAACTGGGGACACAGGCCTGAGATTAAGCAGTTAGTTGCCTACAATCACCCAGCTAGGAATGGGGACAGCCTGACTCAGAACCCATGCCCTGGAGTCTATTCCAGAAAGTGGCCACAGGGCTCTGTCCTGAGTTTCCATCTAAAGCTATCCTCACTCCTGTGCCCCCTGAAATGATCTGGTGCCTCCTGCCTGCACAGACGAGGGAAGTTGCTGAACGCCATCCTCCCATTTACATTTGCTGTGTCGCCAGAATCTCTACTTTCAGAAGTCTCTGAATGGTATCACCTCAGGTCCTCGGGTGAATAGATTTGCTGCAGAACCTGTGAGCTTCCTTCAGTGTTTAGAAAGTTTAGGGTGACAAATGGTGTCATGGGTCTTTCTGGGCTTGGTGCTGGAGCCCCTTGCGTTTATGAGACAAGGGATAGTGAGCCACCTGGCTCCTCCCCAGTTGGCAGACACTAGCAACCACTTCTCATGCTTAATTGGAGCCTGTAACAACACAGCCCAGGCTCTCCAGGACCAGGCATTGCCACTCACTGCCAAATGATGAAAAACCTTCTGACCTGCCTCCTGATTGTTTTCAAATTAAAAGATACTTTGGGGACAACTTAAATTTACCCAAGTGCTTGTCTGAATGATTTTGGCAGCTTCTCCCAAGTGTGCTGGCTCCCAGCACAACCACCCAGCTTCAGACTTTCCACCCAGTGCAGGCCCACGCCCATTTTCTGAGCTCATGCTCTAAGCACTGTGCCAGCTCCTCGTCTGCTAGGGGCTCTCTCCAGCCCAGCAGAGCTGGTATTTTTGCCCTAGGTGGTAAGAAGGAGTCAGGTGAAGGGCCCCAGAAGCTGCTCTGGGCTGAGCACACTTCCAGAGAGAGACGCCAGTTGGGCAGTGCATCTGTGAGCTCTACAAATGAGGTGCTTCAGGGGCCTCTGCCTGGGAGCCCCTCGCCGACTGAGGGATGCTGCTTTCACAGAACACTTTGGAGTTTTCCTCTGCCTTCAAGGGTCAGATCCATGGTCAGAGCTGAAAGGAGCACAGGGGAGCATTGAACCCAACCCCGAATGAGGCCTATGGACATGGGTGACTGGCTTGGTTTTTATCAGTGACTTCATGGCAGAACTGGGATTAGAGTCCAGGCCTTGTGCTGCCCAGGCTGCACTCCGTCACCGCCTTTGTCTTCCATGCCTCACTTTGCCACTGGACGACTGTTCTCCTCACCTTCTTCTCTCCCACTGGAAAGACAGCTCGATGGGCTATAATTTAAAGATGAAGAAAGTTATAAAGGTTTCCAGAATCCCATGGGGCCACGTAAAAATATAATTGAAAAGAGAGTATAAGAATCCATTTCTGTTTTAAAATGAACACGATTATTGGACCTAATTCAGATCTTATATACTTCAAAGCTATTTTAGGGCTGGGGTGCCCTGAGCTTTTCTGTTCTCTCCTGACTGTCCATATTATTATCATTTCATCCTTGCCCTATGCTTCTTTTCTTCCTTTCCTTTCTGTGAGCCCTTTCCACGAATTTAGTCACCTCCCAAAGCTGTATCTTTGGTTTTCCCTCCTCGCTTTCCTTTTGTGCCACTGTGTTCTTCCATCAGAGTTATCCCAGGGTTTGGCATTTTACACTATGGTTCATTTCCTCCTTGGAATTCTCTTCTCCCTCAGCCTCTGTGATACAATATTCTCCTCATTTTCCACCTCACACTCTGGCTGCTGGTTCTGTCTCTTGTATAGCATTTCTTCTGAACGTTCTTCTCTGAATGTCACTGCTTTAGTTGGATCCATCCTTGGCTGGGTCTATCTCCTCTCCTCACCCTACACCCACCTCTTGAGCAAGTGCTTCTGTGATTTTCCCATTAGGTCTGCACACATTGTTGTAGCAGATTGTTCAGCTGAGCTCTGTAGTAGGCTTTCAAGGCCCAGGAAGCTTCTGAATTTATTGCCACTGGTAGCAACCCTCTTCCTCTGGCCTATAACACATAAGCTAGGCCAAACTGGTCGTAATAGCACACCATCCTCCTGCTGACAAGGATCAGGGCGTGTTCTCACTCTTGGATCTAACATGGCTCTCCTGGTTATTCTCCATTGGTGCTCCCATGCATCCACCAAGGATTGATTATTCTTGCTTCTCTATCTTGCTCTGAGACCTAGGAGGCCGATTTTTCCAGGCTGCATCAGCCAAGCTCCCCTGTCCTCTGGCTTCTGATGGGTTTTGACAGTGGGAGAGATTAGCAAGAAATCAGAGGGTGAAGAAAGAGCAGTCAAAGTATGTGGCACTAGAATGGGAAGTTAAACCAGTAATGCCAGAAAGGACAAAGTTGGCATGACCATCAAACCATGAAAGAAGGGTGGCAGCCTGAAGAAATTCCTGAGCCACACGTGTGGGTGGGTAGGTAGGTGCTTGCATACATGCGAGATAAAGGACTGAAATCTGATCGACACCCTTTCCAAGGACAAGCTGACATTTCTACCATACACGTGGACCCTCAAACCCAACCTAACAGTTTCACCTACTCCCAGCAACATCAGCCCCCTTGCCTTTTGCATTGGAAATCTCTTAGGTCATCTTTGATTCTTGTTGTCCTCTAATTGCCCACATATAATGCATACCCAAGCTCTGTTTATTCTGCCTTTGAATTGCCTTCCTCTCTCCCTCAACTCCTTTGCCATAATCTGGGCAATACCCATTCATCCTGTTGCCACTGCTTCTTAATCAGGCTCACTGGTCTATCGTCTCTAGACTTAATCTTCCCAAATAATCTACATATTATCATTGGAGATATTGCTTTCTCTTTCATTACTATGAAATATTTCATAGTATAGGGAAGTACAGAGAATAACTTTCCTTACACATATGGACACTACCTTACAGATTGCTTCAGAACTTTTTTTGATTTGACAAAATATGATAAAACGTTCATGAACAAAAGCATGTCAGAAACAGTTGAAGCCTCCTATAGCTCTCTCCTCAATTTCATTCCTCTCCCTTTGCCCCCACTATCTTGAATTTTGTATTTATTTTCCTCAAGAATTTTTTTTTACCACATATATATGAATCTGTTAATATTTAGTGTTATTTTGCATGTTTTCAGTCTTCATATAAATAATAGCTATATGTATCTATCTTCAATTTGCTTTCTCATTCAATAATATATTTTGAAATTTATACCTGTAGATACATGTAGCTCGGTTTTATTAAAATTAACTGCTATGGAAGCTTCCTTTGTGTGAATACACCACGATTTAATTATACATTCTATTGGTGATGAACATTTATTTCAAATTTTTCACAAAGATGAACGTGCCACAAATGAACTTTCTCATCTGTTTACCCTTCTGTGTGTATGAGAGTCTCTGAATGATAGACACATAGAATAAAATTGATGGATCTAAAGGTAGGAACATTTTTATCTTTATGTTGTTAAATTCTTCTCCAGATGAGTTTACAACCCCGCTAGCACTACATAAGAGTTACTATTTTACACTCATCATATTGACAGAAGGGAAAAGTCTAACACCTCCCAATTTGGGAGATATGGTGAAGAAATGGGATATCATGGCTGTTTTATTTTGCATTTTCCTGATTTCTGGTATGGTGGAGCATTGCTGATACTCATCTTTCATTCTGGGTTCCTCTTATGTGTGTTGCTGGTTTATATCCTTAGCCCATTTTTCTACTGGATATTTTTCCCTATTGATTTATAGGAATTCTTAGGTGCTAAATATTTTTCCTTTGGTAATTATATGAGAATCAGCCATCTTCTTCCAGTCAGTGGCTGGTATTTTTACTTTGATAATTTGACTACGTTAGAATTTTAAAAGTTACAATAACAACAAAAACTCACCATAAATATTTTCCTTTGCCACTGATTCCTTCATGTCTTATTGAAGAAATCCTTTTTTACTTTGAGATCATAAAAATATTCTTAATGTTTCTAACACAATAGTAATCTGATCAAGCCTGGAAAACTAAGTAATAGGAGGTAGTCGATAAGTCATTAAAAAAACATAAACAAACACAAACCCCAAAGAATTATGATAATGTGCATCAGAAAAGCCTCACCACTTTCTTTCAAGCTGTGTGACCTTCAGAAGGTCACGGAACTTCTCTCCGTGAAATAGGCAACAAGTGGCCCTGTATTTGTACCTGGCTGGTAGGGAAGCCCTAAAGAAATGTCCAGGAGAGCTGCTATTCACAGGACCTGCCCTCAGCCACTCTCCTAGTGCCTTCCTCCGGCATTTTCTAGATTTGTGAATCTCCAGCTGAGGTTTAAATGCCATCGTCCACATCTGAGACTAGAGCAACCTTGTGCTAATCTGGCTGACTCAGCTGGAGCATACCAAAAACCACACAGAACTTTGACTCTAAGCTGGCTTCATTTGTTGAAGTAAGTGGGGTTTCCATCCCCTGCCAGGGAGACAGTGCAAGGAGCGGGGAGTTAAAATGGATCCAAAGTGAAGCCCTGGGTTCCTCAGAGGGGGATATGAGGAGAAATGGGACATCGGCCTTCCATCTTTCCCTCCTCCCTCCCTTCCTCAACCACATTCCTGGTGTTCAAATGTTCTGGGTAATTGGTCAGAATTTAGTCTAGGGAAATTAGAAATAGAAAAGAGATGAAGTTTGTTTTGTACTGAAGTTTAGCTTGTGTTCGTCTACAGCTCTTAATTCTTTATTGGTGTTCTTTCTCTATCCTCCATGTCATGCCCCTAGCATCCCTTACCCTTACTACACACCATCCTTATTCTACCTACCAAAGCTGCAAGCAGAATAGTACCTGGGACCTGGTAGGCCTCAATAAATGTGGCCATTATTAGGAATAAAGGAATAGCATGCTTTTTGTTATGTATACTCTGTAGGTACTATTATCGTCATGCCCATTTTACAGATGAGGAAGCTGAAGCAAAAGAGGTTAACTAACCAGTCCAAGTTCATGGAAGTCTAAAAGAGTCTAGACTCACACAAAGGTGGAGCCCACACTCGGATCGACTCTGGCTTCCTAAGTCGTATTCCATACTGAGAGGCAATGGAGGGGGAGCTTGGATGCCCAAAGGGAAAGTCAGACATGCAGATATCTACACTCCACCCAGGCAGTAGCCCAATTATCCTTAGTTTCACACCTTCTTAGTATGTCTCTGTGTGTGTTGGGCCAGAAGAATGAGGACAAATGGAAATCAGTGAGCAGTTGAGACACAGAATTTTTAAATTCTGGGTTCTGTAAGAGGGAACTTTGAAAAATAATTTCAAAAAACAAGGGGAAATGAAAGGCTTTATCTCCTGGAAAAGGCATTCTTTAAAAATTACCACCACCCACAACCATAACAGACAGAGAGAAGGCAGTTACTAGTGACAGAATTTTAGAAGAACTTGGGGAAAGATTTGGGAAGCAGAACTCCTTCCTGATACCCAGAGAATCTACCCACTTCATGTCATTAGAAATGCCAGTTCTGAGCAATTGCCCCAGACCCTCTTTTAAAGTCCCTGACTCTCAGAGCTCCAGTGGATCAGATGGCAGCTGGAATAGTTATTTCCACCTGCCCCGAGTCCTGTGGCTCATATGATAATTGCTGAAGCCTGGTCATAAATTTTTGCAGGAAGAGCCAAAACCCAGTCTCAGTTGAATGATTCCAGTCACTGGAAGTGGGAAGGTTGAGGGGGAGAAGTGTCCTCACCAGCTCTTAATTCATCCCAGGACTCCAGTTCTTCCCTTCGCATGCAAAGACTCATGACAGAGATACCACAAAGAGGAAGAGAGAAACCTGGGGAAAAAAACTTGATTTTGAAATACAAAATAATTTTGTGTGTGTGTGCGTGTCTTTTTAATAGAATCATAGTTGAATTGTGACTCATTTAATAATATGAGTGTTCATTCAATACTTTTAAAGTTTGAAAATAAATGAGAAGGAGTTCCAGTTCTGGTCTAGCATATAAGGAGCTTAGAAGCTATCATTCCATTCTAACAATAAATAAAAAGGTGAACAAACTAAAAAATCTTCTTAGATCTGTCAAAAAAGTAAGGTCACAGAGCAAACTGCTGTCCCCCAAATTGGGAAGAGACAAACAGGTGGACACAGAAAATCGCAACTTACCAGAGTAGAAACCCACAAGCAGAAACCTCTGAAGGAGGGAACCAGTGCCAGGGTAGGAAACCTGAACTGTAAGTGACAAATTGCTGGAGCTCAGGGTGGACAACTCTGAGAGTTCAAAACTCCAGGGCACCCAGGCTTAGAGACCCCCCACACTTCTGGGGGCCTTACCTCTAGGGACTCTATCCGCTTCTCACAGTGAAGATCAGTGAAAAGTTCTCTCATGCTTCCAGCAGAGGGGAGGAAAGAGGAACCCTTTTGGAATGCTCCAGAGCATTCTCTTCTTAACAAGGCTGGCCCTCAGGAGAAACTATTTAACCAGAGCCTAACCTCCTGGGTTTTTATCAAGGCCTAACCTACCTGGGGAAAAGGAAAGACCCAACTGCAGCCCGCTCTAGCCACCTTGCCCCATCTAAAAGTGGGGAGGGGGACCTGGAAAGCAATGGTGAAGTTCACACACAGTCCAGGGCACAGGATCACCAAAAGACTGAAATCTAACGTGGAACTATAGAGTGCTTCTTCTCCCCACACCACGCCATACCACTACATTACATTACTAAAGGCCTATTTACCGTAGTTCTTTTTATACAGTACATTGTGTCCACCTTTCAACAGAAAATTACAAGACATACTAACAGGTAAAAAACAGAGTTTGAAGAGACTGAATAATGGACAGAAACAGAATCAGATATGGCAAAAATGTTAGAATTACCAGACCAGAAAATTTTAAAAACTATGATTAATATGTTAAGGGCTTAAATGGAAACAAAAATAGACAACATGCAAGAACAGAAAGATATTGTACGCAGAGAGATGGAAATTTTAAGAAAGAATCAAAAAAATGCTAGAGATGAAAAACATTTTCACAGAAATGAAGGATGACTTTGATAGACTTATGAGTAGACTGCACATGGCTGAGAAAAGAATCTCTGAGTGTGAGGATATGACAATAGAAACTTTCGAAATTGAAAACTGAAGAGAAAAAAGACTAGGTGAAAAAAAATAGAATAGAATATCTGAGAAATGTGGGACAACTACAAAAGGTGTAGCATAGGTATAATGGGAATGCCAGAAAGGGAAAAAATATATGAAGCAATAATGGCTGAGAAATCACCCCAAATTAACATTAGACACCAAACCAGAGACCCAAGAATCTCAGAGAATATCACTCAGGATAAATGCCCCCGCACCCCAACACACATGCATACACACACTCTCTCTCTCTCTCTCTCTCTCTCTCTCACACACACACACACACACACACACACACACACGCACACACAATCCTATGCCTAGGCATATCATATTCAAATATTAGAAAACCAAAGATAAAAAGAATCTTGAAAGAAAGCAGAGGAAAATACCACCTTACCTCTAGAGCAAAAGTAAGAATTACATCTGACTTATCAGAAACCACACATCCAAGAGAGTGGAGTGAAATTTTTAAAGTGTTTCAAGAAAAAAAAAAAAAAAAACGCCACCAACTTAGAATTCTGTACTCTATAAAATCATCATTCAGACCTGAAAGAGAAATAAAGACTTTCTCAGTAGACCTAAATTGCAATAAATGTTAAAAGAAGTTCTTTAGAGAGAGGAAAATGATATATATCAAAAACTTGGATCTACATAAAGAAAGGAAGAGCATCACAGAAGGAATAACCAAATGTACCACTGTGACAGGATGTGCACAGTGGAGGGGGCTGTGCCTGTGTGCAGGGAGAGGGGGTACGTGGGAACTGTGTACTTTCTGCTCAATTGGCTACCAACCTAAAAGTGCTTTAAAAAATAAAGTGTCTTAATTTAAAATGAGACTTTAATTTGCTTTAAAAATTCAAACTATTGGTAGTTAGCATGTGTGCCTTTCTGTTCATTATGACTAGATAAAAAGAATGTTAACTTTTAAAATAATTTGTCTTTAGGAATGGAGAATGAGGAGCTCTATGAGAATTAGACTTCTCTATTATTCCTCTTTTCCTTCTTCTTTCCTCTAGCAAGTCTCTAAGGGTCAGCAATCACAGCAATTCCACAGCCCATCAGTAGACAGGAACTTCTACAAAGATTTGGCGTAGCCCCTGTCCTATAGGCAGAGTTTCTCTTTGTCTAGAGTTTTCATCCTGTCTGTCCTCAAAGTAAACTAGGACTTAAATTCATTCCAAGCTCCGATGCTTCCTGATTATAGAATAGTTTAAAGGAATATCTTGATTGTTTAAAATTTGCAAGAAGCTGTTTCATAATGGAGATAGTCTCTTTTAAATAAAAAGAAACAACTTTAGTTGCACCCCTACCTGGTTTCAGAAAACATTTAAGCAAATAAAAAAATTAGACTGCTAGGAAAATCAGTTCGTGTTTGGGTCCAATTTGGGACAATGTGACTAATGCCAAATTATTACATTCTTCAAAAATCTAAGAATCAACATTGTGAGCTACTTAAGGGAGAAAAAATGTAAAAATGAAGGAGTAAAAGTCAGTTGATCCAAAATAAAAAGTAATGAATTGGAAAATAAGAAACTAGAATGGTTCAGATTAATGTCCTCCAAAACTATTCCTCTCAAGTAAATACAGATGATACTAAAAAAGGAGGAGTTAAAAAGAAAATTAAAGACATTTGGCAGGAAGTAGTTCCCTGAGCAACAAATATATGAGGCATTCCCAAAGTAAAAATGCTAGAGCTGACCAAGAATGAGAAGCTTTTGGGAAGAGAGAAGTCAGAAGGCAGATCACTCTTCCAAAAAGGAACGTTCTCTCATTCTGAACTGTCTGATGGCCATGCGCCCATTCCCCACAGGGTTCCCACCACCTCTGCAGCTTCCATTGTCAGACATATTTCAGGACAGAACAATCTGTGTTAGGATGACCAAGTTCATGTCGAGTTCAGTACTGTTTCTACCCTTGAAATCTAGGTACCCCCAAAAGCTAAGTTCAGTTCTTTCCAATTACACTTGATCTGGCAACTCACTTTTGAAGCTAAAAATAAAATTTGAACAAAGGTTGGTGTGGTAGGTGCTTGTGCTTTTCACCAATATTTTCAATTCTCCTTCTCTGGGTGTGATAAAGATTGTTCTTCCCTACCTTCCTCCTGTGAGACATGTAAACGGAAGTGATATGCATGTCTTCCAGGTGGAAATCTTTAAGAATTTGCCAGTGGTTATTCCCTAAATTACTGGGTCAACTATGTTAGTGGCCCCACCAGCTTAGCTCCCTGAGGGCACATGTCAAGCAGGGCACCTACTGAAGGGCAAAGGATATATCAGATATATCGCCTGAGTGAGAAATGAACCTGATTGTTTTAAGCTCCTGAGAATTTAGGATTGTTTGTAATGGCAGTATAAATCCAGCCCATGCTGTTTAGAATAACTGAGAATCAAGGCAGCAATAACTTAGGCCCCAAAATATTTCATGAATCTTTATTTTCAGGGAAATTTCTTTTTAGAAGAGATTGACATTTTCCAATTGACTGAGAACCCTGATAAGTCAACCATCCTTGAAATGTGACTCACTGCAAATGTTGTCATAGTAAATGTTTATGACACCAGCTAGGCTCATATGATTATGCATGGTTACATATCGCATGCCTAATCTATCTGAAATCTTATCTGCAATTTTAAGTCACTTTTTTTAAAGTGTTTTTCCTGATCTTTTGTCAATGACATTATAGCTGCTTTACTATAAGAATAACTTGTATTTCAGTATATAAAAAAAAATTATAAAAATGGCTGCATATTTTTATTAAAAATGTATTAACCTAAAATTAACCAAATCTCCTTAGAAAGATAATTATTATAGATATTTGATAGTAAAATATTTTAAAAGATGAATGGAATTGTGGGACTACACAGAGTAATGCCATTCACATTAAATGTTGTGTTTGTTTACTTAGCTTCAATTTAAAATTATATTTTATGTTTCTTAAAAGTTGTTTTTAACATTCAGTTAAGAAAAACTTCAAATATTGAATTTGTTATGTTATAGAAGTGATTTGATCTTGAACAAATATTCGGCAACCAAGAATCTGAGCCTGGTGTGCTGTTCTATTGATTTTTATGGTTTTAAGAAATGAATTTAGAGGGACAATCTGTGTTTTAAAACATGCGTTTGAGATAAATGCTAACATTTACAAGCCGATTTAGTTCCATCCTTCTGGGAGATAATGTAACATGTATTTTTAAGTTCAATTTAAATTTCAGGTAGCAAATGTTGCCTTGTACTTATCTATAGCATGAATCTTCTGGAACTCAATGCAATATAGCATGAAATAAATACTTCTTGAATATATGGAATTCATATAAAATATCTTTTGTTCCCTAGAGGTTTTTTTGTTAAGCCAAAGATTATTAAGATAGGCATCTATGGTTTTGCTTTGGGCCAGGCCTGACTATCTGTGCATTTCTGAGAGCTTTCCAGAAAGCACCAGAGCCAAATGACATAATCTGTTCCCCTAGGACTGGGCTGACTCAGGATATCTCCATATGGATGTCTCAAGGCAATTTATACTCAGCATGTCCCCAGATGAACTCATCATCTTCCTTTTGAAACTATGGTCTTAGTGTGCCTTTCAAATCTCCTTTGCCTTACATTCAACCATTTACTGATTCCAGTATTCAGACCTCAGCTCTCGTCCTTCCATTGTCCTATTCTGGCCCTCGTCTCCCTAATGGTCTCACTGCCTCCAATATCTCCCCTCTACAATCCCAGCTCCCACTGCTAGCAACTAATCTCTGTAAAGCACAAGTTGGATCGTGCTACTTTCACCCCCAAAATGTTTAGTGATCCTTGTGCTATCTTTTGTTCGCCTCTGCAGACCCACTCTCCATTCTTCTCCCTTGCTTTGTGTCCTAAAGCCCAACCTCTACGAATAGCTTCAGTGAACTCCCTTACCCATTAGCTTACAGGTTCAGTTTTGACAATATGGAGGCCCGCAGGAGGAGAGTGAGGTCAGGGTATGTATTTCCTGGCTCCCACCTTATGTCATTGATATAATCAACCACATCCCTTAACTGAAGGCACAACTCCTATCTAGAAGCTTTCCACTTACACCGTAGTATGAGGGTGCCATATACTCTATATTTCTTTGAATCCCTGCTTTTGTTTTTTCTTTTCTTCCTGTCAGTCTGAAATTTTTTTCCATTATCTCTGCTGAAATCCTTTTCATTTAATCCTTGGGTAAAACCTCTGAGTCAAGCAGATTAGTCAAGAAGATTGCAGAACTACAAGCTGGAAAGAGCCCAGAGCCTTGAATTACTGCTTGGACATAGAACCACTCACTCATCAGGAACGTCTTTTATAGACTTCGGACAAGAAATATCTACTACTGGGTTAAGCCACTGAGATGTGGGGCTTTATCTGCTTCAACTACTAACATTACCTTAATTAACTGAGTAAGATTCTTTTAGAAAATAAAAAGGTCAGTTCCTCAATGAGGTGATTAAGGTAAGTTATAAACACATTGGCAGAAGCACCGTGATCACTAGGAGCCTGCAGGAGTTCATGAAGAAAATATTTTCTACTGTGAGAGTTTCCTGGATTGGTAGAAAAATAAGACACATTAGCTCTGGTGTTTCTAGATTTGTCCAAGTCATTTGACAAAATTTTCATGATATTCTTTTGTCCAAGAGGAAAAAATTTCACAAGATAATAATGAAATCGAGTGTATTATTTATAGGTTAGATGAATTTATTCAAAGGGTGCTGGCTAGTAATAGATTGGAATCAACCTACAGGAAGTTTTGTAGTATTAGCAGAGCTTAGTTCTTTACCGTAACTGTGCAAACATTTGTGTTAGTTATTTAGATAAAGATATAGAGGGCTTAGGCTTATTTATTAAATTTACTCATGTTAAACAATGGCCTGCTAAGTGACTGAACAGATAGAGCAAGATAAATACTGCATGGTACCACTTAGGCATGGAAGCTAAATTTTTTACAAAGTCAAACTCATAGAGAATAGAACAGTGGTTGCTAGGGGCTGAGGACTGGAGGAAACAGGGAACATTTGGTAAGGGTACAAATTGTCAGTTACTGGATCAGTTCAGAATATCCATGACTGCGTAACATGGTGACTATAGTTGAAAATACTGTATTGTATAATTGAAATTTGTTAAGAGAGTGGAACTTAAGTGTTCTCACTGAGAAAATAAAAGGGGGGAAAAAGGTAAATATGTGAGGTGAGGAACTGATTGTAAAATATGACATTTGTTATTTATACCTCAATAAAGCTAGGGGCAGGGAGTGTCCTGAATCTGATGCAATTTGATAAGAAAAATGCAAACTGACATTTTGACAAACACATATGCACACAATATGTGACTAAGTGATGGGGAAGCCATAGATCAGAACCACTTATTATTCTGAATTTACTCTTGGGTAAACCCTCTGAGTCAACAGCATGATGTTATCACCTAAAAATCTAATGCCATCTGAAGATATATTAATAGAAGAACTATAAATAGGTCTTTAGTGGATGCCCCCTTTATGCCAGGCACTGTAGTAGGCACTTTACATGAGGCTACATATAAACCATGATTTCTAAGGTGAAATAACTTGCCAAAGCTGCACTGCTAGTTAAGTGGTAGGCTCTGGAATCAGACATACAAAGTTCCTTCTCTTCTGCATTGATTAGACCACCTGGAAGTGCTTCTGTTCTAAGCAGTGTATTTTTAAGAGCAGGAAAGCAAAACTTCTTAGCAGGAGAAGGATCAGAATAATTTTGAATCTGAAGATCCTATCTCATGGAAATGTTTGAAAAACTGGGACACAGGGGCCCTGGAAGAGAGAAGACTCAGAGAATTTGGTCTCTGTCTTCTAATATTCAAAGATTCACAATGGGGAGAGGAGTTAGAATAATTCTGTGCTGCCCCACACTAGATTTCTTGGAGCAATATTGAGAAGGTACACAGTAATTGATTTGAGTTCAATATCAGGAAGAGCTTTTTCTACCAGAGTTGTCCATAAACAGAGAGACTGGATACATCCAAACACACACTTGCAGCACTTGGTCAGGATCTTTCTAGGCAACTGAGTTCCGGTTATTTTTAAATTGACTTCCAGGTTTGATAGCCTTTGGTTCTCATGCTCACTGTGCTGGGCTTGGGTAACTCAGGAAATATGCAAGTCATCTGGTAGACACCAAGTGTCATTTGTGTGGTGACTAAATTGGCATTTCTAAGGAGGCAAAATAAAATACTAGAGATCAGCGTTCGTGTTTTTAGCATCTATAAAGCCGACATTTATTGAACAATTTCTATGACCCAGGCACTCTGCCTGAAGATTCTCTGCCCCTCTTCCTCCTATCCTCTTCCTTCCACAAAAAAAAAAAAAAAAAAAACACAAAACTTCTGTTATTTCCTTTGAGAAATTATTATCCTTGTCAAGGAAAAAAATGCTGCTTTGCTTTCTGTTTCTCTTCAAGAGGTTTGGCTGAACTAAAAACTCATCAGTCAGTGTTTATGCTTTATTGTGATGGCTGTTGATAACAATAATATATTAATTTCCATCCTCCAGAGAAGAGCTGCGAGAGAATTAAAATGGGGAGGGATGCTGAGGAGAGTTGTCTTCTGTCGAACAGGTCTAGAATTAGGTTGGGAGGGCAGGTCAGAACAACAGAAAAAGCAATCGCATCTTTAGTACAGGCTTGGATGGATAGAGGGGGCTGCCAGGAAACTTCTGAGACAGAATGGTGGTCGGGACATATACAGTTCCAGATTTAATAATTATCAATAATTACCACTAGGCTTTGGACAGAACATGTTCCTTGTGAAACAGTAGACTAGTGGTTTTCAAGCCTCCATTTGTCCAAAATCAATCAACATGGAATCATTCTGGTTTAATGGGATCTCTAAAACACCTCCGAGAGACCTTAGAGATCTTTGGACACAGTTTGAAAACCATGATGATCAATAAATCCAAATGAATATAGGGCACATTCCGTCCAATGGATGGCAATTCCTGGGCTTGTTTATTACTTAGCAGAGTTCTCTTCCAGGCTCCCCTAGTACAGCATAGGCTAATCTGAAAGACAGTCTGTGGCTGCCAGTTCTATAATCCGTTTTCAAGGACAGCCCTCTGGTCTTTGTCCTCACTATTGCCAACACCAGCTTACTCTTCTCCCTACCTCTGCTCTCTGTCACCTCTTATGCATGCCGAATATAGGAAACAAACTAATGGATTTCTTAAAGCACTTTTATCATGCCATTCTCTTACTCAAAAATCTACACGAGGTCCTTATTGTCATGCTTATTGTCATGCTTCCCCAACCTCATGCAATCTTTATTGCAACCGGCTACATCCTCTCTCACCTTTAGGCCTTTGCACTGGCTGTCTCTGCCTGGAACATTTTCTGTAGATTCTCCCCATCCCTTCCTTACTCTGCTGACCCCTGATGCTCCTTCTTATATACACTTCCTTTAGAAAGTCCAGGGACATTGAGCCCCTCACCGGCACTGCCATAGCATTCCATGGCTTTTGTAAATTAAAAGCAATTTAATTATAGTGTTTTTAGGGCTATGTATTAATTTGTATCTTTTACTAAATGAGAAAGGGATGTCCACACCTTACTTATTCTTGTACCTCCTAATCCTGGCAGTGTAATATTTGTTGGGTAAGTGCATGAATTCAACATAAATATTTGTCGAATGAGCGAATGAATGAATGAACAAACGGTTGTTGATAGAATAATTGGTGAATAGTGTTTTTTCATGTGTGTGATCCTTTGTGGCACCTCTTCAGGTAGTCTGCCTTTCGGTTGTGACCACCACAGTTTTGGGGTGCTGGTTTAGTCCATTCAGGCTGTGAACCAAAAAGTGGTGATCCTGGTAAGACTGACAAGCTCAATAACTGAAAGTAACCACGCAGATGTTCTAATCACAGAAATTCCTAACTGAGCAGGTTATAACGAGCAGTCACCTCCTAAGGCTATATGATAAGTGAATCTTTACCTTTAGCAAACCCTATCCACTGTTTTTGTTTGTTTGTTTGTTTTTGCATCTAGGATAACATACTTAAAATGTCAGAATGACCTCTTTCTCCAGAGCTCCAGAAATAAACACACTGGATACCAGGGTGAGACAACCCCAACATTCCTTATCGTTACCTTCTACCTTCATACTTCTATAAAGTATGTTAAATGTTAACTGTCTTGCACTCACCAATATAAAAAAAATATGTTCTTTTTACCCAATTCTTGAGATTTCTCTGCTTTACTTTCTCTCACCTCCTTAATCTACCAATGGATTTCACATAACCTCCCTTTGATTCTAATACATAAAATAACTGCAAAACTGCTATTCCTTTGAGCATTTCCTCAATTCTTTGAAATTTTGCTATCAACCTTTTGGCTCAAATAAATTCTTTAAACCTTTCTTTTTCATTTTGGAATTTCTTTTGTTAACAAGGTTGATAGAATAAAAATATCACAGACAAGGGAGCTTATAAACGACTGATATATTTCTCACAGTTCTGGAGGCTAGGAAGTTCAAGGCAGGGCACTAGTATGCGTGAGGGCCTGCTTCCGGGTCTCAGACTTCTCACTGAAAACCTCACACGGTGGAAAGGGCTGGGGAGCTCTCTATAGCCTCTTTTATAAGTCCCCACCCTCCTAGTAGCATCATCTTTGGGAATTAGGATTTCAACATAGGACTTTGGAGAGACACAAACATTCAGACCATAGTGCATATCAAGTGAATATTCCTTTTATCTATTCCTATATGGAACAGAATGACAGGAAGTACAGACTTTTAGAAATGAGACACTGTGAGTGAGGCAGGGAAGGATGTTGGACATCTGTGGGAAGAGAGAAAGGATTTGGGAGACAAGCTCCCTGGCAGCTATTGGCTAGAAGAACTGGAAATATGGCTTTTGTCCTCTTGCTTGCAGCCAGCAGGATGTATCCCAGCAGTAGAAGCCATTTTGCCTTATCTCATTATCCATAATCTTCCTATTTTGTAATTGAAGAAACCAAGGTACAGAGAAGCCTAAGGACTTGCCATGAGTCTCAAAACTGGTGGCAGAGCCAGACCTAGAACCTGATTCTTGAAGTAACACTTTCTGTCACCTGTTATTTCCTCCCCACTGCTGTCTGAAAGCCCTTAGTTTTGATTAGCTCACTTGAAATTATGTAAGCAATACTTCCTCCTCAATAGTCCCTGTCCCTGACCTTTGATGATATGAAAGCAAAAAGTGGAGGCCAGGCCATTTTCTTCTGACCAACACTTCCCACAGCGCAAAGCTGTTCCTCTGGGGGGTGGGGGATCGAGGGGGCGTACGGAGTGAGGTAAGAGAGGAGGAGGGGGAGGCTAAAGCCAGAGTAAGCAAAACCAGGGGAAACAGCAAGAAATCCTGCACATATTCTTTTTCTTCTGAGACTTCAGTGACAACTTCACTTTTTTATTTTGAGACTCAACAGAAAATGTCTTGGATGGGTGTGTTGGGAGAGGTACAGATAAATGCACCAAGAAACATCAGAGATTCATGAGAGCCACACAGTAAAGAACAAAGGGCCCACATCTACTTAAACCATCTCCGCCACTTCAGCCCCAGCATTTCATTAGTGAGCAAGAGGCTGTTGAGACCTCCAAATGCCAACCCCTCTGAGCTTAGATCCAGTGGCAACATCGCAGCAGAGCACCCCGGTGCCTGGTTGCCAAGATCCTGAAGCAAAAATGGGTGTGTCAAAGTTCCTTCTGTTTATTGTATGACAAGAGATACAGGTTCATCCTGAGGATTCTCTGAGTTATTCTTTGTTTTGCAAAGATTTCATAAGTCCTGGTGGAGCCAGGCTCCTTACCACCAAGATGAGCACTATTCCTGGCCATAAATATCGATATTGAAGACTCCTCAAGGGGCTTAGCTCTTTATTTGGTAAATATATCCACGAATCAGGAAAATAAATGAATAGCTAAGGCAGTAGCAATGGCCTTAATTAAGCCTTCAATGTCCATAAGCAACTAGCTCTCTTTCCTCATTCCTTTTGCCCACTCATTCATTTATTCAACCAATTTTCTCTCAAGAATCAGGAAGCTCACAATCTAGTAGGAGAGATATTAAAAACTTGAGTCATTATTGCACAATGTATATTGGAGATGTTTGTCATGCAAGTAACAGAAAATCTGGCTCAATCAGACCCTAACAAGGAAGGAAATATATTGGCTCACATGATTGAAAACTCCCAGAGAGGGATTGCCTCAGACAAGCTCCCTCTCAGCAGCTCAGTCGCTGGCTTCTTTTCCATTTCTCTACCTGTGTTCTGGGGGTATTGGCTGTATTCCAAGGCCAGCTCCTCTCATAGTCCAAAGATGGCCACAAGCAGCTCCTGGTGCTACGTGCTTCCTTGTTCAGATCCAACCAAAGAAAGATAGTGCCTTTGCCCGAGCCTTCCTGGAAAGGATCCTGGGACTCAGTCTGGTTCAGGGGTGGCATTCAGGGCCTAAGCTGAGTTCGTTAGTCACATGATCAGAAGATGCTCCACCATGGAAGTGAATGTGGGCTACGCAGAAATCCCTAAGTGGAACTGAGAGGGGGGAAGGGAATAGAGTTACCAAGAGATGTCCGTTTCAGGGAAAGGGCTCTGGCAAGGGCACTAACATGGCAGGTGGGAGTACAACAGAGAGGTCCTCTACCTGAGGAGGCTCAGGGTCTTCTGCAAGGATGAACCACCCAAAGGGAAAGAATTCAAATCGATCAATTCCTGGAACTTGTGTACTTGAGCTAGAAGCTGCCTCAGTTAGAAAATGATGAAGGCATGAAATTAATGTCCAGAAATAAGAAGGCCAGGAACGGACGTCATGCCAGGGCCTAAGAGGATGTGTGTTAGAAGTGCATTTCTGTCTCTTAAATTCTCAAAGAAGATTGAAATATCTGGAATGTGTCATAAGAGAGTTGTGGATAAAAAAAGGGTTCTACAGAAAGCAACCTCACAGCGTGATCTGATCACAAATTTCTAACTGGGCAAGTCAGGGTGTGTAGTCACGTCCCAGGCTGTAGCTTCTTTACTGGAAGGTTTTTAAGCCAACTCTGCCCATTGCTCTTGTGCATCTAGGTTAACACACCTGCAAAAAGTCAGAACGCAAGGCATAACCACCTCAAGAGAGCACAAAATCTTTTTTATTATCTTGCAATCCAATTCCCACCTTGCTTTCTCTCACCTTCATGTAATATTCCTTGCCTTTCCTCCTTAAATCCAAATACATAGAAGGAACTGCAAACTGTCATTCTCTGGAAAATTCAAGATCTTGCTTCCCGGCAATTGTCATCAGTTTTGCTCAAATAAACTTGTGAAAATTCTCTACCGGTTTGGACGTTTCTTATATCAACAGAAGTTCTAGCTCCAAAGACTGTGATACTGCACTATTATATCAAGGCAAGGCTAGGCTTGATTCCCACCAATCTGGGCTTCAGTCTTAGCTCTACCATTCACTCACTGTGACCTTGGCCAATCACTTAACCTCACCACTTACCCTCTTCACATTTAAAATTTGGATAACAGCACTTCCCTTGCAGGGCAATTGTGAAAAGCAGAAATAATACATCAAAGGGCCCAGCAGCAGGAAACAGGCATTGAGCAACCTGACTACTGTTTTTTAAATGGAGCTGCCTCTCTGGGTTGATGCAAGGTCAGAAGAGGAATGTGCACTTTCTGGAAGAACCTGGTCTCAGATAAGATCAAAGAGCAGAAGTAAACCTTTGGGAGGAATAGTATTAGGGACAGGCTGATACAGCTGGAGTCTCTCGCTCAGGTTCAAGCTGTTTTACCCCTGGCTTCACATGTACCTGGGCATTCCTGGCAGATGATCTCCCCTCCTGAGAAAGCTTTATTCTAGGAGACTAAAGTCAGCCACACAAGGTTGGCCCAAGGTAACAGACCCAGGTCAGAGAGAATAAATGATAACCTCACACTTTATTCAAAATCAGAATGTTTCTGGTCTCACCTCCAGAGGCTGGGTCCCAAAGGAGAGAAGACAGTAGGAAAGTATGAACAACCATATTGAGACCCACGGTGGGTAGTTTTCGAATGGCACAAAGAAGAGCACAAGAAGAATTATGGTGCCTTCTGGATGGGATAGAGATGGTCGGGAGCCCAGAACAGATAGGTTGCTTCCTTGCCACCTTGCCCCAACTTGGGCAGAAGAGGAATGGGAGAGAGGCATCAATTCAGTGGATGAGAGAGAGAGAGAGAGAGAGAGAGAGAGAGAGAGAGAGAGAGAGACTGAAATGAGTGCCAACAGCTACAGCAGGAGGGGACACAGTTCATGGCTTTGAAGCACAGCTATAGCAGCTCACTGGGATCAGTGTCCTCAGTGGAAATGGATATGTCAAGTCCCAACACAAATGTCACCACAGGGACCCATAGAGAAGGGAAGCTGAGTGCAGGGGTCATTTGGTAATTGAGAGGACCATATAGCAGAGCACACATCCCCTGGCACGCCCACAAACAGCTGGGGAAATTCTGCAGTGTCGACTAGGGGCAGGACCAGACAAAGTACATGGGGTTACTCTAATTTTGCCAGGAAGGGTGTGCCCAAGGAAACCCAGGTTACATAAATCCATCACTTGCTCCCGGACACTACACAATCGCTTCAATACCAAGTTAAATCACCAGGAGCACATACGTTACATCGTGCTTTAAGAAACTATGATTTAATGTTATGGCTTTGCCTTTTACCAGAGATAATTAAGAATTTTTTCATATATACAATAAAACTTAACTATAATGACAATTTTTATTATAATGTTTAAAACCCTCTATAAACGATCCTCCTAGTTACTTTCTCCTAATATGCGAGGAATGTTTGTCTCTCACGTTGCACTAGCACACTTCCTGTCTTCCTTTTCCTTTTTTTTAAAATGAGAATTAAATAACTTGTTAAATTTCTCTTTTGCCTTGGCCACTAGGACAGTAAGAATGAAATGCAGCACACAGTTGGAGTAACTTTGGTTTAGATAGTTTTGATGGTAAAACTACCTCCCACCCATCTTATCTTCAACATAGCTCTTATTCAGGGTGTTTTTGTTTTTGTTTTTGTTTTGTTTTGTTTTTCCATTTTCTCTGCTGATGTGTCTTTCTGGTAAGCCACCTAAAAGACTTATTAGAAAGAGTTGGAATTTACTTAATAAATGTACTAATTGCTGAGCGAGCATGTAAAAATTTAATCTTTCTCAGGACAGAGAATTCTTTCTTGTAAACCTCATATCATTTTTCTCTTAGGCACTCAGAGTTGGGAATAATGATGCCTTTTTTTCAACATATTTTTATCTGAGGCAATTCTTTGTTCTGTCAAATAGATTTATTTTCTTTATCAGACAGAAATGTGGAAAAATAAAATGATCTCATTGCATACGATTTCTGAGAGCTCCCATACTGAAGTAAAATTCAGCTTCACAAATCACTTAGGAAACCTTTTTGTATTTGAACACCTGTTCAAAGAAATCCTGTTTGAAATTGTTCACCGCTATTGATGCCACAATGGCAAAACAGACATGCTGCTGTCCTATCTTTACATTAGTTTCAAATAGCAAAGGGCAGGTGTTCGAGTTTCTGCCCCTGCTTTTATTTTTTAATAAAAAATGTTTAAGAAAAAGCTGTGTAAAATGAAAATGCTTATATACTGAAGTCAGTAAGTGTCTATTTATAGAAACAAGCACAAATCAGTGCACAGCTCAAAGAGTTTTCACTAAGTGAATATACCCACAGAACCACAATCAAGATAAGAAAACAAGAAGTTACCAGCACTCCCACGGCTGCCCTCTTGTCCCACAAGTCCCTACTTCTCCCCAAAAGATAGCGATTATTCACTTTTTTTATTGTTCTGTACTGGTACTTTATTATATAAATATATCACAAGCCATGTATCCATCCTACTACTTATTTCCTCTTGGGTTGTTTAAAGGTTTCGGCTCCTATACATAATGCTGTTATAAATATTCTTGCATATGTCTTTTGGTAAACATATGTATGCATTTCTTTTGTGGGTATATCCAGTTATTCTGGGTCATAGGTTTTGTGTATAATCAGCTTTAGTAGATTATACTAAAAAACAGTTTTCCAAAGTGATTGTACCAATGTCCACACTCACTAGCGGTGTTCAGGTTGCCCCACATCCTTACCAACCCTTGTCATTGTCACTATGCAATGACAACTGTGAAATTGTCATTACATAACTTTGTAACGTTGGCCATCTTGGTGATAACCAATGAAGGTGAACCGTTATTTTATGTTTAGTCACCATTTGGATATGCTTCTTTTGTGAAGTGCTATTCAAGTCTTCGTCCACACTTTAGCTTTACAGGAACTTCAAGAAAATACTTTCCCATGTTTTCTTTAGAAGCTTAATTGTTTTGTTTTGTTTTGTTTTGTCTTACATTTAGGTCAACAGTCCATATAGAACTGTGCATGGGGTACACGTTAAGATTTATTGGGAGCATTTGAGATCTTGCTTTCCACTAATTCTCAGTTTGGGCTCAAACTCATAAAAATTCTCAAAAAAAAAAAAAAAGAATTTATCTTTTCCACAAAGATATACAATTTACCCAGTAAGATTTATTACAAAGACTGTTCTTTCACTACTCCTCTGCAGTGTTACTTTTGTCATACAGTCCATGATTCATATGTATATGAACCAGTTTCTGGACTTCTAAATATGATCCTTTGTTCTTATGTGTCTTCCTTTCACAAACAAATATGATTTCGAGTAGGAACATTTGTCTGTATTATCTGATACCCTGGAATGCCTGACTGTAGGTTGCCCTGTAGCCTTGGCAAGAAGGCCTGAGAAAATAAACTCAATTAGTGCAGAAAATACCATTTGAATATTACAACCAGAAAAAAATAGTAAAGATTATTTCATCCAATTCCTTTATTTTTAAAACGAGAAAACAGGTATACTGGAATGTGCTGGTTATCTTGTTTATTCAGTCAAACCCACTCTCCACCCTTCTCCACCTGCTATGCCCCTGGAGGTCCCCACATCAATGGTCTTCCTTACCGTCTGTCTGAATGCCAGTTGGTTCGGCTTTGAGGAACACTGATTTGAGAATGGAGGAGGGTCAAGTCAGATATTTATTTCCTTAGCTACTTCTTTGTGGGCTGATTTTCTCCATCCATCTCCTGATGGATGGCCTGCCCCACTCAACCCGCTTCTTCCATATACCAGTAACCACTCAATTCCAGGTCTGGGGTGTTAACAGCACGCCCCTATTATAGCCCCAGGATACTGCAATGGGATTCAAACTCTGCAAGACTAGAGGCATTCACATTCCAGATAAGAGAATGGAAGACAGGACCCAAAAGAGAGTATGAGGGCATGTTTTATACATCTCTTGATGAAGATTTCTAGAAGCTGCCATATGACACTTCTGCTCACATCTCATTGGTCAGAAATTGGTTGCTTGGCCACAGCTAGCTATAAGGCTGAAAATGATAGCTCAGTGCTAAACTAAAAATCTTACAAACGAAGAATAGTAGTTTCTACCACCCATGCCACTTAATTCAAATATAGTTATGAAACATGTATTCAGTGCCACTCTGGGACACTCACTATTCTGAGACTTAGAGATAGTTAAGGCGTGGCCCTGGTCTGGTCTAATGCAGGACAGAAGTGTGGATCGCAGTGCTGGGCGTTAAGGATTTGGGAATGCACTGGAAAATCTTCCTGCCCATAGGCAGGTGACCATGATGATGTAGCTCTGTACAGCTCTTGATCAGTACAGGTTACCCCGGGGAGAGGTGGCAGGGAAGAGAAGATAGCTCGTCTCTGAAGGAAGACATGAGTTTTACCACGTGGACAAGGGAAGAGACAGACCTTCCAGACTCAAAAGGAGTATAAGGAAGACACAGCATAAAGGCATGAAGTACAGTGTTTCAAGAGAGCAGCAAGGATTCCCAGGAGCCTGAGAACATAACACTCATAGAGAAGAGTGGGTAAAAATGAGACTGGGCAAGTCCACAGTGATCACTGAAGGCAGGACCTTGTGCGTCAAGCACAGGCATTTGACAAACGCATCTACTCACCCCACCTGACAATCGTCTGCTATGCATTCCCATGGAATACTTCCAGCAAGTCATGAATGATAACATCATATCAGGAACTACATCAAGCTCAGGGCTGAGTTATATCTTTCAGGAAATTTACCAGAATCTTGGAATTTCAACATCCTTCTTTGCTTGAACGATCTGGCAGGATTCTGGAATAACTTGCCTGGCCTGACTCATTGCCAGCCTTGGAAAAAAAGGCAAGCAGGAGAGAGGAAGGAATCAAGAAGACTCACTCCCACCCAATATTTAGAATGGCTCCAAATGGTTTGTTTTGCAATAATAACAACATTTAAAATAAAAAATGTGTGTGTGTGTTTTGTTCCTTCCCTCAGATATATTCTGGAAAAGAAGAGGAGGAGGAAGAATGACTGAAAAGAAAGGCACATGCATCTTTGTGAGCACCTACTATGTACCAGATATTATTCTAGGTGCTGGGGCTATAGTGGTGAGCAAGACAGAGTCCCTGCTGTCCCTAAGGAGTTCTTATGCTAATAGAACAGAAACAATTTTTTAATGTTTCTTAACTAAAATATTTTAGGGAACTGATAAATGCTATGAAGAAGATATATGGTAAAGAGTGAAGGCTAGTTAGGGTATGAAAAAGTTCTCTTAGGTGGCAAATTAAGACTTTATATCAATTTCCTATTGCTTCTGTAAAAATACCAGAAACTTAGTGACTTAAAACAACAACATGAATTTATCACCTCTCCATTTTGGAGGTCAGAAGTCCAACATGAGTCTACAGAGCTAAAATCAAGTTGTCAGTAGGGCTGGGTTCACTCTGGAGGCTCTAGGGAGAACCCATTTCCTTGCCTTTTCCAGCTGTTAGAGGTTGTCTGCATTCCTTAACTGTGGCCTTCAAATCTCTCCCTGATTCTGACACTCTCCTGTCTCTTTCCAACACTTAAAGGAAATTTTTGATTACATTGGACTCACCCTGATAATCCGGGATAATAATCTTCCATCTCAAGATCCTTAATCATATCTGCGAAGTCCCTCATGCCATATAAGGTAACATATTCATGGGTTTTGAGGATTAGGATGTGGGCATCACTGGGGATCATTATTTGGCCTATCGAATGGTGAAACAAAGGCGGCCACGTACAGATCTTAGGAAGAGCATTCCAAGCAGAAGGAAGAACAAGTGCAAAGACCCTGGGGTGGAATCGACAGCCCATTGAAGAGACAGAAATATGGAAACGAGGCCACATCTCGAGAGTCTCATTTTCTCCGTTGTTCCAGTTTGGAAAGGAGGCTTGTCCTCTGGACCTGTCACATCTGAGAAATCAGACAGAGCAGAACAAAGCATCCTGACTCAAAAAACACAGCTGGCGATATTTGTGTGTAGTTATACTTATTTTGTAGCTTATCCCTGACACTTAGTTGAATTTTTCAAAATCTTGTATTCTATTTTTTAAAACCTATAAATCGAGTTTTAATTTTAATACCTTTGAAAGTTTTCATCGGTAATACTCACTTTTTGATTTGATATTAGAATCTTTCAACATTAATTTTTAAAATATACCACCATTTATTATTCTCCACAGCTGGAGGAAAGTGGGATATCAAGAATGAGATGACATCTAAGAGAAGTTTTAGAGTGTTTAGAAAACAGATGTTTCTTTTTCTACATGCAGAAGCAGTTTTTTAAAAAGTGAAAACATACACTTTAAAATAGTAAGGTAAAATAAATCAAATTGCATTCTCACAGAAACAAGCTCACAGGATACATGTTTTCAATATTCCAGATCAGCAAGACAGTGGGTTTAGGAGAAGATCAAAACTGAACTTTTACAAAATTTGCTTTTCGTTGTTGGTTATTGCAACACCAAAGACTGCCATACTCTTTCTCTCAAACCAAAAATCTTTTTTATCTGTGAATTTTTCCAATTTTAGTGAACCTAAATATCTACTGAAATGCTATGGTACATTCTAACAATATTCACCAACTTCATCATGATAGTTTTATACATACTGACATTACTTTGTCAGAAAGACAGAAAAGATATCACAGGAACCCCCAGAAGTCTCAGCCACCCCCCTACAATGTGTTGTCATCTCCTGGCAACTGAATAGATAGCTAATGCAAAGGGTCAAAAGGGGTCAATCAGCACATGAGGATACTCAGATACGGAGCAATAAACTAATTGCTGGTGGGTCAGCAAGTGATGGGCTGTGGGGTCCATCTGCAAGGGACAAATCCAGCACCCTTGGCCTGTTGTTCTTTATGCAAATAACAATTCACTATTCTTGTTTTCATTTTATTTCCCTTTACTTCTTAATTTTAATATTCTTAATACCTTTAGCATAGAATCTTTCCAACCACAATATGTAAAAGACACTATCATTACCAATTTATTCTTCCCCAAAGCAACAACTATTAACTACTTCTTTTGGGTCTTTTCAGAATTGTCTTCCTATGTTCATAATAAAGTATAGTATCACATCAAGTTATAATTTAGCGTATGATATCTGCTTTCCTTTTGTGAATGCTTTACATTATACATATTGCTGGACAATCTGCATTTTTCACTTTGCTCAGTACTCTATGTGACCTTCCATGACAGCAAGTCAGCATTTTTAAAGTGCCCCATGCAGAATCACAGACCTCATAGTTTCTCTGTCATTCACTGCTTGTGACTGAAGAAGAAAGTTACTGAAATGTGCCCAGACCATACTTTTCAAGAGAAAGAAATCCATTGTGTATGTGACTGACTTCATCTCAATGTATGACTTTGCTTTGGCAGTTAGTATATTATTTAACTTATAACATCATCTGAGATAATTAAAGGATTTTGAAATGTCACCTTCATTCCTCTCGTGGCTCAATAGCAGAACTCTCACAAGGTTTTCAGATTTGTCATTTCAACAAATATCCATTTTGACAGCTGAGGTCAAGTAATTTCTCTAAGAGAATAAGTTATAAAATGAGCTTCAACTTGGATCCATTGCCATAAATTATGAAACAAAGGGGTCATCATGCTCAAGAATTTACAAGAGACTTAGGAAAAAATCAGTATGAAGATTTTTTTCATAAATCTTATAAGGTGATGATTTACTTTTCTTTTTGGGGCATAAGAAAAGAGAATGAATTCTCCTAGTGTATTCGACAATTCCTTCTTCAAAGAGGTACCAGTGCCTTCAAATAAGGGATTAAATTAAGATTTCATCAAAATCACACAAAACATGGTTTTGAAAAGTGATGCATCTAAGGTAATAACCAAAAAGATAGTGAATTTTTCATTTTTCCCTTTCCCTTGTAAACAAAGCAGCCTTTGGCCTGGCCTTTGTGCTCTGAGGAGACAATAGAAGACACATCTCCAAGAGCATAGAGAGGCAGAACTTGCATTTTCCTGTTTTGTCAGGTCCTGGCCTTTGAACTTTTTTTATAACAAAATAAGTAAACCTCTGTCCTGGGTTACATCACAGCCTCCTAAATAAGAAAAATGCCACCTAGAACAACCCCTTTTTCTTGCTATCAGCAATAGCCTTACCTGAGCAAGTTATTGAAAGCATAATTGTCAGACTAATACATTTTATTTTTACACACTCAACTTTGTCACTGAATTTTATATAATCAATCACGTTTCTGATTCTTGTTTCCCACTTTGACAGTGGAAACCTTACTCTTGCTGAATTATGAGAATTTCGGTTATAGAATTTAGCACAGTTCAGTACCTCATCAGCCTTTTCTGATTAAAAACTTAGTCGGAAGGGAAGATGAGCCTGGGGGGCCGGGGGAGGAACAGCAGGCTGATGTGTCTAATGAGTCCCTGTAGCCACATGGTATCCCACATTAATCCATGTCCTTACTAATCTCATTTAACCTCATCACTACAAAAACATTTTTCACTTCCTTCTCTGGGTACAAGCTTTTACTCATTTTTCTCTCTTGGAAAGCAAAATCTGAAGGATTTCATAATTCTAGGTTCGCCACTTTTTGTCCTTGTATCTTGTTTCCATCCTTTGGTCTCTGATACCTTATACATGAAGTGCTGTCCTATATTAAATGTTAGGTGTTATACAACACCACGCCCACCTCAAATGTCCATGTTGACATCCTAGCCCCTAGAATGTGACCTTATGTGGGAATAGGGTCATTACAGATGTAATCAGTTAAGATGAGATCATACCACTAGGGTGGGCCCCTAATTCAGTAGGACTGATATCCTTATAACAGGGAGAAATGTGGACACAACACACACACAGGAAGGAAAAGGCAAGATTAGGGTGATCCTTCCACAAGCCAGGGAATTGTCAGCAAACTACCAGAAGCTAGGAGAGAGGCCTGGAACAGATTCTTCCCTCACAGCTCTCAGAAGGAATCAATTCTGCCAACACCATGATCTCAGACTTCTAGCCTCCAAAACTGTGAGAAGACAAATTTCTGATGTTTAAGCCACCCAGTTTGTGATGCTTTGTTATGGCAGCCCTAGGAACCTAATACAGGGGACATATGGTGTTGACGTCCCAGCTGGCCACTGTCCTGGGAAGTCCTCCCTCCCCACCTACCACAGAAGCAGCCATGGTGAACAACATGACCCCCTCCCTGGCTAGAGTTGATTGGGAACTTGCATTTGCAGTCAGAGAGCAAGTCTTTAGAGATTGAAGCTGAAAAAGATAAAACTGTGCAACTACAAACAACTGCATTTTCCACAGTTAAAAAAAAAAAAAAAAGCCAGTCTGCCATGAAACAAAGCTGGCACCCAGAGAAGCAGAGGCGAGGCTGGTGGCTTTCCAGCCCTCGCTTCATCAGCACCCCAGGTCTCTGCTCTACTGGGATTTGGCTGTGACTTGAATTCCAGGAGACTGCAGTGACTGACCATCAGAAAGCTCCTTTTTTCACTCAAGCTGATTTGTACAAGGTTAATGGCAGCTGCATCTCAGACATCTAGTTAATATAGTCCGGAAACTCAATGCACTCTTATTTTTAATAATAAGTGGAAGATTGCTTGCTCTAAGTAAGCAACTGTGTTCCTACCAGACATAGGTTCCAGATCAGAAAAGAGCCTTAATTAAAATTAAACTTGGTAAAAAATATATAGTAAGTTGTGTTAGAACATTTCGTCTTTGCTGAAAATTTAAATCATCATAAAAAGCAAGAAATTAGATTAATTTCTTTACCTTTTAGATTAAAACCAAAAATAATTCAATAACAAGCAACTTTTATCTTTCATTAACATATTAGAACACTTGTTAACACAACATAGTTTTTTCATTAATTAAAAGTCATTTCGTGGAGTTGATTTGGATGCCTATGAAATTTAGAGTCATTTCAACTATTTATTATATTCTCATTAGCTTTATTTTCAAAGAATATTTAGCCCTGTGATAAATTTCAAATGTCTGGCCCTCTGCCAAAGAAAATATTTGTTATTTAGTGTATTAACAATAAGGTCTTTTCCTGTCTGCCCATTACTAAATTTTGTAAAATCTCAAAAAATAATTACTCAGTTTTCATGATGATAGACATATTTCTTAATGTCTTGTAGTATGTCTGGAGATATAATCTCAAAGGCAATCAGCCTTCAAGAATAAGCAAATAAAAGTTGATATTAGAGGCTACAGACATGCTACCCTGAACAAGTCTGATCCTGTCTGATCTCAGAAACTAAGCAGGATTGGGCCTGGTTAGTACTTGGATGGGAGACCACCTAGGAAAACCAGGTGCTGTAGGCATAAATAAATGAATGAATGAATGAATAATAAGGGATCATAAACTGACAAGGTCCTTGCAATCTGTGAGGTCAACTAAGGGTTGCCTTACCTAAAATAATTTTTTTAAAAAAGGGTTGAAGTTAGAAATTAAGAAGTAAATTCAGCAATTCTTAGGCTATTTTGCCTACTAATTGGGGAATATATTCGTTTTCTGTTGCTGCATAACAGTTCACCCCAGAACTTAGTGGCTTAAAACAACATTGAATATTGGTTATCTCATACAGTTTCTGTGGGTCAGTAATTTCCGAGTGGCTTAGAAGGGTACTTCTGGCTCAAAGTTTTTTTTATGAGGTTGCAGTCAAGATGTTGGCCAGAATTACAGTCATCTGAAGGCTTGACTGGGCCTGAAACATTCACTTCCAAGGGGGATTACCCACATGGCTGACAAATGGATGCTGGCTGTGGTCAGGGGTCACATTCCTCACTACATGAAACTCCTCAGAGCGCTGCCTAAGTGTCTTTATGACATGAAGGCTGGCTTCACCAACAATGAGTTATCTAACAGAGAGTAAAGGTAGAAACTGCAATTCTTTTATGATCTAGCCCTGGGTGCCACTCTGTCATTTCCACTATCCTATTGGTTACACAGATCAGCCCTATTAAATGTGGGAGGAGATACTTTTGGGAGGTAAAAATCATTTGGGACCTCCCATCATCTTGGAGGCTTCCTACCACACTACAAGGATTAGTGAGAAAACAAATTCTGTGTAAAGAAGTACAGAAAATGCTTTTCAAAATTAACGTGTTTAAGAAAATATTTCAAAAATTAATAATAAAGTCACGGAATTCTAGAATCAGAAAGAAATTCGGATAGCAACTAGTCTAACTTGGTCATGGAGACTGAGACCCAGAAAGGGGATAATACTTTTCTAACTTCACATAGCAAATTAGCAGCTAAACGAGGATGAGATCCAGGCCTGTTCCCTCCTGATTAGAGCTTGTGGTGAATAGTCTAGCCTGAAATCAGCATCCATTCTAACTGCCTTCTAGTATGTCTTCCTATTGCAGAGGCTGGAAAACCAAAACACTGTGATCTCCATCTCCCTTGCAGCTAGGGTTCTGGACATAATTTAGGTTTAGGCAATCAGTGCTGACTTCAGATATGAAATTTAGAAGCAATGGCGAGAATGCACTGTGACACCTTATGCTACTTCTGTTGGCAAAGGTGGACACAGAGGAGTTGCACGTTCTCTGACAGAGAGCAAAAGTCCCAGTGCTCTGGTTACCAGCATGGTAACAACCAGGAGGCAAGGCTCAGAGGAGTTAGTCTGCACCTAGCATGCGTGAGATGGCTTTAAGGCTCAATGTTTTACCGATAGCTTCCTGATCTCTGAAGAGCAAATAAGCTAACATTCCTGGAGCAAATAATTTCAATGGTGATTGTTACAATCAGGAAGGCAGGGAAATAAGTGGTTAGCAGCTCTGTTGGAGGACCAGTTCTATAGGGTAGTTATTAGATTGTTCTTGGAATCTGAGCCCAAACCATGATTTCAGTCCTTCCAACAATTCTGTAAGTCCCTAATTCCCTGTATTAAATCCTCTTTTCATAAAATAGAGTGGTACCTATTATCTGCACCAAAATTCTAATACATGAGAATGAGAAAAGCAGCCTGACATATGGAAACTGGCCTAACACATGGCTAGATCTCACAGTTGTTAGAAACTAGCCTGGCACTTTAGATAGGCCATGGTGTTCTCCTGTTGAACGTAAACAATTTCTCAGAACGTCAGCTTCACACAAGGTTCCTCTGTTGACCGTGATGGATCAAGACATGAACAAGACCACTCTGTATCATGGCTGAATGTGGGCAAGACTATGAACATTATCCAAATCACAAAAATGACCAAACATCCCCCTACTCTTCCTCATCTGAGTGACTGCTGCTTCTTTACAATTATAACCTTAGCCTTCCCTTTTACTTGAGAAGATTTTTTAAACACCTAGTCATAGACTTGCCCAACTCAGACACAAGCTCTGTTTTCTTTACTCCTTCCCAAATTGCCTAACACCAGCCCAAGTCCTGCAAGCCTTTTCTAATTCCCTCTTACTGGTGTGAGATTTGTCCTCCTGCAACACGTAATAAACCCAGCAAATCTGCTCCTGCTGCTCTTTAGCTGAAAGGCATTGACATACATAATTTGGTTTGACAACCTCATGCTGTTCTAGTGGCATGGACTATTTATACTGGTTACTTTCTATGAATAAATGAACTATTCAGTGTAGAATTCGTATTCCTTTCTTGCCTTTTTCTCACCTATGCTTCTTTATGAAAGCCAAAAAATGCCATGGTAGCAGTTTTCTGTCACCAAAAGCACAGCAATCATCTGTATCAAATGATAAAAAGAAAATCACAAAAGAGAGGAAAAATAGTAAGCAGACAAGGCAATTAGAAATTAGAGAAAGCAATTATATAGTGAATTAGATAAATACAATTCTTAAATGCCCACAATATGCCAGGCACTTGTGATAGTCATTTATATATTTTATAGTCATTTATACATATCATTGATTTAATCATCACAACTCCATTGCAAAGTTAGAATTTTAATTCCCATTTTAAAGATCAGCAACACTGAGGCTCTGAGCGTAATGATCTTCCTGGCAGAGGACTCCTACCCACCAAGTAGTAGTGCTGGTATACAAACTCAAGTTGCCAAACATCATTTGTTTCCACAACAGAAATAGAGATAATACGGACATTTATGAATGAAAATAAACCGCCATTTTTTCCTAAGTATTGGGACATTGGTGTTATTTATCAGAATAGGGAAGTATCTATTCCAAAAATATTTAATGAGTACTTACCATGAGAAAATGTTTTGAGAAATCTTTGATTGAGTGCCTATTTCCTATTTGGGGCTGAAGGCTACATTACTGGGGAAAAAAATGAAATCAACAAAATGAGAATATAAGCAAAAATGTGTGCACATTTCCCCTAAAAGATGAATTCCGTATGAAATAGAAGAGATAATGCACCCACTTGCTATTTAATGGTAAGGCTAAAGAAAGGATGGTGACTTACTAGATGAAGGAAATCCCATTAATACATATCATGTGAGTTCATGATTGAATGACTGCCAGTCACTTATGCCTTGGGAGAGATTATAAAAGAGGTTAGGTACTTCTGACTCTTTGAAACAGTCATGTGGTTGTGAGTAAAAGCCTCTATAACCACCTCCTCAAATCTGAGGGAGGAGGGCAGTATCTGGGGTCAGCTCAGATATTTAAGGGTAAAAAGATGGACTTCTATAAGCAGAACAAGGAAATCTGAATTTTGCTTATTTTTATGTTGAGAAGGCTGATTACCCCTTGACTGACTCTTGTTCTCCTGAGATGACTTGTTCAAGGAGCTACCAGAAATTCTGGGTGATCAGAGGAAAAGGAGACTGTGAGGGAATTGTAATGTACTTCTTCAGTTGTAAATGACAGAAATCCACTTGCTCTGGTCGTTATTGATGATGAAATCAATAAAAGGGTGGCAACAATTAAGTTGCCAGGAAAGCGGGGATGTAAATGAACTTCAAGAATGACTGAAATAGTCTATGGCCATGCCACCCTCAACATGCCTGATTTTGTCTGATTTGGAAGCTAAGCAGGGTCGGGCCTGGTTAGTACTTGGCTGGGAGACCACCTAGGAAGACCAGGTGCTGTAGGTATAAAAAAAAAAAAAGAGACAACTCAACAAATGATGTTTGGAACAAATAACATTCAATAAATATTCACTGGATGAAAGAATCAACTAAAAACTGGAATAATGCTGAGACTCCCTCTCTGGCTTCTTTCTCCTGACAGATTCATTTTTCCTACCTAGGAGAAAGTATAGCCACTGGCAGCTAATGAGGCTGACATCTATGGCTTCTGCCACTAGAGAGGACAAATGTTAAGCTCTCTCTCAGGTCCAGATGGAAAAACTGCAGGAAAGAACTCTGATTGGGCCAGCAACCTGCACACAGACTGATTAACTGTGGTCAGTGTGGCAAGGTCACATAAGTTCATCAAAATTCCCACAACAGTCATCTTAATTTGGCTAAGATGTGGGAGCATGAGAGGTGGGAAAGGAGGAATCTGAGCACCTTTGGGTGGTGTTATCAAGCTACAAAGAATGACGCCATTAGAGATAGCCTTTAGAAAACACATCAGTGTGTCTCTGTATTAGTTTGCTGGGGCTGCCATTCAAAGTGCTATAGCCAGGGTGGTTTAAACAAAAGAAATTTATTCTCTCACAGTTCTGGAGACCAGAAATACAACATCAATGTGTCTACAGGGTTAATTTTTTCGGAGACATCTCTCCTTGGCTTCTCATCCTCATATGTTTTTCCCTCCGAACCTATGTCTTAATCACATAAGAACAGTCTCTATGTTGGGTTAGGGCCCATTCTAATGGTTTCATTTTAACTTAATTACCTCTTTAAAAACCCTATCTCCAAACACACATTTTAAAGCACTGTGGGTTAGGATTTCAACATGTAAATTTGAGGGGCACACAACTCAGCCCATAATCGTCTCTAATAAGACTATTGAAGATGCTCATTGCACAATGTTTTCTTTAAGTTCTTTCTGACCTGGTTATCAGAAAAAGTTATGTGGCTTCCTTTTAGATTATTCCTACTTTCAGATGATCATATTTTTCCTTTCCTCCAGGGTTTTCTGAGGACTTTGGCTAATATGTGACCCATGTGGAGCAAGTATATAGGACTGCATAGTATGAATTTCTGTGTAGTCCTGTAGTCCTATTTTCCATTTACAGTGTATGTTCATAACTTGTGTTTCCTTTTTATTTCTTATCTATTTATAATTTGTGTCATCTTGGTGCATGATGTGAGTTTCCACATACTCTGTATATATCCTTCACGGAGTTAAGCGGAATATTGATGGTTTGATAGATAAATAAATAAGCTCTCAATTCATCAACTATATTTACACAAGTAGAATATCATCGAGTAAAAGCAGAAAAAGCTTATAGGCTAATAATAAACATCCTTTGTAATAAATCACCTCATATCTTTTTCGAAAAGAAGCAGAGCCTATAAATGAATATATTAATTGGCTGGGAAAAATATGTGTCACTAGATATTTTTTTTAAAACCCAATATTAACTAAGCAAATGAATGCTTAAATTATCACAAACTGGTGAAAATAAGCATTCCTAAATTGATTTTTGCATATATTTGCCTAGGGGCAGACAAAGTGTAGGAGGAGCTGGGTTCTTGCCAGACCTAAAACATTTTTCTGTCTCCAGCGACTTCTATTAATGGACAGTGACGCCATTCTGGCCCTGAGCCAGCCGCCCAATGCACTTAGATTTGTTCAACAGACTGGCTGGAGGCAGGCATTGTATCAGAAACATGGCATGACATATACAGCACTGTTTAAGCTAAGCACCTCCAAAGAGAACTGCCTGCTGGTGACATCCAGCAGAGAGCAAATGGCCTTGTGATGAGGAGACTTAAACTGACTTGACACTAACCAGCGGCACTCCCCCAGACCTCCATCAGCCTCCAAGTCATAGAACCCCAATGTCACAGAACCAATGCTGTGAACAGCCACAGTAGAAATCAATCCAAACATCCTGGGAGTTCTTAAATCTAGTTCATTTACTTACTGTGGTAAACTCACATATGCAATTTTTAAGATACATTACCTTTTTCTTAATTCTCGTGCCCAAAGTGTCCCTAAGAGCAGCAAAGACATCAGTGGTCCACAGGGTAAGCACTGTGGGGATGTGAGCTCTGACATCCACTTCCCAAATCAGGGTATAAGAGAAAGAGAGGAGGAGAAGGAGAAAGAAATGATGTGATGCAGGCTTCTTAGTCCTGGAAAACTTACAGATAATGAATGAAGTGGAGCATCACACCCCTGAGTCCACGAAGATGTTTAAATGCAGAGTATACCACCAATGGGCTCAGGAACAGAAAAAGGACAGTGGGGGAAACTGAGAAAATCTTAATAAAGTATGGACTTTAGTTAATAATAATGTATCAATATTGGTTCCTTAATAGTCCCAAATGTGACTTACTAGTGTAAAACATTAATAATAGGAAAAATTGGGTGTGGGGTATATAAACACTCTCTGTACTACCTTCCCAAAAAGTCTTTAGATTTCAAACTACTCCAAAATAAAAAAAAAAAAATTATTTTAAAACTATATTTTTATATATTATTAGAATATACAATATATTATACACATATATGATACAATAATTATTGTATAATAAATGCTACATACGTATTATATTATGTGTGTATGAATGTATATATATATATAACTCAAATAGATTTTTTCAAAATAATCTATAATCTGAGGGACAGGGGAGATATTGACAGAGGTAAGAGGAAATGAGATTGGCTATGACTTGATAATTATTGGAACTAGGTGATAGAGACAGAGATGAATATATTATATTATCCTTTCTACTTTCATACATGTTTGAAATCCTCCATAAAAAGAGTTCAAAAATATATAACCTCATTAAATCGAGAACTAAGAATACACACACACACACACACACACACACACATGCACACACACACACACACACACAAACTCTAGTCCAGGCCACTTTTTACTACATGAGTGTATGCATACTTTGCAACAGAAGAGTAGCATATTTTATTGGTTCTGAAGAGTATAGGCTTGAAGGCCAAGTCAATGATATTGATCTATGTCAAATCATGTACTTCAGTGGTTTTGCTTTCAGTGGTATACACTGTGTTAGACCAACCCGCGACCCCAACTTCCCACCTCACCATGATCAACAGCAGACACTGGTTTCTCGAGATGGGGTCAGAACCAATGGAGCCATAGTTTTGGAAGAACATTTTTATCTGTGTGATGTTAAAGCAGGCAGCTTAGGTTCTGGGTTTTATGTGAGTAAAAGCTCTTTAGTCATCTGTGACATAGAGCAGGTACCGATAAGCTCCTCTGCCCTTTGCCTGCCCCACCCCCTCACTGCTGCTGGAACAGTACCATAAAGAGATGGTAGCCATTAGTAAGAGAGCACCCAGCATTCTTCTGAGGGTAGCCCATTAAGCTCCTCTTCCTCATGCATCTCTCTTACGTGAAGATTACCAGCATCTATCCAGGGTCCCAGACAAGAAGTCTGAGAACCATGTGTCCTTGATACCTCCATCTCCTTAATCTTCTAGTCCCCAATTGTGCAGATTCCACCTCCTTCACCTTTTCCCCAAATCTCTTCTCACCTTTCCATTCCTATTGCCCACTGAAAGTTAAAATTCTCATTCTCCACAACCTGGATGAGATTGATGGTCTCCTACTTAACCTGTCTCCATTTTCAACCCCTGTAATCCAGTTTGATGCTGCCACAAAGATGGTTATCTCACTCATTTTCTGGGAACCCCCTCAATATTGCCCTATGACTTTCAAGATGAAAAATTTGCTTCTCAGTTTGGAACAGAGAGTTGTCTACAATCAGGCCTCTGCCTACCTCTCCTGCCTTTCTTGCCATTTTCCACCAAGTTCCCAGATTGTGCTATAGATCTTTACCTTTGCTCTATGGTCTCTTCTCCTAGCATGCTCTGTCCACACCTGTCCTTGCAGTGAATACTTCCATCTTCTTAAAGACTGAGTTCAAGCATCACCTCTTAAAGAAAGCTGTCCTAATCAGGACCTGTCACAGAAGCGAGTGTGTGGTAAATCCAGCTAGCACTCCACCTACCGAATCCTGTGCTCTGGTATAGGAACCATACGAGCTCAGAGGATGAGGCTCTAACTTACGAAAGGCACTGTTTGTGCTTGCTGCAACTCTCCTCCCCAAGTGGAATCTATCACTCCCTCTTTTGCATCCCTACTATATCCCACATACACCAGCAGCCACTTATTGAACTTGTTAGTTTAGTGGATGGAGAGGAGACAAAGATTTGAACCCATGGCCTACTCAGGGCAATGCCATCTCTTTTCTGCCTTGTGCTGTTGCACTTAGCACATATTAGGCACTTAACAAAATGCCTATTGAGTAAATGAAGCCATAAATGATGCACTAGTTCAGAGCACTATATCATTATATATTATGAGGATATTCATTAAAAGGTGCAGTTTGCAAACAAACCATGTGTTAGAACACCACATTTTCGCATCTGACAAAACACGATCTGGTTCAGTGAGCCATGTTGCTAAATATACAGTTTATGACTAATGATCTCAAGATCTCCATCAGCGGCATCCTCAGAAGAGGCAGAGGCCACTGCTTCAAACCACCCAGGCCCTGCACATTAGCAGAAAAGCAGCACAGTGGAGAGGGCTCACAACAGGAGGCCTGTTGAAAACAAGCTGTGGTTTTACCCTGTGTTTGGATTTCTGCTCAGGGAAGGGCACTTCCTCTTGCATTTGTTAGAGCCAAATAACACATTCTGGGTGGAGAGGATTGTGGTTGTAAACTCTAGTGTTGGACACATGAAAAGGTGGCAGCATCCTAGAACTGGCTGAACGCTGGCTTAGAGCAGCAACTTGTGTGGCAGGCAACCAAGGGTTGGGGGTTGCTTTGGCTGCTTCATTTTTTGCTAGGATTGCAATATGAAGGCGGCCTCGTTGATTTGTGTATACTCTGTTATGCTTGGCAATACTCTCTAGTTAGCGCTGGTTGAATACTTGCTAACTTGTGAATTCTTCAGAAGAGAGGAGAATATCAAAAGATTCCAAGCCTCTGTCTTCCTCTCACTGTAGTTAACTCGGGGCAGTGGGAAGCAGTGAACTGTGGACCCAGCTACACAGTCTGGAGAAGCAGACAGACTATGAATATGAGACAAGCTGAGTCCTTTTCTGTTTCACTTCCATGATGGTATTCACCAACAGGACTATTTTGGTCTATTTTAAGGAAGAAGAAAATCAGATCCTAGAAGACGGTTTCAGAAAAGCAACAGGAAAGGAGAGAGAGAGAGAGAAAAGCTAATGCTGTATCTCTTGGAAAGAAAAATCATATTTTGGATTTTGTTGGAAATAATTCCCAACACCACCAAATCCATAAAAATTAGGAGAAAAAATCTTTCTGGGGTTTTTGCATGAGCAGGGCATGTATTCTCTCCTGCTTCTTAATTTGGCATTTCTTTCTTCAAGGACTTTAAATCCAGTAAATGTTCTTTAAATGGAAAGAAAAACGCATTAATGAATGCCAGAAAAGTTTCCCAGACAGCCAGCCAAACCACAAATATCCAAAAATGTGATTTCATTTTTTAATAATATAATAAACTGAAGAGTATCAAATAGAAATATCAAGGGGTGGGGGACGTATTCTAAACATCTGTCAAAAAGATTTCCAACTTCAAATTGTAGAAGACAGATAAAGAGAAATAACTAGTCAATAATGGAATTTAAAATCAAGTGTTGACAAAATAAGAAGATATTGGCAATCAATGAACTCCAAACCCTCATGAGGACTTAATCAGTCACCTACTGTGAGTACCTTGAAATTTATTCACCACACAGTCTGCATTGTTTTCATCTGTAAAATGGAGCCAATGAGCCCAAATTATGAACCAAGAGACTAAAGATGACATAGGGTAAATAACATTAGTGCTGGACCCTTTGTTTTCCAAACAGCAGCTTTTCCTGTGGGGAGGCTGGTAAGTTGACTTAAGCCCACAAAGGTGGTCTTCGCATCCCTAATGCTAGGTGAAGAAGCAATATAATCCGTAATTGCTTGGGGGGCATCTTGTCCAAGAAACATTCTCTAATCTGCTGTGATAGTCCAGAAAAGAAGGTTTAGACTCCTCATCTGTTTTCCCAAAATAGCTCTCTTGTTGCATTTAAACAGGTTATTGTAATGTGATGACTATTGTATCCCTCATTAGAGTATGACCTTGAGAGCTGGGGTGTCTTTAACTCTGGTGCCAATTTTAGTGGCTGGAACACCAATTAACTAATTTACACTAAAGCGTTCTTTCTTCGTATCCACAAGAACCCAGGTGCCTTTAGCTGTTATGTCCAGTGATTACATAATTCTTATCTTATGATTATATAATTTTAGTACTAGCAAATAGGATAACGCATTAATCTTTAGGATATATCAAATTAATGATTTGATATTAGAGAAAGGGTACTAACTACATCTAGACCAGTGCTTCTCCAGCTTTAGTGTGCATGCTAAGCACGTGGGGATCTTATTAAAATGTAGATTCTAATTCAGTTGGCCTGGTGAGGGACTTGAGTTTCAACCTTTCTAACGAACTCCCAGGTGATGTCAATGCTCTTGGTCTACAAGGTAACAGCGACTTGAGTCACATGGGGTTAATATTCTCTCCTGAAAGTTAAGTCCAGAGGTTAGTAGATTAGGGCTGGTTTAGGGTTCTGTCCAGGTTTCCTCTATCTGCTTTCATCGGTGTAGTTTATGATCTCAAGATGGCAGCTGCCGCTCTGGCTGTCATGTCAGTATTATAGTCAGGAGAGTAAAGGAAGCACAAAGGACAAAAGGGTGTATGGCTGGGTCACCCCCTTCTACAGGAGCTTTCAAGAAGAGCCCCAATCGTTAACTTGCACTATGTAGGAAAAACTCACATCTTCCCTGTATGTTTCTCCTTTACTCTCACACTACTACACCTAAAACAGTTCTGACATCAGATGTGTGAGTTTTTGTTTTGGAGGTTTTTTTTCCAACTCTGAGCAATCGTGCGGCACCAGTAGAATTGAGTGCTGTACAATTTAACTCCATTCTGACACTATCTGCCAAGAGATAGTGTCAGATTCCACAGGTTAAGGGCTCAGTCTCACCCCTAAGTCAGATGCCAATCACCAGTCCAAGTTGTCACCTTGCTTCTGGCCAACTGGCTACAAATCAGAGGTTCCCACGACCCCCTCCTCAGGATTAATGAATTTGCGAGAGAGGCTAACAGAACTCAGAAAAACAGTTTACTTACTACTACTGGTTTATCACAAAGGATATTACTCAGAGATAGCCAGAGGGGAGAGATGCATAGGGCAAAGTATGAGGGAAAGGGTGCAGAGCTTCCATGCTCTCTCTGGTTATCCCGCTCTCCAGCACTTCCACAAGTTCACTGACCCGGAAGCTCTCTGAACCCTGTCCTTTTATGGAGGCTTCATTACTTAGGCACGATTGATTAAATCACTGGCCATTGGTGATTTAACCTCTAGTCCTTCTTCCTTCCTGAGAGGTCAGGGAGTGGAACCAAAAGTTCCAACCTACTGATCATTTGTTCCCCTGACAACCAGCTCCCATCCTTAGGTGCTTTCGAAGAGTTACCTCATTAATATAAACTCAGGTGTGGTTGAAAGGAGTTTGTTATGAATATCAAGACATCTTTATTGCTCTTATAACTTAGGAGATTCCAAAGGTTTTGGGTGCTCTGTGCCAGGTATGGGATGAAGACCAAATAAATATATATTTCTTATTATAAATCACAGTATCTTATTCACTTACATCTCATTGGCCAAAACTTAGTCACCTACATAAAGAAAGGTTTGAAAATATGAATTTCCAGTTGCGTACATTACTGGTAGCATTGAATTGAGGTTCTCTTAGTAAGGAAAAAGGGGAGAATGGATGCCAGTAGATACCAGCAGTATTAACTTTGAGTCAAATGAGACTATCCTGGATCCCATTAGTCATCATGGACTTAACCTCTGGACTGTGCCCCATTCCTGAAGAGATCAAGCTGTTATCCTGTTTAGATACATACAAAAAGTCAACTATCTTTGCAAAAGTTCTGTCTTATGTGCACCCTGACTGCCCTTCTTGACTAAAGCCACCATTATCACACTTGGCTCTAAAATGTGAGAGAAAAAAGTTGGCAGGAACCAGCTCATCATATCCTTGCTGCTTTCTCTCTGAAATAACATGAATATTCATTCAATACTTAGTTTGGTTCAGACTTTACTTGCATCCATGGGTTTTTGGATGCCAGGGAAACACTGTTATTGTGACATCAGCCAAGATCCTGGCTCAAGGATGCTGGCATGTCCTCCTGGTTACTGAGGTTATGGCTTATAAAAGAGGGAGTGAGTCCAAAGGGGTTGTGCTGTCTTCCCTGATTGGTTCATTCCTTGAGTAGCAGTAGAGTCACTCAAGGTAAAGAACAATCCCAGCCCATCAATTTCCACCTGAGCAATCGCATTCCTTTTTTGGCTCTTTGCCCAGGACTTTCAGGGAGCAGGCCGGGTCCAAGAAGCAATACACATTCCTGAATGATTAAAATGATAGCACCTGCCCATGGCTCACAGGCAACAATAGAAGACATGAGGTAGGGTGCTCTCTGACATGTCTTCCTTGTGCCAAGAGTCATGATGGTGAAAACAGGGAAAAGTTCAAATCAGAAACAGGCACGAGAAAGGCTATCATTTGTTTTTCTTCCTTTCTCCTCCTATCTTGAAATTTCAATTGAAATAACAAACAATTTGGAGATGGTGAATAAACATAGTGCGTTCATCTATTACTACAAGGACTTCTTTTTTGAAAATAAATCATGCAAAGTAACCAAAGTAGCTTTTCTTTATAAATGTAATATGATCTATCTATATTAGTTTAAGTACCAGATTTTTTGGGGAAGAGAGAAAGACTCTATATGTGTACCAAACATTGCTATAAAATGTCATAAGTGTTTTTAAAATATATTTATTATTCTTTTTCAAGTTCCGTAGATGTAGTTTCGATTCATATAATGCAAATGTATTTTTAAATATGACTAAATTTTTAATTTAAAAAATACATTATGGCAAAAAACAATCACTGGATACTAAAAATATGATGACCATTATCTATCTGAGCATCTGTAAAACTTTGATTATTATACAGAGGTCCTTATAATTGGACATGTTGAGACCATCTGTTCTATGGGATCAGGGTATTAATGTTTCTACAAGTTTCTATTGTAATTTTTTCCCATTGAGTTGGATCTAGAAGTTGGTCTTTCTGTCTCATTCATCTCAAAGGATGTGGAGTAGATGTGGACCCTGACAAAGGTATCCAGAGACAAGAAACAAAAAAAGTTTGGAAATTCATAGGAAGTTGATACCTGGCTCCTTTTGGGCCCATGAGCTTCATTTCCACAAAGGAGTTGCAGAGAAGCATGCTTCTTACATTCCTGAGCTAGTTCTTGAGCGTGTACCATTTACCACGGCATTGTTCTAGATGCCTAGAATACACAGTGAATAAAAGAGACAAAAATGCTTTACTTATTTGGAGCTTACAATCTTTCTTATGATTGTTAGGTGAGAAAAAAATGGTAACCAAACACTTCCCATTGATTGTCGTCACCTTATTCATTTCTCCCTCGGCAAATAGTAAGATTAACTCTGAACACCTAGAATCATCGCAAATCTCATTTCATACTCCCTCACCTCCCCTCACAACCCAGATGACCTCATATATCATCAAATGAAATTCATTTCTGAAGGCGACATTGATTAAAAAAAAAAGTTCACCTTTATTTCTCAGAAACTTTCTGCAGACATTTTATTTTAAAAATATGTCATCGGGTCTTTGAGGAGGATCATCAGGGATCTCATTTCCTTGCACTGCAGAGGTTTCTGGGTATTGCTTAAATTAAGGAGCCTCTGTAGGCCAGTAAGGGTCTATTTTAGATTCCAGTGCCAAGAATTCTGAGATAATGGATGTAAAGTCTCATACACCATGGGGGTTATATTATATTGTTATTATGTTAATAAGTATAATTAAAGCTTCTGATTATGATAAGCATTACTTTGCAAACACTCTCCACCAAATGGCCCAGATCAACACAAGTATATTTTGAGACTCACAAAAACACAAAATGTGTTTATGACTACCAATAAGGAAGAAAAAAAATGTTCCAAACACGAAGTTCAGAAATTAATCACTAAAAAATTATTTTCTGGCTTCTACAAAATTGCAAGTTCAAGCTATTTAAATTCAATACCATGTGGTTCTATCTATAGCAAAAATTTAACTTTTAAAGTAAATTTAATTAGTAAATGTTACAGTAATCCATATGTGTGCTTAGATAAACATCTAACCTGGTTATACACGCACATGTTTATCTAAGCACACACATACGGATTACTGTAACAGTAAATTTCCAGTGCATTGAAACACATAAACCAATATGCATTAATTATTCTGAAAATGCTTATTTTTATTAATAAGAGGGTCAATCATTTTTAATACTCCTAAACAGAGTGTATTTATAAAATGGGTTCAAATATATTGTGTATCTTTTAGACTCACAGTGAATTTTGTTTTAATCTGGGGTGTGATTCCCTTATTTCATCAGAAAGTTGGCAGGTTTGATGTGTGTATCTGAGTCAAGTAGGTGTTTAGAAATGGTTTTATCTTCTGGGACCTTGGATTAAATTGTTTACAGGCCCCAATCTAAAAAAACCCCTAAAGGAAACAAATATCTCTGTGTCAAAGAGCCCTGAGGCTCTGCCTCGCCTTCCTGAGCCTCAGTTCTACTTCAAGGCCATCCTCTCAGAAGTCCTAACGTGCAAGAGAGAGCCAAATCCTAATTTCTTAGTCCCACTGCCAGCTACACCCAGCAGATTTAACAACAGCTTCGAGAGAAAATTAAATAAGTCAGCTATGTTAGAATAGGGATTTTCTGATTGGAGGAGGTGTGTACATGTGTATTGGAGTTCCAGGGAGACCCTCACATCCATTTCACCTTGCATACATGCATTAGCTTCTAAGGACTTCTACAAAGAACCCTGCAAACCATTAAGCATTGAAAACCACTCTCCTAAATAAATACTGCCAGCTTTGCACAGGGCTAGTGTCAGGAGCAAAATGAGACTCTAGCAAGGAAAGAAAAGAAGAAAGGATTTCAAGTACTAAAAGATGCTTCTCTTGTTCATAATACTTCATACATTTACAGACAAGTAAACCAACTATAAAATGAGTATCTCTCAGAATTTGTATAGAAGGAAAGTACCTTAACATAATAAAGGCCATGTATGACAAACCCTCAGTCAATATTTTACTTAATGGTGAAAAACTAAAAATCTTTCCTCTAAGATCAAGAATAAGACAAGACTGTCCACTATTGCCACTGTTATTCAATATAACATTGGAGGTCCTAGCGAGTGCAACCAGGCAAGCGAAAGATATAAAAGACATTCAACTAGGAAATGAAGAAGTCAAACTGTCACTATTTGTGGATGACATGATTCTCTATATAGAAAACCCTAAAGACTCCACAAGAACACTACTAAAAACAATAAGCAAATATAGGAAAGTTTCTGGTTACAAAAGCAATGTTCAAAAATCCATAGTGTTCCTATACTCTAATAATGAATTTTCAGAAAAAAAAAATGGAAAAAATAATCCCTTTTTCAATTGCAAAAAAAGAATAAAATACCTAGGAATAAATCTAACAAAACATGTGAAGGACCCTATTAAAAGAAATGGAAGAAGATACAAAGAAATGGAAAGAAATTCCAGGTTTTTGGATTGGAAGAATCAACATAGTTAAAATGACCTTATTACCTAAGGTATTATATAGATTTAATGCAATCTCCATAAAAATTCCATCAGCATTTTTTAAAGAAATAGAACAAAAAAATCATCAGATTTGTATAGAAGCACAAAAGACCCCAATTGCCAAAGCCATCCTGAGAAAAAAAGAACAAGTCTGGGGGCATCACTCTGCCTGACTTTAAATTATACTACAAAGTGACAATAATCAAAATGGCATGGTATTGGCAGAAAAACAGACACATAGACCAATGGAACAGAATCAAGAGTCCAGAAGTAAACCCATGTTTATATGGGCAAATAATCTTCAACAAAAGAGCCAAAAATATACAATGGAGAAAGGAGAGCCTCTTGAATAAATGGTGCTTGGAAAACTGGAAAGCCACCTTCAAAAGAATGAAACTAGACTGTTGTCTATCCCCACACAACACAATTAACTCAAAATGAATTAAAGACCTGAATATGAGACCTAAAGTAATAAATTGCACAGAAGCAAACAAAATAACTAAATGCATGAACCTTGGACTTAAAGAAGATTTTATGAATTTGACCTCAAAGGCAAAGCAATTAAAAGCAAAAATAAGTGAATGAGACTATATCAAACTAAAAAGCTTCTGCACAGCACAAGAAACTAACCACAAGGTAAACAGACAACCATCCGAATGGGAAAATATATTTGCAAGCAACTCCTTCGATAAAGGCCTAATATACAAAATATACAAAGAACTCATATGACTCAATAACAATAACAAAAAAGTCTGATTAAAAAATGAGCAGAGGACTTGAATAGGCACTTCTCCCAAGAAGACATACAAATGGCCAACAAACATATGAAAAGATGTTCAACATCACTAGTTATTAGAGAAAATGCAAACAAAACCACAATGAGATATCATCTCACAACTGTTGGAAAAGCTGGTATGAAGGACAAGTAACAAGTGTTGGAGAGGATGCGGAGAAAAAGGAACCCTCATACACTGCTGGTGGGACTGCAAATTGGTACAGCCACTATAGAAAACAGTATTGAGGTTCCTCAAAAAGCTAAGAATTGATCTACCTTAAGATCCAGCAATTCCTCTACTGGGTATTTACCCCAAAGACTTGAAAACATATATCTGGAAAGATATTTGCACACCGATGTTCATAGTAGCATAATTCACTGTTGCCAGAACGTGGAAGCAACCGAAGTATCCTACAATAGATGATTGGATAAAGAAGCTGTGGTACATATATACAATGGAACATTAGTCAGCCATAAGAAGAGATGAAATACTGCCATTTGCGACAACATGGATGGACCTTGAGATAATGATGCTAAGCGAAATAAGTCAGACAGAAAAAGTTGAAAACCAAATGATATCACTTATATGTGGGATATAAACCTAAAAGCAACAAACAGAACAAACAAATAGAGACTCATGGACAATAGATTAGTGGTTACCAGAGGGTGGGAAGGAGATCGATGGGGTAAAAGGGGTCAAATATATAGTGTCAGAAAGAAATGTATGGGCAGTGAAGACACAATGCAATATATATGCCTTACTGTTGAATTGTACACCTGAAACTTACTGGATTTTGTTAACCAATGTTATCATAAATGAATGAATGAATGAATCAATCAATCAATCAATCAAATGAGTATCTCTCATCGAGACTAATAGCTGAGTGAAGACAAGTATATGCCTTCTCTCACTGTACCACTGAACAGCTAAAACTTCAGTAAACATTTGTTGACTCTAAAAGAAAGTAGCTTACTATCCCAGCACAGATAGTAAAATGTATATTCAAGCCCCAGGGAAGCCATCAGTAATTAAGTTGGAAGGCCCTCCAAAGGACCATCTGCAAAATGCAAAACGCATAATTACAGCCAACATTTATTGAGTGTTTTTACCAGGCAGGCACTATTCTGAGTATTTTACACGCTTAAAATACCTATTAGAAGTATACTATTATTATCCTCCCTTGTAGATAGGGAAACTGAGCCACAGAGATGTTAATTAACTTGCCCAAGGACATACAGCTACTATTTGTCAGAGCTTGTTTTCAAACAGGAAGGTTGTGTACCAGAGCCCAGGTTCTCAACCTCTAAATCTCAGAAGAAAAAAAGCAGATGCTGGTCATTGGTCCTTGGAGCCATTTTCTTTGTAAGGGTCCTGTGTTTAACCCAGATAAAACCAGGCAAACTTTTGGTTCCAACTCTATTTAGCTAGTCAAATTTACCCTTTTGAAAATGCAGAAATGGAGGCTCAGATGTCTAAATGATCTTGCCCGAGGTCAGGCAACTAATTGAGGTAGGTGTGGTACCATCACAGTTACTGAACCATTTAGTATCTAAATTATCACAGAGCCTCAGCTTCAGGATCTAAATATGTTTTGGGAAGTGAGTGAATGTCTTGCATTCTATTTAAGTCGTCTGTGAATCCACTATCTTGCTTGGTATACAAAACAAACTTCTCAATCCTCTATTTGCAGCTAGAGGCAGGATTTTACTGATCTAGGTCAAAGGACTCACTGGAGCATGCTTTAAACTGCAAATTCCCAGGTTCCATTCTCAGATTTAGGTTCATGAGGCCTGAGATTTTTAGCTTTTTTAGTTAGCAAACAAAGTGATTCCAGTATCAGAAGGACAGTGCCCTGAGTTTGGAAGGAATAATTCTTATCTGCCTGAGGTCTGACTAAATAGAAAAACCTTGTGTATTTTCTTTTTAAAGAAACCATGACCAATCCTCTCACCCCTCCCAGGCCTAGAGTAGGTCCCTCTGGTGATTGAAGCATATAGCACCCCTGAATAGTTCAGCCCCCTTCTCCACGTTCTGGCTAGGCTTCTGGGAAAAGCCACACCACTGAGAGGGAGCCCTATAGCATCCTATGCCAGCCCTCATTCAACCTGTGTGTGTGCCAGGGACAGGGTGCGGTTTCACTGCATCAAGGCCACCGAGATGCACAGACAAGCTGGGACTCAGTCTGCAAGGCCCGATTTCCATCACCCGCTGGGGCCAACAGCTTACTGTGGCCACAACCCTCCAGGTTCCTTTAGAGGAAGCCAGTTATCTGTTAGACGCCTTTGTTCCACAGAGTTCTACCTTGGCATCTCTGCCAAGGACATGTTTTGGCTGGATCCACTACCCTGGCCTCTGCACATCTCTGGGAAGCTGAGCTAAGAGAAACATATCCCAGGAAAGCAAAGGGGAACTGAGGATTTTGACTGGTTGAATGCAGAACCTTACAAGGGAAATGTGCTCCAGGGACCAGGTACTCATTGGATCAGTGATCAGCATTTTCTCATTACTGCCATGAGCCTCTTAACCTTTTCAGAGGTCAGACTGCTGGACCAAGCAAGGATATGTCTGCATTCTCGGGATCCCTGGTTAAGTCCTCTCTGTGCAATAGGAAAGGAGGCTTGGGTGGGGTGGTCTTCTTGTCCCTGTTAAAGAGGGCCAGCACACAGTGCAATCTGTACTGGCCGTCTTTGGGATTTGCAATGAGAGCTAAAACTCACAGATCACAGCAATCATTGACAGTGAATGTGGCTATTCCCCCCAATACTTGTACAGCATAATTCAATCATGCCCAACTCTGCTGATGTCATGTCTACTCAGGAAAGTCCTGCACATCATTTTAAGTCCAGTTCAAATTCCTCTCTTCTCGATTCCTCCTCTAACTTCTCGAAGGTCTTTCAGCTAATGGTGATTATCACATGGCTTTTTCAGACAGATGTTCTATATGTGGTGACATTTTCTCAGTCTCTTCTAAAGAAGAGATTGTCTTTTTCTTATTTACATTATCCATGGCACCCAGAAGTGAGCCTTACATGTAATAAGTGCTCGATAAAAGTTACATTAATAACAGCCTTATGTAGAGAATAGACTCAGTCATGTGGACTACAATAGTCAGCATTTGTTTGTTGACAGAGAGAGAAGTGAAAGAGGAACTGGTCAGATTGTTTTATTTGGAACCTTTCTGAGCACATACTAAGTGAAACACCCACTAAATAATAGCCCGGTTTAATGCTATGAACTTTGACTCTGTGATAGCTGGCTGTCCTTAAAACCATCCTGAATTTATCCCTATAAAAGAGCAGGACACTCAGCACAGTTCTGTGAAATGTTCCTTTAGAGGGATTTTCAGCACTAAATAAAAGAATGGCTTATTAATGTTGCAAAAGAGGTTCAGTTGTTAGTTTTGGCCAGGAACAAGCACTGAGCTGGCTTCAATCAGAGATGGCAGGATGAGATAAACATGGCTGTATGATGTCACTAAAATAGTCATTTCCATCAGAAGCTAAATTCAAATACCCCCAGGGATATGGGTTGTTTTGTTTTGCTTTGAATCACTACAGATTTCTGAAATTCATTTTTGCCTGTGTAGGTGATGGAATTTTCCCGTGAACTCCAAGTTCCATGGAGAGAAGCTTAGAAACCTGTGCTCTTTTGGGTGCCCAAAAGTGTTCAGCAGTGACTATGCAGCAGTAGATCTATAGTTTGAGTTCTGCTTCCTGTGCCAGATATTGACTGGCATGTCTTTCAGAGGCCAGGAGGCCTTGGATTCAAGAGTGATGAATCAGAGGTTGCATTTGACTCTCAATAGGGTCAGTGGACCCAGACCAGAGAGCACTCAGCACTTCTACTCAATAGAGAAATGATGAGTCAGCTTTCAAAATGAGAAGAAGCTCCAAGAAAAGCAGGAAGGGTACAGAGTCTCCTAAGGTGTCCCCCTTCCCACACGCTATCCCCCAACACACACATACAGGTCTACTCCATCTCTCTTGTGCAAGCAGTCTGAAAACTTCTAGCTGTGGAGGGAGAGCCAATCCAGACTCTTGTGTCAATTCTTTCACCCATGTTTATAGAACAAGGACCAGGGGTCTCCCAACACAGCAGAGCTGGGGCAGATTTGTCAAATCATTCATCTGCAGAGGTGGACCCAACCCTGCCTGGTTGTCATATAGAGAAAGGGTTAACTGAGTGGAATCCGAAACCAACTCTCTGAATTCAAATCCTGCTGGTACCACTTCTCTAATTCTGCTTCCTTGTGCCTCAATTTCTTCCTCTTTAAAATGGGATTACAAATATTAACTTCATGAGACTCTCTAAAGAACAAAATAAAATATTCCTTGCAAAGTATTTAACGTGGTAAGAGTTTAATAAATGTCAGCTACTCTTATTTCCTACTTGATCTTAAAGGAAAGTCTAATTTCCTCCATAATGCAAGGATGGTTTGATTTCTCAGTTGAGAGTGACCTTGTATTTCTATGCTGCTAATTTCTAGTCTTCTCTTTCAGTAATTTGGATGAGTATTTCAGTTCTAATCTATATGAAATAGATGTTCACAAACTCTTCCAGACAGAGCCAAGCCTTACTTAATTTGGATAGCAAGCTTTATACAAACCACTGTGTTCATTGCTACTGAAAAGACACAATAAGCACTTAATGTTTTAATAAAATTATTCCCTGGCTTTAGCAGGAAGGATACTCACCAAAGGTAAATGCAGCATCCTAAGCACAATGATCATAATAATCACATCATAGTTAGCTTGATCTAGTTGAAAGATTCTAACACAATGGCAGGAATCCAGTTGTCCTTCAGATTTATTAAATCCTGTAAGTATGATATATTCAAAATAACTTTAAACAGTTTAACAATGATTTATACTCTACACAGATGACACCTGAATCTGAGGGAGTGGAAGAGTAGAAACTGAAACTTGAATTTGGTTAATGGTGATATAAACTTTTTAGTTTTTCCAGACAGCACTTTTACTTGTTACATATATAAGTGGTCATTCTTTTCTCTCCCTCTATTAGAGAAGTAGCTGCAAGACAAGGAGAAGAACACAGACCTTAATCCACAAATAGGTATGATCATATACTGATATATAGGGACACTGAAGCTCAAAGATAGCAAGGGACTGATCCAACTGCCAGCATGCAAGTCTCAGAAAAAGAATCCTGATTTTATTTTAATTGAAAGCGCTTTGTGAGCAGCAAAGTATGAAACAGTGTTCTTGCAAGCAATAGACATTTAATAAGCAGCTATCCTGCCCTAGCGGCCATGTTAGACACTGTAGGTTAAAGGACACCCCAGCCTTGAAGGAGTTTCCAGTATAGAGGACACAGGTGTGCTAAAGAAGTATGTTCAGGACACAGCAGGGTGCAGAAGAGGGCATGAGCGGCCACTTCTGGAAAGGTAAAAGCAGAAGGTTTTCTTGATGAAGAGACACATAAGCTGAATTATAAAGCTGAGTAGCTGGATGGTCATCAGAGGGACAAAACGGGAGGAAAAAAGTTCAGGACAAAGGAGCAGCATAGGCTGGGGGACAGCATTTTCAGACTTATGATTTCACATTCTTTGGGGCATTGCCTGCAGAAGGGATTGGAATCACAGATACGCTTCACTGATGTAAACCAGACAGCAGATGGTGCCCACTGGACTGAAGTGGTGCAGTCTTGAGGGTGAAGAGGTGGAGATGATATAGAAGATGTTAAAGGGATAGAGTTGACAGAATTTGGTCATGCTTCAAGCAGGGGAGGGAAAGATGGAGGTCAAGGACAACATCCAGGTTTCTGACTTGAGTACAGAGGAGGATGGTGGTGTCATTCACTGAGAAAGGAAGTCAAGGAGGGGACGATAATAATATAGTCGGCTTGATGACACTCTCTCAGGTAACCTTTCTTGGACCTGACTCATTACAGATGACTTCTCAGATCTCATCTTTTGACTCAGGATAGTTTTCTATCACTCATCTTTCTGGTGTCTTAGTTAACAGTTAACTGCAAGAGGGAAAACACAACATCCCAGCTCTATTTTCCAAATGATTATCCTGCAGTAAAACCTAAAGGCAACTTGGACTTCAACTGGAAGACACAAGTGCATGCTCCTGGTGGAGCATCCATGTAATTTGTCTTTGAGTATGTGTCAGGGCCTAATAAGCACCTGTTATATTTTTATGGTTGAGTTGTAGGACTTAATAGGACTTAGTTGAAGTGATAATTATATTGCCTGTGAACTCAGAATGTAGGTGTGGATAATGGAAACCTGCCATAAGGCCTGGACTCCAGGAGCTCAGAGACATCTGCCTGCAGGTTGAAAAGCCAGTGGGTATTTTAGGTAGGGGTCCTCCTGGTGCCTCCACTAGCCTCTGCTAAGGCAGAGGCATCCCTACTGGGTGGATGTATCTCCACGGGGGGCATGGCTTGGCCAATGGTCAGCTCCGGGTCAAGCACATAGTTTGGGAGGGAGAACATAGGCCCACACTTGTGCCTCATATGTGCCCTCCTGCTTAATACAACTGCAGCCACTCTGTGAGGCAGTCCTGGGACCTTGGATAATAGTCCTTAGCCCTCCTACAGCCCCCAGCCTGCAGGAGGGCCCAGGTACGAGAACATATTCTTGGAGATTGGAGAATCTCTTATAATAGCCCAGCATAAAGAATATTAAATATTCACTATGTGAGGCACTTGGAGGAATGTGCAAACATTTACTAAATAAATGAATAAACAAATGAAAGAACAAATGTCCATTAATAGCAATACTAGATGAGCCCAATACATATCTCCATGAAGGAATGAAAGCAGAGACGTTAAATACAATGTGATCACACAAAAACTAAATTTCCTATAAGTAGGAAGAGTAGGGTTATATTTTTATTCATATGGTTTTTCCATTCAACTCTTAATGCCATAGATTAAAAGTCTATTTGCCCTGTTTTCCAGCTCGGTGAAAAATCCCTCTATCTTTAAAAGCAGGATCTCAATGTGGTTTTATGTCTATAAGCATGATGGAGAACCGGATCCCATCAGGAGATCCTAATTTGTTTTCTTTCCTTACACAGCATCCCATATCATCCAAAAATGGAAATTATTCTATGATAAAAGAACAGAGGATGTGACTATACTTCTGAGGAGTCCAATTTTGAATAGGTATTGAAAAACATTAAGGACCCATTCTCTGTTGTGTCACTTTCAAGTTTTAGGCCCTTCCTTGGGAGGGAGGATGAAGACGGTTCTCTTTCAAGCCAGCATGTTCTGACATGTTCAAGCTTGATCCTTATGTTATTACTTAACCAGAAACAAACTAACACAATCTCCCACTGTAATTTGCTAAGTTACCCAAAGGTTTAGAGCAGGATTTCTCAACCTCTGCATTATGGAGGTTTGGGGCTAGATAATTTATTGTTGTGGGGAGCAGTCCTGTACATTGTAGAAAGCTTAGCAGCATCCCTGATCTCTACCCATTACATGACAGTAACTTCCTGGCATCTACACATTAGCTGACAGTAGCACATCTCCACCCTCAGTTATGACAACCACAAATGTCTCCAGACGTTGCTAAATCACCTCTGGTTGAGAAACACTGTTATGAGAAAAACTCTCAAAACCAAGTTCAACCAGGCACAAGGAGCCAGCTGAACATCTAAAGGGCAACAAGGAATTATTCTACTTGCTGTTTAGATAACAAGGACTTAGGAAAAGTAAGTTGAAATTCTCTCATTGGTCCAGGCACAATAAATTTAAGATACTGCGCAAATAGTTTACTACGAATATAAGAAGTCATTTGGTCTGTCATCACCACCCAACTCTAAGATTTTGCTGATTCTGTTTCACCAGACACAATTTTTAAAATAATTATAGTATCTTTATTAAACTGCATCTGTACATAAGAAGTCTTTCGACATCAAGTGGCAGAAACCCTATTCAAGGTGGCTTAACCAAAAAAGAGAAGCATTTTATTGGGTTAAGTAACAGAAAACCCAGGGATAGAACTGGCTCTACATACACCTGGACCGAGGTAGTCAAACAATGGCACCAGGAATATTTCACTTTCATGCTTTGGTCATATTTTCCTCTATGTTGGCCTTGTTTCCAAGTTGGTGATAAAGGTGGCTACTGAGGCTCAGGCTGACATCCTGGATATCCCAGAGAAAAGAGAAGGAGTCTTTCCTAAGAATTCTGGCCAAAGTCCCAGGGTTAAGTCCCACTGGCTTGACCTGGATCATGTGCCCATTCATGATCCAGTCATTGTGGCCAGAGAAATGGAACACTCCAGACGATTCCCCAGGCTTGTGAACATACCTTGTGGTAGAGCTTCTAAGGGGGCCTCCATTGGTTCCTGTTGCTTGGTTTTCATGCCCGTGTGTATAGGCCGGACTCGCTTCTAATGAATAGAATTCAGGACAAGTGATGGGATGTCACTTCTGAAATTACAAAAAGCCCATCTTGTTCACTCTGCCATATTGTGAACTGCCTTATGGAGAGGCCTACGTGGCAAGAAACTGATGGCTCTTTCTAAAGGCCAGCAAGGACTCAAGGCTTGCCAATAGCCATATGAATGACCTTAGAAATGGATCTCCCCCGAGCTGAGCCTTGAGATGATTACAGCCCTGACCGACACCTTGACTCCAATCTTGTGAGAGATCTTGAGGCAAAGGCAGATGTAAAAAATTGCCCCCAAATTCCTGATCCATGGAAGCTGTGAGATGGTGTCTGTTGTTTTAAATCATTAAGTTTGGGGGTTATTTGTAATACACCAATACATATAACCGAAATACAATACACCCTCCTATACACACATACACACATCCCTACCCAAGGATACAGGATGGGACTACTTCACCAAACACCATGGCCTGAGATTGGGGGAGGCATAGTCCCAAAGAAATTCTAGTGCTCCAAAACACAGATTCATTACAACATCCAATTTAGGCTATTTTGAACTGAACATATAAGTTTTTCAAAATAAAAGGAAAACAGTCCTCTAACACCCTAGCCATAGAAGGAACAACTGTAGAATTTCATGTGACTGCATCAGGGATTGATCTGTACTTACCTGACTGCCAAGAGATTTTGCAAAGCCACATATCCTGGGGTTGGGGGTTGGGAGCACAGTTCTGATAGCTAGTTTATCCTCCATTCATCCCTGGAGGTGGAAACTGCTGGACACCAATTTGAGTGGAACTTTTCTATTTCTTTTAAATCTGTGAGTTCTGAATTTTTAGTTTCCATTATTACATAAGCCCTGAAGTATTCTCTGTTGACAGGGACAGTTAAACAGGAAAACAAACAGACTAAGAAGAAGCTGAAATATCAATGAATATTTTGCTGCAGTATCATGAATTTGTAATTCAATTTTGAAATACTGGCATTGAGATCTTCATTCAAATTTTTCTTCCAAAATGTCCCTGAAGCACTAAAATAAGTCACTTGTAGGCTCTGAATTACTCCAGGTGCTCTAGATATGTAATATGTAGAATTCAATTCTCCTTGTTTTCTTATTTCTATGTTTCCATTTACCATGCCTGGGTCATAGTAAATACATTGGGTAAAATAAAACTCCTGTCATGCATTTGATCTCTAGAAAGAGTGAAAATTAAGTACTAAGTACTTAAGAAATTAAGTACTAAGGAGATTATGACTTGCTAATGATAACCCACTAGAACCCAAATCTCTTTGAGTTGCCCATGATGAAAAGTCACAAAGTGGGAGAATTTAGGAAGTGACTGGAACACCAGGAGAATTCAGCATCATCGGTACTGTTACTTAAGACAATTCAGAGGGTATAATTTTATGTAGTTTCTATACAGTGTGGCATTTGATTGATGCTATACAGCAAGCAATTGACTGGTGAATTTATATATTTTCAGGGTAGTTGGATCTGTAAAATACTGAGTATGACATTGATGGATTTATGTTGTGTTTTCAAATTAATAGCTACTCAATAGGCTATTGGATATCTGTGATCCATAAATATTGAGATATATCCTTACTAACTACATTTCTTTACAATGAACTGGACATACTTTTAAAGATCTACTTACTCATAGCTGTGGTTAAAAAAAAATCCTCTTCTGTTTCTATGACCTAAAGTTAGAGAAAGTTTCAGACACTAAAGGCATGGGAAAGAAGAATGGTATATCAAACGAGATCTTTAAAGACCCAAGGGTTTCACCTAAGGTCTAAGCTGGAAAGAGCCTTACTTGTCTTTCTTTGCGTATTTCTCAAAAAAAAAAAAAAAAAAGTTTCAAAAGCTAAACAAGTTTTACTTTCTTAATTATCTGAATTTCCCAAGACATCAGAATCTTATTAATGGCAACAGGACTGTATTTCTCTAGGTCCAACCCACTCACACACATATTTGATCAGTCCAGCTTCCTCAAAATTCTCCCAAATAGTTGAGAAAGCTCCTGGGTGTATTGAGTGTGGGAATGGAGATGACTTGGCTATAAATAGAGAGTACCGTTTCCTCCTGCAAGTTCTTGTAGCCGCAACATGGGACCTGCTTAGTTCCTTCTCTCCTGCTTTGGTGACTCTTGCCTCTCAGTGCCAGATCTAGGACAGACCCTGCCTGCTCTATTTCAGAGACATATTGGCCAAGCCCCTCACTGAAGTGCGGCAGTACTGGGCTACACTGCCTTCTGCTTTCCATCTCTTACAGAGATGAGCGAAAAGGCTCCTGATTTTTTTCATTTTACTGCTTCGTCTCCCAAGGACTCTGGCACCTGTTCCGGGGGAATTGCAAAAAGAGCAAATCCCAAAAATTCTAACTGAGCTCTCTCCTGATGCTGGCCTCCCATCCTTGAGCCAAGTTTTTATAAATTACTTTCTCTGCCCTAAAGGGTGAGTCTTGCTATCTCGCTGGCCATCCACACATGTCTGAAAATCTAGTATCTATAGTTTAGGCCCTCAAACTTAGACACCCTCAAGTTCTCACACCAGGAGATAAGTACTGTAGATGTGACTCAAGTGAGACTGAGCAGACACGTAAAACATAATGCAGTGAGTTTGGGGGGATCCAATACTATTTTCTTCTTTTTAAGGGCACTATTGGTCTTAATAAAAGAAAACTCAAGAAACAATCAGCATTAACTATGGAGTGTAAACAAACTAAAGAATTTAATACTTATTTTTTTCTGCTTCAAACATGGCCTAACCTTAGTTTAGCTTTTCATGAAGAACCAGACTCTGCAATCAAACCACCTTTTAGAAGCTATGTTAAATTCACCGTGTCACTTAAAATCTAAGAGCCTCAGCTTCCTCACTTGAAAATGGGGATAATACAGACATTTGGATTGTTGTTAGCATTAGACGAGCTAATAAACAGAAACAGAACACAGTATAGTCGGCCCTTCATACCTGTGTGCTTCATGTCCTCAGATTCTATCAACCATGGATGAAAAATATTTGGAAAAAGTTATGTTGTTGCTGACCTGTACTATGAGGTTAGCCCTACGATAGTTGCATCTGTACTGAACATATACAGACATTTTTCTTGTCATTATTCCCTAAATAATACAGTATGACAATTATTTACAAAGCATTTATGTTGCATTAGGTAATCTAGAGATGATTTAAAGAACACAGGAAGATGTACACAGGTTATATGTAACTATTATGCCATTTTGTATGAGACTTGAGCACTCATAGATTTTTGTATTCACTGCAGGTCTTAGAACCAATCCTGTGGATACCAAGGGATGACTATACCTGGCACAGAGTAAAGTACCGAGCCAAGCTTTTAGCCATTCTGTGTATGGCTGTATGTCAAAATTTCTTTGTAGCATAATAAAGATGTTCAAAAGCATTTTCATAGCCCCACTAGATGACAATCAAAGCATTTATGAAAAGACTGATTGCTCTTTTTCAAAACTGGCCTCAAATCTTGATTGAGAGTGACATTTCTAATTTTTTTCTACTACTATGTAAATAGCACAGAATTCTCACAAATAAATCACATCATTTTGTATAAACATGTTTCTAGCTTTCTCTGCAGCAGAGAGCAGCCCCTCATGAATTCTTTTGAGAACACTCTGGCTTGTCCCAGAATCAGCCCATGCTGAGTTCACTATTCAGATCAGATTATTACCAGGCACTTGGAGCATTCGAATTCCCACAGCTAATTTTCTATAAAAATCCCAAGTAACTGAAATGGGAGGAAAGTACCCAGTAAAAGTCAGGGTGAATAATTTAGCACAGTAGCTGTCTGTAGTCTCTGAGGCAATGTATTCAAAGCATTTTATTAGAAGGTTGATGAAGCTGCTGTTGTCTCAAGATCATCTTGGTCACAAACCATCCATCTCATCAAGAAGGAGTGTGGCAAGAGGAATCTAAGATTAACCCTTTTCCAATACTTGAGTGATCTTGTGAATGATGAATGTGGACAGCGACAGTATACATGTATACACATATAAAGGTCAGTATACATATATAAAGGTCAGTGCTAAGAAACATCATGACTAGCTGCAGTGGTCACCAAATGGGTGCTGTGTCCTCCCCAGCTCTATGGATCTGAAGGTAGAACCATCTGTTGGGGATAAGAATAGGCTATTTTAGAAAACTGGCCTCAAATCTTGATTAAGAGTGACATTTCTAATTTTTTTCCTGTGCCTACGTAACTAGAACAAAATTCTCATAAATAAATGCTCTCTAGTCTAGTCTCTAGTCAAGACTGTCAGGAGTGGGGGTCACAAATGGTAGAAACCAAACTCAAATTAGAAAAATCAGTAAAAAGGGAATTTTTTGACTCCTGCTACTGGTAAGAATGCAGAGTTATTCACAGGATTGAATAAAGCTCTAGATTAGAATGAAGTTCACTGAATCTGACACATGGAAATCAATGACAAAGATCACAGTCTTTGTGTTTCAAGGGCCCTATGGTCAGACGGGTAGAGGTAGACATCCAATATCAAAAAAGAATGTTTGGAAGAATAATGTGATGAGCAATTAAATCAAAATGAAAGGTTCTGGAGGTTCTGAGAGCTACTCTAATTACCTACATGTTCATAGTAACCATTTAAAGAGATTAGTGGTATAAACCCTATGGCCAACTGTTATGGATTGAATTGTATCCCCCACCCCCAGTTCATATGTTGAAGCTTAAGTCCCTCTACCCTTCTGAGTTCTTAGCTGAGATTCCTCTAATAAAAGACAAATTAACAAGAGAAAAAACAAACAAGTTTATTAACATGTATACATTATGTACACATGGAAGCTACCCAGTGAAAAATTAGTATCTCTCCAAGGCGGCTTAGAACTCCAGCTTAAATTTTATCTTTAGACAAAAAAAGGGGGGGGGGGAATTGTGAGAAGAAGCCAGTTATAGGGAAATTATCAGGCAAAGCAAGGTAAATAAGGAAAAGGGTTTTATTTAATACAGTTTAAGCAGATGTCTTCTCCATTGACAAGGTTCTTTGTAATTTAGAGTCATCCTTCTATTCCTGCCCCCTCTGCTGAAGCCACCTTTTACAAATGGAGATTTCCTATGTAAGTGCAAATATCCCTCAGAAAAGAGTAACTTCTACTCTGTTTTCAGAACTTTTCTTATGTCTGCTGTTCCCCAAAATAATCAGCTCAAAATAATTCTTATGCCAAAGAGGCATTTTTAGGGGTAGCATATTTTGCTACTCTTCTCTATTTATTCCCCTGGCTCTTTTCCTGTAAGGTCACCTCAGACTGTGTCCCTCAATTGAAGATTACATCTTCTCTCAATGTACACCCCTCCTATGGGACTCCTCCCCTCAATGCCTCAGGCTTAGGAATGATAACTGCTCTGCAGACACTAGTGCTGGCCACTGTGCTATCTCTTCTGCTTCTTCTATGCCCACACTTCTGCAAATAGTCACTCTGTAAATAAACTCTTTCCAAAATCATCCTAATTTGAGGGTGACATCTGCTTCCCTGACAGAGTTCTCTATAAAACAGAAGTGGAAAAACTGAGTGACAAAACCTTCTCCCCTCCACCTGGAGGAAGGAACACAGATAGAGTGTCTAAAGTGCATTGAGATCTAACATATAAAGTCCATGTCAGGCGAGAGATTTTTTTTTTTTTTTTAATGTTTCCATCATCAGAAATCACTTGCTTAAATAATAATGTAGACATTTTTATTTTCTTTGGGGATATTCTTTCATTTTGCTTTCTAAATTATACTTATGTTTTAGAATCTTCGTGGCTATAGTATTGGGTCAGCTTATCAATTGAAATTTGTGTCCAATAATTTTGACTGCTCAAGATTTCTATGTGTGCTGTGGTCAGCAACATGCAACGTTTTTGTTTGCAATATCTGAAAAGTAAGAAAGCTTCTATATGGTGGTGTGGATTTAATCTCCTGGGTAAGCACTACAAGGCTTAAACATTTGGGGTTCCCTTTCTTTTTGCCAGAAACCTTGACCCCTTCTCTAATTTCACCAGTTTCACATTTAATCATTCTCTACTCTGAAGGCAAACTACCCATTTATTTAATGTCTACTATTTACCACCAGGCATTGTACATTTCAATTCTCAAAGCATCCGTATTAGAGAGATCTAATCATCTCATTTTTAAAACCAAGAAGACACACTCAAGAAGGTGATCTGACCAAGTTAACACACTGGTAGGTGGTGAAGGATGGCAAGGCGCTTGGTCTAAATGATCCATGCCGGCCAGGATTCTGCTGCTGCCTGCAATCCTTTATCCTCTCTTCTCCCTCTGTGTACCTTTACCTGAATCTGGAATACTCAACCTGGAATGCTGCTCCCACCACGATCCTTCACTCCCTTTGATTTTGACTTCACCTCCAGCATTTTTTCTATAGTTGATTTTAGCAACTGTGGGACACAGCTATTAACGGATTGATAATCAACAATATGAATGAAAGCTTTCCAGAATTTCACTCAGAGATATAATCGTCTTGTTCGTTGCATGTTTTTGCCTCCTAAGTGAGAACTTCTATTTCTTGAGGGTTGAAGCCATATTTTCTATTTCTTTGGCACTCCCTTACCCCAACCTTCCCAGTCTATTCAGTCTCTGCCCTCAAGGTATCTTCAAGAGATATCACTGATTGACCAGGAGAGTTTAAAAACCGAAAATTTTGAAAAGTTTTGTTTGTAAAAGGGGAAGTACACCATTTCTATCCCACTTTTTAAAGAAATATTTTCTAGAGAATAATAAAAAGTATATTTTCCCAAAGGAACCGAACAGGAGATGTAAGAACTACTACTAGATAGATTATTTGTACTTAGCGCTCTGTTCTGTTGTGAATTTTAAAGGAAAGGACCTCTTTAGGTCAGGAATTCATCTTTTGAAAGGTTCATTGCTTGAGCCTACCAGAAGAAGAGGCTTGTGGCTTTTTTAGTGAAGTAATTGAGAATAAAAACCCTGCTTATGTGTTTTCCCTTGCCATCGACTTTCTTAGAAGGGGCTTTGGTGGTGCTATTTACTTTCACTCTAATTCTCAGTATTTAAATCTCACAATGAAGAGAGCTCCTTCCTGTCGAAGAACATGGGGGGTGCAGTGAGGGGAGGTAAGTTGTGACTCAAAGATACAGTCAACTTAAAACTGTAATGGCTGAAAAATGACTGCTAGAAATTTATTACTTGCATGAAAATTACTACTTGGCTACGCCCATGGGAACATGGCTATGTCCATGGGAACATAGGCTGTCACCCATAGGAACATAACATTCTAACAATAAGCTTTCTGCTTTGTACCCCCACTTACACACCTGACCTGTGAGTTGACAGGTAGTGAATAGAAGAAAGATAGACCTTTGTGTTTAGACAGAATGAAGAATGGGATCTGGGGTTTAAAAATCCTGTACCTCTACATTTCGGGACTGCTTAATTTGGGGTCTGTGTACCCCTGGCAGACCCAGCTGGCTGAATAAAGAGTGTGTTTTCTATAACTCCCTGAGTTCTGGTTGTCCATGTGTCTTTCGGAGGCTGGCGGATACAACAAAACCAGCTTAATGTGACTTGAGGGACTTCCTAGCCCCAAAATATCTCCATTGGCTTGCTCCAAGACACAAAAAGAAAACTCACATTTATATTTGCCTTATATCTTCATTTAGGCAGTGAGGGTCTGGTTAATCTACAAATATGCGATACTACTTTGCTTTTATACTAAGATGCACATTTCACCCACAGTTTAATGTTTCTGAATCAGGATGTATTTTGACAATTATTGTGACTCTTTAATTTAGTAGTGCTTCTTTATTTCCCCTGAACTGCTGCTGTTTGTTACCAGCATTTAGGTTCTTGGGTTCCCCAAGACAGAAATGGAGAGGAAACCCCAGAAACATTTACAGATTTTATTAAGTTTGCGCTCAAACATAAGGGAGGTAGCACAGAGGAAAGGAAAGCCCTTAAAACTGACTCCGGAGCTGGCTTTGCTTGGCCGCTTTTATCAGCTGTAGACAAACAGGCTCTCGAAAAGGCGGGCTTTTAGAAAGTGGTGGGCTTTGGGGCAAAGGTGGGCTTTGGGGCAAAAGTAGGCTTTCTTTACCCACTAATCGCCTGGAAACTGTGTTCGCGCCTTTGCTATGGGGGCAAGAAGGCAGACTGCTCATTATCGCCACCGGAGATAGGTTGCATAGCGGTCAAACCTTGATCAACTGCACATGTGGAACAGTGGTTTACAGTGGTTGAGACATCTGTAAGAAGAAAAGGGTTAGAAGGGAGATAATAATGCAGCTACTTCTGCGTTTTTGTGTATGGAGTGATGGGGTAGTGGCATTCTTGTAGCCAGTTTATCCAGTGCTCCTATTGGCCAGCTGGTGGCATTCCTTCAGCCCTAGGCCCAAGTCCTTATGCTGTCTCAAGTTCACTGTCATTAAATAGATAAGAACCTCTGGAAAATGTGTTTAAAATCTACATACCTGGGCCCCATAAGAACAGGTGCCAATTCGGGAGGTCTGGAATGTGATGAAGAATTTGCATTTGCCACAAGCACCCCAAGTGATTCTGAGCAGATAGCCCTGCCTCAAGAGTCCAAGTGAGTATTTCCCAGGTGCAGGGAACATGGTCTTAATGGATCTTAGTAGTTTGTAAGATGTGGCTTATGGAGGCTGGTCGCGTCCCATCACTGGGTCTGCAATTAAGAACCAGACCTTGGGGAGGGAGCCACACCCTTGTAAGCATGGAAGTCATAGGTCCTGTGTTTTCTGAATTTAGTTACCCTGTGCCATTTTTTCCTGAAATGCTGGTATTTTTATGTCAAAACTCCATCTCCCAGATGCCTTTCATTTTCAACCATTTCATAGATACTTATGTAAATCAGGTAAGTTTCTTCCAGAAACTGGCATTCTAGTGAGTAGGTCTTACAAATTGACCTGAGCCAGATTACTGATGCTAAAATGGGAGCCACCAAAGAAGTGGTAAATGGAGAGTGTTAGCAACTTCTCTACAATTATGTTAACTGGTTACGGTAAAAGGAAACATCAGCCAAATTCTGCAGACACTTAATTAAATATTTGTTAGTAAACAGGTAAAAAAGCAGTTCATACAAATTTGCATGTAAAGTCCTCGCAAGACAATGCCAGGGTTTCAAAGGCAGAATTCTGTTGCCTGTATAGCCAGCATGGATCAACCAGGGACCTCCGGAGTTCATGGCTGGACCCAGACCAGGCGAAGGCTTACCTAAGGCATCATTCTAAGGGTGCAGGTTAAAATTCTAACTGAATACATATACCCAATTTATGCAAGAGTGGGGGTGGTTTCTAAACTATTTAAACTAATCCATTTATCTTGAATATTTTTATATTTACCAAGGAGATCTCGTTTCTGACTTGCATCATGTTAATCAAAGGCCACTAATTTCATGAATAAAAAAACGATTCTGACATTATGCTAATTGACGAAGCAGCCATTATTGATGGAGATATGAATAACAGAAATGCTTTGCCTCTGGATTGTGCATTCTTGATTTGAGTCCAGAAATATTTGGTTAGAGCCTAAACTAGGTGGCACACACATAATATAGCACTGTATATTCAGCAGATCTCTTAAGGCTGCATCAGACTCAGACATACACTGTGATACAATGCAACCTCCTCAGAAGTATGCAGCAGGGTTGTAAGAACACAAACAAGGGAGTGACTTAATTCTGTCTGGCAGGCTGGGAAGTGAAGAAGCAAGGACCAGAACATCCTCACAGAGGAGATAGCCTAGGCTGACTTTTTAAAAATGAGTAGAAATATATCAGTCAGGCCGATTCAGGGCATGCTCAGTAAACAGAAACGGTGCAGGCTTGAGCCCAGAATCTGAGAAGTTACACATCCAACAGGGGTGGGTAGACTGCTGGCATGTGATGAGGGGAGATAGGCTAGACAACGCAGACTGTTCTAGATTCTACTCAAAAGTTTCCTTTCTACCTGGTGGGAATCCAGAAGTGAGACAACAATCCCTACCTACCCCAATTTTGGTTCAGAACATGGATCACCATAGTGGATGAAAAAGGGGCACTATAATGAATCTAACCAAAAGTGACCTCACAGGGTGATCTGATCATAAATTCCTAACTGGTCAGGTCATGGTATGTATTCATGCCTCAGGCCTATAAACTTCCCCAGTAAAAGATTACTTTTGCCTTAAGAAAGCCTTGTCCATTGTTCTGTGCATCTAGGTCAACAGGTCTTTGAAATACCAGAAGTAATTCTCTTTTCCAGACCCCTCAAAGGCATAACCACCCTCAAGGGATCACATATTGTTTTTAACTATCTTGTACCTTACTTTCTCCAACCTTCATGTAAAACTCCTTAGTTCCCTCCTTCATTCCAAACATATTAAAGACACTGCAAAACTGTCATTTTGCGGAGCATTTGAGATCTTGCTTCCCAGCAATTGTCGTCAGTTTTGGCTCAAAAAATTCTTATAAAAATTCCCTACAGGTTTGGATGTTACTACATCAACACCATTCTGTGAGATCAAGATCCAGCAAGGGTCTGGTTTCTTCCCAAACTTTTCTAACTTAAGTCCCAAAGCCCTGAACATTCAGTCCATCCATACTGTTTTTTCCACAAAATCAAAGTAGAAAGACCATGGTCCCTAGAATCATTAACTGGTTTGGTGACTTGGGACAAGTTTCTTTACCAATCTGATCCTCAGTGTCCTCATCAGTAAAAGAGGAATAATTAATAATTATACCTCCTTAGGACTGCTGTGAAAATCAAGACAGTGTATTTATTGTACAGATGAGATGCTGACCTGATTTAGTATCTGTCTTTTAAATCTTTATCATCATTTTTCCTTGTTTATGAATTCTTAGAATAAGATTTATACTATACAAGTAATACTTTATCTCACTATAACTAGAGATTAGTAATCACTGACCTTATGTCATAAATCTTACTCTCAACCATTTAAAATCTAGAAGTTCAGCCCTGAGGCTTCTGACCCTACTAAATCTCCACAAGCATCTTTTACCTGCTTTCCGGGTCTTATTAGGGTGAGGCTCTCTATTTTTAGACCTAACAAGAGAATCACAAATTCCAGCTCTGAAGCTCTTTTTCCTTCCTGTTTTGTGTTTACTCCTATTTTGAGTATATATAACAGCCCTAAATTTTCATAATCATGATGGCCAGTGGATTGGCAGGGCTGCCTTCCACTGCCTTAGTCAGAACAAAGTTTAACTTCCATGCCCTAGGCAACTTTTCTTACTGGAGAAGCACCTCTTTTTCTAAGGAAACTTCACTAGCCCTAATAGCATTTTCAGTGAAGACCCCTCCCAGAAAGTTCCCCCACCAAATTAATTCACACAGCCCCTCCCCTCAGAAAACCAAACTTGGGATCTTAAAAGAGCGCTTTGCCCTATTATTGATCTGATTTCTGAGCACGAATTTTAAACAGACACTTTCCTGCTTTCCTTAAAAAAATTAACACTTTAATCCAAGGCAACAAGCTGCAACCACCAGCATTTTGAATCATTTAAATCCCAGTAAACAGGGCTGCTCCCCAATTTGCCTTTGGCCCAAACCCTCCCAATTTTGGCACAGCCCCTGCATCATACACTGTCACCCGCCTGCCCTCGAATGCATCTGTGTAACCTCCATCCCGAGTTCCAGTCATTATAACCATTGTCACATTATAGGCAGCTTATCTTATTAGCTAGTTACTCACCAAGCCAGGAATGTTCCACCCATGCTGGAAGTTCTGTTGTGGGATAAGATAATGAGGGGGCGTAGCAAAGGTCTGTGATCATAGGCCTGAATTAGAAGCCCTATAGCAGAGAAACCAGTGACTAAGGGGCCTGTGGGAGGAGTGTCACTGACCGAGCAGAATGATTACACGTTGCTTTGCATCACCTTCTCCAGGGTCATTATTTGCCCTGGTGAAAACTAACAAAGAGACAGCCCTTGGACATGGCTCCAGAGACACTGGAGAAGTTAGAGGGACCCACTGCCGCAGGGCTCTGGAAAAACAGAGACAGGCTTCACCATTTCTTGCAGCCTTGACATTAAGTAGTCATTGTTTTTGTCAGCATAAGAATGTTCAAACCTGTAGAGAATTTTTATAAGGTAGAGAACAGATTACAGGATAGTTAACATTATGTGCTCTTTTGAGGGTAGTTGCCGCTTATTTCAAAGGCATGTTAACCTAGATGCACAGAAATAATAGATGGGGCTTACTTAAGGCAGAGATAAACCTTCTACTAAAAAGTTATATGCGAGACTACCCACCATAACCTGCCCAGATAGGAATTTATAATCAGATCACTCTATGAGGTTGCTCTCTATAGAGTCCCCCCCTTTTTTTTTCATCCACATTTTGTTTTCTAGGATTTATGACAAATGTAAACCCCAGTGCTATTGTCAGTGAAGTCCAAGTTTTAAATCTCAGCTCCCAAGATTAAGAATTGGAAAAGAATTCTCTCATCATGGCTCTTCTGCCAAGATCATAACCAAAATGGTCATTAGAAATGGTTCATTACTGATAATAATGTTAATAATCACAATACTAAGTAATGACTAACAGAATAAGTAAAAGCCGTCTTCCTGTTTACAGTGCTCCTAGTGATAAAGATCTCTAATAATCAAAGCTTAGATTCTACATTTCCTCATGGGCTGGTCCCAAGACTTTGCTTCATACCCGACATTGTAATACTCTACAATCAGGCTTCCTAAATTTCGCACTTTTGCAGAGTGAGAGCAGACATAATGGATCTGAGGTTCTTTCTGCATTTTATGAAAATTAATACCATCATAAAGATTGTGTGAAATCACCACACACCCATCAGAATGACTGAAATAAAAAATAGTGACACCACCACGTGCTGGTGAGGATGCGGAGAAACTGATCACTCGTACATTCATTGGTGGTAGGAATACAAAATGGCAACTCTGGAAAATGATTTGGTACTTTCTTTAAAATGAAAACATGTGAATACTATATGAAGCAGCAATGGTACTCTTCGGTATTTATCCCAGGGAAATAAAATCTTATGTTCACACAAAAACCTACATATAAAGTGCATAGCAGCTTTATTTTGTAATAGCTAAACACTGTAAAAAACAAAAAATATCCTTTAATGATTTAATGGTTTAATAAACTGTGGTATACTCATACCATGGAATATTACTCAGTCATAAAAAGCAACAAACTATTGATACATGTAACAACTTGGATTACTATCTGGAAAATTATGCTGTGGTAGCAGTCCTGTCAAAATAGGATAAACTCTCACTCAAAGTTTGTTTCAGATGTTGATAAAGACATAAAGAAGGTCTAAAAAGTTATTATTACTCACATAATATAGTATTCTGGGGACAGCTAGGCAGGCTTCCCAAGCAGGCCCAACAATGGCTTGAGAGCTTGGCCTGGGGTTTTTATTGTGGTGAGGGTGTTGGGCTCGGGTGAGGGTCCCGGCACATGACAAGGGCTCACATGGTTTGAGTCTCTCACCAGTGCCACAGGAAAGAGTACGTAGGCTTCCTCATTAGCTTGCCCAGATGTGGGACAGAACAGAAAGAGGAAGAAGTGAGGCTGAAAAGCTGTCAGCACACGCCAAAATAAGGAGTTTGACTCTGTATTACATGTGGTAAACGACAAAAAAAAGAAAAACCAATCTCAAAAGGATGCATACAGTATGATTCCATTTATATAATATAACATTTTTTAAATCACACAACTTTAGAAATGGAGGACACATTTGCTGGTGATTGCTGAAAGCAGGGATGGAGGTAGGGGTGAGAAAGGCAGGGTGGTTATTAATGGGTGACACAGGGGATCCTTGTAATCTTAGAACTGTCAGTATCCTGTCTGGTGGTGAATACACAAACCTACACAGATGATAAAACTGTACAGAAATTAATACACGCATACACGGGTACAAATACAACTGGGGGAATCTGAGGAATGTAGATAGATTGCATCAATGTCAATATTTTGGTGGTGATATACTTTAGTTTTGCAAAATGTTACTACTAGGGGAAAGTGAGTAGTGGGTATATAGGTATATAGGATCTTTCTATACTAATTTTTAAAACTGCATGTGAAATCAAAATATCTCAGTAAATACTTTAAAGGATAAAATTAGGGGTGGGGATTATAGCACACTTCAGGGTGAGAGAAAGAGCAAGTGAATGCATCTGATTTGAGCCGACAGAGCCATTGCCACCACTGGGTCCTCTCAAAGTCACCTTCGATAGTGTAATGGCCAAGTATGGGTCAGGCATCATAATTATCTTTAGGAATGAAAATCCCATAAAAGCAGAGATCCCATTTGTCTTTTCTACCCTTGCGTCTCCAGACCCTAGAATAATATCTGGCACATAATGGATACTCGAAAGCTTTTGTTAAATGAATGAATGAAACAGGTCCTCAGTAATTGTTAGTGTTCTTTCTCCTTTTAGACCCTGGGCTCCTCGAACAGATGGCAAGCTCCATGAGGGCAAGGCTAGGTCTCTTTCATCTGTGTAACCCCAGCATTAAGCACATAGTAGGCACTCAATAAATCTTTGTTGAGTTGAAGTAATCCCCATTCTTTCTTGTAGTCTGGTTTTCTCAGCAGCAGTCTATAATGTCGACCTGATAACTATAAGTTAGTAAAAATGGAGGATTTTTCTCGGGTTTTTCAATGAGCAAAGAAAAATGCCCAAAGACGCCCACATGAGAGTTGCCTTCGAGGCATCTCTGACTCTCTCTTTTTTTTTTTCTTATCCTTTCCCTTTGGTTTCTGGATTCTAGCATTTGCCAGAACTAGGACTAAAGGAAGAACAAACAGCTGAAAAATCTTTTAAATTAGATCATCTTCCTCTGGGAATTGAGGCATGCTGGTTAGTTTGACTAAAAAAATAATAATAAAATAAAATAAAAGAAGGATTTGAAGCTTAGGTTTAGATAAAATACAAGTTCTGATATCCTAAGACTTCTTAAAATTTCAAGTAGCATTCTTTGGATAAAAAACATAAGTGATTTTCAAATAGCTCTGAATCTAGTAATTCTGATTATTCATGCCATTTGCAAGTAAGTCATATATTTTACTACTCTGTTATATATAAAAAATTATACATATATATAGACACAAGTACATATTGCATTTTACATTTAATAATGGGTTGCTAAGTGGGAATGGCAAAACCCAAGTAAAAAATACCTATTCCCATAGATTTTCTCCCCAAATCCTGCCAGCCTCCTTTACTATTAGAAACCTATTTATTTCAGCCAGCAGTGTTTGAGACAAAGAAAAATGAGAAAAATATCCTAGAATCTCAACATTAGCAGGGTCCAAAAGCCTGCCAGACTATGACCATTTATTTTTCCAGCGACCTCACCCATCCTCCTAGCTACCTCTTGCCTTCTGAACTGGAGCCACCTGCCATTACCCAGGTCCTGCCTCCAGAATCCGCTGCCAGCATGATTCCCGGACAGGTAGCCTCAGGTCTTTGATCTTTAATTGTGGAGTCTCAATTGCCCCTCCTATTCTAAACCTCCCTACATTTAAAAATCTCCTAAGGCTTTATCACTGCCAGGGCTCTGCCCTGGGTGATGGCCATTCTAGAGGGGCCGTGATTCTTGGAGAGACTTCACTCAATTGCAGAGCAGTATCTGATTCTCGGGTGTGAAGAGGGTGTGTGACGTTATTGTCTATCAAAAGGAAATAGTGGTTTCAGAAAACTGGCAAACAGTGCAACCGAGAGAATGAGTTGTTTAAAACTCTAGACATGCCTGAAAAACACACCCAGAATCTGCCTCCAAAACATTAGTTTCCAGTGTGCTTTTTTTGCTTTAAAAGATAATTTGCAATTTTTTTCCCAATCGTGTCATTTTCATTACCTCATCGACTGGAGCAGACAGATGAGAAATGAGGGAAGAGGAAAGTGGACGACATTGCAACTGACAGAGCAGTGAGGAAGCGCTGAGCAGAGCGAGGGCAGGGTCAAGAGGAGCAGAAGGCAGAGCTGGGAACCAGGCAGGAGGATGACTCAGGTGAAACTTCATCCACCATCTCTCCCCGCTGTCAAGCCTAAATGCCCCTCCCCCTTCTGGTGCTCCTGCAGGCTACTCACTGTCCTGCAGCAAAGGCTATCTAACGTGAGCAGGACAGAAGGGTGGTCAGAGCTCTGCTGTCAGGCCAGGCTGCTCCCCATCCCTAGGTGTCATGTAGATTCTGGTCTATTGATCAGGGCAGAAATAACTTTCAGGATGTCCCAAAGAAAGGGGTAAAACAAAGACTATCCTCATGCTCTCCCACTGCCAGAGTCCAGCAAACACTCAGGCCCATAGAAGAGGTGAAAAGGGCCTCAGACTGGCACATCCTTGGTACCCAATTCATATGTGTCAATGAATGGAACAACGGACAGACAAGACAGACAGACAGACAGACAGATAATAGATAGATAACAAGAAGTTTCCATAGTTCAGCATCTGAATCTAATCTAAGGCCTCTTCTGGTCACTGGGCCCAGCTACTCACTCATGCCCAAGTACACACTGCCCAAGGAGGCACTGTAGGAATGAGAGAAGAGGCAAAGCCATTTCCTCCTGCAAGCTCCACACTGTGATGGCTACGGTCTCACAAAAATCTGTGGGTGTCATCTAGCCCATTGACAGATAAGAAAACTGAGATGTAGGAAGTAGACTGTGACTTGGTAAGGCCACAGACCAGGAAGTTGGTGGCTCTGGAAGGTTTGAGAACCCAGGTCATCTGCCCCCGAAGCTGGAACACTCTCCCACAGCTGGTCTTCGCTGTAATGGGACCAGAACTAGCAATGAATATAAACCTCCCTTCTAATTAATCATCCAGGCTCCACTGTCACTCATTGATGAGTTGGAAAAGAGCTCTTTCCTGCTTGTTGACCTAAAGGGAGCAAACAACATCTAAATTAGCCAAACAGGCAAGCCTTGAACAAAGTCTCCACACAAGACAGGGTTTTTTTTGTTTGTGTGGTTTTGTTTTTTGCTTTCAGCCTGTCCCAGGTCTCTTTTCTTATATTAGAAATGCTCTCTTTATTCCCGAAAGAGTCTTTTAGGTAGAGATAGTGGGGGAGAAAGGAAGTAGAGCCATGGCCTTCAGGCAGGAGGAAAGCAGGAGAACCTCATTCCTGTTACACAATTCCTTTTTAAAGTAGGACTGCATCACAATAGAAATTTTATACTATGTAAATGTTTTCATCCTCTTTTCACAGGCATTTGCATTTTTAAAGGGGAAGACCAAGATTTTGGAATGGCCCAGTAGAATTGCTGTTGGCATTACCAGGAGAGAGAGTGGACTTCAGAGGTCAGAGATTTTTCCAGCTGGTGGTTGTCGCAGACTCTGACCATACATATGACCAGTCTAGGAGCCAAGAAAAGATCTGAGAGGGCGGAAAGGGAAGGTCTCCACTGCAGAACCATCACACCAGGGATGGTCATCTTCTCAACTTCATCTCAGTGACATGGTCCCTAGATGGGGAAGGAGATATGAGGAGAGGTGCAAATACACTTTAAGAGAACTCACAGGATATCTCTTGCTTTCTGAAATCAATACCAAAACTGACAACATTCAGTTAAGAGAAAAAAAAAAAAAAAAAGAACATGAATAACTGATTCCTTCTGGATTGATGCTGAGTCACAGATTCTCTCTTAGTCCTCCTCTCCTCCAGCTTTCTGGAGACTGACTGTATGCTTGCATCTTTTCTCTTCTTGCCATGTCCAGAAACTGTGATTGCTTTTCACAATTCTTGGCTCCTGACCAAATTGGGTAGAACGTGTACTGCTTAGAAAAGTCCTCTCCTGGAGCTGAGAACAATCCCTGCTAGACAGCTGCCTGCTCCAGAGTTCTTCTTTCTCCAGCCACTATTCGCCCTCAGCTTGAGCTGACGGTGCCAGCACCTCATACCAGTGGCTAGCCTGCCAGTCCCTTGCCGCCTGCTCCAAGGGCCACTTTTCTTTGCTCTTTCTTCACACTGTCTCACCAGATTTGTTGTTACATTTTCCATGATCTTAGTACCACTTACTGCCAACAAATATGAGACAGAAATAAATATTTCACTGGCATAAAGTTGGCTGACAGCTCAGTCTATGTCACTGAATTTTAACCAAGGGTTTTATTAAGATAGTTTAAGCCCTAACTAAAGCCATTTAATTTGTCAAGTCGAAGAACTGACCCGCCGACTTTCAGAAGTTAAGAATCCCAATGGTTGTGCTCTAGCTACACAAAGGCCTGATTGAAACTTCGAAATCACAGCTTTTTTACCTGGGATCAGATCAATTTTTTGGTGTGACATTCTCCTCTCTTAGCTCCATAAGCACACTGGGGGTAATATATAGATTTATTATTCCCCTTGATCCAGAGAGCGTAAACCCCAACAGTAATGGGGAGTTCTACTTAAAAGCTATAATACCAGGAATTCAGAAATAGCTTCTCTCCTGCCAAGGACCCAGCGCAGGTTTGACAGTGAAGGATTCCTTCCTGGATGGCCCAGGCTATAGCAGATCAGTCTTTGGCAGCTGCATGGGCCACAGCTGATGTCATTTAGGAATCTGGAACACCAGCAAGGTGGGAATATCCAGGACTGACTCGATTCAAAGTAGAAACTTCTGGGTCGCCAGGCTGGACAGTGGAAGTGGGTCCGCAGGGAGGGAATAAAATTATGAACTTTATTATGAACATGTCCTAATCTGGACATGTTAAGTCCTCAAGTGGCCTATTCTGAGGCAGTGGGTAGAATCACATTACTTACATATACAGCAGGCAAAATAGGACATACGGTTCTACATAACTTATTTTATTCCTCAAAAAACAAAATGCTAGGAAGTGGTACTATTTTTATACCAATTTATATAGTTTAGTAATCTGTCCCATACCACACAGCTAACAAGTAGGAAAAATCAGATCTGAGCCCAGGTTTGCTGACTGTTATTAGCCAGTATGTCCCACTGCCACTGTGGGTGTCAACAGTGAGTGACAGACTTCATCATAACACATCTCTGCATTTCTAGCCCTGGGCCATACTGAACTTGAGCTTGTCCTGCAAGAAAGGGAAGATCCAGAGCTAGATCTGACTCCTAAAATCCTAAAATGAGCCCCTGAGATGCTCAACGTTTTCATTCAATAAGTACTGATCAAACACCTACATTGTTCTCAGGAGTATGCTCAGTATTTCAGAGATAACAAGAAGTCTGACAGGATGTGTGCTTTCTAAAATATCTTGCCATCTGGTTGGGGAAACAAGAACAGCACATATAATATGAGTGATACAAGGCAGTTTACAACAAAGGACCAAATCGTATGGTACTGACTTTAATTTTTATAGCAATTCAGAGAAGAGTTAAATATGGGCTGTTTCGACTCCGGGATGTCTTTATAAAGAAGAGACTTGAACCAAACTTTCAAAGATGGATGGAATTAGGATAGAGAGAGACTTAGACATCCTTATCAACCCTCTCCCCATGGCCAAGTACTATGGTTGGTCTATTTCTTTTAAAGTCAGGGATAGTAAGTTATATATTTAGCTTTTCTTGTTTTCAAACTCCAAACAGATTCTACATTTAGAACAAAATAATATAAACACAAAATTGAAAAAACATGTTACCACTGAAAGTATCTAACTTTGTGTCAGATTTTTCTAGTCAATGCTCATGGGATGTCTTGTGATTTCCTAAGAGTGACTGTTCTGACCTGGTGACAAATAATTTCAATTTAAGATACAGGCATCTGCTGACATTTGAGAAATTTTTAGAAGTATAAAAAGAACATGGAGCCAAGATGTATAGCTCCAGAGGCCTATTTTCTTCTCCAATTTTTACCAAGATAACCAGAAGCCTTTAAAAGAAAGTAGAGTTTTACCCATGAACTGAATTTTACTCCAAAGCTTTCTACTTCCCATTTCTAGGGAGGCCCTGTTCCCAGGCCTGTGCTGGGGATAGGGATGAACTCACACATGTGACCTGAACATGTTGGCTTCCTTGGCTCTCAGATCCCTGAATGTGATGCTCTGCAAAGGGCTGGAAGTGCCTCCACGTTGGCAGTAGCCCTCAGCTCAGTCTAGTGAGTAAGGGTCAGCAGCTGCAGAGAGTGCAGTGATTGCCACGGTGGCTCTGGGTTTGTCCCCTAACACAGTGTGCTTTGTATCTTTAGATCTGAACAATGACGGATGTTTTGCTACATGGCAACAGTAACCGAACAGAGATTGTGTTCAATAAAACCATCATGCCCATGTAGTGGACTTTAATAAAAAGAACGGTTCCATGAGACTCCATCTGGAAAAGAGATCCTCAAAATGGTCAACTACCAATGTCTTGCTAGCCTTTACCAGATTTGGGACTTTTGTTGTTGTCGTTGATTGTTGATTGATGGTAAACAGGAAGCTCCCCCTGTACCCTGGGAGCAGGGGCGCGGGGAAACCCACAGGGCAGAGGAGAGCCCAGGAAGAAGTCAGATGAGACATTTGTCCTCATTCGCACTCTAGTGAACCCAGTTTGGTCTTATTCTTTAAATCTCCCTTTCAGCACCGTGCTGTTCTGGAGTCTGTAACCCCAGTGCAAAACAGCAAGCCCACCTAATTCCTCAAACACTCATCCCTTTCCCAGACAACTGCTCTGAACTGGTCCCCACCTCCCACTTCTAATGTATTTCTCTTCTGATCTTTCCTCCACAGTGGAACCAGATTAGTCTTTTCAAATATAACCTGGCACACGACTTTATTCAGGGTTTGTTCATGTTACTCCTGACACAGAGAGGATATAGAAGTGAGGCAGATTCTAGGCCATGGAATTCAAAAGTTCACCATAACCTAGTGGAACAGACCATTCTAATCTCATCTCCCTCTTTAAAGGAACCTCTGCTTCCTTGGGGCTAGAGGTCAGCTTTTTGATAGGCCTACTTTACCCCTTCTCTCCTGTTCTAACTTCAACACTTCCTCAGCATCCTTTTCGAGTCCTATCTCCTACATCAAGCCCCTCTCCCCATATGGCCCTTTCCAGGGGAACTCCTGGCCCTAGCTTCACACCACCTAGGATAGTCAGTGCTCACTTTTGAGCAGGTTCCTCCAAAGCACGGGTCAAAAGTCCTAAGCTATCTCCTACTGTGTCACAGAAAACTTGTTTTTGAATTTCCCCAAGAAACATACCATGCTTCTACCCTCTGAATGCCTCTGCTTGTGAGTTCCTTGTAATCAGAGATTGTGCCTCATTCTTCCCAACCACTGACTTAGACAGATTGGTACTTAGGATGTGATCAATTAAAGGCCAATTGAAAAGTGGCCTTTTTTTTTTTCTTTCTGCACTTGTAATCCGTAGACAAATCTATACTTGTAAGGAGCCTTGGAGATAATACGTAAATTGGCTGGAAATCTCAACACACTTTAAAAAATCTATTCCCAGTCTTTAGTCCAATTACAAGGTTTGTGTATTACCTAGCTTTTGAATGGAGAAAATAACTAATGGCTAGAATTGCTTGGCTCTTAAATCAGGAATATGAATCTTAAAATAAAGGAATATGAATCATAAAAATAAGCTCCTAATAAAAAATAAGAGAATAAAAGAGAGAGTATAGCCTAATCAAAAAGCCAAATTAGTCCATCTCTTTCTTAATCCATAAATTCCAGACTTTTTTAAGTACCGTCAAAACAAACCTTTCAAGACCTGCTGTGTGGCAATTCTTCAAAGGCATATATAAAATACAGATCCAAATTCAAGCTCGACAAGAGGAAATGACAGAGGCTAATATTTATTAAGGCTGGACTTTGAAGAGCTATTCTGTAATGTCTTTTATTTTATTGACCAGTTTTATGATTCCCCATCAGACAAATGCCTACCTGCAAACTGTGTGTGTATGTGTGTTCCAGCCAATGTAACCTGAGCCAGATTGTATGAACTCGTTAAATGAATAAATAAGTCTACATATAGGCTAACAAATGTATTACTTACAGATGACTTTAAGGTCCATATGGCAAATTCAAAAACATACCTTGTTCTTAAGGAAAATATATTTCTTTTGTTCAACTCTTATATTTAAAAACTACTGTTTTGTTTGTTTTTTTTAAGTTCCCTGAAATGGAGGAAAATTCACTTTTCAGTATTCCTAAGGCCAGCCACACCCTCTCCAGGACCTTGCCATGTAAGCCCTTTTGGGAAAATCCTAAGATTCTTCCTCCTCTTTAATCTCCCTTTCAAACTGACGGTCCTCTACTCACTAAGTGCTGTCGATTTTACTCGTAAGGGTCTCATATCCTTTCCTCTGTATTCCTACTTATGTCCCCTGAGACCCTTATATCACCTTACACATGAGTGGTTTCAAGAAGCTTGGACTGTTCTAGTTTCTCCCTATCTCTCCAACTTTAAGTGCCTCGTCAGATGGATTTAAGCGAACCAGTGATTGATAAATGATTGAATGAAAGAGGGATAAATGAAATTTGCACTTACTAAAGTGAATAACTAGATGGGCTCCTGATTCTGTATTCACTTTCTTTGCTATTGAACTAAAAAAAAAATTTCATTTATTACCTAAAATACATCTGATGCTGTCCCTGGCACTGGTGAGGAATGCAAAAACATATACTACATGATTTTTGATATCAGAATATTTCTTGATAGAGGGGAAAGATGAACAAACTTTGAATAGTTAGCAAATAATTAACTGCTTAAATGACATGGTTAGTGAAATAGAACAGCAGAGAAGTATGAATTTAAGTATGAAAAAAGACATGGGAGGATATTTTGAAAAGATCAAGTAGCCACCTTATGTTAATTATTCTTGACTCTCCCCACAGCACCTGGCATTACACACTGTAGATATCTTAATAAAGAAGAGTGTAAGAGATAGAAACTCCTCAAGCTCAAAAGTGAAGAGGATTTTATTCTAAGCATCCAGGGACATCTTGCAGGACCACAGGAAGAAGTAAGCAGGCCTCATGCAGACAACAGGAAAGCATCTGAAACCAGGTCACCCATTCTCTCCATTACCATCGATCTCCCTCAGGCAGTGAGGACTCTCTCTGCTGCTATACATCTGATTCATTCTGGGCTCTCCAGAGATCAGGTCCAAAATGGCACTCCACAAGAGCAGCTTTGGTTCCTCGGTCCACACGACAACTGAGTGTGGCTTCCCCTTTCCAAGTACACAGCTGGAAAACTGGATGGGCTCAGCAAGGGCTGACCAGCTGCTGCATTTAGAGGTGGGGTGGCTAGAACTCTGGGACCTCTGCTATGGGGTCTGTGGGTAGGGAGGAAATGTTTGGTATCTCCAGCACAGAAGTCAGTGAGCGCACACTCAGATCCTGTCTCTGGTCTCTGGTCATATAAAGGGAAAATGCCTTTGTTTAGAGAAAGGCTAAATTCCCCTTTCTTCTCTGGGCAATTCCCCTGGTATTTGGGAAGTAAATGTTTGTGATGTATCACATTGCAACTGACATATTCGTGTCAACAGTAATTAAGTCATCAGACTCGATTAATGGGCTTGGGTTGAACTGGTACAGTCGTGGAGCTCACCTGACAGCCAGAAGCAGCCCATTGATTTACCTAGAATCCTCTAAGGCAAGGAGACCCTCCTGAAGAGCTATAATTACAGATAGGAAGGAGGTGGGACCCTGACAGCCTGGGAGCAAACAGGGCACTTTTGTATAATAATGAGCAACCTAACTTGCATATCTGTGACATTCTTCTTGCTTTGTGTCAGGCTTGGATTTGACCTAGTTTACTTCACACAGTGGGCTCTGGCAATTCTTGGGAGTTCCAACAACTCCATGTGGTGTTATAGCCACTTCCTTGGTTCCTGAACACACAACCAGAACTGGATGGAAGAAAATGAGTGTGTGCAACTCCTCCACCCTTACTCCTGGCCTTCCCAGAGCTTCAGCCACCCTTTCTCCATTTTTCATATGTTTCCGGGAAGGCCATGCACTCAGCTCTTATTAGATTCCACTCCATCTCTACATATGCTTTAGTCTCCTGCATCCTCCTTTGTTCAGCTTGACGTAGCTGAAAGAGCCACAGAGACTTAAATACTAATCCTAACTTGCCATAAACTAGCTATGTGACTGTGGGCAAGTTGCTTAATCTCTCTGGGCTCCAACTTTTTCTCAACAAAAATGCTGCCCCACCAAGAGCAAAAGCCCTCACCTTAGAATTCTGTGCTATCTCCTCAAACTGGCTTCAGTGGACACATTCCAGAATTCATCCCCCCCTGGTATTTTCTCCTGCCAGTTGCTTAGAACATTTGGGGTGGGGGCAGGGTGGAGGTGACGTTTTTATATGCATTCATGTGTATTAATCCTATAACATAGGTTTTCTCATTCCCCTTTTGATAGATGGGAAATGCTTTCTGAAAGGATAAATGACCTCCCGAGGCGTCATTGCTGGGAACTGAAGGCATCAAAGGACTGAGGTTTGAGCTCAAGCTCAGAATCTAAGCCTTATCTAAACCACAGCTACTCACTCCACACCAAACAAACACCAGGTCCCCAGGATGCTGGGGCCCCATTAGGAGAATGGGGAATGATCCTTGCCTCCTTCAGCTGTGATTTAAAATTCATATTACTATTCAAATGAATTGGATGGAGAGGGGAGGATCAGGAAGGAAGAAGACACTGAAGGAGCTAAACTTCAACCTGAAGATTCAGAAGCAAACTGCTCTGTCCTTGGTCCCCACCAGCACCATTAAAACAGTCTATTAATTCCAATGGGCCAAGGTCTACTGTGATTAAACCAACCACTTGGTTCAAACTGGAATTCAGAGGCTGTTAAAACTCCCAAGGGTTTCATTCCCTCTGATCACTCCACTGAGAGGGTGTCCGAACCACTGCATCTGAAGGACGCCAAGCCTCGGTGATATCTGTAATCCAGAGTTGCCTCATGTTCTAGTCACAATGACCCCAAAACCTAGTGACACAGAACAACCACTTATTATGCTCCTGAATTTCATGGATCAAGCATGGGGAGATAGGTAGATTGTCTCTAATGCACCTTGCTCAGAGACTTAACTGGCACTCAAAGGTTGGGAGCTGGAATTGTCTAATGGCTCATCCATTCAGATTTTGGGCACCAGGACTGGGAAAATTCAAATAGCTGGGCTTCTCGGGTGTTGCTTCCTTCCCCTCCAACATGGTGGCTTAAGCATGGCTGGACTCCTCACAGGATAGCTCTGGACTCTATAGGCACATGTCCCATTAGAGCCAGGCTCAGGTGGCAGCCAGAGCATCTCTTATGACTCAGTTCCAGAAGTGACACAGAGTCACTTCTACCACATTCTGTTCATCAAGCCATCACAAGGTTGGAAAGGGAGTAACAAGGTACTGGAGGAGAAGAAAGAACTGAAAATAATGTTTCAAACAGTTGTTTGTTTGTTTGGTTTTTTTTGAATAATTTTTTAAATCACAGTTGACATAAAATATTATATTAGTTTCAGGTGTACAATGGTAATTAGGTATTTACATAATTTATGAAGTGATCACCTTGATAAATCTAGTACCATTCTGACACCATAGTTATTACAATATTATTGACTATATTCCGTATGGTATACTTTACATCCCCATGACTATTTTGTAACTACCAATTTGTACTTCTTAATCTTTTCCACTCTTTCATCCATCCTCCCAAATCCCCTCCCATCTGGCAACCATCAAAATATTCTCTGTATCTATGAGTTTGTTCTTGTTTTGTTTGTTAATTTTGTTTTTTAGATTACACATGTAAGTGAAATCATATAGTATTTGTCTTTCTCTGTCTTACTTATTTTACTCAGCACAATACCCTCTAGGTTTATCCACATTGTTGCAGAAGGCGAGATTTCCTTCTTTTTTATGGTTGAGTAATATTCCATTGCATATATCCTACCTCTTCTTTATCCATTCATCTATTGATGGAAACAGGTTGCGTACATATCTTGACTATTGTAAATAATGCTGCAAGAAACATATGGATGTATATGTCTTTTCGAATTAGTGTTTTGGGTTTCTTTGGATAAATACCCAGAGGTAGAATTACTAGATCCATTGTGATCAGACTTTAAAACTATAATCTGTTATATTTAAGGTCAAGATTCTCCTGAGCCTGTCCCTGATCTCTGTAATAATAAGCCTTGGTCATATGGGTCTTTACCAAAGTCTGAGAAATTCAGTTGGTACCAGATTGGGCTTGGAAATGGTGTAAATATAACTTTGGGTCTCACTGGAAGTCTCTTGACAGTCTCTGTGATTCTAGCCTTCTGTGCTTGCACACACACACACTAACCACTCCACTGAGTTCAAATCATCTCGAATCCTGATTCTTGTTCCCTAATATCTCTCACACCTGCCTTTCCTTTCCATTCATATACCTACCACCCTAATCCCAGTCCTCAAGTCACTTGTGATTTGTTGACAGTGGCACAAACTGCTAATTGTCCCAATATACATTTTTTGTTTTTTCCTTAGTGATAAATCTCTCATTTTTAGCTGGACATAGAACCCTAAATAAAGATTACATTTCCTAGTCTCCCTTGCCAGTAGAGTGGTTCTGAGATGAGGCTGACTAATGAATGACATCTATGGTGGTTTTATTCTTATTTTTATTTTTTTATTATTTATTATTATTTATGTCTACAACATCTGGTATTCCTAGGTGGTCTCCCAACTAAGTACTAACCAGGCCTGACCCTGCTTAGCTTCCGAGATCAGACATTGGGCTTGTTCAGAATGGCATGGCTGTAGACCATGGACCGTAGCTCCACTGGGGCACGAACCCAGGACCTTCTGTGTGTAAAGCAGACGTGCTAACAGCTACACTATGGAACCACGTCCTATGGTGGTTTTAAATCATGACCCCAGAAATCTTTGATGGTCCTCTCTTTTAGAGGTGGGGTCCACCACCCGAAAAATTACCAGGCTAAAAAGGACACTGCACCTGTTTCTGGATCAAAGCCTTGAGAAACGGGCAGCTTCCATTTCCTCTCTTGAAACACAGCCCTCAGAACCCAGCCACCATGCTGTGAGGAAGCCAGGAGTCCTCATAAAGAGATCACAGGTCGATGTTTCCAACCACAGCCTTGTGAAGTCCCAAACGACAGCCAGCATTCACTGTCAGGTGTGTTAGTGATCAAGACTGTTGATGATTCCAGACCCTAACTGTAGAGTGCCCCACAGCCTTTGGGCCATCCAAGCTGATGCTGTGGGGAGCAGAGATGACCTGTCTCATGGCATCCTGCCTACACTACAGACTCATCAGGAAAATAAATAATTGCTATTGCATTAAGCCACTCAGTTTGGTGGTTTGCTATGCAGTCGTTGATGATTGGAATAGCGTTAAGTGCATACGTGCTATCCTTTATAAAATTTGAGAAGCATACATTTATCACTTAGAAATGCATTCAGCTATGTGGTGATTAACAGGGTTAGGAGCAACTTACACGACAAGAAGTGAGAAGTTAGTTAACTGCCATTGATTCTAGGGGTCGACTACATTGGAGCCGATCACTGTGCAATACCTTCAGCCCTTCTTCATGCTTGTCCACAGATCATTCTCTCGGTGTTTCCTTCCTGCTGTCACAAAATGGATGTTTTAGCTCCATACATCAAGTCATGTTCAAGGCAGTTAAAGACAGAATAAGATAGTGTGTTGCTAGCTTCATACTCCATTTTTATTAGGCAAAGCACAGGGCTTCTATAAGCTTCTAGGAGATCTCTACTGAATTCTCATTGGCCAGAACAGTTACATGGTCACCTCTAGCTAAAGAGGAAGCTTTACATGAGTCATCTGTCACTTGGGGCTGCGAAATTTGTTTTCTATTCGCAAAGAGGAAGGGGACTAGATCTCAGGAAGGCACTTAGTGACTGCAACAGCACTTTTCCCTGGAGCCAAGTTGGTCTTCTGGTTGATCCTAGAGCCTGACACTTAATAGGGACCCAACGAACAACCCACTATCATCTGTGGGGAGCAGAAATAGCAAATGTGCAGAGTCTCCCCTTCCTCAAACACACACAGTCTCACATGGAGGGATGGCCAGCCTGCTGGGACCCTGTACAATCCTGAGGCAAAGAGAAGCCCATCTAGACATGGAGCTCGGCCTCTGAGGCAGCAAAAATAACTCTCCATCCAGGTAGTGGACACACTTTCATTCACCTCAAGAGAAATGGAGCTCTCTATGAGGGTACTTCTCAAGAACACCACTTCCCAAATATTCAGAGAATGTAAAGATTTCAACCCCAACCATTTAGTCCTCAATAAGCACCTACTCATGCAGCAGTTTTCTTTGTATTTCTGGACTGAAGTGAGAACTAAGGCCTCAGAGAAGTTTCGCTGTGCTCTAAACAGTTGTCTAGACTGTTGTTCAGAGCAGCCAAAAAAAATCTTTGAAAATGGCAAAAGCCCTGCCAAGTATCTTAGAATTAAAACAGCCTCTGTTGTTTTTTCTTTTTTTCCTACAAGCTTTTTGAGAGGACTCATGGTCTATGAAAGAAAAGAAATGATGAGCTGAAAGAGCCTGCAGACTCATAACTCAGAGCTAACCATGTCTCCCGTTGCTCTAACTTGGCACCAGGAGAGGCAGGGAGGGCCACGTGGTTCCTTTCCAGGTTGCTCCATGCCTACCCTTCTGTGTAGAGGAAGTCACAAATGGGGCCCAAGAAATAAACAGAATTGAACTTGAGAAGGAAAGCACAGGGGACTTCATCCAACCCGGAAGTCATAAAAGAACAGCATAAAACGTCTATAATGCATGGGGTATGTTTCCATAGTCGTCGGCAGGATTTCATTTCTAAATCATTTCTTAACACTTGGCAAAGAAGATTGGGTGTTTAAAACTCCTTTTGTGGCTGGGGAACTGGAAGTATCAAATTTGTAAAGAACAATGAGTTTTAACTTTTTTATACTATACATTTTCACTTCAAAATTTGGTGTTTTACAGGAACACTGTTAGGTCGAGGTTTTTACTTGTTTTTCAAGTCACCTAACCAAGCAGGTTTCGGGAATGACAGGACTTCCTTTAACTCCTTAATATCTTTGATATTTGAAATTCTTTAATACAATACTTATAGGTGATTAGACTTTATATTTTCTGATACCCTCTTGTTGGTAATGACACGTAATCGATGTTTACCAAATGCTAACTCTGTGCTGTGTTAGGGCCTGTGGAGGAAACAAAGGAAGTCCAGGAGAGAGATCATGAGTCATCCACTTAGTTGCATAGCATATACTCTCATGCTAATTATTGGCTTACATTTCTTAGACTTATTTAAGATTGATTAAATAAACATTGTAAATAAACATAAGTACCTGATGGTTACTGTACAACTATGAAATGATGCTGCAGATCTATATAGATATATGTTTATTTCCTAGGACTGCTGTATAAAGACCTGTCGCAAACTTTGGTGGCTTAAAACAACATTTATTCTCTTATAACAATAGAGGCCAGAAGTCTAAAATCAAGGCATCAGCAGGGTCATGTTCTCCCTGAAGGCTCTGTGGAACATCCTTACTTGGCTCTTCCCAGCTTCTGGTGGTTGCCAACAACCCTTGATATTTCTTGGCTTACAGGACATCACTCCAGTTTTTCCCTCCCTCATCACATGGCATTCTTCCTGAGTGTCTGTGAGCCTGTGTCCAAATTTCTCTCTTCTTATAAGGACACCAGTCATTAATTCCAGCCTGCCCTAATCCAATATGACTTCGTCTTAACTTGATTACATCTACAAAGTCCCTATTTTCAAATAAGGTCACCTTCACAGGTATTGAGGCTTAGGACTGGAACATACCTTTTTGAGGGACATCATTCAAATTAGCACAGTGCCCATGTTATTTAAAAAAATATAAAAGGTTGTCAGAGTGTTAAAACACAACTGCAAGTTCTTCGCCACTCCTCCCATAGAAAGTGGGGCCTTTGTCTCCTCCCCTTAAATCATGATGGGCTGGCTTGTGACTGCTTTGACCAATACAGCATGGCAGAAGTGACGTTATGTGACTTCCAAGGCTAGATAATAAAAGGCCACGCGATTCCTACCTCGTTCACTCTTAGAGCCTTGAGTATATACTACCCTGAGGCTACCACATTGTAAAAAAGCCCAAGCCACATGGAAAAAACCACATTCAGGTACTCTAGTCAACAATCCCAACTGAGCTCAGAATTCCAGTGAACCCAAACCAGGTGCTACCTGTGTGAGTGAAGAAAGAAGCCTGCAGATATTTCCAGACATTCCAGTTATTCCTAGCCATTTCGGTTTTCCCAGCCAAGGCCCCAGACTTCATGGAGCAGAGGTTAGCCATCCCTGCTGCGTCCTGTCCAAACTCCTCAATCAGAGAATCCACGAGCTTTAATACAACGGTTGCTATCTTATACCTCTAAGTTTTCAGTTGGTTTTGTGTGGCAATAAATCATATGGTTTACAAAACATCCTGTATAGTCAAGTCGCATTATTTTACAAAGTATGAATATACGTGCATGTACAGGAAAAGCCTAGAAGGTTAACAGAGATTATTTGGAATGGGGTGTGGTTTACCCTCTTTTTTACACCTTTCTGTGTTTCTAAATTATTTACAATGAGTTCGTATTACTTAAATAATCATAAAAAAAAAGAAATCAACAATTTTCATGTAGAAAAAAAGGTGCTACTGAAATATGGTGGCTGCGTTTCCAGCCACAATTACTGAAAGACTCCTAATGATGGTTGAGGCCTCTCCATCCTGCAACCATAATCAAGACATAGATCATTTTGCAACCGAAGTTCATTTTAGCTAATTCCCCCAGGCTGAGTCTAGTCTCTGCAGGGCTGGGTCACATGGAAGTAGCAGTGACTGAAAAGGAGGTTCAGGCACTGTCCTCCCTCAGGTGGCCAGGTCCAGAGCTCAGACAACCAACCCGCCCTTTGGGAACGGGGGAGGGCAGTGGTTGTGCATCAGCCCGGAGACTGGAGAAGGTGGGGAGTGCTCATTGCGGGCCTAAAAGATGGAGGCCAGTGCCGTGGTTTCCTTCCCCAGCGATGCACCTCCCCGGCTTAGCACGGGGCACCCACACACACCACGGAGCTGGGCCTCTGTACTGCTGACGGTATTTCTACCACTACTAACAAAGTTCCTAACATAAAGTGTGTCAGTGGAGCACATCCTTTTCCTTCAGAGCTGGAGTATTCAAAGGTTAACAACACGTCCTGCCAAGAGCACAAAGAACAAATCTTGGCACAACAAAGGAGGCCTTGGCCCTCTTGAATGGTCACACTTTAGAAATTCAGGGAAAGTAGGAAGAAGCAAAAGGCCACAACTGAAAAGAACAGTCCTGTGACTTCCACAAAAAAAAAAAAAAAAAAAAAAAAAAAATGTGTTAGAATGGAGCCAAGGGTGAGTTGAGTATTATATGCGTAGTGTCTAAGGAAACTTTAAAAGCAAGTAGTGCATTAGGGAGGAAAGCATTCTTTAAGCAAAGAAGTTCTCAAACCCTTGGACCAATGTTTCCTTCCAGCAGCAACTTCCCACTTCCACAGAATATTCCACACTACAAACCTCAGGCACAATTGGCAAGCAGCAGCCTCCATGGAGGTGGAGGGGGTCCCAAGAGACCAGGCAAGAGGTCGGTGCTGAGGTGCTCTGAGCTCTGCTGGGGCACGTGAGACACTTTCTGAGTGTCCCCAGGGCGCCATCACTCTACTTACAGCCAATCACCACTTTTGCTAAATTTGTGACCTTGTCTGTTCCCCTTATAAACAGATATACAAAGTGTTACATACGCAGCATGATGTAGTTTTCGAAAAGTAGGTTGTAAAATAATATCATAGACATATATGTTTATAAACATGAAAATAGCTGCTTTGCCTTTCTTTTTTTTAAATAATTGTTTTCTAGTATTCCAACCTTTGTATATATAATCATTTTGCTCATTAAATGCTTTAAAATGAAAGACAATGTTAAAATAAACATTACTTATAAATATCTTTTTCTAGGAATTACATTTTTGGTAAGTTAACCTACAGAAATACATGAGCAAATTTGTAAGTGGGTATGTAAATTTAAATATGTATTGATATTTAGAAATTACCCCCCCAAAAATATGCTATCAATTTATATTCCCATGAACAAAGTATTACTTTGTTTATATCTTCACATCATCACCAACCTGATTATTATATTTTTTTAATTTTGACAAATCTGAAAGGTAAAAATTTATTATTTTAGTAGATAGTTCTTTAATTTTCATTGAAAATGAGCATCTTTTATCATAGTTACTTATCTTTCATATTTCTTCTTCTATAGAGTTGTCATATATATTTACCCAATTTTCCTTCTGAGTTGTCATTTTCTTATTAAAGAGTCATTTATTAATAAAAAAGAAATGGTTATTTTCAATACTATTTTTCAAAAACTTTTTCTTCCAAATATGCCATATGTTAATGAAATTTATTTATACTGGTCTTGCCATACATACAATTTTAACTTTTAGACATTTCAAATATTCAAATTTTTCCTTTGTGAGTTCTTTTATCATTTTGTGCTTAGAACGGCCTATATTTCTTTCCGTAATATTAAAAAATGTTTCAGCAAATTTTCCTCTCAAATGTTTGCGGTTTTATGTTTTTCAAATGAAGCTGATATATAAGGATTTATAGTTTTGCTGTGCATAGTATACCACCATTTATTTAAAAAAGAGCAAATTGGTTCCAATTTATGAATGGATAATTATGTCTTTTCTGCAACGATCTGAGGCCCTTCTTTTGCTATGTTCCCAAAAAATTAAAATCCATTTCTGGACTTAATATTCTATTTCATTGATCTGCCTCAGTATCTTACTATTTTAATTATTCTAACTTTATAATATGGCTTAATATCTGGAAGACAATAGTTAAATTTCTTTTGTACTCTAGAATAGCCCACAAATTACTAGAGTTTAGCATCATTTTAATAATTTCCTTAAAAATTTTATTGGAGTTTTTAATGTGTTTGTATTAAATATAGAGATAAGGGGAAAGTTGTATCTTTTTTTTTTTTAGGCAAGGCAATCCTTGGTTGACCTCACAGATCGCAAAAACCTTGTCAGCTTACAATCCCTTGTTTTTTATTTTTTACGCCTATAGCACCTGGTCTCCCTAGGTGGTCTCCCATCCGAGTACTAACCAGGCCCTACCCTGCTTAGTTTCTAAGATCAGATGGGATCGGGCTTGTTCAGGGTGGCATGGCCATAGACAAATTTTATCATTTTTAATAGTCTACTTTTTAAGAAAATTATATCTCTCCCTTTATTCGCTTTCTTTAATATTCTCAATGAAGTTTTATAGTTTAATTTATGTCTTTAATGTTACTTCCTATGTGTTCAATTTTTGCTACTATTGTGAATGATATATTTCTTTTCTCTGTGTTTTATAACTGATTATTACTTGAATATAAGGAGGCTGGGTTGAATTTCTTTGATAATGGATTTTTTTTTCTTTTTTTTGCCATCACAACTATTATTTTCCAGAACACATTTGCAGAATACGACAGAGTTTCAGAGAGTGATTTTTAGTTGTGATGACGGTCTAATTCTTTACGAAAATATGAATTTATAGTAGTATAATTGTCTTTAGTTTGCATTTTGATACATTACACTATGCTTCTCTCAGCTATTATAAAACATAGCATCCACTTTCATAGTGTAAACACAATGTTAAGATCTAGTGATAGAGCTGCATATGTCTTCTCTGAGACTAAACTTGCTTCAGTATGCCTTTGCACGCTGAAACGTTGCATCTATAAAAAGTAGAATCCTAACGTACTCATGCTTTTAAGTAGAAGATGAAAAAGTCTCTATGTGACCCATTACTTACTAAAATAAAATAAGCATAATTCATTGTGGATATTTTATAACATATAGAACTTCTAGATCAGAGATCTATTTCCCCACACCCACCCATTTTTTAAAATCTATGAGACCAGAAAAATGTACATAATATACCACCATTTGTTTAAAGAGAAGGGGCAGTCTATGGCTATGCCATCCTGAACAAGCCTGATCCCATCTGATCTCGGAAGCTAGCAGGGTCAGGCGAGAGACACATCCATATGTGTGCTTACATATGTACAGAATATCTATGCAATGATATATTAAAAAATGGACCAGTGGTAGCCCCTGGGGAGGCTGGAAGATACAGGTGAGCAGGTTTACTTTCCAGTGTGTATTCTTTTATACTCTGAATTTTCCATCACATGCGGATATTGTTTTTATTAATAAGCTTCTATGTCAGAAAGATATTGAAAAACAGTAAGATTCCATATTAGCAATGGTGTGGTGAGAATAAAATGGGAATTTTTAAAATTTATAAATGGGGTAAAAGTCGGTACGATTATATTTGACATGTCAGAAGCATTTAAAATTCCTTTATATGCATCTCTACTTTTAGAAACAGAATTATTGTGTGTGGTAAGCAGAATGATGGTTCCCCAAACGGTCCCCCACATCCTAATCCCTGTCATCTGTGAATATGTTATATGGCAGGAGGGAATTAGATTGCAGATGGAACTGAGGTTGCTAATTGGGTGACTTTGAGATAGACAAATTATCTTGGATTATCTGGATGGACCCAATGCAATCATTAGGGTCTTTATAAATTAAAGAAGGGGCAAGAGAGTCAATGTCAGAGTAATACAGTGACAGAAGGATTCAACCAGCTCCTGCTGGCTTTGAAGATGGAAGGGGCCATGAGCCAAAGAATGTGGGCAGCCTCGTGAAGTTGGAAGTCAAAGAAATCCTGGATCTTCCCCTATAGCCTCCAGAATGAGTGCAGGCCTGCCAACAATTTAGCCCAGTGAGACTTATTTTGGACTTCTGGCTTCCAAAACTGCAAGATAATAAGTTTGTATTCTTTTAAGCCACTAAGCCTCTAGTAATCTGTTACAGCAGCAATAGAAAACCAATACACTGTGTCAAAGAAGCACCCACATTTATTAGCAAAAATGTGGAAAGAATCTAAATGTCCATTAATAAAGGAATAGAAAACAAATGATGGTATATTTATAGGAAAGTATATTATACAACTAGTATATACTTAATTTTGAAATTTTTTAAATGTTTATGAGATAATAAATGTAGTTTATAAACCTGTACTTGATTCTAATTATAAAAATTATATACATATATATATGTATAAAATATGTATGTCATATCAGTAAGGGTCAAGCTGCAGGAAAGAGGAATTTCTCAAGCTATTTCAAACAGAAAGGGATATAAAGAATCAGATCCATACAATATCATGGGGAAATTGTAGGAGTGGGTTCTCAAAGGCATTTATGAAAGGTCAAACTAGGCTTCCAGGGTTATAACTACCTTGACCTCAATCACAAAGGGGGATGTCAGTTGGGGTCTGCAGTCACACACCCAAAAGGCAGTGAAGACATGGTCCCTTTTCTTACAGATCCCTTTCTCATCCCCAATACATTATACTCACATAAAGAATATTTCAGTCTAACATCAAATTTTTCTGCCTCCACATTTATAGTATTTTAGAAGACAAACCAGAAACAAAACAAAGGAATCTAGTGTTAAGAACCCAGGCAATGGAATCAGATGACCTGGATTTAGCTCCATCTATTCCGTTTGTGGCTCTCTGGCCAGATACTTCACTCTTGTGCCTGAGCACCTTTGTCAGTAAAGGGAATAATATTAGTGCCTGCCCCATAGAGCTGTCTGAGGATCAGGTGGAATTGTGGAGGTCAAGCATTTAGCAGGGAGTTCTATGAAATCAAATTGCTCAATAAATGGTAGCAATTGTTCTCTCCTATACTTATCAGGTATTACTTATCATGTCTTACTTTTATCATCAGAAAAACAAAAATCTCATTTTAGAAAACTCTAAGATGGACGTTAATCTTCCCAAAACAATCATGGTCTGATGGAAAAATATGCATTTTACAAGTCGTTGCCCTGCATCAGTTCTGTCCGTCGTATATCTGCTTCCTGTTGATAAGGGGAATAATAAAGACATAGAAGCTCTATTTAAAAGTTGAGAATCAAAAGCCCTTGAGTATTTTCATTCTCGAGGCCATTAATTCTATATCACAAAAGTCACCCTCAATCTTTCGTGTAAAAAGCACCCCATTTTAGCATTTGACAATGAATGAATACATTTTGGGAGAGAAATGGAAAAGTTTATGATAATAAAAAGGGGTAAAGGAAACAATCAGTTTTCAGTAAAGCTTGATTTACTAGTTGGACTATTGACCATAGGGTCATCTAAAAATGGAAATTTATAACTGTCTAAATGTAAATTTCTCAGAGGACACCCTTTTGGTAGTGGTTACTTAATTACCAGCCCGCTCCCTTCCTGAGGAACACAGATTTGGGCACCATATTTCTCCTCATGGGACAGGACCCTGAAGGAATACGCCTGATGGTTTAAACTTTTACATATGTGACTTGTCACTTGGTGACACAGCCTTCCTTCGGGATGGGGAGTTCCAGATTCTCTTGCCAAAATGAGAATGTAAGTCCAATGTTCTTTTCTTTGCCCCATGCTGCACAGGACATCTTCAAAGAACCACAGGAGGTGATTTAGTTTATAATAGCCACCCTTTTAAATTAATTTTAAAACCTACAAGTTAGTATGAGTTAGGTTTTACTTCTTTGAAACCTTCAGCAAGTCTGTGGGTTGGAAATACATTCACCAGAACATGAGCAGTAGGTAAACCATGATTCTCACTGAATTTCAGTAGGGCATATTTTACGGCTTGTTCTTTTTGTATATCAAAGAACTTCATGGTCCCCAGAGATTAAGAAAAAAAAGCATCCAAGTACATGAACTTTAAAGGACCTAAGTATAAACCCCAACAGGAAGTGATTTTACTTTTATTCCCAAATTCCATTACACACAACTAAAGGAAGTAAGGCTATCAATTTAGTTAGCCTTAAAGATAAAGGACCAAGCAGGAAATGACTTTTCATGTGATGTCATCAACAGCCTATGTCAGAGGAGGAACGGGCAGGGCAGGTCCTTTGTCCTTTACAGATTTTTCTCACCCGTCTCTGAATGAAAGAATAATATGGGCAGGGGCAAATTTAATTATAAGTTATCCCAGTATAGGGAACATGGCTCTGTGGGACCATGATGCGGACATTATTCTAATATTGGAAGCAAGAATGAGAAAGGTGGGAGGGAGGAAATGAGTGAGTTAAACCTAATCATTTAGCAAGATAAACCTTAGCTGTTAGAAGCCAGTGAATGCTACCGGTTTATAGTCTGATTAACTAACTGTGACCTTGTGTCATTTTTAATATGGACATTTCTACTTTAGAGAACATTTGGGATGGTATTCACAGTATAAATCATTTTCATTTCACTCATGCACCTTTACTCAGGCATGAGGACATGGGAGAATGATAAATGGGGCTCAAATCCCACTTTGTGTGACTCTAGGCTTAGTCTTTCACCTGCAAAATAGGTCAGTTAAAACCTATCACATGGGGTTGTTGGGAAGATTAAACAAGATGGCGCATGGAAGTGCCCAATGCAGCTGGCACTCAATAAATGTTTGCAGAAACTTTATCCATGACTTCTGAGTAGTAGGTAATCAATTATTTTTTAGAGTTTTTAAAAAATTGTCATAAAATATGCATAACAAAATTTTCCATGTTATTCATTTTTTAAGTGTAGTATTAAATACATTCTCATTGTTTTGCAATAGCCCTCCAGAACGTTTCTTCTTGCCAAACTGAAACTCTACGCCCATTAAACAACTCTCACCCTTCGCCTCCCAGCCTCTGGCAACCACCATTCTACTTTCTGTCTCTATGAATTTGACTATTCTAAATGCCTCATATAAGAATTTGAATTCTGTGACCGCCTAATTTCAGATAATCAATTTTTTAGGTTACTTTTTGAGACTTGACAAATTTTGACACTCAGACAAAAGTCTTGGCAACTGCATGTTATATTGCTATATTGTATGATTATCCAACTATTTAGGTAAAAAATATGAGGTTTTCCTATAAAAGGTGATCACTTATGAGTTAGAGCACCTCAGTTGCAATGGATGGATTTTACACAAGTAGTCAATTCTAAAATTGCCTGCCATGTATTGGCACCTGTGTCTTATGCCATTTACAGCTTTGTAAATTCCTGGATGTCAAGTAGTACCTGGCATGCATTAAGAGTGTATAATACATACTAATGGACTAATAAATAAATTAATAAATCAATGAATTCTGATTCTATTTTATGAATTGCTAGCAAGAAAATGTTGATCATAGGGTATTTCCCATTAAAACATTCAGAACTGGTCAGAATGAGAGAAATAGGGCTCACATACAGTGTCAATGGAAATCTAAACATTTAAGAGGGCAATGAAAATTTTTCGTGCATTCTTTCCCCTCCCCTCACCAACCCTGCAAATTCATGTATAGCTAATTTATTCTACAAAGATAAGCTGATAATATTCCTCTGAAGATATCTACATCCTGTTCCCAGAAGCTGAGAACCTGTGAATATGTCATGTTCATGGCAGGGGGTAATAAAGGTTGCAGATAGAATTAAGGTTGCTAATCAGCTGACCTGAACAGAAGGTGCTCCTGGATTATACCAGGTAGAACCAATGTATCCCAAGGGTCACTTAAATATGGATGAGGAAGGCAGAAGAGTCAGTGTTGGTGTGGGAAACACTCGACCAGCATTGACTGGCTGTAATGATGAAAGAGAGCTAGGAGCCAAGGAATGCAGCAGCCTTTAGAAGCTGGAAAAGCAAGAAAAGGATTCTTCTGCCTTAGAGTCTCCAAAGAATGCAGCCCTGCCAAAACCTTGATGAAATCTATTTTGAATTTCTAACTCCCAGAACTATCAGATAATAAACCTGTGTTGTTTTAAGCCAAGTTCATGATTATTTGTTACAGCAACAATAGAAAACAAATACAATGACTAAAGATGCTCAATGCAGCAACATTTGTGACCAAAAAAAAAAGTAAGCAACATAAACACTCATCAATAAAAACCTGATAAAGTACTGTGTCATTATCATGGATGTTGAAGATTGTAGGTTTTCATCAAAGGGAGAATGCTGGAGGTAACCTCTCTTTCTGTTTTTGGCAAGAGCTCACCAATTAATTTAAAATAGAAGAGAGGGGAAATATAGCCAAGAAATCCCAGTTAATAAATTGCCCCTACTGTAAACACACAGTAAATATAACACAGCAGTGAGACGGCAGTACTTTTGAGTCACCCAGTCTTACTTCATTCTTACAATAAAGCTGTAAATATGCCAAGCACTATGCTAGACACTGGAAAACATAGAGAAAAGAAGCCGACTAGAGAAGGAAGAAAAGCAGGCAAGAGAATTATATTAAGCACAAGAAATACCGAGGCGGAGAAAGTATGGGAACCTCAGGAGCACAGGGAGGGACACCTAACCAAGTCAGGGCGGGAGGGTGGGACAGGGACAGCTGCCAGGCGAGGAAATGACTAAACCCAGTCACGAAGGAGGAGTGGGATTCAGCCAGACAAAGAAGACGTGGAAGGCCGTACCAGGGGGAGGAAAGAGCTTACACGAGGTTAGCTGACATGATGTCCAGTAAGAGTATGTGGGTGGGGTGGCAGTAAGCTCTAAAACGCTGCTCAAGGACTTTTACATAATTAGTTTCTTTACATTCTCTGAACCTCAGTTTCCCCACTTTCCTAATAGAATCATAAAATCTTCCTTGCAAAAGAAGATTAAGTGATATATGCCCAGAGTCTCGGGGCCAGAAAAGGAAAAGGAAGATCCAGCTCCTGGGAGTCCCTGCCCTGCACTCCGTCTGCCGGCTGCAGCTGCTCCCCAGAGAAGTCCCTCTGCCTCAGGCAGGCTGGAGCCACTCTGGTTCTTTAAAGCCCCAACACATTAAAGAATGAAAAACATTTCATGTCCTCTTTTAATCATTTATATTTAACAGATCATTGCTTTTAATGCATACAAAATACAATGAAATAAAATTGTGCTATTCGAAATGATTACAAACGAAGACCATATTAATTCATAGTTCCTTACAGGCCATATGTTCTGGTAATGAAATAGAGATTTAAATTTATATAATGAATATTTTTTTCTTTCAATCGCTTCACTGATTCTGCCTCTCTATAAGACCTCATTTAGAGAGAACTTTTGAGCGCCTTGGTGAATGAGAAGCCCAAACAGCCTTCTAGTACCAGGCTCTCTTTATTGACCTGAAGAAAGAAAGCAAAGTGGTACATCAGAATCATCTGGGGAATTTTTAAAATATACTGAAGCCTGAGCTCCACTCTCTAGACTCTAATTCAGTTGGTCTAGAGTGGGGTCTGGGTGTCTTAAGAGTTTTTAATATTCCCCAGGTGATGCCAGTATAAAGTCAGGGTTGAAAAATACCATAACTAAAAGCAGGAGAGACTAAGAAAGGAATCCTTTAAAGTTTTATCAACTCATTTGCAAATATTTGTTAAAAGACAAACAATGGGAAAAAATAATTAGATCAAATGGGAGCAAAAGGAAGGCTTCCCTAAAGAGGCTTCCCTAGGATAGACAGAAGTACGGCAGAGGGCATCCTAGCCAGCAGGCAGAGCACAGAGCACAACGGAGAGGCCCAACCATGAAGAGCAATGGATCAAATGTTTGCACATTAGGGTGTGGAAAGGAGCCCCCAGAGAACTGAGAAGTGTCTGTTAAAGTTTGCCAATTCAGTTTGCCAATGTCACGTGGCAGCATTCTGACCAGGCAGTCATGAGGTTCACAGGGTGTACGGAGGGGCAACTGCTGGCCCTTATGTCGAAGATACCAGCACTGGTCAGAGGTAGACACTATGGTGACCAGGCAGACATAACTTCACTGAGAGAAAGACAAGATTCTCAGGCCATAACCAGGATGGCCAATCTACTGCTGAAAAGCGGGTGTGTGCACCCAGAACCCTGAAAATCAATTTCCTGTGTCTGATCTTAGGTCAGCCTATTATACCTAGAGAAAGTGATAAGGTAGTCCCTAAAAACAGAAAATAAGGGCATTCTCTGAGAGGCGAGTTACAAAATTAATACTTAATAGATCAGAAGAGTTATGCTAAGAATGAACGGCTCTTGAAGCAGAGCAAGACGGATTGTTAAACAAGACAGAAGTTATCAATCAAAAAGGGTGGTCATCAGCTATGGAGGAATAGAAAAAGGACAGACTGTTGCTGTGCTTGCTGAGCTCCACACTAGGGGCACGGCACCCTGGTCACGGGACTCGACCCTGCTGTCCTCAGCCTCCGCTGCCTCGCTCTCAGTGTGGGCCCCCATCATGTCTGGATTGTCACCAAGCCTCCTAACTGATCTCCCTGCTTCTACCTTTTCTGCCCCCATACAGCAGCCAAAGTGACCCTATTACAACATGACACAGATCACGTCCTTTTCTGCTTCCCATCTCACTCTGAGTAAAAGTCAAAGTCATCACAACAGCCTACTGATGACCTTCTATGACCTGGATCCCCTCCTCCAGGCTTTATCTCCTCCTCTTCAGCCTTGCACCACCCCCATCCTATCACACAAGCCCCACCCCCATCCTACACTACCTCGCTGCTGAGCTTCAAACATGCCAGTGCGCAAGTGCCTCAGGGCCTTTGCACTTGCTGTTGAATCTCTGGAATGTTTTTCCAGAGAATCACTCAATCAATCCAGGGCTCACTCAAGTCCTTCAGGGCTTTACTTCAGATTGATAGATCTGTCCAGACCACTTTACTGAAAATAACAAATTCTCTCGCTCCCCATTACTCATCATACTCCATGCCGTCCCCACTTTATTTTTCTCCATACCGCCATTGCCATCTAAATATCAAAATTTTCACTAACATTTGATTACTACATCTCCCTCCAACTACAATGTAAATTCACGAGGGCAGGGATTTGGGCTGGTTTTGTTCACTGCTGTATTTCTCACACCTAGAACAATGCCTGGAAAACAGGCTTTCGATAAATATTTGTTGGGTGAATGAATGACTTAATTAATCCAAGTGTCCAGGATATCTCACTGTGCCAAGGGCTCCATTGAGCTTTTGAAACTAAATGGCTCAAGTGTGTGTTGATGTTGGGGTGACTACATTTTTCACCACAACCTTATGATGACAGTTTGGTTTCCCACAGGATAAAGTAGGGGAGAATACGCTGGTCAGAAGATATGTAGCCTGCTCCCACTCAAAGTTTTTATATTGAAGGAGTAAAAGAATTAACACGGCAATTTTTAACTTTGTCATCGTATTTAGGGCTTCAGTCTCCAACCAGCTTTCACAATATTGAGTTCTCAGTCCTGACCTATGAGAGTCCTTGCCCACTCACTCGAGGGCCAGTCTTATGATTCCTGGAGCTCAGCTTTCACCTCTTTCAAACTCTGCCAGTGGTGTTTAGGGTAAACAAACAGCAGCAACCTGGCGTGTATGGGTTTATTTTCACGAGTGGCTGGGTAGGGTGTGATGTGCGGTCATGTGTCACGTTGCTCAGGCACAGATTTGAATCCAGCAGGCTGGGGCACAGAAGCAGGCCTGCGGCTCAACAAAGCCAGCACTGTGACCCCACGAGGGCTGTTCTCTCCCCGGCGGCCGACTCCTCCGTTCTCCGGGAACTGTAACAGAGGTCTTTGTGGGCAGTCGCCCTCCTGAGAAGGCCGAATGCCTGTGCTGGTGGTGCGAATACAGACGGCTAGCTTTTCAACATTTCATTGCTTTCATAAAATGCAATTTAGTGTTATTCGCAAACCTGGTGAATCACAAAGGTCTTCTGTTCTCCGAACCATAGTTCTCCTGTATGTGCTGCCCGGGCCTCTCATGCCGCCGGGATCCCAGGGACAGGTTTGGTTCTCAAGGAAACTACCACACCAGCTCCCTGCTGGCTAAAGCGTTTGTGCCATGTATTCTCAAGTAGGTTGTAAAGTGATTACAACACAAGCTGTAGAGTCAGGTGACCCTGGAGTCAGATGACCTTGGTTCAAATCCCAGTTCTGCGTCTTTCTGGCTGTGGGACCATTACTGAATGTCTCAATTTTCTTGTTTGTAAAATGGTTTTATAAGAGAGTTCTGTAGATAAAATAATGTATGTAATGGCAGGGAATAGTACCGTACCTCAAGCATAATAAACACTTGATACATAAGTGGAAGGAAAAAGAAATAGATCTCAGTCCAGGATCTATGGGGTACTTAGCTGGTAAATGTCATCACAAAAAATGATAGAATTGCAGAGAAGGAACGAGAGAGAGAGAGGAGGAAGACCAGGGTTTTGGATTTAGAAACAAAGAATAACTTTTACCACAGAAAACCAGACCATGGTTTCATTGTTTCTCTCTTTACAGTACACTTTACCTAGTCTCACAACAGTACACTTCCTGATGCTGTTGAATTTCAACAAGAAATAACACAATGTGGATTGATTTGGTCATTATTGTGAGTCCACTGCCCATATAAGATTGTTCCTTCTATGCCTGCACAATTCGCTTCCAGGTCTCAGAGGGGTTGGCACAGAGCTGGAACTCTACTCTTCTTTTAAATGGGTTGATTTTTCTTTTTGCTGGTCTCCCTGTTAATTTTAAAATTCATCTTTCTTTTTATTTTTAAAAGAGAAAATACATTCAATTATCAAATTAAAAAGCTAAAAAGGTACACAATGTAAGCAGTCTAAGTGTCTTTTGATGGACGATTGGATAAAAAAGATGTGGTACATACATACAATGGAATACTACTCAGCCATAAGGGTGAGGCTCTGCCATTTGCAACAACATGGATGGATCTTGAGAGTATCATAAAGTGAAATAAGTCAGACAGAAAAAGGCAAGAACCATACGATTTCACTCATGTGTGGGATATAAAACAGAAAGTAACAAATGAACAAACAAAACAAACGAACTCATAGACACAGACAACAGAATGGTGATTATCAGAAGGGGAGTCGGGGGTGGGGATGGGACAAAGAGGATAAAGGGGGTCAAATATATGGTGATGGAGGGAGACTAAACTGTGGATGGTGAGCACACAATGCAGTACACAGATGGTGTATTATAGAATCGCACATTCGAAACATACAATGTTATTAACCAAAGTCACACCAATCAACTTAAGATTTTTTAAAAAGTTACACAATAAAAATCTCCCACCCCTCAGCCATCCAGTTGTCAGACCCCAGAGGAGTGTTACCTTGTTACCAAGTATTTGTGTCTACTTCTGTAAATAATCTATGCATATATAAACAAACATATTTACTTTCTAATCTTTTACTACATATAAACTGTTGTTGTTCTGCCTTTTTCTTTTTTTCGTGTAAATTTTCTTGGGAAAATCTATATTGGTATATAAAGGCCTTCTTTATCTTGTTGTCCTTTTTTAAAAATGACCGACACCTGTAGATTTAGTCCTTCAGATAACTGTGTACCTAAAAGGTCAAAATTTCTCTCCATGGATTCTAGAACAGGAGCCATTAAATGGCACCATTTGTCAAAAAAGCCCCTTTGGGTTGCAGCCTCGTACTGAATATGCAGCTGGCACCTAGACACCCCAGTTGGCTCACAGAGTTCACAGAGGCCAGGCGATAAAAAACTGATCAAAACTACAGGCTCCAAACAGATATGCTGAAACACTGTCGTTTTAAGCTGAACCTAATTTGCTAAATCTTATACTGTACTCCAATGTGTTTTTAAAGATTTTTCTCCCCAAGGGAACCATTTTGAATTTAAAACGTGGTATTTTCTAAAACTCTTAGGATGAAGAAAAGCAGAACCATCAGGTTATGTAACCAAATTTGCTGTATACCAATATTTTGATTCAGGGCATGGTTGCTCCAAAAGCCAACCAGAGGCCTTCAAGTTCAACTCTGCAGAGTGCACACACTGACAGCCATTTAGAAATGCCTGTGTGGCACGATGTCAGGGCTGAGATATCAACACTGAGGGTGCCGTCCCTCTTCATCCTAGGCCTCAAGTACACATTTTTAAGGTGTAAAAGCAGCAGACGTCAATAAAATCATTAACTTAGAGAATAAAAACAGAATTCTGAGCTATCTTCCTCAAGTATTTCTGGTAAGAGCTGTAAGACAACTTCCTAAACATATTAGTATTAGTTCTTCAAGACCACGTGAGGAACCTTATTGAAAAGCAGTTATCTCTAGAGAGCTGAGCCCCTTCCCGCCCCAGGAGGAGGGGTGAACGAGAAGTGTGGAGAAATAGGCTCTAGGCAGAATATGCTTGGGTTCTAGAGCAGGAACCTGCACAAGGGTTTGGACCTGAAGCCAAGCTGGGTCAGGGAGGGCTGACCAAGGCAGGTGGAAGGTGAAAGAGCTGTGGCTGAAAGCAAAAACTCCGGCCCGACTGGGACCCAAGTGTGGATTCCTTAATTTTCCACAGCACAGTTGATATAAAGTTCTTACTATTTAAATCCTTCATCTCATCCCTTAGGATCTTTCTTATTCTAACCCTTGTCGTGCATTGGGCTCTGGGCTTTATATGTCATTCAATCCTCACAATATTTCTGTGAAGGGGATACTGTATTCCAATACAGATGGAAATCTGGCTCCATTGACTAGGTCGAGGCCACACAAATTTTGGAAACATTGCTATCATTTATTAAGTACCTATTTCTGAAATTTTTATCACTTCCACTTATGTTATTTAGAAAGGGAGTACTATAAAATGGTTAAGGACTTTACATATTGGTTAATCTAATGCTCTCAAATAAGGACTTTACATATTGGTTAATCTAATGCTCTCAATCATTCAATAAAGTCTAAGTAGGCCTATCATACAATTGAGGAAACAGGATCAGAGACAGATTGGTGAGTTGTCCGAGGTCACTACGGGAGTGTAGAAGCTGAGATAGAGCCCCTGGCTCCAATGTATTGCCTTTCTCACTCATCTGCTAGGTCAGCTTCCCAGCTATGCTTGCAGAGAAGTCCAACAACTCAGCAGTTATTAAATCCTGCAAGGAATTTCCTGGGGTGACTGAAAATTTAAACCACTAGAAAAATATAGTCTGATGCATCTACCACCTCAAACTTAGAAGTCATTTCCAGAAAAGATGATGAGACCCACAGCAATGAATACCATACATCGTATGTGTTTCTAAGTCCCTTTAAAGGCAGCTTCACAAGGACAATTGGCAGACTTCTGAAACAAGCTCACCCAAAGTTGAACTGCCCCTCAAAACAAGCAGCCCACTATGGCAGTTTTGGAAGTTCCATCTCTGCCACAAGAATGATGGGACTGAGACATCCTGGGATCAGGGCCCAGTGAGAGGAACTCGTGATCCCTAGGAAGGCTATAGCCATGACCCAAACTCAGACGAACTGTTCCCCCCAGCCCAGTGGCCTGAGATAGAGGCAGATACTCAGCTATATCTCTCCAGGTCCCTACCCCCAGAGCCAGAGACCAAGCATCCCTTTAGTCTCTGCCTACAAGTCTACTCCACCACTTCTCGGATTCACCTGAGCTTACCACACAGGGCATTCTCTGCTGCTTTGACCTGTGACCAAGTAGAACTTGTCATGGCTAACTCTGACCATGACAGACTGGAATTAAACGCTTGACTTGACATTAGTCCTTGTGGTTCTGCCAAGGCTGTTCTTCTGGCAACTGAAACCTGTTTATATTTGCATGAATGTGAGAATTGGAGAAAAGGGGAAAGCACTAGGTTTGGGTTCTTTTCCTTCTCTCCCTTCATTATCACTATCAAAACATCACACCTTACCCGCTTCTCCATTGAGACAGAGAAATACAAGTCAAAAACAGCCAGGAATGTGGTGACAGCACCACAGATTCACCTGTCCCAAGAGAAATAAATGCAAAGAGCACATTTTCAGAGATTCTCTTTGTACCTCCATGCCCAGTGCCCAAAGAATGACTGCATCCCTAATAATCCAGCAGTGAGGCCGGGGGAAAGTGTTAGGGGTTTCTGCAAAGCAGGGTAATGAACCCAACGTAATCTAGTTTAAGAAAGCGCAAGCTTGAGCCAGATCCCAGTTTGAACCTCAGCTCCATCATTTAGCTCAAGTAATCTTGGGCAAAAGATACCAGACCTTGCTGATCCTTTTAACTCATCTATAAACAAGAGATGGAATCTCTAGGTTTGCTATGAGGACTACCAAATAAAGTCCATATTATGAGGTACCAACCATTTCCTTTCTTTTCTCAGACACTCTAAAGAGAACCTCTCCTTTTCCATACCCTTCTCCTACCCCCCATCGCACAGCTGATTTGTCCAGCTTGGGTCAGGTGTCCACCACTGGGCCAAGAACACCAGTGAACCAAAAGAGGGTTTGGCCATTTTAGACATACTGGAAGATGCTAAGAAAGCCAAGCCACTAATAAATAAATAGACCCATGAAGAAAAGAAGTTGACCAATTACAAAGCCCCACATAGAGGGCAAGCCTGGTTCCAGATGGGACCTTGGCCCTATAGGGGATCCATCAGGTCCCTGTACCCATCTGTGATCCTTTATAGTTTGAATTAGGCTGGTTTGAGCTGGCCTGCCAGGTGCTGGACACACAGTAACTATTATTTCAAAACATCTCGCTAACAATTTACTGCTGTATGCTTAACGGTCACTGAAGTCACTAATGTAAGATATTCAGTGGGACTACCTGAATGGCTTATGATTTTAAATTAACCAAACTAGCTATAGAATTTCATGAACAATTCATATGGCGACTGCAGACAGAAGCTTAAGACATGGAACACACTCAGTTTTTCTGTATTAGTCTTTCGCATTAAATAAATGGAGAAAAATAATTGTAATATTCCACTGAAGCTGAGAAATAAAGCAACCTTTGTTTATTAAAAAAAATAAACATTGGCTGATCTGCACTAATCATAACATTTTTAAGGAAATAAAACAATATTCAACATTTTTAGTCTATAAATAAATAATACCCTGTTTTACTTATTCTGTTAGCCAAAGATAAGGTTGGAAATGAGAAAATTGAATAATGCTTATGGATTTAAAGACACACAGACCGTATTAGATTTGGAAGAAATGCAGACATAAATGGAAAAAATGGCCATAGCAATAAACTTGGTTAAAAATGACATTTAAAGGTTTATACATACACTTTACATGCTTGACTTGACAGACTAAAATATTATTCAAGTCCTTAATTATGAGAACAGCAGCAAAATTTAAGATAATTAAAAACCTGCATTTCAGAATCTAACATATTGTTATGAATAAATGTAAGACAACTATCAATGAAGCCCAAGAAAATCCCAACTACTATACTATTCTGTTCAAGCCAATGTGCACTGACTTTATCTTTCACTTTCAAATGTGTTCCCTTATTCTGGCTTTAAACTGCACCTTCAGATACAACAGCCTAGAATAGATGAGCTGTCTCTTCTAATGGGGTTACAAAGTGGGGCTGGAGAACCAGTCTCACTGCATGATAGTTACAGCACATAAACAACTCCATCTGTAATTAAAATAGCAAAATCAGGCTCAAGTGGATGCCCTCATGTTATAAACACATCATCAAAATGATAAATTATAGAAATAAAGACAAATAATGGCATGAAGGGCATGATAGTTTATTTAAAAAAATTGTACCACACTGATCATAATGACCAGCACACAGATTATGATGGCTTTTCTCTTGGGTGCTAACATTGCAGTATTTCTGTATACTGAAATGTTTCAATAGGACCAAGAACGTTAGAGAAATAAAAATCTTAGTTGAAAATGAACACTGATAATGCTGGAGTCCTACCCCACAGAATTTAAACCCCTTATGAATCAGTGGCATTATGATGTTATGTAGTTAAGAAGAACAAAAGTTCTCTTTTTAAATAGGCAGCATGAACTTATACTTCTTTGTACTTCATCTTTAGTTTTTATAATTTAAGCTATGTCCACCCTGGCTAAAGCACAATCATATAAGACACCTCAGATAATTTCCATGCTACCATTGTCCGAGTTTAGTGATTTTACTTAGAATAAAAAGAAAATCAAACCACCATCAAAATAAAGAGGCAAATAAAACTGATTTTCAAATCATTTGAAAAGCATAGTGCTTATTTGTCCAATACACTCAAACTTAAATTAAATGCTATAATTATAATCTCCAAACTTCTGCAATGAAATTAACATTTATATATGAGTTTTGTTTATCAAATTGTATTTTGCAATCAATAAGAGAAAGTTACATTTTAGAGAACAATATATTTGGTTATAGTTCCACATGTCTGCAGTAGAGACAAAGCCACATGAGTGGCTCTAAGTTACCTAAGGTATAAAATTATGATCAAAATTATAATATTCTGATCTTAAAAATTCAACCCATATGAGATTACGTTTTAGAGTAAATGTGCTGTTGAGTAATTATTTCAATAATTACTCTTTCCTTTAATCAGTGTGACTCACCTATATTTCAAACTGACCTCTTTATTTCCGTGTTACTGTTTCAATACCCAGGGATTTCTGAGGCAGCGTAAAAACAGTAGATACTTTAACCTTTCAGTGACAATTTTTACATCTGTAAACGCAAGAATCACATTATTTAGCTCAGCAACTATAAAAAAAACATGGAGATTTTGGCATTTCAAGCCAGAACCTTTGTGCTTTTTAAATGAAGCTGTTTTTGAATCTTTTTGGTATGTACCAGCCATTTGTACTTCCCTTATAATAATACAAGAATATATTTAAGATAATTTTTAAGGTTAAATGTCCTAGGGGCTTATCAATACTTAAAAAAAATTACTCTTTATTTTCAGCATTTGGAATAGTAGAAATTATTTCTGGTCCCTCCTTGAATCAACACTACTTTTCATCACGTATAACACTGAATTTTATAGACATCCCTGAAAAGTATCTGATTAAGTAAACGAGTGAATCACAGTGGAGTCTCAATCAGTTAACAGTGTAGATCCATTAAAAAAAAATCACACTGAATAATAAATCTTCAAGCTAAAAAAAGAGAAAAAAAAAAAAGAAAAAAAGAAAACCCTCCTAAGAAGTAAAACGAGTCTGTGTCCTCACTGATTCTGTGCTTGTGTCCCCGACTGATTAAACTCCTTTTTCTCCATGTTACAAGACGTGTTCCTTTAAATCTCCACACCAAGTTTCCAGGACACTTGAGTGAAGAGGCTATGCTACTGCATCATCTAAGGGAATAGAGTGGCACCATTTTCTTCCCTAACAGACTTCATAGTTCAAGATGACAACTGAATCTCCCTCTGCTGCACTCACCAGCATGTGCCAGGAGACAAAATCTGCTGTGCGAACTGACGACGGCGGATCCTCCCACCTGCCCCAGTGCCAATGTGAAGTTACCAGCAGTTTGTCATTGTATGCACTGGCCTTTCACTCTTTCAATCAGAAAAGTTGTGGTTACTTAAAAAAAGGGGTGGGGGAGGGTGGAGAAATGAAAAACCAAGAGTCTAAAGGCACAAAGTCGCATAGCTGCTCTAGTTGGAGTTTGTAAACAGAGAACAGGTTGAATTTAGGTAATCCCAATCTATGAGAGTAAAAAGGCATCCACAGCAGGCTTTTTAGCCAGCCAGCTTCTTTGAGACCCTTCATGGGTTTTGAGGTCTACACTAAAATACCCATACTTCAAAAAGCAATAAGGCAAATAGTATAATCATTATTCCAAAAGTTACAATGGTAGTGTAGGCATACATAGTATAATTTAGTTACAATGTGTGGTACTGTTTCTATTATATAACCATATTAACTGTTTCTTTCCTACATAATTATATATTCAGCCCAGTTTCAGTTAACACAAAACCATCCTTGTACCACCACTGATAGTTGGCAATAGCTCTTTGATAGCAGTTTTTATTCTGCTGTAGAAATTATCCTTGAACTGAAAAAAGTCCACAATCCAATGTCCAGTCATTAAACACTATCATATTTGTGAAGAGCTTCTTCCAACTTCTGCGTCACTTTTTGGAAAAATAGTATTTGTTGTTGTAAGAAATGCTGCATCTGTGATTTAAAGTCTCTTACTCGAATTTGATGGAAGTGGTGAATTTCAGCCAAGGTGGCAAAAGAAATAGTGTTACAGCGATCTTGGATGCCATCAGCCTTTTGGACCTCCATCTTCCCTTCTTCCACATGTCTCCTACTCTCCTTTACTTTGGTAAGAGCTCCTGCAGTTTAAAAAAACAAAAAATTAATTAAAAAAAAAGATATACATATATTCCAACAGCATAGCTACACAGTAAACAGAATCATGGGCACTATAAACACTTGCCTAAACTATTTTAAAGTCGTTTGGAATTTAAAGGGATGACTATAATCACTTATTTAAAAAAGAAGGAATCTGGTAAAGTTACTGAAAACACCTCCATTGCTACAATTTCACTTATTAAAACTAGCATTTGCCATTGACCAAGTATGGTATGTTTTATCTCTTCCAATAGATAATACACTAACGATAAATTGCAAGGAACTGTCCCTAAAAAGACGAGCCAAGAAACTCTGTAGTTTTCACATTCTTATGAAAAAATGTGTGACACTGTTACATATACGTACATTAAGAGTTATCTAGAAAAACAAAACAATGCCCCGCAAAGGACGCAAACTCACTTCCTTGGAAAGTCTTACTTAAGAATGATTGTATAAGACTACAGAACTAGACTCTGAAACATGTTAGCACCAACTCGGGTTGTGTTTTAGAAATCATGACATGCTGTGATGAGGGCCTGGCAATGTTGGCAGCCTACAGCCGGAGGCTGACTTCGCTGGGGCTGCCAAGCCTGTGTCCAGCTGGCAATGAAGGAATAAATAATCTATGTAGGTCTGGTTCTGACTCCATATTCTATCAGGAGACCCATATCTGGAGCATAAGGGCCCCATTAAATAAGAATTTGCCATATTTTCTTTAGGGGCTGTAAGGATTTGAGTCTGCCCTAATGAAGGCCTGGGAATGAAGTCTGAGGTGCCACAGCCTCTTGTCAAGAAGGTCACCAAAGGGTATATGCAAGGGAGAGGAAGGGGATGGTCATCCTGGCAGATGCCACATGAGGGTAGACCTTCCACTAGAAGCACAGTTATATGAAGACACAAAAGGCTGAGGATGTTTAGAGGTGGGAAATAAAGGATATCCATGGGTTCTTGGAAATGAGTGATAATAAAGCTCAAATTACTTGAACATAGCCAGCTCAAGAATTCAGATTTCCTGACTCCACCTAGCACTCGTTCTGCTAAACCACAGCGAAAGAGAGAAACATGTAGGAGCCCAGGCCTGGCAGGCTGAGAACATGATACTGAGGGGGGAAAAGGGTGGCCGCTTAGGAGGAAGTGAGGAAGCTGAGGAACTTTAAAAGGATGGCTGTAATTTCAGAAATGTTTAGTTTTAGCCAATGGTAAAGTATGCAGGAGAAAAAGCCCCATTTCTGAATTTCTTCATCTCTCCTACATAATAATATAGAGTAAATGTGGTATTAAATAAAGCCCTTAGAAATTAGACAGTATGTATTTTTTTTTTTTTTGGCATAGCTAAAAGACCTGAAAAATTAAAATCTACCTACAACAAATACGATACCTTCATATGTATGTATGTGTGTATATTTTCATTTATTTTTTTCCTAAATGAGATCTTTAAGGGAAAAGCAGCACAGCCCTGGAACAGAGAGGACACCTCGTTTCCACTTAAACCCACAGCAGAGAAGTGGGTTCTGCTCCACAGAGCGGACATGTGTTATATGAACGCACTTCGAGAAGACCCCTGATTCCACTAAGAAGCACGTCACTCTGGAAGTTTGGCACTTTTAACATTTCTACTATAGCTGACAGGACTAGTGAAGCAACAAAATCTGTGTGCTTGTAGTTTATAGTAAAAACAAAACAAAACAACAAAAAAAACACAACTTTCCCCTTAAAAAGAGAAAAAAAAATTCTTGTAGCAATTTATCTCTGTTATTTTTGTACAAGTTTCTCAATTTATATATAAGAATTGAAGTTGAAAAGACCAGGGAAGCATATGAGACAGAACTAAATGAAAATTTTTTCAAAAAGATGACTAAGAATAGGAAATTTCATAATTTCTCATTCTTTGTTTACAATGGTAAGAAAAATAGAGGGTGGGGGAGGAAAAGAGAGGGGCAGGCAGGGAACAGGAAGAGAGAAAAGTCTCAAGTGATTTAACTATTTTTTCATCTGATTCGATCATAGGTGCCCTCGCCCACCGTGTCAGCACTGAGGACAAGCACACGGTGTCCTTCCCTGCTCAGATTCTGATGTATCTGTGCAGCGGCTGTTGCCTGTCTTGGTAATATTCTGCCAGTATTACCTACTCTAGTTATCAGCGCCTGGCTTTTCAAGATGGAGAGGAGGGTCCCAAAGAGGAACTCTGACACCTGGCCCAGAGCTGTGTGAATGCCAACTAAGTTGCAGCTGTCAAACTCCAATGAGATCACTGTACTCTTAGGAACAACCTTCTATTATATAAAATTGCAGATGTGCATCTATAAAAACTAATTTTAAAATGAACAAGTATGACGTTTCCACAATTTACCACATTAGCGTACATTTTCAAAACTCTTGGGCACTAGCAGCAAGTATTAAATCTCTCTGAGGTCTAAGGACCTTTTGCCATTTAACATCTTTAAGCTTTTTAAGTGGACATACCAAAGAGGTCAAGGAGAATTTAAAACTTGTTTTTCTCCTAAGAATGAAATTTTTAGTAAGTAATACAAATGTTGCTCTCTTCAAAGCCCCCACGAGGTTGGGCTCTGGGGCAAGAACTTTAATTTGTTTAACATACATTTATGGAGGGCCTAACATGTACAGACCACACTGCTAGAATGGGGGGATTCAAACATTTAAACATCCAAGTCCCCACCCCTGTAAGTTCTTGAAGAAGCCACCTCAAAAAGCACACTAAGCACATTAAGTGAAATAGGACCACCAAATACATAATTCTGCATGACAGTTGAATATGGCTTTCTCCAAGATAATATGTGAAATGTGTCACAAAGGAAAATGCTCAGAGAACATGCTACCGGCCAGGCGGTGCGCTGAGAACAAGGAAGGAGGCAGTTAGAGGTGAGGGGGTGTGAGAAGTGGCAGGGAAGGGGGCAGGGAACGGGCATATACGAAGAGTGAATGGGAGCTTTCGAAACTAGTAAAAACATATGCTAGACGTTTTCTATACCCTATCTCCAACCCTACTGAAACTCTTATTTTTGCAACAAGGAAACTAAGAAAGCTATTCAACCTCTCTGAGCTCAGAGTCACCAGGTAATCAAGTAAGAGGTGGAGATAGGATCTGAATGCATAACTGACTTCAAAGCGCACACTACAAATATTTAGAACAGAAACTGGAGCATGATTCAGCATGAAAAAGCAAGGCAGGCCCAGGTGAGCAGATGAGAATCAGCCATTCCCTCTCCTCCTCTTGGCCTTCCCACCCCCACCCTCACCCTCACCCCCACACCTGTGCTGGGGTTCCTGTACCACCTATCTGATGTCTCCCCTTCCTTACAAGGTCCCTGGCTTTTATTCTGACATGCGATGCAGAAGACACTGTGAGTATGTAAAAGAAACTACAGTTTTGAAATTTTCCCTCTGGAATCTTAATAACCTCATTCAATTCATTAACTGTGCCTATAAAGTCCTTAAATATTTATAAGATATCTGATTTTATTATCTTTGTAGTAACATAATTAGGTGTCACAAAGCAGTGAAAAAAGCAGCACATATTTCACTATTTTCAGAACCTCAGCCCAATCTCACAGGGAAAGAGAAGGTGTATCTGTCCCCAACCACCACTGGAAGATGATATAAATTAAGAACTACCACCAAAAATAGTAACATACAATCCGTTTAGGAATACATGGGCTTTGCTTTGGTGCAATTGGACATCTAGGCAAAAAAATTACTGTGCAAACTATGAAGGACAGTATGAGGAGGGTAAGCACCCAAAAGCCAATTCCACTTGGAATTTCAGTTTTACCCATTTAATGCGATTCAAATCCATGGCAACATAATGTATTAGGAGTACAGGAGAAGGGCCCATACGAAGGAGATAACATGTAAGAGACATGGTTCTTGTTTTAGGGGAGCAAGTTATTTTTTGAGGTGGCAAGACTTACATGCCTGAAACAATTAAGTACCTATACAGTTGATTTGATAATTCTCAAACTGGGAAATATCTGTACGTTTCTACACTTCACATATTTTCATATTTAAAATTTTAAATGTCGCAAGAAAGGCAGAGATATCCAAATTTTCAATCAGGTCTAGCCTTTAAGGAGTGAAAGGTTGGACAAAGAAAATGACGGGGGCAAAGACAGATCATACAGGCTTCTAGGATACCTTTAAAAATTAGTCTGTAGCTGCTTATGCAGCAACTGCAGAGGTACAATGTAACAAAGCATTACAGCATCTTTTAAGCATTCTCTCAGCCATACCGCATTTTTTTTTTAAACAAACCTAAGAGGCGTGTAAATAAAAGCTAAAAACATTGCCTAGAATCCAAAGAACAAAGGGAACACATTTTTATCATGGAATCAATACAAAAACAGGCTAAAGTTTTCAAAACTTCTACTTTTTAAAGAGCTAATTTAAGAAGAATCCGACCCTTGACAGCCCCCTCCCCTCAAAAACAAAGCTACATTGTTTTTTAAAAAGAAAAGGGAAATGAAAGAATAAGGGAGAGAAATTATAAAATGAAGTCTAAGGTGAAAATTGGTCACTGTTGGATTAAACAAAAGACCCTATAATACTCATGGATAGAGCAAGTTTTAAAAGAAAACTAAAAACAGGACTGGTCACAGGGAAAAACATTTTAGAATGGGAATGTAAACACATTACTATGAAACTGTTTTTTGGGCTAACAGACAGACAATAGGTGGTTGCATCTAGAATAATATAAGGGTATAGTAAGATTTTATTATGAAAACAAAATGTAGTCAAGTATTAAATTCTAAGATGAAATAAGAGGCCAACAATACACAGCAGTGTGAGTATATTCTTCATTAAAAAAAAAATAGTAACATTTCTAGTTCAGAAGAAAATACGACTTAACAAGAAGGTAACCGAAACAGTACAGCCTCAAGGCTGAAAATAAATCCTTAAAATTTGTTTAAAGTACAGGAAAAAGTTGTATTGAAAGTGAGGTGATATATTTCAACCACACCCCATTTCACTGCTCCCAAAGAAGCAAAAGTAGCTCAGCTGCCCTCCAGAACACCAGGCTAACAGACTTCGGTCCTTCCTTCCACATGGATCTCTGTGGAAGGAGGCAGAAAGAACAGAGAGCCCCTTCCTAAAAAGGCTTACAGGTTGACAAGGAGCTTACAATTGAGGACTCAATTTAATTATTAAATTACTTGGGAGAATTATTAGAATTTTCCCACAGGATAGAAAGTTCACTCAGAAACTAATAATGCTAAGACTTTATTCCAAGAGGCAGAGCAGAAACATTGAGGACTTCCTTCTCATGGGTACCAACGAGATACCCACTGGAGAAGCAGTAGGGCTGATTTGGAGCAGCTGGTTTCCAGATTTTTTTTTTTTTTTTTAAAGAGCTGAAAGGGCCTTAGAAGAGTTTTTGGTACAATTCTCTCATTCTTAGAAGCAGGAGGCTAAGTGACTTGTCCAAAGTCCCGTAGCTAACTCACGGCAAAGAACCCGCCATTCCCCCGTGCCTGCCAGCCCTACCACTTTCCAGTCAGCATTCCATGTGGGGCCTCCGCTACACTCTGCTGAAAAGGGTCTTCCCTTTCCACATCTGGAGCCATAAGAGGAAACCGGTATTTTGATTTTGCTTTAGGAATGTTATTAACAAAATATTCTGGACTCTTTGGGTATTCTTAGCTGAGTCTGTCCATGTAAAATTCCTAATAGGGTTCATTTTTATACTTATTCCAATTGCCCAGGCTCAAAGAAAGGCACTTTGCCACTCTTCCCCATTATCAGACCCAGGCACACAGAACTTCCATCCCTCTCCTAACATTTTCTTTATATCTTGCCAATGGAAGCCATCTTGCCTGGTTTCAGAGTATGAAATAACGACAACCTGGTTCATAATCCTTATGTACTCCATTTTAGAGGGATTACATTACACAAGTGTAATGAACACAAAATAATTAGAGCTAAAGAATGTAATCCTATGACAAGTTTCATTAATATTACCTTAAATGATTCAAACTCAAACTCATTTTATAGATTAATTATGATCTAGGAAATCAGAAACATTTTCAAAAGCATTACATTATTTACACTGCAAGCCACTAAATTATTTCCATCAGTAAAAACTGTTTAGGGAGCATATCAATGTCACTTGTTTTTTCGAAAATGAAAAGTAGTAAAGCTCTGGTGTCACCTAGTCAATTAGCACCTAAGAACCCACTACAAGCCAAACTAAGCACGCTAGCAAATGCCGTTCACACTGCACTAAATTGAAATGTATCATTTCCTTCTAATTCGTTGAGAGAAATCACTTTCCTGGGAACTTCTGACCCAGCAAAATTAAACAGTGGGGATAAAAAAAAACTCTCCAACACTGTACTGCCTCAGGCATTTTAAACTCAGTTGAGGTCTGCCTCCTTTCAATTTTCCCTCTTTCCAGGCCTGTCTTCCACCTCCCCAGGCCCCCCCAGGCTCGCTGGATGTTCTAGACACTCCCAGTGCAACTGGGTCATTTCCGTACCTGAACTTTGCCTTCCTTTCCTCAACCAAATCTCTTATTCTCAGTATGTTGCGTCCCTCCTTAGACCAATTATACAAAAGGCCTGGTCACCAAGCAACAGAGATCCTAAGGCTACATTTTCTTTCTTTCTTTCTTTTTTTTTTTTATAAAAAAAAAGGCAAGCACTTTAATTTTGAAATCATGAATGTGCCAAAAACATGAACTAGATTTTGTCTTCCCAGGGCCTTGCCCCAGAAAACCAAAACCACAGCATGACTGAGGGGGACATGAGACAAGCTTAAGGGCATCACAGGCAGCTGAGATGTTGCCCAAGACTGGGCTAGGCCCGTTTTTCTTCATTCACTGGGACATGCAAAATGTTGAAAGAAAATGCTAATGTGGTCAAGTGGCCTATTTTGCTCTTATCCTCACATCACTGGTACCCACACCCTCCTGGTCTCTGCTAACTCCCCATTAACTTCTTCCCCTCCCCTTTCCTTCCTCCCTTTTGGTCTCCACCCACACTCTTGTTATTACTTTCCCCTCTCTGCTCCAATATTTACTTTCTGATTTTTTTTTTTTTTTGAGAAAATGTCTCAAAAACACAAAGGCCAACATCCACCTAACAGAGAGGCAAAATGGCCATCCATCCAGGCAAAACAGTCACACGTGAGCACCTGCTCCACGCAAGCCTGTGCTCTGCACCTGCATGTCTCATTTTATTCTCTTTAACCCCAAAAGAAAAGGAATTATCATTCCTATTTTCGGAGGTGGAAAGAAAAGCTTCAAGGAACATAAATAACTTTACTGAAAGTGTCCAGCTGCATGTGAACTCGGGTCTGTCCAGCTTTGTAATTCGGGTAGTTCCCTGTACCTGGTCCAACTGGAACTGCCACATCCATGGAGACCTCAAAGCTTCGTGGATCAGCCCCAGTGCATGGCTCAAGCACAGCGCCAGGGCCCCTCAGAAGCCTCAGCTCAGGGATATGCTTCTGAACAGCCTCCAGGCCATCAAAATGACATTCCCCAATGTCATACAGAGTGGACTCCAGGTGTGGACCATTTAATAAACTCTGGAGGGTGCAAATAGTAATTGCGAACTCAAGTCAGTGAGAGCAAATTTTTGAAGGGGCTAATGATCTCTACAACTAAGAATTACCAAAATTCAAGGATAAAATTAATTTAAAATTCACTTTCAAGTCACAAATATAATAAATGAGAAAGAGAACTTTTGAGAAGGGGAAAGATTGGAACAAAGAAGATAAATTAAAAAAAAAATGGGTTGATGAAAAAAAATTAATCATTTAAAGAATCTGGGCCTCTAAATTTGGTCTGGTCTTGAAGATACAATAAGAAGTAGTTTGTTCTAGGTAAAAGCCTTATTATATTCTAATTAAGCAGCCCTTACAGCTTCATTCAGTAATCACCAAATATATACAGGCAGAATGACATTTAGTATGAATGTCAGCATTCACGTGAGAGTATCACATCTTAAAACATTTGATTACTTTTACTATACACACAGATTCACACAGCTCACTTTATTCCACAAATGAAGAGTGAAGTCTCATGATTATTATATTTCTGGTGACTTATTTGGTAAAATAAGCTGTTCACTGCCAGGACATTGTAGAGAAAGCTTGTGTTTCAGCTTATATTGAATATTAAATGTGTGTCACAGTTACTAGAATGATAAATTCAAGAGAATTCTGTAAACACATTTTTATTTCAGAAGAGTCTGGATACAATGGTGAAAATGTTGATATGGTTATGGCCAAGCAAATATCGATAAAGACTTTAAAATTTGAAAAGAGGAAAAGAAACGCACGTATCGTTTATTTTCTTAGAAGATTTTATACCCATAGAATCTTAATATAAAGAGGTAGAAAGAATATTCTTGACAATCATGAACAGATAATAAAACTTAAAAAAAAATAACTAATTTTATAAAATAAAATCTACATAATGGTATAAATCCAGAGAATACAATTGATGCCTGAGGTTTGCAGTTCATAATTTCCTAATTCTTTTGTTACCTGACATATGTGTACAGATACCTGTACAAATAAAGCAGCATTAGATATGTTTGCAAGCTGCCAGCATTTGGAGTTAGATGATTTTTTGATATACACCAAACATTTATACCAAAGAAAAGAGTGAACTTTGCCAACTACCTTTAATCAAAGGTAAAACCTTAGTTTCTTTTTTTCTAGGAAGATAAACGGAGATCCGAGCTAAAATAAATCTAACAGAGGCTGCAACGCAGACAGGCACCTCTACAAGAGGCAAGAAGAGAGTGCAGGGTCACCGGCTGCTGAGAAGCCAGGGAGATGTGAATGATATCCCCAAAGCCAAGACCCTCGACTGTGTGAGCGCTTCTGAGAGTGCTACGGAGTTAGAAGAATATTTGCAAAGAACATTATTTCTTGCTTTCAAGTATTTTTCCTAAATGACGTCTAGTTTTTAACTTCTGAATTGTGATTGTAAGCTTCAGTGTTACAAACTGCTACTTAGGCTGTGGTACCAACTAGCGAGCAGTGCTGCTGTGATCGTTTTCCTTAGTGCCGCCCACTGCAGCCATTACGACTGGCGCATCACTTCACATTATGATCACTAAGCTTTGGGGACAATTCCTAAATCAGCTGTTTTAAACTTAAGAATACCCTTGACCCTGGGGTCTTCCTGCTTCTTCAAGCTGGCAGGTTTCCGGTGGCTATGAATCTTTACTCTGCCACATCAGGACTTCCGTGAACTAGGTCATAAATAACCAACTAAAGACAAAACAAAGCACCTAGAAATACATCATTTTAAAACAGACATACAGGTCATAAAACATGAAAACTTACAGATTATCCATGTTGCCATCTATTAGAATTTAGTTAAGGATGTCTTGCTGCAAACAATAGGTGGCTTTTATGAAAACCACATATTGCCAATACAACTAAATATAATACAAGTCTTAGAAATCGGATTTCTAAGACTCCATTCCTTGTCTTTCAGCCCCATTCCTTGTCTTTCCCTCCAATCCTGCTCCTCTTCTTAACCTGCCTATTTCCATTCCTAGCATCACCACTTTTTGTCACACAAACTGAAAACCTCAAAGGTAACTCTAGACTCCTCAAGACAGCCACCTCCTTGAGGCCTGCCACAATACCTGGCAGGTGTCTCAAGTTTACCTGTCCTTTCCAAAGCCACCCTCGAGCCTGGTCTACTCTAACAGCCCCTTTGTGTCTGTACTCAGCTAACAGGAAGATGCTTCCTGAAGCCTGTCTGCCCAGCGGCCAGGCTGCAGGCTGACTGGTACGGGATGCCTCCAAGGGCTCACAGTTAAATTTCTGTGGTTTACCTTCTGCTTGCAAATTGGGGACAATGAAAGCATTTACCTCAAGATCTTCTATGATGTTTAAATGAATATACTGAATATATAAAACGTACAGCATCATGCCTTGCACAAAGTAAGCCCTCAAAATATGTTAGCTCTTTAATCATTATTCAGGTGTCATGCTTCAGTTTCAAACCTTTAAGTGGCTGTTGACTACCTATAGAACAAAAATATTCTATCACTCAAACTATTTATTGTAGGGTCTCAGGTCAAGGCAAAAAATGAACTCAAATGCTGGCTCTCCTTATTAGCTGTGTGATCCTGGAAATCCAGGCCTCAGTTTTCACAGGCACCAAATGGAGATACTACTTCTCTGAGGGAGTTAACAGCTATACTGGATTGAATAGTATCCCCCCAAATTCATGTCCACCTGGAACCTATGACTGTGACCTTACTGTCATACGCTGTATAACAACATTTCTGTCATCAATGGACCACATATACAATTGTGGTCCCATAAGATTATAATGGAGTTGAAGACTCCTATTCCATTGTGATGTCCTGGCCGCCATAACATCACAGTGCAATGCATTACTCACATGTCTGGGGTGATGGTGGTGCAAACGGACCTACTGAGGCTGCCAGTCACATAAAAGTACAAGACATACAATTATGTACAGTACGTAACACTTGATAATGACAATAAATTACCATTATTAATTTATGCATTTATTATACCATACTTTTTGTTGTTCTTTTAGAGTGCACTTTCTACTTATAAGGAGGTCTGATATAAAACATTATGCCATGTTACGTCGGCAGCAGCCTCACACATCTGGTTTACCTCATCTGATTGCATCATTTGATTTAATCTCATATTGTTTCGTTCAGTACAATGCTATGCAGGTTTGTAGCCGAGGAGCAACAGGCTATACCATATAGCCTAGGTGTAGGCTATACTGTCTGATTTGTAAAAGTGCATTAAGATGTTTGTACAATGACAAAAATCACCTAATGACGGATTTCTCAGAACATATCCCTGTTGTTAAGCAGTTCATGGGTATCTGGAAATAGGGTCTTTGCATATGTAATCAGTTTCAGTGATGTCTTACTAGGTTAGGGTGGGCCCTAAATCCAATGTGACTACTGTAATTAAAAGAGGAAAAGACAGAGACACACAGGAAGAATGCCAGGTGAGGACAGAGGCAAAGATCATAGTGTACAGGTCAACAACCAGCAAGGATTGTCAGCAGCAGAGGCATGGCAGGCTTCCCCAATAGAGCCTTTGGAGGGAGTGTGGCCCTTCCAACACCTTCATTTCAGACTTCTGGCCTCCAGAACTATCAAAGAATAAATTTGTTTTTTTAAGCCACCCAGTTTGTGGTACTTTGTTACAGCAGCTTAAAATTATTTGCTATGCAAAATAGTTATTCCATGTTACATACAAGGAAACTGAGGCTGAGAAAAGCAAAGTCCATGGCCTAAGGTTAACAGTGAAGCTGGTAGGGGACAACTCCCCTCTCATTACAGATTCAGTGCTCACAACCGCTCTGCTGTCATTCCCAACCTTGAATGGAATTAGACACAATGTATATAACTGCCCAGAATACTGCTGCTCACATAATAAGTACTCAAAAACCTTAGCAATTGCTACCGCTACTTATACTCCAACTCCCTAACATGTTTGGCCTCCAAGTCAAGGGTCACCAACCTTTTTTTTAAGGGTCAGAGAATAAATATCTGAGGCTTTGCAGGTTAAGGTAAATTGAGGCTTATAGACTGGTTAACAATGGAATCATTTAAAAATGTAAAAACCATTCTTAGCTCAAATGCTGTGAACAAACAGGAGTCTGGGTAGGTTTGGACTGCAGGCTGTACTTTGCAGAACTGTTCCATCTCCAAGGATCTCCACTGGGGGTTCCATACTCCTACTCTGCAGGTCATTTTATACTCCTCCGTTCTGCTTACCCACTCCTGTAGGCACACAGTCCCTCCTTTTGTCTCCTCCTCCCCACTCCACGGACAACTTTTCAGTTTAGGATTTCAACATGTCTTGCCTGAATCGTTACAAGAGCCAAGAGCGGCTCACCTGGCCCCACCCCAAAACATCCTTTACTGCTGTCACCAGGGCCTGTCCATCAAAAGCCAATACACTGAACTTCCATGATGCTCGCTCCAACACCTCTAGCAGCAATTGTAAACCCAGAAACACATCAAAATCATGTGCGGGGACGTTTTTAAGAACACTGAAGTCCAGGCTGCATGTTTGATTCAATAGAGCCAGGGTTACATTTGTAACCATTCCAAGGATGAGCCCTGGGCATGAAGTGCGTCAGCTATTACATGCTTATCAAACCTATGATAAAGCATTTCTAGGATCAAGGATGTACTTTCCATCTATATTCCTCCAAAAGTCAAAATGACTGTCTCTTAAAGGGGAAACCAAATGCTACCCATCGAAGCCTCTTGACAATGATTCTCCATCCATGTCTGGACATTCATGCACTCTTACTACAGGCATTAATTTAAATCTACTCCTATTTCAATGGTCTGCACACACCTCCTCCCTCCCTATGGAACAGCACCTTCTGTGAGGGCAGGTACCTACTGCTCAACACCTAACTTTGTGCTTTGTGTACCCAAGTGATTCAACCAGATGAACATTGTCTCTGGATCTTATGCTTTGAATTATGTAAAAGGGACCCCAGTAAAGCTGTATAATGAAAGCTTACCAAAGAGGAAAGATGTGTGTATGTATGTGTGTATGTGTATATATATATGTGTGTATATATATATGTATGTGTGTATATATATATATGTGTGTGTATATGTATATATATGTGTGTGTATATATATGTATGTGTGTGTATATGTATGTGTGTGTGTATATATACACACACACACATACATACACACACACATACATACATACAAGTTTGGACTTCAAGAATCAATATAAAAATTATGAAGTAAAAAATATTAATTTTTCTGGCGTATAAAGCATTTTCTTTATTAAAATAAAACTTCCTCTCCTCTCCCCAATGAATTTTAGAATGTCATTTCATAGGTATGTAAGTCCAAGACTTTTAAATCACTCACATGTTAATGGCTTCACCTATAAAATATATCCAGACCCTATTTTTATTTCCCATACACATTTAAACTCTGTTACTCAGCATCATATAAACAGAAAAACAAAAATCACAGAAGATATTTCAAAACCAACTGGGAAGTACTTATTGAGTGCCTACTTCATTAGTTCAACAAGCATTCATGAAGCACTTACTATGCACATACAAAAGAGCTGAGCTATACACTAAAGGAACACAAAAACTTTACCTCCACCCACTACCCAATAACTGAGCAATGTATAGTCTCTTGTACACCAGTTAGCATTCTACAGTAATGATTACCTGGAAAAGAACCAGGCTCCAAGTGGGGTGCTCCAAGGAAGGGAACTAGATCTAAGGCTTCACTACCTGTGTCTGTGTTGGGGTGAGGGAGATGTGGAAGCGAATGCAGGAGCCTGTTAATCTAAAAGGATTAACCTCAAGTCTTGACTGCCCATCCCCACCTTTGTTCCACTCATGGCCTTCTTCATCTCAGTTGATGGAAACTCTATTCTTGTTGGTCAAAAACTGGTCGCTCTTGACGACTCCTCTTCCTCTCACATGCCACATCTGATTCCTTAGGAAAACCCAGAATGGGACCCCTCCTTGCTGTCTCCATTGTCTCTACCCTGGTCCAGGTCTCCTCTGTCTCTCACCTGGAATACTGGAATAGTTTCCTTCTGGGTCCCTGCTCATGGTTTTGACACCCTACCCATTCTCCATTCTATTCTCAACGCAGCAACTGGAGTAAGTCTGCTTAAGGTCCAGTTGTACGTCGTTCCTTGGCTCAAAACCCTACTATGGTTCCGACCTCAGGCTTTTATTCCAAGTCCTGACAATGACCTACAAAGCCCTACAAACAAGAACTTCCGTGACTTCATCTCCTACTTGGACCTTCTTAGGTCTAATCACCTGGCCTCTTCACTGTTCCTCAGCCTGCCTGGCACACACCCACCACAGTGCCTTTGCTCTAGCTATATCTTCTGCCTGAAAAGCTCTCGCCCTAGACACCTGTCTGGTTAACTCCCTCACCTCCTCCAGGCCTCCGCTTAAATCTCGCCCTCTCAATGGAGGTCTACTTTGACCAATCTGTTTAATACTTTATTCTGCCTCTCCATGCCCACCTGCCCTGCTCCACTTACATTTTTTCCCCCTAACATATGCCACATTCCTACATTATTTATTATGATGTTTGTTTTTCACTTTTCTCCACCTAGCTAGAATATAAACTCCACAAGGGTGGTTCTGTTTTGGCCACTGACGCAACCCTAGCATCCTTAACAGTGCCTGATCTATGATGGGCACTTAAATATTTGTTGAATAAAATCGGGTTTATTTTTCAGAGGATCCAAGAATAAATCTAATGATTTTAGCTCCCCTCCCTTACCACTATCTTCCTACCTGCTAAAGTTCTTTATCTGAAGAGGAAAATCAAATCACAATGAGAGGTAAAAAGCTAAGAAAAGGAGTGTAAGTGACATATGGACAAAAACTCATTCACACTAAGGTTTAATCAAGACATAGACACAAGATCGATACCGCAAGTGTGTTTCTACTTTTGGAAGGAAAATAGTATTTAGAATTCAAAGTGAAGTATACACTTTATAGGAGGGAAACCCCAAGCACAATTTCTCTCTTCCCTGGCCCTATTAATTACATCCCTCATTTGGGTCAGAGAGAACTTGTCTAGCCATCTACCACGCCTCAGCTTCAGAACACTTGGGTGCTCTTGCCAACAGGCAGATGGCCAGGCATTAATCATTTTTGCATTTGCAGCACCTGGTGAGGTAATCCCTTGATGCATGTTTGCTGAACTAAATATGCACGAATGTTCTTTCACCTCAACTGATAGACGATTTTCAAGCTCCCAGATTAAAAAGTCACATAAGATAGAACACTATTGAGACTACCCTGAAACAATGTTTACATGTTCAGCATATACTCAGGAGTATTTTATTTTCAATGTAGGATCATGAAACTCATATTTACTGATGAGGGAACTGAAGCTCAGAAATGTCAAAGTGATTTGTGGAAGGACAGAAGTAACCTGGAGGAGGGAGCAGCTGACAGGAGACAATTTACAAAAATTCTTTAATATGAACAACAACAAAACGGTGGCTCCAGGTAACACAGACGTTCAGAACAGCTGTATTAAAATACAATATTTAACTGCTATACCAATGATTCTTTAGGTTTTTTAACTTTTGCCGACAATTCTGGTCGTTAATAGGCTACCTGGAGGATAATAAAATTACTAGAATTATCTTTTAAAGGACAGTGCCTCCCATGGTAAAAGCACCTTCTACTTTTCAAAATTAAGCATTTAGTGAGTAGCTACTAAGAACCATAACATTTAATCCTCACGATGACCATATGAGGCATTCCCACTTTGCCAGCAAGAAAACTGAGGCTTACAGAAGTTAAAATAACTTGTCCAAAACTCCCCTCACACCTACACACTGGTCCCCCAGACTCCATGCTGGCTCACTGTGATGAGACTGCACATGTGGCTCTTGACGTGGCACGTCCCCTTTCACTGGTAGGACTGACTCAGCTTCCTCATCAGACGCAGGTCAGCCCCATTTCTTCTGCATAGCCCTGTGAGGTTCTCAGCAACCTGGCACCTGGCTTCTAACACTGTTAAAACCCAGTGAGGATCAACAGAGTCCTGTGCATCCCCGCTGCAGACATGCATGCACGTAGTCTGTGCTCTACACACACGGTATGACATATATATGGTACAGGTCTTCTGGGTGCAGTCTCTCCAAACAGAGCTAAGCATAACTGTGCCATTTTATTTGTGATAATCATTTAGTTCATGATATCACAGAACTTCATAAATAAATGGCAAATTAAATCTAACTTGATATTAAACTTTGATTTTAAAATACTTTGAGACAATACAGAAGATTTTCAATTGGCCTGAAGAAAAGGAATGTAGGCTAAGGGAAGTATGTTTGTAAGGGAACTGACACCTTACAGAACTTTTTGGTGGTTTATGTTCCACCATCGTCTCTAGAAATCCTAAGATGACCAGGCAGGAACCTGGTGCAGATGACATTTCTAAATAAGGAGGAAAATTCAAATGAATCCAAGAGTTACCAGAAGTACACACATGCAAATGCAGGTCCCTAGCTCCTTCCAGGTCCGTGGTGGTCAGCTTAACAGGCTTCCTGGTGTGATTCTGAGGATGCCTGAGAAACCAGGGACAGGATGGTGGTAGCAGTATCCCCACCTAGTTTCTTAGCCAAGCCTGTCTATGACCAGTCACATTGATGTTTTACCCAAGAAACTAAGTTATCCATTTCATAAGACCCAAAGGTAATCTTATTTTCACTAAGAAAATACAGACTGGGCCAAAGGTGAAGACTACAACTGAAGTCTTCTTTAAAAATAGCTGGGGGTAGAAGTAGGGGAGAGGAGAAGTAGGTTCGATTAAGATGCGGCTAAAAAGGAAAATGAATGACCTCAATTCCTAGACCAGAGGTTTCAAAATAAGGATGAGTTTATAAACAGTCCGCTTATTAGACCTTTTCTCTGTATTCCTGGCACTACCCTCTCAGGGCTATTTTTAGCTACAGGAGAATGGGAAGCAGACAGGGAAGGGCTTGCTGTGGCCCAGCCTTACCTTGGGTGCCCTGCCGGGGCTCCAGTTATCTTTAATTAATGTCAGAGAGACATGAGAGTGACCCTACACATGGTGAAAGGAAGTACAATGGTGAAATTCTACCCCATAAGACTGATCGGCCCAGTGCTGGCCGCCTCCCATTCCTGAGGTCCCAGAGCTGTTTTTTGTTGAAAAGAAAGCTCCCTCTGGAACATTTACAGAGGGCAATGAAATAACCTCTGAATATTTAAGAGTACAGAAAACAGTACTGCCTGCCTGTTCCACACCCTCAGACTACATTTTACCAATAAATCACCTTTATATGATTTTATATCTTTTCTCTAGAATAATGAAATTTCCCTTAAAGTGATTCCCTCTAGTCCATATTCATAAACAAAGATGAAACCAACATTTCTCATCATCTAATGTTTATGGGTTTTTCCTCCTGTGACATGTCCTAAGAGATAAGCCTAAAGCTTTTAAACCATGACTTGCTGTCATCCAGATTAAGCTTTACTACAAATGAGAGGTTACTCATACTTTGAAAACAGAACTGAATAAGCTAAGAAATTGATAATAAAATATATTCTGTGTACTACCCCAAACTCATCAACATCAGTATTATTAAGGCAGACTGCAGGCACGGTTGATAGAGAAAAGATAAGAGGCTACCATTTCAAGAAAAAACTGAGACCACAAGGTTATACAGCTATGATAGATATGGGCATACTGCCTAATCAGGGGTCAATAAGCAAAGAATTTAAGGGATTCCTGTTAAAGCAAATATGAATAAAATTTAAACGGTCTGAATTTCAATCTACTGTACTACAGACTAGAGCAAGTTGCATTCTTAATACTCGACTCTATTAACTGAAATAGGTCTGTTTATCTAAGACTCCATTAGTTGATGAAGTAATTTAAAAATCTAAAATGCTCTTTTAGCTAAAAGAACCATATGGCTATCTTTACTTTTGCAGAAAGTACTTACACTAAAACCATGATTAATTTTAAGCAATGCTTTCAGTACTAAGTATAGTCGGGAAAATGTCAGTCCACTACATTTGAGTACTAGCTTTCTACCCTCATTCTGAAGCTGGTTCCTCACCAGCTCCAGATGTCTATCCTGAAACCAGTTGTTTTCTAAAAGAGACATGAAGGCAGGCTGTAAAACAGATGGACACCTTCACACTGCAGAACTATTACTCAGTTGCTAAGTGCCAGTTAAGTTCTGTAAAGAGGGGTCTAATGGAGCCTGCCCTCCCCTCCCTTTTTTATTACTTAAGCGTGTATGGAAAGGATGGTGGTGTCATGAGATGACCAAGTGAAAAGAAAATTATCTGAAAAGTATGTAAAAAGAAAATTAATTTGCTGGAGAAAGTTATGACAGAATTGAAAGTTAAACTATAGTCAACTGTCCAGTACAGCACTGTCTAGTAGAACCTTCACTGGTGATGGAAATGTTCTACATCAGGGCTCCCCAACTCCCAGGCCGAGGACTGGCACCAGTCTGTGTCCTGTTAGGAACCAGGCCACACTGCAGGAGTGGCGGGGGAGCCAGCGAAGCTTCATCCGGATTCGCAGCTGCTCCCCAGCACTAGCATCACCGCCTCAGCTCCACCTCAGATCGTCAAGCATTAGATTCTCATGGGAGCACCAGTCCCTGGTGCCAAAAAGGCTGGGGACCACTGTTCTACATCTGTTGTCCAATATGGTAGATATCAACTATAAAGCATTGAAATATAGCTAGTGTTGACTAAGGAACTAAATTTTAAAATTTTTGTTCAATTTTAATTAAATTTTAATAGTCACATGTGGCTCACAGACCCAGCATTGAACAGTACACAGGTTGAGAACACGGAAAAGCTCCTAGATAAAAGAATAATTCAGAGGAACCAAATGTTCTTGTACTTTCTCCCAGGAATTAAAGAGGGGGAAAAAAACTAATTAACTCCCCTTCTTAACTGCTATAGTAATTAAAAAGCATCTTCTAATCATCTTGTTTCATCTGACTGTGGACTTTCCAATATATGATTAGAAAGTCTAAAATGCAGAAGTAGTGAAATTGCCTTTCTCTTATTGTAAACAATGAGAATTTAAGAGTTGAAATAATTATTTTGGATTTTTTAATTTCTCCCTAAGTTGAAATATAAATTTGGACCAAATGTTTACAACAAAAGATTGTTTAAATTGCTGAAAGGTTTTTATTCATCTTTTTTGTTATTGTTGTTCTCAGTAGTCACAGTAAGACCTTTGATGTGATTATGCTTTGAGACCTTGGAGGAAAAAAACAACCTGTAAACAAAATCCCAAGTGCGCAGACTCAAAAGATTAATTCCAATAGCAACAGTTTAATTAAGGTTGGCGGTGGAGGGTGAGGTGAGCTGCTTTTTACAACAAGTTCTTAACACCTAAAACCTGTTAAAAAAAAACTTTAGACTGGTTTATGATATTCGTTTTATTTGTATTCCTAAAAATCACCAACACTAGCATCCTTGATAATTACTGGTTGTAAGAAAATGCTTGTAGCCCTATGTACTGCACACTATAGCTTTAAATGGCAGTGCATTCTAAAGATGTTATCTAGGGACACAGGCTCCCTGTACGTTATACACCAAGGCTACAGCAGAAACAAACTACACTAACAATTGGTGTTCTTTCCAAAGTGCCTAAAGATCATGTTTAGTACCCTTGAACCTGTTTAAACAACATACAATAATACTGATTTAAATGAAGGAAGTTTATCAAATCTCAAGCAATTGGAGACAATTTTAGTTTTGGGATTAAAAAAATAGTAATAAACAACATGGTGTAATAGACTACATACACGACTGCTATAAACTCGAAATGGATCTCAGACCAAACACCATACATTTTCTAATAATTTCAACAGCAGGGCATTTAACAAGACTGTGTGGTATAAATGTCAGTAAAACCAATGAATGAATTGATGCGACCAGCAGTACCAAGTCACCCGAGTCAAGGCTGCAGGTGTCTGTACTTGGCTCCACCTTTCAACTATTTACCAACAATGTGCAAAAGTTCACTTAAATATGTAAAAAGGCCACCAGCCTGGGTTCGAACTGATGTAAAACAATGGAATATTTAAATGTAAGGTCCTGTATTAAAGGCTCAAAGAGTCAATCCCAACCAGCACCAAGCAAAAAGTCAAGGCTTCTTAATAATTCATGCAAAAAAAAAAAAAAAAAAGGCAGAGAATGTAGAAGCAGGTTCAACATAGGTTGACAATGACATGGTTGCTCAAATAGTTTATTCAATCTTAGACTGCCTTTACAAAATGTGAATTGCCAAGAAAGTTACTATTTTCTGCTATAATAGGTACTGCAGATGTTCCAGGGTACTACTTACTGCATTTTAGCAGGGGCAATGACACATTCAAGGTGTCTGAAGAACTCCCACTTGATGAGTCAGAAGGAGTCACACACTTGGAAGGGAAGGACGGCAGCAGAGGGGAAGAAAGCGAGACTACTGTCTCCAAAGGCCTAAAGGGCTGACATGTTGATGAGGAATAGACTTATTCTGTGCGGTTCCAGGGAACAGAAAACAGAATCGAGAGAGGCAAATTTTAGTTCATAAAAGGAATGTGTCAAAATCAGGGATAGGTCACAATCAGGGTTGTTCATAATTGGTCTGGCAGATCTGGAAAGGGAGTGAGCACCTCATTACTAAACACCAGACCTGATAACCCAAGAAGATGTCTACCCTCACGGTAAGTTAGATTAGGTGACTCCCCTCTTTCCCCCACCCCCACTGAATAAATGACATTAATCCAGCAAGACTACCTCCCTAACCCCAACACCTCCCATTCTCTCACTCAAGGCATTCTATCAGAATGCAAATTATTGAGGAATGTTAGGAAAGACATCACAGCTCTGATTTATTTTATAAAATAATAATCTGCCATTTTTGGTGCTTTAACAAAAGTCAGAATCACTAACAATTACTAATAAAACAAGCTCTGACAGCTGGGCAGCTAAATCACTTAAATCACTGGGATACCAGAATTACTGCTCTCATACATAATATTCAGATTCTATACATTCTATGTAGTTTCCCTACATCATTTTCTAACTAATATTAAATTGTCTTAATAGACTCCAAACTCAAAATGACTGAGCTTAAACAGATTTTATTAAAACTTTCTAAAATTTTAAAAGGTTGCAAACAAAAAGCCTGTGCAGGAAGTTCTTAAGCTGCCCCAGCTGGTACCTCAGAGAGTTGACCCTAATTTCCTCTACCCAAGCAGAGACTGAGAGGTGTGGAGAGCGAAAGCAGACTTACCTTTATTTGCAGATATCCGTTCTTCCCCATTATCTCCAAGCTTCCTGAAACCCACTGGATAAGTAACCCTGTAGTGTTCAAATGGATGCCTAACACGGTTTGGGTCTCCTTTTAATTCTATCCTAGACACAAGATTACAGATCCCAGAAACTCATTACCCATATCCAAACTTCAAAACGATAGCAATGTCATAAAAAGTACTCTCAGAACCTTCTCTGAAGAGTACCCACTCCTGTCTGGAAATATTTTGAGGAAGCTACCTGCCCACTGTACACTCCGGGGAAAAGGCCTAGCTGTCCACATTCTTGCCCGATTCTAGACCTGGAGGGGATTAGTCTGAAAGAGATAACAGTATTTCTGTCACAGTCATCCCTTTCTTCCTGAACAATACATCCCATATCATCTGCTCTAAAAGGCCAGGCTTTACCTTTCTGAACGTGGATGATGTCGGGGAAGTTGGCCAGGTGCCCCTGATACAGCGCTAACAGGTCCATGACAGGGTCCAGGTCCTGCCTGGGCTGCTCCGCGAAGAGCTCGCCAATGGCGTCGTAGGCATCTCCGGTGAAAGCGATAGCCTGGTTCAGGCCGGCCGAGAAGGCCTGCTGGTCCAGCTCAAAGGCCTGGCTGAGGCCACGGAAGGACTGGCCAACCTTCTGATACTCCTTCTTGAAGCCCGTTACCTGCTTGCGTGCAAACTCGTTGGCCGTGTGGTTGAGCTGCAGCGCACTGTCGTCCATCTTCTTGGTGAAGCACTTGAAGCCATCGATCTTGCTCTCCACCTCCTGCAGGTCGAGGGCAGCAGCAGGGGGTGTGCTCAGGGTCAGGAAGAAGTTGGCACCCACCATCTCATCCTTCTCCGCCTTCCTCTTGCCCTGTTTCCAGGCCTTCTCGTCGGTGCTGCTGGGACAAGTCAGAAAGTGCTGGAAGACATCGCACTGCGCCAGCACAGGGTGGCTGGCCATGTGGTTCATCCACCAAATTAGGCCCTTCCTGCGCTTGGAGATGAAGTCCTCCTCAAAGCGGCCAGTGGCCTGCTTCTCGGGCAGATGGGGCACCGAGATAACCGGGAACTTCTCTGCCAGGCGTGCGTACAGCCAGTCGAAGTGCTTGTACCGCCGGTGTACCGGCACCTGCGTGTGCGTGGGAACCAGTTTGTAGGAGATGTAGCTCTTCATGCCCTTGAACTTGGTCTGCTTGGTGGGGTCATCGATGGTGCACTGGAAGGGGTAAGGGTTTTCCTGCCATTCGGGGCCATAGGGCCCCAGCACCACGCACAGCTTGTCTCCGTCCTTCACGAAGCCTGATGCCTCACCAAGCACGAAGGCCTCCCCGCCCGACTTGACGAAGGTGGAGAAGCGATTGAGGTTGCGGCTCACGGTGGCTGAGCTCTTGGCCCCCGATGGGTGGTGCTGCGGGGGCGCCGAGCCCCCGCGGGGGCCCAGCGACATGTCGGAGCGCGTGGACAGGCGGTAGCGGCTGGCCGCGCCGCCACCGCCAGACGACGAGCCGTCGAGGTCCGGGTACGCGCTACTGCCCAGCGCGCCCGGCTCGTCCGCCACCGTGGAGCTGTCGTCCCACTCGTCGTCCCAGTCATCGTCGCTGCCCTGGCTGGCCTGGTAGCCGCCGCCGCCGTAGAGCTGCTGAGGCGACGGCTGCAGGACGCCCCCGCCGTACGGGAAGCCCGCGCCCGGCGGCTGGAAAGTGCTCGGCGGCGGCGCCTGCTGCGGGTGCAGCAGCGGCTGGAAGGCGTCGGGCGGAGGCTGGAAGGAGGCGGGCGGCACCGCGGGCAGCGGCTCGAAGCCGCCGGGCGGCACGTTGGCGTAGCGGGCCGGGGCGCCCGGGCCGCCGTCGCCCGCCGGGCCAGGTTCTGGGGTGCGGATCACCTGCACGTAGGAGGCGGGGAAGAGGCCGCGGTCGCCGCGGCTGTTGACGCCCTCGAGCCAGCCCTCGATGTCCTGCTCGCTGCACAGGCTCAGCACCTCGTGCTCCCGCAGCGAGATCTCGCCCGGGTTCTCCGACCTGAAGTCGTACAGCGCCCGGGCGCGCAGCGCCATGGTCTCGGCGCCGCGGCGGGCTGCCCCCGACTCCCGGCGCCCGGAGCCTGGGGCCCGCTCGAGGGGCCCACGCGGCTGCCCGCGCCCTAGCGCGCGGAGAGGAGCCCCGAAGGCAGCGAGCACCCCTGTGCCCCCGCGCGCCAGTCGCGCCCTCCTAGCCGCTCCGCTCGCAGCGCCGACTGCCGAGCTCAGCCGCCGCCGCCGCCGGCCGGGGGCGGGGCCCGCGGCCTCCCACGTCCCCAGCTGCGCTAATCTACGGCCGAGAGCCGCGCGCCAGGCGAGAGCAAACGATGGCCGAGCGGCCGTGCCCGCCGCGGGTCCCGCTCCGCAGCCGCCATTGCCCCCTCGTGGACAGTGCGGTGCAGTGAGGTGCTGGAGTGGCAGCCGCCAGTAAAGGTTTCCATTCAAAAGTGACTTGTCTGAGAATTTTTTAGGCTTTGAAGTAAATTTTTTAGGCGATGAAGTAAATTAATATATTACTTGCATTCCTGACAAACGTTCCCACTCTGAGCGCTCAGCGACTGTTCCTTGAATGACTTAACCCCCACGTCTGATAAAGGATTTTCAACGAATATTAGCGATTTCACTAAGAAGAAAGACCAGATGTCTGTGTCTGGGACTGTACGTGGACATCTTTTACCCACTGGAGCCTGCTAGCAAGAAGGGAACGAGAATGAAAAGAGCAAAGTAAGGAAGATGCTGTGTTTGACAAGTTAAGAGGCTAAGTTAAGGGTGGTGTACAAAGGGAGGCACTGGAGAGCTTACAAAATAAGCATCCCCAGAAAGCTAGCATTTTGCATGTGTCTCTTCCCCTTCCTAAAATGTATGTAGTGCAGTTAATGAGAGCTCAGACTTCTGAGCTAGGGTGCTGAGTTTGAATCTACCTTCTGACAATGCCTAGCTATATGGCCTTGAGCAAGTCACTTATTGCATGTACCTCCTCCTAGGGTGGTTGTGGAGATGCAGTAATATGTAATGTAATCTCAATTTTACAGATGAGGAAAATGAAACAGAGAGATTAATATATAGTCAATACTCTACATGCTAAACACAATTTAAGTGTTTGCTGCCGCTGTTGCTGTTGCTGTTGTTATTTTGGAAAGCGAAAACCCTGTCCTGTTTCATAAAAAAAAAAATAGGGGTCCCAAAATCACAAACCCACGGTGTATGCACCAGGATGAGTTCTAGTGTTCAGACCCCTACTCCTTGTCTGAGAGCAGTGATCATTTCTCTCCATTTATCTGTTTCACTATATTTGTATCATTTTAAAGATAAGTAGAATGATAATCACTTCCTGAAATATTAATCCGCTCCGACCTCATGTAGTTGCCTTGTGTCATGTCTTCTTTTCCTTCTGTGTGTAATTTGCCCAAAGCTTTTTCTTCTCATGATTCCCTTATTAAGTCTGCCTAATTATTCTTTTGAAGACATCTCTAATTGGCATTCAGCATTCATTTATCATTAATTGCAACCTGTCCTCTGACCCTTTTCAAGGAAATCTGGGAAACAGGCCAGAAGAGTATACAATTCTTGTAAAGCCCTTGGTATTCTAAGCTTCCTGCACAAAACCACCAACCCAGTATACCAGAATTACTCCCACAGTGTTTATTTCTAATGCAAAACCTTAATTCAATTCAGTAAGCAAATTCTGAATTACAACATTTTTAGCTGAAAATTCTATGTTAGGACTCTTCTTACAGTAAGCAACAGAGGCCATTGAATTTCAATGTCAACAATTTATGTGGTCAGAAACATCAAGTCAACATTTACTGAAGATCCAGAATACAATTTATTTTACTTATTGACTCATGAGAAGCTAACCTAGGATATTTCAGATAAATACATTTAGTTTCGCCCTTACTATTCATCTGGTAGTTACTTTTCAGGTTAAAGAGTTAAAGTAACATGGAACTTGCAATGCTTCAGGCTTTGAAACAAAGAGACTAAAAATCTATTTCAGGTGTGAAAATTCCAGGAGTTTGAGGTGATGACATTTACAGACGGGTTGGGCTGCTCCACAGAAACAATGGTTGAGGAAATATTGGGTGTCAGGTTGTTTGCAGCACCAGAGCACAAGCAAGTGTTCAGCTGGTAGGAATCTGGTGGAATGCCAGGCATCAGGCTTCTTGAAGGACAAGGACAGGCTATTCATGGTGCCTGGCCCTATGGCACCCAAGTGGTAAGGAAAAACCTTACCCGATACGGTCTTGGATTATAAAATGTGCTCAAGTATTAGAAACATAACTGTTTACTCAGGAAGTAGGTACAGTATTATATTTTTTAAAAATTTCTCTAGAAAATGGCATATATTATTTATCATTTAGTTTCACAGTTATCATTATAACTATCAGCTATTTCTATTTTTATGCTTTTGTAAAAACAAGTCATTAAAGGACACTTCATGGCCCTAAACAACTGTATCTTCACACTTCTTCCCTTGGCCTGACAGACATGTGGTGGCCAGGCCTCTGCCTCTTTCCATTCCTTTCTTCTACTAGAGAGAAGCCACAATGATTTCTTTGCAATTTCTGGAACAAGCCAAGCATATTTGTTCCTTGGATGTCTTTTAATAGACTTTATTTTTTTTTGGAGAAATTTTAGGTTCATAGTAAAATCGAGCAGAAGGTACAAAGATTTCCCATATAAATCTGCCCCTACACATGTAAAGCTTCCCCCACTATCAACATCCTCCACCAGAGTGGGGAATATTTTTTATAACCGACAAACCTACAGTAACACATCATTATTACCCAAACTCAATAGTTCGTTAGGATTTATTCTTAGTGTTGTACATTCTTTGAGTATGGACAAACATATAATGACATGTATCTGCCATTGTAGTATATCGTACAGAGTGGTTTCTCTGCCTAAAACTTGGTGCTCTGCCTAGTTCTCGCTCCCTCCCCCAACTCTTGGCAAACACTGGTCTTTTTACTATCTCCATAGTTTTGCTTTTTCCAGAGTATTATATGGTTGGATTCACAAAATATGGAGCCTTTTATGACTGGCTTCTTTCACCTGGTAATATGCATTTAAGTTTCCTCCACGTATTTTCATAGCCTTTTAGCTCATTACTTGTTGGCACTGGATAATATACCATTTCCTGGATGTATCACAGTTTATTTATCCCCTTACCTACTAAAGGACATCTTGGTTGCCTCCAGGTTTTGGCAACATTCCCATGCAGGTTTTTGTGTGGATGTTTTCAATTCATTTAGTAAATGCCAAGGAGTGCAATTACTGGATTGTATAGTAAGAGTATGTTTAGTTTTGTAAGAAACTGTCAACTGTCTGCCAAAGTGACTGTACCACTCTGCATTCTCACCAGCAATGAATGAGAGTTTCTGTTGCTCCACATGCTCACCGGCATTTGGTGTTGTCAGTGTTCTGGCTTTAGGCCATTCTAATAAGTGCATAGTGGTACCTCACTGCTGGTTTAATTAGCATTTCCCTGATGATATATGATGTAGAGCATCATTTCATGGGCATATTTACCATCTATATATCTTGGTGAGGTGTTTGTTAAGGTCGTTAGCCCATTTTAAAATCAGGTCGTTTGGTTTCTTATTATTAAGTTTTAAGAGAGAGATATATATCTATCTATCTATATATATATATATATATATATATACATATATATATATATATATATAGATAGATAGATATATATAACAACAGTCCTTCATCAGATGTCATTTGCAAATATTACTCCCAGTCTGTGGCTTGTATTCTTATTTTCTTGACATTGTCTTTTACAGAGCAGAAGTTTTTAATTTTAATGAAGTCCAGGTCATTAATTAGTTCTTATTTTGAGTTATATAAAAAAGTAATTGCCATACCCAAGGTCATTAGGTTTTCTCCCATGTCTTCTAGGAATTATGTAGCTTTGTATTTTACGTTTAGGTCTCTGATCCATTTTGAGTTAATTTTTGTGGGGAACTTTGTTGATTCTTCTGAATTTTCTACATGGATGATCATGTAGAAACAGTTTTATATTTTTTTCTTTCGAATCTGTATGCCTTTTATTTCCTGTTCTTCTTTATTGCATTAGCTGACTGATTTTGGTATTAGGATAATGCTGGCCTCACAGGATGAGTTAGGAATTATTTCTTTTCTTCTATCTTCTGAAAGAGATTATAGGGAATTTACATGATGTTTTTTCTTAAATATTTGGTAGAATTCACCAGTGAACGCATCTGAACCTAGTGCTTTTTGTTTTATAAGGTTATTCATTGTTGATACAATTTCTTTAATAGATGTAAGCCTATTCGGATTATCTATTTCTTCTTATGTGAGTGTTAGCATGTCATCTTTCAAGGAATAGGTCTGTTTCACCTGGGTTATCACATTTATAGTCATAGAGTTTCATAATAGTCCTTTATTATTCTTTTAATGTCCATGGGATCTGTAATTGCATTCCCTCTTTCATTTCTGATATTAGCAATTTGTGTTCTCTTTTTCTTAGCCTGGCTAGAGACTTATGGATTTTATTGATCTTTTCAAAGAGCCAGCTTTTCATTTTATTGATTTTTCTTTATCAATTTTTCTGTTATCAGTTTCATTGATTTCTGCTCTAATTTTTATTATTTCATTTCTTCAGCTTACTTTGTATGTAATTTGCTCTTCTGTTTCTAGTTTCCCAAGGTAGAAGCTTAGATAGCTGAGTTAAAATCTTTCTTCTTTTTTAATATATACATTTACTGCTATAAATTTTCCTTTACTGCCTTCACTTCATGCCACATCTAACATTTTTATAAGTTGTCTTTTTATTTTCATTTAGTCCAAAATATTTTTTCAATTTCTCCTGAGATTTCTTCTTTAACCTATGTATTATTTATAAATGTGTTGTTTAATGTTCATATATTTGGGGATTTTTCTGGCTATTTTTCTATTATTGATTTCTAGTATAGTTCCACTGTGGTCTAAGAACAGATATTGTATCATTTCTTTTCTTTTAAATATTTTAAGGTGTGTTTTTATGGTAGATTTTGGTGGATGTTACATGTGAGCTTCAGAAAAATGTTTATTATGCTGTTGAAGAAAGTAGTCTATACACATCCATTATATACAGTAAACCGATAGGATTGTTGAGTTTAATTATGTCCCTACAAATCTTCTTCCTGCTAGATCTATCCATTTCTGAAAGAGAAATGTTGAAGTCTCAACTATAATAGCGGATTCATCTATCTGTTTCTCCCGGCAGTTCTATCAGTTTTTGTGTCATGTATTTTGACACAGTGATTTTTGAGCATACATGTTATGGCTTCTTGGAGAGTTATCCTTTTATCATTATGTAATGCCTTTCTTTATCCCCAATAACTTTCCTTACTCTGAAATAAGTTCTTTATGAAATTAAGATATTTATTTCTGTCTTCTTTTGATTAGTGTTAGCATAGTACATCTTTATCAATTCATTCATTTTTAATCTGTATGTGTCTTCATATTTCAAGTGGATTTCATGTAGGCAACATATAATTGGGTCTTATTTTTTTTATCCCTTTTGATGATTTCTTTCTTTTAATTGGTGCATTTAGACCTTTGACATTTAAAAAAACTGTTGATAGAGTTGGGTTGATGTCTACCATATTTGTTACTGCTTTCGATTTCTTGCCCTTGTTCCTTATTTCCATTTTTGTCTTCCACTCTTTTTCTGCCTTTTAGAGTTTTAATTGAGCATTTTAAGATTCCATTTTTTCTCCTTTCTTAGCATATCAGTTATACTTCATTTTTAGTGGTGGCACTAGAGTTTGCAATACACATTTACAACTAAGCTAAGTTCACTTTCAAATAACACGATATTGCTTCACAAGTAGTGTCATTACCTTATAATAAAATAATACTAATTCTTCCTGTTCATTGTGTCATTGGTATCATCTATTTCACTTCTATATAAGCAAATATAAGCATATACATATATGCATATATAAGCATGGATGTGTATGGATGTATGTATATATATATATACACACACACATACATATACATAGCATACATAGTCAAATAAAGTCTTACTATTATTTTGAACAAACTGATACGTGTTAAGTCAATTAGAAATAAGAAAACTGAAAGATTTTTTTTTATGTTCTCCAATATCTCCTTTATCTCGATTTGAGTTTCTGACCTATATCATTTTTTCTCTGTAAATAACTTCTTTTAACATTTCTTACAAGTCCTCTATTGTCAACAAATTCTCACGGTTTTTACTTTTTAAGAGTCTTTATTTCTCAGGGTGCAGAATTCTAGGTTGGTGTTTTTTTTCTCCTAATACTTAAAATATTTCACTCCACTGCTTCTTATTTATATGATTTCTGAGAAGTGAGATGTAATTCTTAGTTTTGCTCCTCTATGCATCAAGACATATTTTTCTCTGGCTTCTTTCAGGTTTTTTTTCTTTATCTTTCATTTTCTTTAATTTAGAATGATATGCCTTGGCATAGTCTTTGTTTTTGTTTCTTTTTTTCCAGCATTTATCCTGCTTGGTATTCTCTGAACTTCTTGGGTCTTTAGTTTGGTATCCAACATTAATCTGAGAAATTTCTCAATCACTGTTTCAAATATTTCTTCTGTTCCTTCCTTTCCTCTCCTCTGGTATTCCCATTATGTTTATGTTATATTTTTTGTGGTCGTCCCACAGTTCTTTGTTATTCTGTTCCAGGTTATTTATTTATTTATTTGTTCATCTGTTTGTTTTCCATTTGCTCAATCAGTTTTGGAGGTTTCTGTTAAGATATCTTTGAGTTCAGAGATTCTTTCCTTGGTCTTGTCCAGTCTACTATAAGCCCATAAAAGGCATGTATTTTTTATCTATAACATTTTTTTTATTCTTTCTTAGAATTTTCAAACCTTTGCTTACATTTCCCATCTGTTCTTGACTGATGTCTGTTTATCCACTAGTGCCCTTAGTATATTAATTAAAGTTGTTTTAAATTCCCAATCCGATAATTCCATGCATGAATCCGGTCCTGATACTTGCTCTTTCTCCTTCTTCCAACTGTGTTCTTTGCCTTTAATGTGACTTGTAATATTTTCTTGAGATTGATGAAACTTTCACCACTGACTAATTTATATTTGTATTTGGCTATTTGTATAGTATTATAGATAACACTGTCTCTATATTTTACTTATAAGCTCTTTGTATAATGTATCAAGCATTACACAAATATATATACAGGATTTTATAAACACTTTCACCTTTTAAATCTTATTTCCTGCTGTATTTTCACAGCAGCTCTTCCATGGCAGAGTAGATAATATTGTCTCTACCGTCACAGAGCAGGAAACCCAACTGCAGAGAGGGGTGTCTCTGCTGAGGTCATGTGGCGGAGGGTTGGCCCAACAGCTGTCCTGAGAAATTTCATTATCTGAATCACAAGTCTGCCCCCTGTTGGCTCCTCAAAACTGTTACTGTTAAAGTGTATTGAAGCTTTACAGTTTTGTGTTTGAAAAGAAGCCTACTTACTGTGTCTCTGTGTCTATTTGGTTTCAACAGCACCATGAGCTCCATGAAAGCAGGGGTTTTTATTTGCTTCATTTGCTGTGGAATGCCCAGACTATTAAATCAAATAAATATATGTCAAACGAATGAATGAGAGCATGAAACTTTCCAAACCTTAATTTCTTAGTCTGAAAAATAGGGGTAAAAATAACTCGATTCATGAGGTCGTAACAGGATTTAATTAAGTAACAAGTTCATACGGTGATTTACAATGCATAAAAGTATTTTAATACAATTCAAAATATAATCCAATTCTTAATTAAAAGCAATTTCCCAAATTGTGCGATTCATTCTTGGAGTAGAGAGCTCGTTGACTTAGACACATTTTCGCATTTGGATTCCATAGCATTCACCTCTTCCACAGTGGTATTTACAGTGGAGAACGCAACACAAGTACTTAGAGAAGTATCCACCACTGTTAGACAAATCCCTCATTTTTTCAGTGCTGGGCCCCCTTCACACACAGCTCATTCCTACTCCAAAATCAGACCAAGGACCTTGTTCAGTATTCATTATCTAACAGCTCCCTTTATAAATTATCCTCTCTCCTCGAATGTTTCCTAAATTAACTCAGCTGTTGACTAATGGGTGTGTTCTTGTAGATACAATTTCCCTGTTTCCTATTTACTGTACCTTTTTGCATTGTAGCCTCTTTCTTCCCATTGTCAATATATATGTACAATCCCATAGTTTATAACTCAATATTTCTCAGTGTTTTGTACCAGAAGTCATAAGTTTTCAAGCCAAAGCCAAAATCTGGCCTAATGTTTAGTTCGACCACCAATTAAGTTTTATGCAATTTCTCATTCATTCAATAATATGGGTTTCTGACTTCTTTGGTAAAAAATCAGAAGTCCTAGCTATAGTGGGCCAGCATTTAGCTTATTCCCTTTAGATAGGGCATGTGTTTGCAAGTTCATCACAGTCCTCACTACTCTTTGGTGTCTTGTACCCAAGACTTAAATCACCTCTCATCTCAGACAGTTTGTCCCTTAAAGATTTTCCAGGGCAAAAGCAATCACCCCAGTAATGTCACCATGAATAATGCAAATCTCTCTCTGCCACAGCCTTCTTCCAAGCACCACACCCATTTCCAAATATGTTCTGAGTATCTCCCACAGAATATCTGCCAGTCTGTCCTTTCGTCTTTCCTTCTTTGTTTCCTTCCTTCTTTTTTTTTTTTTTTTTTTAGACAGAGACTAGGGAGCTGGTGGGTGAAATTGATTTGGAAACGTATGATATGTGCAATGGTTAGGGTGCAGGCAGGAAATTATGGAATTTAGCAAACCAGGGAGGGGGTTAGGATGGTAGTCAGGAAAGGCTTTCTGATGCAAACAGTGCCTAATTAATTAGATTAATTCAAGCTAAAATGGGATGAGGAAAGGGTAGAAGATGCCTTTCATTTCAGGAGGATTGACAAAAGTCAGAAACCACGAGCTCATTCTGCCTCCTTCGTTTATCGTACCAATATTTGAGTGTCTGCTATGTTTGGGCCACTCACTATTCTAGTGGTAGCCATGGAACTTAGAATTGTGGGGCCCCTAGGTAACCGAGTGGATAAAGGGATCATTTGTTGGGATAAGGAATACATGAAAGCAGGTTTTGGCTAGGGAAGATGAATACAGTTTTGGATGTTGAGTTCGAGATGCTCGTAAGACACCCAGGTGGAAAAGTTCAGCAGACAGTCACACCAAGAGGTCTGAAACCCAGAGGAGATGAAGGATGCAGCATAGAGTTAGAAGTCAGTGTCCTTAGGTGGTAATCAAAGAGCTGTGAGATGGGAAATTACCAGAGTAAGAGAGTGTACATAAGAGATAGGAACCAATGACAGATAACCTCCTGTCGTCACTCCATTTCCTCTGCATGCCTGAGAAGGAGGGATCCTATAGGTAAGAGGAAACTTAGGAGAGTTATATCTTAGAAAATAAGGGGAAAATTTTTCAAGGAATGGAGGGGAACTGTCACATCAGAAAAAGATAAAGAACATCTATTTGGATTTAGCCAAAGAGGTCATTCAAGAGATTCACAGTGTCCAAACCCTGCTGGCTGACCCCAGGCCTGCTGCCTCCTGGGTTTTTTCCTCTGATGACAGCACCAGCATGCAGAGAAGCTCCCAAGGTGGAAACTTCAGAGTTCCCCTTAACTGCTGCTGCGCTCCTCATCTCCTACCTGTATCCTAATGTTAGCTCCTCTTCTCGATCCCACCACCACCTGAGTTCAAGCTACATTTCTTACTATATTGGACAGTTGAGAATGCCCTCTTAAATGCCCTGGTATTATTTATTTTCCACTTTAGTCATAGTAGCTTTCCCAGTGTTTCTTCAACAGACAATATGCTTTTCAAGACTTGGGACTTTTACAAAGGCTCTTTCCTCTACCTACTATACCCACCTCTTCACCTGCTTGGCAAAACTGTTAGTTATTCTTCCTTTGAAATCTCATTTCTCTTCCCCCAAGAAGCTTTTCTTGGCAACCCTGGCAGGATAATTTATCCCTTCCCTTGTGTTCTCACAGCGTTCTGTTCATACCTGTTTTGTGACATCTATCCCATTGCATAAGGATGCACTTCCGATCTATCCATCTGTACCCTCTATGGATTTCAGGGTGAAAATTCCAAGAGTTTGAGGTGATGGTTTTCAAAAAGTGGCATTATCCTTGGTTCATACCTATATTCCCTCTGGCTGTGTCTCTCTGTTCCTCTGATCAATTCTAGTGAGGCCTTTATCTCATTAACATATCAGAACTCCATTCATACACCTTTGCCTGGAAGTCAGAAATTACAGGAGAATCTGAATTCAAAGAAGTAATTGAATAAAAAAACTTAAAAGAATAAACAATCAAACAAAACATAAAATTTACTAAAGATTGATTTTCACAATATATTGACAAATTTCCTAAGACATCTATCCAAACACTAACTAATGTTGCTACCATGAGAAAATGACTTGGAGGAGAAACGAGTATGTATATATTGGATGGGACATTTATTGCATTAAGAACTTAATCAACACAGCATTCTAGGAGAGTGTTGCCATTTATAAATTAGATTTTGTCAAGGCTTAAAACTATGTGCTCATCTAGTAATCTAATTTACACAAGATGGGTACAGAGCAGACCTAATATTGAAATTTGAGAGACATATGCTTACATATGAGCTATAAATAACATTTTCAGTAAGAGGTCATCAATTCAAATTTCCTCATGAAGCAGGCAGGTAACATAAATGAGCCTGGGGGATGGGCAGGGAGCACTCAGGAGTTGGGGGCCTGCAGTGAATTGAGGACAGCCCTTCCCATCTAAAAGAGACACGACATTGAGACTCATTCCTGCCCCTTGTTCGCATGCCAGAAGAAGGGCCCAGTATTGCTACTATGGCTTGACTTTTCTAAGAAACCAGAAATCATGATTTGTATGTAAAATGTCCTGATTTTTAAAACTTTGTGTGAGGTAAATAACACGTGTCCAAGGGCAGCGTCTGCTCTGTTCTGTCCAGTTTGCAGCACCCATTCTGAAAGTCCACGTTATTTCTCTCCTGCCTTAACGCTAGCTTGAGAAAGAATATCTGAGCCCCGCAGAGCAATGCTGTATACTATGGATTCTGCTTCTCCCAGAAGTGTTTAAAGATCTTCAAGGACAAGGCAGACATCTGGAGGAGGAGCCCATTTCCAATAAAGGTGGGATAACGAATTTTCCCCAGAGCAGCTGTGGACTAGTTCCTCTTTTAGAGGAAATCTCTGCTCCCTTTAAGATGACAAATGTCATTCAAATGTCTCCTGTCATAACAGGAAAAGGTAGGCTGCTTGTTATTAAACATTTTCCCCACCCTACTCTATGCATATTAGCCAAACTAAGAGAACGTATTTATAAAAATCAGAGGACAATGGAGGAGTGGCACAATGGAACACATGACTTTTCAGGGAATAGATATAGCACTGACATCAACAAATTCACATCAAGAGCTATAGAGCCACCAAGTACAATTGTCACAGTTTTGTAAACTGACTCAGACATATACCTAAGGAAAAAATTACAAAACGAAAAAGCGTACATCCATACTTTATTAAATCCATAGTATTACACACATACACACACACACACACACACAACCAGACACACTGCTGGTATATCATATAAGTTTAAAAAATTAAGATTGAGCCAAACAAAACATTTGAGTGAACATGGACAGTTTTCTTGTTTTAGAAAATCTTGTGAATGAATTTTTAGTAAAGAATCCTATTAACATATGGGACAGTTATGTAAAGAGTCTTTATAAATTTATATTTCTATATAAAATATTTTATGTTTCTATATAAAATAACATCCCAGTACCTGGAAATTAGTCTAATGTCTAAATTAAGCATGTAGAAAAATTATAAGCCTAAAATATTTTTTAAAGAATCATCTACAAACTTCCAGTGATTAAATAAATAAGTTACAGGGATATAATGTATAGTCAATAATAAAATAACTTTGTATGGTGACAGATAGTTACTACACTTATCGTAGTGATAACATTGTAAAGTATATAAATGTCGAATTACTATGTTGTACACCTCAAACTAATATAATATATGTCAACTATATTTTAATAAGTTAAAAGGGGAAAAAAGCATCATTATCGCAGGCACCACATAAGAGTCTCGAGCTTCATGCTTTAATGCAAAGTGGCAAGGAGGGTCAGGAACCGGCAGAAGACCTAACAGTGCCGTTTTAGTGTCCAGAAGGGAGGGGTGTTTGCACTGCTTGGCAATGATTTTCAAAGCTGAGCTCTCAAGAGCAAGAGGTTTTGCCCTGGCAAGATCATCAGGCTTTATTCTATTCCAACAAGACACTCAGTGAACCCAACTTTATGTTAAGCCAAACTACTGCTGGAAGGAGATGAGGTGAGGCTGCCTGCCCAACTAAAGTGGGATTTTTCCTTTAAAACAGATCCTAAGAAGCCTCTTAACATTTTCTATTTATGCTGCTTATCGAAATCTGGGCTCCCGAAAAATATAAGGCAAGTGTGAGCAACGAATTTACATGTAGTCTAGATGCGAAGCTTCTTAAGTGCACATCCTTGGAGCAACTGCTTGCTGGGGAGGGAGGGCACTGAGAAGGTCACTTAGGGGCACTATTTATCCTTAATTCAACCTTCAACTCTATCTAATGAGAATCTATGATAGGAAAGGAAAAGACTCCATCGTTGCTCAGATTGGTCCATAAATACATTTCCGGTTTTCTTGAGGGTGAGGGATAAGGAAAGAAGGAACTTGCAATAATACCAACCTTAGAAGCTGTTACAACCTAACTGAGATTTTCCAGGATATTCCTGGTGTTCTTTTCCCTCTATTCAGTCTTAAGAACAAGCCCTGCTTAGTTCATCAACCAGTTAACAAATATTTCTTGATCAACTATAATGTGTCAAACTAGAGATAAAAATATGAATAAATGAGGTGCTACTGTCTGACGATGAGGGTAGGAAGAAGTGAGACAGAGAGATATAGACACAAACAGATCATTTGATAATTTCAATGTAGTGTGTTAATCATATGCACACTTATGTAGATACACATACAAATATATGTTAATAATATGTTATATGTGTGTATGTGTGTGTATTTATATACCATATGTATGTATACAATACCAATGCTAATTTTTTATAAAGTGCATGTTAATCATATTACAAATATTATCACAGTTAATATTCACCTAAAAAAAGCATCATTATCGCAGGCAGCACATAAGAGTCCCTAAAAGTGTTGTTTTGAGGACTGTCACCCCCAAATGATAAAGGAGGAAATTGCAACTCAGGGAACTCATGACTTTTCTAAGCTCTAAAAAACTGCTAAGTGGAGGTATGGGACTGACCCCACGTCTGCCTGATGCCAGGCCGCAGTCCCAGCCACCACTCTGGACTTCCTCTCATATGAGGGAGACACAAAGGAGCAGATATCTGAGGTTTGGTTTTTCTATTTTGTTTTTGTTGTAAGTCTTCTGAATGGGTATTAAACTCACATAATTCGAAACTCAGCAGCATAAGGTATACAAAGGAAAGTCTTGCTCCCACACCGTCCACTCTGTACGTCCAGCCTTCTCCACTATCTGCCCAAAACTTTCGTACCTTCTTGTTATTCCGGAGTTCCCTTATACTAATATGCTAACTCCTCCCCCTCCATTACACAAAGGAGGCCACTGCACACATTGTTCTGCAACTTCCTCTTTAAATTTAATGATGTATTTAGCAATATTTCCACTTCAGGGTCTGCAGAGTATCCCCATTCTTTTTTATAGCACATAACATCACATTATATGGACGCACCAAACTTTTTTTTAAATGTTCCATTCCCCATTTGATGGACATTTCTGGATCCTATCTTGACCACGCTACCTTACTGAATTCTGTCATTGTTCGTAGTAATTTTTCTACTGATTATTTTCAGTTTTTCTGAATTACAATATCATTTCCAAATTTACACCTCTAATTTTCTTTTCTTACATCATGTCTTTGGCCATTGCCAGACCTGAGTTTTCGAAGGAGTAGGGCTTAGTCAAAGAGAAGATTGGTATTCCAGGTAGGAAAATTATTAAGAACACAAAGATGTAAAATACCATGGGGAGTGCTGAGGAATACAGGAAATGAGCAATATTATGGTGTAAAATAATACCAGGTGAGGTGTAGAAGGAGTTAAGGAAAACGTGCCGTAAGGAGACTGGACTGTATGCGGGATGAGAGGCACTAGAGAGGAAGGAAATAGAAAGATCGGGCAGTATTTCAACAGAGCCTTTGAAAGGTGGGGAGCCTGACTCAAAAAGCTCCCTAGGGAACTGCTGAACGATTCCAGGTGAAATATGTGATAAAGATAAACAACGTCACCAGGCAGAGTAAGAAAACGGTAAGAACAATACTTAGAAGGTAAGCTGGCAAGCTGTGATGATTCAGAGGCTTGGGGATGGAGAATCCAGATGGAGACGCCATGGTGTCCTTAAGTGAGATAAGGAATGCAGGTGGAGAAACAAGTTTTAGGAGGAGGAGGAGAAATGATCATCTTGACGTATATTTGTCTAAATAAAGGGAAGGTATTCTGTTACCTCAAGTTTACTACCTGAGATGCCTGATGGGCATGTTGGTTTCTCATTTGGCAAATGGAAGAGCTAGAACTTAAACATAGCTTTCTTAATGCCAAAATCAGCAGTTATTCCATTGAGCATGCTGCTTTCAAAGTAAGCAGAGCATGCAAAAGAACATAATTGAAAACAAGCACAGATGGTTAAAACGAGGTGAACTTCAGGAGAGAAATAGCGAAGTATGCTAGCCGGACAGATTATGATCACATAAGGAGCAGAATCCTAACAATTGGAGCTTTGACCCAGGCCAGGTAACCAAAATTTAGAGAATATAAATGGGAAATAATAATTTTTAAAGTTTATACACATTTAAGTCATCCCCCTTTACCAGCCCTGTTGGGAAAGTCACCACGAGCCCTGAATGTCCCTGCACATTCTTGCTGGTTATGCTAAGAAAGCAAGGCCCTGGCCACACTTCACCCAGGCATTTCTCTGGGTTGTGTTTTCAAAGAGCAATCTTAAGGTATGAGATAATGGCTCGCTCTGGGACAAAGGGGAGGGTGTTTACTACTGGTCGTAAAACAGTAGGTTCCCCAAACTCAGTGTCTTCTCCTATAATCCAACTCACTGCATTCCTGACCCTTGAGAGATGTCCATCTGGGCCCTTCGTGTTACCCTCACAGGACTCGGGGGAGGGAGGTGGCAAGAGGCACCAATGGAAACATGCTGGTGGTCATGCTGCTGCTTGCCATACTGTGAGTACTGAAGTCCCATCCCTCTGAAGAACAAGCAGACGTCTTTTGCCAGCAACCATGAAACAGTAAACAGGCTAGTTTATTAGCTCAAAAATAGGCTAAAATAAAATAAAGTCCCAGATACTGACCATCCCCACCCCTGCCAATTTGGTACTCAGGGAGCCCCGTTAGCAGCCAAAAATATGGCAGGAAAAGCAAGACCATGGAGCCCATGGAACTTTTTTGTACCTGAACAGGGCACCCTCAATCTCCTCTGTCCACCCTCATTGTGTGCATAATGCGAGAGGATGTCATAGCTTGTTGCACTCTCATTACTAATTTTGGCTCTTAAGCAAAGCGAGTGAGGCTAGATTGTCCTAAAAGCTCAGCATTGAGTTTCCACTCAGTCATTTTCGTATTTGTCATTCTCTCCAGTTTACTGGTTGTGCCCTCTACCCTGATCTTTCGCAATGCCACCTGCATCCATCAACAGCCCAGAATCACCATTACTTACAGTACAGACAGCAGTTGTGAGAGAGGAAATGCAGAACCAACCCTTTAAGAATACATAGCAATCATTAATTGCTTTCTCATTGTTTTTATAACACTTTCCCCTGGTAAGTAATGCTTTGCTTTGGCCTGAGACCCAAGATTCATCCCCAAGCACAGGAGAAAGTGTAAATCAGAAATAAACCAGCTCATCCAAGGATTGGTTTATCATCATCTGGTGGTTCAGAAAACCTCAAGGCTTGAATTAAAATTAAGCTGGTCCCATATTGCCAGCACCCCTCAAACAAACCAAAAAAAAAAAAAAAAAAAAGTCTTTTTTTGAGAATGATTACATAAGTAAGTCTAGGCTTCAAAATATTCCTATAACTTATTTTTTGAACGCAACCTCAACTCTCAGTGATAGCCAAAAATATGAGGACACAGAGCATGAATAAGAACCAAGAGCAACAACAGTCTGTCTGAATTGGAATTCAGCCTCCATGGTTTACCTAGGGCAGGTTACTTAACCGTTAAGCCTTAATTTCCACACCTTTAATGTGTACCTACCTCATACAGTTGCTTTTAGGGTTATATTAGTTAATATACTCGAAGTGCTTAAAATGGCTTTAGACAGTCCTCAATAACTATCAGCCATTAAAACCCCAAACTACTCAGCTTAGTGTTAGGGTTTCATAGTCAGGGCGTATAACCAGCCGCTTCCCTCCACCTGGAGCGTCTGTTCTGGATTCATTTTCCCCTTGGGCTTCTGTCATGTCAATCCTCCTGCCACTCGAAAGCTACGGCACGAGTTTAAACAAAAATCTATCCACCCATCATGTCCATCTCCTTAATACCAGTGCGACATGTAGATTTAAATTTTTTTTTTAATTTACCAAAATACCGAAAGAAAACAAAAGAGAATGTATGTGAAAAATATAAAGCCTCTGGCTCTCAGGTTAGAGGTCCGTACTCCTGCCACAGCTTCCAGCCTCCAGCACCGCCGCCTGCGGCCCGTCTGCCCCCCAACTCAGCGCAGAGCAGCTCCCTCACAGCTTCGAAGGGGCGTGGGCTCTTCAACCTAACCCTTTGCCTTCAGCTCTCAGCGTCTCCCTCCCCGTAAAACTGTATGGCCTACGGTGAGAAGTACTTACTGTTCAACGACTTGATTGTTCCGTAACAGGCTGAAGAATGGGTCTAATTGGTTTCTGGTAAGAGAAATCAGGTGACGGGCCTGTAAGGACTTCACCTCAGGTGGGTCTTAGCTGCTTCTCTCCACAAAGAAGACACCATCCCCACAATGCACCAAGTGCTACGAGAGAGCACCATGCAGGTCCAGGATGTATTTGCAGGAGCCCCCATCACCAGTCCCCGGCTTTGCTCTGTGTCTTGAGGTCTGACCCCCTTCTGGCTACATTTCTCAGGCTCCCCTGTCAGCTAATGTCCAGCTGGGTTTGCCTACTGGGAGGTGCAGGAGGGAGACTGTAAAGTGGGAGGAAGAGAGAAGCCAGATTATCTCCCTACCCCTATTGTGGGGGTGCTCTGGGAGCAGCTGCACCTCTTCATCACCAGGCTTTCCCTGACAGGCCCACCACTACTAGCATCTGCTGGGTGAAACTGGCCTCTTCTCTTTCACCCTGTAAACTTGTAGTCGAAGAAGCTTCCTGCTGTTGCTAATCTCCGTGTCGCCTCACTGTGTGCCCTGTTTGGCTTTTCATCTTTTTCTATCACCTGTGTAACACAGAATGTGCATTAAATCCCCTGTTTCAAGTAGCGATAATGGTTTCTACTTTAGTGGGAACTGGACTGATACAAATATCCTCCTAATGATGTGATCATGATATTTACATAGGAAAAATTGTACACATATGGTAACATGGGCTGGGCATTCTGAAGTTCTATCTTAAAAGATGTTTGAAAAATCTACCCTTTCCTGAATTCTGTTTATTGCTGAAGATCTCAAAGGTGCATCCTCACCACCACCAGCACCCTAGCCAACGTAAAAGATGTCCTGTGCCTGGGAGGGAGGAGAACAGCACGGAGTATGACATGAAGCAGACATTCCTTTTTTTTACCCAATGCAATGGCATTATAAGGGGAAAAGCCGAGTTTTATTTCCTCTCTTCAGTGCATTTAAGCTCACCGATAGATTTCCTGGCTTCATAAAGCAAAACCACAATGAAATACCACCTCACACAGCTAGAGTGGCTATTGTCGACAAGACAAGACATAAGTGTTGGAGAGGATGTGAAGAAAAAGAAACCCTCATACATTGCTGGTGGGAATGTAAACTGATGCAGCCTTTATGCAAAATGGTATGGAGGTTCCTCAAAAAATTAAGAATTGAGGTACCATATATGATTCAGCAATCCCTCCTCTGGGTACCTACCTGAAAAATCTGAAAACACTTAATTCATAATGATATATGTACTTGTATGTTCATTGCAGCATTATTCACAATAACCTAAATGTCCTTCGATGGATGATTGGGTAAAGAAGATGTGGTACTTGTATGTGATGGAACACTACTCAATCGTAAAAAATGATAACATCTTGCCATTTGTGACAACATGGATAGATCTTGAGAGTGTCATGTTAAGTAAAGTAAGTCAGATGGAAAAGGGCGAGAACCATATTATTTCACTCAAATGTGGGATATAAAACAGAAAACAACAAGTTAATAAACAAAGCAAATGAACAAACTCATCAACACAGACAACAGTATGTTGGTTACCAGAGGGGAAGGGTACTGGGGGAAAGTATAAACAGGGTAAAAGGGGTCAGATATGTGGTGATGGAAAGAGACTAGACTTTGGGCGGTAAGCACACAATGTAATATACAGATGATGTATTATAGAATTATACACTTGAAACTTATATAATGTTATTAACCAATGTTACCCCAATCATTTTGCTTTAAAAAAGTTTCCTGGCTTTGTACCAGTTCTCATGTCCTACCACCTTTTTGCAGTAGCTGACTCAGAACTTTTTAACTGTGCAGATCAATTAACTTCCACAGCACTAGGTTGTCCATCATCCCTCTTCTGTTGGTATTTCTCCTCTGCCTCCTTTAGCATTTTTTTTTCATAGTTTTAGCTCTTAAGCGTATATACTCAAATTCATACCTCCAGCCTTGCTTGTCTTCCAGGCAGGCATTTGGAAAGAAAGGATGAGAGCTCGTTTCCACAGGCCCTGCCCATCAGTGGCCTATTCAATGCACAGAGGATCAAGTTCTGTTTTTGTTCTGCCCTATCTCCATAGTTACATATGTCCATTCTACCGAGCTGAAACTCTTAAAGCGCCTTTGGAATTAATAGATTGAGCAGTATAGAATTGCTCTTGAACAGGAGCGCGATAAGATTAACTTTTTGTTTTATCTCCCCATCCAAACTCCTGTGCCAGCTCCACCTGCCTCCTAGCCTCATGTTGCAGCCTTCAAAGTTCAAACATTCAGTCTGGTCAGGCTGGTCTCTTCACTGATCCCCTTCACAAGGAAGGATCTCTCTCCTAGACTGATAAATCGCAAAGCAGAGTGATACAATGGAATGAAGTCAAGGTCAGACTGCCAGGGCTCAAACCCTGGTTCTCTCTCTTGCTAACACTGGACAAGCTTTCTCTGCTCTGGTATCCTTGGTTGTAAAATGAGGGAAATAATAATTTCTATATCATAGGGTTGTTGGAAGGACTAAGTGATTAAATACATGTAAAGTACTTAGAACATTCCTGGCAGTTGGGTCACATGTGATTCAAAAACCAGGCAGTGAGGAGCTATGTTACCTGTTTCTCTGCAATAACTTGGCTGTGTCACTGTGCAGTCATCAAATAGGAATATGACTTTCTAAGTTTAACCAATATTTTATATCATATTCCAATTGCATGGAAGTACAGATTGCTATGTCTTAGAAAAACATTCCTCTGCTTACAGAAGGATTCTTCTTTCCTCCCTTCCACCATTCAAATTCTATCCCATTCTTCAAGAGCCAATGTAAGTTCCACTCATGGAACTCTTTCCTGATGCTTTAGCCTACACCAAACTCTCATTTCTGGAAATGTTTGTATGGTAGGTTCACAGCATACAAGTTAGCACTGAATTGTTTTTGTGGGTCAATATGTTTTGTTGGGGTCTGCAGGGTCTCCTCAAAAAATAGTTCTCTACTTCTTAGACTGAGTTCTGAACCAGTGGAGAACTATACCAAATGGTTGTTGGCAGGTGAAAACTAACTTCTCATCTTTATTATCAACCCTGCTAAATTGTAGAATATACTATGGAGTGAGAGTCAAATGAGCTTCCAACAACGTCATCCTTGTGGAATTGTCCTCAGAGTCACTCCACTCCAAGTGAGTCGCCACTGCTCCTGGGGAAAACAAGAAGAGGGACATGAGAAGCCAGGGCTATATTTAAGGAAAAATCTTCCTGCAAACCAAGAAGTGGGATGGAGACCCACTCCTCTAGAAAATCTTCCCACGTGGACTATAAACTCTTTGCATTCAGAGCCTGTATTTTAAGCTTCTGATGCATTCTCTGTAATACTAATGATGGGCACATAACACCTGGTCATTAATAATCACTCCAGGTTCTGTTCTAATCATCGTCCATACAGAAGCCTAATCAATACTTACAACAACTCCATGAAGTAGCTGGTAGTAACACTGATGTTTTATAGATGAGCATAGAGTTGATATGGTTAATAAATGGTGAAGCTAGGATTTAAACCCAGTCTGGCTTCAGAGTTTACTGTTTTAACCACTGTCTGCTACTGCCCTGATTAAATTGAAGTGCAATAGTGTTGGTGGAAATGGAGATTTTGAGAATTCAGGAGCTAGATGGGAAAAACCTTGTTAATGACAAGTTAAGAGTTCTGTAAGTAATAACTAATACTTAGAGAAAATCATTGGAGAAGATTCTACAACATATTTCCTTTTTTTAAAACTGTAAGAAATCCTGTGAAATAATCAATCATGCGCTACCATATAAATTTGGAAAGAGGTCTGTTAATTCACCCTACTGAACTACTGAAATAATTTCCTTATATAATACTTAGTCATGATACAAAAATGAATCAAAGTGGCTCACATTTGATTGAAAAAGAAAATAGTCTCTGGCTGGCTTTTTTGTTGCTCATAGGATGAAACTGCAATTTTTTCTATAATAGATAAAGAAGTTTTCCTTTGTTTTGCGGTTTTACAGGATGGTGTGAAACTTAAAATCTTGTCCAAATATTGATTATATTTAACACTATAGCTTTGCATTGTATATGTGATCAATTTCAGCCTGAATCCTAAGTAAAAAATAGCCTTCAGTTGTTTTATCTATTTACCACTAGAGGGCACTGTCTAGTCTTTTATCTGTAAAAAGCCAAGCTTTAAATGCTCTGCTTTGTTTCCTGTGTATTAGAGGAGACATGAAAGGCTGTTTCATTGTCTCGGGTTTATTATCACGAAGTTATCTAAAGTAAGAAATAAACTTCAAATCAAGCCCGCTGATGGTGACCACTATTAATTCCGGGCCATGTTCTGAGGTGCTTTAGATACATTACCTCTGAACCCCATGATACCATAATTTTGCAGACGAGGAGATTGAAGCACAGGAAAGTCACATAACATCCCCCAAGGTCACACCATTGCACAACAAGGACTTAATTCAGGCTGTGAACCCAGATCAGGATTGGTGAATAAAAGAGGAAAATTTCCATGATGCCACTAGCAGATTTCCTGGCCTGAGAGGAGGCTGAGGGGAGTTTGTTCCACCTAGTAGAACATTTGGCAATTTGTGCTGATGATGGGAAGCTATACGGGGTTACAAATAAATAATAGGAACAACTCTAAATGCAATTTACAGCTAAGCAGAGCCTGAAAACACAGCTATCTAGATGTACTAGACGCTTCGTTTTCAATTCTCCTTAATCCAGTTCATCCCTGCCCTGTCTGCTTGAATGTAGTGTGATCATTTAAGGGGCCAGATACAACGAGACAGTTTCTTTCATAAAAAAACTATGTTTCTGTCTCAGACTTATGGGTGACCTTCATCAACTACTCTTTCTTGGGTGATCATGATGTAAATGTATATGCCCAGGAAAGGAGACATTTTTACATGTAATGTCTATGGATCTTGATGGTATAGTTTCTAAGTATGAAATCGTGCTGTAATAACTACCTATCTTTCCACAAATATGGCTGCATTTGGCAGTAATGTGCATTAAATTTATCCCACATGCTAATTAACAACTCTTTTGAAATTGATGAGGCATGTATTTGATGCCATCAGTATTAATAAATATCAGTTCCAATATTATCCTGAGTCTCAACCTGTTCATTAAGATCATAATGAGTTGAGCATTATTCATTATAATGCCCTTGCATTTTCTAGTCTAGGCTCTGTTTAATAAGCTGCTTATATTATTTTTATATGAGAAGATGGAAAATAAAATTTCGGTCCTGACTATACCAGTTATACATAAAAAAAGGTATCTAGATTCACCCTGTATTAAACACATCTTACCCCAAGATAAAACTACTTAACTCTTGTTCTTCAAACATATGAATAAAGAGAACATGCTATCTATCAGTGAGAGTTATATTCTATACAGAACCAAGAATTATCATTTTAGTTCTGTAATCTTAGCCTACTAAGCCATTTCATTATTAAGTCTGTGAAATATAAAATCATAGAGCTAAAAAAATCTGGGGGAAAAAAGCAAGCAAACTTGGAAATTTTATATATTCCACTCATTCCAAACACTCATTTCAATTGAGTTAAGCATCAGGCGCTTTCATTGTAGAAATGTCTTCGACTGGGATCTGGTTTTCCACCCCTCTTCTCCTCTGGGATCTTGGAGCAGCTGTTGTTTCCCAAATGAACCTGTTAATATAGATTTGGATTTGTAAATTACTACTTTGTTCTAATGATAAATAAGCTAGTTAATTCCATTAACTAAAAGCCTCTGAAAGAGAGCGACAGCATCTAAGCACTTTTCAATCACTTTGTAAGAGCATAGCATGCTGTTCAGAGCAGTTCTATCACAATATTGGTGCAAGAGGTGGACCCAGGAGTGCACAGGAGACAGACCTCATTACAGTCTATTTTGGTTACTGGCTTTTCAAGACCTCAGAACTGTCTCCTGGGCTTGAGATTTATTCTTCTTTACTCAAGGCAACAACAGCTGTGTTTGATAGAAGCAAGATCCAAATCATAGCAGATCAGGGGACTCAAAGTTTTCATTCTAGTAAGATGAATACAAACTAGCACAGTGATCCCTGGGGAACTCCACATAGATTTTTTTTTTTTTTTTTTTAGGCAAGACAACCCTTGGTTGACTCACAGATTGCAAGGACCTTGTTAGCTTACAACCCCTTATTTTTTATTTTTTTACACCTACAGCACCTGGTCTTCCTATGTAGTCTCTCATTCAAGTACTAACCAGGCCTGACCCTGCTTAGCTTCCAAGGTTAGATGGGATTGGGCTTGTTCAGGGTGGCGTGGCCATAGACTACATAGATTTTTAAAGCCTCAAAATCAAGGTCATAAGTGGAATAGTGGATTAAGAATAACTGAGTATAATTTTTTAATTACATTTTTATCTTAAAATAATTGAAGTTTCACTTGCAGTTGTAAGAAACAGAGATGATAACATCTTACAGAACATCTTACAATACAATATCACTATATTGATACTCTGGGCACATAAAACCTTACAGGTAAGGAAAACTAGTTAAAAATATCTGAGAATCACCCCAGAGAGAATAAAAATATAAATAAGAGGGCAAGCACTGTGCGTGCCATGTTGATGAGCAGCGAGGGAGAAGGGAAAGAAGAATTAAATTTATTAAAACATGTTTTTTTATACATGGTATTTCTCTTCTTTCAGAATGTCTCCTTTGGAAGGAATAGTACGCTTCTTCCCTGGTGTTTATATAAAAGGTAGCACTGTGTAATGTTTGAAAAAGGATAAGAACAGGAATAAATCAGTTAAAAGTAAATACCTGTCTGAAAGTAGTTTTCCTTTATCCTTCAAAAAGGGTGATGTTGCTATCTTCTGGAAAATTACCAGGTCAGCCCGTATTTAGTCTAGCTCCTTGGGACGGCTATAATTTTGTTAAGTCCTGCAGTTAATAAACATTAATGAAGCATCTAAATGATATATAGAGTTCCACTTAAAATTTTATGCTGCATCGTTCTGTTTCCAGTATTTTGTTTTTGTGAGTTACGTTGGCTTAAGCATTATGGGATGTTTAGCATCCCTGGTTCCTGGGCACTGAATGCTGGAGGTGCCCAGGATACTGACAATACCTGGTTGACAACCATTTTCAAACTCGCCCTGTCATAAGCACCACAGAGGACATCAACCAAATACAGATTCAAGGGCTTTCCACCTCCCCACTTGAATTAATCTCAGTTGGAGGGATCCAGAAATTTACATCTAACAAGAACTCCAGGTGATTCTTAAAACTAGACAAATTTAGAAAACAATAACTATGTCCTTCCTCCCTTTTGTATGATCTGATTTGTCGATGTGATCTCAATGGCTTTTTGTCATATCACAAGTTTGCTACAGTCTGAAGTCACCTGATAAATCCTTTTCTCATCTCTGCAATGCTAGTGAATGAGTGATGCAGGACAGGGTGAATACCCCTGATTGGGGGCTCATGTCCCTCACCAAAAGAATCTTTGGGGATTCTTGACTGAGAGCAGGAAAGAATTCAAGTACCTGCCAGAGTTAGAGACAAAGAAAAGCTTATGAGAGAAGGAATAACCCTCCATAGACAGCATGAGAATGAGAGAAACCCCGAGAGTTCAAGGAGTTCAGGTGAGATCCGTTTTCCTTTCCTGGGATAGGTGTGCAGTGTTAGGGCATGGTGGAAGTGGTCATTGGTAATCTCAGCGGGAATCTTCCTGTAGGTTCCCTGTGGTCTGGCCCTATGCTGATCGGCCAGGTTCCCGTGTCAGGTGGCACGTAACACAATCTGAATACAACTCGATTTAATATTTAATTATCATGTTTTTTCCCTATCTCATAAGGACAAGAGAAATTTACGTCACTTAATGGGATTGACAGGTAGGAGAGACAAAGAGGTATGCTCAGTCTGCCATCTTAAAGTAGAAGTGATCCAGATGGGAATATAGTCTTCAAAACCTGATGTGCCTTAAATGATTTTTTTCATTGTACTAAAAAGCTTATTCTACAATTTATTTATTTTTATCATGACACAGCTTTTTACCTTGCTACAGTGTACTTTTTAAGAAATATGTACTTGCATACCACTTGACAGAGCAATGTAAAGCTCTTTAAAGACTTGGCTTTAGTAAACAAAAAAATCAATTTGTAGAATTTTAGAAAAACCAAGTAGACTTTAGAAATGAGCAATAATTCTGATCTACTAATGAAGCATTTTATTTTTTTAATAATATCTTTATAAAAGATACAGTTAGAATGTGTCCCATAAGCTTATGTAGAAGATATGCCTTTGGGAGTATTCTCATAGGTATTCGTAATAATCAAAATAGTGGCTATTGTGTAAATACCTGATATTTATTGGGTGTAAATACCTGATATTTATTGGGCGACAAACCATACATACTAGCCTGCCCAGAATGTCCCAATTTTATCATGAATGTCATATCCCTAGAAACTCCTCAGGCGTTGGTGAACTGGGCCTGTTGGTCATCCTACATCTTGATCTCATTTAATCTTCAAAACACCCATATGTGATAGGTACTGTAATTATCCCCATTTTACAGATAAGGAAACTGAGGCATTAGAGGAGTTAAGCAAACTGACCAAGGCTAGAAAGTCACAAAGTTGGCACTCAAACTCCAGTCCATCTACATTTGTTTGCTTTCAAATCCCACTTTCTTAATTATTCTTTTCTTCTCCATGAAGCTATAGTCCTTAAAGATTCAGTTATTTCTTCCTTATACTGAGGATAAAATCGATTTATGGACTTAGCACCAAAATAAAGCCTATTTAGAATTTCCTGGAAAATTAAAAAGTCAGTTTCACAAGAAAATAATTGTATCCCATTCAATAGCAACAGTAAATTAAAGCCACATCAAGTTCTCCCAGGCTTTGAATGTTCCTTGGAGAATTTGAGGATACTGGGCTGGAGGAGCTAAAACAAGAGCAGAGGGAAATTCCAGCCTTTTGAAGAGCAATGTTTCAGGAGAATGGTATGTGCCTGACAGCTGCCTGGAGGAGCATAGCAACCCCGGGGTAAGGTTTCATGCAGGGAAGTGATGGTGGCTGTCCCATCCAGTCGAAACCACTAGGGAGGGGAGGAAAGGTGATACGCTTTCCTGGCCTGCCATTCGGCCAAGACAGCTCATTTGCTTTTTCCTGATTAATAAATGCTGAGCTTAAGCGAAGTTCTGGGATGCATCCATAGTTCAAATTGGAAGGTAATTTGCAATGCAGTGAAAGCTAAATTTTAGGAAAAAATGCTATTTCTGCTTATTGCGTTTTTATGGAATCATAACCTCTTGAGATTATTGGTCTTGAACGTTTTGATTTCTTTGGAATAACCCAACGGAGATGAGACATGCTCATCAAATGAATAAACCACCTGCTTTCTGCTGAAATTATCCTAAGTAGATAAAACCAGGACTTTATTTCAAGACACTGTGATGATCATTTATGAAATGTTACATTTATAGAATATTTTAAGCTTACATTTACTTTTTTCCTGATTACAAAATAATTTGTTTTCTGTATACAACGAAATACAAAGTGAAGACCTTAAAATCCCAATCATTTAATCACTTTGGACATTTTTTAAAAATTACTCTTTGATTCTTAATCAAAGAGTAATTATGAAATAAATTATGGCATATCCATATTATAGAGTACAAGACTGCCATTAATATCATGTCCTAAACAAAGACTCGTTGACATGGAAATATGCCCACTGAAATTAAAGGTGGGCATTTTATACAACTTTTGTAACTCACTTTCCCTCCTTAATTTTAGTGAGCATTTTTCTACTCCAGTATTTTTCTAGAAGATGATTTTCACTGGCAGTATAGGATTTTACAATACAAATAGACTTTAGTTTGTTAAACAAATTATATTTTTAATACGTCACAATTTTGTGTGCAAGGTTTTTATTGTATCATTAGAATAAATTCTTTAATTGCTGTTCTCCCACTTCTAAATCATATCAAGAGCCTTAACATACTACCTGGCAGAAAGACTGTGCTAATTTATAGTACAAACCAGGTATTGTACCATGCTCAGCAACGTTGAATATCATATGTTTTAGTCTCAAACACAGACTAAACAAAATCCAAAAAATTCTAAATATTTCTTATTTCATAAAAATTTCCTTTTCTGTTTTTCTATTTTATTTTTCTTGTTTGTTTTTGTTTTTGTTTTTTAAATTGGCCATACCAGTGTAATGAAGCGTTCATACAATCCCAAGAGGACAAGTTCTGGAGCGTTTTCGAGTTGGCAAACACTTGGAGGTGCAGGGAGAGTGCTGTTGCCGGAAAGGGCCTGGGCCCTCGCATCCCTTCCCACCTGCTTTACCCTGTGCATCCCCTTCCATCTGGCTGTTCATGAGTCATATCCTCTTATAGTAAAGTGATAATCCAGTAAATAAAATGTTTCTCTGGGCTCAGCGAGCCACTCTGGCAAATTAATTGATCCCAAGGAGAGGGTTGTTGGAACCTCCAATCGATCACCAGTTCCTCAGGAGCACAGGTGAGAACCTGGACTTGCGGCTGGTATCTGAAAGGGGAGCAGGGACAGTCTTGTGTGACTGAGCCCTCGACTCGTGGGATCTGATGCTATCTCTAGGTAGATAGTGTCAGAATGGAGTTGAATTGTGGGACACCGATCTAGTGTCCCAGAATTCCGTGCTGGTGTGGGGAGAATCCCAACACATTAGAATTGGTACAGAACCGTAGGCATCCGGAGACCAGAAACAGTGTGAAGCCATTACCCCGCCAAGCCTGAAGGAACATGGGAAAGGAAATGGAACTGCTAGACCGATGTGGGCTGGAGCCAGGGCAGAGAGGCAGCCTCATCAGAGCCCCAGTCGAAGGGAGGCAGCCCCTGCCAGAACCTGGACCTGTAGCAACGAGAGTCAGAGGAAAAAGTATATCCCAGCCTCTCTTTCCTTCCACCTGTTTTTCTCCTGCTTGTGTCTTCTATTGAGTGATTCCAACCTGAAACCAGAGAGCAGTCTCCTGGGACTCAGAACAGGGCAGAGAAAAGTAAAGAGAACGGAGAATAACCAGCACAGTAGATATTTATGGCATTTTTTGGTTTTTGCATTCACTTTTAGAATCCACTTGTAATTTTTTTTTGATATGTAGTATGTAATATGGATAAGCTTTTAATTTTATTCTTCCAGATAACTATATAGTTATCTTAGGTACATTTTCCTATTTATTGTAACCGCTACTATTATCAAACTACATTCTTATAATGCAGTTCTGATCAGTGTTTCTTTGTCCATTGATTTATTTATTCTTGTACAATAACACGTTATTTTAATTTTTGAGGCATAATAACATTTTAATATTTATAGTTCTTAAGGTTTGATGAAAAAATTTTCAGGAAAGACTAGCTTTAAAAACTGAGGGGAATGTCAAATATAAAAAGCTTTTTTATTTAAATATATTTTGAAATGGATTTTATTCAGAAGTATATACAAATTCTAATTTGTTTTCTAATACAAGAACTCACTGTTTGTTACTAGATAATATAAGGAGGTTAGGTTTTTAAAAATACATAAGCATAAGAATCACTAATAATTAAACTTTGCTCTATAAATAAGAAACTCTGGTTTTGACAAGATACCGGAGTAAATAGAATTCATTTTTCCTCTTGTTTTGATAATCTGCAAAACGTAGTGACTTAAAACTAGAGCAACCACTTATTTCCTTGTGATTCTGTGTGTTGACTGGGCTCAACTAGAGAGTCCTTCTGCTCCATATGGTCTTGTTTGGAGGCTCAGCTGGGCTGGAATGTCAGAGAGAGAGATCATTTCATTTAGCCGGTAGCTAGCAGTAGTTGTGGGCTGGGAACGTAGCTGGGGCTGTCAACCACAGAGCCTTGGTTCTCCAAGGGGTTTCTCCAGGTGGCAGGGATTCCAAAAGGGAATATTCATAAGAGTGTGACTATGGAAGCTTTAGATCTCTTCAGACCCAAAAGTTACATAGCACCCCTTCCTTCTCATTCTGTTGGTCAAAGCAGGTCATAAGGCGAGTTTATATTTAAGAGGAGGGCAGATTGCCAGTCCTCTTATCAAGAGGTTGAGTCTAAGATGTTGGGCCGTCTTACATGGACTAGGCCTCTGCACTCACTTGGAAATAATAAGAAAAAGAGTTATATAAATATTCCCAAAAAACTTTTATCTTCTGCCTCTTGATACCGAATGCAATTTGTATTTGCATTGTGAATCTGTCCTGCTTTGTTCTGAAGTGAATATAATTGCAAAAGAATGAAAACAAAAATGAGCCATCATATTGTCCAGCAGATGAGATAAGTTTGAAATCATTTCTGAAAAAAAAAAATAAGGTAAATCTTAAGCATCTAAAACTCAGCTGACTAGTTAAAAAGAGGCAGTAAATTGGGAAGGGGGAAGAAAATAGAACTAATTTTAGCTATAGATGGCAGGTACTGTACAGTTCAGGGGAATTAAAACTTGAACTTACTGTATTTCCTTACTAGAAATCTAATCTCTACTTTGTATCCCAGTACTTGATATATTATTTTCCATGAAAAAAGTTAGAATCAAGTAGGATGTTATGCTGCTCTAACTCTTGACAATGATAAATACAATAGAAAGAGAAAACCAAAAAGACACTGCCAGTCTCAAAAGCAAGAAGAGTGAAAGCCAAGTGATTTGGAGGACAGGAACCAGGCTTACTGTGTGGAAACTCTGGTGAGTGAAGACCCTCCTGCAATACAAGGAGGCTAAAACCACTTCCAGGCTTTCTAAGAAGAAAGAAAAAGGCACCAAATCTCATGCTCTTTTGATGACTGAACCTGCAATATTCACGAGGTTACTTTGAGGCATAGATTTTCAAGACGCCTAAATTAAGAATTAAGGCAAAGGCTATAGCAAAACCTCTAGATGGGGGAGGCTAAGCACGGGGCGGAGGGGAGCCAACATTAACTATCCTTTCACACAAAACAAGTCTGAGAGCCAAAATTCCTAAACTCTTGAAGTAACTTAATGCTAAGAAAATCGACAAAGTTTATACTTGGAACTTGAACTCTCCTCAGATGAAATCAACATATAGGACAATCTGATAAAGACTGAAAATAAGTATGTTTAGGCTGCTCAAAGAATTATATAAAGGAATATATCTACTGTAGAAGAATAAGAAATTATAGAACAAATGAAAGAGATAAGAATAGCTTATAGAAAAAACTCAATGAAAACCATAGCTACAGGGAAAAATACTCAATACATGGGATAAACCTCAGTAACATGATAAAACTGAGATTTGGTGTCTCTCTGTGCTTTTTAGGACACATCACCAGATTAGCAAAATTTTAAGTCTGACCATGCCAAGTGTTGGTGAGGATTTAGGATACTTTAGAAATTCCATATGCTGCTGATGGCAGAATAAGTTGCTAAATAACTCTAGAAAACACTTAGGCATGATCAATTAGCAGAAAGTGTCCACACCTAATAACCCAGCAATTTCATTCTTAGATATACACTCTAAAGACTCCTGCACATGGAAACCAATAGACACATACAAGAATATTCGGAACCATATTGTTCATATTGCCCCAAACTAATCCAAGATATCTATTATCAATCAAATAAACAAATAAATTGGTATACTTGTACAATGAAATCTATACATCAATGAAAATGAGCAGAATACTATTCTTTTGGATGGCACTCAATCTTAAGTAAAAATAGTAAGTCAGAAAAAAATACATAGGCTATGATTCCATTTAGATCAAGTTTAAACACAAGCAAAACTAAACTATATTGATTAGAGATGCAAACATATTTTTAAGAAAAGAAAAACTAATTATCACATAAGACAGGATAGAGGTCGGCTCTGGAAAAGTAGGGATGAGGGGAACAGTTTGTGGGTATTGTCAATGACCTATTTCTTGTCCTAAGTGGTTTACTACATGGATGGTCTTTGTATGTAAAACCTGCATGCAGTAATAATTATATTTTTATGTACATATGGTATATTTCAAAAGGAAAAAGAGAACTAAAGTACTTAGGAATTCACCCAAAAATACAGCACGGGAAGACAAGAGTTTTTGAGAGACTTCGATCTGCACCTAATAGGAATATTAATGAGAATAGGGGGTTATGGAAAACATGTGAAGAAATAATAGCCATGAAATTTCCAAATCTTAAAAAAAAAAAAGATATTTTTTCAGATTGCACATTAAGCAGCATAAATGGGACATTGTAGGGAACAGGGCAGACAAATTTCCTCTCCTTTCTTCCCTGTGGATTGCTCTAAGGTTTGATTTCTTCCTGAAGATCTGGAGAAGTTCCGAGTGTTGAGCCAACACCCCCGTCAAGAGGATGCTGAGTCTCTTCATAGCTCATTGTGAAGCAGTGGCCAGCGTGGCAACACGTCACATCGTTTTGTTTCCCATTTTTTCTTGCCTCATGTCCCCTATTTCCTCATCTTTACCATCCTGGACTTGTAGTTCCCAGCTTAATTTCAGGCTGTATTTTGTAGAAAAAGTCTTCTATGAGAGCAATAACAGCAGTTCTCATTTTACTAGAGTGCTGGGTATTTTCTCCTTTTCACCACTCTGCCCACTTCCTCGAGAGCCTGTTGAACTACAGTAATAGGGCACCCACACCTTCTGGCTACCAGTCTGGTCCAGCCAATGTGGTACTCTGCTAGGAAGTTAGAGAAAGTGTTTATTCTCCTGGCCCCTGCGAGGTCACCTTGGGCTGACTGTGTTCCTCAAATAAAAGTCACAGCTAGTGGTTTCCTATATCTGAATTTCTCTTTGATTTCTGAGACTTACTTCCTCCTCCCATCCCTTTGGACCCAGGGGACACAACAACTTCACACTGCTACACTCAGGTTACACGCTATTCCTTGCAGCTGCTCTCCACCCTGCCCTCTCCTTTGTAATTACTCTCTTTATAAATAAATTATTTCAACTTAAATTATTCCAATTTGAGAGTACCATCTGCTTCATTTTGGGGCCGGTAGTGAAAAGGAAGGGTTAAATTAAAATACAGTTTATCAGTGTTGGAATAGTGCATAGCCATCACACATCAGTTAACATTTGGTAGCAAGAAGAAAATGACGTGCTATTTTTTTTTCATCACTTAAGAAGTCAAGCGATCAGGGTTCTGTCAGCAAACAGAATTCCATCACCTGACAGGGACTTGAATAATGGGATTATTTATGGGAGAGCAGGCAAAGTAATCAATAGGGGATGGTGAAGCCGCAGGAACAAGAAAGGGCAGAAAACTTTACTACCCCAACCACTGAAGGAGCAAGAAGAAGAAACAGAGTCCCAAGGCCAGAGCCAGTATGAGCGGGAGTCATGGAGGGAGGGAGGCCCTGCCAGAGCCTTGTCTGCAGCAGCTTGGCAGTGGGGAAAGAAACGCCTGACCCTTCTCCTTCGTACGCACCGATCTTCTCTTCCAGTCTCTGGTCTGCAGTCAGCGTGTCCATTTTCTGAATCCAGTTGGAAACTAGAATGATGTGGCCATAGGAGTCAGCCTGCTTGGGGGCAGGGCGAGGCCGAGAAGGGCTGAGGATGGGTCTGGGTCGGCAGCAAGGGGGAGGACAATGGATAACAACCAGTATGATTAGGATGTCAAACTCCATGCAAATATAATCCTAATTTTATGTAAAGTGATACAAGTATTTATGTATAAGGGAAGACAGCTAGAAATTTAAAGTAGCTGCCTCATGGTAGTAGAAGAATAATGAATGTTTTTTATTTTCTATAATGTTTGGTATTTCCAAATCAAAAAATATCTATGTGTTACTTTAAACTTTATCTTAGGAAAACTAAAAACTAATCAGATGATATGTTTGTTTTAATTTTTAAAGGAAATATTTCCTATCAGTGGCTCCTCGTGATAAGAATTTCACTTAACTTTCTCAGAAGTAAGATCTCACCTACAGTAAGATCAAGGCCAAATGAGAGAGGTTGTTTGTTTCTAACCTTGAGTTTGTTTTCACACTATTCTGCTAACCAATGGGAAAGTATATTGTAGATATTTCAGTTCTAATATTAGTCGATATAATTTAGTTAAACACTATTAATTTTGTTATGTAGCAAAGCTGGTCTGTGACATTCACTCTATCAAACATATCCTAGATTTGGATGCACAGACCTTAGTGCCTAGGCAATAACCTCATATAAAACATGTAGCTTCAAAATCTTTTCGGTTTAATTAGACTATAAACAAACATCCTTCTCAGACTACATTTGTTTTCGAAATGACTCTTAGAACTGTTTGATTTCTTTTCCTATCGCTTCTTGTCTCTCATTTTGGTACTTGAACCATAAAGCGTGGTAGGCAAGCAGGGCGGAATAGTCAGCAGTCTCCAGGCCGACCCACCTGGCCGTTTCCACACTCCGCCTTCCTCTTCTATTCATAGCGCTGTCCTCAGGCTCACACAGGGTGCAGGGTAAAAGCAGCTACTTCCTCCAAAGAAATATTCACTATGTACAGAATGAGATAGCAGATCTTTGGAATGCCACAGACCAGCTGTTGAAAGCAACATTTCTAAAGCAAACCCTTAGCTTCCTCCAAGTCTCAGCCTCTCCTTCAGGCTGAAGCAGCATTTGGGGGAAAATGAAGCAGTGCTGAGCCCAAGTACTGTGCAAACTCATTGCCTGTGGAAGCTCAGCCTGAAGCTTCATGGCCTGCCAGGCTATTTAAAGCTAAGGATTATGCAGAGAGAGCAGATGCATTACATTTTGCCATATTCTGACATCTAAAATTTTAAATAGCATCTAAAGAGCATATATTAAAATTCTTTGATTTCAGTACTCTTTACAGTGTTTTCCTCAAGTTAATATGAACTTATAAACGTATGAATTAACACATATCTTATTTATATTTCATAAATATTCACAGAACATGTGCTGTTTAAAAAATACTACAGATAAGATTCAGTTTAGCTTAAAAAAAGAATGAGGTACATATTTGAAACATTTTAAAAATAAGATTTATGTCTGAAAATCCCAATATAAGTTTAAGGCAGTGAAAACTGCAGTGAATCATAGATATATTTCAGACCAAATTTCCAAGTGCTATATTTTAACCTTCAGACTGTATATTTACAAAGCTCCACTGTAATAAAATACACTGAAAAGAAAAGCTTATCAGGTGAAAGAGATCACAATTCTTTCCAGCATTATAAAAAGTTTTCATAAAATTGATAAACATTTCTTAAATTAGCATGGCTCTTCTGCCACTATTTCTTACAAATACAATTTCTCTGGCATTGTTTGATTAATGAAGAAATAATTATCAGTTCTTTCTAGTATCAAACTAGCCTCAAAAAACTGTCAATGTTTCAGGTGTAAGAAGAGCATCACTGTCAACTGTAGAAACATATTTAACAATAATCCTTTCCAAGTAAGTGCAACAAAGACAACCCTGACATACCAGGAACTATGTTTATATTTTTAATCTTCGTAAAAATCAGTTCAAATGTGCGTAAAATGAACATTCCTGAGGTACCATTTATTGGCCGAACTGTAATATTCCTCATGTCGCATAAACAGGAACAAATAAGATGTCACTTAGTCCCAACTGGATCCTTTACTTCCACCACCAGAATTCCATCGTGACAGAGGATCGCGGACAAATCTTTGGTTTCAATGCCATCTGGTAGTTTATACTGTCGGGTGAAGCTTCTTGAGATAAAACCATGCTCGTCCATTCTGGTTCCATGTTGAGCCTTAATCAGCAGCCAGCCTTCAAAGGTCTGAATGATGATATCTTCGGGGAGGAACTGGACCACGTCCACCAAGATCTGGAAGCGTGATTTGCCTTCTTGGGGTGGCGTCTCTGCCGCTGAGTCTACTGGAGGAGCCTGGGCTTCTCTGGCTTTTCCCAAGTCCACGGTGGTTGGCCCGGGCAGTGCATATAAAGCATGATCCAGCCTGCAGTCTTCCAAACCTCGAGCTTCGAACTCCTCCTGGTAACGTACTGGAGTCTCTATGAGGTGCCTCAGAATGATTTTTGCCATAGTGGAGGCAGAAACAGCAATAAACAGCTTTGCTTCAATCTGCGTTCAGTTGGTGGCGAACCCTAGTCTTTGCCTTCTGACAAGCAGCTATTCGCTTATAACCCTGAGCAGATGCAACCACTTAATTAGGCCTGAATCATACCAGCACACACTCTTGTCTTTTCACACACACTGACAATGAACGGCTATTTATAGGGCATGCTTTGGAGTTGCATTTAGCACACAGCCGGCTCGAGCTGCCGAATCAAGAATCGCCCTCACATTCTCAGTTATCTCTGGCAAATGTGTCTGCCTTACTTACCTCAAGAAAAAAAGAGAAATACAGAAATAGTATTTTAAAAATATCCGATAGCACTGTCCTTGTGAACTGCAGTGATCTAAGGGACTATGACTTAGAACGATTCAGACGTACACGTGTACTCGCAATAGGAGCTAAGATTGCATTTAGCCTCATTCTTGAATCTAGCTGGAATCGATGAGGAGTTAAGATACACATATATTCAAATCTCTAACATTCAAAAAACCTATAGCCCTCTGTCCTCTATATTTTCTTTTATTTCATCTTTTAATCTTTTGTCTGTAAGAAACATCTGAGCCACGTCATCTGGGTTTATTACGTTTGACACATCAAAAATGAGATCAGATGACTAAGTTAGGGAAGCGTCAAAGCTCAGAAGGGGGTGAAGGGTCATAGAACGGAGAATCTTAGTAATGAAAATAGAGCCACAGGGGAAAGAAAACAGTTAAAGCTTTGAACTGTTTGATATGAAAGCCCAGAAAACTAAGGATTGATCTAGTTGCACCTCTGCTATTGAATTGGCAAAGATAAATTATAACTAATTTCTCAGCTGTAACACCCTTTATATTAAAGTTCCATTGAAAAAGAATGAGGCAACTCTTCATCCACTGCTATAGAAGGATGTATTAAATGAAAAGAAAGTCCAGAACAGCATATAATGTGCTACTATTTATACTTTTTTTAAGTAGGTATTTGCTTGTATAAATGGAATCTCCCGGAAAGACATTTTGCTGGGAACAGTGCTTGCCTCCTGAGAGGGGAACAAGGTGGTGGGGGGAGGGCCAGGGCTAGCGGGAGTCCTGGTCTTCACTATAAATACTTTCGTGCTTTTTATTTTCACAGTGTATGTGTAATGCAAATACATATAAGAAGATTTTAAATATAGAAAGCCTCTTCATGGAGATTAGTGTTTTCTAGGCTGGGGAGACTTGGGAATGCCATTCTTTTCGTATTATATCCGTTTTCTTAGAATGAAAGAAAAATGCCAAAAAAAAAAAAAGTTTTAAATCAGAAAATGGAAGGGAACTATTTCCTTTAACTCCTTTTTGTTACTCAACTTTGTTACTCTACTTTGTTACTCAACTTTCTGTTGGACATTTTGGTATTACTTAAGAGCATGCCCTAACAACGCTGTTCACACTCAGCTTTTGTGGCCTGCACTTTACAGATCGGTAAGCTTCACGGAAAAAATGTACACTCTTAGCTGTGTTAATGTTGTCTGGTGCATAAAATATTGAGAGGTGTTTTAATTGGTTCTGCTCTGAGTGGTGAGTCAAGAACAGAACTCACTGCCAGTAACGGGAAATAAATGGAATAGTAAGGATTTGACTTTGAAATGGCAGAAAAAATCACAGCAAAATTGAGAGGAAGGTATAGATTTCTCAGACAGCTCCTGTCCCCACACCCGCACACCCTCCCCGTCATCAACATCCCCTTCTAGAGTGGTACATTTGTTGCAACTGATGAACCTTCATTGGCACATCATACCTCACATTAGGTTCACTCTTAGTGTAGATTCTGTGGGTTTGGACAACATATAATGGCACGTATCCATTACTGCAGTACCACACAGAGTGGTTTCAGTCTCCTAAAATTCTTCTGTGTTCCACATATTCATTTCTACCTCTTCCCAACCCCTGCTCTAAAAAATAAAGTCTATTTAAAGAACTAAAACTAAAAACTAGAACCTCACTCTCTCAAAAAAAAAAAAAAAAGAACAACCTATTAAAAAGACTGGAAAGACACTGTTAGGGCAGAGAAAAATGCATCTGGTGACTCCTGTAGATTCATGAGTCCAAGGACCTCTAAACTAGACAAAGAGGAAGAGACGTGAGTGACATTTCCACGTGCGATTATATGAGTTGCTGAGATTCAAAATGAACATCCATATTTCTGATACAACATCTGAAACTTCTACTTCTGCCGTTTTTCCAAAACTGCCCTTTGACTAATCCTATAACTGAACTTCCCTCTTTCTTCTCAGCAACTACCTTGACACTTTGTTCTTTTGGAAAATCTACCTGGCTTCCTAACTGGACTTCCTGTCTCTACCCTGCTTTACTTTCCATCTTCCACATTGCAACCAGAGCATCTATTCTAGAACATGGTAGAGATTATATCATTCCCTGGCTTTAAAATCCCAGCCAGAAGCCTCTTGTTCTAACCAAAATAAAATCCAAAATCCTTATCACGGCCTTCAAGAACCTATTATCCAGCCTGCTGACCTCCTCCCTACCTCTCTCCCTTGACTCTATGATCCAACCACAGTAGCTTCCTGTCCTTCCTTAGATATTCCAAGTGTGTTTTTTCCTCAGGCCCTTTGCACTTGGAGTCCCTTTTGTTTTGAGAACTCCATTCTCAGAAGGTCTCAAGATTGCCTCTTTCTGCCATTCAGGCTTCAGGTCAAATGGCATCTCTTCAGGCAGGTCTTTCCTGACCATCCAGCAAAAGTCTTCCTTCCATCACTCCTTCACAGTACCCTATGTCATCTTCATCATCATTGACATCTAAGACTGTCTTACTTGTGGATTTATATTCCAGTGGGGGAAGATAGGCAATAGCTCTATGAGGCTAGAATTTAGGGTTCACTGCTGTAACCCCAGCACCTAAGGCAGCACTTGGAAAATGATACGTCTGCTTTGTTTTTGTTGAAAAAAAAAAAATCAAACTGCTACAAATTTTGGAATTTTTATTTCCGCTGGCCCTCAATGCCACTTGGTCATCCTCTGCATACCTCAGTCAGCTTCTGCCATTTCTCCTAGGCAAAGACTGCGAACTTCTTCCTCTCTCGGGTCTTCCCGCGTGTCTAGGACCTCACTCTCCTGATGAAGTGACTCTCCCTGAGGCCCTTTCGCGGTCACTCCCAGCCATCTCAGAGGGAGAGGAGCTTGCTCTGCTCCCTTCATCTCAGCTCATGATTCCCTTCATCCTCTCCCTCCTCTTCCGGGCTTCATCCAGCCTGTTATCTCTTTCTTGATGTTCTCCAGTCTCTCACTGTCCATGAGCTCCTTTCTATCAGCCTAAAGTCAAGTGCGCCCCATCTTTAAAAACAAAACAAAACCTCCTAGACCTTATGTCACCCTCTAGCTGATTATTCCCATCCTCTCCCACCCTAATTCCTTGAATTTATAACCCGTATTAGTGGTCGCTCTCCATGCTGCTGCAAAATAACTTCTGCCCTACTGCCAACTCTGACCTTGGTTGGGTCAAAGTCAGCCCTGTTAGTAAAGCTATACTTTAATCTTATCTTTCTTAACCTCTTCAGCATTTGACAAAAACCTCTCATTAGGAAAGAATGAAAACTATTTTTTTCTTGGCCTGCTCAAGAGGGCAAGTAGAGTTTTCTCTTATTCTATTGCATGCATTCTAAACGGAGGAGCTATCACTCTCAGGGGCAGGGGTGAGGGGTGGATTCATTCTTATGGAGTTAAAAAAAAAAGCAACTTATATAATCTAAGATTATATAAGATCTTAACTATTAGATAATGGTTTGTGGTTCTCTAAAGGGCCACAATACGTAAACAGACATACAGCATATCTGCGGTAGTAAAATTTCATGGGAGAGAGGGAGGAGAAATTAAGTGAAAAACATGTAAAAACACTCCTGGGGGGTGAGGAGATGGTACAATAATGAAGAAGGTGAGAAACGCTGTTTTAGCCTCACGAATTGCTCATCCAGACCCCTGGCAGAGGCGCCGATCTGGGGGATTCCAGTACCAGCTGGGCCTGGAGTCTGACTCAAGAAGTTTCCCTAGAAAGAGCCGTCTCTCAGCGGGCACCACCCGATGACGGAGGAGGGAGGAGCCGAATGATGCTTTGGGAAGGCAGGGAAGGGGGAGTTTGAGTGTCCCTGTAACTGGATGGCACAGTCCAGGGCCCGGGGCAGAAGAGAGTGTCATAACTGGAAGACACCAAGGACTCCGTGTGGCCGCAATGCACACTTACATAGGAAGTGGGGGAAATGGAGCTGGACAGGAGAGCAGGGACCCGGCCATGAAGAGCCTTGCATGTCGTTTTTGTCGGAACAGAATAATATTTAAAAATTTTTCACTGATTGCTCTGGGGTGACATCAGAATCCCTATTCTTTATTGTTTCACAATCAAAAGGTCCATTGAAGTATTTTTCCCCAAAAATTATGATTTAGATTATATTCTGAAATATAGGAGTTAATTTTGCAAAGACCCAAATTAGTGCCGTTTTAATTTTTCTGACTATACCCATAAAAAGAAATATATTTGCCAGCGCCATCCAGTGAACACACATTTATACACATACCGGGCACAAAACACCCAGCTTTACCACATGCCACACACTCTGAAGCCTCTGTTTGGTTCCATATAGCTTGACGGTGAACTCGGCAATTCACTGATTTGATTTCACAGCCCCCAAATTGGTCATAACCCGTAGTTTGAAAAACAGTTAAATGTTGATGTTATTAAGCAAGGTGGTGTATCATCTCCTTCTGCAGAGATTGTAATGGTCTTTACTGTTTTACGTTCTGCAGCCATGGTGAGACATTGAGTAGGTAGGGATGCAAGAGGTACAGCGGGACCAAGCAGCCTGGCTTGTGGCAAGTGCCAAAGAGGTTAAGGAAGATAAGAATGGAAGAATGGAGTTAGCTATGAGGGTGTCTTTGCCTTACCCAAGAGGAGAGTCAGAGGAATGGTCGGGGCAGCCATTAAACTGCAGTTGATTGGGAGTAACTATTGCATACAGACTACAATTTAAGGAGTTGGGTGGGAAGGGATGAAAAGAATTCACCAGAGGCTGATGTAGGTCTGGAAGCCTTGTCTTGTTTTAATAAAATGTTTTTCAGAAAAGTGTAATGAACAGGTCAGCAAGGGGCCCTGAAGGGCGTGGTTGATGGAGTCAGAGAACTGGATGGTCAATATCCTGTTTTAAATATTTCTTTTTTAAAAAAGTAATTTCCTTATGTAATCCTGAAGTCACAGATAAGCTTTTGCTCAACATGACAGCCTGTGTCCTCTAGACTTTGGGGAAACGAAGAAGGAGGCTGTGCCATGCTTTGGGTAAACCAGAGCCGAGGGCCTCCACTATGTGGAGGAGCAGTAATGGGACAGCAACAGTAGATAGGAGCAGTCTGGAAAGAAATGAAAATGACAGCCAAGGTGAAACACACACACACGCCCAATGGAATCCCAAAAATATTTAAAGGGAGATTTGATTGGATCTTGCTGTACTCTTGTAGGCTGCAATCAGCCCTGGAAAGTTAGCTTTATACCTGTTAAGGAGTTTATAGTTAGATACAAACATGAGAAGCACAGAAACATTTTAAAGGGTTTGAGAAGATGGAGAGCATAATCTTCCTAAGATACCACTTTGATCACATCATCCTTCCTCTGATCAAATACCTGCAGTGGTTTTAGGCTTTCTCATGTGAAAATTATTGGGGTTATACAAGATCTCGACAACTTTTTCTGAATCTAGATTTATAGGATTTCCCCCATCATATATTTCAAACTCTTTGGTGTGGGAATCAAGGCTCCACCAACACGACCAAAAAGTTAGGTGGGGGAGACCAAAGGGTGGCTCCGTGTGATCCCAACCTGTGGACTGACTGCTCTGCGGTCCACACACTTCTAATGCTCTGCGTTTCATTTTCCCTCATGCTGTTTCTTTCAGTCAGGATGCTATAGTACACTGAATAACGCCCCTCCCCCTCAAAGATATCCATGTCCTAATCTCTGGAATCCATAGATTTTCCCTTACATGGCAAAGACTTTACAGGTGTAAATACATTAGGGATCTTGAGATGAGATTATCCTGGATTATCTGGATGGACCCCAAATGCCATCACAATTGTCTGGTTTTCATTTTTGTTTTTTGCCTATTGAAATTTCTCATTTTCATTTTTATTTCTAGGTTAGATCTTCTGGTTTTATTTATTTATTTATTAATTTATTTAAATTTTTTTACTTTTCAGTTATAGTTGACACACAATATTATAATTGTATCAGGCATACAACAGAGTGATTACATATTTATAAGCCTTATCAAGCAATCGCCCTGATAAGTCTAGTACCATCTGACATCATACATAGTTATTACAATATTACTGACAATATTCTCTATGCTGTACTTTATACCCCCGTGACTATTTTTAAAACTGGAAGTTTGTACTTCTTAATCCCTTCGCCTTTTTCACCCATCACCCCAACCCCCCTCGCATCACAATTGTTCTTCTTAGAGAGAGGCAGAGGGAGGTTTGACATACAAACAGAGGCGAAGGCAATGCGAAGACAGAGCAGAGAGATGTGAAGATGTAGGCCTTGAAGATGGGAGTGATGTGGCCACAAGTCAAGGAATTCCAGCAGCCACTAGAGACTAGAAGAGGCAAGAGACGGATTCTCCCCTGGAGCCTTCAGAAGGAGCTCTGCTGACTTCTTGATTTTGAATTGCTGGCCTCCAGAACTGTGAGAGGATAAAAGTCTATTGGTTTCAGCCACACAGTTTATAATAATTTGTTACAAGAGTCACAAGAAACTGATACAGATGCCCTCATCCTTATCCTACTTCTAATGCTCAAAATCTGTCCTTCCTTTAAGGTTTAACACTCTTTCTCCCTGTGCAGTGCCCATATTACTTCAGCCAAAAGCAATTTTCCTGCACTTGCTGAGTATGAGGGTCACCTGGCACCTTAGTTGTAAACTCCTGGATCTCATTTTATGCATTGGTAAGCAAGGCACTCTGCTACGAATCATGGAATGTAGAGCAGGTGTTCAAGAATTAGCGAACAAGAAAAGCTTTGAAAGGTTCTACTAGTTAAATTGGTTTCTAATGTGCTCATGAAACTTTAAGTCCACAACTCTGAAGAGACCACTTATAAGATGTTTCCAGATAGGAGTGTTATCATGCTTGAGTCAAGGTCACCTGGCACTGCTCCAGGGTGGACATGTCAAGGACAGGAGTCAGCAACTAGAGTGATTCTCCACCGTGTTTACTCTGCCTTCCCCAAGTCCTTTCTGCTGGTTTCACGAAGACACACACACTCAAGCTTGACCTTGATCCTGCTCCCAAGGTCATTATAAGCAAGGCAAACGACTCATCAATGGCCTTGGCTCACTATTACAGGGACTTGCAATGAAGCTAACCTGCCCAGACGCTGTGGCATAGCCACACAACTGGGTATCTGCCTGCCCTCTCAAGTCTCAGACCAGGTTCCAAATTGAAGTCCTTCTTACTCTTGGAGTTGGCCCAGCTTGTAAAGCTGACCAGTGACCAAGATTTTCTTCTCTCTTTGCTTTCTTCCCTGCCAAGTTCCACAGTCCCTCTTAGAGCCTGGATTAGGTCTGAACCTTAGCTAGTGGCTGGAGCCAGAGTAGCCCTTTAAAGTACAGCTGTTCTTTCTATAGACATGGATCCTAGGTTCTATGCCCTCCACCAGAGGTTCCTGCCAGACCATCTGACGTCTGGGTTAAAATAGCACCTGGGATTTGTGCCTGCCAAGGAATAATGGTTTGTTACCTTTACTCGAACAACTCTGCTCTTTGGCTTAGTGGAGCCTGCAGTTCAGACAGCGAGGGCAGCCAGCCAGGTAGCTCCTTACCTACTCCACCTCAATGTCACCCTTTGCTGACATTGATTTTCTGAGCCCATCAGACCTCCCTCCTGAACCTGCCGAGTCTCCGTCCTTGGGCCTTTTTCATCTCCAATAGATCCACCACTTCATGATGGTTAAGAACATGGACTAAGGGTGTGTCCTTTGGCATATTACTTCACCTGAGTATGTTTCAATTTTTTCACCTCTAAAATTGGCATAATAGAACATACCTCCCAGGGATGTTGGAAAAATTGGATTTGATTTTGGCCTAAAGCATTTTCTTTATAAGACATCGTGCTAAGCGATCCAGAAATATAATGTTTTTGGTGGTCTCTACAAATCATAAGCGGGCTGGACACTTGTTATTTGTTGTCTATCAAAAACTTTAATTCTTTTTTTTTTTTTTTTTTAGCTAATCTTTGGAATCCTCATGAAAAAGCATATAAATCTAATTTTCTGGGGCAGTACAGATTATTGAAACCCAGATGGTATTTAAATAAAACAAATTATAAAATCTTGGACACAAAAGAATGCTTTTGACTGTCACTGAATGTTTGGTACAAGATTTCTGCCTCCGAAATAGGACCAATACAAACATTTGTCTTTGACCCATGTTAGCACTCCCATTCAAAGAGATATTTTCTAAGGTATTATAAGTTATTTTCAGTTGCTAGACAAAAACAAACAAACAAGAAAAAGAGGTCATGACATATTAGTTTCAGACTTGAAAGCAGAAGTCTCAGGATCTGCACTGAGCTGTTGAGCTAAATCCAGATGTTATGAGATGGGGTGGTCTGAAAGTGGATAACTTCCCTCTGGTGGTAGAGACTGGAATTACACTGATAAGAGACAACTGAAGTTCTAAATGAGCAATTCTTATTCCTCTTGCCTTTGACTTCAGATAGAGGACTTCATACACTGAAAACATTTGGCACAGCACTTGCAGATTTCAGGTCACTTGTATTGCAGTAGGGAGCAGAATGAGGACTGGGACATTTTCGAAGAATAAATTTCTAACTCTCTTTTCTGATTGAAAACTATCAAGTGTAAACTATGTTGATCCCTAGAAAAATATACCTCCCTTTAGTTATCATAGCAGTGTGATTCAAGAAACAGTTTTCAAGGACATAAAGATTTAATTTGAATCCTCACTCTGCCCTTTACCATCTGCTTGATCCAGGGCAAATCACGATCTCTTTAAGGCTTAATTTCTTCTTCGCCAGGAAAACGGGAAAAATACATATATCTCAGGGTTGTTTTGAGAATTAGAAAATAAATATAAAACACTTAAAATGGAACCTGACACATAGGAAGTGTTCAATCAATGTTAGATAATTTTTTGTAATACACAAGAGCATTAAAGCTCTTTGGAGAAAAAGCTGACCCATTTTAATTCAGTAGTGGCTATTTTTAAAAGAATAGCATGTAGCACTGCCCATGTTTCTTTAAACATTAATCAAGGCCTTGGAAAATATAAGATGTTACTGGGTAACTATACGAGCCACTAATTCTGTGCAGATAAGGTTCAGATCCAGCCAGACTCTGGGAGGAATGCACTAAAGCTTCCTTATCACACTGGAGCTGTCTTTATCAGCTACGATCAAATAATTTTTTTTTTCTTTTTCCACAATTTGCTTTTAAGCCCTTTGGTGGTATTAACATTACTTTTTAGTTGCTGTGCTACTAAGCTTGAGAAACTCAAAACTGCTTTTTTAACCTGAGGGAAATTCCAAGGAAATACTTATTACAGCTTACTCTACAACCGGTTCATGGGGGCTGATGAGTTATTTCTTCCACTGCATAGTTTGAACGAAAGGTCACATAAGGATGTCAGATTAAAGAAAATGTAGGGTTGAAGAAGGTGGGGTAGAGGGTAGAGTGACGGACCAGCGGTCAGGGGCAGAGATAGAATCCAGGAGCCCTAACTAGTTTGTAACCTACATGAAACTCGATTCTCAGCTGAAAACCAAACAAGAGACTAAACTAAATGTATAAGGTCCCTTTCAAATGAAAAAAAAAAAAAGATATGGAAGAAAATTTTTAAAAGGAAAGAAAAAGCCACTTAGGTATTGTACTAATGATATATAGCCTATGTTTCCCCCCTAAATATTACATTTTCCTCTTTGTGCACCCACGGCCCAGCCCCAGCAGCTCGCTTTCTATCCGCTTCACAATACTCTTCAGGGTTGCCCTATCTCCAGCACTAAAGGCCGGCAAAGGGGCAGGGGCTTTCAAAGCACGTTTTTATCTGAGAACCCCGCCATTAGATGTGAGAAGTTAATTAATAAAAGATGAGGTATTCGTCCTCACAGTGTTGAAGAAGACGGTCCTTGTTTCTACCCTGTTCCCACACTCTCGGAAGACCTGCCTCGCGGGCCCCCTTCTCGGAAAGCCTGATGCAGTGGCACGCGGGGCCTGGCAGCTGCCATGCAGCCCCAGCCCCAGTCCTGATGAGTGGATCCAGGGCGACTCCTGACCAGAGCTGAGCCAATCAGATTCTCGAGGGGGGTTGGAATTGAGATTCAGAGACATCAGGCCCTTGTTGGCCCTTGGACTGAGGCATGCATAGAAGTGGCCATTTCCTGTCATGAGAAGGCCAAGGCAGGGAAGACCACTCTTTGTGTCTGCCTCACTCTCATTTCTTTGTAGGGGACAGCAGAAACAAGGGCTCGCACAGCACCAGAGAGAAGAGATGCACTGGAACTATGAATTCCTTAGAAACCCCCCCAAAATTGTTAGGAACGAATTCCTAAGCCACTGTATGCCTTTGTGCTCTGGGGAACAACAATAGTATGATATGATTAAAATTGTTTATTTCTTAAGCTAGTCTGAGTGGGTTTATAGGCTTTCAAAAGCACATACCTACTGGCAAAAGAGATTTGAAGAATTTATTCTGGTGCTCAAGACCTCAATGAGCCCACGACTTAAAGGACTAACCTTTAAAAAGTCACTTCAGACATCAGTACAAGCCATTGGAGATGTATTTGGTGGCAGAAGGATCTTCTTGGGGTCCTTCAAATCCACAGGCAGCTTCCTGTGTTATCTTCCTGGTCTTGGTGGGAATTCTAGAAGAACATGCTTGGCTGGGCTATCTATGTCCTTTGCAAAGCAAGGAGAAAGATCTAAGATCTCACAGATGAAAAAAAAATGAAACTTAATGTGGTATTTTTATAGCCTACACTCAGAAAGTTCTCTTCAGAGGCCTTTTTGGAGGAAGAATGAAGGCTTATGTAACTGATTTAATCTGTTCCTGTGCTCACTGTCCATCTATTTAAATCTTGTGGGAGGCAGTGTTACCCGATGGTCAAGAACATATGTTACAGAGACAGCTGCCTGAGTTCAGATCTTGACTCCACTTAATATCCACCTCATTGGTTTCTTTTAACATCAAAAGAGGTCATATACAGAGCATCTAGGAGGGACCAGATACTGCTCTAAGGACTTGTATGTAAAAATAAAAGGAGGCATGTATGCATGTAAAGTGCCTTAGCTCATTGCTCACAGGAGGAGCTAGAGAGGCCACTAAAAAACTGGGTATGTGAGTTGTGTATGTGAGGAACCCACGGTTAGTCCTTCAATTGCAATACTCAGTGGAAATAGATTAAAATTTATATTAGAAACTCACCACCTACAGCAATTTGTCATTAACAGTCAAAAGGCAGAACAAACTCCAGTGATTTATTCACCTCTGTAGGTGTTACACAGGAGTCCACACAGTGGACCGACTGTTCCAAGGACGTCTTTCTCTCAGCTCCAGAGTAAAATGCACCATGTCATGGCAAACTCATAGAATGAAATATGCAAAGTCCATAGGCTTGTCTCCCTGAATGAAATGTTTTGTCAGAACCCTAGTACAGAGGAAATGCTGTGTTCCTTTCTTTCCTTTCCTTTTACAAACTATTAACTTTCCTGTGTGGCCACGTAACATTGCAACAATCTAGCCATCTCTTAAGCACCTCCTTGGTAACACCTTGGTAGTTACAGTGTGTGCTTTTGGAATTCTATTATATTCGTTTCTCACAACATGATGCAATACTTCTCCCAACCCCTGAGAAATATAGACCATTATACTCTTCTGTACCGCCCCCAACCAACCTATCTTTACGACTTCACTGCCTATATCTCTTTCCTTTTCCTGACCTTTCCTGTGAACACACACACACACACACACACACACACACACACACACACACAGTACTTGACTTTTACCTACTAAAACTTTTTCCCAGATTTCCAAAACACTGTCTCAGGCCATTTTACACTATGTGTGCCAGTGGAGTTCCCAGAAGGAAATGTGGCATCTGCAAGCTGAGTAATTTAAGGAGAGTTCAAAAAATAGATTACTACAGTGGTAGACAGAATTGAGGGAAAGCACAGAGATAATGCAATGCCCCCCAGGGCTAGCAAGAGCAGGAATTTATTATAAACTTTAGGCCTGGAAAAACCAAGGAGAGGGGATAGCTACTGGAACCCAGAGTGACAGCTCTAGAGAAGTCCAGCTGACAGGAGGGATGGCCCTTACTAGAGACCCATAGATAGCCTACTGTGACCTGACAGGGGAGGAGCTGGGAAAAGAAATACTCCTACCTCACTCTCCACTTGCTGCCTCCCATTGGCCAAGCCAGAAGGCAAGAGGCCCATTGATGCAATCCAGGTGGTCAATCTCTTTGAGCACAGAGCAGGCAAGAATGGCTCAGGAGGACAATGGAACAGATGCAACAAGCATTCATGGTGATAAGGTTTGGGGCACAAACACACGTGCTCAACCGGCAACCTTCAGAACCAGCAGCAGTAAGTCAATAAGACGTTGGAGTTGTCACAGGTGTGTTCCCCAGGAAGCAGATCCTGAGGGGGACATTAGAATGCAGGAGGTATATTTGGGGTTAACAGCTGTAGGTCAAGCCCTTTGGGTATTAGCACCTGTGGGAGACCAGGGATTGAAATCTGTCTTGCTGCTCCTTTGTCAAAGTGGCCCAAGGGTCTCAAACCAAAGACGATTCCAACTTTGAGTCTCAATAATGTAATATGTTCTCAGTTTGGATTGCTAATAATGGAATATATTTATTTACTTTGGCCCTTTTCGGTCCAGTAATAACAGACTTTTGGGCTCCCATGTCTAGTAAGCTCAGAAATGTCCACATTCTCCACATTTCTTAGTACAAATGGACTAGAGTATGCAGAGCATGGGTGTTATCTACACTGAGAGGGGGTAAAAATTGATTCTTGGGTGGATGAAAATAATCTTAGCTATTACTATGGTTTATGGTATTTCAAAGGGCCATAGCACACAAACAGATGTACAGTATATCTAAGATAGTAAAATTCCATGAAGAAGGAAATGGAGAAGCAGAATTGGTGGGGGGAGGGGGCGGGGAGTCAAAAAATCTGAAATAAGCCCCTACCGCATAGAGCTCAGGATCTTTTTAATGGGGAGATAGTATTAAGTCTGGGGTTAGGGGTGTTCATTGCATCTAGGCCACTTCTACAAACAGTGCTGAAATATATATATTAATTTTAGAACACTTTCACCACCCTCAAAAGAAAACCTGGTACCCTTAACAGTCACTCCCCATTCCTCCACTATCATCTTAGATACACTTTCATTTCAGTTTTGAATTGTTTAAGATTTGGTGCCTATGGCATGCAAGAACATAGCTTGGTTTTAAAATGAGTTTCTTTCTGGAAAAATTCTAGGGTGACATAAAAGAGAGCTCAGTATATTTCCTTCCTGCCCAAGGGCCATTTTCACTCTCCACTCTGCTCAGCACTCCAGAAGAATGTTCTCATCACAGATTAAAAGACAGCAGGAGGTAACTCTCCTCGCCACACCTTGCCAGCCTACCTTGCCTTTCGTTAACGGAACCACCCTTAGCTTCCCAACCACACGGGTGGTCCCCCAGGGGCCATTTTGTACACAAGACCATGACCACAGTTGGCTGGACCAGAGTTGGATATCCAACTCAGCAAGGCCAGAGCCCTTCTTTGATAATTTGGAGAATCTGTGGGGAGCAGATTGCCAGAGGGAAGAAGAGGTAAGACGGAAAGGAAGGAGAACGTGTCCGTTTTTCAGCACTTAGATTGAGTGCAGTTGCGGTGGGCAGAATTCTAAGATGGTTCCTGGCATACACCTGTGTGATACTCTCCTTCTGTTTGAGAACATGTGAATGTGAGCTATTACTCCCATAAATTATCGTTATATGCCAAAAGGGATTGTAAAGATGTAATCAAGGCCCTAAATCAGTTTGTTTTGACTTGAAAGGGATATTATCTGTGCTCAGACTGACTTAATTAGGTGAAAGCCTTAAAAGCAGGAGAGAGATTCTCCTGTTGGCTCAGGGATGAAAGCTAACAGCACCTTAGGACCTGCCCATGGCGACCTTAGTTAGGCCTCAGTCCTACCACCTTGAAGAACTGAATTTTGCCAACAACCACAGGAGCTTGGAAGAGGTCCCTGAGCTACAAATGAGAACCACAGCCCCAGCTGACACGTTGATTGCAGCCTGTGAGACCCAGCTCATCTGTTCCCAGCCAGATTCCTGACCCATAGAAACTGTGAAAGTATAAATTTGTGTTGCTAAAACCATAAAGTTTGTAGCAATTTGTTACACAGCTGTATATAATAATAACATGCCTTTTCAAAGGCCTAACTGCACTGTTGGGTCTGAAAGACACACAGCCTGGCATGCTTTCATAAATTCCTCACTTTTTACTTGAGCTAATTAACAATATTTTCTTTCACCTAGAAAATCCTAAAATACTCTTAGTTCCCTTTCTTAGTCAGAATTCTCCAGAGAAACAGAACCAATAGGGGATTTATCTAACTATCTATCTATATATCTATCTATCTATCATCATCTATCATCTATCTTTATCTATCTATGTAATATGTACATGTATTTTTACAAATAGATATCTATATGTACAAGGAGATCTGTTATGAGAAATTGGCTCATATGATTATGCAGTCTCTTGGTCTGCTGTCTGCACCTGGAGACCCAGGAGAGCTGGTGGTGTAATTAATTCAGCCTGAGTCCAAAGGCCTGGGACCCAGGGAAGCTGATGGTGTAAATTCCAGTCTGAGGGCAGAAGAAGATGAAATGGGATGTCCCAGCCCAAGCAGTGAGGCAAGAAAAATGGGTTGAATTCCACCTCCTTCCACCTTTCGTCTATTCGTCTATTCGGACCCTCAAAGGACTAAAGGGGGAAGGAGATCTGCTTTACTGAGTCTACTGATTCAAATGCTAATTTCATCCGGAAACACTCACAGACACACCAGAAATAACGTTTAATCTGGGCACTTCATAGCAATCAAGTAGACACATAAAATTATCAATCGCAGATCCACCCCTTTTCAAGTTAGTCCCCGAATATATCTCCTAAAACCATACTTATAATTTCCAAATAAAGGCAATAATGAAGCCATAATCTGACATAACATGATACAACTATCCTGTGTGCAACCAAAAATGCACTAACCTCTTCCCCAGAAGACGAGGTAAAGTCCTTGAGCAATGTTTACTCCCCACCCTGATATCTCAAAATTTAAATACCGTGATGTAAAATTAATATTACTTAAATATTATATAAAATCAAAATATATTTTATGACATGATTAGGAAATAAGAAGAAAACAAAGATACATATAAACACACATACACACATACACACAAATGTATTCATTTCAAAATAAAGAAGAAATACTAATGGCAATTACAGTCCTCATTTCTGTAACTGGTATCTAACCACCTTCTTCCACTACGCATCTGCATTCCCTGGGCCTTCAGCAGGCACTTCAGCTGGTTATGGTTCTTTACGTGGATGGTAACCAAATCTTCATCCTTGAGGGTCTGGGCCATTAGTAGTTCTGCCGGAATTGGGTTGTAGTTTTCCACGGACCTTAATCACAGGGCATAGTAATATTAAGAGATGCCCTAAAGGATCTCCTGTATTCAAGACATACTCTTTCTTCCCTCCATTGTGGAGCAGCAGTCCAATTTCTCCTTAACAGTCAGGATCAATCACCCAGTCAACATCACAGCTCTCTTCTTTGCTTATTGATTCAGAGGCGTAAGGAACCCAAGTGTCCTAGCGTCAGTTTTAACTTCCAGTTCAACGGAACCATTGCTGTGTCTCCTGGTGAAAACATTCCTCTCCCTAGAACTAAGACCTCTAGGCCAGCAGCGCATAAGATCGTGGGAACAGGAAGCAAACATTTTGCTAGTGGGTCACTAAGGGGAATAGGGTACTAGTGAGTGGTGCCACTCCCGTTTCCATCCCTGATCCCTGGACTTGTGAATCTTGGCTATCGGTGAAACAACACCGTATATTAGAAACTGACCCAGAGTATATGCAGCCTTCTGGAGAACCTTTCCCCAGTTCTGCAAGGTACTGTCACCTAGCTGACACTGTAACTGAGTCTTCGAAAAGCCATTCCACCATTCTACCAAGCCAGATGCTTGGGATGGCAGAGAATATGATGATACCAATGAATTTCACGAGCACAGCCCCATTGCAGCACTTCTTTTGCTGTGAAGGGAGTTCCTTGATTAGAAGAACTGTTGTATGGAATGCCATAACAGTAGATAAAGCATTCTATGAGTGTATGGATGGTAGTTTTGGCAAAAACATTGCATGCAGGGAAGGCAAATCTGTACTTAGTATGTGTCTAGTCCAATAAGAACAAAATGCTGCGCCTTCCATGATGGAAACAGTCTAGTGTAATCAACCTGCCAGTACAAAGCTGTCTGCTCCCCCTGAGGAATGGTGCTGTATCAGGGGTTCGGTATCATCTCTGCTGCTGGCAGACTGAGCACTCAGTGGTAGCTGTAGCCAAGTCAGCCTTGGTGAGTAGAAGTCCATGTCGCTGATCCCATGCATAACGTCCAACTGTGCTACCATGGCCACTTTGTCCTAAGTCCATTGAGTGAAGACAGGAATGGTTGGGCTAAGAGGCTGACTGGTATTCACAGAACAGGTCACTTGATCCTTAAATTCCTTCTCAGCCGAGGTCACCCTTTGTGAACATTCACATGGGACACAAATATATTCATGGTTTTGCCCATTGAGAGAATCCTATCCATATACCTCTTCCCCACATTTATTTACCACTAATTTTCCCATCACATTTCTTACCAATTCCCTGACCACCCGGCCAAACCATCGGCCACAGCCCATGAATCAATATATATAATTGCATATCTGGCTATTTCTCCTCCCAGGTAAAGTAAACAACCAGGTGCACTGCTCAAAGTTCTGCCACTTGGAGAACCTCCCCTCACCACTGTCACTTGGGGATATCCCAGAGAGGGGCGTAGTATGGATGGTAGTTGTGCCTACCATGCAGGGAAGGCAAATCTGTACTCAGCACGTGTCTAGTCCAATAAGAACAAATGCTACGCCTTCCGTGATGGAAACGGTCTTCCGCTTTGCAGAACCACCTACAAACCAGTCTTCTCTTCCTCCGTCAGCTGATGGCAGAGCGGCCACAGGCGTAGGCAGGGCGAGAGAAGGCAGTGTAGCAGGAGTAAAGACCATGGGCAATTGGGCCACTTATGTAACTTCCTTGTGCCTTTAGGACATACGTGGACCCGACTGCATACATACCGTTTCCATTTCATAAGGGAATGTTGCTATGCGGGCCCAACCTTGTGATGTGGTGGGTCAGATAACACCCAGTTGATGACAGGCAGCTCAGATTGCATGGTGGCTTGGTGACCTACGGTTAAGTATTCAGTTTTTACTAATGCCCAGTAGCAGGCCAAGAGCTATTTCTCAAAAGGAGAGTGGTTATCTGCAGATGATGGCCTTGTTCCCAAACTCTGAAGATCTGCACTGTGATGCATGTATTGGGACCTGCCAAAGTCTCCAAAAAGCATCTCTATCTGCCACCGATATTCAAATACCACCTGGTTACATGTATGATAATCTACTTTCATTCTCCAAGATCCATCTGTCTTCTACACAGGCCAAATTGGAGAGTTGAATAAAGATGGGCTGAGAATCACCACTCCTGCATGTTTCGTGTCCTTGATAATGACACTGATCTCTGTTACCCCTCCAGGAATGCAATATTGTTTCCCCTTTACACATTTCTATCAGGTCTCATATTTAATTTACCTCCCTTTTCCCTTGCATGATGGATGATATGAATCTGAATAGAAAGGCTAGGAAGAATCATGGAAAAATTCTAAGAGAAAGACATGGGGCCAGGAGAAGAACAGACTATGATTGAAACGATTACACATAAAGTAGAAGATGATTATCTCAAAGTGACACATTTGAACAAAAATATGCTTTCTTCTGAGGTCACGAAAAGGAAAAATATATTGATTTTTAAAAATACGTTTCATCCTACCTTTTGGCACCAAAGTGGATAAAATAGTGAACATATTTCTCTATTTGGTGACCTTTAACCTTCAAATTTTATTCAGCTTTACAAGGACAATACCTTTTGGAGCAAATTCCCAACCCTTTATCTTCCAAATGATAGCAATGGGCCCCAGAGGCTATTTATAAAACATGAACCCACCCTCCTAGGCCAGAATCTTTCCTTGGTAATTTGGGGGCAGGTAAACAAGGACTTTCCCACAAGTAAACTCTCTACATAGATGCCCAAGACAAGGGAACTTTTGATTTCTTGATAGCTGTGGCAGCCATGGATGTATACCACCCAATTCTCTCTTCAAGAAAGGAACAGAACTGGGAAGCGCAAGAGTGGAGTTAGCTGACAGCCTCCAACTGTTAGAGCCTTTAGACTCTGCCTCAGCTTTTGAGCTGAGGTCACCCTTGTCCAGGCACCCCCTGGCTGATGACCAAACATCACGGGGTGCTGGAGCCTGGACATGTCTACCAACACAGAACATCTCTAACAGATGACCTTGGCTCTGGAGCTCCCCTCATGTCTACATCGTGCTCTGAGGCTCTTTCTGCCTAATCCTGCTTCCCCCTGACTTTCCTGCAACAGGTGTCAGACCTGCAGTGTGGTGTGAAAGCTTTCCCTGCGCAACTAGCTCCTGCTTCCTTTTCTCTTTCCCACAGGCATTCATCCCGATAAGCCTCTTATGCTCCTAACTCCATCTCAATGTCTGCTTCACAGAAAACCCAACTAACTCAGTGGCCATACTTGGCCATGTATAAGGATTGAAGAGAAGAGGAAACCAATCTATATATAGATTTAAAAAAAAAAAAAAGGAATGGGGGAAGGCAGGGTACCATTAGCTTTCCAATACCTATTTCCAGTTTCTTCCAGAGATCTGACAGCTTTTACATCCCTGAGTTCCATGGCACACTATTAATAAGTTTCTTATCTATTCTTGAGTTAACTTAGATGTTTACTCTTTTGTCACAGGGGTATGTAATTAATATATTTTTGACACCTGCTTCAAAAAAGAGGGGAGACTTAAGTCCACAAAACCACTATCCTAATTATACCCCTTCTCTACCAATATTCACTCCAACCCACCGACCATCCATGCCATTAAGTCTGAAGAAATGGAAAATCACCAATAAAATTCCCCTAAGACAGGATTGAAGAAGGGACATGGGGAAGAAGATCATTAACACTAATTCAGATAATCCTTTTCTACTATGGAGGAAGGTGGCATTTTCAGCTACGTTAACCAAAAAAAAAAAAGCAAGCAAAAAAAAAAAGTAAAGGTATAACTTTGAACCAATTAAAAATTTCCTAAAATAAAATTTCTTAAACTATTTTAAGAAATGTGCTTCACTGGTCCTATAGGCAGAAGAGGGGATAAAATACAGAATACATTTTTATGTTCAGTGGCCTCTCACATCAAATATATTTTAGCAGCATGCATTAATTGAACCCCCACTATGTACCATATCTGGAACAAGCATTGGCTATACAAAGATGAAAGACTTAGCTCTTAAAAGCTCAGATAATTGCAGGAGACAAATAATGAACAAGGAGACTGGAGATAAACATTCAGGATGAAATTTCCTTTACTCGGGTTGCATCATTTTGTAGTAAAGAAAGGCAGTTAGCCAGGGACAAGAGAAGTTTTTCTAACAGTTACTGAAACATTAGAGCAATAAGGACATACATCATTTTTAAAAGAAGAATGGGATTTTTTAAAAAATTAGACACATTTGAAATGAGGAAGAGGAATAACAAACTATTAAGAGAAAAATGAAAAAGATCCAGCACCACTATCGACAGGATATTACCCTCAACCATGTCTCTCGAGAGGACCAGTTTCAAGCCTGGCCCGTTCAAACGCCCCCTGTGTTTACGTGGGCTGCACCGCTGGTGAGGTGTCTTCTAGCAGCTGAGCCCTCCATGGGCATCTCCATACCACATCCCGTCAATCTACCATGGCCTATGACCCTCAGCTGTTTGAATTCCATCTCAATTCTTTTTTGATTCATGTAGTGGTCAGCCTTTAGGATTACTCCCAAAGATCCTTGACCCCTGAGAGTCACAGCCTTGCTTGTACTCTTCCCCCTTACATGAAATTGACCTACGTAACTAATACATAATGCAGAAAAGACACTGTGTAATTTCTGAGGCTAAGGTACAAGAGACATCAAGGCTTTCACCTTATTCTCTCCCTCCCTTAATTGCTCCCTGGGAGGGGATTCAACCACCATCCCACATGGGGGAGGAACTGAGGCCTCCTTCCAACAACCAGCACCACGTGAATGAACCACTTTGGAGGAGAAACATCTAGCCTCAGTCAAGACTTTAGATGACTACAGCCCTGGTGACATGTTAACTGCAGCCTCATGAGGGAACTAGACAGAATCTCCCAGCTAAGCCACTACTGAATTTCTGACCCACAGAAACTAAGATAATAAGTGTTTATGGTTTTAAACCACTAAGTGTTGAAGTAATTGGTCACACAGCAATTGATAATTACAGGGGTTTTTAGTTTTGTATTATCATTGTTCCTTCTTTCTTTTATCTATGTACCAAATATGCTGTAATACAAATGCTTTTATGCAATACTGAAAAGACCTATTCCTCTATTTCTGAGATGACACCAAGTATTTTTCTTTTCATGTTTGCCTCAGGAAGATTAAAAAGCCACGGAAGGTAAACAGCAAATACACAAAGGGCTTTAAAATGATCAAACAGAAATGACAGCCAGAGCTCAGTGGAATTCATCCCAACCACCTGGAAGAGTAGAAACTAACAAGCCACCTCTGCCAAGACCAATCTGCAGACAAAATGAGATTCTGTTTAAGAAAACATGTTCATAAGTTTTACTGCCCCCACCCCAAAAGTGGCCTCAAAAATCAGGTTGGGTTTGAGAATTGTCAAGTTAAATGAAGAATGCAAAAGCAGGAGAACAGTAGCCAGTATGGGGCAAACCCAGATATTTCAGCCAAGAGGAATGAACGTCATCCATTCATTCCAACACTGAGGTCATGTTCCATACAGGGTATCAGATTCTGACAGCCACCTCTTCGTGGTCTTATAGCATCAGCCTGACCTGGTGGAGACTTTTGTTACCACTGGCAACCCTGCCTAGACATCTCTAGGTAACATTCCTCAATTCCAGCCTTATCCTCTAATCCTCATGATATATCCTGACTCAGGAGAATCTATGCTAGTTTCTGAGGCCCAGAGGCCCAGCATATCCTTCAGCTGCTTTTATCAGTGCCCTGGGCAAATCAGGGTCCTGCCCTTAGCAAATTAAATGCTGCAGTCCTGACCTCCCTGAGCTCTGCAGCCTACAGCACAAGGGAAAGTCAGGAATTCCAGCAGGGCTGATCCCACACATCTCAAGGACCAGAGCTCCAAGTCACGCCAGACTTGCAGAACTTTCAGAAAAATCTCTTCACCTTTTGGTCACTATTCTTTTTTCTCTTTATTTTCTCTGATTCTTTATTTAAATATATAGGTCAGAGCCAACCCCTGTTCCTTTTGTGGGGTGAAATACTGAGCTAATTGTTCTTTGCAAAGAATCTGATCTATGAGGTCACAAATTACAATTGCATTTATATGTATGTATACACATGTATGGACATATATATCTATGTTTGTGTGTGTGCATGTGAACGAACAGGAGAAGTTAGTTTAAAGAAGAAAATCTGTGTTGCTCCCAACATACTGGGTCTTGGTATATTCTCATCTAAAGTGAAAATAAAACAGGCCATTTCATGGAGGGTTGTTTTAAGAATTCTTCGAGAGGTCTAATACCACAGGATCTGGCATATACTGCTGCAGAGTAAACAGGATCATCTTATCATTTAAAATATATCCACCACCTCTCCTCTCACATCCTTTGTGTCATGGGAAGGGATTTTTCTTCATTATGAGAATACTGTACAAAGCCTTCACAGAGTGCCTCTCACTACCTCTCCAGAACCACCTGTTCAAAATGCAACAAGTTTGTATACTTGTCTCAGTAACAGTAGCATCTAATGCATCATAGCCCTCAAAATATCTCTGGCACTGTTAGGACTTGAATCTTACAAAGACATTTTATTTTTATCTTAATTTGGGGGAATGTCATTGGAGGTTAAGTTTCAACATATGAACATTTGGTCAATTGCATAAGGATCCTCATTCATCAAGTACAGTAATTTCATAGATTTTAATCTAAATAATGACCCAGGTTGGGCTTTATAGAAGCAGATGCTGAGACAGAGTCTGGGGTGCAAGGTGATTATCGGGAATCAACACCTGTGAAAGGATTGATCCGAAACAGGTTTGGGCAAAGAGAGAAGGCAAACAGTGATGCAGGCTTGACAAGGCCCTGGTCACCCCACTTAGGAGCTCTGGAACAGGTGTTTAGTGTCAGGGTGGAACAAGAGGGCAGGTCCTTTACATGCACCTTGCTCAGCCACTGGATAGGTTGGTCATGGAAGGACAAGGAGGCTCTTTGCTGCTGAGGCAGAATCTGAAGAAGCAGACAGCTGAAGATGGTCTGCGATCACATGCCCTATAGCTAGGTAGCAACTCCTACCTTGAAAGGGGATCTGAGTGGTACTTTTCCCTATCTCGTACACAGTATTTTCAAGATTACGTTCTAGACCAGGGGTCCCCAACCCCTAGTCCACGGACCGGTACTGGTCTGTGGCCTGTTAGGACCTGGGTCGCACAGCAGGAAGTGACCGGCAGGTGAGCAAGTGAGGTGTCATTTGGATTTGCAGCTGCTCCCCAGCACTAGCATCAACACCTCGGCTCCATCTCAGATCATCAGGCATTAGATTCCTATAGAAGCGCCAGTCCCTGGTTCCAAAAAGGTTGGGCACCGCTGTCTAGAGCACCAGCTTTCTTCAAGATATACTGGTGCTAGCCTAGATTTATTTGTCCATAGAGTGCCTACCCATAGTCCCCCATCACAGAAGTCAGACCACGAGCATGAGGATATTAAAGTCTCTGAGAATTAGTCTTACAGTAATCCGAGCTGTTTGACATTATTTAACTCACTGATCACCACTCATTTAATCATAGAGCACTTTTCTGAGAAACTAATGATATTTCTTGGAACACCGAAAGAAAAAAATTCTGTCCATCACGATGGATGTAGTAAGCATCCAGGCTTTTGCGGGTAGAAACCTCATTTCTCTCTGATAATGGGAACAATTTCCTGGTTAGGAAGAAAGGCAAAACTTTAATATTCTTTAAACTTCTAAAGAGAAGTATAGCTAATGTTTTCTCCCATCTTAATTGCTTTTAAGTAAAGTGGTAGTAAAATAAAACAAGTTGGTTAATAACCACTTTCTGTAACTAATCATCATAATTATAACTACTGCCTAAAACTTGGAGTTCAAGAAGAAAGGCCCCATGAAAATAAGCAAGACACTCAGTAGAGCTGCCCAAACTTGCACAGATGAGCCAGTTCTACACAGGATGTTCACATTCACGTATGTACCTGCTGCTCTAGCTGCAGGATTCGAGGGAAGTTGATCATTAGGAGACCATTTATTCAGTGCTGGAAGTTGATTTCTTTTGTGCCTCTGATCTATATCTGGAGAGTACTAAAAGCAGCAAGGAACAACAGTTGACAGAAAGAGAAACAGATTTTATGACTTTCATTTAGTGAAGTTGCTAAAGGCATGTTAGTTTTCTGATTGAAACCAGAATGTTCCAGCCCTCCTAGATTCAAGTCTCATCCCTGTTCTGTCAAGATTGCCTTTCTTCCCACATCTCTGGCTCATCAGCCCCAATCTAGCCCTATAGGACTTGAGTCTTGAGTGGTACTCCTTAGGCTCTCCCAGAAATAACCTTGGAGATGTGGGGTGGTGGTGGGTTTCCTTCTAATGCCGTATTCTGCCCTTCTTATTGATGTTTGCTGCTTCTAGCTACTTCAGGGGGGCCGCCCCCCAAACAAACATACACTGCCAAACACACCTCAGTTCCCCAAGTGACATATCCCTCCACATGCCGAAGGAGACATGTGACTTCTAGTCCTTATCTGTCTTCACACACTGAACAAGGCACAGCACAGACATCAAGAAAACATCTCTAGCTGTGTCCTCGAAACTTGGTCTTCTTAAGCTAAAGATGGCACTGCTTTGTACCCTGAGTCTCAAGATCCCTAATATCAATGGCTCTTTCAGCTGCTGCTTAACACCCTGAAATGCAGGAATCAGAGCTTGTCCCTGATGCTGGGCTGGGAAATGGAAACAAAGAAAGTAGTAGTCTTTGCCCAACCACCCTCTTTTCCCCACAGAGAAACTTTTTTCTTCCTTTATGCAAATTTGTCACGTGCTTTGAGGCTATGGGACCAGCCGTAGCCCACGCAGAAGCATAGTGGAGAAATTATACCCCTGTTTAAGTGGTCCAAAAAGAGGTTTTTTTCTACCATACGGCCCAGTTATCCCTCATCTGGGTATATACCCAGAGAAATGAAATCAGCGCTTCATCTGCACTCCCAGGTTCACTGCGGCACTATCCACAGTAGCCAAGATAAAGGAACACCCTAAGCATCCACCCAGGGATGAATGAATAAAGAAATTGTGGTGTGTGTATATACACTGGAATATTATTCAGCCTTAGAAAAGAGCCTGCCAGTTGCAACTACATGGATGAACCCGGAGGGCATTGCGCTAAGTGAAACGAGCCAGACACAGAAAGGTAAATACTGCATGACCTCACTCGTTACATGGAATATAAAAACGTTGAATACACAGAAGCAGAGAGTAAAACAGTGGTTACTAGGGAAGGGGAGGGGGGTGAAATGGGGAGATAATGATCAAAGCATACAAAGCTGCAGTTCCATTGGATGACTAGTCTAGAAAACTCACACACAGCATGGCCACTATGGCTAATAATCCTGCGTTAGAAACTTGAAATTTGTTGAGAGAGTAGATTTCAGGTCCTCTCACCACACACACACACACACACACACACACACGCACACGCACATGCACAAATTGGTAACTATGGTAACTATGTGAGGGGCTAGGCTGTGTTAATTAGCTGACAAAAGTAATCATTTCATCATGTGTATGATATAAAATCATCATGTTGTACACCTTAAATATATACGCCTTTTCAAAAAGAGTCTCTTCTCAATAGGAAAGGAAATCAAACTTTTTTCTTTTCGAAGACTCAAAAGGGTCGTTTCCAATGTCGCTGGGAGAAAGGGTGGATGTCCCGTGGGCTTCTGAGCACAGCGTTTCTGTTGCTGCCGTCCTGCTGCAGTGCGTCAAGGAAGAACATCGAAAATTCAGGGGCTGGCAGGCCGAGTGCTTACTGTGGAGGTGACAGCAACTCAAAATTCCCTGATGGATCTTCCTCCCAATCAGGAAAGAAAGCCGTGAGAAACAGCTGGTGGGAAAAGTGGGTAGGGAAAACATTTCATTTTCAAAGCTTCAAAGATTAACATGTTACATATTTTTAAGTTGCACCTTAGAAAAAGATATCCGTTTCTGCTTCTTGGAAAGAAGACGATAGCTAATGTTTTACAGCGCCCAAACCGGAACCGGCTGCAGACAATTCCCAAACGACCCTTTGAGTCTTCAAAAAGAAAAAAGTTTGATTTCCTTTCCTATTGAGAAGAGACTCTTTTTGAAAAGGTGTATATATTTAAGGTGTACAACATGATGATTTTATATCATCCAGAGTGCAGGGCTGGCTGGAGGTGCAAGAGAGTTAACATCCTGGGATTCACCTGCAACCAAAGGGCAGCAGGAGTGTAGATAAATAAATACCCCAGCTTCTCACTCTCTCAAGGGGACGACGCTGAGCTGTGTTCTACAGAGCTTCTCAGAAGGCCCTCAGTAGCGTTATACACCAATTGCCCACAGCAGTGACCTGCTTACAAATGCAAACTTTATTTTTTTCTTTTCTGTCTCACTTGCCCTCACCAAGTTTCCCAGAATCCCCTCTCAAATTAACAACCTCCATCCAAATCCTTATTTTGGGGTCTGCTTCTGGAGATGCCCAAAGACAGAAACAGAGTACAAAAATCTAGGATTTTATTTCAGAAGTTTTACATGCAGTCCTGCAGACCTCCTGCAATGTTAGCCTCTGAAAGGTTTTAATAGAAGCAGCGTTAGATTTACAAACAGCTAGAAAAATTCCTGTGTCTTTGCTCCCGGGCCTTCACAGAGCAGGAGGAAGTAGATGGATTGGCTCGCTAAGAATGGCCTGTAGCTGATAGCAGTGGGAAATGATGGTAAGGCTTAGAATGCACTCCCAAAGAAAGGGAGGTGATTAAATGCACTTTGGTTAGGCATTAGAACCCTGGAGAGGCCTGGCTGGGACAGGAGAGACTGGCCTTCTGCTAGTCCTTACAGGTGGCTCCAACTCAGCTAATGTTTTATAGTTTATGGGCAACTGCTTAACATCATTAGAAGATATGGAAAAAAAGCATTAGGCATGCATTTAAAAGAGAGGGAAGCAAGCTTTTGCAATCCTGTCACAGAAAGGAACTGAGGAGTGACAGAAAGGGGTCTGACAAACCAGGCCACGCTCGAGCAAAGTTGGGGATGCTGTTAGAGGCACTGTGGAATCCCGCCCTGCCTGAGAAGGCAGGTTGTGAGTGCTCACTGTCTCCAGGGCTAAGTCAGTGGAACCGAGAGTGGAAGGGCCCTCTGGGATCAGAAGGCCATTGGAAAAAGACCTAGGGGTCGGTATTTTGGCACCAGAACTGCGAAGATGGGCATAAGAACAGAAGCTCTAGCGACTAGGTGAACTACTTTCAGGTTCTGAAGGCACCAGAGATGAGATGGGGCAGATCTGGAAAAGAGCCCAGACCTCAGGCAGGCAGTGTGACAACTATACTTGCAAGGGAGGCAGATGGGCCCTGCTCTAAGTCCCGCTCTGAGCCCGGGGGCTGGAAGATCTAGGAGGGACATCACCCAGTCTTGAAAGGGGGAAACCCAAAGATCTGATGCAGCAGACGTAGCCACACGTATTTTTTAACCGTCAATGAGAGGAAGCCCGTTATGTAGGCAAATGAATGATGCCACCCCCTTGGCTCAGAAGCTAAAATTTTTCCAGGCATGAAGAACAGCAGGCGGGCCAATGCACAGCCACCTGCTAAACATTAAATAAGTTGCTCAAGTAGATACCTGTTGTTTTCTTTTCCTTGTGAGCTGTGAGGGCTCTGAGTGCACCAAATATCTCCAGCCTGCCATCCGTCCTGATCCTGGCCACGAGGCTCAGCAGTAGGCATTACATCAACAGGCTTCCAGGCTCTCCAGCTCCCATTCGATTTAGCCAAAGGGAACCCCTGGAAGATGATCAGAGAGCAGGAAGGAAGGCGGGGTATTTATTTCCCGGGCTCCTTCTCTGCAAGGTCACCCCAGGTGGGCTGTTGACCCCTGGAAGATCACACTTCTCCGAAAGGGACCTGCTCCGTAGGACACCCCCCTTCCAGGCTCAGATCACCTCTCCTTCCCCTTGTTTTGTCAAACCTGGGGCAGTAACAACTCTGCTGCTGGGTTTCCGTGGGCTTCCGTGCTAGCATTGTGGTTCCCCTACATGCCACCCACTCCTTTATATTTGATCCTTCTGTGGAAAAAAAAAATCCTCTTCTAATCATCCAAATTTGAATATAGCATCTGCTTCCTGTTGGGGCCCTGGCAGCTACAGTGGCAGTGACTGGGGGAGGGGACGAGCTATCTGGGCAGCCACAGTGGTATGAGCAGGGCAGGAGAATTGTCACCTGGGTTTCCCATAGGCTTTGGAAAGCGCTGACAGACAACTCTACATCGGGCCCAAACGAGGACCTGGGATAGGGCTGGAAGTAGCAGCTCTGAAAAGGATTCTTCCTCCTGTCATGTAGATGTGAGACTGCCAAGCATAACACCTAAACCTGAGGATGAGCAACGTGGGTCTGGAACTGAGCAGAGGAATCAACCCAGCCATATGGCCAGTGGTCAGCTCCTGATATGCTGTTCATCTGAGCAAAAAGAATCATCCCTGTCTTGCCATACCTACCTCAGGTGTATTATTTGCACGTGTGGATTTACTTGGGTGGTGGGGGCGGGGGAATGGAGAGAGGTCCTGAGGACAGTCTGCTTTATGGTATAGGGACCCATAGTGGGTTCAGTCTGGCATCTGGTGCCCAGCCCAGGGTCATAGACCAGGTCTGAACTCCACAGGGAGAGCAGCATTCAACCATCTCTGGTTCAATAAGGAATGAAGGGCATGGTTCTCCATTTGGCATCTGAAAGCTCTGGCAGCCTGAGATTCAGTGCCCCAGGCAGAGTGGCAGGCTCCAGGAGGTGACACATAACAAGTGGGCAAAACATGACCCACCCCATGTGGCCCAGCAGGTACAGGCTGATTTGTGAGCAAATGAGACACTGCCTGGGGTTCCTAAAGTGGGTAGAGAGGTATTCGGTAGCCCAGAGGATACAATCTCCACTAGTGAGCACGTAAGAGTAATGAGTCAAAAAATTCCGGGTATAAATGCTGACAAAACCTGCTCCTATAGGCTGGTGACACAGAAGTGCCATGTGAGACAGGGGTGGCTGTGTTTTAGCCATCGACATGGGGAGAAAGACATGATGGAAAAGAAATACCTAATAATAACTCAGGTCTTTTCTAATGGCATTAGAAGCGAGTGGAGGCCTAAGGCAGAGCTCCTCTGATGGGGCACTCGGGAGGCACTGGACTTCCTAGGATGCTCATTCAGAGATGCTCCTCGAGAGCTGCAGATATCCTGGCTCTGGCTTTCAGGCACTGAGCTTCCACTGTTGCTGCAGAGGGGAAAGTAAGGGGCCTGATCACTCGGTAGCCTGTGATTGCTTTGAACAAAACTTAATTCTTCTAAAACTTCACTGCTGGTTTCTACCAAGCACACAGAAAATATAACTGACCTTCAAATCAGAAGTTTACGACCACGCCATTTTTTATTATGTCGTGTGTTGTGGTTTCCTATTTCTATTACACTTTTGTTGGAGTTCTGTGAGAAAACAATGTCTTTTTAGTGACTAAAAATGATATTTTGGTAATAATAATAGAGCTAATTTCTGAGTACTCAATAGATGCTAGCCATCATTGAAACTCTTTATATGTAGCTCTCCTATTTAATCTTCATTACAACTCTATGACATAAGTACTATTACCAAGCTCATTTTCCAGACTAGAAGACGGAGGCATAGGGAATTGAAATCACACACTTGTAGATAGGCAGGTGGCATACGAAGGGTGAAGGCTGAGTCTAAGCCCTTACCCATCAGGCTGCACTGTGGAGGTGGCTGTCTGCTCCCCACCCCCACCCCCACCTATCCCGTGAGATTAGAGGACTCTGCCCAGAAGGGCTCTGATAATGGGGGAGGAAATGCCAGGCAGGTGACATGCATGTCACAGAAACTTTTGGAAATAAAATAAAGGAGAATATAAGTTTAAAATGCTAACACAAAATCAGTTTAATCTAATAAGGGAGGATTTGAAACCTTTAAAAAGAGCCTCTGTGGTCACGGTTCCTGGACCTGCAGAGGTGACCCAGGAGAAAAGGCCACTGGAGCTGATGGTGTCCAGAACTTATTTCCATTGTAAACATACTTAAATGCCATTTCATTGGTTTTGTCTTAAACAAAATATATGTGCACTTTATAGCCTAGCACATAATGTGCACTACTACACCAGTACATAACAGCAGCTGTGATCATTTAAGTAAGGGAACTAGAAAAACAAGCGTGTGAAAGCACTTAGGACTGTGGCAGGGCCAGAAGTACACTGTGGGTGTGGTGATCCAAGCCGGAACTTAGTTTAAACTGGGTTTCCTCCAATTCTCCTTTTCTCAGTTATAGAGAAAATTATAAAAAGAATAAGAAATTAATAATAGATAGTCCATGTAAATAAAAACATAAGTTTACCTCAAATCATCATCATTAGGAGTAAAACACATCTTCTGTTTCTCAGAATTAAGTTTGGAATTGAAAATATCCCCTTCTTTCAATTGCGGCAGAAGAGAAAAGGGAGAGTGACTTGGTGTCAAGTCCTGTATCGTATTTCTGAAATCAAACCTTAACTTCTCTGCTTTCACTCTTTAATCCCCTAGACTCCATTTCCCCCTTAACCATCCTCTGTCTTCCCTTCTGCCTTATACACCCTCCCCCTGCTGAAAGGGAACAGTGAAGTGGTTAGCATTTAAAGATTGCATTTTTTCTTTCAATCTCATTTATATTAAATAACGAACCAAGAAATTGTATAGTAAATGATTTATAAAGAGAGAACTAGATCGAATTTAATAAAGAACCAATTTCTGACCTAACCAAAAAAAAACCTAGAGACCATATAATTAATAGCATGCTAACCATGGATCTTAATTAGAATATTAACACCCAGCAAATCTAGATGATATCTAAATGATATTATTTACATAGGAGCAAGAAGGATATTAATTTATGATATGGGCCTTCTTAAGTTTGCTTTCCTGGAAATTATAAGGACTCTCAGATGGACTTTTAGAAGCCTTTAGTCTCTGAGCCAAGCTGAAAAATTTCTCTTCTCTAGATTTTACTGGCAGCACCTCTAAATGCGAGCAAATTTCTCTGTTCCTCTGTTCTTCAGATCCCAAAATACCCCAAGCTTTCTGGCTTGCTCAGAAATGACCTTCTCTCCTTTCCTGTGGAGTTAGGGTCTGTACACCAGGTACCAGGCCAGTTTTTCCGGGGGTGGTCGTGGTGGCTGCCTTAGTTCCTCAAATGTATCTGTTCAGATCTGATTAAATGGGCCTCTTTCCCAAATATGGCATTCCAGGTAAGGCCTTGACCGCATCATCAATTTTTCCAGTTCTGGTCCGGTAAAAGAGGACAGATTCTTTTTGAACATTTGCAAATAATTATATTGCTGTGAAAAGTAAGAATACTCAATAATAGCTTCTGAATTCAAGCTAGGGGGTAGGGATGTCCATATGAAAAAATACATCTGTTTATTTCTGTTTATAAAACAAAGTCTATTAACTTGTTATAGGGTACAGATAGCTTAAGAAGAAAGGGCTTCTCTTTATATCCAAAAAGTAAAATATTAATATCAACAATATTCCAAACATATAACTACAATTATGCCTCGTGAGTTCATTCAGTTGCAGGTAATCAATTCTTGTTTTTTTGTATCTTGCGTTAGCAGTTTTATGAAGCCATTTGCTTCTCAACCAAAGAGTTCCGGAAATCCTGACTCAGTCTTCGGGGACAGACTAAAGGTTGTCTTAGCAATGCCAACAGAGGCTTATACCTAAGAGTCTATTCTTTAAAGTGTCATTAAAGTACCTGGTGTAAGCCCTTTTCTATGGGGTTCTGAGACAATCTTTGTCTGATGACACAAACTGTAGCTAATTTCTGAACCTGCAGGGAAGCATTAGAGAAAAACACAGCCTCTTTGTAGTTGATGAAGACTTATAATGGCTGTGGTAAATGTATTACTGATTGCTTTCAGAGTGAAATCTGATGAGAGTTTATAACAAGAATATTGCAACTGACAAGGAAACTTGGATGTTTCTGTGGCATGGAAGATAAAAATAATAAAGCCATTTCAAAAAAGTTTTAAGTAACATGTCTAGAAGGACAATGATTAGCCAATTTTTCAAAGTCTGTACATGTTTCATCAGATTCATAAAAAGGGATGAATATAATTTTTACATATAATAATCTTGAGTCATAATATACATAATATACCAAACATTTACTAAGACTATACCAAGAATATATCAAGAATATCAAGTAAAGAGAGTCAGTAAGTCTGAAGTAAGTCCTAAACATCGGTATTTTTATAAAACTTCATAGGTAAATCTAATATGCATCCCTAATTAAACAACACTGGCCAAGAAGATGCTAGATTCAAATTAAAGAACTGTGGGTATGACCACGTTTTAAATAATACATGAAATTAATACTGATAACCCTATTGTGTTGATGACTAGTAATTTCAGACAATGAGCCATCACATCTCTAATAAATACAGGCAACCTCATCAGAACTCTTTCGTATTATTTCTGTATTTTCTCTGAGTTTTAAATGTATTATTGAAAATAAGGGCATTCACATATCTTTATATACTTTCCATAAAGTACAAATTTTCTCTAAAGTATTATATCGATAACATTTTACCTATACAAATCTAACAGATTTGACCTACAATGAAAAAGTAAACCATGATCCTTTCACTCTTAGGAGATGAACGATGAGTAAAATTAAAAAGCCACTTACCGTGGAATTGCTCATATTCGCTTCATAACGAAAACTAAATTCGATGTGTGTTTTGTTAATACGTTGGAAAATACATACAAAGTTAACGTTGAACACGTGAAAAAGTGAGCCGAGTTAGAGAAAGGTGCTGAGCTGCCACAAGAGGGCACTATACGCAGATTACAGAACCAACGCCCGGGACCTCGGACACGGCACAGCCGCATTGTCTTACCGTCTTAAACCTTTAAGAAAAGAAGTAGAAAGGTACATACATCTCTTTGAGATTTGGTGAATGTGTAGGCTCATATCCCAGCTTCATGGATCTTTTTCAGGGGATTCGTGCCAGGGATGGAGGTACTAAAAGTAACATTAGCGGGTTCCTCTTGTCCAATGTTGAACTAGACCCTTTGCCTCAGGCTTCATTTACTTTAATAGTTTTTAAAATGTTTTATTATATGACATCAAATTAAAGAATGATACACATCTCTGTTTTCATCCCAAGGATTAAAAAAGATATTGATACTTACTTCAGATAGGTTCAAGAAACAAAAAAAGACAGCACAGGTAGAGCTGAAGTCTTTTTGAACCCTCTCCCAGTTCCATTTACTTCTCTCCCTCCCTGTGTTTAACCCCAGAATAAATCACTATTCTGCAATGAACAAGTGTCCATCCCACCCGATGTTTAATACTTACACGATATATGAGGACGTTCGTTCATATTACATTGCATTGTATCACCAAGGGCACTGCTCTTGTCTTCCATTTGGATTGTTTCCTTTATTTCTGCTCCTGGATTAGAAGATATATGTTTTATTCCTACTCTTTTAGCACTGTATTTTCAGACCAGTATACATGTTACAGTTAAGAGCCTTCCAATCTTAAATCTAATCCTCCCCAATCCATCTTCATGTCATCCACCATATTGGTTTTCTGTTTTTTGTTTTTTTGTTTGTTTGTTTTTACCATCATTGCCCATTTCATATTAATATTCGATCCCTTATTTATGAAGGGCGGCAGTGAGAGGAGCATCTGTTTGCAGCAGCTCAGTTGCCTGTGCTGCTGGAAGCATACAAACCTTCTACCTGGTACTCCTTCCAATCCATCCAAGCACTACATCAGATTAATTTTTGCAAAATACAGCTTTCTTTCATTACTTCTATGACTGTGAACACTATATTACTTTCCAGCTCATGTGCCCACTGCCAATGTTTAGAAACATATATATTACATCTCATCATATTTTTTCTAAGGTCTTTCACTGTTTCCATCATCACATGTTCCTCTAATCTAGATTATGACCTTCCTCACTGGCTCATAATACTTTGTGTTCATTTCTGCATCTGTGCTTTTTATTTATTCGCGTAAGCAAATTTTCTCTTCTTTTTCTCTATCCGTATCCTGCCTCTGCTCCTAAATCCACTTAGGGATCCATTTGTGAGAGCATCTTATGCCAACGGCCCCATTTCTATTTTTATCTCTTGCCTCATCTCTTAAGACTCTAAAAGTCTATCACACAATTTCGTGCTAACCGTGTACTCTTTTAAGCCTTCTGTATCCCACAAAAGATCATTCCCCCCTGATTGGAAAATAGAGTTGGTCATTTATTGGCTCTTTTATTTAACTGACAATGCGATAGTATTTACTAATTTGAGTCCAACTTTAAAACACCTTATTATTTAAATACAAAGCATTTGTCTCCTGTGTGTAGAGAGTTTGCTGGGCTAGTTTTATGAAAGATTTCCGATTAAACCAGCATTACCTCCCTACCTTGTTATTTTACATTGCTGCTATTGTCATTCAAATATTTAGTGAGAATGAATGTGTAGCTCTCTGTGCTACACATCACGAGAAAATGCAGAGACATGGGATGTAAAAGCTTACCTACCCACTAGATATCATGGTAGAGTCTGCACTGCTTGAGTTCAAATCTCAGTTCCACCACTTACTGGCCATGTGACTTTTGAAAGTTCCTCTCCATACTTTAGTTTATCATGCACTAAGGGCAAATGGCCAACCTTCGGAAGCAGCATTCACCAGGAAACATTAACAGCAATAGGAAAATGCCTAGGTGTGAGTGTCTCCAGTGACTCATTCTAGGACAGCACACAGCAATCTGGCAGATCTGGATGTCAGACTTCAGGAGAGGGGACTCTACCCTCGGGTTGTGGAGCTTTTAAGCTGCATAATTAGGAAAGCCCAAGTTCTTTTCTGGTGTCATCAGAAAAGAAGAAATAACAATATGGTGATAGTCTTGCCTCCAGCCCTATCCTTTCAGCTCAGCATTGGCGAGGGTAGCACCAGCCACTCTGCAAGATCAGGGAGCTGGGGTACGAGCCAGTGGCAGGAACTATCACCTCAACATTTATGGTTGGGGAAGCATGCCCACCCTGGTAAGAAGAGGGGTGAAGAGGGCAAGACTAACATTTGGCTATGGCCAAAGTTTTAAGACAATTGGTCTTGGTCAGTGAGTCAGCTCCCTTCTTCCAGCCTATACAGGATCAGTCCTGACTAGTTACTTCGACCTCTGATTTCCCTCACCTGTCACACAGGGGTAATAATAGCACCTCCCCTCGTGGGGTTGGTGTGAATTTAAATGAGTTACGGAAAGTGTGAAAAAAAGAGTAACTGGCGCATGCCAAGTGCTCGATAAGTGCTGGCTCTTCTTTCATGTGCATATAATTATAGTACAAGTACCTTTGAAGTGATACCATGCCATACAAGTTCAGAGTGAGTCACTAACTAGAATTTCCAGAAATATAATTTACATCAATCCGTAGTTCGCCTCCTCTCAAATTTGCCTGCACAGAATCTCAGATCTTGTTGTCAGCCTCCCTACATGGATTCTGCACTCAGCTTTTTTTATTGCTTGTTTTGATCCCTGGACCCTAAGATCTGTTTACATCTGGACCTCACTTCTTCCTATGAGCTAGCTGGTCTGGATGACTAAGTTTCACCTGGCTCCTCCTTACCGATAGACATCCCAGACCTCCTGGAGACCTTAGCTCCACCCAAGGTCAGGCTGCTGCTGTTTGTCTTACCACACCTGGAAACTGTCATTCCCCCTGGGCTGAATGTCATCAAGGGTCTGCTATTTAATCAAGCTTTATCCTTCATCCTCTCTCCTTTAGAGCCCTGTCCTTTACATTCTCCTCTCTTTTCCGAGTCATTTTCAACCCTTCAATTAAGCTTGTCTTTATCATCTCAGGCTGCTATCACAAAATACAAAATACAAAAACAAACATGTATTTTTCACGGTTTTGAAGGCTGGGAGGTCCAAGATCAAAAGTGGCAGCAGATTATGTGTCTGTGTAGAGTTTGACTGGTTTTCAGAGGGCCACCTTCTTGCTGTATCCTTAAATAGCCAAAAAAGAGATTATCTCCTTTAAGTCTCTTCTCATAAGAACACTAATCTCATCATGAGGGCTTCACCTTCATGGCCTAATTACCTCCAAATATCATCACACTTGAGGTTGGGGCTTCAACGTACAAATTTGGGGAAGACAAACATTTTGTCCATAGCAAGGCTTCAGTACCTCATATAAGTTTTGGTCTTATTTTTTCTAGTCACTCTGTCATGTCACCTCTTACAACATTTCTTTTGTGAGTAATAGAACCATATCAAAACATATTTTAGGATAGTATGAGGCACACAGTAGGTGCTCAAGGATGAACAGGACAAAACTTTTGCTCTCGACAAATTCATGACTTGTAGGAGAGACAAAATATAACAATGTGATAAGTTTATTTATAATAGAAGTATGCACAGCATGGACAGGAAATATTTTCACTGAGATAAGTCATATGGGTCAAAATTCAATTTTTCTCATCTACCATGTGTCAGGTATTGGGTTCAGGTGGGATGCAATCGGATCTTGAGTGCACGAAGCTGGTAGCAATAAAGAAGAAAACCCTTTAAGCTTATTTTCATAGTTGCTTCAAGTATCTATTCTATCTATCTACCTATCTATCTATCTATCTAGCTGAACCATTTCAAAATAGATGAGACATTGTGACATTTCATTCTTTAATACTTCAACATTCATTTCAAAAGAAAAAGTAAAGACATTCTTTTATATAACCACAACCCCATTATAACACCTAACAATGAACAATTCTCAAATCTACAAACCAGGTGTGCTTTATTGTCCCCTTGCTCCCCACTTGTCTTTCCTGCTGTGCCCTGAGCGCTGAGAGGCTGACTTCTACAGACTGCCATAGGCAGGCTTCCAGTGGGCTTCGGCCAATTGGAGGCGCCAACAAGAGCACCAGTAAGAGACAAGTGGGGTAGAGAGGCTTGGATACTTTTTCTCCGCTCTTCCTGCCAGGTCGCTAGTATGGCATTGGCTGCATCTACCACTGTATCTCCCGTTAAGTGGCACCCGCTTCCACGGCTCCAGCTGTGACTGGCTCTCGCGACTGCCCCATGAGTGAGTGATATTTTGGTATCGCGTGAATATCTAGTTCTCTGTCAACCATTCTCCTTATAGTTTTAGCATTCATTATTGATTCTTTCACTATTTCAAACTTATTATTTTCTACTTTTATCATTACTTCTACAATTATTAGCTAACATTATTTTATACATAAAAGCTTTATTTTAATAACAGGGTCTATTTCTTTTTCCTGACTACAGTTTTTACAATAAAAGCAGGATAAACCCTAAGTTTTCTCCCCTTTAATTTCTTACTCTGAAATCAGGTCATCAATGTAATATTATTAAGTTCTATACTATGCTTCATTAACAAAGTTTCAAAATTCTGTACAATTAAGCTAGAACTGGTTGTCAAGGAAATTTGAATGCTATACATTCTGATATATAATATATTCAACTCCATCAGTCTTCTTACCTTCTATTATTGCTGCAGAGGTGCCCTGGCCAGCCCTGGTCATCACAGTTCTAGCACTAATAGATGCAGACTTCGGTTAGCACAAACTATAGAAACAAAATCCATTATCGGTAGCTGGCAATTATACCACAATTAGACTGCACATCTCATAAGAGCACTCAAAATGCATTCAAAAGGGCTATTATCTCTTCTGTGTTAGCTGTTAGTTTCACAAATCTTCGATCACGAGATCTTGAAGCTTTGCTCTATTGTTCTATTGCTTTCTCTCAAGGTATGCTGAAGTAAGCCATGTTTCTACCCTAAGTGCTTCTACCTGAAAGAAATCACGGATTTTCAAAAGCCAGGTGGGGAGATTGCTAGGTTCCGTTTGGATTTTTATAGCATCCTTTGGCGGCTGGCCTTTTGTTATCCTCAAGTGCCTCTTTGGTTTTCTCAGTCAGGCCCCGTGTGCTGTCACAGGTATTCACTTCAGGGAGCAGAAGCTGCTTACCAAGCTTCCTGTCAGGAATACCCACTGCCATTCATCTGGGCATTTCTCTGCAGCCCCTACCTCTTGTAATCAAGTTTTTCCTTGATTACAAACACCAGAGCAGAGGGAAAGAGTCAGTTTTTGTTTTTGTTTTTTAAATCAATCTATTAATTAATTAAGTCCTTCTCCAGGAAAACTAACAATAATTAGTTGAAATTTCTAGCATCCCTGTGGTCATCAAAAATAAAGCCTCCCTCGATAGTTGACAAAAATCTTTATAGTCATTGAGAAAACATAAAATGATCCATATCTGCCAAACGGGGCTAGCTACAGGATGTACTCAAAAAAAAAAAAAAAAACTGATATTATCTGTTTGGTCATTGGCTTCTTTGCTCTCACATCCATTCTTTGTCTTTCCCCTGTTTGCTCTGTGGTTTAGGGCTGTCCCCTGCAAACACCAATTTCCAATGTATTCATTTTCTATTGCTGTATAATGAATTACCGCAAACTTAGTGGTTTAAAATAACATCCAATCATTATCTCACAGTTCTGTAGCTCAGAAGCCTGGGTGAGCACAGGTGGCCCTCTGCTCAGGCTCCCACATGGCCCGCATGGAGGTGGCCACTGCGCTCGTCTGTGTAGGTTTTGGGGAAGGAGCCGCTTCCTAGCTCATTCGGGTCGTTGGCCCAGTTCAGTTCCTTGCAGCTAGAAGACTCGAGTTTTTTTTTTCTCTTACTGGCTGTCGGTGGGGGGCTAGACCTTCCTCCGTCGTTGACTGGGGGCCACCCCAAGAGTCCCACAACCTGGGCTCAGTGTTGAGGTGCCCAGGAGGAAGCTAACTTCTTGAGGTCATTAGGTCATACTCCTTGCAACTGGGCAGCAAGTCCTTTTTTACGGGAGGATCTAAGCCATGCGTTGGCAAATTGTAGCCTGAGGACCAAGTCTGGCCTGCCCCCGGTTTCTATATAGCCCTACAAGCTAAAAACGGTCTTTACGTTCTTAGTGGTTACATTTTAAATGGTTATGTAAGTAGATACATAATATCTCAATTATTTTGCTACTTGGCCACAAAGGTTAAAATATTTACTCTCTAGCTCTTTTCAGAAAGAATTAGTGAAATCCCGAATTTTATCTGCTCAAGCCTAGCAGGTCAGAAGAAAGAGTTTAGGGGGGAGGAGGGCTTCAATAACTTGGGAAGGAAGGAAATAGAAGATGCTCCAAGTAGAAAAGAACCAAATCATGAAATCATAATAGCAAGGCAGGCCTAAAAAGAGTGAGACTACCATTTAAATCTCCCCGGAATGGAATGTAATTTTTAAAGTTTTTGCTCTTCGTTGCAAGGAAAATGCTTTTGTTTTAATTTGCATATCATTTGGTTACTAATAAAGTTGGAGTTGGATTTTTTCATATGTTAATTTTAAGAATTGCAAATGACTGCTACAAATAAAATGAACAGATTTCTGAAACAAGGACAAAAATAAATGGTTAATATCCATAAAGCTAAAATCTATAAAATGGAAAATATATTAATGTCCCAACCAAAAACTGAGCAAATATTCACTCTTTTAAATGTGTTAATATTCAAAAACAAAAGCATATTTAGAAGTATAACTTCATTGTTAGGAATTTTTAAATACTTAGGGTAGTTTCTCAGTATTTGCTACCCGTCAAGGTCTCTATCAGTTTGGCTAAACTGAGTAATTGTATTCCTAAGGCTCACATTATCAAAAAAGCAGGAAAAAAAATTGTATAGGGAAAATAAAGTAAAAACTCTTGAAGAAATTGCCATATAAAGTTTTATAAATATTAGTGATTAGTTAGCAAACTGATGTCTGATTGCATCCAGCTCTTGTTCAAGAATAAAATCCCCTTTGATGACCAAAATGTGATCTTTAAATGCAATTCTCCACTAAAAGAAGCTTCTTTTGAGAAATAGGTGATTTTAGGTCCACACCAGGACATTTACAAAATGAGTCAGATGTGTTTTTGTGCCAGAAAGCAATTAAACTCTGAAGGGGTCATGTCAAAAGTACATAATAACTAAACTGAAAAGGCCTTTGCTGGCAAAGTTGGGACTCTGAGCAAAAAGGAATGACATTAGTGCTTAAAATATCAATACATAAAAATTCAGTAGTTTATTGCGATACTCAGGAAATGACTGATCATGATCTGAGTCTGCTAGGTTACCAACTTCTTACTCTCAAAATTTATAGACGAATCAAGAGACCAGATTCTTCACAAAAAGAATTTCAGCTAATACAGAAGGAATTATAAACTTAGAAAGTCATCATTCAATCTCAGTGAAACAATGGGTTTAGGAAAGCATCAATGGTTGATAAATCATTAAGTGCTAAGCTACTGGGGACTTCATAATGGAGAAACCCAACTGCCACCTCCTAACACACCAATCAATCTCAACATCACTAAAATTAGGCCTCAGCGTTGTGCTGCAAGATATGAGGCAACAGGAACTAGAAAGCTCCACTTATGATATATTCTTACCAATAAAAATGAACTCGAATCTAAATCAAGTTTCAAGATCTAATAACCATTTTATAAATATGGAGAATAGAGGGACTACTTAAACATCCTGAGAAAGCAATCAGTCAAATTCGAAATATAGAGCATTCTCTAATATACAGAACTGTTTTTTTTTTTTTTCCAACAAAGGAATTGTATTAAAAAGGGGCAGAAAGGTACAGAAGACATAATAGATGTCACAAACAAATGCAATGGATGGGCCTTGTTTGTATCCTGATTTGAACAAACCAGCTATAAATGACATTTGAGATACTGAAAAATTTTAACATGAGTTGGGGATTAGATAAAACTAAGAAACCACTGTTAATTTTGGTAGGTCTGATTGTGACATGGTGACTGTATAGGGGAAAAAAAAACCAGTCCTTAATTAGAAATGCTCCAGCCACTGTAAACTTCCCTTGAGGCCAGTGAGGCCTCTCTAAAACAGAGAAGGACTCGCGGGCTTCGAATGAAATCCGCTGGTCTGAAACCGTGCTCGTTGCCTTCGATGCAGTGTACTTCACGAGCAACCACATCTGGGGAATGAAGAGTGTCATGGAGAAGTTATGTTGGTTAATACATGGTTTTTGCCAAAACATCAATTGAGACAATCAGGTTAAGCTTTATTTTACATTTAGGGAGAAAGTCTTAGAAATATAGGAAGACTTTAGGGGAAAAAAACCTGTACGTCTACACAACGAAGACCTTCAATGAAGTTCTTGAAACCCCTAAAGCAGTCATTCAGTTTTTCATTAAGCTCTCTGGGGAAGCAGCAAGCGTAGATGAAGTTGCTTTGATGATGCATCCTTCTGTAATAAACCCCTAAATCAGATGGCTAGCGTTGATGCACATGTTCTCTACTGGCAGTGAATGCCCCAGGGTCCTGCATCCCTAGGCGGAAGCCTGAGCCCCAGGATGTAAGCCTGCAAAGGACCAACTGTGATGCCAGGTATAAATGCTGACAGAGATTCAGATATGCTGGTATTTCTGTTTGTATTGTTATTGGGTTGTTAATTTCTAATTAGAGTTTTCTAACAGCAATCCCGTTTCTCCCATAGGCCTTATTATTTTTGGTTCGCTATTTTGCCCACTGCAAAGTTTTTTTTAGAAGTGCATTTGACATTATACAAGAATAACTGTATACCAGAGCCGAAATTTTGACCCATTACTAGAAAACTGATGTTGAACAAATCGTTAAATTTCTCTAGACTGCCAGGCATTTTAATTTTACAAGTGGGAATACCATACCACCTGGCTCACATAACCTCTATTAAGGTTATGTGAGTAAAGCTCCTAACTTGTCATGTAGCACACAGGAGGCACTGAATAAATAGTGGCTGTTATTATTCAAGGACAAGCTCTGATTATCTACCTACCACACCTCAGCCAAGCAGCTCAAAAGTAACCAGGCCAACCTGCAGGGATTCTGACATAAACACTCAGTGACTTATCCTATGGCCTCTTCTCCAGCTCTGCCAAACCACATAAACACAAGAAGGCTTTCATTGTTCCCTCCTCTGGTCTGCAGGCTAAACCCAAAAGGGTGTCAAACCTTGAACTGCTGTCCTGATTGTTACAGACAAACCGAGCTACGTTCAGAAAACCAGGAGTCCCTGCTTCTCATAATAGTAACTCTTGTAATAGTATTTGAAATTTTAAGCAGCAGTCCTGGGAGCCCACCAGTGGCTTTTCCCAGGCATTCCATTGCCAGTCTGTAGTAAACCAGGGCCTGACAAACCTCGTCAATATCAAAGTCCAGTGACGGGGGCCTCAGTATCCTTCCCATCACTCTCACGTCCTCATTGCTTCTGGCTGCAAAAGTTGGTCAACAGGAAACCCAAAGGGAATCCTTTCCATAGCAAACTCTTGTGGCAAAGGATACAGGTAGAAAGAGAACCTGGTCAGAAGATCTAAAAGCTCTTAATCCCTATCCAATATGGCTGCCCCATATACATTTAGTCAGACCTGAGGAGAGGCTAGAAACAGCAGTGAACTGAAAATAGAGCTCTGGGTCTCTCCTCATGGCAAACTGCTAAGAATGAGGCCCTGGGCCGTCCTCTGTGAGACTTCTCAGATTCATACCCTATCTCTCCCCATTGTTGCCTAGGAATGGACCAGCCTGCTAATGACTCATCGCTTCCCACTCTGTCCCTGCCGACCCAGCGTAGTCCCAGACCACATCCAGTACCAGATCCCACTAAGGGTCCTGTGCAAGATGATGGTGTAGTCCAGGAAGAGAAAAGGAGAAAGAGAGAAGCGAGCGAAGACAGTAGAAGAAAGAAAATAAAGGTAGGAAGGAAACTCAAGTACTAAGAAATGACAAAGAACTTATTCATGCCTAGGGGTGTCACATAGTGACATTAACTATCATATATTTCCTAATATAAACAAATCTAAAATTACTTAGGAAAGAGTATTTTTACAGAGGGGTGATGGGGGTGGGGGTGGGGAAATGGGTGAAGGTAGTCACAAAGTTCAAACTTCCAGTTATAAGATAAGTTCTGGGGATGTAATGAACAGCATGGTGGCAACAGTTAACAATACTGTATTGTATATTTGAAAGTTTCTAAGAGAAAAGAATTGCAAGATTATATCTTTAAAAAATTCACATTTTTGTTGTAGAAGTTTGGCCCCTAGGGGCTTTTGTTTCCCATAAAGAGGCATGAATTATGTGAGTGGAAAGTTTTTGACCATCTAAGAGATCTTTAGGGTTATTTAGGTTTTTCTCAACCTGCCTCATTCTGTCCTTATTTTTCCAAATGTTGGTCTTCTAGATATTTAATGTTAGAAAATGAAGTGACATTCAGTACCATTTGTGTTGTCCACATAGAAGCAACTGTTGCCTACACAGAGCTCTCTTTCCAGACAGTGTAACATTCCCACGGGATGCGCTAACAGAACAGACAGATCTACAATTGTTTCTCATAAAGTGTTTCCAGACTTGTGCTGCTTGGAGGAGTCTGAAGACAAGCTCTTGCATGTTCTGGAAAAGAGGGCTCAAAACATAGGAGCAGCCTGTTTTCCAGAAAGGGAGGAGAAAAACAGATGACCAGTTGGTTGGGCAAATTGTGTCTAGGTAGAAAAAAAGAATGTGAGAGGTGTAGTTCCTTGAAGGTGAAAGGCAGTCGTGAGATGGAGACGGTGATGGACCGATTGCTGTGCATGTGCTTTGTGGAAGGAGAATATACATATTAGAGTTGGATCCTCTAAAAATTCATTGTTTTTCACCTCCCTTCTCTACAAGAGTACGGGGCAATATACGATATCAAAACTCACACAAGAGCTTAAAAAACAGATAAAACATAAGTAAAAAGAAGTTACGAGGGACACTTTCTATTTTGAATGTCTAGAGTCCATTTCAGTGTTTTAAAGATACCTCCACAGAAAGAAAACCTTAAAAGAATAGAATTTCTACCAGCTCGCTAGACTCTTCTTTTAAAAAACTGAAAGGAATTGAGTTAAATTATTGTTTAGAGATTTAGATAAATTCCAAGAATATTCATATTCCCAAAATTAAAGCCAGCCCAATTTAAAAGTTTTTTGATAAACTCAGTGGTTGTTATTTCTAAATTAAGTCTAAGAAAATTCTCAAGTTGATTTTGTCTATTTAGAATTATCTAAAATAAAGGAAATGTATGAACAATATCTATTAGAAATACTGCTAGGTTTCAGTTTCACTTCTATCAAAAGGATTATACTGAAGGTAAAGGAAGAGCCTTTTTTTGCTCCTTTGTGCACAAAAAAGACCTGTTCTGAAAATACAGACATCAACTATCCTAGCAAATTTAAAAATTGCTCTTTTGTGAGATCAATGATATAAAAATGCAATGAATGCATTAGACATGTGTATTAGTTACCTTTTGCTGTATTAAAAATTTCCCCCAAATTTAAGAACTTAAAACAACATTTATTGCCTCATATGGTTTCTGGAATCAGGAATCTAGGAGTGACTTAGTCGGATAGTTCTGACTCATTAGATTATAATCAGGCTGTCAGCTATGGCTGAAGACTTCTGAAGTCTTGATGAGCTGGCGAGTCCCCTTCCACGCTTATTCATGTGGTTGTTGACAGGCCTCAGTTCCTCGACCCTTGGGATTCTTCATAGGGCTGTTGATTACATGGCGGCTGGCTCCCTTCAATGTGAGTGAGGAAAGAGGAAGAGAAAGAGAGAGAGAAGCCACAATGTCTTTTAAAACCTAATCTTGGAAGTGATACCCCATCACTTCTGCCATATTCTATTGGTCACACAGATGAATTCTGGTACAGTGTGGAAGGAGACACCATCAGGGTCCCCTGCACATCAGGAAGAGAACACTTGGAGGCTGGGTATCACAGTCTGTTCTCTGGGTCCCAATAATTCATGTGCCCTCAACATGTAAAATACGCTCCCCTCACTCACCTCATCCCAAGACCTCTAAATTCTCATCTCATCACAGCATCAGCTCAAAGCCCAGAATCACGTCATCTCAGTCAGGTCCAGGTTCACACGAGGCTCCTCAGGTAGAGTTCCTTAAGGACAAGTCCTCGGGTATGGTTTCTCTCAATCTAAAAATCTGTGAACTAAGGAGACTAGTTATCTGCTCTCCTCACAGCCAACTTGCAATGATGAAACAAACAGAGGATAAACACCATAGACATTAGTATTCAAAATAGAAGGAAAAAATAGTCACACAAGAAAGAGTCCCCATAGCAGCTCTGAAATCCAGCCAGGCAAACATTGGAAGTTGCTTAGGACTCAGTCCTATTCCTACCCAGGAGTTATTCTCCATGTCTCTTGGCCATACCTTCTGAGCCATATTTTCTTTTTAACTAAAGTTAGTATACATATGCAGGTCAATAATTTTCTAAACCTTCAGTAGAGTGAGGGGTCGGGTACAAAGGCCTCTTTTTGTTTTATATTGTTTCTGTCCTTTTGAGTTCTAGTTAGTAGTGTTTTTGCTGATATAATTCTTTTAAACCTTTTGTGACTCTCCTGTGAATTTTATCAGTTCCATTCCATCAGACAAAAGTCATACCCACAGATCTCTTTGAGATAATGCCTTTTTCCACCTTGTGATTCTGCCGAGAGGCAATGCTCTTAAGTTTCTTAGGAGCCCTGTTGTTTGATTGAGAGGATCTGTGAGCCATACCCTTAAAAACTTTAGAGCTTTTAATGTGACTAAACCGGTACTCTGAGACACTTCTTGTGATCTTTCTAAAGTCATGACAAAGGATTTTATAGTCACATCCTGAGCTTCATCTTTAGACCATGTTTCCCTGACAGTGCCCTGGATTTGACCTTTGCCGTGAAGCCATTTCTTAATTTTTGCATTGTTGGTCATCCGTAGAGACTGGGAACTACTAAGTCCTGGCTCATTTTGTTTAACAGTTCTTCCTTTAGCTCATCTCTCCCTTCTTGCATTTTATTATAGAGAGCTAGAGAAAACCACTGACACCTTCAAAACTCTGGCTGGCGATCTCCTTAGCTAGATTGCCCAACTCATTAGGTACCTTTTCATCTTCCACATAACTGAAGACAACAATGTTGCTAAGCTTTCTGCCACCACACAATAAAGATTCCCTGTCCTCCTGGGATGCCTTTAACTTTCTGTTAAACCCCAACCAGCAGCATGCTCCAAGTCTAAAATTCTACTAAAGTTCTGTTCAAGGCGATTTAGGCTTTCACTAATGCATGCTTTCAAATACTTCCAGCTAATGTCTCCACTTCCAAAGCCGCTCTTAAATTTTAGATATTTGTTATGATAGCACCCCACTTCCAGGTACTAAACTCTATACTGGTTGTCCATCGCAGTATAATAAATTACTCTTAAAACGTAACTGCTTAGAGCAGCAAACATTTATTATCCCGTGTAATTTCTGAGGACCGGGGATCCAGAAGCAGCTTCGCTGCGCTGTCGTGGCCCAGGGTCTCCCATGAGGGTGCAGTTAAGTTGTCAGCCAGGGCTGCAGTCTTCTGAAGGCTTGACTAGGGCCGAAGGTTCCACTCTGGTCTCACTCACGTGGCTGGTTGTCATGTAGGTTTCTCAATAGAACTGCTCATTACATGGCAGCTGGCTACCCCCAAGTAAGTGATCTGTAAGAAGAAGGGATGTGTAGAGAGAGAGAAAGAGATGGAAGTCAGTGTCTTTTATAACCTGACCTGAGAAGTGTCATACCGACCCTCCTGTCGTTGTATTGATCACCCGAACCAACGCTGGAACTGTGTGAGAGGCTGTCAATACTCAAAGTCGAGATCTTTGGGGGTAATTTTGGAGGCTAACTATCACAGGGTATAATTTAAAAAGCCACTCTTTTATTTTTCCCCTTCCCAGAACCAGCTGAAAGGTAGATGCTATGCCAAAATTAAGCAGAGGCATAAGAATATTAACTTAACTATTGACAGAAGCTAAATTGGAGGAGGTGGCTTAAATACGTGGCCATACTGAGCTTTAATACTTGAATTAGACCAATGTACCCAATCACAGAAAGGACAGGACAATATCTTGCTCCCCCCAGATGAGCTTATCACATAAAAAGCAAAACAAAAATCACCTTCTTTGTAGTTTGGGGAAATCTAAGAGGGGGAGAGAAGCATGCTTAGAGTGAGCAGTGGGAAGAGGGTAACCATCCACTTTTGGTTGGTTAAAACCAACCACCTTTGATGGATCCTCTAACCATCCATCATTCTTTCACATGGATAAAAGGACAAAAAATGGAGGCACATACCATGGATTTCTCTGGGGGAGGGGGACTCATCTCACAGGGGCTCAAAGAACAGTTTCAGATGTTCCATGTGCAACACATCTACCAAATCTGTCCTGCCCCTTCTTCATCAGCTCGGAGAAGGTCGAGCACAAAAGTTCTCAAACTTTTGCATTCAGACTGTCCTGGAGAAATTGCATTTATTTACAAGTTCCCAGATAAAGCTGATGCAGCTAACCAGATAATACACTTTGAGAACCACTGGTCTGATAGTAGCCAAGTACTTATGATGCACAGGTACTTTATAGGCATCTAATTTTTCATTCACAGACCCATTAGTCTTCATAACAATATAAGATAGATTGCATTAATTATTTTCCTGTACTAGACAATGAGACCAAGGCTCAGAAGTGAAGTAGTTTGGCCAAGTGTGCATCCTGCTAGCAATGCAAAGCCGATTTTCAAACCCAGATCTGATCCCAAAGCCTATGGTCTTTCCTCTACAGGAGGAAAGTACTAAGGACTGTGTCTAACTTTTCTGTGGACATGTGCACAGGTGGCTCAACTCGCTCCCTAAGGCCAAGCCAGTACGAGCATCGGAGAGCACTTTGTCTGAGATACGTATATATAACGAGCCCCGCGAATAACCAACTAAGCAAGGACGACACACACACAAATAGTTACCAGAGCATCACACAAGTTTAATCATACCAGATCCTGGTGGATTTTAGTCTTAGTAGACCACCTGGTGGTGCTGCCGGAGACAAGACACGTATTAAACGGTGACCGGTCGATGTTGGCTCGGATGCTGTCGATCTGTGGAGGCCTCTTTTTTAAAGCAGAGCAGTCAGGAACCAAGAGATGGAGGAACCATAGTCCCAGGAGGATAGGGACCACACTCTCTAAGTCTGCATTAGAGTTCCCTTTGTTTTATACCCTATGATGACATCTTCGGTGTCTTATCAGCCAGCCGCACGGGTGTCTGTTTTTCTTACTGGATCTAAATATGTTCACACACTTCGGGAAATCAAAATATGGTTACATTTTTTGGGTTAGCATTATCTGGGTTAAACACAAGCGATCATAATATGTTTACCTTACCTGGGTACACACACATAGATTACTGTAACAGACTGAGTATTGGTGGGAACCAAGGTGAAGCCTGAGACTACACAGTAATTCCCAGAAGTTGGTTTCCATCAACTTCACTTCTCATCCTGTTGACATAGGGTCTCAAGCACAATCTCGTCTATTTCCATTTGTCAAAATGAATTGTACATTAGGCACAATGTATTCAAATTGGTCTTATGTTCATATACTGGCATCTTAGAGGTAGGTTAATATGTTTACTCTTAAGGAGAAAGATTAATACTATCAATTTACAATGAACTAACATTCTAACTGTTTCATCAAAGAAGTTAGAAAACGTCCAGCACTTTAAATATCAATTGTTTGCCCTCCTGACCCACCCGCCACCCCCTCCCTGACCAGGAGGTAGATAGACCTCCAGGAGCTACAACAGGCTTCCTTGCCCTCAGGCTTCCAGGTGGGTTCATCCTCCCAGCAGTGAACAGAGGGAGGAAGGCCTTTTCCATTCCCTTCCTTATGGCCACCTAGATTGACTGCCTTTTTCCACAAAGGCCATTGCTCAGAGTGACCTTTTCCTTCTAGGTTTGAGGGATTCCTCCCTCCCTTGTCCCTTCAGGCCCAAGGACAGTAACAGCCTTCATAGTTCTGCACTGTCATCTGCATCCTGCCCACACCTTTGTCAACAACCCCCTCGTTACTGCCTGCTGGAATTATCCGAACTTGAGAGTGCCAGTTCCTGCGGAGACCATTTGTGAACACCTATGTAGGTATGGTTTACAGTTTTGCTTCCTTGGAGCTCGCCTGGGTGTCTTCTCTTGAGGCACACGTTATCCTTCTAGAAGTCAGTGACTTCCTGAAATTCCTGCTGCTGCTTAGGAGGTCAGGCCCATGCCATTATTTGGGTTTTAAAGATGAAAACCTCTGGCCCTCATGCATCCTGCTCTGTAGGTAGACCAATTGGCAAGAGACAACTTGGAACATGCTGCTGTAAAAATTGCTGCTATATTTCAGAACTCTACAGTTTTCTTTTTTAGGCTACACATTTATTCCAATAGGAGGTAAATTATTTCTGGAACTAAGATAAAGTTAGCAGTCAAAGACATTTGTGTTAAAGGAATGCCAGTTATATTTTCTATTTTGGAAATCAGCTGCAAGGTTGGTTTGAGAAAGGGGAAGATAAAATCCATTTAGATTCTGGAATCTAGAATAATGGTTCTCCAGGTGCCTCAAAGGTGTTTTGGAAATTGTGGAGTCTCTGATGGTGGGCCATGGTCCTGAGATGCTTGTCTGTTTCCTGGGGTGAAAGAAACACAACAGAGAATAAACCCATAGGAAATTTGATGTCCCAAGAATACTCACATTGCTGACAAACCTGCTTATAATTATCTAGGCGATGGACTTAGATGTTCTTTTATGTTAAAAAAAAAAAATTGCAAGCAAGCATTCTTGTACGGCTTTAATATTTCCCCAAATTTCCAAGAGCGCAACTACCACATAAATCAGGGAACTATCACACATTGTTTTATTTGGATTTTCCCCAGTTGGTCATGATTTTGAAAAAAAACACAACTATAATTCTACAAAAATATTCAAGTGCTCGACATGTGAGTTAATTATGTCTTCTAGTACAGTTGAGCCTTACAGCACATACTAAACTTTATAGAGAAAATCTCCCTACACACCATTTCAAAAAAATCTATATAATACACTAATGAAAATATGAAAGATAGATACAAAGAAAGTAGTTATAGTATACATGTTTCATTTGGAATTAGTGAAAGGTGTATAGTAAAGTTATCTAGAGCAAGATGTCCTGATGGCTGAGAGTACCACCTTGGAGGATGTCCACTAAGGAAAATCTACTTTGAGGGGAAATTACCATGAAAGAAGCTATGTAGAGAGAACTAGAAAAAAGATGATCAGTCTCTGATAAACACTTACCCTTATTCCTTATTGAAAATACTACTTTTTTTAAGCTACGAACTTCTTTCAAGATCCCGTGGCATTAATTCACTTCCCCTTATCATCTCTCATGTAGTAGATTCTCAACGAATGTCAAAAAGAGTCACTGAACAAAAATCTCCTTTAATAAATTAAAGATGCTACCTATTTCTTGAAACACTGATTAAACAAGCAATGATGATTTGTAAATTCTATGTAAAGAGATCCTATAATTTTATCACATTTTGTAACTTTGGTGGGTATAATTTCCTATACAACTTCAAATCTAAATTTCTAGAGTGGGTAGTCTGGTGACAGGTTATCTGGCCAAACTGAGGCCAAATAAATCAGAAGCTGATTTATTTTGTTATTTTGTTACTTGTGGGCATTAGGAAACATCTTGGGCATTTTTTGATGTCCTATATGGAATGATATACATTGATAAATCATCTGGAAATAGAATTCCATTATTAAAAAAGAAAACAATGAATGCTATAACCTAAGCCGCACTCTCTTCACCTGACATATGAAAGCTTTAGGTCTCAAGAAATTTGTGATACCCCAAGACTGGGATAGGAGTTCTCCATCAGTTTCCATAACATCTCACACTTTGTCACAGGAGCTACAACAGAGTAATTGTTTGATTACTTATTCACTTTTCCCACTAGACTCTAAGCTTTGGCTGGGCGGGGATCCAAGCTTATTCATTGTTGTCTCTCAACCTTGACACACAGTAGGTCATCATTGCTTAGTCAGTCATTCAACCAGTTATTTAAACACTTAGCAAACTGCCAAACGGCCATCTTGCTTCTACATTCTTCTGCCAGGCAGCCAAGAAGGATAGGAAGCATTTTCAAGCATGGTTCCCAATGAACACCATCTGACACAGTTTTTTTGTTTTTTGACACAGTCTCCTCCAGACCCCAAGGCTCTTCTGTTTTTTCTATCAACTTCCCCTCCTCCAATTAAGTTGAAACTAAATCGTGTGGATGCTGTTTTCTGTCATTTGATCGATTGTTCAGTTTACCACAGTGGTTCTCAATATCAGTATGCTGGGCCTCCCCTCCTGAGTATCTGATTCGGGAGGTGAGGGGGATGGCAACCATTTGCATTTCTAATGAGTGGCCTAGTGATGCTGATGCTGCTGATCTGGGGACCATTCTCTGAGAGTCAGTGGCTGACTGAGAAGTTCTGCCACTGTCATCCCTTCACCAGATCTTCAAAGACATCTCCATTTTTAAATGTTAAAAATGTGCCCCTTATACAAATAAATAAAGTCATAGATATTGAGAAGTAGGTAGAGAGAATATGGGATACCAAAAGTCTTCTAAGGAAATTCCAAGTTCCTTAAAATAAACCTTGTTCTGGCCTTTTGGTTAAGCTGGGGAATGAGAAAAAGAGAGAATTTGAAGGCCACTTCCCATGGAGCAGCCAAGCTGAGACCTGGCAAGATGGAGGCTGACGGGCCAGTAAAACCATCTAGGATCTGAGGCCTCAATCATCTTTCCATAATCTGCCCGAGGCAACCACACCCATCTCTTAACTCTACCTGAGTGAGACCTCACAATTCTAACAATCTTGGGTGACTCTGAAGATATTCCAATGTGTCTGTGTCTTAGTACAGGGGTTCTCAAGCTCCCTCCTCCTCGCCCACCCACTCGCAGACTGGCACAGCAGGAGGTGAGCGGTGGCTGATAGAGCGAAGCTTCATCTGCTTTTGCAGCTGCTCCCCAGCACTAGCATCACCTCAGATGATCAGGCATTAGATTCCCATAGGAGCACTGGTCCCCGGTGCCCAAAAGGTTGGGGACTGCTGTGTCCATTCAAGCTACTGTAAAAATTACCAAGGGCCGGGTGGCTTATAAACTGAAGACGTTTATTTCTCACAGTTCTGGAGACTGGGAAGTGCAAGATCAAGGTAACTGCAGATTAATTATCTGGTGAGGACCCACTTCCTGGTTCGCAAAAAAGTAGACTGCTGCTTACCGTAACTCTACATGGCAGAAGGAGCAAGTGGGCTCCCTGGGACGTCTTTTATAAGGGCACTGATTCCATGTATGAGGCATCCACCTTCATGACCTAATCACCTCCCAAACACCCACCTCGTAATACCATTGCATCATGTGCCAGGATTTAATATATGAAATTTTGCAGGGGCACAAACATGCAATCTATTTTCCAAAACATTTGTTATTTAGTTCATATTTAACAGTTAGCATTTATTAGCTATTACCAAAATTTCTGACAAGATGTAGTCAAAATGTAATATATATAGTTTTTGCTGTCTTGCACTATGTGTGCTTTTCTTAAGTGAGTTCTTAAAAAATTACTGATCAGATAACTATTTAACTCTTGCCGTATTTGCCTAAGCAGCTTTTTTCTTTCTCTCTTTCTTCTCTCTCTCTCTCTCTCTCTCTCTCTCTCTCTCTCTCTCTCTCTCTCTCTCTGTGTGTGTGTGTGTGTGTGTGTGTGTGTGTGTTCTTTTCCTTTTGGAGAGGAAGAAAATTTTTTCTCTACCCTCTTAGGTGTAGTATCTGGGGCCCTGCAAAAGAAACTGACAAAAAACAAAGAGAAGAGGAATACAAATTTCGTTGATGTTAATATTTTTTATGTGGTATGTGGGAACTTCATTGAAAAGATGTAAAAACTCCTGAAAGAACACACCTAAGAGCTTATATATTATTATAACACAGGGCAATAAATTGTGGAGATGTGACAAGATAAAGGAAAAGGGGTTTGGACTTCTATGGGCAGTAAATTTGTATAAATAAATATTAGAAGAAGTAAATGTTAGGAAAACTGATAGAAGATAAGGGTTATTTAAGTACGGTTTGTTTATAGGTTCAAGTCGCTGCTATATCTAGTAGTGAGACATCTCATCTTCCTGGCATGGGGGGGCGGGGAACACCTTTATAAAGGGAAAATTTTGCCATATTTTTAGACAGAGAGAGGATAGACAGCTTTTCTCATGTCTACTGTTTCTTAATTGCCTGCAGTTCAAAATAATTCTCATGCCAAAGTGACATATTTGGGGGTTTAATATTCTAATCCCCTTCACTTTCTACACTGAAAGCTCTCTTAAAAAAATAAGTATATAATGGGCACTATTTTTGAAATAACAACTAATGCTCCCTACTCTTCCTCTGCCTAAGCAGTGAGGGCTAGGCCACACATTCTCTCAGAAGGATCTCTGCTCCTAAAGCATGACTGGAAAAGAGCGTAGACAGCCACCCAAACGGCGGGGGCCCACCTTGCAGCAATCAGTGACAGATTGCCAGTCAGGGCAGTGGAGCCAGACAAGTATCTCCAGGATGGATAATACCCCAAACCAAATGGCTTCCTTTTTCCCACGAATGACAGGGCCCACATAGTGGCCTGTAATACAAATGATGTTGATTTTTATTAAAAGTAACAGTTATTTCCCACACCCCTGAGTTTCAAGCTGAGATCTGTGCCCACTACACATGCACAAGCTCAGTAACCATTAGCTATTAATGTTGATGGCACAGAGTTCCTTAAGTTGTGGCTTTTTAAAATTATCAAAATTTTAACATTAAATATTCTTTGGAAGATTAATCAACCTACTGCCTTTTATTTCTTGATGAAACATTTTGAGCATCTAAAATACGTATAATGAACACTTGTGAATGTACCATTCTACTTGACAAAATATTTTAAATATTATTTAAACCCTTTATGATTTTCTCCTGAATCTCATCCAAATCCCTAAAAATATATTAAAACATGAATGTTTTTTATATCTAAATATATGTTCCTAAAAACAATAAATAGTATTATTCTGCTTGTTTTATGTCTCATATAAATAGCATATTGCATATCCTTCTGCAACTAGTTTTTACCCAACATTATTTGAGACATACCCATATTGATACCTACAGTTATAATTCACTAATTTGTAGAATTATACTACAACCTGCTTAGCATTTTCCAAATTGACAGCAATTTTGTTTAACTCATGCTTTTATAAGGAATACTCCTTGCATGCATGTGAAAACCTTTCTCTCAGATATATGCATCCAATAATATTGTTTGACTATAGGCCGTGTATACCTTTGGTTCTTCTAGATACTGTCAAATTGTTTTCCAAAGTGACTGTGCCATTTTCACTCCCATTAGCAGTGTTTGACATTTCCCATTCTCTTGATATTGTCAGTATTTATACTTTTTTGCCAGTCTCGTGGCTGTGAAATTATATATTACTTTGAATTTACCTGATTACAGGAGAGACTGAGCATCTTTTTGCATGTTTATTGGCAAATATGACTTCTTCTGTGAATACCTCTTTCAGACTGCTTGCCCATTTTTCTTGCTTTGTAAGAGCATTAAATTTTATCAACTGTGTTGCAAATGTATTCTCCCATTCTGGGTTGTGTGTGTGTGGGTGTGTGTGTGTGTGCGCGTGCGCGCGTTTGCTGTCTTAATATATAGAAGCTTTAAATTTTATGCAGGCAAATTTCAGTGTTTTCCGTTGGTGTTTTCACCTCATCTTTCTGACCTGAGGCATGGAGAACAGTTTACGTTTTACAATTTTTCTGAAAGCTCTACTTTTCACATTTAGATTTTTAATTCTCCTGGAATCGACTTGTTTATTGATGTAAGGTAGGGATCAGATTTAATTTAAATTTTTATGTATAGATACGCGTTTTCCTGGTGAGATTTATCAGGAAGTCCTTTCCTCCACCAGTCTGCAATGCCATGTCTGTCGTGTCGGTTATACGGAGATGAGTGGAGACTGAAGCCCGGCTCTGTTCTGTTCCACTGGTCCATTGTCTGTCCTCTTATTTTAAAATGATGGAGAGTAAAGCGATCTGGTGGAGTGATCCTTCACTCCCTCCCCACTTTACCTTCTTGTTAATCTCTATCATTTTGACTACATGTAGTCCTTCATTTTCCCATGTGAATATAATGTAAATTACTGAAGGCCTGCACAAATAAAACCTATTATAAGTCAAACTATCTTTTAAAACTGAATACCTTTTTAGAAATTGAACACTCATACCTATTTTACTCACTGTTTGAGGCATTTATGAGCTAGAATAAATGCTCATTTGTTTGAGGCCTTAACTGTCTTGGGAACAACTGTCCTGACGCTTTTTGGAACCATTTCTACAGTAGCTTTGGAAAGAATGGCTTGGCCAAAACCTTTGTTTTTCTAATCCCAGGGAAGATACAAACTCAGCAGTTGTTGTGTGGTGCTCCAAGTGATTTGCCCAAAGACCTCCCACTGAGATCTCCATGAATTTGCAGCTTGGGTTACTCGGTGAGGTCACCGCATGCAGGTTTGTGGGCAGATGGCCAAACCTGACACAAGACTGCAGTCAGATTCCAAACAAGTACATACACATAGCTTTCCCTTTGTCTATTGCTCAAACTCATGGTCTGGATCAATTAGGAGAACTCAAAACAGATGTATATCAAATCGACCTGGCTTATTGTTTTCAAATAATTTTCAGGTAAGTTTTAAGACAGAAAGCCTTGGTAAAAGCCTATATCCATATATAATTTTGTACTGCAATAGACTTAAGTAACAAGTGTTCTATTTGCCTTACCGAATTCTAAATTCAGTGAGATATAATTTGCAGCTAAATTCTAGAATTAGAAGATAATTCAAAGATGATGCAGTTCAGTGGCTCTCAGACTCGATTATACTTTAGAATTAGCGGGGTGTCTTTAAAAACCTCCATGCCCAGACTGCACACTAAATGACACTGGGGTGGGAGGCACAAGTATTCGTACTTTAGTTCAAAGCTGCGTGAGCGATTTCATTATGTAGCCAATGTTCAGAACCATTGACTTAGTTCAAACTTTTAGCAATTTAAGAAAATGAGACTTAGGGTAAGTGACTTTTAATCATGTTCTAAACTTACAGTGTCCCATATATGGCTTTTTAAATTTAAATTTATTGGAATTAAGTAAAATTAAAAATTGTAGCCCCCCCCCCCCGGCCACTTTTCAGGTGCTCAATACTCACCTGTGGCTAGTAGCTACCATATTAGACAGCAGATAATAGAAATTTCTATCCTTAGAAAAAGTTCTCTTGGTCATTGCTGTGACAGAAATAATTTTACATGTATTTTTTAAAGTTTTTCTGTGAAGCATGGGAGAAGGTCTTCTTGTACCAAGCTGTAAGTTGGGTTTGATCTCTGTCTAGTCATTTAGTAACTTCAGAAGCATTTTCAACTATTATTATTATAGCATGATTAGTATAATAGAATGTTTTTTAAACCAGTAAAACTGAACATTAACATGTACGTTTGTAAAGTACTCAATACCATAATAAAAGCAACACCTTTTTGAACAGTGTATATGTTACTAAAATCCAAGGTACACCCCCCACTTCACTTTCACCCCCAAATCAATGGATATCGCCAGTAGGTCATTTTTCCTCCCATTGATTGACAAGGAAAGCACATAAGGAAGGCGGAAGGGATTGCTACAATTTCAGGGACTAGTCCATCAGGCTTAGAGCCAACTCTTAGCTTGTCTAGGCACTATCTTGGCCCAAGGAAAACATAAAAGAAGTTGATAGAGAGCAATCTCATCCTTCTTATTGATTGAAAATAAGACTCAGAACAAGAACTAAGCTAAAGTAGATTTCCCTACCTCTATAATAGGATTAATTACCACCACTGTCTTTGAAAAATATTATAAGACCAATTTTGTCACCTAAAATTTTTTGGCCTGCTATAGTAAACATGCCATGGAATGGATTTCATAAAGCAGTCCTTGGTGCTAAAGAGATTTAAATCTATTGTGTTGGTTGTATTTTTCTCACTGCAAGCATCTAGAAAAATATCAACATTAACTTTGTTTTTTCAGTTGTGTTATGAAATTGAAACTTAAAACCACTGTACTAGAATACATTGTTCCCTTTCTTGTGGCTTAAGTATTATATTCCCAAGTGCATTATATCAAGCAGTGAGACAATCATGCCTAGGTCTAAACAAGAGGAAGCCAGAAAGAAAATAGTACAACAATAAGCCAACTTCAGTGATGGTGGCATGCTTGGTACTGTTTTGAGCATTTTACGTGGATTACATCGTTTAATTCTCACAAGTCACAGTGAGAGATAAGTGCTATTATTACCCTCATTTTCCAGATGAGAAATCTGAAGGACCAAGAAGTTAAGTAATTCACACAAGACCACACAACTGGTAAGTGATAGAATTGAACTTCCAACAATGGAAGTCTAACTCCAGAACCAAGCACCTGAATTACTCTGCTCTACTTTTAACAGGTACATACTTCACAAAAAGTCATATTTTTGACCTGTCAAGATCAAGATCAGAGCCACTGAATCAGACTAGTTTAACTGGATGAGAAAAAGGACTCCAGGGTGGCAAGGTGTGGGTGTGAGGATGTGCAACCTTAACCCCAGGTTTCTTGCTTCATTGGGGGGGATCCCACATTCCACTTTGACACTCATCTCCTCTACTTCCTGGCACGTCATACCCTACTTGCTTTGCAAGGGCAACAGTAATAGCTTCAACAAAACCTACTACCAGAGACTAGGAAAGAGAAGGGGAGGGGCACAAAACAAACCAACAGTAGCTTCAGACACTCTGGGAGTGGTTATACAATAGTCCCTAGTGGGGAGTATGAACATGGGGAGTAAGGTTTCCTGCCGCAAGACAGGGGGCAGAGATGGATAGAGATCAGCATTAATTAGATCATTACATAAAACAGCATCTTTCTTAAGGCCATAGTCTCTCCTTCATAACCTTTACAAATCTCAGCATGTTTCCACATTTCATCCACAAATATAAACAAGAACTGCAGTCTGTCCCAGTGTTACTGGTTTCTCAGCCTGAGTAAACCAAATTATTTTCTCATTCAGCCAGCAGCATGAAGTTCTTATCGTCAACAGAATGTTCTTTAGATCTTTCCTACCCACTGAGTTTCTACGTTGATTTTACTGAGACTAATACAACTTTTCTGGGTATCCTTGCTTTGAACCCTTTGGACTTGCACTACTCTTGCAAAAGAGTCTATTTATTTATTTATTTATTTATTTATTTATTGCTCATTCATTCATTTATCATAAACTGTATTAATTCGAGCAGTTTTATGTTCATGGCAAAATTCAGCAGAAAGTACAGAGAGTTCCCATATTCCCCCAGCTCCCCAAGCCCACCCCATACACAGCCTCCCCCATCATTAACGTCCCCCATCAGAGTGGTACATTTATTACAACCAATGAACTTACATTGACACATCATAACCACCCAAAGTCCACAGTTTATATTAAGGTTCTCTCTTGTCGTAGTACATTTTAAGGGTTTGACAAATGCACAATGACATGTATCTGCCACTATAGCATCATTTAATTATTTATATTTAAAGGGTGTCATGTGTATACTTTGTTCTTGAGAGGCCCCTTGCTTTTTTGTTAATTCAGAAATGGTCTCATTGTTTCTAAAAAGCTTATAGACCGATTCTCCTTGTGAATTCACTACCAAAGCCTTTGCCCTTGGTCTGACAGTGAGTGACAGCAAAGGAATCTGGGGCTTAGAGCCACTCCTCAGGCAGCCAGACGAGGATCCTGAATCCTGCCGTTGCCTTGACAACAGTGAAGTTTCCTGTCCTGGGCTGAAAAATCGTGATGTCTCTTCATTTGTGAAAAGTCTATTTTATACTCTCAATCTGCCTGGGGCATAAATATGTTAGGAATGGAACCATCAGGATTGGATTTCATTTTTCTGATTTTGAAACAGAGGGGAAAATATCCGCAGTTGGAAATGAACAGGAGGCCTGCACACATCTCAGACTGGGTATCAGGTTCAAATACTCCAACATAGCCAGAATCTAAGCTGGTCAAAGTCCTAAGGTTACACGTGATTTTATTTTAGAGGCAGCATTTTTGAAGCCATCACAGAAAGAGATGGTATTTCAATGGTATTTCTTTTGCAGAGACTCCCTGGGCTGTCACTTGCGTTTTAAAATCCTCATATGAAGAGTTTCGAAAAAGGAAAAAAGTTTAACATCCTTAAGTGACTACATATCTGATTATGTCTAATATATCTGCGGTATTATTTAAAGAGCTCAGAGCACTCTCCAAATGTGAGCTTGGTATAGTCTAAAACACTTAGGAAGCCCATCAGACCTGAATTAAAAAACAGACATTCTCTCCTTTTCAGCTTTCTTCTCTAATTGATGCCTCTGTTTGAGTCCAAAGAGTTGCAATTTCCTTAATTGTCTCTCCTTCAAATTTCCCCAGACAATTGCTTATCCCAAAGCCCAGATGTCTACCTATTCCAGTTACAGGTATATAAATAACATTTACTCTTTCTTCCTTCCTCTTAAGAGGGAAGTATATAGTCTCTAACAAACATCCACCAGAATTTATTTTAGAACTGGGAGAATAACTGGATTCCCTGAAGCAAAAAGATTCACATATTTCTGCTCTCCTGTAACTTAAAATCTCTAGAGGTAGCCACCTCTAGAGATGCACCTGAGTGAGAACGTCTGGGCCAGCACTCAGACAAAGGAGGACATTCATTCTAAGCAGATCTAGGAGCCTCTCCTAATTCTAATAGCCCATCCTTTGGTATCGAGGGGAACAAAGCATAAAAACTAATAAACAGATTTTATGTTTTTTCTCCCTTCCCTTAGCACAAGTTGTCAGGGGCCCTGGCACCGTGGGGATTAATGCCAGAAGCCCTGTTGGCTCTGACAAAGGGCCATGTGGAAGCAGGTTTAGCGCCCTGGGAAACATGAGATTACATCTAGAACTGACTCTGCTCACTGGCCTCGCATCTCTGTCCTAATCCAAGATAAGGAAACACATTATCTGTTATCTTTTGGGAGGGACTTTATACAAAAAAGAGACTTGAGAAAGATTTCAATGCTATGAAGGATCCTACAGAGAAAATCTGCTTCTTGCCTTTAAGGAGTTTCCGAGATGGGTGTTGCGTATTTGTCTCCCAACACGCAGACCATGATTGGAGTACAAGCAGCCAGTTATTCAGAGGGAGGTTTGACTAGTTCTAGGGAGGGGGGAGGGTAGGCTCAGTAATGAAAGCCTCACAGAAGTGATGTTCAAGATGAGATCTGAAGGAGGGAGTGGAGATTGGCCAAGTCAAAAATAAGAGCAGGAGAGGCATTTTACCCAAAAGGGACAGACCTGACAAAGGCAGAGACCTTGGCATCTTCCTTAAGAAACAGAGAAGGAATTTAGTGATGAAGCTAGAAAGGTGAGATTCAGCTAGACTGGAATGGCTTTCATTGCCTTAAAGCTAGGATGAGGGGCTTGAATGCCTCCAGGAAGTTAGGCAGAAAATAAAGTGGTGATGGTGTAATAGCACATGGGGACATTAGTGCTGCTTAAGAGCAATGAACCTAAATTTAGGAGCACAAGACACATTAGCAGACAGTCCATTTTGCTTCCTTGATCATTCATGTAGGGGCATAGGCCCCAGGAGATATGGGAACCTCTGTTTCTAGGATACAGATCAGTCAGCAAGAGATACCATCTCTAAGCTAACGAGAGTAGTGGAAGTCATTCAGGCAGCAGCACAGCCGATGCTGAGACTGGGAGGTGGCTAGCTGAGAGCTAGCTACCTGAGATTCAAGAAAGCAAGACCCCTTGTTCTTGAAAGTCAAGACATATCCGCATGTATCGTATGCTGATGACCAATGTTCCCACCCCGAGCATGATCCCCCCATCGCTTTTATCAATAAACTTCAGGTTTATTGTCAAGTCTGTCCCTTTTGGGTAAAATGCCTCTCCTGCTCTTATTTTTAACTTGGCTCACTTTTTTCATCATCTGTTTTTATTAAGACCAAAAGTACAAATTAAGAAGTTCATATATGAGTTTTATTCCTCAAACTATATGCTATGCATTTATATTTATATATGAATAAATAAGGCCTTACGTACAAGAGATTTTTCCATCCACATGCAATTTTTGCAAGGGGTCTGTGGAAGTGCAGTCACTTCCGGTCAGGCTGCCAGAGGCCCAAGCTTCACATGCTGGGAAGCAGAAGTCTTAGAGTAAGACTTTAGTCCACTTGAACACGAATTCTGTAGGCTTGTGTTTGTGTGCAGGAGGGCAGGAACGGCGCTTTGTCATCTGTGTCCTCCTCAGTGCTCAGCACCGTGCAGGCCGAACTGTTCAGGGAACAGCGCCCCAGGCCTGAGCACCAGGCACGTTTGTCAAGTGCTTTGGGGGGTGGGGGTGGGGGTGCCCTGGGTATTCATGACTCACTTATAAACTCTTTAATCCCACCCAGGAAGAGAAGGGGATGAAGAGCTTACTGTGAACTTTACTCATAACCACACTAGCTATTTTATGTAGTTTTACATGTCCTCCTCACAATCTTACAATGTAGTTATTTTTTTTTCATGTTACAAGGGAGGAAATTAAGATTTATGTAGTTTCCCCAAGATCACAGCTATTATACCTTTGGGGGTTTGAGTCTAAAATCTTAACTCAAGAGGAATAAAAACACCCATTCTCTATTGAGAAGGAAATGTTTTGGCCTGCCTAGTTGATAGATGTTGTTCAGTGGGAAATCTCAGGTTGACTTTTTTTTTCGGAGGGGCGGGAAAGGGGGCTTTGCTTTGCTTTCTTTTCCTTCTACGCACCCCGCTTCCACACACACACACACACACACACACACACAAACACACACACACACACAGACACATACACACATACAAATCAGGCTCTTATAAGTTTGGTAAGTGAACAAACTGTATTTCAAATCTCTGATAAAATCTTTCCATCAGAACTTAGAATGTGATGTAGAAAGATATATTACTGTGCCCCGTGACTCTGCCAGGACACAGACTGCCTGTGAGGCTCATGGAAGGATGTTCATGATACTTCTGTGTGGAGCCGGTTCTGGCCCTGTCTTCAGCAGTCAGCTTCAAACGGAACCCTTAGGCATCTGATGGTCGCAGAGGTCTGCAGCAGGGCTGAGCACAGTCCAGAGACTGTAACAGGTGCTGGAGGTACTGCTTCAACGTTCTTCGCGGGTAGCCTGCTGCCGTCCCTGGTTGATCTTTTGCCGAGGACTGAAATTAGACAGTTTTACTGAAGGAATAAAGCTAATGCTGTGTTCATAAAATCTAACTATCCCTAGAAGAGGTAACACATCCCAACTTTATGGGTCACAATTTAGAGACTTTTGCAAATTTTTAGATTACAAAATATATAATGTAGGAAGTATGGAAACAAAGTACAAAGAGAAAAAAATGCATCACCTGATTCTATTGTTTAGCAATAAACAGAGCGGTTGGACTTTGGAGTCAAGTAAGCTTAGACCTAAACCCTGGCTCTGACAGTGGGCAGCTGTGCAACCTCAGCGGGGGATGGGGGTGGGGGATAAGGGGTGGGGGTGGGGGGTGGTTGCTGAAACTCTAGGAGTCATGGTATCTTCATCTGAAAAATGGGTATATATTTATTATATCCCCAAACTGAAAACAACATAAATCTCCATCATCTGGTTAATAGATAGACAAAAGGTAATATATCCATCCATATGATGGAAGATTTATACAGCAATAAAAAAAGTGAACTGCTAACATGCACTATGAAATGAATGAAACTCAAAAACATTTGCTAAGTTGAAGAAGTCAGATAAAAAAAACCATGGGATTACATATTATCTAATTCTATTTTTATGAATGCCTAGAAAAGGCAAATTTATAGAAACAGTTAGATTAGTAGTTGCCTAGGGCTGGAAGTGAGAATAGGGGTTAACTGTAAATGCACACGAAGAATCTTATTGCGGGAATAAAAATGTCTAAAGCTGGATTATGGTGATGATTGTACCACCCAGAAAAGTTACTAGAAATCACTAATCTCTACACTTGAACTGGATAAATTCTATGATATGTTATGTAAAATATGTTTTAATAAAGCTTTTTATAAAAAGGATGGCAGCTTGTCATCCCATTTATAGCAGTTCATGCTAAAAAATAAAAGCATTAGTGTTAAAAGTTTAAAAAACGATATAATCTCATCCTATGGTCAATGTTTAAATGAGAGTATCTGTGAAATGCTCAGTGCAGGCTCTGGCACATATGAACACTCAAGCATTGCTTGTTGTTATAACAGCTAGCCATCAGCTGTAAATGCTAAAAGGAAGTGCAATAAAGTATATATTTCTAAGCATATATACTTTTATATCGATCAGATCATTTTATATAAGTCCTATATCTTGCCTTTCCTCCATGAATCATCTTTTATTTATTATTATAAGTTTTTCTTAGGGATCTCATGATGACATAGAGTACACCATGTGGCTAAACATAATTTAAACATTTACTAATAGATATGTAGCTTTTAAAATTTAGCATTATAAGTGGTTTTAATGAACATCTTTTTCTTTAGGTCTTAAGGTATTCATAGAAATGATGGTGAATAAATACAATTACAGGATTCAAGAATACACATATGGTTATTACTGCTATTGCATGTTGCTAAATTGCTCTCTTGAAAGTTTTTGCTATTTATACTGCTACCAATACTGTACGAAATTCCAATTTTATCACACAGGGACATTGAACACTATTTTTAAACCTTGGCTAATTTGATAGGTGACTGTGATATTGTTTCTTTCAAATGAATCTGTGGTTGATTATTAATGAGTTTGAACATTTCCCATGTGATTATTAGGCATGCATTATTTCTGTGAATTGTTGGTTCATGTCCTTTATGACTACTTATTGTTTCTGGTGGGCTTGTATGAATTCTCATTAGGGACTTTAACTCTCCTCTGTTGGATATTTCTTTCAGATTGCTTTGCTCTCTTAAATTTTACTAATAATGGGTTGAAGTTTTAAATGTTTAGAGAATTAAGGTCACTTTGTAAAGCAGATTTGTAGAAGATTCAGAGATGGATATGGGAATGGGGGTGGAAGAGAAGAGAAAATGCCACATTTTTTACCTGCTTTTTAATTTAGTCTAAGTGTCTAGGTCCATGTATGGCTCTGAACACAACTGTTACTTCACAGTCACAATGTGGCCTTCATAGTTCAATAGCCACTTCCTAATCCATCTAACAACTGTCAAAGCTCCAAGAGCCCTCTAGATCTCAGGACTGACTCAGGATTAAATTGAAATCCAGGAGTTATAGTAACATTGTCCTTATATAAATTTTTCTCAGGTCTGGGCTCCTAGTAACAAAAGATCAAAGCACAGTTTGGTAATATCCTTTTTGATCAATAAGCAACTTAATAAAAACTTTATTACTCTTGCTCTAGACCAACCTGAGAGTAAGAAATTTGTCAAGTGAATGTATTCAATAGGTGTAAAACCGGAGGGCAATTATTATTCATTATGAAACATCCGCACTTGCTGTATTAGTTGTCATAGGTAAGAATTCCTTACTACAGATCTGAGTTCTCTAAAAACTGCATCTTGAGAACCATTTCCCAAAAAGTGATTTGTTAACATAAAAAATGTTCCCTTTTTAGAATTAGTGTTAGTGAATAGTAATGACATTTGAGAATGTCCTTAAATATGCAATTGTCAGGTTAAAAATGATGGAAAAATTGATATTCAAAGGTGGTGCTAGCTGTGTGACTTTGGAAAAGTTACTTTACTTCTGAATCTATTTCTTCTTCTATAAAATAGAAAATAAATCAAACTTTTATCTCAGGCCTATGTGATAGCTATAAGAAATTATAAGTCATCAAGCCCCAAATAAACACTCAGATATTCTTTGGTTCTTAGACCAAGGAAATTAACTGGTAGGTCAGGTGCTTTAGCTCCTGGAAGACTGACTGCATTTAGGCAGGAGAATATAGGAATATTTACTTGCCATTTGTTGCTCAAAGCACAGTGCTAGGTACTTTTACTTCCTAGTAAAGCTTCATGACACTGGCTGTTCCTCCCAGTTCAATGATGAGGAAACGGAGGCTTGCAGAAATTATTCTGCATTATTGCACAATGAGCCAGATGCTCCCCTGTGACTCATTTCGGTCTTTATTCCACTTAATTAATACCTGATCTGTTGGACGTGTTATCCAATTGCTATGTGTCATGTCCGTTTTGAAGACTAATTTTCGCATCTCAAAAAAGGTGAAGAGAAAGTTCCTGAGATTACTCCCAAAACCTGCCCTTCCCACAATCTCCCCCACTCAGTAAGGATGACTTCATCATTCTAGGTGCTCAGACCCAGACCCTCACATTTGTCCTCAATTCCCTTAAACCCCAATCTGACCTTTAACAAATGCTGTCAACTTCATCTTCAAAATAAATCCAGAATCTGGACCACTTTTTACATTTTCACATTAGCACTGAAGCTACCAACGACTCTCACCTATATCATTAAATATTCTCTTAATGGTTCATTTTTGCCCCTGCACTTTTTCAGCCTATTTGCAGAAAGCTGCCAGAATGATCCTGCTAAAATAAAGGTCTTATCACATCATCTCCCTGTTCAGATCTTCAAACTGATTCTTGTGTGACTCAGATTAAGGAACAAAGATAGACACACAGTAGCTCGAGGCTCCACGTGGCCTGGCACACTTCCTATCCCTCCCTATGCTGCTCACTCCGCTCCAGCCCCACCAGCCTCAGGGCGGTGCTAACCCCAGATCCCACCATGGCTCAACACCTCACTTCTTTCAGGCCTTTATTCGAAAGCTATCTTCTCCATAAGGGCATCCTTCACCACTCTACCTAAAGTCTCAATGCCCATCATTCATGTCCCCAATTCTGCTTCATTTGTTTCTTTTACGTTTATCACCAATATACTACTAATTGGTATATTTACCTTATTTGTCTCCCCTCACTAGACTGTAACCTCCATGGGGTCAGCTTGTTCTCTCCTGTATTCCCAGCACCTAACGCATGGTGGGCACATGATAGATATTTGTTGAAAAAGTGAATAAGTTTGTAACTATTTGCTTTGCTGTACCCATGATGTCCTCTGTCTCACACGTCATCCTTTGCAGACACAGACTTTTTGTACATTACTCCTTGTGCCTTTCATCGGGCAGAACCAGACTTCCTTATAGTTTTTCATATGCCCCTCCAGGCTTTCCTCAGGATCTTCTTGACCAGTGCTGGGTCACATGACAGTCTCCAGTCCAATCACTGTCAAAAGGGAATGCGACCACCATGGTACTCACAGTTTATTCATGATTTGTTCCTTGCAACTGGGAAGATGGCTGCTGGAATAAAATCAGGTTAACAAGGAGGAGGGGCATGGATTTTACATGGGAAAATAAGTGTCTGCCAAATCTAGTGAATTGTAATTTCGTGTCTGTGATCACATTTGAGTTTTAACATTCTTATGAGGAAGGGTAGGTGGGTATTCTGACCATTTTACAAAAGAGAAAACAAAGATACAGATTCCTCAACATGCCAAGGTCATGCAGTAGCTCAGAGGCAGGCCCCAAGTGGTCTACTCAAGTTCTCAGTTCTAAAGAACAGGTGGCTTCCCTCGGGGCCTCAGTTTCTTCATCTATAAAATGAAAATAAAGTCCCTTTTTCATTCCAGAATTATGCTTAGACTGATTCATCATTAAGACTCTCTTCTTATCAGTTCAATTCCAGCTCAGGCAGAGAAACTAGAATGAGTTTCTGGACTTCAAATCCTGCAGAGCCAGAAGAGAAGAATTAGATTTCTTTGTGATAATTTTTAAAATCCCTTTTTGCTCTAAAATAAATACATAAGGGTGATCTTTTTAAACCTTAGTCTGTTCCCAAGGGTTTCTCCTGCACCACATCTTCAAATCCTTCTAGTTTCAGCTTTACCATTTGAGGAACACAGCTGAGTTGTCTGTCCTTCATTTAGAGGTCAAGTCTCCTGCGAATCCACAGCTGGAAGCTTCCCCTGCAGAGACCCTTCATAGAGCCCACTGGAGAGCCCTTCGTAGCTTGAGAGCTGTGAAACCCTGATGCCTTGCTGGCCAGGGTCCCAGTGCAAATAGTAGTTGCCATCATTCTCAATTTTGCTGTTGGTCATCTCACTCCCATCCACAGTTCCCAAAAGATCCAAGATTTTCTGTTAAATGAATGGCTTTATGAGGGCAATGAAGGACAAGCAGTAATGTAATAACTTACTGGCCATTGCATTCTAAGCTCTATACCCATATGATGCACTTTCCAACCTTCTAACTTCATAAATAGAGATCTTTTCCTTTTCTTCAGTGTCAAAATTAATGTTTAATGACTTCTTTGGTTAGAAATTTAGGGTGTTCCACATATTATCTCATGCAATTGTACAATTAAAAAAAAAATTACATAACTTGCTGGTAAAGATTGTTAAGCTGGTAAAGAATGAAGTTGAGACTAGATCCTAGGGCCACCAGGCTGCCTCTAGGGTGTTGTGCCAAGTGTTATAATTTTCATAGTTTCAAAATAGACATTTATTTGTACTGTAAATCACCCACTGTTACAGGCCTAGGATACATCACTTCTGAAATATCTGGATAGGGAATTTTACTTGAAAAGAGCTGCTTACACATTTTATTACTTAAGCCAGTAATTGGCAACCTTTCCGTAAAGGGCCAGATAGTAAATATTTTAGGTTTTACGGACTGGATAGTTTCTGTTGCAACAACTCTACTCTGCCATGGCAGTGAGAAAGCCCCATAGACAGCAGGTGAACAAATCAGCAGGGTAGCATTTCAGTAAAACTTTACAAAAAAAGCAGGCTACATTTCCCCCATAGGCCATAGTTTTCAATCTCTGAACCAGGCTGTGGTACTAGACCATGTACTCTTTCACATAATGTGTTAAAAGCATGAATAGAATGTTAGGCTCTGATTTTCCTAGACAAATAGGAAGGTCAAATTTGTTTTACAAAATATTTGTCCTAGTACTTCATACAAGTTTCTACACATTTATCTCACCAATATATTGCACAAATTTGACTGAAGCATCATAGACTCATAGAGATATGTGCACTAACAAGGGATTTTTGAGATAATCTCATCTGAACTTTTCATTGTATAGACGGAAAAACAAAGGTAGCTTTTCAACCTCCCATTTAAGAGAAGTATGAGTATAATTTGGAAGACCAAAAATCGATGAGTGTAGAGCTTAATGTGGAATATCAATTTCTTTTTGTCAAGGAATGAACTTTATAATATATATAATAAAATATATATACTGAATTACATAATATATAAATATATTAAATTATTTATATATTTTAATATTTAAAATTAAAAATATCTACATAATATGTAAAATAAATTTATATTATAAAGTATATATAACTGTATAATTTTATATATTATAGAATATATAAAATTTTATATAAATATAAAAATGCTTCCTGATAACTTCCTTTCATACCTTAGTTATGTTACAGAAAATTTGTTGTTCCTACAAGACGTTTTAAAGCCTTTAAAAAATGTCAGGCCGAAAGATGTGAAAAGAGTCTTTTGTGTTCTTAGATTTGGGCAAGTGTCTTTCCAAAATGTTGCTCTTCTATGTTCTTTTGTTATTGGCCAAGATACTCAAAGACGTCTTGTTTGAAGTAGCCTCCCCTACGATACCAGTGGACCAAGTGTCAGGGGCACAAGAAACCGCAGATGACACACTCAAATCACAGTCACTCGAAGGGGTGGGCAGAGCGTATTGCCAGTCTTTCTAATTTTCTATTAGTGAATGTTTAGACTCATAAAATTCTCTAAATGCTAACATTTGAGTGATTTTGTTAGGCTAGTTCCTGACATAAACTATTTCTTGTCACATCCCCTACCACCCTTTGGCATTGATGCAATTTTTCTCTTTATAAATGAGGAAACGAAAGCTTTAAAAAGCCAGGTAACTTAATCAGGATGACTTATTGTTGCAGAAGATGCTACTGGTGCTGTCTCCCAGGCCCTCGTCCATCTAGTGCACCCCTCCACTAGTGGCTGTGATTCTTGATGTCTAACAGCTCATAGCTGCACCCTTTGCTAGAAAATTATCCTAAGATGAAGGGAGCATGTCCCAAACATCAGGGTAGCCTGCAACCAGTGACCGATGGGGAAGGGATACAAAGGCCCAGCCCACTTGCCTCAAGGCCTAATAACTCCATGGTACCATGTTTGTCCTAGATCTTTTGGTGGGGTTGGGCTGAGGTCAGCCTTCATCTGAACCCTCATATGTGCCTAGACTCTTCCCCTGTATTATGCTGCTCCCCTCATTCCTTTGGTTTCACTGAAGAAGATATCCTCGATAAGTCACTTGTATAGGAATCTTCCTCTCAGCTACCGTTGAGAGGGAACCCAACCTAAGATCTGGTAAATGGGACATATTTCATATTAACATCTAAGCAATATGACCACAGCGTCCATATATGCAGGGAATAGTGCGCATTGCATTCCCTGCAAAAACACCAGCTTAGACATCAAAAAAGGTAACAAATATTTGCTCCCAATTTGTAATTTGCCTTTTAACTTTATGATATTCACCACAAAAAAAGTATTAAATGTCTATAGACAAATCTATTAATTTTTTTCATTGCGATTTCTATTTTTAATGCCATGCTTATCCATTGTAAGTTTTAAGCTATATATTATTCTATAGCTTTTCTGACTTTATTTTTAAATTGATATGATTAGTAGAATACTTATATCACAATTGTTCTGGCAACATTAAAGATTCCATAATTAACTTACCAATTTGAAATGCTTCATCTATCACATTTACTTATTCATCTTCCCTTGAGCTTCTTTTTTTGCTTTCTATTCTTTTCTGCTCATTTTTATGTTAAAGTGCCAGCTCCAACTTTTTAAAGTATTTTCTTATTAAAATTTTATGGAATATTTTGCTTCGTTTTTATTTTAGATAAACTTGAACTTAGACCAATTTTTTAAATAATGTGAAATTCATTGAGATATAAACATATACCATGTATACTTTTTGTATGTATGTTATTATTGAAAAAAAATTGACCAAAAAAAATGGCACTTTATTTGGAATTGCTTATAAAGCAATTTAGGGAGAATTGGCATCTTATAACATTAAGGAATTCTTTAAAAGCTCATGCTACTTTGCTATCTATTCAAGTATTTTTATGATCCTCAGTAAAGTTGCATAGTTTTTATACACTTCATACCTTATTATTCTTAAGTTTTATTGTGGTTTATATGATTTGAAATATTGTTTTTTAAATGATTATTGCTATACGTAGAAGAGTTTTTGATTATTTTACAAGTAAGATCTTATCAGTACAAATAGTGTCACTGTAACTACTTGGATTGTAGTTAAAAATATCACTGGAAATATTTTTCCATCTTGGGATATTCAATTTAATTTTAATGTTTCATAGATGTATTAATCCCATGTTCAGTTTATTAATAAGTGAATTTCTGCTCTTTTGGGGATAAGACCAATGCTCTCTCCTGGATAGAAGACCAGGCACTTTTATTCTACTTGATTGGGCATCCTCTCTGATGGTTGGCCAAGTTGCTAAATTTTCACATTACCCCTAGTTCCACTCACATAGTTACTCTCCTTGAAGTACAATATACAAGCTATCATATTATTCTCAGGTTTTAGGGTTATCTATGAATCATAAAACTAACAAAAAAATTATTGATTGGTCATGTGCCAAATACTTTGCATATATTAAATTAGTATCATACTTACTTTTTATTTATTCATTCAAAACTCTTTACCAAACACCTACTATGTATTCAGCTCCCAGCTTAGAGTTTAATGCTATAGAAAGACAAAAGAACAGTTGTAATATTTCGTGATAGTAGAAACACAGTGTTGTAAGAATTCATAGAAGGGATACCTCATCTAGATCTGAATTCTCAGGGAAGTTTCAGGTTGTGAGCTCAACTTAAAGAGGTAAAGGAGAATTGGAGTTATGATAAAAAGAAAGGAAACTTTTCTTTCTAATAGAAGAGTATTACCAGGCAATGGAACTACATTTACAAAAGTTGACGATGCAATGAAGCAAGAGGAGAGTAATAAGATTTCAGTTTCCCAAAATTTTCCAAAATAATGTCCTGTGCTATTTAACAAGACTATTTATTACCTAAGCAATAGTGGTCTCAGATCACCGGTTATGAGCAAAAAAGTATCTTCTTAAAGCAGATTCTGTTGTTCTCTATATACTTGGAGGCAAGCCAGCTTTAACAGGAAATTAGTCCTCCTAAAGAGAACAAAATAGATGCTGGATACTCAGTTCTACTGAAACCTTTATAAGCTCGTGGTTCTCAAGAGACAGGTAATGATTCAACTGTTTTGCTACTACGGCCAAGGAACATTGGCTTTGTAGCTCAGGATCTCTGAATTATTACTGTTCCTCATCTCAGTTTTACTCAGATAATTCTATATTTTAAGGTTTATTATTTTAACGACTTACTCTGAGTTGCAGTTATCGACCTTTCCCCTGACCCTAAAATGGTACCTGAAATAAACCATGGTATAGAAGTGGAAAAACCAAACGAGGAAATCAAACTGAACAAAGAAAAGATGGGGCCGGCTTTTAGGGATTTTTTTCCTTTACTCCTGCCTCTAAGGATATACAAACAGTCCCCCCCCCACACACACACATACACACACGATCAAGATATGACAACATCTCTCAGCTTAATCCACCTGCAAGGCACTGACTTGATCTCCTGCCCTCAATATTAGATTAGGTACCTATCCCTAGTCTAATCAACTATAGTTAAGGAGATAGTTTTTCTGTTTTTTTTTTTGTTTTTTGTTTTTTTTTTTTTTTTAATGTAGCTGCTTTGTGGTAACTACACGAGAGGGGAGTACAATTCTCTGAAAAGCAAGAGCTTGGAGGGAAGTGGGTATAAAAGAGATGAGCAAGTATGGTCACTAAGTTTAAAAAGCACACTAAGCGCTGCTTACATAATGAGATTTTGCCATTTGATATCCTTAAAATGTTCCCCTCCAACCAATTTCTCAGAACCAAAGTTTATTATTGTGCCAAGGCAATCTGTCTCCTGAAAGCTTCAGTTAAAAAGGAAAATGGCTAATTGAAAAATTAAAATTAAAAAAGAGCAAAATAGCCTGCTATTTCTCTGACTTCACTTTGTGCTCCTTCCCCCTTACCTAGTGCACTCCAATCAACAGATTTCTTTCTGTTTTTAAATTCATCCTACTAATTGCTACCCCAGGACTCTAAGAGTTGCTGCTTGTTCTGCCTAAACTATCCTGCCTCCAAGATCTTTGTATGCCTGGATCCATCAGGCTCAAATGTCACTTTAGAGACTCTTTCTATACTTACACAATTTGAAGTAGTCCCCACCATATTTGTTGTCCTAAGAGAATTTGTCAACATCTGAAAATTTCTGGTAAATTTATTTGTTTCTGTTATCTATAACAAGCAACAGGTAATAAAAGACCCAGCTAAAAGTTACGTAGAGTTTATTATATCACTTAATGAAAGAGGTGAATAGTTTCATGACAGGTTATGTAGTTCAACAATGTCATCGGGAACCTGGAATTGGCTATTTCTGCTCTGCCATTCTGAAAGCATTATCCATGTGGCCTCTTATGGCTTCAATATAGCTGCAGAAGTACACGACTATCCCCAAGTGGGATAGAAGGAGTGGGAACTTCTTACACATGTAAGGGGGAGAAAATCTGTTCAAGAAGCATCCAGTATACTTTCACTGAAGTTGTACTGGCCAGAATTTGGTTATATATGCAACTCCTCCAGGGGTTGAGAAAGCAAGTATCTGGCATGTTCAGCTTCTGTTCATCATGGATTAGAGATCTGTTAGCCAGGTAAATGGAGAGAGCAATGGCCAATGGGCAGGTAAAAAACTAGATCTATGACATGTGTCTTTATCTGAAGAACGGAAATTTCAAAGAGCAGGCACATGGACCCAAGCCACCTCAGTCTCTGAATTAAACAGCTCTGTGAGCCTATAAATTACCTTTATTGTTTAAGCCCTTGAGTATTATTCCATTTTTTACAAGCAAAAGCATCCCAAGTGGTAACCAACACAATCTAATAAGCTAATGTATCCCAACCAATCTTTGGGCAGCACTAGCAGGCAGGGCTCATTTACGCACAAGACACAGTGGACACAGTGCCTCGGCCCTATGAGACTTTCAGGGGCCCATGCACATGTTTTCATTTTTCTTAAAATTAGAAGAAAAAATTATAATGAATCCAATGTAGATTATATTTATCTTTATCTCGATGCAACTATAGAATATAATTTTTAATATTTTGATGAAGGAAGGGGCCCACAGAGGGAAAAATTGCCTAGGGTTCTCTAACTTCTTATTAGGGTCCTGCTTTCATGAATCCTGATTAGGTTATAAAATTATTATCTTGAGAAGCCAATATAGGACCCTTTGGAAGTGAGAAAGATACTAAGGGATTTTGATAGTGAAGAGAAATTCAGAAAAAGAGTCATATGAGTCATATGCTTTTTCAGAAATACAGTCTTCACCAGGGTATTCTCATGGAGAGTCCTGGAAACCCCAGGGCATGCCACATGCTCCTGGAATCCAGAAAGTAGAAGGTGATAGGACTATGGGAACATGGGCCACGGAAGGAAAAAGAAAGAAGGGAAGATGCTGGGAATAGATAGAAGGGCATAAATATAAACAATTTCCATGTATTAGCAATGGCCTTGGTTACAAATTCTATCAGGGACATATCAGCCGGGGGCTACAACTGCTACTCTAATGTGCTTCCAGAGATCAATCTGCCATCAACATCTGGGTTAGATTGCTCGATACTGTGTGTTACCGTGTCCTGCCCTTTTCCTTATAATTTCAGTATCTACATGTGGTAAAATTAAAGAGAGAAAAAAAGAAAAGAAACCCCAGCAAATTAAAGATATTTTGCTCCGCCTTTGTTACTCCTGGGAGTGTCTGGTTAATCCAAAGAAGACAAAAGAAAAACGTTTTAGGAATTTAGTCACATAAAGTTAAAAATGTGCAGTAGCATGCGGAAGCTTGAGACCGCGATAAAGGCCTGGATGGCGGTGGCCCCAGATCCCTCTGCTGTGTTGCCTCTCAGGCTTCTTGGCCACTGGACAATTCTGCAACTGGACAGCGAGAGGGTTTGAATAGATATCTCCGGGTCCTTTCTGTACCCCACATCATACAAATTTTGCAGATAATGCAGCCAGAGAGTAGTTCTATAGAATCAAACCAAAAACAAAAAGTTGTAACTCTGGGAAGGCTAGGACCAGTGCTCGGCATCACCCTGCTGTGGGCAGCCCTCCTTTGGGACCAGCCCATGAAGTCCAGTCATGCCGTGCCCACCAGCAGTGCTGGGGGAGGGCTCCGCGTGGTGTCCATACCTGGTCATTCATTATGAAAACCAGTGTGTGGCAGGCACGGAGCTGGCCTGCACCAGCTGTGCCAGTCACATCTTAAGGAAAACAAGCTCCCATCACTGCAGTCTCCCTCCCCCTGCACACTGTCTACCAAAAGTTTTTGCTGCCTCAGTCTGTCCAAAAAGGATATCAGACTTGAGATCCTGTGCTCATATCTTACTGTTTAAAAATCAATGGAAATGGTGATGATTGCACAACACTGTGAATGTACTTTATGCCACTGAATTATACACTTAAAAATGATATAGTAGCAAAAAAAATCAATGATTCATAAATCAATGATTCATTCTTATTTTTTAACTTTTTCATCCCGTTTACTGTCATAATTCTTTTTGTGGCTTTTTCCTAGAGGACTGGTTGGCCGTATCTCCAAGGAGTGTTAGAAGCACAATGCTGGGTGTCTCCTTTGCCTCTCTGTTAGGCAACAATGCTCTTGACAACAACCCTCTGTATGGGAGTGAGAGACTGGCAAAGACTACTCTCTGCACAGGGATGCTTAGAGCTTATCTCTGCATTCTAATTTTGATGCCATTTTAGTGTCTTTGTTCTCAGGTTCCTTTGTTTTGTTTTTAAGCAACTGCTCATTGAATCTGATGGTCTGTCTATGTGACCCTCACAGCGTCAAAATGGAAACCAAGCTTCAGTCTGGTTTAGCTTGAATTTTTATTGTTAAATAGAACAGAGAAGAATGTATAAAACAGATGTGCAGTATAATGAATAGTTATAAAATGAACACTCGTGAAATCACCAGTACTGACGAACTAGAATAGCACCATACCTTAGAAGCCCCTGTGTCTCTTACCCTTCCCAACTTCCTCTCCTCTCAGGAGTAAAGACTTGATTACCAAAAAAGTAAAAAAAAGTCTTTGCCCTTTCTAATTTTACCAACTGTGAATACTTCACCTAATACGGTTCTCCAACTTTATAAATGGAATCATGGTGTTGGATTCAGCTTATTCTTTAGCCATTTTATTTACCCACTGCTCATAACATATAGAACTTTTTTTGTACATTCATTCTCCACTTGCGATATCTTTAGAGAGAGCTGTGCTACATAAAGTATTATTGCAGTGCTAAGAGATTAATTGCTTCCTAGTACTTCATTATTAAAAACTCTCCTTCTTCTTCTGTTACAATGATTTAGCTGAGCAGGAAATAAGATGTGCCTTTGCCCAGGAGTGACATTCAGAATTGTTAACGAGTCAGCAGGGGCACTCAACAATCAGAATAGACAATAAGAGTGTGAGGAGAAACAAATTTTTCTCTACCCTTCTAGGTTCTTCCAGCTGGTCTAATAATAAAATTGACATGAGACAGATTAACAAGAGAAAATAACCAAATTTAATTAGATACATGTGCATGAGAACCCCACATACATGAGAGGTTCAGAGACAGAAAGTTAAAATGAGGTATATATGGCACTGTGAGCTAAAGATGAGGCAAAGTGCCTTAGGGCTTCAGAGGGAAAGAAGGTAGTTGCAGGATGGTAAGAAGAGCAGATGTTCAGTAATTAGATGTTTGTCTTGCCATATAGAGAGGTCATTAAATGTTATTTCTGGTAATAACTCTTATTAAGAACAAGCATCCCAATGTAGATTCTTCAAGGGAAAGGTAAAAGTTTCTCTTGAGTCCACAAGGTCTTGGTTGCTCAAAATAATAAATGATCCACAAGCTAAAGAAGCACATCTTGGGGATATGCCTGTTCTGAACCCGTTCAGGGGTCAGGCAGGGTGCTAGTATGACAGACTGGTGTCTGCTGACTGAGCATCAACACTGCCTGGGCCATGACTGTTTTCTACACCTGGATTCACCCATCCTTCAGGGTCTAGACCAAGGCCTGCTTCCCAGCTCAGTCCCAAACTTAATGGCATAAGTTGGACAAGACAGGCTCTTAGTGTTCTTATGTAAAAAAGGAAGAGATCAGGTTAGGATATTTCTGAGGATTCTTCCAGGTCTAAAGTTTTATGACTGAAATAGCATCTGTTATTATGTTATTATGTCTGTTATTATGACACTCATCGCCCTGTACTTTGCATTCCAGTTGTGTTCCACTGGACACCAAACAAAACCAAGCATCAAGAGGCTAGGTTCAGGCCTAGATTTAAGTTATTTGTCCCTTTGAGTCCTCGTAAGATTTAATTTACAGAAACTGTTAAATGAGTGTTTGATGAATTAAGTCCCACTTCTAGGATGCCATCCTCTACTATGTTGTTTTTTCTTGAAATTCTCTTAGTCACTTAGCTTTTACTTTCAAGCTTCCTCTTAATTTTTCATTTCATAAGGTTAAAATTTAAATACCTAACCTTATTTGTATAAGCAAGACAATAGATTGTCTAGGAAGTTTGCTCCCTGCCCACAACAATATCAGAACCTGGACTTTAGGAGTGCTCTATTTACTGAATAAACGGTTGGCCCTCTGCCACAGGGCTGTGAAGCCTTTACCTAGAAAGACATCAAGGACCATCTTTGGCCACTTGTGCTGCTAGAACAAAGTTACATCTGCTGGGTGGCTTAAAAACAAACATTTTACCTGAAACTAATATAAAATAATATTGAATGTCAACTATAATTGGAAAGAAAAAAGAAAACAAGAGAATGCATAGAAATGAGCAAAACTTTCAAAAAAAGACAACAAAAAAAACCAAAACCAAAAAAAACCCCCGCTTCCCATAGTTCTAGAGGCTGGGAAAATGAAGGCACAGTGAAATTCCGTGTCCGGTGAGGGCCCGCATCCTGATTCTTAGGTGGCCATCTTCTCACTGTGTTCCCACATGGCAGAAGGGGTGAGTGAGCTCTCAGGGATCTCTTTTATAAGGCACTAATCCCATCATAAGTGCTCTACCCTCATGATTTAATCACCTCTTGAAGGCGATGGGAGGGGGGGTTAGGATTTTAACATGAATTTGGGAGGGACATGAAAGTTGTTGTACAATCTATAACGAGCCCTGCTACCATTCTCCATGATTTAAGGTGGGGAGCCTACTCTAGTTTTTCATTTCAGGGCTTAGCAGTGTTTGGGCAGTGGCAATATCATGATGCTAGCAATGTTTTTGAGGCAGGGGTGGGTGTTTCTTCTTCATTCGCAGAACCCAAAAGAATTTCAGCTCCTTGTTGAGAAAACATTGTTCGAAGTTCTGGGTTTTCCTTGGTGTGGAAGTGTAGAAGGCCTCTCACTTTTCAGGCTCATCACAACTCCTAGCACTTCCATGGCTCGAGACTAAGCCAGCACCTTTGGACATGCTATTGGGTGACTGAAAAGTTAATCAGTCTGATGAGGCAGTTGGATGCGTGTTCTAGCGAAGCGCTAGACTAGTTGTGCAAATTAAAAGCAGAAGTCTATAAACTGACCCCAGATGCACTACCTCTAATGACTCCAAGCTGGGCTGTAAAGTATTTTGCTATTTTTCAAGTTTGGCATTTTTCCATGTCTGCCTTTTGTTTTACCATAACATATATGCAATGAGAATTTTTTCATAAGCTATAAAATAAGACGTGATAAACCCCTAGGCTAGTTCTTGCCCTTAAAATTGTTGTGATAACTTCAATCTATAGGATTTTTCTCTCGCCCCTCTCATTATGTTTTAAGTAGTTTGGTTCTTTGTGCACTGGGGAGATAGTGGTCGAGATATTAAATCAAAGTGAATAAAATGAGGGAGCGTCCATCTTGTCTCTCCTGGGTTGTATTATTTAGGCTTAGTTTGTTTTTAAAGTGACCTTGGTGCTAAGACATACAGGCTAACAGGAACTGGGATGATATGGAAGCATCCATTCTATGGGAGAATAAATTAAACTAATATACCAACTAAGGGTTCTGGGGAGAAATTGGAACTAAGAGAGTGCAGGAACAATGAATGTGGAGCACTTTTTAAAAATTTTTTCTTGAGATAAATAGGCCACCAACGTTTGGTGCCAGAAGCTGATTGTAGTCTAAACTGTAGCCCCAGCTGAAATGTGATCTTCCTGGAGAAGCTAGAAAAGTAATATGTGTTCTCTGCAGACAATTTGGAAGACACAAAAAAGCTATAAAAAATTTTTATTTTAATGAAAAATCGCACCCAGAGATAGCCATCATGTTTGCCTATGCCCTCTGTTTAGGTTACTAGTCACTTTTGAAGATTTTTCAGAGAAAATCACATAGTATAGATGGAGACTAACTTAGCAGGTCCAAAGAGATTGGTAGTTGGATGGGAAGATTCCAGTCCTGGGAAGATGCGTGATGGTGGCTCTCCTACAGTCCACAGACTCTTTGGCGCCAGCCCTGACAGTGACCTAGCAGCAGAAGCATCTCACATGCAGTCCTGCCTCAGTGGCCTCATACCCCAGTCCCACGCCTTGTAAACCCCACTCCCTGTGTTTCGTCATCTTAAGGCAGACAAATGATTCTGCTAGGAAAATCTTAGAAATCCCAGCTCTCCCTTATCTCTGTCTCCTCCAGAACAAGCAATTCTTTGGCAGTGAATCCTACCAAACTCAGTATGAGCTTCAAGGACCCTAAAGTAATACAGCACTCTCCCTTCAGTGGACGTTCCTGTCTGTGTAGCCAGCACCTCCAGCCACTGACCAGACCCAAGGTCCTCCTACAAGTCAAATTCATGTAAAGATGAGACGTGATCTGTTACAGCCAATAATGCAAGAAAAAAACAAAATTCAACATAAGCTATGCTGGAAAGGACAGAGTGACAGCATCACTCTACCTGAAGGAACAAGAGTGATTTCACTATGATGTGGCCGAGATGGGGAGCAGAGCAGTTACAGAGTGAGACCTTTACTCTGACAAGGGGCAACTGGGAGGCTCTTCCAGTAGTAGCTGTGATAGACTTCTACTCTCAGTGGTGGTGGCACTGGCAGGACCGGGAGGTACAGGGGGCTCTGGGTGCTGAACAACAGCAGGGAGTGAGAAGCAGGAGAGGGCGATGACTTACGAATTCCTGACCCCTTTAGGTAAGTAAGCACCTGGAAGTGGTGACCTTAGGGACTCATGCCTGAAGATGCCTGACATGGCCCAGGTGTCCCTATCCCCTAACTCAAGATAGGGCTCTTCAGTCATCAGGGGTCCTCACGGCCCAAAGAAGTTGCATGAGCAAGTGGCACAGATCCCCATGGCTGCTATGTAATTTTCTCCCTCTTAAGCTCCACCTACCTAAAGCCCCACGGGGTTGACTAAAGTAGAAAAAATATTTAAATAATTTTGCATGATTTTCTGACACCATCCAAAAATAGATGACTGCAGCACTATAGCCCTACCCTCGGGTTTGTTCCGAAGGATAATACTTTTTAAAAAAATCCTCCTCCCAGCGGACAGAACTTTGAGCAGTGCATCCAGTTGCTCATCTCATCTGGAAGGAGAGATGGCTAGAGATATGGATCTATGCTGATTTGGAGCAGTAGCTAATGGTTTGGATAGATAGTCAGAGACTAAAAAGGAACACACTGGAAAACTGCCGACGAGGTGGTCTGGGAAACTCGTTTGTGACTAGACAGCATTCACACAGAGTGTGAAGCTATTTCTGTCTCATGTCAATGCTCTTCAAAGAGCGGCCCAGAAGAGGAGGATTTTAAGAACGAGGGGGAAAAGGTGGCCTGTTCTGTGAACGTCAGCCAGCCTCTTTCCCTTGCTTAATGAGCTCTGAACCATGATAACTCTGAACAGAGTTTATGTATGAGCTCACAGCATGGATTCCTCTCACCAAGGACAATCTGGCTACAGCTGCTGCTGAGTGCCTAACCTCCCAACAGCAGAGACCACCATTGAACTCCTATCATGGCACCATTTCCTGGAGGCAGACTGGGGAACCAGCTAGCCACCCGGTGGCAGACTGATTACATTGGACCACTTCCATCTTAGAAGTAGCAGCATTTTGTTCTCAGTGGAGTGGATATCTACACTGGATCAGGATTTGCCTTCCCCGTTTACAATGCACTTGGGCTCACATCTCCCAGCTACTACCAAATCTCCTTCAGCTTCTCCAAACCCTGGACCAGAGGCATGTGAAGCTCTATGGTAAAAGGTGCCACTTCTTCTGCAAGTCACCCATTGCATCAGAGTTGGAGATGGTAAGAAACAGATATAGATTCCAAACCCAAGGTTTGGCAGAGAGTTTAATGAATGGACTAGTTACATTGGTGTGGATGGGGTAGGAGAATCAACAAGGTATGGAGAAGTAGCAAGAACTAATCACACAGGAAGCCATTACCACCTCCAAGCATGAAGGGACAAAGGACAGGACCAGTGTTACTATAGTCCGGTGAGAGCTTTAACAATGGAAGGAGGCCACCACCAAGAGCTGTAAATTTGGAGGAATGCAGCCATTGCCACACTATGCCACGGAAGGATGGGAGTAGTAGGAGTGAATAACTCAACTTCTCTTCAACTTCCAACTCCCTTGGCTTCAGCTGAAGCTTCCCATAGGCAAGAGAGCCTGGGTGATGCAGTTAGCAGAAGTTAGTACACCAGGACAGAGAATAGTAATGGGAGAGGGAGGCCTTTAGGGCTCATAATGGACCAGTAATCTGCAGCAATTCCTACTATGCCATGGGAATCAGAGAGCGAACATAGGAGGGTAAATTATTTTTTAGCCAACGTCTAGCTGGAGCATTTTATTTTCATGATCAATAACAATTACTCTTTCAAAGTGCCCCCAAACTGAGGAAGGCAAGTTACTGCAAACCCCACTTTGATAAAATGGTTAAACTATCACTTCTTTAAGAAATTGGAACCCAGAACATTGCATAATGGGAAGAAAATTTAGGTTGGTAGTTCAGGCTCTTCTTAATCTATCATGACCTCGCTGGAATTGAGAATAGGCAGTGCTTCTAAATTCTTTCTAAGTATTTAAAAATTGAATTAATTCTTAAGACATGAAACTATAAAACTTCTAGAAGAAAACAGGGAAACAGCTCCTTGATATCAGTCTTCAAAATGATTTTTTTGGGACATGACTCCAAAAGCATAGTCAACAAAATTAAAAGGTAAACTATGGAATGGAAGACTTTATTTGCAAATCATGTATCTGATAAGGGGTTAATATCCAAAATATATAACTCATACAACTTAATAGCAAAAAACAATGTGATTAAAAAATGGACAGAGGACTTGAATAGACATTTCTCCAAAGACACATGATGGCCAAGAGTAAATGAAAAGATGTTCCACATCACTAAACATCAGAGCAATGTAAATCAAAACCACAATGAGATCATCTCACACATGTTAGAATTGCTATTATCAAAAAGACAATAGGTAACAAATGCTGATGCTGATGTGGAGAAAAGAGAGCCTTTGTGTACTATTGATGGAATTGTAAATTGGTACAGCCGCTGTGGAAAACAGTCTACGGATGTTTCTCAAAAAATTAAAGATAGAACTACTATATTTGCGATCTCAGTTCAGGGCATTTATCCATAAGAGATGAAATCACTATCTATAAGAGATATCTGCACTCCTGTGTTCATTGAAGCATTATCCACAACAGCCAAGACATGGAAACAATGTAAGTGACCATCAACAGATGAATGGACAAAGATGTGGTATACATATACCATGGACTATTATTCAGCCACACAAAAGGAAATCCTGCCATTTGCAACAAAATGGATGGACCTTGAGGGTATTATGCTAAGTGGAATAAGACAGAGAAAGAAAGACAAATATTTTGTGATCTTGCTTATATGGGGAATCTAAAAACATCAAACTAATAGAAACAGTAGAATGGTGATTTTCAGGGGCTAGTGGGTTGAGGGAAATGGGAGAGATGATTGTCAGATGGTACAAACTTTCACTTATAAGACAAATAATTATAATTACTATGTATAGCATAGTGACTATAGTTAATACTGCATTGTATACTTGAAAATTGCTATGAGAGTAGAACTTTAATGCTCTCACCATTTGTAGTTCTTGACTTGTATCAGCCCTCATTAATGTTAATCCTTCAGGTGGTTTTAATTACAAACAGCTGTATCGAATAGAGTGCCAATGCCCAGGAGATTACCTTGCACTACTCAAAAATCTTGACCCTTCTTTTCTGACTCTCAGTTTCATAAACTATAATTTTAAAACTTTTGGATACAAAGGGCAAGGCCAGCTCTTAAACTCTCTCTGCACCCTGCAAGAGTATGTTCTTCCGTCTACCAAATACTACCTTTTCTCATCTAGATACGACATCAGTCAGCTGAGGAATCCTCAATACTCTGGAACCATCTTGGCCTCCTCTGTCCTTTGTTCCCCACACCTAATCACTTATAGACTTCTTGTTTGGTCCTTAGCAGTTTTCTTTGTCCTTAACTCAAGTTTCTTACCCTTGTCTTCTCAATCTTGCCTCTTCCAGTCACTTGGAATGACTCATCCCCTCCTCTAAACTAAGTCCTCTATTTTGAAACCTCTATGCCCCACCTCTTTCCCAGGGTTTGTATTTTAGGCCTCAATAATATTTTATTTTTATTGCATAGTCCAGACCTTAATTGTCCTTTAGTTATGACCCAAGTAATCCTTAACAATTATGAGGGGAAAAAATTGCTTTGAGCACTTACTGTGTGCCAGGTGCCATTCTAAGTACTTTACAGCTTTATAAGCAGTAACTAATTTAATCTAAGCAATTCTATGGAGGTGGGTTCTATTTAATCATTTTACAGAAGAGGAAATTAAGGTTTGGAAAAGTTAAATAAGTTGCCCCAAATCATCCAGCCAATAAAAGATGGAATGTGAGTTTGAACTTACATGTAATTTGTCTCCAGAATCTAGGATATTCTGCATCCCCTTAGGACCAAAGGACTGACTTTTGGTGAGCCTATAGCATGCCAGAGCACCTGTCACAGAGCACATCTTAATATTTAATGATTGTTTTCTCCTATTTAGTTGAGGCTATGAATCTGATGTAAATTTATGCATCAGGTATTAAATCATCCTATTTTATTGTCATAATTTCTGGTTCTTCCAATTGAAACCTTTTCTGAGCAGATGTATATCCAGGTAGTATAAGTCATCTGCCCCTGAAGAGAAGATGCTAGCCTGTGGTCATTTGATGAATTGCCTACATAGACATTTTTTTTCCTCTCAGGACTGATTTAACTTGCTTAATTTTGTACTTATCAAACACAGTGAACATAACGAATCCTTCTGAGTTACAAATTTATCAAAAACATCTGTTAATTTACTAAAAATGCACCATGGCCTGAATTGTGCCTTACCAAAGTACGATTTGTTTATCCGTGAACAGATTTCTATTTCTTTCTCAGGGGTACGTCCATGATGTTGTGAAGACTGGGATGTCACTCAGTATCAACTTGTACATTTAACAGGACATTCTTGCCTTTCTTTCTTTTCTCAATACAAGGGATGTTTTAGTGTTTTGTAAAGTTTAGCTTATCACTTTTGATATGATACAAAACATCATTTCCTCCCTCTTGGTCCCATGACCCAGCAATGTCCATTTCTGATTTAGAATTTCAGACAATGATACAAAGTTTTGTTTACTGTTATTTTATAGTACATTCTACACAGAGTAACAGGAAATTTTAGTAACTAAAATGGAACCACCAAAGGAAAAGTAAGATGTTAGGAGACTACTATCAGTCCCCAGCCCTACAAAATATAAATAAACATACCTAAAAGTGATCGACCATATCATCCTAGACTCAAGACAAATCCTATATCTATAATATGGGCTTTCCTATATGAAAATAGGCTTCTGTTGTCACATGTGTTTCTTGGGGTCATATAATTCTTAGAACATTTGACAGCAAGTACTTTGTCAAGGTTTAGGATTATGGCATGTCAAAATCATTTTCATAAAATTATCTTGATACCCTGAGAATTGAATATTTTGTTATTGCTTTGTGCTGTGAAATTCCCTATGAACAACATCACTCATACCTGTGACTGATATTCCTCTATATACTCAATAAACGTAGCCTTTTCCTGAGAGATCTGAGCAAAGAAGTCGAGCCCTGATGCTTCCCCACACCCTGCCCTGTCATAATAACCAAGCATTTAATGACCGTTAACCGTTAATGAGCTGCACATGGTCTCAATATTATTATAATTTTCTTTCTCATCATAAATCATTGATTTATCCAAGTGTTCCTTTGTGGCAAAACAAGATTGTTAATCTTGCTATGATGTGACAGAGATATCTGAGCCTCCAGCCTTCTCATTAATCATCACATCTGTGATATAATACTTTTTCAAAGGGTATAAGCTGAGTTCTCATTTAATATTTGTAAGATTCTGTACTGTTATGACCAGGTAAAATTTGTTACTTTTTTTCTTTTTCTTCTAAATATATCCTAAAAACTGGGGACAAATGAAGATTACCAGAATAAGATAAAAGTAGATATTTTTTCTTGATTAGTTGTTGAAGCATTACTTACATCTTGATACTTTGTTTATGTGCTATGGAACATTTCAGCTAGTAGTCTAGGCATTATCAAAGTGATGTGTTGTATAGAGAACATTTATAAAAACAAGTGACTATGAGTTTAAGAAGAAAAGTAGTTCTTCCAACATAGCTCCTTCCTATAAAAATGTATTGGTTATTTCGCTTCTACATAATGAGAGACCTATCTACTTATATGCACTCGATAGTTATTTCTGCCACAAAAAGAAGTGTAGTGACCCTGTATTTTCATGAATGACATCTGTCACAGAGAGACATAGTCTGTGTCCACTAGGCAGCACACAAGCTTTTTTTCACTTGCTGGACTACGGACATGATATTCACCAATGGAAGTAGGCCAATGACCCAAGCAGCCATGTGAATGTGTTTGAGAAATGTAATGGTTAATCACTTTAGTTGCAGCAAAGGGTCTCCTGATATACTTCACTGTGTTCATAGTATCAAATTCATAGATGATACATACAGAGCTTAGTGGCACACAAATCCAGCCTACTTTCAACAGACTACCAGCTTACAATTTCATTCAATTTTAAATCACACTAGAGAAAGCCAAAGAATCAACAAAAGCCATCTTATTTTTCATTATTTCAGTTTCCCTTTTTGCTTAGTTTGTTTCATTTTGTCAACATTTTAAAGATGACATTGTAACTGCAAAGTTGAGTAATTTTCTTGAGGTCCTAAGTGCTAGTTGGTGGAAGTAGGATTCTTACTTTGACTTCTCTAGACTAAGTCAAAGGCACTGCCCATGAAATACACAAGGACTCTCACAAAGCTTTCAAAACAGAGAAGGTTAATTACCAGCAATTGAGTGTCCAGTGCATTGTTATTTAATGCTCACAGCAACCTGAAGACAGTCACCTATACTTAATCTCTATTTTGAAGATGGGGAAACTGAGTTTTAGAGGTTAAGTATTCTTCTCAAGGTCACACAGCTGATAAAGTGCCTGGAATTGAAACTTTGGTCTATATGCTACCAAAGTTGTGTCTTAGCCATTTAGCTAGCTGAATCAGACTCATGTGAAATAGCTGTTTTACAGTATGTGATCATAGTGTTGTAAGTTAGTCATTGTTCTTTGGACCAGTTAAAACCCCATGAAGTCATGCCATGTCCTGGTCCATAGTTTCTTTCAGTTTCTATTAATAAAACTGGCGAAACCTCTCAGGCTACAAGGTTATGATGCCCTTTATAATGCCAGAGTGACTTCTATCAATCCCAACTTTCCTCTGTTCTCTGAGTATCTCCTTTGAGGCAGCTTGAGCAGCAGAAAGGTGTGCTATAACATCTAGCATGGTGTTCTTCCAGCAGGTCCAGTGCTAACTACCACATGTACACCATTGTTTAACCATGATGGGTGCTAGAACCTATACATTCACAAAGTGAATAAAAAGCAGCCATGATAGAACAAACATGTTCCAGAACACACTTAGTTTAGGATGGCATTGAAGGGTATCCATTGACTAAGAGTTTATCAAGAGTTATTCAATGATGTGCTTTGGCAGAGAGCATACTATATTGTTTCCTCCTCCAGCTCTCATTAGCTCAGAGCACTGGACAGCATCAAGAGCAGATAAAATTATCACAGCAACGTTATAGATTCCTATCGAAAGGAAAGCCTCTCAAAACAAAGCATTATAACGAACCAGCCTGTGTGGTGCAGCGTGAAACACAATGTGCAGGCACAGACTTCAGGGTCATAGCACAGAGGGAGAGAAGGTGCTGGGAAAGCCTGGCTCTCGTGAATCCCCTAGCTCCTTAGATACCAATTCATTAATTAATCAATAGTTAAATAATGATAAATTGTGCAAGTTTTTGTCTTAATGTTTTTTTTTTTCCTTCTAAGAAAAGATACTCTGGGATTTAAGTAATTGATTTAAACTGTTTCTGAAGCATTTAACTTAAAAATAACTTATTTTGAAAGAAAATTAAATGACATCAGTTTTTGTTTTTGTTCCTGTTTCTTTATAGGCCATGTAGACTGTGAATGAATGGAAAGACAGTTTGCGGGAGGTAGAAGCAGAAAAGGAGACCAGGACTGTGCTCTGGTGAAATTATTTAGGAAGGAGCAAATTTACCAATGTTGGAGTTTGCAGTCTCCCTCAACCTGCCAGAGAGAATCTTGAATTTATAAGTTCAATACCCTATTCCCTCACCTCCAAAAATTCTCTCTTGCTCTATAGGGCAAGACATTATTAAAAGAATTGTGGTGAGAGAAGAAAGAAGCCAGGGAGACATGTTCTGTATTGGCAAAAGAATAAATAAATCAACAAGACAGAGAAGTCAGGGCCAGACCCACTTATTAAAGGCATTTTATGTAGATTAAAGGGGATATCCCTACCTATGAGTAGGAAAAGGAATGAGCTGTTAAGCAGATGATTTTGGAAACCTGGCTAGCCAGATAAATACAGATAGATCTCAACTTTGCACTATACACAAAAGATAGATTCCAAATAGATAAGAGACACAAGAGAAAGGTAGTACTATGAAGTTATTGAAGATATAGACTCTTGACTTTGTGGCAGAAAAGAACTTTAAACTTCAAAAGTCACTATAAGGCCCAAAGTTGGTGGATCTGATTACAATAAATTTAGGACTTTTGTTCAACCAGGGACATTATAGACAAAGTTGACAGGTGATAAAATAGGAGATACATGTTAATAACATCAGAATGATTGCCTTTTGTGGGAAGTGGTTGTGGAGATAAAAAAAAAAAAAAAAAAAGGACTAAATAAATCGAGAGAGGGACCCTGAATGGACCAGTGTAGGATGCCATGAGCTGAGGAATCTGATCTACTCAATCCTCCAAAGTAGAAGTACCATGATAATGGTGTGTTGGGAGAATCTCAAGCATTTGATGAAATAAGTCTTCTAAAGAGCTAAGAAATGAGAGATAGACAATTAGAAGTGTATTTTCACAAGTGTTGCTATGGATCACGCTTTGAACATTTAATGTTCAAAACACAAATAGAGATTGGTCTTCTCTTGCAAATACCTTAGGCTATGGAATCAGGCGTCATAAATATGACTCTCTTGAAGCACATGGATCATCCTCAGCCCCCACTACCAATTTCTTTTGTTTTTTAACTGGGAAGCTAACCTAGAAATATGTGCCAGGCACTGAACTATGCTCTGAGGCTGCACAGTCTAGTGAACACATTGTGTCCTTCCTTCAAGGAACTCAGACTAGTAGGAGAGAGAACAAAAACAGGACAAGCATCCAACAGTTACATAATGCTGATTGTGTGCCAGGCACTGTTCTAAGTGTATAATGTTAACTATTAATCCTAATGACTCAGCAATGTAGGCATTTGTTTCCTTACCTATAAAATGGGGTAAATAAGTTACAAAAAGTAATATGCCTGAGGTCACAGAACTAGAAAGAAGTAAAGCCAAGATTCAAACCCAGGCAGACCAGCTATAGCATCTATGCTTTTAACTATGCACATATCAGTATCATCAATGTCAACATATAAATATGCATAAGATAAGTGCTTCGCTTGCAAAGAGAAGGGCACTCTCCTCAAATTAAGGGTAGTTAAGAAATTCTTCTATATAATGTCCTCCATGATTTTGAAAGTTATTATTTTGAATCTATAAATCAATTTGAGAATTCACATCTTTACAATAGTCTTTCCATCTATGAACAGCATATCTAAGTTTGTAATTTCTCTTATGCTTATAGTTGTAAGAATTATTCCTTAGGGGTTTTAAAAGTTCTATTTCAAAGATTATTTTAAAACACATTTCCTGGCCTTGTTGCTAAGTAACTAGAAATATAATTAATTTTATATAGATTTTTAAGGAGTAACATTTTAATAACTGATAATGTAGATTTATGTCTTATATACACAGCCACAATCTGCAGATGAGTTGTTCCTTTCCATCCTTATTATTTATATTTTTTGTCTGATTATGCTGTCAAGAACCTTTGGTATAACATAGAAGCAACGATGGCTGGCACCCTTGTCTTGTTTCTGACTTGACTGTAAGTTTTTTGTAGATATCCTTCACCAAGCCAAATAAATTCCCTTTTATTCTCAGATTCCCCACTGTGAATACTATTATGGGCTGAATCGTGTCCTCTCACGCCTAAATTCATATGGTCAAGCCCTAACTCCCGGTGTATCAGAGGGTGACCGCATATGGGGATAGGGCCTTTAAGGAAGGGAACTAAGTTAAAATGAGGCTGTTAAGGTGGGCCCACATCCAGTCTGACTGGAGCCCTTATGAGGAGAGATTAGAACAAACTCAAAGGAAAGACCACTGCAGGACACAGGGAGAAGGCAGCCATCTGCAAGCTAAGGACAGAGGCCTGCAAGCACACCAACTCTGGAATACTCTTACGGTTGGAATTTTTTGTTCCTGGAATGTTTGTTGGAACTTGATAGAACCTCTCTGGCACGGTGCTTCTGTAGGAAGCTTTTAAAATTGTTTCTTTAATTATAATGCGCCTTTTTGTTGTTGTTGTTGTGCTGGGTATTTGTGGTCTTTTTGGTCTAGAAATGCATAATCTTGGGTTGTGGGAATGTTTGCTAGAATTATTTAATAATCTCTTCTGACCATGGTTGTTGTTTTCCTTCGTCTTGAAACATCTAATTGGCTATTAGACCTCTGGGTCAATATTCTAATTTTCTTTGCTCACTGCTTCTCATTTATCTCTTTTTGGGTGATTTCCTCAGCTTTTTTCCAGTTCTAAATTTACTCTTTGCCTTTATGTTTTACCTGGTGTCCCTGAAGTCAGGCCCTTTCCAGCTTGACCTCAGGAGTAAACTTTCACTTTGGTTTTCTTTCAGAGTGCCAGTGGGATGGTGACCTGGCTTCGTGGAGGGAGGCGGGTCAGTGGGAGCGAACGTGCCTTTTAAGGGCTCACAGCTGTTTTGTGTTTTCAGTCTCTCTCAGTTCGAAAGAGCAGGTGCCCCCTATTCGTAAGCTGATAGTTCTGCAGCAGGAATCGGGTTCTTGGTGGCGTTCCCCATTCTAGAACTTAGGCTGCAGCTTTCTCTCTTCTGCCATGTTAATTGTCACTTCTCGATCTACTTTCTATTTTCCAAAATGGATGATTGCTCCTGTGTTGGAATTTAATTCTCTGTCTTATTCTTTTATTGGCCAGTGGGAGTGAGGAAGTTGGTCTTGGTACTTCTATAGCAATATAAAAGGAAAATAGCTATTCTGGAATCAGGGGAGGAAATGCTTCACTTCAGCTACTTCATAAATGGTATTGGGAAAGTTATTTGTGATTTTGCTGTGAGATTTCAGCATGTTGATGGGCCCAAGGGGATTTAGTTTTTCTTCCCACATTCAGAGCTGACCACCACCACATCAGGAGGTAGTACCAGTTATGTCCAGGCAGTGACACATTGACACAACAGGGTTGGTTGTAGTAAATAGTGAAGTCCATACATTTAGCAACCAGTCGGTCTTTAACAGTGCAAGGGCTCTATGCAGGGTGCCAAGCCAGGCTGTTGAGGGAAGTTCAGACACGTGGCCGTGCCCAGTTGCCTGGTGCGTAATTAGCTGATGATCTACAGCTGTCAGCTCTTTCACACTCTGCTTTAGTCTTCAAGCCTAGGTTGAGCTTTCCTTGGGCTTTTCTTGGGGTTGCCCCCAGCCAGTGACTAAGCAATGCCTAGCCATTTCTGCTCAACATGGACTCCTCTAAGGGACAATTTTTGATTTGGAGTTTCCTGTAAGACTAGTAGACTTCGTCAGGTGTGTATAATGCTCTGCCACTTCCCCATGCCGGATCCTGAAGCTCTTTTCTTTCAAGGGTGTTATTTCTTAGCAAACCTTTGTTCTCCTAATTCCATCTCAGCATTGGCTTCCTGGAGGACGCGACCTGCAACAACATGAAACATAGTTTCCACAAAGTCAGCTGGGAAGAAAAGGAATTCAGAAAAAAGAATGAAACAGAAAATAGTGTATATCATGTAACAAGACCCAGCAAATCCTGTTTGAAAGAGGTGAGTTATCTTAGGTTAAGTCCTTTCTTCCCCAACCTCATTCTGACCTCTTCCACTTATGAACGAAGTTCTGTTAGTAGCTGCATGTGGGGGCACCCTACTCTGGTGAGGTTCATCTTAGGGGACACAGTAGTACTTTGTTTAGGTTTAGGAAAGAGGACTGGGGTAAATCAGATGTTGGGGGGTCAAGGCCCTGGGAAATAAAAGCAGGGCTCAGAAGAAAATCTTAAAGTCATAGGAGTTATTAGAGGCAGTAAATGAGCAAAGTTCCTGATGACTTGGGCAGGTGTCAGTGTGTGCACACCTCTACTTTTTCTGTAAAAGGATTATTGATGGTTTAAAACTTACTCTAATGAGAGATACCATCTCTTAGCTATTAAGGAATAATATACTCAGTCAAAGAAAGAATGAGGCAAGATAAGCATTCTCTGCTTTGGGATTGGGGTAGGAGAAAGGAGACCACAAGCTAATATAAAAATGAGTGTTAAAAGTGCTATACTCTTTGTGCCAGTAATTAGATTCCTAGATGTTTCACTAGGATAATGAGATGCGAACAATTTTATAAGCAAACATTCACTGCAATATTTATAATAGTATCTAACAGGATTTGTTAACAGAGTACATTTATACAATAGAGCTTTGTATAGCCATTAAACATTTATGAAGAGTTTCACGATACAGTGAATTTTATATATTGAGCATGCATGATACAAAACTACCAAAGAGAGTAGTTTTCCCAAAGTTATGATGTAGCTAATGAACAACAAAAAAGGAGTAGATGGAAACAGTCACTAATATGTTGATTTTTCTGCATGGTAGAATTTATGAGATCAAGTTGCAAAAATGCATTTGTTTTTGTTTCCTACAAGGACACTTTTACAAAACATTTCCTCCAAATCTGCCTAGCCAGTGTTCTTTATGGAATTGTAGAGTATGGACTGTCAAAAGAATTTCTCCTTGCTATTGACAAGTGACAGTGATGACTTACTTCTTTCCTCAACCTGTGTAGTAATGCAATTGCCTCATGAGTTTATACATGTTTTCTTATGCATCTGGAAGAGGGTCATTTTTTTTTTTTTTTTTTTTTTTTTACTGAAAGCAAAGGCAGGGCTACATTAATGAGATCATGTCTTATTCAAGATTGCAGCCTGTTATTTGGCATATGGTGGGAAAGTATGAATGAATGCTCACCTCTCAACACTTAGTAAAAAACATGAATTGGAATTGCTGCTGTTGCTATCAGCTAAGGCTGCAGCTTCATGTAGTGCACAGTGTATAATCTATTTATACCAACATAATCTGTTGGTCTCTTCTGCACAAGGGTGGACACATTAACATCCCTAAAGATTAACATCTAATTAGAAAAATGTGCTCCATAGGGCGTTCTGAAGCGTCAGATTTGTTTGTTTGATTTAACAAGGACTCTTTTTCAAAAGGCAACACACGATTCTTTTATTACGTTACACCAAACGCAAGATTTTCCTCGGTGCCAGTAGTAATGAATGTGCAAATGGTGTAGAATAGGGTGAGTACAGTGGTGCAGCCTTTGGAACTTTTCCTTGAGCAAATTCTTTCATCTCCCTGCTTGAGACTCATTTACTAATTGCTAGAGACAGCATGACCATGGTTAGACTAATGACCTTTTTGGGACTGTCTTTCTCGAAAGTTAGCTTTTGAAGGAAAGGCAGACCAACTGCTCCTGAGTGGTTATCTTCCCCTGTGTAGAAACTGACAGGCCTCTGGAGTTTGACTTGGCAGTGGTCAAGACATTTATCATTAAGAAAATGGGCCCCAAAGTGTCTCTTTGTTAACTCAGGCCATTTATCTTGTTTGCAATATGCTTACCCATGGAGAGAAGGCAAACAAACAAAAACAAAAGGTTCCTTGTCTATTTGAATTATTTTTTTCTAGCAAGTTTGAGAGGGTTTCAACTTCTGCAATTAGTTTCAGCCAATTGTGCTGTAGTTTTATTGAAGTTCATCACTTCCAGAATCCAGGTCAAAATCTTTTCAAAAACCTATACACGTTTGACCTAGAATGCTAAGAACATTCAAAATTGGCTGTAATGACAATGCAACTGAATTTGGTTGAAATTTCTTTAAAGGTATTTATTTACACACAATTGTCTGTAAATTGGATCAACAAAGTCAAGCTCTGTACTAAATTCCTTCAAAAACCCCTCTGGCCATAGGAATTCTTATTCTCCAGCTGATGAAATAGGATATCCAAACCTCCTGGCTCACCACCTGGAGCTCTAAAGGGCATCACACCCTTCTGTATGGGGTTATTACATATTTAGAGTGAATTCCATTGTTATCTGATACACTGTTTTGGTGGCCACTAGTAAGCTTATTGTATAGATATTAATTCCTGAGGATATAAAAAAGGGAGGTGCCAAGTTGGGACAAAATATCCAACAACTTTTATTCAGCAAGGTACTCGTTTCAGAAAGACTCAAGTTTCATTCTTGAAACATTACTGTATGGAAGCCCCTAATTGTAACTTGAGAGCAATCCTTCATCCTCCTTAACCTCTGGCGGGGGGGGGGGGGGTGCAGAGCATATCAGTCACCTGGGCCTGACGTTCATGTTGAATTGGTTGTTCATAGGGTAAATCTTCAAAAAACAACAAACAACATCTTGAGTGTTCTTACCCAGCTTTCCCCCCACCCCTCAAGCTTAATGTAATAGTGAAATCTCTGCCCATTTCCAAGTCTCAAGTGCACCTGCGCATAGATACTTTTATAATGACACGGCCACAAATACTGTATTACTTGGAAAGCTTCTTACTCTATTGCTCATTTTCTTCAGAGGTGATGGATTTGTGATCAGTGTAATAGGACTCAAAGTATGCAAATAACTGACCAGCTTCTTCCTGAGTGTTTGAGATCTACAACAGACTGTACCAAGTCTAAACGTTTTGTCCTTTCATGTCGTGGAGAGTGAATTCTTCAGGGCCAATCTTATCAGAGGCAGCCTCCTGGATTACCTCCGGCCGCATCCGGGGTTTCTGTGTCCACCTCCCTCCCCCCGCCTTCCAGGGACCTCCGGCTGGAGCTGTCCGCCTTCGCAGTTTAACATGCTGAAGGCGGGGACGAGTCCCAGGCTTGCCGGCTCAGTGTACTCTCCAACACACTTTGAGTGCTCCCTGCGGGGCCGTCTCGAGGCCGTAGAGCCTTCAGGAACCCTCTCCGGAGAGGGGTGCTAAGTGTCAGTAGTTGCCACTCCTTTCGCATTTCGGCGCTCGCTTCCTACGGGGAGGTGGGAGGGGACACGAACGGTCTGCGGCACTGGAGCACAGTTCTGCTCCGCTCTATCCAATTGGGAGGCTATGGAAGCACATTGAACTCCGGCGGCCGCAGCACCCGCCGATTTTCCGCTCTTCCCGGCTCGCTCTTCCGCCTGCGCCACCCCAGCTCCCGCCCCTCCGCCGCCTTTACAGGAACCAAAGACCTAGCTGCTCCCGCGCTTCTCTCTTGTCACCCGCAGTGGCCTGCCTTTTATAGGCGCCGCAGCCAATGAGCGCTCTCCTTCCCTTCTGCCCGCCTTCCCGGCCAATCGCCGCGCCCCTTGTGTAATCTTCGGCTCCTCGGCTGCTCTCGGCTATTTTCGTTGTTGCTGGCTTTTTCAGGGGCTGCTCGCTCGCAGCCAGAGACGCTGCTTTTTTTTTCCGGGTTCGGAGCCGTTCCGGATGCTTTAGGTTGCTGGATGACTGATCTCCAGATAACTGAGGCGTTTCTGTACATGGATTATCTGGTAAGTGTGGGGAAGGGGTGGCATGTCGCCTCTCGGACCCCGACATGCCCAATGTCCCCCCGCCTGGAAGAACAGCCTTTTTGCTTTCTTTCTTTGGGATGGGATGCCTTGGGGTTCTTTCTGCCACAACCGGCTCTAGAGCTGCCCCTGGACTCGGAGGGGCGGGCGGGAGGGGTGGTGGTGCTGACAGGTAAAGGTGCAGCCGGGGCCAGACGCGCTGCGGGGCGAGGGACTCTCTGGGACTGCCCGAGAGATGGGGCGGTGGCGGCGGGGCGTCCCCTGCCCGCGATCGGCTTCTTTGCTTCCCTCTGCGCTCCCCGCAAAGGACTTTCCGGGGAAGCAGGAGTTTTCCGCTCTCCCTTTAGCAGAACTCCAGGTACTATTAAAGAGCCATAACCAGAATGGCTTACTAAGTGCCCAGCAGCCCCGGTCATTTGGTTGTTATTAGATCTCTAAAGCTATGACCTCGGTCGCGGTGAGGTTTTAAAAGCACATTACCATAAAGTAGACAGGACTAAACTGCATCGCAGACTGGCCAGAACAGGACTGGGTATGGGCAGGCATTGCCCCAGTGTTCCTATGGTGGGTGCATGCCGCTTTTACCCTGTGCACGGATTGGATCCCAGTTGTGCGTTTAGGCCAAGCTTGTTCTGAGAAGTTTAGGTGCTGAAAGTGTCAGCACAATGCTGAACATTGTTTTAAAAAGGGACCTGTGTGTATGTGTTTGTGGAATTATGCAAGCACCTTGCATTGTTCCAGAAATTATATTTACTCAGAGCTGTCTGCCTGTGTTCAGGGGGATCCTGATTGACACTGGCTGTTTTCTATCCTATGCAATTACCAGGCTTACCTTGTTAGCTGGAACCGCTATGGCAATGCAGAGTTCAAGAAGCTGGTTAAAAATATTGACCTTCTTGTCATCTTGTTGGATACATGCAGTCGATCTCCACTGTAGATCGGCCTGGAAGAAATTTGCCAGTGCCTTCTAGGAATTACACTTAATACCGTGCTAAGAAACACCAAATGCTTTCATGATCAAGAAACGCTGGGCAAGGACTAATTTGTAATGTTATCTTGTATTTGGGCTTATTTTAGTTTACGTGAAGGAAATATTTCCCCTAAAGCTTCAAGGCTTGGTAATCTTGTGGGGAAGGATGGTGATTGGAGTTAAATACACGACCTTGTGAATAGAGCAGAGTAAAAAATTCTGAGTTCAAATTGTTTTTTTGTTCATTTGTTGTCAGTAACTTACTCTACGTGATAAAGGGACATTATCCACCGACTACTGGAGCCAGTTAAGGAGGTTATCTGATTGTGTTTTACAATGCAAAGTGCCATGTGGGTTAAGAGAGTTGCCACATGTTTCTCAAAGATAATTTTCTAAATTAAATGATTGATTATTTTGTAGCCTGTCTTATAAAATACAACATTATGGATTTTCTTGTACTAGCCTAAATTAAAGCCAAAGTTTGTTGAGGATAATTACCAAGTAGGAGAGAGTAACTTCACCTGGAGTTTTGAAAGCTAATTTTGGATACTTAAGTAGTTCCTGAAAAGGAAGTCAAGTGATTCTAATCTTTTTATTTCAGTATTTTCTTAATTTACTGGGTGACTTTTAAATTTATAAATTGCATCACAAAACCGTCTTTGAGGTGCCAAACCCACCGAAGCATTTAGTGAGAAAAAAAATTGAAAACTAGTTAATTACTCTGGTTAATTTCAAGATGAGAGTTTAAGTATGGGTGGATGAATGTTTGTGGGGCTTCAGGTTACCTTAAAAGCACACTAATCTTTTTCAATTTACTAACAGTTTTGTGTCAAAATCAGTGGGCCCCAAATTTGACATGACCTTTCTGTTCTACGGGACATACCCCCACCCTATTGCACTGGTATTAAAAAAAATCATTATTTTGTCATGTTAACTATGCTTTTAAGATAATTCGTAAGTGCAGTGAAACAGTCCCATAAAAATCATTGGCTAATAATCATCTGAGGTGAGAAAAAGATCTTAAGTCAGTTTTTATGAGTATGCCAGATATCTTCTGAAAAGATCTGAGAAAATCCTTAAACATTGAGTCCAGTTTTTTTCTGAAACTAGACTGAAAAACCCCCCCACAAAACCTCTTCAGGTGGTCTCATGTTTACTTTTTGCTTATCAACTCTCAGGAAATGATATGCCACACATCATTCCTTTCTTTTTACCTTTCCAATTGACTTGTTTTCTTACAGCTTTTATATGATGTTTGTTAAAAACCAGTTTCTGAAAAATTAAAGTCAGTTTCATTGAGTGTATCTGGGATCTTATTTTTAAAATGAATCAATTCCCAAGTTCTTTTACCAGCCGTCGGGGGAAAAAAAAAATGCTGCTTTCTTTCTGAGTTTGACTCTTCAGATTTTGCTGATTTTTTAGACCAGAGTAAGCATCCCGTCCATACCCTTGCTAGGCATAATGGTGTGTGCCATCTTTCCTTTTCTTTATTTTTCTTTTCAATTGATGTTTGACTTTCTTGTCGTAGCTATTGGAAGCTGGGAGAGGGAGCTTTGTGTGTGTGTTGTCCATTGTTCTTTGGGCTGGATGTCATCACTTAACCTTTTTTATCTGGAGGAGAGTGGAAAGGAAGAGAAATGAGAATAAGGTATGGGTGCTATTTTTAACAGCTTTTAATAGGATTGCGGCTATTAAAACAATGAAGCTCTCTGATTTTAGAACTTGTTGATTTCTTAAAAGAAATGTTCTTGATTAGAGGTGATAAGGTGAGGGACAAGGATAACACCTTAATATTTATGATAAGGTTTTTATTGATTTCAGTTCGAGGAAATAGTGGTAATTTGCTAATCCTAAATAATTATATGTATCCCGCGGTGCCCAATGTTTGTTGAACTGAATGATATGAGAAAAAGGGGTAATTCTACTTTTCTCAGGAGCTTCTAAACTGAGACAAGATAAAATCTGTTTGGATTAGGTGTTTTGTTTTGAGGAATGCAGAATGTATCTTTTACTCTTCACTTTAAGATTATCAAGATATAATTTTGTTTAAAAAAAAGATAGGATTTGTTTAGCTTGGGCGGCAATGTATATATAAAATCTCGATTTTTCTACTTGATAAAGGAAGCTGCCTAGGAGGCCACACACCTTTTCTCCATTTTCATGATAGGCTTTAAAGGCCGTGTTCACACCTGTCAGGTCTATGGGTAAAGATTTTGCTGCTGTTCTAACTGGCAGTACCATCATCTTTCTCTCTCTTCAGACAGGTAGAACTAGTTATTGAGACAATATGCAGAGCTTTTGGAATAAGGTGGGAGAAAATAATCAAATTATAATGAAAGAGGAGCATATCTACCAGTTTTTCCTAGGGGGTTGGATGAGATCAACTTCTAGATTCCTTTCAGTTTAAAGTTTTTTTTTTTTTTTTGTCCTGACTCATATATATTGATTGGTCTGGATTTCACCTCCTTCCCCCAGTCTGCCATCAAAACATAAGCAATAAAATGTGTTATGCTTTGTGTAATGATTATAATGGTTAAAGGAGATAATGGAGGGAAAGTAATTTATAAACACCTTGCTTTTCAGATATAAGGTGTTAATTACACTGCTGATAGTATTCACATCTCCTATGGAATGACTATTACTGTTCAGTGGTAAATATTTTTTAACTAATCTTTTAAACTAGTCTCAGTATAGGGAAAGGTTTGGAGTGGTATTCAGCAAACAGGAAGTTACAAGACTCAAGAGCAGGGGTCCTCAAACTTGGGGCCACAGGCTGGTACCTGTCTGTGGTCTATTAGGAACTGGCTGCACAGCAGGAGGTGAGCAGCAGGCCAGCAAGTGAAACTTCATCTGTATTAGCATGTTAGCAGCCGCTCCCCAGCACTAGCATCACCGCCTCAGCTCCACCTCAGATCATCAGGCATTAAATGCTCATAGGAGCACCTGTTCCTGGTGCCAAAAAGTTTGGGACCGCTGCTCTAGAGGATTATTTAATACCTAAAAATAAAACCAAATTTGAATATTTTCATTAATCTGTTCAACAAATATTTATGGAACTCCCTCTTTGTGCATGGCCCTGAATGTTATGGGGGATGAGCCCCTAGCTGGGAACCCTTTGGCTGTAGGACTGGGAGGCATTTGGCTCTACAGTCCTATGGTAGGACTGATTGGATGAGGCACATAGGAAGAAGGTGGCTTCTGATGTGTTCCTTAGATTTCTCTCTTATGTGTTTCTTTGTTTTATTGTGAATGAAAATGCAACGTTAAACTTGAAAATGTGACCACTAAAAATGCTTGATTAATATTGGATGATAGTTGTCTATTAATTTGCATTCATATATTGCATTTGTATATTGTGCTTGGTCTTTAACTGCATTTGTATATTGTGTTTGGGATTTAATAAAGCCTGGGTTCTAGATTTCTTCTTTTTTGTAGATTGGTGGCCTAATTTCTTGGTAATAGGCTGTTAACTGCCACTATAAAAATTTATGTGCCAGTGGGGAAGATTAGCGAGAAGAGGTAGATGGATCCGCAAAAATCCTTCCCATTTGCATGATAAAAGCCAACTAAACCAACCAAGAATAGAAACTTGGTACTGCAAACGGCAGTGCCTTGTTAGGCACTAATAAGTTGCAAATGAACTCATTCAAAAAGAGTGAAGGCACATTTGTGATTTTTTTTCTGCTGTTCAGTTATCTTAAGAGTGTGCCGTTTTTAACTCTGAATGACTATGAACATTACAAGTTGTATGTTTTGACAGTGGTCAAACTGACTATAAAGTAACAATATAGGCCAAAACGTTTTTTAGTCTTAACTGCAACTGGATTAGTCAGTCACATAAATGTTCTTTTATTAATAAATCATAAGACAAAAATAATGCAAATACAATAAACAGATCTACTGTCTGTGAAGTTCTCATATGAAAAAAGTTTTAAGAACATCCATACTATTAGGCTGGAACTTTGTTTAAAGGCATTAGCTCTGGTTCTCCGCCTTTAGTTCCTCCAGTCTCGCAGTGGGGGTCCCAGGAGAAGACACACAGGGGCCATGATTCATGCCCTCTAGGAGCTTGCTTTCTGAAGGATGCCTAAGCCAAGTGTTTGTTGGCATGCTGAGGGTGAGGGGAGTTAAGCATATGAGTTATGAGGGTAAAATCAGTTAACATTTATTGAGCCTGTGTGCCAGACATTGTAAGTGCTTTCCACATGTAATGGCATTAAACCGAGGCTCAGAGAAGTTGTATCATTTCCCCAAGTTCACACAGCTAACAAGTAGTAAAGCTGGGATGGTGGCCCCAGAGCCACCCCCCTTCACTGCTTTCCTTCCAGCTTGGTGTTAAAGCTGCTTGATGCAGTTGAAATTTTTACAGTGTATTTCCTGTAAATACTGTGCCGCTTCTTAAGTAAAAGGTAAACCAAGGGCCCGAAGCAGTCTGACTGGTGTTCCCATGTCTCAGGGACTTGGTTCTGCTAAATGACTATTAAGGGGAAGTCTGGATAGAAAAGCTATGTTGCGTCCTGAGCCATCCACCCCACCATGTCCTGACTCTAAGATGACCTTCAGCATCTAAGGTTTCATCAAGTGACTGCAAATTGGTTTCCAGGGAAGGCTGTTGCTCACCCCCCTACTGTCACTTCAGGGGCAAGTTCCTGCCTGCAACAAGTGCCAGTTTTCTTTTGAAGATGTCACTGAAACTCAGGAACGATTTGTCAGTTTATTTGCAGTCTGCTATGCTGCTCCTTTACCAAGTGCTGCCTGGGAGCTGGGGCTGTCCCCAGCAGGCATTAGGCCCCAAATAGCCTTTTGCTTATGGATTATCAGTTGGGCAAAGTCCTCTGATGACATTAACTATAAAGGTTTTGTTTCTAAGGTAGACTGCAAAGAAGGAAAGATTTTTAGGAAAGGCCTGGTAACTGCACTGTAGATAACAAGAAATCTGGAATTTCCCCTGATACTTCTGACAAACTGTGCTAAGGTGAGCTTTTAGTTTGAGATGTGCGGCCCTCTTTAGTTATGCTCTGGCTCCTCTCTTGGCATTTCCCCAAATACTACTTTTGGTGTTTGGGTGAGTCTAAGAAAGCCAGTTCTGGTTGACCTTTCATTTCTATGTGTCTGCTAAGGGAGCACGTTTACTTCCAGCAGGGCTAGCTTCATGGGTTTGTGGCTATGGGGGCCTCTGTTTGGTTTAATGCTCTACCATTACCGTCTTGCAATTTTTAATTTTTGATACTTTGCAAGTGTTTTCATTTTGCACTGGTCCCCAAGAATCATGTAGTGGGTTCTGACTCCTAGTGCTAAAGTTAAGACATGGGAATAGCCCTTAAATGACCCCAGGGCAATAGTCATCAGCTGAGCCTGTGATCTGCCCTGACCATCTTGATTGTCATTTTATTGCCAGAATCAATTCTGGTGCCTGGTAAATAGGGGACTATGTACTGAGTACAGTGCAAAGTGTTTACTTACATCACCTAATTTAATCCTCCCAATACTTCTGTTAACCAGATACTACAGACTTACTGATTTAGAAAAGAGGGAACCTGAGGCTATGTGAGGTGGACTCTTGGTCAGGATTTTGTTACCAGTGGAGTGTCAGGGCTAGGGATGAGCCCAGCTTGGTGGGCTCCACGCCCATGCTTCTTGTAAGCAGTACTGCCTGAATAGAGGATGAGTGACAGGAGCCTCCTGAATCATAGACACAGTGCTGGAAATCGAGGGGTCACTTGATTGCTGTTGTCACCTGGTTACCTGAGAGAAGCTCTCAGGGGGAACTGAGCACAGCCCGGCTTCCGCTGGGGCAAGTAGGAGAGTTTGTACCTTAAGATGAGAATTTGCATGCCGATTTTGCTTTCATTTGGTTACCTATCCTCTCCTTCACTCTTTTGTGTAAACTTGATGTTCTGCTCTTTGGCTCACAGCCAAACACACCTACATGATTTTGATGGTGACTAGCCATTTGAAAAGTTGGATTTGTAGAATGATCTCTTTTATCAGGTTCCTTTGTACCTAGATTTGTTGGGAACTGTTCTGACCTCTGGACTGCTTCACTCGGGGTTGAGGACTTAGAATCTCCTGGTAATCGTGCCCATGTTTCCCTAAGAGAGATTCCTGTGGGTTCTTTTCAAGGGAATAGCCACTTCTCCAACCGCTCGCTCTGGGGAAGCAGATGACAGTCTGGAGTCCATCTCCAGACCACTGATGGAGGTGCAGAAGGACTTGTACCTGTTCTAATCAAGTTACACGTAGAGTCAGGAGCTAAAATGGAGTATAATTTAAAGTTTTATTTTTAATAAATATAAATATTTTGAATACCCATATTCAGAAAAGTACAGAAAATAATAAAAATATATTTATGTACCTATCTCCCTTACTGAACGGCTATTAACATTTTGCCATTTTAACTTAAAAACACTAGTCCTCTTTAAAAATAAAAAAAAAAGAAAAGAAAAACTTTAAGGTTACAGCTAAAGCCCGATGCTCCCCCATGCTTTCTTCCTCCACCCTTTCAGTGTTGTTGATGATCTCGAAGTTAGTGGGTATCATTCTCATGTTTTTTTTTTTTTTGGCATTTTTATTTGCATGTATGCATAAATAATATATAGCATTGTTTTTTGCTTAACGATTTTACCAAAATTACAATATATACCCTTATCTTTTTGGAACTTGTTTTGTTTCTCTAATGTTTTTGAGAATAATAAATGTTGCTGTATGTATCAGTAGATAATCATTTTATATTTTTGATTTGGATATTACCATTTCAGGTTTTATATGTAGAGATCTTATTCGGACTTTTGAGGTTCTCACAAATTGGTTTTGGTATTGATTTTGAGGCATGGTTTTGTGTATTTACTTGTTTTTAGTACTATACAATGAATCACATAAATTGTTTAATGAGATTTTATGCATTTCAGTCTTATGATTCATCAGTTTGTTTTACAGTTTACAGCAATCATTTTGTCATATTAAAATGTACATGTATGTATATATACATATGTATTCTTGCCTGTGTGATGACTAAGATTATTTTGGCAACATGTTTATTATTAAAGTTAAAAGCTTAGTGAAGGACATTTGGAAAGCACAGCAAAGCACAATGGAAAAAATATATCTGTAATCCACCAACCCACAGAGAACCAGTTAACATGTTTCAATCCAACATCATAATAAAGATATAGTTTTATAACCTGTGTTTTATACTTAATAGTTTCTCTTTTGCAACATTAATTTTATGCATTATACTGTTAAACCATGATTTTCGTAACCAATCACCTTTTCGTTGAATATTTTATGTTCTCTTCAATTTTGGCTGTTATAAATAATGCTTCAGTGAACGTTCCATGTAAACTCTCTTGGATATTTAAGATAGTATATTGTAAGGAGCAGCAGCTCTATGGTACTTTAACAAGTCTAATACAAAAAGATGTTTCTGTGCAAGTAAATTTGGAAACTGGGTCAAACAAAGTTAAACAAGTTTCTTTATTATACAGGCTTTAATATGCACATGTACATGGTGAATCTCTAAAAGGGAGACTATTACATGCAGTATTTTTAATCCTTTGGCGTATTTTTGCTTTATGATCCAGTTCTAGAAGTAGGTTCGTAGAGTCAAAAGGTACCTGCATTTTAAAGCTCTTGGTATTGATAAAATAAGTTAATATTTGTAATGCATTTAGAACAGTGCCTGGATACAATCAGCTGTTGTTTAAGTCAAAGTTATATAATAGTAAAGTTGGTGATAATGATAATATATATTGTGAGTTTACTATGCTAGCAAGTGGCTTAATATGTATTCACCATTTAGTCCTTTCAACAACCCTCTGAGAAGTGTAGGAGCTATTATAATTATTACTGTTTTATGGTTGAGGAAACTGGAGTTCAGGAGGAATTGAGTAATCACAACTGCCTTAGTTGTTAGAAGGGTTAGTGGCTAGTTTGTAATCTTAATCTACACATTTTTATTATTGCGATGGAGAAGCAAAAGAACTTTGATTCTTAGATATTTCACTGATTATACACAGTATAAGGTGTTTCCCAAATCTCAGTCCATAGAAAAATGGAAAAATCAGGAGAGTGTTGCAAAGTAATTGTAAATTTAATTTAGACTTAAAACATTTGATATTATCTTTCCAACATTTGTGGGTATTAGACTATACTGTCTATTTTGAAATGATGGTGAATGAGTCTTCTTTCTCCTCACCCCTACATGTCATTACATGGCAGAGTAAAAAGCTGACAATCCTGTTATCAGTCCTCAAGTTCGTAGGTATATGTGAAGGAATATATGTATGTATTTAGAATATACTTATTTCTAAAACCCCAAATACTGGGAATCTGGACTAAGACAAATCACCCTGTACAGTTTTCTCATTTGCAGAAGTCATATCATCAGAGCCTCTGTAATGATTAGCAGTAATAAAAAGATAATAAACTGTAAAGGCTTTTTAAAATCATGTTATTTCTGTACTGATTTGACTCAGTGACTCAGTATAATGGCATCAACAGAAGGGGGGGTAAGTGTAGATAAAGTTGAGTCTCTCTTCACGCTCGTCTATGTTCTCTCATTCTTTATGTGTCTCAGTTTTTCCCCATCTCGGCAGTGACACTTTGGAGATATTTTTGCGCTCCAAAAATGGCAGCGTACAGTTTTTGTGAAATAATTTAACTGAACGTTATGTAGGAACACATTCTTGTACATTTTAAGAGCTAGGCATTGAATCGTCTCAGATCTTGGATAAAACATGTTTTTTGGTCTGTTCTGCAATTTATCCACATTGGGTGGGACTTTTGGTCCCAAGAAGAATGCTAAAGTTATTTTTTGCCGTTACTTTATTTCTCTCCTAGATCTGATTCAGAGATTTTTTTTAAAGTTGGGAATTATGACTAGTAAATGATCTGAAAATCTTACTTACAAAAAAGCTTTAACATGAGTTGTTTTTTTTTTTTGACCGTCGAATGAGATAATGTATATACTGTACATACTACATGATCATTAGGTGTTATGTAAAGCTAATGTGCACCTATCACTTTTTATCTAAATAAAATTTTTATTCACCCAAATAAATTTTCTTTTTAAAAATTGAGGTATAATTTACATGAAGTGCATAAGTCTTAAAGGTTCAGCTGGATGAATATATATCTGTATCTCATAACCATTCCCAGATGGAGATATAAAACATTTCTAGTACTCCAGAAGACTCCCTTGAGTCCTTTTCTAGGAAGTACTGTTACAGATGAGTTTTGCCTGATTGTGAACTTCATATAAATGGAATTACATATATATATACTTTTGTGTGTTATTTCTTTCACTCAGTATGTCTGTATAATTTATCCACATTGTTGCATGAATCAGTAGTTTGTTCTTTTTTGTTGCGATGTCATATACGAATACGCCATTACTAATCTACCCATTCTAATGTTGATGGGCATTTAGATATTTTCAGTTTGGAGAATTTTGGAATAAAGCTTTTACAAACATTCTTGTACATGTTTTTGGTGAGGAAAAAAAAACCCATTCATTTCTGTTGAGTAGAGTGGAATTTCAGGTTCACAGGGTATATGTATGTTTGGTTTTACTAAATACTGTCAAACATTATTCCAAAGTGGTGGTACTAGTTAGACTTCTACTATTATGTAAGAGAGTCTGGTTATTTCATATCCTCACCAATACTTTTTATATTATCATTAGTGCTTTTATTTAGCTATTCCGATGGGTGTGTACTCCAAAGAAATTTAAAGCTGCACAGGGCTACTTCCAGGTGTCCAGGCTGGAGAATAATATAATGCAAGAGGATTATAAGGCAGATTTTTTTTTTTAATTTGGAGGAATTATTTGGCCATATTATGAAATTCTTGCATTATTCAGTTGTATGATTCATTTGAAAATTCTGACATGCTGAAAAGTTACCGTGGACATCGGTTGACTCGATTGTGTTACTGACTTTGCCACCAGTTGAGTGTGGGAGCTTGGGCAAACCAGTCAATGCCATTGACTTAATTTCTTCATCTATAAAAAAGATGGCATTAATTAGGTAATTTCAAAATTTTTCTCAGTCATCTTCCTTCCTGGAATGGCTGTTTTTCTTTCCATTCTTTCTAATTCTATGTTATAAGTGATCATAAAGTTGCCTTAATCAATCATTCATTCACTCAACTCTATATTTTTTTCTAAGCCTTTTATGTTCTGCTGTCTTGGGCACTAGGGATATACAAGTGGATAAGACATTGGCCTTCCCTCAAGGAACTTATACTCTTGTAGAGATGAAAAATAAGCAATTACATTTTGGAGTGGCATGTTCTATTTAGAGGGAAATAAAGGTTAGTAAGGTAGTGTACAAAAGGAGAACTTAACCTAGACTTGAGGGCCAAGGAGAGCTTCCCAGGGGAGTCATTTTTAGTCTGTGACATGGAAGTCGAGTAGAGTTGGTCCAGTGACAGGCAGGGGCAGGGCCAGGCAGAAGGAACAGCTTGTGCAGAGACTTGGGTGTGAGTAACCTCATGACTTCAAGGAACTCCCAGGGCTTAAGTGTGGCTGGAGCAGGGTTAGGGTAGTGGCTACACAGGAACTTGCAGAGCACAGATAGGGTTACATCATGGGAACCTTCACAATTTGCCTGGAGTGACATGGTCAGATCTGGCTACACTGTGGTGAAGGATTAGAAAGGGAGACCAGCCTGGAGAGAGAAGACAAGTTAGGAAGATGTTGTCCTGATTTAGAAATGAAATGATGGTGCTCACAACCAGGTAGGGGTGCAAGGGCTACAGAAAAGTGGATGGATTTAAGCAGTATTAAAGAAGTTCCAGAATTTTATAATTGGATGTAGAAGATGAGCACAAAAGAAATTTTGGGCTAATTTTCAGGTTTTTGGTTTGAGCAATGTTCTGGTTATCTATCACTGAGTAACAAACTACCTTAAAACAGTGGCTTAACACAATAATTTATTTTACTCATAAATCTGGAAGTAATTAGGTTCCGTTGGCTCTTTCCTCAGGATTGCTCATGAAGTTGCAATCAGATGGTGGCTGGAGCCTGAGACTTTTTCATACACTTGTCTGGCATCTAGTTGGGAAATACTCAAACAGCTGGGTGTTGGAGATACACCTGGGATATCTTTCTTCATGTCTGCCTACATGCTGGCCCCAGAGTAGCCGCACTTCTCATGTTGAGTTTGAAAGCTCACAGAGAGATTGTACCAAGAGAGATGGTCAGACATTGCCGGTCTTTTCTAACCTAGCCTCCATGGTCATGCGGCATCACTTCTGTGTTGTTTGTCGAGGCAGTGCAAAACCATGCTCAGGGTCAAGGGCAGGAGATAGACAGCAAGTCTTTATGGGAAGAAGTCGAAGAATTTATGGGCATGTTTTAAAACCGCCACCAGCATCATGGTGGCTCATGAGATCATGTACTGTGATAGGTACCACTTGAAGGAATAGGATGTTAGGGAAAATGAATTTTATTTTGTTGTTCCTGAGTTTGTGCCGCTTGTGCAAAATCCAGGTTGAGATTTCATGTAGGCAGATGGGAGCTCAGAGATGACTTTTGGAGATGTAGTTAAAAACAACATATAACAGTTATTATTACTTGCCAGCCATATACGTACTGTATTACATTATTACTATCACGTGGGAAGCACAGTGGTAAGTATTTTTATGCATTATTCATTACTATTATCATTTTAGAGATTTGAAAACCAAGGCTTAGAGAAATCGAATGCCATACCTATGACATGATGGAGCCAGAATTTGACATGAAGTCTAGCTAATGTCTGACCTCACATTTTTAACCGCTTGGATGATAACTGAAGCCATGGCCGTGAATGAGTTCTCCCAGGGAAGATTGAGCAGAGTCCAGAGAAAGCCAAGAACCTTGGTCACTGCTGTCACAGAGTAGGCATCCAGTTTCTGTAGGATCAGTAAAAGGAGAGGAACCTCAAAAAGGGCCTGGGAGAAAACCTGGAGAGTGCAGTGTCCGGCTGAGAAGGGAGACTTTCCGGAAGGAGGAAATGACCAATTGTGTTAAACGTTGCCCAGAGATCGTGGAAGATAATCATTGAAAGTGACCACTGGATTCACGTCAGTGGTGACCTTGGCCAGAGTGCTCTCAGAGGGAGGTGAGGAAATGGCACTGTTGCAGATAAGCCTGTCAAGAAATTTTACCATGAAAGAGGAGGAGGATAGGGCTAGAACTGATAGAATGGAAAGTTCGAGGGGCAGCTTTCCTTTTTAAATGGGACTGAACTTGAGGTGGTTAAATGCTGATGAAGTAGAAGGTGAGGGCGCTTTGCTGACTGTGACTGGAATGTGGTGGGATAAAGGTTTGAGCTGAGTGGGACTGAAGAAGCTATAGTGAAGGGCGAGGGCGAAGGACGAGCAGGGGTCAAGGAGCATCATTGCTTGCCGCGCCCTGTTCCAGTCCAAGAACAGGACTGGACAGTGATGCAAATCTTGGTGGCTGTGTGACTTTTGTTTTTCTTCCAGACTTTGTAGCTGTTTGGGTATCAGTGTCAGGAATGTGGACAGTTAGACTGACAAAGGTTAAGGTTTTTCCAAGATGAATCGATGAGTGGGTAATGGGGTAGAGGAATTTAGGACATTGACAAGAAAATGGTTGAAGCAATAGACTGTGAGCCCCGAGTTAATGGAAAAGAAGAAAGGGCACATAGAAAGTAGAAGATACGGGGGACTAGTGGTCTTGAGGAGGCTGAATGATAGATGTTATTTGGAATAACTGTTCAGAAAACTGGAGGAGAGAAAGTTCAATATGGGCGGACAGTAGGGTGTATGAATTTAAGGTGCAGAGGTAGAGCAGTTCTCCAAGGGGAGGCTCCAGTGCAGTTATAGTCGGCTGCAGAAAAGGTGGGAGGTTAGGAGGCGGAAGAGGAAATACAGCCAAGATGTTGGATGGAACATCTGCGTGGATGCTGAAGTCACCAGGACCAGGGCAGGACTTAGGTTGGAGTGCAAGTCTGAGCCAGATTCAGAAATCCTCAGTGAATGGAATGGGGGAAGGAAGTTCAGCCAATTTCATTGTCAAGGAGAGGTAGAGAGCACCAGGTACTAGAGCTCGTGGTCCTGAGTCTTGAAACGAGTAGAGGAGGAGGAGTGATCCTTAGATCTTCGAGGGATTGTGTTAGGCTACAAGGCAAGGAGGCATTTAATGAACGTTTTGTGGATGTGGAGAAATTTGTTTTATGATTGAGCTGCCTGGCTCCACCACTCTCTGTAGCTTTGGCAGGTTACTTCTCAGTGCCTCACTCTGGGAAGTGGGGGATTAACAAATAATACATGTACTGTAGTGCCTGCCACCTTTATCTCTGCCACCTCTTCTTGCTCATCATTGTAGCAAAAAGAAAACCTAAAACAAAAAACAAACAAAAAGCCTTTCACAGCGTTTAGATTGGGAGACACTTTCTAAGGACCCCATGAGGTAAGTACTAGTATCATCTCCATTTTTCAGATGGCAAAACAGACGCGGAAAGGTTAAGGAACTGTTTAAGGAAATACAGCTAGTAAGTGGCAGAGCTAGGATTAGAATTTAAGTCTGGATTCAAAGCCCTCCTTCTTAACCAAAAGTGTATAATTAAAGCGTATGAACTACACCATTATCCCTACCCGTGCCACCACAATCATGGCAGAGAGCTCGTGGGAAGGCTGGGGAGGGAGCGGACTCATGCGAGCCTGGTTTGTTGGAGAGGCACAGAGCAGTGTGGTGTTAGGATAATTATAATACAAAAGGTGATGGAGTCAGGTAGATGTTTTCCCAAAAGAATTTGCTCTAGCAGTTCCCTGGTTAGGGAGTTTGGAGAAGGTTAGGTCCAAGCCGTGTTATGGAGGGAGTTCTAATTCAGAAAAATAAAAACTAACAGCTTAATATACTGGATTCTTAAGACCCTCAGCCTGCACTTTTCTGCTAAGGGGAGTTATGCTTCCAAGGGAGTCCTGGTCCCTGGTGAGTGAGGAGACTGGACTGTCTTGAGGGTCGTCATGATGATTTGAAGTGCTGAGTCCAGAAGCTGGTGAAAATGGACCAGGCTGAGGTCTTCCAACTGGAGCCAGGAGTTTTTTTTTATAACGGCGTATTTAGAGCTGTTTTGTTAGACAGCTTGGGAAGTTAGCCTGCATGTGTTAAGCCTGGAACAATTGCGTAGTAATCTGGATGCGTTGTTAATAAAGCTGAAAAGGCCTGAGTGATCATAACTTCTCTCTAGTTAAAATGATCACAGAACATAGTATTGCAAACGTGATTTTTGGTTGGAGAAGTCATCCTTTCTCTCCCATTCTTGATTAAGCCTTCTCTTTTTCCGATCTGTACCCAAACTGAGTTGAGATTCCTTTCAGGGCTGCTCCTGGGGAGCTGCCTCAGAAGTTAAATGCATATTGGGTACCAAATAGAGATGCCCAGCTGAGGGTGCAAACGCAGCGGAAATCCATCCCCTGCTGAACTCACCACAGCATCCGCTGTGTGTTGGCTCGGAGGTACCTAGTGGGCTAGCCATGACCTTGCCTTAGGTCTTTGCTCCTGTCTCTGTTACAGGACAAAGCACAGTGTCGTAGTTCAGGGCTGGATTGTGGGCCTCTTTGTGTCCCAAGAACCTGGCACGGGTACACGAGGTAGGTGCTAAGTCAGTAGTTTAACTGAGGGGTTTCACTGCCCGCATTGGCATTCTAGCTCTGTTCACTGAGGCCTCTGTGCCTGTTTCCTCATACACAAATTGGCCATGATAAAGGCACCTACCTCACAGAATTGAATTGAAATATATAAAGTGTTTAAAAGAGAGCCTAATACCATAAACATTATAAAAGTGTTTACAGTTATTGAATCGAGACTTTGTATGTAAAACAAGGACTTAGAGTTCTGTCCTTACCAAAAAGATTCCACTCTGATTCTATTCATTTTTTCCAATACCAGCCTTTCAAAAGTCTTCCTACCTCCACCTAATAAACAGAGCACAGAGGAACTGGGTTAAAGATATTGCAGCTGCTGGTTGGTGTTTTAAGTGGCAGCTATTTCTGATTTACAGAGGTGAAAGTTCCTGGCGTGGCATACAGTGGCCCTACGGTGGCCCACACCTCTCGTCAGGCCAGTTCTGCTCATAGCTGTTACAGAAGTTTGGCCGAATGACAGTGGGTCCCGCTCTGGAATTATATGATTGTTTGGAGCTCTCAACTTCTTTTTTGTTGGAACCAATTTGAAAGTCAAGTTTCTGCTTTCGGGAACTTTCCTCCCTAGCATGTGATTGATTGGCCAGCTCTTTTATCCTTCTTCCCTTATGGCTGTTTCCTGCCAGGCAGCATGTTGTGGAGGACAGAGCCCTGGGCTGATTTATTGGGTAATGTTGCTGTTCTTTGTCATTTTGAATGTTTCCTGAATGTGGCCGGTTCTTTTTTTTTAAGTCACTGGGCTAGATGTAGAAAACCTCTTGTGATTATTGAATTTCTCTCTATTTTGTATAGAAATATTATACGTTTATATTATTCACCAGTTATATCTCTCTTAGTGTATCATGATAGGTTGGGTTTTCGATATGCATATTTTAAAGATCGGATCATTTAGGCAGGATTATTTGATCCTATCTGGGGTTTCCTTTGCATTTCCTGACCTTTCTAGGTCCCTACTGACCTGACCTTTGTCTGTGAGCAGGATTACTTCTTGAGCCTGAACTGGAGCGAGCTATTCTATCAAGTCTCTGGACTCAGTCTGCAATTTTTCTGCAACTGGAGTGTGTAGGAAATAGATTCTGGTGCTAGCGATGTTTTAATTTTCTCCCAAATATGTCTTTGGGGGGAATGCCTAACTGTATTGGTCATCTTTGGAAATACCTATAGGTGAATATTTTTCATTTCTTCTGAGCGCTTACATTTTTATCACAGTAATTAATTATGTGAGCTTAATATTCACTTTGGATAGTTTTATAAAATAGAGTTTGTAAAAATGTTCTCTTTTGATTCCATGTTGAGAATTAATCTTCAGTTGCTGATTTTTAAAACTCTTTAAATCAAATTGTTTTTTACATAAGAGAACACAAGTATAATGAAACAAGGTGCTAAAAAAGTTAGAATTATAAAGAGCTGTGTAAGAAGTGGTGCATATTGTAATTCTTAATGAAAAAGTTGTCTTGAACAAACCAAGATAAAAATGCATGTTATGAAGAAATGATGAAGAATCAAGAAGATTTAACAAACTCATTGATGGTTTGATCCCCTCATTTAATTTAAAGCAGTTCTCTTTCCCAAATCTAGAGTGCTTAAGAGTTCATCTCTGAGACAAAGATTATTTATCCCAGTTGTTTTCTATTATTGCAGTGAGTGATACTGAAACAACAGCAGTAACAACAACTGAATATTCTTCTACGAGTGGGTGTGGGTGCATTTTCCTGGGTATTCAAAATTAATAAGGATTTTTGTTTTACTAAGCAACATTTTTATCAATGTTTATTTCCTCGAAATGAAACGCAGTGACTTTAGGTCCTTGAAACAGTGACTTTAGGTCCTTGATTTTAATTCAAATGTATAGCCTTGTGTTCAAATACTTAAGTATAGCAAGAAAAGGATCTGCTAGGTTTTAAAATATTCCATGAAGGATATATGTCATTAGTTTGGGGAGAAGAAAAGCCCTGCCTCTCTTCCTCCCATCCTCTCTCCCTTCTTCCTATCTGACTTCACTCAAAATATACTTGAGAGCGTAATGTTTGGTAGGCATCATAGACAGTACAGAGATAATTCTTTATCTACTGAACTATATAATGTAAAAGTTTAAATATAATGTAGCTCTTTGCTTGTGAGAAAACTCCAGATGATGAGCTAGAACAGGGTGGACAAACTTTTTCTGTAAAGGGTCCGCCAATAAATATTTTAGGCTTTGCAGGCCATATAGTCGCTATCGCAAATACTCAACTCTGCTGTTGTAACATGAAAGCAGCCAGAGATAATACACAACTAGATGGATGTGGCTGTGTTCCAGTAAAGCTTTATTTATAAAAACAGGCAATGGGCCAGATTTTGCCCATGGATTGTAGTTTGCCAACCATTGGGCTAGTAAAATAGGATTTATGTCCTTGGAGAGACAGTGTTTCATGATATTTGTCATTGGCATCAGAATTTTGGTTTCTGTACTTGCAAGATACCTTTAAGGAAGGAGACAATATGATTAGTGGCTTCAGTTATTCGAAGGATATATGTAGTATCCTGTGAATCTCCAGAAGGCAGGCTGCAATGAGAGGGTCAAAATTAAAGGAAGGCAGGTATTGGTTTCAGGGTGAGGAGGAACTTTTTATCATAAGGTTTATTCATATGCCTTGGATAGGAAATGACAATGCAGAAGATGCCCCCCACCTCTAAAGTAGGGACTTTCTAGAAGGGATTCATGAAGGCGAAATAGATGCAATGTTCCTTTCAACTTTTCCTCTGCTTATCAGTTGGTCCTAACATGAGTCAGTTTTCCCTTTACTGTGAGTCACCAAAAAATCATTGTGGTATAGAGGAGGATTTCAAATATTTCTTTTCTTTTTATATTTAAGGAATGGAATTTTTTTTCCCCCTAACTAATGCTATGCAGAACTTAGATCAAATAACAAGTGCTATTTTTTATACATGATTTTTACAAATTTATACTTATGATATTTACTTATATCACGTGTTATGTATAGTTATATGTTATTACCAGTGAGGACAATGAAACTGTTTTGATAAGCACAAAACTGAATTTAGATCCAGTTTTAGATGAAATTAATTTAGGTGGATGAGAAATGAAGCCTCATCTCCTAACTTTAATTGGTTCTACATTTTGTTATTTTTGTGTGTGTGTATGACATTGAAGAAAAATAGGATTTCAGTAGAATCATAGGTGCAAACATAACAGATTTTAAAGTAGCTCAATCTTAGTCTTCAGTCAGAAGGCAGAATACAGGTTTTATTCTGAGGTCTCTCTCGTCCCCTCCCCCTTCCTCCCCGAGTTTCTCTGGCAGCACAAAGAGGGTGTGGGGGTGTTCTTTTGCAGGTTAAAAGTTCATGTACAGTACCTTCGAGTATGCGTTTTTCTTCATTTTAGACTCTAATAAAAATTGAATTTTCTTCTTAAAAACACTTCTCAAATATCCAGCTGTCTCTTTGGAACCCTGTCTGGGATCTAGACTTTGAAAACCCCCGGTTTAGAATCAGATCTAGGTGGAAATCTAGGTTCTGTCACTTAACAGCCACGTGCTAGAACCCTCAGTTTTTTATCTGACAGGCCTAGAAATAGCCCCATTGCTCTAACAGTGAGGACTGAGTGAGATGAAAGTGCCAAACACCCAGCACATCGTAGACTTAATGTCATTTACAGTAATCACAACCATCACTTTAAGTTGTATCATGTGTGGCTCCATACAATTTCTATAGCTTTAGTTTCATTTGCCTTTACTAGAAACTATGCACCATCCTAAAAAGATGCTTAGCTGGAAACTCTGCCCTCAGAAATGCTAATTACTCACCTGAAAGGAGTGGGCGTGTGTGCCCACACCGTTTGTGGATCCTGATCCCCTCTTCTGGCCTAAGAATGACAAGAGGAGTTTGGAGAGATCTACACTTCCAGGTGCCAGGGTAGGTGTTTAAGAGGCTTGCTTATCCAGTCATAACCGAGGACAATGAGTGCTCAGACTCTCTCCTTGTAGATTTTAATGTCAACTGCCTTTGTTCCCTTTAGTAATTATCAGTAAAAGCCATGCAGTAAAAAGGACCAGTGTGCATACCTTTGGAGAAAGTGACCAGCAAGGAAAAGAGGCACTTGTGCCACTTGGCAGCCGGATTTTAGCGACAGGGATAAGGAGAAAATCCACAAGACTTTGGAGAAATATTGTCCCTTGCAAAAGGAAAAGGAAGTAGGCAGAATCCCTGGGGAGCAAAAGTAGTCGTTAGATCCCAGCAGTCGGAGTTGAGCACAGGTAGCCCTGGGACTTCAGAGAAAACCCCAAGTGAGGTCCCTGACCATCTTGATCGGGGTCCTTTGTCTTCAGCAAGTATAAGAAAGCAGCCTTGCTGTTCATACGATTCTCAGCTTTGGTGGTATCAGATGATGAAAAATCGCCTAAAGAAGTTGGTCCTAAAGCCAAGTCCCAGAGAGGAGCCGGGGAAGACTCTGAGATGGGGGCTAGAGGAAGGGGAAGCTGGAGGTGGCAGTAGGGAGTTGAGTTTCATTCAAGATTACTCTTAAAAAATGATTTTAAGCAGGAGATGATGGGACCTGATTTACATATTGAGAACTTGCTGTGGCTGCTGCATGGAAACTGGGTTATACAAGGGCAAGAAGGGACCCGGCGGACCACTGGGGAAACTAGTCCACATGCCAGCAGTAGATGTAGGTGGCTTGGCCAAGGCTTCAGTGAGTTTGAGAGAATGTCTTCTCTTTGCCAACCATCTGATACTTGTTTACTTGATCTAATAAGGTTAGTGTTATTAGTATTATTCCTCTTTTCTTACATCTGAGGACTAGTTATTAAAGTTCAGGCAGCCAAGTATGTTTTCCAAGGTTATACCCTGAATGATTTGAACCCAGGTCTGTCTAAACGCAAAGCTCACACTTCTTGTTTTTCCTTCTCCACAGTCAGAAAAACAAGTAGGGAAGTTTACATTGTCTAATTAATAAACCAATAGAAGTTTTTGACCCTTGAAATGGTTAGACCACATTCTCCTTTAACCACTGTTATTTTCTGGATGGTACAATAAGTTTTAGAAGTTAATATAGAGGTATCGACTTAGTAAAAGCCTTAACCATTTGAAAATTTTAAGTACTGTAAATATAGATTTGACAATATATGCATCATGCTCAAAGTAGAGGCTTAAAATTTTAAGTTCAAAGACAGAATTTCTAAATGACAGTTTATAAGGTTTTAGCAGAAGAACAGCACCAAAAAGTGATATTCATTTAATTTTACCCCAAAGGGAATAGGAGAGAGGGAATGGAGGATAAATCTATATTTTGGAAAATTAAATGTAATTTTCCTTATGATTCTAAATAATGATGCTCCTACATGTCTTGTTGGTGATCTATTACGAACTGGATGCCTGTCATTATAAAATAATATAAAATCTTTAATAATATTGAATATTAGGATAACTGAATAATAAAATTTTACATAATGTAGATGAAATTCATTGTGAACATAGATGAAAATTGCCTGATTGGACCGTAATATGAGGTGTGGCTGAAACGAATGGCTTTTTTGCCTCTGGGGCCTGGTGTGTGGGGACGGAGTGCTGGGAGCTGGCTTTGGTCCGTTGCTTCCTTTGGGGAATCTCAGTGAGTGTCCTGGTTTACAGTGTTTGCGATTAGAAGTCACAGTCCTGGAACGTGCGGACAGGAGGAAGAGACGTGGAGTATGAAACGAGTCTGAATCTAGGGCATCCATAGCAGCTGATGGCAGGGTGCATCTCGTGGGGCCTCCCGGTGTCTGGGGCCCTTTGGTGCAGATGCTCAGAGGAGTTCGTGTGTCTGGAACACGTTAGACCCTCAGTTAAAATCTATGCAAACACAAGTTTGGAACTTACTATTTTTTCTTTAATAATGCATAATCATCATTGTATCCTCTGAAATAGGTACTACAGTTATTCTCATTTTATAAATGACAAACTGAGATGCAGTAAAGTTAAGTAATTTGCCCAATTCCCACAAATAAGTAAATTGTATGGGTGGGGTTTGGTTTTAGGAAGTCTGACACCGAAATCTGTGCTCCTAATGGCTCCCTGAAGTACTTCTGAATAAACGTCTGTGGACTATTGAACTGAGTGTCTGATGCTGTGACTTTTCGGTAGAGTACTATTTGCCTATGCTAGGGATTTCTGAAGCAAACTTGTTGAAAACTTTACTGGCATTCTTTTATTGGCTATAATATTGTTAGAAGTACCACATCTGCTCTCAAAAGTAGTGATATCCCAAGTTCACGCTCCCTTGCACATTCTCTTCCTTCATTTTATATTTCTTCATAGCACTTCTCACCTAATTTGATTTATTTGTTGCTTTTGCCTGCCCCCTCCCCTCCACTAGAGTTGTAGGCTCCATGAGGACAGGGGCTTTGTGTACTGCATAGTCTGCAGCATGGGGGATGTTGTCTGGAACAGAGCAAGTGCTCAGTACAAAAACGTATCTGTTTATTAATGAAGAAAATTAATGCCAGTTACACTGGCGCCTTCATCTTGGTCATCTAAAATCCTTGAGCTTTTCAGAAAGATCGCCACCCCATTCCACCCTTACCACACAGGGGCAAGGGTGAAATATCCCAGGGCATCGGTAGCCTGGGAGTCGCAATGCTAAGGACGGTACTTTCAATTACCATGGTGTATGGAACATTCTTTTGCTTAAAGATAAAGAGAAAGACCTCTTAACCACCTTAAAAATATGCTGCAAGCCTCCCAGAATCCTCTGAGCTCTTTAAAATCTGTTGCATTCCTTACAAATCAGAATTTGGCAGGCTTCTGCCACTCATGAGGGGCTGATGCCTGTGTTCAGTGTTTGGTACCCGTATACCCTTTCCTAGCTACTTGGAGTTGAATAGTTGTATTGGAAAAAAGCCTTTTATGTTTAGATAGGCTAAAGGGTCCCAGAGACTTGTCAAAATATCATCTGTGCTAGGTAAGTGATACTGCATTCAGCATGGGTGTTTTTATTGGCCTTTGGTGAATGAATATTTGTTGAACCATAAAATACTTGAGAACCTGCTTTGCTCAGTTTGTTGACTTCATTTGCATTTGTTCGTTCTTATGATTAAGAGTGTGGCTCTCAAGTTCAAATGATTTGCGTTCAAATCTGTCACATACTAATTGCTGTTTCCCCATCTCTTAATTTGGGATAGTAATACTAAGGTGAGGTGGAACACGTCATGTCCCCATTTAACCGTCTTAAGGGACTCTCCCTCTAGTTGGGATGATACTCAACCACTGTAATCAGTTAGGATCGTTTGGGAAATAGTGGCTTTGACGAGAGAGATGTTTATTTTTTTTTCTCAGGCAGGTAAGTCCAGAAGTAATTAGGGCCTCAAAATAGTTTTGCCCACTGTGTGTGGACTTTATAAACTAATGGTTTAAAATTGCCAGAGCTCCTGCCATCACTTCTGCATTGTAGGTAGCAGGATGGAGAAAGGGCAGAAGACCGTATGTCTCTCCTGGAAGACTTTTAAGACTTACTGATTATATCTCAGTTACCAGAACTTGGTCACATGGCCATCCCTAGCTGCAAAGGAAGCTGAAGAATAGAATTTTTTCACTGAGAAATAGAATTCTCTGCAACTGCATCTAGCCATTCTTCACATACCTGTATCTCTCTGGGTCTACTATTGAGATTACTATCAAGCTTAATCTTTTCCTCTGCTTTGTATAGCTTTTCATATAGTTTTTTTTTTTTTTTAATTCATACTTTCGACTCTCAAATTTTGCTTGCTGTGATTCTTCATGGTTATAAAGTTAGTTAATAGCTTTGCTGTTTGTATTTTCTAAGCTTCATTTCCCACTGCTAACTGCTTCATCTTCTCAGTATTTTTCCACTTAAATTTTGGAGTTCAAGAATATGATTGGTGTAGCTTCCTGCTGGGCCATACTGTGGTTGTTGGCCAGTTTAAGGATGACAACCTGCTAGTTTAATCAGCTGTGGCCATCTTGCTTGAGGTTTTCATATGCAAGGGTGTAGAGGCAGAACAGGTTTTTATAATGTGACCAACATGCTTTAGTCCCTAACAAATAGAGTTCCTTCTGCAGGGAGTTAGAGATAAATCTTAAAGTGAGGATGCTTTGTATATTAATATAAATGAATTTTAGGTAGTGCATAGTCAACAAATGTCAGTAACTGATTCGAGGTTGAGAAGTGATTTGAAAAGAACAGGAGGCATGCAGCAGTAACCCTCAAATGCTTTCATATCCTGTGATGTTTCTTGCTTTTTCTCATGTCGCTTTCATCCGGAATCATCTTCCACCTTTTACCTAGCTAACTTGTAATCTGTTCAGGAGGTTCCTTCTCTAGAAGGTCTTTCCTGACACCCCTGTAATGGGTTCTGTCTACCACTCTCTCCCTAAAACCCTCTTTACATACTTATTGTGCCGAACACATTTATATTGCCATTGTCTGTCACAAGCCTGTTAAATTGCCACTCTCTCCTGAGCTAGAAGACCGTCGGTGCCAGGGTTTGGTCTTATTTATCTTTGTATACCTAATATTTACCTAGCAATGTCTGTCACATTTAGTGATGCTCAGCAAATTTTTTTTTCTTTTTTTGGATTGAATCTTTTATCCTCAGTGCCTGATAAAAAGTGAAGGAATAAAACTGCCAAGGTAAGTGGCACTAATTATTTTATCTGGTAAATTTGAAGGGGATTTCTTTCCCTCTCTCCATATTCTTAAATTCGAATTTTCAGAAAACTGTTCTTACTTTCAGCCTGAGCCCAAATCTCCTTTTGTTTGTATATTACAGGTGACTTTAAGTATCATTTTGCATAAGATTGGCCAAAATTTTGTATAAGATTGGCTAAAATTTTACTATGATGAAATCTATAAATTCTGATATGATTTATGCTTGCATTTGGTTATTTTTGCTAGGTGACTTTTCAAATCTCAGGTTATTTCTGCTAGAGGGCATTTCAGATCTTTATGATTGAATACAGAGAGATCATGTGCTGAAGATTATTATTTTTTAACAGGTGAAGGCAGTGATTCCTTTTTGAATTACTGGTGGAACTCTTACGTATTTCATCTATGGACAGTTGTAGATTGCTTGGGAAATATAGATGCTCTTGGGATGACGGCAACACTGTTGCAATTGAAAACATTTTAGAAAATGTTGAGAGACCAATTTTGTTTGCTTTAGATGCAAATGTTTTATTCCAGTTTGATCATCACCATCCTTTTTTCTAGTCTGAAGAAGCAATACGATAGATGGAAGAGCAAAATCCTCTATATTTTGTAAATAAAACTTCATTTTATTTTTAAATATAAGTTTATAACGAAGAAAAACTATTTCTCACTTGTGGAAAGTAACTTTTTGAGGTGCTAGGGGAGTTGTTAAGTAATTCACTGTTAACGTTTTCAGTGACAACACTGAAGGAAATACAAGTTCTGAAGTAGGTAGCATTCCCAAGGGTTTGTTTTTGTTGATCTGAAGGAGTGACTTAAAGCACGATGACAGACGTGACCTTTGCTCAGAGAGGATTCCACTCATTTAGCACTGCGCAGTGGCTATGCACCTTGGAATGCACTAGAACAGGTCTTCTCTCTTCAGTTTTCCAAATCCTGCATCTTCGCCTCTAGCCCATTTGTTTTGGGATGCTGTCAAGAGAACATGCTAGCTCTTAGCTTTATTTGGAGATAGAAGATCCGGGCATGGGCCTCAGTGGACATTTCACTGCCCTCCTTTCCCCTTTCTTGCTGCCCCAGTTCGAACACATTACTCTTGGTGCTCCGAAGAGTTGGCTTGGCTGTATTAACCTTTTATTTTCATCACACGCAAAATTACAGAGATAATAAACACAACTTTCATCTCGCTTTATATCAGGATGAGGAGCTATACAGCACATCAAAATATTTAAAATATTGAAAAAAATAGGTCTTTTAGGAAAAGTAAATAAAATTTATTTTTTGCCATCTTGTTGAAGATTTTTTTTTTTCTCCTTTATTTTCATGCTTACCTTTGAAATTTCTTAGGGAAAACAACAATAAACTGTAAGTAATCACATCAATTTCAAATTGAGTGTTCTTTTCCTTTTTTTCTGGATTACACATTATTTTCTGTAGACCTGTATTAACAGATTTTAACCAATCCATGACTTGCTTTTGGCAGCATCTCTTTTTTTGTGAAGCAGCAAAGCAGATTGTTCTGAAGATTATTATATTTGAAATAATATTCTTTGGTTCTTCCTCAGGCAAGTCCAGATGTAGATTTGTGAATGCTGATTTAGACACTGCTGGGTCAGTGTTTACATAGGATAGAGATTCATTCTTTAATTGGGAAGAATTGAACTATTCATCTTTCATTTCAAGCTATGCATTACGTCCCATGGGTTTGCAGTTAAAATGGGTTCCTGCAACTTGAGCACCTATAGAGGGAAAGAATACGAACTAATCATTTTAAATTTATTACCAGTTTCTATACTATGACCAAAGGAAGAATGGTTATACTTTTAAATACTTTTTTGGTTCTGACTACCTCTGATTAGAGTGAAAGGGCCACTCATGAGAACATTATTGTTAGAATGAGTTTGGAATTTGAACGGTAGACTTGCTACTTGGTCTGAGGTAGGATGTTCAGGGATAAAGCAGTATTTGTAAGGATTAGAGGTTAGAGAGAGAATGAGGTAATAACGCTAGTAAGAAAAAAAAAATTACAGAAAATGAGTTGAGGATTTTCAGGGTAATAATTTTGGCAATCCTGATGAGAGTACTTATACATTTGGGGGATGTGAAAAAGAACTAGTATAAAGTAGGTTTTTAGTAACTGAAGAGTAAATATGTCTCCCCCCGTAAAAGATAAAGCTCTTAAAAAGAGTTACTCTAATGACAAGTGCTAAGGCTCTTTTACGGTTCTGGGGCACCTATTTTTAAAAAATGAATGTTGCTCTGTAACAGTTAGTAGTTTAAACGAGTTTAGAGGTTCATTTCTATTTCATGTAAGAAATCTGGAGGAGGGCGATGTGGCAGCTGTACTGTCATTTGGGTCTCCCAACCCCCTCATCCCTGGGCTCCACTTCATGTGTCCACCATTCTCAGGATGCCCTCATAATCCAAGTTGCGGGAGTTACATTAAGTCCCAGTTATAGACTGGAAAAAGCAGGTGAGGCGCAAGAGCAAAAACAGGTCCTTTGTAGAGCCAGCTCCTAGCACGCTTCCTTCACGTACATCTTATGGAGAACTTAGTCACTTGAAAGTCCCTAGCACCAAGGAAGTCCGAGAAGAGGACTCTCTTATTCCAAGTGACAGAAAATTAGATAGCTCTTTTTCACTTGGGGAAAATAACCCTGCCAGCTTACTGAGAGAGTAGTTAAAAAATTCAGTTTGTGCAAAAGTACAAATTGGGGTCAGTTCCACAGATGGGAGGGAAGAATGACCTTTGGACAAGGTAATGAGCATTCCATGTTTCAGCTCTGAGGAGGCCAGTGTCATTGCCCTGAGCTATTTTTAGTAGTACATTTCTTTCAGAATGAAAGAACCCAATAGTGTTATTATAATAATGGTACCTTAAGAGAAAAGATATTCTAGTATTAAATCATCAGCTGTTTGTTTGGACAATAGCACCAGTGAATGTTTGGAATATTTGAAAGTTTACTTTGAGTTTAAGAACTTCACCCAACAAATTTAAGCTTGATTTTTTAATTGATATAATTTTAATTTTGAATGGCCATGCATATAGCCTTTGGCTTTCAATGTTTACCTTGCCAGTTTTCTTAATCATACAGAATTCAGTTTCTTATGGATATCTAAAGAGGCAGAACCTTTCGCAAAATTAGTCTGATAGGACTCCTTGACCTTGAGATGGAACACGTCTTTGGAAGTCTTTTAGTTACCATGGGAATCTGGGATCCTGTATCTCTGCCTCCTCAGCACAATGCATAAACCACAGTTGCTGAGATTTGTGACATTGTAAACTTTATGGGGAAGCTTTTACTTGATAACAATGAACCATAATAGCAATGTTGAACTGTATAAAGTTAGAGTTATTTTGATTACAGACCGATTTAATGTGCTAAAAATATTCCTAGAGTTAAAAGAAAATAAATTAATACTTATGTTTGGTATGCATGGTTTTGTGAGTGGACATGAGTTTTAAAAATCTGAACTTGATTTGGGAGCAAGAAGTTATGAATTCTAAATGAAGTACTTTTATTGGTATTCTGAGACCAAGGAAACCTCAGACTTCTTTCCCAAATCAGCCCATTCAAAACTTATGGTATATACCTATGATAAGCTTTTCCTTTTTCCAAAGGTTATCTTTCTATAAGGATTGTAAACATTTATGATCTGATCTAAGAATTAAACTTAAAAAAAATCTATAAAACTACTAACAATCAAAAAATTTATCATTAAAATTTGGATATTAGAAGATAATTTAAAAGAAATGAAATCAAAACATTACAGTAAATCACATTCTTTAACTGATGCTATTGGTTTTGAGGCTGAAGTACTTGCTTTATAGTCCCATGATGAAGCACTGTGCCATACACTTTATTATCCCCATCTTATTTGAGCTGGCCTAGAAAAAGCAGAGAGCAGGGAAAAATCCAGCCACTTGCTCATTAAGCAGATGTAAGAATGCAGCAGAGTTTCTTTAAAGAGGGAAGCAAGATGGGGTGCGGGGAGAAGTCGGTTCTGCGAGACAAACATTTAGTCGTAATCTTTTATTCTTATTTTAATCTTGTAGAGAATGTCTGAATGTATCCAGATCTCATTTGCCGTTTGTAGAATTGGCATTTATACGGTAAGCGATGTATATTTTTGCGGTACCAAATGTCATGAAAATATAAATGAAGATCTGAGCACTGGAGAGCATGTGGAGCTATGGGAATTGTCTCCACTGCCGTGGGAGTGTAGATTTATACAGCCACTTTGGAAAATAATAAAGTTGAACGCCAGCATATTCTATGACTTGAGCAAATCCACTCCTGGGTGGTGGTTGTATAATTAGAGGACCTATGCGAGGACTCTTCCTAGCAGAAGTATTCATAAAAGCACAATATTAGAAATAATGCAAATGTCCATGAGTAATAGATTGGATTAATAAACTGTGCAACTTTAATTTCATACAGCAGCTAAACTATTTGACCTAAATCTATGTGAACTATCTGTGGGTACATTTTACAAACATAATGTTGACTGAAATGACAAGTAACCGGAAAATACATGCAGCATGATTTCATTTCTACAAAGTTCAGAAACAGTAAAACTAAGCAATGTCTTGTTTTCGTGTTATATATATTGGTAGATGAACTATAAAGTAAAGCAAACATTTAAATGTGCTTACCTCTATGGCAGCAGTTCTCAGCAGAGGGTGATTTTGCCCTCCAGGGGATATATGGTGATGTCTAGAGACACTTTGGGTTTGTCACACCTGAGGGTGGTGGTGGTATGCTACCGGTACAACTGGGTCAACGCCAGGAGTATTGCTAAACATCCAACAGTACACCGGTTAAACACTTAAGAATTATCTGGCCCAAAATGTCAGTAATGCTGAGGTTGGAAACTCTGCTTTGGGAGAGTGGGAGGAAGGAAGAGGCTTTAAAATTTTTAGTAATATTCTACTTCTTAACTTGAATGGTGGGCACATGGTATTTTGCTTCGTAGTTATTCTTTAAACTATATATTTGCTTGATACACTTTTTTTGTATGTATGATGCATTTTACTATACAGCAACAACAAAAAAAGAAAAGTTAAAGTGTTCTAGGATTTTTTTTTTTTTCCAAGAGCCTGTGTCAATTGACTCAAATTCCCTGAGCCCATTTCTTAATCCCAAAATATGGGGTTGTCTCTATGTAGATGACCATTAAAGGACTTTTCTAATCTTACGATTCAGTGACCCAGCGCCTTGACTTTTTCCCTTTGAAGGGCTGTAGCGGAGATTCTGAGACTGGGGCAGGAAAAAGTGACGTTTACTTTTGAAGACCAAATTATTTACTAAGGAAGGATTTAAAAAGACTTAAAGTGATTTTGTTTCTCATTTACCTTACATAGAAGAATATGAATATGCGTACGTAAAAAGTTTAAGGAAATTGTTTAAAATGAAAGAAGCCAGAATCCCCACGTAGAACCACAAATGGTAAATCCCTTGAGGGGGGAGACCCCTCACTCATGTGGCCTTTGTGTCTTGTTTGTCTTTCACATCCTTACCTTGCGCAACATCTGGCACGTGGTAAATGCCTAATAGGTATGTTCAATGACATTGAAGTGAACACAGTTTTCAGTTTTGCCTTAGTTTGAATTTAAGAAGAAACAGATTTTTCTTGATCACTTTTTTTTTTTTTTAGTAACTTGTGTCTCAGCCGAGTATAATTTTATGTATTTTACATATTCATTCAAGATGCTGGATTTTTTCCATATAACATTGGCAGTCTTTAAACTGAATTGGGTGGTATTTGTTCCCAGTTAGATAAATAGGTTACTTGGGAGCTAGACATGTTTTTTGTTATTTTATGTGAAGTTGCTTTGTATGTTTTTTAGGCGTCCTCTGGGAAGCAGATGCCAAATTGGGATGAGGCATGCAAGAGATAAATTAGGGAAATGTCCTCAGGGTAAAGGGGGAAGGAACAGGAGAATATAGAGCCTTCAGACCACGTCTGACTCCTGTGGAAGGAGAGCTGGAAGGAGGCCCAGGGAGGAAGAGCTTGAGATACGCTTACCTGGGCCAGTGTGGCCTCCCAGGACACAGGTGCCTGTATGAGGGGCCTGCGATGGGCAGGGCAGGCCTGACCCCAGGCCCTCTGTGTGCCCAGGCACTGGCTGGCAGCAGCCCAGCGTGAATGCCATGGTGGACCTGAAGCTGTAGCAGCTGGAGGCTGGAAGAAGTCAGCAGTGTTTCTCTAGAATGGACATCTTGAGTGTGAGGACCTTGGGGAGTCAACACAATTACAGTATTCACAACTAGAATTTGAGAATCTTAGACTGTGCATGTGAAGAATTATATTTAGTCATTCTTGAATACCTAGTGCTTAGCCTGGGACCACACAGGTGTTCAGTTTTGGCTTGTTTAATGCAGAAGCTCTGGCGGTGAACTGCTAATTCTAAGGCAGATAAAAATTGTCTCTAAAAGCGAAGTGCCACGGGCTGAATTGTGTCTCTTCTTCCCACCTGCCCATTTCATATATTGAAGCCCTAACCCTTAGTGCGATGGTATTTGGAGATGGGGCCCTTTGAGAGATAGGTTTAGATACAGTCATGGGGCAGGAGTTCCTTTTGATGGGATTAACCCTTAAAAGAGGCATCAAAAAGTTTGCCCTCTCTACCTCTTTCTCTGTGCCATGAGGACACATCAAGAAGACAAAGCCAGAACTCTTACCAGAACCCAACCTAGCTGGTACCCTGACTTCCAGCCTCTAGAACTGTGGGAAACAAATTTCTGTTGTTGAAGCCACCCACTCTGTGGTATTTTGTTACAGCAGCCCAAGCAGAGTAGAACAAGGAGGGGGAAACATCTTGTAAATTGCAAATAAAAAGATAAAGCAATCTGAAATTTTTTTGTTATCACCTGTTAAAAATGAACGTGAAGTTCTAAGTAAACGAAAAAAGTAGAGGAAATTTAAAAAGATTCTGAGTCAATTTATGGGATTGCAGACGGTGTTAGATGGTTGACCAGACTTTTATTTCTATTAGCATGTATAACAGTTTTATTTCAATATTGTTTCTGACGTTATTGCCAAATAGCAGCTGATTAAACACTTAAAAAATAAGGACAGACAAGCTGCAGCTTTTACATATTACGAATCCATAATCTGAAATGAGTAAGACCAGTATGGAATATATATATATATATAGGACAGAAACGCTGAAAACATCCAAAGTACAAAATAAATGTATATAGGTGAATGCATATTAAGCTTTAAGCATTAAAAAGTTTAATACAAATCATTACTTAGAGACAACAAAGGATATTCTGTGCAACTCTTATCTCTGTTTGGAGTAGACAGAGCTTTCTATAGACATTGAAAGGAAGTGATGCTTATACAGAGCATCTTAACTTGGGAGGCTGATGAAAATAAACTCTACCTCAGTTTTCTAGGCAGGAACCTAAGGCACAGGTGGGGAAACATACACATCGTTGATGGAGTTATAACAGCTACCAAATCCTAGAACAGGTTGAAACAGAGAAGCAGAAAGAAACAGTCTTTAGAACCAGACATCTGCTTGGAGGAGATAACACTTTCCTGTGCAGCATAGCACAGGAGGTAGTATGTGTTCTCTCAAATGTGATATTGTGATGTATTACAAAGAAGTAATTTAGTTTTTGAAACAAAAGGAGTTCTGTTACGTGGATCTGGACTATTTTGGGTAGTAAAAAACATTCATTGGGTTCTGGTCAGGAGGAAGGAGAGAGGAAGTAAATTCAGGCCAAGAGTTTATGTTACAATTGTGGGTCTATGATTTTATGAAATCCTGGCAATGGAAACGAGCCATACTTGAGAATGTGATCTTAAACTGTCTGTGGTCAGGTGTGGAATTAACTCGGCTAGAGGGCACGCTAGGGCAGAGTTTAGGACTTCCCTTCAGAATGGCAGGGCAAGTGTCCCCAAAGGGTTCTGCAGTCGTCCTCAGACTTCTCTAAGTTGGATACTGTCACTGTCATAGATCCAGAAGCACTGTGGTGGACAAACCAGCTGGCGGTGGCTAGAGGCAGGATGGCAGGTGGAGTGGTAATTCGAGCATCTAGCTACCTTCCTGTTAGGTTGTGAACCCCTTTGATCAAAGCTGAAAGCCAAGAGACCTAAGATGAATGAAGCGCCAGGTCAGTTCATCTTGTCCCCTTCAGTATGGTACTGTTTAAAGCATGGGGACCCCATGGCCTGATTGTTGCCTTTCTGTACCCAGCACATGCATGAGCTAAAATTCAACCTTCAGTGATACATGAGATTTGAACTAAATAGTACCAGTAAAATATCATGCATGGTTAGAGATTTTAGTTAGTAATAAGAGCTTTAAACATTCTTTATTTTTTTCTTTTGACTTTGCAGAAAGTATCAAATGCTATAGACAGAAAGTGTTCATCCTTTAGAATAATAACAGTAAAAATGGCCTCCACATTTGTGCTGAGATAAAGATTCACTCAGTGAGTGAATTATCCTCACATTCAACTCCTGTGACATTTTTTTAAGAAGGGGGCAGGGAGAGCTACCTTTGCTATTACAGTAGAGTTGCAAAACAATTATATATTATTAATAATGCTTTTAATAATATTATATATTATCAAAGCTGCATATTTCACTCTACCTCTTTAGGTCTGAACAAATCCTACCCTAAATTTGGATTTGCATTCTTATAATATACAGTGCTGCATGTAAGGACACTGTGTGTGTTTCCTATTGCTGTTGAAACAAATTACCACACATTTAGTGGTTTAAAACAACAGGATACTGGCAGAACTATTTTTTTTCTCAGGAGGAGAATCCAGTCCTTGCTTTTTTGGGCTTGTACTGGCTGCCTGTATTCCTTGGTCATGGTCCCCTTCCAGCCATGGGATTGCCCCAGTTGCTGCTTCAGTTGCCATGTCTCCGTTTTGTCATTACATCTCCTCTGATACATCTGATCCTCCAGTCTTTCATTATAACCACCCTTGTGATTAAATTGAGGCTACCTGGTAGTTCAGGCTAACCTTACCCTCTCAAGGTCCTTCATCACAACTGCAAATCTCCCTTTGCCATGTAAGGTAACATAGTCACAGATTTCAGGGATTAGGACATAGACATCTTGTGGAGGAGGGGAAGGGAAGCAATATTTTACCTACTACTGGCACCAAAAAGGGAAGTATAAAGGGTTCGGTACCATGTGTCATTCCTGGAGGGGAAAAAAAAAAAATCAAGGTAGACAAGTCCTGATGCTGGTTTAGGATATTATCATACATAACACTGAGGTTAAATATTTGTCAGGTAGGCTGGAATTTCTGCATATGGGCTCTGCAAGTACTGGCCCTAGCAACAAATTAAAGAACAGGTTTAATACATGAGTAGGTAGAGAGGAATGGTGTTGAATATGCTCATTTTTCATTCTGCTCCTTGAAGAGTCCAGTTTAAATATTTATTGTAAACTGGTGGAATGCTGAGATGTCTGCAGTCATCTAGAGCTGGGATTAATTAGTGAAGGCATTGGTTTGTCTGGTTTAATAAAGATCAAAATAACAGTGGCTTAAATGGAATAAGTTTCTATTTCATATAAAAATCTGAGTTGGTGGTCACTTAGGAGTTAGCCTTAGCTTCATGGGAACTTCAGGGATGTTGGCTTCCTCTAGCTTGCTCTCCTAATGCCTGGGTCATTCTGCTCGTGTGATACCTGAAGGTGGCTTGCCACTCCCGCATCTTTGTTAGTCTGTGGGAAAGAGGAAGTGGAGGCTGTGTAGTTCCCTTTATGGGCATGACCTGGAAGTTGCACATATCACTTCCCCTCACCTCCCAAGTGCCAGGAACGCGAATCATGTAACTCTGTCACTACAAAGGAGTCTTGGAAATGGGGACTCTAGTAAGGAACTAAGAGTGGGAGTTCTGTTCCTAAAGGGGTGAGGAGAATGGACAATAGGAGACAATTTGCTGTCTCTTCACAAAAAAATGAGTAAAGACAGATTGCTCTGTGCTTCAGCCATTAGACTGCAGTACACCTTGAGGAAAGTGTATAGAACGGAGTCAGTGTTGTGTGTGCCTGTAGCCATGTGAGTGCACACACTGAATGAGCACAGAGTGTGGCAGCAAGAGTGAGTTTGGGTTTGTGACAAGTCCAGCTTCTGGTAGGATCGATAACATTTTATGAGCCAAGATCAAATCTAGTGTTTTATTATTTATGAATATCAACATATGTGTATTTTTGTCCACAGACACATGAGCACATGGGGTTAATGTTTTCAACAGTTAATATTTTGAAGGGTATAAATGGGGTTATAGGTTTGTAATACAGGAAATGAGAGTTTACAATTGCTTGCTTTCTTTAATAAACAGTAATGTCCTCAAGTAGAGTAAGAATATTTGGCTAATGTTGGCTAACTTTCTTGGTGGGGGCATTTAAAGTTTTAAGTTTAATGAACCTGTCGAGAGCCACAAATATCCATTCCAATATAGAAAAAGATTTATAATGTGGAATGAGTGAGATCGACAGGACTGCCAATTTTTTTTTTTTTAATTTTTTTCTGTAATTGGAGCCCAGTTAAGGCCAAGATAAAATCTGTTTGGTTTAGGTGTTTTATTCTAGGGAATGCAGAATGTATCTTTTTCTCTCAGAAGCAAGACTTGTCTGCTGTGGATCTTCCTGACTCCAGTACAACTCACTAGAGAGGCCCTTCCTGTTGAGTCTGACCCAGACTGAACTCACTCCCTTTCTACCCTGAAACCTGCTCATGTCCTGCGCTTTCTTTCTCAGTGACTGGCACAACAGCCATCTAGCTACCGCACAGGAGCTGGGCCCAACCCTCAACTCTCCCCTGCCTCATCTTATCTATCAGTCCCAGCCTTGGGCCTCTCCCATCCTGCTCATCTCGCTGCTGTTACCTGGGTTCTAGCACTACTATTTCTTGCCTAGAAGACCCTAACAGCCTCCTCCTAGCTGGTTTTCCCTTTCCAGTCTTATCCACTCCCAATCTATTTCTTCATTCTGCAACTAGCAGATTATGAAATGTACATCTGCTTATGCTGAAAACCTTTCACTAACCTCCCACTGCTCAAAGTTAAAGTTCAGAATCCTAGACATAGTTTATAAGGTGCCCTGCACGAGTTGGCCATGCTTATCCGTTTGGCTTTCTTTCTCTACCTCTTGTACCACTCCGGTGTTATATATTCCAGGCATACTAATTTATTTTAAGCTCCTGGTCTATTCTATTTTTTACTTCTAGTGCTTTGTAAGTGCTAATCTCTCATCCTGGAATGATCAGCTGTCACCTTTTTTGGGAAGCTTTCCATGACCTTCAACACCTGACTTAAATGCTCTTTCTAGGTGTTCTCTTTCTTTGCACTCTAGAGCCTCTCACCAGCCAACGTGCTTGTATCACACAGTCTTAGAATTGCCTGTTAATTTTTCTATAACTGTATAGCGAGGGCAGCGACCATGCCATTTCTGTTTCTCTGTTTTCTCCCTTTAGCATCTGATGACTCTTAACAGTTATCAGCATTATTATCACCACTAACTTTTACTGAGTACTTAACTAAGTGTGCTAAAGCCTTTACAAGTGATTTGATTAAACTCTCTACATTCTTGCAAAGAGGGTACTAATATCCTCATTTTATACAGAGGAATGGAGCGTATGAATGGTTGAATGCCTTTCTACATGGTAGAGAGACAGGACTTGGAGGTAGAATTTGAATTGATTTAGACCGAGGTACAAACCCTTAGCTACCACACTTCCAGACAGTGGATGTTCAATATGAATTTGTAAATTTATCCTAGAGTAGTTTCTCAACATTTTTTTTTTTTTGTATTTTATTCAGTGACATTTTTGAAAAGGCCAGGCCAGTTATTTTGCAGAGTATCTTTCAGCTTAGATCTGTAATTATTTCTTCATGATTAGATTCATTTTAAACATTTTTTGGCAGGAATTTTATGTAGGTGACATTGTATCCTCAGTGTATCTTATCAGGGGTACGTGATGCCAATTTATCTTACCATTGGTAATTGATATATATATATATATATATATATATTTAAGTTTAACTTAAATATGAGACAGATATGTTCTGGCTTTACCCAGGCTGTACTCTATATATAGCCTATGGTATCCCTTATACACTGGCTAATAATCAGTATCTTTTCATTATAGCTTTGTAGCATGTTTTAAGGTCAGGTAAGGCACTGTCTTAAGTTCAGTATGGCTTGCTGAAGTTTTGGAACGTTTTTACATTTTGATTTAGATGGAAACTTAGTATTTCCCTTCATTTGGATCGTGGTGGTAATAAACAATACATTTTATCCCATGTGATTTTTTTTTGTTTAGACCGTTGTGCAGTGAAGGCAGAGTTGAGTTCAGGTTTCACGTGTTTATTCTGGTTCATAGTAGGTAGATGGCCCTCCTCACTTTGCTAGCTGCTTTTGCTTTCAAGGCTTAATGGTATGAAATGGTGACTATAACTGCAAGTGTATTATCATTAGTAGTGAAGAAATTCTAATTATATGTTCTTTATTAACTAAACATCATATATGAAACATAACATTTTCATCTCCTCACTATAGATATCCTAATTAAAAAAAAAAAAACAGCAAAACAAAAGAGGCAGTAGGAAATTGGCCAGTAATTACATGAGGGTCATTCTTTACAAAGAGCCTTTGTGAAATTTCTTTTGGTAATTACTAACTCTAGCTGTGTGGTTGGGAGGAGAGGCTCTTTTCTTGATAAGAAATATTTAGTCATTTAACTTGAGAACTTAAAATATTTTTAATTCTTCCATTTAAATGACATAGTGGCCCTTAACAAGAGTATCTAGTTGATGAAAATTTCCACCCTAGGAAATGTTCATTTTTATGTTGTCTTTTTCATGGATGGTAGAGTTTGTTTTCATGACAAATGTTTTGTGTTTAGTCCTCAGGACTAGTAATTTTCTCTTGACTGGGATAGTAACTTGTTTTTGTCAGTGATTAAAAATTCTTCTAGAATGCAGTTGCTGTCCAGGATATGTTGAGTGACCTACATCCATAGCTTGGGAACAAAATTGTGTTTTAGATTTTAAGCAGAGCCAACAGATTTATATTATGTATGTAGAAGAGAATTGACCCTGGTGACGGTTTGGTCTTTGCTCCATAGAGCTCACATTTATTTAAATGTCACGTAAAATATTACACAAAGTGATTCTGAATGGGAGACGTTGTTCTTATTGCATCCTGAGAATTGGTGTGTGTCCTCTGTATTTCTTTGGGTTTAGCTAGGACTCTGGCATGCAGTAGTTGCTCAGTAACTGTCTTTGACTAAATGGGTATATAGTTTTTTTGGGATGAGGAGAACAGTGCTTTGCCCTGATTCCATGAGGCTTGGGCAGCTCTGATTGCAGCACCAATTGCAGATCTCAGACTGTGCATTCCCACCTGGTCCACGGAGGCAGGGTCCATTAAGGCGAGATTTTCACTTATCTTGCTCACTGCTATTTCTTCAGTACTCATAAATGTCCAGCATGTTGCAGGTCTCAGTAAATATTAGTGGATTGAATGAATGAATGAATGAATGAACAGAGCTCTAATCAGTGTTTTGAAATGGATATATACATGCCCCTGGGATACACAAAGCCCTTTCAAGAAGTGTGTGGGCATTGATACGATTGTACGGAAATCAGTGTCCATATGAATAGATTATCTTTTATTACCTCCCCTTTCACAACTACCCTGCTTCTAGTTAAGAGAGAAAGTCTCACTTCTGAATCTTATGATGCATTGGCCTCTAGGTGTAAAAACCTCCAGAACATAAAACAAAAGGAAAAATTCTAAATATAAGGTGCTGTTGTTGAGAAAGTGAATGACTCTAATATGACCAGATAAATCATTTTTGGTTCTTTGCTTTCAACGACATCGAAGATGAATATACTCAGATTGTCAGCTGATCATTAAAAGTAACATTGATAAGCTACAATATGATTTTTGTAATTAAGGGAAAGTTGAAAGAATCGGAGTGATACCCTGTAGCAAAACCCCTATTCTCATCTACTTATGTATAAGAGCAAATTTCTCAGGGTTTATGTCTACATATAAAAAATAGAAATAGAATTGATACTGGACTGTATCTCTCATTTAAGTGGTAATAGTCCTCTATGTGCTGTATAAAAAAAATATAGCCCATCTATCTCATTAAGAGATATATTTCCAAAAAAGTTTTGTACTTTATGTTACAATGGCTTATCAACATTTATTACATATTTGTTTTCATCAGTTGCGGACCAATAAGAATTTTATAAATTCCATTCTTAAAAAAATTTTTTAAATATTTAAAACTTATGGTCACAGGATATTTAAATTTTAAGATGTCAACTACATACAGTTGGGCAAGCATGATAAAGTGATCAGTGAAAGATTTTCAAACAAAAATATATTAAGATTAAAGTTCTGTTGGAGATATGGAAAAGATCTATGAATTCAAGAAGAAAGTGATAAAAACAAAATGATGTGAGACTGAAGAGGAACTTGTTCTTTTTTTAAAAAAATGAGTTATGTTTTTCCAATTTTATGATATTTAGAGAGCTTTTTAGGTAAGGGATTGACAGTTTTATTTATAAATGTTATTTACAACAAGTGGGAATTTAAACATGACTCGAAAATTAGTGGCCAAAAAAAATGAGTGGTGGTGATGATGATGTCTTTACCTGAGACAGGAACACACACATAGTTGAGCGGGCAAAGAAAGATGACCTTTGCTTTAGATGTGCAAGTTGGAGGTGCCATGTTGGACATAGATTCCTAGAGCCTAACGGCAATGTTAGAAGTAGAGTTTTGTAAAAGCTAGAGAGAGGCTTGATTTGGTTCACTGCTCTATCCCCGTTTCTCAGAACACTGCCTGTCCCAAAGTAAGCATTCAATAATTATTTGTCGGATGGATGGATGGTTGTAATTTTGGTAGTCTTCCAAATACAGAGGATTGCTGTTTTACCCTTTGGCCTCATTGGTTCATTAGGTGCCTTGTTTGCTCAAGTTTCCTGTTTCCTTTCTCTATGGGGCCATAGGGTTATAGACAATAGGCTAGGAAGCATACGTACATGCATCTTCCTTATTATTTTACATTCCATGACTAAAACGGTACCTTTTCCCTTTCCTCCTTATCTTTTAAAATTGCAATTCCTTTTTTTCTGGTCTGCATTGTAGGGTAGAAAAATCTTTAAGCAAAATGTCGTTCATTGTGTTTTAATGCTCTCTAATCTTATTTGTTAACAGTTACAATAATAGTTTAACTAGGACATATGAACTGCCATTCTTCTGCATTATCTGGTACAGGTTCAAACTGCAAATAATTATGGTTGTGTTATTGCAAATCTACTAGTATTAGATTTATTTTTTGCACTTTTAATTTTTAAAAATGCATAATTCACTTCAGCCTATGATTAATGCTTAAAAATAAATAAATAAATAAATAGCCACAAACAGTGTTATGCTATTAGACCTATAATCGTGTAATCTCTGCCTTAACATTTTTCCGACAATAGTAGGCAGCAATGTGGAAAATTTGCTATATTGTTATCCTGCTTTCCCACCCCATCCACATGAATTCAACCTGGATGAGAAGATAAGCCAGAAGGTTTAGTGCTCAGTGACTCCATTTATGCCCATTATGTTCCCAAAGCATACTTTTTGTTACTGGTGCCCGACTAAAGCAATTAAAGTGCCTGGTCATTTCACTGAATTTCATCATCTAATTTCCTGTCTAAACTTTTAACTTGAACACGAACTGATTTTTTTTTTTTAAAGGGGAGAGGGTGAGCTCATAATGTAGGAATTAAATCAAACTTTTAACCAATTTGGAACTTGAAAAATGTTCATTTTAATGAGCTCAAATGAAGAGTACAAGAAAAGGCTCTCAGCTGTACTTGGCCATTTTATTACAGATAGAAAATAATTGTTTGCTGTCATAGGAAGAAAGAACAAAACCCATCAAATTCTAGACATAAGATATGAAATAAGAATATAGTTATCTAAGGAATGAAAATAGGTGACTAGGGTTTGATCATTTTTTAGTAAAAGACAGTTTTTCAGTTATAGGTTCTTGATAGTCTAAAAATTATTCCTATAAAGACAGGCAGATTTGCGGATTGCAAAGGCAGGTTCTGTTTCAGGCCCTGCCATTTAGTTGAATGATACTTGGCAAAATCTTTTATATGCTGGCTGTTCTTTTCTGAAATTGATGACTTTGAATGAAATTCTCACTAAAATCACCCCTGATTCTGCCTCTTGTGAGTCCAGCTTTGATGGTAAAGCTGCATTGAAACCGGAAGCTTAAGATGATGGCTTAACTCTTGGAAAAAAGATTGTCGAAGAGATGCAGGAATATCCATTTGAATTTAGGATTATGTGTGGGAGATGGATGTTTTTTGTACAGAAAAATTTGTTGAGGAGATAGATTTCTTAAATGAGAGAGGTTGAGATATTAGATCCTGAAGAGAAATGTTCCTTAACATGTACTTATGTGTTCATCTCAGAGTGCATATTCTTCTATTGACTTCATGACTTTCATAATACATGTATCAAAAACATGTATTATGAAAACCTTATTATGAAAGCATGTATAAACTTAGCACATTAGGTATTAATTTATTTAAACTATTAATTAAACAGCACATTATTCTCTGGGACACATGAATGTGAAACCTCAATTTGATTGATGCAGTTTACTTGAGTCTTATTGGAATTTGTTGTTTATTCCTGGATGATAAGAGAAAATGACTCCCTCCTCTCCCTAAATAGAGGTAGTGGTTGGTAATTGTGTGTGTGTGTGTGTCGCGGGGGGAGTGGTGGTTGGGTAGGGAGAGGTAGAGATGGATGCTTAGATGCTTGGATGCTTGATGGTTGGATGCTTGGATGCTTGGATGCTTGGATGGATGGATGGATGGATGGATCTATCTGGTTGTGTAACCGGTAAGTATGGAATGATTCACTTACCTGCGATGACCCCGAGTTTTCTGCTACATATAAAATGAAAGGATTAAATTAGCTAGGTATTCTCTAAGAATATTTTCAGTGGATATACTATATGATATACACATGTAGTAAAACCCAGACTTCTATAGTTCTTTGGTTTATTCCTAATATTTCTGTACCCATCATGTGTCCAGTTCAGTTTGACAAAGATCTATTGAGCATTTGCTTTATGCTAAGTAAATTTCTAGACTCTAAATGTTAAGATAGCATCCTGATCCTTGAGTAATCTACCAATTATTCTAGGAGGCCTTTCTGAGTTAGCATGATAAATTTGAGCATGGTGAGATATTTTATCAAAAATCTGTCTAGTTAATTCACATGGTACAGCTGGATTGTGAAGGATAAACACCTGATACTTAAAAACAAAATGAAGTCTATTAATGGGTGTAGCTGGCAGGAAGAAAGTGTTAGCTCCTACAGGATGTCACTGGACCAGGCATTCTCCCACAGAATGGATGTGACTGGCAGTGCTGTGGTGTTAATGACCCTATTAGATCATGACTTGTTCTCATTGGGTCTATAGGAACGTCGTGTTGGAGTTACCTTCTGACCTGGGAAATACTGTTCCCTGCCTGCAGCCCCTCACTCCTTGCAAATGAGAGTGGTGCTTGCTTCCTGTTGGCCTGTCTCCCTCCAGGAGGTTAGAGCACAAATGGGAAAATTACATTTTTCTTTGGCTCATACTGTCAAGTCCTAGCTAGAGAAGCATGGGGTTTACCCATTAACTAGGCTGCATTTTAAATTCTGAGCTTGGGTGGTTTGGGATATTGGTGGTATCATTACTCGATGACCCAGACTAAGACTGTAGTGAAAAGTGATGATCGTATGACTTTGAGCATCCTTCTTCACTTCTCCAGATCTTAGTAACCTCATCTGTAAAATAAGGGGGTTGCACTGTGGCATCTGAAAGCTTCTCCTAGCTCTATGATTCTGCATCCAGAAGGGTGATCCTTGAGTCATTGTCAGAATCTCAGTTTGACAGCACCCTGTATTTCATCCTGTCTAGATCACTGTGCCCCTTTAAGACAGGAAACATATTCTGTGCATTTTATAAATAAATTTCTGAACAGTCTAAATCAGGAGTAGTTTTATTTCCTTTTAAGTAGTAAATCAGCTTCACTAGAGCCCTATATTCTCTTGACATTTGTGTTGTCTTCGAGCACTACAATTGTGAGGGAGGCACAAACTTTCCTCTACCTTCAACTATCTTTCGGCTGGTCTAATAATTAAATAAACATAAGACAAATTAGGAGAAAATAGCCAAATTTAATACATGCTTATGTATGGGAACCTCACATATATGAGAGAGTCAGAGACCTCCCAGGAATGGGAGTTTAAGAGATAAAAAGGGAACGTGGGTATATAAGATATTCTGAGCTAGAGATGAGGTAGGGTGCCTTGGGGGCTTCCAAGGGTCATTGCAAAAATGATAAGAAGAGAGATGTTTAGTAAATAGAAGTTTGTCCTGCCTTACAGACAGGTCAATAGAGGTTATCTATGATAATCTCCTATTATGAGCAGCCGCCCTTAATTCATATCCTCCCAGGTAGTCAAGGGAGGAGCAGAAGTTCCTTTTGAACTTTAACTTTAGTTACCTTTAGCTCAGCACATTCCCCAAACCAGAGAAGCACATCTTGGAGTGATTTGTTCTGAACTCCCACACGGTCTTTGATTTAGGTTACTATGAGTGGGACTTCTAGGACTTGTTTCCTTGTTGACTCTTTTAATCAGTTCCTGGAGTACCACAGGTGAGAGACCAGACCCTGAAGCATTAAATAGTACCTTTAGACATCTCTAAGGAAAACAATTTGTAATTCTGGAATTCCTTGTAATGCATCTGTAAGGGAGTGGTGGCTTGGTATCTGTGTAGTTATTACGACAATGAAACACTTAAGAATATTGGTGCCGTGGGAATTGGGGTTGAAGGAACCACAGTCGCTCTTCTTTGCTTTCTGCTTGTACGGAGAAATGTGGTTTGTATTCTCAGGGAAGCTCTGGGTAGGAGTGGGAAGAGTGTAGGAAGAAGAGTGCAGAACATAGGAACGCTACAGACACCTGTGCTGCAGGTCTACTTCAGAGAATTTCAACTAATTTCACTTTTGGGAAGAAAGAGTTATGTGGGATAAATTAATAAAAAATTGGATTTCTGCAAAATCATATTCTGAGTCATAGAAAGAAATGAATTGGGGTTATGTGTAATTTCTCAGTTTACTTATATATCTATGCCTATGGTAAAAATAATTAGGAATTGATTACAGAACTGTTTGACAGCAACCAATCTCAAAGTTTGTGTGTGTGTAGGATGGGGTGAGAGGAATGGGGCTCTGCCTGTGCAGAAGGGTGTGTGCCCTATGGGCCACACTTGGCTGTTTCTTGTTTCCATGCCTGATGAGTGCTGGGGTGCCTCTGAATGATTTTGGATGTACTTTGTTAGGCTCTCTCTGCATGCTACCTCATCTTTTGTAGACCGCCCTACCTTGAACTCAGAACGGAGAGCAGAGCTTTGCAGCAGTGGTGGGGGCCTGTGTCTCCACTGGAAAATGAGGATTGAAGTAGCTGTCTGAACTGATACAGTCTTGCTGTTCTCCTTTGGATGGGTCTGTACTGTTGTACATGTCTCAAAAGGTGTGTGCCCTACAGGGTCCATAAAAACCACCTCTGGAATCATGGTCTGCCCATTCTGCGGTGCATCCCTCTGCCCCCTGCAGCTTGGCCAAAGGAGCTCTGGTGGGTATTTTGGGCATGTGGTCCTGATGTTTGTCATTTCTCAGCAGCTCTGGCTCGACTCTTAGGGAGAACCTGGGCTTTCCATCCCAAGCCCCTGCACACCACTTCTGATCTGGGTGGCTTTCCATTGTTCCAGAGGCTCTTGAGCTGCCTTGGGGAGTTTGGCTCAAGACAGTTCAAGTGCTCTGGGAGTCTGTGTATTCTGGAACTATTCTAGGTGCAGTGTGTGAATTACATTCGAATTTAATCAGCTGTGATCCAGGACTTGGAAGAGAAAGTAGATTCTCTTACAGTGTAGCTCTTTAAGGATTAGTAATTGTTCTTGTAGGAGAGGAAACATTTTTTCTACCTTTCAAGGTTCTTCTGGCTGGTCTGATAATCAAATGGATATGATACAGATTAGCAGGAAAAAAAAACAATTAAAGTTTAATAACATGTATACCTCTCCTATACATGGGCAAGACCCAGGAAAACTGAGCAACTCACCAGTATGGTGAAGACATCACCTTAAGTATAACAGTTAGCTAAAGACAAAGAAGATGTGGGAGTGGAGAGTCTGTTATGGGAGGGTACCAGGAAAAGCACAATGAGCAAGGGTAAGATCGTTATGCAGACCTGTCTGTGTCTTCTCCATCTGTAGTGACGGTAACCCTGGTACAGTGAGGGACACACCTTTATAGATGGAAATTTCCCTTCCAGACACAAAGGGTAACTTCTGCTTGGTTTTCAGAGCTTCTTCCATGGCTGCCATTTTTTAAAATTAAACGACCTAAAATAATCAATATTCCAAAGAGGCAAATTTTGGGGTGGCAAACTCTGTTCTCCTTTACTGTTTTCCCAAAACCCGAATTTTCTCTTTAATGATAAACTGCATTAAATCTCCCCACCCCCTTTTTTAATGGGGCTAGCTAGAAATAATACATGAATAAAATAAAAACTTGATGACCCAATGTGAGTGTCTGCTGTAATAGCGTTAATATTGCAGTGATTAGAATTCTGGTAACAGACCTCTAGGTCCTCATCACTGATGAAGAAATGGATTTCAACTCAGTGAATATGAGAAATATTTGTTTATTAAAAGCACATTATGAGGTAGGACTGGTCAAGCCTAAAACTGGCTAACTGTATGGAAATAAGGCTACATGGGGTGTTGGGCAGGGTTACAGCCGGGGAAGATAGAGAGCTGTGTTCCCAGGAGAGGGAGAGGTTTTTCTTATATTTAGGGCCCTGATGGGTGATTACAAAGGTGCTCCTAGGTGACTGGCAGGTGAGGTCATTTTAATTGACACCTGGCTACTATATAACACTTTGCCTAGTGCGCATGTGCGTACCCAGAATTGTACCACCACTGGGGTGTTCCTTGAGCGATCTCTTTGTTCCCCCTCGTCGCTCATGTCTGACCAGCTACCTAACAGTAGAAGATGGGTTGATTTCTGAAGTGCCTAAGCACCAGCAGCCTGTGGTTCTGACTGTCTGGCTGACTGAGCTGGTGTATACAAACAGTTCCCCCTCCTCTACTTAAGTGTGTTTTGCAAATACAAGGTGTTATTGTTATGGCAGCAAATAATGTAAGTCAATACTCTGGTGTTTATATACGGCTCTGAAAAGAAACCAGCAGGAGAGAAGAAACCAACAATTGTGGTCTGAAAACAGGTACCTATCCCTGTTTTGCTGGAGGCACTTTCTTTGTGTGGGCTTAGAAAGGAGGCAGGATTTACCAACAGGAAACAGTAACCTCTCTTCTGACAAGCAACCACATACTTGGGTTATTTCTTACCAAAACTGTTTGCGTTTGTTTTTAAGTCCACAAATAATACGTTATTATAATAAAAATGGATTAAACAACTCATCTGCTTTTTTATGTTGAACTTGGCTCCACATTGTCATTGGCCCTTGCCCTGATTTATTGCCACTTAGATCCAAAGCCTATAAGCATGATTTAGTTTCCAAATAGGAAATCCTAATAGAGAGGAATTTGGCCCAGTTTATCTTTCTAGTTCAGGTCACAAGTCAGGTGTTGGCCCGCCTATGGCTGAGTCTATCTTTGATGAAGTGTTTTCCCTGTATCAGTCTGGTAGGTTTGGGCTTCGGGGTGGGATTGCCTTGGGGGTGGGGGACAGGGTAAGCAGTAATTCATTTCTAATATAAAAATATGATTATTTCCTTAAAATCAGTTCCTAGGTGTGACATAATATTATCAAGTCCAAGGTATGAACCGTTTTAAGTTTTTTTTCTCTCTCTGTAATATAGAGCAAAGACGTGTCATTAGAGAACAAGGCTAATCATCCACACTGTCATATTTCAAATTACTATGTATAGATGAGAAAGTTGGACAGTGTAGAAGGCTGATAGGAAAAAAATTGATTCAGTTGAAATGTGGTGTTGGAGGAGAGCTGTGTGGATGGGTGCCCGGGACCACCGGAAAGATGAACAGGTGGATCCCAGAGCAAATTACGCCTGAAACATTGCTGGAGGCAAAAATGACAAAACCAAAGCTATGTTACTCAGGGCAATTTGCGAGAAGGGAGTGTTCTTTGGAAAAGACAATAATGCTGGGAAAGATAGAAGGCAGCAGGAAAACAGGAAAAATAAGATAAAAAAAAAAAAGGACAGGTTAGCGTTCGGGTTGGGGTTGGTGGGGAAAAAGACAGACTCCATAAAAGAAGTCATAGGCATGAGTGTACAGGAGCTGAGCAGGGCATTGTGGACATCACTCATTCATATAGGGTCACTAAGAGTTGGAGCAGACTCAATGGCACGTGATGCACACACGTATTACTAGTATCCCTCCAGACACATTATACATCTTACACTTTCACCAAATAGGCATGAGAGTGACTACTCTTGTAAAGCTTGTTATTTCAACTGTAGATATTGCCCACTGAAATCAAAAAGAGCTTTGTTAGAAACAAATGATAAAGATTTATTCCAGGATCTTGGGAGTTTACAGACTGGGAACATAGCTAGGCTAAAACCCAAAAGTGTTTCAAAGAAGAAGGAAAGGTTAAAAGTTCTTATATAGTTAAAATACATTCTTGAGAATTATTAGTCCTGCATTCTTAGCTCTAGGATGAGTCCATAACTGTGGTCAGTCAGATGTCAGGAAGTCTGGTGGATGATGGATGGCAGGTGGTCCAGAAGATGGGTGGCTGAAGGTCTGGTCACGTAGGATGGTCTGGATAATGGATGTCAGGTGAATGTATATGTGAGTCCACCAGGGGATAATCAGACGGTTATTTGGAGGTCCGGATGTGTCCTCAGACATTGATGTAGATTCGAATAGTCTTTTCTTGTACTTCAACATTCATAATTTAATTATTTTAGCAGCTTGATTAAAGTAACTCACTTTTATATAGTCCCTGATTTTACTCTTTTCCCAATATTATAATTTAAAGCAAAACAAAATCATTACCACCTAAGAAAAAATAGTATTGTGTTGATTTTATGTATCTTTCATCAAGTTAATAGTTAAATGATTTTTAATTGCACTTTTTACTATAGTTGATCCTTTAACAAGTGGGGCTTAGTGCTAACCCCCACAAAGCTGAAAGTCTGCATATACTTTTGACTCTCCAAAAGCTTAACTACCGATAGCCAACTGTTGACCGGAAGTTTTAACCAATAATATAAATAGTCAATTAACACATATTTTATGTTATATATATTATGTACTGTATACTTATGGTAAAATAAACAAAAGAATGTGTTATTAAGAAAATCATAAGGAAAAAAATACATTTATAGTATTTATTGAAAAAAATCCATTTTTGTGTGGGCCCATGCAATTTGGTCCCATGTTGTTCAGCGGTCAAATGTACTAATGAATTGGTTTTTTTCCCATACATTTGTAGGGTGATTTGTATGTTTTAAACTCTACATTTTTCTTTGTTTCTGGCACATCCCTTTTAAACTTCTTTTAAAAATAGACCAAGGCATATTAAAATTGTTAAGAATTTATTTGAGCAAAAATTGATTCCAGTTGGGAAATGTCCAACTGGAAGTGGTTAGATACGTAGCTCTGACATGAACCAGGAGAAAGACTCTTACAGAGAAATGGCTATGACTTAAGTGGTAGCATTTTTGGGGAAAACCTAGTTGGCTGTATATGATTGACCTTAGGTTTTGATTTTTTAACCTTGAGGTATTTTAGGCTTAGATTTTTGTTTCCTTGCTGTAGGCTAGTAAGGCAGGGGTCCCCAACCCCCAGGCGGAGGACCAGTACCAGTCCGTGGCCTGTTAGGAACCAGGCGCACAGCAGGAGGTGAGTGGCTGGTGAGCAAGAGCAGCTTCACCTGTATTGCAGCTGCTCCGCAGCAGTAGCATCACCGCCTCAGCTCCACCTCATCATCAGGCACTAGATTCTCATAGGAGCACCAGTCTCTGGTGCCAAAAAGGTTGGGAACCGCTGTACTAAGGCATTAAAGCCACCTCAGTCAATTGGCCTCCTTGTTTAATTTAACACTTCCCTTTCCTGCTCTTAAAACAAAGACTAAGTACAAGAATAGGAAAAATGAGATTTGGATTAGAGTTTGGGAAATTACCATGTCATTAACAAGTCTTTCCTGGGAACATATATGCCTTGAATTGAAGGAGTCAGGTAGTGAAAACAAGGTTGCAAGGTCATGCCCATAATTGGCTGAAGATCACTGTTAGCTTTTCTCTCCAGACTTTGTTTCTTAACAGACATGCAGTACGTGTAGATCACAGTAGGGCTAGGGTGAGGATATTGAAAGGCTGGTAAAGAGCTATGGAGACTGGAAAGCGACTTAGGAGTTGCTAGTGTCCAAGACGGAAGAGCATAATGTGCTCTAATGCAGAAAGCAACCTGTGCCGATAAGACTTGCAAATGATGTTCCCATTATATTTTATATAAACAATTTTGTGATAACTTATCCTACCTCCACTCCTCGACACACACACCTGCTATTTTGATCTTTTCCAGATGAGAAAAGCAAGGCCATGCAGGCCAGGTAACTTGTTAAGGACACATGTGTCTGAAGTTCACATGTCTTCATCTTCAGGACAACCACTTTACTAAGTGCTTACCATGTGCCAAGCACTAGGCTTAAGGTAGACACTTGGGGATCAGATACATTTTGCAAGGACTTTTTATGCAAAATTATCATGCGGGTTTTTGTGATTTAGAATCATTGTACCAAAAGAAGCTGTTCTTTACCCCTGTCAAGCCCTTTATGACTTGGGTTTTAAGATGAGTTGTGAAAGACAATACAAACCCCAAACTGTTGCACTAATTGGTCCTCAAACTCTTATAGTGGGGAGCAAGACCTCAGAACTTATAATATTCTGTTTGTGACACCCCAAAATGTTGAAAAAAATAAGCTTTAAATAGCGAATCATCTAACCTTATGTTAAATCAGATTCCTTATACAATAGAGGCTTGTGTAGACAAGCTTATATGGCAAGTGCCCAGGGTTTAAGAAATGTGAGCATATCTTGAAATTGAGAACAATCTTAAATTCCCTTCTGTTAATTGACAAGGGATTATTATTAACCTGATTTTGGTTAATGGAGCACCTCTGTTTAAAAGAGCATCAGTGTTCCACGGGAACAGAGTTTGACAATCCCTAGTTTAATCTAAAGGATATTTAAAAAAAAAATTTTGATGGAAAAATTGTGGGTGATAGGCCAGTTTTTCTGAATATATTCCATCACCCCCTGCCCCCCCACCCCAGTTTCCATCTCCCAAGGCTAGATTGACCTGATTCTTAAGAAATTTGTTAGTGATCTTCAAAGGTTATCTAAATTTGGTAACTTCTTTTAGCTTAAAGGTTGTCAAAATTTGTAGAAGTTCTTTTATCTCACAAAAATACCAATCTCACTGGTTACTTAACCTTATACAACTACTTATAATGTGTCCTCCTTTTAAACAAATCGATCCTTTACCTCAATTATATATAATTAACTATAACTTTAAAAAATCAACCTACTTCAGTTTTCTCTTATGGTTTGGCAAAGAACCTGCCTAAGATGAATAAGTTTAGATTTTCATTTGGTGATACTTCGTTTTTAATCAGTTCTTCAACCTTCCTAACCACCTCCTACTTCCCACTTGGGGAGCTGGTGTTGATTACATGTTACTCTTGGTGCCCTGTATGAGTGGTGTGACCCTGCTTCATAAGCCATCATGTTATTCTGACCAATCCTGATTGACCCTCACCCTGTGACACAGAGCCCATAATAGCTAAACTATTATTAAATGATTGGTAAAGACTTGTTTACTAAAACCTCATCAAGTTGTGGGAACAAAAGCATAGGTGAGCTTTTAAGCAGCACCTGTTTTCCTTTTAAAGAGCAACATAAGCACCTGAAATCCTGGACTTTAGAACTTTCCTGATGCTCTTTTGCAACTGAAAGAGTTTGAACAAATGACCTGTTTCTTTGTACTGACTTAACTGAGGCAGTCTCCGCTTCAAAGAAAATTTTCCATAAGTACTAGATTAGTACATATTTTGCCTAGAGGGGTGTCAAAACCCTTTTATTGAAAGTTCAGAGCATTCAGGAGTTTAACACACTGTCACCTGCTTTGTTTGGTTTCTGAGATCAGCCTGATGACTCACAGACAGTTGTACCAGTTACTGCAAGGGCTGTAGCTTCTCATCACTAGCCTGCATTTTGGTGATGGTGTGGAGTAGCATTTGTTTTGTTCCAATATGGAGAAATTCAGAGAATTATGTTACTGTTTTTCATTCATTCATCAAATAATTGCATGGGCCAGCTCTTTGCATACATAAAATTACAGACCATTAGTGTGCACTTAAATAAAACACATGTAGAGATTACCCTCTGCTTCAGTAGCTGTCATCATTGACTGGTTGTTGGAATTTCATGGATAGCTTTGAAAAAAATCTCTAGGTTCACCCCCAGAGATTCTGACATATTTGTTTTGTAGTGCAGGCGAGCTTTGGGAGGTTTTAAATGAGCCCCACACTCTACCCTTGTGATTCTAATGGGCAGGCAAGATTGAGAACCACTGCTCTAAAGTTGATTGTTTTCTTAATTAGGGACACTCTGGGCTTACCTAATTATTGCTACCTGTGTATTTAAACAGGAAAGCCCAATAGATACCAAGGAACTTAAGGCAAAAATCTACTTGTTCTACTTCTATCCCTGGAGATTCTGAATCAGTAGGTATGAGATAGTTAGGAAAAGCTCTTCAGGTAATTCTGATAACATCTCTTTATGAAAGAGCCATACCTGTAGTATAGAATGAATATACTTTAGAAATAGAGTAAGGGTGCTCATAAGATGCCATAGAAATTCCAACAGTAAAGTTTATCAGAGGTCTCAGTTTTGTTTTGCCACTTCTGGGAGCTGCAGTGAAAATATATCACATACTTTCAGTATTGCCCAGTGTTAATATTTAACTTTTTTTTTTTTAAGTCTAGTTTTGATTATATATGTGGAACAGCATCCTCAACAAAGAATGGGATAATTAAATGAAAATACTTAGATGTCTATCAGAAGCCTATAGATGTTTATCATTTTTTGCTTCAGTTCAGAGCATGCTGAAGACTTTTTTTTTGGCCAACATAGAACTTTTGAAGTATGTGTTTTATCATACAAAGTTCGAGGTGCTAATTAAACCCTTACATCATTGTTTGCTTTTCTTGTCTGGGAGGGGGGTTAGAGTGAATCACTTCCTAGGCTTCTGTGCAGATTGACAATGTTATGTTTTCTTTAGCTTTTTTTCATGCTATGCTTAATAATTAGGAAAAAAGAGTGATTTAATATAGCATTTGATTGAAAACCTGTTTGAAGTTATATTATTAACTATAGTAAAATTAACTTCGTTTCACTGTTAGGAGGTAGACCTATGTTTTATTTATAATTCGTTTCATTTCAGAGAGTGAACTGTGTTTCAGCTAGATTACAGTAGTGGCCTCAATGACCTTTCGTGTGTCCATTGGTAATTCTAGAGCTCTCCAGAGCCAGTTGGTCCTGGGAGCAGATGCCTAGTAAGTAGAGAGAGACTTGGAGTCTACTGCACAGCCAGTACCCATGGACTACGCCATTTCCAGCGCTTCCTCTGTCGCCTTAGCCAGCTCTTCCTCTTCGATTTCTTTGGCCCCTTCCTCACTACCCTTTTCCCTACATTTCTCCCTCTTTCCACTGCCATTTGTCTCTCCAGACCTCTAGGGTTGCAGACTCTTTTCTACTTAGCGACCTTCATGTCTCCTCAGGGGTGACCGGACCTTGTTCCTTCTGCTGGAGACTGCGAACTTGCGCATCTACTTCTCTTTAATCAAACTTACTCCTCATCTTTACGATGACTTCAAAAATCTGTTGTCCAGCTTTCTTCGCGCCACCACACCTCCTGCTTTTATTTCCCTGATCAGCTTGGACTCCCATGGCTAGCCACTGAACACGCTCCCGCAGATCAGTCCCCAGTCCCTGCTGCTCCAACTGTTTTTCTTCTGGCAGCCTGCCAAGTGCTACTTGCCAGAAACCACTGTAGCCCTCTTGTTAGGCTTTGATACAGGTTGATGATTTACAAGCTCACCTCTCTTGCTCCTTAGCAATCCTTTGTGCCCCTTAGACAGCTAGAGTTTTCCCCCTACAGCTGTTAAAGATTGTGTCTTATCTATGAACTTCAGCCACATTCCTTCCTTGGGAAATGGCCCCATGAACTCCTTCACTGAGAAACTAGAAATAGGAGTCCTTCTATTTTTTCTCTCCTTCACCTGTTTCTGTCTATTGTTGCCTGTTTCTCCCTTTCACTACTCACTTCCAACGCTGGTTGGCCAGCTATGTTCTTCCCATTTCCTCTTGAACTTTTTTCTCTGTTATCTTTACTACTGTCTTCTGGAGTCTTACCGTCTTCATTGATCCCACTCTCTTCTAGTCTAAAAAATACCTTCCCTACTTGGTTTCCCTGGCATTGCCTACCTAACTCTTCTCTCTCTTTTACTGACAGACTTCCTAAAGGAGAAGTCCATTGCCAGTTTTACCTCCACTTCTCCTTTTAGCCAACTGCAACTGGATCATGGCTTTACCACATTCAGCATCCATTTCTTTTCAGCTCTCATCCTATACGCCAGCTTTTAACACTGTCAGTCACTAATTTGACTTCCACAGTACAACTCTCCTAATTTCCTTCTAGTTCTTGGATTGCTTCTTCTCTATTTCTTCCACTGGCTTCTTTTTCATCACTCCTTTTTCAAGCATATGACCAGTCCCCCACTGAAATCAGGATGTGAATTCATCTACTTCCATGACTTGTTTCCTTTAAACAGTTACTGAGTTCAGGGTACACCCAGTCAGTACCTACACTAAGGATTCAGAGATGAGCAAAGCAAACTCATCACCTTTGAGGAGTTCAGCAGGATTTATAGAGCACTTATGATGTGTCAGACACTGTTTTAATGAGTCACACAAAACTCTTGGCTTCATGGAGTTTACATTCTATTTTAGTGGGGAAAACCCATCATTAGCAAATGAACAAGTGAATACAAGAATATCGATGGCGATAAAGAGCTGTTATAATAATAAAGCAGTGAGAGAAAAAATGCATGGGTGGGAATTAGAGAAATTCTGTTAATAAGGAAACAGAAGAAGATGTAGAAGTAAGTCGTGCAACAATAGAGGAGGTCAGTTAGTTCATCTGTGACTTAGTCTCCTTGCCTATAAAGTGGAGAAAATCATATATCCGAGTGAAAATCAATACGGGGTGTTTTGAGGATTAGAAGTAATACTGTACATGTGAAGTGCTTCACACAACGTGTGCCCTGTAGTAAGTTCTCTCGCCCTCCCTTCCCATATCCCTTTTTTCCGTATCTTCTACTTCTCAAACTAGACAGGGCCAATGAGCATTTTGTAACAAGACTAGAAAAGATGGAATAGGACTTTGACTTTAAGAATGTGTAAGAAATGAGAGTAATTATAGGAGTTGATTTAGAGATAGAATTAGTACCTTTGATGTTTTCTAAAAGGATTATTTTAGCATTTTTGAAATAAAATATTTATATATTCTTGAAGCGGGGTCAGTAATCTTAATATCTTATACATCTAAAAAGTGAGTATGAGATTGATGTTTAGGATATAAATGATATTAATATTTTTCTTAAATGGGGCATTTAAACTGTTCCGGCATTTAGACCCAATGGATAAGTTTTCTTGCATAGCTTTCATCTATTCCTACTCAGAGTTTCTACCATCTCACTCATGGAATTACGGCTCACAATTTTACCCTTTTAGGGTAGAAACATCAAAATGAAAAAGCTTTGCTTTAAAAAATTTTTATCCTGCATTATTTTTCATATCGCCTACCAAATATAAGAAAAATTAGTTAGCTGGTTTTTCTCGACCTGGGAGAGACCTAGTTAGACCATCACAGTTTTAGTAATTTCAAATGTCCTGAGAAATAATTGTATTACTAGAATCTGGACTGTGAATCAAGGAGGAAAGATTGTCATCCGGACTCTGTAGCTGGCAAGTTGTACAGACTCGAGACCACTTCTTTGGATTGCAGTTTCTTATGTGCAATGAAGAGACGGATGAAGAACTGGATGATCTCACTGGGCTCTTCAGTGCTGAGAACCTGCGAAGTTTAAAACTGGAGCACGTTTAAGTTGTCATAACTTGGTACATTATTGGCAAGGCATGTCAGTGAGATCGATTGTCCCAAAGTGGCTGGGCACATCCTCTTATATTTCTTTATTAATTTATTACCAGTGGAATTTGCTTGAACATTGGTGGTGGGGAACTGTTGTTTACCAGGTAGGACATCATCTGTGGGGTTTTCAAATGAGCAAGTAAAACTCCTAAGTAATGAGGTATGTGTGTTTCTAGGAAATGTTGAATGAATACATTGGGAAAATGTGAAGTGCCGAAAAGCGAGGCACCAGAGATTTTCATTTTCAAGACAATTCTAATCCTGTAAACTCCTTCATTTCATTGTACTGTGGTTATTATTTAGAGTTCACACCTAACAATTTTTTAATATATCCTACATATTGGGAACTATGCTACATTTTCTAGGATGAATAAAAAATGGTTTCTGGAAGCGACAGACACATAATGTCATAAATGCTAAGACCGAGTTATGGGTGGGGGGTAGGGGTGGTGGCAGTGGTGCCAGTGATGACGGTGGTGGGAGCGAGGGAGCTGGGGCTGAGTCCTGAGGGTCGGGGGAGGCTGCTGGCGGTGGTGCTGAGGGATCTGCTGTGTGACAGTGTAGTCAGAGTTAGCCTGGTGAAAGCCATGGGGGAGTTTATTACTCTGAAACATTATAAGTAACGGCGCACACAGCCTGCTGTGTGGAGAGTACAGGCAATTTGGTATTACTCAGTATGAGGTCGATGGCAGGAAGTGGCCAGAGAGGGCCACAGGAAGAGGCCAGGCCTGGAGGACCACGGGTAACGTGCCGAGGAGGACAGCTTCATGGATAAGAGTACTTAGTAACTTGGGAAAGGTACTTAATTTCTCTGTGCCATCGTTCCTTCCTTCATACAGTGGGGGTAATAGTAACTTTTACCTTATAGAATTATTGTCATTGTTAATATATATGAAGTGTTTTGATTCGTCCCCAACAGTAAGCACTACATATGTATAATGTTGTTATTTGGGCTGTATTGGGGATCTGTTAAGGGTTTGAGGAAGAAAGTGAAGCCAGTCAATTACTTTGCATTTTAGTGGGATCAGTTGGCCGTGGTTTGCGGGGTGGATTTAGGGGTAGGCCAAGTTCGCAAGCAGGAAGACCTGTAGGAGGTACTTCAGCAGTGTGGTGTGAGAAAGGAGGATCTTGTACCAGAACATTGATAGCGGGGATTAACCGGACTGTCAAAGAATAATTAAAAGGTAAAAATGATGAACGATATGTGGAGGTGAAAGTGTTGAGTAGGAGTCCCTGATTCAGGCTTGGTGCCTGCGGAATGGTTGTGTGGTGCTGTGAACTTCGATGTAGACTACATGTGGAGGAATGCGTTTGGGGGTGGTTATTTCTGGATGTGTTGAGTTTGAGGTGTCCATGTAACGTTCATGTGGATGTGGACAGTGGACAGTGGACAGTTTGCAATGAGGGTCTGATGCCTGGAGAGGTCAGGGCTAGAGCAAGAGCTTCGGGAGTGTCTGCTTAATGGTAATGGGTAAATGTAAAAAAGCTCAGGAGCTCGCTGAAAGGAGTGTGTGGATAAGGAGACCTTGGGAAGGCTAAGGATTGAAGAAAAGACTGTGAAGAAAATGGGGAAGGACTGGCCAGTGAAATAAGAGACTTAAGAGAGAATGACAGAAGAAATGGGGACTCGTTTTAAGGAACAGTGTAGAAATGCAGAAAAGCCATCCAGTAAGATAAGGGGCGGGCATTTTCAGGACGTTGGGATTGGTAATATAGAGATGGATCATCAGTGATCTTTCTTTTAGGGTTGCTAGAGAGTCTCCATTTTTAATGGTATAGCTATGGGGCTGAACATTTATTCCTTACAGTCAGCTCTCTGTTCCCTTTTTTGTTCCCAACCTTTTCACCAAATGTGCCCCAGTGCTTCAGGGACCTCTCCCAAAGCCAGGAATCTTGTCTTCTGTTCCGTAAAGCCTGTCACTGTCTTTTCTCTTTCACATTTACCAACTCTCATGCCCGTTCATGACAGTCTTCTGCTATCCTTAGGTTTTCTTTTATTTCATATTATTGTACTTTATTTATGTTTTGTCTCCCGATTCGAGGTCTTCATTTTCATGACTGCCCAACCTGACACACGTTAGCCTATTGAGTGTATATCGATATTGGGTAAAGATACTAAATGGACACCAAAATATGTTACAAATATGATATTCATTGCCCTCATATTCTCAAGCAGTTCATTTTCCAGATTATGCGGAGGAATTTATGGCTTAATTTAAAAAAAAATAATAAAGGACTATTAATGTTTATCACAACCTGCCTTTGTTTCTAAACATGTCAATTTTTTTTTTTTTTTTCCTTTCCTCCCCTTCTTTGTGTTTTAGAGTTTCAAAACAGGGTTTGGCAGAGGAAATGTGACAGTGACGTTTTGTTTTTTGTTTTGAAGTTATTGAGTTTAGCAGACTGCGTATTCCTAGGGTGTGAATTGCAGGATGTAGTTCTGGGGTCCTCCCTACCAGCAGACCCCACATCAGTTATTCTGGGAAATCTTATCCAGAGCTGACTATAAAATACAGGGCTGAGCTTTGTCAAAAGGCTAAACAGGAAACAGATATAAATAACTTCAATCTTAATTCAGTCCTAGCTACTTTCTCACACATATTTTATAATTTACTTAAGAAAACAATTTCCTCTTTTAAAAAAAAAAAACAAAAAACCTTTTAGTTCCTTAATTTCTAGTTCACTTTTGATAGGAACGTCTTTTCACCTTAATATCTATCCAGTGCTACCCCTTGTTAGCAGAGGAAAAATGAACATTTAACAACAAAAGAAAATTTCGAGAACTTGAAAAGCTTTAGCAAATTTATCAAAGCAGTTGGTCCATTTGGTTTTACAACAGCATTTCTTAACCTTCATCATTCTCCCCTCCAAGAGCAGCTTTTAGACATATTTTTTCCTTAATCATCTCCCAATGGCATTTTAATTCCACGGAGACACTGTTTATGTGTTTATGCACTGTGTGTATATCTGTGCTTTATACATAAAAAGAGTGAGGTTGGGTGTGTGTGTGTGTGTGTATGTTTGTGTGCCCCCCAAGAACCTAGTTCACTCTCTTGGGGACAAAATTATGCCATTGAAAATGCATAGTATAAAAGATCATAGAGAAAAATGTTAAAATCTTAGATATTTTGATTATATCTAAACCAGGTATAAGTTGCTTGAATACATTTATAACACTATTGTTACTGAAAAGATTTCTCTCATCCTCTCTTTCTTCAGGCACATAGATTTCCCTTAACTTCCAAAAGAACCGGAGTTTGACTACATCAATAGATGATAGGAGGACCTCTATTTTAATTCTGATAATTTGTTTTAGGATGATATGGGTAATCTGAGAATATAGGCAATCATTTTAGGGTTCATCTGTTGATTTTTAGCTGTTCAATAGCTTGCGTCAGACATATTCTGTATACAAGGCACTATGCTAGGCTTGATAGAGATGCCAAAAAAGTATTAAGACATGCTCCCTGACTCCAAAGACCTTGTGACCTTGTTGGACAAAATGAACACAGACAAGAGAAAAATCATCCCAGAGTTTAATTATCATAGAGTTTAAATAGTAGTGGGTGATTTAACAGAATAGGTGGTATTTAATCACCAAATGAGAGCTGGTATGAAAGGTAAGTACTGTGACTGTTTAGAAAAAGGTGAGATGTTCAGGTTAAAGTGGTCCATGAAAATATTACACAGGAAGAGACCTGGGCCTGGAAGGCTATCGAGTGGAATCATGTGATGAGCCAAAACAGAAGGGCAGGAATGCCCAAGGTATGTGTTAGGGAGGAAGCCAGTTTGATTATACTGGAGGGTTTGTGTAGGACAGACTGTGGGAAGTATGGATGAAAAAAGTTGGGACTGATTGACCGTAATGTTTTCTGTGTGAATACCTCCTTCATCTGCAACATTTATTTTTTCCCATGTCATCTAAATATATTCTTCGATGAAGGCATCTGGGAGTTATTCAGGTGATCCCTAACATCTCTTTTTAGGTTCTCAGTTGGTTTTAGTACACAAAGGACTTTGTGGCCACTCTGCGTCCAAGAATTTAGTCAAAAGAATTTGAACTTCAGGTTGTATTCAGTGAGTAGCACAATATTTTAGGGAGATTCGTAAGGCCTTAGTGTACAAGAGTGTATAAAATGACAGGAGTGAGAAGAGGGTGGAAGCCAGGAGTCCACTGAGAAGACAGTTGCCAAGTGAGAGCTGATGAGTGCCCAAGCTGAATGATAACGCTAGGATGAAAGAAAAATTACCCGAACTTGGCAATGGTAGCAAGGATAGAAGGCAGAGGATTCCAAGACCATTTAAGAGGTAAAAGTGGCTAGCCTCGTTCATTTATTTTGTGTGCTGAGTAAGGGAGCTGTGGAAGCGGTCAGCAGTATTCCCTGATTCCAGTTTGGTGACTGTGTTGGTGATTGTGTGATCCTGTGAACTGAGACGTAGAACGTGGAATGATGAACACGTTTGGGGGAAGGTAGCTCTGAACATGCTGAGGGATCCATGGGCCATGGGATGTCCATATGGTTGTATACAGCAGACAATTTGCTATGAGAACTTAAAGCTTAGGGGAGAGGTTGGGACTAGAGCAAGGGATTTGGGAGTGTCTGCTTAAAGTTTAAATGTAGGACATGGATGAGTTCTCTGAAGGGAGTGTGTGGATGAGGACAGCATTGGCCGCAGAGGAGATTCTGGGACCAGTAATGATTGAGAGGACGGGGAAGCAGGGTCGAAAGAATAGGCTGGATTCTAGTTCTAATTAGATATGGGAGGCCAAGTGTTAGATTTAGGTAAGGGGGGTGGAAATGATATCATTATTAACTATTAATTTATAACTCTTAATAGAAAAAGGGCTGGGTTACTTTTTTAATGTCTATTCAGCACCTGGGAACCTACGTGCTACTGGTCCACCTAGTGATTTCTAGAATTTCAAAGAGGTCTATTTATCTTTATAGGATTTTTTGGATAATTACCTGTCTATCTTATAAGATTTGGAGGACTGGTTTCATGTCTTATTCAACATGTATAAGTAGTGCCTACCTAGCATGGTATCTGCCTTGTTAGCAATTGAGAAAAATTTGTTAAATATATGAATGAGAGAATGAATTGAGAGATCAGGGTGCAACGTTTCAGAAAAATCCAAGAAAATGAAGACTGAGGAAAAGGACTTTTGAATTTGAGGACTTGAAGATCATTTATTGATCTTCAAGGAGCCAGTTTCAGATCAGAGGAAAAAGTAGAACTCAGAATAAGAGTTCTGTCGAGTTTATCTGGAGAGAACTTTTAATTTGATGGGGGATGGGGGGGTGGATGGGATTAAATGTAGTTTTGCTAGTTTCAGAATAGAGTGAGGATATTTGTAGATTTTGTACACCTGTTAAATTTGAGTGTGAAATAATAAGACTTGGCTCAGGAAATGGTCCTTCAAAGAATTCCTAAACTTTCTAGGACACACCTACTGTTTCTGGGACATTGTTATGACTTAAGGATTTAAGGCTCAAATCTATCCATCACACACTTCCCCTGGGTGGACTTAAAAATGAAGAACTGTCAAAGGAGTGCAGTGTTGATAATCTGTTTGACCTATTTTAAATACCACATGAATTGGATACAATATTATCAGAGAGAGCCTCATCATAGAATGAATGGGACAGTTATGGAAGGACTTCCGAAATCCAGACCCTCTTTTCACAGGACCCAGGAGGCTTTTTAGAACTTTCCGAAGGCTGTGTCAAAGCCAGTTAGCAGTATCAGTGCCTCAGCCCAGATCACCAGGCTTCTGTTCTTTTATTTTTGTGTATCTCTCTTGCCAACCACTCTGCTCCCAGAGCCTGCAGCATAAGAAATGATCAGTACTTAGAACCAAAGAACTGAAGACCTAATCTTTTTCTGTGATGAGCCAGATAGTAAATATTTTTGTTTTCGCAGCTCTGTTGCAACCGTTCACCTCTGCGGTTGTTGTGTGAAAGCCAAAGGCAAAACCAAACAAACAGGGATGAGTGGAGTCCAATGAAACTTCATTTTACAGGAGCAGACAGCCCACCAGCTGCAGTTCAGTGAACCCTGCCTTGGGATTTTAGTATTATAAGAAAACGTTTGCACTTCACTCATAGTTACCACACACGATTTTTTTTTTTTTTTAATTTATACCACATACTTATTGCCAAGCCTTTTCAGTATCTCCCATTTTTATGAATCTCGACTGGTACCTAAACTAGCAAGGATTATAGTATAGTCTCTGATAATGAAGAAAATAAAAAAGGATGGGTAATTTCAGCTTCTCAACCCAAATATGTTATATTTGTATTTATACAAATAACAGGCTTTTGAGTTTTCCTAGGTTACATGTATTTTCAACAGTCTAAATCTAGCTTTAGCAGCATATTTTCAGAAATTCTGTGATGCATATTTTCTGAAAATATACAACTAGGACAATTCAATGATACTGATAGTAGTTTTACAGAAATGGGTTGTCATATCATCTCTAATGGCCTGCCACCTGTTTTTAAAGACTTTTTGAAACTATCCCTGAGTGGATAATAATATTCTATTGTTCACACTCAGGAACTTGTTGTTAAATAAGTAAATGATTAAAAATATTTTCGCATCCATATTTGCAAGAGGCTGTTTTTTATCCTGTGAGGGGCAGTCATATTTTGTTCATTAGGTTGTGTACTTCTAAAGATTTGGTTCCCGAGCTTCATATTGATAAGGTATGGGCAAATAATTCACCCTGGGACGGTCACAGTCTGTGTCATGGGAAAACCCTAATGAGAGTGTGCTAATTAGAATTTTTGGTTGTAACTCCAAACCGACCTAAAGAAAACTGCAAACTGCAAACTGACCTAAAGAAAAAGGGGTAACTGTAGCTTTGGGGATTTCTGAATTCAGAGGCACAGGGACGTCATTGGAGGTAGATTCTTTACCTGTTTTTCAGATCTGCTTTTACTCAGTGTTGGCTCCGTCTCCAAGCAGGACTCCCTCTCGAGGTGGCAAGATGGCTGCCAGAAGCTCTCCACTTGCATCCAGGCCTCTCAGCAACCCCTTCCAAGAAAGCACTTCTTCCCAATAGTTCCAACAAAAGTCATGTGCCAGTGTCTCATGTCCTCCACTTGTCCTGGCTTAGGTTATGTGTCCACCCATGAACCAGACCCTGCAGTTAGGCAGATATGAGGCTAGGATTGGCCAGGCCTGTATCTGTACCCACCTCTGGTGCTGAAGGTTGGCTCATCCCCACCCAAACCACATGGACTCGGGGAAGGGAATGATTCTGCATGATAAGTGAAGGTGCTGTTGCTGGAAGAAGGGTATAGAGGCCTTTCCCGATGCAGGATTGTAAAAGTATTTCCCTAGATATTCTTCAAGTACTTATTATTAGTATTGTTTTTATTCTACTTTTAGTTCCTTTTATAATTATTATTATTTTATTATTCAGCCCTTTAATCCACCTGGAATTAACATCTAATTTAGAACTCATTTCTATGGTAGTTTCTCAGACTGTGTTCCTTAAGGTTGAATCTTTTGTGTCCCCCTCAATTCTGCCATTCTGATACCAAGTAGGGGTTCCATAAATACTTAGACTCACAGGATTTTAGAATTAGAAGGAATCTCTCAGTTATTCCCCTGGCAAATATTATTTCTAGTGTAATAGCCTCATTTTATAGGTAAGGATGCCAAATCTTTGAAAGGCCATGTGACTCACTCAAGGGATGGTTCTCATTAACATAGGTTTTGAGAATCAAGCCCAGTTCTCCTAGTTTTAGTGACAAGACTAAAGCGTGGTTTATGGGTAGATTGATTGATTAAAGGAACCATATAGTGAATTCTTTTCTAAGGTCAAAAAAGCCCGTGGTAACAAATCAATAATAAAAACTCTCCTAATTGTTTTCTAAGCTTGGATTTCTCGAAATTATTTTATCATGGAATGAAAGTCAGTAAATTAGTTGGTCGAAAGGACAGTTAAGAAGGATAAGACTCAATGACAGAGATGAGATAACCCAAAGAGGATCTATGCTATTGGAGAAGCAAGGGAGACTCTGAAACCCTCAGCAGGAGATGGGGATGGGAATCGGTGGCTAACTGTTCTCAGGAAGACTTAGAAGAGGTTTGCTCTGTCTGCTGCACGGCTGATCATGTGTGGCTCTGTCCTGGCATGTTAGTGGAGTCATCAGGAGAAAGACAAGCTCCTTCCTCTGCCCTCAATAGCCCGGCCACTGCACTATAAAGCTTCGAAGGGCTTGAAGTGGCATTGCACACTGCCACATGCATCTGTAGGGACTGCAGCCCAGTCGGGTCAGCTCAACACACCACACAGATCAGAGTGTGGCTGTGTCACCTGAGAAAGCATCTGTCACAGTTGGCAGAACAAATAGCGAGTAGGAGCCCCAGCCATCATAAAAACAAAGTCTTCCTGATGTGGGCCCTGAGCTTTTTTCTTTGGAGAATATATATATATATATATATATATATATATATATATATTTGGAGATGGATAGTAGGACTCACAGAATGAGAAATATGAGAGGCAGGGGACCAGAAAATTATCTTTGAGGAACATGTATTTGACTCTGGGCTTATCGAATTTTAGGAATTGATGGAACGTCCAACTAACAAGTAGAAAATAGTTGAAGACAGTAGTAGTTTGAGTAATTTGGCTTCAACTTTCAGGGTACATGTGCTATATAAAGTTTATGAAAAGGAATATGATAAGTTCTAGACAGACTAACAGTAGAATCCAGCCAGTGTTAGGTATGTCCAAGGCTCAGAGATAAACACAGGCGGGCAGGAAACACTTTTGTCCTGTTCTTAAGTCCCAAGGAGCAAAAGTCACGTGCATGTGCGTGTGTGTTGAGGTCAGGGAAGGAGAAGGCAAGGGCAGACAGGTCCCTCTGAAGGGCATTGCTGGGGCCGTCTTGCTGATCTGGGCAGGTGAGGAGACTCAGGGTTGGGGTATTTACCTGATTTGTGTACAGTGTTCTACCGACTGAGTCATCCCACTTTCTCACCTCGTTTATGGACATGTCTGCACCTATTCCCTCCGCTAGTCTTTTACTCCAGTGAAGTCCTTTATGACCTAGATACTCAGATTAGCCATAATACAGACCCAAAGTCATTGCTCTAACTGGTCCTCATACTTATTTATTAGTGACAGAGCCCCTATGACATTATTTTTGGGACACCCTGAAATCCTGAAAGAGAAGAAAATTTAATAAGGTTATTGTGAGTTACAAGATATGTTCATATTTTCTAAAGTCTTGGATGCTTGCAGTATAGCTTGTCTACACGTGCCTCTATCATGTAAGGAATCTGAGTTAATATAAAATTAAATAATTGTTGTTTTAAGATGACCCACAGTAATAGACTTGAGTCATTACAAAAAATTAAATTATGTTTAGTGTACTCTACTTAAGAAGGCAGCAAATTATATAATACTACTATTATCCTGCCATTTATTGAGAAATTATTTTTTGAGAAGCGTGTTAAGAAATCATGTGATCTTCTGAAAAAAAAAACAATCTGTGAGGTAAATGTAATTATCTTTAGTCTATAGATGGAGAAATAAAAGACAAAAAAGGCAAGTATTGCACATTTAGAAAGAATATTTAAATATGTAGAGTAGTTTATTTCCTTATGATTGTGAATGTCAAAAGATATTTTTACTAACACAACCATTGGGTGAATTCAGATTGCCAGACATGGTCGCTATTAGTCATACAGGCTTATTTTTATAGAATAATTAAAGGCTAGGATATTAATTATCATTGTATAGTATTAAGTATCACCACTAATTCAGAAGGTTCAAGTCTTGATTAATGTGACAATTTATCATCAAATTACTGATGGTACTGGATTGTATTTAACCAGTATTGCTGACCCAGAAGCAAGAAGGCTTGTTTCAAAAGGCCAACTTCTAGCTGTTTAGCTTGGTAATTCTTAATTGTGTTATTATAAGTGTTAGGCTTTCCACTGAACATAAGTACTTTAAGAGAAACACTCTGTAATTACTAGAAGATCTTTAAAATGCTATCCCTGATAGCCTGCAGTCGAGAAAGAAGGCCCACAAAAGCTTTCTAAGGCTGTAAGAAGTCAACAAGAAAATTAGATGACTATAGATAGCTTTGAAGAAACAAATTTTAATTAAGTGTGTGTATAAAATAAAATATGGAATGTACTTAAAAAAAAAATACCTAAAAGCTGGGATTTAGTATTTATAAGTATGTGTGTGGGGAGGTGGGGTCGAGAGTGGTAACTAACAATGTATGAAATTTTGAATATTAAGAACAAAATATTGAGTTAGAGAAAATGAATTTCAGCAGTGTCATCTTCATGGTTTGAACTATAGGGTGAAGTGTCCAGTGAAAATTCTTAAAATTGAAAGGATTCCAGAAAAACCAAATGCTTCTTTTGTATTTTTATTTTAGACATCTATCTATATATGTATGTCAAAGGAAGAATATAAAGAGATATTTACAAACATTTTGGCTAAATATGGAATGGTTCAGTGATGAAAAAAATCGAGTTATTAGGACATGTAGAGGTTGGGCTATACTCAAAAGAATAAGCAGGATGGCAATAGCATTTTATAGGGACAGGAAAGCCAACTCCAAAGGAAGTAGAACTTTAAATGATAAATGCAATTGCCAGTTTTTCAGTATGACTCCAGAGAGTTTCGTATGCTAACATCAACCCACTAGGAATTTTAAGCTACTCTTCTGTTCTTCTTCCATGAAAATATCAGTTGTTATGTAGGTCTGGTTTATGTTCGCTGTAAGTGCTTAGAATCAACCCCAGGTGATTCTGATTCAGTGATCCTAGAATAGGTGGGATCCAGAGAGGTTTGCCATTTTTAGGCTGGGAATACTGGAGTAAATTCACAACTCAGTACCATATTTAACTAGTACTTTGAGAGAATTTCAAATTATGATGAGGAATCCCATTGTTCAAGGCCAGAATTTGACTTGTTCAATCAGTCCACTAACATTTTCTGAATGTCTACCCTGTGCCAACACTGTGCTAGGCATTGGGGATTTGACCGTGAGCTAGAAAATTTCTGGCCTTTTTGGCAAGGAGAGGAGGGATGGTGTAGGCAGACTCCTAAACAAACACAATACATTGCGTTAGGTGTTGTAGAAAGGATATAAATAAGTGGTCGCTTGAGCGTGGGTGAGGGATACCTAATGCACCCCATAATGCTTTTCGATGCTTTTTAATTTTGCAGTGGAGTCCCCAACTCTACCATGTGCATGGCCATACATGTGCTTATGGAAACTATTTATTTTTGGATTTAAAGTAAACTAAAGATTTGAGAATTTAATGATATCTTTTAAGATAATTGAGGTGGTTGAAATTGTTACAGAACAGTCAAAATCATGAGTGCTATATCAATTATATTTAGGTTGTACTTGCCAGTGTATAGCATCTTAAACAAATTGGAAGGTTATTTCTGTAAACAGATTTGGAGGTGAATAGTCCAGAGTTAATATGGTGACCCCTGATCTTCCAGGATCCAGGCTTCTTATCTGCCTTGTGCTTCATCTTCCAAGGCATGGCTTAAACCTCATTGTCCAAAATGGCTGCTTACGCTCAAGCCATCATGCTCGTATTTTAGATAGTGTGAAGAAGGGGAAAGGATAACATACTCCCTTCCTTTAAGGAAACATTCTAGAATTTCACCCTAGTTTTGTTTACTTCCTGTATTTCAGGACTTTCCTACATGGTCACTCTTGACTAGAGCGAGGCTAGTCAATACAGCATTTTTCTCACAGGGCCACATACCCAGTTCCCTTAGGAAGGAGCACTTTATTGGGGAACTCCGGGCAGTCTCTGCCACAGGGACACAGAATACCTATGTCCCTTAGAAATGAAAGACTTCGAGATCATTTTTTTCAAATATATATCACCTTAGCTACACTAATATTTTGGGGTAGAAAAGATAATTTTTCAATGAATACATACCCATATTTTACTGTAGAAGAGATATTTGAACTGTACTTTGTATGTGCTACTTTTTTACAATAAAGATTAATGTCTTGTATAATAGTGTTAGTTGCTTTTAGATTATAGCATATGAAAGAAATTCTCAGAAAAAATGGCATTAGTAAAGCCTTTTCCCTTGCTACAGTCCCAAGGTAATTCAATTTTTTTCCCCAGTAACAGTTGTGTAGCTAGTGCTGTGATCCCTTCAGATGTTGCAAATTGACCTAAATCTCATCTACCGGGGAGGGTGCTTTAAGATGCAGGAGAGCGCCTCTGATATTAGAGTCACACGTGCTGGATTTGAGTCCTGATTCTGCCACTTACTACTACCTTCATCATCTTGGAAGAATCATTGATGACCAAGGTTGACCTATGCAAGTAGCACCACAGTATTTTACCTCAGGATTATTATTATAGATTAGATTAGATAGCTTTAACACTTGCATTTTTAGATTAGTTATTTTTATCTCTGTCATTTGCTAGTCGTAAACGTCAAGCCTGAAACTTTTGACAGTTATGGTCAGTCAATCTTGGGCGAAGCGCTCATATCTCCAAGAATACCCGTTTGATTCATGAAATGCGTTCAGTTTCTTCTTCTTTTTTTTTCAATGCCTACAGCACCCAGTCTTCCTAGGTGGTCTTCCATCCAGGTACTAACCAGGCCCGACCTTGCTTAGCTTCCGAGATGAAACAGGATTTGGCATGTTCAGGGTGGCATGGCTGTAGGCTGTTTATTATTCTTTATTATAGCAACCTGATCTGTTTCCTTTGAGGGCAAGTTGGAAAATGCTTTTTATTTAACCTTTACTCAAAGTTTTTCTTGTTCTTTGAAGTGACGATTGGTCTATGAAGTTGGCTTAATGTTGAGATCAAATTTTTGAGCCAGAATTGCTGAAGAATACGAACTTAAGGTGACTTTAGAGATAACCACTTATTCTAGTGCCTCATGTTCCTAAAAAACATTCTTTGATGGGGCAATGAGGAAAGAATGGGGCATTCTTGGGTTCTCAAGCTCACAGCCCTGTGTCTTGTGTTGCAGGCTGGTTTTAGAAGTCTTGAAGGAGATATTGACTGTCAGCTTACCGTTCCTGGGCTCTTTGCTATTATTATTGTTTTTGTTTTTATTCTTGTTGTTTGTTTTAGGGCCATGGTTGGTGTTAAAAGGTTGGGGTAAGAAAATCATTTTCAGATGATTCTTTACCCACATAAGTCTTCAATATATATCACCTTAGCTGCACTAATATTTGGGGCTTGAAATTTGGAGCTGGCAGTGCTGGGAAAATGGTCACATGCAGTGCTTCCAGAGCACAGAGGTCACCCACCCCTGAATCTGTGCTGACCCGTGGTCATGAAAGTTTGGGTGACCAGGTTGCTTCCTGCTCTGCAATCCCCTTCTGGTTTTCATCTTTGTTAAACTTAGGGAGGGGCAGCTATAATGACAGGAAGGATGTCTGGGAGTTAGTCATGTGAGAGGAATGGCCGGATGCTTTCCTTTCATCCTTTGAATGCTTTTCCACACCCCGTGACTATAAAGATGACATTATCGTTGTTGTTATTATTATTATTATTTTTTAATGTCCTCTGGCACATTAACAGTTTTGTTTTTTGCATTTAAAATTTGAAGACCACTGGAATCTATTTGGGAGTCTGCTGTTGGGTAGGGATGTAACTTTGCCCCCTCCCCTGTGTGGTTAGTTGGTTGCTCAGCCCTATTTGCTGAATGACCCATCTTTTTCTCACTGTTTGAAATGCTATGCTACATTAACCATAGGTGGAACAGTGGTAGTTTTGGTTAAAATGTTTTTTCGAAGACTTTACAAATTCTGCAAAGGATCATCTCCATTTCTCTTAATCAGTTAAAGTGGTACCTCAAATGGAAAAGGTCTTAAAGACGGTGTACATTTGGTGTGCTTGTTTTCAAATTGTGGTATTCTTGATGAATTTTTGTTTCTAAGAGTTTTATTATTGAAAGTTTTGTTATACAGAGACTTAATAATCCTGTCTTAGTACCCTAAATTGACATAATACTAATATATACAAAAGCTTCTCCTTCGTAATCAGTTTGCATATATATGTAGATCTGTTTTCTCCACTTGTTTTCTGATTATATTGATCTATCTGTAATAATGTGCCATCAGTACACTATTTTAATTCTGGTAATTGTATAATGTACTAATATTGTAGATACTTTTCTAGCAATAGGGGAAGTTAAAAGAGCAGAAAAAAAAAAAAGCAAACGATTCTATTATGGGCAAGTGTGACTGAAAAGTTGTACACATTACGTCCGCTCACATTCTGTTGGTGTCATATGGCCATGCTTGGCTGCAAGGAAGCTAGAAACTCTAGTTGAGTGGCCATGTGTGGAAGATTGATTAAGGAAATTTAGTAAGGAAGATCCGAGTGTTCCACATGCACTGGTAGGCCCTTTTCAGTTTGAGGAACCCCTGAAAGCTTTCTGTATGAAGTTAGGTGTGATTTGCCTGCTGCTGCTCTCAAAAAATGCTAGCTGTCGCTTCTAAAGGATCTCATTTGTCCAGGGTAGGAGTGTTTCCTGTGCATACCAGGGCAGTCAGGTTCAGGAGCCTTCACAGAAAGCTGGCTAGCAATGGCCCAGCTTTTTGACTTCAGCCTCAGTGCTGAGACCTCTGAGTGCTGTTGCTCCATGGTTAGGGAAGAGCTTCACGCGGAGGAGGATTCCATGATTTTGTTGCCCCTGTGTGTGTGGCAGGAGGTGATAAAATTCCCTCTATTTACTTTTCACAGGTACCACTTTCAGGAAAGGTAATTTGTGTCAACCACGAGGGCCTCTTCTGTTGATCTCCCGCCTTTAATTTTAGTTTAGGTGACTATGTTTGCTCGTCCTCTTGCTGTTGTTTTTTTAAAAGTCATTTTCAGGTAGAGCACGTTTGTGAGCCTGTTTTAACTGTGACATCTTACTTGCAGGCCTTTATTCTTATTTTAGTATAATTTCATATGATTTATTTCCATGTATTTATGTAAAAAATTTTTTCAACTTTATTGAAATATAATTGGCATATATCATTATGTAACTTTAAGGTATACAACTTGTTGATTTGATACACGAATATATTGCAAAATGATTACTGCAATAAGGTTAGTTAACACATCCATCACGTCACATAATTGCATTTATTTGTGTGTGGTGAGAACATTTAAGATTTACTCTCTGAGCAACTTTCAGGTATCTAATACAGTATTGCTACCATGCTTAAAAAAACCATGCCAGCATAGTTAAGCTCCTAGAGAGACGATCTTTATCTCAGATTGAGAAGTCGAGAAGTAATATCAAAAATAATAAGAATGTGTCTTTTGGTGACAGTTGAAAATGTATACCAAACACTTATTTTCCTTTATCTCAAGGCCTGACATATGGGGGGCACCAATGTTTGTATCATAATGAACACACAATTTGGGCAGGATTGAAAATTGAATCATGGTTCATATATTGCTTACTCTGTCTTCACTGTTTTTAAAATTTGCTCTGCTTGTGCTCAAAGAAACACATTTAAATGTGTTCAGAGTAATTTAATCGACTCATAGGAAGTTGTATTTCTTTAAGCAGAAGATTTTAGTAAAATAAGACAAATGTCTAACTATAAATAATTATTGGACTAAGTTTATAGAATAAGAGAATAGTGAGTTTTAATAATTTGACGAAAAGAGAGGTTTTGTTTAAATAGACATATCTGGTGGACAACATGATTAGAGAGTGATATACTTGGACATTATAAAGGACCAGTAGAATTTCCGATAAGTGTTGACAATAGAAATTTATTCTTGGCCAGTCTGCTTCATTTTATATGAGTTGTTGATTTGGGGATATTGTGTGTTCAGATGAAAATGACAGCCAGAGCAAATGTATAATTTCTGTCTTTTGGTACCAAATACTTAAGTTATAATTGGAAGAGTGTGCTCCTGAATGACCATAGTTTGACTGATTTTTTAGTTTTCAGTCAACCCTAACACTGTAAATTGGGATTAACAATGCCAATTGATTATTCACTTAAAGAACTCTACTCACCAGGCTGTTATGGCTGAGGCTAGCTCTATAAAAGCTTGAAGTTGGGGAATGATGCCATGACCATGATGATGTCTCAGCACTTCACAGGGACATCATGGTCATCTGGTCACATCAACTGTGAAAGAGTTACTGTCTCTGCCAGAGTTTACACTACTGCATCTTTGGAAGAATCAGACACCTTGTGCATTGTTGATCAAGGCATTAACAATTTTATTTTTAAAATACAGAGTCTCCTGATTTAAAACCCAAATAGCTAGATCTAATTTCTTATTATTATGTAAACTTTCTAGTACCCTAGTTGATGAAATAACTACTTCTATTTCCTGAGATGCTTTAAATCAATTATTAGCTCTGGAACTTACTAAAAATATTGATTATTTTGAATTAAAATGCTTGTAACATTTAAATAGTATAGAAGTATAGTGAAAAGCTCTCTCATTACTTTCTCCAATAATGCATATTCCTTTGCAATAAAAAATGATGATAGTTTACTATGTATTAACATATATCAGTGCTCACAAATATAGATGCACAAATGTGCATTTTTAAGAACAGAAATTAGATTATGCCATCCATTATTTTGTAACTTCATTTTTTTTAACTTAACTATTTCAGATGTCTTTCTGCATCAATACATTATTTTTAACTGATAAGTATAAAGTTGTGCATATTTTCATTCCCATTTTTGGTCATTCTGGGGAAAGATGTAAAGAAATAAATTCTTTTAACAGCACACAGAGTTAAAGGTGTACACCAAGTATTGGTTCTCCTTCAAAGAGCTCTTTTTGGATTTTCTTCAGGTCATTGGAATGCCAAGTATGTGAGCTGACAGCAGTTTTAGTGTCTGGAGATTGAACTAATAATAATCATCTCAGCTTTATCCATTGATGTTAATGTTTTTAAATATTTAAAGTTAAAATTACTTAATAAATAACACATAATTAAATCAGATTATTTTGGATAGCCGATGTGTAATTAACTCATAAGAATTTAAGAAAGATGGTTTTTACCTAAGCATGTAGAAATGTGACCTTAGGTGCACATTTGCAATTATTTACTAAGTCCAAACCAGATTTAGTTCACATTTTCTTCTTTTTAAAACGTACCATTAAAAAAATTAAAGTTAATTTCCTCTAGTCATATATTATCTAGGATAATTTCTGGGGCGAGGCCAGAACTCTACTGGCGATCCAAATACAGTTCTTTTTTGTTTTGTGAGCTTACATGTCCACCAGAGGGTGCACTTTACTCTTTTTTTTGACACAAGACAGTAGTTTGTCTACTCTAATTTTATTTTTGGTTTAATGAAGCTAGCTAGGTTAACTATCAGAAAGAGAATTCCCTAAAATTCTGAAACATGCACACTAGGAGATTACCATGTAAAAATCTAACTCATTAATATAAAGTGGCTGTATGACTGTTAAAATAGTGGCCTTGACTATGTATACTGGAACAGAGCACCGGAAGGGAGCACTGTGGGGTAGGGATGCTTAGGGAATTTCATGGGCAAGATAGGACCTGAAGTGGCCCCGATAGCCCAGCCAAGGTCAGGCAGCAGGGCCTGGTGGTTATCAAACTTTTGGGTCTCAGGGTCCCTTTACATTACTCAAAATTATTAAGGCCCCAAAGAACTTTTGTTTATGTGGGTTATAGTTATCAATAGTTAATAGATTAGCAGATGAAATAGAGACACTTTAAAATAGAAGACAGCTAAATTCTCATATCTGATTCTGCATTTAATCTGTTGCAAAAGGTTGCTTTGATTGATGTATGTAAAGAAAACAGCCTCACACAGGTATGAAGTTGGAAAAGGGAGGCATATTTTGATGGCTTTCTCTAATAATTGTGAGTAATCGTCTGTGATTCTACACCCAAACCCTCAAGTGGTGGTTTCTTAAAGGTTAGTTGCAGTGTGGAACCTGAAATCCCATCAGTGTGTTTTGTTAAAATCCACTAGTCTGCCTCGGACTTTGGAAGGGTCTCTTACCCGTGTGTGACTTTATAGTGCAGTGCATTGGTCTTGGAAAACACTGGTTCATCGAGTTAGGGAAATCTTACAAGTGTTGAAACAATTTAAGAAAAATCACATTTGTTAATATACTACTAATCTTGTTAGAAAAGAGTGTGGGTATTGGGACCGTATCAAGTTCATGGTGGCAGATACAGATTTTCCAACAATTTAATTTTCACTCGAAAGCTTAAATTTTATCATTGGCACAAATACTAATAGCTGTTTTCCTTGAGTTGACAGGCTCACTTCATTTATTTCTGAGAAAGTGTTTGTGAAACACATAAATTTGAATAACTATAGTTTGTCTATAGTCATTCTTTCAAGTAAAACGGTGTCCTATAAAATAAAACTATCTCAGCTCATAAGTAACATTCCTGAGACAACCCTCATACTTAGGGTGTATAGCAAAAATGCTCTGTGAGTATTTCCCATTTCATTACACAGAAAAATAAAAAGGAAAGAATAAAGATAAGACAATAATAGAAATATGTAATAATAAAATTTAATAATAAAAAGAAATCAGGCATGGGTAAAAGATTCTTTCAAAGTCCAAGACAGACCAGTGAATTTGATAAAATCAATAATGTTTACTGCTTCATCAAGTCTGTTCTTAAGCAAAGCCGACTTAATTTTTTACCAGTGCATCACAGTGAAAAAATACAGTGGCTGCTGGTCGAGTTTGGTGCCGCTGCCGTAATTCATGGTAAGGGCCCTTCAGTTTCGCTCACTCTTGATTTTGCACCAGCCGTGTAAATGTGAACATGGTGCAGAGAGGTAAATAATTTCTTAGTATTATTAGGAAAATAACATTTCATAATATTATTAGGAACATAGTTTTGATCTTGCAGGTCCTTCAAAGGGGTCCAGGCACAACGAAGACAGCTGCACCAGTGAACGAGTAGGGCTGGGTGTTGTGGAGCCATTGCAAACCAGAACACCGAGGAAAGGCGGAGAGCAGGAAATGTGAGCTTGACAGGGAACTGAGACTAGACTGCAGTTGTCGGTTCTTATGGAAATAGAAGGAAATCAGGGTAGGAGAGAATGTTTTGAAGGTGGAGTGCACCTTGGAGGTAGTTTAACTCAAACTATGAGACTCTTGTGGTTTTCCTAGTTGGAGGGCGTGCATCTTTAATTAAATACTCCCTCTTTTCCCACTCCACCCTGTTTCTTCTGCCCGTTATTTCTTCTATTTTTACCCTGAAAGGCAGCATAGGGCCTGCTTTTTGTATGCAGTAGTTAAAGTATAAACGTTAGGGTCTTGAGGCCCAGGGGAGGGTGGCTTCTGTTGCTAAGCTAAGGAGGACTTGCTTCTGTGGACAGTAAGGGGCCCTTGCCTACTCTGGTCTCTTCTTTCCTCGTCTCCATCCCTCCCTTCCCCAAAATGGCATTGGACAGTGATGCCTATCGAAGGTGTGCGGTATGGGGTGTGTTAGGGAAACAACATGGACAGGACAACGACCTGCCTTCATGCAGCCACGTGTCTAATAAAAGATAGAGGTAAATGTCATCAGTGTCCTGGGAACACACAGTGGGAGCCTCTAGTCCCACATGGGGAGTAGGGTTGCAGGTCAGGGCAGATGTTCTGGAGGAACTAAAGTTATGTTATGCAGGCTGAAATTTAAAGAACAAGAAGGAGTTAAAGTTAGTCAAACCAAAGGTAGAGGGGGCTGTAGGGAGCAGGAGGAGAAAGAGGAGAAGAAGTAAGTCAGACAAAGGCATGGAGATGAGAGACAGTACATTGAATAGCCAGTTGTATCGCTCAAAATAATACTAAAATTTAAAAATCAAGCAAAAGCAAAGTATAACTGCAAGACACCGTACATATTTGAGTAAAAACTACTAATAGCCTACTGTTGACCTTACTGATAAACAGTCAATGAACACATTTTATATATGTGTTAGACACTGTATTCTTACAATAAAGTAAGCTAGAGAAAAGAAAATGTCATTAAGAAAACTGTAAGGAAGAGAAAATACATTTATAGTATTTATAGAAAAAAAATCTGTGCATAAGTGGACCCATGTAGTTCAAACCCAGGTTGTTCAGGGCCCAGTGTATCACACTGGGATTCAAAGTGAAAATCCTGTATGTGAGAACAAGCAAGAGGTGCTAGGGAGTGAGGGTGGGACGGGGGAGGGAGCAGGATCCCAGGAAGGACTTGGCGATACCACGGAGGGAAACGGAGGGTACAGATGACACCTTTCCCAAGTCCACTTGGCTGGGGAAGTGACCATTTCTTTGAGAGACATAAGAATATGAAGAGAAAAAGCTGGTTTGTTGGAAAGGTAACTTTTTAAAGAAATGCAGGTTCAAGCTGTTTTGCTTCTGTGGCAACCCCGAAGGAGTTTCATTTGAGGAGATGACAGTGAGACATCTGTGTGCCCGTGGCTTTCGATGCTTGGGCAGTGCCATCCAGGGTCCCCTCCTCGCTTCATTGTGCCCTTCAGTTCGCCGTTCCTTTTATTCTCTAAAGTTTAAACACTGCACTGCAGTGTTTAACACTGGGCAGCATAGTGTTAATTTTAGAAAATGGACTTTGAATGCCTTTAGGAGGGTCGAGCCTGTTCGTTCACCACAAGCCTCATTGTTCTCTGTTACCCTTTACTTTTTGTTATTGCTGCTGCACAGACTGAGCACTTTGGCCTGTTCTGAAGGTATCTGAGTTTACGGTTACACTGGATTACTTGGCCAAAGACGGGATAACAGTGAGATGGGAATGAGGATGGGAGTCAGGATCAAAGCCAGTGCAGACTGTGTCAGAGGGAGGCCCTGTGGTGTGGAGGAATGATTCAGCTGCAGATGGATTTACGTTTTCTCTCTTTGCCAGATGAAAGCTGCAGAATTTGGGGCAAGCTGCCTCACCTACAGGAAACTAAGTTCCTTACCACTGAGATGCACCTCCTTTGGGGTTGCCATAGAAGCAGGACAGGATTTGAACATGCATAGCTCAACCTGTAATAGGTCTGCTCTCAGCAGATGAGGACATCTCTTTGGTCAGTTTTGATGGGAATGTGAGGTTGAGCTTTTCAGATAATCCATTAATTCATGCAGGATTGTCAAGAGTTAGGCAGGTTCTTATGTTTTCATGTTTTGTTTTGGCTTTTAATGCAAACTTTATTCAGTTCTTCTAAGTGAGTTTCCATTTAGATGTGTGGTATATCCTTACTAAATAGTACTTACCCAAGCCTTTATAAATCTTGACCAGCTATGATTAGGATATTTCAAAGGGACAACGCCAAGATAAGGTCCTAGAACTCTTGTCAGTGTAAATGATTTATGAGCACCATCCAGCCCCTTTGGGTCTTTTGTTCTGTGATTTGACCTTGGAAGTTCTATACCTCCAGTCCAGCTCCCAACTCTAACCCCGGGAATTTTTTTCCAAGGCTACTTTACTCTGCAGGAGGGCCTGCTTGCTTTGCATGTGTGCATGTGTGTGTTGGGGGCTGGTAGACCAATTTTGGCTAGCTCAGGATGCTCCAAGGAATGCCTGTTTTCCAAATAATTACTTCCCAAGGATAAGTCAATGAAAAAGAGTGCTAAGTACCTCCTTCCAGCTTCTGGTTCTATGGGGATTGGGAGGCAGTGTGGAGAGGGAGAGGGAGTATGGAAGAATAAAGGAGGGTGGATTAGAGAAGGTTTTTCACCAAGAAGAAAGAAATGTCTTCCCTAAGCCATGGTGGCACAGTCGGACCTTTCCTGCCAGTTCTAAATTGAGTTGATCTGGCTTTTCCTAAGGCCTTCTCCTTCTATTAGACCTTTATTGACATGGCCCTGGACTCCAATCAGGGGAAACCTGTCTCATTTTTCAAGGGCACCTTGAGGCCACTTTCATCACCACCATCTGGACTTACCTACCTCCAACTCTTTCTCTCTATAACAGTGGTTTTCTGTAAGGTGGTATGCTTAAGAATTACTTGGAAAGCTTTGGCACATGCAGGATAGAGGGCCTACCACCAGAGGTTCTGATTTTGTAGACCTAGTCTGACTCTGATCCAAGTAGGCCTTGTACAGGTCCTTAGAAACATTGCCCTGGATCAGTGGTTCTGATCCCCTAGCTGCACGTGGAAATCACCTGAGAGCTTTAAAAAAGTACCAGTGCTTGGCCCTATCCTTAAAGTTATAATTTAATTATTTAGGATAGCAATAGGTACACATAGACATCTAGCCACAATAGTTTTTAATTCAGCATGATGGACCCAGGTTAGTATATCTCAAGCTAAGATCTTAGTGCCTGTCTCTAAAACTGTCCCCTAGTAATTTTTTTCAGTCCATTTATACCTGATCTTCATATTTTTTTTCAGTAAAGGGAATTTTGATTTGTAAGTTTTATTCCGTCATTTCTCTTTTAGTTGTCTGAGGTTCTGTTGCATAAGCTCAAAGGATCTCCTACAGTGTGTCCTTCACCCTGCCAACCACCAGGGGGCAGGCACACACAGTCAAATACTTCAGATATTACTGTCTGGGTGCACATTATAGCTGGTAGAGAAAAAAATATATGTTAAAAAAGAAAGGAAAGCCAAACCTTGAGATCCTGTCATGACGTGAGATTCTTAGTTGGCAGCACAGGTTTTTGCTGTTACCTAATGATTGTTCCAGAAAGGCCATTGTTGGGTGGTCGAATCTGAAGGATGTGTCCCCACGGTTGAAGTCTTGTCCACAGCTCAAGGAATGTTTAATGAATCGAGACGACTTGGTAGAGAAGTCAGGAGTAAGAACATTGTGTGTGACCACTGACGACCATGGTGACAAGAGGCGCCCCTCCATTCCACCATTCCAAGAGTGTCACAGATGCTGCCCCAGAAATATGGGTGGGAATGAGCCCTTCACAAACACCTTGAAATGCTTCTCCCAGCACTAAACAAGTTATTTTTAGGGATGGTATGTCTGGTGCTTTTACAGTAATACTGTGACATCAACTTTCTAAAAGGCACTGTTCTTTTAAAGGAGATTTTGGAATAAGGAAAACGGACCTCTTAACTGAAGAGTTCTTAGAATTTTAAAAATAAATGAGATCCATGATAATAGTGAAGTTTTTTTTTTTTTTCCTGAATCCAGAAATTCACTAAGAATATTTTTCTCCTCACTAAAGTGAAGTTTGTGGTGGTATTTACAGGGGCTGGAGGAAGAGGATGAACAAATAACCAACTTATTTGTGAAAGCGGTTAGAACTCTCAGATAGCTATGCGTTTTTACTGTAAAACATGATGAAAACTTCAAGAGACAGCCATGGGAGAGGTGAAAATGACACTTTATGTCTTTTATTTAGTGATTTTCTCTTACGTTGTTTTCTTACGTTGGGCCCTGAAGGTTCCGAGCTTGCTCCGGTATCCGCAGCGCATCTGTCGTGTGGGTTACTAAGCTGTTGTTATGAAGCCCCAGACCTTCCCTTCTAAGTGGGACTGCGCTTCTCCCTTGCCTGATGCTCCCTGGTAACTTCTGCCACTGCAGCTCAGCTCACTAGGGCGAGAGTGCAATGCTGGAAGAGTGGGGGGACCTTGTTCCTCTTCCCTGTTTTCTCAGTGGTCCACTTAAAGTCACCTCAGCGATGGCCCTTTATAGTAGCAACAGTGGTTGACTTAAGTCCAGCTTTTTCACACACTCCCAGGACTGGACTTCTGCTGCCTGAGCGGTGTCAGCCCAGCTAGCTGGTCAGGACCCTTCCTCAGAGTGGTACCCTACGTCCTGCAGTTAGTTTATCCATCAGTGGCCCGGGAGTCCTCCTTTTTGCTTTTTCAGTTCTCTAACCCCAGTTTAACTCATTCTCTATATTCTTTGTTAAAATGAGTGTGATTTCTGTTTTTCTGATGGAACTTTTTCAGTGGATTAAAGTGTTAACTGGCTCTAATTCTATATCTCTTTGTTTTGATTTCAAGCTGTTCTCAAAATATCTCTATTTGTAATAACTTTCTAATTGGACATTTTCTCTCTCTAGTCCCTTTCACTGATTGAAGCGAAGTTGTAATTATCACCAGAGACCTGAAAAGATCTACCTGTTTAGAGGACAAATTACAGTTTAATAATCTACTGGCCTGAGCTAGGTCGCTTAATTAATTTCTAATAACCACTCAAATCTTAATATTGGAAAAGAAATTTAAGTGGGCTACTTTCCTCAAACTGTGTGTCTAAATATGTAAAGTAATTCTCATAACAGTGAGTACATAAGGGAAAGAGGTTTTCCAAATGTATCCTGTGTGAAAATAAGCAGAATCAACAGAAACACCAGAAAATGTTATTAGCAAGCATATGAAATTCAAACGTCAAAACCAACAACAATGACAAAAAAGAAAAATGAATTCTGAAGGTGGACGAAGGAAAGAATGGAAAAGTGGCATTTATTTGCTGGAAAATTAAAATGAAACCAAAAAACACTGCTAGAGAAGAATGCGTTTGATAAAGTGCAGTCTCTCGGACACACTGTCTTCCTTGTTTTATTCCTGTTCCATCCAGTTCACCCATATCAAGTGTACAATTCACTAAACACAATTCCTATGTTTCGTATATTCAGTTGTGTAATCATCAAGTAGGACACTTTTGCATCAACAGTGCCTTGATCTGCCGTGCACCGTATCTTTCTTCACAAAAGATGAGATTTGCCCAGTATTCTGCCCAGTATATAAACCTATTTGAGCTAACTGAATATCGGACTCATTTTGTCCTGTACTTTATGCAGAATTTAGTGACTTAGTTACAATTTTGGATCACTATTTCTGCGGATTAGCAATGTGTGTCTCAGAGAGGCTTGTCAGGTTGTGTTCTGTGATAGAATGCGGCCTGTCATGGAATGGTTTGCCAGGAGTAGCCAACACCGGCTGGCTTTCCGTGGATATTTTTTCCCCCTTCTTTCATAGGGTTCAGAGATTATATGAGGCAGAGACTGGAAGCAGATTATGTTTGGAACCAAATGTCCTTAGAAATGAGCTCTGGTGATTCATTCTTTTTGCTAATTCCTGTGTCAGATGCCCAGGGTCCTCCGATATATGGGCCCCATGTTTTTCTCTCTACCTCTATCTTGTCTCCTTTTTGGTATTAGAAGATGTGATTTGCTTTTCCTAAGCTATCCCCTGCTTCTTCCAATACAGTTCCCTTCTCAGAAAAAGTGTTATTTTGAAGAAAATTTTACCTCCTTCTTCACACTAGATGACCAGCCACTTCCTGTTTTATACTCAGGAGTGGTGATTCTGTCATTTTAGATTTCTACATTGACTCTGGATTTTCTCGTTTCTTACTATTGTGAGCACAATGATGATTGTTCACTCACTCTCATGTGTGGAAGTTGTCTGAAGTGATGTATCTCTGAGTGATGTTTGTGAATAGCGCTTACGTAGTCTGGTGGTAGCTGCCCTGGTGACCTTGACCACAACCCTATAGCATTCAGGCCTCTCCGTTGCCTCACTTCCTCAGCAGAGGATGACATCTAGCACCCAGGCTTTATAGGGCACAGCAGACCCCTGCCCAGCCCCTGTTAGTGTGGCCATGAATGGCGGAGGCCGTCCGTGGTGGGGGGCCTGCTTTCCTGTTTGTTCCACTGAGCTCTCCTCTAGCCCTCTGGGCCCTTGAAGTGACTTCAGGCAGTGTGATTCAGTGGAAGGTGCTGAACTATGGGAGATTCAGTGACTTTGAGCAAATCGCCTAGCCCCAGAAACCTCTATTTTTTCATTCACTAAAAAATGCTTATAGTTTTACGGGCCTCCCAGAGTGCTTGTGTGGATTAAGCAAGGCAATAGATATGAAAGAGCTGTGTAACCGCGATGAAGAGGAGGCCTGTGTCAGCCATGGCCTCTGGCTTGACGTGGGAGGACGTGCCGAAGGACACGTCCTTCAAGCTTCATAGCAAGCAGCTGAGGACACTCTTGTCATCATCCTATTTCTTCCCCAGTGTGTGGAGGGAGAAGATGAGCTCCGACATTTTGGCTCAGTGCTGACAGAATCAGCGTTCATTCCTTCAATTATTGTAATTTTGCCACATTGTTTGACATAGGACGAGGTGAAGAAAACGTTCGGATCTGTAATGCTTTCCATTGATGTGAATGGCGGAATGGCTTTTCCTGATGTGGCTTTGATATAAATAAGCTTTTAATCACATTAATTTCTAAAAAAAAAAAAAAAACCTTTCAAAGAGACAAAAGGCATTATCTAGAAAAACATTTAAAACAGTCTTAAAAAATCTATTCTGAAAATTTTATGTCTCCTGTTTTTCCTCTTTTTCTCTCCTATAGATTTGTTTCAGGTTTCTTCCTCTTCGCACCCATTGGTCTTGTCACATGATGATAGGTAACCTCGGCTTCCAGTTTCATACCTGGCTGAATGCCTGGCTTTTCAGTTGTGAAGGTTTCTCCATTCCTCTTAATCAGCCAGCTTCAACCCTCCGTGTGGCGTGGAATTGTCTGACTTCTCACTGGAGGCAGCCGCATTTCTGAGCCGAATGCTGCTAGTGCAGATGTGTGCCCTGGCCTCTGCTGGAACCTCAGCGCTCCCGAGAAAATCCTTTCAGTTTTAGATCCTTCAGTCTAGGATCCCCTTCCCATCAGCCCTCCTTACTTTGCTAGTAATCTTGCCTTTTTCAGTGAGATGCTGACCACATGGAATTTCCTCAGCTCCCCTTTACACCTCATCATTTATCCGTAATTTTTGCCCATTTCTCACTTTCTGCCTGATTCAGTGGTGTGTTTTGACCGCTTTCCACGGTCAGCCTCTCTGCTTGGGTGCCCGTCCAGCCCCTTAAGGCTTAGAGTTCACACAGTTAACTCTGCCCCCTCTTTCCTGTCTCTGCTCTCTCCCTCCCTCCCTTCTGTGAGCCACTCAACTCGCTTGAGGCCCTGTCTTCACTCTGGTCCCCTTCGTTGCATATTTCTCAGGAGACCTGCCTCTTCTCCCTACTCACTCTTCACCACCTTAGCCCTCTGGCCAAATGGCACCTTGTGCTGTTCCACTTGGCCCTGTTCTTTCAAGTAGGCAAGGACCGCTTTCCTAGTGCCAAAGGATCTTCTTCTCAAGATCTACACCACCTTCGACATACTTATCCGCTCCAGCACACCCTGGATGGTTAATAAGTTTATGTTGAATGGATGAATAAAGGAACTTTGTTTTTCTCCCTTGGTCTCCATGACATGGTCCCATCTTTTTTCGCTTGCAGTCTCCTGACCACTCCTTTTTAGTCTCTTTTTTCTGCCTTTTTTTTTAATTAAACAAAATTTTTTTTTCAATTAGAGTTGACAGTTAATATTTTATATTAGTTTAAGGCGTACAGCATATTATATAGTTTACAAAGTCCTCCCCCTGCCCACCTGGCACTATACATAGTTATTACAATATTATTTACTGTATTCCCTACGCTGTATGTCACAACCCCGTGACTATTTTCTAACCACCAATTTGTGCTATTTAATCCCTTCACCATTTCATTCAGCCTCCCAACTCCCTTCCCCTCTAGCAATCACCAATTTGTTCTCTGTATCTTTGAGTCTGTTTTGTTTTTTCATTTATTTTGTTCTTTAGATTCCACGTATAAGTGAAATCATATGGTATTTGTCTTTGACGTATTTCACTCAGCATAATAATCTCTAGGTCTATCTATGTCATCACAAATGGTAAGATTTCATTCTCTTTTATGGCCGAATTACAGTCCCATTGTATGTATGTACTATAACTTCTTTATCTAATTGTCTATCAATGGGCACTTAGGTTACTTCTCTGCCTCTTAAATTTTTTTTTGTTTTTACACCTGCAGCACCCAGTCTTCCTAGGTGGTCTCTCATCCAAGTACGAACCAGGCCCAAACCTGCTTAGCTTCTGAGATCAGACAAGATAGGCCGTGTTCAGGGTGGCATGGCCTTAGACTGACTCTTAAATTTTGGGTTTCCCCAAACTAAAGAACTTCTAACTGAGTGCCTACTGTATACTAAACGGGGTACCAGATGCTGTCCTTAACTATATTGACTTTTCTAATCTTTGTAAGAAACGTATGTAATTTTTTTTAGAAGAAAAAAGCAAAACGAGAGAATTTAAGAAACTTGCCCATGTAAACATTAGTCGATGGAAGAGCAGGAATGTGAATCCTGTTGATCGCAAAGCCTGTGCTTTTCCCACTGGACTCGCACAGAGCTCAGGTGGGAATTACCATCGTGTTTTACACAGTGCCTAGCCAAGTCCTTATGTCTATTAATTATCCTTAAGTATTTGAGGAGTAAATCTGTGATATTGTCTGTTCCTATGGCTTCAATCTTTTTGTTTTCTTTTTTCTTTAAAAAGTGACTTAAAATAGCTCAAAAAAGTAGTACGTGCTCGTTGATAAAAATGCAAGCAATAAAAGTGTGTGATGAAGTAAAAAAGAAAATTCCCTTTCCTTCTCACCACTCCACTCTCAAGGGGTGGTGACAACTATCATTTTTACACTGATGTCCAAGTTTTCATTTTCAGTCCGTAGATCCCTCTTGAATTCACATTCCAATCTCTGTTACACCCAGATGCTGATTTATCGCTATTTTTTGGTATAATTGTCGGGATTTACATATTTGAGACATTTGAAATTCTTTTGGATAGTGGCAGATGTGAAATCAATCAGTCAACTAATTGCTTTCTTATTTCATCCATTGGCTCTATTTACATGTCTGTCCTGCTGGCTCTTCAAACTCATATTCCTCAAAATTAAACTCATTTTTGTTCTTTCCGCCTTCAACTCCATTTCTTGTGCCTTATCTCAGTTGCAATAACATCTCCCTGTCATCCTTGTCTCAACCCTCTTCACGTCCCTGTCCAATCAGGCAGCAAGTCCTTTCAGTTGTGGGGAGTCACCACAGTGCATCCCCACTGCCGCCGTTGGAGTTCAGCCACACCTATGACTTGGACAGTTACCCTGGCTGCCTCATGATGGCCTTGTTCTCCTTCTAACTCCAGTCTGCTAAGACTTCACTTCCAAAACCTAAAGGTCATCGTGACCCTTCATTGCATTGTCACAAACACACTTTCCCCTAATACAGTTTAAGCCTTGGCCACATCTGTTCCCAGACCTTGCCATGAATTTTCATTCTTTTACTTGTGTTTATGCTACACTCTTTTTTAAAAATGCACCCAACATTCAAGGTATTGTTCAAACGCTATAGCATTCTTAAAACCTCCTCCTAGATGCCTTCAATTCTTAGGTCCAGAGAAGGGCTTCCCATCTTTCATACTCTCATAGTTGCTATTTATTCTCAATATTAGCACTTGGTCCCTGTGACCTGGGGTTAAGTTTGTAGTTTAGATCTGTTGCCTCATCAGATTGTTAATCTTTTGAAAGGACTGTGTTGCAGATATTTTTTTGCTATTGAATTTGTACATAGTTCTCAGGTAAATGCTATTTGGATTTGTTTTCCTGAAACTTTGATTTGAGACCTTAAAATTGAGTCTGTTATTTTCATATTTAGATGATTCTATTAGCAAGTTTATCTCTGAATGCCCCAATAATCTATACAATGAAAATCTATGCTTAGTGGTCTAAATTAGTTCAGGTCCATTATCAATCAACCTATAGACCATTTTATGTCTCTAAAGGGACCTATTTAAGAGGCTTTGGAATTGCGTTAAGATTTAGCCTAGGATGGCCTTTTGCATGTGGACTCTAAAATGCCTTAAGGAAAAAGAAAATAATAATAAAAAATAAAATGCCTCAAGGAAGATACTGTAAAAGGATTGAAAATATTTGTTAATTAAGAATTTTAATTTTTAATCTGTATATTTTAATGACTCTTAAACATCTCCTATAGGATCTTTTAAACCAGGGATTTGATTATAATATTTTTAAATAATTTAAATTTTAATTTAAAAATCAGGTAGTTCTTTAAAATGGTGGGAGGTGATTTACTCTTATGAGAAGAGGATGGAGGACATATGCCATGCCACAATCACTGTCTTTTGATAAGATGTGTGATCATTTCAAGGCCCAGCTTGACTCTCAGGTGGTGTGTCTTCTCTCATGAACTGTACCTAGGCTTGAGATAAAGAATGGGGAAAGGTTTTCCCATTTCTACTAGTACCCTCCAGGTTTATCTCACTATGAATGGGCAGGTGAAAAGTTTCCTGCTGCTGCTCCTCTTAGGAAGGTAAGAAAGAGAAGGTAAGTGGGCGGAGTGGGAAAGAAGGAGCATTGATCCCTGTTCCTCCCCGCACTCCATCCCCTACCTTCAAACAGTACAAATACTTTAGTACCATCCAAGGTGATGCTTTTACATGCTTGGAAGACACACATAGCTTTGTTTTCTTACTGACCAGCAGTGTCAGTGTTAACTTAGATGAGAAGCTCCTAGAACACTGTGTAGAACCAGCACTATAGTGTCCAAATAGGGAGCTTAACTAGTTTTTATTTTTTTTAATTGTGTGTTGTTTTTTATGGGGTGAGCCCTAGCCAAATAATTTAGTAAGCTGAACATCAGTTTTGAGGATTTGGGGGACTTATTTTTTATTTTTTGAAGCGAGGTGCCACTCCATTGCGGAATTATATTTTTAATCTTTTAATTGACAAAAATCAGTATCATTTTTTGAATAAAATGCCAAGGAGCTGACTTAATTATGCTGTGTCTTTAAGATTAAAATTTTGCTCAAAGGAAAGCTCAAGTATCTGATTGTGCCTCTGAGAAATGCGAGAACCATTGGGGTTAAAGGGAAACTTGCTCACTTATCCTTTCAGGATTCAGTTCAGCTTGACTCATTTTTACTTCTCATCCTCTAGTATTTAAAATTTGCTTTTAGAATTAATTTTGGTTTTGCTTATTTGACACAAGAGGAATGTTTTCCAAGTCACTTGAATTTTTCCTGCCTTTTTATTGTTCAGAATTGTTCCAAACTTACAAACGAAAAACCCTTACTAAGGAGGGAGTGTGTGTGTGTGTGTGTGTGTGTGTGTGTGTGTGTGTGTGTGTTTCTAGCCAAATAACATAAAAATTACTTCTGGTCTTGTAAGCTTGACAGAGATTTTATTTATTCTTATTAAATGTGGTTTGTTTATATCTACTTCTTTGTGTGAAATTCATGCTTAAGAAGAGTGAGATTGTTTTGGATATGTTTTCTCTTAGACCAGCTGGACTCTTATTAACCCTTATTTGAGGATGGGGGTGTGCGTGCATATGTGTGTGCATATTGTGTGTATGTGCACATGGGGCATGTGTATAATAAGCACGCCAGCTTCTTACTTGAGTGGCTTTCAATTTTAAGATTCGAAAGAAAGAAAGGAAGGGAAAGAAAGATCCCTTAAGTAAGAGGACAAAGGAATGCTCTCTTTAACTGGACTAGAAGTGAAGTTTGTGTTTCATTTAAAATGACAAATCAGCAAATCCCTCTTCGACTATGTTGCATCAAGGTGAATTTTCCCTTCATTCCGGGCTTTGGACATAGTTTGCCTGGATATCTTCCCAGGAAAGCCCCTGTGTAAAACCCCCACTTGAGCAAAGTTATCATAAAATCATTTCATTTCCATAATACTTGTCTTCTGACCTGCACAAAATGCACCACAGCTCTTGAGGTACATAGTTTAGGTCTTAGCGTTACTAAACAAGGAAATTTAAAGTGAACACAAAATTCTCATTTATATCTAAACTGTGATACAAAATGAAGATAAAGGTAGAGATTCTTTTATATGGTAATTTGGGGAAACAAATTAGACTATCAGCAGGAAGAAAACATCAGATTTGGGAGACGCAGGTGGAGAGTGCTCTGCACTGCACTAAATTCTGCGATTTTGTTCAGAATCAAAGGGGGAAAATGGTGTACTGATTTCACTCCTAGGACTTATCAGTCTTCATGCTGGGGCTGGAGTCGGAGCTGTGGGTCTCACCAAAGCAGGATACGCGGACCACAGTTTATTGGCCACCATTTGTTTTCAGAACTAAATAAAGAAAAATAAATTATATGATGGGCATTGTTTCTTATCTCTTTCTGTGGGCCATTGCTAATTTTAGAGAGAAATAAAATAGTCTCACTCTTTTGTGTAGTTGCAGAGTGAGCCCCACTGAATTACGCTGGTTCACAAACGTGTAGCCGAGTGGAGCTAGCACGCTGTGTCCGAATGATCCTCTGCTCCTCGAAGTGTTATACCTTGAGAACTTGAAATGTGGGGTGGGGGTAAAGGTTCCTGACGATTGTATTTAAAAATTAAACAAGAAGAAAGTTTCTATCTAACTTAAGGCCACTAATATCTAAACTCCATGCCAGAATATTTCAAGGTAACGAAACATGTCAAACAGAAACTTCAGCGAGGACAGATGTGCTCTGGGGGAAAAACCAGCAGAATAAAGTTCATTGGAAAAAAAAAAAGTTCAACTGTCGACTCTGCATAGAAATATATCTCCTGGAGAGCTTCTCCCTATTTTTCTTTCTTTCATCCAAAGCAAAGACGGACAAAATGGAAGAAAGGGGAAGATAAAGAAACCATGTTCATAAACTGGGTCAATTTCTAAGCCGATTTTGACCTTTATAGTAAACTACTTTCCACATCTGCTGACGACAAATGTCTACACATGGTAACAGGTAACTTGCTTTAGTACCATATAATCCGTGAGACATAAATAACTAGGCACTGTAATTATATGGTAGTTACCATACAGTCGAAGTAGTTACGTGACTTTTAGTATGCCATAAAATAAGGTGATAATTTTTTTTTTTATTCGGATCATTCGTTATAGGAATTTTTCCTTTCCATACTTTTAAAGATCATAAGTGATTTTGGTATACTCTGATGTGCAGTGAGGGCACTGCAGAGAAAGGTATTATTCCTCCAAGATACCCGACAAGTTATCCTTCTCATGGAGAAATCAGTATTAACTATGGGAGGACTAATTTTCTGTTATAAGTTCTTGATTTTGCTAGATGGTTTGCTAGCTTTGAATGAACAGTAGATATGCAGAATGAATTTTCGGCCATACTATTTCGAATTGCAATTTTTGGAAATTCTTAATCATTCTTTTTCATTTTCTCTCCCCCGCCCCCCCGTGCTTTGCTTTCCTCCCCTTTCTTTTTGTGACGATGGCCTTTTTTTTTTTTTTTTTTCTTTCACAGATAGCTGGGATGATATAGACTGTATTGGTTTAAAAAGAAAACCCAGACTTACAAAAAGCCCCCAAATAATTTATATTCAACTAATATATAATTAAAAACATTAGTTCCCCTCTTTTTTCTTTTGTGGTTCTCGTTTTGGTTCCCAAGTTCGAGTTTTAAAAATAGGAGAAGTTTCAGGTCTTCCTGGTTCAGCCCCTGTTGTCTGCAGCACTCCACTGCTTCTACCGAAGGGGAGAATTGAATTGGAGATTCGATGTAGTCTTTTTTTGTTGTTCCACTCTGAGCCTCTATCTACAGCTTCTTTGCAAAAACAGTTTTGTGCTAGCAGACATGACTTAACTCTGTTCCTTACATAGAGAACTATTCAACTTTACTTTTATGTGTTTTGAATAATGCCTCATCTGAGACTGTGACAGCAATAAAGTATGCATGGCCAACCTTATTTTAATAGCGCAAGAGAGCTGCTTTTAATTAATAAGTGGATCTCTTTATGTCTGGGGTTTTCAGTTTATTTTGTGGTCCTTTGGAGTTCTGCAATTATGTGGCCTAAAAGGGCTATGTTAGTGGAGACTAAATCCTTTTCAAAATCTGTCATTTACAGGTTTTGTGTCTGTAATCTGTGTTTTCAGATTACTGTCTTTAAAAAGGAGGAAGAAAAAAGCAGTAGCAGTTTTTTCTGTAAAATATTAAAATCTATAGCCTGTAATTGTATATGTTTTAGCAGTCGTTAATGGAACGAAGCGTCCATGTACATTGATAGAAGATTCGCCGTCCCGTTGAGTTGCTGCCTCACACGGGTCCAAGCTTCTTTAAAGGATCCTCATATTGTGCATTTTCCCACTTACAATCTACTTCTAAACTACTAAAAAATTGTAGTTATTAGAACTTGTTTAAAATATCTATATATCTCCTCGGGTATTTAAAAAGGTGTGCAAAACCTTTTCCATCCTGGGGGTGCTGTTAAAGTCTTACCTGATACACATAGATTTTGATTTAGCTCTGTCCATCTAGGAGTTCAGTGTGTGCTCTGACTTGCGCACTGTGCCCCCTCCCTGAGGGGTTTTTACCCTACGACAGGAATCCAGCCTTGGACCTACAGTGACCTCGAGTAAAGTGATTTCTTGGTGGAATGCTTTTATGATTGACATGAATGCTGGCACCCAGCTTATGCTGGTTTGTGCACTGTTTTCTTCGGAAGATAAGTCTGTCATAGTTCTACATAAGGAATAAGAGAGAGAATCATCCATAGGAGCATGAGCATTCCATAGCTATAGGCACGACCATCTTCTTGGCTGGATATTAGTTACCAGTAACTAGTGTGTGGGTCACTATAGTTTAAAATTTCAAAACTTAAAAAGAATCACTCCTTTATGCATTGAAACGAAAAAGAAAATATGCTATGTTTTAAAGTCAGAAGTAAAACTGAGTGATCTGACTTTTCTGATTTCTGTTTGGTTTGCTGCACAAAGTGTCTCTGAAGGAAGGCTTCCTTTGGTCAGCTGTAATGGGAGGCTGCTCTTGGGGACAGTCCATTCTAGTGGCACTGTTAAGTAGTCATCAGTAGATGGCAGTAATGTTCCACTACAACATTTTTAAATCACTTCAAATACTGCCTGACATTTATTTCATCCTCAGTCTAATTTTGAAAATGCTTGATTAGCTACATTAAGCAATGTTTGGGTGATTCTTTTTTTCCTTTTAAACTTACAGAATTATAGCCACAGCCTGAAAGAAAGCCATTACTGGCAGACAACATGATTATCAGTTGTAATTTAGTCAGTCTTACATGGGGAATTGGCATATAGGGTTTTAATCATATTTGTAAAAACAGTTTATATAAATGTATAAAATAGTTAACAAGGAGGATTATAATTTTTCACTTATTTGTCTCGATTTTCGCCCTTAATTCTAGCTAGGGTAACAGCTGATCATTATAGCGATCATCCGAATTGTGCATTTGTGTATACATGTTATTTCTTTTTATTCCTATGGATCTAGATATATGCCTTGCAAATGAAATACTTTTAAATCTTGCTAAAATACTTGATGCATACTAACTGGTAGACCAAAATAGCTAATACCTTTATAGTTTTTATTGGTTTGGAAGTTCAGGGAAAAGGCTATCCTCGAGGATGGGTAGGTTACCTTATATTAGGTTTTTGCAGGTCCCTTATTTCAGAAACGTGCAGTATAGAAAAATAGGCTGCGCTCTGATTTTTCTTTGTGATCCAGATTATGTTGTAATAATTAACTGTCGTAGGTTGAATATAGAATAATATATGATCATCATTTAGAATGGAAACTTCATAGTCAATTGGCATTTAATATGTTTTGTGAACTTTTTTTATTTTAAGGTATTTTTAGGAAAGAGTTCATATACTACAAGAGAGCGAAATTAGGTAGTTTTTCCTTTTTTAAACAAAACCACTACATTACTAATATTCCACTTGAAAAGAATGAAATGATATTTTTTTGTGAACTACTTTGAGAAAAGTCTTATTTTCGGATTGAATAAATTTTTAGAAAACTATGGCTTAATTGTTTTATATTTTCTCATTTTTAGAACTGAATTTGTGTCTGGAAGTATAAAGTGATTGATTGTGGAGCTATTTTTTTTAACTTTAAGATATTTTAAGAACTGGACTGTAATGTTTTATTCTTTGTTACCTTTAAAGGCTTTAGCAGGTAGAGGAGAGAGAGAGAGAACGTCTGTGTGCTGCTGAGGACAAGGCTTCTGTTTCCGTTATCGTTTTATGCTTAGCTTGCGTGGACTTACCAGTCCTCTTAACTACTACATGAACTTGAAATTTGCAACTTAAGCCACAATATGTGATAGCTGAAGCACCTAGTGATAGCATCCAATTCCCGATAAGTTTCATTATTATCTTTTAGCCCTATGGCATGCTTCACACATTTTAAAGGTTCATTTATATGTGTGTGTGTGCGCGCACACAAACACATGGTATAGTAACAGTTATAATCCCTGTAAATTAAAATATGTTGATGGGAAGTTATAGGAAGCTTATGCTAGAGTATATGAAAATTGGGGACAATGTATTTAGTTTCTCAGCAAACAGAGATAAATGTAATAATAACAAAATCATAAGCTAGTTTTAGTTATGTTCCTCCATCCGATACCAGCCAGCCAAGAAGCTAATAAAGTTTTTTACAGTAGTACACAGTGGTGTGAAACAGTGGCTATAGGAAGAACTGCCTATCTCCCTGGGAGTTGGACTCACAGGGAGGTGAGGATTAAACAGTGCCTGTAAGGTTTGCAATTGAAGTGATACTTCTGAGTGATACATTTTGAAAGAGCAGCTTAAAGTTTTGAAGGAGTAATATATGACATGAAATTCTCTGTCAAAGCGAATTCATAGAGACCCTATTCATTTCTCCTTGTTAAATACCTTGAGAGAAGTCAGGATTTTTCCCATTTGACTTGCAATAGGGATTTCTCAAGCAATGTTTCTCTCCAGCTAGCTATAGGATGAGGGTGGACCAAAAAAAAAAAAAAAAAAAAAATTGGCTTTGTTTCTATTTTATGCACAGCCAGACTTGCTCTTATGTTTGTAATATTTAAAGGAGTTCAATAGGAGGCCCTTGATTCTTTGATCTAATGCCACAGTACTGTTTAATGAGAAAGGTTTTTAATATTGTGTGCAATATTGAACATTTCTGCCAGTTCAGACCAATGTAATATAATGTTAGATTTACACCTTGGACCCTTCTTTTATTTCTTGTCATGAATCCGCCGTGCCCCGCCTCCCCTTCCCCAGCTGAAACAGGTAATTACAAAGGTCCTCAGATCAATTTTTGTAAAGGGGCACCCTGACGGGCACCATGACTGAAGTGTGACATGAGCCTTTTCCAATACAATGGGTGGCCTTACATTCCTCTGGAAGCCCAAGCTCATTAAATATTCGGTTCCTTTTTTCCCCCCTCTCCCCCCTTCATGCACTTAGCTTGAGTCGCACTAAGTCTGGGGTTTCTTCACTGAAGACTTAGGAAAATTGCTTCGAGTTCTCAGATTGAATTTTTTATGTGTATGACTTCATGATAGCATTAGCATGTGCTTTGATCCATGTGTGAATGGCGCTGGGTCGGCGCTTATTGCCATATCCAGATGGTGTTACAGGGAACAAACAGTTGTGTTTTAGGATTTCTCAATAGACTGTCTAGACTGGCCGTGCAGCAGACAGATACAGCCACCCATCAAATTAGCGTTTGTCAGATTTATGGTAATGGTTCACCAAAGCCTTCCTGTCATTGACATTAAGATTTACGCCTCCAAAGTTATTTTGTCTTCCACAGAATATAGCTTGTGATTGCTCGGATTTAAAAAAAAAAAAAAAAAAAGTTTAAGACAGAAAACTCTTGCTGAATGTGAGCTGTTTCTGAATGAAAAGAAAAATAGAAAAGGAATTAAACAGTGGCTGCAGCTTAAGAGCTGTATTGATTAGGGGAAGGCCCCCCCACCCCCACCCCCACCCCCACCCAGGCTCAAGTGATAAGAAGGATGTTCTGTTCGGGTTGGTGTCTCCCATTTGCCCTTGTTGGAAAGAAAAACATGTATGTGGGTGACTATGGCCAGATTTTGCCCTTTCATGTTGTTCCCCTGGAGTAATGTGATCTGCTGCCCCATCGCGGTGGGAATAACCTTTTGACAGGCAGTGTGTCCATTCTCAGTGGAAATGTTTTCCCAAGTCTGGCCAGGCTGCCTTTGATCATACCTCCTTCCAATGTGGGGTCACAGCTACTATGCTATGCAAGAGTCGCCTGTTCCTGCGTGGAAAGTGAGAGACATGAGTGTTTAATGTAAATAAATAAATAAATATGACCCAAACCCTCTTAAATTCTCAGTCACTGATGTTTTGAAGCTGGGAGGATGGAAATGCCCACATGGAGTGCTCAGGACATTTCAAGGTAAACTTCGTGGGTGTCTTTCTGCACAAGTGGGGTAAGTGTTGTGTACTGCACATTTTCGTCCGAAGCAGTTTGAGTACTGTGGGTCGATCCCATCCTACACATGCTGAGGCACGTCTGAAAGTGTGTTTTCCTGTTGGAAAGAGGCTCAGGGTTGAGGAAAACTCCGAAGACGGCCATGGCAGACGACATAGAGGGAAACAGGCTTTGCGGAGGTGAAAAGCTCCAGCATTTTTAGGGGAAGTTCTTTCATCTGTCTGAGAGTGGGCATTTGGGGAAATGTCTGCTAACCCCTTTGGTATGTCGGGACTGAGAACTGCTGCCTGTTCTGTTACAGGACAGAAGCCTCGCAGAATTCTCACTCACAGGCTATCTTATCCACTCCGGCAGCAGGCCTGAAGTGATATTCATTACTGAATAAAGCATTCCCTGTTAAGTGTGCGCTGGGCTAAAGGCTTCCCGCTCACCTCCAGTAGCTCCTGGGTCTCTGGGTCTCTTCTTGTGGCGGTGTTCCCCTCTCTCCCTTCCTCCCCCCTCCCCCGACTTCCTTCCTTCCTTCTCCCTGTCCTGGCATTCGTTTTTGCTCTTGCCATACAGTAATCATTTGACAGACTCTCCTTTTGGGCTTTTATGTTTTTAAAGGCTTCATGCTCAAATTTAGTGTGTTCAGATTTAGTGATAAGTGTATTTTAACAGCTATAACCAAAAAAGATTGTTATGTTGATCATTTTGAGTATCAGATACTGATACTCAAATAAATGAAATATTTACAAATTACATTTCATATAAAAAAGTAATGGATTTTCAGTTTTGCCTTTTTTCAAGTCTAAGCATTGAATTAAATGTGCTAATTTGAAATAATTTTCCACATTAATTTATTTGATTGTTAGAGCATTCACTTAGTTTGGGGTGTATTTTTTAAATGAATTATCACCAGTTTATTGAAAATAATTTGATGATTTCCGTTATGCGAATATAAAACTAGAGGATTTCCCAGAAAATGATGGAAATTTTTGCTAAACAGTTTTCCTTCAAAGCTCCCTTTTCCTCTCCCCTCTCTCTTCCTACTTCTCTTTTCTTTCTGTTTAGTTCATATTGCTAAAAGAGTTATTCGTTTGGATTTCTCTCACAAAGCATATTCCTTAAGGAACTGTAGTGATTTTTACGTTGTTTCTGATTAATTTCTAAATCATCGTTAAAAGGGTGGTCGTTTGAGCAGTATTTCAAAAGTAAATCTAATTACTACCAGCTTACTTTGTGCACTGCTTCGTCGGGGTCGTGGTGATGGAGCAGGTGACCAGGGAGCATCCTCAGGTAGGAGTCTAGCTAGAACAGTTACCATTTTGGACTTGAGAACTATTTTAAGTTTGTTATAAGAAACAGTATAATTTTTACAAGACACGTTTATAGTGTTTTAAAAAAGTTAACTACCCTTCTTACACGTGTATTTTCTTAGAAATTGGAAGGGATGAATGGAATGCCGGTCTTATAGCAATGTGTGAAAAGTTATTTGAATAAAATCCTTTTACTTCTTTAGTTTAAGACTTTACTCTGAGAATCTTCCCCGTTGGACTTTACTATGTTTAGAATGGAATTTTGACTGTACCTTATGCTATACTACCTTATAGTATTTGTTTCATCAGACAGTGTATTTAAAGAGATCACAGGATGTTAGAGTTTGAGGATGTTAGACCCTGGAGAGCATCTCGTTGGGTAACCTCATTTTTCCTGTGGGAGAAACAGAGGCATGGCTAGGTTAAGTGTCTTTGCTCAGGGCCCCAAATCATGTTACCAGGACTGCCATTCAGGTTTCTTACTCCCTGCTTTCCCATTAAATGACTACCTTTAGGGAGCTAGGGGAAGGTTCACTATTATTTGATATTTTCCCCCATCAAACATACTTTATCTTTCCCAATCTCTATTTGACTCATTAGTTCAAAGCTAAGAAAGCACTTTTTATTTTCTTTGAGCAGATTATACCAACAGAGAAAATATAAACAACAAAGCCCAATGTGACACTTAATTTTATACCCAATGACCATTTATCACTCTTGCTAAGAGAACGCTAGTTTTATTTGAAGCAGCAAGGTATATAGGTAATGAATCATGATTTGTCTGAGATGCTTATGACTCTTATCTTGTGCCCGGGCTGTGTTGCGTGGTTCTGATCTTACACCAGAGTCTGCTTGATGTGGTTTTTGGAAACTTTTGCTGTATGTGGTTGATTTAGCCTTCCCCCACCCCCACTCTGCAATTGTTCTTCCTCTCACCTTGAACATGGATGTGACATCTTGGAGCTGCTGTAACCTTCTTGCTACCTAAGTTCTTTTTGTTTAAACCAGGGTTTGGCATTTTTTTTTTTTTATAAACAAATGTTTGGCAAATTATAATGTGTGGGTTGGCTCCCTCTCTTTGTAAAAAAGGTTAGTTATTGGAACAAAGCCGTGCCATGCCAATACATTGTTACGTATTGTCTGTGGCTGATCTTGTGCCATAGTGACCCGTCAAATAGTTCCAACAGAGACTATACGACTGGCAAGGCTGAAAGATTTAATCTCTGGCCCTTTAAGTTTGTTGACCTCCTGATTTAAAGCATCGTAAAGTAGTTTTTCTGTTACTTGCAACCAAACACTTTCCTAATGGAATCAGCCAGTAACCAAGATCCCCAAACAGATTTCAGACCTAGCATTTCCACGCTTTCGAATTGCCCTTGCCTGCTTAAGCAGGAGTGCCACAGATGAACATAGCTGTCATCTAGGGCTTGGTTTGCTCACCTTTATTTCCTTCCTAAACTTGCCGATTATCTTTGCCATTTATTTATTTATTTATTAAGCAGATGAGAATGTAAACATGTTTTATTTACGTGCTACCTAAAATTCATATCAGCTCTTCGATGTTCTAGTGTTATATCTTTCTTAAGGAATTGCTTTCTGGAGCACAGATAAAGAAAATTGCCAGGGCTTTCAGTTGCCAAATAGTGTCTATTGATGGCTCTTAAAATCTTAATTGATAAAACAGTGCCTTCCAACCCCCAAACATGTTACCTTTAGTGTCGAATAGGACCAGGAGAGAACTGGCAATAGCACCCACTCTGTGACCACATGCACCGCTTTGAGTATAGCAAACAAGTCACCTGATATGGGAAGATAAACTGAAAATACTTTTCTGGTTTCAGTAACAGCAATAATTAGATGGTCTGTCTTTTCAACAATAAAGAGAATCCTAGTTTGATTTTGCTCGAAGGCGGAACATCCCCTTATGTTTGAATAAAAAGAGAAACAAAAAGTATTTAATAAAAATATATGCATTTTCATACTGGTTGCCTAAAGTTCAGATAGTAATTATACTGGTTTTACAGGTCATGTGATGTATTATTACAGAAAAAGCACTAGATTGGGTGCTGGGAGACCCTGAATTAACCCAGAGTTTTTTTTGTCAACTGAGTTAAGTTCTCTGTGCCAGTTTTGTATCTTCAAGGAGAGGAGATTGGACTGTATGGTATTTAAGGCCTCTTCCAATTCTAAGATGTTTATACTTTGACAGATTCTTCGGAGTACCTTGAACCCACTTGAAGATAAGTCAATCCAAACACTGAAACAACAGCAACAAAACTCTTAGACAATTAAGGTACTTTATTTGGAATGGTCTTTTAATTGAAGACCCAGATATCTCAGAAGTTTCGCCATTCACAGGTATCTTTTTTCAGTAGCAGAGGAGTTTTTCGGGGATGGAAACTTCTGGGTGGATTTAGGTTCTGTGATGATACTTTGTAATACTGTATTTTGATAAATACAAAATATTTCACAGTACACTACATTTTTGAAATAGCACATCGAGTTCCTTCAAATCACTATCTTTAAAGTATAGATTTCCAAGAAAGTATTAGACATAAATGAATTGGAAAGTGAGAGTGGATTCCAGTAAAAATGGATAACACCAATATATTATCCTTTTAATCAAAATTCTCTTGCCTCGTTTAGAAAATTATAGTTTATGAAAGACAAAATTTTAATTTGGTTGAAGAGTTTTATAACAATGCCCATGTTACAAAATCTTACTACACTTTTTGTTTTTCCTTTTTTTATTATTAATTTTTAATTATGGTGACATTGGTTAATCCAGTAAGTTTCAAGTGTACAATTCAACAGTAAGTCATATATATTTTGCATTGTATATTCACTGCCCGTAGTCATTTCTTTCTGTCACCACGTATTTCTTACTACTGAGTATATGCAGACATTTCTTGCTTTTTAGTAAGAACTGGTTAATAACAAAAAGCTTATTTTTGTGATTTATGTTTGTTTTGTTTACTTCTTTGGCTTTTCAATGTACACGAAAGACATAAAAGAATAAAAATGTTGGTATGGTGTTCAAGTTAAATATTAAGACACAAAGAACAGACGATCTTATTTTTACCACTTACTCCCTTTTTTCCTTTTTCAAAGCACTATCTAGCTATTTTGGAAAGTATGTTCTAATTAACACTCTCTAATGCTCCAACTCACTTTGTAACTTTATATTTTAAAGAGAAAATTGTAAGAAAAAGATAGCTGCTTCACTTTAAGGAAAAAGTTGGGGTTATGAACATAGAAAAGATGAAAAATAAGAAAAGTCACCTGTTTAAAAGACTGGATGAATGTTGACTTTGCCAATAACTATTCACAAATTAGCCTTTTTATACAGCATGTCTGGCTATTGTCTAGGTACTGACAAATGACCTGAGGTGAATACATTTTTTTCAATAAATGTGCTGTCACCCAAAGAAAGCCTCAAAATCGTCATGTTTTTTTTTTGTTTGTTTTTAAATGTGAGTACCTGTGCTGTAAAATATAGGCATGCATATTGTTCTAATAATATTATAAGGGATAAAGAATTGAATATTTAATTCTATTCCATATTGCTTGCTTTTTTAGCATTTAGTTTTTATTTTTATCGAGGTTACATATGAACATAGTTTAAAAGGGTCAAATAATTTTATAAAGCAAATTATGAAAATCAGTGGTGACTTCTGTCCTCTTCCAATTCTCTCTGACTTCTCTCTCTGGCTATTTCCACCTTCAACTGTTTAGCGCTTTTTTTTGTATTTACCTTTATCATTCTAAATGATGTGCTTATATGGGCACTTCTTGATTTTTTCAGTTTTAGGTATTATCTGTCGAGAGATGAGGATTTAGCTGTACCCGTAGAATAGCCCCTCACCTTCCCTACCCATCTTCATCCTGCTCATCATTTTGGGTAGACCCATGAGTTTACAGTTTTATGCCTTTATAAATGCCATTCATAGCTGTCATGTAGTATACACATTATGATTATTTTTCCTTCTCGTTCAACTAACTCTATTTTCCCCGAGGTTAATAATGGTCATGTTTTGTCATTTACTTGGTTTGCTCTGTTCTCATCAGTTCATTTCCCAATATCTTCCTCCAGTTGTCTAAATCTCCTATTTTTAATAATTTTAAATAGGTATGGTATACAATTCTCTCATCTTCTTGGTGACATTTCTCCCAGTTTCCAATCTTCAGTCTGGTTTTTTTCCAGGCCGCTGCATGGCTGTCATCCCCCGACCCCCTGAATTATCATGCTGGGAAGTCCCTTCTCCTCTTGTGAGATCCCCGCAGGCTTCCAGCTCTTCTCCTTTCTTAGCTTACTCCAGAGTGCATTAGAGGTCAGTTTTTTGACACTTTGCTTATCAAACTCATGATTGATGTTCCAGTTGGTGTAGAATTCTAGTTAGGTAATAATTTTTCCTCGCAGTTTTGAAAACATTGCTCCATTTGCTTCTAAGCTTCCAATTTTACTCTCCAGAGAAACAGTGTTATTTTGATCCCGATTTCTTTGTATCTGACCTGTTTTTTTGTGGTGGTGGTGGTAATGGTGATTTTTTGTTGTTTGTTGTTTGTTTGTTTTTAATCCTGTTTGAAAACTCCAGTCCTCTGAAATTTCACAGTTCCTTGGGTGTGTGACTACTCCTGTGGCTAAATGTGCTAGGCCCTTTCAATTTGAAAACTCAAATCCTTAAGTTCTGTGAAACTTTCTCGAGTTATGTTTTTGTCCTCTCTGATGACTTTTCTGGAGTGATCCTCTAACTTTTGTAACTTTTATCTTGTATTTTTCATCTCTTTGTCCTGTCCTTTTGTTCTATTTTCTGGGAGATTTTCTTAAATTTATCTTTAAGCCTTTTATTGAGTTTTAAATTTCTGTTCACCCATTTTTTCCTGTCTGAAGAGCTCTTTTTTGTTTTGTAGCATCCTATTCTGTCATTCTTTAATGAACATAGTATCTTCTTTTAACTTTAGGCTTGGTTATATATCAATTTACTTAAGTTTTTATTTCATAGCTCTGTTTATCCCAAGTTACTTTGTTTCCTCTGTTAAGTTTCTTGCCTGTCTAATAGTATCTTAAAGTGGAGCATATAAAGTCAATCCAGAATTCTGTGTGAGTGAGTGGGAATTGTCTATTGTGGATCTCACCCCAGTGATATTTGGTTGTTTTATTAAGGAGACCCCAATGATTGTATCTTTAGATTTTCTCTCCTGGGCTGGTCAGATACTCCCAAGAAGAATCTTTCAAGCTGCCACATGGAGAATAAGCCTGGCCCCCTCAGTGCTCTGGGACGTAAGTGGGGAAAAGGGCCTTGAGATCTCAATATTTACTGTTATAGTTTTACTTAGTTCTTCTTTACATAACCCTGCCGTATTGTGTGCCTGGTGATTCTCAGTTCAGATACCGTGTTTTGTCCATTCCAGTGAATAAATGTCTCATCCTCCACCAGGGTGGACAGGGCCAGTTGCACAGCTATGTGAAATGGGAGAAAGGATCTAGAATTCTTAAGTCCTACTTTAAAGGCCTTTGAACCAGTCTCTCAACTTCACCCTCCTTTATAAGGGATTTTGGATTCCCCAATTCCTGAGCATCCTGGGGGTTTCTGCAGGTAAACTGTGTTGGGTCTCTCCTTTCCCTTTCTGGTTGTTTTAGATACAACTTCTGGTCTGCTGGGTCACAGTTACCACTCATTCTCCTTTCTAGTTTCCAAAATGTCATTGTTATTTTCTTTGTCCAAGTACCATTATGTCTTTTTTCTTTTTTTAAAACAAACAAACAAACAAACCTTTTTATCATTTTAGTGAAGTTTTAGGAGAAGGTAGAACTAAATGACTGTTCAACCTGCCACTTTAATCAGAATCTTTTCTCGTTTTTCTAATTATAGTTTGCCTTCTGAGCAGCAGTTTGGTCAGAAAGGACATGTGCAATGTGAGCAATTCCATGGAACAGAAGTAAGGCTGAATAGAGGCTGGTGCCTTTCACCCTCTAGGAAGAGATAATGTTGAGGGCAGAGTAAAGTGTCTCTTTTAGAATGGTTTTAGTGCAGATGAACTCTTTTAGTATTCTCTTAATTTCCCTGTGCATACAGAGAACCCACACCCTGTTGAGTTGGAAGGATCCATAGGAGTGGGAGTGTGCCACATCTCGTCCACCTACTGAACACCGGCTTCGAGTTTCTGTGTAGTCTTACCCTGTGGGACAGGGCCCCCCGGCCCTGGTAAAGGAGCATGGCTTCTCTGAAAAAGGAGGCCAAGAGAAAATAACAGCATCTCATGCGTGGACTTCCTCTGTTAACTCATTTGAAGGGTTTGGGGCTGGTTGGACTAGATGAGCCTTTCTAGTTCCAAATGGCTGTCACTTGAGAATTTTGAAATTTTATTGTATTTTTAAAGATTGCTTTTTTTTTCGCATGCGGGGTTTGGATCTTCATCATCATCATTATTATTCTGCATCTGAATGTCGAATATAGGTACTTCTTCACGGGTCATTGGAAGACTTTTGGTTTAGGTGTATTTATATTTTGGCTGTTCTTTCCTCTTCTTGCAGTCCCATCCTCCTTTTTCCCCAGTGCCTACTTCTCCACCGCATGGGCTTGTTCAGCTTCTCTAACAAATCACATACTTTTCTTTCTCAAGTCTTATACAAGGACAGTTTCTTCTCCCTGAAACAGTGTTCTCCTCATTCTCTGGCTAACTGTTATTCATCTTTCAGCTAAGTTTTTTTTTTCTTTTTTTTTTTAGGGTTGTCTTCCTAATTCTCTGTCTAGATTGGGTTACCTCTGTTAAACTTTTGAAAAGTACCCTATTCTTCATAGCATTTCTCAGTGTTAGGTTTTAAATCTTTGTGTTCCTCTTCGTTTAGTATGTAACTTCTCCTCTAGACTATAACTTCAGTGAAGGCAGAGAGCATGACTTCCTTGTTCCCCTCTTGGCACTGGTGAGTCACTGGTTAGATAAATGAAGAGCACCCACCAAGGAAGTTGGTTCTACGGGCACCCTTTATAAGCTGCATACTTTGGAGACTCTTAATTATTGTATTTGAGATGCTGGAATTAGTTTTTTTTTTTTTTTCCCACCATCATGTCTTGTAACTGGACATAAATGATATATAAATGATAAATAAATGCTAGGATTAAGTGGACTTAGACATTGGGCCAGTTGAATTAGTAAAAATTCAATATTTATTACTCCCATCATTTTTTTGTTTGTTTAATTTTTCTCTTTAGGTCTCTTAATTTGAAATTATTAACCTAGAGTCTACAAAGAACAAATACAAATGATGGGGTGGGCAGTTTTATCTGCTCAACTAGATATTTTTTTAAGTATGCACCAGTGTTCATGTTCTTCCCTTCCATTTCTTAGGAAATTAGGAATTTGAGGAAACAGTCAAGGAAGTTAATAGTGATCCTCAGGTAACTGTCATGATCTTTTCTGGAGGCCGTCTTTGTTGTTCGTAGCTTTGACTGGAAGGAAGTTCCTAGAGGACAGGAGCATGCCTTTCATGTATTCTCCATAGCAGAATTTCAGTTACTTAACAGCTACTTAAATACAGCGACACTCAAATAAGGTTCGTTGAATAATAAATCATACACAAGATACCAGGTTTCAGTTTCTCATTGAACCTTAGGTATAATAATTGTTTAAGCAGTGTGTCCCTCAACTCCCAGATTACACCCTGTAGTCAAAGAACTGGCCTTCAGTATCTGTCAGATGGGCCAGCCAGTAATTCTGGGGCATCTGGATATTTTAAGCTCAAGGGCAGTTCCTATACTTTGGTTCTATTTAAACCACATCAAATAGCTTTTTTTTTAACCCTTTGTTTTCCATAAGAGGCAGTATCTATCTATCTATCTATTTATTTTAAAGCAGATTAGAACCGTGTTCAAATTTCAGATGGCCTTAGTTGTGTAATCTTGGGCAAGTGACTTATCTGAGCTGCAGCTTCCTCCAGGGTCACAGAGGGCCAATGAAAGTGCATACCTCCCAGGGGAGTTGGAAGGATTAAATGCGATAATCCTCCCAAAGTGCCTGGAAAGTGCTTTCTCCAGAGTGGTGCATCCTGCACCGCAGCCCCAGCCGTCTTGGGGGTTTTCAGGACTTTGCAGTTGAGGAAGTTAGAAAAGCACAAGGGGAATTAACAGCAAAGATGATTATTAGTAAATGACTAAATTTCTTCAGGTACTTCTATGAAAAACATTTCCCAAACTACATGAATACATGGATTCTGAGGGAATTTTACTTTCTCTAAAACAGGCAAAATGTTCAGGATTGCTGCTTTAATTATGGCCTTTGATCCACTATACTAAGGGAACTTTTAAATTTTAAATCTTGTTTTCAAATCTGATTTGGTTTCTATACTGAAGTATGAAAATTTAGTGAGAAAAGTACAAAACTTGATGTGAAACATTTTTATCATTCTCAAAACTTGAGGGTATATGCATTTTTTGTTAGTTTCTAGAAAGAAGACTGGGTATTGGGTAATTTGTCAGGGATTTTAAGAAGGCTACAGTCTGGAGTTAGTTTAATTGGCAAAGGGATAATGGAAATTCATGTTTAGGTAACATAGGTACTGGCGAGCCATTCAAAGCCATGCTTAGCTCATTTGTGACAGTTTAAGACTAGGTTCTCAGAAGTGTTGAGAGAGAAAGAAAAGTGGAAGTCCTAGTTCTTGAAAACGTGGGCAGTGCAGAATTCCTGCAAGTCGTCTGTGGGAATAGAATGGAGTCTGACATAGATCATAGTGGTATGTGATTTTTTTTTCTTGTAAGTGCTTATAGATATGAATAGAAAAGTTCAGTCTTTGGTTTTTCCTTTCACCCTCACTGTTACTAATATAATTATCACAATCAAACACTTTTGGTTTGGTTAACATTTGACAAATACAGACATTGATTTATTTCTCAAAATAAAATTGTATATAACTTAATATATCTGTTACCTACCACTCAACTTTAGGTAGTGGCTTCTAGATTTTTGGATTTCACAGAACTGTAATATTAAAAACAAACAAGTAAAATACCTTGGAGGGGGCAAATGTAGAGCTTTATTTTGCCAACAAAGACATTAGAAAAACAACACTTAATGGACTGTCACTGAGTCCATTTAATGCCAGAAAAGGCTTTTACTCTTTCCCTCCCCCAGTAGCAAGATTATAATCTTTGAATAAATAAGTCCTTTAGATTCAATAAAGGTAAGTTTATGGAAGAAAAAAAAAAGCGACCCTATGTTCTTATTTTTCTCAGTTCACTATGGATCACTGAAGATTTCTTTATTGACTAACAGTAGTCTACACATCAATTCTGAGGAACATTCATTTATGTATTGAATGGTCATATACGAGGGTTTCACATATACATAAATAGCACCATGATTAAAATGATCTCAGGAGTCTTAAAATCAGTGTTACTGAGCTGAAAAGTGGTAGCTTGTATATATGACATGGAGATCACCAAAAAATATAATTTCATAGAATTGACTACATATAAATCACTCAACATTTGCTTATACTTTCACAGTCTTATTATATTAAGAATTTGGAACAAGATATTATTTGATTTAAAGAGAAATCAAACGGTATCAAATAGTCAGTTGTCCAGAATCTATTTTAATGGATAAGAAAAGGGAGCTGTGATCTAGGAAGTACTTGAGAAGGTCATTCTCTACCCATCAACCCCCTCCCCCTCCGTCATTTATCCAGGACCCGTCGTCATGTACATTCCACCTGGGGGGGCGGGTGGAACATCCAGCATTGTCGGGAACAGTAGATCTACATATTTGAAGTTCATATGAAATCAATTAGATAGAAAGTTTAAAAAAGTTTTTACCATGTAGTTAATCTTTGTAAGTAGAGCATGCCGAAGATAGTATACAGGTGTCAATTATTGTGCTGTGATGCACGTTGGTGTAAAAAAAAATGTAATACTTTGAAATGGGCAAAAAAGACTTAGATATTCTCTCAATGCAATGCTGTCCTGTCTGGATTATTTGATCCATAGGGGCCTGAGTCTTTGTCTTTGGTGAGACCGTTTTATAACTCTGTAGAAGTAGAAGTTGACTTGTAGAAAATTGAAACCAATTCGAGTAATTCTTGTACATAGAGATGCAAATTAGTTACATCCTGGGGAACTCAATTTACCAGTGGTCATACATTCATTTCAACATTTTTTTTGCTACATTAAGTTTGTGATTCTTTTACTTTTCCTTTGAACTGGTTTTAATACCTTTTTTGGTTTCCTCATTAATTAATGAGTTAGACGGAATCTTTGACATATGTTTATTTTGTATTTGTTTGAGAATGATTTTACCTTTTTTTTTGGAAAAATCCTTTTATATAGGAATGCCTTTATGAGATTTTTAGTAATGCATGTGTATTTTTTCAGCTTTTACGTGGCCCTCTATGAGGTATTCTTGCTGAAGTCTCACGTTTGTGTTTTTATTCATTTTTCGGATCTTTAGTGACAAGAAGCAGTATTTGCTGTTGATTTTGAGGTGATATAGTTTAGTGGCAAAAGAATTTGTTTATGAATCAGATGGATAGAAGATCGAGTTTTCTCTCCGCTCTCGGCGTATATCCCCGTTTTCTGATTCTGGGCAAGTTGTTTAGCTCCAGGCAGTGAAAGCTTCCTTTTCTGTAAGGTTCTGACCATGTGTTCAAAGTGTTGCATGCAGGCCTGGCTCTTGGTAAATACTCAATAAATGTGCTATTTTCTCTCTCTCTCTCTCTCTCTTTTTTATTTTTGACTGTATCCATTTCTAATTTTTTGTTCTTTTCACCCTTGTGTTTTAATCTGTTGAAGCCTAAGAAATTAGATAACCTGATTTGTTAGAATTAAATCTAAAACGAATGTCATTAGATTGGGAGTAAGAGCCTGAGGAATTTTACTATGAATAAAGTACATAAACTTTATAGTAAATAAACTTTGGCATATCTACTTTTGACTACCTGGATGCCTTTTTTTTCTCCATCTGTGTTCTTGGCTATGTGTTATATGGTTGACATTTGTGGTCGATTAAGAGAAGTTAGATGCTACCCTGTTAGGTTTAGAATTGAAGCTAATTTATGTCCCCTGAGGTTTATACCAAGTGAGAGGTGTGTGTACATAAAAGAAAAAGAGAGAGGTAAAGAGTAGGATAGAGGTGGAATGCTTGCTATAGATTCAGGAGAGTAAGGTGAGGCCAGGTAAGGGAGAAAACCTAGGACTGTTTTAAAGATGTTTGGGTGAAGTGTTCCCACATGAGCCGAATGCCCATGGAAGATACCTACCTCCTGAAACCATAGGAGAGAATAAGGAATTATCACATTGACTTTTCCCATCTTTGACATGAAAAACCGCTGCTTCTCTAAGACTTCCAGTACATTGCTTTTTAAATCAGAAATATGTTGACATTTTTTCTGTTGATTTCATTCATGAAAGCTGATATTACAGATATTAACTTGACCTTAGAAAATCTTAAAAATAGGAAAAAAGAAATGAAAAATATAACGCCCTCCCTTGCAAATACTTCAAGGATAATTACATATAAAATGGTTTTTTGTATAAAATAAAAACAGCTATTTCCATTTATTTTTCAGCATCTCATTTATATTGTTTTCTATTGTTGCTTTAACAAATTACCACATACTTAGTGGTTTAAAACAGCATGAGTTTATGGTTTTACAGTTCTAGAGATTGGAAGTCCAAAGTGAGCCTCGCTAGGATACAAGCAAGGTGTCGACAGGGCTATATTACTTTCTGGAGGCTCTAAGGGAGAAACATTTGTCTAGTCTTTTCTAGCCTCTAGAGGCTGCCTGAATTCTTGGCTTTTAGCCCCTTTTCATCATCAGAGGCAGAGATGACTAGTCAGTCATTCTGATAGTGCCATCTTTGATTCTTCCTCTTCTGCTTGATCTCCTCTGTTTAAGGACCATTGTGATTATATTGGATAATATGTAGGTCCACCTGGATTAATTCAGCATAATCTCTTTAAAGTCAGCTGGTGTCTAACCTTAATTCCTGGCCCCGCCCCTCCCCCTTTCATGTATATATTTACAAGTTCCAGGGGTTAGGGTGTGGATATACTTGGGAGGAGATGATATTATTATTATTATTATTATTATTATTATTATTATTATTATTTTTACCATGCCACTGTATTACAAATATGCCATTTTTCTGCCTTGATTCTTCTACAGTCTGAGAATACTCCTTTGTTGTGCCTGTCTAAAAATAAAACATTAAAATTCTTAAGGTGATGGGAGCCGTTAAACTTGGGCTAAAGGGACCTCATTCATGTGATTCAAAAAATGACAGATTTAGTCTTTTACCAAATACTCTAACTGGTACCCATGTTTTGGGCTGTGAGAGAATTCTTTCTTGCTTTGAATTTCTTATCACTTACATATCTTGCTCACCTAATTTCAGTCCGCATGTGATTTTATATTTCTGGCTTGAAGTTTTCTGAGGAGTCCCAGTTACTAAGATTAAAAGATCAGGAAGATAGTCTGTTGTAATTTTGGATTACCTCAGACTTCGAAAGCATGAAGCTTATTCTTTCTGTGATGATATGGTTGGTGGGGAGTCTTTGGGGTAGAAAGAGGTAAACCTGTGAAAAGAAAGTCAAACCGATTCACTATAATAAAGTCAAGGCTAAGGTCACACATTGGTCTTCTCTCCAGTAAGCCTCAGGTGTGACTTGAAGATGAAACCAAAGAAAGCTGCTGAGGTAATGAGAATCGCTCAACATTTATTTGCGTACCCTACTGAATTTGAGGCATTTAAGTGGAGGCAAAGGGCATAAGTATTGTGTATCTCATGATTATCCAACTGAGCTGAAAGAAAAAGGTTAAAAAAAAAAAAAAGGTAAATCTGCTTAGTTGGAAAGGTAGAATTTTTGTTGTTATAATAGGTAATGTTTACATAAAATAACCCTGTGAGAATATCACTGTAGAAGTGTAATTGTATTTCGGTTTATTTATTTTGGCCTATCTGTAAGAGAGTGTGTAGAGAGGTGTAAAACTGTATAAAAAGTTTGCCATCAGTAGTTTCGAAGTGCTTATTGCAAGAGTAAAATGTATTTTCCATGGCACCTAAGTCAAGGTGTTTCCTGCATTTTCCCTCACTTAATACCGTAAATAAGAGGTGAGGACAGAGCAACACTGACCTCTCCCTAATCCTTAGTCTACAGGTAACTCTTTTTAGGGAGGTGGCTTAAAATTCTATCAACTACACTTTGAGAGAGAGGATTTTTTTCCTACCCTTCCTTGCATAATTGTGAGCACCCTACATTGGTTCGTAAACGTTTGTTTCTACAGCCTGTTACTTAATGCAAGTCATGGCTTAAGTTTTTCCTTCTCCCGGGTTTCAGATCTGGGCTGTCTCTCAAAGCTGGAGGTAAGCAGATGTGGTTGCCGCACCTCTGCTGAGGGCTTGTCGTTTTGATACACATTATGCTCTGTGACTTCTAAGCCCTTTAAAATAGCTGAATGTTTTAAATAAGTGAATGAGCTGCTGTTGTTTGGACTTGCATTTCTCTCCACCCCCCACCCCTAAATGTTCAGGTACTGATTAAATCTTGTTGGTGCAAAACATCCAGAACCTTTTTTTATGTACTGCACTAGACAGATTGTTTGTAAGAAATGTAGGCAGGTAAAAGGATTAGTTTTAATTATGTTCAGGAGCTAGTGTGATCATGAAGCAGGGCCAACCCCTCCCCTTCAGGTGCTTTTCTGTGACACCAGCCTTAAGACATTTACCTGAAAGGTGTGTTAAAAGCACATTTAAAGTTGTTTCTTTGGCATTCAGGAGATATTTCTCATTACCTGGAGAACACCCAGGCAAGTTCCTGTTTCCTATGTACAGTCAATTGCCAGATTGGTATTTCCTCACATTTTCCTTCTGTTTTACACTTTCAATTCCTGATCCTCTTGTCAGCAAATTTTCAGAGTGGTCTTTTTAAGTGAGACAAAAAATGAGATCCAGTTGAGTTGCTTCACATGTATTAACATATACAGAGAAAAGAAAGAACTGTTACCTAAACAGGAATCTGCCGAGGACCTAGGGATGACCTGCTCTACTTACTTTTTCTGCTTGACACTATGTGGGTCACAGACCAAGTTCAGTTATTGGGAAGTTGAATGGGGTGACGCCCAGACTTGATCTTTTCAAATTGTGTGCTTGTTTCCATTTTCTATAATTAAAAAAAAAAAAAAAAGACTATTAATAAAAATGAATTTAAAAAATCAGAGCTCACGTGTTGCAAACCTGGGTCAGCATTATGGTAATTGACTGTTTTTATTTCTTTATGCTGTTGATCTATCTTCAAAGTAGAATTTCCCATGATTTCAAAAGAATGTTTAACTGCTTTTTTTAGGATTCAAGCTATATAATTTAAACAATTAAAGTTTGTTGACCTGATTAGGGGGTATAGGCCTAAGAAAGAAATATGGCCTGAGAAATGTTCACCTTTGACCTGAGTACTGCTGGACTTTTTATTGAAAAGGAGTTATTCTTAAATATTCAAGTTTAAACTTTAAATAGATAAGATTTTTAATTGAACAGTAATGACTTCATGTCTAAATCAAGTCTAAAATGAGTTACTGAGTTCTTTTAAATATACTTGTCCCAATCCTAAATTTTAGTTTTGGATCAGCCAAAAAGTTCTACATGTTTAACTTTGACAAGTAATTTGTATTGCTCATGCTACTTCTCTTGGACCATTATGGTGAGCTATATGTAACTCAAAATTGGCCAAGTTTTTTAATCAACTCTGCTTTTTTTTTTTAAAAAAAAGCTATTGGATCATATGAAAGTGCAAAGTCTCCTGTGACCTAAACTTTTATGACTTTGAACAACAAAGAAAAATTTAACATGTAGCTTGTGGGAATATTGAAGGGAGTAGCTTCAGGGTGAGAACTGAGATGCGCTGATGTAGTACAGTCTCAGAGCTCTCTACTTCTCCTGGTAGGCTATCAGACTTTACCTCAGAAGTATATAATAGTTTGTTCTTGCCGTTGAAAGAGGTTAAAACACTCGGACTCTGCTAATATACTTCAGTCTAATGTGTTTTAAGTAAAAAATAAAGAATAAAACATCAGAAAACCTATACTATTACCCATACTAAAAGAACTACAAATCTTACAAGTCACAAGGAGCTGAGACCAACACATCTGTTTCCTGCAAATATTAGCCTACCACCTGGAGCAGGTGTTTTTACTGCTTGAGAATTAATGCATATTCACTGGTGTATTCTTTGGAGTCTAAAGTTTTCACCTTTTTTTTTTGGTAAAAATCACATGAATGAAAATACAGTAGGACTAATGATTTTTATTTCCTTTTCTTCCTCCATTTCTTATTCCAAGGAGATGTATTTAGGTTACCAAAAGCTAACAAATAAATATTGGTTCACATTTCTGTGAAGAGTCGTTTCAACTGGATATGCTTATATCCTTCATAATTTTTAATTCAATATATCTCACTGTAAATGTTAATCAAATACTTTTGCATTTTAGTAATTAAAGAATAATGAAGAAATAGCTTGAATATATAAATACCAAAATCTTGAACAGCTAGAAGTTTGTGTTTTCTATTCTACACATATAAATAACATAAATTTTAATAATTTTATAAAGTAAGCTTGACGTAGAATTATATAATAATAACAACAATTGTCTAGTTTGGGCTTATAACAAAGTACTGTAGAATGGGTGGCTTAAACAACAAACATTTGTCGTCACCATTCTGGAGACTGGGAAGTTTCCGATGGAAATGCTAGCGGATTCTGTGTTTGGCGACTGCCAGCTTTTTGGTTCATAGACGGCTCCGTCTCCTTGCTATGTTTTCACATAGTAGAAAGAAAGAGTTCTCTTGTCTCTCTTATAAGGGCACGAATTCCACTCATGAGGGATCCACCCTCGTAACCTAAGCACCTCCTAAAGGCCCCACTTTCTTATACTATGACATTGGGAGTTAGCATTTCAACATATGAATTGGGTGTAGGGAGATGCACAAGCATTCTGTCTATAACAGTAATAATTAGCACTTTCTTATTGCTTTATTGTCAAGGTAATATTCTAAGTATTTTATAACATTTAATCTTGCTAATAGCTGTATTATTATTGAGATAAGAAAACTGAGTCCCAGAGAGGTCAAGTGATCTGGCAAAGGTGGCTCAGCTAGTAAGCATTGGAACTGGAAATCAAACCTAGAAGTCTGGCTCTGGTGTGTGAGCTCTCAACTTGTAAATAGTGGGAAAGGCTGTAGCCCACATTGTTCTGTCTGTCACCAAGCCAACCTCCCTTTTTTTTGATTAATATGCTTCAGTATCTTGGCATCAGTATTTTCATCTCTGAAGTGACAAGCTTGGATTCCATTACACATACTCTTTAAGGTCTTTTCTATCTCTAAAAGTCTATATTCTATAGAGTTTAAATTTAACCATGTATTAGCTACCAGTTGGAGACTGGTTGAATAATTGTTAGGATGGTCATACAGTGAAATTCTAGGCTGACATTTAAAAGAACCAGGTAGAACTCTGTTATGACACAGAAGATCACCTATGATATATCAGAATTACACTGAGCGTTGTATAGCTATGTATATAGTGACCCTATTTTTGTAAAAAAAAGAGAAAGAAAATGTATATGCATTAGAATGTGCATAAAAAAGTTGAACACCAATAATCTCTGAGATTAGAATATAGACAAACTTTTACTTACTTTCTCTCTTATACATTTGATTGGTCAAATTATTTTTTGTAAGTATTACTTTAAACATTAGAAAATAGGGGGAAAAGTCAAATTAAATGTAAATGTCTATATTATATGATGTGGTATATACACATATGTCCATATGTCTTATATGTACTTATATGTAACTGGACCAGAGAAAACAGAAGGAGGGTTTCTTGAAATATCAGGGATCGGGCCAACTTTCAGATTAATGGAGATAGCAAATTATTTCCCTAGTGAGATGATTATATGGCTTCCAGTTGTTTTTGTATCCTTTTAAAATTCTTGTTAGTTCTTTACATAATTCCTTTTGAATAAGAACAAAGTAAAGCTTGGATTTCATTTCCCATTTTCATGGTGGTTGTCTGAATACAGGATTTGAATTTCCTTTTCTGTTGATAACGACCTTTTCTTGAGCATTACTGCCCCAGTATTTATTGACCAGAGGTTGAGGATGGAGGGGGGTGTGTTATAAGGAATGTACATCTCTGACTCAGGACTCACGGTTCCAGAAGCTTATAAACAGCTTTATCCTTTTCCTTATATAAATCGAATAATTCAGTTAATTAATGATTTTCATTCTTACTCCCAGAGAGCAGTAGGTATATAAATGTACATATCTCATATAAAATTTTATTTCTTTTTTAAATACATTTTAAAGCAAACTCTTCCATTTCTGTTATTCTTACAAGATTTTTTTCAAAGTCTAACATAAGGATTACCTCTTTCAGATCTTTCTGAAATACACAAATGAATTACTGATTAGAATATGGGTAGTTAAATAGAGTCTACCTCAATAAACGAGACTAAAACCTTTATATTTTCTGTTAATCTAATCTTGATTCTGGACTACTTTAATGAATCTATTCAGTTTGCTTGAGACCAGACATGGATGGTTTTACCCAATAATTTTACATATTTCACAAACATACTATATTTTGGGTATGATAGTACAAAGTTGAATTACAAACGATTTAGAATTAAACTACATATATAATGGGGGAGACACATTCAGGACATATTTCGGCTCTAACTCAATGTAGTAAGTAGTACGTTAGCAACATGTACAAAATACTATGAGGGTACACAGTGAAGTATGAGCCTAGAAAGAGGAGGAAGAGTTAGGGAAACCTGGGCCTTGAGAAATGAGAATGGCGTTGCCTCTTGGACAAAAGGAAGGTGGATTTACTTTTTGAGTAAATAAATATCCCGTGTCTCAAGACTGACTCCATATCATTTCCGTCCACTAGTAGAGATTGGGGTACCCCACTCTCCAGGCCAGTCCTTTGGGATTCCAAGTAGCATGACTAGAGGTCCCCTTGTCAAGTTTGTACAGCTAAACGTGAAACTCTTTTGTTGTATGAGTTGAATAAAAGATGATTCATTTTGTATATCTGATGTATCAAGTATGCTGAAGATTTTTTATAGCTTTTGTCCTCCCAGACAGTATTTAATCTAGAAATATCATTGTTTAAAAGTAAAAAACTATTTAAACTCATTCTATTACCTACCCCCTCTCTTCACTTTGCCATAAAGATATACACAGCTGACCCTTGAACAGCATGTTGCAGTAGAAAATCCACGTATAATATCTGACTTCTCTAATAGCCTGCCATTGACTGAAAGCCTTACTGATTATGGTCATTAACCATAACAATTAACACATTTTGTATGTGATATGTATTATATACTATAGTCTTACAATAAAGTAAGCTAGAGAAAGGAAAATGTTAATAGGAAAATCATAAGCTCCATCTGTTTTTTCAAATTGTCTCAAATCTCCAAAAATTTCCCAGTATATTTGTTGAAAAAAATCTGTGTATAAGTAGACCGCTGCAGTTTAAACCCATGTTGCTCAAGGATCAACTATATAGTGCCTTTTTGTTTTCCAGGTCAAAGATTTTTATTAGGGTGAGATTAGAGAAAGAATTTTTTTTTTTTTTTTTTTTTTTTTTAATTTTAGGTGGCTCAAAGTACATCCAGCTGAAAACCATCAACCATTTAGACTACATGCTTCATTTGAGTTGTGTTTCTGGATGCAAGTCAAGTATGACAACTGAGTTTCATAACTTTCTCTAAATTGATTCAAAAATATTTTGGGGCCAAAATACTTCTGAGATCTTTTCTGTCCTCTTCTGTTGAGGCCCTGAGTAGGTTATCAAGGTCAAGACACTATCGCTGGGTCTCAGAAAAATGCAGGAAAGATGAGGAACCTTGACTCTTAGGCTCGCATCGTCTCTTATCCTTGCCTGTGTTCTCGCAGTCCTGTCTTCTCACTTCTTTCTCCAGAAGACCTGCTCACTGGGTCTGTGCCTCTGACAAAGAGAATGTAATAATTTATGTCATGTATTTTGTCAGCTTTCACAGTGGTCGGGTTCTTTTCTTGGAGTTACAGATTTTAGAAAGTATAGAATAAGTTATGACAGGGAAATATGTTGTTGAAGAAGGTTGAGTGGACAAGGAGGGACTAGAGAAAGTAATAGTGAGAGTAATTCCAGTTAGTGGCAATTGGGATTTTGCAGTGTTCACTACCCAGAGGATACTCAAACCCGGACAGTACTCTCAACTTCAGGATCTTTTTATTTGTGGTGTATCTCACCACAAATAAAAAGATTATTCAGTTTATTTTTTAAATTCAGTCATGGTTTTTAAGGTTAAAAAATTGATTTTTTAACCCTAAGTCTGAGCAATTTGTAATAGAGCCATATAAGTTACTTTAGTGAATCAACAGATCTTTGATTAAACACTTGGGATGTGCTAGGTTACTTGTATTGAGGTAGTTACAGTTCTGTCAAGAAATGATGAAGGCTTTATTGCAAAATAGTAGGGATAGATTGGAGTATATATACTAAACATAGATAGAATCTGCATAATTAGGGGGCCCGCATAAATTATGAGCTGTGTGAGAGAGTGTGGATTGAGGATGTTAAGAAGTTTCTCACCTTGGATGATAGGTTGGATGATGATGTCATTTATTAAAATAGGAAATATAGGAAGGAGAGAAAAAAGGGGTGGAAGGATTGATAACAAATTTTGGGTTTTGTTAGTTCGAGTACCTGTGGTTGGGAGATATAGCTGCTTGATGTATATGATGGAAGTCACCCAGTAGTATGGGAAATTTGGTACAGGAGAGAGAAGGGAGGAATTTTCTTGAGTAGACTGAAGGGAATAGAATCTGGAGGTAGGACGGGATTTTGAGAGGAACAGGATAGTTCACTTACGATAGTGGACTTCATGTGTCCTTAGAGCTAGATAAGAAGGTATTAAAATGCCAAGGAAATGCAGAATCCACTGAATTAGTGAAATAATTTAGGTACAACTTAAGAGGAATGTTGCTGACCCAAAATCTTGAAGGAGAATTAAATAATATCAACTTGAATCTAGAGTACGTGTCTCTTACCAAACAATTTTTAAGGCATGCCATTTCTGTTACAGTGACTTGAAAAAGAATTATTTACTTGACTGATCAGTGTGCCAGGGAAGAATCCAAATCATGATTTGCTCTTAAGAGTCTGTGTTTGAAATTAAGAGATGTATACAAATGATGAAGTAAATCAAACTCATTGATACTCTTGTTGTAGGTTTAAAATAACAGGTTTATTTTTACAATAAAAAATATTTGTACATGTAATCACAATTTAATTGATTATAATTACATATCATATTGAATAATTGATTGAGACTTGTGATATCAAGTGTTTTTATACTCATAAGTAGAGTGAGAACTTAAAATCTACCAAGTTTTTTGTCTAACTTATTAGAGTTACAAGAATTTAGTACTTGGAAACATTCTGTGTGTCAAATGATTGAAATGCTTAAAAAATTTTATAAGTATAAATATAAAATTTAATATAAATATAAAATATAAATATAAAATTTATAAAACAAGTTAAAATTTTAGGAGGAGTTTAATGCATTAAGTTTGTTGATTGGACTAAATGTTAAAGCCCCCATTAACAATAATTGTTGTAATTTACCAAATTAATAACTGTAATAATAGGATCGGTAAAGTAAACTTAAAAGAATAAACAGCAAAGATTTTAATAATTTTGAACATTAATTTGCAAAACAAAAGACATACAGAATATTTCCTTTTTGTGTAAGAACACCAAAATACACTCTCTTTTGTACGTACAGACTCCCTAGGTGGCTTCATCCATGGCTTTAAAGACCATTCAGTGATTTTCATATTTGTATCTTCAACATTGGCCTCTTTTCAGAACCCTGAACTCAGTTATCCATCTGCCTATTTGACATTTTCTTACGGATTTCTCATAATAGGCATCTCAAACTTAACTAAAACCAAAGTCTTCTTTCCCATCCTATGACTCCCAAACTTAATTCTTTAATTGTTCAAGCCAAAATCTAGGTGTCCTCTTTGATTCCTCTTCATTTTAGTTACCAGAAAGGCTAGCAGTTAGGGTCCTGGTAGGAACATATGGTATATTCAAATTGAGTAATTTGAAGAGCATTAATTAATGGAACTTTTCACAAGGTATCAATAAGATATGAGGAAAACACCCCTAATCCCAAAGGGGCAAAGAGAGGGAGCTTTTATTAGAACCTAGAGACAGAGTGCTGGGTGGAGGGGGCTTGCCTGGTAGGAGTTATGAATCTCATTCTTGGGTTGCAGCCTGCCCTCTTTGGCTTTGCAAGGAGGGAGCTGGGGAAAAAAAGACTCAGTTTCATTCTTTCTCCCATCTCTTGCTGGTGCCTCCATTCTGCTGAATCTGACTGGAAGCCAGAGGTGCAGGTGCCTGTTGGTGCGGTCCATAGAGGTCACCTCCCTGTGAGACAGAGCAGGGTGGAGAAGAGTTGAGACAGGTCAGGGGTGCACAGTGGAAGATAACTAGCTCAAAGACTAGCGAAGCCTGCAGTAGGTCATTTCTAGGACGTGCCGAATTAGTTCTTTCATCTCACAAATTTTTTTGGATTTGTTGATCCTTTTCGTATTAAAGATTATCTTTGAACTTTATATTTTTCATTGTTTGGGCCCTTTTTCTGTTTTTGTAGGGTTTTGTTGTCGTCATCGTTTGTAATGATTTCCCCAACCACACATAAGGATACCGCTGTGTCATGAATACTTTCTTAGGTTAGATAGAGTCATGGAAGTTTAGCCAGGCCTGTTAAATTATTATGCTTTTTATAACCAGATAATTTGTGTGTTAAGTTGTTAGGAATCGTGTTAAAATTGAGGAATTAACACATTCGAAGTATAACTATTAGTTGATATTTTCTTACCATGTGCTTTTTCTAAATCTTTAATCTTTCTTTTTGAAATCTCAGTTATTGATTTAAGTAAAATAAATATGGGGCTTTTTATGAAGGTGTCATAGGAAATTCTCAAGCCGAGATTTAGTAGAATATTGGAGGTTGCAGTTCAAACTGCTACAGAAGCCATATCCTCTATCAAGTCTATGATTATCAAATTATTTAGTGCTATCATTATGATCTCTTCATTAAGCCCTCTTTGCCTTTCCATGCTTAGTAATTGAAAGTTTGAAATCCCTTTCTTACCTTGAATTGAATGTGATATCGCGTATAGTAAGTTCTTACTTGATGTCATTGATAGGTCCTTAGAATTGCAGCAAAACAACATATAATGAAATGAGTTTTATCACAGGCTAATTGATATAAGCAAGAGTTAAGTTCCTATATCATCTCATCAATGTTATAACAGTGACATTCAAGGACATGCTGTATAACTTTTGACCCTTTTAATAAAATTTTATCTGCTCTCTTTTTATTATCTTATTCATTCACTTCTCGCTTCTTACAATGAAGGAATAGATGTGGCTTACAGTAAAAACATGCAGTAAAGCAGATGAGAAGTAATATGTGATAAAATCAGAAATTACACAAAACTGGATATTTCACAAATGTTTTGAGGTTAAACAACTAATAGGTCAAAGAAGAAATCAAAAGAGAAATCATAAAATACCTTGACAAAGATGGGAATGTAACACCAAAATTTATGTGATGCAGCAAAAGCAGTTCTAAGAGGGAAGTTCGTAGTGATAAATACCTACCTCAATAAACAAGAAAAGTCTCAATAAATAACCTAACTTTACACTTTTAGGAACTAGACAAAGAAGAAAGCCCAAAGTAACTAGAAGGAAGGAAATACCAAAGATTAGAGAAGTAAATGAAAGAATAAAAAGATAATAGAAAATATTAGTGAAACTCAGAGCTGGTTCTTTGAAAAGATAAGCAAAATGGGCAAACCTTGAGCTAGACTCACCAAGAAAAAGAGAAGACTGAAATACATAGTTCCCTCCCGTCCCCCCTTAACCACAGGGGTTATGTTCTGAGATCCCAGTGGATGCTTGAAACTACAGATAGTACCAAACCCTATATATACTGTATTATTTTCTTATTCATATTTGCATACATACCTTTTTACTGAGAGGGAGCACTTTATGGCTTCTCTCTGGCATATTTGAATTGCTAGCATCACTACCTTTGCATTTTGGGGCCATTAAGTAAAATAAGGGTTACTTGAACACAAACATCGTGATACCATGATGGTTGATCTGATAACCAAGTTGGCTACTAAGTGAGAAACGGGCAGGTAGCGTATACACCATGGATACACTGGACATAGAGATGATTCACATCCCAGATGGAACGGAGGAGGTTCGTGCAAGATTTCATCATTTTACTCAGAACATTGTACAATTTAAAACTTATAAATTGTTTATTTCTGGAATTTTCCATGTAATGTTTTCAGACTGCAGATAACTGAAACCATGCAAAGCGAAAGCACAGATAAGGAGAGAATACAGTAAATAAAATCAGAAATGAAAGAGAAGATGTTACAACTGATACCACAGAAATACAAAGGCTCATGAGACTACTAGGTACAATTATACACCAACAAATCATATGACCTAGAAGAAATGGATAAATTCCTAGAAACATAAAACCTACAAAGACTGAATCATACTAAAATAGAAAACCGAACGGATTTATTACTAACGAGGAGCAATTGAATTAGGATTCAAAAACTTTGTAACAAACAAAAGTCCAGGACCAGATGTCCTCACTGGTGAATTCTACCAAGCATTCAAAGAATTGATACCAATCCTTTTCAAACTCTTCTAAAATATGGAAGGCGGAAACTCATTGAAACACACTTTATGAGGCCAGCATTACCCTGATGCCAAAACCAAACAAGGATGCCACCAAGAAGAAAATTACAGGTCAGTATCCCTGATAAACATAGATGCAAGAATCCTCAATAAAGCATGAGCAAACTTAATTAACAACACATTACAAGGATCATACAACATGATCAAGTGGGATTTATTCTGGGGATACAAGGGTAGTTCAACATCAATAAATCAGTCAGTATAATGCACTATATTAACATAATGAAGGATACAAATTATATGATCATCTCAGTAGATGCAGAAAAAGCTTTTGACAAAATTCGACATCCATTTTGTATAAAAACTCTCAATGAAGATACGGTGGGAACATAACATAATAAAGTCTATATATGACAAGCTCACAGCCAGTATCATACTCAGTGATAAAAAGCTGAACAATTTTCCTCTGAAATCTGGAACAAGACAAGAATGCCCATTCTCACCACTTTTTTCAATATAGTATTAGAAGTCCTAGCTAGAGCAATTATTCAAGAAAAAGAAATGGCATCCAAATTGGAAAGGAAGCAGTAAAACTCATTATTTGCAGATGACATGATATCATATATCGAAAACTCTAAAGCCTCTATTTAAAAAAGCCATCAGAGCTAATAAATTCACTAAAGTGTCAGGGCACAAAACCAATATACAAAAATCTGTTGTGTTTCTTTAATAATGAACCATCAGAGAAATTAAGCAAATAGTCCCATTTATAATTGCATCAAAAAGAATTTAAAAATAGAAATAAATTTAACCAAAGAAGTGAAAGGCCTGTATATTGAAAACTATAAGACATTAAAGAGATTGAAGAAGACACACATAAATGGAAAGATATTCTGTGCCTCTTGGATTGAAATAAATAATATTGTTTAAATGCTCATACCACCCAAAGTATTATACAGTTTCAGTGCAATTCTTAGCAAAATTCCAATGGCATTTTAAAAAATAGAAATAGAACAAACAGTTCTAAAATTTGTATGGAACCACAAAAGACCCTGAATAGCCAAAGCAGTCTTGAGAAAGAACTAGGCTGGAGGAATCATGCTCCATGATTTAAAACTATATTACAAAGCTATAGTAATTCAAGCAGTATGATGTCAGCATAAAACAGATACATTTATCAATAGAACAGAATAGCGAGTCCAAAAATCCACACAAATACACCCAATTAATTTTCGACAAAGGAGCCAAGAATATACAATGAGGAAATGACAATCTTGTCAGTAAATGTTATTAGGAAAAATACAAAAGAATGAAACTGGACCGCTGTCTTACGCTATACACAAAAATTAACTCAAAATGGATTAAAGACTTGAATGTAAGACCTAAAACCATAAAATTTCTGTGGGGAAAAAAAAAAAAGGCCATAAACTCTTTGACATAGGTCCTGGCAATGATTTTTTGAATCTGACACCAAAAGCAGAAGGAACAGAAGCAAAAATGAACAAGTAGGACTACATCAAACTAAAAAGCTGCTGCACAGCAAATGAAACCAACAAAATGAAGGGGCAACCTACTGAGTGAGGGAGAATAATTGCAAATCACATATCTGATAAGGGCTAATATCCAAAATTTATAAAGAAATTATACAATTTAACATGAAAAACCACCACTACCACCACCAAAAAAAGCCTGATCAAACAATGAACAGATCTGAATAGACGTTTTTTCCAAAGAAGAGACATACAGATGGCCAGTAGGTACATGAAAAGATGCTCAACATCATCAGTCATCAGGGAAATGCAAATTAAAATCACAGTATTGCATCGTACCTATAGAATGGCTGTTATTAAAAAGACAAGAAAGAGAAAACATCGGTGAGGATGTGGAGAGAGAGCCCTTGTGCACTGTTGGTGAGAATGTAAATTGGTGCAGCCACTGGGGAAACAGTATAGAGCTTCCTCAAAAAATTAAAAATAGAGCTATAATATGATCCAGCAATTCCACTTGTAGGTATTCTAAGAAAATGAAAACTAATTGAAAAAGATATAAACACTCCATACTCTTTGTATCATATTTGTAATAGCCGAGATATGGAAATGACCTAAATGTCTCATTAGTTGATGAATGATAAGGAAAATGTAGAATATATACAATGGAATATTACTTAGCATAAAAACCAAGAAAATATTGTGTTTTAAGACAACATGGATGAACATCAAGGGGATTATGCTGAATGGAATAAATCAGATAGAAAAAGACAAATACCATTTGATCTCTCTTATATGCAGAATTAAAAAAAAAAAAAATACCCAAGCTCAGATACAGAGAACAGATTGGTGTTTACAGGAGATGGAGGGATATGGTGTGGGAGAAGTGGGTGTGTTTTTTTTTTTAAATAAATTGAGTAAAACATTAAAGTTATATGTGATTTAACATTGTATAATATGTCATTTCAAAAATCTCATGGTTTAAGATTTCATATCATACTTCTTTGAAGGCAGTGAGAAATGTGCAAATTGTGAGAAGTTGTGAGTTATGAAAAAATAGGATTGAAAAGCTTGTATTGTATAGTAGCTTTGAAAGTCTTACTTGTTAAAATAATCTTAGCGCAATCTTTTATTCTCTACCGCCCCCATATGATGTGACAACTAGGTCATATTTTAATATATGCAGAATTCATTAAGACCAAAATTCTTTGTTTCAGATTTTTTTTCATAGCAGAGAATACTTGTATTTTTCTCATGATGTCTTATTCTCTTTGGTTCCCAGGTGAGCGGTCCTCTCAAATACATTTTACGTACTCTTGATGATGAATATTTTATCTCTGCCGACACTGTCTTTGATTTGTCTGTGAACAATTTTCTTTTAGGACCTTTATATCCATTATTATTACAATTGCAAAGTCAATTCAAACACTAAATATAGAGTCTTCAGTGTGTCCTTTCTTATGGAGAGCCATGGGGAGCTACAGAGTCTGTTCAGGTAGAGTCATTTATGGCATCCTGTATGAGGAATTCACCAAAAAAGTGAAGTGAAGTATAATGTCCTTTTTAAAAAATACATGCCTTTATCTAATCATTTCCCTTTAACCTTGTTCTCTCTACTGATTTTTAACATGTTTACTGCAAACCTTCAGATTTTATTATTTTGGGAAAGCTGAATTTGTCAGCCAAAGACCATAGTTTTTTAAAAAGTTTTTATTGTTTGCTAACCATAAAGATGATTTCTCTTTTCGTTTTCTGTTTTTTTTTTTTTTTTATTATTGTTGTTTCTGCATGTTCCACATGAGTAGTATTTGTTGTTATAATAGTTGCTTTGCACTTTTGGTGTGATTTTCAAATTAAAAAAGGGAGATTTGAAGAATTATAGTTACTTAAACGAACATGTTGAGAGCCAGAGTGGTCTTATTACAAAAAAAGAATGAATGCCCAGTCACACATCCTTAGGGAGTTTGTATTTATGTTTCTAGTGAAAAACAATTACGTGAACTACATGATTGAGTTTTTGTTTTTAATTAACAAAAACTAGGTACTACACACACCCGTCCAAGTCCCATTTTCCTTCTACAGGGTATTACAGTTGAAAGGAAAGCAAGAATATGCAAGCGTGGACATAAGAGCTCACAGACGGTAGAGCCTTCTATGCACACATGGGCAGCTCCCATCTTCTTGCCTGTAATCATTTATCTGTAGAAGTTTGAAAAGAAGAGGAACATAGGAGAGCTGAGTATTAAATAATAGCACACAAGTAGGATACTGAGAGGGCAAAGCATGTTTGCTCAGGAAAATCCAGGCCAAATGTTCTGCTTGCTCTCATCCTGCCCTTGCCTCGTTTCATCCTGACTCTTGGTCATTCCCTAGACTCTGGCATCTTCTGTCAGAATAGATCCATGGAATTGGAAGATCAACAAATATTGTTCTCCTTTATATATTTAAATTGTAATGATAAGAAAGTCTGCTGTCTTTTGAATCAAAGGACAAAGCATATAGTTGATATTATTTTTGGCCACCCTGCAAATAAATATAGTCATTCCCGAGTATCTGCAGGGGATGGGTTCCAGGCCCCCTGCAGGCGCCAAATCTACAAATGCTCAAGACCCTTATATAAAATGGCATAGTATTTGCATATAACCTATGCACATTCTCCTGTGTAATTTAAATAAGCTCTCGATTACTTATACCTAATACAATGTAAATGCCATGTAAATAGTTGTTATACTGTATTGTTTAAGGAAAAATAATGAGAAAAAAGTTTGTACATGTTTAGTACACATAGGCTTAACTACATAGTACACGTCGGCAACAGCAACATTAAAAATATATATATATTTTTTGATCCGCATTTGGTTGAATCTATGAATTCAGAACCCATGGATACCAAGGGCCACCATATTCTATTTGTAGGCAAATCCTATGAGAGCTTGGAATTAGGGCTGTCTTTTTATTAAGTAGGAGGTAGTCAGGGCCCCAGCAGGAAACAAGATGCGAGTGATGGCCGCTGTAGCTCCGCAGTGAGTGGCCCTGGGCTGGAGCCGTTGGAGGTCATTCTCATGTTGCAGCAGAGGCTGGCGCAGGATGCTAAGTAGTAAGTAGCGACTCCTAAACCTCATGGTTGTTGTAGTGGTACTGTGGGCTGCGTTGGTTCTTGCAGTTCTTTTGCTTTCTCATCCGTTCTGTGAATTATCAATATTCTTTCAATAAATCACTTCGCTGATGTTTACAACCAGAACCCTGTATTGTACAAAAGAAAAACGAGGACACCTTTTGAAAAAAACCCTTTGATGTTCAAGTATCATATTTTCCTGTTTGGTCTAAGAACTTCTTTGACAGAGAGTTATGTACCTTATTTGACAAAAAAAAAAAAAAAAAAAAGATGATGTTCAGACTTCATTCTAGTAAGATCCCAGTTAAATATGTCAGGCCCATGGCATCCCTCTAATATCATTATCAACCTATTATTCGATACCTGTACCATCTATATAGTATTTATAGGACCAAAATTTAAGGCATTTTTGCCTATATTCCAGGGAATAAAATAAAGCCAATAGTAAAAACATTTGTAATATAAATGAAATCCATATGCTACTTTTAATCTTTTGAGGGAAGAGATTGTTTTTGTTGATATTTTATTTTTGATTAGTGATGGGTATTGAGAGAAATCAGTTGATATCTCGTAAGTAACCCCAGGTAGAGCTGCCCTAAGTTGTGCATTCAGCCTCTGCTCGTGAAGTTTGACAGCAGTCGGAAAGTGCCTCTTTAATAAAACACGCCTTTAAATAACTCTCAGATTAATTTCAGCTTTTAAAGTGAGAAGATGGCTTGAACTACCACTGCTGCCACCTCAGCTGTGGATCTGAAATATCCAGCTGTGCCCTCTCTGCCTCTCTCATCACCAATAACAGACTTTGCAATCAGAATCTGTCTGACACGTGTGTTGATGTGTGAGGTGAGATGGCATCTAGTTCACTGTATTGGCTCTTCAGTGCTAGACCATAGTAAACATTTGTCTCTGTCAGCAGTTAAAGCAACATGATTTGAGGGTGCACAGGGATTACAGACATCTCCCCACCCCCATTACGCTTCTGTCTAGGTCTGTATAGACATAGCAGGAGATTCAGATTAAAAAAGAATCGATTTAACTTTTTAGACCAATATTTACAAGCTGTTTCTCATCGCAGGAAGAGAAAAATTCAATGATGGTTTTACTGTACATCCTATTATCCCTTTAATAGTTCTTATTTTAGCAAAACGTAAGAACTATCTGCATGTCATTAGCCACCATTGGTATTTGGTGTATCATATCAGATCTTTGACTAAATGGACAATAAAATAAATCCAAACCCTGAATTATCTTTTATTATCCACTGTGAGAAGAATCTTTGTTGGTGTTAACAAAAATCAGTTTTCTTTAGGAAAACACCAATTTAAGAGAAAATTCTAATAACGATCATGATGATAATATCTACTGATTAGTGAGCACTGTTCTGAGCATTTGGTATACAGTATCTCATTTACTATTCCCAACATTCCTGTGAGATGATTCTTATTTTCTAGGTAAGTAACTGCTCCAGAAAGCAATAGGGCTGCATTTCAGGCTTGTTTGACCATGCATTTAATCAAAGCCGTGAGCTCAATCACTGGGCAGCTCATCCTACCACATGAGGAATGTTGTATCAGACACCCAGCTTCCAAAGCTGAAAAAAGTGGCGCCTGCATTTAGGTGCTCCAGGTCCAGTGGGGGGAGATGCACTGTAAGTCAACTTTACTCAACAGAATGATGAGTTCTAGGACAGTGGAATAGAAAAGATGCTAAGGGAATTTGGAGATGGTCATCTAAATCAAAGGGTCACAGAAGTCTTCCTGGAAGAAATGATCATTGGGCTGAATTTTGGAGAATACTTGGAGGTAGCCAGAGGGAGATGGTGGAGAATCATGTGGAGGCAGAGAGTTGGTCCCTTTGATGACACGAAGCATGAAAAAGACTGGATCAGGAATTGTACATAGGTCTGTATGATTGGCATGGGGAAAATAATAATAACTACTATCTGTTTAACTTTTATATGTCAAACATTACCAATATTATCTCATATAATCTCTGTAACAACCATTAGAGTCCAGAAACGAAGGCAAAGGCCACATCATAAAGAGCCTTCCTGCTTAGAGTTTGGATTTTATCCTGACAGTTCTGGGTGGCCATGGAAAGATCTTAAATCAACAGAATGACTCGATGTACTTTAGAAAGGTCATTGTTAGCATTTTGTAGACTAAATTCGGAGTTGAGTAAGACCCGAGATACGGACACCAGTTAGGGAGACTAGACAGTGTGTTATCCAGGAGATGGTGGTGATGCTCTGGATGAAGTGCCCAGGCCTGGAGAGGAACAGGCAGTTAGTAGAGGCAGATTTACAGGAATTGGTGACTGATAAAATATGTGGGACTGAGCACCATGTTTTTGGAGTTTACAGATTGCTAAATGAGAGAGCACTCTGTTGTTTCCAACAATATGGGATAAGATTTCTACCATTAGGAACTGCAAGAAAAACAATTTTAGTGTGAGTTTTTTGTTTTCCTCTTGTCTGTTATAGGGTGCCCCATCTCCAGTTCCCAAAGCACCAAGAGCAGAGAGATTCTGCTTTCTTGGGATCTTTCTTGGGGATTTTTAGATGATATTTAAACCCTCTTTAAGGTCAACTTGAGAACCCTAGCTCTTTTTAAATATTTTCATTATCTGACTCTAAGTGTATAAAACATAGAAAAATGTCTTTGTTGAGGAATATTGAAAGTGTTTATGTATTTTTATGCCCTACTTTCTGCTTAGAAATGTTCTGTTCAGATAGTGGCCATAAAAGAGGTTTAATAAAAAATGTATTAATCTCTCTTTTGTTTCCAGCTAAATTTGTATTTCTTTGCTCGTTAGGGGCAAAATAGTACATGGTCTGAAACTGACCAGGTGGAGCCCCGATTTGTCTAATATGTATGAACATGCATATAAAGCTTGGTTCTCATTACAGTCATGCTTAGGGAATTTACTGCTAGTTTTATTGGATAATTCTGTTATTATAAAAATTGGCATTAAAAATTAGATATTCCACCTAGCCATTATAAGAGAAGAATTACATCTTAAAAGTAAGAAAGAGATTTATTTTTTATTTCGCTTCCTTTTTGAGTTTCTTAGTTAAAAAAAGAAAATCTCACTCCAATACGACAAGTCCTGGAATTTGTATAGCAAGGCATGTGTGAGAATCTTGGATTAGAGTCTCTTTAAATCTAATTATCAGATACATGCCCTAAGTTTGAAAACCTCACTTTTGGTTCATCTGGAAATACATGTACCAGGACTCATGAATGCCACTGATCAAGGGTGACTGATGCACAGACTGGGAGCCACGTGGGCCCCTGGTCTGGTTCAGCACAGCAGCACTCTCTTCCATTCAAAGTCTCAGATGTCTGCCCCTCTGCAAAGCCGGGAGGCCAATGTCTATAGCGGCTAAGCATGAAATCCCCTGCTTCTGTTTGTTTCTTTTGTTGCCACGAGTTAATAGGGACAGAGACAGGAGACAGCCCAGAACAAAGCAGAAATAATGGAGTATTTCACCCCAAAAAGGAATGTGGATTGAGAAATACAAAGGGTAAGGCAAAGACAGACTTAGTGTCCTGAGGCAGTGTGATGTATTGGCCAGAAGCCTCAGCCTTGGGACAATTCTGAGCCAAAGGCTTCTTCTGTGAGCACGGAGCAGCCCACATGGCCGAAAGGTTTGACCTATCCTCTGTAAAAACAATTTATTGTTTTTCCCACTAGGGTCTTAAAGGGCCACAGGATTTTTCACCTCAAAAAGTGGATTGAACTTTGTTAAGGTGGGGAAGTTTCTGCTGGGGTGTTCCTGGTGACCAAGGGCTTTTTACAACACTCCATCGTCCTGGTTATTGTTTCTGTTGCTGTTGGTATTATTTTGAACTCTGTTCTTTTTACTGGTTTGCAAGACCCACTGTTTAGTCTAAGATATTTGGGTATGTATGAAACTCGCTTTTCTTCTCGCAAATGGAAAGAAAGGATTAGCCAAGAGATTGTGTGTTCATTATAGATCTTCTTCTTCATATATATTTCTACACAACCCAGTTTATTCATGTATTTTTTTTCATACTCTTCTTCCAACACATTTTATTTTGTGTTTAAACTTGCTTATTTATTCGTTTATTGAGGTACAGTTTCAGTACACATATTATAAGGGGGAAAATTTGAGGACTGCTCCTTTAGAGATTTTCTTCCCCCCTTCTACCATGCTTAGAATCAGAAATCTCTGCAGCCAGCATGAGTTTCCCTTAATAGAGAAGCTTTGTCCTATCCGGAGGACAAAAAAATAAAGAGGCGGGGGTTAAATGAAAGAAGCAAACGGTGGGAAAGAGAAACCAACAGCACTTCCCTATCCTCTTATCTTCTCTCCCAGCTGGTGCATTCTCTTCCTTACTCTCTAATTCAGGAACTCATGTCCTCTAACTCTACTGGGAGAAAGATGATGACCATCTTCCTACAATGAAAAGAATTTTAGCTATAAACCTGACGGTGCAACTAAGGAAACAGTACCAGGGCTTGGATCTTCCCTTTCCTCCGCCAGACGTCTGTTCAGTGACACGGGCAGACTTAATGCACTCATACTCCCTTAAAACAACAGAAACACCCGGCTTCTGGTACTATGATCCCTGGCTCCAGACATGGCTGTGCCAAGGCCGAGAGGACGCGAGTAACAGCTCTGGGGGCCAACAGCCCTCCAAGTGATTGGAGCCCTAGCTTTGTTACTTCCTAGCTCTCTGGTGTATTTTCATATCTGCATGCCGCCCTTATGCAGAATGCATCCAATGTCCCCTCCACATGACACACCCTCAGATGTAGCGTCTGCATGGCTCAGAAGACCGCTCTGGAGCCAGACTGTCAGTGTTCAAATCCTGGATCCACTTAGGCAAGTTATTTAACTTCTTTGGGCCTCAGTTTCCTTATCTTAAAATCAATATGGTACTTTCCTCATTGGGTTGTTCAAAGTAGTGAGACACACAAATTAAGACACACAAATCACTTGTGGTGGTGCTTACTCGTATTAGCTACCTTTGATTTTATTTTTAAGTTATTAGGACACCCATCCTTCCTCATGTCTTTTCCAGAGTTTGAGAGCAGTTCTTACAAGTCCTGTTACACATTTTGGTTGTATTTTCAAAAGACAGATACATATTTGGCTATTGTAAATTTAGAAAATATTTTAATTGTGTAATTTTAGATATTTGCACACTTAATATTTTATTCGTTGACCATATTTAATGTTTGAAAACACTTGTAGAAATTGACTTCCTCTCAAAAATTTTTTTTCATTGTGAGAATTGGTGAGGGTCAGAACATACAGGTATCTGTTTTTGGTTTTGAAATCACACTTACCACAAGTTATGGGTGAATTTTCTCTTGGTTTTCATTACCGACAAGTATTTATGGGGTGCTGAGCCAGGCTCCACCTCGGGCCCCACACAACGACCTGGTTGTCTGCCATAGCAAACCTCTGGTTTTTGTGCGGTACGACCTGTGTTTAAATGAGGCGGGGAGAGTATGGGGCTTGGGCAGTGACCGCATGGCTGCGGGGAAGCCCCGAAGCCGACTGAAGAAAATTTTCCAGCAGCTGTACAGAACTTCAATCGAATTGAAATTATGCTCAGAATAAAATCGTGCATTCATGATGAAAAACAGAGCATCAATTGAAAAAAAATGGCACGTCCCCAAAGGCTAGGGATCTAGCAGCATGGGATGGTGGGGAATACTGGTGACGCGGGGGACAGTGCCAGAGCAGGAGGACTTTGATCAAGACTGTCCAGAATGGTGATGCTGTATGACGACTCCGCTTCCTGCTTTGCTGCCTGGCCACGCTCAGTAACTGTAAAACCAGTGTCAGGATCGAGGATGAAAATGTTTTGGGATCAGTGTGTGTAACTCCATCAACTAGTAATTTTTACAGATATATATATATATATATATATATATATATATAAAACTATATAACTATAAAAATACAGGTGGCATTGTATTAACTGCCATGCTAGAAGTGTGTACAGAACACCAGGCAGTGGAAGGAAAGATAAACTCTCTTCGAGGGAACTTCGAAGGCTTACCAGAGGAGGTGCCACCTGAGCAAAACTGCGAGTGGGAATTCGTGAAACAGAAAAGAGAGGGAAAGGCCTTTCCTGCTGAGTGCGTAGGAACAGAGTGGCCCACAAACCTGAAGTGTCGTTCAGTCTCTTTGAAGGACTGGTGGGTGACTCGGAGGATAGCTGGTCTTATTGAGGTAGAGATGTAGAGGAAATTGAGATATACACTTAAGTGCTTAGTTAGTGCTGTGCAGTGTCGATTCGTTGTGCAGTTCTTCACTGAGTACCTACTGGGTACATTGCTTTGTCAGACCCACTGAACGCCTGGCACTGTCCCCAACAGAAGTGGAGACATTTTAACACAGTCTTACCTTGGTTCTAGGCCACGAGACTGAAATGCGAGTCTTCATTTTACCCTTGCAATTTAATCTTTTGCTTATTTTTCACCCTAATACATGCGTTCACTCTCCTTTAAACACATATCCCTAAGGTTCTTGCTTATACATTTCAGCTAAGCCACCTTTCAACTAAAGGTTATATGATTGTACGATTTGTCCAAAGTCTAGGACACAGTTATTACTGGTGATTCTGGGCCTTGCGCTTGTTCAAGACCTTGGCACAGCGTTTCCTCACATATAACCTTCATAGAAGCTTGTAGATGCATGCCGAGGGAGACATCCTACATCCTGGCATAATAGTAGAGATACACTGTGTTCTTTTGAAAAGAACAAGTCATAACAAACCCTATATGAAGAGGCCTGTGAGCTGAAGCAGTCTAGGCAGCAGGAACCATGACTTTGGTTGCTGCCCTGCTCCTACTCCCCAAGTATACTAGTTAAAATGCAGGTTCACCCTGTTCTCTATTCCTTACTGCAAGTCAGTACCAAGGGTTGTGTGTATTTAGTGTCTTGGGTTGGAATAGAATGGGTTGGAGTATGTGGAGGCTGCTGTTGATTGGTGGAAGGGAAAGGCCACAGTCTGGGCCATATGGTGGGCTGCCAGTCCCTTGCCCAAGGAAGCTAACCGTCACCCAAGATACCTTAGGAAAATGAGCCTCATGATGAACATTTACCCGTATGGTGCCTTTCTCGTAGTATAATGCTTTGAACTGATGCCTCACAATATCCTCCTGAAGAAAGAAAGTAGCAGATAGTGTTAAAACGTTATTGGTTAATCATGGGGAGACTGAAGCATGGCTAGGTTTATAGGGCCTGAACAGAGTTATACAATGCCTTAGTGTCTGGCCTGGGAATGAAGCCTGAGTTTGCCACTTGCTGTCAGGACTGCCGACGGTATTGTGTTCAGCATTGTACAGCAGTGAAAGGGGCTTACTCTTAACAATGCAAGAGCTGCTTTAGGAGACAGACACAATGAACTTTGGTACAGTATAGTCTAGAGGCCAAAATGAGTAGTTTTCAATAAATTGACTATGAGATCCAAAGCTTCATTAAGTTTTAAAATGAAAAACAAGTGAAAACTCCATATAGTTTTTAGAAACTGACTTAAGAAACAGGAACATTATTCCCCCATTTGAAATAGCGTATTCTTAAAAGTCTTATTTTATTCTCTCAAAATCTGGCACTATTCCTGTGTAACCATAGGATTTATTTATTTCAAATAAATATTCAAAGATTCTGTGATTTATACCAAAGATTCTGCCTTTTAATAATTGTCAATCTAACCTTTATGCTTTTTATGTTCCCAAATACCTTATTTCCATAGTCTATGGTTTTTGGAGGGAGGCTTTTAAGTTCAGATTTAGTTTGAATCTTCCAGAACAGTTGGAAACACAGAGCCCACAATTCAAGAAAGATTTGGGGGAGCAGGGAGATGTCATTGTCAGTTACCTTTAACACCCACATTACTGGAGCCATGGGGTGGAAAAGACATCACTGGACAGAATATAGATAAGGGAAATAAGAGATTGGAGCAGAATGTCATTGCTAAATTGCCTTTTATGTCAGAAGTAACTTCGATGACCTAGAATAAAATGACAGGTGATGTAGATATTGATGGCTGCCAATTTTTTACACTCTGGTTTTTTAAAAAATATGAAGATGACATTCTGGAACTTTTGGGCAAAATGTTGAGTAGTATTTGTATATGAATAGTTTAAACAGGGTAATATAGTAATCAGTCACTTGCAATTTCATTTTGTGCTTAAAATTAATGATAGTTTGTGCTAGGATGTTTGGGCCAGTCTCCCTCCAGGAGTTGGTCCAGGGGGATTCTGCAGGAGAGCTGAGCAAGAGTGGGGATGACCAGAGCAGGAATAGAGTCTCCCCTGCCTCAACAAAGATCTAAGCAACCTAGTAAGGGAAACCACTGTGTGACTTGTAGTGTTTTTGTCTGCCATAGCTGAACCTGGCAGGGCTTTCCAAAGTAAGTAGCTGCTACCAGTGGTCCTCTTTAAGGGAATGCATATGTCATACATACATGCATGCAGACACAACATACAGTTAACTCTTATCAGGTCTTTTTCATGGATAAGAAAATGTTCGTAAAAAGTCGGTATCAGCCAGGCCTCATACAAGTCCAGGATGCAACATGTTTGTATCTAGAATGCTGTTGATAGTCATAGTCATCAATCTTGTAGGAGAAGGCATAATGGAACTTGAGTAAGGCCAAAGAGGAGCAGCTAAGATGTGGTGGGAGGGGTTGCAATATGAAGGCAGACAAATAATTAGGACTCCTTGGGTTTGAAAAGACTGCAAGGGAGTATGACTAGAGTTTAATAAAATTTGTGAATAATATCGATTTCATGGTCACTGAGTTGTTTGCCGGAAGTAGTCAGAACCTCTCAAAAGCCGAGGAAAAGTGAATCTAAGACAAAAAGAAGCTCTATTGTAGCAATAAAAGAGCTTATGTCCATCAAAACCACTCTTTTGGGAACTGGGCTAACTTCTGGCATTGAAGCGAAATGAGATAGTTAAGGTTTCTCTTATTTTAACACTATTTTCTTGAACTATTGGAGGCACCCAGAGAGAGAAGAGATGAGCTTTTTACTAGTCTTTACATTTTCTTTTTTCTTTTCTTAGGTAAAACTTTAATGTCATTTATTGTCAGTTATTTATTGAGGGTACATTCTATGCCATGTTCTCTGCTCAGCACAGGGGATGCTGGGATGAAGATGCACAGATGTGGTTCTCACAGTCTGACGATGAATAAGAAACTGTTATAGTCTGTGTGATGAATTCATAAATGTGCTGTGAGGGCTTGACACGAATTGCTAACGTGCTCTTAGGATCAGAGCAGGGGCCCTGAGAAAGGGGTGCTCAAGCTGAGCCCTGAAAGCTGATGAGTTCACTAAGCTGGGGGAGGAGGGAAGCACATGTTGAGTGCCTTGAGGTAGGAGAGGGTCAGCGTGACCGGAGATGGAGGGTGGGCGGCGAGGGGGAGAGTGATGAGAGACGGGCTGGAGGGGTGGGTTGGTGGAGCAGATAGATCATGGTGAGTTGTAGACCATGATAAGGATTTGGACCTAAGAGTAGTGGGAAGTCACCGAAGGGGATTAGGCAGATATAAGATCTCAGTTTCATAAACAATCACAGTGGCTGTCACACGGAAAATAGGCCAAGAATAGTGGGAGAATATGTTGTTCAGGTGAAGGTGGCCTGGGCTAGAGAGAATTGGACAGATTCTAGAGTTACTTCAGAGGTTGTATGGACCGGACTTGTTGACTAAGTAGGTATGAAAAGTGAAGGAGTGAAATAAGCCTGATTTATGAGAGTATGACAGCCAATTAGGACTCAGATTTTATCTGAGTAAGAAGAATTAGCACAGGCTTTTTATAGGTCTCTTCTCGGATTCTCTCCAGATGACCCAGAAGTCAGTAGTTCTGCCTGCCGCCCTGCCTCCCTCTCTCTTTCCCTCTAGAATCATTCGCCGCCTAAATCCTTCAGCCTCCATGAGCTGAATAAATGAGTGTCAAATAAGTAGAAAGATCAAAAACTGCACGAATGATTTCCATTCTTCCTCAAATCCTAGTCTTTAACTCTTGTGGAGAAAACAGGTTTGTGCGGCGCACAATCTCATAGTTCATAGTACCCTGAGGTCAGTTGACCTGAAACAGTATTTAACAAAGGTGACGATGGCAGTGCTATATACAGAGATTTCGACTTACTGATTTTTAAAAGCTTTTTTTTATTATTATTTTTAAATAATATCAGAATTTGTAAGACAAGTACAAGGAATTTTCACATAGATCACTTATTCAGCTTTACCAGTCACTAATATTTTACTGTGTTTGCTTTATCACACTCCCACCATATAGAGATGGAGATGGTAATGGAGAGATTTAGAATTTTTCTTAATCAGTTAGTTGCACATGTCAAGATCCTTTACCTCTAAATATTTAAGTGTGTGTGTGTGTGTGTGTGTGTGTGTGTGTTTTCCCAGAACAAAGATTTTCTTTATACAGCCATAGTGCAGTGATTAAATTTAGGAAATCTAACCTTATTTAATACTGCTGTCTAATATACAATCTCTATTCAGCTCTCACCTATTGTCCCAATAATGTCGTTTGTGGCATTCTTTTCCAGCCTGATCCAGGATCCAATCCAGGAAGCATTGTACCTTGTTATCCTGTCTCTTGAACCAGGAACAGTTCTTCAGCCTTTATTTGACTTTCGAGACATTGACATTTGAGAAGAGAACAGGCCAGTTGTCTTGCAGAATGTTGCCCACAGTGGTTTTGTAGATTTCCTTATGTGTAGATCCAAGTTGTGCATTTTGGGCAGGAAAACTGCATGGTGATGCGCCCCTCACAGTGCACCTGTCACAGCCGAATGGGGCCATGAAGTTCGTATCTGTGTCATTCTTGGGAATATTAACTTTGATCACTTGGTTAAGGCGGCATCCTCCAGTTTGTTCACTCTGAAGTTACATTTCCTCCTAATAAGTAATAGGTTATTTAATCACTTTGTAATAATTATTTAAAGTGTCGCTAAGCTTTGTGTCCATGGTCTTATTTAAAAGAGCCCCATTTCTCCCTCTCTCGGCAGTGTTTTAGAGCACTCTGCTGCAAGGGACCACCACCTGCACGACCAGAATATGACCTGGTTTGCATAGGCCTCACGGGCTCCGGCAAGACCAGTCTGTTGTCAAAGCTCTGCAGCGAAAGCCCCGACAACATTGTGTCGACCACAGGTGGGTAACTCACAGGGTCCTGTACCCTGATCTTTCTCACCCTCAAGAGGGTCTTTTTCCTTTTGCTATTTGTGCAATTCTCACCCCTCCATCCCCTCCATTTGTGGTTAAGTGCTTCCATTAGTCTATTTCATCCAGAGATGGTACAGGGACCATTGGTCAGGTTATTCCCTGAAATGGCCAAGAAAAGTCAGTCTAGGTCTCAAACAGGGGAGATTTTGTTCCCAAAAGGACCCTTGGGAATGTCTGGAGGTATTTTGGTTGTCACAGCTGGGGAAGGCTATTATTGACTTCTGCTGGGCAGAGAGCAGGGATGCTGCTAAACATCCCACAAGGCACAAGACAGGCACCAACCACTAAGAATTATCTGGCCCAAAGAGTCTTCGGTGCTACTAGAGCTTTTGACACTTTGCAAGTGCTTCCTCTTTCTCTTTTGACCATGAGGCAGGAAAGAAGAGTATAGAGAATTTAATGGAAGAACAGCTGTAGGAGATGAAGAACAGGGCTGTCATAGGAGGAGCTGACGAGGGGTGAGATATTGTCTGGGAAAGTTGGAATGATTGTTCATTCAGCCATCTTTTTTTGAGCACCTACTACGTCTTGGGTCCGGTGTTAAGAACTGAGAATAAACAACAAGCAGTATTCCAGGAGACTCAGTCTACTGGCCACATAGACATTAAGTTCATGTCCAGAAATATACAAAGGAGGAAGAGTGAACAGTTTCTTGGAGTGGGGGAAGAGAAGGGTGCAGAATGAAATTTTCTGTTTTGGATCTTGATAAATAAGCCTATACACTCCAATATTCATGGCAGCACAATTTACAATAGCCAAGATGTGGAAGCAACCTAAATGCCCAATAACAGATGATTGGATAAAGAAATTATGGTTCATATATGCAATAGAATATTACTCAGCCATTAAAAAAATGAAATCCTACCATTTGCAACGACAGGGATGGACCTAGAGATTATTACGCTGAGTGAAATAAGTCAGACAGAGAAAGATAGATACCATATTATTTCACTTATATGTGGTATCTAAGGAACAAAAAGAATAATCAAAAACAGATTCACAAATATAGTGGACAATTTGGTGACGGACAGAGGGCGAGGGAAGTTGGGAAGCTAGGAGAATGGGGTGAAGGGTTAAAGTACAAATTAGTAGTTGATAGTTGGGCATAAGAGCATGGAAGAGGGAATGAAGTTAGCATTAATATGATGGCTAAGTGGAGGGAGGGCCAGGGAAGGGAGGGAGCAATCGGGGGGGATTGTTTTATGAATATTATAGATGTCTAACCAATGTACTGTATACTTGAAACTAATTTAAATAAATAAATTTATTTTTTTAAAAAATAGGCCTGGCAGACATGCAAGAATAAGAGTTAGGATGGAAAAAGAAAGAGGATGTTGGGACAGAGGGAAAGCTTGTATGAAGGCTGAGGGTCCTCGAATAGATTGGCACTAACTGGGAAGCATAGTTCTATTTGGCTGCAAAGCATGGTTAGTAGAATACCAGGAGTCCAATCACCAGAAATAGGCAGTGACTGAATCTTGGCAATCCTTTTACACCACGCTCAGGAGTTTGAGCTTTTCCCATATATAGTACAGAGATGTCAGAGTATTTTATGCAAGGAAACTATGATAAAATATCCATTTGAGAAGGATCACACTAGCTATGATGTGGAGGCTGAATTGTGGGACGCACTATTAGCCATTAATGAAGGCAGTGATGCGAGGGAGAAGGGGACGGGAGGAGGGAGTAGACAGGATACTTATTTGAGGGCTAGAATTAACAGTGCTTCTTAGCCAGTTGGGTTTGGAGGGTGAGAGAGAGAGAAAGAAGCCAAGGATGACTCAAGTCCCGGCTTAGGTGATGGGTGGGTGATGCGGTTATTAACTAGGATTTCCTAATAAATAGGGAAAATATTGATGACCAAGAACCTTACATCAGTTTGGGTCAGGTTTTACCACCAAATAAGTTAAGAAAAAAGTACAGTTTTTGAGAGCTTTTTTGATTTTATAATTGTAAAGAAGAAACTATGGACCTGTAAAGAAACAGAGACATAGCTTGATTCAAAGGTGAGGAAAATAGTGAAGGATTTGTGATGACTGGTGAGACCACACAGAGGATGAGCAGAGCTCAAGCATAGCTCTTTACATGACACCATTCCCAATTACTACCTTCCTCTGTCCCCAGACAGAGAACTGAGCATTCCCCTATACCTTGTCTCTATTTCTACAATTTAGTACCTGCAGCACTGCTGTTGACATGTGTCTAGCCATCCTGGGGTGTAACTCCTAAGGGCAGATTAGAGCATATTATTTGGCTTTGTGCATCTGGAGCATGGTGCAAGATACAGGCATAGTTAAAGATGTTTGTTGAGTAAATAAGCAGACAACAGTAAATTAAATCAATGTTTTTACATAAAGTATTTATACTTTTGTGAGCCTCATTCTTTTAACGTATTCTATCTTTAAATCACCTGAGGCTCAAAGGTAGTGCGACATGGCTGTTGTCGGGCAGCTAGTGACAGAAGTCAGATGCCAGTTCATGTCTTCAGATGAAGTTTAGTGGTGCCCGAGGCTTAAGGATTTCTGGTGAGAGTATATATTTGCTGTTTGTTTGTAAATTCATTTGTATCTTTTGAGAAATGTGTTAGGTAATTATACAAACTTTAGTAGCTTAATAATTGTTTTAAAGCAAAATAACTTCCCCCAATACATGTAAGAGTAATACAAAGTGACTTCTTAACTTACCAGAGGTATAAACAAAAAGCTTTATTGTTAGAAGCACAATTTGGGATTAAACTGTAAAAAAAATCTATAAGCATAGAAAGCATAGGGTACATTCAGAGAACTAGTAGGTGGGCTTGCTGGATTTGGGCCCAGGATGCAGAGATGTAGATGTGTGGCTAGAGACTGGAGGAGCTGTTGAAAGAGACTTGTAACATGGAGAGGCGATCCATGGGGATAGAGAGTTAGAAGCAAATGTGATTGATCCTAGAAGAGTGATAGTCATATTGGGTAATAGAGGGGAAAGGAAGAGAAAATAATTGAATATGACTTAAGTTTCTAACCTGGTAATTGAGCGAAATATAAAAAAGTAGAGAAAATATGACAGACAGTTTTAAGATAAAAGATAATGAGTTTAGTTTTAGACATGGTAATTTCGAGGGCATTCAACAATGATCAAAATGCCAAACAACAAGCTAGTTAGAGATCTAGATTTGAAAGATAACTGAATTGTGAATTTGGATGAGATGGTTGAGGGATGATAAGTAGAGAGAGGGAAGAAGAGTGCTAATCACCGATGTATTTCATTCTTTCTACATTTATTAAATACCTGTTATGTGGTTGAAACTGATTTAGGCAGTATGGATGTATCAGTGAACAAAACACAAATATCCTTGTCCTTTGGAGCTTACACATTCTAACATCTCCATTAGAAAAAGAGTCTGAGCCAGGCACTTCTATATATTATATAAGGCAAATGTGAACCAGAGATCAAAAGAACCGAAGTTCATTGATGACCAAAGATAAAACAGTTTCAATAGAGTGTTAGAATAGAAAGTAACCAGAGGCATGATGGGGTGGTGAGCAAGCAGAGGGAATGGGGAATATAGACTGTCCTTTTCATTCCTCTGCCCCTTGGCTAAGATTGCACATAGATTACTCTTTCAAGAAGGTAGACAGAAACAGAAAGCAGTGTTAACGGAACTTGTTTTCATAAGGATGGGTGCCATGTCTGCATGCGAGTCAACAGAGGTGTAAGGTGATGGTCAGGGGAGGAGGAAATACTGAAGATGCTCAAGCGAGTGCAAGAATGAATGAGGTCTTCTGATTCGGTGTCTGGTCAAGAGAGAATAACCAGAACTAATATACCCTCCCACCTAGGCAAAGCACATGAAACCATTTTCAAGAAAGTGAATATCAAGCAATAGGGGTTAGTGATTCTTGTGAGATAAGAAACAAATGAGATGAGCCAAACAGCTTACTGCCCCAAGAGAGTTCTCAGGCTGCGGCGCAGTTCTAGTGGAGAATGAGGCAGGGTTCGGTGGACTCCCTGCTGAGAGTGGAGAGACCATGAAAGCTGGAGTTCATAGGACAGACAGTACAGGAGAGGAGAAAGTTGTCCAGAGAGAACCCTAGATATCTGCAGAGGGTCTCCTTTGAGTATCCAGCATGCACATGAGGGAGCTACTCAAAGCTAGTGAGAAACTCCATCTTAAGGTGCTAGAGGGAAAAAGTGCCTAGTGTTCACACAGGGTTGAGAATTCTGCCTGTGTCCACTAGCTGGACTGGATAAGTAATATTTCACAAGGTAGTAGGTAGAGTGCTCAGGAAAGTCTTGCCTCAGGAATTGGCCCTAAGCTGATCACTGCTCTGGACCCACCTAATAAATCATATTACGATTAACGTCTCAGTTTCATAGTAACTTTAATGCTTCCTAGAACAAAGCTATATAAGGTTTACAGAAAACAAAATTTTGCAGCACTTAACAAGGTAAAATTCGCAATGTCCGACATTGAATCAAAAATTAGCAGGCATGCAAAGAGGCAGGAAAACATGATTCATAATGAGCATAATCAATCAGTTGGAATTGACACAGATATTAGAATTAGCAAAGAATGATCTTAAAACTGTTGTTATGCCTGAATTCTATCTGTTCATAAAGTTAAGTAGAGCTGTGGAAAGTATTAAAGAAAAAAATATCAATTTTCTGGTAGAGAGTACAATATCTGAAATGAAATATGTGTCAGATAGGATTAGTGGCAGATTGGACAGTGAAGAAGAAATATTAATAACCTTGAAGGCGCATTAACGGCTATCCAAAGTCAAGACAGAAAGAGGAGAAAATGTAAAGAACATCAGTGAGCTGTGGGACAACTTTAATTCATCTATCATAAGGGTAGCTAGAGCCTGTGAAGGCGAAAGGTAGAGAAAAGGACAGAAAAAATTGAAGAAATAATGGTCGGAACATTTTTAAACTTGAAGAAAACTATAAACTTGGATACAAGACCTCACTGAACCCCAGATACAAGAAATATATTCTCAGACCACAGCGGAATTGAATGAAAAAGATCTCTAGAAGGATCCCCAAATCTTAGGAAACTAAATTACTTCTAAGTAAGCTATGGATCAAAAACGAAATCAAAACAGAAATTAAAAAGCATTTTGCACTGGATGAAAATAGAACATATCGGAATTTGTGGGATTCATTTAAAACAGGACTTTGGGGAAAATTTATAGCACTAAACACCTATGTTAGAAAAGAAGGACCTCACATCAGTGATCCTCGCTTCCTTCCACCTTAAGGAACTAAAAGGAAGAATGGATTAAACCTAAAGGAAGGAGAAGGAAAGAAATAATAAAGATCAAAGTGGAAATCAGTAAAATAGGAAAACAGTAGAGAAAATCATTGGAACCAAAAGTTGGTTCTTTGAGATGATCAATAAAATTAATAAAATTGTAGCTAAATTGATCAGAAAGAAAGACTCTAATAACATCAGGAATGGAAAGAAGTTACATTAATATAGATTCTATAAATATAACAAGGATAATCGAATATATTGAACAACTTTATGCCAATAAATTTGAGAAATGGACAAATTCCTTGAAAGACAAACCCATTCATTCTGTAATGATAAAGGCAGGGCAGACCTGAGCTTGAGAGGTATGAAGTGAGGATATAGGAAAGGAGGAGTTGATGCTTGCTAGCTGAGTTGGTGTATTCATAGTAGGTATTGACGGAGGGGGCATGAGGTTGGAGAAATAAATTAGTGATGACAGAGCAGGGTGGAGGATAGGCAACCGCAGAGACCCGGGCAGGCTGATTTTAGTTATCAGTGGGCCCGCGAGAACCAGTCAGTCCTAGAGTTCCACATAGGCACTACTGGCATGTTCGAATTTATTTCCAGGTTCTTTTTGTTGTATGTATGTATGTAACTGAAGAAGAGCAAAGGAGGTGGAGGGAAATCACTAAATTAAATAACCAAGCCCAATGACAAGATAAGGTAACTAGAAGAAATGAAGATGTTGGAAAGCTACTCACTCATGTGAACATTCAGTGTAGAAGGTGAGAGAACAGTTAAAGACGGTCTAAAGAGCATAATTTTTTAAAAAATCAAGGAATTTAACTATATAAAATTTTAGAATTGCTGGAAAGCTAAAATTAGCAAGATAAATACTGTGGAGAAATATTGATATCAAGTATTGCAGATAAGATATGGTTTTCCCATTTCGAGAATTCAGTCACCTTTACAAATAGTATCTAGAATCCAACTGATAAGCTAAGTCTACAAAGAGATAATTCTTAAAGAGAATTAATAGTGAACAAATAAAGGGGAAAGTTTTGACTTCATCAGAAGCTCAATTTTACTAAAGGATAAACCAGAAAGTGTTAATTCGAAACCTAAATTTACCAAAATTTGTTTTTTTATGATGAAATTGTGGTGACACGCATTACTGGTGGCATTGTGGTAGGTGCTGCCCCTTTTCTTAGAGAGCAATTATTCATATAAATCAAAAGTTACTAGAACATTCACATATCTTGACCTAGTAATTGGGCCACTGAGAATTTATTTTAAACATGTAATTTCTAAAAAATTATATACACAAATGATTTCTTGAAATGTTTTTATAACTAAAACTTTGAAGTAATTTAAATGTCCTGTAGCAAGGGAGTTCATTAATTAAATTGTGGCACTCACTCAGTTGAAAATATTTTCAAATCTATAATCTTCTCAATCTTTAATAGAGAAAAATGAAATTTAAACTTTTAAAAATTAGAGCACGCAACACTAGTTTTGCATTGAAAACTATAAAAACATAAAAATAATAATTATGCTTTGTTATTATGGCTGAATTATGTGTGACATTTTATTCTTTAAAATTATTTCTCTAAAATGTATTGATGATAGCAAACCATTTAGCAATGAAATATTTGTTGGAAGAGTTTAGAACAGTTGAAAAGAGAACATATCCCAAGAAAGGTATGCCCATCCAACTTCAGCAAGAATGTCTGTCTTTTCTTCAGAAGGAAAGGGAATCTAAACTTTACTGGATTGTTAACGTCAGCCATCTTTTACCTTTGACATAATTTTAAAAAGATAATTAAATTGTCAAACTCGAAGAGCCAAGAAATCCTCCAGAGAGCAAGACCTGCTGATTGAGAAATTAAAATTGGGTAGCTTGCACCTTGCTCTAGAAACAAAAGTGAACTCTTTCCAGAGTGAATTCCTTGACTGTATATGCACAAGGAATTTGTTGATAAAAGGGGTTGTTAACTTGTAGATTACACAAATATTCCCTGTTTTTCATTTTAACCCAGAGGGATGGAGTCTAAGGTCTTTGGATAATATATAGATATAACATGGAGAACAACCTAGAGAAAACTGAGCACTTGGAATTGAAAGTGGTTGAAAATATCTTTTATAGGTTTATATTAGTGCACTTGAAAAATTGTTAAGTAGCATGGCCTTCAGTTAAAATAGAAAAAAAGATTGATAGTTTGAAAAATATAGAAAAATCTCATGAAAATTTGAGTTATTTTAAAAATGGTGTTAGCTGCATATGTATTAAGTCAAAAAGAGAAGTTAGAAAGCCAAATTTTAGTATCTGCTAAAAAGAATTGTGTTTTATAAATGTTAGTAGATTAGATTTCATTTTATGATGTTGAAATCATATTTAGAAAATTTTTACCAGATCATTGTCCAAACATCACAAAACTACAGTGGCATAAATCATGCTCTTGGTCCAGGTCAAGGCAACCAGAGGTGTAGGATTTTTACCTTCAGCAGCTCTTGGAGTGACTGACCCAGAGATCACAAAAGCACACACCAAGTATCTGTGTCCATTTGTGCAGACATTTGTATGTTAGGGGGATCATGAGGAGGTTGGTCTGTAGGTCCAACTAAAATAATCATGTGTTCCACACAAAAAATAAAAATAGACTAGCCCTCCCTCCCAAAACTAATTTTGTTACAATTCCAGAAATGCTTATCCTGCATCAAAAACTTAGCTACATCTCCTTGTATCACAGGTTTTTGTCGTATTTAAAGACTAAAAGACAAAACCTGAAAGTCTATGCAAACAATTATTTCCCCAAAGAGTTACTAAGTCATATACTTATTAAAATGTGTAGGGCTAAATCTTAGGGGAGGGTTCAGTCTTACTAATACAGCTGAGATAGGCCAGGAAAAAATGACTGCGTAACGTAGGCTTCAGCCGTCAAATTGTTTGTGTGGAGTCTGGGGAGACCTACCCATGAGGCCAAATAGAGGCCATTGATAATCAACTTAGTTAATTTCTCTTTCTTGTTTAATATAAATAATGGAATCCTAATGTTAGAGAATACTTTAAGGAGCAAATCTAGTGCACTGATTTTGCAGATGAGGGATTCAAGTCCAAGAAAAAAAAGGGGCGATGAGACTAAGATCTGTGGCCAGGACTTCTGGGACAGTGGTCTTGTCACATCAGCACACTGACTCCCTGTGGAGCACATCAGAGGACACTTATGTTGTAAAGAAGCAACAGTGAGTATGCTGACATGGCTGAGTCAGTTGGACGTTTTCCCTCCCCAAGTCTTGGTTTTATTAACAATATCTAGTAAAAAGTACTTTCTAAACTCATGCTATTATTTTTCTATTAATAAGAAGTCCATGTAGTGTAGACCTGAGAACACTTATTTTGATTCCTTGTGTTAGATTATAAATAGGAGAGAAAATAAATTAGTGTATTTATTAGATATGTGTATTTTTCCAATTAACTTCACCATATTTATCCTTATATGCCTAGAAGTGGCATACAGAATACACTATACACTGTTTCTCCATTATTGGGCAGTCTAGCTGGAGGACAGACATAAAACAAATAAACCATTATGTAATTACAACTGTGAAAATCACGTGGAGGTACTGAGTGCTGGAAGAACATGGATCCACTGCCCTACCAAAAAAAAATCATAACTTGTTTTGGGAACTGAAGAACACCAGTGGAGGAAAAGAGAGTACAAAATAAGCCTGGAGAAGGAGAGAAGAACTCGATCGGGTAGGGCCTTGTTAGGTTCTTTGAACTCTATCCCGAATAGTGAAAAGCTATCAGAATTTTTTTAACTAACAGAGTGATATAAACAGATGTGTATTTTAAGAAGATCACTTCTGCTAATCTGTGGAGATGGTTGAGGAGGCCAATAACAGATGCAAAGTGTTCAGTTATCCAGATGGTGATGTTGGTGGCTTGACTGCCGTTGTGCAGTGAGGATGGAGAGAAATGGACATGTGTGAGAACTATTTAGCAGATGAAATTGACAGGATTTGGCGATTGGGTTTGGGAAAGAGGGAAAGCAAGTGCTAAGGAAGACTACAAATATTTAGTCTATAGAAAACCTCCATATATGTTTGTTTTTGATTGCTACTATAGCAACTCTTATTTTTACCACTGCTTTTATAATATATCAGAGCTTAAGACCACACATGATCTTGACTGGAAAGCATCCAGTAGTCATTTGGTGACCATAAGTGTCCTGGATTTTTAGTTTTATTTATTAAAAAAAAAAAAAACCTTTATAGCACTGAGCATCATCTATTCTCATTTACCGATGAGGAAACTGAGGCACAGAGGAATTAAGTAACTTGTTCAAAGTCAGTTAATAACGATAGAGCCAGAATTTGAACTCAGGCATTATTTCTGTAGACCCCATGCTATCAGGTGGTTTTTATTTCTCCTAGCAGCCCTTTAAGAAAGGTATTTTGATGGTTTGATCTTTGTATTCCTAGTAAATGTTAACTTCCCTTCTTGACCTCATTTAACCCAAAGTAAAGAAATAAAATGTAGTTGATCTGATTGTCACCCTTCTTGATTGCCCTTATGGTGAACTGAAAGTATGTCTTTAAATTTTAATTCATTTTAATCCTTGTAAATATTTAGCATGACTGAAATAGAAAAATATTATTTCTTTTCCATGAACAGTACTTTTTTTTTTTTTAAATTTTCTGGACTGATTATTTAGGCTTAATCCTCTGAACATTAATTACCACAACTTTATTGTAAAAATAATATGAAGACAGCAAAATGGAAGACTGTATATACCTTTGCAGTATAAATCTAGCCACACATGTTCTATTTGGAGAGAAAACATTTATGAGTACTCTGCAGAAACATTTATATGCCTATAAATAACATTGCTAGGTTACTTTGCTTAGCGTGGACATTTGAGGACATTTTTGTAGTCAATTTATTATGAAATCTGTGTGGGGATTAAAGATGGTAACAGTGATATAATCTGCCTGTTGGAATAGTACATTTCAAAAGTCATATTTTGCATATGGGTGCAGCAATTTCTGGAAGAGTATTACTTCCTTTTGGGTGCCTGCATATTGTCAGCTTTTAAGAATCAAAGCAGATGAAACATTGCTGGTATGCTTCATAACTTTCTTTTTCAGAGTTGGGGCCTGTGCCATTTCTCTGGAAAATCCTTACTTGAGTTGTTCTGAACATAACCACTAATAGACTGTTCAGCATTTACATAGGGCTTTTCGTCTTCAGGATTTCGCAATCATTGGCTTTTAATCCATATAACACCCCTGTGAGGTAGGTAGATACATTCAGGCATCCAAGTCTCCTGCAGGCAGATTTCAGCGCCAGCAGGAGTATTGTGATTGGCACCGACTTTCCTTAATTTCCCAGAGGCCAGACACCTGGAGAGGCTTTCCTGCAGGCCCAGGTACATGCCAGTGTTGCAGCCCCGTGCGGCAGCTGCCTCATTCCTGCACGCACCAGTAACTAGTGATGCGCCCACTGTATCAGTCTGCAGTAAACCCACACAGGAAGGGTATGTTTTGGAAGATTCTTAGAGAGCCTAATGAATATTTACATTCTGTACAGCAAATTTCAGCTGTTCACACTTCCATCACTCCAACAAAGGTACTTTTCATTCAGTGGTAACACTGACAGCTCCAACTAAGTACTTAGATTAAAGAATAGCACCCAGGATTTATATCTTATGAGTCTGTGATCAGGCTTGCAGAAGATATGCACACCCAATGATTAAATCATCAGTAGTAAAGTATCGATTGAAATATTAATGCCAGCAATCATATATTGCATGCGTATTCTTACAGGCATGTGATAAGCAATGCATACATTATCTCATCCTTATAACAACTGAATTAGATACTGTTATTCCCAGTCTACAGACGGTGAAAGTCTGGGTTAGTAGGTTGCCTATAGTAACAGAGCTTATTTAAACATATTCTGTCTGCTTCAAAGTCGCTTTTTAACCATTATGTGGTACTCACTACCTTAAGTAGAAGATAATATATCAGATCTTAAAGTGCTAGGAGAATATACAACAAAGGAATGGTAATAATAGGGTAGAACATTAAAAGGCACATATTGATTTTTGTTTTTCATAAAGTAAAGCACAACCTTTCGAGGCACTTATCATAACTTGCTTCAAATGAAAAGTATTTCTGTGTCTTCTCTCTTATTCTATTGATAATTTCTTGAAAAAGGGACTGTGTCAATTTATCTTCTGACTGTATATATTAAATAATGCTTAAAATCTTGATTGGGTGCTTAAAATTACTGAATAAATTAACTTTCAAAAATTAGGGCTTTTAATTTAAAAAGTACTTGTATATAGTGAAATATTTAAATTAGACAAAAGAATTCCTATGTAAGACCTCTAGATATTCAATTTTCTCAATAATTTTTACAAGTTACACTTTATCGTGGATCATTTCAGACATATTTAGTGTATATATTTGTTTACATGTGTGCATGTATATTTTTGTATATGTATATACACACTCGCATATGTTAGAACTGAATTGCTTGACTTAAATGATGATGGTTAAGCCCCAAATACATAGTTAATTATAAAAGTATACTCTGGTCATGTATTTTCTAACAGAAATAATTTATTACATGCATTATAAAATAATTGCCTGCTCAGAAATGGATAATTATGATTGTACTTTTAAGAAAAATGTATGCATGACATTAACCATGTCCTTAAAACACTAACAAATACTGTGTACATCTAATATAAAATGGTTATAATTTAGATACCTTAATCTCTAGGATTGCTGAGTTATATGTGAAAGAAAAATTATTTTTAGGAATTAGGTGCAAAGCTCTCAGTAGATTTAATATTGTCTTTGAAGTTTCTCTATACTTCCAAGTGTCTTTCCTACAATTGACAAAATTTATAGTGATGTTATATTTTAATTAAAGAATAAGGCAATAATTTGAATAAAGGAGTTATATTTTACTGTAATACATAACTGTTTTTAAAAAATGGTGGAAGATAATATCAGATTATCTTTTTATCTTGGTAATTATATGTTTTCATTGAGACATGAAAAGTAACTCAATCTGCCTATAAAGAAGGATTTGAGCATCTTTTGCATTTTTAAAAGTTGTTACTAATTTTTTTTTTATGTTTTTGTTTTTTAATTTTAGGTTTTAGTATAAAAGCAGTGCCATTCCAGAATGCCATCTTGAATGTAAAAGAACTTGGAGGTATAACATTTTAAATCATTTCTATGTCTAGCTTTAACTTTTACTAATTTGGTATTAATATGTTACATTTAATTAAAATATAATGATTTATTTTTCTAGTAGGGGGTTCATTTTTACCTTTGCTCTTGATAATACATTTCCTAGAAATAGTCCTTCTCTTTATGTGTTGTGGAAGAGTTCCAACTAATATAAACTTTGTTTTCTTTTGCATGATTTAAAGACCTATACTACTAGTGCCATTTCATACACAATACTCTTTGGTTTTACTTGTTCAAAAGTTTATTTTTGAATGAAAAATATCAAGAGAATTTAACATGATCATAGGAAAATAAGCTATACATTATGCAGGGCAAAGAACTGTATTTTAGAGTAGTTTTTATTTATACTGCAGATTTTATTGTATCAAATCTTTTTAGAATGTATTTTTTCTGATGATAAATCTTTGCCAATGGGTTCTTTGCTGGTCACGCACATTTATTGGATAGGCTGTACCCCCAAACTATACATCACTCAGTCTTTCATTACACTCTCTGGAATTTTTTTGGTTGTGTTTTATGTCAGAGTCTTAACCCATGTAAAGAGGCTAACAAAGAAATCAGTCAATTCATTGAACCTACTAAATTCTCTAATGGCTCAGGAAAATGATAAGTGCTCTGGAGTTCAGTATAATATCGGTGAGTTTAATGACTTAGAAGAAAGTTTTCTTCTATCTTTAATCACTTTGTGATAATGACCTTACCCTGTGTTTTTTTAAAAGCTCACACCAACTGTGACCTATTTTTAACTTGATGAAATTGAAACTCAAACTTTGCCATTTCAATAGTGTTTGATGGCTTTTTATTTTTATGTCATAATATATTAGCTGATCTTTTCAGGTGTTTATTTTAGAGAGCTATATCTAGGACAACTTTACTTCTGTCAGTCTGTTTTATAGCTACCTTCGACTTTTATTACATTGTTATTTAAAATCAACTATGGTTGATAAATGCTGATTTTCCTTTAAGATACTTGGTTTTATCATTTTGGCTACAAAAGCCATAAAACATGGATGTTCTTGTAATAGAATAATTTTTTCTTGTAAAAATTTTAAAAGACTGTGTTCCTTTAGGTCAAATTTTTTAATATTACCTTGTGATTTCTGGCAGCTCTTGCTTCCTTGTGACCATGGTATTATAGTCAGAGAACATATTATTAAAGTCCATAGGATCAAAATGTATAGATGAGAATTCTGTTAATTTTAAACATGGTTGATACTTAGTATTTTATTACTAGGCTAGAAACAGAAATTTCATTGAACACTCTCCATTGTGAGAAACTTGATTAATTGAGAAGTTATTATAGATCTTTAGTTGGGTGATATAAATAGTGACTATATCTGGACAATTAAAACAAGTAAACATTTTAAGAAATTTTTCTAGCTTTGACTTTGTGCCTTTGAAATTCAGTACAGCAGGTCCTCAAATAATGTTGTTTTGTTCAGCATTGTTTTGTTATAACATTGATGAGATGCTATAGGAACTCTTGCTTATATCAGTTAGCCTATGGTAAAACTGGATTCACTACACATCATTTCACTGCAGTTCCAAGAACTTATTGACAGTGTTAAGTGAAGACTTACTGTACAATAAAAGACCAAATTAGAGGACAGTGTGTATGTATAAGGTGAGAGTCTGTCTGTTCAGAAGCAAGTTTAATTTTCCTGAAAGATACTGTGCCCTGACGATTCCTGGAATGGAGATTACAAGGGAGAGCATATCATAGGGTTTGGTCGTAATGTTTTACTTCATGCATATTCTGTGATGAGATTGAGATGAAGGGAAAAGATATGGCTTTAGAGATTGAGACAAGTGCATTAGTCCGAGGCTAATGATGTGTAGTGTTTGGCATGTGGTATTGTAGCGTCTCAATTTTAATAGTTCTATTTTCAGTTGATAGACTGTCTCAAAGACAGAGTGATTTTCTGAGTAGGATTTTGTTTCCCATGTCACATGCTCAGAGGCAAGCAATGGCAAGAGTTCATTCATTGACGGTTCATTCATTAATTCATTTATTTACCAAATATTTTTTGAGGACCTACTTTGCCTGGAATAGGACTCAGCAATGAATGAAAAGTAAGCTAATGCATGTATAGAGAGTACTGCTTTCCTAAGAATTAGAGGATGTCTTACATACTAAGGAATTCCTCTCAATACCAGGTGTGTGGCATTTAGGGAAAATTAATGACCTACTGAAATTCACGTCATTTGGGAGGAGGTTGGTTGAATGGGAATTTCTTTCTTTCTTTCTTCTTTCTTTCTTTCTTTCTTTCTTTCTTTCTTTCTTTCTTTCTTTCTTTCTTTCTTTCTTTCTTCTCTTCCTTCCTTCCTTCCTTCCTTCCTTCCTTCCTTCCTTCCTTCCTTCCTTCCTTCCTTTCTTTTCTTTCTTTTCTTTCTTTTCTTTCTTTTCTTTCTTTTCTTTTTTAGGCAAGGCAACCCTTGGTTGACCTCGCAGATTGCAAGGACCTTATCAGCTCACAATTCCTTATTTTTTATTTTTCACACCTACAGCACCTGGTCTTCCTAGGCGGTCTCCCATCTAAGTACTAACCAGGCCCGACCCTGCTTAGCTTCTGAGATCAGACCAGATCTGGCTTGTTCAGGGTGGCATGACTGTAGGTGAATGAGAATTTCTAAGTTCTGGAGAAAAGAATTGAGTGCTTTAGGATAAGTGTGTGAAGATTTGAAACTTTATTCATCAATAGATGATTGCTCAGAAGACAGGTTTAATCAGAGTTCAGTGGGGTTGTCAATCTACCAAGAAACTCTGAAATCGTGGAGAAGCTCAAGAGGATAGTTGTAAATATAGCAGATACTGAGAACCACAAGTTTGCCAAAGTGCAGAATGCTCAGATAGTTCAGTTTATCCTTGATTTGGAAGAACAGCATGGCTCCTTCCTGCCGACTTTTTTTTCTGCCCCTTTTGGGTAATTCCAAGGCCCTCCATCACACCCCCTTCTCAACATTAAGTTAAATTTCTCACTTCTTCAAAACAGGAAGAAGCATGAACTTATGCTTCTTATCTAGTAAGAAGAAATGGTATGGAATGAAAAATAACAATGACCAGTGGAGTTAAATGAAAGTCACTTTGGGGAGGACATATACTAAACTTTATGTTTATACACATAACTGGTAGATGATTTTATATATGTATGTATAATTTATATGTATGACATATAACATATACTTATATAATTCTAAGTTCTTATCATTTTTTTTTCTTTTGTGAGGGTGTTTTTATGTCTTTCACTTAACAATCTGTGTACTTCTCACTCACATTAATGTTTCTCATATTGTCTTTTCCTACCATTCACACAATCATTCTAGCATAATTAATTGCGTGTTAAGCACAATTCTAGAGGCTGGGAATAAAAGATATTCCCTGCCTTCAAGGAACACATGTTAGGTGATGGATACATTCATGAAAACAAATATTTGAAATAAATGAACTTTTTAAAAATAATGAAATTAAAGGGGGCAAAATAAATACAAGGTTAGGGATGATACAAAGATAGACATAATCAGTCCAGCCTGGTGGTCCGATGGGCAAGTTCTGTATTCACTATTTTAAGAATGACACTTGCTCTCCTTCATTTATCCGTCACACCCACTGGGGCCGGACTGATTATGCCTGTCTTATATGAAATTGTATCCCTAAATTTTCTTTTTCTTTTTGTTTTCTTATTCCCATTCTCCCTGCCCCTCTCCCCCGCCAATTTTTGTTTAATCTTGCAACTTCATACCTAGAGTGTAATGCTACTATTATTTCACAGATAATGGGACACAAGACACCTGGACACAGATTGAGTGATGTGATCAGGTTATTTGGAGGAGGTGGGAGTCAGTCTGAGTGTTTATGCTTACCCAGTGTACTCTATACATGGAACATTTTATATAGTACCTGGCAAGAGAAGTGTTTCCACATGTTATCTGCTGCTGCTTTTGTCATTATTATATGCACAATTTAAAGTCTTCACATGTTGGCATTATTTTCATTGACACTGTTGATAAAACATGTACACCTTGTTTCTACTCAAAAATTTTTATAGGATGTAATCTCTAGTTATTGCTGCTGCTTTCCTCGTTTGTTTTCTATCTCTTGCTCTTTATTTAGAGGCCTTTCAAGTCAAACTTTTATTCAGTTATGATTCTGACTCCACTGCTGTAGTCATATTTTCCTTTTCTGATTTCTTCAAGACTGCCTTCTGAACCAAAGCCTTACCTCAATTTTCCAAACTATCTAGAATCTTCCACAAACATGACCTTTTCATATTCTTTTGTTCTTTCTAATTCACTTATAATATGAGTGCACATTATATGCCAGGGTGAGTTCTAGAAGGTGATGGTGGTTATAGCATCAAGACAAGCACGGTTCCATCATAGACTGGATAATAGAAGGGGAGATTCTTGTGTAATTAGCTTCTCTCCTCAATTAAAGCGAGATGCTACCCATGGGTCTAGAACAGATTTCTAGCTTAATCACTGTATACTTGAAGGGATTTTTAAATACCATCCAGCAAGGCTGAGTGTTCTTTCTGATTCCTGTGAAGGACATTTTGTAGTCTATTGCTCAGTGAACTTTTTTTCCCTGCATAGTCTTTCAATTGGAAAGTTTTTGTTGAAACTAATTGAAATTCTTTCTCTTTTAATTTTAACAAATTACTTTGCTTATCTTGTTCTATTATTTTTATTTTTCTAGATGTTGGGCAAGACACCTACTAGGATCCTGGATAGGCAAAAAAATTAATTTTTCAAAGAATTTTCCTTACTCCTAGTGACGTGTTTTAAAGCCCAGCCATTTTGTATGATTCTAGGCAAGTCCACTTTCCTGTACCTCTATTTCCTATCTGTAAAAAGTAGTAATAGAGGTTCCTGCATCATATAATCCTTGTGAAGACTAGATTAATGTTAGGTAAAGTACTTAGAGATCACATGGCCCATAGCTAACAATTTTGGAAGATTTACTCTAAATACAATTATACCCTCACTCTCCCATTTTTCACCCCCCACAAAACATCTTTCAATAAAGTCTTTTTCTCAGGGTCTTTAAAAATAACACAAATCACATATTGATTTCTTTTTCTCCTTGCGGTCCTTCCTTTCTCCCTCGTAGAGAAGGTGATCTTTTTCTTAACTGCGTTGTACCTGTTTAAGCTGAAAAGTTACCAGGAAGAGAGTCTTTCGGTTAGCTGCCTCCCATATTTTTTTGGCACTACACGTGCATTCGTATTAAATGTTTTTGTCTTATTCCACCTGAAAAATCTCTTCTATCACAGTGCCTTTTAATTGCTTTCATTCTATTTGGCATATGTATTTTAACCATATTACTAAGGTAAGTGAAGCATCTGACATTTAGCCGGGTTGAAAGCAGTGGTCCCATTGCGGTGACATCACAGCCCTCACAGTTTTTCATTTTAGAAATTTTGAGTTCTCGAATCTACAAACAGTTTGCAGAAGTTGTCCTCTTGATTTTGAAATTTTGTTTGTACATTGATACAATCTAGAGAGGAAATTTTCATTTCTTAACACATTTAGTTTGTTACTATTTATTGATAAAGATACAGACATCGTCATAATTTCTTTCTTTGACTAAATTCTGGCACCATGATTGGTGTTATCAACTGACTTGTTTTCTTTCTTTAATAATCTAATGGGTTTATCTGAATGGTCTGTTCATCGTCTCTCCCCGCCCCGAATCCCAGCCTCCATCCTCACCCAGTGTATACTTTTGCGATCTCATCTTCTGGGTCGACATTGGGAAGGGCAAAGAAAAGCTCAAAAGCGGTCAGCTGTCTCTCAGGCTTCAGTTTTCATTGTTGCTAGCTGTCACTCAAAAGGGAAGTTCATGAAGATTTTCGTTTGAATTTTATTTTCTTTTCTCTTAAAGAAAAGATAACTTCTCTTTTTCAGAAGGTGCCGAGGACCATGTGGAAAGTGCAAGTTGTGTTCAATTACCATGTATTTCAGCCCCTGCAATCGTGATTGAATGATTTTTGAGGATTGTCAGCTAAACCATTTTTTTAAAGGTTGCTTCTTTCAGCAGCCAAGCTGTTATATGAAACAGATGTTGACTCTGTCCTGTTTCTTTGTTTGCCTGGAGGAATAGGCCTCTGCATAGTGAAAGGTGCTGTTTCTTTGTATCCTGTTAGTTATCTTCAGGTGCTGTTAATCCGTCCAGGTTATTTGCATTTTTTTCTCCAGAAACTGTACAGGGCAAACTTCTTGACAGGCAACCTGGGGGGCACTGCTGCCTGCTTCTTTTAATTTCTGCTTTTTGTACCCAGGCCATTTGATGTCTTTCACCAAAATAAAGCTTTCTTCCTTCAGAAACTTTAGTCAAAACTTATTTCCAAGGGAAGAATAGCTCTTAAATATTTATCCGATGCATTTTTCACAGTTCTATGTTTCTTATGATTATTCCCTCCATAGCCCCACTGCCACCACCTGTTAAAAAAATAATCCAAGTGTTATAGCTCTTTTAGAATTTGTCTAGTAGGTTTTCTGGTTCTTACCAGAAGACCCCCAACACCTATAAAAACAAAATAATAATCCAGCTAAATATCTACGAATTTAATGTACTCACAGGTTCTACGAATTTAATTTAATACTATACAACAAAGAGAAGAAGAATCAAGACAGTATAAATAAATAAACAGGTTGTATATTTGAAAAAAGAAACAGTATGGGCAGACGGTTGAGATTATTATGGCTACAGTGCTTTACGGGACAAGCGGAGTTGCCTAGATTGCTTGCTGGTATAGGAAAAAGCAACTTACCATTCAAAAACTATTAGACATATCCAAAATTGGGTTTCTATGGAAGAGGTGGCAATAAACTGTGACCTTGGCAAAGGAACTTGACAACACAGCGTGGGGACCCAAGTGAAGACAGGTCCACAAAATACCTTGTGACCTTGCTATAAGCTAAATTGCATTCAGCTACCTACAAGTAAATATGAATGTTTTGCATCGATTGTATAATTATAAAGAAGAAATGTGGTTCAGCAAGTAGAGTGTCGCCTCAAGACACTCTGTCCCTCTCTGCATTTGAACTTCTTGTTGTTTTCTTATCTGCAAAATGTAACTTTCAATAAATCATTACTACTTATTTCCCAAAGGATTGGGCTGGAAAAGAAAAACTAAATTGCCTAAAGTGCCTTAAGAGAGATGCTTTAAGAATAGACAGTGGTATTCCCACTAATTCTCTTTTCATAGTTGTGGAACCAGTGTGATATGTACTATTGAACGATCGAAACTTCTTGATGTAGTATTGTTTCCTTATCAAGGAAAAGAACTAGACCTTTCTGGACTGGGAGCAGCCAGTTAACTCCTGGCTCCCTGAGCTGTGTACTTTCTCACTTAGGCTTAAGCTATACTAGGGGAAATGATATTGGTATGAAGCCAAGTCACTTGGATGTGAGTTTAAAGGCCATAGCTATCTAAATTGGTTGAACAGAATCCCAGCGTGGTGGTGTTCAAGCGTTTTTTACACTTGCTAAGGGAAAACTAAGCCAAAGAGTCAGCAGAGCCAAATAAATGAATCTAGGGGCCCAGAAGTCTGTTACTGGCTGATGTGGACCTGACCTTAATTTTTGTTTTCTTCTGGAGAAGTGCCCTAGAACATTTTAAAAAATTTGTCTTCCCAGTTACAGTTCAGTATAGCACTTAATATTCTCTTCTTCTAAGACTGTATGTACATATAGAATGTTCTAGAAATTAGTTTCCTGACCTTTTAAACCCCCTTGGCGATAGGGATCTCATATGTCTCTGAAGTTGCTGCCTCACCACTGTTTCCTATTTAGGGGCAGTCAGGTCAGTTCCTATCTTCCAGCTCTACCAAACTTCCTCACAGAACATTTACGTTGGGTTCTTAGCTTAACGTCTTATCCCTTCCAAGGGAATAGGTATTTCTGTTTCTCCCAGGGGTTGCCATAATAGCAACTAATTTTCACTGCGTATTTGGTTTCAGTGTGGTATTGCAGCAACAGTACTGGAAGTCAAGAGACCAGTATTTTCCACTAACAAAACAAGCCCGGGAACATTGGGCAAGCGACTTAACTTTTCCAAGGCTACTTTCTTTTATAGCAGCTGAGGATGCTCATCAGTGTTCTCCTATTAGGTGTAACGTAACTGGTTTATTTTTTATCTTGAAACTCAGAGTATCTACTTTGCTTTGCCCCTAGGAACCATAGAGCCACTCATCTCTAACAACTGGGGATTATAATGCATTTTTATCTCTATTTTCTTTTAACTCTGACTTTCTCTGTTATTTTTTTGTATAGTAGACATTTCAATAAATCTCAAAGTTTTCTTCGTGTGAAGTATGAGTTGGGCTATATGTAATACTAACTGGACGATGTTGCTCTCACTGGGCTGTTTGAGAAGCCTTACAGTTTAGTGTAGGAGTACTATAACAGGATTGAGTACAAGGTGCAATTTGGATCATATAGAAAAGACAAAGGAAATGTCACAGGGGAAATGGCAGTCCAGAAAAAGGAACAGATGGAACAAAAATCATAGAGGTGACCATGGGCTTGGTCCAGTTTTGTCCCAGCCATAAACCAAGCTCACCATCACCTCCATGATTTTGGTCCCATCTGTTCCTTTATCTAGACTGTCTTTTCTTTGTCCTTTTTAAAAATAGTCTTAACTGTACCTTGTACTCAATCCTGTTAACAGTATTAATAGTATCTACCATACCAGCCTATGAAATTATGAAGAATTGAAAAAAACAGCATAATCTTTAAAGTTCATTGTATTGTATAAAATACATCAGCAGTTCAAAGCTGTAGGGAAATTTGCTAAATTATGCCCCAAGATCTAGAGTAGTACTAGACCCGTCAGTAGCAAAAAGTTGTTTTGCTAAATTTATTTTAGTGAATATTTAATGAATACTAACTACATGCCAGACCCATGGGGTATAGTCTCTGCCCTGCTTCTTTCTCTTCTGCTCTCTCAGCCTCCCTCCCTCTCCTTTCTAAGCCCATTTCTTTGTTTTTTTTTTTTTTTTTGGAGGGGGGGATGATGTTGACTATAAAAATTATGGAAGTTCTCAGAAAAAAATTAAACAGCTTTACTAGATTCCTATAATTAAAATGGCAACCTGATAGTTGTTGAAGTAATAATGTAATATATTTGTAGCTATTCACTTTCTAGACTAGGTTGATTCTCTGGCATTTCCTTAAGCTCAACAAAATAGAACTGATTAATCAGATTTGTTTTAAGGTATCACAATTTGTTGCTTTTAATTTCTTAAGGGCCAAAGTATTGTCAGAAGGCTCTATTGAACATCCTTGATCATTTTAATCTTGAAATTCACTGTTATTAATGGCATCATTGTGAGAGGTAATAATGTGAAGAATTTACTGTATAAAATTATTGGTTTTACTTTTTCAGTTACCTTTTTCATACAAGTGTGTGACATTTTTATGGTGGCAAATTGAAGGTTGATTTTTTTAAATGTATCTATTCTCTCTCCCTTGCCAAAATCTCATGAAATGACAAAACATCAGAAAACAAGCAATGAAAAGTTAAATCTATAACAAATATAGATTTAAATCTATAATAACTAAAGGAGAGCAAGACAAAGCTTGAGGTACAGACAATGGAAACATGAACTAGAAGGGGAATTCAGGATTATTAATCAGGGAGCTTATCAGAGCTATTAATTGGGGCTTTACATTTGGAGCTTTGCCTTTATTTTTCTTCTCTCCTTGTGTTAAGTAGTGGATAGCAGCTGTGTTTACCCACAAACTAAATCCTTGAGTGTGGGTGCTAGACTCAGAGAGGTGGGGCAGTGTCCCAGTAATGTATTGACTGCCAGGTGGGTTAGAAAGCTCCCCCCACCCACCCCGCCACACACACACGAGACAAGCTACATGTCTGTCCCTATTAATTACTGGAAACGGCGAGTGGTAAACAAAAGAGTTGGCAAACAGAGATTCTCAGACAAAGCATAAGCATATAATCACAACACAGTCGACAGGAAAATCAACACCATCAAAGAAAGACACCCAATCAGAAGTCAGAAGAAAAAATATCCAAGGACCTAGAAGTAATAGAGTTATCAGAAGAAGACATTCAGAGAGATGTAGGAGGGTTTTGTATTCATGAAAAAGAATCTGACACAGAACTTAAGAAATTAAAAGTTGACTTTAAAGTTTTTAATGAAAATGTCAATTGACACAACTCAGTTGTAAATTAGTGAAACTAAGGATTGAACTAGGGAATTTCCTCAGAATGCCTTGCAAAAGGAATGCTTTGAAAGTATGAGAGAAAATTTAAGAAATAGGGAATAATTATAAAATTTCCAAAATCCCTCTAAGAGCTCTAAAATGAAAGTAAAAAGTAACTGGAGAGAATAAGATAATCAAAGAAATAACAGAAAAAGAGGTGCTCTCTCTCTATATATAGATATATAAGAATATTCAGATTCAGTGAGCCCCCTGAGTGCCAAGAAGAGACCCTTATGTAGACATACTGAGATGAAACCCATAATTGTAATAACAGAAACACAGACAATGAATAGCATTATTTCTGATTTCAGCATGGGACGTAACAGTCAGGTAAAAAGAAAGAACCATGAAAACATATTCTTTTTCTAATTTAGAGCATAGATTGTAATTAACAAAAGAAAATTTGAAGTTTAAATATATATCTTTAAATATTAAGGGTAAACACTACAACAATTAAGTAGGATGATATACATATATACATACATACATTCTTTAAAAAATATCTGAAAAGTTGCATATTTAGTTAAATTATCTTGAAGAATCGAATGAGAGGTTGCTAGGATTAAATATAGTTTTTGCTTTTTTGTGCCGTGAATTTTTTCATGAGAACTTTTTTAGAGAAATTTTTTAAAGAAAGTCTACACTGTAAAGATAAAAAGCGAAGTTTATTTGATAAATTCAACAAAATGCAAAAATGGAAAAAAATAAAACAAAATAATAACACAAAGTAATAAATAAGTAATATCTGTATGTACATCAATAATCATAATGTATGTAAATTAAATCCCCCTTTTATAATATGGGTGGCATAAGCATGATTATAACATTCAGCTATATCTGGTGATGAGAGACAACTTCTACAACTGAAAGACGCAGTAAGAGAGAAGTAAAGGAATAGAAGAGGTACCTTAAGAAAAGACAATTGAGATGAAAGTAGTAGGAGCAATATTAATATCAGATGAAATGAAATTCAAAGCAAAGAATATTGACTAGAATAAAAAGATTTTGTATTGAAATATTTTGATAACTGAGTGACCATAAACTTTTACATATTTAGCTACATAATTCTGAACTATATAAGCTAAAACAAAGAAAAATGTAAAAAAAAGTCAACAGATCCATAATTGGTAGAAGAATTTAGCCATACATTTTCCAAAAGACAACAGATCAAATAAATAAAAATATACAAAGGTTTTAAATAACCAATTAACAAATTTGATCTACTTGTTAACTATAATTTTATACTAAAAGAAATATAGATGAAACAAGATTTTAAAGTACCCTAACCTTATACCATGTACAAAAATTAAAATAGATCGTAGACATAAATATAAAATCCAAAACTATAAAACTTCTAGGAAAAAATAGAAGATTTTCATGACCTTGGATTAGGTAGAGATTTCCCAAATAAAACAAGAAAAGCATAAAAAGAAAATTGGTAAGTTCAATTTTATAATACTTAAAGATTTGTGTTTTTTGAGAGACATTCTTAGAGAATGAAAAGATGAGCGATAGGCTAGGTAAACATTATTTGTAAATCACATATCTGATAAAGAACTTGTTTCCAGAATATATAAAGGGCACTCAGAATTCAATAAGAAAAAAAGAATTCTTAAAATGGGCACAAAAGCTTCAAAGAAAATATGCAAGGATGCTCAACATCATTAGTCATTAGGGAAATAACAAAATCACCACACACACATTAAAATGTCTAAAATTAAAAAGTCTGAATATATCAAGGATGTAAAGGAACTGGAACGCTCATTCACTACCAGTGGAAATGTAAAATGGTATAACCACTTTGGAAAACAATTTGTCAGTTTCTTAAGGTAAATGCAAACCAATTTCATAATCAAGCCATTTCACTCTTAAGAGAAATGAAAACTTGTGTTTACACAAAATCTGTATACAAACATTCGTAGTAGCTTTATTTATAATACAAGAAGACTGGGAACAGCCCAAATGTCATCATTTGGTGAATGTATAAACAAAGTGTGGTATATCTATACAGTGAAATACTATTCAGCAATTAAAAAATAAAAATGAACTATTGGTACATTCCACAACATGAATGAATCTCATAGTAATCATGACGAGTGAAAGAAGCCAGACAAAATGTAGCATATAATGTAGTATTCTCCTACTGGGATAAATATACATTCCATTTATATAAAGTTCTAGAAAATACTACATAGTGTTTAGTGACAAGGTACTTCAGTGACTGCCTGAGGGATGGAGACAGGAGACAAAGGGAGGGGTAGTATAGAGGAATTAAAGGGACATGAGAAAATTTGAGGGGATGATGGATACACTTATTATCTTGATTGTGGTGATTGCTTCACAGATACACACATATGTCAAAACTTATCAAATTGTATACTTTAAATACTTACAGTTTATTATATGTCAGTTTTACCACAGTAAAACTATTAAAAATATTCTATGCCCTTAGAAATTTACAGGTGCTCATTTAATCAGGTTAAAAATCATTGAAAGTATGTTTTGTGGCTGTTTTCTTGGATTGCTTTCCAGTAAGAAGTTATTTTCAGGCTAAGTTAATGTTCAGGGTTTTTAAAAGATTAACGTGACTGGGAAAAGCCTAAGATAGAAAAATATCAATTTCTGGATAACCATATATTGCTATATTGTTAAGATTAAATATGTAAGCACTTAAAACTCTAAGATCAAGATGTTATGAAATCCATCGATTTAATATGTAGATTTAAAACATCTCAGTGCTAATAGAAGACAGATTGATCTGTCTGAACACAGCAACAATCAATCAAAGAAATACATATACAGATTCATTATAAAAGATATACAAAAAATAAGAGGTATTTTAGAATAAACCAGGTGTGGTTCATTCCATAGGGATACTCAAAACTATAGGGATACAATATTCTCTTCCCAACCTTAGCAGTTATATTTATGAAAAGTATTTGTGTTGGTCATTCCACAGTTGGCAGTATGCAGATCTCATGGAAAGGAAGAGAAAGTAATAACACTAAGGTGGAAAAATATGTTAAAAAGCATCTGCTTTCAAACCACATTAGAATAATCAGTATCTTAAAAATACATTTTGTGTGTGTGTGTGTGTGTGTGTGTGTGTGTCTGTGTCTGTGTGAATATATAAAATGCCTTTTTTTTTTTGTTCAAGAATCTTTATAGCTTCAGATTATCTTTTTAAACTGATTTTATGATATCCAGATTGCACCTCTGGTTAAAGTTTTCCATCTAGACCTTATTTAAAAAATAAAGTATTATATTTTGTATTTGCATTTTTCCTTGTTTCATTTTGCAAGTCTCAGCAAAATGCCTCGTTGAGATTGATATGGGTATAATTATCTGTAATAACATTCTATACATAATATGCTAAGAGAGTAGAACATGATGTGTTTTCTCTGTCTGTACTTTGCCATCAGCGATTCCAGCAAGTTCTATGGAGAGCCATTGCTGCTATGTCCTTTTTCTTAGAATGGTGGTATATTTTAAATTAGAGGTGCATAAATATAATACCATAGTTGGTGGTACAGCCAGAGCTGGTAATGGGATTACCATATTATTAAACAGTCCACACTTTAGGGTTCAAAGGCAGAGCGCTAATCTTTTCTTCTTTCAGTTTCTTTCTTTTTCTTCCAAAAATTTTAAATAGATTGAGAAATTAATGAATTTTTCCTGTTACTAATTAGACTAAATCTCAGTGAAGATGGACTTAATCTAAACTGGGAAGTTAAAAAATGCAAAGGCAAATTTTGGGAGCTTAGTTGTCAGATGAGCATGGGCCTTTAAGGTAGGTAATAGATACATATTTATTTTTTAAATATGGGCTGTCCTTGTTGTCACTCTTATATATAAATGTCTAATTTTGCAAATATTTATCAAGTTGTAAGGCCTTCATCTTTCTTCAAGGAGATGAAAATCTATTTAAGTGGTAATGTATTAAGATCCAAAATGATTATACCTGAAATCTAGAATCTAGAAAAACACATACAGTTTTTAGGTCTATCTCTGAAAAGGCTTAAAACGAAATTTCCTAGTCATTTTAGATTCTACAGGTATCCATTAAAAAATTCTAAGAGGCTCAGGCTGAGAAACACAAAGTGTTTGACCTTGTAACCCCAGTTCTGGGTGACAATCATGACAGGCGGCGACAGTAGAAATTTTAGAATTGAAATGTAGATCACTCTTCATCCTCCAAAGCTGGTATGGATGTGTTTTCTCATGAATCTGTTAAAAGCTTGTTTTCCCTTTCTGAGTTGGTTGTGTGTGTTACTGTGTGTGTTACTATAATTCTTGTTACAGATTGGATGAGGGCTCAGAAACAAAAGTTAAACTGGGGAATTTTGACTCCGGTGTATGAGGTGTATTGTGGATAAAAGCACAATACTGAACACAAGAATCTTTTAATTAGATAAGTAACTTTTAAAATTTTCTTCGACATATTTTTAAATCCTTGAAAGGGCCCATGTATGCAGTGGAAGTGAGAGAAAAGACCCCTGTATCAGTCCCAGGATTCTTCCTTAAAAAAAGGAATAACAATTAAGGGCCAAAAATAATGACAAAAACATTTCAGATGAGGGCCCCTGGTACCTAGCTTGAAGACCCTTTGTTTTCTAAATTTAAGTGTCGACAGCCTTTGCAATGGCTTGTGTTTTTTAAGGCAACTTTGCCTCCCCTCTTTAAGGTTAAATGCCTTCTCTTAGTCCTATCCTAGGCAGGCTTGATGTTTTGGTGCTTTGAGCCTTGGAACTTCTCCATAGTGGTCCTTTTTGTTTTAAATATTAAACATCTTCTTGCCCTCAGGTAGGACCCTGACTGTTCCTTTGTCCTGTTACTTCCTGAAACTCAAACAACATATAGCTTTCTGTTTGAATGAACCTTCCTACTCCCTGACTTCTCTTCTTCTTCAGGGGTCTGAACTTTGTTTCTCTTGAAGTCAGTAGAGAAAAAAGGAAAATACAACATTAACAAAGTATATATGTCACTTTTTCTTGATTTTTTTCATTCTAATATGGAAGAGATTATAATTGTTTTGGGATGCTCTGTTCTAGCTAATTCTACCCTTAAATGGATCTGCTCAATTTGATATTAAAGATTTTTTTCTATTATTATTTGCATTAGGGACTAAGAGTGTGAACTTATCAAGTTGTAAAATTCTTCTCTACCAAAGTTTTTGTCAGAATAATGGACAACCTTCTCCCCTAATACTTCAAGGCAAGATTTAATAAAATGAGACCTTTTGAAACCAAAGTAAAATATTACAGTTTTTCTCTTAGTAAATAAAATGAAAACCTTTTTGCACTGCCTTATGCAGGAAGGATCAAATGCTACCCAGATTTAAAGGACCTAAATAGTTTATTTTGATTATTTGCATGCAGTATACTGTTGAAGAGAATTCTCTATTAAAGCAATGCTGAGATTTTAGGTTAATATGATTTTGATACCACCATGATTTTGATACTACCGTTATCATCCATGGGCCCTGTGATTTTGCAAAAATGAGTGGGATGCTAGTCTTTTATCATTTCATTTATTACGAGATCCTGCTGTTTTAAGAAGTATAGAATTGTGCTTGCTTTAAGAAAACCTTATGTATAAGAATAATAGACTTACATATTAATAGATCTTATTAAATCAGTGGTAGTATTATGAAAGAATTATTGGTTTTATAAAAGGTTTCACTGCAAATTTTCTTTAAATATTGATGTTATGATATATTTTAAGTTATTTGAATTAGCTAAATATTTTCAAAACCATTTTTGAGGCATCAACTTTTGAGACTCAAATTCTCTTTCGTAAGTCTTCATGCAGTATTCTGCTTATTTCCTTATTCTACTTCTCTTAAAAGGATATTAGTTCATTTTACTAGGTTTCAAAATTCCCTGGAATCCATCATGTGCCACTATCATATACAACTTTAACTTCAGGTTAAATTACCTAGGGAAAAATTTTTATAGGCTGTTATGAAATTAAAATCTTACATACTCCTTCATTCATGGGACAAAATGTCTCCGTGAAAAAGGAAAAAGAGCAAAGAAATAACAAACACAGGAGGAGGAAGTGTAGCAAGTGAGAGCATAGAAACTTTTGAGATGAAGCTCTTATTTTTACCCTTTTCATAACTCTTTATCTTATGTCTTATTTATTACCCTGGTCTCATCTTGGTTTATTAATTGAAAAAGTTGAATTCTTAACCTTGATTGGTAGTATGGCAATTAACATTTTAAGCTTTACTGGTATGGGTTTCAATGTTTTACCTCTTTCATATATTTCTTATGGCTCTTCTCTCAGATAGGTTAGGACTGGGGTGCCATTTAAAGAGAGGTCATCTGAGAGCTGGGAGAAATGTGTGGCTTGCCAGATGATAGCCTAGAAGTGTAAAGCCCTATAGCAATGCAGTATAAGCCCTAAGGCAGAAAGGAAAGACTCAGAAGTACATGTCCCTGCATAGCATCCGTTCCAGGGAAGCTTATCCAGGGAGTTCAATGGGGCAGGTCACCAGAGGAGGACACAAAGGGGCAAGTATGGGACAGCCATGTGTATCATTTGGCTCATATGCTGACCATATGAAACCTTCTCTGAGACTGGAAAATGCCTGACATGGCTAACCTAGAATATATCACATTGCTGGTTCCTGGCACCATCCTTGTTTTTAACGTGCAGTAGATGCTGTTGTACTGTTTGAACATTGCTGCAGCTTGCTGATTTGGGGGAGCCCAAAGCAAAAAAAAAAAAAAAAAAAAAAAAAAAAAATTATTTACTGCAGTTTTAAATCAAGTTTTAAAACAAAACATTTTAATATCTGTAGCTGGAAGGGAAATGTTTGGCACTGTGTAACTGGCAGTCAGGAGTGTAGTGACTGGAGAAGAGGTGATTCTTGGGCCAGTTCTGGACACAAACTGAACTAAACTGAAAGAAACTCAGGCAGACTCTGCTGTCTGGCTTCCCAGGAAAGTCAGAGGGGACAGTCCTGGCAGTACTATGGATTTGTATGCTGGGAGAGATATAAACAGCAAAACTCTCAGCCCTGTGGCTATAAAAAGAAATATTTTTTTATGATGTAGCTGTTTAAGAGCAGCCTGTGAGTTTTGTTTAACTTTTATTCCTATGCAGTTCAAAAACCAGAATTGTGTCTGCTTGTGTGCTTAAGCTCTTTCAGATGTTTTTATTGTGTAACATTTTCTCCAGATTCTTCTTTTAATGTATAGTTTTTTTTTTCTCTCACAATCTGTTAAAAGATCAGTTTGTGTGAATCTTGACACTGTGATGCTGTTTCATGGTTTTAATTTGAATGTGAGTTGTTGCAGCTGGAAGCATATGATTAATGGCACAGACTTGTTTGTCACAAAAACAGATGATATTTTACATTTAGTCAAGATGCATTGAAAAATTGACTTATGTTACACTAGATGTAAGTCACATTTTATTTAATTCACTTTTGAATTCTGCTTATAATTTGAATTAATCTTAAACATGTAGTTGTGTATCATTGGTGATGCAAATGGCTATTAAATGTATTTGAATGATGGTTTGAAAGAGTGCATGTGAAATATATATTATCCATTAATTAATTAGTCAAAGTTTTTGCTGGGAAAATTGTTCTAAAGGACTCAACAAATATGGGATTTAGTGTAAAAAAGAAGATATAAAGTTTAGTTCATCCTTGATTGCCTATGTATTTTTGTATACTTTTGCAGTGTACCTTCATAATAGTGTCATTAATTATTACAATTCATTAGAACTTATCAAAATCTAACATTCTGCTTCTTTGCTCACATGGATTCAGTTCAGTTTTGTGGAGCCATCCATACTCAACAAATAATCTGTCTTCCCTAAACAGTAATTCGGAAATGTGAAACTTGTTATTAATGTATTCTGAAAGAACATTTTTAAGCTAAATATCTTTTATTTCTTCAGCTACTGTTCACATAAAATGCTTTCCAAGTCGATCACCATTCTGTTGCCTTCTTCTAGACAAGGTTTAAACTGTTGTGGTCCCTTGTAAAACATGTATCCAGAGCGTGATGCTCTAGATGTGGTCCAACCAGGGACACTCTACTCTCCTTTCCAGCACCATATTTCTCTTAAAGCAACAGTATGTGCCATAGCACCCCGCTGGTTCATATCCGACATGCTGTAAAAACACCCAGTTGTTTGAAGTCAGGTCTCTTTCATTCTGTACTTCCACAGTTGATTTTTTTTTTTTTTTTCAAAGTTCTAGACATTACTTACGTCTCTATTAAATTTCTTTGTGTGGGCACTGGCTCATTGTTCTAGCTTGTCAAGAACTTTTCAAGTTTTTTTTTTTTTTATTCTGTCGTCCAATTTTTTTTAGCTTTGTGCCGTCAGTAAATCTTGAAATGATACCTTCAAAGTTTTTATTCAATTAAAATCTAAAAACATGTATCTAATTGTCTACTCTGTGCCAGTCTCCTGCTTCCTGCTAGGAATAACGAAATGATTAGAATGTCATCGTTCCTTCAGGGAGCTCACAGGCTATAGGGAATAACAGACATGTAATTATAGAGCTATAATGCAGCGTGATAATTGTTATAAGAGAGTTATGTGTGAAGGGCTGTGAGAACCAAGGTTGGTTGCAAATCATAGAAGATCTAGCTCCTTCCATGTTGGCACAGATCCATGAGTTTTAGGGTATGGCTATTAAATCAGTTATAATGCTGCCTAACTACTATCATCTGATTTACTTTTCCTTTCTTGCCCAAGGATACAATAAGAGACTTGTTAAATATTTTGTCAAAATGATCTCATACTGTAATATTCCCAAAATGTACCAACCTGGCAAGCCAGTCCAAAAGGAACTGAGAATTATTTTGGAAGACTTATTCTTACTGACCCCACGGATGGTTCATGATGATCCCATTTTTTAAAATCTGGGGTGGTATTTACCTATTCCCAGTCTTCTGGTAACTTTCCCATTGTTCATGGTTACATAACAATATTTAGAGTGGTTTTATGATGACATCTCAGTTTTTCTACTATCTTGGTATATAATCTGTCCGAATCTGGAAACTTGGAATAACAAAGCAACTTGACGCACTTTCTGCTGTCTTCAAATTTACCTTTTACTTAACTCTTTCCAGATTAAAAACCACTCTTTTTATGTCATCCCTGTTTTTTTTTTTTTGTATTTATAACATTTTTGCAAATATAAGTTTTATTTTTAGCCTTTAATCTTTGTCTTTCTCATAGTATCACGCTCCTTTAACCGTCTTCCTCTTTAGGATGACTGGTCAGGGGCTGGGTTTTCTCCTCCACCTCTTCCTCCAGTATTATATTAAAACCCTCAAGTCTAGCATAAGTGGCCATTTTGGTAATATGGTCTCTAGGAAAGCATGTCAACCGTTTCTTCTTTGATGGTTACAATTAAATTCAGAGACTTAGACTCTTCATTGTTTTCTCATCATTCTTTGCTATGAAATTGTCAGCTGAATAAAGTAGAAATTTGTCAGAACTGAAGACTTTATAGCAGCCATGTGTTTAATGGCATCTGTTTCTGATAGTGTGACTGGTAATAGTAATATACCTACTGAACAAGTCACGTACTTGGCCATGTACAGTGCTCTTATGGTTCTGCTAATGTTTGCCACTCTGTCTTCTTTTGAGGTTCCATTGCTAATCTACAAGTCATTTTTGTCAATACTACTGTCAATTCAGTTAAGTCTGATTTGTGAGTAGTTTCAACCCTTTAATTTGGTGTGACAATTTCTAATGATTAATGATAACATAATTTAACTCTGTTACTATGTCCTTGGTAGATAATTCCCTAAATTCTTATATATCTGTGTTGTCCTGGTATAGAACTAACATTTATATACCTATCCTTATTTTTAAAATAAAAGTATCTATTCTAATTGAATTTCTGAAATTTCTTTAGATGAAATCTTTTTAAAACCTAATTATTTATTTATTTTTATGGTGACATTGGTTAACGAAATCCAATAAGTTTCAACTGTACATTTAGATTAGATATTAAAAACCAAATTCAAGATCAAAACATTTTAAGGCTCATGATAATTATATAGTACAAAATGGCTCTATAGAAAATTTTCCTGTATTTATATTACCTGCTAGGAACACATTCTTTTATCTTTGTTATATCTTTGCTATTATCGCAGGTCATCATTAGGTATTTTAGGATGTTCGATAATTGAAAAATGATACTACATAATTGTAGTTTACATTTTGGGGGGTAATTGAGATTAAAATGTTTTATGTTTGTATCTCCTTTATAGTTGTCTCTGTAATTTTTCTATTAAAAAAATAGCTGTTTTTATAAACCAGTTATTCTGGGTGAATTTATGGGTTGAAAGATTCCATTGAGATTTTGATTGATAGTACATTAAACTCATTTAGAAATAATTGAAATATTTATTATATTCAGTCTTCCCATCTAGGAACATGATGTTAGGCTTCATTTATACAAACATTGTATATTTGTATGTATGTGTTAGAGTCATACATATTTCGGGATTTTTTATATTAGTATATTTTATTGCATGGACTCAAAATTTTTTTTATGTGGTGGTAAAAAGATATTTTAAAACATTTCCATTTGTTTCTGATCAACTATAGAACCATATTTTATTAGTTCTAAGTTTTCCAGTTAATCTTTTGGCTTCGTAGTTACACAGTCATCATCTGAGAATAATGATCATTTTATCACCTTTCCAGTGCTTATACCTCTTACATCAGTTTCCTGACTTTTTGCGTTAGCTAGAACTTTTAAGAAAAATGCTAAGTAATTCTGGCGGTAGTGGGGCCACACTCATTTTTATATCCTCTGCACCATGTATAGTACTTGGCAACATAAAAGGTACTCAGAAAATGTTTGCCGGAGTGAATTTATTTGAAACTAGCTTTTAAAGAGCTTCGACTCTAGTTGGCAAAATGAAAACTATGTGTAAATACAATAGTACCAAAAAGAAGTTACACGTGACATGAAAAATTACAGATAATAAACTGCTCTGGCACTTTAGCATCAGTCCCCAACCTTTTTGGCACCAGAGACCTGTGCTCTTTCTTATGTGGATCTAAGGTTGATGATTTGAGGTGGAGCTGAGGCGGTGAAGCTAGTCTAGTGCTCAGGAGCAGCTGCAAATGCAGACGAAGCTTGGCTTGGTCACCTCCCACATACTGGTCCACAGCCTAGGGGTTGGAGACCCCTGCTTTAGTAGACAAAAAAGGATTATGTACAGTGCGGTAAAAGGAGTGGTTGTGGCACAGGTGGCATCTGATGCAGAACTCGAGAATAATTTATACTTGAAAATTTGAAGATAGGGAGAAAGGAGAATCCCAGCAGAGGGAAAAGTCATAAGCAGAGGTGGTAGCGTTCAGCAAAGATGATGGGTATAAGGCGAAAATGGGAGCAGTTCATTTTGGCTCCTGTGTAGGTTGCATAAATGGTATGGAAACATTCAAGGTTAGAAAGATCAGTTGGATCAGACCATGGGGAGCCTTGATAAGCTCTTTTCACTGGTGCTTCCCAAGGTTTTACACATTAGTCATATGAAAAATGATAGTTTTTTTTTTATGAGATATTGGAATAAACAGAAACTGCTTACTGCTAGAGGCGATGGCAAGAAATGGGGGGATTATGCCTCAGACCCCACTAGACACCCCAGTGGCTACAGAATTTCAACATATCTGTGATCATTCCAAGGCACATTCATGTTAGGAAGAAGGTTAGATTTTATCAAGGCATATTTTCGCCCTCAGATTTCTATTTTAAGCTGTTTTGAGCTTTCTGCCAAGCAAACTACCTCCTGCCCTCCACATATACACAGACTCTTCTTTATGTGTACCACGAGTCTCATTTATGTATTTTTCCTCAAAACCATGGCTTTTAATTGTTAATTTTTAATTGTTTCAGTTTTTTAAGAAATGACAATCCACCAGTTCCCAAGTTCTTTTATTTGCTACCCAGATTGTGGTTGCCAAGGATAAATTCTAGATTTCTAGGGCGTATATCATGACACTTATTTCATCTGACTTGCTTTTGATATTATGATCCTTTTGAAGAATAATTACATTTCAATACTAATGCAGCTGAATTTTAACATGAAATTCTCTCAAGATTAGCTATGTTCCCACAATAAGTAAGCATACTATTTCTGATAATTCTTTCAGGGAATTAAGCTATGACTTTTAATTAATAGAATTGTTACACTTCAAATCTGAAGGAGCTATTGTTGACTGTAAACAAAATTACCTTGATGGATGATTTTTTCCCCTATAAAATGACTTCCCTTGATTAAAGAAACAAGTTTAAGATGCCACAGTACCATAAATTGACTATGTTACACCTCATTGGCTGTTGCATTAGTGAAGAGGGTACTTCTCAGAGCACTTACTCTCTCTTTCTTGACATTTAACCAATTAATTGTGTGAAAAAAGATTTTGATGTATTATTTTAAGACATTTTATTACTAGTAATGGGTTAAAAACCTTACAATTGATTTTAAGACTTCGAAATCTTTATATGTTATACATTTCACAATAGTGTTTCACTCAGACATTTTGGAGTCAGCTGAAGCTATACTTTTAGCTTATTTTAGAAATGTTATTTTAACAACTGGATACTTGATGTTATTAAAGAATTGTTGATTTCTTTTAGATGTCATGATGGTATTTTGGTTATGTTTTTCAAAAGAATCCTTATCTTTTAGAGATGCACACCAAAATACTTACATATGAAATTATACAATATGTGAGATTTGCTTCAAATAATATAAAGGAGGAATGAGAGTGAGGTCGAATTGACAAGAATTGATGGTTGTTGAGGTTGAATGATGGTGTTCATCATTCTTTTCTGTTATTTGTATGTCTTCAAAATTCTCCATAATAATAAATGAAAATATTAGGAATATAATTCATCAATTATTTGACAGACATCAGAAACACAACACTACTATCTAGAGGGCGGATAAACTGTTCCAGTGCTGGATTTAATCTGAACTGCTGTGCTTTTAAATTTTCTGTTCTTTGTCTTTTTTCTTGTGTAGTTGATTGTTTTCTTCTTTAAATTTTAAATGTCTTGATTTAGTCTCTTTTGTAGCTATCTCTTCTTGCTACTGTCCATGTGCCTGTCTCTGGTGGATTCTTTCTCTCCTCTGTCTCCCACATAATGATTTACAACTTCTAATATGCTCTGAGCAGGCAGCCAAGAAACTGTGATCACATTTTTTCTAGGCAAGATTTCTGTGTGTGCCTGAGGGACTTTCTTGAGTGTTATGCATGTGAACTTTAGGATGTTAATTTGGGGACATTTCTATTGGCTGCCCCATGGCTCTCAGTTTTTGTTTGTGTTCTGGATAGTTGAGCTTATCAGTCGGGCAGCAGCTATGTCTACTTGGTTCACCACTGTATTCCTAGTGCACAGCACTATGTTCTATACATAGAAGCAACATAGTAGATGTTTGCTTGTTGATCAAATAAATGAACAATGAACAGTATAAATCCGATGACTATTTTTAATTCAGCAAACATGAATTGAGTGCAGATTATATGTAAGTTTCTATAATAGCTCCTTGAAATATCCAGAAGAATCGGTGTCAAAATATTTGTTCAGAGAGCTATCAGCCTAGAGTAGTAGTTGTGAAGAACTGGACACGTTAAAACGCATGCATTGTTTCAAGATCCCTGACATTGAAGGAATCTACAGTTTGCTCTACGATCACAAAGGTTGGAGAAAGCAACTTGTAAAAAATAAAATTAAGGAAGGTTTCACAAGGAGATTATGTTTGGATGTAGACTTAAAATGTTCATAGGACTTTTCTAGGTATGCCATGAGTGGAGCAGAAAATTAAAAAAAAAAAAAACTGTCGGAGGAAACAATGGTGGTGTTTTATGGTATCCAAAAGCTTTGTATTTACACTGGGGTAAATTTTGGTGATTGATGATTGACTATTAGGAGGAATAAGGAATAAGGAGTTAAGAATGACTTCGAAGATTCATAGTTTAGGTGGCTGAGTGCCCAGACAAGGAATCCTGGAGGCTGGTTTGCAAAAGAATGCCTGGCAAAAATGAGTTCATTTGGGGATAAGTTGAGTTTAGAATACCAGGGAATCATCTAGAAGAAATTATATAATAGACTTAAGAAATTAGAGTATTAGTGTTTGGGAGATTAGTTGAGAGCATTTGAACTGTTTTCAGGATATAATAAGTAGCTGAAACAATGTGAGTGAAGATATTCCCAAGGAGGATATGTAAAGTGAGAAAGAATTCTGGACAGTATCAGCAGAGGTAACTCTAAACTTGAGATCTATGTACTCTGAGGGTAGAGATCATGTCTTTTTTATTTTCTTATTCATAGTATAGCACAGCATAGCACATGGAAGTCAAGCTCTCATAGTAATATTTTTTTTTTCACGTTGCCTTTGAAAGAAGCATTTTGAGAATGCAGTAGATGTTCTTTAGAGAAATAAGTTGCCAGTAAGGCCTAGAGTAAGTTAAGATTTTCCCTCCTTAGTTCATTAATATACATTTTAGAAATTTCTGCCTAGCTGAAAATTTATTTTTAACTTTGCATTACTTATCTGTTACTGTGTAACAATTTACTCTAAACTTAGAGACTTAAAGGAAAGCATACACATTTTTCCTTAATACGTTGAATAGAATTACCATATGATCCAGCAATTCCACTCCTAGGTATATATTCAAAAGAACTGAAAACAGGTGTTCAAATAAAAACTTGTACAGCAATATTTATAGCAACTGTATTCACAGTAGGCAAAAGATGGAAACAACCAAAATGTCCATCAGCAGATGCGTGAACAAACAGAACATGGTATATCTGTACAATGGAGTATTATTCAGCCTTCTAACTTCACTTTTTGATTGGCGGATTTCAGTTCCTTAGAGATTGTTAGACCGAGGGCCTCATTTCTTGGCCAGCTGTTGACCAGAGGATGTCCTCAATTTTTTGCCACATGTACCTTTCCAACATAGCAGTTCTCTTCATAAAAGGGTCCAAACCAAGGAGACAAAAGAGTTAATCTGCTCTCAGGATGGAAGTTACAATGTTTTATAACCTAATCACAGAAGTGACATTGCCATTGCGTATGCTGTTCTGTTGGTTGGAAGTAAAGCACAAGGCCAGACTACACTCAAGGAGAGATTGCAAAAAAGTGTCAATACCAAGAGGTGGGGATCATTGGAGGTTGGCTGCCACAAACATTAAGGGGTTACTGTTATCATTTCTGAGAGACTTTGGGTATTTATGTTGGGGTGACCATGTGCTCTTCCTGACAGACTGTGTATACTTTTCTCATGTAGATTCAAATCATTTACTGAATGACTATGACTCCACTGCAGGTATAAAGAAAGATATATGGTTCCTGGCTTTATAGAAATATAATATGTGTCACTCCTTTACTACTTTCTACTTTTTTGCATAAAAGGTTGCTTAGGCATGATAATTTACAAGGATGGATATAACGTTATATCTTATATAACCTTATATAATCTTAGATTGACTTGTGTACTAAGACTGTGTGTGTGTGTGTGTGTGTATTGGATGTAGTTTATAGCAAGACCATCATTTTTCTAATTAAAGAAGAGAAATCTTGAAGGATATAAACCAAAAAAAGGAGGACGGATGGTTAGTGTGCTTTTTCTCTCTAAAATTTTTTGTATGTGTTTGGTTTAGTTACGTGCATATAAGAAAAACTATTCAAAATAGCAATAAGTCTATGATAAATGTGTTGAAAATGTTTTTTTAGGGACAGTGATCCTATGTCAGATTAGCATACTTTTATACATGTCTACTCTGTAATTGCTTTCAGCTATCTAGATAGAATAAGGGCATGAAAGGACACTCATTAGCTATAAAAATAAGTCCTAACCTAATATCAGAGCTTTAAGAAAATCCAGCATTGCGGAACCCTACTGGATACCCAATAAATGTTTCTTCTCATGTAATCTGTTCCCAGACAAATATATTCTTTAACTATCCCAATCTAAATAAAAATTAGACAGTAGGCTTAGCATCATTTAAATTGCACTGTCTCCTTTTCTTTTGAATGAGATCTTCATGGGAAACTGTATTTGGAAGTGAGGTGCTTGACATCAGGCAATGTTCGAAACTCAGTTTCCTTCCCTTCGGTTGCTGCACTGATACCTAATCTTTTTATGCTGTGCCACTCTATTTTGTGCAACCTTCTGTTCCCTAGTGCTGGATGACTATGCACACTTATATTTTTTAAGTTAATTAAAATTAATTTTACTTTGAGAGCTCCACTTGCCTCTCGAGATAACTGGAGACATCCCATACATTGCATCAAAAACAGAAGGTCGGCAATTATTGATTTAATGATTAGTTACATGTGAAGACATCTGTTTTTATGGTATATATGATATAGTGGGCTAATCTTGTTTTTAAACATATAGTAATTGTATAAAAAGAGAATTCAGTTTCCCTTAAGAAAACATTTTAATGATTCATCCAGCTTTGGTTATGGAGATTGTATGAAGTGGAGTGATTTTGTCACGAGCATCCCCTTGATAATGGCAGTTTTGAAGCACACAGTGAAAGCTTACTTCAGAGAACGGAAAAAAGGACAGCCTGCTTTAGGAAGAAGCTCAGAGAGAAGAGGAATATTTTAGAAAAGAATTATGAAAGAAAGGGAGGGAGTGGGGAAAGGTATTTTAGACTATATAAAAATATGAGACTGCTTATACTCAAATCCAAGGGCAAATAATTGACATATTCTTTCATTCACTTATTAATTGACTTAGTCAACAAATATTGGGTGTCTGCTCTGTGCCAGAGTCTTCATGGACACCTGGAGACGCAGTGATAAACACTCCCAGTAAGGAAGATCTTGGTAATTTTTACCAAATTGTTAGTGGAGCTATCGAGATAGTACCTGGTGAAACTGGTATTTTTACATGAAAGCTACAAAAAAGCTGTGTGAGAAAGTGGATTATAAACAGTTGCAAGAATTTTGTATGTTTGCTTTATTTTCTATTTTTAGTTAACTACAATTTCCTTAAGCGTAGTCCTTGGTGGGGGTGAGGGGTGGGAAAGAGCACTTGCCTAGGACTGGTAGCCCAGCCTTAACCCATACTTCCTCAGCTCTTACTACTGCAGCCAGGTGAACCACTGAAAAAAAATGCACTGATCTTTGACCATCTGTGTGTTTATAACAAAAGGGAGAGAAATATAAAGTGTAATAATAGCTTTGTGTGTGTGTATATGTATATCATATGTTAGCCTTAGAGGCAACATTAATACACATAAAATTGGTTTGTATTGGGGATCAATTGGGGTTTTTTCATGTAAAATATATGAGTGTCTCCTTAATTTTAAATTGATTAATCACAAAGTTTCTTTAAAAATCTAGCTGAAGACATCAGTACTGAAGGAACATACATATTCTTGAGAAGAAGAGGAACCTCTTTTTTAGTGTTGGAGAGAAGAAATCTGGACAGCAATGGGGAAGGGAGAAATTGAGGGATATAAAGTACTAGAGGTTAACGGAAATACAGGATATAGCAGAAAGTTCCTAGAAAAGAAGTCAGAGTTCACCCCAAGTTCAAAACTCAGTTTATTTTGTATAACACTGGCTGTATTGGAAATTGTAGAAGAACCTGTTCTCCTTTGCGTGTTCCTTTCAGTACCTGGTAGATTTTTACCTTCAGGCCTTAGAACAAAGGTTAGTTTAGTTGTTCAGTAAGTTATAGGCTTAAATGCTGGCCAAATAATAATAGAAACAATAACAAGAAAGTAATAGTTAACACAATGAACATTTAGAATATTCAAAACACTGTCAAATGAGTATTTTCATTTAATCCCTATTATCATTCGGGATACCTCTTATTATGTTCTCCCTTTTATTGAAAAGGAAATCGAGGTTTAGAAAAACCGACCTTATTAACCAAGGTCACTAGGATGACGTGTGCTAGAACTAAGTTTTGAAACCAGTGAGTCTGACTTCAGAGTCCACACTGTTATTAATCGCTCTACTGTCAGAGCCAGCTGACCATCAGTACTGAACCCAACTCCGGTTGCATTCCCTTATGATCAAGGAAAATGTTGTACCAAATTCTGAAGACATTTTCTATTCTGAAGATCTGGGAACACGTCTGACCCCGAAGCTGATAGCTGCTCACATTTATTTATGAGTTGTAAAGTACATTGGCTTGTCCAATTACCTAATTCAAATTATAGTGCATGTAAGCCTAAATTAAACATTGCTGCCATTTCCCTAAAATCTAGTTTGTTCCTTTGCCATTCATTATTTTATGCCTAAGCCTAAACATGGATCCTGGATGTACCTCTCTAATAAATAAGGTAACAGCAAGTAGAACAAAAGGAATAGTCCATGAAGAAAAACTTGAATCTCCCTTTGGATTTGTGATAAGCATTTTCATTAAGAATGATAGAGTGTTAAGAAAGGTAAACATAGGTAGAATCAAATAAATACCATAGACCAAGCAGAATTCTATTAAGGTTTTATAACACGAGTAGGTTACATAATAACTTGTTTTGAGGATGCATTAGTCACAGAAGAGAAATTGCAGTTAGAAGTGAAAGACTAATATTCTACCTTTGAGTATCAAGCTTATAACCTGTGACTCTATTCTTTATTGCTATATAGGAGGAGATATTAGATTGTTTTAAACTTTTTCTGTGGGCTGTGAATTTGTGTTAATCTAGAACTTCATGTTATCCCTGTCAATTTTGGCACACAGTTTTAAGTTAAAGTTTACAATAAAAAAGAAATACTCGTAGGGGAGAACTGGCAAACTATGCTAGAATACTATGGTGTTTTCACAGTATTAACTTATCTTATTTATTATCTTATTTCACCTTGAGTATGTAACAAACACCTTCCACTTCAGCCAGAAAATTCCCCATTTGGCTCTTACCAATTTGTTGTTTTGGTCAATGGCAATTTCAAAAAAAAAAAAATTGTGCCCATATTAGCTTTTCTAGTCCAGCCATTAGATTTCCCAGAATACTTACAGATGCACTTTGCTTTTTTTGTGTTATGCCAATAGTTCAGCAATCGTTGTTTTGTAAACATTTGGAACTATGTAAATTGTGACCACATTGGAGTTTGTGGGTTTTCAAGGAAGTCAGGCCTTGGCTTTTACAGGAGCATGAAAAGGAGCATTTGTCCAGGACAGCTTTTCTTGCCATGCTTTTCATTTCTTGTGGCTGCTTGTTCTGTTGGATATCAGGATAGGCGAAAGGGTCACAAATAGGGTAGGATCACAAAGACAGAGGGTAAAGCTTTTGTGTTCTTAGCACAGTTCTTAGCACATGCTGCATTGTGGCTGCACGTTTCCAAATACTAAGACAGAACTCTGAAAAAGACTAAGCAATTAAGTTTTATTACTTATGTGTTTTAACATTTTTTTTCCATTCTAGATGTTGGGTGAGAAATTTGCAGAATTGAGTATGTGCCAGAAACATAAAAATTACATTTTAATAATGGTAAACCAAAAAACTATGATTATCAAACAAAAAGATAGTTATTTCTGTATCGTGGAATGATTTGTTAGGTAAATTCTGCATTCTTCATTTGAGAAATCTGAATAAATATTTTATAAAAGATTAATCAGTTCATTGAAAGAATAATGATTGAGTTCCCACTATATGTAAGACTTTGTGTTGGATACATTCAGAGTATGGAGATGAACTAGCCACATAAATGTACAAAACTCCCACATGGCTCTTTTAGTCTAATCACAAAGATGAAATGTTCATTCAAGATAACATTGCTACAAGGTGGAAAAGCAGAACTAAGAGAAATAGACTAAACGTTTCTGAGAAATTATTTTTAGCTGGAAGATCATGGCAGGCTGGGGGGAATAAGTGATGTTTGATCTGGCACTTGAAGGGCATGCTGTGGTCTGAATGTGCAAGAGCTAGGAAAGAATCGACATGGTAGAACTCCAGGCAGAGGGGATAACGCAACCAAACACACGACTGAAAAGCCTAGATGTGATGCAGGAGAGCAAAGTTGCAAGGAGAGTAATGGAGAGATGCGCAGGGAATGGCCAATAGGAGCCAGATCATGGAGAACTGTAAATGCTAAATCAAGTAGTTTAGGAATTTCAGTTATAGGCAATTAGAAATTTTGAGCAGAATGGTGGTAGAACTTGAGCTAGTTTTCTGGACAAATATTAGTAATTTAATCAAATCGTTTTCAGGATAGAAGTTAGGAGACCAGTTAGAAGGCCATTCTTGTGATCCAGATGGAATGTGATGAGGATATGAAGGGCAAATATCAGATAGTAGGCATAGCCCTCATAGCCAGTTTTTGGGACTTGACATTGAAAGTTATAATATAACATTGCATTCTGAGTAACACAGACCTCCAGAATACTTGTTGAAGAGAGGATAAGGTAAGAAGAGGGCAATTGGTGTATCATCTTGTGTAGTGTTCAGAAATTTGTAAATGGTGGGCTGAGAAACCACCTGCTCCAGAGTCTCCTGGAAGTGTGGTATTTGAAGTTTAGATTTTTTTGCCCACCTACATCAGAATAATTTCTCTGGGACCAAATATTGAGACCAAGGAGATGAATGTGGATTCCTGTATAGACCTTAATTGTGAGATGGCACGCCCAACTCTAGTTGTCCTATCTTTGGGCAAGAGATAGGGTGAGAGTAAAGATAGCTCAGTGTAACACTTTTATTCCCACTGGAATTTCATGCCTAAATTTTAATAAACCTTTATGGTACCTTTTGTATATAAAAGATAACGAGTATCTACAATTCTAAAAACTCTATAGGGTCTCAGGCCCTTTATTCTCTTAAAATTAATTGAGACCCCCAAAAGACTTTTATTTATGTACCTAATATGTTTTGATATTTGCTGTTGAAAATTAAAGCTGATAAATTTAAAAAATATATATTTTTATATTCTTTTAAAAGTAACAATAAATCCATTACACATCAGTGTAAAAACATGTTTTTTATGAAAATTAAGTTTCCAAAATAAAAGTAGTTGAGAAGAATGGCAGATCTCTTTAATATCTACTTTAGTGGAACAGGACTATATTCTCTTAGCTGCTTCTACATTTAATCTGTTGCTATATGCTTGGAGGTTAGAACAAAAAATATCCAGCTTCACATAGATATGCAATTTGAAAAGGGAGGTGTATTTTATTTATTTTTTTAAATAATAATTCTTCTATTTTTCAATTACAGTGACATACAATATTATATTAGTTTCAGGTGTACAAGATAGTGATTAGACATTTGTATAACTTACAAAATGATCACCCCAATAAATCTAGTACCCATCTGACACCGTACATAGTTATTACAATATTATTAGCTATATTCCTTACACTATACATCCCCATCAGTATTTTGTAACTACCAATTTGTACTTCCTAATCCCTTCTCTTTTTTCCCTCACTCCTCAACCCCCCTCCCATCTGGCAACCTTCAAAATGTTGTCTGTATCTATGAGTTTGTTTCTGTTTTGTTTGTTTATTTCACGCTTTAGATTCCACATGGAAGTGAAATCATATGGCATTTGTCTTTCTCTGACTTATTACACTCAGCACAATACCCTCTAGGTCCATCCACGTTGTTTCAGAAGGCAAGATTTTATTCTTTAAAAAAATTTTTTTATGGCTTAGTAACACTCCTTCGTATATATGTGCCACTTCTTTTTTATTCATTTATCCATTGATGGACACCCGGGTTGCCTCCATATCTTGTCTATTGTAAATAATCCTTCAGTGCATATATGTCCCTTAAAATTTATTGAGACCCCCAAAGGGCTTTTATTTATGTACCTTATATGTATTGATATTATACCTTGTATGTATTGATGCACATGTCCCTTCAAAGTATTATTTTGTGTTTCTTCAGATAAATATCCAGAAGTGGTGTTTATTTCTTTGTCTCTTGTTATAGCCTTTGTTTTAAAGTCTGTTTTGTCTGGTGTAAGTATTGCTACTCCAGATACTTTGTTCGTTTTCGTTTTCATGAAATGTCCTTTTCTATCTCTTTACTTTCAGTCTGTGTGTGTCTTTCAATCTGAAGTGAGTCTCTTGTAGGCAGCACATGTTAGGGGTTGTTTTCTTATCCATTCGGCCATCATAATTTTGATTTGAGCATTTAATCCATTTGTATTTAAAGTAATTAATGACAAATAGGTAGTTATTGTCATTTTTATTCATATTTTTTATGTTTTTTTTTTTTTTTTTCCTCAAAGAAGTCCCTCCAACATTTCCTGTAATACTGTTTTGGTGGTGACGAACTCCTTTAGTTTTTTATATCCTTCAATTCTAAATGATAGCTGTTCTGGGTAGAGTTGGTTGTAGACCAGCAATCTTGATTGTAGGCCCTTGTTTTTTTTTATCACTTTGAATATTTCCTGCCAATTCCTTCTGGCCTGCAAAGTTTCTGTCGAGAAATCAGGTGACAGTCTTATGGGAGCTCCCCTGTAGGTAAATTACTGCTGTTCTCTTGCTGCTTTTCAGATTCTGTCTTTGCTTTCAACCATCGGCATTTTAAGTATGATATATCTTGGTGTGGGCCTCTTTGTTTGAGACTAAGGGAGGTGTATTTTAATAGCCATTTCAGATCATTATTGATAGTCTTCTTCGATACTCCACTGAAATTCTTCAACAAGTGGTAGTTTCTTAAAGGTCATTTGCAATACGGAATCTGAAAAGCACGTCAGTGAACTTTTTGTACACAGTTATGAGTCCTGTACATTGAGTGTACTGTTTATCTATGCCTGGTTATGTGCCATCATGCATTGGTCATTTGGAAAGTATTGATTCACTAAGTTGTGTAGATCTGCCAAAAGTTCTCACATTTCATTATAAATATTTATGTGTTAATATCACCACCAATCTCATCACTGAGAAGCTGTCAAGATCCCAGAGGCAGAAACAAGTTTTCTAGAATTCTAGTTTTGGTTTGAAAACAAATTATATCATTGACAACCCATATTATCAATTGTTTTCTTTAAAGTTATAGGCTTACATATTCATTTTTGAGAAAATGTCTATCAAATACTCAAGCCTGCGTAATCGTAGTTTGTCAGTTAAAATTTCCCGTAAAAATGGAATTCTATGAAAAGGAAGATGACCAGTTTCGCTCACAACTCAGTTGCACGAGTACTTCCCTCAAAACAACCGTGTGCTTCGGTGTGTAGCAAAAATACTTTTTCCTGCTTCTCATTTAAGTTATACAGAATATTTAAAAAGACACATTAAAGAATTAATTTAATAAAACTGAAAATTTTTCCTGCTTTATTAAGTTTATTCTTAGGTGAAACTGACTTTTTTCACATCGCAAACATACAGTAGTCTAGAACACCATGACTGCCAGTCTGGTCCCAGCACCTTGGTTCGTTCGCCCTTGCTTTGCGCCATCAGTAACAATGTCAACATTGTGATGATAGCAAATAATTTCTTAGTATAATTATGAAAATATCGTTGATCTCCTTGGTCTTCTGGAGTAAAATAAAATGCTTTATTTCCACATAATGATTGTGTTTTTTGTGCTGTCTACTTCTGAGCCAACAGCTGGTCAGATAGCCTAAATTGACCCTTACAATACTATTTGGGAGGTGTGTGTGGCTGAAAGAGGTTTTATCCATAACCCCGTTTTCACAGGCACCAGACGACTTTCAACAGCCAGTACCTTGAATTCTTTGCCTACTAGAGTTCTTTGGCTGTGAGAGTCTGCTTTGCATGAGTGCCGTGAGCAAGCCAGATATGCTGGGAATTTCACGCCTGGCCTGCCTAAACAGCCCTCAGACAACCACTAACGAGAGAGAGGTGGATGAAGACCCAACCGCTTCATCTCCCAGTGCCTGGCTTCCAGTTCCAGCATGATAAACTCAGATTCCCCACAGTAGTAGCTGGCTGGACAACTCTCCTTTTGTAGATTGTCTCTTTCCCTGTCTCCCTTCCCCTTGTATTTCCTTCCACTTGTATTTCCTGCATTCACCTCTCACATGAGCCATTTGCGAAGGGGGAATCCAAAATAGACAGAAGCTGTATTTCCTTTGCTGAGAGTCAGTCTTATTGCCTTTGGAAGAAGGAAGAACATTCTTTTTTTCCCTTCCTCACACATTTCTTATGGTAGATCTCTCATAAATATAGAAATACCTTCATAAACAAGTCTTTTCAAGCTATGCAATTAGCCATATGTCTAGGAGCATGTAGGACATTTGTTTACTCATTTCGAAGGTTTATGAACTCTGGAGGCTTGGCTGTTTGGGACTGGAGGAATCTCAGGTATGAGTAGGTAGTACTGTCTACCATAAGTGCTAACAGGCAGTGGGTAGTAGGCAGGGCTCTTAAGACAACACTGCCCTGGTAGAGTGCCTCAGGGCTCTGTAATAGTTCTTCTCTAACTGCTGCATCCAGCCCAGAACTCTGCTTAGCTTATAAAGCCATCCAGAGTCTGTTCCACACTAGCAACTTACGTAGCATAGCTGAGACTTCATATTTCATGCTTATTCTCTTCCTGTGTCCCACTACCCACCCATTCCTAATTTTCTCTTAGCTTATGCTCCTACCTGTTCCTGGGATGTTTTTTCTCCCCAATATTAATCTTAACCATTCTTTAAAGTCTGTGGACACATCTTATATATGCCCGCTCATTCACATAGAATATTCCATCCATTCCCACTTCATTGGGAGAGTCCGAAATTTGAAGCGTAAATCTGCTATTTATTAGCTGGATATGGAGCAAAGTGCTTATCCTTTCTGGCCCAATTTCTTCATCTATTAAAAGAGGATGATAAATGTTAAAAGGTTAAATGAGGTAATGTATATATAAACACCTTACAAGGTTAGTATTATGTGGTATGTAGCTATGGGGGTGGTGAAGGTGACTGTATGTTAATCATTTTTTATTTCCAATGTGGATATTCACAGCGGTTATCACTCTGAGTCTGAAGACTTTGGTCTCCTCCAGCTAAACAGTTTAGTTTGTTGGTAGTTCTGTCATGCAGAACAAATTTTTGTTTTTCATAAACAACTCTCTGGTTCCCATTTTCGAACAATTCTTTCATTTTCTAGTGTTTTTCGACTCTTTGAAAAACAAAACAAAATAACATACCTTTCTTCAGAGAACTTGGCTTTTAATCTTTGTTTTTGCACTTTGTATTGGCCATTTAGGAAGGGCTTAATTTACTTCGATATATTTTGGCTTTTTGTGTGTGAGCGAATGCGTGTGTGAGAAGTTCATATTAAATGTTTGAGTTTAGATATGTATGTTAGTCCTTCTGAATCCTTAGTATTTCAGTTTTTAAAAACAGATTGAGTCTGTCTTATAGAAGATGAAAAGAATCAAAAGAACTACCAATCAGATAGACTGAAATTCCATAGATGGGAGGAATAAAAATGAATTTGAAATTATTACTTCTCTCTCACTACTCCTTTTCATCTTCTGCTCTTCAAACATTTTCTCCCCATGCTGGGAACCATTCTTCTAAAGGTAATGCCACCAAAGTAACCTTTGTTATGAGGATACATCCTTCTCTAAGATTTAAAGACCTATTTACCATTCAAGTTCTCCAAAATGGGCTCCATTTATGGGCCTCCAATCTCATTAAATTTTCCCAAGGGAAATTATTCTTACTGTCTTTCATTTTCTTAGGACTGTGGTAAGAGGATAGAAAGAGAAGATAGTCTGGGCTTCTAATCTTGACCTCGTGTGCTCTCACAGCATGGCTGACAGCCCTGGAGACCCTCATCCCAGTTAGCCTGTTGCATAGCCCTTTGCAAACCATCTTTGGACAGGAGTGGCTGTACCTGTTCTTGTACCAGCAAGGGTACATGCTTTTCCTTATAGAGATAAGATTAGATCTCTGTAACTATTCCTGTCTTAGTGGTTTCTAGCACTCCTGTCATCACTAAGTTACTGAAATACCTTGAGCACACTGTTCAGTTCAGTAGCCACTAGTCACATGGGCATTTTAACTTTAAGCAAATTTAAATAAAGTAAAATAAATTTAGTTCTTCAATTGCTCTGGACACATTTCAAATACGCAATAGCCACATGTGGCTAGTGGCTACCATATTGGAAAGTACCAATATAGAATATATTTTTTTAATCATAAAATGTTTAATTAGATATTTTTGGTCTAGGTATCAGATTTTTCATAGAGACAGCTTTGAGCAACTTTTTATTTTTGACTCCTGCATATCCTTATTATAGCTTATCAGATTCATCTTTTAAAGAGCAACTCCTTTAAGAAACTTAATCATAGCCTTTTAATTTAACATGAGGAAAATAAGCATGTTGGGGGCTGCAAATAAAATAATCTTCTAAAATTAGCTCGAATGGTGGGCATTTACTGTGTTTGCAGAGTAAGGAGTTCTTACACTGTAAGGGGTTGGTTCTATCGCGCAGGAGTGTTCTCAAGGCCCCAGGCTTTGTCTTCCCATTCTGATATCTTATGTCTCCTTCAAGGTTGTTAGATGACTACTGCTGTTCAGAGCATCACTCAGTCACCTATGAAACCTAAAAGCTAGATGAGAGAGACAACTCTCTTTGGGTATCTTTCTTTTTATTGAGGAGCAAAATCTTTTTCAAAAGTTTTCAGCAGACTATTGTTGAGTCTCAGTGCATCAGAATTTGATTATAATATCTCTGTTATGAGAGAGAGAAAGAGCCTGGGAAAGTGAGTACCTGGCATTTCAGCTTCTATAAGGTCAGGCTGACTCTGCTGGTAGTGAATATAAGAACTATGGAAACTGAAATTTTGTTCTGTTTTGTTTCCCTGTCCCCGGCATCTATAAGGTGCTGCCAGATGCTCAGTAAATATCTGTGATATGAATGAATGAATGAGTGAGTAAATGAATGAATGAATGCGGGCGTGTTGCATTCCATAGTATGCCATAGAAATGGACCTGCACAGTGAAGACATATCATGCTCCTGTCTGCTCTTGTTCTGGTACCTTGAACCAGGTTATCCTGGTTGATTGGCTCTCAGAATGAACTCTTAGATTCCCAAGGGTTCCTTACAACTCTTAGTAAGGCACCATTGGACCTTGAGGAATTAGGATATTTGCTGACACCCTTCACCCAGCATCCCTACTGGTAAGATTATCTCATTTGTTTTTTAATCTAAATGTGTTAAATATAGACCAGGTTTGAGTTTGATGTTTAACCTTTTTATCTAACAATTGTTAATTTAAGTGACCCAGAGGACACAATTTTCAGTCATTAGAATAAGAGTGGTCTCAGACTATCATTAATATGATGTCCTGTGCATGTGTTACTCCTTCTGGATTTGGTTTATGGGTTAGGAATGTTGGAAATGTGGGCATCAAACAGGTGTTACTAATTTTCTCAGGCTCACTTCTCAAAGCACCTGGCAGCTGGGTTGATGACACATCTATTTCTCATTTTAATCTGATGACGAAACTGAGGTTCTCTCAGCTCGACTAAGCAACTGCATACCACCCTTCACCCCACTGCTTGTATCCTCAGCCTGAACTGGGTTTAGTTTGCAGCTGACTCAAACCTTCGTGCAGGAGAACTGGACTTTGGAATTTCAAGCTCAGTATTTGTGATGAAAGTTAAAAATGCTAAGATCAGATAGATGACTGTGTAGCAATAGATTAAAGAAAAGGATCTTTTCCCGATGAAAAGTAATGTATTATTCATCTGTTATGTCATATAAGGGACACTTTTTAAAGTTATGGTATTTCTCTTTGGGTTTGTTTCATCTACCAATGTAGTCATTAGACTTACTGTCATTCTGCCTCACTATTTTCAGGTGCCTTATGTGCTCCTTAATGTGGTAGATGACAATAAACTTTCTGGTTGAAAGAGACGACCTCACAGATTGGATTTCTAGCATGTTCCATGTATTTCCAATGGACAACTTCCATTAAAGCATGCAACCAGTATTCTTTACGCTTGGCCTTCTGATATATTTGCAGGCCTCATTCTACTTAGTATTACAGGATTTGAAGATTTGAGCTAAGAGAGGTAACGGCTTTCTAAATATATATTATAGGTCTCAGTGACTCATATAGAATAGGTATTTAATAATACTATTCATTAAATTAATTGGTTGGGAAGTGTTCTTGGACATGCTTCCACTATAAGCATTAATATATAAGCACTTAGGTACATTTTATTCTAACAAGTTCCTTTTTTTCACTGTTAGCTTTTGTGGTAGTAGAATTCTTTACTTAGCTTCATCATCTTTCTACTCAATGATCCTTCCATTTCAATCACATTAGACCTAGACGTACTTTTAGGTACATATCCTTGGGCACATGGTATAATTTGTCTTGTGTCTTGGTTTCTGCATTGATAAAACGAAAGTGATAACAGTACCTACCTCATGAGACCGTTATGGACAAATGAGTTGATATGTGTAAAACACTTAGTACAACCAACATTTATTTCAAAACCGCACTTTGTGAATTGTAGCTATTGGTTGGCTATAGATACAAAAGTTGGTCTAAATCAATGAAAGCATCCTGTAGAGAATTTACAGTAAATTCTATAGAATTTACAGTAAAGCATGTTACATGCATTCTTCTATGAAAATTGTGTGCTACACATTCTTTATGTTAGTAAAATTTATAATAATCTTATATACGGATACATATGCACACAATATTTTCATTGTTTTCGGCATTCACAACCAAGTAACACTGCCTCAACTTCTGCTCCTCAAGCTTATAGAGGATTCTCTAGCATATGGATAATGTCTGGATGTAGCCTGTAGCAGATGCTGTCGGTATCCGACCCAGATATCTTTTACTGGGCCAGTGCATCCATCTCCCAGCTGCTGTGGGTATTGGCTGCTAATGACTCACTCCTGTACCCTTCTCCAGAGGCCTGCCCTTGGCTGACAGTAATTGCCTCAACCAAACATATTTGGAAGATTATGAGATCATACCCCAATCCCCTCCTGTTCTCCAGGGGTGGCTCATAGCCAGTGTCTATTCAAGGGTATAACAGCCTAGTTTTCTGCCTTTGGACTGGACAAGTTCTCCAGTTCAGTCCACACTCTAGAGCTCCTCATTGGCTCAATCCAAAGCTAGATTTCTGAAACCATATTTTTGCTTAGCTCCTTCCCCCATTCTAGCTTGATTCTTTCATTCCTGATTTCTCCTGACAGCATTCTATCTGTAATCAAAAATCCAAAGCATGCTATCTCAAGTGCTACACATAGGGAAACTGACCTAAGATGTTGCTCATCTCAGTACCCCTGCTGTTTTCTTAGTTCCACCATCACTTATGCAACTGATTCCCTATATTAAACAATCTGATTAAATTTCCTTCCTTCCCGTCCCTTCCTTTCATTTCTCTTTCCTTCCTCTTCTCTTCCCTTCCCTTCCCTTCCCTTCCCTTCCCTTCCCTTCCCTTCCCGTCCCTCCCCTCCCCTCCCCTCCCCTCCCCTCCCCTCCCTTCCCTTCCCCTCCCCTCCCCTTTCCTCCCTCTCCTCTCCTCTCTCTCCTTCTCTCTCTCTCTCTCTCTCTCTCTCTCTCTCTCTCTCTCTCTCTCTCTCTCTCTCTCTCTCAATTCATTGTTTTCTATTTGTTTTGTTTTCTTGGTTGGACCCTACCTGATAGACATCAACCCTGCTCATATACCATGTCTTTGCATATTTAAGGTTACTTAACATTGGATGACCTGATCTTCTTATATACCTAGTTATTTCAAGACCATGAGTGTGTTCATTGCCAAGTGGGATTATGCAAATGTACCAAGGGCCAAGATTTTAGTTCATCACAAATTTCAGCACTTTGACACATTACAGTTTTAACTTTCTAAGTGAAATTAAGGCTGTTCTGACCAGCAAGTGGTTATTTTAGAAAATGTCACCAAGCTAATGTCAATGGTGTGGAAAGACGCCTTGGTGAACAGCTAGGTTACGCTGTTCTCTGCGGTAAGTATAAACACAATTTGTTGGGAGTGTCATTTATTTAGGACTATTAAGCAAAATCTGAAAACATTCTTTTGTGTTTAAGAAGTAGTTATCCCAGTTATTACATGTTACAATAAAAAAAAAAAAAAGCATGAAGAATGACTGTTAAACTTATGTGTTCTCCTTCAAGCTCGCATCTACCTATTGGCTCTAATGACTTCTTTGTTCTCATCAACCATGACCTCTACATTTAATTTTTAAAAGCTACATTGGTTTCCAATAGGAATTACTGCTGGGAACATTTTTCAGTTGCTGAAAGCTATTTTTAAAAAGAGAATTTGTTTTGTTTTTGACAGGGGCTGATAATATCCGGAAATACTGGAGCCGCTACTACCAAGGATCTCAAGGGGTAATATTTGTATTGGACAGTGCCTCTTCAGAAGATGATTTAGAGACTGCTAGAAATGAACTGCACTCAGCTCTTCAACACCCACAGTTATGCACTTTACCCTTTTTAATATTGGCCAATCATCAAGACAAGCCAGCTGCTCGATCAGTACAAGAGGTACGTCTCATTAATATGATAACTCTTTGTATATCTTGTTTTTTGCACTTTTGCTGCCACAGTGGAATCTTAAAAGATGCCTGTAATTAGGCATATGCTGGTAATGCTGTTCTTCAACATGAAACCTTAGTTTTCTTAGAAGGTGAAAAGCCTGATCAGTCTGATAGGAATTATGGTTTACATGTCTAACCCCACTTGGAGAGCAAAGATTTTTTTTTTTAACTGTTTAGCAAAAGTTAGAGGACTTAATCTGAATATTTTTCTCATCTGTTTTAAAGGAGTAAAGGCCTAGTTATTCAACATTTCTTTTTTTTTTTTTTTTACCCCTCCAGCTTATTTAACTTGTTCTTTTTTTCTCAAGCTTTTCAAGAAATACATCGTGTGTATTACCATGCATCACTTGCCCTCAAATGTTATGTTCTTGTCCCTCTGAAATGCTTACTGTTGACTAGAAGCAATGGGTCCTATTCTGTAATCAGCCAGGCTGAAAACTGATGTCTTATCTTTCAAGTTCCATGCTACCAAATACATTTTAATGTAGACTTATTCTTTACCTTTCTCGTTTAATTTCATTTCTTGACTTGTATCTATCCTATGAAAGCATGAGGCTAATTTTGGGCAAATAATCAGTCTCTGAGCAAAGCTTCTGGTTCATGATACTAGAGTAATAAGATATGTGAATACTTTTCAAAATTTAAATTATAGTCAATTTTAATCTAAGTACAGTGAAATCAAAACTTTTGATGTGTTCCTTTACATTGGAACTTTCAGAATATGTTTTCCCTCCGCCTTCAGGAAATTGTGTGGTTCCTTTAGTGACTTTGGAATAAGATGATTAATAGGAGTGACATTGTTCTGTCATTTGAGAAATGAATGAGAAACCATAGAACATGACATGTTCTAATTCCAGACCTCCCTCACTCTTAGTGTGCCTGTCTTCTCACCTTTAAAATGGGAATGATACAATTTCTTATAATAAATGAGTGGGATTAACTTGGATAATTCCCTTTGAAGTTTAAAGTACTAAGTATAAGAGATATCATAAAGAATTTTTGTTTAAGTTTTAGAAAAATATTTTAAAAGACAAAGATTTCTTATTTAATGGAGCTCATGTCTGTCTTTAGTTGCCTCATTCAGTATTAAGTAGTTAGCACCTTTTTTCTTTTTAGATTTTGTGAAATACCTTATAGGTAATATTAAGTAATTAAGATAAAAAAATAGCAGTACAAATCTATTCAGAGAGTCATTATGTGCAGATCTTCAGTATTGTAATCATGGTGAACTTCTTGACTTTAGGTAAATCTTTAACTTCACAGCACCAGTCTTTCTGTTTGTAGAATGGATATAAATTAAAGCATATAATGATATGTAGTATGCATGTTAAATTAGTTTATGATTATAAGGTACTTTGCTAAAAATATTGTTATTCTGAGTTCATTATAGGAAATATATATATGTATTACAGAATACACATAGATAGTATAACATTTTATTCGAATATATGTAATATATAATAAAAACACATATGAAATAAATATAATACAAGTGATATAACTTCAAATTACCTTATTTAAGTTATGAGCAATAGCTGAAAAGATTTTTTTAATTTGAGAGACTATATATATATATATATATATATATATATATATTTTTAGAGACCATTAAATTGAAACTAATGTGTTCTTTAAACCCAACATATGACTCTTGGTAATCCTACATAGGAAATAAAGACTGTGACATTGAGTAAAGGAAGCTTTAACAATTAATTGCTTCAGAGTATGTGTTGTGTGTGTTGGCTGACTGTCTCCTAGGAAAAGGGCAAATACAATTTTGTGATTCATCTTTTAATACAACAGACTATAAATGTACAGTGATCATAGATATTATTTGAAAATTATTTTAAACTGATATATGCTGGAGAATATGTGACTTTGTCCTTTTTATATCAATTTAAAATGAATTTTCCTAAAAATTTTTGCTTGTAATGGAATTCATAAATACCATTTTGAGGACTATTTTAAGTAAAGCGTTTTCCTTATGAATTTATAAACACATACTATACTAAGTGCATGTTAACATTTTAGACTGCTTTAATCAAATTCCATTATCAATCTTGAAGGTTGTTGAAACATAATGAGTGCCCATACTTTGGATTTGCGAGAAAAAGAAATGGAAACTTCCAATTTTTCTCGTTGTTTGAATGACAAAGGTTTTTTAGTATGGTGCTAGGATGCCTTGCTGAAATATTCCCAGGAATATTTTAGGAATTTAATCAATACCTTAGTGTCAGCATAAGAATGGAATTGTGAAACTGAATCTTAAAATTTGAATAAACAGTAACCTCAAAATGGTTGGGAGTAGGCATGGGTAGAAGAGGAGGTAGGAGATCGAAAAATGAGCAAAGTTACATGTTACTTGAAATATGTTTATAAGTGGCCATCTGTTTATTGTTCTTTCCTTATCATAAAGGTTTTACATGCTCTGTTGCTTATAAACATTTTTATTCATTTGTACCTGCTAATTTGTGTATACTTTTTAGAATTTCCAAATGTTAAAAAGGTGGTGTTTTACTTTGCAAAATATCTGAATTTTAGGCAAAATTCTGTTCTTTCAGAATCAAAGAAAATGCAGTTTACAAAAAAGCACTGAACAGTTCTTTGATGTAGTTAAGAAAAGACGAGTCATAGAGGCACATTGATTCCTCCACTCCATTGAAATTATTACATTTTGTGCTTAATGCATTACGTAAAATTTTACAATCATTTATCCTGCCACTGGAGTAAAACTTAAAGAATTCATTAGTCATTTAATGAAGATTCTATGATGTAGATGTGTGTAGAATCCCATAGAAGCCAGTGGAATTCAAATAAGAGAAACCTGAGCTATCACTGGGATTCCAACAGAGAGTGAAAATAATAAGGGAGTTATGTATTTTTTAATTCCTTCCTCTATGCAATGAACATCGCTATGTTTGTGTAGAGAACTAAGATAGAAAGACAATGGTTAAAATTACTTCGGAATTCACAGACAGAGGGCAACATGCCCAACTGTTTTGTTGCCCTTTTATTATGTAAGTGGAGTCTTGTACATTGCAGTTTTTCTTTCTATAATATACCTGGTAACTTACCCGAATTTTAAGATTTTATGTTTTGAGAATTGATAGTAGGAACATGTGTTGGTTTTTATTTTTCTTTAAGTAGCAAAACACTGGGAAAAAGAACACCCTTTACATACTGTCTGAAAGCCAAGCAGTTCTTGCAACAGATGTTTGTTGTATTCACTTTGGGGAGGTGTAGTTAGCACAGTTTTCCAGAATTTACTCACAATCGACTATTTTTCTTTATGGAAAACATAATATAAAAATCTGTAATTATGTCAAGGAGCTCACTTGATTCATTAGGGAAAATTCTACTCTTAAATGATAAAGTTTTAATGAGAATTATCTTAAGGGTTATTAGGTTAGTTTTTTATTTGTATTGAATTGTAATTGTATATAATTTATTTTACAACTCCCACAGGAGAGCATACTTCAGTTCTGAAGTTATATAATAGATCAGGAGGATTTTATGAGAAGTTAAGTTAATATAGTAGCCAATAAATGTAATCCTATTTTCCCGATCGTGATTCTTTTACTTCCTAGCTTTTCAAAATCTGATTTTCATTTTATTGGACATTATAATGTCTTATAAAATCACGTATTTTGTCAACATGAAAAAAATAGTTTATCCTTTCAGCAATGTAATCTGATTTGATATTTGTCCATATCCTTAACGTAAAAGTATTTAACTTTTCAGAAATACCGTGTTAACTATTTCTTCAATTTTTTTTTGTTGAAACAACTATTAAGAAATACAAAAACTGAAACATAGATCTTTGAAGTAGAATTATAAGATCAAATGATTCTATTGGTTCCATGGCTTATTAATTGTACCACAGGAAAATTCAGCTTCTAATTTAGAATGTGAAGATTAAAATTAAAATTTGTGATTGGCCATTTCTCAATTTTCATGTAATTGTAATTCAATTTGCTGTGTAATTTACATAGAATGTGGAATTCTATTCAAAAAGAATATAATGTAAATATGAGAAGAGCATTTACAAGTATTTCCACGATATAAACATTACTCTTTAGGCCGTTTTGTATTGATTATAAATATTCATATTTTTGAACAATGCTTTCAATATTTAATGGATTATGAATAGTTTATCTAGTCTTCATTTTTTAGTCTATAGACATCGTACTGGAAGAGAGTGCTAGTATATGTTTTGTGTTAACTGTTAACATTTAATTATAATTACTGGTTTATCGCTAAATATTTCTACATTGTGTAATTTTTCCCCTTCCTACAAAGGGTTAGAGAGTTTTTCTAAGGATTAGAAATTTTGGGCAGTGTTTATCTATTAATAGTAAGACTCTAGTTTAATTTTCTTTATACTGCTTGACAGTAGTGCGGTTCTTTTTTGGTAGGTCTGTGAAGTAGCCAATATCATCTGTTTTTCATGGCAAATCTTTTATTAGAATATGCAAAACAGTATTTAAATTACATAAAATACTTAGCTTAATTGAATATTACTTTCTATGTATGGAGTGAAATATGCATGCGTTTGTAAAATAATCATTGTAAAGTGTCATATACTTTAAATCTTAAGAGTCTTCCAAGTATCCTGACCTGCCTCTTGGCAGCATTTTAGAATACTGATTTGATTTTACATAGAGCAGTGTACATACCTATTGTGTGAGCAGTTTGAAAACTCCCTTATGGGATGTATACTTATTCTAAAATGATATGAGATGCAAATTATTTTTTGTCCATTCCTTACAGATGTATTTCACTCTGTTACAATTGAATCTTGAGGAAACAATAAGAGGGTTTGAAAGTCAATTTTCCGCTAAAAGGCTCAGTTATCTCCTGAAAGTTTACTAACTTGCAAGAGAAGCTAAAATAGCAATCATTTCAATAGTGTCGTTATTATAAATATATTTTTAAAGTTATTAGAAATAACTTTTAGCTAAGAATACTAAAACAGCCAGAATATTTTATTTATTCACGGACTTTTTCTTTTTATATGCATTACCTGAAAAATTAATTTGTATATTTGATTTAATTGATTCTAAATCTAGCCATGTTAATCTCACCATTCAAGGGCACTTTGTATACTTGTGCTTGCACTACCAGGCAATATTATGAGAATGTGCCCTGCCCACTGGAAGCTAATAAATTCCCACTAAAAAATATATTACATAGGAAAGGTCAATTCTATCAATGACATTATTTAGATAGAATAACAAAGTAATACATTTCAAAATATAACAATGTATGCCCCAAAGAATTCATTATGTTCTCTTATAAAACCCCAATTGCTTTTTAAATTCATGCGTATCTTTATTTTACATAAAGCTGGAAAATTTTGGGATCGCTTCCAGTTCTTACTCTTATTTTCCTTCTACAACCAGACATTTCGGTACTCGATTCTACCAATTCTGCTTTTTCAGTTTCGAGGTTGTTTACATGCCCATCACTCCCCCTTTTTCCCTATTCCTCTGCATAGGCCAGAAAGAACAGACTTCTTATCTATTTCTCACGATACCCATATCAAAAGCCAGCATGATCTTCTAATTCCTTCTAGAATCAGATGAAATGCCACAGATCTTACATGTTAACGTACTCGATCACTGAATTCCCTTTTCTCACTCACGTTTATTTACCACGCACTGTCCTGTTGCCTTGGGGAAGCCACCTGAAGATTACGGTGTCACAGCAAGATTTCCAATGCCCTCAGCTGAGCCAGGTGCCCTCCTTCTGACTTCCCAAGGCATCCGAGGCTTATCCTAATCATAACATTAGACTTAATTGCCTATTAACTTTCCTGACTACCCCTCAAAATTGTAAGGTTCTTGAAGGACAGGAATTTTAGCTTGTCTGTATCTCTGTGCTCAGTATATGTTCTTTGAATAAGTTACTACCTCTGAGTTTTAACATACATGCGTCCCTACTGGCCTGACACCATCAACTTTATCCAGATTTTCGTACCCTCTTTACCCAATATGACTCATTTGTTTCTATCCCTGAATATAAGTATTTTCCTTTCCCTCTACATCAGACCTGAACGTGGAACCTGACAACTCTGTGTTAATGGTTTTAAAAAGTGTTAATCTGTTAATTACTGTACTTAAAAATTTTTGTTTTCATGTATTTTATGTATTTATTTTTGTGGTTGTCCACTTGCTTAAAGCAAGCTACTATTTTCTTCCCAAAATCCCTCACAGAAAGTGGCAGAACATCTTAACTGTGTAATATTCCTCTAATATGTTTCTACAAATTGCCTATATTTTAACTATGTAGAGCTGGCATCACAAGCTGCCTTTAACTGTTTACGTTTCTCATGCGGAGGCTGGCACACAATGAAGCTCTATGGGAACATAAAGGAAGTGGTTTTAAAGCAATGAATTCAATTTAACAAAAACAAATTTAGCTTTGTAATTAATACAGTTGTTTATTACATCAGTGAAACTTAGGATTTTTAAAATTCTCACATTTACCACTTTCTGTACATATTTAAATAAAACAACATTTTGCTTCTTTCTGGGTCTTTTTGAAGCAATATATACGTGAGTGGTTATATTGGTGAACTTCACCCTTTAAATCTGTATTTCATTTTTGTGTTTTGTAAAAATTAGTAGTTCATTAACCCTCATTTAACAAAAGCAACAAATGATTCTGAGGCAGAGTTTGCAGAATCATTTCCTTGGCCCTTAGTTTTATTCATTCGTTCATTCATTCATTCATTTTGCAAATGAAAACTCAGGTACTGCACATTCCATAGTTTACAAGCTTAATAAAACATTTGTTGAGTTAAATTAATTTGGAGATAGACACATAGTTAATGTCAGTAAGGTGCTTTGAAGATAAAAAGCACAATAAGCGTTAGTTATTATCATTATGATAATTATTATCATTATTATTATTACATAGTGTCTGCTTAAAAATACCTTTGGTTGCTCTGGGATGGCTGAGACTAATGAGAGGGGTTAATCTGCTGGATTTTATCCAGAACTAAGGATTTAAGATATGATACACTTAAGATTTTTTTTTTCTGTAGTAGATCAAAGGATATGGATATATTTATTTATTCTGTTCCCAAAAGAAAAATAAACTTTCTGTAATGCAGAAGCATTAGAACTCATTTTGAATAGTTCGAATGTCTTCTTATAAAATTTCTAAAAAGATATCTGAGAAGTAGTATAGGTCTTCTAAAAAGTTCTAAAAACATAGGCACTGATTTCTCAAATAGTCGAAACCCTTTATTTCTTAGTTAACTATTTGAGTTGTATGGAGCTCAAATTTATTTTTGTATACTAAAAAAGAATAGAGCATAATTATGGATAGGAAATATGAAAGCTTAAGAAGAATAAAAATGAAAAATTATATCTTTGGGAAGTTATAAAAATAACTATAACTAATTATATAGATTAATTCCAATGATATCATTTTAAGGAGGATTTTTTAGATGATTCTTTAGAAAGAAGACTTCAAGATTAAGCCACATTTCTTACAAGATGCTGCAAAGATTGTCATCACAAGCCAAAGAGATAAAGGAATCAATCGTAGAAACATTTTAACAGGCAAATGTATGATAGTCAAATGTACACCCAGCCTCATAATCAGGAAGACATTAGTGACAAGTCTGAAGAAGACATTCCCTAATATTATTGCAAATTAAATAAGAAAAGACTTCAAGAGAATGAAAAGAGAAAAGGTGCCTGGAGCCAATGAATTACAATTGACAACCTAAAGGCAGTTGAAGAACCAATTGCTAGAGTGATTGCAAAGCTATTCATAGTGTGCAGCAGACAGAGCACACCAGAAAGCTGGAACAATGCCTTCAGTTCAGCAATATTGCTTCAAAAGAATAGAAAGAGGGGAATGGGAAGAGCCACTGACCCTGAGACCAATTTCCAGGCAGCTGCACAAACTATATACTGTAATTAAAGGTTTTGACCAGTAATCACAGCAAAGCCAGACTACAGAAAGTCTGGGGAACCAGCAAGATTTATAATGAAGCAGACATCCTTAAAGTATGGAACAAGCAGGTAAGAAAACCAGTCCATTTCTGGCAGTGTCTTTGAAAAGCTCTGCTATGTTAGCACTAGTATGAAAATCACACATTTTTGACCTTCCTATAAGAACAAAAACACATAATGAAAGATACTCACTTTCATCTTTTGAGATGAAAAGAAACAGGCCTTTTTCTTCTTGCCACCTTATTTTTTTTTTCTTTACCTATGAATTTTATGTGCCTTTGATAAAAACAGTGAACTAGACCTGTGCAGTGATACATACAATCAACTGAATGCCTTTCAGAAGCATCCATTCTTCCAAAGTAGATGGGTTCTGGTACAAATGAACTAATCCACACCCAAGTAATCTGTGTATAGAAGCTCATCTCCCTTTTGTTTAGTGGTATCTAGAATCTCACGTTGTTTTTTTTTTCTTTCTTTAGTAGTATCTCTTTACGTGGAATTCCTTATTCAGCCGTGAACAACTCTATTGTTTAAATATTCATTTAACCTCTACCAGATAGATAGCTTAAGAATAGGGGTATCTAGTGGTTTCGAATGAAGGTACAATAACAGGCTTTCAATGTAAACAAGATGCTGTACAAGAATCTTTTGAACAAAAATAACATCTCACTTTGCAAACACCATACAGTTCCCTCCTGACTGAGCCTGTTAGGATCTATGCTGTGTGTGCTATCACAGTGTCCAATAGTGAAGTAGGAATTACCTTCTTTACTGGAAATTCTGACATCTAAATTTGAACACACATAAATCTTTGATCAAAAAAAGTTTTCTGCTACTCAGTTGTAAAAGAAAAGTCGAGTAGGGTTTCACTTTCTTTTCTTTAGGTTTATAATTTAACACATTCAAATGTCTAGATTCAATTGTGTTAAGCAGTGTACAAAGATTGAGTTTAGTTCCTTTCATACCTGAAATAAGATTATGGGGCTTTAAAAAATGTTCTTTTAGGCAGCTTTTAGAATAACATGCTCTTTCAGACAGTAAGTAGCTCCATAAAAACAACTGGAATTGTTTTCAAAAATGATAAGTGAAACCAACTAAGCCTTATGGGAAGGAGGCTCTGCATATAAACTGTAAAATAATTTGGAGGTTACATAGAACAATATCATTTTAACATGTAGAATTTGTAATAAATTATTTATTTTTAGACTGTAGCTATGACTAATAATTCGTCAAGCCAAAACAAGTCTTTACTGAAATGGGCCAGAGTGGAAAATCTGGGTAACTTGTGTATAGTTTAGACAAGTAGAACAAAGAAATTATGAAATGAAAATAAGAGCTTGGCAGGGGAACCCTTAGAGAACAGCTGGTTGGAGCATTACAATTGTTAATGGTGCTATAAAAGAAAGATATTGCATTGAAGAGAAAAATGAATAATCATTAGAAGGATCCTAAAAAAATAAGCCAAAAAGGATCTTGAGATAGAGGTAGTATAATTTATATGAGCTAAGTAGTCATCAGTACTGTTATTGTTATTATTATCATTATCATGCAAAAAGCAAATCATTGTGTCTAGATAAATACCCTAATTTTATAAAACATAAATTCTTAAGAAAGAATATCTTTCTCATTATAAAGATATATATTTTAGCCAGCTCTAGAATAGTTTCATTCAAAATAGTACTTGTCAAACTTATTGGAAAATTAAGTTTAAATAATCAAATTATTTTTATGTGTGGGTAGAGATTTGTAAGTGTAAAAATGCATGTTTTGGACAATAAAAAATAACAATTTCCTATATTTTTATATTTGATGTTTATCTTTAAAGCTCAAGTTTAGACATCTTTCTATTTTTTCTTAATGGCTTTATATGACTTTTATATTAATAAGCAAATTAAGCTCATTTTTTAGGTTAAAGGGGAAAACAGATTTTAAGGTAAAACATGAGATCACCAGATTGCTTGAACCTGTTGTAGTTAACAGAACATTTTTATTAATATATTTATCTCTTTTGCACTTTACCAGAAGTTTTTTTTTTTTTTTTCCTTCATGGTATTAAGTCTTTTAAACTCTTAATCAGCACAGTTTTCTGCTGTCAGGAAATACAGTCCATCCTTAATGATTCTGAAGGTGTGGCGCCCCATTCTTTAATTATTTAACATTAGTCCTAGCAGTGTAGATACAGAAAGTATAGAATATTTTGTTTAAGCTATACTAACTCCATATGAGGGGCTGGACATTGCTTCTTTGTAAAATACTAGATATGGATCTTCGTTTTTATAGTTTTATCTGATAAAAATGGAGTGCAAAAATTGTAATTCTTTTAGTACTTGCTCTTATTTGGATTCTAATTATTCAAAATTTTGCCATCTGGTTCTTTAGCCATCGTAAAACCGAACTGAAAAATGCACGCTATTAAAAATGTCATATTTCTAAGATGTTAGAGCAAGAGATATGGCTGTAATTCCTGGGTTTACTTTCACTGAAATTATTTTTAGAATAACAACTTTTCTCAGGTATAGTTTGTTCACAAATACATATAAGTTTGAGACAAATTTTTGTTGAAATTACTTGATCTCTATTAATGACTAATATCATAAAGAAATGTGTCTATCATTTTCATTTGGATCTCCATGAAGTATTACATAATCTTTAAAAATCCATTCATTCTCACTTTATTTAAAAATCTGAATTATAAATAAAATCACATTACATTTTTAAGAAAGTACAAAAAGGCATACAGTGAAAAGTATTTCGTTTTCTAATTATGTACCCTGTTCCTGTCTAATTGACAACTCTCAGACGTCAGCTACATTATTATAAAACCTTGAATGTTAAAAGGTTAGAAGCACCAATTTAATGAATTTTCCTTAACAACATAATGAAATCTGGACTGTATATTAATGAATGTAATTATCTTAAAGATGGTACTTCTAAGATACTTACAGTAAGATATAATCATTTCAAGAAAACTATATTTCAATAATTTAGTCTCTAGGTTGTTACCATGAGTTTTAAACAGTTTATTGAGTCAAAGGAGGGAAGGAGACTTAGCAGAACTTCAATTCTGATTTCACAAGGATTTAGTTGATTTAATGTGAATGTGCATCTAAGGAGTCATACTTTCATTATAAAAACTTCAAACATATAGATAAGTACAGAAAATAATATAACAGAGAAATTCATTTACTCATCACCCAGATTTAGCAAATATTAACATTTTTACTATATTTGTTTCTAGTCTTTTTTTCTTTTTTAAGAAACAAATTATTAAAGATGCAGTTAAAGTCCTTTTCCTCTCACTTCTTCAGGAGTGAGTCTATCTTGAAGTTGGTGTTTAACTTTTCCAATGTACATTTTTATACCTTTAATAAATATAGCTATATCTCTAAATAATATATAGTAATGTTTTGTGTGATAAAAATTTATGTAAGTGGTTCTTACAGTGTATACTTTGTTGTGCTTTAACATAATTTTTGAGCTTATATGCTATATATAAATCTAGCTTACACATTTTCACTGATGTATTATGTGCCAAGGCATGACTGAATCATTTTATTTATTCATTCTCTCAGTGATAAAGTTTTAGGCTCTTTCTAGATTTTTGAGGTTATAAACAAAGTTGATGAATATCTTTGTGCATGTTTCCTTGCGTATATATGCAAGCATTTTTCAAGTATATCCATGTAAAATTGAAACTACTAGGTCATAGGATATACACATGTTCAACTTGATGGGTATTGAACTTGGCACTTGGGTTTGGAAATGACAAACAATAAGACTTTGATGTCAGAATCTAGATTTAAATCCTTCTTACTGTTGACCAGCTGAGTAATGTAGGGGAAAAACTTAAGTCTTTTCTCATCTGTAAAATGGGGATAATCCTAGACTCTACCTCAAAGCAAATAGTGAGGATTAAGTGAGGACTGAGCACATGGAGTGCTTAGTCAGTATTCATCCTTGCTCACAGTCCTCGGCACCCAACCCCCACCTCTTCCGGACAGGGATGTTATTAGGATTAAATGGCATTGATATCTGTGTCTGGTATAGTATCACGTTAGTGCTTGTTAAATAACAGAAAATGAAACGAAAAAAATCTAGTTTAGGCACAATGTGTTTATATACTTTTGAGGGTGCTTAAAGAATAAATTATAAATACAAAAAAATTGACACAAAAAGCAATGACTACTGTACACAACCCTTACAACTTTTATTATATGAAATTAATTTATTTTCATCCATTTTTAGAGTTCTCATGAGAAACAATTATAAATCATTAGCTTTGATAAAATGTACTTTCTTCTTTGTTGTGAGGAAACCAGGAAAATCAAATCTTTTGGTGATTTTCATGTGTGAAATTTGATACTTAAAGCTGTTTTTTACATTTTTCTAGATGTTATTCTGCCTTAATTTTTTAATATGTCATTTTGCAGTACCGTTAGTAGCTTTAGCTTTAAATAAAAAAAAGTACAAAAGCAAGGTAGAATGTTATACTTTGCCAAAGTGTAAAAATAAGGAAGATGCTTGAACAAACTGTGGCCCTACCTGCAGATTTCTAGATTGCCGTGAGGCCCCACAAAAGCCTAGAAATCTGCTTTTTTATAGCTTGTCACTTGGTGTGTTCTCATGATGTGATTGACAGGCTTGTTGTTTCCTCTCTTTGAAGGCCCAAGAAGCTACTGGGATTGTTTTAGAGCGTTCATCGCACCCGATTCTTACTTTCGGATTTAAATAGAATCTTCTCAAGCCTTAAAAGTGGATTACTTTGCACTACTTTTATTGCTTTTCAAGTGTTTTTGGAAATAATTGAGTGTCCTCCTAAAAACTGGATTTCCTGGAGTGTGTTTTCTTTGGGAGGAAATTTTAAGGCTTAGTTGTAGACTTTCCAAAAGCCCAAAATTTAACAACCAAAATGACCTGACTGAAACAAATTACTTAATAAAAAAATGAACGCAGGGCATAAGAGGAGAAAACGCATCGTATCTCTGTATTCCTTATAATAAATCAGACCTGTGTGTGTGCTTTTTTACCCCCCTTCATTCTCAGTTTCTTTTGATCATTGATCTGGGTGACCCCACGCTCAGGGTTTTTTTTCTTCATTTGACATGGACAGATTTTTGAAGTATAGCTCTCCTTTGGGAACCCCGGGCAGTTCCACTTGACTAACCTGTGATCTAATGAGCAGTAATGCAGGGTTACAGTGGCCATTTTGTGTGCTTTGAGGAGGGTGGCTAGACAGAGTGGGAGAAAGGCGATGTCTACAGAGAAAAAGAGAGGCAGGGTGATGGAACTGTGTGAAAAAGACTTGTTAGCCCGCATTAGTTTGCCTGATTTACTTCACAACAGGTCAGGAAAGGCCAACAGCAGGGTTGTCGTTAAATTGCAAAGTTGGAAAATCTTGCCATTAGAAAGCTTTCAGATCTTCAAGAGCGATTAATTCTAAAGTTGGTTTTAACTCACCTTTGAATTGCAGCAAACAGGGCAGCATCAAACTTTTCTTCAGTCTTACAGATGTTTATGAAATAATTATGTGATTCCGGATTCTTTTTCAGTGTTGTAAGTTTAAAATATATTGTCATGGTTGGTCCATTGTACAATGAGCTTGGATGTGAAAGAGAAGCTGAACACTAAGCGAGTCATTGCACTTTTTTATGCCCTGCGTCCCACCCTTAATGAGGTACCAGCCCTGCCTTTTTTTGGAAATGCTGTAACAGTGCATTTGTGAAGTCACATCCTCATCACTGGAGGATGCTCTTCAGTTCGTCCCTGCGTGTCCATTCTGATGTGTGTGTATCCTCCACTTAGAGTATAGTAAGTGTTAATTGAGAAAACCAAATAAGGTTTCAATGTCCTCTTTCCTCCACCTCAAGTTTAAGCTGGTATATTTTATATCTTACTGTTATTTACACCTTTTCGATAAAAAAAAGTTGACTTACCGAAAAATACCCAAGTTCCTAGAACATGTTGCTCAGCTTAAATGTTATTATAGGAACCTACAAGTGACCTTCTCGAATTTTTAATATTTTTTCCTGCACATTTAAAAAGACTTTGGAGTTTATATACTAGAAAAAGAATTTACAGTTATTGATCACAACACAACTTTTATTTCAGTACCATTTCTGTAAGACTAGCCGATAAAAGCCATTTCCACATGAGATTAAAGAACTGTTGGTGGTGCCAGCTTTTCTATACTGGGGTGTGTGTGTGTGCACGTGTGCACGCGCGATCTAATTATATGTCTGTCTTTCTGTCTGTCTGTCTGTCTATCTATCATCTATAAAGGGAATCTAAAACCTTGTGTTTGAGATAAAAATTGAAGCCCAACAAATGGCAATATTATTACCTGATTGTAGCAGACGTTACCTCAAGCTCCGTGATTACACTTGCCTTAGGGCTATAAAGTGTATGCAGGCTTAAGTGTATTCTTTATGTCATAAGACTACCCAGAAGGTGAATTGGATTGCTACAGTTGTGGTTCAGATGCTTTGGCTATAAGAATTTTGTTCAATAGAATAAAAGTACATTAGATAGACCAAATTTCAGCCTTATATAGTGACCAGAATGTAAAGAGTTATCTGTAGAAACTTATTTGTAAATATGCCTGCCTATCTGCAAATTGGCAGAAGGAAGTTACCCAAAGATGAAAGATACCTTGTTCAGAATTTTAAGCATATTTTAGTGTTTTTTAAAATTTCAGTATTTATTTAACAAAACAACTGTGTTCATTCTCTCGACCAATGTTTTTTGCTTACCTGCTGTATGCCAAATACTGTGCAAGGAGATGCAAAGATGAATAAGTTATGGTCCCTTCACCTACATATAACAAATAGTTGCAATATATTAACGTAAGAGTCAATGGAAATATGTAAAGACTAATATGGAAACACTGAGGAGAGACTAAAATTAATATGAACTAGCACATGTATAGTGCAAGGTATGTTTCACAAACATTATATCAGGTCATTCTTTTCACTGTCATGGGAAGCATGACATTGTTTCCTTATCCATTTTATAAATGAAGGTCCCAGAAATGAAGTAATAAATTACCCAAGATCCATTTCGTAACCTGAACCCAGGCCTTTGACTTTAACTCATCTGCTTTTTCCAGTCCACCACAACAATTTCTTGTCATTGAATTAAAAAAATAAAATAACAAGAATGTTTTATTTGATTTTTAACATATAACTTAATTTTCTTTTTTTCATTTTGAAGGCTTGAGTCAAGTTTTTTCCTTGGATGTTTCTTGCTAGTCGGACAGACCCCAGCTGCCAATTTGCAGTGATTATTATTTTCCAGTATTTCAGGGAGAAAGCCTGCTGATTTGGGCTTAACTTACTGTCCAGTCTGTCTTTGTTTTTAGAAATAACACAAGACTGCATTAAAGAGCTAATGACACCAAAAGCAATTTCTGTAAACACCCAAAGTCCCCCAAAGCTTTCCTGGCTGTGACCCCACCTCTAGCAGCTTTCAGGCTCCATTTATGCATGTGTTTATATTCATCATTTTTATAAATGAGAGACAAGAAGGAGATAGAAAGATAGGAAAGGGTCTTTAGTGGCAAAGAGAACAAGTTAAGAAAAGGAGTGGAGAAATAACACAACAGGTCATATTTTGGGAATTGTTAACCATTCTAAAATGAACAATAAATTTTCTAAATGTAAACCATTCTGTGCTTAGATGGGAAATAAATAACAATCAGAGAGTTAAAAAGTTACCTTTACATTAAACCATAGTTCATTTTTGGGGTACATCTTATTAAATACCTCTACCACATGTGATGGAAGACAGACAGACAGACTGGGATTTTAGATAAACTCATCTGACCTCAAAGGAGCAATGGAATCCTGAATTCTCCCTGTCCTATAGAATGCTGCAGGCACACTGAAGGATAGAAAACACATTAAAAACTATTTCTTAGCTCTCAAGAATCTTGAATCTTGATTTTATACCACTATTCTCTTCTTTGAAATAGTTGATATTCTTCTTAAGAATGTTGTGAATCTACCTTTTATCAAGTTAGTAAATACTCGGGGAAGGAATCTATATTTTCATTACTGAAAACACATGGTTTCCAACTGGGCAGTTTTCAAAACTATTTACTTCATAATGAGGTGATAGTAATTTCCTTTTAGAGATAGATAAAATAAATGATTCAGATGGTGGTAAAAATTAATGTAGCATTTCTAAAAATGCTCTAAAACTTTTATTAGGATACTTAAGAGAAAGTGGTAATAGTTATTTAAAATATCTATCTGAATTATATACCTCAGTGCTTTTGTTATTGTTGTTAATGTTATTTTACCTTTGTGTAGTCTCTATATCATGATTTATTTTGGGGTTATGTTGTATCTTTGTTGGGAATCTCTCTGTTTTACTGTTGAACTCTTTTTTTTTTATTCTTAAATCTTTTTTTTTTAATTCTTAAATTATTTTTATTTTTCAATTATAGTTGATATATTTTAGGTGTACAATATAGTGATTAGACATTTATACAACTTATGAAGTGATCACCCCGATAAGTCTAGTACTCATCTGACAAACTATACACAGTTATAATATTATTGACTATGTTCCCTATTCTGTATTTTATATCCCCATGACTGCTTTTATAACTAGCAATTTGTACATCTTAATGAACTCAAAATCTTTAATATTTTCATATCAAAACCCAATTTAGGTATTTCTAACAAAGTTCATTGAGTAGAATTGTTCTGTTTTTTTCTATATATTTCAAGAAATGGAAGTGCATTTAATGTATTGGAGAATGTGGCACTTTTCAAAAAATCTAAATTAAAACCTTGTAAAGACTAGTCATGGTAGAAGTCAGAAATTTGGTAAACATCAAGATTAACTGCTATGACATTTTCTAAGGCAGGTGGTAATTGTCAAAAATGTATTGACTAGCCCTGTATGGCATATATGCATCAAATTTTGAGAACCATTTTGTCTCTGGGGTAATCATCTGAAATGCTTTTCATCTGTTTCTCTAATTGTTTCACAGACTGCACCTTATATAGAAACCTTCACTCTGAGACCACACTGAAAACACATCTGCACTTAAGGATGCACATTTTAAAAAATAACTGTGTGTGTGTGAATATATTCATGTAAATTGATATTTAAGATAATTCTTGCTTTATAGCAGACTCGATATTCATCAAAATATATTCTGCATTTCCTTTTAATAGAGAAGTCACTTAAATATTATGTAATATTGATACTTAAGAGAGAAAAGAGTAAGTTAAAGTCATTTTTCCGCATTTTGCAAATCACCTTTTTTTTTTTCAAAAGAGGTTTGGTAACCAAAATCAGTCTTCTAATAGGTAGAATACTTGTAGGAAGAATAGTTGTATTGGAGACCTTTGCACCTCCCTTCTGCCTTTAGATTATAAGTCTCAGAATATCCACTGAAGTAAATCCTAGCTCTTTATTTAGGGAAAGATAGCAGTGGAGTAGAGGGGTGATGAACATGCGCATGTGTGTGGAGGGAGAGTTAGTAGACCACCTCACCCCCCTGCAGTGTTCTTACTCTTTGCCCAAATGCTGCCCAAGTTTTTTTCAGTTCATGTTAGGTCAGAATTGGGGTGCTGGTTTGGTCTCAGAGTGAGCCCATCAGGATCCAGAAAACACCCTGGCCCGGACATTTGGCTCAGTGCCAGAATCTCTCATGTTTGATTTGTGCTATGGAGAATGCACCATAGAAGAGCATAAACTCCCTAGACAAGACTTCTGTGAGCCCTCTCCACTGAGCAATAGACACTCTTCCCAGTGATTACCAAGAATTCAATCACATGTCCTTTTCAACACGAACAGGCTGCATCTTTAACATCAAAGCATGGCTTTGTGTTTGACCATCACTCATCCTTTATGAATACTTCCTTTACATGTTTATATGTCATTGTGCCTATAAAATGTGTGTAGGATGTAATGATGATGCAATAAGACTTGAAAAAAATACCCCTAAAATGTATGAATGCCATCTTCTAAGCACAGAGACTTTACATTTATGACATTGTATTGCAGGAAAAAGTGATAAAATTTGAAATGGTACAATTCGGATCTTATTTTTCATATTTAAAATATATCTAGATTTGATAATTCATGTCATTATACAATTTGACAGAATAAAGATCAGCCTAACGATTGTCTGGATTGGGGTTATGTTAGAGACCTGGTCAAAGATATCTCTGGAACCCAGCTCTGTAAGGGGGAGGAAAGCCCTCTGAGGCCTGGTGCCTTGGTGACCGTAGGACTAGAGGACGAAAGACATGAAACACATGGATGTGAACCCTTTAAGAAATAATGCAATGACAAAAAGGTTGATATTCTCTGCATTCCAGACTTCCATGAGAGGCTTTATGTTATTTTGGCAATGCCTCCTTTCCTCTGTTGAAATGGTCATCTGGCTTCTAGCATATGAGCCGTACCAGAAAACCTTTATATGTTTTTGGCTTTTATTTATAAAAAATTCTTTTCTATTTCATGCTTTGTCACCTATTTAATTATGAATATGCCTATGGACCTTGTTTGTTTTATCCTTCTTTTGTCCTTTTATTCAATATGAATTTATTGAGCACCTGCTTATACATTCAGGATAAATAGAATTTACTTACTCTTTACAACCAAACATCTTCAGTCCTGAAGGTATTGACAAGAATAGCCAAGGTTTCTAAAGCCAAATGCCAGAACGATTCCAAATAGGTTTTGGGCATCATTTGGAATAAATATTTAGTATAGAGCTTTACAAGAAGAGTACTTTTGTATGTATATCTTAGCCCTAAAAGTTCTGTGATAAACATGTATTGATTCCATATCCTACTGTTATTTTTTTTTTAAAAAAATTCAACAGTCTGTCCATTAGCGACATGTAAGTAGCTGGAGGCAGGGGAGGGAGAGGAATGTACGGAAATGTGTCTGACTTGGGATGTCTCGTTTTCCAGAATCCCTGCCAAGGCCTGGCAAGCCCAGAAAGGCAGAGGCTGGCACTATTCCCTGCCACTCCCCGCCGTCCATGGCATACCCCATCAGACGCCTGTTCTAGGCGTGACCCAGATTCCCTAGCTGATGCCTGGGTCCAGCAGGACCCACTGCATTTTTTTTTTTTTTCTGTTTCCTCATCTCTTCATCTCAAGTCTTGCTCAGCAATTAAGTTAAAGAAATGCTGCAAAGGCCAGTGCCAAAATGTGTTTGCCCTTCTTCTTAGTGGCACAAACCCAACTGTCAGTTGACAGGTGGGCATACACCCCCTGGGGAACAGTTAACTTCCTGCACCAGATGGAGTTTTACTGGTCCAGGAGAAGGCCTACAACTGGGTTGATGGAACAGATGCTCTGCAGACAGTCTCTGGACCTCAGCTTTCCTCATCTTCCCTTCTTCTATCTTCCCTCACTGCATATGTAGATGAGTAGAGCTCTGCAGCATGATAGGATATTTCCAAGCTGAAAGTTTTTCTCTTAGCGTGATGTTCAAGTAACAGTTCCCAGCCCTTCAAAACTTCAGAAATAAAGTCTATAAAAACAGAGATATGTATAGCTTATGGAATTTGAATAGTGACCTTAAAAAACATAGGTTATGAAAACATTTATATTAGCATTCGCCAAAAGGTTGTTTGGCTACTGTTAGCAGTGTTGACGCTCTGAATGGCTTTTCAACCTCTCAAACTTATTTGTGGTAGATGATCATATATAAAAGTAGTACCTTTCAGATTTCTAAAGTGTGGAAGAAACAATTTCCTCTGTGGTCTGATATATTTCCTTGTTTTATTACAAATAATTGAAGAAATGTGGAAGTGGATTTTTATGATATCCAACCTAGTACTTAAAAAGTGTAGAGGAAATTAAATCTATTGAAACTCTTGTTTTTCCAATAAGAAAATACCGGTGTTTTTGATCCTGACTTTCAACCATAAATCATCTGTATTATGACAGATGGCTCATCAATTTCAGTAAAGGGAGTCTAAGTACACCTTCTTGTTATAGCCTCTCGTAGTTGTGTTACAGATATATCTTGTGACATTATATCCTCATGTAAAAGAAGGTATCATGCCAGACTCACTTTTTTTTCTCTATAGTTCGAGGACTTTATAATTACCCTCTTTTTTTCCTTCCTTCCTCTCTCTTTCTCTTATTTCCTACCTTTGGTACTCCTTCCCTTTCTCCTTCCTCCCTTCCCTCCTTTCCTTATTATGAAATATATGAAAAATGTAAAACTATATGTAGTTAAAGAATATTTTTTCAAATGTCAGTGTCCCCACTACCTACATCAAAGACTAGACCACCACCAGTGCCTTATGCATCTCTGTACCCCTCATTTGCATGGCTCCCCCTACCTCCCAACCCAGAAGTGAAGTAACCACTGTTTTGAATTTCGTGTTGCCTATTTCTTTGCTTTTTATACTTCTGCCACCTATGTATATGCCTCCCTCATACTGTATTGTAGAGTTGTGCCTATCTTTTGAACTTTATGTAGATTAGCAATCACACTAAATGTGTTCTTCTGAGATTTCCTATTTTTGTCCATGATAATTATTTTGAGATTCATCCATGTTTATCTTGGAGGCTGTGATTCATACCTCTTTGTTGCTATATATTATTCTGTCATATGAGCATATCACTGTTTCTGAACATATCTTATGTATATGTACAACTATTTCACAATAGCTACTAGGGATGCCAAGTTGGAAGGTATATGCATATTCCACCTTATTAGGTACTGACAATTTTTCTGGCGTAGATAAAATTTTTCCTTTTGTTCACATCCTTGACAGTATATGGAATTGTCTTTCTTTGTGTATAATTTGAACATTTTGGATTGTTACTGTTAAATATAAGAAATTTATATCTGTATATTATTTTCTTTTTAACCAGCAAACTTGGTAGACTGTAAATACTTATGATTTAATCTGCATATACTGTGATTTTTCTGTGTATATTAATTTCATCAGCAAATAACAGGTTTTTTTTCCTGTGTCTTGTTTCTATTGTTTTTTCTTCCTTCATCGATCAGGGCTTCAGGACAATTTAAAATAGTGTTCTTGTCTCCTTCTGGCGATAAAGGGTGTGCTTTGAAACATTTTTTCCTTTAAATATGATTGTTTGTTGCAGGCTATTTATTTATTTATTCATTTATTTATTTAGATAAATGCCTTTAATCCAGCATGGTGAAGGGCATTCTTATAAAAGATGTATTTTTCCATTGTGAAGTGGATTTTATTATGAATGGATATGGAGATTTATCAGAAGCTTTTTTATGATTACTGGGAGGATTATGTTATTTCACCCCTATTTATAATAATCTATTAATGTAGTAAGTTACCTAAATTTATTATCTAATATTTAATCACCTTCGCATGGTATTAGATGTGATGGCTACAGAAGAAATGTCAGAACTTCTCTACCCTGAATTAACTTACAGTCTAATTGAAAATCTTTGATTAAAGAAAAGTTAATAGATGCTATAAGGGTAAATTGTAATCATTTACTACATGAATGGGACTTGGAGTTTAGTTAGCAAAAACTATTGTATGATATACTGAGCTAAGCCAGCTACTTGGACAGGGAGGTCCAGCAGCTGAAACTAGGAGAATCTATATGTCTTTTATGACACTTTGAATAGCATTACTTTTATTTACCAAATTACCTGCTTTTTGAGATTTTAACATTGATTTAAAGTAATCATTTATATGGGGTCATTCACACTCCATATGAATGTTGCTGGTTAATGAGGTTTATTGCATTTTGTCTGACAAAACCACCCTTAAAATCTACTTTGTTCTACCAAATAGTTTGCTGCTGCCCAATTTTTATGTCATTAGTCACACCCTGCTACAAAGTTAGCTTCATAAATATTTGGATTTCTTTTTTCTTAATAAACCATTTGATTCTCAGGGCTGATTAAAAACAGGACAAATTAAGAACAATTTAATTCAAAAAACATAAGCTACCTACAATGTGAAATGGATTCCACGAGACTCCTGTGTAAATAACTAATCAGACTTGCCCTCAGGAAGCTTCTTGTCTCCTAAAATTCAGTGACATTGCACTGTGTACTGTTGTCCTTCAAAGTGAAGTAATTAAAATTCTTATTGGGAATGATTTTTGCCTCATTGGTTTCAAGACAGTTACTCTACCTTTGAACAGGCTAAGAACATCATTGCTATCCTAGGTAATGAGGCAGTGACTACAGAAATTTATTTTTCAATGGCCAAAATAGATTATTTTTTTATTGTTTTGGTATATGTGTACACATAATTTAGTTCTGTAGGTTTTTCTTTTACAGTTCTTTACTCCACTTTTCTGCCATGTCAGTCACGTGTACCTACCTTAGTTTTGACAGTTCCTTAAGACCTCTTCAGACAGTACCGCTTCTTTCACATTCTTTTGCCTTAATTTATTCATATTCTTGTCCTGAAAACTCCGCAGGTACAGAATGAGTCGTTTCCTTCACATGGTCTTTTTGTATTTTGCTCTGCTACCTACCCACATTCTTTATTATCTTTCTGTATGCTTTCCGGAAACAGCCATATTAGTGGGCAGTGTATTTTACCATATTAACATGAAAATTGTAGTGGATAGTGCCTAGGATGCATTATATTTCTGTGACTGTAAAATCATTCAGCTAATATTCAAAATACAACGTAATGGTTATACCTATTAATATTTTGAGCCTCTTAATTTCATTTCTGTTGGCTGTAGATATGGTAACAGTGTTCCTGGCTTCCTCCATTGTTGGCATTCTAAATGTGGTAAATGCCAAAGGAAACGAGTCACATATTTGCATTTTAGCAGACTGGAATATTTGTGGTAAATGCAGTTGTGGCCTGGTATCTCAGCCATTCCTTGTAGCTATCCAAACCAGAGGTGCTATTTCCTGAAAGCGGAGAATTCAAAGAATCCAATCATAGCATGCTTTTGGTTTTTGATGTTAAGGCGATCTGGGACTACAGATCGCTAAAGTAGCACCATATCATGGTTTAATTTAGAAATGACAAGATGTAGCCTTACGGTGTCAGCAGTACCATCTAAGGTTATAGGACTCTGACTTCAAATGCCTTTTTCTGCCTACCAAATATTAAAATGGAAATAGTTAATTCAGCCTTGAACAAAGTTTGAAAAGTATCATTTAAAATATAAAAATTATTTGAACATAAAATATGTACTGGCTTTGCATAAATAAATTCCTCATTCCTCCCTTATTATATCTTTATGTTTTGTCCTTCTGTTTTCAAATGATTAAGTCATCTGCCTGTAGGAAATTGATTCTAATTTTTGCAAACAGCAAACACAAAGTCCAGAGAAATGAAGGCCCAAGTCATTTTACTTATCATTAAGTCTGCCCTATTTTTACTTAACCCATTCTGATTTCTTTTGTTCCTAGTTTACTAGACTTGTGTATATTTTTATGGCAATTAGCATACGTATTTCATAGAATGTTAGCATTAACTAACAATAAGTATTGGGGGTGGGGGGGCGGACAACTGTAGTCTTTGCTTTTCCATCCTGTCTGTAGAGGTCATAAAATGCACTTCAGACAAGGTCAACAACAATCATCACTTCAAGAAATCGCTTTAACTGAGAGCCTGATGAAATTTACATTTGATGAATGTGCATTTAAGCTACTACAAAATACATATGCATGAATTATATTTGTTTAATAGCCCCTTCGTGGCCTATTATGTCTTGAAGTTCTCTCTTAGGTCATGAAACACCTCCCTATAGCTCCTATGAGCAGGGCGAGGCTATTTGCATTTGCAGAATTTTAGAACTAAAGAGCCATAGAGGGGTTTCTTTTTATTAAGCCTATAACTTTCAAAGTGATAAAGTGTCCAGGTATTCATTAGACCTCACCCAGATTAGTCCAAAGTGTCCAGGTGATAAGGCTAAAGCATGATACCCAGAGCCTCAGGCTACTCAAGGGTGAGTACAGTTATTTGTAAGCCTGCCTGCCCTGAGACCCATTAGCCTCTTCTCTTTTCTTCAAAGCCATGGTTACTGCTAGTAGAGTGACCATTCTAGTGAAAACCTTCCAAAGAATGCAGGCAACTGGAATATTTCAAAGACCGAGGATATCTTGATTCTGTATCTAAGAGTACAAGTTTTAGAAAGTGTTGGGTTAATAAATTCTGCAGCAATTTACGTGTGAATAGGTGCAGAGAATTTAAAAATAGTTTACATACAATTGCCAAATGTTTTAAACCAGTACTAATCAAACCAATAATAATCAAACTATTTGTGGTGAAAGACCAGTTCCCATCCCCCACCCCATCCCCATTCAGCACCCACCAGTACTCATTACACAGGTCTATATATGCAATGAGATGAGATCACTGATCACATGTTTGTAAGTCATAGCCATATCAAATTCTTTCCAAAGTTTCTCAGTGCTTATTCTCAGTTCCTGTACTTATCACAAGTCTAGACTGGTCATGTCCTAAGATCACACTTTGAATAGCATTGCTCCAAACTATAGCAAAGAATAAGGGAATGAGATCAATGGGAGCAAAATAAAGGGATAATAGATACGATGAATAGTTATGAGACTGGTTAAATTGTATTAAGTAAAATCAAAGATTACTCTGTGATGTATTTGAACCTAGTATTTTACTAATCATTCTAAAGAGCACAAGGTTAAAGCAATCCACTCTTTTTTTGATGTTTTCATATCCTATGATGAATAGACAAGGTAGGAGCATCATAGCAGTTCGCCCAAAGTGAATGAATTCAGCTTTGCCTAAAATGTGGTATCCAGGATATATTCTGTAATTTCAGTGGTTTCTCAAATTTTAGGGTTTTATTAAAATCTGTGTATACATACATTTGGACATTATCCAAAGAAATGATATCCGAACCATAAAACAGCCTCACTAAGGATTCATAAATATGACCTCTCCCGCCTAATTATTTTCAAATCATGTTTGTCCCTTTAGCAGCTTCCAAGATGATGTTTTTCAACTCCCATTACACCCTAAAAAATTTGCTTGGAAGAGTGAAATCAGTTACAGTCTTCTTTGCCAGAACATGGTGCCACACCCTTGGCAGGTAGGCAATGTTGTCTTCATATGTTTGCAAAATTACTGAGCATTAGCACTTTGTCCTCCAGAGAGCACTCAGCCCTATCCCCTCAGCTTACAGCGCAGTAATGCCATAGACAGATCTAGCTCGGGAGGTAGGGTGGATGGCAATGTCAGGGCTACTCCTAACTCTGCGCATGCAGAGTTTGAGATGAGGGTAGTGTTGATGGAAGGGTGGGCACAGTAATTGTTCTTTCAGTTGTACTTTTTTTCTCAAAAAAAAAAAAGTTAGAATAAATGTAAATAGACACTCTAAGTTTCAGCCTTTGGATCATTTCCAAAGAAACTCAACACCACTGTGGTGGCCCCAAAGTGATCCTACTCCTCCACCCCTCTGGGAGTCTCCAGATCTCTAAGATTAGATGAGCCCAAGAATAGTCTTACCCCACCCAGCCACTCTATCAGAAACCATCTGTGGACTGACAATCTGCTCCCATTCTGAAACATTACAGTGTCCTGAATGGCCTTATGGACCTCTTATGGGTTTGGTCACACAGACCGAGGGTGCCAGGTACACTCACTAAGGCTAATGGTACAGCGGCATTCCAAGGGCCTGCAGTGCCATTCACTCCTAGCCTGACCATTTGCCAGTGGGCCTCCTGGAAGACTTCCTGGTTCCCTCTGAGATGCGACTCCTCCCAAAGATTGTGGGACTCAGCCCCATGGGTCCCATAACACCCCGACAGTAGGATAAACATTGACATGGTGATCACTGCCCCCACATCGATCACTCAGTCATCTTGTCGGTGTGATTAATTCCCACAACCCCCATCCATTCCATTAAACCGTAGCGCGTGTTTAATCTTTGTTGAATAATGATTGACCAGAATCTTGCTGCCCCTTGAAACAGGGAGAAAAAAAACTTATCAAATAGTACTCAAAAGTTATTAGATATTATGCAGAATTCATAGTTCTATGTGATTATAGTCCCATATTACAATTATAATCAACGATTTACTGTAGGAAGTTTTGAAACTGAAAAGTTTGGCAACTTAGAGATCCATCATGTACTGTAGACCTATTAATATATTGAACACATTTCTCAAAGTTTCAATAACTTCTAAACAGGAGAAATATTTTAGCTATAATCGGAGATAGTTTCTCATGGAAAAACTTCTGACCTGGAATTGTAATATGTGTCATATTTAAATATATCCAGATTCATTTCATTGTCACCATCCATCTGAAGTGTTTAATTCTTGCACAACCACCCCTGCAGTAAATTAGTCAAATGACTACTCAACCCTTGTTGCATAGAATAGTCAAGAAAAGTATTTAAAAATTAAAATGAACCAGTGAATCCGTTCCAATTGCATTAGGAGTTCTCTCTGGTTCCTTGAGTCCCAATTGTTTAAGTAGCCACAGAGGCACTATGTATTTGCTAACAAACACTCAAAAGAATACATGAGCTCTTTCCTTTCCTTTCTTCTTCTTTTTTAATTGGAAGACATTACTCATGAAATACAGTTCTTTCTTCTCTTGACAGTAGAAAGGCAGCATGGTTATTTCTTCCTCAATAAATTAAGTCCCATTGTCAAACATAACTACTGAGAAAAAAATGCAGTGTCTGCAGTCCTAACTTTTAGACATACCACATTCGCTTGCATAATCTTTGTCTCCATAAGATATTTTCACTGTCAAATATGAAGGTATATGGGCCTTTATCCATCTCCTCACTTTCCCCATAGTTTCAAGAAAGGCAGCCATCCGCTCATCCAGAGTCATAAGTGAAATAGCAAAATTCCTTCACATCTAGGTATTTAACATGCCAAATTCTTCAGACACTCCTATATCTCTAAGATACTATTTTAGGAAAAGGTTTGACTAGATATTATAGTAAGATGATATTCTGGCTGAGGCAACTGAGGCCTCAGCCTCCTCAGAGCATTAAAGGAATAAGAGTCATGTGCATTCAGAGATAAGCAGGAGGAAAACAGAAGAGGAGGGCTAACAGGACTTCCTGTGAGGGCTTCCTTCCCTTTATTACAGCTAAGAGTAGTTGAGTAGATGGTGTTTCTTTAGTGTGTCTGACAGACAATATATTCAACTTGGAACAGCAATTGCAGTCAGAAGAGATACTTTTATATCATGATAATATAAACTTTATATGAATAATTTTTTCTTCCAAATATGGGTGTTTATATATACAGGTGTACGTATCTGTGGTTTTTGAAGGAATATAGCTTAGCAATTTGGTGAATCTTGCTCATCACCTTATGGTAGGTAAATTCTAAAGTCAGACTGTAAGGAAAAAAATCATAGTCAAAATTCCTTTTGGAAATCTTTTAGAATTTTCATATAGTTATTTTGTATCTAATATGGGAACATTTTCCTCTTTTTTCTTTTATGCACAAACACAGTCATTGATTTTCATTCAAGGGGTAGGTTGAATAAGAAAATACTCAGCTTTAACTATTGGAATCACACATTGTGGTGGAGATGCTCACACCATGAGAAGCCCTGGAGAATTGAGTGGATTCCTGTCTTCCTTCTCCAGAAGATAAATTCATCAGTTGGAATGGTCGTCAGGCACTATTTCAGTTCTTTCTCAAGTTTAATGATTGTAATACAGTCCCATCCTACTAATTACTCCCTGGTTCATTAGTGGAATACCAGTAGAAGCAGTTATTTCAAACAAATAGACTAAATACTTTCAACTGCTTTTTTTTATATATAGTTTAAAAATTTTAAACTAAAGCTAAGTGGGAAGCACACAAGAACCAATAACTAAATACAAAAATCTATATACTACATACACTTTCATGAATGACATAATATGTATTTTTTGACTTATACTATGGACTGAATTGTGTCCCCTCAAAATTCATGTGTTAAAGTTCTAACCTGTAATGTGACTATAAAGCTTTTAGGAGGTAATTAAGGTTAAATGAGTTCATAAGGGTGGGGTCCTAATCTGATTGTATCCAGGACCTTTTAAGAAGAGGAAGAGAGATTTCTTCCCACTCCCCCAGCCAGGAAGAAAGCCCTCACCAGAAACTGACTATTTTGGAAGCCTGATTTTAGACTTTCTCTTTTCCAGAACTGTGAAAATAAATCTTTGTTGTTTAAGCCACCCAGTCTATGGTATTTTGTTGTGACAGCCTGAGCAGACTAAGGCAACTTATGAACTTGAAATTTTAAAAGATTTCAGGTCGCCATCTTCTAATAAGTGAAAAGATAGTTCTATCTTCACTATTGCGTGACATTTGAAGGACATGGTGCTTCTGTAGCATTCAGCTTAATTTGCTCAGATGAATAAACTCAGGAAAATTTTTTTTCTCCCTGTTTGATATATATACTTCATGAATTTGAACTATTTTGAACATGAATGTTTATTTGAAATTAATATTTAAATACTTAGTTTTAACATGTGTTCATGATTAAGAAAAAAAAATACGGCACTCTAAGCCTCTGTTTTTTCTTAGAGATGGTGAGGACAGGATTCAAACGAAAATGGTTTCATAGCCATATATAAGTGCCTACTTAAAAAATCATTGATGAGCTGAAATTTTCCACCCCCAAAGGCATCTTTAAAGAGTTCTGCATAATAATGAAAAGCTTGACTAAGTAACTCGGATACTGCGCCATCTATAGGCAGCAGCAGTGAATGAATTGTGAGCTCAGCAACGATGACCTTTGTTTCTTTTCACTCCTCTTAACTCTCTGCCGCGCTTTTGTGAAATATTTAAAAAATTTTAATCTTTAATATTCCTGTTTTAAAGAGTATCTAAACCAGTCTCAGTGGTAGAATTCCTGTGTCCTATATTTTATTGAAAATGATGACACCTTCTTGGAAGCGCTTTGTGATTCCGACGTCCCTGATGCGCGGCCTTGTTGTTCCTTAAAAGATTCAATAACTATACATTTAAAACTTCATTTTGTTTTGAATTTTTGGTGTTCTAACACAGTTTACAACACTGCCTATATTTTTTTGTCCAATTTACTACAGACTGTCTATTTCATTTAGAAAGATATCTAGAAAGGATGATTTTTAAAATATCTTTCTTATCAACATTCTTAATTTGCCTACATTTAAAATAAAAGGAGTGGTTATTCAAAATGAGTTTTAGAAAGTATTGATATCAGGTAGGTTTGCACGTGAAAAGAATAATTTGGGGCAATGGAATTTTATATTAGTACTTGATATTGGGACCTATTTGGTGCTTGATTCTCTTTTTAAGAGTCATGGTTATAGTCAATTTTCTTTCCATTCTTTATGATTATTGGGTTGGATGGTTTTGGTTCTTTTCAACAATGGATGCTTTGAGTAACAAACTTCAATGCATAATTACCCAGTGAAATCATAGCGAAGTGATGAGATGACAATAAAGCAACTTATTTTCAGTAACTTAAAATGCTATAATATAGGCATTAATCTATACATGAATATTCTAGCATCTGACTTTATTCAGATCATTTAACATATTTGTTTAAACTATAATTTTGAATTATGAGTTTTTGAAATAATTACTATTCATCTTTTAATATCATTTACTTTTTTAAAAGTAATAAATCTGATATTTTAATGAAATCTATAAACTACTGAGTTCTTTTGAATTAAAGTATTAATAGCAGTTCATTTGAAACATCATTTCCCCTAGTTTGTCATATTATTTAAAACATTCTTTATAATAGCAGTTAATCATAATACAAATTTTAAATTGTTAAGCTGATTTTCATGCTATAAGGGTTCACTGTAATAGTAAGTTAGCGCATATATATATAATCACTTTTCCTTATGATTTAATATTTTATTTACATTCATTAAAGCATTTTTGATCATTGGAAATCATGCTCATTCTAATTGTTTTGTTTAGAAAATGTGCAGTCTTTCTTTAGTCAGAATAATCATTCTAACTTATTAGCATTAGGGTATTAGGGAGGTCAGTGATTGTGGAAGAATCTCATCTTGTGAGGAAGGGATGGGGGAGGGTTGAATATTTACACTGGGCCAATGCTTTTAAAACTAATTGATGGAGTACTAGAATGCCTTCTCATATACAGCTAAAGAGAAGTTTAAAATAAAACTCATTTCTATTAGGAGAGTCACCGAGCTTCAAGTGTGTATCATTTGGTGATTTACAGGGATTTTTTATGTGCGCTCATGTTGTTCCTTTACTCATATGGTGTTGGCTAGTGGATTACATATAGTGGGTGCAGAAGCACTCTTGCTTCCTGGCTCCTCATGCATTCAAAACTTTGCTATTGCTCAAACCAGCCTGCGGAGTAAGACAATATATACTAAGCAAAAGCTATTCTGAGGATTTTGAGTCATTTGAGACACATCAATGCTTAGAAGCAAATTGGGTTCAGCATCAAGAGAAAGACTCAGTTTGGGCATTAGGAATAACTGTGCTTTTTTTTTTTTTTTTTTTTTTGGTTAATAACCTTAAGAAGGCATTGTAAATAATAGAGAAATAAAATTAAGTTCAAAAGAATTTTATGTGGGTAGTTCCCTTTAAATACTGTAAATCCTATTGTTTGAAATAAATAATTAGATTAGAATTTATTTAAATTCATTGTAATCAAATTAGCATAATTCAGAAAAGACAGTCATGTATTTTTCCCATGATGCTTTTATTAATTACATCTTTTGAAAGGAATGGTTTTTCAGATTGCAGAACTCACTAAAATGTTCATGAATGCATTGTAAAATATCCTTTGAAATGTAGTTAAAAATCTGAGGTTGTTATATACCCCTCTTTGAGTCCTCTTCACCCTTGCTTGGCCTGAGATAAAAACCTCACATCTTGGCTAAATAACTAAAGACAGCTCACCTGCACCGAGGTTTGCAATTTGAAATAGAATTCTGGGAAAGAGTGTGAAGTTAGTTACCTATCATCAGGGCTGGCTGTTTAGATCAGCTGTCTTTTACAGACCCAAGACTTTATTTATGCATATTAAGTAATGGGAACCCCGCAGGGAACATTTTGTATAAATGCTTGAACACTTTACTTGGAATGGTGAGCCCCTCCCCCATAATATCTGACTTAGGACACTAAATTCTTTCAGACCTTTTTAATACATCATGCCTTACTGTTTGGAAGGCGAATTGCTTTGCTGTGAGATCTTTATATTTGCTCAAGTTTCTTGGTTCATTTTCTGGGGCATAATGCTTATATGGGGTCAACAATAACCACTCTAGTCTCTCCCCGGTGATTGATGTTTGAAAAGTTTAATAAACTGTCTAACACAGTGAATTTCTCTTTAGCCTGATAAGACACTTTTTAATTTGCTTATTTGCGGCCATGTTTTCTGTATACTTTTCAAGATATTCCTACCACATTCATTTTTTTTTTTCCAGTAACAGACATTGTTAAATATCCCAGTTTGAGAAAACATCGCTTTATTTTTTGCATTCCATTCAAAAGGTCAGAATTTGAAGAGCTCAAGTAAATGAATGACAGTAAATTAACAGGCATGAGAATAGTTTATCAGTACTCTTAATTTCTCCCTATTGAGTTTGTATTTATGATGATGAAGTATCACTAAATATCTTTGGGGTAGGTTATTGTAAGGGAAACTAATAAGGATTCAGCATCCCCAGAGCAGCCACTGAGTGGAAGAGTCTTGCTAAGACATGTATTAGATGGTACTGGAGTGGTCCAATGGTTGTCCTCATCCTGAGCACAAGAACCTATAAAACAGTGATGTCTGCCTCCATAGGCATTTTGTTCATAGTCTGGGGAATTTACAAAAGACTACTCCCATTTTGGACCCAGTTAACACTATGAATTTTATTCATTCAGTTTCATCTTTTATGTGTTACAATTATATACCTCCAGGGTCTCTTAGAACTTACTGTCTTTTAATAGAGATGTCAACTTAAAGTGTAATGTTTTGGCCTCTAAAAGATGATTTTTATAAGGTTCTTTTATAAGATGTAATGTTTTGTCCTTGGGAAGATGATTTTTATATGATTCAATCTTTTATAAGATTGTGGTTTAAGTCAGTGGTGAGGATCACCTTTTCAAAGGAAATTTATATGTGTTCTTTGTCACTGTTTCAAAGAGTTTATCACAAGACTTTAATTTTAATATATATCATGATATGCATCAGTAAATTTTCATCACACTACCTTCTGTACCACCTTTATTTCTTAGTTTGCTATTGAGTAAATGCCAGGCACTGTGCAAGGTGTTCACTTAATCCTCATACCAACCGTGTGGTCTGTGTGTATAATTTACACACATACACATACACACTTATAGATACATAATTTATTATGGATAGATATCAGAAAGTTAATTTAATGTATTAAAACACAAACAGCAGTCAGTATACAAATCTAAGTCTGTCTGATTTCAGATCTTATGCTCTTACCTAGTTCATACTCTTCATTTACCACATTTCAGATTGCATTTATGTTTATAATTTAATATATTACATTATTGTATTATAATGTTATAAAATAATGTAATTATAATTAAGCTTATAATTTAAATACAAGGTTAAAGAATTATGGCTTTAAAGCCCCACATAAAATACATTGTAGTTTTTAAAAAAGTAGCATGTTATTAATCCAAACGCTATTTTGTTCTAACTTCTATTTTTTCATTTTAGCTGTCTTGTGAATAAAATCTTAAATGACCATTAAAGAAGAATCAAGGAAAATAGTTAAATCCTCATGTAATTCCATATGAAAAAACTTCATGTCTACTTGGGGTGAACATATCAGTTTCCTCAGGTTCCTTGTTTGGCTAATGACAATAGTAAAATATTGAGGTTATAAGAATCGCCTATATTTATTCTCCATCATTTAGCAAAGATCATGAATATTAATTTTTACCATCTCAATTATGAATTCTTCTTAGCTTTTGGACCAAGACACTTTTAACTCATTTGAAGCAGTATGGTAGTAGTATGGTCCCCCGTGGCTTTTCTTGTTCTTCCGTATTCAGTGCTCAGAGTCATTGATAGGTCTGTTTTGGGTCTTTCTGAAAATGGGTTTGTTGTTTTTGTTTGTTTGTTTTTGTTTTTTTTAGCTTGCTAGATCTTATAATCTTCTGGTACTTGGAGCTTCACTTAATTTACCAAGACTGCTTAATTTGTATTTACAGGCCTTTTGTGTCCCATGAAACATAAAACCCCCAAGGAGCGTAAGGAATGAGACTAAAAGTTATGGATACTTTGCGAAGGTTGCTACCATGGAGACATTGGTGGTGAATACAGACTCATTTAATTTAAAATTCTTGTTACTTTTTATCTGCTTATATATACCTTTTATTCAATCATTACTATACCAGGTTTAATTTCAAAATAAAACCTTATAGTCAAATAGAGAAGATAAAAATTAAGAAGGAAATGGAGTTATTTTATTCTGTACCTCTAATGCAATTAAATTACAATCCCTTTGTATTGATAAATAGTAGAAACTGATAGCTCTGAAATTCGTGGGGTTTTTTTTAAACACAGCAGTTTGTCATTTATTCCTCCAGTTGGGGAAAGTCATTTAAGCTCAGATAGATTTCAGTACTCTTATACATCAAACTTTACAAAAGCAGATACAAATTAAAAGTTAATAAAATGTCTTTTCCTATTTAGGTCCTTATCTTCCTTATTTTTCTCCCCTCTTCTCAGTTTTTTTAAGCATTCTCTTCAATTTATAGCATTTTATTGACAATCTGTGGTTTGTGAACTGTCATCATTCCCAGTCCGTCACTTTAAGAAGGAGCAAGGATTTTAGCCAACATTTTTTAATATTCATTAAGCATTAGGCAGTTAATTCTCGAAACCACACAGTGAAGTAGGTGCCGTCATGCCATCATCATCCTCATTATATAGACAAAGCTCAGATTGTAAGTGGTGGACCTAGAGTTTGAATACCAATCAGTGCGATTTAGACATAGGATTTTTTTTCCCCCATACATGAGAGAATGTTATGATCTAGAGCTGGCATATAGTAAAGATGCTAATCAAAAGTGAAATTGCCAAATTAGTGAGCTAGAAGAGAGGCTGACACCTTGTGAATATTCAGATTATCACCCTATGAATAAAATAGTCCCACTCTGGTTTTTCTCTGCTGCCAGCAAAAATGAGACTGGAAGGCAACACCTGGAAAGATGGGGCTCCACCCAGTCTCCATGATATATCTTGGCATTCCCACTGAAGCTATTAAGCCTGGAATGTTAGAATAACTAGCGAGCTGCTCAGTAGTCAAGATGAGTTTTGTGCTTACAGGTACTGCCACATTCCCACCTGGCTGATACTCATACATCCAATTGTAAAGTTTCTTGTTACTGCTAGTTTGAGCCACCTTCATGTCTCTTGGCTCTTCTTTTAATCAAGGGGACTAAACATTTCTTTAGGGTTTAAATGATGTCAGTAATTGGCAGTAGGAAAAAGGAAATTTAATCTGAGATGATCACAGAGTCATTGGTCTTTTCCTCTTATAAGTAGACACCATGAGACTATTTCCATTTGCTTTACCCAGAGTGTGATGTTGTTTACTACTCCATGTGGGGGCCAGCCACATTTTTATATGAAAGAATTTTTTCAACCAATTTCTAAAGTAAAATGTTAACACTCTTACTTGAGGTCTGGGTTTTAGTACATCCCATATTTGCTTCAGTGTTTGAGTCCTCTTGTGTATGTGGTGAGAAGTTCAAAATTACCCCTTATTTATACAGCCTTTGGCAGTTTGGGCAATGTGTTTTGTCACCTGTTTGCTGTCTTATGAAGAGCTGGAAAGTTTATGAAGAAATAGAAAATATGACTTTGAGCCCTTGACATTTTAAAATAAATGTACATATTGTTAGTGACAGATTGCTAAACTTGGCTTTAGACACTTAGCTATGTTTCTTGCCAAAAGTAATCCAGATGTGCATAATTTATCCGGCTGCCATATGTGCACTGACATGTCTTTCTATAATCAACTGTCTGTTCAGTATAGTTACAGTTAAATGTTCTTTTTTATCAACAATCTTTCAAAATAGCACTGACTTGATAACTTATTTTAAATTTAACAACTTCTCAAAAAGTAATGCATATATCCAGTTTGGCTTTAAACATAAATGACCAGACATGTTGATTATCTAGAGAAAACACTGACAATCCAAATCCTCTGGGGCCCTGTATGTTTCAAGGGGAAATTTTAGGATACCAGCTTTAATGTGTGATTTTATTTTGGTGAGTTTCTTAGGAGGTACGAGAGGTATGTGTACCCAATTAAATAGTCAACAACAAACGAGTAACATTTCTAAGACAGTAATTTGTTCTGGAAAAGAAGTGAGAAAAGGAAATCTTGATACAGGACAAAGTAAGTATGTGGAGAGAGAAGATTCCATTTCTTTCACTAATTCAGTATCTTCTGTGCCGTGGGCAGGCCACTTCTGTGACTTTCACTTGAGTTACCAAGCTGTACTGATTGTCAAGTCATATCTTTTTATTGAAGAAAGATATTATATATTTTTTAAAATTTCTCTAAAAAATATATGGTAGGAAACGTTACTTCTCTATTGCCATTTAAAATTGATATTGAAATATTAATGTGGCAAAATGTAGACTCCATGGCTGTCACATTTCCTTAGTGATTGTACTGTCCTGGAGAGATAGTTACCTTGAAGCTGTGTCCTTGTGTTTTATACTCAGTGACACTGAGCCACCATCAAGTCTAGACAGGGGTGTTGTCAACCATGTGTGTCCTTGTTTGTGTTTGTCCACAGCTGCAATTAGGTTTTTCACACTGGCCCCATCTGTGGAGGCTGGCTGCGCAGTGACCTTGACCAATCAAAATCTGTTCAACCAAGCCCATGTGTGGAGAGAACTCAGAGGACAGATGGTAGGACTGATGATGGGGAACTGTTTTCGTTAGTGATTGTGACTGATGGTAACCAACCTATCCTGTCCACAGTATGATTTAAAATGACACATCCTGCAGCCTATTATAGTAGGACAAAAATTGGCTCTGTATCAGTGCAAATGTTGTGACAAAGATAAAAGTGATGCAGTGGCAGTCTGGGAGGTGGCTCTATTCTTCATTATTCTTATAGCCCGCATGTACCTCTCATTTTCTGATCAGCCACCACTTACCCCTTCACAGTTCCGCAGAGGGTTCTGAACACTAGCGCACCAAAAACAGCACAGAGGCCTATAGGAATTCTAGGTTTCCCACTTGAACGCTGCAGCTGGTGTCTGGCTTTAAAAAGAGAGTCTGCACTGAGGGGAGGAGGTGCCGATTCAGAGTGAACAGTAACTGTTTTTTACCCTGACTGAACTCATTCGTCAACCTGGGATCTTTTGCGAATGATTTTGCAGTTCTTTGCAAATTTGAGATGTTTACGTTATATCTTCTACAAACTGCCTATCATTATTTTTTATGATTATGAGTAAAAATATTTATTGGTATATCTTAAGATATATCTTTTTTAACAAGCAAATATCCACACACATATAATTATACAATTAAGTTTTTAGAGGGAGAATTATTATTACTATCATCATTATTACCACCATCATCTCTGTTTGCTTGGCTTTTTCTCAATTAATTTTGAATTAATAAAAATTTCCCAAATTACTAGATTCATTCAAATACAGAAAACTTAATTTTTTTGTTTTACTTTTAGTAATTTTTTTAAATGTCATGTTATTTCAAAGAGCCCAGGATTCTTTAAAAAATTATGTTAATATAGCATTTTGAAAATAACTATGACAACAATAGTAATTGCTGCAAACACCTATTAAGCATGTATATTATACTAGGTACTGTTCTAACTGACACGTATTGAGCCTACTAACAACCACAGGAGGTGCCCACCATTACTGGTCTGATTTTCTAGATGAGGACGGCCAAGCTGCCCAAAGTCACACAACTATAGGAAATGTCAGAGCTAAAACAACCCCAGGAGTGTGGCTCTGGGAACCCATTTTCTTACTGCTGTTTTGTCTCCTAACAATACCGATATGAATAGATCACCCTTACAAATCGCCCATCCAGGATGTCATTGCAAGGAGATGGCATGATTCTGATAAACATTTTCCTTTTTTGTTCTTGGGAAATTGCAATTAGGATAGAAATACCTCAGAATTGCTTTTCTCCTTTGTTTAGGTTACTGTCCTAGTATGACAATTTACTTCCTAGTCTAGGTTTTATATCACCTCTACAGAATTGAAAACACTTTCACTGGAACCAGTGTAATACAGTCATTCATTTTTCCAACAACCTGTGAATTAGAGATGCAAAAAACAGACAAAAGACACATGTTCATCCCCTCAAGAAGTTAATGTAAGACTAGCCCAAATGGTCATGGTTGATTTTCCATAAATGGATGAATTGACTTTCTGGAGACTATTTCTGAGGTGCATGCCAATTGTCCATATTAATACCTGTATTGTATTTTTCTGTTTCTCTATGTCAATACACTAGAACCAACTAATTGCATCTTATCTTGCTTAGCATCTGAATCACCTTGTTTTATTTTAATTCGTATACTTCTCTTCCCACACTCTATTTGCATTTTCTCTTCAGTTTGATGAAATGGAAAGAAGATGATATGCAGTATGATGTCCTTGGTTTAGATCTTAACTCTACTGCTTTTTAGCTATGTGACCATAGGCAAGTTCTCTGAACCATAAGTTCCGTATCCTCCATGCCTATACTGAAGATTAAATCAGAAAAAGTGTCAGGATGAGGTTCTTGCCCTTGAAATCCTAGCGCTTTAGTGGAAAAGATAGATATGCAAACAAACACCAGCGTGTGATAAATATTGTAGAGGTGATATGGGCCACATGTTGTAAGAGCTTAGAGATGGGTCATAAGTTTTGTTGAGTAAATGAATGCATGAGTAAAACTTTAGATGGAGAACTAAAATATATAAGACCTCTTGTCAGGAGGTTTGACACAAGTCTGACTAGCATATGGTGTGATTTTATAAATGTTCATTCATGTGATATTTATTGAGTCCTACTGGATGGCGGACAATGTGCAGTTTACTAGAGATTACAAAGACCCTTGTTATTGCTCAAGAAAAAAAAAAACTGAATTGTCCATTACCCTGAATATTAAGTAAGAGCACTTGAGTTTTCTCTGTTCAAATGACGTAGTACAAACATTGGGTAAACTGTAATAGACCTTCCTTATAGCATCAATAAACCTATTTAAAATACTTCCTTTAGATATTTTTATTTTAAAATCTCCTTCTTGATGTAAATGAACTAACAAAAAGGTAAATATATAAATAGCTTGCAAATGCACTGCCCTTTCTTGCCTGCAAGCAAGACATTTTTTTGTGAAATCTTTAATCAGCTAATCTGTTAGTACAAGTAGTTTCAGTTACAAAAGCAGTAGTCTTTAAATAGAATTTATACAAGTATAAATTTCATGCTTCTATTTTTCATCACAATGATGCAGATACTGGAGAAAATTGCCAGTAAAAATGTCTGTCTCTTCCTAAAATGCAGTGCAAGTAGCAGCGTATATTGTCAGTCTCAGTAATAATAACACCCTTTAAAGCACTACGTGCTGAGAGGAGTGAGAAAAATATTTTGATGTTTAGCAAATGCTACCCTAACAGTGCAAGGAGTGCCAACTTCCTGTTAGATGTTGAATCAATCATTCCGACTGCAGTAGTGATTGAGCAAACATGGCCAAATCTTAATCTATAAGTAATTTACATCCTTTCTGTATGTAGTTTTCAGTAAATCTAAGAAATATTTAAAAGGACTTTGTTTACTAGACCCTACTTTTACACCCATCCCTCATCTCCCATACGTAATAACCTGTGTTAGTGATTATGATTTAGTTTCTGTTATTATTTTCTAGTAATATTATCTCTGTATTTGAAAAAAATTATGTTGTAAAACAATATAACATAAAAATGTGGAAAGTAGAATAGAAGCCATTACCCTAATACAGGGTTTCTCAGTCTCCTTACTGTTGACGTTTGGGGCTGGATTATTTATTTTAGGGCTGTCTTGTATATTGTAGGATGTTGAGAAGCATCCTTGTAGCACCCCCTGAGCTGTGACAACTGAAAATATCTCCCAATGTTGTTGCCACTTGTCCCCCCTGGGGGCAAAATTGCCTCTCTTCCACTTGAGAACTGCCCCGTTATCAATTGGAGGGTTCCCTGTAAAAGTATATGTGTGTGCACATTTTACAAAACTGTAATAAGTTTGTGCATAATGCCGTATTCTAATTTTTATGTCATATAACATCTAAGTATTTTTTTTACTGTTACCTAAGGCATCAACATTATCACTTTTTAATTAGCCCCCTATCGAATTTCTTATGAATAATGTGACAAATAACATCTTTATGCGTATACTTTTTCTACTTTGAATTTTCCTTTTAGATGTGCACTATGTTGCCTGTGAATTCTTTGCCTACCTTGTCTGTTGGCATATGGGGCTTAGGCTTAGATACAGCGGAACTCACATGGCTCTACTCCTAGTAGATAAAACATTACTCAGGTTGTCTAAAAATTCTAAGGATGTCATTGCCTTTGAAAGACTAGAGTGTTTACACATCTTGCAAAGTATCTTGCTGGGGAAGTGCTATGCTCCCCTTGCTCATGAAGAACCTCTTCTCCCCTTGTGGGCCTCCAGTTCCACACTGCCCCTGGTACAGGAGAAAGCGCTCAGGCTTTGGAATCAGACAGATATAGATTCAGTCATTCCTGCACTGAACACTACTAGCTTTGTGATTTAAAGCAGCGTACGCTCTGAAACCTCATCTGTAAAAATAGAGAAAATACAGCCCATTATACAGCACTGTTGTGATGCTTAGAATTAGTGTTCTACAACATCTAGCAGAATAAGTACTCAATAGCTGATGGTTATAAGTAGTAGTAATAATAATAATGTGGCTTATTTTCCTTCTTGATCTCAGCCAGCACTGTCCAAATATAACGCAGGCCACAAATGTAAGTCACATGTAATTTAAATTTTCTAGTAACTGCATTAAAATGAAAAGAATGGCAAAATTAGTTTAATATTGCATTTTAGTTAGTTCATTCTTTCCAAATATAGTCATTTCTACATAATCAGTATTTAAAATTATTAATGTTTTATATTCTAAGTCTTTGAAATATAATATGCATTTTTCACTTACAGCACAGCTCAGTTTGGACCAACCACATTACAGTGCTCAGTAGACAGATGTAGCTAGTGGCTATCATATTGGAGGGCACAGCTGTAATACATGTAAGCAATACGTGTAAGATGCCAGGCTAACACATATACATTAATGACAAATTATTGAACATGATCAGAATGTCTCCCTTAAAGATGAAATGATTCTAGTTATCCTTGACTTTCCCTTTTTCTTTTTTATAACAGGAGAGAAAACTATTAAAACTCCTATATCTTACACTGAACTTCTCAATTTTTGTTTAATTTCATGATTGTCAATAGTAATATCTTATAGGTACAATAGTCTTAGTGTACATTATGTCTTATTCACTATTTAGTTCAGTGTTTGACTTAGTTTGTCCAAACTTTTCCATCCAGCAGGTATTTACTGAGCCCTTAACGTGTGCCAGCACTGTGCTAAATATTTTCTTCCGTTAACTTTTCAGTATTCATGAAACTTTAGTGAGGGCAATACTATTATTCCCACTTTCCAAATGAGGAATATAAGGCACAGAGTGGAAAATCACGTACCTGAGATCATACCTTCAGGAAGCAGAAGAGTTGGGATAAGAATTTGGGAAACCTGATGTATATTTTCGTAGTCTCAAAAAATTAACTGCAGCGCTGGCTTTTTGTCAGCACTTGTTTCTCTCGACACGGTCCAATTATTTTTATTTGTCCCATTGTTGTATTTGGTCATCCCCAGGACTTGTTATTCCTAATGGATGGTCACATCTCTTACTGAATTTTCCTCAGTTGCCCTACTAAGCCAAAAGCATTGTATTTTTATTTTTTATTTTTTGGAGGCGGAGGAACTGGCAGAGGAGTGAGTATGGGGTCATAGGCCCCATTATTCAGTATGGATCACGTCTTTTGTATCCCTTCTAACTTTTGAGGAATAATCCCTTATCCATATTTTAGCATCATATTGGAATACTTATGGCGCTGCTTTTTCACTTGCCCAACCCAAGTTCATGTTGGGGGAGGGGATGCAGATGGCGAAGAATAGTGTTGGTTGTTACCCAGCATCCATGCACTTTTGTGGGAGAAAGTGCTGCCTTTGAATTTCTGAAGAAAGTCAGAGAAAGAAATGTACTCTATGAGTCTGACTCATTGAGCAGAATGGGCAAGATAAATGGTGGGAAAACCAAAACCAACTTTCTGTGACCTTATGTGAAAATTTTGCTCTGCGCCCTAAGGAAAATGTTAAAAATGATGTCAGAGGAGGAGAGCTGCAGCCCAGAGACAGTACTGGAAGGAGAAGTTCTCATTTGAAAGAAGCTTTCAAACCTCATAGCCACCGCTAATGGCCGTATAAATATTAATAAAGCTTTAAACACCTCCCAAATTAGCTTTATTTTTAAATCGAAAGTGCAAGACATGGAAGTGGTAATTTGTGTTAGTCCGGCAGACACAAAATTAATTGAGATAAAAACAAGAAGTAGCAGGCAGACCCTTTGGGTTAAAAAAATAATGAGTTATACTAACTCACTTAGACAGTTTTGAGAGAAACCTAATAACAAGAAATGAGCTCACATTATTGAATTGGGAGTTCGTCATATGTATCAGTGCACCTCAACAACAGTCAGAATCGTAAAAGAAGCTAAATTTAGGTTCTTGTGGGCTTGTTACTTACAGTCTTGCTGAAGGAAAAGCTCACCTCATGCAACGCTTTGGTTTCACCTCTCATATTACTCTATCAGGTGTCGCTTTGTGTCTGACTGTAAGCCGGGCAGTGAGGATGGCAGAATGAGTGTGGATGGGACAAACACAGGGAGGCATAGGGATAAAGAAGTTCACTGACACCTCCCAGTCCGGTATGTGTTTCCCAGAACAGTTTGGTGATACAGTGAAAAGCAATTGCACTATCCTCATATTTCCTAAGGAGCATCACTCTGTCTCTGCACAGACCCCTACCTCGTCGCTGGCCCAGAGTTCTTCAGGCAGGGGAGCATGCCATATGCTGCTTTCCGTGATGCTGAGCCCTGTGCAGGTTATCAGCTGTTTCTGGTTGTTGGGTTTCTTTCTCACCCGGACATCCTCTGCCTCATGTGGGAAGAATTTCTTTTTGAAGTTATGTAAAATGATTCTACTGTGAAGGGGTTATTGTGGGAACTAAGGAAATTAGATTGCACAACTGGGAATTTAAACATAAAAGAAGAATTTGCTAGGAGTAATTCTAAGAGGAATTAGAGTTACTTCTAGAAAGTATGATTAGACAGTCCCGGATTTCCCTACTGTTAGCTCCTACTAAAATTTGTATCCTTCAGTGGCCATTTTATTTCCTTCTTGCTATTTCTCCTCATGGGCTTCCTGGTAAGAGACCTGATTTTACCATTATCATCCCCATTTTTCCATTCCTGGCCCAGCTTCTGTTCTCTGTTAACCACTCCTGTTAACTTAGCCATCTTGTCAGATCTTCTTCTGGTATAGAACCTGATAAAGGGTATCAGTTGTTAAGAAAATGTGCGTTCGTCATTCTCAAAGGTCCAAAATGCTATGAGCATAGCCAATGTTCTTTTCATGAATTAAAATATCTTATAAGTGCTTCTTTGCAGAGAATCTCAGCATGGAAAACAACTTTTTAGCTACTTCCAATATTTGGTTATAAGTGGAATATGAAATACAAACATTTTCCACAAACCCTTTTTTCATATGTTAGTGACTACCACCTAATTCAATAATACTGAAGGAGCCAAGTAACTAACATGGATCCTTTAAAAAATTAACTATATAATCAGACAATAATTTTTTCTCAGAAGTAGATGAGTCGTTACTATGAAGATGAAGTCTCCTTTAATCACCCTAATTTTCCATCCCAGTTTTCACCATCACTCCCTAGAGGTAACTATTATTGAGACTTTACTATATGTTTTTCTAGAACTTTCTCTGTACTTGCTCACATTTTACATATATCCAGAGAAAAATGGAATGTTTTGTGCTTCTGCATTTTTATATAAATACAGTAATACCAGTGTATCATGGCCTTATAACCAAGTGATGAAATGAACAGGTTTATGCCATTATTTAAATACACTGGTTAGGCTGTCCCTTGAACATTAAAGTCCATGCACTGTGTTGAAGTCAAAATTTGAAAACACCTGAGGATCAACAAGATCAGTTTTGGCTGATCTTACAGCATGCTCAAGGTGGTTCTACTGCACAGTGAAGATGGTGTCAGGAGGCAGAACCTGATCGAGCAAAGTTAATTCTGCAGAATTTGTTAGATCTATGACCCTTTAAGCCTGCTCCACTGCCATTTCTTAGGAAGTAGCCACGTCATATCACTTGACAAACTTCATATTCCCTGTGTTTCCATTAGGCTGAGACAGCAATGACCTTTATACTGTGCAAGTGGAAAAGGCGACTACAAGTATGTATTAAGGAAGATTAGGAGGGATTATATGAGTGGCTTGGAGACCATAGAGTTGTAGAAAGCCTTTTCTTCAGGAATTGGATTTTGGACTGGGTTTGAGGAAGGGGTGTATTATGACGAATGTAAAGGAGTGTGTTATTAAAATTATTCCTTCAAAACGTGTTCAGAACTCGGTCACCTCTCAGCAGCGCCATTGCTCCCACCGGTGTGTCTCACACGTGATAGTAATGGTCTCTGACCTTCTCCCTGATTCCCACTCCCTCTTGCTCTTCTGTGCTCTGTTTTCTCCAGGAAACGAGGACGCTTTCAAAAATGTAAGTTGGATCATAACTTCAAAACTCTCCCATGGCTCTTTATGGTCAAAGCAAAAGCTCTGTGTGATCTGGATTCTACCACCTTCTTGACTTCTAGCATTTTCCCTTTCTCTCCATCAACTCTAGCCACACTGTCCTTCTGTTCCTTGAACCTGGTAAAGATCTCAGCACTCGCTATTCTCTCTGCCCAGATATCCTGTGGCTCACTCCCTCACTTCCTTGAGGAGTTTTCTCAGTTGTCACCTTACTGAAGAGACTTTTCCTGATGCACCTGCCCCTGATCACTCTTACTTTGTAGTCACTTGTTTCTTTTCTCACCCCATGAGAACTTAAGCTCTTGGAGAAAAGGGTCTCCTTTTCATTTTTTTTAATTTATATTTTTGGTCCTCGTCATCCAGACCAATGCTTGGTATAAAGTAGAGTTCAGTAAATATTCGTTTAATTAATAAATGTTTCATGTAAAACAGCCAAGGTAAAAACACTGAGGAAAAAATGTGAGGGACCTTTTTAAATATCAGTCTTGATCAGAACCAAGGGAAGCAGTAAATAAGAGGAGAGGGAGGTAAAATGCCACTGTGTATGCTTCACAGTTTTCTGACATCTTCATATATTATCAAATTATAGGGATTTGGAGATGATCCTGTGCTTTAAATGGTGACATAACAACTTCTCTCTGTCGGGTTCATTACAATTTGAGTATGCTACTATTTCTTTAATAATGAGAGTTGAGCTCATGTTTAGTAAATAAGTGATCACACGGTAAGGAAAAGAACAAGAAAGGAATAGGATGATCTTTTTAAACAATGATATAGGTCTATATTAAAACCTGTTTCATCACCTTTAAATTTGTTGCCAATCTTAAGGTTTTCATTTTTGAAGGGAAATAGTCTACAGTTGATAGTCTACAGTTGTAGAGGCTTTGGAGAGAACGTCTGTTTCCTTAGGATCTGCTCCAGGAATATCAGGCAGAAGATACCAGAAAGTTTAAAGACAAACCAGTTAGAAGAGAGGGCAAGATGGCAATAATTTTTAGTTTTATAAACATCTTTTATTCCTAAAGAGCTCACATTATTTTACCCCACTGATATTTACAAGGTAGTGTTTCTACTAAAGGCTGCTTGTAAATCACTTTTCCTAAAACTTAATCTCCCTCTTAAAATGATTTTTATTTTATTTTGTGTGTGTGTGTGTATGTGAAGCTATACATTTCTTTTTCCAAAACTTTTTTCCTGTCAGTTCATTAATTCGTCATTGCATCATTCAGTGTGTGTGTGTGCGTGCGTGTGCACATGCATGCTTGTCACCATTAGTATCATCATCAAAAGCCTACTACACAACCATGGTTTCTCATTTAATTCTCAAAACTCTTCTGTGAACTAGGTATTTATTATCCTCTTATAGTCAGAAGAAATTAATTTTTAGAAAATTCAGTTAATTTACACAAAGACATTTAATTAGGAAGAGGCAGAGCCAGGATTCGAAATGAAGTATGTGGTACGCCAGTTCCAGCACATCATACAACTTCCTCAAGAGGCCAGAGGCCTCTGGCATCTCCCCTAATCTCTCCAGTTGTCAGTGTCTTCACTTGCAAAATTAGGGATTTGAATCCCTCCTCCGCCCCTCTGCTTATGGCTTTTATAATTGGTAATAATAACAGCTACTACTATTGGGTTAAGTCCTTTACAAACATAACTTATTAAAATCAAGCATGTGAGTGTGATATTATTTATCCCCAAGTTTCAGATGGGACTTGAAGTGGTAAGCAGCTTGTCCAAGGCCCCCAAGTTTGAGATCATAATAACACTGCATTACTATATCCTGTTTCCACACTGTCGCTGGCTCCTTCTGTGTAAACATGACAAATGTTAGAAGAATCTATTCATTCACCAATTCAACAAGTGTTTTTTGGGTAAATAATGTTAGTCAGACTCTACAAGGTACTGGAACCGAAAGATGAACAAAGTTTTGTCCCTGTTCCTAGGGAGCCCACAGTTCACTAGTGGGTGGAGAATGGGAGGTACACATGGATTATTATTATAATATAGTGTAAAAGTACAATAATAGTGCATAAACAGAGGGCTATAGGAATTAAGGAGGTTGATCTCAGATCTAGGCATTAAGGGGTAAGTAGGAATTTGATGGGCAGAGAGCAAGAGAAAGCCGCTAATGACAAAAGAAACTGGGTGCACAAAGACAAGTGAGTATATCCATACAGTGGAATATTACTTAGTAATAAAAAGGACTGAAGTACTAGTATATGCTACGACATGGATGAACCATGAAAACATTATGCTAAGTGAAGGAAGCCAGTTACGAAAAGAAACATTCTATGATACCATTTATATGAAATGTTCAGAATAGGAAAATCCAGATAGACATAAAGTAAACTTCTGGTTGCCTAGAGCTGGAGGTGAGGTGGGAGGAGTAGAAGGAAATAGGGTATGACTGCTAATGGCTATTGGCTTTTTTCTGTGGTGTGATGAAAATATTCTAAATCTTATTATAGTTAATGGTTGTACAACTCTGCGAATATACCAAAAGCCATCGAACTGTATACTAAAGAAAAGGTGAGTGTCAAAGAGTGTGAGATGTTGAAGTAACAAATTTGGTGTGACCAGAATATAGGTTATGAAGAAGTGAGATAGACGAGGTAGATTGCAGCTCTTTGGCAAAGGGTCTTCTGCATCAAATGAAAGCTGTTCATTACTTTTTTTCACTCAACATTCTGTCTTAACGTTCATCCCCATTGTTGTATGTAGTTCATATGTTTTACTTTTATAAAAGATTTTATTGTAGAGTTGTCTGAATATACCACAGTTTACTTATTCACGCATCTGTCTGGGACATTTGTTTCTATATTTTGCTCTTATAAACAGTACTGTAATAAACTTTCTTATAAACTACTGGTGCATGTCTTAGAAGACAGTATAAGTAAAGTGCTATTTTTAGAAAGCTCAAAAATGAGCAAAACTTTTAAAAGTATACCAGCATATATGTACGATAAGACTATACTAAAACTAAGAAAGAAGCAATAAATGCAAAATTCAGCACAGTGACTTTTTTTCTTATTTTTTTATTCTTTTTTTAATATTTTATTTCATTTTTTTCCCCCTCCTCCCTGCCCTCTGGTAACCACTAGTCCATTGTCCATGTCCATGAGTCTCTGTTCGTTTGTCTTGTTCATTTGTTGCTTTTAGATTTATTTCCCACATGCAAGTGATATCTTGTGATTTTCAACCTTTTCTGTCTGGCTTATTTCACTTAGTATGATTATTTCAAGGTCCATCCATGTTGTTGCAAATGACAATATTTCGTCTCTTCTTATGGCTGAATAGTATTCTATTGTATATATGTACCACAGCTTTATTAACAAATCATCTATCGTCAGACATTTCAGTTGCTTCCATGTCCTGGCCACTGTGGATAATGCTGCTATGAACATCTGTGTGCAAATATCTTTTCAGATATGAATTTTCAAGTCTTTGGGGATAAATACCCAGTAGAGGGATTGCTGAATCATACGGTGGATCAATTCCTATTTTTTTGAGGAACCTCCATACTGTTTTCCATAGTGGCTGTACCAATTTGCAGTCCCACCAGCAGTGTATAAGGTTTCCTATTTCTCCACATCCTTTCCAACATTTGTTATTACTTGTCCTGTCGATTATAGCCATTCCAACAGGTGTGAGATGGTGTCTCATTGTGGTTTTGGTTTGCATTTCCCTAATAGCTAGTGATGTCGAGCATCTTTTCATATGTTTGTTGGCCATTAGTATGCCTTCTTAGGAGAAGCATCTGTTCAGGTCCTCTGCCTATTTTTGATTGAATCTTTTGGTTTTTTGTTGTAATTGAGTCCAGCATAGTGACTTTTTTAAGGGCAAAGATGAAGGAGGGAGAAGGGAGAGGGAAGGAGCACCGAGGATGATGCAGGTTGACAGATAATGCTTTAGTTCGCGATTGAGTGGTACATTCATAAGTATGTTCGCAAACACATAGGCATTTATTATTTAAATAAACTTTTTATTTTCGAATGATTTTAGAGTCACAAAATTATTGCAAAGATGGTACAGCAAGCTCCATATCAAGATTACCCTGTTATTAACACCCTACCTTAGTGTGGTACAGTTGCCACAATGAATGAACCAATATTGATATGCTATTATTAAAGTTCACACTGCTTTAGTCAGATAGACTTCCTTAGTTTTCACATAATACTTTTTTTTGTTCTAATATCCCATCCAGGACACCGCAGTGCGTTTATTTGTCATGTCTCCTTAGGCTTCTCTCAGCTGCGAGTTTCTCTGACTTTCTTTGTTTTGATGACGTTGACAGTTTTGAGGAATACTGGCCAGGTATTTTATAGATTGTTCCTCAGCAGGAATTTGTGTGATGTTTTTCTCATGATTAGACTTGGGAGGAAGATCACAGTGGCAATGTGTCACATCACATCACATCACGGGTATGTACTATCAACATGGCTTATCACTGTCGATGTTATCTTTGATCAACAGGCTAACGTAGTGTGTGGTTTCTCCACTGGAGTTATTCTCTTTTCCTTTTTTCATACTGTCCTCTTTAGAAGGAAGTCACTGTGCCGGACCACACAGAGGGAGTGAGGAGTTAGGCTTCCCCTCCTTGAGAATGGAGTATCTATTCTAATTATTTCACATTCTTCGGTACAGAGCTTTGTCTCTTTTCCCATTTTTTTTTAATCTTTAAATTTTGTTGCTCAGATTTTTCCACTTTTGGCCTTGGGTTGTTCTTTTAGTTGGCTCTTGGTGTCCCTCCGAGATACCCTCATCATTATGTAGTTTGGGTTTTTTTTTCTTTTGGGGGCACTTCCTAAATATCTGGCACACCAAGATGTTCCAAACGCATCTTGTACATTTCCTGCCCCAACACTAGAATGAGCCATTTCTTTAAGGAGCCCTGGTTCCTTTTATTGGAGAATGGACACCAAGACACCAAGATCTGGGTGCTCCATGTGCTCATTGCTACTGGGTTGTTGTTGCTTCTAGACCGTCCAAGTTGACAGAGAAAGGAACTATGTCTATGTATGCTAACCCACGTATAATACATACATCTGTAAATATTTTATATGTAACCTCTGTATCTGTACTAAGCTAAATATTCGTTCATACTGTTTCAGCTCTAATTCATTTCCATATGAATTATTCTAGCCTTTCACCCTTATATGTAACCTACATCTCCAACAGTGAGAAAGCCAGCTCCCACTACACACCTTCCATTTACTTAATTGTTCATTTTCAACATACATGTATAGTGGTCTCAGAATTGTTCATCTGTACCCCTGTAGGAAACAACTTTGTCAACTAGAGTGTAATTCTTATGTACAGTCCCCTTTGCTTTTAATCTGACAGACTACTTATTTCCACAATTACTTAGTTCAGCATCTTATGCCTCCATGTCTTTTAATAAGGTTTTTTCATGCATTTAGATAATTTTGTCATTTTGTACATTTTATCCCAGGATAAACTTACTTTTTTTTTTAAATTTCCACACATTAAAATTTATTCCATGCTATAAAGTTCTCTGGATTTTGACAAATGCTTAATGTGTTGTATCTACCTTGACAGTATTACAGAGAATAGTCTCACTTCCATAAAAAAAAATCCTCCCATGTTTTACTTACGCAACTCTCCCACTCTGAAGCTCTGGCGACCACTGATTTTTACTGCCTCTGTATTTTTGCCTTATCCAAAATATCACATAACTGGAATCATACACTTTGTAGCTTTTTCAGCCTAATTTCCTTTACTTAACAATATGCACTTAAGATTGATTCATGTCTTTTCATGCTTTGATAGCTCATTTCTTTTTATCACTGAATAATATTCAATTGTATGACTATACCACAGCTTATCAATTCACCTATTGAAAGACATCTTGATTGCTTCCAGTTTTTATAATTATGCATAAAGTTGCTCAGAACATTTGCATGCAGACTTTTGTAGGAACATAAGTTTTTCATATCAGTTGAGCAATTACCTAAGAGCATAATTGCTAGGTCATATATTAAGACTATTTTTCATTTTGTAAGAAACTGCCAAACTGTCTTCCTAAGTGGTTGTACCATTTTGCATTCTTATCATCAATGAATGAGAATTCCTGCTGCTTTGCATTCTTACTAGCAGTTGGTGGTATTAGTGTTGGACTTTAGCCATTTCAATAAATGTGTAGTGATAGCTCCATGTCGTTTTACTTTGCAATTCCCTAATACCAAATGATATTGAACATCTTTTACTATGATTATTTTCCTGTTTGGCAAAGTGTCCATTCAGGTCTTCTGTCTCTTTTTAAACATTGCGTTGCTTATTTTCTTTTTTCCTTTTTCTTCAGACTCTGTATTTCTTATATGTTGTATTCTTTTGTGTATATCCAGTAATATGTTAAATTATTTTTAAAAAGCAAGAGAACAGAAAAAAAACTGTTGAGCTTTATGATGTAGATGTGAGGGCTGATTAAGAATTTAACTTAAATTTAAACTCCACCCTTGCTGTGTACTTGTCTTGTGACTTTGGAAAAGTTATATATCTCTCCGGGCCTCGATTTCTTCATACTTAGAGTGAGGATGTTACTATCTACCTCACCTGTTTTTTGTGAGAATTTAATGCAAACAATAGGGTTAGCAAATGCTAGAGATTTTTACATTTGTTTATCACAAAGGAGATGCTCAAAACATGGTGCTTTCCCAGACTACTGACAATGGAGAGTTCACTCATTCATTAGACAAATATTTATCAGCTGCCTAATCTGTGCCAAGAACTATTCTGTGTATTTGGGATATACTCATGAGTCTCTGTATGGTTTTTATAGAAGTCTTTTAAACTAGATTGTGATATTTACTCATAATTTAGAAAATTAACTTGGAAGAAAAGACCAGAAGCAGAGAATTAAATAACTAGACTCTTCTAAAAGTTGAGGCATGAGATGATAAGAACCTAAAAGTTAGAACTGGGGATGGAGAGGAGGGAACAGCTGAAAGAGATGTCTCAGAAGCATAATCCAGTAGACATGGAGATTACTAGGTGATTATGGGTAAAACAGAGAGTGGGCTTAAAGATGACTTATTCTGAATGAGGAGATTATAGAATACTGGTTTATAAATGAGCATAGTCACTTACAGTGTTTTGATAATCAGCACAGCCTTTAACATACATACATACTGTCCCTAGCCAAATTTTCTTTAGTAAAACTTTAATTTAGAAGTTCCGATATCCTAGCAGAAACATCTAAAACTAAACACTCATATCAAATGGGAAACCTTCAAGATTCATTTCCAGTACTCATTAGTCACCAAAAAATGTTCTGCATTGGTTCTAATAATTGTGTTGCTGGGCATTTTGAGAGCACAAAATGCTTATCTAATAAAGTTGGAAGGTAAGTTTTTGCTCAATGGCAGATTGGCTTAGCAGCAAACAGAACTGCACAATTTCATCTCCAATTCGAAGTTAAACAGAGCCAAGAGATAATTCCCCTGTATATTTATAAGGAAGAGTTAGATCCCTCCCAGTGTAATGTAGCACTGGATCGAAGTAAACAGACTATGATTTCAGTGCTAGACACAGCCTTAAGGCAGAAGAAATTACACTGTCATGCGGAGGATATGTAGCTGCTGCTATTTTGGTGCTTGAGTTCTTTGTTGTCACATAGTTGAAGGCAATCCAGATGAGGAAGAGTGTTAACCAACAAGAGGAGAAAAGTCCCTGCACATGGCTAGGGGGATATAGGAAAAGAGAAAAGCTAGTACAGTGCCATCTGAACACACCAGTTAGTTGTTTGTCCCAATAATTGCTGGCTTCAACTTACCTCCTCATTCTTATTGGAAGCACGGACAAAATGCAAGCTCAAGTTTAAAAACTATATTTCATGAAATGGTTTATGTCATCGTAGAATCCAAAAATCATTATTGCTTCTTTCCAGTTGCATATAAAACAAGTTTTTATAGGAAAATGATGGAACACCTACTTTCTTGGTATCTTCAATACCAAGAGGATATTATTTAAGATATATATTATTTAAGAAGCATTAGAGTATTTCCTTCTTTATGTCCTTAGATGTATATGTAGACTTTATAGGCAGTTATCTTTAAAATCAAAGGACTTATTCTGAACAGACGGAACTAGATATGTAAGTTTTGCCACTCAAAATAGAAAGTAAAGAAGACTAGAAGAATACAAGCCAGATTTTCTATCACCATCAGTGTGGGGATTCTGCCTGTTGCTGAGTATGAATCTTCTGGTATGCATTCCAGAGATGGAAAATAACTAAGGATTGGGTTCGGAGACCCACTATGCCCACTGTGAGATAGACCTGAGCAAAAATTCCATTGATCGCCTGACCTCTGTAAGTTCCTGCACTGACTAGAGGGCCGCGGAGGTGGTTCTGGTCTCTTGGAATTAGTGTTAGTTTCAGAGCCACTGTCCAGTAATCTCTGAAAGGTCTCATATTTTTCCTCATTGCATAGTCACCTTGATAAAAGGCCAATAGGAGAAAGAACAATACAAGTATGACACAGTATAGAATTTTGACTGAAAGGTAATTAAGAAAGTGCTATACTGTAAAAAACATATGGGAAACAAAACTGAAATCATCTTTTTCAAAATAATTACCAGAATCAAGATATGTGAACCAGTAGACAAAGACGTGGGATAAATTTGGAAATCATCCTAGCATTGGAATGATAAGCAATGCTTATATATATCTTTAACATATCTGTAAATAAAAGTGAAAAATCAATTAAATAACAGTGAATTAACTCAGAATAACATAATTAAATGCATGGTTCATGCCGTTTCTATAAGCTTCAATCACAGAAGACTTTCTTCTGCCCTGGTGATTTAGTTTGCCTGTAGTGTTTACCTGTTATAGTGAATCTTGTGTTTCCAGCAACTCGTCTTCAATATTGCCTGAGAACAGCATCCCATATCCTTTTAGGTACTGCCCCCTCCACAATTTGTTAAAATTCTGCTGTACTGTCAGTGTCAGTACTCTACCTCCTGGTCACAGAGATGGCCAATCAGAATCATTTCCTGAGATTTTATTCAAAGATGTTAGGATAGAGTTCTTTCTCTGTGATGCTTAAGCTATTTGCTCCATTATTCCTCTCCTCCTGCTCCCAGATCTTCATGATGAAGGGAGATATTCAACATGTAGTAGGAGAGAATGAAGCCAGCACACAGAGAGAAACAGGGCTGAGATATTGATTAATTTCACCACACTGGTCTTAGTCTAGTTCCATTGATCTTTCATAGTTCTGTGAACTAATCAATCTCTGCCGTATTTCTGAAACTTACAGTGGAACAGTTCCTTACCAGTTCTGTTTAATGCAGTCCCTTAACACCAGCTGGCTAGACTATACTTTCTAGAACACTAAATTGTTCCTGTCACTTCCTTATTCAAAAAATTACCATGACCCCACTGGCAAGAGCACTGACTTTGCGAGTCACAGCCTGAGATTTTGGCTCCTCGATTAATGAGCAGGTCTCTTCAGGTCTCTGAGCCTCCTGATCCAAACACCTCGTTCTCAAAGTTACTGAGACTAAAACATGATAACATAAATATAAAGCACTCTATGTAGACGTCGTTCACAGTGAGCTCGCAGAACGTTCAGGCTCCTGAGCACAGCTGTCCGGGCCTGTCGCATTTGGTCCCCAGCCTGCTAAGCCTTCGTCACTCTCTGCCCCTCTCCTAGTTAAACTCTATCACATCCAGACTGGCTTCTTGCCTGTTCCTCAGTAACTCATACATTTCCCCCTGTGATAGGTGAATAAAGGCTCACCTCCTGCCCTCTGTCCATCTATCTCAATTTAGCTCATTTTTTAAATAATCAGTAAAATTAATCTCATCTCTCTTATGACTTTTTTTTTTTTTTTTTTTTGCCTAACTATCCTAACGCAATTGTTCCCTTCTCCAAATTTCTGGAACACTCTGTGGCTTTCTATCTTTAATCTGGCAATTAATCCTGTAACACCTGGGGCTTTCATTGTTTTATTCAGACTGTTATATATTTTGTATTCTTTTTCATTATTAAACTTTTTAATCTTATTTTTAACTTAATTATATGCTCCTTATGGGCAAGAACTACTTTTATTTCTTTTTGTCCCTCTTGGGTCTTACTATCTAGTAGCTACTCGATAAGATATTTAATTTAGTCTTTTCTTTATAGATCTGTTTATTCTCATCCCCATGGAAACAGTGAGCTATGTGAAAATTTAGGTATTTTGAATCATCCTTTTTATTACAGATATAATCTTAAATAAATACCCTTTCATGAATAAAGAAGTCAGTCTTAGGTAAGGCAGGAAATGTTAATTAAGTGGGACAAAAAGAACTATGGAAATTGGTTGGGCCTGGAAAGGTGGCTATTCTCTTAGTGTTTCCTTCAGGTTATTTGGCTCTTCGTGTCTTTCGAGTAATTACGCGGAGAAATAGTGACTACAATTTCTTGTCTATCATTGAGTGAGAGGCAGATGCACAAAAGTGAACCCACAGCCACGGCAGCTTCCCCTCAACTCCTATACTACTTCCGTGACGTAAACACTAACTGGATAAGACTGAAATAATAATGAGGTTAAGGTGGTTTATTCTTCCTAGTTCTCAGTTTATTTAAAATAAGTTATCCCTATTTGACACATAATAAAATTGACAATACAGTTTTAACAATCCATATCTGTCAGGATATACCTGAGTGTGCACCTGTACTGAATATGTATCTGATAGTACACCTGTACTAAGGTGAATAGGACTCAGTACCGGAAACTTCAGGAAAAGGTTGGAGTTTGGTTTAACAAATTTAGACAGAGGTTGTGAAGAAAGTCTGTTTCTAGCCCCATCATTTTTCCAATGTAACCTTTCAAGCAGTCGGCTTTGTTATGCAACTGTAGTGATGCTTAATGATTTGTCCAATTGCTAAAGTTATTTTTCCCATTCTTTGTCCAGGGAGCTACTTTGCTATCCTGGTGTCAGGGTAGGGCTACTGTAGTCAGTACATGCAGGCTATAGTGACGCAGGCTTTGACTGGTTCCAGGAATGTGATGTAACTTGTGGTATAGCCAAATCCTTCAGCTCACAATTAACAATATAACTGGGTCTATTGCAGTCATTCAGAATTATTGAGGAAACTTCTAAAATGTGTTTCCTCACACATTCTTAGTCTGAAATTTGGCTTACCAAAATCTTGGCCAGAAAGATACGTTTTAAAACAAACAAAAGCAAAAAGGAAATCTTAAATCCAAAATTGCCTCAAATTTGTTAAAAGTAGTTTAAAATAATTTCAAATTAAAAAGGATAGAAATTTGAAATTCTCAAATGCTTCATTATGGGATAAATGTGGAGATGTTAAAAACTTAGTGTTAAAGATTTTGCAACCAAGATATAGACCAATATTTTAAAACCTAATAATATTAGGAAATTATCTGAGTAGAACACTCCCTGTTTGGTGCACATTAAATTTATAAACACAGTTTATCAGATAGGCATAGAAGGTGTTTATCTCTAAAAATTGCATCTTTACCCTCTTTTGAATTTGAAATGTGACTTGATTTAAGATGACTTGCTTCTACATTCATAATCAAAGCAGCTTGGAATTAGAAAGTACGGATTTACAACCTATCCAGGTCACGTAATTGTAGGGAACTCTTATATATTAAAGGCATATATTTCAGGCTTATTAAATTTCATGAATAAATGAATAAGTCAGTTAATGAAATGAACGAATGAATAAACGAGTGAACCAGTAGTCAAAATGCAACAGGAGTGACAATATAGAAATTACTGGTACTGAGAGACTGAATGATCTTATTGTTTCCAGGATTCATAGTCTCCGTTTATAAAGCAAAAACAATAGGTCAATCTTATTTGCAGTATTGTATTAAATGCAATAATATATGAAATATGCCTAACAGTGCCTAGCCCATGGTAGTAAATGTTCTCTTCCTCTGTGTTGAAAGTGTAGTCTTAATTAAAAAAAAAAAAAAAAAAACTCCTTGCTAGTAATAAAACGTTTGGAGAGGCCAGTCTAATTCTCAAGCTACTTATTTCCATGACTTCTATCATCATGTCTTTGGAGATTGTTTCCTAAGGGACATTTTCATCCTGTACCTCTCTTCTTAATCACTAACTCATATTTCTAGTTCAAGGTTTATGAAAAATGTTACTCAAAAATATAGGGACAATATTACCATGACTACTATTACAGAATTCTCTTCAATCTTCAACAGAATCCTAGAATGTCATAGAGCACAAGTTGAAAATCAATGACTATTATTCACTCAAACTGTTATTGAGATTTCACTGTGCTAATTGCAGGCATTGTAAATAAACCCAACACCTGGCCCTGGTATTTAGATATGGGAAAGACAGGCTTGTCTAATATTGACTATTTTTGAAGATATAAAGTACTAGAAGAGAAATGTGTATAGAAGGGGAGCAGAGAGAGAGCAAATAATTTCACCTTGAGAATTGAAGAAGCCTTCATGGAGAAGGTCGCAGTATTTATTTTAGAGTCCTGAGAGACAAACAGGCATTTGCCGGGAGGGAATGAAGAAGATGAAGGTGGCATGTAGAGGCAGGGAGGCATGGAAGGACTTCTATAAGCAGTGTTATTAGATGTATCATCATGCTCATGTGTATCTGGAACAGCAGACTAGCCCTGTGACCCAGCTTTGGAAGCAGTGGGTACCCTCTCACGGAAGGAAGAGAAGAGAGGCAGATCATGTAGACCAGGACTAGGGACCAAAATATGTCACTTTAGATAGGGCTTTGTCCTTTGAGGACTTAGGAGTTATCAGACATTTTACAGCAAATGAACAGCATCAACTCTATTAGAAAGAGAGCCCTAGGTGTTCTGTAAAGTGGGTCAGAGAGCTCGAGAGACCTGTTAATCGTGTACTCCACGAGTCCAGATGTCGAAAGAAGCACAGAAACTAATCTGCATAGATCTGAGTTCTGATTTTGGCTCCTAGTCTAACAAACTGTGGGATCACAGAATCCTAGATTTAAAAGGGTCCTTCCGTGTATACTAATTCAACTACTTTTAACAATGCCACTGGCCAATGATCAGGCCATTACATGACCTAGAATATTTTACATGATGTGAAACACTGTGTTAGGAACAATCCCATTTTTTCTTGGTAGCCCTAATTGTATTTGTACCCCCTTCCCACACTCCCCCCCAAAAGACTTTAATCTCCAAATAGAGCAAATCTTCCATTGGGGGAGTATACCAGACAGTTTTGAGATATTTATGTACAGCCCTCAAGTCTTTACTCTGCCTTTTTTCAAGAAAATTATATGAAGTGCCCTGATTCAGAGTTGTTGGCTTATAAATTTCAGACTGGTTGCTTTTTTTGTTGCCCTCTGTAGATCCTATGCGTTCTGATTGTGAACTATTAGTATGTGTAATGCAAAGCTCTGAAATAAATTCTTCAGAGATGGATTGAATGGTGCAATATATACGATAAATGGGGCTGTTACCTCTCTTGATTCAGAAGTACTGCTTCTTAAAGAAGCATCTGATTGCAATAATATTTTAATGGGCAGGTCATATTGTGGCTTATAGGGAGCCTATAGTCAAAGCTAGTCTATTAACCCATCTGTCCTCAGGCCCTCTAGCTTGACAATAAGGGTCACACCTGCCTCCTGTTTATAGTAATTATGGATAATATGATGTTAAATTAAATTTATAGGCAATGTTGTACTTGAAATTTAAGGTGACCTAGTTGTTGTGCAGATGTAGTTTTAAGAAAGACAAAAGAGCCATTGACAAGAAAATAATCTGTATCAAAAGCATACTAAATGGCCTCTGGAAAAAAAATGTTTCCTAAGATTTTGCATTCTATGACCCTTACTACCTTTTTTTTTTTTTTTTAGCAATAAAACATTTAGCGTGACTGCTTTACAGATTTTCAATTTATATTGCCAGATAATACACAGTTTGATAGGAGTGAAGATGATTTGCCTGAGAAACTAAGTTAATAAGTTTATGTATTATTATCTTGTATATATCTCAGTTTTTCCCATGGCTTCTAAGGCTTCAAAGCAAATATTACTTTCTCCAATAGCATATTCTCTTGGCTGACTTTGGCAAAGGAGTGACCAAGTCCTTTCTCCATTCTCTGACAGTGATGTTGCAGTAATCAGAATAAAATAAGGTCCTAGGGAGAACCTGGCTCTGACGATATGAGTTGCAAAGTGAAAACAAACCCAGACACTTACTGTTAGCCCTCTACATGCTGAGAGTGAAACACTATTTGAAAATTACACTGCACTGCATTTTATAAAACTGAGCAATTTCCCTGCGTGATTTAGACAAGACCCTCCCCCTGTTTTATTATATTGTTGGCATCCAGAAGCTTCACAGGTAGTCTAAAGCATTTACCGAATTTCACTGTAACACTGAAGCTCTGTTGGATGTGGTGATAAACCGTTTGGCTCAGAGGATTTAAAAAACTTCACATATGTAATCACCTACTCTGCTGTGATCAGTTTATTAAAATACTGTTTCTCATGTGTAGTTCATGCCTTGTAGGGACAATGGGTGTAGAAGCCAAGCTTTTAACTGCAGTTTTTTCATCATATGATTCTCTCACAAAAACTATAGTAGTACTTAGAAAATTATAGCTGTATTTTCAAGATCCCCTTGTTCCTCCTCTATTGATAGACCGGATATTTGATTTTGCTCATCTCACTGGAACTTTAGGTGTGTTTCATATGTTCCAGTATGAACGTTTTTTTTTTTTTTTAATTAAGAGAGGGACAAAGTATATTACTGGTATGTCTTTGGCCACTTTTAAAACATGGTTAACATCTGCATAATGCCATTAGCCAGGAAAATGTGCCATTGGTGCCAGGCAAATCTGAATCAGATTTTAATGCATGATGAATTTTAAAGATGAGAGATATTGAAAAAGTTAAAATTTTGTCAAAACTCTTCTGTAAATTATAGGAGAAGAAATAGAGGACTAAAGCTGGTGTTTTGACAATGAGTTAAATGTCTACTTTAAATCATCTATGCTTCTTGTTTGAACCTGGAATAAATGGATCACAATTTCGATCATATAATCCTATAATTTTACATGCATATTTTAGACTCTATTATGATTTCTCCCCAGTGGAAAGTAGACTTGTGAATATTGAATGCAAAAGTTATAAAGTAAATATGTTTTTCCAAATAAATTTCTATCCATGTCTAACTACATTTACTAATTTATTTACCTCTTAAAGAATTTTACAGTTCTCCTAAGGTCACGTATCCTTTCGATATCTTACACATTATTTCATATTGTGTCAATAGAAGTCTCACACATCAGAGCTGAGCGAGTAGTAAAACTATGACGTGCTTAAGCATGAACATCGTGTCTTACAAGATGTATCTATATAAGCTCTTCTACACTTTTTATTTTTCTCTACTGTGGTTTTAATTTTCTTTCGTTTTCTCTTCTTTGCCCAGTTTTCATCTCTCAAGTGTTTCTTTCTTGCTCAAAAGTGTAAACTCATAGAAACCCGGACTCACTCACTATCTCCATATGGACCAGGACACAGTAAATGTCAGGTGTGGTTGGTTAGGTAGATGATGCCTGAATGGGTGGGTAAAGAGATGTATGGATGGAAGGGTGGACCAGTGGCACATCTTCCCTGCCACCATAATTGCTAGAATCCCCAGGAGCTAATGTTTAGTTTAGTCTGTGATCTCTGGCAATTTTGGAGATCCGCGGCTGTTTCGAAGAAGTTTATTGCATCTTAGAGTAGGCTTAGGTGAAGGATTTGGAGTCTCTAGCATCTTTACAATAAATTATAAAGGGCTTGGACTAGCACTTTTAATTTTATGTCGATAGAAAGTCTTTGATTTTTCCCAAGTGAATTTATAATTTCGAAATGGGATATGACTTTATGACAATGATTATGATTTCTCTAGAGACAACAACTGTCTCATATCTGGTTGTCCTTCATTGTACATCTGTGGATGTGATTACATGTTTTTTTAATAAGACCAATCTATTTTGTTTAACAAAAGATAATTATAAATATTGGTTTATCACTAATCTCACATGAAAGTTTATAGAGCAAGACAGAAAATGGCAGTCTTGTGTATGTAATTTCAATTTTGGTTTACTCTGCTGTTTAATAATTTAATGGCCTGTAAGTATTCTGTTTGTTTTCTTTCAGTGACTTTATACTGGTTTTTACTTTAATTTTGATGGGGCTCTAAGTGGACTTGGTGGGACTTCTGTCAGGGATTTAATGTATTTAATGTATTTAACTTCAGTTCAGCTTGGGACATATGAGTTGTCAATTTGGAAGTCTTTGCCAAGCCATCACATTGGCAAAGATACACTTTAAAACAAATCTCTTTGTAATTTGTCTAGACTACTAAACACTAACTGCGTCTGCTCTGCAGAGAATCTGATTAGGCCAGGAGAGTCTTATGTCTTCATTATGTCATTATTGCAGTGCACACTGTTAAATGTAATTTTCCTGATATCTCGAAGCAATACATAAATAAGCAAAAAATTTTTAGGAATGATAGCAATCTCATTACACTCACATGAGAGCTTCATATGTGCTCTGATCAAAATATTCATTGCTATAATCAGCCATAAATTGCCAGATACTAAATGAATTACATAGATGTTACTTGGCTACTAAAGTATGATTGATTTGCATTTATACATTGATTAAACAATTAAAATAGACTATTAAGTTATTTCTAAGATACGTAATAGTTTGAGAATTAGGATGAATAATTTAATCCTCGATGAAAGACCTATAATATTTGGCAGTATTTGTAAAGCCTCTAATAAAAATGTTTGCATTGCTGCCAAAAGCAATGGGAATAAATGATAGGTTTATTTTAGTTTGTTAACATACCATGATATCCCCTTGAGTTGCAAATATAATGTATTTAAGATAGTAACAACTCTGATGAAAGAGAGGTAAATATGGAAAAATTGTTTTACGTGACTGTCATCCATTTTCAAGTGCGCTTCAGCATCTCATTGTTAAATACTATACTTGCCCTTAGGTTCACAATTGTTGTCAAGATTCCCGAGTCAAGTATGCTAAAATATTTTAAATATCTTCTGGAGTACATGTTATTTTTACTTGCCAGGTAAACCTAATGTTAATTAGAATGTAGGCATTAGACTTCACATAGACCATATCTAGCTACTGCTTTTTTGGCTCAATAGTTAGTTTTTAGTGTCCAGAGAAAAATCACTTTAATCTGTATGAATAAAAAAAATGGATTATTACTTTTTATATTTCATTTATGTAGTATTTATTAAATTTCCCTTATTGGTCATCATTCTTCCTAAAAACTATGTAAACTTTTTATTTTGAGAGATATTTCTAAGTTCAATGTACTCTAAATAGAAAAATAAAAAGTAGAAAGTATAAGGGTAAAATATTCCCTGAAATTCATAAATATGTACATTAAAAATAATTTTATTAATTTCTTTAAGGTGATTGAGAAATATGCATTTAGTACTTAGAGATAGTACTTTATTTGTAGTTGAAAAAATAAAAATTTATTATGTATTTCTTTTTTATTATTGCTTAGTAGGCACAGTGTTGTTATTAGAAAATGACTAATCTAATAGTTCCTTTTTTTTTTTGGAAAATAGAGTTGTTTGTAAGACATTTACAGTCTCCATAATTTTACTTCCAGTTTTAATTATGAGATGCAAAGGGAGAAAATATATTTTTGTTTATATATGATGAATTCTTTGTATAAATTTACAGTTCAAAAGAGAATCGGCACTTTGAACCTTGTGTCTTTGAATCTATTGGGATGTGTTGTAATTATCTTTAAATCCCACCTAAAATCATTTTTGATATATAATCTGCTATATGAAATGAAACACTAAATCTGTTTAATTTTGGAACTCAAATATGTAATGGCAAAATGCCATTACATTTTTTGGAGTATTATAAAAATTAGTAATAAATTCTGATTCTGAAATAATTAGGATTTTATTAGCCTGAAAATAGAACTCATCTCAGCCCTTTTTCCCATCTGTCACATTAATCATACAATTTTAACAGGTGCTTCTCACTCAGCTTACACAAAGTGTAGATTTGAAAGAAAACAAAATCCTACTCTTGGTTGTACCCTCAGAGTTCTTCTCATATCTGACTTAACAATGAAAAAAACAAAAGAAAACAAAACAAGATGTCTGCTTTCAGTCAGTATTGGAGTATGTGGAAATGCGGCAGTAGAAATGGGACTGAACATGTCTTCTAAGTTTTTTTTAATAAAAAGTATTCTGAGGTTATTACTAGTGCCAGATATAAGACTATAAAGTGAGACAGTGGCTGAATTTTATTTGTAATTTCGAAAATGTTGCAAATAATGTATAGTCACTTTAAAATGTATAATTTCACAAGGCATATTTCATTTAGAATAATTCAGTGTTTTTCTTTGATTGCCAGAATCTTTCTTATAACCTGATCAGTATTGTTTTTATTTTTCTTTCTTTATAGATAAGTGAGGGAGACTTCAGGTAATTTTTTAACAGTATTTAATGGACTTAGATTTCCTTTCCTAAATATTCAAATTATATTGACAGAAAAAAAATATTTTGAATATGACTTTACTAAACAACCATAAAAAGTATTGAGAATAGACATTTATCTCTCAAATATTTAAAAATGGGTTTTATCATTCCTTTGTCTTTAGATATTTCTTAAAGATCTACTAATATACTAATGATGTGCTTACTTCCTGGATATTCCTTTGTTTAGAAGAGAAATGCGAATTTCATTTAACTCATCTAGATTTAGAGAAAATCGGGTATATACTCTTTAAAACAGTCATATTTCCCCTTCCGTTACATTTCTGATGACCAAATATATCATAGTTATATGTAATTAATTTTGCTATTGCCTAAGAAAACTTACTATAAGGATGTGTAATTCATTCTAAAATAATCAAGGACTTGAGTAATTAATTTTAAAATAAAATGAATCATCTTTTGGCTTACATGCCATCCATTAATCCTGTATGAGAATTTGATTACTGTGTCTGTACAGTTTTTCCTCCAGACAGATTCTTTATTTAATATCATAAATACTCATCTGGGATTGAATTGTTAATGTTTTACCATTGTAACAAAACTGTGAACTGATTTTATAAAGCTATCAAAAGCACTTGCTTGTAACTGAGAAGCATATGATTCACTGCATTCCAGAATTTAAAATATAGTTTTATAAATTAATTAACTGACAGTTTTTTTAAAACTTATCCTATTTCATTTGGCATACATAGCTAACCCATGTTCTCCGGCTAAAAGTTGTTTTCTTTTAAGGAACGCATGTGTTTTGACTTGTTAGAATTTCAGTATTTAGATTAAAACATTCAAACAATATTTTTTTAATGAGTTGGTTTTTATAAAGTTGTGTCTTTTCAGACCCACCAAAATATATTTTACTTCAGCAACTTTTTATGGCTGCCCACAGAGTAGAAATATTTTCAGAAGTATTTACATTAATTAAATAGTTTGGTCGACTGACCACCCTTTACTTTAATAAATGCCTTTGGTTTGAATATATTATATTCATGGTGGTAGAAGGAAGTGACTCTAAATAGTTTAATACATGTTCTCTCTTGGTTTGTTGCCAATCTAAAGATCCATATAGTTGAATATAGAGGTTAAGAGTGTTAAGGTGCTTAGTTTTGTTATTATTTTTTGTAACCTATTAATTCATTTTAGCAAAAGCTGTACAAGTGGTTCAGATAGCATTGATTTATCTTCGTCACACTCAGGGCAGTCAAATTAATCCACAATGAAATAGATTAATCCTCCAATTTTAGCGGAAACAACTGGGCATCTTTATAATTAATAAAACACTGATTCCACCTTTCCTCCCTTTTTCGAAATATTCTGGGATAATAATGGCAAGACAACCTAAGAAAGACCTCAAAGCTACTATTTCTCAGTAATATTAGAATAATATTTTAATTAAGATGTTCTAAACTATTATTTCTCAGATGTTTTCTTAAGAAAAATATTTGGTATCTCTAATACAATTTTAAGGTAATTATTTTCAATTGTTAAGCAAATGTTTTCTGAACACTGTTGGTACTGTCTGTTTCCAGATAAAGCTACCTAGTCCAGCTTCCACGTGCATAAAAAACACATGCATATTTACGCATGTATAGACACACATACCTGAGTTCAAATAAGGCTATCAAATAAAACCAACATTTTCAGTTCAATCTGGCCAGTCAACCATGAGAATAGAGTGCAATTAAAAAAAAATAGAATCAAAAATGTTGACCATTCAGAAAATGTCAGGAACTACAACTTTCATTTTAATCTACTTGAAGAATTAAGAATTTGAATAGCTCTTTACATATGTTGATAACAACAAACATTCATATCTCTTCATTTTAATTTTGTGAAGCATTAATTATTCCCTAATTTCAGCAATTTCTTTTATCCTGTGGTCTCATTTGCCTTGTTAGAAATTTTTTCTGTGGCGCATCAGTTTTTCTTTCTCTTTTTTTCAATTATCATTGTACCTTGCCCTTAGTATGCTTTCTGTAGATGTACCAAAAGGAATAAGGAATAAACAAATGTTTCATAAGACCTAAGAAAAATTTAAAAGCCAAAAATTTTAAATTTCTTTCATTCTGTAGATAAAACCGTCACATGTTCAATCCCCAAACTTGATAAAGAATAGTAGATTCTAGAGTTTATTTATACAGTCAGCATGACTATATGAAAATACCTTTACTGTTAACAAGTAAGAAAGACCTCTCTACCTCAGTAATGCCAATTACGTATCATATAACCACACTCGATAAATGATTGGAATTTAGACAGATATATTTTTTCTTAGAAATTGTGTATTTTCACAGATTTTCAAAACTTCTTGTTCATCTCCAATATGACCAGCCCAAGAAAAGCTTTATGATTGGTATTGCAAATCTAGAGTGTTTGTGTTTCAATTTGGGTTTGGGGAAAATGCACTTTGTTTTTGCATTTTGCAAAGCCTATAGGAAAAGACTTATTTCCTAGACAACTGTGACAACAAAAGCATACCAATCACTATTTCTGTGAATGGTGGTATATTTTGGAATTTGTTTTGTGGTGGAATGGGGCATTTAGATGGGCTTTTAAATGATACAACTCTGAATAAATTTCTCATAAAATAACTTATTTTCTTGAAAGAATAATTCCACCAAAGCAACAAGTCACATGGTATATTCTCCCCAGAACATTGTCTCCAGATCTTGGGAAATGTTATCCAAGAGAGAAGGACAATCTTCTTTTCTCACAAATGCCATGTGTTCTGTCAACAGTGTTACTTGCATGAGATAGAACTTAAATGTTTTCTTTAAGACCTCTTTAAATTTCTCATCATGAAATAGAATTTCTTCTATTCATCTACTTTGAATGAGTGGCCAAGATGACATTTGAGCTGGCGGTTCCAGGAACTAGATGGCATTACTTTAATGGTCTCAGCATGGGGTTATCTTTCCCAAGGTGCATAAGAGTGGCTCACAGACATTAATTTTAGTCTAGATAGTCTTAAATACCTGTTTCAATGAGTAGCTCATGATAATTGCATAATTCTTTGTGTGACACAAAACTTTTTTCTCATTATGAGTGCCTCAATAATAAATTTTAAACCTTCATTATCATAAGATTGGTCATGTCTTCTTACCACAGTTCCACACTCCAAGGACAAATTCTGTACCTTTTGTTTTGGGGAATTCATCTTATCACAGCAGGTGTCATGGTGGTTTTCCTCATCTATAGATTTGAGCCGTGTCTCTGTGTCCACCATGCATATTTATTTTAGTTTTCAAGTGGCTCCTTTTGTAGAACCCGCTTATTAAATTTAACATGTCCCGAATCATCCTAATCATTTTAATATGTCGTTACTTGCCAGTTTTCCCATTGCTTTGAATGGCATTTTCAACCACTTGCTGTAATTCAAATACTAGAATTGATTTTGCTTCTGTTTTAGGGCTCTTTACCTTTTTCCTAAGTAGGAGATTATGCTTCTACTTCCAATTCTTGTTTTGATACCATGTCATATTCTTGCTTAAACCCATCTTAAGACTTTGTATCATCCTTAGAGTCAAACCCATACTTATTGTCACAGCCTGTAAGGTTTGTTATACTCATACTACCCCTGTGTGTCTCCCTTTTATTTTCCCTGTTGCACTGGTTCCCTCTTTGTTCATCATAGAAGTTGAGCTCATTTGCTAGCTCAGGACCATTGGACTTGCTGACAATGCTTCTTAGAATGGCCTTCCTCACATTTGTGTGTATCTAGCTTTAGCTAGCTGTCTTCAGGTAGCTGTCTTACCAGGTCAGTGCTTATCACATCACTCTGATTTAATATTTTCAAGATTAAAAAAGCCAAAGACATACAATTTAAAAGACTATTCTGAGCTTATCTCCTCCCAAAGTTTTTGTTAATGTCCTCTCTCTTAAAAAATTATAGCAATAACACACGGCAACATGTTATGTCTCTAGATCAGTCCACAGCCTTTTATTTTACTTTAAAAAATGTTGTTGCCCTCACTAAAAACACTGTATTGAAGCCCTGATGTGTCTGATGCATACCTGCTGCTTTAGCTTTCCTTGCTGCACAGAAGTGCTGTTCACTTTCCAAAAAGTCTTTTAACATGAGAACTCTATTAGTCATATCATTTCACTGAATGTGTGATATAAGATTCCTATGTATATTTATGACATAAGTTATATGTGCTTAATATGTCAGCGTGTGTTTCCGGCAGGTGAACTCTTTCAGTGCTTCCAAATGTCAGGGTCAGCTCTTGGAGAGCTGGATTGCTGACTTTTCTTTAGCACGTTTCTCTAGGTATAGTGGTGGAGGTACTTATTTTTATAAATTAGCTATGTTCCAGGCATTGTGCCAGGCTCTTAACAAACATGATCTCATTTAATCCTGACAATCCAATAAACTAGTCACTGTGATTACCCCATTTTACATCTGAGAAATGTCCTTAAGGAATTTGCCGAAGGTTATATACAGCGAGTAAGAGAGCTGAGATCTGAACCCAGGCTGACCGACTGGAGAGGCCTACATCCTAAGATGACCATTTGATGCAGCCAACTTCATACACTATAAATTCTTAGTAATTCTCACTAACTACATTCAGTATATCCAGATACAGCCGATCCTACTCTTTGCTTTCAGTGGATTGAGTGCCAATGAAGTGTTGGGTAGTACCAAGATATCAAAAATCAACTTGACATGTTGGTAGAAATCTAAAGAAACAAAATAACAATTTATTAGGAACATCGGAAACGTTGATGCATTTAATTTTTATTATGTGAACCACTACTAAGAAGAAGGCCCTGAACCTGGTCTGCTCTGTTGGTGAATTGAAGAGGTGAACTTCAAATGGGAAAAGAGAAAAAACATATCAAATCAATGAAAGGACTTTTGAAGCACTGAGGTTGTTTTGGGAATTAGTATTATGAAAGAACTGTGAAATTATATTACACGTGTCTATAAGGTAAATTGCAAATAATTTAATTTTTGACTGAAGGCAGTTATGAAACTTGAAATGATTCATCATTTACATATTATTACTGCATCCCCCCAAAATATTACTAACAGGTTGATATTAGAATAAATGTATTTTAATATCTATATTAATCATAACTGCTTTTCTTCTCAAAATGCTCTGCCCAGAACACAGGGAATGGTTTGTTCTTGTTTGACCTAATGGGCTAGTATTTGTTGCTTTTAACAAATAGGTCATGTAGAATTCTTAGGAGGAAAGAGCATAAGAAAAGGGCTTCCTTCTGCTGCAGGTAGCCAGGTTGAATGTGGCAACTGGTACAAGGATAGGTCAAAATGGTAAATGTAAAAGTGAAACAAAATTAAAAATATCACTCAACTAAGTGATGGGCCATGCTTTTGTCAACAGTATTCCATAATTTTATAGTTTAAAGTTCTGGTTTACTACTTAACTTTTCTACTATTCAGTAAATGGTCAATTTAGACTTGTTGGTCTATTAACATAATTAATTGCCCTTTGGCAAGTACCACATTCTGCAGATTAGCTAACTGTGCTGAGCTGCAGAGCCTCAGGGATTATACCTGAATTTCATTAAGAAAGTTTAGTAAAGGAAGGAATCTCACCATTCACAGTTGCCTTCAACTGGTTAAGATGAGATGCAGTTTTTTCAAAAATTTTCTAGAACCACAGCTTTACTGCTTACTTTTTTGTGGCAAGATATTTGGTTATGTTGACTTTCAACATGATCCTGTCTATAAATATTGGGTGACTTGTCTTCTTTTTTCATTCTCTCCTGTTCACAGTTTTGAGTGCTACAAGCCAAAGCTCTCAAGTGAATTTTTAAAAGCATCACAAACCTATTCATTTGAAATGAATAGTAAGGGAAGAATAATAACAAAATACACGTTAGTCAGTCACAAGTGAGGTCATCTTCTATATCCAGAAAGAAAATTTGTGCTCTCTGTAGCTATGGCTTATATGGTTTATTGTCTTAAGAGAATTTTGCATCCAATAGTAAGATAAATCTGTCAGTAGGAACTAGAGAAGATTTTTTTATGGTAGGTGGCCTTCTCGTGACTCAGTTCACATGTTTGCCACAACTCGCAAATGCCCAATCCTTTCTCTAAGATGGCTTATTTGTTGGTATCTCTCCTGTTGTTTTTGAACAAGTGCTACTCCAAAAATAACAGCATAATGGCTGAAGCAACATTTATGGTGACGATAGGCCTCATCTTTAATCATACTTCTTTCTTATAGTCCCACTTAGCCTCTGTAAGGAAATCAGGAAGTTTACCCCACAGAACTTCAAAAAAACTTCTTTTAGCCCTCTTGAATGTCAGGCTCAAAATTATGAAGTGAAAGATAGAATTTTGCTATATGATATTGGGTAGATTTTGATTTTTAGTGTCTGATGAATATGACCTTTTAAAAATTTTTTACTCTGCAATTATTTACTGAGCACTTGTGTGCCAAGCAAAGTTAGAACAAGTTAGTGAATCTAAAAATTAAGCATAACTCAGTGACTAATAAAAAGTGTAAGGAAGTTATTTAACATATGAAATTATGATAAATGGCTATAACCATTGTACTGAAAATTTGTTTATTCAGGTTTTTTGTTTGTTCGTTTTTGGAAATGATTCCATCAAGCCCTCTGCTTCTTGGTAGATACTGAGACATCATAGGAAGATGGTATTTCTAATATTCCTGCCAAAAAAGAATGTTAAGAAATAAGACCTACAGTTTAAAAAGTTCTATAAATACTTCTAAGAAAATGTGCCAAGAAGATTCCTGATTTTTATCGCAAGTAAAATATTCCAAGAAATTAATTGCTTGTATGAGATGACACAGCTAGGTTAAAATATTTAAAATCTCATCCTTGTCGATTTATCCTTGGGAAATGGCTTTCTCACCGATATGATCAGATAGTGTAATTATTGAAACAGTCAAAAAACCTGCCTGTAGTGTAGAATCTTTCACATGAAAATGAAGGGAAAGAGTGATTACCACTTTGCATTACTTTTATTCCCAAAGAACCACATGTGTTATGGTACGCGGCACTTTCCAGTTTTTAAATCCTTGTTCATGAAAATGTGATCATGGTGTATTAGAAATCTGCCTCGGGTTCTATATCAATTTAACATCTTATGTTCAAGGTTCCAATTAATTTTAAAAATTGAATTAAATTCTCTGTTTCCTTACAGAATCTGCTTCTTCATAAGCTACGGTATTAGGTTTGCTGTTCTTGGCTCGGGGAATGCTTTCAATACATGAGTGTTAGTTGCTTTTTTTCTCTCTTTGTCTCTCTATAATCATATCAAATGTGTGTGTTCAGTTAGCAGATATAAGAAGACTCAGGTGAAGGTGAACTTGTTTTCAGTTGCTGTCCTCATATTCCATTTGCTTCACAAAGAAAGGGTTGTTTCATCCAAGGATCATTTCCATTTCGTGGCAGGAATGTGTTATCATGTTTTTCTCTAGATGTCAAGTCAGTCTGGGATTTAGCCCTTCTCTCCCTTTATCCTTATTGGTTTTAAGTTAAAAAAAAAAGTAGAAAATGTATTAAAAAATATATATATATATAACATAAATGTACATATGCTATAAATATATACATACAACCTACCTTTTTCCTTTTTATATATCACTTTATGTTGAACCCTTTATGAAATGTTAATTCATTTGTCAACTTATTTAATAAATACATATAAAAATTATTTTTTTCATCTTAAATGACCTTTCCAAAACGTTCTAAATTTAAGTTTAAGGTGTTATACTTTACCGAGTATTTATATTAGCTATAGATGTACATATGTACATGTTTGTACATATATCTTTTTCTTGACACCACAAACTCCATATCCAGATTATTGAGTAATGGAATGTTATTGTTAGCTGTTCTAGTTAAATATGAGTAACCATATGTTGTTTAGGTATGAGAAAATAGGATTACATGTTTCAATGAACATAAATACATTCTTCTTGAATCTCATAGAGTTAGTCATGTATTAGTTTTTCTTCGTATCTCTACAGAAGTACCATGACCTCCACATAGCTCGATATTACATATTTGCCACTGATTTATTACCTATTTGCCATTAACTTTTATTACAAAATAATTATGGATTCATGGGAAGTTACAAAGATAGTGCCAGAGAGGTCCCAAGTACCCTTCACCCAGTTTCCCCAGATGGTTTACAATTTATAAAATTATAGTACAATATCAAAACAAGGAAATTGACATTGCTATTATGTGTGTGTATTTCTACGTCACTTATTTCACCAGTGTAAATTTGTGTAACCACCACTGCAATGAAGATGCAGAATTGTTCTATCACCACAAACAGCTCCCTCGTGTCACTCTTTTAGAGTTACCCTCTATTTTTCACCATTGCTACGTTAGGGCTTATATCTGCCAGTCCTGTTTTATTTTCCCTTTTTTCCCTCCGTTTACATTTCACTGTCTTGTTTTTCTTGCCTTCTTGTGGATTACTTGAACATTGTTTACAACTCCATTTTGATTGATCTGTCGTATTTTTAAGAGTATCTATTTGAATAGTTTTTAGTGGTTGCTCTGAGTATTACACTTTACATCTCTAAGCTTTCACAGTCTACTGGTGTCAACATTTTACTATTTCAAGTGTAGAAAAACTATCTCCCTATATGGCCCTTTCACCATTTGTAATATAATTGTCTTAAATGTTTCTTCTCTTTTTTCAGGCTAATTTCTTTCTGTTGTTCAGATTGGGTAATTCCTATTGCTCAGTCTTCAAATTCTCTTAGGTTTTCTTCACCAGAGAATGTCTTGATTTCTCCTGCATTTCTGGAGGATGCTTTTTGCTAGATATAGGTAGGATTCTGCTTAACGGGTCTTTTCTTTCGACACTTGAAAATGTTGTGCCATTTTCTTCTGGCCTCCATGGTTTCTGATGAGAAATCCGATGCTCTTAAAGTTGTTTTCCTCCTTTAAGTGATGTCTTATTTCTCTCATGGCTTTTAGGGGTTTTTTTGTCTTTATTTTTTAGAAGTTTGATTATGTTGTGTCTTGGCATGGATTTCTTTTGGGTTTAACAACTATTCGGAGTTCTCTCAGCTTCCTGAACATGTAGGTTTATATCTTTTGCTAATTTGGTGAAATTGTCAGCCATTATTTCTTAGAAAAAAAATTTCAGCATCATCCTCTTTCTTTTTTCTTGTGAAATTCCAGTGACACAATGAGATCTTCTGAGGCTCTTGTCGTTGTTTTCAGCCTATGTTCTCTGTTTTTCAGAATGGGAAATTTCTATTCTTCTGTTTTGAAGTTCTCTCCGTTGTGCTGTCTAATTTACTCACTGAGTTTTTTTAATTTCAGTTATTGTAATTATCAATTCTAAAATCTAACATCTGTGCCATCTTGGCATTAATGACTCATTGATTGTCTTTTCTCATTTAAGTTGAGATTTTCCTGTTTTTTGGTATGACAAGTGATTTTCCATTGAATCTTTGAATATTTTATGAGACCTTGGATTTTATTTAAATCTTCTGTTTAGTAGACCTCTTCTGATACTTCTTGCCTTTTTGCTGCTGATTGAGGTTGGAAACCCAGATTTCCTAACTAGGTCTTTTTTGACACCTCGTTATTACATGGCAACCGCGGGAGGAGCCCTCTACCCATTCCACAGACTCTTTCTTAGTGCTCTGCCTGTGGTCTCTAAGGACACTGCAGTGCGCTAGCCTTGATACTGCTGGGTGGTGGATAAAGTCCTGACTCCAGGAGGCCTGAACTGCTCCTGTGGGTCTCCTCCTCAACTCTGGTGGGAGGCTGTGTTCCCCGCTATAATCTCCTCTGACCTGGGTATGGTGGGGGAGAGGCACTATTGAATTTTTTTTTTAAAGACCCATTTTTATATTTTATATAGATGATTCTAAGTAACGAGTAATTCCCATGTTTACCTAGGTGTTTTTTCAGTTATATTTCTTTTAGATCTAAAGATCGGTATATATTTAGTTTTTGTCAGACTAGCTTTAACAAAGCTCAAAGCTTACATTTTTGACTGGTGTTGTAGCATCACATCTGAGAACTGCTAATTTGCTTTTCAGATGTGAGAAGAAGAGAATAATTGCAAAGTGTGCTGCAGATGAGAGGGTTTAGTACTTTTCTAGGTATTTTGTGAAAAACAGTGAAATCAGAAGTCTGTTTTTAAAGGAGGTAGACTGCTTAAATTCTTATTTGATACTTCAATTTATAACAAAACAATTAGAAATATTAGGGTTTTTTTCTAGATTTATGACAGAATTAAGTGTATATATTTGTATAGGACTGTGTTGGCATAAGCAATAGAATGTCATAAAAATCATCTCTTTCACATTTTGGATACAGTTTGTATTTCTGGAATTATGTATATGTAGATCTAAATTTAAAGTTTGTAAATACACTCAGATGTAGGTAATTTAGTGAAATTATGGCCCCATATACTAAACAATTGTTCAACAGGAAATTTAGGTCCTCTTAAGAAATCCTTCCAAAAATAGTAAGTTTGTAGGTACAGCACTCTGCAGATTTACTAAGCAGTATTCTCAGGTCATTTGCTAAGCGAAAACTTCTAAAAATAATAATGGAAAGCCTCTTAAAAGTAAAGAATACCAGGGAATTACTTTAGCTTCATCTCTAAGCAAATGTGAACCTACTTAAATAATACTTAATTTACTTACCTTTGACATATATGAATGAGGTCATAAATATAATGTTACTGTTGGATGAAAAACTCATGTAGTTCTGTTGGATTAAAGACATGATAGTGTAAAAAATAAAAAAATGTTTATCTTGTAAAGGGAGTTTCAGAAAGTGCTTTATACTTACAATCATAAGTTCATCCATTTTATAAATTAAATCGCTATACATATTTAACAGTAAATTTAGTAGTGAAGATACCAGAAGCATTTCATTGAACAAAAACTATTAAAGAATAAAGAATGCAATATTATTGAATTAGTAAAGAATAGTAGAGAATCCGATCTCATTCATTATTTAGCTTAAGTACATTATCTTAGAAATGTGCAAATCTTAGAAAAAATAACATTGGGAACTAGAATAGATTAATCACTCTGGTGTTTAGTTCTGTTTTGTCAAAGAAAAGAGAGAAACTTTCTTACCATGTTTGTTGCTTCACCAATTTAGGGCTAGACTTTACGGTTTGTTTGGCTGTGAAGGGATGACAGACTTGGGGGGATGGTGAGGGGAGCTTAGTTTTGGAATGTAAATACATGTAGAGCTTGCCTCCTTTTGTTTAGCATCTCTTTAAACTAAGACAAAAAAAATCAGTGAATGAATGAATAGCAGCATGGTGAAATACCTAAATGTTTGAGTTAAAATTTTTGGATGTTTGAAATCCTATTTGGATCCTTTTCCCAGATCACGGTGCATTCATATGCACTCAGCAGGAAACTTCATGGAGATGCACATTTGGGCAGAAGGTCTTTGACGGTGCCTTTTTCTTAACTTGTGCCTTTTCTTCTTTAGAAAAAAGTAATGGCTTAAGTCTGACTGAAGAACAATCTTTTTTGTATGTTCCTTATAAGAATTTACTTATGGTTCACAGATCTTTACCCACCATCTATGTCTGCAGTCCTTGGATTTAAAATAGCACATGTCCTACTGCAGACTACAGGAAGCACCACAGTAAAGACTTAATGACATACTGCTGGAAAAGACAAAAGGCGACAAATTATAACTCAGTCCACTAAACCTGTAAAGTGAAACTCAAAGAAAAAAAAATGTGCATTTGTGATACACACACACACACACACATATTTTTAAAGCTTTAGCAACAGGTAAACTTAGTGGTACGTTTGGGTTTGAATGTAGACATTTAAAAAAAATAATGAACATGAGTAATGTGCTTCTTCACTGCGCAACAAGCCTAGTTATAAGGATATGTCAGTACTTATAAATTCTGTCCATTTTTTAAATATTTGCCTTTTTCCTCATCTTATTATTGCTCTGAGGGTCATGTTCGTCTGTGGTGTCACTCTGTGTAGGTGATGCAGTGGTTTATTAATTTTCCTCCTCAGGTTTAGCCATACTCGAGTCTATTCCAGTTTTCTTGACTTGTAAAGAAGTAAGAGTGTCTTTTGTCTCTTGTTAAGTTCTGGGGAAGGGAGCCGAGAACAAGAGACTCCGGGGGTTGGTGGAAGGGTTAGAGAACAGATGAAATGGGAAGGAAAAGGAGGCCTTTTAAAAACTAGTTTCAAAAGACCCCAGTTACTGCTTCTGGCTCATTTTTCCAGCCTTCCCTTTGAGAGGGTTTCTTTCACAAAGGCACTGAGTCCCCTTAAACTCTGAGAGATCATGCTCCTTCAACATGGGCCGGTGACAATGCAGCTAGAGTGAAGTTACAATAATAAAAACAGAGAGTCCTGGCACCTCCCCAGGTAATTCTGAGGAACTGTGTTTGTTTGGTCCTGGAGGTAAGAGAGCTCTGTACCAGCGGCTCTTCCCAGGAGATGAGCCCTGCAAATGTGTTCAAAGCCTAAAAAAACACTTGAGGCACACACACTCCATTTCAGGTCTCACTCCATTTCATTTCAGTTCATTTGATGTTAGTTTAAAAAAAAAAAAAAAACGGTCAGGATGCGCAAGCTTACATGTGAGTGAACACACAAACACCATTTTGTAAAAATATATCAAGCCTAAGCTCTCCCTTGTGCTAAAGGGTATGATTCTAAGGTCAAATGCATTGATGAAAATTATTGTTGTTATGTTGTTTTAGTTCCAATAGAAAGCTAGGGCAGTGGAGAAAAATGACAGATCAAATCAAATGCCAGAATTTAAGGCAAAATAAGAAGAACAGACCAGGATTAAAGTTATGGCAAGTTCACTTTCTTTGCTGTTACTTTTGTTTTTCTTTGTCCTACAGTTATTTAAAGGGTTGGTTCTTCCAACCCTGAAATGGAGCTCTTAATTCCAAGGAATTTGTTGTAAACAGGGGAAGGTGGCAGTAAATACAAAACAGTGTGGAATATAATGTTGAGAACATAATTTTTAAATATTAAAAGGCATTTGACTCAGAAAAGTAAAGAGAAAATGAGATTGCAGTTATGTGCGGTCTGTGGTGTTTTGTGATAAGCTTCTCAGCAAGCAGCAATAAGTGAAAGAAGCCTGAGGAAGGCCAGGGAGCTCTGATTTTATTGTGTTTGCCGCTCTTCGCTCTTCGAGAAGTTCACTAATTAATGTGAGGAGGGAGGGGAGCCAGGGTTAAAGGCTAGGTGACAGAACAGCTCCATATTTTCTGGCTAGAGAAATGCGAAAATGTGCAGCTTCTTGTTTTAAAATTAAGAATTTCAAGACAGCAACAGCAGATCATTAAACCAAGAGCAGGACCTTCTGAGTACCAGGCCCTACACAGCAGCGTGGGTGATGCACCCACCGGGCTGGGCCTGCCAGGTGGTCAGACATTCCCATGGCCTCACCTCGTCTCCTGCTCCTAGGCATCCCTTCCCCTCACCCACTGGCTGTTTATCATACACTTGGATGAAGCTGAAAGAAAGCAAGATATATGTGTAGCACACATACCAAGCTTTTTTCCTAATACATATATTTTCTAAGTTAGTAAAATTAACATTTTGGCCAGAGTTTGGGGAAAACTAAATGTGTTGTGACCATCTCAAATTTTTACCATGTCAGTCATAAAATGAATAATGTAATATTGCTGAAAAGTCTACCACCTCTAAAATTCTGTGATTCTACTACTCATAATTTATATGAAGATTTATAATTTAAAAACCTATGTGATGTTTAGTTTAATAAAAGTGTAACTCATATATATATACACACACACACACACACTAAAGAGGTATTTAAAATGAATAGTTAGTATTAAATAAAATTTTTCAGCTTAAATTTATGTATTGCATATTTGTAACTTGGAAAATGAGGATAAAATAAGTTAGCTTTTGATAATTTTCAGTACTAGTAGAGAGGTCTTAAAATTGAATAAAAGAAAGTAAGGAAAAATGTTAGTCTTTTTCCCCCACATACTTTCCCATGGCCTGGGTTCTATGCTACTAGTGAGTGTAAATGCAAGTCCTCAACCACTCAGAGCAAGAGTACATTACTGTCTTTAGTAGTATGAAGGAGAGAGACCAAGTAAGTGTCAGTGAACCGAAATCAAAGCAGGAGCCTTTCGCCGGATGCTTAAAAACTTGGAATACTATGATGAAGTGTATAGGCAAGTTACAGAATCTTCATGTCTGGAAGATTTCAATATTTGCTTATGTAAAAGAATGGACATTATCCTCTCTCTAATCTTCCAGGGCTATGATTTGAACTAAAATAGTATAAGAATATAAAAGAATTTTATAGTTTGTGTGTGTCATTTTAGACACACTTATATAAATAGTTTGAAATATATGGTTATTTTTAAACAAAATAATGGTATTTTGTTAACAACCCTCTAGAAATGCTACTTTAAATTTACAATATCTGTTTTATAGCTGTTTTTTTTTTTTTAAGACCACAGCAAAAGCAGTTGACCAGTATTATCCACGCTGCCCTCGATAGAGTGACTGCATTCAAGCTTCCCTTCCCTAAATCTCTAACTAGGCAAGTCTTTTAACTTCTGTGTCTTAGGTTGTCTTAGGTTAAATGAATTCTTAGAAATGAAGCTGAAAATGGAGCTCATGGGATTTCTCACTCCAACTGTCTATCTAATCACCAGATCAAGTTTCTTCCAGTCATGAAGAACAATTTGCAATACTGACACTTTTTTTGGTTTATTTAGTTAAAAAATCTCTTCTGACAACAAAGGAAATGTGCTCATTTTTTTAAAATGTACCCATTACAGAAATATATTGTATAGAAAATGGGAGTTCCTTAACTCCAACTTCTTTGAGTTAATAATGGGGAAGTTAGATTAAACATTTAAATTTTATATTTTTACAGCCTATAAAGCAACACTGTATGTAACTCTGGAGTGTTGAATTCACAATTTCTGCCAATGGAATATCTCGTATGACAACTTCTGTCATGACAGCACCTCTTTTCAAGCTGGAGATCTGATCTTGTGTGGTTAGCTGTTCACAGTGGGCTTTTTCTGCCTTCTACACAGGCAATTTGTCTTGTTAGCACTTCTCTAGGACTCGTTAATATTAATCACAAACTTTGTTAGATCTGATTTTTTTTTCTTTTTTTATTTTACTGATTCTGTGGTGTCATTGTTAGGGTATAGAAAATAATATTTGGGGAAATTCCTTCAGAGGCCAGTGTCTTCTTTCGATGGTCTTAGTATTAGTCTTGGGTCTTACACAGCAGGTTGTTATTTATTAGCCTGTAGTTATTTAGAGCTAAGTCTGGTGAATATATTTAATGGTGTTAGATCCTTTCTAGAGTCCATGAAAGATGAGTTCAATTCTATTGTATATTAAGGCTGCAGTTCTTATGCCTTGTCAACTGACCTTGTAGATATGTCCAATAGAAGAATATTTTTTATACATGGAAAATAAAATTATTTACCCATGACAGTATCAATTGGAATATTGCCTGTCTTGAAAAAATTCTAAGGTGATATGTTTGAACTCTTGGTTTGTAACTCATTTGTTGAAAAATCAGTCTTCTTGTCATAATTTAGAACTTCTCTTTGCTTTGACACTTATAAAGTGATTAATAAATGTTAAGACGATGATTATTTACTCTGAGTGGATTGTTTAGCAACAGGTCTCTATTAGGAGACCAGTTAATCTATCCCCCAGGAAGAACTGAGGTGGGGCAGAGTCTCCTGCTTTTCTGGTGGGCTTTTCTTTTACTCCAGGTTTTCTGTAAGGGTGCAAATCACTTCAAAACAGTCATCACTCTCCCTCAATGTGTGGCCTCAGTTGTTTGCACTAATCTCCCCCTCCCTATCTTGTTTTGTTTTATTTTGTTGTTGTTGTTGTTTTCCTCTGTAAAAAGGGAGTACTGAGAATTTGCAATTTGCCCCCATACTGTCTCTTTCCCTTTCTCTCCCCTACCCTGGATGGTGGGCTAAGAAATGAGGAAGAACCTTCAATCCTGTGCTTTGTTAGGAGCTCTGATGACTAAAACTGTTGGAACATTGCTAAAATGAGTTTTGGAGACTTTCCCTACTCTTCCTGCCTGCCATTTCCACAGATTACTGATGACTGGCTCTGTTGCCAAATAAGACTGCTATTGAGCTTCAGATTTTGACCCTTTTTATCAAGTTTGACTTACTATAATAGTTGCAAAATTTAGTAGTAATGCAATTACTGTTCTTATAGCAAAAGTCAACTTCATGCCTGCTGCATTCCATCTCTTGGGCTGAAGACAAAGTAGTTCATGCAGATGGTGCACAGCCCATTGGGCTGTAAGCATTAATGTCTGCAGCAGCAAGAAAACTCAGGGCTTTTTGACCTGAAGCAGTTATCCAGCGAATGTAATACTAAGCGTTAAGTATTACTTCCTTTAGAATGTGGGACATTTCGTAACTAAACAAATTTGTAACGGAGGAGTAATGTGCTTTTGTAAAAACCTGCAGATCTGTGTTTGCAATGGATAAAATGAATGTTAGAACATTTACAGTTTGTATGGAAAGCCAATGACAATTTTAGGTTGATTAGTGGAGGAAAATGAGGGCAACAGACTTTTGTTAAGTGACTTGGTCTGAAGTTCATGCTGGTATTGCCGTCTCCTACGTGCTTAAGTTGAAAGCAACTTTATGAACAGGCAGTTTAACAATGATGGTGAACAGAAATTCAAAGAGAACTGCATTCAGACTGTCAAAAATTAGTGGGAATTAGGACATGTTTATATATACATATAATATGAAGCACCTTATTTTGTATTTCACAAATTCCGATATGTTTCACTTTTAATGGACCAGGAATGCTGGTGCCAGGATATACCAATAAAAATGATCAGATCATTTTAAGAGACTTAATTTATGTAGAAATAATTTCTAATTGATTCTCTTACATTAAATTAAGTGTCTCTCAGACCTCTCTGATCAGCCTCAGTACCGAAATGACAATGTCAAATCAAAACACAGAGTGGCGATGCTAAATTTCTCCTAATTAATGATGGCATCTTATTTTGTTAATATAAGCTTTAACATTTTAATCCAAGGGCGGGAAAAAAAAAGAGTAAAATATTGAAAGTCGAATTCTCTGGAGCAGTTTACAAACATTTGGGGGAAAGGGAAAACAAAGATGAAGCACAGGGACTGGGAAAAGGTTTCAGTGTTACTCTTGTTCACATGACAGAGCAGCAGTCAAAATACACCCCTGTGATTTGTCGCATCTGGTAGAAATGCTGCAGTAGCTAAAGGGACGATCTCTGGCTTTGGTGAAGAAATGAGTAAACAAGACAGTGTAAAGAGAAAACCCCGGTTAGTAATTAGAGACCAATTCCCCAACCCCTAAAATGAGTTCTAGCTTTGCACGATGCCAAAAATAGAGAGGTCAAAAGTCTGAGAGAACTTTTGTTATGAAGGCTGTTTATTTTGTATTTTTTAAATTTTGGATGACATAGCCCTGTGCTTTGGGTACAAAGGTTTGAACCATTTTAATAATTTTAATAATTCACTTACTAGCAGCAATGCATTAGCACCTAATTGGGTAGATTTTAAAATGCAACACATATGCACATTTCATGGTCCATTCAAAGTTTATTAACCTTCTTTTCCTTAGGTATCTTTTCTTGCCATTTCTGTTTCAGGAGGTTACTCATCACTCCTTACTCATATGAAGTGTTTCAAAATTTTGCATATATGCCGAGAGGCCTTTTGGCATTTAAACTAATTTCTCAACGTTTAAGAAAAAAATATGTTTCTGACTTATAGAAGTTAATTACCTTCTCTGACACATAGGCTCCACCAGCTGCAGGACTGTCAAAGAGAGCTGGTTTTTGGAGACAGCAGAACTAAAGCTGGAGCCACTCTGGGCATTTTTCTGTGACACCCTGGGTACCAAGGGCTAAGGTCTCATGCAGAATTTAACACTCTCCTGAGAGTGACAGTATTTCCATATCATCTACACTTCTTCTTTCAAAAGGTGAAGACAAACAAGACCCTCATAGTGTGAACTGCTTTTGGTTTGAAAGAATCCGAAGTCATAGAGGACTGGCTTAGCTATCTTCTTTTGGCTCACATGCTGTTTCTCAGAAAGAACATTCATAAGGAAAGTGGCAATATTTTGCTTCTATTCTAATGAAATTTTCTGATTTCCTTTTCTATAGCTCCAAAGACTAAACATTTTTTAAAAATAATTTAAGAGTATAACACATGTGAAATGCAAATAGTAAATGTTATCCCTGTATTTAAAAAGTAAAAGAAAAATTAATAACATACCAAAGAATTAACTACCTTTTTTCCCCTAAAATTTAAAGATAAACATATTTCATCTGAAGCCCAGATCAAATTATCATTTTAGAGGGTACAAATACCTAAGATGAAGTAGAGAGAAAATCTATTGAAAGACTCTTTGCATAAGATGAACATATTCAAATGTAGAAGTCCTGTTATTTATATCCCAGGGTAGTAAAAAAATTGACCAAGTTTATTGACACACCATTGATTATTGGTTTTGAAAACTGCAGAGGGTTACAGAAGTGCCTGAGGCTGGATAGGAGCCCGCATTGAACCAATACTTTCCAAGGGAGAATTGTGACCGGGGAAACCACAGACCAGAAGTTGAGTTTCTCTTCCTGAAGAAACTATTTTTAAGAAATCAGCCTTAAAACACTCAGAACAAAATGAAATCAAGCAAAGCAAAAACAGCTCTTATTAGAAATCAGATTTTCAGAAGAGGTAAAATTTTATGTTATTTATCTTTCGGGTGAGCAATGGATGTACTTGGTACAAAATTCAAAAGGCGCAGAAGGCCACATGGGGTGAAAACGGAACCTGGCTACCCCCGCCCCCCACTTCACAGACAACAATAACAGCTTCGTTTTAAGTCAGTTTAGGTGAGATAATGGTTTAATTTTGTGAAATCAATAAATGTTACTCATTTTGTCTAAACAAGTTTGTTTGATTTAACTCCGCACCAAATATTAATTAAAATTAGAACAGTATGTTCTCAATCGCTGTTATTCAAGCTGTTAGTTGAAATGTGATTAGGGAGTCATGTAAAGACTTCTGTGATTTTTGTGTTTAAAAAAGGAAATTGAATTGACTAGAAAATGTTAGAATGTGTTGTGGTGAGGAAACATGTTTTGTAAAATTTTTTCTCGTTATATGTACATATTCACAGGCAAATATATGTATACTGGATCACAGTATCAAAAGTATTTCCTAAAGTGAATCATGGTTTAAAAAGTTCGAAATCCTTGGTTTTACTTTTATTTCAATAATTCTGAAATGACGCACTATGCACTTTTGAGTGCAAAACTACTTAAAGATCCATATCTGGGGTATATCTATGAAGTGTCCTCAGTTGCAGTCCACAGACAGTTATGGCCATTACTGAGGAAGAGAGCATGAACGCCGAGACCACCGACGGCACCAGGCTTCTGGACTCATTAGCCTCTAAATGGAAATGGGTGGTGCGTACTTGGGAGATGTGCTCTAAAACAGTCAATGAAATAGTCTTAAAAGTGGTAAGACAGAATACGAGGGAGGCCCATTCTGTGCTCTGCCATGAGAAGTGCGACACTGAGGAGCTCGCTTCGCCTCACTAAGTCTCAGTTCCCAAAACTTTTTTTTAAACCTACATTAGAAATAAAAACTGGAAAGAAAACAGTTGTTTTTCAGAGTTGTAAAGATTAAGTCAGCAGAAGACATCACACTCTGACTGAAACATCATAGGCCCTCAGTAAAATGTGAATTTCTTTTTTCCTGTATATAAACTCATTGAAACAGACTTTGGGTATAACACATCACACACACACACAATACAGATGTGCGCACACATCCCCACATACAGAATTTTAACCACCCAGCAACATTTATTCAATGTCCTCTAAATAAAGCACTATGAAACTTTTGGGAATAATCTATCAGAAAGGCAGATGACTCTGTGAAAGGGAGACAGTGATGCCTGATTCATTGAGAGCATGGACCCTGGAGCTTTGCCACCCAGGCCACTGGGCAAGTTGTTCAGACTCATTGGTCCTCAGTTTTTTCATCTGTATCTTGGTGATGATAATAATAGAACTGCCTTACAGGTTTTAATGTGTGTGAGTTTGAAATGAATTAATGTATGTAAAGTACTGAGAATGTTGCCAACCCTATGCAAAGTTAGGTCTTCGTATCACACCTAAAAGTGCCAAAGAGATAGCAGAAAGAGTGGTCAATTGGTTGCAAAAGGAAGGTTTTCTATGAAAATACAAAAGTGAGGCTGTAGTAAGATTTTAAGGTGGGGCTAAAGAGAGACTGGAAGACAAGATGGAGAGCTTTTTAACTCACACTCCTGTTACATTGTTTATAGATTCACTTTAATATTCTCCTTATCATTTTTAAGTAGGGAAGTCCGAGTGTTTCTAATATTTAAAGTTATTGACCGACACACTTGCTTTATTTTCTGATAGTTTTTTATATTTGTTTTTGTTTCCTGCTTTTAATTAAATACTCTCATTAGCACTTCTTTTTAAAGGGAGAGGATACAGTAAAGGTGCTTCTGTATTTTTAAAGTTTAGTTCCAGGCCAAAAGCAGTATATGGGTTCCGACTAACATCCTGGTCTCTTTAGAATGGACTACAAACATCATAGGTTAAATCTTTAGCAGCTTAAACCTGTTTCCATAGCTCAAGTGTTGTTTGAGGGAAAACAGATTGATTTTAAGGAGAATTTTCAAGATTCAGCCAAGACCTGTGGCACGATCACAGATCCTCATATGTATATTCTTTTTATAACTCTTATGTATAAAAATCCACACTGTCAAGTGATGTCTGGCTCATAAAATGTAGACAGTTTAAGGATGTGGTGGTGGGGGGAAGAATTGTGGCGTGTAGGTAGCTATGGTGTTCCCATCTCATGTGTGGTTCTTGCTAGAATTTGAAGCAGAGAGAAACTGCTTCATTCACAGTTATGTATAGTTATTCTACTATCGCATTCTCACTGTCCCCTTGAAATAAGTCTTCAGTCGGGAATACCACATTCCACCTCCCACCCCTGGGTGCTTTGCAGTTGTAACTTCCAGAACGGGTGATTTCAGGGACTTTTGTTCCGAGTTACCCTGGGAGCCCATTTGCCCATTCAGAATGTTTTAAAACTTGTGTTCTCTGTCAGAATGCTTCAGATGCAAACCGAGAGTGCTTACAGATTTAGTGCATTCCAAAAGCAGGACATTTTCCATCGGTTATTTAGTATGAATCCATTTTGCTCAATTTACACTAAACCCAGAAAATGACTATTGAGGCCAGTTTGAAAGCCTGTGTTTGTACTTTCTTTCAAAGCAGCATCTCACGGATCAACAGGAACTGGCAGAGATACCAGAATTGTTAGTAATGAGCATAGTTAGAAATTCAGAAACATATATTCCAGGGCAGTGAGACCAGCAATGCAGAGCTTGTCAACTTTGTTGAAGAAATTTGCAAATATATGCATCTGTTAGCGATCAGTGTCCTGACTTAATAGGCAAGTTTAAAATTACTGATTACGCTGATGTGCTTCTGATTTCTTTTTGCAAAACAGATGAGTAGTTTTTATTCCAAAATTTGTTCCAAATCTTATTTTTTGGCAGCGTGCTAGGTTTAGTCAGTGTGAATAAAGTATGCTCCCCTTGTCTTGATTACTCTGCCTAAAATATCTCAACACAGTGCACGTTTAGTCCTTCCTAGATTATTACAACCAATGTTAAACATCAACAACTTCTTCTTTTAAACTAATGAAATGTTGTAAGTGAGACACTTGTTATCTCTATGACACCTCCCCAAACTCAAACTCATCTCGTCAGTTCCCCACTGTTCTGAATGCCGGATACCCACGTGGTTACTCCTCCTAGTTCACTTCCTTTGCCCCTCAGTCACTGCCTGTTGGTTTTGTGTCCCCGCCGCCCCCCCCCCCCCAGTGATATTTAGAAGACAGCTGTTATCTCCCCTTCATCTCTGGATAAAGGACATCATTATTAAATTGGCTTTTGCTTTATTCCATGTGTGTCCTGGATCTCCCTCTCCTCTTAGTAGCCAAGGACACATTTCTGAGTTCTTTATCCCTGTGCCTGCCAAAATGGGAAAAAGAAAATTGTTAAGTATCATTGAGATACTTAACCAGTTTAATCTATATTTTTCATATAAGTGACTTTTTATCGTCCAGTGACTTAAACCACAGAAACTGTGGATTATCCGAAGAGTCGTTGGCTCCTTGTGGCATTTATTTTGGGGTTAGTTGTCTGTAATGAACTTGAATCATAGGATATAAATCACATCCTTATAAAGAGCCGTTAAGTGGGCCAGCATGAGAATCTAGCAATAGTACAAGGTGTAACAGTGCTGGGAATCTGAGATGGAAACTTGACCTTAGTTATTTGCCTCTGGATCGCCAGAGGCTGGTAGTTGCATTTGCTCCCTCTGAGAGATAAGCATTGGGGGAGCTTCCCTCAGCCATTTGTTGACTCAAATTAAGCATTGCATGAAGCAGCATTCAACCCTTAGGAAAAGTCAGTTGCCATGTTTTGGAATCTTAGATGCTGGAACGGTAAACTTTCAAAAAATGCTTTGATGCTGAGATTTAACAAAGTTAAAAGGAAATAAAAACAAACCTAATACCCTGCCACTTATCATTGTTTTATTAATATAAAGTGTTTTTTCTTACAAGCAAGTGGAGAAGAAGTCATTATTTTTGTAGCCTTCCATAGAAAGAGGAGATTGGTACATTATAGTGTTCTGGGAACCAGATAGATTTTATAATTTAGAAAAGATGCACTGTGGTCATTATGGAAATGTTAGGAATTATCTAATTGGAGTGGTATATTGATTTTGTAAATACTTATCAAGTACTTTCTGTGTCCTTAGCACTGTATTTATTTGGCACTTAGATATTAAGAGCTTGTAATACAGAAATGAAAAAGATAGCGGTTCTCCTCTCAAAAGGGTATATAATCTATTAAAGTTCACAATACAAGGAAATGAATAATGGGGAGGGTGGAGTAGTGAGTGGAGTACCCAAACACACAAAACCTATTTGGGGAGGTGGGTGGTGGGAGGTTACAAGCAAGGCTGGCTATGGCTATACAGTTACAAGGCACAGTGGAAATGAATATCCCTTTGTTCAAAAAGCAAGCAAAAAATACCATACAAAGTACTAATATATAAAGCTTTTTCCTTTCTTCCATGTGTCTCCTTTGCTCATGCACATGCTTCATTGTTCCATAAGACGTCCTTTACAAATACGTGTCCAAAGATAAAATTAAGAATTTCAGAATAGTGTCAATAACGCATTATTCCCTTTATTGGGCTCCTTAGTCCCTTTATTGCCAATTTTCTCGAAGGAAGATCCTCATGGACTGTGATATGAGGTAAAACTGCTCCCCCCAAGGTTTATATGAACCGTCGAATCTTATGGTTACCTTTCTCTCCCTACCCTACCTGACTTCCCTACCCCCGTTCATTTTTGAATACTTCTTTCCTTTCAAATTTCTTCCTTAGTTTATTTTGGCATTGCATGCTCCTTTCCTACATTCCTTCTCACTGTCTTCTTCACTTTATTTTCCTCTCTACTCCTTGAATGCAGACACTTGTCAGATTTGGGTCCTGCTGCCCTCTCTCCAGTCTCTGTTCCTTCTGCCGGGGAGCTTGTCTCCTGTCTCCAGACCCAAAAGCTCGCGTGACTGAGCTTCACATGAATGGTCCAATAACCCTTTAAGTCCCAACATCCCCTTAACATCATTATGTTAAAGAAATTCATTATTCCGGTGTGAGTTTACTCTCGCTGGTCCCACCCCATGCCTGCTGTTTCTGACATAATCCCTCTCCGGGTTAGTGTTCTCCTAGGCACCAAGTTCATCCCCCAGGTCTTTCTCTCCTTTTAGAGCATGCACAGGTGCAACGCCCTTTCATTTTGTAACATCTAGTACCATGCCTGGACCACAGACAGCTCAAAAAGTTCTCATTGCCTCAATTAGTTAATATTGCGCGTCTTCCCTCACTCTTCCCAGTCAATTCTCGGCTTAGTTGATTTGGAGTCCAAGACTTTTCATGCCTTCATCTCTTATGTAAATACCCTACTTCTGTTCTTTTGCATCCCTAACCTGTCCTTTCTATTTTGCCACAGTCATCCTTCTAAAACACAGAAGGCCTTTCTGTACAGGGCTGTGTCTCACACGTCTTTACATAACTCAAGAGCTGAACCTTCATGTCTTATGCACAGTAGCCACTTAAAAGTATGTTAAATTTAACTGGAGCAGAGCTAAGAAGGAAGGAAAGAGATGTGAGGGGGTGACAGATTGAAAGGAGGATTAGAGAGATAAAAGGAGAGAAACCAAAGGGCTGAGGCCAGCCAGTCTGTCTGTAAACATTCCATTAGTCTTGGTGTTAGATCGGATGAAAGCTGGTGTTTTCCTGCTGATGTCCCTGGACACTTTTACCCCTTTGGAAAAGAAAGATACATTATTCAAGAGATGGGAAAGGCAAGGAGAAAGTGGACTCAGTTCCCCACTCACAAATATCTTACAGAGTCGTCATAGAACATAGAATTTCGAAGCCAGAAAATGTCTTAGTGGAGCCCAGTTCTCATTCTGCAGACAGGGAAACTGAGGCATGGGGGATGGTTAAGTGGCTTAGCAGCCAACTAATGGGAAAACCAGCACTAAAGCACGAGTCTTTATTCTTCTTCCAGCACATCCATCCGTAAATCACACTTTCTCTCGTCTAGGTGGCCCAGGCCAGGTTTTAAAGTGAAAGGTTAAAATTACTAAGAGACTGGTCATGTAAAGACCCTTTCTTCATCACGGATTTTTGCAAGATTTACATCAGACTCTTTAAAGGACTCAGCATGTTTGGAAATAGATTAGTGGTTTTCCATTTATTATTTTAAGCAGAGATTTCCACACCACTGTCTGTGTTTTCATTTTCTTTTAAAAATGAAATTGTACTTAGTAGCATAACTAGGAAAACAGATTAAAGTGGAATCATTATGGCTAAATAAGTGAAGACTGACCATAAGTCCTGCCTGATGCTCCCCACTTCGTCAGCCTTCATCAAGGTCACGGGAGATGAATCCGAAGAACCCTTGGATTAGATGATCTTTCCTTTCCTTTCCATTCTCACAGGCTGCGATGTTATAACTGTATAATCTGTCACCATTTTGATCTTTGTTGAAAATTCTCAGATAATAAAGACCTAATAAAGACTTAAGTCTTTATTATCTGAGAGAAAAAGAAGTGGCGTGGGAAACCGTGCCGATCATCAGGAAGGAAAAGGCACCTTCCATTCGGTTCTCAAGAGACAGTTGAGACAGGGGACTTTTAAGAGGACTATAAGGAGGACTTATTTGAGATTTTTGGATGCTGTGGCCAGAGTGATAACCAAGACAGCTATTGGCAATGAGTGCATATCACAAAAGGAAGGATGAGGAGTCTGGAGGTGGGGGAGCTCAGATTGGGAAACTCTTCTGGGCTGAGGAAATAAAAAAAGAAGACATTTCTTGGAGAAAGGAGTTTGCAGGATGTTTATGAATTGGATTTACAATGTAAAGGACTGAACTTAATTGATTGCAAAAATAAGTGCATTTCAGCATCAAGTTGGTCAAATGGTAGATGAGGAGTTTGTTGTTCACCAAGTTAAAGTGGCAATGTTAGAAAGGGATCTTGCAGTACACTGCGGAATAAAACGTAGGCTGATTTAAAAGGTTTGGCCAATTTAAGAGATTTTGGAATAGCTAAGATATCTTCATCATTTGTTTTTATAAGGGTAGGCTCACTTGGTTCAGCCCATGTTGACTGGGGTTTTATTTTCAATTTTGCTTTGTAATGAAACGAAACAAAAATAAAAGTTAATCTGACCCATTTATATGTTTAGTCTTCAAGTGCCTTTCCTCACTGGAGACCTTTCTCAAACCCTGAGATTGCACTCGCTGTACCCCTGAGATCTCTGGGCATACTACAATACGATCCATAGCATTTGCAACAGTTTCGAAATGATATATTGATTTGCCTTTTCTCCTAGCACCTAGCACAGTGTCTCACACATAGCAAATGTTGAATAAATGTTTATCGAACTGCACAGAATATGTGCAAGTCATTCAACATCTCTGAACTTATCTCTCTTCCCATATGCAAAAATGGGAATATTAAAACTTTTCTTGCCTATCTCATGGAGTTACAGCTATGGCATGGGTTAGTCGTGTTAAGGATAGAAACCTTGTCTTATGCATCTGTACAGGCCAGGAGCTCTCAGAATAGGGCCTGGAACACACATCTTTATTGACTGTAATCAAAAGTGATTTGTAAGTGGAAAAATTCTGGATTCATCTAAGAAATGGTAATTAGGCACAAATGGCAAGTAGTTCATCAGCATCTGTCTTCTACAATGAAATCGAGCATTTCTAGAGTCAGCCAGCTAAGTAAGGAAAGAAGAAAGAGTCAAAAAGTCCTCTGAAGAGTTTATAAATTCTCAAGCAAGTTGACAACCCAGAGACCTCTCTAAATGGGGTGTGAGTTGTGACCCTAAGAAAGGAAAGCAATGCGTGTGTGGCCACACCCTGCCCCTACCTCCCATTGACAAGTGCTGATTGCTGACTGGTTTGCCTCCTCCATCAGCGATCATTAAAGGAACTACTTTGCTTAAAGTCAGGTCATCCATCCTACCACCTGTCCTCTCGTGGGCAGTGGGGAAAGATAGGAATCTGGTTCCAAATGTCCTCAATCAAGTAAGCTTTTTTATTTCATCATAATTTGCCAGCTTTTTACTACTAGTAATTCAGTCATCTTGAGCTTTGGTTTCCTTCCCATGCTCAAAGGTTAAGCAATGATCATCGCTTCACTGTGTGGATGTAAGGATTACATGAGGTAAGGAATGTGCAGAAAATCCCTTTGTAACAAAAGCCAAAGCATTATTCACATATTTATCATGTAATATTTTTTCCTTCACTATAGTTATCTCTAGGACATAGAACTAGGTCAAATGGCTGCTTCGATGTCCCTGGCTTATCTAGGAATTTTCACAAAAGCTTCTTCTCTCCTTCCTTTCTACCTTAAAGATACATCAAGTAGAAATTGTTTAGAGTTAATGAAAATCACCCAAGGGAGGATGAAAGGGGAAAAAATCAATTTTTCATAATAGAATATGATTTGATCAGATTGGTTTTCAAATATTTTTCTTTTGCATTGGAAGAGTTAGTGTAACAGGATTAGAAATGAGGGGTAACCTTAAATATAGGGTTTCTCTTGCAGGAGGGGAGACCTGGGAAGGGTACCATGGCAGGGAATTTTAGGTAGCCAGTTGGCTACACAAGGGGACTAAGACATGAAAAACAGCTCTGGACTAAGAACAATAGTGCAAAATGGTAGGTAGTCAGGTGTGAAGTGAGCATTTTGGATGAGTACCGTCTGTGCTCACCCCACCTCTTTCCCACAATGCCAGGCAGAGCTATCATTTAAGTCTGAGCAGGTCTCCAGTATCTTTCTTCTCCCCGCTCCTTTCTGCCTACAAGTGTTAAATGTTAACCTACCATTAATCTGTTTTAGCTAGTGGCTCTTTATGTTAGTGGCTTTCAACTAGAGGCAGTACTCTTTCTACCTAGGGGACATTCAGCTAACCAGCCTCAAAAAGCTATTTTTAGGTGACAAAAGAAAAACATTTGCTGGAATAGACCTAGATGTTAGCTTTCTGTCCCAAGCTGAAGAGGTCTCGCAGTGTTGCGTCTGATCACACATGCATCCATTCTGTCGTGGTACTCAAGTTTCTTTATTTAAAGGCTTCTCTAATAGATGGTAGATCAGTCCTAGGAGATGCTGCTTTCCAAACCCATTTCCCTCGCCATCCTCCCCAGCTAGGAGGCAGGGCTAAGATCAACCAAAAGTATGAGAGAACTGGCTTCTTTGCTCACTCCTCTAGCTAGACTCTCAGAATGCCATATCTGCTTGAAGGTCTTCCTCTGAGAAATACCTTTTGGAAATGTATGGGAATGTTTTGATTATCACTATGACTGAGGAGCACTACTGGCATTTTCTGGGGAGGGGCCAAGGACAAGGCCATCCCTGCTCAAGAAAGTATTGTCAGATCTCAAATGCCAATAGCACCCACATTGAGAAACACCGAGCACTTAAATGAAAACACCCTATTCCGTTGCCATCTTTATTTTGCTAAGCTACGGTAAGATACTCTCGCACATGGGTAATCTGTAGCTATTTTGCTAATTTGGACATTACCAGAAGAACTCTTCTCTGTTATTGGATGCTCAGCAGGTGTGTCTGCCAAATACTAAAATATATGAGTAGCAAGCCATCAAACATTTAAAGCACATATTTTTATGTTTTATATGTGAGCAGTATAATCATTTTTACAACCATTTATTTTACACCCCTAATGTACACAGGTGTTGGTAAATTGCCATTTGAATTAAATGCAACCGAACGCTCACTTTTTAGAGATCTTTCTGGTTACTTCTAAAGAATGGCATCAATATAATAACTTGTAAGTAGATAATTCTAAAAATTTTTACAGGAGGACCATTGGTATATGGTCTGCATTTAAATTTGAGTTGGAGGTTTTAAATGCATCCTCACTGTTGGTGTTCTCGGCGAAGTCACTTCAGACAGGGCAGAAGTGGGGCATGGGGGGGAGGGCAGACATTTCTTCTTCTTCATGTTAAATGTACATTATCGGGGTTCCAGTTTAGATGTGTCTGAGATAATTGGAGCCCCTAGGAAGCGCTTCGCTAAGCAGCTAATTCAGCCCATCTTCCCTAGAGAGGATAATTGTCGTTAAAAAACAAAAAAGTAAAATGTGTTGTTTTCTCATGTAATTATGTAACTGACATCTTTATATAATAATACATTTGGGTGGTCTGTCCCTGAAACACTTGGTTTGTTAGGAAACATTACAGTTTCCACAAGTAATCACTTACTCCTAAATATTATGAAAGAATTTGGTATTGTTACATTGCATCACTGCATTAGTCAGAAGCTAAACTTTCTAAATGAGCTTGGCACTGGAGAAGGCTTCTAGGTTTTTTGCTTTTTTTTTTTTTTCCTTAAATGTCATTATATGAGCTAAACTATTCTGAGAATATTATATGACAGAACATTAAAAAGTAAGAAAATATCAATCTGGCCAAAGAAACAAGTAAGGGCCCCAACGCCGCTGTCTTTTCAGTGATTACACCGTGATGCCCTTAACAGTGCGGTTAGTTCCGTCCCTTTGAGCACGTTTCAGTTACCCCCACTGGATTGGGTGAGGACCTGTGCCCTTCCCTTGCTGCAGTGAACCACAAATATCTCGACAATGGACTCACTGCCATTAGAATCAAGTTCATTTCAATCCACGTTGGTAACAGGGTTCTGTGCCTTGCTGATTAAAAGATGCCACACTTAACAAAATTGAATGGAGTTTTTCTTCTAATTCTGCTCTTCTGGGGCTGCAGACTGCTTTGGTCCTGAGACACTCATCACTAAATGTCAGATTCAGCCAGGACTAGACTCTAACTAATCACGATGGCTGATTATTCCACCCAGGGGCATTCTTTTAAATTGCTATTACCTAGAATTGTGTGGGAGGCTTTTGCAAAGTAGCGGAGAGAGGAAAGGAAGGACACAGAAAGTTAAAACTCTGAAGAGGGAGGGGAAACCCAGGGCAAAAGCAATACGAAGTGAGCGTGCAGAAAGTTCATAGGCAGAGTGATAGTTTAAGGTAAGGCCGCATCCGATTTCCAAGATACAAAAGGAAATCATGAGATGACAGCGAAATGAGGATTATATGATTCAATCGGTGGTCCATCCTCAGCAACAAAAGGAAATAAATAGGCTGTGTGCAAAAGAAGGAAGAGGGTCAACATTTTGGGTTCAGGAGTAAAGACTAGGAATGGGCTCGTTCTATCATTAAAATCCTCTACTTGCGCGCATTAGAAAAAAAAGGCTTATTAGCTGAAATGGAAGTTTTCTACTTAACATCATCCTGATTTAGTGCTCTTAACATCTGTTTCACAAAGCAGTTGACTCATTTGGTAAGCTTTTCATGCAATTTACCTGTGCCTTTCTACCATTACACTCAAATATGTAATATATTACATATTAGCGACGGATGGGCACCCATAATAGTGGATTCAGTATTATTTTTGGCCCTCAATGCTAGGTTATACCATGACTCAAAACTTTAGTTATGTGACAAAATAGCATTTTTAACCCTGGTATAAACTAAATTAAATCACTGGTCAGATTCAAATCTATGGAAGTAAAGCTGAGATTTATGGTATATTGTCTTTAAATACATTTCGGTAGATATTGTCTTTAAAAATGGGGCCTACCTGGAATGACAGTGCTTTTAATTGAGGATAAATTATACATAGAAACAACAACAGATTTGAGCCCTGTGCATGTCTCTGTTTATTGAAAAGTTATTGAAATTTTATGATGTAGTTTAATTAATCCAGGGAAGTGAAAATAGTCTCCTTTTTGTCTCAGAACTTATGATTCCCAAACTGTGTGCCAAGGTACCCAAGGGTGCCACAAACAATTCAGAGGGAATGTTTTATGGCCTATTGGAGTGAGGGGGGTGGGGAGCGAGGCAGGGGAGAAACAGTATGTTTGATACTGTCAGACACCTAATGAACTATTGCCTGAAGTAGTTCACAGTTTCAACATTAGATGGCGCTACATTCCTTTTGATGATGTCATATATTTTCTAAAGCTGAGTCTAGAGGTTGAGGTGACAAAAAGTAAATACTGTGTAGCAATTAATCTGGGACAGAAAATGAAGGCAGTAGAAACAGTCAGATTCCAAGATAAGAACTTGTGCCGTGCCCAATCTAACTGAATCTACTAGAATTTATTTTATGATTAAATATTACAAACTCATTTGTTCTACTCGGCAGGGAATATAGATTCTTTTAGATCTAAGCAGAAGTAAGGGGATCTGGGGCATGGTGTTCCTACTTACTGTTCTATAATTAATTTAATTTAAGGTGAAATGAAAATTTGACTATAAAATAAATTCCAGTAAATTCAGTTAGATCATATTAATCGGCTTCCATTTTTAAAATAGAGGGCTTTTTTGTAGGGTGGGAGGAGGTAAAGAACTTACTAATGGGGTGAGGTTGGAGATGAAGGTGAAAGGAATGAGTCCCAGAATATATTAAAAGTTACACTTAAGGGGAAAAAAAGAAATATTTAAAAATTAAATATTCAAAGAGAAAAAAAATTGTTTTAAGTTGGTCAAATAAACCACAGAAAACAAACACATACTTAAAAAAACAAAACCCAAAACTCAATGTATCATATAAATTAGGGGTGCTTTTTCAATTCATAAAATAGTTTTCACTTGCAAGAACATTCATGACAAGGTACCCTGTGATCTGAGTCTCCCCAGGACATTTGAAATATGATTCAATTTTTTTAAAATTATATTCGTACCCCATTTTTTCAGAAACAAAACTTTGGTTTTAAACAAGGTGCATCTGTTTCCAGAAAACTCTTTCCCATGGAGCTGTGTTTAGAAGGCTTATCCTACATCTGGAGATCACACTCGGCTCAAATCAGGATTCTCTTTGAACCCACCAAGCTTAGGAGCTGCACTGTCTTGGCTGCTGGCTTATGTTTGATCCTGTTGGGAATGAGTCTAATTGTTTAAGAATTTATGTCCTGGTAGGGCTGTTAGCACTTTAAATTGATTTGGTATTTAAAAAAAAAAAAATTATTTAAAACTCATTTATACTGAGGAACTTGGCTTTTCACAAGCTAAAAACTTTGTATTTCCAGATTTCACCTGGCTTATCATCTGCACAAGAAGAATGTACCCTAAAAGCATCCTCTTGCATAGTGATTGCAATGGGTTTTTAGCGGGGTATATCTGTGTCTTCTTTAAAATCTTTTCTTGCCTCCCAACATACTAATAGTAACTGCCCTGTTCCTAATCTAATCTGAGAAAACAAAGTGCCCTTAAAAATGTTTACATTTAAAGTGCCTTTTGCACAAGCATATGAAAGTTCTTTATAAACGTTGATTCACAGAATTCTGTGGAAGGAATCACCCATTTTTTTTTTCACAAAATAATACTTTTGTTCCTTTGGATCATTGTGGTACCACTCTACCTACAGAGACAAGTCATTGGTGGTTTCTCAGAAGCAGAGAATCAAGCTATGGACAGCCTTGTAAACCCCACATAACTTACCATCAAGACTTGCAATCAGTAAGGGGGACACACACACACACACACACACACACACACACACACACACACACACCCTCTCTCTTCAATATAGGCTTATTGAGGATGAAGTTGTCACACTTCATATTCAACGATAGGTAGGTAGGAAGATTAAATATTCTAGAATTCTGATGCTCAGGATGAACTTTGACTCACATTTTAAGACGAGCCTGGAATGGATCTTTTTTTGTAAAACAAAAAATGTTTTTGGAATCTAAAGAATTGACTCTTAGTCAGTTGTGGGATAACTATACCTTAACTTTGTCAATAGGTATATTTAAGTGCCAGATAATTTAGAAACTACTTTTCATCCATCAGTAGCTCTTCAATGTACATTTTATTTTCCCCATTTTAAAAAGGGGAGAGTAATGAGAACAAGGAATATTAAGTGTTTTGCCTGGTGGATGGTAGAACCAAAATTACAGCCCAGATCTGACTAACTGCATAGTCTAGCCTCTCTTTCGATTTTCTTTTCCCTTCCCCAGAACCTACTAGAGCCACAAGGGCCATTCAGGGGTTATCTAGCCCATCAACCTTGCAGACGAGAGACAAGTAATTTGTGCAAGGTCACTTCATGTTCAGTTCTTGTTGGATACTTCTGAATAACCTTGAACCATGCTCAATAAACATTTCATATATATCTCAGATGCTTGGAGCCTTTCAGAAATTCCCCACCCCTCCCAAAGTTTGAGACACCAACAATTATGCTTGGTAGTGTTGCTAGAGATCTAGGGAACTCATCCGTCAAGCAGCACCTCGGGGCTGGCAGTGAGGCTCTCGCTCGTCCTCTTCATCCTTATCAGCTTCTCTTCTTCAACTGACTTTTACTTCATGTTCCTGCTGTAGACTACCATTAAAATCCAGAAACACAGACGCTATGCTGTAAAACTGTCTTTTGGAGAGTATTCTATTCATCTTAAGCATGCAGAATGTGTCCATTAATAAATTTAAATTTTTGGTTCAATGCTAAGTGTAAGTTACCACCAAATAAATATTAAGTGGTCACCTCATTTTTCCTTTTTTCTATTCATGATGATGTGTTCTCCTAACCCTTTGGCAGCTAACGTTTATCGAGCAACTGTCATGTATCAGGCACTGCAATGAAGCAACTTAATACTCAACTCATTTAATTATTCTGAGAACCTTAAGTGGTAGCTATTATGTCTTCAGTTTTATAGTTTAAAATAACTTAAGCTCTGAGAAGTTATATAATTTTTTAAAGGACACAACGTTCTCTTCTAAATGGAGGTTAACTTGGCTTTTACCACTGATGAGCCACCTTCCTTTAAAAATTCATTAGCCACAAAATCTTTTTTTAATTAAAATTACTGGGGTGACATTGATTAATACAATCAAGTTTCAAGTGTACAATTTAACAATACGTCATATATGTGTATATATGTATATATATATATGTGTGTGTATATATTGCATTTTTGTTCACCACCCAAAGTCATATTTCCTACTGTCACCAAATATTTGACCCCTTTTACTCCACCTACCTACCCCCTCCTGAACAAAATCTTTAATCTCTCCTTCTCACTCTCTTTAAAGATGTTAAGATGTTTAAAAAGATCCAGAAGTTATAAGTCTGTTCTCAAAAGAGAGGTGAAAAAATCTGGGGCTGGGAGCCCAATTAAAAGCTTAGACACATTAGCTCTGGAAGGTAGATGGTGTGTGTGTTCCTTTTTCCTCAAACTGGATGGAAGAAGAGGCTAGATCTAGAAGAAGGAAAGGCAAGGATACAAGGAACTCACACCAGATGGACTTAATTAAAAATTCATTAGCCTAGCTACATAGTTCTAGAAGCAGTTCTATGTCCATCTCTACCTTTACAGTTTTTCACACAATCTCTATTATAGTTCGCTTTTAGCCTACCTTCTAGGAAAAAAGATGACCTTTTTAATTCGTATTTTGGGCCATATCTTGAAATTATGTGGTATTCTTAAATGCTTTGAGGGGCTTCCCACTGTCCTTTGGGATAACTGCTAAGTCCCTTTTAGTGTTTCCAAAACCAATCCTTAGTCCCATCCTCAGCCTCTCTGTCCCTGAAGCCATGGCCTTTCCAACTCTTGTCATGAATTTTTATTGTACCATCCTAACCCTTCTAATCTCTTCTTTGTCTAATCTAGTTCCTCTTCCCTTCCGCCCCCCCCCTTCCACCCCACTATTGTATGGGCCTTCCCCTCACCATGAGAGATGCTCAAGCTATAGGCTTCAGTTTTCATGCTGTTAGGTTTTTTCCCTTCACACTCTGAAAGGCCTTCCATTTTTATGGCAAAGGTTATTGTCTCTGTGTTCTTAACTAGAAGCAATATATGCTTTAGCCTTCCAACTGTATCCCTAAATTCTCTTTTTACTAGTGTAGCCCATCTCAATCTGGACCTTTTATAACACAGTGCATGTCAAGCTTTGATGTACATATGAATCACCTGGTGATCTTGTTAAAATGTGCTCATTTGGGAGACCTGGTAGGACCTGAGATTCTACGTTTCTAACACAGTGGTAATGCCAGGTGATGCCCATGCTGTTGATCCAAGGACCACATTTTGAGTAAAAAGGTGTCTGAAAATGGCCATGGGACTGGTGCCTCCTCACCTTCTCTGTTAGCATTCCAGAACTCCAAGGTTCCCCTTTTCCATGAAGCCCTTCTACTAACCTAAAGACAAAATTCACATGTGTTGGTCTTTTAGTCTATAGCCCCTGATCAAGATTACATACTTTATTATTATTTATTGGTTCTCATGTCTTAATCTTATCTTCCTATTAATGTGTGTGTAGGCAGTGACATAAGTCTATTGAAAGAAAATCGATGCTTAGTCAGTGAAGTAGTTCTTTGGATGTCTCCACAGTGCCCAGCGTTAAACTGGACATTCCTTAATTTCACCTGCCTTGTTTGCAGTGGTCCCCACTTTACTCCTGATATCCTGCCCAAGCAGACTCAGCTCCAGTGAGGCAGGGCTCCGTCAAGCCTCTTCACCACCGTAGCTCCAGTCCCTGAAACAGAACTTGCTACATAGCAAATGCCGAGTAATATTTTTCCCCCCCAGCGGTCGAATAATTGAATGAAAATTACAGAATTCAAATTCCATCTCTGTGAAGCTGTCCTCTCATTACCTCAAATAAAAACAACCACTCTCTTCTCAGAACTCCCATGAGTAGTTTGTGTTTCTCATCTAAACCTTCAGCGTTTCTCAAAACGCAGTCAGAGACCACCTACGTCAGAGCCCTGTGGCATGCTTGATAACATGCACATTCCTAGTTCCCACTCCAGACCTGTTGGAGTGGGGCCTGGCAATCTACAGTTTTAGCACTCATTGTAGTGCACATTAAAATATAAAGGCCTCTGATCTGAGCCCTGAGCTCTGTCAGAAGTGCTGATGAAAAGCAAAATAACAAAAGATTGTCAAAGTAGGAAAATAAATGTTCTCTCTCCAAATAATTCAGTTACCTTTTTGTTTTCACTGGTTTTCATTTTCTCCTTAACAGTATCTTGTTTGTTTGTTTCAAAATCTTGCCTCAAGCCATGTGAAAGTTGAAGATGTGAGCACTAGTAAAAACTTCAGAACATAGGCAAAAATATCAAGGTAAAATATATGTTTTAGAGTTGAGGTTGAAAGAAGGTATGTACTCTTTTTTTTTTTTTTTTTAAATTCTGGCAGAATTTTAAATGAGGGAAGAGGAAAAGAAAACACTGGTAAATTGAATGAGGATATGTGTTCTGTTAGTTCTGCGGTTACAGGGGATTAGTGGTGATGAGATCCAAAGACCAGGCACACTGGCAGTCAACCCCAAGGCACACTGGAAAATTCCTCTGATGGACACCAGGGACTGCCTTTGAATCTCTGAGGAAGTGAAATTGAAATCCGGGTCCTTCGGATTTGGGGATGACATGTTAAAATTGATCTGTGGAGTATCTGGGAGAGGAGGGTGTCAGTTGTACCAATTACACTGCTCTTGTGTATGTTTGAAAACACAGCAAAAAGAATGATCTGAGCCTCGCCTACCTAGAGATGGGGGTGGTGGTGGGTGGGGGAGAGAGGATGTGGGTACGACCCACTGATCTTAGAGAAGAAATGAGATGGAGAGGGTTGATTCGTGCAGCACTGGGAGCACCCTTGGTAATGTGAGAGCGATGTTTGCACATCACCCACTCTTTATGTAAACAGATGGGCTAAAATCTGGCTACGTAGTCGTCCCAGTCTTGCCAGTAACTTAGATAGGAAGCTTTTCACATAAATAAGTAGAAAGTCCTATTTAAAGGGAGATTTCCTTAACTGAGTCCTGCTGTAAAACCAATTAACCCATGGTAACTAGAAGGAGTAATTACAAAGAAGGTAATACATTGATCGTTAAATAAAGATGGTGATGTTGGTTATTGACAATAATGTTAATTGCAGTTAAGTGGGAAATGGACATCCTGAAAGGCATCACAGTATCAACTAAATATCAACCAAATAAGCTTTAGGGCTTCCCAATAGATTTGTGTTATTGTCATTATTCTTGAGGCCACTGACCCACATTGAATGACACCTCTTCAGAACATACTGTCCAAAGAGGAGTTTATAAAATAAGTGAGGGAAAAGGAGGAAAAGGGGAAAGCAAGCAGGGTTAAAGGGATGGAGGAAAATAAGATCCAGAGAGTTGGTCCTCATCAAGTAAGACCACACCAGGAATAGTTTGTTCAGTACGAGCAGCTCGGTTCCAGATGTGGAACAGCTGGAGAGAGTTCAGAGGAAAGCAGCGAGAACAGAATTAGACCAAACAAAGAACTGGAAAGCATATAAAAGACAGCAGCCTTTGAGAATGAAGTCCATGATATGAGTCCTTTTTCAAATTTTTATGGCATGGGTTAAGAAGTATCAGAAGTTCTTTTCTATATAGTTCAATTTTCCCTTGATAGCCAAGGCAGTCACTCTCTACATATGTGAGTGCTTACAAACAGGAAGAAAAGTGTGCGTACAGAAGAGGCATTCAATAGTCTGGGTGGACCCAGAGTTTTGTAATAAGATGGAGAGCAGTGATGATAAGAGGGGTGAAAGGAAACGGCCAGGAGACAACCATCAGAATGTGGGCTCCCAAAATTATAGAACAGCCTATGGTGTGTTACCAATTCTATCCTTGGAAGAAAATAACAAGTACGCTGAATTGGTCCTAGAAGTTTTATTGTTGAGAATCATCCTGAGCCTGGCAGGGAGCTGTTTGAGATTACCTAATAGGTCTCTTTTCGTCTGTTTTCTGTGATTCATTCCACCCCCCATGCCCCCACCCCCAGCCTACAGCAGTACATGATTGAGTCACTGCCGAATGCAGATATCTCATTAAAAGCGGGAATTAGACGCTATTAAATATGATTTGCTGCCAGTCCCAGATTAAAGAAGGTAGACTAATTTAAATTACAGTTCCCCTGGTCCAAAATAGTATGCAAATTGTCAAAACGGAGCAGTTATAGGGAAATAGGAATGAAGCAGAGCACACCTCCTGGCATTCTTTTGAGAGAAAGGAGCATTGCGAGTGAGAGAGACACTGATTTTAAACAGCCTTCCTTCACCTGCTCTGGAGACCGGAGTGTGCAGACTGGAAATTTCTTTGTACATCTGCTACATAAATTTGGATTGCAGATCTAGACAGCGAGTTCTCTGTATTTCTTTAAGGCCACTGACTTGATGCAAAAGAATTGAGTCAATTAATGATCTTTTTAAAAGAAAATTTATTTTACAAACATACTTATGGTACAAGAAGACACCCTGATAACTCAAGATAGATTCACAAGTTTTTCCTGCAAGAACCTAAAAATGGCATAAACAACACTGAATTACCAATGATTTTTAGAAGTTTCTGTGATCTACTGCATGGTGTACCATCCTGAAAAGGGTAAGAGCCAACTGATTCCATAATTGGCAGTTTATAGAAGAAGAAACTCAACTTGGAGAGTTGCATTTTATATGTGGAAAGACCAATTAGAAGTTATTAAGTCCTTCATTTGTTATAGCTGGGCCATACTGCTCAGCAATCCTAAAAAATGAGGTCATCTTTCCAGAGATTCCCATTCTCCATCCTGCCCCTGCTCATATGCCTCAGATATTCCTCAAACATAGTCTTTATGCACTCTGTGTGAAATAATTAGCACCAGCTCATTAAAACACTTTTGCCCACTGGCCATTTGGTCCCATGAAAATTTAAAAGGAGTCATTAAAAGTCTGGGGACATTACGCAGTGGATAAAATCTAGGAGTGTCCGGTCCAGAGGTAATTGTCATACCACTTTTGCTACTTGCAAAATATATCCAGATTATCCTCACCTCCTCCTCCCAAGATTCCCTTTGAAACCCCACCTGACTCATAAACCTCAAGTAGTTTCTTTCCTACAAGACAGGTCCAGGCTCCTAGCCTAGCTTTGAAAAGGCTTTATTATTTTTTCCAAGGGTTCTTATATATACTGCAAATTAACGTGTGTGGTTTTTGTTTTTGTTTTTTGAGTTTTCCAACTAGGAAGGAGTCCAGAGTAGAGTGACGATTTTTATCAAGTTATTACTGAAATATACATACCAATCTCACAGAATATCTGTTGCTTGGAGACTGTTATCCGAGTGCAGATATGTATGTGGCCTGAAAGACTCAGGCGTGAGAATCTCCGCTGGCTCCCACCCTCATTCAGCGACCAGCCTTCAGGGTACTTCTGGCTTCCTGTGTTGTACTGGGTTAGAAAAACAGTGAATAAAACCTAAGGAAGACTGTCCTAAGGCAACAACAAAATCATTCTCGTATCCTCTTTAATTCATGTTCATAATATTTATTCTCTCGTATTACACTAGCATAATTAAAATTTTTTAAATTCCATACAGGGTAGAAATTCTGTGATTCCCCCCACCCCCCTTAATATACATACAGCAGTCAATCTCGACTTTCTTGAGCCATGAGATTCTCTTCTGCCACTATGACCCAGCCTGGGCTCCCTTTGAAGTTGCTGAGGTCCATTTGAATCTAGACCAGTCCCCTAAGCAGTCTTATTCCTTCAGGAATTCCTTCTGGCCAAGGGTGCAGGGCTGGGGGTTTTTTGTTTGTTTTTTCGTTTTTTTGTTTTTTTGAGGGGGGATAGGGGGAATGGGATCATCACCATGTGTAAGCAGGAAGAGCTATTTTGATGTAAATACGGTGCTTTGACTTGGGGTTTTATTTTCCTTGAACATTTCAAGTGAATATACCTTTGTTTTAGGAAAGATTCAATGTGATGTTCTTAGGCCACTGTTATTACATCTCCCTTAAGTTTAGTTCAAGGCTTTTTGAATAACTCACAATCCTAAATCCTTGAAACCCTCCTTCTAACTATTTCCTCATCTAGGAAATGAAGACCCAAATCAATAGCTTTGACATAAAGAATATAAAATGTAATACAAACTAGGTGCATTGTAGATTGCTTTCAAGCTACTAGAAAATGGATAAAGAGAAGACAGAGATAGTGCAACTTGCTTTGAGTCGCTTGCTTTGCTTGTTTGTTTGTTTGTTGCAAAATGGATCTATGAGAAGGTAAACAATAAAATGCTATGAGCAGGATAATTTAACAATCTTGTGTTTATTAGCCAATGAAATCAACAGCACCCAAAGAGCTAGATACTGAAACTAGAAAAAGAGCTAGAAAAGAAACTAGAATCGAGCTAGAAAAAGAAACTAGAATCGAGACTTTGAACTGTGTCACTGCTGCTGAGCTGCCAGGCAGGTACTGAACAAATTATTTTAGCATCTCTTGCTGGGGTAAATTCCCCAGTTTTGTGTGCATATCACTTAGTAGGAGGCAGTGTTGGTGAAGTAAAGGGAGGGGGCTTTGGGATCAGGCCCACTGGATTTCTCTCCATTTCTGGGACTGCACTCAGAGGCTCCGCTGCGAAAAATAAAGGTTAAAAGAAATGTGCTGCATTGTGAAACTTAGTAATAATGTATACCATCTTCTGGAACGATGAGTGCCACCTAGGAAGTGATCAATAAGCATTAACTGTTGTTACAAATAATCTATGTTTTCTTCCCCCAGCAATAGAGCCAGTCCACCTACCTCAAGATGTTCTAGATATTCTGAAAGGCTGGACTCAGAATGACATGTGATGCTCAAGGAGACATGACCCTTGAGCATCACATGACAAGGAAAGTGAGATTACCAATTTCCTTGATAGGGAGACAAAATCTCTTATTATAACAATGCTCTGTGATTCTGGAAATTAATAGTCTCCACCTATAAATTTTAAATACATTATTTGTATAGTGCTTTATATTTTCCAAAACATTTTATCGACAAGGAAGATATTTTTTTGATATAGTTTACAAACCCACTTTTATTATTTCCTTTGTGAAAAGTATAGAAATTTAACCTGAGTTCGTTGTGCTCCTGCCTCTTTCCACTATTTTATGTGGCTTTCTACGTGATCTGTATCTTGAGATATTTTATTCCTTTCTCTGCAGGGTATATTTTCTTGCATAAATATTTGTGTCAGAATGCTGGATCTTAACATTCCTTTTGCATGAGATCTTTTTTAATGGTGCAACAAGTGGACGAAATAGGAAATAGTAAAACCAAAGTTTCTGTGAAGCTAAGAATTTATTTCCAATATTCAGTCTTCGAAACACCAGGGTAGGTGTTAAGATTTAATGTCAGGAGTATCTTATTGCAAACCAAGTGGTCACCTGTGACTGAGGAGTAGTTACATCGTTCAGGTGATAGACAACCACTATTTTTCAAATTTATGCAAATGCCATGTGATTATTAAAAATACAAATTCATTGGAGAAAATATTGTGAAAGACACATTCAGTAAAGGATTGTTACCCAAAATATTCAAAACACTCTTAAAACTCAGCCATAAGAACACAACCCAATTAAAACTGAATGAGGACCTTAACAGACACATCACCAAAGAAAATCTACATATGGCAAATAAGCATGTGAAAAAATACTCCACATCAAGTATCATTCCGGAAATGCAAATTAAAACAGCAACAAGATACCACTACACACCTACTAGAATAGCCAAAATCCAGAACACTGATAACACCAAATACCAGCAAGGAAAGACCAGTAGGAAATCTCATTCATTGATGGTGGGAATGCAAAATGGTACAGCCACTTCGGAAAACAGTTTGGAGATTTTCTTACAAAACTAAACATCCTTGTAACATATGATCCAGTAGTCGTGCTCCTGGTATTTACCTAAAGGAACAAAAACTTATGTCCACACAAAAACCTGCATAGGCATGTTTATAGCAGTTTTATTAATAATTGCCAAAATTTGGAAGCAACCAAAATGTCTTTCATTAGATGAATAGACAATGTAATATTATTCAGCACGAAAGTGAAATAAGCTATCAAAGCCATGAAAAGAAAAGGAGGACCCTTAAATGCCTATTACTAAGAGAAAGAAGCCAATCTAAAAATGGTACATACTACACGTTTCCATCTACATGACATTCTGCAAAACTATGGAGACAGGAAAAAGGTCAGTGGTTGCCAGGGGTTGGGAGTGGAGGGGAAGGAATAATAGGCAGAGCACAGAGGATTTTTAGTGCAGTGAAAATACTCTGTATGATGCCACAGTGACGAATATTCATTATTATACATTTGTCTAAACCCATAGAATGTACAACACCAAACTCTGGAATTTGGGTGATTATGATGTATCGGTGTAGGTTCATGAATTATCACATGTACCACCCTGGTAAGTGATGTTGATAATAGGAGAAGCTTATGCACGTGTGGGGGCACAGAGTTTCTAGGAAACCTCTTTACTTATTCTTCAATTTTGTTGTGAACCTAAAACTGCTCTGAAAAGGTAAAGAATAATTTTTAGTGAATAACACATACACAAAAATATAATTTCACTTGTAAGCACTCTTGAATTGGCAGTAATTTTTTGAGCATTCTATATTTTCTCAGGCTACAGATACTAAACAACGTATCACTTACAAGATTTGATTATTCATTAGGTTCTTTTTTGACAGCGAAATGTTTGGGAACTGGTGACCTAGTCCTTTGCTAATCTACATGTTAGCTAGGAAGTAAAACCACTAGATAAAGTTTTTGTCTTTAGGATGGTTATGTGCTAGCGAGTCTTTCTTCCTGTTCTGAGTGAAAAGCCTCAGACTTTTCCACTTAGTGACTGACACACTCTGTATCTTTCATCTAAAGAACATAGACTACTTTCCAAAACTCCACATTGTGATAGGAGGAAGAAAATGAGTGAGTAGAGGTGGGGGTGGACTTGCCCAAGGTCACACGGGGCACCAATGGAAGGACTGGGTACAAAGAACCAGATTCTCCTGACTTGGATTCATTGTTCTCAGACCCATTTCCAGAGACTTGATAAGACTTTTCTGCTCTAATTTCGTCATCAAAGAACTTGAGTTTGAAATTCTTACATTTTGTGCTGGTATCTTTCAAAATATGATATCTTCTATCAGTGGGGTCAATCATTTGGGTTAGCTTATTTTGGCAAAATTGTGTGGACTGGAGTTCTGAGATTATATTGATCTATAGTCCATAAAAACTCATACCAGGTATTCATGACACAGATTTGATGGGGAAACTTTCAGGTTAAATAGAAATTAACCCTAAAAGTGATGTTATTTCTAACAGCCTTTTAGTTCCCCAACTGGAAAAAAAAAATCACTATGGAAAAGAATGATACACTTAATTTAAAAAACAACAATTCTTAGTGAAATATTTTCCTTGTCTAGCTCTCAAATTTCCCAATATTCACGTTGTAATTTGCAGATAGAAGTATACCAGAAACTCTTTTGTAAGTATCTTGGTAGTTTGTATTTGTCAGAAAAATAAGAGCAAATGAAATACTATAGTCTAGAGATTAATGAAATCACTACTGAGTTTAGATACTGCAGCAGAAAAAAAATGGATGACGTTAGTCACTATTGAAATCCATCATTTAAGAAGGGGCTCAGTCTTCTTTATGGCTGCACAGCACCCACACTCTGATGACTCCCATGTCTGCCTCTCTTCAGCTTTATACCTACATGTGTAACTTTTCTCCTAGATATTGACATTTCTAAGTAGTCATCAGCACCTCAAGTTTAACATGCCAAAATTGAGCTTATCTGCTCTTGGATGTGTTTCTTTTACTGTTTTGTTCCCTTTCACTGAATGACTTCATCTATCAGCTGGTCACTTGGGACAGTCACCTAGTCTAATCTGTAGGGCTGCTTGCTAGCCTTGCCCCCTCCACATTTGCCTAAGTCATTTTTCTCTATATGGAAATTTGACCATATCAATCTCCTGCTTGAAATCGTTAAATGGCTCCTAATATCCATTGGTATCAAAGTTCAAATTCTTTGGCATAGCACATAAGGCCCTCAATCCCCTCCTCACTTATTTCTGGCCAGTCTATCTTATAGCATGTGGCAGCCCAAATACATATAGTTTTCTAAATGGGCTATGTCATCACTCTGCTCTTGGAGTATTTGCAAACATTATTCTCTCTACTTGCAGGCCTTTCCTTTATACACTAGATTCAGCTTGGGGGTGTCTTTAACATGGCATGTATTCAGCTACCTTGGTACTCATAGGTTTGTCTGTCTGTTCTGCCATCACCCCCTCAACCCCCCGCTGCTGCCCCCAACTAGACCCTCAGTCCTGGGATAATGTCTTATTTGTGTTTATACTACCTATGTATAGCCTAGTACCTGGGACATGGAAGGTGTTAAAATACTGTTTACTAGTGGATGAATGAAAAAAAGAATCAGGAAATCAATTTTTTTTTTCATTCTAATAAACCGAGTATTGATGGTACACAGACTAAACCCAGGACATCTGAATCTTCAGTGCCAAAAGGAGTCATGTGTCTGTGGTGATGGGTAGTTTCCCTTGATAGAAAGATATGGCCTCTTAAGTTCCTTTTTGCTGTTGTTATAGCTCCACAGCCAGATGATCCATGCAGGGCCAGGGATTCTGGCCAAACAGCTGTACTGATGTTCCTAGGCCTATCAGCAGCCTGAGACAGGTTAGGTCAACACGTTCTGCTCACCCACCCACCTGCAAGCCCTGTGGATGGTTTTGTCTCATCTGGCTTTGGTCCTTCCCCAGAGGAGTCATATGAGACTTTTCCTTTAATCCTTTCAATTTCCAGATTCTTTCTCAATCGGACCCTTCACATTGACATGCCCCATAAGCCTAGATGCCCCTAACATCTTTCTGCAGTATTAATTAAAAAGTCACTAAATATTGCCCTGGAGGGAACAGAATTGGATACAGAGCATTTCGCATTTCTTAGCATGCTTATTTTTAGGGCCTAGTGTCATGTGCATGTCAAACGCCAACCAGGAATTTAAGGTGTCTCTAAAGGACAAGATCCTTGAGGACTTCTTAGAGATGGAGTGTGACAAGAGGAACCCTTTGGGACTGCTCTGTAAGTAAGCTGTCTTTGAGAGCCAGTGAAACTGTGATCCCTCCATCAAAGGACAGTCACCAGATCAAGCCCCCAGCTGGCCGGGACTGGAGGTGCTCTTAATGACCATGCTAGTTGCAAGCTGCTTGAACAGTATTCCTGCCTATCTTGTTTCTTGTTCTTCTCTTATGAATTGATATGGGAGAAAAGTTAGAGAAGGAGAAAGAAATACTTAGAGAAAGTGAGGAGGAAGAAAGACTGAGATCGTAGGAATAAGAAAGAGATTACATTTTCAGGTTAGAGTAGAGAATTTTGCCTCTCTGGGGAATCAACTATCACCTTTCTCAACCCAGTCAACATACCAGGGCTACCCTGATGCCCCATTCATAGACCCTTTGCTTCTGTCCTCTCTAAGATACACATAACCAGGTGACTGTCTTCACAGTTGCCACTCACCTTCTTGTAGCTTATTACTGCCTCATAGAAATAACGTGGAGGAAGACTTCATTTTTATAAAAAATCTAGAAGAGCTTTTTTTCTCTGAGATCTAGGATGCATGCTCGTTGATCATGAAGGACTCTCTCAGGATCCAACCAGACTTCAATTAATTCTAGAATTGTAGTTGCCTCAAATTATGTGTACAAAGGGAGAGCCTAAGTCATTAAATCCATTAATAAACTGGACATTTAAGGTCCACAAAGACATGGCATGTTGTTCATTAGTTTGTTAGTTACTGGAACAGCACCTATCGTGTTTATTCACTTCAAAAATTGGTCAAGTGATTGAATTTATAAATATACAGACGGTGTTATAATTTATTCTGCTAGGACATCTAGGTAAGAGGATAGATGAAAGATTATGTCTGGTACCTTAAGTGGTAGCCTTCAGAATGCTGCCATTTTCTCTAATATCTCTGCCTTTGACCTCTGCTCACATATAACCTTGTTTCCAAGCAGAAAACAATGACCACAGAGAAACCTTTGTCTGCTTTAAAAAGTAGTTATATCTACTAATATATGGGATAAATTCCTCAAAGGGGTAGGATATGTTTTATACATTACACCTTAGGGCAAATTATTGAGGAAATAAATCACCCAGTAGCGTTATAGAATGTCATTTTTCTTCTCTCAGATTGTCACAAGGAAAGGAGACTTAATTGACAATCCCAGGCACTTACAACCACTTAGTTGCCATGCCACCAATTTCGCTCGTTTTTCTCTTGGCTAGACCAACCCGGACAGCATGATAGTATCGAAGGCACCTTGCCAAAAGACGGATACATGACGGCGCTGTGCTCTAAAGGGTAGGCTGTACCCAATCTACAAATAAATTGAAAAATTAAGTTGTGATTTGTTTCTATGGGAAAACAGATTCTAGGTTGTACACAATGTTATTTATATTGAATCAATTTCCCAGATAGCCCACAAAGGCCAATTCTACTGACAACAAAGCCAAAGGCGTACTGATTGTGCTCCTGACTTCTAGATTTCCTTCAGGATCTCCAAACTCTAGTCTGGTGTTTTCAGGGGACGTCTCTTGTGGGGCAGAGGCGTGTTCCCCAGGCTGGGGGCAGGTGAGGGGACTCACAGGATCAGGAACTCCAGTGTCATTTGTGCACAAGGCCCTGACTACTTGTACCATTTTCTCTTCCGCCAAAAAAGTGTCATTTTCTCATTCATTCATTTATTCAACAAATATTTCTAGAAGGCCACTAGGTATAATAACCACTTTTAGAATCTATGAATAGCGCACAAAACCAGCAAAACTCCCTGCCCTCATGAAGCTTGTATTTTCATCAGGAGAAAGAATTCATGAACAAATGCATAACATGTCAGAGGTAAACAACGTATCATCAGATGGTGATACATTAATAAGTCAGAAGGAGATAGCTCAAACAAGGAAGAGTGACAGGGAGGGCAGGGGTCTCGGTGGTTGGGTGCAGATACAATTTAAAAGAGTGGTCATCGGGGCAGATGTGACTCAGAAAGAGACATGTGTGCAAAACCTTAAACAAGATGAGGATCAGTTGCCAAACTGTGAGGTGCATGCATGCCCGGAGTGTTTGAAGAGCAAGAAGGCAACTGCGGCTGGACAAGGAAGGATTAAGAGTAGACCACATCTGGGAAGTAAAAGGGAGGAGCAGGACCTTACTGGATGTATGAGGACTTCGGCTTTTACCTTCCTTGATATGGGAAGGCTTCGGCACATTGTGGGTAGAGGAGAGCTGAGAGCTGGCATATGTACTAACAGGACATCTGGTTTTCTTTGGCTGCCAAAGATGATGGGGGCATCAAGGCTAGAAGCAGGGAGATGAGTCAGGAGGCAACTGCAGTAACCCAGACTGGAGTAATCATGTCTCTGTGGACCAGGGTGGTAATCGTCAAGGTGCTTCAAAGATGGAAAAGCCAGCAGAATTTCCTCATGAATTAAGTGTGTAGTTTGAGAAAAAAGGAGAATCAAGACGGCTTTGAAATTAAAGGGGCCTGAGCAACTAGAAAATGAAATTGTCATTCTCTGATATGAAAAATGCTTTAGGAAATGCAAGGTAAAGAAATGTTAAGTTGACCGTACCTGTTTGACATCGAAGTAGAGATGCCAGGCAAGCAGTTGGAGCCAAGGGAGCTCATGAAGATGGAGAGAAGGGACCCAAAGACTGAGCCCTGGGACACCACAGTGTAAGAGGTGAGAGGAGGAGGAGCTGGCAGAGAAAACCGGAGAAGGAGCAGCCAGTGTGGCAGAAGGAAAACCAGGAGAATGTGGAAACTGGCAGAAGCAGCATGTAAAGGAATGACTGAGTGAGCTCAAGGTATTGCGGAGACTGCTGTGGCCGTGGCCTTGACGCAGTAAGGGGGAGGGAGGTTGAGGGAAGAAACACAAACAAAATGTCTCAAATGCTCTATTTCTCCAAATACATTTTATATACTTGGATGTGTATTTTTTTATATTTGGACAAAGCTAAAGTAACAATATCTGAATGATTGTATCCCGATTTTATGCTAAGATTTTAAATGACTTAACCAACTGATCTGAAAGAATGCCTTAATCAACACATTAGTGACATAAATAGTTAAGAGTTTAAAAGGTTCTTTCTATTAGTGTCTATCAGGAAAACAACTAACATAATTTGTTATATTGGATTGTGAATCGTTAACTTCAATATGTAAACCAAATCCTTCTATGTAACCTGATGAGTCTGGCTTCTAAACTAGTTTTATTAATTTTGGAAAATAATAGACTTTCTATGAAGTGAAGCTGCAGTTCTTTACATACAGGGTCCTCCCCTCCGCTATGTATTTGCATTTTTGTATTAAAAATAGGGCTTTAAACTTCAGCCTCAGTTCATAGCATTTCAAGAAGAATGCATAGTTTTAATTTTAAAATTTGAAAGTATTAGAAATTAACAAAGATTTGTACTTAAAAATCAAATCTTTAGCTTTGTTTGTGGCAAGGCTGTGATAGTTTTTGAGAATAGTGTGCCTTGTCTCAGTAGCTGTGAAATTATCAGAATATGTTTTTTGCTGTTAATATTTGGACAGTGAGTTTCATTTTGAACTTTTATTGCCAGCCGTATCTTTTTAAACCCTGCTTCTTTTCCATTAATAATCCCCTAAAGGGATGCTTTTTGGAGGAATGGAAGTGTTTACTGTTTAACCTTAGAATTATATAGCTTGTTTCAAAGTGAGCGATTTGATTGTGGCATTGGGGAAGTAACCGTGGCTTATTCACAAAACTTGAGGCTCGATTTAATAAAAATTTTAAATCAACATAAAAATATTAAGACTTTGTCATTTGCCCACAAATAGAAAAGGGAGAAATCATTAGAAATATGTTAGTTATTTATTCATATTATAAATGTATCATTTCAGGTTATGATGCCTTAAAAAAAAAAAAAAAAAAAAACCTCATAGAAACTGAAACATTAACATCAGTTTTCTTAAGTTTTTAAAAGCAAGTTTATACCTGCTATAAATTTTCATATTCTGCTTATCTCTTGGACCTTTGTACTTAGATTTTTTTTTTTTTAGCTTGTCTGCATCATAAATTATAATCCCTTAGCCATGACTGTCATTTTCATGAGTGGTTAATAATATTTCATTTAGTGCATTCATGCCTTTTCTATAACTGTTTTTTCAAGGAACATCACAATTGTACAAACAAGCTGAATGTGACAAAGAAAAATCAGTTAATGTTTCTAGTAATTTTACTTCAGGTGTTTTCAGGCCATCGCAAAATGAAAATAACAGCAACAACAACAAAAAATGGGTGCATGAAACAGCCATTGAAGTCAGTGCCAGTAGGAAACAGCTCAGGGGACATACACCTTCGCACAGCTTTCGCTCTTACAAGTTCTCTTGACACTGAAATCGCAGTTACACGGTACTATTGTGAGAGGACGGGACCAATTCTCAGTTATTATTTAACCGTTGAAATAGTTTACTATTTTATGTTCCACAGAAAATACCTTGACCCATGATATCACTAACTCTGTATACTAAGTTATATGACAATGATCGTTGGCTCTTAATTCTCTAGAAGAGACAAATCATAATTATAATGTCTTATTTTAGGTTGGACTCATATGAAGTTACCACAGTTTATCCCTTTTTGACATTAAAAAAAAATAGAAACATGATTTGGTTCAACCTAATATTTGTACAGTGCTTCGTGAAATAAGTAGGAGATATCCGTCCGAAATCTCAGAAAAATTAAATGACTTATTCAAGATGATGTGGTTGGAAAATAACACAACTGAGACCTTAGAACCTGAGTTTTAGGACTCAAAGTTTAGTATCCTTCCTACTATACAATCCTGTGCTTCTTGGGAACGAATTAAAGTTATCATGATAATTGTGTTGAAAGTTTGACCCAAATTAAGGGAATGGTGTTTCTTTAGGGGGAAAAAATGACTGTCAATGGTGGTCAGGTAATTAATCACTGGGAAATTACAAAGTATGGGAAAAATGTGTTTTGTTTAATTATTTACATTTGCAAGCCAAGAGGTAATTTTTTTTTTGTATTTCCACTCATTTCTTTTAACTTAAAAAAATATATGGAAAATGTCAAGCATTTATAAAAGTAGAGGGAATAGTATAATGAACCCCATGTACCTACCCATCACCCAGATTCAGCAGTCAACACCGCAGTCATTCAGTCTCATTTCATCTATACCTCCGCGTGCTTTTCCATCCCACACTGGATACTTTGAAGCCAATCCCAAACATCATGCTATTTCATCCATAAATATTTCAGTATGTATTTTAGGTAACTCCCACTCTATCTTGGAGGCTGATCTGGAGAAATGAACATTATAATTGTGGATAAGCAAACCATTAAAAACCTTTAAGAAACTAAGCAGAGCCTATGAAAGGGTCGTTTAGAACTAAAAATTGCATCACATCAGCAAGAATTCAATTACTAAATCTTCCCTCTCTGGCCTCTCTGCATCAGATACTAGCTGTAGGTATGCCAAGGCATGCATAAGGAGACTTGTTATTGAACACACTGTTTAGAAAGTGTGTGTACCGAATATGGAATCCAGCTCAAGTAATGAAAGGCTTTCCTCTTTTTTTTTTTTTTATCTCTTCATGTTATGTTTGTATATGGATGCATTTTTAAAGAAAAAAAAATTGTATATAAATGAATTAGATCAGTTGCTCAGTAACTTCTGGACATATAACCTAAATAGAATTGCTACAGAGATAGCATTTATCAAATATGAATATTTTTATAATTGTTCTTTAAATTCTTTTGTTGTCTAATTGGAAAAATGGTAAAATACTATCATTTTCCAGATAAAGTTCTTGGCATGTTTTCTCTCTTTCAAACCCCCTAGGACAGTCCACAGCTCCATGAAAACATGAGTCAAATACATTACAAATTTCCCAAGGAGAATCAACATCTTTTCCAGCTGTTTGGATAGTCTGTCTAACATCTGACCAGAACCCTCATCTCCCAGTATTGTTCTGGGCTTTTACACTTTGACTTTGACTTGTTCAATGTTATAATTTAAAAACTGAGCCAATCGTGAGTGTGTGTCTTCACTTTTTTCTTTAAGACGTTTAATTCTTATCACCAACAAAAATAACAATTATAATTTAAAAAACAAAAACAAAAAACACCAATCACAGAAGATACTGTCTTCCTAGGTATTTCTCTCTGACAGTGCAAAATTTCTTCTTAATGCTATCAAAGTTCTCCTTTTCCATCCCTCTCTCTTTTTTTTCTCCCTAGGTAATTTTTCTATTATTTATAGAGTAAGATGTCTCCCAACTATAACATCAAAAAGAACTAACTTTGTTTTGATTGATTAGTTTCAAGTTTTCTGTTTTAAATGTCTTTTGGCACTGGCCCGTGTGTTTCAATTTATTCAGAAGGAATGCATTTGTGGTCATTCCAATTAATCCCTTGTCTGTTTTGTCTGGCATCTGTGTGAAACTAGTTATAATAACTTTAAAGTTTGGTATGCTGTACAGTAAACTGCCCAAGGTGGGATGGAAAACTTTCAGGGCCCAATTAACAAAAGTCAGCTTGTCCTCCAGCCTATCTACACAAAATCATCTGTTGCTTTGAGTTATCTTTATAACCGTTAATAATGTTTGATGAGTAGTTCAGGGCAAGAAGGTGAAATAGAGAAGGTCAATAAGAATGGATTCCGGAGGTGAAGACCAAATTTCAGCAAATAAGTGTGAAGTGTATACACACACATGTACACACGCAGACACACATACACATGCACTCACACACACAAAATTTGGAATGAGGAACAGAAGTGAGCTAGAGAAAACCTGTAACTTTGTTCAAGCTATTATCCAAAGAGAAAGTGATTTTCATTTTAAATGTCTCCTGGAAGCTGGATCGTATGAATTTTTACACCCATCTGAAATTGGCACAATGATCATGATTCCAGTATACCATTCAAAATATAATAGAGCAGCCCAATGGTTATAATCAAAACTCATTCAATTATGTTTAACAGTTCTTTATTTTCTATTTTCATTGACCACCTTTTATCTTTTTTCAAGTTAAATTGGAAATTTGTTTCAAAAATTTTGACAGCCACATTTGATATACTGTTGGGGGAGTTTCCCCTTAACCTTCATCTGTAGCCTGTGAGATGGTATACTTGGACTTGCAACACACTTTGGACTTACCTCTTCGAAGGTTCTCCCTCATTTCTAGTGTGTAGCCAGCCACCTTTAATGCCAAGAGATATACCCAGATTTTGGAACATCAACCCCCATTTTCATGTACATTTGCTCATGTAATAAATGCAAAGTTCATCGTAATTTATGTTATTTTAAATATCTAAGCCCATGTTAACATTGCAATGTCTTGAATAAATATGAATTATTTTTAGCAACAAAGCGTTTCAAGTTTTCACATTTTAATGACTGAAACAAAGAAATGTTCTTATATTTTGATTCCAGAATGTTCTCGGCATTTGAGGAAAATTGTTAACTCACAAAATTTAGAGATCATTATTCCATTGCATGTTTCATAGTGAGTTTTGTTAAAATTTTTATATTCAATGTAGAAATTGTGTTTTTTTAAGTAAGCATAAAAGAGATGACTGAAAATAGGAACAGGCCTGCTCTTAATTGCTTGATAATTCTACGTGATTCACCAGACCATGTACCTATGTTAATTAATCTATCTCTTTGTTCACACTGCATTTGCTCCTGGCACAATGTGCTGAAGTCACTGTTGTCACATGTTTTTAATTTTTGAAAGCCATCTTTCTAAGATAGACATGGAAAGAAAACTAACTGCACAGAACACCACATTAAGAGAAAAGTAGTTGAAGTTCTTCCATGAATAGTTACGAAAAAAAAAAAAGTACAACACTGTTTGGCCTCATCTCCCTAGCTAGGGAATTCATATTGTTGAATACCTAATAGTGCTTTTGTAAGTAGTTTAGTTTTTTAAAAAATATGCTGTGGTGGACAAAGCATGCCTGTTATGTAAACATATAGTTACTACAGACACTAGGACATATGTGAGTATTTTAAAAGATATAAAATGCACTTGGATAAAAAAAAAGTACAGCCTGTTTAAATGCTTTATATCCAAAGGTTAGCCCCTTTGAATACTGCAGACTCCTGCAGATCAGTAGGATGCTGTAAGTTGTGTAGGACACAACACCATACATTAATTAAATAGTGATTTCTGGATACATTCTTACTAAAATTAAGTTATATCTAATTTGTCAAGATAATGTGTGTTTGATTTGCCTATGAAATTATATTGTCAGGTTTTTTAATGAAACTGTTCTCTACGAAGATGTTTTTGTATTTGGGGATTTATTTCTTGCCCCTTATACTACCCCCAAATGATCAAGACTTGCTGGAAATTTTAAATTTCTGTGTCTTAATATGTGAAATTTTAGATTATTATAAAATAGAAAAAATTAAGAGTAGATGATCAGGTATGCCAGGTTTTGCTGTTTTGTTAAGATTAAATAATTACTCCAAACTATTTTAATTCAGACAACTAGATTTTTTTTGTAGCGTGACAGCTCATATCACCCTACATGTAGTTTCACTTAAGCATGCTTAACTCTCTCCTATATTAAAGAGACAAAACTGAAACCCTAACCTCAATCTGATGTCCCCAACTATACACTCATGCCTTTCATTTCTCAATGCACAGCCCAAGTTCTTGAAAACAGTCTACCCTGGCAGTCTCTAACCCCTCATCATTTCTTTACAACTCCATGCCTGCAATGTAGCTTCTCCCTCTAGCATCTCTACCAATGCACAGTAACTGCTTTTCACAGGATTACTTCTTCGTTACCAAATTCAGTGGCATGTGCTAGCTCTTAAAAAAATTCTTTTTCTTTTTCTTTTTTTTTTTTTCGCATTCTTGTAAAAGTTCCACTGCCTTTCTGGTTAATTGTTTTGGGTCTTCCCCGAGGATTGCTCTTCCTCCAGGGCTTATTACGTGTTGATGTTCCTCAGCATTCCGTCCCCTGGCCTCTTATCACTACATAAGCCTCCCTATATGACCACTCTGGGGTCAGCTGCCACTCACGCAGGCAGGATCCCCAGACCTGTCTCCCGAATGGCAGGTGTGTGTATCCAGAGCCCTATGGTTCCCTCAGGTCTCTCAAAGTTATATACAACACTAAGTCCTTTATATGTTGTCTTCTGATTTTCGCCTTTTGAGTGAATAGCGCCAGCATCCCACCAACCCTAATTCATGTTTGATCCCTGATACCTTTGTCTCCCTCCATATTCAATTACTACATCTTATCAAGTACCCTGTAGGCTTAATATCATCAGACCAAGCACTTTTATCTCTATCTTCATTCCTGAAATCTCTCATCTGCTTTTGGGACTTTCTGTTTGGTTTGGCCTCATCATTTAATGTCTTTACATGTTTTTATTGTCATTTTAGTATAATATTTGGAGAAGAGATCATGATTGTGTGATGAATTCATCATGTTTAAGCAGCAGTCCAAACCAACTTTCAAATTAAACTATTAATAGTCTAGAAGAGTTAGAAATACAAATAAGCAAGTTTTTCAACTAAATAAGTTGAAATTATAATATACTAGAGGCAGATTGTTAATATATTATTTATAATATTACAGACTTTCATTCAAATGTGTGTAATATTCTTTTAAACCATGGGATTGTAATATACAAACTGATTTGCTTTATTCCAACATAGCATGTGCTATTTCTTTGGTGGTAATTATAGGTCTGTAATATAATTTCGATGGCATTGTAATAAATGTGGCAGCAGCATAGCTTATTGAACCAATACACTATTGGTGGATATATAGAATATTTTTAACTTTTTATTATAAAAAGCTTTATTTGTAAATCGTTTTGTACTTGACCATCTATTTTCTAAGGACAGATTCTCACTAGTGAGATCTGTCAGATTAATGGAACACATTCTTTTAGGGCTTTTAAAATAAATTGCCAAATAGCAATCTAGAGGGTTAACACCAGTTTATATTCTGTTTTTAGAATATGAGTTTGTCTGTATTCTGCATACCCCAATAATCATTCTTTTATATTTCTAACCAATTGGATAAATGAAAAATAATATCTCAGTCCATTTACTCTAATTTTAGACAAATTTCTAAGATGTTTGGTTATCTAGTTGCCAAACCCATAATGGAACAGAAGAGGAAATTGGAAGAAGAAAGATGAGTCGCTATAGTCAGACCCATTAGCAGCAGTGTGAAGTAAGAGCAGACAGACTAAGAGTGAGGGAAGGATACAGTGAAACCAAAAAACCAGATAGAATCCCAAACTGCACAGTCCATGGCCCATTTACTTCAAGGCCCACCAGCCCTGTGTTCTCAAACGCTTTCACCATATTTCAACACAGTGTCCCGCATGTCAGCATTTAAAGCCCTGCAAGGACCATAAAACCTTGGCTTGTAGAAATAGCAATTAATTAAATGTCAACTATTGTCAATCAGTTGCAGATTGCTAAAGTAATTTAACCTCTTAAAAAATAAAGCCTTTCAAACACACTATTACAAAATTTCAACTCTCCACTTACCCTCTTCCACTGAAATACCATAAATTTTGTCCTTTTAACCATTGTGTCATTTGCTAAAACACTGAAGGATATGTTAATGATACATAAACAAGAAGTATATTCCAAGGAGTCTTCTTGGCCTGGAGAAAGGATGCTTCTGGCAGACATGCTGCCCAGCTTTCAGTTTTAGGGAACTGCCGTGTGAAAATGTACTTATTTGTATCGCTCTAGACAAAAGAATAAGGTTGCATGGGCAGAAGTTAAAGGAAGGCAGATTTCTAAGAATTAACAATTTTCTAATCATCAGGGATTTTCTTATGTAATGTCTGAAAACTGTTAAACCCCAAAGGAATCTTAGTGATCAATTAATAACAACTCTCATGTTTTATAGTTAAGAAAATCAAAACCCAGAATAGGGTAAGTGGCTTACCACAGGGAGTAGGACTCCAGCTACCCTAATTTTTTTCATTCAGTACTTTTTTACTGTAATAAGGTGCCCCTCACGCAGGTTCTACATTGCTAGAGTGTTTGGTCAGAATTCAGTTTCTCCTTGTCAAGAGTGTTATAGAAAGCATTTCTACATTAGAAGTAAGAATCCCTACTAATTCAAAGATCCCATCAATTTTAGGTGTTTAAAACCAGTTTAGAAATACCTTTAGGTATCTTTTTCAGGAAGAAAAACACAAAACGTTTTTTTAAAAAAGAGAAAACAAATAAAATGACTTTACAATGAACTATTACACTCAACTGATTTTGGCAGAGTTCTTCCTGTGAAGTAAATATTCTATGAAAGGGACAACAAGTGAGATTCAACTTCGTCCGAGTGTAGAGGGAGGGTTGGGTAACACTTGCTGAGAAGACGCTGGGCACAGGCAGTTTCATTGGGAACGGAGCCCACACTCTTCTGCAGAGCTTGCTTCAGCTGTGGCAGTTTGCAGCTCCTGTAGTCTCCCACCCTCACCTGCAGTCTTCAAATTAAGAAATCACAAAGTCAAATCTAGATGAGCCTAGTCATTAGAAAATTTGGGGGCAAGTTTTTTTGCAGAGAAGAACTAACCGTTTATTTCTAGAATTTAACTGGCAATGTTATCAACAAAGAGAATAATTCAAATTAGATTTTAGAGTCAATTTTATAGTCTTGAATTTTCGTTTTTTAAATAATTTTTTTCCATGATATTTACAAAATTGGAAGAATTAAACTCAGTCTTGCCTCTCATGCCAGAAGACCCTATGAGTTTCCGTGCTGGTTCCTATGAGAAAAAGCTATTTTTTACCCAAAGCAAAGAGGTTAACTTCAATTTCTCAGTTCTAGAATAAGGGTTTCAAGATGTATTTTTACCATGCCAAAGCCTGCAAAAGTCTTGGAAAACCAAAATCATAATGTGGAAATCTGACAAGCTTGCACTGTGATCTGTTTCTTTGGAGATAACATGTTCATTTTTCATTTGAGAAAGGGGATAAATGTGCTAATTAGGTAGTAAGTTTTTACCGTCAGATTTTTCCCATTTTTTATTACCCTTTTTCTCTATATCCTCAGGGAAATGTTTGTTTCTTCCTGTTTTTCAGACGTATCCTTAGTACTCAGCATTAGTGGCTGTAGATTGATAGCAGCCCACATGTATGGAGCACCCTCTAAGCACCAGGCACTGGGCTAAATGCGTTACTTACATTACCTAATTTAAAACAGAGAGAGGTAAATTATTTGTCTAAAGTCACACAACTTGTAAAGAAAGAAGCCAAGATGTAGTTTCATAGGCCTAATTTTTTAACTTATTTAGATAACTCTCTCTCTTCTATTGTGTCCTCTCTTTTGATAGCCGTGGGACAATTTAATTCATAATTTAAAATTTACCCTAAAACTTTTTATGTGTCCTTTTGAACTGTGATTCCATTTAAGTGAACTGAAGATAAGTAATGAAATCTTTTCACATTACTTGAACACTTATGTGAATTATTTCTCATTATTTTTGAAGAAAATAGAATATACATTTGAGATATTTTTCTGATCCACCCTTGCATGAAGACAATAAATGGATGTTTTGGTTTTGACATTTTTACAAGCTGATTCAGATATATTTCAAAATGAAACTTACTGTTCAAAAACTAACACACTTGTATGGTTCCAATTATGGATACTGGGCCGGCCTCCAACTCCCAGGATCATTCTTATGGAAGGTTCTATAGCAAAGAAGGATACACAGAAATATAATAAATACAATTAGGAGTAATTAATTTTGCAGAGGTGGATGGGGATGGTTTATGATCATGAGGCTTTCCTTTAGTTTCATGCCTTTCTCTACTGTTGGAGTTTTCTAAACTCATGCATGTATTCCCATTTTTTTTTAATTTAATTTTTCCTTTGGTCATTTGAATAATGAGGTTAGGCACAATGTTTTTTCTTCGAAGCTTTTGTGTATTACATGGAACTAGTAAGTTTTATTTAGAATATAATAAAACCAATAGAAAGGACTTTTTGTTGTTTTTAAGATCATACTCGATCCTTGCAGATATAATGATTCCTGAAGTCAATGATTCTACGTATTACTATTTTCCATAGCCCAAACAATAATTGAAAAACTTCAAGCCTGCCCAAACTATGTTGTCTTATATAGACGCAATTATCTTATTGACTTTTGTTTTTGCCATTGCCCAATCTTTGACTCGATGTAGGTAGAGAACAAGCATAAGGGCAGATGCCTTAAAGTCCTAACATTTGGCCCATATGGTACAGGACAAGATACAAGGGACCCCTAACAAGAACAAGCCTCTTCTAGTTCCTGCAATGATGCGTGCTTTGGAGAAGGTTAAAAAGATAGCCCAGGATCCTATCCACGGTGTTCCAGAAATGTGACTGACGTCTTTTATAAAAGGCACAGAGGACTGAAAGTAGTGGAATCGTCTCTGAGCTGCAAGTTTAGAGCCTGGAGGCAAGCCCCAGCTCTGTCACTAGCCCTGTGACCTTGGACAAGTCGCTTAATCCTCACCCACATGAGGAGGTGGAGTGGCCACTTATCCTGGCAATAAAATAGTTCAAACATACTGATATTTATGATAAAAGTTAAGCCTTGCAACTTGGTCACATGGTGTACAAAGCAATAAAAAATTGCTATAGGAGAGGAGGTCTACCTTGAACTAAATCTCCTGTCAGGACAGAACAGAAGAAAGGACAAGCTGTCTGTTTCACTAGGTAGGCTAAGTTCAATCCTTAGATTAAGTTAAAGCTTGAGAAATGTGTGTGCACCAGCCTCACTGGTTTGGACGGCAAAATGCTTTCACTGCAGAACATTGACTTTTGTGTTGACCCTGAGCTGTCATCAAGGGCCATAATAAGAAAATCACTGTTAAGAATATGTTGTTTCATTATTTTTTCAGTGTACTTTAAAAAGTTCAGATATTCAATTCCCTTTAGAATTTGCAGTAGAAGAATGTTTATCTCTTCTGCCAGCTAGGTTTCCTTCAGCTTGTGAGATAAGAAGAAGATGGCCTTTATATATATATGCTCATTTTACCCTGTCTGAACCAATTTCCACATCTTTAAGTTGGAGGAAATAATACCCACTTTAATCTCCTATGACTCTCAAACTTACATCTTCACTTTAGGCTCTTTCACTTAAGCTCTAAAGTCATCTCTCATTTGTCCTGTCAACATCTCCATTCATTCATTCATTCATTCATTCATTCACTCAATAAATATTTGCAGAGCATATACTATGTGTTCAGGCACTGCTTTAGGGATGGGAGATGCAGTAGAGATCAAGTAAGCCAAGGCCTTGACCTCTCGGAACTTTCAGTGCAGTCAAGGAGAAAGGTAGTAAACAAGATAATGTAAAATGTGTTATGTTTCCTTTTGTATGTTTTTTAGATATTTTCTTAGTGGTTACTATGGGAACCATAATTAACACTCTAAATTTATAACAATCTGAATTGATACCAACTTAGTCTCAATAACATACAAACTCTGCTCCTATGCATCACTGTCCTCCCCACCCCCACCCCCATTTACATTGTTGTTCTCACAAGTTGCGTTTAGACATTGTATACTCATTTAACATAGATTTTAAATTATTATTTTATGCATTTGTCTTTTAAATCATATAGGAGATAAAAAGAGGAATTATAAACCAAAAATATAATATTAGCTTTGCATTTACCTTTATAGTTACCTTTACCAGAATTCTTTTATTTCTCTGTTATGGCTTTGAGTTACCGCCTAGTATCCTTTCATCTCAGCCTGAAGGACTTTCTTCAGCATTTCTTGTAGGGCAAGTCTGTTGACAATGAACCCCCTCAGTGTTTGTGTATCTGGCAGTGTCCTACTTTCTTCTTCATTTTATAGGATATAAAGATATAAAAATTCTTGGATGACAGTTTTATTTCAGCACTTTAAAAATGTCATCCCACCCACTTCTTTCTGGCTTTCGTGGTTTCTGATAAGAAATTTTTCTGTGACTTGGATTGACGATCTCTTGTATATGACAAGTTGCTTCTCTTTTGCTGTTTTTAAGATTTCTCCTTGTCATTGGCTTCCAATAATTTGATTATTATATGTCTCGATATGGATCTCTTTGTATTGATCCTTCCTGGAGTTTATTGAGCTTCTTGATTCTGTAGATTAATGTCTTTTTTCATATTCTGGAAGTTTTCAGCCATTATTTCTTTAAATATTATTTCTTTTCCTTTTTTTCCCCCTGAATTCCCATTGTGCATGTTGATATACTAGTATGGAACCCAACAGGCTCTCCTTATTTTTCAAAATCCTTTTTCTGTTCCTCAAACTAGATATTCTCAATTGACCTATATTTAGATTCACTGGTTTTTCTTTCTATTTGCTCAGTTCTGCTGTTGAAACCTTCTAGTGAGTATATAATTTCAGTTATTTTACTTCTCAGCTCCCAAATTTCTCTTTGGTTCCTTTTTATGATTTTTATCTCTTTTTGATATTCTCTATTCATATATAATTCTTGTAGTTTCCTTTAGCACTGTGTTTTTTCCTGTACCTCTGTGAGCATATTTAAGACAGTTTAAAGTCTTTGTCTAGTAAGTCCAACATTTGTGTACCTCAGGATAAATTTAATTCTTTCTGTGCATGGGCCATATTTTCCTATATTTTTCACATGCTTCGTAATGTTTACTTGAAAACTGAACATTTTAAATATAATGATACAGTCACTCCAGAAACCAGGGTCTTTCTTCTCAGGGTTTGCTTTTGTTGTTTGCTGTAGGCCGTAGCTGTTTGTTAGGTAACTTTTCTAAACTGTTTTTGTAAGATCCATATTCTTAGTCATCTGTGGTCTCTGAATTCTCTGGGTTTTTTGTTTTTGTTTTTGTTTTTGTTTTTTTAAGCTTGTGTTCAGCTAATGTTTTGACAGATTTCCTTGAAGGCTAGGAGCCAAATGAGAGAAAGAGAGACGTAAGTGAGAGTGGGAGGGGAGAAAACCCTCGCAGGTCTGCCCTGAGCATGTCTGTGCCTTTCTAAATTCCCCAGTATATACAAGTGCTTTTGAGCTCCCTGATTTCTCAAATAAACACTCTCGTTTTTCCTCCCAGACTGTGACACTTTGTGGTTTGCCTCAACGTAATCTTTTGCTCCAGGTGGCTACAGACATTTTGTTTGCCTTGATAGAAGTTCCACCCTGAGTAAGTTCTGGATTCGGTGAAACAAAGACAAGCACCTTGCATCAGTCCTTCCCGTTGTCCCCAGGCTAGGACAAACACAATTCTTTAAAAATGAGGTCTGCTTTTCTCCCTCTAGAATCAGGGACCAGGATCCCATACTGGGAGCATGGACTGTCATCTTCAAGAGCCAGGGAGGAGCTTCGGCCCAGGATGTTTAAAAATACCATCGTGTTTTCCTACCATTTTCAAATAACCTTTCCACTTATTCAACATTTACTTGGTTGCTGTAAACCTTCACTTTCCAGAGTTCCGACAAGTTGATTCTGACAATTATTTTACTCAATTTTTCAATGCTTCCTTGGGCGACGGGGACCTACCTTGGAGCTGCTTATTTTACTACTTTTGCATATATCTTTTTCCTGCTCTACTTTAAAGTTAAGTTTTAGATGTATTTTACTTATCAAAATATTCTTTTTTAAGCATAAAGTATTTCCCAGTTTTAGAATTTTTAATTGCAATTGTTAATATAATATCACTGTAGGCCCACAAAGGATGCTTTGTAAAGTATTTTCATATTCATAAAGATCTTTAAAGAGAAAGTGTTGTCACATTATATTAGCTTGAAACTAAAATTATTAGATAGAAAATTTTATCCTTTTCTAAAGTAACCTACTTGTTGAATGAAGGAAATTATAGGGGTAATGAATGGAAGGCTGTACTATCATCTCAAGCTCTGCTGCAATCTCCCTTTGTATTATAATCCTTAGTGTACGGCAGGTTATTCAAGGTCTTCATTCAGGGAGACCTGTGGGGCCTGCCCTAATGTGTCACATGAGAGGTGCTCAATAAACATTTTTTAAAAATGAACTTCAAGTTAATTAAGACATTGCTACTGTGTTGAACAAAGGCAAGACATGAGCATCTCCACGCTGGAAGGAGTATAGGGATTTTCACCCAAAGAACTATATTTTAGGCAGGTCCCAGAAGGTTGTATTCGAGTACTGCACCTGTGCTACCCAAGAGCAGGTGCAATGTGGAAACACTAGAGCGAAAGTCAGAAATTAGGCTGATGATCTTTCCATAAAATAGTTTCCACTTTACAAACAATGCTTTTAAAAGGTAACATGTTTTTTTCCTACACAAGAAGCAGTGCGGCCTAGTAAGCAGTATGTTGGAGGCAAACTTTGGATAATAATGCCTAATTTTCCTTACTGAGTAATAAGTAAGGCCATACATGTGAAACATGTGACCTGAAGTGCTACCCCAGTAGATTCTCAATAATGAACTTCTTGGTGTGGGTCCATAAGGTGGAATGTAAGTTTTTACTCACTCTCTAGGCTCTCAGCGTTTGGTGTGATAGGGAAATTGTTCTGGGGCAGATGTGGAATGGCCAGAAAGAGGCAAGGACATGATATGCAAGGAGCTGACAGTGAATCATCGAGGAATTAGGCTCTGAAACACAGAAATATTATTAGAAAATAATGGCTTTTTCTTATCATTTTAGTAATTAACGTATTTCCCTCCAAATAATGAGAAATCAATGTATAAATTTTATGTGTTTGGCATAGGGCTTGGACCTCAAGAGAGAGGAATATATTGCCACATGATGGATAGAGAGAATGTATATAGTAGTCTTACTGAAATAACTGGACCTTCCTTGCCTATTTTCATACCATCATCTTTTAAATGTATTATACACACTCTAAAGGGCATCAGCAGTGTTTTCCCTAACATAAAAATAATTCTACCACTTGGAGAAATGAGAGAGACCTCACCTGTCTTTTGAAATTTAAAAAAAAAAAAAAAAGGGATGAGAAATACCTCGTGTAGAGCAGAGATGTCTCTGAACCAGTATGTATTTACCTGAATATCTGAAATTAAATTATCTTGGATTTATAAACAGAATTCTATTCTCATACCAAATATATGATGTGCATGTGCATAAGGTTAAAACAAAATCCAATACCACCTCATAACTTAAGTTTTAACCCCAAGGAAGAAAACCTCAAGTTTTCAAGGGTTCAAGCAAGTGTTGCTTATGGCTTTTGAATCCACAGGCAGGCATGTTATGGACCAGCGGCTTTTTGACATGTCCATGTTAATTGTGATTATATAAACTGATTATCTCATTAAATGAGGAAAAAGTAATAATATGTGGGATATTCGCTTTGCTCTCACCTTGCTGTGTCTCATGCCTCCACTTCCTTCAGGTGTCAGTGTAAAAAAAATAAAGTCATTCCCTCTGTCCGTGTCCACGCCCATCTCACCTTGCTTGCCCCCATCCTGTCTCATACTAAAAAGGTCTTCTGTTTCACATTCTCATAGCTCCTTGACCATCACTAGCTCTTCCACAACTACAATTAGTTAAAATTTTGTGTAACAAATTGTCTAATAAGTGTTTCCCTCAATATACTCCCGCTTCACAAGAAGTAGTGAAATTAGAAAAGGATGTTAAAATGTACGAACAACTCAGAAACTGTTTTCTTGTATAAAAAACTCATTTTTATTTAGATCAAACATATAATATATATTAAAATTCTATTACCTCTCTACTAAATAATAATAATCCCTTATCTTTGTATAGTGCTTCGTAGTTGGAAGATACTGTATTATCTTCCTTAATTCCTCTGAAGTGGGTAATATTTCATTTATTTTAAGATAAAAAACAGGCTCAGAGAGGTCGAGTGACTTACATGGGATCATAGAGCCAAGTAATTGGCAAAATGAGAACTCTGATCAAGCTCCAATTTTATTTCTCTAGCCCAGCTGCATCTGTTAGTAGTGGTCTAGTTCAGCCTCCATGTAAATATTTATAAACATTATGTCATTGTTCTAAATAGTATATTTTACTCTTTGGGCTGTTTTATGACATTGCTGCTGCATAGCAAAGTGGACATTTGCAGTTCAGTCTACGATACTTTCATATTCTCTCTGCTTTGAAATTTTCATCCCTTGCTAGCAACAACATACTTCTATAACATTAAATAAAGAAAACATTTCCCTGTAGTCATCTAAATGCTCTTCTCACATGTCTAGCACACCTGGAGTTACTTTTTGTAGACTTTCCTTTCTTCTTACACCGTGAAATCACAGTACTGCTTCTTATTTGAATGTTTGATCATCTGACACCTAATAATAAAAAATTCATTGGCCCTATAATGGAGTTTCATCTTTCTTAATGTTTAAAAAAGTTTAGAAATTATTTCATTTCTTAAACAAAAATCACAGTAGAATTAAATAAGCATTTTCCTCTGGAGATAACGATTGAAATATGAAAGTAAACCACTAGGCCAATAAAAAAAGTTTCATGGAGATTTTTTCAAATTCACTTTTTTAAATGCAATACTAAAACCAAAGAGTGTCATTTAAAACAAGCCCAAAGCTCTATTTGTACCCAAGCTAAAAATTACTATTGTGGCCTTTGACATATCAAGGAACTTTGCTATTAAAAAGCAAACATAAGAAATCTTTTTGACCTTCTAAAATTTAAACATAAGAAACTATTTTTGTCTGTGAAAGGACTCTGATACTTTTACACTGTTTCCAAAATCACAGCACAGATTGTCTGAAAAACATTTGTACCAATTGTTTTGTTTATGAAATTTGAGTTATCATTTCCAAAAGCATGAAATGTAAATGAAAATTTTTTTCTTTTGTCCAAAGCTTCAGAGAACAGTAAAATTTTTATATATTGGGGTAATTGGTAGGAAAGGAACAATTGTTACAGTTTTAAAGGGTAACACTCAAAAGAAAAAGATCTATGGGAAAACTGTTATTTTATCTAGGTTGTCTATATATTTATTTACCGAACTGGTTATTTTTTAGTGAACACTGCATCAGAAGTAAGTAGGGAAGGAGCAAGAGGTTCCAAAAAATTGTACTGAGGTATTCTTGGGTTCTCCAGATCACTGCATATTTAAAATATGATCAATGGAATGGTGCAAATCCACAAAATGTTTGTGGCAGTATGCAGCAAGATAAGTACAGAAATTGAGAGTAAGCATTTAAGAAACCGATAACAATTTTACGTTGCTACAACATCCATGTGTATGATTTTGTATTCTAGAAAAGCATAGCTCAATCCATGATAGATTATAAAAAAATACAAAACAAATTAAAATCTTTATTACCTATGGTATCAGAGGCTGAGGTAGTTCAGGGTCCACAAACTTTTTTTGTAAAGAGTCAGATGGTAAATATCTTGGGCTTTGCGAGCCATGCTCAAAAGTTCCAAGTACTCAACTCTGCTACACACAAGTACCATAGACAATATTAAACACAATTTGGCTATGTACCAGTCAAACTTTATTTATGGACGTGGAAATTTGAATTTCATCTAATTTTTTACATGTCACAAAAAAAACTATAATTTTGATTTTTTCCAACATTTAAAACTGTAAAACTGTCTTGAGCATAACATACTTTTATAAATTTGAGTGCTACATAATTTTACTACTTGGTTGGTCTTTCACATCATCATCAAACTCTTAACAGTCATGTTATATAGTTATTATAGTTTTACTTATTAATTTTTCACATTACTATAGCACCTTCTTCTCTACCTCCCTTAAAGTTTGTCATCAATTATCTGCATATGAACCAGGCAGGCCACTCTGAGTATGTAGACATTGAGCAAAGGCACTTATCTTCCTTCTTATTTATTTATTTGCTATTCTTTAGTTATAACTTAAGGGTTGCTTTTTCTTTTTTTTTACTCTTCACACATACAGCATTCTTTTGGAAAGAGATTTGCTTGTAGTATTTCAGACTTGGGGAAACCTTTCATCAAGTTGATAAAGTTCAGTGCTCTGAGCTAATATGATAGAATCTCCTGTCAGAATATATGTGCATTTTGTGTTCTATTTCAAAATATAAGAGTTTAACTTTTGTATGCATGCCATGGCATTTTTGGACTAAGTCAAGCCCTCCAAAAAAGTGAGAACTATGAAACAAACCAGTGTTCAAGGAGACATATCCTTGGACTATGAGCAAGCCCATTAATGCTGTATTTTGAGTGAAGTATTTGATCATATGCATGCTGTCTTCCATGTCAGCATTTTAAGTGAGGAAAAAACTACACCTCTTGATATTTGGAAACAAACTGCAGTATTTGGTCCCCCGATTGTATTATAAATCCATAAGAAGGTCCATTTTCAAACACAGCAACTTTTTAAATAGGCAACTTTCTATTTTTCACTTGAAAATCAAACTGTTTTAAGTGCTTTCTTTTATTAGTCATGATAATTACATCATGTCTTATCCTTTATTATTTTAGCGTATTTGTAGACAAAATGCCTTGTTCTATAGAAATCCGTAGATTAAGTAGAGTTCTAGTTAATAGCCAGTCTGTAAACAGCATGAAGTGGAGGCCACTGATCTTAGTTAGAAATTTAGAGTCCTCTACAATGCTGTATCTAATGGGAATTAGATTATTATTAAATTGTTGTTTTGTGTGTGTTGAGGGTTACTCATCCAGTATTTATCAAGCACTTTCTATATGGCAGCCATTATGTAACTTACTTTATTCAGCAAGATTTTTTTTAAAGGTTGCAAATGGTCTTTTTTTTTGTCAGAGACACAACAAACTTCAAGAAAAATTTTAAAACTAAAGAGCCAATTTTCTTCAGAATGACAGTGAAAGATAACGGGTGTGTGTGTGTGTGTGTGTGTGTGTGTGTGTGTATGTGTGTGTGTGTTTAGGCCCTGCATGTTTTTATTAACATGTTCTGTTAACATGCAATAGTATTATTTTGTTCTCTAATTGTTTCCTTAATTCTTAGCCCAGCACTTCTCAGTGAACTGAGTTCTGATCAATGTGAGGGAATGAGCATGGGCATCATTGCGGCTCGCAGGCTCCAAATATTACCTACTCTGTCCTTCTAAAAAAAACATTTTAACAAATACATGACCCTTAGTCAATGTAAAAATTTAAATCTATAAAAACAAATTAACTATCTTAGTTGTTCTCTTAAAAAAATATGTCTACTAGGAAGTAAGAACTTCACTATTTTAATAACTATAACTACTTTGGAAGTCATTAGTTAAAGACTCCAACAACATAAGCTAATAGTTTTGTGTTATCAGAGTGCTTCCAGATTTCGCTTTATAGTCACTGAACAGGAGCAGTGTACAGCAACACATTTCTGATGCTTCTCTCCAGGAGAGCCACTGTTAGGTGGATACCAGAACTATAAGCTTACAAAATGGATGTTAAAGCAAATTTTACACAACCTATGAGTTTATTTTTACTGTAGGGAGTTTTATATAAGGCCAAAAGAACCATAAAACGTTGTTTTTATATAAATATAGGAGTTAGGTAAGGGAAAGATCACTAACATTCATTAAGAGAGCTGCTATAGTTTCATTTGTGTCAGACGCTATTACCGGTTTGTCATGATCTGTCCTCCATTCCTGAACTGCCTTCATCTCTGTGTCTTCATCTTACCCGTTCACTGTCATGATCTCAGATTTCTGGGGTTTTTTGGTATGTCACTAATTTTTTCACCTGTGCTTATTCTGCTTCATTTATAATTTGTTTCTTAGTTTTGTGATAGTATTATTTTGTTCTCTAATTGTTTCCTTAATTCTGCAGTCTCACTTTTTATCACATTCTTTTATCTCATTACTGACATCTTGTTTAATTTATATTTTCTTTAGTCCTGTAGTATATGTACTCACAGAAATTTGGGGGATGGGGGGATTGGGAGACCCTATATTTTCTTCCAAAGTGGATTCTTGCTTCCTTGCCACCCCCTCTCTCTTATTTTTCTTGCTTAGTTGTCATACTCATCTCTTTGTTAGATTTAAGTTTAATTTGAACAATTCAATTAAGAACTCTTTGCTCTATAGTATCGGTGAATTGTCCTTATTTTCCTTTTTACCTTCTGTGTTTAGACCTGTGTGCCTTGTCCCCAGGGCTTCATCGGTTTGTGGAACTGAGGACCCGATGCCACAAGCTAGGGAAGGGGTAGAGCGAGTGGAGCTGGGCCTTGCGCAGTTGGTCGGAGGATCTGGACTCTGCTCTTCCTCAGCAGCTGTGCAAAATGCTCTGCTCCAAGGTTCGCTCTCTGTTTTCACAGAGGTATCTCTTTCTTTTTGGAGAAGAGAGGATATGGGGCTTTGTTCTGCCCTGGTTTGGATTATTCCTGCAGTTCAAGGAGGTGATAACAAGTCTTTTTTTTCTTTCTTTTTTTTTTTTTTTTTTATTTCTTTTTTGGACCAAGAAGTCCAGCCCCTGGTACTTCCCTGGCCAAATCCTACCTACTTCCAGCAAGCGTTTCTATCTTTTCCCAACGAATGTAGAAAAGGGTAAACCTGCACACCTCAGCAATGGTATCATTAATTCAGAGGGGGAACTTCATCTCAGGTTTTTCTTCCCCTTATTCTCATTCTCTCCATACTCTCCACATGCACACACACACACACACACGCACACACGCTCACTCACTCTCTCTCCCTCTGTCTCTGTCTCTGTCTCGCGCTCTCTGTCTCACAGTAAGTCCTCACTTAATTGTCGTCCATAGGTTCTTGCTACTGTGGCAAAAAGACTAAATAATGGAACCAATTTTTCCATAAGCTAATGGATATAAATAAAAGTTAAGTTCTCATGGCATCTCATCAATGTTATAACAAAATGGTGTTGGACAAAGTGATATTCAAGGCCCTGCTGTCTTCAGATTGTTTTCTTTGGCTAAACCTTTGTTTACCGTTTAAGATACAGTAAACTCTGATGTAGACTAGTGCACCCGGGTTAACACACACTCAGATTTAACACAATTGGCAAGTGGCTATCCTCTTTCTTACGTCCTAGCCTTTGTCCTTATTTCATTAACGTCATTCTAATGAGATCTCACGTACATGATTGAATTTGTTAGACTCCTACATGTGGTAATATAATAGAGTTGGGCTGTAATTAATTAGCTTTGTTTGATTATGACGCATATTCCTTTTCTCTTCCTTTCCTCCCAGACTTGAAAAACCAAAATGGTGAGCTCTGATTTGCTTTTCTGTGTCTGAGACAGGGAGGGGCTGTGACTCTGGATGAATTTTTCCATCTATTCCCCAGGTTGCCTGAATATCAATTCAGATCTGTTTTTCCCAAATTGAGGACTGTTACTGACAGTTTTCAAGATTTTGTCCATCTAACTTTCCCATCCCCAACCTAATCCTTTCTTTCCTTGGTAATTTTTATGATCCTGGGTATCACTTTTAAAGATTATAGTACAGTGTTCTTCTTAACTGGGTTGATTTCTGTCAACATTTTTTACTTTTTTTTAATAGTGATTTTAAGTTTATCCTGTTATGCTTTAGAGAAAAGATTCTGTAATCTGACTTTATTCTGCCAACTAACAAGTTCTGTGCTAGGCACTTCTCATTTATTTTCATATTATCATATTATCGTTAATGCCTCTTCAGTATATCACCGCTGATATTTCTATTTCACACATGAGGACTCCGAGGTTTGAAAAGAGTGAAGTTTCCCACTGTATCATAGCTCAGGGATGGAAGATCAGGGTCAAGTGCCGACCTGTCTGTCTCTCAAGCTGATGTTCTTCCTGTTTCCACACTGCCTGCTCACGCTGCTGTCTGACGCTGAGTTACATCAGTAACTAACTGTTCCTTGGACTTCAGCTACTTCGTATACAAAGCAGGGGGCTGACCTGCAAGGTCCTTCCCAGCTCTAAACTTCTGTGTTTATGGTTAGTGGAATGAGAAGACTACATTTTACTTTAACATGAATTTATTTGACTTTACATTTAATAGGAATGGCCATATATTTCAAGTTTAAATATATATTTACATATTTCTGCAGTCGGGAATTTTAGATTATATAAACCTTTTTGTTTTCTCAACTCATTTTTCAGGTGCTTTGGAATTTCACTGCTGTTCTTTTTAACATATGGTGTTTGCAATAGTAAAGTTGGAAATTTTTATTCAAATGTTCGTTCCCCCCCCACCCCCCAATATTATTTTATCTCTGTTTAACACTTCTCAGTGTGGTGAGAATTCCTGAATCAGAGAAAGTTCGAGACAGTGAAGCAAAGCAAAATAATATAATCTATTTGGAAGTTAAACCTCAACCCTGATCTAAACAAACTGCGTTAACTAACCAAAGATTATATTAAAGAGATTACGAATTCCTGATTCTAAGAGTTTATAATCTAAAAGATAAACGGACTGATGTCAATGTACGTCGGACTCACATGTGCGTACTCAGGAAACAGCAAATGTCTGTGTTCACAGCTGCAAAGTAGTAGTGGCGCGGAAGCGGGGATTACAGCGGGAGTAGCGGTGGTCAGTTACAGCAGGAAGTCGGGGACGAGAGACGACACTGGACAGGTGGAGTCGCTTAGGGATGAGGTCTCAGTGTCATGTGCACGAGGCGGGCATTGGAAAGGGGGTGAGTGGAGAAGAAAGGGCTGGCCTGCAGCTCCATGGCCGCTCCCAAGCCTGCTCTTCAGGCAAGCGCTTTAGCCCTGGGACCGCGAGACTGCAGCCTCCCTGAGCTGTTGCCCAGAAGTCAACATTCAGCATCATTTCTCACCCTCCCCCTTTCGAAGTGTCAATTCCACCCCTGACAAGGGAACCACAGGAGTATTAACCTCACCTCAGCCTTCCTCTGGATAATATAACTTAATTGGGCGACTTCTAATCTTGCCTTTCTCCTTTCTATTTTGTTCACTTATTATTTTTCGAGCACCTTACAGCTGCCAGACACTGCTAGGTCTTAGGTGTGCAGCGATGAACAAAAGAAGTGGTACCTGAGCTGATGAATTTTTAGCGAGTAGATGAGAAAGTTAAAAGGTCTATAAGGGGACACATAACAAGCACAGAAATCACTGGAAAGGATGCAGCCCTGGGATAGAAAACAGCAGAGAGTGCGGTGGGGAACCACTCACTGGAAGATTAGGTCATTTCTTTATTTCAAGTCTCTTGCTCAAGCTATGTGACCACTCCCTTCTGGACTTTTCCTAAAGCCTCATATCTGGGCCATCTGTCTGTAGAACTGATAATACATTTAAACTCTCTTTAGTTAAAACCCAAGTATTTGTTCAAGCCCTGTTAAGTGTTTGGCTCTGTGCCGTGCATGGCGATGTTCACCATATAGCCCGAAGACCCTCTAAGACTCCTGTAATGACCTTACTTCACTTTATGTCCTTCACTTCCTGTATTGCTTCCTTTTTCATGACCTTTATCTCCTACAGCCCACATACCACAGGACCAGCAGTCGGGGCAGCTGCCTGCCTTTGTCCTTCCTGCCACATCCAGACCATTTCCCTTCCAATTAAAGTCCTAATTCCTTTGCATCATAAACCACCATACTGTTCTACCTGCTACCTTCCTTGACGCATTTTCTACAACTTCCTGTTCATCATGCCCATCATTCATTGATGCTTCGGGATACTTGGTTTCACTCTTCCCATGGCTCAGTCTATTATTCTAGGAAACTCCAGCCTAGTAGAAAATTCATTTAGTTCCCTGGACTCTCAGCTCTTGGAGCTCCTTCCTTCTACCAGTCTTTCCTTCACTCTACCTCAGCCACCCTCTGCAAGGTCATTCTCTACCAGACCTTAGGGTACTTGATCCACCTGTAAAACCTCATTTTCAAGCACTATAACTTTGACAATCACAACCTGTCTTTTCAACTCACTTACTCCACACCTGCATTTGAGTAGCTGAACATGACAGGAGGAAAAAATAGGCAACAGTCCTGACGGGACTCTCATTAAATGGATAACTGCGAGTCTCAAGTCACCCCAAATTTCCTGGCAACCCTTCTCCATTTCCCCGGTCACTTGTCTGGGGAGAACTAGTTCATGCTTTCCCCACCTGTCAAAAACCTCCACTATCCCCCCACCCTTCTCAGTGGATGACCTCTCTTCCTATGTCGCTGAGAAGAAAGAACCTTCATCTTCCCATGACAAATCTACAAGCCTCCTGCACCCACGGCCTTCCTGTGTGTCGCTTCTCCTTTCACCCACTGACGTTGCACTTTCCAGCATCATCAGTTCTTACTCATCTCTAGTGGATCATTTCAGTCAGGGTACAAACATTGCTATTACAGTAGCCCCCCTTATCTGCAGAGGATACGTTCCAAGACCCCCAGTGGATACCTAAAATCGCAGATGGTACCAAACCCTATATATACTACGTTTTTCCTTTACAGACATACATATGATAAAGTTTAAGTTATGAATTATGCATATTAAGAGATAACAAAGCACTTCCCTGTGCCATATTCGAATTTCCAGCGTCACCACTCTTGCACTTTGGGGCTATTATTAAGTAAAATAAGAGTTACTTGCTTGCAAGCACTGTGGTACCATGACAGTCAGTCTGAAAACTGAGAGGACTACTCCATGACAGATGGGCGGGAAGTATGTGAAGTGTGGATACGCTGGACAAAGGTGTGGTGCACATGCCAGGCACGACAGCGTGCGACAGTGCGGGACAGTGTGCGATTTCATCACACTGCTCAGAACGGTGTGCAGTTGGAAACTTATGAATTGTTTATTTCTGGAATTTTCCATTTAATATTTTCAGACCACAGTTGACTGAAGGTACTGAAACTGCAGAAAGTGAAACTGCACATTAGGGGGACTACTGTACATGGCCTATTAAAATCGTTTTTAAATCCTTGCTTTCTACCCCTGCTCCAGACAGCTCCTTTCTTGGCCCTGCAAGCATAGCTTTATAGGAAAACTCTTCAGGAGAATATTTATTGTCTCTGTGCTGCCTCCATTTCCTCACCTCTCATTCCCTCTTCAAGACACACCAATGGGTCATCTCGTGCTTTGACTCCTCAGCAGTCCACGGTAGGTCCATCCTTTCCTGAGCGATGGTCTGTTGTGGGAATGAGAGCTTCATTTCTTGGACCACTTCTCCATTTACACTCACATCCTAAGTGATCTCATCATTCTTGTGGTTTTAATACACTGGTGACTCCTATACTCTGATGACTCCTACGTTTATATCTCTAGCCAGGCCTGTCCACTAAGCTCCAGACTATCCCTCTGTTCCTCCGCTTCCCCACTGGAGCGTTTGATGGCTCTTACATTTCAGGCCAAAAGATTTCTGGACTTCCCCCTACCCCATCCCCACTCAAACCTAACTCCTCTCACAGTGTTTTTCATCTCAGAAAAAAATGGCATATTTCCCATGCCCTGGCCTCCTGTTTTGCAGTCCCAGGCACCAATTTCTCTTCTCACCCACGTGAGCAGGGCCAGTTGGCTTTCTCTTCCAAGTGTATCCTGAAGGCACCTACGGTATCGCTACCCTAGTCTAAGCCCCCATTCCTACCTGTATTCTTGTAACCGCTTTCTACCTGGTTTCTCTGCTTTTGCTCTTGCCCCCTTCATTCTAAACATAGAAGCCCATGATCTTTAAATGTGTAAACTGCATCATGTCACTTCCCTTCCGAGAACTCTCCAGTAGTTTCTCATCATATGGAGAATAGATAACTCCCTTGATCCAGGCCCTAAGGTACCTAGCCCTGCCTAGCTCTCTGGGTTACTTTTCTTCTGCTTTCTGCATCATTTGCTAAGTTCTCTTTACATTAGACTTTCTCCCCCCCTCCCCCCAACATATGGTTTGTTTAATTGTTTTGATAAGATAAAACTATATTTTAACAATAAGAAAGCCCCACCTTAAAGGAACTCTCTTTCCCTTATATTAAAAAAAAAATGTTGTTTTCAATTACAGCCGAGATTCAATATTATATTAGTTTCTGGTGTACAGCACAGTGGTTAGATGTTTATGTAGCTTACAAAGTGATCCCCCCATGAGTCTAGCACCTACCTGGCACCGCACATTGTTATTACATTATTGACTGTATTCCCTGCGCTGTACTTTACATCCCAAGACTATTTTGTAACTTCCGATTTGCACTTCTTCATCCTAAAGAAACACTCTTAACCTAATCTTCCCGTGACTCTCATTCTCCTGCTCAAGTTTCTGATATCCAAGCCTCAGAGTAGCTGGTGCAGCCACTCCTGCCTCCAAAAATACTCTTTTCTTATTGTGCTTGAATTTTTTTCAGAACACTTATCATCATCTGCAATTATATTTTTATATAATACACTACTTTTTAAAATTCACATACTTGCGTACCTTGAGTCATTTCATGTGTTATCTCCAGGCCAGTGGAGACCTTCTCTGTGTGGCTGCACCATGTCCCCAATACTTGAAACAGTGCTGTCACACAGTGGGCTCTCAAGAAATCTTTTAGAGAATTATTAATTCTGTCTACTCCCACTTATAATTGTTTTTCTTAAAAATAAGCCATGATATACTACAATCACAAATGTCCCCAAATTTTGGTGTCTTAAAGCAACAAAGGTTTTTTTCTCATTCGTGCTGCCTTCCTATCACAAGCCAACAGGAGAGACCATTTGTTCTGTTGTAATCACACAAGACTCAGGCAAAGAGAGTGGCTGGCTGGGGACCAAGAAGCTGTTATTTTATATCTCAGTTCTTTTGAAAATAGAAACTTTATAAGTAACTATTTGATTTTATTTCCCTCTTTATCGCCTAAGAGGTAACTTCTGTTCTAAAGCTAGGATGTATTATTTTGTGTTGGTTATGTTTCTGCAACTTGATTTGCTCATTTTTTTAAGTGCTGCGTAAGTCATTCTTTGTGTGAAATTACCACAACTTCTACATCTGGGTACATTGTCCTTATTATTAAGCCTGCATGTTCCAGCCCTTCTGCACATTTTTCTAAACCAGCATCAAACTTTCTCTCGTCAAATCAGTTGCTTTCTACTTCTGAGATTATCCTGGTCTGATATATGACATAATTAATATTTATCTCTATATTGGCATAATGTTTCTTAGTTTAATGTCTGAAATCTTGAACATGTTGATCCATGATATCACTATGTCTCAGAGTTCAAGCTCTCTGTGAACCATATCTGTGCAAGTCTCTCTTCAATATCAGACAGAAATAGCCACTAAGAGACAGTTTCTGGTGATAGTCCAAGCAGTGGGCCCTCCCCAGGTGGAGGGGGAGGGAGGAAAGGAAGGAAAGGAAGAAAGGGAGAAACCACTGACAGCTCAGAGAGGAACCACCAAATAGATAACTGATGCCTCATCAGGAATATGCAGCTGCTCTACTATTTACCTAATAGTTCAGAGTGAAGTGGACCTGGATGGCAAATATTGTACAAGTTCCTGTTATGGAGACTCGACCCAGGTCAACTTTCATCCTGCCAGAGCCATTACAGTTTATATAGTTTCTGGTCGTCTTTGACCAAACCAGAAGGACGTCACTTACTTTCATGTACTTGGCTAAAACTCTTGAAAAACTTTTTGACTCATGAGACAATTCAAACCCAATAATCCTCGCTTCATTTATTTGTAATGACCAGCCCATTCTGTAGAGGTTTGGTTTTGTTTTGTTTTGTTTTGTTTTGTTTTGTTTTGTTTTGTTTTGTTTTGTTTGTGTGAACTTACCCAACCTCCTTTAAAAAGAAAACTACCTCAAATGTGGAAATTTATTTATCTATTTCATTCTGTTCTTCTCTAAGAACAGCAAGTTTTCCTTGTGTTTCCGTATATATAATCCTTTTTTTAAGTATGTAAGCACACATTTCATTGTGAATTTGACCATGTCTTAATGAGGTATAATGGTCGATCTTGTATTTTAAGTATTTCCTTTTAAAAAATCATACAGAAGTAAAGGGAAATGAAAAGAATGAGGAAAGAAAAAGAAGAAAAGAGTAACTAATGCTTTGGTTTCACAAATAAGTAATATCCTGAAATAAACCATTGAGATTCTGTAAGGTAAAAACCTGTCAAATCTACTCATTATTATGAAAATAAGTAATAAAATATTCATCTCAGGCATTTCAAAGGAAGACCATTGACTACATTTGGTAATCAGCAAGCTTTAATGAGCAATATAATAAACTTTTTTGCTTATAAAAGCCTGCACTGAACAATTTTCAATGAAACAGTTTGTTTTTACAGAACAATAAAACTACAAAGACGTCTTGAGAATTAAATCAGCTGCCCGATGTGATTATTAAACTATTTTCTGTTAAATGAACATTCAAATTATTGGAAGTTTAAAAGAATTGACATCACATTAGAAATGCTTTTTCTAATAAAAATAATTTAAAAAATAAACTCCATGAACTGCCCAAAATGCATATTTTTAAATCCATATTTGTTCTCTGTTAAATGTAGAAGCATGACATCTAACTTGTTTGTTTTCAAAGTTTAGAAATAAGCTATGGGCATTTAATGTTATGCTAGACCATGCAAAATGAGTGAATTCCTGTTATTTTTATTTCATATTGAGAAAAAATTCTTTAAGTATGTATAAATAACTCCAACCAGAGTAGCTGGCTTTTTCTTAGCCATCTTTGGCTCTTTGATTCTTAGTCTTGATCTCTTTCAAAGTTTGACTTTATTAAATTGCTCACAGGTAAAGAGGAAAATTTATGGCTTTTTTCTTTCAACAAATTAAAAAAATGCAAATCTTAAAAATAAGCCATGATATACTATAATATAATATACTCCCTGTGGGTATTAAATAGTATGGTAGCACTTGTTGGCCTTTATTTTAAAAATTAAGGCCTTTGTTTTATTTTCAAACAAAAATCAAAATGTGTTTTTCTAGATAAATCTCTCAGTAACACATCTCAATTACAGCTTTTGTGAATGTTTGTTAGAATCATATAGTGCTTAATTTTAGTCTATTGTGATTATTAATCCACAGACTTTAAATGTAAGGAATACTGGGAATTGTGAGTAATAGAGTATCTAGCTTTCTATTTGCAAAAGTGAAATATTTTCCTCAGTCCATGCGGCTATCGATCATTTGTGTTGTTAAAATCCCTTTCTACTTGGAGTACAGCTGATATACATTATAGGAGCATTGAGTGATACAGAAGATAGGCTTCCTAAAAAACACTCAGTACACATTTAAAGTATTTGTGTTCCCTAATTATTAAAATGCAGTTGGCTATTTTGCCTAAAATCTTTGAGAGAACTAGACCCTTAAAGGGTTAGGATACCTTTGGGATGATTGTATCCAGGCAAGATTAATTTCCCAAGCCCATTTTGTCTCTGTTTAAATGACTATGAAAGACAGAGTATTTGTTAAAAGTAAATATATTTGAGGGATTCATCTTAACAACTTTAAAGCAGAATATTTTCTATAATACCAGAAAAATTGTGATGATAAAGTGCACATTTTAAAATTCAAAAGGCACATATGTGCACTAATTCAAACAACTGCTAACACAAGGAAACACAGGAAGGAAAGCAACCTTATGCAAAAGTAAATTTGTGAAAACTTTAATGGCACTAGTAGCAAACCATGATGTCAGTAAAATAGAAACTGAGATATAAGCACTAACATGAACTATAAGACTATAGAAAGATACAGAAAATAAGTTATACTTTCATAAGGAAATTTTTTCCAAGACAGTACTTCCCTAAGTGAAAGTTCAAAGTACTTGAAGAAAAGTAGCAGTTGCCTTTTTATTCACTATGACCATGAATGTATTTGGAGCTCTTCCTAAACTTAATCCTGTTGATGATGTTTAAAATATGTTTAATTTGGGTAGTTGAGGGAAGTAACTTCTAGAAGAAATGCAACTAAGAAATTATTTGGGTGTGAGTCTGAGTCTTCCCAGTAACTGACCTAGAGGAGATCTTGAATACCTTACAGAGTTTTTGTATAGTTTTGTGATGCTGAGAAATCATTGTGGAAAATAGCAAGAGACACACAACCATGGAAATAATTCGGATTCATCCTGATTAACTCTTGAGCACAGAAATGGTTAACTGAGGCTAACATAGGCATCAAAGTGATGAATACTACAAACACCGACAAGATTAATTTTTTTTTAATGCTTAAACAACCTACTTAAGAGATGGCCGGACTGTCTAGGACAAAAGAGTGGCATATGCAAAATGACATAATGGTTATGAGTAAGAAAATGTATGCAGGCTATCGTGGAAATGCGATTTGATTTCTTAATTCTTTGTATGGTAAAGTAAGAGTATTTACCCAGGCGTATGATGGGGAGGTCCCTAAGGTAATCATGGAGTACATATGGTAGTTCAGTTGCTCACCAGGTGCTCTTGGTGTCCCAGGTATTATAAACCAGTTTAAATTTTTGATTTTTTTTAAACAAAATGTTAACAAAGGAAAAACATGAATAGACAACATTTTGTGACTAAAAAAAAAAAAAGTAGATAGTAGGAAATTTACAAATGAGAGCAAAATAAAACATTTTACATGTTTGTAGGCTCTCTAAATCCTGACTACCGTATTATTTGAGGGTGTTTATTTTAACAATCCTCTGAATCAAGCGAAAATGATTTTGGCATTTTAGTATCACGTGTGGCTCTGATAATGTACACCGACTGTTATTCCTATTCTCCTAAGAACAAATATGAACGCTGATCTGACCTTGATATGGAAGCCCCGGGAATGGTTTATGCCCGAGTGGTGATTTTGCCAGTGTACCACTTGTGCCCTGTTTGGGCCGGGAAGTCCCTTAAAGCCCCATGCGTTCTCTCCCATTCCATAACCTACCCCAATAGCATAGATACTTATTTAACACTTCCATGGGTCTTTTCTCTGACATATTAAATGTTGTTTAAACCTAAGAATTGTCCTTGAAAAGAAAAACCAGTGTAAATGTGATAAAAACCAAATGAGACTTTTTAAAACCCACGTCAGGCGCTGTGTGCGTGTGTGTTGTACTTACTTCACTATAACCTTTTATCTCCTGGACACTTAATTTGTCATTTAGGACATCTGTGGTTAGGAATAGAAGGCCCACTTTGTAACTGGTCACCATGCCAGAGGTGAAAGCCATTGACATTGAGCCTCCGGGGAGGGAGAACTCTTGGCAGGGTTCTCTTTCAGTGGGTGTTTTTTTCAATTCTGTCAGGTTCTGTGTTCCCTTGGGGCAATTTGTACCCAAAGAGTATTGAGGTTTTTTTCTGTTGATTTTTTTCCAAAAGCATGTGTTTTCTGCATTCCTATTTTATGGTTCCCTGCAAAGGAGAAACAGTTTCTTTCCTTATTTGGTTTGGATTTGATTAGCAGTCTTTGGGATTAGTTTAGTCTTTTTAAAGTAAAACAAATGAGTGGTAGCAGAGGGTGGTGGAACTAGCACTGGTCAGGGAAGCGTCTGTCTCCAGCTTTTCCTCTAGCCAACCCTGGCAAAGGAATTCCTCACTGCTTACCTGAGTCTCATCGGCAGGTTGTACGCAGCTGAAATGCATCGGTAAATGAGAATATTGGGTAGTCAGCCTCCAATGACTTTCAAAATTCTACATTTCTTGTAATAATAGTGAAACCACCAACAACAACAATATCAAGTACTCTATAGACATTGTTTGTAATTCCCACAACAACCCTGAAAAGTAGCTATGTATTATTTTTCAGATAAGGATGTAAAGGTTTGCTCAGTATCGTACACATTGCAAATGGCACAGCCAAGACTGAAACTCAAGTTGGTCCAAGTCGGCTTTACCACTTTCTAGCTCTGTGACAGTGGAAAAATGGTTTACCCTTTCTCTGAGTGAATCTTGTTAAACTGTCACATGGGAAAAATCACATCTACATCATGAAACTATTAAGGGTCAATGCACAAATTCATGTAAAGCACTGAAAATGAGCAAATGCGAAGCAGAGGATAGCTTTTACCCTTGGCCATTTATTTATGATCATTATTTCTAAGAGGCTAACATGAAGATATTTCTATAAAGAAATACTGTTTTATTAGGTCTACATATGCATCTCTTTCTAAAAGCTAACTATTTCATAAGTGATTTATTTTTTGCTTTTGTTTTCTTCGAGATTACAAATAAATGTCTAGATTATCTAGGATTTGTGTTGTTGCTCTTTGCTTTGGAGGAGTATGGCTATCAAAGCACAGATCAAATGTGACTAAATTCTCCCCACTATCGATTGGCCCTCTACACCCCTCACATTTACCCAGGAATCCAGAAGACATTCCACCACATTTTAAAGGATTTCTCTCAACAACTCGAAAGCTTACTATCTGCCAGGCCCTCTCCCAGGCTTTGAGGATTTGGATATTTTCAGCCGTCCTCGGAAATGTAAAAGTCCGCCAACTGCTCTAAAACAAAAGCACGATGTGTACCAGACACCTCTGAGGAGAATGGCTTGCTTTTGTACTGTCAAGTCGGCTAGAACCTGAATAGGATTCAACCGATATTTATTTTCTTTTTTGTCAATAACTTAAACATATTTAAATCAAACGACTTACACTATTACTATCCCTCACAAGTGTGGATCTGCCCTTAACAGACCCTGCTTCTGGATGACAGTAGCTGTACAGAAAACAACTGTTTTAGTAAGGGGGGAGTAATCCAAGAAAGTGTTAGGATGTGAGTATGTTTACCAAGAAACAAGGAACACCCAAGAGACCAGTATCATTTAATAGCTCATTTTACATTAGTTTAATAAGTGGTTTAATTCTTTACTCAGATATTGCTCTGCACCCAAGTGGTTATAGGAATCTTAAATAGTGATCCACTCTCCCTTTGTATCTCTGTGCACGCTTCAGTTCCATGTCTCTATGAAGAGCATTTCTGAAAAATGCCACCTCTGAGAAAGGGCCCTGGATTCACCCATCTGAAAACTCTTTTCCGCATAATTAGCCTAACTTTTAAAAATCAGATCATAGCAGTCATTGTCCCAGTATGTTTTAACTCTATGATGTTACCAGTTTGAATATTGAATTCGAGGCAGTAAACCTTCCTAAAGAAAGATGTATACTGTGCTTTATGCATCATCACTGAAAGAATTTTGCTTTGAAGTGCAGTGTGAACACTTAATTTTTATTTGCTATTATAAAAGTCTCTTTGAGCTGACGAATTTGAAAATATGACTGTGATTTCGGCAGGAGTCCAGAAACTTTAGAGAGAATGATGCTTTTATCTTTTGAAAGTCTTTTGACTACTGCATTCTTCTATTAATAGATGGAGATTGGGTAACAACATCCTTCAAGGCCTTTTTCTGTTGGAACTGGTCTTCCTACAAACTATAGGGAAGAGATGTGTGTGTCAAGTAGTAAGAGTTTAATGCACGTTTATTTAAATCTCCTGTATTTAGGCAGCTGTTAAATTTATTTAAGAGCTCTGCGTGGCCAGGGTTCCATTTTTTTCCCCTCCATTTATATGCTGTCCTCCCTGGAATTTCAGTTAAACAATAAAATATTATACTTTCAAGTTGGTGTGCAGTTGCATACTTAAGATTTCTCATGAAAGGGCAGTAAGGAAGTCGAGCTAAATGGCACCTTCCTTGCATCCAAGGAATTCTGCATTTGTCTTTATAGGGTCTGCCAGGGTGTCCACCTCCAGGTGCGGTGGCATATAAAAGCAGCTTGTTTCACTGTCTTCTGTTATAACAAATAACTAAAGATTTAATGAAGGGCTAAATGACACTCCAGAGGGAACATTTTAATAGATTAACTTAAATGCACATACTAATCATAGGAAACATTTCTATGAACATCTGTCAAAAGGTCTTTAATTAAATAGCTATAATAATTGCAATGTTTATTTAGAACCCCAGGTGAAATCTTAATGGTTTCCTTTTCGTGAAAATTATCAGAATCAAAGAAGTGAAATTATTTTATCAATCCTCGCTGATTTCGAGTTAGAGTTTAAGGAATTCTGCCCACCTAGCACTCATTTTCAGAACTTTTGGGAGTCTTAAAAATCTAGATTTAGCCTTTGGTCACTGCTACTTAAGCCAGATTTTGGAAATATCTTGCAGATATTATCGTGAAATGCTATCTCGGCCATCATCTTCTAAAACTGAACTAAGCAACTTAGAGGAAAGCATAGATTCTCATTGGAGAGATCCTTAAACGTGATGTACGCTAGGATGAGTTTTGTAAATGTTCATTATAATATGTCTGAATACCTTCTCTTAATCTTTACTGATAAAAGGAAAGCTTTCTGCTGATAGTCAAGACCTGTGAAGGGATGCTATTCAAATTCTACCCTTCCTATGGCCTATATCTTTTTTCCTTTCAGATTCAATTAATGCCTTTTCTCAGAGAGTAATTCCACCTATGCCTCCATGCCCTAACTTCTCGAAGATTCTTGGAGAGCATGAAGCAAAGGTGGGTAGGGTCATTGGTTTTGGAAAAGGCTCTAAAGTTTTCTCCTGAAGTAATGTCAAAAGAATACAGCAGAGATTCTTGGTCCAATTCTAAATAAAAAGTTCTCCATTTGTTTCTTTATTATAAACTACAACATTGATTCTCTGATAACTACGACCTTAAGTTTTTATGTTTATGTAAATCCTTTCAAATAAGCCCCGCTGTACCCAATAAATTCGGAGACACTGGAGAGATGAGGAGGATTATGAGAAAGGCCTCTATTTGCAAGAAGTGGATTAGAAACTGATGGGGCTTTAAATATCCTTTGCCCCCGGCTCCTCTACATTTTATGGCGATTTCTTGAGCTCCTTCATCTTTGACAATCTCACATTTAGCCTCTATTTGCCAATCTCGGTTCCCTGTGGTCTGCGTAGTTATTGCCGGCCGCGTGTTCACATCTCAGAGGCTTCATTAACTTCACATTGACACTGTGTCCAGCATCACCTACAGCCAATACAGCAGTGAATGGTAAAGACCGCAAACATTGGCTGCATCACGCTTTCAGTTTCCAAATTTGGCTGTCACCCAGTACTTTTGATCGAGGCACAGAGTCTTCCAGAATGTTTATAATTTCGTAGCACCACTTCATTGGCGTAAATTCGTTGCTCAACCCAAATGGAGATCCGCTTGCAAAGTTTTTTCTCTTCCGTGCTTATTTGTTGTTTAGAAAGCCTAGGACTGGGAATAGTAGGTCCATTTTGTAACTTGTCTTTGTGCCAGAGGTAAAAGCTACTGGCAGAGCTCTTCAGAAAAGGGGGAGCTGTTGGCAGGTCCAGGGGCTGGTGGGCGTTCCTTAGTTCCATTTGGTTTATACTCCCTTGGGGGAGTTTGTACCCAAAGCATTTTAAGTTTAGTTTTCTACTGCCTCCTCTCACTCTCCCCAAAAGCATACGTTTTCTGCATTCTTTATCTGGGTTCTCTTTAATACACAGAAGTTCTCTTCCTTTTAAGGTTTAAACTTATTCGAAAAATGCTCATGGCTATGATTTTTTTTTGTAACGTAACAACGTATGAGCACCAAGGCTGCCTCTTCTTAGTTTATCAGGTTAATATGGACACCGATTTACAAAACCAAACTTGGGGATCTAGCAAAGTGTGGATCATTCTCCAGAAACCATGCATTTAAGTAAAATAATCATAAAGATGAGTGGCAGTCTAAGGACAGAAAGCAATTTAGGGTAACCCCAACCCATTAAAAATTATTTTATCAATTAAATAGCTACTGCACCAAGTGTGCGGACAATACAGAAGATGTATAGGACACGCACCCAATCCTCCAGCCTGCAAGCTTATTTGGAAGACAGTTATAAACAAAACCTACCTACTGGAGTTGGGAAAAAGAAAAGGCTTGTGGGCTAGAGTTGGAAGAAATGAAATACCTGACCCTTGTTTGGTTATTACTGGGTTTTTATTGCTGTTGAGGAAATTGCAACGTACTATGTAGAAAAATGCATATCGCTTTTTATATTATTCCTGTGATAAATGGTGGAAAAGTAAAGATGCAAGATGAAGGAGACGGGATTGGCACTAATAAATGTATCTGTTGCTACAGCTCACTTTAGGAGGAAGGTCCAACTGGAGCATGTCTCTACCTGATGCCAGGACTATTTGCAACACTAAAATATAATATAAAAATAAATACTCGTAAGGGACCACGTCAAGCACACTACATACCTTGATGGAATTAAATTATTTAATCCTTCATTAAATCTTAAATTCTTTGTTTCAACAGAATACATTGTATACATGTATGTGCACTTTAAGTGGTAGGAACATTGTCCACATAATAATTTGTGTGACTGGTATCCTGGCATCACACAGTACAAGGCCTGTTGGGCTGGAAGCAGGAACTCTAGTTGAAGAAAGGATTAAATTGGAGAGAATTTTTTCTAAATTTTTCATTATACCTTACGCCTGTTTGTCAATAGCGTATATTAATAGCATATAGATAACATCAATTTTTCTTTCTCTTTGTAAGCCAAATGAAGCTAGAATCATACATTCATATTCATAGGGATTTTGAGGCTATTTATGATCATAATTTATGATTTATGAAAACAATTTATGAAAGGTGTAAGTCATTCTATTTTTCTAGCTTCCTTTACCCGATTGTTAGGAATATCGTTGCTTATTCTCATGGAGTCCATTTAGGTAGAAATAATTTTTTTTAAAAAATGGAGGATGAAGCTAGTGCCCAAAATTCCTGAAGAAATCTATGACAGAGTCTTTCCACTTACTTAAATTTCTTATATTTCAAACAGATTTCATCGAATTAAACTGGCATAAATATGGCTTTATTCCCTAGACCAATCTATATCTTTTCCATGGGGAAACCACTTGAATAAAGTTTATATAATACTGTAGGATAGTGTATAATTTAAAGGAAACAGTGCTTTCTTCCATAGTTGTCTTATTCATAGGAATGTCTTCTGTAGTCACATGTGCATTATTAGTTAACCTACCAAAATATTCGCCCTGAAATGTTGCACAAAGTGTGTCCTTCACCTAGTTTTGACATGAACTCTAATTCCAAAAGCAGTGTCTTCTGCCCCCTTTCTACTAAATATATCTTGTGCATTTAGAGGTGATGTTTATTCTTATGGAACATTCATTAGTCTCATTGAAATTCCATGATGTAGGGAAAGGTTTGCAAGAGGATGGTAAATTTTATTTCTCAAGTAATCCTTTCCTTCTAAGGCTCTTTGGAGATACCAAACCCAGGCAGCCTTGAACATATCTCTCAGCCGACTGAGAGCTGTCAGCAGGTTTTGGTAACGGAAAGAGAAGCCGTAGTCTGCTCGGTTAAGATGGAGGTCTCACACCCTCTTGTTTTGCTTTTCTTTTCCTCTTTTTTTCTTTTCTTTCTTTTTTTTTCTTTTCTTTGTTCTTTTCTTTCCTTTTCTGGTAGTCAACACAATATACATTGGGTGGCAAGAGGCACCCTGTGTGTGTATGTGATTTTTAGATTTATTATGAAAATATTTTTATTTTATTATTAAAAATTTAATTTGAGCAATACTTGGAATCCATCTTTAATTATGCCAGGTTCTCCAGGTACATAATATCATTAGGCTTTAATCCAAAACTCCCTATAAAATGATTAGCGCCCCCCCCCATTAGTATATTAGTAAAAAGAACACATCAGCCCATGCCAAACAATCTTGTGCTTTTTTTCCTTTCCTGCAGTAGGAGAGCGTAAGCTCAGATGCCTTTCTTTCCCGTCTGTGGGAAGGCACACTTGCGCCTTGCCAGGGTGCTTTAATTGAGAAGCCAGACCAGCATATACATGGGCACCCGAGGGTGGGCTCCACCCGCTGATAGTCTCCCACTGGGCCTCCCACTTCGTTGTCCGTGGCCAAGTTCTGTAAACTGCTATACATAAAATATTTTGTTTTTATAGTGCTCTCAAAGAGCCTCCTTACCTCTTGGGATCTAAATTTCATAAAGGGAATTAATTTTACAAAATGATAGAAAAGGTATTTTTTGAATTAAGTTACCTATTTCTGATTCAGTGTATAAGTAAAAAGACCCACAATTATTATTTGCTAGCAAATATGTATAGCACACAAACTATAGTATTATAGTTTTCAGTGTGCTTATTTTTTGTGACAATTTTCAAATGGTGTAGAGGGGACTCACAATTGCCCTGACTTCTGTTTGACCCATAAAAGAAATCTACATTCTGGTTGTGCTATTCTCAAATGACAACAACCACCAGTACTTTATAGAACTGTTGACTTTACAGGGCAAGGCATTTAGTTTTAAAATACTCCCATTGAAGGAAAAATAATATTTACCCCCGCCCCCCGCCATTTCCTCCTTCTATCCCTCTTTCCTTCTATCTCACCAATCTGCATGCTTTTATGTATTCATTTTTTGAACTTATTCCCCTATCTGGAATGCTTATCTAAACAAAGAATTAGATAGCCCTGATAAGTGAGACTAAGCGAATTGCTTCCCTTTAACTGCATAAAAACTTTAAAGATGATCTTTCTTGGGTTGTCTGTATTTCCATTTATAGAAGAAAATGAAATTTCAGAAACAAAATTACCACGCATTTTCTAAAGTGTAAATACGTGGGCCCTGTACAAACTGGCAAATTCATTAGTGTTAAAAGCACAGCCATTCGAACTATTATGGGGGTTTGGATGACACCGTTTTTACGGTAGGAAGGCATTTCATTCTGAATGTACAGGGCACTGGTTAGAGCAGTGAGTTTTATGTGGTATAGACACCTGGAGGTGAGAAGAGACAGTGCAGAAGCTTTGTATGAACTCTGCTGAGCATCATATGATGTTCTTGAACTCATCTACCCAGCAGCCAATTCTTGGAATAACAAGGTCCTTGGGATTTTGTTTTTTCAAGGTTAGTGCATAAATACATTCACACTCTTACAGAGAATATAAGAATAAATATCACTGATGATTTATAGAATTTGGGTAACCGATTATATTTGTTTTTAAAACCTTCTAAATTGAGTCTCATTTTATGTTCACACTTATCAAGGCTATTCAGCAAAGCCACTTTCTATCCTTAACCTGAGATGATTTCCTAAATTTTAATTCTTTATCCGTACTTCATAGTGAGCTTGGAGAATTAGAAGTGAAGTAAAGGTCTGAGGAGCCAAGGGATCCTTTATAGAAAGAAAGATCATGGCCGGAACAGTGACATTGATTTTTCTGCCCAAATGCTTACCTTTACTTTGTAATCAAAAAAAAAAAAAAAAAAAAATCCAAGGACTAGTCCTAAAATACCACCCTCATTTAATATCTAAAATGCTCAAGAAACCATATATTCACACCCCATCTCCTGGAGCCTTTTCCGGAATTCAAAATCTGTTATTCAAATCTCAGCTGTAATCAAAGGTGCATCTCAAATCCCGCCTCCTTCGTGATGGTTTCCAGAACTGGGAATACCATCCCCCTGCGCTGTGCTGACTATGAGAGTGGAACTCCGTGATATTGGCTGACGTTGAGATGCAGTGTCTCCTCCGTGCCAGGCACCAAGCTAAATGCTTTCACCTAGTCCGCAGAGTAGCCTAAAAGACTACATGCTTTATTATCACCATCTTTCATATAAGGACACTGAAACTTAGTGAGATTCAGAGATGCACTCAAGATCAGGTAGTTAATAAAGTGCAAAGTCAGAATTTGAACCCTGACTGTCAGAAGTCCAGAGACTACCACTATTCAGGCCACCTCGAGTTGCCACAGCCTCGTTCAAATCGCAGATTTGGGGTTCTTGATGATGCTCAATTTTCACTTCACTGTACTTGGTCCTGCAGCCTCTTTTTGTTACATGATTTTAATTTCGAGCTTCCAAATACAACCACCAAGACCCTTTGCTCCTTGTCCATGCTCAGTTTTCAGGAGTAGAACATGGTCCTAGACACACAGTACATGCGTGGTCCATGCCTGCTGAGTTTTATAAAATTTAGTTCACTTTTCCACCAGAGGAACAGGGTAAGTGATTCGCATAATGTACCGAAGTTACTGAACACTACAAGAAACAAAAGATTCAAGAAAAATGTTGTATAATTTAAGGCAAATAAGTAAGTTAAAGATTAAGAATTTATAAATCTTGAAAACTGATGCTTGAGAGGAAACATTTTATTAAAGGCAGTAGAAGGAAACGTCTGTGAAAATGCCGAAAGACACTTTGTAAGCACTCTTTAGGGGTTTGATTTTTTTTAATTAGGTCTCTCTTAACAGTTTCCCTATTTGAATATATTGCTTACCTTCGTAAATTCATGAACACTGATTTGGGTTTAGGGGGCTCACAAATTGCGTTGAATTTGATAAGAATTGGCAGAAAAAGAAACATTCAAAGGAGAAAGGCAGGCAAGTGAATGGATATACATTTTTGGTGGGGAAAACTGCAGCTCCCCGTGCCACCCGCTAGGCGCTGCCATTCGCCAAAGACAGCTTGGTTGATGTCCTGTGGTGAGGAGGATGGGCAGAGTGGTTATAGTGAGCAGCCTTGGAGTGGGCCTGCAATAAGGACAAGCAGTGTCAACTGGCCATCAGTAATAAGAAAATCAGACTAAGCATTAGGAGTCTCGATTCCTGCCCAGAACCTTCTTAGCTGACCTTGGGTTTAGTCAGTTCACCCAACTGGGTCTTGGTTTCTTTATGTGTAAAATGAAAGGGTTAAAACAGATGCTTTGTAAGTCCCCTTCTGGCTCAAAAATTCTGACTCTAAGAATATCTTCCCCATATCAGTTATTTGGAATGAATCTTATTTTCAATTCATCTAAACAGTTTTAAATGCTGTTTAGAATAATTAAAGTAACACTAAGAAAAAGGCTTGAAAAGTAATCAACAAAATTGTGACTATCTCCCATAATGTCGTTTGTGTGACAATCTGCTAAAAATTTTTTAAGCTAATAAAAGTAAAAGACAAATATCAAATGAATGCTTTTTAAGAAAGCTAAGGGAGACATAATGGCAACTTTCCAAATGCTGCTAAAGCGCTCAGTCTGCTCCTCCCAGCTGTTACTTCTCAAGGTGCTTCTAGGCCTTCGGAAATCTGACACAATGTCAGACAAAAACCTTTCTCCCGATGCTTTTATTACCTCCTTTTCCTGAAAGTTATAATCTAACACCAGGAAGAGAACTTATAGTCATGTCTCCATAGTCATTTGTCTCCAGTGCTCTGCTTGCTAATTGAAAATTTCCATTCATGTAGTTTTCAAATAAGACCTTACGCTTTCATCACAAATGTTTGTCTTTTTACTTTTCTAATGTTTACCTCGTCTGGACAATAGTCAGTTGTTTTTCAGTATTGTTTAAACAATAAAATTTGATGAGGTAGTTTTTTTTTGTTGTTGGTTTTTGTTTTTTGAATATTACAACGATATTATTTTAACATACCCAAGGATATAGCAGAAATGTAAGACTGTCACAGTCTAGGGTAGTATTAAATGAGTTGCTTTTAAGTAAATTATCCTTTCTGGAGAACGCTTTGTGCATTTGACAACTTTCAGGATATATAATTCATCTCAGGTGCTCAAAGATCACTCTACCCAGTGAATTTTCACCAAGGGGGTTGGGCAGCAAGGACAGCCTGCCCCTCAGACGCAGCTGCATCATATTTTATGCAGATGTGAAGTTTTACGATCTTCAAAATCAGATCACAAATACAAAGTTGTGTCTTAAGTTGGGGAGACGTGCGGATTTTTTTTTCAGGTGTGGGGCTGGTTATTTGTTTTGAGTTGCATGAGTTGCATTCCGTCTGACCCACACCAGTGGCAGCTGAGGAAGACCAGAACCTGAATGATGAAGAGGGGAATCATTCTGCAAAACATGTTTTCTCCTAAGTTTGAAGTTACCTAACTCTTTATAAGACTTCAATAGTGTATAGTTATGATTGTATACTCATCTCCAAAAGGCTCTCTTTTTCATCAATCATCAAAATAACTGCAAGTTTAATTTACATTATTTGTATTTTCTTTTTATAAATTTCCGAGAACATGCTCTGTATACACTAGGAAGTCAATAAATGTCAGTCAATCAGCAACGTTTATATAGGAAAGTGAATCTTCTCAAGGGAGTAGACAATTTTCAGGTTGTCTTTTGGATGTATTCCTGCTTCAGGATCTACGCAGCTGAGTTGTCAACAGAGGTAGAGAAGTGGCTGTCCTTTTCCTGTGGGGCTGGTGTTCACAAATCTGAGTTTCCATCACTTAACTCTAAGTCAAGGCAGTATTCTGTCAGTGTGAATCACTACATATGGATCAGTTGTCGAAATATTGGAGTACTGGCCCATCCCTGTAAGTGCATCCCTGTTTATCTAACCGTTAAATGCAGGTGATAATACTACCTGACAGAATTGTACTGAGAATAAGCGAGGTAACATTTCTGTATTGGTTGGGAGTGAGTAACACAAATTGGTATGAAGCATACAATCTTAGTGGCTTATCACTATAATTTATTTCTTGGTCACCTCACAGTCCTGGTAGGTCAGTGGCAACACCCTGCTCTTTCTAATTATTCAAGGATAATTCTATACCTTCCATCTTGGTCTGCTCTCCTGTAGGCCCTTGGAACCCACTCTATTCAACTTCTCACAGAGAAAGGAAGCATCGCAAAAGCTTTGTTTGTTCCCGGGCAGAAGGGATGCACATCACTTGTGCTCACACCCCAGCACTCAGTCCCCTGGCCCCACCCAACCATGGTTGCATAGCCTAGCCTTTTACCCTGGAAGAAGAAGAGGGCACAGACATTGGGGTGCATTAGCAGTTTCTGCCACAGTTTTCTCAGACACTTACCACAGTGCCTGGCACATAGTAAGTAGTCAAGTATCATTATTTTTTAATTCCAGGAGCACCCAGGTAGCAACCACAATTCTGATCACCCTTTCAGCAGTTACTTAGGGACTATGCAAAATAGTGTGAACCCATAGAAACACTCACCTTGCATTGAGAGCCATTCTTGCACAAAATGACAAGAAACTAAACTATGAAAGCCGACCAAAAGAGATGGTTTTTTTCTTGAAACCAAGAAAAAAAAAAACATACGAGAACCTTCCATCACACCCTAGCTTCAGAACAGCAGTTACCTCTTAGGAGGTAAAGAGGGAATGTAATCAAATAGTTATTTATAAAATTTCTGTTTAAAAAAGAACCAAGATATGAAATAAATATGGCAAAATATCAACATTTATTAAGCCTGTATAGAGTCCGTTGTCAAGTTGGGCTATTTTTGGTAAAATAGCCTCCCCTCTCCCCCCCAAAAAAATTTATGAATGTACTTACAAGGAAGATTGTTTGAGGCTTTAGCATGAGACTTTTTAATTAGTTTGCTTAAGAAAAGAACATATTGAAAAACTCAAAAATGGGGGTGGTGTTAGGGGAGAGAGACAGCCTTTAGGGTTAGAAAACCCAGGTTCAAATCCCAGCTTTCTAGTAAGTAGTTATACATTTCATTCATAAAACTACACAGTTTTGAGCACCTGGTCTGGGCAGTCACTGTGCCAAGAACCTTACCTATATTTGTGCCTTATCTGTACAGAACCCTTCAAGGACAAGTGTTATTTCCCTATCTAAAAAAATTTAGGAAAGTGAAATCGAAAGCCATGAAATGACTTGTCCAATATTTCATGGTTAGAAAATGGCAGGACAGTGAGCTTTCTAGGTCAGGGAGCAGAGCACTGATAGGAAGAACAAAGGCGATGATGCAAACGCAGATCGGAATGAGAAATGGGTGGGAGATTCAAACACCTGCTGTCCTGGAGGCCCCAGTCAGCCTCAGGGTCTCCCCGGCGTCTTCCTCCCCTGATTCCTTTCCTTAGATAGATGGGGGCTGCCATGGCTCTTTGATCCGGAAACCTTAGCTGTTTATTAAAGGCACATACGTGGGTGAGCTTCTTGAGCATTTTCTTCTCTTCCTCTCCCATCCTCTCCTGTTTTCCTCAACAATTACTTCCTTTCCCCCTCATGTTATTGTTCGTACTAGAACGAGGTTTATCTTTTGCCTTTACTTTATTCTCAGAAATATCTATATGTCCGTGCTGTTCTGCACTGGGGTGGAATGAGTCCCCTTGGCAGGAGTGCATTAATTTTTACGAGAGGTGGCTGGTATATTATTTGTAGGCTCTATCGTGACTGCTCAGAGGTCCTGCAGACCATTCCACTTTCATTTCAGTGGCTTCCCTGAGTCCTGAGTGTGGCGAGAAGGGCTTTTGCTATTACACTCAGTGTATTGTATAACACTTTCAGCACACACCTCTTAGACTTAACGATTTGGTACTTTAGGTTATTGAAGAAAACTGCATGACTGCTGATCTTTGCAACATGGTTCCTGTTTTCGCAGAGGTTGGCAGCGTTCCATAATGAAAGCCTCAATGGGGAGGTATTCCAAGGAGTATGTTGTGCCCTATACGGTTGCCCAGTGAATGTTTACCCACACTGGATTCTTTTGTGATAAACCATTGAAGTGTTCCTTCCCAACTGAGGACAAAACCAGGGGAGGAAATTAAAAGCTCCATAGAAATCCAGAAGTTATAAAATCAATTGCATATTCACTTGTACTCATTTCATTGTGCAATTAGGTTATACATTTGTGTTGACATCTTTAAAGTTTAATGGATCTTCAAAAGGAATACAATTTTAGCTGTTGCAAGTTACACCTCTCACCCTTGAATGTATAGGTTCCAGTCAGTTTCTCAAATGAAAACTGTATTTCAAAATCTCATCTGCTTTGTATACTTAACGTTCTTTCAGAGAGTCAGACTCTGATTTTGTTTGCTAAATGTTTCTCAAGGGCTTGCGTTGCATGCTATTACTTTAGAACCAGATTTTAAGAGCTCCATATTTATTCATATGCAATCCCATGTTTGCAGTTTTAAAAGACTTACTATCATCTTTGATAATTGTTGAAATTCTGCTGACTTTGAGAAGCCTCTGCTCTCCATGTTCCCTCAAATCTAAATCACTCTCATTATCACATTTATGTAAATATTTTTGATATTACCCAATCGCCAGATACCTTTAAAATGTCTGCTTTTTTTCCAACTCAGTCTGTATTTTTCAGCTCTCAGCAAATTCTCTGCATTATTCCTTAAGTCATTAGTAGTTATACACTTGGGTGTCTAGTGTTCTTGGCCGTGGTACAAATTGAAGCCTCAGCTATCTCGTGGCCATATGTTCATGTTGCATATGCCATGTAATTTCTAAGAATGGGAAATTTAGAGCCTCTTTCCAGTCGCAGTTTAAGATTGATAGCTTAGAATACCCAATATATGTAAGCACAATGCTGTCTTATGTCTGTTTACCAAAAGCATTTTGAGGAATTTAGCTTCAGTTTCGATTGCCAATTCACTCCTGGCAGACTGATTAAATTAGAAGCAAAAGGGCTCCCTTCACTCCTCTGATGATGGGGTTTGATAAATGAGGGATTAGAGCAATGTTAAGTCCCTCTGGAGGCTATGCAAAGAAGATACCCAGCAGCATCTTGTGAGTATCAGAAAAGGTTCATCGTAGCTAGTCTTCTCAAGCCAGAAACTTAAAGAGTACTATTTTCTGGATCAATAAGGATTTAAGAATATAAACTAGTGGCATTTTTAAAAAGTGATCTGTTTCCTAATGAGTAAGTAGTCTGGAATGAGAGGGTGGGGATGGGGTTGCTTTCTTCATCCGTAGGCTCTGATTTTATGTTTGCTTATTACCCACAGAGTGTATGTAGATTCCCAATAAACACTGATGATAATGTTGATGGAAAGTTCTCCATTTGAGCTTCATTTCTGAAGAATGAAGCTCTTGTCTAAAAGGTGTCTGTATCTTATCTCTACTGGGATCCCATACAGGCTTGAGCCTTCGGAGTAATTCTCCATGTTCGAATTCCTAAGAGAATTGTTTGATGATTCAATCTATTGGTATGTTCCACTAATCTTCATATCTGAAGTGATATCAGAGACACACTTAATGAGTTGCAGCTCTCAAATCAGTTGCTACAATTGGACCTAAAAGGCTTTTCTCAGGCAAGTCCAGATATCCACTTTCCCTTATCTGCTGACTTTCAGGGCCTTCTAGAGAACAAATGGCTGGTCCTTTTCCAAAGGGACAGATTTCCCTATCTGATGCTTTTGTTCACCAGAAAGAAAAGAAAATGAAAACTGCTGTCTTCCCCTAGGATATTGAACCCAAAGCAAACTGAAGCTGTGTGGATTTCCTTTGTAGTGGTCTCCTTCATATAAATATGAATAGACGATTACTGAATATCAGAGGTTTGGGTTAGAGGTGAACCATCTCTTTGATGTGCAGAGCAAAATGAAATAGTAAGACATCAGATCTTGGGACTTGAGAGTTTCCTGAGTGACCTGTCAGGACTTTATTTGCTCAATGTAATGCCTTCTGCCTCCTTGCGATGTTAAGAGCTGTTGGAGGAAATTATGTTGGGTATTTACCAATCATCTAGGCTTTTCCTGGCTTCAGACGAGTTTCCTTATACCTTTTTTTTTTCCTATGAGAATATCCTAGGTTAGCCATGTATTTGCTAAGCAGGCTTAGTACAAAAGGCCTTAAAAGATATGTCACTCATTTCTGTCATAGAAAAATCTTTCTCAAAAAATAATATTTTGTGTTCTGGAAGCTAATTTTATATTTTTCTTTCTGTCTTGCATTTTGACTCTTCTTCTGGATATGGCCCAGTTGAGTTGAAGGTATTCTCTTAATTAAATCTGTTCTGCGTTTTTTTGGGGAATAACTTTTAGAATTTCTCCTTTAGAATAAGAAAAACCAAACTGGGAAGCAGTAGGTGAAGTCACCTGGCAAGTCAAAAGCCATCTTGAGAATAGAGTAGTTTATATTTCTTGATGCGGTGAAATTCAAAATATACGATGCCCTGGTTGAGACTGTTGTTCTTAGATCAACATCATTTCAAAGAAAAAGAGTGAATGTGACAGGGATGCGTGTTTAAAATGTCTTCCTTTCCCTTTTTCAGTTTTTACAACTGAAATAACTAAATAGCGTGGCATCTGTAATAGGCTCTCTTATTGACTGGGTCATAAAAGTAGGACCTGGAAGAAATGGCACAGTCTTCACAAAATAAAATAATGTAGACGTTGTTTCAATTGTTTAATGCTAGACATGACGACTATAGCTTTAATGTTCTTTTACATTACTTTCTCGTAATTTATAAATATAGTGAACTTTTGAGCGGGTTAGTGACTGTCACACCCTCTTCTCTGTGCCATCACCATTTTTACACATGTGCAGCAGACCTCTTTATAATTATTGTCTTTCTCACCCAGTAGCCAACCTCTTTTTTTTTTTCTGCCCCACGACACAGTGCCTGGCACAGAATAAATCTCCCTACCAAATAAATAAATACTGTAGATAATCCTGGCCACTCCGTTTTAAGACATGTTTGTGGATCTCCCTCTCTTCCCAGTAGTTTAGTTTGGTCAGTTCCCCATTCCGTCATCTGCCCAGAAGGGCAAGGCAAGGGTAGGAACTGAAACCCTTTGGCTTTTCTTGTTAGCAGCTCATTTAGTACCATTCAGTGAACATTCACTGAACCTTTGCCCCCCACACATCAGCCCCTGCTCCAGATGTGGGATTCACCAAGATGAGCGATAGAGCCTGCTTTGGGCAAAGCACTGCGAGCCAAGCCTTCTTCCTGGAGAATTTGCATGTAGAAGGGGAAATTAAGACCTTTACAAATAATTAAAGAATGAATGAGTGAATAAATGAATGAACATACATATGTGGAGTGTACAGAATTTGAGCTAAGGGAGCAATCAATTTTGGGGGGAAAGAATATCAAGGAAAACAGAGAAGAGAGGTGACAGAAAGGGAGACAGAATTCCAAAATGGATGAGTTGGAGAAGTAGAGCCCCGAGGTGTGAAAATTAATACACAGTAAATTTGGAGAGACAATAAGCACTCTGAGGCACAGATCCAAGTAGTGTTGGAACTCAGGTTGTTTAATCAGAGGTATTTTTCTTTCCAGTTTAGGTCATGAGTCCTGGGAGAAAAGAGACTGTGTTCTCCCAGCTTTGCATCATGTACAAGCTGCTCAAGAATATTGGTAGATTTAAACTAAATTAACTAATATAGAACTATAAATTGTGTGTGTGTGTGTGTTCTAATTTCTCTCCCATTTCCTTGCCCTGCCCAGTCTCTAGTGTATATGAATAATGAACTAATTAAAACACTCAACAGAAGAGAAGAGGAGATAAGGAGAAAAAAGAAAAGTTTATATTCAGTCTAAACCCTCAGGGTTGTGACTAAGTGGGAGGGAGGGGTTGTATACACACACACACACACACACGCACACACGCACATGCACATGCTCACATATATAATCAAGATAGTGACTGTGAATACTGGCAATGATACAGGGTAAATACCATTGGAATGATAAAACCAAGGAACTACAGTAGCTCAGAGAAGGAAAATCTCTCCTTCAGCTATTGTGATTGGGGATTGAGAAAGTGGTATTGGAGTTGGGTCTTAAGCACAACTAAAAACAGAATTTTAACAGTAATAGTAGTGGACATGGATTAGTTCCATGTCCTACCTCAACCCAGTGAGGTAGGTATTACTCTTAACATAATTATTTTACAATTACTTCCCAAATGAGGAAACTAAGGCCTAGAACAGTTAAGAAATTTACCCAAAGTCAAGTAGCTAGTAAGTGATAAAGTAGAGATTTAAAAGTAGGTAGTTTGGGCTCCAGTCCAAGTTAACTATTAACTATTTTAATAAACTAGGGCTTTCTAGGAGAAAGAAATACCTTGAGCAGAGAGCTCATCTGTGGGAAGGGCAAGATGGGATTTAAGGAGTAAGTAACTAAACCTAGTTTGACTGGAAAGTTAGGGACTTAAGCATCTGTGAGTATTGGGGATGACCACCTATTGTGGATTGTAGACCTCCCATAATAATAGTACCTCCCTCAATGGGTTGACAGAAGTATTAGTGAGAGAGAGAGAGAGTATGTGTGTGTGTATAATCTTAGTAAGATTATATAGAGATGGGGTTCCTAGGATTGCTGAAAGGAATTATTAGAAAGGAAGGTGAAATGAGAGAATAAAAGCAGATTTCTGTTTATCTCACAGAATTTGGCCAAAGTCCTGAGGCTAAAGATAACTTTGCCGTGTTTAGATTCCCCACCCATCCCTCACTCTGCAAGATTATTTCGTAAAATATTATTGATTTGATCAAGAGTCATTAAAAATTCCAGATGACATCTGATGTCTGATCTAGAAGATAAAAACTGGACAGTGCTGTTAAAATTCCATCACCTTGAAACACCACAGAGGAAAAAAGTTCTTTGTAAGCACCACTACTACCTAAAAAAAATAAAGAAAAAATATGAAAATTCTATTTTAAGCATCATTTGTTTTATATAGTAAAACAATCGAATAATCTCTTGAATTTCTCTCTAAGGGATTTGATCTACTGAAGAATTTCTTCTTAGTGTGGTACATAAAATCCATTCTTAAAATGAGTTAACTTCCTTTGAGGTTTTTTTATCCTGAGACAATTCTGATAAATCGTAGTCCACATACCATCGTAACAGTGTTAACAAGTACTTTTAAGAAGCCCCTAAAGTAGTAAGAATGACTCGAGACTGGTGACTTTCAGTGAAGCTTGGTGTGTTCTTTTAAATAATAATGCCAAGCAAAGAGATTGAATGTTATTATTCAATTCCAGATGGAGGTATCACTTTATTTTTAGTTGTTTGTATAGGCCACTGCTTCTGTCTACAAAGAACATAAAGTGACTCCCATAAAAATTATAATAAATTGACATAGAAGATCAGGACAAAGAAAAGCAAGCTATGATAACACCAACCCTATGGGCCAAGTCACCGCTCCAATTTGGTTTCATATTTGGTGCTCTGAGTTTCTGAAAATTAAAAATGTAGGGGAATCATGATCTGTGATGTATTTCTTATTATTGGAAAAGAAGGAGGATGTGTCTTCTACAGGGAAGATACAAGCTGTTCAAGTACAGTTCCAAAAGGGTTTTTCTATAAGAGACACTGAATGATTTAATGAATAATCAATCCATGACAACATTTTTATAGTAAATGCAGTTCTGAATTTTTTGTGGCTTTTGCTTATGATGACATTAAGTAAAGACTCTAGTATTAAAATGCCATGGAGTGAGGCAATTTTATAGCCTTCAGCAGGCTATACTTGAACTACATTCAAGGACAGCATTGGACATCCTGTAGAGGAAAATGGTTGGCCTGGCCCTTTAAATGATCTTCTCTAAGTATTACTTCTCTCTGAAGGGGGTCTGATGGAGAGTCTTAAGTAAGAGGTTTTGTTTTTTACCCAGGACCTGAAGCGCTGGTACTACTGATTGTGGAAAATCCACATATGAACTTTGTAGCCTGGCGAGATGGAGTTGGATATTCAGTTGCCAAAGTTAAGAATCTGGAGTGATGTTTTCACCTGCCTGAAAGGTCACCCATCTTCCAGAAGTGGACACATGGTTATAATTTAAGTCAATTGTTATTGATTTAAACCCCTAAAATGCTTAGATATGATAAAAATCCATATTTAACTGTGATGGTTAAAAAGCAACTATATTTCTTTTTGTCACCTAAGTAGATACTATGATATATAAGGAGAATTTTTATTGGTAGCTATTGTTTTCTTCATATTCATACAACAAATGTTTATCGAATCTCTAGTATGAGCCAGGTTACCTTTCTGTATGTCTGCATACAGGCAAATTTTTATTTTCTTTTCTGATCTTTGATTTGTTCGCATGCACGTTATTTAATTTGTTTTATAAAGTATAAAAACCGTAGGGGCTTATTGTTCCAAGTTCAATAATTCAGAGGTATAGTAAGAAGAAGTTAATAATCTTTATTCTGCATTTACTCCTCAGTGTTATCATACACTGATATCAGTTTGATGAGGCTTCTTCCATACCTTTCTCTGTGTTCAAATAACATCCTCAACTGTTCACATAATGTGTCTAAAACTTAAATGTATAATAATGGTGATTTTTTTTCCCCCACGGAGCTGGCAAGTAGGAGAAATTTCCCCCTAATTATAATTGATTTTCTGTAATGTACTTATTCGCTCTGTTTTATCTTGAGGGGTAGGAGAGGAGGGATTGCTTTCTCTACAGAATAACTTAGAAGCTAAAGACTCCACCTTTCCTGTCCTGAACAGGACCAAACTTGGCAGAATGTCATAGGTTTGTACTTTCCTGACGACATCAACTTTCCTCTGATGTCACCTTCTGTTTATGTCTATGTAATAGAAATTAGTTGTACTCATAAATTTTGAGACTGGCCCCCATATCATAGTATCAGATCTAAATACATTCTAGGCACCTTCTCAAAATTCAGGGCTTGAGTATTCTTCCACTGAACTTTTGTTCAACAGTAAAGTAATCTGTTTTATAGTATTACTTAGTATGCATTTAGTGAGTATACAGAATTCTAGGAACAGCATGACCCTAAAGTTTCAAAAAGAAAGATTTAGATCATCTGAATATATAATTATGTTCATATATACTACTTATATTCTTATCACTTATATAAGTATATATATAAACATATATAAGTATCATTTATATATACTTATATATATCACATGTATATATATCACATATATGTGAATATACATTTTTATATATCACAGAATATATGTCACTTTTATACACCTATGATAATATTTGAGGATAATGATAAGTCTGAAACAAAATGGATAACTGCTGAAAAAACAGGACTACTTTGTGGGAAAGCTTATATAGCAGTGGTATTCGAAACATTTTTGGATGCCCAAGTCTTTCAAATAATCTCTGAAATACTATGTGCCAAGAGTCTTTTCCATGTTTAAAAGTTGTTAGGCATTGCTAGCCCTTACCCAAGAAAACCAAACACACACACATACTTTCCCAAAATTTTACTCTCAAACCTGAAAACCAATAATTATAGATACTGTTATATGTCAGTAAGTGAACACTGTTACAAGGGATGTCTAAGAAAGCAAACTTTAGTATTCCCATTTTACATATGGGGAAATAGATGGAATGTGGAAGGTTAGGAGCATAGAGGGAAAAGTTCCAAGGCAGGGAGGTCATGTAATAGTGAGTGACTATTAAAAAGTAGGTCCCCTGCCAGGAGACTGGACTTCTCTCTGGCTCCCTGAAACAGTGTCAGGATGGCCACCCTCTCCCAGAAACTTAAAGTAACCCAAAGGGAGAGATAGTGGCTTCACCACTTCCAGTTGGTTAATCCCCTCTCTGTCAATCACTTGCGTACTATCTGAATAGACTATAAATTCACATTTCTGGAGCCACATGGTCAAAATAGCACTTTATATTCAGTGTGAAATTCTTAAAATGAAACCCAGCTGGCAGATGGGAAGGATTGGGGGGGGAGGGGAATATTGGGTGTGCGAGGGGTTCATAATTTTCCAGAGAGCTTTTTTTATGCTTTGTGCAGATATAGGAATATTTTTAAACATCTATGATACAGCAAGAATGAATTTCTTAACCATAAGAGTAATTTATAATATTTCATAAATATATAAATACCATTAAGATAGTTATGCAAGCCATTCCAGAGCCTTGCCTGTGAGGATAGAGTAATTTGCTTATTTAGGGAGCTCTTTTCCATTGTAATTAATAAATTATATCTTTCAACGTTTTAAATAAGTCCTTGGATTAATAGCCTAATTCGAGAGAGAAAGAGAGGCAGACAGAGAGCACAAAGCTAGTTTAGTACGCTTCCATCTAGATCTCTTGTCAAGAGCTTCCGCTCATTATGTTGCACATGTTTATCTGTTCCATTTCCTTCTCTTTCTCCAGGTTGTGTAGGAAATATCCCACGTCTTGGTGATTTACAGGGTCAGCGGCCATGTCAGAACTGGGCAAACCCCATTCCAGAACATGCGTTTAGTTACTGATTTAGTTGCTTTTAGTTACCGATCCAAGCCTTGTTACCCTTAGGTCATGCCAGATATCTTTACAATTTATCAAATCAGATTGCCTCTTCTAACAGCACCAAAAAGCTGTTCAACCTGTGACCAGGTTACTGCATACTTGGAGTGTGTGGCTTCTTATAGGAAGTCAGAATTCGAATATTTCAGCAGCTGCAAGAGATTTCACCTTGTCCATGTTTTACGAAAACTGTACTGCATTTAAGTTGCAAAGAAATGTGCAGGTTACGCGTATTGTTTATCTGAATGAGAAGCTGCAGTCAAATTAGGCAAGAATTTATTTCTCACTATTTCTCTAGAGCCACATCTTTCTCATCTTTGTGAGAGATTAGATGTCATGAATAGGCACCTAAAATTTACAAACCCTGCTTCAAGAACTCTGAAGCCTAGATCCCCTTATGTTAACTCTGATGAAGATAAGGTACCAGGTAATTCATTCACTGAAAATACGCAGAAGTAAATGCCATTTGCATACATCATTTTATATTCTATCATTGATGCTTAACTTAAAAATAGCCAGCACAAGCCACCACTTGTCAGGCATTGGCATTATATGATTTTTAATTTCAAATTCTGTGATAAAATTGCCATCTTACTAATGAAAAAAAATCAATGTGGTAAGGATGGAAAGAAACAGATAATAATTTCAAAGTATATAGGGCTGTTTTGCAAAGTGCCAAGTTTGCCTGTTTCCTAGAGAACGGTTAAGTGTGGGAGATAATATTTCAGAGCATTGGCTACAAGAAGCTCAGGGAAATTTTCCTAAAGGGTATGCTTTATAAATTTGATTCCACTTCTTTGAGTCTAGAAAATGGAAATAAGTTCGATTTAGAAAATATTTTATAAATGCATTCAAAATAAAGTAATGTTTCTTTTTTTAAGGATACTGTATTTAGTAATGAGATATCCAGTTGTAATCATAATTTACTTTCATAGCTATAATTGTTTCTACAGGAAACTACAAGAGTGTGAGTGGGTATGAGTATGGATTTGTTTTTCAATTTTGTTCATTTATACTCCATGTTCACAAAAAGATTTGAGGTGATAGACACTAATATTGATTCTGACAGTGGACATGATTTTATGCAGCACTCTAAACTTCAGACTGAAATTGGTATTAATGACTTCCCCTCTGAAAAGACTTTTGATTCAACAGGATAAAAGGTACAATTTGAAATACGCAATTAAACTCCCCTCCCTTATCTATATTGATCTGAACTTGTAGTTGAACAGTTCATTAAGAGTTGGTTAAAGTTCTTTGTCATTAAAAAAATAAATGTATACCCTAAATATTTTTATTTTAACTTAAAACATACAAATGGTACTTACCAATCTTTTGATACTGGGTGAAGGCCCTTCCTCTGAGTTATGTGGCCATTAATCAGAGTTCTGTATTTCTTGCAAAAAATACAGCCATTACCTACGATTTTCTGCTCCTGTGTCTTTAAAATGGAACCATAAGTTAAAGACATATGGGCAGTCATCTGCACCTCCCTTCCAGTCCTTTATAGCCATCTCATCTAAATCTAACTCAACAGCAGTTGGTTTTTAGTGACTTACCTCTGTTGAGTTCTTTGAACATATTACATTTAGTTTTTCATAGGAATAGAAATTCTCTTTTCGAGTTCATATTTCACTAGTGTCACACTTAATTAAATTATTAAGTGATGATAACAAATACGATTGCCTTCATGAGAACTGGGAAACAAGTCAGCAGCTGAAATGAGCAGACGTGACAGAGAGCTTCATGAGCATCAAGAATGTGGCCGGCATCATTCGGGCATTGTATCCAGCGGGTGTGGCCATTCATTGTGTAGACAGCATCAGTCATTGTCTTGTACCAGAACAGTGAGGACTCAGATAATCCTAATCAATTCAATTAAGTAGAGGTTAATCAAGAGAACTTTTATCGTAACTATGAAATTTTGTCTGGAAACCAGTTAAAGATGTGTCCTTATCTGTATCCGCTTGATATTTAACTCATACCGGTCCATCATTCTCTCTTTCGGATCAGTTATGTGGCCAATATTATTATTGCTGTGATGCCTGCTTTTAATTCATGGTACTATTTGTACGTGGCTTCAGTTACTTACATACGTACTTCATATCTGTCAGTCTCTTCCACTGCTATGTATACTTCACGAGGCCTGGGACTTGTTATGTGCACCTTGGTGTCCCCAGAGCCAGAATGTGTAGAATGAGTGGAAATGTGGCTGGTTCCTTCAGTATACTTCTTCCAGCCCAATTTAATTGTTCTGATTTGTCTCCGCTAAGATCTGTTGTTTTCTACTTTGAATAAGAAACAAAAGAGTCTGTGCCCAGACTGAGATGCTCTGATGTTGCTCCTAATCTACCTTTTCACTCCAGCTCCTAAATCTCCTCCTGATACCCGGGAGGGAGCCTGATGGTTGGGGCTGATAAACCATAGACTGAATCATTAACAGGGTCTTTGTTCATTGGTGTTTTGCCTTCTGAAGTTCAGTTCAGAGCCCAGTTTCTCAGCCTCTCAGCATTACTGAAGTTTGGAACTAAATAGTTTTTTGCCGCAAGGAGCGGGTAAGCCGTCCTGTGCATGGCAGGATGTTGAGCAGCATCCCTGACCATCGCCCACCGGATTCTTGTAGCACCCAACTTCCTCCGACCCCCTAGTTGTGACAAATAAAAATATCTTCAAACTTTACCAAATGTCCCTGAAGGATTAGATATCCCCCATCCGCACTGAGAACTGGTGGTTGGGACAGCCCTGGGTTGACTACCAGGACCCAATGCCACACTAACAGCCCTGCCGTGAATCTGGTCAGTGGCGTTTTGAACCTTCATTTCTAGTGTTCTTTTTATGTCTGATTGTAATGTTCTCCAGACTTGTCTTTCACGTGCTTTATTCTGAGTTCAACTAGTCCTGTGTGGGTTTTTTTGGCTAAAATTCCTTAGGACAGATTACCACTCAGCTTTTCTTTCCTCAGACTGCCTGTAAGCCTCTTTCCAAGCTCATATTTCTCAGTTGCCAGGATATTAGGCTCCTGGCTGTATTGCCAGCAAAAAAAGAAATTCTCTCCCCATGACTAACAACATGGCAGTTTGTTACAAGGCCATTTGTTACCTGTTCCCCATGTGTAGATGTGTTATGGAGGCGGCCGTCAGCCTTTTTTTGCCCTTCCCCCCATCTTTCCACGCCTTCCTGTTTTTCCTTTTCCTCCCAGTGTTTCCATGGTGGCCCCTTGCAGGAGCCAGAGGACAAACTGCTGACAAGAACATCCCTTGAATATCTCTGCATCTGGACAGGGCCATTGGCACCCTCCACTGGCGGCCGAGCAACCCGAGGCTTGCCATATTTGACTGTCTCCTGTTTAAGGCCCAAGAATTTGATTCTGCTCCAACATCTAAATGTTGCCGCTGTTAGGACAGAGTGCTGTCCGAGTATCACAAGGCCAATATTAAACATGTTTATTTGGGTTCCATATATTAACATTTTAATTTGTTACTGCTCTTGCCATTGCTTTCTCACACACATGGCTGTAAGAATGAGATAGGGGATATATAGTCCATTACAAAAGTCAACTAAACTAGACGATATAAACTATTCTTAAAAGATTTTTGTGTCTTTAACAAGCTTTAGCCATTGTCTAAATATATTTCTTTCCCTAATATTTTGTAGAGTCAAAGAATCCTTTGAGTTAGCCAACTGATAGTGGTTGAGTGAAGTGCATTACAGGTACCAATACTGAATAAGCAGGGATAAGAATTGTACCCGACAAAATCAAAGCGTGTTCTCCCGGTTGTCTGATCAGACAGAAATTGATTGAGGTGTATTTGTGGTATAGAACCTTGTATAACAGAAAACCCTGTATATGAGGCATGGCCAAAACTGATTTTAAAATATACAGTAGTTTCTTACGAAAATTCAAAATGAAATAGTATAGTGATTGTTGTTTATGTATCAGCTAACATCATGTTACCTTAACGTTTTTAGTAAAGTGAGTCTCTGGGGATGAAATGTGTTGTTCACTCTAAGGCAAATGTTGGATTTGAAAAATACCAGGCTCAAGGTCTTCTTTCTCTCATGCCATTTCGCAGAATCACAGGCTGTGGTGAAAAACAGTGCAGTTCTGTAACACAAAGGCATAAATTCTCAGATTGGAGGGTCCTCAGAGTACATCTACAAACCCCAACCTAAGCATTTAGCAAGGCGGAGGAGGAATAACCTAATGGTGTTGATCCATTTCCATTACTGAGGCAGTAATTGTTAGTAATTGATGAGATATTTTTTCCCCAATACCTCTTAAATCCATAAGATATGGAATTTATATCATCAACCTGCACTTTATAATACCAGGATATCTACCCACCCTCCCACCCACTCAGACATTTCAGTATGCACAATTAATGAATATTAAGTTAAAAAAATAACCTTAAAAGAATCAATTTCATGGTGAATGCATCTAGTTAAGCAAGCCATTTAAACAACATTTTACTCGTGTGTAGCAGACCGTTTTATAAGTTACTGATAGCTTTACAAGCCTGTGTTTCAGACAAGCTAATTGGTTGTCTCTGATGTGTTTGGGACTTTTACTCATTAATTCTTCTGTCTAGTACATACTTGACTAGCTCTCATATATATAGGTAGAGCTTTTTAAACAACCATCTTCTATTGCCAGGAAAAGTTTTTTATAGATAGATTTCTTTCTACTTACATTTGCTTTCTCAAAATAAAGGTAAATCATAACTGAATACTAATTCCAAACAAGAAAGATACAGAATCAAGTATAACCCACTTAACGTGGTCATTACTAAAAATCGAATGCTCTTTTGAAAGAGTGGAATAGAAATGATTATAGAAAGGAAGAAGAAAAAAAGAAAATGGTGTGTTGTTGAAAGCCGGCTGCCTCTGTAATTAATGACTGTGTTATAGATGTTATTGAAAAATCCGATGCCTGCACCTGCATGCAAAGACAAGTGTATGGATGCTTCTCTTTTTGCATATGTCAGTGCTTTCCATTCTCTGAGATAAGAATTAGGTGCTTTGTTTGGACACAGATTAAAGGAATAGCTCAAAACATAAGTGTCGTATGGGTCTTGGGATTTCTGGAATGGTTCTATTTTCCATGATAGGTTGTTTACTTATCTGTTTGCAAAATAATTCATTACAGTTGCCTGTAGGCATATGTATAATGGAGTTTAAACCAATTAGACTAGACCTACAGTTTTGAAACTGTTCGTGAAATCCCGCCTCCTGCATGAAACCTTGGCCTGATTAATTGTGAAGAGTGGTAACTTATCTCTGATATTCACTTTCGTTCCTTTAGCTACATTTTAATACGGGATGAAATATAGTACAAATTTTGTTGCCCTTTTCATTATCATTTCAGCCCTTTAAATTTGTTTAAAAATAGATAAGTGTGTATCCTCTTTATGTCTGGCATCGTACTGGGTGCATTGGACAATACAAAATAATGTTTTATTGTCTTTGCCCTCAAGGAACTGGGGACTCATACTCATGAAAAAACGTTGAGAATATTCATCCAAATCTGCATAATCCTAGTGAATCTGGGTGAAAATGGAGTTCACCAGAGACTTGTGGCGATGTCCTAACCCATTTATTTATACAGTAATTATTTCTAATGTCTGTTATAAGGAGAAGTAATGGCTCATGTAACTGAATTTATAATAGGCAAAAACTAGAAACAGCCCAGATGTCCATCAACTGATGAACATGGACAAATAAAATGTGATATATGCATATAATATAATGTTATTCAGCCATAAAAAGGAATGAAGTTCTGATGCATGCTGCAACATGGTGAACCTTGAAAATACTATGCTGAGTGAAAGAAGCCAGAAACAATTGAATTTAAGATGTGTAAGTGATTTCAGAATTGGCCTTCTATGTAAAAAGGTATGAGATTGTAGTTAAGCTTACGAATAGTATTAGAATAGAACGTACCAGAACTTGAGAGTCATTGAATTTATAAATTTAACGGAAGAAATTTTTAAGAATTTTTATTGTAAAAAAAAAAAAAGAAGAAGAAGAAGAATCTTAACTACGTGAGAATGTTTTGATTATTAGGTGGTCTAAATGCTTAAAAAGGAAGTTGAATATATTAAATTTATAAATGGAATTTTGAGACATTTAAGAGTGGTTAATTAAATTTATAAGTGGACCTAAAAAGTATTCAGCCTCCTGAAAGTATTTTCAAGATTTACCAGATGTATAAATAGAATGTTAAGATTTTTGAGTTGTTTAGAATCACTTTAGACAAAAGCAGATTTCATATATTGTAAATTTAATAAATTGTATATTCCTTTTTAAAACTCAAAGTAACAATAACTAGTATTGCTGTGCACTAAAAGCCAATCTTAAGAACACCAAAAACCTCAAACTGACAGGTCACCCAGTGCCCTGGCTAGTTCTTTTTAGCCTTTAGGAAGTTTCCATGCGAAAGAACCCAGGGTGAACAGAGAGAAAAAAAAATACAGCTTTGCTGAGAGATGACCCTTCTGCCTGTTGGAGCACAATCCAGAGCATCTGAAATCATAAATGGAGCCTGGCCAGACTGGAAAAGCCAACTTCTTTGTCCCCCTAAAGTGTGAGCCAAAGTGGGGAAGCAGAGGGCTGGCAAGTAAAGTCGCACTGAGACCCAGAAAGCCAGCTGCCCAAGCACCTCCCGGGCCCTCCTTGTGCCCCTCCTGGACAAAGCGAGGAGCCGGATAATACGATAGGCCAGGGCTTGGCAATTTTTTTTTTTTCCTGTAAAGGGCCAAACAGTAAATGTTCTAGGCTTCGTGGAACATACTGTCTTTGTGTTTGTAACTCAACTTTGCCATTGTAGCATGCATGCAGCCATTGATAAGTGAATAAGCATGGTTATGTTCCAGTAAAACATTATTTATAGGGAATTTATTATGCCCGGGGTGCTAAGGAGGCAACCAACCATGGCTGCTGTGACTAAGGTCAGTTCTATTTTTAAGTTTCTTCTGTAACAGTAAGGCTTCTCCTTGAGATGAGGAGAGGACTTCAGCTGAGACATAATATACAATAAATTTATTGGTTGATCCTTTCTACCTGTGGATGGAGGGGCCTTGGGGCAGACTCAAGAGTTAGAGCAAAGGCCTACATGCAGGAATCACTCCAAACTGTAGAGGGCCAGATAGAACAACTAGAAGAAAGGAGGATGCAGATAAAGGAATACTAGGTATTTTTCCTTGGTCCCTGAATACTGGAAGTGTCCGTACCTAATCTATCCCTCTCCCAGTGATTGTCTGATAAGCAAGCTGCTTGGATAGAATAAAACAACCCCCCTCCGCAGACATATAAAAAAGAGATAATAGATGTAATTCGTTCTATACTTCTAGGTTAGCAGATTAAGCAAAAATAAGATTGCCTTTCAGACCCTAGGTTATACCACCAAAGCAAATGGGATCATTTTATTTGGCTCTCTGGGACACTCTAAGTTCTCCTGTGCAGAGGAAGACTGGATTTCTATATAATTATTGTCACAACATAGAACATTCTATACACATCAGAGGAAGACTTCTAATAAGGCAAAGGCTCAATCGCTGGTCATAACCCGTAGTCATTAGTCTGGTTTTTAATTATTTCAAGGTCAGGCAGGCTATATTTTGCTTAAGAAAGAAACCATCTTATCAGAACTACACTTTTATATTACCCCTAGTGTTCTTGAAAGCAATCATCCATTACAAATATACACTCCCAAAATAATATTGTGTCCTTGGTTAACATCAAGTTGTCATTTTCTGGTCCCTATTAGTACTTAGTAAAAAGAAAAAATATCTAGTCTGCGTTTTAATATTGTTGGAACTATGGCAAATTGGTTTTACTTGTATTTTTTTTTTATTCCTGCCTTTAATGACATGTAGTACCTTTCTAAGGATTTCAAAATCCCACAATGAAAAGTACAATGAAAAGGTCACAGCTGGCAATGCTCTCTCTAGACTAACCTTTCTTTGAACAAACGGCCAAGAATGCACTCTGAAGAATCTTAATGATGCCCTGCCACTTTATCTCCAGACCCTGTCCTAGAGCCACTCTATGGGCAAAGTTCTCTCTGACTTTGGTGAAGGTTACTAAAGTCTGTTCCATGAGCTACAATTAACATAGCAAAGATGGAGGAGCCCTTCACAAACATACATACAAGGTGTATATATATACTCAGCGGTATGCTGGTAGCATTGAACAACCAACTCTCTAGAAAGGAAAAGTCCTGGTTTGTTGCACTTTTAGATTTTCATGGTGTAAATACTTCCAACTGTGGCCAGTTGCATGACTTGTAGGATTTGACACCTTTGCACCTGGAGTTGGAAAGAGAAAGCATACAATCAGCATTTCAATACAAATGTCTCCCCCCAGTGTGACATGTGAATAGAATACAATTGATACATCTGCTATAGTGATTAAAAGGACCTAGGGTGTAGATGAGCAAAGTCCTGCTCTCTTTTTAACAATCATGAACAATATCATACAGAATTTCAGAGTCCATTCAGGCTGTCTTAGCATCGTCTTAATTGGTGCCCTGAGGTGAATTTATCATCCAGACCACACTTTTACCAAAGAGTTCAAAACCAGTATGAACCTGTCTCAAAAGACATCATTCATATAGTTTTGTGAAAAATACAAATTCTGCAATGGACACATTGAAAATTATGAGAAAACCATGACGACAGCACTGGGTTCAAGATAGTTAACTGAGTCGTGGTCTCACTTCCTTCATCAGCTTTCCAGTAAAAACCCTCACCTGCCACTCTCTTTCCTGACTTTCTGTATTTTCTTTACAATCCTCACCCTGCAGTCTCTACCATCTGTCTGAGCTGCTGACTTCACTGTCGGTTTGAAGGAGCTAAAGTTGTCAACCTAGAATCTGTGAGACCTGATTCCTCTTCCAGAGATGAAGGAAGAACATGCCTTTATTAACAGACTAATACTGAAATACTTCTTATCAAATTGACTTACATGAGTTCAGAATTATTCAAGATAATCATATCCCTCTTTTTTTGTATCAATTGCTTTTCTCCCCCTTGAAGTACAGTCAGAGCACTAGAAGTGAGTGAAAAAGGCTTTAGTAAACTGTACAGCATTCAACAGTCTATTACGGTCACTAAAAATCTAGGGTGGGGTGGGAGAACTTATAATCTTATAATAGAAATGATGAGGGCAATCCCCTTGTCAGGCTGTTGTTCCTGCGTTGTTTTTGTTTTACGGTATGCTGCTCCTAATCAGTGGAATCCCATATATTGGCAAATGGAGTGCTCGTGCAGGTGGCTCGTTAAAGCACACTCATGCCGCGTTCGCATGCTCATTCATGAAGTAGTGGTTGGATGAATGAAGTTATGGGAAGCCTACTTACAGGATGCAAGTTTCTGAAGCTCCTTATACTGATCCTGACCCCACCACAACCACCCTCAAGCTTAAGAGGGGTCCATTATAATCTGCCAGGTTTTTTGCAGAGGGAATACGTGTTGTGTGTAGATGGGAATCGAGGGAAGAATGGACAGAGCAGATATCCGGCTTTTTAACTCCAGCGGTGAATGTGTATGGAAAAATAAGCTTATAGCCCTAGACACGGGCAAGAGATGGCTGTGTCGATAGGAGCAGGACCACGCCAGGTGATAGTCTAAATATGGGAGGGGCTGGGGCATTTCTAGTTATAGCAATGACTGGTTGGTGCTAATGGCATTGAGTTCACTAGGAGTGACTTGCACAACACAGTCCCGTGCAGTAAAGAACTCTCACACGCCCTAACTCTTTTTAATGCCTTACCACACATTCATGTGGGTCAAAGTATTGTTTATAAATATGAGCTTAGAACTTAACTCTATGTCACGTAAAAACACTAAGTAATCCCTTCTGGACTGTTCTATCCTCCAGTTCCCCAGAGTGTTTAAAGGAAAACAAGGCCAACTCTGGGCACACACTATTTACATGGTTTAATAACAAAAATGGGAAAAACAAGTAACTTATTGTTATAATTAATATGAGGTTTGCAGGTTTTTAGAAAGGAAAGTCATTATTGCAGCTCAGAAACAATGTATGTGACTTCTAGAAATTTAGTCACAACACGTCTGAAAGAATTGAAAATAAAATTTTTCAATGTGAAATTTGGGCAAGATAGGGAAATCAGCGAGTATCATTACAACCCCATTAGAGGTCCTGTAAGTAGGAAAGGATTGTTTTATTATTTGTCTGCTCAAGGAAACATAAAGGACATCTACCCAATGAGTGGGTCTCCTGTGCTACGTAATGTCTCACAGGTTTAACAGCTGCTACAAACATTAGCCGCAATGAGATGGTGCTGATTTGTTTCCTGTTAAATTAGCACTTTACAGTAAAGGCAACGTGTGAATAATGGGATGCAGTAATGCACATCGCACGGGGTTGCATGAGTGAAGAAGGGGTCTGATGACATAGCTAAAATAGGTTGGCTACTTATAGTGGCTTTGTTTTCCTATCTCTAGGGTGGACACAGGGCCACTAACAAATTCCCACTCTCTGTGGCTCTCCCGAAAATAGCTAAATGACCACAGGTTGCCAGGCAGCTGAATTCTGATGTCATTCCCCCAAGTGCCGTCTCTAGAAGCCAATGTGAAACAATCACTATCTCTATTCCAGCAGTTTCCAGTTAACCATGACATTTAAGCAGCTGATAAACTATTTAAAAGACCGAGGTTCGTTTTCTCTTGAGTTATTTAAAAAAATTCTTCATCTTGATAAGAAAATAACCTTTAAAAATTATGCTCATCATAAAAAAATAGATCCTCACATCATAGGCAGTTTTTTGAACCTTAAAAATAATATCAGATGTAAGCATATGATTTATGTTGGTTACATTTTTAAAAATTATACCCCAGCACATAGAAGGACAAAAGAAAGCAATGGTGGACAAGTCAAATATAATTTTCAATGTAATAATTGAACTGTAATTTTCAATGTAATAATACAAGGGAGGTAAAATTTGAAGTTTGGGTTAATACAAGAAAACTAAGTTGAAATGTTATCCTATATAAAAAACATAAAACATGGTGTAAAAAAAAAAAAAAATGTTATCCTAAAGGAAAAAGTTCGAGTCAGAGCATTAAGTTTTCATTTTCTCCTCTCATGTATTGTATTCTTTGTTTTTAGAAACATGAAACTCTGGGTAATGAAAAGCTCTGTTCCAGGGGCAAACACAGTCACTCACCGTACTTGGATATCACCGGAATGCCAAACTTGTTTTAAAGTTGATATTAGAAATGTAGAGTGGTATGGAATCCTTTGGATACCAGTAGGGTGAATGTGGCAGGGTTAGATGCCCACTTAGGTTACAGATCTGAAAATCTCGGGTTACCCAGCCATATTGTCAGCTTAACACCAGTAGGCTCCCTTATCTGTTGACCACACTGTAATCGAAGCTTTCATTTCCTTCTCATGTTTAATATTCAGCAAGAACAACTTCTGAAATATAACTACCTATCTTTATTATCTTCCAAGTGTGCCTACATGATAGACTATATTTTCAGTTGCCTGGAAACCAACCTAATGGGTAGCTAAAAACCTTACTGTTTTTGTGTGTGTGTGTGTCTGGTTTGTATGTAAAATATCTCAAATTATATTTAGTGATTAGTTCAATCTAACATTGCTTTCAAATTAGCTTTTAATATGCTACCAGGATCAAGTCTATGATTTTTTTAAATGAACCATTTGGAGGAAGTATTTTTAGTAATATACACTTGCTGTGTTTATCTTTTTCTTTATTACTAGTGAATTTCTTGCTACCAGTCCTCTTTTCGGTAATTAGCAATCCACAGAATGCTGTCCTTTTAAATTTGAGATTATAAAATGTGGCAAGGGTACAATTTCCTTCATGTACCAGATTTTGGATGTTGCTTGATGCCTCATATTGATGGGAGGCATTATTGATCAAATACTAGCCAGTATCATGAGTACAGGGGTCCCCATTACAGCTTGTCAGTGCAATTTGAAGCCTCGCTTTGTGGGAGAAGCAAGACTAACATCTCTGATTTTAAACTCCTTATAGCAGCCAGCTCCTCTTAGCTGTAGACTTAAACGTTCCCCCACCCCACCCCACCACCACCACCCCACCCCCCACCATCCCCACCCTATTGCTCATGGCAACTCTTCTCTTCCCCTGCTGGCCAGGCAATGGCTTGCTTCGTCTGCTGCCTGGCAAGTCCTTCTTAGGTGGGTCAGGGCAGGGTTGGTCCCTGGTGTTGGTTGTTACACAAGCAATTTCAGATTCTCTCGGAGGTTGTTTTCAGTGCCCTAAAGAAAAGAAACTGAAAGAATGGAGTTTACATTTTCCATAAGGGAGAATCCTCTTAACATAATTTGTAAAATACCTACAGCAAAAATTGTTCTGAAGTCATATACTTATTTTCCCATCTGTAAATGAGATTTTCATTACTCTTCAGAATCAAAATGAATGAGAATCCTTCTATTCTCGAGACTTTTTTTTTTTAGTAGTAGTATTTATTACGAATTTATAGACATCTATCCAAGGACTTTTGCGACACACTAGAATGTAATATGTTAGCATATTTATGGCTCCTAAATTTTCAAAACATTTTAGTATGATTTATATTTTCTTGCTCATATAAAAAATGTACACACATATTAATGCCACTTTGAATGGTTAATCTCTGCTGTTAACACTGGTCTAGTGCTTGCGATAATGAAGGCAAAATAAAACCACATTTAGGAATGGCATAGGATTGGGATATTTTTTTTTTTCTGGGCCAGGAATCGACTAAGGTAAGACCTTGGCATTTTCCAAGACACATGGGATTTATTGACAAAGAATGTCTGAACAGCGCTACTCCTAACATTGATACTGACTGTATTTTATGTTATGTAAACCTTGCTGGGCTATAAATACACTGTGATGATGATGATGATGATGATGATGATGATGATGAGTGTGAGAGTGTGGTTCTATAAACTTTGTACTTTATCATAGCCTTCGAGAGATCATCAGTACTTTTGGAAGTCATGACAATTTAATATTTATTCGAAGCCAGGAGTTGGTAACCCTAAATGCTGTTAGTATCCTAGCTGATACACTGAGAGACTTGAGACTGGTTATTAATCAAACAAGTATTTCAGATAGAAAGTGCTCCACTCCACATACCAGTCCTAGGGTCTTGATTTTTCCCTGCTTGAAAATTCAGGACTAGGAAGAAAAAAAAACTAGAAAAATTTATGTAATGCATATATATTTATACAAGTTTGTATAAACATATACATACATTCAGTTTTTATCCTCTTTCCTAAAAACCCACTTTCCTGGGTCTCAGAAATACATACTAGAAATTTAAGGGACTGAGAGAAAAGATTTCTTAAATTATATATATTTTTTTCATTTATGTTTGATGGTCAAAATTATTGAGACTTGAGTAACTGTCAGATTACATGCTATGTGTTGGTACTAATTTAATAAGTTAGCAAGGTGATGTAGCAAAAGCTGCTCTGCTGGAGTTATTTTCATTCAGTTGAATCTTTTTTGGTGTCTGCAGTGTGTTTCACTCTGGGCCACAGTACATATCATTCTTTCTTAGACTTCATCAGACTTTCCATGCCATTAAGTGTATGGATGGAATGGTGACTTGCAAGCAGGTCATTCACCCCAAAAGAAAACACTCTTGAGTCACATAGGGAAGGGAGGAAATTCCCCTTTCCCTCACCTGGTTCTTTTCGCTAGCTGAATAATTCAATCAACAGGAAGCCAATTGCCAAGAGAAAATCAAATTTAATATAGAGTGCATGGGAACCCAACAAACACAAGAGTCAGACCCCACATGCATGAGGTGTTCAGAGAGAGAGGGATTGAGATATATGACAGCCTGAGCTGGGGATGAGGTGAGGTGCTCTGGGGTCTTCAAAAGGTCATTGCAGGATGATAAGAAGAGCAGACGTTTAGTAAATAGAGGTTTGTCTTACCCTACAGATAGGTTAAAAGAAGTTATCTCTGATAATCTCTTATGGGCAAGACCTCTAATTTACATTCTTCCTGGTAGTTGGGGGCAGGTGTGGGGGCAGAAGTTTCTCTTGAGCAAGAAAGCTAATCTTGCCTTTCATTCAAAGTAATCTGCATACCACTGAGGCATATCTTGGGGTGGCTCGCTTTGGACGCCCACAGACACAACATATAACCCACATTATAACCACTGCTGTGAGTGGGAAGGTCATAGGCATCACAGTTCATGTACGCTCTTCTTGAAACCCTCCTACTTCGTCACTCCCAAAAATTTTGGCATGAGAAAGGTTCTGATATAATTGATAACATATTTATCTCCTCTGTCCCCCTTAAGGTCAAAAAATATTTTGAACTTGAACCACTTGCACGTGGAAAACGCTGGATTCTGCAGCCCTGCTCACTGGATGACATGGATGCACTGAAAGACAGCTTCTCTCAGCTGATACATTTGTTAGAAGAGAAAGACCATGAAGCTGTAAGAATGTGAAATCCGGCAGAGAAAACGGGTTCCCAAAAGGCCTTGAACCTATCATGTTAGTTTCTCGTTTTAATGTTATTTTGGTATCAAGACCATAATGGCTTCAGTATCTATTTTCCTCTAGTTATCTCAGACTCTCATCTCTCTCTTAAAGTGAATATTGGTGAATTATCATCGGCATTAACGTCAAGTACACACTACTGAGAGAATTTATTCTCTGTTTACCACTAATTATCTTCACCGCATGTCTCTTCCTTCTGTTGTTCTAAGTGTTTCCTCTATAATCTGCTAAAATGGACAGAATTCATGGTTCACAGAAATCAGATCCCTGATGAAGGACTCAGGGAGACTCAGAACCTTGACTCATTTTCCCTGGGTTTGGGGTGGGGTGTTGTGTGGCTGGGGCTTCCCAGAATATGTGTATCATTTTTAAGATCTCTTTGGGGTTTTATTTTATTTTATCTTATTTTTTAGATTTTTTTTTTTTAATTTTAGTATTCTGGCCTTATAGATTATGGGAGAAAAATGAGCACCAAAAACTTCAGTTAATCACCGTATCAGAAAGGAATATCCTGCCGTAGTAAAATTACCTTTGAAGAATTTAAAGACGAGATGCATGTTTCCTTCATTACATCTGAGTCTCACTCCCTCCCATCTTTTAAGAACAAATACATCGTTTTAGTTTTTGAGAAGACTTAGAGGAAATTTATGCACAATGCTTATATCACTGATTACTATTTCATCAAGTCCTCAGATATTTTTTAATGGAAAGATTATCCTGCATAAAGTTAAGCTGCAACATAATGTAGGTATCTTTTTCTAAAAATCTTAAGTGTCGGATTCAAATAGAGAAAATAATTTTTAAAATAATAGATAAAAATTTTTTAAGCCGCCAAATAAGTATAGTTTATACTGGCTAGGGTTTAAGCTGGCATGGATTTGACAAAGATAAGAAAGATGGGATTATCTGTATATTCATTAAGTGCTAACATTGGTTTAATGGAGTCTGTTATGTCTCTATCTAGTAATGAAAGGTCTATCAGTATTTCTATTATAAACCTCTATTTTCAGGGGTTTCAGTGTGCCCTTAAAATATACCAGGGCTATAGCAAATAAGTAATTTTAGGGCCCAGAGTCAGTCTTTGGAATGAAATTTGTTTTTCATTTAAGTTAAATGATAAAATTACATAGAGATAAAATGTATAGTTTTACTAAAGTTTGGAGTCTTTGACCTTTTCTAAATCGGGAATAAACTGTGGATATTGAGGTTTATGATTGAAATACTCTTTGGCACATTTTGCAGATTTTTAACCACTTAAAATACTAAGTGGCCAAATGATAGAAAACTGCTCCTTCACCTGAGCAATAAAAATACGTTTGTAATTTTTAGGTAGCATAGATCAGTTCTCACATACCACGGACTCACACTGTATTACAGGGTGATGAAATAATACCTTGTCATTCTTCAGAAGATATGTCATTTAACTATAGCTTTTGTGGTTCAATCTTGTAGGCAGATTTTAATGAAATCATTACCTTCGAAACATCGAATACTTCTTTAAGCTTTTTTTTTTAATCGAACGGATCAAAAATGATTCATATTCAATTTTATCTCCAGCATCTTTGAATATTTTTATACTGTGTAAAATCTGTGAGCAGCACAAAACTTTTATTCCAATGACCAGTTACACAATTCCTGTTTTTATTTTGTCCTGTTGTGCTCATCTTCTATGAAAAATAAATGATTATTAGGCATTGCTTTCTCTGCAAGTTCATTAAATGTGGAATATTGTCTTTTTAAGATACTGTGGCTGAGTGCTCCTAAGCCATCTGTTAAATGACTTCCCGTTGTCTGTGTGTGTGTGTGTTCATGTGTGCGCCAGTGATGGGCTTCTTCTCAGACCTACGACTGTCTGCAGTGTCTCAGCCGTCAGAATGAAAACATTATCAATCAGTACCCAACAACAGCTGTTTTTGACAAGTTTCTGTCTGACGCCTAATGCTTTACAACTGTCAATAAGGCTCCTTCTTTGTCTAGCAGTTCGGAGCTTGCCGTCTTGCTGCTTCCGTGTGCGGCATCCTGTCCTTGTAACCCTAGAATTTGCCATGTTTTGGAAATCCACGTGGGGGGAGGGGAGGGGAGGGGGTTGGACGGGCATGCGGGTGGGCGTTGCGTGTATGTCGTGTTCCTACTTTTATGTAAAGTGCCACAGGTGTCTTAGGTTGCATATTCGAATATTATATAAGAGAAACAGTCTGTTATGTATTTCTTCACTTAGCTTCTTGTTATATTTATGGAAGTTACCGTTTTTGTATCTTCTTAGCTAAAACAGTTGCCTTTTTGTAATGGCAATTAATTTATATAACGAAACTTTGTATCTACTGTAGTTTACAGCATCAGTTGCTAATTAACTGCCATATTGCCCTGTCTTTCTATTAAAAAATACTGTATCTATACCTAAAGATTAACGGATTCATGTGGACAGTTGCCAGGCAAGAACTCGTATTGTCCGTGATTTATATATGATTGCCACTATCTTCAAATGAAAATAAACGCTGAGTAGAATTGATGTTTTCAGACTGACTCCTTTCGGCTTTAGCATTTGCAAGTCCCAGATTTCTGTTTACATTTGTGGTGCCTGCTTAAGTCTTCAAAATAAGTTCTGCTGCTCTTCGGTCAAAACAAATGATTAATTCGCATTTCCTTTGAAGCCACTGTGAAAACTTTAAAACACAGAAAAAGCAAGTATCTTTTCCAGTTGGTTTGTGTTCAGCAAAAATTCATTTTCCTTGGAGCTCTTCCTTCAAAATGAGTGAGCAGAGAGTCAAGATATTAATATAAAGCGCCATCCTTCAGTCAAGGCATCATTTTATATTTGCTGTGAAAGCAACTTTCTAAGAGCGGCTATTGGGTGCAGTGAACTATTTCTTTCAATGGTGATTGATGCCCTTAGGAAATAAGTAAATATTCTTAAGTGACTCAAGAGAAAATACTGCATATTTACAGGTCCGTCCTTAAGGATGAGAGTATTCTATAAAAGACAAAGAGAGTAAGAAAGAAAAATGAGCTAGATGGATGGGAGAAGAGAAAGAAAAAAAATGAAAAAAGAAACAAGTGTATAATAGAAGACTAAAAATTCAAATCCCAGCTCTTCTGTCCATTATCCTGACACTTATGATTTGACTACACAGAAAGCTTGCAACACTTCGCTTCTAAGCTGGGATCCAACCTGCATTCCTAGTTTTGTTCCAAGGTAGAGGATTAGCAGTTATCAAGTTCCTAAGCATCTCAACCTATCCAAGCAAATGTGGACAGAGCTGTGTAAGATTTTGAAGCCACAGGAGTTTTGATGTCCAGATGGAATATTCCAACTTGAGTGGAAATCAAATATTCATTCCGGGCTTCATCGTCCTTATAATTTTGGAGTGCATTTTCATTAACCTCCTGACCCGATATTGCAAACAGAAAGGAAAAGGTATGTGGAGTGGGGTGGAGAAGTGGGAGTTGCCCTTTGGGATTCCTCATTTGCAGTAAATTTGAAAGGGAGGGTCTGTCTTTGTTATGCAGAAACTTAAGAAGAATAGGGATTCCTGCCTTCTCCATCCCCTTGCCTGGATCCTGGAGATCTGAAGTTCATGCTGTGAAACGCATTATCACATCATGTTGGGAATTCCTGGCTCCCATGGGTTCACAACTTTTGGTCAGCACTGAGTCAGCATGATTAAATGATTTGCATCTCAAGGGTAAAGGTTTTCCAACTCAGATGCTTGAAGTGACTGACAAGCCCATGATTTGGCACCCTACTCCACCCCCCACCTCTTGCACTGATTTTGGAACTTGAAAAGGATCTTTTCTAAGACCCAGAAGCCTCAGAGTGGGCATCCGTTTCCCCTCCCCTTTCTAATGCTAAATGAAAACTTTCTACCTACTATTCCATTGAAGCTGGAAATTCTGACATTTCATCCTAGGGGTTCATCTGTTTGTGGCAAACTTCATAAAGTGAATTCCTGCGAAACCAAAGAATGTAAAAGGCACCAAGAAGAATGTCTCCAACATATGCCTTATCTTCCTTTCCAGAACAGAGTGAAGTAAAAGACGGGTGACTTTTCTCCGATTTTCTCTGTATTCTCATCTTGCTTCACGAGGCACGTTCTACTCACCCGCTGCTGGTTTAGGAAGGTCAGCTACCATGTTCTTGGGCTTAGCTCATGCCACCGGCCATATCATGCTTTCTCAAGTTCTCATGGGAGTTCCAATGGGATACCATATTTGAACCATCACTTTTTACAAGGAAATAGGTCAGGCATTGTGGTTTAAAGCAACTTCACTCACCATATATACCTTGTGAGGTTACTGGTTTCTGTTTGGAGAATAAGGAAAGGGACTCCTTGATGTCATGCCTTGCTTGGCTCAGCCTGGCTTATGACCCAGTCAGACTCCTGTCCTCCCCACACCCCTGCCACTGCTCTAATAGACATTTCTACAACTAGGTACCAACTTGGGAACAGCCATCACCAGACTGTACTTTTAAAAAATGATCTTCCGCAAACTACCAAAGAACGATGAATTCCTCCCCCCTCCCCACCCCTTTCTTTTTGGTACAAAAATCTCTCCCTTGTATTCTGATACTCTCAAAATATTGTACACACACATTTCACCCTGATTCTAGCAGCAACATTCCAACCATGGAGGTGAGTTGGCAATGTTGTCCCCACAGAGGAAAGCCTGGCTCACATGCATGGGGCAGGGTACACACTGACAAGCAAAAATAAACTCGAATAAGCATCAGGTTCCCTGTCTCCTCGTGCTATATGGGGAGGTGGAGGAGCTGGTCAGTTCAAAAAAGCCTAAGATCACTTACATCACAGGCACCCCTTCTTGTAGGTGTGAAATCCAGCCTAAAATGCCACAACCTTTGCCGACAAGTGATTCATTAAGACAAAGGCTGGAGCTCCATCATCAAACAGATGTCAGACAAAAGACCAAATGCCTATAAATGATTGCTCTGCAAGCCGTGGAATGACTGGAAGACCTAGCCTAATGATGCTCTCCATGTCTGCACAAGCTTACAGAAGACATAGGTGGTAGGGAGTGGGCAGGGGGCTGTTTTGTTTTGTTTTCCAGGGGAGCTGTTTTTAAATGGAGTCTGTGAACAAGGCAATTTCTGGAGAGAAGTGAAACCTCAGTTCTCACCTGAGAGGCTCATGTTAAGAAGAGCGATTTCTGGCTGGTTGGTATGTAACATACATAAAGGTTGATATGGAAAATGCATGTCAAGGGTACGCTGAAGACCAGACTGGTATGATATGATATTAAATCATTAGACATATAAATATCAGAGTAAATTAAAAACGAGAAGATTTTGTTGGGACGGAAATTGCTCACCAAAAGGCAGAGACAGGAATGCAAACAGTAAGTCTGGCTGTCATTCTCCATAATCTGGAGTGAGTCAGGCTTGGTTCTGGACCTTCTCTGGTTGTTTTACAACTTTCCAGACATGGGGTGTATCAACCCAACACTTTTATTAAGCGGCTTCAATGGGATTTTTCAAATGGCACCTGGGCAAGACTCAATTCATCATTGTCCTTTTTACAGGTTTTATCTCACAATGAGAGATTTGGGTTTTAATATTTTTAGGGTTTTAAATTACCCATTCATTCAATATGCTTTTATTGAACGCCTACTATGTGTTCACCTACATTGTGTAAGATAGATGCCCGGAATACAGCAGTAAATGAGACAGACTTTATTCCTACCTTTGTAGAACTTTAATTCCTACAGCGTTAGTTAAGTTGGATTATTTATGACCCTAGAGATTTTTTTTTTGTTGGGGGGGGGGTGGCATTTTGTTATATCAAAACTAATTTAAGTTGAGTCACTAGGTTCCTTAATATTTTCTCTCGGTCCTAATTTCTGGTTTAATTTAACCTTTTAAAATTTTAAATTGTCTTTGAATGCTGTTTAGTTTTTTTGCGAGACCATTAATAAAACTAGAACTCTAAACAGAAAAGGCTTTGCCCCCTTTTAGCATCTTTCTAAATAGGACTCTGTACAGCTATCACCTTTTATTCTGCTATTAAACTGCTTCAACAACGAAGCGTGTGTCTAGCACACAAAAGTGCTTTCCCAGCGCAAAACTGAACTCTGCCAGTCACCTCCTGTTCTTTTCGTCTTCCCTGTATTCAAAGGACCTTACCTCCTTCTCTGCAACAGCTTGGTCTCATTCTTCTGTCTGATGATCTATATTTCAAATGTTGAGTGTTGAATCTCTTAAGAGCCAATTCCTTATTCACTGGCAATCTTCTGCATTTTAGTCCACGTAATGGGACTGCTGTGTGAAAAGGCATGCCACTATTCAAATGCCCAGACAAAAACAGTAACCTGTAAGCTATATAGCCTTCTGGATTTTTTACCTAGTCACTGGCAAGGAGCTCCAACTGGTTTTAGGAGGCTGCTTTGCTTTCTTCCCATTAAAGGTTGGGAACTTGGAGAGTCCCCTTAAAAACCACCATTATTCCAAAGTGGTACTTGGGCAGAGGTGATTCTTTAGCAGGACTTAATGCATTTTGGACTTAGAATGGTTTTTTTGAAATCTGTAATAACACCATTCTCATTTCCTTGAACATCCGAAGTGCATATTGTTCTTTCCTCACCAACCCTAAGCCTTGTGATCTATGCGTGTCTCAGAGAAGCATAACGTCTTTCTGGTTCCAAGAAGATTTGTAACGTAAACTAATTTCACAGTTTTGGGAGTTAACCAGGACTGGTTTACAGTTTGGCTCCACTCCTTGCTATTCACATGACCCTCGACAAATCATTTAATTGTTTCAATGTCTTATCCTCAGTCGCGATAATATACCTACTTTAAAGGGTTATCGTAAGGGTTAGATAACATTATGTGTGTATGGTGCTTCTTATGGTGCTTGGTACGTAGAAAACTTGTAATAAATGGTGACGATTTCAATCCCAGTACTGTATATCTGAAGCCATTTTCTCCTTGCATTTCTTAGATACAAAACTCTCCAAGAGCGGAGGAAGGTTGGAAGGTACAGAGTGAGGTATTACAGCCAATGCAGTTACACAATGGTTATAACATCAGTCTCAGAAGCTTGTCCTCACCTGGTCATAGAGCCTTTCTAGACCAGTTCACCATAGCTCCAGTGACCTACATAGCCTCGGCCATTTGTCATTCACTGCCCATTTATTTATCTATCTATCTATCTATCTATCCATTCAGCAAACACTGATCGAATGAATATTATGTGCAAGGCACTGGGCTATATGTACTGGAGAAAGATAAAACCAGTTGAAAATACGATCTGGTGCGCAGAAAGAAATGTCTGCTATTTACATGTTTATTTTCTCAGAAGTTGCTTTGTAGCACTTTCTGTGTCATCATTAGCTTATAAGTCACGGAAAGGCAGTACTTATGTCTTCTGTTACCTTTTTAAATCTTTACAGCACTTAATACAGGAAATCGTATGAATATTGCTGACTAGCTGACAACTTCAAGTTAGAGACAAGGATTTTAAGTCTAATATATTTTTCCATAGGCCTGGGATTGCATGAAAGTGAGTTTTTTCATCAGTGCTTTTAAGTGATTCACATTTATTGTGGAAAAATGCAAAAATTATATAAAGGAGAAAATAGAAAATAACTGTAATCCTAGAAAGAATCACATTAGCATTGTGATGTATATGTCTTTTCTGTCTATACATAATTTTGCAAAATTGGGTTGATATATTGCATATTGTTTTGGAACATGCTTTTTATTTGCTAGTATATTAGCATTTTGCCATGTAGTTGAATTTTTTCCTAAAATGTGGTTTTTAGTGGCTACCTAGCACTTACAAATTATTTGTCTAATTCATTCCATTATTGGATATTTGGATTTCTGTTTTAAATATATTTGTAGAAGAATATTTGTGCACATTTCTTGATGATTTCAATAGAATAAATACTTAGAAGCGAAATTACAGGATTTGAAGTGGAATTACAAGGTCAAAAGGCACAGACACTTTTAAAGTTTTATAACATATCTTCAAATTGCCCTCTCAAGCTACATCAGTCCACAATTCCCTCCAGTGACTAGATTCTGGTTTCTGTTTCTCTATTAGCTTGTGAAATTGGGCTTTTAAATTGTTTTAATCTATGTAGATTTAATAGGTAGAAAATGAATTTGCTTTTGTGATAACTTACTTAAACAAAACAGCTTTTGTCAAAACTTCGGAAGAAGTTTTGAGGTGGAAGAAGTGACTACTATTTCATTTTGTATGCTAAATTGTCTAACTCATATACTTCTCATCCACTTATTACATGATGTTGACCACAGGGTAGATATGCAATATACATTACACATGTTTTTGTGGGGTGAAAAGATTTATAAATAAACACCATCCACTTACAATGAGTCCATTGTAGAGAAAGTAAATGTAAAAGGAGGGGGAGGAAGGAAAAGACCCAGTTATTTAGAGGCGCAGAGGAGGCAGGGATCATACATGTTACTCTCTTGCCCAGAAGGAAAGAATGAAAACACAAATGGAAAGGTAAGGTTGAGGTCAGATTGTGGAGGGCAGTGAATGCCAGGACAAAGAACTTGAAGTAAATCTGGTGGTCAGTGGAGAGCCGATGAATGTTTTTAGGAAGAGTAACATAATCAAAACAGTTTGGGTTGGAAGAGGGAAGCTCTAGGATGCTTGCAGGTAACACCACAGAAGAATAAATGAGACGAGATGAAAAGTGTAGCAGGAAAACATCTGTGAATGGGAACAGCAATGGAATTACTAAAGTCAACCCGAGAGACTTGGGTAATGAAGAGAAAACTTTAAAACCAGCCTCCCTTCTTTACCTGCTTCATTGTCCAGAACAATGAAGACAGGATTGGACTGTTTCCAAGGGCGAGCTGGGTGAATTCCCATGGCATCCAGCAGTTGAGCGGAGGTTCTGCAGGGTGATCCTCCACCGACCTCAGAAGGGTTGCAAAGGTCTGAGGAGCCCCCAGGCCATCCAGGAAGTGCCTTGTTGAGCACGCTCAAGTTGCCTCAGACAATGCGGTTTAATTAGAGGCCAATGAATTAACCTACCACCAAATAAGGTAGGCAGGACTCAGTTCCTGAGGCTGCATAGCTGCGCTTTTGGGATAACTAGATCAGTATTTTTCAAGATAGAAATAGCAGCTAAGTGACAAAATCTCTACTTACTGCCCCCTTCATTCAGGACTGGCTTCACAGGTGAGCTCTAGTGTATTGACACCACGCTCTGCACTCAGAAGGGCCCTGTGCTTAGTTTAATGCTCTTCTGTCATCTTCCTGAAATGTTTAATAATTTTATCTCTGAACTTGTGTTTTATAAGTGAAGTCCAATGGTACGATAGAGCCTGCCAGTGAACAGAGGAGATACCTCAATACCCATGTCCTTGCCTGCACGTTCATACATGGTATTCTCAAAGCCCCATTATCACAGAATCCCACTTGGTCCATGATGCATGTGATCTCAAACCAAGGACAAGGTAAGCATGTTAAGTCCGATGGGGTGTGAGAGGATGCCGGCATCCCTCAGCCGTATGCTTTTTGTTTAAATCTGAATTTTCTTCAAATGCAGAGAGAGGGTAAATGGCATTCTAAGGAACATCAGCAATCAAGGAACCTAGAAGGGCAGAGGGAAAAATTATTTTTCCCTCTGCCCTTCTAGGTTTTTGGCTGTGACTCTCTTATAATAAAAGACAGATCAACAGGAGAAAAATAAACAGAAGCTTAATAACATGTATACCTCCTATATACATGGAAGATACTCAGGAAAACTATGTAACTCCCCCCAAATGGCCCAAGCCACTACCTTGAATACCATCTCTAGCTAAAGACAAAAGAAAATGTTAGGGAGGAGAGAAGCCAGATGTGAGAGGTTATCAGGCAAAACGCAGTAAACAAGGGTGAGGTTGTGTAGATTTGAGTCAGTCGCCTTCTCTGTTGATGAGCTTCTAGAGATCTAGTCATCCACCTCTTCCTCATACAGAGAAGGAGACACTTACAAATAAAAGTTTTCCTTATAAATGTAAATTTCTCTTACAAAAGTGTAACTTCTACTCAGTTTTCAGAGCAACTCCTGTGTGTGCTATTGCTTAAAAATAACAAGCCTAAAATAATCCTTATTCTAGAGATATATTTTGCAGTGGCAAATTCTGCTCCCCTTCAAACCCTATCATATCCTTTCTTTTCTGGACTGGCCAACCACTTACACTGAAAATAATGACAAAGAAGGTAGGAGAAGATAGGACAACCCATAGTTTCAGTTCTTTTCAGTCTTTCCTTACTCATCAGTAGCCAAAGGAGAGAGTTGGGGAATGCGTGTGTATCAAGAAGAGAAATAAAAACAGATGAGTTCATTTTGTGCAAAATGCAAAAGGGTTGTATAAGCCGTGAATGCAAATTGTCTAATTTCAATGATTCTGCATGACTTAAAACTAGTACTTAAAACTGGCATTGCACAATATAAACGGTTAATTTTAAATTTTGTTGACTTAGAATGACATTAAATAGCAAACACAAATCACCGTGGCCAGTCAACACCAAGACCTTTGAAGAAAGGAAAAAGCTTTATATTAATGGCATTTTTTTTTTTCATGCTTTTTGAACAAGGAGCTGCATCTTTCCATTTTGCACCGGGCCCTCCAAGTTATACAGCCAGCCCTGCCCTCCAAACATACACAGAGGGACTCTGAAATTAATGAGGCTTAAATTCCAGCATTAACATCTGCTGACCTTGGGCAAGTTGTTAACCCTTCCAAGGCTCAGTTTCCTCATCTATAAAATGAGAATATTAAAAATTTATACCTATAACTATTGGGTTTTTATAAAGATTAAGTGAAATACTATAAATATGGTGCTTATCACCTTGCATGTCACCTAGCAGGTGCTTAATAATTGTTAGATCTTATAATCACTAAAATTATTAGCTCTTACAGGGTGAAGTGTCAGTTACTGCCATTACTTACTCTGGTGTTCCCATGATGCTGACACAACGTTGCTATGCTGACTTCCTCTTTCTGTGGCACGTGCAAACTTTTCAAGGGAAGTTATGTCAGTCATTCTCTAGTGCGGGGCACTCCTGGGAAGCTGAGTGCTCATGAGTCACTGCCATTTTATGGATGGCTGACTCCAGATCGGGCACCCATCCATAGCCGCATTAACGGTGGACAAGATAGTAGGGTTACATGTTACAAAGCATACAAAAATACTAGAAGGAGGCCATCAGGCACAACAAGCTCTTTGATACTTCCCAGTGCGGGGCCGGGGGGGGTGGGGGCGGGGAACGGGCAATGTAATGAGTGAGCATCTTGCATTGCTCATCAGGGACAAAGTCTGGCTGCCCTCTAAGGGGGTCTTTGAAATATTGGGGGGTAGGAATCTTTTTGATGATATGGTTATCAACTAAGGGTCAGAAAGATGCACAGGTACATATCCTTTGACAGGACTCATAATTCTGAAATCATAATTCTACCTTTTGAATCCACAGGAAAAAATTAGACTTTGATATTGACAGAACACTCTTGACATTGAAAGCATTGCTTCGGCAAGATGTGGTCTGTAGACACATAAAAATAACCAGAGTAGTCCTACAAATGCAGATCCCTGGGCCATGCTCCTAGAGCTACTAAATCAGAGTATCTATGACTGGGAGGCCCCAGAATCTGTATTTTAACAGGCTCCCTGGGTGATTCTAACCATCTGCCTTTAAGTGTTCGTGGGCAACAGAGTGCAGAAGATGAGAAATGATTAGCATGAAGGAAATTTGTTTAGGAGCTGTTAAACTCAACCTACATCAACCATGTTCTTCCGTAAGTTGTGGTTGGCCATTGCTCTGGAATGGAAGCTCACAGATCTCTGTAGCCTGGGGTACTGAATGCCAGGTTTCTTTGTTATCCCTTGTTGAAATATAAAGGGCCTTCTGGAAGTGCGATGAGTGAGTTCTGGATCTGAGAAAGGGGACAGGGTTATACTGAGGACTCTGAAGAAAACCATTTGAAGACTTGAGTGAGAAAGTTTTGGTATGTACTATACCAGCAGGTATCCAACTACATACACTTATCCTTGGATTACAGGAAGACATTGCAGTGGGTAAGAGGCAGGATAGTTTTAAGAAAACCAATTTGTAGATCTTCAGTTTACATAGGTATTCCTAAAATTGATCTGCCCAAGATTGGGTCGGCATTCCACTGTTTTCCCTTTCTCTTCACAGTTCCCTTCACTCACTTTAGAAAGGAAAGACAGAGCTCTTGTCATCCCATAGAGTTGGTCAGGCATCCAGTGTGACTCAAGAGTTCAAAGACGGGTAGTGTTAGAGAAGGAAAAGCAACTGGCACAATAACTTTCCTGAAAAGAAATCAGTGTTCAACCAAATGCCTCTACACTGCAACAGCCTCCCAACTTATCTCGTCTCAGAAAACCCTTCATAACTTGCCTTTTTGCACTTAATCTGGCCAAGTGATCCAAGTTGTTGGAGTGTCAAAGAAAAGCAAAGAGTAAGGATTGGAACTTTGAAATGCATTCCCTTTATAATGCATCCATGACCCACCTCCCCACAGTCTGTAGAGGCTGGTAATCCTTGGGTGGGGGGAGGGGAGCTACTACCCCCCTTCAATACAGTATCTACAGTAGGAGGCTGGAAAAGTCATCAAACACATTAAGGGTATTAGGGGTGTTTACTCCACATTCCTGTCTATTTGCTGCCCAATTAACATGATTTGCAGCTGAGAAAATAATACTCTCCTCGTCAGAGATAAATTGGGTCCCCGAACTGTGAAACAAAGGGGAGAGAGCCAATGATGTTTATAGAAGTTATTGCAAACAAATGCACTTCAAAAGGAGCTGTGGTGACAGATTATGTTTCACAAGGTCCTCCCAATTTCTTCTCAGCCTCCCCGAGACGACTCCTCAGACTCTGCTGGGTATTTTCACCACCGACCCACTGCTTTAGAATATAATGCATTGTGTGGAATTAGTCTAGTCTAGAGTCTAGACCTGCACTGTCCAGTATAATAGCTACTGAGTACTCGAAAGGTGGCTAGTCCAGACTGAAGTGTGCTGATACACACCAAATTTCAAAGACTTAGTACAAAAAAAAGGTGAACTATCTCGTTAATAATTTTATATCGATATATTGAAATGATAGTATTTTGGATACATTAGATGCAATCAAATATATTAAGGTTCATGTCACCTGTTTCTTTTAGTTTTTTTTAGTGTGGCTACTAGAAAAATTCATATAAAACTTCCTTTTGTGGTTTGCAGTATATTTCTATTGACAGTCACTCAGTCTGCATTGTGGGTTGAGCAGCCTTGGACAAAGATTGATGGGAAGGGGAAAGTCCCGTTCTGAACGGTAAATGGAGTTGGGGAGATCTGGGGCTGGCAGTGGCCCCTCTTGCTGAAAAGAGGTACGTTTGTGGCAGTTGCAGCATGTGGAGCCCAGGCTAACAGATTGTAAACCTGCCTTCCTTCTGGTTCTAATACTTACCTAACCTCAAAGGAACTTTAATATTTAAACCAAATGGCATGTGAGATTTCAGTGGGCTGATGTATTGCTCTCCATTCAGCCATTTGAGAAATCCTACTGAGGTCTCCGCCGGCTGCTGAGTGCCAGTCGCCACCATATCCCAGTGGAAGTCTGGCACGGCACTAATGAGATGATGAGAGTTTTTTTTCTCACTTGTTTGATATTAAATAGGAAAGCCTTTCAAATTAAACGTTTACAGATAGTGTGAAAATTAGAAATGCGAGTTTTAGCTGAGCCAACTACAGCAGATCCAAAGACTGCAATTGTCTGATGGCGAGAGAACCGTGCTTCCGACTCCTACTGTAGGCCCTTCCTTTTCACAGTGGAGTGTTCATACACTGAAGCCCACTGGGTTCGTTCTGCTGTGGATTCAGCTCTGTCCTAAACCCCATTATGTAAGATAATTGACTGAATTTTGGGTTATGAGGCAGAGTCCACTTGTTTTGTTCAGAAACTGACGCTAGATCTCACTGGTACCCTTCAAATAACAATAACAGCGAATTTTTTAAGCAGTTACTATATACTCTAAATATGTTAGCTTACTTAATCTGCAGCCCTGTGTGGCATAAAGGGTTTTCGTTATGTTCTTTTTGTTCATTTTTTAAGTTGCCCAAGATTACCTAGTAAGTGGTAGACCCAGACCGTCTGACCGGAGCCCACACTTAGAACCACTTTGCTCTTCTGGGAGAGAATGGATGTTAAAATCTCAACAGTATCCATCAGAAATAGCAAAATGATGAATCAAAACTTAAGTTGTTTAGGGGGTGGGGGAGGCCAGGAGCATGTGTGTAAGCCAATGACCCAAATGTAATGCTTTGTTAAAATAATGATTTCTAGATAAAAAGGTCTTCGTTCTTAATTTCTTTGGATAGGAGGTCTTCACAGGAACTTATTTCACCTGGAGCTACTTGAGAATAGCATCCAGATTTTTTTACAGATTTTTTCTTTGTAGACTCTTCCTAAAATTGGAGGTAACATAGCATAGAAAGAAAGGTAAAATTTCTTTCACCATGAAACTCCTTTCTTCAAATAAAATAGTATGCTTAGATTAAACATAAAAGTAGATATACAAAGGGGAGTTGCTTGGACCTCCACAAGCTCCCCTTGGTATAGAAGGCCCACGCACAGCCTCTTGGGCACACAGCAATGTGAAACTATTGGTGAACTGGGTTAGGTGATCCAGATTTGAATTCTAGTTCTGCCATTTCCCACTCATGTGAGCCTCACTGAGCCTCTGTACAATCACTCCCATCAAGTAGCCATGCTTCCCCACAGTTTTCTAGAAAAAGAAAGTAACTCTAATTGAGCTGTCCTAAAAAGAATCTTCTCTCAGTCAGCATGTGCAGAAGGGAGGGTCTGGCTTTACTGGGCTTTTCACCACTCTCTCCTTTCTTAAACTGGTGTGAACAGCTAGTCCCTAAATCAAGCTTTCACATTTGAAAATGGCCTTATCAATCAATTCCCAGTGGGACTGGGGGTGTGCGGGGGGGCGGGCCATGGCAAAGGTTCTCCAAATGACTCTTTCCTGAAAGGAGACCCAGAACAGCAGGAAGAGAATGAGGAAAGCAGAGGTTGAGCAAGCATCTAAGAGATTTAAGGGGGCCCTGCACCAGAGCCAAATGTACCATGGAAATATAGTCTGAAGCTTTTGTAGCAAGGCAAAGAGATTTTTTTCTTCTTTTTTTTGCCACCCTTCCCAGCCACACACCTTCTCTTTCCTCAAATTTTCCGTGAAGCTAAATGGGGAAGGGGATGCTATGAACATTGGGGCCGCATGGAGAAAAGAGAATTTTTTTTAAATCACTATCTCAATAGAAAGTTCTATGGATGGATGGTGAGTGAGAAGAACATTTAAGAAGGCTTTAGAGTTACAGAGAATCTTCTTCTTAGCTGAGGAGCTTACAGAAGAGAATGATTAGAATGCCCACAGGATTATCTTTCTACTTCTGTTGTTCCTGGACCAGGCAGTCATATCTCCTGCCAAAATAGAATAAGAAGGATTTGCTCTGAAGTGTCTTCCATGTGGCAGTGTGCTCAAGGCTGTCAAAACTACAAAAATAAACAAATAGAATCTTAAGACAGGACTCCTGATTTGAGAGGCTTGTTGGGAATTTTGACATAGAAAATGAAACCATCTAGGGTAGTCAGGAAAGTTACTGATCAATCTCTAAGGGCGGCTGTGCTGTCATTCAGACAGTGCACGAGCTTCGTTCTTCAGGAAGTTTCCGGACTCTGTGGTAAGGAAAGAGTTGTGTAGTACGTGTTAGGGGACCCAAAATATCTGTCCTCTTAGAGTGCACGTGCTTGGTCCTTTATATATTCCCTTGGCCTCCCCTGGACCAGTCACCCTTTTTACGGATCTCATTAACCCTTTTTGGGTCTGTCACATTAACTTTTCAAAGAATTGCTGTTGGCTGTACTACATATCTATCTGTACATATTTTCATTACCTAAACCTTGAAGCTTTACCTTGCAAATTACTTACTGGGCTTGATGCAAATAAGGGGAGGGAAACTGTTAGCCTGTTGTCAGTATGCTGTGCTGAAAGCATTCTCCAATTCGTGTCAACTTTGCAGCTCACTTAACTTTTCCAGATGTGACTGGATGGGCTGCCGAGTCGGTGACATTGCAGATGGATGGCCACAGCCCACTGTAGGTGGGTGAACATGCATACCTTTGATGTGATGGGACGGCTCTTCTCATCCATTAGCCAGAAGGTAAAGCTATTTACTTCTGTTGAGTCCTCAATTTACTCCCACCTCAAGGAGACCGTATAATTAGCATACATCAGCACTCAGGACCAGGGTCTGGGGCTCTCATCCCTACCCACTGACAGGTAGCCAGTAACCTCAGTGGAGTCAAAATAAAACTAACACCAAGAAGAGCTGTAGGCAGTTCTTTGACGGGGCACAAGCATCATACATATAGGGAAATGGATCCAGTCAAACTGTTTAATGAAATGTCCATCTTAAGCACACAAGCAAGGCACCCATATTCCTATAGTCAGATCTAGCTCATCCTCCCACATCAGCATATAGAAATTTGAAATAGCTTTCATCCTCCAGGGAGGAAAACAATGGTTGGAAATACAAAGGAGAAGGACATTTTTAACTTCCTACCCTCCTGAGAGAGAGGTGGTAGGAAATTTTTGGTTTTCTGGGTTTCTCCTTCGGCGGGGTGGACTGAATGAACACTGGCGTCACATTAGCATGAGTTTAAAGTATGCTCTGTTATTAAGTATTTAGGCGAGTTATTGAACCTCAAGCAAGCTGGGTTTCCTGATTGGGAAAACTGGGTAATAATCACCTTGCAGAGATATGGTGAGAGCGAAGACCACACGTGTGAAAACTGCCACGCAATAGGCCTTTCGTACGTATAGCCATTTGTAACAGTATAATGGAAATTACCATTTTCTTCTAGTTTGGTACACAGTTCATGAGGCCGTAATTTATGAGTCTGGAGATTTAGAAGCTACATTTGGTGGCTGATGCAAGGCCCCGAACACAGATTTTAATAGGTATAGTGGCCAGCTTAATTGAGAAGTGTTGTCTTCTTCCAGCCTTTGTCCCAGATTTTCAGTAAGTGAAAATCTATATTTGTAAGGAATCGATTATGGAAGATCAATTTTTGAAAATAATTTTATATCTTATTAAAAGATTCACTACAGAGATTTTTTTAAGTGATAAACTCCTCCCCCAAGTGTATTACAATTTTAATATTATTTTTATTTAGAGAAAGTCGGGGCCCAAACAGTTCTTAGGACATAACCTGTCATCTTTGAAAGCTGTGATGGGTATGGTGACATTCATGAAGACCTGAGGGGCCGAAGTGGAAAAACAGTTTCAGGGGTATGTTTAGTAAAATTGCTTTTATCCGTGTGTTTCCCTGCAGAGGGGCGATTGGGCTTACGTGGCGTTTAATGTGGCAATGTGGCAGTGTAACTCGATCCTTCAACTGTGTAACAAACTTCTCTTTTCTCTGTTAAATCATGGAATTACCAAATATAGAGTTGGAAGGCAATCGAGAATTTTGTCTCAACATCCTCATTATATAAATTAGAAAACCGGCAGGGGGAGATTGTGTTTTTTATTCGATATTGTTTGTTTCCTCCTCACCCTCATTATCTGTGGCCTTGGCCATGCCACCCGCATGGGCCAGTAGAATGTGGCTGGATAGGCCATTGGCTTCAGAGCGGAAATTTTAAGCTCAACTGAATGGGAGTCCTGCTGTTTCAGTCCTCCACCGTGAGACTAGCATATCCTGGCCGCACCTTCATTCTGAGTTTTGGAGCGAAGCAGAGCTGTAGCCATCCACCCACAACCCTTATGTAACATGAGCAAGAAATACATGTTTTTCTAACTCCTTGTGATATTAGTGTTGCTTGTTTTGTACCATAACCTACTGAGTGCTGACCAATATGATGACCCAGGAATTTGAAATGACTCACCCAAAATAACACACACACATACATACACATTGTTACACAGCCTGGGCTAGAACACGAATATCCTAATTAGAAGTTTTCTCCCTCATCTCATGTTATCAGGTGTATCCCTGGAACCTGGAATTGTTCGGCCCCATGTAAGTACTGGGTCTGGCATATATTAGGTACTTAAGAAGCATTATCTCTAGTTATCATACAGTCCTGTAAGGCAGGTGTTTTTAGTCATATTAATGGACAAGAAAACTGAGGCTCAGAGAGAGTAAATAACTTGCCCAGTCATAGAACTAACTACTAAGTGACAGAAACTGAAGCAATTCCAGTGGTTCTAACGCCAAGCCTTGGGTGCTTTCCACTGCTCCACAGTTTCTTTGCTGGAGATAGAAATTACAGTTTGAGTCATTTACAGACAACTGAAATATGCAGCTTGTGGCAAATCATGGCTGTATGGGGGGTAAGCTGGCAGAGCTTCTCATGTAGTGTGTAACTTACTAGGAGTAGGGCGCACTTGAGTCTGAAATGCAGGTTCTCTCAGTCCTCAGGGTGAAGGCGTGGTGTATAGTCTGGGACCAGCCTCTGGTAGAGAGCAGCCTCATCAGTTCACCCCTGTATAACATGCAAATGTTATTGTTTTCTGTATGTGCCACGCCATAAAAAAGTTAGAGAAGCCCAAATGAGAATCAATGATTCAAGGTCCATCTAGCTACTTTGCGGGTACCTAGTTTTAAGCCAAATTTCTAATGGTCCCTACTTTAGTATTTTGTCACCCACATTTTCCATTTGTTTTGAATCTCTCTCTTTTTTTTTAATTGTCTGTGAATCATTGTATACCCCTTGTAGAAAGAGTCAAAGAATAGATAGATGGGGGAGATGGATTAGCTAACAAGGTTAAAAACAATTGAGGCAAGTTTCGAATGCAATTAAAATTCATTTATTTAAGTAGAAGCAACCCAAATGTCCAGATGACAGATGAATGAATAAACAAATTGGGCACACACAGACAATCGAATTTTATTCAGCCTTAAAAATTGAGGGAAATCTGATCATATCCTAAAACATGGATGAAACTCGAGGACATTATGTTAAGTGAAATAAGCCAGTCACAAAAAAAGACAAATACTGCATGTTTCCACTCATATGAAGTATGCAGAGCAGGTGAAGTCACAGACAAAGTAGAACATTGGTTGCCAGGGCTGGTGAAGAGGAAGTGGGAGTTGTTTAATGGGCACAGAGGTTTGGTTTTGGTAGAGGAAAGAGTTCTGGAGATTGGTCACACAATCTGTGAATATACTTAACACTACTGAACTGTACACTTAAAAATAATTAAAATGGTAGATTTTTATGTTAGTGTATTTTTTTAAAGAGTATTTGTAGAAACAAGCTTATTTACTCTGAACAGAAGCTCTAAGTAAAAACCATTGCCTGGTGTGAAGATGCTATGGTCTTGGAAGTAGAAGAGGACATACTCTGACTATTAAATTGTTTCTCGTATTGAGTCACAAAATCCTATTGGTTCTTCCCGCAATATGTGTTCTGACCAGGGCTGGTTACATAATTTATGGAGCCCAGGGCAAAATGAAAATTCAGGGCCCTTTGTTCAAGTAGTAGTAGCACTGTTGACAGTACTAAAATATAAAGCTTTTCCTTTCTTTTATGGACTCTCAACTTGTCATGATGTTTTTTTTTATTTGTTATTTACTGTCATTCTAAGAAAAGAAAAATTAAAATTTAAAATATTACCATTCATTTTGATTTTGTGCAATGCCAGTTTTAAATGCTCTAATATTTGTGTTTTGCTCCAGTTTTAAATGCTAATATTAGAGCATTTAACTTGTACAGAAACCACCAAAATTATAGTTTGTGTTTCATAGCTCACACATGCATTCATATTTCATTTTCACCAGGACAGTGGCAACTGCTCAAAACTGACCCATCTGTTTTCATTTCACTTTTCGATATGCACACATTCTATCAACACTCTCTAGCTTTGCCTCACTGATGAACAAGGGTGTTTGAAAAACTTTGAAAGAATAACATTGATGAGTAACGAAGGAAACGAAACTATGGGTTGCCCCACCTTTCTATTTCCTTCTATATCATCATTTTTAATGTAGGTGATTGGCTAATACAGGGGAGTAACACAGATAATAAAAGATACAATAGGATTCCTTAGTTGTTCATGTTTCTTAGAATGTTGTTGCCTTCTTTCTGTGTTCTAATCGAGTTTAAAGAGAAAGTATGGTCTCTAGGTGTTGTTAGTGCCTCTGTTTACTTAGTTACAGAGGTACACGGTTGCCTTATAGTCTGTTTGCAACTCAACAAGCCCCCACACATTTGGGGTCTCCTGGATCTCTATGCTCTTGAATATCCTATGAACATGGGGAGGCAAGGGCAGCAAGGAACAATGGACCAAGATATTGTACATATGTCCTCTGCTCATGCATATGGTCCATTGTCCCACTGGACTTCACTTACAAAATACAAGTTCAAAGATAAAAAGTTTTTAAATAATTTCAGGACAATGGTAGCAGCCAAGTGCAGGACCCGTCAGATTGGTTAGCCCCGTATGACCACAGAGTTCACACACCCATGAAACCGGCCCTGTTCCTGACTCTATCCCTCGCTTTTCCTTTCTACAGCCACCATTCTAATTCTAACTCTCCTCACCTCACAATTCAGAGAACGGTGGATTTCCATACTGGTTTACTGACCCTCGCTTTCTTCCTCTTTCAAATCATTCTATGAATTACTACCGGTTTGATTTTCCTAATGTGATACTGCCACACATCACCTCACTGCTCTGGTCCTTCAGTGGTGCCTCATTGCCTATCAGGCTCAAACTTTTTATCACAAAATCCAGGGATTTCCACATTCTGGCCTTAACCCAACTTTTTAATCTTTCTTTACCCCTGCACCCTTTGCCACCCCCCAGGCCCCGCAATCCCCTAACGTGCCCCGTCCCCCCACCCCACGACCTGGCCGTAGGTCCAGAATCATCTAGTCAATGGAAGTGAAGATATTGCTGGAAAGATTGCTAACACCAAGCCTTTGTCAGTACCACTCCCTCTGTCAGTAATTCAGTCTCTATTGAAATCTAGTCCATTCCTCAATGCCAGATTTTACCTCTTCCAGGAAACACTCCCTAACCTCACCTGCCCATAGTAATGTCAACTACTTGTAGTTGGATGAAAAACAGCCATCCAAAGATGCCAAGTCCTATTCCCAGGAACCTATAAATGTTTTACTTTATAAGGAAAAAATTTTTTTTGCACATATAATTAGATATAGGATCTTGACATGAGATTATACATATAGGCCCTAAATCCATAAAGTGTCTATGAGAAAGAGGTTGCATACACAGAGGGAGAAAAATTTTAAAAAAAAGGTAATGTGAAGACGGAGGGAGAGATTAAAGTGATGCAGCCACCAACAGCTGAGAAGGCAAGGAGAGGACACTCCCCGGAGCTGCCAGAGGGAGTATGGCCCTGCCAACACCTCGATTTTTGTCCATTGAATCTAATGTTGAACTTCTGGCCTCTAGAACAGTGAGACTATGCATTTCTATTGTTTTAAGCCATCAGGTTTATGGTAATTTATTACAGAAGCCACACAAAACAAATACACTACCCTGACACTTGTCATTTATCCTACAGGGCTTGGTAGTACTCATTATTTCTTAAACATTATTTTTGTCCTATGAAAACTATAAATCCCTCAGAGCACATCACTCTAATTTGTTGGCTCTCTATAATACCTTACATAGTACATTGAGAACGATGCTCAAAAAACTCTTTCAAGTGTACAGTTCAATGAGTTTATCAAATGCATTGCCTTTGTGTAACTTTGTGTAACTGCCACCACAATCAAGATCTAGAACATGGCTTTCACCTGAGAAAAAGACTCCCTTCTGCTCCTTTATAGTTAATTTCTTCTCCTACCCTTAGCTCCTGGCAATCACTGATCTGATTTCTGTCCCTGTAGTTTTGCCTTTTCCAGAATCATATAAATGGATTAAAAAAATATGTAGCCTTTTTGTCTGGCTTCTTTCACTTAGCATAACGCTTGCAAGATTCATTAATATTGTTGTATGCATCAGTAATTTGTTTCCGCTGTATGAATGGACCAGTTTGTTTATCCATTCACTCATAAATGGGCATTCAGGCATTTCCAGTATGGAACTGCTATAAATAAGCTGATTTAAACATTCATGAATAGGTCTTTGCTACAAACATTAACATATAGGTCTTTATGTGGACGCATGTTTTCATTTTTCTTGGATAGATACCTAAGAGTGGGATTGCTGGGTTGCATGAACTTTATAAGAAACTGCTTAACTGTTTTTGCAAAGTAGCTGTACCGTTTTGACATTCCCACCAACAAAATACAAGATTTCTAGTTTCTCAGCATCCTCTCCAGAACCTGGTAGATGTGTCAGTGGTATCTCACGTGGTTTAAATTTGCATTTTTCTTCTAACAAACTCTAATTATCTCTCATTGTGCTTATTTGTCATGGATATATCCTCACTGGTGAAATGTCCAATTCTTCTACCCATTTTTTAAACATTAGAGTTTTCTTATTATGGACTGCTTATATTTTTTAACCCTGCCTGTGGCTTATCTTTTCATTTTCTCAACAGTATGTTTCAAAAAGCAAACATTTAAAATTTTAATGAAAACCAATTTATTGATATCTCCTTTTCTGACACATTCTTTCTTTTACTTATTCAAGAAAACTTTGTCTAACCCAATGTTATAAGCCAATTTTTCTCCTATATTCCCTTCTAGAAAGTTTATACTTTTAGCTCTTACATTTAGTTCTGTGATCTATTTCTAGTTAATTTTTGCAGGGAACAATTTATTATTTCATGTGTAGCTATGTTACGCAGAATGCAACCATTGAGAATATAATTTAGGAATAAAAGGCTGCATTTCACAGAATGATGACCAGGGTCCTGCAGGCAAGATTGGAATTGTTTCTTAGAAACCCTGAATAGGAATATTTCTTTTATCATTTTTTTTTTTTAGCACAGCTTTGTTATTTAAAGGTTTGTATTTTGACACATTTTAAAATTCTAAATCACAGATGCTAGTGAGAGCAAAATCCTCACATGGGCCAGCTGATTAAAGACACCCATTTAGATGTTCTTGATTAGACTTCTAGATGTTAAGAAAACTACAAACCTATTTTATTATCTGGGAAATGGGTGTAATCATACTTGACGTGAAGTTACTTTACAGGCTTGTATAGACAGAGTCAGAAATCTTGTAAAGGGGCCATAAGGATCCCAAATTTAATTGTGATTATTGCTAATTATACTAATTCTCAATTAAAACTGAAACCAGGAAGCCTGAAAATGACATCAGTAATAAGGGGTCCATGGACTTGCATGTGTTGTGTGCATATTAATTGTAATTATTGTTTTGCCAGCTAACTCAATAGGTGTTGGTTCCATTAGTGATTCATTATTTTCAAAGGGTTCTGGCAATGATGAGTCTATGTTACAGACCAAGGCCCTCCTATGATGAAATGTCATTATTTTGTGGTATTTGCGACTCTTCTCTCATGGGAGACAATTTCAACTTGTTATGCCCTCAACACATGGCATGGTGGTTTAAAACCAGGATAAAAGAAAATGATTTCAGTTCAATGCTGGTTGTTTTGTTTTGTTTTGTTTCACCCTGGGAGCAGGTGCCTTCCCATAAATATTTTCCTGAAATGGAAGTTGCCATGGGAAGTGGGTGGGTGGTCTGGATATCAGACTAAGGGGCCTGGCAGTCAGGGGTCTGGATCTATCTTTGTGTCTAAAGGCCCAGGGCAATGGCAATAAATACACAAGTCCAAAGGAGTGATGTGGCCCTGGGCCTGAACTCAGCAAAAAGATAAAGAGAACTGCCTTCCAATGACTATTGTTAAACACTTAGCACTTTGTATTTGTGACATGCCTTCAACCTTTACTTACTCTTCACTGCAGCCCTATGAGTTAGGACAGGGCTTCTTGGGGAGAAAACAGCTGCCTGGGAGGAGTTAATGGGGGCTTTTCTTTCTGCTGGGTCTTTTTAGCTGGTCTCTGATAACATTCTGAATTATGAGTTTTAAAGGGTTAGAGACCCTACCTCTTTCAGTTAAGCTTTTTTCCCCCCTTAACTTTTTTAGTATTAAAAATACTCAAAAACAGAAAGAAAAGTATAATAAACCCCCATTACCTCATTTTAACAATTATAAAGTTATGACCAATCTAATTTTATCTATACCCCCCCACCCCGACTTTCACCTACTTTATCAAATTATTTTAGAGCAAATCCAAGACCTATCTTGATTTGTAAATATCTTGATAGCTATCTCTAAAAGATTAGGATTTTCTTCTGAAAGATAAATGATCACACCTACCAAATTATTAATAATTCCTTTATATCTAGTCAATTTTCCAATGATCTCATAAATACTTTTTCTTCAGTTTCTATATTAGAATCAGAATTCAAATGAAATTCCATAAATTACAATTGGTTGATGTCTCTCAAGTCTCTTTTAATCTAGGGTTTTCCTAACTGCCCTGCTTTTGTTTTTCCTTATAATTTATTTGCTTAAGAAACCAAATTATTTTTCTTGTAGGATTTTGTCCTACAATTTATTTGTTTAAGAAACCAAATTATTTTTCTCATAAGATTTTGTCCTACATTTTGCTGATTGCATCTTCACAGTGTTTTTTTGTATTTTTATTTTTTTTAAGTAACTTCATTTGTCCCCAGTATTTGCTGTAAATTGGTTGTTTTAGCAATTGGATCAGATTAAGTTTGAATATATCATAATGCTGTACACTTCCATCCAAAGACTCTTGGTGGTTTCCCTTCTCATTAGGAGCCATTGATGGTTTTTGCCTGGATCTATTTCATTCATTAGGAGTTGCAAAATGATAATATTCTATCACATATTAGCTGGCATACTTTTATAAAGAGAAATTCCCCTCATCTATTTTGGTTACCCAAAAAGGAAAGGCGGAGTGTATATAAAAATGGCAGAATAAATGCTTGATTTTTTCCCCCTTATATATTGATTATCAAAATATTAAGTTAGTTCTCTAGGAACTTACCAAGTCATCCAGTTAATTTTTTTTTAATACCAATATGATTTTATGGGTTTGAACATGTTCATTTGTTTTATTTTATTGGAACCGTTATCACTGTTGATGCTCAAATTGTCCCTTCAAGCTGACTTTTGAGTCTTTCTGGCCTAACCCCTGTATTAGTTTCCTAGGGCTGCTGTAACAAAATATCACGAATTGGGTGTCTTAAAACAAACAAACAAAAAAATTTGTCTCATAGTAATTGTAAAGCCTAGATGCTTGAAGTCAACACGTCGATTTCCGGAGGCACTGAGGGAGAATCTGTTCCATGTGTCTCTCCTGGCTTTCTGCAGTTGCCAGCAATCTTTGGTCTTCCTTGATTTGTAGACCTGTCACTCTCGTCCCTCCTCCATCGTTGCATGGCGTTCTCTCCCTCTCTCTATGCCTAAACTTCCCTCTTCTTATACAGATACCAGTCACTGGATTAGGGGTGACCCTAACCCATTATCATCGCATTCTAACTTGATTATATCGGCAAAGATCTTATTTCCAATAAGATCATATTCACAGGTACCAGGGGTTAGGCTTTGAACATCTCTGGGGGAAAAATTCAACCCACAGCAACACTAATAGTCTTTGATAACTTTATTGCTTTCTGGTAAGACAAAATATTGTAGACTCACGTTTTTACATTTCCTATTACAGACTCAGAATCAGCTCTCATTGTTTTAAGTTGAAAATGATATTTAGGGACTAGAATTTGAGAGCTCATTTATAATGGGTTAGTAATTACTTCTGAGCCTTTTCAAAGGATAGAAATTTGAAATGATTTTTGTATTTTTAAAGATAAAATACATTATAAATTCATAACTCTCACTTCTAATTCAAATTCAAGACGCCAAGACATAACCTCATTAAACCATCACTTATCCTTTCTTCCTCAAGAAAGTACTAGTTCTCAATGACACAATTACTCATTTACTTTATCCCATAACACACATGTAACTATCAAAATAACAAAGGCAACACTACCACCAACAAAATACTGAAAACAGTTTAAGATTTTAAAAATTATTCTGGCAGTCCTTTTTGTCTTCAGACTACTTTCCAGTTGGGATGGATATTGACATTATTGCATATTAATATAATGTAAAATAGTGTTTCTATGTGTAGTTATGCCACCAACTTGGTGCATAGTTTGGTTCATTTGTTTCATTTATTTTTTTAATTTTTAGGGATTATCTTCTTAAATTAAATTTCATCCTTATAAATATGTGGAACGTTTTCACAGCTTCGAAGTCTAATCTACAGTATAAAATGTAAACAAAGACATCTAGCCTCTGTGTCTGTCCTCTCTGCTTTTTCTCCTCCCTCCTTTAGAAGTCGTCATTTAAACTTTTTTATCTTTCCGTTTTCACATATCGATCTTGTATTCTGCAATCTTATGTTAAATTTTTCAAATGCTTTCCTGTCTGTTGAGATAAAATGTGTTATTTTTTTAATTCTACTCACATTACATATTACATTAATTTATTGTTGGATGTTAAACCAACCTTGCACTCCTGGGATAAATCTCACTTGATCATGGCGTGTAATTCTTTTTATATGTTGTTAAATCTATTTGCTAGGATTTTTGTTTTATATCTATATTGATCTTTAGTTTCCTTTTCTTATGATGTCTTTGTCTGGTTTTGGTATTAAAGAAACACCTCATGGACAATAGACTAGTGATTACTAGAGGGTAGGGGGAAGTGGCAATGGGGGAGGTAGATAGGGTAAAGGTGGTGACAGAAAGAAATCTAACAATGGGAGCTGAACACAGTGTAAACATTTATATGCCTTACTGTTAAAGTGTACAGCTGAAACTTATTGGATTTTGTTAACCAATGTCACAAGAAAGAAAGAAAGAAAGAAAGAAAGAGAGAGAGAGAGAGAGAGAGAAGAGAAGAGAAGAGAAGAGAGAAAGCAAGCAAAAGACAGACTTCATAGAATGAGTTTGGAAGTGTTTCCTCCCCTTTAATTTTTTGGAAAGATATTTCCATATTTTACTATATAAAAATGTGTATGTGTGTGTGTGTGTGTGTGCGCGCGCGCGTGTGTGTGTGTTCTTAGTGTTCTTATTACTCTTTATCGCTTGATAGTACTCCACGGAGTGGATGTAACAATATTAATTAACCAGCTCTTTATTGGTAGATATTTGAATTGTTTCCAGTCCTTTGCTATTACAACTTACATTGCCCTGAATCACTATAGTAATATGTCTTTTCATATGCCTGTGCGTAATTCTCATAAGTAAGACCGATGAGTCAAAGAGTATGTGGAACTTAGTTAGATGTTACCAAATTCTTTCTCTTAGGGATTGGACCATATTGCATATTGTTTATTTAAAAAAAAAAAAAAAGAGTGACTATTTGTACACAGCTTCATTAACAAAATAGTTTATCAAAAAAATTTTTTTCAGTCTGGTAGATAAGAAATAGTAACTCCATATAGTTTTAATTTGCATTTATTTTATTATCAGTGAGTTTTTAAATCTTTCACATGGTTAAGGGTCATTTGCATATCTTTCTTTATGAACTATCTGTTCATATCTCTAGACTACTTATCTACAAAGTAGTTGAACTTCGTTTTTAAAGCTTTTGTGTATTAAGGATATTGAAAATCTTTGTAGTTTAAATTGCATATTACTTTTCCCAGTTTAGCATTTGTCTCTTTACTAGGTTTATGGCATTTTCTTTTACCATGAAAAAGTTTTAATTTTTAATTTTTATAATCTATCCTCTAAGTTTTATTTCTGAATTCAGTACAGGCATAGTAATAATTTAAGAAGAAAGAGCCCTGGTTTGAGCAGACCAAGTTCAAGGAAATCACTAGCCACATGCCTAGAGACCTCAACCTAATGATTCCCCTCAGAGACATTGATGTCCACCTTTCTTTCTTACCATTATTAGTGCAATTATTACCAGATAAGTCGTAGGTTTCTAAGTAACACTCCTTCTTCTAACTTAGAATCTGTTTTCCTTACTGAGCTTTGTTGACTTGGGTGGATGAAAGCAATAACGTGGGGGTGTGGACAGGGAGGAGGATCCTGAGGGAGTAAAGGCTTTGATAAAGTTGAGGGGCCCAAAATAGTGCAAAATGTGGCCGGCAAATGTATTTCCCTCCAAAGACACTGCCATGAGAACAGAGAGATGTTTTCTTAAACTCATATCTCCTTAGAAACTATTTGTGGCTTTCGCCAGGACTTATTTTGCAGAATAAAACAAATGTTCAGGTCTTGAAAGTGTCTGGAAGACACTTTTATAGCTTTGTGGATAATGCTGCATTCCTTTTATTTTCATAGACTTAAATGAGGTAAGCATGCTACCTGCTCATTGTGTAAAGGTAATAACCTAAGTCTCATTTCCCTCCCTTCACAGGCCAGGTCCTTGGCAGGTGAGCTCTGCCAAATGAAGTGCATTTATTTCACACATTTGGGTTAATATGTTCACTTCTTGTTTACTTTTAAAAATATAAATTATAAAGTATTTAAAATATAATATGTTTTAAGCCCAGAAAATAACAAAACAGCCACCATGTATCTGCCCCCCATCCTTTTAATGGAATTTCTGCACAAAGCCTATTTTAAAAAGGTAAGCTTAAAATATTAGAACTGAAGAAATCTCTTGCATTACAAAAAGTTATAAAGATCTATATAAAATTGATCTCTCTCTATATATGTGTGTGTGTGTGTGTGTGAGTGTGCGTGTGTGCATATGTGTGTAAATGTACACTTATTTTCTAGCATGTAGGTTTGAATAAAGTTGGGGCAAGAGATGCTTTAGTCTGTTGTTGCTACTTTGCTCCTAGTAATTAGTTCCTGTCCTATATCTCTTCGGAGTTTGTCCATTTTCCTTCATTTCTGATTTGCAGTAGAGCATACATTGGACCTAATTTCTTTCTTTAATTGCCCCCAAACATGCATTCGCTTGGGAACAATGTGAGAGAGTACCCAATGCAGAACACACAGAAAGGTCCTGTATCTGGTTATAATTTAGAAATGGTCCCATTAGCTATAACATACCCCTTGCTACTGGGTTGTGTTGAACTTCTAGGAATCTGAGCTTTATCTCTGTATAGAAATTCAGACAGATAGTGTTTAAAAGTTGAGAGCAGGTTATGATTCTGACAAATTAGTTCCTAATTATTTGGCTCCAGGCTCTGCCCATATTGCATGCAGAGCAGGCCTTCACCAGGACACTTGGAGAGTTTTGTAGCATAAACTGATTTAATTTAAAACAAATGGATTCATGTGATTATCTCAACCACAGATACATAACACAATGTGTAATATATTTAAAAGGCAAGAGGAAATTTAGTAATGGAATTTCAAAATTGTTTGAAAGAGAGGTACTTTGAGGGGAAAGAAAGAGGAAGGAAGGAAAGGAAGGAAGGAAGGAAGGAAGGAAGGAAGGAAGGAAGGAAGGAAGGAAGGAAGGAAGGAAAGAAAAAGAAAGTGAATTGGTGATGCCATTTTGATTATGTTCAAATACCACAGGTGGACTTAGATTTGTACATTAAGCATCATGGTGTTGCAAAGCAAGGGTCCTCAACTCCTGGACCATGGCCCAGTACTGGTCCATGGCCTGTTAGGAACTGGGATGCACAGCAGGAGGTGAGTGGTGGGTGAGTGAGCAAAGCTTCATCTGTATTTGCAGCTGCTCCCCAGGAATAGCTTCACCACCTCAACTCCGTCTCATCAAGCATTAGATTCTCATAGGAGCCCCGGTCCCTGGTGCCAAAATGTTTGGGCACCTTTGTGTTATAAAGGACACCAGTAGAAATCTAAGAGCTGGGCTACCACATAGAGGAATAAATGATGAGGCTTCAAACACCCAGAAAACTTCAAAACCCATGCACTCTTAATAGACTTCATTTTCTATAGGAAATTTCCTGATTTATTGACTGTATCAGGCAAATGTCTAGGTAAAAAGACAGTCTTTGTTGCCATCACTTTATTCATTTATTTCATTTTTATTACTGGCTACTCACACTACTGCTATTCTAACACATGTGCATTCCCTATAGACCGAATCCTATAGTAGTAATAATAATGGCAAACACTTATTGAGCTCTTAATATGTTCTGAATGTTGTTCTAAGCACTATGTGTTACCTCATTTAGTTACTATCACAACCTTGTGAGACTTAGACTGTTGGGATCTTGCTCTTGCAGAGCAGAGAAGGAAAGAGGAGAGAAGTTTATTTGCCTAAGATGACACCTCAAAAGTTGTTCTTAACCATTATGCTGCCCTTCCAAGCATGCCAAACGTCTTGTGACAAATAAATGTCTTGTGCAATGAAAGAACTTCCAAAGACCAGCTGATTTTCAGTAAATATGCAGGACCGAGTATTTCAGAACTACAAAAATAAATGAGATTCTCAATAAGATTGACAACAGGTTTTCAAAGCATTCATTTACACATGTGAATTTTAATACATCTGTTTGAAAACCAATCACACTTTTGAATAGTCACACACACACACACACACACTGTAATAGATTTATTAGGTAGAAATAAACAAACATGGCCACAGTTGACTCTTTTTAACCTACAAAAATTGCAGTTTCGAAAAGTTTAATACTTTTGGCAGTATTGAAAAGATGATATTTCAGGATCTGAGCTGTTTGCTTATTCACCCATGAGCAATAGTTACTTAGGGTTAACTGTGTTATTGCTAGGCGCAAAAGCCACAGAGACATAGCATAGCTCTTGGCCCTGAGAAATTCTCAGTTTTCAACAGGAAATGGACAAGTATACAAATAATTATAATTATAATAGGATTATTGTTATCTTCAAGTTCTGTATAAAATGCCTTGAGAGTATTGAGAAAAGGACATGCACGGGAGCTTTCAGAAGGCAGAGAGGTCTTCGCATGGAAGAGGAGGTCTTTTGGGATGTAATGGAGGAGTTTGCCACCAGTGCTGGAAAGGACATTAAAGACATGCAACAGATTTAGTTTTCAAAGATGAAGAATGACCTTTCTTTAGAGTTGTTGGATTTTCTTGGGGCCAATAATGTGGACATGCCAGAACTATTTGCTTTTGAAGCTGGGCTATGTCTTTTCAAAGCCTTATGTCTTGGGACAAGTTATTTCTTGTCCCAAGATATTAATACCTACCTCATAGAATTGTTATGATCAATTGCATAGTATATACTAAAAGCTCAGCAAAATCATACATGCAAAGTATTTAACAGTCGGTGGCTATTTTTATAATTGTTGCCTAGTTTACTTCTTTGTTAACCAGCATATTGCTAGACCAGCATCAGGGAGGTGTCCGCTCTCTTTTCCATGAAAGCTATTGACTGTGTGATTGGGGGGTGGGTGCAGGTATTGTGTTGGGTGATATATGACCTTAAAGAACTTGTAGCTTTTCGTCAGGCTATAGTGTGGTGCAGAATTTTCCCAGAAATCCATGGTATCTGCTTGTCATCTTGCAAGTGTGTGTGTGAGCTTCAAGAGCAAACTTGTCAGCACACAAAAGTTCCCAGATGGCTTTTTCAAGGACTTTTGATCTCTGCTGTCTTTGATTTGAATGTTCCCCAGAGATCTGAAAGCAGATTTCTTGTTGCATCCTTAAACATGGTTGTGCAAAACTGAGCAAATTATTGGCACAGTCAGCCTATCTTGTTTAACTACAGATGGATTCATGGCAGAAAGAGTAACTTCACATCTTTTATCATTGACTGAGCCATGATCAGCTGGCCTTGGGAGCTCTGCAAACCTCTCGGAAGAGCCTTAGAAGACACTACCAGGTGTCCACCTATGGTCAGCTGGAATAAAAGTTGTCTTTGCAGAACCTTGACTGTGAAATGGCTGCCAGATTTTGTCCTGCTGCAGTCAACTCTTGATTTTCAAGTAGTTTTATTAGCTTCACCCATAATCTGTAATGGATTTAAGATGACAGTTTAGGAGCTACAAATATCGAAGTCCTGGAACATAGGCACACAGTAAAATCAGCCACAGTCAAGCAAGGCTTGGTGCAACATGCATCCCTGAGCCGGCTTCCTGCATAGAATACAGGCCAAAAGGAAAACTACCCAGGCCTTTGCATGGCAGGCCCTTTGCCATAGGAGGGACAGAAGAGTCTGAGTCTTAAGACATGGGGTACAACAAAAAGTATGGCGTGGCTACCAGAGACCTTGTTGTCTACAAAACACAACTGTAGCCTCAATTCAGGGCATAAAGTTTCTTTTGTTAATTTTGTCAGTAGTTTGCAAGAATCGCATTGCTTACACTGTACAAAGGGTTAACCACAGATTTAGTTTGGTGGTGGTGGTTGGGGGGGTGATGTGTATCAGTTGTTCCAAAGCCTATTCCCCTTATGGCTGTGTTCTGATACAACCTTAGTGCCATCCAAGGCAATAAATAGCAGAGGAGTTGGGATAAATCCAATAATTTTTCCACAGCATCTTTTGCTGTAAGTATGTCAAATTTTTTAAAATGAGACTCCATAAACCACATCATCGCAGAGTCCTGTGCCGTCTCTGGGGGTTTCAGAGTTCCAAATGCTTGCCTTTTTGGACGTTGTGTTGATGTGGCCCTGGGGATTGGTTAGAGTCACTAAAATCACTCTGGCACTGGACCACCTTGTGGCCGAGGTGAAATGGGGATCTTGTTCTCAAGAGGTTGGAGAACTCACAGGAAAGGACTTGAGAAGGGGGTGACTTGTTCTTTGGGGCTCAGTAGAAATTGACCTTGACTTTTCCAATCTTTAGAACTTAGGTGCTTCTAGCTGGTCACACATGTTCACTTCCATCTTGGCAGCCTGAACCCCCACGTCCTCAGAAATTCCTAGAAGTGAAAGACAAAATCAACCCCAGGATGTTGGCAGGATTCGATGTGTTACTAAAAATGGGCCTTCATGGATGGAGACTTAAGAGTTTTAAGTGAAAAAAGAAAAGAAAATTTATGTAATTATCAGTGACTCCAGTGACTTTCAGTTGTTCTGAAATGGTTCATTACCAAAGATTGAAATAGGGTCACAGGAACACTGCTTCCCAGTGAGGGAGAGGCATATCTCTGTGCAGCCCCTACTCCTCCCTTCCACCTCAGCCAAGAGTGTCACTTGAGAATTTTTCAGGAGTTTAGATTTATAAGCTTTATAACTGTTCTCTTAATGCCACAACCCACCTTCACAGTGATTCCCAGCTCCCTGCCTCCAGGCTAGCTTTGGGTCCTTTTCCAAATGCTAACTAATGCAATGGGAATAGAAAAGTTTTGGGCTTTTTTTTTTTTTTTTTTTTTTCCCCTAAGTGCAGAGGGGAAAGGCTGGATGCCTGCATCCCCCAAGCCTGAGTCAAACTCCAGCTCCCTGGCTGATACCTACTCGGTCAGCATGCGAAGGCTACGGCCTGGATCGAGCTGGGAGGAGGGGAGCGGTTTCCGTGACAGCCTCTTATTCATGGCCATCCTTCTCTCAGCCAAAACTGTATTTCCTGGTACCTCTCTCGGGGTTGCAAAGGAGGAGCAGTTGGATCATTTGATTAGCTTTTTCCCAGAACAGGGACCCTCCCATGTTTACTTCCTAGTGAGTGAAAGAGGAGGCCCAAGAATGGGGCGCCTGCCGGGGCCGCTCTTGAAACAAGGACAGCCCCAGAGTCAGACCGAGTTCTTCTAAATGTATCTGTTGTCTACCATCAGGTGGACACCTGCTGCCTCTTTCCACCCTTTCAATTCCCAGGGAAAACTACTTCCAGGGGTCCCATTCCAGCTAGCCCCACAGACAAAGTAAACTCCCCCTGTTTCTCAGGGACCACCTGTTTGGGGTTTCGTTTTTTTTTTGTTTTTTTTTTTCATTTGTGGTAAAAAGACACAACATACCATCTCAACCATTTTAAATTGTAGAGTTTAGTAGTGTGGACTATATTCATGTGGTTGTGGACCACATGGAGCAAATGCACTCTAGGACATTTTCATCTTGCAAAACTGCACCTCTGCACTCACTGAACAACATCTCCCTACTATCCTCTCCTCCCTCCCCTGGCAACTACTGGTCTACTTTCTGTGAGTTTGACTGCTTTAGATACCTCAATAAGTGGAAATATACAGTATTTGTGTTTTTGTGATTGGTTTATTCCACTTAGTATAATTAATGTCCTCAAAGTTCATCCATGTTGTAGCATGCGACAAGATTTTCTTCTTTTTTAAAGCTGAATAATATTCCATTGTGTATCCATTCATCTGTCAGTGGACATTTGGGTTGCTTCCACCTTTCAGCTATCGTAAATAAAGCAGCAGTAAACATGAGTGTGTAACTATCTCGCTGAGATCCTGCTTTCAGTTCTTTTGGATAAAAGTGGTATTGCTGGATCATAGACTTTAGGCTTAGGCTCCTGCCCTTGGTATTCCTACATCTTTTCCACACCAACCACCCATATCCATAAGTTGTAGAATGTTTCTTTCCTTCAAAATCAATCCCGCTGAGCATGGAACAAAGGGAAGGTTGGCCTTTGCCCTAGTCCCAAGTCAAAGTAGTACACGGACTTCTATTTTTCAATCTCTGGTGCTCTGCTGGGCCCTTGCCATCAACAGACGAATGCAGACACTCAGCTCAATCATGCCTCCCCTCCCCAAACACAGACTTCTGGCAACTCCAACATATCCCGCCACGCCGGGCGAGGCTCCACTGCTCTCTAGACAGACACTGGCGTTCCCCTGGGACTGATCACAAGCTCCCATCCTCGTGCTTATGTTAAAGCCAAGCAGGCATCTCTGCTCTAGCTCTGTCCCCCATGGGAGTGATGGCTCATTAAGCACAGCTTGGTCACTTCTGCTAGACAGCCCGGCAGTGAAGGAGAGACAGTGGATTGGCCGCCCACACAGGCTGAAGAGCTCTCATCTTCTGCAAGAGGAGCTCATCTCCTTTATGCTGTGGGAGAGGGAGTGAGACCTGCAGCAAGACTGTGGGACTGGCTCCTTTAGCCAACCCTAACACATACTCGCACAGATGCACACGCACACGCGCACACACACACACGCACATGCACCGGATGGAGGGTTCCTGCCCATTCCAGCCTATGGTTTCCCTTCCAATCATTCTTGTTTCATTTCTAGCTTTTGATTTAGGATTTCTGGCTCCAAAAAAGAAGTAAAAGGTAAAATTCCTCAAGACTGACTACTAAAAAAGTGCTATGAATTTTGTCACTCCATTTTGTATTAACCTTATTTATCAAGATCACCGCTGGCTTTCTGTGTAAGTAGAAACATTTTTGGAATTAGAAATTCCCCCCTAAACACCTCCTCAACCAATCTGCATTATAGCAAAGAGTCATTTCTCTGGTTTTGTATTGCCCTCTCTAGACTTTTTAAAAATGCAAATCTACCTAATAGGAGTAACAAATTGTCACTAACGCTTTACTATAATTCAATTTGTCAGACAGCTTTCCTCTGGGGGAAGCGGGGCAGGCAGAAATAAAAGGAAAACACAGAAAGCAGAGTTGAGGAAACGTTTATTTCCCAATTTTTCCTGGGATCGGCTCTGTGTATATTTCAGCTAGAATTTCACAAATCTTTTTGTTTCAGTGCTTGACTACCTTAGGAAAAATTGAGTGAGCAAGTTAGTCAAATCATTCTTTACATCTCAACTTAAGATGCTGATATCATGTTGTGAAATATTGTAGGGAAGGAGGTGCCCCCAAATGTTTATCTGTTTGTCTCTTATCCTAATTAAGTCCATGTGGATCCCATCTGACTTCAGAGTATGGAGACTATGTTTCCATTTTTTTGGTGGTGTTTTGTGTTGTGTTTTCCTTTAATGTGCTGTTTCAATTAGAGAAAGAACAAATCGATATTTTGGTTTGGAGGTAAGGTACAGAGAGGGAATTATTTAGTCCATAAACTATTGGGAGAATATATGAGCTCTTAAATCCTCAAAAAGAAATATCCTGATATTAGTTAAGACACTTTTGGATGAAAGAAGCAGAAATCAATTTGAGCTAGCTGAAGCAAAATATGAGGGGGGTGTCTAAGGATAAGGGGTGTCTCATAGAGCTCGAGGGCAGGAATGCAACCCAACCTAAGGAACCGAGGCCTGGGAAGCTTGTCAGCAACCCAGGAACAAACTCTACCACTTATTTGTACTGCCCTCTGAACATCTGCTTCTTTTCTCTCTCACTACAGACCAGCTTTCTCTGGTCACATGGCAATATGGCTGCCCCAAGGCTCACATGTTATCTTTCCAACCACATCAAGATGAACCAGTTATTAATTAGCTCCAGTTCTTGGGAGGGAGAACCTGATTGGTTTGACTTGGATCAGAGTCCACAGTGGCCTATTAAACTATGGACAGAGGGCCAGGCTCACATACTACGAATGCATCAGGGAGACTTTCTCAGAGCGAGGAGCACTGTATGCTTCCTGAGCAATCAGCCCCTGTTCCAGAAGAAAGCTATCCAGAATCTTCTGTTTCTCCTGCTTGTAACTTCGCCAGCTGTGGGCACAAATGAAGTCATGCACACAACTCAGCCTTGTACAAGTGCCACCAAGGTTTCCCCAAGTGTTCAACTTAGCTCATGAAGGGTCTGTCCCAGTTGAGTACCCTTATCCCCAGGTACCCCAGTTCTCCACCAGGCTTGGTCTCTGCCACGGTTCTGTTGGTCACATGACCAAAACAGGTACCAGACTAGGTCCTTCACTGGGGTCCTTATAAATTTCTGGCTTATGGTGGTTGTCCTGGTGTCATCATTAATAGCTCTCCCTTTTATTCTTGAAAGCGCCTGGTCTGTATCGTAAAGTATATGTTCTACTTATCCCTTATGCACAGTTTTTACAAGAGTCCAAGGCAAGGAGGTCTTTGTGAATCCCTTAGAGAAGCTTCCAAACACTGCAGTCTGTACCCCCAACCTTTAATAGAGTGGCCAGGAAACCCTTTCACCTAAATTAACCAAAGGAGAAAGGCAATTATTGATTCACATAAACCAGGGAAAGTGCATGGGGTACACTTTGCCTGGTGGCCACTTGATTCAGAACTCCAAACACTGGAGAACTCACTCCTCTCTCCACAATTTGTCTCTGCTTCTATTGATATGTTAACTTTATTCCTCAGACTTGTCACCTGAGGCTGGACTTATGGACAATGTCATCAGCTCTGGGCTTACTGTCCTCAGAATTCAGAGAACTCTTGCTGGGAAGACCCTGGGGAAAAGCCTTTCGACTTTGGTTGGCTCAAATGACCATTACTAGACCAATCACCATGGCCAAGGGGTGTGGAATGAGGTTGGCAGCCCCCATCAGAATCCTAATAAAGGAGGGACTGCTTTCCCAAGCAGACAAAACAAGCAATGCTCACTCATAGATTTCTGTCAGTGTTTAATATCAGCCTATTTTCACCAGAACTGAGACCTCAGCCCAGTGGGGCAGGCCATGAAATATATGTAGGTAGCCTAGCATCCCTCCCTTTCAACAGTTAGGATTTTCTGACTGAGGTGAGCTCCTCCTGATCCTCGCTGCCTTTACTTACCCAGGAGGGTCCATGGTCCTTGTGCACGTGGGTTTGGTTAGGCTACCCAAGCTGCGCACCAGACCCCAGCAGTGGACGTAGCTGAGGCACCAGCCTAAGGTTATCATGAAACATATTAGCAAAAACAAACAGGATTAAGGAAACACATACATCGCATACCAGCCCAACCCTGATAAATTCTTGAAATTAAACCATATGACTTCAGAGACCTACAGCTTAGAAGCTTGGGTCCTGAACACAACCTAGTGGGATTCATGGGGAAAAACAATCTCTCTCTCACTTTTTCTCTGTGTGTGTGTGTGTGTGTGTGTGTGTGTCTCATATCAATGTGTTTATAAACCAGGACTTGTAGAGTACATTTACTGGCTGTAAGCCTAAATGTTAGTCACAAAAGAGAAAAGCAGATAAAAACTTGAATATTATTTTCTTTGTTCATGGGAAATTCTACTTTTCTTTAGTATTGCTAATTAACCAAGAGACTTTCCCCTCCTAATTTGCAGCAGTGCTTTGAATGATTCTCAGCAAAGTTGGGCTGTTTCAGACTTATTCAAGGGTCCATGGTCCTTATGCATGTGGGCTACATGTCCACGTGAATTTCTATAGTTGCAATACATCTGCAATCAAGTCTTTGTATTGGTTGACCCTCGGTGCTAAAATTCGTGAGCACACAGATGAAGCCCGCTGAGTTCATATACAAGATATGCACCTAATTTAAAATTCCTTTCATTTCTCAAATACATTTCGGAAAATCATTACAAATCAAGAGACTGATGTGAAGCTTAGCAATGTACCTTAAAAGCAAGATTAAGTTTTGTACAGCTAAGCACGGGGTGAACTGCTGAGCATCCAGAGTTTTTAGAGCGCACAGCATCGTAGGTCTACTGTGTTTGGAAAACAGCAGCCCAGACATGTGGGGTTCCCCTTCACTGGGAAGCACTGAGCATCCATCAGCAAAGCTACTTGCATGCTCTGTACCCTTCGGAACCCTGGTCCAGATCCCAGTGCCAAGTCCGAAGTGAGTCAGCGGACTGATTGGATGCACGATATGAGAAATCTTTCTGAAAACCATTTCTCTCCTGAGGGACACACACGAGGGCATGGTTTGTCTAGAGCTACACAGCTTCTGCCAAAAGATGATATTGCCACAGCTTTTAAACATATGATGCAAGATTTGTGCTGTGAAAAGTCCTCACTTACAACTTAAGTATTTTTGTTCAGCAGGATAAAAGAAAAGAAAACAAACACATAAGCCCTAACACAAGGCCTGTTTATGGCACTGGATCAGGCAGGTCTCAGGCTTTTTACTACATCCCTACTTCTTATAACTGGATCAATTAGCTTAGAGGGGTTCCACATCTCCTTGAACATGAAAACAGTGTTACCTTCTGTAATTAATTATACAGAATAGTTGTCCAACCTCAGTTTTTCTGCACCATTCATGGAACTGACTTGCCACTTTTCAGTTTTCAATTTTAGGAAATGAATTCTTGTGAAACTTATACCTATTGACTTTGAGGATGCTTCTAGGAAATCATTAAATGTTTTCAGAACCAAAGTCACTGTACTTCTGCTAATTTTCCAAAGACAAGCCCAAGTCTGAGAGAGACAGAAACCCAACTGTAATTATATCTCCGGTGCCTGGGAAGCATCTCCAGCTTAGATGAGTAAATGTGAAGAGAGAAAACAATCATGAGCAATTAGCTGGTCCTGACTAAATGTCAGCAGTGGTTCCGCCCCGAACCCCGAGCCCTCCCTTCCATTCTTCCCTCAACCACATTTCCAGTCAGCCAGGCAAAGAGGGCCTCTGATTCACATTGCTTCTCTGGAATTAGGCCCAGCAGTCTTCACCAGTGACTTCTTAAAAGCCTGTCCCTTCTTCTGGTCATCATTGTCTTTTCTCCCATTACTTTTTAAAACCATTTTACTGGAAAACTGCTTGGCACCGAGCATCTCTTCTTTTAGTTAGGGCAGCTTCAAGTTCCCATTGGCCCACATATAATGCCAGCGGCTGAGCTCGGTGACTGTGAGGGGAAGATATTTCTTTTAAAACACTCCACATTTCTACTGCAGATGGGAACCAGCAGCGGTCTCCCCAAGCCTGTCACATCTGGTAAAACCCTGTGAATGGACTGTTGGGACAATCAGGGTGACTTCACAAGGGGTCTGGCTCCATGGAGCTACAGTCCAGGCAGAGAAAAGACCTGGCACACGGGGGCGGGGAGCTTAACTGCCAGACTGTTTGATTATTGTTGTGTAGTTGTTGTTATTCTTTCCTGAGGGCCAGTGACGATTTGCAGCCCTGATGCTTACTTCTGAGGAACTCTGAGCAAGATGCCGCCGCCTGGGGGAGTGCCCCCTGGAGTTCTCATTTTGGCCTCAAAGGGGGACATTTTGCATGCTGGGAAGGTGACCTCTCATCCCCCTTCTCTGATGGGTGAGTTGGGATGCAGAGAACTTGATGCTTGCAGTGTACCCTCTTCCCCTCTCATTTTCCAAAAAGCCTCTTCAAGACTAGAACTTTCTCTATTCTCCACAAGCTTTTTTGAGACTGGACTCGACAGCAACAGAGGGGACATTTTTGTCTTCAGCTCTGGGCCTCTTTGTCCATGTCTCAGTGGCTTCAGAGCTTGGAGTGGAAAAGAAGGAAAGTAATTAATCATCATTCTCAGATTCCAGCACTGCCCTCAGGAGTGAAGAGGAGAGGAGGCAGGGACTCACATGGGAGTACCCCAAGAAGACCACTAGCATCTTAAAACCAACAAAGGGATGTGGGAAGGGCATCGATGACCAGCATGAGGACTGAGGACAGATATGGAAGAATAAAGATAAGTGGACTTAAAATTTTCTCCTAGGAAACTCTGACTGAAGCAGAAAGACACGCAGGACCATGGCTCCTCTCGGAGTCTTTTTTAAAATAATGCTTTTCAGGATTAGTTTCAAAGCAAAGATTGTTGAGAAGAATTATCTGTTGGTGCACTCTCATCATTATTAGAGGTTTCTTAGAGCAGCGGTCCCCAACATTTTTGGCACAAGGACTGGTGCTCCTATGAGAATCTAATGCCTGACGGTCTGAGGTGGAGCTGAGGCAGTGATGCTAGTGCTGGGGAGCAGCTGCAAATTCAGATGCTTGCTCACCCGCTGCTCATCTGCTGTGTGGCCTCATTTCCAGCAGGCCACAAACTGGTAGTGCTCCATGGCCCGTGGAATGGGGATCTCCATCTTAGAATATCTTCCTGGGACTGTTGCTAGAATTTGATTTATACCAGTGTTTTGTGATCATTGGGAGTGCGGTAGGTACTTGAAGTGGAATTAGAAATTTAACTGATATCTTCCAGATGCAAGAGATTAGATCTGCAAGAGAAATAAGAGAATATGGTAGAGGAGAGAGGCAGGGCGCATTCTTACTAATTATAAGAGCTCATCCTAAGCCAGTAGTTATAGATCCTAATTAGAATCACCTAGGGAATTTTCAAACAATCCCAATGTTCAAGTCCCTTCCCACATCATGCAAACCAGATATGCTGGGAATGGGCCAGGGTATCGGTATTGTCAAGAGTTTCCCAGACATCTCTGGTGTGCAGCTGGGACTGAGAAACAGTGTTCTAGGCAAAGGGAGCATCAGTCATCTGTGCCCTAACTTTGGAACAGCCACAGGTGATGGGGTGGGCGTGGGGTACTATCCATTCATTCTTCCCTAATGAATCTAAAGCTTCATTACTCAAAGGATGACCCCTGGACCAGCTGTATCAGTATGAGCTAAGACCTTGCTTAAAAATACAGAATATTGGGCCCCACCCTAGACCTAGACCTATCAAATCAGAATTAAAGTGGGGAAGTGTTCGTTAAAGTGTAATGTGCATAGGAAACACCTGGAATCTCGTTAAAATACAGATTCTGTTTTAGTAGGCCTGGGGTGCAGTCCAAGATCCTGCCATTTTTTTTTTTTAACAAGCTCCTAAGTGATTCCAATGCTGCTGATCCATGGACCACACTGTGAGGAGCAAGGCAGTTAAGGACTTGGAGCAGCAACAAATGGAAGTAGCTCAAAGAACAGTGCTCCAACTTAGAGTTGCTCTGTAGAAGTGTTGCTGAATAAGTTGCATGGAGCATCTTCAAGGACATAAAAGACATGGGATTTTACAGAAGTGGCTGCCTTTCCAGGGGCAGCCAAATAGTAATACCACTATCAGGAGATGCCATTGTTGGGAACTTTCAGCTTCTAGTTGGAGCTGTCACCCACAGAAACTAAGGGGGAGAATCAAATTAACAGACTGCCTAGCAAACTGGAACTCTCAATGCGTCCCCAGCTCAAGTCACACTTGAGAATGAGGAAACTGGCCGTTTTTATCACTTCCTGTCCAGTCTTCCCATATGCTTCACACTGAAATTAGAAAATAATTTTCCATCAGGGTCCCTTATGGGGCTTATGTATTCCTTTACTCCACAAATATTTATTGAGCTCCTATTTTGTACCAGGCACTGAGCTAAGACTTAGATTTGGACGTCTACAAACTGGGGCTCCAGCCAGCTGTGGAGACCTAGAGCTGCAAACTAGCCATCAGAGGAGTGGATACTGTGACCCAAGAGAAGGTTACTCTGGGATGCTGTCCATAAACATCTTCGCTATTGTACAAATCCCAAGCCTAATGTCAATTGGTATCAGTTTCAGAAATAAGACCATATATGATTCATTTGAATCAGGCAGCGGAAAAGCCAATGCTATTACTAGAAGGAATTGGACACCACTGAGCTGCTCTAGGGTGAAAGCTAAATACACCTAATATTTGTGAATGAAATGGCAGCCATGGAGGATTCGTATGACTGACTGGGGCTGCAATATGAGAACCAATGTGAGCGTTTGGGAAAGGTTCAGTTTGGGGCAGGGAATGTAAGCGGAGTTTAAACCCTAAACTGTATTCCTCCTGCCCACACAGAAAGGCTTTCCCTGCGTCATTTGGGAGGCCCCTCCAGTCTTACCCTCTGAGCCAGTGTGCTCAGCAGAGGTGTAGCTGGCCACTGGGACTCTCAAACACCATGTAAACAAGGTTTCTTGTGACTTTTGTCAGGCTCAGGGGCTTCTGCTTTGAAGAGCTGTGCCCACTTATTGTCAAGGTAGGAAGAACCTTGGTCAATAGGTTCTCTGATGGCCCAGGGGTAGGGAATGTTTAACAAAGTCACTGATGAGGACCTGTGACACCTCAGCAGAGCTGGGAACATGGGTTCATTATTAGCAGCAGCAATCAGGAACTCCATGGGGGCAACATTATAATTTCTCCCCTTGCAAAGATACATTAGAGCCCGAAGCTTACTGATGTTAAATAACTTGTATAAAGTTATAGGGTAGTAGATATCAGTGGAGAAGAACAGAGATTTTCTGACTTTGAGTACCAAAACACTATCCAAAGCCTGGTGGAACTGGTTAGTGAAGAGGACAATGAGCAGCAATTAAGAAACAAACTACAGAGAGAAAATCTGTCCTCATACAGGCATGTCTCAGATTTTGCAGGTTCGGTTCCAGACCACTGCAATAAAGCGAGTTGTAATCTTTTTTCACAGATGGAGGGTCTTGCCTTCAATTTGTAAAAAACACAACATCTGTGAAGCACAATAAAGTTGGGTGTGAGTGTGCAAAAGGAAACGTGTAATCATCTCCACCTGATGGGCCTCCATGTGTAGGGTACGTACGACAAACTGTGAGGAATTAAAAAGGAAATGGAAGGCTGGGTCCCTTCAGTCAAAGGAGTATGCAGTGTTACTTTGGCAATAGCACAAATACAATAGACATATGCAATAGCACAAGTAATATAAGGGCAAAATGCATATCTAAGTGATGACGGCTGTGTAAGGAGCCAGGTGGCAGGAAGGCACGAAGAAGGCTCGGAGGTAACTGGAAAAGCGTGTGGGTAGAAAGAACTCAATAGAAAGCCACAGTATTAGCATCTACCAGAGAAAGTCGCTCCTACTAAGGCAGCTTTAGGTATGCTCACTGGGGCCAAGATAGAGCCCTCCAAAAGACCTCAGACTAGAGAAAGTAGAGCATTAAATTCTCCCAGGCACATCTGGTTGGAAAGGGAAGAGGAGGAATAAGGGAAAGTTCCACTGTAATATGCAAAGAGAAAGGAAAAGAAAAGTGAAAGGAAACCATGTGCATTTTGGAACGAAATTGTGAGAACAATTGGGTAAACCGAGTTAAATTCTTTCCCTTCAGTTTCTCCCCTTTCCAAAGCATCCTACGTTTTAACTCAGATTGTTCACGCTAAGATTTTGATTCCTGTTCAACATGCTATGTAGCGAGTAGTAACTGCCTCTCTTTGCTTCCAACTCAACAAAATATTTGTGAGGACTCAGGTAAGGATGAAAATGCACAGAATAAGATTATTCTCATTCAACAAAACAAAACAAATTCTGCTGGAAACTGAGAGGTTTTAATATATCTGATGGATCCACAGTGAAGGAAAAGGTAATCTAGGAATGCATCCATGAGCTGGCTGTATGTCCTCTTATACCACAGGCAGCTTCCATACCTGAGAAAGAGGAAGATCCCATGCACTGTTCTCTACTTTCCTGTTCCTCTTCGTTCAGAGGCACAAGGTGTGTATACCCTGTTGAGCATGGAACCCCTGTTCCTTTAATAGGTGTGGGTGCCCCTCCCCACCACCAGCTGTATTAATTCAGGTAGAGCATTGCTGATTTAGGTCCCTCCTATAAAACACTGTAGGTGGGCAGAGACAAAAATCTCAGGTAGCATGCTTGCAGGGGACCAGAGTTACTAATTGGTTCAGCATGGCAGAGAGAAAGGCCTTGGAAGCAGGAGAAAAAAATTACACCTCTTTTTAGGAGAGCCAATGTGATGCATGCCTGTGAGTGAGGAATTGTGCTGTATGTGTGCACATCTGCCTCATTTCCAGTTACAGGTCTAAGGTGATAGAACCCACACTCCAGTCTGGATACTGCCTGTACCAGCATCTCTTAGGATGGAGCCAGAAATCAACTTTGCAAGTTCCCCTAGATAATTCTGATACCTTAAGAACTAATGAGTTAGAGGGACTACATAATAATGGAAATTACTATTACTATAAACACCTCAATAACAGATGACGTTAATAAAATAGTATCAAAAAGCCAATGATGAGACCATTCTGAAGTGGAGGGCTGACAGGATACAACAAGCTGGGGTTACAGCACATGCTACAACATAAAATGAAGTGTTGAGAAGAAAACATTGTTAGGAGTGGTAACAACAACAAAAAAAAACTGCAAGGAAACAATGTTTGTAAAAACACAATTAAACTCTACATCGGAAGAGTAAATAACTAGCAGCCCTGACAGAGTTGACTTTAAATCAGTAATAAGTCTAGAAAGTCCTCCAGAAGATTAGAGAAAAAAAGAAAAATGTTTTTACATGAGACAGAATTTTTCAATAGAAGATAAAATGTAGATTTCAATATTAAATCAGATTTTTAAGTGTTGGCAACTAATTCATGTTAATTTTTTTCCTACAACACACCGCAGGGCAGGTCATCTCCATGGGCACCGCTAATCTAATAAAATCCTTTCATACTACAGATAAAGGAATTGAGTCTGGTTTTCCCATCCTCGAGATCCAGAATGGAGCTTTACACAGCATCTTAATTGCCCACTTGGTTTTGTTTTAGGTTTTAGGAAGCTGCTGTATTACAGAGTTCTAGAGACACTGAAGGTGGAAATGGTTCTTAGTGGGGCCAGGGGAAGTTTCTCTGGAAAGGCAATGAAGAAACTCAGATTTGATGTCCAGATGCATTAAGTGTTTTGTAAGCCGCGTGTAATCTGCCAAGGCAACAGACCAAAACTTTCAGTTGACATTTCCTTCAACACACCAGGCTTGTTTGGGGAGTCTGGGCCAGGTGACAATGATGGCACCAAGAGCTTGTTTTCCCAATTGGAGTCAAAACATTTGCTGAGCAAACCCATAAATTGGCTAGACAAAAGTAAATACAGAGGAGAGACATGGGAAAGGTGAGGTGATCACACAGCCATGGGTGAAAGGAGCGCCGGAGGGAAACACACTGCAAAAGGGAGGGCGATGAGGACGCGGGAATGGTTGAGCCAGCCAATGAGTTAACATGCACCATTCATCTTTTATTCTTCGACGGATGTTTATTTAGCACCTACTAGGTGCCGGGCACAGCTGCAGTTGGTAAGAATACAGTAGTGAACAAGACCAAGTTCCTGTCCTCATAGAGCTCACACTATTTTCACATCACACATCTTTTATCCTTGCATCTTATATGATTGCCTCCCATCTCTACATCGCAGCCGACAGCAGAGTTTGTAACTATCATTGCAACATGTTCACATCTTGCATCACTTTCACATTAACCATGTTGGACCTAGGCATCCTGACAGACTTTGATCTTTTCAGAGGTTCGGGAATTTCAGAGGCCCGAGTACCATGTGGTCATCATCAGACCACATACAGGTTGTGAGGTGGGGAATCAACTATTATTATTGGCATTTGTTTCGGGTTCTATAGTAAAGTTGGAATATATCAAGGAATTTACAGTTTTGTCTCCTTCACCTTAAATAGAATTATTCTTAGGTGTTTCATTCCCAACCTTCACCCTCTTTAAATTTTTAAATTTAACTATGAAATTTTATAGGAATAGAGTGGTCATCTTTAGTCTTTGAACCTTCTCTTGCTTGGCAGTCTCATTTCATAGTACCCCACTTTACATACATTCATAATGGTGGGTCATAACTTCATCCTAATTGCATGAGCACTTCAGCCTGTTAGAAAGGACACTAAGCTGTTCCCTTAAGAATGGGTATAATTATTGGTTTGTGCGATAAAAGCTTATTCAGTTCATTTTCTGTATCAGGAAAAAACATGAAGAGAAATGGTCTGTGACTGATGAAAAACCTCAGTAAATTCCCATTGTTTACATCTGCAGGGGTCAGTTTCTCTGGACAATGCTGTTAATTGTCATTACATGGGTAAGTAGTTGCATCTACATGGGCAGCAATAAATTATTTAGATAATTCACCCATTGAACATTAATAATAGAGGCTTTTTCCCCCCCAGAAATGTACTTTATTTTCCCCTTTAGTAAGTCTGATTTATTCAAATTACTTTTAACCAAATTCTACCCAGTCCACTGGATTTAATATACCCATGAGGCCCCACATGTCTATTAAATAAGGACTTATGGTGTTGGCACAGTGCTTCTTATAGGGTCTGAGGCCTTGCAATTTGTTCTCTGTGTGTTACCATTGCCTTACAAGGGGAATTGGTGAAGGCTTTTTCATTGCATACCCCACTCCTGATCCTGTGCTTTCTCATGTACAGCATTGCTCACTCCCTCCTGGAACACTGCCCACTTCCTTTCAACCTTTACCCAGCTTGTTTCTTGTCCATTAAGGCTTTCTCAAATAGAGATTATTCCAAAGAAATGCTACCAATGCTTTGCTGGAGAGCAGACATTTGGACCTAACATGGAGTAGTAGAACACACAGGCACTGTTGGCCTTGTCTGCTGACGGGAACCATAGACTCATGAATTAAAACAAGGTACACACACCTCCCACCCACCTGCCACCAGGGCCTGGTCAGCTAAGGGAGACAGCTAAGGGAATATCTTCTGTGCCTAACGGTCCATGAGTTACAGACTGGCCAAGCCCACTGACTGGGCAGCCAGAAGCCCAAACCATCTGAACAGGCTTGGACTCCCCGACTTCCACGACAGCGTCCCCAGGCAAAGTCGGGAGTCCGACTGTGGATGCCAGGTATTTTGCTTGGCACAGCACCTGTCACATCAAGAGCCCTTAATGGGAATTTGCTGAACCTTTTACTAACTAAGGATTTTGGTGCTCTTCCATTTCTCCTGTCCACCCTTACAGGCCTTGGGATGGTCAGGCATCTGTCCATCCACATGATATGAAAGCAGATCTGATAAGTTACCAACACTTTGAAGCTTCACAGGTCGTCTTTTCTTTCTAGAAGCTTTTCTTATGTCTGAAGAGAAACAAAAAATGTTAAGTAAGCAAGACAAATAATGAGACAACTGCCACAGGGACCAGACAGGTGAATTTTTATCGATGCTTCTTTCCTTGCAGGAAATGCTCGTGGTATGGAGAATAATTCTGATTGCTCTAGGTATGCAACAGCCATTGCCCCAGGTTTTTCTTGTCAATAGAATTCTAATGTGTTCACGTGTGACTCTCGTGCTTTAAGAAATCTGGGCCCACCTTCACTCTTGATTAGTTTAACTGGATCACGGAGATTCCACCTGCCCTTGCCAACAATTGGCTTTTAAAAGGGCATGGTAACAATTACAGCCAATAAGATGTAAAGGAAAGGTTTTTGAGGAACGTAGGGCAATGCTGGTTTCACTTCAGCCTTCGTGTTTTGTTGTGTGAGGATGTTCTGATTAGGGCTTAGCTAGGAGATGAGCTAAAGGGCTAACACCAGCACCCTGCGGATGGCAGAGCAGAGTTATGAAAGGAATCTTGTCTTTAATTACAAACCGATGCTGGACCTGCCATCCCTCAGACTGCTCCTCCTTTGAGAAAATAAATAATGCCCTTTATTGTTTAAAGCCGGTTAGGTTAAGTCTTTTGTTACCGCCAAAAACTAACCAGGAGGAAGCCAGCTCCGATCAGAATATTGCCAAGTGTGCAAGGACTCCAAGTGAGGTGAGTTGGTTGAATTCTTTAAACAGTGAATAGTCCTGTGTCTGATCATCCGTTTTCCTAAAGGCACCAGACAATCCTCCAGCAAGCTGTCCTTTCCCTGAACTCTGAGAGGAATATCGCCGAATTTAAACTTCATTTTTGGGAACTTAGGAATCTTTTAAGGTGGAATTAAGCCCTGAAAACAGAGGGATTTCTCCCAGGCTTCTAGAGTCACCATCAGTCGGGGACTCTCAGTTCTGTCCAGCGGCGGCCATGGTCTGGGTTCTCACATACTTGTCCTCCCAGCTCTCCGCACGGGGTGGGGAGACAGGGAGGGAAAGGACAGGCTGAGGGGAGGCACGAGAAGTGCTGGGAGAGAAGTCCCCAGACCCACCCCAGGCCCACGGGGGTGCTCTCTGCCCTGTACCGTCAGCCGGTGGCTTTACTTACATGAGGAAACTTTCTTGAGGGAGAAATATGTCTTCTTTCTTACTCTCTGACAAATTTCCTTTAAATTGGTCTCCCTGTGTTTAAAATTTTTGTCATTACTATAATGGAATCTGGTGGTTTCAGATATGCCATTTGTAGTTCTAACTATGTCCTCCACATAAACTCTTATCAGGGTCATTCATTAGTTGCAAATGGCGTAAGAGTAAACTATCTCCCAGGCAAACCTTTATTGATGAATCTTAGCTAAGACCAGGTAGGAAACAGGGAGCAGTTCCCCTGATGGGGGTCAGTTCGTGAGCTTCCAGTTGGAGAGCGTAGCCCTCCTAGATAGAGCCGGAGAATGAGATCAGCCTATCACAAATCAAGCAGAGACATGTAAAGGCTTCAAAAGAGGCAAAAAGAGTCCCCAGGTCAGTAATCACACATAGGTGTTACAGGGTAAAATAAAGAAGGGTTCCTCAGAAGGTGTGCTGGTCAGTTATGGAAGTGGATGTAGCAGCGAGCTGACACCAAGAGTCACTGTTTCCTGGGCAGCATTGATAGCTTTTTATCTGTGCTATTCCAGGGGGGCGGGCGGAGATAGTTGGGATGAAGAAATCATTGCTTAGCTCTAAGTTTCAAAACAGAGCTAAGTGTACAGAAGAGATAGCCTAAAAGCTGTGCTTTGACTTTTGATTTTCAAGAGGCAGGCTTTGTTGGGAAAGAATTTCCACTGTCCTTCCAAAAGTTAGCTTTTTCTATCAAGAGCAAACTTCAGGACTGATTGCGTAGAGTTTGCACATTAAATTTAAAGTAGGGAAGAATGTGCACTGACCATAGTACAGGTGTCTGGTATAAAATCCCTCCAGGTAGATGGAATTGGGCGAGGCTGGAGAGAAAAGAAAATGATTAGATACTGAAGATAAGCCTGCTCCCTGTCAACCAGCTGATCCAACACATCCAGGATGAAACCTTACAGGTGAAAATAGGAACCATGGTATTTGGTAGATTCTAGATTGACTTATTCAGCAGATAATTATTGAGTTCCTTTGTAGGGTCTGCTACTGTTGCCAGGTGGTTGAGATACACCAGTGAACAAAACAGGTTCCTACCACCCTCCTGGAGCATTTAGTCTCATCTGGGAAGACATAAAGAGTGAATTAGTGTGATCTGATGATAAAAGAAAAAGTAGAGGAAGACAAGGATTCAAAGTCTGATTGAAAACCTGCAGTCTTAACCATGTCACTGGTTTCTATTATAGTGGTTTTCTTTTTACTATGGGAAACCTACGAAGACCTGTTTACATTAGTGATAATAAGCAATTGGCTCCAGGACCTTCTTGAAGTGAAGGAGACACGTGCATAACAAGTCCTAATCATAATGAGACTCTTGAAAGATGGGAAACAGGACCCAGTGCATCCTAGATCCTTAAATTTCCTCTGTGTTCTAAACTCTGCTTTTTCACTAGGAAGAGACACTCAAAATTAAATCCAAACCTCTGACAAATATGGCCTGAAGAATGAGCAATGGCATGCATCTGATTTAAATCCTGTGAACTAGACCAGAGCTCCATTTTGCAGGGTTTGGTCATTTGCAAATGCAAATCCACTACTAGCCTTTTCCCAACAGTCTCTGCTTAGCACTGCAGGGGCTTCCCGAAACATTTGTTTGTGTTTTCTTGTTCTCTTTTCTAAACTCACAACCAAGAAAATGTTCAATAAGTAAAATTACCCACGCCATATAATTTCATCCACATTTCTTACAAAAGTTGTCTCCTCCAGACTTCAACAACTAGTTGAAGCCATCAGGAAGGGATTGCTGTTATGAAATGTGTAAACAATTGATTATACAAGCTTCTCATTAGCCTTGGCATCTGGCACGCTCCCCATGTGTCAGATGGTTTGTGTGCACGTGCACACACACGCAAGCACAGAATGTGGAAAGAGTAAGTAGATAAGCTGACAAGTGCCTTCCACACAGTAAGTGATCATTTAAGGTATAAATGCAAAATTGAAATATAAAATTTCTTTGCCACACTTTTCAGCCTAAGAGGATATCTCACCCTGGGAGAGAGAATAATTGTAGATATATAGCAGAGGTATTGGTTTTTGGGGGACTGATTTTTTTTTCCTCCACCCACAGACAGGGGATATGGTTCAGGTTTGACCAGTCATCATAATTCCATCTCCCTTGTCATGGTAACTATCCGTGAGGGGTACATGGTCCAACCTGGGCCAAGAAGAGTCTTCCTCAGGACCTGGGTTGGCACTGTTTGGAAAGAGATGTTCTTCTACCCAGGCTGCTAAACTTGTGGACTGTGAGCCTGGAGCCGCTTTGGCATTGTTGCCTCTGCAAAGGGAAGGTCAGCCTGAGGATGAAGCCAGGAGAAGAGAGAGAGAGTGTCAGAGGTCACTTGAGTCCCTGGATATTTCTCCTAAAGTTAGATGAACTTCCCAGTGGTATGAATTAATACGTTTTCTCCTTTGCTTCAACAAGATTAAAATGGGTTTTGTCACTTGCAACCAAATCAGTGCTAATATACACAAGATCATAAAAAGTACATTTGTTGAGCATCTGCCATGGGTCAGGCACAGTCCTGGGTGTTTTGTGTATATACTTCATGAATTCCTCCAATAGTACTTCAGGTTGGATGATACTATTCTATTTCAAAACAAGGGAGTAAGGACAGAACAGTAAGATTAAATAGTCTGTACAAAGGCATGTGGTTAGCAGGTGGTCTGTAGGAGACTTCAGTGTAGGACACTAGGCTTCTGAGTCCATGCTCTTCCTGCCCTATCCTATCACTAGGCATCAGCAGTAGCTCAGTTGGAAAGAAACTTGGCATTAGAAGACTCTGAAAGTCACTTATTAGTGGTTCTTGGATATGTTTCAGCATGCGAGCCCTTATTAACTATATCTCTCTATTCTGTTCCATTGATCTGTGGCTATGTTCTTATACCATATTATTTTGTTTACTATAGCATTGTAATATAATTCGAAATCAGGGAGCATGATGCCTCCACCTTTTGGTTACTTATGGGGTTTTTTTGTGATTGCCTACAAATTTCAGGATTGTTTTATTTCTGTGAAAAATGCCATTGGAACTTTGATAAATGCATTAACTATAAAGATTTCTTTAAATACGATGGGCATTTTAACAATATTCTTCCAATCCACAAGCATTGAATATCTTTCCATTTATTTGTGTCTTCAGTTTTTTACATCAATGTCTTATAGTTTTCAATGTACAGGTCATTCACATCCTTGGTTAAATTTATTAAGTATCTTATTCTTTTTGATGCAGTTATAAGTGGAACTGTTTTCTTAATTTCTCTTTCTGATAGTTCATTATTAATATATAGAAATGCAACTGATCTTCATATATTTATATCCTGCAACTCTACTGAATTTGTTTATTCGAACATTTAGTGGAATCCTTCGGGTTTTCTGTATTTAATGTCATTGCAAATAATTTACTTCATTTTCAATTCGGATGCCTTTTGTTGTTTTTGTCATTGTTGCCTAATTGCTCTCTGGCTATGACTTCCAACGCTGTTGAATAAAAGTAGTGAGAGTGAGCATCCTTTTCTTGTTCCTGATTTTAGAGTTAAAGTTTTCAGTTTTTCACTATTGAATATGATGTTAGCTAAAGACTTGTAACATCTGGCCTTTATTATGTTGAGGTTGTTCCCTCTATACCCACATTGTTGAGAGTTTTTTTCTTCAGTATCCATTGAGAAGATCGTATGATTTTTACTCATTTTGTTAATATGGTGTATCACATTGATTTGTGAATGTCGAACCATCCTTGTGTCCCTGGAATAGATTTCCTTTTCTCATGTCATATAATGGTTGTAATATATTGTTGAATTCATTTTGTATCTATGTTCACCAGAGATATTGGCCTGTAATTTTCCTTTCTTGTAGCTTTGTCTGGTTTTGCTATCAGGTTAATGCTGGCCTTGTATAAAGAGTTTAGAAGTGTTCCCCCCATCCTTTTTCTTTTTTTAAACTTTTTTCCTCAGGTAAATCACTTGTCTTTGTTTTATTAAGGATTTTTTTGAGATTTTCATCTTGTTCTTTCATTTGAAACATGTTCCTCAGTTTTTTCATATTCTTCGACTTCCTGTGTTAGTTTCTACGCATTAGATAAAAACAGCCACCTCTCCCAGTCTTGAAAGTGTGGCCTCACTTAGGGGATGAACCTTATTTAACGCTACCCAAGGCCTTGGTTGTCTCTCAAACCTTTGTGATTGTCCAAAGAGCCATTTTATTTTTAGTGGCTCCTAGTAGTTGAGGGGGTTTTAAGACCTATCAGTTTCCCAAAGTATAGGATCTTGGTCAGTACCTAGGTCTCCGGAAAGGATTACAGTTAACCCTTAGATGTGTGTTTAGCCTACCACCCTGTGCAGGTAAGCTAATGGGCCTCTTTCACAGAAAGACTGGGCTCCCGGGACTGCTGCTTCTTGCTGTACTTTGGGAGCTAGCGGCCACTTGAGAACTCTTTCTCCATTGGTTGCAATCCTGGGGTACCCACAAGCATAAGCCCTGCTGGCCACCAGAGCCTGGCAATCTAGGGGTATCCCCTGGGCAGCAGATATAAAAATCAGGGCACCAGAGGGGAGGACACGGGCTCCTTTTCAGGAGATTTTGGTGACCTGGGGTGAGTTGGAGAGAGAGTGCAAACATGGCTCTCATCATCATTCCCCATCCCCTGCTGCTTCAGCAGGCCCCTAGGTGTGTTAAATGACATGCCTGGCCCTCTCTCAAAAATGGGTGCTTTTCAATAGGCCGCCTCTGTGCCGGGACCTGGGGTGGGTATGTTTGAGCATCTGAGCCCTTTTAGAACCATATATCAGTTTGCTGTAGTCTTGTGGGTCTCATGGACATGAGCCCTGTTGGTTTTCAAAGCTAGATGTTTTAGGGGTGTGGAGAGAAAAGGGGCCACATATTAAACCTGACAATCAGGGGAAGCCTGCATGGCAGACCTTGCAATCTCAGACAGAAAGTAACCACATAGGAGGGTCTGAACATAAAAATTCCTAACTGAAAGTGGGTCTTGGCGAGTCATCACATTCTGGGCATATAGCCTCCTTGACAAAGGTCAATCTTTATGTTAAGTGAGCCTATCTATTGTCATTTTGCATCTAAGATAACATACCTTTAAAATAATAATAAAAAGATAACATATCTTCGAAATATCAGCGATCTCCTTTTCCAGATCCCTCAGGGCACACCACTAGCACCAGAGCAGAGACCCCTCGTTTTTATTTTGCTCCCCCGAATACCATCCGTAAGTGCTTTAAATGTTAATTATTATCTATTCTATACTGACAATGTAAAAGAAGTATGTGTCTTTCTGTTTTACTTTTTATCCAATACTAAAGATTTCCCTACTTTCCTTTCTCCCACCTTTTACTCTACCACAAGTGGGTTTCATGTAACCCCCCTATGTCTCCTGCTTTGATTCTAATAGTGTATAATAAGCTGCAAAACTGCCAATCTTCAGACCTTTTTCTCAATTTGTTGAGACTTTGCTTCCTGGCTACTGCTGTCAGTTTGGTTCAAATAAACTCATAAAAATTCTCTACAGGTTTGGACATTTCTGAAATCAGCAGGGGCTTGTGTCTCAAGTGCAGGTCTTAGAAGTTGTGTGCTTCCAACCCTTCACTTCTCAGGAGGAAGCTCAAGTTTTTGAGTTCTCAATTGTGAGTTCCTGTGCCAGGGGTGGAATTTATGGCAAGACCGTGTGTCGGCCTTTCCTACTCACTTCAGTATGGGATTTTTCTAGTTAATGAATAAGTCACTGAGCTAGTTTTGGTTTTTTCCTCAGGAAATCATTTCATACGTAGCTGTAGGTCTGGTATGTCTGTGGGAAGAGGTGAGTTTGGGATCTTGCTACATCATCATGTTGAGCAGGAACCTGTGACTGCCTTCTTCTCTTAGTACAATGTTTCCAAAGTTGTATCGTGTTGTATCGTGTATCAGTGCTTCATTCCTTTTTATTATATCAATGATTCTTGACCTCTTTGGGGATTAAGGGGTACTTCAGGAGTCTCCTGAAATGTAAGCATCCCGCCCTCTGCAAACTGAGACTGATGTAACAGTTTCCCAGAGTTCCTGGACCCCTTAAACCCCATCCACAGAACCCAAAATAAATGCATAAATGCGAATATCTCTAAAAGTCAGACACAATTTTAAACGACACTTCTTTGCAGTAGGTTGTCCTTCCCACGTTCATGTAACACTGACCAAAAGAGGCCTCACTAAAGCACTGTTCCATAAGGAGACAGCTTTCCTGGGAATCTACCCCAAGCACAATATAACTACAATAATCAAGTAGGTTCGCTGGGTACACATCACCATCACTAACAACAGCTGCAGAGATTCAGGAGTTTATGAAGATACAAAAGGATTAGATGAGAATGACTAAGAACTATGAGCAGTTTACTATGTAGTAAACTTAAACATGTACGGTATGTTTATATAATAGGCTATAAATGATGTATAGAGGCTTCTGATGAGAGTTTCCAATTCTTTCTCCCTAGTTACTAGTGAAATCTTATCAAGTGTGGCTGAGAAAAGTCTCTCTTCTGGACAAGGCAGGGTTGTGATGAACCTCTTGGCTCCCTGCATGGTCCTCCTAACCCAGCAATCTACTCTTGGAGTGCGGCTCGCTCCTGCCAGGACCTCCCGTTACCACGGAGGAAGCTTTCTTACCCGATAGTTGGAATGGGAGCTGATCGGATCATTGAAAATACAGGCTTAAGATAAGATATTTCTTTAAGATTATGTAATTTTTAGCTGACGTAAGGAAAAGATATATACATTTTATTTTTACTTAAAACATAGGTTCAGATAGCATATGAAATAACTGATATTTCACTATTTCTGACTTTCAAAATAGTATTTTCATTAGGTACAACTTAAAACAAGCATTTGTTTGAATATAGGTCTTCTGATTAGGGTACCAAACCATTTTTCTTGCATCAGCTACACCCCTAATATAGCACCTACAATTTTTGGCTTTGTTTTATTGAAGTGGAATAAAACTTAAAGGCATTTGCTCTGGAGAGAATGTATTTCTAGTTTTTTATCCCCCTTGCCAGTTATTTAGGATTATCTTGCCCATGCAACTGCCGCCCGTACTTTGATAGCAACTTTTCCTTTACAGGCTGACTTGTGAAATCGTTTCAAGCTTCCAACCTGACTTTCATAGAAACAACTCTCATTTTGCTCTCCTATTTTACTCACATAATATTAAAATAAATTATTATAGCAACAAGGACAAGACACAGACTTAGTCTAAAAAGTGTGCCTTAATAAGCCTACAGCTCAATTGGTAGATCCAGAAGTGAAGAAATGTGGTGGAAAGAAGCCTACTAGCTGCTGGTGTTATGAGTAAGAATGGAATATATATGAGTATGTATATATACAGGCTCTTTAAAATCCACAAGTCATTTCATATCTGAAATGTATACAAGCTCCCCTTTTAAAGGAAGTGTTTATAGAATCCTTTTCTACCATAACTAAATTCCTCAGCACATAACTAAGAACTTCCACATATGGATTTTCTGAAGCAAATACTTAGGATAAATTTCAGGCAAAATCATGAAGTTGGTCAAAGTTTGTCTTTAATTTGTTTCTTTCTAATTACCCACTTTGTCTCCCAGTGGCCCAACTAGTCAGACATGTCCTGGATGAATTTGCCAAGACCTACTTTCTAAGGATAGGCTGTAACCCTCACCCGGTTCTCTTGTCTGTCTCTGGCCTGACTCGGCGCCCTGAGTTAACGTCACTGTAAACGTCTCTGCAGGTGTTAGAATATACCTGCTGACACCACCTTGGTCCAGTCTGCCATTGTGTCCCACTCGGACTTCTGCAACAGCTTTCACCTGTTTCCTGGAATCATCTGTGACTCAACCAAAGGTTTCCTCACAAAGCAGTCACAGTGGGTCTTTCTGAAGTACCAGCATGATCATGTCACTCTCCTTTTAAACGCCTTCAGTGGCTTCCCATTCTTTAGAGACCACACTCGACAACAGTACCCTTGAGGTCCTTTAGGACCTGGCCCTCCTATCCTGCCACCCCTTGGCGCCTCACTGCTCTTCCCCAGCTGTCTGTGCTCTGGGCATTTTGTTGTCTTTTAGTCCCTCATGCATACTATGTCTGCCTCCAAATCTGTTCCTTCTTCCTCGAATACAACCAGTATTGTTATTCACCTGTACCCAGGGAGCCCCTCTCTGACTCCCTGGCCTCAACTCCCATGGCACCCTGTAGCACCTGTTTTTGATGGTTCTTTGGTCCTAGTCCAACATCTGACACCCTTAATAGACTTTAAGATCCATGAGAGCAGGAACCACGTTTGTTGTGATCAGTTCTGTATCTCCAAACACAGTATCTAGCACTCGAGAGATGCTAAAAGTTATTTGTTTGATTAATGAATATATATGCCACCAGGGTTATTTGTCTTTGGATAAGGACTCTGGGTAACACAGACCCTTAACCCCCAAGCATCCAAGTAGGCTGTTGGTAAGGTATTTATGAACAGAGGAACCTTTCACGTGCCTTCAGTGTTTTATTTGATCTCTTGCTCTTCATAAGTGGGGACCTCCATCTGTCATTTAAAAGGTACCTTAGAACCTGGGCTGCAGAGATGCCAGCAACAACTTTAGGTCTGGAACTTGGGTTTCCTGTTGTGTAGGCTCACCTGGCTGCACACCTCCTGTCCTCCCTCCAAATCCTGGAAGAGGGAAGGCACTGTTTGAGGTATCTCGAACAAGAAGGTTAAAAAATATCCACAGCCAATCGCTAAAAAAATGAACTTTGCTGTCCAGTAGTGTCTCGCATTTCAGTTCCTTGTGTTTACATGTGAATTTCCTTGCTTCCTTCCCTTTACTTCCTGATATTCTTGAAAACTGCACCCAATACCCTTCCGTCCACTCCAGCCAGCTACTTCCCAGTGCCCTGAGGACATAGCCACACTTGTCTCCTCCCTGACATACAGACTAGCCTTCACTCTCCTCCGTCTGTTCATTCAGCTCTAGCCTTATTCTTTGACACGACGTGAGGCTATGTCTTTAAAAGAGAAAAAAAACTCACCAAGTGTAACCTCATATTTGAGATGATTGTTGAAATGAGGTTGCTTTGGTGTAATGAAGACATTTTCCACTTCAGTTTCCATTTTAGGTCTCATCAGTAACTTTCTGTATCTTTTTTTAAGCAGACATCCTGGGCCAGAGAGGAGAAGCTGGTAATTTAAAAATAGCCAGATATCTGGTGATATTTCAAAGGCATAATGGAGAGCTGTGACACATTTCTGTGCTGTTGGGCTCAGTTTATGTCTTCCATCTTCTTCAGGCTGACAGAAGAATTAGTCTGGTTTATGATGAGTTTTGTGTATGTTTATTGGAAAATGTTCTGCTTTAAAGAGACCTTTCACCCTAGTCAAATGCACATTACAGGGAAGACACTCTGCATAAACCTGTGTGTGCTTGTAATGTGACAGATTTCAGACACAGGAGTTTTATCCCCAGATGCCAGGCTGAGGACAATTAATATATAGTCTGTTGGCTTCGGTCAACTCTGAGCTATTCATCACTTACTCTTGATGATACACTCAACTATGCTCATGGGTTTAGAAAATCAGAAAGTGATGAAAGGGTAAGGGCAAATTATCTGAAATATGTCAACAGAAGCTCAGTTCTGATCGGAGCTATTATTTAGGTTTATGACAGGTTCCTCATAAACCATTATGTTTAGAGTTTACTGTGTATAAGACGCATCAGAGGCTCCTTGCAGCAGACCAAACCAGACACACAGTTATTTTGTGCAGTAACCACAAGAACATTCCTATCCTTTAAATATAAGAAGCCAGCCTATTGTAACCTCCTCTGCAAACACTGTCAGTTTTATTTCTTCATTTTCCTTTGATGCTTGGCACTTAACCTGTATGGCTTCTTTTATGTGTTCAGTTTGACAAAACAGGAAGTAGAAAACATCAGTTGATTTTTAAATCTCCTTGCCTGGGTAGATATTTTAGATATAAAACAACAGTCGGACCTTATTTGTTTGGAACATGTAAGCAGGTACTTTGGTGCATTTAGGAATTTTTTCCCTCTTTTCCTTGTCACTGTCTATGATTGTAGAACTATGCTTCTGGAGGTTCATTTGCTCAGCCCTCAGATCAAGTAAGCAGTCATTGTTTCTGAGTAGTAAGGAAGACCATGGAGTAAGGAGAAAGGACAAGCAAAGAGAATGAGGACAGTTTGAGTCTGCGCTGTGCAGAGCCCTGAGCAGAGTGGAATGGGGACAGCGTGGCCAGGGATGACCTAGCCACTGCATGGGTGTGGTGGGAGCATCCAGCTCAGGAAGGTTGTGTCTGCTGGGGCCACTAATTATTTTGCAGTCAGAAAGTGCCTGGTGAAAGGCTTAAAGGAGAAATTCAATGCAGTTTCCTTTTATCTGCCTCTCCAATTGACATCTATACAGAGCAAGCAGGGCTCCTCAAACACTCCAGTCTGTTTCAGATACACAAGATTAAGTAGCTAGTGACATTCAAGACCATTCAGCCCACCCAGGAGGACTGAAACCAGCGGAAAAGCTGTCAGATTTCTCCTTTTCTCCATTAATCTTAAAGCTTTTCAGTGGTGCCAGGTCGCATCTCCATCAGACAAGCTGGGAAGAGTGTCCTGAAACTTTCTACACTCCCACCCCTGCACCCAGGAGAGTAACCCCTTCACTGCTGAGCTGGTTTCTCAAGACTCGGGGCTTTTCTCTTCCAGGTCAGAAAGAGATCCTCACTAGCCCTATTGCCTTACAACACTGGGGGAAGCTGGAAGCAATGGTGGGGTCCTTTCTTAAGTGTGCACAGCTGGTCTGCTCCATGGAGGCCATGGCACACAGACCGTGTTGTCCTTGAGAGGAGATGGGTTTAGGGGTAACTGTGAGAGGTCCCCTTCAGGAAATGGATGTCAGTAGTCTGGATGCTTTGACTACTGGACACAGAGTGCTTGAAAGATAGGGGAAATCAGAAAAAAAAAAAAAACACACAGAAAGGTGAGAGGAAGGAAGATGGTGCAAATAAAGGTAAATGAGGTCAGGATTTATAATATTCCTTCCCTCATACCTCACTCCAAATCTCTTTGGAAGCAGGTGGCAGCCTGGGCAAGAGGTCACAAGTAAGGAGAAACCTGTCTGCCGTGCTTAAGCAGAAGTGACTGCTGAATCAGTTTCCAAGAGCTACCAGCCAGCGAGCACTGGGTGCTTGTGCAGAGGCCGCAAGGCAATGAGAGAGGATGCAGGAGGGGGTCCCTGAGTGCAGTCAGGGTGGATGATGCCTCTGGCTTCCAGAGACCCTGCATTGCCTTCAAATAGGGAGCTCAGGGAACCACTGGCTGGAGGGAGCCAGGGTCTTTTCATCCTTCCTATTTACCCCTAAGAGCCTTTTCTGTGGTGTTTATCTCACTGTCAGCCCCAGTCTGCCCTCAACAATAGGTGTCTAAGAAAGCTGTGGGCCCAGTTCCTACAGCTGGGGGATGATTTATGCCAGCAGGTATAGACCGATCCTGCTCAGAAACGAAACTCTGGCCTCCACTAAAATCTTTCACAGCTCATATAGTTTTAACACACGCACAGTCTTAGTCACAAAAACCCCATTCTTGAACAGCATAGATCACTCTCTGGATGGTTATCTTGTTCCCATTAGTAGGTGTGTGCTTCCCACAGCTCCCACCCTGCCCCAGATGGCTGCTGGCAGCGAGGGCTCAGCCTTTTTCTCATGTGCAGGGATTATAAAATAGACCTCTGGATGACTTTAAGGCAACTTTCTGCATAGTCCTTGGATGCATTTAAACAACTTGTTGCAACAAAGAAGCCACCCTCTGTCCTAGCAAACCAGGCCATCATCCAGTGTTAATTTCATCTCTTAATTAGATTAAAATGCTAACGAGCATAAAACTATGCTAAGGTAGACTTATGTTATCAGTCTTACCTAGACTGGAAAGAACAGATGTGCCGTTGTGGTGTATATTAATACGTCTTCTCAAAGTATTAACCTCCACTGGGAAGAAATAATAGGGTTAATTATATCTAGGCATAATAGCATATACATATATACACACATGTATGCACACACTACCTTTTTCAGCAAAAACATTTATCTTAATTGATCATGATTAAATATTTTGATAAACCCACACCAATAAAAAGTGCCCAGCATAGGACCGTAAATGGAATTGATGCTCAATCGTTTTTGTATTTATTATGTACATGTTCTAACTAATGCATTCAGTATACAAAGCACTTAGGTATTTATATGGAATGCAAATTTCTAGCACCAGCATGATCCAACCTCTAATATTACCATTAAGAAAAAGATAAGGACTTCCATAAAGGGAACTTAAGCCTCTGGGGGCAGGTGTTTTGTCTAGGTTTAACAAACAGGCTTTGTGTGATCAGAGTCTCTGGAGAAAGGGCCAGCACTCAAGATTGTAATCACCCTGTCCCACCGGGGTCCAGCCTGGGTGGCTGGGCCAGCAGCTCATGCTTCTTGCAATCCCTCCTTAGCATCTGCTAAACTCTGAAGAAACAGGAGGTCCCCATCAGGGAGCTGGTAAATGAATTGAGAGTTAGGGAAGGTAGCCGGCTTCCCATCACAGATGGCCAACACGATAGGTCCTTTTGAGCAGCCTCCACTCTTTCTGCTGCCTTTAAAAGTGTCAGCACATCTTTGCTTTTGTTTTCTTTGGATTAATACCCAGAAGTGGAATTGCTGGGTCATACGGTAGTTCTTATTTTTTGAGGAACCTTCATACTGTTTTTCACAGTAGCTGCACCAATTTACATTGCCACCACCGACAGTGCACAAAGGTTCCATTTTCGTCACATCCTCACTAACACTTGTTATCTCTTGTCTTTTTGCTAATAGCCATCCTAACAGGTGTGAGGTGTTACAATATTGTGATTTCGACTTGCATCCCCCTGATGATTAATAATGTTGAGTATCTTCATGTACCTGTTGGCCATCTGTATGTCTTCTTTGGACAGATGTCTATTCAGATCCTCTGCCCATTTTTTAATTAAACTTTGAGTTTTTGCTATTGCGTTTTTTATATATTTTGAATATTAACCCCTAATTAGATATGTGATTTGCAAATATTTTCTTTTAGTAAATTGTGACTTTGTTGTTGGTTTCCTTTGCCGTGCAGAAGCTTTTTAGTTTGATGTAATCCCACTTGTTTATTTTTTGCTTTTCTTGCCTTTGCTTTTGGTGTCAAATCCAGAAATTCATCACCCAGACCAACATCAAAGAGTTTAATGTTTATATTTTCTTCTAGGAGTTCAATGAATGCAGCTCTTACTTTCAAGCCTTTAATCCATTTCGAGTTAATTTTTATATGTGATTTGAGATAGTGGTCTAGTTTCATTCTTTCACATGTGGCTGGCTGTCCAGTTTTCCCAACACCATTTATTGAAGAGACAGTTCTTTCCTCGCTGTATATTCTTGGTTCCTTTGTCATAAATTAATTGACTGTATGTGCTTAAGTTTATTTCTGGGCTCTATTCTTTATTTTTTTATTATTATTTATTTATTTAGGCAAGGCAACCCTTGGTTGACCTCACAGAGTGCAAGGACCTTGTCAGCTTACAATCCCTTATTTTTTATTTTTTATGCCTTCAGCACCTGGTCTTTCTAGGTGGTGTCCCTTCTGAGTACTAACCAGCCCAACCCTGCTTAGCTTCTGAGATCAGACAGGATCAGCCTTGTTCAAGGTGGCATGGCCATAGACTGGGTTCTCTATTCTGTTCTATTGATCTATAGGTCTGTTCTTATACCAATATCATTGTTTTGATTACAATAGCTTTGTAATATAATTTGAAATCGGGAAGCATGAAGCCTCTAGCTTTGTTCCTCTTTCCAGTATTGTTTTGGCTATTAGTGGTCTTTTGAGATTTCATACAAATTTCAAATTGTTATATTTCTGTGAAAAATGCCATTGGAACTTTGAGATTGCAATAAATCTATAGATTGTTTTAGGTAGTATGAATATCTTAATATTTATTCTTCTAATTCATGACCATGAAATAATTTTCCATTTATTTGTCTTCAGTTTTTTTCACCAGTGTCTTATAGTTTTCAGTGTACAGATTTTTTACCTCCTTGGTAAAATTAATTTAAAAAAAATCTTTTTGAAGCAACTGTGAGATTTTTAAAAATTTGTCCTTATTTTTATGGAAATGATTTTTAAATGTATTGGGGTGACAGTGGCTAATAAGATTATACAAGTTTCAGGTGTACTATTTCATATTCTATCATCTGTACATCGCATTGTGTGCTCACCACCCAAAGGCTAGTCTCTTTCCTTCACCATATACTTGACTCCTTCTACCCTCTTCAGTCTCCTCCCACCCCACTTTCCCTCTGGTGACCACCATATTGTTGTCCGTGTCTTAGAAATTTTTTTGTTTATTTTTACTTCATTTTATATTCCACGCATAAGTGAAATTGTGTGGTGTTTGTCCTTTTCCATTTGACTCATTTCGCTTAGCATAATACTCTTAAGATCCATCTATGCTGTCACAAATGGCAGTATTTTATCTTATGGCGGAGTAATATTGCATTGTATGCATGTACCACATCTTCTTTATCCAATCATCCATCGAAGGACACTTCAGTTGCTTCCATGTCTTGGCCACCATGAATAGTGCTACAATAAACATATAGCAGTACATATAGCTTCACCAATAAATATTTTCCAATGTTTTGAGAAGATACCCAGAAGAAGGATTGCTGGGTCATATGGTAGCTCTAGTATTAATTTTTTGAGGGACCTCCATACTGTTTTCCATAGTGGCTACACCAATTTCATTCCATGTTTGAGGATTTCTTTCCCACTGCAACCTCTCCAACACTTCTTATTTCTTGTCTTGTTGATAATAGCCATTCTAACAAGTGTGAGGTGATATCTCATTATCGTTTTGATTTGCATTTTCCTTATAGTCAGTAAAGTTGAGCTGAGTATCTTATATCTGTTCGCCATTTGTATGTCTTTCAGGGAAAGGTATTCAAGTCCTCTGCCCACTTTTAAATTAGATCATTTTTGTCGTTGTTGTTCTTGAGTTGTATGGGTTCTTTATATGTTTTGGATGGCAGCTCCTTGTCAGAGGTATTGTATTCAGATATCTTCTTTCATTTGGTTGGATGCCTTTTTATTTTGTTGTGCAGAACCTTTTTAGTTCGACATAGTTTTATTCATTTATTTTTGCTTTTACTTCCCTTGCCTTACAGGTTAAATTGATAAAATCCTCTCTGAAACCAAGGTCTGTAAGTTTAGCACCTATGTTTTCTTCTATGTATTTTACTGTTTCAGTTTTACATTTAAGTCTTTGGTCCATTTTGAATTAATTTTTGCATATGGTGTCAAATAGCAGTCTTTCATTCTTTGCATGAGGCTTTCCAATTTTCTCAGCACCATTTATTGAGAGTTTTTATTTTTTGATTTTGACTCCTTTGTTGAAAATTAGTTGCCCATGTATATGTGGATTTATTTCTGGACTCTCAATTCTGTGCTGTTGGTCTGTGTGTTTGTTTTTCTGCCAATATCATACTCTTTTGATTATTGTAACATTGTCATCAGAGAGTGTGCTACTTCTAGCTTTGTTCTTTTTTCTCTGGATTCCTTTGGCTGTTCAGGGTCTATTGTGGCTCCATGCAAATTTGGTAATTTTTTGGTCTATTTCTTTGAAAAATTCCATTGGTATTTTGAAGGGGATTGCATTAAATCTGTGTATTGTTTTAGGTAATATGGCCATTTTTAACTATGTTAATTCTTCTAATCCATGAAAATTGAATATCTTACCATTTCTTTGTGTCTTATGCAATTTCTTTCAACAATGTCTTATGGTTTTTAGGTTATAGGTACTTCACATCCTTATTAAGTTTATTTCTAGATATTTTTGTTGTAATTGCAAATGAAATTTTTCATTTCTTCTGTAATTCTATTGTTAGTATATAAGAATGCAATGAATTTTTATATTAATTTTTTATATCCTGCAGCTTTACTATATTCGCTTATCGTTTTTAATAGCTTTTGGGTGGAGTCTTGAGGGTGTTCTATATAAAGAGTAATTTCTGCACAAAGTGACAGTTTGACTTCTTCATTCCCAATTTGGGTGCCTTTTATTTCTTTTCCTTGCCCAACTGCTCTTGCTAGGACTTCCAGTACTATGTTGGTTAACAGTGGTGAGAATGGGTATCCTCGTCTTGTTCCTGACCTTCGAGGAAAAGCTTTAGGTTTTTCACCACTGAGTATATTAACTGAGGGTTTGTCATTTATGGCCTTTATTATGTTGAGGTACTTCTATATTTTACTGACCGTTTTAGTCATAAATGTATGTTGTATCTTGTCAAATGCTTTTTCTGCATCTATTGATATAATCGTGATTTTTATCCTTTATTTTGTTTATGTGGTATATCACATTGATTGATTTGCATAGGTTGAACCATCCTCGAGCTCATGTAATAAATCTCAATCGTGATGTATTATCTTTTTAATGTATTGTTGTATTCATTTAACTAGTATTTGTTTAGGACTTTTGTGTCTATATTCATCAGAGATATTGATCTGTAATTTTCTTTTTTGTGTCGTAATCACCAGGTTTTGGTATCAGAGTTATGCTGTCCTCAAAAAAGAGTTAGGAAGTATTACCTCTTCAATTTTTTTTTGTTTGAGCAGGATAAATATTAAATCTTCTTTGGATATTGAGTAGAATTCACTACTAAAGACATTCGGTCCTGGACTTTTACTTTTGAGGAGGTTTTTGATGACTGTTTCAATTTCTTACTGTTGATCGGTTTATTTAGATTTTCCAGTTCTTCATGATTCAGTCTAGGAAGGTTATATATTTCTACAAACCTATTTCTTTGAGGTTATTGAATTTGGTGGTGTATAGCCTTTCATAATATTATTGTATAGTTCTTTGTATTTCTGTAGTGTCTGTCGTAACTTCTCATTCATTGCTGATTTTGTGTCTTCTCTCTTTTTTCCTTAGCCAGAGGTTTGTCAATTTTATTAATCTTTTCAAGAAACCAGCTCTTTGTTGCATTAATTTTTTCTATTGTCTTTTTTGTTTTCTGTTTTATTTTATTCTACTTTTATTATTTCATCCCTTTTACTGACTTTGGGCTCCATTTGTTCTTTTTCTATTGCTTTAAGGTACAATGTTAGGTTGTTTAATTGAGGTTTTTCTTGTTTCTTGAGGTAGGTCTGTAATGATATAAACTTCCCTCTTATCACTTTTGCTATATCCCAAAATGTTTGCTATGTCATATTGTCATTCTTGTTTGTCTGTTATCTTTTAATCTTTTATTTCTTCTTTGACCCAGTCATTGTTTAGTAGCATGTTGTTTAATCTCCACATATTTGTGGGTTTTCCAGATTTATTTTTGCAATTGGTTTCCAATTTCAAAGCATTGTGGTTGGAGAATATGCTTGGTATGATTTCAGTCTTCTTAAATTTGATGAGGCTAGTTTTGGGTCCCAACATATGGTCAGTCCATCCTTGAGAATGTTCCATGAACATTGCAAAAGAATGTGCACTCTAGTGTTTTGGAATGAAAAGCTCTATAAATATCAATTATGTCCATCTGGTATAATTTGTGATTTAAGGCTAGTATTTCCTTATTGATTTTATGTTTGGATGATCTATCTATAGTGGTCAGTGGGATATTTAGATCTCCTTTTCCTTCTTTCTTGATCACACCTTAAACTCACCCTATATTCTATGCTGGTAGAGACATATTTTGGCCAGATTCAGTATTACTTGGTTCTTTTATTTTATTGGCTCTTTTAATCACTTTGTGTTGCTACCCAGTTGGCCTTTGCACCTTTTTCTAATCATAGTAATAGGGTATTCGTCGGGAAGAGCATTTATTTACATTAAAACATGTAATAACATCAAGTTAACAAATCTCTACTATGAGCTGATTTATCTGGCACTCAGCTTTCCTAATGAGCTCATTGGATAAGTAGTATCATTTAAACAAAATGTGTTGGGAACATAAAGAAACCATCCTTGCCCTCAGAATCTTCCAGAGAAGGTCTTGACTTCCATAATTTGTCATATATAAGTTGAGAGTTTCAACTGATGACTTATTAGAACAGGAACAGACTAGGCTTCTAGAAAATTAAAAAATAAATAATAAAAAAAAGGCCTTGGCCAACCTGGAGGCCAAGGCCCAGGGCCCTCTGCGAGAGTGCTAACACAAAGTAGATTTTTTACTGCTCCCATGAAACAACACTTTTGTAGCCCACACACTAGTGTCTGCAACAACAAGTCTTCAATCAACAACCCAAGTGTGTTCAAGTATTTATTATGTACCTCAAATTTACATGTCTGCCAAAATGGCTTCTGCCAAAAGTCAGAATGAGGAAAAGATATTTCTGAGGGATAGTTTAATACAATGAAGGCTATTTCATCATTTCAAAATATGTTGGAATTGAAACATTTGTTCATGATAAGGCTGCCTAGGCCATTACTCAATAAAAGTATTTGTTTAGTTGGCAAAAATTTTTCAGAATAATTGACTCAGGTGAGATCTGGTAAAATTAATAAAAGGGATTTTGAAGGGTAAACAGGTCAAGAGGCCCGATCGGAAACACTGATTTTGTGAGTCTGCAAGCCCTTCCCTGTATTAAGCGCCTAGATCATCAGAAAACTACATTCTTGGATCCTATTTCTTCCAGAGTTACCTTTATAGAATCAGCCTTTCAAAGAACTCAGATAAGCTGCTGATGTGGAAGGAAAGTGATATAAGAAAGCCATCACTCTCTCCTTATTTATGTTTGTACGTGTATGTATTCAAACTGCTTTGATGATGTTGCCTACCATCTCTAACATAGACTGATAACAAATTTCAGATTCAGTTCATGGGCAAAAAAAAGGTTTGTCTACTTTTATGAACTGATTGCTAATCTTCTCCTCATAGATAGCAAGAATACTATAACTTATGGGGTTTCCCTTAGATTTGAGCTCTCAAGCATCTAAGACCAAGATCTGGGCTCAGTTTCTGTTATCTTTCTTTTACCAAAGCTATAATTTTTGGTATAATATTTCCACCTTGAAACTCGCTATCTGTTTTTTTTCCTGTGCTCATAGTTTGGGTTTTATTGCACCTTAAGCTTTATCCTAAGCAGTCTTAAATCCTTCCAGAAAGGAAAAAGTTATGTGAAATTGCCTATCATTTTGACTTGGGGCTCCAAAGTCATGTCAAGGTACTGACATATCTGTTCCGATGCTCGAAATGACCTTCCTGCCAAGACTTCATGCTGTTTCTCATGTACAGAGAGAGTCAATACACAGGAAATATGTGGATGGAAATGGAAGCCTTTTGAAACACTTCTTGTACTTTAAACCAAACACAAATATAAAACAGCATGAGCCTCTCCTGCGTGCCCTAGAAGGTTTGAGGAACCCTCCATGGGGGGCCCACACACAGGAGGGCCTTTGATTTGGTCACCAAAATTGCTGCCAGCATCTAATGGGCCTCACCTCCTTTGGCCATTCTGCTGCTTTCACTCGCTTCCTGACCCAGACTTCTGTTGAGAAAGGAATTCCTTATTCCTGGTTGCTTCCCAACAGGCTGCTCTGCCTGCTTGACTGTTTAAAGATATGATGCTTTGTGATTTGTCGCATCTCAGGGTATCTCTGAGACAGTTCTTCTGACCACCCTGCTTGCAGCTGCCCACTTCCTCTTCTTTCCAGCAGCTGTCCTGGTGCCCTGCTGTCATCCTTGCCATACACAGCCGGACAGGCAGTCTCTTTGCAACGAGCATCCATCCATACAGTGTTGGTAGGCTGGCTGCATTCCAGGACATGGGTAGACAGATACAAGAGACCCAGCTTGGGAACCAAATGTTGCAAGGGGATGGCATCAACACAAAGCCTTTCACGAGTGATCATCAGGCAAGGGTGATAGGAGACACCAATGGGAACATCTTCTCTCAGTCGATGACCTTTTAATTCTCTGTGCTTTGACATCAGGGAAACTTTGTGTGACAGTGTCCTCTAAATACACGTTTTCTTCAAGGGCCTGTTGTTTGCTGACTCGAAAATGTTTCCACTATCCACGTAAGCCTGTGGTTCCTGGCAAGTTCAGCCCCTGGGTATTCCAAAAACAGTGACTGTAGAACTAAGTAAGCAAAGAAGCTGACAGTGACATTGTAGACACTTTGAAGCACATGTTCAGAGTAAGGAATGTGGAAGGCAGAGAAGAAAGATGACAGCCTAAGCCGTCCTGGCCTCTCTGTCAGGATGAACTGAGGGTAATGACAGTTTTTTCTTAAACTGGCATAAGGAAAACTTTGGAGGGGAAACTGGAAGTCATGTCACAGACTCTGGGTTGGAGAATGACACACTGAAGCTAAAGTAGAAGTTTAAAATCTATAATCTCAGATATTCTACAGGCGGGAGTTGGAGAGGGCATTTTGGTAACGCTCGTTTACAGAAAATAGGAATGAGGAACAGAATAGGGAATGACGAGACATTGACTTTCATTATTTTTTGGCTATCTAGTGCATGAACTACCTTTCTGTGTTAGAAATTTCCTTCCTAAAACCCCTTTACTAGCTCTCTTTGCAGCTAGAGTTTAGGCATGTGACCTTGGGTGGGTCTCTCAGCCTTTGAACAGGAAGCCAGAGGCACACAGAAGCAGAAGCTGGAGAAACACCACTTGGTGATGAGGTAGTAATAGCACCAACACCTGGCTTCCAGAATTCCCTGGGGGGTGGGGGGTGAGAGGGGTGGGCAGCAGGAAGTCCTCACTGGGTCTGTGTTCCTGCCAGCTCTCTGAGTGCAGTGATCTTGAAGAGTTGGTGAGCTACCTCGTATCCCTTGAAAACAGACCATTTTTTGTGTGTGTATGAGTCAGCCACAGTATCTGTTGTTTGCAAAGTGAGGTTTTAGGCAAGGTGACACCAGAGTCCCCTCTCTTCACCTCATGTATCTAACAGTCTGAATCAAATTCAGATTTATAGCATTGGGCTCTTGATGCCTAGGCCTCGGCTCTGAGGACTAGAGGCTACAGCCTGCTCTGTTCAGAGAAGGGGACAAAATAAAAGACAAGAGAAAAAGTGCGAGGAGGAAAAGTGGTGGCAGGGATACATGGTCTGGGCAAGGAACAAGAATAAGCAAGGAGCAGCACTACTCAGAGTTCAAGTACAAAGGGCTTGAGAATGTTGGGGGTGTGAGTGGAGACAGGGGCAATTGCCGACTGTCGGATCAGGAGGCTGCGAGTGAGAGACTTGCCCTCAGAGGCCCAGACTAGTTGAGTGACCCAACTGTGGGTTGTCAGGGAAAAGCAGGCTTTTCTACGTGAGAAGAACAATGTGTTGAAACCCCTCACATTGGCCATCCTGGTAGAGAAAGGCAGAACTCTACGAAAGGGTGTACTCTCTTCTTCCCTATACTTTAGAGGCTAAAATTGGTAACTGAGGTCTAGCACATTAAAGCAGAAGTCAGGCAAACCCCCTTTGAGAGAATCTACCCAATTCCTCCTCAATCCAGAGCCACTTGTGCACGAACACTCACTGGGACCTAAATGATCTATTTAGATTTGGTGCCAAATGGCTCCCAGAGAGACAAATTAGACATTTCTCTAAAGGTATTATATTCCAGTTGGGGTTAAAAGTCAGAAAAGTTCTCTGGAATAGCAGAGGGCAAAGGAGGCAGGGTTTTGTTTGAAACGGAAACTGGCTCCAGTTATGGCATAATCAGCAGGCTACGTTTTGGAATCTAGTTTTTGCTGGTGGCAGAAACTCAAGGACCCAACAGCTTGAATAAATACTCTGGCTACCTAGTCAGCCCTCCAGTAGTTAGAAGAGTGGCCCAGGCATTAGGGGACAGCATAGCAGGGACTTAGTGGCTTTTCTAGAGGTAGGTAGATGAATTCATTCCTCCCTTCGTGTATCGACTCAACAAATATCCTTAAGCAAGCACTTCATGTACCAGGCACTGTGGCCTCGGCCTTTCTCGCTGTTATCATGGACACGGTTCTCTTATTTGACTCTCACAATAACCCTGCAATAGGGACAATCGCTATTCCCATCTTATATATGAGGAAACTGAAGCAACTTGTCCACATAGAGGATGTCAAGAGGCGCAGCTGCTGCTGGTGCTGTCAGCATCTTGGTGGGAAATCTCTGCTTCGCATGGAGGAGCAGGACTGACGGCGGCAGGAAGGCCATCCAACATACTCCTTGGCCATCAGTAGGGTCAGGTTTTTGTATTCCGAAAAAGTCACGTCAAGTTCTTGAGCACTTACAAAGAAGCTGCCTGGCAAGTAAAAGAGAAGGCTGTGCCGAGTTTATAGATTGAGTAATCTTTGCCAAACAATAAGAATATACCAGCTCATAAGGATTTGTCTGCTTCAAGAGTATCTGAATACCTTTTCCCTCTCTAAATGGATGAAAACATAAATGGAACCCTTTTGATGTTCTAAGTGAAACAAATGATGATATGAAACAGCAGATGTATATGAGCATTTTCTTAGCCAGTGAAATGATCCAGAAATGTTTTGCCTTCATTTAAAATAGTTATATAAATATGCATTGGTGGACTTTTTTCCTAAGCCAGGTACCCTGATTGATTTCAGTGGTCCATCTCTTACTTCCTTGCTCCTGGAAAATGTTGACCTCTGGGCTACTTTGAGTGCTTGTGTTCCCCTGAAATTGTCATTGCAGTAGTTTTTGTTGTGATTTGGCTGCATTGCCTGTAAAGAGATAGAAAGTGGTGTTCTTATTGGAACTAATATACGTTATGGTCCTCAAACCAGCAAATCCACTGCTGTTTCCCTCCTCCCCACTCCCACCAACATACACGCACTTCTTCCTGTAGGAGAGAAGGCAATGGGAGCCCCACATGGTGCTCACAGCCTCAGATACTGGGACTTCCTCCCCGCAAAAAAGTAGCTCCCAGTTACTGAGCACTTTTTTTTTCACTTCCTGTATGATTCCCTGCTTCTTAGCAATGCCAACCAATGGATCGGGACTGGAAATACATTTCTCATGTAATTTTCAGATTTTCAGATCATTTATCTGATATTTTTCCCACCTTTAATCCTTAGAAACATATAGTTTAGTAGTAAGTCCTTCAAAATGAACCTGGTTGACTGAGTTTTTGTGGTTCATAAAGGAGGCACACATTCAAAATGCATTATGCATTTCCTTTATGTTACAGATAAAACCAACACCACTAATTTAGGTAAAACTTCCATTTTTAAAAAACTTAACTTTTAATTTTGGGATAGTTTTAGATTTTAGAAAAGTTGCAAAGATAGTGCAGAGTTTCTGTGCCCTTCACCCAGTTTCTCCTAATGTTGATGTCTTACATAGCCATGGTACATATTTCGAAACTAAGAAATTAACATTGGTATATTGTTATTAACTGCAGACTTACTCAGATTTCAATTTTTTTTTTTTTTTTTTACTAATATTTGTGTCTTATACTTCAGGTGGCTATAAAAAAAAATACCATAGACTGTGTGGCTTATAAACAACAGGAATGTCTCACAGTTCTGGAGGCTGAGAAGTCCAAGGTTGAGGCACCAACAGATTTGGTGTCTAGTGACACCTGCTTCCTGGCTCACAGATGGCCCTCTTCTCCTTTTAACCTCATGTGGCAGAAGGGAGGAGGACACTCTAGAACCTCTTTTATAAGGATACTAATCTCATTCATGAGGGCAGAGACCTCATGACCTGATCACCTTCAAAAGTCCCCACCTCCAAATACAGTCACATTGAGGGTTAGTTTTCAATAAATGAATTTGGGGGAGACATGGACATTTAGTCTATATCAGTCCAATTTTAGTTTTAAGATCTAGTCAGTATATCACATTGTATTTAACTCAGATAATTTAAACTTTATCTCCCTGTTTCTCTTTTTATTTCTGATGTTTGTGTATGCTACTTGATCAACTTTGCCAGAGGTCTATATATTTATGTGTGTATAGAGTGAGAGAGACACACGCATACATTCATACATATTAAATTCCTTAATTGTGTAATTCAAATATTTCATAGCTTTATTCATTTTTTTGACCAGGATTTATCAGTTTCTGGAAAATATATGCTAAAATTTCCACAATGATTGCAGATTTTTTCACTGTTCTTTAAATTGTTTCTTTTGTTTTATGTATTTTGAGGTAATATTATTAGGAGCATTCTGGTTCAATTTCTGATGAATTGTTTTACATTATACAGTGGATCTCTTTATCAGAGGATGGACACTTGAACCAGGTTACGTGAGTCCAAATCTCAGTTCCACATCATAGTGGCTCTCTAAGCCTCAGCTCCTTGTCTGAGAAGTTATTTTAAGAAATTTTATACTAATTATTGCATTTCTTGTGTCAGCTTATGCTGTCTGCCTCATGATGAACCTCATACAGTTTTTTTTTTTTCTATATGAGCACATCTTTATATGTGATCTGTGGTGTGTGTGGTGTGTATATGTAGAAATTCAGCATGCCTGGGTTGTAGCAATATAGCTACAATAGGGTTATTTATTGCCTAGGATTTCTTTTTAACAATTTCTTCTGGAAGTTCTTTCCTGGAGCCTTCATCAAGTTTCTTACTGATTCTCCAGTCGTTCTTTCGTGGAGAAGGCAGCCTTCTCAGGGTAAAGGGTCTCAGTTCTAGATCTCTCATCTGCGTGCCCATGGCCCCATGTATTCATGGGCATTAACATCTTCCTTCTAGCACCCTGTGTGTTAGCAACCCAGCCATATTTGACAGCTCCAGCTGTAAGTTCCTCCTTCATTTCTGGCTGGGACATACTTTTCTCCTTTTCATTCAACTATGTAGTTAATATTTTTTGTGACCTTTTTTTCTGGTCTGTCAATAGGTATATAACTAGAGAAGTATCTATATTATCTCAGTGTATATGCTGTGGAAACTGGAAATTCCATAATTACTTCTTTTATTATTCAAACTATTCATGAAATCTCTAAATCTCTCTGAACCCTTTCTGTGTTGTTCAAAGAGGAGATTAATAAATCACGAACACTGAGTACACACTGTGTACTAGGCTCTAGTCTAAGCATTCTGCATAGTTCATGTAAACCTCACAAAATTCAACCAGTTAATTAATATTATTATCCTGTTTTTCAGATGAAGACAGTGAGACATCGGGAGGACAAACAACTTTTCCAAAGTCACATAGCTACTGAGTGATGGAAGCTGGGATTCACATTCAGGTCTGTCTGATACCAGAGCTTATGATCTTAACCATGAGGTTGTGGGGTCTTGTCCCTTCCTTGTTAGACTGGTCATAGCTTTTCTCTCTTATCTCTTGCTCAACCCTATGATCCCCTATGATCATTGCTCTACTCTATGATCTCCACAGAGGAGATTCCTAGCCTGATTCTGTGCTTTTTTTTTTTTCCATGGATAAAACAGAAAATTAGAGATCTTTAAAGTTCTTTCCAACTCTGACACTCTATTGTATTTTGTTATCCATCTCATTGCCCACTTATTCTTAGTATGATTGCTTTTTTCCTGCTTCTTGGATTGTAAACTGATAAAGTGCTGGGTTAATGACAGGGAAAAGCTGCTGAGAGAGTCCTATATTCATGAGGACATGAGGATTGGGGCTGAGCAACACTGTAATCCCATAGGTGAGCTGAATATGGACTTGGACTTCAGTCCCACTTCAGTTTATCCACAGCAGCCCCTAACGTTCTAAACAAGGTTAGATACTCTTTGTGGGTGAGATTGAAAAGGAAGATGAGAGTAGAAGACAATTCGAAGAACGCTGCCATTTTCTAAGCGCTTATTCCCAGTAAATGTTTTGGCACAAGAGAGAGATAGATTAGAAAGTCTAGGGAAACAATAGATTTATGGGGAAAATAACATGGAAATTATTTTATTGAAAGTTATGTCGCCCATCAGTTAGACACTAAACTATTTTTGATCGAGATTAGAATTACATTCTAATTTTGGCCATTCACATGGGATGCTTTAGAGAAATAATGGAGCATGTATAGCTGTCAACTTTGTGAGAGCCAGTCTTAAATTAACAGTTTGCATAGACAAAGAGGAAACAAGAAAATTTTCTGTCTATCAGCCTGTAGTGATGAAAATACGCAGCAAATAAAATGCTACAAAAATATTACGAAGACATTAAAAGAATAAATACTGCTTATTGTTTTCAGTACCATGGGTATTATCCTCTTCTGTAAGGATTTTTCTTTTTCCCTGGATAAGGGACAAAATTTGTATTTAAGCCTATTTATAAGACATTTGAATAAAGATCAAAATTTAGATTTACAAAAGCATAGCGGGTAGGGCATTAAACATTTAGATTAAATTCTGTATATGTTATAAAACCAAATACCCTGGTTATTGTAGCTCTGTTGTAAACTGAATTGTGGCCCTCCCCCTTCAATTTATACATTGAAGTCCTAACTCCTAATGTGACTGTATTTGGAGATAGGGCTTTTAAGGAGGTAATGGAGGCTAAATGAGGTCATAAGCATGGCACCCTAATCCAATAAGACTGGAACCCTTACCAAAAGAGAGACACTAGGAGTGTGTGCACAGCAAAAAGTCCTGTGAGGACACAGAAGGAAGCCATCTGGAATCTAAGGAGAGAGATCTCAATAGGAACCAACACCGCAGGCACGCTATTACAAAGTATTTTATCAGTTAATATGTATTTTATCTAAATATGCAAAATACATCAACCAAGTAAATGCTAAAAACCAACTGCCCCCACACGCTGTGAAGATATTTAATATGACATAGAATGTGTCAACATTGTAGCCAGAGGTGTTTAAAAGCACTTCAATTATTTCTCTCTTTAAAGTTACATGCATGGAAAGCCTTCTCCACCAAGCAAGTATTATTTATTTAAAGGGGTAAAAACTAGAAATTTGAACAATTTTCAACATTTGTAAAAATTAAAATAGGTTACTGAGAATTATTTAACAAATTTAAAATCTTATAAAAACAAGTGAGTGTTACTTTCTTAGAAACTGTTTGGCGTACCAATGAAGACAGCCGCTTTTAAGTGCATGTGTTTTGAATATTAATTATTCGAGCAAGAACCCGACTTCTAACCAGTCCTTGGTCATGAACATCAGGTCTTACATATGTAGAGACATTTATATTTCCCACTCAAATCAGAGGCATTTAGATTCTGTCAATGCAATTTACCACTGAGGAACTTTTTTCATCATAGATCAATACTTGTGTGTTCTTAAGAATGATAAGCCATTGCTTCTCCTCCTGCCCCCAGAGAATGTAATTTGCTTTTCACTAAGTAGCCAGGGGAAAAAAAAAAATCCGGTTTCTTAGTTCTAAGACCAAAATGAGACTTAGTGCTGGTGCTGTGTAGTTAGAATCAAGTACCTGCCAACAGCTGGCATTTGTAAATTGTCTCTGGTACAGATGTGCTTCCACATGGGAACACCACGTTTTCATGAAGGAGAAAATGTTTTTATTTTTGTGAAGAATGGAAAGGTACTGTCTTAGTCAGAAATTGTCGTAAGCTTGAGATTGCTTTTCCTGATTTGCTCTCTCTGCTGGCAAGGAGGCTCCGGGATGAACTCAGATGGGTTGTTAACACTCCCCCACCAATTCCTCATTTGTGCTCTACCTCCTGACCCCTCTGGCTGCCCTCGGTTACCTCCCTGGGGGCTCGCCCTCAGCAATTCCATCACGTTTCTCTTTATTGCTGTGAGACACCTAGAAGATGCTCCTGAGCCAGGAACTTGCAAGACCAAATGACATCATCTTTGTCTCCAAGGGCTAATGGTTTGTGCCTAATGTCCTCCAAGAACTTAGCCAGCTGGAGAAAGAATGGCATTTCTGATCTCTTGGAGTGTTTATACTTGCCAGGGCACTGACCAGTCCACTGACACGGTCTGTCTCTTTCCCCTTCAATTAGTTCATGATATAATATTCCCAACTCCAGCTTGGAGGTTTCCATTACTTTCCTCTGAGAAAAGCCTTTTATTTGGCTTTGTGGCACAGTGACTAAGAGTGTGTGCATGTGGGGGTGGGGGGCGTCAAACACAAGTTCTAAATAATCATAGGTGACCAGCCCTGTATAAAAAATAGAAACTAGATTTTCTATTGCTATCCATGAGTAACGAGGCAGATATATGGTATATTTTGAAAAATGTATTTAAAATCTACCTAAACGAAACTATCCAAACCCCTAAACATGCTGCTCCACCGACCCCAGTGACTGAAATTCCTCTGTGAGTTATTATTAGCTTAGGACACAGACCAGATGATCAGAAGCCAGGTCAGGCTGAGGTGTTTTAGAGTGTCAGGACTGATCAGAAAGTAACAGAACAGATTTTTTTTGGTTCTTTCTGGGGTTTTCTTTTTTTTTTGGTGGTGGCGGGATGTTGGAGTATGTTTAGTTTAGATAGGAAGTAGATACGTAGATAAGAAGTAGAGAGTAACGGGGAAGGCCGACAAAAGATGAGAACATCAACAGGGCTAGATTGCAATCTTTCAGAGGCTTAATCGCGGGAAATAAAATAGTAGATAAAAATAGTAGAGAACTGTAAAACACAAAACATGTATGCTGAAATTAAAATGGCTGTTTTCTATACATCCTGATTGTACCGTTCGGATAAGTTCATCAGAGCTGAACTTTTCTCACGTTCCCTGGCTCTCCTGTACTGGTGCCCTAGTAACACTGGGTCAGTCTCGTTGACATTTAAAAAGGGAAGTGCATCTGCTGATACGCAGGACCATGGTATTGGGCTGCACAGGCTGTGCACTGCATAACTTTAGGGGGCCCCATTCACAAAGAGGCCATGATGCGAATGGCTGTCGCTGGAACTATATGCAACTTGGAGGACCTGGGATGCAGGTGCTGATCAAGAATGACCTTACTAAACAAAGCATGGTCGGAGGACTCGGACTTGGAATCACTAAAATGTTTCTTAAAATGCAGATTTCTAAAGCACGAGACAGGGTAGGGGGATAGGAGGGCCAGAGTTTCTACTTTAAAATAAGAAGCACGGTTAATTCTTGAACACAGTTAATTATACTGTCTCCCTTTAAGTGAAGTTATTTGCTTTTTCTCCTCTGTCCCTAAGGGAAAGCCCAGATGAGAGTGGCCTGAGATTCTGCTCTGGGGCTTGTTCCTGCATAACCTGCCTCTGTCTGGTGAGCCCACTGCGGCCACTGGAAGTTCTGCCGTAGGCCTAGGAAGCATAGAGCTCTTATCGAGAGGCGTGTCAGGAACTCTGGAGGACAGGGTTTCAAGAGCTGGACCTCAGTTCCAGTTCTGCCGCAAACTAGTTGTACACCCTTGTTTAATTCATAAAAATTTTTCTGGACAAGTTTTCTCATGTGTTTAACAAAAGCAAAAGTTAGACTGTATCTTCTACACCTTGACCTAAACTCTCTCTTTTTCAAGGGTGAAAAAAGCATATCCTATCAGTCCACAATTCATAAATTCCTGGCCCAAATATGTTTTGAAATTCAGAATTTTTTTGTTATGAAATGCAATATGCATGTATCATGTTACACAGTACCTTCAGCATGGTCTAGAGCAATACCTTGAAAGCAAATATGTTAATTACTTCTGGAGCAAAATGTGTGAATAGTTGTACTGGTGGAATAGATAAAATGTTAAGTGGTCTCAAGTCAAATTTTGCTGCCAAATAGGATTTCATTAAAACTCCAAAAAACACTTAGATTACAGAGCTGTTTGAATTTTGGAATTTTAAGATAATTCGTGGACCAGTGGTAATGCCAGTGTTTGGATTAGCTAAAGCCTATATTTTCAGTCCAGTAAAAATATTTGATGTTAAGGAGAGAGCGCTTGAAGAGGAATCCAGAAGCCAGGTGGGTCGCAGCATCCTGGTGAAGAGAAAGGCACCGAGGCTTGAATTCGACCAGCTCAGTCCTGCATTCATTAACCTTGACCTTGGGCACATTGATGAACCTCTCCATGCCTTGCTTCTCCCATCTTTAAGTTGCAAAGTTGTAAGGACGAAATAATTTATTACATTTTAGGTATTCAGAACACTGCTTGGCACATGGTACTCAAGAGATGTCAGTCTTCATTATCCTAGGAATTGTTCTAACTTACCCGTTTTTCTCGCCTATTCCTATATGAGGGTGGGACTGGTGGAATGAGGTATAGAAAATGAGAGATTGTGATGTGACAGAGTCCCATTCCTCTGTCTGTTTTCATCTTAGTGTGTGTCTCCTCGTCTTGGCAAAGCATTCAGTAACTCCCTTTTCCCCTCTGTCTCTGTTAAATCGGGAATGTCATCCCACCTGCTGATAAGCTTATATGATTAAAAACATTAAAAATTTTAAAAGGGGCTTCTTATTCCCTGAAATATAAGCTTATTTCAGCCATTAATTTTAGCCTATATGGATTACTAAGAAAACTTAAGCAAAGCAGGGGCCCAGGGGACCTCCCTTTGTGCTTACCCATGTGCACGTGGCCTGTGAATCCAGATGAAAAAATTCCAAAATGAAACGGAAACAATTCGTATCCATGGATTCACTCATCTTCCCTACCACCCAGGAAAGTTTGCTCATGATTTTGAAAGATTTCAGGCCAGAGGGTTGCCCCTTGTCCTGATTCTGGAGTTTTATCTAGGTTGTAACTTGCTGTGGCCACCGAAGCAAAACACTGGTTCCAGAATCAAAGCTCTGCAAAAGCAGAATAATTCACCTCCAAACCAGAGCTCTGGGTGGAAGGCACAAGCTAAACTATGAGTAAACATTGGACATTGTTTTCAGTCTCGTCCAGGTGTTTCTTTTCAATCTGGTATTTATGTAACAAAAGTATTTTTTTTCCATACAAAAATGCAGTCCTCACGCTCAGTTACTGGCTACTACGGCAGCGTCTGATGTTCCCACGTATATGTGCACCGCAGGGTAAGGTTTCGCTCCTGCCACCTGCATCCCAGCCAGCCATTGCTGGAGTCTTTCAACTCGACTGCGGAAGTACTATTAGTGGGAATGAGTATTATCCTACCAGAGAAATAAGGATTGGTATAGGAAGGGGGAAACTGAAATGAGGGTTTTCTTTTCCTTTTAGTACTAAATTCCAAAGAATTTATTTACCTTCTCACCTCTACCAGATACGACAGGAATTCTAAAATGGAAAAAATTCTTTCTGTGGTTTCAGATCAGCCGTTTTGAACCCTCCTTCTCTGACTAACTTGACTAGACTTTCCTTTAAAAAAAAAAATTGCTCTGGGCTAAAAATTTTGTATGCCAAGTTTCAAAGTTAAGCATATCTTCACTGTGCTTAATTTTTGGATGGTTTTTTCCTATTTCTGTGGAAAATGCCCTTGGTATCTTGATAGGGATTGCATGGAATGGTTTAGGGTAGTATGAATATTTTAACAATACTAATTCTTCCAACCCATGAATAGCGGATACCTGTCTTCTTTCATTAACATGTACTCTTCAGTGTAGCAATCGTTCACCTCTTTGGCTCAGCTTATTTCTAAGTATTTTATTGTTTTCAATGCTATTGTCAATAGGATCTTCTATTATTTCTTTTTCAGATACTCAGTGTCTAGAACACTGCTGATTTTTGCATGTTGATTTTGCATCCTGTAACGTTATACTGGATTTGTTGATTAGATCTCAATTTTTTGGTAAAGATTTTAAAGTTTTCTATATTTAAAATCATGTCATCTGCAAATAGAGACAATTTTACTTTTTCCTTTCTAATTCCGATGCCTTTTATTACTTCTTCCTGCCTAACTAGCACTTCCAGTACTATGTTGAATAGGTGTGAGGACAGTGGGCACCTTTGTCTTGTTCCTGACCTTTGAAGAAACCCTTACGAATTTTCACCTTTGAGTATGATGCTAGCCGTGGGAGTGTCATATATGACATTTATGTTATATTCTTCCTATACCAAATTTGAAAAGTTTTTATCATGAACCGATGTTAAATTTTGTCAAACGCTTTCTCTACATTTATATTGAAATAATCATGGTTTTTTTTTCTTTTATTAATGTGATATATCACACTGACCGATTTGCAGATGCTGAGCTATTCTTGTATCCCAGGGATAAATCCCACTTGATCATGGTGAATGATCATTTTAATGCGCTACTGAATTTGGTTTGCTAATATTTTGTTGAGAATTTTTGCATTATATTCATCAGGGCTATTGGCCTGTAGTCTTCTGGCGGTGTCCTGTTCTGGCTTTGATATCAGGGTAGTGCTGGCCTCATAAAATGAGTTTGGGAGTGTTTCCTCCCTTTTCAATTTTTTGGAAGAGTTGAAAAGGATTGCAATTATTCTTCTTTAAATGTTTAGTAAAATTCACCGATGAGGCCATCTGGTCCTGGGCTTTTCTTCATTGGGAAATTTTTTATTAATGATACAGTTTTTTTTTACTACTAATTGATCTATGAAGACTTCCTATTTCTTCCTGATTCGGTCTTGATAAGTTGTATGTTTCTAAGAATTTTTCTTTTGTTCTAGATTGTAACTTTGTTGGTGTGCATTTGTTCAAAGTAGCCTCTTCTGACATTTTGTATTTCTGTGCTTTCAGTTATAATGTCTCCTTTTTCATTTATAATGTTGATTTGGATCTTCTCTCTTTTTTCCTTTGTTGGTGTAGCTAAAGGTTTGTCTATTTTGTTTATCTTTTCAAAGAACTAGTTCGAAGTTTTGTTTATTTTTTGTTTTCCTGTTCTCTATTTTATTTCTGCTCTAATCTTTATTATTTCCTCCTTTCTACTAACTGTAGGCTCACTGTGTTCTTCTTTTCTTAGCTCCCTAAGGGATAGAATTAGTTTTCTTTCTTTCTTTTTTTTTTTTTTGTATGCTCAGTTGTGTTTCACAGATCTGAGACTCTGTTCATATTTTTTCATTGTTTTTTTTCTTTTGGGTCTTCAGATTGGGTAATTTCTATTGATCTAAAAGTTCACTGATCTTCTCCCAGGTAAAATCTATTGTTGAATCCTTCAGGTGAGTTTTAATTTCAATTATTGTACTTTTTTGTACCCCAGTGTTTCTGCTTGATTCCTGTTTTTCTTATTTTTATTTGTTTTTATTTTAAGCATTCTACCTCTTTATTATACTCTCTAATTGGTGATTCATTGTTATACTTTAACACATTAAATATGGATTGCTTTTGGTCTTTGAACATATTTATAGTGGTTGCTTTGAAATCTTCGTTAGTGTCAACATCTTGGTTCCCTCAAAGGCCGTTTCTACACTGATATTTCTTCCTGTGTAAGAGGCACACTTTTCTGTTTTTTTTTTTTTTTAATACCTCACTGCTTTTTGTTGATAACTGGATACTTTAGATATTAGAGCAGCTCTCAATTCTTATTCTGCATTGCTACTCAAGGCTTATTGTTGCCGTTTTTTGTTTCTTTCTTTACTGACTTGACTGGATAAACTTTGTGGAGTCTGTCTCCTCTGCAGTGTGCAGTCTGAGGTGTGTCACTGCTCAGTTGCTTTCCACCTTTATTTTCAGGCTTCCGAGGCATTGTCCATGCATCAACATAGCTTGATGGTCAATGATTAATCAGAGGTTGTACTTAAGCCCCTGAGTCAGTAATGCTTCATCCCTGTTGGATCAGTGTGTGGGGACTGTGGTTGAAGTCACAAGTCTGCCCAATGTTCAACCAGGGACTAATAACTTCTCTGCTTACTTGGGTGCAGTCTTGCTCACATGCACAGCTTTTCAAATGACCAGGGATGAGTGTAGTCTTAACAAGGTTCTTTGGCTATCTCTTTACCTATATCTCCTGCTTACATTTCTGATAATGTCCTTATTAGCATCACAGAGATGTTAGCCTTCCCTGACTATTTGTTACTGATCTTCATTGTTTTTGACAATGCACCTGGGCGTGTCTTTTTCCATGCTCTGCTCTAAATAAATCCCCTTCAGGCAGGGTCTAGCAGCTACTAGTCTTCACCACATGCCATGCCTACCCTTGGTAGAAACTCCACAACACAAGGCTGGAGCCGTGAGGGTGGAGATGGGAGTCGTGGGTCCTCCCAACTTACCCTAGCCTTTCCTGAAGTGGAAACTGTGTCCTGGACCTGGAACAAGTGAGGGAGGATGGGAGCTGTGAGTTTTCATGGGCTGCCCTGCCTGCACAGAAGAGAATTTCTGCAACCTGTAGGTAGGGAGGATAGGAGCAGGCCTTGAATTAAATGACACAAATTCTCACTTTTCTTAGCAAGATACATAGATTTTCTCGAGCAAATGCTTCTAAGTTTATTGTGTGCCATTTGGTCAATTTTCAGAGACATTTAAAAAAATTATTAAGTAATATATTTATCCAGGGGCTGTTAAGATTCTTATGTAGACATTTCAGAAGTCCCACGGCCTAATCAAGTCTTGGCTGTGATGGTTGACATCTGCTGATTATCCAGTTCCAGCAATCTCTCCAGATTACCACTCAGCACTTGGCATTCTACTATAAGCAAGAGCCCTTCCTTTCCCTCCTTTATTTATCTCTATTTATTACCAATATGGATTCATAAGTTGCTCTTCTTTTCCCTAATGGTTGACACTTTATTACTGTTCTAAGTAATTTCTCTGCTCACTTTGTCCAGACTTGACCAGTGGGCTTCCCTTCAATTTGGATTTTTGCATTGTTGTGAATAATTTTGTTGGCCTGTTCTCTTTCTGGCATAGCAAGATGTTTTGGACTCATTTCGTACTTATACTGGACCTAGAGCAGCAGTAGAGTCCTTTTTCTGAGAAGCTCTAGTTCATTTCATTGATCTCAATGCTAACTGTGCCCTCTGATAAGGGTCTGTCTGCGTCTTGTGCTTCATGTAAATATACAAGTATATATATACACACATATAAATACATATATATACATGCACACACATATATACATATTTTAGAAATTATGAGTTTGATACTTTCAATTCCAATTCATCCTTACAAAGTTATTTCTTCAATTTATATTTATTTATCCCTTCTTCCTCAGTGAAAATAAGATATTTATTTGCTTAATTGTGTAACACATCTAAATTTGTTTCAGATTTTCATTGCCCATACCATTATATAAAACAAATGTACCAAAAAAAAATAATAGTAAGATTTAAGGGTTTGTTTGCAATTCAGACCCAGCATTTCACCCTATGCAAGACTATTAAGACTGTTAGGCAGTCAAATACTGTGTTCAAATGAACTTGAATAATTTTTTTTCTTTTTCTCCTTTTCATTGTGGTTATGGTATTAATTTACTCCTCCTAGGTAAAGAAATTCATTATTTTCCAGTCTTTTTTTTTTTTTTCCACAAAAGGGTTAGTGAATGGATGGATAGAAAGAAAATATATAGATCTCTATCTGTATTATTTTGCCTGTGTTTTAGTAAATGAAATCCCCTAGAAATCACTTCATATCAGTTCATAAGTTTTCCTCTCTTCATCAACTGTATTATACCAAATTGTGTGGATGTTTCATACTTCATTCAATTTTTATGCTTCGAATTTATGTAGTTTCTAATATTTTCTATTACAATTAAGGTTGTCTATTTTTACATGTACTGGAGTGTATCTTCAAAGTGTGAGTACTGGATCAAAGAATACATACTTAGGTAGTTTGTTAAGTATTGCTAAACACTGAGTTTAAGTATTCCTGATCACACAGGTTGAACCATTTATCATTCCTATCAGCCTTTTAAGAATGCTTCCACAGCCTCAGCAACAGAGGATATCGTCAAGCTTTTGATATCTTGCCCATCAGATGGGTGAAAAATGATATATCAGGGTAATTTTAATTAGCATTTTCCCTCATTATGATTGAAATTACATCTTTACATATGTTTAAGGGTCATTTTTATGTCTGAGAATTGTATGTTCATGAATTGTGCTCATTTTTCTATAGGATAATTTGCCCTTTCTCCTCTCAATTCTTAAATATCTTTAGTATATTAGGGATTAGTCCTTCAACTGTGATGTATATTGCAAATATTTTCTGCCAGTTTATTTTTTCAACTTCAGTTATGGTTTCTTTTATCCCAAGTATTTGTATTTTTGTATAACCAAATTCATCGATCTTCTATTATATCTGGATTTTGAGTTACAGCTAAAAAGCCTTGAATCACAACTAAAAACCTTTCCCCACTGAAGCTATATAGAAATTCACCTGTGATTTTTTTTTTTTCCAGAGCTCACGTATTTTCCTTCTGCCTCCCTCCTCCACCTCCTTTCTTTCTGTTTATACCTCTGATCCATTTAAAGTTTATTCTTGTATTTAGTGTGAGGAAAGAATCAAATTTTATATTTTGCAAGTGATCCCAATACCATTTATTTAAAAAAATAATTTTTGTCCCAAATGATGTGACATAACAACTTTATCATATACTAAATTTCTATATGTAGTTGGTCTATTTCTGGATTTTCCATTCTAGCCCATTGTCCTATCCAGTCATGCTCAATACCAAATTGTTTTAATTATAGACTTCGTAGTGTGTTTAAATATCTTTATATTTATGAAGGAGTAAACTTCCTTCAGTGTTTGCTTTTTCAGTGGTTTTTTTGTTTTTTTTTTTTTTTTAGATATCGTTATGTGCTTTTACCTACAAACTTTAGTATCAAATTGTATAGGTCCATATATAAACTATGATCACAATAAATATAAATAAACTTAAAACTGACATGTTCATGATGTTGAGATGTCCTATCAAAGAACAACAGATATCTTCTCATTTGCTCATCTATTTTTGTGTCTTTCAGGAATATTTATAACTGTCTTCATAGAGGTTTTGGACAGTTCTTATTAAATTTCTAAGTACTTTATTCTTTCTATTTATTTTTGCTATTAAATATGGAGTTTTCTCATATATTTTAACTCTACCTGGTTATTATTTCCCTATATGAATGCTATCGATTTCTTTTATTGTGGTATAAAAACATTAAATTTGCCATCAGTTTTAATTGTATACTTCAGTAGTGTTACGTATATTGACATTGTTGTGAAACAGAACAAATCCAGAACTTTTCATCTTACAAAACTAGAAGTCTATATCTATTAAACAATAACACCACATCCACTAGCAAACACTATTCTACTTACCAAAGTGATGAATTTGACTAGTCTAGATACTTCAAATAAGTGGAATCATGTAGTATTTGTCTTCTTGTGACTGGCATATTTCATGCTGCATAATATCTTCGCAGTTCATCCATGTTGTTACATGTGAAAGGATTTTCTTTTTCAAAGTTAAATAATATTCCACTTTAAGTATATACCACATTTTGTTTATCAATTTATCTGTCAATGTACATTTGGGTTATTTCTATTTCTTGGCTATTGGGAATAGTGTTACTATGAACTTGAACGTACAAAAGTCTCTTTAAGATTCTGTTTTCAGTTCTTTTGGATATGTACCCAGAAGTGAGATTGAATGATACGGTAGCTCTGTTTTTAATTTCCAAGGAAATGTCATATTATTTTTCATAGCAGAAGCACCATTCTACAGTCCCACCACCACTGTACAAGGGTCCAATTTCTCCATATACTCACCAATGCTTGCTTTTTATTTTTATTTTTTATAGCAGCCATTCTAATGTCTGCAAGGTGTTATTTCACAGTGGTTTTGATTTGCATTTCTCTGATGATTAGTGATGTTGAGCATCTTTTCATGTGATTCTTGACTTTTTGTATATCATCTTTGGAGAAATGCCTGTTGAAGTCATTTTCTCATTTTTTAATCATGTTATTTTGATTTTGTGTTACTGGATTTTTTAATAAAACTTTTCAGTTTTCCTAGAGTTTTCAATATGCATTTTTGCTAATCTAAGACCAACTTCAACTGACACTATACCGTTCCACATGTTGGGCAGATACTTTATAACAAAGTACAGTATCCATAATTTTCCCCTGTCACTTACAACATTGCTATCATTCATTTTTTCATCCATATGCCATTATCGCCTAGTACATTGTTACTATTGTTACTTTAAACAGTTCTCTTTTAGATGAATTAAGAAAAGAAAAATATAAGATATTATTTTACTTTATTCCTTGTCTGATGCTCTTCCATTCTCTATGTAGATCTGAGTTTCTGACCAGTATTGTTTTCCTTTTCCCAGAATTTCTTCTAACAGATGTGCTGGCAATGAATTCTCTCAGGCTTTCTTTGAGTGGGAGTTTTTATTTCTCCTTCACCTTTGAGAGACAATTTCACTGAATATGAAAATCCAGTTGGTAGGATTTTTTTCCTTTCAACACTTTAAATATTTCCCTCATTCTCTTCTTACTTGTATGATTTCACACAAGAAATTTACTGTAAGTTTTATACATGTTCATCTATAGGAAAAGTGGTTTTCCTCTCTTTAGCTTCCTTCGAGATTTTGTCTTCAGTTTTCTATAGTTTGAATGATATGTCTATGTGTACATTTTTCTTGGTATTTTTCCTGCTTTGTATTCTGAATTTCCTGGATCAGGTGGCTAAATTTTGGAGAATTTTGAGCCATTATTACATCAAATATGTCTTTTGCTTCATTTGTCTCCGTTGGTATCCTAAGTCTGCATTGCTATACATTTGAAATTACCCCACAGATCTTGGATGTTTTGTTGTGGATTTTTTGTTTATTTTGGCATTTGTTTATTTCTTTGCATTTCAGATTGAGGAGTTCCTCTTGACCTGTCTTCATGCTCATGGCTTCATTCATCAGCTATGTCAAATCAATGATGTGCCTATCAAAAGCATTCTTCATTTTTATTACGACGTTTCTTATTTCTAGATTTTTTTTGGATTCTTTTTCAGGGTTTCTTCCATATCTCTGCTTATATTATCCATCTGTTCTTGCTTGTTGTCTACTTTTTCTATTAGAGGCCTTAACATACTAATCATAGTTATTTTTTAAATTCTGTGATAATATCGATAGCTATATTTCTCATATCTGAGTCTGGTTCTGATGCTTCCTTTGCCTCTTTAGATTTTTTCCTTGCCATTTGGCAGGCCTTGCAATGTTTTGTCGAAACCCAGGCATGTTATTTAAGGTAATAGGAACTGATGATGTAGGTCTTTAGTGCGAAGATTTACGTTAATCTAACTAAAAATCAGGCTTTGTATGTTTGCTGCAGCCATAAATGCTGGTGTCCTTTCTTTTACATCTTAACTTAGGGCTTGCCTAAGAACTCATAGGATCAAGTCTACGTCTTTCAGCTTTTTTAGGTGTCATCCACTTTAATTATACTAAAGCTGTGTAGTAAAGTGTTGGAAGGGTAAGTGGCTTACAATCTTATGATTAAACCTCAGGCTTTTAGTGGGCCTGTGTCCCAATTCTGTCACCTTCACATGTGTTTCTTAGATTTTTTTCTTTTTTTTTTCTCTTTCCATAGGTAGGAAGGCTGGAGAGGGCTACAGCTAGAGAAATGCCCCTAACCCAGATGGGATAAGGCTCTCTTTGGCCTCTGTAATGGAGAACACTCTAAATGTAATTCATAATGTTTACTTTTCCCCTCTCCCTGCAAGACACATGAGGGGATCATTTCTGACACTTTGCTTAAGAGCCTTGTTGGGTTCCTAGGTAGAAACCTATGGATGTGTGG